>NW_024467118.1:25232500-35232500 GCF_017591425.1 Ochotona curzoniae
TTATTGCGCACTCCACCGCGGCGGTCGCCCTAATGGGTTCGGCGGGGACCGCGGGGGTCCCCCAGCCCCGGGCTGCTCCGCGAGGCGAATTTCAAGCCCCTCTCAGGTGGTTGCCCGTCCCGGGGACAAGGAAAAAAAGTTCAGGAGTGCAGGTAGCGGGGCCCCACGCCTGGTGACCGTTTGATAGGGGGAGAGCTGACCATTTTATTGCAGTTGTAGGTTGCACAATGCGTATTTGATAAAGAGGGGCCTTGGGTGACCAGCGCGCATTTGTGTGTGTTTGTGTGTGTGTGTGTGTGCTAGCAGGGGACAGGGGAGGGGGGCGAAATGAAAATAAATGCGTACAAGGTTTTACTATAGTGGAAAACAAATTGCGAAGCTCTAAATGGTTTTTCTTTCTGGCTACCAGACAAGAGGAGAAAAGGGACGCACACATCTGTCTCCAGTCCCCCAAACCTAAAGGCCAGCAAAGACGGATGCGAATCCAAGTGTTATTACAGCGGGGATTTGTCTTGATTTACCCGGCTCTCATGAATATGAATCTGTGTGAGGGCCAGGAGGTGGCGGGACCCCTCATGGAATTACCCCCTCTGCTGTCACCTCTGGGAGGCAGGGGCTCGCTTGTCAACCACAGGACCGCGGGTGCCGAAGTCTCCCGGGGCCCTCTGATTTGGGTTGGGGTGGAGCTGGCGGGCAGTTGCCCTGCCCCACCCCGGTCCGCTCTGGGGGAAACTGGGCCCTGCTGGCACCCCTGGTCAACCTGCTCTTCCAGCTGCTGAGACCGAGTTCAGCGCGTTGCCCTGCACAAGTGAAAAACCAGGCAGCTCCCGGGGGAGGTCTGCGCTTCCACAATAGCCGCTTCCACGTCCTGCCTGGCGTCGGCGTCCCAGTGTGTCGGCGTCCCGATGTGTCCCGGTGGGATGCAGCGCGCGCGCTCTGCCGGTCCTGAGAAAGCCCCAGCCCAGTCCCAAGCCTGGCGATCCAGGTCCCTACGCTGGGCCCGAGTGCAAGGCAATTCTACTTGGGGTTTCCTACACAGCCCCGAGCTAAGGGGTGGATGGCAAGGCGGGTTGCTGGCCTGCAGTGCCAGGAGCTCGAGAAGTGTTCGAGACTGACTCTTATGGGACAACCATGTACATGGGGCATCAGATCGTAGGCTGGGGCTAGGAGTTCACTGTGCAGCCCCTGGGAGCTGCGTGTCCTCGAGTTGGCTGGCCGAGGGTGCCCTGAGCACAAGTCACCTTCCCGGGGCTAGGCGGCTACCGGCCCTGCGCCCCCAGGCTCCGGGCCGCCTCCGGTGCTCTTGGGGTGCCGAACCATCCCCACACTGTCTAGGGGCGCCCCCTGCCACCCTGCGTGGTGGGGTCAGAGTGTCGCGATCCTCCTCGGCTATGTACGAAAAACCCTCGCAGCGCCGGGGACCACTCACGGTCCGCTGAGCAAATGCGCTGGACTTCATTTTCCCCTTTGTGGGCCTTGTAGGTTTATTTTGCTCGGTGTCACCATCCCTCCGCCCCCAGCCCTGGCCCACTGTCCCCCTGGCCTGTCTTTTGTGGCCCGGGGTCCTGCTTTCTGCTCAGAGATGAAAGGCCAGGCCTCAACCCCAACCCCAGTGCTGTGTTTTGTTCCAGTTGTGCTTCTACACGCGAGCTCTCCCCTAAAAGTTGTACCAAATGGTTAATTTGATTATTCCAACTATAGACCAACTGCTTCAGCGGCCTCCACCACGCGTCTGGGAGGAAAAAAGAGACCATCTATAAGAAATAATCTAATAAAAGTGAAGTGTAGAAAAACCCCTCCTGATTTTCAACCGGCACAAATAGAATTAAGGCCTCAGCATCCTTTTTCCCAAACAGACCTTTTGTCCAGATCACAACTTCAGCCAACCAGCCGTGTGTACAGTGCCTGCTATTTATTTTCATGGAGCGGGTGGGTAGCGAGGTGGATTGATGGATAAATGGTCGCAGGGGTAGATGGATGGTTTGTGCCATCGCCCTGACTTGCCTTTCTTCATATGTGTACACGGTGAATTTTGCTTTTTCCCCTAGCCGATTCCTGAATCAATCACAGAAAGGCAAAAGGCGGGGGGGGGGGGGAGGGAACATCACTGAAAACCCCCAAAAAGGGAAGAGGCGGCCACATATCCACCATGAGAAAAAAAAAATGTTTACATGCTATGTAACACCCAATGAAAAAGGTTGAAAGTTTAAAAGGAACTTTTCTTTCCTTTTCTTTGCCATTCATTGGAGGGTTTCCTTTTCTTTCTTTCTTTCTTTTTTTTTTTTTTTCTTGAAAGTCAGAAAGAATGTTAGAAGACAAGGAAACAAAACAGCAAACAAAATGCCATTGTCTTGTAGTAGCAATTCATGTCAGCTGCCTAATGCCTCGCTCCTAGGAGGCTGTTCTGCCGCTATTTTACCTCAGGCAAAGCACAATAACACGGGAATGAATAAAATATTAAATACCAGTGAGAGTTTCAGGGGAATTTTCTTTTTGATTGCTTTATTTGGCATTGCAATGGAGATGGTCCCAACTTCCAGCCTTAGAATTCTCCCAACCACAGAATAAGACACTCTTTGCCCTTGCGCTTTCCAGGAAGATTTTTGCAGGTGACAACCTTGGCTACTCACCTGCACCAAGAAAATAACCTGGAGGGGATTTGGGGCAGACACCGTATCCTCCAGAACATCCAGCAAAACCACAGCACTCCCGACCCTGTGACCTGCCGCCTTCTCCTAGGGTTTTGCAATTTGTACCACACTTTTCCTTTGCCTAGCAACCATCATACACACATTTCATAATGGAAGCTCTTTGAAGTTCTGGTAACTAACTCCCTGGCACTGTGCGACTTAATAATTAACTGATTGACAATAGTGCATTCAAGACAATTAACACAGTGCGTGGCATCTGGAAAAAAACCTGGCGAATGTAATGGTGATATAGATGCTGAGGATATTGGTGAAGTCGCCTTGAATTTGGAGTTGAGATGGTGCTTTGATGTACCATCTTTTCTATTGCACATTTGTCTTGCATGAAGAGTAAATTAGACAAATCGGAGAATATCTATCAAATGAGAAAAAAAATAAAGGCAGAACATTGTATTTCTTAAATAATTTGCTGGAAAGCCTATATGTATTGGTAGGTTGGTTAAATTCTTTGTTCTATATTACATGCAATATTTATGCAGGATGACTTCTGGCAGGTGAGTAAATATTATCGTTCAGGGTGCTGTTCCTTGAAAAGGCATTTGCTCTAGGTTTGAGTTGGAGTTTTATGGGTAGCACAGAGGTGATATTTCCTGGTGTGTGTGTTGGGATTGGCTTTGCAGGCAGCTCCTAAGTGCTGGGCTTTGTCGGCGATAGGGTATGGGTGCCTGTGTCCATCCCTTTAAGGTCACCGTCATGGGGAGAGGCCTGCTCTGCTTTGTCCCTCCTCTTCTCCATCGTAGAAGGGCATGCTGTGATTAGCAGTCAGGGCTGCCTTGTTACCTTTTGGCTGCAGTTTGGCTAATAGTAGCAACATCTGCTGGGCTGGTGGTGGGGAGAGAGAGGGCATTTGATCAGAGGCACAGATGTAAAAGTGGCATCTGCTTGGAACAAAGAAAAGAGCAACAAAATTAAATTAGGCAGGGAGCCCTCCCTGAACCAAAAGAAAAAGGGGATGCAGGCGGTGGGGGTGGGGGCTTGCTGTTTGGAGGAGAAAAAAGCAATCAGGACCCCTGATCAAGCTTGCAGGGCTCAAGAGAGCATGAATGGAGAAAAGCAGGATGTGTAGGCTAGCAGCTTCCAGGAGAACTGAAGTCACTGTGTTCTGAGATAGCACTGTCCGGAGAGCTCCAGGATGTCCTCCTACACTCCCAGGACTGTGGCCAGGCAGTGTCATCCTTTGCTCCTTGACCTGTGTGACTGTATAATAGGCCATGAAGTCATTTCTAGGTTGGAGACAGGAAGAAGATGGGTTAATGATACCCCAGCATGTCGTTGGGCAAGCGTGGACAGAGACTGATTTTTCACTTAACAGCTTTAAAAACTTAGAACTCTGACTGCCAGTGACTCAGAATGAGCCATTTTTCCACTAGACTCATATGCATGCTTATACTGGCAGTTACAACCATCTGTATGGTTGCCTGTGATAAGACCCAACTTGCAGAAGGAACACACATGACAGTGCAGTCAGCATCCTCTCTGCCTTTGCTCTAAAAACTACAAGAGTTACAAAGCAGCATTTCTGAATTTTTTTCTTCTTCAACGACTGGCTCAGGGACTGTCCCCAACTTTCCCTTTCATGGCTCTTCTCACTGTTCTGCTCATCTGGATGCATCTTACCACATCAGCTTGTGCCCAATCCCTGCTTATACGAATAGCCAAACAATAGGTGTCCTCCCTGAGTCACACTCCCCACATCCGTCTCTCTTCTCTAAACATCTTGAAAGAATTGCCTCTTCTCACTCTCTTTGTTTCTCTCTTTTTAAAAATTTATTTTATCTGTTTTAAAAGTTGAGTTAGAGAGAGAGAGAGAGAGAGGTCTTCCATCTGGCTGGTTCACTTCCCAAATGGCTGCAATGGCCAGGGATAGGCCAGGCTGAAGACACAAACCAAGAGCTTCTGCTGGGTTTTCTGTGCAGACATATGGATCCAATCACTTGGGCCATCTTTTGCTGCTTTTTCAGGTGCATTAGCAGGGAGCTAGATTAGAAGTAGAAGCAGCAGGAACTTGACCAAGTGCCCATATTGAGATGCTATCATTGCAAGCGACATTTTAATTGGCTGCACCCTAGAACTGGCCCCTGTCTGTATTTCTCAATTATTCAATAGCTCTCTCCAATATGGTTTCTATCACCTCCTCCAAGTTAGATATTTCTCATCAAGGTCATCAGATCCACTAGGGATTGTCCAGGCTTTGACCTTATGGAACATAAAGATCACTGACACTGTTTAGCACGTATTGTGCTGTTTCACTTCCTTACTTTCTAAAAGTTAGATGCAGCCATGTGGCTTTCTTTAGCCAGTGGACATTTATCAGAACGTGAAGTGTCACCTCCCCTGGAAGCTGTGAGAGCTAGTGTACAAGTCTCCTCCTTCTACTTTCTTCTGTGTTCCAGGTGGCAACTGCCCTGCCAGTCACGCAGGAGTGGTCTCAACAGATCTGCATGAGCATGTAGTTCCTCAGGATTTCCAGAGAGACTTCTGGAGGAGGAAACGCTTGCTATGCTAGGTGCTACTGGGAGAAAGGCAAATAGAATGTTAGTGAAGTGGAAAAAGAGAAGAGCTCAGATACGGGAATTAGTGATGGCCAGCGAGCTGAAAGCCAGGGGCAGTGTGAAGTGTTTGGGACTCAATGAGCAGTTTGGTTAGCACAGCAGAGATGATATCACACACACACACACACACACACACACACACACACACACGCAGAGCTGTGATGACATACAAGTTAGGAGAGATGGGTTGGAGTCCTATCTCGAGGCACCATGCTATATTGTAGTGTAACGTGGTTTGGAGAAGACAGACGAGTGACCAAGAAGCCAAGAGATAAATTATGAGAGCTTAGCCACATTTTAATCAAGAAATGATGAAATCCTAAGCCAGAGTATGGTAGCACGGTGTGGAGAGACACAAAAGAATTCAAAGAAGTTAAGAAACATACAATCTTAAGGCCAGCAGCACCTGCAGGCTTTCAGCTCAGTGCTGAGGCTTCAGCGGCCCAAGATGACCCTCCAAACAAAGCTTCCTCACAGATGTGCTGGGAAACCCTTCTATCCTGCAGTTTGGACCTAGCGACCTTCTTGAACAGCCTTCCTTCTCTGGGAATGGTCACCTTTGATGATAACAAGTTATTCTTTCATTTATTCAACTGTATGAGTATTTAGTAAGTAACTAGTAGGTGCAAGAAAGCAGTGCCTTAGAGTGAAAGTGGCTCAAATATTGTCTAGAAAGCTGATTCTAGGGATGGAACAGACCTGTTGATTGCAGTAATCAGAGTGCGGGTCTCCTCGGTGCAGCCTGAACACACAAGTTCTAGAACCAGCACTGGTCCTTGGTCACCACACAGGTTGGACAAAAACAGCTCCCTCCAGTGACAAACACTATGTGAGCTCTTTCTCATTCCTGGTCTCTGGTTTATTGATTTGGGGAGGAGAGGTCTACATATGTTTCTCTATGAAAGAACACATGCGAGTAACATTGTATAGAGTGGGAAATGCAAGGGAGCTGTTCTGGAGCCTAAGGAAGCATGCACCCTGAGAGAAAAGAGATTCTTTCACTCCTCCAGCCTTCCCACTCTGGTCTCAGAATTTGGTGTGTGACTCTCCTGGGTGTATTTTCCAAGGAAGATGCCAAGAGCCAGATGTAGCAAAGGGAAAAAGAGCTCACTGATGGTGAAGGCCCAGGCATTCCATAAGCGAGGGTGTTCCTGTCACATCATGCAGATTTCCATTTCCCTTGCTTCTGGTACTCAAGCAGCCTACATCACCACCCTCCTATTCAGAAAAAAAAAAAAATCCCATAATGCAGGGTTGCCTCTTTTAGCAGCCCAGAAAGCCAATCAAGAGGCACCTGGAGACCTCTGGTGTCCTTGACAGCCTTAAACTACAGAACCTTGAAATAGGTACACAAATGCCGGAGCACTGGAAAACTCCTGAAAATGTTTTCTTTGCCAGGTTTTAGAAAGACCCCTTTGTGGTTGTTTTTTAGTTTGTCTCACTTTGTTTTCTTCTGGAGATTTGTGGGAGTTTGCCAGTAATGTGCTGCAGCATCATGCATTTTAATGTGAATTTCAGCTGATTCAGAATATAGAAGCAAATGCAATCCAGTAGTCAGGGACAGGCACCACTCGACCTAGACCTCAGGAGACAATAAAATGGTTACAGTGATGCATGTTGGTAGTATTTCCCCTGTTAAACTTAATGGAGAATATTCATTTTCTTTTTAAATACACAACATTTCTTGTCTCCTTACTTCCACCACCCCACCTCCTCCCACTGCTTCCATCTGTTTGTGTGGTTAAGTCAAATAGCAGCGTAAAGAATCAGAGGGCTGAGGGTCCTGATCATAAATTCACCAAGTCCCTTGCTTACTCATAGGTTTTTACCATTCATTTTCAAGTTATCACTTACTTACTTTCATTTTCTGTGAAAGGAACAGAGATAGAGGCAGAGAGAGATCTTTCCACTGGTTCCTTCCCCAAAACCCACAGGAGTCAGGGCAAACTGGTTCTTCCTCATGAGGACATGGGCCCAGGATCTTGAATCATCACCTGCCAACGCATAAGGTACATGCTGTCAGGAAGCTGAGCGGAAAGCTGAGGAACTAAGATGCAAACTCAGCTTGGTTAGTGGGGACCCTACTGTGCCTGTGGAAGACCCTAATGCAGTGGCTTCTGACTTCAGCTGGGCTCAACCCGGGCTGCTGCAGGAATAGCCAATATATTCTGATAAACGATGCAGTCATCCCATGTGGTTTAACTGCTGTGTGGAATACCTATCCTGCCTTTACCTTTTAGGATTGAGCCTAAAGAAGAGAAGAAGGGATTTTTGAAGAGGAGACAGGAAAATGGAGCAGAATAACATGAGAACAAAACAGAACAGAGCTGAGGCCAACTACCTTTATCCCAAACTCCAGGGAACCCTATCCAGAAGGTGAACCAAATATTTCAATCCCTTGTACCCACATGGGAAACCAGAACGGAATTCTTGGCTCCTGCTTTTAGCTTGTTCCACCAGTGGCCATTGCAGCATTTGAGGAGTAAGCCAGCAGATAGAACATCTTTGAGTGTGTGTGTGTGTGTGTGTGTGTGTGTGTTTGAGAGAGAGAGAAAGAGAGAGAGACTCCGCATTTTAAATAAATCAGGATCTCTTTATTTAATTGAAAGGCAGTGAGCAAGAGAGACAGCTCCTTCTGCTGAGCCATTCTCCAAATATCTGCAATAGTCCAGGTTGGGCTAAAGCTAGGAGCCAGGAACACAGTCCATGTCTGCCCCTAGGGTGACAGAGTGACAGATTGAATTATTGAAGCTTCACAACCCCCCTGCTCCAAGGGTCTGCATCCCCAAAAAGCTGGAACCTGGAGCCAGAGCATTCTTGTAGGGTGGCACTCTTCCAGGGGATGCAGGTGGCCTGTTATCTTATCCACTAGGCCAAAATCCCACCTCCCTTTAATCATCTTTTACCTAATGATTTTAGGATTCATTCATTATTATTGCCTAGATTACATCATATCATTCTTGGGGAAGGGGAATAAATAATATTTTGGAGCTGGCGCTATGGCATAGCAATCCAAACGTCTTCCTAAGGCATTGGCATCCGAAATGGGCCCCAGTTGGAATCCACCTGTTCCACTTCCAATCCAGCTCCCTGCTAATGTGCCTGGGAAAACAGCAGAAAATGGCTCAAGGTCTTGGAACCCTGCATCCATGGAGGAGACCCAGAAGAAGCTTCTGGCTGCTGGCATGGAACTGGCCCAGACTGGCCTATTGTGACTATCTGCGAAGTATAGCAGCAAATGAGAGATTTGTCTGTAACTACCTTTCAACTAAAAATAAATCTTCCAAAACTTTAACATTTTAATTGTATTATTCTTGTTATTGTATGAGCTAGACTGCTTTATAAAGAAGAAAGTTCCTTTATCAGTTACTGATAAAGTGCCCAACGTTCAGTTAGTATGGGATAGCCTGGTTATTAAGATATGGAAGATATAAAAAGAGAAATATTGAGTTCTGATTGTTTACTAGTTTTCATGACAATGAGTTTGTTCTCTGGCTCCCTTCAAAGATCATTACTAAGTGTTTTTTGTTTTGTTTTGTTTTTACATTTTAACAGTACTGTGAACATCTGGGTTTGGACATGTTCTAAGCACTTCCTTCTTGGCAGTAATTATTCCTACTAAGACTCAAATTCCCAAGCTTTGACAAGTGAAAACCTCTTCAATTTGGCTTCTTAATGCTTTTTGCAAGTCCTTTTAAAAAGGAAAGCCAGCCCTTTGAAAGCTTCCTTGCTGGCTGCCCTGACCAGATGTTCCTGGCTCAGCTTGCCTAGACCTGTTATCAATCATTCTACCCAGGAGCCATGGTTAGTTTTGCTGAAAAATCGGTATTTAGAGATTGTATGGTGGGTACTAGATTTTGAAAGGAGTAGTTTATGTGCATTTAGGAAAGAAAATAGATGGCAGGTAGGCACCAGGAAATCGTTGAATTAACGTCATCAAACAGTTATTACAACATACATGGTTCTAGGGCCAACACAATGGCTCAACTGACTAATCCTCTGCTTGAAAGTGCCAGCCTCCACTATGGGCACCAGTTCGTGTACCAGCTGCTCTACTTACCATCCAGCTCCCTGCTTGTAGCCTAGGAAAGCAGTGGAGGATGGCCCAAAACGTTGGGATCCTACACTCATGATCAAGCCGTGCAAGAGGCTCCTGGTTCCTAGCTTCAGATTAGTTCAATTCCATCCTTTGCAACCATTTGGGGATTAAACCATTGAAAGGAAAATGTTTTTTAAAAAAGGTTCCTTCTATGTGAGTGGGTGGAAAGAAGGCCAAACAACTGGGTGGGACATGATGCTATGAACAAAATTCTTGAGGGGGAAAAAACAAGCATGAAATAATTATGCCTGGAGTCTAGGGATAAGGCCACATTGAAGAGGTTACATCTGATCAATGGAAATGATCAGTAATATGGAATGGAATATTCTGGGCAGAGCCATAAACCTGAGCAGTCTCCGAATCATCAAAGTGCATGGTGAGTTGGATGAAGAATCAGATTTGCTTCATTTCCTTTGACAGGGTTAGTGGATTCAGAGAGCAGCCAAATGCTGTAGACCTAATGTATGTGGACTTCAACAGGGCATTTGTCCAGACCTATCACGATATCACTATGGACAAGATGGAGAAATATGAACTAACCGATAGTACTATTAGATGAATTAACAACAGTTAGGTGAATAAATGAACCCACAGGATGCTGATTAGTGGATTGATGTTAACATAGACAACAATCTCCAGTGGAGTGACACAGAGCTCTTTCCAGTTCAGCATTTTTATCAAAGGTTTACTTTAAAGTACTATAGAACAAATTCCTAGCACATCTGCAGATGATATGGAACAAATCAGAATAACAAGGAGAGATAGGGATGGAATCTGGATTCCAAAAGATATTGGCAGGTTGGACTGATGGAGGGAAAACTTCTAGAAATGAATGTATATTTTCCTAGCTGAATGAGAAGCTAAGCAAGCAAGCATTCACAGACATGCCAACTAGATGGGGAAAGCATGGTTAGCACAGGGAGAGTACAGGAAGCACATCTAGCCACTTAGATCTGCACAATGTAGCATTAGGATGCATGGGTCATGGCAAAAGGCACAGAGTGTGCGAGGTGCCTGGTTAATGCAGGGATGCACAGATCCTCCTTCTCAAATATTTTGCAAGGCAATTGGCAAACTGGTATCATGTATAGGAGAGTGGCCTGAGGAATGAGGGAATTTTAAAAGCTGAAATGAAGCATTAGAAACCTAGAATCAAGACACTCACAGTGGGTGAAAAGTGTAATAGCTACAGAGATGCTAGGTAAGAAGCAAGCAGAAGTGTTTCACAGTATTTCCTAAGGTAATAACTTGAAGACCTTTGGGTAGAAGTCTTAGGGACACAGATGACTTCCTTGATATAACTTTCTAGTAGAGCTTCCTGCAAGTGGACAAGGTCACTCCAGGTAGCACCTGCCACCATATAGACAGAATATCAAGGGTAAGGTTGTTGATGAGACTTGACCATCTTAACCAAGAGTTGTTATTTTTATCTTATTTTTTTGTTTGAAAGGCATATTTACATAAAAAAGAAGAAGGACAAAGAGAAAAATCTTCCTTTGTGGTTCACTCCACAAATGACTGCAACAGTCAGAGCTGGGTAGATCTGTAGTCAGGAGCTAGGAACATCTCCAGGTATCTCCCACAGGTGCAGGGTCCCAAGAACTTTAGCAATCCTCTGCTTCTTTCCCAGGTCGTAGCAGGGAACTGGATTGAAAGTGGAGCAACCGGAACTAGAACCAGCACCCACGTGGAATGCTGGCACTTGCAGGTGAAGGATCTGTTGAACCACTGTGCTGGCCCCAAGAGTTTTTCTTTTCCTAGTTAAGTTGTCTTCTGGTTACCAAAGGCTGGGGAGCATAGAGTGGTGGGAAAAGCACTAACTTGATGAAGAAGCACTAACTGGTCTGGGTCTTTCGCACAGCAGGCTGACAATAGACACCAATAACGCATTGCACACACACAAACACACATGGACATCTCTATATGCATACTCTTTTTTTAGCCAAGAGAAAAGACTTCAAATATTTTCATCATAAAGAAATGACACGTTTGTGGAGACATATATGTGAACCCCGATCAGAACATTACACAGTGTATTCATGTATCAAAACATCACAAGGCACCTGAAAGAATGTATATTTTAGCTATAAATTACATTTTTGAAGATTTTTATTGAAAAGCAATTTTCTTCTGTATCAGGGAACTCCTGACTCTTCCCTTTCACGCTGCCAGACATTCAAGCTACTCACATGGGTGCTTAGAGCAGCACTGAAACGTTCCTTCTTTTAAAAATATATAAATGAGTCAACAAACAGATGATGGAGGGATGTGCAAAGATGGAGGGAGAGAGAAAGCAATTGCTTCAATTTGATTTGCTCCCCCTTAACAACAAGCTAATCTGAGGCCACAGCCAGGAGCCAGGAGCCAGGAACTCAATCCAGATCTTCCAAGTGGGTGGCAGGAAGCCAATCACTGAGCTATCCCTGCTGTCCCCTAGACTCCACATTAGAGGAAAACCCAAGTCACCAGTGAAACTGGACATCAAACCCGGGCACCCTGATATGAAATTTGGACATCTTCACCAAAAATCCAAATACCTGTCCCTTGAAATGTCCTTCATTCACACAGTGTCTCACATTATAGCTCCTTGTTTTATTCCTTCCTCAGTGCCTCTGTCAAAGATGTCACACACATGAAGAATCTGTTCCTGTCATGTTCATTCTAGCACCTCAGATGGGACAAATTTAAAACAGCTGGCAATTCTTTAATATTCTTCTCACTAAGAGAGCGACGGAGTCTAACTTTGTTCCCCCTGAGTTTGGACTCCCTGGCTTGTTCCACTCAGTATGGTAGAAGCTGTGGGAATGCTAATCCAGCTCATAGGAAGTGCTTCCATGTTCCCTGCAGTTTGTTGGAAAACACATTTGCACGGGATCCCGAGCATCCAGTAGAGGAGACCATGAAGGGAGTCAGAGACTCAGAGAAAGACCTATCAAGCCCCAGTTACCCCAGCTCTCAGAGCTTTGAGTCAGCTCGTCAGAAGCCTGGCACAGAAGCCTGGAGCTGAGATGTCATCCTCCTCCAGCACATTCCAAATTTCAGCACGACCAATGAATGCTGCATTTCCAGCACAGTTTTGGGGTGGTTTCTATCAGAGCAATAATAGGAATCCAGAACATCAGATAAGTTTTCCTGTGTTATCAGTTATCAATTATGCTTTCTGAGGGCCCCTCCCACCTTCCCCTCTCCACACCCAACACTCTTTTTTTTTTTTTAATTTTATTTTATTTGGGATTTCTTCCCCCCGCCCCCCCGCCAAACTCCCACCCTCCGACAGGTTTTTCCCACGTTGCTACAATAGTATAGTCCCTCATAAGGAGTCATAATTCCATCATTCTCTCATTTAAGTGTGCCCCAACATTTCTGGTACAGACAGTGTCAGACAGTCTGGTATCCCATTGTCTACACATTTCCAATTGTTTCATTGGGAGACCATCTTTTGTTTGGAAGCAGGAATGCATGTTGCATTGTACCCCCACATTTGGATATGGTAGACCCCAGTACTCTGTCACTATACATTTCCATAAATGAGAAACCGTGAAACAAGGTCAACAACTGGTATGAATTAGAACAATAGCCACAGCAGCAACAAATTACAGCATCATGAAAAAAAAAGTCACTGAGTAACCAACACATGGGTAACAAAAAGGAAACACAAAAGTCTCTTGGGAAAAATGATGCCACTGTGTAATCCATGAGCCAGTGAGGAATTCGACAAGAAAAAAGGAAGTATTTGGAGTAAATGAAACTGAAAACATCAAAACACATGGGTTGCAGCCAAAAGAAAACAGAATGGATCGGGCTATTGAAGTTACACTTTTCATGATGGTTTCCTTATATAAGAGAGAACATATGGTATTTGCTCTTTTGTGACTGACTCATTTCACTGAGCAAAACAGTCTCTAGTTGGGACCATGTAGTTGTAAATGACATAATTTCATTTGTGTAAATAACTGATGGAATAGATGTACTACAGTTTCTTTAACCACTCTTCTTTGGAACCACATCTAGTTTGTTTCCATGCCTTTACTATTGTAGATTGTGCTACTGCAAATATAGGATCACAGATCCCTTCCTCATGTGCAAATTTCATTCTATCCTAGGAGCGGGATAGCTGGGTCATATGGCAGACTTATTTGCAATTGTCCAAGCACCCTCCATATTGATTTCCACAGTGGTTGTACTAGCCTACACTCCCACCAGCAGTGAAGGAGGGTACTTTTCTGCGCACATCCACGCCAGCAGGTGTTGTTACTTGAGTTCTGAATGTAGGCCAGTCTCACTGGAATTAGGTGGTACCTCAATATGCACAACCAACACTCTTAAAGATGGGAAACCCCAATGATTTTTTTTTTCTGTATATGGATTCTATTGATGTTGGCCAATTTTGAGAAAATTGCTTCAAATATTTACTTTGGATGTTATTTCAAAGCAATAATAAGAGCCTTTTAAATATTAACACAAATGATATACTTTGATTAAAATCATATTCTCCCAAATAAGATGAGCATTAAAAGAGTGAAGTTGTCTTGGTTTTTCTGCAGATTTATTCCTCATTTAGTTATTTATACTATTTGGAAGACAGAGAAACAAAAGAAAGACCTTACATCCATTAGTTCCCTCCCACAACGCCCACAACAGCCAGGCTGGGCTAGGTAAAAGCTAGGAGTCGGGAACTCAGGATCTCTCATGTGGGTGACAAGGGCCCAATGATTTGAGCCATCATCTTTTGCCTCTCAGGCTATGTATTATAGGAAGTGGGAAGTAGAAATAGAACTCAAACTTGAACACAGACATTTTGATACGGGATTTGGATATTCCACAGAGTTCTAACCACCATGCCAGGCAGGCTCCCATACCTGCAAAAGTCTTTAACATTTGACTTAATAGAAGGTAGCTGGATTCTCAGATCTGCTTTTGAATTCCAACTCTCACCATATCCCATGTGATGTAAACTTAAACTTCAATGCACACTCAAGAGAGAATAAGTGTGAACAAGGTAAAAATTGTGTTGGTGTTCTTTATAGTTGATCACAATGACTAAGTGCAAAGTTTAGGGTAATTTGCATTGAATAAGAATTAGTTCTTCCCAAAGCAATCCATCTCTAACAGTACCATCTCAAAGACCTAGAAGGATGTTCTGCTCCCATGTTCCCTTGGCATAGGCGGCTTTCACACATGGACTGACTGTGCCCTCTGGGCTTCTACAGACGTTTGTCCCTGGCTGGAGGGAACCAGGGGCCACATGCCTGGACCCAGCAGACAAGAAGAGAGCCTGTTCAGGTCACCCATGGCTCCTTTGTTTTAACAGAATAGATCTTTCTTGTTTTGTAGACAGAAGAGGGTCCAGTAAGTAATTAGCAATGAACTTGAGATTGCTTTCATTATCCTTACTTTAAGCAATTAGACTGGCTTTACTATCATATTGTAAAATATGCTAAGAGACTATTGTAACATGGAGGTAATATGCTTGTTTATTTTAATTAAATTACTGAAAATCAGAAATGATATCATATCTAGCTCTTCCTAGCAATGTAGAGATTTCCCAGAACTTTTAACTGCATATTTTTGGTAATTACATTGTGCTAATCAACTAAAATGGCCCAGGATAAATGTTAATAAATAAGCATAATCATAATCCTAGACATACCAAGCTGCCAAAGACTTCAAGAAGTCATGAAGCCCATCCCTCTGCCTTCAGCCTTGCTCTCTCCAACAATTCTTGGCAAATAATATCAAAAAATGTGTTCCATATTGGGTCACTTCTTTCTACCCCTTTTGTGTATTTTTTAGACACTTTGGTCCAAACTGAAAACAAAACAAAACAAAACAAAAAAGAATTCCAGAAACTGAGTTGTGCTAGGAAACACTAAAGAAGACCAAGACACAGCAAAATGGTGAGGAATGTGACTTAAGATTTTTGATGACTGGCCTAAAGGATTTAGACTAATTGGGCATTATTCACCTAGCTCCATTAGGAAGTGAATGTGTTATGATGTATTAAGAATTTTATGACTGAAAAGTTATAGAGGTTTTAACATAAAAAATTCCTCCTTGGAGATTTAGAGAATTATCACAGACTTTCTGAAGATTGAGGTGTCTGAAATGACATGTGAAAGGGTGACCTATTTTGGTCTTATGGGAATTTCTCAAAAGCTGAATTATTAGAGACTCACAAAATAATGGAAACAACATTCTGGTGAGTTCTGGTTACAGAAAATTAGAGTCTTTTGCCTGTGCCTGTGACCTCTGAGTGTATGGACTGTCAAGAAGGCATCATTGCCTACATCTCTGGGCTTCCACAGTGCCCTTCTCCCAGTGCCATTTGCTGGCCCAGTATAGGACTTGTCATAACCCTCAGATCTGGAGGCTGCCCAGACACTTAGAGCTGGATTCAGCCATGTGAAAGCTCAATCTAATACACATCCCACTCAAGGATCATCTCCGAGCTGCCACATCTGATAAATGTGATGTGAACGTGTCCCTAACCCAATTTATCTCCTCTCATGCCCAGAACTTTTGCTCTGAAATGATCCTTTGGGACTGGGTTTGAAGAACAAGGTCAACTTTTCAAATCTCTCTCAGATGATATGTAGCTGAGCTGGACACGTGGACCAAAGGGCCTTTGCAAATGGCTCCTAGTGGCTGGTGGCTACACTTGGGGAAGGCAGACCAGATTCTGAAACTGAGTTATAAAGGAAGTCAAGGACCCAGCACAGTAGCCTCGTGGTTAAAATCGTCACCTTACACTTGTGGGTATCCCATATGGGCACTGGTTCTGATCCTGGCAGCCCTGCTTTCCGTCCAGCTCCCTGTTTGTGGCCTGGGAAAGCAATCAACGACAGCCCAAAGCCTTAGTGTCCTGCACCCACATTGGAGACCTGGAAGAGGCTCTGGGCTTTGGATCAGCGCAGCTCCAGCCATTGTTGCCACTTGGAGGGCAAATCAATGGATGGAAGATCTTCCTCTCTGTCTCTCCTCTCTGTATATCTGACTTTCCAATAAAAATAAATAAACCTTAAAAAAATAAAAATGAAAGGGCATGAAACTCAAAACCCAGGGCTAGTCCAGCATCTCTTAGACTTGATAGCACATGTTCTCATAGATGCACTGTATAATGGAGACTAGCATACCTTGTCGTGAAGATACCTTGCAGCATGTATTTCTACTCCTGAATAAAGGGAAACAGTTAAATATACCCCAATAATATGATGCTAGATTTTCTGCCTTTGTCTATACCCACAAAGTCATGGTGCACGTGGATAACAGACTGTTGAGCTTGTAACTTGTTGCAGCACTACACCACTGTAACAGTGCAGGGGTGGGAGGGAAATCGTGGGAAAGGAAGGTAGGGAAGGAGAGGTTGAAGGGAAAGGGGGCAATCCCTATACCTACAAAACTTTACGTGGAAAATAATTTTTTTAAAAGACTTGGAATAAAAAATTATGACCCATAAACAATGAAAAGTGAATCTCATCAAAATTTAAAACTTTGCACTGCAAAGGATTCTGCTAAAAGTATAAAAAGACAAGGTATGAGTGGTGGGGATTTAAAAAAAAAGACAAGGGCCCGGCGCGGTGGCGCAAGTGGTTAAAGGTCCTCGCCTTGCACGCCCGGGATCCCATATGGGCGCCGGTTCTAATCCCGGCGGCCCCACTTCCCTTCCAGCTCCCTGCCTGTGGCCTGGGAAAGCAGTCGAGGACAGCCCAAGGCTTTGGGACCCTGCACCCGCGTGGGAGACCCGGAAGAGGCTCCTGGCTTCGGATTGGCATAGTATCGACCCGTTGCGCTCACTTGGGGAGTGAATCATCGGACGGAAGATCTTCCTCTCTGTCTCTCCTCTCTGTATATCCGCCTTTCCAATGAAAAAATAATAAAAATAAAATCTTAAAAAAAAAATTAAAAAAAAAAAAAAGACAAGATATAGATTGGGAAAAATGTTTATAAACCACATATTTTATTATCAGAGTCCTGTATCTGGAGTAGATAAACAAGTATCAAAACTCTATTGTATCAAAACAAAAAGTTCAATTAGTATGGGTAAAGAAACAAAAAGAAGAGATTCCATTCAAGAGGAGACACAGAAGCAAATAAGTACATTAAAAAAAATATCATCATTAGCTATTAGGTATCTTTAGATTAAAGCCGCAATGAGATTTTACCATCTACCCATTAGGATATTTGTAATTTTCAAACTGAATTGACATCAAATTTCAACAAGGATGAAGAGGAACTGAATATCTCATTCCTGATGGGGTTGTAAAATGACAGGCAATTCTGGAAAATTACTTAGCTATTTTTAAAATTTTTTCTCATTTTTAAAACATTAATTATTTTTTATGATTTCTGCATAGTTGGTTAGGGTGATAAGAGTCAAGGGCTACAGGGAGATGGGTGAGATCACCATTTCCACATTCTCTTTTTTTCCTTCCTGTATCTGGGGGAAGAGGGGAGACAAGGAGAAAAGCTACACCCAGCCTCCTAAATGCCTCTGCACCCTAGGATGGAAGATAGCCACCTGACACCACTCCAGGGTCCCCGTGTAGGATTTGCTCTGAGGGTCTTGCTCAAGAGGTTTTGATAGTCCAAGAGCTCTGAATTATTGCTGATTTTGCTGCTCAAAGCAAGATGAAATCTTTCCAGAATCCACTGGCTAACATAGTCCAACTTAGAATCTCCATTTAACCAGATATTCACTGCCAACACTTAGCTGGGGAAGTTGATCAATTTGTTCTGTCCTCTGTCCTCTCTTGTGGTACTAGGTGTCCTCTGCAGGCTCCAATGTACTGCCATATCCTCCATGTGCACTTGGACATGCTGTCCACTGCTCCATCTGAGTCACAGAGGAGGCCCAGCTTTGACACATGCACTCCATAATCAGACCATGAAACCTACAATCAATCTTTCTTTCTTTCTTTCTCTCTCTCTCTCTTTCCTTCTTTCTTTCTTTCAAGATTTACTTATTTTTATTGGAAAGGCAGATATACAGAGAGGACAGACAGAGAGGAAGATTTGTTCAATGGTTCAATAACTCCCCAAGTGCCTGCAACGACCGGAACTGAGCGAATCCGAAGCCAGGAGCCAGGAGCTTCTTCCAGGTCTCTCACATGGGTGCAGGGTCCCAAAGCTTTGGGCCATCCTCAACTGCTTTCCCAGGCCACAGACAGGGAACTGGATGGAAAGTGGGGTTGCCAAGATTAGAATCAGCACCCATATGGGATTCCAGCGTGTTCAAGGTGAGGACTTTAACCGTTACACTATCGTGCTGAGCCCTACACTTTTCTTCATTGTTGGGGTTCTTAGTCCAGTGATTCAGTTGGGGGATTGGCAAAGAAACTTCATCTGAGGTGATCCCAGACCTGATTCTTGTGTGTGTTTGCCAATACAGGGTGTGGCACAGACCATTGCCCCAATCAGTTTACGCACATGCTGGTGGTTCCAATTGCTGAGTTGGTTCTGCCTCCAGCCCTCTCTTCTATACAAACAAATGGATGTTGCAGCCCATCCCAATCCTGCCCACCACACACTTCGCCTTCACACAAACCAGTGGGAGTTGCAGCCTAGTCAGAGCAACTCACAATAACCTCCACCAGGCCTCCCCCCTGCTCTGGTTCCCATGCTTGCCAGTGCGTATAAGTGGACCACTCCAGTCTGTCCCACATCCTGTTCAGCTCTCAGACATGTCAATGGGTGTTGAAGCCTAGTCCAACCCAACCAGCCCCGCTTTCCAGCCCACACACGTGCCAGCAGGTGCCACTTTCTGTCTAGCCATGCCTGCCCCAGTCCTGTTTCTCATGCTCACCAGTTGGAGTGGCAACCCAAGAGGAATGTGCCCACTGTTTCCCTACTGGGCCCATCCAGATTCCTGGATCTTGTACTTTCCTGGTGGTTCTACAGTTTAACTTGACAGAATATGCCCCCAGTTTGAGCGCCTGGCAGCTGTTGCAGTGGCAAAGCCAACCAGCCCACACCCACTCAGACTTATGCATGCACCAATAGGAATAGTCAACCCAGCCTGGTTTTTCCCTGATCCAGCTCACATAAAACCAACAGGTGTTGTACCCCTGCCGGGTGTTGGTCTGCCCCGATTCTAACTCATGTTCTCCAACTGGAGTAGTGATCCAGCAGGGGATTCCCACGCACCCCCCTCCCCCAGTGGCTTTGCCCTCTCCCTCCTGAGTCTCATGTGTGCCGATTGGGTGTTGGGGCCCAGTTTGGCATGACCCACCTCACATTGGCCTTGGCCAGTGGGTGCTGTAGCTTAGCTGTGCCTGGCCAACTGCCAATTCTGTCTCACACTGATGGGGGCTACAGCGTAGCCCAGCCCAGTCCAGCCCAGCCCAGCTGGGCCCCAGTCCCAGCCCTCATGTGAACTGATTTGTGTTGTGACCCAACCTGGCCCAACCCACACTCCATTCTGCTGCTTTTATTTGCCAGTAGGTGATGTGAACTGGCCCAGCCTGGTTAGCCCCTGACCTGTGCCAAATGTATGTCGGTGGGTACCATTCCCTGGGCTGGTCTGGGCTGCTCCTTATCATGGTTCTTGCACTCACCTGCAGGGACTGTGTCTCAACATAAAAGTTCCCCAAGTTCCATTAGAGAGGTTCCATCAGAACCTCTCCCAATGCCAGAACTTGCACCCATTGATAGGTCAATGGGCCAGCCCTACTCAGTTCACCAAGCAGTCCTAGCAGGAACAGTGTCCTTTCCTGACTGGCCTTCACCCATTCTGGTTTTTACTGTTGGGTGTTACAGTCCAGCCAAGCATCATCCACACCCAGACATAGCTCAGATCCCCCGCAGCAGCCACCAGGCTGCTGTGAGGTCCATCCACCCAAGTCCCAAGGTCGAATTCACCTGCAGCTATTTCTTATAGACCTGCATATTTGCTTACCATACCACCAAGTAGTTACACTTTTGAGTGTTACTCTGAAGAAATATCAACTTTAAATCTTATAAACATGATTGCTCCACAGTTTGATTTGTGATGGTCAAAAAGTAGTCAACCCATACATCCTTTCATGTGTGAATGGTTTAAAAAATTACAGCGCATGTCTACCATAGAGTACTAGTTCTCAATAAAAAGAAGCAAACTGTTATGACATGCAACAACCTGGATAGTTCTCTACTTTGTGCCAAAAAAAAAAAAGCCAATTTCAAGAGATTCAATACTGCATGGTTCCAGTTATATAGCATTTTTTTGATGACAAAATGATAAATGCCAGAACAGTGGTTACCAAAAGACAAGATAGACTAAGGGATTTGGGGGGAAGTTAATCTTAAAGACAGAAACATGTAGAAATTGTCTTATGGTGACAGAACAATTTGTATCTTGATCGTGTTAATAGTTACATAATTCTGTACATGGTTCTGTAAACATGGGTTTACATTTTCACAGATTTGCAAAAAATCAAAATTTTAAAATAAGAGGACTTTTTGCCCAATGGTGGGGGAAATTTCATAGCACTATAAATGCACACACGTACATAAATACATGCATATAAAAGGGTGAATCCATGGGAAATCCTGTGGTGTAGACAGCATTGGACCAATGTCAACATTTGGTGGTGATATTGTACCACAGGCAGAGAAGCTGTCATCACTGGGGAAAATTCAATGAAGGATCTATAGAACTTGGCATGCTATTTTACACTTTCTTGCATATTTATAACTTTTAAAAAATAAAGTGTAAAAATCAAAAGCAAAATCCTCAGGCAGGAACCAAAAAAACAAAAAACCATGCTCCTGTTTATACTTCTGCTGAGACCCAGAACTACTTTCTCTGGCTTAGAGAACGTGTTCCAACCCTCTCTCTCTAGCTTTAAGAAATCATCGGAAAGTTTTAACCGTAGCATATGCGGAGCTCCTCTTACCCCTGTCACTGGAAGTGTGAGCCATGTCCACTGATACTGGTTTCCGTTCTATATGCTTAGCAGAATGGCCCTTCTGTGGCCCATTTAAAGACAGGGAGGATCATATAATTGGCTGAGGCTGAGGAAATGTGAGCCGAGGTAACCTTAGTCACTCCTAACCATAATTTGGAAAGTCATGATAAACATACAAGTTTATAACTAACAAAATTTAAAATAAACCATCCAGTGCCCCACACAGGTTTAGTTATCTTTCACATCTCTTCTCAGACAGGGTGCAGAACTGTAAAGAGATGAGGGGAGTGGGGATGGGAGCTGTTCTCCCTGTCCAGCTTTAGATGCAGGCAGATTGTAACACCTTCGTCCTTCACCTTTTGGACGTGAGGAAACTTCACCCAGATCCTAGGTGTCTACCTGAGGATTGCCTTCTTCCTAGACCCTGCTTCCCATCTCTGTAGTAAAATTGGAAGGTTTCAGCTAAAATTCCCCACCTCAGCTGTGTAGAAATTAGTCCTTAAACCATGTCACAGCTCAGTGATGCTTAGTATCAACACTACACCTTGAAATCTCACTCTCTGGTCTGGCAGGATTCTATCCACAGTCTGAAATGAATACCACGGTGCTTTAAGGCATCAATTTTGAAGCATGATTCTGAGTCTGCTCCGCCACTGACTAGTTCTGAGCCTGGACAAATCATATCACTCTGTGTAATTGTTAGAGTTTGCATGTGTGAAATAAGGTTGTGGTAGTCTTATGAAACACAGAAAACTAAGATCCAATTAGCTTATGAAACACACGCACAAACACGTATGAGCATAGTGAAGTTTATTGGCTATACAAACTGCAGGAGCAGAGAGCTCCTTTTCAGATGTGTTTAGTTGAGGTTCTCAAGTTCTCAGCACCAGGAACTATTTCTCCAGGCTGCATGCTCAGCTGAGATCTCCCCAGGGAAGCAGAAGCACACCCATAACCACTCGGAACCCGCATCAAAACAGCAGCAACCAACTTGTGGAAAGAAATGCCTCTTTGCCACAAGTCCCAGAAGTGGATCCAGAGTGGCTCTGGTGGAGCCTAAGTCCCAGCCCAACCTTAGACCCATCATTCTGGCTAGGAGGATGCCCACTTTCCCTGGTAAAGCTTGGAACATGTGTCTGCTGCCAGAGGTGGCAGTGCCTCCTACTCAGCAATTCAGATTGAAAGAGTTCTTAAAAGGAAGGCTAAACGGCCCATGAAGGGAGAAGGGGTGCCAGGAAAGACCAGAAATGAAAGAAAACGGGTGAAAACTTGTCTACTATAAGGGAAAGACATTTGCTTTTACTCCTCAAGGTTTTTATGAAAAGCAAATAATGAAAGGAATGGGTGTTTGCATAGTGGTGCTTAGAGCGTCACATCCCATCTCAGAGTGCCTGGTTGAGTCCCAGCTCCTTTCAGATTCTGTTTCCTGTTAATGCTTAACCTAGAAGGCAGCAGGTGATGCCACAAGTGCTTGGTTCTCTGCCATCCACAGGGCAGAGTGAACTGAATTTCAAGCTCCAGGTTTACATCTGGTCTAGTCTTGGCTGTTGAGAACACTTGGAGAATAAACTAGTGGGTGGGAGACTCTCTCTCCTGCCCTTCTCTCCTATTCAAATTGAATTGATTGATTAATTAAAGACTAATGAAAGAAGAGCTTTTAGTGTAGTGTCTGCCACTTTTCAAACATTCTAGAACACTGCAGCTTTTCTATTATCCAATGCATCTTGTGAAATAAGTGTTGAATGACAATAAAGCCTCAACAGTAACCACTCTGAGTGATTGGCCCTTTCCTCATTTAGTGAAAAACTTTGGAAGAGCACTGACAACTCACCTGTTAACTCCGATGACATCCTGGAGTGCTATGCTGAAGATTCTGAGGTTATCTTAGGACATCAAGAATTACTATAACATTGGATTAGGAATTCCTATCTGTTCTAAAGCTTCATGTTGCTAATCTCTGCTCCAGAAATAATTCTTGGCACACAAAGAAGCTTAGTCTTTTTACTTAACTTTGGGTTGGAAGACTTATTATCATACAAAATTATTTGTAGGGGCAGGTATTAAGTACATTGACAAGAAAATGGCATATGGCATCCCATTTCTGAATGCCTGGATTTGAGTCCCAGCTTTACCCCTGGTTCCAGCTTGCTGCTCAGGCACACCCTGAGGGACAGCAGGTGATTTCTGGGTTCCTGACATACTTGGGGAACTTGGACCTGTCTTCATGCTGGTCATCCCTGGTCACTGCAGGAATCTGGGGAGTGAACCAACAACTGACAAATCCTTGATTATCTCTCTTGTCTATTCTAACAAAGATAAATGATCTTTAAAAATTACACGTAGTTGATCAAACCCTCTTAGCAAGTCTAAAGAGGGTTGTATAATGTGCAGTTTGAGGAATGAGAAGGTAGACATCTTACACATTGTTGTAGATTCAGTGCCCAACATATGGTAGAAACTCAGTCAATATTTTTTTCACACTGAAAATAATTATGTTATGGTGAAACTCTTCTCATAGAACCCAGGGGATGTGGGTAAAATTAAACTGTGTGGAACTTGAGAGTACTGTTAATGCTTTGTTTATAAGTTTCATATATTTTTACATGTATTCCATGGCATTTATATTAAATTCATAAATAAAGTATTGCTCTGTTTTTGTGTGAACTCAATAAAGCATTTAAAGAAATAACAATAGAAATATTCTCCTGCCCTCTGATATACTCATGAGGAATCTCACTGATTTCCTAGCTCTTTAAGACTTGATGAAAGAACTCTGCAGGATGGCAAGTTAGTGACAGCAAGTATGATCTGTCCAGTCACCAGGGAAAAGCCACAGGTCCTGGGTATTCAGGGACCACACCAGCTACAAACAGCACAACGATTCTGCCAGGGGACATCCACCACTCCACACGTGAAAACACACCGCTTCACATGGCCACCAAGCACAGTCCTAAGAATGAGCTCTAGAACTGGACACGATGCAGACCTTGGAATTGGCTCCATGTTGGCCAATGGAGGAGTTAAGAATGGTAGGCCTCATGACCCTGCCTGGACAGCGTCAAGAACGTGGGTTTCAAGGTCAGACTTAGGTTTAAACCCCAGTTCCTTGAGGACTTTCACAGGGAACTTCCTCTGTCTACATCTTACTTTCTTCACCTGTGAAATAAAGCTGAAAATGGTGTGGAGCTCCTTGACCATTGTCTGGGTGAACAAGGTAATGGTTATAGAGGTCTTAGCATTTGGTGAGTACTTAGCAAATGGTAGTTATGGTTGTTACGGGTTTACACTCAGCATAGAGCATGATGGTTGGTTAAATAACAAGTGGAGTTAAAGTCTGTGTGCATGTTCATGTGTGCATGCCCATGTGTCTAATGGCATAATACTGAGAATGATCTATTTGTATGTTTCATTGCTGTGCTGTTTTCCAAACTCTGCTTTGAGAATTTGTGAACACTCATCCCTATTAATACATGAAATAACATATGTCAAAAAAATAAATAACATATTTCCTCTTTCTTAAGAAGTCCCCTATATGGCACTGAGTCAGGATTGATCAAAATTTCAAGCATGGAATGGGATTTTGTAAAAAGAGATCACAGTCACACTACACAGAATATTCTGGCCAACCACACTGCTAGACCCAAGACCTCATTAAACCACACACAGCCTGCTTTGTGTCCTTTCTTCTGTATTAGGTGTGTGGTGGCAGAGCCCAAGAAAAATGTGTATTCCCATCATCTGAGTGCCATGACTGTGAGTACATCTGATCCACAGTTAGGTGCTGACACAGAAAGGTGAATACATAAGGAGAAAAAGGAAAAGCAAATATAAGAAGATGCCCCATCCTGGGAGGGAAGAAGAGTAGCCCCCTCCCCGCAACACTGTGCAAGCTCTGAAGAAGGCTTTTTGTAAGGAGCCTTCTTACCACAGGAACTTTCATCACTCAGACTTCTTACACTGCGTAGCCTTCTCACTTCTGATTTAGCTGGTTATTTCATCATTAGGTGCACGTGAAAGTCAATTACAGAGCAAGTCATTTACCCAGTGTCCACTCTGCTGCTGGAATGGAGACTGTTCTCAGAGCCCTCTAAGGGTTGAAGTGGATCACACAAAGGCAAAGCCACACTTCTACTTGCAAAAACTGAGTAGTCATCAAGCAAACTAGGAAAGGATCTGATATTTAAGTTCTGGGAGAAATCAAATGAACGAAGATTTTTTAAAAAATGTGGTCAATGAGATTGAAACTAAAATCATTCGTCAGGCAGCAGACATGTAAGTTTTCTAATACATCCTCCTAATGACGCTGGGATGGGGGCAGGGGGTAAGATTGCACTAGATTCTTGCCGATACATTTATTTTTGAAATTGGTAAGAGCTACTAACTGAAGAACACTTCCTTTGTATTCTGCTTTCTTCAAATCATTTAATCCTCCTTACTGTTCTGATTGTGGTTTGTGTGTAATTCCAACATCATACAGGAAGTGCAGGTGGAGGAGGTGAGGCATATACCAGTCTCACACTTCTATCGCACTTTTCTAGCAAAGCCAAATAAACTGTGTTCTATTTGAATCGACTTAGTTATCATCTTTTGTGACAAAATAAGAAGAAAGTCTCAATACATTTTGAAGAATGTTGGAATATTGTGCTACTAATATATGCCTTTAGCAAATCCCCAAGTCTGATCTTTAAAAATTCTGAAGTGATCATCAGAATGGTAGATAATTTGGTAAATATCCATTGTGATATACGACAGACTGAAATAATGGCTTCTTGGGCCCAGCACAGTAGCCCAGTGGCTAAAGTCCTCACCTTGTATGCACCAGGATCCCATATGGGCACTGGTTCTAATCTCGGTAGCCCCACTTCCCATCCAGCTCCCTGCTTGTGGCCTGAGAAAGCAGTCGAGGACAGCCCAAAGCCATGGGACCCTGCACCCATGTGGGAGACCTGTAGGAGACTCCTGGCTCCTGGCTTCGAACTGGCTCAGTTTTGGCTGTTGCAGTCACTTGGAGAGTAATCAGCAGATGGAAGATCTTCCTCTCTGTCTCCTCCTCTCTGTATATCTGACTTTCCTAAATAAACAAATTAATTAATTAATCTTTAAAAAGAGAGAGAGAGATGCGAGGGAAGCAGAAGAGAAGGCAACATGATCATGGAGGCAGGAACCAGATTGCTGAGGCCACTAGATAGACTGCTGGCAACTGCACCAAACCGGAAGGGGTGGGAACAGCCCCAGTGCAATCCTGCAGTCCTGCCAACATTTCAGTACTGATACTCATCCAGCACAGATGCGCAGAGTCAACAGTGAAGAAATTTGTGTTGCTTTAGGTGAGTACATTTGTAGTCCCTTGCTATAGCAGCCACAGAAATGTCAACATGCACCGTGCCCTCATAGTGTGTTGGGTGTGTGCGTGCATGTAAGCATGCTCATTTTCATGCTAATTCTATGAAGCAAGTATTATATTCTTGCAGGTGAAAATGAGGCTTAGAGGCTCACATAAATAGACTAAAATCACACCACAATCACACAGTAAAACTGGGATTGGTATCACGGTCCGTTCTCTTTCCACTCTACCATGCGACATCTCTCATTAGTCATTAGTACATCTTACATGCATTTGGATAACAGATCAAAAATAAATGTAGAAGAGTTATTGGAATTTTTGTGAAAAATTTTAAAACAACTTGGATGTTTCTTATACAAGATCCCAGACTGTCTACAAAACTGAGACTACACCTGTGCTCCTGTGGTCAGCAGTGCTCCATATCAGGCAGCCTCCCTGGCCAGGAAAAGCCATCCGTGATGGTGAAAAATTTCTGTGACTTCCCAAAAGAAGTGAAAGCGAAAGCTGAGACTAGCTCCGTTGTTATTTTACAGGGCCAATGCTAACACAGTCCTCACAGAAGAGACAGAGTAGTGCTAAGTGTGAGTGGTGTGGGCTTTAGTTTGCATCACAAGTTTGCCTGCCAGCAGCCTGTGGTAAGCCCTATTTTGCCCTGAGCCCTCATTACAGATCATCTCTTTGAGTTGGTAGGAAATAAAAGAATAGCAGATAAAGAAGTTACTGAGGGAAGGATGTAGGTCTAAGGGGTAGGTTTGGTGCGGCTGTTCAGATGTATTGATATGGCTGAGTTCAAATCCTGGCTCTACTTCCAAATCTGGTTTCCTGCTGAAGCCCACCCTTGGAGGCAGGAGGTGAAGGCCCAAGGACTTGGGTCCTGCTCTCCCCATGAGAGACAGATCAAGCTCCCAGTTCCTAACTTCAACTTGGTCCAGTGCTGGCTTCTTGTGGTCATTCGGGGAGTGAACCAGAAGACAGATCTCTCCTCTCTCTCTTTCTCTCTCTCTCTCTCTCTCTCTCGATCTTTCTCTCTCTTTTTGCCTTTCAAATAAAGGAAAAATAAACAAATAAAGCCTATGAAGAACATGTGCCCCCATTATAATCATCCATCACTGGTGTTTACAGAAATGTGTCCGTCTTCTGCTCCATCTATGACACATATACTTTGAGTGAACCAAATGATGAATGATCTTCTTCTTTTCTCTTTCTTCCTCTGTAACTCTGACTTTCATATATGCAAAAATAACACACATAGTTTGAGAGCTACTATTTGTAAAACAGTGTGCAAGTTGCTGAGCAAATTCAAAGAAACGCAATTCAAGAGGAACTTGCATATTTGTGATGATAATCGTATTAACCAACCTCTATATCACATTCACTAGGTATCCGTATTGTCCCAAATGTTTTACACATATTTATAATTGAATTCTAACAACAACAGGAGGAGCTGTGTCCCTTATTCTAACTCCTGCTTTTTCAATGAAGAAAACAAGGGCTAAAAATTTGCCCATGCTCTTTTCAGCTAACAAGTGACTGGATTAACATTTAATTTAGACACTCTAGCTAACAAACTAATGCTCTTAACTATTTCTAATACTAGAGTTTGACAAAGATCCAGTTGATGAGAATGTAACATAGAGACCATTGTCCTAATAGGTGCAAAGGTGGGGAGGGTATTTGGTGCATCAATTGAACCATTGCTTGGGACACCAAATGGAAATGCCTAGGGTCAATCCTGGCTCTGCTTACAATTCAGCTTCCAGCTCGTACACATGATGGGAAGCATTGGTGATGGTTCAATGACTTGGGCTCCTGCCAAAAAGTCCCAGACTATGGGCTCCTAGCTTTTATTTAGCCCAGTCCTGGTTGTTGCAGGCATTGGAGATATGAGCCAGTGGATGGAAAAGCATTCTCTCTCTTCTCTCACTCTGCCTTTCAAATAAAATGAAAATAACTATTAAAATGTAAAAAAAAAATAGATCCAGAAGTTCTAGGAAATCCCAGCCTGCCACCCTGCGTTCGGTGGCCATCGGTCTTGATGAATTCTTCAGATACCCCGAGCACAAAACCTAAGCTCTGGTGGTGCAGGACCTTTGCACTTATGGCTCCTTCCAGAGCCTGGAATAACTGTTAAGACCATCACAATTAAGCTCATTATACTTAATTTAATGGGAAAATAATCACACTGATTACGTTACAATGAGTTCAAGTTCTTTTACCTGCTTAAGAGTCAGCAGTTAGTTTGCTCATCTTTGCTAGTAGATTCTATTCCTTGAAGACCAAGCTCAACTCTGTTAGGTTCATTACTACTGCAGGGTGGGCTTCAGTATTTACTCATGGTTGTTGGTGAACTGTGGGAAACTTTGCAAAAGGCTCTGTGCAAGTGGTGGTTTTGAAAACTGGTTACCATTTGGGCTTGTAAAGAACAAGGTGAAGGAAGATCAGTATTACAGCTCCCTGGTATCTTATTTTTTAAAAAAGATTTATTTTTATTGCAAAGTCGTTATATAGAGAGGAGAAGAGACTGAGAGGGAGATCCTCTGTCCAATGATTCGCTCCCCAAGTGACAGCAATGGCTGGAGCTGAGCTCATCCAAAGCCGGGAGCCAGGAGCTTTCTCTGGTTCTCCCACATGGGTGCAGGGTTCCAAAGCTTTGGTCTGTGCTCAACTGCTTTCCCAGGCCACAAGCAGGGAGCCGGATGGGAAGCAAGGTTGCTGGGATTAGAACCAGCGTCCATCTGGAATCCTGGTGCATGCAAGGCAAGGATTTTAGTCCCTAGGATACCACACTGGGCCCTTCTCTGCTATCTTATTAGTCTCCATTGAGAAAATGGATGTGAAATATTTTATTTAAAAATTATTTTATTTTTGCATATATGAAAGTCAGAGTTACAGAGAAAGAGAAAAGAAGAAGAGCGTTTATCATCTGGTTCATTCCCTTAATGACTGCAATGTTCAGGGCTGGGCCAGGCTGAAGCAAGGATCCTGAAACTCTGGATCTTCACACTAGATACAGAAGCCCAAGCACTTGAACGGTCTTTCATTGCTTTCCAGGTGTGTTAGCAGGAAGCTGAATCAGAAGAGGAGCAACCAGGACTTAAACCAACACCCATGTGGGATGTTGTATTGTAGGTGGCAGCACCACAACACCAGCCACAAAACATAAGAGTTGTATAGAAAAGGCTAGCATTGTGGCACAGTAAATTAAGTCACTGGCTTTAGTGCCAGCATTCTGTACGTTTGCCGGTTCAAGTCCCAGCTGCTCTACTTCTGATCCAGCACCCTGTTAATACTCCAGGAAACAGCATAGATGGCCCAAGTGCATACCTATGGGAGATCCAGAAAAAGTTCCTGGCTCCTGGCTTCTGCTGGGGCTCAGTCCTGGCTGTTGCAGCCACCTGGGGAGTGAATAAGTGGATACAAGAGCTTTCTTTCTCTCTCTCTCCCTCCCCCTTCTCCTTTAACTACATTTCAAAAAAAATAAATAAATCAATCATAAAAAGGAAAAAGTTTAAAAAATGACAAAGTTGGGCCTGGCGGCGTGGCCTAGTGCCTAAAGTCCTCGCCTTGAACGCACCAGGATCCCATATGGGCACCGGTTCTAATCCGAGCAGCTCCACTTTCCTTCCAGCTCCCTGCCTGTGGCCTGGGAAAGCAGTCAAGGATGGCCCAAAGCCTTGGGACCCTGCACCCATGTGGGAGACCCGGAAGAGGCTCTTGGCTTCGGATCGGCATAGTGTCGGCTGTTGCGCTCACTTGGGGAGTGAATCATCAGACGGAAGATCTTCCTCTCTGTCTCTCCTCTTCTCTGTATATCTGACTTTCCAATAAATAAATAAATCTTTTTTAAAAAATGACAAAATTATAGAGTGTGGGCATTGTGGCACAGTGCATTGAGCACTGCATCTCATGTCACTATGCCAGTTTGAGGCTTGGCTACTTCCTGTACAGCGCCTTGCTAATCACCTAGTTAGGCACCAGAGGTTGATCTAAATACTTGAGTTCCTGCCACACACATTGGAGACCTGGACGCAATTCAAGGCCCTTGACTTTGGCACCCTACGGCCGCAGCTGTGGCTGTCACTCTGACTCACAAATAAATGAAAGAAAGAAAGAAAGAAAGAAAGAGAGAAAGAAAGAAAGAAAGAAAAAGAAAAGAGATGATATGTTCTTTAAACTACATTTAATATTCACTTACAGATCAAGAAATTGAGGAACCCAAAAACTTGTGCCCAAAGTTTCTATAGGTGAGGAACAGCAATGAAATATTTATACTGAGGCTTGCCTTGCTCAAAGCCCACTCAATGATACCACCCTTTACGTAAAGACAAGTAAATAGATAAATGCTTCAAACACCAGAGTGAGAAGCTGATAACTGCTTTTTCTTTCTCTTTTTTATTAGGTTTTATTTAGTTATTTGGAAGGCAGAGTGACAGAGAATAAATGGAAAAGAGAGAAGAACCTTCTATCCATTTGCTGATTCTCAAACAGCCACAATGGCTAGGGCTGGGCAAGGGCCAAGCCAAAAGCCAACAGTTTCATCTGGATCTCCCACATGAGTGACAGGAACCCAAGCGTGGGGATCATTTTTCACTGTTTTTCCTCATGTATTTACAAGGATCTGGACCAGGAGTGCAGCAGCTAGGACATGAACCAGCTCCTAATATGGGATCATGGCATTGTAGGTGGCCACTTAACCCACTGTGCCACATGCCAACCTCTGGCTCTTTGGAGAAGGAATGAGACAAGAGTGAAATAAACAAAGTATTCCAAAAACTTCAATAAACCAGATAAAATTATTATAATACAGTAATGGTACCATAAGGTCTTTGTATTGCATATGTGAAATTTGTCCATCTTATGTAAATAAAAAAGCTACAGTTTGCACCATTCCTGCTGAGTAGTATTTTTTTTTAATTCTGTCAAATATGGCCTCCAGACTCTTTGCTGTTTTTGTAATTACATTTAAAAAGTTCATGAAAAAGTAGAATTAAACGATCAATTAAAAATAATCACTCCAGCAATGCATTGGTATTTTTGTAGCATGCTCCTTAACTTCATGTTTACGAACATTTATTCTTTTTCTCCCCATTGTGAGCTGTGCTCACTTGCTCTGTATTTAAGGGGATGTATAATAGAAGCGTGGCAGAGACTGATGTGTCCAGATGTTCAGACAAAGTGCAATGTGTCTCTATTCATCCAGACCAAAGATGGACTCCCAGTGAAACAGTTGAAATTATCCTAACAGTAGAATGCTGGACTCCACAACATTGCCCATGGCCACAATGTCAGAAAACACCTCAATAAGAGCACAATGGACTTATGACTGTTCATGAAGAACCACCCATTGTAATAGTAGAGGGACGGAGGAGAGAGGCTGGAAGGGAACTTGGGGAGAGGGATGAGAAATCCCAGAATCTATGTAACTGTATCATAAAACAATAAAAAAAATTTACTTTAGTGTAGAAAATTTTAAATTGCATGCACAGTTTTATATCATGCATTTTCCATAAAGTTCTCTCCATAAACATCCTCTTCAAATATGATTGAAAATAAGACTTACGATAAGGCAAGTGAGGCTGAGCAACACATGTGTAGAGTCTGATCCTGTTCTTTATTTAAAAGCATGGTAATTTGTATTAATTTTGATATGTTAAGTATTACATTAAAATAATATCAATCTTACGGGCTGGCACTGTGGCATAGTAGGCTAAGCCTGTACCTGCAGTACTGGTATCCTATATAGGAGCCGGTTCTAGTCCTGGCGGCCTCAGTTCCAATCTAGCTCCCAGCTTACAGACTGGGAAAGCATTAGAGGATGGCTCAAGTCCTTTGGTCCCTGCATCCACATGGGAGACCTGGAAGAAGTCATGGTTCCTGGCTTAGGGTCAGTTCAGTTCTGTCCATTGGGCCGTTTCTGGGAGATCTCTCTCTGTTTATCCTTCCCTCTGTAACTCTTTCATATATAGATAGTATTTTTAAATGGTTTCAATCTTGATTATTGAGTTTTGTGGCACTTCCTTAAATCTTATGTCTGAGGCAAGTGCTCCACTTGCGTCTCATTTATCCCAGCTTGGTCTGGCAGTACGCTTTTGAAAAACAATCATCAGGTTTGGCAGTTAAGACATTGCCTAAATCCATGTCAGAGTGCCTGGGTTCAAGTCCTTGCTCTGTTTCCTATGACAACTTCCTGCTCATTTGTACCCCACAACGCAGCAGATGATGGATCAAGTGCTTGAATCCCCCCACCCCACGTGGAAGACGTGGTTGGAGTTCTCAGCTCCTGACTGTTGTGGACATTTGGGGAGTGAACAGAGTGATCAAAGAATGAACAAAGAGCTCTCTCTGTCTTTCTGCCTTCCAAATAAACAAACGTATTTTGAAAAAAAAAAAATTGAAAATGTTGTATAGAATGGTTCAAAGTCAGGAACTGAGATGGGTAGACTCAGCAAGAATATGGACAAGAACGGAACAAGACCCACCCAGAGGGAACAACTGGCAGCAGGGAGAGACTGCTCAGAAACAAGTCTTGGCAACTGACTATGCTGTGGGAACAGAAACACAAAGACTTCAAGACAAGGCCACAACTTTGAGGAATTAAAGACAGCTCTAAGTCTTGGAGTGAAGTCACTTAAAGGAGACCTGGACAGTCAAGAGAAAAATCCTAGCTGAGGGTCAACAGTCAAGCCTGAGATTCTTGTGTTTGAACGAGTCTTGCCCTACTTTCAGGCTAGAGACATTGGTATAGAACAACTTTAGAACACAAAACATTTGAAATAATTGCGCCAATGATTAGAGCTTGGAAAGAGTTTTGTTTTAGATTTTTCATGATGTATTTTGGTAATAAAGTTTTGACTTTTTGAAGGTAAGAGGGCTGTAATGTCAGTTTCTCCTCTCTTCCACCGCCTAGCATAACAACAGTATTTATTTATGCGCTTAATATCACAATTCTCCTCTTCTGGTCTCACATCAGGCATCTAAATGCTAAATATCTTTCCTTTCTCTGGGGTGTTTTCAGCCTCTGTAAGCACTCACCCAGCTACTATTATTAGCTAATTTTTCTTTCTCTAAGCCCCCTTTTACCTGAATTATTTAAACTGATATTTTTTTTTCTGAACTCCTCTAAGTATTTTACTGTTTCATGAAGCAAAGCATTCTAGAATGTGTCCATTTACAAGCCATGTCTTGGGAAGGTCTTTCAGGCCATAGTGTTATACAATACCCTATTGTGTGTGTTTAACCCAAACTAGTTTCAGGCTATTTTTACCACACATGCTCCCACTGGTTTGAGCATTTTAATTCAATCAGACAACCAACCAATCACTAACTTAGTCAGTAACCGGTCATTCACTGGAAACAGCTGGACAGATTGTGTCTGTAGACAATCTTATTGTTAGCACAGCCACCTTGGTTTTCTCCACTTAATCTCATTAGGGGTCCCCCCCTCCCTCCACCTGACACACGACTTTCTAGGTTTTGCCAGCCCACTGAATACATAGGTTTCCAATTACACGTCCCCAGATACATCTGTTCCGCCTTCATTCTTTTTGTTCCTTCCCATCAATATATTTAATATATTTTGGTCCATTGTATTTTTTTATCCGTTTTTTTTTCTTGGATTTTTATTTTAGGGCCCTATCATTGTAGTAATAGGCATGCATAGTGTCTGTATATCATAATATCCTTATCTTGGCTTCCTTTCATCTTCTCCTGTTCCTGGGGATGGAGGAAGGCCTTGTGTCTAATAAGTCATTTGCATCAGCATGTCCCAAATGACCAAGAGATGAGGCTGGGAGAGATTAGCATGGTAATCTCATTCTGATGGATAAAATTAGCAAAGATATTCCCCACAAATGGAGAGCTGCCATTGGCGAACTGCTGTGCTTAGAATCAATTACTAAATTACTCTGAGCTCTAAGTTGACATTAACAGAAAAAAATTGCCATCGACCGAAGGGAAATAAGATAAAAAATATGCGATCATTAAATCTCTCGCTACTATTCACAAATGTGACTCACAAGAATGCTACACAAAATAGGGCAGAATTTAATTTTTAACAGTGCCCCCTGTCAACATTTCATCCCAAGCTTCTCTGTGGCCTGAGAGCCTGCCTTGCTTGGCCTTTCCCATTTATTTGAAAAGGCAGGAAAAGCAGAGAGAAGAGCAAAGTCCAGATCAGCTACCTCCATCTGCATCCGTGCTGGGCCCAAAGAGCCCCTTCTGATGCCTCAACCACCCATCTGTGTCACGCAGGGATGGCAGGGGCTCCCCTGGGTCCCAAGGAGAGCCACTGCAGGAAGGCCTGGTAACATCAGAATGCCTCCCTCTAACCACCACCAACCAAAACAATGTGAAGCTAGCTCACTCCAGTGTGCACTGACCCAGGCTGCCAGGGAAATGAGGACCTGGTACTGTTGGCTTTTCCAGCAGATGTCTGACTTGCATGGTTTCTGTTTCATACAAAACAGTTTCGTTAACAAAAATAAAATACAGTTAGAGAGAAGTGATAGGTCATAGCCTTGTACAGCATAATGCGGGGACTAAAGTCCATGATAATGCACTACATACTAAATGAAGAGCTGGGAGAAAGGACTGGGTAGGTGACAAATAGAATGAAAAGGAAATGACCAGTGTATGCCTAACGTGATCTCTGTGTGCTGTAGACACGTGTTGAAATACTATCTGGTACACTATACCCACAGATATGTGTTACCTGTTAATAGAAAACTCTAATAAACGTCTGAAATAAAATAAGGAAAAGATTTTCACCACTCAGAAACACATTCTTCTCTTGATGGGGAAGACAATGATAATGACAGATATAAACAAGGAATTAGTTCATCAGGGAGAAGGTTTAAAATCGCTTTTTTTAGCCTCAGCCTGGGGAATCCCAGCGGCATAGTAATTGTTAATATTATTAGCACAGTATACATATCAGCTGTCGAGATATTATGAGGACTTGAATTCAATCTCTGTTGGGGGAGTCAGGGTCAACATCATTAACTATAGATCTTGTCTTAGTTTCCATATAGGTGCCTCAGGGCAAGTGTCTGCCAGATACATCTCTATAGATGGGCATAACCATAGGACATACAAGGGGCCCATCACACACATCAGTAATAGACAACAAGCTTTTGTTTATCTGAAGGTTTACTGGAATTAACTGATTAGTGTCAACATGACACAATAACTTTTGTCTACAACGCAGTAGATCATTTTGATGGTTTTATTGATGGAGCGTGCTGTCTAATGTGAATTGCAGGGGAAGTTGAATTTAGATAAAGAGTGGCACATTTTTCTTGAACGGGAACTGAAGAAGCTGTTTGTAAAAGCATCCTCGACAGGACACCTTCTGTGGTCTTCTGGATGTTACAATAATAATTGTGAAATTAATAACAATAATTACTAGGGAGGGTTATAATTGAAATGCATGCAATTCAGTGGCTGGCAAATGCGTCTCTATGAGGACACATCCTGTGCTCTTGCTGATATTACAACAAAATTGTGACATTAATAACAGTGATTAGAAGGGAGATTTGTAAGTGAAATGTAAGCCATCCATTCTCAGATTACACTTGGAGCACAAAACCATTAAAGAGAAATTAGGAAATAAGCCTGGGTTGTTAAGGGTGACACAACTTTCATGTAAAAATTGCCTGGGAAAGTAGCAGGGAAATGAAATGAGAGCATGTGGGAGTTTATTTATTTACATGGAATTTTAAATAACTGTGAACCAAATTTATTCAAAAGCTAAATTGTAATTTGGAGGACAAGTTAAAAATGGATCTTAAGCTCTGAGGGGTTATTTGTGGCAAAGATCATTGACGTGTCAATCCAAGCAAGCTGACGGTATGTACATGAACTTTGAGATCTGGGTAAACGAAATCCAGAATTATTAACTATGAACATTGTGGGTCATATCAAGTCCCCTGAATCAAATAGTTTCTAGAAATATTTCATCCCTTTAATCCAGTTTTTTTTTCTCCACAGTTTATTAATGACTATTTACCATTCTAGTTTTTAGAACCCAGATTCCAGAAAGAGAAGCAATGACACATCTAGTTACAAGAGAAATGACAGAATTTACCCACTAAAGCAGAAAATAATGGGAGTGCCTGGAGACTGAGGAACTTGTAAAGGAAGTGAAAAGATAAAAGCAGATACTTAAGCCACAGATACTACAGAACCCACCCCCCACTTCCCTCCCTCCTATTGGGGTACAACTTTCTTCTCCAGAATAACATGTTTCATGGAAATTAGGTCACGCAAGACACACTGCAAACTGCAAAATGTAGTTAGCTACGGAGCTCTCCCCAGCGCTATGTTCCACGGGCTCCTATTAGCCATCTCAGTCTGGCCTTAGCAGGGAATCATTTTCTGTTTTTCTGGAGAGGATATGCTACCCTCTTGCCCTTACTTTAGAGCTCAGGATTTTTCTTCTTGAGCAAACTCCTCCCATCCCCACTCTGTACAGAGAAGCTGCATTGCCAATAGCAACTGCACAGATCACAGAGCGCTAACCTCCCACTGGGAGCCTTTTAGTGGCTCCCTTTCCTCTTCTGGGTCCTCAAGACTAAAAACCAGAGAATGTATTTCCTGTCCTGAGAGAGGAATGTTCCACTCTTGTCACCTGTCTCCACTCACACCCAACCAAGATTAACCTGCACTTCTAAACGCCCATGAACAAAATGGCCACAAATGCTTCCTCTGCCTCTCCCCAGCCACATTCAGCTTGCAAACAGAAGGTCGCTTGAAGGTCACCCTGGGCCTTGGTGTCCTTCAACACAAAGGACCTAGGTTTCCTTTCTTTTTGCTATGGACTTAAAAGAACAAAAACTTGTGGGGCGTAAGAGGAAAGTCAGGACTGGTCAACAGATCCATTCAAGCATAAATGAATCAGCTTCACAACAGAGGAAGGTTAAACCCAAAAAGGCAGGAGTGTTGTCAGAGAAGAAGAGAGGAAACTTGTCTGGATCCATGGCTGGCAACATCCGGTATCAGCAAACGATCAGGGTAGGCCTGGTCATTTGATTCTTCTTCGTCCATTCATCAAGTCTGTAAGACAGAGATCAGCACCACCATTTTCCAGATGGGAAAGCTGAGGTTTTGCCAGTGAAGCCTTACAAATCGGAGTTACCCAGCTAGAAACCAAGGCGGGCATCGTAACCCTGGCGCTTGTTTTGACTGTCATTCTACCTTCCTTCTTACACCCACCTGCCTCGGGTTACCCACCCCCATCCCACCCAAGGGGGCCCTGCGACAGCTCGGGGGAGAGGCTGAAGGGTTCTCATTGTTTGGGAGGCAGAGCTCAGGCTGGGGGGTCCAGCCCTCTGCCCTTTGGCAGGGCCCAAAGGCCCAGCCCACACAGCTACCTTCTAACAATCACTGACAGCCTCCACTGCCTTCAGAGGTCAGAAAGCCCCAGCCTAGGGAGGGAGGGAGAAGAGGAAGAGGAACCTCTTTTACCCCCTGCCAGTCATCCTTCAGATGCCTTCAATGAGAGGGCAGAGGTGGTGGGAGGCAAATATCACAGCAGCACACCAGCTTCCAACCACGTGTCCCTCCAAAAAGGCTGTGATGGGCCACCCCTCCCAACGTGTCTCATGACATTTGGACAATAAAGGCAGTTCGACCCCTTGAAGTGCTCAAATGGGCAAAAACCAGACACAGGACAATGTAAATGCACAAAAACTTCCCCCCTTCTGCAGCCCCTCTGTTCAGTGCTTCTGGAATCCCCTAGGAGTCATATTTCCTGGGGTCCCTGCAAGCAGTAAGCTCCCCAGGCCCCAACTTCTCCACAATCCATATCACGCTAACAGACTTTTCTCTTGACCTTCACCTCAGTTCTGTCCCTGACCCTGAATTTAAACATTGGGCATTTCTGTTCTGATGTCCTCCGGGGCCCAGGCGCTCAGTAAGAGTATGTAAGAGTAGAGCCCATCTGCTCTGAATGTACTTTGTTATTTCAGATGTCGCCTAAGGGATTATATGCTAAAATTGGGCTAAGGGATTAAATGCTAAAATTGAGCACAATATCCAAAATTGAACATGAACTTTGACGAAGGTACATCTGAATGAAGCATGGGCAGTAGCACCAGACACACCTAGAGTAACCTCTGTCCCTTACAAGCTGCGTGACCTTGGGCAAGTGATTCTACCTTTCCAAGCCTTAGATCTTCAGTCCTGTGGACAATGTTGGCTATAAAATGAGTTATTAGGAGGATTCAGTGAGAGAAGACCTGTTTGAAGCTTGGCATAAGATCAGGCCCATGGTAAGCAAATAATGTATGCTCCCCATTGCAGTTAGAAGGAAACATGATTCAGAGAAAGGCAGAGGACATTGTCCAGATCACTTGTGAATTCTCTGAAGGAGTGAAAGTGAAGTAATACTGAAAGGAGGAAAGCAAAACCTGTCTTGGAAGGAGACTTGTAATGGAGCTGCCTAAGGGATCCACTGATCTGTGGAGGCATGGCAGCGGGCCCTCGCTTGAGATCTGTTTCATGGGCCTTCAGGAGCCATTCCTATGAGCCCATGGACACTGCCTGGCCAGTGGATCACTGCATCGGGTATAACAGGAGTCTGTGGTTCCTGGCACATGTGGGATCTACCTGTATTCATGCATGGCATTCATGTCAATATTGTGAAGGGTCCAATTAAGTGAGACAATCATGAAAAGAAATGTAACTTAGCATTGTAATTTTCTGTATAGAGGAAATATAGTTATACACATAGTGGTACATCTTTGGAGGCATGCTGACTTACGTTTCTACAATAAAAATGTGTACTGTTTCATTTGCTGGGAGGAAGATTATTTAAAAATGTACCAGATGACCTGATGTTACATAACAAGTTCAAGTAAATCTTAAATTTCCAGGTAAGTCAACCTCAGCGGTCTCCAACAATTCTTGCAATTGGAATTCCAGTTCTACTGGTTCTAATAAGCCTCTTTGTGTTCCAGGAACCTGGACTGACTGGGGCAGGAGCAACGACTTGGTTTCCCTGAAATTCCTCTCTACTTACAAAGGTACCATAAAGCCCAAAGAGTGTGATTTGGGTTACTCTCTTGTTAAAGGAAGATTTATTTGAAAGGCAGAGTTAGAGAAAGAGGGACAGACAGAAAGAGAAAGAGAGTTGTGCATCCAATGGGTCATTCTCTAAATGGTGAGAAGGGCTGGGGTTGGACCAGCTGAAGCCAGGAACCCATCTGGGTCTCATAGGTGGGTGGGTGCAGGGCCTGAGTACTTGGGCAATTCCTTCCTGCATTCCCAAGCACAATAGAAGGAGCTGGGTTGGAACTAGAGCAGCCAGGAGTGAAACAGTGTTCATATGGAATGTTGGTATTGCAATTGGCTGCCCTAGCCAATGAGCCATAATGTTGGCCTCCTAAATTACTTCCTTTTTAAAAAAAACTTATTTATTTTTTTTGGAAAGATAGATTTACAGGGAGGAGGAGAAACAGAGAGAAAGATCTTCCATCTGCTGATTCAATCCCCAAGTGACCACAGCAGCCAGAGCTGAGCTGACCTGAAGCCAGGAGCCAGGAGCTTCTTTGCTTTAAACAATTGCATAATTGTTGCTTTAGTTTGAGCATGATTTGGCTCCTGAACTCATGCAGATTCTAAATCTGGGGCTCAGAGTTGATGGTGCTGGGAGGGTGGAGACTTGACACGAGAGTGGTTTCAGGTGGTAAGTGTAGTAGGTGGCCCTTGGGTCATTAGGGCTGTGGATTTGAAGATTGTTCTTGTGAGAGGTGATTATGTAAGTCCAGATGAGCCTAATGTCTTGCTTTCTGCTCTCTGGCTTGCTGTATGATTGATCCTCAGCACCGACTCTACTATTACCATCATCTAACCTCAGCAGATGGCCAAAACAATGGGACCTACCTTACCTTGCATTGTGAGCCTCCAGCATGAGCCAAAACAAACTTCTGTCCTTCTGTCCTTCACAAGAAGCTTGTCTTGGTTCTGCTATCAAAAGTTGACTAATATAATTGCTACCAGGTATTCTACAGATATTGCAAAATGTGATGAAAATGGGCAAATAACAGGAAAAACAGAGCCTCATAGATACTGTATTCAAATACAGGACAGATTTTTCACATTAACATCAGTGAACAGGATTTTCAATATGGCCACTACCCTGTATCTAAGTGCTTCACTTGCATGTACTGCCTGGCTCAGAGTTACAAAGAACCTGAATTCTGACCTCAACTATTCTGCTTTCAAATCCACAGTCACAAACAGCTGCATTGTCTCCCTTAGCTAGTAGAGTCCCAGATGAGCAGGAGAAAAACATTTCAGTCTTACACAAGACACACCATCCAGAAACTTGGAACTGTCTAACAGCATGGTGAGTTGCGTTAAAATAATGAGTGTTCCACTGTTGGAATTGTTGTTGGGGCTTTTTCTATATACCCTGGAATGCTAGGGGAGGGAGTCCCTTACATTGTGGGTAGGTAGGAATAAATAACTTCAGGAGAAATCTTAGGAAGATTAGGAGATTTGAGAGTTTCACATTTTGTTCTGCCTCACCCTGGGATCCAGGTCCCATGTTCAGTTGATGAGTTTGGGGCCACTGTGAATTCCAGAGAGGACCAACATTTATCACTAGATACCACGCCCCCATCAAACTTTGAGACCTCTGTAAGCTTGAAGACCTAGACAGATATTTCTATCTTCTCTATCTCTCAACAAGATCTCCTGCCTAGCAGGCCATTTTCCGTCTCTGAGGTGCCACCATTCTTTGTGTAGCATGCTAACTGTTGAAATAGCGTGCATGCAAGAAGCCATTACACAAGAAGCCAGTAAGTCTCATAAACCACATAAAAGGTTTCTCCCAAAAAACAAGCCTGTAATTAACATCCTCTACTACAACTCGTGTCACCATTTTGGTCTTCTTTCACCTGGACAATAGTGATATCTCATTATCACCTTACATTCTTATCTCCTCTACATCAATTGTCCACATTGCCATCAGAGCAATCCGATCTGTAAGACATGCAAATCAGGCCATGTCACTTCTCAATCCAAACCTCTCCACTGACTGTCTATTTCCATTAACATGACAGTAACAATATTAAAACAGCTGTTTAACATGGTCTCCAAGATCCTCTCAGGTCTGCCCTCCCCAGCCCTGTGTTCCTCCTACCTCCAGCTCTCCTGCATTCTGGTCCGGCACTGGCCTTGCTCCTCAAACACACCATGAACAGCTTCTGCTCTGGACCCTGCTCTGGGCCCATTTGCTTCTTCATCTGCCTGGAACACTCTATCCCCCTATAGTTATGGGGCTCACCGCCCCATTTCTTGCATGGCTTATCAAGGCCCATAATTATGCTAGTGGAGAAGTTAGAAAAAGGTCTTCTCCTTGATCAAAACATTAATATCTTCCAGAAATTTTCCACAATGCTGTCTATACCAACCATGAGGGTAAATGCAATCCCTAAACTTGTGCAAAGTACAAGCTTCAGTTCCTGGATCACTCCCTATAACAGACCTGCAGCATACCATTGCATTCCCAGCTGCCTCACACTCTACCTTCTTCTCTGTAGCACTTATTGCCATCTCTTAGGGTACTTAGCTATCTGTTTATCTACTCTCTCCAGTCTACTACTAGAATGGAAAAAGCCAAGGACCTTTCTTTGCTCCATGTGTAGACCAGCTCTCACTAAAGGGACTATGACATAGAAGACACTCAAACATTTGTTCACTGAATAAATGAATGAAAGAATGACCACATACTTCCTGAAACACAGAGTGCAGGATTGAGTGTAACTAGATGGTCATGAGAAGCATGTGGATCAATAATGGAGATGAGGTAAATGTAGGGGTGGGAAATATGACTTTAAATAGAGGAAGTGAAATGTCAGACCAAGTGTGTGTGCGTGTGTGTTGAATGATCATGTGAATCCATGCAAGTGTCTGAACAAATGAAATACTGAAATATACCAATTCCAATGACATAGTCCATTTCTGCACAGTAGAAATGTAAAGATATATGGGGCATACAATAGGTCACTTCTGTTTTGTTGGAAAAGGTTTTCTCTCTTAGCCTAAAACCGCTATCAAAGCAATAAATAAAATTCAGTGATTAAAAGGTTTAGCTATAGACTCTTCATGAAACAAGCACACTTTGGAGGACTTGGTGGGGGGGGCTGCTTAATGACCATAGATTCATCCCCAATTAATGCTTCTCCTCAGGGGAAAGTATGTGAACTCTCCCAAGGTCATGGTTGATGTAATCTGGGAAGAACTTCTCCCCCATATCTGAGGCATGGGCAATTCCTAAACAATTCAAACATTTAATCCCAGATGTTCTTCTCTGCCCTTAATGTGTCATCTCATTAACCAGGGCTGTGTGAGCAGCAGAAATTCCTTGATTTACATTAACAATTTTTTCTTGAAAACAAAACAAAACAAACAAACAAACACTGTCAGAACTATCTGTGATTTAGTAGAGCCCATTTCTCTCAGGCATTTGACTTAATGATATTTCCTCTTCTACTTACTTACACATTTCATTATCTGTTTTTGTGTCTTCTGAAACACAATAAAGTATAAACCAACATGGAGAGATGGGTCGGCTCTTCGCAACACATTTCATTTGTCATCTTTAATGGATCTTTCTATAATGTTTTCACAACCAGTTGAAAGAGAATGAAACATCTCCTTGCCTTGGAGCAGAGGAACTGCTTAGAATTCCAGCAATCTTTTGGATGGAAATCCCTGGCTAGTGATGAAGGAAAGAGAAGACAGGGTAAGTGTCAACACTTTGAACAAGAGTGGCTTCCGTGGTACCACAAGCACAGCTGCTCCCATCCACTCCCGCCCACTCTCTTCCCTTCCTAGGTACTCTGAAATTTTGGGTCAATTCTAATTGCATTTGTTGCCCATTAAAGCACACAGTATTCTCTGTTTCAACAGGCATTGTTTTCAAGGATTAAAAAAAAAAGAAACACAATTTTCTCCTGCCACTTCCTTTACAATAGTTTTTCTTCTCTCTTTTCAGAAACGCCTGAGGGTAAATCAACATAGGCACAGCCACCTGGAACTTTGTTGCTCAAGGAGTGGGACTGGAACTAGTGGCGTCAGCATCACCTGGGAGCTGGTGGCTGATGCAGACTCCCAGGTGACCCCACACCCACGGAATCAGACTCTGTTCCTTAATACCATCCCTAGGTGATTCCTTGGCACATTAAGTCTAAACAGTTCTGATTGTGGTCCATCTGAGCAAGATCAATGAAGCCAGAGTTAAAGTTGATATGTGGGCAGAATAAGGCACCAAACAGCTCTGATCTCCTTAAAATGCGTTAAAAGAGTCCGACACAAATTTAAAGATCTGTCTCTCCCTTATCTCCTCTTCACGCGTTTCTCAAAATGCATAAGACACGTGAGTGGAAATAGAATAAGGCCTCATGAAAACACTTTTTAAAATCTACCCAATAGCTTAATTTTTCTGTGTCAGAAATTGAAGATAGAAAAGAAAGGTTAAAACACTGGTTTCTAGGGGCCAGCCATGGTGGCGTAACAGTGGCAGCCTGTGACACTGGCATTCCACCCAGTCACCAGTCCCAATCCAGCTCCATGCAGCTGTACCTGGGAAAAGCAACAGAAGATATCGCGAGCGCTTGAGCCCCTGCCACCCATATGAGAAATCCAGATGAAACTCCTGGCTTTCGTCTGGCTCAGCCTCAGCCATTGCAGCCACTTAGGGAGTGCATCAGCAAATTTCAGATGGGTGGTGTCTAAGCACTATTTCCCTGGATGCTGCGCCCCCACCAACCTGATACCACAAAGAGTCCACCACTCTTGGGTAATTCCCAAATACCTGAGCTGCCCAAGGGGTCTCCTTGACACTTTCAGAAGACCTTCCCTCATTCAGTGTGAGTCCCACTCAGATTCTTTTTTTTAATTAATTTATTTGAAAAGAGTTGCAGAGTGAGAAGACACACACGCATAACACATGCACCAGAGAGAGAGAGAATTGAGAGATCTTCCACCTACTGGCTCACGTCCCAAATGGCTATGTTCAGGAATGGGCCAGGCTTCAGCCAGGAGCCAGAAGCTTCTTCTGGGTCTCTCACATAGGTGCAGGAGCCCAAGGCCATCTCTTGCTGCTTTTGGGCCATCTTTTGCTGCTTTCCCATGTTCATTAGCAGGGAGATGGATTGAAAACAAAACACTTTCATTGAAAATGAAACTGGTATCCATTTGGGATGTCAGCATTGCATGTTCCAGCTTTACCTGCTATGCCCCAATGCTGGTTCCACTACTCGGATTCTAAACCCAGAAATTCAAGACTATTGTATTGCTACACTTTTTTAAAAAATTAAAAGCAAACCAACAGATAGAGAACTCCCATTCACTGGTTCACTCCCCAGATGCCCACACTGAAGGTCAAAGTTGGGCAATGGGGATACAATCCAGGCCTCCCGTGTGAGCAATAGGAGCCCAATTACAGAAGTCATCGCTTGCTGCCTCCCAGAGTGTGCGATAATGAGCCGGAAGCCAAGCACAGGCATGAACAGTCACTCCAATGTGGAATGCAGGCCTCTTAAACCAAATGCTGCACTTTCAAGTGCACTGGGACATTTGATTTGGAAGGCAAAGGATTTGCTCCACCAGTTAAACCACACCCTGCTTGCCTGGGAAGAGAGAGCTTTCACAGAAGGCAGAATTTTCTATTTAAAACCAGGACAGTCTCAAGACAACTGTGATGGCAGGTTGTCGTATGCTAACGTCATCTATGAAACTCAATTAGCCTAATGAAATTGACACATGAAAACGAACTTGTTGTATGTGAACAACTTTCACTGAAATAATTTACTGCAACTGTGAGCTAATCCTCTGAGCTCTCACTCCTGAGAGCTGCAGAATCGAATAGATCATTGGAGCAGATTTCTTTAAATTGGCTGCAAGTGCACAGCTCTTGTTTCAGCATCAATAGATATGTTTGGTTTCCACAAAGCAGTTCACTAACTGCATTGATTTTTAAGGCAAGATTGAAAGTATTGAGAAAATATCCAGAGGATATAGAAACGGGTGAATTTCAAAGCTAATGAACAAAAGAGGAATTTTGCTCTCTGAGAACACCTCTAGCCAGTATACACAGCCCAGAACTGTTAGTAGTTTTAACCTTTGGCCACCTGATAGTGGGAGGTATCCCAGGGCATCCTGGCGCCTAAGGGCTCTCAGACTGCACGGGTACAAGTTCTGGCTCAAGGTCCAACAGCTGTCAGAGCAGATGGCTGGGGATTTGTTTACTGTGGGCCTAAGCATCACCCTTTAGCTCTAAGGCACAAGGAACAATTTGACAAATTTGATTAACTGGGAACAATATGATGCTGGCCTGGAAAGCCTGCCCCACACTTTCATAGAGTTCCTTATGTTCTTTTCACGGTCTCATGATACAAGACGATATTAGCTACCATCTCAGTCCCACTGAAACTCTTGGGGGAAAAAAAAGCAACAACAAAGAGAGTCACCCTTGGCTACCCCTTTTGTCTTCCAGTTGAATGTTTGTGAGTCATACGTGCAGCCAGCTGTGCCATCAGGGTACGCCTGGTCCCACCTCGGAGAAACAGAAGTGTGGCTTCTGGTTCCAAGGCTTTCGATGGCTTATCAACAACAAAGTACACCTGTTTTGTAAAATGAAAACTAAGGAGTTATTTTGCTGGGAAAATATTCCCCTGCCCTTTCAGCTCACCTCTGCCTTTTCATTCACTCTTCAGTACTTGCCTTGGTGCATGTCTTACGGATGGCCCACAAGGCATTTCATGCTTTAAGATGGCATGTGTGTCCTTGGGTCTGTGAAAAAGAGGAGGGACAATATTGGGCTCTGGAGAAACAGTCTGTAGGAATCCCTGTGGGAGCTGCAAGTTGCTATGAATAGCCTGTCCTTCAGAGGCGGGGAGATGTGCCGAGGAGCCTCCCGCTGTGCCCTCTAGCTCTCCGCTTGATGAGGGAGACAAGCTCAGGACCCAAGGGTTGGGAAGGGCTCAAGGAGGAGCCCCATTGGGGGACAGGCTTTTCTTGTGTCCAAATTCCACTTGGGTGACCCTGGGCAGAGAAAGAGAGAGACACTGCTGGCTCTTTCCTGGGGCCACAATTATCCATTTACAAGCTACAATTAGTCACAAGCAAAATTTGTGCATCCACTGCTAACTGTCAGCTCAAGGGGTTGAAAGTTCAATCCTGGGGAGGTCAGGATGCCTTCCAAAGGGCTGATGTCTTGGCTCTCGGCCTCCCTGCCCCCGACGCCGATGGGGGACCTTGCTCTGGGAGAGATCATCACATTCCAGATCAGGATGCCTGCAAAGCTGGATGATCCATGCCAGAGGGGCTCATGGTTCCGGGACTCTTGCTACAGCAAGCAGATGTGCCATCATTCAAACACAGTGACCTTTCTGTAGCAGAATATTGACTCGGGCGAGAATAAACACAGCCATTTGAGCAGAGCAAGGCAAGAGATGCCGGAGTGATGATTAGGATGTAGCTGATATGGAGAGTTCAACCGGTCTCACTTGTATATTCCATGTGGGATTAAAAAAGCCAGAAGGGCCCAGAAAAAAATGAACTGCTCTTTGCCAAATCAAAATGTGTAAATAGTTCTTCAGAGAACACAACAAAGGGCCTATTTTGCTTTTAAACACCAGAGCCAGAAACAGGAAAGGGCTACAATTAAGTAGCTGGAGCACAATGTGAGGTTAACCAAGAATGGCATAATTATGAAGATGTCATGCATTAACTCTACCTACTGCGTGAGTGATGCTAGCTGAGCATGAACATTCTTCCAGATTCTAAATGCCTAAGCTGTTGCATTGTCATTCCCCATTGTCTCCTTTATTCTCCTCTGCAGCCCTCTGGCTCTTAATAGAAACTATGGCTCTGTTCTTCCCTCCCTTATAGAGGGTGTGTGATCTCAAAGTGGCATTGCAGTGCAGGGAAACAGGGGACACTTCACTGGGAGCCAGGGCTGGCTAGGATCGCATCTTATATTTCTGTAATGGGCACACAGTGATCACTCATTACATGTTGACCCTCTTAGGTGAAAGTCATTCCAGATCAGCCCAAGTCTCCAATCAGGACACCTCAACACCAACAATGGATCTAAACCAGATACAGACTGATGGCTTTGTACATTGTCATCTGTTATTAACACTGATATACCCAGCAATATCAATGGAAGTATCAATAGAAAGCTGAATTTGACCCTTGGTAAGAAGGAGGTTAGACTGGCCGCTTTATCACTGACACCATAGTAGGGACCATTTAGCACATTTCCAGACTTCAGTTCCTGATCAACGTTTGAACTAAATTCAGTTTTCCAATTACGAAGCCATTAGTGATTGTTGACATGCTGTGAGGAGACCAGGCACTCATATACCTTTCTGCCCATCCTACTTCCACATCACCACCATCAACACCGCCAGAATAACCTCCACTTCCTTCCCTTTCCCCTTGAGATCAATGACAGCTTTGTAGTGAGTTACTTGGGGCTTTGGGGAGCAGTTGCTCTCTTCACTCTTCCCATTGCCCCCTCTTCCTACCCCTACAAACCTTACCTAGAGGTAGCCCAGGAGCACAAAAACAACTTATCCAAGGTGGGCAGATCATGGACCAAACTACGATGCCTGGTGATGAATTAATAAGAAACCTCGCCTTACCTGGTAGGTAATTTTTTTTCTAATTAAGTTAATTGGATTTTTTATTATAAAAGAAATGCATGCTCATTATTACACATTGGTTAAAAAAACAGAAAAACACAAAGTTGAGGGAAAAACATAAAGCCTACAGGTGGGTAATTACAGTCCCAGAATTATTAGTTGTAAGGATCCAACACTGAGTAATACATAAATTAGAGCCAACCACAGTTAACACTTCTTAATCTACTACAAGGGTCTCCCTGCTAAGTCAATGCCACAGTCATTTATCACAATTCCCTTGGAGAAGACAAAATCTTCCCCGTTTTGACTTCAGATGCACTTAAAACTTTCAAACCAGTATTCCTGGAGTGAGCCTTGAGTCTATCAGGTATGACCCTGGCTGAGATGGCTGCATTCCACACAGAGATAGCTGGGTTCCACCCTCAGCCCCAGCTTTGGCTCCAGCTTCCTGCTCACGCAGACCCTCAGAGGCAATGACGACTCTGACTCCAACACTTGGGCTCCTGCCACCCACAAGGAAGATCTGGATTGAATTCCTGGCATCTGCTGCAAGGGCAGCAGGGAGAGAGAACATCATGGCCCTTGGGAGACTGAACCAGAGGATGGAAGATCACTGTATCACTTTTCTTTCTTTCTCCATTCTAAATAAATGAAAATGAAAATCTTCTTGAGTTTCTTGAGACACCAGCTCGTGATACATATCCATTCAAACTCACAGGTTCTCTCTCCAGACTAGCTCCTTTGTCATCAACTCTGGTGGGAAGGTTAGAACTCTTGTATCTATCCCCCTCATTCATAATAGTTACTTAAATTTCTCTGAAATGAACTATATTTACAGAATATGTTTCTAGCAATTAAATCATTTCTTGCTCAGCAAACAGGAACATTTCTATCACAAGATGAAAGGAGAAGAATGAAGCAAATGTCAGATCTGGTCCTGGTTATAAAAGTCAGCTAAACACTGACCTCGGCTGTTCACCAGGCTACAAGGAAGCAATGAATAGTCAGGAAAATTCTTGAGCAGACAAACCAGATCACAAAATCAAGGCCGGAACAGCCAGATGCCCTCTCACCTTGTCACTCTTACTGAATCTCATTCAATGATGATCCTCAGTTCTCTTAGTTAAGAGAGGTGATTTGAAGGCGACAATGGATGCTGGTGCAAGAGTAGCAACAACTCAACAAAGAAAATAGAAACTTCCAAAGACAGATGTAGGGCACAGGAATTCAAAATGTATGGGAGGGCCCTGTGCAATGGCTGAATTGGCTAATCCCCTCCCCTCTTCAAATGCAAGGATCCCTTACAGGTGCTGGCTCATATCCTGGTTGCTCCACTTTCCATCTAGCTTCCTGCTTGTGGCCTTTGTAAGCAGTAAAGGACGGCCCAAAGCCTTGGGACCCTGCTTTCACATGGGAGACCCAGAAGAAGCTCCTGGCTCCTGGCTTTGGATAGGCTCAGCTGCAGTCATTGTGGTTACTTGGGGAGTGAGTCTGCGAATGAAAGATCCTTCTTTATCTGTCTCTGCTTCACAATATGCCTTTCCAATAACAATAAATAAACCTTTTTTAAAAACACTTGAAATGACCCAGCATAATAGCCTCATGGCTAAAGTCCTCTCCTTCATGTGCCGGGATTCCATATGGGTGTCAGTTTGTGTCCTGACTGCTCCATTTCTCTTCGAGCTTCCTGCTTGTGGCCTGGGAAAAGCAGTCAAGGTTGTCCCAAAGTCTCAGGACCCTGCACCTACAGGGGAGATCCAGAAGAAACTCCGGGCTCCTGGTTTCAGATCAACTCAGCTCCGGCCATTGCAGTAATTTGGGGAATGAACCAGCAGATGGAAGATCTTTCTCTCTGTCTCTCCTTCACTTTGTAAATCTCATTTTCCAATAAAAATGAGCGAATATTTTTTAAAAGCTTGAGAACAAGGCCATTTTGTGGACAAATAGCTCTGGATGACTATATGCTTGATGTATCCTTGAACTATCAATATATTACCACATTCTATAATTATAATAACAAGGCTCAATTGTATTCTATACACTGAGTCTAGAAAGAAAGGGAAATTTGTGACCCATTTTTAAAATAACTTTTTAAAAACCTTCCAGTGGGATATTTCAATTATTAGTCTACTCAATTACCAAAGCAAACTTGTCTATAGAGGATTCTAGACTGTGTTGAGAGTAACACGGCTGACCAGGAGGCTCCCTGCAGTCACTAACCCTTAAGGTGCCTGAGGGAGGGACTTGCTTTATTTTGATTACTTCAACAACACTTAATACACTGGTGGCTGCATAGCAGATGGCCAAAATATAATTTGTTGAGTAAGTGATCAAATACTGAAGTAAAATCCAGACTCAAACATGAATGTGAGTGAAGAGTAACCCACCAACTGATGAAGCTAGCATACAGCCTGGGGCACAGGCCAGGAGATCCCTGGGAAACCGAGGAGTTCATCTTAGTTTGTAAACATCCCAACAGTTGGAAAATGATTTATCTCTTATTTGTAACACAACATTAGAATGTTCTGAAACATCTTGAAAAAAACCAGTAAAAGCCATGTATTATAGACTACCTTTTGGAAATCAATAGACCTCTTACAATGTATAATGTCTCAAACACAGTAAGTTTATTGATTACAGTAATGGGTGGGTGAAAAGATCAGCCCTTGTCTACTGGTCACCCAGGAACTTACACTGATGAAGACTCTGCCATCTTTGAGAGCAGACTCCAAGGTCAACTTTAGGAGTAACTTCTATTCCAGTCAACTGCAAGGGAGAAAGATACGTAGTAGGTCTTATGTGCTTACGGATTCCACATCCATAAATTTCACATACACAGATTCAAACAAGAAGTGATGAAATCATTTTAATAGCTTCTATACTAAACAGCATGTAGATGCTTTTTTCTTGTATTTTCAGCATAACAACCATTTACACAGCTTTTTTACTGTGTTAGGAAATACAAGTAATCTAAAGATGATTTAAAGCTTTAAGGAATTTGCATAGGTTTTATGTAAATGCTATACCATTTTGCATAAGGGACTAGAACATCCATTGACTTTGGAATAGATGGGGTTCCTGGATGCGACCCCCCCAAGTATACAAAGGGATGGCTGTATAGTACTTCCACTCACATTCAGTTGGATGCAGCCCAATCTCCTGGCTGCATCTGACTACAAAGCTTGCCGGGAAATTCAGCTCTGCTGCATTTCCAGGAAGAAGAGGAAACAAGCTTTGGAACACACCCAGCAGTCTCTGCCGTAAATCTGATTAACTATGAGAAACAACACAATCATACGTAAGCACAAGTTTATACGAGAAAGTCATACTTTGGGCACATCTTTAATTTATTACAGATGTAGTCTAACCTCATACTTTTTACTTGAAACTATAGAAATGATGCCTTGGGGCTGGAAATGAAGATAGGACTCATGTAACTCCACTCATTCATTTATGGATGAAAACACAACAGCCAAACATATGTGAGTTTTCCATGACCATAACACTAGCTAGCTTGTGAGGGTGCTGAGTACAGAAACCAACTTAACCATGGAAATGAACAATAATCCTGCATTTCTGGACTCTTTGAGGACGTTGTGTCTATTGCAATCTAGTTGCAAGACTAATGTGTACACAAATATATATTTTTTAACACATTAACACTTTTTCCCTTTATTTAAAGAAAAAACTTCATTACCCTATTCACTCCCCCAAATGCCCACAAAAGTCAGAGCTGGGCCAACTGAAGCCAGGAGCTGGGAACACAATCTGGGTTTCTCATGAGGAGAGGAGTCATTGTCCGTTACCTCTGAGGATGCACATTAGCAGGAAGCTGGAATTGGGGGTGAAATTGACTCACTCCCCGATGCCCTGATATATGATGTGGCATTCCGAGTGATATCTTAATGGCTATGCCTACTCTAAAACATATATATTTTTTTATCTTTTCACAATTGAAGGTTAAAACAAAAGCAAACGAGTTTCAAAATTGATTTAGGCTGCAGGGATAAAATTCGTTGTCTCCCCTTCTATTGAGAGTTAGACTAGACTCCGTCCTGTCCGCTAGACTCATTGGTCACATGAATGGTGTTTAAAGTCTCTAGAGAGATGAGAATTAAGGGGGAGTGACCATAAACCAAAAGACAACGGGACCCAGGATTAAGAATTATCCAAGGAAAAGTTTATAAGAACTATGAGTTAATCTCATAGTTTGGAATAACCATCTTCTCAAAGGTGACAAACTTGCAACTGCCACATCTTCTACCATAGCAAATTGGATGAAGAGATGTGCTGGTGATGCAGGAAGCAAAAATGCTTGCTAACCAGGATTAGGCACACCCAGATTGAACTCAACAGAACAAGCAAAGGGCAGCGTGCCATTAAGGACACACGCCCTGTGGAGTGAAGGAGTAGCAGCGCACCCAGGTTTTGTTCTGTTCTTGGATTGCTTGACTTGCTCATGATCTTTCCATCTTGAGTGCAGCTGATAGGAAAGCCTCTGCCATGAACTTTCTTCTGAGAAGGTCTGAAGTCTTGGTCCTTCCTTTATGGGGAAATTTAGTATGAAATGCAGGGCTTCAAAAGGAGGCGTTGAAAACATGACTCTCAGTGATCACAGACAAACTGACATCTATGAAAATAGTCCAAGTGCTATCACATCCGAATCACCAAGACTTATGCCAACTTAGGGTTGGTACTGTGGCACAACATGTTAAACTGCGTCTGTGGTGCTGGCATCCCATATGGGCCCCTATTTGAGTCCCAGCTGCTTCATTTCCAATCCAGCTCCCTGCTCAAGTTCCCAGGAAACAAGCATAGCACTTGAGCACCTATAAAACTTTCAGTCATTAGTGAGCCAAAATGAGAATTTCTATTCAACAAGACACAGGAAATGGGAGGGTTTTCCGGAAAGAAATTAAATATTGTGGCCAGAGATCCCATGGACTGGAACCCTAAGCTCATCTCTTAAAAGTTATGGAACCTTAAGATGAACTGCATTTCTTCCTCTGTGATATCTAGTTCTTAGAGTTGTTATGTTTTAAATGCCATGGGTAATTTTTAAGCTCTTAATACCAATTGAGTCTAATGAGGATTGAATGAAATGCCATGTTGCCAAAGGCTGGGAGCAGAGGCGACACTCATGTACATTCCTTGCTCTCCCCACTGCAACACAGTCCTGCTCTCCTCTGGTCTCCCAGAATGACTCACACACCTGCTTTGTGGGACTGAGAAGTTCCTGGGACGTGGGCTTTCGTGTAAAATTAGACAAGTCTGGGCTAACCTGCAAGTCGGAAAGCCAGCACCAAGCCCTGTTGTTAAGACTCAGGAAAGACAACTGGTTGGCTCAGATTTAGTTAAAGATCCAGAATCTTCCTCAATCTCCATAAACCTTAGTAAGACGATCTGCATCCTTAAACACTTGGAGGCCAGTGACGTGTGAATGCTATAATAAGGAGAACTGATAGTTATTGAATTGTGAGTGGTTAAAGGAGACTAAGTTAATAATATATAGCTGTATGTATTAGCTCATTTATCCCTCACAAAAACCCAATGAAGTGGGTACTATGCTAATACTGTACTAGAGATTAAAAAAATAAAGCACAGGGAAATTGACACAATTGGTGAGTGAGATGTCAGAATCAGACTCAGTGTGGCTTCTAAACTCACCTTCTCATCCCTACCATCCTGCTTTTCTTGACATCATCTCTCCAGAAATTAGCACATCAGTTCCAGGGATCGTGTGAAAATACAGTTCCCTTTCATGGATTCTGGGTTAGGAATTGTGATCTTTGCTGCACTTCGGATGCAAATTTCTCCCTGAAGAGTTAGTAAAATTTGCAGGACTGGCGTCGGACTTAGACGTTAAGAGGCTTGCATCGTGCGTAGGAGGACGTGGGTTCAACATTCTGCTCCTTCTTCTGCCTTCTTGCTGATTAGATGCTAGCACGCAGCAGTGATGGCATCAGTCATTGAGTTCCTGCCACAATTATAGGAGACCTGGATTGAGTTCCTGGCTCCTGGCTTCAGTCTGACCCAGACTGGCTCTTGTTGACCTGTGGGGACTGAACCAGAGCATGGGAGTTTCCTCTCTCTGTCCCTAAGATTTAAAAACCGAAACTATTTTTTTTTTTAAAGCATAAAATTCAAGATTGGTGCCTCAAGCGTTTATGCAAAGTAAATAGTTTTTTTTTTAGTCAAATACACATGACTGTGTTTTATCAGTGTTTTTTTGTTGCAATGTTCAACAAGATGTCTGATCTGAAAAGTTGCACAAGTTAAACTCAAACTCTGAATTGGATGCTTTTATTAAAGAAGAGACATATTTCCATAGAAAATTATTTCACTTTCTTATTCTCCATTCTTTTTGTTTGAAGTCAAATAACAATAAAAACAGATGGATAGCAATGCTTACTTTTGAAAGCAGCTCCTAGAATCTTTCCTGGGATTATTTCATATTGAGTCCAATTCTTCCCACCTGTTTTCATTTAAGACAGGTCTTTCTATGGTCAGTTACAAATTACTTAATATTTCTGGTTCTCAGTTTTGCCAGCCAGACTAATTGCACTAGATTCATTCTGAGATCCCTTCCAAATCTAAAATATTGTAATTACATGGCTCCATGGAAGAACCAGAACTCTAAGATACTGCAAGTTTATTAAATCTTTAAAAAGCCTTCTATTATATTCATCAAAATACTTCCTACAGCCAAGTTTTTGAACAACTACCATTTCAAAATTGCACTACTAAATTTGTTCAATGTATTTTAAAATGAATTAAAGAGTACAAGCTTTTTTAAGGAGGCGGTAATGTAAATTTGCTGTCTAATTTGAGAATATCCATTATTACTTGGTAGGGCACAACAAGTAAGTTGGAAGAAACTCCTCAGAGGTATTTGATGTAGAGAGTGAATAAGCAAGTGGTGTGGGAGACATGGAATTCAGACTCATTACTTATAGAGAATTAGTTAATAATGGGTAGATGGGCAAATAGAAATGAGAGATGGCATTAATGATGAAATAAATGAGACTGGTATCCACAGGCAGAAAAGGAGGGAAGGAGCAAGCCACTGGGAAGGACCAGGTCACCTGGAGGCAGCAGCTGGGCTGCACCTGTGTCAGTCACCCACGAGGGACTGCATTCTGACTTCATATTTGTTCTGTCCCAGAGGCATAGCAAAAAACCCTGAGCTGCTCAGCTTCTGATGGGAGTGCAGTGCGTGTGCCCCTGCATCTATGCAGCAAACTCAGTCCTATGTCTGTGTTGGCTCAGACACCTTCAGAACGCCAACTGCACTTGTTCAAGTTTCACCACAAAATGTATGGCCACTGTTTAACGCAAGATTCAAACCTGGTCCTTTCAACTCACTTGCAGCCTGAACTAAATGCATATACACTCACCCATCTTTTCCTCCATGTGTTTAAACCTGTACAAATCACTACAATTCAACACCCTTATACACCACTCCTCTTCCATGACCCCTGGGAGAGCTTATCTTCTGGTCTCCGTGGAGGTGAGCTTTACTGAAAAGCTGTTTCCCGCCTGCACATCTAGTGTCCCAACAACATGCTAGCTTGGTCCTTGAAGCGACCCTGGAGCAGTTCCTGGGAGGGCCAGATGCTGTTCTACTGAAACAACAGGGTTTTCTAAGTACCCTCTTCTCAAGAAAGACTGGAACACAGCTAACAGGGGAAATGACAGATGATAGGCACTCTGAGACAGGCAAGAAGGCACACAGTCAAAACCGAGGTGCCTGCGGCTGAGTCTCCACTGCTCACAGTCCCACGCTTCACACTTCGCTTGTGCCAGGATGGGCAGTGATTTTTATGTCACCCGGCAATTTAACTGGCCCACTCTGCTGTACTGGGCTATACTGAGATTACCAACACGCAGATGGTTCAAATTTGGAAAGACAGCCTGGTTTTAAAAACAATCAGGAAAAATTAAATAGGAAACATAGGTGATTCTGACATCATTTTTTTTTAATCTGATAAGGTTGTGGCTTTTCTTCCTGCATTTTCAAACTCACAGGAGCAAGAAGCCCTTGGTGAGCACAGAGGGCCATGTCTGTCTGCTCAAAAGTAAAAATAGATTTCTGGTGACGTCCAGCCAGGCTAGAGTCCTCCTTAGGAACCTTTTCCACAAACAGAAGCAAATCTATTCTCAACAGCAGGAGCATGTCCCTCTGTTACAAGCAGCTCTGCAGAAAGGCTACCGAGGGCAAGCAGACCGAGAGAGCTGTCCAGGGCAACCCGGGTCACAGAGAACATCACAGCCAGAAGGCAGCAGCAAAGCCTGACCTCGCTGGGAAGGTTTCAGGCTGCACTGTGCCAAGCTGGAGCTCTCCGAGGAGGCAGTGGTGCTGAGCCAGCGAAGGTGAAGACGAGTGCAGTTGGAGAAGAGGAAGGATGAGGGAATGACACGTAGCCCTCAGGGATGCCAGCTGTGAGGACGAAGGCTGTGTCTTAGTCACTTCTCCTGTGCCTCCGCCTTCCCCTGGACAGTGCTGTCCAGTAGAACTTACTGTGATGACACAAATGCCTTACCTTTGCACTGTCCAACAGGGAAGTCACTAATCATAAGTTGACTTAACTGTCCAACAGTTGAAAGATGGGAAGCACTGGGATCAAGATTTGGGACATAGTCAAGCTGTCACTTGGGACATCACATCCCACACCACAGTGCCTGAATATGAGTTCTGGTTTCACTTCTAACTTCAGCTCCCTGATGGTGTGCATTTTGGGAGACAGCAGGTAATGGATCAGGTGGTTGGATCTGTACTCCATCCGCCAATTTTCTGCTTATGGAAAACCTAAATATGGAAAATCTTCCAGAGACTACAGAGACATGCCAACTTAACAGAAGGAAAAGGCACACCAACACACATGGTGCAGCTCAAGAGTCACTCCTCATTGATGATCCCCATGCCTAGGATTCTCCCTTCTCAGATATTTTCAAGAAGGCTTTCTCAGGCCCGGCGCAATGGCGCAGTGGTTAAGGTCCTCGCCTTGCACGCCCGGGATCCCATATGGGCGCCAGTTCTAATCCCGGCAGCCCCGCTTCCCATCCAGCTCCCTGCTTGTGGCCTGGGAAAGCAGTCGAGGACAGCCCAAAGCTTTGGGACCCTGCACCCGCGTGGGAGACCTGGAAAGAGGCTCCTGGCTTTGGATTGGCTCAGCTCCAGCCATTGCGGCCACCTGGGGAGTGAATTATCGGACGGAAGATCTTCCTCTCTGTATATCCGCCTTTCCAATAAAAATTAAAAAAATAAAAATAAAAAAAAGAATGCTTTCTCACTCTCAGTTGCCTTTCATCTCTTTCTTGGCCATCCTCTCCAACAGAGCCACTGCCCTATCACTCTGCAGCCCCTCATGCCATTAGTACATCTGACATCACACCCTTGGACACTTGATGAACATGGAATAAAACCTCAAAACTGTGGTGCTACACCTTTCTCCAGAATATTCCCAGTGCCCAGAGTTGGGCCTGGCACAAAGTGGCTGCTCAGGAAATATTTGTTAAATAAACAGCACCAGCACATTTCTAACTCAGATCCCACGACTCCCTATTTTAATCAATAATCCACCCAAAGTCTTCCTCACATGTGAGACTTGAGGTGCAGCCTCTCGGTAACCACAGCTGATCTTTATCAGAGAGTGGCACGGGGTGGGTCCCTCTGTTTAGGGACAGTTAGCAAATAACAAAAAATGTTGTTTCTGCAGCAAAATGGGCTTTTTCCTTTTGTCCCTTTTTTTCCCTTTAATTTGTTTTGAAGTACCAAATGTTCTCTTATAATTACTTCTTCTAACATCCCTTTTTTTTTATGGAACTGTACGAAGAAGTTTGGACAATCTTATTGAAATTGGTTTTTATGCAATACGATGTACTTTTTAAACTAATCATTTTACAGACTGCCTCCACGGTGGGAGCCTCTCTGCCAAGTACACAGGATCTCCTCCCGGCTGGGAGCTGCCCTCTGGAGAGAGAGGGTGCTGTGCTATGCCCCCAGCTAGCTCTCTGCCTGGCACACAGCAAAAGTTCACCAGCTCTGGATTTCCTCCCTCCTACTGCTCTTCACTTCATCTATGGAATAAGAGGCCTCAAGCTGGAGATCCCCACAAAGGGCATATGGTCCCTGAGGGTGGCATGCATGAACAGCCATTAAAGCAGGCTCTGGCTTCCACTGGCTTGATCCTTCCATCCCCAAGCACCTGCAGACTGCTACCCACTCCCACCCCTGCCCCCGCCCCTTGGCTACTTCCCCCTCCCCAGGCCTGGATTCAAGCTGAGTTGCTCTGCTGCCACTTTTTTTTGGTGGTCCAGGATTTAAACTTTCTGCTATGATCTTGACTGCTCCATCTCACTTTCCTATCTATTCTTGCCACAATATTCCAATAGTACTGGCTGAGGAAACGTGGACTAAAATGCAATCTCCCTTGACCAGGGCAATAATTAGTCAATATGCAAAACTCCACAGAGACCCTGCAGTTATGTACTATTTGGTATTTGCCATTTGAACTTCTCTTAGTAGAAATCACAATTCATATAGACCTCACAGAGTCTCCACTTCAGAGATACTTCATTGGTCACGATTATTGCAATAGTTGCAAGGGAGAAACTCAAGGTTTCTCTAACACTAGAGATCAGAAACTGTGTTCTATCTGGAAATTACATTTATACTATTCTTTGATCATTCCAGGACTTTGTAATTCTCTAAGCTGCTTCTTATACTGATTTCAGTAGTAAGATGGAAACAGACTGTACATTTCCAGGAGTAAGAGCCATCTTTATATAATTCATCAGCATAGACAGTTTAAATATGTTTGTTAAACAAGTGACCTGGTTTCTAGTTCTGGGTTGGTTGATAGTCTGACAGACAGCACTCCCATCTACTCATTCACTTCCAAAAATGCCTTCCATGGTCAGGACTAGACTCATGAGCCCAGAACATGATTCAGGTACTCCATATGGGTAACAAGAACCCACTCCCTTGAGCCATCTCTACAGCTTCCCAGGGCCTGGCATTCATAGGAGCTGGCATCAGGAGCCAAGGCTGGGCCTCTAGGCCTCTGGACCTCTGGACCTCAGACTCAGGCCCTCCAACCCAGGAGGCAGGTGTCTTGACTACCTGCCTACATACTCACTCATGTTTATAGTTCAAACCAGCACTGTGCCATAGAAACTAAATGCTAGCTGCACATCATTTAAAGTGTTTTAGCAGTTACACTTCTTAAAGTTAAAAAAAATAAATACATGTAACAATATATTCTATATTACATATGTCAAGTATTATCTTCTCAACATGTGGTACATATAAAATTATTAGTGAAGATAGTCATATCCTTTTCTTCACGTAAATCTTTGGATTTTGGAGTCTATTTTGTAAAACTATAACACACCTCAATATACACCAGTCACATTTAACAAATGGATCTTATTATTTTTTTTTAGCAGTGTCAGGTTCATAGCAAAATTGGGTAGAAGCTTCAGAGGTTTCCATATAGCCTCTGCCTCCCACCTCCACACACATATAGTCTTATTCACAATCAACTTCTGACATTGCAAGTACACCTGTTGAAACGAATGACCCTGCACTGATCCCTCACCATCAAAAGTCCATGAAGCATATTAGAATCTATTCTTGATGTGGCTCACTCTCAGTGTTGATCAATGTGTGATGATAGCATATCCATTGCTATGATATCGGACAAAGTGGTTGTTCTGCCCTAAAAAAATGCTCTGTTTTATCTGTTAATCCCTCTCTCCCTCCCTCACAACTCATGACAACCACTAATCTTTTTGTTATCTCCCCAGCTTTACTTTTCACAGAATGCCAGATTTTGGAATCATACAGTGGTGCCCTTTTCAGATTGGCTTCTTTCACATAGTGATATGCATGTAAGGTTCCTCCACATCTTTTCCTGTAATGATAGCACATTGCTGTTAGTGGGGGATATAATTCATTGTCTAGATATGTTACAATTTATCCACTTACTCAAGAGCATCTTGGTTGTTTCCAAGGTTTCCTAGTTACAAATAAATCTGCTATAAATGTTAAAGTGCAGGGCTTTGTATGGACATACCAAAGAACACTAGTGCTGGGTTATAGATGACTGTGTTCAGTTTTGGTAGAAACTACCAAATTGTCTTTCAAAGCAGCTGCTCCGTTTGTTTTTTGTTTGTTTGTTTCTTTGTTTTGCATTCGCATCAGCAACAACAAACAGGTCCTGTAGCGCTACCTTCTCACCAGCATTTGGAGTTGCCAGTGCTCTGGGTTTTTGTGTAGTGAGAGCTCACTGTTTTAATTTGCATTTCCCTGTTGGCATATCATGGGAAGTATCTTTTCATATACGTATTTTCTTTCTGTATATCTTCCTAGGTGAGTTGCCTTTTGAAATCTTTGGCCTCTATTTAAATTTTACTTTCTTTCATTTTATTTGAAAAGGAGGAACACAAAGAATCAACTGGTACACTCCACAAAAAAACCACAATAGCCAGGGCTGGTCAGACTGAAGCCATAAGTCTAGAATTCAATCTGAGTCTCCCACATGGTGGCAGGAAACCAAGTATCAGCTGCCTCTTAGATGCACATTAACAAGAAGCCAGATCAGGAGTTAGGGGGCTGAGACTCAAACCAGGCTGTCTGGTACAGGATGCAGGAGTCCCACATACGATCTTAACCATTGTACCAAACACTCTCCCCTAGCGCATTGTTTGATAAGGTTACTTGTGTTTTTATTGTCCAATTCTGAGAGATCTTTGTGTATTTTAGATTGAAGTCCTTCATGAGGCACGTCTTCAAACACTCCCTCTTAGTCTGGCTTGTCCTCTCATTTTCTTGTTGGCCTAGCCACATCACCAACTGCTTAATAGCTCTGTGTGAACAGCGACTACTGTGTTGGGCAGCGCAGCTCTGAATGATGACATTGGCAATGAGAAGAGGTTATCCAACCTTACAATAGGACATCTAAAAGAAAATACCTGATTGATAGCTGGAGCCCAAAATTGGAACCCAGAAGATTCAAATTCATGTAGAATTTGAACACTCAAAAGCCAGAATTTAGAGTCTGGCATGGTAGCTTAACAGCTAAAGTCCTCACCTTGCAGATGCCAGGATCCCATAAGGGCGCCGGTTCTAATCTCAGCAGCCCTACTTCCCATCCAGCTCCCTGCTTGTGGTCTGGGAAAACCTTAATACCTTGCACCATATGTGAGACCCAGAAGAGGATCCTGCCTCCTGGCTTCAAATCGGCACAGCTCTGGCCATTGCAGCTAATTGGGGAGTGAATCAAAGAACAGAAGATCTTCCTCTCTTGTGTCTCCTCCTTTCTATATCTGACTTGAGTATGAATGGATAAGACTATTCAAGGAGGGAGAGTTGACGGGCAAGAGAAGAGGGTCTAGAGCTAATGTACAAAAACCTGCCTCCCAAACATCTCAGACTGTCCCCAACTCAAGCCACAATCTCCCCCTTTTTATTCTTCAAATGTCCCTCTTCCCCATTCACCAGCATGCACATACTGGAAGTCTGGAGATCAGCCTCACTGCCTTCTCCCTTAGCTGTGGCCAACTCCTGCTGATTCTATATCCTAAATTGCTCTTGCATCTGTCCACTAGTGTCATCCCCATTTCATCATCTCTCACCTGGACCACTGCCACAGGTCCCTAACTGGCCTCTCTCATCTCTAGGCAGGCCTTGCTCCAATACATTCTGCACACTGATGTCACAGTGATCATTTAAAAGGTAAATCTGATCATGTCATTCCTCTGACTTGAAATCCTTCAATGACTCACCATTACATTCATAATAAAGTCCACCTTCAACATGGCTTATGTGGCTTTCATGAAGCTGCATGCCCCCATACTCTGAGCTCCAATCATACCAAATGCCTCCCAATTTCCCAGAGCGTTCCCTCTCACACGTGTTCTTACCTTTGCACGTGGATGTCCCTCACTACCCTACCTGCTCTCCACACCCCTTTTCTTCCTCCCCCTTTCTACCTGGGTAGCCCAAATCTTTTTCTTTTAAGGCTTGGTCCAAATACCTTCTGTTCTAAGTACACTTCTCTGAGTCACCTCAATCCAAGCTGAGTGACCTTCTCTCCCAAGTGCCACAAGCAGTATTCTGCAAGTCAAACACTTGCCTCGTCCCACAGATTGAAAACTCCCTGGGGTCAGGGATTACAGCTGTGTCCTATCTGTACCCACAGGACTTGGCCTAGTTACTGGCAAAAGGTGCTTGAGAAATATAATAGGAAATGGGGCAGTTGAAGCATTCTCCCAGAGCCGGAGAAGGACCAGAGCTCTTTGAGGACATACCACCCACACATTCCCATCATGGCCAGTCTGTTGAGCAAGAGGGAGAAGTGTCCAGTAGAACTGGAGGAGTGAATGCTGAGTGATAATGGTCAGGGATTTTCTTGTGGTTTCATTATTGCTTAGTGGAAAAATTAGAACAGTCATGGTTAGATTCTTATCACCATCAGAGCAAGCCAGCAAAATCCCTTGTTTGTTTCTGGACACATCCCCATTTCCCATTGTCCCTTTCTCTGCCATGTCAGAGTGGAGTCTCCCCTTCTGCTACTGTGTCTCCAGCCCCATCAGCTAGAACCTGTATTTGGATGAAGAGCATGCCATTAATGAATCCTTAACTCAACAACAAAACTCCCTTCTTGAGACTTCAGGCATGGATGTCTCAGTTTCTCAGGGACCTGGAGAATTCTCCAGAACTGAGGGTGGCCTTCCTGTGAAGACCTGTCTCAATCCACCCCTGGTGAAAGAGGGCAGGCATCAAGGCAAATATCTGGACCAGCCCAGCAGCAATTTGGCTTTGAGCCAGCACCAAAAGTATAACAAGAAGATTAGTGGACTGAAATGGACTGATGAGAATCTGTTTGGTAGGTGGCTCAGGGTAGTCGCCCATCTAACACCAGGTGTCCTGCTCAACCTAGCTAGTTGCATCTCTGCAGGGATAGTGTCTCCTTCATCAGCTGCTAACAGTTTCCTCCATCCATTGATGACCTGACCAATAGGAACAATGATTCTTTGATAGCTGTTCTCCAAGAAAGAATTTCTTTACTTGGAAAGAAGCAAAACATTTTTTTTTTAAATATCAGGGGCAGATCTTCAGCATCACAGTTAAGAGGGCCACTTGGGATGCACACATAAGTACCCGATTTGAAGTCCTGATTCTCTGCTTCTGACCCAGCTTTCTGCTAATGTACCTTAAGAGGCATCAGATACTGAACCAAGTACTTGAGTATCTGCCACCCACATGGAAGACCCAGAAGGAGTTCTGGGGTCCTGGCTTTGATCTGGTGCAGCCCTGGCCATTGCAAGCATTGAGGAATGAACCAGCAGATGGGAAAACATCTCTCTCTCTTTCATCTATAAGGGAGGAAGGGCTAATGGGTGTGTGTCTGTCTCTCTACCTTTTAAATAAAGTGACAACTAATAAATAAATGAATAAATTCATCTTTAAAGTATTAAGAAATTCACCATGAAATCAGACCAGAATTTGAATCCTGGTTCTGCAAGTTATTAATTGTAAAGCCTGAGACAAACTTGGAATTCTGTGTGCCCCAGTTTCCTTGTATTTCTTTTCTGTATTTGCTGTGACAGTGGACCACAAACTTGATATCTGCAAATAGTAAAACTTCCTTCTCTCACAGTTCTGGAAGTCAAAAGTGGGAAGTCAGTGTCAGAATCCGGAAGTGGAAAGTCGATGTTAGTGGGCTGAGTTCCAGCTGTTAACAGGGCTGTGCTCTCTCTGGAAGCTCCTGAGAAAAGTCTTGCCTTGCTTCTTTCAGTCTCTGGTGGTTGCAGACATGCCTTGTCTTGTGACTGCATCCTCCTAGTCCTTGCCTCTGAAATCTCATAGCCTTCTCCCAGTGTGGGTATCAATCTCCCTCTGCCTCACCACACGCATCTTAACCAAGAATAGACATGATGGCATTTCCAGCCTCCTTCCCCTCCCCTCTGACACACACATCACCAATAATCCAGAATAATTTCCTCATCTCAATATCCTTGGATTATTCACAGCTGCAAAGACTGTTTTTCCAAATAAGATAGTATTTACAGATTCCTGAGATTGGGACCTGACATCATTAGGATATCCATTCAGGACACAGCATCCTTTGATAGTGAAAGTGTGAATAAGAACTGCTTCTGCTACAGTTGACTTCTGCTCCCCCTGAGCAAATCTGAGACTGAGGAGCTGCAGACAGGTAGCTCTTTTGGGGGAAAGTGATCCCAGGAAACAGGAGGGACAGGTGAAGAAGGTTGAAACTGCTAAGGAAAAAGTCAGTCCAGTGCACAGGGCTGCATTGGTACGTGGGCAGCTGGGGCCTAACTTTGCTGGTCTCTCGGGAGCTGTGTCAGGTGACCTTGGAGTTGTCCTTTGGAAGCATAGAGGGGAACATTGTCTTCCATTAGTCCTATGGGCAACTCCCTCTCATTCCCAACTCTGGGTAAGCAGTTTCCCACAAGTGAGTCCCTGGCAGAAGCAGCGGAAAATAAGAGGTAAGTAATGTAGATGAAATGAAGTACTGCCAAGTTACACCTGTAGGCCACTGGTCGTCATGGCAACAACTAGAACAAAAGATGAGTAAAAAGAATTTGAGGTGAGACATATAATAATCTTGTACATAAGGACCAAGAACAGCAATATATCTATTTAATGAAGAGCAAAGATCCAAAGACAGCCATATTTTGGTTCTTGTTTTTGCCAATATCTGTCCTTACATAATGTGTCTAGTATGTTTCAATATATCTCAATATTACAACATCTCTGTTGGCTGGAAGGATGAATGGATAGAAGGAACAAAGGGAGGAAGAGGAGAGAGGGGAATAAAGGGATGAGCAGACAAAATCAGACAAACATATTAGTCCATAGTTAAAGAAACCACAGTTTCTTTTTGATTAATAAACTAAGTGGTCATATATGGGTGAGGCCATAGGTCAATTCAATAAAACACAAACTTTGCATCAGGGATTAAAGCTTTTTTAACCTAACTGACTTTGTTTTCTTCCACTACAACTCAAGTTTAAAAAAAAAAAAACTTCTTTAATTCACTCAGTTTCCATTGTCACGGACAATTTTCAGATTCAGATCTCAGCTTTTCTATTCTGGTTATGAACAAACTAGAATGCTCATGATGTGTTGTAACTCTCAATCCTGGAGATATTCTTAAGACCTATATGAACACTGTTCTTGCCCTAATTCTGGAGTATAGGATTACAAGTTAGCAAGAGCCAGACATCTTTTGAAAGACACTGCACCTCCGCATACTGTCATCATTATTATCATCACCTTAAAAAACACTTCCTGATTATCCTAGATGCTTACCAGAAAGAGCCCTCTCTGTTGGTTATAAGAAAAAGAGACTTTTTCTTACTGCTACAATGAATTGACTTTCTATAGGGATAGATAATATGAATACGTGAAAATAATGTTGCTAGGAAGTTATCATGAGGAACTTGTGGAATGCTCCTGACAAAATTCCTGAAGATCAGGGGTGAGGAAAGAGTTCTGCATGTTATAGTAGCATATCAAGTCTTCCTGAAAGAGACAAGTTCAGACCTTGAAGAAATATAGTCATGAGGACTTTGAAAGCATGCAGAATTCCAAGGAAAAAGACTAGCTGGATAAGAGTTCTTAGAACTCTTTCAGAGAGTCAAGACAGGGATTGTCAAGTGAATGAGCCCGCAGACAGTAGAGGAACAGGTACCAAGTCTCTCCCACTCAAGGAAGAACTGCTGCTGGCCAAGGTACAGTCTGGTGGCTGGAATGCCAAGAACAACTTAATTTGGGACTGAGTTTAGTGAGGTCACACTTGGCTAACTTCCCTCTAGCCAGACCATAGTTGGAGGAGACTTTTTAAAACAAAGTTAAGAAATGAAGTTTCTCCAGGCCTGGCACAGTGGCTCGATTGTCTAATCCTCCCCCTATAAGCACCAGGATCCCATATGGGTGCCGGTTTGTGTCTGGCTGCTCCATTTCCTATCCAGCTCCCTGCTTGTGTCCTGGGAAAGCAGGAGAGTGAAGGCCCAAAGCCCTGGAACCCAGCACCCACATGAGAGGACCATTGGAACCTCCTGGCTCCTGGCTTTGGATTGGCTCAGCTCCTCTACTCTGGTCTTTTGGGGAAATAAACCAGTAGGTGACAAATGTCTCTCTATCTCTCGTTCTTTCTATAAATCTGCCTTTCCAATAAAAATAAATAAATCTTTTTTTTTTAAAGCAGTACCTTCTCTTCAAGTTTCAACCATATACTTTCCATCTTCCCTGCCTCTTGCTAGTCTGTAGTGGAAGGACCAACTTCTCCTGCTGGGTTTGCTCATGTATTCATCTATTCATTCAACCAAGTCACCTTGTGATTAACCATGGGCAAGGTTGGAGAGTTGGTGTATGGAGGTTGGTAGATGAAGGCCATAAAATATGGGGGCGAAACCTAGTCAGGAAAGTGAAGGGGAGGCCTGGAGCAGCAAGTGGGCTGAGATCCAAAGGACAGTGGATTGAACTGGATGTACCGAGGTGAGAACATGGGCGTAAGGCTGTGACTCACGGAGGGACAGCTCCTCTGCCACCCTTGTGGTAGGGGACAGTGTGAGTCATTTGCGAAAACCAGGGAAGGTCAGGGAGACCAGAGGGCAAAGCAGGATTCAACAGGCTGGTGAGGCAAGACCTTGGATGCAGGGTCTTGGTTTTAGCCTTTAACCTAATCCACAGTGATGAGTAGCCATTATCATTCCAAGAGGAAGGTTTGCTGTTAAGCAACAGGATTGGCTTCCTGGCTGAAGTGACATTGTTGCAAGCTTTGCAAGTGTCAGCAGCTCAGAGAGCAGGTTTTGTGAACACAAAGCATAAACCACATTTCTTTTCCCAAATTAGGTAGGTTCTAACATTCAGGTGCTATAACTGAAACCTAAAATAACAGTGATGGGATTATATGTCTTTCTATAGGCAGAGCACATGGGGGCTATGCAGAGCAGGGACCAAGTCCCTTCTACTCTGTTGTTCTCATCCACATGGCCCAAGCCAACCCCAAACAACCACCAGGCTAGCATTCCAGTCAAGAAGAAAAGAAAAAAGGTCCAAAAAGAACACTTTTTTTTTAGGGTTATTTTTATTTTGTGTCTGGCTGCTCCATTTCCTATCCAGCTCCCTGCTTGTGTCCTGGGAAAGCAGGAGAGAGTGAGGGCTCTAACATGGAAAAGTACAGTCCTCTGGGAGGATGCAGTGAAACATGTGACCCCTGGAATAGACAAGGTTCATTAGAGAAACCTGCACAAAAAAGATGAGACATAGAGTCTCAGATCAGTGACAATTTGGCAAATTAAGTATATTTGGAAAGGCCCTTCCCACGGAGAAAGGAGGAGCATGTTTTAAGGCATGGATCTGTGAGCCATTTGGGGATTCCTACATAAGTAGAAGCCTTTTCCTCCAAATGATATTGGGCCACAAGCCAGAGTCCAGCTTCCAGTACAGGAAAGCAATGTCCCATTTGTAAATGACTAAATAGTTGGTATTTTATACTTATTTCCCTACTATTGCCTGAAAGCACTTGATCTGTTACTGAGTTCCTGAGGACACCTCTAAGCAGTGTACCCCAGTTATGGGTAGGAAGTCCTTATGTGGGGTGCAGCAAGGGCATCAACCAAGTAGAACGCCCACCAACTGGCAGGGGACTCCACGCAGCAGCATCAAGTCAGCTATTTCCCAGTCATGCAGGATGCCAGTGATGCAGAGGTGAGTGGTACCACCAGTGAAGGAGAAGAGAGGTGAAGGTTGGACGTGTGAGAAGCCCACAAGCATCGGCGGAGGGCAGCTGAGCAAAGGATGGAAGCAAGCAGAATCCTACAGGTCAGGAGACAAAAGAGACCCATGACATGCTGTAGCCTGCTGCGGCAGCTCACGTAAAACTTCACTTTGGCTGGAATTTTCTAGCTTCAGCCCCAATTGCTCAGGAGCAGAAAGAAATGAGGCAGGAATGTACCAAACAGGACTGTCAGTCATGAATGCTCACAGCTGGCCTAGAAGAGGAAGGCCCAGGAAAGAACTACTGATGTCAGGCTCGGCTCTGGCCCCTTCTCCAAAATGAAAAATGGACAATAGGAAGCCATTGTGTATCCAATCAGCTCTCAATTATCCAGGGGCAAATTCTCCACTCTGTGGGTCCCCCCTTCTCCCTTTGAGCTCTCTCCAGCTGTCTGCCCTTTGACCGTTTTCCTGCCCATCAGAGCCCTAGTCGGGGGGTAGGCAGGTGGAGGAAGGGGAAGAAGTCAAATTCAGATCAGTCATTTTATAGCTGTTCCTTAGACATTCTTGGGAAGAATCATCAGTTAAACCAACATTCGGTTTATTTGGGGTTTTAATTTATTAGGATCCGCCTCATCCTTCATTAGCATGGATAATTGATAATTGGTTAAGTGATATTTATTCCATCTGTGGCGCCTCTGCCTTGTTTCATTTAAAAAACAGTCTGCAGTAGTAAAAGCTATATTGAAATGATTTTCTTAATGCATTTAGAGCGCTGTTATTTTAGCATAAAACTTATATCTGCATTGCCTGTTTGTGGGAGGAGGGAGTTGCAAGCAGCCACAGTAGTCACAAACAGGGGTTCATCCTCATTGGAAGAGTCAAGCAAATGTTTGAAAGTTAGGTTTCTCCCACGTTCACGCATAAGAAATCCAGGTTCAGGAGAGGGGCTACATTTAAAGGTCTTTGGGGTTTCTGGTAGTCAAGATAAAGGTATGTTCTAGCATCCTGATTCTGCTCCCATTGCCAGCCTCTGACTTTGGACAGCTTTATTTGTTCACTTGCACAGGACGAAAGTAATTCTTCTCCTTACTGAAGCTCTTAAAAATTGAACTAACCTATATCTCTACAGAAAAGAAAAAAATGCCATAAAGCTTGGAGGTATCACACAAGTTTATAGTGGTATGAAAATTAAATCTCTAAACTCAAAACCAGGCAAGGGTGGGGAGACTTGTTTTGCTAGCAGGTTGTAATGAGAAAGGAGCAGAATTTACATCCTAGAATTTTAATCATCAGGTTTCCAGAGTGGGTTACATTTTTCTGATATTTCTGATGACGGATATCCTATCTGGCTTTGAATGGCTAAGAGCTGTATGTTTTCTAAACAGTGACAGCAGCCACAGCTAACCATGGTGGTGCAGGACAAAGATGTGGACTAGTTAGGGCAGAATTCAGCCTTTGGGTTCAACTGAGCAGTGAGGGTTTGAACTGGGCAGGAGGCAATCATTGCCCAAGAGTCGGGGTACAATGGAGGGGTGGGGGAATGAACAACTTTGGTTTACAGGCACCTGAAATGTTCCAAGCCTGGGGTTGATCCCCCTGACTCTGTACCAAATTTTCCAGGTGTTAGTAACCATCGCTAAGCTTTGTTCTCCTCGTCTGCCCTGTATTTGGGCCAGAAGGAAGTGCATGAGGGAGCTTACTATGATGCCCGGCATATAGGTGATTAATTTAAGGGGACTTTCAAAAGCTTGTGGGAAATGGAATTGAAAGTTTGTTTTTGGTAAAAAAAAAAAAAAAATTGAAATTTATGTACATAAGCAGAGTCTTCAAAAAATCATGGAGAAAAGCTTTTAAAATGACATAGATTTTTACTTTTTTGCACCAAAAGAAGTTTATATTTTAACTCTTTGAATTTTCCTCTTATACTCAAGATTTAAATTCATAGCAGAGCCTGAGAACCTTGAAAATCACTGGTAGTTTGCAAAAAGAAAGTGTGAGAAGTAGAGAAGTTGTAAGAAGCAAGAATTTCAATTGCATGAAATGATGCCTTCCAAGAAAGATTTATTCACTGATTATTTCATAAATATAGTTACATTACAAGCCCACTGGCAGTAGATAGCATTATTCTAATCTTCAAACAAAGCAGTGTGTTACATTATGTTGGACTAGCAATTTTTGTACTTTCTTGAGATGTATTTTTTTTTACAGGGGTCCCCAAATTGCTTGTTGAAATAAAAAAATCGTCCCATTTTCCAGCAAGAATCATCTGTGAGGTACAGCTGGGCATACATGCTGTCCAGCAAGACATCTAAATACAGAAGTGCCCAGCTTCTCCCGAGGTATAGAACTTCAACCTCCTGTTTGGGCATCGTGGAAAAACCTTTGGGTTGTTCTAGCTGTCTTTCCATGCTAATTAAATAAAATATGACTAATTAAATGTCATAACGCATGATGTAAACTTGTTAACGTCAGGGGAGATCTTTAAAAACAGCGATCAAGATGAGCAAATTTGCCACATGTCAACATTTTTAGTTAATTTTCCATGCCCACAGAGCAAATTTTATTTCAGAACTTTGAAAATGGTCTGGCGAGGCGACGAGGGCATCCTATATTTTGTGCTTGATTAGGCTGCGGCTTCTGTGAGGGGCTGGAGAGTCTCCTCCGAATCGTTAACCACCCGTTTTTTTCAATTAAGCATAATGTTATGTTAACATCCTTAAAGAGGTAAATGATGGCACAGTAAATCCAATTAGAATACAGACTTACAACTGGATTCTCTTGCAATTTTCCAAAAGCTGATTGCATTTTACATCTTCCCTGCTATTGTCGGAGCGGCTCCACCACAAGCTGCTGCACCCCCGCCTGGTGTCTGAGTCCCTGCGTGGTGACCTTTGCTGTAAGAGCCGCCGCAGACATCACAAACTCTCACATCAATTTGCCACAATTGGATGTGGCATCTTGCAGCTAATTCGATTTGGGAAGAAATGCACCTGGCTCTGTTTTTTTCCCTATAGAATGTGGAGGGAGTTTCGAGTCCTCACAGATGCCATCTAGTCGAGGAACCCATGTGTTTTTCAAGGTCTAAGCAGTTTGTCTTCATCTTCCCAAATACGACCCACTACAAAGGGAGAGGAGCTGAATTATTTAATGCAAAAATAAATTAGATTGGGCTCCGGGAGGGAGAAAGAGAAAACAAATGAGTTGGAAAATACAACTGTTGCTCTCACTTCCAGTCTTCTCGCCTTCAAAGAGAAGCACACCTTCTTCATCTGCTTATTGAACTCCACCCCCTTTGTTCCTAACCACATCAATTAAGGTTGCCCCATCAGAACCGCGAAGAAACGGTAACCTGTCAAACTCGTATGATTCGAAAGAACTACACGCACAGAAATATAATTGGGTGGATATTTTTTAAGGTTCAAGCTGTTTTGAGGCTGTAGGAAAAGGAATAAAATGGTAATGTGCTTAATCTATTATTGATAAATTTAAATAGATCAAAGGGCTGTTGTGGAAGGAAAAATTCAAGTCTCAGGCCGTTTATTCAGTGACCTACATTTTATCTCAATTATACTCCAGATAGTGAAAAGAAAAAAAACAATCAACAACAACCCAACCGGCTTTATAAATATAATTTATATTGAATATGTGAGGATCCTCTGAGAGCCAGAGGAAGGGGGGAGAATTGAGAGTTGCCCCAGTGATGTCGCATGTCAGGTTTCATTTATGCAGGGAGTCCTGAAGAAGTGATGCTCACATCTTGTGTACGTCATGTTGCTATCAGAATCCGTGAAAACAGGGCTTCCGTGAAAATAAAGTGAGGCCATTCTTTGGAAAAAGAAACCCAAGGGTTTTAAAATTTTGGTTTAAGATATGACTGACTGACTTAATGAAAAGGCGGAGTTGCAGAAAGGGAGAGGTTCGACAGGAAGCAGAACTGGAAGTGAAGCAGCTGAGACTCATCAGCACCCATGTGGGATGTCAACATTGCAGGCAGCGGGTTAACTCCTTATGCCACCATGCTGGCCCCCAGAGGGCTCATTATCCAAAGAGAATATGTCTGTTTCTTTCTTAAAATATTTAGTTGATTTGAGAGGCAGACAGAAAGACAAACACAGCTACCATCTTCGGATTGGTTTTCCAAATGCCACATGGGAGCCAGGAACCCTGGTTCTCCCACATGGATACTACAGACCCAAGACATTAAATCATCACTGTTGCCTGAAAGGGCACACATGGACAGGATGCTGGAGCCAGGAATAAAACCAGGACTTGAACCCAGTGCTTCCATGTGGAATCCGAGTACCCCAAAAGCAGCATGATCGCTACACCCACTCCTCCTATCCTTCAGTCTGTTTTGTTTTGCTTTGGTTGTTTTTAGAGTCTATATCATGAATGAAAAGCTAAACTGGGGCCTGGCATGGCCTAGCAACTAAAGTCCTCACCTTGAACGCACCAGGATCCCATACAGGCACCGGTTCTAATCCCAGCAGCTCCACTTCCCATCCAGCTCCCTGTTTGTGGCCTGGGAAAGCAGTCGAGGACGGCCCAAAGCCTTGGGACCCTGCACCCACGTGGGATACCTGGAAGAGATTCCTGGTTCCCGGCTTCAGATCGGCATAGCACCGGCCGTTGCATTCACTTGGGGAGTGAATCATCGGATGGAAGATCTTCCTCTCTGTCTCTCCTCCTCTCTGTATATCTGACTTTGTAATAAAAATAAAATAAATCTTAAAAAAAAATTTTAATTTAATTTTTCAAAATTTTATTATACAAGGCCTGGCATAGTAGCCTAGCAGCTAAAGTCTTCACCTTGAACACACCAGGACCCCAAATGGGCGCTGGTTCTAATCCCAGCAGCCCCACTTATCTAGCTCCTTGCTTGTGGCCCAGGAAAGCAGTTGAGGACAGCCCAAAGCCTTGGGACTCTGCACCTGTGTGGGAGACCCAGAGAAGACTCCAGGCTTCTGGCTTTGGATCAGCATAGCTCTGGCCGTTGCGGCTGCTTAAGGAGTGAATCAACAGATGGAAGATCTTTCTCTATCTCTCCTCCTCTCTGTATTTCTGACTTTGTAATTAGAAAAAAAAAAATTATGATACAGCTCCGTAGGCTCTGGGATTTCCCTTCTCCCTTCCCCAAATTTCCTCCCCCCACTGATTTCCCCTATATTATTACAATAAGACTCCAGTTCTAAAAATTGAACTTCAACCACATAGGCTCATAATTGAATTAAAGATGGAGTGGGAACTTGAGTGGTTTCTGTTAGGGAAAGGAAATGAGCTGTCACCCACTCTGAGCAGCTGACTTTGCTTCCTCTCTGCCACAGCCTTAGTGCCAAGGCTGCAGTTGAGGCTCAATGACTTGAAGCAGTGACTGAAACTGTGTTTATTTCAACGCTCAGTTTCCCTTTGCAGAGAGAGCCTCAGTCCAAATAAGCCCCACATAGCAACCTGTACTGTCAAATGCTAACTGGAAGACTTGGGTGCTCAAATTCCAACTGGTGATTTTTTTTTTTCTGCTTCAAAGGTAGGGCAGCCACACTGGTTCCTTCGCCTTATTTGTGTCTGCTTCATTTGCATCTTAGAACACTTTACAGGAACATGCATAATTGCAGAGTTAAACGGCAACCCATTTTAGGCTGGTGAGCCAGAGAGGTGGTATCATTTATAAAGAAAAGTGGAAGGCATGGAAGAATCCAGGGTCAGGAAGCAGGAGACAAAATCAAAATAAGTTCCCGGAACTTGCTCCACCTGTGAGCTGCCGTTAGGGAAGGTCCTTACCAACAGCCTCCGTATTTCCTCTGAAGCTGCAGGAATTGGCAGATCATTAGGGGACTCCAGCCCCCAAAGCACACAGCCACTTTGAAGCAAACCAACCTTTTTTGTGCCATTTTCCATGTGAGTTTCCTGGAGTCACAACCCATCACCAGAGGAGTGACCTGGAGGGGCAGCAATTCTGAAGAATTGCTTTAACTCTTCAGAGCCTAGCACAGAACATGGACTCAATAGATATTGAATTTTGTAATCAATTGATCAATTCGTAAACCATTGGTTTGAGTTGGGAAAGGATAAGTGCATGTAGCAGAAATCAAGACATAGGCTGACTGTCTGAAATGTTTGGGACAGTAAGGGATTCAAATTTCAGAGTATTTTAGGTTTTTGGATGAAGCCGGTCCCTGTAGTGGCTTAAACCAAGAAAAAGTTGATTTCACTATCGCACAAAATTGTGAAGGCATGAAGTAGGAGGCTGGCACAAATGGCAGCTGATGTTCACTGAGACGCAGGCTCTTGTCTGTTCTGGGGGAACGCCTGAGTCCTGCATCATCACTCCCTTTCAAGGTTGCTGCCCCTTCTGCCCAAGTCTACCCCTCTCACACCGCCATTCTTGCTGTTCCTGAGGCCACCTCCACTAAACATCTGACATATGAGTTGCCCAGTGTGAGTCTGTTAATTCTGATGTAAGACTAAGGCATGGTACTGAACCAAGTATGTTATCCAGAGTTATGGCCAAGGCCAAGGTGGAAATGAACTTTTAAAGATGCAGGGACTTTTTCCAATACTCAGAATCTCGCAGACTTCGAGGGAAATGAGCCTGGTCTCGTGTGTTTGGAAAAGCCACTTGACTCCTTCTGACAACGAAGCAACTAATCAGTTAAACCAAAGGAAATAAGGCTTGAAAAATTCTCAAAAAGAAAACTTCTCACTGTTGTTTTTTTCCTTTGTATGATATTCTGTTTAAGTAGAAACAGCTCCATTTTCAGGCTCCAAGCTGTCAGCCTGTTCCCCTCAGCCATGTACATGTTCCAGGAGTGTGCGCCCACAGACATTCAGCAGATGGTCTCGGGCTGGACATCTGGAAGTCTCATCAGATTATGGGGCACAAATTTGTGATAATAGATTTAATTCAGTTTTTGCTTAACATTTTTTGGCTGATTTCAAGACCCTGGGGTCAGTATGTAACTTGGCAAGAGTTTTACAAAAATTGTTCTGAATTTACCATCAATGGACTGATCTTATACAATATTTTGTTTGTGCAGTTCAGACCAGCTGGATGGAAGCTAATGAAAGGAATGCAATTATAGGGGCTGGGAGGTACATGGCTGCCTTGTTAATGCGTTAGTCACTCTGCGTACCCCAGCCTACCCCACATGTGTGCAGCATAATGAGTCCAAGATAACCTTGCGGGGGCTTGGACATCTTCCCTATCTTCTGGTTCTAGAGTCAAGAAGGGTGCTTTTTCTAAATAATCAAGAGACGATAACTCAGCAAAACTTATAACCAGGTAATTTTGTGTTTTATTAGGAATATACTTATGTAAGTGTTTAAAAAAAAAAAAACATTTGGTTGAAAGAACAGCAAAGAGGATGAGACACAGAGGGAGAGAGATCTCTCATCGCCAAATGACCACAAGAGCCAGTGCTGGACCTGACTGAAGCCAGGAGTCAACAACATCAGGGTCTCAACACGGGTGACAGGGCCCAAGCACTGGGGCCTGCCGCTGGCCTGCCTCTGCCTTCCCAGGGAGAGTAGCAGAGAGCTGGATTAGAAGCAGAGCAACCAAGACTCAAATTGGCATTCTGATATGGGATGCCAGTGTCACAGTGGCACATGACTCAGCTTCTGATAGAAATCTTAAAAACAAAGTGTAAATCAAACAAAGCTTCAACCAAGTACAACACTCGTCTACTGTTAATGGAGAACTTTCTCTTCCTATCAAAAAAAAAAAAAAAATAGTCATTTTAAACATGAGTATTGTCCTGGAAGAGTGACTGCCTTTTCAAACTCCCTTCATAGGCCCTAACACCCAATTTATACACAAGAAAATACACTGAATGGGTTGTACACGCATTTCTTTAACCTAGTTTTTCAAAGCTCAGATTAGAATAAATTAAAAAGAAGGGGCTGGTGTGATAGCCTAGTGGCTAAAGTCCTGACCTTGCATCCACAGGATCCCATATGGGTGCTGGTTCTAATCCCCTCAGCTCCACTTCCCATCCAGTTCCCTGCTTGTGGCCTGGGAAAGCAGTCAAGGATGGCCCAAAGCCTTGGGACCCTGCACCCAGGAGCTCCAGGCTCCTGGCTTTGGATCAGCTCAGCCCTGGCCATTGTGGCTGCTTGGGAAGTAAATCAATGGACAGAAGCTCTCCCTCTCTGTCTCTCTTCTCTGTATATCCGCCTTTCCATTAAAAATAAATATCTTTTTTTTTAAAAAAAAGAATAAATTAAAAGAATACAAAGCCCTTTGAGAAACTGGACAATGGATATGAAAAGTCACTGACGGGAGTATAAACCCAAATGGCAAACAAATAAATGAGAAGATATCTGATCCCAGTATTAATTAGGAAAATAGAACAACAATAAGAAATTATTTCATGCACTTGAGAAAGGGAAGATTTTCAGAATGACAAGTCCAAAGATGGGCAAGAAGGCTCATATACTCATAATGAGATCATCAACTGCCACAGCCCCTTGGCTCTGTTTAGACTCCTGGTATACTTACTTTGTGACATGGTAATGCCATCTATACACCCTAGAAAAGGATACAATAGGAAGTTGGATTCAGAAATGGAACCAGGAGTCCAAATCGGACCTTATGGGTATGGGGTGCCCACATGCCAAGTGGCATCTTAGCTGCTGCCCCAACCAACCACTCCCGCAGTTTCTCTGTTTTACTTTTTATGTCACATTTTGATTCGTTTCATTAAATAAACATTAATAGTGTATAAGTCAACATCAAGACATGTAAGGGATCAAAGGTCTGGAGACAAACCTTGGACTCAGGAAGGACAAGAGAAAACTGGGTCAGCACCCCACTAGTGATGGCTGTCAAAATGCAGAGAAAACTATAACTCTTTATATTCTAATTACAAATCCTCTTCAGTCCCAAAGCAAGCTTCTTTGAAAGACTTCTACTACACAGCCTAAAATTTATCATAACTGAGATTGTTTTGGGTGAGTTTCAACTTCACAAAATCACCTTTCCTCTTTAAAGATTTATAATTCATAGTTTCAAGTCATTCAAGCCACCAGTGTGCCCATAATTAGATGAAATTGCACGATCACAGAATTCAAAAGAAATTGACTGTTTATTTCTTATTTTGTAAATGAAAAACCAGAAACAGAGTAGATGGGGTTTGATGAGGGTCACACCACTTCTGGCTGAGGTTTCCCTACAACGCTTCTCGGCTGCAGCTCCAGCTTTCTCCAGTAAGATACCCTGCTGCCTAAATACAATTTGAACTTTTCTAAAGATTTTTTTTTCCCCCATCCCCTCCCATTAAGAAAATTACTTCTACTCTCTGTTCAAGGAATTGACATCTCAAAGGACAAACTAAACAGAACTTACAAATGCCTTTCATTCAAACCTGAGTCTTAGAAGTTTCCCATTCCCTTTTGAAGTGAAGAACAATTTGAGCCTGCTTCACTTATCCTTTGGTTTTCTGGAGTGGATAAAACAGTGTTATCTGCTCAGCTCACCACTTTTAGAGCAAGGTGACTGTGTTCCTACAGGTTTAATCATTTACTTTCTGTTTCTAAGCACTTAAATTGGAGCATGGCACATCTCAACCAGCATCTTATAAGTATTAGGCCATACTCCCACTCCTGTAAGTTTTTATGGGCCAAGGACTTTGCTAGAAGCACAGTCTCCTGACATTACCCACAATGTTGTAAATCAATTACTTATGGGCCAGAACAGTGGATCAACAGGTCAATTTCCATCTTGCAGTGGCAGCATCCCATATAGGCACTGTTCCAGTCCTAGCTGCTCCACTTCTGATTCAACTTCCTGCTTATGACCTGAGAAAGCAGCAGAGGATGACTCAAGTTCTGAGGCCACTGCACCTACATAGGAGACACAGAAGAAGATCTTGGCTTCTGGCTTCAGATCAGATCAGCTCTGATCAATGTGGCTATTTGGGGAGTGAACGGGTGGATCCCCACTGTAGTCATCTGGGGAATGAGTCAGTGAATGGAAGACCTCTCTCTGTCCTTCTCTCTGTAAGTTTGTTTCTCAAATAAATAAATAAATAAATAAATATATATATATATAAAAACATTTACTACTAAGACACCTTCCCTCCAGATATAATTTGAAAATGATATAGAAATTATTTTTGCTTTTTTTTTAAAAAAAAGTTTAACATATAGGGCCCGGCATAAATTCCTTACCTGGCACACACCAGGATCCCATGTGGGCGCCGGTTCTAATCCCGGCTGCCCCACTTCCCATCCAGCTCCCTGCTTGTGGTCTGGGAAGGCAGTGGAGGACCACCCAAAGTCTTGGGACCCTGCACCCACATGGGAAACCCAGAGGAGGCTCCTGGCTCCTGGCTTCAGATCAGCTCAGCTCTGGCCATTGCAGCCACTTGGGGAGTGAATCCTTGGATGGAAGATCTTCCTCTCTGTCTCTCCTCCTCTCTGTATATCTGACTTTCCAAGAAAATTTTTTTTAAAAAAATTTTTTAATGTAACATATATGCATTTTAACAATTCATGGAAGAGTAAATTATTTTTTAAAACTACACATAAATTTCAAAGATTTTTTCAATGAAATAAGCTCATCCTTTAATTCTACTTTATCCATGAGCATTTTGGAGTCCCTGCACATTCACAAAAACACAGTTATCTTAAGTATTCAGCTGGGTGATGCTTCACAGTTTGAACAGACCTGTGTGACTGACAACCGAAATGAAAAATAACAAAGTACCTGTGCCACAGGTGCCCTAGTGACTTTCTCTCTCTCTCTCTCTCCCATATATATATGCTCTCTCTCTATATATATATAATTATATATACATAGTTTCTCCCATATATATATAGTTCTCTCTCTCCCATATATATATATATATAGTTTATATAGGAATATATATGTATATGTGTGTGTGTGTATATATATATATGTATGTATGTATTCCTTTTTATTTGAAAAGCAGAGTTACAGAGAGAGAAACATTTTCCATAGTCTAGTTCATTCCCCAAATGGCTACAATGGCCATTGCTCCGTCAGGCCAAAGTCAGGAGCTTCACCCGGATTTCCCATTTGGGTCCAGAAGCCCAAGCACTTGGACCATCTTCTGCTACTTTTCCATGTGCATAAGCAAGGAACTGGGTGGGAAGAGGAGCTGCCGAGACTCAAATGGGTGGCCATACAGAATGGAAGCAGCAGCTTGTCTTATCACACTACAACAGCACAGCAAACAATATTTCTGTTCCAATTACTAATCCTCCAGGAGCAATTGCTACCCTAACTTCTTAAGCATACATTAGTTTGGCAATTGTGAATTTTATATAAGTGAAATTAGATAGTATGTTCCTTTTTATGTCTGGATTTAAATTATACAAATTTGGGCCCGGCGCGGTGGCGCAAGTGGTTAAAGGTCCTCGCCTTGCACGCCCGGGATCCCATATGGGCGCCGGTTCTAATCCCGGCAGCCCCGCTTCCCTTCCAGCTCCCCGCCTGTGGCCTGGGAAAGCAGTGGAGGACGGCCCAAAGCCTTGGGAACCTGCACCCGCGTGGGAGACCCGGAAGAGGCTCCTGGCTTCGGACTGGCATAGTATCGGCCCGTTGCGCTCACTTGGGGAGTGAATCATCGGATGGAAGATTCTCCTCTCTGTATATCCGCCTTTCCAATAAAAAAAAATAATAAAAATAAATCTTTAAATTATACAAATTTGAAAGGCAGAGAGAGAGAGATTTTTATATCTGTTGATTCATTCCCCAAATTCCCATAACAGTTGAAGGTGCACCAAAGCTAGGAGCCCAGAACTCAACCCAAGTCCTCAACCCAAATATTGGAGCCATTACCGTTGCTTCCCAGGACTCACTTTAGCAATGAAGCCTAATCAGAACAATAACCAGGAATCCAACTGGACAACACAACATGGATGTGGGCATCCAAAACAGTGTCTGAACCACTATACCAAACCCCAAGCCCTTCACCAAAGGACCCTGGAGAAGTAAACAGGGGGGAGAAGCATCCTTCAAACCAAAATCCAAAGAAATTCCAAAGGGATTGCCTTTGGACTAAGAGCTCATGGTTAAAAATCACAGAACACGAAAGAAACTACAATCCAGAGCTAGCAGAACAATGGACAACAACACTGGGGTCATCATCCACAGGTATGACAGCTGTGTGTGATGACATAGATAGCTGGGGAGCTTCCATTGCACATGGTTTCGGTTTCTACCATCTAGGACCACTCTGATGTGGCTTTCTGCCACTCAAAGTAGGAGTAAATGATTGTCTGCTTCCTCAGCAAGAATTAATCTATGCAAAGATTTCCCGATTGTAATCTCCCTTTTATAATTTCTTCCATATCGTGACACCACTTTGTTAGTATTACTCACCATTTTATATAAATTGACTTTAGTTTTAGCCTAGTCCTAAGCAATAATATCCCAAAATCATGATTTTGATGTATATATTTCATTAACTTCATAAATTTCAGTCTTTTTTTTTTTCAGTTTATTTGAAAGATAAAGAGACAGACATACAAATCCTCATTCCCCAGATGACTTCAAGAGCTCTGGATGGGCCAGGCCAGAACCAGAAGCCTGGAATTCAGACCATGCTTCCCTCCTAGACATCAGGACCCAAGTACCGTATCAGCCAGAAGCCTAGGAGCCGGGACTCTAACCACATCCTCACATATGGAATGGGACGGCCCCAAGAGGTAACTTAACCGCTGCACCGAACACCTGCTCTTACCTGTTGTTCTGCTGGTAGTGAGAACCGAGTGTGCTGTTTGGCCTGAGCTTACAGTCCCAGTGACTAACACAGAACTTGTCCTGTAGAGTAAGTGCTCAATAAGTATTTGTAGAGCTGGTCGTCTGGCCTAGGGGTTGAACTGCTGGTTCAGATGTTTGTGTCCCAGTGCCTGGGTGACCCAACCCCAACTGTAGTGGGCTTTGAAGAGTGAACCAGTAGATGGGACACAGCTCCCTCTCTCTCCTCCTCTTCCTCTCCCTCTCCCTGTCTCTGTCTCTCTTTATGTCCCCTCCTCCAAAGTAAGTTTTTTGGGTCTTTTTTGCTGTTGTTGTAAGATTTTTTTTTTTAATTGGGAAGTTGAATTCACAGAGAGAAGGAGACAGAGAGGAAAGTTCTTGCATTCATTGTTTCACTCCCCAAGTGGTCACAACAGCCGGTGCTACACCAATTTGAAGCCAGGAGCCTGGAGCTTCTCTTCTAGTTCTCCCACAAGGGTGCAGGGTCCCAAGGATCTGGGCCATCCTTGACTGCTTTCCCAGGCCACAAGCAGGGAACTGGATGGGAAGGGAAGCAGCCAGGATTAGAACCGGCACCCATATGGGATCCTGTGGATGCAAGGCAAGGACTTTAGCCACTAGGCTATCACACCTGGTCCCTCTCAAGTCAATTTTTAAGGGCTGGTATTGTGGCATAGTAGGTTTAGCTTCTATCTGTGATTTTAACATTCCACCTAAGTGCTGTTGGAGTTTCAGTCCATACTGCTCCACTTCTGAACAAGTTCCCTGCTAATGTGCTTGGGAAACCAGTAGAAGATAGCCCAAGTACCTAAAGCCCTGCTACCCATGTGGAAGATCTGGATGCAGTTCTGGGCTCCTGGCTTTGGCCCAGATCAGCCCCCATCATGGCAGTCATTTGGGAAATGTACCAGCAGACAGATTTCTCTCTCTCCCTCTATCTTTGTTACTCTGACACTCAAATAAATAGTTTTACTGTTGTTGTTGCAAGGGAAAGAATAGGAACACACCAATGATTAAGTTAATGATTTATGGGTATATCTAACAAATGGCTCACGCCTATTGGCTGTCCGATGGAAGCAGCCTTGGAGTCCTCAGGTTCAGCAACTACCAGCTATATTGGCACTGTCACACAGTTAGCAGATGATACCCTCACAGCTGATACATCACCATTAGCAGGGCATTGACTATGTGTCTGCCCTACTCAAGAAAGTAGAATCAACACTGTGCAAATGTGGGGCTAGCACAGTGGATCAACAAGCTAATCCGCCACCATGTGGACACACCATATGGGCACCAGTTCATGTCCCAGTGCTCCACTTCCAATCCAGCTCCCTGTTTATGGACCTTGGAAAGACAGGAGAGGATGGCTCAAGCCCTACACCCATGTGGGAGACATGGAGGAGGCTCCTGGCTCCTTTGGATGGGCTCAGCTCTCGCCATTGCAGCAATTTGGGGAGTGAATCAGCACATAGAGTACCTCTCTCTCTCTCTCTCTCTCTCTCTCTCTCTCTCTCTCTCTCTCTTTCCCTCTCTCTCTTTGTGCAAAACTACCTTTTAAATAAAAATATCTTTGTTTTAAAGACTATACAAATAAAATCTTCTCCTAGTTCATTTTAAAATAAAATTTAAAATGTAAATTTCTACATTATGATTGTGATACATTTCAAATTGCTTTCAACACATTTCACAACTCAAGACCTATGGTTATCCAGCCACCGATTTTACAGATGAGGAAAGTAAAGCCTAAGAAAACTGATTCTTTTTTTAACATTTTTTAAAAATCTGTTTGAAAGGCCAAGTTACAAAGAGAGGAGGCACAAAGAGAGATTATCTTCCATTTCTTGATTCAATGAGAACAACACCTGGGACCAGTAGCAGCCAGGAGCTTCTGTCAGATCTCGCAGTTGAGTTCAGGGGCCCAAGCACTTGGGCCAATCTCTGCTGCTTCCCCTGGTGCATTAGTAGGCACTGAATTGGAAGTAGAGCAGCTGGGACTTGAACCAGAACCCATGAGGAATCCTGGCACTGCAGGTAGTAGCTTTATGTGCTAGGCCACAACACCAGCCCTGAAAGTTGTTTCTTCTGATCTTCCTCCTATGCTCTTTGTCATAGGGTCCTGTGACTCCTTTATTCAGCCAGAGATCTAGACATAATGGATTGGGGGTTGGGAGCGGGACGGTGGTGTCACAAGCTAATTCTTGCAACTGGGCACCAGTTCATGTCCTGACTGCTCCATTTCTGATCCAACTCTCAGCTGATGGTCTGGGGAGGCAGTGGAGGAATTCTCAGGTCCTTGGGCCCTTGCAGCCCCTTCAGGAGATCCAAAAGAAGCTCCTGGCTTCCTACTTCTGGCAGTTGTGGCCATTTGGGGAGTGAACCAGTGGATGGGGAATCTCCATCTCTCATAACTGTAACTCTGATTTTCAGGTAGAATAAAATCTTTAAAATAAATAAATCTTTAAAAAGAAAATTATATGATTTGGTTTTTAAGCCAGTTGTCATATATTCTTGGGTAATACTCTTTTCTTCTTTTTTTTTTAAACACTTATTTTTATTGGATAGTCAAATTTACAGTGAGAAGGAGAGACAAAGAGAAAAATCTTACATCCACTGGTTCACTCCCCAAGTGGCCACAATAGGTGGAACTGAGCTGATCCAAAGCCAGGAGCCAGGAGCTTCTTCCAGGTCTCCCACATGGGTACAGGGTTCCAAAATTTGGGGCCATCCTCTACTGCTTTCAGAGGCCACAAGCAGGAAGTTAAAGTGGAATTAAAGTGGAACAGCCAGGATACAAACCAACACCTATATGATGAGGACTTTAGCCATTAGGCTACCACACTGGGCCTAATACTCTTTTGAAATAAAGATTATACCAGCAATCCCAGCCTCCCTGATAGAAGTCCAGTGTTCCTGGCCTGAGCATGTCCTTCTGAGAACAAGGAAGGATCCATTTAATTCCACAAGAGTCAGCCTGGGAGACACAGTCAGGTTCATTTGGCCTTTGAGTCTCACTGCTAAAGCAACATTGCCCCCTGTGATGTGCGCAGAGCTGTTAGTGAGTGTTGGCAACCTATCATTCTCTGCATAAATGGGAGGCAGCTCCAAAATGCCCCTCGCCCGTCCTTTCATTTAGGGAGATATGGATTAGGCAGATCTAAGTTGGGAAAGTCTACATGGAATGGAAAAGAAATGGCTCCACTCAAAGGACAAAACCTGCAACCCAGTGCTCCTTGGCTGTATCCTGGCATTGCTAGCTTCTCTACACAAATGGCAGTGAGACCATTCAGCAATGGCTTTCACAGGATGCCCTGAGCTCCGCAGTACCAGAGGTACTGTTTCCACCATATCTTATGCAAATGACCCCATGCAGCACAATTCTACAGCACATAGTGTGAGTAGGGAGTTGGGCCTGTAGCAGCCTCCAACTGCTAAGTGAAAGCGGGAACTGCTTTGACCCTGGAAAAACAGCTGCCATAGCAAGGTTTCTATTTTCCTTTTCAATAGCCATGAGAAGCTTACTCTGTGTGGAGGATGAGCTAGCCTTTTTGTCATTCACTGTATTCCTTTCAGAGCTCAGCTATACAAGGCTTGAAGTACATAGGCAACTCCTCAGCCTCAAAAACCAGGTTCCATGCCAGCACTGTAACACAATGAGTTAAGTGGTCTCTGCAATGCCAGTATCCTATATGGGCACTGGTTCAAGCCCCAACTGCTCAACTTTTACGCCCTATAGTCACATGGGAGACCTGAATGAAGCTTGTGGCTCCTGGCTTCAGCGTGGCCCAGCCCTGAGCATTGCAGTCATTTAGTGGGTGTAAACCAACGGATGATCTTTCTGTCTTTGTAGTGCTGGAAGGAAGGAAGGAAGGAAGGAAGGAAGGAAGGAAGGAAGGAAGGAAAGGAAGGAAAAAGAGAAAGAAAAAGAGAGAAGGAAAGAAAGAAAGAAAGAAAGAAAGAAAGAAAGAAAGAAAGAAAGAAAGAAAGAAAGAAAGAAAGAAAGAAAGAAAGAAAGAAAGAAAGAAAGAAAGAAAGAAAGAAAGAAAGAAAGAAAACAGCGATGTGGCAGCCACGAAGATCCACTGCCAAGGGTACCCAATCCTAGGACTGCTGCCACAGTTCTCCACTATGTTTAAAACTACCTTTATTTTAGTCCACAGCAGCTGCTTGCTTCAATCATAAATTACACATTTCTAGGAATGACTTTTTTTTTCTCTTCATTGACTGCCATTTCCAGGAAAGAAGGGGTTTGGCTGCTGCTTTTTTTTTTTTTTTCCTTTTACTACATTCATTGGAAGTCTTTCTGCTGACATGGTCCATAATTAAAAATCAAAGTCATAAAGTGACATTCTCAAATTTGAATACTGAATACAGAAGGCGTAATTGCCAGGCCTGCTTGCCAAACAAGCACAGTGGCTCCGATGTGAAGTCACAAAGATTTTCAAAGCGGTGATTTGATAGGGTTTTCCAAGTGCATTCACTTAATTTTATTGAAATAAGGCTTTAAAACCTAGAGACAAGCTGCAAACACGGAATTCCATTTTTTAAATTTTATTTATTGGGAAGTTACTTAACAACTGCCACTGATAATCAAGTAGATATAAAATAGTTCAAGTATCTAAGCTATCAGGAAATGTCACAGAAGTTTCCTGAGTGTAAGGTGCTTTTTCTCCCCCAAGGACATATTGAAATGATGATATTATGGAAGGTTTTAACAGCCGTGTGATCAATAACCAGTATTGGACTTCAAACAAGAGATTGAAGGGCGACCCAATAAATTGTGGCCCCCCTAAAATGAAGTTGCCTCAAGTGAGTTTACTTTACAATGTCATTTCCTTCCCTACCACAGGAAGAATAAAATAGCATTCAGCAATATTTTTTCTTTTGGCCTCCAGGATCCCCAAACACTTGGAAGAATAAACAGTTCACATAGATCCCAATAAATCTATTGTGTCAAGAGATTTATTCATAATAAATGAGGCTTTGTTAAGTTTTTGTGACTTTTTTTCCTAGAATATTAATAGAATTTAATGACATTCTCAAAATAAATAATTTAGCCACAAATGATATTGAAATTAATTTGAGGAAGAAACTGGACAAAAAAAAAAAGAAAACAAAAAACAAGAAATTAGAACTCGAAGATTCCTTCCATGGGAGATCTCCAGAATCTAGAAGTCCTAACTACTGATCGCGTGTGACACCTTTTCAGTAGCTCATCTGAATGTAGGAAAAGATGACTTAGAGGTGCACCCGTTGCATGTTTTGACTGCAGTTCTGCAAACACTACTTTCTTGAGCTATGTGATATTACAGTTAGAATTGTTTTCATTTCCAGCACGGAATCTGTATGAAAAATAAAACAATTTCATGTCCTTCTTTCTGTATTTTCTCCTAGCAGCAGGGAAAAAAACACATCCCCTAATATGTTTTCTGGGTTCACTCTCTTTGTAATATTTCCTTTGCAAAGGTCCTGTTCATATTTGTATCTTATTACTTTTCTTATACTGGATTTATTGATAGTTTCTAACAAAAATAGAATTTCAGTATATTTACTGAACAAAATTCAATATAGCAGACCCCAATTCAATTTTTTTCATCAAAATGGAGAACAATAAAGAAGCTAAAGTCCTCAGTTCAGACACATGGCATCAAAAAAACTTATATTGTTTAAAGAAATAACTCAATAAGGGGGAAGTGATAGATATTACTTAAAGAACAACATTAGCTTTGTTTATTTAGCTATGTTTCTAATAATCCTCCCTCTAACTTCGTAAGAGACAAACATTTTTGGTGTTCCTTGGTTATTGAATCTCACATAAATGCAGTCATTTTCTAAAAATATGGGTGGGGGGACTGTGATTATGCGGTGCGAGACACCCCTGGTTCTATTTACTGTTAAATGCCATTTCATGCATTCAAATTTAATTTAAAGGATTTTTAAAAAACCTTACTGAGTCTGTTTCCCAGATTATTTTGCTATTGTACCAGTATTTTTCATAAGTTAATCGTGTTTACGCTCTTCTGCATGTTTGCAGGGAGTTTGCATTCTGAATTTCTAATGTCCTGCTGTTGAAGACCGATTACAGAAGGCTTTCTTCATTGACCATTAGGTATAGGGCTGAAAAATAACTTTGGTTTACACTAGCTTTTGAGTTGAATGGATGGGAGTATTCATTATTTACCTGTTTTCAGTCTCTGGTGTCTCATCCAGTGATGATTATAGTTGTTTTAAAGATGATCCTTATTTATGGTCTATTGCATCATCCTAAGATTTAGTAATGATTTTAGATTTTCCACCTAAATTACAGGGCACTTTCCACTGAAAATGGTAAACAATATTACAAACTAAAAAAAAAGAAGAAGAAGAAGAAGAAGAAGAAGTAATCTGATTTCTGGGAAGAGGGAGCCCAGTGAAAGATGTGTGCTTTTATAAGGATGGACAATGGAAAGCAAAATAATAACTCCTAACTTTGATTGTTCAAATATATTCTGCACTACAGAGAGCTGCATGCAGGCTGGAGCAGGCATGGGGCAGGAAGGTTAAGTAGAAAAGAAGGCACAATACTTCAGATTGGCAGTAGACTGCAGCAAGAATAATCTAATCAAGATGAAATTGAATTATCTAGTCCCAGGGCAGGCTCCTGGGACTGCTGCATTCAATGCTCACAGCGCTCCCCTAGACGATTTTCCCCAGTCAAACTCACATGATGAATGCAGATGAAATTTGAAATATGAAAATCTGAAATAATTTATGGAAGTTGTCAGAAATTTGGCCTGCTTGTGGTGTAATTTCCTCTGAGACGAGGCAGGCCGGCTCACTGCTGCAAGACTTGGAGCGGCTGCTGGCCTTCCAGTGGATGGATGAACCCCTTTAAAATGCTCTTCCAGACAAATTACAGCTCATTACACACAGCCTTGCACCATGCCATTATGTCAGAGGAAATCTTTTTTCATTTGCACAAATTTGCTTGGAATTCTCATATTTATTTGAGCAGCCATTATCGAATCTGAACATTGAATTATCCACAATTATTTTCTGGGTACGCGGATGTTTGTGTATATGGAATAGATGGTGACTGCGGGGCTATAAAAATGTTACAGGGAGCCTGGAAACCCCACGTACTTTGCAGCTCTGTTACAAAGAGCATTGTGTGACTGTAGAGAACTGACTTATGCAAGGATATTTACAAGATCGGTTTTCTTTTTGAACATACTCCGCCGGAGACGAACTCTGCCTTCGACAGGCTTCTGTCCTGCCCTCTTTCGTGTATAAGAATTCCAAACTATTTTCCGCGCCTGATATAAGATCCTTGTTTGCCTCCAAGTGCACAGTGTTCTTTGATGGGCGTTTCCACAGCAATCGCGTGCAGGCATATATTCCTGAACAAAGCAAGGGTTCTGACTGCTGAAAAGACCACCACTCTCCAGAAACGTCTTTCTGCCTCATTTTTCTCATATGGTTGCCATGGCAAAAGGGGGTTCTTTATTGCTCTGAAACGCTGCCATATAATCACCCAATGAAATAATTGTCTCCAAAAAATTCACGCTATTTACCTACGGGTTTCTTACAAATCCTGATTACAACAGTGGTTGTGTTCCGGCTTTGAAATGTTTACAATTGTTTAGCATAATAAATCTCTGCTTTATGTAATCTTGCTAAATTGAGTGCAGTCCTTCTCAATATTATTTTATCCAGTCATTCAGGCTTGCATCTAAATGCCTCGTCAACCTTTCCAGTGACTAAATAATTAAATGCTCTCTATTGACTTGTTGACATCTCACTACTTATGGCAGGTGTAGATTCAAAAGAAAAATGCAGTCATTCGCCAAAGTCAACTTTTTTTTTCTTCCTGAAGGCTTTTACACGGATCAAATGACTACAGAAAATTCTCAGGCAAGAATGCCTTTAACGTCTCACTGTGATATTGTTACAGACTCGGCTACAACAAAATAAGATAAACTTTGGCAGATAGGATTTGTTTCGGAAAAATCATTTGCACTTAAAATCAAGGTGAGTTTAAAAGCTCTTTATAGAACCTATTATTTTTCTAAACAGAATATACAAACCTCAGCATATTACACTTTTTAGGTTTTAAAAAAGAGAGATGGTGTAAAATATAAGTAGAAAGTGCTAGAATTTAAGAAAACAAACTTGTTCTCAAAGGAACAGGAAAGTGGGGTTCTTGGGAAAAACCAAAGCAATTGCATTCTATCCTTCAGCCCTTCAGAGCATGGGCTCTGCTAACTTCCACTGCGGAGCTGGCCCATGTGGCAGCCTCCCCAGCTCCTTACTGCAGGAAACTTTGTAATAGCACTCAAATAAATAAAGAAACTGGGTTGGAGATTATTGCTTTCATTGTGCTATTGTATATGTGCATTATATAGTCACTCCATAGTTTGACACAATCAGTTGAATGCGGGACAAGACAAATGTTGTATATGACAGTGGGGTAGTATTGAAAGATGACCCCATATCTAGAGGGCTAAGAGTTATGGATGCATTGATAGCTGCCTCTAACATTTTGAAGCGTGGCTGTTAAATTTTGCCTGCTGGCTTCTGGCTGGAGGCCGGCCTGCCTGGGCAACGGAGCCATTGAAAGGAACTGCAGGCAGCTTTTTTTTTTTTTTTTTCAGTATACATCAAGGAACTTTGTTCTTCCTTTATTATAACTGACCACTGACAGGAGCGGCTTCTGAAGAAAGCAAAGCAAACAAGGCGCAGTGAACGCTCCCCGGCTAATCTTTGTTCTGCATTTTTTTCCACTTCCAGTGGGCATGTGTTTTCTTAAAAGCAATTTAACAATTTTTAAAGGCACATTCCCACACCAGGACTTGTAAGAAAAATCCCTGGGACATCTATAAAGGGGACATTTCTCATGATCAACTAAGACCTACAGAGAACACAGTATACAGAGAAAATAAGGTCAATATTGTTTCTTATTAGGACCTGTGGGGAAATTATCCAATAAAGAGTCTTAGAAAAGCATTTTCTAGAATACTTGACAGTTGGCTCATGAGTGGCATTTATTTTCTGAAGCAATGAATAGAGAGATGGTCTTTGAATGTATGGGGCATGTTTTTATGTGCGAAGGACAATGAATCATTTAAACACGAAGCGTCCACGCTTGCATGAATCATATGTTTAAACAATTGCATGGCAAAAGTTTTTGTAAAACATAACTAACGACCAGGCTCTCTTGTAAATTAATTGCAAAGAAGAAGAAATCTTCTTAGTCTCAACACGGGCGAGTATATTTGACTCTTAAGTGTCAAACTTTTATATCCTGATAAAACAGTCTAAGGAATTTCAACTTGAATGAAGGCCAAGGGTTGAGGTTTCTTTGATTTTATTATTACCATAATATAAAAAATAAAACAGAAGCTATTATTGCCGCTACCCACGGTCTCACTCAAACATACAAAAGCCCCCTGCATCACTATCAAACAAAATGTGCTAAACCGTAGCCATGTAAATACCAGACAGGAATACTTCCTGCTTATGAAACTCGATAGTCGTACAAATAGTTATGTAAATCTCAATGCTTATGGAATTCCGTGCTTGAACAAATGCAATGCTTCAGTCGCTAAAGCTCGTTCTTTTGTCATTTCTTTACAGAGATTTCCCCAGAGATTCGCTGAAGACGAAGTACATCAAAAGTTTCATCATTTTTATTTCACAGGCAGCGAGTTTTCAAGAAAGGGCAAAAAATTTCACTGCGTTTCTAAGCAGATAAAATATTTCAGGAAAATCATAAGTGTAAAGAAATGGCTATGCAAATAGATATATAACGGCAGTAATGATGCTTGGACAACTGAATAAAGTAATTAAGTTCCAAAAAAAATTTAAGTGCAGTTTTAGACTCATTCCGTTGGCCTTCCTTAAAACAAAGAAAATAAGGAAGTGTAATCAAGTAGTTTCTTTTTAATGAAAAAGTAAAACTTGCATTACAATAGGAGAAAAGAGAATAGAGACATATTGTATAACATCTGGAAGAGGTTCTTAAAAAAAAAAGCTCATGTCCAGGAAAATGTTCACATATTTAACATCTTTACTATTATTATAACAACATATTCCCTAAATGCAAATAATCACGTATATTTTAACTCCAGGATATTTTCTTGTCTCTCCCTATTTCAAAATCAATTCACTTTCATGTTTAAGATCGAAGAATGATTATTCATCTACATGCATACTTTTTCTTAAAATTGTTGTAAAAATGGGAAGTTAGAACTACTAAAGAAATGACCATAGAAGCTTTTCTTATACATAAACTAATTCACCTGGCAGGTGCATCTATTTCCAACATACTGAAAAATAATTGCATAAGAAGTTAAGTGTGTTTTGTCTTCAGTAATTTCTGTAAGCACACTGCCTGCAGGCTTTCCATTTTAGCTGTGAAAGTTTCTTGCCCAGCAAAGCTCCTGGGAGGGACCCTCAACCAGAAATTTAAGCCACATTTGGGGAAATGCAATTTGCTGTCTTTTTATAGTAATGCTATCTGCATACTTACACTTGAAACCAGGGACCCCGTTAAAGACACCTAATAGGCTTTTTATTCTGAAAAGCTTGCACTTATATCTTGATCACAGACAATAATAAGAAAGGGAATGTTATGCAGTTATTTAATCAACATCATCAATTTAGAGAGTTTGAGTTAGAAATTTAAAAAATGCATGCAGTTAGAGATACACACACTATATTGTGTTACCATAAAAATTAAGAAAAACATATTACATTCAGCAAAATTACATGGATAATTATTTCAGCCCCATAAACCAATTTTACAAAGATTGCAGGTAGATGACATTGGTTGCAGTTAAATGTTTTTTGAGTTTTTTGTTTGTTTGTTTGTTTGTTGTTGCTGTTTTAAGATTATGGTTTTGGACCCAGAACAGTATACTAGCAGCTAAAGTCCTCACCTTGCACACACCAGGGTCCTGTATGGGTACCGGTTCTACTCCCGACAGTCCCATATCCCATCTAGCTCGCTGCCTGTGGCCTTGGGACCCTGCACCCGCGTGGGAGACCCAGAAGAAGCTCCTGGCTCCTGGCTTCAGATCCGCTCAGCTCCTGTGGTTGCAACCACTTGGGGAGAGAAACAACGATGGAAGATGTTCCTCTCTGTCTCTCCTCTCTGTATATCTGACTTTCCAATAAAAATAAAATAAATCTTTTTAAAAAGCTGTAATTTTTTTCTAAGCTCAAACAAGTCCCCAGTTGTGTTCAAGATAAAAATTTTCAGGTCTGGTCTCAGTTGACACTCTGAAGGATAGCTATGGTCATATCATATTTAGGAACTCACAAGAGAAAACGATTTACCTTAATAAAATATAAAGAGGAAAAATTTTCAAGGAATAATCATACCTATTCTGAAGAAATATAATCATAAAATATCCTTTTCTAAAGGATACTAACATGTTCAAAAGCCCATTTGATGCCATGTCATGCTTAGCATGCAGAGAAAGGTTAATTTTAACATAGTTTTCCTATTGGAAAGACCTAAACAGCTATTTCCCACCATTCTCTGATCAATGGTAAACTCATATGATTTATTTGAGTTCTGCTTGCTGAACACAATAGATAGTCATTCAACAGACAGGACACTTTGCTCCAGGAGCTGGCCTTCTAAACAGAAAGCAAAAGGAGGGAAGAAAAACTGCCATAGAGCTGATAGGGCACAGGCAGTGAAACAGAATAACAGCAAACGTGGTTCGCTATGGTAGAAGGCTGATGTCCAAACAAGTGGTTTTTGCTTTGGTTTGGATTTTACTTTATTTTAAAGGGAGGGAGGGAGAAAGACCTTCTGCCCATTGGTTTACCCCCCAAATGCTCCCAACAACCAGGCTAGGCCAGGAGCCATGTGGGTTCCCATGTCCCTGAGCCATCAGCCGCTGCTTCTGAGGTGTGTAGCCGCAAGGAGCTGGATTTAGAAGCAGATCCAGGACCGACCCCAAGGCTCTCCAATACAACACACAGGCATCCAAGCAAGCCGCGTCTTGATCTTAACTGGTCAGCAGGTCACCTACCTCCACCCACGTAATCCATAAGGCTCTCACATCTTCACCCACACCTACCTTGTTGCTAATGCTCTTCAGAATATTCAATATAATAGAATGTTAGGAATAGCCACGAAACAGAAATCTGATATGAAATTATGCCACTGCCAAAATCCAAAATTTTCATTCCCTGAGTAGCATTGTTCCTAACCACTTCCCTATCAACAAGTACTTAGAAAAACAACAAGCTTTGTTTGCTAACCAACCCCTGAGGCTCAGGAGGGAGAAAATGCATCATCTCTTACAGCTCCCACTATTTCTTAGTGAGCGGGAATGCCTGCTGCAGGTATACTAATGTTCATTTTTGCAACAATGATTTCCCTAGCCATTGTGCGTTATAATCCCACAGCTGGAGCGAGCACTGCGGTGCAGGAAGTTAAGCCACCACTGGGAATGCCCACATCTTGTACCAGAGTGCCTAAGATTGAGTTCTGCCTCCACTTCTGATTCAGCTTCCTGCTAATAGACACTCCAGGATCCAAATGGAGTTCAGGCTCCTGCCTGCAGCCTGGCCCATTTCTGAGTGTGACCGGTATTTGGGACTTGAAGCATCAGGTGGAAGTTATCTCTATTCTCTTTTTGCTTATTGTCTCCCTTTCTTCATTATACCACCTTTAAAATAAATAAATTAGTTTATAATTATTTCTGTCCAATGACTGTTAGCTTTTTTGTTTATTTGTTGTAAATCTTTAGAAAATGATAGATTGGGATAGGCATTGTGGCACAGCAGTTTAGCTGCTGCTTGCGCCACTTGTAGGCCATATTGGAATTCTGGTTCAAGTCTCGGCTACTCTGCTTCCCATCCACTTAATAGGGAAGCAGTGGGTGACCACACTTGATTACTTTAGTCCCTTGCCACTTGCATAGGAGACCCAGATGGAATTCCTGGCTCCTGGTTTCTGCCTGACCATGGTTATTGTAGGTATTCAGGCAATGAACCAGCAGATGAATGATTCTCTCTCTCTCTTATCACTCTGCTTTTCAAACAAATAAACCAACCTAAAGAAAGCAATGAGACTACACATAGAAAGTGAATCTTATTTTATCTTGAATGTTTGAAACAAAGGAATAGAGATTTGCTTTTCACTGAAATCTCTGAGTGGGTTCTGATGGGTTCCCTCTTGCTCTTTCAGTGCCTAGGATGCACTGTTCTAATCATTGCCATCTAACGCCTGAACAGGGAACAGGCAGGTGCCTAACACAGAGTGACACCTGCCAAGCCATGGACCCCGGATGTCTGCTCTTCTAAGCCTTGTCCTTCCTGGCTCTGCATCTCTTGTGGAAAGCAGTGTCATAGTCCCATGAGGAGTCCCCTTGACAGCTGTGGCTGGTCTAGATCTTGTTGAGGCAGAAGGGAGGAAGCAGGACACTGTGTGCTTGCGTGTGTGTGTGTGTGTGTGTGTGTGTAGTATGGGGCTTCGCCTGTCACCCCTCCCCACTTCCTCTGCAGCCCTCCCCTGCTCTCTGTGGCTGGTGGCTTAGTGCAGGGGCTGATTGGGTAACAACAGAGCACCTTCCCTCCCTGTTTCCTCTCAATGCGCTTGGGCCACAGCTTTTGAAGGAGCCCAGCCCTGCCACTCTCCTGCCTTTATCACAGGCTGTATGGGGCTTTATCTGGCAAATCCTGGGCTGTGCCCCTGGCGTCATCAATCATTTGGACCAGTTCACATCTCCTTCACGGTGTTCCGCCTCATTAAACGCATCAAGGGCGCGGCAGAGAGAGGGCAAGGGGGCCCCGGGAATGCCTGAGCACTCTGTCCCACTGCTCTGCATCACAGGCCTCCAAAGGCCACACAGACCAGGGGGAGTGTGTATTTAAGAGAACTCTCTCCTTTCTGGTGGGCCAGGAGCCTGCCCCAGCAGATTCCCACAGCCCCGTTGGGGAAATTGAGTGATCAACCCAGGCTGACAAGCAGGCACCCTTGTCTGGGGGCTACCTCTTTAAGGAACTCATTTGTTGGTAAAACTGGAGGTCACAGTGGCGTTTTTGAAGACTGGCCGATGCAAACACTGGCTGTAAAAAGCCTCCAGGAGATGCCAATTCAGGCCTCTTCGGGGCAAATTGAAACACTGCAATGTCCTCCAGGTAACCAAGACTAAGGCTGCAGGCAAGCAGGTTCCTGTGCTTTGCCAATCTGCCCTTTTCCTGATGGGTGACTTGGACTTCCACATTTAGCTGCTGAGGAGGAGTCGATTTTTACGCGTAAACACAGTTTTCTCCCAGTCAACAGCCTTGGAGGTAACTACAGCAGGCCAAAGGCTTTCAATGTCCTTCTAGAAGTGAAGACTCCAAGCTATGAGCCATTGAACTTAAACCCCCACCACAGCGTTAGTTGACAGTCAAGAGGGGCAGAGCCAGGCACTGTTGTCTGTGTGGGTTTCTGGTATCCAGGTCTGTGACAGAAGCTAGATAACTACACACAAGCGCACTTTCCTCAGAGTCCTCTCCAGCTTGTCTGGAAAAAGAGAAGAGGAAAATACATGAACAAACCAAAACAGGGAGCACCTGTCATTCCGGTGAATTCAGTCCCTTAGAACCCACTGAAAGCAGGAGATGGGTCATCTGACTGGGAGGACAGAGGTACAGGGGAGAGGCCAGGAGGAAGGGGAGATCAAAGCCACAACCCCATTGGGGTCTCAACATCCTCCTGGTGTTGCAAGGGGCAGACAGGGTTTCATCCTTTAGGGCACCACCCCTCCCCCCTCAACTCTCCTGGCTCTGCCTCCTGCACCCAAACAATCTTATGGCTCAGGCACCTGCAAGGCAATGAACTTCACCCTAAGCCCAGGGGCTACTATGTTTAAACCTTCCCAGGAAGTTAAGGTGATAGAGGGAGGCTAGATAACTAGAGGTATCTTCAGCCCTGGCCCCTCCCACCAGCAGCCTACCACCTGGCACCAACCAGCCAGCTCTTCCTTCCAGGCCTGCTGGCCCTGCGTGGCCTCTGAGGGATGCCCGGGGAAGGGAGAGGATTATGAAACCCTAAACCACCCTCGCTGTGCGGGAGTGTTCCCTAGCCGGCCGCTGCAGCCTGGAGCAGCCTCAACAGCACCGGGCCTGCCTGGAGCCACCGCACCAATTTGCATGCTGAGCAAATGTGCACTGTGCTGAGCCCAAACATCGCCGACGCCAATATTAGTGCTCAAAAGTGACCGGGCGATTATATAAAGAAGGGGGGGGGGGGCAGAGAGAAAGAGACAGAGAGAGAGAGAGAGAGAGAGAGAGAGAGACAGAAAATGTCAGCTGCTGGGACCAGATTTTTAAAGGCAACGCACCGAATCCACGTCTCTACTTTAACTTTTTTAATAACGATTTTTTTTTTCTGGGGCTGGAAGCTCGCACCGAATCCTGGAGGAATTGCTAAATCAGATTAAGGTTATATTTTGCAACAGACTGGATGGAGCAATAAAGGAGAGCGCGCGGAAATGGGACTTCACCCATCAATTAGATCTCTATTAGCAGCCAATGCAGGCTTCGCCACAGGAAATGTCACGTCCCAGTCCTAGAGCGAGCCCGTTCGTTCGCCAGTCCAGCTCTCAGCTCCCCTCTCCCCTGCAGTGAAACAACTCTTCTAACGCAGACAGCGGAGCCTAGCAAATCCCTTTGTTTGAATCGCAGGTTTTTGTTGTTGTTGTTGTTTGTTTTGTATTTTGTATTTCTTCCTCGTCGCCTCGGAACCCGGCGCCACCTGCCTTCCCCATCCCCGGCGCCGCGCGCTAACCCCAGGACACTCCGGCCCAGGCCTGCTGAACAGGTTGCCGCGCGACACCTGCGCGGTCTGCGGGGTAGTTCGTGACCGCGGCGCTGGAGGGGGAGAGGGGGGTGGCAGGCTGGTGCGCCGAACCTTATTAATATTAAAAGCTTTATGACGGTCCTGAGCAGGCTGTAATGAAAGGTGATTAACAAGACAATGGACAGGACTCTGAATGGTGGGGCAAACTCAACTGTTGGGACAGATCAGACCCGCCTCGGGGGCCCAGCGTGCGAATTCCTCCCTGGGATCGCAAAGAATCGATGCAGAAGACCCCCAGGCTGAGACCGAACTTGGAAAACGGCGCGCCCTGCAGGCGGGGAGGAGACGTGTGGGAGGAGTCCTCTCCGGTGCCAGGATCCGCTCCCGTGCGCTCCAGCTTGGATGCAGTTCCTGCCCAGGAACCGGCGGCCTGCACCAACTTCCCGCTCCAAACCGCCCTCATTCTTGGCAGGTGAACAAGAAAGTGGGGGGCACGGTGCCTCGAACCCAAACGCATCCAGCCCTTGAGCCCCTCCGATACTCAACTGAGCAAAAATTTCTAGGGAAAGCCTCATTTATCATTCTCGCAGGGACCTAAAGAACAGCGCTCGTTGTCTCAGCCCGTCTGTGAAAGGGGGCCCCCCACTTCCGCGCCCTTGTCCTGCCTGCACCCCTCCCGCCTCCACAGCCCTGCCCATAAGGAAACAAGGTGCAAGCGGCCGGGAATGAGCTAGCAGGAGTCGAGCGGATAAAGGCGGTACTGTTGTGGCGGCCGTCGTCGGGGCTCCCATTCAGGGGCCGAATTCAAATGGATATTTCCGCCTCTCAACCCAGCTGAACGCGGCTCAATGCCTCAAAGGTGCAGAGCTGCCTCCGTGGACATGCTCTGTGGCTGATATTATAATTTTCATAATGCGCTTTTATGTCGCTCCAGACTCCTCCGGTGAGCAGCCCGCAGAGCTGCTGAAAGGGGCTTTGAGAGGCCCGAGCGCGCGGCTGCGGCGAGCTGCGCGCCCCCCGCCGGCCTGAGTGGCACCGCGTGCCCCGGTCGGGCGGCGGCGGGCGCGGAGAGCGCTCCTCATTAGCATGCACCCCGAGTGCCCCCCGCTCTCCTCCTGGGTGCGAGGTCCGTGGTCTCGCCCCTGCTCGGACTCCATTCAGCTCCAGCCTAACGGAGCTGCAGGCAGCCCAGCCTCGAGGAAGGTCATGGGACTGAGATGCGAAAAGCATCCTGCGAGCAAGCAGGAGCCCAAAAGTTGTCCAGTCTGGATGGAAGCTGCTTTCCTAAGGGGCCAGAGGCTGAGGGATATTTTTTTGAGGGCAGCCCAGTCCAGCAGGAATGCAATGGAAGCCTGCTGCCTGGAGTGTTTTCTTACACACTCAGCAAGTATTTGTCATCTCACCCTCTTAGCCAGCTGATGGGGGGGGGGCGGCAGCGAGGGCAGAGAGATTAAATACAGGATTTGCCCAAGATGCCCGGGAGGGTCCAGGCTTGAGCCGGTTGGTCAGAGTATTTGCTTTTAACGCAGCTAATGGCGGCTCCCCTGGTGCCTGCTCTGCGTGCAACCCAGGCCATCAGTTCACCTGCAAACCCATTTGGCAGATCCATTATGAGCAATACACAGCCATGGCTGATTGGTTCATGCTCAGAGTCCTCACCCATACCAGCTCACATTACCTCCATTTGATCTTCTTCCTCATCCAGCCACGCAGTAGGAATCTGCATGAAATACAGCCTCTAACAGCCCAAGTTCATTTTTTCCTTTAGTCACCAATAAATGCATTAAAAATGGATCAGTATGTATCCCTGAGAAACTAATAGAAAAAAAAAGACAAAAACTTGCGTTCTAGAAGAACTTGTCAATCTCATCATTTTATTGGGCCTGAGTAGAAAATTTTAAACCTTAGCTCTGAGTTAATCACAATCTAGACCACAAGTAGGCAGCAGTCAATGTTACCCTTCTTAAGTGAATTTCTGCACCAAACTTGGAAATTGTGCACAGGAGAAAAAAAAAATCAGGTAGTGCTCATTGGAGTGCTACTATTAACTCTATCTGCCAGGCCAACGTTTTTTCAAAAAAGTTTCTACAGTAGAAAGTCTACAATTCAATTTCCTGGTAACAACTTTACCCCTTTTCAAGAGTCCTACTATATGTGTCGGTAATGAGAGCAATCAGGATGTGTCCCCATAAAACGTCTTTGTCCAAAAGGCAGATAGGAACCAAGGAAATAAATACAGTATATACAGTATATATGAGCCTTCACATCCACAGACACCTGTTGTTGTCATCGGCCCTGGCATCAGTTGCTTCACCAACTCTCTGGGCCTTATCAGGAAAAAAGTTGCCTAGCACTTTTTTCTTACGTTAGAGGGATACCATGTGTTGACAGTGCCCACCATGCAAAGGGTGGCTAAGTTCATCCTCCTACGTCCATCTACAGGGACATCACAAGGTCCGAGAATCAGTGTCAAGACTGGATTTTTATTTAGCTTTGCAGCAATTGCTAGGGCTTAATCTAAACCTGAGAAAAGTTTGTGCTGTAGCAACTAAGCAATAGACTTGAAAACACAACCCACAGGTTCTGTCCCCAGAGTTGTATTTGATGTTCTTCCTGAACCAGCCTCGATGTTCTTGTTTATGAATCTACTGGTATAGCCCTTTAATGTCTAATGGAATGGTCCCAAATTGCTGCTGAAATCTGTCCTTCCTGATTTTTTGCAGGGCAGTGAAAGATAACTGCATCTGAAAGTGGGAATCAGCAGCTGCTCCCACATTTCTTCATTAAATAAACATTGGGCTACCTGCTGCTTGAAGCCATTTTGAGGTTTGGATGAGACTGGCTCGGGAAAACCCCTCCCATATGCTATTCTCTATTAAATCTAACAACGTTGCTCTGGCCACCTCTAAGTCCATGTTTATTCTATCACTGTTAAAACTCAAAAATGTCTGAATATCAGTGTATTGCACACTTGCACAGAAGTTAGAAGGCATCATTTTTAGCATGTAAGTTTTAAAAAGTGGAAGCAGAGGCCAGATATCTCAGAAAATTCATGAGCCTCACTTGGGTGACTTTTGTTTAAATCACCCAGATAAATGAGACCAGGATATAGGTTTGGCTTAAACTGCTTACTTTGTTTTTGCCTTTTAAATCCTCTCCCCTCAAATTCTTAGTAAACCACACTGTTTTTAGAAGATTTAACAGTAACTACGAAACTAATCACTCCCTTGGAGATGATGATAGCAAGTTAATGAATGTCATTACTGAAAATAAGAAGGATGCCATCACTGAATGTGAACATAGGTTTGTGGAACAGCATAATAGATAGCTATGAATTTACAGATGCATGTTAAATTATGATTTAAAGATCACTGGGATCTGAAGTGAATTGTATATGGCTTGCCTAGACTAGGTGTGGTAGTTACCCAGCATAGCATTAATCATACAATAAATTCAGGATTCCTGACAGGCGGCAGCCTGACTCCAACTGCCTTTGTTTCACTCACCTGAGCTCTCTGGGATTCTCCTCCCCCCCCCCAACCCGCCCCCCCCCCCCGCTTTATATGTAAAAACACAGTCCATATTCTTTCTGCCTTTTTTTCTTTCTTTCCTCTTATCTCTCTTTCTCTCTCTCTCTCTCTGAATCATTTCCATTTCTTTCACTTTGTTACCAGTGGGAAACAGAAATGGAAATTCTGAGAGTTACCCTGATAATTTTCCAGTGCAAAAGTTTTCCATGGAAAGAGAATTCCAAGTGGGCTGTCTGCATGGGTCTCTCTGCCCTGGGCAGGCATTGCCTCATCAAAGGGTCTGTGAGCCCAGGAGTCCCTGCAGAGCCTGGCTGTAGCTGCCTTGGGTACTCCTTGAACTTCCTTTCTTTATTCTTTCCTCACCTCCCACCTTGGGTGGATATGAGGGAGAATATTGAACAGTTGTGAGCCTGAGGGTGTAAGAGCGGGAGTGTAAGGGCCCCAGTTGCACCAGAAGTACTGCCATGGGTCTCGTGCCGCCATTTTCCCTTTGCAGGCTTGGTTTTCTCATCTGGAAAATGGAAAGTTCCACTGAGACATCCCATCTCTGCTCAGCTTGCCTGCTGATGGCTAAGGGAGACAGTAACTTGGCAAAAGCTCAAGTTACCTTCCCTCTGGCTGTAACTAAAACATATGTTTCTAGAATATAGCTTCAATTCTGAAGCTTTAGGTTTTTGACTTATGTACTATATTTATAGAAAGAGTGTGGACCATACAGGTGCTTAACATTTTCCAATACTGATGGCTATCAAAAGACCTTTACAGGATGCCCAGAACATGCTGAATAATTTCTATCATACATTTGTTATGCCATCTACAATGATAGTTGGGCTGCTGAAAGAGCTTGGGTAAAATGACCCCCATTTATTTATATATATAATGACTTATATTTATATATATATATAATGACTTATTTATATATATCATGACTTTCATGATTTATCTTGGTTGGAATTTCAACTTTCACTTTCTCCTACTCGATTTGAAAAGAAAAAGAAGATAATAGGAAAAATGCTAAACACATTTAAATATTTTGTTTTAGATAAGTAATTATGATAAATAATTAGGTTTTTCTCTCTTTTCTGAATTTGCTATTTGTAGTGATCATGTTAAAATCCAGACAATACTTTTGAAATTAACCATCTCTTAGTAGATTGCTCACCATATACAATGTAAAAGTGATAATAAAACGACGATGAAAGACATAAAAGGTCGTTGAGACAGCTTTACATTAGGTCCAAATGCTTAGTACTTAACAAGATTTATCAAAGACAAATGAAGAGAGGTGGGGTGATTTTTCTAAATCTCCAATTGCTATTTAAAATCTTATTTGGTGAGTATATTTCAAAAAAAGTTGCAAATGGTTTGAACTAATAAAGAGTGCTTAAATAACTGTAGCCACAGCTATGTGCCTCATTCAAAACTAATAAAGCCAGTAAGTTAATAACAGTAATGAACTCCCACTGAACCATCCATGCTTTGTAACACACACTGTATTTGCCAAGTTTGGAAAAGGAAAGCACATGAAAGAGAGGTTGTGCAGGTGCCAGATACGGATGATGCGTGCATGGAGAAGGCTAAATGTATGCACCGCATCATCGTGCATGCTGCCACAAAAAGTATGAGCTCATGGAAGACACATCAGAGAATTAATTCATAAATAGCCAAGAAGGGCAAGCATGAGATCTCCATGAAGAACAAGAAATTCTTCAAGAACTTTCTTCACTACCTGGGGAACTAAAACTACTGAGAGCCAGGGATCATCACCATGAAAACACATTGCGAAGGATCAGGAAGATCCAGCAAAGGAGGTAGAGGCTGGGGGGGGCGGGGGCAACAGTGACTGCAGAGTTACAGACTAGCACAGAACAAACAGGTTCTATCATTTTCTAATAATGAAGAGGAATGGGCTAAACCACTCATTCCCACTAAGCCATTGTTCCAGAGAGCATTTTGTCAAGGTTTTTAGAAGGAGTGGGTTAATATCGGGGGGAGGGGGGATTCTTACTGCTGTTTCTTTTAGGATTTTCTTTTATTCCCCTTGTACAAAAGGCCATTTGTCAAGTTCAAGAATAAGAAGGACACTGTGCCAGTGGGTGTTATGGATGTTGTGGGGGTTACATCCCAGTGTGGTGTCCAAAGTGGTGTCAGAAGTGCCTCAGGAGTCACCACAAAGAAAATGGAACTTTTAGCCAGACCCAGAAGCTCCAGGGACCAGCTGAATTGCAAGGAATCATCTAGATCCAATCCATGTTCTACGGATTTGAACCACAAATTCTCTCTTGTGTGCTTTGGGGGAAATACGCACACCACTATGGGGCTGGGGTGTAGATATCCAAGCTGTTAACACACTTAGCAACTCAGTGGGGGAAAGAGGTCAGGCTACTATTGACAAGTATGTAAAGACCCCTGCCTAACCCATGGGAAAACACGGAGAAACCGTTTCGACTCACTGCATTCAGAGCCCACGGAAGGCAATCACAAAACTGCACTTTCGCATTGTCGGCCTGAAAGGATATCTATTTATCATCTTATAAGACAGCTCGAAGGATCTTTATCTACTTTGCCCACTTTCTGACCCAAATTCAGGGTTTTTATGGAAAATTGCAGTCAGTTTGATTGATGAAATCCAGAGATGTCTCAAACAGCACCAAAGATCTCCAACTGTGCAGACTCCAACCGAGGGCTTCAATGTTGGCATTGTTCCTGAAGGAATAAACAAAGAAAGAGAAAAAGTGGAGAAAAACGGGCAAAAAGTTAGGGGATTTCTGCTTTTAAAACTTCAAATCTCAATGAAGATACCCAAACCCTTTATCCCTGTTCACACGTGCGAACCGGGCTCACATCAAAGTATTTCCCACACATCCCAACAAAACCGGGTTCCTCTTCAACCCATCAACCTTCTTTGTAACCGGCTGAATGGGTCGGGGCTCCGAAGCGAGCAGGTTTTGCCCAGGCACTCGCAGCTCCAAGCTGGGAAGTGGAGAGCTAGGCGCGCCTGCTGGAGCGCACCAAATGGAAAAGCTCAGTCTACGCCATTGCCCCCAAGCCACCGGCTGTTCTGGACTGGAAAACGCCCTAAACGGAGCCTGAGCGACCACTGAACGCCTCACTGTCCCCGGGTAGGGCAGCCAGAGCACACTGTCATCTCCTTTCCCGGCGGCGCCACCATTAACCCAGAGCCAGACCCAGGCGGAGACATCGGCGCCGAGACCCGCGGAAGCCAGGCTGTGACGGCCTGCCCGGATCTCAGACTAGTTTAGGGGGGCGGGGGTGAGGTAACGCATGACAGCGGAATATTGTCACCTGCCTGATCATTCTAAGGCCTCATCCCCTCCCCCAGTAGTAATAACAGCTTGGGCGCGCCTCCCAGCCGGGTACCAAGCCCAGGAGCTGACGAATGAAGCGTCCCCCCCCCCCCCCGCCCCAAACCCCAGTAGGGGAAAATCTTGGGAGCTGTCTTCTGTCCTATTACCCAAGGGGACTGGCTATAAATCTTCCTTCATTGTAACCACATTTACCCTCATCCTCCTCCGGGCTAGGGATGCTGTGTTAAGATTGCACTGATGTGCCAACGCTCAGGACCAGCTGCTCCTAAATACAGACAGGTCCTTGTCAATTAAGGCTTTGAGAAGCAGGTCCTTCAGGGCCCTGGGGCATTGGAGCAGCCAGCAGTGTGCAGCCCCCACAATTAGTATCCATTTGGAAGGGACCTTCAGGGCACAAATGCAGAGGCAAAGGAAGAATCAAAACACCAGGCAACTTCAATTCTGGAAATTGGTCTTGTAAGTGTTGTGAGACTGAACAGACGCCCCCAAGAAGGAAGCTGAGGTTTCTGGTGCGAGATGGGCCTCACATGCTACCCTCCACCTCCCACCCTCCCCCAATATCTTCCCTTTTGTCTTGTCTCAAGCCAGTCAGTAGATTGAGTTTGTGGATGGGCCTAGGGGTGGGCAGAGGTTGGGGGGGGGGGAGGGGGTGGAGAAGGGATAAATGAATACATTCAACTGGCAGGCTCCAAGCTGAAGTTGTCTTTGGGTGTCTTTTGTGGCCACCTCAAGCAGCTGGTCAGTCCTGCCCGGACTTTGGCCTTTGGCCCAGGGGGCGCTGGACAAGGCAGGCGCTCCAAGGAGAAGAGCTGGGATGCATCAGGTCAGCAAGGGGGGGTCAGGGGCCCCACCAGGAGGAAAGGTGTTTGTTTAAGGGATTACCAGCGGCTGGTAGTTAGGGGTGGAGAAAAGGGCAGAGCTTGTGACACGGGGCAACTGCGCTGGACAGCACGGGTGGACATTCGGAGCACATCACTGTTGAAGAATGTGTGACCCCACCAAGTTCAAGAACAGAGCAAACAGCACAGGCCATTAAGAACAGCCGTCAAACGGAAGGCAACAAAGCCAAGGGGGACGCTGAGAAAAATGCTTCAGTATTAAATATGGAAAAGTATTGGGGACCAGGTCAGGGGGGTCGCTAAAAGTCAACAAGAGCATGGGCTTCAGGAGGGAAAGAATTTAATATCAAAAATGCATATATCTGCAAGTGCCGGCAGCCCCATAATAGAGATAAAAGAACCAGTTAGGTCAACATTCTGCGATAATGGCACCATAATAGATAGCATCAGATTGTTAACATTTAACACAAAAGTTAAGGGAATGAAAAGACAAGGCAGCTCCCTTAACAGAGAACCTGCTGGAAGATTTCCACAGGCCACCCGGGGATGCACAGAGAATGGCTGAGCTGCAGGAGCCACCTTGGGGCCATCTGAGGAGAGGGGAGAGGAGGACCTGTTGGTCTTGGGGTTCCTACCGTATTTCTCATTTTCCAAAGTTTCCAGGTTTTCTGGAAAGAACCAAAGTTCTTTATTGTTTTTCCTCCTCTTGGTTCAGCAAATAAATTCACTTTTAACACTCGCTTCACCTCCCAAAGGAGATGCCTAGCCAGCAAACATCCTGACCAAGTTTGGAGTTCGCTTTATTTTTCATGCTAATAATTAAAATACACTTTTCTTCAGTAGAAGAAAAGAGCAGCCAAAAGACTTCAAAAGAATTTCACTTTCCTCGCTTTTCCTCCCCATCAACCAATAAGAAATCTTATTTTCAAGGAAATTTCCAAGAAGCCCAAGACCTTAAAATCCAATGAGGCTGGAGGAAGCAAGTCTTTCTCAGTGTGTTTACCAAAACTGGCTGGGACACTGCTCCATAGTACCTAGGAGCAAATGTTTTATCCTGACAGCAGCACAGCCACGTGGGCTGTCATGCCAGTGTGCGCACCTGCTGCCCCCATACCCAGCATCCTCCAGTTCCTGCAGAGCCAAGAGAACCAACCCCCACATAGTTATCTTGAACCTGTCTTCTACAGAGAGCAATTCTGGCTCCTTGTCTGTTATTTCAACTGCCATGATGCTTGCTGCTGCCCCAAAACACATTTCTATACATCATCAAAGCTGCTGTGAGCTGCTACTTTTTTGTGTGTGAATAGAAAAAAATATATATATATATATGGAGAAAACAAGTTCAGAATGATTAAATAAGACAACTAACTTTACACGAGCAATAATAAGTTCCTGACTGTGTGAGTGTTCCACACGCATGGTCCCCCACCCTGGGATTCCAAGCTCAGAGGTGCAGTCACAAACGGAGGACATCCTCTGGCCTGCATGAATGCCACTCACACACATCTGTCCTGCTCTATAGCACCTGCAGAATGTAGGGGGGGGGCGTTCAGAGGAGTGTCTCACAACACTTGTCATAAAAAAGACAAGACGCCTGACTCAGGAGCTGGTCATGTAGGCTGAGCCTGAGTCCTGTGGTCCCACAGTCAGAATCAACCTACCGGCCCCACTACATCTGACTTTTTTTTCCCCAAGAGAACCATGTTCCTTGAGGGCAGTGTTTTTGTATCTCATATGGCATTGTCTCCTGACAAAGCATTTGTGGAATTACTTAAGGAATGACTAATGGCTCCTCAAGGGAGGATGGCACCAGCGATAATAATCAAAGGGACGTTGGCAGTTTGCACCTGCCCCCAACACCATGAACAGTGACCTGGGAAACCGCACTCCAGATACTTGGGCATTGAAGAGTCCTTCTCTTTTTCTTAATGGTGAGAAAACATAGCAAAAGAAAAACTGATTCCTTTTGTTCTGTTCTATTCTGACACTGCTGCTAAGTCAGTCTCCTTTCTCCAACCAGCACTTCTAGAATGGAACAAGGGGAAAAGGGGGTCCCAGGACACACCCACGCTAGCTCTTCCAGCAGACAAGGCCCCGCCTCAACTCCTCACAGGTGGGTCATCCAGGACAGGCAGGAGGCCAAACTTATGTGCAGATACAGACTTGCTGTACCTTCACACCTGGCTTGCTGCGTCCTGTTCTGACCTCTGACTTGCGGCAGTGGCCAGGTAATGCTAGCTACTCCTCACTACCCACCCAGAAGAAGGCTCAAATAGCACAGTGGGCTCTGCCACCTGCAGCACACTGCACCCTGCAAGAGCTGATCAGGCCGGTTCTCCTCCTTCATACCACCGTGCTGCCCTGCATCTTGGCACCTGGTGCCTCAGGGTGTGGCACCAGGGTGGCATCACTCCCCAACCTTGTCGCCCTTCCCTCAGATCCAGTCAATGATCACATTCCACACTGCACTCCAGGAGGACGCCAGGTTGCCCTGGCTGGGGCTAGCTTTGTGGCCTGGCCCCCAGTAGCAACCCTCAGACTACTGGAATGGGGAGAAGGTGCTCAAAGAGCTTCTTTCCGTCCCCTGGACTACCTCTGCCACCTAACTACAGAAGACTGCCCAGGGGAGGGCGGGGGACAAGGTTTTTGAAGACCAGAGCACCCACTGGAGCACCACGCACCCGCATCACCGCGTTAGAAAGTGAATGAAAACCATCTTTGCAAACACAAGATGTTGTGATGCTCCACCAGCACCCAAAGGTGCTAGAACCTCAAACAGTTTTACAAGTTTGTTTTCTTTCTCCTAAAGCAAAAGCACGATTTAGCTAAATGGAGAAGCCTTGGTGGGGGGGGGGGTGCAGGAGGTCAAACAGATGTTAGACAAGCACACGGGAGTTACTTATGTCAAGCCGGGTTATTATAAAGGCGCGAGAGAGGATCGCCCAGTCGGCGCGGGTAAGCCAGTGGGCCTGCGCGCAGGGGTTAGAATGGCGGGCAGTGTGTCCATCCTGGCGGGACAGTAATTGCCCTGGGTCTGACACGACGCCGGGGCTGGGGGAGCTCTGGGCGCCTCCATCCATCTCCATCCAGTTAGCGCCGCGCCCCCCGCCGGACCTGGAGAGAGGCCGGGCTGAATAATGGAAACAATTGTCTCCCAGCCTGGCACAGACCCCCACAGCTCCCGATTCGCTGCCGGCTCCGCCTCGTTTTCCTGGCGCTACTTGGTCCCCAGCCTGGCATGAGAGGTCAGGGAAGACCAGGTACGCCCTGCGCCCAAGTCAGGGTGCCCGGGAGGCGCTCCGCAGCTGCGCGCCCTCTCTCCTCCACTGGCCTGCTACTTGCCCCATCTCCAACCTGGCCCCCCGCGAACCCGGCTGCCTGGTCCCTCCCAGCCAGGACCCTCCTGCTTGTCTCTAGAATTTTCCACCAGCTCCAGGGGCTGCTAAAGAGCCTCCTCTCCCCCAACCCCAACAATGTAATAGTCCCAAGTCATCATCTGCGTGACACTGGCCATCCATCTTCTCCCAGGGGAGGACAAAGCGAGGCCTCCTAGACTCCAGGCCTCTCCCGCCCCAGCTGATTCTATTTCGGGACCGGCTCCCCACAAGGGCGTCCTTATGAACCATAATGGCGATGTTTATGAAGGCCGCAATACCAGTGTATGAAGACAATTTTATGCCTAATTAGAAAATGATGTCACCCCAGAGAAGACAAAGAGGAACTGTCCCCCTCCCGTTTTTTTCTCTCTCTCTCCAATCACACCCCCTCCCCAAATTTCCCAGGACCAGGCTCCTTCGCAAGTGAGGGAGCGCTCCGGGGCTCCAGGGCTGTTGTTTTGACAGCAGCCTGGCGCCCCACGCTCCGCCGGCTCTGGCAGTCTCCGCAGCTCAGGGCAGAGGCAGGGGGATGCGGGCGGGGGTCCAGGGTCGGTGGGAGGCGGGACGCCTCGGGGAGGGGGCCAAGGCGGATGCAGAGGCTTAAAGAGATTTGGGACTCGCGCTCGCGCACTTTCTCTTTTCCCTGCGCGCCCTCATCCGAGGGGACCTCACCCCTGGGAAGACTCCAATAAATGCAATGCGGCGCCACTCGATTCCGGGATAATTTTTAATATATATGCAATAAATGTTCACTTTGTTAGATTGAATGACAGACAATAATATCGGCGAATCTTCATATCCATCCATTACCAGCAAATGAGCCGCACAAACGACAGATTTGCTTTTGATTAATTTATTTGCAGACTCCGGTTGATAAAGCAATAACTATTTGGTTAAACTTGACATTTGGTCTTCGGGGGGTTATCAGACAAATCCCTGTCGTTCGGAGAGATAATAAAGCTGTTTAAAGGGGATTAATTATTAATTGGCTGCAATTAATTTCCCCCCTTTGCTCGGCTGCTGCCACGATGGGCATTCCTCATCCGTGAACAAAAGGCGGGGGGCGGTTAACCCCCACCACAAGCACATCAAGTCGGAGTACAGAGGGTTCCCCCAAATCCCCGAGCGGAGATGTGGCACCTTGCATCCCCGTTACTCCGGCTCACTGTATTTAAGTGAACCCGGAAGCTTAATAAAGCCTATACTCGTGTGTCCAGAGCAGGTTTTCCTAAAACGCACAGTCCGTTTGAGCACCAGTGTAGGGATGATGGGACCTCGGGCCGATTTTTTCCTCTCTGAGAGTTTTGGAGATCTCTGTTCTTTTTAAACACATGCACCACCACTCCTCATTTATTTTCCCAGTGCAGAGGCTTGGGGTCTAGGGCGGAACCCGACCACAGGAGAACCCAGAGGTAAGCAGGCTCCCCGGGCCAAGAGCGCCTTCTCTCTCCCCCTGGCCGCTGCTCCCGCTGCGCCCGGGTGCGGAAACCCTTCCAGTGGCCGCGCCGTCCCGCGGGCTGAGGGCCGCCGGGGTCAGCCCCCACTGCGCGTGCACACGCGGGCTGCGCTGGGCCCGGAGCGTGCTGCATCTGCCTGACCCCGGTGCCCTCTCCGTTGCTAATAACCTGTCACAAGTTCACAGAACACACGCTGGGACCTAAGCCAGCCTTCCCGTCGCCCAGGGACAGCACCCTGGTTACCCGCGCGGCCTTCTGCGGACGCCCCCCGGCGGGCTTCCCTCTCTCCGCAGCCGTCAAACCGGCCAGTGGTCCCAGGGAGGCGTCGGCCATCCCCTCCCTTGCCCTCGCTGACCAAAGAAATAAACTTGGCTACACACAGCAGTAACTGCCACGCTCAAGGATCCGGGGCCGAGGAGCGCGAACTTGGGAGCAGCTCCTGGCTCCGCGGCCAGGTTCCTTCTACACCGACACAAACCTCAAGGCCAACCACGTCCTGACGACCTGGCCGGCCAAAGGATGCCGGCACAGGTGCTGGGTAGCAGAGGCCGCACGCGGAAAGGCCAACGGAGAGTCTGGGCCTGGCTCTGCCACCTGCTTTCTTGGGGTCCTGGGTTTTTTTTTTTTTTTAAAATCCTTTTTCTTTTATCCCTCTTCTTTTCTTTCGGTAATAAAAGGGGAAGGGTCCCTCACAAATGGGAGCGCCCAGGAACCTCCGGGGCGCGCGATGGGTGCGGGTCCCGCGCCCTGGCCCCCAACGGCGCTTTAGGAAGTGGTCACTGCTTGCTATTTCGAGCTCGAGAAAATGCATTCATGAGATTGTTTCTTTATCCGCCCCCCCCCCACCATCCCCTTTTCTGCCGCCTCTGCATTCTTTGCCTATTTGCTTTAGGGGGCTTTTCAGCCGTGTTACAGCCAAGAAAAGAAACCAGGTTCTTTTCTCTGGCGATTGGATCCGTTTTCCTGGTTGGGGCGCCTTTTGATGTCCCCATTTAGAGCTTTTGACTGGTCGGCTGAATGGGGCCGTCCGCCTTTGTCCTTTCCCACAAGTCCCTTCAGAACGATCCCTTGAAGCGCCCGGTACCCGCTGATGGATCCGTTTTCAAACGGCGCGCGGGGACGGCAGCGCGGGAGGCCGCGTCTCCTTAGTAATCGCCCGGGCCGGGCTGCGGCGAGGGGTCGCCGCTGGGGTCGCGCTCGCCCGCCCCCCGGGGCATGGGCGCCGGGCGTCGGCCGGGAAGGCGACGGGGACTCGGGGCGCTCCCGTGCACCCCGCCGCACTCCCCGGCGCCCGGCGCGCCTTCGCCCTCGGGGCCCTCCCTGTCTCCATCCCTGGGCGCCGCAGCCCAGGCCCCTCAAGTTCCTAGAGCCGCCCGCCAGGCGCCCTGCCCTATTTCATCTCCGCCCCCCGCCCCTTTCCCAACCATCACACTTTCCCAGAGGGGCCAACTGTTTCCAGAACGTTCCCACTCTGTCCCCGCTGTTGGGGGCGGGGGGGGGGGTGCTGGCGGGCTGCGCCCTGCAGGCTCTTGGCTGGGCGCCCTTGCCTCTTCCACTGCGGGTTCTGGGTGCGGGGTTCCCTCCCAGGAGATCCAGCTCTGGCGGCAGGGACCCCGCCCCACCGGCTAGGGGAGCCCGGGGTGGGGGGCGCGGGTAGTGATCGCCGACCCGCCCGGGCACCCCGGGCGCAGCTGGCCGGAGGCCCGGCATTCGCTCGGGGTCCGAGAGTGGCCATAGGCAGCCCAGTTAATACCGCAGCGAGGTAGGAACCCTCCCCACCCACCACCACCACCCACATCCAAACCCAGATGACACCCAGCCCGAGGCGATTACACTCTGAAAACCACAGACAACCCCTAACAAACAAAATGTCCGAGGCCCTTTTAGTGGCAAACCCCTGCCGGGTCGGGACCAGAACCCGAGCAGCCGCGCCGGCTACTTACGTGGGCGGCGCGCGTCCGCACGGCTCCGACCTGCCTCCGCCGCTCTCGATTATTTTAGACATTTCTCGGCGCTACACTTATAAACAAGTGGAAATTTTGCATCCTCCTGCACCATTTTATACATGATGAGCCGTCAGTAATAGGATTATTAAACAAAAACCGTCTCAGGCGCTGGCGTTAACCTTTTTTTAAAATGGCTAATTAGGTTTTGCACAGAAAAATTAGATTTCACATTGCTAACATTGTCTACATTTTCAGCTGATGCTCCGGTAATTTCGGATGGGCCGGGCTGCAGCCTTGCAAAGAGATAATAAAAGAAAAAAATTAGCTACCTTAACATATATTACAGATCCCCTATACCAAAATAAGGCAACGGATATTTTCATGATCAAATATTATATACATAAAACTAATTATCTTTTTTTCGGCTGCCTCCATCCATTACGTGCGCAGCGAGGGGCGCAGCGCGCCCTCTGGCGACTGCTCGCATCCTCCACGTTGTCCCTGTTCTGCTCGGGAGCAGAGCTTTGTGGCAGCCCACTAGGCCCAGACACTTGATAAATACAATAATAATAATAATAAAAGGCTACCTTTTGGGGAGCGATTTTAGAGCAATGTGAAGAATCAGTGTGTCACCGCGCGGAGTGGAGGGATTTGGAGGTGGTCAATCTGGTGTGGCCGACAAGGGACCATGGCTGAGGTCATGGGGCATTTAGTCTGCAAAGACTTCAGTGAGGATCCAAATACTTTGAAAATCGCTTAGATACAAGAACAACAACTCCTACTAAGTCGTTGGTCTGTGTGCTGAGCACCACAGCTTCTCCCATTGACATTACTTACAGCAAAACGCAGTCTTACTCCGGCTCTTGGCGGAGAGGTAAAGGGGCCCCCAGTGTCACCAGTGTGTAACCAGTGGGTCTCAGACCTGGGACCTGGTGTGGAGTTCATTCGGGTTTGCAGGTGGCAGCAGCGGGTGAATGGCTGTGCTTAGTTTGCCTGAGGCATACAGCCATGAGGCCCATGGTGGAAGGAGGTAGGGAACAGAATATGCAGAAGTATATTTGGGTAGAGTGACAGACTCAAAGGAGATGATTGAGGTTGCTGGTGGGCAGAGCAGAAGAAAAGCAAGAGAAAGCAAAGTTGCTTGCAAGAAAAGTTATTTTAAAGGCACCTGCACATCTGTCCTGCATCTGCATAGGACACCGTTACCAACCACTATAAATTTAAAGAATGAGTGATAGCTTTCCATCCTTCCACTCAATCCACCGTTGCATGACGGTAATTCATCACTTTAAATCCATCAAGCAAGCATGCCAGCCCTAACGTGATGTAAAGCTTTGTGACGATATGCAGGGAAGAGTCAGCAATGCTAGGACCTCGTTGCCTCCTTGCCTCCTCATTCGCCGTCCTTGTGGACTTGGGAAGCAGGAGGGCTTGACCTCAAAGCGCAACAGAGGAAGCCATGTTTAGCAGGAAGCAGCAGGCTCTTGCGGGGTTTTGTTTGTTTGTTTGTTTGTTTAATTTGTTTGTCCTGGCCTCAGCCACACTCAGACACTAGAGAACAGACTGGACTGGCCCAGTGTTTCTTTGAGAGGCTGACTGGCAGTTCTGGGAGGCAGGGTTTTATGAGTTAATCATGCCCGTAGGGGGAATTGGGCTGTGTGTGGTGTAGTCTCACCCTAGGGGTGTGATTACACGGCCGTAATCACTCCCACCCATGATGCCTTAGTTCTTAACTAATAAATCACTACAAATGATGTGATCAGCACAGCCATCTCTCACATATACTCCTCGCCCTGCCTGTGCGGGGGTGGGGGTGGGGAGGACGGGGAAGGAAGTGAGCATCCAGGAGCGCACGCGCGCGCGCACACACACACACACACACGAGATGCCAGGTGTGGAAAAGTGACATTCTCTGAGTGGACATATCCCATCTTTCCGTGGTTTAGGTATGCCTGCTTTGCCTTTCTCCAACCGAGCTAGGAGAGCGCAGCCCCTTGCCCACCCACGGTGAGGCCCCAGGACCAGTGTGGTGTGCCCCAGGCCCTCACTCCTGCTGGACAGAAATGTGAGCGCTTGCTGGGAGCTGGGTCGCTCGCTGGTCGCTGGTCAGGGAGTAGGCCAGGAGCACGCTTTGTGCTGTGCTTTCTCAGCAGGTGCACGTGCGCTTAACTGTCCCTCCGCATGATCAGTGACACCCGCTTCGTGCTGGGGTCTTGCGCTTGCCCCCCTCCACCACCTTCCACCTTCCTGCGGAAAGCGTTCGTTGGCTTTCAGCTTTACCTCGCCCTAATGGACCGAATCCATTGTTATTTGCCTAAACCTTTTGTTCTTCTGTACTTGTACCCTCCACTCTGTGAAGACCAAGGCCTTTTACTAAGGAAAAATATCTGGAGCTGATCCCATTTGTCTCTGCGCTTAGACAAAGGTAAAACCCAAGATGGAACCACATTTCAGAGCCCCCGGGTGAGGCAGGAGCTACACACACACACACACACACACACACACACACACACGGCCGAACCCGGGCAGGGCTCAAGCAAACACAGCCAGCCCTTCCCACAGTGCAATTTTCCTGCTGCAGAGTGGTGAAGAGGGGGAGGGGGGAAGCATGAATGTTTGAACGGTGACACAGCTTGTCTTCTGCCCACGGAAACCAACTCAGAAAACTCACAGCAGAAGCTGGGAGAGGAACCGCCAGGAGGGGGGTCTGTGGCACCAGCTTGCCGAGGAAGCAGCCAGTCCAGAGCTGCAATCGCCAGGGTACCAAGAAGCTTTGTCGTTGAGCGGCCCCGGCAGTTCTCCACAGGACTCACCAGCCCAGGCTCCACACAGCGTTTCTGATCCCACTGCCCACTGCATTTGGGGATGAGGCCTGAGGAGCAGGCTGTGTGACCTGTCACAGGCAGATCAGGAGAAGGGACCTGCACGTTTCAGGGTGACAAGCAGGGTAATCTCTGCCTCGCAGTGTCATGTGTCTTCTCATAGATGAATTCAGAGCCAAGGCAATATCCAGTAGCTTGATGAGTGAAACGATACAGAAAGAGAGAACCTCCATCCGTTGGGTCACTCCCCCAAAAGGCTGGAGCTTGATCAGTCTGACACCTGGAGCCCAGAGCCTAGACCTTGAACTTAATGTCTGTCTGGCCACTGTGTGCTAAGATCTGGCCGTGAGGACAAGACAACTCAAGCCCACAGCACTGCCCAGAGGAGCAGGTTGTGATGATGAGAGCTGCCACACATCGCGTGCACGTTGCATGTTCGTTCCACGTGCTTGCTGTGGACTTTCATTAACCCAGAACCTGAGGGAGGCCCTGCTCAGGGAGTCTAGCACAGTGGCCTAGTGGCTAAATCCTCACCTTGCATGTGCTGGGATCCCATACAGGCACTGGTTCTGATCCCAGCTGCTCCACTTCCCATCCAGGGAAAGCAGTCGAGGATGGCCCAAAGCCTTGGGACCCTGCACCCATGTGGGAGACCTGGAAGAAGCTCCTGGCTTCAGATTGACTCAGCTATAGTTGTTGTGGCCATTTGGGGAATGAACCAATGGATGGAAGATCTCTGTCTCTCCTTTTCTCTGTAGATCTGCCTTTCCAATAAAGATAAGTAAATATTTGTTTTTTAAAAAGAAAAAGCAAAATGCCTCATTCTTGGTAAAGCTCCAGGAATATACAATAAATGTTCTACATTGCAAAAAACCATATGGATCTGGCCTGACTGCATTTCTTTGTGATGCCTCGAACATTAACAATTCAGAGTTTTTAAAAAAAAAAAAACTTTCTACCATATACAAAGGCGCTTTAAAAGTTCATGGAGGGGCTGTGCCATTATGGCACATCAGGTTAAGCCACTGCCTGCTATGCCATCATTCTGTATAAGCACTGATTGAATCCTGGATGTATTTTCTTTAATCAGCTCCCACTGAATCTGCCTGAGAAAGCAGCAGAAGATAGCTCAAATGCTTGGACCCCTGTTACCCCTGTGGGAAACATGGAATTCCAGCCTGGCCCGAGTCCAGGTCTCCCTTATAGCTGGCAGGGGCCCAAGTACTCGGACCATCCGCTGCTGCTTTCCCAGGTGCGTTAACAGGGAGCTTGACAGGAAGTGGAACAGTTGGGCCTCCAACCAAACAGGCACTCCAAAATGGGATGCCAATGGAAGTGGCATCTTCAGTTATTTAAGTGGTACCTTTAGTTGTTTAATTTCCCCTTTTCCATGTAGGAGATGTTGGTGGCTACTTAATCCCTTTGGCCCACAGAACCAGCCCTGAACCTTCTGTTTTCATAGCAGCTGTTTCTTTCACGGTACTTCAGGAAGTAAGGTATGCCCAACACTCTTTGATGAACATCCCTGCGCTGTGATGGGAAGCCTTATAATTTCATAGGATGGCGTTGTGGCATAGCAAGTTAAACCTCTGTGGTGGTGCCATCCAGGCACTGGTTCAAGTCCCGACCGTTGCACTTCTGACCGAGCTTCTGGATAATACAGCTGGGAAAGCAGCTAAGAATGGCCCAAGTGCTTGGGTCCCTGCACTCATATAGTAAACCCAGAAGCAGCTCCGGGCTCCCAGCTTCAGAGCAGCCACACTCTGGCCATTGCGGCCATTTGGGGAGTGGATGGAAGATCTCTCTATCTCCCCTTCTCTCTCTGCCTTTCAAATAAAAATATTTTTTTGAAATGATCCTACTACTTGTCACTCCTTCTCTTGCATTGAACCCTTGTTCTGTACAATGAATGCAGCCATGGTCCAATTCACTTTGAGGATTACACCTCCCCAGATCACCTCATTTTCCTTTCTTCTGTGACTTGATTGCTTATCTAACAGAAGGCTGGAACAGGGATCAGTTTTGATATGTGGTTGTAACGCTAGTAATGATTTTGTTGAAATGGCAGTTCATTTGAAATGTGATTTTAAAAAAGAAATTACGGATGGGATTATGAATGTCCTTCTCGTTTCAATGAGTGGACTGCCCCCTGGTGGTGTGTAACCGTCATTGCACATGAAAACAGCCGCAGCACTTGGCTTCATGCAATGAAGGAAATGAATTCTAGTTCTTCAGTTAATATGAATCAGGTCCACAAGAACAGAACTTCCAATATATGAAATTCATAAAAATGGGCCATTTGACTCCTCTAGGCTTAGGACAGCCTCAAATATGAGGACAGGTTCTTAATCTTGGAACAATATCCATTTTTCCTAGAGTGGCTGAGGAGTTAAAAATTCTAAACTAGTGGATTATCTCAACATCATTGACATACAACTCAAGGATCAATCATTTTCAAAAATTATTAAGCAGTATGTCATGAATACATGGGTTGCTGAATGTCACAACAGCGTTTGATGATAACAGCCCATTCATACACATGTCATTGCAATGCTTCAGGTACTTTATTTAATTTCCCCTTTTCCACGTGAGAGATGTGGTGGCTACTGTCCCTGTGCAGGTGAGGGAACTGTACTGTGACACAGGTAGGATATGAGCAAGCTGGGTGGCCGCATTCCAGAGAGAGCGTTCTGCCCCTGCAGGGCTCAGGAGCCCAGCTTGCAGGTCACAGAACACGTTACAACACACAGCCTGTCTCCTGGGTACGCTGCTCATCCCGGCTGCAGATTACACTCCACCTGGAGCAGATGAGGCCCCTTGCTGCGCCTTCCACACCTCCCTGCTGTGACAGCCTGCAGAGCACTGAAGGGAGTACCCCCACCCACACGCTTCGCTGTCCAAAGGCTTTCCTCCAAGGTTTCAGCTTGCTTAGTGTTCATTCTTTTTCTCCCATAAAACTATGGTGAATCTTCCTTAACAAATCGTGGGGCTCTGATGGTTACATCTGGAATAAGATAGTTCACACAGGCTAGAATTACAAGTTGCACATCTGGACCAAAACAGGCCTTCTCCATTTTGGTAACCATGGCTCCCTATCCAGAGACACGCTTTTGAGACAAGCTGTTTTGTTCATAGCAGATGAATCCAGCTCATATTCCTGAGTATAATACCTCGGAGAAGTTCTCTTTTTTTTTTTAAGGTTTATTTATTTATTTTTTTATTGGAAAGTCAGATATATGAGAGGAGGAGAGGAGAGTAAGATCTTCTGATGATTCACTCCCCAAGAGACCACAACGGCTGGAGCTGAGTTGATCCAAAGCCAGCAGCCAGGAACTTCCTCCAGGTCTCCCACATGGGTGCAGCATCCTAAGACTTTGGACTGTCCTCTACTGCTTTCCCAGACCATGAACAGGGAGCTGGATACCGCAAGGGTGCGTGCAAGGCAAAGACTTCAGCCGCTAGACTAATGCGCTGGGTCCTTGGAGGGGTTCTTTGATGCCGAACTTCGAGAAAATCACTGTAATGAAACCTAAGCAACAAACTCTAATGACCCAGGGCGCACCCTCCCAGACATGGCTGGGGAGAATGGCTAGGTTCTGAAGTATTCCTCTGCCGGGTGACCCGTGCAGTCTCTGTCCCTCTTGCTCCACACAGTTGACACATTTCTTGTTTCCAGCCATTGGGGGATTTGCTGACCCACCAAAAGCTTCATTTGCTGGGGCTGCCACTTTCTGATGATCCTGTCTGACAATTTTGACCTTGACCTTTGCAAGTGTTTGAGCTCCACCTTTTTGTAATGTGTTTATCCTCATTCTATTTGAAGGAGAGAAAGACAGAGAGCTGAGCCCAATCGTGCACTTGAGCCATCACCTGCTGCCTCCCAGGGTGCACATTAGCAGGAGCCTGGGCCAGAAGTGGAGCCCAATACAGGATGTGGGGGTACCAAGTGGTGATGCTTCACCTGCCGCCTGCCTTCCCCTCGGGGAGCCACAGCCACATCTCCCAGGACACAGAGCATGGGCTCTCAACATTGTTGGGCTTCTGTGTGTACCCACCCCACACGCGACACTGGGTGAGGCTCCCGGGCGTCACACTCGGCACACACTCAGCTGGCACGCGGGATGTTGATGAACACACTGTCGTGTGCCACAAGCCAGCTATGCTTCTCTGTCCTCACTGTCCCTGGAAAGTGCTTCAGGACTACTGACAAGTGCACGCTCCTGAGACAAGTGTGAAGAAAGGAGGGGCGAGAAGCTACGTCAGCAGCCTACGCAGAGGGATCAGACTTCCGAACTGAACCCCGTACATGCCATGGTAGAGATGGGTCGCTGTGTCTCAAGGTTAAACATTTACCTGGTCACAAATCTCCCCGCTTATCCCTGCTGCTAGTAAACTCTGTGTTATAGGCTTTTTAAAAATGTATTATTATTTTTAGTAAATCTCGAACAAGAAAGACAAAACCCTCCCATTGGCAATACAGCATTAAAGCATTCTGTCTTCCATCTTTACCAAAAAATACTCAAAATTCTAATCGTTGTCTCAACTGTTGGTGTAGTGCTTCAGGCTTTAAGGACATTCTACCCACAACTCCCAAAGAGAATGGGAGAATCTTAGCATCAGCAGTAACCCAGGAGCACTGGCGTGGTTGGAAGCAGGCTGCCTGGGTGTCTGGGACACAAAGGAAGGCTTTGAGGACGGAGAGGCCTGAGCACACCCGTGTGGGGAACCCCTGGGGAAGCCAATCCCGGCTGCAACAGGGTTCCCATTCACAGCCATCAATGTGCCTCTTGAAGGGGTTTTCAAAATCCCAAGAAATTGTGATTACATGGCCTTAGCTTTTCATTTCCTAAAGAATAAATGAAAAGCATGAAAGTCTGCTGAACAATCCGAAGAAAAGTATTTTTTGGTTCTGCTAAGCTTCTGCTGTCCACCAATGAAAAGTACGTGGAAGGTGCCTTTAAGATCTATCCGATGGTCACTCCGTGGTGACTGTACTGGGACAGTTACAACCCCACCCAGGCTCAAACAGACCCTGCAGTGGCCACTCTTCTCACCAGATGGTCACTTAGTCAATGAAAGAATGCATCCCAGGACCAGGAAGTGGCGATTTTCCATCGGCTGTGAGATGTGCTTAGTTTTCCATGGAAGCAGCTTGGGCCATGGATTGGGAAGGGGGAGCTATTTCCAAATAAGTAGCTGGTAGGTTTGGGCTAGGAATTCCCTTCAGCTGCTTGATGCCATAGCTGCTGGACAAAAATGGACATCACCCAGTTCCCCAGCATGCTTCTAAACTGTGTTAGTAACACCGCCCTGACTGTGAGGGAGCTTCAGGAAGTTTACAAAACACTGGAACTGACAGATAAGCTTATTGTGGGGCCAAACAAAAAAGTTTGAAATCCATGCATTCAAAGAGTCTTCTCAAATTTCATAGGAAATGTGTATTATATTTAAAAAAAAAGAGCACATATGGGTTTCAAGATTTTTTTTTTTTTAATTAAGTAAACTTAGAGATTTGTGTGTGTGTTTCTTGTTTGCTGTTTGTTTTAGAGATGAAGTGTGAGAGTTTCCATCTGCTTACTGCTGGTTCACTCCCCAGATGAGTTAGCTCCTGGCCAGGGAGGAAGACGCCAGCCAAGCACTCAATCCAGCACTCCTATACAGGCACAGAAGCAGATCAGCGGTGTCCTCACCGGCTGCCTCCCAGGCTCCACATTAGCAGGAAGCTGGGATCAGGACGGGAGCCAGGGACCCAGCCAGGCACTCCAATAGGAGACCCAGAATAACCGGCGTCTTGAACACAAGGCTGATTATCCACTGCTAAACTTATCTTTTGATTCCATTTGCCACAAACGTTTTCCAGTTTCCTAGGGTGTTAACTCTGTATTTACTGTCAAAATAATAATAATAATAATAATAATAATAATAATAAAAGCACCAGGAATAGGACCAAATTGCCAGTGGACTGACTGATTTCAGCAAGAGTTCTAAGTAAGGAACCAAAGTAGTGGTTACCAAATGCTTTACAGCATGACCAGGTTTGGGCCCCAGCACTTCCACTGTAATTAGTTCAATGTACCATGAGCTCATCAGAGACCTCAAAGGTTCTCTTTGAGCTTTAACGTGTGTGAGACTTGCTGGGGCAGATATCCACATGTTAAAGATGTAGACTCTTGGGGCCTGGCGGCGTGGCCTAGCGGCTAAAGTCCTCGCCTTGAACAAGCTGGGATCCCATATGGGCACCGGTTCTAATCCCGGCAGCTCCACTTCCCATCCAGCTCCCTGCTTGTGGCCTGGGAAAGCAGTTGAGGATGGCCCAAAGCTGGTTACCGGCAGGCACAGCACCGGCCGTTGAGGTCACTTGGGGAGTGAATCATCGGATGGAAGATCTTCCTCTCTGTCTCTCCTCTCTGTCTACCCGCCTTTCCAATAAAAATAAATAAATCTTAAAAAAAAAAAAAGACATAGACTCTTCTCAGAAGTTATGATTTAGTTACCTGGGGTAGCATTCAGGAGCCAATATTGGAGCACACATATGATTTTGCTTCAGGAGTTGGTGGTGGACTCTTCTTGTTTTCATCAATTTAAAAGGCAGAGTATAAAAAAGAGAGAGAGAGAGAGATTTCCCATCCACTGGTTTGCTCTTCAAATGACTGTGACAGTAAGCTGCAGGCCAGGTTGAAACCAGGAGCCAGGAACATGTTCCAGTCACGTACTAGGTGGGTGGCCAGCTCCAAGCCCCTGGGAAATCATCTGATCATCTCAGGCGCATTAGCAGGCAGCTGGATTGGAAGTGGAGCAGTTGGGATTGTAATGTTGCCTCAAGTGCAGACTTGTTCCTGAAGGAACCAGAAGCCAACCAGCCATGCAAACAATACAGGACAGATGTAGCAGTGCAAGGGACCATCTTCCTCAGTGACAGGCATCTCTCTCCTTGGAGCCTCGCCTGGAGTTTGCAAAGGACTATAATATACATTCTTAGCTGTCCTGACAACTGGGCCAGGCATGCCTGGGCACCAGTCTCTGCACAGAAGTGACGGATACAAGTGGCTTGAGGAGCTATCAGTATCTGTGTTTTAGCATGAGTGACCAGAGCTCTGAGTGGCTAGTGGAGACAGTTCAAGTTGTGGTACCTGGACCTAGCATAGCAGCAAGGTGGCTCCATGCGGCCCATTCCAGATATGGGATACAGGTGTCCTGAATCTTTGGCTGCATCAAATGCCCCTCCAGCACCACATTTTCAAATGCTTTGCTTCTAAAATCATTGCAGTGGTGATGGGGTAGTATATACTGTGGAAGCTGGGGCTGAGCTGAGACTGACGTTGGGGTCAGAGGCTAGAAACCTAGGTCTCATGGGTGAGGCAGGGAACTAGTTACCTGAGCTATCAGCTGTGGCCTCCCAGGGTCTGCCTGAGCAAGAAGCTGGAATCAGGAGCTGGAGCTGGGAACGAACCAATGTACCGTGATGTAGAATGCGTCATCTCAACTACTATGCTATATGTCCACTCCTCAACTGAAATTCTTTTTAAAAAAAATTATTTGGAATTGCAAAGAGAGAGGGAAAGCCAGAATGAGAGAGACCTTCGGTTGCTGGTTCACTGCTCGGATAGCTGCAATGGCCAAGGATGGGCCAGGCTGGAACCAGGAGGTTCTTCCAGGTCTCTTGTGTGGGTGTATGGTTCCAAGCACTCAGCAGCCTTCCGCTGCTGTCCATGCGCATTGGCAGGCAGCTGGATCAGAATTGGAGATGCCGGTGTCACAGGAACCTGCTGTGCTACAGCACCAGCCCCGACTGAAATTCTTGTGGCCTTGCCCTCCATTCTCCAACAGACTCAACGTACCAGGTAGGTCTCTTAGCTATAAGCAAAAGATATCAAATCTGACTCTTTTAACTTACTCCAGACTGCTCTACTTCCAATTCAACTCCCTTCTACTATGCCTGGGAAAGCCTTAGAGGATGTCTCAGCAGGCTCCTCGGAGCATGCCCCACATTGGGGACACTGGGATGGTTAGGAGGCTGGGTGTGGCTTCTCCCCTTATCTCTCCACTCCTCACAGATACAGGAAGGAAAAAAGAGAACGTCAAAACGATGGTCTCACCCACTTTCCTTTAGCCCTTGACCCTTTGCACCCCAGTCAAATATGTAAAAATTATCAAATATAAAATTTATACAATTAACAAAACAAACACGTAGACGAAAAAGAGGATAGCAGGTACTTGGGCCCCTGCTACCTGTGTAGGAGACACAAAAGATGCTTCTGTTGCTTGCTTTGCCCTGACCCGGACACAGATATTGCTGTGAGTGAGCCAGCAGTTGGAAGATCTATCTCTGCCATTCAAATAAGCAAATAAGTCTTTTTTTTTTTAATGTCATGATCCTAATATTTAATAGATGTTCAGCAAACTTGTCTAGCAGGAAGAGATGAGTTAGAATACATTATTCTGACAGTATCTTTGCGGGAATGTTTTTAGAAGTTAAGACATGTTACTGTCCTGTCTGCCTTTCCCTTTCATTCTTTTTTTTTTTTTAAAGATTTATTTTTATTATTTTTTTTTATTGGAAAGGCAGATATACAGAGAGGAGAGACAGAGAGGAAGATCTTCCGTCCAATGATTCACTCCCCAAGTGAGCGCAACGGGTCGATACTATGCCGATCCGAAGCCAGGAGCCTCTTGCGGGTCTCCCACGCGGGTGCAGGGTCCCAGGGTCCCAAAGCTTTGGGCCGTCCTCGACTGCTTTCCCAGGCCACAGGTAGGGAGCTGGAAGGGAAGCGGGGCTGCCGGGATTAGAACCGGCGCCCATATGGGGTCCCGGGTGTGCAAGGCGAGGACCTTTAACCACTTGCGCCACCGCGCCGGGCCCTCCCTTTCATTCTTAAATAAATGCATTTTAGCAGCAAGTTTAACTCAACTGAATCTTGTATCTTCTGGGTCCAGCTTCTCCTTTAGTACTTTCTTTTTTCAGTTGAACAGAGAGGTGATATGTGTGCAAAGAAATCTGACTTGGGCATTCTTACAAGTGAATAGAGGAAACAGGTATTTTATATGTGATGATGCAACAGGATGCATCCGGGGCTTGTGCAGTGGCTTAAGCTGCCACCTGCAATGCCAGCATTCCATATAGGAATATGAGTTCAAGTCCTGGCTGTTCCACTTCTGATCCAGCTTTTTGCTAATGTGCTTGGGAAAGCAGCAGAAGATGCTCAGAGTACTTGGGCCCCTGTACCCACATGGGGATGGCGTTCCAGGCTCCTGACCTTATCTTGGCCCAGTTCCCCCAGGCCATTGCAGCCACATGGGGAATGAACTGCCAGATGGAAGACCTCCATCTATACCACTCTCTGTCACTCCATCTTTCAACTTAATAAATACTTATTTTCTTAAATAACATTTTTATTAAAAAATATTTCTTAAAATTTTTCTTAAAAATAAATATTTTCAAGGGTAGCACAGTGCTCAATAGACTAGTCTCCTGCTTTGCAGAGCTAGTGTCCCATATGGGAGCCAGTTTGAATTCAGGCTGCTCCTCTTGTGTTCCAGTTAATGACCTGGGGAAGTGGTAGAGGATGGCTCAAGTCCTTGAGCCCAGCACCCATGTGCAAGACCTAGAAGAAGCTTCTGGCCTCTGACTTTGGATCAGTCCAGCTCTGGCCATTGTGGCCATTTGGGGAGCAAACTACCAGATGGAAAATCCTCTCTCTCTTTCTGTCTCTCCTTCTCTACTTATCCAATAAAAAAGTCTTTTAAAAAAATGAGATAGTTTCACCTTGAAGATGATTTTAACAAAGCATAAAGTGTTGGAAACCTCTCTGAATCATCAATATTTTCCCAGCACTTGAAGCAGAATTTCCAAGAGCCTTTTAAACTTCTCACAGTAAGTCATTTCTGTTTAGACTGTCAATTTGTTTGCAGGTCTGCCATCCTGTACCGACTTTGCATAATTAATATCATCAACAATATTAACAATGCTCTTTGGTATTGGGATTGGAAATGAAAATTTAATTTAAAATATATCCCACAAATAATCTGACAAGTGCTTCTGTAAATGTCATTTTTAATGTACTTACAATTGTTTTCTCAACAACTTCCCTGGCGATCAGCCACACTGCACAGCAAATGCCTTATTTTCTTGGAATAAATTAGACAACATACTCACCTTCATCTGCACTTGGTTTTTACTTGCTGTGACTCAATCTGCTAACCTTGAATTTTAAAATGAGCAGGAAATTCTGGTCACCTTTTGTTTTCCCATAAAATTGAAAAAGAAAAAAAGATAGGATAAACACAAATTAAAACTAAGACTGGAAGGCACCTCTGAATTCTATCATCATCCACTTTCAGAAAGGAAACAACTGTATTAGCTTCCCGGGCTTGCTGGAGCAAGGCGATTGCTGGAATCAAGGTGTTGGCAAGGCCATTCTTTCTCCTTTTGAAAACTTTAGAGAAACCCTTCTTTGTCTCTTTTTAGCTTCCAGTAATTTTTCAGTGATCTTTCACATTCCTTGGCTTACACATGCAACTCATAACAATAACATGATATGGACTTCTCTGGGGTGTGCTGAACCATGGTCAAGCTTCCCTCTTAAAGTCTGGATCAAAATTTTCTCTCTTTTTAAAAAGATTTATTTATTTGAAATGCAAAGTGACAGGGAGCTCAAAGAGAGAGAAAGAAAGCAGGATACTCATCTTCCACTGACTAGTTAATTTCCAAAATTCCTTCACCAACAAGGGCTACATCAGTTCAAAGCCAGGAGCCAGGAGCTCCATTGAGTTTTCCCTTCTGGGTGGCAGAAACCTAAGTACTTAGCTGTCACCTGCTGCCACTGAGGCACATGAGCAAGAAGTTGGATCAGGAGGGTGGAGCAGCATGGACTCAAGCCAGGTACTCCAACAAGGGAGGCAGAGAACCAAGCTTAAGCTGTTGTGCCACAAAACTCATCCCCAAATTGTCTTCCATCTCTCTTTCTTTGCTTTTGAAGATTTTATTTATCTATTTATGAAAGATTTATTTTCATTGGAAAGGCAGATAATACAGAGAGTAGGAGAGAAAAAGATCTTCCATCTGCTGACTCACTCCCCAAATGGCCGCAACAATTGGAATGGGCTAAGCTGAAACCAGGAGCTTCTTCCAGCTCTCCCACAAGGGTGCAGAGTCCCAAGGCTTTGGGCCGTCCTTGACTGCTTTCCCAGGTCACAAGCAGGGAGCTGCAGGGAGCTGGAAGGGAAGTGGTGCAGCCAAGACACGACCTGGCACCCATATGGGAACCTGGCATGCACAAAGTCATTATTTTGCCACTGAGCCAGGCCCTACACAGGATTTTCATATTGCTAAGCTGTATGTATTTACAAGTTCAGATTTTCTCAGAACCAAGTCATCTCAGCATCTGATGTGTGTGAACTCCTTAGAGTGCCTCTGCTCTGTTCTGACTCCCTTGCATTCTCCATTGCCCACCCTCACACCAACACAGCCACCAGACACCACAAACTGCCGGATGACCAACTTTCACTCAGGTTAGCAAGTATGTGCATCCCATAAAGTAGCATGTTGGTCTGCTGTTTAAGCAGCCCGATGGGATGCCGGCATTCCATAGCTGGAGGGTTAAGCTTGGAGTCCCAGTTTCATTTCTGACCCCAGCTTTCTGCCAACACAGACAGACCCTGGGAAGCAGCGGGTGGCAGCTCAGACTCCTACCGCCCATGTGGGAAGCCTGAGTTAGTCTCTCAGCTCTTGGTTTTGGCCCAGGTCAGTCTCAAAACTGTTCTGGGCATTTGGGAAGTGAATCGGCAGATGGGCGCTCCCTCTGGCTCTCTCCCAGTGTCGCAAATAAAAAAGAAAAAAGAAGTATGTGTAGACTGCATATCAAGTGCTGAATTCTGGAACAGGTGGTTTTTTTTTTTTCACAGTTGATATCTTCAGTTTTCTAATATTGGAAACTTTTGTCTGACAAGACTATGGCTGTGTGAAGTGAAGTGAAAATATCCCATTGTAAGAATTAAGAAAAAAAATAAGGAAGGAAGAAAGTGAGTGGGGAATGTAGGCAGACAGGAGGATAGAGGGGGCAGTGTCACTATACTCCTAAATCTCTATCATAAATTATGTGATATTTATCCACTTTATATAAATAATTCTTGACGATAGAGCCATTTTTTTTCAGTGTTTCTAATACCCTTATTTAACACATCCCTTCATGTGATGTGATGTCAAACTAGTAGCACATGTTTCAAAGGAAGATGTTCTTCCTATCTTCCTCTCTCATGTTTTACTTTCAAATAAACAAGTAAATCTTTAAAAAGAGGTAACTTCTAGGGCCCGGCGCGGTGGCGCAAGTGGTTAAGGTCCTCACCTTGCACGCCCGGGATCCCATATGGGTGCCGGTTCTAATCCCGGCAGCCCCGCTTCCCTTCCAGCTCCCTGCCTGTGGCCCGGGAAAGCAGTCGAGGACGGCCCAAAGCTTTGGGACCCTGCACCCGCGTGGGAGACCCGGAAGAGGCTCCTGGCTTCGGATCGGCATAGCATGGGCCGTTGCGGTCACTTGGGGAGTGAATCATCGGATGGAAGATCTTCCTCTCTGTCTCTCCTCTCTGTATATCCGCCTTTCCAATGAAAAAAATAATAAAAAAATAAATCTTTAAAAAGAGGTAACTTCTTATATATATACATATATATACACATATATAAGAGAAAGAAGAAGGAGCACACTCAAAAAAAAAAAAACCCACAATGCTTAAGTGTTTATAGGATCAGGCAACCCCCGGAATCCTCCTCAATATGCAATTGAAAGTACTGTGCATTCTGGGGCCAGTGGCATGGTGTACATACCAGTTCAAGTCCCAGATGTTCTACTTCTGATCCAGCTCCCTGCTAATGACCTTTGAAAGTAGAGGAGGGTGGCCCTATTCCCTAGGTCTCTGCACCCATGTGGGAGACCTGGCAGAAGCTCCTGGCTCCCAGCTTCAGACCAGCCCAGCTCTAGCTGTTGTGGTCATTTAGGCAGTGAACCAGTAGATGGAAGAGCTTTCCCTCTCTGTCTCTCCTTCTCTCTATAACTCAGCCTTCCAAATAATAAGTAAGCAAATCTGTAAAAAATAAATAATTTAAATACGTACATTCCAAAGTCTTACGTTCTTCCTTACAGTACCAATTTTTGAAAAGCAGCAGTACTCTTTAACTAGTGTGCAAGCTGTATCTGCGGAGTTGACGGGACTCAACTTCCAGGCATCAACTCAGGGGGAAGTATTCCTAAGGAAGTGGGTGACTCAGCACTTCATATTGTAAAAATGCCCTTCCTAACCAATCATGGATGGACGTGGAATGAGCACATTTGTGACTTGATGGTTCAGTAGAATCCTCCATGAAAACTGGGGACAACCAAGTTATCGAGCATTCTGGAATCAATTCTTGTTCTATCAGCCAATTTCGAGCCACAAAGGGTAATAATGGCTATTTGGTAGCCAATGGTTTCAGTTTCTGAGCTTGAATACCTTGAGAGTGCTCTGACCTACAGTGAGAATAAGCTGGGTAGCAGAAACTCACCCTGACACTACTGACGTTTTTATCAAATGGAAAAAATTAGGCAATGGCATGGGCAATGGTTGTACACTGGACTGACCTCCACCAGGGACATCTGTGTCTCGTAGCAGAGTACCCATGGTAGTCTCAGCTACTACAGGCTTCCCCTGCAGATTCCTGCTATTGTGCCTGCGAGGTAACAGATAATGCCTAAATACTTGGGTTTCTGCCATCCGTATAGGAAACCTGGACTGAGTTCTCATTTCCTGATACTGGCTTGGCCCAGGTCTGGCTGGAATTTAGGGAGTGAACCAGTAGATAGAAGATTCTCTCTCTCTCTCTCTTGCTTGCTTGCTCTTGCTCTTTCTTCCACCTCTTTAAATAAATAAATAATGAATAAATAAATCTTTGCAAAGTGGTGGTGTCAGGAATTTTCACCATTTACCCAAGACACCAGACGCCAGCCAACCACAAAGATCTCTTCATTCAGAGCACAGGGATGGGGCTTGGAAGGGGGAACAATCAGGGTAGAGGAAGATGGTCCTGGGGAGGGAGCCAAGGCAGAGAAAACAGAGAGAGAAAGAGAGAAGGAACAAAAGAGAGAATTGGAGTACAGGGCCGCGGGGATCGATAGATGTGGTGGTAGGCAGGCCAGGAATACGGGGTAGCAAGGGATTTTGGGGTAGGGCTGTCAGGTGCGTATTTAATAACCCGAGACTTACAGAAATGAAACTGAAACTTAAGGGAACTAAAGCCTAAGGGAAGCAGCTATCTAAAAGCAGTGGGTCTAAACTGGTGGGGATCTCATCAGTCTCAGAGGTTGATGTTCAGTCACTCCTCACAGGTGGTGGGGCATTAAATATCAGCCATACATTCAGCAACAGAAACACAAAACAAGCCATCAAACTGTTGATGACATTTTGGCAGAGGAAAAAAAAAAGAGGTTATCGCACTTAAATAGTTGCAAGCAACCACCAGAAAGTCTCAAATGAAATACCTTGGAAAAGTGCCCTCAATGTGTTTCTCTTCTGCTTCATGTGTTTCCTGCTACCCCTAAATTGCCTGAAAAACTGTCCTGGAATCCACTACGGCGTTTTCTACTTCCTTGAGGCCTGGGAGGAATGACAGTCGGCTCTAGAGAGGCTTATGTGTGATGCTTAGCCAGTTTGTGGTTAGCACCCACTTGTCAGGTTAATTGACAGCAGACACAGTGTGGAAACTTCAGCACCCCGCCCTTCCTACTTCCTCAAGTTCATTGTGCCCTTGAAACCAGCTCCAGAGGCACCAAGTGTGCACCCCACCCCTCCCACCTGCCACATTATTGACAACAAGGAAATGGCTCCAGAGACTCCGCACTTGGCCCCTTCTGCCTCCTATTGGGCTAGGTTAGGTTAGTTAACTACAGGAAAACATTGGGCTCCCATAACTCCCTTCCTGCCTCCCACACATGGAAACGCTGCTCTGTACAACTCTCAATCTGACTGGAGGATGACAGCTTAAAAACAGCTGACTTCTGCAGGACGGTGCAGTGGCCCCTGGAGTGTAGCAGAAGCTGCTGTCACCAAGCTTAGGCACAAAGGCTCCTCCTAACATGTTACACTTGGATCCAGTCATCTCTCTCTTGTACTCTGCAGCATACGAAGTGAGAGGAAAATCTAGTCACTAAAAATGGTCCTGGGTTAGAAGGCAGGTGTACTGCCTGAGTGCAAAGACGTGCAGCCACCTGTCCACTATCAGAAAGCCAGGTCTCAGGACCATTTCAGCCTTCTGCTAACACAGACCCCAGGAAGCAGTAGTGATGAGTCCAGTGGCTGGGTTCCTGTCACCCATGAGGCACAATAGGTTCTGGCTTTGGTTTTTGCAGCATTTGGGGAATAAAAAATAACCCCCTACCAGGCCCTGTACTTGCAAGTACACACAAGAATCTGGTCTGGGATCACCTCAGACAAAGTTTTTTTTTGGGATCTCCCCAATCAAACTGCCAGACTCAGAACCCATGGTCTGCCATGGAGTGCAAGTGCCAGAGCAGATCCTCCTCAAAGGCTCAGATGAAGCAGTGGAGAGCATAACCAGGTGCACATGGAGGATATGGCAGTCTATCGGAACCTGCAGAGGATACCTGGCATCACAATAGAGGACAGAACAAATCAATCAACTACCCCAGCCATATGCTGGCAGTGAAAAACTGGGCAAATGGAGGCTCTAAGGTGGACTATGTCAATCAGTGGATTCTGCAGCGACCTCATTGTTCTTGGAATGGTGAGACTGGCAGCAATTCAAAAATATTGAACTATCAAAACCACTTGAGCAAGATCCTCGGAGCATGCCCCACATGAGGGACCTGGGATGGGTGGGGCTTCTTCCTTTACCTCCCCCTTTATCCCAGATACAGGAAAAAAAAAAAAAACAATGTGGAAATAATAGTCTTACCCACTTTCCTGAAGCCCTTGAACCTTTTTGCCCTAATTAACTATGTAAACATTGCCAAAAATAAAGAAAAAAAAATGGAAAAAAAAGAAAAATAACCTCCTGTGTATCATAAAAAATAGCACAAATTGAAATAATTATAAAAGAGGTGGGTACTGTGGTGCCATGTGTTAAGCCATTCTTGGGATATCAACACCCTCTATTAGAATGCCTGAGCGGAGTCCTCCCTCCCACATGGGGGTCCCAGATGGAGCAGCTGGCCTGGCTTCGGGTAGACATAGCCAATCTGTTCATTTGGGAGATGAGCCAGTGACTGGAAGATCTCTCTCCCTCTCCCCCTTTAAAATAAAATGGAAAAATTTTAAAAAAGATTTATTTTTATTGGAAAGTCAGATAATACAGAGGATAGAAAGGGAAAGAGCTTCCATCTGCTGGTTCACTCCCCAAGTGGCCGCAAGCTGAGCTGATCCGAAGCCAGGAGTCAGGAGTTCCTTCTGGGTCTCCCACATGGATGGCTTTGGGCCATCCTTGACTGCTTTTCCAGGCCACAAGCAAGGAGCTGGATGGGAAGTGGAGCAGCCAGAACACAAGCCAGCACCTATATGGGATGTGGCACGTTCAAGGCTAGAATTCAGCCACTAAGTCATCACGCCAGGCCAATAATATATTTTTTTAATGCTTTAAAAAAGATTTAGTCTCCAGAATTACCTTTTTCAGGGATCCATGTCAGATTCCTGACTTAGGTATTTTCTAGGTTCTCTGGGATTAAATCAGCTTTTGGTTACATTACGCAAGCACTATACTGTGATTCACGCGTGCAAGACTCTCTCCAGCAGTGTGTCAGAGGAAGGGCGCTTACCCGTATTCTGGAATCAGGACAAAGTTGCCTCCGCTGACCCTGTTGGCCAATGGGCGAATCAATGGGCCAGACTCACAGGTGGAATCAAAATCGAGAGAAAAACTACACTTCCCGTGATGCCTCGAGACTCCGGTTCCCTCCAACCCCGCGTCGCCTTCGTTAACGCCTCTTCCTCACGGAAGTGAAAGGAGCACTTCTGGGTTCGGCCTTCGCCGGGAGCCGGCCTTGTGTGAGGGCTGCCCCTTAGGGCCACACTCGGAAGCTCCGCCTTCCCGTCGGTTTTTCTGGAAAGCCGTCGGTGCTCGCGTCCGTGAGGGCCGGTGTTTCACGGCAGCTGCGGCGTGTCCTCGGAGCCTTGTGCTGCCCCGGCCCGGCGAGACCCTCTTCGCGCTCGCAGGTCGGGCAGGGCGGCTAGGAAGCCGGCGAGCCGGGGTCGGAGCCCGGCTGCCGGCGTTTCGGCCCTTTCTGTCGTCCCCTTGGGCGAGCCGGCGGCCCACCGCCATGGCCGACACGACCCCGAACGGCCCGCAAGGGGCGGGCGCCGTGGTGAGTGAGCGGGCCGTCGGGCTTGCTTTAGGGTTAGGAAGGCGAGCCGGGAGCTCGCGGGCGTTCGGAAGATCGGGGGTGGGTGGGCGTGGAGAGGCCGAGGGACAGCGCCGAGCCCCCGCTGGCTCGCCCGCAGCTGGTGCCCCTCGGCTCCAAGTCGCGGAGACGAGGCCCTTCCCGCCCTCCGATCGGCCCCGGGGGCCCAAGGGTGACCGAGGTCGTGCGGGGACGCCCACGCCTCGTGGTGCGCACCCCGGAGCCGCCCGAGCGCGTGTCGGCCCGCTTTGTGCCCATTCTATGGAAATTCTTAGGCCAAGACCCTAGAGCCGACCCTTCTCCCCCTCTTGGTGCATTTTGTCCTACGCTGCTTCTGAAGCAGGAATGCCCTTTACGCTTTTGGAAATGATCCTTTTAAACGTTTAGACTGCTGATCTGCAGCTTATTCGTTTATTGTCCCGGAGGCACTCTGTACGCTACTGTTTTATACAGGGGGCTACGGAAGGGAGCCAGCCAGGTCGCCCACGTGGGGGACAGGCACCCACCTTGAGCTGTCACCAGCAACCGCCAGGCCTGGGGGTTGAACCCTGGCGCTGAGATGTAGCGTGTGGAGGTCATAACGGCTCGGCTAAGCCCCTGCCCACTCTAGATATTAAACCCTGTGGGCTTATGATTTGGGCAGGTCACTTTTTCCTTTTTTTTTTTTTTTGAAAGTTTTTGTGCCATCTCACTATACACACTTTTTCATTCTGAGAGTTAGTCTCTGTGGTTAACCCACACGGAGGTGCAGTTACACAAGATATCACGTGTTTGTACATGTATTGTACCAGCCGAACAGAATTCTCTAGTCGTCCTTGGAAATGGCCTCCTCCTCCTGGGTTTGTAGTGGTGTCTGCTGGCTCTACCTTAGTGCATAGAGCAGCTCCCCTGTCCACCTCCTCCCTTTATTTGTATGTTTGTTTGTTTTGTCTTTCAAGACACTGATAGGGAGGAGTGACTCAAATGTCAGCCCCAAAGATTGATGAGACCCCCGCCTCCCCTACACGACATTTTAGACCTGCCTCTCAACCCTGATTTATACTTTCTTTTTTAAGACTTCTTCTTCTTCTTTTTTTTTTTTAATTTGAAAGCCAGGTTTACAGAGAGAAGGAGAGACAAAGATCTTCCATCTGCTGCTTCACTCCCCAAGTGGCCGCAAGCTCTAGGCTGAGCTGATCCGAAGCCAGGAGCCAGGCAGGAACTTTTTCTGGGTCTCCCACACAGGTGCAGGGTCCCAAGGTTTTGGGCTGTCCCCCACTGCTTTCCCAGGCCACAAGCAGGAAGCTGGATGGGAAGTGGAGCTGCCGGGACATGAACCTGCGTCCATATGGGATCCGGGCATGCAAGGCTAGGACTTTAGCCATTAGGCTATCGCACGGGGCCCCTGGTTTATACTTTTGAAAGTGAATAAAGTATTCAAGTCAGAAATGTCAATGAATCTTCAACAAAAGACTTTTGAGCAAAAATACTTAGTCTTAGGGGCTGGCACAGTGGCTTAACTGGCTAATCTCCACCCCATAAGCAGCATCCAAATGAGCGCTGGTTCTCGTCCCGGCTGCTTCAGTTCCCATTTAGCTCCTTGCTTGTGGTTTGGCATGGCAGCGGAGGATGGCTCAAGGCCTTGGGACTCCGGACCCAGGTGGGAGACCCAGAAGCTCCTGACTATTCCACTTCTGATCCGGCTCTCTGGCTATTGCCTGGCAAAGCAGCAGAGGATGGTCCCAAGCCCTTAGAACCCTGCGTCCATGCGGGAGACCAGAAGTAGTTCCTGGATCCCAGCTTTGAATCAGCTCAGCTCTGACTGTTGCATTCATTTAGGGATTAAACCAATGGGAGAAAACCTCTGTCTCCTCTTGGTAAAATCTGCCTTTCATTTAGAATTAAATCTTTTTTTTTTAAGTATAAAATAAAGCAATACGTTTTGTTTATTTGGAAGGTTCGGTTTCAGAGAGCGCTTCCGTTGATCTCAGTGGCTGGCCTGGGCTGGAGCCAGAGTCAGGAGCTTTTTCCTAAAAATAATGTTTAAAAGATTTGTTTATTTGAAAGGCAAAGCAAAGGAGAAAGGTCTAACATCTGTTTGTTCAGTTCCCAAAAAGACTGAACAACTAACTCTAGCCCCTAAACATTTTAAAGAGAATGTTCTAAAATTAAATTTCAGACGAAAGAGAATATTTGTAGAGAAATGGAACATTTTAAGAGTTACAGTATGTCATGCCTCAAAGCATAAGTCAGGTTATTTCTGATATTATATGGCATGTGATTAAAAAGACATACATTAAGACAAACTTGAATTTTAGGGGCATGGTGTTGTGGGGCAAGTGGTTTAAGCCACTACTTGCAGAACTGGCATCCAAGTCTGTTCCACTTTACTTCATCTCTCTGTAACGGACCTGGGAAAGTAGTAGAAGGTGGCCCAAGTGTGTTGGGTCCTTGCTGCTTACGGAGGAGACCTATGTTGTGTGGACTTTGGTTATATTCTAGCTCGTATGGTTGTTTGAATTGGAGCTGGATGTTAAAACGACTTATTACATTGTGGTAAACAAAGTGTAGCCACCCCTCCACCTTTTTAAAAAATTTGTGTACTTGATGTATTTTAGTGCTGGAACAGATTTTTATATTCTTGCCCTGATGGTAACGAACTGTGTATTGGGAAAAAAAAAAATAGCAAAGGAAAAGATAAGATGAAGGGAAAAAAGAGATGAAAATTATATTGTGGGAATTTAGTCTAGTACTATTGAACCAAGAGTAAAACTTAGGGGGAGCTTTTAGGGGAACGGTGCCATGGGACGGCTGACAGCCGTGCTCTGCACCTGCTCTGAGCCCAGGTCCTGCATATGCAGGCACGTTGACCGCAGGCTGGATTCAGCAGTGACGCTAGTATTTTTTCTTGGAAAGGTTTGTTTGGTCCAAACTGTTCCTTCAGTGCCCTCTTGTTCTGCTCTGAGACCCTACGTATTTGGATTTGTGATTTTTCTAAAAGTAGGCATTATGGCTCTCTTGAGAGCAATTAATTTTATTTGACACTGTTTTAAAACAGATGAAGACTATATTCCACATGTTGAAAGAGCACAAGACAATCAGCTGAATTTCCATTCAGGACTTTTTTCCCTAGTGAATTTTTGTTTTTAAAATGTCAGCCGGGCCCGGCGCGGTGGCGCAAGTGGTTAAAGGTCCTCGCCTTGCACGCCCGGGATCCCATATGGGCGCCGGTTCTGGTCCCGGCAGCCCCGCTTCCCTTCCAGCTCCCTGCCTGTGGCCTGGGAAAGCAGTCGAGGATGGCCCAAGGCTTTGGGACCTGCACCCGCGTGGGAGACCCGGAAGAGGCTCCTGGCTTCGGATCGGCATAGTATCGGCCCGTTGCGCTCACTTGGGGAGTGAATCATCGGGCGGAAGATCTTCCTCTCTGTCTCTCCTCTCTGTATATCCGCCTTTCCAATGAAAAAATAATAAAAATAAATCTTTAAAAAAAAAAAAAATGTCAGCCAATAATTTTCTATTTCTGCTAATTTAAATACTTCTGTTCCTTCCACATCAGAATTTAAGGTGTTTGGACTTGCCATCGGGCAGATAGTGAAACAATTCCTTGTGTTTTCAACTGGTGATTTGAAAAAAAGTGTCCTGAAGTTATGAAATCACTTAGAATAGGAATGAGGCTACATAATCTTCATTCCTAACATAATGTATACTGTAATATTTTTCTTTTTAAATGTAGCAATTCATGATGACCAATAAGCTGGACACTGCCATGTGGCTTTCTCGCTTGTTCACAGTGTACTGCTCTGCGTTGTTTGTTCTGCCACTTCTTGGGTATGTATTGTGCATATTTCTGCCTTTGACATTGAACTGTCTTTCAGGTGTAAGAATTGTTTAAAAAAAAAAAAAACCTGTAAAGTGATTTAGGGGCAAATCCCCTTATACCAAGCTAGAAACACCAGTTGGAGGAATAATTTACATTTCATGATTTCTGAAACGAGCATTGCATTGAACATCTAAAGAGAATGGATATGTGGGGTGGAAATGAATTTTTGGCTTCTTTTAACCTGACAAGAAGAGCTGCTGCTTTATGTCTGTAAGGGGATACTGCTGAGAGGATAGAGTTGTAATGTATTTGTACTGACAATTAAATGATTTAGGTGTTGTGCAATCATGATGCAATTCACAGAGGAGGAAGAGAAGTGATTGCTGTGTGTGTCTCCTGACACCCTCTCTGGTAATTTGCAGGTTGCATGAAGCAGCCAGCTTTTACCAGCGGGCTCTGCTGGCCAACGCACTCACCAGCGCTCTGAGGCTGCACCAGCGGCTGCCGCACTTCCAGCTCAGCCGAGCGTTCCTGGCCCAGGCCTTGTTGGAGGACAGCTGCCACTACCTGTTATATTCCCTCATCTTTGTCAACTCCTACCCGGTCACAAGTATCCTTTTCTGCTGCTTTTACAGTGGAGTTGTCAGCTAAGCAACAGGAAGGACTCAACAGTGAGGGCGTTCCATAATGCTTATATATTGCCTTTTGGTATTTCATTTGAAAGAAGATAATGTTTAGTGTAAGAATTTCAGAATTTTTTCTTAATACTAAGTTTTTTCTTTTGTTTTAAGATTATTTCAGTTGAACGTCAGAATTACAGAAAGAGAGAGGGAGAGACAAAGAACTAGATCCTCCATCTGCTGGTTTATTCCTCTGGATCTCTCGTGGGCCTTGGGCCATCCTGCTGTTCTCCCAGGGTATCGGCGAAGAGCAGTGAGAAGCCAGCATGCGGACTGGCACACATAGAGGAAATGGGTGCTGCAGGTGGAGCGTTGGCTGCTAAACCACTTTGCTGACCCCCGAATTTCTTTTAAAATGCGAAATCTAGACTTGGAAGACTTGTTTGGGGAATTTTTAACTTTTATTCTTGTCTCTTAAGCTTCTGTATTAGCAATGGATATTTTAAACTCAGATTCAAAGCACAAGCCTATGTATAAATTACTTTAGTATTTAATATTTTGATTTAACTTATTCATATCTTTGAGAAAATGCCCAGTTGTCTCTGGCTTTAAAAAAGTTCCTCAGCTCTTTCCTAATTCTCAGTGAGCTAGGAACAAATGGAAATTAATAAAGTAAATTTTTTATTGGAAAGTCAAAAAGGAAGATCATCTGTCAATTGTTCACTCCCCAAGCAACCATAACAGCTGGAACCATACTGATCCGAAACCAGGAGCCCGGAGCCTCTTCCGGGTCTCCCACCTGGGTGCAGGGTCCCATGGCTTTGGGCCATGCTTGACTGCTTTCCCAGGCCACATACAGAGAGCTGGATGGGAAACAGGGCCACCAGGATTAGAGCTGATGCAAAGCCAGGAGGAACCAGGAGCTCCCTGCGGATCTTCCATGTGGGTGCAGGTTCCCAAGATTTGGGTCATTCTCTACTGCTTTCCCAGGCCATAATAGCTGGATGGGAACTGTTGCCCATATGGGATGCAGCACTTGAAGGTGGAGGATTAGTCAGTAGAGCCAACATGCTGTCCCTGAAAAAGAATTTTTTAAAGCTAATTTTTATGAAAACAGTTGCACATTTTTTAAAATGAATTAGTTTACTTCTGTCTTTATAGATTACAAAACTTTATTTGATGTAAAATATACATAAGTAACACAAAAGCTATTGCACTGAACTCACTAATGTTTCACATCTGTGTATTTGGACATAATGCAAAGCCTACTTGACCAAGTTCCTGATGACGTTTGAATGTTGTCCTTAATTGTTTTCTACAGTGAGTATTTTCCCAGTCCTGTTGTTCTCTTTGCTTCATGCAGCCACATACACGAGAAAGGTCCTTGATGTAAGTACAGTGATGCTGCTCCTTTGACTTCTGGGTTAGGGTTGATATGACTGAGTTCTGAGTCATTGGTCATGCAGAGACTTCCCTACAAACTTGTTATAAACTATTTGTGATTTCAAAGTTCAAAAGTTTTGGCAGTTCTTATTGTTGAAGTTTCACAAAGTAGTGCATTGTGTAGATGAAGGATACCTCAGACTTACCCCTAGTTCTTGGAGGAATGCTTGAAGTTTGAAATAAATCTCTTACGGTTTTTGAGCAGCATGTGTCCTTCCAGTTTGGTGAGCTGGCAGGGATGTTTTGTTGTGGTGGTGTTTAGCATGCCGGCTAAGTGCAGTGTGGCGACTCACGCTGGTGGCAGACCACTGCTCTCAAGTGCTTGCTCGGGACATTAAGGCTGACTTCTTGTGCCAGATGACTTACTGCAGGAATTGCAGTTTCCAAATTTATTTGTATTGGTCTTTTTCTTTAATTCCTGGGCCACAACAATCATTGAATCTATTCTTGATTTGTTTTTAAATTTTTATTTATTCATTTAAGAGACAGAGAGACAGGCACAGAGCCACGTAGCGCTCCAGTTGACTGGCTCACTCCCGCGAAGGCCCAAGCTGGGAGCTATCACTAAAGCCGTCACTGCTGGCTGCTCCCCAGGATTTATGTTGGCAGAAAGTGAGTAACTGCTCTCTAGTGTTGGTTAGCTGGAGCCGCAGATATTTATAATTTTGGTTACTGAATAGTCAAAATTTTGTTTTTATTGGAGAGAGTAATTACCATTTTGGCTGAAGTCATCTGATGTCTCAAGAAAAACGAGCATCTAAGAATGCCAATATTTTTACTAAACTCAGGTATTTTTTTAAACTTCTTAAAAACACAAACTAAAGCAGGAAAATTTGTCCTTAAGTTATTTGTGAACTTACATACAATCATCGTCAGATAACTGGTTGTTAGTTGTGTTAGTTCTACAACCTTTAATCTTGAGAAATACAATGCAGTTGGTCCCCATGTTTGATTTCCATATCCATGGGTTTAACCAACCATCTAGGAAGGTATTAGAGAGAAAATTGGCCTAAAACATGGTCAGACTTTCTTGCTATTATTTCCTAAACAGTAACAGTTTAACAGCAATTTATATGGCAGTTACAGTGTGTTAAGAACTGTAAGTAATCTAGGTTTGATTAAAAATATATGTGAATATGTGCATAGATTTAGATGTGTATAGATTATATTGTGCCTTGTTGATGTAACAAAGTTGAATATTTGCATTTTGTTATTGGGGATTCCTGAAACCAGTCCCTCACAGATACTAGGGGACAATTATAGCTATTAAAAATGCTTTGTTTATAATATTTATTTCTTTTGTTTTAGGCAAAGGGCTCTAACAGTTTACCTCTGCTGAGATCTGTCTTGGATAAATTAAGTGCTAATCAACAAAATATTCTGAAATTCATTGCTTGTAATGAAATTTTCTTGATGCCTGCTACAGTATTTATGCTTTTCAGGTAAGAATAACAATATATTTGTTCCAGAAAAATGATGGCTTACTAAGAATAACTAAAAATTTAACTACTGGGCCATTGTTGTGGCATAGTGAGATAAGCTTCCGTTTGAGGCCTGGATATTTGGCTTCACATCCAGCTTCCTGTTAGTGCATCCAGGAAGAACGCGGAAGGCGGCCTACGTGCTCAGGAGGCCGGGGGCAGGGGCTCTTGGCTTGGACCTGGTTCCGCCCTGACGACTGCAGCCAGTTGGGGAACAGATGGAAGAAACCTGTCTGTTGTTTGTCTCTCTCTTCATAGCTCTGCCTGTGACATATATCAACTCCGAATTTCTCCTGCTTAGAGTGGGTAAGGTGTCTGCATGTAGAGCTCGATCATCTTGGCAGTCACCTAGTCCTTTTCTCTTTATAGTAGACATTCTATTTACTGAGCCATTGTAAGAAACTTAGGAATGTATACTATTTCTTCTGATATAGTATTTAACATTTTCAAAATTAATTTCAGAATTCCTGCTACCTTTGAAAGAATTTTGAGAAGTCTAGCTTAGCCTTTTCTGCCATTCTTACCCTTACACTAGAAAAAAAAAAATTACAGTCTTGTCATTAAGCTCCCTACCATTGCCTTCTTGTGTCTTACTTGCAGAAGTAGTACATGACTAAGGAAAACCTGCCTTTTAGAAGCTGAAACATTCGTCTGGTCTTGTTCCTCTTGGATAGTCTCGCATTTAAGTTCAGAGTCAGTGTACATTTGTGCATAGTTGGTTGCTGGATGAATATCCAGTCTTACAAGGACATTACAGATAAGGGCTAAAATATGTAGTAAACACCTTCTTACCTACACTTACATGCCAGTATTTTCTTAAGATATCAACTAATTTGCTATGTGTGTGATATGTTTTGTAGTTAGGTATTAGATCATGTCATATTGCCCTTTCAAATGTCTGTATTATCTGTTTTCCATAATTGTAATTTCTAATAAATATGACAATATGTTTTGTGATTTTTAATGTTCATTGTGTAAACTAGGCAACTTTTTTGTTTGTTTGAGAGGAGATGGAAAGGAGGTAGAGAGAAATGTCTTGTATTGTTGATTGACTCTCCACTTGGCCACAGTAGCTAGTGCGAAGCCAGACTGAGCCAGGAGCTTGGAATTACAGCTGGGGCTCCTGTGGCACATCAGCAGGAAATTGGGATCTGCATAGCTGGGACACTCTGATAGGGCTGTGGGTATTCCAGGTGGTGTCTTAACCCACTGGGCCCCAGCACCTGCCCCTAGGGAGGTTTTTATGGACCTTCTAGTTATTCCCTTTCTTTTTTTATTAAGATTTATTTTTATTTGAAAGGCAGATTTATGGAGAGAGAAAGAGATGAAGAGAGCGATCTTCCATCTGCTGGTTCATTTCCCAAAAGGCTGCAATGGTCAGAGCTGGGTCAGTCCAAAGCCGGGAGTCTAGAGCTTCCTTCCAGTCCCCTGCATTAGTGCAGGGGCCCAAGGATGCAGGCCATCCTCCACTGCTTTCCCGGGCACATTAGCAGGGAGCTGGATTGGAAGTTGAGCAATTGGCAGCTGAACTAGTGCCCAGTGGGATGCCAGCACTACATGTGGTACTTCTGCACCATGAAGCTGGCCCTAACTCCTTTTTTTAGTGGTCTCTTTCCCAGCATAGGGCAGAGTTTATAGATATTATTAGTAATTCAGAGCAGATCTGAAGCAAGGAGCTAGGAGCTTCTTTCAGGTCTCCCAAGCAGGTACAGGTCCCAGGGCTTTGGGCCGTCCTGGACTGCTTGCCCAGGCCACAAGCAGGGAGCTGGATGGGAAGTAGGGCAGCCAAGACGAACTGGCGCCCATATGGGATCCTGGCATATGCAAAATGAGGACTTCAGCCACTAGGCTACTGTGCTGGTCCCAAAACAAGTCCTTGTAAAGGTAATGGAAGGTAAAAATTTGTTACAATATGTGGCTTGTCTTTCGATTCCTTAACAATATCTTTTAAAGGAAAAAGATGAACTTCAATACACTTTTTATCATTAAAAAACAAATACATCTGTTTTATTTAATTGACAAAAATTAATTTGAGAGACAGAGAGCCATTATCTCTCTTAATTGACCTCAGAAATACCCACAGCAGCCCTCGCTGGGCTGTTGGCTCAGAAACAGGGGCAGGCATCTGGCATGAGTGTTAAAGCAGTGAGTCCCATAACAAAGCACCTGGGTTCGCAACCCACGTAGGAAATCTGCTTCAGCCTTCTCACTAGTGCAGACACTGCATAACGGTAGTGATGGCTCAAGTGATTGAGTTTCTGCCGCCCGTGTGGAAAGCCTGGATGAACCTTCTGGCTTTGGCATCAGTCTTAACCCAGCCGTAACTGTGGACATTTGGGGAGTGAGTCGGCTGATGCAAACTATTTCTCTCTGTGTGTCTGAATCTCTGTGTCCCTACCTCTCACAGTACAAAATTAAAATAATAATAAACACCGTGGTATTAATTAAAATAAATAGATGTCTAAAATCCTTCCATGTGCAACATTCCCTGAATGCTGAATACAGGCTTTGGTTAAGCAGTATTTTTAAATTGTTCAACTAAACTTTCACTGTAATGTTGAATAAAAGTCTTCTTTTTTCCTAGAAGGTAAAGGCAAATAAAAAGAAAGGGTAATTTGTGGTGAGGGGCAAAAAAGGATAATACAAAAACTCCAGGGTATCTCCAAGATTTTAGGTTTCAGTTTTTCATTTCCCTGTCTTGTAATTCTTACCACTTACACACTAATTAGTAAAAGGAACTTTTTGTTGTCCAGTGCTATTGTTTTCTTTTTCTTGGGTGACACCAAGTTCTGAAATTTGTCTCTAGTTAACTGGGTGAAAGTTAAAATATTTACCAAAACTAATTTTTTGTATCAGTTGATGCTCACATTCTGAGACTTGCAGCTTCTACTCAGTGTACCTTGGGCTCCTTTTGGTCATCTGGCAGTCAGGAACAGAGGTACTTGTACGCTGAGCTAGCTGCAGGGACGCTGACTCCATTGGTATTGACTCCATTGTGCTCTTGGGATGTTTTATTGGAACGTTAGGGATGTACAAACTTATCTTAATTTTAAACATTATTGTAAAGGAGATGAGAATTTACCAGAAATATTTAAATAGATGATTTAGTTTTGAAAATCAAGTCATACTTCATTGTTATTAGGAAAAGCTATTAATGCTTTAATCTATGACTTGAATATAACTCAGGTTATAGAATTAAAAGCAATGTGAATTCATTAGTAGTCTTCATTATGAGTCCCACCCTTCATGGTAGACACATAGTCTAATATCAGCCGGCTTTATTAAGTTATATTTGCTCTGTGTTTGAAAATGAGCACACAGTCGATTAGTTTATCTTCCACAAACATGCACTTGTGTGCAAAGACAGATAGAAGGATAATCATTGATGCTTTATTTGTAATTGTATGCTGGAGCCATCCTAAATATTCATTAGTAGGGAGCTTATTGCATAATGATAGAGACATAAGATGGATTACTTGAAGGTGGGGAAGGAGTGCAATTGTTTATGTGTTATGGTATGGGACAGCCTCCAAGAGAACAGGTCAGTTGGCTGACAACACTAGGTTTTTCTCATTTATAATTCGGAGTATGTATGTACAGCTGTGTATGTTTCTTTTTGTGTCAGTTTCATGGGTATGATAAATAATAATACCTCCCTCCTATGTGTGTTAAACGGATTCAGTGAATTATAAAGTGAACAAAGTTAATGGTTACATATATTTGTGTACATGTGTTTCTAGGGAAAAAGAATATCTTAACAAGTTGTGTTGTAACTGAGGAAGGAGCTAAACTGAATGCTTGGAAACTTGTTTCCCAGTGAATTTTTTTTTCTGTTTTTTGCATTAAGTGTTAACATTTACAATTTTAAAAGAAAATCTCAGGTTATTTTTTTCAGAGAAAATTAATGTGACATTTAGCTTAGTGTTAATTTATAATTGTTTAAATGATTTTTGTTGTCATAGTAATATGCAATTTAGGAAAAAAGACTGAGAAGTCATGTTTAGCATCTGAATGTCTTCCATAGTAAGTGTAAAATACATAATACGTTACAGTAGACATAGTTTTATATTCTGCTCTGTGGCTTTCACAATCAAGATTTTAACTAACTGAATACTAAGTCCACTAACTAGATAAAATTGCTTAGTCTTGTCACCTTGCTGTCCACATTATTTTCAGTTACTCAATATTTCTGTCAGTCCTGGTAGTTTTCTTAGGTAAATTTTTTTTTAAGATTTATATATTTTTATTGGAAAGGCGGATCAGATTTATGGAGAGAAAGACAGAAAGATTTTTCTTATGTTGGTTCACTCCCCAAATGGCTGTAGTGGCCAGAGCTGAGTCAGTTTGGAGCCTGGAGTTTCTTCTAGGTCTCCCACATGGGTGCAGGGTCCCAAGGCCACAAACAGGGAGCTGGATGGGAAGTGGCACAGCCTGGACATGCACTGGGTCCTAGATAAGCATTTGTAATTGAAATTTCATAAACTTCGGCTCAGCGCAATAGCCTAGTAACTAAAGTCCTTGCCTTAAACGTGGGCGCCGGGTCTAATCCTGGTGGCCCCACTTCCCATCTAGCTCCCTGCTTGTGGCCTGAGAAAGCAGTCAAGGATAGGCCAAAGCCTTGGGACCCTGTGCCCACGTGGGAGACCTGGAACAGACTCTGGGCTCCTGGTTTTGGATTGGCCCAGCTCCAGCCATTGTGGCTGCTTTGGGAGTGAATCATCGGACTCAAGATCTTCCTCTGTCTCTCCTCTCTGTTTAATCTGACTTTCCAATAACAATAAAGCTTGTAAAAGTAATTTTTTTTAAAAAAAGAAATTTCATTAACTTAATACTTGTATGTCCTCTTGGAGTATTATAATTGAGCTTTATAACTAAGAATACTAATTAGTACGGACTAGATAGGTTTACTAGTGAGCCAGTTTAGTTAAAATAAGCCGTTTATATTCATTTTAGGGTCTGATTTTATATTTGAAAAGCAGAGTTAACAGAGAGAGAGGGAGAGATCTTCTTTGTGCTGATTCACTCCTCAGATAACAACGGTGGCTGGGGCCTCGCCAGGCTGAAGGCAGGAGCTGGAATTTCAGCAGTCTCCTATTTGCGTGACAGGGGCCTAGGTGCTTGGGTCGTCTTCCAAGGCTTCCTGGGGGTGTGGGAAGGAGCTCGATTGGAGTGGAACCCGGAAACTCAAAACTTCTGCTCACATGGGGTGTTGGCATAACTGCTGTGGCGTGATGCCACCCCGCAACTCCCCACCCTCGTATCAGTTGTGATTGCAGAAGTGTTTGTGTAATATCTTATGATTTTATAAGTCATACAGAACATAACTCTTGAGATGGAAACAATAATTTTTTAGTTAACAGTTGTTTTGTTTTAAGAATTTGGGTATAGGGCCTGGCGGCGTGGCCTAGTGGTTAAAGTCCTCGCCATGAACGCGCCAGGATCCTATATGGGCGCTGGTTCTAATCCCAGTAGCTCCACTTCCCATCCAGCTCTCTGCTTGTGGCCTGGGAAAGCAGTGAGGATGGCTCAAAGCCTTGGGACCCTGCACCTATGTGGGAGACCTGGAGGAGATTCCTGGCTCCTGGCTTCAGATCAATGCAGCACGGGCCATTGTGGTCACTTGGGGAGTGAATCATTGGATGGAGGATCTTCCCCTGTCTCTCCTCTGTATATCTGACTTTGCAATAAGAGTAAATAAAAGTCTTTTTAAAAAAAGAATTTGGGTATAGATATGATAGACATTGCTGTCTATTTGATGAATGAAAAAGACATCTTCTGTTTGAATTGCTTTAAGTTCTGAAATTATGCATATGAATTGGTAGTGTATACTTACACCCTGTATTTATTTATTTCAGTGGTCAAGGAAGTTTGCTTCAACCTTTTATATATTATAGATTTCTTACTCTACGATACTCCTCTAGAAGAAATCCATATTGTCGGTAAGTTGAGAAATAAATGAGTCAGTTAAGTAAGTAAGTTTAAATCTGTTTTGTTTGTTAAAAATGTTGTGAAAATACAGTGTCTGTAAGTCTTAGGAATTGAGCTAGCGTATTGGAATTTAGAAATTGGCAGTGTTTTCCTTTTAGGCCTGTTACGACTGAGGTAGTAAGAAGGTAATTATACACGGTCCTCCTCTTAGGAAGGGGTTCTATCCTGATAAACCTTGATGGGGTGAAGATCTCCCAAATAGGAGTGTGCCTCCCCTCGGGAATGTCAGTGCTTTCCACCACTGTCCACTGTGGGTTTGTTTATCCTTTAGGATGCCGTCACTGACCCCTGCAGCCTGCTGCTGCCCAGTGCCGCCCGAGAGCCACACAGCAGTCTACTAGCCCAGGGACAGTAAAAGACTAAACCTCAAGCACAGTTCATATTGAATGTGTTTTGCTTCATACCATTATGAAGTCTGAAAATCTGAAGCCATCATACATTGAATTCATTGGCAACTGGGGCTGACGTTAACCTGATGACCTTTGAAGCAGTGCCCATGCCGAAGGAGCTTAAAGATGTCTGGCAGAGTGATGTAACTGGGAGGATTGGCTCGAGTGAGCGCACTCCGTGCTGCCTCACTGACTGTGTGACACCGGGAGAGGCACGCTGAGTGAGAGCGTGTCCATTCAAGGAAGCAGTGCTTGGACTGCTCTCATCATGTGATTTTTCTTTCTCTTCAGGATAGTTGAATTTGCCCAAGAAAAGGTAACTTCTGTAAAGAAGAAAATATAAATAATCCTTAGAGCAAGCAATTTATTAAACACTTTTGTTGAATAAACTTTCTATCCCAAAAAACCACAAGTGTTGATTTTGAGAATTTCCTTACATGCATTTTTGTACCTTCTGGGTCAGCAGTGCATCCAAGTTAAACATCTTCAGATTCTTTAATGTCTGCAGTAAATTCTCTTGTCAACATTTGCTTAGTGTTGTATTGTTTTTGCCTTGTGTTTCTAAAAGAAAACCATTTTGTTTTGCAGCATCTTGTTTAATGAACTGAGGATTGTTGTGGAACACATAATAATGAAACCTGCTTGCCCGCTGTTTGTGCGAAGACTTTGTCTACAGAGCATTGCCTTCATAAGCAGACTGGCGCCAACAGTTGCGTAGTTTTATATATAAAATATATAAGCATTATTAGCTGCTGGTACTTCTAGGGGTTGTAAATTCCAGGTGTGGCACTGACCTCGATCTAATTTACATAATTTACATGAATGCATCTCAGTGGAAAATAATCGTTTTCCTGGCATGTTAAGTCAAGCCTTTTTAAATTTTTCTGAGAAAAATTTGCTGTGCTATGTAGCTCATGGCTAAGGAAGTTTGTACTAAATTTTTTAGATGCTGCTGTCCCTGAATCATGAAGTACATTTACTTCTGTTGTAAAATAGCTTTAAGGTTTGTTGCAAGTTAATTAGTAACCTGAGTTTATATCTGGCATGGAATCATTATGGTAATATGTAAACATGAGAATTTAGTGTACTTTGAGACAGTATTCTTTTGCCATTTAGTAATTTTTGTTGGTGATTTATAGAAACACTTCCTACCTACTGTATGTAATTCCAAATTGTTACTGATTTGTGGGGCTGCTTTACCAGGATATACCATTTTAAGTATCTGATGCTAGAACCTTCTAAAATTTCATCTCCATAAGGACTTCTCCGGTTTCTAACATCTAAAAAAATGAAAAGGCTCAATTGTAAGCCTGTTAGCCAACTAGGTAAATAAGTGGGGTCAGCTAACCACTTTATATCAGCAGGCAGTAGTGACACAGCTTTCAGGAGCTCCTTGAGTAAAGCTTTCAAATAAGAAATCCTTTACAAATGTGGACACATAAGTTATTATAGTTTGTACAATTACCTAGTTCATTTTCTTGACTGCCAATTTTCTCCATTTCTTAGGCTTGAATTTTCCTAGACAAATGCAGAAGTTCAGATGCCTTTTCAAAGGAATGTAACTGAATATTGAGCATATATCTGTGTCTGTTCTGAAATAATAATGATGAGTATCCTACAGATTGCATACATATTTACTTACTAAATCTGATTTAACAGTAAATGAAAAGGTTTGTAGGTAAGCTGACTGGGAATGACGTGAGGTGGGGAGTGGTGGGTAACTAGTGTGCGTTTCAGTCTCAGTGCGTAGTGAAACTGAGGGGAATTAATGTATTATGCAGCTGTGATTTGTATAGTATGTTAAATGCTGTTTGAACTCCCATTAACTTCTTTATAAAATTTATTCTGATGCTTATTGCATGATTGGAAATGTATAGGATATTTTATAATTTTAATATAATGTGATGGGATTTGTAACCAGGTTGCTTCTACCTGCATGTAATTTGGATTTCTAAAATATATTCCTTAGTAATTTATCAGTAACATTAGTTTTTTGTTGCTGTTTTTCAACTTCCTAATCTGTGAAAAGGTGATATTCTTAGGATAGATTATGAGAAAGCTCTTGATAGCTTAACTGTAACCAACTATTTTTATATTTTTGTAATATCCACTAAATTGGAAAAGCAGCCCTATACAAATGTTGTGTGTGTGTGTGTGTGTGTAGCCTCATTATCACTAAATGTGTAATACTTTTAAAAACTAACCTTTCTAGAGCAATAAAATGATTATAATGTTAAGTAAACCTTGATTTATAATGTTTTTAAAAACTAAGTCTTGAATTACACATTTGACAGCTGAAAGGATATTTATTTTGAAGTTACTTTTCTCCCATTTTTTATCTTGAAATAATTTTACATTTGTCGAAGAGTTTTCAAAAATAGTAGAGTACCTATGTACCTTTTACTAAGCTTCCTCCTGTGTTAACACCTTCATAACCGAAGAACATTTATCCAAAGTACAAAATTAACCTTGAAACAATATTAGTAACTAAAGTAAAATATTTACTTGGTTTTTACCAGTTTTTCCAATTTTTTTTGTGTGTGTGTAGGTGTGTGCACTGATTTTTTTTTTTTTACCATGACCATCTTTTGCCTCTGTATTGAGTTTTTCTTCTTTATTTTCAGAATTAGTGTTGTTAAAAAAGATTTTCCTAAAGGAAATAGTTCATGCTGGTTTTAACAAAAAGATGTTTAACATTAAAACTATTACAGTTTCAAGCAGGGTTTAAATCAAGGCTTTTAATCACTAGCAGGATTATGTTTCTGATATGCTCATGCTTGAACAAAATGCAAATTTGTTCCTTAAAGGAAGGCTTACTTAATAAGTATAATGCGCTTAAATTTATGATAAAGTAAATTTTTTGGTAATTTGAACATATTTGATAATTAGTTTGCATGAACTTGTAGTTAGAAATTCTGCAGCATAATTATGTACAAGCAGCTAATTTAGCATCTGAAATTATAGTTTTAGGTGTACACCTGTCAAATTTAAATTAGGAAAATACAACAACAGTACATTACAAATGAGTGCCGTAGGAGAAGCTGTTTTGGATAAGTGGAGCCTCACACAGGATTTTTATTTATAGAGAACATCAAGGCAAGATAGCATTAAATTGGAAGTTGTAGAACGTTCATGGGGTTATTGGTAATTGAGCATTGCAAAGCTGACAGTGGTTCTTTTCTTCCCAAGAGCGGTTGCAACGATTCAGCTTAGGTTGGCTAAGTCTAAAACGTGAATATTATTTATCCTGAAAAAGAAATTGAGTACATATATTTAGCCCAGCAGAGATTTGGTTTTCAAAAGTGTTTCAGATCAGAATTAAGTGAAGTTAATTTTGAAGGATTTTTGCAAAGCCCCTGAAGTAATGCTAAGGGATTCAGTCCAGTTACTCTAGAACCTACCCGTATCCTATTCTTACAGTCTACTAGCTTCAAAGATGTCACCCAAAGTACACAGATTTGGGGCAGAAATGAAAACTTTCCGGAAATTAATCACAGTTACCTTTATCATCAGTAGGTGGCACTCTTTCCTCAAGGAGTCCTTCACACCCATCCCTTTTTTTTTTTGACATGCTATATTAGGTTAAAGGTCTCCAAATATATTGTCATAGAACTAAGAAGCCGAGTTTCATGAACCTTTTAAATGTGTAATCATTTAATATTGAACAATAATTAGTAGTTATTTACTGTGACTACATGTTTTAAAAACTGAAACATTGGAAAGGAATACCTTATCCAGTACTTATCCTGGAGTACTTTCCAGGAAAAGAGTCAGATTTAGACCACACAGTTGGGAGTCCATCACTCAGTTCATTGTGTACCTGGGTTTTTGTGTTTTATTTTAAGAGCCTAAATCACAACAAAATTATAAAATTGTTCTTTCTCTTTCATTTTTGCATGTGTGGAATCAGTAATATTTTCATCATTATGCAAATACATTGTATATACTAATTCAGTCTCTTAAAATTTACTTTTCACAATAACAGAAACACTAAACTTTTTGGATGTTGCACCAGCAGTGGTGTCTAGATTTGAATATTATTTGGGCTATAGACACAACTGATTTTTCTTAGCACTTCATGGGCATTCTCTAGCTTTAGAGTTCTTCAGAGACCAGATGATATATGCAGGCAGGCTTTCAACTTTGGTTTTTCCAGAGATTGTTTAAATGAGCAGTCCTCTTAATGCACCCAGGGCAGGAAGTTATTATTAGATCTGGGATTCAGAATAAGACAGGAATTACCAAAAGTTGGGAAGGTTTCCTAGAGATTATTCTAGGAAAGGTGTAGGCCGGTGGTGGTATTCAGGGGGCCCTTAACAAGGAGTGCAGTCCTAGTGGGGTGTTCCTTGTTATTTGCCTCCTCTTACACTGACTTGCCTTCAGTTGGAGGTCATGTGAGAAGAGATAAGATGCAGTATTTTTTGAATCTGCATCTTTTTCTCAGAAACTAACAGGAAAGTGCACATGGAGATCATTGTTAGAATATTGTTGTATTCTCAGAGAAGGAATGGTCCAAGAACAATGTACATTCCCCCCTAGCCTTCCAGTGCTACATGTTTTAGATATATAGGCTCAGCACTTTGAAACCTTTTCTTTTCTTAGCTCTTGACAGTTTGATTCCATATTTACTGTTTTCCAACTCTTAGAACAGGTTTTTTTTAAACACTAGGTTTTATCTACGTGTATATATATTTGTAAGTTGAGACCAAATGGGCAAAGTCTTGGGCAGGCACGTTTATGATGCGTGTATGTTGAAACAAATGTGAAAGGGCCACAAAGATTAGAAATCGAGCTGCTTGTTTTTGTAAATGCATTACTTCTGGTGCTCTATAATGGGATATATTGAACTCAAAAATTTGTATATATAGTGTGTCAGCGTTTCTAAGTTCTCAAGTGCAATTTTAATATCTAGTATTATACAGGTTGGGGAGTTATACTGTTTGGGCCAATACTATCTGGACTATATAAATTTATAAAATAAATTGAGAAATTCATCATTCCCCTATATTCAAGACCAAAGCACATAAATGCTAATGTAACTCAGAGGGAAAATAGACTTCTCCTGCATATTTGAGGAAATGTGAAGTCCTTTCGAAATCTAATCAACATAATCATCATAGCCTGCTGACACTAAGGAAAAAAGGACCTCATTCGCTTTTTTCTTTTATGCAGCGATTTACTGGTCCCTACTGCTTTCTAAATTGGATCACTGTAGTGAATTATCCATGCTGGTACCTGCGAAAGTAAGCCCTGGGATCCATATTGTTCTGTGTTATGCTTAAATCAGCAAGGATGATAAATGCGATGGTGTGAAATTGGAAATATCAAGGGCTTTCTGTGGTGATTGAGCAAAATAGTGTCTCCACTTGTAATTTACTGTGACCCCTTTTCACTGTGCTTTGTCTAATATTTATTTCAATACAAATTAAATTGTTGTTCCTTCATCTATATTATTATTTTATTGATTATAAAAATCAAATTGTGTAATAAAAAATCTCTGGATTGAAGTAGATTTTAAAGTGTTGCGTTGCAGTAGAACATTTTTCAGTTAGCAATCAGCTTTCCTTTGAGCCTAGTTGCCTTGCCGTAGAATAAGGTGAGTTTGAACTCACCTCTGCCATCCTCAGCCGCTGTGAAGAGTGGAAATGCTGTGACTTGGGCTCTGGCCTGAAACTGGCATAAAAGAAAAATTACATTGGCTACCTCAGCTGTTGGCTAGTTTCTGCGTGTGTGTGTGTAGTGATATTTATGGCCTGGTGGGTGAGTTAAATGTCTGCAGTGATTCTCAATATACAGTTGATCCAGAGTTACAGTCACACAAGCCAACAGGGAACATAGATGTCTCTTTCAGGTGTTCTAAGTTGGCACATCTTTTCTGTGGAGTTTAGTAACTGGTACTAAGTAATACAAGCAATTTGAATCTTCATCCACTTGGCCATGTAATGTAAGAGGTGTTACAGAGATCAGTTGTGTAAAGGCAGTTGTAGAAGTAAATGTTGGATTAATAAATGAATTATTCACGTAAGAGGAGGGTTAAAAAGCCTACTAAAAGTTAATGGAAATATATTTTAAAAACTATGCATGTGATTAAAGTGCTTGAACCACAGTGAACTTATCTTTTAGTTCAACTCCTCATGCATTTTTTGAAGTCTCTCATAAACATGATTGATGCACAATGCTTTTTCATTTATATTTTGGGACTATTTGGAGTTGTGTATGAAACTGAGCTTTGTGCAGGGAAATAACATCTCATCCCTAAGGCTGGCTGGCTGGCTGCAGAGTGTCTACAGAAGTGGTACCCTGACATCCTGAGAGTGAGTCTGATCAGGTACTACACCAGCAAAGTCTTTTTAAAGCTTTATTTGGGTTAAGGTGCTGCTTAGGTCCCTTGCATCCCATATCAGAGTGCTTGGGTTGGAGTCCAGTTCCACTTCCAATTCTAACTTCCTGTTCATGAGCACCCTATAAGACAGCCGGTGGTGGTTCAAATACTTGTGTTCCTGCCACCCACATGGCAGACTGGATTGAGTTCCTGGCTCCTGGCTTTGGCTTTGCTCAGCCCCCCAGATACTGTGGACATTTGGAAAATGAAGTGGACGGAAGATCTCTTTGCCTTTCAAAGCCAGGAGCTTAGAATGCCATCTGGGTCTCCCACATGGGTGGCAGAAACCTAGGTACTACAGCCATTAATCTGCTTCTTTTCCATACATAAACATTAGCATAAGAAGCAGGCCACAAGCAGGGAGCTGGATGGGAAGCGGGGCCATCAGGATTAGAACTGGTGACAATATAGGATCTTGGCACATGCAAGGCAAGGATTTTAGCCATTAAGCTACTGTCCTGGGCCCAGCTTTTTTGCCTTTTAATGCAGTAAAGTTAAAGAATCTCTAAGGAGGCTTACTACAATTGTTTGGATGTTTGTGTTCATTAAAGTTGCTCTCAGTGGTTCTGTTGCAGCTAGAATTAACTGATTGTATATTTAGTACTAACATGCATTCAGTAACATCAGATCTTAATAAACCTTTTGTCATTAAGTTGCACAAACAACCTTGAAGCAGATTTTTCTTTAAAAGATTCATTTTATTTTTATTGGTAAAGCAGACTTACAGAGAGAAGAGAAAGATCTTTTGTCCACTGGTTCACTCTCCAAGTGGCCACAATAGCCAAAGCTGAGCTGATCTGAAGCCAAGAGCTGCTTCTGGGTATCCCATGGGGGTACAGGGCCCCAAAGCTTTGAGCCATCCTCTATTGCTTTCCCAGGCAATAAGTAGGGAGCTGGATGGGAAGTGGAGTAGCCAGGACATGAACTGGTACCCACCCATATGGGATCCTAACAATTCCAAGGGGAGGATTTTAGCCACTGAGCCATCACGCCAGGCCCTGAAGCAGATCTTAGAACAGCATTTTCAGGGTGGCATTTGGTCTTGCTGTTGAAAATCATATCCAAATTGGAGTAGCTAGGTTTGATACCCAGCTCTAGCTCCTGATTCTGGCTTCTCACTAATGCAGACCCTGGACAGCAGCGGTAATGGCTGCAGTAGCTGGCTTCATGCTTCCCACATGGGAGCTCTGGATTAAATCCCAGCTCCTAGCTTTGGCTCCAGGATGGTGTGGGCATTTGTCAAGGGAAACAATGCATGCATGAGAGCTGTTCAATCTCCATGCTTTTAAAAGAGTTCTAGAGAGGCGGAGACACAGATCTAACATATACTGACTCCCCAAAAGGCTAGAACAGCCAAGCTTGGGCCACTCTGAAGCCAGGAGCTTCTTTTGGGTCTTCTACATGGGTGCTGGGGTCTAAGTGCTTGGACCATCTTCTGCTGCTTTCCCAGGTGCATCAGCAGAGAGCTGGATTGGAAATGGAAGCAGCCAGAATGTGAACTGGCACCCACATGATATGTTGACTCCACAGAGGCTTAGCCTACAACACCACAGTTCATTCTTCCTGTCTTGAAAAGACAAAGCTTTATGTCAACAATTAAATTTTTTTTTAAGTCTTAAAAATACCAAATCTTACACAGAACACAAAGCAAAGGTGCTGTTACTGACAAAATTAACTCCACCTTTGTAGCAATAATAGCTCTCCAGAAATGCATCTTCAGAATCAGTAGGCAATTAAAAGTCCTCTAAGACATACTGTTTTTTTTTTAAGGTTTATTTATTTATTTTATTGGAAAGTCAGATATATAGAGAGGAGGAGGAGAGACAGAGGAAGATCGAAGATCTTCCATACGCTGATTGACTCCCCAAGCGGCTGCAACGGTCCGAGCTGCACCGATCTGAAGCCAGGAGCCAGGAGCTTCTTCGGGTTTCCCACTCGGGTGCAGGGTCCCAAGGCTTTAGGCCATCCTTGACTGCTTTCCCAGGCCACAAACAGGGAACTGGATGGGAAGTAGGGACACCAGGATTAGAGCCAGTGTCCACGTTGGGATCCTGGCACATTCAAGGTGAGGATTTAGCCACTAGGCCACTGTGTCAGGCCCAAGACATTACTGTTTTTAAAGTGCCCTAAGTGAATAATAAGGATGCAGAAATAGGGTGGTAAAGGCTGAAGATGAAATTCAGCTGTAGTGTTCAAAATATGGGTTAGAATTGCAATTCTGTGATCACTGGGGAATTTGCCACAAATGGGGAGTGGCTGGACCACGTGTGAGGTACTAGGAAGTGTTCAATCAGAACATCTTCCCTGAAGGGCGGTGTAAAGGTGCCCAGCTCCAGGGCTCTGAAGTCCGGTTGCTGACACTCGTTAACTGACCTCTACTTCTCTGTAAACTAGAGCAGCAACTCCTGTACTGCGAGATGAGCTCACAGTGTTTAGCATAGTGCTTCACACTAAGAGCTCAGTAAGTTTTGCTGTCATTTCTCCTGTAATTTACAACAATCCTGTAGATGGATGAATAAATTGAGAAGTTAGCATAATTTCCCACTTACATCACAAACAGTAAGTAACTATAATTATCCCCTAGATGCCATATTGTAATTGATGATATCACCCCCACCCAGGTACTGTTTACATTCTGGAGACTACATGATACTATGATAGAAGTGAGAGCTTCAGGTGAGTACCTAGGTTTCAGGAGTGAGTACTTCACGCAGTCAAAACCTTGGCGAGCACATGTAAGCACTCTGAACATCTGTTTCCTCTTGTAAAACAAGGAGAGTGATACACGAAATCATGCCATGTATGAGCATGGCATGGGCTTTCTTGCCTTCCACCCTCTTCGTTTTCTAGAATGTTGGCTCTGTAAAGGCCACTCTCGCAGAGCGGTGTTTGTTTGAATGATGATGTCCCTTAAGAGAAACATCTGTAAAACCAGCAAAGATCTGACTGTTAAGTATTTTCCCTGGGAATCAGACCCCATCAAGGTTATTCCCTTCTGGCTCCTGTGCCTCCATGCACCCTGAAGTTCTGTGACCTGCCCAGTATCAAAGCAGAACCATTTGGGGCTGAGAAAGATTGACATTGTCCTTTGGAGGCAAGACCCAAGGAAAGCTGGAGCCGCATGTAGAAAGGAATAGGTCAGAACAACTCACTGGGGATGGTGTGTGATGTAATGAGTTGGGCACCAGTTTGAGTCCTGGCTATTCCAGTACTTCTGGTCCATTTCCTGCTGATGCACCAGAGCATGACTGAAGTGCTTTGGCCCCTGCATCCCATGGGAGATCCAGAAGAAGCTTCTGGCTTCTGCCTGGTTTAGCCCCATTGCAATTATTTGGGGACTGAACCACTGGATGGAAGATCTCTCTTTTTCTAACTCTGCCTTCCAAGTAAATAAAATAAATCTTAAAAAAAAAAAAGACGAGTAAAAGGTTGTTTATAGAGAAGTACTGCCCAGTAAAAATAAAATGCAGAGCACAGATATGAGCCACACATTTTTGTTTTTCTTCATTTGAGAGAATGAGAACTTTGACCACTCCCTAAATGACTTCCATGGCCAGGGCTGAATTTGGGAGATGGCAATAGTTAATCCAGGTTTGAGGGGACTTCAAAAATTTCATGGAGGAAGAAAGAGAAAAAAAAAAAAAAACAGAAATGAAAGATAAGTTTACCTTGGTTCAAAAAGTGTTTGAACTTCATGAGCAAGTTTTTGCCATAGTACTCATTCTCCATGAACTTTCTGAAGACTTCCTCATATTTTATTACATGCATCAGATAATGTGAACGCAAGAGAGTGTATACACCACTAACAATGTTGAACACACTATATGCTTTGGATTCCTAGAAAACACATTGTCTCCTAATGCTAATCCTACTTATCGAACCATTACCTCGTCAAACCAGCCCAAGAACAGTTTGCATCAGTTGCATCTTCAACAGTTAACCAAAGTCAGATTGTTTCTCTTCACCCACCAAAAGTTACCATCAGAGACGGAACCACCTTCTTCTCTCACCTAGATTATTACGAGAGCTTTCTTCTCTTCCTCTCCTGCTTTGGTCCACTGGCCTCCCCAATTTCTGTTCTTGATCCAATAACTACAGTGATTCTGTTAAGTGATCCATTCATTAGAAAATGTCTCCCGCGCACAACACCCTGCAGTGCCTTCTGACCTTGGAGCCCTTGCCATGATGGGCAAGACATCTGGGCTCCCCTCATTCACTGGGTCCCAGCCTCGCTGGCTACCTTGCTTGAAATGTGCTACTGCTCCAAGCATACAAGTACTTCCACCCTAGAATGTTGACCTAGACATCCTTTAACTCATTCCTTTACCCCTTTCAGCTCTGTATAGAAGTGCCACCTTCGTAAGACCTTTCCTTACCACCCTAATTATGCTACACTCACCTCTGAGCTTTTTCTCTTTCCCTGCTTTATTTTTCTCTGAAACACTCATCATTGTATGATAGTACTTGGTATTTAGCACACAGCACCACTGCACAATTGCTTATTTTATCATTGGCCTCCCCTACAAGTGGATATGCTTTACCAGAATGATTTTAGTTTTGTTACCAAAAGCCAGTTCCTGAAACAGTAGGCATTCCGTAAGTAAAATGCAGAATACTTGCAATCAAACACACCCTACTTAAACAGGAGAGGAAATCTGTTTTGAAGGACAAAGGTAGTTAACATAACCTGGAAGCAGCAGAGGATTGGGCTTGAATGCTATACAACCAGGACTGATGCAGTTTCCATTGGGAATAGTCATTGCTGTTTGTGGAACTCTCCTGGAAATCCATACATATGACAGGTCTTGAAAAGTTTGTTAAAAGTGCATGTTATGAAAAAATCACATTCATTGATTTCAAAAAATTTTGAACCAAAGTAAACTTTTAATTCCATTTTCCATGGGCTTTTTGGAGTGCCCTCATACATTCCACAAGGAGCCTTGCTTTTCCAGTTACTTTGCTTGAAACTAAGCTGCTCACAGATTTCTCAGGGTTGGAACCTGTCCCATGCGTGGGTCCTGATTGCAGGAGCCTGGGAAAGCAAGTTCCAGTCTTTTATCAAGAGGAGGCAGCCTGACAAGATAGGAATCTCCTCACATCAAAGTGTTGTTCAAAAATATGATAAATTTCCTCCATTGGCACTGAGTTCTTGTTGCTTTAAGAGTTGTTTATTTCAGAGGGCGAATGACAGGGATATAGAATTTTCTATTTACTGGTTCACTGTCCAGGCCAAAACCAGGAGCCTGGAAATCCATATCCACATGGACAGTGGGAGTCCAAGGTCTCAGGTCGTCTGCTGCTGTCCCAGGCATGCTGGCAGGGAGCCAGTCCAAAATAACGCTGAAGTACTTGAGTAAGGCATGTGGTACAGGATGCTGCTGTCACAATGTAGCAGCTTAAGCTGTTGCACCAAAACACAACATCCCCTTTTGCCCATTTTTAAAATCTCAATTGAACAGAGCTAATTTAGCAAAAACAATTTTTAATTTAGAATTTGCTTTTATGGCAACTAAAAATCTACTTTCAAAATTTTCTTCATTCCTAACTTTGCTCCTGTTTTTACGAGCTGCATATTTTCTCATTTGACCCCTTGATAAATAATACCCCAAATCCACTGCCCTGAGTAGGGACTGATACTCCTTTGGTGGGGTGTTTGTTGGGTGAGCTAACAAGTGAATATATTACTTATGGCAAAGGAGTAAGGGTGTGAACCCATTATCAGGAAATGCAGCCAGGATGTAAAGCAGTAGACTGTCATCTCAGAGCTCTCGCCTGTTTGTTACCTTCAAAACGCTGCATTCAGTAGCAAGGTCAGTGGCAAGCCGGCTGCCCAGCTCTGGCGGCATATCAAATACTATGGTTAGTCTTGACATCACTTTATATTTTCTATCATTTTTATGCTTCCTTTCTCTTTTTTTGCTTGCAAGGGTGATCGTTAAATTATCAGATATTCAAGTGTTGAATTCGCTGTCATTATTACACAGTGTAGCTGCTAAAATAACATGTAGCAGATGCCACAGTATAAGTTAATGAATAATTCTTTCTTGTACTCTGGCCTCTGATTGCATTGCCACAGACGTGGGTTGAGCAATCATTCTTTTTTTCAACTTTTTAGAAAGCATTACTTCTTAATTTTTAAAATATCCCTTTTGTTTATTTCCATGAAATCTTCCCATTTATTCCAATACGGGGGGCAATCTCTGGCTTTTTATGGTTTACTTCCGTTATAGGCAATGAAGATGTGAAATACTTCAGTGAGCTTGTTCCTTATTGAAAATAAGCCAAAGCCATGACCATCCTGTTTACCATCTCATAGCCACACAGTGGAAGTCTGAGCTTTCAAGGGCATATTTGCAACCTGTCATAACCATGCCTGTCTCCTGACCAGAAAATAGGACAGTGATGAGATTTTCTTCCATTCCAGCTTCTCTACAGTTGTTTGTGTCCAGAAGTAGACATAGCATTGTTATATGTAACACCAGACTGATTCAAGTCAGTCTCCTTTTACTAGTCTCCAATATATATTTATTTTTGAGGCAGAGAAAGATTATCTTCTTTTTTTAAAAAAATATTTTATTTAGCCTCCTGGCTAAAGTCCTTGCCTTGAACACACCCATATCCCATATGGGCACCAGTTCTAATTCTGGTAGCCCCGCTTCCCATCCAGCTCCCTGCTTGTGGCCTGGGAAAGCAGTTGAGGATGGCCCAAGGCCTTGGGACCTTGTACCCACATGGGAGATGTGGAAGAAACTCCAGTTTCCTGGCTCCTGGCTACGGATCAGCTTGGGTCCTGTCATTGTGATCACTTACGGAGTGAACCAGTGGATGGAAGATCTTTCTCTCTTGTTTCTCCTCTCTTTAGATCTGACTTTCCAATAAAATAAATCTTACCAAAAAAAAAAAACCTAAAGTTATCAGGTTAGCTTTCTTCAGCGGGAATCATCCATAAAGATTGGTGGAGATTTTATGCAATTAGTAAAATTCATTAAGCTTTTAGGTATATTACAAAGTTGAATTTCTGTTAAGATGTATTCATAAGGAAGGAACAACTTTCCAGTAATATTCAGAGTTTGGGGTAATATTGAGTCTAAGAATATATATAAGATGGCATTTCTTTTAGTGTCTGTCCACTGAACATTCTACATTATCATAGAAGGTTAACATACATTATCATAGGAAGTTAAAATTGCCTTACCATTCAGTTACAATTTGTTCACTTCACTCATCTGGTAAAATAAGACTGTTGAGGGGCTGAAGCAATGGTTAAACAGGCTAATCCTCCACTGGTTAAATCTGTGCTTAGGGTTCCCAATTTCCGTGTTGGAGTGCCTGCCTCCCAGACTCCCGCTGCTGCACACCCTGGCAGCAGCAGGCGGTGGGTTAAGAATTTCAGTTCCACCCAAACTGAGTCCAAGATCTGGCTTTGCCTCACCTGGGCCTGGCTACTACATTTGGGGGAGTGAACCAGCAGATAGATCTCTCTCCATCTTTTTGGTTTTCAGACAAAATGCAAAATAATAATAATAAATTTACTGCTATAACTTCTTAAGGACACCTCCTGTGGTGAGGGTAGTCAAGGAAGGGCCCTTTGGAGCACACCCCCCCTACACACGGTTCACGCTTCTGTTAGGTCTCTGTGCATCTCTGCAGAACCCAACGTACCGGGAACATACTGCACTTGTTGGTATATTATAGGCAACACTTCAGGGTTCCGAGATGAGCTCGCCTTTAAGGTGCTGGGCTACAACGGGGTGATCGAGAACGAGGGACCTGGGCAGACAGTGCAGAGATCAGAGTGCTGTGAGGACATTCCAACACCCGGGCCCAGCACAAAGAGGCAGAGAGGGCGGCTGCGTCCCTCAAGGCGTCCCTTGGCGGGGTTGATTTCCAAGAAAACACACCGCACAAGTGCAGGCAGAAGGCCGGGCTCCATCCCCACCTTCACTTGCAGCTACGCCCCTCTCTCCGCAGCCGGAGATTCGCGCTCCGCCCTTGACGTCCCTTCCGCTGTGGCCGCGGCGGGCGTCGCTCCCTCAAGTGACAGTTTCCGGGTCGCCGAGGCCGCCCCGCGGCGGCGCAGGCTTCGGGCTGTGCTGCTGTCCGGTCTATGGAGTCAGCGGGTGGCCGCGGCGTCGCGGAGGCCAGCGGTGCTGCGCGAGTCGGGGCCTGCGGCCCGCCAGGATGCTGCCGGGCTTGGCCGCCGCCGCTGCGGCCCACAGATGGAGCTGGGCCTCCGTGTGCCGGCTCCGTCTGCGCTGCAGGGCGGCGGCCCGCGGCTCCAGCGACCGCCTGGGTGAGTGTCCCCCGCCGGGGCCGGACAGGGCTCGCCTCGTCCGCCCCTGCCGTCCGTCCTCCAGCGCTCCGGTTCTCGGGGGTGGAGGGGGGGACCGGACCGAGCTCCCCGATCTCCGCCCGCAGCCCCCTTCCAGCACGGCGCCCCGCGAGCTCCTGCGGGACCGGGGCGGATCCGGCTGCGCCGAGCAGGGGAGCTGACTGTGTCCCGAACGAAGCCTTGGGTGCACGTCGCTGGCAAAGTTGGAAATGGCGGAGTGTCTGACTCATCTTTCTTGAGCACCGTTGGCCGCGGTTTGCATGCCCTGCCCGTTTTTCCACACTCCCAACTTGTTTTCTTAAATGTCCTAAGCGGCAGGGAGGCGCTGCTAAAGGCTGACGTGGTGGGAGGGTCGTGTACGGTCACCGCACGAGCCGGGTTTGGGGCTCAAACACCAGACCTTACTGTCCCGTGAACAGCGACAACGTGCGTCCTCCTCCTCCAGTTCTTTGTTGACATTTTAAAGTTTGCATTGCCGTGGTAAAGTGTAATCCAGTTTATCCTAGTGTTTGCCGTGGCATGACCCTAAGAAGTCGGTGGGAACGCTAAAGCGAGAAGACAGGACCCCCATCCGCGCCCAGCTTAATCCCCCAGCTGCTTGGGGTGGCATAGACGCCCAGGAATGTGTGTTTAAACCAGCCTGGTAGACTGTGACCTTCCAGCAGGAGGCAGAACGGGAGGTGTTGCAAGTTGCAGTGCTGTGTTAATACTTACCTGTGCAAATAAGGAAGATACTGTCGTTTTCTGTTTGTAAATAAGTAAAAGCTGGCTCTTACTATTTCAAGTGGATTCATTTTAACTCTTAGCGTTGTAGGGTAGTGAATGATAAACTTTACCGATGAGCTCTCCCCATTTTGGCAGACTACTTGATTCTCTAATGAGTGACGTGATTTATTTGGTCATATACTGTATTCCAAAAAATTCTAATATAATTACTTCTGTTGACCAAACAATTTTGGGCTTTTACACTGAAATAATTATAGTGGCTGTTAAATGAAGCCCAAATTGCCCGTTAAATGTTGATAGAAAGGAATTGAAATGCTGTCATTTGTAATGCCTATTCCTTGGGGCTGTCATCACGCTGGAAATTATATGCTCTTTGTCTTATCTGTCATTACCCATCTCACCAGACAGAATGACTTTGCACAGTTCCCTGGAGCGTTATTCCTAAAATGCATTTTCATACTTAAAAGCAATAGTTTTTTTTTTTTTTAACAACCACGTTTGTGAAAAATTAGTTGTGAAACCAAACTTTTTTCTAAAAGGGCAATCATAAATTCTGATAAAGTTTTAAGAATCATTTAGCCAACGAGTGCTATTCTGCTGGAAACATGTGAGATGAGGACTATTTGAAGACCCTCTTTGTGGGAAAGGGAAAGTCCACAAACAGATGTCTTTGTTTATCAATAAATAAAGTCTTTATGTTTTTGAAATGCCCATGTGATTGGGAGAAGCTGGTCAAGGATAGAGAAGGAAACCATGAGAAAAAGGATTGGTTGGCTTGAATAATTCAGCATGAGACTGTCCGAAGAATGTGGGAGCTGCCTGTGTCATTTGAGTTGTCTGGTAGAAATAGATGACATTAATTTGATATTAATTAATTTTACATACTACATTCAAGAGTATCTCAATAGATAATCAGAATGAAAATTTAAAGAGCTATTTAACATTTTTTTAAAAAATCCAATCTGGCACAATTCAGTTAAAACTTAAAGGTTTTTTTTAAGATTTATTTATTTGTATTGGAAATTCAGAGCTACAGAGAGAAGGAGAGACAGAGAGAAAGATCTTCCATCCACTGGTTCACTCCCCAAGTGGCCACAATGGCCAGAGCTGAGCCAATCTGGAGCCAGGAGCCAAGATCTTCTTCTGGGTCTCCCACACAATTGCAGGGTCCCAAGTCCTTGGGCCATCTTTGACTGCTTTCCAAGGCCAGAGTCAGGGAGCTGGATGGGAAGTGGAGCAGCCAGGATGCAAACTGGCTTCCATATGGGATCCTGGAGCATGTAAGGAGGACTTCAGCCACTAGGCTACCGTGCCGGGCCCAGTTGCAGCTAATCTTACTTCAGGTGCTCAATATACTAAGTGGTCTGCTGTATAGAGTGACAATTAGAGCTAATGATTCTGATTTTTTAAAAAGAATTTCTTTAGGATTTATTGGTTTTTCATTTCTAAGGAAAGGCTACAAAGAGAGGTAGCAAGGACTTAACTATGTTAGCCAGCACTGCTGCCTTTCTGGGGGCACATTAGCAAGTTGAATTGGACTACAACTGGGCACAAAGTCCGATGGGATGCAAGGGTCCTGGTTGATACCTTTTCCGGCAGGCCAGATGCCTGCGCTCCAAACAATGCTTTGGGAGGTTATTTTTTGCATACAAAGAACTGTAGACAATTCATGTTCTCTGACCTAACAATGCTGCTTAAAATGATTAAAGAAATAAGAACATGGGCAGAAGCTCATTGTTAAAGGACTATGGTAGTTTACAGTTATGACGAATTGAAACCCATTATGATATGCCTTATGGGTTGATAATATATTTAACCACTTTTAGGGGGATGACATAGATAACTTCTTGCATTAACTAAAACCATAGAAAAAGATAAAATTAAGAACATATATTGTGATGTTATCCATGGGTTTCTCTAAAAAGATTTTAGTGTTTTTGGAATGATATGCAGCAAACACATACTTCTTTATTAAAATTTTTTATTCTCACTTATTTGAAAGGCAGAGAGAGAGAGAAATAGAACAAAAATGACATCTTTTATCCAGTGGTTCTTTCCTCACTGCTCACCAGAGCTGGGACTGGGCCAGGCTGAAGCCGGGAGCTTGGAACCCCATTTCATTTTCCACATGGGGACAGAACCCTGGTACTGAGGCCATCCCATGCTGCATGCCAGGGCGTGCACAAGCAGGAAGCTCCATGGGAAAGAGAGCTGGGACTTTCAACCCATTCCTCTAGTGTCTCCCTGTAGGGCTCCAGCTTACCAGCTCTCCCATACCACCTGCCCCCACCGGTTTGTTTTTAATGTTTATTTTCTTATTTGAAGAGTGGAGTGGTGCAAGAGAGGGAAGGCAGATGTGCTCCCCAAATGTCTGCAACAGCCGGTGCTGACTCTGTCCTGGGCTCCCATGTGGATGCCATCACCTGCCACCATCGCTTGCTACCTCCCAGGTGCATTTGTAGGAAGCTGGATTGGAACTGCAGGGTAGCTGGGATTTCAGTGACTGCCTCTATCCTTCCCTTCTGAAAAATGTTACTTGGTGTGCAGGCGTGTGAATGTGTGAGTGTGTGTGTAAATCTAGGTGATGCTGTGCAGGAGGTTGTCAACATCTCCTGTTTCCTTGGTCTTTTGAAGAAAAACTGCATCATCAGTAGCTAACCAGGCTGAGCTGCTGTGACTTGGTCATAGTCACTCTTCTGCTTGCTAGATGGTTAGGAATAAAAAGGGGTTTTACTGCTGTTTCAGCTAACTGAAAGGATAAAAATATCTGAAGATTGTCGATATGTTAATATTACGCAAGCTTTCACAAATTGTGATGATGATGTTATAAGACCTTGATGAAGTTCCAGCTAATTTAGCAGTGGATGTATTTGTAAGTTTTAAAAACATTTTAGGCTAGCACTGTAGCATCATTGAGTTAAACTGATGCCTGTGGGGCCAGCATTCCCTCTGGGAGCGTATATGCATTCTGTTGCTCTGCTTCCTATCACATTTCTTGTTCATGTGCCTGGGAAAGCAGCAGAAGATGGTCCAAGTGCTTGGTCACCTGCATGCATATGGGAGACCCAAAAGAAGCTCTTAGCTTCTGGCTTTGGCCTGGCACAGCCCCAGCCATTCTGGTCATTTGGCATAAAATAGCAGTTGGAAGATCCCTCTCTCTGTCTCCTCTTCAATTCTTTCAAATAAATAAATAAGCAAATATTTTAAAATTTAGGTTTCAAAAATATTAAAAAAAGTGCAAGAGATAAGTGAAAATTAGGCATAATCCAAATATTCCACTGGTCACATTTGTAAAAATAACTTTTTGAAATTTTGAGAGTCAGTGGGTCCAGCGTGGTGGCGCAGTGGTTAAAGGTCCTCGCCTTAAACGCCCGGGATCCCATATGGGCGCTGGTTCTAATCCCAGCGGCCCAGCTTCCCATCCAGCTCCCTGCATGTGGCCCGGGAAAGCAATCGAGGACGGCCCAAGGCTTTGGGACCCTGCACCCATGTGGGAGACCCGGAAGAGGCTCCTGGCTTCAGATTGGCACAGCATCGGCCATTGCAGTCACTTGGGGAGTGAATCATCGGACGGAAGATCTTCCTCTCTGTCTGTCCTCTCTGTATATCTGCCTTTGCAATAAAAATAAAATAAATCTAAAAAAAAATTTTTTTGAGAGTCAGAAAGAGGGCTGCCTCCATCTGCTGGGCTTGTGTTAGCAGGAAGCTGCAGTCAGGACCCTGAGCTGACAATCAAACCTGGGCGCACTCCCTGTGGTGGCAGGTGTTCTCCTGAGCAGCATCTCCACAGCCGGGACAGGTGCCTGCTTCCTCTTTTTTTCTGGATGTCAGTACTTTGAAAATTTGGGGGGCAAACTGCTGAAACAGTGTATGTAAGGAGAGCAACTTCCAGAAGGCTTAAGCTACAAGCTTAACTCTCTTCTTTGCTAGAAGTAAACTCAAACTGCAAGGCACATTTTTGTTTTTACTGTTGCAGAAACAGTAAAAGCGATAGATTGAATTGTCAGTTCGCATGCGTTGGAAAAGGAAGTTTTTGTTCGGTTTGTTTTAATTATTCACAGTCTAAAAATAAGGCCGGATTTTGTTTGAAAGCCAAAGTGAGTAGTAGACGACATTCCAGATTGGTCATAGAATCATCATTTGGAGGTAAGAACAGCAAAATTAAAGGCCTCATGATAGGTGAGCGATGGCCATAGTGGTTAAGACACTGCTTGCCTGGTTTGCCCACATGCCATAGTGGGGTTTCTAGGTTTGAGTCCTGGCTCTACTTCTGATACCAAATTCCTGCCAGTGCAGCTCGGGAGGCAGCGGGAGGTGGTTTCAACCTGTCCCAGCCCTGGCTGTTGCCAGCATCTGGGGAGTGACCTGGTAATTCATTGAAGACCGCTCCTTCTAGCTCTCCCTACCCCTTCTCTTTGTATCTTAATCTCTCAGCCTTTCAAATAAAATAAAATAATTTTTATTTAAACTTATGGTTAGATTGATGGTTATTGTGATTAACCTGAAAAGATTGATAAGACACCAGTACTTGCAATCTTGATGAAAAAACAGACTCTATGTGTAGAAAGTCCTTGTCCATTACTGAGAGAGGACGAAGTGGCACTCTAAGGGCTAATCTTCCGTGTATAGTTAAATTCTAAAAGTCACCTTGATGAAAGAACATTAGTAGTAATACTTTTTGCTTTCTGTTTGCTAGAATCAATTCATTCATAATTCCTTCAACAGGTGTTTTTTTCTTTTGTTGTTGTTGTTGTTTGTTTTTACTGACAATTGAGATTTACAGAGAGAAGGAGACAGAGAGAAAGATCTTCTATCTGCTGTTTCACTCCCTAAATGGACTCTATGGCCAGAGCTGAGCTGATTTGAAACCAGGAGCCAGGAGTGTCCTCTGGGTCTCCCACGGGGCTGCAGGGTCCCAAGGCTTTGGGCTATCCTCTACTGTTTTCCTAGGCCACAAGCAGGGAGCTGGATGGAAAGTGGAGCAGCGGGATATGAACCAATGGCCATATGGAATCCCAGCACATGCAGGTGGAGAACTTGAACCACTAAGTTATCTGCTGGGCCCAGATGGTTGTGTTTCTACTGCTGTGTGTTTAGATACATTTGTTCTACATTTGTTCAAATGCCCTGTATAGTTAGTTAGAATGTAAAATGTCAAGAAGATAATGTATTGAATCTGCAGTTTTTGACTACATTAATACCAGATGTGTACTTTATTTTTTTCTTAAAGATTTGTTTGTTTTTATTGGAAAGGCAGATGTACAGAGAGAAGGAGAGACAGGAAGATCTCCCGTCTCATGGTTCACTCCCCAAGTGACTGCAACGGCTAAGGCTGAGCCAGTGCGAAGCCAGGAGCCCAGAACTTCCTCCGGGTCTCCCACATGGGTGTAAGGTCCCAAGGCTTTGGGCCATCCTTGACTGCTTTCCCAGGTCACAGGCAGGGAGCCTTATAGCTGGATGGAAAGTGGGGCAGCCGGGATTAGACCCAGTGCCCATGTGGGATCCCGGTGCATTCAAGGCGAGGACTTTAGCTCTTGTACCAGGCCCAGATTTGAACTTTAGAGTCACTGATCCCTGCAATTCTACTGACGTTAAAAATAAACACTGAAAAATGGCTAGTGAGGAAATAAGCTGATTATTAGAGTAGTGTCAAAAGAGTTTGAAGAGACCGCTACTGGCCCAAAATGGGACAGATTCAGGATTAATTAAAAAAAAAAAAAAAAAAACTGAAGTGAGTTGAAATATGGCAACTAATGTTTATTTTAAAATTTTTAACTTTTTCGCTAAACCCTTACCTTGCGTGTGCAGGGATACCATATCAGCCCTGGTTCGTGTCCCAGGTGCTCCACTTCTTTTCCAGCTCCCTGCTTCTGTGGCTTGGGAAAGCAGTAGAGGATGGCCCAAAGCCTTGGGACTTTTGCCAGATGTATTAGCCAGGAGCTGGATTGGAAGTGGAGTAGACTTGAACTAGCACAACAACAATGGCTCCACAGGACCTTTCTCTTTATATTCTGACCAATAGATGTTTTTGTAACCAATTAATGACTAAGTGATTCCAGACATTAAAGAGTAGTAGATACTATCACAAAAAAACCATAACAGATGTTTGATTCCTAATGTAAGAATCGTCACTACTGGGCCTGACGCCGTGGCCTAGCAATGAAAGTCCTCGCCTTAAATGCGCCGGGATCCCAAATGGGCGCCAGTTCTAGTCCCGGCAGTTCCACTTCCCATCCAGCTCCCTGCTTGTGGCCTGGGAAAGCAGTCAAGGATGGCCCAAAGCTTTGGGACCCTGCACCCGCGTGGGACTCTTGGAAGAAGTTCCTGGCTCCTGGCTTCAGATTGGCGCAGCACCAGCCCTTGCGCTCAATTGGGGAGTGAATCATTGGATGGAAGATCTTCCTCTGTCTCTCCTCCTCTTTATATATGACTTTGTAATGAAAAAAATATCGTCACTACTTAACAAGTAACATTGCTCTCATTTTTTAAAAATTTGAATAAAGTCTTTACATCTGTTGATTTATAGAATATATAGAAGAATGGGAATAAAAGCAAAATTCAGATTAGTAAACTACCAAGATAGAAAATCCATTTTGTGTTTCTTTTAACATTAGTATTGTGGGAAAAAGGCAACAACAACAACCAAAAAAAAAAAAAACCCTTAGATCAAACTATAGAGTGAGTGAAAAATGGATGTGCAGGTGGCATATTGTCTTCCAGTGAGTGAGTGCCAAGATTACCTAAAGATAGCCAGGAAGCGGAGCACCTGTGACCATGGCGAAGAGCCTCTCTGGAGAGTATGTGTGTGTATGTTTCTTTCTTTTTTACTTTTGACATACTTTTCTTTTTTTTTTTTTTTTTAAAGATTTGTTTATTTTTATTGCAAAGTCAGACATACAGAGAGAAGGAGAGACAGAGAGGAAGATCTTCCATGTAATGATTCACTCCCCAGGTGACAGCAATAACTAGAGCTGAGCCAATCCAAAGCCAGGAGCCAGGAGTCTCCTCCGGGTCTCCCACACGGGTGCAGGCTCCAATGCTTTGGACTGTGCTTGACTGCTTTCCCAGGCTACAAGCAGGGAGCTGGATGGAAGTGGGGCCACTGGGATATGAACCGGCACTCATATGGGATCCCAGTATGTTCAAGGCGAGGACTTTAACCACTGCGCTATTGTGCCAGGCCCTGCATGTGTTGCTTAGGAGAATCTGCCGTAGTTCTTGCTTCATTAATTAATGTTGCTACTAGGCCACATATCTTTTTCTTTTTTTTAAGATTTATTTTATTTATTGGAAAGTCAGATATACAGAGAGGAGGAGAGACAGAGAGGAAGATCTTCCGTCTGATGATTCACTCCCCAAGTGAACACAATGGCCAATGCTATGCCGATCTGAAGTCAGGATCCAGGAACTTCTTCCAGGTATCCCACATAGGTGCAGAGTCCCAAGGCTTTGGGCCGCCCTTGACTGCTTTCCCAGGCCACAGGCAGGGAGCTGGATGGGAAGTGGAACTGCCGGGATTAGAATCGGCTCCTTTATGGGATCCCAGTGCGTTTAAGGCGAGGACTTTAGCTGCTAGGCCACGGTGCTGGGCCCTAGGCCACATGTAGGAGTTTTCCACTGTGCTGTCTTCCCATGCTGGGCACTGGTTCAAGTTGCAGCTGTAACACTTTGGATCCTGTTGCCTACTAATGTGTCCAGAAAATAATGACCCAACCACCTGGGCTGCTTGACCCGGGTGAGAGATGAAGTGCCTCTCCCTGGCTTGGGTCTGGCCAGGCCCCAGCTGTTGCAGCCATCTGGGGAGTGGGTCAGTAGGTAGAAAATCTGTGTGTGTCTCTCCTTGTCTCTGCAACTCTACCTTTCAAGTAAATAAATCTTTAAAAAATAAGAATGGCTTTTTATTTTAGAAGGCATATATCTGCACTACTCCTAAATGAACTAACATTTTGGAAGATAGTTATTAAGTTGTGAGAAAAGTTTCAACTGTTAAATATTCAACAGTCCCGCTCTTGGAAAAATTTGATCATCTGTAATGATAAAATTTTATTATTTCACCTAAAACTTTAGAAACTATATGAATTATACCTACACAGGGCTTGTGCGTTCTTATAAAAAGAGGAATTCTCCGAGTGCTCACGGTGCAGGCAGAAGTCCCCCCAAGAGTGGACAGATTTACTTGTCCCCTGCTTTGGTGCCTCTGGGGACTGCGTTTTCCTGCTGTGTGCAGCCCTTGTCGCCCGTAGTGAGCACAGATGAGCAGCCCAAGTGCTTGGTGTTAGAATCCTGCTCTTCCACTAAAATCCACTGACGCCAAAGCATTGCACCAATGTGGATCTATTTGATTAAAAATCAGTTACTATGAATGACTGATTAGTATCACTGACTCAATGTTTGTAAAATGAGAGAGGAATGAATATCTCCAGCAGTTGGAAAGGGGACTCAGGATTATTTTAAATGGGAAGCCCTCCTGGCTACCTTACATTCCCCAGTCCTCGTTCCGGAAAAATATTTCATGACAACAATTTGTGGGCATGCAACCAGCATGAAAAATAATTATCTATAATGAGCTAGACACCTTCCAGAATGTCAGAATAATATGAACATCTGATTTTATATATTTTAAAGGTCCTTTATGAATTTTTTAAATTACAGAAAAATAGAGCATTTTCCTTGTTTTTTTTTTCTTGGTAAAATGTAGTCCTCTGTGCCTAGCACCATCAAGATACTGTCATTGGAGGGGATGACTTGAAATGGTGCCTTTGGGAGTTGATTTGAAATTGAAATAATTGTTTTTTCTTTTTAGAATGGCAGAATGTGGTGACATTTGGACGCTTTGCAAGTGTAGCTCCTTGTGGTCAACCATATGCTTGTATGCTGAGTCCAGTAAAGCTCTACTCTACAAATGTCCAGAAAGAAGGGCAGGGCTCTGAAACTCCCAGAGTGGGAAAAGTGCCATCGTTTGACGAAACAGGTGTGTGGGCAATTTCTTAAGCCTTTTTTTTTCTCTTTTTAGTATACTGGATTAGCTTGTGTAAAACTATTTGTCGCTTGGATATTTAATAGAACATGTAGTAACACTAACTAGAATCGTATTTTCCTCGTGGGAACTGCGTAACTGATGCTTTAGCTTAAGTTTTATATAACATTTTTTACTTAATTTTGTTTTTCCTTTTCCTAGGAATTTTCCCACTTTACTTAATTTTATTGGTATTAAATCCATGCATACGCTCGTGTTTCCCCTCAGTTATGTGTGTAGTTATATCTTTTTTTATTCCCAGTGATGTTTGTTATTTTCTTGATTAATCTTGCCAGAGCTTTGTCCTTTATTTTTTCCAGCTACTAATTTTTTACTTTGAACCGTGTTGTTGCATGGTTTTTGGTCAGTTTCTACTCTTTAATTATAGTCCCCTTTCTGCTTTCTTTGTGTTTATCCTGTATACTTTGCTCACTAATATTTAGACTTTCTCTGAAGGAGGCATTAAGCCATGATAACTCAGCATTTTAAATTGTTTGTACTTCTGAATGTGTAAGATTTGCCTACCACCATGGAAGGAATGTATCCCCCCGACTACAGAACAAGAATTTAGGTGGCTTTTATCCCAGGAAACCGCGGTCCCGGACTTCCCCTCCCGGTGCGGCGGGGAGGCAGCCTTGGAGGGGGCTGCAGAGGGAAGGAAAGCTGGACGAGTTCTAAACTCCCTTTAACACGGGAGCTGGGGCGGGGAGGGGGTCGCCAGGCCCTTCGTTGGTGCAGTGGTGATTTCACTGTCTCAGGAGCCCAGTTGCCATTGGTTCTGGATTACAGCCTGGGACCAGCTTGAAGCAAGCTCTGCCCTACTCTGGTTACCAGGGCAACCATCATTGTTTTTACATTGTAATTCTTTAACTTGTTCAGGTATAATTTAAAATTGCCAGGTAGATAGAAATTGTATAGGCATCATTTTGTAGTAACTATGTTGAGGAGAAATGCATGATCTGTGTGATTTGGTCAAAGTAACTGTTGAATAAATTTTTGGTTTATCACTTGGTCAGTGTTTCTTAATAGCCGGCATGTGCTTGATTTCAATGAGAGTTTCAACTGCTGGCTCAGAGTTTGTGTCATTTTCAGTTTTGTTGTGCTGTATGGACCTTTGTCTTTTCTTTTAATCTATTATTATCAAGATAGTGTTGGCATTTCATATTCTGGTGGTAGATTTAATGTTCCTTCCTTATAGTTCTGATTTTTGCTTTTTATATTTTGAGGCTTTGACATTAGCTAATACATATTCAGACATTTTTGGCTGTAAAATAGTGCTTTCTTTATAACATCTCCATTTCTTTTCACTAGTGTAAGCTTGGTTTTGACATAGTTAATATGACATTCTTTGTCAATTAACTAGAAGTTTAGGTTGTTTACATTTACTATAGTAGTCACTGATACGCTTGGGCATATTTCTACCATTTTATTGTGTACTTCTAGCATAATTTTCATTGTTTATAATATCTTTTTGCCTTTTAATGTTTTTTTCCACATCGCCATTTCATTATCCTCTTTTCTCATGGTTTCTCCGTCTCTTTCCCTCCCTCCCTCTCACACACACACACATACACACACAACCCACTTTTGTTTGGAAGTTATATGCTCTGTGTCCAAAAACTTGAAGCAATAGATATGTCACTTTTCCTTCTCAAAAATACAAGGAAATCAAAATACTTGAACTTGAGATTCCTTGCCTTCTAACTTACCATTCGTTGACTGATATTTTGGTGCTATCCTACTATTTCTTTTATATATATATATATATATATATGAAATACACATTGCTTAGGTATATCTAGAATCTGTATGAACTACCTTTTTGTACTTCTCTGATAGTTTTTTTCTGACATTTTATAGAAGGTACAGAAATTAATTTTATTTTGAAAGTCTTTTTCTTTGGTGTTAGTGGCAGTTTTTTGAAGTGACTAGGTGTGTATTTCTTGGTATTAGTCCTGCTTGTGGTAATTGGGCTTCTGGGATCTGATGACTGGTATTTTCCTAGAGTTTTAGAATTACCATGCATTGTCATTCTCTCAGGTAGTAGTTCTTCCGTGTTTCTGTTATCTCCTTTTGGAATTACTTGTCAGATTGTCCTGCTTTGCTTTCCAGGTCTCCATACCTTTCTGTCCTGCCTTTTAAAATTCAGTTTTCTAGTCTGTGTTCGTTTACTGATTTGCTCTTTAGTGGCCAATAATCTGCTGACTAATTGCATGTGTTGGGCTCTTAATTTTACTGCTTGTAATTTTCATTTTTTAAAAAATTGCTTATCAGCTTGCTTGAGTAGTCTTTCATTCCTCTTGTATTATCAAATTCCTGCTTTATCAGTAGACACAGTAAAGAGCTATGCTGTGTTTTGTGACTGAAAATTCCACTAAATGAAATCTTCCAGACTCTCACTATATTATCCCTTCCCTCTGTTTCTAGCCTTCTCACTCGTGATGCTATATCTGTTTTGTAACCAGATTGTTTATTTTCCTTGTAGTTTTTTGTTAGCTATCTGTTTATCTGGATTGAAGAATTGAAGATGCATTCTTGTTTAGAAGGTTTGCTTTTGTTTCTGTTAAATGCTTGAGGCACAACTTGGGGCCATGTTGAATTAAATTCTGTATTATGTCGTTTAAACCACAGTGGTAGCATGAGTTCAGGCTGTATACCTGTGTGAGCAGTGGCTTGTCCTTGGAATTTTCAGGGGAACATTTTTCTTTTCCTTTACTCAGTGGCAAAGCAGAGGCAAGTCTGCTTTCTTGTTCCCTTCTGTATATATTATTTATTTCTGGTTTGCAAATATATCACGTATGTTGCTTTCTAGACTCATTTGGAGAATAACCTAATGTTATTCTCTGGTCTTCCATGCCCTTTACAGCAGCAGAATTAGAATGTCAAAGAAAGGAGAAAGGAAGTAGAATCACCTGGACTGGTGGGGAGGAGCTAGGGATGGTGTTGGTAGTGTTGGCAGTGCCAATGTGAGAGGTGGAGCTAATGAAGAATGCAGCAGTCAGATGAGGCCCTTGTTCAGGAATTGGACATGATTTTTTTTTAAATTTATTACTGCTATCTTTTATTTTAATTTAAAATTAAATTTATTTATTTATTTTATGATTCCATAATACAGTTCTACAGGCTTCAGGATTTGCCTTCCTCTCTAAGTCCCCCATGTCATTACAATAGTATAGTCCTTCACAATCAGTCATACATGGACATGATCTTTTAGGCAGTGGGAATCAGTTGGAGGATATTAAATAGGGGAAATCCGTTCCCAAAATATTTATTTATTTGCAAATCAGAGTGTCAGAGACAGAAAGGCTTCCATCCACTGTTCATTTCCTAGATGACTGTAAAAGTTAGTACTCAGCCAGGTTCAAGTCAGGAGCCAGGAACTGCATCTGGGTCTTGCATGTGGATAGCAGGGACAAGCACTTGGGCCATCTTCCACTGCTTTTCCCAAGTGGATATTAGGGAGCTGGACTGGAAGCAGAATACCTAAGATGTCAGCCAGCACCTGTCTGGGATGCTGGTGTCCCGGGTGGTGGGTTTACCCTATATGCAACTACACCAGCCCCAGGTAGAGGAAATTCTTAATGAGATATAAGATTTTAGAAAGTAACTCCTTGCAAAATGCAAACATTGGAATGGAGGAAAACTGAAAGAAATAGAAACTCAGATCTAGACAAAGCTAATGTAGTGCTTTTGTTTTTTCTTGAAGATTTATTTATTTATATTGTAAAGTCAGATATATAGAGAGGAGCAGAGACAGAGAGGAAGATCTTCTGTCTGCTGATTCACTCCCCAAGTGACTGCCTAGCCGATCCAAAGCCAGGAGCCAGGAGCTTCTTCCAGGTCTCCCACGCAGGTGCAGAGTCCCAAGGCCTTAGGCCGTCCTCGACTGCTTTCCCAGGCCACAGGCAGGGAGCTGGATGGGAAGAGGGGTCACCGGGATTAGAGCTGGCCCCATATGGGATCCCGGTGCATTCAAGGCAAGGACTTTAGGCACTAGGCTACCACTCCAGGTCCAACAGTTTTATTTTGGACTCAATTTTTAAACATTTTCTTAGACTGAATTAGGTCTTGTTAGCCATCAAATAGACAGCAAGTAATTGTTTGACTGAAAGATAATTTTTATTTTTAAAGGTTGGAGATTGACTCTTGAATAATTCAGATCACACGAGAAAGCGGGAACGGCTCATTAGGAATCAGAGACTTGCTAAGGAACCCTTAAGGTTTTAAGGAGCAGTCAGATGTTTTAAATTTTAGTAAAATTAGTTTTAATTTTGATAATGATAGCAGATGTGTGGCAAACAGCCAGGGTTTGAACTTAAGACGAATGTCTAGGGATATTCGTGGATAGAATGTTGGGTTACTTGTTGATAAAGATTCTGCTCCAGGGTGCAGTGTGAGTTTATTAAAGTGATGGTATGTAAAATAAGATTCATATATGTACGTGAGGAGTTTACTATCATTCTTGTTTAGGCTTGATAACAGTATATAATTAGTAACAGCTAGACAGTTGGCAATGAGGAAGATATCCAGAAATATTCATCTTGCAGCAGCTCATTTTCTGTGATTTGGTTAAATGGCTTTGAACTGTGGAAAGGAAGAGAGCTGTTTCTGAACCGGGCAGGAGCTTTTGGTTGTTGAGTTCTCAGCTGAGTGTGGAGAACTTGCTACCCTGCTGCATTGCCTTTACTCTGCCCCGCCGTCACCCAAGGCAGTGGTAGGAAGTTGGCACATGCATGTTCCAAAGATGAAGATACTGGAGAAATTGTTTGCTCTGTAGCTGAAGAAAAAAATCATAATCATGTAACCCTTCAATCCAAATGTTATAAAGTATAAATTGAATACAGGTGCTACTAAACCTATCTTCAGTTGTTTTAAAGATTAATTTATTTTTATTTGAATGGCAGAGTTAGAGAAAGAGATCTTGCATCTGCCGGTTCTCTCCCCACATGGCCACAATGACTGGGGCTGAGCCAATTTAATGCCAGAAGCCAGGAGTTTCTTCTGGATTTTCCATGTGGGCACAGGGGCCTGTGGACTTGGGCCCTTCTCCACTGCTTTCCCAGGACATAAGCGAAGAGCTGCAGTGGAAGTGTAGCAGCTGGGATTGGAACTGGCACCATGTGGGCATAACCTGCGATGCCATGGTGCTGGCCACGCCTGTTCTTAATTTATCCGTGTGGCATCATCACCTGCTGGAGGGATACCTGCATCCCGTGGCAGGGAGCACTTGGGTTTAAGTCCTGCTTCTCCTTCTGATTAGCTTTCTGGTAATGCATACTCTGGGAGAAATTAGATGATGGCTCAAGTCCTTAAATCAGTGCCTTTCAAATAGATAAATACATCTTAAAAAAAAATGAAGAAGCAGAATAAGCTCAGAGAGAAAGAAGGGATGAAATATAAAAGAAACTATGAAGAACAAGAAATGAGTGAAATATATTGGTGAAATTAGCTGTTGATAATAAATGAACTGTCACTTAATATTCAATATTAAACTCTTAAGAATAATGAGACAGAAGGTTTTCAAAAGTTAAATAGTGTCTTTCTTTTTCATTTAAAAATTTATTTTTAAAACGGCAGAAAAAAAAGAAGAGAGATTGTCTCTTCACTGATTCGCTGCTGGATTCCAGCAGCTGGGGCTGGACCAAGCCAAAGCCTGGAACTCAACCTGGATCTCCCTGCTGGCTGTCAAGGACTTTAGCCAGTTCTGCCTTCCAGGATATCCATTAGCAGAAAATTGGAAATAGAGCTGAGACTGGAGCTCAGGCATTCTTCTAAATAAATACATATAAATTATGTATTTCTAAGATAGATTGAAGCGTTACATGATTATGATTTTTTTTTCTTCAGCTACAGGGCAAACAGGAAAACTTGATCATTGTAACAGATGGCAGGAAAGATAAGGAAAAATATGTCAAGTGAAAGTAACAGTAGGCCACAGAAGGTCAAATGCAGCACGGTCAGGGTGGCTCCACAGTACTGTAGATGTGTGGGAACATGGTCAGTTCCTATTTCATGACGTGATGGAGTTCCATGGCCCAGATTTCTCCTCATGTGGAAATAGTGACTATGTAATGTTGAGGGAGGCTGTGGGAACTTCTCCGTGCCCCAGTTTCTTCACAAGATAAAGATGGCAGTATTTATCTCACAGTGACTTTGGGAGTGTTAAATAACACACTTGAAGTATATAGAGTAATATATGGCACATGTTAAGTGGTTAAATGTTACCTCTAACTGATGATTTTTGATGTGTTAATTGATGACATAAAGACACATAAGGAAAACATTACAACAGTGGGTTTTTAAAAAGATTTATTTGAAAGGCAGAGTTAATGGAGAGAGAAAGAGAAGGAGGGAGGGAGGGGGAGAGAAAGAGTGAGCAAGAAAGAGAAAGATAGGTGTCTTCCATCCTCTGGTTCACTCCCCAGGTGATCAGGCTGTTGGGACCGGGTCAGACCAAAGCCGGAAACCAGGTTCCTCCTCTGGGTCCTCAGCCTGGGCACAGGGGCCTCAGCACCTGGGTCCTACTCGCTGCCTTCCCAGATACATTTTCAGAGAGCTGAGTTGGAAGTGGAGCAACCAGGACACAAATGAGCACCCATTTGGGGTGTCAGCAGAGGGTGCTTCAACTGCTGTGCCGTAGCACTGGCACCAACAGTGAGATTTTTATTGTGAAAATTTGATACATATAAAAGAATATTACAGTGCATAATACATATAAGTTAGGAGACAGTAAAATTAATACTTTGGAATTTAGTGCTGAATCTGAGACTTGTCTTTTCTTGGTCACACCTTTACCCTCCTTTTACCCCATGTGACCAGGTGCCTATCTGGAATTTTGGGTTGATTTTTAAAAAGGAATCACTTTATACATTTGTATATATCTCTAACCATTTTGCTTGTTTTGACTTTTAATGGCTATTTGTGTTATTCCTTGTGTGATTTACTTTTTCTGGTAAATTTTGTTGAGATTCATTCTAAATATCCATCCTAAAATTTAAAGTATTATAACGTCAATTCATTAATTGTCACTTAGATAACTATGCCACAAACTACTGGGAGATGTTGAGTGAGTAAATTGATACCTACTAAGGGCTTAGAGTAGTGCTTGGCACACAGTAAGATCTAAAAGAAAAACAGCCATTTTTTAAAAAATTTATTTATTTTTACTGGAAAGGCAGATATACAGAGAGGAGAAGAGACAGAGAGGAAGGTCTTTCATCCGTTGGTTCACTCCCCAAGCGACTGCAGTGGCTGGAGCTGAACCAATCTGAAACCAGGAGCCTCTTCCTGGGCCGTCCTCGACTGCTTTCCCAGGCCACAAGCAGGGAGCTGGATGGGATGTGGAGCTGCTGGGATTAGAACCGGCACCCATATGGGATCCCAGTGCGTTCAAGGTGAGGACTTTAACTGCTATGCTATTGTGCCAGGCCTGACAGCCATGCATATTATTCACCTGTGTGAAATGTGGTGTGACTGGGACGTGATTCCTTTTTTCCCTTGCTGCTGAGCGCTTGGGCTGCTTTCCAGGGTCATTGTTCTAAGCATTTGTGTACCTCGGCCTTTGTGCCCCGGTTTAAGTATCTTAAAGGCAAGTAAATGGACCTAGAAGAATTGCTGGGTTGTATAGGCATGTTAGAGGATGGCAGTGTGTTTGGAAAGGTCTGTTCCTGCAGGCAGTGTGTGTGTTCCTCTTGCTATCTACCCTGGCCAGCATTAGGTCTTGTTTCCTGTGAAAGTTTTTTTTTTTTTTTTAATCTCCATTTTTCCCCCTCATGGATGGTATTTTTCTTTGACCTGGAAGCATTTTTAAAAAATATGTAAAAAGTTTAAATATTTAAATATTCTTGATTAGTTGGAAATATCTTCTCTGCACTTGAGGCTTTTTCCTTTTCCCAAGAATTATCTCTAGAACAATTATAAGTGGAAAAACTATACACTTTTTTTTTCCTTCATTGTAAAGAAATGTCTGTAAACTTTCACCATTGAATACATTATTCATTATTGGTTTTACACGTTAAAGAAATTTTTTTGTCCTAATTTCTGAAAGGGCTTATGACTTGTATGACTATTAAATTTGCTGCACGATTTTTCTTTAGCTTCTAAAATGGTTCTATAGTTGTTGTTGTTGTTTTTAAATCTATTAACGAGGGGGAAAATAACTTTAGTAAAGGTTAATTACTCTTGCTGTCTTAGAATGCATTCATCAGATACGTTACCTTTTTTAGACATTGTTATATTAATTGTTCTGGATTAGTATGACATCAGCTCTTTAATGTAAACTTTTGTTTAATAAACCTTGCAGTGGAAAATATAGGCGCAGAACTCAAGGCTCCACTTAAAGAACCGCTCCAAGTAAGAGGTGAGTATCTGTTTCATGCTGTTTTTTAACGTGAATATGCTCTGAATTAAGTATATGTTGATAATTTATATAGTTCTCCTTAGTCTTCTTGTATTCTAAAATATAGTTTATATTTACTTGTATTTAGAATCATGTAGATTTAGTCTCTCTTCAACTTAGAATAGCAAATGGAATTGATAAATATTGGAATAGAATATGAAATACATTACAATTTGAAGCAGATCACCGATTTTTTGGTAAGTAGCTTCTACACTGAGATGATTTAGATAGACTGGTAGGACATGGTTTGCACTTCGTCGTCAGTGTCATCTGCTGTAGACGAACTGTGAGAAAAAGCTGGGTGACGACAAATGCAATTTCACTCTGTTTTATACTTGTATAATTCTTTTTTTCTGATGTGATTGTGTCACAAAAAAGGAGTCTTTTTAAGCAGAATTTGTTAGTATTAGCATATATTCATCTTTTAGTGTGTATATTTATTTTCTTCATTTTTTGTTTAGTCAAAGCAGTCCTTAAGAAAAGGGAGTATGGATCTAAGTATACACAGAATAATTTCATCACTGGAGTCAGAGCGATCAATGAGTTCTGCCTTAAATCCAGGTACAGTAGTTTGTTTACGTGTAATAGTGTGCCTAGCTACATAATCCCAGTAAGTGCTATGCCTTAGAATCTGCTACCATCCATATGTGAGGATTTTCCTTCTGATTTTTTTCTAAATTGAGGAAATATTTTTATCTAGTCAAAAATGTGACAGTTGTTAAGTAACCAAACTACATTTTCCCCTCACATAAGCAATTTTGTTTCTTAACATCTTAAAAATCACCATGATGAGTTCTTTCGAACTGCTGTATTATCCTAAAGTCCTGGGCGTGGTGCAATTGCTCAATAGGTAATTCCTTCTTTGCATATGCCAGGATCCCATATGGTGTCTGTGTCCTGGCTGCCCCACTTCCCATCCAGCTCCCTGCTTGTGGCCTGGGAATGCAATGGAGGACGGCCCAAAGCCTTGGGACGCTGTATCCGCATGGGAGACCTAGAAGAGGCTCCTGGCGTCAGCTCAGCTCTAGCTGTAGCAGCCAATTGAGTGAACTAGCAGATGGAAGACCTTTCTGTCTGTCAGTCTGCCTTTTCAATAAGAATAAATTAATTTTAAAAGGAAATATGTATATCCATAACAAATGTTACAGTTTAACTTAAAGTAACAGTGAGAACACTGATGTAAAACTATTCCATTTCACATTTAGTTCAAAGAAAAATTTTGTGAATTAAGTGGATCAGATATTGATTGCTGTCTCTGTATTCAATATGTTAATGACTTTCCCAGTTCATTTAACAAATCAGTGACAGAGAGTTCGTTACATAGCTTTTGATGTGTTGTCCGAACTCTGACAAGTACTGGCTGTCAGTTTCTTGAAAATATAGGTTTAGTTTCTGCAATTTATGATGTCCAGATTTTTATTTATGGGTGTTCTCATTAGGAAAGTTCTTTAGGAAGAACCAAAGTTAAATGGAAAATGTTTATTTAGTAGTAACTCGATGACCAAATAACCCTCTCAGAATATGAGAAAGGAAAATCTTTACAAAAACAGGTAACTAACATAACCCTTTATGAATTTTGACACTTTGGGATGGTTTTACTACTTACTAGTTTTCTAGATGAAAACAAACTTGGTGTAAAGTTTTGATTTAATTGATTTCTTCCAAGATGATTTCGGGGCAGAGAGTGAGGGTGAGCGAGCGGGGAGACACTTAGACAAGTACATGCTCTCCTGCCTGCTGGTCCGCTCCCCGGAAGCAAGTCCAAAGTAGCCGGCAGCACGGAATGCGAGTGCAGTCTCCCCAGTTCCCAATGCTCTGCTGCCTCCCGTGTCCGCAGTGGCAGGAGGACTGACCCCGCACTCCAGGGTGGCCCTTCTGTATGCTGACCTGCATCGTAACCAACTGGACGAATACTGCCTGTTAAATTCTTAGAATGATCCACTAATCTGTGTTGTTTCTTTTCCCATACATTAAGAATGGCACTGTTGTGCCCATTACAGATTAAAAAAAATAAACCATGGATGAGCAGGAACTGAATCTCTGTATATTACATGATGGCGTTTCTATTAAATATCAAAAAATCTTTTTCCTTACTGTCTCTGGATCATTTTTTAATGTGAAATACCATCTTTGAACTGTTCTTTAAAAGCTGAGGATCTGTGTAGTAGCTTTTTTCTGCCCTTAGTAATCTTTTAAAGTACATAAACTATATGTTTTTTCTAAATAAACTCAATATATTTCTTTCTCCAGTGATCTAGAACAGCTGAGAAAAATCAGGCGGCGAAGTCCTCATGAAGATACTGAGTCTTTTACTGTGTACCTGAGATCGGACGTGGAGGCAAAGTAAGAAGATCCCTGCGTGCAGTTAAAGTACAACCCAGACACAGGACTGAGAAACACTTAAACAGTCAGAATTTATTGTATCAAATATTTAAAAGATTACATGTTTATATTCACAAATGTGTCTAACTGGGTATTAGTTCTAACTTAGATGTACATATAGCTGTAAAATATATATTGCAATGTATAAGAAAACTCACTGTTGAATTCACTCATATTTTTAGACTTAATTTGGAAGTTTCTCACGTGATCTGTGTTTTCTAAAAGGAACTTATGCTTGGTTATGAGATTCTCATTTGCATATGATATGGTTCCTGGATAGATTTGAGTATGATACATCAGAGTCATTAGCGTTGTTCATTGCTGATGACCATATGTGTGTGCATAGATCTTTGGAAGTTTGGGGAAGCCCTGAAGCTCTTGCCAGAGAGAAGAAGCTACGCAAGGAAGCAGAAATAGAATATAGAGAACGTAAGTGGATTCGTTTAAAGTTAATTGAAAAGCAACTCTTGCAAATGAAAAAAAAAAAGTTAATTGAAAAGTAAGTAAGAGTTGCACCGTGGTAACCGCGTGTCTGTAATGTTTGCACGCCTTCTAGCCTTGGACTCACTTATCTTACAAAAAAAAGGATGCTTTGTGTTTTTCCCCATAGCATTTTTTTTTAAGATTAATTTTTTTGGAAACGTAGATTTACAGAGAGAAGGAGAGACATCTTCCAGCTTCTGGATTCACTCCTGAAGTGGCCGCAATGGCCAGAGCTGAGCCAATCCAAAGCCAGAAGCTTCTTCTGGGTCTCCCACTTGGGTGCAGGGTCCCAAGGCTTTGGACCATCCCCCATTGCTTTCCCAGGTCACAAACAGGGAGCTGGAAGGCAAGTAGAGTAGCCAGGACCCAAACCAATGATCATGTGGGATCTCAGTGCATATAAGACGAGGACTTTAGCCACTAGGCAACCGCACTGGGCCCCTCTGCATAGCATTTTAAGGATGAGAGGGAGAGAAGCTACAAGTTGTAGTTTTTATAACAAATGTAACTATTTGAATTTCAGTCTAATTTGAAGATTCTACTTGTTATGAAAATAATAGACAGTAACTGCTTTCTTCCAGAAAAGTCTGTTAATTCAGCTTTGACTTTAAATAACTTAGTAGATATTTGATAAACACCTATTGTGAACAAGAAGCTGTGCTTGGTGTTTGAGTTCTGGCTGTGTTACTTCCCAGCCATATATTGACACTCAAAATGCCTGTAATAGCTAGGAATGGGTCAGGCTGGATCCAGGAGCCAGAAACTTAACCTGGATCTCCTGTGTGGCTCTAGGGCCCCATGCACTTGTGCGTGGTCAGCTGTCTTTGGAAATGCATTAGCAGCAACTGGAGTTAGGAGTGAAGCTAGGATTTGAACCCAAGAATTGTAGTTTGGCTTTTTCACAAGCAGCAGCTTAACTACTGTGCCAAATATTTGTATCTCTTGCATTTGTGAATGAAAAAATATGGGTCCAGCATTGTGTTGTAATGGATTAAGCTGCTGGCTGCAACCGTGGCATCCCATCAAGTCACCAGTTCAAGTCCAGGCTGCTTCACTTCCAGTGCAGTTTCCTGGTAATGGGCCTAGGAAAGGAGCAAAAGATGGTGCAAGTCCTTGGGCCCCCACACCCACATGGGAGACAGAAGAAGCTCCTGGCTTTGGTCTGTCCCACCCTCAGTCATTGCAGCCATTGGGGGAGTGAACCAGCAAGTGCTCATCTCCCTCTTTCTCTCCTTAACTCTAGCTGTCAAACAAATAAAAGAAATATTTTTGTAATGAAAAATTTGTTTTTATATTGGGTTTAAATAATTCATTTCTAATAACTAGTATCCAACTGACTTTACCTCAGTGCAAACCCAGGCACCCCCCCCCCCCAATCCACTTTTATTGTGGTGAAAACTATGAGTAAGACAGAATTTGACATTGCAACTGTTTTTTAATGCGCAGTCTAGAAGTTTTAAGTATATTCACACTGTTAGAAAGCAGATTTTCAGAGTCATTCATGTTTCACCATTTAGCCTGTACCCATTAAGGAACTACCATGCTTTTTCCCCAACCCCTGGCAGCAACCATTTCGCTTTTCATTTCTAAGAATATGAGAACTTTAGATACCTCATATAGATGGACTCATATTTGTCCTTTGTTATTGGTTTGCTTTCCTTAGCATATTATCTACAAGGTTATTGCATGTTGTAGCTTGTGACATGATTTCTTTCCTTTTTAAGACCAGATAGTATTCTGCTGGATGTGTGTATCTCATGTTCTTTATCTATTCATCCAATGGATGTTTGGGTTGTTTTACCATTTAACCATTGTGAGTAGTGCTACTGTTAACACGAGTGTTCACATGGCTCTTCAAAACCCTATTTGTTTGAGATAGATGGCTAGAATTGAGATTGCTGAACCACAGAGTAATTCTGTCTTTAATTTTTTTAAGTAACCCCACATTGTTTTTGACAGTGATTGCATCTTTTTGCATTCCTGTCATCAGTACACAAGCTTTCCACACATCCTTGCCAACACTTGTGCTTTTTGTTTAATAGTAGCCATCCTAATGGTATGCGATGATTCCTCCTTATGGTTTTTATCTCTATTTTTCTAATGGTTTTGATATTGAATATCTTTTCATTTGCATATCACTTTTGGAGAAATACCTGTTGAAATCCTTTGCTATTCTTTAATGGGGTTGCACATGTAAATATCCTGTAACTTGATAGTTTTGCTGGGAGCTAGTAAAGCAGGTTTACCATAGTCCTTTTATTTATTTATTTGAAAGGCAAAGTTACACACAGGGAAGGAGAGATGGGAGAGAGACGTCTTCCATCTACTGGATCATTCCCCGAAGTGCTGCAACAGCCTGAGCTGGGCTGGTCCAACGCCAGGAGCATCTTCCTGGTCTCTCATGTGGGTGCAGGGGCCCAGGGGCTTAAGCCAGCCTTCACTGCTTTTCTGAAACATTATCAGGGAGCTGGATTGGATGTGGAGCAGCTGGGAGATGAACTGCTGTTTATATGAGAGCCAGCATAGCAAGCAACGTCTTTATCTACAGTGTTGTCCCCAACATATCTTAAAAGGAATAATTGCATTAATCTAAGCTGCAACTGCAAAAAATATGTATGACCTAAATTTATTTTGTAATTCTTATAGGGCTGTTTAGAAACCAAAAAATATTAAGAGAATATAGAGATTTCTTGGGAAATACCAAGGTAAGGAAATCTTTCTAATAATGTGTGTTTGAATTTGACTACTTCAGATATTTCATATTATTATTAATATTAATTAATATTGCTATTCATACTGATGGTGGTATTATAGCACTAATATTAGCCCATTGCAAATTCTAGTATGTCTATGGTTTAATTCAGGGTTTTCTTGAGCAAGCTAGTTTACTAAATTATGTCTATTCGTTGCTGATTTTCTTCAAATTTTAAAAATTGAAGTAGATTTTCTTTAAAATATAACCATGTATGCACATTAACCTGTAGCTGTAGATGGAGAAGACTTTATTTTCAAAAGTTTTGGCAGGATTAGCTCTCATGGATACCCTGAATTCTTTCCCTTCTGCTGCTTGTGACTCTGGTTTAACATTCAAGCTACCAACTCTCAGCTTAGCCCCGAAAAACTCAGCCCTTAGATGAGAAAAGTACATAACTATCTTGACCATTTGTTTCTTTTCCATAGGACTGTATAAAATCAACAGACAATATTGTTTGTCTTACTAACCTTACCCAGCACATTCACTCTCCTACCATTTGCAACAGTTACACTATTTGCAATCTTCCCACTGTTCACTCTTCCACTGTTGGCCCTATTTAATTGAAAAAATAAGTACATAGTAATTTAATAAAAGTGCATCATCTTTTGTCCCCAATTATATACCAGAATGCACTGTTTTTCTTCTTTCAAGGAGGAACTTAATATTGGGGTAACAGAAAGTTTGCTGTTATTGCCTCTTTTTTCTACTGATACTGGTACAATTTGGGCATTTATGATGTACTCCACTGAAATGGCTCTTACCATTGTCACCAGTCCTTCCAGAGCATTCTATCAGCTTATGGTTTGTTGCCTTCCATCCATTGAAACTTGGCTAGGAGGAATCTCTTATCAAGAAGTCGTTCCATTGCTCACTTGGGCAGAACATGCACTAAAATTGGAATGATACAGAGAAGATTAGCATGGACCCCTAAGCAAGGATGACATGCAAATTCATGAAGCGTTCCATATTTGGGGGGAGCTGCCTTCTTCAAGGAGAAGGAAATCAGGGAGGACAAACTGTGAAATGTTAGTTTCTGAGTTTTACCATATAGAGTCTAAGATTAAAAAAAAAAGTTGCTCCCAAAGAGAGTGCTTGGCCTAGCAGTTTAGACAACCAGTCATACTACAGTTCTTGATGATGCGCTCCCTGGGAGGCAGTGATGACTGCTCTTAAATATTGGGCTCCTGCCACCTTTGAGAAAGCAGACCAAATTGGTATTAATTTTGGAACCTTACTATGAACCATTTCGTTTTTCTTTTTCTTTTTTTTTTTTGTAATTCTTTATTATTATTATTATTATTATTAATTACATTGCATTATGTGACACGGTTTTATAGGTACTGGGATTCCCCCCACCCCTTCTCAAACCCTCCCCCCATGGTGGATTCCTCCACCTTGTTGCATTACCACAGTTCAAATTCAGTTGAGATTCTTTCATTGCAAGCATATACCAAGCATAGAGTCCAGCATCTTATTGTCCAGATAAGTTCAACGGCTTGTTGGGGAGACCATCTCTGGTCTGAAATAGAGCTGGCAGAGTATCATCCCAATCAATTAAAAGCCCCAACATAACATCAGCAACAATTTATAACATTATGGAGTTAATTCACATAGTATTGAGTAGCCAATATGTTAAAAAAAAATGCAAGTTCTTAACCACATCCTGTGACTTCCTCGTTGACATTTCAATTTTTGTTTATGTACAACTGGGTTCTATACACCTTAAAATGGCTATAGGTTACTACTCAGCTGTCTCGTGACTATTTTCATTATAGTATTTAGCATTTTATAGCATTGAAGCATAATTTTGCTGAACTTGGCTTTTTTCTGGGTAGTCTAGATTGGCTTATAACTCTAACAGGACATATGTCAACAGTTTAGGTGCAGAACAGTTTTAGGAGGGGTGTGCAGAGAAATCTTCAATGCCCTAGTGAGGAGTAACTAATCTTTGTGTCCCTCCTAGTAAGAAGTAAGTGAATCCACGCTGACCGTTTCCTGTCTGATTCTAAGATTTACTTGTTCTCTGTCTGTCTATTCTAGATTGTTTGTTTGTTTGTTTTGAGGGGTTGGCAATGACCTCCTGATGGTCATTGCCAGAGAGGGTGGGGACCCAAAGTTGGAACCAAGCGAGGACCAGAGAAAGCTCCCCTCCCTAGTCCCGAAGGAAGTTTACTGTTTTTCTGTTTCTGCGGACCACTCAGGGCTCCTGACTGTTGTTCTGGAGCCCTTGGATCCTGTGAGGAAGGATTTGGACTTGTTCCATCCCATGTGGTAGCTCCAAGTGGGAGTGGATGACCTCAGAGTTCTCGGCCTCCGAGGGCACTCCAATTCCCTGTGGTCTCCTTGGCTGTTGGGATGTAGTCCTTCGTGCCCGTACTGATAGTCCTTGGTGAGAATCCGGGAGTCTCTAGGGTTGGGATACAAGCCTCCTCCTGTCCATCTGATCCACTCTGGTGTCCCCCACTGCTCCATGTATATGACCTCCTATTAAGAGGTTGTCAGGATCGCTCTTTTTTTTTTAAAGATTTATTTTTTTTTCGGGCCCGGCGCAGTGGCGCAAGTGGTTAAGGTCCTCGCCTTGCACGCCCGGGATCCCATATGGGCACCAGTTCTAATCCTGGCAGCCCCGCTTCCCTTCCAGCTCCCTGCCTGTGGCCCGGGAAAACAGTCAAGGACGGCCCAAAGCTTTGGGACTCTGCACCCATGTGGGAGACCCGGAAGAGGCTCCTGGCTTCAGATAGGCATAGCACCAGCTGTTGCGCTCACTTGGGGAGTGAATCATCGGACAGAAGATCTTCCTCTCTGTCTTTCCTCTCTGTATATTCGCCTTTCCAATAAAAAAATAATAAAAATAAATCTTTAAAAAAAAGATTTATTTATTTTTTATTACAAAGTTAGATATACATAGAGGAGGAGAGACAGAGAGGAAGATCTTCCGTCTGTTGATTCACTCCCCAAGTGAGCACAACGGCCAGTTCTGCGCGGATCTGAAGCCGGGAACCAGGAACCTTTTCCAAGTCTTCCACATGGGTACAGTATCCCAAAGCTTTGGGCCGTGCTCCACTGCTTTCCCAGGCCACATGCAGGGAGCTGGATGGGAAGTGGAGCTGCCAGGATTAGAACCGGCACCCATATGGGATCTGGGCACGTATTTCTTTGTGGATCACCAAAAAATTTTGGCTTTTGGCCCAATGAGAAAGAAGATAGATAAAAATTTGATAGATTGGGGTGGAAGGTAGTAGCATTTCAGGGAGAAGAAAGAAAAACCATAGGAAGAAAGTATTCAAGGAATGACAAAAAAATTTAAATCAAGAAAATATTTTCCCTGATTATGTTTCTCTGTTGTTTTGTTACCTTTGTTGGGTCACTTTGACAAAGCAAATGCATTATTTTTATTTCATTATATTTCATTCATCTGCAGAGAACACTCAGGAGTTCAGTAGAGCAGGAAACTTGTTGGCTTGGATTGTTTCTTTCCTAAAAGTGAACACATTGCTCAAGAAGATTTCAAAAAATTAGAATATATGGATTTTCAGTTCAATATTTATATCACTTTATGAATCATTTCTGTGTAGCAGACTCAGATCCTTTTGTAAAAGTAGACTGGTCATGAATTATAAGGAAACAAAACAAAGTTGTGGAAAAAGACCCATTTCAAGGAAAAAAATTTAGAGAGAAAGAAATAACCTAGTTTTTCTGAGATCTTTGAACTAAGAGAAATTCTCTGGTGTGTCAGGGCCCCCTGTTATAGCACTGTGCTCGGATATTTTGGAGGATTTTATTTCTGCTTTTTTGCAGCCACGCTCTGGAACGGCATCAGTGTTCTTTAAGGGACCAGGAAAAGTGGTGATGGTTGCCATTTGCATGTAAGTACTGAAAAGTAAGCCTTCTTAGATAGCAGCATATTCCTTTAAACAAGTCTATATTATTTTTTGAAAATTGAAGAAATCCTCAATAGTGTTTGTAAGGGGTGGGGGAGAAGTATGAGTCTATATAGACACCCATGTTTGTGCTCTGTATACTTACAATGTAATTAAGAACATTTGGGGGCCCGGCACGATGGCTCAGTAGCTAAATCCTTGCCTTGCATGTGTCCGGAATGCCATATAGTGGGCGGTGTGTGTCCCAGGTGCTCCACTTCCTAATCCAGCTCCCTGCCATTGTGCCTAGGAAACAGCCAAGGATAGCTCAAGTCGTAGGGCCCAAGTACCTTTATGGGAGACCTGAAACAAGCTCCAGGCTCCTGGCTTCAGTTCAGTCCAGATCCTAGTCATTGCGGCCTTTTGGGAAGTGACTCAGTGGGTGAAGATCTCCCCTTTCTCACCTCTCTGTGCAGAAATCTGAATTGCAAATAAAAATAAATGTTTTTTTTTTTTTAAATTGATCAGGAGTAAGCATTTAGTCTAGCAGTTATACCTGCATCCCACATCAGAATTCCTACACTAATTTTAGGCTCTGTCTCCTGACGCTAGCTTCCTGCTAATGCAGACCTGGGAGGCAAGCAGTGATGACCTAAGCAATTGGGTTTCTCCACCCTGTGGGAGACTGCATTGCATGCTGGCTTCTTGCTCCTGCTCAGTTGATGTGGGTATTTGGGAAGTGAACCAAAGATTGGAACTTTGTCTTTACCTGTAAAATAAGAGAACATTTTAAGAAAAGAATACATGAAATTTGTGATTGATACTGTGATGGGATCTGGGAATATCAAACTTAATTTAATTCATAATTATTTAAGGATTAGAAGGGTGCTAAACTAGAAGAAAGCATTTCCAATAATGTAGGCAAGGAGAGGATGGTCATGGTGGTAAACTTGGAGAGATGTGGAAATGTTCCAGAAGTGTTTAGAAGTTATGGGGAAGAATGGGCCCACAGTTTCCAATGTACAGTTGGAAAGCTATTGCATGATTCATGGAAACAACGCAGAGTGGGAACAAAGAAAATGATGCATTCCTGTTTGAGTTTGAGGAGTCTGTAGGCTTTTGTAAGAGCTGGCAGTGGATTAGTGGGCTTTTTGACCAGGAAAACAGGGACATCATTACAGTTTCCATCAAAGGAATATAAATAAACCGCTTACCATACCAGCTAGTAATATGTACTGAATAAATTGATGCATATTGTTAATATATATATTTATCCGAAACTCAGGAGGCTGACCAAGATAGTGATTTGGTGTCAAAAATTTGATACTATCTATGTGACAATTAAAGTCAAAAGGAATCATTAAGATAACTTAGAGAATATACATATAATGTAAGGAAGAAAAAGCCTTTGAGAGAAATAAAACTGCATTGCTGAGAATTGAGTAGGGGAGAAGGAGCCTGTACACATAGAGAGAATACCGGGAAACTGAGGAAAGACTATTTGAAAAAAATAATAATAATACAAAATGCATCTGAGGAGGTAAGGAAAATACTGAAATGTTTCCAGGAATTAAATTGCAAGGAATGAGTGGCAGTGTTGGTAAGAACAATCTAAGATGGAATTTGAAGATAGAAAACATTGTTGAATTATTTGAAGTCTTTATGCAGTGAAGAAAACTGAAATAGCAAAAAGGTATTTTCTCAAGATTGAAGGAGAGACGCAGGGAAAAGGGTAGTTGGAAGCGGGTGGGGATGTGTGTTTTCCTTGTCATCAGACATGGCAATGAGTAGGATTGTGCCTTCATAACATTTCATGGCTGAAGAGATCTGGGCAGGAGTCCCCTCGGAGCCGACCATGTTGAGCTCAACAGCTGGATCTCCTAGGATGATCCAGGGACCGTTGGTCTAGTTGGTCCAGCATCTGCCTGTTTGAATAAGCAGACCCTCCCCGAAGTCTTGCCTTGGATACTGTGCTGCTGGGCAGTAGCAAGTGCAGATCCTCTTCTCCACAGCGCCTCTTTTTAATTTCATCATGCCCAAATATAGAACACATGTTCCCTCATCAAATCTCAAAACATATTTAAGTGATTTGCTTACATTTGGCACATCTCTTCATTTGAGTTCTTAACGGCACCATAATCTCTATCCTTCAGACTGCTCCTTTGTTGCCTAAATTTAAGGTCCTTATAGGCAAAGGATGTGCTTTCAACAGAATGTAATATGAAGTCAGTTCCATGAGCTTTTGAAGGAAATTTTAATCAAAACCTGGGCTAAGTTGTTTTCTTTTTCTCTCCTAGCAATGGATTAAACTGCTTCTTTAAGTTTCTTGCCTGGATTTATACAGGATCAGCAAGTATGTTTTCAGAAGCTATACATTCATTATCTGATACTTGTAATCAGGTGAGATTGAAAGTTTTTTTCTAAATAAATTTAAAGGTATTTTCTCTTAGGCTTTAGCCAGAAAGTTGACCTACTTATAAACAGGTATTATTTTAGTTTTCTTGTTGAAGAGGACAGAACTTTACGTCTGAGTGATAGAATGTACTTACATATGATCATGGCTTTTTTTGTTTTGTTTTTTTTTTTTAAGATTTATTTATTTTTATTACAAAGTCGGAGAGGAGGAGAGATTGAGAGGAAGATCTTCCGTTCAATGATTCACTCCCCAACTGAGCGCAATGGCCGGTGCTGAGCCAATTCAAAGCCAAGAGCCAGGAACTTCCTTCAGGTCTCCCACATGGGTGCAGCGTCCCAATGCTTTGGGCCGTCCTCGACTGCTTTCCCAGGCCACAAGCAAGGAGCTGGGTGGGAAGTGGAGCTGCTGGGATATGAACCAGCGCCCAAATGGGATCCTGGCACGTTCAAGGGGAGGATCTTAGCCACTAGCCTACTATGATGCTGGGCCCGATCATGGTGTTTTAAAGCAGGATATAATGCTTTAGAGCTTCCCACAATGTATGGGCAGAGCAGTACATGATTTCCATTCACTGAATGTTCTGGACATGTTTTTGTACAGATTTCTTAAAATGAGCACAATTTTTGAATCTGACTATAAGCTACTTATGATTATAAAAGTAAGTGAATCTAAGTCTTTTGAAGAAATAAAATGATCATGTTACTGGAGAAAACATCTTAGTATTAGAGTGGTAGTTTGAATTACTTTCCTTGAATTTGCAAATAAACAGTTTTTATAAAATTAAAATACTTTTGAATCCCCATGACATGCAATTGTGAATTCTTAATGATTACAATAAGTTTCTACTTGGGTATCATTTAATAGTTTAAAGAGTGTAGCATATTAAGAGACTATATTTTCAATGTTTATTTATCTATACTGCTGTCGTGTAGGAACAGATGCCCAGTGTGATAGCGTAATGGTTAAGGGCCTCGCCTTGAACACGCCCGGATCCCATATGGACGCCAATTCTAGTCCCAGCAGCCCCACTTCCCATCCAGCTCCCTGCTTGTGGCCTGGGAAAGCAGTCGAGGATAGCCCAAAGCATTGGGATGCTGCACCCATGTGGGAGACCTGGAGGAAGTTCCTGGCTCCTGGCTCCTGGCTTCAGATTGGTACAGCACCAGCCGTTGCAGCCACTTTGGGGAGTGAATCATCAGACAGAAGATGATATTCTCTGTCTCTCCTCCTCTATGTACATCTGCCTTTCCAATAAAATAAGTAAATCTTTTTTAAAAAATTAAGTTACAGGACCTGGTGTGACAGCGTAGTAGCTAAAATCCTTGCTTTCATGTGCTGGGATCCCATATGGGCATTGGTTCATATCCTCGCTGTTCTGCTTTTCATCCAGCTCCCTGCTTGAGGCCTGGGAAAGCAGTAGAGGATGGCTCAAAGCATTGGGACCTTGTACCCACATGGGAGACCTGGAAGAAGCTCTTAGCTCCTGGCTTTGGATTGCCTCAGCTTTGGCCCGTGTGGCCACTTGGGGAGTGAACCAGTGGACTATGTCTCCTTCTGTCTGTAAATCTGACTTTCCAGCAAAAAATAAATAAATAAATCTTTAAAAAAAATCCTTAACATGTAATAAAATTCAATCTTGCAACATATGAAAATGATGATCTATCATAATCAGTAAGTGATTTCAAGATTGGTAAGGTTGGTTTAACATTTAAAATATTAGGTATAGAAGGTTAATGTGCAAAAATCTGCATTTGAAAATGAACAAATAAATGAAGAATGAAATTTTTAGTAAATTCAGTCTGATGGAAACACTGAATATATAAGAATAGATCTTCGAAAGATACAGAAGACCTGTATACTGAATACTATAAATACTGCCGGGAAAAACTCAAGGTCTGAAGAAATGGAGACATAGATTCCGTTCACATGAATTAGGGACCATGATGGTAGAATTCACCTCAATCACAGTCATCTCTACAGACTTTTCATACAAACTGAAACAACACGGAAACACTAAATTCTGAAATTTAGATGGAGGTGCAAAGCACCTGGAATATTCAGTGTAAGCTTGGAAAAAGAGAAATTTGATGGACTTTGAGTATTAGTATAAAGTACAGTAACTGAAGCAGTGAGACATTGGCAGAAGGACGGATAGTGATGGAACAAAGCAGAGGAGTCACTAGCAGGCCCGAGTTACAGGCCAGTTGACTTTGGCAGAGGCATGGCAGCAGCTCTGTGAAGAAAGGAAGTATTTGTTTTAAAGATGTATCTATTTATTTTTACTTGAAAGAAAGATTTTCATCCTCTGGATCACTTTCCAAATTTCCTCAACAACCAAAGCTGGGAGCTAGGAGCTCCCACATGGGTGCAGGGGCCCAAGGCACCCCTTTCCTAGGCCGTTAGCAGGGGGCTGGATCACAAGTGGAGCAACCAGGACTAGAATCAGTGCCCAAATGGGATGCCAGCACTGTAGGTAAAAGATTAGCTTTCTACACTACCTCACCAATCCCTGAGAGAAAGTTTTTTTTTTAGCAGTGCTAAAAAAAATGTGGATGTTCATATGGAAAGTCAAGGACGCTTACTCCCACTTTACCCCATATAGAGATTTGAGATGGATCGTATACCCAGCTGTAAAAAGCTAAAAATGAAGGTTAGAGAAAAAGAATCTAGAAGATCTTAGCTCCTGACTTCGGATCAGCTTAGCTCCAGCTGTTGCATCCACTCAGGGAGTGAACTAGCAGAGACATGAATGGTGGTCAAAAAAGACATGATAAAGGTATCAGGAAAAGAATGCTCAAACAAGATACGTCTCATCACATCCATTTATGATGGTTAAAATTAAAAAGCAAATGTTGGTGAGGATATAGAGCAGCCAGGTCTCAGACCTTGATGGTGCAAGTCCCCCTGTAGACATGCATCTCGGCACATGACTCAGCGGCTCTGTCCTTAAGCGTCCACTCAGGCGAAATTCCTGAGTGTCCCCAGAAGACCTGGGAACAGAATTGCTTCTGGCTTTGACTTGAGCGAGTGAAGTCTGTGTTCTGGCACCCTTGTCCTGCACTTTGGTTGTGCAGTACTGCACATCCTAACTGCCTTCCTGCCCCCTCCTACGTCATGCTTTGTCTAAGACGTTTTCCATGTCAGTTCAGAAAGCCACATCCCATTGCCATTCCTCTGAATTGTTAGGAAATTTATTAATTTATGGTGTAACGGCTTTTTTTTTTTTTCTTTTACCATTTCCAAATATTTTTTTTCAGGTTGTTTCCATGTTCTTGATCTTTATAAACAATGATGGTTTGAGCTCTTTTATTTTTTTAAATAAATATTAGAAAGCAGTGGACAGGTATACAAGGGTACTGCTACATACAAAATGGAATCAGAATGTTTATCTTGCTGTAAGAACTTTTCAAGTCCTTCAGTTTGTAAATGTATGTGTTTTCCATGAACTTCTTGAAGATGCCACCCAGTGCCTTTAGCCGTTGTCAGCTTGTGCTTTCCAGATCTTCATCTCACTAATGTTTACCTTTGTTCTTCCTCGTAGGGGTTACTAGCCGTGGGCATCAGCAAGTCAGTACAGACACCAGACCCTTCACACCCGTAAGGACACTACTTCTATTTTTGTTTGACAATATTAAGACAAAAGCAAATGTGAAATGTTTGAATTTTAACATGTATCATTTTTTCAACTAGCTTCATTAATAGAATTTCATTAATTTTTTTTTTTGAGTGGCACACACACACAGAGTCAGAGATCAGTAGAGAGCTCATCCGTCTGCTAGTTCACTCCCCAAATGGTGACAGTGGCCAGGGCTGGGCCTAGCTGAAGCCATTTGGGGAATGAACCAGTGGATGGAAGATCTCTGTTTCTCCTCCTTTTTGTATAACTCTCCTTTTTCAGATGGAAATAAAATAAATATTAAAAAGAAAATTACCTGGCTCTCCTAGATGTGCAATAAATTATTAATGCTAAACTATTCAGTATCCAGTATCAGATTATAGGGATATAAATCGTGGACTGGCTGCACAAAGAACAAAATATTCAATTAAAAGCTGCATTATAAGGCAATTTAAGCTATTCCATTCATTAAACATCTGAATGCATTTTAAAAAAGAGGTTAATTTTACTAGCATTTGTAGTACGTAATAGTAAAGCAACTACTAAATCAAAATAAGTATTAGAAAGGGAATTAGACTAGAATTTAATAATATTCACGTTATGTGTTTTTGAAGATCTTATAAAATTTTCCTACTTTTAAGTTGCTTTTTTGATTAGAATTTGGCAATTATATGTAACTTAAATATACAAAACTATAATATTTTCATAATCTTTAGAATTTTTTTTTCATTGGCCTGTTAGCTGTGTATTTTGAAAGAAAACCATTTTTATTTTTGCAAAATGTATTTTTTTCTCTTTCAGGTATGGATTTTCAAATATGCGCTACATTTCTTCACTAATTAGTGGTGTTGGTATTTTCATGATGGGAGCAGGATTATCTTGGTACCATGGAGTCATGGGATTGCTTCATCCTCAGCCAATAGAATCTCTTCTATGGGTAATTTTTTTTTCTGTTTTGAAGTAACGTGACCTCGTGATTGAGTACAGCAGAGTCCCTTGTCATTTTGTTGTTAAAGAACAAGAATAACATAGACCTTTTTGACTGTGACACAGGGTTGTTGCTCTGTAGTTGTGTTTGTAAAAAAACAAAAACAAAAACACAACCTGCTTGGATATGACTTAAACCCATATGATCCATTGATGTTTAATAAGAGGATCTCTGCAATTCTTAAGTCTCATCTCCTTTATTAACATTTTAGGCAGTTCTATTAATTTCTTTGGTTGTTTTTGAAGAACCTAAGAGGTGCCTTAGTTCATTTTACTTATAAGAATATTCTAGTATCTATAATTAAAAACACCTAGCTGCATTTTGGGGGGATGATTTATTTATTTTTTTTATTGGAAATGCAGAATTACAGCGAGATTAGAAGAGTTGGAGAGAGGGAGAGAAAGATCTTGCAACTGCTGGTTTACTCCCTAAATGGCTGCCAAGGCCAGGGCTCGGCCAGGCCAAACCCAGAGGTTTTTCTGGGTCTCCACATGAATACAGAGGCCCACAGACTTGAGCCATGTGCTGCTGCTTTGCAAATCACATTAGCAGGGAGTCCGATTGGTAGTGAACCGTGGGACTCAAATGGTGCTCATTTGGGATGCTGGCATCTCACGTGGAGGTTTAGCTTGCTACACCACAGTGCTGGGGAGAAAGAAACAACAACCCAGTCTTGTATAGTAATAGTGAGAGAACCTTCCGGAAGGAATGGGAGGAGAGTTATCTCTGTATTCTCCCACCTGGGGCTTCTCCCCCTCTAGGCTGAGCTTGGGGTAGAAATAAAAGGTACAACTTTTTACTGGCATGATACCATTTTGTGTTATTGCTCTGTCCTTTGTTTAAGGCTTGGATTTTCTTATTGGAGGTTAACATGTGTGGTTGTTCTGATGCTGGCCCCTCGACAAGCACACATTGATCACTGTCAGTTCTTTCAGCTCATGCTGTTGTTCTAGATGCTGTTAACATTGCCCTAAGTTTGGCAAGAATACCTTTTGTACAGTTGATCTGCAGAATATTCTGGGTTTTGGGCCCAGCGCGGTAGCCTAGCAGCTAAAGTCCTTGCCTTGTACATGCAAGCATTCTTTATGGTTGCTGGTTCATGTCCCAGCAGCTCTATTTCCCGTCTAGCTCCCTGCTTATGGCCTGGGAAAGCAGTTGAGGACAGCCCAAACCTTGGGACCCTGCACCACCCTGCTGGGAGACCCGGAAGAGGCTGCTGGCTTCAAATCAGCTCAGCTGCGGCCGTTGCAGTCACTTGGGGCGTGAATCAACACATGAAAGATCTTTCTTTCAGTCTCTCCTGCTCTCTGTATATCTGAGTTTCCAATAGAAATAACTACATCTTAAAAAGAAAAAAAGATTTTGGACTTCATGTCAGGGCCAAAACAGACATGTCTAACTTCCTGGGGGAATGCAGGTTCTTCCCCGATAGTCACGTACTCTGCTGACGCGGCTGTACCGGACGTGTCTGTAGAGTGATCGTTCAAGTGCGTCTCAGACACAGTTTTCTGTGATTTCTAGATTCTGGGGGACACACATCAAACTTTCTGAGCAATCTCAACGACCCGATTGCTTTCACCAGTGAAGCCCTCACTGTGGACCTCAGCTCAGCTTTTCCTGGGTGGTTCAGATGTGGAGTTAGGGCGTGGTCTAGTGGGCACAGGCCCCAGGCTGTGCTTACCTTCTGTGCAAGGACTAGTAATGATCTAACAACTGATGTTAGAATAGGAGCGTGCTCAGAATCTGTTTTGTTTGGGTTTGGGTTGGAGCTAGAACAGGACAGAATTGCTATCATTTTAACTATCCTGTTGATCATATAAATGTAAGTAAAGCAAAGCCAGTCAGCTAACTCATTTACATTTGGTGTTGACTAGTTTCCTATGCTTTTTACTTACTAGTTTATTTTTCTTGCCATAATACATTTTATGTAATTAAAATGACCAAATGTCCTCCCTTCCAAACTAGTTTGACCGCTTTACAGCTATTTCATTGTCCTAACATCCATCTGTTTTTTTCTGAGGTTGATTAATTACTTGATTAATCTGAAAAACAAAGGGAGATACAGAGAAGAAGTTGACTCCCCAGATGGCTACATCAGCTGGGACGGAGCCCGGCTGAAGGCAGGAGCCTACACCTTCATGTGGGCCTCCCGTGTGGGTGGCAGGAGCCCAAGCACTTGAACCATCATTTGTTGCTTTCCTAGGCACAGAGAGTGGCAGGGAGCAGAATCAGAAATGAGCAGTCGTTTCTTGAACTTACATTCTAATATGGGATGCTGGCATTGTAGGCAGCAACTCAAACCGCTGTGCCTAAACCAGCCTTTCGTAGCATTGTTTTACAGGGGCAAAAGAGAGAATTTTTAAAAAGAGAATTTTTAATCTGTGTGTAAGTTATAAAGCTTCTAGAAACTCATGCATCTTAGTAGCTAAATGGGATTTTAAAAAAATATTTAATTATTTTTATTGGAAAGACAGATTTCCAGAGAGAAGAGAGACAGAAGGATCTTTCATCTGCTGTTTTATTTCCCAAATGACCACAATGGCCGGAGCTGAACCAATCTAAAGCCAGGAGCCAGGAACTTCTTCCATGTGTGCCATGTGGGTGCAGGGTCCCAAAGTTTTGGAGCTTCCTCCGCTGCCTTACAAGGCCACAAGCAGGGAGTTGGATGGAAAGTGGAGTGACCAGGACACGAACCGGTGCCCATACGGTATGCTGGCGCTTGCAGACAGAGGATCAGCCAATTGAGCCCTTGCTAAAAGGGATTTTGTTAGACCATGATATTTTGCTAAATAAATAGTAGATTCAGTGCACTATAAACCAGTTTATGTTTATTAGTTACTATTTTGGAATCCTTACTTGACTTGCTGTCGTCCTTCATTACATGATAAATATGTCTTGAATACTTTTGAGAGGTCCCAGTTCGGTAGCCTAGTGGCTAAAATTCTCACCTTGGATGTACCATGATCCCATATAGGCACTGGTTTGTATCCTGGCTGCTATATACTTCCCTTCCAGCTCCCTGCTTGTGGCCTGAGAAAGCAGTGGAGTACAGCTCAAAGCGATGGGACCCTGTACCTGTGTGGGATACCCGGAAGAAACTCCTGGCTCCTGGCAGATTGTCTGAGCTCTGGCTGTTGCAGTCACTTGGGCAGTGAACCAGCAGATGGACAATCTCTCTGTCTCTCCTCTATGTCAACCTGCCTTTCCAAAAAAAAAAAAAATTAATTAATCTTTAAAAAATAACTGGGGCCCGGCGCGGTGGCGCAAGTGGTTAAGTCCTCGCCTTGCACGCCCGGGATCCCATATGGGCGCCGGTTCTAATCCCGGCAGCCCCGCTTCCCTTCCAGCTCCCTGCCTGTGGCCTGGGAAAGCGGTTGAGGACGGCCCAAAGCTTTGGGACCCTGCACCCGCGTGGGAGACCCGGAAGAGGCTCCTGGCTTCGGATCGGCATAGTATCGGCCCGTTGCGGCTCACTTGGGGAGTGAATCATCGGATGGAAGATCTTCCTCTCTGTCTCTCCTCTCTGTATATCCGCCTTTCCAATAAAAAATAATAAAAATGTTAAAAAAAAAAAAAATTAATTAATCTTTAAAAAATAACTGGGGCCCGGCGCGGTGGCGCAAGTGGTTAAAGGTCCTCGCCTTGCACGCCCAGGATCCCATATGGGCGCCGGTTCTAATCCCGGCAGCCCCACTTCCCTTCCAGCTCCCTGCCTGTGGCCTGGGAAAGCAGTCGAGGACGGCCCAAAGCTTTGGGACCCTGCACCCGCGTGGGAGACCCGGAAGAGGCTCCTGGCTTCGGATCGGCATAGTATCGGCCCGTTGCGCTCACTTGGGGAGTGAATCATCGGACGGAAGATCTTCCTCTCTGTCTCTCCTCTCTGTATATCCGCCTTTCCAATGAAAAAATAATAAAAATAAATCTTAAAAAAAAATAAATAAATGAACACTTTTGAGAGGGAGATGCAAGGATTGAGAAGAGTTGTTGGGATTTTTAGCTACTGTGTTAATTATGTTTCATACTGAATGGAAAAACCTTGGGAATGAACAAGAGAGGCGGCTGCTGTTTCTCTGTGCTAAGGGAAAACAGCCTTGGAAGATACCAGCTTCCTTTCCAGCATTGTGAGAGTGTTGGACTCTGTCCTTCAGGAAAGTGTGGTGTAGCTAGTAAAGCTGCCACCTGCGACGCTGGCATCCCATAAGCATCCCATAAGCGTGCCAGTTCATGTCCTACCTGCTCCACGTGAAATGTTCTCTGCCATGGCCTGGGGTGAGCAATGGAAGATGACCCAAGAACTTGGGCCCCTGCACCCTTATGGGAGACCCAGAGCAAGCTCCTGGCTCCTGGTTTGGGTTTAGCCCAGACCTGGAATTGCAGCCATTGGGGAAGTGAACCCATGAGTAGAAAATCTTTCTCTGCCCCTCCCCAACTCTGGCTTTCAGATAAATAAATAAATCTTGTTTTTTGAAAGAAAAGTTTGGGGGTTCCAAAAGGGCACACTGAAAATTCTATAGATGCTTGGCTTCATTTTCACTAAAAGTTTTGAAAAATTTGGGCTTTTTAAAACCTGAACTAAAGATTCTATTGCCATCCATTTAATTGACAGATCTTGAGATGACAAGGAAAGTAGTGTTACCAAAAAGAAAATAATAGGTTACTGTTTATAACTGTTTTTCTCCTTCAAATCAAGATTCTTTTTGCACTGGGCACCCAGACAACAACCCACAACTTTATTGAGTATCATGTGGATCTTACTGTATCTGATGTGCACACTCCAGCTTTGAAATGTTTGTGTTCATATCTTACTGTGCTTTTAAGAATTGTTTCTCATCAAGAGCCTAATCATCTAGCTTGGATTGGAATTTATGTTTGGGTTTTGGATATTACAAACCATGCATGAGCAGTTCTGTAGTAAAATACTCATTTTGTGCTATATTTATTTTCTAGGCATATTGTATTTTAGCAGGATCGTTGGTATCTGAAGGAGGTAAATACTGTCAAAGTTTATCTTTATTGTGTAATAATATTTATTCAGTGGTCCATTATTGCAGTTTGCTAAAGTCTGTTGATTAAAGAAAATCGTAAGACCAGAACTATAAGCGTTGTCTGCTATAAGGGAATAAAATCTATATAATGACTGGTGACTGTTCCTGTAGTGGATGGAGGCAAGGGGAATGTGTGTTGGTTCTTGGGTATCATATCATCTCAGAACACTTGAAATAGAGTATACAAGTGTAACTGTATTGAGCTTTCTAAAGTCAGGTGTTAGTAGTGTCACCAGAAGGCGACTGTGTTTGTAATGTGAATAGCTCATTTCTGAAATATACAGCTGTAGTAATAGGAAGCTACTTCAGAAGTCCATGGAGAGGCAAGCATTGGCCAGCTGGTTAGGAGACTAGTTGGGATGCCTACATTGCACATTGGAGTGCTGGGATTGGAAACCTGAGTGTGACTGCAGCTGACTGCTTGTGCAGACCCTGGGAGGCAGTAGTGATGATGGTTCAAGTAATCAAGTTCCTGCCGGCTGCACAAGAGACCCGAATGCCTTTCATGGCTCTTAGCCTCAACCAGGAATCATTGGGTGCATTTGGAGAGTGAACCCATGAATGGGCGTGCATACACACACTCTTTTACTTACTCTCATTCTTTCTCTCTCTCAAACAAACAAACAAAACATAAATAAATAAATGTTTAAAGTAGGTGTTTGGTACAATCGTTAAGATGATGGCTATGATGCTAACATCTCACGTTGGAGTGCCTGGATCTGAGTTTTGACTCTTGCTGTCCATTCCAGTTTCTTGCTAATGTCCACCCTGGGATGCAGCAGGTGATGGCTCAAGTGTTTGGGTTTCTGTCACCCCATGGGTGACCCAGCTGAAATTAGAAAATTTTTAAATCCACATGTATGAAGGGTCTTCCAAAAGCTGAGAAATGTGTGTTATGAAAAAACCATGCATACATTAAAATTTTTTTTGCACCAACTTAAACTTATCTTTTATTGAAGTTTTTTGTTTTAATATTTATTTTATTTGACTTGAAAATCAGGGTTACTGAGAGAGAGAGAGGAAGAGAGAGAGACAGAGAGCCAGGTCGCACAGTGGCGTATGGGATCTCTGAACTGCAGGCAGCAGCTTTACCTGTGCCAATGCCAGTGAACTTCTGTGAATTCCATTCTCCCATGTATGTTTTGAAGTGCCCTCATATTCCCAGAGAGAATAACAAGTGTTGACATGAAACTGCCTAGTTTATTGCTGTATGCATAAACACATTGCCATTTCCCATGCACTTTGTTTCCTTCATTTGGTTTTTAAAAGTATTTTCATTGTCAGATCATAATTGTACATGTTTATTGGGCCCTTCATCTTTGGTAATGTATAATCTAATAATAACACCTGCCTTAGAATTTTGAGAGGATCAGAAAATGTTTGTTCTGGAGTGGTGCCTGACAGTTGAGGCTGTTGCCAGAGAAATTACGTTTATTATGGCATTCATATTATGATGGTGATTTAGTTAATAGAGGACTTTCCCTTATTTTTAACCCTGGCAAAAAAGTGTTGTACTATTTATTTATTTATTTATCTTTTGAAATGCCATCTTTAAAATGAAGGCATGAAATTTCTTCCTGGTTGATGTGAATGCCTTTCTTCCAGCTACACTTCTTGTTGCTGTAAATGAACTTCGTAGGAGTGCTCGGGCCAAAGGAATGTCATTTTACAAGTATGGTATGTGTTTTAGAAACTAGATATTTATTTTAATTCTTTTATTTCCTTGAAATTACTTAATACTCTTGCTTTGTTCCTAATAGATATTGTGGATCTGTCCCTTCCTTATGTGGCTCTCGTGTACATTGGGTCTTTTATAAGCAGAAATGTGGGAGTGGGTGTTGAGTTTAGTGGCTAAGACACAAATTAAGACACACTCTTATTGAGAGCTGGCTCCTGGCTGCAGCTTCCTGCTAACGCAGATCCTAAGCAGCAGCTGTCTTGACTCAGGTAATTGTGTTTCTGATATCCACGTGAGAAGCTTGGATTGAACTCCTGCCTTGTGGCCACTGTGGGAGTTTAGAGAGTAAGCCGTGGATGGGGACTCTCTTGTGTTTTTCTCCAGTACTCAGATAAATAAGTAATAATATTTTAAAAATGGGGTGGGTTTTTGATGTAGTGGTGAGGCTCTTCCTAGGATGCCTACATTCCAGGGGCCGTAGCTGGGTTACATCCTGGCTTCAGGCGGCAGCAGGTGGAGCTTCAGCAGGTGGATCCTTGTCGCTCATGGGGAGATAGGGTACTGAGTTCCTTGTTCCTAGTTGGCTGAAGTTGTGGGTATTTCAGGAGGAGTGAATAAGTGAATAGGAGTTCTCTTTTTGTGCCTTTCAAATTAAAAAAAATATAAAAAGAGAACTGTAGTACAACTTGAACACAAATACTTTAAATTCTAACCAAATGAATTATTATATTCCAAAATGTTAGCAGAACTTGGGAAATTGACTTTATATATTATATGTTATTGCTACATAAGCCAAGAAATTATATTTATACTTAACAATTTTAAAAATCATGATGCCTTCATGCAGTTTTTAATGTTAATTTATATAGTTTGATTTTAAGTAGATAAGATGTTACCTGATAGCATCAGGCTTTAAGATTTCAGAAATTTTCTTGTTTCTCTCTTAATGATGAAGTGATGGAAAGTCGTGATCCTAGCACGAATGTCATCCTGTTGGAGGACACGGCTGCAGTGTTGGGTGTGATGATAGCAGCCACTTGCATGGGTCTTACTTCTATAACAGGTAAATATGTCTTAAATTACTAAGGATTTGTAAAGCCTGATTATTTGATTTTGAACTCTAATTATAAACCTTCTTGTTAATTGTGCTTTACAAGTGGTCGTTTTTCTTAGCATAGACAGCGAGTTTACTTTTTAGTTTTCTGTTTTGACTAAATGTTAGTAAAACTAGTGTGTAAATTTGGATTTTTGATGAAATCACTGGTATATTTTGTCAGTTATTCAGAGAGCTAAGCAAAATCCTGACACTTCACTCTTAGAATAAAAGGGCATATCTGTAAGACTTACTATTAATGCTTATTAGTGTTATATAAATATTACATATGTGTTCATAGTAAGTTAGCATTGTTTGTTGGTTCTGGGAGAGAATTAATCCCTAATAACCTAAGGCAGATGTGAGAGAATCACTTCCAGGGCCAAGGGAAATACAGCCAGCTAAGCCCCATCTCCAGAACTCTGAAGGTCCAGGGTTTCTGGACTCAGTTGATTTCTGCTATGTTCTCAAGTGATGCTGCTGCTGGTCAAGGAACCACTTTTGAGAGCCGCCACCTTAAGGCACCCATGGCATGAGATGAACTAGCTTCTGTCCTTTGCCTTTTAGAGGAATACTAGCTACATATCATCTTTGGCTTAATGAGGAAAAATCATTCATCATTTTCTGTAGCTTAATTCTCTTTCAAAACTATAATAGGAATAAAACCAAAAAAAGGCTTTACTTTTTTTTAAGCATTTGTTTTCACAATTATTTTGTCAGTCTGGGGTAAGAAAAACACTACTGATATATCCAAAAGAATATACATATCATGCTTCTTATTTAAAAAAACTCTGAATTATCATTGATGGAATGGTCAGATATGGGAAAATGGGTCTTAAGTAACTAGGTCATATGGTGCTCTTCATGTAATACTCTGATTACACAGCAAGTGATATTAACATCTCCCTTTGTAGTAGGGTAAAGCTAACGGAAGTAGCTAAAGGAATTAGATGTGGAATTTACTACTACTTTACCTACTAGTTTTGATAAATGTAACATCATATTGGATAAGTATGAAAGCTAATTTGTAATTTTTTCAAATGTGCTTTGTCTAGGCAATCCACTGTATGACAGCCTGGGTTCTTTGGGCGTGGGCACCTTGTTAGGTGTGGTCTCAGCATTTCTCATCTACACTAACACAGAGGCCCTCCTGGGGCGATCCATCCAGCCAGAACAAGTGCAGCGGCTTACTGAGCTATTGGAGAACGACCCTTCAGTAAGGTCAGCCTTGTTTCACTGACGCTTTTATGGCTTACAAAGTGTATTAGAAACAAAAGTGCTTGATTTGTAAATACTTTCAGAGGGCAATTTGCATTCCTAGCCTTTTGAAGTTTGCAAAGTGGTTAACTCCTTCATGTGGAATCCCTACATTTATACTTGCTACTATTTATATTGCAATTGCAAGTAAAATTTTACAGGATTTTTATTCATGATGAACTGATTACCAAGCTACAGATGCATTATATTTCTTTTGAAAATTGACTGATTCAGCTTATTCAAAATTATTTTCCTTGTAACTATATTTTAAAATTGTGAAAGATGGACAAACTAAAGTCTTAGGAGAAGCAGAGAACTGTGGTTCTGATAGAACTTTCCAGTGAAATCGAGCAGCTGTGTGGTTCCATGATGACTTGGAAGAACAAACCTTTAAACTCCTCATTTTCTGTTAGTATTTCTTCATATGTGTTTTTCAATCTTCAGCAAGATTTTTTTTTAAAGATTTATTTATTTTTATTGAAAGCCAGATATACAGAGAGAAGGAGAGACAGAGAGAAACATCTTCCATCCACTGGTTCACTCCCCAAGTGGTCGCAATGGCCAGAGTTGAGCCAATCCAAAGCCGGGAGCCAGGAGCATCTTCCAGGTCTCCCACGTGGCCATCCTCAGCTGCTTTCCCAGGCCACAGACAGGGAGCTGGAAGTGAAGTGGAGTAGTTAGGTTTTGAACCGGTGTCCATTTGGGATCCCAGTGCACACAAGGCACGGACTTTAGTCACTAGGTTACCGCACAGGGTCCAGTAGTGTTTCAGTTTGTCTCTTCCTGTTATACCAGAATACCTGAGCCTGAAGATTGTATAAAGAAAAGGTGTTTGTTTAGCTCATATCTCTAGAGCTAGAGAAGTTCCAGACCTGCAGGCTGCGTCTGACATGGGCCTCCTGCTGCTTCAGTGCATCATAGAAAACAGAAGAGCAAACATTTGGAAGAGGCAAAAGATGAGAAATAACTTGCCCCATCACAGCCCACTCTGTGGTCACTAATTAAGTCTTAGCAGAGAACTCATTCTGCAAGATGCCTTTCAATTAATACAAGTAAATAAATTTTTGTAGTTTAAGATTTTAAATTTCCTGTTTATCTTCTGATCCCATTGGTTTATCAGTTATTCAAAGTCGGTTACTAATATCTTCAGATAAATTTTGTTGAATTGTCTGGTTTTCCTTTCATTTCTATCAGTTTTTCCCCCTTTTTTCCTTTTTTTTCTTAATGTATTTTGGTTGGTTGTGTGGTACATATATGTTTATAGTTTTACATATAATTGAAATCTGAAAATTATAATCTCAGAAATTGTGACAAATTTGAAATTTTCTGGAAAGTAAGGATCTTTGTATTAAATTTTTGAGAAAACTAAATGATAACAATCCAAAAAATTCATACAGCTTTTAAAGTGTCACATTAGCTAACTATTCATGCTTGACCAAACAGCCTCAAGTGTTGGGGTTTAAATAATCTGATAGCTTCTGTGAGTCAGTGCATACATGGCTTATGTGTCCTCTGGTTTTTTGTGTTTTTTTGTTTGTTTGTTTTTAATTTTAAAAAGGAGAAAGATCTCCATCCTATGGTTCACTCCTCAGATGTGCATACCAGCCAGGTGTGGACCAAGCTGAAGCCAGGAGCTGAGACCTCCATCCTGACCTCCACATAGACCCAAGTTCTCGGATCATCTTCCGTTATAGTTGTTGGCAGGATTTAGTTTCTTGCCACCTGTATCTCCCCAGCATGACAGGCTTTCTTTTTTTAAAGATTTATTTGATTGCTTTATTTGAAAGAGTTACAGAGAGGAGAGACAGAAAGAAAAATCTTCCATCTGCTGGTTCACTCCCCAAATGGCTGCAATGTCCAGAGCTGAGCCCATCTGAAGCCAGGAGCTTCTTCCTGATCTCCCCTGAGGGTGCAGAGTCCTAAGGCCTTGGGCCATGCTCTGCTGCTTCCCAGGCCACAAGCATGGAAATGACTAAGAAGTGGAACAGCTGGGACACAATCCAGCACTCATAAGGGATTCCAGCGCCACAACAGAGGCTTAGTCTACTATACCACAGTATCAGGCCCCATTGAAAGCTTTATCAAAGCACTCAAACTAATATAGCAAAAGGAATTCAGTGTGAACAAGACTGAAATCTCAGGCCCAGCACGGTGGCCTAGCAGCTAAAGTGCTTGCACTTGCTAGGGTCCCATATGGATGCCACTTTGCGTCTCTGTGGCCACAGTTCCCTTCCAGGTCCCTGCTTGTGGCCTGCAAAAGCACTCAAGGATGGCACAAAGCCTTGGGACCCCTGCACCTACGTGGGAGACCTGGAATAGGCTCCTGGCCCCTCTCTTTGGATTGGCTCAGCTCGGGCCGTTGTGGCCACTTGGGGAGTGAATCAACAGATGAAAGATCTTCCTCTCCGTCTCTTCTTCTCTTCATAAATCTGATCCGTCTTTTCAATAAAGATGAATTGCTAGGGTCCGTGCAATAGATATGGATGGCACAAAGGTGTGAAGAGAACAGCTTCCCTGCTTGGCAGGGCCCGGGAGAGCTTCCAGCTGTTTGGCAGGGCCCAGCGGATTTCTCACTGACCACCTTGATGCTGTTTCACCCCGTTTGCATGGACACTCAAGCACCCCACTAAGAATTCTGTAATCTATTGAGGCATTGTTGTTTGCTCCTGTGGGATGGCTTTTGTCACCAATGTGAGCTTGAGAGTAATGTCACTGATAATTAATGTCTTGGTGAGTTAATGTCTTGGTGAGTTAATGTCTTGGTGAGTGGGCCTTTGACAATTTACACACAAGAGCAAAATTAAGCCCATGCCATTTCTGGACACCTTATTCTGTACCTACCCATTGCCCCGAAATTGGACCCAGACATATAGCATGTCTTCTGGGAAATGGCTTAATAAGAATTTTACAAAGTAATGGAAGTGATGGGAGTGAGAGCTGAAACTGCTATGGCAATAAATATAGTCATTGTTATCTCAAAGGCTAGCCTGTCTTTGCAGTTTTTTGGAACATAGAAAATGTAACTGTTTTAGCTGCTTTTATAATTTTTAGCTAGAGGAATTAAGGATGCTTTTATTAAAGAAAAATGCTTTTGATTATTGCTTTATTGTTTATGGGGTTGTAGGAGTCTATAGCTATAGGGAGATTTAACATTTCAAGTTTCTGTTTTAGATTTTAGGTTTTTTCCCTTGTAACCTATTTTCCCATTAAATGATGGGTAAATTGTAGAAGTAGAAATGTGGTGGGAATGTAATACTGATTAGCAGGTAATCGCATGTGCCTTGGCCTTGGAGTCCTGGCTGTTGCTCCATGGCTACTGTTGAAGAATGAATAATAGCTTGCTTTGAAGAATATGAATACAGTATTTTGCAGAATTATCTTTAGGGGCACCTGCTTAGCCTTGAAGTGCAGACGGAGTGACCAAATGTCTGTACATGCCCCCTTAGTCTTGAAGTAAAAAATAGAACAATTAGTTGCTTGTGTAGAAGCTTGAGAGGGGTTTTGAGAAAATAAAAAGGACAGCTTTTTCTTGAGCTGTGGTGAGAACACACCAAGTGTCTGTGTCTGTGTCTTTCTTTGTCGCCAACTCCAAGCACCCTTCACGAGCTCCGAACCCGGCTGGAGCTGGACTCTGGCAATGAATCTTTTTAAAAACTAGAGATCATTTATTTGGGAAAAGGATTTTGGACTTAGCTGATTGAGATATTAGGGCTGAATGTGTTAAGAATTCTTGCAGTTTCACACTTTCCCCCTGTGGATCTCTGTTGTCTTTGGGTTTCAGAATGCTTCCTTAGTTCTTTCATATCCTGTAATGACAAGGTGATATAATCACCATTGAAAGCGGAGGACTTTTCAGCAGCTTTCTGGGGAAGATTGAGGTTGGGGGCTAAAGCAGGCTGGAAAAGCATCTGTGTTCTTGGGAGGAAAACCATAGTACAAGGCCGCCTGCTCTCTGGGGACTGGCTAGGCTGCCAGTGATCGGTGTCCCTGTGGAACTGTTTGGAATCCAAAGAGGTCAGCCTGTCGAATCTGTGAATGCTGTTCACTAAATGGCTGTCTTTTTTTTTTTTTTTTTTTTAAGATTTACTTATTTTTATTTGAAAGACAGACATACAGAGAGGACTAGAGTCAGAGAGGAAGAACTTCCCTCCCATGGTTCACTCCCCAAGTGGCCACAACGGCTGGAGCTGAGCCAATCCGAAGCCAGGAACCAGAAACTTTCCTCCAGGTCTCCCATGCGTATGCAGGGTCCAAAGCTTTGGGCCGTCCTCGACTGCATTCCCAGACCACAGGCAGGGAGCTGGATGGGAGGTGGAGCTGCCAAGGATACAAACTGGTGCCCATATGGAATCCCAGTGTGCTCAAGGCGAGGACTTTAACTGCTACGCTATCGTGCTGGGCCCTAAATGGCTGTCTTTTAGATGACACTGGATTAGGCTCTTCAAGTGGACCCTTTCTGTCTGTGTTAGTGCATCATTCCTAACATAGTAGCACACCTGAGGTGGTTATTGCTACTGCATCCTAATAGGACACTTCACAGAGCTGTATGAATACTTTTAAAGAAGCTAGTGAATATAAAACAACTCACATATTTTGAAGTTCTGTTACCAATAAAACAAATTTGTAATGTTTAAGAAACTGATAAATAGATACAGGGAAAACTGTGAGCTAACATGATAACATTTTAGGAAACCAGTTTAGAGGTAACGATTTTTTTTTTAAATGTACAAGTATATAACTTACCTGCAAATGACCAAAAAGCATATTTATCAGGGTTTGCAGCTTTGGTCTACCGTCAGGGTAAGAGATGCTAGGTATATCATGAACCGTGACAGGCAGTTGGTGATCCTGTGAAACCGTCATGCTTCATCTTCATCACCCGCAGGAGGACGACTGTCCGCGCTGCGTGCCGTCAGCATGCGTCTACGTCAACTGGTGTGTGTTGTTTTTGATTGCAGGGCCATTCATGACGTTAAAGCCACCGATCTGGGATTAGGGAAAGTCAGATTTAAGGCAGAAGTAGATTTTGATGGACGAGTTGTTACAAGATCCTATTTGGAAAAACAAGACTTTGACCAAATGCTGCAAGTGAGTTTATATATTTATCATTTTCTTCTGTGGCCAAAGATTAGAAAATGACTCTTTGGGTAATAAACCTTGTATCTTACAGGTCTTTGACGTAACTTCAACTGTCTGTTTTGTAGGTTCCAAAATTTGAGAGTGGGTTGAGGGGACAGCAGAAAGGCAAAATTACTATTGAACTGTTAACGCTTCCTATGTGCCAGGCATTTTATCTGTTTCATCTGATTTTTTGTTAATTCCCCTGTGAAGTAAAGAAATAACATTTTCATTTTAATATGTAGGCAAAATGTGACATGGGGAAACTGGATAACTTGTGTCAAGTTGCAGAGCCCTATATATGGAATCGGGATCAGTACATTTTCATCAAGAACCAATGGGACTGCCCTCCATCCACATTTTCACTCTCTAAGCTTATATCTTTTCACTGTCAACTGTGAACTGAAAATACTAAATGGAAAATGAATGAAAGAAATAGTTTGGGGGCCTGATGTTATGGCCTAGTGGCCAAATCCTCACCTTGCATGTGCCAGGATCCCATATGGGTACCAGTTTGTGTCCTGGCTGCTCTACTTCCCATCCAGCTCACTGCTTGTGGCCTGGGAAGTCATAGAGGATGGCCCAAAGCCTTGCGATCCTACACCTGTGTCGAGACCTGGAGGATGCTCCTGGCTCTGCCTTTGGATCAGCTTGGTTCCAGCCATTGTTGGTCACTTTAGAGAGTGAACCAGTGGACGGAAGATCTTTCTCTTTTTCTGTATCTCCTTCTTTCTGTACATCTGGCTTTGCATTAAAAATAAATAAGTCCTTTTTTTTTTTTTTTTTAAGTTTTAAGTTGCTGTTCTGAGCGGAGTGGTAAAATCTTATGCCATTGACATGACATGGATCATTGTTGCATGTATCTCAGAAGTAAACCAGTGGTTGCAAGGTTCCTTCTGTCCCTCTGTTCCTCCCTCCCTGTTACTCTATCTCCTTCTCTTTCTTTCTTTCACTCTGCGTTTCAAATAAATAAATAAAAAGGAAATGTATACAGTACAATACCATCTACAGCAATTTTCAAATAAATCAGGACACTTGAATTGAATAAATATTTCAAAAAATGGGTACACAGCCCAGCACAGTAGCCTAGTAGCTAAATCCTCACCTTGTATGCACCAGTATCCCATATGGGTGCCGGTTCTAATCCTGTCTGCTCCGCTTCCCATCCAGCTCCTTTCTTGTGGCCTGGAAAAGCAGTTAAGGACTGCCCAGAGCCTTGGGACCCTGCACCCGCGTGGGAGACCCAGAAGAAGCTCCGGAATCCTGTCTTTGGATTGTTGCAGCTCCAGCCACTTGGAGTGAATCAACAGATGGAAAATCTTCCTCTCTGTGTATCGAACTTTGCAATAAAAACAAATAAATCTTAAAAACAAAAGTTAGTTTAGATACAGTTAGTACTGTATACATTTCTTTTTCAAAAGATTTATTTAATTGTTTGAAAGGCAACGTGATAGAAAAGAGAGAGTACAGACATCTATTTTTCTTGTTTATCCCAGCTGCTCTGCTTCTAATCTAGCTTCCTGCCAATGAACTTGGTATTTGTCTGCTGCCTAGGTGAGAGACCAGGGTAGAGTTGTGGTTTCTGGCTTTAACCTCACCCATCCCTGACTGCTGTGGCCATTTGTGCCGTCAACCAGCAGATGGAAGATTTCTCTCTCTCTGTTACTTTGCTCTTCAAATAAATTACATGCATAAATTAATAAATCTTTACACAAATAACTTTAAAATATATTTTCTGTGAGAAAAAATAATTTGTTTTCTTCTTTTCTTTCCTACATAGGAAATTCAAGAAGTAAAAACTCCAGAAGAACTAGAGACATTTATGCTTAAGCATGGAGAAAATATTATTGATACCTTAGGAGCTGAAGTTGATCGACTTGAGAAGGAACTAAAAGTAAGATGTACTCATAGAAGGAACGTTAATGACAGTGGCAGCCATGTTTTGAGGACTTGGTATCAGACACTGTTCTGAGTGTATGGCCTGTGTACTGTCCCCTCAGGAATTCCACGGAGGGCCAGGAACATAATTGGGTTGGAGAAATTGGATGACAGGAATTGTGATCTGATCCACTATTCAGTTCTTCATTCTATGCTTAACTGCTCTGTACTGTCTTGTTTAATTTCTAAAATAGTCAAAAATCTCTGATAGAATGTCGGTTAAAATGTATGGGAAATTCCAGAGCCACCACAGAGTTCTTTATACTAAATTTTCAGATGGATTTTTTGCAGGTTATAAATTTGTCAGAAGGCATAAGAAAAAAGGTTATATTTTGGTAATCAGGATTTTGAAAGTTTCTACAGAAAGAATGGAAACTGCACTCTGGTCAGAAGTTAGAAAAGCAGAATTTAACTAGAAAAATACATGCATGTCTTGTATTCAGTCCGCTTGGCATTAGTTAACATTGTTTTTCTATTTAGTTGAGATTATTGAAACCTGTTGGTTATGTTACTTAAATATTGCCTGATGAAATTGTTCTTAAAAACATCTCAATATCCTTCAACTGTCATTTATTAACATTGAGTTTGTTTCCTTTACGTACAAACTTGAAAATGATCTTTAACGTGTAATTTGTTAAGGGGGCTCCTCTTCAGTTGGTGTTGACATTTCTTTAATTTTGTTTAAAATTGAAATGAGAAACAAAATGGAAGCTAGGCATTCCTGTGCTTTACGATTTATCTGACAATTGTAGATGACCATTTCTTAGATATTTTGGTCTGGTTATTCTTTTCATTCTTAATCTTTCCCTTTTTTTTTTTTAAGATTTTTTTTTTTTTTTCTAATTGGAAAGAGCCACAGAGAGAAACATGGAGAGAAAGATCTTTCTCTGTCAGTTCAGAGAGAATACAGAGAAATTCATCTACCCGTTTCCCCCTAGATGATCAGAGTGGCCGCAGCTGGGCCAGCCCGAAGCCAGGCGCTTCCTCCTGGTCTCCCCTGTGGGTGCAGGACGACCTGGGCACCACCAGGGTGGTGGATCAGAAGTGGAGCAACTGGGACAGGAAGCAGTACTAATACAGCACTAATAGCCAGAGATTCTATTAGTTCTCCGTGACTGACTTGATGAGTGAATGACTTGTCATCCCCAGCCCCTCGAGAGACAGAGCAAGACCCCACCACATATCCCACTGTTAGACCAGAGGCCAGTGCACTAAGAGACATAGCCTCCCTGGAGCCCATTCTAGAAGTCACATCACAGTAACAGAGGACAGAGGCCAGACCTCCATCTGGGTCAGTTAATCCTCTACTTTAGTCTGGGGCCCGGTGCAGTAGCCTACCAGCTCAAGTCCTTGCCTTGCACGTGCTTGTATCCCCCATGGGCACTGGTTTTAATCCCAGTGGCTCCACTTCCCATCCAGCTCCGTGCTTGTGGCCTGGGAAAGTAGTTGAGGATGACGCAAAACCTTGGGACCCTGCACAAATGTGGGAGACCTGGAAGAGGCTCCTGGCTTCGGGTTGGTTCAGCTGCGGCCATTGTGGTCACTTGGGGAGTGAATCATTGGATGGAAGATCTTCCTCTCTATCTCTCCTCCTCTCTGTATAATTGACTTTCCAATAAAAAATAAAGTCCATAGTCTGTCTTTGAATCCTATTTTGACTGTTTTTACCCAGACATGATTTTACGACATCATGAACTGATATCTTGAAAAACATTGGTTCACTGACTTACACAGATCTTTCAAGTGATATTCTTATTCTTGTAAATTCAAACAAACAAAAGCATTTTGGGTGACTTCATTCTTCAGTATAATATGGAAGTGCTTTATATATAACTTCTCATTTTGTCCTGCATCTTACAAGTATGCCCAAGTTGAGGATTGATAAAATTGATAATTTCATTAGTTCAAAAACAGATGTTTTAAAGTAAAACTAGTTTTATTTGTTTCCTTTACCTGTTGAGTGTGTGGCAGTAAAGGAGCCAGTGGCAACTGGTGCAGTTTGCTTCCCTTTGCCTTGACCTCTGCAAAGGTGCCCCGAGTTTTATTCTCCATTACTTTTGTGTCCTTTGAAAAAATGCCAGCTGAGCAGAAAGTTAATATATTAGAGCTCCTTTGGAAATGTTTTTGACCTGCAAGTCCTCCAGAAAAGCTCGTAGGCCTCAGCAGACACACTGGGAGGTACACAGTAGGAGCCTGCAGGTACTTCTGTAGAGGGCAACCCGAGAAAGCATAAACCTTGATCTTCTCCTTGGCGAGGGAAATAATTAACTCAATCTTTTATTCATTATACTTTAGTAGGAACATCAAATCGGGAGCTAGGTGTAAAACAGGTTGGTTATTCTAAACCGTGTGCTTTCTCAGGCACATCGGCAGGAAGCTACATGTGGAGCAGCCAGGTCTCAAACCCACACCTAAGTGGTACGCCAGCACTGCAGGCAGTGGCTTAACCCATCACACCACAGAGCTGGCCTACGTTTTATAGGCATAGACTTTTCTGTCCTTCATCCTCATATTGTGTTTTTATAATATCTCTCAAATTGCATTGGGTGCTTTCTTTGTGTACTAAGTAATAGCAAAATCTTTAGCTTCCCCATAATATAATAATTGCACTGCTTAATTATCTGTAAATCCTCACTAGACATAGTAAGGTCATTGAAGGCAAATAAGGCTTGTTTCCATTTTCTGACTCACAACAGGTATATATGATAGATCATTTATTATTTTGGTTTTTTAAATTATTTTACTTGATAATCAGCTATCGAGAGAGAGGGGGAGACAGAGAGATCTCTTATCTGTTGGTTCACTTCCGAAATGGTTGCAGTGACCAAAGCTGAGCTTTTCTGAAGCTGGGAGCCCGGAGCTTCTGCTGGGTCTCCCACGTGGGTGCAGGCACCCTTCCACTGCTTTCCCATGCCCATAGCAGGGAATGAGATCAAAATGGGAGCAGCTGGGACTTGACCCAACACCCATATGGGATGCCGGCACCGCAAAGGGAGTAATTTGCTGCATCTCCACACTGGCCCACATTTTTGTTTTTGAGTTGCAGTGTATACTCTAAATCCTTAATGTGTCTTTGTATTAATGAACATATGCGCCCAGCCAGGGAGGTGTAACCACGTACCGTACCACCTGGAGTGTGTCTGTGTTCCCTTACCGATCCTTGCTTCTTGCGCGGAGAGTGCTCTTGCCTATCAAGCTATAGTGAATTAATTTGACCAGATATCTTCAGTGGCTCTTAGGATCCAAAGGCATAAAGAGAAACAGGTTTTGTTTCCTACTAATACAGTGGTGGTTTTCTTTCCAGAAACGAAATCCTGAAGTTCGGCATGTAGATTTGGAAATACTCTAAGCATCACCTTGGGAGCACGCTTCTCCAGCCACTCGACGCAGCCTGTTTTCTCCTGTCCACGCTGACCACAGCGCCATCCAGCGGCCATCGCGCCTGAGAGGAAGGAAGCACTGTGCGAGAACAGCAATGGAACAGGCCACAGACAGAACTAGAACTGCCTTACTTCTGGATGACCCATCACTCTGCAGTTGGCGAACATGCTGCTACTTCAGTTGTTGATAATTTCTCATTCTAGCTGCCAGTGCGTATTGTACTTTGCAATCATGTTTCCTTGCTTCACATCGGTAAAAAAATAATTGGCATCCCTAGGATTATGACTTTCAGTTGAGTTTCACTCTGTTAAAATCTGCCAACCTGGAATCTTGGGATGTGGTTCTTGAACAGTCGCTGTGTTTCGGAGTAGGTCTTTCCTTAGGAGATGGGTCAGTTCCTCCCACGTTCCCTAGGACTGCGACCTGAGGACTGGGAGCAGCACTCTTCTCATCTTGTCCAGTGTTCATTCCAGAAATGATTTAGTTACTGAACTGAATGCAGACATTTCATTACACTCTTTTAGGTCATAGTTGTAATTTTGTAAAATTTCTTGTTTCTCTTTTGCTTTTTTTCCTGATTCAGTTTACTTTTTCTAATGCTAAGAGCTATAAGATAATCCCAGGCGTCGCCATAGGCCAGTGTGATAACTTTCTCTTCCTTCAAGCGAGTTTGCAGTGCCATGTGTTTATTTCTTGATAATACAGTTTCTAGCATTTTAACATTCTGTAAAATGGACTAGAAATATTTATAATTTTATAGACTGGACAGCATTTTATTTTTAATTTATTTAAGAAGAGGCACTATGTATGTGAATCTGTGGGATATTTCTTGCTTTAAGGGGGAGAGAAGTAAATCTCTTACACTGAAACTTGTGTCTTGTTTTGTTTTTTTTTTAAGATTTGTTTATTTTTATTTGAAAGGCAGATTTTAAAGAGAACAGGAGAGACAGAGAGAAAGATCTTCTACCCCCTGGTTCACTCCCCAAGTGGCCACAATATCTGGAGCTGAGCCAATCCAAAGCCAGGAGCCAGGAGCCAGGAGCCAGGAGCTTCCTCTGGGTCTCCCATGTGGTTCAGGGTCCCACGGCTTTGGGCCGTCCACTACTGCTTTCCCTGGCCATAGGAGGGAGCTGGATGGGAAGTGGAAGCCATATGGGATCCTGGAACTTGGAAGAGAAGGATTAGCCAATTGCTCCATAATGCCATGTGCTGGTTCATGATTCTTTATAACATAATCAATAATGTGTCTGTGAGCTTCTTATAGTTACACTTGGATATTTATCATAATATATTGTGATAATATATTACATAAGTAAATTCACTTGGTAATGAACATAAGGTATCAAGGTAAAAATACATACTGAATTCAGTAACTGAAGGTTTAGTAGAAACAGCTATCTCCATTGAAATAACTCATATGTACTTAAAAGTCTTTAGGTAGAAATAAGCAGTGCTCGTGAGAGTGGTGACTGGCGAACGCTTTTCCGGACGGACGAGTAACTCACAGCCCTAACTGCCTGTGTGAGGTCAGTATCTGCAGACTGGCCAAGGTGGGCATTTATGACATCATGCAAATGGTGATGCCAGAAACAAAGAATAAATATTTGATTTTAAAAGTTTTGCAACTGAATTTTTTGACCCAAAACTCTGTTGCTAGAACATTAAAAATCTGCCTTTAGTGTATTTTCTCTTTTTACAATTATAGAGCATTTTGTATGCTTTGTATTTTGAATTCTGTAACATTCCCGTCTTACTCCTTAAATACTTTTTTACATATATATATGCATTTGATTCTCTGCTCTTCTAGTTTCAAATTCCCCATTCCTACACTTTTTTGAAACTTAATATCACCCCTACTAGGATTCACTCTGTACTTTCTTTCCCTCCTGCTCCATTCCCACCTGCCATTTGTTATTTCATGTCATTGGCAGGTGAGAAAAATGACGCCTGACAGCTGGGGACTCCTGCACGTGGCACCTTCTCCCACCTCCATAGTCTCAAGAAGGTCCTTGACCTCTGGGGTAGACAGAAGTCAGTGAAGCCAGCAGAGGGAAAGGAGTTTTATTAAGGAAAGTGGCAAAAAAGAGTCTATTCCATAACAGGGCAACCCTGTGTGTGGGTGGAATTCCACGGCCCAAGGAAATGTGTGTTGCTGACCAGGAGTAGTATTCAGTTAGCTCTGGGAAAATGGTATGAACTTCCAGGAATTCCAGGTCCACCTCGTCTTTCAGTCAGATGGTCATTTGTACAGGTTGTCATGGCACCGTGGAGGCATGGCTTTTACTAAGCTAATAGATTACAGTGAAGGTAAAATAAAGCTGGAGATTGAGTGATGGTTAATTTAGATGCCATATCATATCACTGATTTGAACCAGTTCCTTTGCCTGAATTTTATTTTTCCTTTCTAATTCCTGGAAGGTGGAGGGGCTTGCCAGGCACTGTCTGAAAGATGCTAAATCATATCCAGTTTCCTCTTAGTAAAATTACCCCGGATAATTTCACATAGCTAGAAAAAGGATTAGCTCATTTCTAAAAAGACCCTCAAAGTTGATAGGCATAAAATATCCCAAATGGTAGCGCTTTTTTTAGAACTCCCTGATAAAGGCCAATTCTTGATATTCCTTTGAGTTTTCGAATCTGAACTTGAGTGAGTTCCTGCTGCTCTGAAAGAATCATCCAAGATTTTCTGTAACTGTTTTCCTTCCAGTTGTGTCCTGCACTGATGTTTTTTTTTTTCTTTAAGATTTTTTTTAAGCTTATTCACATAAATTTGACATAAAGGAATGAAGCATATCTGGGCTTTTGAACATTTTCTGGAATTTGGAAATCATGCAAATTTTACGTCATTTAGTCAAATTTGCATTTGTAAATTTTACTCCAACATACAACATTTGAATGGTAATCATGTAAATTAATATTTTCAAGGAAAGGTGTTTTCAAGGAAAATATTCTTTGTCAGCGAATAATTGCAGAAGTAATTTGTACAGGGAAGATCACCAAAGCCCTGGGGAACTATCAAATGTTGCCTGTCCCTGTTTTTCACCTTGGCGGGGAGTAACCACCTATCAGTGGGAAACAGCAAGCCCCAAACTACAGAGGGCTGCCCAGTTTTAGACCCATGTTCGGTAATGGGAAGTTAAGAGATAGTAAGTACCATCCCGTTCCCAAAATAGGGTTCCTGAGCATATACTAAGGACCTATGATTTAGGATCAGACTGAAGAAGTTTTTTAAATCCAGTTTTCTATACATATCCCTGCCCCCACTTCCCACACACGCATACATACACTAAATCACCTAGAATAACAAAATATAATAAAATGTGAATTTGAGGGGCCAGAATGGTTGCTTAGTAAGTTAAGCACCACCTGCAGCCCTCGTACCCCATTTAGGGGCCAGTTGAGTTCTGACTACTTAACAGCTGATTGTACCCCCACTAATATGCCTGGAAAGAAGCAAAAGTTGGCCCAAGTGCTTGGCCCCTGCACCACACGGGAGACCTGGAAAAAGGTCCTGGCTTTCAGCTTTGACCTGGCTCAGCCCTAGATATTGTGACCATTTGGGGGGTGAATCAGTGGCAGAAGATATTCTCTTTCTCTCCCGCTCTCTCGCTCGCTATGTCAACCTCCTACCAGTACCAACCACCCAGTCTTTCACTCCCTCTCTATAATTCAAATTAGTAAAACAATCTTAACAAAAAGATGAGTTTTGGATATATGACTTTTCAGTGTTGCCTTAATTAATCTCATTTGGATAATTTCTGCTAAAATTAATGCCATCTAAGAAACAGTTTATGCTTGCGATCTGATAATTCTGAGGTAAAATGCTGGAAATACAGAAAATTGCACGGCCTTCTAGAATTTGTATTATCTTCTTAGATTGCATTTGTCAAGCTTTGGCCCATTTCTTTTAAATGTGATGACCCCCAATTTGCCAAACTGTCAGAAGTCAGCGAAGCAAGGAATTGAAGGTAAAGTGTTGATTCAAAGATTGTCTCCCCTAAATCCCTCATCCCTGTCTCCGAGATGGAACTTCAGAAGGCATTTTAGAGAGAAGATTGGTCTGACGGCCTTTTTATTTGCATTTCAGTTTACTTGCATCCCTAGACTTGCTTTCATGGAAAAAGAAAAAAATTTCATTTCGATTACATTGCATTTCATCTGTCTGATTTCGCTGGCAGATTAAGATGGTCCCGGTCCCTCAGGCTGCTTTTTTCCTTAGTAAATGTCATATGTAAATAAGAGCAACTCACGCAGTTTGGGATTTTCCCCCTTGATAAGTGTTTGCTTAACATGGTGCTTCTTTACCTCACTTGCCAAGAAACTGCGTCATTTATTTTACCTGAAAAATGTTTGTGAACTGAGTTGTTTATTCAGTTTCCTTGTCTGGAAGTTTTTCACAGTTGTACCAAATCAAACAGTAATAGCACTTAATCATAATCAGTTTGTGGTATAAAGGGAACTATGCTACTAGGGTGTCATATGTTTGGCAAAATATAGATCTGAAAAGTTACTTTCCTTTGTGGTAGGCTACGGATGAGCACATTTTGAAACATTAGTTACACACTTTAATTAAGATATTCGTCTTGTGCTGTGTCCATATGGATATTTGGAGAAAAAATATGAAGCACTCACCTGAAACTAGCCAGAGCTGCAACCCAGTATAAGCCAATACTGCAATGCAAGTTGAATTGTACACTTATCCTATAGAAATCTCTTTCGTGAGGAACTAGACCATATCCAAACGTAATATGGCATTTCCAGGGAGTTTAGTTTCCTCCCTAAATTCAAAACCTAGTAAGAGTCTAGAATGTGCATAACAAGACACTTGTCTTGTGTCTTTCATGGCTTATCCAGATGTTTTAAGAGACAAAGACCTGCCAGTGTCCTCACCGGGAGAACCGGAACTCCTTGTGCCTGGTGCTGTCTTACACTTGTTAACCCTTCGGACCTGCGCAGAGAGCCAGTGAAGCCGGAAGTGTTCCGTTTCTACAGGTGAAGGAGGTACTGAGTTTAATACGCCTGAGGCCACTAAGCTGATAAGGCACTTAGTCAGGATCTGAACACAGATAGTCTGACTTTTAAGGAAGCATTCTGCTGAGCAGGGGAGCCTGAAAGAAGTAACACTGCATAGAAAGTGAAAAGTAAATAGTTCTTTCATTATGATACAACACTCTTATGAATATTTAAGAGTAGCTGGCCATACTGTGGACTGCTTGGTACATGGTGGGGGCGGGGGAGGCTGGTGCCATGGGGTTCAGGGTGGGATGCAATGAAGCTGCCAAGCATCACAGGCCACCTGAAAGAACATGCCCCAAAGTTTATTTAGTTAAGTGATCAGTAAGGTTGCTGGGAATATTTGCTAAAAACCATCCCCCACCTCTTCTCAGTCCCAAGTGTCAGTCAGGTGCAGTTCCGGTCTTCACCTTGATGCTTGCAAGTCAACTCCTTGTGAAAGACAAACTGGAAATGAAGAGAGTGGTATACGGTTTATTATTGGAAAGTCACTCCCCAAGGGGCCAAAATGTCTGGAGCTGAGCCAATCTGAAGCCAAGAGCCTGGAGCCTCCTCCAGGTCTCCTACATGAGTGCAGGGTCCCAAGGCTTTGGGCCATCCTCTACTGCTATACCAGGCCACAATCGGGGAGCTGGATGGGAAGCAGGAATACTGGAATTAGAACCAGCAGACCATATGAGATCCAGGCACATTCAAGGAGAGGACTTGAGCCATTTGGCCTGAGAAGTTAACATCTTAATACTGGACCCTGAGATGCTTCACGGCTACCTCAGTCCCTGATCAGAGAACTAGGCCATCTACCCTTCTTCCAGAGACAGGCTGGGGCCCACTTGCCTGTCACAACATTCTCCAAAGCTACTGTCCTATTGAGGGGACTCAGAGGAAGTCTACCAAGACCTCAACCCTGCACACAAGCCAGTTGGCCTGTCTCACCCCCAGGTTTATAGGGCTGCCCCCCTCTCCCCAGCCCCTCCATGAGTACGGGACTCCAGCAACAGCATCTCCACTGCTTGCTCTGGGTGTTGTGGTGAAACATGGGAAGTTTCACCTCCTGGCTCTTCTTCGGATTCCAGCTTTGCTAGTCTAAGTCACATCTGAGACCTGGATTGGCTCCTGGTTTATAGCTTGAGCTCAGCCCAGCTCCACCTATCACAGGCATTTGGGGAATGAAACCCTGGTTGGAGCCTCCTGTTTGTCTGCCTCCCAACTAAAATGAAATAATTTTTAAAGACATGTGAAACAGGAAGACAGCTGACTGACAGCTGATGTGATGTGAACATCGCTGAGATCTGGGAGATGACTGAACACACGCTCCCAATTTCCTCACCTCTTTGCAGAAACGGTCTCATGCAGTCTTTTCCGCTCAGGGACTGGAAACTGGAGAGTAGTGGTTGGTTCCTCTCCATTTCCATGCAAGGAGTATGCAATACCTCTGCAAAAATCAAACACAGTCAGAAACCATTTCATCATGTCAGTAGTTTTAATGTCAGTTGCTGTCACTTCTCGCCAGAATGATGTACAGCCTCTTCAACTGGTTCACCTTGTAATGTTAGCCCACACGTTCCTGCATTGGGCAAACGTGCTTCTGATCATCTCTAAGTGCCTGGGCTTGAGTTGCTGCTTGTCTCCTATTTCCAGCTTCCTGCTAAGGTACATCCTAGGGGACAGCGGGTAATAGCTCAAGTGGGTCGGTATCTGCCACCTGCATAGGAGACCTGGAGCTCCTGGATGCTGGTTCAGGCCTTGATGAAAACAATTCTTTGAAATTCTTTGAAGTTCTTTCCTCTCCACCCTTCTCCAGCATGGAATGAATTTACTTCTGTTTGTTATCTCTACTGGAATGTGAGCACTGTATGAGCTGGCTCTCCTGGGACCGCAGTGGCATCTGACTCATCACACCCATCCAGTTAACATCTGCTGAAGCATGCAAGGAAGGTTTCCTGTGTGGTGTTCGTCTCCCTAGAGCTTGCATAGATGACAAAGCAGACTCAGTCTACCAAGGCCCTGAGAGGACATTACATAGGGGCCTGCTCCAAGGCCCGCAGCACAGTGCAGCAGTGTAGTCTCCGCATTTTCGCTTCAGTGGACTGTATTGGTGTTCACATGGCAAGCTCCAGTGCTCGGCGCTGAAGGTCTGCCTCTGCTGGATGTGTGTGGAGTTCAGGTGGCGCAGCTTCCTGGTCTCTCTTCCATGTGTAGGATTGGGGGATCCCCACTGATGACCTGCTCAGCCCCAACTGCCCCCCAAAGCTCCTCCCACCTAATCAACACGGGCGGAGGCAGTTTCGACCTTCTTAGTAGTTCACAACATGGATTCACACGAGTCCTTGGGGGACATGCTCAGATCATGGCAGACACACTGCGAGCGTGTATGTAAAAATAGGCAACTGACAGCCATGTTAATTAGTCTCTTAGAGTCCTAACAGGAGCGTCCGAGTAGATTTTCATTCCTGAGGCCCTCTTCCTGGTATGCAGCCTTCCAGATCAGACGCATTCCACTCTGCCACGTGTCCTTTGGATCTGAGGGTGCAGCACATGAGCCCCAGGTCTATTTCACAACAGTCTCATACCTAGTAGTTCAGTGTAGTTAGCTTGTTTCCTCCTAAATGTGGCTTCCAGATACTGTTTCTTGCTAAAATTCTGCACAGCGATCTATCCTAGCTCAGTAGAAATATTAAATAATTGGAAAAAGCTTGAAAATCTATTTTTAAAGATTTATTTATTTTTTATTGCAAAGTCAGATATACAGAGGAGGAGAGACAGAGAAGAAGATCTTCTGTCCGATGATTCATTCTCCAAGTGACTGCAACGGCTGGTGCTGCGCCGATCCAAAGCCAAAAGCCTGGAACTTCCTCCAGGTCTCCCACGCAGGTGCAGGAACCCAAGGCTTTGGACTATGCTCAACTGCTTTTCCAGGCCACAAACAGGGAGCTGGATGGGAAGTGGGGCTGCCAGGATTAGAACCGGTGCCCAGATGGGATCCTGGCACGTTCAAGGTGAGGACTTCAGATGCTAGGCCACGCCGCCAGGCCCAAAAATCTATTTTTATTGTAATGTTTCTTACCGAACTTTAGATGTGGCTTTAAGATGATTCAGCGAGATGAGAAAAAGGGCAATTGTTAAACTCAGATTAAAGGAATTTCAAATTTTACAGGCATTTATTTCTGAGATAGGATTTCTTGGTCTTTTCTACAGTGGAACAAGAATGGATCTCCAGAAAGAAAAAAAAGAGATGTCACAACTGCCTACCACCTGTCTTGTCCCTCAGGCTCCCTCACTGCTCCCAGCCTGCAGGGTGTCTGGGGGACTCTGGCTACCTTGCCAGGGACCCGCTGTGTCCTGAACACAGGCCTGCTGTGGCTGTGTGTCATCCCTCAAGTCCAGTCACTGTCTTCAGCTTGGAGTTCAATCTACTGCATTTCCTGCTGCTTACCTCCTCCCAGTGCAACTCAGCCTAACTATAGTCCACTGGAAAGTTTACATTCCTCAAAGTTTACTTCTGGAATGAATGTTCCTTAACCAAAAAGAATTATCACTGAGCCTCCTATCGGCAAAAACATCCTTTCACTTTAATCATGATTTCATTGCCATTGCACATTAGGCTTTCTCCTGGGATCAGCTACAGCGTTGCTTTTCGAACTTCTCTGTTCAGTAGAATAGTAGCTCAGCATGCTCATCCTCAGCCAGCAGTACCTAAGGGGTACTGGTTCGTGTCCTGGGTGCTCCACTTCTGATCAAGCTCCCTGCTTACGGCCTAGGAAAGCAGAGAACGATGGCCCAAATCCTTGGGCTCCTGCACCAGCATGGGAAATCCAGAGGGAGCTCCTGGCTTTGGATCAACTCAGATTAGGCTGTTGTGGCCCTTTAGGGAGTGAACCAACGAATGTAAGATCTTTCCTGTGTCTGCTTCTCTCTGTAAATCTGCATTTCAAATAATAAACACATTTTAAAAACAACAAAATTTCAACCTGCATATACACCACCTGGGCATTGCTCCATGGAGATTTTCTGGTCTTGTAGTTACTGAGATCCTGTGTTCCCAACCAGCTCACTGCTGGCTGCATGGACCACACTTACAATAAGGAATTAAAAAAAGCACTATGAGTTGTCTTGCAAAAGAGTACAATCTTTCTGGGGCCTGTGTGGTGGGTCAAAAGGCTAATCCTCCACCCTGTGGTGACAATGTTCCATATGGGCGCTGTTTCTAGTCCCAGCTATACCACTTCCTAGTCAGCTTCCTGCTTGTGGCCTGGGAAAGCAGTAGAGGACAGCCCAAAACGTTGGAATCTTGCACCTGCATGGAAAAACAGAAAGAAGCTCCTGGCTTCAGATTGGCTTAGCTCTGCCCTTTGCAGGAATGAACCAGAGGGTGGAAGACTTTCTTTCTGTAAATCTGCTTTTCAAATAAAAATAAATATTAGGAACCGGCATGGTAGCCTAGTGGTTGAAGTCCTCGTCTTGAACACACCGGGATCCCATATGGGCACCGATTTTAATCTCGGCAGCCCTGTTTCCCGTCCAGCTTCCTGCTTGTGGCCTGGAAAAACAGCTGAGGACAGCCCAGAGCTTTGGGACCATGCACCCGTGTGGGAGACTTGGAGAAGGCTCCTGGCTCCTGGCTTCGGATCAGTGCAGCACCAGCCGTAGCAGTCACTTGAGGTAGATATTCTCTGTCTCTCCTCCTCTATATATCTGACTTTCCAATATAGCTAAGGATGGGTCAGGCTGTAGCCAGGAGCCCGACATGGCAGATTGCCTGCATGCGCAGCATGAACTCAGGTACTTGGGGCACCCTCTGTTGCTTCAAAATAGCAGATGAACTGCATCAGACGTGACGTGGGTGGGCACTCTAATATGGCATGCGGGCATTCCAAGCAGTGGCCTAAGTTCCTCTACCACAACACCCTCCTTAGTTCTTTTTTCATGCATGTTTCATGGTGTTCCTCACTTCTAATTTTGTATTTTGTTACATTTATACTTAAATATTTCATTGGGGAATATTAGCATAGGTGATGTTGTGTCTTTAATATCCAGTTCTTCTTGTTCATTGCTGGTGTAAGGGATAACTTACAGAATACCTAGTGCGGTCTCTTGAGTAGGAAGAGCTGTCAGTAGTCGCCTACAATTATTTTGAAAATTACTCATCCTTCCCTCCCACACCACTGAGAGAATGGTGATTTGTAACAATGAAGATTTACTATGAACTTTTCATTATAATGTAGATGTTAGCAACAGGAACTCTTTTTTTTAAAAAAAGAAGAAATTCACTTCCTTTCAGGCAGAGTATTTCCACATGGGATGAGTCCATTTTAGACAACATGTGTGTAACCATGTGAGCTGTAAGACAGGCTACAAACCATGTAACCCACAGCCTGTGAGAGGTGTACCCAGCTTTTCCTGCATTCATGCTAAGCTGAGCTCTGAATGGGAAAAGCTGAGCCAGGCCTGGTACCAGCAGGACGTGCGCTCCCGTCTCCCCCAGACCTGACCTTACAGGGCAACTTCTGATTCTCCCCAGCCAGAGACCACTGGTTTGCACTCGGTAGCAGGACATAGCTGCTGTGAAAGATGCCCAGCTTGACCCCTAGGTAATCTAGCACTCTCCCACAGCAGGGAACTGGGAACAGGAACAGGGCTCAGGAGTGACCCAACACTTGTAGCATTTACATTTGATGAACATGAAAAGTAAAATAAAAAGGCTAAATAAAAGACAATGCGTGTATAGCTTCACGTGGCTCAAAGAGAGACGGAACGGAGCTTGTCCTGTGTTCTTTATTGAGTAAGAACCAGAGCTGAAAAGACCAGGAGCCATGACCGCATAGGTACTCTGCAGAAGCGATGAGTAATTATGTGTTGCTTGTTTGTGACAGTCTGATTCTTAGAAATAAATCTGAGTGGCCAGATTTTAAATCTTCCTGAACACTTCCACGGGTAGGCAAGGAACCACAGTAACAGTGACATCTGCTCACTGAACAGACAGCATTGCGCAGAGTAAAGGCCCTCAAACAATTCCATTTATTCTTCTGATTAGAGCAAAGGGCAGGAGCATGCAGGGAATGGTGCAGGCGGAGGCTGCAGCCGGTGCCTGCCCGCAATGCCAATGCACAGGCTTGCCAGCCCAGCAAAGCACAGGATCGTTTCCCTAAGAACTGTTTCCTTACAAATATTCTTTATTACTCTCCCATGTGCAACATGAAAGAGTCTACCAGATAAAGGCCTGGCATGCTTTGGAAAAGGTACATGCCAAATCTAGCTGTAAGGCATCTGGGGGAGCAAAACAATTTGATTTCAATAATGATGGTGACACGATGCTTTTTCCGCCAGGGCAATTGTGATTTTTGGAACAAGGTTCATCCGTTGCTTGTTCTGATACTCTGTGCCTAAACAAACAACTTGAGCATTTCATTTGAACACTTTAGAGCAGTGCATTTTACAGCAACGGCTTTTCATACAGCCAAGTATGTTAACCAAGAATTTGAAAACCGTACGACCAAATGTCAGAGAAAAGTCAGGCTGCAGAGAGAAGGTCCTGAATGAGTCTTTTTTTTTTTAATTAATTTATTTTTTAATTGGAAAGGCAGATTTACAGAGAAGGAGAGACAAAGAGACAAAGATCTTCCATCTGCTGGTTCACTCCCCAAGTGGAGCTGAGCTGATCTATATAGCCAGGAGCTTCCTCCAGGTCTCCTGCGTGGGTGCAGGGTCCCATGCTCTGTTGCCTTCCCAGGCCAAAGCAGGGTGCTGGATGGGAAATGGAATAGCTGGTATTAAAACCGGCGTCTATATGGGATTCTGGGCATTCAAAGCAAGGATTAAGCCACTAGGTTATCCGCTGGGCCTGGATGAGGCCTTTTTAACACTTGGATTGTGGCTAGCCTAGGGGATATGAGAACCCCTTAACATTTTCTTTAACATCCTAAGTGTGCATTCATCTGGATCGAGGGTCCCTCGTTTTGATCTTGACCTAAACGGTTAATCCTTTTTATTAACACTTGTTAAGACAGGTTAACCAGGGAGTGGGGCAGGGAGAGGGGTTAAAGCATAGCTGGTTAAGCCAATTCTTGTAATGTGGCAGATGCTGGCCTGGGAGGTTCTGCGCATGCATAGTGCCGTCTCCTGTGAACACCTGTGGGAGGTCATGCCTGGCCACTACTACTACCAACCTGAAGAGATTGAAAAAGAGCAGGCTGCGGCTCAAAAGGCTGTGGACCAAGGACCACCTCTGCTCCTGAGTTCACAGCTACCCAGCCTGAGGCTGCAGACTGCTCTGAGGGTGTGGAGGTGCCCTCTAGGCCCACCCATCAGTTCCCCACTGAAGGCTAAGACCGGTCTGCAACCCCCACGGCTCAGGGGTGAAAACAACCACGAGTGGTCTTAAGTGATACGCAGTATCTGAAGCAGAAGTGGAGTGAGGTTGATGGAAAATAAACAAGTTTCTAACGAGAAAACAAAACAAACAAACAAAAAACCCAAAAAACAAATTAGGATGCCTGTATCCAGAGCCAGGGTTTGAATCCTGGCTCTGCTCCTAATCCCAGCTTCCTGCTTCCAACTTTCTCTTAATTTCTTTTTAAGTTTATAGTTTGTTCATCACAGATTTATGTTGATATTCCAATTGTGCATCTTCAAACAGAAGTGGGAGGGCCTGGCACAATGGCTCTGAGGCTAAATCCTTGCCTTGTAAGCACTGGGATCCCATATGGACACTGGTTCATGTCCCGGCAGCTCCACTTCCCATCTACCTCCTTGCTTGTGGCCTGGGAAAGCAGTCGAGGATGGCCTAAAGCCTTGGGAACCTACACCTGCACTGGAGACCCAGAAGCTCCTGGCTCTGGATCAGCTCAACTCTAGCTGTTGCGGCCTTTGGGGAGTGAACCAATGGATGGAAGATCTTTCTATCTCTCCTTTCTGTAAATCTTTTCAAGAAAAATTAAAAAAAAAATTTTTTTAAGATCCAGCACAGGAGGCTGAATTTGCGGCACAATGAGTTAACTGGCTACCGAGCGAATTGGCAACCCGTAACAGTTTCAAGTCTCAGTGCGAAATTCATTCCTTGTTCATCCAAGTCTCATGGCAGAGAACCCAACGGGTTCTTTGTGAAATTTATGAAATTTCTTTATGAAATTTTTTCATACATTATACACAGTAGCCACCTAGTTTTGACTTAGATGTTTTTCTGCAGTCTATCTAAAAATACACTGGGAACGGAAAGGTAAATTATTTAGCACAAAACAGTAATAGAAAACATGACACAAGTCACCGTCCAACCAATCATCATGTTTCTTCAACTGAATTCAAAGTGCTGCCATGTTGCCACGAAGGGGAAAGCATCATCACTGGGTTAAGGCTACCTCATGTCTCAGCAGAGGCTCCTGGAGAGAAAAGTCCATTTTTAAAAAAATGTTTTGAAAGGTAGATAGATCATCCATCTACTGGTTGAATCCCCAAATGAGCACAAAAGCTAGGGCAGAGCCAGGCTGAAGCTAGGAGCCAGGAATTTCATCCAGGTCTGCCATGTCAGTGGTTGGAACCCAAGTACTCAGGCTCCACTCTCCCAAGGGGCACCAGCAAGGAGCAGCCAGGACTCGAACCAGCGCTCCTGTAAGGGATGCTGGTGTTCTAACTTGTGGTTCATCCTGTGCCTCCACATCACCAGCTCTTTTTTCCTTTTCCTGAAAACAAGCTTTATTTGGAGGAATAAGCTGTCGAGTGGAATCTGAGATTGTCTCCATAACCGATGGCTTTTTGCAATCTTTCTCCAGTTATCTAACCACTAGGTGTAGATGTTTAGAGCCTGATAAAAGGCTTTCATGTCCAAGCTCTGAAGTAGAGCCACAGCAGGCACACGCTCGGTAAGCATGTCCCAGGACTAGGGAATCCATTTGAAAGGGGTTACATCATGGCAAAATTAAGTTTCTGAATGATGTCATTCATTCCTGGGCAGCATTCCCCTGATACTTTGAGCATCCAGGAACTTCACATAAATCCAACCATAGAGAATATGACTTTCATGTTTGACCTTCCCCACGTTGCACCTCGAGTCTGAACCTCATCCTTGGTTTTACAGCTGCATCTCTCTCACCGTGAGCACAGTGCATTTCATTTGCCCATTCTCCAGTGGGTGGACACTCGAGTTCCTTCCACGGGGAGACATTATATAAACATTGTTCACGCACGCTGATGCTTGAGCTTTGGTGCAGATGCGCTTTCCACCCTCTTGGGCATACGCGTGTCAACAGGAATGCTTTGCCATATGGCAACACTATGGTTAGCTTCAAGGAGGTCTAAAGCGACTGCACTACTGCTAGTGACATTCTCATGAGCAACTTCTCAGGGTCTCAACTTTCCCATCTTCACCAACACTTTTTTCGCTCAGCCACCTGAGTGAAATGCTACCTCCCTGGTTTGATCTCTTTCCCTAGCAATGGCGCCAAGCATCTTTTCTTACGCTTACTGGCCATTTGTCCATCTTTACAGATTCTGTTAAGTTCCTTTGCCCATTAAAAAAAAAAGGTTCATTTTTTATTGGAATGTCAATTATACAGAGAGGAGGAGAGACAGAGAAGATCTATCCATTGATTCACTGCCCAAGAGGCTGCAATGGCCAGAGCTGAGCCGATCTGAAGCCAGGAGCTAGGAGCTTCTAGGTCTCCCACGTGGGTGCAGGGTCTCAAGGCTTTGGGCTTTCCCAGGCCACAAGCAGGGGGCTGGATGGGAAGTGGGGCCGTTGGGATTAGAACTGGCGCACATATGGGATCCTAGCGTGTGCATGGTGAGGACTTTACCATTAGGCTACCATGCTAGGACCTGCCCATTTGAAAAAAAAAGATAATTTTTACTGGAAAGGCAGATACACAGAGAATCAAGATCTTCTGTCTGCTGGTTCACCCCTCACGTGGCCACAACGGCCAGAGCTGAGCCAATCTAGAGCCAGAAGCCTAGAGATTCTTCTGGGTCTCTCCACATGGATGCAGGGTCCCAAGGCTTTGGGTCGTCCTCAACTGCTTTCCCAGGTCACAAGCAGGAAGCTGGATGGGAAGTGGAGCAACTGGGAACACGAAACAGTGTCCATATGGGATCCCGGTGCGTGCCAGGTGAGGACTTTAGCCTCTAGGCTACCACGCTGGGCCCCTTTGCCCATTTAAAATTTTTTTTAAGTTTCAAGAGTTCTATTCTTCTACATTCTGGCTACCAAGCTCTTTTAAGATGCACAATCTGCAAATATTTTCTCGCAATCTACAAACTCCCTTTTGATGTTTCATGATATCCTTTAAAGCACTAAAGTTTTTCCTTTTGTTCGAGTATAACTTACCCATTTTTGCCTCTTGCTGCTTCACCGTTTCTTGCCATCCTTCAGGCTACAGAGGCCGCAGAATCATTTATGCTGGCCCTGCCAAGGAAGCCACAGTCAGAACTTGGTCGTCAGTCAAAACTATGGCAGGGTCATTTTTTGTTTTAATTTAATTTTATTATTGATGATGTTAACATAGCTGACCAGGGTGGGAAGGGTTGAGAATCGGGGGATAGTGGGTGACACCCTTGTTTACATATTTTGTTTTTCTTCCTGTATTTGGGGAGGTGGGGGATACAAGAGGAACCACGGCCAGCTTCGCAACTGCCACATCGCCCCAGGGACTGGGGAACTGCCAACTGATGTCATCCGGGGTCCCCATTGCAGAGCATCTTCTGAGGGTTCTGCTGCTGTGTTTTTGACAGTTCTGAGATGCTGCTGCTCTTGCCGCTCCATGGATGAGGAAATCTTTCTGAGGTCGATTGGCTGTCGTAGTCTGCCTCTGAGTCTCCATTGACCCAGAAATTTGCTGTCAAGTTTCACTGGGGTAGTTGATCCATTTGTTCTGCCCTTTATCCTCAGCAAATCAATGGGTGCTGTGGCCCAGCCCAGCCCTCCACATGCTTGGCTCTCACAGACCATACGGGGAGCTGCAGCCCAGTCAGAGTGAGCCCCGATAACCCTCACTGGACCAGGCCCCCAGCTCTGGTTCCTGTGCCTGCCAGCATGTGCAGTGGACTGGTTCGGTCTGCCCCGTATCCCATTGAGATCTCACACATCACTGGGCCCTGAAGCTTAACTTAACCTAACTGACTCCACCTTCCAGCCCACACTTATGCCTGTAGGACTTGCAGCCCATCAAAGAGGAGCCCACAACCCCTCCACTGGACTCACTCCACGCCCCAAATTTCGTACTTTCCAGGTGGTTTTGCGGTCTAGCTTGACAGGACTTGTCCCCTAGTTCCAGGATTTGCCAGCGGATGCTGAGGCAACCTGCCTGCCCTTGTTCTGGCTCATGCTTGGACCTGTGGATACAATCCGTTACCCGAGCCTGGCTCTCCCCCAACTCAGTTCACATGTAGGCCAGCAAGTGTTGTAGCCCTGCCCCACCTGGTCTGGCCGCAGCTCCAGTTCTCAAGCTCGTAAGCGTGACAGCCCTGCACTGGAGACCCCACTACTCCCCTACCAGGTTCAACTCCCCAATGCCGGTCTATCGTGTGCTAGTGGGTAACAGGGTCCAGTCTCATGTGGCCCATATCACCTTGGCATTTGCAAGCAGCTGTTGTAGCCTGGCCTGGCCTGGTCTGCCCCCCAACCCAGTGCAGTCAGCCCTCAGTCCTGGCCTTAACATGAACTGGCTGGTGATGCAGCTAGACCTAGCCGGTCTTGCACCCCATCCTGCTTCTCAGATCTTCCAGTGGGTGTTATGAACTGGACCAGAGCAGGCTCATTTTTAAATTGATAATTTTGTATGGTTGAGAAATGATGTTACAGTTATTCAAACAGCCCTTGACAGCAAAAAGGTTCCATACCCCTGGAATCTGAGGTTAAGGTTTACTTCTGTGTTTGAAGAGTTTTAGTCTTAACTCATAAAGCATTTAGCTCCATGATCCATTTGAGTTATATGTTAGGGTTACTTTTGCCAGCTAGCTGACTTCCTTGCCATTTTCTGCAAAGGCAGCTGAGATGGAGCTGTTCTCTTCACACCTTCATGCAATCCACACCTACTGCACGGACCCCAGCAATGGACAGCAACTGTATGGAATCGGTATCAATCTGGGGGTATTTCTATCTTTTTTTTTTTTTAAGATTTATTTATTTTGGGCCCAGCGGCGTGGCCTAGCGGCTAAAGTCCTCGCCTTGAACGCGCCGGGATCCTATATGGGCACTGGTTCTAATCCCAGCAGCTTCGCTTCCCATCCAGCTCTTTGTTTGTGGCCTGGGAAAGCAGTTGAGGACGGCTCAAAGCTTTGGGACCCTGCACCCATGTGGGATACCTGGAAGAAGTTCCTGGATCCTGGCTTCGGATCAGCATAGCATCAGCCATTGCGCTCACTTGGGGAGTAAATCATTCATTGGACAGAAGATCTTCCTCTCTGTCTCTCCTCCTCTCTGTATATCTGACTTTCCAATAAATAAATAAATCTTAAAACAAATTTATTTATTTTTATTGGAAAGGCGGATATACAAAAAGGAGAGACAAAGAGGAAGATCTTCCATCCACTGATTCACTCCCCAAGTGGCTGCAATGGCTGGTGGTGTGCCGATCTGAAGCCAGGAGCCAGGAGCTTCCTCCAGGTCTCCCATGTGGGTGCAGGGTCCCAAAGCTATGGGCTATCCTCAACTGCATTCCCAGACCACAAACAGGGAGCTGGATGGGAAGCAGGGCCTCCGGGATTAGAATCAGTGCCCATATGGGATCCTGGCACGTTCAAGGCAGAACTTTAACCACTACACTATCGCACCAGGCCCGGTATTTCTATCTTAAACTATCTACTTGGGCTAATGCATTGCAGGCTAAAACTCTGCAACTCTCAGAGAAAAATAGAACTTTATATATTTGTCCTAAAATGAAACTAAATTTCGCCTAAGTTTTTACTGACTCCAATTTATGAAATAAGATTCATTCTCTAACGGTCGTTTCAGATTATATTTTAGGCAGTAAAAAGTGGGAATCCACAACAATTTCACCTTATTAGCTACAGTTATTTAGCTCACACCGTTGTTCAAACACCATTAACCACCAGCATTTTTTTTTTCTTCAATTTCAAGGTCATAAGCAGCTATGGGATTTTATTTTCACAATATTGTACACACACTGCGTGAATATAGAAACTACTGCACAGAAACTTGGACTAGGACTAAATCAGTATAGGCTGTGATCCTTTAAACAGGCAAATGAATTTTTGGATGATTTTTGGTCATTTCTCTGACATATCTATCTACAATATATTTATTAAGCAAAATAAGCTCAATAAACATATTGTAGATAAGTTGAAGGCTTTTCACCTACTGGAGATTAGTGAAAAGCCTTAAGTTCTATATACAAAGAGAGAGAAGCTTTTTGTGATGAATTGGTAAAAAAAACAAAAATGCAAACGGCATGTTAAAATGCTTAACAGAAACTTGACATTTATTGTGCAACTTTATTCCCAACAGAACATGTGGCATTATAGAGGTATATGAGGTAATAAAATCAATACTCCAATTAGAACACCTGAAATAATTGGCTCTAGTAACAAATGTCTCTTATAATTAAAAATATTGAATGTTTAAAAAACTCTTATAACATTTTAGGTTTCTAAAAGAAATGTGCCTAACACTTAAAAAACAACTTACTCTTCTATATAAATTGTTCACAAAAAAATCTTGCTATTCTATATTACACTACACATTTGTAGTTTTATTAACATATCCCCATTGGATATTAATTCTACACAGTACAATCAAATAGAAACTATTAATAAAGAATCAACAAGACTTCAACAATAAAAATATCAGGACCGATGGATTTGTCACAGTTTCTCCACGAATATTCATCATAGAAAATAGAGTCAAGGCAAGTTGGCCCCAGTGTCAGGCTGCTACATGAAGTTTAGAGAAGAGAGACACGAAGGCAATGCTGAAAGTGGACACTGTTGTGCTGGATCAGTAACCTTCAAAGTTTTATGAGCCCCCCTCTCCTGGCATGCCCTGTTCTCAACAAACAAAAATCAGGGCCCTAATGGTCTTGGTATGCCCTTGAACTTAAACACAGCTAAAGTGATGTTAAAGCCAAAAGCACAAGGGGATCAACAGATCACTGCATTTTCTTAAAAATGTTCACCGACATCGTAAAATCCTCCTTTCCAAAGCAGATCACCAACTAGGGGGGCTACAAAGACAACACAGGTGGAACATGAATGGAACACTGCCTGATGCCCACGATGACAGAGGCAGCATCGAACCATCAGGACTGCCCAAAGACCACCACTTCACTGAGGTCAAACCTTGGCTTTTGTACCTCTGCATTTCCGTAGTGGGGAACACTTCTGCCCCCCAAACATGTGAACAAGCTAGCGACCAATTTACCCACTTCTAAAGTCTTCTAAGTTCTCCTCTCTGGGTGGTCCTCTCCTGATGAAAAAAAACCAAAAAAACAAAAAAACAAAGTCCTCCGTCTTCATCATTGTCTTAAGTAGGAAGCTGGACATTTGAGAGGATATATGGTTTATATGCTCAAGTATCCTTTACTTCCAAAGTTATTTTTAATAAGAGAAATACGACCTTACTTTTGATGCACAAATAAAGCACATACTTCAGTGTTCACAGACTCTGAGAACTGTGCTTTTACTTCTGGGGAAAGCTGGTCATTCCGCTTAGGAAACCCAAAATCATCTTACTAGTTGAGTACACAGGGCAGCTTCCTTATCAATAAAATATGGACAACAGGAATAACAGCCCAACAGGGTAGTTGTGAAGTTTAGAATGACAGGATGCATTAAAATGCGTTAGCAAAGTAGTGGCACATAAAAATCCCACGATGAGGTTTACCAGCTAGTTGTAGTGACCCTGTTGTAAACTGCTTTGGAGGGTAGTTTCCCAACAAGGCCAAGACACATCTGGCCACCTGTGCTGGTGCTGAGTCCTACAAACAGATGTGTCTTTGTTACAATCTGAGGAATTCTGATTCAACGAAAACACCTGTATATTTGCCAATATGGAGGGCTAACGGGAAAATCAATCTTTTCATTGTTATTGGTAAATTTAGTGCTGTCAACAGATAAAACTGACCAGGCTAGATGTTAGATGAGAGAAGTCAAGTCTTCTCTTTTTCACAATTAAATACATGGTGAAGATTAAAGTGGCCTCAGAGGTGTAAATACTGCAGCTCAAGTTTTGAATCTGACATTTAAAAAGCAAATCCTGACAGGTTTTTATCTTTGCACACTTCATGTTGCCTGATGTCACTTCTTCCATTTATTCTCCAAGCAATATGAATAAAGGAGCCGATATCATTGGTTGGTGGTACAGAGGACCATCAGCTGGGTGACATTTTCTTACACTGTTCCAAGTGAGGTGGTTATTTTTATCCAGTACTTACACGACTGAAAGCAGCCATCACTATGTTTACAAAAATACATCGTGATGATACATATTGCTGTTTAGACACATTTACATTAGAGTTCTGACTCAAGCATCCTATTTGACATGTTTTGCCAAGCAGTTCTGGCAAGTATCACCACATTAAACACACACAGCAAGACTTGCACCATATGTGTAAAATCGTTTTGTATTACATTTCTAAAAATTTGTATATGAGAATTGTCAAAAATTAAAACAGATCTGTATTGTGAAAGGGCATGCAGCACGGGAGGAGGAAAGTGATACTCGTGTTGTTTTTTCTTAAAATGAACTTGTCAAAGAATGCAGGTTTGAAAAGTAGTAACTCAGGAGGTAGTCAATGGCTGTTTAACTTTCTGCAGCTCACACTCAACTACAGAATTCAACTGAAGACAAAGTATTGCTTGTCCACACTCAGTACACTTTTCATCTTTAAAAGGCGATTTTCAGAGCGAAAGCAGTCATTAGAAAGGGAAGGAAAGTGAATTATGTTCTGAATTTTGGGTAAACGCTGGATATAGTAACAGTGACTGACCTTCAAAAAGCCATTCTACCCACATCAGTTACACCGGCTGATGCCACAGCAACTGAGTCAACAGACCCTAGTGACATACCTCCTTACAATCCTTAATCTATAAGCAATCTCTATACCAAGTTCTTTTTTTAAACTAGTGAAGGAATAACTAACCATACAGAACATAAAATCACCCACCTAACTCTGCAGTCGTAAATACGCCGTAAGAGGAGTCTCTTGGAAACTTCATGGAAAATGCCTACATTGATAAAAGCTATGCATAAGTTACAAGTTTGCATCAAAATAAACTAAGGTTTTCGTGAACCTTTGCGGAGTATCCTTCCAGGCAGCCCTCACTTCCGCTGCCAGGGGACATGGCAGTAGTTTTCTTCTAGCACTCTAATGCGTTCTTCATTTCTGGGGAAGCGTTACAGCGGCCTAACTACTGTGGTGCCAACAGGCACCAAGCTCTGAGGGTGATGCTGGAGAAGAGAGAAGTTACGTATTTAAGTATTTATAGTTTTTCTTGAAAACTAACATGGAAGTGAGGCCGTGAGTTTGTGAAAACTGTGTCATCAGAGAGAAAAGCCGCATTGGTAACTGCCTGCAGAGCACTGCTCCCGCCCTCCAGGGTCCTCACCCGTGTGTCCTCCCTCCCAAAACACGCCACACTTGTCCATGCCTGGCCTGGTGGACACTGCACAGCACGCCTAGTCTCTACCGTGAGATTTTAATTTGGAGAACAAAGGACACGCTTGGCCACCTTAGTCCACGGGTGTGGGCTTATGAACTCGCCGAGTCACTGACAGGGCTGTCTCGTCTTTGTGGTCTGGCAGGCCTCAGCAGAGGACTGGTGTATCCCGAGCTGTTCTCACAGAACCCACTTTAGACCAATGCTAAAATGACTGAAAGTTGGCAAAAGACTGAAAGTTTTCTCTCAACAGCAATTTGCCCAAGTTTCAGAGATGTGGAAAATGAGCACCAGCAACATCCTGAGGTCTGCAAAGCATCAGGTGAAAGGCTGGGGGGCTCGCTGCAGCATCCAGTCTTCTGAGTTGTGAGCCCTAACCCTGCTGCTCACGGAAGCGAGGTGGGTGGCAAAAATAAACAAATCTCTAGTATAAGGCCAGGTGATCACACAGGCACCCTCCTTAAACATGGGTGACGTAACAGCCTTGCAGGTAAAATGAGATGGCAGGATGGCTCCATCCTCTGCAGAGGGCTACTATGCGTGAGAGCTGATGTTCTGTTTCAGTGGCTACGAGCACGCAGAAGAGGCGGTGTGCCAGGCTAACGGAATGTGGCAACTGTTCCAGTCAGGGGACTAAGGGCAATGGCACCTGCCTTGGGGGAAGGGGAGCTCAGTCTCCTGAGTCATCAGAACAGTAAAGCAGTACTGAGCCCATTGTCTCCGTGCAGCTTGGTTTCACCACAGGCAGGAGCTGGTGAACGCAGAAGCCCAACATTCTACAATCTGTGCTGCACTGGGAAATGGCTCGGAGAGAAGTCAGTCACCTGGGATGGGAGTAAGGGGAACAGACAAGGGTGGGTGGTGCAAACCTGGCACATCCCCTTCTTTCATGGCAGTGTCTCCCCACCCACAAAAGACCAGCACTGCTTGGGGCTCCAAGATGACACTTAGGTGTGAAAAAAACAGAACCCAAGATAATGGTAAGGGCTGGAACTCTGCTTTCTTAAAAGCAGTGGCCATACTGTTGCTATAGAAAAGAGGACAGAAAAGCAGTGAGGTTTACTACAGCCCAATATGCAACAGGAAGACAGGACAGGGAGCCTCACAGGGCCCTGGGGGGCTCCCTTCAGGCAAAACTATCACACAAGTATGACACGAACTTCTCAGATCTCTCTAAACACTTCTAGAATTTTCCTCCTTGGACATCTAGAGACTCATCTCATGGTTGCCATAAGTAGCATCCCATTTATCCCAAGCATTTCTTTTCCAAATTTTGACTAATTTTTCCCAAAAGAGGATTGAAATAGTAGTTCTACACTATCTGACAAGTGCACACTCCTGTAGACATCAAACTCTTCAAGGGCTGAAAGACCTGCTTTTAGCACTCAGTCCACAGTAAATGTAAGGACAATTTATGCTTTTTGTTTTTTTGCTTGGACTAAAACACGGGAAAAAAAAAGAGCAGCATTCATAAATGGATGCGCCAAACCCTCAGTCATGTTGTGCAGATAACATAACAGCCTTAAACAAATACTGCTTATGTTTGTTTTCTAAGCAAAAAGCAGCATCTGGACCAGTTCAGTAAAGAAAGTTCTGCTCACCTAAAACACGAGGCTCTCAGAAATCACAGCCCTAGCATCTCCTCTACAGCATTTGGCGATCAAGGAACAGGTCCCAAGACACCATTCATTTTCCATACGGAGCTCAACACACCGAACAGGGGAACGCAAGCAGGGAGGCTTGTGGAATGGGTTCACTCAAAGTGGTAACTGAGGGAAATGGTGCACACACTCGGGATGACATGGTTTCCTCCACGATCACAGACGACAGAAACAGAGCACTTTGTGATGATCAATTCAGCGCCCGAAGACCCTGAATTTTCAGAGAAATCACTGACAAGCCCATTGCATAGTTGTTCGACTGCCCTTGCCACGGTGTGTACAGAATTTCAGACATCTGGCCAACTTGGCTAATGTCAGCAGTCACACCACTTCTTTGATCACCAAACAACAAACTGGTGGGAATTCTCATCATCCACCACACTGCTCTGAGCACCGTGTCCACAAAGCCCAAGTGAAGGCTATGGAAGCTGCTGGCTCCAGAAAGCTATGAGACAATGTTCCATATGATTCTGGACCGCTTGATGACTGACAATGCAACACTGCTGTCAGTGCAGACTCACTTCACACAGCGCACCTTCCGGATCAGCACAGTGGAATGTCTTCTTTGTAAAGTGATAGAAAAACAGCTAATTACCATCTACGCTGGTGGCCTGTTTCTTAACTTCTTTGTCACAGATTTCAATATATAGAGACAGCATATCTTGTCACTGATCTCATGCCTTTGCAGATAACTATGAGCTTAAGACTTTGGAAAACATAAAGACATCTTATTAGAACTAAAGTAAGACACTATCTGTTCCTTGGCCCTTAAAATAAATCTACGTCTCTAACCATTTTGCATGGGGCAGAGGCACTAACCCAGCCCTCCTCCCTCGGGGGCTAGCTCCGCTCTGGAAAGCAGGTACTTCCCAGGGAGATCTGGGGCAGGTGGTAGGAACTCACCCTTCGGCACCTTCACCGTCTAGCTAGCATTCATGAAAAGTCAACTGTAACCTTCTAACATCCCAGAAGTCTGTTCTAGGAGCCACGGTCTTTCCAAATAACCCTAAAATGGATTTCTACTTGGGAACCGTGACAGTAGATCGAGAACGTGTCCAGGTTGCAAATGTGCAGAGAGCAACAGAATGACATGCTTTGGACTCTTGGGGGACAGGAACAGAATGTTCACAACTGGGTCTTCTGAGGACAGGTGGCTCCCGTGGGCAGGTCAAGTCCACTCAGCAATCCCCAGATCCGTCCTGGGAGCTCTTATTGAAGACTTCATCCTGCGAGGCCTGGTGATCCATCCCTTCGTAGAATGAGCCACCGTTGTGCAGGAAAGTCCCCACGGCCCGCCCCTGCCGGGCGTGACCCACAGCATCGCTGAAGACTTTGTTTATCTGCTCCTCCGAAGGCATCCACCAGTCAGGGTTGGAGGTACAATGCATTCTAATGAATTCTGTGGGAATACACATCACAGGAAAAAAAAAAGAGGGAGAGAAAAAGCTGTTTTTTTCTTTTACAGAGATGGCAGGACAGGCTGCTTACACTTTAACAGAAGCTTGGAAGGAAAGCTTTATGAGAAATCCAATGCAATGCCATGATGATGTCAATCATTGGATGCAACTTACTCCAAAATTTCTTCTCATGTACAAAAGCAAAAAAACAAACAAACAAAAAATCACTTAAGTGAGAGGGTGGTTTCTCTTAAAAAAACCTTCAACTGTTTTTAAAGAATAAATCCGAGTTGTAAGACAAGAGTGACGCCTGGGCTCAGTGAGAGAAGGCATTTAAAAAGCAGTATTTGTTATCTGCTTAAAATTTCCAGAATGTTAACTACCAACATAAGCACAGCACATATCCTTAACATGGGATTCCTGAGCAGGCTGCTAACAGGAAGCCTGAGCACAACCGAGAAAGACCCTGTAAGTAAGAAAGTACCTAAGTGTTGGTCCAGAAAAGGCTTTTCCACTCAAGTTGTCATATGCCAGGCTATTCCTGTTTCCTTCTCTAGTTGTTAATGGCTACACAGGTATACACCAATATTGTGGAAAGTGTGTCTCATCTAAGTATTCTTCACCAGGAAGCAATCAGCACGCCTGGGAAAGGAGAGGCTTCAGCCGCCTCTGACACACAGACGTCCATCATTTTTTGCCTATGTATTTCCACCCTAGGGCTTGCTGGAGCCCGTGAGTGGGTGGTCCCCAACGGATGAGCTGCAGATCCTGGCCAGGTACCTGCACTGAGTCAGGGCAACAGGGCAGCCAGCTGCATTCTCAGGGCAACATCACCAACTCCTTGGAAAATATTTCAACCCTCTACTTTGGCCAACTTATTATTAATGTGGAACACGTGCAGTGAGAATTTCCAGAAAGCAATCCCATTCTAAGACCCAAGAACTCGGTTCCTTCTTCGCTAATACCCAAGAGTGCTTCCAGTGGAATGCTCAGGCTCAGTGAGCTGTCTGAAGTCACTCCATCTCCAGGGACCATGATGTGGAAGCACAAGGGCAAGTCTGGCCAGTTTAGACAGATCCTGGGTATTGCCAGCACTCAGTTACCAAGTAAATAAATGTCCCACTGGAGAAAGTCTGCCGCGTGAGTGCCTGGATCACATTGTCATTCACATGTCACCTAGCCAAGCAAGGTCTTCTGCGTCTGAATCTCTCAGGGCAGCCATGGCCAGAAGCCACCGTATCTTTCCCAGCCCCATGGAATGGGCATGTGGAAGAGGGGGTTGGGAATCTGAGCTGCTAACATCATCAACGCACACCCTAGGCCCATAGAAGCAGAGCCTCTGTGGGCATCCCAGGGCATCAGGGTAGCTTTTCCAACAGCCAAGGCCCCGTGGGTGAGAGTGTTGCGTTATACTTCCTCCTCTCAATCCTGATTCCCAGTGAAACCAATACCAAGTCTTTCCAATGAAGGAAACTGTGAGTGAACCCCAGAGCGAAAGCTTGAGCCGGGGGGAGCTGTGGCTGACACTGCGCAGTCTGAGTTCATCTGCTCCACTAACTAGGCGCCTCTTGGTTCTTCCTGCCTGCTACCCGGCACGTGGCAGTGCAGCTTAGCAGCTGAGGACTGAGCTGATGAAAGCCATATTAGCCAGGAAAGACTTTTAATACAGCAACTGAAGGTTTCCTAGCTGTGTACCATAGGCACTAAGGAAAATCAACTCTAAATCAAGTTCAGGACCTGGGCCAAGAATTTCTTAGGAGGATAGCTAGATGGGTGCACAGGCTAGAGGTGGAGACAGGATAAAATTTTACCCATTTTAGGAAAACAACAACAAAAAATCCACATCTTCCCTGCCTCTGCGTGCTTCCCTGATGCTCCAGTTTTGCTGGAAGTGGCCCCCACCGGCAACAAAGAAAATCTGAACTTGAAGCGTGAAACATGAGGTGCTATGCAATGCTTATGTACCACTAAGTGAGAACAAGGCTAAAGCAGACGAGGATTTTTTCCCCCCTTAAAGAGCTTCACAATACCGAAGAAATGGGCCACATGAAGCCAATAGGGGCTCAGCGGAAAGAAATCAAAACACAGTAAGGCTGAACACTTGCACGGGGAGCCACAGCCAATGCGGTGAAATGGGACCACGGATGGTGACACTGAGGGGAAGGATGCAGTACCTCGGAGGCATGTGACTTTAACTGGATCCAGAGGGCGTCTCTCAGGACCTGTCTCTCCTGACTGCACTGACCTTTTCCTTTTTCCAAGGCCGCATGAGTACTTAAGCTCATCGGTTGTGAAAACAAATCTGATGAGGTAGCGCAGGAGGCGTCTCCCATCTTTCTTGGAGGAATTTACAGCCTCGTCCCACTGCTTGCTCGTTATGTAGACGGGATAGTTGTTCAACAGCTGCTTGCTTCCCTGGAAAAGCGAAATATTTTCTCATTACCTGTGGAGCCAGCCAGCCAGAAGCCAAAGCAATCTCCATTTCAAAGGCAAACACGCTTTGTAACCGAGTGGCTAGGCTGACAATGAACTGGGGACTGAAGAGCACGAGTAATTGCTCACACTCACAACGGGCACTTTTCAAATTACATTTGCATTTTCTGTAACAAGAGCCAATGAGCTATAATGAACACCTTTGAAAGAGAGGGCTATTTATAACTTGCATTTTAACAGGTAGGTTAAAGTGTGTCAGGATCCAATGACAGGGAACACCATTTAAATATAACCTGTAACTTTCCTTTTCAATCTATTAAAATATGCAAAAAGGACTTTGAAGAGTGTGATCAAACAGGTCTCTACACCCTGCATCTGCCAGGCAAACACTCCTGAGATGATGTTGCTGGGGGCTTATTTTAATCGGGGAGCACCCAAGTGGGATGCACCCCACACTTGATCCCACCACACTGCACGTGCAAACAGCGATCCAAGGTGAGCCGTCAAAGGGCAAACTGCCCCAATTAGGGGAGCAATCATTAGTAAGAACGCAGAACAGGTCTCCCGAAATGACGGCTTCTGCAAATGCCACGATGTCAACTCACCATTTTCCCCACTTTTCACCTCCCTAATTTATGTCTACTATAAAAGTCCTGGGCCAAATAGCTGCAGTGGGACTAATTACAGGTATTTCTGTAACATTTATAAGCCATGTTTAGTCAATTGCACCTATACAACCATTACTTTAGTTCTGCTTGCCCATAAAACTCCACAGTCCAGGACAAATTAATTAACCCATGATCTCACTTTTTAATGCACTCCTCTTCCCTAGTAATTAAACAGTATAAAATAAAGAAGGGGGAAAAAAGCTCCTTCAGTTTTACAACTCTGCAAATTTACTACAGGTTATAAATTTGGCCCTGTTTGGGTACAATAAGGCCTTGCTCCAGCAAGTGTCGCTTGGTTACACGAGAAGTGTGAAGGGCCCAGGTGCCAGCAGGAAGGAGGTCAGGAGAGTCCTGCTGAGGCAATAAGCCTTTCCTGAACTAGCTTGAGGGCGAGTGCATTTCAAAAGTGGGCCAAAGAGGTGCACAGGTTGTGTTTTGAATCCAGATGTGGGCTGGACTTGACATGAATCTTGGCTAGGTGCTGGAGTAACCCAGATGAAGGACTCAAATTGGTTGGATCCTTGCTTGAAACACTTCTGGTTTGCGATGTGAGCACCGGGAGCATCCTACAGGCAGGAGGTGAGACAGACATGTCTGATGTGAGCGGGGCCTAAGGCAGGGCGAGTCAGTGGGGATGAGCTGGGGGCTGGAGAGGAGCTGGCAGCCAACCTGGTGAGCCAGGAGGCCGAGGATCTGCAAGCTCACTGGCAGTGCCTCACGAACAAGGAACAGAGGGTGCGGCCCGGAAGGGAGGCAGGCAGCCAGGAGAGGAATCCTGTTGCTTCCCACATACGCAGGCAGGGCTTCCAAGGGTTCCGTCCAGCTCACCACGTGCTTGACACACAGGGCAGCCCAAGAGGGCCTGTGGGCGGAACCTGGCATTGGCTGACTCAGCACCACTAGCTGTGTCCAAAGCACTTTTGTTAAAGAGCCCTAATATGAAGCACTCAGCACCCAGGTCTCCCTTCTCATGCCAGCAGGAGGCACCACTGCAATTCCAGAGCCAGACACTGGAGTGGGCCGCAGGCAGGTGTCTGAACTTCAGCTCCTTTCTGCCAAAACAGGGTTAAAAATTGCTAGCTGCTTTCAGTGAGTGCATTTCACTCCACCAGAAGCTCATTTCATCTGCATCTTTAGCCAGTACCCTCCTCCTGAGGCCATGAAGACCACAGGGCAGGTGTGGTAAGTGGTTGCGTAAGTACTAATGTAGCATAGCCCAAGCCTCTGCTTCCTGTTTCTGGTTTATCAGCTGTGGGAAAGGACCCGGAATAACTGCTTTTTAAACTTTTTCTTTAGGGGCCAGTGCTGTGCGTGGCATAGCACACCAAGCTTCCACCTGCAGCACCAGCCTGCATCCCGTATGAACACTGGTTCGGGCCTGGCTGCTCCACTTCTGATCCAGCTCCCTGCAAATGGCCTGTGAAGGCAAAAGGTGGCAGCTCAAATGCTTGGGCCCCTGCATACATGTGAAAGACCCAGAAGAAGCTCCTAGTGCCCAGCCTGGACTGGCCCAGATCTAGCTGTTGTGGTCATTTGCGGAGTGAACCAGCACATGGAAGATCTCCCTCTGTCTCCTCTCTCTATAAATCTGTCTTTCCAAGAGAAAAAAAAAAAAGATCTTGAAACCTTTCATTTATTTAACATTAATTTAAAATGACTCCCTTGAGGTGGATGAGCACACTTAGCAAGCCAGGACTGCTTGCTGTCTTCCAATCCTATTTTTTCTAGATCTTAAACTCAAAATGCAGGGCTTGGAATCCTGCGCCCCAGTCTAAGGTTCACCCTGTGATGCAATGTTGTACCCCTAAAGCCAGACTACTACAAAATGGGAGGAAATTGTAATTACGGAGTTGACAAGGCAAGAAAGGAGCTTTTTCCACACCTTAAAAAAAATTCACACAAGAATTCAAAAGCTTTTCTAAAATACAGGCGCTCTACATAAAATATCGGTCCCATAAAATGAAGAAATACCATTTGGAGGTAATTTTCATGAAGAAAAAGGAAAGAAAGAGAAAAATTTACAATCCAAAACACCACTCAGAACATTTTCTGGCTTATGGATGAGATTTATAACCCTGCTTTAGCAGAGTTAATAGAAATAAAATGTGACAAATAATAAAAATGAGAAAATGCTCATGGGCCTGAATTGATAATAAAAATAGTAGAGTAATAATGACGACGATGGGTCATAAAAGTTTAAATAGTTCCATCCAGAGGAAATGCAGATTCTCCTTTATTTTCGTATTTTTATGGAATTCTGAGTGCATTTTTTTTCTTCAGTTAGCCACCAACAGATCATCGCATTCTAATGCAGTGTTGAGTCACTTTGAAGAAATTAAACTTTTAACTAATGTCTTCCCAGACACACAGCCCAATGGAAGATACAGGTGTACTCTGGGTGGGTGGCTAAGTTCCAGATCAGACTTGTGACCACCAGCAGGAGGGTAGTAACCAGATGTGCTTCCTGGAGGAAGTGGTATGATATGTCAAGTTAAGAAATATGGATTTTAATTCAGGGGAAAAGGACCTTGGTGCCAGAAAGTTTGGAAATCCATACTACTGTCTTTTTTTATATCACAAATCTCCTACAAATTTCTTGAAGACTCTTAGTGCTGAAATCATTTTTGCACTAAAATAAACTCATCTTTCAATCCCCTTTCCATCAAACTTCTGAAGTGCCCGCCTAGACTAGTCTCACAGTGTTCACTCATTAGAGACACAGGACACCACTGAGGATGTGTGGCCTGCGTTAGGGCACTGTGCATGGGATGGGAGGGGGACGAGGCTGAGCTCGGAAGGCAGAGCCAAAGGCAGGCTTATTTCCAGGGTGGTAAAGATGTGAGCGCTTGACACTTAAGGAAATGCAGCCAGGGCTCCATGGCTCAAAAGGCAACAAAGGAAAATAACAGATGGAAAAGCAAGCTTCACTCAAACGTGCCCTGTGTACAGAGATAGGCTGTTCACACTCCACACAGACCACTTCTACACACGGAGACAACAGCTTCTGGGGGTGCCTATGAAAGCAGAGTGTTCACCAGCAGCGGCCCTCTGGAACACCCAGTGCCACCTGCGCGACTGGAAAGGGTGGTGGCCACCGCCTTGGGGCACGGCTCAGGGTATCGCAATCGAAATCGCTGCTTCTTCTTCATCTGTCCCACATGGAGACCAGAGTGCGATTGGGGTGAGTCAGACACCCATGCCCGCTCTCACAGTACTGCAGGCAACATGGCCACAGCACTGTGTCTGCCTAGCAGACCTGTTTGGGGGCCAGGGCTGTGCAGCCTGGAACCGCACTAATCTTGCCAGAGGCCTACCTCGGTGGGCTGGTCAGCGGGCTGTGGCATCAGCAGTTGGTTGTGGTGTTGCAAAACGGTCTTCAAGTAATCTAGCACGGTTTGGCAGGGCACTGGGGGGAAAGAATCGCAAAGCACATGTTAGCTGGACTGCAGCGTGCAAACACTGTAAGGTCTTACAGCATTCTTGATGTTGGCTTCTAAAAAAGAAAAAAAAAAACACTTCCTAAAGGAAGTAGAATCTTCTCTCATTTGACATCCGCAGTTATTTCAGTTTATAAACACAGAGCAGATGCTATGGTTTGGGGAGAATGTTCAGGCTCAGCATAATTCAGTGAGAGCTTTCAAGTCAAACTTTCTGCTGGATGAATTTGGGTCACCGATAATGAACGCTCTGCAGAACAAAGACTTCGGGTCTTTTCTGATCCAAGCTGTAGCATTAGTGCCCAATGATGCTTTTTGAAATTAATGTACTAGAAACTATTCTTTCATTGGTTTGTAATCAATAATTTCATACTTAGTTTTAATGACAGACTCCTTCTTGGTTCTTTCGAAGGCAGGAATTCCACAATTTAATTTCCCTTCCAACACTAACGTACCTGGCCACCCAGTTTCAAATAAAAGTTGCAATTGTCATTCAGTTATGAACTTCATTAACTCCTACACTCTGTTTTTGGAGATTCGGTCTTAGAGACTTCATTGAATAATTACAATAAAGCTGAATAACTACTAACCCAATGCAGACCCTAACATTTTTTTGTACTCTTGCATACATAAATAATGCCGACTTCTTCAGATTTCTATGAGAGCCCTTTCAGAAGCATTAACTAATTTTTGAAAAGGTCTTGGTAGCTTAGTTAACAACCTAATTTACACAAACTGCTGCCACTATCTTTCTTAGCTGTGTGCTTTAAGATGTGTTTGTCACATTCATGAAAATAATAAATATTTAACCCAGGCCCCAACCTTAAAGCATCACTAACTGAGCTTTCTCTCCCCTTTGATTTTCTTACTTTTTTAAAAGACTGCAAACTGAAGTCATCATCTTTACTCAGTGCTAAAAAAACAAGCTTCTCAGGTGACATCACATTGTTAACAATAACAAATCAAACATTTTATCAGCATCCCTCTGAAGAATCCTGAGTGGCAGGAGCAGCTCAGGAATTGTCTCTCCTTTCCATAAACAGCTTTCTCCTGCAGCCATCCTTTGAGACCTGTCTGACCGGTCTGGGCCCCAAGGCCTTTCCTGCAGGGCTCAGACCATGACGTCGATGAGAGGGCACACCACCGTCAGTGTGCAGCAGTCCTGCTACTTAACAAGAAAGCTGCCTGAATCTGCTTGACTGAGCCCATAGCAAGAATGCGTTTCGCTGGCAAGAGCATTTGGTGCTGCAGTTAAGATGCTGCTTGGTGGGCCCAGAGCTGCAGCCTAGTGACTAAAGAGCTCGCCTTGCACACACCAGGATCCCATATGGGCCCCAGTTTTAATTCTGGCAACCCCATTTCCCACCCAGCTCCCAGTTTATGGCCTGGGAAAGCCCAAAACCTTGGGACCCTGCACCCATGTGGGAGACCCACAAGATGTTCTGGGCTCCTGGCTTTGGATCAGCACAGCTCCGGCTGTTGCGACCGCTTAGGGAGTGAATCAACGGAAGGAAGATCTTCCTCTCAGTCCCTCCTCCTCTCTGTATATCTGTTTATCTGTGAGGCCTGGGTTCAGGACCCGCTGTTTCTGATTCTCAAACAGGATCCTGTGCTGATGGCTCAAGGACCTGAGTCCCTGCAGCCTAGGTCGGAGACCCAGACTGAGTGCTAAGTCTGTCTCAGTCCTGGCTGCCGCGAGCATCTGTGGAATGCACCAAGACAGAAGATCTGTCTCTGCTTAAGAAAATAAAAGAAAGGTATCTTTTGGCCTTGGAAAACCACGAATGGAAACAGACTTGAGAAACTGAGGCAGCAGACAGGTGTTTGAGCTCACCCACCCTGGGAGACCTCGGGGACTTCATCTCACTTCTGTGCCCACCTCTCTCCTGCATGACCGATACGCAAACGCAAAGCAGCACTTTGTCTTCACAGTGCACGGTCAGGATACGATGCATGGTACGCATGACACTGCTCCCCCAAGCAACCGCCAGACACGGCCGTGACCCACCTCGTACCTTGCAGTCAACACTCGTTGACTCACCGGGATCTGAATACATTTCTTTAGATCCTTACACAGTTAATCCTCATCAGAATGTTTATGAAACAATTTCCAATGGTGCAAGCAAGCACCCTTTTGAGGTAGCACACAAAACTTCATCCACATTAAAATAATTAAGCACAGAGACAGGAAGAAGGAACAAAAAAGGGGGGGAAGGGGAGGGAAAGAAGAAAAGGTGTTTATAACAATGATTTGTTGGACTGCAATAGTTTAAAAGATTATTATCTTTTGTCATAATTATGAAAATAAAGAGGAAAAAATCTGTAGGTGCTTGTATGAAGAAGAACGGGGCAGACTTTTAACACAGTGGTTCACACCTGAGCTGCAAGGCCCACATCTCACCATGGCGGGCTGGGGCTCGGCATCTGGCTCTGCTCCTGGCCTGACCCAGCACCCGGCTCCCACCACCCACACCATGGCGGGCTGGGACTTGGCATCTGGCTCTGCTCCTGCCTGACCCGGCACCCGGCTCCCACCACCCATGCCGAAGAACTGGGCTCTGGTACCAGTAGTTCTCGATTTGGTCCCATTCAGTTCTAGCTGCTGCAGGCCATTCTGGGGAGCGGGTAAACAAGCAAACGGAAATCTTTTTGTGTATCTATTTGCCTCTCAAAAAGTTAAAAAAAGTTTTTTAAAAGGAAGGCAGAAGGCAGGCTTCAGAGGTACCCCAAATGCACCTTATCCTAACATTGACAACAGTAATTTCCTTCCTTTTAGGGAACAACACTTACAAACACCTATCAGATAAGGCAGGCCACAATGATACATCTAGGAGGGAAAAAAGCAGAGCAAAACAGTCTTTGGAGTCGCCACAGTCCAGATGGAAAGCAAAGGTGCCTATGCATCCCAGCGGCGCCTAAGCTGTCCAGAACAATGCGCCAGTCAAGGGAAGCCCGAAGTCCTCTGCCTCCGCAGTGTCTTGCACTGTGCACACTGAACACGCAAGACAGGGCCTGAGAGCCTTGGATATTTATCTGGGATAAATCCCTAATGCATACCCAATGGGTGGCACTTTGGTCAACGCTTCAAGTGTTTTTGCTTCTCACCAAATGTCCTGTTAGCCACAAACTAACTTTATTATCATTTTTTAATCTTTTAGAAAATGACATCCAGGGCTGGCTCTGTGGTGCAGCAGCTAAAGCCGCAGCCGGCAGTGTCGGCACTCCATATGGGCAACAGCTGGAGTCCTGGCTTCTCCAAGTGCTTAGGTTTCCACCACCACTATAGGAGATTAAAGAGGCTCCTGGCTCTTGGCTTCAGCCTGGCCCACACCTGCTCATCCGAAGAGGAAAACCGGCCTGTGGAGGATGTCTCTGTGTCACTCTTTCAAATTTAAGATATATAAATATATACAGGAAATAAAAAATATATATAAAATATAAATAAACATATACAAATATACATAATACACACACACACATATATTTTATTTTATTAAAAAAGACAAATTTATAGAGAAAAGGACATAGAGAGAGGAAGGTCTTCCATCCACTGGCTCACTCCCCAAGCGAACAATGGCCAGAGCTGAGGAGATCTGAAGCCAGGAGCCAGGAACTTCCTCTGGGTCTCCCACGCGAGTGCAGGGTCCCAAGGATTTGGACCGTCCCTGACTGCTTTCCTAGGCTACAAGCAGGGAGCAGGATGGGAAGTAGAGCAGCTAGGACACAAACTGGTGCTCACATGGGATTCCAGCGGTTGCAAGGCAAGGATTTAGCCACTAGGCTATGGCCCAACCACAATACCTTAAAAAAAATTAAATGACATCAGTGACTAATAATATAATCAGAACTGAATAATCAAAAGTTGGTTTTTGGGCCCGACGCAATACCATAATAGTTAAGGTCCTCACCTTGAATCCACCAGGATTCCATATGGGTGCTGGTTCTAATCCCAGCAGCTCCACTTCCCATCCAGCTCCCTGCTTGTGGCCTGGGAAAGCAGTCGAGGACGGCCCAAAGCCTTGGGACCCTGCACACACATGGGAGACCCGGAAAGAAGGCTCCTGGCTTTGGATCAGCAAAACACTGGCCATTGCAGCCACTTGGGGAGTGAATCATCGAACGGAAGATCTTTCTCTCTGTCTCTCCTCCTCTCTGTACATCTGCCTTTCCAATAAAAAAAAAGTTGGTTTTCCAGTTTTCAGTTTCCTGAGTTAATATAAATGAGCCTCACTCATGAATTCTCTATCTGCAAATGTGCTCAGTTGCTAAACTGTGTTTGTAACTCCAAAATGAGTGTTAGGCAGGCTTCTCTGAGCAGAGCACGGAGACGCCCAGTGACGTGACATGCCTGCTCCCGGCTAAGGCTGAGCAGTCAACCTCTCTGGTGGGTAAGCTCTGACTCCCAGCGTCCTCACCTAGTCTCTTTGGTACCAGGCTTTTCTGTTTGGGGTTTGTTTTTACTGTGACTTCTGTTGAAAACGGCCCCTGTTATGGTGCTGAAGTGCCGCCTTAATGTTGCTAACATGGAGGCAGTGAGGTGCTCTACAAAACAACAGTGCTTTGTCAGAGAAGCTTCACAGTGTGGCGAGTCACGAGTTCGGTGCAGAGCAACCAAGAATAAATATTAAATAAGATCTCTTTAAACACAGATACACTCAAACAAGGTCGTGCACTGACCAGCTGACGAAAACGTGCAGACACACAGCGACCTCGCCCTCTGTTTCCCAAGGCAGTAATAGTTTAATATCTATGAAGTCAGGGCTTAACAAAGCCTTCACAGAACACAGCTATCACAAATAAGCAGAACTGACTGTACGCCCTGGACGCGAGGGGGACCAACTAGACACAGAGTGAGACGGCTTACAGCACCGGCCAGGTCTGCAACTGATCTCACTGATGCAAATAGGGAGTTCTTTGTCAGAACATGGGATTATCAACTGCTGCCCTGGACAGCTGCAGGAACTGGAGACGACCATAAATGTACTTTCTGAAAACCAGAAGGCGCTGTAAAAGCACCAGCAGTATTCCACAAACGGTCCTGGAAAAACTTGATTTGCACATTCAAAAGAATGCAATCAGACCCTAATAGCATAAAAAAAGATCAACTTCTAATACCTAAAAGACCGAAAAAGAGGGGGACAGTTGGCCTGAAGGTTAAGATGTCCTCAGCCCACATCTGAGCTCCCAGGCCCAACATGCAGCTCCTGACCCGGGCCTGCCTCCAGTGCTGACCCTCAGGGACAGCAGTGCTGGCTCCAGGCACGAGATTCCTGCCGCCCAGATGGCAAACGTAGACTGGGTTTCTCAGTCAGCCTCAGCCCCTGCAGGCAATGGGTGAGTGAACCAACAGATAGGAATGCTGCATGTCTTCTGTGTCTCAGATAAGCAAGAAACAAAAAGAACATCTCGAAGCGAACATAAACACCCCTGAATATGAGCACTGAGAATGTTGTTTTTGGAATATTACACCAAGCTCAGGCCACAAGAACAAAAATAAATAAATGAAATCACATCAAAATACAAAGCTTCTGCACAACAAAGCAGTCACCAAAATGAAATAGTATGCAGTACTGCTAACTAGCCTATGACTTGGGAAGGATATTTGCACACTACGTGATGAGGTCAATATCCAAAACACGTGAAGAATCATACAAAAGACAGCAAACAAGCAGCTCAATTAAAATCATTATAGCTAATCTAAACAAGCTTATCTACAAATATGACATAAATAGCCCTTCTCTCCTAGGCCCCCACCTCCAGCTGGCATCTCCCTAATCCTGGGAACTGCACCAACCAGAAGCAGAAAAAAGGTACAGACAACAGTGCAGCCATAACAGGGGATCACACGGAGTGGAGACTGGTGAGCCAGGAGCCGGGGCGATGGAGGCCATGGTGGAAATCTAACATAAGAATCCAGACCTGGAACTCGCTGGAGGGAGTGACTTCAAAGGGCCATATGCCAACCACAATAAGTAAAATCGGATTGTAGACCTGTAGGTGACACAGCTTAGAAACCTGGCCCAAAGAGAAGAATCTGATAACCAGAAGTACAATGACCAGAAGCAAAACAAGAAACAAAGGCACAATGAATATTACTGAAGACTCCCCTGCAAAGGAGCAAAACCCAATGCCAACCTCAGAGTTCACTGAGGAAGACATCAAGAAAATGGGGGATACAGAATTCAAAAGTTGTTATAAAGCTTCTTATCAACAACGAGAAGCATGCAATATAAGAGTTCAAGAAATTTAAGGCACATGTCCCACAGGAAATGAACCAAATGAAAGCTGATGTATCAGAAATGAATAATACAGTGGAGCAAATTAAAAGTACAGTGGAGTCTTCTAAATAGAGTGAATGAAGCAGAAGAAAGAATCTCAGAATTGGAAGATATTTCCTGTCACCAGGAGGAAACAAACAAAAAGCTAGAAGAAGAGCTGGTTCAAGCTAAAAAAGGTATTCAAGAATAGAAAGACATTATTAAAAGACTAAATATAAGAGTTATGGAGGGCCTGGCGTGGTGGCTTAGCAGCTAAAGTCCTTGCCTTCAGCACGCCAGGATCCCATATGGAGGCCAGTTCTAATCCCGGCAGCCCGGCTTCCCATCCAGCTCCCTGCTTGTGGCCTCGGAGGATGGCCCAAAGCCTTGGGACCCTGCACCTGCGTGGGAGACCCAGAAGAGGATCTGGGCTCCTGGCTTCAGCTCAGCATAGCACAGCACTGGCCACTGCAGTTACTTGGGGAGTGAATAATCGGATTGAAGATCTTCCTCTCTGTCTCTCCTTCTCGTATATCTGACTTTGCAATAAAAATAAATAAGATCTTAAAAAAAAAAGTTATGGGAGTCCCAGAAGGTGCAGAAAGAGAAGCTGGGTTTACAGATGTATTTAATGAAATAATAAGGGAAAACTTCCCTAATCTAGAGAAAGAATTGGGAAACAACATCCAGGAGGGGCACAGAATTCCCAACAGGGTAGACCAAAAGTGAGTTTCACCATGACACATGATAATCTGGTTCTCTTCAAGTGAACATAAGATCCTTAAATGTGCATGTGAATAAAACCAACTGACATATAAAGGAATGCCAGTTAAATTCATAGGAGACCTCTCACAGGAAACTCTACAGGCAAGACAAGAGAGTGACATATTCCACATTCTAAAAGCAAAAAATTGTTGACCCAGGACAACATACCCAGCAAAACTTTCCTTTGTCATTGAAAATGAAATAAAATTCTTCCACAGTAAAGAAAAGTTAAAAGAATATGCCTCTTCCAAACCTGCTCTACAAATGATACTTAAAGATGTTCTCTTGACCGAGAAGAGGAACAGCACCCCGAAACCAAAGGCAAATGTGAAGAACACCCCTGTAAAATAACAGAAGATTAATCAACGAACAACCAATTGCTAAAATGATAGGACCAAATTACCAGCCATACATATTAATCCTGCATGCAAATGGCTTAAACTCATCAATTAAATGTCATGGATTTGTAGACTGGATTAAAATAACAAAGCCCATCTATTTGTTGCCTACAGAAGATATATCTCACCCACAAAGCTAAGCAGAAACTATATCTCACGGATTTTGATTTTTTTTTGTTTCATCTCTTCAAAAGCCTTTCTCATTAAATTCTTCACTGACTCATAGATCATACAGTAGCATCATTTTCAAGAAAATACTTGATTTTTTTTTCATTTCTTCAGTGGCATATTAGGCATTCAGTAGCATGTTATTTAACTTCATGGTGTTATAAATTTCTATTTTTCTTCCTGTTGTTGACTTTGTATCATGGCTTTTCTTTTAAGGGGATGTATAATAACTGTCACGGAGACTATCATATCCACATGTGCAGTATGCATCTCTACTTCCAGACAAAGATGGACTCCCAATGAAACTGTCAATTACATCTTGATAATAGGATGCTGGACTCTCTGCCATTGTCCATGTCCACGATGATGGACATATGACTGTATATGAACAACTATACTGTATTAATAATAGGGGGGAACTTACTAGCCAGGAGGGAACTCGGGGCAGAGGTAAGGCTAATTCCAGGGCCTATGGAACTTTAGCATAAAATAATAATTTTAAAAAAGAAATAAAATAAATAAATAAGCTCATTAAATTTTAAAAAAGATGTCAAGATATTTTCAATATGCTGAAATTAAATAATTTGGAAAATGTTTAAAATTAACATTCTAAGACAAAAATGTTCATATTTTGACATCTATGAATGTTTTTGAAGATTATAGCAATGTACAGATATGATTTGCAATTTTTCCTTTTTTTTTTTAAGATTTGTTTTTGTTGGAAAGGCAGACATAGAGTAAAAAAGAGATACCAAGAAAAAGATTTTCCGCCCTCTGCTACACTGCCCAAGTGCATGCAATGGCTGATCCAAAGCTAGGAGCCAGGAAGGAGCCTCTTTTCCAGGTCTCCCACATGGGTGCAGGATCCCAAGACTTTGCACCGTCCTTTATTGCTTTCCCAGTAAAGGAAAGGAGCTGGATGGGAAGTAGAGCAGTTGGGACACAAACTGGCATCCATATGAGATCCCAGGTGTGCAAGGCTAGGATTTAGCCACTAGGCTATCACACCAGGCCCAATTTTTTCTCTAATGTGTGAGAACATTAGTGTGTCTCACACATTCTTTGCTGTATTACATGATATATATATATATATATATTTTTATATATTGAAAGGCAGAGTTAGAAGAGGAAAGAGATAATCTATGTACTGGTTCACTCCCCAAGTGGCTGTAATGCCAGAGCTAGGCCAGGCTGAAGCCAGTAGCCAGGAGCTTCTTTTGGTCTCCATATGGATGCAGGGGCCCAAAAACTTGGGTCAACTTCTGCTGCTTTCCTAGGCACAGCAGCACAGAGTGGGTACAGCACTGGCTCGGAAGCATGGTTCTTTGTACTCACTCTGCCTTGCATCCTTGGCTACTCAGTGTCAGCTGTGAGGGCTCACACAAAATGTGACCATGTTAACTTGACACTCAGCTTGGTTAGCTCATTTGCATTTTCCTTTTCAAAATCTTTAACCTTTTAACAGACTTCTTAATTTCTAGTATGAAGAGCTAATACCAAAGAAAATGTGCCAGTGTCCCTTCTTGAAGGTTCCATATTGACTTGCTAATGGCTTCAGGTGGTGGTGCCAGCACTGGTGACTTGGCATGGGGTCAGGTAAGAAGTGGTGGATGGCACCCTCAATTGCTTAGGGTATGCCAAGGGCACACAGCTCATCAAAGAAAGGCTAAGAACAAGGAATTACAGAACAAGACTCACTCTGGACATCTGTCTCCTGTCCTCGAATTCTGCAACTCAGCAAGGCCAAGGGCTTCAACAAGTTGCCTTCCTGTGGCCGTGAATCCTCCAGACACTTAATATCCTAAGAAACAGATCCTGCAGGGAGCCCCCCAGAGAACGGCTCAGGACCTTCCCAGGTGCAGGAAGTTCTTACAGCTGTTAGCTGCAACCTTCCTTACTTGGGAAATCAAGAGTTTGCAGGTTCTAGCACGTACTTTCACACGCTACCAGCGCCCCTCCTGCAGTTAGCATCCACCTGGCATGGAAAGGAACCTTGCCTCAACATCCAATCCCCAGCTCCAATGCAAAAACATAGATTGGACTCATACCTTCCTGGGGCAAAGTTTTTCAAATGAAAAGGTAGATGGGGGAGTGGCTAAAGGCCCCCGTAGGGATGCTCACATCCCAGATTAGTTCTGGCTCTGCTCCCCATGTCATTTTCTTGTTAATGAACACCCTGGGAGGCAGCAGGTGGTGGCTTGTTTCCCTGAAGATTCAAACTGAATGTTGGGTTCCCAGGTTTAGCAGCAGATAGCAAATGTACCTTTCTGCCTTTCAAACAAATACAAATTTCACAATTAAAAACAGATGAGCAGTGGGAGCTGCGATGTAGCCTGTTAAGCTGCTGTTTGCATGTCCTTACCCCAAATTAGATGAAAGGATTCAGTAGTTGTGTTATAGGGCTATTTCATTATATTTGGAAAGTAGACACACAAAGGTTGGAGGAGACAGACGGATACAGGAGAGATCTTCCATCTCCTGGTTCACTCTTCAAATGCTTGCAATTGCTGGAGCTGGGCCAGGCCGAAGTAGGAGCAGGGAATTCAGTCAGGGTCTACCTATGAGTGGCAGGAACCCCAATAGCTGAGCTCTCACACCTGATGCCTACCCAGCGAGTGCATCAGCAGGAAGCTGGATCCAGAGTGAGGCTTGCACTTGAACCAGGCTTTCCTACGCAGGCTACAGGTGTCCTAACCAGTGTGTGAGTCTTAACTCTGTGTCAAATGTTTGTCCCAAGATTAACTTCTGAGCCTACAAATCTTCACATTTTTTTCCCCTCCTCTTGTGGGTACTAATAAAGAAGTAACTTTTTAAAAAAAATTAATCACTAAAGTTTTACTTATTTTAAAGGCAGCGTGAAACAGAGACAAAAATTTTCCATCAGCTCGCTCACTCCCAAAATGCCTACAATAGAACTTCACCTGGGTCTCTTCCTACGAATGGCAGAACCCCAAGTCCTTGGGCCTCATCTGCTGCCAGATGCCTTAGCTTCCTAGCTAGAAATGGGAGTATCCAGGAATAGAACTAGTAGTCAATATGGTATCCAGCAGCCCAAGTGGCAGCTTAATGTGCTACACTCCAAAGCCTGCCTTACAAGCAACTTTCTTCAACATTCTTTCTTTTAGATTAGTTGCCAAACTGGGTGAAGCAAAGATACCTGAGTTAATAACAAAGCTTCTATTTATATGTATATATTACACTTATGATTTAGAAAATTTTGAACACAATATTTGTAGAGTACTACATATGTAACTAACCAATAACTGTGTGAGTCACACAGATGAAGACACTGCTGTAGCTTATCTGAAAATCAGAGTGACACAGGGAGAAGACAGAGACAGAGTTCTTCCATTTGTTGGCTCACTCTCCAAACGCGCAGAGACCTGGACTAGGTCCGGCCACAACCAGAACTGCATCCCAACACTTGCACCACCATCTTCTGCCTCCCAGGAACACTAGTAGGAAAACTGAATCAGAAGCACGGGCCAGCCACAACTCCAACCGGCCATGAGATATGAGTCGCAGGCATCCCCAATGGTGGCTTCACCCACTGCACCAGAATGCCCACCCCTAGCTGATGACTCTGTCTCACAAAGCCATAAACCTGAATTTAAAGATAAAAAAGGAAACCAGTACTTTTCCAAAATGTGAAAGACACAATTCCACAGCCTACGGGACTGGCAGTAAAGCTGATTTTACAGCTGTGAAAACCTACAGTCTTCTGCTAAGAGGCAGGAAATGCCTCCCTTTCAGCCAGAGGCAAGAAGAGCTTGGGGTCAGTTTAAGGACCAGTCTGTCTTTGACCTATTAGTTTCAGTTTCCAGTTTCTTATTAACTTTGAGTGGGAGTTTTCATGCTAAAAGAGCCTGCTGAAACAATCGAACAGCATGCTGGAATCAGTGGGACCAAGAGGCCATTTCCTCTGCTCAGAACTACTAGAGTCCTGCTTGAGAATCCCGCAATGTTTCAATTTCTCACTGACCAAGCCTTTAAAAACAGCCATTTTCAAAGACAAGAACACTTAAAAAAAAAAAAAAAAAAAAAAAAAGAAATTAGGCTCCCAGCCCTTGATCAAGATGTCGCAATTAGAATGAACTTATATGTCACCAGAGGAGACATCTTTTACCAAAGACCGCTAGCTGACAAGCAAGACAGGCTTGTAGTTCATTTTGGAATTTCCTGCCTGGCACTGGACAGAATACTTCGTGCAGGTCTATTTTTTCAACTTTACACTGTTGACCAAAACCAACCAAAAACTCTACATTATATACACGCATTTATATAGATGGATGAGACAACGGATGTAAAAGCTGCAGCTGTCTTGCAAGTATTACAGCAGGATACCTGGGATGCTCTCGAGCTTCCTTCTGAGTTCCTCATTTTCTTGCTGTAGTGAAATCACCTCCTGCTCCAGTTCCTGGCATCGAGGACAGTAGCCTTCCTCCTCCTCCTCCTCCTCTTCCTCCTCTGGCAGTGTAGAAGAGGATGGGTGACCATGGGATTCGGATGTCGCCGGAGATGCCCAGCCACCCAGTGTGTGCACCGGGGAGGTTGACAGAGGATCCACGTCAGCCAAGTGGCCATACTCACTGACTGACGAGGTGCTGGGAGTCAGGAAGCTCCCGGAGAGCAGGTAATTCTGGAGGGAGTCAGTGAAAACCCTCAGAAAGGCAGAAGTCTGTTGCTTCCTTTGCATATACTGCATCTCTATATCTACATTGTCTGAGGTCTGACTGTGGACCCCTTTGCCAACATGACACTGCTCCGATCTTTCACTGTAATTTGAGCCTTCTTGCTTTACACAAGAAATCATGGATTGAGAATGGTTGGAATCCACAAGTTTTCCTCCACAATTCAATAAACTAAGAACTCGACTGCACTGCTGGGCAAAGGCATCCAGGATCATCCGGCTCTCTGCAACAAACAAAAAGACACATCAGTGAGCAACAGGCAAGGGTGAGGGGTGGGGAATGTGTTCTCAATGCTAACCCACAGAATCACGGTATCAAAGCCTGCTTTCACAAGCCAAGGTGGCCCAGGGAAGCCGCTGCTAACAGGACAGTGTCCTTGGTCCTGCAACTGGTGGGGTACCTGGAGAGTCACCTTCAATTTCCTTATGCCGGGAAATGACTGGCCTGTGCCTCTGGGTACCTTTATAGGTACCGTCCCTTTGGGGCATCCACAGGCCCACACAGTTTTGGAACTGACACATTTAGCGTCATAAATACCCTTTCTCTGATGAATTGAAGCCAGCCACTACAGACTCACTTCCTCATTGATAGCAGGACTTATAGCAATCATTACTGCTATTTCTGGAGTGCCCTTATGCCCTTGCCATTAATCAGCTGACACCATCCCTGCCGACAGTATGTAGCTCCCAGACGCACACTGGTGAAGAAAGGAAGTCTTTTTGAAGAGCTCACTAAGTAAAGCAAAGAGTGAGCCTATAGGCAATGGATGAACACAAAACCATACTATTGTACCGTGCCTGCCGCCCAACAGGAGCGCTCCCCTTTCCACTAACCCGTCACTGCGTTTGTCAACGCCAGTATTCTGGCTGAATACGATCAGGAGCATCTGAGAATCAGTGTTTCTTGGAGTCTCTTTCACTAGATGGCCACATCTCAGGAAACAGCACATGCCTGGGGTGCAGACACCTCACATGCATGAATTTTAAAGTCTACCAATGGTCAAGTTGGGGGGGGGGGAGCAAAGGACAAAAACCCTTGCAAATAGATCCCTGGCAACAAAACAAAATGCTGGAGATTTTAGATGTTAATTGTTTATAACACGTCATTAGCTCTTTACTGCCTAAAAATGCAGATCTGTTGCATTTTTCCCCAGTGGGGAGGGTGGAGAGTGAGAACTTTAAAAATCATAGTGAGATGCTCAAAGGTTACTATGAGGGTACAAACAGATATCCTCTAGAAAATCAGCATGGCACTACCCATAAAATCCGGTCTAGCCACTCAGAACTCATGAGGTACCCGGGTCCCGGTTTCAGTCCTGTTCGAATGTCAGCTTCCTGTTATAGACACCCTGGGAAACAGCAAGACGGCTCTAGTCGCTGGGTCCCTGCCACCCACAGAGGGGTTCCAGCGTGAACTCCCGCCTCCAGAGCTTTTGGAAACTGAAACAACGAGTTTCCCCTTGTCTCTCAAATGTTTATTTTCCTTTAAAAGACATGTCCACACAACACATGGACATCCCAGTGTATGCTCCCACCCCTTCCTTTTTTTCAAGATTTTATTTTTATTGAAAAATCAGATATACAGAGAGGAGGAGAGACAGAGAGGAAGATCTTCTGTCCATTCTGTCCATTGATTGACTCCCCAAGCAGCTGCAACAGCTGGAGCTGAACCAATCTGAAGCCAGGAGCCTGGAACCTCTTCTGGGTTTCCCACACGGGTACAGGATCCCAAAGCACTGGAGTGTCCTTGACTGCTTTCCCAGGCCACAGGCAGGGACCTGGATGAGAGTGGAGCAGCCAGGTTTAGAACTGGCATCCCTATGGAATCCCAGCAAAGCTTGAAGGGGGAGGATTAGCCACTGAGCCATTGTGCCAGGTCCTCCATGAACTTTTAAAACACTCTGTGTATAAGATGCTATCATTCCAGGATCTCTGCGAACAATCCCCAGACAGAGCACAGATCAGACCTGCTCCATTCAGAAGATCCCAGTCTGTGCTGGGCTACCAGACCCTTAAGAAATGTTTCCTGAACACACGGCAGGATGCGTGTAAACAGACTCTGTACACACAGCATTTCCAGATTTTCCTGGTTGGGCGGAGGGCAGTAAAATCAGTTCACAAGGCTGAGAGTCCACAAGGTTCTCTTCCACTCTGGACAGCACTTGCTCACACTCAGGGGCAGTGCCACCTTGGACCAGACAGGAGGACCCCCGCCCGAGCCGAGGTGGCCGTGATCCAAGAATTCTCTACTAGAACTGCTCCCAGTATCCGTGCTGGCCTCTCCCGAGCCACCTGCTCCAGACAGACCATGGTGCTCCAGCTTGAGACTCTGTGGACACTTATCCACATTCTTGGGAAGTTCAGCTGGGAGTGGGCAGAGCAGGCTGCCAATTGGTTGTAAATTCCAAAGTCAAACCTGGGCGCTGTGAACATGTAATTGTCAGGGTGTTTTAGTTTGGTAGCATGGAGAAATGGTATTGTGGGCCTGTATGTATACTTTCATACCACATCTCATAAATATTTGGGTGCCGCTTCTTTACAATGACAAGTCAACAGAAACCAGGTTTCTGAACCACATAAACCAGATTTAAAGTGTTGCTCTCTTCCCCTCCCCCCTTTTTTGTTGTTCTTTTATTAGTAAAATCAAAGGCAGATATTGATTGAGAATTTTCAATTCTAGCACAACAGCCGTTTTCATTCATTTTAATCCTATAATCCTATTCTAGACCTGAAGTTGTATTTACTGTTTGCATTTTAATCAGCATGGTTCCAATTGATTTACAGCCTATACACTTTAAACATAACCTTGATGAAAGGGACAAAATGGGAGAGGAAAGGCTAAAATAGAATTGTCTAGAAAAAACTGCTCCAATATATTTATTCAATACCCTACAAAACATGGCAGTAGTTTTAATCATATTGATGAATCACATTATGGCATAGATTTTAAGGGAAAAAAAAACCTGACTTAGGGACAAGTGTGATTTGTTTTCTTAATTGAAGGATAAACTCATAACCTGCTGAGAAAAAATCATTATGTAATATGCTACATTATGAAGATAATCTATTAAAGTGTACTCAGAATATCAGAGAATAGCTACAACCATAAAATAGTTCTTGCCAGCAGTTTTTAAAATGCTTCACTCTGAATTGGTTCTCAGAATTGATATATAAGAAAATAGCAATTGCAATCCTTAAAGCTGAATTTTTCCTGTTTCCTATACCTTGAAATATCTGAACAGCCATTTAACACAGATATATGGGTGAGTGTGATGAATACTGCTACTACACTGGTGGGTAACAGATCTGTTCACTTAATACACGCTCCAGCCAGCCACATTTCACCTTTCCAGACAGGATATAATTAGAAACGCAAGTACTATGAGTAGTCCATGATCACTAAGAAACAGAAAAATTCTGTTTTCATACAAATACAACTGAACAGCTATTGCTCCGTGATTCTTAACTGAGCCAAGTGTGAACATGTATTTTGATTTTTTCAACTGTGTTTTCTTAGTCATAGAATGCTCCATTCAAGAGATGGGAGGAAAAGTACAAAGTCAACAGTTGACAAAGGGGATCTGAAGTTGCCTACTTTAACTTCCCCAAATTAAACACCATCACACGTCAATCAATCGTAAAGAGCTCTAAAACGATCACCTCTGATTTGCTCTTACTATGCAGTCTACTGGAAGACAGAATCAGGCTGCAAGCTGTATCTAGTCTGGTTCTAAAATCTGTACCTATCAGTTCTTTTTCCTCTAAAAAAAAATGTATTTCTTGCATTTCCTCCAATCTGAAGTGGTTTAATCCATCCAAAATCTGATAAGCGAATAAGAGGCAGGATGGGAAGCAGGCAATCAAACAGTCTCCCTACTTGAGTCTCCTTCTTTGTAAAGCCTTGAATGGAATTCGCCCATCACCGCACGGCCCCTGGAGAATCCTATTTCTACGAGGGAGATCACAGTAGTCAAGATGAGTGGTAACCTTTTGATTTTAGCCCAGCGAAGGGTGAAATACATTAATATTAAAGACGTAGAAGCACAGATTTTACTTTCGTGACCCAGTATCAAATACCCACATATTATATATACCAAAAGGATTTTCAACGACTTCAAAATAGGTGATTTTCTTAGAGCCACCGTGCAACTTCTTATTAAGGGAGGACTCCACGGCCTCCAGAATGTAAGTCAGCAAATGAAGTATCTTTGGAAGCAGCAACCTGTCTTAAATCAATGAATCATGTCTCAAAAAAAAAAAATCCAATTTTTTTTCATAATGGCAAACATCAACACAGCAAAACAGGATGCAATTTTTCTAAATAAATAAATCAATGATGTGTCAAAAATTAACAGATGAGTTAATATACCCGGTGCTATCAAAACCAGATGGTGCTTCCTAATATTCATCCTGTGCAGTCAATCCCTGAATATTTTCTGGACCATCGGTATATAAAATAGAATGCTGCTATTTGTGATGGCAAACAAAAGCAATCATGCCTGCCAAGCACATACTATAACAGGCAGCATTTCAGCTCTGCTAGACAGAAAGTAATTAGAATGCTTTTAATGTCCAAAAGAATGATGCTGATAGGCTGCCACAGATGTGTAGATTTATGAATATTTATATGGTGGTTTATAGCTGACACTTTTATCAGTTGAAGAAGATAAAATATCTGCCTGACTCAAAAGCTTGACAGTCAGGTTAATAAAATCTCATTAAAGAGAATGACCTATGCAATTATATAGGATTTATTGTAATTCATTTTTGATTGTACTCTGCTTAAAGATGCAATTTTCCATTTCCTGATGCCAAATTTAGGTTGCATATCAAGATCTACGTGGGTTTTAACTCTAAGCCTCCCACAGAGGAAAAATATGCTTTCAAAACTGCAGCATCTTACCCCTTTTAAGGAAAATTATACTCTTCATGAGGTTTTACAAGAATGTTGAAAAAAATCTATTTTTAATCACATAATTCTCTTCCCAGTGGCTTACGGCTGCTCAAGGCAAGCATGCCTCTAACCATCTCGTCTCTTCCCTGTACTGACTGGACACTCAGTTACGCCTCTTCCATCTTGACTCATTTCATCACACCCCATGCGCTGAGTTAGCTTGGCCGGAGACAGTGCAATTACACTTCTGGAGGGGTGGCAAACACCCCCACTCAGCAGGCTTCAATGGCCATGGCGTGCCACATCCTCATTGGCTCAAAGTGGAACCACTGGCTCCTCAAAGAACCAATCAGCTCTTGAGGTGGCTCTCCCTCTGATGGTCACTCACATCACTGTGCTGGTCAAGAGATGACTTTGTCCACCCACCATGCACATTCTGAGGATTCCTCTCCAGGCCCACGGCTTCCTTCCCAACCCCCAGACCAATTTTCTCAGCGTGTGGGGGAAACCTGACATTTAATTCCCATCTTTCCAAAAAGTACCTGGCACCCAGCGCCCCCACCCCACCCCACGTGACTAAGCTTATCCCACTCTTTGAATGGAGCCTCTTTAAAAAAACACGACACAAAAACCTCACAAAGAAAAGGGCGCAAAGTTTGGAGAGCATCGAATGCCACTTAGATGTTGTGACATTATGGTATCTGGAGGCCCAAAACAGCTAATGTAAGACAATCACCAGAAGATGGTATTTTGAACAAACAAATCGCCATGGTTAAAATAACCCTGCCACGCTCCACATGGAGAAACTGCCCCAGAAAGCAGAGCTGGGAACAGGTGCAAGAAACAGTGGGCAAAAGTAAGGTGAAGGTCATGGTTGTGAATGGAAACAAGAGGCAGACCCACAGTGTATGCAGCGAGGAAAGGAAGAAAACTGAAGAACACGGACTAAACAGGGCAGACACAGGGGAGCGAACCCCAAAGAACAAGGTGAACCCGAGTTTCCAAAGGCGTGAGCAAACACAGAAATTAGGAAAATAACGTAAGTGGGAGAAAACTATGCCACAAGAAAGAAAATATGGGCCTGGGGAAATAAAAGGGGGCATTGCCAGGAAGCAGCAAAAGAGAAAAAGCAGAAAGACCGAACGCAAGGGCAAGCAACCCGAAAAGGAATGGAAACACAACGGTTCTGGGGCCAGGAGCCACACAACACACACACACAGCGCACCGACGAGGAAGCAGCCCGCGAAGGAGCCCACAGAAACCCAGCCACGGCTCCAGAGCAAGTGCGCCCCAGAACCTGGGGTCTGCTTTTCTTCTTCTAAACCCATCCTTCACATGTCATAATATTGACAAACAGAACAGCTAGTGTGGGCACCTTTAACTCATTTACAGACAGCACGCTTCCATTTTCAGTAGAAAAAAACCAAAAACAAACCCCAAACCAAACAGGTTCGCTAGTCCCACACAATGTGTAGTGGGAAAGGGGAGGTCTGAAGGACCAGAAAGGACAAGAGAAACAGCCCCAGGAGGTCAGGGCGATGGCCCCAGGAGGTCAGGGCGATGGCCCCAGGCTCTCCAGCCCTTCAGGCCGCCGGGTAGGGCGCTGGCCCTCCCCGAGGGGGCCGTTTGCTAGCTCCTGGGAATGTGGGAATGACTGTCCATTATTTTCTGCAGGGTTGGGGTGACAACGTGGGTGGCGGGAAGGGAGTACCCAGGGCTGGGAAGCAAGAGACAGGTGTCCGACAGACGTGGCCGGGACTAGCGGGTGGGTGAGGAATGACCAGCAGATACAGAGACCCCGTGCGCACAGGAGACCGAAAAGCGGCCACCAGGGCGACAGCCAAAGCGTGAACGTGCTTCAGAGGGGAGAAGGGGGGGAACCGGGGCAAAACCCAAGCCTGGCAGGGAAAAGGAGAGGAGGCGGAAAAAAGTGAAGCAGCGGCGGGTCCTGGGAAGGCGCGGGGCCTCCAGCGCAGCGACGGCGCACCCCCTCCTCGGAGCCCGAGGGGCTGCACCAGTCGCCCCCGCGCGTGCACCCGTCCCCCACACGCCCACCCCTCCGAGCGACCACGGTCGCCGCCGCCGCCACGCTTCTGGGTGCGGGATCCGAGCGGGGAAGCCACCTGTTAAGCGCGCGCGCGCCGTCGGAAGCCCGGGACGCGGTGGCGCGGCGGGGAAGGAAGCCTCCAGAAGTTGCGTCCGCGCCGGAGGACGCACCGCGAGGTCTCCGGGATGCGCTCCCGGGGCTGCTCCTCCGCCGCCGTCGGGCGCACCGCTCCCCCAGAGACCCCGGTTCGCGCCTCCCGCCCCCGGGGAGTGGAGAGGGGGAGTGCCCTGTCCCCACCGCCCACCCCGGAGCCGAGGCGGGAAGCAAAGTTGCGCCCCGACGCTCACCTGCGCTGAGCTCCAGGCTGGCGCCGTCGCTACCCGCGTGGCTGCTGCCCGCGGCGGCTGCCGAGCCGGAGCCGTACCTGACGACGGCGGCGAAGGAAGACGACGAGGAGGCGGCGGGGGCCGGGGGCGGCGGCGCCGGAGTCCTCAGGTGGCCCTGGGGCGCGGCGGGCGTGCAGGACGGCGACGACGACGAGGCGGCGGCGGCGGCCCGGCCGGGCCCGGGGGGGTAGGGGCTCTGGGCCGGGAACGGCGGCGGCGGCGGCTGGGGCGGCTCGCTGCTGCTGATGGAGCCCGCGGCGAGGGGCGCGAAGGGCGGCGGGGGCGCCCGCACGTGCGGCAGCTCCACCAGGGTGGGTCTCTCGTAGCGCTTGGCCAGAGCCGGTCTCTTGCTCGGGAACGTCTTGAGGACGCTGTAGGGGCCGCGTTGCTTGTAGATTTTGGGGACGCTGGGCCCCTCCTCCGCTGCCTGCATCTCCTCCTCCATGCTGCGCCCCGGGGCCGCTCCCGCTTTGCCCGTCCCCTCCCCGCCCGGCGCCCGGCTCCGTGGGTGCCACCGCCTGCCGCCCGCCGGCTCTGCCCCTGTGCGCGCGTGTGGGCGGGCGTGTGGCTCTGCCGTGGTCGCCGCCACCGCCGCCTGTCGCCGAGGCTGGCATCGCCGAGCCCCCGCGCGGGGGGCTGCCGCCCGAGCGCTGATTGACAGGCCGCCTCGCCAATGCCTGGAGGGAGAAAGGAGGTAAAGAGCAAGTGTTTAGGGTAATATCTGCTAATGATAATGGGGGCGGAGGCGGGGCCTGGCGCTGCAGCCGCCGCCGCCGCTGCTGCTGCCGCCGCTGCCGCCCGCCGGCCCCGAGCCTCGGACCAAGAAGGGTAGAAGGGGTTGAGGAGGGCGGGAAGGAGGGAAGAAAGAGGAAGGGAGCGGGGACCCTCCGAGGGCGCCCCTGTAACAGGTGGAAAGAAAAAAAAAAAGATGGGTACCGGGGTCCCGGCTCGGGCGAGTCTCTGGAAGCCCCCCGCAATGGACTTGAGGCTTCTGCTCCTGCTGCTGCCGCCTCTGCCGCCGGCGAGATCCAGCTGCGGAAACGAGCTCCTGGCGCCCCCTGCGTGACCCTAAACTCTCCGGCTGCACTGAGGGGGTGGGACGGAGTGGTCGGGGCGGGGTCGCCCGGGCGCGTTTTGGAACGCGGAGTTCTGCCGGCCGGGAGTGACTCCTCCGCTCCGCCCCGCGGAAGAGAACGTTCGGAACGAGTCGGCCCCGGGAGGTCGCGGCGTGCTGTTGGCGCGGCCTTGAGGGGGAGTTGGGGTCCGGTTGCTTGGCGTCCTGCTGGGGCCCGCGCAGCTCACGCCCATTCGAGCTGCGTCCGCGGCGTCGGACTTTCGCGTTGTTTTCCTGGAACTTCCTCTTGGAAATCCCGCGAAAGTGCGTGAGACCGTGATCCCTCCCCCAGCCCCCATAACACAGATGAGAAAAGCAGAGGCCCTGGAAGGTTGAAGGGCATGGGCCAAAGTCAGGCCCCGAGGAGTATGTATGGCCGGATTGCACTGATGCATCCTGGTCATTGTGGTTCGAATCTCACTTCTGCCTGCAAATTGACCATGGAACTGACTGGAAGGCATGCCCTCCCTCTCTGTGGGACGGGGCTTCCTTTCAACTCTGCCGTTCTGTGTATTTGTGCACTTGTAGGTGTGTGTGCACTTGGGTGTGAAGACCGTCAAATACCGATACTGTCCTGGCTCCTACCAGTCACCGCGGAGCAGAAAGCCTGTACCTTATTTCGGATCTCCCCTTTTTGGGCCAGCTCCTAAGAGTTGATTTTCAGCCTTCGTTCCTCCTGGCGGCTGGCGTCCTGGATGCCCCTTAATGTGGGAGCCTTATTTCTCTTCTCAGAAGTGAGTTTGCCTCACAGAGCTTTCCTTTTAGTCTTGGGGATGCGCCCCATTTTCCTCTCCTGGGGTTGGGGTCTTGGGCCCCTCGGTTTCCTGGGTCTCCCCCACAGTGGAAGCCTCTTGTGTGCGGGTTCGGCTGCTGCGTCCTCCACCCTCAATTGTCTCCCTTTCTGCCGCAGCCTCCTGGAGGGGGGGGGGGCTCCTTCCATTTATTAGAGATGAAATAAATAATGCCATAAATAAAAGTATTTGGGAGTCCAGGAACTGTCAGGGCTGATTAGGGCATAGAGGACATTTTCTTTCTCATTATGCAAAAGCATTTCATGGGGAAATAAAAGAGGTTTCATTGTAACTCATGCATGTCATATTTCAAGGAATTCAAGATATTAATCATATTTAACATTATTTGCAACGTTTCTCCCTGGCTTCTGAAAACTGCTAAATGAGGACACGTGGATCCCTAGGAAAAAGGGAGACAGGCATGAGAGGGGCAGTTCAGGAATAATGAAATGCTGCTGAAAGCCAGAGGGAGAGGGTGAGATGCCAGGGAGATGTTTCCTAGACAGCTCCGTGAGAAATGGGGGAGCTGCTTCGGAGACGGGGAGACAGCTGAAGCTGAATGATAACGAGCCTCTCCACACCTTTCTGTAAAGCTGTTCTGAGTTCCCCTCCCACTTTACTCCCAGGTAATTTGCTGCAAGCCGTGGCTTTTTAAGAGAAACTGATGGTGGTGGTAGTATGGGGAGGTTAGAGGGGACACGTCCTTGCATCCTTCTGCTGAAGATGTGATGGGGGCTGAGTCTTCTGTATTTTTCATTTGGGTCATCCTCACCAGAAGACCGCTTCCCATCCAGCTCCCTGCTTGTGGTTTGGGAAAGCAGTTGAGGACAGCCCAAAGCCTTGGGACCTGCGTGGCAGACCTGGAAGAAACTCCTGGCTCCTGGCCACTTGGGAGAGTTATTCATCAGATGGGAGACCTTCCTTTCTGTCTCTTTTCCTCTCTGTATATCTGCCTTTCCAATAGAAATAAAATAAATTTTAGAAATTAGTGGGAATATGAGCTGGAAGGACCATTTTGAGAAGGACTCAGATGAACATGAGGATCCAAGGTCTTGGACCCTGGAATAAGAGTCATGTTTGTTATACACTTGCCAAGAACTTGGTGGCATTGTGTCCGTATTCTAGAACTTTGTACAGGCACATTTTTAAGAGTGATGCATTCGGCTTCTGGCAGAAAAAAATGATTAACAAGGCCTTCAAGATACTAACTGGCTTCTTTGGACCTCCCTACGGTAAAGTGAAAGAAGGCGTGAAATCTATAATGAGAAAGAAGGATTTGGGACATTATTTGGGAAAACACACTGGGTGTGTGGCCAAGTGACTATTAACTAGAGATTAATAGGGATACGTTAGAGGGCAGCCAGGAGATGGGCGTTTGTGGTTCAGCAAGTTAAGCTGCCACTTGGAACTTCATGTCTCGTATCAGAGTGACAGTTTGAGTCCTGGCTCCTCCACTTGCAATGTAGCTTCCTGTTAACCTACCTGATGGTTTGGAGACCCCACACTGCCAGTGTGTCCAGGATGCAGCACATGGAGTAAAAATTTATCCTGGAACCTGAAGATACATTTTTTTTTTTTTCCCGCTCTGCTGGGTGTTGGACTTGGGATCACTTACTGCTTGTTCAGTTACTCCTGTTTCTGCCGGTCAGAAGCGGAGTGTCTGTTCTACACCTGTTCTAACATCAAAGTTTGGAAAGTAAATAAACTATTTGATTTCCAAATCTCCCAATGGGAAGAAAATTCTTCTCAGGATGAATCGTGCTTTGAGTTTCACCCATGTCTGGTTTCCATGCAACGTTGGGCTTATTTGAAAGGCAGAGATGGAGGGAGGAGGCGAATCTTCATCTCCAGTTTTCATGCCCCAGGTACCTGACACAACAGAGATGTGGAGCCAAGAACCTGGACTTCAGTCCAGGTCTCGCATGCAGGTGGCAGGGAACCGAATACTTAAGCTCTCATCGGCCTGCCTCTCAAGGTGCAGAAAGTTGGGATTGGAAGTGGAGGCAGGGCTCAGAGCCAGGCACTGCAGTACGGGCTGAGGATGTCTCGAGCAACGTTCTTGCATTGGCCATCAAGTGCCCCCATCCAGGACTTTGGATCTTTGAGTTGCTGCTGTGAGTAAGTTAAGACTCTGGGGGTTATTGGGGTGGAACGATGTGTTGTTTTCTGTGTAAGGATGAATATGTGTGAGTGTGGACGGGGCAGAATGCTCTGGTTTGAATTTCTCCTTCCAAAGCAAATGTTGGAAATTCAACCCCCAAGGAAATAGTGTTGGAAAGTGGGACCCAACAGCACATGTGTAGGCAGGGAGGGCATTAACTCGGGGATGGTTGAGTGTGAAGTATGTAAGGGCAGGAAGAACAGGTGCGCTTGACTGCCCCCATCTGATCAAATAGTGTCTGGCTCTGCCTCCCTGCTGGGATTGCCTGCCTGCACCTAGGGAAGGCAGCAGTCGATGGCTCACGTCCTTGGGACCCTGCCACCCATGTGGGCCACCCATGTAGGAGACCTGAACAGATTTCTCAGCTCTAAGATTTAGCCTTGCTCAACCCCAGCTCTTGGAGACATTTGGGGTGTGGATCAACAGATGCGAAAGCTGTCTCTCTTTTTTCTCTCTGCCTTTCTAGTAAATAAATAAATAAATAAACATATATATATACATATATATATTTTAAGGCTTTAGAAAGAAAAATGAAAGAAATGAAAGGGCTTGAATGTGCAGGTTTGGTCTCCCACTCTGCAGCCCAGGATTGTTGTTAGGGTGCAGCAGAAGCTTAAGCCTGAATGAAATCAGCTAGTGCTGTTTGTAAATCACCCTGTCTGTGGCATTTTGTTCTAGAAGCACAGAATAGACTAAAATAGTAGTTTGGCTAAATAAATAAATAATAGAAGAAAAGAAAACGAAAGAATAAAGATAGGACCTCCCAGAGGGAAAATGTTAGAAATCTTAGCGTGATCAGCTTTCAGTTCCTCATGTGGGCCGCAGCCTAGGTCTGGGTCCATAGAAAAATGAAATTCTTTATCACTCTTTAGAAAATAAAGTGGGCATCCATTGCAAGTGTGGAGTTGAATTTAATTTCTGAATTTTACCTGACCACGATTCCCTGGCTGCGATTATGTTTAACCGAATATTGCACATATATGTAATATGCTGTAGTCTTTATAAAATCTCCACTAGCGCTCAATCTGCAGCTTGGTCTAAACTGTCATCTAAATTATCAGATGGTGGCTTTCCTGATATCTTCTCTCGGGGATCTCCTAGGAGCAGATATGATGGTTATTATCTGTGCTTTAAATCTTTTTAGATATTTACTCTTATCTCAAAAAAAGAGGGGATGGTGAATTTTAAAAGCCAAGTGGCTATATGTGGACAGGGTGATTTTTTGATTGGCAGCACATCAACTCCTTAAGCCATACAGAATATAGCTTTTAAATAACTCAGCCATGGGAAATGCTTTTTATTGCACCAATTTCAATGATATTTAATGAGCTTCTGATTGACTGTTTGATCTCCCAATGTTTTGTGCTACTTTTAATTCATTTCGTATAATAGGAAAAAAAAGTAATTGGAATAAAATTTTGTGACAAGATAATGACCTTCCACTTTGAAATTAAATGTCTGATTAGCTTCAACATTTTAATGTTGAGATGATATTGCGGCAGGAACAGGAGTGTGCATACTATCATCCAGTGGAAAACGACTAGGAATACATTTTTGCTTTTTTTACTGCATTGCAAAAGAGGGTATGGTGGCTGTAGAATCGTAGTACAGAAGACTAGAAGAGATTTCATCCATCTTTTATTCCTAAAACTGAGCTAGGCTCATAGCTTTTCTTTTTTTTTTAAAGATTTATTTTTATTATTTTCTCATTGGAAAGGCGGATATACAGAGAGGAGAGACAGAGAAGATCCTCCGTCCGATGATTCACTCCCCAAGTGAGCACAACGGCTGATGCTATGCCGATCCGAAGCCAGGAGCCTCTTCCGGGTCTCCCACGCAGGTGCAGGGTCCCAAAGCCCTGGGCCGTCCTCGACTGCTTTCCCGGGCCACAGGCAGGGAGCTGGAAGGGAAGCGGGGCTGCCGGGATTAGAACCAGCGCCCATATGGGATCCCGGGCGTGCAAGGTGAGGACCTTAACCACTTGTGCCACCGCGCTGGGCCCGGCTCATAGCTTTTCTAATCAACAAATATTTACTGAGTGTCTACTATGTGTTGCTTGGTACCAAAGGTATGTAATGGTGAACCAGATTCCGAAGTCCTACTGTTTTGGAATTAGGGAAGTAGGGAACAGATATTAAACAAGTGGTGACCAACTTAAAACTTACTACTTAAGGAGCATTTAGCCTGGTAAGACAGTTGGCTGGGTGGCCCACAGCTCTTAACAGAGTGCCTGGGTTCTCTTGCTGCTGACTCTATCTGCCTGCTGACGCTCGCTCTGGGAGGCAACAGATGATGGCTCAAATGGTTGGGCCCCTGTTCCCCACCTGGGAGACCTGCATTGAGTTCTCAGTAACCAAATTTGATGTGATGCCACCGTGGCCACTCAGATATTTGAGGTGTGAACCAGTAACTTTCTCTCGCTCAGTATCTCTCTCTGCCTCTCAAATTAATTCAAGTTAAAATAAATGAATTTTAATAGTTGTACTTCATATAGACATAGATGTAATGAAAATGATAGGATGAGGAGATTACTTTGGATAAAGTGGCTGAGATGACCTCTAAGGTGGATCAGTTGAGTTGGGAATTCATTTACTGGTAGAAAAGCCGTGCATGAAAACAGCAGGTGTAACAAAGAGACCGGAACCATGGGAATAAACTTGATGTTCTCAGGGAGCTGAGAGAAGGAAAGGTAGAAGTTAGTGCCCTGGCCAGGGGCTGAGTGAAGAAATGCAACCCCCCGAGACAGCTTGGGTCCAGGCTGTGCTGGGCCCCCAGAAGCCAGGGAGCGTGTTTAGAAACCATGCCGAGTGCAGGGGGAGCTGTGGACATGCTTAAACGAGGGTTTGACATGATTAGATTTATGTTCTTAAAAGGTGATTTGCAGAGAAGGTAAAATCGTGACTTATACATACCATAAATGGATGTATGTTAAAGATTTTACTCAGCTTGCTCAGTGTCCTCATGGTGTTTAAAGCAAACCACAAACAACGGAATGCTGAACGTGTAAATCGCTTTTGGAGGCTGGGGCAAGTTGAAGGAAGGGGACTTCTATTCAACAGGACGTTTTGTATGTCTCTCTGCTATCTAAACTTGCAAAGTTGCAAGTATAGTTCATACAGCGAAAGTGCAATCAGGTAACTGGGAACAGTGTGTTGCTTACAGACAGTCTTGTTTTCCGTTGGACACAACTGATTTTCCACAGCGCTTTGTATTTTTTGTTAAATGTTGAAATCACTGCAAATTCGCAGAAAGTTACAGAAGTGCCCTAAGGTACCTGTCCTCCATTGCTTCCCATGGGTGCTTAGGGAAGCTGTAGTTTAGTCAGCGCAAGGGAGCAGTAGTACCCTACGGTATATCTGCTTAATCACGGACCTGGTATAAAACATTTGGGTGTTTCTGGTTTAGGACTCTGACAAAGAAAGCTTTTCTGAACAATCATGTCAGGCATTTGTGTGGTTATAAATTTTATTTGTATAAGAATAAATATGAAAGAAAAAGAAAGAAAGGAAGGGAGGAAAAGAAAGAAAAAGGGAGGGAGGGAGGGAAGAAGGAAGGAAGGAAGGAAGGAAGGAAGGAAGGAAGGTCAGTCGGTCGATCCACAAGTAGGTTGCTGCGTCATTCCACTGTTCTGAATGGCTGGGAGGCAGAACGGAGTGCTTCTGGTGCAGCAGTGGTTAAGATGTCATTTTAGACACCTGAGCCCCAGCTTTGCTCATTCTCCTGGCTGCCTGCTGAGGTGCCCTGCTCCCCAGGCGTTAGCAGGTGGTAGCTCAGGTAGCCCCTGCCCCCCATGTTGGGAGACCTGGATTGAGAGTCCAGGCCTCTGCTTCACACTGACCCAGCCGCAGCCAGGTTGAGCACTTGGGGAATAAAGTCAGAGATGGAAGTTCTGCCTCAGCCTCTCAAATAAATATTCATTCTGCTTAGTGGACAATAAACGGTAGGGAGCAGATTGGCAACAGAGAGATAATTTATTTTCTAAACTGCAGCTGAGTGATGCTGTGAAAATGCTAGCATGGGGGCAAACGCTTGGCACAGCAAGCACTCGGGACTTTCTCATATAGGAATTCTGATGCCAGCTTCTTGCTGGTGAGCACGCTGGGAGGCAGCTGGTACTCACGCAGTTGGGTCCTGCCCCTAACATGCGATAGTCAGGATTAGTTCTGGGCTCCTGGTTTCAGCTTAGCCCAGTCCCAGCTGTTGTAGCCATTTGGGGAGTGAACCAGCAAACAGAAGATCTCTTTCTTTCCTCTGACTATTTTTGGCAAATTTTTTAAAAGATAAACTCTCTTTATTTGAAAGGCTTGAGCTATAGAGAGAAGGGGAGAGAGACAGGCACATACACACACACACACACACACACACACGGAGAAAGAGAGACAGAGAGAGAGAGAGAGAGAGAGAGAGAGAGAGAGAGAGAGAGAGAGAGAGAGAGAGAGAATTGACTCTTCATCTATTGGTTTATTTCCCAAATGGCCACAATGGTCCAGGCCAAAGTCAGGAGCCAGTGTCTGCTTCCAGGGACCTTAGTTTGACTTTCAGCTCTGGCCCTTGATTCCAGCTGTCTACTAATATGCACTCTGGTAAGAGTAATGGTAATTTAAGTGACTGCCTCCTTACCATCCCTGTGGGAGACCTGGCTTCATTTCTAGGTCAGGGTTTTAGCCACTAGTCCCTGGCTATTGTAGACATTTATGGAGTAAACCAACATGTACTTAAACAAACAAAAAAACCTCTCTTTTTATCAAATAAAAAAAAATTTAGGAGTTATTAAAAACTAAAAATAGGGCCCGACACAATAGCCTAGTGGCTAACGTCTTCACCTTGCCAGAATCTCATATGGGTGCCAGTTCTAATCCCGGCAGCTCCACTTCCCATCCCCCTCCCTGCTTGTGGCCTGGGAAAGCAGTGGAGGACGGCGCAAAGCTTTGGGACCCTGCACTCATGTGGGAGACCTGGAAGAGCTTCCTGGCTCCTGGCTTTGGATTGGCTCAGCTCTGGCCGTTGTTGCCACTTGGGGAGTGAACCAGTGGATAGAAGATTTCCCTCTCTGTAAATCAGACTTTCTAATAAAGATAAATAAATCTTTAAAAAAGTAAAAATGAGAGTATCATCATGTTTCTGCTCTGCAATAACTGGCTGCTTTCTTCTTAGCCTAGAATATAGCGTTCTTAACAATTGCCGGCTGAGGGTCCCGAAGCGATCTGCAGCTGTGCCCCCCGCTTGGGGACCCCATTCCTTCTCTCTTCTTGCTCGCTGCACTCCGGTCTCTCTGGTGTCCTTGCTGACCATATCCCCCCCACTTGAAATGCAGTTCTTGGGACTGTGGCTGTATCTCCTCCTGGACTCAGTGCTGTCATGTCTTTATCAGTGAGGCAGTCCCTGGTCCCTTATTATCTTGTATCCCGGAAGGTAATCTAAGTGGAGTACTGTTGGTTCTTGGCACTTAATGTAGGCAGTTTAAACCTGTTAAACTGAGGTACATTCATTGCTGAACTTTCAAACCAAATTGTCTACTGGTACCCCAGTGGGTAGACTCTGTCCTTAGGAACTGCAGTTTCTGGGATGAGATTCGTTAGTCTTTGCAACAGTTCTTGAGGGCCTTCCTGGATCCCGGGGTCTGTGCTCAACCCCTTGCTTGGAGAGTCTTACTGCGCCGATGTAATTTATGACAGTCAGGAGTTGTCATTTTAGTTTTTTTGTTTTGTTTTTAGTTTGAAACATGGAGAGATAGAAGCAGAGGGAGACTTTCCATTTTCTGGTTCACTACCCCAAAAGTTTACAACAGGTTTGCTGGGACAGGTCATAGTGGGGAGCCAGGAATGCAGTCTTGTAAAATTTAGCATTTTCAACACTGCTTGAATTTCGTATCTCCTGGATTGCAGGCCTAATAATCTCTCAATAAAATTAATTCTTGGTTCTTCACAAGGACCGTGGGGAGAGGGGTGGGTGGAGAAAGGAGAGATCTATTCATTGGTTTACTGCAGAAATAACACAACAGCCAGGACTGGATCAGGCTGGGACTCAGTCTTGACCTTTCACATGGGGTATCAGTATTGCATGGGCAGTTTAACCTTGTGTGTGGTAATGGCAACCCTGGACAGGGGTTTGTATCAGACCGGGAGGCCAAGCAGTTCTCCCTAACAGTGACGCCTTAATTTACACCCAGCCTGCTGTTCTGCCCAGGTGCTGTTGTTTTCTCTGCTCACAAAGATCATGTGTGAGTTGCACTGGGGCCCCTGGGTCTTTGTGCAGGCAGTAGGAGGTCATTCGTTGTTGAAATGTGGAGGCTGCTTGCTCCCTATTGGTTTAGAGCAGGGTGGAGTGCTTGGGAGATAGATACATTTTAGATAGATACATTTTCCAGGAGATTGAATGCACAATAGGGTGGGAAATGGATACATGTCAGATGGGAAGGGGCTTGATTTTTGTTGCATTCTGCTTCTATCCTGTCTCAAAGATGCAGGGTTCCTCCAACAGTGAAGGTTGAGGTCTATCTGGGGGTTGAGCAGGTGATATACATGTGATGTTCTTAGCAATGGACCCCTTTCTTTTTACCTCCCAATTTCTTGTGTTGATTCACATTTTCAGTCTTTTGTTTGCTGTGCTGCTGTGGCCACCAGCAATTGTCAATCACGTGGAAAAAAATACCACTTTCACATCAGTTCTAGTATCAGAATTCACCACCGTTGCATAAATGGGACTTTGTTGTTGTTGTTGTGTAAGTCTGATTTTTATTTCTGTTGGAAAGGCAGAGTTAGAGAGATCTTTTGCTCACTGGGGCATTCTCCAAATGGCTGCAGTGGCTGGAGCTGGGCTGTGCCAAAGCTAAGGGTCTAGCGCTTCTTAGGGGGCTCCCACGTGGGTGCTGGAGCCTAAGGCCTCAGGCCATCTTCTGCTGCTTTCCCAGGCCGCTAGCAGGGAGCTGGATCGGAAGGGGAGCAGCCTTTTCAAAGACCGAGAAGATCACTGAAGGATTTAATTGAGGATATTTTGTAAACTGAACCTTTTATTCTCTACTTTTTTATTTCCCTCCAAGTCCAAAAAGAGTTTCTCCTAAAGAGATGACAGCACTGTGGACAGAAGCATGAGCTTTCCATACTTAAGAGAATAAAGTTGGTTTCTAAGGTTAGCAAGGAAGAAGAAAAGGAAAAAAAAAAAACATGAAGCAAACGTTGAGGAGGTCTGGCAATAGGAAGTCAAACCTGGTGATTTCATTCCTAAGAAGAGTTTGCAGTCTTCACCAACAAGATCAGTTTCCATTTTGCCCTTCTTTCAGTTTCTCTCTTTGAGAACAGATTTTCAGCATGAAAAGATTATTCATAGTGTTAGTTACTGTTTAAGCAGAGGTTTGTTTTTTTTTCTGTAATGCCATGGGAGGACTTACTTCCATAGAGAACTTTTTGAAATGAGCCAGTGAAACAGTTCTAAATATTGACAAACTTGTGGTTTTGTAGCAATATGTACTGTATGCTTTCCTAGAACTTTTACGGATGATTGCACGCCATTTGTCCTCAGCCAGAAACGCCACTGAATTTGTCTGGTATTCTGGTTATCTGGAGTGTGCTATAGTTTGTAACAGGCTTCTGTAAGCCCGCACTTTTGAAAACTGATAGAAAAATGTTTTACTGCAAACATTGTGATAACTTTCTCGTTTGTCAGGTTTCTGTAATTTCTAGGCAGGTGGAATCCATTGTCTGCCCTTGAAAAGAAGCTTCCTGTTTTATTTTTAAAGCCTCTTCTTTTGTCTCCCACAAGAGGCTGGTACTAAACTTTATGTATTGCATGAAGACCCACAGTGACCCTTTAAAACTTACTGTTTTCTAGTTATTCAGACCTCGGAGTCTTCACCTCATGCAAAATTTTAGCATCAAAGGTGAATGATTGCAAAGTCACAGGCTTTCTTTTCCTGGAGCTGCCAAAATAACTCACCACAAACTGGATGATTTAAGCAGGTTATTGTCTTGTGGTTCTGCGAGCTAGATGGCCAGGTTCCTCACCCAAGAACCAGCCGGAAACGTTGGCAGAAGTGGTTGTGAGGAAGCTTGCACTTGACTTGGTGGTTGGTTTGCAGGCTCTCCGTGGTGTTCCTGGGTTTACAGAAGCAATGACCTCAATCCCCACCTTCATCCTCACACGGTGTTCTCCCTGTGTGCCTGTCTCTGTGTCCAAATTTATGTCAAGTCGTCAGAGTGTGGTATTTTCTTACCACAACCATAGCCACCAGTGTAGGTTATATGATCATTTCTATTTACCCCAGTGGATCGTGTATAAAAGGGCCAGTATTGATTCTGTTAGTAAGTCTTGTTTGATTTAATAATTTAAATACATGTGCACATAAACCTTAAATGCATACAAGAGATTCACATTTGGGCATAAACAACAGATTCTCAGCAGTCCACAGAACACAGTCTTAGCAGGTAAGACTGTTAAGAATTGGCAACTTTGTTCATTGCCGTCTCAACTTTGGAAATGCCCAGTGCTTTTCTGAATTCAAGCACATCTCAGTCCTCAAGGACAGGACTGATTCCGCCATGCTTTTCCTAACTCACCACCAAAATCATGTGCAGAGAATAATGTATTGAAGAAACGGAAGAACCTTCATGTTCTCAGCCAGCCAATTACAATCTTGGCTGGGAGAATTTTGAAAAATACTTGTCGGGACACATCCGACAGGATAGCTGGGACAGCAGAAGCCTGTGGGATCCTGTTGAGAAGAGGCCCCAGGAAAGAGGAGGAGGGCCTCTCACCCAGAGTGCACTCTTGCCCCCAGCGAGTCCTTGGATGTGCCTTTTTGTACTTCCCTGATACATAGCGAACATCTGTGCTTGACTTAGCCAATTATCCTAGATCAAAGCAGTGCTCCTTATCAATATCTCACACCAATGGTGCTTTGATCCTGGAGCCTTGTTAGCTCTCCTGGAACTCCCTGCTTTCACACATGTGACACAAGTTGTGTATCAAACCTGATCATTGTAACCAATGTCTGAGCTGAACTATGTGTGAAGTGTTGCTTTGTTGAATGTATATAAGCTGGAACCCTGGAGATAAACTTTGTCAGTTGCCCAAAAGAGCACTGTCCCCCTATTTCTTTTCTATCTCATTTCCTCCCCAGGAACCCGCAAGGTAAACTTGCAATACTCAGGTCCCTGTCTAAGGTAATTCAAGCAGACTGTGTTATTGTAAGGTATGAGCATTGATATTGCAAAAGTGTCCTTAAGAGGGGCTGGAATGGTGGCGTATCAGACTGATCCTCTGCCTGCGTGTCAGCATCCCATATGGGCACTACTTTTGATTGACAGCTGCTCCACTTCTGATGCAGCTCTGTACTTATGGCCTGCAAAGGCAGCAGAAGATGGCCCAAGTCCTTGGACCCCTGCATCCACGTGGGGGACATGGAGAAACTGGCTGTGGAGTGGCCCAGCCCTGGACATTGCAGCCATTTGGGGAGTGAGCCAGCAGGTGGGAATATCTCTCTTTTCTGTCTCCCTGTCTTTCTCTGAAACTCTTTCAAGTAAAGACAAAATCTTTTTTTTAAAAGTGTCTTCAAGAGATTTTAATATACTGTTATTTGAGAATGGCTGTCTGAAGCTTTGTCACTAGGGTCAAGCTGTCATGATAACGAGGTGGCCACGTGGAAGTCACATTGGGATGCCAGAGCTTTCTGCCATCGATGAACAAACAAGTTATCTCCGTGTTTCTCCAAAGACAGGCCAGCCCAGGTTACTGCTGTTAGAGATCCATCATATCTGGCTAAAGTGAGAAAGAAAGAAATGGATTTAACACAGAGAATTGAGGCAAGCAGACAACAGGCTGCTTGGCTATACAGAAACTCGGCCCCTTCTCAATGCGAGAAATGCATTCAGTCCAGGAAGAGACCTTCTGTCAGAGGTCAAAACAGTGATTTAAATTTTCAGTCTTTTACATTATGATTCTTGGTTGGAAGAGACAGAAATCCAACTCTAACCAGATTCAGCGCAAAGAGAAAACTTATTGGCTCTTTCAGTTCAGAAGGATGCTAAGGTACCTCACAGGAAGGAAGGAAAGACCACAGGAATTATAGACCTGGCACAATAGCCTAGTGGCTGAAGTCCTTGCATGCGTCAGGATCCCATGTGGGCGCTAGTTCCTATCCCAGCTGTTCCACTTCGCATCCAGCTCCCTGCTTGTGGCCTGGGAAGGTAGTCTAGGACAGCTCAAAGCGTTGGGTCCCTGCACCCATGTAAGAGACTGGGAAGGAGCTCCTGGCTCCTGGTTACACATCGATTCAGCACTGACCATTGCAGCCACTTGGGGAGTGAACCAGCAGACAGAAGATCTTTCTGCTGTCTCTCCTCTCTGTAAATCAGACTTTCCAATAAAAATAATTAGGTCTAAAACAACAGCAAAATGAACAACAACAACAACAAAAAACCCTCAGAAATTAGAGCTTTGGGATTTGGATTAGCCTCGCTGATCCCACAGACCTATCTACTTCTTACCTCTTCATGTCGCAGGAAACATGACCTCCAGCAGACACAGAGTGTCATTTTCCCAACTTAAAATTCACCATGGAAAGACAACTGTCACATTGCTGTCCTGGACTAGTCATTACTGCCTGGCCAGAAAGTTTTCTCATGGGCATGGCCACAAAGCACCCCCAAAATTGCATGTGGGGGAGACAGTGCCCATGGGAGGGGTCTGGGTAGACAAAAGCAACTGCTGTCTGCTGCATCTGTAAACATGTGTAAAGTAACAGCTCCTCTTTCCTCCTTTAATAAAAGCCATTTCTGTGGATAAAAATGTTCCCTAAATCAAATGAAAAACCCTTCTGTGGAATCGTAAGGGGAAAATGAAAGGACAAAGGTAGACACTCTTGAATGTCAAAAGTGATAGTCGGATGATTTTATGCCTTGCTGCCTTGTCTAGTTGGTGAAATTCAGGAGGATTGATCTGGACTTGTTTATTCACGGACAGATACACCTGTGCAAACAGCAACTTGACTGGCTTGCCACACACTCCACTGCTGTAAAGCACGTCATGTGTTTTCTGTAACATGTGTGACAATGGTTTTACTTAGGTTCTCTTCCACTTAATAAAAGAGCTTACTTTTTCATTTTTTCCCAAGTGAGCCTGCAGGCTGCTGATAGAAGATATGTACACATTTGAAGGTGAGGACAGATCCCTGGGTATGGCCTCCGTCTTGGGGAACCAATCCCTTGAACATGTGAGATGTGTATTTTCAGCCCGTTGAGCTATCGTAGGCTGTCTGCATGTCCCAAAACATAGATATGGATGTAGATTTTCTATGGACTCAGGGTGAGTGAGATTCCATTTTTTCCCACTTAGAAGCTTGTAAGCTCTCCATATCCCAGGAAACTTGTATTTGCCTATTGGAAGGGTGACATGAGTGCTGTTCTCTATATAAGTCTGGGTGGTGTAGTCTAGAATTATGGGGTTGTGGGCATGTTAACTGCCCATTGTAAGATGCAGGTGTGCACAGAGGATGGGAACATGGGCTCTGGACCAGTTGCTTGAGTGTTGCACCTGTTCTTTCCCTTCCCAGTTGTGTCTGTTTGTGTCAGTGATTTGGCTTCCTCATCTTTATTATTTTTTTAAAAAAAGGATTTATTTATTTTTATTGGAAAGCCAGATTATACTGAGAGAAGAAGAAATAAAGATCTTCCTTTAGCTGGTTCACTCCCCATATGGCCACAGTGGCTGGAGCCTAGCTAATCCAAAGCCAGGAGCCAGGAGCCAGGAACCTCTTCCGGGTCTCCCACCTGGGTGTAGGGTCCCAAGGCTTTGGGCTGTCCTCGACTGCTTTCCCAGGCCCCAAGCAGGGAGCTGGATGGGAAGTGGAGCAGCCGGAACATGAACAGGCACCCACATGGGATCCTGATGGATGCAAGGTGAGGATGTAGCCACCAGATTATCATGCTGTGCTGGCTTCCTCATTTTAAAATGAGTTAATTGAACCTAGCACGGTGGCCTGGCAGCTAAAGTCCTCGCCTTGAACGTGCCGGGATCCCACATGGGCACTGGTTCTAATGCCAGCAGCCTCACTTCCCATCCAGCTCCCTGCTTGTGGCCTGAGAAAGCAGTCGAGGACAGCCCAAAGTCTTGGGACCCTGCATCCTCATGGGAGACCCAGAAGAGCTCCTGGCTCCTAGCTTTGAATCGGCTCAGCTCCAGCCATTGCTGTCACCTGGGGAGTCAATCATTGCATGGAAGATCTTCCTCTCTGTCTCTCCTCCTCTCTCTATATATATCTGACTTTGCAATAAAATAAATAAAACTTTAAAAAATAAAATGGATTATAGTCCTCATTTAACAGCAGTTTCCTGAGAGTTCCTACATGGCACATAGATAGTGGCTATACACACAGAGGAAAACACTTGATACAACTTGACTTTTAGACTCATCATCATCATCAGACAGAATCAAATTAAGCTCTCTATGTATATTTTAATTCCAAATAAACCTCTTGGCATTAGTGGACCTTTGAAGCAGAGGCTCTTCTGTTGGTCTCTCTTTAAAGCAGTGTGAAAAGTTAGACGTCAAAACAGTGCTCCTGGACCCAGGTTGTCCTTCCACTGGGGTGTGTGTGTGTGTGTGTGTGTGTGTGTGTGTGTGTGTGTGTGTGTGAGTACTCTGTAAGTTGAATAGCTCTGGGCGTGCTAGGCACACCACTGAGTCCCAGTGTCCTCAGTGATGAAGCCAGGATGCTCAGAGTCAACTCACAGTTCTGCTGCGTGCACACATGGAACAGATCCCAGAAGCTGAGCCAGAGGCTAGCACCAGTGGGCAGCACAGGGAGGGGAGATCAGCTGAGGGCGCCACATTGAATGCCAGCCTCCCCTGGCCTCCACTGACAATGTTTGAACAAATAGAAGACATCCTATGCTGTACTTGTTTTTATTTCGCCATTTCAAAATGTATTTATTTTTACTTTATTTAAAAGGCCAGAGAGACAGAACAAGTTCTCCTACCTGTTGATTTGACTCTCCCAGAATGCCTGCAACAGCTGGGATTGAATCAGGTTGTTGGAGGAGCCTGAAACTCATTCCAAGTATGCCCCATAAGTGGCAGAGACCCGAGTACTTCAGACAGCCCTGACTGCCTCCCCGGGTGTGCATTAGCAGGAAGCCAGCCGGGCAGTAGAGTAGCTTGAACCAGCGGGTGTCCCAAGTGGTGTCCTAACCACTCTGACAAATGCCTGTTTCCATGACTTACTCCCAAGTCTTTCATTTTTGTCTGGGTGTGACCCTCAAGTTTTGTTTTTCTTTATTTCAGGAAATAGCTCAATTGCTAAAACTGTTAGAATGAGCTACTTTTAAATGCAGTCAAGTGATACGCAGTATGACTTCACAGAGGGGTTCTGCCAATTCCTGTTCATAGGCCCATCCTGTAAGAGAGTGTTTTGACAAAAGTGGAGGTTTTACAATCTTCCCATTGTAACTCCTTTTGCTTTACACTAAGGAAAGCCTTCCTATGTGTAAATTTCCTCCCTTGCTAGGTCAAAATACCAGGAAAAGCCAAGTGCCTCATCATCAAACAATGTCATGTGGAGATACCCGAAGACTGACATTTGAATTTATTATTACTCACATCAACAGCAGTGTACTCTTTGGGCTATCTGGTCCTATGTGGAGGGCCTCAGGTTTTAACCTTAACTATTTAATTTAAAGTTGGTTCAGTAGCTCATGTTTATGGATAAAAGAACAAAACAGCAAAGATCAAAAGCAAAAAATAAAATTACTATGGAATCCAATTCAGAAGCTGGAGCTGGGTAAATGTTTGTGAAGTGTGGTGTTCAGAAGGAAAGGCCCCCACCGCCGATAACGGGCCTAACAAGGAAATGAGATTGACACAGCAATTCGCTGTTTTTGTTGTCCCCTGAGGTTAGAGCTTATGCAGTGCATGTTTCTGTTTTTAGCTTCTTTGGTAATTCCGATGGTGAGAGACTACACTCTGCATATTTGTCACAGTTGCACTTCTGTCAGCTGCTGGGGTCTTTGAGGTAGTGCAGGAAATACTGTTCTCCCTCCAGCCCCGACCTCTCTCTCTCCCTTTCTCCCCAGCCCAGTGAGCCCTGGATGCCCAGGACCCCCACCCATTGTCAGGGAATTCCTCTGGGAAAACTTGAGTCTGTCTGTCTCACCAACAGTTGTTGCTGTGAGAAATGCTGAAGTGGTGGGATCCAGTGACAAAATGTTTACATTCTGTCTCTGATGTTTCATTGTAATCCTGTGCTTAGCCAATTACTGGTAAATTAAGAATTGGAAGCTGTGGCAGATCAACATGAGTTGAATGGAAGATTAACCACTTAGGCTTGTTTTACAATAGGGGATACTTGGGTTTGGACCCGTTGTCTCTTTGACAATGGTTATTATAATTGAAGTCTTGGGTACATGTTGTTTATAAGCATATCTGTAGAGTTCTCCAGAGAAACAGGACACTTCCAGGTCGATAGATTTGTGATCAGGAATTGGCTGATGGAAGCTAAGAGACCTCACAAACTGGAGAGCCAGGAGAGCTGCAGTGGGGTACTGGTTGGAGTCCTGAGGCCTGAGAACCAAGAGACAAGGGTGCAAGTCCCTGTCCAGGTCCAAAGGCCCGTGCGCTAGAGGAGCTGATGGTGTGAATTCTGGTTCCAGACTAACATCCCAGGTAGGAAACAGGCAGAGAATGAATAGTTCCCCAGCCCTGTTTTTGTCCGACTGTTCATGCCTGCAACAGATGGGTAAGGTCTATCACAAGGAGGTGATTTCATTTATTTATATTTATTATTAAATGCAATCATATTCAATTTGTGAATGTCTGCAACAAATCTTAAAGTGCCAAAACCCAAAACCAAGCAGGTGAGCTGTCTGTTTTAATCACATGCTAACCTCCTTTACGAGCAGCCTCACAGACACACCCAGAATAACGTTTAACTGGATATCTGGGTACCCTGTAGACCAGTCAGGCTGACCCATTGCACAAACTGTTACATCATCACAGACCAGCTGAAGGAGAAAAGGAATGTATTGATGCTGTTGCTGGGAATGATACATGGACAACAGAATCACTGTGGCAGTCCAGGCTGAAGCCGATGGAACCGAAGGCTGGGAGCTGGCAGGGCTCTCTGCCTCCTTAGCCACTCCTTCCTGCTTGGCTCAGTTTCTCTCTGAGAATCAATTTCAACTCCACTTTTACACATCGACCCTGTCTACCACTATAACCACCCTCAGCTTCAGCTTAGTAGTCCAGCGTTACAGTTCTTTCATCCAGGGCTTGTATGTAAAGACCAGAGAGGACACTGATTGATTTGACTTGGACATTTGCCCAGCCCTTGGACTAATCAGTCTGTATTGCCAAGGGTGGATATTGTGATTGCTTGACCCAGGGCTTATCACAGTGGGCAGGAGTGGAGCATGTATTTCCCTAAGTGGAATGCGATGGTTGTCATTGAAGGGCAGGCCAGTGCACCTGCTGGCTGCTTGAGATACATACATACACCTTCACAAGAATACATTTGTTTTATCATGACTGCCACATACAACCAAAATACACTCATACACTCTGTGTGAGAGAAATCACTTCATGTCACATCAAGGGTAAGGATAGTATTTTCCTCTTGGTCAGATTCAAGTGTGGTTCTTTATGGTCTGTCAATCTATACCTAATCAACTTTAGAAAACCTAGTATATTACCATGTAGGCAAAGGAAGATAATACAGTTAAATTCTCAGTTAAAACAGAGAAAATGTAAAGTAAGAATATAGCAATCGCTGCTCCTTAGCAAGGAATCTCTTCCTGGCAGTGAAACCCCTCTGAAAGTGGAGTCCTTCAATTTGAAGTTGATTTGCTGGCAAGTGTGCAATGAGACAACAGAAGAACCAAGTTCTCAGGGGATAGGGAAGACACACTGTGATCCCTACAACCGTGCCATTCTCTACAGGTTATTGGAATTGAATGACGTGCTCACCATCTATTCTAAAGCCCAAACCAGGCTTCCAGTTTGTCAGTGATTCAGGAACTACTTTCAGGAATGTTCAAGCAGACGTGGTTAGATGACAAAGCATCAGACTTCTGGGGATTTTCTTCATGTGAACCATTAATATTGGAAACCTGTCTAGAGTGTAATACATCTTCCCCACCTGTTAGAAACAGTGACGCATCTCTGTTCATTGTAGAAAAGGAGAAACGATGAACAATAACAACACACACCAGTCCAGAGCTGGTGATGTCAACCCTTTATCTTCCATTCTTGTTTAGTCTGTGTGTGTGTGTTTAGCTACAGTGGAATTATGTTGCTCATCTTGTCTACACCCTGTTTTTCTCCTCTTGCTTTCCTAAGAGATGATAATGAATGTTCAGAGGTGGGGGCAAGAAATGGAGTGCTTTGAGCACAGTGCTGTGTTAGCACACATTGTCTGGCTTGTTTAAGGTTATCAACCCAGCATCCTAGGAATGGTGGTCCTAGCATCCCCTGCTCCGCCCAAATCTTCCCATTGTCTTCCTCTTATTACTCCTAACATTTGAGCCCTGATGATAAAAGCTGTCTTTTCATTCTCCCTGTAACAGAAGCCCTTGATGTTTTCTGTTTGCAGTTTTGAAAAAAGTTCTTCATGGATATTCTGATGATTTGTGGGGCCGATGGGCTATGGTATGAGAGCACTCCAAAAAATTCATGGAAAAGTCAAATTCAAAATTGGGAGGCAGACATTTGGTGAAATGGTTGAGACATCACTTGGGACACCCGTGTCCCGTATGAGAGGGCAGTGGTTCCAGTCCTGCCTTCACTTCCCATTGCAGGTACCTGCGAATGCAACTGCACTTCAAGTCCCAGTAGCTAGGGCACCCTCCACTCTGGGTGCAGTCATCTCTAGTTTGTTTATATACACTGCATTTTAGGATTTGGGTCAGGCCTATTCTTTTAGTTTCTTTTCTCCTTATGGTTCCACCAGCCACTATACCCACAAACTCTCGACTGCCTGAAACTGAATTCTGAGCATGGCCCAGAAGCTGTAGATTGGACACATGTAAAATCTGGAGGGGCAAGTCTTGATTCCGTCCTGCATTACCTGGTGTATCTGTGTAGTGCATTTAGAAGGACAGAGATGCTGTTTGATGGATTTTTTGCGAAATGACTTCTCAGCTTTGTTTTGAATGTTTCAGTGGGAAAGACTAGTTGCTTGGTAAGTTGGAACTCTGGAAGGTGAAGTCCTAATCTTGTTTTGGGGCTTCAGGTCAGCTGTAACCAGTCGCCTGGAGTGCTGTCACTGATGGTAAGTCAGCCCATGTCACTTCTCTGATTTGTGCTCTCAGGCCAAAGGCAACAAAATGCCTGTAAGGTCCCCGATGGCCTACGTGCCTGCCCTCACCTGCGGCCAACCTCCCGTACTCACCTCACTCCAACCACACCAGTCTGTCATTCAGGATTTTGCTTTTCCTCTCGCTTCCAACATTTTCCTGTGAAAGCCATGAAATCCCTCCCTTAAGCAGCCTTGCAGGATAGAGCACACTGTCACCTTTCCAATTTCCAATCCTCCCTGTTTCCTACATTGCCTTCTCCGCTTCTTGTTGTTTCTCCTGGTTTCCTCTATGTTCCACCTCTCTCCATAGAATGTAAACAGAGTTTTGCTCACTGGGCACATTCCAGGCAGGGGAAGCAAAGTATTTTGAGATCAAGAGTTTCCATCAATATGTCACACCTTAATTTATCAATAGCAATGCGGCAGATTCCAGTAGGTAAGCCTTGATTCAAACATGGGTTGTAATAATGTCCAAAATAACCCACGTGGATGCAGGGGCTCATGGAGTTGGGCCATCCTCTACTGCTTTCCCAGGCCATAAGCAGGGAGCTGAATGGGAAGTAGAGTAACCAGCAGTTGAAATGGTGCCCATATGGGGTACTGGCGCCAAAGGGAGAGGTTTATCCCACAATGGCACTGTATCGGCCCCAGATTTTTCTTTTCTAAAGAAAAATTTCAATTGCTTTAAACGTTTGTAAAAAAAAAAAAAAAGGCCTGGCATGATAGCAAAGCAGCTAAAGTTCTCGTCTTGAACACACCAGGATCCCATATGGGCAGCAGCCCTCGCTTCCCATCCAGCTCCCTGCTTGTGGCCTGGGAAAGCAGTTGAGGACGGCCCAAAGCCTTGGGACCCTGTACCCAGGTGGGAGACCCGGAAGAGGTTCCTGGCTCCTGGCTTTGGATCGGCACAGTTCCGGCCATTGCAGCCACTTGGTGAGTAAACCATCAGATGGAAGATCTTCCTTTCTGTCTCTCCTCCTCTCTGTATATCTGCCTTTCCAATAAAAATAAATAAAAATTTTTTTTAAAATTATAAAAACACTTTTTTATATTGCTTGTGATATTTAAAACATAAATAAAAACTGGAAACATTAAAAAAATAAAAGGAATAGGAAATGAATATGTTATAAATAATTTTATTCCACTGAGGTGGCAAGAAATGGTTAAGCTAGCTATGTTATTCTTGTGTATTAACCTCAAAGGCAAAGGGCAAACTGGAGGAAAGGGATTATATAGGGAATTTGTAATACTCTACAGTTGTATGGAGCTAGAAGTGTATTCAAAGAGGGGTTTATTGTTTATGCCCTTCTAAAAATTTGTATCATGGTTAAGGCAGAGGTTGCCTATACAATACAAAACTAAGGATTTAAAATATAGCTTATAGCTGGAACTTTTGCTTTTCTTTGTGTTAAATTGATGAATGGGGAAAAAATTAGTGCTTGAGCTTTAAAGAATTTGTCTTGTAAGATGTCCTCATGAATTTTTAAATTTCCTATCCTAGAGGGGCACTGCTATGTTAAGCTGTCGCCTGATGTTTACTGAATGACAGCAGTGTACCAGGCCCTTTGTTTTAAGTAGGTGTTATTTAAATAGAGTTTATTTCAAAAGGCATCTGTGATAAGGTTAAGCAGCTGTAACTCATATCAGATGGAGTGCTAGTTTAAGTTGCACTGTCTCTGCTTCCCAGCCAGCTTCCTGCTGATACATCTGGGGACCAGCCGATGATGGCCAAGTACTTAGTACTCAGGTGAGAGATCCAGCTGGAGTTTCTGGCTCCTTGCTTTAGGTGCAGCCGGGCCAGGCTATTCGTTGCAGGCATTGGCAGAGTGTACCAGAAGATGGAAGATTTCTGTCTCTCCCTTTATTTCCCTCTCTTTCCCTTTCCACATGTGTCCCCATCTCTCTCTTTCTTAATCACTTTGCGTTTTAAATAGATAAATCTTCAATGAAAACAACAACAAAAGATGTCATTATTTATAAGTAGGAGACCTGCCCCCTGCTAGTAACCTTGTTCTCCTTTCAGTCTGCACAACTCAGACTTGGCATTGTTTATCCATTTCATCCGTAGGGAAGCAGAACCAAGGAAAGGAAGGCAGTTGCCAAACATCCTAAAGGAAAGTATTAGAGCTGGGCTCCAGAGATGGATCTGGCAGCTCCCATGCTGATCCTCCTGTGGGATCTTTAATTTCAGAGGGAAAGAGAGAGAGACTGACTCTAATTTGCTGGTCTACTCTCCAAATACCTGCAACTGGATGAAGCTGCAAGTCCAGAAACCAACCCAGATCTCTCACTGTCTCCCAGAGCCTGCATTAGCCGGAAGCTGGAACCAGGTGCCAGAGCCTGGAATCAAACTCAGGCATTCTTGTTTCTCGAATGCCAAAGCCAGCCTGTTCTTGGGTGCTGCAGGTAGGCCATCTCTGAGGATGGACAAGTGGCTTATCTGGAGTGACCTCGCAGGAAATGTTGGTCTAGATGGCAAGAGAAACTTGATATGTGTTGCCCCTTCTGAGCCACACAAGGATACTTCAAAAACTTTGTGGGAAAATCAAATTGTAAAATGTTGATTAGAACACAAAAATTGTGAAGCCTGTATATGATTTTCTTACAGCATTCCTTTTTCATAAACTTTGTGAAGACCTGTCATATGCATGGATTTGAAACTTTTTTTTTTTGCACTAAAGTATACTTTCCTTTTAATTACATCTCACACTAAGTTTTTAGAATTCCCTAGTATCTGCTTGAGATCATCATTGGGTGACCACATAGAAGCTATTGCTAATACTCTGAATTGTGGAACTTGAACTTCAGAGCATTTTTTAAACAGGGATATTCTTTTAACTATTTTTAGCTTTATGTGAAGGACAGAGTTTACACACAGAGAGGGAAGAGACAGAGATCTTCCATCTACTGGCTCACCAAAGCCGGGGACCTGGAATTCCATCTGGGTCTCCCATGTGGGGGGCAGGGACCTAACAACTTGGTCCATTTGCTGCTGCTTTCCCAGGCTACTAGCAGGGAGCTGGATTCAGAGAGGAGCAGCAGGTGCTCATAAGGGAAGCCAGCATCACAGGCAGCAGCTTAAACCACTGCACCTGCAAGCCATTCCTACTTATTAGTATTTTTGTGTTCTTATGGGGATAGATTTACTGCTTGAAATATGTTTTTAAGAAATTACACAGTAAGGGGTGGGCATGTGACCTAATGGTTAAGATGCTGAGATACCCACATCGCATCTTGGAGTGCTTGGGTTCGAATCTTGTCTTGGCTTCTAGTCGTCAGTCTCGTTTAAGTAATTAAGTTCCTGCTGCCCACAAGGGAGACCTGTGTTGAGTTACTGGTTCCTGTTTCTTGCAGTTGGTGAGTGACCCAGCAGATGGTCTCTCTCTCTCTCTCTCTGTCTCTGTCTCCGTATTTCAACTAAAATAAATAAAAAACATTAAAAAATTACATAGTAAAAGTATAGAACTTTGACACCCATAAAATTATGTGAATGACATCTGTCTGCAGGGTGCATCTTTGGGGGCCAGCATTGTGGCACAGTAGGAAAAGCCACGACCTGCAATGTTGGCGTCCCATGTGGGCTTCAGTTGGTGTTCGAGCTGCTCCAGTTCTGATCCAGCTGCTTGCTAATGGCTTAAGGAAAGCAGTAGAGGATGGCTTGCACACTCGGTCCCCAGCCATGCACGTGGGACACCTGGACTCAGGTCCTGGCTCCTTGCTTTGGCATGGTTCAGCATTGACTTGCAGCCATTTGGGGAATGAAACAGTGGATGGAGGATCGCGCTCTCTCATTCCTCTCTCTCTGGAACTCTCAAATAAACAAATGAATAAATACTTTTTTTTTTTAAGAGTGCATCTCTGGATGTGAATTCCTGATAGTAAGATACATTTGTTGGAGTCTTTTTTCCTTCTCAAGAATTGGAATTCAGGGAATATTATAAGAACCTAGGATATTGTATCTATTTTCTGGTGGACCTTAAAGTGTAAGAGATTTGTAACTTACTAAGATTTGGGGTGATTCTGCACCTGGTGTGGTGGCCTAGTGGCTAAAGTCCTCGCCTTGAATGTGCCCTGGGATCCCATATGGCACCGGTTCTTGTCCTGGCAGCCCCGCTTCCCATCCAGCTCCCTGCTTATAGCCTGGGAAAGCAGTCGAGGACGGCCCAAAGCCTTGGGACCCTGCACCCTTGTGGGAGACCTGGAGGAAGTTCCTGGATTCTGGCTTCGGATTGGCTCAGCTCCAGCCGTGTGGTCATTTGGGGAGTGGATCATCAGATGGAGGATTTTCCTCTCTGTCTCTCCTCCTCTCTGTATATCTGACTTTGCAATAGAAATAAAATAAAATTGGAGTGATTCTGAATACACTGACATGTTACATGTAAATGTACTGGGGTCACAATGCATTTGGGAAAAATTAGTGGAATCTCAAGGTCTTTAGCTGGGGAAAGCCAATCTGAAGAGGGATAGGTACACCTTTGCCGTCAGCCTGCCTTCAGTGCCCTGCCTCTGCCATCAGCCGGCTTTGAGTGTCCTGCCTCTGCCGTCAGCTGCCTTCAGTGCCCTGTCTCCACCTCTGCCTCTGGCTTTCTTTCTCTGGTTGCCCTCCTTCATTTCATCTCAGAATAAAAGTGATAGGGCAACCACAATAAAAGTGATAGGAAAAAAAAAAAACCCTAAAAATAAAAGTGCAGTTTTAGTACAGCAGATTTTAAAACATTTTGTCAGCTTACGAATATTAAAACAGTGTTTGGATAAGAAACAGGTGACAGATGGTAAATCAGACTCGAAGGTCAAGAAATAGACTTATTTCCAGTTTAGCAAAGCAAAACAGACTCAGTTATTTTCAAAAATAATTTTTATTTAATTTTTAAATTCCTTAGAAAAAAAAAGACTGCCAAAATATTTCCTCGCAGTCTCAAAATAAATTCTATATGGATTAAGATTTTGATGAAAACATTAAATAAATTAATAAATTTTAGAACAAGAGCACTATAGGGTGGTAAGGAACTTAAAGAATAACTCTAAGGGTTGATTGTTTTGTGAATTTTTGAATAAGTGCTTCCGTATGAATAAAAATGTAATGTCCGATTAAAAAGTGTATAAACTTAGACAGCAATGGGTTATCATATAGAGCTAATATCTGTATTAGATAGAGAGGCATTATAAATGTGTAGCAGTTTCAGCTGCCACTTGCAGCACTTGTGTGCTATGTCACATGTCTTTTGATCAAGTTTCCTGTTGAAGAACCTGGGAAAGCAGCAGTTGGTGGTCAGAGTGCTTGGGGCCCGGCCACACACGTGACTGATTCCAGTGGAATTCTCGGCTCCAGACTTTGGTGTAGCCCATCATACACTGTTGAAGGCATTTAGGCAGTGAGCTAGTGGATGAATGATTTTGACTCTTTGGCACTCAGCTTTTAAAATAAAAATTTTTTAAAAATCACAACTATCATAAATAAGATGTTCGGTAAGGAAATATATGTGTTTAGTAATTTGTTTAAAATATGTATTTGGAGTAGGCATTGTGGCATAGAGGGGTAAACCACTACTTGGGATGTCCACATCCTTTATTGGAATGTCAGTTCCAGGCCTGGCTACTCTGTGCTTCCAATCAATTTCCTGCTGTTGTGCCTGGGAGGTGGGAGACAGCAGATAATTGCCCAAGTACATGGGTTCCTGTCACCCATGGGAGAGACTTGGGTGCAGTTCCTGGCTCCTGGCTTCAATCTGGCCCTGCAGGCCTATTGTGCACATTTGTAGAGTTAACCAACAAATAGAGCATCCCTTTGTCTCTCCCTTTCTGTCACTGCTATTCAGATTTTTAAAATAAAAATGGGCCTAGCAGCATGGCCTAGGAGCTAACGTCCCTGAATGTGTCCCGGGATCCCATACAGGTGCCGGTTCTAATCCTGGCAGCTCTACTTCCCATCCAGTTCCCTGCTTGTGGCCTGGGAAAGCAGTTGAGGATGGCCCGGGAAAGCAGTTGAGGATGGCCCAAAGCCTTGGGACTCTGCACCCATGTGGGACACCTAGAAGAAGTTCCTGGCTTCGGATCGACACAGCACCAACCATTGTGCTCACTTGGGGAGTGAATCATCAGACGGAAGATCTTTCTCTTTGTCTCTCCTTCTCTCTGTATATCTGACTTTGCAATAAAAATAAAATAAATCTTTAAAAAAAAACCCAGATAAATAAAAATCCTAAAAGAATTAAAAATACCTTTGTCATCATGAATAATGAAATGCATGCATAGAGAAGCAAAGAAATTTAATTTTTTTGCATGTTTGACTTTCAGAAATTGTAAAATATGATAATCTAGTCTTATTAAGAGCAAATGGGGGTTGACACTATGGATATAGTGTTTATCAAAGACTAACAATATTTGTAGCTTTTTTCAAGTAGTTTCATTTAAAGACTACCCTAAGGAAATAATTGTTAATAGACAAAAATGTTTTTATATAAAAATAAATTATGGGGCCTGGCGTGATGGCACAGTGGTTAAGGTCCTCGCCTTGCACGCCCAGGATCCCATATGGGCGCTGGTTCTAATCCCGGAGGCCCACTTCCCATCCAGCTCCCTGCCTGTGGCCTGGGAAAGCAGTCGAGGACAGCCCAAAGCTTTGGGAGCCTGCACCCGCGTGGGAGACCCAGAAGAGGTTCCTGGCTTCGGATTGGCATAGCATCGGCCGTTGCGCTCACTTGGGGAGTGAGTCATCGGACGGAAGATCTTCCTCTCTGTCTCTCCTCTCTGTATATCTGCCTTTCCAATAAAAATATAAACAAATCTTTAAAAAAATAAATAAATAAATTATGACACTTTCCAAATGGCTGCAAGAACCAGGGCCAAGCTGTCTGAAGCCAGAAGCCAGGAGCTGCTTGGAGGTTTCCCAAGTGGGTACAAGGATCCAAACAACCGGGCCATTCTCCACCCAGGCTGTTATCAGGGAGCTGTATTGGGAGTGGAGCAGTCACGACCCAAATCAGCACCCATATGGGATGGTGACACCACAGGTGATGGCTGTACCATCTACACTACAATGCTAATTCCTTTTCTTTTGATCTTAAAAAGTCTCTAAGCGGGGTCTGGGTGGTAGTCTTGTGGCTAAAATCCTTGACTTGCACTCGCCAGGATCCTGTATGGGCAACAGTTCTAATCCCATCTAGCTCCCTGCTTATGGCCTAGGAAAGCAGTCAAGGATGGCCCAAAGCTTTGGGACCCTGCACCTACGTAGGAGACCTGAAAGCTCAGTTGCCGCAACCACTTGGAGAACGAATCAGTGGATGGAAGATCTTCCTCTCTGTCTCTCCTCCTCTCTGTATATCTGACTTTCCAAAACAAATAAAATACATCTTAAAAAAAAAAAAGACTCTAGGCACTATGCTGATCATATCTGATGGGAGAGTTTGCCCAGGTGGGGACCAAGGAGGTACCACAATGACAGTAGGATTCTGAAAGACACAATGGAACACTGCCATCCATATTACCTGTGGCCTTGAGAATTTGTTATTTGTCTTTGTGAAATCCAAATTTCCGATTACTGGGGAGTCCTCCTCAAACCCTGTTTTGCATTGACCATCACATTTCCTTTTTTTTTTTTTTTTTTTTTTTTTAAAGATTTATTTTTATTATTTTTTCATTGGAAAGGCGGATATACAGAGAGAGGAGAGAGAGAGAGAGGAAGATCTTCCGTCCGATGATTCACTCCCCAAGTGAGCGCAACGGGCCGATACTATGCCGATCCGAAGCCAGGAGCCTCTTCCGGGTCTCCTACGCGGGTGCAGGTTCCCAAAGCTTTGGGCCTTCCTCCACTGCTTTCCCAGGCCACAAGCAGGGAGCTGGAAGGGAAGTGGGGCTGCCGGGATTAGAACCGGCGCCCATATGGGATCCCGGGGTTGCAAGGCGAGGACTTAACCACTTGCGCCACCGCGCCGGGCCCGACCATCACATTTCCAAGGCCATTTTTACAAGACATGCTAGAATCCCATGTAATCTGTTGTGGTGGCTTGTAAGAGGCTGGGTGACTTCCAGATTTCTAATGAAATCTTAAGAAGAATTCAGCTTAATGTAACTGTAGCCATTTTGGACATGACCACCACCTTGCCTTTTGGTTAACCCTGGCAGTCATCCCAATCACTGTGATAACCAAAGTCATCAGGATTACCTACCCTGATTTGTCCTAACCTTGGCATGTCCCTTGACCAATGCTTGGAGTCTTAAAATTTCTTGTAGTAGTCCAGGTGCATTTGGGTTAACTGCTGGATGCCTTTGTCCAGCTGTTTACCAATGACTCATGACATAGCTCCCCAAGACCACAAGTACATCTGTAATTCTCCTGATAAATTACATTCTCTGATCTTAGGCTTGTTCTCCTTCCTTGGTCTCTCAGCCTCTTCCACGAATTCTTATATGCCAGGTTTTGGGAGACACTGGGGTACTGAGTGATTGACCCTACACCAAGGTAGATAGAAGTCAGATAGCAAGAGGAAGATTTCTGCCTAGAGAGTTTCAATTGTAGGTGACATGACATACACATCACTTAAAGAAAGTGAGGGGAAAGAAAGCACTTGGGTTGTTCTGGAACGTGGGAGAAATGCATAGATTTGGGAACAAGAGGTGGTTAAGAGTGCAAGTAGGAGTGAGTGGCCAAATGGAACAGTGGGATGACACGGGCTTTAGAGGGTGTAACAGAGGGTGCTAGCAGCAGAGAGGAAGAGGAGCTCAGATGGTGTGCTAGCACTGAGACCGGAGCTACAGTCCAGAGGTGGATGTGATCACAGTACTAAATAAAATCAGGATTCAAAAGTATGATATTTGAACATCAGACAGTTGTTGACTTTGCTGAGAAAGTTTGGTGGTAGATTAAAGTGGGTTTAGGGAACAGATGGAGAAATTACTCTTGCAAAGTTGGCTATCAAGGGAAGAAAGAATCAAGAGTATAGTTATTACTCTATTTTTTTTTCATTTTATTTGGAAGAAGGAAGCATGTTTATACATTGAGAAAGTATAAAAGAGAGTGTTATAGGTTGAATTGTGTTAGCCAAAATTTGTATGTTGACATTTTAGCCCATAGTGCCTTAGAATGTGATCTTCCTTGGAAATAAGATATTTGTAGTCATAGGAGATGCTGGAATACATGACCCAAGATAGCCAGTGTCTGACAAAATAGGGGCAGTTAGTCACAGATGTGTAAATGGGCAGTGTGCCATATGAACATGAGGGCAGAGCTTGGGACCATGTATCTACAAGCCAAAGAACACCAAAGATTGCCAGCAGGATATTAGAAACTGGGAGAGGGGCCTGGAATCCATCCTTTCCTGGCTTGCATGGCAAACCTTACCCTGCCAATCCTTTGACTTATGATTCTCAGCCTCCAGAACTGTGAGACAATCAATTCCTGCTGTTCAAGCTACTGTATTTGTGATACTTTATTGTAACAAACAGACAGACTTCTGAACAAACCTCAATTCTAGGAATCTGGCTAAGTCATATTTATAGTGTGACATTTGGTTTAGGATGCTAGTGTAGGAGAATGGATTAAAGAACACATGGAAAATCAGGCTAGATAATATAAGAGGGTTACATCTAGTGTGCATGTTTGTAAATATGTATGTATTTACTTATTTATTTTAGAGAGAACTAGAGGAAAGAGAGAGCTCCCATGTACTGGTTCAACTTCCCAGATACCTGCAATAGCTAGTGACCCAAAACTGGGAGCCAGGAATTCGAACCAGGTCTTCCACAGCCATCATTGTTCCTTGTTGAAGTCTGCATTAACAGAAAGCTGGACTCAGGAGCTCAAGCTTGGAATTGAACCAGTGAGAACTAACTGAGGTGCAGGTGTCCTGACTGGTGTCTAAACAGCTAGACCCAACATCTAGTTTGTTGTTGTTGTTGCATATCTTCAGCTTAGGAGTCATTTCTGTGCACTGTCTACAGGAGAAAAAAACATGTATGTGTTTTAATTGATCACGTCTTTATTACCTAAGTTCAATAAAATCTGACCTTGAAAGGAATAATTCATAGTGCTCTCAGAGATAACAGTTACAGTAACTTGGCAATATAAATCTTGGTGGTATTGACAGAAAGTGTTTATGTAGATATTTCCAAATGCCTCAACTTGAGCAGAAAAGTGGGAATGAATAAGTAACAAATTGCACTCACCAGTAGTTTAACAAATTGATTTCCGCTAAAATGAAAATGAAGAAAGATTCATATCTTGGTTGAATATTAATTCTTATGCTCTTTATAGAGTGCCAAATTAATCTTTAAGGTGAAATCCATAAGTCAACCAAATAAAAACTCCATGCATCAAAAACAGCTTGAAATTTATCCAATGAAATTAAGCTGTTGGTTTACTGTAACTTGGTCTTCACTTATTTATTTTTTGGTGAGCCAAGGCATTATCAGACAATCGCTACATTATTTTCCTTGGAAGTGATTTTTGATGGTGTTGATTGTGCTAAAGATATTTAGATAGTGTAGAAAATGGAAGAAAAGTCATTTTGTGTTGTTGGATTTCCTAGAAAAAGTTTGTATGAGAAACAGGAATATTCAATGGTGAGGAAGGGAATGGAGTGCAGGAGAGCGGGACAGTGCACAACCGGCTTGCGCAGCTCTGGGGCTTGGGTGTAGCACTTGTCTCTGTGGGGCTGCTTCTTTATCTCCAACACACAGTTACTAAGGTCAACCTCCATCTTATATAAACTCTAGTTGCAAGTGAGTCAGAATAAAAGTGTAATTGATATAGTGGTTAGAATTTGTAGTGAGACACAGCATAGGGAAGTGGGAATTGTGTTATTTGGGAAAAGATTAATCTTGATATAGATGCCAGCTCAACCTCCTTCCCATGTGTGATTGAATCTTATCAAATTACCAGACATCTCTGGGCTTCTTCTGTTTTTCATCCAAAAATTCTTACTCTGTGTGATTGAGTGTCAGTCAAATGATATGACATAAAGGAAAACCCAGAGTTTCATGACTCAGATCCACTGCTGGCCCATGAGGGTTCATTTTATGAATTCCAAAGACCACCTTTTCCTTGAGTCATTTCTTGTTTGCCTGCTAGGAAATTATCCTACTGATAATTGGAACAAAACACTTTACTGCCATCTGCTAGAAATTTGTCAAAACAAATATACCCATCTGCAGTGTCTACACTTCCATTTTTGTTCCTTTGTGCAGTACATGACCTGCAGAGTACTTGTAGTATGAACAGCCTGAACATGTGATACACAGTTGGTGATGACTTAATGCGTATTTTCTCTTATTGTCTCTTCCTGTCTTCCTTTCTTGCAGGCGGGGCATTCCCATCACTAGATTTGCAGCTTTACTGGGACAGTCTATATGCTGTGTTGCCACAACCCCTCATGAGCAGGATCCGTGGGAAATAAAAGTTGTCAAATAACTGATGTTCTTGGCTCCTGCCATTTCTTTTTCTTTTCTTTTTTTTTAAAGATTTATTTATTTTTAAAAAAGATTTATTTGTTTTCATTGGAAAGCCAGATATAGAGAGGAGGAGAGACAGAGAGGAAGATCTTCTGTCCATTGGTTCACTCTCCAAGTGACTGCAATGACTGGAGTTGAGCCTATCGAAGCCAGGAGCCAGGAGCTTCTTCCAAGTCTCCCATGTGGATGCAGGGTCCCAAGGCCCTCAGCCATCCCCAGCTGCCTTGCACAGGCAGGGATCTGGATGGGAAGTTAGGTGGCCAGGACATGAACCAGCATCCATATGGGATCCAGCTGCGTGCAAGGTGAGACTTTTAGCTGCTAGGCTACTGTGCTGGGTCTGCCTCTGCCATTTCTTAGAATTAATGTATTCATTCTTAGAATTAATGTATTCATGTTATGTTTCTCTTTATCGTACTGTATGTTCCAGCTAACTTCTGAGTATGAGAATTGAGGAAATCAGAAGGAGACCATAGTAAGAAGGACAGGTGAATATCTGGAGCAGACAGGTGGTCAGGTGCAAAGGAACTGATGCAAGACTAGATACTAAAGAGCCTGCCCTTTGATCTTAGTTCCTACTCAGTCGTTGGATGCTTTTGTCCACTGCCAAGAGTCTTCCTAGTCATCCCAGTCTTTCCCACATAATTGATGACTTTGACTTTTAGGAAATGACCCATCCAGCACTTGCCTTGGTGACTTTCATCATCTCCCATCTATGCTGCGACTGTATTTTCCATTGCCAAATACTACAGCATTTTCAATATTATACTGCATTTCTCCATTCAGTTGAAAACTCCCATGCTTTGATATTTGATTGACCTGTGCTGCAACAGTTTGATTTTACTGAGCTCTGTAGTCAAGTGGTCATCATCCTTCCTCTTTACCTTGTAATACCTTCCTTCCCTTTATCCAACTTAGTGTTGTTATAATCAGTATTTTATAGGTTTATGGAATTCCCTCAGTTCGTTGACCATTTGTCCCATTTACCAGCCAATGTCTTGACCTTGGGTGAACTTGAATACTCTCCTGAGCACTTAGGCATTGGCATGCCATACTGTGCAGTGATTCTGCCTCAGGCCTCAAGTACACTCGCTTTCCCATTCTCCTTGTGACTCCTTTATGACTTTTTTGTTCCCTCAAACCTCTTACTGTTTCTACATTTCTCTCAGGTAGTTTTCAGTTGATGAATTTATCTTCTTTGAGGAAACATAAGCCCTCCAATGGGAGTATCTATATGTTCCCATCACTGTGCCTGCATATCTTAATTCACAGGATGATTTGCTCTTTGCTTCTATCTTTGTTATCTTTGTACTTTATTTACTTTATTCCTTGCCTTTCTGTTTCCCCTCTCCACTGCAGTGTGAAAGCATCCTCAAGTTCTTTCCATGATGCGGTTTTCTTAGTAATTGCTCCATTTCTGTGCTCCTCATCATTGTCAAACTTCTCAAAAGAGCTGTCTGGCTTTTGTCTACATCTGTACTGAGAATACCTTTTGTCATTTTTACTGATAGCCCAATGTGATACAACTTTTCCAGTCCTAACTGTATTTAGCTTGATAGCAGCAGTCAGCTGAGTAGGAAGCTCCCTCCTCTTTGAAGCACTTTGCTTTCTTGGCTTTCAGGGCACTGTGTGATCCTAGTTTTATATTCACCTTGCTGGTCCTTCTCCTTGCGTCTGCCTCTGAGTATTGGGTTTTCTCATGCATGATCACAGGCCTTTGTTTTTCTCTACACTCTCCAAGGCCAACCTGTATTCTACATCCTCATGTTTGTAAATACCACATCTGTGTGATAATGACTCTAGCCCCAACTTCTCTCTGAGCTTAGCTTGAACAGCTCACTTAACATCTCTTGTGTTTTACCGACATCTTAGTTGTGAAATGTCTATAAAATTCTGAAGTCACTCCCCAAATATTTATCTCAAAGCCTTTGCCATTGTAGTCAGTTGTGTTATCCAGTGGTCCAAATGAGAAACCAGGAGTTCTTTATCTTTCACATTTAACCCATTGCTCACATAAGGGACTTGACTCCCAAAATATCTTCACAGTGCATCCACTTCTCTCCATTTCTGCTTCTACTACCAGTCCAGCCAGCATTATTTTTCTCCTGGACCACTGCTCTTAACCTGCTTCCCAGTGCAACTGCAGTGGTCCTCTAAACCATATTCTACCACATTTCAGTTCATACAGGGTAAATTTCATCATATGCCAATCCCCAGAGGAAAACTATTCTGAAGCTTGGTATCAGAGTATCAGCTTACAGTGACACAAGCCTTCTTTTCTTGGGTTAGCTTTTTCTACCTCTTTTCCATTCTTTTCTCAAACCTGTTACTTCCCACTCCCTCCGTTTGTCTTCCACTTTCTCCAATATTTTGAGCTCTTTCCTTGCTTGGGGTTTGTGTATGCACTCTCCTATCCGTCTTGTGTTGAGTGAGCCTCTGCCTCTGTTATTTTCTCCCATGGAGCTCTGTTCTTTTCTTGAGAGCATTTATCACTACTGTCGTTTGATATTTGTTCATTTGACCACTTCTCCCTCTAAGCTGCCAGTCCCAGGAAGGCAGGGAATTCATTTGGCCTGTCCTACGCTGTAAGTGCAGTCATTAGCATAATGCTTGGTACTTAGTAGGTACATTGGTTAAATTGAGATCCAGATTATTCTATGCCCCTCTACTCACTCTCTACCACTCTCCTGAACTCTGTTTCATTAAAGGGCCTCAGAAACTCTATTCTGGGGAGAAAATAGGGATGATAGATGTCTCCTTAGGAGCCATTGCTAGTTCCTATCTATCAAAAGAAGGAAATGTACATATGTGCCCCAATTCCTTTCTTTCCAGAGTTGGAATGGTTGGGTTGAGGATTTTCAGCTCCCTATTATTGAATCTGAAGGGCTTAAGGATGATGGTAGGTGGTGGCTGAGAGTATATTAGGGCCATATGCTGTGCTCAGAGCTATTCTAGACTTTGCTTGGTTCCAAAGTTGTTTCTTGTTTGTCATTGATGAAGTTCTGCTAAGTGCTTGAATTATGGAAGAAGGAAGATCATCTGTCCACCTTCCTCGATTCATTCATGCTGATAATAAACTCCCTATTTGTTTACTCCAATTCTAGCTGGATTTCTGTCACTGTGAACCCTGCATGCTGGCAAATACAATGTTGTAGAGGTACCCCACTCTGGTGAAAATGAGAGACCCATGTATAGTTTAGCATGCCTCCTGGCCTCTCTGTGCAGAGGTGGGCCATGGGGATTCACAACCTGGAGCAGCTCTTTCAGGACAACATTGAGTCTCTAATTCTGAAATCCCATGAAACTGTAATATTAAGCATAAACATCTCTAGCTTAGATTGGAATTGTACAAATAGTGTGAAAATTTTATATGCCAACTTGGCTACTCCATGTTTTTTGAATGTTTTCATTTTTAAAAGTCTAGATATCTCTGTGAAGCCATTTATGTGTGTGGGGAGGAGGGAGAGAGAGAAGGAGAGAGATTATTGTTTAAATAAGTAGATAGTAGCGTGTCCTGCATAATGCCACTGTGCCTTATATAATGTTTGAAGGGTTAAATCAGAACTCTCAGGGGTGGGAGATGCACCTCTGAAATAAATGGGTTTATATTGAGTTGAAACAAATGTTAGCCTCCCCTTTCGCCCCAAATAAGTCTAGGTCCAGGTACAAGGACAAGTTCCTGCAACTAACAGCAGCAAGATTAAGTAAGGGGTAGTAAGTGCCCACAGACGTTAAAGCTAAGAGCATTTTATCAGATGCAGGGGAGGAAAGTTTAAGCTGTTGACGTTGTGCCAGCACTGACTCTAGATCAGAGGGGCAGGGAATTGCAAAGCAGCAAAAACTTTGAGCTAGGAGGGCAGTCCTGGAGGAGAAGCCCTTGATGCTCTCAGATTGGTTGGAAGTAACTGTTGGGAAAACTGATACGTCGACAGGGCACAGTGGCTGCAATAGGACTGAAATCGTTTTATCCTGTCATTTCACCTCAACATGTCTCATGAGATTATGTGAGGATTAGTTGAGATAATGGGTGCAAACCCTTTAGCATATTTGGTAGTATATAGGTATTTGTTGGTAAGCTTGTTCTAGCTCTCATCCTAAATCCTTGTCTCTGATCTGAAGTTTGAAGGGTCAGCATGTACTGTATGCCATGGGGTTTGGGTAGCACCTGATACTCAGACACAGATGGTACTTCCACAGTGAGATGAACTAAGAGGAATAAACAAAGATCATAACTGCATATCCATTCTCTATGGCTTTTGTCATCAGATTACAGAAAACACTGGTTTTCAGGACTTTTTGGATTTTGGAATTATGGTTAAGTGACATTTGTGGTGAAGAGATAGATACATAGAGACAGATATCTTCCATCTGATGTTTGGCTCACCAGATACAACAGCCAGGATTTGGCCATACAACAATGCTTTTAAGATACTTGAGAACTAGTTGGCCTGTTGAGTGAACTTGTTTATTATTTTGTACTTGAATGTTGGAGCATGTCTATCAGAAAAAATAGTTTTTGTTCATGCATGATTGATGTAGTATTAGTTATAGACCCAACTAAGCAACAGTATTAGTTACTTCTGGAGCCCTCCTGTAGTTTTTGAGACCAAAGCCATGACTTCAGGATAGAGAAGGTGTTTGCTGTGCTATCCCAGTTGGGAGTGTAGTGTACCCAGCCTATCACATGAACTGTTCCTGACACCACCTACTAACCTGAGAGTCTCAGCTTGGCAATCTGCTGAAAGACAGTGACCACAGACTCCTGGTGAAATGACAGTGTCAGGGAAAGACTGTAAGTCTATCTGTTCTTGTGTCCATTCAACATTGATTTTTTTGAACACTTGCTTTTCTGCCATGTTATAAATTCTGTCTGTAATTTATTGCTTACATACTGTTTCATATACATTGCCACTTTTTAAAAGATTTATTTATTTTGAAAAGTAGAGTTACAGAGTGAGAGGGAGAGACAAGAGAGTTCCCATCTACTGGTTCACTCCTAAGATGGCTGCAAGGTCTGGGTCCTGACCAGGCTGAAGTCAGGAGCCAGGAGCTTCATCTGAATCTCTCACATGGGTCCAGGAGCCCAAACATGTCTGTTGCTTTTCCCTCATTAGCAGGGAGCTGGATTGGAAGTGCAGCTGGTACTTGAACTGGAAGGATGCTCGTGTCTCAGGCAGTGACTCTACCCACTGTGTCGCAATGTTGGTTCTGTTAGTTGCCTCTTTCTTTTTTTTAAAGAAAAGGTTGTGTGTGTGTGTGTGTGTGTGTGTGTGTGTGTTTTCATAAGGCAAAGTGACATAGAGACAGAGAGACAGAGATATCTTCAGTCTGATGTTTGACTCTCCAGATACAACAGCCAGCACTGGACCAAACCAAAGCCAGGAGCTGAAATTCCATCCAGGTCTCTCATGTGGGTGACAGGGCCCCAAGTACTTAGCTATCTTCTGCTTCCCAGGCACATTAGCAGGAAGATGGATTTGAAGTGCAGAGTGAGAGAGGCTCGAACCAGCACTCAAATATATGATATGGGCATCTTAAGAAGTACCTTAGCATGTTGTGCCACAACACTCACCCTTTAGTGTCTCTTAAGAATTCTATGAGGAAAGTGTGGTAAGCATTTTGATTATTATTTTCCTGGTAAAGAAGCAAAGTCTCACACAGGGTAAGTCATTTTAAGATGCAGAAGTAGTTGACCTGAGACCAATGCTTTCCTGCACACCTTCCTGGGAGCAGCCCACACCCAAGGACTAGTCCAGACCCATTACACAGTTTGAGAACAATGAGAAGCTTGCTTGAGAGCTCTTCATGGAGTTGGTGAAGACCATGACCAGGCTATGTCCTCACTGCAGCCCAGTTTTGTCGTCTGCCTTACCCAACATCCTTGTGTTTCTTCTACTGATGCTTAATCCAGAACCTTCTTAAATACATCCATATGTGCAGTTTCATTATTCAGTGTCCACTTCCACATGCACAACGAGGTCTTAGTGGGAAGTGGAAAGGACAGTGCTCTCAAGTCTTTATTATAGGAGAAAAGACCCATTTTTGAGATCTTCTTTGACCATTAAAAAGGAAACAAAAAAATCCCTTTTTGAAATTCATTACATCCTTTTTTATAAATTGGACACTTTCCCATTTATTATTTCATTTTATTTACTAACATTCACCCTCATTCTCATTTATCTCAAAATGCAAGCAACTGGGTTTGCTTGCACCGATTTTGCAACTGGAACTTGTTGCAGAATAGAAAACAATGTGAGGAACTTAAGGGATGCGGCGTTTGCTGGAACGTAATAGCAGACGAGAGTACTTTTGGTAATGATGTATGGGCTTGTGATATGAACGGGGAATCATCTCACCGTGTAAATGGAACAAAGGAAAAATTCACGAGATTGTCCCCAGACCCCGATACTCAAGAGAAGAAAACGGTGGATATCAGAATGAGGCCGCTCTGACACATGTGGCACTGGATCCGTCGGTTCACTAGGGTTCTACCACTGGGTTTGATTCTTTGCCAGAGTGTCAGTTAGTTTTCCTATCAACAGTCCTTTTGCTCTTTTGAGGCAAAAAAATAATATGCCCATTTTTTGATATTCCACAAGACATTTCAGAGAAGGAGATTTTAACAATCAAGCTGGGGACTCAATCTGAACTGGAATTTCCAGTTGCTTTTGTTAGAGAAAAGGGGGAAGGGCTGTTCTTGTTGTCCTTGTTTTTCTAATATTTTCTACCAAGCAACTGCTTTGGGAGAATTACAAAATGATTTCACTATGGAAAAAAATGCAGAGGGAAGTAACAGGAGCTGTTTGATTGGTTAATAATGAACATAAAGGACTTCATGCTTGTTGAATGGCAGATTGAAATCCAGTGTGTATTCATGCAGATCTTATGGGGGTGGTATTGGATTGGACCACAAATTAGTGCTGGCATTAATGAGATGGAAGCTGTAAAAAAACTGAGAGTTCCAATCACCATGATCTCTGATAAGGCCCAACTGAAAGGATCCAGACCATTCATGTAAGTTCTGTGTGAAAGCAGAGCAATAAACAACAAAGAGACATTCAAAGTGGAGGGAGGAGGGGACTGAGGATTCTGTAACCTGCTGAACTGGTATTAGAACACTCGTTTAAAGCAACATGAGTGCACAGTTGAATGACAAACATGGACTTGCAGAGAATAATGATTTTTTAAAAACAGATACTGTTCAGATGCTGCTTGAATGATCAAAAAGGAAGATTGTACCCCTGCATGATAAGAATGTGAATCTAAATCAGGAGCTGCTTTGTCACAATACCACCACTGCAACTACTAATATTAATAGGCTTTAAAGTGATGCGTTGTAATTTATTGTTTACGAGGCCCTTTCACATTTGTTATCAGTTTGTTCCCCACAATATTTTCACACTGGTGTTTGGTTACATTTTTGCATCCAGCTAGCTCTTGAATTCCTTGAGGTAGGAGCTGAGGTCTTACACCTTTTATGATGTTCTCCCATGTTTCCATTTATTTGTTTATGACTTCTCCTGAGTAATCGGTTCAAACAACAGTCCCAGATGGAAAATTGCACTTTTCCCAGTGTTTCTTGGATTACTTGGCATATAGAATAAGCACCATTACAGCATCATTACATTATATTGTTATATTAAGTTGATTGATCCACAAAAGATACCAAGTAATATGTTAATATGGGTGGATGGTATTGGAATTCTTGAATGATTTCAATCTGCAAATTTTATCTTCAGCTACTGTCATTGTGTCTGTCTTCCTAAGGAGGCTAACTGGGTTTTGGGGTGTGTGTGTGTGTGTTAATTGCACCTCTGGGAACTGAAACGCATAAGCTTCCAGGAATTCCTTCTCAGTTTTGTCTCATTTAATCAAATGGTACCTCTCCTATTCTTTTGAATATGAAAGTAGACATTGAAAATAATAATATTTGCCTAGTATTCTGGGATAAATCAGAGTGAAATTGGGCATGCCTGACTGGGACTTAGTGAAAACTTTTTGCATTTTTCTTCATAGTATGTAATCATGATGAGAGAATAAGATAGATAGTACCAGGGAAGATATTAAATACTAAATTTGTATAGAGATTTCAAATAAAGTTATTTTTTAAAGTTTGGAGGTGAAATTAAGCTAATTTCCACGACTATGCCTTCTTTTTTTTTTAAAAATAGATCTTTATTTTTTCTTAATTTTTATTTATTTTTTTAAAGATTTATTTATTTATTGGAAAGTCAGATATACAGAGAGGAGGAGAGACAGAGAGGAAGATCTTCCGTCTGATGATTCACTCTCCAAGTGAGCGCAACGGTCCATGCTATGCCGATCCGAAGCCAGGATCCAGGCACTTCTTCTGGGTCTCCCATGCGGGTGCAGGGTCCCAAAGCTTTGGGCTGTCCTTGACTGCTTTCCCAGGCCACAAGCAGGGAGCTAGATGGGAAGTAGAGCTGCTGGGATTAGAACCAGCGCCCATATAGGATCCCAGCGTGTTCAAGGCGAGGACCTTAGCCACTAGGCCATGCCGCCGGGCCTGACTATACCTTCTTAACAGTTTTAATTTTATTATTTTTCTTAAATTTTATGGTACAATTGCATAAGGTTTGGGATTTCTCTACCCGCTTCCCAAATTCCCACCTCTAACTGATTTTTCCCCATATTATTACAAAAGTATAGTCCTTCATAAGCAATCATTTGCTCATCAGTCTGTTATTTAAGTGTGTCCTGACACTGTTGATAGACAATGCCAGATAGTCCAGCATATTATTGTCAAGATATATCCAACAGTTTCATTTGGAGTCCATCTTTTAATGTCTTGTTTCATTCTTGGAATGACTCCATGCAATTAATGATCAAGATTTGTTAATGAAGATTTCTTCCAGTTCTTGATAGTTATGGTGGTGACAAAGCTACAATTACAATTTATCTTGCTTGTATTCATTTGAAAGGAAAGGAGACACAGAATGATAGGAGAGAGATCGTCCATCTACTGGTTCACTACCCAAATTCCTTAAGAGCTGGGGTTAGGCCAGGTGGAAGCCAGGAGCCTGGAACTCAATCCAAGGCTCTGATGTGGGTGAAGAATGCAAATGCTTGACCTGTCATTGGCTTCCCCTCAAGGTGTGCATTAGCAGGAAGCTGGCATCAAAAGCACAGCTGGAATTTGAACCTAAGCACTCCAGAATGGGGATGTGAATGTGTCAACCAGTGTCTTAACTACTCTGCCAAATGCCCACCTCAGAAATTTAATTTTTTTTTTTTAGAAAAATGTGTAGTAGTTAAAATTAGAATTAAAGATTCATAGCTTTTCCCTAACATTTGTTAATGAACGCAATGTTGAAATGTCTAGTGTTGATGAAAAAGGATCCAAGTGATTTTTTTTCCTGTTTTGTAAAATGAGTGCATAGTCTAGCAGCACTCTAAAGTGTGGCTACCTCATGAAAGGGCACATAAGCCACATTTGTGCCAAGAAAATTAGTGTTTACTGCTTACCTCTTTAGCCCATTGCATCTTGGAATGCAATTTCAACTATTGCCCAAGTCCGGTTATATAGAACATTCGCGCAACAAATTAAGCAAATAGTCTATTGCTAATAGATTGGTGGCAAGGGAAAAGAGAAACCTAAGATTCATGCTGAGGGAGGCCCTGAAGGTTCAGAACAGCTGCAAAGGGTGAATGGAATTGTCTCTGCAAGTGCCTTTTACCATTCCATAGCGGAGGGACCCTCGAAGAAGTCCACGGCAGTTTTATGAGTGAGGATAAGATGACTTGCTGAGCTGAAATGTTGCAGGACATCCTGTTCTAGAGTCCAGGATGCGCTGGACGGTTTGTTCTTTCCATGGAATGTTATATTCCCAGCACATGCTACAATTATTTTGAAAACCACAAGTGAAAGAGGGAGAGAGCTGGGTTACCAAGGCTATCTGGGAAGAATGGCATATGTAAAGAATGTGGCTCAGGACAGCACCAGAACCACAACATTGGAGCCCCTGCCCAGTCACCCTACTGTACCCTACCCACTTCCAGCAGCATCTGGGATAATGTTTGTGATGCTTGGGCACCTGGAGTACAAAGTACTTCAGTTGCAGTTCCTTGGCACCACTGTGTTCTGCCAGATGTTGCAAAAACACATGTAACTCAAATTACTGGCCTGTGCATAGTGCTACAGCCTTGTGTTACAGTTCTTGAATTTTAGGCTCTACGTGGATAAACATTATAAATAAAGCTGTCCTCCTTGGCCATCAGTGACTGAACCAATGATTGGTTCATAAGTCAAAGACAGAAACCGTGCTTAATACAGGGAGACCATGCCTCTGAGGTGACAGACCTCTGCCTCATCGGAAGAGGCATCTATCTCCTTGCTTTGGTGACTTGGGATATGGATGCTAGTTGAAGAGAAGGCATGTTTGCAGACATCAGGAACATTCTGATACTCCATGCTAGAGGGTTGGGATTGATTCTGTAGGCAATGGGGTCATCGTAAGTGAGTAGGCAAATGCCTAATCTACCATACACTTGTACTTGTTTGATCTTTTTTCCTTGCAGGTCCTTTCTTTCTAAATAAGCAGTTTGTATTGAAATAAGCATAAAAAACCATGCACCAATGCTAAATGTGCACATCAACAAATCATGACAAACAAAATTAACATATGAACACTCAAGGAATAAAGCATTATCAGGAACTAGAGGATTTCTGAAGTCCATTTCCACCCTTCCTGTCTGCTCATCGTTATCCTCCTGGCTTCTAGTACACAAATTTGTCTGTTTGGGATTTTACTCATGAAGTTACACAAAATGTATTCTATTGTGTGTAGCTCTTTCCATTCAACATATCTGAGATTCATCTTCATTATTAACTGTGGCCATCGATCTTTTTCATTATTCTGTGGTATTTCAAGGAATGAATATATCACATTTCTTCTATTGCTACACGGGTATTTCTATTGTTCCCAATGCTGGGCTTTCATGAATTATGCTGCTCAGATCATTCACATATGTGTCAGTGGCCTGTATTTATCATTGTAAGGGATTAGCATGCTTTTCTGCTACTTGAAACTGATTTGCCATGGTTGAGGGCTAGAGCACAAACCATTGACAAGTATATTCTCCCACATATCATGTGTATTCTTCTGTATATCATAAATATCTATCATCATGATGTCTCAGTCGACAGCAGACTGTGTATATGACAGTGGTCCCATAAGATTGTAATGAAATTGAGAAATACCCATAGTCTCGTGATGATGGAGCTCTCACAGTGTTGTAGCTCAGCGTATAATTCAGGTATATGGTGATGCTGTTGTAAGCAAACCTTCTGCACTGCCAGTCATGGAAAAGTTTAGCAGATAGTTATGTGCAGTATGCATTATTTGCTATTTGGCAATGACAATAAACAACTGTGCTGTTGGTTTCTATGTTTACTGTACATTGTGTTTTGTATGCTTATATATATAGAATATATAGTATCCATTTTTATTATATGATTATTGTCAGAGTATATTTCTAGTTAGGAAGAAGAAAATATACAAAAAACAGATGCCACATCATCTCACATTTATACATCTCTCGTTTATATCCTTTTCTCTTGTGGTTTATTTAAACCTATGTTGTAGAGAAGGATGCCCGCGTTGCTCTGTGCTGTTTAGAGGGAGAGCATGCATCGCTTTAAAGGGCTGTCATGGAATTAACTGCTGTTTAGACTCAGATCTGCAGGCGTCAGGACTGGGCCTCAGAGGCCTGCATGGAAGGCTGGAAGGCTGCACGGTGTTGATGCGGGTTCTTTCTCTGGCGTTCTCTTAAGTTCCAGACTGAGCAGTGGGACTTGGGTTTGATCTTTTGTTGTACCTGATGACAGTGCAGAGATTCTCCACAGCTGGATGAGAATGTCGGAGAGCTACTTACTGTACGTGGGCAGTATCAGATTTCAGATCCTCGTATTTCAGCTGTGCTTTTAATACTAAGAATACTAGGGGACGGGGGTGTTGAGGCTTTCCCTTTTTTGCTTTAATGATTTATAGAATTTAACAGATGTACTGTCTTTCATGTGGCCTCACATTTAAAGAACGTACACACACACATGGTTTACAACTTTTACTATATATCTTTCCTTGGCCACCAAGTATTTTAAAAGTGTGCCACCTTTTAACCTTTACTTTTTTTTTTAAGTTGAAGGTGATAACTTTTTCTATAAATGATGAAACTCATGTCAACTAAAGTGAGTGTAATCTCAGATATCAACATTATATTTTAAAAATCATGCTATGGAAATATCACCTGCATTCTGTCATTTGTCAGATTTACAGTACCTTTTTTTTCCCTTTAACTTTTAGCATTAAATAAAAATAAAATTGGGAGCACTAAAAAAAAAACAAAAAACAAAAAACACCCTATGTTGTTTTGTTCATCATAGTCCTTGAGCATTTGCGCAATCAGATGGTGAGTAAAAGGCCATAAGGCCTAAGTGTATGTACTAGGCCTTGACATCTAGGCTTATATAAGAGGGTTCACACAGGTGAAATTGGCTGACCACTCATTTTTCAGAATGTATCCTTGTCATTAAGCAATGAATGACCACACACATACACACACATCAAATTTAATATATATCCAATTTGGTATACAAGAAAGTACATTCAAAGTTTGTAGAAAGTGGCATTGAAAGAGTTTATTTTGATGTGAACAAAGGTTTTGAAGTCCATGCACACAAGGGACTTTCAAGGAGAGCATGAAAAATATCTATTATGAAAAAGCTGTGCACCAGAGTAAACTTACATCTTAATTCCATTTCCACAATGTTTTTAAAGTGTCCTTTTATATCCTGAAGTTGTCTATAAAGCAGTATCTTAGAATTTCTATTTTTGAAGATGCTTTCTACTAATCCCAGCCATAAAATCCGATCTATTAAGAGAAGAAAACAAAAGACTTCAGACTGTTTCTAAGTTGGGAGGGAGCTGTTAAGGAGCAGCCCACGGCTTCCATGAAGCAGAGCTAGGACTGGAAGCAGAGTTGGCAATATTGGAGGCACATTATAATTCAGTTGTTTGTCTATGCCCATCTCTCTAAATGTGGTCTTTTCAAAGATTTCACATGAAATCTTCATCTCTTTAGTTCCTAGCACAGTGATGTTCACATGGTAATTCTTATTTTTATTTTATTTATTTTTATTGGAAAGTCAGATTTACGGAGAGGAAAGACACAGAGAAAAGGATCTTCTGTCTGTTCACTCCCCAAATGGCTGCAATAGCCAAAGCTGAGCTGATCTGAAGCCAGGAGCCAGGAGCCAGGATCCTCTTCTGGGTCTCCCACATGGGTGCAAGGTCCTAAGGCTTTGGGCCATCCTCGGCTGACTTCCAGAAACATAAACAGGGAGCTGGATCAGAAGTGGAGCAACTGGGACACAAGTAGTGCCCTTATAGGATACCAGCACTTGAAGGTGGAAGATCAGCCAGATGAGCTAGTGTTAGCTCTTACTTGGTAGATTCTCTGGAGAGCTGCTGTGGGCTGCCCTTGGCCCTTCATTACCTTGGAAGCATCTCCAGAGTTGACAAATTTGTTGCTCCACTTGACAGTCCAATGAAGGGATTTATCAGTACCTGGAGGCATAAGGTGACTTACATTAATAACAAACACGGTGGTTAATGGTCATTAACTCTTTTGACCTGGCCCCAATATCTATCTTTTGTATTTGTTAAAGTCATTAATCTTAGCAACAGCCCTCTAAGGTGTTATCGTCTCCATTTTCATATGAGGAAACTAAGACATCAGCAGGTTAGGTATGAGGACCATACCTCAAATCACCCAATTAGAAGCACAAAAACAGGACCGGAGCCCAGCAGTCTGGTCCTTGTCCAGGCGTGTCTCTCCACATTCTGTGGAGAGCCATATATAGGAGATAGAGTCCATCTTACCGTCCTCACTCTATTCTGTCTCTGCTAATGGGTTCATGGGGAACATGTTGATTAATTTTCAGTTGGAATTATTCCTATCTTTTTTTTTAAGATTTATTTTATTTTTATTGGAAAGGCAAATATAGAGAGAGGAGGAGAGACAGAGAGAAAGATCTTCCGTCCAATGGTTCACTCCCCAAGTGGCCGTTATGGCTGGAGCTGAGCCTATCCGAAACCAGGAGCCAGGAGCTTCCTCCGGGTCTCCCACGTGGGTGCAGGGTCCCAAGGCTTTGAGCCATCTTCGACTGCTTTCCCAGGCCTCAAGCAGGGAGCTGGATGGAAAGTGGGGCTGCTGGGATTAGAACCAGCGACCATATGGGATCCCAGTGCGTTCAAGGCGAGAACTGCTAGGCTATCACGCCAGGCCCGGAATTATTCCTTATCTTAAGCAACAGTGCATGTTCCTATGCAAAGACTTCTCTGCACAAGTCCATACTTATCCAAATGGACGCTTGGATGGTATCCTGACCCCTGGTGGATTTGTTGAGAGCACAGAAAGGAGTCAGACACCATGGGTTTCAGTCCATGCACACTCCTTGTTGCTCTGGCATTTTACTTAGCCTTTCTGAATGCTGATTTTCCTCTTATCAGGTAAGGATCATTTTTTTTTTATTCTTACAAAATTTTTCAAAGGGAAGAAAATATATGAACTACTTAGCATGTCCATAAAATGAGATTCACAGTAAATTGTAGTACTGTTAGTAGTAGCAGCTGTAGCACCAGATAGTCTTTTCCATCTGAGGTTATTTCCCTTTTAAAAACCTTATTTACTTATTCGGTCATTTATTTGTTTAGTTAGTTTTCTTTATTTGGAAGGCAGAGAGACAGAAGAAAAGGGACTCTTCTGTCTGCTGATTCACTCCCAGATGCCCACAATTTCTGGGCCCGAGTCAGGCCAAAACTAGGACCGCAGAACTCAGTCCGGGTCTCCCAAGTACTTGCACCATTATCCGCTGTCTTCCAGGGTGTGCATACGCAGGAAGCTGGATCATCGAATGCGGATGTAGGACTTGTACCAGGAGCTTCACTGTGAGCTGTGGGATCCCACCGCAGCACCATGAGTACAGCATCGTGTGCCCACCTCCTAGGATACTTCTTAGTTGAAAATCTTTTCATCTCTGAGCCTTTATAATCAAAACCCTTTCCCCAATGAGTTAAACAGACTCCTTTCTTTCCAATAACTGTTTTGTTTCTTGTGGTAAAATATGAACAACACAAACTGTACCATTTTAATCATTTTTAATTGCATATTTCTGTGATGTTAAGTACATCCGTGTTGTTGTGCAACCGTCACCACGATCCATCTCCAGTGCTTTTCATCTTCCCAGAGACTGCATGCTTACACAGGAACTTCTCACTGCCCTCTCATGCCAGCCATTCCGCCTTCTGTTTCTGGAGCCTGACTACTCTAGATACCTTATATTAGTGCAAAGATAATGTGTATTCTCTTGTGACTAGCATATTTCAGTAAGCACAGTGTCAGCAAGGCTTATCTGTGTGGTAGCATGTGTCAGAATTTCCTTCCTTTTGAAAGATGGTTAATGTTCCATTGGGGTATTACCATGTTTGCTGTACTTATTCATCTATCAGTGGACACTTCCTTTGCCTCTGACTTCTCGCTGCTGTGAATAGTTATGTTAGGAACATGGATGTTGCTCAGAAATAGAAATGATGGATTATGCATTAGTTCTATATTTAATTATTTGTGGAACCACTATTCTATTTTTCATAGTGGTTGTTCCATTTTGTATGCCCACCAGCATTGCACAAGGGTTACAGGTTCTTCACATCTTTACCAGTGCTTGTTAGGTTTTTCTGATATTTGACCATCCTAAAGGGTGTGAAGTAGCATTTCGCTATAGTTTTGATTGACATTTTGACATGATTAGCACTATTGAGCATCTTCTCGTAGGCTATTCGTATTCTAATACCCACTTGTATTACCTGTGAAGAGCACAGTGCTCCCACTGAACTGTACCATGCCATGAATTCATGCCATGCAAAGCACAGTGCAATATAGACGGTGGTGGTTTCTTTTATATTTTTATGTTGCTTCAGTGTCTTTATGTGGTCAGCACGCTGCTGGATGGTCGTCAGGTGGATTACTTGTAACAGGTGCCTGACCTCATGTATGGAGTGGTCTTTATTACTCCCAGCCTTAGAGGATCTTTGCTGACTTATTCGGATGACCATGGGAGCCTTCAGGATTCCAGCATGTAAAAGGAGACACCACAAATTGAAGGAATAAATAATGCCTTTCTTTTCAAAGTAGAGTTAATGAGTATTCCTTGAACAGCATTTGACCATGCTGCTCACTGCCAGCTTTCTATGCTTCTTGTCCTTTGCCTGTCTTGACTCCATGGTTGGTTTGTTTTCATCCTCTCTAATGTTCCTCCCAAGCCACCTCTTTCCCTTGTTTCCTGTTAAATATTTTGCATTTCCTCTTGGTGTTTATTTATTTATTTATTTATTTTTACCTCTGTACTATTTTCTCTCACACACCATTTTTACCTCTGTTTTTATTTTGAGGAAATCCCGAGACAGACTCGTGCCTCAAACTCTGCTGTGACCTCTATGCTCATTTTCCAGCTGTCTGTTACTCTCTGAAGGGCTCATACACCCTTCAAACTCACCGTGTCTGGAGTTGAACTCATAATCCTACACCCCCACCCAGAAGAAGCCTTCCTCAAATGTTCAAAGGCATTCCCACCAACAAGGCACAAGAGACCCCTGCTATATTCTCTCTCTTCTTTCTCCAGCATCTTACAGCCAGTCAGTCTCTCTGGATCTGGATCCTGCCTCCTGTCTGCCTTTTTGGATGTCTTCTCTCTTGACTTTGGGTTCTGAATTCAGTAAGACAAGGCTTGCCAAATGTTGACACTGTGACTTACACATGTTTAGCATGCTATGGATGGCAACTATACCTGCCCTTAGTCATTTGCCTTGTTGCCATTCACTTACACTGTTGAGATTGCCTTCTGTTCTCTTGTTTCCAATCTTATCCTCATAAATTCATTGATTTTTCTTACAGCATATGTCTTACTGTCTCTCTCTCCTACTTAAAAACTCTTCAATTGCCCATTGATTGATTTTTTTCCTCTTTTTAAAAAAGGCTTCTTTATTTGGAAGGCAAAGTTACAGAGTAAGAGAGAAAGAGAGAAGTAAAGACAGGAAGAGATCTTCCATCTTCACTCCCCAAAGGGTTACAATGGCAAAGCTTTTTCAGACACGTTAGCAAGGACTCAAACTGGTACCCATATGTGATGCTGGCACTGCAAGCAGTGACTTAACTATTATGCCACAACACCAGCCCCCATTGGTTGAATTTTTAAGTACAGGTAGCAGTGTCCTCCAGGATCCAGCTTCTATCCAAAGTCAGATCCATCCTGAACCCAGCCTAAGCATATGCTTATGGCTTCACAAATGTATCACAGCATTGTTTATTGCTTTGCACATAATCCTCCCTCTATGTAAAATATATCCACAATTCCTTGTCCCCCAACCTTACCTTATCCTTCAAGACCTCACCAAATGGCTTCTACCTGTTGCCTTACCTGACCTTGAATGCGCTAGAATGATTGATCAGCTCCTCATCTGTACTACTATAGCTTGCACATTAGCACAGGCAATCCAAGTCTCCAATCAATAGGACAGAAACTGCTGACAGCACTTTATATGTAATTTTTTCCAACACTGAAGCAAAACAAAATGGCAAGGTCCAACCTCTGGAAATCATGTTCCCAAACCACTTTACCCCCCACCTTCGGATTGCTTTGTGATTGTTTCTTTAAGTGTCTGCCTCCCAACTCATGGAACATGTGGGGCAAGACCTGGGTCAGAGTGGTCTTTGTTCTTGCGGTGCCTGGCATGGTGCCTGCCCGATGTGGAGTGCCTATTGAGCACCGTCTCTATGCTGAGCACTGCCCCATGAACTGCAGAAACCCAAGGGAAGCCTGGACACTGCTCATCATTTTCCAGCCTCCTTCCAACCCAGGGACTGATGTTATTCACTGCATTTTCTGTGATTAGTAATATAAAAGGGGAAAAATCATTCAGAGAGAAAATATGAACTGTCAGATGAGAATGAAATTATAAGTGGTAAGAGGAGAATTAAATTAAGAGCAGTAAGCATCGTGGATTTATAAAAACAAGTCATGTCAGACAAACTTAATTGCTTTTCCTGATGGAATTACCAAATTAGCGGATGGCGGGGTACAGTATCCTGAGAGCAGTTCCCTTCAACAACCAGGTAATGAATATTATTTTTGAAGTTAGCAGAGCTTTTTGAAATGGAATCTATTGAAATTGTACAAAATGAATTCAAATTGGCTTTGATGTGAGTCTGGTTCACTGACTTGACAACAGATTGAGGAGAAGAGCTAAGGCAACCCCAAACAATATGGCAGTGAGCTAAGAGATATTGCCTAGCAGAAGCTTCGGGGGAGTCTTAATTCAGATGGATTTATCATGATCATTATTGGAGTCAAAGAATGATTTTGTGGCATTTAAAAGACATCGAGAGAAAATCACTGCACTTGCGGAAATCATTGCAGAGAGCCCTGAAATGAGATGTTTCTGTATTATCATTGTAATAGTGTGGCCCTTGGAATGATAATTCCCAATATGTTGCCTTGTACTTGAAATCTTTGCTACTCAAAGTGTGGCTGCATACCACAGGCACATGAAGAGCCTCTGTCAGCTTGCTAGAAATGTGGACCCTCACTGCCCACCCCAGTGAATTGGAGTCTGCATTTTACAACCTCCTTAGGTGATTTGTGTGTGCATATCAAAGTTTGAGAAGTGCTGCTGGGTTTATCTTATGTTATCTTCTCAGAGGTGCAAGACTTTTGTTGAGCTAATAAAGCAGGATTCAGTCCCATTCTCACGAATTTCACTGCTCTTTTCCCTGATCTTAATGTCAAGCTGGGTAAAGCTGATCAAGTTGCATCCTTCACCTCAGTGAGCCACTCAGTCTTCCTCTGCAAGGAGGGGCTCACAGCCTCGTCTCCTTGTGGTGTTGTACGCCATGCGTATACATCACCTGTTTATACCCTTTAACATCACATGTAGGGTGTTGTTATTCTCATGTCACAGACATGGATGCTAAATTTTGGAGTGTTAATGTCTATGATTTCAGTCCATTTTCCAGAGCCGGGATTGAAACCTTGATTTGTTTGACTCCCAAAGTCAGACTCTTTCACATCTGTACGTAAAGGGGCTATGTCATATTCCTGTGTGATGGGGACTTCAGAAGCTTTGGTGGAGTGGGAAATTCAGTTAAGAAATATTCATTGAGCATATGTGAGAATATGCCTTAGGGAATAAAATAGAATGGAGCCCTGCCTTTGTGAGGTTTGCAGCATACTACAGAAGTCAAACTGTGTATGCTGTAGCATTTATTTGTTTGAGAGGCAGAGTAACGGAGAAACAAGAGAAGGGGGGAGGAAGAGAAAGTGGGAAGAAGAAAAAGAGAGACAGAGAGATCTCATCCACCTGCTGGTTCACTCCCCACTCCCCAAATGTCTGCAACAGTGAGGGCAAGGACAGTCAAAGCAAGGAAGTTAGCAGAAAGCTGGATCAGAAATGGAGTGGCATTCAAACCAGCACTCTAATAAGGAATGTGAATGCTCCAAGCAGTGACTTAACCTACAGTGCCACATCTGCCCTCCATGTGTAGGTTTTGATGTGTGAATAAATTACTTCCAAATTGATGCTACTTATTGGGATAATGCAGATCAATGATGCAGTGTTAAAAACACAGATACTATATCATTGACCTATTGATAGTAAGCATTTTGCCAACCCTTGTACTTGAAACCTATTGGATCCTTAAAGAATTCTATTTTTCAAATTATGCCTGTGAGTGCTGGCAAAAGAAAGACATATCAGAAGACTACAATGCTGTCACTTCCGTCACTGATCTTGACTTGGCATCAGGTCCCATTCCCTTTGGCATTTGAAGTTGATCTACAGGAAATGTTTGTCTTCCACATGAACTTGGTCTCCAGGAACCCCCAGAGCACAGGAGCATCCTTAGTGGAGATATGGTACTTGGGAAATGCTGGGCTTAAACATCTTTCAGGGGCTTCTCTTCTGTGGAACTGTTAGCATTCAAGTTTCAGCTTGAGTGTCCTTTACTCAGGGCAGCACGTTTGGAGTCTGTAGGTCAATGGGCATCTGTTAACTGGTCCTCTTCAGACTTGGATTTTCTTCAGGATGTTGCAGAACTGTATTTGGTCTGTGTGTCCCTCCCTCCCCTGTGGCTCTCAGCTCCCTGAGCCTAGAGCATTGATCAGCTCTGAGGGTAAAGTGTATGTCTGTCCAGTTGTCAATTCTGTGAGGGTAGAGCATGAGTCTTTTGTAATAATAATAATAATAACAATAATACAGTATTTATATTATATCCCCAGAGCCTAGCAGAGGACAAGGCAAATGGTTAGTGCCATCAACCACTCACAGTGAAAGCAGTGACTCATTATTTGTTCTATAAAACTTAAAAGTCTCAGTTTTGAAAGGACATTTTTACTCTTTCCTGTGCAAACTCCACTATCATGGTCATTATGGAGATATGGTAAAAAAATACACATACAATTTTCATCTTGACCATGTAGGCCTATACTTAAGTGGCATGAATTCACGTTTTTGTATAAGGATCGCCACCATTCATCCACAAAATTCTTTTCATCCTGCAAAACTGAAATTCTGCTTTATTAAAAAATAGCTCCCTATTTCCCTGTGCCTCAGACTCAGGCAGCCCCCATTCCACATCTTGTCTCTGTGCCTTTGAATTCTCTTGGTAGTTCACACAGGTGGAGTGGGACAGTGTGTGTTCTTTAAAGGCTTGTATTTATCTTTTTGAATTATCAAGGAATGCAAACTGTGATGGTGTTTGTTAAAGTGTGTCTTTCTAAATTTAATTTAAAAAGAGAAATATCTTATTCTTGGTCTATTTGTATTTATAGAACCAGAGAGTAAGAAACGGACAAGGCATATAGACAAATGATCTGTTTCTGACTTTTTTTTTAACGTAAAAAGATTTATTTGGGGATCCATATTGTGACATAATGGTTTAAGCTGCTGTCTGTGATGCTGGCATGCCATATAGGCAGAGTTCAAGTCCTGGCTTTTGAACTTCTCTCTCTTTCTCTCTCTCTCTCTTTTTTAAAGATTTATTTATTGGAAAGCCAGATTTATGGAGAGAAGGAAAAAAAGAAAGAAAGATCTTCTATCTGCTGGTTCACTCCCCAAGTGGTTGCAATGTCCTGAGCTGAGCTGATCTGAAGCCAGGAGACAGGAGCCTCTTCTGGGTCTCCCGTGCAAGTGTAGGGTCCCAAGACATTGGGCCATCATTCATTGCTTTCCCAGGCCACAAGAAGGGAGCTGGATAGGAAATAAAGCAGCCGGCATATGAACTGGTGCCCACATGGGTTACGGGCACATGCAAGGGGAGGATTTTAGCCACTAGGCTACTGCACGGGTCCAATTCTATTTTTTTTAATATATTTTTATTTTGATAATTTTAAATAGTTGATTAGGCCACAAAGGGTCAAAGGCTAGAGGAAAGTGGGTAAGACCATTGTTTCCACCCTAATTTTTCTTTTTTTCTGTATCTGGAACAAGGGAAGAAACAAAGAGAGAAACAAAGAGAGAAATCCCACCCAGACTCCCACCCATCCCAGGTTCCCGATTTGGGCATGCTCCGAAGGTCCTGCTCAAGCAGTTTTGATAGTTCAACAGTTGTGTATTGCTGCCAATTTTGCAGTTCCAAACATGATGAAATCTATTCAGAATACACTAGCTGACATAGTCTCTTCATGTTGGGTTTCTGAGATCAGCAGTTCAGATGGAGGGATCACCAGAGAAACTTCATGTCAGATGATCCCAGACCTGATTCTTGTGTGTGTTTGCCAGTACAGGGTCCGGCACCATTTGTCCCCCCAGTCAGCTCATGCACATGCTGGTGGTTGCAACTGCTGGGTCAGTTTTGTTTCCCAGCCCTGTCTTCCACGTGAACTGATGGGTGTTGTAGTCCAGCCCAATACTTCTCACTTCATATTCGGCCCTCATGCAAACCAGCGGGAGCTGCAGCCTAGCTGGGGCAACTCCCCATTACCCCCACCAGGCCTGCTCCCTACCCTGGAGACTTGTTCAGTCTGTCCCACATCCTCTTTAGCTCAAGTACATATCAATGGGCATTGAAGCCCAGTTCAACCCAACCAGCCCTATTATCCAGTCCACACTCATACTGGCAGGTGCTGTTCTGTCCAGCTACCCCTGCCCCTGTCCTGGATTTCATGCTTTTCGGTGGAAGTGGTAACCCAAGAGGGAGGAGTCCACTATTTCCCTCCCAGATTATGCACCCTCCAGATAGTTCTGCGGATTAACTTAACAGAATTAGCCCCCAGTGCCAGCTGATGCTGCAGCAAAGCCCAACCAACTATCACCCACTCTAATTTATGCTTACACCAGTAGGGACAATCAACTCAGCCTGGCTTTTCCCTGATCTAGCTCACATGAGGCCCACAGGTATTGTAGCCCTGCCTGTTCTGGTCGGCCCCCATCCCAACTCACGCTCTCCATGGAAGTGGCTGTCCAGCAGGAGAGCCCTCCACATTCTCCCTACAGACTTTGCTCCCTGCCCCCCTGGTTCTCATGTGTGCTGGTTGAGTGCTGCGACCGCATCTGGTAGGGTTCACTTCATCCTGGCTTTGTGTAATGTACACTGGCATGTGTTGCACCAGAACCAGGCCCGATCCACACTCTGTTCTGGTGCTCGGATTTGCCAGCAGGTGATGTGAACTGGTTCAGCCTGGTATGCTCCTGACCTATGTCAAATGTATGCCGGTGAGTACTTTTCCCTGGCCTAGTCTGGGCTGCTCCCTGTCGTGGTTCTTGCAGTCACCTGCAGGGTCTGTGTCCCAACAGAGAAGTTTTCCAAGCTCCTCCATTAAAACCTCAGATATTGAGCATACCAATAGGTCCATGGGCCAGCCATACTTAGTCCACCTCCTGTCCTAGCAGAAACAGTGGCCTTTCTGGACTGGCCTTCAGCCCATTCCGGTTCTTACTGTTGGATGTTTCAGCCCAGCCAAGGCTTGTCCATATCCAGACACTGCTCACTAGTGGCTCAGTAGGGCAAGAGACCTAGCCTAGTCCATCCTAAATCTATCTTGGTCCTCCAGAGCACCAGATGGTGCTGGAGTCTAGCCTGGCCTGGTGCATCCAGTTCCAGTTCACACTTATACCAAGGGAAACTGCAGCCATGTCCAGAGCAGAACTCAGCCTAGACTCCAGTCCCCACACTCACCAGGGGAAATCCCAACCTAGCAAGGGTGTACTTTCACAGCTCCCCAACTGGGTCTCTATTCCCAGCCTTAAATTACTCACATGCCAGTGGTTGCCCTAACCCAGTTGGCTTAGCCCCTCCCCTGTCTCAGCCTTTGCCTTCAATGTTGTGGACCTAGTATCCCTGGCTCATGCAGACCAGTCGGTTTAACAGCCTAGCTTGGCATAACCTGTGCCACATCCTGATTTCTATTCTTCCTTGTGAGGTAAGGTTTGCTTGGCCCTGCCAGGTCTACCCCCTTCCACTTGCAGCTTGGCCCACCCTACATTCTGTTTTAGGATGCTCATTTGTGTGCTGCTGCCTTGACCTGCCCAGACTGTTGTTAGTTCCTTTTCCTGTAAGTGATGGCAGGTTTCATGGTTACTCTTAGCTCAGCCCATCTCCACCCCAACTAGTGAGCTAACCAGTGGGACTTGTATTTCCACAGGGTTGGGCCCATACTTCCCCCAGAAAATCTACCCCCGGACCTGGTTCTCTTGTGTGCTGGTTAGCGTCTTAACCCTGCTAAGTGTGACCCACTTCCTGTTCCACCACTCAGTCGGGTACTGGTACCTAGCCCTGCCAGACAGGCCCCCATCTGTAGCTTTTGTGTGGACTGGTATGTGGCAGTCAGTGATGCTCTATGCTAACAGCCCATCTCAGGATTTCCAATTGGCTTGATGAATCAGTCTGGCCCAAATATATCTTATGGGCTCTCCCCTCCAAAGCAGCAGGTCTCAGTCCCCACGTTTCCCAGAAAGTTTCATGACCCTGTCACTGGGAATCACCCAAGATTCCTCCATCACCTACACTCACATTGGGCTTATTCATGGATGTCCCTAGGCAGCAATTACATGCCCCCAAGACCCGAGAGATCATTGGTGGGCCGCCAGCAGGCAGAGCCTGGTGCTAAATAAATTCACCTGCTGCCCAAAGCCTAGGACTTTGGTCACCACTTGGCAGCAGTGACCATGGCCTGAGACCCAGTGAGTCTGTCCTGGCTGGGGCAACCCCTGCAGCAGCCACACTGCAGGGAGCTGCTTTTGCCCCTGCCTCATGGCTGAACCAGCTTTTCTACTTCTAATTTAGCATCGTACTAACATACCTAGGAAAGCATCAGAAGATGGTACAGGTGCTTGAGCTCCTGCATCCAAAAAAAAACTACTTCTGGCTTCAGCCTGGCCTACAATGGCATGGCCTAGCGGCTAAAGTCCTCGCCTTGAACGCGTTGTGATCCATGTGGGCACTGGTTCTAATCTCGGCAGCCCCACTTCCCATCCAGCTCCCTGCCTGTGGCCTGGGAAAGCAGTTGAGGACAGCCCAAGGCTTTGGAACCCTGCACCTGTGTGGGAGACCTGGAAGAGGTTCCTGGTTCCTGGCTTCAGATTGGCGCAGCACCAGCCGTTGCGCTCACTTTGGGAGTGAATCATCGGATGGAAGATCTTCCTCTCTGTCTCTCCTTCTCTCTGTATATCTGACTTTTCAATAAAAATAAATAAATCTTTAAAAAAAATAATTTTTGAAAAAAATTATTGATTTATTTGAAAGGCAGATCAATAGAGGAACACAAAACATCTTCCATTCACTAAGTCAATCTAAAAATGGCCATACTGACCCAGGCTTTCATAAGCCAGAAACTCTATTCTTGGTCTCTTGCATGGAGGAAGAGACCCAAGTACCCAGGCCATCCAGTACTTTCCTGGGCATATTAGTAAGGCAGATTCCTGACTTTTAAATCTTAAATGTAAGATTTGTTGTGTGACTAAAATTCAAGTATTGTGGGAATCATGGGCCAAGTATTCACTCCCTGTTGCTGGCAATTTAATTAGGACAATGTTTCACTCTGCATCGCTCATTTCCATATTTACAAAGACTGTCAGTCAGTATTTGAAGGAAAGCAGAAATTCAACCCAAGACAAAAAAAAAAAAAAAAAAAAAAACAAAAAAACAACTGCAAACTGCATCAACATGCCAGAGACCTTTGAGTGATGGTTTTGTATCTGAACTGGGGGTTCAGTGCAGGGACTGGTTCTGGTCTCCCATTTCATAAGATTAGTTAGATCATACATGTAGCATTTCCTGACAGGCAGGGACTTGGTAAAAAGTAGTCTGTGAAGATGAGGTTTTGGAAAGCAGCTCCCTGGACAACACTGGAAAGGAGTTGTTATTTGGCAGTGACTCAGCATCAAGGGCTGGCCTGGAAACTGAAGCCCACTGTCTTTAACGTCACTGAATCTGGGGAGGATGCACAGCAAAGAACTGAAGAAACACCAGTGTCCATTGAGCTAGTTAGAACTGGTGAAGGGATGCAAAATTTGAGGTGACAGAAATCGTTATTAAAACCAAGAATTTGGAAACAGAGCAGCAAGCAGTGGATCAAGCAGAAGTGAGCAGAGGTTTGAGGCAATAGCCAGGCCTGGAGTGTTTGTTACCATCACCCAGGTGGAGGTGATCTGGGGTTAGGAATAAGATGAATGGCTACAAAGATAGAATCTGGGTTTGTGCAGATTTGTCTAAGGTGTCTATAATCTGTGTCTTGGACATTGAGCAAAACTTTGTGGTCCTTGCTGCAGATTCAGCCCCTGGATGCCAGTGTGCCTGATTTAGTCTTCGGGGGGTGCTTTCAGGTCGAGATGAGCTCTCTGCTCCTAATCAATCTGCCTAGAATTAGAAGCGTGCCTCCTACTTTTGAGAGCTTTGGAGGTGTCATAGAAGCTTTGGGCATTGCACAAATCCATCTTCGTGCCTTCAACTTTTACTTGTGCATGAGTGATAATGGGCCTCTATTTATTCTTGCAAATTTCTTTGGCTATTGCAAAATATAGCAATACAGAGTTTACTTCAAATCTTTGTAGCCTAAGTTCAAGTACAAATGCACATATCACGGAGCCTGTGTGTGTGTGCATGTGTGTGTGCGCGCGAGCCATCAGCTGACAACTTTGTCTTCATTTTGCAACCTCAGACTGTACTGCCACCGTGGGTCATGCTTTTCTTCTTGGATCACATGATTTGCTTCAGTCTGAAAAATGTTAAAAATGTTTCTCTTAGCAGGATGTGGTGGGGTTGTTTTCTTTTTTAATTTCAAATAACACCACTCCTTGAACTGGGAACAAACAATTCACTTGCAGTTCAGCTCTGCATTTATTTGTAATTTTCACATAAATCAACTTATATGAAAATGTATTCATAATTTGAGCTTTCTCTATAGCGATAAAATGTTTCTGCTTCTGTGGTAGAAAATAGCTTATTATGCAAACAACATTGCCAGTCTTCCATTATGCATGGGATTTACCTGAAGAACATCACAAAAGCTTCAAAAAGAAAAAAAAATGGCTAAGGAGCATGTAGGGTGCTTCATTTACTGCACCATTTACCTATAATAATTAACTACAAATGAACTAATATCAGTATTTAGCAGTTTATTTAATATTGCCTCAGTTAATTCAGTGAAACAATGGAGGAGAAAGAAAAAAAAATCCTGGGGAGGGTCCCTGACAAATGGTGCCTTTCAGGACGTCAGCCCAATGAAAAATGAGACCCTGTGGCTTCCAACGTAAGCCAGTGGTGGTGAGTAATTAATGGCCAACTCATTTGAACTTGTGTGCTTGATCTAATTTGGGATATTGGGAGTTCACACTGATTTGCCTTTAAAAAGAATGTCACTGTCAACCCAGGCGATTGCTTAAGATGGATGCAGAGAACTCTGACTTGGGTGTGTAGCATATTTTGTATTTAGAGAAGCAGCAGCCTTCACTGTGACTAACAACCTTGTGAGCAGTGGGACCACCAGACTCGAGGGGCAACATGTGTGCTTTCTGCATGAAAATCCATTAGGGATACTTTTAGATCTAAATGCTGTATGGCATTTATTTTTTAATCCTAGGACAGACATTTTGAGTGTCTTTTCACTGTATTCCTGCTTGGGGATTAAATAATAATACGATAAGGTCCTTCTCTTCATTGCCTGTGTTGTAGCTGGAGAGTGATACAGCCATGCAAAGAATATGCAGCACAAATAAGTAAATCATTTCAGCAAGAATGTTAAGTGCTATGCAGACCATGTGTAAGGAACATGATTCAAGACATGATGGTGTGGCCCATTACCCTTAAAATGCAGATTATGATCATTGATAAATAATTTAACCTCTCAATATGTTGTTTACAAGTGATAAAGAAGTGTGTGTGCATGAATTGTCACTGCTTTGTATTTTCATGCCCATGCATTTACCACTTGTGAGGCTGCCATCTTGAATCATGGCAGTGGTTGGTTTGCTCCGTTTGGAGCACTCAGTTCAAAGGAGCAAACACCAAGGAGGTGGAGATGTTGCTGTAACTTCCAGTCAGCTCATAGTTCCTTACCAGGCTTGTGATGCTCTATTGTTCACTGCCAAAACAATAGCTCTTTTCTGTTGGTCTTGCTGTAGGATTTCTGTTGGTGTTTATTTTAGCCAGAATTTTAGTATCATTCCTGGGTAGGTGAGGTGGGAAATGATGGATGGAGCACCAGGCTTGGTGTCAGAGACCTAGTATTCCATCACTCGCGTTGTCTCTGAGCTGCTGTTTAACTCCCACCTAGTTCTGTGCTTTGCTGAACATCAGCTCCTCTTCAGATTTAAAAGGTGTGTAATAATATTTCTTTCCTAATAAGATCTCTAAATTACTGTAAAGCAAAATAAGAATTCCTGTAATATTTAAATAATTCAAGCCATAGGAATAAAAGGATGGTTCTGTTATTCATTCTCAGAGCTAGGGTAATCTAATAGTTATATATTGGTTTCAGTTATAAATATGGATGCAAAAAGTTTAATTAAAACATGAGTTTACCTAATCTAGGGCTATACAAAGTGAAGGACACATCATGCTAAGTAGGATTTATTTCTGTAAGTAAAGATGTTTAATATCAGAAAATCCAAGTTAGTTCTCTAAATAAAATATATTCCTATAAATCCACAAACTAACAGTGGAGGGAAGAAAACAGGATAAAATCATTAGATACCATAGTAAAATGCTATAAAATTAAATTCTTGAGAAGACTAAGCAAAATAAAAATATAGCGAGTTTCACTTAAGTATAAGACTTTCAAATTATTTTAGCAAGTAAATAAGCAATCCGAATTATGAAGTTATTTTGTTTAACACCAAGAGCATAATACCATCATTTCTTTTGATCTGGAGATAATTAATATAATAAAAAGTGAATTATAGATATAAATAGTGAAAGAGATAGGATTATTTGTTTATAGGTTTGACTGGATACATGGCTTCCCATGTTGGAGTTTCTGGTCTGACATCTGGCTCCAGCTTCGTAATCCTGTTCATGTGGCCCCTGGAGGCAGCAGTGATTCAAGCTGTTGGCTCTGGGTTTGTTGCAGGCATTTGGGAAGTGAACTAGCCATGAAGGGGAGCATTCCCTTCCAATCTATCTGTCTCTCAATTAAAAATACTAGATTTGATAAAGGCTTTTGATGAGGTATTTAGATATGTGATAAGTGCAAACTAATCTGTGTTTTTTTTTTCACTAGCTTTAGACAGCTGGAAATGGACCTTGGAAAAACATCCCATTTATTATAGCAACAAAATTTAAAATACATAAGAATAATTTAGTTATATTTATACCTGTTCTCCTAGAAAACCTAGAAAGTGTGCTGGATAAATAGAATATATAGTCATTGACATGGAAGACAGAAAACCAAAATTTTCAATTTCTTCAAATTCAATAAATACATATTGGCAGTTACATTCACAATCCCAATAGGAATCTTTTGGATAAGATAACTTTTTAAAAGATTTATTTATTTTATTTGAAAGTGTTTCAGAGAGATGGAGGAGAGAGACAGAGAGATCCCCCATCTTCTGGTTCACTCCCCAAATGGCTGAAAGCACTGGATCATTCTGTAACAGGGAGACAGAGGCTTCTTCCAGGTGTCTCATGTGAGCACAGATGCCAAGGACTCAAGCCAACCTCGACTGCCCTCCCAGGCAACCAACAGGAGCTGGATTGGAAACAAAGCAGCTGGGACTGGAACTGGTGCCCATGTGGCATGTTAGCGGCACAGGCAAAAGATTTGCCTGCTTGCCACCATGCCAGCCCCTGGATAAAATAATTCAAAATTCAAGTGGCAGAATATCTTAAATTAGTCAAGGACATTATGTAAAATAGGTATTCTACTAGGTATTAAAAGTAACCAAGTCAATGTTGTGGCATGGTGAATTAAGCTGCTATCTGTTTTGCCAACATTTCCCTTATTGGAGCACAGTTCCAGTCCTGGTGGCTCCACTTCCTAACCAACTCCCTGCTAATACACCTGGAAAGGCAGCAGGAAATGACCCAAGTGCTTGGGCTCCTGCCACCCACACAGGAGAACCAAATGGAGTTCTAGGCTCCAGGAGTCAGCCTGGCCCTTGCCAGGGCCATTGTAGCCATTTGTGATGTGAACCAGCAGATGAAAGATCTCTCCTTTTCTCTGTCTCTTTATAACTTTGCCTTTCAAGTAAACAAAATAAACCTTTACAAAATAACTAAAAGTTATATTAGTATCTCCATAATAAAAATTGCTGAGTCTTGGCATCAAAATAAGATAAATAGATCAGAGGTGGGCATTGTAGTGCAGCAGATTCAGCTGTCACTCGAGATACCTGTATTCCAAGTCAGAGTACAAGTTCCAGTCCTAGCTATTCTGCTTCTAATCCAGCTTCATGTGGCAGACCCAGATGGGGTTTGGTTCTCCTGGCTTTGGCCTGACCCAGCCATGGCCGCTGTCAGATTTGGGGAGTGAACTAGTAGAGATGGAATGTAATTGTCTTGTCTCTCTGTCCCTCTGCTTTTCAAATAGATGAGAATTAAAAACAAATAGATCAAACTATTTTATTAAGTAAATAAGCCCGGAGTTTCTTCTGGGTCTCTAATATAGATGCAGAGTTTCAAGGCTTTGGGCCATCCTCCACTGCTTTCCCAGGCCACAAGTAGAGGGCTGGATGGGAAATGGAGTAGCCAGGACATGAACCAGTACCCTTATGGGATTCTGGCATTTGAAGGAGGACTATTAGCCCACTGAGTCATTGTGCTGGGCCCAAAATATAGATTTTTAAAGAAAACAATCAGTCATATGAGAAATGTACTTAAATTCTGACTTTTCAAAATGAGTGAGAATCTAGCCAGAAGTAAAACATAAGAATATAAGAACATATAGACTAGAATATTTATTACCGTGCTGCTTTTACTGACAAAAAACAAAGTCACCTCACTGTCCGTCAGCATAACCATTGGATGACAAGATCCATACATTGGAATTTTATTTAGCCATTTAAATGAATGAGATGCCCATATATCTGTCAGCTTGGAGAGTGGCCGATGATGTAATTTAAAGAGAAATAAAGCAAGCTACAAAGTTAGGAGGATTGTGATCCAAGTTTTGGATATATGCTTCATATGCAGAAACAGAGGTTCCAGAGACACAGACTGTTCATGCTGCTTTTTTCTCTGGCAAGAGAGGAAGAATGGAGGTAGTGATGAGGGAACTGTTTGCCTTTTTCTTTACGCCTTGTGAAAATGACATTTGTCACAGTGAGCACCTGTTCCTTTTTTAAAAACCTATACAAATATTGCTATAAATGTTAAAGGGCCCAAATGAGATTGTAGACTTGTGGTCTCCTGTCTTACTGTGTTATTTATTGCCTCTGCTTGATTTTCATGTACCCACGAATTAGAAAATCAGCTTGTTGAAGATGGGCAAATTCCCCTCTAATTGGATGCCATTTTTCCAAATATATTCCAGGAAGTAATATTCCCCAAGAGTCTTCATGACGCAGATCTGCAAGGCCCAAGTATTTTCTTTTGGACTCAAATTACCAGTGTTCAAAAGAAAGCAAAAAGACATCAAACAATGAGAACAATTTCTACAACTTAAATTTAAAAGCTTTTCGCCTGTGATTGATGTGGGATCAGCCTCCAGAAGGAAGAGGCCTAGGTCTGTAGAATTCTTAAAGGACCTTGGTCTCATTGCCCGTGAGATCAGTTCTTATTCTTTCACCTTCTGCCTTGCAATCAGTTGTTCTTCTGCACCTCCTGCCTCTTAGTTTGAACAGAGACACCAAGCCCATTTTACACATAAGTGTTTTCTTCTCCTGGCAATTTAGAAGGGCTTTGTGGATTTCACAGGCTCTCAGAATGAGCCATGAGTATTCCTGAAAATGCTCTGGTGATTTCCAACTCTGGTTTCCAAGACACTAAGTACACAGAAAATCTCATAGACTGGAGTAACCATTTCCTCCCAGTGTAGTCAAACAGATGCCAGCCTCCACCTGTCAAACTTTACACACCATGCAATCTGGATCATACAATTGCAGTCTAGTGAGAACAGGGGCCTCTTGGTTCAAGGTCATCCTTTAGGAACGAGACATGGGGCAAGTTATTTAGAAGGCAGGCTGGCAGAAGCACCAAAAAACACTAGTGGGAATTTGAGAGCAACTGGAGCCTGTGCTGCTATGTGTGTGTTTGCAAGGCTTCAAACAGTCGAGATGAGGATCACAAACTCTTCCCTAAGTTGGCAACCTGCCTGGCTGGCTGAGCTGGATGGGTCCCCCAGAGAATGGGTTGTTGGCAGCTGCTGTTGATGTCTCTTCATAATAGAGGAAACAAAATTGGAGCAAGAGAACAGCTTGGCTTCATTCCTTTGGTAGAGAGAAGGGGTTGTGACTTGAACCTATCTGTCTGTATCCTGATATTAGGAGTAACTCAGATGTAAACTTCATGTTAAATGAGAAAGTCTAAGTTAATGCGTTATGAGCTCAGCGTTCAATGAACAAAATAAAAATGATTTCAGCCATGGGAGTTAATTTTCCTCCAGGGATAAATTTATGTTTTTCCTTTTTAAGCATCTTGGAATTCAGTCCTGAGGATCAAATATTGACATTTGTGTGATGATGGCTCATACTGTACAGCAATGAGAATGAATAACTCTAACTTCACTCAACAGTATCAATGAATCTCACAAACATAATGTTAATTAAAGGAAGCCAGAAACCGATGAGTATATTCTATAATTTCATTTGCGAAAAAATTTCAAAAACATGCAAAACTCACAGCAGGAAGTGTTAGAATAAAGAAAGATATTCCTTTTGGGGGTTTCAGGTCAGGTTCAATTTCTTGATATAGATATTGGTACATGAATGTATTCAGTTTTTAAAATATCATCAGGGTGAGCATTTAGACTAGTGGTTAAGATGCCATTTGGGAGCCCTTATCCCACATGAGTGCCTGGGTTCCACTTCTAGGTCCACTCTCAAGTCTAATTTCATATTAATACACACCCTGGGAGGTAGCATGTACTCAAATACTTGGGTGCCTGCCACCACATAAGAGATCCATGTTAAGCCAGACTCCTGGCTTCAGAACTGCTGTGGATAGTTGAGTAGTGAAACAGTGGATGGGAAATATCTTTTTTTGTCTCTTAAATAAATAAAATGAAAAAGAAGGAGAGACAAAACAAGAAAACAAGCATGATCCACTTCCAGTTCAACTGTTGCTAATATGCATGAGAAAGCAGTGCAAAGATGGCCCAAGAACTTGTGCCCCTTCAACCTATGTGGGTACTCCAGATGAAGTTTCAATCTTGTGGCTTTGGCCTGGTCCAGCCGTGGCCATTGCAGCCATTTGAGGAATGAACCAGTGGAAAGAAGATCTCTATGTCTGCCCCCCTCTCTCTATAACTCTGCCTCCCAAATAAATAATCTTTCAAAAAAGAGAAAAACATCATTTGCCTGTATATTTATGATAGTATGACTTTTCTGTATGTCAATAAAAATTTTAAAGCCAATCAATTTCTTGTGCCCATCTTTACATTGTCTTCCCAGCTAAGTTCCATCCTGTGAGTAAATCTGTAATAACTGTAATTAATACGAACTATTTTGAATCCTTTACCATGTGGAATATATTAATTTATTATAGTACTATTCACCTGATATTTGTCAGACGGCAGCTTGATAGAACAGGTACAGACAGCTTGAAAAATAAATGTTAGGCATTAGGAAAATGAGGCCCATTAACCTCATGCAGTGAAAGGAATGCAACTGTAGGTAAAGAGTCAACTTTCACTCTCTTCAAGTTGACTTAAATCTTCATTACCCAATTAAGCTTTTACTTATTTTTGAGATTTATATTAAGTATTTTAAAGGCAGAATGACACAGAGAGAAAGAGAGAAAAAAGGAAAGAGAGATTGTATATCTACTGATTGATTTTCCAAATGGCTACAGAAGCTGAAGCTGGGCAGGGTAGAAGCCAGGAGCCTAGAACTCTATCCAGGTCTACCAGGTGGGCTATGGAGACCCCAGGATTTGAACCATCTTTTACTGCTTTCCCTGGCTCATTAGCAGGAAGCTGGATCAAAAGTGGAACAGCCGTGATATGAGTTAGCATTCCAACTTGGGATGTTGACCTTTGAAGTAGCAAGTTAACAGGCTGTACCACAAAACTGCCCTCAAATAAGTGTTGAATCTCTGTCTACTGTGTTGGAGGTAGGGAATTCATCTAAAGAAACAGCTGCAGGTCTTTCTCACCTTTGATTCAGGGAAGTATGTCTCCCACAGACCATAGGCACAAATGGCAAATCTCCTAAATTTTCAAGTTTGGTTAAGAGATGGAGACCACTTTTTCAGAAAGGTAGGTTCCCCAATATTCTGGGGGCTGAGGTCATCACTACCTGTTCTTCAGGAACATGAACCAGGGAGGGACCAGCCAAGAACGCACGAAGATGATGACACAATCTCCATGGTTGGCCTCCAAGTCGGGATACCTTCACCTCAGGGGAGTGTTCTTCAGCTCCTATCCCACCCCCTACTTCCTGAGTCTACCCAGCTTGCCCATGGCTACCCTCATCTTTCATTCATTCACAGCTCTTACATTTCATTCCTCCTTCTGTTGTGTTCTGGTATTCATCTCTGGGCTGATTTATCTCCCAGCTACCGAATTTTGTTCTCAGGTGTAATTTGAAAGCACTGCCCAGAGCAAGGGATAGTGCCCAGGCTTTGACACTTGGCTAGCCTCATCCGTATCTTCTTTCTCCAAAAAGACCACCCCAGATTTACTGGCATGTTTCCTCATCAGGGCTTGAACTGCCTATTTCCCATGTGTCTTTATATGTTTGTGTTGATATAACAACATATATGAAACTGGATGATTTGTAAAGAATGGTGATTTATTTATTAAGATGGCCAAAGTGCTTGGGGCTCTGACACCTGCGTGGGAGATCCAGTGGAGTTTATCGCTCCTGGTTTTGGCCTGGCTCAGCCTTGACTGTTGTAGTTATTTGGGGAGTGAAGCAGTGAATGAAAGATAGCTTTATCTCTGTGTCTCCTTTTCTTTTTGTCATTCTGCCTTTTGGATAAATAAAATGTATATTTTTAAAAAGTGCTGGTCCTTCTTTAGAATTCTACCTTTCAATTGTTACTTCTAGATACATTCTTGAACCTCTCTGTCTAAAGTGAGGTTATTTCCTGTCATATCACTCTTTTATTTTTTCATTACTGTTGCAATATTCTTATTTATTGATGTATTTGTTTTCTGATTCCCTACTCTACACTGATAGCCATCTCTGTAGAGTCCCTTAACCTGTCTTATTCACTGTGATATCCTAATGGATATAGCACTTGGCACTGTGGCAGTATTGTTACTGGTTTTCTCTAATGAAAGAAATAATCATTAAATGCACTCCAAAACTTGAAGAATGTTGGAACGACTCCAACCTGGACAGCAAGATAAAAAATTCCTAAACCCAAGTGGCTGCAGAGCAGAGAACACCCACCTTTGGGAGGTAATTGTAGATTAATGGACTGGTATGGAGATTCTGCTTCTGTGGTCCAGCACCTGGTTCCTTACTCCAGAAATGAATGAAGCTTACAGTCATGGAGTTTGGGAGACTACTTCTAAGTTAAACTTTAAGATCTGACTCCCCAGGGAGACCTAGAAGAGACTAAACTCTTACATTAATATGTAACCAAAACTTAAACTCATATTTCAGCAACAAGGAATAGTAAATAATGTATTGCTTCATGAAGATTTGCTTAGTTTATTTACTTACATTATTTATAGGTTATGTTGGGAATAGACTTGGCCTGCCTGGCTTTGTTCACAGTAACATTCCATAAATATAACAGCAACAATAAAATCGCATTGATGCAGAAGTGAGCTCATAGCTTTGTATAACATCAAACATAAAAGCCGTGTTACCATGATAAATACTAAATCTTTAAAATATCTTTAAAATATCATTGGCTTTTTACTGCCATTACTTATGCAGTGTGCATTTCAGATTTTCATATTCAGTATTGTACTTTCTATGTGTGAGTTATGTTGTGAAGTTTTTAGTGCACTCTGTTATAAAACAGACATTCTGGGCTCCTGGTTTCAACCTGCCCCAGGCCTGTCTATTGTGGGCATTTGGGGGAGTGAACCATGGATGAAAGATCTTAATCTCTGTATCTCTGATTTCCAAATGAAATGAGAATAAATGCTTAAATGCTTTTTTTTTTTGAAAACTGGACTGTAGGGTCAAGTAGGCCTGAGCTTAATTTATAATCTTGTTCCTAACAAGTTGTGTGTATTTTGACTGTTTCACCATTTGAGCCACAGTTTTGTTGTCTGTGAGATAGGAAAGTTACATATAATTTACAAATAGGAATAATTGCATGTAATTTATAATTATATCCTGGTTATCCAATAGGATGATGTTTATAGATCATGCTACCTGACACTGATCTACTTATATATGGGCTGATGAAGAGGAGAGAATGGTATTGTGCCTGTTTCACGAGAGCATAATTTTCAAATTACCTGACATTTATGACAGAAATGAATGAGGTGAAATGGTCATAATTATACATTGAAATTTCACCCTAATGCTATTTGGCATAAGGCATATCTGTCTTGGACTCTTCTCAAGGAAATAATTTTAAATGAGTATAATAAAAAGACCCTATCATGAAGCGGATTAATGATTGTTTCTACGGCAAAGGCCTGAGGGTAGCACGGTCTGTATTATAGGTGAGTCTGATTGTTGGATCATTTTTTAAATATCCATGTTAGTGTTAAGACACAGCTGTTGTTTGTGGTTTTTAAAATTTATTTTATTTTAAAAATAGTTGAAAGGCATAACGATGAAAAAGACAGATCTTCCATCCACTGATTCATCCCCCAAATGCTCCCAACATCTTGGCCTGGGCTGGGCTAACGCTGGAAGACAGGAAATCACCCCAGGTCTCCCATGTGGATGGCAGGGGATCAATGATTTGAGTCCTCACACTGCTCTCAGGGTCTGACTGGCAGCAAGCCTGCCTGAATCAGAAACTGAAGCCAAGGAATTAAACCCAGACATGCTAGCCATCAGGCTAAAGGGGTTTTCGGTGTAGATCGGCTGAAATGGAGAGGTTGAAGGATGAAAGGCCAGGGAGGGAGGAAAATGGAGGTGTCCTGCAAATGGCCCACGAATGCAGCAAGTGGCCCCACACTGCAGCCTGCACGTGGGCAGGTCTGTTTTTGTCATGCAGACTGGAAAGCAGTAACTGAGACAGTGACATTTCCTCTGGATGTGACCTGAATTAGAGCCTCCGTGCCCTGAGACATGGGGGATTTGTTACAAAATTATTTTCTATCTCTTACGGCATCCTCAAGGCTTATTTAATCCTCTCTTGAAGTTTCAAGAATACATAAGAATTATGGTATCTTGTTGGGGAGTATCTTCTTATTTTTAATAACCTTATAATTTGAAAATGTTCGGCCTGACTGAGAAGTTGCTAGAGTGATAGAGGAGCCATAGACACCCTTTCTGCCTGAGTTGTTAACATTTTGTCACATTAGCTCTATCCAAGTGTACCATTTGCATGTGTAATATTTTATTTATCTTTTGCTGAACTCTTTGACAGTAAGTTGCAGAGATCATGACAATGTGAACAGACATTTCTTGAAAACACCAAGTGTGTTGGGCCTAGCGCAGTGGCCTAGTGGCTAAAGTCCTTGCCTAGAACATGCCGGGATCCCACATGGGCGCCGGTTCTAATCCTCGCAGGCATCACTTCCCATCCAGCTTCCTGCTGGATCTTCCTCGCTGTCTCTCCTCCTCTCTGTGTATCTGACTTTGAAATAAAATACATCTTAAAAAAAAACACCAAGTGTGTCAATGTTGTGAACTTACCAACTCCAGGACATTTCATATTGATAGGAGACTAACTGATAAATAGACAATGGTCAAATTTTGCTGGTTTGGGGACTTGCTTTCCCCAAATCCTTTTCTGAAACTATTTGCATTTAAGCGTCCTATTCCCATGGACACCTTTAATCTGTAACCTTCCTTGGTTTTTCTTTACATTCCATGGCCTTGCCATTTTTGAAGAGTGTAGCTCATTTATTTTATAAAGCATTGCCCCCATTTTGATCTGTCTACATTTTGTATTATAGCTTCTTGTTAGGTATTCAATTAAAAGTGATAATGTGTGATTTCCAGTGCCACATTTCAGGGAGTGCACAAAGTTGCTTTGAACATTTCTCTAGGCAGTAGAATATATCTTTAATAACTGTGTTTCTTATTTGTTAACATGAAGACCATAGAGTATTTCCTAGTTGGAAAAATATCCTTGAAAGTCTAACTACATGAAACAATACAGCCTTAGGACCTGCCATCATTTTTTGGAAAATTGTAGCTCCATCTTTCTAGTCCTTATCATGAGATAGAACGATGCTGAAGTATTTGAGTGTTTAAATATCTTAGATACGTTGCTACAGTGCCTCATTATCAGAAGAATCCAATGTGTTGGAAGTTTTAGAGTGCTAATTAGTCATTCTTCCTTTTCCAGATCCTACACTGATTGAGAATACAGGGAGTCAATTGCTGACCATCTTTATAGCTAGTAATGCTGGATAGTGTGGTACAATCTTCCATCCACTGCCCGGTTCCTGGATCTCCACAGCAAAATCTTTCTTATGCTGTTCAGCTTTTAGCTGGCCTGTTTTGCATACTGAATAACTGGGAGAAGAACCACATGCAAATGAGAAAGGATGGGTCAAAGCTGGTCCTGTTCTCTGGAGTGGCCCTGTCTTCTGGGTATGGTGGCCCACGGTTGTCCTGCTGTTTCTAATCTCATTGTTCCCCATGATGAAGAGCCAGTGATTAAGAAGAGAAAGTGCAGGTGTTCTTCTCAACCGCTGCTGGTTTTTCATTTATGGTCTAAGGTGAGAACATTGAGAATACTGAGAGGGAAGGAAGTACTCTTCCTATAACATGGTCTACATTTATTTAAGGTTCAGACCAATGGGGAAGAAAGAGAGGAAGTCTGCCTGCAAAATAATATTACATCTTTCTATCAGTGCTGCAGATGAGTTTGCTTTTCAACTCGGGAGAACCCTTTGAAGAGAGGAGCATCTGTCACTTTTGCCAACCTAGTCAGACTAATGAAATGGAGCCTCTGCACAACACCTTGAATGCAGATGCTAAAAACCATCTTGGCCTCCCTCACTTGGCTTAAAGTGTCCTTGCCCTGTCTTCATGATTACTAATCACTCACTTACTAGAATTAACTACTGAATTGAGAGAATAATGAAGGTCACTTTACAAGGCTGTAATCATGTGACTCATGAGGTCATTTGCTTCCCCAATAGATAACACCATGATGGCTGGGACAGTGACTAACTGCCCTGTGGCTACATACAGTGTCTTCTGTGGCTATAACTGAGTACTCCAGGCTGGATTCTTGATAAAGGCTTATTTGTCTTATAGTTCTGGAGGTCCAAGATTCTTGGGCCACCTCTGAGGAGGCCTTCTTGCTGATGGCGACTCTGATGAGACTCACGTTGGTGTAGGGCGTGATAATGAGCAGACATGCAGCTGGGACGCCTTTTGCTGTTCTTAGAAAGCCATAACGTGCATCACGGAGCCCCTACTCTCATGACTGCGTCAAATCCTAATCCTCTCCCCTAGGCCCTATTTCTCAAATACCACTAATGTTATTGTTGTAGGAAGATGGGGACCATCTTGGTTCTGGTCTCACATGGAAGAATTTTCATGTGGACAGGGACGGGGGCAAAATATTTATTGAAAGTGAGAAACCTTCTGTTATAGCAGTCAGGAGGGAAGCTTGAAGAGCTGCCAAGGAAGCCTGTTGGTGTCTGCCCATACACAAAGTGACTCTTTCTGATAGACCCTTTTCTGAAAATCAGACCTAGGTTTAACCAGTTGGGAGAGGAGCAGAATAACAGCTAACTTAGAAGACAGATCATAATTCTGTCTGGCATTGATAAAAGCAAGTGTGATTAACTGACCTAACTTTTCCAACTGATTTTACTGATTATTAGCCTATCCAACACATCATACCTCCACCTCTTTTATTATGACTTTTAGGAGATTTAGATTTCCAACACATGAAACGTGGGGACACATTTGCTTTCTAGTGATGTGGACAGGTAGGTAGCTGGTGAATGAGGCAAAGATGAAGACTACTAATTTCACCTGCACATGCATGCATTTCCCCAAACCCCATACCCTTCTGTTGTCAGTGTCAGGAAATAATCCAACTTGACTACTCTCTAGGCACTTTTGTTGCCCAGTACACTCTTGAACCTGGTGAGTACCAGACATCATGACAGATCTGAGATCCTCCCCAGAAGGGACAGAGAAGCAAGTAGTATTCAGCCCCTGCCAAAACTCTGTTTCTTTAAATATTCAATTAAGCTCTGCCCCAAACACTTAACTACTCCCTTATAAAAGGACCACCTCAACTTTGGAAGGGAAAGACAGCTGCTCCTCTTTTATTTTGAAGCCAGGTTGCCTGCATTCAAATCTGAGTACGTACTAACTCTCTCAATAAATCTCACTTCCCTGTAGATCTTTACATGCCCTGCTTGAAATCTTATCTTAAGTACAGACAGGACTTGGAACAAGTCCAGCTGTGGGTTGAGGCACCACAGCAATAGCAAGAACGTATGACTTCAGCTGGGCTTTGAATGACAGGTTGTATTGCAAAGAGTCTTATAGCTGGCTACTTATGTCATACTAGTGTCCTTGCTATTTGCCTAATGCTGGGCATCTTCCTGACTCAGAGCTCTACTCTGGAAATTCTCTGTGCCTACACGTTATTCCCATATCTGCTTAGTTCCATGTTGCTTCTAAAATACATCTGCTTAATGAGATCTTGTCTGACCGCTTAACAGCAGATCGTCTTCCATGTTTCAAATAACCAGTCTATTCTAGACTTTTTCATAGCTCTTGTCATAATGTTTTGTTGCTTTTTTCTGTCTCCACGCACTAGAATATAAGTTCTAGAAGTGCAATGATTATTGCCTGTTTCCTTCCCTGTGGTAATCTCATTGCCTAGAAATTGAATACACAAACGAAGAAAGGCATCTCTTCCTTCCTCCTTTCCCCGAGACATAAATAGATGGGGTGAAGGGAGTTCTGTGGCACATGAACTAATCAAATCGCCCCTGTGAGCTCAAGACCTCTCTGTACTTCTAAGGGAACAACTAATAAAGGCCTAGGACTCTGAGTTAGACCTCTTTTTTAAAAAAAAATTTTTTTCTTAGCCCTGGAGACAAACAATTTGGAAGTAGGAAATGAAAGAAAGAAACTAAACATTATTCTGCATATTAATGTGACATATGACTTTTAAGAGAGCAGCACCCTGAGATTTATGAGCAGTTACAAAATGATTTCTCTTCATCTCTCCATGTTGAGGTGGTGCCGATGAGCTGTGTTCTCGCTCTTTGTCACTCACCCAGCCTCTCTGAGTTAAATTCTCTGCCATGTGCTATTGCACATGTATCTGTACCTATATCTATAAATATCTTCTGCTGAGCACTCCACTTGCATGTCTTGCCTCGGTTGTTTTTGGCTTCCTCCATCCTCTCCTACCCTTCACTCTGTTCTTCCTTGTTCCAGTCTTCACCATCTGTGTAAATGGGCCATCACATCCAATAATCCTTCCTGGGTCCTCTGTTTTTCATTCATCCTTATATCACGATCACCAACATATCCGCTGAGCCCTTACTCTCACCTACATTATGCCTTAAACACTGTTTACCGTCCTTCTTCACCACAGTCTCCCTTCCAAATTACCTCCTCTCTGGGCCGCAGCCAGAGCCTCCAAAGGAACTTCTTTCTTCTTTCTTTGTTCCCAGTCACTTCTCTCATCTCATGCTAAGGGAGTGCTGCCAAAGACGTAAAGCTGGCCATGCCATCCTCCATGGACTTACACAAAGTCTAAACTCCTTAGCATAGGACTTTATCTCCTCTGTCCCTTGCCTGCTTTCCCATCTCGTCACATAACACCCTCCTCCTCCTGCACATGGACCTCATTTTCCTCCTAACACCTTGTGGAGCTCATTCCTTCCTCTTCCCTTTCTCTGGAGTTCTGTGTCCCAGAGCTTTATTCATTAGTCAGGTTGCCTATCCGGAGAGTTTTCTCTGGAAGGAGACATCTTCATTGTGTCATTTCATATACAAAATTTCATTTATTTCCTATAACGGACTTATAATGTTGGCAGTATTATCATTTCCAATCTAAAGGTAGATAGCTAGAGAGCCAAAAGATTCAGTAAAATAGCCAGCTCAGCTATGAGGCAGTGGAACTAACTGTGTGCCTGTATCTTTAAACCTCACAAACCTGTTTTTCTCACTGTTACAAAGAATTGAAAGGTTGTCAGGAACTTGTCTATGATGTAGAAGAGTTTCTATACCCTTTGCTGTGGCTTTTTTTTTTATGCCACCATTAGCCTTGCCCTCAATAGGGTTCCATCTGAGACTGAAGAGTGAGTGTGTGTGTGGGGGGTGGATCACCAAGCCCCAAACAGGCAGGAGTGTGGCAGACACTTCTGGTGAGTGTGGAAGGAATGCTTATGGTTCACACACACTTGTTCATAGGAAAGCACAACATCTGTTCCAGCTTAGGAAAAATTTTTCTTATGAAAATTTTGCCTCTCTGCCTCTTCAGTAGGTAATTATGTTTTCTTGTGTAGTGCCAGTACATGCCTCCGACATGAAGGTTGAAGGGCGAAGTGAAAAGAATGGGCTGCGTTGAATTCCTGGTCGCTACAACTTGTTTGAACACTGATGACAATGAGTGTCATCAGTGAGCCGTTCACTGATCTCAACTACACGGTCTACATGTTCCCGTATGATTTCACCCACAGTAATTTCCATGGAACAGTCAAGGCAGAGAACAGGAAGCTTGTCATCAATGGGAAAGCCATCACCATCATCCAGAGGCAAGATTCCACCAACATCATATGGGGTGGTTCTATGTCAAGTGGGATGGTGCTGGGAATGTGGTGGAATTCATTGGTATCTTCACCTCCATGGGAAAGGCTGGGACTCACTTGAAGGGTGGAGCCAGAAAGGTCATCATCTCTGTCCGTCTGTTAACATCCCCTTGTTTGTGATGGGTATAAGATGGTCAGCAGTGCTTCCTGCACCACCAGCCACTTATGACCCCTGGCCAAAATCATCGGTGACAGCTTTAACATCACAAAGGGACTCATAACCACAGTCCATGCCATCACTGCCACCCTCAAGACCATGGATGGTCTTTCTAGGAAGCTGTGGTGTGATGGCTGTGAGGATGCCTAGAACATTATTCCCTACATTTACTGGCACTGCCAAGGCCATGGGCAAGATCATCCCTGAGCTGAATGAAAAAAATCACTGGCCTGGTCTTCTGTGTGCCCACTCCACAACATGTAAGTCATAGACCTTACCTGCCATCTGGAAAAAGCTGAAATATGTGATGACATGAAGAAGGTGTTGAAGTAGGCATCAGAGGTTCCCGCTAAGAGAGGCCAGGGAAGAATCATGTTGAGACGGTGATGCCTGCTGCTGCAGCCTGCAATGCTGAACCTGCACGTGGAGGATGCACATCCCAGGAGCCTTAGTGCCAGCAGAGAGAGTATGTTATGGTAATGCCATGAGACGTTTGGTGGCTTTTTATGTCAGCCTAACCTAGCCTTTTCTGATCAAATGCCAGTGGGTGGACAAATACACATATGCACACAATGGTATTTGTCCAAAACACAAAAATTACTGAAGAGAATAGGGGCTCAGGAGTGATTCCTTTCCTCTGCCCTTCCACACCAGCCACTGAACTGGAGCACCTAGAATGTTGGCTTGTAGGGACCCACCATGGGATTGCTTCTTGAGTCGTCCCTACTCATGCCCAAACACACTCCTTTCTCCTGACTTTTCTCTGACAATGGCTCCTGTCAACCTTGGGTGTGCACTGTCAAGCATTCCATTTGTTCCGAGGGTAGGGTTACAGATGCGTGGGGTTCTTATGTTAGGATCACCTCTGGGACAACCAGAAATCCACCCCCTCACTCCCATGGCTCAGTGGCTAAACCCTCACCTTGCAAGTACCAGAATCCCATATGGGTACCGGTTCATATCCTGGCTGCTCCACTTCCCATCCAGCTCCCTGCTTGTGTATTGGGAAAGCAACAGGGGATGGTTCAAGGCCTTGGAACCCTACACCCATGTGGGAGACCTGGGAGAAGCTCCTGGCTTTGCATTGACTCAGTTCCAGCTGTTGCAGCTACTTGGGGAGTGAACCAGCTGATGAAGATCTTTCTGTGTTTCCTCTCTCTGTTAATATGCCTTTCCAATAAAGATTGGTAAATATTTTTAGAAAGTAACTATTTTCTTTAAAAGAGAGAGAGAGAGAGAGAGACCCTCACCTCCCCCAATGAAAGCTGCCTCTTAAAAGGGATTCTGAGTGTATGAGTTAAGGATGGTCTGCCATTTGGTATGCACCAGGTCTCCAGGAGAACGTGTGTCTGACAAGAGGCAGCAAAGGGAAGGAAAACATCTCTTTGCCCACCACACAAAGACAGCAGAAAACAAGCCCATCTCTGGCAGGCCCCTGGCTGGCCAGTCAACACCCCTTTGGTGGTGCCTGAATTTTCATTTATGCTGTCATCGTTTTTAGTTTCTTCCCTCACCTGAATATGGTGTCAAGGGAACTCTTAATTGCTATTCAAAGATATGTAACCAGATATTTATATATTAGCTGCTCACTTCATAAAGTGTTAATGAATGTTTGCAAAGCTCCTTCAAATCCTCTGGTGAAAGGTGCAACATACAGTGGAAAATATTATCATTATTATTAGAAGGTAATAGACAGCTTTGAATGACCGGTCATAAGAATAATTGACATAAGCATTAAGAAAGTGCCAGGAATCATCCAGACAGATTCTGCTCCTCCGGCTCCATCAGCCTCCACATTACATATATTACACTGTTTCCCTGACACCCATTCTAATCACCATATAATTCACACATTAAATCACCACCACCAGGGAAAGACTGAGCTCACTCGTAGTTCTATTGATAGTGACATGGGGAGAGTATTAAATGTTGAAAGGTCTAAAATGGAGGCAGAAGTGCACTTAGGTGGAGAGGCCAGAGCCGGCCGCTGAGTGCTCACCTCCTTTAAGAGGCTGTTACAGGGGAATGATCAGAAACACTTTGAACATAGCGGAAGGGACTTCATAATGAGCATGAAATTGGAAAGCCAGGAAAACATTAAAAAGCTGAAATAAGATGTGCAATATCTTTTATTTTTATTTTACACTCTCTCAGGCTTGAAATACAGTAGCAGCACAAACTGATAATGGTTTCCTAATTCCTTTAACTTGGAATTGTTTAGTATTTCTCAGTCTTCTGCAGAAAACCTAGTCTCAGTCAGGGTTGGCAGATTGGCTCTAACTTCGTGGCTAACTTTAGTGAGATGCCAGCACCTACCAGAAGTGCAATGCTGAGAGCTGTGCAGGCACATTCAGACTCAGCCAGACAGAATGCTGTGACCCATTAGCAATGTCTGCCCTGGGAGATGGAGGAGAGATGGCACACAGGGGCTAGGCCTGACCAGACATGAGAGTGGATGAAAAGGATGGCTTGGACTTAACGCAAATGTGCTTTTGTTATGGCTTAAAACCAATGTTGCAATTTACAAGCAAAGTTCTTGAAAAGCAGCCTAAGGGATTATCCCCCTCCTTTTTAAAATGATTCATTTATTTTGAAAGGTAGAATTGAAAGAGAGAAAGAGAAGAGAAAGAACCCTTCACCATTGGTTCACTCCCTAAATGGCCCAAACAGCCAGGGCTATGCCAGGCTGAAGCCAAGAGCCTGAGCTTCCTGTAAACCTTCCTGGTGAGTGCAGTGGCCCAAGGACTTGTGACATCCTCTGCTGTTTTCCCAGTGCATTAGCATGGAACTGGCTCAGAAGCAGATCAACTGGGTCTTGAACTGGCACACACCTAAAATGCTAACACAGCAGGCAGCGGCTTAATTGGCTATGCCACAATGCCAGTCTCAGGGATTTACTCTTGATATTGATGGAAAGAAGTGGCCTTTTGCTGCCCCCAGATGTAGGAAACAGCCTACAGGTTATACTGCACCTAGGCAAGTGTTACACTGCTGGGAAAAAAGCAGCTAATACCTGGTGGGCTCCTGGACCTGGCTAATGCCAAATTTGTGTTAGCTAAACCAGTATGCCAGCATAGTTGCCTATTCTTATATATTTTTTAATATATGGGGCAGGGGGAAGATGCCAGCATGCCAAAATACAAAATGGGTTCTGAGGACCCATGCGTGAGTATGAATGGGCCCTGGGTAGGCAGTCAGGGTCGCAGGCTGGCACAACACACTGCCAGAGGACTGGGCATGGGGGGGCTGTGGATTGCTCAAGGAAGTGAATCTGGAGATGTGTGGGAGGGAAAATTGCTGAGAGAAAGCATGACAGGTGAGGAGTGAATTCTGGAGAAATTCCAGCAACCGGGCTGCTGCAATTGCAGGTAAATGAGGGGGGCTGAGACCCAGTTAGAGAAGAGAAGCCAGAGGACCTTTTGGGACCAAACCAATATTCCCATGTGGAAGACCTGAGCTAGGATTGTTGGTATCAGCCACCACCTACCAGTGCACACAAATGCCATGGCTGGGGGCCCTGCCTAGCAGGGCAGTACCTGCCAATGAGTGTTAGGGCAGGGGGTGGAGTATGTCCAGATGGGCCATGACACAAACCAGTTCACAAGGGTCTGGGAGAAAATTTTGTGGGGGATCATGGGTTCACCCCTATGGGACTGCCATAGTAGCAGGTTTGCTTGAAGGCTGAGGTTGTGACGGGCTGAGCTAAGCACGACCATGAATCTCAACAACACTCAGAGGTATTAGGGTTGGGAACAGGCCGGGCTGGTCCAGGCTTGTAGCCCCACACAGGCACATCCAAGAATTGGGTGAGGGGAGGGCCAGGCTGCAACATCCACCAGCACACACAAGGGCTGAAGCTGGAGGGCAGACTGCTGGGTAAGGACCTAGTACCTGCCAGTGCCTAACACCCACCAGTGAGAGTTGGGACTAGAGGCAGGCCAGGACAGGTCAGATTGTAGCATCTGATGGCAAACGTCAATCTGGGTGATAAGTTATGCCTGGCTGGGTCAGAGGATCGAAACCAGAGGACATGTGCAAGATTTGAGACTGGGAGTAAGCTTGGTTGGGGAGCTAAGGGGGAACACTGGGCTGCAGTTCCCATTAGTGAGCCTGAGAGCTGGAATGGGGGCTGCAAACTGTGCTGGACATGGCTGCAGCATCCCTTGGCATGGGAATAGACTGTCTGGGATGCTAGGCTCTGGTGCTCGCTGGTGCTCACGAGAGCCAGGGTAGGTGTAGGACAGGTTGATCCAGGTCTCTGCACCCGCTAAACCACACAGGAACTGGGCTGGATGTGGCTGGACTGTAGCATTCAAAAGCAAGAGTCTGAATGGATGTGGGATGGTTGGGCAAGGCCACTGTTCCTATCAGGACAGGAGGTGGGCCCTGTTAGGCTGGTCCAAGGACCCACAGTGTGTGTTAGATCTGCCACTGGGTGGAGACCTGAAAAAGGAGCTTGGGAAACTCCATTGTCAGAATACAGTCATGCAGGTCAGCGCAAGAACCAAAGCTAGGAGCAGCTCAGATTAAGCCAGGTCACATTACCAGCCAGCATACATGTAGGTCAGGTCTGGGGGCAGGCCAGGCTTGGCCAGTTCATAACACCCATTGGCATATGTGGGAAACAGGATGGGGTGCATGACAGATCAGGTTAGACTACAATGCCAGCCAGTTTACGTTAGGGCTGGGACTGGGGAATGACTGGGTTGGTGTAGGCTATTGCACCTGCCAGCATGAGCTGGAACTGGGGGCAGTCTGGGCTGAGCCAGGCTGTAGCACCCGCTGGTGGACGCTGAGGTGAATTGAGCCATGCCAAGCTGGGTCTCAGCTCCCACCAGTACATATAAGAACCAGGATGGGAATTGAGTCCAGCCTGGGAGCTTTGGGGGTTCCCATGCTGGGCCACTGCTCTTGCCTGTGAGTATGAGAGCTGGGACTGGGGGCAGACTAAGCTAGGCAGGGCTGCAATATCTGTTGGCCTGCATGTGAATTGGGTTGTGGGAGAGCCAGGCTGGGCTAAGCTATCATATCTGCTGGTGCATGCATGAGCCAGAGTAAGTACAGGCTGCTTAGTCTTTGCCGCAGCATCATCTGGCAAGTGCTAGGACTAGAGGCAGGTCCTGTCGAGCTAGACTGTAGAATCACCTGTAAAGTGCAAGATCCAGGGCTGGGAGTGGGCCCAGTAGGGAAACTAGGAATCTCTCTGATGGGCTGCAACTCCCACTGGTTAGCGTGAGAACCAGGGCTGGGGGCAGGCCTAGTGGGAATTATTGGGGGTTGATCTGACTAGGCTGCAGTTCCCACTGGTGTACATGAGGGCTGAGTATGTGGTAGACAGGGTTAGAATGGGCTGCAGCATCCATCAGTTTGTGTTTGAAATAGGGAGACAGAACTGACCATGTGACTGCAACCACCAGTGTATGTAGGCTGGTGTGGGTGATGGACTGAGCCAGACCCCACACTGCCTGTCATACACATGAATCAGGTTGGGGTCTCTTCTGGCAAGGTTTCTTTGGGGAACCCCCTTATCTGGATCACTGAACTCAGAACTCCAATCACAATGAAAATCACAGGATCTGTGGTCTAACTGTAGACTACATGTGTCAGAACTGGGTCTCCACAGTTGGTGAGGCCTGTGTGGTGGACAGCATGCCCAGAAACTCATGAGGGACATGACAATCAGTTCATTGAGGCCTGCAGAGGACATCTAGTGCCATGGCGAGCAGAACAAATTGGACAGCTATCCTGGACAAGTATCTGGATGAATCAAGTCTCTAAGGTGGACTGTGTCAGTCAAAGAACCTTGGAAGGATTTCCTCAACCTTGGGGCAATGAAATCAACAGCATCTCAGAACTATCAAAACCACTGAAGCAGTATCCTTAGAACATGCTCCACATCAGGGACCCTGAGATGACATCAGGTGGCCTTCCCTCATTCCTAGATACTGATATGATTGGGTTGCTGGGAGCAGCCCTCTCCCCTTCTTTCCACTTTTCCCAGATACAGGAAGCATAAAGGAGATTGGAGGAAATCGTCTCATCCATTTTTCCCCAATCCTCCACCCTCCCCGCCTTCTTTGGTGGTCCACATGGGTAGACATCCCTCTCAATTATGTAAACATCATCAAGAATAAAATGAATTATTATTTAAAAAAGAAATTACTTTAGTTTTCTCCTTTCAGAGCCATTGTTTTAGGCTGGTGCCATTAACAGCATGCACAGAGCAAGATTTGCTCAAGTTACTCAAAAAAACCTATTGTATTTTGTACCCGAACCATATCAGCACCCCTCAGCAAGATGAGTTTCCCAGACTTGATGTCTAGGTTCTGAGGCCCTGCTACAGGGTCTGTGGATTTTCCACTTCTGCTCATGAACAGTTCTGACCATCGACCACCAAGTGTACCACTGAGTGTCCAAGCCATGGAGAGGCTCTCAGAGTGGTGTCCAGGAAAGCTACGAGCCTCCTTTGGATGACAGACTGCTTCATGACGTCTCATTCATAATCATGAAAGGCTCGTATGTCAAACAGTAGTGTTTCTAGAAGTTTAGCGTTTTCCAGTTTCCACTTGGTTTAGAAAAGTAGAGTTGCTTGGCTGTATCATGCTATAGCTAATTAAGACACTGGTTGCTATGTTGGCATCCCTCATGGGTGTGATTCAAGACCTGGTTGATCTGCTTCAAATCCAACTCCCTGCTAATGCGCTGTAAAAACAGCAGAAGATGGGCCAAGTCCTTAGACTCCTGCACCCACATGGAAGACCTGGAGGCAGCTCCAGACACCTGGTTTTGGCCTTGCATAAAACCTTGACTGTTGTGGCCAACTGGGAAGTGAACCAGTGTTTGGAAGATCTCCCTCTCTTTCTCTCTCTCCTCTTTCTCTCTGTAAATCTGTCTTTCAAATAAAATACAAATAAATTTTTTAAAAAAGGAAAAATAGGTTTGCCTGAATGTTGTTTTGTCAGCAGGGAGAGAAGTTAACTGAGAAAGGTTACTCTTTGGAATCATTTGCAATAACAATCAATATTTATTGCAATTTGCTGTGCCTGAAGAACTGCTGTGAATGTTGGTGTTCATCAGTTTGTTTAATCCTGTTAATGGCCTGTGATGTCCGTTTTACAGATTAAGCTGTTACTTTCTCAAGGAATTGCATATGGAAGTTGGAGTTGGTTGGGTTTGGTGCCAGGCCAGTTGGACTGCAAGCTCACACACTCTTGTTTGCTGTTTCACACTAGTCCTTACATGGTGTGCCATGAATGGTTGTCAGAGTAGAGAAGGTCAAGTCCTTGTGATTCTTCTCAGCCGGCAGTTAAACAGGTTCCATAGAGAAGTAAACCAAAATGTTGTGCTTGTCCATTTGTTTCTTTTAAAACTTCTATCTCGCATTTGGTCTTTGTATGATGTGAACACAGTCAGCTCTCCATGGCTGCTGGTTCCACACTTGTGGAGTCAGCCAAGTATGGATGGAAAACAGTAAAAAATTCCAGAAAGTTCCAGAATGGAGTGGTGTGTAGGCATTGTCCTCGGCATTAGAAGTAATCAAGAGATGTTTTAACATGCACAAGAGTTGGCAATGTTGTGGCACAGTATGTTCAGCTGCTCTCTCGAGACTCCTGCATTCCATATCAGAGTGTTTGGCTACTCCACACTTGGGATCTAGTTTCCAGTCCATGTGCTTGGAGAACAGCAGTAGATGGACCAACTACTTGGGTTTCTACTACTCATGTGAGAGTCTGTGATGGAGTTGCTGGTTCCTGGCTTTGACTAGTTTGGCCGTAGCTGTTGCAGGCATTTGGGGAGTAAACCAGTGGCTAGAATATCTCTTGCTCACCCTTTAACTCTCCCTCTCTGTCACTTGTTTTTTAAACCCATCAGTCCGTCTTTAAAGCTTACAGGAGGAAAGGCATGGATCCTCTGCAAAGACTGCTTCATTTTACATGAGGAACCTGCGCACCCATGGATTTTGGTGGGACGCGTTTCTGTAACTGTTAATCCTCCATGGATACTGAAGGATGACTGTTCACAGATTTCATATTTACAGATCATCCAAGAGGACTTTGGTTCAAAATGGGGACAGCGTTTCCTCTGTGCCTTTCATCATTTGGTTTAGAAAAAAAATGAAAAAAGAAATTGATAGCATCTAATATCAGTAAACTTTCACTTGATGCCAACCATCTCTATTGTTTGGATTAATATATAGAATCACTGTAAAAGTTAATTCTCACCTTTCTGCAGGTGATATACTTTAAGCTAGCATGATGCAGTATTCATGCTAGCAGTATCCTAGTTAGCATCTTGGAATTTTGTCAGTTGACATTTCTTTGTTGCTGCATTGGGTGGGCTCAAATTACTTTTTTGTTTGTTTGTTTTAGTTTTAGTTTAATTCATACAAAAGCACAGAGGACTTTTGTGGTCTTGTGTGCATTCTCTTCAAACTAAAACTGTTACATCTCTACTGATATGGATTGAAATCAGGAATATAATAATACAGGACAGGCATTGTGCCACGCCTGTGGGAGACCTGCACAGATCTGGGCTCCTGGCTTTGGCTTGGTCCAGCCCTGGCTCAGGAGCCTTGTTAATTTCTTGAGTCTTAGATCATGAGACTACCTTAGCTGGTTTCAAATTTGAATCATGGATGCCTTTCAGCTGAAGTTAAAATAATTTAAATTTGGTAGTGCCCAAAGACCTTGATTTGTTAAAAGTGGGCCTTTATCATGTTACCCTGGGCCAGGGTAATTAGAAAATAATGTATTTACTTAAATAAGGTTTTTTAAAAATAAAGTGGAGCTGAGAAATGTATGTCATGATACATGTCTCTTTTTCTGCTGTCCCTGTCTCTGCCCTATTTGTGTATAACAGATGGACAGCAAAAAGAGGAAAAAATTGCAACATGTAGTGCAGAGAACATAGCTGGAGAGATCTTTGAATTAACTCTTGTAAATGAAATCTGTGTAATATCAAATATTTTAGGGCAGGAAGTGAGCAGTTCTGAAAAGATCCAAGATGGTTAAACACTAAAACAGTGAGGATTCCAAGTTGGACCATCTGTTTCAGGCAAAGTTGAGGACATGAAATGCATCCTTGGACTATCTCAGTTTTGTTTAAGCTCCTTGAAGATAGAGACCATGGTCTTAATGTGTCCTGTTTCCACAGGGAGTTGTTTAGCACCTAAACAAAAATACTCCAAACTGTGAAAATTTTTGAGTGCCAGTATGACACCACAAGTAGTTCTATGTTGTGGAGCTTAGTTTCTTGTACACACTTATTCAAAGTATTGTAGAAGAATTACTTTGGGCTATGTAAGAAATAAAAATAAATTTCATGTTTACAGTTGGGACCCATCTTCCAGATATATCATTAACGTATTCACAGATATCCAAAGATATGAAAAAAATTCAAAATTCGGGAGACCTCTAGTTCGCAGGCTTTTCAGATAAGAGACCCTCAACCTGTAGGGATGCTTCCCTTACATCTGAGATGATTTAACTGTTGGCTTCAGATAGTTCCAAGGACAGGCTTCCCTGTTCTCACACAGAAATGGAACCTGTGGATTCAATGGTTGGGTTCATTTGAATCCTTTCTAAACCAAGCCTGTTGGGTGCTTCCAACTGTGTATTCCCACTGCATAATGCCTCTCAGACAGATACTTTGGCAAGGTTATGTAACAAGCACTTTCAATTACTAGAGTAGTTCTTGTTTTATTATTCAAGACTCAGGCCTCTTCATTCAAAAATATAATTGTGTTTGCGCATGATTCAGATCTAACACCACCTCTCTTTCTCCAGCATAAGCTGCCACTGTGGTCTGAATGTTTGTGTCCTAAAATTCGTGTGTTAAACCTTAATCATCAGCGTGATGGTATTTAGAAGTGGGGCCTTTTGTGAGTGATTAGGTTAGGAGACTTCATGAATGGAATTAGTGCCCTTATAAGTGAGGCCCCAAAGAACAACGATGCTCCTTATACCATGTGAAGATATCTTGCTTCTCAGGGTCTGCACTTGCAGAAAGCTGCAACCAGGAGCTATATCAAGTGCAGGCACTCCAACATGGGACTTGGGCATCCTAACCACCATCTTAACCACTGTGCCAAATGCCCATCCTGCATCTGTTATTGTTCAGCATTTTATCCCCTACGTTTAGTCCAATGCCTGGCATCTTATAGGTTATCATAGAGAAATTAAAGCAAAGAATTGAAATGAGTAGGTATGTTTCTGTTTAAAACTTTTCTATATAGAAATAGAATATAAGAAATTAAAAATTAGGGAAAAGTCATGTTGTCAGGTTCTAATGTCAGTTCTTTAGGATAAGAACAGGGAAATTTTATAATATCATAATGCACATGAAGGTAAGATTCAGAAAACTTCATAAATGTAGAGATATGGCCATTTAGAATGTCATAGACAAATACATGAGCAGACTGTTTTTGACCACCCATAGCACTGAAATAAGCGATGGGACAGGAAGGAATATTGTGAACCATATTTTGTTTCTTTGTTATTGCAAATTTAGATATGAGATGGGCTTGGGGAAGTACTGATATGAAGAAAGCTTGGTGCCTATGTGATCCAGATTTATTTTAAAAGATTCATTGATTTATTTGACATGGAGGGACAGAGAGAGAAAGAGAGAAAGAGAATGTCTTCCATCTGCTGGTTCATTCCTCAGTAGCCATGATCACACGGTGATCTGAGCCGGGCAAGACTGAATCCAGGGACCAAGAAATTCATCTGAATCTCCCACATGGGTGACTGGTGCTCAAGCACTTGGGCTATCTTAGGCTGCTTTCCCAGTTGATCCAAACTTTGTATGATAGTCTTTAAATATTGGGTACTCTCTGTAACAGTTGAGCTATCATGGGAATTCCAGTATCTCAATAAATAGTAATGAAATGAAATTGACTAATGAGTCAACACCTACTCACACTATGTCCTCTGTGTGCTTCTTGCTGAGAACAAGGTTGCCATCGTCTCTGTCTCTTCTTAGCGTAGTGTCAAGATGCTATTGATCTTTCACTCTTTTTTTCTGTGTCAGCTAAGTTCACAGAGAACCAAATGCAGATTGAAGTGCAATGTCAGGACTTAAGAGAAAAGCAACATGTAGTTCAATGAATCCCAATAGTAATCTCACCAGTAAGGTAGCCCGTTTTTCCCTAGCAAAGCCCAGTAGTCATGGTGGAAAGCAGTTGAATATGGGTAGTAGGGACCCAAGTACTCTGACTATCTTCTGCTGCCTTCCAAAACACATTATCAGGTAGCTAGAATAAAAGTGGAGTAGTCAGGACTTGAGTTGGCATTGCAACTGAACCTGCAAAAGAATTGTCCTTATTGACAAGGAGATTACTGATAATCCCGGCAGGGGCTGGAGTCTGAGAGGAGGTCATATTGAAGAATGAATGGAAATGAGCCAACACTGTGCACGCTCTGTGGATCAGTCTTTGGAGAAGCTTGGCTGTAAAGAAAAGAAGAGAGGGATATAATTGAAGAGGATGGAATAAGCATTGGGGCATTAAAAACAAAAGGATTTAGAGGGTGGTCATTGTGGAGTACTGAGTAAAGTGTCTGTTGTAATGCCTGCATCCCGTGTCAGAGTGCTGATTAAAGTTCTGACCCCTGAAGTTCTGATCCAGCTTCCTTCTAGTTTACCCTGGGAAACAACAGTTGGTGGTTGAAGTCTTAGAGTCCTTACCACCCACACGAAAGACCATGTTGGAGTTCCTGGCTCCTGGCTTCAGTGTGGATAGCAATATCTGTTGTGTATATTTGGGAAGTGAACCAGTAAATAAAAGATCTCAGATCCTCTCTTTCTCTCGGGCCCTCCCCACAAATCAATAAAATTAAATAAATGTGGGGCTGATATTGTGGCATAGTGGCTTAAGACACTGCCTGAGAGGCCAGCTTCCCATTTGGGTGCCAATTTGAGTCCTGGTTGCTCGACTTCTTCTTCTTTTTTTTTTTTTTTTAAGTCAGATTTACAGAGAGGAGAGCCCAAGAGAAAGATCTTTCATCCATTGTTTCACCACCCAAGTGGCTGCAATGACCACAGCTGAGGCAATCTGAAGCCAGGATTCTTCTGAATCTCCTAATGGGTCCCAAGGCTTTGGGCTGTCCTCTATTGCTTTCCCATGCCACAGGCAGGGGGCTAGAAAGGAAGTGGAGCAGCCGGGACATGAACTAGTGCCCATATGGGATCCTGGCACATGTAAGGCGAGGACTTTAGCCACTAGGCTACCATGCTGGGCCTAGTTGCTCCACTTCTGATCCAGCTCCTTACTAATATGCGTGGGAAAGCAGTATAAGATGGCCCAAATTCTTGTGGCTTTGCAACCCGTGCAAGAGATCTGGAAGAAACTCTTCACTCCTGCCTTTGTACCAGTGCAGCTCCAGCTATTGGAACGGTCTGGGAGTGTACCAGCAGATAGAAGATCCATTTTTCTGTCTCTCCTTCTCTCTCCGTGTCATCTCTGTCATTCAAATACATACTTTTTTAAACAGACATTTAAATTATATGCATATGTGAGACTTGAGTGTGATTAAATTCTAATGAGAAGATTTTAGAGTAAGAGAAGACAGGAGATTGTCACTGAATTTCCTGAGAAAACGGGAGGAAATGGAATGTTGAGAGCAATTTGATATAGCTTGGCAGGGATGCACTGCCTCGTTGTAGCAGGAAAGTAAGAGGAAAGATATGGTTGGCTTGTGACTTTGTATGGTTACTAGAATCATCTAGAAAGCTTCAGAACTCTCGTGGGTATACTAAATGCTTGCTCAAATCCCCCAAGGTTACTGTCTGCTGAATCAACTGGACATTAGGGTTTTAGACAGGCTCTCCTGGATGATTCTAAGGCACAACCAATTTCCAGGATTTTCAAGGGTGAAAAACAAGTTTGGTCAGGTTTCTCATAGATTCTAAAGTCACAGTTTAGCTTTTTGTTAGAGAAGACTTCGAGGCACCCACTACTTAGTCCTTTGCCTATATGCTCCTGTAGCAGTGTACTTCTGTCATGTCTAATTTCTTAACTGAATGCATGTCTTCCCAATAGATTATAAACATCTAGCAATGGCCACATCTGTCCTGTTTATTCCTGGGTCCAAACAGGCAGAAAATAGACAATGCATTGTAATATTTTCTGAGTCAACCCAGAGGATAAGACTGTGGCCAGTAAGGAACAGTTGGCCACTTGGGACACCTTGCCAACCCTGGCACCATATGACTGTGGCTGTGCAGAGGTGCATGCCTACTCTGCACCTCCCATTAGACTCATCAAAATGCATTCATAGAAAGACTCTTTCAGATGTAGATGCCAGGCACGTTGATTGAAGTATCAGGTAGTTGCAAATTTAAAGTGTTCCTTATATAATCAAGCATAGCTATTTTGTTTGTAGTTTAAACTTCTTTGAAGTTTAGAATTGCTTAATTATAAAATTTTGCTTTGTTTCAAAATGAATATAGGGGTTGAAAAAGAAAGGTTTCTCGGGAGGCTGTTTCAAGGAGTTTGTTTCCTTGAGGAATCACGATCTACTGGAGAAGTTTTCGTACAGAAATTAGTAAGATACTTGGCTGGTAGCAGGAACTGTGTTCTTTCTTTCGGCCTCATCTACTAGTGTACAACCACACACTGATTCCTATCATGTAGTTGCATTATGGTTGAGTGTGTTGTGATGCTAGGTTCTATTTATACAACCCAAGTGTAAGTGAACTTGCTGTAAATGCATTTTGTGGGTTATACAGTCTATCAGCTGTTCAACTCCCATATGCCACAATGCTGTGTGGAATATCGCCCTTGGATCTCCGCCTATCTAATCCATTTGGGAGGTCTTCAGCACATGGCACACTGTGTCCTTGGCTAACTGAGGCCCCAGCATGGCCTGTTCATGGGGCCTGTTCACTGGGCATGAAGTAAGAGTGATGGGCTGCACCCCAGTCTCTCTTTTGTGCTAGGACTTCCTTTGTAAACAATTCTAGGCAGTCAAATGTTACATTTATCCTGCTTTTCAGAACTTTATCCTGGGACATAAGCTTCCCTGATTCTTATGTTTCCAACCTTTAACTTTATTGCAGGTTCCAGAGAGATAGACATATCTATTAGCCAATCACAATGTTGTTGTTGGGTGGAAATACTATTGGGACCACCCTTCTGCCTGCACCCTTTTCCTATAAAAGCTTGTGACTTCTCTCAAATAAGCAGACATTCTTCACCACCGATTTGTCTCCAGCATGTCTGCTGCAGAAGAGCACTGTCATCTCACTCCTTGGTGGTCTTGGGGCCTGCAAGACAGAAGACTCCTGAGAATGTTGGCTCCAATTCTTTTCTTAAAAGGCTGATTTATTTGAAAGCTGGAGTAATGTTTTCTATTTGTTGGTTCACTCCCCAGATGGTTATAATAGCTGGGGCTGACCACACTACAGCTAGGAGCCAGTAGCTCTGTGTGTCCCAAGTGGGTGGTAGGGATCCATGTGCTTGGACCTTCTCAGGCACTTTAGCAGGAACTGGATCAAAGGTGGAAAAACTTGGAATGTGAACCAGAACTCTGACACAGGGTGCAAGTGGTGGCTTAACCTAGTATTCCACAAGGCCACATCTTTTGATTATTTTTCAACCATTCAAAAATGTAAGAATCTGGGATCAGCACTTTGTGCCCTAGGCTAAGCCACCACGTGCAATATCAGTATCCTCTGTGGGCACACACTGGAGTCTAGATGCTCTGCTTCTGAACCAGCTCCCTGTTAATGTGCTTTGGAAAGCCATGGAAGACCCAGATGTAGTTTTAAGCTACTGGCTTTGTTGTGCCCCCAACCCAGCTATTATAGCCATTTGACTAATGAACCAGTTCTCTCTCTCTCTCTGCTTTTCAAATAAAAAATTAAATATTTTTATGTAAAAATCATTCTTAAATTGTGAACTGAAGAAACATAACAAGCACTGGACGGTATTAGACCTGTGGGCTGAATTTTGCTATCCCTTGATGAAAGCTGTGAAAAATAAGGCATAGTCCTGGTAGCCTGGAAGAAATTGTACCAGAACCAGATTTAGATCTAAGTGACATGATAGCATGGCTTGGTTATGGTTCCATCATGTTCCTTGTTATGGGGGCCACATGATCTTAAGTTCATGAATTAAAGATGGAGCCATCCAGTTATGGTTCCTGAAGGCAATCTCAGAAGATTTTTTTTTCTCATTTTTGTCACTCTTTATTGTCATCCACCCAGCAAGGACCCTCAGAGAGCGGGTGGGAGGAGTCCCAGCGCTGCCTCGGGCAAGGAGTGAGAGCCTGCAGACTGCTGTGGCCCTCAGCAAGGTGACACCCCAGGCCACTGCCCCCCAAAATGCTAGCCTGCTCCCGGATCCTGGATTCTGGCCTTGCCTCTGTAGTGCATGGCCCAGAGCAGAGCCCCTGGCTGCCTCACACTGGGGAGATTAGATGGGACTGTGCTGTCAGGGTAGAGCTGCTATGATGGAGCCATGTGGCTCTATAAAGAGAGAGGACAATGATAGGAGGAGCATGCCCCATCTTCCCTGTCTCCTGGCTCACAACATTGTTGACCTTCCACACCTTGCAAGCTGCTGCCTTCATCAGACACCAGAGTAATGGGACTGCCTAATTTTGGACTGTGAACCCCAAAAACTCTTGAGTGGAAATGAACCTTTTGCTTTATAAGTCAGATTCTCCTTTCAGGTATTTTACTTATTAAATTATTAAAAAGCTGCATAGTATACTCCTAGGTTTTTGAAATTTATTCCCCATTGTATATTGAGTGTGAAGGGTGGGGGTATGCCCAGCAAGGTAGTACAGCTAGGGAAGTTACTGTTTGAGACACCGGTATCCCATATTATAACACTGATTTGAATACTGGCTGCCCTGCTTCATATCCAACTTCTTGCTAATAGTCCTAGGGGGACAGTGGAAGAGGGCCCAAATCCTTGGGAGCCCGACACCCACATTAGAGATCCAGATGGAATCCTTGGATGGCCTGGTCTAGACTTGGCTGTTGGGGCTATTTAGAGAATTAATCACTGGATAAAAGGTCTCTCTCTTTGTTGAACTCTATATTTCAAATAAATATTTTTAAAAAAGAGGGTGGAAATGAAATCTTGTCTGTGTGGTGCTCAAGGTGGAGCCCATAGGATGAGATGAGATCATCAGAGTGGAGCCCCTTGACTGGACACTAGAGCGTTTACAAGAAATGGAAGACACCAACAGATGTGGGCATGCTCCTTGTCTCTCATTGTGTATGTCCTGGGCTACCTTGGGTCTCTGCAAACAGGACCATTACCAAATGTAGCCCCTTCTCCTTGAGCTTCCAGAATGAGGAGCCTGAATAAACTCCTTTTCTAGTTTGACCCAGCATCAGGTATTTTGTTAATAGTACTATAAAATGAATGTTATATAGACACACACACCTATAAATACATATATATGTATATATATTCCTTTGCAGTATGTGGAGGCAGTATGCTATTAAATGAAAAGCCATGAAACAAAATCAACAATAGGAAGACAAATAGGAAATTTACAACAACATAAAGTCAAATAATATGCTAATGAATGACCAATGTGTTGCTAGAGAAATGAAGAAGAAAATCAAAGACCTTCTTAAAGCAAATGATGCTACTGCATGACCTATGAGTCAGAACTCCACACTTCCGATCCAACTTCCAACTAATGCACCTGGGAAAGAGGCAGATGACAGCCCGGGTCACAGGGGTTCCGCCACCCACATGGAAGACCTAGATTGTGTTCCTGGCTCCTGACTTCAGCCTAGGACAGTGGCAGCTGTCCCTCTTCTAAATAAGTAAATCTTTTTTTAAAATGTACTTAACGAGTGTTTCAGTCGCACTGTTCTAAGGCACTGTTCTAAGTCTTCTGCAAATAATAACTTATTTAGTTTTCTTAATAACTCTTGAAGATGACTTTATCTTCCTTGGTGACATATTCAAGACTCAGAAGCCAGAGCTGTGGTGTAACAGGTACTACCTGCAAAGCAGCATCCCATTTGGGCACTGGTTCATTTCCCAGCTGCTCCACTTTTGATTCAACACCCTGCTAATGTACCTGTGGAAGCAATAGAAAACGACCCAAGTACGTGGGTCTGTACCCGCCAGGGAGACCTGGTTGAATCTCTTAGCTTTGGACTAGCCCAGCGCTGGCCAGAGTGGCCATGTGTTGGCGTGAATGAGTGAAGGATCCCTGTCTCACTGTCTCACTCTCTGCCTATGCCTCTGTGTAACACTGCCTTTCAAGTAAATAAATCCTTAAAAAAAAAAAAGGCTAAGATCACTGTTAAGAAACTTGACCAGTATGTGTTACCTAGTCAACGATTAAACTGGGATTTTTAAAAATTTATTTATTTTTATTGAAAGGCATATTTGCAGAGAGCAGGAGAGAAAGAGAAAGATCTTCTGTCCACTGGTTCACTCCCCAAGCAGCCGCCATAGCTAGAATTGAGGAGTCTGGAGCTTCTTCTGGGTCTCCCATGTAGGTGCAGGGCTCCAAGGCTTTGTGAATCCTCTATTGCTTTCTCAGGCCACAAGCTGGGAGCTGGCTGGGAAATGGAGCAGCTGGGACATGAACTGGTACCCCTATGGGATCCTGGAGCATGCAAGGTGAGGATTTAGCCATTGACCTGTTGCGCCCAGCCTTAAACTAGAATCTTAACTCCAGCGATTTTTATTTCAGATTCTGTGTTCTCAACCAGCATTCTCACCTATACTGCCATGACTCAGGGTGCACAAAAAATTAATAGGGCATTTTAATGTACTCAGGGTATACAAATAATTAATGATTGTGAAGATTCCTGAAAGTGTTACCCTGCCTGGCGACTATAGGGGCCAATTAAATGACAATGTTCCCTCCAGTCTAAGCCTTGGTAGGCTTGTTGATGATCTTGTCACTGTGTCATCCAATAATTCTAATGTTGCCTTTGATATTCTTTTCCAATAACAATATCAGATTCTTGGTAGAGATTAGTTGCATGGTGCACATTTGCAACAATTGTATTAATAATTCATTGGATTTTTCAATTGATGTAGAAGTTGTCATTGTAAAATTATTCAAAATTTGTTACATTTCTGTAATATGAGTGAAGACACTGAAATAATCATGCGATTTTATCAAAGACAAATTTGGTCCTATTCAAACATAAGATTTCTGATATGGATGCCTGTTCTCAGAAGAATACTAATCATGTCTCAACCGTCACGTGCTTGATTTTTTATCAGTTCAAAAAGTTCCACTGTCAAGACATTTTCTAAAGACACTAAATCAAAATAATGCCATTGCCATTTTTCCTGACACTTTTTTCCAAAATTGAGGGGCAGAAGAATATTTCTCCAAGTGAATCTTAGCATTTTAATGAGAATTAAAGAAAAAGATTTAGAAGTGAGTAGTTTCATTCTAAAATATAAAAGAATTTCAGAAGCAAATAGCTAATAATGCTAATTGCTCATTGTGATGTGGGTTTAGTGAGACTTTTAAGGAAATGAGGAATTAAGAGGCATACATTGAAAAATCGCTGACCACTGTGCTTTGGGGAAAAAAAGCAAACAAAAACTTATTCAAAGCCTCTGAGAAGGATAGTCTGAAGAAGGCATGAAAAAATTGCTAGGATATTCTATTTATTTTAGTGTAAAGGTTAAAAAATAGAATCTTAAAATAGAATCTTAATCTTAAATTATTGCTTGAATACCCGTTGCTCCATAGAGAGATGTTTCGTAAAGTTAGTGGAACTCGGGATTAAAAGATGTCAATAAAAATCTGAAATCTGTGAAGTTTTTTTTTTTTGTTACCTCAAACATTTTATTTATCTGAAAGGCAGAGTTAAAGAAAGCAAAAGAAAAAATGGTGTCAACAGCAAGGGCCAGGCCAGGTTGGTGTCTGGAGCCAGGAACTTCTTCCATGCCTCTCATGTGGTTAGGCTATCTTTCATTGCTTTCCCAAGTGTATTAAAAGGAAGCTGGATCTGAAGTGGAGCAGGCACGAATCATACTGGTGTCCGTTTGGGATACTGGTGTTACAGGTGTGGCTTTATCCACTATACTACAACACTAGTCCCTAAAATATGAAACATGCATTTAATGTGAATTTTTAAAAATTTATGATTGATTTGCAAGGCAAAGTGATACAGAAAGAGGGAGAGACAGAGAATGAAAGAGAATTTCCGGGGGAGTTCAACCTTGGAGACTCAGGTGACAGCAGCCCTCCGCAGTGGTGGCATCCTGTTTGCGGAGAGTACCCATTTGTGGAGGTACTACACAAATGGGATTCAGCCGATGGTGCCATTGCCACAGGATGAGAGAGTCCTAGGCTTTGGGTGGCCAATGTGCACTTAGGCGCCAGGCTCTGCCTGCTGGCCACCCACGGATAAGCTCTGGGGTTTTGGGGGTATGTAATTGCTGCCTAGGGACATCCAAGGATAAGGCTAGTGTGAGTGTAGGTGAGGGATGAACTCTGTGTGATTCCAAGTGATAAGGTCTCAGAACTTGCTTGCAAGCATGGGGACTGAGATCTGAGGGTTTGGAAGGGAGAGTTCATAAGTTCCACTTGGCCAATTGGGAATCCTGAGATGGGCTGTTAGCATAGAGCATCACTGATTGCCACATACCAGTCCACACAAAAGCTACAGATGGGGGCCTGTCTGGCAGGAACCAGTACCTGACTTGGTGGCAAAACAGGGAGTGGGTCATACTTGGCAGGGTTAAGACACTAACCAGCATGCGAGAGAACCAGATCCGGAGGTAGATTTTCTGGGGGAAGTATGGGCCCAACCCTGTGGAAATACAAGTCCCACTGGTTAGCTCACTAGTTGGGGTGGAGATGGACTGAGCTAAGAGTAACCATGAAACCTGCCATCACTTACGGGAAAAGGAACTAACAACAGTCTGGGCAGGTCAAGGCAGCAGCACACAAATGAGCATCCTAAAACAGGATGTAGGGTGGGCCAAGCTGCAAGTGGAAGGGGGTAGACCTGGCAGGGCCAAGCAAACCTTACCTCACAAGGAAGAACAGAAATCAGGATGTAGCACAGGTTATGCCAAGCTAGGCTGTTAAACCGACTGGTCTGCATGAGCCAGGGATACTAGGTCACAACATCGAAGACAAAGGCCAAAACAGGGGAGGGGCTAAGTCAACTGGGTTAGGGCAACCACTGGCATGTGCGTAATTTAGAGCTGGGTATAGACCCAGTTGGAGAGCTGTGAAAGTACACCCTTGCTAGGTTGGCGTTCCCCCTGGTGAGTGTGGGGACTGGAGTCTAGGCTGAGTTCTGCTCTGGACATGGCTGCAGTTTCCCTTGGTATAAGTGTGAACTGGAACTGGATGCACCAGGCCAGGCTAGACTCCAGCACCATCTGGTGCTCTGGAGGACCAAGATAGATTTAGGATGGACTAGGCTAGGTCTCTTGCCCTACTGAGCCACTAGTGAGCAGTGTCTGGATATGGACAAGCCTTGGCTGGGCTGAAACATCCAACAGTAAGAACCGGAACGGGCTGAAGGCCAGTCCAGAAAGGCCACTGTTTCTGCTAGGACAGGAGGTAGATTAAGTATGGCTGGCCCATGGACTCATTGGTATGCTCAAGATCTGGTATATAGAGAGGTTCTGACGGAGGAGCTTGGAAAACTTCTCTGTTGGGACACAGACCCTGCAGGTGACTGCAAGAACCATGACAGGGAGCAGCCCAGACTAGGCCAGGGAAAAGTACCCACCGGCATACATTTGATATAGGTCAGGAGCATACCAGGCTGAACCAATTCACATCACCCACTGGTGAATCCGAGCACCAGAACAGAATGTGGGTCAGGCCAGGCTCAGTTGTAACACATGCCAGTGCACATTACGGCTGGGATTGGGTACCTACTGGACTGGGCTAGGCTATAACCCTCACCAGCGTCAGATGGAATTAGGGTTGGGCCGGGCGGGGTCAGGCTGCACCACCCACTGGCAAATGTCAAAGTGAGTTGGACCATACCAGACTGGACTGCAGCATCCAACAAGCACCCAACAACCAGGGAGGGAGGGGGCAAAGTCTGTAGGGAGAATGTGGAGGGCTCTCCTGCTGGAGAGCCACTCCCATGGAGAGCGTGAGTTGGGATGGGGGCCGACCAGAACAGGCAGGGCTACAATACCTGTGGGCCTCATGTGAGCTAGATCAGGGAAAAGCCAGGCTGGGCTGATTGTCCCTACTGGTGCAAACATAAATTAGAGTGGGTGAGAGTTGGTTGGGCTTTGCTGCAGAATTATCTGGCAGAGGCTGGCACTGGGGGCTAATTCTGTCAAGCTACATGACAGAACCACCTGGAAAGTGCATAATACTAGAGTGGGAGTGGCCTAGGAGGGAAATAGTGGACTCCTCCCTCTTGGGTTACCACTTCCACCGAAGAGCATGAAATCCAGGAGAGGGGTAGCTGTCAGTATGAGTGTGGACTGGATAATAGGGCTGGTTGGGTTGAACCTGGCTGCAATGCCCACTGATATGTACTAGAGCTAAATGGGATGTGGGACAGACTGAGCAAGTCTGTGGTACATAGTGGCAAGCACGGGAACCAGGGTAGGGGCAGGCCTGATGGGGGTTATGGGGGATTCATCCCGACTAGGCTGGAACTCCCACTGGTTAGCATGAGGGCTGAGTATGAAGTGAGAAGTATTGGGCTGGACTGCAACACCCATCAGTTCTCGTGGAAGACAGGGTTGGGAACAGTACTGACCCAGCAGTTGCAACCACCAGCATATGCATAAGCTGATTGGGGCGACAGACTGCCAGACTCTGTACTGGCAAACACACACAAGAATCAGGTCTGGGGTCATCTGACATGAAGTTTCTCTGGTGATCCCTCCATCTGAACTGCTGATCTCAGAATCTCAATCATGAAGAGACTATGTCAGCTAGTGGATTCTGAATAGATTTCATCGTGATTGGAATGGTGAGATTGGCAGCAATTCAGAATTGTTGAATTATCAAAACTGCTTGAGCAGGATCTTCAGAGCATGCCCCACATTAGGATGGGAGGCTGGGTGGGATTTTTCCCTTTATCTCTTCCCTTTCCCTGGATACAGAAAATAATCATAATAATATTAATGTGAGGAAAAAAAGAAAGAGAATTTCCATCTATTTGTTCACTCCCCAAATGACCACTATGTAGGAAATGGACTAGGCTAGTTTTTGCCATTCCGCTGTTCACCTTATCTAGTGTGATTGCCATTGATTAGATAATTTTTGCTGACAATTTTGAAGGTTACTAAAGAAATAGATATAGGTCCTTTTTTGATCATTACATTGAATTACGAGAAGTAGGAATTTTGGTGCAGTAGGTAAGCTATTGCCCCACATGCCATACCAGTGTGCCTAGGTTGAATGACAGCTTTTCCAGGCTCCATCCAGCTCCCTACTAAAGAGTCTTGGAAGCAGCCAGTGTGACTCCTGTGCATGAGGCCCTGCCTTCCATGTTGCAGACCTGGGTAGAATTTTTGGTCCCAGTGCTATAGGCATTTAGGAAATGAACTAGTAAACAAAGCATTTCTCTCTCTCTGTTACTCTACTTTCAGAAAAACAAGTCAATAGCTTGAAAAAGTAAGTATTCAAATACCCTAAAGTTGCTTTTAAAACATGAATAAATTCTAAGTTCACGAGCTGATTAACACAGAGAAAGCAAAAGTGGAAAATCCTGCCTTCCATTTCAACAGGAATCATGAAAATAAGAAAAAAAAATGTGTTAATCTGTAATTTTTTGAAGAATTTCATATTCATTCTCATGTGCAATTCACTCTTGTCAGTAAAATTCTAATTATTCCATATATTATGTATAAAATCTGATTTCCTAATTCTTGAGGCCTTCTAAAAATAAAATCACAAATAAAATTATCATTTGTCAGAACATGAATCCAGCTTTGAGGTCTGGCAGTAAGGTCACCGATTGAGAGCTCTGGAATGGAAAGAGTGCTCTGAATCAGAATGAGGGAAACAAAGACAGTGTCACAGTGGATGTCAATGAAAGAAACATGAAGTGTGGGCGATGTGAGGATTAATGGGGTCGTTTCTGTCCAGAAGAGAAACATTACAGACATAAGATGATTCTTGATAAGGTAATAATCGCCTACAATAGTCGAGCACTGAGGAAGTTGTTGAAGTTAGAAGCCACTGAGCACCAGGAAGGAGCTATTAGGCATTGTTAAAGCAATTGATCACTTCCATCCTTATTTGTGTGGCTGCGATTGCACAATCAGAACTTCTTATGCAGCATTAAGAGGACTGCTGAAATTCACAAATTTAGGGGGACAAATTGGTTGGATGATTACTAAACTGTGAGGCTGTCATTTCCGAATTGAACATCGATAAAGAGTAAAGAAACATCATAATGCACATACATTATCTGGGCACCCTGTGTTGGAATAATGCTTGTAAAGCTGACATTAGGCAGAGAGAAAAAAAAACAAATAGTTTAAGAGATCTGTGGTTAGTGTTTTGTGACAACCAGAGATTTCTGACTGGAAGAGTGGAAAACACTCCAGTTTCCTAAACAGAAAATAAAGAAATGATTCATTCATTCACCCAAGAAATATGTCCCATTCAACTATGAAAGATTGGCTAGTGACTAAGACAAAAATCTGTCCAGTAAAGCCCAGAGGGAAGCATATTACTAAAAGGTTTAAAATATGTTTGTTTATTTGAATTTATTTCTTTTTTATTGGAAAGGCAGATTTTATGGAGAGACAAAGAAAGATCTTCTGTATCCTGGTTAGTTTTTCTAAATGACCACAATGGCTAGAGCTGAGCCAATCTGAAGCCAAGAGCAAGGAGCCAGGGACCAAGAGCTTCTTCCAGGTCTCTCCCTTGGCTGCAGAATACCAAGGCTTTGGGCTATTCTCTACTGCTTTCCCAAGCTACCAACATGGAGCTGTATTGGAAGTAGAGCATCCAGGACAAAAAACAGTGACCATATGGGATCTCGGCCCTTACAAGGGGAGAATTAGCCAATTGAGCCATTGAGCCAGGCACAATTTTGTTTATTTGAGATATGAACAGAAAGCGATCTCCCATCCACTGGTTCATTTCCCCAAATGCTTGTGATAGCCAGGGCTGGGTAATGCCAAAATGAGGAGTTTGGAAGTTAATGAGTCTCCTCTGTGAGGGATATAACTCAAGTACTTGAGCCATCAACCTGCTGCCTCCCAAGGGACAAACCCACAAGAAGCTGCACTCTGCAGCAGAGCTGAGAATTGGACCCACACATGCTGGTATAGGATGCAGGTGCCATAGCTAGCAGATCAAACTCTTGCCCCCAGTGTATAATTATTATTATTTTTTAATACAGAGAGAAGGAGAGATAAAGAAGAACATCTTCCCAAGCAACCGCAATGGCTGGAGCTGCACTGATCCGAAGTCAGGAGCCAGGAACCTCTTCCGGGTCTCCCACATGGGTGCAGGGTCCTAAGGCTTTTGGCCATCCTCGACCACTTTCCCAGGCCACAAGCAGGGAGCTGGATGGGAAGCAGGGGCTGCTGAGACTTGGTCTGGCACCCATATGGGATCCTGACACATGCAAGGTGGGGACTTCAGAGGCTAGACTACTGTGCCAGGCCCAATGTATAAATTTTAAGTGAATAATTATAGCCATATTTTTTTCAGATTCTGCTTTGCGTTTCTACCAGAATGTCTCATTTTATCATGTTTACTCGATAATCAGTGAGAATATCCAAGATGAATATAAAGTTAACACAAAACTGGAGTACAGACACATTTTTAGAAGGATGCTATGCAACATTGAACTACGTAATTGTGTAATCAAATTACTTACATTGCATGTAGTGACTTTGTTTTGTCATTGGGATACTTGTTTTTCAGTCCATTTTGCTGTGTTGGTGACAAATGTAGATATCGTTTCATCTGAAGCTGACAGATGTCACCAGGATAAGATGTGTCAGATCTGTTATGACATTGTTCAACGTATACTGCAATATATGAAACACATGACTACACATACAAATGGATTTGCTGCTTTAAGTTGTATCCTACAAACATAGGAATTTTATAAACTCTTTCATGAGATTCCCATCAAAAGGGCAAATATGGTTGGTGTTCTAGGATAGTGTGCACTGCAGTCTTGAGCTTATGAAAACTTGCTGAGAACTGAGTCCTCTACTTATATGGGACATATCTACTCACACGAAGAATTTTCCAGAATAATAGCTGAGTTGTTATTAGAGTTACTTGTCCTCCACATGTTCATATACCAATTTTACCCCTGGCGTGGCTTTTAATGCCTTGATAATAGATGAGTCAGCGGAGTGGAAGTGGGAGTAGATGGACCAGTCTACTCATCTCTTCTTAGATTTGTGGCCAAGTACCAGTGTGTTCTGTAGTATTGGTCTAGATGTATGCCATTTACTAAAATGACACAGGCTCCCCAGACCTACTGTCCAGTCAAGAGTTTTTTTTAATTATTATTTTTTAAGGTTTTTACTTGTTTTAATTGGAAAGTCAGTTTTACAGAGAGAAGGAAAGACAGAAAGAAAGATATTTTATCCATTGGTTTACTCTCCAAGTGGGTGCAACACCCAGAGCTGAGCATTGGCCAAAGCCAGGAGCCAGGGGCTAGGAGCCAGGATGCTCCAGATCCTCAGCTTCTGCACCTGTACCTTGGGGTTCCCACTTCCTGGAAAGTTCTGAGAAACAACAGAAGGAAATGTGATGAAAAGTCATTTATTTACTGCCCCCAAGGAGGTCATGGAATTATTTCTAAAGGTTCATTTTCCTGTACAGGAAAATGATTACACAAGAGAGGAACTGCTTCGCAGGCCAGAAGTGTGCACCAACCTCGGTGGCATGTTGTGGTGGCAGGGATCCCACAAGTGAAGCCAAGAGTGACCTGGGACATCTTCTGACCCATCTGTGCTGACGTGACCTCTCTGGGCAGCTAGGGCTTGCATCGCTTCCTGGAATGTGAGTGAAAACCTGAAAGACAACTTGGGAGAACATCAGGTTCCTTCAGGGTCTTGAAAGAGAAATGAGTCACAGTGAAGACTGTCGGGCTGCCCAGGGCATTCGCCTGTGGCCAAAGAACCTGCTCGGAGGGGAGGGAGGGTTGCTTTGAAAAGAAAATGAGCTTCTATTATAAAGGACTTAAAGCAGTGACTTACACAGGTTGTGTGTTTAATAAAGGAAACATAAATGTAACGTAACAGGATGTTACTTTATACCCCAAATTGTTGGAGTAAAAGTCATGTCTGCAGCTTCTGGTTTTGTAAGGGGCTTAGACGTTGCTTCTTGAAGCCAGCATGGTGGTCTAAGCAGATAAAGCCATTGCCTGCGAACCTGGAATCCCGTGTGAGTGCTGGTTTGTGTTCTGGCTGTTCCACTTCTGATCTGGGAAAAGCAGCAGTGGATGTCCCAACTGCTTGGGCCCCTGTCACAAATGTGAAGTATGTACAGGGGCCTCCTGCCTCCTAGTTTTGGCCTAGCTCAGCTTTGGCCATTTCAGCCACTTGGGGAATGACCCAGCAGATGCTAACTCCCACTGGGTCATGGCCTTTAGGAATCCTGATGATGGCAAAGTAGGGTTCAGTTCCTCTATAGAATCCATACAGGTGGTAGTCACTCAGCTCTGGGCTTGGAGTTCTTAGAAAAGAAACCCTGAGACAAGACCAGGCCTAAGATGGGACCTGTTGGGAAAACAAACAACCTCATGTGTCCAATGATTAGAACTTTGTGTGGCAAGTGATTATGGACCCTGGTCCAAGAGTAAATGAAGTTGAGGGAGGGAGATGGGCAGGTCACACCCTGATAGTATCTAGCATCTGCCTTCAGGGCAATGTATAGGGGCTGGGTTTCAAGACAATGACCATTTATTGAATTATGAACATGTAAGTCAAACTCTTTGATAAAAACAGACTAAGGTGGGGATGCCTTTTGTTAGTTATTTAAAAAGGTGGTAGAGTTCTAGTTCTAGTTTATAGGATATTATGATATTTTACGCGTAGCTAATTCCCGCAACCTGGTTCTTTACTGTGAGCTGAAAACACCAGACGCAAGGAGGTATCTTAGGAGGTTTATTTCAGCGGGGCAGGAACAGGGGAAGGGAAAGGGGGAAAGGGAGGCCAGAAGGAGGAGAGAGGGGAAGAGCAAAGAAGAGAGAGAGAGAGAGCTGCACCTGGGGGCCTTTTTTGTCTGCCAGGTGTGGGGGGCGGGGATTGGGAGGGTTTGAGGGCAGGCCCCAGGGAATTAGTGCCTGGGGATGATTGGTGAGTGGCTGGGGTTGGGGAAGGGGCTAGGAGATTGGGGGTGGGATTTTCAGGTGAAATGCCAGGTTACATCTGATTGGTGGATGGCCGGACTGGCGCGAATTTCGTGAGCTGTGAGGAAGAAGAAATGGCGCAGGGTCCAGGGTGGGATATTGGAATAAGTTCTTACACCTTTACTTGATGGAATTCATAACCTTGATGTTAGGAGGGAGAAATTTTACTTTTATTATTTCAGGAGTTTTGGCTGGGCCTGAGAATTAAGCTTGCAAAAGACAGAATAGGAAAAAAATTACAAAGTCGTTAATAAAAACATATGACCTGGGTGTCCTGATAAGGAAATAAAGACCCAAAGATGTGGCAAGACCTAAATGTTTTTATACTGTTAAACAGAGGGAAGCAGTTAAGGAAAAGTAACAAAAGTACCTATGGAGGTTAAAGGAAAATAAGAATTCTTTTAACAAGGTCTGTTTTGGAATCTGTGCATCTCACTTTCTACTTATCTGAGAAGCAGAGAGCAAGACATGGCTGGACAGTTCAAGAGTCTTATCTGTTGGCTCATTTCCCAAGTACTCACAACAGCCTGGGGCTAGGCCAGGCCAAGGACAGAGGTGGGAACTTAATTCAGATCTCACACAGGAAAGCAACAGGAACCCAACTATTTGAACCACCACTGGCTACTTCCCAGGTTGCACCTTAGCAGGAAGCTGGACTCGAGGGTAGAACTCAGATTTGAAGCCGGGTACTCTGATATGTTAAGCCAAATGCCTGCCCCTAAACTTGCCACTCTTTGTTGTGGGCTAAGGAGTTGATTAGCATTGTTTAAGCTGAGCACCTGCAGGAAATGGGTTTGGGGCTAGTAGCACCTGGTAATCAGACTCATTAGCATCCTATTGTTCTGCTAAAGGGCTTGGGGGAAAAGTATATAAGGCGTAATAAAGGGAGGCTTGAGAGACTTCCACCATTACTGGTCTCCTGTTGGTTCTTCATCCCCAGACCCTCTTGTTGATAAGAATTTTCCCTTCTCTCTGGAAACAGAGAGGCCATCTTGCACATGGGGCTTCTCTGTCCTTCTTCCAGGAAAGCAAAGGAGAGGATGGAGCACTTTCCTTGCATCTGTTATTTCTTTAAGTGGCTTTGCTTTAAAATAATTCTCAAGACAAATGGCATATGTTGATGTGGTGTCATCTGCCATTCTCCAATCCATCCTGAAAACAATCTGTGTTTCATGAACTCACAGGATAAACTCCCAGAGGAATACCGAGTCAAATTCCGAGAGGAAATAGGGAAAGCAGGAAGGTTCTGTCCTGTCCTATGGGTCCGATCTGAGGCCCTGGGTGGCCAAAACAACTGTGTCCTGGGAAACCTTCCTTTCACATCTCTCACCCAACTTCAAGGGCATGGCTCTCGCGGAGAAAATGAGCCATCTGCCCCAAAGGAACCAAAATAACCTTGAAGAGAATAAAGGAATGTGCATATTGATGGAGCAATTTGAGTGCCTATTGATTCCTAGTAGCCAATGTCTGGATTCATAGCTCGTGTAATAGGTGCTAGGGGTTGCTTACAAATAAGCCTACAGAATACTTTAAAAAAAAACAAACTATCAAACACTTGGGAAATCTTGTTATTTTTGTTTAAAAACATGCCATTGATGAAGAAAGCATGACCTATGGCTTGGGGAGTATTGATTTACAACATAATTAACAGAGCCCAAAACCTATGTCATTGGCTACACCAGCAGTCCTGAACAGAGAACAGCTTGACTCCCCACTGGGAAATAGATAATGCAAACAGAACTTCTCTTGGTTGGGGTTCCTGTCAGAAAGGAAGATTGTTGGTTGGTTTTACTTTCTTTCTTTCTTCTTTTTTTAGGATTATTTTTATTGCAAAGGCAGATTTACAGGGAGAAAGATCTTCTGTCTGCTAGTTCACTCCACAAATAGCCCCAACGGCCAGAGCTGAGCCAATCCCCCACCAGGAGCCAGGAGCTTCTTCCAGGTCTCCCACATGCAGGTGCAGGGTCCCAAGGCTTTGGGCCGTCCTCTACTTCTTTCCCAGGCCACAAGCATGGAGCTAGATGGGAAGTGAAGAAGCTGGGACAGAAACTGGTGCCCATGTGGGATCCCAGTGGTTGCAAGGCGAGGATTTAGTTCTTGAGCCATTGTGCCACACCCAGCATGTTGATTTTTCTTCTGGAAGGAAAGGTATTGCAGTTCTAGGCATTCCAGCCTCGCTCTAAGCTGGATCAAGTGCAAATACTAGAGGCAAGAGTGAATTCATTGGATTGGTTGTGGGACTCTCCTACTTGTGCTCAAACACTGACAGTTATTTAGTCACTTGCATTTCTTTAATGCCTGGTTGCTTCTCAAATTGTCTTCTATAGTCTCATTTCCCTCTAATATTGTTAAGAAGCACTTTACTAAGTCACATGTTTGGTGGTTTATGGAGGCAGGAGCAGGCTGGGCATCCATGGGGACTGCAAGGAAACAGACACCTAGTGGTACTGCAACAAGTTTATCTGTCCATCTATGTGTTTATCCATTCAACTGTCCATCCTTTAATTATACATTGGTTGCGCTTTGCTGGTTTTGTTTATATCTGGAGATAGATATGTAAACAAAAGTCAAATCCCAAAGGCTTAATAACAGGTCAGTAAAATCCCACTGCAAAGGGAAGATAACTATGCAAGCAAATAAAGGAATTTCTATTACCCACACCTAGTCTTTAAACATGGTGTTGGTTGCATATTTTCAGAAAGGAAATCTGTAGTCTATTTTTTAGTTGGTAAAAAACTACTGTATCCTCATCCCACCTGAAAAATCCCAACTAGCTTCTGCAAGAATCTCTCAGAACACTTCAAGAGCTCTCAAAACACCAAAGACTTTCTTGTCTGAGTCATATGAAACAGTGAATGGACGTCTCACAGTCATGTGCAGTGTGCAAAGATACTGAAGAGTATTAAGTCTGTTTCGCTTTTCCCCTGAGGAAACATAGACTCAGCATATTTCACCTTGATTGTACTTGTTGTTGATCAACGTTGCGTAATACATCTCTAGATTCAAAAGATACCATGTGACCTCCAGTGAAGCCTTTTAGAATAATCAACACTTTCAAAATGTTTCTGCATTTTCCTGCATAGAGAAAGTGCATGCGGTGGATTGGGTTCATGTGCTTGCTGCTCTCCATGCACTTTGTCACTTCTGAGGTGTGAACTTTTCTTGATGTCCTACATCTGCTTTCTCTGGTACATTTTTCGTAGTCATTTTCACTTAATGTTAGGGACTGACTGAGAGTACTAATGCATGATATGAAACAATGAGATCTCCAAATATGATCCTTTTGGGAAAACAGCTCAAGTATGACTTCAAGCTACTATCCTCTCTTCCCTACATTTGCCTGTAACCTAAATATGCAGATTTATTAAGGTGGTTTCTGATCTGGCTATACAACATTGGATAAAAAAATTTTACAGATTTACAACAAATGTCCATAAGTGGTATCCTTGGATAATGAGGGGTGTCTGTAATTTCTATTTTTTTTTTTTTTTAGAACCCAGGCATTCCAACATGGGACACAGGTATCTTTTTTTTTTTTAAAGATTTATTTATTTTTACTGTAAAATCAGATAGAGGGAGAGAGAGGAGGAGAGACAGAGAGACATATCTTCCGTCTGATGATTCACTCCCCAAGTGACTGCAATGGCCAGTGCTGTGCCAATCCGAAGCCAGGAGCCTGGAGCCTCTTCTAGTTCTCTCACGTGGGTATAGGGTCTCAAGGCTTTGGGCCATTCTTGACTGCTTTCCCAGGCCACAAGCAGGGAGCTGGATGGGAAGCAGGGTTGCTGGGATTAGAACCAGCTCCCATATGGGATCCTAGTGCGTTCAAGGTGAGGACTTTAGCTGCTAGACCACTGCACTGGCCCGGTAGCTGTGATTTCAAGAGAAATGGGTGATATGGTCACACAGAGAGGAGAAACGGATGCTGGTGGGAGGTCAGAGAAGACTTCCAGAAGGGAGGAAGAAGAAGGAAGAGCTGCAGTTCACCAGATGGGCCACCTGGAGAGACGGCTGTAGATATTTTAAGCAGGGGGAGAAACAGGTGCAAAACCACAAAGGTCCAGCTCCGTCCCAAGGGCCCAAGCAAGGGCAATTGCAGTGAGGGTAGAAGAGGGAGGGAGAAATGGGAGGCAGAATGGGTGGGACTTCCTGCTCTCTGTGCACTGAGCAGCCTTTTGGATTCCAGTGCCACAGATTTGGAAAGCAAGACCAAGTATTGCATCTGTTGCACATAGTGTTTCCCAGACCTTCCACAGTTCTTGGCGTGCTCAGTGGATAAACTCCATTATTTAGCCCATGCATCCTCAGCAGGTGGTGAATGAATGCATGATGAACTAGTGAGTGAGTCAGAAATTAAATGACTATTTTCCTGGGTGAGTGTGTGTGTGTGGAGGTGGTCCTCCTGGTTCCCCAAAGTATCAGGCTTCCCTTGATCATTTCCACCACTGTCCCAATCACACAAAGAGCCCTTGGAATATGGCAGTGTCCCCCTGGCCGATTCCGTTGCTTCTGTTTTCTTGCTTAACGTCCCAAAGCCAGAAAGATCTTAAAGTGCAGGCCTCTGATTCTAGCCAAAGACCGTCTTGACCTCAGCTGAGCCTCGGCCACTCAACTTTCCCCATCATTTCTCTCTGCAGTGGAAATAATGATCCTTATCCAACCACCTCACCACAGATGTTGGACAGATTGATTAGTTAATGTTTAAAATTGCTTTGAGGAAAAGTGATGATTATTATTATTATGTTGTCTAAAGAAATGGCCTGCCTTTGAAAGGGAGCCACAGAATGGTCACTGACGTTTAATTTTAATGCTCCACATCTCTCAGGTGGAATATTTATTTACCAATAAAGAAAAATACCTCGATCATTGTGCAGTGGATGGGATTGGGGAGGAGCCCAACTTGGGGCCTGGGGGTTAAAACTTCCATCAGTCTGTTGGCTGCTGGTGGGTGCCGGGCTGGGGTCATCTCCATGCTCAGAGCCCCGATTCCAGCCATCGCGTACACGCGGTGACCTATCCCTGGGCACCAAACTCTGCCTGCTGGCCGCCCAGCAGCCAGCTCTGGGGTTTTGAGCTTTGAATCACTGCTTAGGTAGCTCCATGTTAAGCCCACTGTGCTTCTGGGATGTCAATCAATCCGAAAGACTCCCAATGACAGAGTAACTTTTCCTTTGAAGATAAGCGAGGGTAATGAGACCTGGTAGATTTAAGAAGAAGGACCAGATGATCTTTATGGATAAGTCTAATATACCAACCTCTTATCAATCATGTGTAGAACTTGTAATCGCTGAACAAAGTTGAGCACCGAACACCAGTCCATGCAAAAGCTAAGGCTTGGGGCTTGTCTAGCGTGATCATATCCTATTACCTGACATGATGATGGATCAGGAGACAGGTCTCATTAGGCAGGGCCATGACATTAACTAGTACACAAGAGAACCATATCTGGAGGTAGATTCTGTGGGGGGGATGTGTGGGCCACACCCTGTGGAAATAGTAGCTAGCTCCACTGGTTAGCTCAAGAGTTGGGGTGGTAATAGACTAAGCTAGGTGTGACCAAGGAGCCTGCCATCACTCACAGGTAAAGGAACCAATAACAGTCTGGACTGGTCAAGGCAGCAGCACCCGAATGTGCATCCTAAATAGGGTGTGGGGTAGGCCGGGCTGCAACATCCACCAACTCATACAAGGCCAAATGGAAGGCCAGACTATGCCTGACACTGGCCTAAAACCCACTGGCATGTATGAGAACTGGGTCTGGGAGTGGGTCAAGTGGAGGCACTTGGGAAACTCCACTGGTAGGTCATACCTCCTGCTGGTGAACACATGGTCCAGACATGGGGGGGTCAGACAAGCTGGGCAAAGTAGCTCCAGTGGCTGGCTAATGTGTGGGTTGGTAAAGGAATGGGATGGACCGAGCAGGACTGAGCAAACCTTAGCCCACAAGCAAAATAAGAAATCAGGATGGAGCACAGGTCATGCTGAGTTAGGCTGTTGCACCTACTGGCCAGGGACGCTAAGCCACAGCGTTTAGGGCAGGGGCCGGGACAGGTGAGGGGCTGTGCCAAGCTGAGTCAGAGCAACCACTAGAATGCGTGCAATCTATGGCTGGTAACAAGCCCAGTTGGGGAGCTAAGGGGACACCCTGGCAGGGTTGAGGTTCCTACCGAAGAGTGCGGGGGCTGGGATGGGGGCTGTGTTCTGATCAGGATACGGTTGTAGTCTCCCTTGGCACAAGTGTGGGTTGGGAGTGGACGTACCAAGCCGGGGTAGACTCCAGCACCATGTGGTACTCTGGAGGATCAGGGTAGATGTGGGACGGACTAGGCTAAGTCTCAGCCCCTACTGAGCCATTTTTGAGCTGTATGTGGGTATGACGAGTCGTGGCTGGGCTGAAACATCCAACAGTAAGAACCAGAATGGATTGAAAGCGAGTCAGGAAAAGCCACTGTTCCTGCTAGGACAAGAGGTGAACTGAGTAGGGCTGGCTCATGGACTCACTGGTATGTGTGAAATCTGGCACTGGGAGAGGTTCTGATGGAGGAGCCTTGGCAATTCCTCTGGCAGGACACAGTCCCTGCACGTAAGCGCAAGAAGCATAATAGGAAACAACCCAGTTTCCCACTGGCATACATTTGGTCGGGGGCAGACCAGGCTGAATCAGTTCACATCATCTACTGGCAAATCTGAGCACCAGAACAAAGTGTGGGTTGAGCCAGGTTCAGTCGTGACAAAAACCAGTGCACAATACGGAATGCCAAGGTGAGGTAACCTGTATACCGGATGTGACCGCAGCGCCCAACCAGCACACGTGAGAACCAGGGAGGGAGGGGGTGGAGCTGGCAGGGGGAATATGGAGGGGCTCCCCTGCTGGACGGCTACTCCCACTGGAGAGCATGGGCTGGGATGGGTGCAAACCAGAACAAGCAGGGCTATAACACCTGTGGACCTCATGTGGACTAGATCAGGGAAAAGCCAGGCTGGGCTGATTGTCCCTACTGGTGCAAACAAAAATTAGAGTGGGTGAGGGTTAGTTGGGCTTAGCCGCAGTATCAGCTGGCAGAAGCTGGCACTGGGGGCTAATTCTGTCAAGCAATATGGCAGAACCACCTGGAGAGTGCATAATACTAGAGTGGGAGAGGCCTAGGAGGGAAATAGTGGACTCCTCCCTCTTGGGTTACCACTCCCACTGGAGGGCACCAAAACCAGGATGGGGCTGGGGTAACAGAAAGGCACCCAACAGCATGTGTGTGGGCTGGATAGTGGAGCTGGTTGGGTTGAACCTGGCTGCAATGCCCACTGATATGCACTAGAGCTAAATGGGATGTGGGACAGACTGAGCAAGTTTGTGGTACATAGTGGCAAGCACGGGAACCAGGGTAGGGGGCAGGCCTGATGGGGGTTATGGGGGAGTTGCTCCGACTAGGCTGCAACTCCCCCAGGTTTATGTGATGGCCGAGTTTATGCTGGGTATAATTAGGCTGGACTGCAACACCCATCGGTTCACATGGAAGACAGGGCTGGAAACAAAACCAACCCAGCAGTTGCAACCACCGGCTGATTGGGGTGATGGACTGTGCCGGGCCCTATACTTGCTAGTACTTACAAGAATCTGGTCTGGGAACAACTCAGACAAAATCTCTTTGGGGATCTCCCCAATCAAACTGCTGGACTCAGAACCCTAACCATGTAAAGACAGAAGACAGAACAAGTCAGTTAACTACCTCAGCCATAAGTTGGCAGTGAAAAGCTGGAGACTCTAAGATGAACTATGTCAGTCAGTGGATTCTTCAGTGACCTCATCGTGCTCGGATTGGTGAGATTGGCAGCAATTCAGAACTGTTGAACTATCAAAACCACTTGAGCAAGACCCTCGGAGCATGCCCCACATCAGGGACCTGGGATGGGTGGGAAACTGGGTGGGGCTTCTCTCTTTATCTCCCCCTTTACCCCAGATACATGAAAAAAACAATATGGAAATAATAGCCTTACCCATTTTCCTGTAGCCCTTGAACATTTTTGCCCTAATTAACTATGTAAAGATTGTAAAAAATAAAGAACAAAAAACCAAAAATATCTCTCCATAGAACAGTTCCGTGCACCCATGCCTCTGCTTTTTGAAAGACTGGGCCACGGAATGCAATTGGGGCAACATGGTTAGGGTCTCTGGCTAAGGCTTGTCAGTAACAGGTTTATGCTTCAAGTTAGGGGTGCAGATGATGGAAAATGACTTTGCCTTTTGTCAGCCATATGTCACTTTAAATGTTACTGACATCAACCTAAATTGTGTGCAGAGTATTGGAGGTGTATATGTAACCATTTTCCTTCCTGAGTATGTTTGATTGATAACCTTTCACCTTGACCAGAAGTCAATAGCGGTTTCTGAGGGTTTTTATTTATTTGTTTCTGCAAAGAGATGATTTTAATGCATACAGAAAATTCACTGTTGAATAACAAGGGAAGAGAAGTGAACATTTTGAATCTATTTTTTTTTTTTACAAAAAAAGGTTTGAAAGGCAGAGTTCTGTTTGAATTTAATATAAAGTAGGAGAAAGTTGTAAGAGGAGTCTAAATTGCATTTAAATAATGGGAAGAAAAACCCTTAATTTGAAGTGTATGCATGTAGAATTGATGGCGGTGGTGTGATAATCCAAGCTTGATTTGTTGTTGGACTTCTTCAGTTACTTGGGCTTTTAGCGTGATTTATGCCTAAACTTTTAGAAAGGAATTTATGAACTGCATTAAGTGCAAAGGAAGAAGCATAAAAATCAGTAATTTGAGAGTCTGAGCAGCGGAGTGCTGTGTACAAATAGGCTAAATGGAAATAATAGGCTAATAGATGCATCAGAGAATAACAAATGGCTTTGTAACATCAAGGAACCAGAGCGCTGGGAAATTCTTTAATTATCGTCTAATTGGCTGGGTGAGATAGTGTTGCTAAAGACATGAAAGCAAAGCAGTGTCACTTTAAAATGAATCAAGTTTGAGAGATGCTGCATGGATGGCAGGTGATGAAGGTGGGAGGACAAGAGCAATCAGATGGGTCGCACTTTGGGACTTTGCCCAGCAGGTGGCAGAAGTGAGGCTTCCAGGCCGGCCTGGGGCTGCCGAACCTCGCGGGGCCTTCTCACCCCGGGCTGGGGCTGCTCCTGGGGGTCGGCCAGTGGCCGCGGAGACCCTCTTCGCGAGATGCATGCCCCGTTTGCGGATGAACGGGATCAAAGAGCCCGGGGCCCTCGTGCCTTCGTTTTTGGGCCGTATCTCGACTTGTCCCGATGATGTGCCGGGATGCTCTTGGTCCCTCTGGCCAGCTGTGGGGGTCCTGCGGGCGCCTCCCCGAGCTTTCCCTCCTGCCTCTCTGCTGGGAAGCAGTGTTGCTCAGAACGCTGGGCCTGCTACTTCTTTGCCATCACAAGTGGTAGCAGGTTGGGGAGCTGTTAGTTCTAAGCCTTCTCCCCCAACCCCTGTGCTAATTCCCAGTCTGTCCCGCATCAGTTACAGCGACTGTGGTGGGATCTGGTGGTGGAAAAACTTGAGGCGTGGGGCAAGGTAACCCTCTGGACCCCAAGCCCCGCCCCAAGTCGGGGCAGGGGTCTTCCAGGTCACCTTGCTGAGCGGACATTCTGGTCTCTGAGAAGGGGGGTCCTTGCGCCTCACTTCCCAGGTAAGCTGGGGACTAGGGTCAGGGGGCCCTGAGCCGGCTGCTGTGGGGGCTGGAGAGCCACATGTGGAGGGATCTGTGATCGTCTTTGCAGGCCGAGTCCTGAGGAGGAGCCGCGGGGAGGAGAGGCCCTGCGCAAGCAGCCCCCCCACAGACCACGAGCCGGCTACTCCTGGCGACCCCGGAGGCCGCCCCTTCTCAGGCGCCCACCTGGAGAAGCGGGCGGGAACTGCGGTGCGCACGGATCGCGCTCTGCCCTCTGGTGGAACGGGCGCGCACTGCAGAAGTGTGCCTCCAGAAAGTTCCCTGCGCTGGCGAGCTGAGACCCCCCTCCACCTGCAAGCAGGCCTGAACCCGGGCTTTCTGGCAGCAAAATCCCGCTTTACGGCAGAAACCAGAGGAAATAACACTGTGGGACCGAGGAATCAACACGTTCTGAAGCAGCTATCTCTGAATTACCCGGATGCTTGTTTTTCTTCCTTTATTATTTATTTTTAAAATTTGTTTTCATTTGAAAGAGAAATTTTATGGAGAGGGAAGGAGAGTTAGAGATCCACTGATTCTTTCCCCCAAAAGGCTGCGCAACAGCTGGAGCTGGTCTAGTGTGAAGGCAGGAGCCAGGAACTTCTTTTGGGTCTCCCACACGGGGGCAGGGTCCCAAAGTTTGGGCTGTCCTCTGCTGCTTTCCCAGGCCACAAGCAGGGAGCTGGATGGGAAGTGGAGCAGCTGAGATATGAACTGGTGCCCATGTGGGATGCTGACCCCACAGGCTGAGAATTAACTTACCCACACCAGCAGCACCTGCCTATTATGTATATATCTCACTTCATTCAAAATGCATTTTAACCACTTATTTTCATTCAATTTAATGGACTTTTATTCAGTATTTTATTAAGATGTGTAACCAGGGATCTCTAAAAGTATTTTCAGTGTGTTAAAGGAAAAACAGTATGGTAAGCCCAACATGTGAAACAAACTACATGAAGAAATGAATGAATGACTCCAAGGCGAGAGGTGCTGGGATAGTACTGGGGTGTTTGACGTGGTAGTTGAGGCTCTGGCTTTCTCATCTGTGGCCCACATTGGGCCCCTTCCGATCCCCGCATCCTGCTGACGCACGCCATGCCATCCCCGCATCCTGCTGATGCACGCCATGCCATCCCCGCATCCTGCTGATGCACGCCATGCCATCCCCACATCCTGCTGACGCACCACCCCATGCCATCCCCGCATTCTGCTGATGCACGCCATGCCATCCCAGCATCCTGCCGATGCACGCCATGCCATCCCCGCATCCTGCTGACGTACCACGCCATGCCATGCCCGCATCCTGCTGACGTACCACGCCATGCCATCCCCGCATCCTGCTGACGCACCACGCCATGCCATCCCCGCATCCTGCTGATGCACGCCATGCCATCCCAGCATCCTGCTGATGCACGCCATGCCATCCCAGCATCCTGCTGACGCACCACGCCATGCCATCCCCGCATCCTGCTGACGCACCACACCATGCCATCCCCGCATCCTGCTGATGCACACCATGCCATCCCCGCATCCTGCTGACGCACCACGCCATGCCATCCCCGCATCCTGCTGATGCACGCCATGCCATCCCCGCATCCTGCTGATGCACGCCATGCCATCCCCGCATCCTGCTGACGCACCACGCCATGCGAGGCAGCCAGGATGATTTAAGCACCTCAGACACAAACCCTCCACCTGAGAGATGGAGTGGCCCAGCCCAACGCAGCTGAGCATTTGGGGAGTGAACACATAAATGGAAGTTGTTTATCTGTCCAGTAATTATTAAGAAGAGCTCAACGGAAAGGTAAGCCAGCCTTCCCAAACTCACATCTTCTCACACCTGGATGATTCATCAAGTTGAAGGGACTTCTCACGCTTTGCCTGATGGCTCTCAGTCCTCAGCATCGGGGAGGAAGAAAGCCTTCAAGGGGGCGTTTTGAAAAAATGAAGATCTCTCAGGCTCTTGTCCTTCCCCTCTCCTCCTCGCACTGCTGCAGGGTTCCTGGAACTGCTCTGTCCTCGCTCGAAGGGCTTGTGTGACTTGTCTGGGCTGTGTGCGAGTCTGTGTGATCAGCCTCTGCTGTGGCTGGGGGAGGCTTGGCTTTGAAGGGGCAGCGGAGACTGCTTCCCCGGAGGTCCGTGTGCATCCTGCCGCCCCTTGCGTTGGCCAGGGCTTCTGACAGAGGAGCAGTGACGGAGGAAGCTGTTGGTGTGTTTTCTGTTATTATTAATTTGAGAAACAGAGAGAGAGAGAGAAAGAGAGAGAGAGAGAGAGAGAGGAGAGGAAAAGATCTCCCATCCAGCGATTCACTCCCCAAATTTGTTTGCCAGTGAGGGCTAAGGTGGAGCCCTGCCCGCCCGAGGGGCAGTTCAGTTCCTTGAGTCATCTTGCCAGGGGACTTGGGTCAGGCACCAGAGCTGAGACTAACCCAGGATCTCAGGTATGGAATATGGATGGGGTCTTACCCACTAGGCTCAACCCCCATTGCATGGTTGACAGTTCCCACTGAACTTCAGCCTTCCGGCTCTTATTCTAATCAACTGCAGTAGTTTACGATATGAATTACAAGTAACATGCATACAAAGAGAAGCTAAAAGTGGGTCTAAGCTTTGCACATGGAATTCCTAGAAAAGTGATGCTCTCTGGCATTGGTCCTGGCTTGGGGCTTGCTCCGTCACCTTTGTGCGAATGCAGGAGAAGGGAAAATCCTCCAGAGGGCACTCTCGCCCTCTCCATGAACTGAGAGCTGCGGCGCCTGCAGCTTTCCGAATGTGGTGCGCACTGCACAGAAAAGGCACGGGAATTCTATGCAGACTGGTGGGGTTGTGCAGATTGTTCTCATCGGCAAATCATACCTCCTGGGTTTCCTTTTCCAGATCATCATCCGTGGAAATCATGCTCATGTGAAAAAGCAAAATGTGGAGGATTCCTTTTGTTTCGTTTGTCAATGAACACTGACTCGGAACCTCCTGGGGAGTTTGCTGTAGTTCACTGCAGTGTTCCATTTATAATTAACAGGGGACAGAGGGAAATTAAAAGATCCAACTGCTTAACTCCTGGGCCGTTGAGCTGGCGGCCCGGGGGACTCGCCGGGAACTCTGTGTTCTGGCTGCGCCCCGTGGAAAGCCTCGGGAATGGCCCTTTGACCTCTTGCTGGGCCACCTGAGGAAATCAGCTCTGGTTAGATTAGATGGAGCGTAATTGGCTTTGGAGTTGTTACAGCACATTCCGGGTAGTTGTTTCCTCGTGTTTTGAAAGGCATGTGTTTGGTTTGGATCTGATCCGTTGTAGGGGGGAGCTGATCCCGTCTTGGGTGGGTGGCGGAGTGAGAGTTTTGTTTCCCAGGATCTGCTTGCCTAGCCTCCCAGTGTGCCCCAGTGAGGGGTGCCTGCTGGACCCCCTCTGACCCCTGTCCACCTCCCCCTCAAGCCCGAGGTCAGGGAGAGGGCCTCTTGTTGCTCCGCGGTATGATTTACAAGGGAGGTGCCGGCCTGTGTGATTTTCCAGGTTCTGTTCAACCCGGAGCTTGCACGGCTGCCTCAACTTACCAGTTCTGAAGTGAGGAGATCTGAAAACGTGTCTCTGTGACACTCTGAGTGGTGCAGCTGGTTTCCTTGCCTCTAGTCACGTGCCTCACCGTTGTGCAGCCACCAAAATGATGCTGTAAAAGTGTGCACAGGATCATTTTTTTCCCCCATTTTAAACTCTTCTATTCACATCACCTTCATGGGAAATACCAAACTTACTGCTACACACAAGGTTTTCTGTGACCTGTCCTACCTCTCCAGGCCTCCTTACTGGAACACAAACCGTTCTCTTTTCTCGTTCTAGGGTACTGCCAGCCCTACCCCACAGAAAATAGCTCCCACACCTAACAGCCACACTCCCTTGTCTGGCCAATGTCTCCAGGCGGGTGCTTCTTCCTCTGAGAAGCCTCCTTGGGCTCCCAGAGGTGTCCCTTTGTCATATGTTGTCTGTTCCATCCTCAGCCAGGGGATGTGGGGTTTGCTCACAGATGCTCAAAGGGATGCCTGGTTGTACTGCTAAGTTATCAGTTCTACCTGGAACTCGTGTAGAAAGTCTCTGCGAACTGAGAACTGGGACTGTCTGCCCTTAACCCAGACCCTGACATCTGGAGCTCACACTTGACCTGAGGCTGTCTCTGTAGCTGGAGTTGCCAAGTGAAGAAGCAGCAACCTAAGTGAGTTGTTAGTTAGTAGGAGTACGTTTGGTAACAAGTTGAGGAGAGTCAGCGGTCGCTGGGCAGACTAGCTGCTGCAGCGACATCTTATCAGCTGGTGGACCAATGCCCAAATCAATGCTACTGCCCGGGAAGACGGATCCGGCTGTTTCTAAAACTCACTTCCTCTGTCTGTGAAGACTCTGTGACCATTTTGCAAAGGGAGCTGTCTTCTGACTTGTTTGTGCCATTCCTTTGCTCAAATAAACTATTTAATTTTCCAAATATTTTTATAACCCACAACTTTTTTAGCCTTATTAACATGACTTTATACTACTACCTTCCATTTCCTTTAACATGACTGCCTCTTTGTGGAAGCTTCTTATCTAGTAAAAGGTTTTCATGATTGGTTATAGGATTTTCCCAGCAGTCTCTGTCCCATTCTATCTTGCAAGCTCTCAGCAGTAGCTGATGCCTCAACACTTTGAATCTCTTGGATTCAAATGCGTGCCCTGTAGTTTCCATCAGTTCAGGAGCCAATCAGGGGGTAAGTGGCTAAGTCATCCCCCAGGAGCTCCGGGCTGATCCCCTCCACCAAACTCTCCACCTTATGTCAGCTGTCTGAGACACCGTTGTTCTCCCTGAGCGTGACAGAGTCCAGCTTGTCCATCAGCAGGCTGTGCTTGTGCATCCTGGGAGACGGGCTTTCCGCCCAGGCTGCAAGCAGCTCATATGGATTTCAGTTGCCTAACTTCTGAACCCGGAGATCCCGAGGGACGGTTTAGGAAGTGCCGGTTGGGTAAACTAGAGCCCCCAGTGGTTTCTGTCACCTTCAGAAGTTTGCTTTCTCCTTAGCCACGTACCCACTGATTCATTCAGGGGGCAACTCATTCCCTCACACACCCACCCCTCACTCCCTTACACACCCACTCCCCCACACACCCACTTCCTCACACACCCACTCCCTCACTCCCTCATACACTCACTCCCTCACTCCCTCATACACTCACTCCCTCACTCCCTCATACACCCACTCTCTCACTCCCTCACACACCCACCCCTCACTCCCTCATACACTCACTCCCTCACTCCCTCACACACCCACCCCTCACTCCCTCATACACTCACTCCCTCACTCACTCATACACTCACTCTCTCCCTCACTCCCTCACACACCCACTCTCTCACTCCCTCATACACCCACTCTCTCACTCCCTCACACACCCACTCTCTCACTGTCTTCCACACCCACCCCTCCCCCATTCACTCATTGTACCCTCTGACTACCCACAAAGTGACTGACTCTGTCACATATGGCCCACTCACTCACCCACTGACTAGCTTAGTGGCTAGCTCACTCCCTCACATACCCACTCTCTCACTGACTCACTAAATACCCACCATCTTCCCCATTCACTCACTCGTTCATACACTCACTAACCACCCACTCACTCAGTAGACCCACATATTTCCCCCAACATCCCAGTTAGGGCATGGACTCATCAACTAACCTTATAGGAAGTATTCAAGAGATTCTCCCCCGGAAGCACAGCCCTGCCCCAAGGGAGCTGCCAAGTTACTGAAAGCTATCTGGTTCCTGTTTGACTCCCTAGGGCCCTGTGGCTTTGGGCTTTGCTTCTTTTTGTGCATCTATTCCATTCTTTCTTCACTTCCTTTTGATTCAGGAATTGATGCCAGTAACCACCTTCCCTTATTCTGACTGTGGTCCTGGCTTTCCAGGGCTAGTATCAAGTGTGGTCTGACTCCGGTCTCCATGATTTTGGTTCTTATTCATGACAATGATTGATTAGTCTTGGTCCAGCTGGTGGAGGCCTAGTTGAGGATGGATTTGGTCTAATTACATCTAAATAGGGATTTGTTTATTTGAGAAGCAGAACACACACACACACACAGAGGCAGCTCCTGCGTTCTGGTTCACTCACTCATCAAATGCACATGACAGCTGAGGTTGAGCCAGGCTGGTGCTGAGGTCTGGGATTTTAATCCAGGTCTTCAGTGTGCGTGGGAGGAACCCACTTGCTAGAGCAGTCACTATAGCCTCCCAGGGTCTGTATTAGCAGAATCCTGGAGTCTGAAGCAGGAGTTCAGACTTCAGTCCAGGAACTCTGATGTGTCTGAAACTTGTGTTTTAGCCACTAGGCCAAATACCTGCCTATGTTGAGTGGGATTTGAGTTCATCTGAGGATAAAGACCTTCAGAGCATGGCATGCAGAAGAGAGAGGAGGTAGAGGAGGTCTGTTAGTTTGGACTGTCGAATTTACTGATGCAGCAGAATCATTCCCTGGGAGAAGGTGTGGATTTGTAAACTACGAAAGCTTCTTTACACCTCAAGAGCAGCAGGATTCTTTTAGGTGGTCTCAACAGGGAGTTTTAGTACAAAATGAAAATAACCACTCCAGCCTTTTGGAGACTGAAGGGGAGCAGGGGACAAAGGAAGAGTGAGGCACAGAAAAGCCATAGATTTCATATGGGGCTCCTGACTTGCCACCAGGAGCAGAGCGGAGAGGAGCAAGGGATGGTCCAGGAAGGCTGAGGACATGTGAGGATCACAGGGAACCATCTGTGGGGTTCCCAGCTCCCTCACAGTAGCCTTGTCTTTAACATGGAGCGGGTGCTTCATCCAACTGCTCCCGGGAGCGCAGTAACATCCCAGTGAGACATCAGAGGAGGAGTCTCAGAAGGCAGAGACCAGTAGAGAACTTGTGTTAGGAGGTCACGCTGCAAACCCAAGCAGCAGACACGGAGTAACATAGGAGGTCTTTATTTCAGCAGGAGGGGTGGCCACGGGAAGTGAGAGAAAGCAGGGTAGAAGAAGATGACTGGAAAGGAAGAGAAGGCAGAGAGAAGAGAGGTTTACTGCCATATTAACAGGAGGCCAGTGGGAGAGCCAAGGGCCAAGAGCCCAGGGAAGGGAGCAGAGAGCCATGCGCAGGGAGAGCACAGAGCAGAGAGAGAGAGGAAGGGAGTGTGCTTTTATAGCTTAGGGGTGGGTACTGAGAGTACAGGGTTGTAGGGATTGGTAGACGTGGCAGTAGGTGAGGCCAGGGGTTGGGGGCCACAAGGGATTGTGGCCACAAAGAATTGGTGGGATAGGTTTGTCAGGGAACAAAATTGGGCGTAGAACTAAAGAGCCTGAGACTTACAGAATTGAAACGGAAACCAAAACATAACGGAACTGAAAGCAAAAGGGAACCGCAACCAAAACTTAATAGTTGCCTAAGGGAAGCAACTATTTGAAGCAGCAGCAGGTTTAAAATGGCTGGGTCTGATGGGTCTTTGGTGCAGGAGTCACTCCTGACAACTTGGAGTCCTGAGATGCTGGGCTGGTGGGATAAGGAAGAGTCTGGGACCAGGAAGGACCTGCGGCAGTCAGGGACCAATGATCCCCAGTGTAGACAGTTGGGGTTCTGCTGTTCTCCAGCGAGGACCCTGATGGGTGTGGAGCGGAGCCTGGCCCTACCATTATGGGGACCAGCAGAGGCCCTGGCGTGAGGATGGAAAGCTTCTGCTCAAATCTAAGGAGGGTGCTTCAGAGAAGAGAACTAGCTCTCAAAGGTTGTACACTATTCACATGGATGAATAATTACTCCCAGGAGGCTAAGTTAGACCCAAGGGGTATGTCTGATGTGAGAACAGAGTGAGTTATCTCTTAATCTATTTCCATTTGAATAGGAAGAAGGCTCAGGAGCTTGTATGAACAGTTATGGTGACCAAATACCTTTTTGCTTAGAGCATATCTAAATCATGATGTCGATTTGCTCATACTGTAGTGCTAAAACTGGATCTTCCACCCATCATTTGGAAAGCAATATATAATGACCTAGGCAAGGAGCATATGCTTCACCTGTTTGTGCAATCAATATTTCTTTTCATTTCATAAAATATTTGCTTATGTATTTGAAAGACAGAATGACAGAGAGAGAGAGATCTTCCATTTGTTGGTTCACTTCCCAAATGCCTGAAACAGTCGGGACTGGGACAGACTGAAGGCAGGAGCCTGGAACCCCATTCATATCTCCCATGGAATCTAACCACTTGAGCCTGCATCTGCTGCTTCCCCAGGCACATTACCAGGAAGCTGGATTGGAAGAAGAGCAGCAGGGATTTGAACTGGGACTCTGATGTGGCATGTGCTCATCCCAATTAGCTGCTCAATGTGCTGTACCAGGACGCCCATCCCAGTCAATGTTTATTGATCCAGTGCTATATGCAGGCTCTGAGGGCATTGCAAGAGAGAAGACAGACGTGGCATTTCTCCCAAACAACTGATTCATCTTTGGAATAGAAGGGGCCAGTAGCTTTTCTGTCCAGGTTAAGAATTGCACTCTGTGACAACTTGTACACCATCTAAGATGACAGTACACTTGTGCTTTGGGTAGTGTGGACAGATGCTGAATTGAAAACCATTTCCCTTGGAATTCATTCCCCTGCCACAGAGTTACTCCCTGCTTTCTGTCTTCTGAGTAGTTCTGACATGCACAGGAATTCATTGATTGGTCACCATTTGCCCAGAAATGACATAGACAAGGAGTATACACTTCACCTATTTGTCCAATCAATTTGTCTGTTTGTCTATTAATTGCCAAAGATGCAGAGAGAGAGAGAGATGAGGCTCTTTCCACCTTCAAATGGTTGACTGTCTTCTGGAGGGCATGAATATACCAGTGAATACTGCTGACAGATCATGAGCTTGTATCCTGGAGAAGAGGCAAGTCTGCATTTATACTGTGCAGAATGTGCACTAAACAAAGGATGCTAGGCCAGGCAGACCAGAAGTTGAGCTCCTGGGCCCTGATCTAGGGCTGCTTCCTCCCAGGGGAAAGATTGTGCTTTATCCCTTACAGGGTGCCATTTGCTCACCAAGCATGGTGGCCCTCCATACACTGGACTCTGTCTTCTCAGAGCGAACAGAACTTTCTAGCTCACACAAGGGCACTATAACATTAAGTGACACCCATGACTGAGGGGGGCATATTTGACCTGAGATGAAAAGACTAGAGAAATTGATCCCAAGACAGAGGTGGGAAGAGAGCTCTCTGGGAACAAGAAGGCACCAGGTGATTGGGCTCCATAGAAGATGGTGATTTTGAGGATCAATGAACAGTTTCCCCAATGGAGCATCCAGGAGAATTCTGAGAGATTGGACCACAGGAATGAATGGCATCACCATTTGTCCTGTAGCTTTGGGGCATCTTTGTGGGACTGAAAGTATCGTCTTCAAATCACTGTAATCAGTGATTAATTTTTCCTCGCCCATCAGCCCTTCTCTCCCTCATGGTTTTCTCTATTTCTCTGGCCCGTCATCTTCCTTTCCTGCCTTGGCTGCATGCTTTGGAATTTAATTATAGTCTACTTTCTTCATCAGCTATCCATTTCCTGCAAAATCTCCTTCTCCCTTTATCTCACCAGATTCAGAGCTGTGTGACAGGGAAGACTTATGCCTTAGATTCCTGAAAATAACCTTTCAGCCGTGTTTCTTGGGGGCTGGCTCATATCCATGTGGCGAGATGATTTTAAGTAGCAGGCTAGCAAATATCCTTCATTTAGCATCTTTGATAGTACATACATTGTACAAATAGACTTCGTGTATTTATTATGCGTAATAAGGAAAATAATGCAGATACCTCAGATGTGATTTTGCTGATGTGTTTAGCATGAAGTTGAACTATGGCTTATGTGAAAAAATGAATTGATTTAAGGAAAATCTGCCAGTTGCTCATAATTGCAAAGATAGTATGCAAATGGACTGGAACTTGAAATCTTACCTAGGATTGATTTTGATTAGTTTGGTGCTAGGCATTCAGGATAGTTGCCTAGAAGGGAGTAGCTGGTGGGAGGTTGGAAGTTAAGGAAGGAAGGCAGTTGTGAAGGAAGGGGAGGGTGGGGAAGGGAAAGGGTTGGGAGAAAACAAGAGGCAGCCCGTGATCTGAAGGAGCAGAGAGGGAGGCCGGGTTCCTGTGTTTCAAGGAGATCACTAGAGGGTCAACAGGAGACCTGATGAGAACATCACCCAGGAAGGAGGCAGGATTGCCATTGTGTCACTGCTGTCTGTCTTGGCACAGTAAGCTCTGTTCTGGTCTCTTTTCATCCTTGGCATCCCCTTCTGTACTCTCACACTCTTGGTCACCAAAGTGTCTGGGCCTATCCTGCCCGGTGATTCTCCACCTGGGCTGCGTGTCCTGTGGCTCAACTCAGTGTGACACTGCCTACCTGGAGAGCACCATGTCCCACAGACAAGGGCCTCAGCCCACAGGCCTGCAGCACTCACCTGCAAGTGCAGGCTCTTACCTCGGCCCCTGACCTGCTCATGAACATATCAGAGGTGCCCATGATCCCTCCTTCAGTTAATCTGTTAACAGACAAAACTATCCCTTGTTTCAGTGATTCTCAGAGTTTAGGAAAGCTTTTTGCCTTTGTCTACTTATTACTAAAGGACCACATTCTGGAAGAACCAGGTGTTATAAGTGTATAGGACAAGACCTGTGTGTGGAGAGATACGGAGCTCCCTGCCCTGTCTGGGCTCGTCATCCTCCCAAGCACCTCTGTGTGTTCAGTAACTGGTGAACTCAGAGTCTGTTCATTTCCATTTCAATGGAAGCTTCATAGTTTAGACAGGAGTTGATAACTCTTTGGGCTTTTGGTGATTGGCTTTATACCCTCCACAGAGGGCAGAAGGCAGGTTCTCAATCTCTTGGTAACTGGTCCCCAGCCTGAGGCTACCCAGGAACCCTCTGCTACTGGTAGTCTCATTAACACACTGAAAACCCTTGATGGGTAGGCATCTCATGCAGTGTTCAGTTGGTGAAGTCATGGCTCGGGGTACTATATCTCAATTTGTGTCCTAAGTTGGAGTTCTTGGCTTGTGTTTGTCTCCATTTCTAATTTATTTTCCTGCGAATGCTCAAGTTTTTGGGTCCTCAGTACCCAGGAGGGTGAGCCAGATGGAACTCATCACTACTGGCTTTGGTCTGACTTAGCCCTGGCCATTGTGGGCATTTGAATTCAAGAACCCCCGGATATTGAACTCTGTATTACCACCTATTGCATTTGTAGTATCCACTTGTCTTGCCTAGTAGAAAATATAAGGTTAGGAATGATTTTTTTACTGGCTATTATATTTCAAATATATGGCTTCATAGGGCCTAAATTACTGAAAAAAATTTAAGGATTTATTTTTATTGGAAAGACAGATGTCATAGAAAGAAGGAGAGACAGAGAAAAAGATATTTCATCTGTTGGCTCACTCCCCAGATGATGTTAATGGCTGGAGCAGAGCTGATTCAGTGCTAGAAGCCTGGCCTGGTATGGTAGCCTAGTGGCTAAGTACTTGCCTTGTATGTGTCGGGATCCCATATGTGTGCCAGTTTGTGTCCCAGCTATCTTCTCATCCAACTCCTTCCTTTTCCTGGGAAAGCAGTGGAGGATGGCCCAAAGCCTTGGGACCCTGCACCTGTGTGTGAGACCCAGGAGAATCTCTTGGCTCCTGGCTCAGCTCTGGCTGTTGCAGCCACCTGAGGAGTGAACCATCGTATGAAAAATCTTTCTCACTCTCTCTCCTTCTCTATAAAATATGTCTTTCCAATAAAAATAAACAAATCTTAAAAAAAAAAAAGCAAAGCAAGGAGCCAGGATCCTCTGGGTTTCCCATGCAGGTGCAGGTTCCCAAGGCTTTGTGCCATCGTCCACTAATTTCCCAGGCCACACACAGGGAACTGGATAGGAATTAGAACAGCTGGGATACAAATCAATGCCTATATGGGCTGCTACAGCTTGCAGGTGGAGGATTAGTCAATTGAGCTGCCACACTAGCACCTATTTTTTTAAATTATTATTATTTGAAAACAAAACTGGTTACAGGTAGAATATTCATATGTCTAGATGTATTTGGAACCTATTGGCACCGTATGATCATTGATAGATTCCTCTTTGAATCTCAAAATTTAAAGGATAAATGATCTGAACTCCCTAATGAGAGGTGCCCTCATGGGGATGGGGGGGATTGTTGATGGTAGTCATGCGATTCATCAAAGTTTAGATTTGGCTCTGGTTGGATAAGATGTTGAATTTTTAGATGATGTGTTCTATAATTAGATGTTTAAAATGCTAATGCATATTAATACTTGATTGATTTGATTACCCATCCTAACTATACTTTGATAACATTTGATAAATATATTGATTTATATTTTATTTTGTTACAATATTCTTTGCATAGCTATGCATTGATATATCTGATTGCATTTCAGTATTTGATTTCCTTGAGTAAGCTCTTGTTTTAACCATTGTCAAGTTGTATCATGTTAACTGTGATGTACTTGACTAATAGTTATGGACATACATAGACTTTTCAGTAAAACAAACATGAATTTTATGACCATTGTGTCATTGGGTAGGTCTTTTAACATTTCTGTTCTTTAGTTTCCTCATTTCTGAAATGCAGAGAACAACAAGAATTACTCATAAAGGACTAAGTGGATTAAATGAGATATAATTTTTAAAATAAATGTTTATTTGAAGGAGTGATAGAGAGTGAGCAAGAGACATAGGATGAGAGAGAATTTTTATTCATTGGGTCACTTCCCAGATGACAGCCGCACCCAGTGTTAGGTCAGGCCAAAGGCAGGGGCCTGAGATGCTATCCAAGATGCCTACGTGGATAGTGTAGACCTAAGCATTTGAGCCATCATCTGCTGCCTCTCAGGGGACACATTGCCAGGAAATTGCATCAGAAGGGGAGTAGCCAGGGCTCCAGCCAGGCACTCTGATTTAGGATGTGGGCTTCCCAGGGTGATGGCTGAATCGCTGCTCCACATGCCTATATTGATAATATATTTGTATAGGATATTTTGACTGGATCTTAACTAATATTCTGCATACAGTTTTTCAATATTTACTTGAGAGGGAGTGAGACAGATGGAAACAGATGGAGAAGAACCCTTTCCTCCCATCCATTGGCTCACTTACTCTCCCAAATGCCTGTGATGGTCAGCCCTGGGCTGGGCTGCTGAAGTAAAAAAAATGGAAACTCCATCCAGATCTCCCGCACAGGTGACAGGAAATCAGTTCCTGGAGCTATCACCTGTTGTCTCCCAGGGTCTGCACTGGCAGGAAACTGGGTAAGGAGCTGGTATTGAAACCAGGCCCTCTGATGTAGGGCACATGTCTTCTGCCAGACTAGACACTCTTCCTCCTCGAGAATCTTACTTTGTAGATGGTATTCATTGCTCCTGCCCAAACATCTGTTTGCATGCTCTCTAATGAATTAAGGCTTTTGTTTACAAATGTTGCAGGATGAGACTCAAGGAGAAGGAAGACTAGAAGAGAAGAAAGAAGGTTGAAGAAGATGGTGTGCCATGCCTGAACTCCATTCTCCCATTCCCAGGTACAGGTCTTCCTTGCGAACAAGGGCCTGTTGAAGAAGCAAGTGCTCTACTCTAAAACTCACTGAGTATATGATATAGTGTTATTTTTAATATATTGGAGAGTTTCAAGATTAAAATGTTACTTTTTTATGTGTTGTTTTAAATGTTTTGGGGTCATGCCTGGATTTAAAAATACTTTGAATAAATATAATATTACACTAACAAGTGTGTGAGTGATGTGATTATGGATTATTTTAATTTTTTTCTTTCCATACTTCCCAAGGTGTGATGGCTTTATAAAATGAAAGGAAGTGGGCTTTATTTGTTTCTATCAGTTTGCGCTTTTGTCTCTGTACCTTTTTTTTTTTTTCTTGAGCATTGGTTGGTTTGTGTATTTGGAAGACAAAGAGAAGCAGGGACTTTCCAGCTTCTGGTTCATTCCCCAAATGTCTGCAGGAGCTGGGAACCCAAGGCTCAGTCTAGGTCTCCTGTGTAGAGAGAGGCCATCACCTGCTCTCTCCCAGGGTTCAGTTCAGTAGGATGCTGGAATTAGCAGCAGAGTCCTAAGTTGGACCCAGACATTCTGATATGGGATAGCAGGTGTCCCATTGCACCATTGAGTGCAGAAGGGCCAAAGTGGGTTTTTGTTTTTCATTTGTACTGTCTTTTACTCACTTCTAACAGTTGTATCCTGTTAAGAAGGAGACAGACCTCTCACCCAGGCAACTTCTCACGACAGGACTGAATGAGAAGTGCTTTGGCCAAGAAGTCTGGATGGCAAGTTCCACGTCTTACTTCAGCTGAGTCTCCTTATCAGCAAAGCCAGGGGTTAGTCTCGGGGGCGGGGGGCACTTCCCCCACTTCCAGACCTGAGCTTGCTCCACTCTTGTTGTGTAACGGAAGTCAGTAAGAAAGGAGGGCAGAAGTCAGCCAAAAAGCTGCCTGTTGGACTTGAACAAGTGCTTTCCTTGGATGGAGATCCGTGCTGTTCAAATGAAGCATGAGACCAGGCAGAAGAAGAAAATTCACGCAGCAATGATCTGACAGGGTTTTCCTGGGTTTGGCACTTGACTTTCTCTTCCTAAGGTGGTGAAGGGTGTCCATGGGCAATAGAGGAAAACAGGAAGGCTAGGATTTGGGGATAAATGTTCAGAGAAGTAGAAACAAACCTATGACATGTGACTGATGAATGGGAGGGAGGGGAAAAAAAACACGAAGAGGCAGTCCGACACTTGCCCCCAGCTGATGGAAAGTACAAGTCTTGCACGCCTCCTGCAAGAGAGCCTGCAGTAGCAACCCCGAAGCAGCCTCCCCGTGTCCTGTCACAGATAACTAATCTATCCTGTTTTTCTTTAATTTTACTCTAAGTTTAAAGTAAATATTGATATTTTCCAAGATATAAAACCAGTCACTCATCACAAGGCATTTCTAACAAAACCAGGCAGTATGGTGCCCGGGCCTCAGTGAGGTTTCTCTAATTGGATAAAAAGATGAGGCCTGTGCTTTCTCATTTGCTTGATTAATTACTGCTCTGAAACCCTTGGAAACAGACATGGTCTGTGCATGGTATCTGTTGTTTAATCGAGGACAGATGTTTCTGGAAACCTTTTAAATAGGCCCAGAGAGTTACTGACTCTGGAGTGAAGTGAATCACTTGAACTGTATGTTTTGAAAGTAGCATGCCAGCAAGAAGTGACTTGTACTAATGTTCAGGTTAGAGTCGCCATAACCACTTTGTCCATAACCTACCAATGTTAAGAAGCAGCAACAAGAAAGTGGTAGCAAATGGCTTCACTTTCCAACCAGGGTCTAGGCTAGAAATGCCATAGCTCCTTGCTACCTACCCTGCTTCATCTACACTCCATTTTCAAGTCCATCATCGAAGCATCTCTCCTCTCTACTATTCTTACTGCCACAACCTCAGTGAAGGCCATGGTGTCATTAGACGTGCTATACGGTGAGACATGCTATGCATCTCAATAGGTTCAGGGAAAGAAACTTTAATGAGCAAACTACATCAGGGAGGTGGTCAGAGTTAAGGGAACAAGCAAGGGCTCATTGGACCACTATGACTGCTCTTGGGGTTGGGAGAGAGGGAAGGACCTTGTGGTCAAAGCAGGTGTGCGAGAGGGAAAGCTGCAGGGTATCTACAAAGAGGCAGGTGTGAACATCCTATCCCTTTTCCTGTCCTGTCTTCTGGTGGCCAAGCTCAACTGAGATGCAGTGGCCACAGCCCAGCGGCCACTGCTTTCTGCACAAAGCAGGGCAGAGACAGGTAAGAGTAGGTCAGGAGACCCAGCCATGGCCCCCACTCTTGAATAATTGTAGCAGACTCATGAAGTCCTCCTGGCCTGCAGGCTTCTTTCCTCTCCTAATCATTCTCTGTAATGTGACAAGAATGCTCTTTCTAAGGCAGAATCACCAAGTCACTCCTCTCTTATAACCCTTGGATGACTCCCTTATTCGCAGGCTAAAAATCAGAACTCCTCTGCAGGAGGTCCGGAGTCCCGAGAGTCACATGTCCATCGGCTCCTCTGCCCCTGTGCACTCCATGTGCTCCTGAGGACTCGCCTTGCACACTATCACTGCCCTGCCTCTGCCTGCAGTGCTTTTCATTCTGTCATGCCCTACCCTCCATGCCTACTTCTTTGTAAGATTATCCAGGAATCTTGCATGCTTATGCATGTGTCTTATTTACACTTCGGTTTATTAAGGACAGGAGACCAGAGACCTCTCTGCTCACTGCCCCCGTGTCTGCCACAGCTGGGGCTGAGCTAGGCAGAAGGAGGGACACTGTGACCTCCGCCATCATCTGCTGTCTCCTAGTGTGCACAACAGTGGAAAGCTGGAGGTGGAAGAAGGTCTGGGAACTGAACTCAGGCCCTCCAATGTGTGATGCAGGTGACCTGAGTGGCACCGTAACTCTGTTTAATAGACACGATTTTTTTTTCAGAAAAGTTTTATGATTGTAGAAAGGAACTGAGCAGGAAACACAGTTTCTATGACTTCTTTCTCACCTTTCCACACTATTACTGATTGCTGATATCTTATAACAACGTGGGACGTCTGTTACCATTGAGGATCTGATACTAACATTCTGTTAAATCTGTATTATGGTAGGACTCACTCTTTCTGATATCTAGGTCTATGGTTTTAACAAACACATAATGTCAAATATCCACCATTGTAGCCTCATACAAAACATTCTTCAATATCCTTGGTGGATTGGCTCTAGCACACTCCCACTGCAGATGCCAAAATCTATGGATACACAAGTCCCTTTATACAACAGGTAGCATTTGCATATTATTCATGAACATCTTCTTGTTTCTTTAAATCATCTCTAGATTATTTTTTAATATTTAATTTATTTTTATTTGAAAAGTAGAGTTAGAGAGAGAAGGAAAGACAGAAATGGAGATCGGCCATCCACTGGTTCACTTCCTGCAATGGCTGCAATGGCTGGAGCTGGGCCAGGCTGAAGCCAGGAGCCAGAATCTTCCTCCTGGTCTCCCATGTGGGTGCAAGGATCAAGAAATACAGCACTAATCTGCTGTCTTCCCAGGCATTAGCAGGGAACTGGATTGAAGAAGAGTGTCGGGACTTGAACCGATGTTCATATGGGCTGATGATGCCAGAGGTAAAGACAGCATGTTAAGCACCTTGCTGGCCCCAGATTATTGATAGTAACTAATATGCTGTACATACCATATAAATAGATATACTGTGTTATTTAGTGGATAATGACAAGAAGATTAACTTGCTTAGTATGATTGTACTATTTTTGGATATTTTTTATCTGCACTTGCTTTAGTTCATAGAATCTGAAAATACGGAGAGCCAGTTGCAGCTTGATTGCCCTGCAATAGCCCATGTTTCACTAGTCTCCTCCCCTTCCTTCAAAACTCCTGAAAAACACTAAGTTGTGTGTGTGTGCCTGTGTATGTAGGTATACGTATGTGATTTTTAAATTGATTTGGATAAACACCAAGGCATGTGATTGCTGAGTCTTATGATAAGACCATATGCAGCTTTGTAAAAAACTTCTGGTCTTGCACTTTGTTTGTACCAGTTTGCATCCCTGCTGTCAATGCATGAGGGTTCCTTTTGCTGCCTTTGCCTGCTTTAGATGCTTCAGTATTTTGGATTTTGGTCCTTTTGGTAGGTGCACAATCATGTCTTACTGTTGTTCGAATTTTCCGATTCCCCAATGATAGACGAGTTGAGCATCTTTGCTGTGTTGCTCTGCCATTTGTGCTGTAGTTGTGCGTGTCAGCTTAGCCCATTCTCTCTGCAAGTTCCTCTTGCCTGTTGTGTCATGTAACTTTGCTATGTAATAAAAACTATACTAAAACACAGGCTTAATCAGCATTAGGGTGGAGTGTATTTAAACTGATGTATTCGTTTTCCCAAATCTTCCTGAGTGCGTCAGATTAAACAATGTGTCCTATAAGAATATGTTTATCTAACCAATGGTTAATACATATGTATCTTCAGGCTCAGAAAAATTAGGCTACTGGCCCAGGGCACATGGCTGGTCAGCCAAGGTATTTGTTAGTTGTGTAAGCCCATGTTTTCACTGTACTCTTATAGGTAAGCCTTGAGCAACAGGTAATTTCACTGCCCAACTCCACAAAGAGCATGTGCAAGGTGGAGGGGAATGGTTGCTAGCCACGCTTATTACCAGTAGGGGTGCGTTAAAGCTAATTAATGTGGGCTTTTGGCCTACTTGACCATTTTCCCTGATTTCACCTGCTTGGGTTCAACCATTTGCAACCCACAGAGTATTCGATGCTATTGGCCTGGAACTGCTGGTAGCTGTTCCCGCCAGCCCTGGCCTCCTACAAGGACTGTCCCAACTCTTGGCTGGACAGGAACTTCACTCCCTAAAGGTGTCCAAGTGACAGCTACCACCCAGGCCTTGGTATCTACTTTGGTAAAGGTCTGCTGGTGTGACTGGAAACTTCCACTCTCTGACTCTCACTCTTCTGGACCATTTCTGAGCTACGTCAGCTCCATGGTAGGCAGCGTGCTGCTTTTTTTGCTCTTCTATCTCACGGCCAGGCTTCATTCTGAGATGATCAGTGACCATGTCTAGCTGAAACTAGACCACCATTCTTTAGCCTGTTTTTATCTGAAAAGCACCACAATGGCTCTGCTCCCTTGCTTCTGTTGGAGTTCGGTGCTTCCCTAGGACTTGGCTGAATGACCAAGGCCCTGGGTTGGGTGTTTGTAAGATGTGTCTCAATAACTTTGCTCTTGGCTAGATCTTATCTCCAGGGTGCATTTTATTCCATAGTCCTTCATTGTCTGGAAAACCTGGGATGAGAAATAGCTTTATATTCCAACTCAGCTGGTCTGGGATCTCTCTGTTCCCTCTAAATCCTGCCTGTGGCCTCACCGGTTCTTTCCTGAACTGTACCTGATCACATGTGCTAGAAGCTTCTGTATACTAGCCCCTGGAATCTTCTCCAGGCATCTTTTTATTTTTAAAAATATTTATTTATTTTTATTGGGAAGTGAGATTTACAGAGAGGAGGAGAGACAGAGAAGAAGATCTTCCATCTGATGATTCACTCCCCAAGTGACTGCAACTGCTGGAGCTGCGCCAATCTGAAGGCAGGAGTCAGGAGCCTCTTCTGGCTCTCCCATGCAGGTGCAGGGTCCCAAGGCTTTGGGCCATTTTCGACTGCTTTCCCAGGCCAAAAGAAGCTGGATGGGAAGCAGGGCCGCCAGGATTAGAACCAGTGCCCATATGGGATCCCAGCGTGTGCAAGGCGAGGACTTTAGCTGCTTGGCTACTGAGCTGAGCCCTCCAGGCCTCTTTTTAATCTTCTAAGTTAACTCAGGTGACAGTTTTACCAGATGTCTTCCCACTAGATAGCATGGTCTGTGGTTTTCCAGCCTCCTGTAACAATTTCCTTGCTGTTTCTTCAGCTGTAGCTGTCCTCTGGCTCCAAGGCCAGAACCACATACTTTAGGAATTTATTGTGGCATTAGTTTCTGTGAAGATCCGATATTGCAACACAACAAACCACTTCAAAGCACAGGCTTTAAAATGAGCACTTGTTATGGGGACCCTCAGGTCTGTGGGTTGGTAGGGGCTCGTTGGGAAGTGGAGTGGCTTAGCTTCAGGATTCTGATACCAGGGCTTCTCCTTGTTGCCATAAGCCAGTGGACTTACCAGGGTGGCCTTGCTCCACAGGTCTCACCCCTTCCTTCAACCTCTGCCTGAGCCAGGGCACATTCTTGTGGCAAAGGTTCAAGAAGGCACATGGACATAGGTGACATGTTAAGTCCTCAGGCTTAGAACTGACCCCTCCTCACCCCATGGCTTGCCAAATAAGTCACATGGTCAGGCAAGAAGCGAGAGGATTCATGATAGAGCCATGACCAAAGTATGGACGTCAGGAGGCCAAAAACAAAACAAAACAAAACAAAACAAAACAAAACAAAACAAAACAAAATCGGGACAGTATTTCATTCTGGAGTTCCTTTCACCTAAAAATAGGAATCCCTTGTATGTAGTGCCTTGACGTTTACAACGCACCCTCCAGAACATTTGCATCACTGTTGTGTTCTTCCTTCAAACAATGAGTCAGATCATGTAGAAGAGGAGCGGGGTCTCATCATCATTGTGCCTTCAGAGTCCAGACAGTCTCTGGCACTTAGTAGGTGTTTAATAAAAGACCTGATGTGTGTGCATGTGAGCAGACAAAGGAATGATGCCTTCCTCATGGATTGCTTTGCTACTTAGGTCTGGAGGGGCCACGAGTTCAGTGTTGACTTGGAATCCTGTTCAGACACTTTCTGCAGGATGTCTTCTTTGGACAGGAAAAGCTTACCTTGGTCTTTAGACTTCTTGGGAGCAAAGCGCTGCTTAGTGTTTGGAATACACCATAAATCGAAAAAGACTAATAAAAGATTAAAAATGAACCAAAGGGAAATTGCTGGGAGGGAAGAGTTGATGAAATACCAGTGGGGGTTTTCATGCTACTCATTTTTCTCATACTCTTGCATTACAAGAGATGAGTGAGGGAGTTCTAAGTGGCTGTCCCAGGGGTGCCCAGTCTGTCATTGCCTGTATTTTGTAATCAGAGCCAAAAATCAATTGGGAAGGGGGCAGTGGTGCAGTCAAGCCTCCATGAGCAATCTTGGCAGGCTGTACGACAGCCTCAGTGAACCTCGGGGGACAGTCTGACGGCGGCTGAGCCTCTACGCACCTTCCCTCTGTCTGTGCTCATGGGTGGACTACTGCGCTAAACAGCAGCACGGTTTGTCCCCTTCAGAGCCTAATTATCTGCTCTATTCTCAGAGTGTCTGTCATGCTTTGATTCTGGACTGTCTAGAATCTGGGCCTGCAAGAAATAGCCTGTTCAGAAGCTGCCTCCACTGTGCCATTTCTGTTGGGGAAGTCTGAACAGGCAGAGCCAAGCCTCAGGATGTCACCTTGTGCTCTTGCCCTTCCTGCCCCAGCCCAGGTCATGCAGACAACCCCTCATCCCACCCGTCTTCACCCAGGAAATACCGCATGGAGGGCGGGCTAGAGATGAGGCTGAGGTGGACTCAGGTTCCAACTCTGCTATGTACTGTGGCCTCTGGGGGCAGAAGCTTAACCTCTCTCACTTTTGGTTAGGAAGAGGGGTAGGGCACTTCCTTATAAAAGCTTTAGTGGTGTATTTGAAAGGCTGAGTTTTAGAGAAAGGAAAGAAAGCTCTTGTTTTCAGGTTCCCTCATTACCTCCCCAAATGCCTGCAGTAGCCAGAACGGGACTGGGGCTGAAGCCAGCAGATGGGATTGCATTCTGAGATGCTCATGTGAGTGACAGAATTCAGTGGCTTGAGCCATCTCTGTTGCCTCTCTGGATCTGCACTGGCAGGAAGGTGGAGTCAGGTGCCAGGGCTAAGATGTGAGCTTGAGCACTGCGATGTGGGCTGCAGATGTTTCTGCCACTAGCCTAAACATCCACTTGTATTGTATTTCTTCTATATCCTTCATGGCACATGATGGCAGTGGTCCTCAGATGCTGTACAATATGTGCTTTGTATAATGTTTTCAGGTGCTTGATGGTATAAGAGAGAGTTCCAGAGATCTCTTTCAGGTTGCTTTATATTGCTGTGTGAATTCAGGGTGAAGCACAGCAGTGTGACTCTGTTAACAATGTATGTTATGTGAAAGTAAATAAACGTTTAGAAAGGGAGAGATGGAGAGAAAGAAGGAAAGGAAAGAAGAAACCGAATGAGACAGGGAGAGAGAAAGTGAAGGAGAAAGTAAGAAAGAGAGGCGATAAGGAAGGAGGAGAGGCAGCGAGGAGGAGAGGAAGAGATGGAGGAGGAAGGCCCAAGGCCCCTTCACCCAGTGGGAGTGCTCGGGTGGTGTGTCCTGCAAGCCAGGAGCAGCTGAGGCTGAGCACCTCCAGCCCTTCCCAGTGTGCAGGCTGCAGGGGGCTCTTGGCACAAACCTGGGTTTCTGCCTGAGAAGGTTCCATCCTGGCAAGCTGCTGGCATCAAGGTCATTGTGAAAGTATTGTTGGGACCTTCTTCAGAGCCTGGGTCTTGACCCTTCAGAGGCGTAGGTTTCTAGGTTTCCCAGAGTCTTAAGGTGGGAGGGTGATGAGAAGTCGTTGATCTCAGGCAGTGATCCTCTCCTGCAGAAGTGCTCCCTGAACATGGGAAGGATGCACTCCTCCAGGAGGCAAGGCTGCTGCTGGGATGCAGGCTGTCAGCGAGATCACCTCTGAGTGCCAAGAGGTGGGGTTTGCCAGAAACCACAGCCACATCCCTCATGTGGGCTCTGAAATCACAGGATCAGGGTCCCCCAGCTCTCACAGTCCCTAGTTTCCTATAAGATATAATGCCCTTGGGGCCCGGCGCGGTGGCGCAAGTGGTCAAGGTCCTCACCTTGCACGCCCGGGATCCCATATGGGCGCTGGTTCTAATCCCGGCGGCTCCGCTTCCCTTCCAGCTCCCTGCCTGTGGCCCGGGAAAGCAGTCAAGGACGGCCCAAAGCTTTGGGACCCTGCACCCGTGTGGGAGACCCGGAAGAGGCTCCTGGCTTCGGATTGGCATAGCATCGGCCGTAGTGCTCACTTGGGGAGTGAATCATCGGACAGAAGATCTTCCTCTGTGTCTCTCCTCTCTGTATATCCGCCTTTCCAATAAAAAAATAATAAAAATAAATCTTAAAAAAAAAAGATATAATGCCCTTGGTGGTGTTAGAACTAGGAGTGGCTTGGAGGTCATGGCCACTTAGTGTAAAGCATTGAGTCTGAGAGTTGAGTTGACTACCAGGGATCATAGAGAATACAGCTCCCTCTTCAGGCATTTGAGGAATGTATGTACCTTAGACAAGTGGGGAAAGCCCAGATCCTCAGCCTTAGTGGGTAGCAAGTTATAGGCCAAGTGCTTGCCCCTGCTAACTCTGTAGAACTGAAAAGAGTTTTACCTTGTTGTGTTTGAGAGGCAGAAGGAGAGGTGGGGAAAGACAGACAGACTGCACTCCTAGCACTCTCAAGATCCATACAGTGTCTAGGACGGGGAAGGGCTTGAAGGAGTGTGGAATCCAGTCTGGGTCTCCCACATGAGTGATAGGGACCCATTTGCTTGTGTCATCATGACTGCCTCATAGAGTGACGTGGGCAGGAAGCTGGAGTCAGGAGCCAGAGGAAGAACTTGAACCTGGTTACTCTAACCCATGGATAACTTAATCACTAGATCTATGCCTGGTCCCGGAAAGAGTGAGAGTGAATGATCCTCTCACTGCCACACATCTTGTTCCTGAGTTTACATGTATCTGACTTACCCAGTCCTTACCTGGCAGGTCCTTTTCTAAGTGCTTTACATATTCACTCTCCTGCAAGTCTCTTAACACTAGTGAGAGGCAGCAGTTCCATTGTACAGAGAGTGAAGTCATTTGCCCAAGGATACCCAGGTTGTAAAAGGCACCAAGGACATGACTGCATCTGTTCTCCCAACCATGGCACTGTGATCCTTTCCTTATGTATAATCCAGGTACAACAGGGAGCAAATACAGATAGAAAGTCAACAGAGGGTCCTTCTGTGGCCTGGCTTAAAGAGCTGCAACATTTGGTGCCGTCTGCCTTGTGCACTGGGCATTACAACCAGATGCATTCTAAGCTGGACACAGTTTGTGTGAGCAAAAGCTCAAGCATCTTGGAACTGGTAAATTCAAGGGCACCTTGAAAGGTTCACGAATGGGTCAGGCGTTTGGCACAGTGGTGAGGATGTCACTTTTGATGCGTGCATCCTATGCCAGAGGGCTCAAGTCTTGGGCTGCTGCCTGATTTCAGTTTTTTACAAATGCTCACTCTGGTGATAGCTCAAGTGGTTGGGTCTCTGCCATCCATATGGGGCATCTAGTTGGAGTTCCCAGTTCCTGTCTTCACTTCTGGATTTTTGAGGGAGTGAGCTAGGAGATGAGACTTCCCTCAGACTCTCTCTCTGACTTTCAAATAAAAGCAATATATTATTTTTTAAGGTTTACTTGTTTATTTGACAGAGAGAAAGAGGAAGACAGAGAGATATCTTCCACCTGCTGGTTCACTTCCCAAATGATTGCAATGGCAGGACGGATTCAGACTAAAGCCAGAGGCCAGGGGCTACAGCCAGGTTTCCCAAGTAGGTGGCAATGACCTAAACACTTGGGCCATCTTCTGCTGCTTTTTCCAGGACAGTTGGGGAGCTGGATCAGAAGTGGAACATCAAGGACACAAACTTGTGCCCATTAGAGATGCTGGCATTACAAAAGGTGGTTTTACCTGCCATACCACAAGGCTGGCCCATTACATTGATAAATAATTCAAAAAACATTTGATGAGGGCTCTAATATGATGTTACATTGGCAACCGCGTGTAAGTGCCAGTTCGAGTTCTGATAGTTCCATTTCCAATCTAGCTCTCTGCTAAATGCATCTGGGAACGCAACAGAAGATGGCCCAGGTGCTTATGTGGGAGATTGAGATGGAATTCTGGACTTCTGGCTTCAGCTTGGTCTAGCTCCAGATGTTGCAGCCATTTGGGGAGTGAACCAGGGAATGAAAGATCTCTGTTTCTTTCATCATCTTTCTCTGAAACGATAATTATCAAAGAAATCAATAAATATGGTCTGGTGCGGTAGCCCAGTGGCTAGACTCCTCGCCTTGCACGCAGTGAAATCCCAAATGGGCACCAGTTCTAATCTACACTGTTCTGCTTCCCATCCAGCTCCCTGATTGTGACCTGGAAAAGCATTGGAGGACGGCCTAAAACCTTGGGACCCAGAAGAAGCTCCTGGCTCCTGGCTTTGGACTGGCTCAGCTCTGGCTGTTGCAGCCACTTGGGGAGTGAATCATCGGACAGATCTTCCTCTTTGTGTTTCCTCCTCTCTGTATATCTGACTTTCCAATAAAAATACATTTCAAAAAGAAATGAATAAATAATTGTTTACCCCTCCCCCCCCAAAAAAAAGGAGTAGAAAGCTTCATGGACAACATGATATAAGAAGACAACTTTATTTTGGTGCAACAAAATTTCTGAAAACCCCGCATACGTTTTCATAATAGGCATTTTTTTCATGAATGTTTTGTAGCTGCTTTGGACCTCAGGGATCCTGGCATGCTTGAGGCAAACTTGAAACATAAACCTCCAGATGGCAAATATGTGATTCATGCTCAGAATGTTCAAAGGTGCCGCTCCATCTCTTGCAGAGGGGGACTTGGGTGGAGAGAACAAGGTAAGTTTGTGGGCCAGAAGCCCAGCGGTGTGATCGTGAAGATGTCACTTTATCCCTCCAAATTTGGTTTCCGTATTTGGAAAATGGAGTAGATGACACATTCTTAGAAGGTGTTTGCACAGACTGGAGGAGAAAATATATGGCCACATGAATCTAACAGTTAGCTAAGGGAGGTGACATCAGCAGAAGGATCAGGAGATATTCTGGGATGGAGACATTCCCTTCCCACCAAAGGATGGTCCCCCTAGCTGGGTGGTGTAGCTGCAAGCCCCGGGGCCTTAGGAGGCAGCTGGGGCTGTGTTCACCTCGTGGCTCCATCACCTACTGCTGGCCTTGAAGGATCACTTAAACTTTCTCAATTCAGTTGTTTCTCATTATTGGTAGACTAATATTGGTATATGGATCTCCTTGGAACCTCAAAAATTTACAATGCCTACAAGGTATGAAACAATGCTAGCTTTCTCCAGCCCCAGAGATGTGCCAGTAAGAGTTAATATCCATCTACCAAGGTTTGTACCAAGACAAGCATGAATTCCACTGTCCGTTGCACCTGTTCTTGCTGTTATTTGGCCTTAAGAAGGTGATCAGAGAGTTATGTTAGGAGGAAAACTACGGGCCAAGTTCTCCAGTTTCCCCACTACATGTTCTTGACACATGTTCCACCTTTGTACTGTGACTTGGGCACCTGCATTTGGAAGAGGAGGACAAAGTTTGTGAATTGAAATCTCCCATACTAATCTCCATAGAATGACTTCTTGATGACATCCTCCAATTTTGACCCAATTTTGGGAGTACTTTTGTTTCAGTGATCCCCAGTGGAGCCATCGGTGGGCTTAAAAGGGGGTCTATGAACCCCTGAAAGGGTTTTCCATCTCTTCACTTTGGGGTCTGCCACTGTCCTTCTCTATAAAGGTGAAGGGACACTGTTCAGAGAAGACAGGGGCAGAAATGCTGCTCCACTAGCATTAATCTGCAGAATGCAAGGTGGAGTTCATTGGGTCTTTCCCCACTCCCTTTAACACAGCAGTTCCAGCAGTAGAGAAGGTCTAGGTGTTTGGTGCAGCTTCTCTCCCACATGTTTGGTTTTCTCGTAAGAGAGGAAGTCCTGAGTCTGTGGCCCAGGGGACTCCCATCTATGGATTTGCCCACAAAGTAGGCGACCTTTTTTTCTCTGGGAGACCTTTGTCCTTGAAACCCTTAACTCAGTGATGGATGTTGGCATTGAAAGACCACAGCCCATCAGAGCCCCTCCTGGACCCTGAATTGCTGAGTCCTCTGCCTTTGTGATGACTATTATGTGGGTAGCTTTGGGTGATTCTATGAATTCCCCACACTCCTAAGCACAGCCTGGTCCAACAGGCATGAGGGCCAGATGCCAGAAATTTGGTTGGACCATTTAAAGAGATTCCTCCTTTTTCTTCTTTTACAAAAAGCTTCTAGAGGGTCCTAATTTATGGTTTTTAAAGTAATTTGGCCCCAAACAACCACCGTAGACTGATTCACTCTCCTGGGCATTCATTTCCCATAAATCCGGCTCTGCTTAGGTGCGCCTTGGCTTGGACTGGAGCGCGGATTTGTTTAGTTATGCTGGGCTGTAGGCACTAAATTGGGCCGCATTGTCACTTCTCATGGTAATATAAACAAAGCCCACAGACGGCTCAGCCCTCGTCAGTGGCTGTAATCGGTCAAGTTGGCCTGCTGTGCTATAACTCAGAAGGAAAAAGTCCGATAACTTAGTCTGAGCTTCACCTTTCATGAGCCATCAGTTCATCCATCACCCGTGACATAAAAAGGGCTTCATTCCCACAGCGTCCACCCCAGAAGGTTTTTCCCGGTGTTAAGTTCTTAAAAATAGCATCTGTGCTGAGAACATTATTCTCCAAAATTTTACACAAGTGCCAATGCTTCTACTAAATCAGGCTTGCAGGATAATTCCTCAGGGCTCTGTGTGTTTATTTAGGCCAGAGTGGCTATTTAGGAAAGCTACAGATGCAGGTCAACTTCTTTTTTTCTTTGGCTCCGTCCAGCTTGTGTTCTGTACCTTGGACACTGTCAACGGGGCTGTGGGGCTGCAGGTTCACCTGCTGTCATCAGAGCACTCACCTCCGGAATATCTACTTGGTGTCAGGCCTGGAGTCAGGCACAAGAGACTACAGCCCTAAGGAGGGACTGATACAGAGAAGACATGCCAAACAAACAAAACAATGACTGTGGATAGAGAATGGAACCATGAACCGGTGGAATGGTGTAGTTAGGTGTACTCAGGAATGTGTCTTTGAGCAAAGACATTTCAGCTGAACCTGAGGGTTCCGAGGACCAGCTGGACCAGAGGAGAGCTCTCCCCTGCAGCCAGGGACCCCAACCTCATCTTGGGACAGTCCGATCACACTTGCTCATTGTATCTTTATCCACTGGATTATTGCAGAGCTGAACTTGTGCCTTACTTCAAGCATTGTTTGATGCTAATGAGTTGTGATGTTCTGAGACTCAAGATGTTATCCTAAGAAAGCCAGGGAGCTGCTTCATTTCAGAGGAACTCCTTCTGCTGACCCCCTGCTGGGGTCTGAGGAGGCTCTCACAGCTCTGGGAGAACCTCAGGAAGGAGCTTTGTTGCTGTGGGGCTCCCGGTGGAAAAATTGCTTCCTGGCTGTAAATGAGTCACAGGGGGGCTTGCTTTTCCTCCACAAGGTCAGACGTGCGGTGCGCTGCCTCAGCTCCCAACCTCAGAAGTTCCAGGCTGCCCTCATGTCATTTGTTAGGTTTTGGGATGACCTCACCCTCTGACAGTGCTACAAGGCCTATCTGCACAGAGCAAGGCTTGAGTGGATATAGAATTCATCTGACTTTGAGGAGTTTTGAGAAATTGACGAAGCCCCAAGTGTGGGCGGAACTGTTGTCAGGAACTGAATAGCGCCCGGATGAAGCAGGGTGGAGAAGGGTGGGAGGCTCTCAGCTGGGCTGGTGCCTGAGTTCATCACAGCCATGCCTGGATGGTACCTAGAACTGCTGCTCTTTGTAGATATCAGTGGCTGCGCCTTCTCCCCCATTCCTCCATCCACAGACCTAGAGATGCAAGAAATCCTCTCCCACTCCTTCCTGAAGCCCATCCCAGCACTTCCCTGGAGATGAATTGAACTGTGACATCCACAAAAGGTGTTCGAGTCCCAACTCCCACTGCCAGGAAATGTGCCCTTATTTGGAAAGGGAATCTTTGCACTTGGTCAGCTGCATGTGAGACGCTTAGGCTGGGTCCTGATGCTGGATCAGGGAGTTTTCATTTAAGGGAAGTTTTAGGGGTGGGCATTTGGCCCAGTGGCTAAGATTGTAGTTAGGACTCCAAGTCCTACCTTGAAGTGCATTGCTGTGATTCCTACTCTCAGTTTCTGGTTCCAGATTGTTGCTGGTGAATTAAAACTTTATTTTGGTGCCGCAAAATGTTGAATTTGTGTATAGCTTCTTCATAATGTATATTTTCCATGAATTTGCTATGCATTTTCTCAATAAGTATAATGAGGACACTGTCTCTTTATTTTAAAAGATTTATTTGTTTTTATTGGAAAGGCAAATTTACAGAAAGAGGGACAGGCACAGTGAGAAAGGTATTCCAAATACTGGTTCACTTCTCCAACACACTGCAATGGCCAGAGCTGAGCTGTTCTGAAGCCAAGAGCCAGGTGCTTCTTCCAGGTTTTCCACTTGGGTGCAGGGTCTCAAGGATCAGGCTGTCTTCTGCTTCTTTCTCAGACCACAAGCAGGAGCTGGATCCAGAAGTACAGCAGCCAGAACTTGAACCAGTTCCCCTTTGGGATGTCAGAGTCATGGAAGCTATTAATCACACAAGAAGCCATTTTCTCTTGTAACCACTATGTTGATGTATTATAGAATTTTTCTAACTTTCACATATGAGAGGAAACATTTTGTCTCTCTGTGTCTGATCTTAACATAATCTCCACTTCCACCCATTTGGCTGCAAATGTCAGCTTTTTTTGTTTGACAAAAAATAGTATTCATTGTATATACCCATTTCCTATATTCACTCATTCAGCAAGTACCAGCGGCAGGGATGTGTGGGGAGTTCGGTAAAGGTCGGCATTTGGGATTTAAGATGCAGTAAGGTGAATGTGAAAGGTTCTGGTATTTCATAGTACAGTAGGGTGACATGAGTCTTGATGATGTATTATATTTTGCATAAAGAACTGCAAAAGATGAGCTCATAGATTCAAAACATAAAGATGAAGAAATGGAAAGCTTGGTTGTCTGGCATGGTGAGTTTAAGGTATGCATGCATGTTAAAATTGTTGTACTGTACCACTTAAAAATATGCAAATATTGGGCCAGCATACTGGCCTAACAGGTTAATCCTCTGCCTGCTTTGCTGACATCCCATATAGTCACTGGTATGAGTCCTGGCTGTTCTACTCCAATCCAGCTCCCTGCTAATGGTCTGGGAATGCAGCAGAGGGTGGGCCCAGTCCTTGGGTCCCTGCAGCCAAGTGAGAGATCTGGAAGAAGCTCCTGGCTCCTGACCCAACTCTGGCTATTGAAGCCATTTGGGGAGTGAACCAGTAGAGGGAAGACCTTTCTCTCTCTCTCTCTCTCTCTCTCTCTCTCTCTCTCTATATATATATATATATATATATATATATATATATATAGCTATTTATATTTATATATAAGTAAAACCTGCAAATAAAAATTTTAAAAACCAAGTCTTTCAAATAATATATAAGTAACACATGTTAATTCAAATTTAGGGACTGGCATTGTGAACAAGTAGAAGAAACTGCAAATTGCTATACTGGCATTACCTGTAAGAGTGCTAATCTGAGTCCTGACTACTCTGCTCTAAGCTAGCTTCCTGCTAGGTTTCAGACAGAAGCCCGAGGCTGGATCCCTGGCTAGCACTCTGAGCTGTGTGACTTCAGAACAATCTTCCATTCATTCCTGCAAAATGGGGGAGATGCTATCCAACATCCATGTGGTTATTGTTGGTATTCAATGAAATCATGTATGAAGTATTTTGTAAAATGGAATGCACTGAGCAAATGCTCCTTGCAGTTGCTATTCTATTTGCAATGAAAAATAATTCTTTTTAAAAAGATATATTTATTTTTGTTAGAAAGGCAGATTTCTACAGAGGAGAGACAGAGCTCTTCCATCTGCTGGTTCACTTCCCAAGCAGCTGCAATGGTTAGACCTGAGCTGAACAAAAACCAGAAGCCAGGAGCTTCTTCAGGATCTCACACATAGGTGTTGGGCTCAAGTGCTTAGGCCATTCTTCGCTGCTTTCCCAGGCCATAAACAGGAAGCTGTATTGGAAGTAGAGCAGCCAGAATATGAACTGATGTCCAAATGGGATGCCAACACTGTAGACAGAGGACTAACCTGATATGCCACTGTTCCAGCTCCTGAAAAATGATTCTATGCAAGTCAAATCTTCTGCCTATGGATAGATTCAACCAACTTGAAAAAAACTGTGTATGTACTGAGCAGGTACAAAATTTTGTATTATTATTCCCTAAACATCATCACAACTACTTACATATCATTTACAGCATAGTAGCTATTGCACGTAATCTAGAGATGGTTAAAAGTGTGCAGGAGGGTATGCACAGGTTATATGCAAATACTATCCCATTTGAATCTGCACACATCTGGGTTCCTAGGGGAGCTTTGGGAACCCATTCCCATGGGTGCCAAGCAGCCAGTGATCTTACATCCCATTGCTTTCTTGACCTCTCCATTGGCCCACTAACTGCTGGTAGCCTCTGCAAGGTGTGTCCAAGGCCAGGACGGATCTCATTGTCATCTAGCACAGAAACAGTGTGAGAGCCCTCAGGTTTGCAGGGACACATTTGTAGTAAAGTTTCTGGGCTTCGCATCAAGCTGAGAACTCATGTCAAAAGACTTGGGCTTGACCAAACTGTTTTTTCTCACTGTTTCCAGGACCTAAAAAGGATCATATAGTCCTAATTAGGCCTAGAGAGGCTAACAAAAGAAACCTGTTTCCACGAGCTTTGGATTTATGGACTGAAAACTGGAGGCTACTGTGTATTTTAATATATTCAGAGAGACAATTAAGATAACTTCAGTTATGGTTTTGGAGAACCGTCTGGGCAGCGTCCAATTGAACATACAGCCCTTCTCTGTCAAAAACCAAAACCAAAATGACATTTTTTGGAATCCACTCACTCTCTTAAAAGCAATAAGCCATCTGAAAACACTCAGTGAATTGGGGTAAAGTTGCACAAAGTTTTGTGATCCTCAGGAGAGGAACAAAAGTTTGGAAGAAAGGTTCCCTGCCAAACTGCAGATCTTGAAATTCACTAGCAAGGTTGGGCGGGGGGGTCAGTGACCTACCAGGCAGGAGAAAGCTCAGCTGCATCAACCCCAAACGTCAGCACAAAAGACAACCAATGTCAGTAGCAGAACTGAACTCCGCAGTCAAAGTCAGCCAGCTTCTGTGGTGACAGCGGCCGGGGGTGGGGTGCTAATGTCAACTTTTTTGGATCACCTTTGCGCAAGATCTGAAGTGAAATTTTAACTCCTGGAGATTTGTTGTGAGAAATGTTATCAATACATGAAAAAAAAAAAGATGAAGGAGGGTGTTCATGGTAAACTTGGCACCATAAGGAAAATTGCAAAACCCTAAATGCTCAATAGTAAGGGCATGGTATATTGGGGGCATATCTGCTTATAGAACAAAATGTTATACAGCCTTTAAATTTTATTATTTTGAAATTTTTCTAATGACACGGAGAGTCTTGCCCTAGAACGTTGATTATAGTACAGACACACGCAAGACTGCACGGGCGGGGGGACTGACTCTGGAAATCCTGACAGAGTGAAAGCGAGTGTGATAAAATGCTGATGATTGGGACAGGCACAGTAGCATAGTGGGTAAAGCTACTGTCTGTGCGATGGCATCCCATACAGGTGCTGGTTCTGGACCCAGTTGCTCCATTTCAGATCCAGCTCTTTGCTATCATGCCTGGAAAAGCAGCAGAGGATGGCCCAAGTCCTCAGGCTCCTGTATCCGCGTGGGAGACCAGGACCTGGCTGCAGACCAATAGCATTGGCCATTGCAGCCATTTAGGCAATGAATCCGTGGATGGAAAATCTCTTTTTGTCTCTTCTCTCTTTCTAATTCTGCCTTAAAAAAAAAAGATGGATTTATTTTCATTGGAAAGTCAGATATATAGAGAGAGGGAGAGGCAGAGAAGAAGATCTTCCATTTATTGGTTCACTCCACAAGTGGGCACAACAGCCAGAGCTAAGCCGAGCTGAAGCCAGGAACCAGGAGCTTCTTTCATTTCTCCCACATGGCTTTGGGTCATCCTCATACGCTTTCCTATCCCACAAGCAAGAAGTCGGGCGGGAAGTGGGGCTGCTGGTATTAGAACCAGCATGCTATGGGATCCCAGGTGTGCAAGGTAAGGACTTGAGCCACTAGGCTACTGTGCAAGACCCATAATTTTGGCTTTCAAATAAAATAATTAATCTTTAAAAAAATGTTGATGAGTGCAATTATTAAATTGTATTGTTTTTTAATTGATAGTTTTTTTAAAGATTTATTTATTTTCATTTTAAAGGCAAACTGACAAAGATAAGGAGAAGAGAAGATGGGTCTTTCATCCACTGGTTCACTCCCCAAATGGCCGCAAGGCTGACCTGATCTGAAGCAGGGATCCAGGAATTGCTTCTGGGTCTCCCACTTGCCTGCAGGGGCCAAAGGACTTGATCCATTCTCCACTGTTTTCCCAGGTCACAATCAGGAGATCTGGATGAAGAGTTTGGTAGCTGGGACTCAAACTGTATTCTTAAATTTTTAAAAACCTATTTATTCATTTAGCAGAGTGACAGAATGAAGGAGGAAGGGAAACAGAGAGAGATCTTCCATCCTCTACTGGTTCATTCATGAAATGGCTGCAATGGATGGAATTGGAGGCAGACTTAAGTCAGAATCCAGAAGGTCCAGCTGAGTCTCCCATGCGGGTGGCAGTCCCAGGCCACAGGCAGGGAGCCGGATGGGAAGTGGGGCTGCTGGGTTTAGAACCAATGTCCATATGGGATCCCAACATGTTCAAGGCGAGGACTTTTAAGCACTATGCTATCACGCCAGGCCCTCCCTCTCATTTTTTAATTGAATTTTCATTGCAAGTCATGACTGTAAGAATATTGTGATGTCACATTTTACAGAGCCTGCTTTGCATGACCATTATGTGAATACAGAAGAGTTTGGGGGCACCTCACAGTGTAACAATGGTAAGCCTTAAGTCCTTGGGTTCTATAACAGTGAATGTTAGCAGCCAAGTTTTACTGAGCATCAATCTGTCAAAACAGATAGACTGGAGAAATTTACTAGTAACAATGAAGAACTGAGTTTTTTTTGCATTAAACATAAATTAGCAAGAGTAGTTGATTAGGCAGCTGTGCCATTTTTTACTCACAGATGTTCCAGTATGCTCTCCAGAGACACAGGAAAATGAGATAGGAAAACTCCAGGAAATACATTAGAAATTGCCCAATAATGTGCAGAAATATTTATCCATGTGTAAGGCTGCAGAAATGATCTAAACTATATCCCATGTGTGACAGCGCCCAACTTACATGTAGTGGGAGAAAAAGAAGTGAAAATGCTATAGAGAAATCCACTAAGCATATTCCTTTGACTCAGTGGATATAGCACTTGCCACTCAATTTTCTCAAGTTTGTGTAGTAATAAAATTACTTCTAAGTTGTGAATGTTTTTTATTGAATTCCACTAACAAGTGCCCTATCTTATTTACTTCTTGTAAGTTTTTTTTTAAAGCTTACTTGTATTTATTTGAAAGGCAAAGAAAGAGAAGAGGAGGAGAGAGAATTTTTATCAGTTGGTTTACACCTCAGATGGCCATGACGGCTGGGGGGTGGGCCAGGGCAGAGCTAGGAGCCAGGAGCTTCATCTGGCAGAGACCCAGTTTCCCTGATGTTGATCATTTGCTGCATCCCAGGGTGCATTTTACCAGGACACTGGATCAAAAGTCGAGCCAGGACTCTAATCTGGCACTCTGACATGGGGTACAGGTATCCCAGACAGTGACTTAACCATTGCACCAAATACATACAACCCAGTTATGTCAATTTAGAGTAGTTCATGAATAGGCTGAAAGAACAGCTGTGAAGTGCATCCTGTATTTTCCACAGTCTCTTGGGCCTAAATTCTTGTGACAGATTTCTTGCACCTCGTGGGTGAACTAGGTAATCGATATACATCCCAATGCTTTTTCTAAGCAATATGACTAACAGATGGCAAACCAGGAGTAGAAAAAAAGGAGGCTCAAATCTCTTCCTCTGGTCAATTTAACTCAAACTGTTAAATCTTGAAGCTACTAGGATGAATCAGACAGTTCTGCTCATCCATGACTCCGAAGCCTAATTAGTACATAGAGGCAGAAATAATCACAGAACTGTGATAAAGTGCGATTAAAATTATAACAAATTTGTTTAGAATTGCATAGAAAACTATGCAGGGGAAAATTCTTTGAGTGGCAGTGGGACCCCAAGAAAAATGATGTACAAAGGTGATGATTAAACTTGGTCTTGAGGGATGGCTGGGAGTTTAACAGTGGAAGAAGAGATAACACAGGCAAAGGACTCAGCTCAGGTCCTTCTTTTCATTCCTACCAAAGGCTTGAGGTCTCCAACTGCCTTGGGTTTCAACTGTTTTCTCACTACTACATTGCCTATGGCCTGTCTAGGTCTTTCATTTAGTCCTTACATTTAAATAATTAACGTCTTATTGGAAGGGAGGCATTGGGAGAAAAGATGGCTGGGCTCACTGGTAGTCAAATCCAACTGGTGATACTGGTTTTGACAGTACCATGTACCATCCTTGTATGAAAATCAGCTGGAGACCCCTGAGTCTGAAATCAGGCAGGTACGTAGGTCTGTCTGTCTGTCTCTACCCTGGTTGTGTGGATAGCCTTGGAGACAACTATCCATCAGAGATTCCTGTGGCCACTTGGAGTTTGGATTACGAAAGTATTAGGGAATTATTAGGAAAGGAGAATTTATAGCAGGGATTTATTAACTCAATACTATTACTCATAAGTATACTGTATTCTATCAGACCAAGCAGGGGAAAGAGGATTTAGAAGATTGTCTAAGATGTCACAAAGATTGATAGAGTTTACTTGATGGAGAAAAGCAGACCAGTTAAATCTGATTTCAGATTTTTAAGTATGTGAGTTCTGTAACTTCTTATCTTTGCCTCTAGACACATGTTGAATTCTTGCTTGCTGAGACCTGAAGCCTTTCCACCACTGTCTTATGTCATTTTGTTTTCAAACTTAGGCCTGATATTGTCTCCTTCATTTTCAACATGGTGAACCAAGACACCCTCAAATATCCCAACTAGGATATACACATGAACTGGGAAAAAGGTAATCAAATGACCATAGAGACGAAGACAACACATGTCTTTTTATTTAGAAGCAGAGATCAAATGTCTAAATCAAGGTGAATTCAAAAAGCAACAAAAAGGTACAATACCTGTGAGAAAATTTAACAGTAAGTACATGTGAATGCTTTACATGAAGAAAACTAAAGTTAAATATGCTCCTGAAAGACACAAACGCACATTTCAACACATGGGTTCTTGGAAAAAACAACTCAATCCTAAATATCATAAAGATAGTGGTTCTTTTTTTTTTTGACAGTGGTTCTTATTATGTGAATGTAATCTCAACAAAATAATAACCAGCCTTTTTCTGGGGCCAGGCAAGCTGATATCAAAGTTCATATTGGAAAACAAAGAATTAAGCATGTAAGAATAGTTGAAAAAAAAAACCACATTGGAACGAAGGAGCTACTTAACAGCAAAAATCTATCATTAAAATAGTGTCATCATGGAACATCATGGACAAACAGGCCAATTGAATAGAACAGAAGGTTCTGGGACAGGCTCTAGTGTATACTGAAGTTTAAGTACATGATAAAGGTGGTGTCTCCAGGACCTGGCGCCAAAACGAAGTCATTATTAGGAGGACCCCTGGAGATCCATATACAAGAATCAACTGCAAACTGAATCCAATAGGATTGGGAGGGAAAAAATGGGTGCCTTTATCTAAAGTGTGAAGCGATGCTTTCTAAATGCAACTCAAAATCCAGATACAACAAAAGAAAAGATTGATAATTTGAAGTATCTAAAAATAAAGCATGGTGGACCTGGTGTGGTAGCCGAGTGGTTGCAGTCTCACCTTGGACATACTAGGATCCCATATGGGCGCCAGTTCATGTCCCAGCTGCTCCACTTCCCATCTAGCTCTCTGCTTGAGGCCTGGGAAAGCATATGAGGATAGCCCAAAGCCTTGGGACCCTGCACCCACATGGAAGACCTGGAAGAAGCTCTTGGCTCCTGGCTTCAGATTGACTCAGCTTCGGCCATTGTGGCTACTTGGAGAGTAGTAAATCGGTGGACAGAAGATCCTCTCTGTCTCTGCTCTTCTCTATATCTGACTCTCAAATAAAAAGAAATAAATTTAAAAAAAAAAAGAACATGATGTGGGGAACAAAATCATGACAGATGTGGGCATTGTGGTGCAGTGGGTTAAACCACCGTCTGGGAACCTGCATCCTAAACTGGAAGGCTTGGAATTAAGTCCCTCGTCCAACTCAACTTCTGATCCAGCTTCCTGTCAATGCGTCTGGGAGGCAGCAGATAACGATCCAAGTACTCGAGTTCCTGCAGACTTGTGGGAGACCTGAGTGGAATTTCTGTCTTGCTGGGTTCCGTCTTTGCCTACCTCTAGCCATTGTGGGCCTTCAGAGAGTGAACCAACAGACAGGTCTACATCTGTGGGTCTGAGTAGGCATGCGTGTGTGCTTCCTCCTCCGTAATTCTTTCAGGCGAATAAATTTAAAAGTTGAAAAATATCATGGAAAAGCCAGAAGATAACGGAAAACTGAACAACTTGTGCAACACTACACTTACAGGGCCATACCACAGGTAGTGGGATCTGGGGGTAAGAATGCTTCTCAGGCTTTTCCTTACCCTGCTGCACCATCTTCACCTTGGCTGTTCTGCAGAGGTCACTGTAGTTAGCTTGCTGTTTTGTTGGGCTGTTAGTTTTTGCTAACTTGTACCTTCACTCCCTGGGACCTGCTTGATTTATGAGTGTTTTCCTGGCTCACATTCTGCCCTGGGCCCTGCACCTGGTGCTTTCCTGGGGCCAGCAGCAATCAATGAGTTGTTTGCTGGATTCTCATTTCATTGAGGGTTCCCAGTGAGGCAGCCTCTGCGTGGGTGGTAAGAGCTCAGGGAACAGGGTTGGATCTAGGAGATCCTTGAGCGGAGATTAATCCACGGGAAAAAAAAAGATAATAAAAAAACTCACTCACTGTATTGTCTTGGGGGTTTCCAGGTGTTACTACAGACAGAGAGCCTTTTCTTGTGTCCCAACAGGAATGGATACGTTTTCAAAGGAGGGGGTAGAAGAAATAAGGCTTGGGTTATTGGTATCCAAATTGAACCTTCATTTTCAGCTTGGTTATTTGAGGAATCATACTTGAGTGCACACAGACTAGATTTCATTGTCTTCAGATTCATTAAAGTGTCATGAATGGACTGCAGGAAGATAAAACTGTTCTGGAAAGCGGGAATGTTCTGGAAGGTTCAGGGAGTGGTGCCAAAACTGTCCCTCATGCTCCTTCCTCCTGCCATGTGACTGGGGAGTATCATCTCCTGGAGATTCATGTGTACATGACAGCAGACAGATGCATTGCCTGGAAGTGCATTCTTGTGGATCTTTGTTCTAGATTTGGAACTGGGTCCCCTCACAGGTGGCCTGTAAAGTGCTGCTATAACAGCATTTTTCCATGAGAAGAGGACTTTCTGTCAAAGCATCTCCTCAGCCTTTATCTCATTTGATCTTCTAATGGCTCAGAGGAATAGGGTCTAACGTTTCTATCCCCATTTGCAGACTGTGAGAGATGTAGAGAGGTGGGGGGACTGCCCAAGGTTAGGACTCTGCCTTTGGAACCAGGGCACTTGGGACAGATTCCAACCTGGCCACTAATCACAAAGACTGTGTAGAGCAAGAAAACCACAGGAAACTACTGGACCTTCACCCTAACTACAGTTAAATGAGGGGTTTAAAGGGCTGCTACAGGATTCACCCCCTTGCCAGACTTCAGCAGGAATTCTTCAGTGATGTGCAGCGTACACAAAAACCTTTGAGCTGCCAAATCCTCCTCCTCCTGCCCACACAGCGCGGAAGCAGAGACTCAGAGATGAGGGGACATATTTTCTTTCCACAGGCTACAGGTGCAAGCAGTGAGCTTTCCTGTCCAATTATAGGGAATTTCTTAATTTCATTTTATTTTCTTTTAATTTTCCAGTTTCTCTTTTTTGGGGAGTATTTTTTCTTGATATATTGCAATTTATTGAAGTATAGTTAACATACCATAAAATTCAACCAATTCAATTGTGTAAGCCAATGTTTTAGCAAATTTATGGAGTTGCACACAATCCAGGTTTCAGGAAATTTTTGTTCTTCAGGCCCATTTTCCATTGGTCCCATTTCTGCCTCTTGTCCCAGACAGTCATGGCTGTGTTTTCTGTCTCTGTGTCTTTTCTGGACATCTCATGTACAGCACATCATATGATACATGGTCATGTTCATTGGGTCTTTAAAGGTAGCACAATGTATTTAGGAATCATTTGTGTTGTAGCATGTTCCAACACTGTATTTCTTCTTATGCCCCAACAATATTCTGTTGTATGGATATACCATATTGGTTTATTACATAATTCATTTATGATCAAATTTTTGTCCCACTTCCATATTTTAGTTATTATGATCTACACTGATGAAACATTAAAATGCTGTACATGCATATGATGTACATTTAGCATTTACTGATGCATATATTAATATGTAATGTGTTATATAATAACACATATTAGTATTACTTATAATTAACACAGAATCATTCTATATAATTATTATTGCTATATAATTTATTGATTTTAATATTTATTATGCAATAATAAATTACACCATATAATCTAGTAGTTATATAGTTATAATTACTTGTGGAACATAACATATAATTTATTCTGGAAAAATTCTAAGAAATTCTTAGAAACACATGCTTGTTTTCTTTCTTTTTATTTTAATATTGTTTATTTATTTAAAAATAGAGACAGTGGGAGTGAGGGGAAAGAGGAGTTGGGTCATCTGCTGCTTCACTTCCCAAATGTTCACAACGATTGGGATTATGTCAGAGGCAAAACCAGGAGAATTCAATCCAGGACTCCTACAGGGGTGTCTGAGACACAATTAACTGAGCCATCATTACTGCCTCCCAGAGGCTGCCTTGGCAGGAAGCTGGAGTCAGGAGCCAGAGGTGGGGCTTGAACCCAGGAACTTGGGAAATAAAACAACTACTAGAATAAATACCTGACCTTGCTTTCTCTTAAAAAAAAGTTCATTTATTTATTTTTTTTTTCCTGAAAGGCAGATTTTACAGTGAGAGGAGAGACAGAAAGGGAGAGATCTTCCATTTGTTGGTTCATTCCCCAGATGGCCACAACATCCAGACCTGAGCCAACCAAAGCTGGAAGCCAGGAGCTTTTATCAGGTTTCCCATGCAGGTGTAGGGTCCTAAGGATTTGGGCCATAAGCTGCAAGTTAGATCATAAGTGGAACAGCTGGAACACCAAACAGAGCCCATATTGGATGCCACTGCCACGTGGTGCAGGATTAACTTGAGGCACCAACACAATGGCCTCAGAGTTGCTTTTTCAGTCCTGCGTAACATTTAAAACTCTGGTTTTTGTTGTGTCAACAAGCCTTCTTATTCTAAAAAGCCTCCTTAAGATAAGAATCTGAAATTTCTAACCATATAGAACTGTGTAGACTAGAATTGGTGACAGTCTGAATCGTGTCTCCTTCCTCCAGATTCCTATGTTGAAGTCCCAATATTTCCAGTGCCTTGGAATGTGACTGTGTTTGGAGACGTGGCCTTTAGAGAGGTACTCAAAATTAAATGTGGCCGTTGGGACAGTCCCTAGCCCAGTAGAATGGTGTGTGTGTGGTAGTGGGGAGGGGAAGGAACCCCAATACACAGAGGCAAGACCATGTGAGGACACAGCAAGAAGCCAGCCACCTGCAATCCCAGAGCTGAGGCCTCAGAGGAAACCACCATCGCCACACCCTAATCTTGGACTCCAGTCCCGGAACTGTGGGGAAAAGATTCCGGTTGTTGAAGCTCCCAGTCCAACATTGTGTGATGGTGGTGCTAAAGAACTCACATATGTTCCCATATGTTAAGAAATTTGCTTTTAAACACATTGGCAGGGTGTTCCTACTGTACTAGTCTCCCTGCCATGTGGTACTTGCTGTTCAGCCAGCTCAAACACTGTGTTTCAGGCACCCTTCTGCAGCTGTCTTTGTTCTGTCTCCTTCACGTGGGTGGCCTTCTCCCTGCCATAGTTCCGTCACATCTCTAATTACTCCCACAGTTGCTCCAAAGACACTGATTCTGCAAACACCTCCTTCCTCTTGGAAATGATTCGCCCCCACCCTTCCCTCTACCTACTTATCTCTGCCCTGCCGTTGGCCAGCCACTGAGTGCGGCTCACGCATGCCTCATGCTGGACTGAGAATGTTTGTGCACATGGTAAGTGTCATTTTGACGTGTTGTCCCTCCTAACCTATCCTCTGGCTCAGTGTTTAATATAAAGTAAAACTTGTTTTAATGAATGAAAAGCAATTCAAAAATTCCAAAGGATTTAAAGAGCATCAGAACTTGGAGAACACGATGTTGGAAGTAAAATAGAGGGTTGGCATGGATACAAACGTGAAAGTAGCAGAGTGCACACACTGGGAAGACACTGCTGGTGACCACTTGCCAAGCCCCATCCTGGCTGCAGATCTCGGCTGTCTGGCCCTTGGGTGAAAGGGCTGACACAGCAAAGGACTGCTGTGTGACTAACACCGCACATTTCCATGGCTGTGGGTGAGTTCTGCAGGATTCTTTTTGAAGTGCCTCTTGTGGTGTACAGGAGATGTTCAGGTCTAAATTATACTGCAGATCAATGAAAGTAAGCATAGAACAAACTCAGTTTCTGTTTTCACGTAGAACTCTTTGAGGGGCATGGGATTTAGAAGTGCTCATCAGTGTCTTCCTGGTGCTGAAACCCTAAAGAGGAAAAGATGCTTCGGGAACCCATGTCACTCATCTTTGACAATGAGCAATTTCAAAGAAATATATATTCGCACATAAATATGTGTAAAGGACCTTGAAATAGTTTGTGGAAAATATGTAAAATACATCATGGATTTCAACATTTTTTTTGTCCCCCAATAAACTTATTTTATAACTCTTTTGTTTCATGAAATTTAAAAATATATATGTTTATTTATTTTTTTGGAAAGTCAAATATACAGAGAAGAGGAGAGACAGAGAGGAAGATCTTCTGTCAGTTAATTACTCCCCAAATGGCCACAATGGACAGAGCTTAGCTGATCTGAAGCCAGGAGACAGGAGCCTGGAGCCTCATCCAGATCTCCCACGTGGGTGCACGAACCCAAGAACTTGGGTTGTCTTAGACTGCTTTCCCAGGCTATAAGCAGGGAGCTGTATGGGAAGTGGAGCCCACAGGATTAGAACCAGTGCCCATATGGGATCCCGGCTCATGCAAGGCGAGGACTTTAGCCACTGGGCCATTGCACCGGGCTCTGTTTCATGAACTTTTTGAAGTACTTTCATATGATTACATACACTGTCTTAGCGCTATACAGCGTTATTTTCCAACCAGCTTTCACCAGGACAATGAGTTGGAATTACTGTTTAAAATAAAATACAGGAATTCCCCAAGATGATGATGAAGAAAAAAAAAAAGCTTGTGTGGGTTTTTCTTTAACTCCTTTTTTTTTTTTAAATAAAAGATTTATTTTTAGTGGAAAGGCAGACCAGATTTACAGAGAACAGGAGAGACAGAAAGATCTTCCATCCTCTGGTTGACTCCCCAAGTGGCCATAATGGCCGGAGCTGAGCTGATGCAGAGCTCGGAGCCAGGAGTTTCTTCTGCGTCTCCCATACAGATGCAGGGTCCCAAGGCTTTGGGTCATCCTCCATTGCACTCCCAGGCCACAAAGCAGGGAGCTGGATGGGAAGTGGAGCAGCTGGGACACGAACTGTTACACATATAGTATTCCAGCACTATACTGAGCAGCCATGCTGGGCTCTTTTTAACTGTTTCTTTCACCCTCCTCACTTCTCACCAGGATTTTCTAGATCTTTATTTCATAAAACTGATGCATACACACATCCTCCTGTCACTCAGCAAAAAAGGTGAAAAACAAAAGCCCCTGGTCTGAATGCTCAGTGTACAAGTGCCTAATCCAAGAGCTGCTGGCTCCCCTTGACTCCAGGCTGGCCGGGCTGCAGGCAGGCCTGTAGGCTCTGGCCATTTTCTCCCACTCATGCCTTCTGCTGTCCAGAGCAACACCCTGGATCACAGACCAGCCTACCTAATTATCATGCACTATTAATGGTAGAGGAAGGCCAGTTGGGTATCCTTCAGGAAGTTTGTTCATTTTGCAGGACCTCCTGTTTGATTGTTTTATAGTTTCCAGTTACAAGTTCTTGTTTCCATCACTCAGCCTCTCTGTAGATCCTGCTGAATCCCATCACCTTGTTCATCATCTCCACCCGCGGGTCACAAGTTCTAGTTCCTCAGTGCTGAACAGGACCTGCTTTCCAGCCATGGCAGCACAACATGACTTCCTGTCCCCCTTATCTTGTTTTTCTTTCTCCTTGTCTATCTGGTGGAAGGATCTCTTTGGTAGAGCAAAAAGTCAGGGATTTTGTAAGTACAAAGCATATTGAGGTTTTTTTTTTAAGATTTATTTATTTTTATTGCAAAGTCAGATATATACATAGAGAGAGGAGGAGAGACAGAGAGGAAGATCTTCCCTATGATGATTCACTCCCCAAGTGGCTGCAACTGCCTGTGCCAAGCCTGTTCGAAGCCAGGAGCCAGGAGCTCTTCTGGGTCTCCCACGTGGGTGCAGGGTCCCAAGACTTTAGGCTGTCCTCAACTGCTTTCCCAGGCCACAAGCAGGGAGCTGGATGGGAAGTGGAGCCGCCAGGATTAGAACTGGTGCCCATATGGGATGCCAGCTCATTCAAGGCAAGGACTTCAGCTGCTAGGCCTCCACGCCAGGCCTGTATATTGAGTTTAAAATAAATATGTACACAGTTTTAGCAAGGTACAAATGTTGGCTTGTGGGCCTGGCGTGATGGCTTAGTGGCTAAATCCTCGTCTTGCACATGTTGGGATCCCATATAGGCACGAGTTTGTGTCCTGATGCTCCACTTCCCATCCAGCTACCTGTTTGTGGCCTCAGAAAGCAGTTGAGGGCAGCCCAACTACTTGGCACCCTGTACTCACATGGGAGCCCCAGAGCAGGAACCTGGCCCCAGGCTCCTGGCTTTGGATTGCCTCAGTTCCAGCCATTGCAGCCACTTGGGGAATGAACCACCTAATGGAAGATCTTTATTTCTGTATCTTCTGTTTAAATCTCCCTTTCCACTAAAAATAAACGAATCTTCAAAAGAGAGAGAGAGAAGACGGTGCTTGCTGGTGATCCTTCCACCCACAAATATGGTTTCCAAACTAGTAGCTTCAGCATCTGCTGGGGACTTGCAGGGCTTGTCGTTCTCAGGATCCTCTGCAAACCTCAATCAAAAACTCAGGGGCACAACACTGTGTATATTATGTATTGTTCTTTAAGCTAAACACTTTCTTTTTTTAATTTGAAAATCAGAGGGGGAGAGAGAGAGAAAGAGAGAAGCAGACATAGAGATCTTTCATCTGCTGGTTCACTTGCCAGATGCCCCCAGCAGTCAGCGGCGGGGCAAAATTGGATGTAGATCTCCCATATGGGTGGCAAAAATTCAAGTATTTTAAGTTTAACTGCTGTCTCTCAGTATGAGCACTGGCAACACTGGGACAGGAGGCAGAGCTCGAACTCTGACCCAGGAACTTCCAAGCAGCATCTTGACTGCTGTGCCAAACACCACCCCCCAAAACATTCTGAGTTTTAACAAGCCCTTGGGAAGTTCCTGACGTCCAGCCGGAACCACTGGATTACGCAGCATCTTCCCTTCCCTTCCCTTCCCTTCCCTTCCCTTCCCTTCCCTTCCCTTCCGTTTCCTTCCCTTCCCTTCCGTTTCCTTCCCTTCCCTCCTCTCCCCTCCCCTCCCCTCCCCTCCCTCTCCCTCCCCTCCCCTCCCCTCCCCTCCCCTCCCCTCCCCTCCCCTCCCCTCCCCTCCCCTCCCCTCCCCTTCCCTCTCTTCTCCCTCTCCTCCCCTCTTCTCTCCTCTCCTCTCCCCCTCTCCTCTCCTCTCCTCTCCTCTCCTCTCCTCTCCTCTCCTCTCCTCTCCTCTCCTCTCCTCTCCTCTTCTCTCTGCTCCTCTCCTTTCCTCTCCTCTGTTCTTCCTATCCTCTATTTTTCCCTTTCCTTTTCTTTCTCTCTAATAATAATATACTGATTCTATTCAGGGCAACAATGTTCCCAGGTGGAAAACATCTTTTTGCTCTGCAGATAGAATTGATCATTGAGGTACAAGCATAAGTCACTGAGGACTCTCATTGGCTGACTCCACTGGTGCAAAGATCCAACAATCATCTTGGACCATGAGGCAACCTTGAAAATGTCTCAGTCCATCTTGGGCTTCTGTAATGCAATACCCGAGATGGTTTTGGAGGCTGGGAAATCCAAGTTCCAGGGGCATGCAACTGGCAACAGCCTTTTTGCTATGTCATCCCGTGGTGGAAGACAGAAGGAGCAGCACATACAGGACAGAAAGAAAGGAAGTGGCTAGCGCTCTTTCTTTTTTCAGGGATCCACCCCCTCAATATCTAGCCTCACCAAGGATAATGGCATTAGTCCATTCATGAGGACAAACCAATCACAACCTAATCACCTCTGAAAGAGTCCACCTCGTAATGCTGTTGCACTGGGGATTCAGTCACGAAGATATGAACTCTGAGACACTTTCAAACCACAGCAAAGATGGGCGCGACTAAAGCTGGTGGAGTGGAAGGCTGAAGGTACATTGGCCCTAGTAAGGTGATCCTCTTCTATCAGACCCAGACTTCCTTCTGTCAGGGTTTTTTTTTTTTTTTTTAAAGCAGAGAAGTGAATCTGTCTGGTTTATAACACTGTGAGAGTTTATGTTATATGCAGTTAAAACCAAATCCTATTATATTTTGTAAGTACTCTACCTAGAAAAACCTTTAGAGCTAAAAACTCATTCCTACAATACATGGTAACAATAGGCTGTCATCCTTTGGTGAGGGGCATGCGCTCTGGAAGGAAGGCTGAGGGGTTCAAAGACAGAAAGTATGGGGAAAGTCATGGCCACAGGGCTGAGATGGAGTTCAAGTGTCAATCTCGGAGGCCCATCTGAGAGGAGTCGTTTATGGATGGAAAAATTGACTCCCTAAGAGCAAACAGAGATTCTCACCATCCTTTGGGCTTTGTGTCAGCTAAGAATAAGGATCTGGAGAGCAGGCATTTGGCACAGCAGTCAAGACGTTGCCTGGGACACCTGCTTCCCAGCTCAGTGTGCCTCCCACAAGTCCTTGTTCTGCTTCTGATTCCAGTGTGTACCCTATGAGGAAGGAGGTGGTGGCTCAAGCAACTGGGACTGTATCGACCTATGCGAGAGATCCGAATTTGCTTGTAAAAATCCTTGTATGGCAGGGATTTAATGGGCATATAAAGATTTGTACTGTAAAGCTTGCTTTTGAGAAATTCAAGATTAAAATAAAATATATAGAGATATGGATGTAGGTTAGATGTAAATATGTAGGAACAGAAGCAGTAAAAGGAAAATTCTTGTGTTCTGCAGTTGCTCAGAGACTTGCAAAGACTGGATATTTAAAAGTTTAACTTATTATTTCTTTTTTATTCTAGGCTAAGTAAGGGCAGTGTTGTGTCTTGCTAAGGTTGATCTCCAGGGTTTCCCATTCATGAGTTATGGGTTATTTTATGAGGGTGGTTAGCAAAAGTGGCTATGGGAGAGTTTTCTGTGTTGGACAGCTGAGTCAATCAGCGGTCCAAGTCAATTCCCTTCATTAGGGAAATAATTCAAGCGTTGTTTTCCCTTGGGGTGATTTCTGCTGGGCCTGACCTCAGAAAACAGCCCTCCTTGGAGCTCTTGCTGGAGTGAACTCAGAATCAGAGCAGCAAAGAGCTTCTCTGACCAGCTCCGTGCATTGGACCCCTCTCGAGAGAATCCTCATCCTTTGATTCATGAAGCAAATGCTTATTGAGCGCCTCTTACTTGGCAGGCATCATCCGCAGAGCTGTGGCTGAGCCGGTGAGTTCCATTGGCCCAGTGGAGCCCAGTGTTACTTTCTGAGCTCACAGAGTGGGGAGGCGGACGAGAAGGACAGGCAGAGATGGACAGCAGGGGAAATGAAGGCCGACAGCACGAATTGGGATATGCACATGAAGGAAACACTCAGGATGGGAAAGCCAAAGTGAGGGGCACAGACTGTGTGTGGCTGCCAGCAAGGCCTCCCAGAGGAGGCCACTCTGGCGATGAAACTTAAATGTGGTGAAGCAGGAAGCCATGCTGGCCACCTGTGTTTAGGAAGGAGTGGAGGAGTCAGGAATGGAAGGCAAGCCGGTGCAGAGGGGCTGGTGGGAGGGCTGCAGGGAGGGTGGCTTTCATCCTGTAACCTTCAAGGTTCAGCTCTTGCAGCTCAGGCAGCAAATTGCTGGAAGGTTGTGAGTCAGGACTGATTTGTTTCTCTCTAACCTTCTGTACCCTTTTCTTTGCATTTTGTTGCAGACCAACTCATTAGAGTCACGGAAGGATCTTCAAGTGCACACGTGGGTGACAAAAGATGAAAAGACAACTGGAGATGAGGAGAGGAGGAGACATAATAATTGGCACCGGGAGGCCCATGGCTTCTGTCTTAGAGAAATCACAACACACAGCCTTTGAAAGTAGACACCCAGTGATAAATCTTGTTTTATGATTTTACCTTCTTACAGCTTAATTTGTAAAGCATACAATTAAAATGCTCAACTGAAAAGCCAAAGTAAATCACAATTATATGCCGGCTCTTCATCAACTTAGATTTTTTTCCCCTCCCTCAAAATGAAGATCGGCATGTTGTATCAACTTCCGTTGCAATCCCAGCCACAAGATTGTGCTCCGTAGAATGGGATGCAGAGGGGGTCTTAACACCTAGTGTCTGCCCAAACAAAGTCTCCAAAAGATGAAACACGAGACCATGCAATTGCTCACATGGGTATACATGTCAAAGAAGTTTTTAAATTAATTACAACAACACAAGAAAAGAGACACTATCAGGACAAGGGGATCTGTTCATTTTAATTATGGCCAGGTGCCAATCACATGGCTGACCAAATCTCAAAAACAACGAATGCAAGTCCTTTCCATACCCAGTTTGCATTATGGTTGTTGATATCAGACAGCTGAGCTCAGGGACCAGCGTGATCCAGGCAAGGACCAGGGATTCCCCAGGGCCTGCCTTAAGGATCAGGCTTGGGGTTGGCTGGTCCTCAGAATCCCATCAGCTCACACACTTTACGATCTTCCTGACCTAATTCTCAAATGCCCTTTTAATCAAGACACATTCTCTGAAGCTGGGCCTCATCTGTACTGTTCTGATTAAACTATCTTAATTTTCTCACCATCTTAAAGCATGTGTTGTGGGAGCTGGATTTAATTTGATCTATTAAGATAGTATGATTTTGGCCTGGTGTGATAGCCTAGCAGCTAAAGTCCTCGTCTTGCATGAGCTGGAATCCAATATGGGAGCCGGTTCTGATCCTGGCGGCCCCACTTCCCATCCAGCTCCCTGCTTGTGGCCCGGGAAAGCAGTTGAGGACAGCCCAAAGCCTTGGGACCCTGCACCTGCATGGGAGACCTGGAAGCGCCTGGCTCCTGGCTTCGGATCAGCTCAGCTCTGCTGTTGTGGCCACTTGGGGAGTGAATCAATGGACAGAAGATCTTTCTCCCTGTTTCTCCTCCTCTGTGTATATCTGACTTTCAAATAAAAAATAAAATAAATCTTTTAGAAAGTGTATAATGTTAAGTGAAATCCGTATTTGTGTCATTAAGTGTGCTTGTAGACGCTTCACTCTGAAGTCTGACCAAAAGGAGACTTTTCACTTCATTCTTTCCTCACAAGCGAATGTTATGTAACTTACTGCTCCAGAATTTTACTTTAAATTTTTTTAAAAAGTTATTTATTTTAGATGGAGAGAAGGAGAGAGATCATCTACCTGTTGATTAACTCCTTAAATGCCTGCAATAGCCATGGGTGCTCCAGACTAAAAACTAGCTGATCTGGATCTCCCACATAGATGATAGGAGTCCACATACTTGAGCCATGACCCGCTGCCTCCCATGACCTATGTTAGCAGGAAGCCGGACTCAAGAGCAGAACTTGGACTGGAAAACAGGCATTCTGACACAGGCATCACAAGCAATGTGTTGACTGAGGTACCAAACACCTGCTTCTACTCCAGCATCATTAGGAGGAAATCCAGATAGGAAGTCAAAGCAAGGAGAAGAGGAGGGAAAGAAAAGGATGATGGTGATGAAGGGAAGAAGGAGAAGAAAGAGGAGGGTCAGGAATGCAGAATAGCTCAAAGACCAAAGGGATTATGCAGTGGAGGGCGGGGAGGCGGTTAGGAGGTGAGGAAAGAAAAGTGGGGGAAGCTAGATAGAGGGGACAAGGCTGTGCTCAAAAGGAAGCATTGAGGGAATTTCTACCACTTTCTTGATTTAGTCTCTATGCAGAACATCTTGTAACAGGAATTTATATCTGCTAGTGACCTAGGTATTTTCACCTTTACAGCCATTAGGATGACACTGGATCATAATTCAACACCCAGAGCTGGGGAGACGGGGGAAGCTACAGTCAGGAGCCCAGTTGTGTCCTCATATGTGTTGACTCCTTTCACATCTTCATTTGGCTCTTCCAGCTCAGCGGCTCTGATGGAGGAAGCACTGCCCTCTTACTATCCATCTTAACTCCAAAGACATACTCTAGCTGATCTTTCCTGGGTAATCCAGAAGCAACAGCTCCCATGCCATTGCAAGTGATGAGGACACTGATGAGTCTGGGAGTCTGTGGGGAACCAAATGAGTTCAGTTATGTAATACCAGAAAATAGAGGATGGAAGCTGTTGTCAGGAAACCATGGTAAAGTCAAACTAGGAAGAAATCAGTGCTGGCAAAGCTTGTTTTGACAGAAATGTATGTGTCTTTTTCAAAGGAGAAATAGTTGAATGTCCATATGCAACAACAAACAAAAAACACAAAAAAACTGATCTATATATTTCTCTTTATATGAAAATTAATTACAAATAAAAATGCAAGATTGCAGAAGAAAACACAATTAAAAAATCTGTGTGGCCTTGTTTGGAGAATTCTTAGTCATGCCATTGAAAACAAGAAAATGGGGTAGGGGGTGTTAAAAAAGAGGCTAAAAAAAAAGAAAATGGGGGAGGTAGCAAGGTATATATATATATGGCATCAAGATCCATTCTGTAAGTGCAGGAGCAGAGACTGGCTGGTTGAAAACCAACTCACAAAAGTAGAAGCCAAAGGGACTTACTGGTTGGTTTGTTGGTAGTGATGGTGAGCGAAAAAATAGGAATTGAACTAACTTATTGCTCAACAACTATCCACCCCTTTCCTTCTTCTTCATGCCAGTTGGTGACACATGTTGGTTGTCTTGTCTAATTGGCCCTGGGATTGCTTTTGTGATTGGTTCCAAGTGGAGGTTTTTGGGCACAGCTCCCTCCAGGAGAAGAACCTGCTGTAGGGACAGCCATCATTGTTTCACCCGGGGTCCCAAAAGGAAGATGTGCAGAGAACACCTCAACATGATTGAAAGTCCACATGAACCCAGCTCATCCCAGATGAGACCTACAGAGCTGAAACTCATTGGCAGACCTATAATGTATGAAATAAATGCTTGAAGTAAACTATTGAAAGTTGGGGGTGTGTATTACCTAGATTATTACAGAAGAAATCTGACTAATGCAGAAATATTTGGACCCAGAATTACAACTTGAATTACCCAAGGGGAAATAGAGAATTAGAAAAGAGAAAAACAGCAAATCTTGTGCGGAAAAAGAACTGTGTGATTTTTGTTCTGCTTTGTTTTGCTTTGCTCTGCTATCTTACCATCTGATGCAGTTCTTACCCTAGGGTTCTACTGTGCTGCTGTCAGCCCTTTGAGAACAGATGTGCTGTGCTTTGGTCATCCTTGGATCTGTGGGGCCCCGCACAGTGTTTGACACCTCACAGACAGGCAACAAATGTTGGTTAAGCAAATGAAGAAGTGAAATGTGAGACAATAAAATATTCAGAGACATTTTTTTGAACAGAAACATAAATCAGAACTCAGGTGAGAGAGCTGAACTTAAATCATGGAATCAGTCAATGTGGAGATAATGGTTAGGTTCTAAAAGTCTATGCATTCTGGAGGAAGTGCAGAGCCAGAGATGCAAAAGGTTGAGATAGCCCAGGAGTGGCCTAGCATTAGAGTTTGGGAAGATAAAGGAAAGGTTTGTGGGGGAGGACGAGGTGAATGATTGAAAGGAGCTGATGCAAACCAAGACAGGGTTTCTGGAAGCAGTGATGGGGCCATCGGACCAACTGCAGCAGAAGATTTAAAAAGAATGAGAGTGGAGAAAAACTAGGTTTTTTTTTTTCCAAAAGGGAGTCTTGGGTGAACTTGAGGAGAAATGCTTTCCACCATGTGTGAGATCTCGATGAGCAGCAAACAGAAAATTAAGAGAGGTAGTTGAAATCAAAAACAGAAATGAAGCAGCTGTAGGGGCAGGGATCTGCAGACTTAAGGCACCAAACATAACTGAGAACAAATTTAGGCTTCTAGGGTTGCTGTCAAGAAAATGTCATATGAAACTGGATGAATAAACTCATCTTAGAAATAGAAAATAATTGACACTGTCACCTCATTCAAAAACTCAGTGGACTTTCTTCTTCACTCTTTTCCCTTGGGAAACAAAGAAAGCAGATATAGAGAATTCGAGCACAGAAAAGATAAATTTTCACTGAAGCCAAGTAGTTGGGAAACAGGACCTCTAGACTAGGTTAATATTGCATTAATTCACAACAGTCACAGCTTTTCTAAATAAATAATAGCTGTATATCAAGAAGAACTTCTGACATGAACTAGAACTTAGATAGCAAGTTGATAGTACAGAAATAAAATTTGTTAGTGGAAATGAACTCGGGATTCCGTTCTGCATAAGAATGATTTAGTTGGTTAAATGAAGTAATTAATCCAAGAGTGATTATGGAGTCTAAGAGATTCATTTATGTGATATAGTAGGAGGATAAGGGTTACTGAGCTCTGTGATAGATACTAAGGAAATGATAATAAAGCTCTGTTTGCAAGCAAACTGATACTGCACTGTCTTAGTGAGCTGCTGACTTCAGATATACAACCAGAAAACTCTGGGAAAGGACACTGCTGAAACAACAGTGAGAACTTTAACAGCATGCCAAGGACCGCAGGGATAGCAGGGTTAGAATTAGTGATAGCTTAAAGTTCAATTATAATAAAATTATTAATAACTTAATTGTAAGAGGGAAGGAAACAAAACAGTAACTCCTTACATGACTGCCTAAAATCTCCCAGAAGAGTAATATAAAATGCCCATTTACTTTTTGGCTTCTTATCATTATAAATGATGGACTATCAAAGCAACAGCAAATGCATTAATCATGACTGTAAACAATTAAAATCTTTCTTGAGATCCGGGAAAGCATCAGAATTATCAAGACAGTGCCAAAAAAGGGAACATAAATTTCAGCCAGCTCTTTGGATCTGGGAAGTGTTTAGGCTACCCAGCCAAGAAGTCAGAGAGCAAAAAGTCTAAACTAAGCTGATAACGGCTGATCATTAATTAGAACTGAAGCCAACTATCTCAGTTGAGAGAAATATCTTGGCTACTCAGAGAAGAGCCAGAAAGCCAAGGGTCCACATTGGGTTCATGATAATTAATCATAGGCAGAGCCTTTGCCCAGAAAACCCTTATTAGTGAAGGGGTGCCTTTGAGAAGAAGCAGCCCCAAAAGACGCTGCAGGGACACTCCTTGGGGAAGTGAAGCCAAGATGGGGAAGCTCAGTTTTCCGTACAGAGCCTCATATGAAGGTCTGGAGCCTCTGGGATTAATCGCCTGGAATGGATTCTGGTGTTAGGAGATGATCTGAACATATGATCACTTGCATTTACAGCCATGATTTTGTAAATAAGATTCTGGCTCTTGAATGCCCTTGAAACAGGAGGAAGAAGATGCCAATACAGGTAAAATAAGGTAGTAATAATAGAACTTACTTTAAATAAAAGGTGTCCCAGGGAACTCAATGACAAAACTAGAAATCAGCCACCAAATGGAAGTCTGAAAATAATAATGACTGTGGGAAGTGACTACTTATGGAGAGTTAGGAGGGGATTTGAGAGTTGGATGCCATTTATAAGTTTATGCCCACAATTCAAATTTATTTCTGCACAAAAAATCATTTTTCTACTTTATCAGAAAAGGGACTAAGTGCCTTTTGGTGCACACATCCATTTTCTTTGTAATATAGTTTTTTCTTCTTCCATTTTATTTTTAATTTTATGATACAATTCCATCTTCCTTATAATATAGTTTTTCATAGCTTCTAGACCACACGTTATTTTCATATCTCTGAAAATATATGATAGAAGTCAATAACATGTCATGGCATAATTGGAAATATTTCTATCACTAGCACATAAGTCAAGATTTTCTTATAATTGGTGTAATTTAGATGTGATGTAGTTAGTTCCAAAGCAACTCACACTTCTTCAGTAGTAACGATATGTCTCACTGGGTCAGAGTGTGCTGCCAGATCTGGCAGAATACAGGAGATGCACAGTCGAAATGCAAGGCAGCCCCCTCTGGAGAAGAGGGTGCACCACAACCCATAACACTTGAGCAGGCTGAGTTGTTACCACATTTGCTGAGAGCAAGAGGAATGAGTGTGTGCACAGGATCAGTGCTTTGCCATGTGCCAGTCCTGTGTGGCTACTGGATTCATTCCTCGTTTCTGTTTGAAATACAGAATGCTAGGGATGTGTCTGTGGGCTACTGAAGCTGGCATAGCTACGTAGTTCCAAGAATGGCTTGCATATGGCAGATGCAGAGGCAGCGGGGGTGCACTGGATGTGCTCCAAGCTTGTCACATGCCTTGTGTGTGAACTTGACAGTGCCCCTTGTATGAAGTTCAAGGCTCTTCTTGGAGTCAGATGGGAAGCATCTGGCTACTGTACACTACACACTTTTTTAAAAAAATGCTAACAACTCGGTAAAGCCTTCTGTCAACACAGAATGTGGTTGGCACTTTATTATCTTTTCCATTTCACAGATAAGGAAATTGAGGCTCCAGAGTTAGTAACCTTCCGAAAGCCAGGCTGTTGTGAAGTATGGAGGCCAGGACCCAAAGCCCGGCTCCAGTGGCTCAGGATGTGTGCGGCCGGGGAGAGTGCTGTCATCACTCCTCTTCTAAAAGGATGGGCTTTGGAGAAAGAAAGATACTGGTCACTGACATGGCCAGAATAAGAGACCAGAAGATGGAGAAGAGTGGAGAAAAGTGATGTTGAACAGGAGGAGTGTAATGGGCAAGGAAGACCCTCACTGCTGAGCTTAGACAATGTCTGCAATCGCAGGTGTTCATCCCATGAAGATGGCTTTGTAAATAGCGAGATCAGAATCTCCAGGATCACCCCTTTTGTGTTCTGGCACCCGGGTTCCTTGGGGTTCAAACGTTGCGCTGTTAAGCTGGCATCACCTTGCCACCACCAAAAGATGTCTGTTTTATTCCTAAAATAATTGATTGACGTCCATAGCGTCTTTATCATTTAAAGCAGGGATCTTTACGGATGCGATATATTCAAATCTGAGCTTTGAACTCAGTGTGTATGTGTGTGCTCAGAGCTGTATTCCATTTTAAAAACTGCAAGACATAATTACGTGGGTAAATTTTGAACATGTGTGCTATTTCAAAAATACCACTCTGATACATTTAGGGCATGTTTACATATTCTGAAACATACTAGGGTAATTTCCATTGGAAAAGAATGTGTATTTCCCTCCCAATCCTATGTAAATGGGAATTTTGAATGCATAAATACATTTTTGGTTAAAAAGAGCATCATTACCATTTAATACATTACTGGAGATATACACAGATGTTGTTTATATTTGCATTTTATATAAATTGCCTTTCAGTGGAGAAGAAGTGCATGCATGAGATTTAAACTTGTTATTTTTCACATATTTTGCTTTTGTAGTTTGTTTACATTTCACAGAGAACAAACATAGGAAAGCAAGAGAGACTAGCATATTGTGTCAGACTTTCTGATGTTTCTGCTTTAAACACCCTGAATTGATTAGCCTTTAAAGATACCGAGAGATTAGGAGACAACTGGGAAGAGTGTACCTCCCATGAGCTCCCCGTGTCCCTTGTTCATCAGCACACTAGTCTTTCCAACGTCACTTGCGTGCACAGGCATTCCTCTGCCATGCTTCCTTGGCTCATGTTAGCTTTGCAGACCTCATTCCCATCTCAGAGCATTCTTGTCTGGGCAGGCAGAGATTCATTCTCTCTGGGGACTCAGAGGAGCGTGTGCTCCTCACTTCTGCCAGCATCTGGCTCCCGCCAGCCATTCCTGACTTGTGACTGAATTACTACCACCCTGCCTTCACAGCTGTATCCCACCTCCTCTAATGTCTGTACGATCTCCTTTTTCCTCTTTTTGCCCCTGAAAGTTTTCACATATTTATTGCTGACCCAGCTTGCTAGTGCATAACATGTAAAGCAAGACACAAATCCTATCTCCCAATAAAAACATTCAGACAGCAGGGACCTTTTTAGTGTAATATGGTGAAGTGATAGTGACCTTGATACAATCTAAGTAGGCAATCGTGTCATGTTCAGTTTCTTATAGACCCAGCTTTGTTCTTCTCCAAAATTTTCTCATGGAGTTTTACCCAAGTTTCCAGTTGGAAATCCATGCATCGTGTTCTCATAGCATGCATTTGTGCTGGTCATTTTGAAAATCACTTTTATGTATACTTTAAATGTAATTCATTAATAATTATTGTGCAATAATTGAGAGATTCTGTGTGCCAGGCATGCTTCTCTGTGTGGAAGATTACATCAGACAAACTGATAAGCTAAAGAAAACACTTGAAGTTCTGCCTTCATGAAGCTTACCCTCAAGAGAAGCCAGAGCAAAACCAAACATAGGCCAGCATTTCAGGCAGTGATGACATCCGGAAGAACACAGAAGTGATAGCAGGAGGATCGGGATGTGGCTGAGGAGACAGGCTATCTGGGTTGAGTGAGGTGGCTATCCCATGTGAACAGAGCCTGGGTGGGGGTTATGTAAGACACAAATATTTTTGAGGTCTAAGGAAAGAGCGTTGTGGGCTGTGGGAAGAGCATGAGCTGAGCATGATCAAGAAAGCCAGGCTAACCAGAAAGGAGTAAGGACAGAGTGATCAGAGGTGAAACTGGGGGTGAGGGCAGGTGAAGATCACGTAGGACTCAAGCATGTCTAAAGCAGGATGGGGAGTTAGTGATGGATTTGGGGTAGGAAGAGATGTAATTTGATGTTTGCTTTTTGTGTTCATGCCCGTGGTGGTGCCATGTAGATGACAGACTGTGGCATGATGGGGCTCCCATCAACTGGTTACTCCTCAAAATGCCTGCTATAGCTGAGGCCAAAGCTGGGAGCCAGGAGCTCAATCGCGTTCTCTCAGATGAGCGGCAGGAGTGCCATCACCTGAGCGGTCCCTTTCAGCCTCCCAGGGTGCACAAAAGCAGACAGCTGAAATGGGCAGTGGGGCAGAAAGCAAATCCACGCACTCTGTTGTGGGCTGCGTGTGTCTCAAGTGGCATCTTAAATACCAGACTAAATGCCTGTCTCTCTTAAGTTTCTGAGCTAAACAAGTCACACTGCAAATATCTATTAATTAGCAGGATGATTCTAATATTATTTCATCCGAATGAACCAATGGCAAGAATTTTAAAGGAGTACCTTGTTTGGTTTGGCCCACAATATTGTGAAGAGAGAGTACTAGTTTTAGGTTACAAAAATGACTAATACAATGAATTGCACATAATTTCTAAAATGCAGAACTGTGACATTATCTTTGCTGCAGAACAGTGTGGGAAATTCTAGACTTTGGAACAGAACATACATGTCAAACTTCTTATACTAAGGTTTGATTGGTTGTCATGCTTATTTATCTTAATAATAGCTATTGTAGTTCTTGGCGTATAGGAAGTACTTAATATAATTGAATGAATGAGCAACATCAAAACACTAAAGGGACCAGCAATACCCAAGAATTCACCAACAGATGGCATCATGCTATTTCCTATTTGAGCTCCCACAGTGACAACGTTAATACATCCGTCAATTCTTAATTTCAAGTGCTAGCTAGAGATTGAAATGGAATATCTAGGAATCTATTTTACCACTAAAAATTTTATAACTGAATTATTAAAACAGGTTTATAGGCACTATTTAGTACAAATATCTAAATTGTCCTTATAACTTAGCTGCTTTCCAAGTCAGACTTTGAAAGGAATGGAAATGAGATGGACTTGCAGATACGGAAAAGAGAAAAATTAGACTGAGGTTCTCATTGTTTACATGTTTGTGTTGAGGGCATTGTTTGGTCCAGTTGTTTAGATGCCAGTTGGGATGCCTGAACATTGGGGTACCTGGGTTGGAGTCCTGGGTCCAGCTGCTGGTTCCGGCCTCCAGCTGATGTAGATCCTGGCACACAACAGGTAGCATCATCCTCCTGGGAGATGTGGGTTAAGTTCCTAACTCATGCTTTGTTTCTGGCCTGGTCCTGGCTGTTGCGGGAGGCAGTTTGGAAGCTAAGCAGCAGATAGGAATTCTGTGCGCCTGAATGTCTCTGTCTTGCAAATACATTTTAAAAGTTTGTGAACACTAAGAAGTTGAGTTGCTAACTCATTCTCCCTGAGAAATCGACACACTTCAAGGGCAGTAAAAAGCATGTTTTGCAGACACCAGAGTCCTAACATGGGACCTCTAAAAGCAAATGCGGGCTTTTTAGTTCCAGTGTGTTAGATACACAGTGACAAATACTGTGTTAAAAAAAAAATCAAGGCAATATAGTTTGCACGTACTAGGTGCTGTTTGTAAACCCTGTTCCCACAATCACACTATTTTACTTTCTGTAGAATGGGTATAATGCTCATCATTTCCTTCACCAAGTATTTCTTATACAGATCTTAGAGGTGAACTGGTGTTTTTTTTTTTAAGATTTATTATTTTAAATTTTTCTTGCAAAGTCAGATATACAGAGAGGAGGAGAGACAGAGGAAGATCTTGCATCCCATGATTCACTCCCCAAATGGCCACAACGGGCAGGAGCTGCACAGATCTGAAACCAGGAGCCAGGAACTTCCTCCAGGTCTCCCACATGGGTGCAGAGTCCCAAGGCTTTTGGCCGTCCTTGACTGCTTTCCCAGGCCACAAGCTGGATGGGAAGTGGGGCTGTCAGGATTAGAATCAGCATCCATATGGGATCCTGGCGAATTGAAGGCGAGGACTTTAGCTGCTAGACCACCGTGCTGGGCCTGGATTGATGTGTTTTTAAGACAATAGTATTGCCATAAAGGTTGTGACTTAGGAATATCTATGAACATGAAAGTTATATAAAGAAAGCCTCACAAGTTTTAAATAATAAATTTAAGAAGAATGGCTGCTGCCACAATATGCTTGTACACATGTAAGTACACACAGATACATGCACAAATATCACATGTCATGATCAGACGTGAATAAACGCAAGTGGTCGAAGGTAAGAAAGCAGGGATTTTTGTTACCTGGACTCTCTTCCTGTGCAGGAACGAGCTGGAAGGTCCCCAAATTCCTGGTATTCTGCCACTCTTCACTCCTGTGTGCATCTGGTGGCTAAGTGTACAGGAAGAGACAAGAGAGGCTGGTCTCCCTGGAAGGTTGGTAAGATCCGACCAGGTTCTGCTACGTTGCACACAGCAAATGCCTTGCTAGTGGGGTTAGCAGTGGATTTCTTGAAAATCATACCACTGTGAGTTTCAAGTATATGCACTTAAATTAAGAAATGCATATTTATTTACTTGAAATAGTAGATCTACAGATGTATATATACACACATGTGTATGCGTGCATAAGTACATACATATATACATATATGTATGCACACACACCTATATATATAGAGAGAGAGAGAAAGAGAGAGAGAGAGAGAGCTGCTTGGTTACTGTCTAAACGCTTGCAATGGTCAGAACTCCAAGCCAAAGCCAGGAGTTGTGAACTCAGTCCAGGTGTCCAATGTGGGGCACAGGAACCCAATTACCTGAATCACCCCCACTGCTTCCCAAGACCCAATAGCAGGAGGATGGCATCACTGAACCCAGATATTCTGAAGTGGGATGTGGGTGTCTTAATCTCTACATCAAATGCTTGCCCACATGTTAGGCTTTCCAATATCTCTATGTTCTTTTTTATGCCAGGAGTATTGCTGGTATCTCAGTTGCCTTTGTAGGTGTCTTCCACGTTTATTTCAGTGGGGACTCGGTTTGGATCCCAGTATATACATTCTGCTTATGTAACTCACCTATTGGCTTCATTATTACCCAGAAGATTCTAGATTCCTTTTTTTTAAGCTCCAGACTCCCTTCTCTGCTGTCTGATCTTTCTTCTGGAAAGTTCTTGAATGTTTCAAATGCAGTATATGTGTGTGTGGTGGGGGAGCAGGGGGAAACACTTCCTTAGTGTCTTTCCAAATTTGTTGCTTTTCTCTACTTATCTTATTTGTACATATGAAAGATTTTCTGTGTAGCGTTTGATGCTGTAAAGAGCGGGTTATAAGACTGAGGAATCACACAGAGCAGATGTCTGTGAAGCCATTACTCCACTTCCAACAGAGTAGGTGAATCTGTACGATTGCACGTGTGCAGATCTTGACTTTCTCATGGTGTATTCGTTTTCTACTGCTGCTGTAACAAATTGCTGCAAATCTCATAAGCTCAGCACAGTGCACATTTGTTATCTTACACTTCTGGAGGTCAGAGGGCTGCATGTGTCTCCTGGGAGCTCTAGGGAAGAAGCGCTTTCCTTGTCTTGTCTGCCTTGGCTCGTTGTCCTGAATCCATTTTTAAAGCCTGCCATACAACATCTTCAAATCTGTTTCTGAAATTTCTGCTTCCATCATTCTGTCTCTGGTATGACAATTCTTCGTCTCACATACATAGTCCAGCATAAAAGCTGCATCTCAGAACTCTTTCCTCAGTTTGCAAAGCCTCTGTTGCCACGTAAGGGAAAATTCATAGAGGTCCTCAGGATTTGGGCCTGAAGCATTTTATTACTAAATGCCATTTGATTTAGAACTACATGAACATGGTAAAAAATATAATGGAGTCAATATTGATAAGTATTATATAACATATAAATATTAATAGAAATTTATTAATATCTATAGTAATGATTTATAAAAAGGAGGAGAGATAGAAAGATATTCCATCTACTGGTTCACTCCCCAAATAGTCATAATGGCCAGAGCTGAACCAATCCAAAGCCAAGAGCCAAAACTTTCTTTTGTGTCTCCCACATGGATGCAGGATTCCCAGGCTTTGGGTCATCCTTGACTGCTTTCCCAGGCCACAAGCAGGAAGCTGGGTGGGAAGTGGAGCAGCTGGGACACAAACTAGCTCATGTATGGGATCCCAGTGCTTGTAGTGTGAGGATTTAGCCATTGAGCTATCGCTCCGGGCCATATATTACTGTTTAATGTCTTTTGTCAATATACTTAAAATCCTTCCTATCTCCTATAGTGGATGCAAATGGTATTGCTATGCACATTTTTTTTTTTTTATCTCCTGGTTCAGGAATGTGGATGGGTTCCTTTAGAATTAGAGATTCTAATTCTAAGTCTGGACTACAAGGTTTTAGGCTAACACAGTGGCAAATAATTGTTGAAATTGTTTTATATTCCCACCAAAAATTGTATAAATACTACAACCAAAGTTTTTAAGGGCACTCGTATTCTTTCTTATGTTTTTAAAAATACTTTTAAATTTTTGTTTGATTTGAAAAGCAGAGTGATAAAGAGACAAATGCAGAGATACCGCTCATCAGCTGGCTTATTATTTAAATGCCCACACGAGTCAGACTAACTCCAGGAGCCAGGAACTCAGGCTGGGTTTCTCACATGGATGGCAGGGACCAAAATTCTTGAGCATCACCTGCTGCCTGCCAGGGTGTGACTTGGCAAGCAGCTGGAATCAGAAGCAGGGGAACCAGCACTCAAACCCGGGCACTGATGTGGCACAGGAGCGGCCTGAGCAACAGCTGACATGCTGTCCCAGGGGTCGCCCCAAATGGTTCACTTTCTCTCTAAGCAAGCCAGTGAGTCTTAAAAGGCTTAAAAGATGAATCTGGGATCTTACCCGTATTAAGCATTACTAAGAATGTAAAGGATGATTTGAGGTGTTTGTAGGAAGGGACTAGAATACCAACGGCCCTTTTCAGATCTGTTCTTGGTACATTAGACACTCTGGACTCAGATTAACATGCAGTGTCTTTAAGTCACGTGTGAGATTAACTTTTCTCATCCGGAAAGAGGTTGAAAGCACATTTTCTCTATCCATGCATTGCAAATTCTTTATTTATTTTTTTTTAGCATGATTAAGGTTTATTTCTTGCTAAAGTCACATAAAGATAATTCCTTTCACAGATTTCATGATTTTTTCTAAGATGTCTACCAGTGGTATGTTTATGGGATTAGACCACGTTCTTCTGTTGAGTCTTTGTTCCGCATTTCCCAGTGGAGAGCAGGAATTAGAGATCTAAAGCAGAACTTTCTGTTTCCTGGTGTCTGTGGTATACGGTGTGTAAGACAAGCGTGAGGTTTGTTTTTTTTTTCATGTTGAGAACCAGTTATTCCAGTAACATTTATTGAATGTTTTTTGCAGACCATAATCAATATGACACTTAGCCTTCCAAATACACAGCATTTGGGTCTTAGTTGATGAATTAGTATGTGGCCAAGCTTTAAAATATGTGTCAGGAAAAATTGCTCTCTTAAAAATATCGATTTTACTTTAACATTGACATTAAAGTTGTATGTAATTATGCAACAGAATTTGATGTTTTGAAATATGTGTACGATGAAGAATGAAGTAAGCTAAATGACATGTATTCGCATACTTTTTTTTTTTGGTGTGGGCACTTGAAATCACTCAGCCATTTTCAAGTATATGATACACTGTGATTATCTGCAGCCACTGTATTGTACGATCTCTTGAAGTTTATGGATTCCTTAACTGTTAGACGCAGAGTTCTAAAATTGTCTAATAAATCAAAATGCTATTTTATATGATCTAGTTTTTAGTTCATAAATTCTCACAAAGATTTGGGCTTATAAATACTTAATTAGATGTTTTTAAGTTTCAAAATAAGTTGAATGTGAATATAACATTAATATGCATGACTTTCTTTTTATGGTCCAGGGTAAAATTTTGGAGATTAAGGTAAATTATAAACTAGTGGCAAATTATTGTTGAGGTTATTTTAAACTTTGTCTAACAGTGGGTTAATCATAATTTCTCTTTTTATCTTTGCCAACAAATAATATGATGAGTCTTAAAGAACATTTTATTTTAGTTTTAAGCTTTTGTGATGACTTACACAAGAGAGCAATTTTCACGTATTTTTGGACCTTTGTCAGTTATTTTTTGGAATATATATTAGTTGTCTGTTTCCCATTTTCTCTGCATCCTTATCAGTATTTGTTATTTTGTTTTGTTTTGTTTTGTCTTTCTGATAACAGTCATTATTACTGTAAGATGATCCCTCGTTGTAGCTTTTAAGTCCCTCTGATAGTGATGTTGAGCATTTTTTTCATATACTTGGTGACCCTTGTGTATCTTATTTTAAGAAATGTCTGTTTTGGGCCCAGAGCAGTAGGTAGCCTAGTGGCTAAAATCCTTGCCTTGCACACGTTGGGTTCCTACATGGGTACTGGTTCATGTCCCAGCTGCTCCATTTCCATCCAGCTCCCTGCTTGTGGCCTGGGAAAGCAGTCAAGGACGGCCCAAAGCCTTGGGACCCTGCATCCGTGTGGGAGACCTAGAAGAGACTCCTGGGTTTGGATCAGCTTAGCTCTGGCTGGTGCAGCTACTTGGGAAGTGAACCAGCACATTGAAGATCTTTCTCTCTGCATCTCCTTCTTTCTGTATATCTGCCTTTGCAATAAAAATTTTAAAGTCTCCTTTTTTAAAAAAAGAAATGTCTGTTCAGATCATTTCCTGTTTTCAGTTGCATTTTACATTGATTGTTAGAGTCCTTTATGTAGTCTAGTTACAAATTCTTTGTTAGAAAGATTGCAAATATTTCCTACCATTCTGTAGGTTTCATTTTACTCTGTCGATTGTTTCCTGTGTTGTACACAAGCTTAGGGCTGACATAATCCCCACTGGTACAGTTTTACCTTTTTTTTTTTGTTGCTGTTGCCTTCATCCTGGCTGACATAGCCAATATGAAACAATATGAAATCCATGTTTGGACCAATGTCCTGAGAGCTTTTTCTAGGTTGTCTTCTAGTAGTTTCAAGGTTTAGATCTTACATTTAAGTTTTGACCCATTTTGAATTTAGTTTTTGCATATATTGAAAGATAAGGTCTAATTTCATTCTTTTTCATATGGATATCCAATTTGCTCAGCACTATTTATGAAAATATAGTCCTTTCAATGTGTTTTATGCCTTTGTCAAAAAATAATCCATTGTACATTCGTGGGGTTATTTATAAGTTTTCTATTCTCTTTCATTAGCCTATGTGTTTTTTATGCCAGAACTATGCTGCTTTGGTTACAACAGCGTTGTAATATGTTTTAAAGTCAGTTGTCACGATCTCTATGACTTTTTGTTCAAGATTGCCTGGACTACTTTGTGGTTTCATACAAATATTAGGATTTTTAAGACTTATTTTATTTACTAGAAAGGCATAGTCAGAGATGGAGAGAGAGAGAGAGAAAATTTCCATCCACTGGTTCACTTCTCAAATGACCACAATGCTGGTGCTGGGCCAGATCAAAGCCAAGAGCCTAGACTTTCATCTGGGTTTCACATGTGAACACAGAGGCCCAAGAACTTGGGTCATCTTCCACTGCTTTCTCAGGGAGCTTGATTAGAAATGCAGCATCTGAGACTTGAACCAGAGCCTATATTGGATGCTGGCACTGCTGGTGGTGCCATAACCCACTTGGAACAATGGTGGCAACATTTTTATTTTTCTATTTATGTGAAAAATGTCATCGAAATGTTTTTGGGGATTGCACAGAATCTATAGACCACTTTAAGTTGGGTTGACATTTAACAACATTACTTCTTCCAAACCGTGAACATGAAATATCTTCTCAATTTTTTTTCTGTGCAATTTCTTTCATTGATGTTATAATTTTCATTATAAATTTTTTCACATTGGACCCAGTGCAATGGCTCCTTGGCTAAATCCTCATCTTGCAAGCACCTGGATCCCGTATGGGCGCCAGTTCATGTCCTGGCTGTTTCACTTCCAATCCAGCTCCCTGCTTGTGGCCTGGGAAAACAGTAGAGGATGGCCTGAAGTCCTCGGACTGTGCATCTATCCTTGGGACCCTACACCCATGTAAAAGACCCAGAAGAAGCTCCTGGCTCCAGATCAGCTCAGCTCCAGCAGTTGTGACTACTTGGGGAGTAAACCAGTGGATGCATTCTGTCTCCTCTCCATTAATCTGATCTGCCTTTCCAATAAAAATAAATAAATCTTTTAAAAAAAGGTGTGATATTTAATATTTCTTGAAAATTTTGTTCAGATTATCAACATATCTTTATTTTTTTAAATATATTTTTATTTTGAATTTTGAATTGTGAGGTACAATTTTGTGTAGGCTGTGATTCCCTCCCTAACTCCCACCCCTTGTCAGATTTTTCCCATCTTGTTACAATGGTGTAATCCTTCATAAGAAATCATAATTCTATCAGTCTCTTATTTAAGTGTACCCCGACATTAGTATGTCTTTCTAATATCTCTATGCTGCATTATGAAAAATGTTTCAAAATCCAACTTCCATTTTATTACTTTTCTCTTCCCTTGTGTCTAATCTAATGTATAGATAATATATTTCACACAACTTTATATTTCAAAAATTGCAATCTTACTTTAAAAAGATTTCGATTGTGATATTTACCTGGTAATTTTTAATGTTTTTCTGTTCTAACACATTCATTTTTACCTGATCTTACTTTTAATTAATCCCAAGGTATTAACTTTTTAAACATTCTCTATTAGGTAATTCCCAATTTCAGCGCATTAGAAGACTAATTCTATATTTTGTTGTACCCACTGTCACTCTCTTACGGTACCCTCAATATATTTCTTTACCTTGGATTGTGAATTCATATTTGTCTGAGAAAATACGTAATTCTCTGATTCTCTTTTATAGATACCAGGGCATCTAAAGTGCTGGTGACAATTTAGTGCCTCCCAGGTTTTTCTTACCTATTGTGAGAATGTGAGGACTTCAGGGCAAATTTTACATGTATTTATTGCTAAAATGTTCTTTTTTCTTTCTTGAGAATTGTCCTTCAGCCTGAGATCCAAGTAATGATAGAGAGATTTATTTTTGTGTATTATCTGCTTACGTGAAGTGGAGCACCTTGCCAAGTATTTGGCATGATTTATGGAACATGGATTTGTACTCTCTTTCCCAGGAAATGTCACAGAACTGGACATAGATGTCATCCTAGGAACACTTGCAAATCCATCTCCTTCAGTTGTTCTGGGTCTGGCCTGAGCAGTTTACCTAGAGTGCTCAACGCCCCTTACTCTTCTGTTTCTCAGACTCCACACCTTCTTTTATGAACTCTACAGTAACACTCGCTGAACTTCATCATATCAGTTCCTGGATGGATCTCGTTCAAACATTTCCATCACATTATGAAGAAAACCATCAGTCTTCAGCCTGGGATGCAGGTATCCACCATTTTCCCTCTAGCTTCTCAGTGTCCCATGCACTTCTTGCTTCAATAGTATCAACTCTATAATCCTACTTAGGTTGTGTTTTCTGAAATCTGAGCTTTTTGATAATAAAAAAAGAAACTGTGGGATGATATTTTCTCTGTGGCAATGCATCTGCACTGTTGGCAGGCTAAGGGGTGGGTTATGCTTGGCATGAGGAACTGACTGCCACATTTGTCAAGTGTCGTAAAAATTGCTTGAGGGCCTGGGCTCCCCAGGCAGAAGCTCATCAATCTAAAGCTGTGTTGCATTAATTAGACAAAGCCAAAAACGTCATTTATTGAGAAAAATTTGTCACCTGGAGCTTTCGCTATTACATAAGTAAGACAACTCACCGACGAGTTGACCACTCCCATTAGCCACGTGCTCCAGCCTTAGTGAATAGACAGCTTGGTTGGGGGGCAGATTTGTACTCTAATCAACTATGTAAGATTATAAAATAAATAAATAATTAAGTTAAAAAACAATTATTAAAAAACCCCTGAAGTTGATGAGATCATAAGTGCAGGTCAGCAGATGAGGCTCAATGATCCTGGGCAGCCCTGCTTATATTCTAAGTTTTTCCTGTGATTGAAGTGATGATTAAACAAGTCAATATATGATAAACACTATCATTCATAAAGACCGCTAAGGAGGGTAATTCTTCCTTTCTTTCTTCCTTTCTTTCTTTCGAGAGAGATGGGAGACAGAGAGATCTTCATCTGCTGATTCACTCCCCAAATGTCAGCCACAGCCAGAGCTGAGCTGATCCAAAGTTGGGATGCAGGAGCTTTTTCCAGTTTTCCCACGTGGGTGCAGGGTGAAGACTTGGCCATCCTCTGTGGCTTTCCCAGGTACACTTTCAAGGGAGCTGGATTGAAAGTGGAACAGCTGGTACATGACCCAGTGTTCCATGGGGTAGTAGTGCCACAGGCAGAGGATTAACTTGCTATGCCATTGTTTTGGCTCCAAGACGATAATACAAGGTTAATTGCCATTTTGTGACCTTTCTTTTCAAAGAAATCATTTTTCCTAGCTTGTAGAAACAACTTGACTAGAAGCAAATAAAAATGTGATCTTAAATTTCCTTCAGTGAATCAAAAACTCCAATGTTCACTAATAATCTTCATTTTATACAAAGTTCTCCTAAAGGGTGTTTCTTGTGTGCATAATTTATTTTTCTTTCTTACAATGAAATCTCTAAGGTCTAGCCATACCTTCAAACTATTGGAATATTTTCATTCAATTAACTTAAATTATGTAATGTGAAAATGAATGATGGCCAGGAGTCAGGGATGGTGTAACCCTGGAGAGAATTTATATTTCACATTGTTTATTTAGCTAGAATTTTCTCTGGGTAATAAAATTAGTACTATGTAGAAGTTAGTGCTATCTAACCTCACACATACTCCCAGGAATGACTTGCAAATCCTGTGCCTAGAGTGACAATGACAAACCCTACAGATGGCAACTTTACAGTGAAGGTTGGCCGCTCCAAGCTCATTGGGAACGAGTAGTTCTGTAGGTTCCAGACAGCTGATTGAAAAATACCAAAATAATGAATATTTTAACACTTGGGTTGGAATAGTTTTTTCAACTTTACTATATTTTTAATTAAAACTCTTAAAATCGATATTTGGAAGACAGAGAAAAAGTGACAGTAACAGAGACATAGAAATGTTTCAGTGATGAGGTCACCCTCAAACGCTTGCAATCTGTGGAACGCAGCAAGCCAAAGTCTCCCACATGAGCGCCAAGAAGCCAGCTCCCAGAGTGATCATCTTCTGCCTCTTGGGCTATTTACACCTCAAGAAGAAGCAAGAGTCAGGAGTGAGCCAGAACCTGGACCCTGACAACTGAAATGGACTAAGGGCATCACAAGTGACACCCAAAGTGCTGTAACAAAGGCTTGTCCAGATCTCTCTTCCTTTCTCCTTTTCTCTTTCTTTCTTTCTTTCTTTCTTTCTTTCTTTCTTTCTTTCTTTCTTTCTTTCTTTCTTTCTTTCTTTCTTTCTCCCTTCCTCCCTTCCTTTCTTCCTCCCTTCCTCCCTTTCTCTCTTCCTCTCTCTCTCTTTCTTTCTTTCTTTCTTTCTTTCTTTCTTTCTTTCTTTCTTTCTTTCTTTCTTTCTTTCGCTTCCTTCCTTCCCTCCTGTGTTTTTTATTTATGTATTTGGAAGACACAGCCACAGAGAAAGAAGGAGACAAAGAGAAAGATTTTCTGTTCACTGATTCACTTCCACAAAGGCCACAGCACTCAGGACTGGGCCCACATGAAATGGCAGTAGAATTTTAATATACCACATCACAGCTTCAGCCCCTATATATTTTAATTTTTATAACTCTTCCTCCAGGTCAACCAAGGGCATTGATTTATCTTAAGGTGTTCAGGATTTACTGAAACAGAAGACTGTAAAAGAAAGTATTGATACACAGGTTTTGCCTCCTGATATGAAATATTTGTTTGTTTAAATTCATGCAAAGACAGTGGTTTTGAGACTCTTGAAGGTTTTCTAAATTTCTTAAATTTTCCTTTATGTGTTAAGAGCAATACATGTGTGCTTGGGTTATGATAGTCACAGGTAGTAAGAATTCAATAAATGATGCAGGGAAATTTCTGGTCCATGGAGGAGCTGGGAAAGTTTGTCCCTACCAACCCTAGTGGATGAGGATAACAGAAGTGTTTGGAGAGAAATTTAGGGTGAAGTCAAAATTTGCCTCTTTCTCTATTTTGAGACCCTTGTGGAGAGAGCCATGATGTTTGGCCCTGTCTGTCTCTCTCTTTCCTTCTCCCTTTGTGTATCTTTGCCTGTGTGTCCTGTGCCTTTCAGGCAAGTAAACAAATACTTTAGCATCTTCCTAAGTTGGAAAATAAATTAACTTTAGTGTATATGCTATACTCTCTGTTCCATGGGTTTCAATAAGTCACTCATATCCAACTTCATGACTCACACTATATACTGTGACTAATAGCTTCAAATATATTTCCGTAAAGGCCTACTGAGGCAAATAGAACCTTTGTCCCTTCATAGTAGAGCTTGAGATGCTGCTTTTAAAAAAATTTTTGCTACTTTTTGTTATTATCATTTTATGATACAGTTCCATTGGCCCTGGGATTTCCCTTATCCCCTCCCTCTTCACTGAGTTCCCCTATGTTGTTACTATAGTATAGTTCTTCATACACAGTCATACATCCGTCATTGCGGGTATGGACAATGGCAGAGAGTTCAGCATCCTATTATCAAGATATAGTAAACAGTTTCATTGGGGGTCCATATTTGTCTGGAACTAGAGATGCATACTGCATTGTATCCTTACCTCTACATCATATGGTAGTCTCCATTACACAGTTACTATACATCCCCTCAAATGAAAAGCCACAAAGCAAAATCAACACCAGGAAGAAAAAAGAAATTCACAACACCATGAAGTTAAATAACATGCTACTGAATGACTCATGTGCCACTGAAGAAATCAAAAAGAAAATCAAGAATCTTCTTGAAGAAAATGATGCTTCTGTATGATCTATGAGTCATTGAAGAATTTAATGAGAAAACATGTGTTTTGAAGAGATGGAACTAAAAAAATCAAAATCCATGAGATAAAGTTTCCACTGATCTTTGGTGGTGAAATGTGTCTGCTGTAGGCAACGAATAGATGAGGTTTGTTTTTTAATCCAGTCCACTAATCTATGATGTTGGATTGATGACTTTAGGCCATTTACATTCAGGGTTAACATGTATGGCTGGTAATTTGGTCCTGTCATTTTAGGAATGGGTTGTTCATTGATTTAGTCTTCTGTTGTTATTTTACTGGGATGTTCTTTGCATTTGCCTTTGGTTTCATTGGGTGCTATTCCTCTTCTCTGTCAAGAGAACATCTTTAAGTATCATTTATAGAGCGGGTTTGGAAGAGGCATATTTTTTTCACTTTTCTTTACTGTGAAAGAATTTCATTTCATTTTCAAAGACAAAGGAAAGTTTTGCTGGGTACATTATCCTGGACCAACAATTTTTTTGCTTTTAGGGAAAGCAAAAAATTAGAGAAATTAGGGAAATTTTCCCTTATTATTTCATCAAATATATTTGTAAACCCAGCTTCTCTTTCTGCACCTTCTGGGACTCCCGTAACTCTTACATTTGGCCTTTTAATAGTGTCTTTGAATTCTTGAATGCTTTTTTTGGCTTGAACCAGCTCTGTTTCTAGTTTTTTGTTTGTTTCCTCTTGGTGACAGGAAATATCTTCCAATTCTGAGATTCTTTCTTCTGCTTCATTTATGCTATTTAGGAAACTCTCCACTGTATTTTTAATTTGCTCCACTGTATTGTTTATTTCTAATATACCAGCTTTCATTTAGTCCATTTTCTGTGTGACATGTGCCTTAAATTTCTTGAACTCTTGTATTGCATGCTTCTCGTTGTTGATCAAAAGCTTTATAACAACTTTTGAATTCTGTATCCCCCATTTTCCTGATGTCTTCCTCAGTGAACTCTGAGGTTGGCACTGGGTTTTGCTCCTTTGCAGGGGAGTCTTCAGTAATATTCATTGTGCCTCTGCCTCTTTTTTTGCTCTTGGTCATTATACTTCTGGTTATCAGATTCTTCTTGGGCCAGGTTTCTAAGCTGTGTCACCCACAGGTCTACAGTTCAATTTTACTTATTGAAGTTGGCACATGGCTCTTTGTTTGCAGTCAGTTGTGCCACTCCCTCTAGTGAGTTCCAGGTCTGGATTCTTATGTTAGACTTCCACCGTGGTCTCCCTAGCCCCAGCTCCTGGCTCACCAGTCTCTACCTCCTGTGATGCCATGCTGAAGCTGCACCGTTGTCTGTATAATCTTTCTCCAACTTCCGTTTGGAGTAGCACCCTGGATTAGGGAGACACCAGGTGTCTGTATAGCTAGGTTGTTGTTGGTACTGATCATGTCGGAACCTGTTGGCCGTTAGGCCTGAGGGCCACACGGACCTATTTTTACCTGTTCAATGCCACAGTCAGTATTATTTTCTTGCGGGACCAGTATAATCCACGGAACTCAGTGAGTTCTCTCTTCCTGGTCAAATCGAACTACCAGCAGGATGAGCAGTTCTTTGTCTGGGTTCACCTCTGGAGCTCCCAGGAAATGTCCCTTCCCACCTTGTTGCTGGTGGAGTTCCAGCTGCTGCTGCAATTCAGATCACCTTTTGCTGAATGCCGCTGTGGCATCAGCCACTGCAATATTCACACCATTGTTTTCGTTGCTTTCCAGTGTCTGTGAGTCTCCAGGTACCGCTCTGCTGTTGTTCTGACCTCTCCTATTTCCTGGAATGTGCCCTCTCTGCTTCACACTGGCTAATATTTCTCCTTCTGTTTAAACATGTCCTTACCCTATTCTGCCATATTGATTTTCCCAAAATGGAAATTATATCCGTTTGAGCCAGCAGGAGCTTCTCTGTGTCTTCTGGCAAAAGAGTTTGTTTGGTGTCCTTTAACTTATTCTAATATTATAAAAGCTTATGCTGCATAGGTTTTCTTAAAACTTCTCAAGAAAGGAGACCATTTAGTATGCATTACTTCAGTATTTGGAAGTCTGGGAAATGCAGTAAGCAAATGTTAATACAAGGGTCAGGGCTGTCAATGTCTACTTCATATATGATCAAAGTATATCTGATAAAGTCTTTATTTTGCATGAAGCAATCATTTATTAAGGCTATCTCTGTAATATTTATTCTAGCAGTTAAGATGCTTTCAGTTATATTTGATGCAACCCCAGCCCAAACAAGTTTAAGCCCAAAGTAGAAGAAATGGCTTCCTGTTACAGGGAAGTCCACGATCATGTCAGCATCAAGTACAGCTGGATCCAGGGACTCAATTATGTTAGGCCTTTCTCTTTGTATCTTCTGTTGTCACATTTTCTGTTAGACCTACTTTTCCAAGCAGCTGTGATGTGTCTGACCATCCCAGGCAAGTGGGCCACAGTTCACGATGTAAAAGGAAGAGAAGTGCCCATCCTTTTCACTGTCCAGAGATGAAACCTCATGGAGAAATTCTGGTTGGCCATGCCTGAGTCATACACTCACACTTAAATCAATCACAGTCCAGATATATAAGGCTCTCTGATGGCTTCATTAGGATCTCATGCTCAACTCTTGACCTGAAACAAAATAGCAGGTTGGCAGTTCCTCAAAGCCCATATGGAAAGGGGGAAGGTGATATATTGTTATTAGAGTAAAGGATGAGGGTGATTTTGTTCAGACGAGTAAAAAAAATCAAGGTGGATGCATAGGTAGACAAATTGATAGGTGGCAGCTATTGATGGTATTATATATGTGGGCACAAAAATCAGTGGAGTAAGTCAAGTGACAGACTGTGACAGTCTATGCCTTTTTTAGGAAGACAAGGGGAGGAATGTTGCAGATAAACTATGGGGATGTGAATCCTAGGTTTTGATACTCTAATTCAGAACAGACTTGCAGACAGCCACCACCATGGTTGTGCCCTCAGGGCTAAATTAAATAAAGAAGTGAATGAAGACACCGAGGACAGTTCTTCTTTTCTGTGCTTGAATAGCAAAAGTGTGTTAAAGAGATGTAACGCTTGATGCACAATTCTGCTAGGACCAGGGGCATGTGGATGTCAGGTATTAAGTGCTAGCGTCACCATTTAGGAAGAGAGCACTAACGGCCTTTTCTTGTAGAAGTGAGTTGGATCTCTTTTCCGTGCTGCATGGTTGGTTGTGTCTCTGAAAACCAAGCTCTTTGGCTGATGCCTTCAACTTATTCACAGCACGTGTTTGCAAAGCAATGGCAATATGCATTCTGTGTTCTGAGAAAGAGAAAACTTGGTTGACCCACTGGAGGAGAAATCAAAATCTTTGCCTCATTGGCCCCTTCTGTTACCCACAGAGCTAACTAAGCACAGACCATTTGAGAAGGAAAACAGTTAAAGGTACATTTGACGGCAATTATATAGCAGCTTTCGAAAGAAGTCCACATGAGTTACAATGTTTAGAGGTGTTTTCCTGAACATTCTTATGGCTGGTAAAGGTGAGAGCGCAGCAGGAAGGCAGCAATAAGACAAGAACTCTGTTTTCGTTCCTTTCTGAAAGCCCTTCCCCCTGCAAGGGAGCACAAGGCCTCTGAGCGGCAGCTCACCATTTTCCAGGGTCAGTTCACTTTTTGTGCTGCTCTAAACCCTGCTGAAAGCCAGCTCCTTGGGGAGACCCTGCAGTCAGCGCTGGCCCCTCTTCAGTCTGCAAGCACTCAGAAGGAAATGCCCCTTGCTGAGCAAGCAGTGGCGTTGAGGGAGAATCCATCTACTGTCAAAGACATTTCAATTAAATATGGATACCAATTAATTTAATTTATATTTCTGCATGAAAAATGTCATTCTATTATACATGCATTGGAAGGATGCCAGGAGCCCAGGTTTATAAATTACCTCCCTACTGACATCATATGGAATCATACACGAATTGGGATACTTATTAAATGCCCACCTGTGCTTGGGGTTCTACCTTGTAGAAATCCAGCTGAAACAAGGTCTGTCCAGCAGGGCCTGTGCCTATCCTGTGATCATCTGACACCCACCCTGTCCTCTTCATCTCCCAGCTTTGGGCATGTCTCCTGGGAACAACTAAAAAAAAATGAATAATCAACATCCAATTGCCAGTGGTTTTGAATGGACTCATTGGGTAAAGAAGGGAATGAACATTGAGAAAGTATACATAATCCGCTCCAATTAATCAGGGAATTGGCCTATTCAATTTTGCTGGCTACCTGCCACGATTGTTCTACAGTGAATTCGAGTCAGCTGGTGGAAGGTATGAACACTGACCACTGCTGAAGCTGCTACCCCGTGCTTGACGTGTTACGTGTTTTGTTGCGAAACCTCACAATCCTTTAAGGTAGGCATTGTTTCCTCACCCCATTCCACCCCCATTTCATTCTTATTCATAGAAAAAGTTTAGTTTTTTATTTGAAAGGCAGCATGTCAGAGACAGACACAGAGAGTAAAACAGAGAGAGAGACCTTCGATCCACTAGTTCTAGAATACAAAACAAAGAGGTCCAACCATGGGAGAGGACAGTCACCCTAACACAGATCCGTGATGTGTGTGTCAACTGCTAAGGATTGCCAAGGGAAAGCATCCATTTTGGCCTTTATATAATCATTGATTATTACCTCTAGGAATACTTTCAGGAGAGTTTCCATGATGTAGTGGGCAATAGCCTATTCTAGCATCTGCTACTGAAGATAGGGATGGCCATGGAAGACAGCAGTCTGAGTTTGTCCTCCCACCTGTCACCTGTCTTGCCATCCCTGACTCCATCTTACACTGTGTAGGTCTCTCATAAACTCCCTGTGTTTACATGTACAAGTCTCCAGTCATGTTTTCCTAGGACCACTTGAAACCCAAAAGAGGTTTCTGTAGACCCTAGAAATGACTCATGTTTGATTAGAAAATGCTGGGATTCAGGATTCAGAGAGTGAAACCAAAAAGGAGGTGACCGGCTTGGAATACATAGAGTCAGTCCTTTCGCTGTGGCTGGGGTCAAAGACAGAGGAAGATCCCTGGAGTGCAGAATCTGGGCCTCAAACCAGCAGCCTTGGTATCATGTGGGAATGTGTTATGTAGAATCCCAGGAGCCTATAACCGTGACCTAGAGAGGTAGGCTATTTTCCTCTATATTAGCTCCCCTCCAAAAACATCAAAATCAGTAAAGTCAGTAAATAAATGTATATACTTATATACTTCAGAGCCGATATCACACTGATTCCAGTGACTTGTTAAGAAGAACATTTTAGTACGCAAAGTTCATGTAGTTCTCCTCACCCAGTTGTGATGAGCTACATGTTCTCTGCTGTGTCGTCTGCCCCCTTCTCTCTAATGCTCCTCTGTCTTCTGTGTTCCCTCCTCTCCCGTCCCTTCAATGTGTTCATTAAAGTAAATTCCAAACATCATATCATTTAGATAATTTTCTATAGAATTTCCTGGAGGCTGGACCCCCAAGAGAACGTAGGCTGGGGAATGGTCTCTTACGATTATATTCTTCACCAAAATATGGCATTGTGTTCTTGACAAGGAAAAAGGGAATTTCTAAAACAACTCCATAACACTCTGGATGGGGTAGATTGAATTTTCTCTCTTTGTATTCTGCTCCTTGGCTCTTTGAAAGGGGGTCCCTTGTAATCTCCCTTCATTACTAGCAACATCAGCCCAGAAGCATGGGATGATGTCTAAGACCTACAGAGCATGTGTATTCTTTCAATCTCAGGTGAAGTTCAAGGAAATCCTCTGTGATAAGAAACCAAGCACTTACTTTTGCCCTGTGCAACTTCACACACACACACACACACACACACACACACACACACACACTGACTGTTGTACAGTGTTGGAACTTTGGATCAGTACCTGGATATGCAAACAAGGCACAGCTGTTTTAATGTTCACACACGTTGGATCTACAGAGTATCACGTAATTTAGAGGCTTGATGATTTTCCACTGGTAAACATCCTTCAACCAAATTTGGGTAAAATGCCCTTGGAATAAGTCAAAGAGTCAGGGGCTTTGAATGAGGGGATTAATTACAGCTGGCGTCCCAAGGAACAGAATCCCATAGTGGCATGGAGAGTGTAGTTAATGGGAAGTAAGTGCCAACAAATCACTCCTTAAAATATTAATCCTATCAAAAAACAGCTGGATAATGAGAGAAACTTGACCCGTGGGGGACCAGCAAAGGTTGCTGCTGCAGAACTTTATGCACTTGTGGATGTCATGAAATTCCTCCAAATTTTAACAAAAACAATACCAGGAGGTGTGATTCTGGGAAAGTATTTAGCAGTAAATATGTCTTTGTAGTTTAATCATCTTTCTGTAATTATTATCTCTCACTTCGGTTGTGGTTCCAAATGACATGTCCCCTTCTTTGCTTAGTATATATTCCTAACAGCACTCCTGAAAGAAAGCAGAACGAAAGAAACCTGGCACCCTGGCAAGAATGGCTACCACCCCCTTCTTTATTTTGTAAATAAAGATCCTGTACCTAAAACATTTTTGCAAACCAATTTCCTATGTATTCTATAAGGCAAAAAAAAAAAAAAGTCCCACTGCTTGTGGATTGTTAAAGAAGTCCTAAGCTAATTTTGTTTTATTGAATAGGTTTTGATTGTTCCAAGAAATACCTATTTCTAAAAGGATAAGGTGAAGTGTTTACAGTTCTACTTAGTATGTGAACGGTGCTGGACAGCTCATGTTACAGGATTGTAAGCTGCAGGATAATCCCAATACTTAAAATTAGAAGCCATTCTTCAGTTGGAATTTACTTTAGAATTCATAAAAGTAGCCGTTTTGTGCGCAGCTTTTCTCATTTTATCTTTTTGAAAAGTGTACTTAGGACAGACTCCATCGTCGGGAAGCCGCAGGTGCGACGGGCACTTGCGGATCTGGCATCGCTAGAGCCCGCACGTTTGATTTCACCCACTTGGCCGACACCTGCATCAGGTACACGGGCGCCTGACACCCAGACCCAGCTCAGCCGGACACAGTCACACATCCCCAATAAACGACGAGAGGAAGCTTGGGACGCCATAAAAATAAAATGCTCAAGTTTCGCCTATGTTTCGCAGAACGCCAGTTCCTAAGGCACTTTCGCCGCGCAAGGAGCCCCTTGGCTCCGCAAACAGCACCCAGGGGACACATCATTTAAAGAAATGTGTTTCTTTGCCCGCGCTGAAGTTCGGATCGGCTCAATTATCGTTCGTTTCGTTCCTTCCCGTCCTTGGGTGAGGGGCGAGAGCTGCAAAGTCGCGCTGAGGTGGGCCAAGAGGGCCAGGGGAGTTGGAGGGGATCCGTGGGCTCCGCACCCGAAGGCGCACAAGAGAGGGCGGGTGGCGGTGCGAGCGAGGCTGCGGGCACTTGGGCACAGAAGCCCTTTTTCCCTGGAACAGTGGCGGGGGAGGGGAGAGTTTGGGTGGTGGAAAGCTCTGTGCTAATGTTGGTGACCCGTAAAAAACGTGCTGGCTGTCCAGAATTCCGACAATCGGGGTCTCAAGATTGAGGCTGACCCGCAGCACAGCAGCCACAAGACCCGACAGACTTCAGGGACTGAGGCACCAAACGCGCGTGGACGGACTCCGGGGCCTCGCAGCCCCAGCTTTGCACTGCGAGGTTCTCTGAGTTGTTTGAGCGTTTGGCGGGTATGCGGGGAGGACCGGGGGCTGGCGATCCCGCAGATTTAGCCTCGGGTCCTGGGGGAGCGCGAGGGGCGGGGGTGGCCGGGTTAGCCAGCGGAGGACGTGCGAACCAGAAAGCGCGGAGACCCTGGCGCGCCCCGTCGCGCGCCACCCGGGAGGGCGGCCTCTTTCTTAACCCTTGCCGTCTCCCCCTCTCTCTCCCCTTTTAAAGGACGCCTGGGCCTCAGAGCTGTCAGCCACCGCGAGGCGGTTCGCACTTGGCGGAGACCAGGCTGACGCCGACTCCCATGACAGCGAGGGGGCGGGGGTTGGGCAGCCGCTAAGTCCTAGGGAGCTGCACGTGGTGCCCACGTCCTCCGGGGTCCACTCGGGACCTGGAGCCATCCACGCGTGCTCTTGCAGTTGGCAGTCCCATCCCGGCACGATGGTTGCAGTGAGGAGTGGGAAGGGAGGTAGCCGTAGGACCGGCGCGCCCCTCGCACTCATAGCGCTATGAACCTGGCCAAGGGCGGTGGCAGCAGCAGCAGCAGCCTCGGCCGGCGCCTCCCGCGCGCCCTCGCCAACTCGTCCCCGCACACCATGCTGACCCCCGGCCTGCCGAGCCTGCGGCGCAGTTCCCGTTGCCTCTCCGGCCCCTGCTAACTCCCACGGGAGTAGTCAGCCGCCCTCGCCGTGCCGTGCCCCGGAGGGAGGCGGAATCGCCGCCTGGGAGTCCGGGCTCAGCCCTTGGTTCTCCAGCTGCTTTACTTCCCTTTTTCCCGGCGCCCCGGCATCCCGCGGCGATGGTGGCGCTGCTGGTACTGTGCCTCCTGGGCTGGCTACGCTGGGGCTCAGCGGGTGCCCAGCAGTCCGGAGAGTATTGCCACGGCTGGGTGGACGTGCAGGGCAACTACCACGAGGGCTTCCAGTGCCCGGAGGACTTCGACACGCTGGACGCCACTATCTGCTGCGGCTCCTGCGCGCTGCGCTACTGCTGCGCCGCGGCAGACGCCAGGCTGGAGCAGGGCGGCTGCACTAACGATCGCGGCGAGCTGGAGCACCCGGGCATCACCGCGCGTAAGTGCCACCCCGTCGGCACCCCGCGGAACGAGCGGGGCCCCGAGGGTCTGCGCGTAAAGTGGGCGCAGTCGGGTGTCGGGGGTGAAGGGACAAGTGGGTGGTCGCGGCTCAGGTCGGGAGTCCTTGTTTCCGTACAGTCCGCCTTTCCCGCCACAGGCGGTCCCCGCGCGGCCGCTCCAGGGAAAGTTGGCAAGAGACAGTAAGGACCGCGAGTTTGCACCTGGTGGCCCAGGGGAGGACGGCGGGAAGTTCTGGGAGGAGGGCGGTGGCGGGAGCACCGGACTTGAAGTTTAGGGGTGGCGAGGGGTCCTAAATGAGCACCTTGGTTGCTTCTGGAACTTCGGGAAGTGTTAAGGGCGGGGCGGCGCGACTGTTAGGCGCACAACTAGCCCCTTGGCACTGAATAGCTATAGTTTCTTTTCTTTTTCTATTTTCTCTTCTTCTCCTTTCTTTTCTTTCTCTCCTTCCATTCATCCCCCCTCCCCAACCGGAGGAATTTTTAAGCCGCTGCTGCACTCTTCCGATTTCCTTTCATTTCTCTGCATCGAATTACCCTCCGCAGCCTCCCACCCGCTATTGTCAGGCCTTTCAGCAACACCCGGGGCCTCGAGGTGGAGAATTAGAAACCAGGGTCGCTTACCCGCCCCCTATTCTCACGTCGGAAAACACAGGTCAAATTTCCGCTCACTCCAGAGGGCGAATAAATCACAAACGTAGCGGAGGAAATTTACACCTTGAAAAAAAAAAGTTTTCCACCTAAATCGGAACATCAGGGAAACCCTTTCAGAGCTCCAGGCAACGGCTTTATGGTCGGTCGGTCGGGAAACCCGAGAAGCGGGCGGAGCAGGTGGAGGGTACTGTCCAAGGCGCCCGAAGCCAGAGAGGAAAAAGTCCGGGAAATGGCTGGCGACATGTCTAGTGGAGTCCTCCCCGCAAATTGCTGACCTCCAGGAAAGCTAGCTAGCCCTTTTACAATCCCGTCAGGCTCTCTCTTGAAGAAGTGTAAAGTGTCCTAATCTAGAGGATTTGAGCAGTGGTTTCTGGGGGTGGCGGGGTGGGGGGAGGAAGATGCTCGATGGAAAGTAGGGAACTCTGTTTGGGTGGCTGTAAGCTCTTAAAAAAAAATACAGAGTCTCCCCCACCGTCCCAGCCCGTGCCCGGGGACATCACGCTCCTCCCCGCAGTGGCTGTCTGCAGGGAGCTGCAGCTGGGTCTGCTGCCCTGGCCTCTCCTTTTGGTTTGGATGCCAGAGCTCAGCTGGGAAGAGGCGCACCTCACCTCGCTACTCACTGGGTCTGTCACTCGCCAAGGGTGTAACATTGGGTAAGTAACTGAGCTGGGCCTTCTTGCCAATTAAGTGTGTCAGAACTTGGCAGGGCAGCAGCCAGCGTGGCTGTTCACCTCAGCTGCCTTCCTGCCCCCTGTGGTGGGAGAATGGGTGCCTGGGAAAAGCTTAGACCTGGAGTCTAATCTGTAAATTTCACCTGTCAACCACTAGCTCTGTTTTTGGGAAAGTCTGGTAGGAGAACTTATCATGTCCTTTGTCACAGGTTCTCCATAGAACTTGGATGATATGATGAAAGAGCGAGGTGCGCAGTTGCCAATAAGTAGGGACTATGGGCAGCCGTGCTGTCTTTTCCCAAAGCTTGAGGCTGCATCCCAGTGTGGTTCCATCAGAAGGGGAGAGACCCTTTGGGGCGCCAATGGATTGGGGGATGCCTGCCCTCTAGAGAAAGGGAAAAACTGCTCCCAGGAGCTGCCCATGCCTGGGCTGTCACTGTCAACACCAAGAACGATGTTGGAAGCTTAGCCTGACTTTCCCAAATTTTGCATGAGAAGGGCAAGGTGGGCATGGTGGACAGAGCAGGCACCCCAAACCATTGCTCCTAGGAGTCCGCAAGAGCTGACAATTCCTGATGCGGGAAGAGACACAGTCAACTGGGGCTGTTATAGCTTTTGTTATACTGTTATTTTTAGAGTCTTCTGAATTCCTGGAGGTGGGATCTCATGGAACAGGCAGGCATCTCAGTGCTTGGTTTGGAGATCTTGCATTGGAGATGATAGGCCAAAGCCCTAAGAGCCCCACCGTGATAAAACTACCAAATCCTGGATTAAACCCCACAGTTATAGTAACCCCCTCCAGGGCATGAACAGGAGGGCAGATTCTGTTCTTTTTCTGACTTCCAGATGTGCAATCTGATGGCTAATTGCTAACAGAGGCTACAGTATCAGTTTGCTTCCTCCCCTCTCGGAGTAGGGAGATTGCTCTGTCACTGCAGTTGATACTTGAGAGGTTAGCAGTAACAAGCTCCCGAAAGTGGAGCTGGCAGCGGTGGTGAGACTGAGCTCCTCCTCCCTCCCTCCCCTGTGCTGCCCAGGCAGAGTGCAGGCTTTGGGAAGACTCGAGGCAAACCTGTGTATTTCTCTTTTTGCCTTGCAGAGCCCGTCTATGTCCCCTTCCTCATCGTTGGCTCCATCTTCATTGCCTTCATCATCCTGGGCTCCTTGGTGGCTATTTATTGTTGCACCTGTTTGAGGCCCAAGGAGCCTTCGCAACAGCCAATCCGCTTCTCACTCCGCAGCTATCAGACAGAGACCCTGCCCATGATTTTGACCTCCACGAGCCTCAGGGCACCTTCAAGGCAGTCCAGTACAGCCACCAGCTCCAGCTCTACTGGTGGCTCCATTCGTAGGTTCTCCTTCGCCAGAGCTGAGCCAGGTTGCCTGGTACCCTCATCACCCCCTCCTTACACCACCAGCCATCCGATCCACCTGACACAGCCATCTGGTTTCCTGGTGTCACCTCAGTATTTTGCTTACCCCCTCCAACAGGAGCCCCCACTGCCAGGGAAGAGCTGTGCAGACTTCAGCTCCAGTTGATGCATCATGGCTGTGAATCCAGCATGTAGTAAAGTGGCAGACCGGTGGAGTGATGCTGGGGAAATGTCTCTTGTAACTGACCAACACCATGGCGGAAAGTTGTAGGAAAACACAGCACGCTCTAGTCTCGAGGCTTCTAGCTCGTCATGAAATGTCGGAATTTGCAAACCTGGTGACTTCTACTCTTCAATTTAATGCCATTTCCATTGTAATATGCAACAGCTTGACTCTGAAGTTGCAAATTGACTGAAAATGCTTTCCTGGACAATTCAACTGCATACTACATAGAAAAGGGCTATGTGTTTCTTTTTCACTTAACTTGTTAATGGAGGTATAATACAAATGTATACATAAATGAGTACAAAAAAAAGTCTAATTGTAATGATCAAAGGTTCAGTTAAAAATTAACTATTAAGTGAAGTTGAGAAGATAATGAATAACCTATTTATTATTTTGGGAGTTACCTAACCATGAATAATACTAGCATATTGGGAACATTAACTTTTTAAATTAATAACCAAATTTTGTTTAAAATATTAACTCTTTTTTGGAGAATACAAAATCTCAATAAGCACAGGAGGAATTTCAAGTTTTATGGACTCTTATAAATTCAGTCATTGCAATAGAGTTACTATGTAAGGTCATTTCCCAAGTCACCCAAGGGAATATTTATTACAGACTTTTTGTTCAGCAACATTTAGTGTTTAAATGAAAGTTGGACATTTGGGTCTTAAAACATTTATTTGTAAAATGAGTTATGTACAAATGTAAAGATTGGTAATTTAATGTATTTACTACACTGACAGTACTAACTATTTAGTAGTCGCTGTAATTTTTATGTTCATAAAAATTGTGAAGTTCCAAGTCCAGCGATTTGTGTAATTATCTAAGATTATGTATCTTAAGTGCCACTGAATTTCGTGTGTGATTACATATTTGGTTAAACATCCTGCTGGCTTAGAATCAATAAAATACGTTTTTATGAACTCTATTCTGAATTTCAAAGCAAAGTACTTCATTTTGTCTCCTTAGTGAAATTAGTTGCTATTCAATAAAAGGAAATATGTTTACCTCATATTTCCGGATTAAATTTTTCCCCTCCTTTAGAGTTCAAATGAAAGCAGTAAAGGGAATTAAGTTTTTAAGAAGCTTCTCCCTCCGGCTGAGGGCCAGAGGCAGCCCACGGATGTGCCACGTGGCCTGCAGAGTCGAAGCAGAGGACCCTAAGAAAGTGGACTTCTCACTTTGTGTCATGCGAAGAAGAGGTGACATGATGGAGCCTGCCTCTTTCAACAGGACACCTGCCTGCCACTTTGCAGGCTTCCTGCCCCGGCTGACCGGGCCCCTGCAGGGCACTTTGGTAACCCAGGTTTATTTGAATTGGGACTATCACATGTCACTCTCAGTAGTTCTTTCTAAGCACAACTGGTTAAAGGTTGAATTTGGTTCTCAGAGAGTTGTATGGCCTTGCTTTGTTTCCACTTGAGGAAACAAGTTCAAAGATTCGCTCAGTCTAGTAGCTCTGACTTCCAGTCTGCTGCTTTCTTCCAGGTCCACCAGAGGCCCGATTCCCAGGTATCTCAAATTACTTCGAAGAATTCAGGAAAGAAGTGATGAGTGTCAAAGAATAAACACTGTGAGCATGCTCTGGCCACACTCCCGTAGCATTAGTGAGACTGCATTTGCTATTTATGGCTTGCTCTTCTTGAAGCGTTAAGTGAGCCTTTAGTGAGTTCTTCCTAGGAACAACACACTCCTCTAAATCTTTGCATGTATTAACTTCTCCTCCAAACAACCTTAACAGGGCAGTGGTATGACTCCTATTTTACAGATTTGGAAATGGAGGCACAGAAAACTAACCTGCCGTTGGCCCCACAGCTAGCTGCTCCGGGAGTTGCTGTGCAAAAACACATGCTTTGAGATTCTGACCACTCTGCACAAAATCCACTGCAGAAGCCCAATATGGGGTCAAGCCTCCCAGGCAGCGATCTTCAGTCCTGCTAACCCAATGAGCTCTCCTTGGAATCAGTGCTTTTTGACATCCCTGTAAATGTCCTACAATGAAACTCGTAGATAATTTCACTTTACCAATAATGCCATATTGGTAATTAGAAAGGAGCAAGATAAGGAAGGTGGTTTGTTTCAAAATAGAATGGCTTGAGCAGACGCACAGGACTCAGATGCTAATCCCTTGTACAGAATCACAGGGGTGTGACAGCCCTGAATCCAGACACCCAGGTGCTACATGGGCAGTCTCCCTGCTGCTGTCGGTATGATGTTTCTAAGAAGGAAAAGACTGAAAATTCTTTGACTGGTGTTGTGGTAGTATAATTGGAAATTTCCGTATATATGAAGACAAAAAACTGTTTTCCTTATAGGTAAGATGGAATTAACTATGTCCACCGATAGGAACGGTGGGACCTTCCAAGGTCATGGATGCCTTTATTGTATATACTGCTTTATGCACTGCAGGATCTCAGTTACAATCAAGTTTCATCCAATGAACGCCACACCCACATCTACCACCTAGCCATCTACTGAAGATGCACGGCTGTAATTCTGCGTTGTCCTCCAGGGGGTGCAGCTCAGCATGGTAGCACTGTTTAGTTCTTCATCCAGTTTCCCTTGTGGTTGTACTTTTGCCGTCCACTTGGAGAAATGTTATGTCCAATGAGCTAATTCATGCTAGGGAATTCATCGACCGCACATATCTGCAGGTTTTCCTCCATCAGTGGGGTGTCCCAATCAATTGAGTTAATACAGGCCATACATCATTTAAAATTAGGGAGATAATGTCTATGTCAGGCATTCAGTAACACTGTCTCAAATCATATTCTCACATACTCGGAGACACAGTGCATGTCTTTGACCTTATGATTAGAAGCTACATAGCTGGCAATATTACTTCACATCCTTAGGTTCTAAGTCCCTGCTGTGGCAGAATTCTAGAAGCTGTTCCTTTTTTTTTTATTAATGAAATTTATTTTGACATTCTTTACATAGTTAGAGTATGAAGGTTCAAGGGCTACAGGAAAGTGGATAATACTAGTATGTTTTCCATATTGTTACCTTCATGTTTAAAGGGGGGTATTAAGGGAGAAGGCCCACCCAATTTTCCACCCTCCCCAGGTCCTGGATGTAGGGCATGCTCTGAGGTTCTTGCTCAAGTGGCTTTGATATTGCCACAGTTATGAATCGCTGTCAACAAGCTTTTGTTGCATAGCATCTATGAGGCACTGTGCAACGTGCTGAGAGCACCAAGAATGAATACGCTCCAACCCAACAAGCTTCTGTTTCCTGGGTATTTGCAACAAGTATATTAGGTGCTTTATAAAAGAAGCTTGCTATCTTTTTGGCCCTGGGTGCTCACCCTGAGGGGAAAAGGGACTCATAAAATCAACACTTGAACTATACTGAACTAACTGTGGTCCTGATTGGGGAGTACAGAATAGCCAGGCAGCAGTCTCAGAGAGTATCAACTCATCTTGGGGAATTAATGTTGGATTTGAGCCTTAGGATTTGCCTAGAATTTGAATGAAGGAGAGTGGGGTCAGGAGTTGGAGAAGGAGGAAGAGAACAGTGATGGAAATAAGGTGATGAGCATATTAGGGAAGTATTCATGCACATGAAACAGCAAGGAATATCAGGAGAGTAGACACAGAATCCAGAAGAGGATGGTGGCAGCTGGAAAGGCACAAAAGCCTGACCTTTGCAGGGTTTTATACATGGCAATGACTTGACCTTATTTTCATTTTAGAGAGACTAGACAGCAAGGTTCAATCCAAACCACTTGGCTCTTGTAAGGGATATGATTAACCTGCCACCACACCAAAATAAGTAAACTCTGACACAGGCTTTGGTTACTGTCACAGAAGTTTGAGCCTTACTGTCTTCAAACCACGATTATTATTGAATGTGGAAGTTCTATTCTCTGAAAGATGGTTATGTCAATAATGAATAATAACATGTATTAAGCACTGCATGTATCCTATGTCCTTCATAACTTGTACCAATCTTCACACTCATGAAGTAGGGACTATCACGCATTCTTTGCAGATGAAATCCAAGCAGGAAGAATAATCCTCACATCCAGGGATAGACAAGAACAGTAGAGCCAAGATTTGAGCCAAGGAAGTTGGCTATGGAATTCTATAATTTTTATGGTGGTTAGGTTCAAAAGGCCTAATTTTCTCAGGAAACATATCCATCCCAATTTTCAGGAAATCTATGAGAGAAATATGATTAATTATATCATATTATATCCTTTAGATCCCCGGGGTTTTTGAAATAACCAAGTAGAGTTTGTGCTACATTGTGAAAACAGATAATACAAATGACTGAATAGAGGTACTAAATGATACACATTTCTCCCCTTAAGTATGAGAAACACAGGACACAAAAACTGGTGTAGCATGGATTTATTTTTTAATTACTTTATTTGAAAGATAGAGATTTTTTATTGACTTGTTCACAACATCTGAGTTTGGGTCCACTTGGGTAACGGACCTGAGTGAGCCCAGGAGTAACTAACTCCATCTCACCACTCCTTGCCAGCACACTAAGTAAGTTAAGAGTGTCTTGTTCTTTGTCACAGCCAGGTATACATCTGTGTTCCCACTTACCTGGACGGACACTGTGTTCTGTTTTCCTTATTTTCTCTTTGTGTTAAAAAATAAAACAAAGCAAAAACATAAAATATATTCCCAGAACAACCCTGCCTCATTTTGGCCATCTTTTCCACCATAAGTCATGTGTTTGCATCTCCTTTTGTAATCATAGTGCTTCTATTCCTACCATGTACAATTAATGTATTTTAAAAAGTTCTAACAGGAACAAATGACTGCTATATCCTGAGTCATCTCACAGCAACAGACTCAAATTGCTCTCCTTCCCCAATCAGTCTGATCGAGCATGTGGATCATCTGACCCCACACCAATGCCCTGGAACAGCAGGAAGCAGTCAGAAGGAAACCAGCGCCACGTTCCATTACTAGTACTCAGAGTCTGGACTGATGGGATAAGGGAACAGGCGTCAGCATCATGGCCTTTGAGTCCTCCATCAAGGACTTGCTCCTGCATTCCAAAAGACCAGTATAACAGGTGTATTATACTGCCCCCTTCCACAGGCCTTGCATTTCTCCCAAATTACCTTGCCCCTAGGAAGCAAGGTCTATCCAGGTCAGAAGGCCTGTCTACACTCCATTCTTTTGAATTCTCCTACCCCAATCTGGAACACCTCAAAACTCTTAATAAAAAGCCCAGTCTGGGCTGACGCTGAGGCTCACAGGCTAACCATCTACTCCATGGCCCCAGCACCCCATATGGGTGCCAGTTTGTTTTCCAGCTACTCCACTTCCCATCCAGCTCCCTGTTTATGGCCTGGGAAAGCAGTGGATGATGGCCAAAGTCCTTAGGACCCTGCACCCATGTGGGAAACCTGGAAGAGGCTCCTGGCTCCCAGCTTTGGATCAATTCAGCTCTGGCCATGTGGTCATTCAGGGGAATGAACCAGTGAATGGAAGACCTTTATCTCTTCTTCTCTTTGCAAATCTTTCAAATAAAAATAGTTAGATTTTAAAATAAATAAATAAATAAAAATCACAGCTTATTGAGAGACTGGGCCTCAGTCTTGTGGTCACTCCATCTAAACACAGCAGTGGGCAGCCTTCTCTGGATTCATTTTTCTTTTCTCTTCAATAGGAAATCTGATTTGACTGTGAATTCCTACCCTGTCTTGCTCTGTTCTGCCACTTTCTTAACAGGACCCAACCATTTGAGTCATCGTCACTGCCTCCCAAGTGCATTAGCAGGCTGTTGGAATCCCAAGGAGAGCCAGGACTCAAAGCCAGGCTGAGTTCGGGCATCGCAAGAAGCATCTTGATTAGTGCACCAATACCCGCTCTTAGGATGGATGTTGGGTCATAGTACATAGGTTAGTTTTCTATCAGTCTTTTCAAAGAGGAGTAGCTTTTGTCTATCTTATTTTTGTTTCTTCCTCTTACTTTAAAGATCTACTTATTTGAAAGGCAGAGTTAGACAGAAAGAGAGACACATACACGAGCATCTTCATGCATTGTTTCATTCTCTAAATGACGGCAATGGCCCGGGGCTAGACCAGTCCAAAATCAGGTGCCATAAATTTCACTTGTGTCTCTCACATGGATGTAGGGGTCAAAGCTCTTGGACCATTTTCTACTTCTTTTTCCAGGTGTGTTAGCAGGAGGCTGGATGGGAAGTGGAGCAGCCAGGACACAGTCTCTAACTATATGGGATGTCTATCTTTGGAGCAGTGTAACTCACTCTGCCACAATGCCAACTTCTTGGCTATTTTCTTAACTACAGGTTTAGTCTCCTCACCTGTGGACTGGAGCTACCTTACTGTTTAGATTTGTCCTGAGAAGTGAGACACATCCATCTCATATGATTTGCATCCCAATGGGGAGAGAGCCCTGCAGCAAGCTGGTATCGAATAGCAGGAAGCAGATGAAATGTTTTAGAGTGAGAAAAAATCCACTGGAGGGGCAGGAAACAGAAAGCATGGCTGAGAGTTTGATGGTTTTTGATAACTCCAGGTGTTTGATATCTTGTCTGGCCAACTTACCATTATTGCCTAGGTTAGGGAAGCCTCCAATTGTGTTGGAGATTCCTATGAGTTAATTTGTTTTCTGTTTCAGAGAGCACTTTCTTTGTCTTACTATAGTTTTTAATTCTAAAGACAAGGGATTAAATTTCCAGTTGTCTAGTTTTTTTCCCTATTTTTTTCCACCATGATAGAGAATTTATTAGTGACAATACACTAAACATTTACAGATAACCAAAAAGATTTCTGATTTTTGTATTTTCTTAAAGATTTGCTTATTTTTATTGAAAAGTCAGATATACAGAGAGAGAAAGTGTGAGGAATGATTCAAACATCATTGGACCCTGCGCCATTTCCTGCTCCCCCTTCCCCAGTTAGTGAAACTTGCAGCCTCTCGTTATCCACCAATCAGATGTAGCCTGGCACCTTACCTGCGAATCCCACTGCCCAATCCCTCCGGCGCCTCCCCCTAGTCTCTATCCACCTACCTGTGGCTCAAATAATTTCAGTCACCAGTCCCTGTGGCCAGCACACAGCCCACACAGCCCCTCCCTTCGCCCGGCTCTTCTCTATCCTCCTCCATCTTGTGCCTTCCCCTGCTCTGGCAGCGCCCATCCTGCCACCACGGCAAGAGATGCATCCCTTCCAATTTCCTCCCCCTCCATCCCTGCTCTCATTCCTACCCTGCTGGAATAAAGGACCTACTAAGTACCTTGCTGCATCTGAGATTTAGGCTTGCAGTAAACTAGTTGTGAAAAGAGGACCTGCTATGGGAATTAGCTTCATGTAACAAAGTAAGAATTGTAAGTGTGCTTAAAACCTAACAGGAGAGGCAGAAAGATCTTCCATCCGCTGGTTCACTCCCCAAGTGGATGCAATGGCGGAAGCCAAGTCAGAGGAAGCCGAGAACAAGGAGCTTCTTTCAAGTCCTCTGTGTGGGTGTAGGGTCCTAAGGCTCTGGGCCATCCTCATATGCTTTCCCAGGCCACAAGCAGGGAGTTGGTTTGGAAGTGAAGCAGCTGGGAAGCGATCAGGTGCCCATATGGGATCCCAGCACATGAAAGGTAAGGATTCTAGCTGCTAGGCTACTGCTCTGGGGCCTTTCTTCTTTTTTTTTTTAAGATTTATTTTTATTGGAAATGCAGTTTAGATTTATGCAGAGAAGGATATACAAAGACCTTCCATCTGCTGGCTCACTCCCCAAGTGGCTACAATGGGCAGAGCTGAGCCAATCCAAAACCAGGAGCCGGGAGCTTCTTCCGGATCTCCCATGTGGGTGCAGGGTCCTAAGACTTTGGGCCGTCCTCTGCTGCTTTCCTAGGCCACAAGCAGGGAGCTGGATGGGAGGAGGAGCTGCCAGGACTAGAACCTGCTTGCAGAGGATTAGCCAATTGAACTATTTCAACAGCCCCACAGAAAGATTTCTGAGAGTATACTCAAGGGGCCTTCCAAAAGTTAATGGAAATATGAAATGTTTATTTTTGTTGCAAAAAATTTGAAATCCATGGATAAGTTTTTCCTAGTACACATTTTTCATTTTGAAACCATCTCATACACTCACAACTGAAAATTTGATACATTTTATGGAGTTAGATTCAGTTCATTTTTACACAACCTAAAAGGTTTATTTAGTTTATGTCCAGGAAAAATAAGCATTTGTAGTCATGTTAAAACTGCTGAGAGGAAACTTGACATTTTTATTTTCAATGAAACATTCACTATTAAGTGAAATTATTCTGACGAAATTCTTACTTCAATTGTGAGTTACATAGTTTATGCTTTAGAGTCATAAAAACTGAAAGGCAAAAAAAAATATTGTATGTTTTCAAGTATTTTTATTAGCTTACTTGTGAAAATGTCCAGGTATGGAAGACCTTTCTTGGTTAAAGTGAGGTGGTTGTGTGTTGCTGGCATGGAGCTTTAGGTTTGAGACGTCATAAGCATGCAAAAACAATCTGTAAGAGGGGATGACATATTGAATTGATAGGAGTGCACGTGCTTCAAGTTTTCTGCTTCCCTCTGGTAGCATCAGCAGGCACCATCCAACACAAGGTCAGTGTAAGCACAGTGATTTGGAGTTGAATGGGATAAAATTGATACAATTCACAGGTAGCAGTTCTGGAGGTTTGCATGGAGACCCACGCCCAGTGGTTGACACTGAAGGCCTTGGGAGAACACAGAACTGAAGATGAGGCAAGCTGGCCTCCTGGTAAGATCGCCTCTGCTGAGCCAGTCCTATTCTAGGCATCCCAAACCGCAGGATGCTTGTTCAGACACAGCAATTGCCCTTATTTCTGATGTAGCCAGAACACTCATCCCATGGGCTCAGTTTTACAATTTTTTGTTACATCCTTCAAATGTTACCGATGAAACTTGACAACTCACACATGAGTTTGTGAAATGATGCAGACTTCAAAATGTATTTCTCTGATTGGCAGCACCTAATATAAGGTACAAAAAACCCTGTAATATGTATGAATGAGATTTATATCTTATGATTTTATAATCACTGATGACATTGTGTACTCCTACCGAAGAGTGGTCTTTCTACATTTTACATGAAGGACACTTTATTTAGAGTATCAATAGCCTGTGATTAAAAATCAAACTGAAAATAAGAATTTCCCCTCCAAAATAGAAAATAAAGAAAGGGGGAGGGAGGAGAGTGTTATTATGAGAACTGCATATTTGAAATGCATTAAGACCATGGCCTTCATGTTAACAAACAAAATATGAAAATATGAAAAGATGGAGCCATGAATTAGTTGTTTAGTTGCAAGCAGATTTCAGTCCATCCTGAGGGGTTTTACTGACAAGAGATTTTTAAAAATGCAGTGATTTTTTTTGTATTAGAATTTATTACTCACCAAAACAGCAGCTCTTATTAGATACACACCATTTCATACTTCACGTAGCTGGATTAAAGCGAAGCGATATGTGTATGTCACTGGAGTTGCAAATAAAAATATGTTATAAAAGTCCCTAGATGGAAATATCTCCCCAGAATGTGGATTTAATGATTTGATAGGGCAATATCATTTCTAAAACTAACAATCAAAGCTTCAACAATTTTCTTTTATGCAATGGTAAAGTTTATTTCATTATAATAACAATTAGCAAACAAAACGTTTGAAATTTGTGGTTTAAAACATGCACATTCACAAAAGCCCAAAGACACGTAACACTGCATAGAAATGAATATTACTCAACTGTAACAACTATTTATAAAACACAGTGCATCGAACATCAAGATAACAGACCTGAGAAAACCAGGATCACAGAGTCTCCACTCATGCAGCGTCACGACGCCTACAGCAGCTTCAGCAGGAACGGTGTTGCATGGAGCTGAGGACATGACTCGGTACTGAAAACTGCAGTTTCCCATGGTAGCTGCCTGCCAGGGCTGCCTCAATTTGAACCATATCAATTAGAAAAATGTAAAAAGTGAAACTTGAAGTAGTTAGACAACAGGATTTTGATTTTTTTGAATGCATTTATGGCTTTTTTCTAGAACCAGGAAACTTAAAACTTTACTTTTTAAATATTCAGCAAGAGCAGACTTAACCCATGGAGAGCTGCTGCTAATTCAAAGTAAGCAAATGTAAGACCTCAGTTTGTCTCCACTTCGGGGAGATTTATCTGCTGAGAAGTTACATTTTTTTAGAGGCAAGCAAAACAAAAGCTTCAATTGAAGTTGCTCAAATTTGTTTGTAAAATAATCTACTTATAAAAACATGTTGTGTGGAGGACCAATTAATTTGTCTGCTGAACATTAAATTCCAGGTAGGCCATGATAGATTTTTATAAGGCAGAACTAAACATGAAGATTTATTAGCAATAGCCATGCATTGGCCTGGATCGCTTTAAATATTAATTCATGCTAACCATAAACCTATCAAAAAACACAGCTGCTCTCAAACAGAAAATAAATCATGATGAAAATGGAAAACATTTATTTTATTTCCCTCAAAATTTAATCTACATTCCAGTGTAAAAGCTGTTGAAGGTTAATTAAAATGCAGCAAAGGATAACCAAGTTCCACAAGCCACTACAGTTATTTTAATGTGAGAAAAATCAGACTACGGTATCTTTAAGAGGCATTATAGAAATATTAATCATTAAAAAGCATTTATTAGGCACTGGACTGTATGGTGTTACCTTCAGAACCCACCAAAAGAATCCCATAGTGAAGTGAATGAGTTGGTCATCTCCTGATAAATTTTGTAAATGATTATTTATAAGATTTTAGATTGACTTGATGAAATAATTTATAAACTGGGAACTATCAGAGGGTAACTGCATAAAAATAAATACCAATGACTTTTTAGCTGTTAATAATTAGGACACTGTCTTAAGTAACCAAAACATGAAATATACATATCTAACTTCCTAACAAACATTTTAAGTGACTGCTGCAAGTTTTGGACACTGCACATATGGTAGAAGAAATGAGTGTGATTTGCACATGGAATATTTAGAATGCTGAATTGCAAAATCAATTAATGATCAGAATACAAATTGATATCTCAGAATTTAATTTTCCCCCTAGAAATCCAGAGGAATCACTACATCCAGTTGTGATTATACCATGCCTGTAAATGGCACTCCTTGCTTTTCAGAATACACATTCACTAAACTTCATTACAAAAGGTTCTCCACTGGGTGTGCCACGATGCTGAGCACAGAGTGGAAATGGGAGGATTCGAACTTCATCTATCAGTTTAAATCTGCTATGTTCCTGAGAAACACTAGTTTCCTGTGAATAACTTCTACAATATAGCATCTTTCTGGGTGTGAACCAGCAATAAATTTTTATATGTGTATATAAAATGCTTAGAAAGTTCATGCTTAATACTATAACTGTTACTCTTCCACATGAAAGAAGCAATTCCCCACTTTTCAATGTTAAAATTATGAGGATGTTATAATTATTTAATGTTAAAATTATTTCTACTTTAAGTAGCATTTCCTGTTTTTCAGGACATTTCAGCAATCGTCGTGAAGCAACCATGTGAGCATCTGCCTGAGTCCCTATAAGGGACTTTTAAGGGAAGAGTCTATGTCCTTTATTTCAGAAAACATATCTTCAAAGTTACTTCACTGTTCATTTTAATCCTAGTAAAGTCATGTGGCATTCTTCCCATGAAGGAAGTTTAAAAATACCAGAGCATTTCCAATTTAACATTATAAAGTGAATACAACTGCAATGATGAATTTTAAATTTTTATCCAGGAGGTCATCCCCTACTTTCTTGTCTGACCCGAGAAGCAAAGAGATTGACTTGATCATTCAAAACGAGGACCTCAGGTCAAAAAGGCCTAAAACAGGCACATTCCATTTTGAGATCACAGTGTCAGACACTAAATTACTATCTAGGAGAATTTTAGTCTTGAAAAGCTCTACTGAAATAATTCACAGTTTGAGATCAAAATTAAATTTTGTTTCCATACTGAAGTCAGAAAATTCAGTTCTCCTAGAACTACCATGATTTTGGAGAGAGGAGGCCACAGGTTCAGGGCCTCGCTGTTCTCTGGGATTGTTGTCACACGCTTTCCGGAAGGTGTACTTCATGCTTGCTGTCTGAGTTTTGTGGTTTGACCTCAACTCTCACTGCTGGGAGGCCCAGGAAAAGCAGCTCTGAATGTCCATTCAGTGGATGGTAACAAGTCTGTGGCTTCAGAACATTGAGTATGACCTTCAACTCTACACCTGAGGTCTTACAGATGTTTTGATTTATGCCTCTTTCATTCGGAACCCCGCACAGGAAGGGTCTTGGCAGAGGAGGATCGAACTTGTTGTTCCCTGTAGGTTAGAATTATGTCTGTATGTTGTAATCTTTTATTTGTACAAAATTGGGAGGCACACAGGGAACTAAATAATCACAAATACAGAGAAGGAAGCGATACACACCCTAATTGTAAATCTAGATTGGGCAAAAGAGCAAAAAAGAACATGAAATGATTAAATTCAAGGGGTGATTCAGAAAATCTTTCTTTTCAATTCCAGATGATTTTCTTTTTGTTAAAAAGAAGTTCTACCTATTTGCAGGTTAAGTCCACTTAAAGGCAATCTGAAAAAGGCAAAGAGTTTGCTTCAGCCTTAGAAATGTATCTGAAAATGAGCATTCCTTTCTTCTTTTTAACTGAAAATATTTGCTTTAAAAATAGTATAGAAAACTGCGGCCAATTCTTCTTCATTGTTGGTAGCAAAATAGGCATTTTTAGGACATGTCTCAGAAATGTTCAAGGTAAACTAGACATTCATTTCAAATATGCAAATAAAATCCACGTAGGACTGGTGTTTTCTGTAAAGGTACAGGCTTGAGTTAAACGCGTGTTTTCAAAACACCGGAAGTGCACCACTGCTTTATCCCAACAATCAGCCTGTGGGCAATTTGGGGAACTGCTTGCTAAGGGATTGGTGATGTTAACTATGGGTCTCAAGCACAGGGACCATCACAGTCACACTGAGTTTGCTACCCAGGACAGCAGGCATCTCCAGGGAAGCAAGTGAAGAGAACCAAGACACATCACAAGAGCCGAGACTGCGTACATGACAGAAGCCCATGCATTTATCAAACACGTTATCAGACACCTAGACAGAAGACTGGGAAACTCCACATTAATAGGTAAGCCTATTTTTCTTAAGAAGGAGAACTTAAAGACAAAATAACATCACACAATCTACAGCAGAAGCCAGATTTTGAAGAAAAATCTAAAGGGTGACAAAACATCCTCAGAAGTGACAGAGACACAGACACAGTTTTGAAGATCAGCATTGCTAATGACGGAGCCACTGGAACACTGGTGCCCTCCCACAGGTCAACAAGACAGACAACAAAGCAGCATTTGTAAGGCCGAAGGTGCAACATTGCAGATTTTAGTAGCCAATGCCTTGAGACAGTCATTTTGCAAAATCACTCTTAGACTGGGAAGTCAAGCATGCAGATCTCACAGCAGGACTCGAAGTAAGCTTTCTCTGAAATGTCTGAGCAAATGACTACCGAGTGAGAAATCCCCATCCTGAACTTCTTTGGCAAACATTTATCAAGACAGCTTTGACACAAACACAAAGTAATAATAATGCCTCGTTCAGAAATGCTCAGTAAGTTGAGTCAGGTCCTTCATGCTGATTAGTACCAGCACATGTATGTCTGCTTATCAAGAGTCCCTTTTAACTTCATATCACTGCAGAGTTGTTGCAATGCTTAGTCACTGTGGGGCAGAGCCAATAAACTGATAGTTACAGTCTAATGGTGTGAGAACGCCGACCTATTTCCATTTAAGAAAGCACTCTGGTGAGACACAAGATCACTTTCAACTGCTTTTTACAAAGACTTAGCAAAGACTTTAAAAATCGGAGAGCGATGATGTTACAGTATTCGCACAGTGCTCATGTCTACGACATACACGCATCTGCAGGTCCGCCTGGGAGACAAGCCCAGATCCACCTGTCTTCCCTGTGGACCCAGATGGACCGGGTTGGCAGACTGTGGTGACGACCTGTAGCTCTCCTTGGAGACAGAGCTGGGCCTGCCTCCCTGCCCCTTGCCATCACCATTCGTCAGGCCTCTGTTTTGTGGTGTCATAGGCTCGAATCACTTCAGATTGTGAAACGATCCCATTCTCATCTTGAGAGAAGGCATATCCATCTGCAATGCAAAGCAATAGAAATCGTCATCATGAAGTTGCTAGGAATCATTGTTGGTCTGAGTTTTGAGTAGTCATTTGACTTTAAAACTTTTTTTTTTCATTTTAATGATTTTTAAAGATTACTTTTTTTTGAAAGGCAGACTAGGAGAGGGAGAAGATGAGAGAAAATGAATCTTCCATCTGCTGTTTCACTCATCAAATGCCTGCAACAGGTGAAACCAGGAGGCTAGAGTTCAGCCCTGCATTTTCCACATGGGTGCCAGGAGCTCAAGTACTCAAGCCATCACCTGCCACGTCCCAGCACGCCCATTAGCAGAAAACCGGGAAAGCATCCTAACTGCTGTGCCGAAGGTCCATGCTTCGCGTCCTTATTTTGTAACTTTAGGAACTTATGTGTCTGTTTCACCTTCAAAAGCACAGGGACAATGATTAATCACATCCCGGAAAGACACAGACTCAAGTTGAAGATGAATTACAGGGTGCTTTATGGTTGTGGCTTGGAGTCTATGAACTCCTCCCAGAAGCCCAGGCAGGCATCCTCTACACCCGAATCCTCAGCTTCTGCAGTTCAACTCCCCTAATTTTTGCTTCATCATCACCAGGGAAGTGAAAGGAGTAAAGTGGGCATGTACATTTCTTTTTACATCTTTTTATGTATGTTGTATGGGGATGAGAAGGAAGGAAAAATGATATATGGATGAGGGGAGGTGCACAGCAACCAGCTGATTCAATCATCCAACATGTCTGCATATATACAGCATCCATTGCACCTCATAAACACATGTAATTCTTAGTGGACAATTCAAAAGATGCAGGAGAGGAAATGAAAACAAACGCAGCTGTTAAAGGAGGAAAAGAAGTCTCCTGCCTTCACGTGTCATGCCCTATGGGAGATGTCCCAGCATGGGCAGAGGGGGCGTGGGGATAAGAGCTGACCCCCAGGGGACTCACAGCCTCAGAACAGGCCGCTTGAAATACAACACACAAAAGCATTCAACATAAGGATACCTAAATGAAAATTAATCATACATGCAAACAATATGACATTAAAGATATATTATGAACTCCAATTGACTATGGGACTTTAAATATTATATTCCTCCTCAGATCCTTCAAATGCTAAAAGGGGAAAATACCTAATGATTTCTCACAACTCTAAATATTCATAAATATTTTTGAAGGGGAAAACACACGTTTCCCTGTGCTTCTTAAAAGATGAAGAGTCTTTAGGGAAGTTGTCCGAGTAGAAAAGATAACAATGCAGTGCTCACTTTTAAGGCAGGATTTATTTTACTGGTTCTTTGTAAGATTTAAGGGCACGCAGAATGTGAAAATATTATTGCTTTTTCTTTAAGCAAGATTTCAAAATGCTCTCTTTGTGTAAAAGCAAGATGACTGTGCCCAGAGGACTCTAACCATTTGCCAGTTACATTCCATGTTGCAAAGGACAACTTATTTTAGGTGTTAAACAGCTAAATACCTGCAAAATGCCACTCTAGTAAATGTTCTAATAGAGTTATGGCAAAGAATTTATTTAAAATAAGCACATTGACACTTACGGAGCAGGTTTTGTTGCAGTGACTCGGACCGGTACAGGTTCACATGGTTCTTCTTAAACACATTCTTGAGCAGCTGTGCTCGCTCGGTGAGGCTGCGGAGCAGGTGCAAACGTGAGAAACGAATACTCAGTTCTGCTGAGCCCAAGTATGCCCACAGGACTGCCAGAGTCTGACTCAAATAAAAGATCACTTGAAAAAATCTGTAGCCTAGCGATTCTTTTTACCCCATTTTCTCAAACAACAAATGAGATTTCCAGTATTTAGACAAGCCATTTTTTCCCCTACAGTCAAAGAGGGGGCTCTGTTTCTAATAATCCAATAGACAGATTTCCTCACACCTCCACATTTACATCCAATGATGATATAGAACCTGCACAGCACAATTAATAAAAAATACAAAACCACCCAGTAGTCTTTGCTCCTAAAAGCTTGGTTCACTTAGTACATGAATTCTAATTATGGCATTTGTAGAGTTAGAAATTAAGTAATTACTGCATATTTTTTGTAGTTTATATATATTTTAGTAGAAAATGGTGTTCCCTTAATTCCATTTTAAAAATTAACTTTTAAGAAAATAACAATAGTAGGTGAATAACAAGGAACATATTTATTCTTCTACAAATCTACATATTTGTTTATATATATATGTACATATTTGCCCCTTCTAAAAGCACAATGAAAAAGTAATGCCTCACTTTGCTCCCTGCACATTGGACTGTGTCTCACATAGTAGGAGCTCAAGTATTTGTTGGATAAATGGGTTTGAGTAATTCTGGAAGCGCACTTAACAGACACTGGGCTCAACAATCCTGATTGTGCCACCTCTCTCACGGAAGATTTACAAAACTTTGCTTTGATATGAAGAACTAAGCGTGTGAGCAGCAAATAAGTCATCCATATGTGCTGCCGAAAGTGTTTATGCCATTTTGTTTTAATAACTGGAACTGATTCAGTTGAAAAGTTTCCATCCTGTGTTTTTCCCACTATAAAGCTTTAGTGTAACTGCTATAAATTATGTGACTTCTGTATTTTGCCAGTTTTTGGAGGCTCTGAAATGGAACAATCTTTATCATATACAAAAAAAAAAAAAGGTCCCCTACAAAATGAGCTCATTGTGTAAATGAACTATACAAACATTTAGCCAGAAACTGAAGGGAAAATATTTAGAAATGCTGACATTTGCAGTAATCTTCCACATATTTTTTTTTTAAGTCTAGGGATGTTAACTAGTATTTATTAGGCATAGTTTATTGTCATTGGGAATAAGATGCATTAAGGCGAGAAAATGAATTAACCTAAGACTCCAGCAGTTCTGCAAATAGCTGTAAAGCTTATTTTTGACAGGGAGATAAACGGATAAAGGGAATGCAAAAGGACCCTTTTTTTTTTACTGAGTCACTTTTCTTTCCCCACTCATCTCTTTAAATGATCTAACATTACAGACCCCGGGACCCTGAGGGACACTAAAATATGTAACTGCTTTGAGGAAGTGTGCAGCCTTAGCCGCAGGTGGTCTGGTTTGCTTAACAGGCCTGCAGTGGAGGGGCTGCTGGACGGCTCTGGTGCCCAGCCCTGAAGGGGCTGCAGGAGACTTGCAGAGTGCAGTGTCACTGTGCCGCCTCCCCTTACCCAGACACATTTTCCAGGTTTCAGGCCCGCCTCACTGATGTGTGGCACTGCAGCACTGTAGTACTCAGCAGACAGAAGAATTGTGGAACCGAGTAACAAAATTCTGTTTTGTCACAGTTCTTATAAAGCTTTCCCTCACTCAGCTATTTCGAGTCAATGTCCAGTGAATGTGTGTGCGCGAGTGTATGTATGAGTTTGAAACAATATGAAAGTCTGTTTCTCTGGAAAGCAGCACATCATGGTGGAGTGTGAGTCATTTTTATGGGGGGGCGGTTTAGCTTTCAGTCTGCCACATCTTAGCCAGGTCACCCCTTTCTACATGTCAGGAGAACAATACTCAGCTCTCAGACAGACTGCAGATTTGTTAACACAGTGGCTGACACCCAGGAAGTACTCCACACACGCTGGTCCCTTCCACCAGCATCCTCCCGCATCCCAAGGGGAGTTTAGTAGAAAACAGAGATCATCAAAAAACAAAAGATACTCTGTAACAATCCTTGTCTTAAAAAGTAGCTAGCAAGCTAGTTAAAATTTATTTATTTGAGATAGAGGCAGGGAGCAAGAGAGGGGAAGAGGAGGCAGAGTCGGGGAGAAGACAAGACACAGGGAGAGAAAAGAAGAGAGAGGAGAAAGAGGAGAGAGACTGTGCTCACAAGTGCTTGCTCTTTACTCAAACGCCTGCAGCCACCACAATGAAGCTAGAAACCAGGAATTCAATCCATGTCTCCCTTATCTGGGGGAATTACCCGCTGCCTCCCAGGAAGGAAGCCATAATTAAGAGTGCATCTTGGACTTGAATTCAGGCACTCCATCATGGTATGTGGGCATTCCAAGCAGCGTCTTAATGATTGTACCAAACATCTACTCCTTAGGTTTATAGTTAACCTTACCTCAATGCAAGATGCCCATTGCTACACAGGAGTCTGAATTTAATGCACCCATTCCACCTCTTTAATAGGAAAACTGCTTGGTTTTCTTTTGCTTTTCCTTAGCTATTCAGAACCTGCTTTTCGTTTGGGATACAAATGCCGTTCAAAGGAGAGTACTTAACAAAGAATAAGTACTGGTAAGCTGTGTATCTGTAGACTTTCCTACCTTTGTGGAACTGCTCATCACTTCAAAATCTATGTACTTTTGTGCCACTCATGCTTGTGGATGCCGGCAGTACCACTGCAAGTCACATTATAAAGTATACTGGTAATGCATTAATAGGCACATTAAAGTCCAGCTTCTTCAAACAGCTTAACAAAACAAAAAATAAAACTAAGATACCTTATTACTAAAGCCACATATTCACAACTGTTGGCTAGCAGCTTTACCTAATCTTGTCTACTCTTTCATTTACATACCAAGCTTTGCAAATTCTGAGTTTTTAAAATGCAACTACACAATAACTAGCACTTAAACATTTCTACCTAATTTTCAAACATACTAAAAGCTGTAATTTAGATAGCTGGCAGACTAAAAAGACACCAGGTTTAAAAATATTTCTTTTATATAAGAAAATTTTACAGACCCAGCATATGTTGGGATGTGTTGTCTTTCAATATTTTCAGTGATCTTATAAGAGTGGTACATTTATACTTGTTTATATACTAGGTTGGATAAGCTATTTGGGTGGGCTCCTTTAAAATAAAACTCTAGACAGTAAAGAGTCTTTGATTCCTGGGCTGTTTGAAGAACAGCATGTGGAAAGCTGTCCTGTACTGGGAAGCAGTGGTGGAAGGAGGATAGCCCATAAACACAGCAGGTCTAATATCCACACCAGAGGGAATCACTTTCTGTTACTTGTCCTTACCTATCTGGGATAGAACCATTATCTCAGGCAGAAAGCTTTCGGAGCACATTTGATATATTTCTGTCTTCAACTCCTATGTAATACTGCTACAAAATTCAACGTGAACATTTAGCAATAAAAAATTCTTGTCCATTATTTTGGGAAATGTTAAATTGACCTTCAGTACTGTGAGCAATGCAAAGATTGGCTGGGAGGCAGCACCCATCACCATCTACACAGCTTCATTCTCAGACACTCCACTCTGCTCTCCTTTTCTGCTAAGGCTATGGGCCAATTGAAGGGACAGGCCCCAGGAAGCCAGGATAAAACTGTATTTCAGAATGGCTGAACAAGATGAACTGCTGGCACACACAGAGTGAGAAACAGAAATTACGAGTTTCATGTCCGTATCTGTCTATTAGATGTACTGCTTCACAAACATGCCCATCATACCCCCAAACAACTGCCCTGTCTCCAGTGAGCCCACCATGTTCACAATTATTTTTAAGAAACATTTGTTTTTGAATTCATATTTTTGAGGGTTTTGTTTAAGAAACAGTAATATGTTACATATAACTTCTGGATGCAATACTGAATGAGAGTCAGGAAATCTATATTCTAAGAAAGTAATGTATCTGCCACAAAATGTTTAAGTTCTTACATTGTGGGTTATGTAAACCCTATAATTGTCCTTACGTTTATAGGACAAATGGTTCCTGTCTTTCTTGCCAATGTTTGACACAAACATATGGAAAATAAATTTTTGAATTTTGAATTTTGGAACTGTTACGGTTCTAGTCTTCATTGCTGGAGTATGTCCACATAACAATTAAGGACAGAACATTCTTTCACATCTCATACATCGCTTTCTCAAGTAAAAATAAGAAGTCATTGGCTACATAGCTGATTAGGAGAAGGTCTGGGTTGGTTTTCCAACATTTTAGACTTAAATTGATTCTTACTATAATCTACAGCTCAGAGCAATACATTTAGATTGAATAAATGTACTTTCCTTCCCCAAATTTAATGGAATGTATCTAATTTTCTGGGTCCTGTGGTAAGCGCTGTACTATTTGTACTAAAAATGAGTATTTTAAGAAACATTTTTAATTTTTGAAAATGGAAAATATGCAAATACAGTGTTTACAATGTAGTTTCTCTGCAATATTTATTTTATAAATAACATATTATTGAGTTCAGTTCTTAGTGAAAATTAAGAATATTGGGGGTGGTCAAATCACAAAATTTGTTGAATAAAGAACTGCATTATTCTACAACAAATGATTAAATAATTGCTGCATTTAATATTGCCTAGTTTGGGAAGTATAACTTATATAATTTTGTGTTTTTAAGATCACTGCCTACAAACCAGCCATGCTTTTACCTGCCCTCTCATTTATTAATTTCTTTAGTCCATTTTCTTGACTGCTGATTCATCCACTAAATAAGTATTAGCAACTGCTTGGTGTTGGGTTGCAGCCACGGCTAAAACGCAGCCTGCTCCATTAAGGAACACAGCTAATAGGAGAGACAACAGTCCACAGGGTGAACAAACAGATCATGATACTATGCAATAAATGTAACAACAGAAGCTTACATATGATACAAAGGTAATAGGCTAACAATCCATTTTACATGTGGAATGTTGGAGAAATTGTGTTTAAAGTGGGTCTTGCAAACTAGAAAATGAGTAATGTAGGAGGGGTGTCTGGTGTGGTGGGACCAGTATGGATGAAGTCTGGGAAGTATCAAATAATGTGGTGTTTTAGAACCAAAGGATATCTGACAGTGCTGGAATATACACAATTCACGCTGTTTCCTCTTGACTAGGGAGATAAGATTCTTTATTATTCTTATTATATTAAATTTGAAATCCATCTTCTCCAAGATTCTTACAATACTATTGGTAGTAAAATCAACCTAGTAATTCCTTAACAACCTTCCCATGGAATTAGTTTAGCATGGAAGCTTTTCCACCCCACTGTTATTTTTCTCCTCTCTCAGCTCCTTTGTCTCCCCAGTTCTCTGAGATTTAGCAGCAAGCTACCATGGTCACCTGCATTACCGTCTGATCACATTAGTAGGCAACAAGGGCCATGGGACATTTGCTGTCCCAGGACTTTTTGTTAGCATTTTTCAGCAGTGGCTGAATGCTGACTTGTCCATGAGCTCCTGGGAAAAGCTAAGTAGCTATTTTAGGCTAATGAGTTAGGCAGCAATAGGAACTTTATCTGATACATTTTTCTACAGAGAACTTGGGAGTCATTGAGGGCAGAATCCACTTCCTCCCTCCCCTTTCTGACTCTTGGACCAATTTTATTTTATGGAAGAAGCTACAAGCATCACAGCCTGCACCATGTTCACGGCCAAGGGTGCTCACATTGAAATGTGGCCTGGTTATGATAGCTGAAGTTACTACAAACCAGGCAAGCAAGAATCCCAGGGAGGGGCTGATTGTAATATTTTATTGCAAATAGGATATAGTTCCTTGAAGAAAAGTAGTAGTATTGTCAGTGGCCTTTCTCTAATATGTGTTGATAAAGGGCTTTTTCACTATTTTATGAGCTGAAATTTTTTTGCCAGGAAAGAAAAACAAAGAGAAAACATGAACAGGCTCTTGGAGCTGAGATCTTACTTACTTACCTACTTATTTACTTGAGAAGCAAAATGACAGAGAGAACGAGGGAAGAAAAAGAGAGAGACTGATCTTCTATGTACTAGTTTACTTCCCATAAATGACAATGGCTAGGTTGGGTCACACCAAAGCCAGGAGCCAGGAGCTGCATCTGGGTTTTCTACATGGGTGGCAGGGACCCAGGTACTAAGGCCATCATCTGTTGCTCTCCTAGGTGAGTTATCATGGAGCTGCTTTGGAAGTAGAAGAGTTAGGACCCCACCAGCACAATATGAGATGCTGGCCTCTCAACTGACAGCTAAACTCTTTATGTCACAACACTGGTCCCCTGTATTTTAATGAAGGGGAAGACAGAGAGAATAGAATGCCAGCCACCCCAAAAGCAGGCATGATCATTCCCATTGTATACACAGAAACATTAATTCAGAGGTTTCAATACTTTGTGGCTAGAGGTGGTGCTGCACTAGCACATTCTTGACAAAGCAGCCGAAGGAGACGGAGGAGTAGATTGTTCAGAGCAGAAGCTCTATCAGCAGGCGTGGGCTCAGGGCCAAGTTTATGACTCCTATTCTTGGGAATTTAGTGTCTCAAGTCAAGGATGGGGATTGTTTTTCTGTTAAAGGCCTTTGAATGTTTATGATATCATTTGTAGGTCACACAACAATATCAACTTAAACATTAGCCTGCTATAGATGTACTGAATCCTGAATACTACCTGGGGTTGCCTGGGTAGGGCCAGACCCAATGCTTTCACAGGCCTTCCATGGCCCATGGGCCCCTTCCTTCCTCTCTAAGTCCTACTACCCTCATGTAGGAAAAAAAAAAAACAGTGATGTTCCATCTGCACAGGGCTATTGGAGGGACTCAATGAGACAGGACGTGTGAAATGCAGGTGAAGTGCTTTTCATTGCTGCCCCTTCTACAAGGAGGCACATGTTGTGTGCGAGGACCCGGCCTGGCCTAACCAGGGAGCAAGAGGTTAAGGTCTGAGCTTGAGTTCCCAGTCTGACACCTACTCCAGTCGATCAGGATTAAGGTGACATATGCACAGGGAAAATATTTCCTATATTTTAGACAAATCTTTGGATCCCTTTAGACTGATGAAAGAGAAAAAAATAGAACAACTCCTTGTCTTTATATTGATACTTTTTAAAATTGCAGACTATTTTCAAATATTTCAAATTTTTAGAAGGTTTCATGAATGCATTGAATTTGATTAGTCTTCTGACTGCTTTCCTTTGGGTTGGGGGAGGGAGGGTAACAGGGAAGAAGCGAACTTGATCAATGATATGCATTTATATCAGTTCCCAATAACATGCAAAAATCACAACTACAAACACAGGGCAGTCTGCCCTATGGCAAACAGATTTTGATGAGGTATCACTGTTTTAAGCTGGGTCTGCAACACGCTCTGTGTTTTATGATATTTTATTCTTACAATGTACTCTGGGGTAGGCATTATCACTCCATTTTATTGATTGAGCATCAGCCACGGGCTGAGGCTATAGATACCTTAGTGATAGACCTGATCGGAGTTCAGGAATCTCAGTTCCAAAATCTGTCAACAACACTGCCGGCTCCATGCCAGCTAATGAACACCAATGTCGCTGTGTATTTCCACAAACCAGTAAGAGATAACTTCAAGTTTACTCGGAAAAAAGCAAATTTATTGTATCTTACCTTTTCCCAAGCACAACGGCTCCTGGGTCTTCAGATTTTGCCTCCAGTTCCTGCACTTCATCTACTAATGTTTTAAAAGCGGTCCTCTTGATGCTGCAAGAAATAGAAAAAAGGCTTGCACGGAAATGCTTGTGTGGACGCCTGGTTTATTATCACGCTGTTCAGCACAACAACGAGTAGGGTCCAAGCGCTTTCCAACAGAAACTAAAACATGACAGGGATTTTGAACACCACTACGACAGGAGCAATAATCTTATTTAAAGTTAATGGTTTAGATTTAAATTTCACAGTCACCAAGTAAACATAATAGAATGAACTGTAATTATACCTTTTTTTTTTTTTTGGTGGGAAGAGATAGCATCCCAAAACTTACAAAAAAATCCTTAAAAAAATAAGTACAGTTTTCACCTCTTTCGTTTTCTATTTTATATGTATCTAGAAGCAGGCAATCAAACAACTACATCTTGCAACTATTGAAAAGGTGTATTGGGGTATGGCAGATTTTTTTTTCCTTCTACTCATTATGGGTTTTTCAGGATTATTTCTAAAAAATACTTGTACTTCTTAGTGTGTTTTTTCCTCCCATGCAGAGAATACAGTTCTTGGTAATATTGAAACTTCTTGCTTTAATTCTCTTCAACAATAATTTAGTTTTCAGATTTCTGAATCATTCCCTTCTTCTTTGTGTACAATTCAGCAATACATACCATTGTTAAATAGGAAACATCTTTAAAAAGCTCATGAAAAAGACATTTTGAAAAACTATGAATGGATTGAAAGTTTTACTTGCCTAGAAATAAACTCATCTTTCAGTTCGAAAAAATGAAACACATAAATAATATTTCTAAGTACCAATTTTGCCAACTCCCTGTGCTTGATTTGGCATTAAAGGAGTGAAACCTCGGATTTACTTGCACCTATGGCTCCTGGCGAAGAGCCGCATGCATACTTACACCTTGTACGCCACATCAAGAAGCAAGGCTGCCACAGGGATGAACAACAAACCCGTCCAAAAGACTCCAGAGCTGAACAACATGGCTGCCTGCAACAATCAGCACAAAGGGCCTTTAGAAACTCAGAAATGCATCATTCATGTTGTTTTCAGGTGATTTTAAAATAATTTTAACAATATAATTCTGCATCAGAACATATAATATATCTGGGTCAAACTTGTGAAATTAGCCAAATGTGCTAAAATATACACTTCATAAATCTTTTTTCCCCTCAAGCATGCATGATAACAAAATTTCCTCATGTTCCAAATTTTTTCATCTTCTTTTATGAATTTTTATAACTGTGGTCAAACAGAGTAATAAATCTCAACTTTCTTTTACAACTTGGAAAAATCACAATCAATCTTTTTGAACAAGCTAAAAATATACTTTGGATTAAATTTCTCTATAATATGATAAAATATAAAATACAAGGTAGGGAACTAAATTTACTATTTCTGGCAAGTGAAAAATATTTACTTTTGTAAAATTATAGGATATTAAAAACCATCCATATGAACCATGAATATAGCATAAACAAATTAAAATATTTATAAAAGCACGATTCAATTATTTGGGGCTCATATTATGAGGGTGGAATCTTAATTTTTATTCATTTACATGATATGTATCAATGTATGCCTGCTATTGTTAAAGTCAAACCAAATATACATTATTTAACCCAAATAAAAGTATATTAACACTAACTTTACTAATTCCTTTGTATTAAATCCCAAAGAGCTGTACCAGAGTCTTATAGGTTGTAAATAAAATGACCTTATAATTTAAAAAGTAATAAATTTTATTAGTTGGTTGTGATTATAGCAAAAAGTTGTGAAATCTGATTAGATAGCTCAACAGCTTAAAAAGAACTACACTATAAAATAAAATGGAAAGAAATATTTGCTTCACTTTTTTTAGTTCATTTGTTAAACAGTAAATTTACAGTGTCTAAATCCATAAATGTGTTATTGTAACTCCAGTAAAGAACAGTCTGAGAACACATCCACATTTGCATCCAACTATACATCACACAGGAAGATATGTTTTTAAACCAGACAACATTTCAGAATTAAAAATGATGTAGCGTTCAACTTTTCTAGGCACTTTCACAACTACACAAAACCAGTCCTAATCAATCAATCAAATACAAACGGTACTAATTTTAAACAATAGTTCAGACAACCTCTTCACGGACTCTCCAGTGAGCACCAGGAACTGCTTACGGGAGTTTCCTACAGCAACACAGATGTCCTGACACACAAATGTCCGTTCAAAGATGCTAAGCTTGTTAGCTACCTAAAATTGAAGAGTTCTGACTACATTTGAAATCAAACATGCTGCTGCTGCTGCAAAAAAACAAAAAACAAAAAAACAAAACCAAAAACCCAGCAATTTTTGCTACGTTGCTTCCATGAAATTAGCACCCATATTTTAGACACCAAGACGACAAAAAAAATATTCACATAAAAGTCACTTTATTTAATAAGCAAAACATGATCCTCCACATGTTCGCTGACATCCTCAATAGCGAAAACCAACACCAACTGCGTAACTGCGAATGCCTGTCAAGGCAGTGGGGTTTTGTTTCCAGTGAAGGGAGTTTTCTAATAAGGTAATAGAAAAATAAAACACACTTTCCCCCCTTTCTTGGTAGAGAAGGTAAAATAAAGCACAAAACTGAAAATACCATGTTGATTTAGCTTAATTTTCATACAGTTTAATTTGGGCGGCCAGAGAAGAAAGATTTATTCTCGCCCTCACCACCTTGTATTAAATGTCCCCAGTGGAAAAGGCAAAAGTGGTGGAGAGACGGGAGGCTGCTAATTCTGACCATTGTGATGCTAACGATGAATGAGGCAGCAAGTGGCTGCCCACTATTCAGTGCCCCAGCCTTTGGCTTTACAAATGAACAACATGAATTGAGGGGAAAAAAGTTTTTTTCTGCATCATATCTGAAAGCCTGTCAGATTTTTTTTTTTCTTTTGCAGAGTTAATCCAAACCTAAAAGATTTAAAGTCGACATTCACATTACAGACAGAGTCTCTTTGTATGTTTTGGATGAAGTGGGGGGGAGAAGAAATAAAATCCCATAGAGGTATTTCCTTCCTTTCTGCACAAGTAAGCTGGCCTCCTCCGCAGAAACCAGTTTTGTCTCTAACTTTTCACATCTCTGCACTTGCAGGCAGGTCAGCTGGGAAAAGGAGAACCACCCGCAGACAATGGTGGTCACAGGGGCCGCCTGTGCAGGGTTGGGCTGGGCTCCCACCCTGAGCCCTTTGCAAATTGCTCTTAGCTTAAGGAGATTGGCTCTCACTGCCCCTCCTCAAGGAGGCCCTGTGAAACCCAATGGAATCTGCCACAAAAGTGGCTCTGGGGCGACTTGAGAGGGATCAGCCTAGGGAACTGCAAAGCTGGTAAACTAGCAGGCACAGTCCTGCGTGGCGAACAAGCAACCGCTTGTCTCTGCAAGGCTGTGTTGGCTCGGAATTGGACCACGAGGGCTTCGGAAATAAACCACCATGGCCTGAAAGTGCAACTTGTGGTAAAGGAATTGTTCCGCAATTTCCGTGTGAACCTTGCAGGGAAAGAATGTTTGAGAAAATACGAGCCGGTGTGCATCTGGCCAAGCCAAGGGACCTGCAAAGAAAGGAGTGCCTTTTGACCCACAGTGGGGGTATCCGTTAGTGCTACATTCCCAGACCAGAGGAACTCTTGCTTACCTCCACTGTGCCCAGGTTCAATCTTGTAGGAGACAGAAATCAAGATGCCACCTGCCTACAAATAACTGGTGATGTGGATCTTAAGTTGAACTCTTGTAGCACTTTTATACTACAAAGGAAAGTTGTAATCTGCAGACAGCTTCTGAAAAAGAAGGTTCCTTGGCGAAACCTAAGATCCGGGCACTCCAACAGCAGGCAGTCTGGTGATAAAGGGCCCTGGAAATGCCTGTTCTGCCCTTCCCAGCTGTCAAACTCCACCGAAGTGACTCCTCTGTCTGCTGTCTTGGCTGGGACACAGATTGCAAGCATTGCACACCTGATAACATTTATAAAGTGGCTGCTATTTTTTTCTCAACACTGATTGTGAAAAATTCTTTCTTGTTCTTTCCACTTTTCTCCCATGAACCTCAAGAAAGGACATACTCCTATCTCAAATTAATTGTTAATTGGTTCATACATTTCATGATCTATATCACAATAATATTGCAATGCATGCTGGTCTCATCCAGTATTTTTAAATGCAATTCTGAAGTAACTGATAACTAATAAAGTGCTATTCATCTCAATTTGCTAATTTAGGAAATGCGCATACATTTTTCTCATAGGAATTATTATCAACTGCATAGGAATAACACATTAATTTAGGTAAGGGAAAATCATTCAAAAACAGTACTACAAAACTTTCTGGGTTATTTTTTGGTAGGAGATTGAAGGAAGAGAAATTAAATTTCAAAAGTCATTAGCGGCAATAACAACAAAGGAAAGCCCAAGAAGCAATTATTTGTTAAATCTGGATAAAGTTTACGGAAGCTTTTTAAAAGTTTAAAAACAGTGAAAAAACTACAAAAAGAAACAGAGAGAGCTCACAACTATGAAGAATTTCCACATGTCTTAAAGGAATACTACCAAAAAAATTAAATGAGAAATTGGGAGGATGAGTGAAATCAATACATGGAATTCTGCTGATATCCAATCATAACTACAGTCATTTATCTTCACAGGAATGGCTGAGAGCCCAAAAGACAGGCCAAAGATCTGGGGTGGAATTTCAAAATGCAACGGCAAGCAGTCAAGAACACAGAGATATGCAGGACCTCCCTGCAGTTACAGAAACACTACTACATCAGAGCAATGTAAAACCTTCACTGTCACAGCTGCAGGGGGGCCTGGTGGAACAGGAACTTGTCACAACTCATATTCCAATCAGCAATCCGTTGGCCTTCCTGAAAAGTCCTTGGCAAGCTCACTGTGGAAGCAAGACATTAATTTCTGTTCATTTGATCCTTCAACTTCAGAACTACGTGGTAAAGTCACATGTGGTCTTTGGTTATAGGTTAGCATCTCAAGAAGATGTTTGGTAGTCCTGAGCTCCCCAAAACAGAGTCTGGCCTGAGGTTTGGCTAAGGTGTAAACCTCAGCAGCTCCCTTTTAGAGAAATGTAGCATGGAGAAATGTAGTCAAGGCTTCCAGAACCAAGGTGTAGAGATCCATAAAGGGTGATGGAGACAGACAGAGGTAGATCTTCAGTCTGTTGGGTCACTTTCCCAATAGCTGGAGCCAGGAGCCAGGAGTTCAAGCAGAGTATTCCATATTGGGAGCAGGGGCTGAAGCAGTTGGGCTATCATTCACTGCCTTCAAAGATACATTAGTAGGGAGCTGGATCAAAAGCAGAACAGCCAGGATTGAAATGGGCACTCTGGGATAAAGGCATTGCAAGGGGCAGCCTTAATCTGCTGCCCTAATACTGGCTTCCTGAATTGTTTTTTTAAACCCTAGGTTTACCAAACGTATCTATCATCACATTCCCCTTCCTCCTTGGAATAATGCTTACTAACATCTCATGGAACTAATTTTGCAGAAAGCAAATATTCACTGTAGGTTATTTACACCAACAAAACATCAGCCAAAGCTAAGAGGATGCAAAGTAGCTGGCTAAGTAAAGGCATATCCATATGGCAAAATATTCTTTCTCTAAAAAAAATTATTAATTTTTATTGGAAAGCCAGATAGAGAAAAAGTGCTACATAAGGAAAAATTTTTCATCCTCTGATTCACTCCCCAAGTGGCCACAACGGCCAGAGCTGAGCTGATCTGAGGCTTGAAGCAAAGTACTCCCACGTGCACACAGGATACCAAGGCTTTGGGTCATCCTCGGCTACCTTTCCAGGTTACAAATAGGGAGCTGGATGGGAAGCAGAGCAGCCGGAGCATGAACGGGTGTCCATATGGGATCCCAGCGAATGCAAAGTGAGGGCTTAGCCACTAGGCCACCATGCAAGGTACTGTACAACTTTTTTTCTTAACTGCTAAAGATGCTGTTCACAGAGTATGGTGTTGGGGAACTGATCTTCTGAAGAGCCCTGAATAAAGGGAAAGCTGGCATTTTCTCAGAAGCCTGGGCTCTTGTAGAAATCCCTACATCACTCATAGAAAAATCAGCTAGAAATCCCTGCTTTGGCTAAGGTCTTTTGCTTCTACAACAGCACTTGAAAAGTACACACTTTGGTGCAAAAACTGTTAAAATTCATGTGCAAATTTTTCAAAATATGCATTTCAAATAACTTTTTCAAGACCAAATTTCATGTAGTAAAAACAGAATATCCAGCAGGCAAACAGTGTGGCTCACACACCTCACATCCAATGCAACTCAAACTGGACAGAAACTGCCTTACTCCAAGATTTGTTCTGTTCTTGTACAAGCCCCCTTGCCATACTCTTGAATTGTCTCTTTATACCACATCCACCACACCACAAATTCCACAGGGTTTTGGACTGTTTGTACCTAGCTACTTCTTGCCAATCATGCTGTTATCATCTTAGTCTTGTATATTTTCCTGTGATGGGCTCCTTGTTGGTTTCACTGACTTCCCAACTGCTGTGCTTCTAGCTACTCATCAAGCGGTCAAAAGGACATTTTCACAATGCAGAGCAAATTTGAGCACTTCCTGGGTCAAGTGCTGTCAATAGTTTCACATCGCTTTGACGATAGAAAATCTATAAAATGAACTCAAGATCTTCCCTGACTTCCGAGTGCTTCTCCAATATCATGTCTCAAGCCAGCTTGCAATCTTGAGCTATGTGTGTGGTTTCCATTCCTGAAAGGCAATTACTGGTTTCCTTGGATAGGATTGACTGGACCTACTTTGGGCTTCCATTAGTTTGGTACTTGTCACCCATTTTCTAATTGCTCTTCTGCCCTCCTGTTAGACTACAACCTCTGTAAGAGGAAGAGATATATTTTGATGAATTTTCACAACTTGTGTGCTTAACTGCTGAGCAGATGCTCAATAAATAATTGTTGGATAAATACCTCTTACAACCTAGCTTTTGGAGAGATTAAGTCAAAACCACGAGAGCCCTGGGACTCCATGAGCTGTGTTGCTTACAGTTTGCTTCAAGTTCTTATGTTCTGGCAGAGTTAATGCTAGATATTTATGTGTTTTGGAGAGAAGAGAGAAGAGACTAGTCCAAGTCTCTAGGCGTATTTTTCCAAAACATGTTTATTTTTTCTGCTAACAAAAGTGGAGTCATATGCATAAAAAGCAAAATATGCTAAATTATCTCTCCCCTCCCTCCAATCAATAGCAATATTACAGGGGACCAAAGGAAGTATGAGGCCTAAAAGTAATATATTTGCTTTTTTGGCTTTGTTTTTGTTTTGAGGAATGGGGAAGAAGGGAGTTTTCATACCAGCATTAATGAAGATTTTTTTTTCAGTGTTACATGGCATGAATCCTTCACTAGCTGCTCTAGCAAGAAAATACAGGGGTCATCCTCTTCTCCTTCCTTTTTCTCAAACTGTACACTGAATCTATTGGCCAATCTTACCTGTCCTACTTGAAAACTTCAAAACACTAATGTTCCTAGCAGTGCTATCCTCAACAACTAGAATGAGGAAGCAGTATCACCGGTCAGATAGGTAGGTACAATTTGGCATATTCAAATAATGGAACACTATTCAGCCTTAAAATGGAAGAAAATGTTGAAATATGCTGCAACAGAGATGTGCTAGGGGGAAAGGAGCTGGACACAAAAGGATACACGTTGTACGCTACTTGAGCATAGCAGCTAAAACAGCCAAGTTCAGAGACAAAGTAGAATGGCAGTAGCCAGAGGCTGGGGGTAGTGGTGACATGGTAGTAAAAGGACAGAAATTAATGTATGTAGATTTCATTTGGGGAAGATGAAGTCCTGGAAATGGACAGTGGTGATGATCACACAACACTGAGATTGCAATGAATGCCACAGAATCATATACTTAAAAATAAAAATGGTGAAAACACTCCATAATGCTAGCTATGTTCTACTACGAAGAACCATTTAAGTAAAACACACTTCCAAGGGCTATGTGTCCTGTCCTACCTCCCAAATCCAGAGTGTTTCTACCTCACAATCTCCACCCTGGCCTGAATCCTGTCACCCCGTCCAGAGCCCTAGCCAGCCTCCCGTGTAGGACCCTTGCCTTGAATCCTGTTGCCCCTATGCTATTTTGAACCAGGCACATGGCAAATCAACAGAGAGGTCCCTCTGTGACTCTGCCCACTATGTAGGGCCCTGGAGGAGGCACAAGTGTTTTCACCCTGGCTCCTGGCCCGTCTCCTGTTCTACCACATTCTGGCCTCTTCAGGGTATCCAAGGTTGCCAATTTCCTATCTGGAATTCTCTTTCTCCAGGAAGCTACAGGTCCTGCTCATGAACTGCTGGGTTTCTGCTCAAAGGTCATCTTTCCAGAAGCCCCTAGCATTTCTCACATAAAAGAGTCCTTATCGCACTCTATTCCCACACAGCTTCTTCCCTGGCTTTCCAGCCCTGCCCCAGCACGTGCTGTCACACAAGCTGCTCTATGGCTCTTTTCAAGGGAACAAGATTACAATTTTTCTGTGCTGTCCAAGGCTGAAGCCCTGGCAACTGGAAAAGGGCCCTGACAAGTATGAGTTGAAAAAAATAAACTGATGAGTCAAAATAGACAGTTAAGGATAGGAAACGACTAATAATATTCTTGCTTTTGCTCCTTCTTCCAAGTTTTATTCAATGGTTCTAAGTTACATTATTAACACATTTTTACTATGAATTTTATTTGTTTTTCAAAGATTTATTTATTTTTATTGGAAAGGCAGATATACAGAGCGGAGAGGAGGAGAGACACAGAGGAAGATCTTCCATCCGATGATTCACTCCCCAAGTGGCTGCAATGGCTGGAGCTGAGCCAATCTGAAGCCAGGAGCCAGGAACCTACTCCAGGTCTCCCATACGGGTGCAGGGTCCCAAAGCTTTGGGCCATCCTCGACTGCTTTCCCAGGCCACAAGCAGGGAGCTGGATGGGAAGTGGGGCCGCCGAGATTAGAACCGGTACCCATATGGGATCCCGGGCATGCAAGGCAACGACTTTAACCACTACGCTATCATGCCAGGCCCTGAATTTTATTTTTAAAGAAACAAAATAATGCCATTTTCAGACTCAGTGCCTGAGGCTAAGTTGTTGCAGATGGGATGTGCATATCACATTTGGGAGTGCCTAGTTGGGAGTTTTGGCTACTTTTGGTTTCTGATCCAACTTCTTGGTAATGCACCTAGGGAGTAACACAAGATGGCTCATGTGCTTGAATTCCTACCACCCACATGGGAGACTTGGAGGGATCTCCTGGCTCCTGGTGTTGGCATGGCAAGCTCCAGATGCAGTAGTAAACTAGCAAACAGAAAACTACTCTCTGGCTCTCCCATCACTGTGCCTTTGAAGTTAATCAATATAGTTTGCAAACGCAAAAACACTAACTTTTGCTGATACCAAAACAAGTAAAAATAAACATGATATCATCATCATTTTTAGTCACGTTCCAATCGCTTTTGCTCTATTTAAAGTATTTTCTTAGGCTACCTGACAGTTATAAGGAGAAAATGTGTTTAAAAAATATTTTCCTCCCTATGTCTACCCTCTCACTAGTAGGAAGAGCTGACAATTCAATAATAACTATCCTATTTGGAAGATGATATGTTTATTTGTTCAAATCATTAAAAATATTTCTCGACTTCAATCAAATTTTCTAGTTTCCTTCCCCCTAAGCACACATGTATCTGGCTAAGGTTTCTCTTCGCTGCTGCTGTCAATGGGCCCTTTCATGTTGTGTGTGTGCGTGTGTGTATGTAGGAGAGCTGGCTTGTCTTTCAAGATTTAGAGCTTTTCCAAAGGAGTTAACAAGCTGGAGGAAACCACAAACCTACCATACGTTCCTTAGGATTTGGACTCATAATGACCAAATTGGATCCAAGTAGTTGTTTCTGGCTATGATTCCAGTAAAACCTCCTGGTAGAACCATTCTTCAGAAAATCCATGGAAAATGCATATTATGAAAACATGTATGGGCTTCAATTTTTTTTCTCCCTCAAACTTATCTTTTACTTCAATTTTCCATGAATTTTTAAGCAATATGTATGGCTTGTGGCCATTCCCCAATACCTACGACTCCCATCTTATTGGTTTTGAAAGCCATTTTCCACGTCAAGAGATCATTCAGCATCTCCTGTTCCTCCTGTAGCATTTAATCCTTGTGGTCTCATAAGCAGGCGCTTTCTTCACAAAACCATCACCATCCAAAAATAAAAAAAAGTCCAAAGCTTAACTTCAAGTTCACAGGCACTCTTTATTTTAATTTTTCCTAGACCTTTCCAAATTTTGTCTCCTTTGCCTAATTTTTTTAATACTGTGTCAGGTATTTATTCATTTGGAAAAGATACAACTTGTGTTGCTGTGTATGAATTTCAGTGCCATCTTCTCCAATCCAGTGGTGGTGGTGTCTTTAATCTTGGCATTCTTAGCCATCCAATCTCAGAGGATTGAAAATATCTGATTCTCTGAATGCCAGACACAAAAATACCCTTTTGTAACCTGCTGAAATCCACAGCTTGAACATTTAGACTTTTATGGCAAAAAAGATATGTTAGTTGTCCCTTCCTGGCAATGCATCATGGATGTGTGGGGACTTCACACCAGCTCATCTAAACTAACTCTGCTTTCAGCAGTGAAAAGTGACATTATTTGATTTTAAACTTCAAAATATTTCTGAGAAAGTCCTTGTGCTCCAGGCCTGTGAAATACCCTGGTGTGACGTAGCAAAGGCCTCTAAGTGGTTTGACCCTTTCCCAGGGCCCATGTTTAATCTGTCTGAATCCATTAGGTCCTTGGCCACGAGGTGAAGCCTGAGAGTACAGAAGCATCTTTGGGCCAGTACTAAGTGAAGAATTTGTCGCCCTGCACTTCAGTCAGAGACAAATTCCAAGCTCATATGAAGTTTGGCTCAGAGACGTGAACTTCCACTGCAGTTCTCTAGTGGTTGTGTGCCTTGGGTATCTGTCTCAATACCCTCACTGTGAGGAAACCTATAAAAGAATGCCGATGCCAAGACATCTTTCATGTCTCCTGTGTTAGCTGAAAACATTTCTTTTTCTTTCTAAATAGTAATCAACATGCACTTTGCAATTTAATGGAAGTTTAATCATTTTTGCAACTGAGGCAAGAGATGATTCTTATGAAGAATTGGTTTACATGGGGAAACCGTTAGCGAAACATGTTAGAAAGGTGGTTGAATTAGTGCACAGTAGGTATCTGTATAAATCTTTGCACACAAAAATATGTTAAATGATATTTCACATAGATATAATAACCAATTCAGAAAAATCACTTATCTGTAATACAGTTAATTTGACCTAAGGGGAGTTAAAAAATATGCTTAGTCATGTCACTTTGTGATTCTTGAAGAAACAATGGTTAATGAACTACCTAAAAATGAAAATCTGCTTTCTTGTGTTCCTGGATATTATTAATGATAGGCCATGGTGTTAGTAATAAAAATAACAAAATCTGATTTTTAAAATATTGGCATTTTCCAACAATCCTTTGACTGACATTTTGTAATAATGAGATCTTCATGCCACAATTAATTCATGTCCACAATTAACCCCAATTATGCAAATGTAAAACAATTCAAATTGCAATGTTATATTGATTTAACTTGTGTTTTAGTTCAAATTCTATTATGGATTAGACATCAAATACTTGCATGCTTCATAAATAGCTATCGTGAGCTATTTATGAATTATAATAAACACTCATCAAAGAGAGCTGAAAACATTTCTTGCAAAGTTCAGTTATATGCTGAAAGCTCAAAATAATGTTTCATGGCTTAACCACCTATAACTGCCATTTATTGATTATTTCCTGTGACCCGAATCTTTATTCTCTAGCATTGGGATATTTTGGAGTATTGTAAAGAAAAACTATTTGCCTGGGCTGGTGCAGTGGGTAAGGCTACCACCAGCAATGTTGTTATTCCATATAGGTGCTGGTTTGAGTCCTGGCCACTCCACTTCCCATCCTGCTCCCTGCTAATGAGCCTGGGAAAGCAGTGGAGGATAGTCCAAGTGGATCCTTGCACCCATACAGGATATCCAGAAGAAACTCTTGGCTCTTGGCTTCTGCCTGGCCCATCCCTTTCTCTGGAACTCATTCAAATGAATAAATAAACCTTAAAGAAGTTATCTGCCACAACTAAAAGCAACTGTGATAGTGACATTCAGATAACTTTGTGACCTCATCTTTGCTTGCCTATTTATAGCTTCCAACATTTTCTGTTTTAGCAATACCAACTTTCTTCTTGCTCAAGTTGTTCTCTCTGAATCTTGTCCTCACATTTGCCTTTCTGGACAGCTCAGGTAATGGCAAGGAGGAGAAAGCTTCCTCAACAATGGCCTGGGCTTAAGTGCTCCTCTCCCTGTTAGCACCTGTGCCTCCACATCACAATGGTTAGCATCTCAGATGCTAAGGATCCCTTTGCTCTCTGAAACACATACTTCTCAAAATGGACTTTCCTTTTTCAGACTTTTGATCCACTAACACCCAGCATAGGTCTGGTCACACAGACGATGCACAAATCTCAGCTGAATTAAACTGCACTGGGCTCTTACACAGGATGAATGATTGTCTTCTCTATAAAAAGATAGGGCAGAACACTCAAAGAATAAGGAGAAGGGTGTTTCAGATAAACCCCAACATGTTTGCAATTATTTCCAGCAGCTCTTGATTACTCAGAAACAAAGACAACCCTTGGCTTGGGTAATTCCAAACAAACACACACAAATCTTAGAAACTATGCAAATTAGATTCTAGGCCACAGCATTTCTGAGTCTTTTCCTGAAGGACATTTGATGGTAAGGGGCTGAAAGCAGGGAGATCCCTGTGGGACTGAGAATCAACATTCAGAATAGTCACAGGAGCCAATGAATGATCTTTGTCTTTTCACTCTCTGCCAAAGGGACAGTGAAAAAAGCAAGCTCTTTCCCGCCCCCCCCCCAAGTAGGAACATTTGACTATCAATATATACTGAGAAGCAAATATGCAACAGAAAACAGTCCTTCTAAGAGGGTATCAAGAGAGCTAGAAATGTGTGGTTCTGAAACATTATTTTTCTAGGAATATAATTCTAAGAATAGTAGAAATAATGAAGAACAGAAAGTGTGTTGCTTCATTTTATTTTAATCTTCTTTAATGTGCTATTTAAAAACTTAAAAGCCACAGAAAAATGAGGACGGAATTAATAAAAAAGAATTTTTTTATTATAAGAAATAAGATTTTAACAAGTTATGTTAATGGTTAGACAAAACATAGTATCTCAATGCTAAATACATTTATTTGTCATATAAGTTTTTATACTTCTGTAATGTTTCTGTATTTCATCTCTTTGAAAACCATATCATACAGCATTGATTATTTGATTACTAGTAACTGAAGTTGTAAAACACAATGGCCTGTATATCAAGGCTAAAGGAGATGATTTTTTTTTAAGTTTTATTTATTTGAAAGAGAGGTGAGGAGGAGGAGAAGAGAGAGAAAGAGAAAGAGAAAGAGAGAGAGAGAGAGAGAGAGAGAGAGAGAGAGAGAGAGAGAAAGAGAAATAGATACATTGTACTGATTCACTTCCTCAATGCTTCCAACAGCTTTTGCTGGGCCAGGCTGAAGTCACAGGCCTGGCTATCTCATATGGGTATTAGGGATCCAAATACTTTGGGCCTGCACCTGCTGTATACCACGTGGATAGCAGGAGGCCGAATTGAAAGCAGAGGCAAGAACTGAATCCAGGCATTTGATAGGAGATATCGGCATTCCAAGTAAGAACTTAACCTACTCTACCATAACACTCACCAAGAAATGACCTCCAAAAGCCTTACAACTTCATCAAGCACTAAGCTTATGATCCCCTTATGAAAGACACATAAGAGGATTCTGAAAGTCCATTGGAAAAACAGAATTAAAAATTGAAAGTAAAAAATGTATATGGGCCTGGCATTGTGGCAAACAAGGTATATTGTTTGTAACACTGATAACTTATTTGGGTGGTGGTTCACGTTCCAGCTGCTGGACTTCTGATCCAGCTTTCTGCTTATGTGCCTGGGAAAACAGCAGCAGATGACTCATGGGCTTCAGCCCCTGAATCCAACAGGGATTGATGGAATTCCAGACTTCTGGCTTACTCCTGGGTGCAGACATTTGGGGAGTGAACTAGCAGATGAAGACCTTTGTATCTCTCCTACTCTCTGTAACTCTGACATTCCAATATATTAAAAAAGTTCATTAAAATATGTTCAACTTTCCAACACAAGTTCTGCCAAATTCAAGACATGTTTGTAAGCAATGGCACCAGAATGGTCTATCCGTCAGAGTTGGGGATATTGGGAATCTAGCCATGTCAATGTAGTCTTTCTTTTATTATTAACTAAACAAAAATGGGTGCCCTTTGAACACTTGGTAGAGTAGGAAGTGGAAGGAAGCTGAGAAGAGCCATGCCCCGTGATTTTTCCATTGAAACTCTTTCATAAAATTTCCCTTGCTGCTGAGAGGAATGATCGGAGGCATTTCACAGTGAGGGACTCTGATGAAGCGTTCCTGGGTGTTTTTCTGCTAGTGTTCACTAACTCTCACAAAACACTGTCCGAGTAAGATGTTACTTCTCTTTGGACCTCCACAATGTCAATTTACAAAATGTCCTGAGTATTCCAAATGACAGCTGTCCTGACCTCTGCTCTTCAGGGCCACTTTGGCTTTGACTGGGCCAATTCCACCCTTTGTAGCTATTGCTTTGATCGTACTTTGTCTTCAGGATTGTTTTGATAAAGTCATGCATACTCTTGTTACGATTTTTCCGATAAACGTTGCAGAAGCTTGATTCTCCTTAAAATTTTCATTGAAAACTATGCTATTGATTGCAGCCAATGTGGCTGCAACATTTTTGGCAGCTATTGTACACCTTCGTTTGTTCCAGCACATTTGTGCACTGAGATGTCTGTGGCGTGGGCTATTATTCTGAATTATTGGTCTTCTTAAATTGGGACACTGACAAAATTAATTTTTCCTTGAAATCTGGTGTGGAAGGCATGACCTGCCATGATGGAATCTGTCATCATCACTGTCAAAGTCCTTCTTAAGATCAATTATCCATTTGGAAATTGCTATTTATTTGAGGTATTATTTTTTTGAGGGGCGTGGGAAGCAAGGAGGCAGGTAGGGAAAAGAAGGAGAATTAATCTCCTATATGTTGCCTCGCTTTTCAAATGCTTACAACAGCCCAGGATGGGTCAGGCTGATTCTAGGAGCAGGAACTCAATCCAGGTGTCCCACATGGGCTTCAGGGACCCACTTAAGCCATCACTTGCTGCCTCCCAGAGCATTAGCAGGAAGCTAGAATCAGGACTCCACAGTCATCAGAGTCAGAAATCCAGTCCTGACACCATGATATAGGATGCAGGTCATTCCAAGCGGCACCCTTAACTGCTGTGCTAAACACCTGTTCCCCATAAAGCTTTAGTGATTTCACCATTCTTCCACCCAGGCTTTGCCATCAATGTGATGTTAGTTCTTGCTTCAATTTTAGCAGAATTCATGTTGTGCTGATAAGGGCTTTTTTTCCCCCCCAGACTGAATTCTTCTTCTCATCGCTTTAAATTAGATCCTATTCAGACATGCTATAATACGTCAGAACAAGTTTATTTTTTGCACCAAATCTTTGAAATTTGTGCAGTTTTTCATGATACATAACTTCCATGAATTTCTTGAAAATTTCTTACATAAAAGCTTTATATGTCTCATATAGAAAAGTTACTGACTTCCATGGCTGAGACTTGTAGTTACTTGCAGTCCATGTCTTACCCTCCCCTCCCATCTTCTTATATGAAATTAATTGATCCTTGGCTTTATACTTGGTCTTTCAGCTCAAAGACTACATTTCTGTTGACTTCTCTTTGCAGCCAGATGGGACCTCTGCTTATGATTTGGCTAATGCGATCTGTGTTGGAAAGGTAGGTGATTTAGAACAGGTTAATCTTTCCTTCTTTCGTTGGCTGGAAGTTCAGTAAAAGGACTAGTGTTTGGGCAGCCATTATTTTTTTAAAAGATATTTTATTTTCATTGGAAGGCAGATTTACAGAGAGAAGAAGAGACAGAAGCAAAGATCATCCATCTGCTGGTTCACTCCCCAAAGGTTCACAATGGCTGGAGCTGAGCCCATCTGAAGCCAGGAGACAGGAGCTTCTTCTGGATCTCCCATGTGGGTGCATGTTTCCAAGGCTTTGGGCATCCATTTTACACCCACTAAGGAATGACACTAAGGTTGGTGGGGTGGAAAAAGAAGATATTGGACTCTGATGACTGTGCAGCTGTTCTAGCAGTTGTGAAATGCCTGTTTCCCACGTGGCTCTTACACGAGAATGAAGTAACTCCTCATCTTGTTTAATCCATAGTTAATACAAAGCTACTTTTCTCTCTTACTGCTAGGAAAATATGCCATAAAATATCTAACTTTGGATGGTAAATGCTAGGGAGTTAGAGTGATAACTGAGAACTCACTGTTGACTCATTTTTCTTAATATATTATGAAATACAAGCATCATCTCCTATCACAAGTATTTTTGTACAACACACAGTATCATTTGCCACTATTTCTGGTAGCATCCTTGGCAGGCCATTCAAATGCTAGGTCTCATGAGTTAGGATCTGGGCTTGCATGGGGGTCCACTTCATATTCACCTCTCTGAATTTATCTCATAGTGCTTGCTCCAGTCACACTGGAATTTCTCTCTCTATTTAACAGAAGGCTCACTCGTATCTTAGAAGATATGTATCTGCTGTTCCTTGAACCTGAGTAGTTCTTCAGACGTCAGTTATCCCTGCATTGTTTAAGTTTCAGCTTAACTGTCCCATCTTCAAATACACACACATTGCCCAAAAACTTCCCACAACTCCCGTAACAGCCCGGTTCCCTATCTCATTATTCTTTTTCCTTCTTCTTCTTTTTTGAAAAAAGATTTTATTTATTTTCTTTTTTATTGGAAAGTCAGATTTACAGAGACAGGAGAGACACAGAGAGATCTATTTGCTGGTTCACTGCACAAGGGGCCACAACAGCAGGATATGAACTAATCCAAAGCCAGGAACCAGGAGTTTCTTCCAGGTTCTCACACAGGTGCAGTTTCCCAAGAATTTGGGCCGTCCCCTACTGCTTCCACAGGTCCTAAGCAGGGAGCTGGATGGGGAGCGGAGCAGCCAGGATATGAAACAGCACCTATATGGGATTCTGGCGCAAGCAGGGTGAGGACTTTAGCCACCAGGTTAATGTGCTGGGCCCATCCTTTTCCTTCTTATCACTTTGTAAAAATGATCTTTACTCATTGATCTTTGGTTACCCAGCTTATTAATTGCTTCTCTTTCCTATTCCCTGGTTCTCTTAATCTGAACTGCAATGGAGATCCTGTGCAATCAACCTGAAACAGTGCTGGACATTGATTAAGCCTTTAACACATATCTATGGAATGAAAGAATGAATTTGATGACAAATTGACTCACAGGAAAACAACTAAAATCTGTCTTATAAAAAGAGCTGCCTTTGGGCCCAGCGTGGTAGCCTAGTGGCTAAAGTCCTTGCTTTACACGTGCTCTGATCCCATATGGGCACCGGTTCTAATCTTGGCAGCCCTGTATCTCATCCAGCTCCCTGCCTGTGGCCTGGGAAAGCAGTAGAGGATGGCCCAAAGCCTTAAGACCCTGCACCTACGTGGGAGACCTAGAAAAAGCTCCTGGCTACTAGCTTCAGATCAGCTCAGTTCCGGTCGTTGTGGCCACTTGGGAAGTGAATCACTGGACAGAAGATCTTCCTCTCTGTCTCTCCTCCTCTCTGTATATCTGGCTTTCCAATAAAAAATTAACCAAACTTAACAACAATAACAACAAAGAGCTGGTTTCACTCAGCGTTCTTGCCTTGCTCACTGCTGCAGCCTCTTGGCATACCGTGACATTCCCTATTTCTATGGACATTAATGCCCCCTCACTAGCATTGAGATTCTTGTGGGCAAAGACCAGTTTCAGTCATCACTGCATCTTCCCATGCCTTGTACACAGCCTGGCACCCACTAGACACCCAAGACACACTAGACATGTGCTGCGTATTATGGGAGAAGATGCACTGTTTACAGAAAGCAACATTGGTCCTCACCCAGATCTAATGAGACCTCTGCAGTGAGCACCAACGTCCTGAGTCGTGATTACATTCATTACATCACATTACATCACACCTCACTATTTCTCTACATCCTTCTCTTTGGAAAGAGGGCTTGGGAGCGTCATACAGCCTGCTTCTTTGAGAACTGTGAAGTCCTCCTGTCTCATTTACTGCCAGGGGTGTGAGGACTGGGATCGATGACAAGTTTTACTGGATGGGCTTGCAATCAGGTTAGGGCAGTTGCTCCTCTAGGCCACCAGGCTACATATAGTAATACTGGTCATAACTCTGTCATATCAAAACACTGTTCCACCCCGTGCACAGAGGCTGATGTTATGGTCAATGCGTTATTACATGCTATCTAGGCAATTAAAATTGGATAAAGAAAGATCATTTCAACCAAGAAATTTATCACATGAAAAGTCATTTGTTATGTTGGATAAAATAGGCAACAGCACCATTTGGGGAAAAAAATAACCCATTGCTAATGTAGTTTATTAATGCTGTTCCTATGGGGGTGACTCCAAAGGGCTTGACAAAGATTTTTTATTGTTTTTCAGAGAGATTTTACCAACCTCAATCAAGAGATCTGAAATTCTGTAAAACACATGCTTGTTCCTTCACTTCAATTTCCTTCAGTAGTTTTATGGATCCCTGAGGCTGGGGCGAGCAGAAACAGATGGTGCTGCAAGGTCTTTATGGTGTGTGTCTGCAATGCCACGATAAATTCAGAAGTTTGCTGATACTAAGCTTCTGGTATTAATCCTGACATGAAATGATCCTTGGTGTGGCTTGTTTTCTTTTTAATATTTGAACCTAGTTTATTAATTATTTTGGCTGAAAGATTTTCTTCTGGAGAGTAAAAATACATATATGTGTATATGTACCCAAGCCCCTCACTCAGACCAGTTGGGCAAGCAGGCTAGCATGTGTTTATACAACATAGCAATTCTCCCCAGGGCCCAGCCTGCCTCATAAATTGTTGTACTGGTGTGAAAAAATACAAGTCGTATCTGAAAAAAAGTTCTCTTAAATCACAACCACATTTGTGAGAGGGAGGAAGCTGGTCACACTCGTTATTTTCCTTTCCTACATACTTTCTGGTTGTATTTTCCACCAAACTGTCTCCCTTCGTATAGCCTGCACCTCCCTCTTCTAAACGTCATCATCCCCTTTTCACAGTAAAATATCACAGTAATTTGTGGCACAGGGAGACTTGTTAATCGTTAGGATTTGGATCATGACTGTGGGCAGCAATGTACAATCACTACAATGGAAACAAAGTACAAAACTCCAGGAAGGAATGTTTCCCAAACGGGAACGCCCTGCCCACCAACGGCGGTGGGAACCGCCGAGACTGCCTGTGGCTGCAGCAAATGCAGCCTGCTCTCATTCCTGTAGGGACCAGCTGTGCAGTAACTTCATGCAAGTACAATGAGTTGAAAGAAGGGAAGGTATGGACTGAACCCCTGATTCATGAGAAAAATGTGCTTGAAGATAGCAGCTAAAGACAGAAATGCTGTCTGCACAGAATAGACTGCATTATTCCCAACCAGGTGGAAGTGAGTACTTAGCCCCATGGCAGTAAGCTTTAAACCTTTAAGGCTGATAAGGCTGGGAGGAAAGCCATCGTCGAGGGGAAAGAAAAAATCGGATCTCCCACATGGGTGCAGGGTTGCAAGTCCTTGAGCCGTCCTCAACTGCTTTCCCAGGCCAAAAGCAGGAAGCTGGATGGGAAGTGGGGCTTCAGGATTAGAACCGGCACCCATATGGGATCCTGGCACAAGAAAGGGGAGGACTTTAGCCACTAGGCTATTGCATGAGGCCCAACATTTCATGAGTAATAAGGTAGATATTACTCTTGCTAATATTGCTGTTAAGAGGAAGCATCGAAGGTGTCAACTGCTGATACATTTTCCACAGTGTGTAATAGCCAGGGCTAGGTCAGCCTGAAGTCGGAAACTTATTCTGGGCCTCTCACAGAGATCACCTGCTGCCTTCTAGGCTGCGCATCAGCAGGGAGCCAGAGGCATGAGTCGGAAGCACGCAATAATCCTGGGCACTTTGATGTTGGACACAGGCAACCCAACCAGTGTCCCAGCTGTTAGACCAAATGCCTGTTGCTCAGGACACATTTAGAAAGAGACAGGAGCACATCTAACTTACAACAAATTGATCAAGGCCTCAGGTAATCTGGGATGTAGCAGATCAACTCAAGGCCAGGAAGATGATTGCAGCAGCACAGGAAAGAGCTCTTCCAAGAGAGACGAAGGGCACTGGGTCCTAATTAGCAGGCATTGCATTCCTCAGGCTATTAATAGGAACTGGGAGATTTTCAAAGAAATGTGTGTTGAGTTCTCTGAATCCCTAGCTGTTGTTCTGCTTACCACAATGGGCTGTAATACAGGGTTAACCAAAACAAGGACACCTGGCATCAAAATAGTGCCTGAGGGACACAGTGGTTACATAGTAGGTACTGCTCGTCTTTCCTTGCCTTGTAGGTGAGTGGAGATTCCCCTTCATTAATGAGACATGGTTCTGTCTTCAGAGGGATGCTGCCATGATGAGTCAAGGTGACCATAAGATGCTGATCTACGTGTGAAACTGCACCTGGCTGAATATAGCCACAGGAACTTGTACCTGTCAAGCTGCCTAATTTGTATATTTTGTACCCTGAGGTTCTGCTAACTAGGGCAATACTGAAACTGTTGCTCTGAAGAGAACACAGCTAAAGAAGAACAGAGAAGCCCCATCTTAGGGACTGTAGGTCACCCTCAGGAGCACAGAGTACATAAAGCACTTCGAAGGCATTGCTGGTGGTGCCAGCCCATCCCCGAGCAGCACCGGAAGGAACAGCTAAATGTAACCAGCATCCATTTCTGCCATGGGAAATCTTGATATTCAGGGCAGCATCTAGAACAGAAGATCAGCCTTCCAAGTCACAATTTTATCTCTATATCTGACAAGATATTTTGTGTATCCCTGCCTCAGTTTACCCCTCTGTAACATGGTAATTTGAACACATTTGCTTGTGAGGAGCAAGTGACTTTATGACAAGTACATCTTCCTGACTCTCATAGCACATTTTGACTCCTTGTCCTTTTCCTCCTCTCGCGCAAACTGTTTGCATGTCCTGGTGACTTTCCCACCAGATTCCATCCACTGCCTGACCACGCTTCACCACTGCAGCCCTCCTGGCCCAAGGCACCATACAAACCACCTTCCTAGTTTTCTGCAATAATCAGAGTGGTTTGACACACAACAGTGAGTGTCCCATGTCTCCTCCTGCCCCTCTGCTGCCTCTTCACCTGAGCCCAGCAGATATTTGAGGCTCTATGGGGCACAGCGGCTCCCCGCCCGCAGTACTCTGCCCCACTGCACTTACATCCTTCCAAAGATCTCAGTCCTACAGGCTATCTCTTTCCACTAGAATCTTGAGTTGAAGGATAGCATGTGGCAATCTGCCTGCTTTGCTCAGCACTGAATCTCCAATGCCTGGAACACTGCTTGCCACACACAAGAACCTTGATAAATGCTTTCAAACAGATACAAAGTACTTAGAGCCTGGGATACAGTAAGTGTGCACTATGTGTTGGGCACCATTGCCATGGCCAATCTTCTCAGACCTGGCTGTCTTCCTGAAAACTCTATTCATGGATCATTTTCCCATGAAACCACACAGTGCAAGGGTGACACGAAGTCATCCTCTAAAATTCTTCCTGGAGTGGAAAAGAGATTGAGGGTTGCTATTTTCAGTGTATTCCACTTCTATGATGTGCCATTTTAACTGGTCTTTATTAAGCTTTTCGGCAACAAAATATACTTACATAAAAGGCAATCAAACTTACTGGTATGGACTCTGGATTAGGTATGCATGACTTATTAGTGGTGTTGACAAAGTTATCAGCACTCTACGTTGGAAATACTGTGGAATAGCAAATTCTGGGGGTTGCTCAGGTTATGTTCATTATATGGACCACACAACCCATGTCAATATAATTGGTTGTAGACATTTATCTATATGTTGGGGCTACAGCAATACAGCAGTATAAGTAATATGTGACAGATATGCAATATATATTGCTCTGAAATAAAAACGATGAATAAGTAAACTCTAATTTATCTGGCCACAAATATACACAAACATCATATCTATTTAACTATACACCCATCCGTTTCAAAAACTTTGTGGGAAATGGAATCACTTCACTTGAAGTCTGTGGTGGGCATTTTGCTTAATGCTTAGGATGCCTGTATCCATCCTGGAGTACTTAGAATTGTATTTCATGTACAAATTCCAGTTCCCAAGCCCAGCTCCCTCCTGATTAGAACTGGGAAGCAGCAGGGGATGGCTCAAGCAGCTGGGTCCCTGCCACCTACATGGGAGACCAAGGCTGAATTCCTTGCTCTCAGCGCTTGCCTGGTTTGGCCCTGGTTCTTACGGGTATCTGGAGACTGGACCGGGGAATGGACATTCTCTGTGTCCCTGCCTCTCAAATACTATAAAAATAAATAAAGCATATTTTGGTGCAAATATTTTTTGAAATTCATGCATACTTTCTTCAGAGTGTGCAGTTTTCATGGTTTTTGAAGATCCTCAAGCATACTGATCTATCTAAATACTGAACCCAGATGAATCTGTCATATATGCAAGCATATGTGTAAGTACATGATTATATACGTGTGCACATCTGCATGTATCTGGTTATATCCTTGACTGAGCATAGAATGCTAGGGTTATAAAACCATAAGCCAAAGAGTAGTCACTTCCTGCAATTGATGGGATTGTAACGTAACATAACTACTCACCCTATAGCTATCATAAAAATATTAAAAATTATTACCATGTTTCCAAAGAAATTGTGAATCTGTACTTCAGAATTTAAAGGATATTCTTATTACACTGTTATTTTGGAGTTCTTCTGAGGCCCATTTATACCCCTCCCCTAAATGTGCTGCAAGCATGAAAATACATAAATTTAAAGTACTATTATTTTCTATGAATGCATTAAACAGACATATTCCAAACAAGGTTGTAAAACTTATAGCTGATTAAATTCATTCTTTATATTTCCAACGGAGCACCAGTTATGGAAACACTACATTCAAAATAGCAGTAGTAATAAAACAACAAGAAAGAGGACCTCTGTTGTCACTTCCCACTGTATATGAAACGGACAGAAATGTGATGGAGTACTGACATTCATTTCACTGTGAATTAAACACAGCATCACCACAAATCTCAAGAGGCAGTATTAGGTTTTGTGTTTGGGTAATACAGGGAATTCCATATGCAAGGCTAGAATTATATTTGGTTGGCAAAAAGCCAGGCAAACTTCACACTTGTCTTAGAAGTAGGTGGTCAGAAACTCAGTTCTTGTCATCAAGCCTGTTGGCAATAGTTGTTTAAACTATCTGGGTTTCAAAATCTTTAGCGTTAGTCATTTTGAAGATAAAATAAACACTAAGAAATAAAGTAAAATGAAGTAAAGACTCAGGTCTAATGAAAAAGATATCAGGCAGAATTGACCTTGGAGAGTCAGTCCAATTGGACAGAGGACATCAAATAAAGCAGAAAATGGAACTGGCTTTTTCATATGTTTTCATATAACAACTCTCTCACGTGCTTGCATACATACACACCCTGCACGATCAGCTCTCTGTATCCCTGGGTTTGGCATCCAAAGATGCAACCAATAGCAGATGGAAAATATTTGAAAACAATATGCATCTGAACACATAGAGATATTCCCCTCTGTCATTATTCCCTGAATAACACAAAATAGCAACTATTTACATAGTCTTTACATCACATTGGTTATTATAAGTAATCGAGAATTATTTAAAGTATGTGGGAAGATGTGTGTAGGTAATAATGCAAAGATGTCTTTATGAGACCAACTTTCCTTGGTATTGGACAGCCTCAAGGGGTCCTGGGATCAACAACTCAATGACACTTAGGGACAAGTGTGTGTGTCTGTGTACTTGTGAATTCTTTGATTTTATTTCTTCAGGAAAAACTCAAAAACCAAAGTAAGGAGGGGATGCAGTCACAGTTCTCATACTCTGCCCCTTAAAATACCTGCCATGAATTTTTGAGTTTACAGGATACGTTTCCAAAAAAAACCTTCCCTTTTGGTGGAAGGAAGTATTTTCTCCCTGATATGTCTGGTTTCACTCTAATAGTATATAATGTCTTTCTAATAAATTTAACCACAAACATTTTTAAAAATGTGTCTGTATTCAGCTAATTTATAAAAAGCAGGATGCTGTCAGATAACATTTCACGAACATGATCTATAAAGCAGACTGTCCAAAGTGAAAGGTACTCAGGCAGTACTTGGGGGCAACAAATGCAAGGAAACCACTGGAAACAGTTCCTGCGACTGTGGTTAAACAATGTACTGTAACAGGGCTCATATTACCTTGATTTGCAAGTTACTGTGAGGTCACAGGAAATCCTGAAATGCTTTCCACATTTTCCTTTATACATTTTATGTCAAATTTCCTGCAACTGAAATCATAAACTAGCCTACTGCTGCACTCTCCTCTGAAGGAAAGGAGATCTTTTGACACACTCCCATGAGCACCCAATAACTCAATCCCTCCCCATGTAACAAGAAACTGAGACAGAACTGCAAATGGGCTATGATAAGGCTGAAATGTCAGATGCCCTAATTCTTCTAAGATGAAAACCAAGCCGGTATCATAGAGAGAAGTTGAAGAATGCATTTAATCCAGTGGCAGCAGACTTTTCTTTAGCATAAGAGATAATAGAAGAAAAGATAGACTGTCCTGAAGACAGAAATGCAACTTTTCCCCAATTCTTTTATTTAAAGTGTATTTCTAGATTTACAGTCTGACTTTTCCAATGGAACCTTCTCTGGCTCATTTTTACCTGACTCAACCTTTAAATCCACATTTTACTGTCCCAGCTAGGTCTAGCAAAGGATCAGTTGAATTAAATAAAACATCCAAGTTTACAATATTCTCTCAAAGATTTATCACTCTCCCTTGTAGGATTTGAAACTAGCTTTGAAATGGTGAGAAACAGTGTTACTGTAAATCAGCAGAATGGAGACTCGCTGCAGAGGATTTTGGGTTATTGGTGAACACTCATTTCTAATCTTGCTGGATCACAAGGGACGAGTACACTTACCTCCCCCGACATGTCAGGGGCCATCGGGACGGCAGGCCACAGTGATGAGTAGATCCCAAAAAACACCACCCAGAGCGCGATGCTGCCCCAGATTGCTATGTGGCTGAACTGTGAAGAAGGAAATACTTGTCACCGGTCTGTTGGTACAGAGAACACTAACACCAGTGGAACATGCACACCTTCGTCCATGATCTAGTAGAACCATAAAGGCATTATCTACTGGATTTTCCATACAACCTTGACAGAATTCTAAAATGGCATGCATATTTTTAAAGACAAACTAGATCTTTCATTAAGGGGACATCTCTTCCACAATGGCGATGACCTCTGTGGTTCTGGAATTTAGAACGAATCCTGCTTTCTTTGTTCTCTCACTTTTATCTTTTGTGTCTCTTACTCCCTGTAGGCCTCCTCCAGTTTTGCTATGCATGCTCTCACTGAAAGATTCTTGACACTTGTGTGGCTATCATCTGTACACTGATCATGGTCAAACCCAAGCCTCCTGTGTCACTCTGGCCTGAGTGTCAAACTCTTCTTTTGCTTGCTGGGTTTCCATACTTGGATATGGACATACAGCACAACAATCAAATCTAAAAATGAAACTTTTTAATCCAGACTGAGCATTTATACATATCTAAAGATAAATATTTTGCTAGTGTTGTTAGTCTTCTGAGTCATTTTCCCATGAATTTTTAACAGAGTGCCAGTTTAGGTCTATCTCCGAAAAGAGATTCATACTCAAGTATGAAGGTCTTCCTACTTTCCTGGAATATTCAGAGTATACACTAACATATTAAAAGCTCCAAGAAGGCTTGTGATGATATATTTTGTTTAACTTGGTATTTTTGCATTAAAATCTCTAGGCAGCCATTTCTCCCCCAAGTAGACGAGGGCAGAGTTATCAAGTTAGGCTGAAAAACAATAAAATATGTGGGTAGAACACTTAAGTGAATATGACATTTCTTGGCTGTGATCAGGACTCTCTTACCCATGTCCAGTATGATGTCTCCAGTCCAGCTTTCAAGCACACAGTTATCACAACAAACTGCAACAGAAGATAAAAATGTTATCTTATTATATAAATATGATAGTTGATTAAATGCCTGAGCTATATAAACAACAGGTGGCTTTGAACTGAGCCATGAGGCCGGTGGATTATTCTCTGCTTGCTCTGTATGTCCAGAGAAGCCAGGGAGTTGGCTGGGAGGTCCCGTCAGGCCTGGGAACAGTGGTAACTGCCCCTCACAGCACAGACCTCCCTCTGCCCTCTTTGCTCCTCCTCACCTTCTCTGCCGGAATCCACCCACGATGTTCCTGGGTCTGTCTCTGCCTGCCTTTCTGTACAATTCATGAATAGTAGCACAAAGTCCACGTCTGCATTCACTTGGCTTTTCAAGCTTACTTTAACTTCATTTTTAAAACCTCTTTCAAAGCATAAGCCCAACTTTCTGAATTCCAAAGATAAGCTATAAAAGCAAAACAGCTGGATGTTAAGACATCTAAACACTCCAGGACTTTACTTGCCTAATACCCTGATGAGTAGGTGAGGAGCCCATTACCCCTGAATTACACACATATACTCGGTGGCTATGTTAATAATTCTGATAGAGAGTGCCCAGAGCTGGCGGAACTTCTCTATGCTTCCTATCCTGCAGTGTGCTTCGTTTCTCACACCTGCTCTGCAGTTCCACTACCTGTATTTAAGACTCTATTATTTACTAGCTCTCTTGTTTAAGGAACCAATTACTTTACCTCTTTGTGTCTCAGCACTTTGTTCAGCAATCTGGGACTGATAAAGCTCATCAGTGTCATAGGGTGGCTAATTTGTTTGAGATCACAATACTGAAGAGAAGCCACCTGGAAGAGTGCCTAACACTGGAGTGTTGCCTATTATAATCTATTTACAACTAATGGCCAAATTCTAAATAATGTTAGTAGTGGTCAAGAGGGGCGGGTTCTCCGGCACTGGCAGGAGTTTGTGGAGACAAATAGGATGTTTGCCTAGGGTGGGTGCCTGGTCCTACTTCAAGGCACTTTAAGGCTCTGTACTTGGGATAAGTTGAGACACTGCTCTGTGAAGTTGTAAACTTAATTTTAAGGATGACAGCTGAGATTTCTTAGCAAGCTATTGAATGGAAAGTTACGGCTGTTATCTGTAGAAATAAGACTGTAGAAATAAAAGTTATGCAAATGTAAATATTAATTAGCATAAAGTACAAGGAGTTCTAAAATGGGGAATGTACTTTAGCATAAAGTGAAAGAAAAAGTCTGTCCTGAGACCTGGGTGGTGTACAGTGTGCCTAGGAGACATCTGTGATGTATGCTCTGATTTTTTTCCGCCTGTTCTAAGGATCTACTCACTTAGTCTTTCCTTCCATGTTGTGTGAGAATGAAATATCATCCCCTAAAATACATTTTTAATTTTATTTCTACTACTTTGATAGTTTGATGTCAATGGAAAACAAATCCCTGACTTGCCAAAGTCTTAACCTTTGGTAATGGCCTTAATTTCTTATCACCGAGTTCCTTTTGGGTCAAGTGGTTAAAACATGGATTCAAGCTCTGAAAGCATGTCCCACGCTGCAGTGCCTGGGTTTGACGCCTGGCTCTACTCCTGAGTGCAACATCCTGCTAGTGCAGACCATGGGCGGCAGCAGTGACAGCTCAACTGGATGGGACCAATTACAAGACAGACTGGGACTGAGTTCCTGTCTCCCTGCCTAGGTCCTGGCCCAACCCTGACCTTCATGCGCATTTGGGGAGTAACCCAGCAGATGGCAGATGTCTCTATCTTGTTGGCTCTCTGCTTTTCAACTCAATTGGAAAAGAAGAAGAAGAAGAAAAAAGCCCAAATCATAAAACCTCCTCAATACTGAAACAGCATATTACTGTTTTTCCTAAGCCTTACTGACAGCTGCTTGATATTTACAACAGCTTCCTTTTTTACCAATGCTGGGGGTGCAACACAGGAGTGGGAGGACAGCGCATGGGGCCAGCACTACACAGGGGAAGGCTGGACTAAGCTCCCATTAGAAACCCAACGTGCGAATGACAGGCATCAGTAGTCACACAGTGCTTTTGACTTCTCAAGAAAAAACAGTTCCAGAACCTTCTTTTAGTCTTCAGTGGTGGTGAGGAGAGCTGGATTCACGTGGAGCTTGACCACGGGGCTCAGTACAGAGCTGGCCCATTGGCCACAGGCCTGGTCATACACACCTAAGAACAGTTTGGCAATCTGTGTCATCACTTAATAATGATGGTAAAGCAAAATGGAGGGGAAAGGGAAAAGGAAAGGTAAAAAGGGAAAACAGGAAGTTAAAGGCGGAAATATTGAAAACAATACTAACTTGCATCCTATAAAAGTCAGTGAATCCAAAGGACGCTTTCAAAACCTTAAAAATCAAGACATCTTATTTCATTTTTAAAGGGGACTACAAACAATCCGTCAAGGCAGAAACACACATTTCCTTAGGAAACACAAGGAGCACAGGTGCAGGGCTTTGGTTTCACCTGTGGGGCTGGCACTGGGCACTCACCGTGTAAACAAAGTTCCCCAGCAGTAGATAATCAGAGGTTTTGCCATTTCCAAACACAGTACCTGCGGGAGAAGCAGCAAGGCTGGTCAGGGAAGAAAATGCCAAGAATCTCTCAGAATCTTTTCAAAGACAATTCGTTTAAGAATGTTGAACAAAGAAGAGCGGTAGGGGATGCACAAGGGAACCAGCAAGGAGGCTGGTTTTTAAAATGCAGGAAGAAATCCCACAAAGTTCCCCTGAAGCCAGGATATAAATTACAGATCCAAGAGCTGACATGAAGAAGTAATCTGACTTGTTAACCAGTTCTCCCTTCACAAGATTGAAAAAAACCAAATAGATCAAACTAATTATGCCAGCAAATCTTCATTCTATAGCCTGTAAGGCAGGGTTAGGCATTCTGAACTCTAACAGAGAACTTTGCATATGCCTATGTAGATGAAGTGTTAGGACTCATCATTCTTGCTTTCCCTCCACAAAATCATTGCCAAAATTGTAGACCAAAAAGGGATTCACAAAAGTAACTCACATAGGGCTAAGACACACCAAGCAGTGTTCAAACAACGTGTCTTCTGATGAAGGAAGTGATAGCTAGCAAACCAAAATGATTTCTACTGATAAAAAAATACTTATGAAATTGTTGACTATTGAAATGTGGAAAAACCCATGATTTGTGTTATATGACATTTCTGAACATGTTCAGCCATCTTTTTCACATTCTATTCTAGAAGTACAAAATCCAGGAATGGCCTAGTGAAGGACAGGATTAGACAGGGAGAGTGGGGCAGACTGGGGGCAGGCTTCTCAGGAGCAGCCACCCACAGTTCCTGTCTCAAGCTGCATTGTCCTGGATTATTTATAATGAGTGTCCATGGAACTGTTTCTTTCCTTACAGGATCGAGTGGAACTGCCTTGATGTGGTTTGGCAGTTAAAACGAGGCAAGATATGAAGCACCACGCATGGTGTCTGAGCAGCGCGACTCGGCTAAATCATCCCTTCTCACTGTCTGCTCCTTGGATCTCTTTATGCTGAAAAATTACTGAAGATCCATAGAAGGTTTTGTTTACATGATTTATATCTATCAGTGGTAACCGAATTAGAAATTAAAACAAAAATATGTACTGACATGTCTTAAAATAACAGTTATAAATCCAAGAGATGGTCATTTAAACAACGAATTTTTCAGAAAAAACAACTATTTTCCCAAACCAACAATTACAACAACAAAAAATACTAGAGAGAAGATTGGCATCGCTTTACATGTTTACAACCTCCTTAATGTCTGGTTTAATAGAAGGCAGCTGCATTCTCATCTGTTACTTTGGCTGACATACAAGTACATGAGGGACGTCTAAGCGTTAGAATGGAGAAGAGGATTTTTAATCCTTAATCCTTTCTGTCAACTGTGAATATTCTTTGATATGATATTAAAACTCAAGTTGTTTCTTAAAGATATAGAGGTAATCTGTTAAAGGTTTCCTTGCCAGTGTGGAGTCTGAATCTGGGTGAAGGAACATTTGGTATTCTGTTATACCAAAATCTGTTGGCCCTCTCTGCACTAGATCCTTTCCCAATGTTAACTCTATAATCTCAAAGGAACTGGTGCTGCCTCCAACTCCAACACACAGGATGCTGTTACGGGAGACACCTGTTGCTCCAGACCATGCACAGTGCTTCATGCACACTTCCCTTTTTGCCACACAGAGACTTGTGAGCGTGTACATCACGTTTGAAGATTTCAGAAGGGACTGCATTGATGGCTCCTTCAAGGACATCTCTAAGGGAAAAGGGAGAGCACCAGTGACACAGACAATGACAACCGGCACAGTGGTACCAGTGTTTCAGCTTAGTTCCTAGTAGCTCCCCCACTGCTGCTTCTGCATCAGCAGGAACAAAGACAATGTTTTTAAAATTTTAATTTTAATTTTTATTTCAATGAGATTTATTGAGAGAAGGAGAGACAGAGAAAATTATCTTCTGCCTGCTGGTTCACTCCCCAAGTGAACCAACAGCTAGAGCGGAACCAATCCAAAGCCAGGAGCCAGGAGCTTCTTCAGGCTCTCCCACACAGGTGAAAAGACCCAAGGTTCTGTGCCATCCTCTACCACTTTCCCAGGTCACAAGCAGGGAGGTGGATGGGAAGTGGAGCAGTCGGGATACAAACTGGCACCCATGAGATCCCAGTACAGGCAAAGTGAGGACTTTAGCCACTAGGCTACCTCACGGGGCCAAAAGATAGTCTTAACAATGTTACTGAATTCCTGAAATGATGCAGTGATGACCTCATGAGTCATAACAAAGAAGTGGGTGCTCTAGGGGTCTACAGAATGTTCTGAAGTGAGAAGATAAATGAATATATAGCTATATAATCTACAGCCATGTTCTTACAGCATGCCTAGAACAGCAGCTCCAAGCACTGTTTCCAGTGAAATTGGATGCCTTGGGCAGCTTCCCATGAAACACAAGGATCTGCTTATCAGGAAGTGGTGATACCTGGGAATTCCTAACAAAGCCTGTGGTTGCCATAGTTTTTTAGAGGCTTGCTGGTTTGAGCTATTTGTAGGCTTATTTATTTATTAATTTTCTATATTTAGAATGGTGAAATAGCAGTTTAACAGAATGCATATGTCATGCCTTCCAAGCCTATACCAACTTCACATTTTAAAGATGAATTTTAACTGGAGAATGTGACTTAGGCCCAGGTATCTCGAATTGCACCCTGGACTTCAGTGTCCCTGTGCTGCACAAAGTGGAATGAATCTACATGACTACCAACTGATGGACAGATAAGAAAAATGTAATACAGGTATACAAAGGAATATCATTCAGCTAAGAAAATAAATGGAAGACAGATTCATGCTGCAACAAGGACAAAGCAAGGTCACCTGCTATATAATTCCATTATATGATATATTAAGAATAGGAAAATCAACGGAGACACAAAAGTCAATGGTTGCTGTGGTGTTGGATTTGGGTGAGAGAGAAATAGAGACTGTTACTTGGGTACTCGGGTACTTTTTTCCCCAGATAGAAGTTTATTTGTTAATTTACTTGAGTCAGTGATGCACACACACACAGTGCTTCCTATCCCCTGACTGGCTTCTCAGATGCCTGCAGCAGCCTTGTGTCAGGCTGGAGGCTGAAGCTGCATGGCAGCAATCCAACCACCTGAGCCATTATTACAGGCTCTGAGGGTATGCATTAGCAGGAAGCTGGAGTCTGTGGCTGGAGCTGGGATTGTGGATTGTGGGCAACCGAACCAATGGTTTGCTAGGTCACATGAGTTCCCTGGGGTAGGTTATCTTTACAGCGTGTTGAAAACGTTCTGATATTAGACAGTGGTGGCATTTGCATAAGTCTGTGAATATACTAAATTTTTTTGTGTTGTAAACTCCAAGAGGATGTGTTTTATGGTACACAAATGGCATCTCAAAAACAAGCTCACTGTATTTCTCCTGGATTACTGGGTCAGTATTCTTAATACTGAGATTTTTCTCATCATTCCCATGACCTAAAGACTGAGAAATATTTACTGTTGTAATTTATTGAGTGCTTAATAAACACAGGAGATTAATGTCTCTGCTGGGGCGTGAGTTGCAGTCCTCTGTAATTCACATGCTCTCTTGTGAATTCACACACAATTTATTGACTACCTATGGGACAAGAGGTACTGTTCCAAGCCCTACAAATATAACTAAAGTCACCAATAGTCTGCCCTGCTGAGGCTCTGTTTGTAAAAGAGGTTGTAGACAGCATGAAGGACAGGGGCAGAGCTCACCCTGAGAGAGAGGTGTCGTGAGGACCTAGGGGATGACAAGGGGACAGAGTGCAAGGCTGGGTGGGACAGGTGTTGGGGGCTCTGTTGGATCGGTGACCTCTGGGAGGGCCTTTCTGAAGGGAGACCACAGGGGGGGAAAAACCCTGGTGAGGACTGAGGAGGGAATGGAGGTGAGAGTTTTGTTCTAAAGGAGCCAAGTCTTCATGGGGTTCTGAGGAAAGCAGCATCTGGCTTGATTTAGATTTTACAAGGTTCCCTTTGGCTACCTAGAGTGAGCCAGCACTCTTTTCTGTGGGCACCCAACTGGGGAGACAGTTCGCTTGGCCCATCCTTCGCACTGACATCTTTTCGGATGGTACACGACAGCCATTTTGGAGCAGAGGCATTCAATGATGGAGTGTCTCCTCCAAGATCTCAAGGCCAGGTCTGCTCTGGGACAGAGTGGCAGCATCCGCTCCAGCCTGGAGGGGAGCTGCTCTCGAAGGTGGCTGCAGAATCATTTCCGTGTGTCAGGGAAATAGACCATGGTACCCTATCTCAAAGAGAAGAGCATAAAATAACTCCCTTGGAGGGAACAGAAATAAAGTTTATCCTCGAAGATGAACATAAAAACAGATTAGAAATCTCACCCAGAAAGTCAGCCCCAGTACTCCGGAAAATGCTAACCTGTGTGATTAGGTCCAGTATTAAGTGCTTAATATAAGCCTCCTAGGTATAATAAACAGACTACATAAAATATTAGCACTTATTGTCTTCAAACTATACATCAACAGAGGAAAGGAGGAAAGAGCCTTGAAACGTAACTCTTGGGAAGTTCAGAAAACACGAGAAGGAAAGAAGAAAGGCTTTGCATATATTAAATCACTGGGCTCCCAAAGGAATAATAAAAATCTTTAAAGTGTGTACAGCTTCGGGATGCATGTATTTTAGGTTCAAGAAAATACCATAAAATGAAACACTGCTGTACTTTTTAACGTTTATCGACAATGAGTTATTTTTCTAAAAAAAGAAAGAGGACAGTCACCTCTTAGCGTTCATATCCTTTCTACTTACCATACTGAAGGGCTTTTAGTGGAAACCAAAACAGAATAACTGAGTGGAAGAGGCCATTTAAACAATGAACCCAGAAAACCTGAGGGAAAACAAAAATCCATGAGAACCATTTGTGATAAACTAGTGCTGTGAACTCTGACCCTTCTTTTTATCTATGAGCTAGATTCACAAAACGTGTTTCTGTCAGGCCACCACTGTGAATTCATAGACCTGACAGACACTTTCTGCCTCTTAGACGTTCATGGGTCATTTATTTATTTTTATGTTTCTCAAAATGTTTTTTCAGCTTCACTTCAATTTTCTTTCCTGCTTTTCAAAAGCCAAGTTTCAAGCATTTACATTTCTGCCACCAAACCAGAAATTCCTTAACTGAGGCAATTTTCACAATTCTAGAAGAGTGGGCTTTTAAAAAGATGGTAATTTGAGGAAGTCTCTTTTGTTACACTTAGTGTAACTGCAAACTTTAGAACAATATAGAATCACACTTTTCTCCATACACAGACACAAATACATAGTTTATAATAAAAAATAAATAGAACATTTCAATCGTATAATCACCAAAGCACTATAAACATGATGGAACCCAGCAAAGGCTCACAATTTTCTAAACACTGCTCAATATCAAGTTTCCTATTCCATCACATCATTGAATACTTATTACTTTTTATGTCTGAGGATCACCGGTATTTTCTTTGTAACATGGAAGTAAAAGATTAAGTCATAGAAAAAAAACTACTTAGAATTCTTGTGGCCTTCTGAACAGTTGCAGTTTTGTCATTTCAAAGTGTTTCCTGCAAACAACACTGATGCTAAATCAAATTGGCATGTATTAATAGTTTTAAGCTGTTCAAACAACAGAAATTAAGTTGCCTGCCTCCCAAAATTTTCCACTGTGATCTCAATGTCCTTTGTTAGCTCACCCAGCCACACTGGGTTGTATGATCCAATTTACGCTCCAATACATTACACATTTGAACTTGTGTTACTCATTAACCTTTGTCTCTTCTCCTCACTGTGTCATTACCACAAGTTTTTATTTGACAGAAAGCACAGGTGGGTGCAAGAAAAATTAGTTCTACTTTTCCATTTTCCTGACCGATACTTATTGTCACATGCTAATCCTTTAACCCCGGTCATGACCTTAGAGCCTGCGACCCTTTTTACCATAACAAATGGCAGGATCCTCATTCAAGGCCACCAGGCTTCTCCACTGGGGACCCACAGCAACTGCTGTGTACACAACTATGCATTTTGTAGTCATTTGTCCCTGCATTTGAAAACACTTTATGGGATTTAATCACAGAGTTCTCACTGAAATCATTAGAAAAATCCATAAACCCCAGACAAAACGGTTGGCAACTTACGTATGCAAAGCATACATATTCAAACGGATATAGAAGCTGTGTAACCTATTTGGGTTGGTCTTATGAGTTTTATAAAAGCCTGGACTGAACCGACAGTGAAATACTTCTGCGACAACAAAGGAGGCAAAGAACGATGTGCCCAGAGTGAAACTATCAACATCTACACCTTTTTCCTGGCCACAAAATCCTGTTCAAGCTCCCATGTGCACAGAGCATGAAAGGATGTAGCTTTGCAGGAGGGACTTTGAGTCATCCTATGAGGACTAAGGGATGACACAGCCTGCGGTTAGGACCACAGGACCCCAGAGCTGTGGCAGATGGGGTCCTGTGACTGCGACTGAGGCAAATGTGTGCACTGGTAAGCATTACTTTGAGTGTACCAGCAGGCATGCAACTTTCCTAACTCTCAGGTTACCTTTTAGGGAAATAAGAGCTCATGTCCATTGAATGTGCTTTGATTGTGGCTTTACATCATTTGAAAATGTTCACCATCAGTAACAAAAGGACATTACAAACAGGATATCATAAACAAACTTTAAAAGTCCACGGGCAAAGCATTAAAAAAGAAAATTACAGGCATTGGGCAAGATAGAGGTATTTTTCAGAATCAGTGTGTTCTTTTCCATAACAAACTCTGATTATTTAAAAACAGTGCCATCTGGTTGTTTGTGAGTATACGCATGTGTACACACACATTGGTAAAGATCAAATCTGAGAATAGCCTTCTGAGCCGTAAATGTAGCATGGCCATTTACAGTGTAAGGTTAGAGGCAGCAGGACACCTGTTTTCCTGGCATACACAGAATAAGTGTTGCTGGTTATGAATTAATATGCATTAAAATATCCCATATTAACTATCTGAAACTCAAGTGCTGAATTATGTTCATAAAAAGGGATTCTTTTACATGTGAGCAATACTGTGAAGGTACACTAAATTATTTGCCGTTTTTAAAATACTAACACAAAATTTTTTACTGTTTCTAAATGGTATCTACCTTGACTGTCAAAAAGCATTTTTTCCTTCTGGATGCTCACTAAGCAGAGACCTGAACACCAATGCAAATACTTGACAACATGAGAACACTTAAAACAATGCACGGAAACATGGATATTTAAAGATAAATCTATTTGGGTTCAGCAAATTTTTGAAGTTCAAGGTAAAGTTATCTTTTAACTCTATTTTATGTGAACATTTTGTAGTACCCTTGTATATTTTAGCAAACTGTGCAGAAAATGAGTCTTTTTTATCCTTTGGTTACAAAAGGTGACCACAGCCTACAGTTTCTTTTGTAGAATGTAAAGCCAGACTGTGATTTCAGATAAAATATTGAGTATTTTATCTTATGTTTTTAACCTCATGGTTTGGAAATCCTTAGCATTATGATTAAATGGACTACTTCTCAAAGACTATAGTTTTAGTGTCTGGCACACTGGATCTAAAATTCAAATGAGGATGAAGTTATTTCACAGGCTGAGAATGAGTAAAGACTTTTACAATGGCACCCAGACCTTTACATATGTGAAGCCTGCTCCTCTCAGTCCTGGAGAGCTGGTCCCCGCCAGGGGTGTGACCTTTTCCCTACAACACGGCCAAGACAGAAGCCAGAGGACAAAAAGGCCCATGACTTCTGTGTGCCCAATCAGTATACTGCTACCTGCCAGCTTCTGTGAATTGTGGTGATGTCTGAATTCTATGGCATAAAAAACGCCAAAGGAAGCCAACCATCCAAACCCTTTGCTATCCCTATGAGATCTCAAGAAATCATTTTCCATGGCTTGCATCTTGGAGTTAGCTGAGGCTGGCATCTCCTTGCCCTTGGAAAACCAGATGCTCCAGTTCCAACTGCACACATGCTGGGATCCTGCTCCTACCTTGGTGTTGAAATCCAGGGCGTTCTGAGATGTCTTGTACAACTCGGGGTACTTCAACATATTCTCTTTTCTGCATGATCGCTCAAATATTCCAAGAGTTAAGGGCGGCATTGCTGTAAACATCTGAAGTGCACAGATTAGACATTAAGCCAAGTAGTCAGGCATGGGGTGAACCTTTATCCCAAATATTTGATAAAACAGGAATTATTAAATAGCAGAAACTTACCACATTATATAGACCTATGCACCATCTTTCAAACAGGATCTGTCCAGAGAAACCATTAACAAAGGCAAACCAGATCTGGGGAGAAAACAACCCCAAAGCCCCAGATTAGCGCACAAAAACCGAAATGCAACGCTCAGCATCTCTCTGTGCAAACATTACAGAGCAGTGGCAGTAAGTAAGCTTTTTTCCTAGATTCTGTTGAAAATGCCATTTCTTTGCTTTTCTTTTTAGTTTAAAAGGATGATCTATTGCTTATGTCACAACATGCTTTGTTTCTAGGATAGCAAAGAGTGATAGAACAGGTAATCATGGATTTTAAAAAATAAGTATAAGTTTGATTCTAAAAGTCGCTGGAGATAATATAGGAGGACACTTTAAAATGTTCCTGGGAAAATGTAATTAAAAGATAAGTCTCCTTGGGGGCAGCACAAACTTTTGACTTTCACGTAATGTTTTTATTCATATGCAATTCCATGAAGTTTTTGAAGACCTGCTGTATTTATATGTCATTAAATTTTTAGCTTTAATTCTCCATTAAAATATTTATTAAGGCACAGTTGAAAGACATTTTCAAGTTACAATGGTAACATTTTATTTGGGAAATAATTTTCTGCAATAATATAATCATTGTTTTCTTCCTTGTTAGTTGCTTACATTCAGTTCTGTTAAATAATTTGCAAATTTACTTTCTGGAAAACCTGCTGTTCACAGTGTCTCTTCTTACCCAACTCTCCTTACAGTTATGTAACATGCATTTCTTACGTGCTATGTGCTTGAAAATGACGTTAAAGGATGTAGTTTATGGTACAGATATTATTATTTTGGACATTTAGCCTACATCTAGCTTTTGTTATTTTAAATAATTCTGAACTGAAACTCTATACATCTTTTTTATCCTTAAGTTGAAGATATGAAATTACATGAAATTCTTAAAGTTCTTGATCATTACTGCTATCAAGATTTTCAATTTGAATTTATAAATTACTAACTCAGATTTCATTTTAATAAAAATCAAATCTTTAGCATCTAGTGCATAATGTTCATGTATGATTTCCAACTCACTTTAAATTAGCAACCTCAACTCTGGAAACAAAATTAGGGAGCAGCATACAGAAGTTTTTCTTCAATATGTTAAAAACGGTTATCAGTAAATCAATGGTATACACATAATGTTTTTCAAAAACTGATCTTAATTATACCAGAGATCAAGCTGACTCGGAAGAAGTCTGGTTACATAAACAAACACAAAAAGATATTATAACCACAACTACAACAAAAATCCAAACCAATCAACAAAACAAAGAACCAGGAGAGCAATCCTGACAAGGTCCAGCAAATTCACCATCACAGCATTGCAGCTGCAAACTATGTGCACACTTTGTGTTTCATTTAATCTCATTATAGAAGCACGCGCTGCTACAAATTTACCATTTATCAATATGTGCCCAGGCTGGCCTCTCAGTGAACAGTCGGTGGATTCACACCGATCCTCTCCCCATGGGTACTGCAAAAGGATGATTGAGTGTATATAAAAACAAATGTATGCTTCATGAGATCCAAGAGCAAACAAGGTAGCAAAAGTACATGAAAAATATGCGTCTGCCTGTGGCGAGAGGGCTGTACCACAGGGGAGCAACAACAGCAGCCAAGCACAGGAATCTTAGTCCAATCTGAAATTCTTACTTGCTTTGCTACACATATTCACAGAAAAAAATGAACATTTGCCTATATAAGGAACCAAGTCTTCTGTGAAGCCAAACTATGAGAACTTAGTATTTGTATGCAAGTTCAGCTTAGTCTTTCTCTCTTGTAACACAAGTTGATAAAAACAGGCTGCAGCACTCTCTTCTGTTTTTGAGTCTGACCTTTTGGAGATGTGGACTGCATGAACACCTGTTTGTGAAACCCTGGGTGATGGTACCATTCTCCCTGAAGGCAACTGTGATTCACTGCAGTGCAATATTGTAAGAAGCTCTTTCAGGTTTCTAAGGGTGTAGTAGACACACAAGGGGATTATAAATGCAAAGTTTTAATTATGGCCTCTCAAAAACACTGTCTGCTCTTTCCTGAAGACAGTGGGGGCTCTTCGGTATCACATGTACCTAATGGACATGATTTGGCTCAATGATTACGGTTCTAGATATATTTGCAACTGTCGATACTGTAAAAGCTTGTGTTGTTAACGAATCTGTGTGTACAAACATTTTAAAATGTGAACCCTCTCTGTTTCCTTGTGTGTACTATCTGGTGCTGATTCAAAGTCTATAATAGTTTCAAATTGAAAACCCTCCTAAAACAAAATAATAATTATAGAAGATTTCAATAAAAAAGCACAAAAAGACAACTTAGCTAAGTTCAAAGATTACAGTCATAAATTAAATGTCTGATGGCAAAAATTTAAGAAGAAAATTACGTTTCTTTGCTATTTTATTTTTCATGCTGAAAGGTAGGTAAGCATGTTTGTAGGAATTTATTTCATGCATTTAAAAATGTTAACATTCTAGTATGTTACATTTTGTAAAAAGAGGAAGACGTGACCAGATAAAAATAGGGACTTTCAATATAATACTCTGCATATTCATGGAAATATTTTGGCATTCTAGTTTGTATATTTTAAAGGAGGAAGGGAAAGTCCTGACCAGTGGAGTCGCCTGGCAGAGGCTGATAGGGGCTGTCTGACATTTGTAGTAAGATGATATATTACGAACACAGTTAAATAAGACAACACCTATATTACCATAAACACATCGGATTCCCTCCTGAAAGCTCAACCAAAGCCAACGATGCATAAAGAAAGTGTCAGATCCTCTGGGAGTGTCTAGACTATTTAAATTCTTTGAAATGAGACTTTTTTTTCCCCCTCAGTAATTCTTGCTGGGAAGGCATCACCTTACTGACTTTACTCAAAACTTACAGAAATTAAAAACACAACATTGTTGTAGGAGCTTGCCATGAAAACTGGGTGTGACTGATAATTTGAAAGAAAAAGCCTTCCTTGCAAGGAAGGAGTCAGCCATTTCAGAAGGAAAAAAGTCTCTTTTCAAAGAGCCAAAAATTTAAAATGCACACCTAGGTCTGGTGCTAAGGCAGTATAAAGTAAAAGCTTAACACACCCCCCCCTCCCTGCCAGATTTGCACGAATTTGGTTGGCTGTAATTTATAGCAGTGAAATAGCGAAACAGCAACATGCCTGGCAACACAATGATGGGAAAGTAGGTTGTTGTAGAGATCATCTATAAACCCAGAGTGTCCAGGACGGGTCCTTTAGCAGTAAAGAAACCTCAGACCTGCTTCTGTCAGGAGTATTTCCTACATTCCCTCTCCCAGTAGAGGCGTGGCAGCTAAAGCCTCACAGACATTTTCCTGATGGAGCATTTCTGCATATTAAACAGCAGCTTACAAATAGTCCAAGAGTCCTCTGCTCCCACGCCTGGTCTGAAAGGCGAGATTGGAGACTGGCAGTTGTCCTCACTAGAGATTCAATGATGTGCTTTCTGTCTATTCATTCACAGTATTGGCATGAGCCATTAACATCTGCAGAACCTGTTTAGGCGGGCATAAGTCTGGTATCTGGGAACTGATTTAAAAGGTCAATTTGTTTCCAAGACAGTTGAATTATATTACAAATACATTTCCATAGAGTGCTAAAAGAAAATTAAAATGAGATTTACAGGAATGTTTAAGACTCACTTCCTACTTAAGATATATAAAGGACTGGATCAGTGTTAACTATCTCTTGCAGTGGCTTGAAGCTCACAGCCAAATGACCATAAATCACATAACTCTGGACCTGGAACAGAATGAGCAGGTTTAGCTTTGAGTTTAATATATTTTATTTTACTCATTGGTACATAAATTTTACCCACTTTATTGTCTATTGCCTATTAATCTAGGTTTTAAAAGTAGCAAGTTCACTATTATTTCATTTTATATAATTATACTTTTAAAAGATTTATTATTGACAGTGGCTTTAAACTCCTAGTATCTTAAAATGTTCATGCAATTAAATGGTGTGAGTTAACATTTCTTTGAATGACAGTGATTTGGGATGAGAAGAACATGTCATTAGAAAAACAGGTATACCGGAGAGAATCAAGATGGCAGAATAGGGTAAGGACATGTTTAAATGAACGGAGAGACATTTAATCAGGATGAAACAGAGAGGACACATTCCAGGAAATAGGAGAGGACAGAACAACAGAAGAGGGGTACCTGGAGACTGACAGACACAGGAAAGCAGTGAAAACAATGGTGTGGTGTTGCATTGACTGATACTCCTGTGGCATTCAGTTAATGTCGATCTGAACTCCAGCAGCAGCCAAAACTGCACCAGCAACCAGGTGGGAAGGGACTTTCACTGGGACCTTGGGAGTTGAACCAGACAAAGAACTGTCCATCCAGAAAGCTTTGCTGGATATGTTATCCTAGCCGACAATTTTTTTCTTTTAGAATCTGGAATATGTCACTCCATTCTCTTCTTGCCTGTAGAGTTTCCTGTGAGAGGTCTCCTATGAGTTAGTTATTTAGTAGCATGTTATTTAACTTCATGGTGTTGTTAATTTATTTTTTCTCCCAGATGTTGATTTTGTTTTGTGGATTTTCATTTAAGGGGATGTATAGTAGCTGTGTAATGGAGACTGTCATATCTAGTAACATGTCATTTAACCTCATGGCATTATAAATTTCTATTTTTCTTTCTATGTTGATTTTGTATGGTGCCTTTTCATTTAAGGGGATGTACAGTAACTGTGAAATGGAGACTAACATCCAGATGTGAGGATACAATGTAGTATGCATTTCTATTTTCAGACAAAGATGGACTTAAAATGAAACAACTTACTATATCTTGACAATAGGATGCTGGACTCTCTGCCATTGTCCAGGCCCACTATGATGGACATATGACTGTGTACGAAGAACTATACTGTAGTAATTACAAAGGGGAACTAGGCGGGGGGTGGAATTAGGGAGGGGATAAGAGAAATCCCAGGTGCCTCTTTAGTTGTATCATAAAATGATAATAATAATAATAAATAAAAAAGATTAAAAAAAGAAAAATAGGTATACCAAAAAAAGTGGAGATAGAAGAAAACTTCCTAGGAAAGACTCAAGGTTGACATCTAAAATGAAGCATAGTTTTTGGAGCTTAAAAATAACCTTGAAAGCAGATTTTCCTTCAAACATGACCATTCCATACTAAATTTTGCAGTAATGAATAATATTCATGTCCATGGATAATTTGTGCAGGTTCCTAATATTTGGTTATATTCCCTAAGAAGTTGTATTTTCATTATACATTTTAAATGATCAATACGTGAAAACTTATAACACTTCAAAATAAAGCTTGTGTTTACTAACCTGATTTATCATGAGAGCTGTGCTTACTCATTTTAACAAGGGGATAAAAGGCACAAGAAATTACTGACTCAAACACACAACAGTCTACAGCTAATGCATCAGCAAAGGTAGATGCAATTTTGAATTTTATTTGGTTGTATTTTATTTGGTTGCTCAAATTGTTAGCTTGTTGGTATCTAGTATGAGCAATTATTTTATATAGCACCTAGCTATGTGTTGTATTTTCGGACAGAAAGAGAGGACAAAGTACAGACAAACATTGGCATGTGGCATCCTCAGCTTTATGAGGACACAGGTGAGTCCCGAAGGGCAGTGAGGGTGGACAAGTCATGCAAAACCCACTGCTGTGCTTTGCAGAGGGGCTACAGAAACAGAAAACTGATAACCCCAGAACCCCACTACGTCAAACAGAGTTTCTCACGGTAAACAAATATAGAATGAAAGGTAAGTAACTATTTTTCACATCCTGTCTCACCATTTATTTCATGTATCCAGCCACCAGTGCTGGGGTGTCCTGTATGGTAGCCATGGGCTGTATGGTAGCCTTGAACACTTGAAATCTGATTTGTGCAAATGGGAATGTACTAAGATATAAAATACATACCAGATTCTGAGCACTTTGTACCAAATCAATGTAAAAATATGTCACCAATATTTTTTATACTGATTATATGTGAAAATTGTATTTTAAATATATTGTGGTACATAAAACCTCAAATTAAAATCAATTTGGGCTTTCCTTTTTGCATTCTGCTAACTTCTGTGGTTTCTGGAAGATCTGCAAGATCTGTGTGTCTTGCATTGTATTTCTGATGGCAAGCTCCTTTAAGGTAGGAACTGCACTGGATTTCCTCTGCAGTTGCTGGACCAAGCCTGGTGCCTGTAGGTGCTGCGGTGCTTTCAGAAGTGGTATCCCTGACCCAGGTTTTCATTTCTAAAACGATGCTATGTTGTCATGTGCCATCAATGATGTATCACATATGACGATGGTCCCAAATATTCTATCACCCAGTGACATTACAGCCAACTCAGATTATGTAAATGTTGCACTTTATGATGTTTGCACTATGATGGAATAACGTAACACCAAATCTCTCAGATATTTCTGCTAAGCAATGTACACTGTATTTGATCCACAAAAAGGGTGATAGAAACCCTTTGCTCTCCAGGAGCAGGGATTGAGTATTCTAAAATTATTACACACCAGTCTCATCTGAACTCATAATATTAACCAAACTAAAAACACAGAAACAGCCCCATACAGCATGGGTCACTTGTTACGCAACCAAGCGCTGTGCTTGGACACACAGGAGAATGAGCAGATTTCCCGTCCCAAAATCTCCACGTGTGTTTCCTTTTAGACCCACACCTTCACTTCCTCCTAGAGCTAGAAGTGCAACCCCCAGGTTGGCATTTATTACTCTCTTTACTTCTCTTCTCAAATACAGTTTCTGAGTTTTTATTAGCCCTCAGTAACATATTACATTCTTTGTAAGATTTTGAGCTTCATAAACATGCAGTATAGTTTTCACTCTTTCAAAAACCGAACACATTATTTCATGAGAAATTCTAATTCAATGTATCTTAACCAAAGCAACATAACAGTTCGAGCCATACTTTAAACATTCATTATTCTCCATGGCCCATAAACTTTTTCTTTGATATAGTAGCAAGTCATAAAATGCTAACTGGATATATGTAACATTAAGCATTAATTAAAACACCAAGAAAATGTCTTCAGAAAGAAAACTTCTTGAGATACACACATTGGCAAATAGCAAGGATTTCACATTTAACCTTCTATTACCTCAATTATATAGAGGACGATGTTCTTGTAGAAGCAATACAAAATGCATTTGGAGACTCGGTTATAGTTCCAGGCACCATGAACCATCAATAAATTTTTCAAATACTTGAACTAAAAGAAGAGGGGGAAAAGTTAGTGCTTTTCTCCTCCACGTTAGCTGACTGGGAGGGATGGTGCCTCTTGGCAGACATCAACACTTTACCTGTGCAATAGAGTAGTCAGAAGAATTAGCTGCCTGCAGGCCTTCATTGCCACTTATCCCCACACCAACGTGAGCTGTCTGTATCATGCTGACGTCATTTGCTCCATCACCAATGGCAAGTGTTATGACTTTGACTTGTTTTTTAACCATGTCCACGACTTCCGATTTTTGAAGAGGAGAAACCCTTAAATCAGAACAGATTCAAATGAATAATTCTCTAAATGACCATGACAGAAAAGTCTAGGTTTACAAAATATTTAGCTCTCTGTTAAGTAGCTGCTTACTTGTAAGGTATTGAGAAACACACACACACACACACACACACACACACACACACACACACCTCAGAATCAAATTTAATGGACAGCTAAAAGACACGGGCTCCATTGAATGTCAAACATTCGAGTTCAGAAAGTCCATTATTTGCCTAAATAATATCATGATTGCTATTTCTTCATATCTGATTGAAAAAGGCACTTAGGTTGTTGAATGGTAATCCAAATATTAAGTCTAAGTATTACCTGTAAAATAAAAGCTTCTAGCTTTGTTGAGTTGGTCTTATTGTCTTACCATTCAAAACAACTTAAAATTAATAGTGGAAAATTGGATAACCTCTTTTTCTGTTTTCAGACACCAGACCAAGAACCTCACTATAATTTATGATTTTATTTTCCTCCAAACCCAATGACTAATGGTGTGTTTATGTAGCAAGTGCTTATGTAGATGGGTCAGAAGAGAGAACCCCAGAATCTACTAAAATCAGATTAGGTATCAAATTAAGAGTAACTGTTCTCAACCTTTTAAAAAGTTTTTAGGCTAGTGGCTAAAGTCCTTCCTTGCTTTGCACGCACTGGGATCCCATATGGGTGCCAGTTCCAATCCCAGCAGTCTTGTTTCCCACCCAGCTCCTGCTTGTGGCCTGGGAAAGCAGTCAAGGATGGCCCAAATCCTTGGGATGCTGCATCTGTGTGGGAGACCCAGAAGAGGTTTTGGGCTCCTGGCTTTGGATCAGTTCAGCTACAGCCACTGTGGCCATTTGGGGAGCAAATTACTGGACAGATCGTCTCTGTCTTTCCTCCTTTCTGTACATCTGACTTTCCAATAAAAATAAACAAATCTTAAAAAAAAAGTTTTTTAAGAAGTAAGTCCTATGCAGCTGGTGCTGTGATACAGCAGGCAGCAACACTGAGGCACTGGTATCCCGCATGAGCAATGGTTAAACTCCCAGCTGCTCTACCTTGAATTTATCTCCCTGCTAATGTGCCTGGGAAAGCAGCAGAGGCTGGCTAAGGTCCTTGGGCCTCTATGTCCAGATAGGTTATCCAGAAGAAGCTCCTAGCTCCTGGTTCCTAGCTTTGGATTGATCCAGCTCTGGCCTTTGCAGCCATTTGGGGACAGAGCAATGCGATGGAAGACTTCTCTTTCTCTGTAACTTTGCTTTTAAAGTACATAACAGAAAGAAAGAGAACCCCTAAGACAGTTATAGAAAATTCAAAGACAGAAGGCACTCACATAATTAAGGTGTTTCTCATACTATACTGAATATTATATAGAAAGACAGGTGGCTAATCTTGGGTTAGGCTGACAATAGGCATGCCATATGCACAACGGTTTGAGTTCTGGCTGTTCTACTTCTAGCTTATTGCTAATGCACCTGGGGAAGCAGAAGAGAGTCCAAGTGCCTAGACCTTTGCCACCCTTGTGGGAGACGCACATGGAGTTCTAGGCTTCCTGGCTTCAGCCTAGCCCAGCCTCTACTGTATGGCCTTTGGAGGAGTGAACAGGCAGATATCTTCCCCTCCTATTCATTCTGTCAAAGAAATAAATAGAAATCCAAGAAAACCAAACCAAACGAAAAAACAAATAAACAAACAAGAAAACCCAGGAAGACTAAATAAGTATTAGTTCAGCAAATTAGTTACATAGTAATTAAATATTAAGAAACAATATATACAAGGTCAGTAGATAAGATAAATCTCAGTCACCTTCTTTATCAAGGGTAAATGGTACAGGTATATAACAAATATCTACTAAAACATATGGTAAGTCACTTATTGTTTTATTTATAAATGGAGATTGTTGCTCTAAAAGAATTAATTTTGAATGTTCTGATTATTTCTAGAGGAAAAGTTTCCAGTAGTAATACTCTATACAAACATGTGTCTTTAGGAGTGAGCCCTCAACGCCTTCAAAATGGTTTCAGACAATCACGTTCAAGGCTGACAACCATTGCATGAGGCAGTGAGTTTGCCTGCATAGGGAATGAGTCTTCTCAGCTTTATATTCTCAGTGCCTGATCCAGAAGGGGCACTCAATAAATGATTGCTCTAGGAAAGAATTATTTTTAATTTTTTTCTTTGGATTTCCTTTCAGAATCTGGCAGTTGTACAAAAGGATACAACTGTGAGCTCAGCAAGGGAATGAATATCAGCCTTTTTAATGGGCTCTTTCAGTATTAGCCCCCATTTTTCTTCGAAGCAATTTTCATTTCAATTTTACATTTTATTTAACTTTTCTTAGCAGGCTAATATAAATTGGTGCCTTCATTGGCTCTAGCTCAACGTTTTAAATATGAACTACAGCTGATATTTAGTCAACGTCAAGGACGAAAGCTCACCAAGAAATGATCTAGAAGGCAAATGGGAAATGGGCATGAAAAAAGAAGCACTGGAAAACATTGATCAAATTTCCTTTAACAGGCGAACGGTATAAATACATGATGAAATCACATCAGTGGAACTAGGAAACAGGGATACTTTATTCCTAAGCTGAACCTATAGGAAAGGGGAAATCTCTGCATCGTGAGCTAATCTCAATGATTTAAAGAAGTATAGGAAAAGCTGGACTACATTTTGTTTTCCTTCGTCACGGTGATTACAAGCAATCACACCTTTCACTATTTGATATTGTGATTTTCCATACTTGCAAATTAAAATTCTTTGGGTGTTCTGGGCTCCTTGCTTCAGCCTAGCCCAGCCCCAACTGCTACAGGCACTCAGAAGGCAAATTAGAAGATCTCTCACTTTCCTTCCCTTTCTCCATTTTTCCTCTATTCCCTGCTCTATTTTCAAATCCACAAGTCAATCTCTTAAAAGCAAATGCTTCTAAGATGTCTGGGCTAACTTTTTCTGATGCAGCATTTATGCAAATGTGCACCCTGAGGGGTAGAGATGAAGGCTCAGGTCCTTAAGTCCCTATCATACTTACAGGAGCCACAGACAGAGTTCCAGGCTGGCTCAGCATTAATTCGGGAAGTGAATCAAAGGATGGAGGATGTTTCTCTCTCTCTCTCTCCATTTCTCCCTCCTTCCCTCTCCCTCCCTTCCAAATAAATATACTTTACAAAACCCAAGTGTATGCAATACCCATAAAAAAAGACATGATGATTCAGTAAGAGTCTCAAAAGCACACTGTGACTGTTACCAGCAAGGATCTGTGCTTCCACTGCAAAGCTAAAACTAGATGACTGGTTTGGAAGACGATTCAAGAAACACAAGAAACCTAAATACATGACGAGACTGAAATACAAATATCTGCTACCATTCAAAACGTCAGATTCATGAGGGGACTCAGACACAGAAAAATAAATTCTTATAATTCTAACTCAAAATCTAAAAGTATAAATGTGTGATAGATGTAAAAAAAATCGACTTTGCAAAGGAGTCTGCTGTTTGTGCATATTTTGTTTTAGAATCCTCAACCATGAGCAACATTCCAAAGATTGTTTCAGTAGGAAAGACCAAAATGCAATGATTCCTTCTGTTTCAAGTTTGATACTGCACAATGATGTTTTGTTTACTGACAGGCTACATATGTGATGGTGGCGTCACAAGATTATATTGTAACTGAGACATGCCTGTAGCCTGTCTTAATGTTGTAGTATAATGCACTGCTCAAGTGTCTGTGGCGATGCTGCCTTATGTAACCCTATGCAATGTCGGTCACATAAAAGTATCTCATGTGCATGCAGGTGTAATAAATAATAGTCACAAACAATAATACATGACTTAATTATTGGCTTAGGTTACAGGTTTTATTGTAATTTTAGACTGTGTTCCTTCTATTTACAAAAAGTTTACTGGAGCCATTGTTGTGGCTCCATGTGGGTGCTGGTTTGAGTTTGAGTCCTAGCTGTTCCACATCCAATCTAGCTCTCTGCTGATGCATCTGGGAAAGCAATAGAGGCTAGTCCAAGTACTTGGGACTTTGCACCCACGTGGAAGACCGAAAAGAAGCTTCTGGTTTCTGGCTTCCATCTGCCCCTGCCCTAGCTGTTGCAGCCAACTAGGGGATGTAAGATCTCTCTCTGTTTCTTCCTCTCTCTCTCTATAACCCTGCTTTTCAAATAAATTAGTAATCGTTAAAAAATTTTTTTACTTATAGAGCAGCATGTTGTATGATTCTGGCAGCAGTTCCCATACAGCTCCTGTTTTCAAGTGCCTTGATTGTCATGCTGCATAATTCACCCACACTGTCTAGGGTTTGCACAGGTAGACTCCATGATGCTTGCCTGACAATGAGATTGCCTTAAGATTAAATTCTCAGCATGCATCCCTGTTGTTAAATAGCACATGGCTATAGCTACTGTACTCCAAATCTGGCAGCATTTTTTTTTTAGCAACTCAATAATTCTTCCTAGGATATTATACCTGGTTTTCCTAACAACTGTTGCTAGGTTATTATTTCAATGACTTACAAGATATTTAGTTAATAATGATTAATTATTACAACAGGAATAGGTATCTTAAGAGAATGAGCACCACTTGGAAAGTACTAAGTTAATTCATAGAAACAGATGAGCAAGTGCAGAGGGAGGAGTGTCTAGGCTCTGGGCATTGCTCCTGGGACATGTGGCAGAAGCACCTATGGAGATTCAGGTGAGTCAAGCTGAAGTTAGCTACAAAGGTCTTACACTATTTTTATAGCATTCATTACAGCAGTTGTTCCCTACTACAAGAATCTTTTGATAAAGATTGCTAATACTGAATTTCCTAAGATGAAAAAGTCAACATGGACTGCAAGAGGCTTCCTTGAAAAGCAGGAATTTGACTTGGCTTTGGCAACCTCACTGCTGGGTAAACAAAGAACCCTAATCTCTAATCTCTTAGATTCAGATTCCAATGTCTGCAGATTCTGCTTCTTTTTTTACTGCTGTATTTCTACCTCTTAAAAGGGCATCCCTTCTCTATCAAATTCTGTCTACTGTTAACTTTTGCCTACTTGTACAGTTTCCACAACAGCCTACAACAACCTTACCACATATCGGGTTAAATCATTCTAAGATCCATAAAAAACACACATGTATAGCTGTGAATAGCTACAGCTGTACCAAGGCATAATCTGTACAGTGATCCAACACATAATCTGGAAACAACATAAAGTATTGTTTTGTTCCCTCACTTGTGGATTTGCACCAAGATTTAAATTATCCAAAGTTTTTCTGTCTTGCTTTTCCTCTCTTCCTCTGTTGCCTTTTCTTCTTTGGGAGAAGAGAATCTATGAAGAATGACTAAAGATCTGGTTTTCTTCCCTGTCTCTCCACAAACAGAGGGTGGTCGTTTGTGATGCAACCTAGAAGTACAGTGAGTGCAATATATGTTTCAGATATTATTTTGGCTCTAGTCTTTGCACATGCTATTCATTATTTTTCTTACTCACTATGTAGTAACTCCCACTGCTCTATGAACATTAGATCAGAATGCTGGCAATCTTTTTTCACCATTAAGTCCAGGAGCATATAGGTGGTCCATCATCCATGAATCTTGCTTTGCACTGCTTTAATGGGATTAATTAAATGAGTTGCCTTTCTGAATGGAATATGGATAAATATTATATGTACATGCATATGTACAGACATAAAAACTATACTTAAAGAGTTTTTTTATAGGTAGTCAAAAGGGGTACAATAATTTCTTCTACCAGAGTTTTTTGAGGTTCACATCTTAAAAACATTCTCATATATATTATTGTTATACCAATGATACAATATTTTCTCAAAGGCTTAAAGAGTAAAGTTAAAAGTTGCCATAAAGTTGTCTTTAGAAGGTAAACCTAGAAAAAACTTAAGAACACGGAGGAATACGGTGTTTCTTAATTATCCTGAGTCTTTTATACAGTAACCAAGCTGTGGTATTTCCTAAGCTTGTGGTCCGCTCATAGTGTATTTAAAGGCCAGGATTATTAGTGGAGCGGATCTGCTGTACTTTCTTTTGCAATAAACTTCCTAAGATTTCCCATGTGAATGTAAGTCTATTTCCCCTTGTGTCATATTCTGTTGACTAACAAAGCAATTACAGAGAGTGAAAAACACTGAACTTAGGAGCTCTTTTTTCAACCTTCATTTAATGTTGAAGATCATAAGAAGAGTTTAAATTGAACAGAAATTAAAACACAGCAAAAAGTCCATGTTACATGTACCAAAATTACCTCAATCTTAAGGCTCTCCTAGAAACTCATCAAGGTTTTACTACTGGAATGAAAACAGCAGCTTACATAAGAAATCCCCTCCCAAAAACGACCCTTAACATATGGTACACAATGAAACATTCAACCACTTCTAGGCCAGAGAATTGTGCTATTCAAATAACTGATGAGTGAGTGCTCTCCTCGCCTCCAAAACCAACAACTGTGGATACCCTATGCAGTCGCAGGCATCAAAGAGACCTTACAATATGGGGTCTCAGGCTACAGAAAGGCTGGTCCAATACAGGCAGTCTTTCCCCAGGACAGAAAAAGAAAACAACTCTAAAACAGATTTTCTTTCTGCAATGCAGTTGAGACACAAAAGTTCTCTTTTGTGGATTTATAGGTAATAAATGGTTATAGGTAAACTACTGCTTTCAATTTCAATGGTTCAGATAATATTTAAAGCAAAGACTGTTCATGCAGGCAGCGTGAACTTGATTACTTTTACCTGTGCACAGATACTCTTAATTACGAACTGTCCAAGATACCTTACAAAAGTCACAAAAAGGAAAATTGTAGGAGAAATTCTTACTATAGTTTATACACCATAATGAACTTAGTTTATCTGCATTGCTGTCATTTGTTTCTTTTCATTTTTAAAAATATTTATTTTTTTATTAGAGAGTCAGATTTTACAGAGAGAAAGATCTTCCGTCTGTTGGTTTACTTCCCAAGTGGCCACAACAGCCAGAGCCAAGTTGATCTGAAGCCAGGAGCCAGAAGATTTTGTTTTTGGAGGGGGGGGGGGTGCATCTCCCACACAGATGCAGAGTCCCAAGGCTTTGGGCTGTCCTCTATTGTTTTTCCAGGCCACAAGCAGGGAGCTGGATGGGAAGTGGAGCAGCCAGGACACAAATCAGCACCCATAAAGGATGCTGGTACATGTAAGGCAAGAACTTTAGCTACTAGGCTACTGTGCTGGGCCTTCATTTTCTTTTTAAAAAACCATCTAGTTACACTGAACCTAGCACTGTACCTAGCACACAACAGATACAAAAATGGTGGTAAGGGGCTGGTGTGATGCTCAAATGGCTAATCTTCCACCTATAAGTACCAGTATCCCCTATGTGAACCACTTTCTGTTCTGGCTGCTTCACTTCCCAATAAACTCCCTGCTTGAGGCCTGAGAAAGAAGTAGAAGATCACCCAAAGCCGTGGGACCCTGCACCTACCTGGGTGATCCAGAAGAGTCTCCTGGCTCCTGGCTTAGATCGGCTCAGCTCTAGCCTTGTAGCCATTTGGGGAGTGAACCAGCAATGGAAGAGCTCTATCTGTCCCTCCTTCTTCCTGTAAATTTACCTAACTCATAAAAATAAATAAGTATTTTTTAAAAATGGTGGTGCAACTGAGTAAATGGCACTTCCATAAGAAAGAAAAATTCATCTCATTGTCCCATGATACTAACATTACAACTCTTCTTCATTTTCAACTGTTCACTTTTAGGCAGCAAATCTGTTTAATCTGCTTTGTTCCTAGAATATAAAGGGAGTTATGTGAAGGAGCTGAAATTCTCTAGACTTTCTGCCATGGGCAGTAAAGACAAGTCAAAAAATTATTCATGAAGAAGGAAACATTACTTCTTTTTCAGGATGTAGAAGTGCCAGATGTTAGCTGCATGTCATGATAAGATAGTTTTACTATTGAGCTAGTTTTAAGCAACAGATATTAAAAGCATTTGAGACCAAAGGGGAAAAAAGAGTATAAGTCATGCTTTAAAAATATTAACTTGGGTTGCCTGTGTAGGTGGAGCTGACATAGGATCCACGCAAAGCAGACATAGCACAGGGTGAGAGGACCATGAGTGGTTTTATGACAACACAGAGATTTCCAGTTTGGGAGATGAGGGGATGTGGTCTAAACATAAACATCATGTCTGTTCTAGGCATCAAGAGGCACAGAGGTTAGGGACACCCTGGCGGAATTGCTTAAGGAGGTCATCAAGCTGGAACTGAACCTGAAAAAGCAAGCAGAGCCAAGGCATGCCTTAGCTACCATTCTTCCACCCAGTACTGAAACCAGTGCTTATTGATCCTTTACCATGTGATTAAATTTTTATGGATGAATACAAGGAGACAATACATCAAAGGACCCTCCTTTTGCCCCTACTATTTAACAATTATTTTAATTATATGTACTAATGGTGTACAGTATGCTTGCAATGAACAAAGATCACATCAAGTGAATCAGCACTTGCATCTTTTTTTTTTAAAAAGATTTATTTATTTTTATTGGAAAGTCAGATATACAGAGAGGAGGAAAGATAGAGAGGAAGATCTTTTGTCTGATGATTCACTCTCCAAGTGACATGGGTGCACAGAGAGAACATTCCTTGTAACACTTTCCTTCTTAGCACAGACTTGGAGGCCACAATGAAGAGAGATAATTAAATTTTATATATATATTCATGTCAGTCAGCAATGGTCAGAAGAAAATATTTTTCATATATTGATATGGCTGCACCTCAAAAACTATGTAGAAAAAGGATATGGACAAATTGATACTGGAATATCATAAATACATTCTTATTCTTCAATGCAACACAAATATAATACATCTTTCTCACAGATACCCGAATGTACAGGCATTACATACTTGAGAATGTTTCTCTAGGACGGAGGATGAGAATGAAATTTGAGAAAATCAAATGTTAAAACTACACACAAAGCAAAAAGAAGTTGCTGCGGTTTAGGGCTCTGGGGTGATTCCTGGTTTGGTGGCTGGGGGTTGTGATGGTTAGTTTATACATCCTCCTGCCTGATACCCTGCTGGTACTTCCCTCTACAAAACAGATGTCACTGTGCAGTCACAGAGTTTGTGATGGCCCTACGTTTCTCATTTCTCTCCTGCTGTGACAGGTAACTACTGACACTTAATTTTAAAACACACTAACTTTGGTAATACTCATATCTGACAGGTTTTCTTTAGATTTAAGCACAGGGAAGTTTAATGGGGCTAACAGATAGTATTGCTGCACCACAGAAAGAATTTCCATCTTTCTTGTTTGTTTGAGGACTCTCAGAGAAAGGGACACAAATCAGGTAAGAAGAGATGGGAAATATTTTAGCTTTAGAGAAAAGAGAAGGAACACTCTGGAAATCTCACTCCAGGGAGAGACTGGAAGAGCAGCCAGGAAAGATCAATGTCAATCAACTGCTTCTGTGTTGGTTCACAAAGCACAGATGCCACACAAAGGTAGGCAAACCATGGCCCAGGGCTAAACCAGGCAGCAGGCAGTTTCCATGCCTTAAGTCTTATTAGAGCACGGTCATATTTGCTCAATTACATATAATCTAGAGCTGCTTGCCAGCTAGGGCTGCAGAGCTGCAGAGGCTGTGGTAGAGGCTACACAGTTGGCAAGGCCTAAGGGAATTTGGAGACTATCTGGCCCTTTATAAAAAAACAACGAAAAACCAGCCCTTCTGCACTTAATCTGTTGGACAACATTTCTGGGATCAGCTTCCTTCTCATGTCTCAATGTTAAAGTTAGTGAACATGAACTCTTGTCTACCAGCCCTTGTGGTAAAGTGCTTCCCCTGGGATGCTCTCTCCATTCTCTTTCCTCCATGTCCTAGCTGATCTTGACTCACTGCCTCCAGTGTGGTTCCAAACGTCAAGTTCTTCTTTAACTTGGCCTGCACAGGAGGTGCAGACAGGTTTATTTAAAAAAATGGACTCAGTGGAAGCCATCATGGCATGGGTTCATGGAGAACCAGTCACTAAACTGCTCCATGTTGCTATATAATAGGGTCAGTAGTTGGGCTGAACAGGAAAAAGCCACAGCTCCTGTGTGTCATGTCCTCTGCAAATCAGAACTGTAAGCCAGCCACTTGGAGACTTTTATTATGACTGAACAATATATTCAAGTGCTGATTCACTGGTTTAGGGAGGCTTTTAGTATAAAGTACAGAGCATGGTACTTCAAATCAATGAAATGAAAAGAATCAATCAGAATCTGAAAGCAGCTCTGAAAGATGTTTGTGTTTATTTGAAGATGGCAAAATACAACACAGAAGAATAAAACAAATAAATAATTAGAGATATGGTGATGAAAATCAAGGATGTATGATAAGTAAAGGGCTGGTCATGTTCAGGGTCTTGACACAGGAGTGGATGAGCTATGTGCTTTCCAGGGTAAAGCTGACAGAACGATAAAAGCTTTGCAGCTCTGACTGGGGTAGAATGTGGGGTGTTGGTGAAGGTGGTTTACCTAAAAGGAGTCACATCTAAAGCTATAGTGATAAACTACAGTGGAATTCTGTAGCATTTAGATTTTTTGTATGTTTTTAGATCTTTTACTATTAAACATGGACTTCCCTGGTGGATCCCATCAGGACTGAATACTAGGTCATTATATATATCAATATAAATTTAGAAACATATTTAAATTTATATATCATATTTATAACATATTAATAATTTATATATACTAACATATATAAATATATATAAATTTATAAATATATATTTACACACACGTATATATCCCATTAGGACTGAATACTACGCTATTTTATACACACACACACACACACACTTTAGTAGATGCAGAATAACAAATGAGATGAACAGGGTTGGGCAGACACTATGTGAAAGCAAAACATGTGTATTTTATGAAGTTTTAAAATGTGTCCAGTGTGTCCTCTTTTAGCCACATAAGTATGAAAGAAATATTCTCTCAATATTTCCCCCATCTATTCAGATTTTCTTGGAAGCCAGTATAGGGTTGACATTCATTAACACTTAGCAAGTCTTTTCAAAGCCAAACATCTGCTTGGCATCCAGTGGTGGTCACTATTTTTTTCTTTACAGGAATGTCTGTTGAGTATTTATTAGTTTCATTTGTGCTTTACAGCTACCTTTTAAGTAGACCATTTATGGATAGAAATCCTTAATGTTAAAGACAATTCTGACAGTTTCTAGGGCTAGATCAGCCTTGACCCTTTATTTAATATACTCATGCTATGACAGAAAATATTCAGAGTGTCCCTTCAGGCCTTTCCTTGGAGGACCCCTTGATCGGCACTGGGTGAAAGGTTTCGCCTGGAATGCCACTCCCTAGTGACAACACGCAATGAAGTCAAGTGCTTTTTTTTATACATCATAGGGGAAATGGGCTAAAAGAAGGTTAGGTTTGATTAGAGATGTTGCAAGTAAGGAAAAATGCTTACTTCAATTTAACTTCTGCTTTCAGAAGACATGAATACATAAATTATGTAGGAGAACGGTGATTACTAGACAGTCTAAAAGCTGGAGGCTCTAAGCCAATTTTCAACTGACTGTCACAGAACATAAGTCTCAAAATATGTTTAAACTAAACTGACAACTGCAGAAAAAAAATGTAAAATTCTTTGAAAGGCTGGGTTATGTGAACTGATGAAGACCTCAGAAACCACATGCTCGTTAATGCACACCAATACTTCACTGCAATGTTCCCACTCTCTTCTGCAGGGAATAGGAAAAGAGGTAGTACAGATGCTTCCCCAAATTAAGCTCTTCCAAGTAGCAGAAAAACTATTCCCAGCACACAGCAGTCAGCAGAAGTATGGTTCATCCAAAAACTTGAAGGGTTCACCATGATCCTCTGCCCAGCGTGAGATAACGCGGGCGGGGTGCCTGAGCATGTATATTTCCCACCCCGTAGGTTCAGAGCAGCTCTACTCTCAGGTGTCCTGGCACCCAGGTGCCCACGAGGACTGAGATCACTACTGTATTTTAACTTCTTTAAAGGTCGCAAAGCCAACACCAGGGAAGTGATGCTGTGAATCTAAAGTGCTGGAGAAGTAGAGATAGAACAAGCTAAAATATCATCATACCAATTGCAAAAACATGTAAAACCACAAGTGGCATAAAACACTGACAATTAAAGATCAGAATGGTCTATATGATACAGTCACCTCTCAGGATAGCTCTTGATTTCAGCGATGTCCACAAATCTTGCTGAAACGTACAGCAAACTTTTTCCGTCCTTTACCTATCCAAGGAATAGGCATCCCTATATGTCTGAAGATGGCACACGAACTTCTATGTGTCTGTGTCCCTGAGTACTTTTTCTGGAGGTGATATGCAGCTTCTATCTGCTCTTTTGAAATATCTGTGATCAGAATCAGTGCACTTGAGCAAGGGACAATAGAGGAAGAAATGCCACAAGGAGTAGCTTACTCAATGACTGAGGTCAAAGTACATGATGGTAAAAGCAGAAGACCCAAAGTTACCTGTGACCAGCACATGAAGGACTGACAAAAGCAGATTTTGTTCTACTTCTAGGATTTTACATAAAAGTTGAGGTAGTACATTCAGCTGACACTGTGAACCAGGACTTGAAAGAGCTGAATAAATGGCGGGGGGGGGGGGAGGTGGTGAGGGATTGAGTTCTGTCTCTGAATCCTCCTTTCAGCAAACAGTGGTGGGTGAGACTTATTGACCTCTGATGGAGGTTGTTACTGCTTCCTTCAATTCGGCTGCAGACTCAAGGGGGAAAAAAACGCATCTTCCTGACTGTGTCAGTTAAGCCAAGCCTCCAAACTGCCTTTGGCCCTGCTGCTGATAGCATCGGGGAGAGTGGCTGAGGTAATGCTGAAGCTGGGACACCTTGCAGAACCTCACTATCCATTACAGGAAAACAGCCCCATCTGGTCACTCTAGCTGTGACTACAGAGGAAGGCCAGACTCTCCACTGTCTCTCGCTGTGCATGGAATGACAAGCCACATACTGCAAGGAGATCACCTTTGTGGGAATCCCCTATTCCGTGCTCCCCGAAACCAGCATGAACATCAGTGAATTTGGAAAACAGTACTGCACTGTAGAGTTTGCAATAATAGTCAGTATTTATGGGGAGCATCCATCTTGAAATGGGGTAAAATTGAGAATTTCCTGAGGCTGGGAGACTGTAATCATCTGAGAAATGTGGAGTGACACTTATGTTTAATCGTAAGGAATGATGCCTGGATTGGCCCACTTATTCCTATCCAGGGCTGGAAGCACTATCCTGAAAATTACACCTCTAGGTCAGTGAGGGAAACGATCAGAAGATGCTATGCACTTCTAGTTTAAATGCCAGGAGGCAGCATGCCAGGGAGGTGCTGAGACATACAAGTGGCTGTGGCACTGATGCAATTACAGGCTTAGGCCAATTCTCAAGGCAAGCCAGTAGCTGCACCCTAGTCCTATAAGGAAAAGACAGAGTGCAAAGATCATTAGAAAAAAAAAAGCTGAGGAAACATATTTTACCTCCAAAAAATTCCAAATACTCTGCAACTCTAAACAAAACTCTGCCGAGAGACTTCTCAGTCCTGCAGCGAGCATAAAGCAGAGCTGAGGGAGCCTGGGCCCACACACGACTTTATAAGCTCTGTTCCGGAGCTGAGCTGCACGTGCATGGCCGATTGTGCTTCCTTCCCAGGGGCCCGGGGCCTGGAGGAGCCCTGAGGTCCGTGTGACTTGCGAGCAGCCAGAACGAGGATCTCAGGAGGGCCTTTCACAAGCCACACAACATACTTGTTCTACCCTCGACTTTGCTTTCTAGTTTTCCTTGCCCTCTGCTCTTGTTTAGTTTTGTGGTTTAACTTTTTGAAGAATGGTGGGAGGTACTGTGTTAAGCAATGCTCCAAGAATGAGGTTCAGCTGCGAGGAGAATTGTGTTATGCAAACTGGCCTCCCACATCTTTCAGACTTGTTGTGATTCCACTTAAAACACAGACAGAGGAAGTGTACAGGAAGCAGGTTCTACTCATCCTTGCACACGCAGTGTCTGTGGCCTGCACGCACGGGGCCCCGCATACGTGCTAAACTGGGGCAACTGTTGGTTTTAGCTAGAGGGCTCTGTATTCTGTTCTGTGGTTTGTTTCCCAATGGGAGCCAACAGTCACAACACTTAGGAGCCTTGGTGCAATTTCTTGCTGATCCTTATCATCCCATTAGTGAAAGTGTTTAAACGACTACATTTGGCACAAAATTATCATGATGGAAGAGTGTCAGAGCAGAACATTAGTAAAACCGTTGAGATCCCAGCAAGGAGCCATGGAAAGTCACTGCACAAGCAGATTTTAAAAAGCAAGAGGATAACAAATTGAGCCAAAAGCCATTTCCAATTCTTTATGGGTAAGCAAACGTCTGATTGTTCTTAACATTGCACATCTGCGTAATATATTATCCAAGAGTTTTAAACTAATATTATTTATTAATACATGCCATAGAGAAAGGAAAAAAAATTATATGACTAAAAGTACATTCTAGGGAATAATAAGCAACTCTTAATTCTCTGAGTATGATATAATTTTATAGCCTGGTTTATAAATGATACTGACTGGGTATGTTTTAAGTTATGTTTCAGAAATTGCATTTCAATAAAAATTTAGGAAGTAACTCAAGATATGGCTCTAAGTTCAGAAATATCATCATACTTGGGATATTTTACTAAATAAACCCATATAAACAAAAAGGCTTAAGAAGCTTACCATTCCTTTATTAGTAAAGATATTTTTAAAGAGAATAATCAAAGCCAATACAACAGTTTGGAAGATATTGTCAGGAGCACAGATTAGGAGAAGTGCTTCATTGAGTCTTCCAGGAAGGAAAAGCAATTTGGGAAGCTTCTACTGGGAACTTAGTCTGATCACAGTTGGTAAAACTCAATATGCAGATGGCAAAGACAGATATCCTGCAGCTTCATGGTGGTCATATAAAGGAGACTGGGCATAGGCTGGGAGGAGCCTTCGATTTTAGAAAGGCAGGGTTTATACAATTTAGACAAAGAGATGGGGAGGATACCCTGACAAGAAGTTGAGAGGGGCTAGAGCTAAGCAGGCTACAAAAACATAGTCCCATGGATCAGGTCTTGATATTAGATTTTAAATTAGGATATAGGGAGTTTTATAGACTGGAGGGTAAGAGACTGGGTATGGGCAACAAATAACCTTCATAAAAATGTTCAGTTATTTGGAAAATGATTTGATTTACACACCTCCCATCCTGCCATTTCCCTAAAATAAGTCCTCTGGCAATAGCATCAAACACTGAACTATAGAAGCAGGACCATTTTAGCAATATCCACAGATGGAATCGCAGGCAAACAACTGATTTTTAACAGATAATGAAAAGGAACCTATCAATTTGAATTCTCAACAACCCTTATTCAAAAAACTCCTAACAGATTCTCTCCTCATATCATGAACCTTCAGTCTTGAGTCAATGAATTACAAATTCTGGATAGGATGACTTCAAACAAATTTGAAAATCAACAACTCAGGATCTAGTCCCTTTTTGGGAGCACTTACCTGCAGCAAATAACAGCTTTGCATGACAAGGCTAGGTCCAGGAAATACTGTCGTACTCCAAAGGTTAAGGCATACTTCAGTGTTTTCCCATCAATAATAAGAGCAAAGTCATTCTCTTTGCCAAGAGCATCGCCGAGGTTAGTGCAGTGACGGCTGAGGGTCTCCCTTGTATCCTAGAACATGAAACACAAATGCCATCAACACTGATTCCCTTTGTTCTACCGAGATGCCATAAGGATGGTTGGCGGCTACAGTTAGTTACATCAAATGTTTTTTATGCTCCCGATCACTTCCACATACCTCCCCTCATTTCATTCTCACAATGGCCCCTCATGGTAACTGGACCTGCATTACCAGAAAAGCTAGATGGTGGTGACACATCTGTTGCCAGCAGGGCTGGGACCAGACTGCAAGTCACCTATTCCTAGGCTGGCTTGGTAGTCTCAGTTCATTATCCTAACAATACAACTACATGGCTGCAAAACAAAACAAAACTTTGTTCTGATATATTATCTAGCCAAAATTGCTTCATCAGTAATCAAAAGAAAAAACTTGTGGAAATTATAACTTAAATAATTTATGGATTTTTTTTTGCCAGTCCTCAATGGAACTGAAATTTAACTCTTGGTAATGGAGAGGAGGAGGAAATGCAGGATCTGTAATCTCTTCCCACTTCATGAACTGACTTCTATAATTTTAATCATGATTTCATGACACTGTATTTTAGCTGGGGATGATGACATGTGGCTTGCTAATCTTGATGGATGAAATAAAAGAACGCTTTTAAAGTCAATAAATAGTTCACTTTCAGGCACAATAAAAACCTTTCATGTCAGGGAAAGCTTTTTGTTCACTTCAACTATACAAAATGGATGTATTTGTCTCCCTCTGTCAAGAACTGCTTTCCCAGCTCGTCAAAGGCAAAAAGTTTTGGGACATTGAGTTTTTCTCTTCAAATCCTGTAGACTCTTCATGCAACTTAGGAGAGTCAAATTCCTGATGCACAAGTGAAGAAACACCACGCTGGGTTGGCACCAGCAAATATAAGGAATTACTTCCTTCCTGTTGGAATTTTTTTGTGGTGAGTGCTAAGCTTGCCATTATTTAGCTACAAATACACATTTACATCATAGAATATAGCTTATCACATGCATGAGAACATAATTTTAGTTCTGATTTATGGATGGTGTATAACCATTTTACACTTATTTCACAAACAGGGAAGCAGAGGTAATTAAAGTTTTATATTGGGGGATTTTTGAGGCTGTTTCTGCAGTTGACACTTTTCTCTGGAATTTCAGAAAGTGTTAATCAAAATATCAGAACCACATTGTATTGTAAATAAGAGTGCCCAACTGTCTCAGTTGTGAATTTCACGTAACAGTTCCTCCACTTTCCCATTATGTTAAAGACCACCAAACGGCAGCATTCTTTACAAAATTCTGTTCACAACTCTACAAGAGGAGGAAGTGGCTGTTTTAATTTACAATCTTCACTCTGATTTCCTGCTGGAAATTGTTGGCCCAAGAGGAGTTAAAAGGAGGTGAAAAATGCAGTAAGTTTTGCAGGCAAAATTTACTCATGGCAATTTGGAGTGGATTACTCCGATTCTATTAAAATTTTTCATATAGCTTAGGTGGACAACTGTCTATGCATAGGTAAAAAAAAATTGTATACTAGTTAGCATGTACCACACTCCAGGCACAGCTTCAAGGGTCACAGATAAAGAAGCAACACTGAAGCCAACATCTGCTGCTGCCCTGAGCTTGAGGCACCACTGTTATCACCACTCTGCACATGAGAAAGTGGAATGTAGTTAAGTCCTGCTCAGAAACACATGGTTACGAGGGCTGGTGTGTGGTGTAGAGGGTTAAACTTAGTGACACCAATCCCATGGTAGAGAGCTGGTTTGAGTCTTGGCTTCTTTGCTTCCAATTCAGATTCCTGCTGATGTGTCTGGGAAGGCAGTGAATGTTGGTCCAAGTGCTTGGGCTCCTGCACCATATGGAGATCAGGATGCAGTTCCTTGCTCCTGGTTACAGCCTGGTAGAGCCCTGGTGGCTGCAGCCATTTGGGAATGAATTAAGGGATGGAAGATTTTTCTCGCTTTCTCTTCTCTCCTTCTGCTGTTCTATTTTTGAAAATAAACCAATAAATACTAAAAAATTGTTAAGCAAGAAATAAAATATTCATACTTGTACATAGAAAGTCATGAGTATAAAAAAAATACATGGCTTACTATGAGTAGTATGACATTGTCATAAAAGCAGACACAGAAACCAATGGAAAGTAAGAGAGAACTTAGAAATAAATTCATCTATTTATATAGCCAACTAATATTTCAACCAAGGCAATAATCATACATATTGGAAGATGAACAGTCAACTAAGGGGTGTTGAGAAATCTGGACATGTATTAGACTCTAGAATCTTCTCTCCCACAAAAACCATCCAAAAAATGGCTCAAAGACTTTAATGTAAAAAGTGAAACTTTAAAAATACCATAAAAAATATATGGGAAATGCTTATGACAGTCATCCAGGCAAATATGTTTTGGAGCCAAACTTCAAATGCCCAAGTAACAAAAGCAAAAACTGACATGTGGGACTATATCAAACTAAAGAGCTTTTGTACAACCAAGGGAACAATTACAGAGTAAACAGAGAATCTACAGCATGGGATAAAATAATTGTAAACTGCTGACTGAGCAAAAGGTTAATTTTCAGTGTTTCAGAACTCAACAGTAACAAGAAAACAAATCAAATAATCTAATTTAAAAGGTGAGAAAATGACTTTCTCAAAAGAAGATATACAAATGACTGAAAAAGTTTATGAAATAATGCTAAGCATTAAAACAGTAAAGGGATATCACAAATAAAGGTTCACTTTATAAAATCAATGTTAAATCATGTCTCTTCTTTCTCCAAAGTCATTCTAGGGCTTTCTAATGTCAACACAATAAACTTCTTCAAATGACACGGTAGGCTTTCCAGATTCCAAGGCCAACATGTTTCCCTTCCCAGTCCTTTTCTCACTCAGGATTCCTTCATGTTCCTCTCTCCACAACCCCTTTTTTCTTCAGGGCACAGTCCTTGTCTATGAACCCAGGCTAACTTCACCCAGCCCTCCCAGGCTGAGTCCACACATTCACATGTTGCTTCCTCTGAGCTAGCAAAACCCTCAGCTCCAGCAACTAATATAGTACCTGCAATTAGAGATGCCCAGGAAATATGTACTTATTCAGTGTGAGTCTTTATAAATTCTGATCTTACTCCAATAGCAGCATTCTATTCCCCCTTATGATCACTTTTGATTAAACACACACACACACACACACACACAGAAAAAGATAATATGAATCAGCTTTCTCTTTCTTACTGTCTATTTTTCTAGGGGATTCACATAGTGAATTCAATAGTGTTTCACAAGCACTGCTCACTAACAGGCCTACATATTTGTTAAACAATTGCCTAAATTCTGACTTCTGAGCTGAAATTCTGAAATGAAACCTGAGAGGGAATTCAGGAAATCCTCACATTTCTTTAAAGTTCAGCTGCAAAGCAAGGGGGAAAGTGAAGTAGGCCTCAGCATAGTGAAATGCCCTCCCTCCCCACCCCATGGGGTGAGGTCCTGTGGGCTTGACTCTCCCTCCTTTCTCAAGTCTGCTCTAACACCTGAACTGTTGAGAACTGTTGAGAACTCTCTTAATTGTGGCATCCGTATCCCTGGGTTTCCTTGGTGACCATCACAGGTCTTCAGCAAATCTGAAGGTGTCAGGAGACAGCTGTAAGGTTTCAGAAGGTGAGTGAACACCTGCCTGCTGTGAATTCCCGAAGGCAGCACACTGTGGGTGTGAGGTAGTGACAACCCAAACCCCAGACATCTTCTCATTTTAGCTTATGGTTTTCTTTGGTAAGTAAGCTCTGTTGTTGGCTGAGTGCTGCTGCAGTTGTATTTTTTATTTACTGCAGAGACTATTTCAAAATTCTTTTATTTATAAAAGCTTATTGGATTTTGCACTAGGTCTGGGAATTCTACTTTATGGTCATGTCGCATTGAAGCTTATCTCCTGTAGCTACAGATAAATTTATCATTGTATTAGCTGTTGCTTCTTTTTTTCCCCCTCAGGCTACTGAAAGGGGAAATGTTTATACATTTACACTTAGTGAGTTGGGAGAGTGAAAATAGATAAGTGAGACACTAAATCAGAAATAGATCCAAACCCATGGAATGCAGCCCACTCAAAGGTTTCTATCTCCTGGTCCTGTCGATTTTAACTTGCGGGCAGAAAGAAAAAGAGAATCAGGGACATTCAGTGGTAAAAGCATTTACAGGGGAGAAAGGAGAAGGCTAGTTCAGACAGGTAAGGAGGGAGCCACAGGGAAGGTGGGATTTGTGTGGTCTTTCTATGATCATCCTGGCCACCATTAACTCCACTGTCCCTGCAGGGAACACTGCTCTTGGCCGAGCACACTAGGGAAGCCCTGGGTCCCGAGGCTCCTATCTTTGACTCACCACGCAGGTCATGACCAATAACACCATGTAGAGGTTAACACTGGCAACACAGAAAGGAAAAATGACCTCATTGGGAGGTCAAGCTTCACTGCAGCTCTCTTCTGTAACATGGGTGCCCTTTCTTGATGATCAAAATTTTGATCCAGGTCTAGTGAATTCTTTTATTCCCAGAGGCTACTGAAGATCTCTTCTCCAAGATTCCAAACTTGGTTCCTGTCAGGTTAGCAAGTACCCATCTGTTTCACTGAGAACACTCAGAGACACAAAGAGACTTCTATCTGCTGGTTTACTCCCTAACTGCTGGGAGCCTGAAACTCAGTTTCCCATGTAGGTGTTAGGGACCATTCAATTGAGGTATTACTGTTGCTTCCCATAGTGCATGTTAGCAGGAAGCTGAAGTCAGGAGCTGCATCCAAGAACTGAACCCAGGCACTTCAATATGGAACACAGAAATCTTAATTGACATAAAAAATACTTATTCACCTGAAAGGAAGAATCTTAGGTGTGGTAAGAAAGAGAGCAAGATATACTGATCTCCCATCTACTGGGTTATTTCCCAAATAGCTGCAACAGCCAAATCTGAGCTAGCCCAATGCCAGGAGTCAGGAACTCTAGTCTCCCACATGAATAGCAGGTACCTGAGTACTTGGGCCATCATCTACTCTCTTCCCCGGCACCTTAGCAGACAGCTGGATGGGAAGCTAAGTGGGTGGGACTCCAACAGGTGCCCAAATATGAGATGCTCCAGTGCCAAGTGGTGGCTTAACAGGCAGCACCGTGACATTGGCCCTTAACTGTTAGGCTAATTACCTCCCTCCCCACCAGATCCTGAGTAGAGTAATTAATGTCTTCTTCTAGTACTGCTTCCCCCCTCATTTCTCTTTGTGTCTTCATTCCCCGCATAGACAGTATTTTTTTTCCCCTGTAAATCTACAAACAGGGTCATAGCTACTTAGTGATCTTGCCAGATTGCATAATAGCAGGCAAGCGAGAAGAAAGCAATATTTATTTGGTTATAAAAAATATGCTTGGAAAAGACATGAACAACAAAAGAAACATTCAGCTGATAATCAGGCCAAGCAGTATTTCTTGCAAAAATAAATTTAAGGGCAGAGTGGGGTCAAACAAATATGATCACAAAACACTCATCAATAACATAAAACACCACAACAGTAAACTTTAAGAAATTGGAAAGCAGCAGCTTTATGGTCATCCTTTTTACTACTTTGACATGTTGCAAATGCTCCCCTTGATGTAAATCACTGAGTGCTTTCCCCAAGAGAATCTGATGCGGTTCTGTAGAGAAATCCACCAGGAGCCCGGTTTGTTTGGAAGATATCACAGTGCACACTTGGTCACTTTCCTTGTGGCAAAACTTACTTGGAACAGTCTGAAGACTTCACAAGCTAGACGCACAGGGAACATGCTTGGCCACTGAGAGCTATGTCTTTCATGGCCAAGATGTAATGGTGCAGAAAGCACCTGCATAAATATGGCCCTTTTCAGCTTCTAGGCTTTCTTTCAGTGCTTTACAAAAAAGATAGCCTCATTTAGGAACAAATCTGGGGAACACTGCAGAGGAGAATGTGGACATATCCTTAAGGAAAGGAAAGGCAAAGTCTACAGCTTCCAGTGAGAAAACTGGTTGGGTAACAGGTCATAGGGCAGAGATGAAGTGAAGATTATGGAAAACAGGTCCAACACGCAACACCTGATGGCCGTGGCTTCCACACCTTTTTCTGGGGCTGCAGTTAATCACTTGAAGTAACAGTAAATAATGTGTGATCACTCATATCTATCCCGTGGGGTGTCAGCTGGTTAGCCAAACACCAAACATGAAAGGTAAAGGAAAAAAAGCCTCCTGATGTGTATTTATTCATAGTGGCGTTTGGGTTTAAATACAAACAAGTGTCTGGTTTTATACTCATTTTTTTTTTTTGCAAACCAGTTAAATGCATGCAGATTAAATGACAAACTTATGTGGTAAGGTGGATTCTATTCTCAAAGAGCAAAATGTTAAAATTCTTTATTTAGAACATTATTTCCTAATTTGAAAGGCAGCGAATCAGAAGCAGAGACAAAGATCTTTTTTCCACCTGTGGTTTACTCTTGGTTTATTCCCTATATGCCCACAATAGCTTGGACTGGGCCAGGTAGATGCCAGGAACAAGAAATTTAATTCAGGTCTCCCGCACAGGTCACAGGGACTCAAGTGAATATGTGAGCTATCACCTGATGGCCCCGGGGGTGCACATCTGCAGGAAGCTGGAATCAGAAGTGGAGCTGGGACCTGAACCCTAAGGGAATCCCCTGATGTATCCTAACTGCTTTACCAAACACCTGCCCCACTTATGAAAATTCTGAATCACATTGTGAGACAATATAAATGTTTAATAGTATTTTTTGTTATAGAATGAATGTGCTTCCCTTCAGTTAATATTTTAAAATCCCAACTCCTCATGTTGCTTTTGTGAGGTTACTGAGTCATGAGGTGAGGTTACTGAGTCATGTTACTGAAACATGGCATTAGGGGCCTTGCAAAGAAATGTTGAAGAAATCCCTTCCCCTTTGGCCCATGCAGGACACATCTTGAAGACACTCTCTTGGTCAGGAAGTGAGCCCTTGAGGTGTTGCATCTGCTAGGACTGTGAACCTGGATTTCTCGAACTCCAGAATTATGTAAACACATGCTTGTTGTGTGAGCAACTCAGAAGGTGGCATTTTTGTTTTGTCAGCTAAACTGAACTGACAATTTTATTGTTCTTGCATTTGATCCTTCCCTTCCTGACTTCACCACCAGTTAAGTGAACAAGCACACAGTTGAGCTACAAGATGAATCACTGTTGAAGGAAAATAGATCTCCCTGTTGTCAGAATTGATTTATATTTATGAAGTCTCTGCTTTCCGTGATAGTACCAGTAACACGGTTTTCTGTTTTCACTTAACCTTCCTTAGAAACAACAACATGAACCAGAAGGTGGCAAACTCCTTGTAGGAATCCTGAGGAAGCAGAATGTGATGAACCATTAGTTTTTAATACAGACTATGGTTTGCTCCTTTATAAAACTCTCAGTCTTTTCTAGAACTCTGCTCTAAGTGGAAAGAGGAAAAGGACTGAAGGCTGAGCCACTGCTCAAAATAATCTTCAAGACTTGTTAGTAGACATGTACAGACCACCAACCACTGCAGACAGCAGGCATTCACACAGGACACACAAATGAGCAGCCACATAAACATGGGAGAGGATACAGAAGAGGCTGGCCTGACATGTCTGACATGTCTGAGCTCTGGTCACCGTTGCATGATGCTGAAGTATACCTCAGCGTTCAGAACTCAAGGTCTCTCCCCACTGCAGGGAATGTATGCTTTTCAGGAAGGACAATATTTTTCTCCTTCTTTGAAAAACAAAATTTAGATGCTTTATTTCAGAAAAATTTCTTACCAAAAGGCCCTCATTAAATGGAATATAAAGCATGATTTTAAGCACTAATCTAAGAAACTAGAACTCCAGAAACGCTTTTTGACCAGGTAGCCACAAAAGGCATGGTGTGCTGGACAGAAGTGCATCATACATTTTAGGAAACAGTGTTCCTAAAGTTCATTTCAGGTAAGTTCATTTCAGGTCTACTGATGAATGTTTCCACCAGGAGAATCCTTGTATGCATGTATGTGCGTATTTTCTATGCTACTGCTTCAAGATTTATATATTTAATTTGGCTTATTCTAGAAGGCCATAATATGGTACCAGAAAGGACTGAGTTGAATCCTCTGCCACTTATCTGCTCTGTTCCAAAGAAAGCTAATTCTTGGAATCACAATTTTCTTATTCATTAGATCAGGTTAGTACATATTTTGTAGACTGACTCCAACAATAGAATGGATTTTCTCTGCCTCTGGCATCAGGACTGATAGAGAAACCAACACAGCAATAAGAAACTTCTGCAAGTCTTCATACACTGCACATGATAGTAGACTCTAGGTGGCATATTATTGGAATACTTTTAAGTTCTGTTAGGAAATCTCCCAAACACACCTGTTTTAATCTATGTTTGGATGCTAATACCTTACTCTACCAATTCCCTTTTCTATTATACCAAAGAATTTGAAACTTATCCTCTCAATTCTAAAAAGATTCAAATACCATTATCTCCTTTCAAAAGATTCATAGCTCTTGCTACCTGGCAGAAGCACAAGTATTTATGTAAACGAATAACTTTGTATCTAATTACTTTTCATTTAATTGAAAGGAGGGGTGGGACATAGGACAGAAAGGCAGAGAGACATAAAGAGAGAAATCTCCATCCATTGGTTCACTCTCCAAATGCCTGCAACAGTCAGAAACCAACCATGTCAAAGTCAGGAGTCCAGAACTCTATGTAAGCCTCATACATGGGTGACAAGGACTCAAGTACTTGAGGTAGCATGTGTGGCCTTCCAAGGGTGTAAAACAGCAGGAAGCTGGATCAGAAGTGGAACTAGACTTGAGCCAGGCATTCTGATGTGGGATGTGTGAATCCCAAGTGAAAGTCGGCTGTGTCACTTACCCCATTAAAAAAATATATTTTCTGAACTTCACTGATAAAACAGCTAAACTGAAAGTAATTTGCACACTTGCACACTTACAGTGCATTTCACTCTCATTACCTATGTATTTTCTGACTAGATGAGCACATCAGTATAAATCACAGTATTAAAATAATTAAAGAAAATACACAGTGTACTGTGCTGACATATTGCTCATGCTGGTTTTGTAAGATATCAAGTTTATTAGGTATGGATTGCTCTCAAAATAGAAAAAAGTTCACTGTGAGGGAGAAATCCTTTAATTTTGGTAAGGACATATCTTTTAAACATTCTATAAGCTAACTTAAAATTCAAACGGTGGAAACACAAGAGAAAATGAATAGCCAAAGTTATCCTAAAGAATAAAAATCAAGCTGGAGGAATCACAATTCCAGACCTCATGACATACTATAGAGCCATCAAAATAGTCTAGTACTGGTACAAAAACAGTGACAGAAAATAAATGGAACAGAACAAAAACTCCAGAAGGGAGTCCACACATGTATAACCAATTAATCTTTGACAAGAGGACTGAAAATTATGCAGGAAAAAGTTTGGTCCTTCAATAAATGCTGTTGGGACAACTGAATAGCAGCTGCAGAGGTAAGAAGCAAGACTCCTACCTATCACCTTATACAAAAATCAGCTATAAATAGATCAAGGACCTAAATTTGCAAGCAGACCATCAAACAATTACAGGAAAACATAGGAAGCACTCTCTAAAATACAGGAATTGGGAAAGATTTCTTGGAAAAGTCACCAAAAGCACAGGCAGTCAAAGCCAAAATAAACAAATGGGACTATATCAAAGTAAGCTGCTGTACAGTAAGGGAGATGATCAACAAAGTGAAGAAGCAACCAATAGAATGGGAGAAAATCGTTGCATATTACACGACCCATGGGGAATAACATCCAGGATTTACAAAAAGCTTCAGATACTCAACGATAGTACAAGAAACAACACTTTGAAGAAATGGGTGAAGGAAATGAGTAGACATTTTTCAAAAGAACAAATTCAAATGACTAACAGATATATGAAAAAATGCTCATGCTTCCTAGCTGTCAGAGAAATACAAATGAAAACCACATTGAGGTTCTACCTAACTCTGGTGAGATTGGCCCACATTCAGAACTCTACTAACAACATCTGCCGGCATGAATGTGGGGAGAAAGGCACCCTTCTTCACTGTTTGTGGGAATGTAGGCTAGCACAGCTACTATGGAAGTCAGTATAGAGAGTGTTAAGAGAACTGAAAATTAACCTGCCATATGACCCAGATATCTCATTTCTGGGAATATATCCAAAGGAAATAAAATCTGTATCTGAAAGGGACCTGTAATCCTGTACTCACAGCAGTACAATATACAATAGCAACGACATGGAAACAACCCAGATACCCGTCAAAAGAGGAATGGCTGAAGAAATTGTGGTACATCTACTCTGTGGAATATACTCATCCAATAAAAATGAAATTCTACCATTTGCAGCCAAATGGTCCCAACCAGAGACCATTATGCTCAGTAAATTAAGTCAATCTCAAAAGAACAAGTATCATATGTTCTCTCTGATATAAGGCAGCCTTCATGTAAAATACAAGATAAAAAATAGGTAAACATGCATGTACATATAGCCATCTAGAGGAACTGTATAATAGAGACTATCCTATTGAGATGTGAAGACACAGTACAGCAAGCATCTCTACTCCCAAAGCAAAGATGGACTCCCAATGACACTGTTAAATACATCTTGACAAAAGGATGCTGGACTCCGTCATTCTCCATACCTACAAAGTCAGGATGCACTTAGATAGCAGAATTATGGACTTAGGACTGTTTTTGAAGGATTGTATTATTGTAATAAAACAGGGGAAATCAGTTAACGGGAGGAGGGGAAATCTTAGAGCCTTTGGAACTATATCATAAAATAATGTTAGTTTTTATTTTATTTTTATTCAAAAAAGTAATAAAAGTCAAATATAGAAGTCTACAAAAGTCTTTCAAAATGTTTATGGAAAATGGAATTAAAAGATTAATTTGTTTGGAGGCAAATATTTTTGAAGTCCACACACAGTTTTTCATTATATGCATTTTCATATTGTTTTTGAAGATCTTTCGTATGCAGGCATTTCAAATTTTTACACCATTTTCTGTGAACTTTCTGGAATACTTTCACATACTAGAACCTTAAAATAACACCTATTTTATTAGCTGTTTTGGTGGTTTGTGGCCCCACCTAAGCAACATTTAAGACATGAGGTTTTTACAAATTTATGGTCAAATAATGTTTCAATCATTCTATGCTTTTACACTCTCCAAATGTTCACACCCTAAAATTGCAAATTAACGGAACATTCCAAGAACATTCTTAATAATGCATTATGACCATATTAAGTATGGATGATGTTAACACATTCTTAAGGAGAGTGAGTTATTACTCCCATAACAACAACATGGAGAAACCTTTGGGTATTACTAATTTTTCTACAATGTGTTACTGAGTAGAACACTGGACATTCAATACACTCTGTTGAATGCATGTATCAACTCTTCCTCCAACTAGTTCAGGTGGTAGTGAAAGAAAGTATGGGGCAGGCATTCGGCACAGAAGTTAAGATGCTGCTTGAGATGCTTGCATCCACTAACAGAGTGCCTGGGTTCAAGTTCTGGTTTTACTCTTGATTCTAGTTTACTGCTTATGCACATCCTGGGGGGCAATGGTCATGATTCAAGTGGTCAGGTCCCTGTCTACACAAGTAGGAGACCTGGATTGAATTCTAAGCTCCTGGGCTAAGTCCAGCCCCATCTCAGGTTTTATAGATACCTGAGAAATAAACTAATGAATGGGGGATCTTCATCTGTGTGTCTTTTAAACAAAACAAATTAAAATACTAAGACAGTAGGAAGAACCTACATTATGCACAACTGACACATCTAGTATTCATAGTCCATTCCCACTGACTAGTTCCCTCTGAGTAGTTTTCCCCACAAATCTTGGGTGTTCCTAAGCTCCTAGCCTATACTAGCACATAATGCTTAAAAACATACACCTATGGAACCTAACAGATATAAAACAATTCTCAAAAAATGGGTAAGGGCAGGCAGAAGGTGAATTCATTAAAACCATATGGCCATAGGAGTCTGTCCAAAACAGCTCAGTGGCAAGCAGCCAAATGAATGCATTTAATCAATACATATTGCTATAGATACTGGGGAGAGAGGAAGGGGACATGAACAAAAATTTGTGTTTTGCTGATATCCAGATATGGTTTTTTCAGACTGAGGGTAGATATAAAACGCTGTAATTGAGGAAATGGCCCAATCCCCCAGAGTGGTCACGCCACAGGAGAAAGGTCAAGGGTCAGAGAATGGAAGCTGGTATGAGGTGGGAGTTGCAACACTGGGTAAATTGCTTTTGGCCCTCAACAGAGGTTTGAGATGTGGGACTATGATGGGTTCCATCAGGCAAATAACTCCTCGTGAGGCATCTAGTCTCACTTAGGGTATATTAGAGAGGCAGTGAAGTGTTGAATCTGTGTCCCATTTACAATTTAGGTAGGGATGGGGGTCTGTACCAGAGAAAGACAAATCCAGGGAGAGGAAGGAAGGGTGAGGTGGGGGACACAATTATATAATTTAAATAGTTTTGTGCATAAAGGCTTTTATCACCCTGTCCCCCGCCCTGGTAATTATTTTCAACCACCACTGAAAAACCTCCTGAACCCTCATTTTGAACTGCAGATTAAGTATTCTCCCATGGCAGCTGTGAGGCAAACAGGGGAAGAAGTGCTGGACTTGGGACGAGCTGGCTCTGCACACACTCAGGCTCTCCTGCCTCCATTTACAGGAGTAGGTTGTCCAGAACACATAGTTGATCAGCTGACAATAAGCAGATTACCACAGCAGTGGTTTAGGGAAGGCAGCAATGGGGCTCGTAAGACACTGCTACTCACAATCAAGGAGAATGTAATGGTAGATGTATTTTCCTAATGATTTGAATTCATTAACATAGGACAAAGTTGGAGTTGTGGCACAGACGTAATCCCACTGTGTGCAATACTTCCATCCCAACTGGGCTCCACTGTAAGTCCAGTTCCCTGTTAATGTTTCTGGGGGAGCAGTGCAAGATGGTCCATGTGCTTGGATCCTGGCACTCACATGAAACCCAGTGAGGCTCCTGGCTTTGTTTTGGCTCAGCTTCAGCCATTGCAGCCATCCGGGAAGTGAGCCACTGGATTGAAGGTCTCTGTCTCCCCTTCTCTCTCTGTTACTCTTTCAAATAATCTTTTCTTTTTTTTTTTAAGAAAACATAAAGAGAGTATTAAAAAACCATTACCTGTGATATTTTCTCAGTACAAATTCCAAATGCACACAGTTTCCATCATATATGCAGGCAGTCCAAATAGTTAATGGAAATTAAAAGTTCTGATGCAAAAAAGTTTTGAGATTCATGCATAGGATAGGTCTTTCAAATTTTTATGAAAATGCTATGCATGATTTTAAGATATTTTTGGTACCAAAAGAAACATCTTTGAAATGCACATCCCATAAATTTGTTGAAGTACACTTGTATAATTCAATAAAATCTTACATGCAATTTTTTGTTCTGATAAATCTTAATGTAAAGTCTCCCTTGAAGTCTAGAAACTCTGAGTGCCCAAACCCCTCTCAGAATGGCAAGGCTCATTCAGCTTCACTGAGGCCCTGGCTATGAACAGAAGGGGAGGTTAACCAAGTTAGAAAATATGGGTGATACCCATGGAATGCTTGCTTCTATGACTGAGTCACTGCTGCCACTATAGAAGGTGCAGTCATTTAAAAAGAAAACCACAAACATCATGGACTTTGCATGTGGAGCAACTGGGCTGTGAATCCAGGATCCAGCACTGGCTAGCCACATGGACTCTAAGTCTACAGCCCCAGTGCTACAGGAGCACAGTGTTACACTTGTAGAGTCTCCCAGGGAAGTTTCTCCGAGGTTGTCATTTTTGTGGTCACTCCGACTTATCAAAGGGATAGGTGGCAGAGATGCAAAGGAGGCCCAAGGCATGGCATGATTCACAGGCACCAGAAATGTCAACAAGCTGGTAAGGGAATGGCGAGGGAGCAGACTGGTTAGACAGCAATCATCTCTAATGATAGGGCTCAGAGAGTCCTTGGTAGAGTGTAGACGTTTTGCTAAAACTGAGGTAGAGAATATTCAGGCCCACGGGGAGGAAGACTTTGAAGCAGAAACAGCATCCCTTAAGCTTTGCACTCGAGCCAGCCTCACTGAACTTTGTTCTGAAAAAGGGGACACATTTAGTTCTACGAGACCAAACAATTCTTTTTTTTTCAACTTCATACTTTGGCTTGCAGTAGACCCTGCCTTCAACCAGGGGAAAGGAGAACAGATTGTTTGTTTACACACGGCATTTTCAGCTTTTGCCATGTTTACATTTTATACTAACTCATTTCTTTCAAATGCAATGAAGCTGGCTTTTTTCACTGACAGCTACTTGGAAGAAGCCCTGTGCCAACAACATTTGAACACTCTTCCTCCAGTGGGACATCTTAGGCAAGGTTCCTTGCTTCTGATACGGATACATTAACACCTCAAAAGTTAAACTAAGCTCTTAAAAATTTCAAACCCTTGAGCTGAAACAGCTTTACTAATGGTCAAAGAAAACTGGCAGTGTTAAAGCGCCAATGCTGGCACAGGAGAGAAAATAAGCATGGTTCAAAACCTGCCTGAGCTATTTCTCAAAGCAATACAAAATATATTGTATTAGACTCAGGGGACATATCAAAACAAAACCTGAAGTAGCACAAATTCTCTCCCCCCCTTTTTTTTTCTGGAGTCAAGTCAATAATTTGCTTATTCTGGATTTCTTTCAGAAGCTGTTCAACAGTGGCTAGTTACCAAAACAATGAGGTTTGTCTGTATAATACATACAAGTTGAACTTAAGAGAGTCCAGATGACAACTTCGGTATTTATGTCCGGAACATCTATAACTTATAGTTGAAGCTTACATGGTGTTAGAAAGTCAAATTCAGCTAGAAAATATTAGCAAATCCATAAATGGTATTCTTTTACCACAGTGTTGAAAAATGTATTCTAATGCTTGTTAACTTAATACCCGTTGTGGCTAACAAGTCGTTTTCTGTAAAAGATATCAGGGAGGGGAAATGTTGGTACCCATATTTAGACCAATGGCTGGTTTGGGGTCATATTCTCAAATTAAGCAGAAAAAATTAAGTAATTTAAGAGCAGAGTGGTTTCAAGCCATTTCTCAGAGCAGCAGGCAGTTGAAGTTCTCCCTCAGGGATAATAATGCTAAAAGAAATTCTAAGAGTGATGACCCACGGCTAATAATTAATATTTCTTCAGTGCCACCTCTATGCCTGGCAGTTTCTTAGTATTTAAAGACACTGCTTCACTTAATCCTTACTAGACCAACACATGGAATGCATATTTTCATTAATCTTATTATACAGGAACACCACCCTATTTACCTAACATTCTGGAATCAGATGATTTGGATCCCGTGTCCTTTAGTGTCATCAAGCTACCCTCCCTAGCTTCCTCCTCTGTAAAAATAAACAGGAGGTTCCTGTGTACCAGATTTTCAGGTGCCTACTGACTGTATAGAGTCCTCAGAGGAGTACTTGGTGCCAAGTAAGTACCTAATGATATGGAAGCTCTTGATTTTGCCTTGACTGGTGGCCATGCACAGAATCCCCCAGTGAACACAGTAGCCCTACTCAGAGTCAGAACGCTGCATTTCCCGCTGGGATTGCTCCCCTACTCGCCATGCATCATGGGGTGGCTCTTGACGAGGTGGAGGGTTGCTGTCAGCAACAGCAGAAACAGCCCAGGGACACTGTGTCCAGATGGTCTGCAGGGGAGTTAGGCAGGGCTTCCTGGAGTTGAACCTGGGAACACTGGGAATCCTGAACCTCTAGTGGAACAGATTTAGAAATGTGTTCTGAATGTATCCAGCCCCTGCTTTTAATTTCCTAGGAAAAGAGGCAGCAGGAAGGAAGAATAAAAGCAGCATAAATGGGTTTAAGATCCAGGTCTGCCTCTTGGACAGATCCAACAACTCTTCACACAGAAAATGTGCTAGGGGAAGATGACATCAAGGGGAAGGGTGGAGTATATCACTGAAGACGTAGGAAGGGTATTCTGGCACCTATGTATCTTTTTAAGTCACACAGTTAGTGCTGTAAGAAATGATGGATTGTCCCACACACTGTGGACTTGACAAATGAAAATGTGAAATCCTGAACTATCTCAATGAAGTAAGTATAATTTTTCTACCATGCAGGAGAAATTCAGAACAAATCAACTTTCATAAACATTTTGAGTTGTCTAAAAGTATTTCTAGAGATTCAGAGTTGTATGCTATGATGAATGGAACATTACAAGCACATATCTTAATATATGCTAAATCAAATCCTCCCAGAATAATTTTTGTGCATTTGGTGAAGCTTTCATCAGAAGCTAAAGATAGTTCATGGCATGAAAATCCCTAGTTTTTCTAAAGATTTATTTTATTTGAAAGTCAGATATACAGAGGAGGAGGAAAGACAGAGAGGATGATCTTCCGTTTCTTGATTCACTCCTCAAGTGGCCACAATGGCTAGAGATGAGTTGATCTGAAACCAGGAGCCAGGATTCTCTTCTGGGTCTCCCATGCGGGTGTAGGGTCCCAAGGCCTTGGGCCATTCTCGACTGCTTCTCAGGCCACAAGCAGGGAGCTGGATGGGAGACAGGGCTGCCAGAATTACGACCAGCACCCATATGGGATCCTGGCATGTGCAAGGCAAGGACTCCAGCTACTAGGCTACCATACCAGGCCCGAGAATTCCCAGTTCTTAGTTCACGTCTCAGATGTTTCCAGTATCACCAAAGTAAAAGATAAAGAAGAGGTGCACAGAAGATCCATGGGTACATGTAATTAAGTACTTTAAGCTGAAGGAAAAGGAGCTCAAAGGCAAAATCTTTCTGATTCTCCCTTGCCCTTGTTTCTTGTACTTCTTTTCCCCATAGTAGGGCACAGAGTTTAGAATTCCTCTTCTTCAAGATGGAATTGCAGAAATTGCTATCCTCGTCTTCCAAAGTCAGCCACGAAGCCTTGAAATACAACTCCAGGGGTTAGTGTGAGATGTAGTGGATAATACCACCACCTGCAATGCTGGCCTCCCTTATGGGATCATAGGTGCAGGTTAGTATCCTGGTTGTTCTGCTTCCAACCCAGCTCCCTGCTAAAGGTCTGGGAAAGGCAGAGGAAGAATTCCCAAGTGTTTGGGCGCCTAATGCTAATATGTGAGACTGGAAGAAGCTCTGGCTCATGGGTTTTGCCTTTCCTGTTATGGCCACTTGGAGTGTGAACCAGCAGATGGAAGATCACTCTCTTTGTCTCTATCTCTGTAACTCTGACCTTACAGTAAATAAATAATTCTTAACAAGTAAAGGAAAAGAAATACAACTCTAATTTTCCTTAGCATTTTTCTTTAAGAGATAGCCATGCAGAAATCCTTTGAGCCATCTCATCTGATAGATTCCAAAGCCCTCATTCAAGAAGAGATCTGGTTCAATACTCAGGAAAAAGGAAGGCCATGTACACAGGCCAAGAATATTCTTTCTGTCTAATTATATTTGGGGAAACATAATTTCCCCAGGGTCCTTGTGTCTGCATTTTTAACACCTTCCAGGTAACATAAGTCTGAAATACCTTTCTCTTGTTAATCTTGTTACTGAGGTATTGATCATGACTCTTATGTTGGGAGAGAAAAGGTACCCATAAGCTGACCATAGGCAACAAGCTAGGTAGGAGTTAAGAAGTGGGAAGATTTTTTCATAACTTTTGCACAGCCCTGAATTATAACTTTACACTTTGATCCAGTATGCCTAATTTCCCATGATGCATTTGCTTCTACACCAGGAAGGAGAAGATGTCATCATGGCCATATGGAAACTAAATTTCATGAGGAATTTTCAGGAAACTTCCAAAAAGTCTCATGTACACTAAACTCAAGCTAAACCTTACTCCATTGCACAATTAGGATACCAACACTATTCCCTTAAACAGAACCTTTCACATGGGATCAACCCTTTTGGGTTTGGTCTCTGGCCCCTGATGGTCCTTCCCTGGCCTGCTCTCTCACTCTCTCCTCATAGGCAACTGTATGTTCCACATATGATAGGCATCTTTTGCTGTAGGGCTGCCAAACTCATAGGTGAACAGAAATCCACTCCCTCATCTGAAGTAAATCCTACTCTTAGAGATACTATTTATTCCCCTGCTTTGACTTCTCATCTCTGTGAAGGCAAGCACTTGGAATATAATTGGGAAACAAATTGCTACAATAGCATCACACTTTTGCAGTCTTAGAATCTAAGAAACTTTGCTGTTGACATTGGCAAGAGCCTGGCAGATCCCTGGGTGAGAACACTGAGTTGCTCTGGGCACCTTCTTGGCAGAGAGGCTGTCCTGGCTATGACAGAAGTTGGGAAAGAAGAGGCAGAATTCCTGTGCGCACCCCATATTGCCTCAGTAGAGCAAGACTCCCTGTATATTGTCTGTTCCTGTGTATTGTCAACTGGAGTTGGTTTCATGTGTTTATTCACAAGTTTTTAGAAATGCCTAAGTGCTTGCTCGTTCTATCTATCTATCTATCTATCTATCTATCTATCTATCTATCTATCTATCTATCTATCTATCTTTTGAAGGACAGTCACATACAAACTCAAAAACCAAAGATGAAAAAGCCTAAAGCTATTTTTGAGTTGATTAAGAAGATGATGGGAGGATGTAAGTTTCTACTACCCTGGTCATCTAGAGAAAGTTTTCTGCTTGATATTTTAGAGCCTCAAATTAATATTCTGTAAGGAGTTAACATAAGAAAAACACCTAGCTTTCAAAAGTACTGGGAACAATGTGGTGGAATATCACTTGAACATAAGAAATACTTGTTAGTTATAACCTGTAAACTTAGAAAAAATTGGAAAATGAAAAACGATTATTTTTATATCAAAAACAATCATGTAAAACAACATGTAGGTTACTGAAATATTAGTCTTCTGAGAAAACTTTGTAACATTTCCTTTTTACCTATGCAAACATCAATTGTTGTTTGTGTTGATGGGATGGTAATCTTATATATTCTTACTATCAGTTGAACTTGAATGCTGATAGGATGCTTTCCTTTTCCATGCCCATGACACAATAAATAATGATTCACCCAAAGGCACTGTAGCATAGCTCATGATTTGCCTGACATCCCAGCCTTGAGTTTTATGACACAAGATTGGAAGGAGCTATGCAAATTGATGTTTCTTTTCCTGCTGAGAAACAAATGATCACACCCCAGGGGGTCTGACCCCAAACCACCAGTCCTGTAAAGTCACCATTTAACTCCCTGGGAGAAAAACAATCCCTAAATAGCAGTGCTAGGATGCTGGGTAAATTAGTGTTAGTTCTTTCAGCATGGTGTTTGCCTGAGATCTTTTATTCTGTATGACCACTTGATTGGTCAAGGTGTTAAACCATTTTTCTAAATTTTTAAAAATTATTTGAGCAGCTAGCACAAAGGCTCAACCGGCTAATCCTCCACCGCCAAGTGCCAGCACCCCATATGGGATTCATGTCCTGGCTGTTCCACATCCTATCTTGTGGCTTGGGAAAGTGGCTGAGGATGGCCTCTGTCCTTGAGTCCCTACTCCCATGCGGGAAACCTGGAGGAAGCTTCTGGCTTTAGATTGGCACAGCTCTGGTCACTGTGGCCTTTTGTGGAATGATATAGCAGAAGGAAGATATTTTTGCCTCTTTCTCCCTGTAATTCCACCTTTCCAATAAAAATAAATAATTAAAACATTATTTGAGAGGCAGAAAGTAAGCAAAGGGGAGGGAGAGAGTAAGGGCTTGTCCTCCTCCTTCCTCTGCCTCCCCCAGGTCTACTGTGGGCAAGGTCAGCAGGAACCCCATGACTTGAGCCATTATTGACACTGCCTCCCAGAGTTCACATCAGTAGCAGGGTGCATTCAGGAGTCAGAGCTGGGTCTCTAATCCAGGTGGACCTTCACTGGTGTCTTCAGGGTTAAGCCAAATAAACATTCCAACAACCCTACTTTTAAAATCTCAGATATGACTGCTTACTATCACAGGCAAAGGTGATATATTTTATTCTGAAATGGAAGCTCTTGAAATGACAAGTAAATAAGTACATATATGGAGACACCATCCCTGCTTTCCCTGAAACTGATTATTCACTTGTAACACTTTGCTCCAGTAGGAGTAAGACTTTGAAAATGCTTCTCAATTTTGAGTTTCTGCCTTAGGAACCACAAAATGAAAGCAAATACCACTGTCCCAAACCATACACCAACACACTGTACTGCTTATTTTTGTGGTTCAATTCTCTCTTTTTTTAGTTTGGGATTCTTTGTGTGTGTGTGTGTAAATGTGTGTGTTGCTTGATACTTAAACTCTTCAGGAACATGTTGATCCAAGAATTGGAGAAAAACGACAGAACTGAGTGAAAACAAAAGGAGCAATGTTACTGTGCTCTCCCAGGTAGAAACCCAAGTCCAGATGAAACGGATCCCTGTCACATGGCTTTTTCAACTCTGGCACCAATATCACAGGTTCATACATCAGAAAACCCATGTGCCACTGTAACCCGGCTGTCAACAGAGGCATGACTACTATCAGGGATAATGGTATTCACAACACTGTGAACAACTGCAGCTACAATCTAGACCACTGGATGGCTCACATTCAGGCAACACATGGGACAAGTCTGAATTTCATACCCACTTCCTTTTCTTTGACTCTTATTCTGTTCTTTGCCTATATACCTTGCATCCTTACCCTGCCAGATCTGCATAGGCACATTACATTCTACCTGGTAAAGTCCAGTGGTAATGAATGTTTTTCTCTTGCCTTGGAAGCACAATCTAAAATCCGGCCCTGCCATCCACTCACATTAGCATTCTGGTCTTAACTCCATCATTTCTCAAAAGGTGCCTGATAAACAGTGTCACCATTCAAAAAGAATCAGGTTGAAATGCACAGACACATTTAGTAAGAAAAACAAAGTCAAAAGCAATGTGTCTAACATGCTGTGACTTATTTCCTCCAACAAAAGGCACACATACCGCTTTGGTGGGGCACAACGGTTGTGGATGGACACATAAGGAACTAGAACTAGTTACCATCCCTAAGGCAGCTCAGGAAAAGTAGAAGTACATTTACTTTGTTATTGGCCTCTTGCTCTTTTTGTAACTTATATCTTATATTGCGTGACTATATTGATGCAAACTACTGAAAAAAATCATCTTATGTTCAGGTTTGATGTTCCCCTTTAAATGTACCAATATACCTTGATTTTGAAATTCACCTGTGATAACTTTCTACTTATAGTGTGTCCTCTCCCACAACTGCTCGCCTCCACTTATGCTAAATGGTGCTTACATTATGCTTACATTATTACACTTATGCTAAATGATGCTGTCCTACAAGTGACACTATTTTCCGAGCAAGCTAACCTTTCGTCCTACAAGTCTATTTATCCCTCCTGCTTTTTCTGTTCTGTCTAGATACATTTTACTGGCCTTATTATTTGTGAGTTTCTGGAGGACAGCACTGTCTTGCTCATCAATTTTCATAAGATAACTTAGATATAATAACCCAATATTAAACAAGGGAGGAATGGAAAATGGAGATCATGGTGTGCTATGGGGTGGAGACCTGTTATTCGAATTTCTGGTGGGTTCTTGGTGCGATGCAGAAAGGCTGTCGAAATGACTTAAGAAGCAAAAGCTTCCAACCACAGGCTGAAATTTTTTTGAGTGTGTGGGTTCACAGAAAGTTCCCCCCTTGAGACAGTCCAAACCTGCTGACATCTTGGCCACCTTCAAATGGGTGGCACAAGCATTGCTGACCCATTTCCTAACCGGTTAAGAGACCACCAATGGGGAACCTTTTACCTGTAGGTTCCTGTCCAAGAAGGAGAGGTCAGCGAAGGCTGAAATCCCAAGATGCTTCCTCAAACCTCTGTCGTCTCTTCCTCCTCCTTCCTAGAGGAACCCTGCCGCTGGGCTTTCTCTCCGGAGGCACTTTCCCTTTCTCGCTTCTTTCCCCACTCAGCTGGTCTACAAATACACTTCTCTGTCTGCAACTGCCCTTGGCTTCTTATTTCTATATTAATCTGAGGAAAGAACCCCCCAAGCTTTCTTTTCTAGTAACACTCCTGCAATAAACAAAGGTGTAAACAATTCATATGATAACAAAATCATCTTTGAGAGGTCTTAAGGTAAAAATTTGAGTTTTCTTTTACTTCAGCTTTTTCTCTGTCAATGCTTTGATGTACCCTGGTATCATCTGAGGCTACAAGCAGCTCATGAGATCCCAAGGCAGGGAAAAAAGGATTGTGGGACTAATAGTTGTAAGATTATCAGTCCAATCTAAGTTGAATACTTCTTATACATCCCTTTTCTTCTACAGTTGACTCCTAAACATTTACCTCATTATTCCCCTCTGCACTGTCCCGCCTACACATCTGGTGTCTCAACTCCACCAACACCCCGGACTGTCAGGTTTTCTCTGCTTTGCTGTTTGCGTCACAGCAACTATTTCAAGCTCTGTATAATCACCTTTTCTGCTCTGTCTTCCACCTTAAATTGCACAACACGACCTCTAAATTATTTACAGTTCATACGACCTATATGCTATTTTCTACACTTATACTTTACCCTGACGTTCTAACCAATCTTTCCCTCCTTTCCCATACATAACCATCAAATAATCAGCCAGGAAAAAAAATCCTAGGAATTAATGAACCCTCCCAGAAATCAGGACATCAAAAGAAAAACATTTCCTGTGATTAATGAGTACTTTGCGTGGCTCAATTGTGCTATGTACCATCTATTATGTATCATCTATCTGAGAGGCAGAGAAAGAGACAGTGAATTTTCACCTACTGGTTTTGTGGTTTACTTCCCAAATTGTCACCAAAGTTGAGATGGAGCCAGGCGGAATGTAGCTGGCAAGTGGGAAACTCAATTCAGGACTTCCATGTGAGTGGTAGGGTCCCAGCCACCTGAGCCATCACCTGCTACATTCCAGGGTCTGCATTTGGTAGGACAGTGGAGTCAGAAGCCAGAGCTGGCTATCAAATCCTAATACTATCACGTGGGATACAGAGGCCTTAACCTCTATAGTTAATTGTTTGACTAAACACTGTAACCCCATTTTGAAAAGAGGTATACAGATACTAATACTGAAGCTAAAACCGATATAAAATGCTCAACCTAAAAAATGCTCAGCTGTGAAACTACTGCAGTTAGCAAGCAATCCCTGGACACATTACTTTCATAAAGTAGACCTTTTGTGTCTCTCAACATCAAGTAAATCATCTAACCATTTCTTTTGTCTGTCACAGATATACAGCTTTAATCAAGGTACCCTAGGTTAAAGCACAGCAAAAGTAACAAGGAATCTTTCAGCTTCAGGAAGATAAAATATTTCCATAGCTATCAAAATACAAAATAAAACACAAGATGGCTACATTATTAAAAGAACTTTTAAAGATCACGATTTTACTTACATCCAGGGAGCCTTCATTTATAACAATCATTCCCATGTTCTTCTTCAGAAGTTTGCAAGAGTGTCCTGTGCCCAAACAAGAGTAAATCAATTAATACAATTGTTCCAGAGAGAGACAAAGATGTCAAAGAAATGATATCATCAAAATAGCCACAGTCAGCTTTTCTCCAGGGTTACTGAAGTTACAAATGAAACACCCCATGTTCTTGCTTGCTGTTGGAGGTAGGGGGAAAAAAAGACAGCACACACAGGTGTGGGAAGACTTAGCGGTCAAGATTCCAGGTGATTTGAATACTAATGGATGGATATGAACATCCTTCTTGACAGCCAACATGGAGAGCAAAAGTTGAGCCCATGTTTGACGCCAGAGAAGGGTACAGGCTAGTGGAGGCGAAGGCAGTATGACTGTCTTGGAATCCCCTGACCCAACACAATCTTCCTGGTACAGACAGCCATGACATCCTCTCCCTTCCTGTCTTTCTTGTTTTGTTGCAGGGCAACATCACCCCCTTGCTGAACCTATCTTGGATAGTATCATTCCATTTAAAATATTGTCAATACTCAATCTCACCAAATCTCATTCCAGTCCATGGTCTGAAATACATAAAAAAAAATAGTTGCCCATTCTGAAACTCCTATTTCACACTGACTTCTCTCCTGAACTCATTTATCCAGGGACATACTTAACTGCAGACACCTAAGTATATAGCAGGCATTCTAAGCTAAGCAAAGCAGCCAGGTCCCTGACTCTCATCCCAGGAAAAACGCTCAGGATTCCTTTGTTTAGGTCACAGCATCTCTCTCCTGCTCTGCAGTCACAGGGATTCCTCTCCTTCAGCTTTGTTGGTTCTACTTTTCAAAACAAACAAACAAACAAACAAACCAAAAAAACACACTGAGAATTCAACCAGTTCAGCCCACCTCCAAACTTCACTTCCCCTGGATTAATGTCACAGGCTCCTCAGAGCCTCCTGCCTCCCAATGGGCTTCCCTTGGAGCCCAGCCACAGTCATGGAGTGACTGCTTTCAGAGTCGTCAGACTGTCTATCCTCAACTGTGAACCATCCAGTCGTTTTTACCCTTGCAGCAAAACCAAGCTCTTACATTGGTCTGGGAGGCTTTGTCTCCACTGGGGTCAGCTTTGCTGCTGAGCTCTTTCCTGCTCTTCTCCCTGTTCTGCACATGTGCTCTGTCTGACCCCAGCAGAAGGCAGCTTTGTCCCAATCATCACATGACAAGCTCTCCTTTTCCAGGCCCTTCCTCAAGCGTCACTCTCTCAGTGAGTTCTCCACAACCTGGTTTGAAACCAAATGCCTCCGGGCTGGGTCTATCTTCCGCCCACATTATGGTTCTTTTTGCAGTTATTGTCATGAACATGCGGTACACTTCTCTAACACCCTTTATTGTTGTTCCTATGACTGCAATCCTCCCTGCTCAATGGACAGATTTTGGCTCCTTAGACGTCATCGGTGCCTGGACCTGGAGTTACTGATTCCTAATGACTCTTCCCCACTTTTTTTTTTTGAGGAACAATCATGGCTCAAGAGTCCAAAAGTTAAATGGTCTCACTATTCAGCCAGCTGCCTTGTGCTGTCCTCCATGTGAGAACACAGGTGCCTTCATTAGATTCTAACGTACTGGTGTCTTGATCTCTGACTTCATGGCTCCTAGAACTGTGAGATGTAAGTTCCTGCTGTATACAAGCCACTACGTTTATGGTATTTTGTTATAGAGGCTTGGAAGTACTAAGGGACTTAGGTAGGAAGACTGTGTCCTTCTAAGAATAGGAAACCACCAGAATTATAAATGCTCAGAGGAAAGGCCATGGGAGGCCACAGAGACAAACTGCTGCCGTTTGCAAGCCAGGGCAAGGCCTCACTAGAAACTGATCCCATGGGCACTTTGATCTTGGACTTGCAGCTTTCAGAATATCTGAGAAAATAAATGTGTGTTGTTGAAGCCACCTAGCCCAACCTAACACAAATGTTTTCCAAAATGGAAATACAAAGGAACTGCAGAAAGAATGCAAATTAGCAACTGTCTTTCTTCCTTTCCCAGAAACTACTTTTGGCCACATGAATGAAGTGTCAGTCCACAAGCTTGCCACAAGTCCAAATTCCAGATCTTTACAGCCAACTGTGGGAAAGTTATCTACATGCGCCACTGATGCATGGAGACAGGGTGTCAACAGAGATGCAAGGGAATGAGATGGCATTTCATGGTGGTAAGAGCTAAGTTCTGGGCCCGGCGCGGTAGCGCAGTGGTTAAGGTCCTCACCTTGCATGCCTGGGATCCCATATGGGCGCCGGTTCTATCCCGGCAGCCCCGCTTCCCTTCCAGCTTCCTGCCTGTGGCCTGGGAAAGCAGTCAAGGACGGCCCAAAGCTTTGGGACCCTGCACCCACGTGGGAGACCCAGAAGAGGCACCTGGCTTCGGATCGGCATAGTATCGGCTGTTGTGCTCACTTGGGGAGTGAATCATCGGACAGAAGATCTTCCTCTCTGTCTCTCCTCTCTGTATATCTGCCTTTCCAATAAAAAAATAATAAAAATAAATCTTTTAAAAAAAAGAGCTAAGTTCTGACTGCATGTAAAGTCAGTGAACTTCAGAGAGGCTTTGGGGCCCTAAGTAAGCAGAAAAGCCTAAAATACTTGTTAGTAAGAATGCAAAATCTTGAACTATTACATCTTTCAAGTCTTGACACGTCTCAAATCTCTCTTCTAAAATTTATCAAACTGTTAAAAAGGATCAAGATTTAAGTTAGGTGAATTACCAATGTTGATGGCAGTTTCTTGCTTGTCTCCTGTAAGGATCCAGATTTTGATGTCTGCTTTCATTAGGGTTTCTATGGTTTCAGGTACTTGATCTTGTAGTTTATCTTCAATGGCCGTAGCTCCAAGTAGCTGAAGATTCTGTAAAAAACGAGTGGCAAAAGTTGTAAGAAAAAAAAAAGTTCAGATTAAGAACAAAAAATGGAAGTACGTATTAAATTATAGATTAAATGATAATTCATGGACTCTGATATACATTCCAGCTAATCCCACTCTTTTGGATCTGCAATTTCATCCAGCTCTTTTTACAAGGCACTGATGTTGGCTGAAGCTGTGTCATCACCCCTCTTGTCCAAAATGCACAACTGATTCTAAGAACTATATTTGGGTTTGGGGGACAGTAAGAAGATCCAGTTAAAAGGGAGTAGGTAGCTACTAAAAACAAGCTAACAAGAATCCATGGATGATTAGTACAGTGATACAGCCATCTTGCTCACCTGTTTGGAAAAAATAAGGCTACAAGCTACTACTATTAAGTTGTAATGTGACACAGTGTCAGGAAATGCACACACAACAGAATAAGAAATGACAAGGAAGACAGCAGTACATCAAGTGGCAGCCTGAGACCATAAGGAAGCAGGTCTAGAAGTTCCAACACTTCCACATTTGCATGGTGGAAGGACCAACCCTCCCTAAGGTCTCTTGCTCACCAGATGGCATTGTGGCTTTGTCGGACTGAAGACAGATATCACACTCTGAAGAAAGCTGTCCCAATGTCTTGCTCACAGCAACATCTACTCCCCTCAGGGACATGGTGACAGTGGAGGGAGTATGTTCTATCCATTAGGAAAACCTAGCTTGCCAGTGAGTGATGATGTTCTTGCTTGTACAGTGACGTGCTGAGAGCTAAATGCTTTTTTCCATCACATGTGCTTTCTCAGCAGAGCGCTGCAAGTCACAGCCAGCGGATTCTCTATCCTGGTCCCCCAAGGCCTAACTTTCAGTGTGACCCACTTTAGTACTTACCTTTCTTCTCAATCTTTTTACCCTCTCTTATATTCATTTTTTCCCATTTAAAATATAAGAGAAGAATGAATTCCAGGAAAATTAAATGATGAGGACAGAGTTAGGGATAACAATGATAACTATTCCTACTTTTCTTCTACGTGGAGCCCTGTTTCTACAATTCAACTCTAAAATTAGCCTAATGTTTCAGTTAGGCATGAAAAACAAAATTAACTACAGATACAAACATGAAATGGAGGGACAGAGAGAGAGTGAATGAATGAATGCATGTCTGTATAGCTAATGCTGGAGTTAGGAGTGATTTTGGCTGTAAGTAATAGGAAAGTCTGACAAGGTATTGAATAATACGTTACAGAAGTAGCAGTGAAGCAGTCAGCAGTAGAAATTAGAATGGTGGTTCAACCATATTCAACTCATTGCCCTGATCTCTCTCAATATGCTAAAGTGGCTGTCACAGTACAGAGGACAACTAAATTGTCAAGAATAAGCAGGTAATATCTGTCGTGTCTCTGATTTGAAAAGCAAACATGTTTGCAGAATTCCTTGGCATATCTCCAAACCTAGACTCTCTAGACTGTGTTCCATGGTTATCCCTATTAGTATTTGGTTTTCTTAGCCTCCATGATGGAGGCAGCCAGGCAAAAGGGGTAAGGGAATGGCAATTATGTTAATCAGCCAATAGTCTCTGCAACAACAGGCGCATACCGGGCCTGTGCCTGTGTAGTGTTTGTGCGCATATACCGAAGCGTGCATGTTTATAAATATGCACACTTATGCATTCTACCACTCTACCTAGTGAAATCTAGTTCATTCTATAAAGCCAAACTAAAAACATATTTCTTTTCTAAGGCTTCCTTTAGTTGCTAAAACAGGTTTTCCCCTTCCCTGTGCTTTCACAGACCTTTGTTCCTCTTCAAACATTTTGAAATTAGCTGCTTAAATGTAAGATGGATAGGCTGCTCAACAATAGGATGCCAGTCTTGGTCATTTGCTTATTTCCACGGTTTTGGAAGGCAATGTGAGCCAATGACAGTATAACAAAAACAAAGATCCAAATTCCAGGATTGAAAATATTACTGCCATCAGGTCATTTTGTTTTCAGTAACTTCCAAAAATATGGACAGCAATGAGATATACTTAACACATGATTCCTTACTATGGAATATATAAAATGGAAAAGCAACTTTCCTTCTGTGAGAAGACAATATTTACTTTATTACTTCTAATGGGAAGCAGATTTGAAAACTAGCATAATCCCATGAATAATTTTAATCAAGACAGTAAAGGAAGAACAATTTAGCATCAATGATGCCAGCTTCACAAATGTTGTAGTTCAATGTTCAGACCATAATTCTATCACTTTTTCCAATTATTTTTAGGGCATTTACAGTTAAGTCATTCTGGCTTATGTCCCTTCATGATGTAGCTGTGTTCAAATTACAAACATTTTACAGAAAATCTGATAAGGGTTTTTAATACTCATTGGGATAGTTCAGCAATACAAATTTTCATTTTTTAAGGAAAAAAAGATTGTTTTTGGTAATATGTGTCACAAAACACTAGAAAACTTGATCATGTGAGAGCTGATATTATACATATACACAAATATATCTGTTTTTTAGATTTACTCTAAGGGTGAATGATCTCAGCTAATATAGCTATATATTACCATACACAAATACATTAAAAATAAAATGACCTCACTGGGAAGATTATGTTGAAATATTTGAAACAAGGAAAGCATCTGTTTTTATGTAGGTATAAACATTTGGCTAACCAGGGAAAAATGACATTTCAGGATTCTTCAACAAGCTCATAGAAAATGGTACCAAAAGAGAAGTTTATCCTGTGAAGAACATTTCAAAATTATGCTAAGTAGAGGTCTTCAAAAGTTTACTGAAAACAGCATGCATTGAGAAAAATTATGTATGAATTTCAAAGCTGTTTATCGGAACAAACATGTTTTAATACCATATTCCTACAACTTGCCAAAGTGCTCATGTAAGGATTAAAGACTCTAGGGCCAGCAAGGTATGCTGAGAAAAGTTACAAGTAGGGCAACATTGAGCATGTTGGTAGCTCTGCTAACAGGAATTTCTAGGGGGCTGGCATTATGGTACAGCAGGTTAAACCTCTGTGACCCCAGCATACCATTTAAGTGTTGGCTCAAGTCTTTAGTATTTCATTTCTGATCCAGCCCCATGCCTAAAAGAGCAGTGGAAGATGGCTTATGTCCTTGGCCCACTGCCACCCATGTGGGAGACCTGGATGGAGGACCAGGCTCCTGGTTTTGGCCTCATGCAGTCTCAGCTGTTGCAGAGGGAAGATAATTCATTCTCTCTCTCTCCTTTTCTACTTATTTGTAACTCTGCCTTTCAGATAAATAAAAGAGCATAGTTAAGAATAAAGTTCCTAAAAAGGGTAATGAAACATTCTGAATATTCAGGGAAAACTGCAATGAATCTATTCTGATACCCATTAAAGAAAGACCACGCTCCACAAGTTACTAACTTTGCCTTCATCCTCAGAACTCCTGAGAACAGCTCTTCCTAATTTTAGGGGAAGGCTCTGCTGACTCCTTTCCTCTTGCCCTGGTGTCACTCCTTATGAGATTAGGATCTTGAGTGATTGGCTGTTCTGCTTTTGGAAATTAATATCTTCAGCTATATAATGGTCATTAGAAAAAAAAGATTTGAACTATGCGTGCTTTTCCTGATCCTAACCCAAGAGTGAGTAGGCTGTAATCAATTTCATCCCAAATATGTATTACCTTACACAGATGGCCTCTAATGGGCACTATGGGAATTACATATTCAGCAAGTGCTGAAACGTGATAAAATTCCCATGGTGTTTGTGGAATTAAAAAAAAAAGTACAATGACTAATTTTGCTTTCAAAATGTCATCATGCCAAAAGTTATAAAGGTTTCAGGTTGATGACTCTTTGATATAACATATAGTTATCATTGAAAAATCGTGAAATAATATTTATTCACTTAGTAAAACCTCCAAGAAGTGTATTTTCTCTTTTAGATGTTTTCAGGGTATGCAGAAGTGTTAAGAAAGTAGATAAATGTGAAATATCCACTCCCAGTGAAGAAAAAAAAAAAACATTTTGCTCAGAGTTAAAACTTCATGTAGGGCCTGGTAGAACATGTGACAGACTTATGCTTTTCCCCAATGCGTATTTACATCACTGAATAACAGAACCTCAGCACAATCTAGTTCCATATTAGGAAATATTCACTCAGAATTCAGGTGATAGTATCTTTTTAAAATGTATGTGGTGTGTTCTTAAATAGGATGAATGTAATAATCAAAATGATACCAATTTAGGCTTAATATTACAACAGACACAACTTGGCAGGGATTTCCTTAAAGAAACAATACTGATAAAGTAAGATTTTTTTATCATTGAAATAACATAAATAAATGGTGGAAACATTTCATAACCCTTATTTTAATAGTAAAAAAATTATTAGGAAGATGAAAAACCAACTAACATTTTCTGAGATAAGGTATCAGACACTACCCGTCTCTTCAGTGAATAGCTTCAGGGAGGCTGAGGAAACTGAGTTCAAACAGAGGTTCAACACAGACCCAAAAGGAATGAATGGGAAATAAAACGGACATTAAATAAAAGTAGGGATTTTATACAAACCACCAAATTCTAAACACTTGTCTCTGTTTTACTTTATTATTTATTCTTTTATCATTAATTTGGAAACCAAAATGACAGGAAGAAATGGAGAAATCTTCCATCCACTGGTTCATTCGCTGCATGCTTGTAACACATAGAGCTGGATGAGGCTGAAGCCAGGAGTCAGGACCTGACTCCCATGTGGGAGGCAGAGCCCCAAGTACTTGAGCCATTATTTGCCACTTCCCAGGTACGTTAGTAGGAAGCTGGATAGGAACAGAGATGGGATGCAGTCCCAGGTACTGAGATACACGATGTCCATGTCCCAATCACAGCAGCCTAATCTGCTGCACCACACTGCTTGCCCCTGATCTTAAGTCTTTAATAACACTGGTTATTTGTTTCTACAAGTTGATTTCAACCTCAGTCCCAAATTTCTAGTGCCAAGTTTGGTTAATTCCCTCTTTCCCACTTGCAGGCCTCAGACTCACATTTTGGGCTTAGCTCCCACATGCATGCCTGGTTTTCAGTCACTCACAAATACTGAGTAGGCAGTTCTGGGCAAGAACTCAGGGCTACAATAGCTGCCTCCTTCCTTCCCAGAATATACCTCTTGGTAGGTCTCTCTGGATTGCTTCCCTGCCCTGTTTTCCAACTACACCTCTTCATCTTTTGTTCAGCTTCACTCTCTTCAATCCTCAAGCAACGAGGAAAGGGCAAGGAGTCCAGAGTGGTGTTTTTCAACTTTAGCACCACCAGGGTCACCTCTGGGGCTTATTAATGGTGGACTTCACACCCACAATGTCTAACCGGATAGGTATTAGGGGAAGCCTAGAAATGTGTACTGGTTACAGTGCTGTTTGGGATCCCCATATCCTCTATTGGAAGACTTGGGCTTAGTTCCAGGTCCATTTCCAATTTCAGTATCCTAATACATTCCCTGGGAGGTAGCAGGGAATGGTTTAAGTCTTTGAGATCTTGTCATCTACATGGGAGCCCACAATTAATTTCCCCAGTTTTTCACTTCTGCCAGACTCCTGACCTGATTATTGTAGATATTTGGGGAGTAAGCCAGTAGACAAGGGGTATCTGTCCAACTTTCAGAGAGCAAGAAAAAGAAGTTACATGTGCAAAGACAGAGATACGAAAAAGAGTATGCTAGAGAAGTTGCTATTCTACAAGGAACCCCTAAGTCTAGTGTGGGGTAGTGATGGAAACTGTGAGGCTAGGAATGAAGCTTAAGGGTCTGTGTGTTAAAGCTGAGTGTTCCAAGGACAAAGAGCAGCTGGTGAATAATTTTCAAAATGGAGCAGGGTTTGAGGGGGAGAGGAAAAAAAGAGGGGATAGGATTAGATTTACGTTTCAGAAAGTTCACGAGTGGTCAACTGGAGACGGGGTGGGAAGAATGTTGGCTACAAGAGCAGGGAAGAGGCTATGGCACTCATCATCGTCTTTGGCTTCAGACATGTTAAAAGCTGGGGTTTGGCTGTGCTGTGTGTGGGATTCTCATTCCACCACGCTGATCCCCTAAGACAGCTGAGTTCTCCATTCCTCCAGGCAGCATTCATACTCAAGATTTTTCTTCTCAACTTCTTTAGTAAGCAATTGACGATGGGGTTTTATTTTAAAAGAAGGAAGCCTTCTCTCCTTCCATTTTAACCTGGATGACAGTCGTGAGAATATTAGGAATGGCTCATTTTCCTGTCTCTCAGAAAGCACAAACTGGTTAATTTTCTCAAAGCTAAGAAAAAGGTTTTAGCCTAGTGTTTTTCGAACCATGGATATCATGTTTGAACTCACAAAGCCTAGGGTTTGGCAAATAAGGCCAGCATTTACACACCCAGCTGCAAGGAATCAGGATTTGATATGTGATTGGGTGTAACTTGCAAAAACAACACATCCATCTTATCTGAGTCAGAAGAGCCCAACACTGTGGAAAGCCTACCACAAAGTGCTCCTAAGAGGAATTTATCCTGCCAGAAACAGAAGCATGTGATTGGAGAAAAGCAGGATCTTCAGAACCTTCAATCAGAGGATCTTAAAGATGAGTTGACAGAACAAACACACAAAGCATTTTCTCTTTTTAAGGAACACAGATGCTTCAAAGGGCACAGAGAGTTTGCCTCATTTACTGAGTTGACAAATCTGTTATACATGTCAATGCTCTCCCCACCCCCAGCACTCATCTAGAGATTATGCAACTATGCACTTGATTACAGTTCTTCAAGTCTGCAATATTCTTCACATATTGCTGCTTCTTCTAAACCAAGTCAGCACCACAATGTCTGGATTATTAAGAAAGGATCTGGAACTAAGGGGCTTGAATTCTTGTTCTGCCAACCACCGGATATGTGCCCTTCAGCAAAACAACTTAACGTAGGAATCAATTTCCACAACAGCTTTAATCATACTGATTTAACAGGCTGTTCTGGGGATGAAATTTGATCAGTCAACTCAACTTTTTTTTAAGTGGGAAAAACCATTGTACATACCTATGACATAGCTATATTTTTGCATGACCTATTTATTCTTTCCAAATTAATAAATTATGTACATTATAAAATGCAAAAACAAAGTTATAGGAAGGATGAGATGAAACAGAAATTCTAACATTTCCTTGCTCATCCTAATGGATCATTCTGCATACCCCAATTTATAGGACATGAACTAAACAGGGCCAGCAGTAGAGCTCTCAGGATTCAGTAAGTGCAAAAAAAAAAAAAAAAAAAAAAGAAGTGGTGGGATTAATTAGATCAGGTGATGGACTGCAAATGGTAAAACAGGAGACTACTGGAATTTTAAATCCCCAAACCACCAGCACATCATGTAAATTTTCATTTAGTTTCTGGTTCAAATGAAAGTGATATGTTCAGCTACTGAGAATAGATGTGGTTGTGTTATCCGAAAAAGCAGTCCATTCTAATACAGAAGTTACTGTGAACTTGGCAGTCTAGTACGTTCAAGAAAAGTCCTGTTTGCTATTAAGTTTTATACTTCTCCAGGAATCCGAAAACCATTCACTGCCACATGAAGTAAATGGCGCTAAGCTATTGTGTTGAAGTCACCCTAAGTGGGATAGCTGGTTCACATTATACCACATCAAGGCTGTCTTCAAACATCTTAAAAATGCCAACTATATTTTGCGGAGTAAAGTAAATATTTTTTTTCCTTCCATACTGTGAAAGGAAAAAGAAAATATCATGCCTTCACTGTCCTTAGTGCTTGCCTCAGTACCCAGGACACTGAACACTGTCTGGAATGGAGTTTTAGTTTTCATGTTTATTGCCTATCAGCCTTGTGTAAGCCAACTAAGAGATTTTTCTATCTCTCTCCTGCTGTGCACCAGAACCTGCAGAGCCTAGAACGGATTCTGTGATGCAGCGCAGCTCAGTGCCTGCTGGATCTCTCCAGCTACATGCGTCTCCCATTTCCATATAATGAACTCTGGAGACAGGCTGCTTGAACAAAGGAGTCTAACCTTCTCAACGCTGCAAAACTATTAGCTCTGCTTTTCACATCTCCCAAAATGCTGTCATTAAGTAAGCACTTACTAAGCACCAGCTTTAATAAATGGTTTAATAGAATGATTTATTCAACTATTTATGAGCTGATTAGCATTTAGCAGATAGTTAAATACTAGACACATGATGAATATACATAACTCCTCATGAAGTTTTAAGCTGACACAGGACATGTATTAAATAAAAATTACAAAATGCATGTAAAACACAACATGACTGTCGCATCAAAGGAGAGCTAGATTAGATGACGCTTAACATCATCATGGGTTCTGATTTTTTTTTTTTACTGTTACCTTCAGAAATAGTATCCGACCTTTAATCTATTGTTGAGAGAAAAATCTTTGATAGAAGACTGGATACATTTTCAATTTTTAAAATCACATTTTTCAGTGTATACCTCATAACCACTTCATCACCAGGGAAATACTGCTTTAATCAATGTTCATCAAGACAGATACTCTATCTCATGCTGTTTTACAGTGTTTAAGATAAACCATTTGCTTTCATAACACACACACTCTTAGTAGGTAATCTATGTACCAGTAAAGATATAATTGTATGTTTCTACTGAAGCAGACAAAATGTTTAAGAGATTATGTTTTCTATGAAGACACAAATGGTTTAATTATAAAACAGAACATAACATCAGAGCCCTCTGTACTGTTAATTTTCAAAGGAATCCAGCAGCAAAGGAGAATATGAAGCACAAATAATTTAAGATTCAAGTGACAGATCAAAGGTGAGAAATTTCAGTATGAAACAAAGCTTCATTACAACCCAGTGGTTTGTAATTCTTCCTGGGCAAATGCAAATAAATGAAACTAACTTTAAATTAAAACTGATTTTAGAAAGTATAGACCAACATTATAAGTACTCTCACTAACTAAAATTGCAAATCCAATTGTGATGTCATTAAAAAAAATGAAGGTTATGAAAGACGAACAGGCCAAGTTAGTCATCTCATGAAATGACACAACTGACAATTCTCTCAAGAGGTGATGATCTGAGACTAGCAGGTGCCATTGTTCACAAAACCCAGATGGAAGCTGTGATTCTCCTTCTCAGTGGGGCTCAAGACAGCTGAAGGCTATGGCATGTTTCTGAAGGTTACTTTTGCAGTATATCTACCTGAACTTTCTGGTTCCAGAAGTTAGGTCTCCCTAACAAAAAATGTCACCTCTTGACCTGTACTGAGTAACAGATTTTTTTTTTAAGGATGCATCAGTAGTTGATCCTTGATGTAACTCATAGAATCAGTTATATAAATGTGATGGAACACAAAGAATACAGTGTTACATCACAGATGATTATATTTTACAGATGGATTCAAGACCCAAACAGCCTCTAATAGTCATTTTTCAACAGGCATAACAGCATCCAGAAGTCTTTTCCTTGTCCTTGTTCCTTTAGGGCGCCGTGAGAAGCTGAAGGCAGTACCTTCTTGTGCCCAGATGCGCTGGGTAGGAAAGCAGCAAAGCATTGAACCAAACAGAATTGTCAGAATATTCTTTCAAGCTTATATTAGGAATTATCACTCTCAAAGGGATGAGGCTCAAACTGAATTTTAAAAATGGAATTACGACTAATTTGAACAAAAACTGGAATGATGGGAGAGAGTGAGTAGGTTTAAAAGCCCATTCTTAGTGTAAAGTTTTCACTTATTTTATAACATAGAAAATAATTATGTTTGCAGGAAAAGTTTTCTAAATCTTTCAAAGTCTTTAGTGTCACACTCCTATTAATATGTCAGTGGCATTTGCTGTCACTGGTTGCAGTTTGTCCAGGCACATCTTGTATGAGAGCACAATGTTATTCTATTAATTAAGTATGGGCCAAGCAATGTTTTGTTTGGAAAACCAGTTCTGTCTGCTTTCAAAAATCAAAGATTTTAAAACCACTCTCCATTGGGGGGGGGGGAGAGGGACTGTCATCTGCTAAATATAGTATTATGGTCTACATAAAAATAGATGTGAATCACAAAACACAGACAGCAGAGTCAACATGTCTCAGCTAATGTAGTGGAGGAAGAAGCCACAGAGATGACCCCTATGACCGTGGCAGTGGAGTTTAAGGTCAGGGCAGCACACAGCAGCTTCTGTGATCACATAGGCTGACATCTGTCTCACTGGGGTAGCTTTAAAGCATTCAGCCACAATTTTGGCTGTACACTGGCTCCAGCTGATTGTAACAAAAAACAGGAGCTCAGCCCAGGAAAGAAGTGGTACCACTTGGGCTCTGGAGAAATGAAAAACCCTGGCTCTTCAAAGGATCCCGCATGGCAGAAGCATGCTCTGAAATCTTGCTTGTCAGCCCAAAGCCTTGAGACTCCACATCTGTGCAGGAGACCCAGAGGAAGCTCCTGACTCTTAGCTTCGGATTGGCTTAGTTCCAGCTGTTGTGGACACTTGGGGAGTGAACCAGTGGAAGGAAGATCTTTGTCTCTCCTCCTCTCTGTACATCTGACTTTCCAAAACAATCAATCAAACAAACAAACAAACACATCTTTTAAAAAGTTTATGGTATGAATCAGTACACAGGAGACTGTTCTATCTCTTTCCCTCCATCTACTCCTCTTTTTCTCTGCCTTTAAAATAAAAAATAAAGACCAAAACCAAAAGATAACAGTCCTAATTAGGAACAGACTGGTTGAGTATGGGATTCAACTTCCCTTTTCTAGGTTTAAACTGTTCAACAGAAGTTGGACAAATTAGCTTACCAGGAGGTGAACATGGATTAGCTCTAAATTTCCTTTTTTGTATCTTTCAGCGAAGTAGCAATCATAGCAAAAGTTTCTGTATTTGTATATTTAAAACAATACAACTACTTTTGATATGGATTTCCCTAGGCAACCTGAATTTCAGTGTAACACGTGATCGCCATCTGCTGGTACAGCGTGAACTTCTATTTCAGTTAAAAACTAGAAGCCACAAGGTTTTTATTAAAGTTAAAAACGAAAAACATAACTGTCAAATCTAGAAAATGCATAAACTTTAAGGCATTCAGGGTAACAATGCTATCTATACACACAAAATACAAAGTTTTTGCCATTGTGTTTCAAGTGGAAACATGTTTAGAAATCATAAAATTTTTTTTACTCTATATAAGTTCTGATTGGTGTCTTCATTTCCCTGAAGTGTATATTAAAGGAGACAGGAGAAAAATAATGATCTCCAAACAAGGAAAGGAAATGAAAACATTTTAAAGACTCAAAAAATTGCAAAATAGGAAAAATCAGTACTATTAGTGCACTGGTTGAGACATTAAAAGGATCATGATCAGGGTTCCAGATTATTCTATTTTATCACATAACATTCCAAAACCATAATCATGTAAGTTGTGTTAGAAAGTGGTGACCCCTCCCCTCCATCACCCATTATCACCTCACAGAGATGGGGGACTGGGAGGGTTTCAGAAAGTCAGTTGGCAACAAGTCCCTGCTGTGAACACACCTGTAAAACTGGCAGGTGCCGTGGATCTGGTCGCAAGGCATCACATTGTTATTCATGTCTTCTTAGGAATAAGCAGGGTTAAAAATTAACTTCAAATATAAAGGGGGAAATCTCTGATATGCACCTATCTATCAATAACTATCTGATGACATAACCTGTATCTATGTGGATCTCACCTGCTTATAAAAACACATAATACCAGGCCTTGGTCATGTGCTATATAACATGGGAAACAAACCATGTTTCCTAACATTATCAGAATCTGCTGAGGAGACCTGATAGCAATACCTACACAGGATAGAGGACCGTCTTCAGGGAGAACCTGGCAATATCCTGGGCAGAAGGAATTCAGTCCCAGAAGGTTCTGGGAGGTGTTAACGGTGCTGGCCACCCTTCATGACAGAAAGGACAAAACTCAACAGACAGGAAGGAACAAAGACACTGTCAGCCTTTAGTTACTTGGAGGCAAGATCACCCAACCTGTGACTCTCACAAGCCAGTTTAGATGTGCAAACATGAGTACAGAAGAAGGAAGCAATCATAGGGTTTTATTTAATGGAGAAATTAAATGTCAAGATGAAGACATGTGGGTGCTATACAGCCTGAACACTGAACAGGAGTGAGAATTTCAGCTCACATTCTTAGGAACTGCATTAGCATGGCTAAATTATTAACTGGGCAGTTGCCCTGATATCTTCATATGTGAAACAGGGCTGATAGCATCCCAAAGGGATAGTGTGAGGATCACACACAAGTTACCAGATGAAATGGCTGCCTTGGAACCGCTCTCGCACACAGCAAGTACCCCACAGGGCTGTATGCTTCTTTCTAGGGAGCAAGAGTTCTCGCAGTTGACACAGCACCCATCACTTGTTCTCAGGAAACTGAGGCAGAACAGCCTAATTCACCTGTGACATGAGACGTGTTTAGCTGTGAGCGAAATGCCAGCAGTGTGTAAGATGAGCACATAGAGTGGCCAGGGTTGAGTGCTGGACTACTCATGTATCTGTCATTTATCATTGGCTACAGATTTGCATATACTGTATTATTTTCATGCTATTTTACATCCTCCATGATATACAACTACTAATCTTAGGCACACATGTGCTGGTGTGTAGCATGTGTATGGTTCAGCTTGCTCCACATCCCCAGTGACACAGAAACAACACGTGGAAGATACTGGCACAAAGACTACCAAGCCTTGCTCTCAGAATGTGAGAATGGTGAAGATCTATACAAAGCATCATCTAATCCCAGACTTTTAACCTAGATGAAGACCTGTGCATGCTTGAGCCATGAGAGGAACTCCAACACATCCTGTAGGTTCCAAGCAGTGGCCCGCCTACCTTCTCAATGAGCTCGTAGCTCTCTTCAAGCTTGAGCAGCCTGTTCTGCACAGCCGTCGAGGCACGCTGGTACACCTTGCGCCACTCCTGAAAGTCGCTCTCTGAAATCTCAGCCACAGCAAAACACAACGTCCTAAGCCCTGAAAAAGAGCACAACCACCAGCTCCAAACCCTGGGAAGATTTTATTCAGATGTCTGCAGTTCTCATTTGTGTGTTGACATCCAATTCAATGATGGCAGGGTCTTAGTGTAAAGTACATCTGTGTTCCCCTTGCCTTGAAAGCTGCCATCTTGCTTCTAATCCCCAGTGCTTTTTGTGCATCATCTATGCCCAGACTGACCTTCCTGAAACCTTTTTTCAAGCTATTGCTTTGCTTCCAATCTTGCAATTATTTCCCATGATGAAATCCAAACCCCGCCCAAAAGCAATGGCACAGTGATGCCTTATCAGCTGCCTCCAAACACACTCCCTGCCATGTGTTGCCCACACAGCACAGTCTCTGCACAGACTGCTCATTGGTTCTCCATTCCTCTTCCTCCTCCACTAGTGGATGGCCTTTCATCTCCTGTAAGAGTCACCTCAGAAAGTCACTGCTTTGAAGCAGCCTCTCCTCACCCAGGAACTCATGGGCGGAAATGCACAAACACAAACGCTGCAATGCGTGACTGATGTTCTTCGCACTTTTCCTCATGGGTCTCCTTTATTTGATTAGAGCTCCTGGAAGGCAGGATCCAGCATTCTTCATAAGACCTCCATTGCCCTGCACTGTGGCAGATTCAAAACAGTGGCTGCACAGATTCTCATTACAGAAGGGAGAAAGAGCTCAATAGTGTCCCCTGGGACACTGGGAAACTTTCTTATTGGGACACACCCATCAGAGTATTTTTTGCTGACTTGACCACAGCAACTCTGTATTATAAAAAAAAAGTTTTCATTGGGGGTTAATCGGGAAAATAAGCCATCAACCATCAATGTGCCTTAGGAATACAAGGCTGATGTTGGAGATTATCCCCAGTTCAAAGAGTTTGTCAGTCTCAGAATTCATTTCACCCTTACCCAGAGAAAAGTTGTAAGCTGGAAGAGGGATAAAGCAAAAGCATTCATCAGCCATGCAAAGTGGCAGTTATCTCATACTCTGAGTATGATAGGACTACAGGCTATTTTTATGATTGCAATTCAAATAATAAATGCCTACATGAACATGTGAGACATACCAAGCAAAGGGAGTAGGGTATACCATACCCAGAGGATCCTACTTTCCAAGAAAAGAGGAGTGGTGTTCATTGCCAAGTTACTGATAATGGGAACTTGGACCTTGGGGGCTGTATGAGGGGATATTTTTCTCATTTAAGAAACTTGGCTGGGTAGCCATGGAGTACAAATGTCACTTAGTCCAGGGCCAGAAACCAAGGAGTGGAGGTAGGGCCCAGTCTGTCCAGGGGCTGGAATGCCTTTCCCAGCTCACAGAAGGGACATGTGTCCTCCAAACTCCACATGCACACAAGCAGACAGTGATGGAGGCTGAGTGGGTTGGACAACCACTCCCATCTTTTCTCAGTCTGGAGGAAGAGGAGAATGGAGTCAGAGAGCAGGCTTGGTGCCACTGGTGACAGTTCCAGCAGAAGAGGACAGGGATGGAAAGGGAGATGAGAGGGGAGAACCCGGCTGCAACCCCTGCTGTCCTGACACAAGATCAGACAGCACATGCTGGCGGGGGCAGGTGGCAGGGAGGCTTCGCTAGCCTCACTGCCCTTCATTTCATGTGGCCCATCTCTGTGGACGATGTGCCACCAGGACCTCATGTGGTGAGTGTGTCAGGGGCACAGAGGCAGGGCTGAGCTTGTTGTTTGCAGGCCACAGGCCTCACACAGAGCCTGGCATGTGACAGGGACTTAGGAAAACATCTTGAGTTGTAACTGGATTGAGTAACCATTTTACTAGTTCCATAAGTTTTTAATTAAAAGCCTTGAGTTAAAAATTGAGTAACGTTTTTAATAGCTCTAGAGATTTATGCCTTCTCTCACAGTATCTCAGTTGCTTGACTCTGGCTTCTTTTTCTAATGTACTGCTGGAGATGCAAAGTATTTACTATTTATTTATTTGACAGGGACACACATGCAGGAGAGGGACAGGGCGAGAGACAGAGAGGGAGGAGAGTCAGTGGCTATGTTAGGTCAAAGCCAGGCGCCTGGAACCCAATCCAGGTTTTTCATGTGGGTAGCAGAGCCATTACTGCTACCCTCCTCCCCTACAGGGTCTGTGTTAGCTAGAAGCTGGAGCCAGGAGCCAGAACTGGGAGCTCTCTGATATGGGATGTGGGCATTGAATTGCTTGGTAAAATGCCTGTCCTCTCTGTTTTAATCATACACTCACCTTCTGTAGCAAATTGTTCCAAGTGTTTTAAGGTAATTTCTTTGTATTTTGAAGTCTCTGCTAGTCGCTCATAAATGACAGTGTCCTGGAAAACAAACAGCAGGTATAATGCACTGAAGTAAGCATTCTGAGTTTCATGCAGTTGATGCTGGCAACATGACTAACAGCAAGTCAGTATAAAAGTTAACCACTTTGAGTATAGGTTTTAAAACCTAACACATCTCTTATTAATGTTTGAAAGGCAGAGTTACAGAATGAATACGAGAGCAGAGGAGGGAGAGAAAGAGGGGAAGAGGGGGAGAAACAGGGGAAGAGGGAGAAAGAGGGACAGGAGGGAAAGGGTAAGTGGAGGGGGAGAGAGAGAATAAGAAGCTTCCATTTGCTGGCTCACTCCTCAAATGCCCTCAAAAGCTTGGGCTGGACCAGGTTGAAGCCAAGGAATTTCATTCAGATCTCCCACGTGAATGCAGGGGCTCAAGAACTCAGGGGGATCTTCTGTTGTTTTTCCAGGCACGTTAGCAGGGAGCTGCATTAGAAATGGAGCAGTTGGGACTAGAACTGGCACCAATATAGGATGCTGGCCTTGCAGGTAGAGGCTTAACTTGCTGTGCCACAATGCTGGCCCTGACAAAATATCTGTAATAGTTCTGTTTCCTTAATGACACTTCAGAGACACAGAAATCCCCCTGCCTGTGAAAATGCTAGTCCACGGAGTCAACCAACCTTGGATAAGTGAGGCCTCTGATGCTTCTATGAGTCCTAAACACACACAAACTTCGTGTTTGGTCACTACTCTCCAAATCAAACAGCAGAACAAGTATTTATTAGCATTTACATAGCACTTACAATGGACCAGGTGTGTAAACTAATTAGGAGTGTGGCAGGACATGCATACATTACATACAGATAATCCTCATTTTACATGAGAGACTTGAGCATTTGTGCATTCTGTTGTCTTGGTGGGGTGGGGCTCTGGAATTAGTCCCCTGCAGATCTCAAGGGAAGCCCTAGGCTTGCATTTACACCTCTTTTCTTGCTATAGTATAAATCTCTATATAAATCTCTGTATAAATCTATAGTACCACAGTGTTCACAGTTTCACTGAATCAAAACCTTGCTTACCTCCCATATGCTGTAAGACTGTTCCCTATCCATGACTTTTTTTTACTTTATAAGTTTTTAAATTTTAGTTATGTATTTTTAAGTTTTCCCCATAGGAAGAGAACAGGGGTCATGTGTTTCAGATATAGTTCTGGGAAGATAACAATACTTCCCCTCTCCCTTCCTCAATCCCCACTCCTTCCTTTTTCTCTTTAAGTATTTTCAACAACATATTACCCATTTACTTCACAGTCACAGTCTTAGCTTACCACTAACCAGAATGTTTGATAAGTAGAATGACCACTGTTTCTCAGGAAACAGACAATGGCTATAAATAATAACCCAATCATAAGATGTGAGTTTCATTCTTACACATTATTTGCGTATTCTACCTTAACATCACATAGGGCGAGTAAAGGTCTCATGCAACATTCTGAATGTGCTACAGGGCACAGGACAAAAGTCAATGCTGGACTGGACCGAGTGCAGGAACCTGTGGTCTTGTTGTAGTACTTACCAGGGCCTATACATGCCAGTGTGCACAGGATATTCCTAGGGTGTGCTACAAGCTCACTGAGTCACAAAACCTTCAATAAGTTTGAGTGGTTTTTTTTTTAGTATTAAAATTTTATTTATTTACACTTGAAGGCCAGAGTCACACAGGGAGAAGCAGAGACAGAATCTTCTATCCACTGATCCATACCCTAAGTGACTGCAATGGCAGGAGCTGGGCCAGACCAAAGCCAGGAGCCAGGAATCTCCTCCAGGTCTCTGACAAGGATGTAGGGATTCAAGGACATGGGTCATCTTCTGCTTTCCTGGGACATAAGCAGGGAGCTGGATTGAAAGTGGAGCAGCAGGCACTTGAACCGACATCCAAATAGGATGCCATGGCACTGACCCCTAGAGTGTCTTTATGGAAACACTGCTCACATAAGAGGCCCATAATAGGGACAACTTGGGACTAACCTCAAGCTCAAACTGCCCGAAATGGCTGATTCTATGAGTGCCACTTCAGCTTTAAGACTCAATTTACTTTGTAAGATTCAACTGTTGGATTGTTTTTTAGGTCCCTTTGAGCTTGGGTTTCAGATAGCACTGATGTTTTTCCAGTTTTTTTGCACCTTTGTAACTTGCCTGCTACTTCTTTAGTTCCTCTGCAACTGTGGCTGAATGTTTAATATTTAGTCCAAAATGGTTTTATTAGATCAGGAAAAAATAAATCATTTACCTGTAATTACTTTCTCAGTGGTATAACCCATTTTGGGGTCTCTGGTCTCAGGGCTGAGGTTTGGGGGCTGACTAATGGTGCATGATTTAGAACCCTTGGGAGAAGCAGAACTTTGTGACCCCAGAACAGATGGAATAGTCCAGGTACCAATTACACATTCCTTTTCATTTTTCAGTGGCAGAATTGGAAGGGGGGCAAAGTAAAAGGAAATGACAATTTCCCCTCACGGCTCCGTTGTGAGAATGAAAGGAATAACTTAGGAATTCTAGCGTTTTCCAGAGGCTCATGAAATTGTCAACAAAATTAATACTGGCTACCTTAACATCAAGAAAAATCTGTCTTAAATTCAGAAAAGCAAAGGGGACAAGTAATACAGTTAGAAAGACTGAATTCTGTAGTGTATCCCCATGTCAGCAGAAGAAACTGATACTCAGAACTAAAGAAATGAGTTCTCCCCTTAGGTTCTGGGCAGGCAGAGGCAGAATGTGGCCTTCTGCAGCAAGCCAACTGCCCAGTTTACAAATGAAAAGTACATGCACATTAAAACTTTTCCACACAGAGTACCGCTTCTTTACTTAGGGGTTATAGCAAGTATTTGGCACATGCATAGGCTCAAAAAAGGTGTTTTCCCAGGACCCAACACTTGGGCATGCTTGAGGGGCAAACTTGGAGGAGCCTCTAGGGTCTTACACAGCGAAAATTCTTGGCAGAGTTTGTCATCTGGCATCTGGTGCCTTAGAACAGATGGCAAGGGCTGCTGCTATTGCAGTGGCACAGAATGAATTACACTCCTAAGAGCCCTGGGATGGCAGGAAGTTTCACCTGTGATTGGTAATCATTGTCTTTGGCGTGCTTTCATTTCAAAAAGCTGATGTCCTATTCTTGTTTCTACCTTAACCATCACATAGGCTAAGTTCAACACTACTCCTTTCTATCTGCCTTGGTACATGTTTGAAATTTTTGTTAGCAATAAGATAGCAGTGGGGGAAAAAACCCCAGCAATCAATACTGAAATTACCTAGGAAATCTTAGCAGCCATTAGCCAATTTCCATCAAGGAACTGGCTCTCTGCTGTCAGGTTAACCAGCAATGCAAGGCTGACCTGCTGTATGCAGCCTGGGCTCCCTGCAACCGGGACGTTAGCCAACACATCAGAAATACCCACATTTAAACAAACTACTGATAAAGACTTTTTTGTGTGTGTGTGTAGCTCAGAATGATCTGATCTTGCTCTCTAATGCAATAGTGACCTGCTAAAAATGCTTATCTTCAGATGTGGTTGGTTTGTATTTGTTACAGAATTTCATTTAGAACACACTTAATTTGAAATCTTTGGTACATTAAGTTTCCTATAATTATTAGTCAAGTTCCTTGTTTTTTTCTCTGGTATATAAGTCAGAGTAGGAGTCTCACTTTCCTGACTAAATTAAATTTTTACTCGTATAAATGTAACTCTTCCAAAGTTACTAGTTTTCATGGATATAAAGTGTATAGTGTGTACCTCTTTTTTCAAATTTAAAAATTAACAGGGGCCAGTACAACAGCTCAGTTTGATAATCCTCTATTTCTAAGTGTGGTATTCCCATATGGGAGCTAGTTCCTGTCCCAGCTACTCCACTTTCCATCCAGCTCCCTGCTTATGGGATCCTGCACCCACATGGGAGACCCAGAAGTTCCTGGTTCCTGGTTTTAGATTGACTCAGCTCAGGCCAAAAAACTGGTCATCTGGGGAGGAAACCAGTGGGTGGAAGTTCTTTCTGTCTTTCCTTCTCTCTGTAGATCTGCCTTTTCAATAAAAAATGATCTTTAAAAAATTAACAGAGCAATTAAACCTTATTATAAGAAATATGGAAAGATGAAGAAAAATAAGTCATCCATAAACAACACACACATACACATATGCACACACACAGGTCATTATTTCTTTTTGGGGTATTCAAGATGAACTCTTCAGCACTGTTTTTCAGTTCACTAATTCTATATCTACCTTATAAATTGCATATAAGACTTGTCCCATTTCTCGATTTAAAAAAATATTTAAAGGGACCAGTGCTTTGATACAGTAGGTTAAGTCTATACCTGTGGCACCAGCATCCTGTATTGGCTCAGGATTGAGACCTGGTTGCTCTATTCCTGATGTAACACCCTGTTAATATGCCTGGGAAGGCAGCAGAAGATTGCTCAAATGCTTGGACTCCTGGAAGATCTGGAAGAAACTCCTGACTCCTGGCTTCAGACTGGCCCAGCTATGGCCGTTGTTGCCATTTAGGGAATGAACTAGCTAGTGGAAAATTCTCTTTCTCTGTCTTTCCTTCTCTCTCTAATTCTACCTTTCAAATAAAATTCAAAATATACAATGCTTACCTTATAGGTGTTTCTATTTTCTATATTAACTTTTTATTAAAAATAGTTGAAATTTATACATTTATCATGTTTTTTAAGCTCTAAGGATCCTTTGTGACACTGATCTACACAGATGATACAATGTTAAGTCAATTCATGTTCCATTTGTTGATGTTGCTTACTATCTTGTTTTCTTGCTAGTTTTGAAGCTTTGCTTCTGCTATGACCCTGTTTGTATGCATGTCAATCTAGTGATTTTGTATTTGTACACTACCTAGAGAGGTGAACATGAGCTCTCCTCAGCCTTTTTTGATAACTGGACAAACTCACCACTGTCTTAGGCTGGCACCTATGGTTTATAAGAGCAAATACTATTTGTGCCCAAACTTCCATAGCAGCCAAGTTCCCTTACCCAGCTCAAGACTTTCATTCAATGAATGTCTCTCATTTTCCATATTGGTTCACAAAGATTTTTTATCTTGCTTTTGATCTTGGTTTGTCTTTCACATTTCTCTTTATACCATCTTGACTGCTGCCATGATTTTAGGTTGAAGGAGATACACCAAAGTTTGAACACATCATGCTACCTTAACTGGAAAATGCTACTGATGAATTTGCAATGGTCCTTACTGCTTAGTTTTTCTACTGTACTTGCTCCTTGTTGATCATTCACTCTACTGTAGAATCAAATTCTAATATTTTTTTCCTGGTTCTTCTGCTTCTCTTTTCATATGTTCTCTTCATTTGAGATCTTTTAACCCCTTGCTTTTAATTTCTAACTACACATGTGAAACAAAATGAAACACCCTCAACTACTTCTCCTGTGACATCGAGGCATCTATGCCTGATGGTGTAGGATGTATCTCCCAACTCTGTATTTTGGTAAGTGGCTTACTGCCACTCTTGTTTGGACTTTGTCAATGGCCTGAACTGACAGCTCTATCTTTGCAGCTCTTTTGAGTCATAAATTCCCTTCCAGATGACCAGGGGAAAAAGAAAATTCTTGAGTGTGAAAAACAAAAATAAATGTGATTCAACTCACATCTAAAATTACAGCTACTCCCTGGCAAACTACAGGTAGTTTCCAAATGTTTCTTGCTATTTAACATATTTGTATTTTTTTGTTTGTTTGTTTTTCACTATTTCACCACATTTTATTATAGCCAAGTTGGGAGTGAGAGGAAACAAAACAATAAGTTAATAAAGGCAATCTATCCTGGTAGCTATTAAAAAATAAGTTCAACTTTCTTCTTATTCAATGCTTTTTTCCCCCAAAGTTTCCAGTCAGAAGACTATTCAAAACTGAAAATAGAAGTAAATGTATTAGTGTTGTAAACTGAACATGTACCAACCACTTCTAATGGGAGGTCATATGGGACCGATGCAGTAGCTTAGCGGCTAAAGTCCTCGCCTTGCATGCGCCAGGATCCCATATGGGTGCCGGTTCTGATCCCAGTGGGCCCACTTCCCATCCAGCTCCTTGTTTGTGGCCTGGGAAAGCATTTGAGTATGGCCCAAAGTCTTGGGACTCTGTACCCATGTGGGAGACCAGGAAGAAGCTCTAGGCTCCTGGCTTTGGATCAGTTCAGCTCCAGCTATTGTGGCCACTTGGGGAGTGAGTCAGTGGGTGGAAGATCTTCCTTTTTGTCTCTACTCTCTGTATATCTGACTTTCCAATAATAACAATAATAATAATAATAATAACAATAATAATAAGATTCGGGAAAGTACAATTCAGAAGGAAAACACTGACCATTGACCTCAGTGACTTTCATTCTTCTATTAGTGTAAACAATTTTAACTAGGAATGGTCAGCTGAAATGACACATTTCTTTTTCCGTTAATATAACATGCCAATCTGTCAAAGCTAACCAATAGTCAGAAATATTGTTATAATTAAAACAATGCAAGATAAATGTTAATCAACAGAGAAGAAATTATAGTAGTTAATGTGATCCAAATTCCTTCCACCCCCCATTCTATGGTCTTTTAAAAATGAGATTAAAATCAGAACAGATTTTAAATTATGCAACTGTAAGATAACTTTCTATATTGTACTGTTTTCTAACATAGCTTATATAACATAAATCTGAAATATTTCATATACAAAATTGAATCATAAACGTAAATTAGGCCAAACATTTTCAAAGCACAAAATTTACCCACATAAGGAACTCCACGTTTCGCCAGAAAAGGCTGAACACTATTACTATAAAACACCAACAGAAGTGGGTGTCAGCAACTGCAGGTTAAACATCTGTGTTACATTTTCACAGCAGACTGCCTAACACAGACATGGTAAACCAGTATAAATCAAAACTTTAAAAGACAAAAGTAAAAACTTACAGCTCCTTTGCAGTAAAGTCGTAACTTCCCGGACGGAGTGCGAACAATCACTGACATTCTTTTTCTGGCGCTGAAGGAAAGGTTTTCCAAAAAATGTTATCACACAGAGGATATGCATACATACACTTATCACGTCTCACATACATTAGTACTAACAGTGAAGAAATAGGCCAGATTATGAGCCCTATCCTTTTACATAAAGACCATTCCCTTGCAGTATGGTGGGATATCTGAAAAATTACACTGTGTTCTCTAAGGCACAGAGGTACCACCAACTGTCCTGGAGGAGTCATTTGCAAAATAGCTCCCTAAAAATCTGCAAGAGTGAATACCCAACAGACTGAATTCCTAGTTTAGCATTCTGAGATTTGAGCCCTGTTTAAGCCAGTATCTTAAAATAAATCAAATACTACAGTTTTTATAAAAAGCTGAATGCCTTTCAATTTTAAATCCATACCCAAATACATTGCCAGTGTTTAAAAACAACTTATTGGGACTGATGTTGTGGCACATTCCAGCTCCCTGGTAATGCTTTTGAGAAAGCAGAAGATGGCCCAAGTGTCTGGGTCCCTACCATCCACATGAGAGAGCCTGATGGAGTTCTAGGCCCCTGACTTCAGCCTGGTGCAGCCCCATCTTTCTTGGTCATTTGAGGAGTAAACTAGCATATGGAAGTTTTATTCTCTTCTCTCTGTGTCTTTCAGCCTTTGAAGTAAATAAAACCATTAAAAACATACTTAGGCATTTACAATTATTCTTTATAATGATTAATAGCTAGCCACTGGCATCAGCAGAGCTCACAACCGTGGACAAACAGCCCACCAGACAGGACTCAGGTCTGAGTGCATGAACGTTCTCTGCAGCATTGAATGCAGGCGTCTGCATCTCTGCTGCTGAAAGATGAATTCAAGCACCAGTGGCAGTTGTGCTAACGTAAAGGTCAGAAGTTTCTTAGAGAAGTATTTAGAAATATTTAAGTTTCATATTTCTGCATTTATAACCACTAGGATACTACTATCTCATGCTCCATTCCTGTTCTTTAACACTTTTTTCCTCATTAAATTCTTCACCGACTCGTAGATCAGACAGTAGCATCATTCTCTTCAAGAAGGTTCTTGACACATTATTCAGTAGCATGTTATCTAACTTCATGGTGTTGTAAATTTCTAACTTTCTTCCTGTTGTTGATTTTGTTTTGTGGCTTTTCACCTGGGGGATTTATAGTGACTGTGTAGTGGAGACTGTCATGTCCAGATGTGAGGATACAATGCAGTGTGCATCTCTACTTCCGGATCGAGGGTGGATTCCCAATGAAACTGTTGGATGACAATGGGATGCTGGACTGTCTGCCATTGTCCATGCCCACAATGATGGATTTATGATTGTTTATGAGAAACTATACTATTGTAATGATATGGGGGAACTCAGTGGGGGAGGGATTTATGGGAGGTGGTAGGGGAAATCCCAGGGACTAAAGAACTGTATAATAAAATAATAAAAAATGTAAAAAAAAAAAGAAAAAAGAACAAAATTGGGGATTGAGACATAAAAAAAGAATATACTTATTGATACTTATTGAATCTGCTTTGTAATGATACCTTTTTTTTTTTTTTTTTAACCACAACCCTTCTAGATTCAGGCCTCTCTTAATTCAGTTTTGATAACATTATCCCAAACTCATCCAGTTCTCTTTTTTTTCTCCTGGTGAGATCCCCAAATTCTAGCATCCTCATCTTTATTTATTTATTTATTTATTATTCTTATTATTTTGTTGTTTAAGAAAAAGTCCTTATTTGTATTTTTCTGAAAGAGAGAGAGAGAGGGGTAGAGAGATCTTCCATTTGTGATTTCACTCCCCAACTGGCTTCCACAGGTGAGACGGGGCCAGGCAAAAGCCAGGTGTCTCCTATGAAGGGCAAGAACCCAGGTCATTGAGTCATCACCTGCTGCCTCCCAGAGCACACAGCAGGAAATTGGAATTAGTGCTACATCAACCTAAGTAAACAATTACTAATTTTGGTGCAAAAAGAAAGAGACGGGGGATGTGCTCTAATTCAGCATGTAGCTTCCTACCTATTCTCTTTAAAGACTTTCAGAGCATAGCAGAAAACAGTGTTTGCCTAATAAATTGGACACACCCCATTATTTCTTGTTATTAATCATTGGTATGCAGGCATTCTCAATCAAGATGACAACCAAAGTTAGATTAGAAAGGAAATGACTCTTCCATGCAGTGCACATGCATGCCTTATAAAGAGAGTTCTAGAAAAAAGATGCACATTCCAGTCCCTGAAGAATAGCACTACTTCCTAGAGAATGGTGATACAGTATTTGTTTATATAAAGATTTATTTGAAAGGTAGAGTAGTAGAGACAGAAGGAGAGAGAGAGAGAGAGAGAGAGAGAGAGAGAGAGAGAGAGAGAGAGAGAGAGAGAACGAGCCAGCGAGCTTTGATTTGCTGGTTCACTTCCCAAATGGTCCTAACAGCTAGGGCTGAGGCAGGCTGAATCCAGGAGTCAGGGACTTAATCCAGGCTTCTCATGTGAGTGTAAGGACCCAAGCACTTGGCCATCTTTTGTTGCTTTCTTAAAGACAACTAGATACAACACGTATGTAATGAGAATGAGGGCTTCCTGATCCATTTCTATTCCATATAAATCTGGATGTCTCTAACTCTGCTCTCAGTTCATTAGCCATAGACTCCTCCTCCTATGGCTAGTCTTTTGAATCAGCTGTATTCCAGGAAGATTTTTGAACTTTCATGAGAAGCCTACACTGCAACATTCGGTTGAAAGCTGTCATGACTATATACATCCAGTGCAGTTAAAAAAATAAAGGACTGGTCATTTTAACATTTTAAAAATAAGTTTAATTACAAACACAACACACTTTCTTGTTATTTCAATGGCAAAAATAAAAATAGGTACACATTTATTTTATTTATACAAATCACAGAGCAGGTATTTTACCTGGTGAACTCCAAGACATTGAGTAATTCATATCTTTCTTCCTGTCCCAGCTGTGAAGAAATGGAATATATCAGTAGATACAGTTGGAAATATCTTGGGCTTCTTGGACATAAACACTGACCACAAAGTATTATTAGAAAGAAAAGACAACGTGAACAGATTTTTCTTTCTGAAATATGGAAGAAACTTACTAACTTTCAGGTTAAGATACACAGAATGTAAAGCCCAGAAGAGTAGAAAGCCAAAAGGAAATCCAAGTACCAGGGAAGCAGACTTTAGAGCAAAACCATCCCAGACGGGAGAATGGAAAGCTTCTAAGGAAAAACCATGATTGGCCAGTTTATCTGGAAGAGCTGTGTTGGGAGGAGAGTACTAGGAAGTGTGTGAAACAGTTGGTAATAGAAAGAAAATAAAGCTATTAAGACAGTTGAGGTATTTATCTTAAAGAAATAAAGTAGAAAATTTATTTTTGGGAGTAATTCTGTGTCAGAAAACACAATATTTAAAAATTATATAATTACTGTCAATAACAATGCTGACCCATGAATACTGGCAAAGATGGAATAGAATAATTAAACAATGATTCTTAAGATAATTCACATATGTAACACAAAGATTTCAAGGTATAGTTCAATAAAAATTGCAGTCAGAAGGTACCTTTGTCAAAAGGTATAGTATGTGCAGCCACCAACCCAATCAGGATATGTGGTGCATCACCCCTGCTCTAGCAACATCCTGGTGCTCTTTGCCAATCAATCCCCTGCCCTGAGGCAACCACTGCTGTGAATTCTATCACCACTTACACTTCTCAGGGAGCACATACGTGAAACAAAATAGAACTTTACACTTCTGTTGGATAAGTACAACATAACTTCTGGGTCAGGTGTAAGTTCATTTTCATTAAAAATGCTAAAACCTTTTCCAAATGGCTTGTACACTTCACTACTAGAAATGCATGACTATTTCTCTTGTTCTATATGCTCATTAATACTTGGTACTGACAGCCTTCTTGGTGCATATGTGCAGAAGGATCTCTGAGTTTTAATCTGCATATCCTGATTGACTAATAATATTTTTATGTTGCTGATCATTCATTCACATGCCTTCCTTTACTCATTTAAAACTGAACTCTAGTTCAAGCATCTGTGCTCATGGAAACCATGGCATGGATCATGCCCAGTTCTGAGGTGACTTTCCTGCGAAAGCCACTTGATACAGGATTCATGTGATACTGAATCCATTAAGGATTCAAGCTCTTGAAAGAATGATAATTGGATATGTTTTGAAAGATAGGGCTTGTGTCAATGACTAGAGAAATATCCAAAAGGATAGAAAATGGTTGCTTCTGGGATGAGGGCTTCTATTTCAATATAAGCCTTGAGATTTATTTTTCAAGTTAGGCATATGTATAATGTTGGTTAAACAGAAAAGTAAAACAAAAATAACTTACTGAATCAATAATCACTGAGTCGGGTGTTCTTCCAGTGAAAACAAAATTCAATTGTTTGGCTGCTCTGACCAAGGCTCCCTCATCTATTTTAGGAAAAAAGTGAAAGCAAATATATAATTAGAAAAGATTATTCCAAATACAAGAGAAGTACATTAATCTAATATAATTTTAATTAAGTTTTTTATTCTAACTTGTTACTGAAACCCAATTCCCTTTAAATTACAAAAGAATAAGAAATAATCTTAAATGTATGAGACCTATATAGAACTCAAAATGATATTAAGTCATACTGTGAACATTAAGTCTTAATGCTAGTCATGCCTTCCTAAATGGATAATACAAATGTATTTAGCTCACTATATTCATAATATTAACTTTCTGAAATTCCTTAAACTTTAACCTTTTCCACCTAAAAAGCTGAATACAGATAACTAATGGGCCAATTAAACAACCAATTTAAATGGACACTTCATTCATACTCATGGAATTACATCAACTTTTCTTTGTGAGGGTGGGTATAAAACAAGGAAACATTCACACAGTTTCTAGTGTAGCCATATGAGTGAGACAGAACATTTTCTAGGCTCTTTAGCAATTTAATACATTCTCTAAGTTGCAGGTACTAGTTTAGAATGTGGTTTAAAAGCACTCACAAATTACTAACAAATTTCTCCAAAGTACATTCTTTCTGTCCTAAAATTTTATAGTGATCAAATTGATATCTACCAAACTTCACAGTAAAAAGATCTGAAACTAATCTTAAATATTAACTGTTGATAAAAGTACTAACAAATATTTTATGGACTTCTTTTTAAATGTGTGAAACTTTTCTCACTCAACTAAGCAAAAAGCTGCTTATCACTTTTAAAAGAGAAGCAAAATTGAAATTCTAAAGCCACATCTAAAGGTGCCTCAAAAGTTCATGGCAAATAGAACAAAAAGATGAGTCTGTTCTCTTGTAGAAAACACCCTGGAAATGCATACATAAGTTGTTTTATAATACACATTTGCATGAACTGTTTGAAGATCCCATATGCACTCTGTAATTTTAGGTGACCAGCTCTTTTCCATCCGCTTGTATGCAAACACATTTTATGACTAATAGCTTACTATTATTTATTCATAAAGAAGGAAAATATTATGTTGAAATCAAATAAATTATTCATAGAGAAAGATAGTTGAATAAAGTAGCACATTTTTCCATTTACATGAATTTTATTAAAATTCCTATATAACTTATGTTCCATACTAAAAATTACATATACAAATTCACATATTTAAACATATATATTTTAAATTTGAAAGCCAACTTTCCCTAGTAAATGATTTTTTGAGGTCTAAAAGTCACACTCAATTTAGCTATTTTCCTTCTTCCAATTAAACTGATTTCTTTTCTAGGCAATCCTGAATGTTGTAACAAGCTTCGCTACAGACATATTTTAGCAATTGCTTTCTTTGTACCTGGAGATGCTGCTTGATAAATAATCTTGTCACCCTCGCGTTCAGGTACTGCCGTGTGACAGACTGCCATCATTGTGAGAAATTCACAGATGATAGGAGCGGTTGGCTAAGAAATATACATGCAGGTTAGCCTGTTAGTGTAACTAATTTTACATCCATAACAATATGATTTCATGCGAATCTTACTAAGACACTGGGGTGTAGGAGTGTTAGCAACCCAGAGCAAAAATTACTCAGGGATAAATCATACTTCCACTCAAATTATTCCTTTGTACACTTTCCCATTCACTTTTTAAAAATCTATACAATCATGAACTCATGCTGGGCAAGTAAAAAACGACTTTCTAACAGTAGATTTTGGTAATTATTCAAAGTAATGAAAGTCAACAATTCGGTAAACATGGATGACAACTGAGAACCACAGTGATTGGTTTTCATTCAAGATGGAAAAGCTAATGGTCTTCTGTTGCTTACATGATTACTTTGGAGATTTTCCAGCAATGATGAGTCACTAAATGTTTTTTCATCTCCAGACTGTGAGCTCTGCCTAGGGGTGGAAAAGGAGACAACACTGATTCACTTACACACAAGTCTGCAGATCTATGTGCAATTTGATTTTAAAACAGACTGCAATATGGTAAATGTTTAGTAAAGGAAGCAATTTAGTCTGCATTTCTAAATATATCACAGATTTCAAAATTGTATCATAAAATATATTCAAGCATTTATGTGACATTTATAATGCAATAGGAAATACCACTTATTACATATAATATTTTATAGTCAATTATTATACTATAGCTACATGAAATTCCAAAAACAATCAAAATATTTGAGAAGATTGTTAATACAGGGATTTGAGTTTATTTTAATATAACATCTTCAGTTTTTAAGTATTATAAAATGTGTTGATTGCTTCTAGTTCTACTTTATATGAAAAATCTCTGTAGTGATTAATACATATTTATCATATGAAATACAAAAAATGAATAATAAACTGTTTGCTTATCAACATCTACCATTATCAAAGTCTAAGCAAATATTCTGTTTTGAGTGCTCAAGGACAACAAACGATTAAAAAAAAGCAGGATGTTTTGGGGTTATAACTGTTAGAGAAGCAGGTGTATTATGTAGTTCACCAAAAACAAAAGGAATTATAAGTATGTTGATAGTCTACTATTAATCTCATGGTAATACCATTTATTACCAAAACAATGATTTATAAAGGAAAAACAAGGAACATTTATATTGGAAATAGCAAAACAAAGGAATATAGTTTGCAATGTACGGAGGACATATATCTGTGTTTCTGTGCACAGAAGTTCAAAATTCACCAAAAAATAATGAGTGCAATATCAACTAAAGATCATCCAAAATGCTCTTAATTTTAATTTTTATAGGTTACAAAAAATCTTCCTAATATCAATGTGTCAAATATCAAGACCTCCAGATTTTAAAGTCAGAAGCCAGAGAAGAATGAATGAAAACAGAATTTGAAATAGAACATATAAATATCATCAATATATTTCTCCCATAAACCAAAGTTCCTTATTTGCATATGTGGTATATTACTTCACAAAATTACACTAAAATACAGATCTTTCAACACGTAACAATTTGGTGCATTCCCACTAAGCAGAATGAACACAGTATCATCATTATTCCTACTGCTGTAGTTTCAAAGATGGAGGGGAAAAAGCCAAAGAACTTTTAAATGACTTATTAATTGGTAGACAGAATAAAAAAATTCTTAAATTATTATCAACTATTAAAAGCAATTTGTTACTTTGGATTTTATAGAGTTTACTAGTGTTAAAACATATTAATTGGGGTCAGCATTTGGTGTAGATGACTGTGTTGATGCCTGCAATGGCATCCCATGTGAGTGCTGGTGCAAGTCCAGGCTGCTCCAGCTCTACTCAAGCTCCCAGTTAATGTGACTGAGAAAGCAACAGATGATGGTCACAGCAGTTGGGCCCCTGCCATCTATGTAGGAAATCGAAATTGAGTTTTGGGCCCCTGGTTTCAGCCTGGTACAGTCCTATTTTTGCCCTTTAGGGAGTGAATAAATAGACGGAAGCTCTCTCTCTCTGAAGCTTTATTCAAATGAATAAAATGTTAGAGTATTCATGAATGGTTCATAGACACATTATTTTACTTATGAGACAAATTAATGTCATGAAAATCCACAGTAACATCGTGATCCACAGCGCAGGACAATGAACATTCATATACATTATCCACATTTATGCACCACACACATAAAGACAAAGGCAGTATAATGCAAAGCACAGCTTTTCCCTAGTTTTTCACTCGTTTTTGTTTTGTTTACAAAAGGCATCACTTTAATGTGACAGCTGGATTTGTTTTTGCTGGCAGCTGTCTGCAGGGCTGCTGCCAAAATGGGCTTGTGCTGGGACAGGTGTGTACAGTGTCCTAGGCAGACCAGCAGGCCCTGTGGGCTTCCTCCATCTCCAAATTCACCCCAAAGTCTGTATTCAGTAACCACACAGAGTGCCTCCTTCTGAGGTACCCCTAACCCCTGAAAGACAAAGGATGGGATGAGGTCAGGTTCTTGGGTGGGAGTCTGGATGCAGGTTGTGTTTGTAGCAGGTGCCAGGAGTGCCTGCCTTGAGAAGGAGTGACTCCAGCTCTGATTTGGACCAGCAGGGGCTGATTTTGTGTTGTCTTAGAAGTGGATCTTGTCTGGCACCTCAAGGATGCTGCTCTTGCTCCTGCCACACCTTCTCCCTCCCTTGCATGCTGTCAGCCTGAGCTCTCCAGCCCTCCCTACTGCTCCTGGCATTCCTCCCAGGTAGCAGGGAAAAACTGTTTTGTCTTCTTCAGGGAATTCCACCTGCTGGGGCTGGTGAGAAGCCTTCAGTGTGGTGTGGAACTTGTGCTGCCAGGTTTGCTTTCCTGTGTTCACTTCACTTTTTACTGGTGTCAGGCTAACTTCTATGAGTCAGAAGCTGCTGAATTGTAAAGCACATCTCCCCAAGTCTGTCTTTAGCTGCTCCAAACAAAATAAATTAACGGGGACCATGAGGCAAAGGGAATTTTAGTTCTGAGAGACAAATGCAGGCACAGGCCATGTCCTCTGGCTGCAATCACAGTCATGTGATTCACGAGGCCTTGACCAAGCATGGGCTATGCACATACTCTAAAATCTGAAGGTGCCCAGGTTTTTCTTTTTTGCAGAAATATAATGTTCTGACCACTCATCTTTTCCTTTGCAGTTAAAAAAAAATTTGAAAGCTAGCTTGGAGAGAGAGAAGGAGAAAGATAAAGGAAGGAGAGAGAGAGAGAGAGGAAAACAAGTTCCCCCGTTTGTTTGTCCACTCCCCCAGTATGAGTAGTAGTTTGGGTTGACATTGGGTGCTGGGAATTCAATCTAGGTTTTCCACCTAAGTGCCAGGATCCCAGTTCCTTGAGACATCACTGCTGTTTCCCAGGATCTGGATTTGCAGATGACCAGAATCAGGAGCCAAAAGCAGAAATCAAACGCAGGTATTATCTTAGTGGATACAGGCCATCTTAAACACTAGGCCAAGGCCACTCCTGTAATGTTTTAAAGAATATCATCATCAGGACACTAGAGAAGAGGCACTCTCTCAGACACTGAAACTAATGAAACCCACCCTATTCCAGCCCAGCCTCTTCTGTTTTAGAGGCCAGGTAAACACATGCTCCATGCAATGCTTCCCAAAGGACTTTGGTTTAAAAGAGTTACGGGAACAACACCTGCCTAGGAGCCACCTGCTGCAGGCAGAGCAGGCTGCTGAACACCTACTCGGGCTCAGAGCCCACTCCAATTCAACTCCCTGCTGTTGGTTTGAGAAAAGCAACAGAAGATGGCCCAAGCATCTGATTCCTGCACTCATGTGGAAAAACCAGAAGAAGCTCCTGGCTTCTGGTTTCGGCCTGGTCCAGCCCTGGCCACTGTAGCCCTCTGGGGGGTGAAACAGCTGATAGAAGATCTCCTTTCAGCTTTCTCCTTCTCTTGTTGAAGCTCTTTCAAATTAAAGTTAAAAAAGTAAGAAAATAAGATCAGAATATAGTACTTTCTATTGAAATTGTGGTACTAAAGTCCACAGTGCATTTTATGGTAATCTTCTGGAGAATCACACTCATTAGTACAGATAACAGAAAGAATATGGTAAAAAAAAAAAAGCCTAGAAAAATGTCATTGAAAATATGTAGTTTTGGAAAATAAGCATATCTTACAACTACAAGGAATACTAAGAATAAACAGATTTGTTTTTCTCTAACCCCCAAAACTATTATCAATTTAGTAGATGGTAGATTTTTAATACTTAGCAATTCAACTGTGATTGAATTGAGGCAATAAGTTAGCTGTTGATCCTTGGTACCAGTTTGGAAGTAGTACTGTTTATATGTTTAAAATGAAAAGTCATCATCCAATTATCTTTAATGTCAACAGAATATGCTTAAAAGCGTTGATGCCTAGATTTGCCTTCACACTAGGCTAAATGTAAATGTGTAAACCTTTTAAAATAAACAAATAGTAATCTACATATATTTAAGGGCTAAACACTGTGAAGGTTTTTTTTTTTACTTGGTATTTTTGTCATGATAGTGACTGGCTTGAATAGTAAAATAAATGTAATCTGAATTTGTATGTGGGAATTAACAGACTATACATTGAACACAGCCAGACTGTGCTGTACGCTCAGATTTTTGATTTATGGAGTCATCTGCCTCTATTCTTGAAGCCTAGCAGAAGGTAGACACAGCCAGAAGCCCAGGGCATAGAATGCATCCAGGTTCACACTTGATCTTGGTTTCACAGGCAACAGGACACCAGGGATTGAGGTTGGACAAGTGGCACATTTATGAATTTGTGAAGCTATGCACGACTGTGCTAGCTTTCCTTAGATAAGTCATACTTCACTTACGTTTCCTGCTTTTGGTATGCAACACAAGGAATTTACTGAACTACATTCCAGGCTGAGAATATCAAATGCAATGGAAAAAAATAACTGCAAAATTTCAAATATATCTGTGCCCTAAAAACAGATTCTCTTTGAAGTTCTTGAAAGTCTGGTGTCTAAATTAGTATGGAACAAGCACATGTTTCATAACTGGATATATCAGTGTTTTTAACTCTGGCTCCATATTATCTGGTTGTAGTCTTTGGGGGAAAATTATTTATTAGTTTCTTTGTCTAAATTTTATTAAATTTTAATTGGCAAACATGTCATAAAGATTGAATGCCATCGGAGGTGATATGCACTTTCAAATTACTGACCAGATCTATTTAAATATTTTAAAAACAGAACTCACTTAACCTTTAAAAGATTCAGATGATGTAGCTAACATTATTCATATTTCTCCAGTTGAGACCACAAAGGGAGCAAATTTGTTCAAGGGTACCAGCAGGACAAAGATAAAAATTTTGGTGTTCAGAATTTAAAATCCATTCTGTGTAACACAGGGTGCCACTTGACTCAGAACACAAAACCTTTACTCCTTTATCTTCACAAGACTATGGGTAATGACTTTATAGGTGAAGAATCCTAGCATACGTTTAAAAATAAAGTTCACTTTATCATAAAGTTAGCAAAGACTTTTCTCATGTTTGTTTTCAAAAATCATTACTAAGTTTATATGAAGATGCAAGTAAAATATCAATGAAAAAGACGGCATTTTTATTTGCAATTATTTTGTTTAGAATACAGTATCATTGGGCTGGTACTATGGTATAACAGGTTAAACTGCCACCTGCAGGCCCGGGAATCCTATATGGGCACTGGCTCAAGTCCTGACTGCTCTGTTGCCATCCAACTTCCTGCTAATGTGTCCAAGAATGAAGCAGATGATGGCTCAAGTCTCTGGGCCCCTCCTTTCAAGTGGGAGACCTGGATGAAACGCGCAGCTTTGGAGTGACTCATCCCTGGCTGTCACAGCCATTTGGGAAGTGAACCAGAGTATAGAAGATCTCTTTTTGCCTCTTCCTTTCTCCCTGTACTTGGGCCTTTCAAATAAACAAATATATTAATCTCTGAAAAGAGAGAATATTAGATCATATTTTTCACAGTGTTTGATAAAACCAATTTACTAAAATAGGTAAGATAATATCTCTTTTCAACAGTCATATGTCATGCAATAACTTATTGAAAGAATACTTCAAGTAATTTGAGTGAACAAATAATTTTAAATAATATTTCCACCTTACTGTAAAAAATATATGTAGTGGAGATGATTTTCTTCTCTTGGGAAGAACTGGGATACTTTTTCTGGAGAAATCCAGTATCAAGTCTACACTGGTGAACAGTGTTTGCAGTTCATAGAATTGTGTTAATATTATAGAAAAGCAACAGCAAGTACAGGTACACATGGCCCCCTACTTACAATGATTCAATACAAGGAATGTAACTCAGTGGTCAAACAGCATCTGCAATCAGCATTTTCACTACATTCTCATGGAATTAAATAAAAGTGAATATGTGCAACATTATATTCGAATTACCTGCCAGCCATCAATAATCTGGTGCATTAAAAAACACTAAGATCTATTTAGTTGTGTGTGGGTGTCAAACACATGATACTCCAAGCAATGAGCCTGTGGTGACTCATGAGTTATCATATGAACCGAACAGCTGCTTCTGTCAACTAACCCTCAGTATGAGGTTTCCTAGATGTCTTTAGAAAACCTCTTCACTCAGGTTGGAGAATATTAAAGCATGTTATTGGACTTCAATGTATATCAGAAATATAACAACATCACAAAACACATCAAAAATCAAAACACAGCCGCCTTTGAAGCCTCAATATTTTTCTAAAGTCGTTAACATTTCAAGAACCCATTTTCTAAATTTCCATTTGCCACCAAATCCTGAAAAATTACAGAAAAATCAAGCCAACATTATTCAGCTCTAGCTAAAAATGGAAGTTCACAGAAGAGGAGATATTAAATATAACAAAATTCACAAAATATAAAAATCAATCCTGTCTTAACGAATTTAATCATATTGCCCTGAGTTCCAGTTCTTGGCAGTACAGTCTCTTATTTGTCCCAGACATTTCATTAATAAGTCATTTCATTAATAAGACTTTTACAATAATCAAAACAAGTATAAACGGAAACTTCTGTTGCTTGTCTGTCAATGCATCTTTCCGCAGCTCTGCAGGGTGCATAAGTTGTGGCAGCAGGTGGCAGTGCTGAGCTAAAAACCCATAAAGCGACAGGCCGTGTCACTGAAATCCTAGGTCATCCACAGCCTAGAGAGGCTGCAGATCATTACAGATTTTACTAAAATAAACTATAGGAAACTCTGGTGAGCTTAACCTTTTCAATCCATGATTATGAGATGTGCCTAAAGGTTACTCAATAGAAACTCAAGGACATTCAATGCATTTCAAAAAAATACTTAATTTACAGGCAACGTGGTCAGCAGTGCTCTTTCAGAAGCAGTGAAATGTGTCTAATAAAGCAATAGGATATAAACTTTCAAAAGAGATTAGTGAGACAGAAGGATGCATGCAGCTTACCATTCATCAGGGGAGCAGCCATAATCCTCTGGTTCGGGGACATGGCTTCCGAGAGAGCGGGTGGGGCACAGAAAGAGAGTGAATAATCACGGGAGGGCAGGAGATGCAAAGGAGGGAGGGGCTGAGAGCTGGAACCTCCACAAAGTTAAGAGAATGAACTTTTAGCTGAATCTGAAAGAATGGCAGTTAGTGCAGTTAGTAGTACATGCCGCATGGGAGCTAAAGAGCCTTACAAAAGTATCCTGGACCTAGACAGTCAACTTGCCTTTTTACCACAAAATTTATTGATTTTTATGCTCAGAATTTAGGATCTAGTAAGAAAAAGACAAACTTAGCAATTAAAAAACATGCAAAGGTCAATGGAAAATTAATCATCCAATCACATATTTTGGCAGAAGAACATTCTAATTCAACAAACATGGCTTATAAACAGCTTATAAACATGGCTTATAAACGTCTTTTAACAAGTGCATTAAAGTAAAAGTTAACTGCCTTTCTGCAGGAAAATGAAGCCACATTAAGAAAGATAAGATATTAAAAAATATTTATCCAAGTCACAATTATTTTTTATCTCAGAAAGCATGTTCATCAATACATTCTTTAATTTCACTCATCAGCTCACTTCAGTAGAGGGAAACACTGACGGATGTACTCTTTACAAACAGTTTTTTAGTAGGAAGAGGCCTGTAATACATGACAGAGTAAATTTCTTGTTTCCTATTTCTTTGATTATGTATGACCACTCAATATTGTTTAAAAATGCAGAGTTCAGTATAGTTATAAAGTCACTGTTCTTTCTAACAATATACAGTAAGCTTCACTGAAAACCTGTGAGCTTTTTACTCCCTTAATCTCCATCACACTTTGCCCTTTTATCAGTTTGGTCATGACATAGATCTCATAACCCTAGTGACAAAATATCAAAATGCCTCTAACGCAGTATCCACTGCATCACTCCCATCGCAAGGGAAGCAGTCCCTTTTTTTCTCATCATTCTCTTCCCTACCACAGAAAGGGCTTTGGTATATGCTTTAGGGGAAGAGTTAACGAACTCTGTGCTAGGCTGGACTCCCAAAAAGGAGTTGGCTGCAGCAAAACTGAAAAATGGCCACACCTCAGCACAGAATGCCATCGCTCTGATTAGCCTCCAGTGTGGGACCCCTACCCGGGAGCAATGCCAGGGGAGGGTTTAGAGGCACACAGCAGCAGCCACTGTGCCCAGGTTCTACCAAGTTGTATTGCTGTGATATGCTGGCTCCTGACTAATATTATGGACGAGAACGGTGCTTCCCAACTCACACAGCTTTTAAGTTCCACAATTCCAGGGTCAGAATGTCTCTCCCCAAGTCTGCTGCAGTCCTGGCAGCACGCTGAGTGGTATCCAGAACGTCATGTGCAGCGGTGACTGGCACAACCTGCTCCCAGTCTTGTTCCTGAGTTTCCCAGTGATTATGCTTCAACATCTCTGGTGTCTGCTAAGTGGTCGGCTGCCCTAGGGCATCTTTAGTGCTGTCCTACTGGCTGGGTACATTCAGCACTTCATCAAACCTTCTTACAACTTAACTGAAGAAACATTTTCTTAGAGAACATTCCTTGACCTCCCTGAATAGATCAAATCTCCCATCAGAAACAGACTGTTGGACTCTGTTGAGATTTCAAATCTGCACATTACAATTACTTAATCAGCACCCACTGACCCCTATTTTGACTATAAACATTAGAGAACAGAAATTGTGTGAACTTTTGTTGATTACTGTATCTCTAACACAGAATATCACCCACCTAGAAGATTGATGAACATTTATTACTATGGATAAATCAATAGGTGGCCTCTATCAGCATTTACCATCAATCATGGTGAACATTCATTATAAATGTACATGCTATATTCTTAGACCATGAGGCGAAGTGTTGCAATAATTGTGAGGTTTCTCATGGTGAATCACTTCGCAGGGTTAGGGAAGTAGCTGGTACTTTTTGCAAACATCTTGCTACACTGTCAGTAAATCCATTCATGTACCATGTCCACAGATAAGCAATACATTGCTTCTTTTAAGCAATACATTGCTCACACATATGTAGTATGCTTATAAAGATTTTTTTTAAGTCTAAAAAACAGTTATGCCCCATTCAGTTCAATCTATCGGTAACGTCTTACTTGTTAAAAAAGATGGCTTCTAGGGTTGTATCTCAGGGTCTTTACTAAAATTCAAACTATCAAACACAAAAGCATCTTACAGGTTTCTGGTATGCAAGCATTGTGATACACTTGATTTATTCTTACAGGATATGATTTACTAAGATAAGATTTTGATAGTAAATGCTTGATAATGTTTCTAATTTGTAACAAGTTGCTACTATCTTATAGCGAAAGCTAATGAAACAGTTTTATAAATTCAAATACAGTGGACATAAAACACAAAGGTGATCACTACAAATCAGCATCATTGGCAACTAGGTAAAAATCTTTGTGTTTGCCCAACATGAGTTGAAAAAGGCAATCCTTAGGACAGAAATGAAGTGAGAGGAAACTCACTGAAGCATTATGTTGAATGTTAAATACTTTCTCCTTACAAAAATATGGGACACACAGAACTAGCCAAAGGTTGCAATATCAGGAACCTTGTTCTTCTAGCTGACAACATGCAAGAGCAATCACCTTTGGCTCTGCAGGGGTTGACTGGGGTTTATCTTGTTTCTCAGAAACAGCGCTGAAGCAGCAGCTCTGACGGCACTTACTGTTGCTATATGGACATGCGTGCCACCTACTGTGTCTTGTGATATCATCTCAGGGTAGGCACAAAGACCTCCCATTCTTTTGTTGATGCTGAAAGCACACACATGTAATACTTCTCCATATAGAGCAATTACCCAATACTGCTATGGGACACATGAGGGGCTGGAAGGCCCCCATAACTTGTAGGAAATCCCCCACAGAAAGGTGGTTGGCAGTAATTGCTCTCTTCTATATCTATCCCTGGAGACCGACTGGAATCAAACTAACTTTTCAGCACTGCAAACAGAAGAAGTCCTGTTCCTCTAGTGCTTCACACATGTGCCACCCTCTACAAAACCTGAATTACAACTGTACCCCAGGATATGCGGCTTAAGCATTCAGACAGGGCAAAGGAGACTTAAAAGTACATACACAAGCAATGGAATTACTGGGAGCAGTTTAGCTGGTGTTACTCCACACAGTTTCCAGTATTCGTGAAAACATGATACAACATCCAAAGATATGGTCAAATTTCACAGACAAATCAGCATTTGTTTCCTATGTCTAAACCTGCCAGAGCTTCCTATCTGGAAAAGGATCTTGGAGGTTGTGTGGTCTTCCTTTTTCACTTTAAGGAATCAGGGAAATCTGAAAAGGAGTTGCCCAAGGTCATGTGGAGACCCTGAAGTGAAGCTGGACTCACATCTTGTGACTGTACACATCATTAACTTGACTGCCCCGGGGGAAATGTGTTTGGCAACTTAACATAAATAATGATGACACTTTGATCAAACCCAGCTTATTTTCTCACAATCATCAATGATGATTTTACCAGCAGGCATGGGAAAGTGCTGATCTTCAGAGCTACTGGTCCTGTAGCAGGACCTTGTATAAGGACCTGTTCCAAGAGTGAGGAAAGACGCAATACATTGTAGAAAGGAAGAAGTCAGATGAAATCGCAGCTTTCTGTTTTGGTCATTTCACAATCCCCAACTAACAATGTGAAGAACTTGCAATTCAATTGGCAACTTAACCAAAAAAAAAAAAAAAAAAAAAAGGATTACCAACTATTAAACAGGTCACCATAAAAGTAATATTTAAGAAGAAATACAGAACTTGTATAAAAGCAAATATCAAAGTCCAACATGAATGGATGACAAACTCCAGAATCACAGTAAGCCTTTTCCTTTCTTTTCTGGAATACTTGTGAATGTAACAGAAACATACAAGACACCACAATGTGTGGCTGCAACTCAGGAGAGTGGGTTGGGAGAGCCAGGATGGCCTGTTTAGGAAAGTGGCATCAAAGAAAAAAAGATGCAAAATAGCATTCAGTCCTGGAAATTGTAAGCAGGTTTCTTAAATGCAATGTCTGTATTACTGTGCGAGACATTCAATCAACTATCTCTGTAAACAGTTTCAAGCAGTTTGGAGTAATTTCTATTCATACTCTCTCCAAACACAGGGAACAAGATCTCCCTTTAAGTTTTTTTTTCACTGTAACCTCACGAAAAGAAAAGCTCTTATTCTTTTAGATTTTTCCATGAAACTGGTTATTTATAATCTGAACCAAGGTGCTTTTGAAATTCCACACTTTTTACAGTGACACACTACATGAAGACAGAGGGTGAGTGGGAGAAGCCAGCAAACCCAAGCAAGTGTCCATGCTTGAGTAATCCAGAGGGCAATAGGCAGTGGCCACACTTGTGAATTGGGAGAGTGGGAAAATTTGGTGACGGGTCAGTATCCATTCCCCAGGAGGCTGTTGTTCCTTTTCGAGCTGTCCTATCTAGGGAAGACAGAATCAGATTTTTTCATATGGCTCCACAAGTATTTTCAAGTGACACCTTCTGGACAGGGTAGGCAACCACATTTGGAAATGAGGAGAAAGTTGGGAAGGTATAGAGTAAGCATATTCAAAAGACAAGTCATAGCCTGGGAAAGATTGTGGCCACATCCATTAGCCCTCAGATCTAAGAGTTTCAGGTCACTAACTCCTTCCCATCTTCAGGATTTCAGATCGCTCTCGGACAGCAGAGAGAATGATGACAGAAGAAATAAAAAAACAAAATCAACAAATAAGCAAAAGCATAACTGTGAGAATCAACAGTATTTTAACTAGAAAGCTGCTCAAGGACTGACTGCATGCTCTTACCACACTCAAATTGTACTCTTAACTTTATAGCAGTGCTAATGGACGCTGAAACCAGAGACCTTCAGCAACGCCAAAGCCCGACTCAAGTGCTGAATACAGCCCACATCTCACGTCATTCACAATGAAAACAATACCAAGCTTATAGATTATAAAATACACTTTTGTCCTGAAAACAGAAGCTTTCTAGATTCAAAAAAATTCCAAAGATGACAAATATTCCCTAACAAGAAATCCCAATGCCAGAAATTGTCCACATTAATTAAGTGTTTCATATTCTAATTAAAGGGGAAAAAACTCACCCATAAGCAACTCCTGCTATGGTGCACTTCTTAAACTGCATTACATTGCATGTCAAGGTGCCAGTCTTGTCCGAAAATATGTATTTAACCTAAAAATTTGAAAAAAATTAAAATGTCATATTAACACTTCAAATGTTGTTTAATGCCAGAAGAACAACCCTTATATATTTTAAGCAACTTTGTTACATTACAGGGGCACAAGGAATGCCTAGTACCTACTTTCTGTAATTCACCAAGGTATACATTTGGCTTAACTTAGTGTTTTAGCAACAAATTATTTCATGAACGGTACTAAGATTTTTTTAGGAAAACTAGTTATACAGAAATATCCTCAGTGCAGTCTGAATTTCTACTAGAAAGTACCATTGCCATGACTTAATATTTATAGAGCATGAGAGCATCTCTTAGCACGTCTCGACATAGTAAGCAATTGTAGAATTGGCAATAGCTTGTGCAATTAACTTTATGTAACATCTGAGTTGTTAAGAAAAAGGATAATTCTGGTCTAATTGCCTTCCGAAAAGAAAGAGTTGGGAAATGGCAGTGGTATAAAACAGAAAAGTCTTTTTTCAGCTAGTATACACAAATAGATGACAAATATGTACATAGACATGAGTAACATAGTATGAATTATAAATGTTAAATTCCCATTTGACTAGACTTAAACAGCATCACTGATGATTTTTTTCCTTTCTTCCTGGATGAAAACTATGATCAATTCATTACATTTATAACTTGAAGAGCATTCTGCACTCTATATGCTAATCAGGCTAAAGTATGAGGAGCCTCACTAGGCTTGTGCGGTATTTTACTATGACAGCAAATTCCAGCTTAAATGGCTTTTTAAAAAAATTACTAAATATGAAAATTGTAAGTCACATGCTACCACATATATTTACACCAATTATTCAAATACTGGAAAAGCAGCAGCTGTCCATGCATCCGACGCTGCCACAGAAGACAGGAATTCCACCAAAACTGACTCGAACTCAACAAAAGTCAATACGAAGTTGAGTTTACCTGACCAAGTTCCTCATTCAGATTTGACGTTCTGGCCATGGCAGCAGTGTCTGTGGGTTCATAGTGCATGTCCAGATCCTTTAAAAAATAAAGAATTAATTCAATGCAACTAATAAATAAATACATGTAAATTAAAAAGACAGCAAATAATATCTTCATTAGTAACTCACTGTTTAACAGGTGAGTTGTTTATATTAGGCAACTCACATTTCTTGTTTTCCATGCACCATTTCAATTGATTTTCCTGATAAGTACTCAACACAAAATATTATCTCTCTTAGATAGGGTAGGATAGTATGGTAGGCAGAGAGTCTCCTTAGAGTTAGATAACCCAGGTTTACTATCCTACCATCATTGTACATGTGGGTCACCTATAGTAATGATGAGATAAGGTATCACCCATGAAGTGCTTTTATTGTGCTTAACGACATGAACACACACACTCACAGACACACATATTAAACATTGCTCAAGTAATCAGGTTTTCAATCTCTGCAAAAGTTATCCAAGAGATTCTATCAATTTGTACATTGTACACAAAAGTTTTTGCACTGTATATACTCATAAGTGAAACAAACACATCAAAGGCTTTTTATTATATGCGCCTGAAGCTTGCCTATATCATCCTACATTTCCCATAGATTATTTTACTAACAGATCAAGGCCTTAGTTTACAGGCCCAGCACAAAGGTTCAGTTGGCTAATCTTCACCCTTCAAGTGCTGGGATTCCACATGGGCACCAGTTTGTATCCTGGCGGCTCCACTTCCCATCCAGCTTCCTGCTTGTGACTTAGAGGATGATGGCTCAAAGCCTTGGGACCAGGTAACCCGTGGGAGACCTGGAAGAATCTCCTGGCTCTTGGCTTTGAATCAGCTCAGATCTTACTATTGCAGCCACTTGGAGAGTGAACCAATACAGAATATCTTTGTCTCTCCTTCTCTCTATACATCTGCCTTTCCAGTTAAAATAAGTAAATCTTTTAAAAAGGTTGTAATATAAATATTCACAAAATAAAATGATACAGGCAAATTCTTTATTCCAGTTAATTTTTCCCATGTTTGCTTTCTGAGCCTGATCAATTATTACTTTTGGAAACAGATATTGGATTTTGTGTGCTATGTTTCAAGAGAGACATTAAATAACTGGATCACATCCAGATAAAAGAAAGATGATTAGAATGGGGGAGGGTGAGCTGGGAATCTCATGAAATGAAGACCAAAGGATATGGAGGATGTTTAGTTACAGACAAAAAGTAGAACAAGCATATAGCTGAGTTCACATTTTACAAAACTACCATTTAGCAACAAGATTTTCATAATACATCCATTGAGCAGGCCAGCATCAAAGAGAAAACAGTTGCTAATCTCATTTTCACAGGAGAAAGGCTGCATTGTAAGGAAGACCATAATAGAAGATCTCTGTTTATTAAAGAGTTGGTTGAAAAGCATAAGCTTTCAAATAATTCTATAGTTACTTGAGGCAAACACAAGGGTACTTTAAAATGTTCAGGGAAAACATGTGTTGTGAAAAATCCATGAATGCAAGTCCAAAGTTTTGACAAACAAGCACCTCTTAATTTTTGGAAGTATTTCTCTTAAAAAACACAAAGAATAAAATGTTCAACTCTTCTAGCTTTACAATAAATTTCACTTTTCTACAAATAACGCTTTTTCCAAGTCTCCCCACAAGGGTGAAAGGGGCCCAAGCACTTAGGCAACCCCCCACCCCACTAATGTTCCCGGCCATAAGCCAGAAATTGGATCAAAAAGCAGAGCAGATGAGACACGAATCAGTGCCATATGGCATCTTGACACTGGCACTGGAGGATTAGCCTGTTATGCCGTGGCACCAGCCCCCAAAAGTTCAGCAATTTTAACTTTGATAAAAATAAAACTACAGCAACACAGCTTATTTTTAAAATTTAGAAAACATGTCTAACACATTTTAAAAATATTTAAGAAGAAATTAATAAAAATGTAAGCATGGCCAAAACGGTCTAGAAAAATAGATTACAAAGATGAATAAACAAATTAGTTGTTACCAGTAGCAAATATAATATTTTTGCATTATGTTTTAATGTCAATTAAGTTTTAGAGTATGTTAAGAGATTCCTTGATTCATGTAAATATTGGGGGATACAGTGAAGGCATAATTTACCAATCCTATATTACTGTCCATAAAATAAGTTTCAAATAATGGCCCCTTCTCTACATGTCAAGAGATCAAAAACCCTACTATGCTCCCCCTCTTTTTCACATATGCATATACACACGTTTATGGTAATGATAAACACTAATAATTTGTATTTACCCAATTTATGAAGTATGCCTGAGTAAATTTCACCACTTCTAATGTAACCAACAAGCTGATAGGAATGAGGTTGTTGAAAAGGATAATGAAGGTCAAGAAATTCAGTCCAAAATTATTAGCGCCACCATCTGTTGGAGAAATTAGGGAAAATGTCATTTACAGTTTTATATTTTATATAAAATAATACAGTTTTATATTTTATATTTATATAAAATATATATCATATTTATATTTATATATTTATATAAAATAATACAGTTTTATATTTTATATTTGCATGGATCAGAATTTTAGGATAACAAGAATTTTCCATTGTCTGGAGCATTTGTAGATAATTTGAAAGAATACTGTGTTGATAAAAGGCTAATTGTCAAAAATGTCATTTGAGATGGAATTGTAATACATGTATTTAATATACTGCTAATCCTTTTAGGAACTGTATAGTACTCATGGTGAAAACAGCACCCAGTATCATGGTATAGTTCCAAACAGGAAGTTGAGGAAACAGAGAGAAGACTGAGTTTTAACAAGTGTCAGGTCTCAATTGTGCAGAACTACTTTTGTAATGAATTCTTACTAACTTAACTTGCATTTTAAAAGTAAACCAACAATCACTTTTTGGTCTTTTGGATAAGAGTATGCGTACAAGCAAATGAGCAGAACAGTAACAGCAGAAACAAGGCAAACTTGTGCATACTGTATGGTCCCGGGCAAACTGACATCTTCAGCAAATCTTACTCTTCCTGCTAATGAAAATGAAACAGCTGGGCCAGGTACACTGAACACTATACGAAGAAACAAACCGATTTTGGCAGTAGGAGTCCTAGTGTTGGAAATCATACCCCTATGACTATAAAAACAACTGGGATAAGTGTAAAGACAAATAAATATCAAAAACATTTCACAGTTCAATTTTTAGTAGTAGTCTACTAGAATTTATATATATACTTTTGGAAATTATATTGGCTAGTGGAGATGCAGATTTGTTTCTTAAAAAATATTACATTGCATTTATAGCATGGATAAATGCTCAAAAAAAAAAAAAACGGCTTAGCAGCCACTATACAATATGAAAATCATCACCAGGGGATTCACTGTGTTTCCTGAGGTCCAAGAAATTCCATTCGGCTGAGGTACCTCTTAAGCATGTGAACTACTTTTGGGGGCTTCATACCTATGTATGGATGATTACACCATAACATATTCTATCTATGCAGTGACAGCCTCCATATATTCATTTGATTTTCTCTGATAGTTATAAGCATCTGTGTTAAATATATTTTGAAAGCATAAATTTCATTTATTTATAGCATGTAAGAGACTAAATATTCTATGTCTCTAGGGAATACTCATTTTGTTATTAAGGATTGAAATGTGGGAGAGCCCAAAATTTTACTTATTTTGCTGGATATCTCATTGAAAAGTTAAATTAAATGCCCAGCTATCTTTGGCAATATGAGTTTTGAAAACATACATAACATTGGGCCCGGCGTGGTGGCACGGTGGTTAAGGTCCTCCCCTTGCACGCCCGGGATCCCATATGGGCGCCGGTTTTAATCCCGGCAGCCCCGCTTTCCTTCCCGCTCCCTGCCTGTGGCCCGGGAAAGCAGCAGAGGACGGCCCAAAGCTTTGGGACCCTGCACCCGTGTGGGAGACCCGGAAGAGGCTCCTGGCTTCGGATCGGCATAGCATCGGCCGTTGCGCTCACTTGGGGAGTGAATCATCGGACAGAAGATCTTCCTCTCTGTCTCTCCTCTCTGTATATCCACCTTTCCAATAAAAAAATAATAATAATAAAAATAAATCTTTAAAAAAAAAAGAAAACATACATAACATAAATAAGATCAGTTGTGAAACAAATATGTTTGAATGAGTGGAAAAAACAAGTGCAGTAATCCCTTGACTGCTTACAGCTTAGGTTGAGATACCAGTCCCTCCCAGAATGCCTTCGATTCCAAATGGCTGAGCCCACGGAGCAGACAAGAGACATGGCAATCAGGATACAAAATAGGATCAGAATCTGCATATTTGTAATCCGTTCCACGTTTGAGAGCTTAAGTGGAGGACTCGTTGAGTTCTGTCAAAAGAAACATGATGAATGATGAAAAGGGATACACATAAAGAACTCAGTAATGTCTTCTTAGCATCTGATGACAGTGACAAAGACACAATTCACTATCTAGACATGAGGGTGACGCATGTAAATCATGCAAAACTCACAACAAATATAGGAGGTGTCAGTGGCTAACCACCTCTCTTTCTCAAGGTCCCTATGCCACTCATACCTTTCCCTAGGAAGCAAAACAATGACAGAGAAGGAAAGAACATTCCCCTTGCAGACACAGATTTTGCTCATCACATGCAAGATGAACATGCCTTCCTATGCTACCTAAGATAAAAGAGAAGTTTAGGAGCATCTAGTCAGTTTCTCAGCTCAATAGGAAAGGCAGAGAAGGCCAGAGCATCCACAACCAGACATGGGCAAGTCTGAATGCAATGTTTAAGGATCTCAGACTTTCATATTTGTAGTGGCATTTAGCAATATTTTACTGAATGCCAACAGCAATTGGCTGCAAGGAACCAAAGAAGCAAGTTTCCTTGGTTATATCTATGATTCAAATGGCCATCTGTGCCAACCAAGGAACCTGCAGGGTGGAAAACTAAGTGCCTTAATCAATACAAAAAGGTTTACAGCATTTATAGACATGGCTAGAGGTGGAATCAATAGGTTCCCTGTCGACAGGTAACATCTTCAGGCTTGGGGGAAGCATAAAGGCATTAACCCGCAGGGCATGACTGCCACCGAGTCTCCTGCACTAACTCCTAAACACCAAGAGTAGGGCAATGTAGAGCATGAGCTTTATCAGACAAATGTAATTACCAGTGTTAGTATTAAACAATGTCTAAAACCTAAATGTTAGGACAAACAATTTTATATACAAGTTTTTCTTTTATGAAAAAAATAAATATTACAATTTGGTCAATGCTGAGCAATCTTTATTATACAAACAATTTTTTTATCAGTCACAGAAATTACTGAAAAAGAAGTAAATAAAAGAGGTAGTAAATGTTACTGGTGAGCCAATACACAAAATCACCACTAGGATGGTAATGGGTGACTTGTGAAACTCTCCAGTGTTTCCAGGTGATGACCCCTTCTTTTAGGGAGGAAATTTGAAGAAGTCACTCACCAAAGTATCAGATTCTGAATATATGGGATGGGGGAGGATCAACAATCTGTGACAGTTGGTCTGCTGTGTTTGGAACTAGCACCTGCAGAGCTATAGACAATGCACTTAGAGAACACATAGGTGCAAAAGGCTTCACACATAAAAGTTCACCTGCATCAGCTTGGTGTCATGTCCAGTGTAGACAACGATCCCGTGGACCCACTGCGTGTTTCTCAGCTGAGCACCTCGAAGAAGGATCTGATCTGCGCCCAGGGGAATAGTGCTAGGATAGATTACGTTGATGTTAGAGCTAATGCACCAGAAAGCTATAGCCAGTACAGAGTTCTGAAAGATTTCATTACTAAAATGCCCCTCTGACATTTGCTTTATTTCTGAATTGGGAATCATTTCCCCACCAGTAGCAATGGAAACAGCTGGAAGGAAGTATTAAACGTTCTTATCTGCAATTGCCTGAATCCTGTTTCCTCAATATTCTCATGTTGAAGCTCTCACCCTCACAGGGACAGTGGTGGTGGAGGGTACCTTTGGGAGGCACTTAGGTTTGGAGGAGGCCGAGAGGGCAGGGCCCTCCTGATGGGATTAACGCTATTAGAAGAGGAGACATCAGGAGCTCGCTTTCTCTGCCCCATGGCGGCACCGCCAAAGAAGAAAAAGAGTCTTCATTGGAATCTGACTACACAGACATGCTGATTTTACATTTCCAGACTTGAGAATGGTGGGGAAAATAAGCTTCTAATATAAGTCTGCAGGTCTATGGAATTTTGTCCTAGAAGCCAGACCAAATAAGACACACTATTCAAAATAACAGATAATATTTTGGAATCCAGAGACTAATCCTCAAACCTACTTAGTGATTTTACTTGCAGAAGTTGATTGGGTTTCTGAAACGTTCATAAGTGAAGCATCTAAGGAATTTATCCCATTTTTGAACATCCCCCTGACCACACACATGATTGCTTTTGGTTAAAAATAGTGCTATGTAAAAAAAAAATTAAAAAAAAAACACTAAATATTCATATGTCACCATATACTTACCTTATATCCATCTTGCCAGAGACAAATCTCTGTACTTAAAACCTCTAGGCCAATCATTTTATAATACATAAAGATTAGAATAACGAATACATTTCTAATGAATGATAATCATGTTCATTCTGTATCATTTGAACCATGTTTTCATAAATAAGGTTCAGGTGAGGCTCTTTTTTTTTTTTCAGTAAATAAGACTATTCATGGTCTCAGCATTTGGCCCATCCTTGGCTTGCAAGCGCTGAGATCCCACACAGGTGCCCGTTCTTACCCTGGCCACTGCACTTCCCTTCCAGCTACTTGCTTGTGGCCTGGGGAAGCAGTAGAGGATTGCAATAGAGGAGGGACCAATGCCTTGGGACCCGGCATCCATGTGGGAGACCCAGAAGAAACTCCTGCCTCCTGGCCTCAGATTGGCTCAGTTTTGGCCACTGAGGCATCTGGAGAGTGAACCAACAGATGGAAGATCTTTCTGTCTCTCCGTCTCTCTGTAAATCTTTCCAACAAAAATAAATAAATCTTAAAAAAAAAGTGTTCACTGTAGTATGTGATGCAAACTCATTGAGGAATATAAGAACCATAAAGCTATCACAGCTATCTTGTGATTCTTGGTGAAAATGTAGTATCTACAGAATGTAATGGCTCTCCTTATCACCAAGTCTTCATTTTGACAAGAGAAACAAACTAAAAGCTGAATATAGAAAAAAAATGCCTTTAAGAAGTCTGGAAAAGGAAAGAATATTCCCCAGAAAATTCTCTAGAAAACGTAACCCTTCTCAGGTTGGTGAAGTGAGACGGAAGCCCTCATGTCTGGTGCATTTCTGGGGACTAGGAAGTTTCAAAGGTCAGGAGCAGCTTGGGCCTTGGAACTTTTTCCAGAAACTATGCACATTTTGCTGGTTAGAGTGAAATCAACCCATCTGGGTAGGTGATAGCACTTGAGTGAATCTTTAGGCAACAGTATATTCTAATATGCAGGAAGAATGAACCAATTATATCTCAAGAAAACTTAGTTATTAGGGTTTTGCTTAATAACAGGTAAAATTTCAAAGTTTTGGGGTTATGAGACTGTGACACTTATTCTTAAAGGGGTCAAAACACAGTAACTCCAAAAGACCTTCAAGAGTTCTGGGCGTGTGTGGGATCACTATAAAAATACAGATCTTAAAAACTTGTTTCCTCTTTCCATATAAAGCATATTTTACACATTTTATGTACCCTAAATCCTGGCACCAAATACAATGTTTCTTCTTCTGCATATATTTTCTTTGTACTGGTTTGACAAGGACAGACTCATCAGAAATGGAAGTTGGCTAGTTAACAATGTCAGAATCCAGAATCACTAGCTGTATAAATGACTGAATTTATCACTAGTCTACGACCATATGTTCATGGAAAGATCACTGTGCAAATTTTAGACCAATAATTACAGGAAAGCATTTGGTGGCTCTGAATGAGGATACACATTACCCAGGGTATATTTCAAATATGTGTTAGAATTGAGGTACAGTAATACAATTACAAATATAACGACAACATGGATAACATTCTCTCAGGCTAGTGGATTCAATTAATGCGGCTAGTTGTTCCTTAATTTTACACTACAAATGCCCAAGAGGTATGGCATAATGTAGAGAAAGCAGAGAAAGGAGGGAAGGAGGAAGCAAATTTCTGCAGGAAAACAACATACCATGGTTTGACTGGTATGGTATTCTGCCACAAATGGACATAAGACAGGCACTCCCTGCAGGAAATGGGTCCTCCCCAAACACCAATCGGTGAAAAATATGTTCTTGTTTGTTTAAGCAATCAACCAGAACAGAGTAAGACACAGAACAGGAGGATTCATCGACTGTGTTGCTGCTGCCTCCTAGTATCTGCCAGGGTCCCAAGTCCACTGCTTGTTGCATGAATGGAGTAAAAGGGAGGGAAAATGGAATGGAGGGAAAGGCAAGAAGCAGTTAATAACAAAAGATGATTCTAGATGATAACAGGGCATAGAAAAGAGTATGGTGAGATTATATGGAGAGAAGACAAGAAATTATGCAGTAAAGCCTGAAGTCTCTGACTCACCTACCGATAACAAGAAAGGATGCAAGCCCATGTGGGTTGGACAGTTAGGTCTGCATCATGAGTCTTTTAGTCAAAGAATAGGCCATAGGTTATTTACCCAGTAAAAAAGATGCCAGATGCATGGAGTATCCTTAAAGAATACCCAACCTTCAAACTGGCAGGACCCCCAGAGAACCCATCTGCTATACCACATGGAGAGGAATAAGACACAATATTTTCACAAAAGAACTTGGTAGAATATAGAGAAGATTTTTAAAAAAAAAAATAGACTTGGAGAATTCAAATTTAGAACACCAGAAAATACTATGTATTCAGACTTGGATGACAGCCATACACTGCCACTTACTGAGTTCTGTGTTGTTATGAAGACTGATTTACATACCCGTGCCCATCAAGTCGGATATTTCCAACAAAATCATAGAGATGTCTGTTTGGACTCTCACACTCAATTCTGCCAGAAATTCTCATCAAACTTTCAATGTCTTTGATGTCTGAGGTTGCTGGCAAGCCCTGTTTATAGAAATTATTAAATAAGCAAAGAAAATACTCAACAAGTTATGTCACGGGAAGAGTAGAAATTCAGAATTCAACTGTCTTAAGATCTAGGAGATCCTACTGTTTTGTAAGCAAGCTTCATTCCTTATACGATGCTTTGTCAAACCTCCCCAATTTTAGCACAAGAACAGGAGGGCTTCCTTGAAACTACTAAGGAGACAATAAATTAGTCTGCAAAGATAATTCAAGAGCCCCCCCAAAGCCATTTGCTTCCAAAATTAAAATGAATATTTTACAACTAAAAGTCTATTTACTAAGTCTACAAACAGGGACAAAACCAGTTTAGAATCTACGTTCAAAGACAGTGGCTTTGTTTCTTCTTTTATTTTTTAAGTCACTCAGGAGAAGCAGTCCTAGAGATTTCTTCCTGTTACATGGCTGAGTCCTAGCACTTTCAAGCATTTGTTGAGGATCCTGTTCCACCACAGCCAGTGCTTCCACATTTCTCAAAATACACACACACATTTTTTTAAAGTCTCATTTAAAACTTTATAAAGGAAAAACTTACAATTGCTTTCTATTACGGACAATATAAAAAAGAACTATTATATATTCCCCTAGATAACTTAGATCTTTAGAACAGCAATGGAAACTACAGCTTTTTAAAACAGCAATATCAGATTCTGTTGGGCCAGGTGAACAAGCAAAATAAACATACTAACAAAATTCCAAAGCACGGTGGTTCTTACTATCATTATTATCGGGGTGTTGGCAATTACACAAAATCACCAACAATATTACAAATGTTATTTCTATGATGGACTCTATTAGCCAGGCACATATATCTGAGTGTTACATCATTACAATACCAGTTTATTAAACCTCTTCACTGTGGCTCAATGAAAAAAATATTTGCAGTTGCAAGGAAAATATCTGCAGTTTCACTCCAGATAATAACACAAAGAAACAAGTTATTAAACAGCAATGATAGCATAAACCTGCATTGTCTTTTACCTGTCTTATTTTCAAGTTCGTTTCACCATCTAAGTTGGACGTTTCAATGTGGCACATGGCCTGAGGTTCACTGCAGTTTAGAAGTAAGAAACACAAAGGTTAGTGGGGGAAGGAAAGACAGTAGTAACAACTTACTCAACTGCTTAGATTCACCAAATGTTTTCTGTTCTACAGGAAGCCACAGTTATCATTCTAATGGCAAAGTGCTGGGAGGCAGGACCCATGCATGACAGCTCCCGGATCAGCTTTGCAGGCAGAAGGACCCTAATGCCACTCCCTGAGAATGATCAGTAATGATCTTCAAGACAATGTAAATGAATAATTTGTCTCATTATATTTAAATGAAATAACCCATGTAGACATGACACAATATGTATTTGAAATACAAAACGAGATTTGTGTCCAGACATATCTTCAACTCAGTAATATCAGTGAGATTTTGTGCTCATGGATCACATGTAAATTGGTTAAGGAAGTGGTTGATTAGAAAATTCTAGATTGCTACTTCTACAAACTTGGCACTTACTGTCCCTTTAGTTATGAAAAATAGCACTGCATGAATCATAGTGCTAAAATTTTAACACCTGTGTTAAAATTTATATGAACATTTTCCAATGAGAGTGGATGAATACTTTTATAATACCAAGTTCTGCTCTTCTATTTCTTAAGCTTGCTAGGCATTCAATTTTATTTTGATTCACTTCAACATCTGTATATATTTTAAATTCATCAAATCAAGTGATTAGTGTCCTATTACCTTATTTTTGTAATTTTGAGGCTACTAGCTCTTCTCTTCCCATTCCTCATAGTTTATAACAACCTTGTGAACTCCAGTTTCCTCTGCATGCTTATGTCTAGCTGACTTTGTTTAGACATCCCTAACCACTGCTCTTCCCTCCTCTCTCCTCACTCTTCTCTCCATCATCTTCCCAGTACCTGTGTGATTTCTGTGGCAACAAAACCTAAAACTACAGACAACTTGGCTATATTTGATCTAATCCTAGATGGAGTATTTTACATGTCCCCACCACAGAGTTCCCATAAACTTTGATGGGCGGTACCTGTTGTAAGGAGTGTTTTATCCTAGGTACAATGCCTGGGACAGTCTTCTTTTCTTCATATGCTGACTTTAATGTCCTAGCAACTGGACACACATGAGTTGGTAGATCAACTGCATTAACTTGATCCTCAACTCTAAGGAAAAGCACTCTGAGGCTAAATCCATTGTAACCTTGGTTTACTACACTGCTAATATGATATATTTAGAGCAAAGAGAAAAAAGTTTTCTAAGTCTAAAGTATCCAGAATTTTCTAATCAACTTTCAATTTGCACATGTGAAAATAAACTGTTCCAAATTTCAGAGTGAGGATGGGATACAACTTTGTGGCCTATAGGTTTGACAGTCCCTTAAACACATGGAGATAAATCAAATGTTTCACATATTTATCTTGAAATAACTTTACAAATACCTCAACTCACTCTGTAGGCTTCCTTTCATAAGGACTGCCACTTTTACCCAACTGGATAATCAAAACTTTGTTTCTTAGTAAGTGTCACAACACTAATTTGCCTCTGGCAGCTGCTCCAAATTCGTAATAAACTTCTATATGTGTTTGAAACACAAATGGCTTATTAAATTATAAAATGCATCTTCTGGTAATGTAGAAGCATGATGATAAACAAAATGGTAAATGACAACAATGATTCCATGTACTGGCACTCATATGCTTTAAATTTTTACTGATTAATATACTTATCCAAGCCAGTCTCCTATTAAAATAACATTCTAATTCTGTCTCTTTTTTGTTTTTCCCACAAAGCAATTTTTCTTAAACATTAAGCAGAAAGTTAAAAAGCTCCAATGGAATGGCTGACTTCTCTTGGAAGTCATGGATACACACCCAAATTCAGAACATTCTTTACAAATCACTTAAGGTAGCTGTGATGGAAGCAGCTCTTAGAGTGCTGTGAAAAGGCAGCAAGAAATCTTAGAGGAGAATCATGCTAGATCATTAATATTTCAGCAAGTTATGATGACATCCAAAACACAAACCACAGAGAGGCAAAGCAGGCTTTCTGATTAGTAAGTGGAAAAATGGAACAAGATGCGCATCACGATACAGACACTAGTACACAGCTGAAATTTATCACAGGAACGTGCACTTCTTCACGAGTCACAGTGGGATAAAAACTGATCCCAAAGCATGCGGTACGAAATGTGTAATATCCAGCTTTGTGCAGGGGGTCCTCCATAAACCCCATGTAAGCTCAAATTGCAATCGTAATCACTGGAAGGATTCTATACACAGAAAATTTAAGATATGCAAAGACAGGAGGTTTAACATCTAATCAATTTTTATTGACTATTTCATGAAGACATTAATATTTGAAAGAATATCCTGGAGAGGTAATAAATTAGGTCTTCCTAATCAGGCACTTTTTCAAAAGATGAATATTTATCAACATTACATAGGAAATGGGAATCTAACTTTACCGGCATGTCTCTTGCACTCCTATTGAAAATAACAGGAGTTACATCAGCCCGAACTAAAGGCAGTTATCATCCTACATGATATTTGCAAACTGCAAAACATCATGAAATGTCCATACCAAGAAGTATCAGAAAGCTCAAATTTTAAAGAGACAGGATACAACTTGGGTGTAACTGCTCTCAGTTTAGGGTGAGGACCCGCATACACATCCTGTACAGCTTGGTGGTTCTAACCTGGAGGACAGACTGATGAGATCTGCTGGGAGATGTTCCCCATTGGTCACCTTCACTATTTCCCCTACTGCCACCTACATGTCCCAGTTTAAAATAATGAAAATGGGGGGAGGGAAGAGGATGAATAACACAGGGAGGAAAAATAAATGGACAAAAGAGACAGAATATAAAATTATTATAGAAAATAATACATGTTAATAAAAATGTGTAATGCCAATTTTTTCAAAATTTATTTTGATCAGGTCTGAAGGTACAGGAAAATATTTAATACTTACGGATTACTGTTTGTTTTTAGGCCCAAATTTAAAATTTTTAATACAAAATTATTTCCTCACAATCCTATCAAATTAAAGACAGAGCTACTTAATCTTACAAATTTAATTTAGTCCAATTCCTTAATGTTGTGATATAGAATAATAAGGATAATATATTAGGGTCAGTCATTAGCTAAAGTTTAGAGGTTAAAAATAAAACCAATAGAAGCCAGTACCACGATGTAACAGGCCAAGCGTCTGCCTGTGGTGCTGGCATCCAGTTTCGGTGCCAGTTCTAGTCCCAGCTGCTTCCTTCTGATCCAGCTCTCTTCTTCTGGTCTGAGAAAGCTGCAGAGGATGGCTCGAGCCCTTCCATCTGTGCACTCAAATGGGAGACTCATAAGAAGCACCAGGCTCCTGACTTTGGATTGGCTCATTTCTTGTTGTTGTGGAAATTTGGGGAATAAATCAGTAGATGGAAGATCTCTCTCTGTCTCTCCTTTTCTGTCTGTAACTACCTTTCTAAAAGGATTTTTTAAAAATAAAACAAGTACAAAATTATGCTTTCTGCATAATTTATTCATATTTCTTAAGATTAACATACACTTAAACTAAGTAAGTGGGCAGAAATAGTTATCTAATAGTACAGCCTTTATATTATATTTTAAATCTACCAAACAACCAAAATCAATAAATGAGAACATCTTTTTAGAACATTTTCTCTGTTGAAATTTAACCATTGTGTATGTTGTACTGATTTTAGAAACTGTTTGGATCTATCAATACTGATAGATACCAGTAAATGTTTTTAATATTTAGAAAATATTGCTACAGAATAATCTAAAATTTGGGAAAAACAAGCATGTAGCTTACAGAGGAGTTCAGGGGCACAATAGGCACATATGACAAATACTGGGAAATTCTCAGCTTAGAAGCAAGTCTAAGGTCAGGTCCAGATGACCAATTATCATCACATATTTTAGCAAAAGCAAACATTGTAATTAATTGTTCAGCATATATGCCTTTCTGTGACAGTATCTCTAAGAGTTTAATGCAGAAAAATGTACTTCCATTAAACTGTTAGAAGCTATTATTACTATTCTGCAAAAATACAGCATTTTGATCATTACTGATCCAATACATTCTTCAAACTTTCACTCAGTACCATAAAATTCTAAAATTTATCTAAAATTCAATTTATCTAAACAAAAATAACTGATAAATAATAGAACTGGCTCATTTAATCTGTCTTTCTCAATGAAAGAATGCTAAGCAAGACTTGAGAGATTAAAAGTTTATTCAAAATCATTGAGCCAGGATAAAAATCTTGGTTTTCTGCCTCTTATGCAGAGTTCTCTCCATAATCTAAGACAATGACAATGAGTTCACACTTAGACTCATCCTCACATAGTCACCTAGGCATCCCTGGCTTTGCTCCAGTTTCAGAAATATATCTGATAAAACTGACAATAAAAAGAAATTAAGGATATAAGTGTTGATTACAAAAAATCTCTATTAATATACCTGGTGGGAAAAACAGCTACAGTTAAACAAAACCAAATAAAAAAGTCACTAACTACAGTTATCAGCTCTTTCAAATATTTGTAGAGTTTTTATAAGTATCCAGATAACTTTTTTTTCTTCTTCTTCTTTTTCTTTTCTTCTTCTTTTGTTTTTGGAAAGGCTTATTTACAGAGAGAGAGAAACTGAGAAAAAAAATCTTCCATCCATTGGCTCACACCCTAAGTGGCTGCAACAGCCAGAGCTGAGCCAGTTCGAAGCCAGGGGCTTCTTCAGGGTCTCTCATCCAGGTTCAGGTTCACCCAGGCCATCCTTCACTGCTTTTCCACACCATCAGCAGAGATCTGGTTCAGAAGTGGAGCAGCCAGGACACGTACTGGTGTCCATATGGATGCTGGCCCTTGCAGGTGAAGAAGAGCCTGTTGAGCCACTGAATCAGCCCCATAAATATTCAGATAATGCTTATCTGCCTAATTCATTGTCACTGATTTGTCACGAACCGAGTCACTTTAAATCATGACCTGATTAAATAGATTTTGAAAAAAGGACACAGTCCATATTTTCATGTGGGTTTTACAAATAAAACTGTCCAAGGAAATGATGATTAAACAACCTCTAAAATCTTGGAAACATTCTTAATTTATATCAGGACTAGCTTTTTTTTTTTTTAAACCTGAAACCATTTGAAAGTCATATTATTTAAATGGTAACCATGTCATATATTTTGAATACTAAATCAAAACTATTTAAAATAATGAATAAAGCAAAAAAATATCTAAATCCAGCAACAGAAGGAACTTAAAGTATTTTTGTTGGAAGAATATGGCATTTCGATAGGTATGATGACATAAAAAATCATTCATCCTATATATTCTGCAATTGGAGTGAAGAAACTCTGCAGGGATATTTGAACGCATCATAACGGAATGTACAATGAAAATGGATCGAGAGATAAAATTAATAGAACTCAACCCATGTCTTATATAAAATAAATGACAGGAAATCATAACAAAAGTTAGCGATCTGTGCAAAATAGTTTGGACACATCCAGAAGGAGAGTAGACCCTCAGCTATAATTATAACTTTTTTTAAATACTTCTCATTTTATTTTATACCAAAAGCCTGAAAGAGCCCTTCAAGTCCAATTATTCCTACGTGCTTAATAAAAAAAAAAATCAGTGGAGAGGCTTAAAGATCTTCGTTTATTCCTTATTTCCTTGGAGAAATCACCAGATCAATGCAGGGTAGAGAAGCCATCCTCTACACTGTTTGAGCATTAGGAGGTGTCTCTACCTTGATGAGAGAAGTACAGTGTCAGCAGGTATATACTCTTTGCCTTTTATTATAACTATATCTCCAACATTTACCTGAAAGAAAACTGGGAATCGGTTAATTTTGTGCACTGAAAAATAGTTACAAATATACAACCCACTCCAATTAAGCATAGACTACAGCAAAAATGGCTCCTGGGAAGCAAGAATCACTTAAAATGGCATATAGTTATCTAGCAGGGTTGGCCAGGGACAGGGCCATCTTTTTAAAAATTAATGCTGTCTGTGTTGGATCAGTCCTGTAACTCACCCTAATAAAATATATCTATCCGTTTTATGCACTGAGTTGACATCTCAACTTGTCATGTCCTTTTGTTTTGACATAATCATAAAAAGGAGGAGTTTGCCAACCGAAATCTTTACACACATTAAAAATAAACATCCTCATCTCCTTACAATATTATTTGTTAACTCAGTGATGAACAAGACACAAACGAAACTTAAAGGTACACCAAGGGCACAAACTGGTAGACACAACTGAAGTGACAGTTTGTCACACAGCATTGGTAAACAATATAACTGCAACTAAGGAACAAGCTGGCTTTCCTCACCTGACTGAGTTATCATGAGAGCCATTCGCATTATATCATGAAGCTTGCCTTTTCTTTTAGTGCACAAATGAACCTAAAAGTTTCAATATCTCTTGGTATTTCAGTGCCTCATCATTCTTTCTTGAACTCTAAAATAACACTTTACTCGGGGAATGAAGCAAATAACATAAACAGTAAGGATGATGGCAGAGGGATCCCACTGTGTCCTGCTTTGTATGTCAGGAAGGTTAAGTAGGAAGGTGGGGTAAGGTAGGAAGGAAGGTGTCCTTTTATTTACAATGTGTGTGTTGACTGGGAAGCTCTGGATACCTCAAGTGGAAAAAAAGATTTATTGTCATTGAAATAGGAAATGTGGACTATGCCTGCAACTGGTTAAATTGTCAGGGGATCTGGGATCAAGCACCCCTATCTCACAAGAGGACAGATAAAAATAAAGACCACAAGAAACCACAGACACAAAAATAAACCAGCTCTTAAGATAATGTGCTGTGACAGTACCCTAACAGTAAGATAAGAGATTATCTACAATTAGAGAGAATGCTATCCAAGTAAGAATTTAATTGTTCTTTCATCATCTCCTATGTTCATGCTTCCTCATCAATGAAACTGTATGTTTCATAAAAATCAGGGCCACATGTATCTAAAACCTAGTGCAACACATAACAGATTTCAACAATGCCTGATTGGAATGCTTCCAATGTATTTATCCATCGTAATACAAAAGAAGGGCATGTAATTTTAAACTGCTGGAAATATTAACATCTGCTTACTCAGTGGCCTAGGTCCACTAAATGCTCAAGCAGTTTGTCTCATATACTGTGAGGAAACAAAGAACTTGGTTCCTGCTAGGATGCTTATGTTAGGATCAATTTCTCAACAACAACAACAACCACCTCAGTATGTTTTCTCTTTGCTTCTGAGCCCATAAAATGGCATTCCCTCTTCCAGCATTGTGTATGTATGTACGGGACAGAAGAAAAGACCAAGACAGAAAATGTGTTTTGATAATTTATTCCAGTGGGAGGAAGGCCATGAGACGTAGGTGTACTCCCCAAATTATTAAAGATTAGAAAATATTTAAGGCTTTGTATTCACCATTTTGAGCTTTCTCAAATCACTGACATTAGCAATTATGAGGATGATGTGAAAAGGATTAAATTATCAAACTGTAAAGAATGGAGTTAAAACTGAATTTGTTTTTGTTAAATTCTAGATCCCAGAATTTTTACACTTTTATCATGAGATACAATGTGTTTAACCCAAAGAAACACAATTCATGGCAGAAATTTTCATGCATTAAAGCAGCTCTCTAGGGAGACCATTTCTGTGTGCATTCAGCTTCCATGTTGCACTTCCCTGCTAACCCACAAGGGTGTGTTTTGAGCACTTGGTCAAGAAGCCATTTTTACCTAGCTGGCATCTCAGCATAAAAGAACTTGTTGGCTTCTAATTCTGTGTTGTCATACAGGAACCCTTATCTGGGTTGCTACTGCAAACTCACTGTGTGGCCCATATATTCAGTAAATATTTGTTAATGAACACCATGTATTTTTTTTTCTAAGTTGCTATGGCATGTTAAATTATGGCTTTATTTGCCACAAATTATGTCTATAAAATGCCATAATTTCTTATAATTTCTCTGTTGGATATCCATGCTTCCTAATTTTTCATTAGTGTAAATAAGGCTACAATAAACATCTTATGCAGGTAAAGGGATTTTCTACTTTATTTCCTTGATGTGAATTCCTAGAATCCTTTTTTTTTAATATAAAAAGCCAAACTACTCATCCATAATAGTATATGAATGAAACACATAATGATAAAAATCTGAAATACATTGAACATATAGCAAATGATACCTCAATATTTAAACTTACACACTAATACTGCTAGATCCATTATTAAACTGACTCTCACTATGGTTACTTATTATTGTTAATTTTTAATTTTCTCATGGTTTTAATCATTTGTCATACTGCAAATACTTGACACATGATGCCTACTTAATTTGTGAAATTTGTTGTACATTATTTTTAAATTTTATGTAATTCATAAATCTTGAGATGTTATTCTATTCTAAATATTTATCAAAATATTCTATTTGTATTCTTTTCAGACATATATTTTAAAAATTAAGATTATTTATTCTTTGTTTTTTTTAAAGATTTTATTTTCATTATTTTTTTATTGGAAAGGCAGATATACAGAGAGGAGAGACAGAGAGGAAGATCTTCCGTCCAATGATTCACTCCCCAAGTGAGCGCAACGGGCCGATACTATGCCGATCCAAAGCCAGGAGCCTCTTTCGGGTCTCCCACGCGGGTGCAGGTTCCCAAGGCTTTGGGCCGTCCTCGACTGCTTTCCCAGGCCACAGGCAGGGAGCTGGAAGGGAAGCGGGGCTGCTGGGATTAGAACCGGCGCCCATATGGGATCCTGGGCGTGCAAGGGGAGGACCTTTAACCACTTGCGCCACCGCGCCGGGCCCAGATTATTTATTCTTAATGAAAAGGCATATTTATAGAGAGTAGGAGAGGCAAAAATCTCCCATCTACAAGCCTAAAGCCTTGGTTCACTACAGCCATATGGGAGACCCAAAAGAAGCTCCTGGCTCCTTGCTTTTGGCTTGGATCACTCAGCCCCAGACACTGCAGCCATTTAGGGAGTGAACGAGCAGATGAAAAACCTTTCTTTCCTCCTCTTCTTTTCTTCATAAAATATACCTTTCCAGTAAAATTAAGTAAATCTTTTTTTTTGAAGAAAATCTGTTTATCACACTTATACTTTATCTATATTCTATCTAAAAAGGTTTAATTCCACAAATGCCAGCCAGATGAGCATAAAAGAAATAATCTTTTTGTATTTAAATTTTTCTCTCATGAAAATGCAATGAGCATCACAGAAATTAAAGAAAGCATAATGTAGGCATTTTCCTCTTTGTTAATCTTATGTCAAGACAAAAGAAGTGAGGGTGGTGAATTTTCAACAAGAAGAGATGTCAGTCTTTGTTGTAGCCACTGACTTAAAGTTAACAGAAATGCAATTAATTCTTACTTCAGAGGGACTTTTTTTTTTCCTGGATGGGGATACAAGATAGCCCTTAACATCACATCGCAGGGAATACTGGAGGGCAACTGAACTGCTATTTGTGAGATCAACTCCTTGTAAACTAGCAACCCTCAGAAGCAAAGACTCCTCGGTTGAATTCTTTGGCCTCCAAAAAATGTTTCACCAAGTTACAAAGGTTTATTTTCTTCCAGAATTAAGGGAGAGTCAATCATACCTGCTTACCTTTTGACAGTGAGCTCTGACAAGCACTGGGCACCTGGAGAGCATTTATTGCATTATGGCACACTAACTGTGGGAGGACTTGGAGCGGTCCCACTAGCAGATTACTCCCTCTCATCAGAGAACTGACTACTATTTCATTAGAATATTTCTGGTGTGTAAGACTTTTCTTTAAAAAGGAATCAGCATTATGTAAATGTGATTCATCTCAACAAGTGGAAATTGAGGTGGAATCTGTACATATGAAACATCAGAACTCTTATTTTTATTTGTATTGGACAGATGACCAAAACAAAAAAATCAGAAAACAAAATAGTTCATGGTTAAATAAAATCTATGAAAAAAGTACTAAAAATATACTGTGGATGAAATAAAATTTCCTAGCTATTAAGTTTCAAAATAAATTTTCCTAGAGTATTAAGACATTAAATAGGCATGATAAAGAATTTATGTATGTCCACATTATTAACTAATAATAACAGCTTTCATTTTAGTAGAATCTTTGACATCTATCTATAATACAATATATGTAAAGTATATCCATTACAATGTATTTCTTTGTATTTGTTTTTCTGGGATAGAATAGCAATCAAAGCATACCTTTTCCCAATGAACAATTTCCCAAGCACCATTTCTCAACACTGTAAAGACAAAAGGTGACATTTAAAAGAACTTTTAAAAACCACTGTGAAAAGGCTGTGACCAAATCATCAGTTTAAATGACTAGCTTCAGAGTAAACAGTAGCATTATTACAGATAGCAAATATATGTGAATCATGCAAACAATAGAAACAATGTACATCTCAGTGCCCACAATCTTTTCTCTAATGTTATCAAGGCTTTATTCAGTACCCAGAGGTATCAATAAGCTTGACTGGAGGAGAAAAGTTGCAAAAAATGAAATGGAGTGAGAGGCTTTGCAACATCCCTAATGCCACAACAGTAGTAATATGTTTTTTATTAGAGTCAATACTTTTTTTTAAGATAAGGAGCAATTATGTTTTTAATAATAAAAACTTTAGCACATGGAATTAACAGGTACATTTATCTCACACACAAAAAGTCAAATTATGCATATGTAGCTTACTGAAAAAAGTGAAGAGGTGACAATGATTAAATCTGATAAGTAGGAATTTCTGAGGCTTTCCTTACTTCAATGAAGTTATCCTATACTCTGTCACCTCCCACCTGTCCAAGGCATACTGAACACAACAGTAAGCACTAAAATTTAAACAAAAACAAGAATAGGGAATAATGTGAGTAGACACGACAGCCTGTAAAAGAAGTCCACTCACCACTCCAGACAGTGAATTCCCTGAAGGCAAAGCTAATAGTTACTTCAACATTATATTCCCTGGAAACAGCACAGTACCTGGCACAAAGGGCTACTCAGCAAATATTGAAAGAGTAAAAATTTATAGGTGAAAAAACATTAATTTCACTTTCTTTTGATGTTATGAAATAAAAAGTTTGAGACAGCTGGTAAAAAATAGACACTTTCATTCTTGAAACATTAAAGAGAAAATCTAATGCTTAATTATAGTTTTTGACCAGTATCACAATATAAATTATTTTAATCTAAATAAAATATTTCTAAATAGAAAAATCTAAATAGATTTTTGTTTCAAAGCTCCCTTAGCGCAGGGATTATATCTCATTCATTTCTTTTTTTTATGGTAGACTTTAGAATATTAAGTTTTATTTATTTGAAAGAGAAAAACAGATCTAGAGAGCTTTCAATGGTTCATTCCCCAAAAGTCAGCAAAAGTGAGGGCTGGGCCCAAGCTGGCATGAGCTCAAGCTGGGTCTCCCATGAGAGACGCACAGACAGGTACTTAATTTATCAAGTGTTGCTTCCCACAGTAAGAGGCTGGACTCAGAAGCACAGCTGGGACTTGAATGCAGTCACTCTAATATGAGGTGCAGGTACCCAAGTGACATTCTAGTCCCCGAGCCAAATACCCAGGCTCGACTCATTTCTTTATCTCTGGTATCTCACAGTGCTCTTGGCAATAACACTTTGGAATGCCACACAAACAGAATACAAGAATGAATGCCTTGCAGTACATTTTTGGTGACATGATTTCAAGTTGAAGAGCTAAAACTCGATTTCTAGTATAATATCGTAACTAGTGAAAGAATTCAAGGTTCCAGTGTTAACATCCAGGGGCCAGAAGTCTAAATCACCGGTATCTAACATCAATATAAGTGTCTTACAACAAACTCTAAGGCCTGTGGAGTTTACCTAGCTGTTCTCAGTCCGTGGACTCCTTGACATTGCTCATGATCACATAGCTCACAGTAAGACAGGCCTGGTTTAAGGTGATGCCTCTGTGGGTTTCTAGCAGTTTCTTTTTCAAACTTATTTACAATGGATAAAGAATAAGTGGAAGCTTTAACTCACCAACATAATCACTTAACCCAGTGGCTAAAATATAAGTACTTAAACAGAGTCAGCAAAGTGCCATTCATATTAACTATATGCAAGATTCCTTGACAGCATAATGATTTGACTAAATTTATAATCATTTAGATCACAAAAAATTTAACAGTTTCTAGGTTTCCTTATCACCATCTCCTTGTATTCTTCCTTGTATTAATAAACATTCTCCCAACTGCAATACTTTAAAAAAATGTCCAATATTTCTAATATTAAGAGATTTCACTAAAAAATAAAGGTTTTAAGGTTACACAGGATGAGTAGATTTTAGATATACGCTGTTACACAGCACAGAGACTATACTTAAAAATAATACATCATATTATGTTTGAAAACTCAGGGCTGATTGTGAACATCTTCATCATAAAATGGAAAGTATATGAGATTATGAATATGTTGCTAGCCTGATTTAATGATTTCATGACATACATAGGTCAAAACTATATACCATATGCACAATTTTATTTGTTGAAAAAGATTGGCAATAAAAATAATAACATATTGAACATGAAGAGTCTATGAACAAAACTCACCAAAAAAGAAAAAAGAAAAAATAGGAAATTAAGAGTTGTAACTATTTGGAAATCTCAGAAGTTTGAGCAACTGGGCCATCAGTGCACACATGGTGCTTTGCAGCTGAGACAAAAGCCAAGCGGCCACCTGTTGACTTGGGGCTTACTAGTCCACTACTGCATTCATCGTTTCCTAATCGTCTTACACCCAGCCAAGTCCCCTGTTTAGGATATTTGCTTAGCCCATGCTCATGATGCTATTTTTCAACTGAATTACAACAAAAAAAAAAACTGAATGGATCTTAGAGTTCTGTCTGATGAGCTTTGAGAAGTGCAAAGTTCCCTGTGTTCCCCACCAAGAACAAGATCTCAAACTACAGAAGCATTCCTTATGGCTCTTTGGCAGCTACCTCCCTACCCTTACACTGTCCCTGGGCAAGTTCAGTCAACACAGAATACTCTTATATTTCACACACCTGGACTCTGACAGCATGTATGTATTTCTGTATTGTATATTCAAGTAATCTCTCTAAGATTCTATTCAACAGATTTTTCTTTTGCCCATCCAATACACAGCACTATGATATACTGACTTCCGGACTCTGTTTATTTCACTGATCAATATGCACCTCTTCACAGTACTGCATTGCCATCCTGATGGTGTAACAGTGAGAGCCTTGGAATTACATTTTAAAAATGTTTCAACCTCTTACCCCTATTATTATGACTTCCTAAGTCCTCTGCATTTCAATATAAAGTTCAGAATGAAACAAGAACGTGCACACGTGTACACACACACACTTCTTGAAATTTGATTTGGGGCTCAATTTGAATTCATGGACATACTATATCTATCCATTTACTTGTATCTCTACTAATTTCTCCCTAAAAATTTAGGTTTTAGTGACTCGGTCTCTAATTACCTTTATTTCTTGATATTTGTTTCTTACTGTTACAAATGGTATTCCTTATTCTACTTTTCAATTAGTCATTGTTAGTATACAGAATTTCATTAAACTTCTCTACAATGATTTTGGTTTCTTATAACTATTAAACTTACTTGCTATATTGGGTATTTTTATTTGTAATGCTTTTGTAATGTCAGAGCAGTGCTTCTGTAATCAATTCATCTTGTGCTTTGCTTTGCTACAAATACAATGTTATTAGGTTGTTTTGCTTGCTCATGTGCTTCACTGTTCATGTACTTATTTTAAAACTGTTAGTTTGCAAAACAAACAAACAAAAACAAACAAAAAAACCTGTTCAAAAACACGGCAGAACTTTTACTACTAAAAATGTCCCATAATGTTATGCCCCAAGCAACTCAAACACTGCTGATATTTTTAAATCTTTACTATCAGCAAAATCATCATCCCAGCTCAAGAAACCACTTATCTCCCAACTTGAGGTGAGCGGTAGCCCAACCACTAGTTTCATGAATTCATCATTCATCTTTTTCAGATTTTGTTTCCTCAAGGTATTTACAAAGATTTCAGATATTTGTAATAAATATTGTTATGTACGAGTACACACACACATAATGAGGTTATGTCTTACTTAAGCCTTTTCCATTGTCTCCCCTTCTCTCAGGAATAAGTTCAGGAAACTATGGAGCCTTTTCCTTTCTACTCTCCATCATCTGCCCTTGCCACTTTCTCTGCAACTTCACCCCTGACACATGCTGAAGAGTACCAAGTTTTGTTCTGCCTCAAATCCTTCGTGCAGGTTCTACAATTGGAATGCTCTTTCCACTCATCTTATATACCTCTATGCTCTTATCAGATCTCTCTCTCTTTTTTTTGTTTTATTTTAGGGTGTATTAAGGAGTCTTTATTAATCAAGTTTGGTGATAACAGGGCCCACTAAAAATTAGCAAATGCCAAGCCCATATGACAATTCAATGTTTTTGCAAAAAAACATTTTTTCTTACTTATTTGTGCGGCAGAGTGACATAAACACACAGAAACACACCTATCATCTACTGGGTTACTTTCCAAATGAGTCTAAGAGCCAGGCTGAGCAAGAGCAAAAATCAGGACCCATGAAATCCATCCAGGTCTCCACGTGGGTAGCAGGCACCTAGAAACTTGGATCATCAACTGTTGTCTTCCAAAGTTACATCAGCAGGAAACATGATCAGAAGCAGAGGAGTTGGGATTGGAATTGACACTCTGATACAGAATGCTGGCATCCCAAGTGGCAGCTTAACCTGCAGAACAACTCTAGCCTCCTGGTCTCAGGTTAAAGTCATTCCTTTCTTCTTTTTAAAAATTTATTTAAAATTTAGAGTTATATATAGAGGGGGAGACAGAGAGATCTTCTATTCTCCAGTTCACTCCCCAGGTGTCAGCAATGGCCAAGGCCAGGCAAAGGCAAAACCAGGAGCAAGGATCTTCTTCTGATTCTCCTACAGGGGCAGTAAGGACCCAAGCATTTGAGTCTTTTTCCACTAATTTTCCCAGCAATTAGCAGGGAGGTAGATTGGAAGTGGAGGAGTTGGGTGTAAAACATTATCCGCATGGGATGCTAGCATCCTAAGTGGTGAGTTAATACCCTGTGCCAGGAAGCCACTATTACTATTCCAATATTCATTTTATTGACATCCTATTGTTTAGTATGGTCTCTAAGCTTCAATCAGTGCCCTTCAGAGCACTTATCCCAAATTCACTATACCAAGGAAAGATTCTTTAAGGTCTGTCTGCTTTCCTAAGATTCTGTCCTACCCTAAGATTCACAACAGAATCCTTCTTTACTGAGCTCAAGACTATACTGCAAGTGTTAGGTCTCAAAAACTCGCTGAATGGAAGGCTAGATTCAAAAGCATCCCATGTATTTGGGACCATATGAAACCACAGTATTAGTTACACAGATTTATGATTTAGAAGATAAACCTTGCTCTGAGGAGCAAGGTAGACTTCATGCTAAAACAACAGACACATGACATTTAGTAAGTAGTTTCACAGGAAACTACTCCAGTAGCTCTTCAAAAAGTTTTGCATACAGTGATCATCTCATTCCTAGTATATGCCCTGCAGAACCAAAAACCCACGGTCTCACAAAACTTATTCATGAACATTTACTGAATGTCCACTGATGAACAGTAAAATGTGGTATGTACATGCAATGGAATTTTTCCATAAAAGGGAATGTAACGATAACACCACAACATGAATGAATCTTGAAGACAAGTGGAAAAAGCCAAACACAAAAGGCCATATATTATATGATTCCGTTTATATAAAATATCTAGAATAGACATTAGAATCATTAGAACAGAGATTGCTGCTGATGCACCAAGAAGGATGAATGGAGACTGATGAGTTATGGGTATGGGTTACCTTATGTGTGATAAAAAATGTTCTGGAGATAGGTAGTGGTAATGGGGACATAACTGCATATAATAATAACCATTGAGCTGCATAGTATACTTTACAATGGTAAATCTTGTGATATGTGGATTATAACTGAGTAAAAAACAGCAATATAGAAAGATTCCAATGAACTACTAAACAGTTCCTTTAAATAGATTCCCTTCTCAGTTTTATAAGTTATGCAAATGATTTCCAGCATAAGCAGTTGGAAAAGCCTATGTTACCATGAGGTGCACTAATATGATGTCAGCTCAGGTTCACTGCTTTCAACTCTGTAATCTAAACTAGCCCTGCTGACACTTTGCAGATGGTTGCTAGTTCACAACTAAAAATAGCCCTGACCCACTCTCCTGGGTCCCAGCAAGCACAACAAGTGTCACCATTTGCTTCTCAGACCTAATATACCATGCCATGGAGCTGCCATCCCACCAAGGACAGCGAAGCCAGCAGCACTTCCACAGACAAGCACTGGGCACTGTCCTCTACATCTACTTCCCATGTGTGTTTTCTGCACCTCCTCCCTCTCTCCCAGTTTTACCCTGATTTCTCTATTTTCTTTCTCCATTCAGGCCTTTTTACCCAATCAACTTATCACCAATCTCTTCCTCCAGCCACACAACACATTCTCCTACTCCCCACCCAAGCATTTCCTCTCCACCTACTTTTGAAGAGATACATCGGAAAATGCAGCCTGCTTCAAAAATGAACTAGTTTAACAAACTGGTAAGTATATACTCAGTTAACTACGTTTTTATTTGTCAAAATGTAAAATCAGTACATTCAGTTTTCAAGAAGTACTGATGTACCCTACATTCCTTTCTCTAGACAAGCTTATGTTGTTTTTCCTTTAAAATTTTTTTTCTGCAAGTTGATTTTATGCTTAACATCATAAATACTTCCAGGGCAAAGCATAGAGATCAAACTCATTTTTGAAAAATACTCCAATGCATGGATATGCCAATTACAACAGCGGGGATAACGGATGATCTCATTGAACTACATAGGATGTATTCACAGAAGGATTTAATCACTGGGAAGGATATGCTACAGCAGGAAAAAGCACAAGGGTCTGAGTGACTTCAAGGCATTTGCCATTCATCCAGCAGGTGGATTTTTAACTTCTGTGGTAAAGACACAGTGCCCTAGTGTCAAGGAGGCCTGGAAAGCTTTCCGGAGGGCTTTATTTATGCCCAATTTCTAGTCAGTGATCCAAGCCAGATCAGCCACTGAAGTGAGTTTCACTAGGTAAGACATGAATTTACTATACTCTAAATGTAAGTACGGAAACCAGGCTGAGAGCATTTTGAGGGGGGTTTCAAATCTTAAACAGCACCTAATATACCACCAACTTGTTCATCTTATCCTTATCTTGACTAGTGTCACATTTCAGGTGTTGCAGAGATAAGCACAGAGCTATCCAGGCTAGCCTAAACAATTCTATTTTACCTGAGATCAGACAAGCATGAGTCAAGCAGTCAGCTCTCATTTCACTGAACAAAGCTCAAGGTCTACTCTTTCTGCCCCTACAAATACCACAGGTGTATGTCCACAGGACTGAATCCCATAAGATTAAATTTGAAAAGCAAAGCTGCAGATCCAATGCATTTCCATTTGCACTTTTACCAGATACAGCCAGACTGCTTCCCTAAGAACTGACAGCAAAACATATCCTCATTAGCAATGTGCTCTATAATTAGACACCAAGACAAGCATAAATCATTATGATTCACTTGGATTTTGTCAATGTGGTAGATACTTGGTGTTTATTCTAAAGACTGCAGTAGCCTCAAGTAAAAAGTAAATTACTGTTACATCTCTGCACTGAGTTAGAATCTCAAGTAAATGGGGTAAAATAGCTTGGAAAAATATCACAAACTCTTGCTACTCAACACTTGTTACATTGACCTGCCATATCTACAACATTTGCAGCTTGTTAGAAATGAGGCCATGTTCCTGTTTCTACCCCTCATTCAAGGGAAGGAATTACACAACTAGAAACTTGAGGCTAGACCCTTCCTAGGATGTAGAATTCTCATGAAGTTAACAATGAAGTTGCAATACTGAAAAAGTGCCTGTATAAATCAAGAACTTGAAATACTAGCCAAGGACAGAAGTCGATCACATAATTGACTGTTGCCTTGCTTTTGAAGTGGATTTCTAAACATCCAAGCCTTGGAACAATTAAAATAAACATTACAACATGTAGCATGCTGCTGACTGAAATAGCAGCCTAGTTATTTTTAATCACTAGCCTCCTCTGACTCAGCTCCAACCTGGTTTAATTAAAGCAAAGAACATTATTTGGATCCTTGTAGATGCTTGGCTTTCTTGGGCAAAAGGAAGAGAGCCACTTCTGTGCCTCTGGAGCAAGTGAGCAGATGGAGAGCTATGGAGGGGAGGACTGGGATGTCTGCAAAGGGACAGAGTGAGCAGGGACAGAAGGGCTAGGACAGATGCAGAGAACAGCAGCTCAGTCTCATAAATGCATAACTCTTCCACCTCTCTCCATTTCAGTCCATACACACCTGCTACAGTTTACACACAGCCTAATTAGTCTGAAACTATAGATGGCAAAAACTCAAACAAACATCTCAAATGTAACTTGTCTCGCTTACCAGGATACCAGTTAACAGCTTTGAGTTTCTTTTTGAGATGAAAACATTCTGGTATTGTATCTTGGGAATGACTTATTCCAAGACCTTGGAGGTAGTGGACCCCTCTCACTAGATTCAAGTTGGCCCTGCCCAAGTGCAGAGGCTCACTGACATCTGAACCTATTTCTCTAAGAGAAATCCTGTCACTCCACCATAGTCAAATGGTCTGTCACAGGGGAGCTGTTCCTCAGCACCCCAGTTCCTTCTCAGGCGGACAACAAGGCAAGTCCTTCCTAGGGACAATGGCACACTACCAATGCCCCAGAGTACAAGAAAGCACAACAAAGCTAGGGTGCTCCACTTCCTCCCTGGGAGTCAGCAAGAAAAAGAGAGCTTAGGTCATTGTGATGAGTAAGATTGCAGTCAAGAATTAAGACTACAACCTGAGCAAAGAAGGAAAGCCAACAGACACACAAGCATGAATTTTACACTAAGTGGATCTCTACTTCCAAAGACAGTTTTGCCCCACAGCAGCACAGACTGACACTGCACAAAGGAGCCTTTTGCATATACTTGACTATAAAGGTCAAGTGAAACCCCTATGTGCAGGGCCAAGCCACGAGTGTCAGAGAACTTCCTGGCAGCTATTCCTCTCTTGACTGAATTACACAGACTGGTATTAAGTCAGCTGACAGGGTCCCTATCAACTTATCCATAAAACTTATAACTCCAGCAGCACTGGGAAGGTCCTCACACATCCACCAGGGGACTTCTAGCAATCTGTTTCTGCAAGCCCTCCAGGGGATTCTGATGCACAAAACCTTTGTGTGTGTGTGCAAGTGTGTGTGTGTGTATGAGAGAGAGAGAGAGAGATTGAGATCAGACAGCAATTCCCTTGAAGTGCTGTTCAGAGCCATGAATTGTTTACTTTTCTCTTAATTGAGAAATTTGAAAGAAAAATCTCTTCCTATAGATTTACCAATGAATCATTCCACAACTGCTTGCTTGCAGTCTGGCTTCAGTTTTCACAGCCTCATAAACACTTTACAGCTAAGAACTAGAACTCTAGTTAGAAAGAATTAAGAACTCAATTGCCTTTGTACTGGTTCTCTTTTTATTTTAATATTTTTTTATTTGAAAGGCAGAGTAGGAAAGAGACAGATTGAGATAGACACACAGAAATCCCTCATCCTCTGAGTCATTTCCCAAACGCCCATATTATCCAGGGCTGGACCAGTCTGAACCCAGGAGCAAGTAACTCCATCTGAGTCTCCCAAATGGGTTGGGAACCACATACTTAAACCAATATCTTGCCTCCAGAGGTGAGCATTCAAAAAACTTGAACAAACAGTTGACTTGGGACTCAAAGCTGGACACTCTGATTTGGAATGGAGGTATTCTGAGCAGGAGCCTAATCGTTGTACCAAATGCCCACCTGTTCCTCTTTAGAATCAGCAGCTATGATGTTTCAGTTTGTCCTCCTTTACTAACCAACTCCAGTTGGATCTGCTTTCCTCATTGTCTGCTTTCCTCATTGTCTCTGCCCTCATTCTCCTACCCAACTAATCAAAACTCAGTATTTCTGTGCCTCTCCCTTTTTCTCCTCCCCACACAGTTATCAGATCAGCTGGATCATCCCCTTCAAGCTTCACACCCCGACATTCTAAATCCTCCTGTTAACAATGTTCCTCCTACCTCTGCTCCTTTTGCTCTCTGACATGTATCCTATGCTTTTACCAAAAACAGACTGATGTTCTCGGAACACACCTTATGTCTTCCCAGTCCCAAAGCAATGTTTCTATGATGGCACATCCGAATGTTTTCAGCAAAAAATGGAACTAAAAGTCAGCTTACTTTGGTGCAAAGTTTTTGAGATTTATGTATAGTTTCCCCCAAAAATAGTTTCCAGAAACTTTGAGGTACTCTCAAATTGGTCCTTTTTCCTGGGTCAGAGCTACCACCCCAATCTCACTGCTTACGGAAGTTCTACTCATTCTTCAGGAAACACAGGACATTTTTGAATCCCCACTGCTGTCATTTGCATGCCTCCCACCTTTTAACATCCTGCATTATTGTATCAGTCTGCAGTTTATCTCTCCTAGCACTGTCAGTTTCTGCAGGGGAAGAACTAAGACATGTCTCAGCATTTTTTGCAACAAGGTCTTACAAAAAGCGATGTTCACTAAAGACCTTCTGAAGTGAAATAGCAACTGTTATAACTTTGAATCACACCTGCTTCCCCGGGAAATCTGGACATGTCATTTATTTGGGTTTTGGTAAAAACATATGCAAAAGTAAATACTCTTAAAACTGGAATACCTGGTTCAAATTAAAATAAAATAATAATAAAAGACAAAGTGAGTGAGGCATGCACATGTAGGAAATGAAACCATGAGTAAAGTCAAAAGCCAAGCTGAAATCGGGCTATTCTCACTTAAACTATTTCCTTAATCTCCCCAGTGAGCTTGTTCTTTTTTGTGTGTGCTTTTATTTATAGGATGAATGAAAAATAATCTTGGACTGCATTTTCCCCAGAAATAAATTTCTCCCTCTTATCCCAAGTTAGTGCTCAAGATAAGTAATAAACTCAATGTACAGTCCGTTTTTGCAATAATTTGAAAACACTGAATATGTTTTAGGCATCTGGAATTGTTTAATCCATGTATCCATTCAATGTGATAACTGAAGCAGTACTGTGTAAGAATCCTTTACAGGCATGCTGACACACTCTTCAAAAAAGGATGTATTTATTTATTTCGAATGTCAGAGAGAGGGAGAAACAGAGAGTGAGATCTTCTACCCATTGGTTCACTTCCACGTTGGGCACAACATCCAGGGCTGAGTCAGGCAGGAATCAAAGAGGTTTATCCGGGCCTCCACATGGATGGCAGGGCCCAAATGTTTGGACCATCATCTGCTGCTTTTCCTAGGTTTATTAGCAGGCAGCTGGATTAAAAGTAGAGAAACCAGAAAGCTGGACCAGAGCCATATGAGATGCCAGCCTCATACTGTAGTTTTATTCACTACACAGCAACTCTCCTCACACCATACACCCCATATACCTGGCAGAATATGGATGGATTAGGTGGGGGGACCCTCAGGGAGACAAAGGTAGCACACTCCTGTTTTTATTATATCAAAAGGACGATGATGGTTTTGAAGTCCCTTGGCATAACACTCCACTGCACAGCACTGACATCAATCAAACCAGGAGGACTCAGTCTTGTTAGTAGGTCATTTCACACTTAACATTGTCACACATTTAACCCACAGGAACTCCATATTTCCTTGAGCAGTACGCAACCACATGCACCTGTGTGGAAGCAGTGTTGGTGGTGGCTATCAGCCATCACCAAAGCATGCCGATGTAATTGTGGGGAGAAAGAGGCAGAGGGGAGATGACTTATTCTAAAGGCTCTGCACCTGGTTTTAAACAATCCCATTGAATCAGTTTGCTAAGAGCCAGAGCAGCTTTGTCTCATTAAACCAAGAGGTGTCCTCCTGTAATAGAGTGCCTGCTACTATATCAAAATAAGAATTCACAGTGTAACTGAAGTCACTGCTGCCGTCATTCAACTATAGCATCCTGTCACAGCATTCAGTCAAGGGATGGAGAGGGTGCCAGATACCATGGCTCTATTCCCCATACGAGCACAACTACCCACATCACTCATCAAGGAACACATCCAAATACTGGATTTTTAAAAAAGCACATCTGCTGTTTGGCAGGCATTTATAAAATTTCCTGGGGCAAGTTAAGACTCTGACTGTGATACAAGCATCTCATACAGGTACCTGTTCAAGTTCAGGCTACTATAGTTCTGATCCAGCGCCTTGATAATGTGCCTGTGAAAGTAGTGAAAAATGGCCCATCTCTTCTATGCATCCACGTAAAAGATCTAGAGAAAGTTCCTGGCTCCTGGCTTCCAACAGGTTTGACTCCAGCTGTTGTGACCATTTAGAGAGTAAACTAGAGAATGAAAGATCTCTCTCTGCCTCAACTTCTCACTCTGTAAATTTACCTTTCAAATAAAAATAAATATTTTTTTAAATGTCCAAACATCTGGTTTCTGCACAGGAATTCCACTTTTCCCATGGCCTTGACTTTAGTTCAGATGAAAGTGAAATATTCAAGTTGCAGTTTTGGAAGGCTCGTAAAAGCAAAAAGGGAAAGTTTGTTTACACAATTTGAAAAGAGAACCAGAGTAACCACCCCTCAAAATTCATGAGCACTTGCTTTCATTTACATTTAGCAACAATAGTCAATTTACAAATTCTTGCAGATATAAATTTAGCAAAACAACCCAATTCAGGGAAAACAATGAAAAGGTATCTCCAGTGTGTATGGACACATGAAGGAGGGTATGTTATGTCAAAAACAGAATCCAAATAAAGTGGAAATCTGGTTAAAGGGAAACAGGGGCATTCTGAACATGGCAGTGTCTGGGGGTTTCAAGTACTGGCAGCAGGAAGTAGACACAGTACTGTGTCCACCATAGGGAAGGAATGAGTGGTTAAGATGATGATTTCATGACTTTGAAAGGGAAGGTGAAGCAAGGACTTGGGAAAAAATAGCATTTCCTCAGCGCATTTTACACACGGAAATCTGTCTAGAGAGCGGTTTGTTCGGTCCTCACTAGCTCTGCATGTACAGCATATCTATTAGGACAGACTCAGGATAGGAGACACAGGGGACACAAATATACAAAGCGGTTGTGCCTGCCCCATGCAGTGTTCTTATCTCGCCTACACATGCCACCACAACTCTTGAGGACAAGTAGACCCCAAAACTTATCGAGGGTCATGGATACCCCTGGGATTCCCATCATCAATCTATTCTGTTCTCCCACTGCAACTTGGTTCTTGGAATTCAAGATAAAATTCTGCAACTGCCAGGCCACTAAGCTATCTACCTAACCAAGTTAGAAATATCCAGGGCAAGAACTGGCTTATTCCCCTCAGAGGTGGTGGTGACAGGCTGTGAAGGAAAGCCTATGTGTAAAGCTCTGAGGTCCAAAGTCCGTAATTTGAGCTATAATTGAATTTGTTAGTTGGTAAAAATGAGGCATGAGGCAAGTACTACTCTAGGGATAAAGGTTTGAGAATACTGGAAATGAAACTAGTAATTTATATTTCTGGAATCCCTAGGGGAATCACAGAGGAAGAAAGCTACTTTGCGATGTCTTGTGGAAAACCAGGAAAGAAAATACTCATTTCTCTAAGAGAGACAGGTTACTATCTGAATGAGGGAAAGATGTTCTTTCACATTCTGTGCTTGTGCTAAACATCTAGAGAATGAACATTTAACTGTAGGACTTCATTACTTTTAAAAAAAATACACCCTTCCCATTCCTACTACCCATTGTTGTCACAATTCAGGAAAGCAAATTGAATTTCATCATGCATTCATGACAACAGATGGTTTTCTGATTTTCCTATTAAACAGTTGAGTTATCTGATGGCAAGCCGGATCCTTCTCATACTGCCAAGCCAAGCCAACAGACCAACCCCTACATAGGTAAGGAACAGAGACATTAGCAGAGAGTTTCGAACATTAACCTAAAAGGTATAATCTCAATATGTTACTTGCAAAGTATTCTGTTGACTAAAACTTGAAGGACAGAAATGGAATATTTCATTTTTGAAAGGAGGTAGATCTATACTTCTCCCCATCTCTGCACCAGAAGGTTAATTCCGTGAACTCACAAATGGGATTGACAAACCATGACTGGTAGCCAAGAATGAGTATTTGCTTGAATGGGCAATGATAGGGAAGATGTGTACCTAGAGAATCTGTCAGTGAGAGGACTAGTGGCCTGGCATCATCCAAGCTACGATGGCTGCACTTCAACTGTATACTGCAGTGACTCTGTGGCTTAGGATTGAAAATAAGTAACTCCTAACTGTGGGAGATAGGAGCATTCTACTGCAAGATGCAGAATAAGCTAGAAAAACATTTGTGTATTTTGTTTCTAAAACTATTACAGAATATTCTGAGTAGCATGGCAACAAATGCAAAAACTCCCTACCTCCAAAAATGCCAAGACTTGAAATATCTGGGTTTTACCTCCACCCTTTCACTTCCAGTGGTGTCCCTTCACATCTAAACTGGAATAGCTTTGTTTCCAGACTTCCAATAGTCCCATATTCCGAATGATTCTCTTCCCTGTCCTTACACTATCTTTAATCCTCCTTCTGGTGTATAAAGCTTCACCAACCAGTTGGTTTGCAAAATTTATGTCAGAATCCCTTTGACTTGGATTTAAAATCCAGCGAAAATTTGACCCTAGCCTACCTTTTATCCCTCCTTACTTATTGAAAGGCACAAAGAGGAAGCAATGAGGCAGAGAGATGGAGAGAGAGATTGCGCATGAGATGGTGCTCAACTGGTTTATTTTCTAAATGCCAACAACTGCTAATGGTAAAACTAGGATCTAGGAACGGAATCTAAGTCTCCCACATGAGTGGCTGAGACACAATCACTTGAGGCATCAACTGCTAGCATTCAGGCATCTTAACTAGCATCTCTTCTTAAACAGTTATTTTAATGTTCATTTTATTTGAAAAGCAGAGATAGCGGTCTTTCATCTGTTGTTTCACTCCCCAAATACTGGTAACAGTCAGGGCCGGGCAAGGGGCAAGGGGCAAGGGGCAAGGGGCAAGGGGCAAGGGGCAAGGCCAAAGACAAGAACCAGGAACTCAATCTAGGTTTTTCACATGGCAACAAGGACTCAATCACTTGAGGCATCACTTATTACCCCCCAGGATGCACATTAGCAGGAAGCTGAATAGGAAGTAAAGGAGCTGGACTCAAACCAGGAACACCAAATATTGCATGTAGGTGTCCCACATGGTCATCGAACTGCAACACATGCCCGCCATTTAATCTGTGTCTTAATCACTGCTTCAATACTCACCCCTAGCCCACCTTTGGAGTTGTGTGTTTGCTTCCCTCTGAGATGAACCTATTTTCTATGCATGCCCTGATAACCGGTCAACGCAACCTTCTTCCTCTGCTGTTCAGAGTAACCGAGATCTTCTCTTTCAGCCTACATGGAAAATCTTCCACACCCCTCTCTGTTCACCCAAAATTCTCCTCAAATTCAAATTTCCTCCCTCATTTTGGATTTCTACAGCATTTGCCATGGAAATCATTATTTGCCACAAAAGAAAAAAAAAAAAAAACCAAAACTAAGGAAATCAAGACTGTGTCACCCAAGCCATTTAACTTATATACATGATAATATCTTATCATGTGCTTCCAAGTGTTTTTTTACGCATTTGTGTGACAAACAGGTTGCGACCTCTGTTAGTTTCCAACCTTACATTTTGGTATTTACCATAATAATTTTGGTGAACATTTTAGAAACTTTTTAGGTTAATTAATACATACACCTTTTTCAAATGTATCAAAACTGGGCAGGCAAGCCTTTAATGAGACTTGGTTGATATCCGGCTGCCCTTTTGCTGGGTTTCCCTGGATGCTCCAAACACAAAAACCTCTTGATCTGCTTCCCCTTTCCCTTTGCAACTGCAGCTTATGCTTTGACACTGAGACTGATGTTGTTACTTCAAGTTCCTGCTTTTTAGGACATGGCTGCACACGCACAGAAGAGACCCAAAGCAGAGAACCTCATCACACAGCATATGCATGAGCAACAGCAGGCAAATCCAGTTAGTGAAACCAGAGGAATCTGGGTGGACATGATCCACTTCAGAAGTGAGAGGTCCCTTCAACACAGAAATCTGCAATTAGAAGTTCATCTTTTCAAGATGGTCTGATCGAAGATTTGCTTTGCCAGGTTTTCCTGCCCATCAGCTTTCTCCTACCTCATCTCTAAGCTATCCATCAGTGAGGCAGATTTAAGACATATTCTCCTGCCTTGCTACTTAGTAATAGCAACTGAACCTGTCTCTTAGGCCAGGAGTGGCAGGCAGGCAAGAAAGCAGCAAGAAAGCAGCAGGGCATTTGGATAGGGAGCCATAAAAATAACAATAATATAAAAACACTACAATTAGCAGACATTATTGGCCAACATCACAGATCTTCATCACTTCACCAAACTTCATCGTGAGATGATACTCTGAGAGGCAAGCTCAAAGATGAGTCTGGAAGACTTTTTTACAGGTTTTTGAGCTTCACTTAAAAATGTGAGTGCACAGGGCCCGGCGGCGTGGCCTAGTGGCTAAAGTCCTCACCTTGAACGCGTCGGAATCCCATATGGGCGCCAGTTCTAATCCCGGCTGCTCCACTTCCTATCCAGCTCCCTGCTTGTGGACTGAGAAACCAGTCGAGGATGGTCCAAAGCCTTGGGACCCTGTACCCATGTGGGAGACCCAGAAGAGGTTCCAGGTTCCCGGCTTCGGATCAGCATAGCATCGGCCGTTGTACTCACTTGGGGAGTGAATCATCGGACGGAAGATCTTCCTGTCTGTCTCTCCTCCTCTCTGTATACCTGACTTTGTAATAAAAATGAATAAATCTTTAAAAAAAAAAAAACCTGAGTGCACAGTTGCTACCTGGCTTGTACTAGAGGTCATCTTGTTTTTGACTGCATCAAAATGAGACCTATAGCAAAAGAGCTACACACAAATGCCAAGCCTTCCCTAGAAGCTGGCCAGCTGTCAGGCACTGTCTTTATTTCTGGGTCATATGTCACCTGCAAATATAGTCAACTCAAGAGTGCCTCCAAAATACTTTTCATCCAAGCAACATTATATTTGATCGTTTTCTATACATCTTTTCTAGAGTGACACATATAGATCACAAGGAAAATAAAGGCACACCAGAGCAATAAACATTGTCAAATAACTGCAGGTTTTGTAGGTAACACTTGGGAGCACATGGTTATGAGGCACTTAAAACACAGCCTGCCAAAAGCAGTGTCACTGCAAATCATTCAAATGTGAATTTATGCATCATAGGAATAAACTCTACAAAGCAAGAATCAATCTATCCTGGACCATAAAGTTCAGAAAGACACAGTATTCTCACTTGCACAGCATTTAATTGAAGTGATGTGCATCTGTGAATCCAGTTAGCAAACAGGAGAAATAACCTGTAAAGTTCTTACCTTGGGTCTGTTTCTTATTTACCGCATTGTCAGCCTTGTGTCGTTTCTGAAATTAAAAAGCACGCAGAACAACTGTAAGAAATTGAATGAAGTAATCAAACAACATCCTTAATAAAAGAGACAAAGCTTGGGTTTTCCAGGAATTTTATTCATTCACACTCATATCACTGTTTTAAAAATCGGAGAGGATGTTTGGAGGTGAAGAATCAGGGGCATTTGGGAACTTAAATTTGAAAGCAGTATCTGCAGTGTTGGTACATAGTACCTACTTCTGGGGACACAGATTTGTGAAGCTCAAAATATTTTCATATACTAGAAAAAGTTCAACTTTTACTCTTGCTTAAATAATTCATGTAAAAAAAGACTACAAGAGAATTATCTATAATAACTACCTTCTAATAATGGCATTGAAATATTTTCAGCTTCTTATGAAACTCATTGTCTAATTATGTCCTCTCTATAATTTAAAGATGTACTGCTGTCAGTGATTAGACTAAAATTCATCTCCTATCTGCACAGTCTCTTTTCTTCATTGTTCCTTAACAGCTCACCCACCACTTGTAGCCATCATATCACAGGACACCGCTTTCCTTCCTCCACAAAGCACCTATAACACTAAATGGTAAGCAGGTGAGTTAGTCAAAGGCTGCGTGGGTGAGTTTGAAGTTACGTGAGCTAGAGTTTCCACAGCAGTAGGAACAAGAAACAGAGGTCGGGGGAAAGGTGAGAATTGGGGTGACCAGGGAAAACTATCTTCTTTAGCCTTCAACAAGAGGTTTTCCACAGCTTCTGGCTAAACTTACAGCATGAAGTCTAACAAAGGCATCAGGTTCCATTAACACTGAAGAAATGTGCTGTGTGCAACTCTATTCAAAAATGCTAGCCACTCAAATCCAAGATTAAATTTAGCTGTGCTCACCTGGCTATTACAGGATGTGGGACATACATAAAATAAGCAAGTTCCCAAGTGTTCAAAGTGAGAAACAAGCCATGGTTTTCAGAATCACAACACATGTGTGTAAACCTCTCTAAGAGAAAGGACTGACATGGTGGATTGCAACACTTCTCCAAAACACAAGAGCAGCCTAGAGTAGCAAAACAACAGCTTGCAACATGAACAATCACCCACTGAACTGCACAAGATGCAAACAGAACACTCAAAACGTCTCTGTGTGGAACAAGCATTGAAAATGATTTCTTCCACATCCACGTGCAGGAAGACACTGCAATTCTTTCTTAGCATGAAATGCTCACTAATAAAAGAGCACTATTGTAGACTTTAAATAGGCCTATTATGGGTTCCAAAAGTAAGCACAATTTGCTGGAAAAATAATCTCAAATGAATTGTTAAAGTTCTGCTAAATTTGTAGCATCTGTAGACAGTATTTTATAATTGTAAAACTCTAAAAATATTATTTTCCATTTATAGCAAAGTTAACAAGAACATTACAAAATAATCTAAAATAAATTCTGAGTCCAAGGTAAATTCAGATATTCAAAGCAAAAATAATGCACAGCTATGAAAAACAATGGTTAGATTCACAACTAAAGTAGACAGATAAAAGCTAATAAATGAAACATTCTTCCTCAAACAGGAAATTCAATCTTAGTGAAACCTAAAGTGATCCTGAACATGACTTTCCACCTGCAGAGAATTTCTGCACGGTAGCATCTCTTCCTTCGACCTTTCTGCCACAGAATAAATTAGGTTACTTGTCAAGAAAAGAGGTTGAAAAGTAGGATCTACCCAGATTGCAAGCATAGGACTAAAAAATGAAAGCATCTAACTTTTGTATCATAATTCCTTTTACAACTAACACTTCATGAAAATAAAGCTACTGAGTTCAATTATTTCTATCATTTAATAATCAGTAGGATTCATTTAGCATTGCTGAAAGCTGCTGAATAATTTAATGCCTTATCAATATTTGATTGACAGTACATCAATATGCTGTCTTATTGAGAAGGGCATGAGCTTCAGGAAACTTCACTGGGCAATGTTGACCACTTCCTCATTCTGGAAACCCTTCCCTCCCTAGTCATACCTTTTCACATCACTGCCTAGGTTTTTCACTTGCACATTGACCCCAGCATGTCCTCTACCAGCCTGCTGGTCAGTGATCGGACTTGTCAATTCATATGCCCCAGTCCCCTCTTCACTTCTCACTCTACATTCCCTTCTGAGCTCAACTCTTTCAGACTTGTAGACCCAGTGATAAACAATCATATATGTATCAGAGAGGTTTCCTGTCTGAGTGCCACAGTTATATCTAGTTATCTCCTTAAAAACTCTCTTGTAGGGCCTCAAGGGCACCTCAAACTGTGAGCACAAGGCAACACACAACCTTAACCCACAAGATTCAGTTCTTGTTTTACACACACACACACACACACACACACACCACCTATTTTTACTAACTATCCTTGCACATTCTTCTCATTGCTCCCCAACCTCTTCTTCACACAGGATGTATTTGCCAAAAACACGTATTATGTGTCAGGCACTACTACTACTGCAGAGGACATAGCAATGAACGAGAGATTCAAACCCTTGCTCTTGAGGGATTTACATGCTAGTGACTGGCATTAGACTATGAATAAAGTAAGTAGATTTTACAGAGAACTCTGCGTGGTGATAAGGCTTGTCAAAAATCACTTCGGGCTACACATACATAAACTGAATTCATTTTACTTTTTTCTACATCCTTCATAATGATTTCATATATTATGTTTTTAAAAGATTTATTTATTTTTATAGCCAAGTCAGGTATACAGAGAGGAGGAGAGACAGAGAAGAAGATCTTCTGTCTGATGATTCACTCCCCAAGTGACCTCAATGGCTGGTGTTGCACTGATCTGAAGCCAGGAGCCAGGAATTTCCTCCAGGTCTGCCATGCAGATGCAGGGTCCCAAGGCTTTGGGCCATCCTCGACTGCTTTCCCAGGTCACAAGCAGGGGGCTGGATGGGAAGTGGAGCCATGGGGACTAGAAGCAACACCCACATGGAATTCCGGCATGTTCAAGCCAAGGACTTCAGCTGCTAGGCCACAGCACCAGGCCCAACGGTATATTATTTTTTACTAGAACACCCTTCTAAATAGTGTTCTTTTCCCAATCCATTTTCCATCATTTAACCAAAAGGATATTTGGATGATGACAACATATTTAACAATTTCTTCACTGCTTTACCATACACTAGGAAAGACGTCATGTGTATTATGTCATTATCTTAATAGCTAGCATGATTATTAATGTCCATCTTTTCTATTAGATTGCCAGCTCCATTGTAGCTACTTCTATTACCAAGAATGTTGGTTCCTGCATGTTGACTTGATCTTTCCTAGAAGAACTGACATTTGACAAGATGCAGATTTTCAAAAAAGAGTACTCCAATAATTTTATAGCATTTTAAAGTAAGTATAAATGTCACTTGCTATAGGCACATAGAATAGGTAAATATGTAATATCTATAAATATATAATACAAAATAAAATATACATTATTAGCTTAAAATGTCCAAAGCACCAAGAATTAAAATGTATGAAGTGGGTAAGTCTTGAATATCTCACCTGAAGGCAATTCTTTTTGCTTTCTTTTTTTTTTTTTTTAAGATTTAGTTTTATTGGAGTGGCAAATCAGATTTATGGAGCTAAGGAGAGGCTGAAAATATTCCATCTGCTGGTTCACTACCAAGTGGCCGGAGCTAAGCTTATCTGAAGCCAGGAGCCGGGAGCTTCTTCTGGGTTTCCCACAAAGGTGCAGGGTCCCAAGGCTTTGGGCCATCCTCTACTGTTTCCCTAGGCCATAAACAGGGAGCTAGATGAGAAGTAGAACAGCTGGGACACAAACCAGTGCCCATATGGGATCCCAGCTATTACAACGTGAAGTTTTAGCCATTAAGCCATTGTGTTGGATTCAGTAATCCTTATTTTTAAAGGTTTCAGAATACGGGTTGGCATAGTCGAGCAACAGGTTAATCTCCCACTTACAAGAGCTGGCATTGCATATGGGCACTGGTTCATGCCCTGACCCCTCTACTTACACTCCAGCTCCCTGCTTTTGGCCTTAGAAAGCAGTAGAGGATGCCCAAGTCTTTGGAACCTAGCACCCACACAGGAGATCCAGAAACAGCTCCAGTCTCCTGGTTCCAAATAGGTTCAGCTATGACAGTGGCAGCCAATTGGCAGTGACAGAAGATTTTTCTGTATCTCCTTCTCTCTGTAAATCTGCCTTTCCAATAAAATAAATCTTTGAAAAAAAGTTTCAAAATAAAACACAGTCATTCAACAGCATAAAAAATAGCTGAAGACAATGTAAGTAAGCTGTGTCTTATTCACTGATACACAAGTGCAAACACTATTAGTCTTCACTAACAATGAGTTCTCGACTTCCCATGGAGCTTGAGATAATACTTCTCTTTTCAATTAGTTCTAGTATTAGCTATGAATACATATAATATGCACCGCCTATGGGTCAAAACACCAAAGCAGGGTTTCTATTCCCTCTTCTACTCCCCTGCTATGATGAGCACCAACACTGTACACATCAAACCTTATTCAGACAGCATTCTTAAGTGACTGCATGGAGCAACACTGTCCTCTATCCTGATGGCCACGTGTAGTGTCTCAGTAGCATAAACTTCTGACATGGTCATATGACTATTGCTGCAGCAGGTTTAACAAATCCTAATACATATTTTTATGAATGCATGATGGCCTAGTTCTTCAGATATTTTTTTACAGAAAGAATGGATATATCTGTATTATCACTACTGATAAAGACAGGTCTTTGTTCAACTACCTAAAGTACAGTCCAATTTTCTCCTTTTTCAAGCAATAATTCCAACTTTCTATCATTTTATAGATATAAACTTATTAAGCTACTCTTATAAGTTATAGTCAATTTTTAACACTGGAAAACCATGTTTAGGATACCTAATAACACTTGCACTACATTCTTTATGGACTGCTTGAGTAGGTTCTTTCTAATCATATTCCAAGATTATACTATGCTGATAAGATTTCTCTTAATGAATTTCTTAAATAAAAACTTATTTTTCATGTATTTTCGAAGCCAAGAGTCCTAGAAACTATGGTTTGAGAGCTCATAACTTTGCAGGGGAGGGAGGATGTGGGTGGAAAGAAATTTAGAAAGTATAGGGAGGCTCTGGAACCAAAGGGCCTTGTTGGAATCTGGCAGCTCCAGTTATCAGTGGTACGACCTGGAAGCTTCCTTCCTCTTGTAGAATGGGGTAAGAACTTCTTATAGGGCTGTGAAATGACTGAATAGATGCAGAGGACATGGAATAATATATGGAGCTCAAGCTCCCAGTGATGTAGAGTCAGCAACTCTGGATGGATGAGATTCTGATTCCATCCCTTTCTTGGACAAGTTATAGGACCATGCTAAGCCTTGACTTCCTCAGGTTTACCTGGGGCTAACATTTGCTTCCCAAAATCTTAAAGAAAATTAAATGAGAAAAGCATTTGCAAAACAATAGTGCAAAGGGTGGTAATGAACAGGTGCACAGTTAGAATTGGTTTAACAAAAGAAAAGAGAGTATAAAACACAAAAAGAGACAAAATTGTAGTAAAAACCATGCCTTACAAGGACGTAACATCCAAGCAGAACGGCAAGTGGGTGGGCAGCTGTACCGGAAAGAACACTTTTCTCTGCCAGTGGTTCCATCAAGTATGTCAGTTCCCTACTCCTCCACACACCTCTGCATCCACTCAGTGGGATGCTGTGGTGACTGCTGATCTAAACGCTCAATGAGTCCAGTTCTAATGGGTTTAGTGATGCTGTATCTCATGCCTTCTTAATGAGGTCCCAGTTTGATTCTCTACACAAGCAAAGCTAACATTGTGAAACTTTAAATTGGAACTTCCCAGTTTACCAGCCTTTCCTGGCCTTACTATCTGACTTCCCTAAGGCCTGACGGAAGGTCATTTTAGAGAAGTAAAGAAGTACATAGTTTAAAAGGATAGAAAAAGAAAAAGAGTCCAGATACAGTAAAATCTGAGTTTTTCAAGTAGCATTATTGTAGGTAAAATAGGGAAGGGAAAGTCTGATTTTATAAGGGAGAAAATTACTTCCCTTTTCTTTACTGCTAGAAAATGATAAAAATAGCAAAACTATTGTTATTTCCCTTTAATATATATAAAGAAAGGTTAGAGCAAAATGAACCAAAGAGAAAGCATATGTATTTATTGAGGTCAAAACTACAATATTTAAATTTAAAAATGAAAAAGTAACATGAGTAGGCTCAACCTCCACCTGCGGTGCCAGCATCCCATGTGGCACTAGTTCATGTCCTGGCTGTTCCACTTCAGATCTAGTTCCCCGCTTATGGCCTGGGAAAGCAATGAAGCGTGGCCCAAGTCTTGGGTCTCTATAGCCACTTGGGAGACCCAGAGGAAGCACTTCAGATAGGCACAGCTCTGCCCATTGCAGCCATTTGGAGAGTGAACCAGCAGACTGAAGATATATCTCTCTTTCCTTCTCTCTGTGTAACTCTGTCTTTCAAATAAAAATAAATTAATCTTCAAAATATAAAATAAAAAGGAAAAAACCTTTTGCATGCATATAACTGGAAGATTACACCATTTAATTGAAAACAATGCTCAAGTATAGTTTTCTTTTTATATCAACTATCAGATTTTAATTTTTCTTTTATGACACTACAGATAGAAAAGAACACTGTCAAGCATTTAGCAATGTTAATCTCATAGAAATCAACAGAAATTATGCTTAGAAGTAGGAATGTATTCCATACATTTGTAAACTTAATGAGCATTTTAAATAATCTCAGCCCAAAATTAAATGACTTAAGAAATTAATACTTTAAAATGTCTAGAAAATCAATGTATTTATGAAGAGTTAAATACTTACAATATCTTCTATTATCTCTTTGATAGCGGCCACAGCTAAAATAAATAAGAGAGGAACCAGTGTTGTATAACGACCCGTTGGTGACACATCAGGTATTTGCTATTTGAAAAAAATGAGAGAGAGAAATCAGATGAAAATTAGAAAATTAAAAAATTTAAGTCAACTTTGAAACAACAAAGACTAAGTGATTGTAAAATGTACCACAGCAATTTTACTACCTTAGCTTTCTAACATGAGGTGAGGAAATTTGCTCATTTTTAATGAATAGCTCACAGGACTGTTATAGCCAGAATTGGTGAAATATAAGATACTCAGTGTATCTACATACTAAAACATCATATGTCCATTTAAAATGATACTTCAGAAGCACAGAGAATACCTGGGAAAATATCCATACATCATTACAGGAATAAGGCAGGTTATACAATGTATTCTATGCTCCCTCCTTTTTCATAAACTAAAACAATAAATAATGCTTCAGAAGGGAAAAAAATGAAGAAGGGTACATATCCAAATTTTCAGAGTATCTACCTCTGGTGGGGCAAAAATCAGTTTTAACATTATTTCTTTCTGCTTTCCTGATGTGTTACATTCTTTTCTATAATGGATGTATGTTACTTTTTTTATTTAATCTATAACTTTTTTCTGATTATAACAAACTCAAATAAGAGAAACACAGGCTTTAAAACGCTTATTCTTGCATTTTAAGGTTTAGAACTAAAAACCTTTTATGAAAATGAATCATTTTAAGAAATTCCATTCTGCTTTACCACCCAGAATGAATAATCTTTGCCACAACAGATTTATAGAACTTTTAAAATAAGCTAATAAAAACGAATCCAAAAGCTTACAAAGGAATAGCATTCTGATCTAGCTTGATCCAGAGATGGAATGATCCTTCCTACCCAGGTTCTCCCTCTGCACTTATAGAAGCCTCGGGGGCTTGCCCTGGATAAAGCATTGATTAGTATCTGAACATGTAACTCTGCATGAAGGTTTTATAGTGTGACCTTACCTGCAGCAGTGCAATAAAGAGAAAAAATGAATTAGCAGCTCTTCTGAACTGAGAGTAGAGAAATCTTGGAAGAAATGTGATTATGTTGTATTTTGCAGTGCTAGAAAACAAACAAAAATTGCAAAGTAGCGTTAAGACTCAAGTAGTTTGCAATCAACACCCACATTCACAAAGTTCTGCTACCATCACATAAAAAGGAAACGACTGGGAGAACACACTGCAAAGGGTTAAATGAGAAGGGGTGAATGGGACTAGCTGAATAGTGAAGTGTGAATACCACAGATTCTGTTATCTACAGAACACTTCTTGTTCTATTTGGCCAATTATTCTACTCAACCTAATAAGCAGTAGCTTCCAAAGAACAGTTTCAGGTAAGCTAATATATAACACATCGCACCAGACTCACTACAGATACACAAATATTCTTTTTTCAATATCTTGAGGGACATGGAGAGTTTTCTGGAATTTATGCCTTAATTTTCTGCATGGACACGCTAAGTAATTGGCTAGGATTTCACACGAAATACACGAGATACGCCCAGCATCACTGCTTCCATCTTGGGAACAGGTAGATCTTGTTTATCAAGCTGGAAGGAGACTAAAGGAGACACAGGCCAGCTTTGCCAAGTGGAGAAAAGCTGCTCTGGAATCTGAAGTAGTGAAGAGGAATTTAAAAGGATACTTCTCAATTCTGGAATTCTCCACTGGAGGGACACGGGCCCAGTGGCCACTTGGTGGTAACCAGTGCTAACAGGGAGGCTTTCTATACGCCGACGTAGCTGATGGCAAGGCAGTGAAGCGAGCTCTACGCCCTCCATTCCTGAATACCACACTGGATTCTTTTCAGTCAAAAGTTTTGGGTGCAAAATTTAATGACCTATCCTAAAATGTTAAAACATGTCAACCAAATAAAATTGGATTCTGTGACAGGTTTGGGACAAAGGCATGTACCCATGAACAAGTTTCATTATTCGGACTTCAGAAACAGAATTTTCTGTCTCATCCTACTCCAAGACTCTTATTTCCATACTGGACAGCAAATGAGGAGACAGCCTATTCATCCTGGTGCCTGGAAGCTCTCAATCATTAGTTGACATTCGGAGAGCTCTTTGCAAGCATTTATTTTCTCTTCAGCCTCTGTGGTTCCACTATGATGGCTGTCCTGTGGCCTTTTGTGGTAGTTCCCACCTGACATGGTTGTTGCAGAATTTCGTCAGCTGAGGCTGGTTGATAAATATAGTTCGTATTTCTTCCTGGTCAGCTAATGAGGTCTTCTCTGATACATCATCCGTTTTCTCATAACCTTAAAAAATGAGACAGTCTTCTTATTGACTAGATTAATAGGCCAAATAAACATGTCATAACCATTTTAATGTTTGTTGACTTAAAGTTGAACAATTTCTAGCATTTTGCCACATTCACTTCATATCCACACATACACATAGAAATATACAGCTACTTTTTCTTAAAAGAGGATATGAACATCACCAAGTGAGTGATTCATGATGATATAATGTTAGGGAAGAAGGGTATACTGTAAGTACAAAGCATGATTCAGAAGCAATACTTACGATGTTTTGTCAAATGATACGGCATCCATGACATTTTCATGCACTATATTAACGTCCACAAATAAAATAAATGTGATATTTGTTTCTCTGGGTCTGGATTAACTATTCTTAAATGTAAAATATATTAAAAGCTTATGTTTTTTCTTTTATTGAAATTATTTGTTTTATAGTAAAATCTCTACATTGAACTCTTCCACCAGGTGAAAAAGAGGCAACTATTAGTCATGTAGACACTGACCCATTTCAACAATACTGAAATAAACTTTTAGTCATCTTTTGCCATGAAATGTTCAAGTTATTTTCTGTTCTCACACAAAAAGACACCCTAAAATAATAAATTATTGTAAAATGTTTAACATTATGGCTTTAGACAAAACTAAGTTGCAAACAGTAATTGAGAATAAATAGAAAAACTTAAATTACACACTTCTTGTGTTTTATTTTTCTTTTTGGATGAGAGAAGTAAAATGAAATCAATGGACAACTACCACAATGATTGATCTAATTGAATATGGTCATCTAATCTTCCCTCCATTCAGAATAAATGTTTCCAAGTGAATTTCAAATGTCTGAAGAACATTTTGAACCATCTCTTAGTCATCGGAACAATGCAGTTGCAATAACCAGGTTCTGTACTACAATGTCGACAACACACCTTAAAAATACATGTAAGTTCTATAAGGACAGACAATACACAGAAACAAAAATTAAACTGCTTCTTGCACCAATGACACTGGATTAAGCCAATCCCTCATACCTTTGCTATAAAGGTACGCCAACAGTGCTCACACTCCCCAAGACAACGTTCCCTCTCTTCCCTGCCCAGCAGTCCCATCTTCTTCCTGAGTAACTGCCAACATAGGGTCTCTTCTGAAGTACTTTAGGAGGTCAAAGTTAGGGGATTTCTCTGTGTCGCCTTGGCACCTGACCCCAGCAAAACACTCACCAGCAGGTTCTGTTGCCATCTGTCTACGCTTCATTCTCCCCCTACCAGAATAGGCACTTCTTGGGGCCACGGACGGTGTGGAATTCATCTTCCTAACACTGGTACCAACAAACAGCAGGTACGTGATAAACAGTGTTAGCCAGATAAACACACATAGCAAAGGACAAAGGAGTGGTTACTGGGTTGTGTTTTTTTGAGGGCAAGCAAAAGCTTCCCCGCCCATTGATAAGGACACAACTGATAGCCAAATGCTACTAACAAACTGTACTGAGAAAGCTTGCCCACAAGGTGTGGTTTCTGTACAAGACCAGGGAAGGTGGAGAGCATGAGAACAGAGGCACAATGCAGGGGCACAGGCAACACAAAGATGGCAGACAGAAGGCAAGGAGCCATGGATGAGACACCACGCTGAAGCAGTACCCTTTATTCACACTTCAGCTACGGAAGTGGTAGAGCATGAGTTTATTATTTCTGTCCCATCTTATCTTCACACTCTTAACAATAGTTCCTTACTGAAGGATGGGCATTTGGCACACCAGTGCTACTTAGGAGGCAGGCATCTCCTACTGGAGTGCCCAGGTTTCAGTCTCAGCTCTGCTTCCATTTCAGCTTTCTGATAAGGTGCACCCCGAAAGGCACCCAGTGACCCAGGTACTCAGTACTTTGTCACCCATGTGAAAATCCTAGATTGAGTGTGAGGCTCCTGGCTCTCGTTTGGCCCAGTTCTAGTTGTTGCAGGCATTTGGCAACTGAATAGAAGACTCTGCATCTTCCTCTGCCTTTGGCATGAGTAAATGTGAGTGAGTAAACATTTTTTTTTAAAGATTTATTTTTATTGGAAAGGCAGATATACAGAGAGGAGAGACAGAGAGGAAGGTCTTCCATCCGATGATTCACTCCCCAAGTGAGCGCAACGGCCGATACTATGCCGATCTGAAGCCAGGAGCCTCTTCTGGGTCTCCCACGTGGGTGCAGGGTCCCAAAGCTTTGGGCCATCCTCAACTGCTTTCCCGGGCCACAGGCAGGGAGCTGGAAGGGAAGCGGGGCTGCCGGGATAGAACCAGTGCCCATATGGGATCCCGGGCATGCAAGGTGAGGACCTTAACCACTGCGCCACCGTGCCGGGCCCAGGAGTAAACATTTTAAAAGGCTATTATTTATGGGACAGAAGATGCAGAAACAGTCTGCTCACACTGAGGTCACGGAGAACCTCCTGGGTTGGGGAAGAAGCCTGGAGCTTGTCATCCTGTTTGGCTGTGAACCATGGCAGACTTTCCAGGTAGGAGAGAAACACAGGGTGAAAGTTACATTTTATCCTTATCATTCTGGCTCCAAATTAAGGCCTGCCATGCCTATTTCACTGCTGTGGACACATTAACAACTTTGCCCATGGTCACACAGTAACAATTGCTCACCACTGCACCATGTTTTACATACAACACCAGCTCTTCTCTCTGAGGTTGTGTCATCAAAATTTTGCATATGGATTATCAGAGGCAAAGCCATGTTAGAAATTCTTAGAAACCCCTGATTAGATCTTCCTGAACAAGGACACACAGGTCAGTGCACTGTCTCTGGCCCTGGGATTTGCACAGCAGCCTCAGATGATCCACCTTCCACTCGGCTCTGAGCAGTGGCTTCACATTGTCCTGACATTTTGTTGCTGGACTTCTGAAGGTCTGGCCTTGGATGGTCTCAACTACAAATCAAAACATCATACATGCTTATCACCAAATAGTATCATTTATAACAGAGTTTCCAGTGCCAGAGGTAACTGAACATCCATCTCATTATAACTTCAATTCCTACTTACAACTTTCCATGGAGCAAAAGACCCTCCTGGGACAAAAGGGTTTAGAATCTATGCCTTTCCCCTATCTAGCAATCAGTGTAATGAAAATCTAATGAATATGCAGGACCTAAATCAAGATCAAATAAGGGCACTCTAAAGAAAAAAAAATGCAATTAAAATGAAGGGAAAACTCTACACATGATATCTGTTCTCAAGACACGGCCTTTAAAGAGAGTAGATGACTCTTTGTACAGCTAATGGCGTTGGCTGTGTTCATGCAGGCACTGCAGAAGAACCTTGGAAAGATGATATATGCAAAGCTGGATTTATGGCAATCACCTGCAGCTCTGAGCTGCCCTGACCAGGTGTGAATCAGCAGGGTGGGGATGGGAATCCCCACTGAATGCAGGGAAGGAAATCCCAAAGTCACAGGAGCTAGTGGGCACCATTCCTGTCCCTTCAGCACTGTCAGGGACACAGAACTCCCACAGGCATATGAAGCCCATTCCCAGGATCTCCAAAGGCCATAAGTTGGAAAGTGGTAGTTTGTGAGTCTTACAATGTGAATTTTCAATGAATTTGCCTTACATATTATGCTAGGTAGATTACATCTGCACATAGAGTTAACCTATCATTCTAGACTCAGTGTGTAAAGATAAACAGCCTTTTATGAGCATTTTATTTAATGCACCAATGGTTAGAGAAAAGTAGGTAGCAATTCTGTGTCATACTTAGGGATCAGAGGTGCAAGCACATTCCCTACAATCAATTCAATAGCCATTCAATACATCTCACAACTCTGCTTTTATGCTATTCTTAAAAATTATCTGTTTTGCAAGTTCGCCATCTTCACCCACTGTGACAACCACAGAGAGAGCTTCACTGAGCTTCAGCTATAATGTGGTGGCAGGCAGCATCAAGGAAGATTCTCTAGCACCTTCCCTCTAAGGTGGCCAAGGGGTTGTACCTTCCTTTAACTGTTTTCCCCAAGGAGGGAAGATTTGTCCCTTATAGTTCATTAATAATGTAGAGGGCTTATTCACATAAATTATTAAAATTTACTAGTCGTTCCTAATCCATCTGTCTCCACTCTTAAGGAATACTAAGAGCTGAGTCAACTTTATGTCATGCCTTCCAAGAAAGCAGAAGCAAAGGGAGGAAAGCCATGGATCTAATAATACTCATAGCTCTTACTGAATTTCTCTGGCAGGTGAGGCCTTCACAAGTTGTCTTTGTCTTTAAATCATGCGAACAGTAAAGAGTGCTTAGAGAAAGAAATTGGATTCATCACATTCTCTACAGTTTTGTAGTTTTCTAAACAATACTGCACAGAGAGGCTGCATATTCAATTGAAATGAAGCCCAAATCATTCCACTGTGAGCTTCTGTGATCCCTTCAATGGCCCACCCTCTCTGGGTTGGCAGTGAGATGGCCTGGGTAAACTTTGAAGCCCACCCTGGAAGATAATCAAACTCCACATCAAGTACCACCAAATGGAGACTACTTGGGATACATCAAAGCTAAGAATACAACATGATTTTAAGTAGCCACTCTCATAAAGCATCAGTTTCCTAATCTGTTAAAAAAAAAAAAGTTTGTGTCTTTGTCCTGGTGTAGTTGGTATTCAATACACTGACATACACATATAGTTGGCTTTAAAGTCTTTATTATCTACTTAATTTATTTGAAAGACATATCTCCCATCTACTGATTCATTCTGCAATTGTCCACAATGGCCAGGGAACCAAGAATCGAAGCCAAGTCTACCACATGGCTGGCAGCGACTGAAGCATTTGAGTCATCACCTGCTACCTCTCAGAGTGCACAGCAGCAGGAAGCTGAAATGTGGAAAACACACTCATGTGCTCTGACAGGAGATGCCAGCATCCCAAGCCACATCTTTACTACCAGGCCAAACAACAAACCCTCAATTCAGAACCTTGGCAATTCTTCACTCTAGGTGTAACTGCCAGCTTACTTGCTTCCCTGATTTCATAAAAAATTACTTGGGTTAAACCTCTCATTCACAGAAAGCTTTCAACATCTGCTGAATTAACAAAGGAGTAAAAACAATTAGCAATGTATCAAGAGTAGGCCACACCCTTTAAAGTATATAAAATAGGTTATATACTCATGTAATACTGATGTGTAAATACAACCAACCAATAAACGTATGACGAGAAATAAATTTCCACAGGAACTTGAGTAACTGAGGGTCGCAATCAGTTCAGCCCTCCCAGGTTGGCATATTCGGAGAGCCAGAGATAAGTGACAGTGAGTCAGGTAAGTATCAAAACAACACACACCAGTGCTGAGATAAAACGGTCTCCTGGCATTGAGCTGGTGCAGCCTGATATACCCAGCCCTGCAAAAGGGGCAGACAGAACTGCAGGATCAATATCTTCAGCCTACGGTTAAAACCCTTTCTCATCTGAGAAGGTGCTGCCAATGATTAACTCTACAATTCAGTCCTTCCCTGCTCATATCTGTCATTTCCTCTCCCAATAGCATTATCACCAAACACCACAGGCAAAGGAATCCATCTGTTCCTCTTACCACATCGATCTTGAAGAGTCAAGAAGGCACACTCACCTCCCCTATTTTCAGTTCCTTAGCGCACTCCTCAACACTGCTACAAGTACAGACACACAAGTTATGGCAATAGTGACGCCAGGCACTTCCTCCTCCACCAGAAGAGTTACTCAGATGTTCACCCTCATATATGCAGAGCTCAGCCAAATACTGGACACCCAATAACAGCATCATCACTCTTCTTACACTACAGCTGCACAGGGCACACTGGCAGGCACATTCATGCAACGGACCCCTCAAGGGCTGCAGCTGCACATTTCTACCTCTGAGACTCTCACTGGTGTGCTCTCCAAAGTCTGTAACTCCTTAAAACCTGTACAAAAAATTAGATTACACAGAGACAAAGAAGGAAAGCTTAGAACAGACAAGAAATGGTCAGCTTGGACTCACATATACCTTACTAGGTGGGACACAAAGCTTAGTTACTCCTCACTAAGGTATTAAGGATTTCTCTATAAATCCCATCTTTCAATTGTTAACATATGCCCGGTTAGAGTAATAAGCCTGTCTAGACTATCCTAAAATTCGCCAAGTTCAATTCAATCAAGCTTCAATACTATAAGCTGCTAAATATAAAAATGAAAAGACATGAGACAGCTGAATAGTATCCTATAACCATTTTAAGGTGTATAGCAGCCAGTTGTGTATAAACTAAAATTGAAATGTCAATGAAGTAGTCACAGGATGTGGTTAAGAACTTGCATTTTCCAACATATTGGTCACTCAATACCATGTCAATTAACTCCATAATGTTGTAAATTGTTGTTGTTGTTATGTTGTGGCTTTTCATTGGAGGGGATGATATTCTGCCAGCTCTACTTTCAGACCAGGGATGGTCTCCCAAGGAAGCTGTTGAAATTATTTGAACAATAAGACGCTGGACTCTATACATGGTACATGCTTGCAATGAAGGAACCATGACTGGATATGAACTGTAATACTGCAACAATGTGGAGGAATCCACCATGGGGAATCCCAGACCCTATGAAACTGTGTCATAAAACAAAAACAAACAAACAAAAACTTGCCCGAATGAAGCCTGTCTCTTGGAATTGATGATGCTGGTTAAGTTTCTACTGAGTAAGGGAAAAAATGCCATTATTATGTTAAACAGATTAGACAATTTAGTAATTCAGAATTCTGGCTATAGTAAAAATTGTACATTTAATGTGTGTGATAGGCTGGTTCTCTCTTATTTTTCTCCAGTGGAAAAGTAGTTTTGTCTTTTGAAAGGTGGTTTGTTGTAACTAATGTTAGGATTACTTAGTATTTCCTGAGCAAACCCTAAATGTGGGACTTGCCCAGGCCACTGCTAATTATAAATATACTGAAGGCTATTTCTAGACTTCTTTAAGGACTAGAACTTTAGGATATATAAATTATTGCCAATCACTTTTAATTGCTAGCTGTGTTAGCAAGGAGGACATCATTTGGCACTTAATGAATCAGCAACAGGCTCCCAATGCCCGTTTTCAAACTCAAGCAATAACTTTCATTATGGAGAAAACATAGGATAGTGGTGGGTCAGTATCCTGATTAGGACTCTGAAATGAACGTATGCTCATTTTCCTCTAACAGTTTTTTATCATTAAACCCACTTAGTGCCTATGAGGTGAGCTCCTGTTCTTCTACCAATTACTTATATGATCTTACATAAACTACTCAAACCCTAGGGGTTATTCTTTTTCCTTGTAAAATGAGAAAGCTAGACTGATCATCTGATGTTCCCATTCAGCTCCCAAATCCTGTGAAATTAGTACTCATCGGGCACCGGGCAGAAAAAGTCAATAGCTCATTTGTTCAGAAGAGCACAGACATTAAAAAAAAATTTTTTTTCACTGCTTGATCCTTTATCACGATGTTTTCCATGAACCAACAACCCATCATGAGGTCAAATGATGCTTTGTTATTTTTGTATGTAAATTTCCATTTGTGATAAATATGTGCAACAATGATGATAATCTGCGACCACATTGTTGATCTTCTGACCAGTGACCGCTGGGTTACTCAGGATATTAACACAGTCCTTTTTCCTCCATTTAGCCAGATCCATGATCACATGCTCATACACATGTAGCAAATTCTTCACAGAGAAGAAAAACACTCAATGTTTATTAAAGTGGAGCACTTTCAACTTTCTCAACAGAAGTACCATTTCTTAAATGTTTCATTCATCCTCACATATCATGATCCAGTTTGTAAGACTCCTTGTTCATTCCTTTATTCTTTCAACATACTTAAGTGCCTACTGTTGCGGGGTGCAAGTGAGATCACATCAGAAAATTCTAGGGCGTTTTAAGAAGTCTTTATTAACCAAGCTTAATGGTAACAGGGCCCACTAGAAATGAGCAAATGACAAGTCCAGTGGCAATCTAGTCTGACTAGAAATCCCGAGAGGAACAAAAGGTCATTACCATAAAACCCATCCATTAGACTGAAGACCCTCATCCCAGCTTCCCCAGCAATAAAAGGTCTGCAAAACAACCTGGGCACACTTAGAAAGCTGCAAACATTCACCTTTTCCTGGCTTCTCAGCCAACATTCCATTACTGTTAGGCCTCACCTCTCCCAGAACTCTTGAAAGTACACAAATTAGAAATACAAAGCATCTTAGCATTTATAGTTTCACTGACTCACCCAAGAAGTAAATAGAGGGTGAGGAATAGAGACACAGGGGCCATGTTCAAGGGTTACATATCCTCGGAGTCTGTCTGCAGGAAGCTGGATAGCAAGCAGTTACTGGAAGGGCCAAGAGTTGGAGCACCAGAGCAAAGGAAGCACACAACCAAGAGTGAGTCCCTCCTATCATGGGCCTTTATGGGGGTTTGTAAGGGGAGTGGTTATGCCACAATGCAATACTGCCCCCTCTCAGTTTCAGGTGATGATGCGTGTGCATCACAGGTGGGCAGAAGGGACCACATAGTTTGAGGGGTGGGGAGAGGCTTTCAAGCTTGTGACCCTGAACTAATTGCCTAGGACCACAGCACTACGTTTCAGGTAGTTCTTAAAATATCCCAGAAACAACAGCAAACAAGATAAAGCCTTGCTCCTCAGGGACTTATTTTCTAGGGAAGAGCAAGGTAATTTCAGATCATGGTACAACGCACGTACAGTCTTTGTGCTTCAGTGTCATCATCTACGTGATGAAAATAAGGAGCAGCTGTTGCCTCGAAGGGTGGCTGTTTATACCCAGAGAGGCAGCAGACAGTCGGCAATACACTTGATGTTCTGGTTGATTGCAATTGCCACTGTGGCAGCTGGGGCTTTCTACAGACAGGTTGGACAAGGCCCCTCAAGGGGATGCTAAGTTGAGACCCCCTCCCCCAAACCCAAGCAAAGATGAAGGACAGCACAATCTTAGGAGAAGAGGAACAAAGCCCTGGAAGGAAACTAGGACCGACATGTCCGGCAACATGAGGAATGGTAATAAACAGGGGAATTTAAAACAAAACAAGGCAGGACTTGATGGGAAAATGTAAGCAAATATAATCTGTATTCCTTGTGTGGTAGGAACCCATGGCGATAGGTAAGCAGGAAGGTTTTCTGCGACTGTGAGGTAACCCATCTGAAAGATGTTAAGGCCTGGAGCAGACTGCAGTGTCAAGGATGACAACACACAGATGGGACACATGATATACCATGGAGACAGAGTTGCCATAACCCTGGTCACCTTCTGGGACTCTCATTATTATTCCACCACTGTTTGGTGTCCTACCCACCTACTACCCGGTGCTACTCCAAGAAAAAGCTCAAAATGAGAAAGAAATATAGGGTGTTCTTCTAAATCTCATCCAAAATCTTTTGATTACATGCTAAATTTACTGTACTGTAGTTGTACAAAATTAAGGAAAATATGTTGGGGCTGGTGTGGTAGCTGAGGGGCTAAAGTCTTTGCCTTGCATGTGCCAGGATCCCATATGGGCATTAATTTGTATCCTGGCTTTTCCACTTGCCTTCTAGTTCCTTGCTTGTGGCCTGGGAAAGCATTGGGATACTGCACCCACATGAGAGACCCAGAAGAAGCTCCTGGCTCCTGATTAACTCAGCTCTGGCTGTGCAGCCACTTGGAGAGTGACCCAGCAGAGGGAAGATCTTGTTCTCTGTCTCTCCTCTCTATAAATCTGATTTCCCAATAAGAAAATAAGTAAATCTTTATAAAAATCTAAAAAAAGAAAATATGTTACTCTAATTTTGCCCATTGCTTTAAGCAGGACTTAAAAGACAACACATGATGAATTTGTCCGATGAATTTTTCTATTTACTCTCAAATACTCCATCTTTGGATAGCCTCATTTTTTTCTCTTTATAACACAGTAATATTTACTATATATATTACACAGGGGGAGACCCTGTGGCACAGGAATTAAAGCCATGCCAGAACCCCACACTGAAGTGGTGGTCTGAATCCTGATTACTTTACATCTAATCCAGCTGAAGCAGTGGATTACAGGTCAAGTAGCTCAAGAGCTTGAAAGCCTGCCACTCATGCGGGAGACCAGGATGAAGTTCCTGCTTTCAGCTTTAATCTGGCTGAAGAGTGGCAGTTGGAAGATTCTAATCTCTCTCTCTCACCCTCACTCTCTCTATTCTTTCTCTCCTTCCTTTTAAGATAAATAAATTTAAAAATAAAATACAGAATATGTTCAATGAAAGCAGAACAGAATCACATTTAACAGTGAGAGGGATCTTTCAGAACTCTGAGGAGTAGAACTTACTTTACACAAATTATCTTCTAGCTGCCTGCTCTCTTGCACAGGTTCTATGGTGATTATACAAGATAACACACACGTACAGTACTCAGGACAATGTCTGGGTCTTCACATACATGCAAAACTTCTACCTATGATTTTTTATTTACAAAATCAGAAAGGTAGATTGTGGGGCAAAGCAACAGTTTTGTTGTTACATTTGTGTCCAAATTCAATTATGGCACTTTTGCCCAGCACCCAGCAAATCATTTTACTGTCTATGTTCAGATTCCTCACTCACAAGATACAGTTAACATGAGAACAATGTTTTGCTAGCAACACGGAGTAGTATGTATCACAGTTCCTGTTCTTCTACCCCTCCGTGGAGACTACAAAGCTAATTTGTCTTTCAAAATATCTGGTGCAGGAAAAACAAAAGTCTTTTAAAAAAGATTGATTTATTCATGAGAAAGGCAGTCAGAGAGGAATATATACACACAGAGTGAGAGCGAGAGAGTAAGCAAGGGAGAGGGAACGGGAGAGGAAGAGAGAGCACTTGGGCACTCCCAGGTGCATTATCACAGAACTGGATCAGAAGTGGAGCAGCAGAGATTTGAACCTGCAACCACAGAGATACGAGGAGTGCAGCTGTCAACTTAACCATTATGCCACAAAGCCAGTGCCAAAACAAAGTCTTGCAGATACTAATAAAGCATTGACACATTTTTGGGGAAATTATTTAATTAAATTGTGTCCAAGGTGAATCAATGTGAACTAAAATAATAAATTTTATCATACAATATTACAAAACAATATTAAATAAATACTTGTTTGTCCCAAATTGTCATTTGAATGGGGTTTATGCACTATAAATGCAGGGGTGTGTTAAGTAGGAGTGAGATGAGAACAAGATACAAGATCATCAATTTGCCTGGTAATATGGTTACAGAGCCATTAACTTCTTGCAGGCTCTACTTTATAGCAATTATAAGTACAATTGTAACTGGAATCAGGATATCTACTACATTATTTCCTAAACATATTTAGGAGAATCTAACTGTATAACTTTTTATTTAATGGCTTCCAATATTTGATATTACTAAACTATATTAATTGTTCAAGTTTCTTAACCTAGACTGAAGTTATTAGGCAAACAATCATGCTTACAACAATCACAGAATCTAATAAAAGAATATGAACTGGAAAACAAGCCTGAGACTTTAGAGGAACAACTGCGGTAATTGGTATGATTAAAGTTAGGTGTGACTTAGTGGAAAATTATGAGCATTATCCACCATTTTTTCAAAGCCTTATTATCACACTTCAACTATATACTCTGGGAAAATAATCATTAAAAATCACACTTAAAATATACTTGTGTGAATACATTTTCTTTCATATGTGCTGAAACTTTCGGGTCAAAATAATCTTTTGCTGAATAGTTGAGATATTTGCATTTTATTCTGTTTTCTAGCATCTTACCAGATAAACAGAATGATAATCAGAAATACAGGGGCAGTTACTGCAGCTACAAAGGAGAGTTGAACATCCATGTTTTGTATTGTTGGAGCAGAACTGTCATTTCCAATTATTGGTTGTGAGCCTGGCAGCAGCTGCTGAGAGAGATGAAAGCACAAAGAGCCAGCACTCTGAAAACTAACTGGTACTTTAAAAAGGTAAGACTTTAAATACCATGTTCTCAAATATGGCGCCAAAGAAATCAAACACCTTTAGAGTAAAGTAGCCACAATTCAGCAACACGTTTTGAATTTCTAGAGCAGTAGCCAGAGTGAAGATGCAATCTTGAATTACATCATTTGCACCATCCCTGGATGGAGCATTATCCATCAGATTTGGGCTCCTTGTGGTGGACATCTGCTGCTCTCCCCAGCTCAGCAGCTGCTTCTCCTGGAAAGAGCCCACTGATTTCCTTTGGGAGTCCTTCCCGTAGCAGGAAGTTTGGAGGGACCAGTCCATCAGGCTACAGCATCCCTTTCATACTTAAAGGTCAGTATGTGGCATGAGCAGGGCCAATCTAAGTCTCTCTACCATCTGGACAGATGAAGAGGCCAGATCCAGAGAGGACAGACACTGCAGTTCTTTCGAGTGCTGGGGGCCAGCTGTCCCAGTCCTCAATGACTTACTCTGCAGAGCTTTTCATTTGAGCCCAGCAACTGCTCCACCTCCCTAAGTGTTCTCAACCCCTGTATTATGGAATTTTAGCAGAGGCATTCCAGTGCTCTGCTAGGGGCCAACTCTCTGTCCCAACAGCCATCATGATACAGGTGAGCACTGACACTTGACCTGGCCTTGGACATCCCTCAGAACATGAACCCAGTTCCCTGTGCCTCAACTACCAGCTGGTTTTTCTGCTCTACACAGAATGACAACCTGGAAGATCAATGCAACTAGCTTGCTCAAGCGATCACTGCACTTCCTGGAACCTCTCTAACAGGACCTACTTGCTGGATCAGATTTCCCCTGAGGCTAACAGCTTCCTTAACCAAGCATGTGCTAGGTAACTACGGTTAGCCACCCAAGGAACTTGCACAACAGTCAGAAAACTTTCCACATCGTTAACTTCCTGCCTATTACCCCCTTGTTCATGTAATTGTATTGTTACAATATCTCCTCCAAGTCCATCTCAGTTATAAGAAAATGCTATATAATAAAGGGATACCCCTGAATAGGCAAAACACAGGCACCAGCTTAAAAAAAACTGATTGTTTTTCATCATACTCAAGAGTTCACAGTTTAGCTGATTATTTTTCACATATAAAAGTACTCACTTTCTAGCTTGTTTTTTTTATAAGGAGACTCACTCATGGTTCGAAAACTAGTGAGCACTGAAGGCATAGTGCCTTAATTCATTCTTCCAAACAGCAAGCTTGAATTCACTTCTTCCTCTATTTCTTCTCTGCTGGGTCTATTTCTTTTTTTTTTTTTAAAGATTTGTTTGAAAGGCAGAGTGACACTAAATGAGTGAATGAAGAGAGAGCACGCTGGCAGGTGCCCAACTGCTCAGACATCATCTGCTGCCTTTCCAGGCACATTAGCGGGAAGCTGGATTAGAAGCAGATTGTCTGGGTTTTGAACTGCCACTGCAATACAGGGTGTGAGCATCACAAAGTGGTTTAACATGCATGTCACAGCACTGGCCCTCTTGGATCTATTCTATCTCAACAATTTTTCTAGTTACATCTTTTCCTTCAAAATCTTACGTGTGATGAAAATCAATACATTTTTAAAGCCAATCAACAATTACTTATATATTTTTTAGCCTATCAGAGGTATCTCTATCACACATTTTGTTTCCTTTGAGGCCTGGTCATTACCATACATGGTGTTTTCCTTAAGTTCCTTTGCGGGAACTGATACAAAAATAAACAAGTGTGAAAATATATCAACACCATTTCTTGTCAAAAACAGGAAAAAAAAATGGCTTTACACTTCCTGAATTTGTGCTGAAGCTCTAAAAGTAGTATTATGAATTTGAAGGGATTGACACTGTGGGGAAAAGAGTGTTCCTGACATTCAGAGAAGAGTGTCCTGAAGCTGTATTAACATGAGAATCTATGCTTGATCCTGGGCCTCGTGCATAGCAAGCACTCTGTCTCCTTGGCAGCCAGCCTTGGATATTAACTTAGAAAAATAATCATCTTGGGCATGCTGAGGTGCTTGGAAACAGCAATTAAAGATTTACAAATGCCAAATCATGCTTTATTACAAAGGAAGAACAATGGAAGGTGGGTGGAATTTAATGAAGGCCTCTTGTTCTTTAGAGGAGTTAAAGGGTGTGTGTACAACATGGACTGAAGCACTGTAACAGAAACAGACTATCCTAGTAACAAGGTTTTCTCTTAGAGGATATCCAGGAGCAATCTCCTAGACATCTCAGTTTTGCCTTGCCTTGACATCAAGTAGCTCTGATGTGCAGAAGGTCCAGAAACAGGTACAGGCATTGTGACACAGGGGTTTAAGCTACTGCCTGCAACACAGGCATCCTATATCCAGATCCAGCAACCTGCTACTGTGCCTTGGGAAGCAGCAGCAGATGGTTCCTATCACCTAAATGGGAAACCCCGATAGTTCTGGGCTCTGGCTTCAGCCTGGCCTAGCCCTTGCCACAGCAACCATCTGGGGAGCAAATCAGAAGATGGAAACTCACAAAATGTCTCTCTCTCTCTTTCTCCTCTTTGTCCCTTGCCCTCTGTAGTTCCACATTTCAAATACATTTTTTTTTTAAGAAAAGAATAAATAAGATGAGAGATGAATACTGTGGACTGGGCTCTAATGGACACAAAAGTGGCTGAAAAGTAATGACACCCTCAAGAAATGTTAACTTTACTGAAGAGCTGCTGGCAGTCCCAAAGAAGACTACCAGGCCAAGTCGACACTTATTCCAGACCTCAGCAGGACACAATCAAATTATCATGATACCAAAAAAAAGGCAGGCAGTTAGAGAGCTGTGTAAGTGACCCAATACTTGTGACAGGCTCCAAGGAGGGTGAAGGGGGTTGTGCACAGAGTACTGCTGCTGTCGAGATTGCTGGGACAGGCAAAGGAGACAAAGAAGACCATGGGTGAGGTAGGACATGGGCCTACAAGCTCAGGAATGAATATGAGATACACAGACACCTGAGAGTAAAGGGAAGGTCTTTACAAAAAGCTAGAAGCCTTGGCATGACAATGAATTGATTGACGAGCAAGGCCTGTTGCCTGCTACAGCCAATGCTGATCTGATGTCTTCAGATATTGAAAAGCCCTGCTCTGGCTTCTTCTTTGCTTCTCTATCAAGGATAATCATCTTGAAACTGGAGAGCTGAGAACAAACATTAGTTGGAAGAACCAAGGCGAGAGAGAAGGCAGAGTATGATTAAGAAAAAAGACAAGCCAGCACATAGCTGCTCTAAGTAAATGCACATTTTATAACACTATGTATATTTTATAGAATACACATTTTATACTCTACATAAAGGCTTTAAAAAGAGGAAATGATATGGAGACAATTAGAAGCATGGTTTAAAGGCAGCTGGTAACCACTGGAGACTAGCAAGTCCCTACAGATCAAGTTCTTTGCCTTTTCTGCTTTTTTCTCTTAAATTATTTTTTCTCAAAATTCATTTATTTAGAGGCAGAAGGAGAATCAGTGGAAGAAAGTGGTAAAGGAAAAAAAAGAGAGTGAGATGCTCCATCTGATTCTATATTCTGCACTGTCAGGGTTGGGCCAGGTAGAAGCTAGGAGGTCAAGAATTATATCCAGGTCTCCATGTAGGTGATGAGAACTCAATTATCTGTGTCCCAGGGTGGAATCAGCAGGAAGCTGAAACCAGGAATTGGAGCCAAGCAGGTATTAAACCTAAATATGCTGACAGGGATGCAGGCTTTTTCTAAGCAGTACCTGAACTAATAAGTCAGACACCTGCTTTCCTTTGCTTGCGTTTTGGAATATACATCCCTTAGAGTCTGGATTTCAGGAGAGTAGCACAGTCCTATTGGTCTAAAACAGAGACTGTGATTCCATGGTTACCTAACAAGATGAACCACAACTAGTTGACAAACATGGAGGAGAGCTCATCTGGGTTTATCACCCTGCCTGTGAGCACTTCCAGAAGAGTCTGCCTTGGCCCATGCTTGATTCCTGTTCCTCCTTCCCTTTCCTGGCCTAGTACCCTGACCCTAAGGTTCAGGGTCAGTACTGGCCTCTGACAAGCGAGGCCTATCGGATTCCCTCATGGGAACGACTTGTGAACCAGGCACACAGGGAGATGCTACTCGAAAGCCTAAAAAAGTCAACAGTGCAGATACAATGTGGCGGACATCTGGCCTAGCAACATGACCAGAAAATAAATGATTTTATTGTTTTTATTGTTTTCTTAGCAAGAAAGAACCTGATAAAAATTAGAACTGCCTGCAAATGCAATGACAGTCCTTAAAGGAGGTGTGACCCCTGGACTGAGAGGTCTCCAAGTGGGAACTGGATAACCAATGTTGGTAGGTTGCATCAGGCCCTGCTTGGCACTAAATGACTTCTAAGTTTCCTTTACAACTTTAGACCTTCAGGATCTGTTTAAAAAGTATTAATTTTTGTTTATCTGAGAGACAGAGACACAGCAGACAGCCCTCATGCATCAGTTCATACCCGAAATACTCACAGTGGCTGGAGAGTCTTGCAGGTAGATGGCAGGGACCCAACTACCTGTGTTGGCACTGCTGCCTCCCAGTGGTTGCACTTGGGGAAGCTGGAGTCAGAAGCACATGTCAGGTATGGTGTCCAGGTATCCCAATAGGATGTGTGCATCTTAACCACCAGGCTAATCACCTGCCCTGATTAAGACATCTTAGAAATGGAATGATAAAGTCATCTGAGAACCACTCAAATTATATCAGTGCAGGAAGCAAGTTTTCAAGACTGTTCATGGAAGAACATTATAGAATTAGTTATTAAGCTCGTAGGATAGTTAACCCCACCGACTTGAATGATAATGTGTTCATAGGAAGATACAACTGAATTACAGTTCTCAAGGAACTTAAGAAACCTTGGAAAAATATCAACAAACAACTATAGAAGTCATCTGAGTCATTGCTGTTGTCATGTTTAGGGGCTAACACATCTTTATAACACAAAAGCAGGCAAATAGATGACTGGTTGCATAGACTAGTCTTCATTTTATTAAAACAAGCACAAATAATATCATCTTGGTGCTGCATTATTCTCAGAATGAGTCACTTGGGTCTGATTGGCACCTGCTTTTTACCTACACTGTGACTGTAAGGCAGAAAACAATAATTCACTTTTATTTTTTTTCACAAAGTCTCAATCATCAAAAACACTGAAAGGAGGAACTAAAGCTACCTGCCAATTATGACTTTCGTGGGAACGCAGCACAGCATGCATCACAACATAATTGCCTCCAAGAGGGAACCACTACGTTCTACTACCCAGAGCTAGACACCACCTGGAATGAGGAAAGGGGTGACATTTGCATCTGCCTATGGATCACAAGCAGAGTCACATCCCAGCAGGCAAAATATCTAACAAGTTCACTGAACACATTTGGAACAAAGGGAATCTCATAAAGGAGTGCTTAAGAACTCCATCGTGCCCTGACATGACCCTGAGAATGGGTGCGGTCCTGAGCTGGCCTGTCTGCCATCAGCACTGTGGGCAGCATGAAAGAACCCATCAAGACTGGTTAAACAAGATGGGCTCAGAGATCTAAGAGACATTTGCACAGAAACAAGTCAGGCATGGCTAGCATCCTTTGTCAGGATGTAGCTAAAAACACATAAGATAGCTCTGCTAAAAGGAGTAAGCCAGGATGTTTGAATGACAACTGGTGGGTTGCAAAGGCTTAGAAGACCCAGTGCAATGCTCAGTGATATTAGAGCAATGACACCTACACATGTGAACAACGACCCAATTCATAGGTAGAAGTATGACAAGAAGCAAGAGAGAACTGAGGTTCAAGAACCTTCTAATGGCACAAAAACAGTCAGCTGGTGAGGAATCTCCTTACTCAACGGTTTTTTGACCTTCAGATGCTACCCCTACCAATGAGATTCATGAGATCAGTACCCCTGAGCTCTGGCTTTGTGGCCAGTGGTAAGCAAGGCACACCGGGTATCTGATGATAAGAAAATACCATGAGATTTAAAAAATCACTCCAGCATGTGAAAGACTCGGCTCTCAAAATATGAACAGCTTGATCTGATCACTATCACTCACCAGATGCAGATTCAGAAGCATTTGTTAGCTTCTACTTTATAACAAATGCTTTCATTTAATATCTTCATTCTGGAGAATGTCTCTGCAGTCTGGAGCACATCAAAAGCCAAGAGAACACAAGGATGACATGAGAGAGTGTTCTCATCAAGTCTAAGGATGAAGCAGAGAGTCGTGGCAATAGAACTATCAATCCCCAGCAGGTGCAGAAGCCTGAGACTCACAGCACTGAGGCACTGGAGTTCTAAAGACTATCTAGAAAACAGGAGAGTGGAAAAGAGGAAGAAAATTCTGACATCTGGATTTTAGGATCAATGCAAAAATATTCTTCCTAAGAGAACAAAAGGATCTGTATAAACACTTGTGCTTCGGCACACAGGGGCTTCTTGGTTTTTTTTTTCTAAGACTAAGAGTTTTATGCCCTGAATCCAGTGTTTTTAATCTTAGCACCATTATATTGGGCCTGGTGCTATGGTGTAACAGGCTAAGCCTCCACTTGTGGAGCCAGCATCCCATATGGTCACCAGCTGGAGTTCTGGCTGCTCCACTAGTGATCCAGCTCTGTGCTAACAGACTAGAAGTGTACTGAGTGCTGCACACAAGCACACAAGTGCTTGGGTCTCTGCACCCAAAAGGAGATGTGGAGGAAGCTCCTGGCTTTGGACTGGCTCAATTCTGGCCATTGGCCCTATGGGGAGTGACTTGGCAGATGGAAGCTCTCTGCCTGTCTCTTTCTTTCTGAAACTCTGCCTTTCCTTTTTTAAGATTTAGTTTATTTTTATTTGAAAGGTAGAGAAAGGAGAAAGCTGGATCAGAACAGAACAGCTAGGATACAAACTAGTGCCCATGTGAAATGCTGGTGCACAGGCAGGACTTAGCTTACTATATCACAGTGCTGGCACTGGGAACTCTGCCTCTCACATAAAAACAAATAAATCTGCTAAAAATGTTTATTTGTATGCATGTATTGTGTACAGGTAAAGAGAGAAAAATATCTTCTATTCTCTGGTTTACCCCTGAAGTACCTACAACATCCAGGCCGAAGCAAGGAGCTGAGAACTCCATCAGGGTCTCCATTATTGGTTGCAGAGTTGCACGGTCCCAAGTATGTGAGCCACCATCCACTGCCTCCCAGGATGCATTAGCAGAAGGATGGTTTGGAAGCAGTGTAGCTAGGATTCAACTGAGCACACTGATGTGGAATGCAGGCACTGCAAGAGGCAGCTCAATTTGTTAGGCCACCACCACCTCAACCCTGACATCATCATTTGAAGCTCAGGGACCAAAACTTCAATCCTGCTTCCTCTGTTTTTCAGTATTCCACATCCTATGTAACAACAAATAATGTCAGCCCTGCCTTTAAGGTGTTTCCCAAACCTGATCACTTCTTCACCCTCACTGACACATAGTAGCGGAAGTCAGTAGCATCGTTCCTCACTTCACCTTTTATCCTCAAGATGAATTGGGACTCTCTGGGTGCTCAGATCCAGAAATCAGCAAGTTGGAAGCTGCTGGAGAGGTTATGATGTACAGCCAGGCTTGATGTCCCACAACCCAGCAGGTAGATCTGCGTTACCATTTATCAAGGAAAAACTGGGAGCCTCCAAAAGGCTAAGTGACTTGTACAAGGCCACAGAGCTTGGAAGGCCTGGATCCCAGTTAGGAACCAGGCCTACAGGGAGCCTCAAGTGCCTCATGTTCAATTCTCTCCAAGGCAAATATTATTTATAGGCCATTAGTTTACAATGCTGGAGAGGGGACAGGCTTAAACGAGTCATTGTCTCAAGTCACAACAAATGTATTCTACTTGTTAGATGGTTACTGTGTCAAACAGCCAGGTACCAAACAGCCTGAAGTCACAGGAAGCACAACCATCACTAACCTATTAGTTTGTGTCAGTGGAATTAAAAAAAAAATGGAAAGAACAATTAACAGTCAAACATACAGGAAAAGTCTGGTACCTTTTAGAAGAGCTCTGGCTGGAAGGCCTTAGTAAATAGGCTTAGTCCAAATTAGAATATACAAGAGTGGTTTATCAACCACAGGGATGAATTCCACCGGGAAAGTCACTAAATAACATCAAGGGAAATTCAACCTGGGACCTGGGGAAATTAAGAGCTACCCTCCACCCCCATTCCTACATCTTAGCTGCTAATTATGTTCAGTTGGAAATCAACAAAAGACCAACTTCACATATGATTCTTTTCCTAAGCTTTAAACAAAAGGACGGCAGTTAAGTAGCCATTTGGGATTAAACTGCACTGAGAATTCAGACTTCTACTAGGTAAAATGTTTTTTTTAAAAGATTCCCATCTGGAAAATATAAGTCACATAATAAAAGTCTAGGTGCAGAAAGAATAAGGACAGACAAAACTACAAAATTAAATACAATCATGCAAGGGTTGGCCACAATACACTTGATCTAAGGCACTGAGATGTTTTTTAATCCTCAGAGTTTCAAGTGTGTATCACATGCATTATCAGGAGTGGCCACCACCTGTATCTTAGAGTCAATCCACCCCACTGGCCACAGAGAAACCACCTTGGGTCAAATGAAGAGCCTCAAAAACGGCAGTATCTCAGCAACTAAGGAACGTAGGAAAATTGGGAGTTGGGGTACATCTTTATATTCAGTGCATGAATCTGCAGAAGACAATTTCAAGTCATGGGAGCATAAATCAGTAACCGCAGACACACAGACAGCAATGTAGCCTCTGAAAATCACATTGCTGCGCAGGTTTCCCAGTCTTCTACAAAATTGTTCAGCCAATGTTTTCTAGCTGTATATGACTAAACATGTGGGCTACAAATAGGGAATAAAGTTATTAATAGCTACTACACACTAAAAGTAAACAGGTTAGCAGAAAACTAGTAAGAACACTGCAGAAAAGCTCATATTTAATAAGCTCCCAGAGAAGATAGAACATCAGCTAAAAACAAACTCAATGTGTTGTGCTTTTCAAGACTGCACTGAATTAATGCTCAATTTGGAATTTTAAAGAACACCTTTAATACCTAATAATTGGCTGGCATTATACGAACTTGACCATTTCTGAAAGAAGAAATTAAGTTGGTTCATCAGGTATTGGGGTGATAGACAAAAAATTTACTAAAAACTCCCATACATTCTTGATACCCTGGCTGGCAACCTGTATGGCTGTACATATAATCTAGACTCCATCCTCTGTAAGCAAGTTTGAGGACCTATACCAGTGGTTTTCAACACTGAAGTACATAAAGAATACCTTGTTTTATATTTCCATGGCTGAGACTGAATGACCCTATTGGTGGGGGTTAAGTCCAAAACTCCATATTGGCTAGAAGCTGCCCATCTGAGTTATCTAAGCAGCCAGGGTTGAGTTCCTTTGAGGTACACAGTGAAGCTATAAAACAATCCACATTTCACAGGTTTTCCACTGTCCTGTCACATTACACAGTACACATTAGAAATAGCAGGCAGAGTCCTTTTTCCTTGTGTCACTTGTTTAACATCTCATCACAACAACGAGATTAAAAAAACCTGAACAAGTACATCTGAAAACATTTATCACAACCTTTCAGGCCTGAATGGAGACTGAAACCAACTTGAAAGTCAAGTATAAAGCAGCACATCAAATCTAGGTAAAATTTGTACATGAAGACCTGTTGCATTTCTTTGATCAGAGTCATGCTGTAGCCTAAGTTAAGGGAAAAAAGAGAAGAATGAGAAAGGAGCTGGAAAGGGCCAGGTGGTCACTAGGAGAGACTGTGGTAGTTGTGGACTTCAGGACCAAAGGTCTCCTACATGGGGGAACAAATCTGTTCAGATGGGCTGACCAGGCGCAACAGCGGCGAAATTACAAGCAAATGGCATTCAGAAACCATGGCAGGTTAGGCCAAGGGCATGGCATCAGACTTCCTCAGAAGTGGTGAGCCCTAGAGGCTATGCTAGTGTCAGAAACCAAACTGCCACAAGCAAGGCAGGAAGATGCCAGCACTGTAGCTTTTAAACTGCTGTGACAGACACAATGACAGGGTCAGGCAAAAAGGCACAGGATTTTCATGCCATGTCACTAGAGTCTCAAGTCAGAACACATTAAATTTCTCCTACAGAGAAAGCTTTTAGCATTGAGGTATAGATAAACCTATTTGGGGAAGAGGGAGGGACAAGGGGAAACTGGAACTGGATTTCTTTTATAACAAGATAGCTTAGCCTTAGGACCAGAGTGTGAAGAGAAACCTGAGCCACTCTAATTCAAATGGCTGTCAAAATCATCTGTCTGTTTCAATATGGAATACTACTCATTGCTTGCTGGCCTCACTCAGGAGAGGCACTCATGCGCTCTAAACTCCACTTTGGAGTTTCCTGCTCCAGAACTAGGTTGGCTTTTGCCTTCTTGGTAACAGATCTTGCCTGAAATGTCACTGTACTAACCTGACATTATCAAGCACTGCCCAGAGGGATTAAGATCAGCTCACACCACACAGAGACCTAATTTGGACAACCCCTCAGGGGAGCAGGCATTTGGCGTAGTACTTATGACACCCATATCCTATACTGAGCTTAAATCCCAGCTCCTGACTCCAGCTTCATGCCAACACATTCTCTGGCAGGCAGCGGTGATGGCTCAAGTGATCGGTTCCCCACCTCTTGCACAGGAGACCTGTATTGCAGTTCTACATCTTGACTTCTGACTGGCCCAGCTTCGGTCATTGTAAGCAAATGGGGAGAGACTCAGCGGATGGGAGCTGTTTCTCTCTCATTCTCTTGAATGAATGAATGAATGAATAAAAATTCCCCTTACTAAAAGTCAATTAGAGTTGCAAATAATCCAAGAAGTCAAATTCTATCATTCCTTTAGAGCAACACAAGTGATAATGACATCTGGCATACTAGTCAAATCCATTTCACACTAACATACAAATGAATGAAGACAACAGGAAGGTACAGCCACATAGTTTTGCTTGTCAAACCTATTAAGAAAAGGGATCCCTCTTTTTCAACAGAGGCAAAACAACAGATGCAAAAGATGCCACAATGCAGCTACATAAAAACACTAACCAGCCACTAGGGCCATGTGAAAGCAATGTAATCTAAACACTGACACAACATGAGGTTTTATGAGGACATACATGACTGCTTGCTCTTGGAAGGAGGGAAGACAAAAGGCTTAAATCCCTCTCCAGAGCTCTACATCCACACAAGTATTTTTAATAAGCTTCTCTGAGCCACAAATTTATGTTACAAAATTTTACATTTGAAAAATTCCAATATATCCTAATTAGAAGCTGTATGTTAAAAGTATAATCCACAGCTTGGCTATTCAGGCTGGGATGTGCACAAAATAGAGGACTATCCAATTGGGATGTTCTATAAATACAAAAATATGCACCAGATTTACAAAATGTAGTGCAATTAACAAATGTAAATGATCACATTTAAAATTTTTGCACCAATAACCTGTGGAAATAATTTGGATATAAATATAAATTTGTTTTACTAACATAAATACCATATTTATGTTAATAGACTGATATTAAGTACATTACTAAAACTAATTTCACTGATTTTCTTTTTACATTTTAAATGTGGCTCCTCTAATATTTTAAGTGGCACACAATTTAATTCTCTTAGTGCTGAAATGAGATACGAATGTTAGTGTGATTCCATAGATTCCATGGAAACAGTAGCTAAAACTTTGCTGGTCAAACCTGTGGGCTTACTTAAACAGAAAAGATAAAGAAGGAGAAAGAGTTCCACTATTATGTAAGGGCTATTACGCATAATCTTAAAAGTAGCAAGCTGGAGGGTCTATAACAATTCAGCAGATAAAAACAAAGTACTCTTGCTTAAAAAAAAAAAGTGTAACCAACTTACACCAGGTCAAGCATGATTGGAAACATCACTTAAAATAATCTGCATATAATGTATGACAAAACTTAAAAACATACAGAAATGAAAATGAAGTAAAAAGAATATTAAAAGCATTCAGATGATTAGTTTAAAATTTATGGTTACCACCATCCAGGAGCTTAGCATCTCAAATCACAACATACAATTTTAAAAGAATTTTGTTCACAATATTTGCAGAAATCACAAATAAACGAGGAATAAATCATTTATATGGTCAAGATTTATATGAAGAAAAGTCTCCTGGGGCCTGCAATGTGGATTAGTGGATAGACACTGCTTGGAATGCCAGTGTCTCTTCCAGGCGCTAGTTTGAGTCCTGGCTGCTCCACTTCCAATCCAGCTTCCTGTTGATGGTCTCAGGAAAGTAGCAGCAGATGACCTATGTGACAGACCTAAGGAAAGCTCCTGGCTTGTTTGCTTCAGACTCCCGCAGCCCCAGTCATTGCAGTCATCTGAAGATGTGAGAAACTACATGTGAGGAGTAAAGCCGTGGATGGAAGATTCTCTGTCTCTGCCCCTTTCTCTCTGTTATTCCGATTTTCAAATAAATAAGATTATTAAATACACAGTTACTATACCGAGAGGATAATTTGGGGAAAATGAATCCAGAAACTTATTTTCCCCTTAAAAGTAAATCCTACTGTTCTTACTACTTACTACTGAACTACTTAAAATGAAACTATAAAAATGACATTAGGGCACAGTCTTAAGGAAAACACTTATAAATATTGTACCTCATAAAAATTAATAATGTGAAAACACTACAAAGTTGGGAGATAAACTACAAACAGGGAAAAGAATATACTCAACATATAAGCTCTCAAAAGTCCAACACAAACATGTAAGAACATGATTAACACAAAGGAGAAAAAAATCACCATAGTAAAATCTGTGTAATATAATAACTAAAGCAATGTGATCCTGAGAATATATTTATTTATTGCATTGTATAAGAGGACTGCAAAAGTTCATGAAAAATGGGATTTAAAGTATATTTTTAGCACAAAAAAATTTGAATTCATGGATTCACAGAGATTTCAACACATGCATAGAAACTAAATGTTATGCATGGTATAACATGTTATGTATAAACGTTATGCACTCTAAATAGTACATATGGATTTCAAAATATTTTACATCAAAATAAGTTTCTTTCGATTTCATTTCAAACAAAACTCTTGAATACCCTCGTATATTCAATGGTGTATATTCATACGGCTAGAGAATGGATGGAGAAATAGGAACTCACCCTCACTTTCAATGTGAGTATGATCTTTTCAGCAATTTTGAAATACGTCTCAACTGTCACAAAAAATGTAAAAAGATGTTTATTCAATAATTATCTGGTAAAAAATCAAACTGAAATTATCTAAATGTGCACCTATACTGTCTTTGTGTGTGTGCTTTTTTGTTGTTGTTGTTGGAAAGATGTATTTACAAAGAGGAGAGAAAGATCTTTTATCCACTGGTTCACTCCCCAAATGACCACAAAGGCAATAACTGAGACAACCGGAAGTCAGGAGCCAGGAACCCTTTCTGGGTCTCCCATGTGGGTGCAGGGTCCCAAGGCATTGAGCCATCCTCTGCTGCTTTCCAGGGTCGACCAGCAGGGAGCTGGATGGGAAGCAGGGCCACTGGGACAGGATATGGCGCTCATATGGGATCCCAACCCTTGCAGGGAGAGGGTCAGCCAGTTGATCCATCCCACTGGGCCCCAGAGCATTCTTTGATAAGTCTTATATTACATAAAATGCTCAACTATGAAAATTGATGATATTGTTATGCATGCAACAAATAATTATCGAGCCTCTAATAGGTGACACACTGTTCTAAGCACCCTAAATAAAAGTAGTGACAGGAAGTCTAACAAAAGTCACTTCCTTAATGGAGTATAAACAAATCTGTATTAGACTGGCACAAATATTCAGGATGTAAGAAACAAAGGCTAACAACAAAGCAAATGATGTTTTTCTGAAATAAATATGCATTTTCTTTTCCTAGAGAACAGTTGTACTGAGATACTAACATTTTCTACATATGCATATGAATTTTATGCAAAATTGTATAACAGCAATGTGATTATACTTGGATGGCAGAATTTAGTGAGAAGTTTTTCTCTTTTCTTGAAATCATGTTTACAGTGTGAGATTTTCCAATGAGCACGTTGTAGCTCTACAGTCAAAATACCTAAGTGAAGCTCTTCCAAAAATTCTCTGAGGGCAAGGTATCAAGAGAATAAGGTCACTGAAAGGTCTAAAATCCAAAAAGGAGTGGAGAAGAAAAGTCCAAACTGTAGCTTTTTCAACAATTACATTCTATTGGAACTCTGTAGATAGAGAGCCACACAGAAAACATTGTACTCACTTCAACAGTCCTCAGACTTAGACAAACTTTCCTATGGCTGTAACGTAGGCAAAGGCTTTAACTGTCTCTGCGTTTGAAGAGACAGAATGACAAGAGGATTGAGTTCTGTAAAAACCATTTAGTTCCATCCAATTAATGCAATTCCCAGAATTACATCACAATGATACATAATTTGAGACTTTCAAATATTGGTTCTGTGACACCTCATCTTACTCTCACACCATGCCACTTCCGTTACAAACTTCAAACTCATCTCCCCCATTTCCTGTGGGATCTCCTTTGTTTGCCACATCTCTTTACTCTACAACCCAATTAGCTGGTACATAGGAGGTGCGCCACACAATACAACACCTACTAAAGAAACAAAATTTTATATTTATATATATGATAATTGAAATAGCCTCCAGAGTTTTCCTTTAAAAATGCTGAAAGGGTTTTTTTTTTTCTTAAAGCAAATTGATTAATGGTCCTAGGGTCACAGCAAATTCACAAACCCACTGCAACACAATTCTCATAAGTTCTCATGTTAACACACTATTAATTCAGAGAACAGAATCCATCATAGATACTTCACTTTCTCCCTCTCATTTCTGAAGTCACAAATTTTAAATTTAGAGTATAGTCAAAGGTCTAGTGCTTCACTAAATAAAGAGTACAACATATAAAACCAAAATATTTTATAGGGAACATGCAAAGTCTATAAACAAAAACAATTCATTTCTGAGGCATAGAAATAGATCTTCTCTCTGTTTGTTTACTCCCGATACTTGCACCAGCCAGCAGCCTGGAACTCAATTCAGACCTCAGGCACGGGCAGCAGGAACCCTCTGCCTAGAACTCAGTTGCTGCCCTCCAGGGTGTGCATCAGCAAGAAGCTGGACTGGAGCACACTGCTGAGATTGCAAACAGGGCCTCTGGGATGGCATGGGGACATTTCAAATTGTCATTTCACCACTCTGCCCATCCAGAAATTTTGTTTCTCTTATGATCATTTTAGTAAATGAAACAAAGTATTCTACAGGGTTACAAAAATTCCAAAGTTACCATTTAGGAAAATGAGATGGCTAAAAATATTTGCAAATTTATCATTTTGTGGATGTTTCATATTATCAAATGAAGGCTTCTACATTTTCCCATAACCAATGCAAAACAACATGCAGACGATTGGTAGGTTTTTTTTTTCTCACATGCACATTTCTTTAGTCTTGAATAATTTAATGCTTATTATTTTATATAGAGGGAAAAGTAGAGGCGGTCCTACTCCATTGAAGCAGGGGGCTTTGGCAATCTTAGGACCTGACTATGACTGAACCTGTTGCCAACCCAAAATCTTTTCTCGCCTTTTCCCTTTAGCAACACTACATTGAGTAATGTGCCCAGCTGGAAAACTCCATTTCCCAGTTCTCTTGCAGACAGAGGCTAATGCAAAATAAGCTTTAGTCTGTGTGTGGTGCTTTCAGGAAAAAAAAAATCCTCTTTCTCTCACACTGTCATTTTTTCATGCTTAAAACGCCCACACAATGACTGGCGCCCCAGCCACCATGTTGTGACTTAACAGGACTCACAGACCAAGGATGATGAAGCACAGGCCAGAGGAGGCAATCGACTTGGCATAGCAGGCTCAGCGGAGGCTGACTGCACACCCTGGGGTTAGGTGTGCAGATGAAAAACTGTTTTATGTAGGCCACTATTATCTTAGTGTCTTTGTGCAACTTCATAAACACTGAAATTCTAAATTACTGCTGGACAACTGCTGCTCTTGCTTTGAATCCATCTCTTTTGCCCTATACTCATGATAGCCAAGGGGTATCACGTGACCTTGCTGGCCTCCATTCCCACTGTTTTTAGATGGCTTCTTTAAAGGGCCTTAACTTTGCATTAACCTTTGCTCTGGACAGTCTCTCTGAGAGGATGCCTTACCCCCAGTTCCCCATGTGATTTAATTCCCTCACCCCTTTTACCTCAATTTGTCAATGAAGCCTGGACTAAAGCATCTGATAGGGTTACCACTGTGCACATTTTACTTTCTCTTTAGTTTCCCCACAGCACTTAATAACAGCTTTTGCAACTTGCTGATGTTTTCTGCTTGCTTTACCTCCTTACTACAACATAAGTGCCTTCAGGTGGCACTCCTCTGCTGTTCACTCACGTAGCTCAACAACTTGGAACATAACTTGTAGGAGGTCAACAGATAGCTATTGAATGACATAGAAATCTCTCCCTTTCTCCCCATTTTCAGTGTTCCATTCTAACACAAACCATCTGTTCATTACAAGAACTTCCAATGGAGTTGTCTGAGAGTTCTTTCGCCTCCAGAACATCCAGCATACTTCTAGGCTCATCTAAGAATTTTCTTTGTCCTTTCAAATGATTCAGCTCCCAATTGGCCAGGTCAGACACTATGTACTGGTGTCATTTTCCAATAAGAAATTAGATTACATGAACTCTAGGATGCTGTTTCAATATTTGGTTTTGTATCCAAATGACTCATCTTGGCATTAAAAAATGCTCTTTGATCCAGCAGTATTCTACCTATCCAATCTGACATTCTCTTCTTCTCATGTTTCTTTAAGAACTCTGACATAAGCCATGTTCTCTGTTACTACTTTTTCACATTGTTATTTTCTACCTTCACCACTCTCTCCACAGCTGAAATGAATATTGCTTCAGAATACTGCTGCTCAGCCTGGGACCCTGAGGCAGCATCACCTATCATTTATCACTACTGTGAAACAACTCCAGACCCTCACAGACATCCTGAACCAGAATGAGAATCTGCACTGAACAAGAGGTCAGCACATCCTTGGGGTTTGAGAAGCAGTGCACGAGGACCTCCGTCAGACCTTCATGAGGTACGCGCTCCGGCTCAGAAATAAGTTTGTGCTAAATCCCAAATTTTCCACAGGACCTATACCATCCACAGCAGCATGATGTTCAAGGCACAACATTCTCTCTTAGGCTATTTATTTTCTATTCCCTTTAAGTCCTTTCTCTCCAATTTGCTTGTAAACAACTGACAGAAAGGCTGGTCTAAGTAGGGAACAGAAACCCATTCAAGTAGCTTCAAAGGGGAAACAAACAAACAAAACAGCTTATTTTAATACAACTTGAGAACTGGTAGTGGAAAACTCAGGGAGAGAAAGGGAGGGCTCTAAGGTCTGGCGACCCTCTCTCATCAGCTTTGCGTTCCCACCCATTCTATTCTCTCCCCTTTCTCTTTATTCAGTTTTGCTCATGCTTATCTGCAACATCTTCACTCCTGTTTCAATCATCCATTCTCTCCTCTACCAACCGACTCACTTTCTCTTCCTGCTTCGATTCTCATTCTAACCTTCACGTTCCCAAGTGAGATATGGCCAGCACAGAAAAAATCTTTGTGGCCAAACCACAAGGTTACAAGTGTCTGAGTCATTTACGCACCAGCCGCCTTTGGGTGAAGGGCTGATGATGTTCCCCTCAGCTGAAACCAAGCGGGGCTGCAACGCAAAGGAAGGCACTGGGCAGCAGCAGCTGTCAGGGGAAAATAAACCTTGGGCGAGAAAGGTGTGGGCAGGGCAAGGCAAGAGTCACATGGCCATCTCATAGGATTCTTAATTTGTCTTTAACACAACCTCAAATGCTGAGAAACTAAAACAATTTCAGAGGGAAGAATCATTTACAATGAAATCAAACAATTCGGAGGGAAGAATCATTTACCAAGCACCATTACGACCCTTATACTGCACTGGACCTTCAGGCAATGTGAAGGCTGATAAAAAGGCAGTCCTTTTTTGGTCAGAGCTCTTAATCTGAATGTATCACTCAACCAGTTGCTCAACCTTGGTTCCTAGACCACTCTCACCGTTCCAGTTCCCTAACTACCAGTGGAAATCCCCACCTTCAGCAACCTCCAGGAGAGCTAAAAGGCCATCTTCGTAGGCGTGCTCTGAACAGCACACACAAAGGCCCATCTAAACCACCACTGCAGCCTCTCTGTGTTAAACTCTCGGGTGCCAAAGCTTGTGCACTGCTTTGCACTGCTTCTCTTGCCCCTAATTCCCACAACAGATCATCCACAAATCATTATTTAAAAATACCAACTATTACCAAGACCAACTTTTATCATCACACTGTCTGTCTGATTCAAAAGGTGATTAGCAAAATTCATTTCACTCAGAGATGTAAACACAGATAATGTTAGTGTGTGCATTTTTAGTATTACCTATTCAATTACACATCTAAAACTCTTAACAGCCTATATGAATATTTGAAGAGGCTATTACAAGTGACAGTGTGTATTCCTTCGCGGGACACAAGTCAGTTCTGACTCTGTGACCTTTTTGCTACAGAGGTCCACTTAATATTTTCTAAGTATTGGATCAGAGAATTCTGGATGATAGCATCCAGCGAATCTTATTATTATTATTATTATTATAATTCCACGAGGACCTTAGGGAGAAAAAGATAATAAAATGGCCTGTCTCAAACCTTTAGAATCCCATTCTCCTAATGTGTGTATGCTTTTTAAAAAATCACTTCAGCACCTGCCTGCAGTGGAGGATGAGGAAGAAGGCTGGAGGTCAGTGATGGTGGTAAGGTAGGCTAATTCTCAAACACCTGCCATTCCAACTTTTGCAGAATTAGGTATAGGTTTGTGGGAGAGAAAAAGGCAAACAAAACTCAAGACACACACAGACGTCACACAGAGCACAATCAGATACTCAAAGAGTTGTGTGCCACCCTCCAGGTAGGCCAGGGTGATGGGCACAAGCGAACGCCCTAGGACACCTGGTACTCATTGCCTACAGGTGTAGCCATTCAACAGCTGGCCCGGGGACGAACCAGCTTCCACCACGCTAAGAGTCTGCTCAGCTGGAACGAAGCGCCGGCTTCACGCTAAAGCGAAAACAAAAACGGAACCTCAGCCGGGTGCAACTCCCCCGCCAAGAGGCAGAATTGCAGAGGCTGGAACCCCTGGTACACACGGAGTCTTCTCCCTCCCCTACAACGCTCCCTGCGCTCTGAGAGGCGAGGGTCCCCGGACAGAAGGATCCCGTAGATGAGAAAAGCGAGCCGGCTTCTTCGGGGGCGGGGGGCAGTGGGGTGGGGGCGGTGGGAGGGGGTGGGGAGATGCTAAGTGAAGACCCTGAGGTCCGCCCACTAGCGGACGGGGAGGCGAGCAGGGCGGGTGCGCTCGGTGACAGGGACCAAATGGGCAGGCTGCGGAGCCAGCGAGCCTCGGGGCTCCCTCCCACCACTCCAATTTGGGACTTGTGGAGCCCAGAAAAGGGGCTGCCAGTGCACCCGGAATGACACCGGGTAGGGAGAAGGGTCGGCGGGGGACTGCGCACGGTGCACAGACTGCCTGCTCGGGTGTGTTCCCCCATAGTCTCTCACACTCACACTCACGCTCACCTCTTCTACGCCCCCACCCGGCCCCAAACCAGCCCGGCGCGACGGCGGCCACTCACCCTCCGCACGCGAGCGGATCTCCGACACCGTCCTCCGCATGGTGGGCATCGCCGCGCCGGCCGCAGGTGGGTCCTCAGCCCCGACTCTGCACCTGTCACACCGCGGTGAGGCAGGCAGACCCGGCTGCGCCGAGCCGGTGTTCAGCAGCAGCAGCCGGGGCCCCGCCGCCTAGCCAGGGCAGAGCTCCCTCCCCGCCCCGGCGCGCAGCCCCGTGCACGCCCACGGGAGGAGGAAGAGGCGGCGGAGGCGACGGTGGCGGCGTCCCCAGAGCCGGGCGAGCTCGGGCTGCAGACGCGGAGGGGGCGCTCGGCGAGCGGCGGCGCGCGGGCGCGGACGCGCGCTCCCGGGATCTCGCGGTCCCGCGCGAGGAGGGCGGAGACCGGGCCGGGAAGGCGGCTTCCGCCCCGCCCCCGGGAGGACCGTACCACTGTGCGAGGGAAGACGTGCGACGGAGCCTCCTCGGCCCTCCGCCTGCAACCTCATCCGCCCAGCGGCTTCTCCGATTCACCGGTTTGCTTCTCAAGTGCGTTTTGAACCGTCACGTTTTGAACAGACGGAAGGAGTGGGCTGGCGGCGGCGTCCTTGCGTTTCGCCTCCTACGTCTCCCCGACTTTTAGCAGCAATGGAGTCTCCTGTCGTCTGAGAGGAGGCTGTGTACTGTGGGTGGCGGGAGAGGCGGAAAAGGCTGTGGGACGCCGAGGTTCGGGCCCTGACCGCGGCGGAGAGCAGAACGGGGTGCGCCCTGGTGTGTGTGTGTGTAATCCCAAGGCTCTCTGTGCACCCAGAGCGACCCGGGGCCTGGCCTCCAGCAACAGGCTGCGCGGCCCGGACCGTCGGGGGGCAGGCGCTGCTCCTCCGCTTGTGGCGCCCGGGACCGGCTTGTGAAGCGGCCCGGGGCACCCCGGTAGTTAGCGTTGTGCTCACTGACAATGCTCTGAAATTACAGTAAGATCAACTGTTGGCCTGGAGCGTCCCACCCAGTGTCTCATTTTGGGGGTTGTATTTTTGATTCAATTCTGCAGAAACTCGTTTTTATCAGCAGTGGGCCGAGAGCTCATAGGCATAAAATCTACAAATATATTAAAACGTTACCTCAGGTCCTATGGACTAGCCTAACCTCATTACATTTTATTTTGTGTATCGAGTTCTGTGCTAATGAATGATCAAAACAAGTACACGGAGTATTTTTAAAAAGTACTGTTATTTCTCCTTCCAAGTGCAGATGTTCTGTGTAGATTCTGCTGAACTGGCCAGAGAGGATAAATTAAATTAAGACGGATTTGCTGCGCTTCCTCGGCACTGGTTTGTTGGAGGAGGGCCTCACATGGAGGCCTTTTATTTGAACTGCTTTCAGATCCTGAAGGGACAGATTGGAGAGATGTGGTTATTCTCCAGTGAAATTTAAAAGAAAAAAGACGAGAGAAAGAAATCTGCCCATCGTATGTTATCTCCATTCGTGGTATTTCCTCTGCTTCTTGGGGCTAAGGTTTGCTAATCAGAGCTTTGCCCTACATTCATACTCAGCCAGGAGTGCAATGCATATTCATGAGGAGTCCACCCTCCTTGGCTTTAATTCGCAGGCTGGAATTGAAACAAAGAAAATGGATCCCCAGTGTTCACGGGGCATCTCAGGGGGTGTCCTTTCCAGGGGTGGCTCAAGTTTACATACATGGTCTTCTAAAAGTGAAGTGTTAACAAGGACATTTCAGTTCGGTCATCACTGACTGTTTTCTTCCAAAGTCCCAGGATCAACTTCTATAAAGCTGACTTCTCTGGCATGATGAACAAAAGTCTGAAACAAGTTAGAGAAAACAAACAAAATAAAAAAAGCAGCTCTCTGGCGTGAGTGAACAGAAACTGGCCCTCAGGGCTTTCCTAATTAACCTTGAAGCTGTTATTTTACAGAACACCAGAGCCAGTTTTTACCCAAAATCAGTGCACAAATCACTGCCAGGTTTGATTGGTGCAGTATCACCTTTTCAGTTCTTAATAGTCCTTGGATGAGATTCAGATCTGTTTACAAAGAACAATCCAGGGATTTCCCGACACAACCTTTGTTTTCTGCATGTGTGTGCTTTTAACAGCCTGTCAACAAAATTGGTAACATGTGTGACTCAGACAGGAAATGAGGGTCATGCAGAAGAGAACATTGTGTGATACAGTCTATAGCTTCCAGCTTGTCCTTTCCAACCCTATGGAATCACTTCCTCCATAATGGCAAGACTATCCCAATGGCTTCATTCCTGGAAAACCACTCACCTTGCTTGCTAGACATCCCATGTGTTTAATGCCTCAGGAACTTGATGGAAAGCCTGGTTCTGATAATCTGCATATGCTTGACTTGGAAGCTCTCAGATCTTCTCACTTTCCATAGTGTGAGAAGCAATGTGGGCTTGCCCCTGGCAGGGAAATCTGCTTCTAGTAATGTGAGCTTGTCACAGACCCTGTCGCAGAATTCAGATGTCAACAAGAACATGTGAAACTATTCCAGTCTTTTGAACGTGGAAGTGGGTGAGGCAAGGACAGCTTCTCTAGGAAGTGGATTATTTGAGGAGAGTTTCCACCAAGAGCTGGGTTTTACCATCTTCCGTAAAATATGCACTGAATGCCTAGCATGTGTGAAGTGCTGGGTTAGGTGACTCATGGAAACTAAGCAGCAATGCAGCAACTTGGTTCACACTTAGTGGTCAAGTAGGCAAGCAGCAACTGAGAAAAGGGCAGCTTCCAAGAGCAGGACCCTCAAGAGGGACTTGGATCTATGGAAATGAGGAACCCTCTTTCAAGGTAAGAATGCTTGTCACATAGCAAATATTCTGTAACAGTTATCTATTTAATAAACATTTAAGGAATTTGGAATGATAGAAGAACATATGAGAGTGTTTTGGGGGAAAAGGAAGAGATCAAGAGATCCATTTGATTTTTTAAAGGGAATCCATGGGTGGGTGGTTCAAGGACCTGCTTTGGGAGAATCTTAAGGATATGCTAAAGATCCTCCCCAGCCCTTTCTTTACTTTTTTTTCTGATGAGTTGTCTAAATGAATGGTGTGAAAAGCTCCCATAGGCCTACTTTAAAGGTTTTTTTTTTTTTTTTTGTATTTTCCCTTGAGTTTCCCTATTAAAAAAAATGTCCTCAAGTTTACCATCAAAATGCTCTAAGGTGGTGAACGTTACATGACAGATGTCTGTCACATTTTCAGTAACTGCCATATAGGAAGTCATGGAAAACCATGGCTTTCCCTTTGGATTGGGAAAACTTGTGTTATTGAGTAGCTGGGGATCATGTGAGTATGTGTGAACACATGCACTATGTTCTGTTGTCATTGAAGTCTGTAAATGTCAGTAGAGTTTGTTTGACCCAAGGATCTAGATACAAACTTCAGATAGGTCAGAAGTGAGTATTACATTCCTAGAGTCAGATGAAGGACAGTTGCTGTGGTCTGAATGGTTTCCTAAAGTTCTTATGCTGGAAATGTTTACCTGTGATGCAACGGGGGATCCTGATAAGATCAAGACCACCTCATGGCTAAATAAATGTTGTGACTGGATGAATGTCATGTTGATATTGTGAGACTGGGCTTCTTATAACAGCAGCTTTGGACTCTACTTTCTTACTGTCGCTTGTGTTTTTGTCATATGATACCTTCTATCATTAAGACACAAGTCCCTCAACAGATGCTAGAACCTTGACATTGGCCTCTAGAATTTTCAGAAGTCAATCTCTTCTTCAGAAATTACTCATGCTCAGGTGTTGTGACATAGCAGCACAAAGTGGACTAAGGCAGTAGTTGAAGTTACAAAGGAAGAAATATAACGAAGGACCCAGAGTACATCACTGCTAGGTGCTAAGCAGATTAGAAATTAAACTTCCATACTGACTGAATTAAAAGAAAGAAGGAATGATCTCCTAACACACCATATTAAAATACCTACTTATCCATATGTTAAAGAATTCAGTTGGGCCCTTATCTCGCACTATATACAAAAGTTAATTCAAAAGAGTTCAAAGACCCAAATATAGAAATTAACTATAAAGCTTTTAGGAGGAAAAATAAGAATGAGTCCTTGTGAATTGGTATAATGAGTTCTTACGCAAGACACACACAAACATGAACAAAAGAAAATATAAACTTGACATAAAAATTAAAAACATTCATGCCTCAAAAGACACTATCAAAAAAGTGGGAAAAAACTAACCCGCAAAGCCATAGGAAACTTGTGTACTATATCTTTTTTTTTTTTTTTTCTGGAGTGGACGGAGTAAGCTCCTATTCCAACTGCAGGATCCAAAAATCCATTTGATGTGTATGGCATATCTTACAAGTGACTTATACCTAGAATATATGAAGAACTATGATTCTCTTTAAAATATTATTGTAAATATTTCTTGAACTTATAAATGATATAATTTACTGCTCCCATAGATTTTGACATTTTAAATGGCAACTTCATTGAGATATAATTTCCATCAGAATGCAACTTTACAGAGAGAAAGAGACAGAAAGATCTTTCATCCACTGGTCTACTCCCTAAGTGACCAAAATGACTGGAGCTGAGCTGATCTGAAGCCAGCAGCCAGGAGTCTCTTCCAGGTCTCCTATGGTGTAGGGTTTCAATATGTATGCCTGTAAAACCATCCTCATATTCAAGACAGTAAACATATCCATCCCCTCCCAAATCCTCTTACTTTATGGTATCCTACCTGTGAGCACAGATGGATCTTCTCATTTACTGGGTTTTTTTTTGTTTTTTTGGTTTTTTGGTTTTTTTTTTTTTTTTTTTTGGCTTATTGAGCTCCTGTTGTGATCTAGATATTGAGGCGATTATCTGAGATGGAGCTGTCAGCTAAAACACAAAATCTAGTTGTTTAAAGAGCTTACCTTGCATCAGGAAGACAAATATGAATCAAATAATAGTGTAAATCAGTGTGATTTCAGCACTCTATTATACTCTAGCATATACCTGTATACATTGATTGCACCTTGTATGGCTTCTTGGCTTTCACACTTATTTTTGGTACTCTTCGGAGCTGTCTATAGGAGTGCTAAAAAATTGCACTGAGCATGTTGTTTCTATGGTGTGCTGTGAATTTTATCTTGAAAATAGGGTGATGTAGGCTGATGTAGGTGGTGCACAGGCTAATCCTCTTCCTTGTGGTGCCAGCATCCCATATAGGTGCTATTCCTGTTCCAGCTGTTTCACTTCCAGTCCAGCTCCCTGGTTATGGCCTGAAAAAGCAATGGAGGAGGGCAAGTCCTTAAGCCTCTGCAGCCATTTGGGGAACTTGGAGGAAGCTCCTGGCTCCTGGCTCTGGACAGTTTCGGCTCCAGCTGTTGTGGTCATTTAGGAAGTGAACCAGTGGATGGAAGATTTTTTCTTTCTCTGTCTCTTCTTCTCTCACTGTAAAGTCTATCTTAAAAAAAAAATTAAAAACATGGTGGCATTTGACACATGCAAATAAGCATAGCCAGTAATGTAAAGCAATTGGATTTATTGTTGAATACAAGATTAATATCAAGAATGAAAAGAAATATCTTCCAAAATATTAATGTTTTTGCTTGTCATGTTGCATTAGGTGCTACTTCAGGGATGAGAAGTGGCAATAATGAGATAAAAAGTACTGAGAGGGGAAAAGAATATTCCAACACTTTCCATGAAAAGAAAATGAGCACAACAACACAGGATATATCTGAGTATCAAATGACAATTCTTAGTTTCATGGCTTCATTTACAAAGAATGCCAAGCTCAAATAAGATAATTTCTTAATTAGGTGAAATAAGCCATAGCTTTCAAATATGAAATATTTGCCAATTGTATTGGGACCTCTTGGATGATACATGCTCTGCCCAGAGGTTCATAATTCATTGCAGTGCTTAGTAGATTTATTGGAAAATCACAATGTTGTTTTTTTTTCCTCTGACCCCAAAAAATCTCAGAAACAACATTTGTTGGAAAGAGGGATCATTTATCATTGTAGATTCTTGCCAACTTTGAACTCTGAGGAAATTCACTAAATGAAAAGGAGAATCAATTTTTAATCCAGGACTACATCTAAGTCCTTACTCCCTAAGAAAATAAGCTGGCAAGGGCCATTTTAAAGAGGTGGCATTAAAGAAGTGAAGCGAGGTTTGCGGAAGCCAAAAACGGGGGTGAAAGTATATGTGATGCAAAGATGAGTTCAGGAGCAAGCAGCATCCCTCTTAGGTAGTGGACTATGACTCCACTTGCAAGTTACTTTTTCCTTGTTGTATTCTGTCTGTTTTATACCTGGTAAAAACTTGGGAACTGAGCCGAACTTGCTGAATTACACCTGCTTGTTCCTGTTCCAGTTTCCTTGGGACTCCGACTCCAAGTGCCTCCCAGGACCTTGGATAAACCTCTAAAGGAGGAAGTTGCTATCTGTTGCCTGCATAACACGTCGAAGATTCTCATGCCCACTGATTTAGCTCTACACCTAGCCATGGTCCCTGTTGGCTTCCTTTGACTTGTTCTAAGAAATGACAGAGAGACCTGTAAGTTGGGAAAGACTGAGGAAAAGATTGGAATTAGTACAAGGAAACCAAATTACAGAGGATCATTCAAACTAGCCAAGATGACAGGGAGTCATTTTGTGCCCTGGGACACAGTATGCATCTGTGCTTTAAAAAAAAAAGATTTATTTATTTCCATTGGAAATTCCAGTCAGATTTACTGAGAGAAAGACCCAGAGACCCATTCACCATCTGTTGGCTCATTTCCCAAGTGGCCACAATGGCTGGAGCTGAGCTGATCTGAAGCCAGGAGCCAAGAGCTTCTTCTGGGTCTCCCATGTGGTTGCAAGGTCCCAAAACCTTGGGCCCTCCTCAACTGCTTTCTCAGGCCACAAACAGGGAGCCAGGAGGGAAGTGAGGCAGCTGGGACATGAGCTGCCACATTCATAATATCCTGGCACATACAAGGCAAGAACTTTAGCCAAGAGGGTATCATGCTGCACCCATGCAACTGTGCTCTTAAAGATCCTTGTGGGGTGGGCCCGGCGGCATGGCCTAGCGGCTAAAGTCCTCGCCTTGAATACCCCAGGATCCCATATGGGCGCCGGTTCTAATCCCAGCAGCTCCACTTCCCATCCAGCTCCCTGCCTGTGGCCTGGGAAAGCAGTGGAGGACGGCCCAAAGCCTTGGGACCCTGCACCCATGTGGGAGACCCGGAAGAGGTTCCTGGTTCCCGGCTTCGGATCGGCATAGCATCGGCCATTGCACTCACTTGGGGAGTGAATCATCGGATGGAAGATCTTCCTCTCTGTCTCTCCTCCTCTCTGTATATCTGACTTTGTAATAAAAATAAATCTTTAAAAAAAAAAATCCTTGTGGAGGTAACAGAACACAGAACATGAAGAAGAGGTGGTGACCAGGTTGGAGATGACAAGAATCTGCTTAGTTAACAGAGAAGATGGTGACTTAAAAAAATTCAGCTTTAGGGCCCGGCGCGGTGGCGCAGTGGTTAAGGTCCTCACCTTGAACGCACTGGGATCCCATATGGGCGCCGGTTCTATCCCAGCAGCCCCACTTCCCTTCCAGCTCCCTGCCTGTGGTCCAGGAAAGCAGTCAAGGACAGCCCAAAGCTTTGGGACCCTGCACCCACGTGGGAGACCCGGAAGAGGTTCCTGGATCCTGGCTTCGGATTGGCATAGCATCGGCCGTTGCACTCACTTGGGGAGTGAATCATTGGACGGAAGATCTTCCTCTCTGTCTCTCCTCTCTGTATATCTGCCTTTCCAATAAAAAAATAATAAAAATAAATCTTCAAAAAAAAACATTGTTTAAAAAAAAATTCAGCTTTATTATCACATTGAGACGTTTTTATGTCATACTTGAAGGACCATGGCAGCTAAAGGACAATAGTATGTTTATGTGCAGAAAAGCTGGTTTATATCCCTTCTATAGTTATAGTAATGGTGTGTTTGTGAGTGATGTGTATGTGTGAATGTAGGGGGCTTCTTCAAAAGTTCAGGAAAATATTTTTTTTTTATTTTACATGATGTTAACATAGTTATCGGAGTGGGATGGATCAAGGGTTAGGGAAAAGTGGGTGTGATCATCATTCCACATTTTCTATCTCTCCTTCCTGTTTTGTGGGATGGGGCAGATAAGGGGAGAAGCCACACCCAGCCTCTCAACATCCCTAGTACCTAGGGATGGAGAATGACTACCCAATATCACCCAAGGGTTCCAATGTGGCACACACTCTGAGGGGTCTGTCCAGGCGTTTTGATAGTTCTGAAATGTTGATCTTGCCAAACCAAGGATGAGGGAACTCTTTCTTAGTCAACTTTAGAGTCTCCATTCATGCAGTTATTTGCTGTCATCATTTGGCTAGGGTAGTCGTCCAATTCATTCTGTCCTCCTTCCTCTGGGATGGTACAGATGTCCTCTGCAGGATTTAATGGGCTGCCATTTCCTCCCTGTGGATTGGGGCCAGCTGTTCACTACTCTGTCTTTTCCAGTGAGGAAGACCAGTTCTCTCAGGTGGGCCAAGGTGACCAGGGCCCTACTGGACCCCCACCCACAGTACTCATGGACCAGGCACCAATGTGCAGGTGGGCCCAAGGACCTGGGCCAAGTGACCAGAACCCTGCTATGCCTCTAGCCCTCGGGGGCTCACAAAAATGGCACCCACCGCACAGGCAGGCCAAGGACCCAGGCCGTGCCAGATATCCCATCCCTGGGCCTCATGGACCCAACACCCACTATGCAAGCATGCCAAGGACTTGGGTCAGGAGACTCAGGCCCCAGCAGACTCCCTTCTCCTGTGGATCATGGACCTGACACCCACTGCACAGGCAGGCCAAAGGACCCAGGTCAGGTGACCCTGTCCCTGCTGTATCCCCTACTCCCAGGGCTCACAGATCCAGCACCCACTGCACAGGCAGGACAAGGATCTAGGCCAGGTAATCTGCATCCCACTGAATTCCCTGTCCCTACCCCTCAGTGCTTATGGACCCAGCACTCACCTCCTCTTGAGTGACATGATTCACTGTAACCTGGCTCACTCCAGCCTGCCCCCAGTTCCAGCACATACTGGTGGGTGCTACAGCCTAGCCAGGCCCAACCAGTCCCTAGTTCTGGCCCTGATGTGAACTGGCTGTTGTTACAGCCTGAGCTATTCCCTCCAGCACTCTGTCCTGGTTCTCAGATCTGCCAGTGGATGTTATAAACTGGCTCAGCTTGGCCCACTCCCAGACCTGACCGACATGTATGCCCATGGGTACTCTAACCTGTCCTGGTCTGGGCTGCTCCTTTCCTTGGTTCTTGTGCTCCTCTGCAAGGACTGCATTCTGACAAAGGAGTTTCCCAAGCTCCTCTATCAGATCTCCTCCCAATGGCAGATGTTGCACACACTGGTGGTCATTGACCCAGGTTGACTTTGTCTACCTCTTGTCCTGGCAGGAAAATAGCCTTACCCACCCAGCCCACACCCGTTATAGTTCTCACTGTTGGGTGCTACAGCCCAACCACGCCTGGTCCAAACCCACATGGCTTTCACATGGTTCATTTGGAGCTGAGAGTTAGCCTAGCTGATTCTAATAGAGGTCCCCTCATAAAGTAGTGATTTAAATAACTTGGAGGTTTGTTTCTCTCTCATCAAAATGTAAAGGCAGCTTCACACTGTCATCAGAGAGCCAGAACCTTTCCTTCTGCTCTATAACAATGAAACATAACTGTCTTCAATGTCGCCTCATAGTCTTAGCTGGCCTATGTTGTACCATTTATCATATCCACTTTGGAAATTGGGGGAAGAAATAGAACCATAGGGACAACAAGAGACTCAGCATACTGAGATTCTTTCCAGCACCCCTTCCTGATGTCTGACATAGGGAATGTGTGGGTACCTTATTGGCCTGTTATATGATTACCTCAGAGCTGAAAAGGAAGCTTAGGCATTCATTTTTCCATTCAGTCATCGATATGCTCAGATAAAATTAAGGATCCTGATACCAATAAGGGAGGAGAGAATATACTTGCAGGTGGCAGTCAGAATTCTCTGCCATTCTTCCCAATAATCTCAGAAGTTTTTCTCAAGGTTGCATTATAAAAATCTTCAGTATTCATAGACACAGGCATGAAACTATATTTTGTTTCAGTTGTTTTCAAGACCTATAAGCAAAAAAAGAAAAAGGGGGGGGGAGAAATATCTTACTTCATCCTAAAACAGACATGATCAAATAGATTTTTAAATTTCTGGGACTTATTAAAGAGTTACTAAATGGTGCCCAACTCCAGTATTGAATTGGGTTCTGTGGAAAATAGAGGTGAAAATAATTATGATGTGGTAGTAGCTTATTAAGGTGATTTTTTCATTAAAAACAGAATCTTGGGGATAGAAAGCAATGGATGAAGCAAAAACATTTTTTTTTTCTTTACCAAGAGTAGAGGGAAAAATAAAAATGATAGAGATTTCATTGTGTAGAGAGAAACTACAAAATGGTGTTTTTGAGACAGGAATCTTAGCTGTGTGCAAAGTGCACTGTGAGGGACATGGCTGATAGTGGGACGGCCTGGTTATGAAGCAATGGGAATACCTTGTTGATGGGAATTTCCTATGTACTAGCAGGTTGCTGTTGGATCCTCAAATAATTTCCCCGAGAAAATGATCTATTAAAAATTTAATATTGGATTTATTAAATTTATGTACAAAATAGTTTTTCCATTAGCTTTGAAATTTTACTCAATCACTTTATTCTACTTAAAAATCTAGCATGTTTTAAGGATTGCTGTTAGGGGTATGTTTGATTATAATGCTTTAGTTCATTTATAAGCCTTAATTCCTCTAAATATTTTAAACTACACTAACAAAGTTACTAAATTGTCTTTTTTTTTGGCTCTATCCTTTCAGAAATTTAAAAGGGAAGAATATATTTGATAGCAGAGTATAAAGGTGGAAAAGGAGAGAAAGAGAGAGGTAGACAGAGAAGTAGATAGATATCTTCTACCTAAGTGGTTTATAGCCAAAGTTTATTTGAACTGGTACTTTGATATAGGTACCAGTATGGTAAGCAGAAGCTTGAACCACTGTGCCACTTAAGGCCCTCCTAAGTGACCCTTACAATGTAAGTTGTAAGATTCCCTAACTATTTTAATATAAATCAATTAGTTCCATCAGCTTAATTTGGAATCACACAGATGATGTACCTCAGTAGTAGGCCAAATTCTTTTTTCTTAACATGTATTTATTTTTCTTGGAAGATATATTCTACAGTGAGAAGGAGAGGCAAATATCTGTCCACTGGTTTACTCCCCATGTGGCCGCAATGGCCGGAGCAGAGCTGATCCGAAACCAGGAGCCAGGAAGTTCTTCTGGGTCTCCCATGTAGAGGCAGAATCCCAAGGTTTTGGGCCCTCTCTACTGCTTTCTCAGGCTACAGGAAAGGAGCTGGATGGGAAGTGGAGCAACCAGAACACAAACTGCCATCTATACAGGATCCTGTTATGAGCAAGGCAGGGATTTAGCCAATAAGCCAATAAGCTATTGCTGAGCCCAATTGGTCAAATTCTAAATACAGTAATTTTTTGTGAACTTATTAAAAATATTGACACTGTAGGTATGATTTACTTCACTTCATCCCTGTAGAATTTGCTTCTCTAGGTTTAAAGGTATTCTCTTGGGAACAATCATGTAATTCACACAGTATTAGGGTTGGCATGCTAAGCACTCTTGTGGTTGTACTTTCAGCTGCCTGAGGTTGAAAAATTAGCCAGAGATGTCATTCGTGACCTTTGAGCTCCAGAATTGCTTGTACCTTTGGTTTGTTTCTTATATCATTGGCTATCAATGGTCTTAAGTCCAGATTTAAGTCCCTGCTTATATAATGTTTTGCTCTGCTACAGAAGTCCACAGTTGGCATATGATTGCTTTCAACTAGTATATGACTGTATCATGCTACTCTAAGTTCTTTTCATGTTTATAACTCACTGAAGATATTAGGGATTGGTGAGAGGAATCCTATAAAGTGGACAGGAAAAGGACATTTCCTTTTAAATTGGCTACATTTACCAAAGCATTTAATAGCTCACCTAACACTTTTGTTATCAAAGACATTTTCATCCATGAACCTTAAATAATCCTCCTCTTCTATGGGAAACTCAGTTTCTATATGAGATCAAAGGCACTAAGCTTAATAAAAATATGATTATCATGCTTGAAAATGTATATTAATTTCTGAATATTATCACAGATACAGGAAAAGCTTAAGCTCCTTTTCATGATTCCTTACAGGCACTTGACTATAAGGCTGGGGAGAATGTTCTTGTTGTAAAACTTAATATGCACAGTGATAATGAAATAAAACACTGTGCCCTGACCTACAACATACCTTACTTTTAATTTTTCTGTATCAATTAGACAGCGGAAGACTTTCTTAAATAGAATGTAGGTTTTCCTTTGGATTTTTTTTTTCCTGTAACATATTAGATGAAATACTCAGGGAATCTTATTTGAGAAATGAGATGCATTTTAAGTAAGAGCTAACCAGAGAGGTAGTACGTGTTAAAATTTCTATTCTGCCAGAAATCTGGTGCAGTGAATATACCATCCGGGCTGATAAGGAATTGATAGTCTCACATTCTTTCAGTTTCATGATGTTTTCCTATATTGGGGAGCAAATAGTTTTTCTTATTGTCACTAGTTTTGTTTCTGTTATCACAACACAGAATGTTTTGGACATATTGGCAATTGAGAATGTTCAATGAGTGGATTACTCATATTGATCACTTTGAAGAAACCTAAAGAATTTGGCATTCAAAAGCTTGAGACAGGGCAAGTTAAGGGTAAAATTGATCTGTTTCCCAGCTTCCTGGCCAAAAGACTCCAGCCTGTTGTTGCTGCTATATCATCTAAACTCTGTTCTTTTGATACTGAGAAGTTGTGAGAGCCTTGACAAATGCCCAACAAAATCTGTCAAGTAGGAGTCAAGGAAACCGTTTCCTCCCACCCAGACATGGGCATCAGGCCATTTGTTTAGGCATAGAGAATGCAGTTCAGAGCAAGGTGTTCTACCTCCCCTGAGCTCTGCTCTCTTATTTCCTCATAGTGCATTAAACTGTCTGAACACCTGACATAACAGAGATATTATTGCTGCTGGAGTATAATAGTTTGTTCTGTTATCCTGGAATGCCCTTGCACTGGTAAAATTAGAAGCTGGAGAACTCAATGAATTTTCCCATCAGGTGCATTTCTCCTCAGCTCTTCCTTACTGTATTCCTTCCTCCTATATTAGAATCATATCACTTTTCAGGCTACCAGCTTGTCTGTGCAATCATTTGAGGTGCATTTAATGCATATGGAAGAGATGCTTATGGAGCAGCTAACAGAAATGAGGATAAGAATGTTTCCTTTTCCTGACACCTTGGAGAAAGAGATAGTGTTCTTTTTTTTTTTTCTAGAAAGCTGAACCCTCTATTTTAAACATCAAAAAGTCTTTTAAACTTTTAGAAGTTGTGCAGGATAGTGCTTAAGCACATATACTGCTGAGACAGGTTGGGTTTTGGTTCTGATTCCATGGCTTTCTAGCTAAATAATGTGTACTTTACAGAGCCTCTCCCACCTCGGTTTCCTCATCAGTAGACCTTATTTTATAGGATGTGGTTAGGATTAATATGATTTAATTAATTTATGTGTAAAGTGTCCAGAACAGTATCTTATAGGAATTGTTATTTTTAACCATTCATAGACAAATGCCTTATTTTCCTTTATGGGATATATAAATATTGACTATATGGTGCCTTCCATCATAGAGAAATAATAAAGTCATGACTTCAGGGAATATCATGATGATATTCATATCGATGATAATATTACCTATTGATCAGGTTTTTTGAATTTTATTGATTCATTCAGGCAATAAATATACAAGAATGAAACATTTAGAAGTAGGTTTAGAAGATAAAAGTTCTTGGCCAATGTCACACAGCTAGAAGTAGAGGGTTTGAGATGCAAACTCATCACATGCCTGCTGGTTAGGACTCCTTTGTCCCCACTCCAGTGGTTCTCAAACCTGTGTATGTATCAGATCACCTGCAAGGAGTGCTTGTTCAAACATGGATTTCTGGCTTCTGCCTTGGAACTTTGGTTTCTGCAGTTCTGGAATGGAAGCTGAGACAAGGAATTCCAAGTTGCCAGTTGATGCAACTGTCTAGAAATCATACTGGGAGAACCACGATCCTGTAAGACATGACTCTAGAATGTCTTTAATGTCAGCTCTCACTTGATGCAATCAGTGTGTACTCTTTGCTTTCAAACATGGCTAAACATCCTCAGCCAATGAAAATCCTCTATAGCCCCCGTAAACTGTACTGCGTTTGTGGATTTTCTGAGAGCATGGCTATTAATTGTTTCTTCACTTGCAGCTCAGTTACTTGGTACATGTAGCCCATAGAGTCTGACTTATTCCCTTGAAAGTGGTTGAAAATTATTAGTGGTTGAAAATTATTGAGGAATTAGGTCAACAAATTTAAAATACTCACAAAATGTGTTTTTCCTTTTTCCCAATGCTAAGAACTTGCTGCTCATCTAAGATTATTTAGCAGAGCATAGAGAAATCTAACCATTCTGATTCAGCATTTTTGTCTCTTCAAATCAGGAATCTGGTTCATCATGGATGATCTGGGCACAAAAAGCTCCTTTTGATGCTCCACTATAGCCAAAGTTAGGTTAAGTATCCAGTTCTTCCTAAGACCTTCCACTAATGGGTCCTTCCTGGTAGCCTAGTGGCTAATGTCCTCACCTTGCATGTGCCGGGATCCCATATGGACCCCGCTTCCCATCTAGCTCCTCACCTGTGGCCTGGGAAAGCAGTCAAGGATGGTCCAAAGCCTTGGGACCCTGCATCTTTTGGGGAGACCTGGAAGAGGCTCCTGATTCCTGGCTTCACATTGGAGCAGTTCCAGCTGTGGTAGTTGCTTGGGGAATGAAGAATCAACAGAGAGATCTTCCTCTCTGTCTCTCCTCCTCTTTGTATAGATGACTTTCCAATTAAAAATAAAAAATAAATCTTTAAACTGAAAAAAAAAAAAGACCTTCTGCTAAGCATCTTTTGCCTGGCAACTTAACATCACATAACTTTCTCTTTTCCATATGTAGTGCAACTCATGCCTACTTGACACGTGACCCAGGCAGGGTGAGGGATGCGGCCCATCTGTGCCTCAGATCCTTACCTCCAAAGTCGGGGTTCTTATTTATATTTATTCTCAGGAATATGAAATTAGTCAACAAAGATAATATCTTTGAAACAATGCTTGACTTAATAAACTCCAATTAAATAATAGCTAAATAATAGTAGTAAGGCTTTAGAAAACATACTAAAAATTGCAGTTTTCACTGAATACTCACAAAGTTTGTACAATGATTGGAGTCTATTAAAGGTCTTTATGGACCAAAAAAAAAAAAATGAAATCCTGTCTTTTCTCAAATTGTTAGTAAAATAAGCCAGTCTCGAAAAGACAAACATGTATTTTCATATATGTAGGTGGCTAATATAGAACACACACAAGAATATATAGAATAAATGGTCATTTTTAGCCTAGGTATATACTCCAGTAGAAATGTATGGTCTTTTAAATTTTTACTTGTTGCCTGGCCGTTGTGGCAGCTTGAGGAGTGCATCAATGGATGGAAGCTCTTCCTTTCTGAATATTTGACTTTGCAATAAAAATTAAAACTAGAAAAAAAAGCCTGTAAATATGGCTTAAAATTCTGACTTTGCAACCATTGTTGAAGAGGAGAAGGGCAGGAGCACTGAGGGGGGAGAAGCAAGGGAATGAGAGAATGAGAGAAGAACTGTAACAGTCTTCTTGAACTGTAATCTGGAATGCATAAAATCTGTTTTCTCTATGTTAATATTATAAAAAGTGAAAGAAAACAAGAACATAAGAATTTTTAAACCATACAATCTTTCAATGCTACAAAAATGTTTATGGGCAAGACAGATTTTAAAAAATAATTTATCCTGAAAACTTCACATATGCTAAATGTAAGATCAAAACTTGGAGAGCTGCTTTGTTTATATATTCAGATTTCCACACAATATTGAGACCAAGTATTCTAAATTAAAGATATATGCAACTCCAGATAAAATTCCAGGTTTTTTTTTTCATAAAATTTGATGAACTGATCCCAAAGTTCATATTAAAGAAAAAGATCCAAGAATTATCAAGATAATGAACAAGGTTGAGACAGTTGCCATTCCAGGTGTCATTACTCAGGAGCAAGGTGGCTAATTGAGCAGAAAAGAGTTCAGAGGAAGATATCAACATAAATGAAGCTTTTATAAAAATATAACATTATTAATCAAGGAATAAATAAATGCTGGGGTGGGTGGGGAAAATGTCTAATCATATTTTAAAATTAAAATATTCACTTAATGATATGAAAATAAAAATTGAAATATAAGTATAAACATATTTTGAGAAAGCCTTAAGTCATAATAATGAGGGGCAGAGTTGAGAAAAGAGTAAAATGAAAACGGAGTATTTCAAATGAGCTGCAGTTTTGTTTGAATTTTTGTTTAAGTTTGCAAGCAACTATGAATAGTAAAATATAATAGTTGTTTGTTTTTTCAGGCACTTTGTGTTTTTAGAATATATCAAAATTAGAAAGTTTTGGGCCTGGCATGATGGTTCAAGGGCTAAGTCCTCACCTTGCACTTGCCAGGATCCCATATGGGCGTCAGTTCATGTCCTGGCTCCTCCATTTCCTATCCAGCTCGTTGCCTATGGCCTGGGAAAACAGTAGGGGATGGCCCAAAGCCTTGGGATCCTGTACCTGCATGGGAGACTCAGAAGAAGCTCCTGGCTCCTGGCTTCAGATTAGCTCAGCTCAGCTCCTGCTCTTGTGGCCAGTTGTGAGTGAACCAGCCAGATGGAAGATGTTTCTCTCCATCTCTCTCTCTCCATAAATCTGATCTGCTGTTTCAATAAAAATAAACAAATTTTTAAATTCCTGAAACCTAGGAATTCAACTTTATTTACAAATGAGGCTATATAGATGTCTTCAAGTTTTGATGAGTCCATTGGAATGGACCCTACATCCAATATAATTTGTATCTTCAGTAACAAGAAATTTTGATGGAAATACCTACAAATGAACAGCATGCTTTAAATAAACAATGCATTCCTAAATTATACAGAAAAACTTTAGAAAGTGAAAAGAGTTAATTTATTACAATGAGGATAGCAATGTAGAATTTGTGGAAATTGATGACACAGAATGTATACCCTAGAGAAGTGGAAGTCTTTAATTCAGAAACTGATCTATCTACTTTTCTTTCTTTCTTTCTTTCTTTCTTTCTTTCTTTCTTTCTTTCTTTCTTTCTTTCTTTCTTTCTTTCTTTCTTTTTCTCTCTCTCTCTCTCTTTCTTTCTTTTTTCTAGATTTATTTTTATTGCACAGTCAGATATAGAAGACACAGAGGAAGATCTGCCATCCGTTGATTTACTCCCCAAGTGGCTGCAATGGCTGGAGCTCAATCAATCTGAAGCCAGGATCCAGGAGCCTCTTCCAGGTCTCCCACATGGGTGCAGGTTCCCAAGGCTTTGGGTCATCTTTGACTGCTTTCCCAGGCCACAGGTGGAGGTAGAATGGAGGCAGGGCTGCCAGGATTAGTACTGGTGCGCATATGGGATCCCGGCGTGTGTAAGGCAAGGACTTTTGTGCTAGGCTATTGCACAGGGTCCAGAATAACTTTATTTTAAATGATTATTTGAAGGGCCCAGAGTGTAGCCTAGTGGCTGAAGTCCTCACTTTGCGTGTGCCAGGATCTCATATGGGCGCTGGTTTGTATTCCAGCTGCTTCACTTCTTTTGCAGCTCCCTGCTTGTGGCCTGGGAAAGCAGTAGAAGACAGGCCAAAGCCTTAGGATGCTGTACCCACATGGGGAACTCAGAAGAAGCTCCTGGCTCCTGGATTCGGATTGGCTCAGCTGTGACAGTTGTGGCCACTTAGGAAGTGAACCAGCAGATGGAAAATATTTGTCTCCTCTCTGTAAATCTGACTTTCGAATAAAAATTAATAAATAAAAATAATTTAAAAATTATTTCAGCATACACTAATTTTGGAATAAAAAACAGCATTATTTAAACATAGAATTACTTAGTAGTGTATAAAATACATTAAGCTGTGTAGTTATTGTGTGAGCTGCATACACTCAGGACCACAATCCATGATGTTGATTATATTTTCTGTTATGATTTATACAGTTTCATCCTAGAAATTTCATGTGTGAATTTTTTCAAAGAAATATGATTACAGGAATGTTTTCCAGAATGAATCCCTAAAATTGCTGCATTGTTTTAGCTTTTAAAGGTTTTTAATGCATCATCACATCTACAAACATAACTTTTGTTGAATCACTGACTATTGAACACCATGTGATCAAGCATTGTTGATTTCAAAAGCCCCTTTAATCAGATCAATTTTTTTTCTGCTCTCCCTTTGAAACAAATTATGAAAAATGAAAGGACATTCCATGTTCTTTCATCCAATATGAAACTAATAAATCTCTAGGAAATTATTTTTAATATTTTACCAAGAGAACCTTACTGTAATCAAGATCAAAGTGGCTTCATAGCTGCCGCAGAATTTACTGCGCCAATAGCAAAAACGGGCTTTATTGTCCTCTATGTGTGTGTGTGTGCAGACATTATTTCTGGGAGTTTCTGTGTATCTTGTGGTCAGACTACCTTGAAAAGATCTCGATGATTAGACCAGACAAAGACAGTGTTTATCTGAATATTATCCATTTTCAGTGGTAGGAAGTATAATTACGTCTAGAATAAGGAAAGCAAACTGAAAGGACAGAAGCACTAACAATGACAGAAAATTCCGCAGATTTAAAATATCAAAAGTTACATTTGACATCTAGGGTAGGCTGTTGTTTACAGTTTTCTAGAGAGGACTTTAGTGCTGATATGCAAAAACATATAATGATTTACTGTTGTGTATAAAAAATAACCTTGGTGTTCCTACTGATAGGAGTACTCTGGTCTTTTTCTTTTGAGGACTCAGTAGTGAGCATGTTTATCATATGGAACATTTTGATTTTGATTTTATTTCCCTTCACATAAAAATGTATACAGAGCTCATTAATTTATCTTCAATTTACTGATTTGCCAGATAAATGGAATATCTGAAGACTATCTACATTTCTATCTTGAATATGAAACATATGAAGAAGGAGTTAAAATATTTCAGATTTATTAGAAACAAATACTATGTAGCTAATCCTAAACTTCAGAGCCAGTGTTGAACTTTAAGATTTTTTTAACTTAGTTCACCTGTGGTTACCTCATAAGATTTGAGTTTTGATTCATATTTATATCTTTGTATGTTGGTTCTTCCACTTAATTCCTTGATTTTGTCCTTTTATTTAAGAAAACAAATATTATGGGCCTGGTGTGGTAGCCTAGTGGCTAAAGTCCTAGCCTTGCACTCTCTGAGATCCCATATGGGTGGTGGTTCTAATCCCAGCAGCCCCACTTCCCATCCAGCTTCCTGCTTGTGGCCTGGGAAAGCAGTTGAGGATGGCCCAAAGCCTTGGGACCTTGCACCCCTGTGGGAGACCTAGCAGGGCTTCCAGGCTCCTGGCTTTGGATTGGCTCAGCTCTGCTTGGGGAGTGAATCATCAGATGGAAAATCTTCTTCTTTGTCTTTCTCTCTGTATATCTGACTTTCCAATAAAAATTTAAAAAAAATTAAAAGAAAACAGATATTCTTAAGGAATTGCTAAATTCTTAGAATCACTTGTTAATTCAATTTTCCCCATTTCTTGATATTTACAAAGAATTTCTCTAGAAAATAATACTCTGAGTTTTCTGGAAAATGATTGGAATGGCAGATAGTTGAGGCATATGTAAAAATACAGATAATGAGCAAGTTGGAACCATTGTGCACACTAATGATGCCAAAGTTACAGTGAAGATGTGGGGAAAGATGTGATAGTAAACATGAATTTATGGTGATATGAGGATAAGTTGATCATACCACAATGGAGAGCAATCTTGAGATACAAATACAGGATGAGCAAACGGGACCATCCCACTATTCCAACTCTGTCCTTGGAATGCAAAGTTATATACAGAGAAATTCTTTGAGCAAACTTGTAACAAGGGAAATAACTCAATGCATAAATATACAAATCATGATTTATTCAAGCTAATACCATGCCAGATTTGTAATGGTACGTATAAGTAAACACTTAATTTTTGGAGCAAATGTAATCCTGGGCTAAAAATGTTGCAAAGATTCTTATTAATATAATACACTTATGGAAATTTAAAGAGTAATCATATTTATGGATGCCGCCATACATAATAAAAGCACATTCCTGGGCATACATTCCAACTTTAGGAGGGTGATGAGCTCTGGGAAAGGAAGAGTACAGGCTTAGAATATAAACATATCAGTAAATTTTCCCTGCTTTTTTTTTTTAGCAAACAAAGTAAAATATTAATATGTTTAAACTTTTTTTTTAAAGATGAAAGGCATATTTTGAAAGCCATTAAAAAATGAACGGCATTTTTTAAAAATTGAAAGGGAGAATTAAAGCAAGGGGGCTATATTCACTGGTTTACTCCCTAAATGGCCATGAAAATCTTGCCCCAGGCTGAAATCGGGAGGCAGCATTTCCATGTGGATCTCCCGCAGGGCTGGTAGGGATCCAAGCCCTCTGGCCAGCTTTCACTGCTTTCCCTGCAGTGCCTGAGGTAGAGCAGCTGGGTGTCAGAGTACCAGGAACCAGCTTAGTGTGCTGTGCACAACACTAGCACCTTTAATACAGTATTCAAACAGTGTTACATCTGCAGGTATCTTTTACCTTATATTTTGAGTTTAACTGGCTTCCTAGTGAAAATGAATTTTTAAAAATCATAATCAAAAGGGCTGAATACAAATAAACTAATGTAATAACTTTCCTGGTGGGTAAAATCAAAGTAGGGGAATTGAAGAAGTTTTCTTTCAAGCTGGTAAATTGAGTAGCTGGAAGAATCAATTACCAGTAAGTGAACTTTGAAAATAGACCAATGCAAATTGCTACTCCCATATGAACTATTCGGATATAGTCTTTAACAGAATAAAAAATTAACTTCTCTAATGCTTATATTCCTAGGTCATAAAATGATAAGAGTATTATATAATATTAAAAGACTTATGTTCTTATGCTTATGTCCATATTCTGCTGTAGGATGTAATTCTCGCCTCTAAAGTAGGCAATAGTATAAGCCACATTTAAAGGTGGATTGCATACTTTGTTCACATGGCAGAACTGGTGTATTGCTAGCAAAATGACTCTTTCCTATTATTTAAGTGAATAGAAATTAATAATAAATAAATGAAGTATTTTATTGCGGCCCACACACTGAGTTGCTCCTCATGCAGTTTGAAATTAACTTAAGGAACCTTAAATTTATATATTAAGAGACCCTGTACTGTTCTCTTTGAGTGTTAAACAAACATTATTTCAGTGTTAGAAATTACTGAAAATGAGATTTTAAAAAATGTTTAATTCAGCTGAAAGAGTGACAGAAGGAGAAAGAGGAAGGGAAGGAGGGAAAAAATGAGAAACCTGCCATTCAGTAGTTCACTCTCCATTGGAAACAGTGGTCCAAGGATTTGGGAACAGTCCAGGACCCACAAAGCCAGGGTCCTGAAACTGTGTCCCAGGTCTCCCACAGGGGTGGTAGGGCCCAAGCACTTGGACCATTTTCTGCTTCCTTCCTGGATGCATTAACAGGGAGCTGGATTGGAGCAGCCAGGGTACAAACTGGCACTCTGATGCAGGGATGCCTGTGGAAAAAGCAGTGACCTCACCTGCTGCGTCAGAGCGCTGATCCCCAAACTAGTTTTTTAAATATATAAATGTGAGTTTATATTAATAGGGAATGACACGAGTGGGAAAGACATGGCTGCTTCATGGCTTGGAGTAGCTACAAAATTTTGTGTGGATATAATTAGATCGATTATATGGTGATTATGCTTTTGAAAGACAATGATTTTGTTCAGAAATGGAAAACTGCTCATTTGAGCATTTAGACATTTTCAAATTAAAAATTATAAAGGTAAAGTTTTGATGCAATAAAATTCAGGGAGAAAGATTGCCTAAAATATTTTTCAAGTATATTGATTTATTAAAAAAATAACTGAAGATTATATGAGATATTTTACTGTTCAGAAAATGTTAAGTCTGTGAAGCTAGTTAGGAAGAAGCTTATTTTTAATATTAATTACAATTAAATTACTAAACCATCAAATGCTCTAATAAGCAGTGGTTACTTCCAGGCCCTAAACAATGCCTCTTAACTACTGTGGTCTCATTTAGTCCCAACAATGCTTTCAGGCAAGCTCACTGTATTGCTTTGCAGTTTAGGAAACTCAGAGCTTGAGAGACTGACTATAGGGCTCAGACCACACAGTTTCACAGTGGCAAATTCATAGTTCCATCAGCAGGAGGATTCTGCTATACCACATCCTTCAGGTGGTGAGGTGGACTTGGTGTCAGGGAAAGCAGGTGAACCTTAGCTCACAAACTTGCCATCTCATTTCATAGCAGGTTGAGCATAGACTGCTTCTTGATGAGGAGGAGCCACAATGAATGATAGTAATCTAAGGTTCCTCGTTTTTAAAATGTTTATTTACTTTCATTATATTTGAAAAAGAAGAGAGAAAAAGAGAAGGACAGAAAGAGGGAGAGAGAAAGATAGATCTTCCATTTACTGGTTCACTTCCCTGATGTTTGTAACAGTCAAGGAATCCAGAACTCCATTTGGGTCTCCCACATGGTGGCAGGGATTTAAGTGCTTGAACCATTACCTGTTGCCTCCCAGGGCACATGTTTGCAGAAAACTGGAATGAAAATGGAGCCAGGACTCACAGCTCTAATACTCCACTTACAGCTATAGTACTGGCACACCAGAATTACAGGCAGACATCCCAATTAATGTCTTAACTATTGTGCCGAGTACCTATTCCACTAAGAGCTTTTTAAAAGACTGGAGTACAATTTAATAGGAAAATATTGCTGAGTTTGGCAAATGTGCTAGATAAGAATGAATGTTTTTTCTCCCCTTTTTAGGCCATGAAAAATTGTGAGTATAATGTTCTGAATTATCTTCCAGACATCAAAACTATAAAAGACTACAATGAGTGTAATAGGCAACAGAAGACTGTACTTTATTTATTACTATAACATGCACATAGTAGAAAATTGGAAAATACTGACAAAGAGAAGAAAGGTCTTCAAAAATCTTTATCACTGAATGATACCTTGGTATGCACACCTCTGTATATACGTCCTTTAATGATATTCAGTAATCACAGAAACCTGTTTTAATGCATGATTTTGGCTTTCTTTGAAGGTTAAAAGCACCATTTTATTCTTTAGTGGGCAAATGGAGCTGTAGAAATGTCAGTACATTAAGTGCATTGCAACATGATTTTTGACTTCCTGTTTATAAATCACTTTAATGCAGCTTCTGTTGTCTTCTCTTTTCTACTCAACTTGGTTCATCACAATAATGATTTGAGGCTTGATGCCAACTACTTTGTGGGTGTCAAAATTATTATGAATTGAACTGTGGAGCTGATAAATCAATGTCAGTTGTATGATTATTTTTCTAGGTTGGAAGACTGAGCCTGGGCCAAAGTAAAAACAGACAAGCATGATTTTAAAAAACAGAAGATGCTCTACAAAGTGAGAATATATTTCGCATAAAAGAAAAGTGAGGGGTCAGTACTATGGTGTAGTAGGCTCAGCTTTTGTCTGCAGCACCGGCATCCTATATGGGTATCAATTCATGTGTCAGCTGCTGCACTTTGAATCTAGCTCCGTACCTATGATCTGTGAAAGCATCAGAGGGTAGCCCTGGGCCTTGAGTCCCTGCATCTATGTGGGAGACCTGGAAGAGGAACCCAGCTTCTAGCTTTTGAATGTCTCAGATCAAGACATTGCTACTATTTGGGAAGTGAACCAGCAGATGGAAAATTTCTCTCTCTCTCTCATGCTCCCTTTCTGTCTTTCTCATTTTCTCTCTTCCTTCTAGCCTTTTCTCTATAACTCTGCAGTTCAGATAAAAATAAAATCTTTAAAAAAACAAGGACAGTGAGAACCTCAGTATAATGTCTATACCTCAAGCTAGTGGCCAGTAAGAAATATGATTGAAATCCAGCCATCGTAACCAGTGCTGTTTCATCTACTGCATATTGTGTCTCACACAGGATCTTGTCTGATGAGCCAACATGGTAGTGTGTATGGTCTAACTTCATTAGAGTTTGTGATTCCAATTCATGGCCGCATGTAACTAGAGGTCCTTGAAAGCATCTTCATTAAGAAATTCTATGAAGTGTCCCCATCGCTCTGTAAAAGTTGCTCATGTCATAGGAATAACAGAATAATTGCTTCTAGAATCTATAATGTAGAATAGACAAAAGAAAGGCTTATTATTTTTATTGTTACTAGTTTTCAAAGTTCTATGACTAGACCTAGTGGCATGGTACAAGTTTAAGCAAAAGGGATGAAAATGGGGCATAAGTTGACCAGGAAATAACTGATTGAACCTCACTATTAAAACCTTTCTCTTAATTTCCTTTCTCTGTCTGTTGTCATTATCATTTTTACCATCACTGCCATTTTTCAAATTTTTAGAAAATTTAGAATTTAAAATTCTATTTTTTTCAATTGTCATTTAATAGTAAGAACCAAGTTATGTCATTCCCTGTGCACATATTACAAAACTGAGACTCAAGTGACCAGAAGTGATTTAGTCAAAGTCATCCTTACCAATAATCGGCCTAGACTTTTAAAAATGTATTTAATTGAAAGACAAAGTACGGCAAGAGAGACAAACAGAAACACACACACATGGCATGTTTTAAGGTTGAATACGAAGGGTTTAACATGATGTAGATAAGGGTCAGAGCCACACTATTTGTTTAACAGAGAATACAGCTGAGAAATAGGAATTACAGCAGAGATCCAACTCGTTGTGCTGCCCTAGAGATTTATGGCAGGTGTTCTTGCAGGTGCCATAGGGTGTAATTTACTCTGCACACCTACACATAGGCATTGAAGCAGCAGACTGGGTCCTGAGCACATACACCTCCAAATATGTGGTTAGTTGCTAACACTGGGTTGGAACCAAAAGAAGACTGAAGCTGTTAGTGGAATTATTTGTGTTGTTGGGAGAATCACAAGTAGAGAAATAAGAGTTCACTAACCTGCTAGAGTAAGTTGAGTAGGCACTAATAATGGGGATTTACCTATTCGGTAGAATTCTGTCAGTTCAGATTTTTGTGTATGTTGTGACATCTAGTTCCAAAAAAGAAGCAGCGGTAGAATGTAGTCAGTATACTTTCTCTGTTGCTTGTGGTTCCCTACTGATGAGAGAGGTTTGTGTGTTTTAAGGCACAGGGCAGATTAGTGGAGAATATTGCAGCTGAGGAAATAACATGTATGGATGACAACAAGGTGATGAAAGAGATCCCTCTCCCTAATGGTAATGCATTCTGAGAGGCAGCAGACCAGCTTTCTGACTGCTGTTGGCACAGTATGCACATTTTTCAATTTGAATATTGATGATAGTAACTCCCAGAGTGTGCTCTCCAGATCAATAGCATCAGAATCAACTGGCAGTTTGGAAATGTACAATTTACACTTACCCAGGACTTACTGGATTAGCAACTCTAGGGCAGGGGAAGCCTTCCAAGTGACTGTGACTCAACAGAAGTTTCAATAACACCATTTGTCAGAACAGCCATATGTGATTTATATATTTGCAGAGGAAACATCCAAGAAAAGTCAAATTAATCCTAAATATCATGATCAAGATCACACAATTAGGAAATGGTAAATTAACACTAAAATTCATCATGACAAATTTCTAGAATCTATATGCCATGCTGCTTCCAGACAAATTTATTGTTTAATTGAATTTAATCTGTTCAATTTAGGTGTTGTCTCCAAAGGTGGTCATCCTATTATATCATCTGAGATGCCTCTAATACAGAGCTTGTTTTTAACTTTGATTTTGTTTCTGTTTTTTTTTTTTGAGTTGGTATATGAAAAGTTACAAACTTATGGTGTACAATGTTGCCTTTCAATGTATGTATACATTGGGTAATACTCAAATCAAACATAGCTATCCATTCACATATTTATCATTTCTTTGTGGTGAAAAGATTCAGAATTTTTTCTAGTTTCTTAAAAATGTGCATTACATATAAATAGTAAAAATATGTGTATTGCTATATATTTCCTGTCTAACTGCAACTCAGTACTCTCCACTCCCATCATTCTTTCCGGGCCTGCATTCCCCTTAGTTTCCCCAGATACTGATAACCGCTTTTGTACTTCAAAATTCTGGGAGGTCAACTTTTTTACACTCTACAATTAGTGAGATCATGTTATGTTTGTCTTTCTGTGACTGGCTTATTTTGCTTAGCATAATGACTCCAGTTTTATCAGTATTGTCAAAAATCATGAGCTATCATCCTCTTATGTAATATTCCGTTGTATACATATGCCACATTTTCTTTATTCACTGATCAATTGATAGACATTTAGGTTGTTCCATTTCATGGTTCTTGTGAATAGTGCTGCAGTAAGCATGAACATCTGCGTTCTCTTCAACAGACTGATCTCACTTTCTTGGCTTACATTCTCAGTAGTGGGGTTTCTGAATTATATGATAGTTATGTTTTTATTTTTGGGAAAACTGTTGTTTTCCATAGTGGCTGTGTTTAATACAGCACACAAATCATATAAAAAGAGTATAAGGGAGATAAAAATCCACCCAGCTGAGTCAGAGAATTAAATTTTCATAATATAGACTGACAAGAGAAAAGCATGAAGTTTCTTTAATGCAAGAGTTACGTGACACAGGACCTCCCACAAGAAAACTAAGATCTAAAGAGGCAGGTGCAGTCTGTCAGTTACATGCTGACCTTATTGTTCCATGTTTCAAGCTAATAAAAGCATTATTAGTGTTTTGGTTTTAGATTTACTACATTTATTAGAAGCTCAGAGTTTAGAGAGAGGGAATAAGGAATGCGGGAGACAAAAGAGATCTTCCATCTGTTGTTTCACATCCCAAATGGCCATGATGGCTAGAGTTAGGGTTGGCTACTGCCAGGAACCTAGAACTCAGGCCCAAGAATGTGGGCCATCTGCTGGTGTTATCCCAGGTGCTTTAGCAGGGAGTAAGCAGGACCTGAACTGCTTTACATATTTATATGTGTGTTTAGCTTTTATGGCAAAATGGTGTTTATCCGCTCATTATCAGGTTTTAAAATTACTAAGAGGAACAAAGGAATGATGAAGGTTCAGGCAATCCATTTTTTTTTTCTTGAGTACAAATGATAAATCATAGCCATTAGAAACAACTTTCAGAATGTGTGCAAAATATGCACAGTGAGTTGTGAAGATATAATTTTGTGTGGAGATGGATGAATTTGGATTAAATGTGGTAAGTTACACTCATAAAAAAGACTTGAATCATTATTCAAAACGTACTTCTATTTTAGATTAAAATATCATTAAAAAATTTAATTATTAAAACGTTACCTTATTGTCATTTAGGCCTGATCTTGTGATTTCATACAATACATATTTCTTAGATTATGTAAAAAAAGATAAAACTTTGGCAAAATGATTCAGAATTATATATAAAAATGGAAGTAAAGCAGAATTAAAACTGATGAATGTAATAATTTTAATAATGATAATAATAAACTGAATATGCTCTTGAGTTTTCTTGAAAATTGTGCCTTGTTAGTGCTTGGAAAGATAAAAAAATAAAATGAAAATGAAAGTGCACATCAGCTACTGGGGAAGTGGATCGTATATCAGAGAGTGTTTATAAAACTTCAAAACAAACCTTCTGTTGCTTTAAAGATAGCTGCCCAGAGTGTATTCCCTCACCTGCCTCCCTAATTCTTCTTAAAGCCTGTGGGTATGTGTGACCACCTGTCCTGGGTAGGTGCTCTAGTTACAGGGAACTCTTCAGACTGTTTGCTTCAGAAAAACTTGAGGCAGACTATTTTGATGCTTCTCTTGCAGGCAAGGCTGCCATGGACAGTAATACTGCACATGTTGTGCAGTTCACCACAGCTCTGGGCCCATGGGGAAACAGAAGCCACACTGAGTACTATTACATTATCCTTCCCAAGGATCAAGAAGCTTCACTGTGGGAGGAAAGAGAGTAATTCTCTAATTTGCACAAAGAAGATGTAGTGGCTAAGTTAACTATGACTTACATTACAGCCTTGGTGTGACTTGGAGATGGAACTGTTCCTGAAATAGAGGTGCAGGGGGTGGTGGAGTCATACATCCTGATTAAAATGACAGATACAGATGGCTTACTGTCATTTTTATCCTTCCTGACCCCTCCATAAACAGAACTGGTATTTCAAAGACCTTTCCCACTTAAAAAAAAATTGTGTTTATGTTTAAGGAAATAGTTTTTATGTTGAGCAACAGATTATTAGTGGGATCCACTTGGGAACTTCCACTTTAATTTCAGTTCTCAAGTTACTAGAACTTCAACAGAGGAACACTTAAAAATATCCTTTATGATACGTAGTTAGCATTTTTATTTTTTCTCATTTAGTTTTACTTTCTGGAATTGAGCTAGGATATTTTGCAGTAATAATCGGTGGCTTTTGAGGCACACAAAAAACTAAACTAAGCAGCAGTTAGGGGCCCAAAACAGATTGCAAAGTTATAAGAAGGATTTACAGCAATTTTTCTAATCTCCTTCCGTTGCTGACCACTTGATTTTGCTACTTAATGTGGCTGATTCTGTCACTTTTTAACATTTTTCTGAGAACTTTTGAAAATTCCTGTCTTTTAATGTAAGCCAGGCAAAGCAATCTTTAACCTGCTTTTTTTTTTTTAATTTAACACTAGGCTCCAGGATTTTTTGTAAGTTTTATACAAATTTACGGTACAATTAGTGTTGTGCTCAGGGTTCTTGCTGATAATAGCAGACCCTTATGAATATTGCAGTGAAATGCATTGTCTTTGTATTGCTTGTATGGAAAACCGAGAATAAAGGTGAGCCATTGAAACTAGTTATTCCAATTTATTTTGAGTCTTGCCTGTTGTACAAGCTTTTTTTGTTGTTATTTATCTTTTTTACACATTTGTGGGTTGCAGTATTGCAAGGTACAGGTCACTTGTTATTCAGGTTTCCAGTGGCTGTGTCTGTTGGCCTCAGCTTCCTCACCTCCTGCACCTTCCCCTCATGAAAACCTCCATGCCACACCAGATTGGCCCAATGGTTTATTGCCATTCTTGCTACCATGAAAACATACATATGTTCTCCTTTGTGTGAAGTTTTCATTATGACCCACAAACCTGAGGCAGGTATCTCAGCAATCTTTCGAAATTTGTTTTCCATTAAGTACTTTCTCTTTAGAACTGACGCATAGGGCCTGCATGATGGCTTAGTGACTAAATCCTCTGCTGCTTTCCCAGACCACAAGCAGAGGGATGGATGGGAAGTGGAGCAGCCAGGATATGAACCGGTGCTCATATGGGATCCCTGCACTTGCAAGGGGTGGATTAGCCAGTTGAGCCATCGTGCTGGGTCCCTAGAAGATATTTTTTTTAAACATAAACATATCTTGGGAAAGACTTTGTGTTTGAGCAGAGTAAGATGTTGCTTAAAATTCCTACAATCCCACTTCAGAGTGTCTGGGATGGCGTCCTACCTCTGTTTCCCATCCATTTTCCTGCTAATGTCCCTGGAAGACAGCAGATGGTAGCACAAGTACTTGAGTCTGTATCACCCACATGAGACACCCTTATGGATCAAATGCCTGGCTCATAACTTCATCCTGGTTCAGTGCCAGCTGTTGTTGGCCTTTGAGGAGTGAACATGTGGATGGAAGATTTCAATCTCTACACTCCCAATCTTTTTTTTCTGAATTTCAATTAAATAGATAGATAAAACTTATTTCTTACAATTAAGAGAAAAACACAGAGCTCTCATTCTTTGGCTCGTCCCCAAATGTTTGCATCAGCCTGGGCTGGACCCGTATAAAGCTAGGATCAGGTAATTCATCTTAGGCCTTTGAGATTTGGATAGCAGGAGCCCCAGTACCTGAGCCATCAATGCTATCTCCTAGGATTTCATTAGCAAGAAGCAGAATTCAGTTTCTGGAGCTGGGTTGTTTTTAAGCATACAGAATATCTCCCATCCTGAACTTCAAAGATTGGATAAACATTTTCTTTTAGTTTCTTCAATCTTAATTTTCTCTAACTTAATTCAGTGCATAGTTTGAAACAAGATTCTAAATCCTTGAGTTGCAGGGACAACTCAAGGATTTGTTTTTTTGACATGAATTTGTAGTGTTCTAGGCTTCCTGCAGAAACATTAAGCAAGAACAACATATTTTCAAACTTTCAATGTGCATTGCCTCAATGACACCAAAAATAATTTTTTTGTACAACATTCGGATGTGATGAGAAATTCAGAGTGTTTGGATGTCCTTACATTACAGTTTTGCTATTTTGAGCTTATGGATAAATAAAGGCCCTCCCAACTCCCACCCAGTGAATTTATCAAGTGTTTCTACACATCCATGTTCTACAGGCCCTTCAAACTCAACCCATTTGTAGTCTCATTGCAACTGTCCACCTCCCATGTCTTCCAGTGTAGTTAAAGACCTTCTTTCCGGGCCCGGCGCGGTGGCGCAAGTGGTTAAAGGTCCTCGCCTTGCACGCCCGGGATCCCATATGGGCACCGGTTCTAATCCCGGCAGCCCCGCTTCCCTTCCAGCTCCCTGCCTGTGGCCTGGGAAAGCAGTCGAGGACGGCCCAAAGCTTTGGGACCCTGCACCCGCGTGGGAGACCCGGAAGAGGCTCCTGGCTTTGGATCGGCATAGTATCGGCCCGTTGCGCTCACTTGGGGAGTGAATCATCGGACGGAAGATCTTCCTCTCTGTCTGTCTCTCCTCTCTCTGTATATCCGCCTTTCCAATGAAAAAATAATAAAAATAAATCTTAAAAAAAAAAAGACCTTCTTTCCAACTAGTTTGTGGCTACAGCATCATTTCTGATTTGTCGTTCTGCGTTCCTCCCTACATATAGCTCTTCGATTCCTGCTTTGGTTGTCACTGCCTTTGCTCTCAGGGTCTAGCCTGCTTTCTCCTGTACAGTGGAGTGTTTAGTTCTTGCCTCCGTTATATCAACTGTCTATTTTCTGCATAGGTATCACTTGCTTTAAGTTACAATTTTGAAGCACTGCTTCTTCCTCTCTTGATCCTGGAGGGGCTTCCCATTGCCCTTGAAATAGAGTTCATGATATCTAAAGCTGAACATCAGCTGGATCTCCGTCCAAGTTCTTTCTCAACTCCTGTCATTTCTGGCTGCCCTTAAGATCTATGTTTGTGTTACCCAGGTAAATGTATCAATTTTAAGTTCAAATATTTACACATCCATTCCTTTGGACTGTTTTACCCATAAACATCCCTTTCTGTGGGGTTTTATTATCTACACTTTAATCCTTTACCCTATTATTTTTGGCCACAGAAAACTCTCCTTATTTATTTGGTTAAGCATGATGTTCAGCACTCTATGCTTCTATTGTATTTGTGTACACATTTTTATAGTTCAGATTAACTTCTGCATTATTTAAGATACAATATTGATGATGAGATAATACAGTGAAATCTTAAGGGCAACCGATGTGGTTATCTGTTTTAGTAGACAGAGAATATCAGCTCATACCCGAGTTGCTATTATTAATTCTAGAAGAAAAGCTGCAGTAGCTCCTCTCAGCTGTACAGCTGTGTGAGTTGTTGTCTACAGTGTGAACAACTCAGCCTGGTCCGTACTGTACCTTTTAATAGAAAGAACTCATCCTGAACAAGAGTGTTTGTGTGCAAGGAGGCCAGGGAATCTGCTCAGAAGACAGCTTGAGAAGCCAATCCTTTTTCCTTCTGTGGTTTACTGGTTTAATATGCCTGAAGGTTTGAGAGGGTCCTGATGTGATTTCCTGTATCAACAGCTGCGTGAAAGCACGGAAGAGGAACTCACTGTGAAGGAAGGTGTCTTGGACTTTTTCTCAGGCTCACTCTTTATTGGGAGCCAGTTGTTTCTGACATTGCTAATGTATGTACTAGAAACTTTTCTGATGGAGCATTCTAGTCTAGTGAACCTGTGAGTGCGATTTAGGGAGATGGAGATTCTGGAGCCTTAGTGTGAGATATCACCATTACCTCTGCAATTATGTGTTTGCATAATTGCAAAGCCCTTTGTTTGTGACATTAAGTGACACTAGGTGATGACAACAGAAGTCCTGAAAATCAGAAATTGAGGCTCACCAGTGCTGTGATGAAACTATTCTTTTTTGACTTGTCAACTACAGATGTTCCTCCTTAAGCTGAGTACCCACCTCATTTACCCAGAGCCCCCAAAGGGTAGGGGCTTAGTTAACTCTCGATGGGGCAAGGGCAATCAGGTCATCTAAAATGTGACCATATTTGCACTCCAAGCTGGTTAAGCAGCTTTCCCTCTTGCACTTGGCTTTGTCTGTGAGTATCTGCAGTGTAGAGACCTTGGGGATTAATCTTTCTGTCTCACTAGTGATGAGCGCAGTGAATTGAAGACTGTAAATATTTGAACTGAATCCTGTCTGTTCATGTTTATAATTACACTTACAAAACCGAGAACCTTTTGGAGCTTTGTGTCACACAGTATTTTGCATTTGCAGAAAATACAGGTTTCCTGGAATAAAACTGGAAGCAGTTTGGCCCTTGCACTTTTGGGGGGAGGGGTCTCTTTTCGGTTATTACCATGTAATGTCATTGTGTTACAATAACACTCATACAGCATTACTCTATTTTAGAAAACTATTTTGTCAAGTTGGGTTGACATTGAATTTTTATGCCCCACAACATTAGTCTCTAGGTGTGGAGTCTTACAAGGATGTAGATTTAGTTTGTCTTGCTCTGTTATGTGGAAATTGGTTACCCTATACTGAAATTTAAAATATCACTTTTTTTTGTTTTTGTTTAGACAGGAGATTCTGAAGTGTAGTGTAAGCCATGATTAGAGAATGTTTGTGTTGACCACCTATAATTTAAATACATAAACATGCTCCCTGGGCTTTGTGCTGGCTCAGTGTTTTCCTGGTCAAAGAACCTCTTGTGCCAGCCTGACAAGGTTTACATTGTGAGTTCCCATTTTCCATTGTTCTCTGTTTACATGAAAGGAGACTTAGTGGATTGCTAGAGTTTCACTTTTCAAACCTTTTGGTGCTTGGTGTTCGACTAGGAAATAAATATAACATGTAGCAGTTTTGCTGAAATTTTATAAGAATTTATGTTAAAGACAACAGTGCTTATCTGTCTATATATCTATGAGTGTACACTAACATGTTTGTATGAATGAGCATGTGTTTGCGTTTATCTATGTAGCTAATCAATCAGTAATCTTTTAACTATTTGAGGCTGTGCTAGTAAGTGTTTAACAGGCTCCCCAAGAAGATAATGTGTTGGCTTCTAAACTTTGTCAATTTTTATAGCATAAATTCTCCCATCCAGGCCCTTTTCAAGTTAGCAGTGTGGCATCGCTGAACTCAAAAATGGAAAGTGAAACACATTGATGTAAACAATGTCAAGAGCATTAATAACAGTAAAATAACTAGGATACATTAGTATTGAGTCCTGAATGCTCTTTGTTTTATTGTGATTTATTTGATTGTTATCAATTTATGTCATTTGGCATTTAATAAAATCTGTGTTTGAAAAATACTTGCGAAATTCCTGAAAGTTTAGCAATTGATTTCTGCAGGTTGGTAAATCCAGCTTTCACAATGCAACAGTGTATTTTTTTTTAAGATTTATTTATTTATTGGAAAGTCAGATATACAGAGAGGAAGAGAGACAGAGAGGAAGATCTTCCATCCGATGATTCCCTCCCCAAGTGAGTGCAACGGCCGATGCTATGCCGATCCTAAGCCAGGATCCAGGAATTTCTTCTGGTCTCCCACATGGGTGCAGGGTCCCAAGGCTTTGGGCCATCCTCGACTGCTTTCCCAGGCCACAAACAGGGAGCTGGATGGGAAGTGGAGCCGCTGGGATTAGAACCGGCGCCCATATGGGATCCCGGGCGAGGACTTTAGCCGGTAGGCCACGCTGCCGGGCCTGCAACACTGTATTAATCTATCAACTTCTTAGCTCATTTTTTTCCACCTTTCACTTGTAGCTAAAGAGATCATTGTTTATTGACCTTCATAGTGAATATGAAAAAGCTAGTCTGGAGAGAGAAGTAGGACTAGATTGCTAAGTATAATAAAGATTGGAAGTGTTTTTGTGTCATACAGATGAGTGCCAAAGTTGTAGCATGGGAGTCAGGAAGTAGCTTGTTTGGTCTAGAAGGATGGGGAATATAATCCTTCCTTCTCCCACTGTAGAAGTCATAGGGAAAGTGTATACATTTTGTTTATATCATGCAAAATTTAGCTATTCAAATTTGAAAATAGTGTAACTATTATTAACTCTGTTCTGTAATAAAAAATTAAAACATAACATGAGTTCACATTTATTTGTGTAGGGTAATTATGTTGCAAGTTGCTAGAGAGAATGATTGGAGTCTTCAGGTACGTGTCTGTCGGATACAGCACTGTAGTTTTCCAACAGGTACTTGATCCGTTTCATTTTCCATATCTTATTTGAAACTTTGAGTTATCTTAGTGGAAATGTATTCTTTATAGAGAAATAAATAATGTGTTCTGCATGAAGACTGAGGTGGAGCAAAAGTAGACTAGATACTAGGTTGTAAGAGGTATTTGAAAAATGTGTATCCAAAATTGTATTTGAAGTACAAGTTCATTTGTTAAATTCTAAATTTTGGCAGTATATAGGTTGCATGGAACTTTAGAGTGTCATTCTATAGTCCAATTCTTAAAGTTTAATTATAGATACTACCATTATTTGTGTGACCTTGGGTGGTACAATGGCTGGAGTGTGGTTTGTTGAACTCGGGTTCACACGTTTGAAAGCTCAGTCTCCAGTGTAATGAATATGAGAGGTGGTTGGGTCTTTGAAAGGTGGAGACTAAAGGGAGGCTATTAAGACATTGGGGTTCTGCCTTCAGAACAGATTTCCCAGTTATCCTGTGAGCCTGGATAATTCTGGTGAGAGGCTTTGTTACAAAGTAGCAGACTGGCTCTTCCTGTCTTTCTGACTTATTGCCTTGTTTTGTGATCTCTGTATTTTACATGTGCTCTCAACATAATACTCTCTTTATGACACAACCAAGTTGATGCCAGGGCCAACACTGTAAGTTAGCGTGGCCTATTTTTGTTATGAATTACTCAGCCTCAAATATTTTGTTTTATCGACAGAGAATGGACTTATATGAGTAAGTTATCTAGCCTTTTTGTGTTTCAGTTTTTTTGGCTATAAAACAGGGAGTTTAGTATCCATGTTTCCAACTTATGATTGATTTATGGTGGTGCAAATGTGATACACATTCAGTAGAAGCATACTGTACTTGAAATTTTGAGTTTTTCCCCCATGACTGGCTGTTTACAGTATGATTTTCTCTTGTGACGCTGGCTCGCGGCAGCAGCATCTCCAGTCAGTCCCATGGTCATGAGGGAAAACAGTGACTATTACAGTGTGCTGTGTTGCCAAGCTGTGATGCTTGGAAAGTTAAGGCTACTAAGTATATTTTCAGCTTACATCGGTTTATCAGAATACAATCCCATCATGAATGCAGGAGCATCTGCAATGCATATTGTATTGTTCTGAAGATTAAATCACTCTGTATAAGGTACTTAGAATAATTTCTGCCACACTGTAAGCTTTAGAATCAGTTATTTTAAATGATTGAATGATTTAGGAATATGATGACTTAGAACATAAGACATATTACTTTTTAATTAATGCATTTATATTTTATTTTTAAATACTTTATTATTTTAATAAATTAAAAATTGGAACTTAATTCAGATGAATGATGTATTTACCACCTAATCCATTGTAATCATGTTTAAAGAATTACTTTATTTGGAAAGGTTTTTTTTTTTTGGCTACATTTGACAAAAAATTGTAATGATGGCAAGTAAATGGAATACTAGAACCAATACAAATCTGAGTGCTATTAGAGAGCAATATTCTAAGTAGCATTTTTGAGATGGTAACATATAAGAGAAGCTTTCTTATGTAACATTAAGACAAAATCCATTGCAGACCAAAACGCTAACCAAAATATTAACCAAACCATTTCCCCTGTGTGCTATTCAGTAGTCCATGTCCTGAAATTTATGGTTCTAATATTTACTAAATCAACCATTGAGTTCAATTTGTATAAAGAAGTTCATTTAACTTTTTTTTTTGTATTCACAACTTGAGAAAGCTGGATTTCAGAGAAGAAAACTCTACAGCATTATTTAGCACAAATGAGATTTACAACAAGTGTTAATTTTTGATGTCTCAAAGGAAAATATCAGTCTTTTCTTTCTTACACAACTTGAGTGCCCAAAGAAGTATCACCGAAAGAAAGCAAAACATAAATAACAGTCCATTCTTTTACAAACCACATTGCATCACATTTCTTGGTCATTAGGTTGTCACCGTTGTGCTACAATGTTGACACAGCAAAATTAGATATTAGCTTTCAGAACCATGAGGACAAAAATGACTTTGATGAAGTGAATTGAATTGAATTTCACTTATTTTGAGTTCTTGTATTTTGTGGTTGTTGTTGTTTTGATGATAGCTTTTCACGTAAAACACATTAGTCAACAAAAAAGTCAACCATTGTGGTTTGGCTTTGCAAGTTACTGTTATGTACACTGGATTTCTGTTCAAGTTTAATAAGGCCTGCCTACCTTATTTGAGTCCTGGACCAACTGAGACAGAAGAAATAAAACCAGTATAGACAAAGGAACTAAACTATTGCCTTTCTCACTGGTAATGCTGATACTTCACCAAGTGCCTCCATTTCTGCTAACAGAAATCTAAGATTAGGCAAGCTTACCTTGCCAAAGTCAGTCCTTTGAACCCGCAAGCATCCTTTTACAACCAAATCATTACATCTCATGGCTGGGATCAGGGCAGAGGAAATAGAGATATAAAGAAAAAAAGGGGGTGGGGGAGGAGGGAAGAAAGAGGTTGGACTCTTCGCCTGATTTCTCCTTCTATGCTCAATCATCTAATCAGTTTACTGCTCCATGTGTGGCAGGTAGGTCCAGGACATAGAAAAACCAGGATTATTTCACGAGAGAGCTCATTCAAACGGGAGGAAATCAAAAGAAAGGGAAATTCTTGTAATTCTTCAGACAAAAACACAAGAACTAGTTCTAGTGGTTTTTAATAGAGGGCCTTTAATTTGTTCACAAAGGAGCTGGGCTGTCAGAAGGGACAGTGTGTAGGGAGGTGACTCATTGAGGAGTAGCAGCAGGAGGGCACTTCTCTCCTTAAACAAAGCAAGATGGTCCTGTACCTGAGTCCAGAGTCTGCAGGCCCAGCAAAAGCGGGAACCACAGATATTCTGCATGACGGAGAGGGAGGGGGGCAATGCCCTAGCTCCTTCTTCCTCTCCAGCTCCTCTTAGGGCTAACATCAGTTGTCTACCAATTGGCAGGGGAAGCCTGGAAAACAGCTGCAGGGGCAGCCCCAGCGCTGTGGAAAGCAGAGATGGCATGGTGAGGGGCAGGTGGGTGAGCAGACAGGGTCAGCATGTGCATGCATGTGCATGGGTGTGCACACACATATAGCCCTTCTGCTTCATGTTTTTCTGCTTTTGAACACTGTGTACCAGGTAGATCAAAGCATCATTTTAGATGGAATGATTCTTTTCTGTTTTCAATATAGATTTTAGCATTGCTTGGAGACACTTTCTATGAAAATAAATTGAAGAAATTTGAAAATCAATAATACACAGCTTGACTCTTCTGAAAAATTCTGGCCAATATTCTCTGCAACACACCTTGATAATTGGCTTTCAGTCTTTCCTTGATGGTGTCTATTTATTGCCTAAATTCTTAATAAGGCTTGTCCTTTTAAAGATTTATTTTTATTATTTTTTCATTGGAAAGGCGGATATACAGAGAGGAGAGACAGAGAGGAAGATCTTCCGTCCGATGATTCACTCCCCAAGTGAGCGCAACGGGTCGATACTATGCCGATCCAAAGCCAGGAGCTTCTTCCGGGTCTCCCACGCGGGTGCAGGTTCCCAAGGCTTTGGGCCGTCCTCGACTGCTTTCCCAGGCCACAGGCAGGGAGCTGGAAGGGAAGCGGGGCTGCCGGGATTAGAACCGGCGGCCATATGGGATCCCGGGGGTGCAAGGCGAGGACCTTTAACCACTTGCGCCACCGCGCCGGGCCCAGGCTTGTCCTTTTAAAGATGCACATTTTGTGCTCACTCTGATACAAGTTGTGCAATATTGACTCTTTCTATTCAGCTCCTGTGCATCAATTGATAAGCAACTTCCAGCCTGAATTCTTTTTGTAGTTTTCCCAGAGCTCTATAGTCTACACTGACTCAGTTGCATGTATTTCTGGATATTTTCTTGAGCACTTATTTCATGTATCTTGTCCTGTGTGTCACTGTTTCTAAGAACTGGCAGTATTTTAAAAAATCATGAACTCCCTAAGAAGCTAGCTGGCTAGCACTAAATTGTATGGATCTAGTTCAAAGATCTGAACATTGGGGGCTGGCATGGTGGCATAACAAGCTAATCCTCCACCTGCAGCACCAGCATCCTGCATAGGTATCAGTTCATGTCCCAGGTGCTCCACTTACATTGCAGCTCCCTGCTTATGGCATATTTCACTGATGGTAGGTGATTTCTAAAGTATCTTCTCAGGAAACAATTCAGGGAACCAAAAGGATCTTGCCTTGGTGGTGTGAGTTTGAATCCTCTTAGCACTTTTAGGAAAAGCTTAAGTACTTTCTGAGGGTGATTTTTTCTCCATTCCACTACAGAGTACCACTAACCCCCAGCATTTTCTTCACAACAGTCTTAAGTGGAATTTGCCTTAGATGGATCTCCAGTGCATTAGCTTCTCTGGTGTATAGTAATATTTCCATGGATTAGAAAAATGGGGTAATTTGTAAGTTGTTTTATTGAGGGAACAAGTGATTTGAGCAGAGAATTTTTTTATAAAATTATTGTAAAGTTGTTAATAAGATAATGAAGGGTCAGAAGAGAATCTCTGTTTTTATAAAAAAGATTTATTGATTTTTGTGTGAAAGGCAGAATTACAGAGAAAGAAGGAGACACAAAGAGAGATCTTCTATTCACTGGTTTACTTCCCCAAATGGTTTCATTGGCTAGAGCTGAGCCAGTCTGAAGCCAGGAGCCAGGCCCACATGGGTGCAGGAGCCCAAGGAATTGAGCCATCCCCTGCTGCCTTCCCAGGCTGTCAGCTGGGAACCGGATTGAAAGTGGAACAGCAAGGATTGGAACCACTGTCCATGTGGGATGTCAGTGCCTCAGATGGAGGTTCAACCTGTCAACAATGGGTCTGAGGTGGCTAGAATGTAGTCATTTCATGTAATATTTAGGGCTGAAAGAACAAAGGAAGGAGAAAGGAGTTCCTAAAACCAGAGTCTTAAAAAGATGAAACCTGTAGAGCTGAAACTTACACATTTGAAAAAGGGGAGATCTTGCTCAGGTGATTTTATGTCAACTTGTATGAGGAGCCATGTTGTAGACCAAAGGTTTGTATTCCCCCACACTTGTGTTGAAGCCCAACTTCCAATTTGGTGATGATTTGATTGATGCCTTACTGCAGTGGTTAAATCACAATATTGGAGCCCACATGCATGAAACCAGCTCCTCTGAAAGCTTCCTTGCCCATTTTATCAGGTGAGGTTAGTCTGTGAGCCAGAAAGTGCAGTCTTCCCAGACACTGGAGCTGGAGTCCTGAGCTTGCACTTCCTCATCTCCTAAACCATTAGAAATGAATGCCTGCTGTCTGTAAGCTACCTTGTTTTTGGTGTTTGAAATATTCCAAATGGACTAGAACAGGACTGAAGAGGGGATGATACCCATAGGGTTAACGGCAGCCTTGATGAGGCTGATTCTTGAAGAGTTGGGGAAAAGCTGTTAGTTGGATATGGGTGCTATTGCGGGAAAGAACTGCTGTTGCCCTGAGGGTGAAGAAACATTGCTGGTGATGGACAAAGAGCAGGGACCCTGCAGGCAAGAGTAAATCTCTTCTCCTTCCAGCTCTACAACATCTCCTTATGTTCCTGTTAGTGGGAGCAAGCTGTCAAGTCTCCACTTCTGCAGGACAAAACTGAGTATTCAGCATAGTGAGTTTGGAGCTGAGAGACATTAAGTAAAATGACTGAAACATGAATATTGTGAAATACAGAACAAGCTATGAGTACATATTTGTGATTGTCATAAAAACACATTACAGAATATCTGCTGTCTGCCACTTGGAAGTACAGTGTCTTTTGCACAAAGCTTTCTGGAAATAATCTGTGTTTGCCCTCAAAGAGGATAGAGACTAACCTACAAAATCATTAATGTGATAAATGGTTCAGCACAATTATGATCAAAGTACCATGGTAACATACATAAGGGAACCAACCCGATAGATACTATATCTAATATTAGTTCACTTGTTAATTAGGTACTACGTATCTGCATAAATAATATGTATTCATTGTACAAAAACAGAAAGGTGTTACTACTGATGTCGGTTTAAAGGTAACTGGCAAAGGTAATGCAGCATTGTTTTGGCTGCTCTCCTTGCATTTTCTCTGAGTTAATCCTCACATATTTGTCCAGAAGGTGCTTTCTAGTTTATTTCTTTATTTTCAATTCCAAGAAATTCTATTGCTGTCAAATTAAAGATACTCAATTTCAGGATCAAAATTTTATTTTGTTGATTGTTTTCTTTTTGTATGCCATAAAATGGACAACTATTCTATGGTGCTTGAATTATCTTGATAGTAATAATTTGACAGTGATACTTTCATTTTTTAGGTAGTCTGCAATTATTTCCTGTGCACATGCTATGTAACTCACACCTTATTCAATTCTTGTGGAATATAGATTGAATAAGAGGTGACGTGGTAAACAATTTGTGGCTCACTTATCAGTCTTTACTCTGTTGTTTCCAGCAGAACTTGGACTTTGTCTAATACTGCGGTGTAGTAAGAATAGCCCTGGAATAAATCACATTTGACTTGAGACTGTTAAAATAGTTTTGTTACCCTCTGCAACAGTTTAGGGTGGGCTTGTGACCAACTCTGGTTAATCTGCTGTAAGGAGAATATTGCCTTGGACCTCTGTGGAACAACTTGTCACCTGAGAAAAGGACAAGATGTCCTATTTTGCATTTTTCTTTGAGAGCATATATGCGAGAGAGGAAAGCTCTCTGAAACCCAGAGGATGATAGCTTCAAAAATCAGAGAGGAATGCCAACTGGCATCCAATCATGTTAGCCCTCTGAGTTTATTATCCTGGAAGAGCCTGAAGTATTACTTCTACTTGTGATAGTAATAATATTGTTTCAGGAATATTTAATTGGGTTAGATGTTTGTTGAAACCAATCTTCTGGAAGAGATTATTATACAATGTTTACTTTTTTATAAAAAGAGTTCTGAAAAATGAATAGATTACACATAGATTATCCTAAACAGATTAAATGGGAGTTTCGAGTAGATACCATATAGGTGTACGGTAAATAGATCAAAGGTGATTTAGCCCAGTGAGCAGCAACCTGTCTGCTTTAAAGAGCAGCATTTCCATGCACACCCAGGAGACTAGGGAACTTTCTCATTCCTATGGATTTTCTCAAGCTGTGTTTTACTGGAAGTTTGGTGGAGGTGCCTGGATTTACTCTGAACCACTAACCTGCTCCTAAGGACCATTTAGCTTCCATTGTTTTAAGAGGACATGCCAGTTGCCTTTATTTTTCATCTTTTAAAACAAAGCAAACAACCACAGAATAAAGCATTTTTAGGTCTCTAAGTTCCAAAGGTTCAATGAGGTAAAAGGAATTTGGTGCAATTTTTGCTCTTTTTTTGCATTGTCATCATGACAATGCCTTTGTAACAGGCAATTTTCAATTCTAAGGAAAAACTAGGAACACTGTATTTGAAACAGATTTCTGTCTGATGTCTCAGACAGAAACAACATTTCCTGTTATTTCCACAGTGATGTTGTGTTGTCACATATCTTTTTTATATGTCTTTCCTTTGTATAGTTTGATTTTCCTATGTCTTATAAAATTTGCACTTCTGTACAAGCTAAGCATAGACAAGATGCTGGTTACCTATAGGGCAGTGGCTGAAGGACTAGGAAGTAAGTAGAAGCAAAAGAAAAATAAATACTTGGAGCCTAGGAGCACACATTTAGCCTTGCTCATTTTTGAAGGCTGCCCCAGAGCTTCTGGGCCAAGTCTGAAAAATTACATGCTACTGGCTTGCAGTATCTCATATGCACATATATTTCTTTAAGAAAATGTAATATATTAGGCCTAGTATGATAGCCTAGTGGCTAAATCCCTACTTGGTAGATGCAAATAATCTCTAAATCTCAAAATAATCACTTTTGTGGTTTCTGATGTGCTCATGCGATTTTCTTTCTGTTGACAAGTTTACAAGTATTTCATCACTGTTTCTTGTTGCTTATCTTATCCCACAATGAGAATGAGTACAGAATTATAATAATGACTAATCCTTTTTTTTTTTTTACTATTTATTATGTTCTAGACCAAAGATATCGTATTGTTATTTTTATTTTTAAGGTGCCGACTCTGAGACATGGAGAAATGAAGTCATTTATCTGTAGTCACTCTACAGCTAAATACAGATAAAGCTTCTATTAGTCAGATTTCTATCACAGGCAAACACAACCTAATGAACACATACCTCAATAGTACTACTGAAGCAAAAGCATCTGGAGTGTGGTATAAAACCCTGGCTCTTCCTCTTATGAGGGATATAGAAAAATTGCAATAGTGTGACAGGGGTTTTAAAACCTTATTATCAGAACTGGAAGGGATTATCCTGAGAAGGATGATGAGGGGAGAAATATAATATATGACATACCTGAAGGGCTCTCTGGTAGATTGAAAGTATGGCCACAAATTCCTCCCATTCCTATGTGCATATTACTTTGTAATGAAACATTTCAGTTCTCCCACTTACTGGTGAGCCATCCGTTGAATCTCCACTTGGCCACGTTTCTTAGGTTGCTGGGACTGCTATAACAAATTTCCACAAATAAGGTGACTTGAAACTTCAGGAATGTGTTCTGTCTTTGTTCTGAAGGCAAGAAATCTTAAGGCACTGGCAGGGTCAGACTCCCTTCGAAGGCTTTAGGGGAATATCTGTTCCATGCCTTTCTCTTACCTTCTGTTCTTGACTTTCTTTTGCTGGTAAACATGTCCTTTTTGACTCAATCATATCCTCATGTGTTTTTATGTCTCCTCTCCTTTTCTCATAAGGGCTGTTCTACTGAACAAAAGGCCCACTCTATTCCAGTATTGCCTCATTTTAGCTGATTACATGTGTGACAACTCTATTTCTAAATGAGTTCACATTTTCAGCTTCTGGAAAGGACATGACCTGGGTTTGAGAGCTGAGTACTATCTAACTCAGTATATCATGTGGTTTGCTTTGACCAATAGGATATTAGAAAGCAGCACATGTTAAGCTTTTTCAAGCTGATCTTTGGAACCTTGAGCCCACCAGGTGGCAAAGTACAGGGTGGCTTATGGGGAAGATGAAACAAAAATAAACTGTCCCAGCTGAGGCCACCATAGATAGCATCAGCAGCTAACAACTGTCTGACACATGAGTCGAGTCATTCTGGACTACCTAGTACAACTGAGTTGGTGAGACTGGAAGTATCATCTAGGTGACACACAAAATCACGAAAAATAATTAAAATAGTTTGGGATATGTTTTTTTGTGCAGAGGGAACTCTTGTGGGTTCCAATATGAAAAGGGAATTTCTTTGGGAAGGTTCTTGCCCACTTTGAAATGCTGTGATTTTAGGATTTATTGATTTTCTTAAGCCATAGAAAGCCATGTTTTAGTTTCTTGCCCCTAGGAACTCAATAATAAGTAGATCTGTCAAACAGCAGACCCAGCCAACAGCTAAGTGGAATGAATATTAAAGCATAGTTGTTTGGGAAACTGAATTAGAACATTAATACCCTTTTCACATCTAAGACTTCAGTGAAAAAGAGTTTGGACATTATAGTTTTAGAAATAGTAAATAAAACTTTGTGATTTGATATTTCTTTTAATGTGCTCTTTATGCAAGAAACTGAAAAAAAAAACCAAAATTACTCAGAATAGACTAAAATGTATGACATTTTCTGATACTACTATATCTATTCTTTATAAAGAATTTTGAATTATGAATTGGAAGTTAGTAAACCACTGACATTTCTGTTTCATTTGTTTCCTGTGGTTCATGGGTCTAGAAGCTATTGATTTTGTACCATCTGATTCATCAGCATGGCATTAAACTTGGGGTTGGGCAAGGCCTGAAAGTGTTAGACTAAAACTAGAGACACATCACTGGGTAACCCTCATGGATAATGACATTTACTTCTTGGCATAACAGTGAAACAATTGTAGTAAAAATATCCTTGGTGAAGTGCACAACCTGACATAATAAATCATTTGGGATGGTTTCTAAGAAACACATGTAGGGTTGGTAATTGTGTGAATGTTTAAGCCACTGCTTGGGACTGCCACATCCCATATTGGAGTGCCTGAGATTGGTTCTGACCTCTGCTTCTGATCCAGCTTATTGCTAATGTGCACCCTGGGAGGCAGCAGATGATGGTTCAAGTATATGTGTCCTTGCCACACACATGAAGGCTCACTGGAGTTCCAGGCTCTTGGTGTTGACCTGGCCCAACCCTGAAGCTAATGCAGATATTTTGGGAGTATAACAGTGGATCTGGAGAATGAAAATGGTGGCATAGGGTAAGGACATGTTTAAACAGATGGAGAAACATTAGCCAGTTTGAAGCAGGGAAGGAACAATCCAGGAAACAAGAAAGGACAGAACGACAGCAGGGGGCATCTGGAGACTGAAAGATATGAGAAGGTAGCAGAGACAACTGTGTGGTATTGCAGGGACCAATACCCCAGCGGCATTCAGCGAGCAGCGATCTGAACTGCACCTGCAGCCAGAACTCCACCATCAACATGACAGGAAGGGACGTTCATCAGGAGCTCTGAAGGTGAACTCAAAGAACTGCCTGTCCTGCTGGTCTGTTTCCTTTACCAGGAGCAGAGACAGACTGGCAGGTCCCAGACAGGCGGTACAGCAACAGGGTGGATTTCACAGCCCAGTCTGTCCCCTAGATCTGAATAGGGTGCCATTTTGAGTAAGGAGGCAAACACTATGGGATAGGACTGCAGGCACTGAAATGGGAGTCAACTCATTTCTGCAACAACGTGACATTCTACAGATTCTACCCAAGATAGGTCTGGGTAGCCCTTAGCCTGGATGCCAGCAGTGAACTCTAGTAGTGGCACATCAGGTGCCATTTTGTACAGTGTGGAAAGACTTTAGACTGCAGGGACAACAGTGAGGTGCACATCCACTTAGCTGGGAGTGAACTCACTGAGCTCGGTGCATTGCACTGGTCCCACAGAGAAAATAATACCGACTTTGGCATCATACTCAAAATAGGTCTATGTAGCCCTCAGACCTGATGGCCAATAGGTTCTGGCAAGATTAGCACCACCAGCAACCTAGCCATATAGGATACCTGGTGTCTCTCTAATCCTGGGTACTGTTTGAATTGAAAGTGGGAGGAAGTTTGTATAGACAATGGTGCAGCCTCTGTATGGTATCACACAGGAGTGGAGAGTGGGGACCCAGGAACTAGGGCTACAGAGACCATGGTGGAAGTCTAACATAAGAACTCAGACCTGGAACTCGCTGGAGGTTGTAGCACAACTGATTGCAAACAAAGGACTGTGTACGAACCACAAGAAGCAAAATAAAATATAGACCTGTCAGTGACACAGCTTAGAAACCTGCCCAAGGAGAAGAATCTGATAACCAGAAGTACAATGACCAACAGCAAAAGAAGAGACACAGACACAATGAATATTACTGAAGACTCCCCTGCAAAGGAACAAAACCCTATGCCAGGGCCTGGCGGCATGGCCTAGTGGCTAAAGTCCTCGCCTTGAACGCGCCCGGGATCCCATATGGGCACCGGTTCTAATCCCTGCAGCTCCACTTCCCATCCAGCTCCCTGCTTGTGGCCTGGAAAAGCAGTCGAGGACAGCCCAAAGCTTTGGGACCCTGCACCCATGTGGGTTACCCGGAAGAAGTTCCTGGCTCCTGGCTTTGGATTGGCATAGCATCAGCCGTTGCAGTCACTTGGGGAGTGAATCATCGGACGGAAGATCTTCCTCTCTGTCTCTCTTCCTCTCTGTATATCTGACTTTCCAATAAATAAATAAATCTTAAAAAAAAAAACCCTATACCAACCTCAGAGGAAGACATCGAGAAAATGGTGTATACAGAATTCAAAACACTTGTTTTAAACCTTCTTAACAATGAGAAACATGGAAAGCAGACATTCAAGGAATTTAAGAAATATGTCACACTGGAGATGAATCAAATGGAAGCTAATGCATCAGAAATGAAGAATACAGTGGAGCAAATTAAAAATACAATGGAGAGACTCCAAAATAGAATGGATGAAGCAGAAGAAAGAATCTCAGAATTGGAAGATATTTCCTGTCACCAGGGGTAAACAAAAATCTGGAAGCAGAGCTGGGTCAAGCTAAAAAAAGCATTCAAGAGTTGAAAGACACTATTGAAAGACCAAATATAAAAGTTATGGGAGTCACAGAAGGTGCAGAAAGAGAAGCTGTGATAAAAGGTGTATTAAATGAAATAATAAGGGAAAATTTCCTTGATCTAGAGAAAGAATTGGGAAACAACATCCAGGAGGGGCACAGAACTCCCAACAAGCGTGACAAAAAATCATCTTCACTACACATGAAACTTGATTAAGTTCTCTTCAATTAAACACAAAGAAAAGATCCTTAAATGAGCATGTGGAAAAAAATCATTTGACATATAAAGGAATGCCGATTAAACTCACAGGAGACCTCTCACAGGAAACTTTACAGGCAAGAAAATAGAACAACATATTCCAGATTCTAAAAGCAAAAAATTGTCAGCCCAGGATAACATATCCAGCAAAGCTTTGCTTTGTCTTTGAAATTGAAATAAAATTCTTCCACAGTAAACAAAACTTAAAAGACTACAATTTTTGCAAATTTTCCCTGCAAATGATACTTAAATTTTTTTTGATAGAGAAGAGGAATAGCACCCACAAAAAGCAAAGGCAAATATGGAAAACTTCCCAGTAAAAGAACAAAAGAAGACTAAATCAATGAATAACCCATTGCTAAATTGACAGGACCAAATTACCATCCATACATGTTAACCCTGAATGTAAATGGCTTAAATTCATCAATCAAATGTCACAGATTAGTATACTGGATTAAAAAATAAAACCCATGTATTTTTTGACTGCAGGATACATATTTCACCAACAAAGATCAGTGGAAACTATATCTCATGGATTTTGTGGGGTTTTTTTTTGTTAATTTCATCTCTTCAAAACACTTTCTTCTCATTAAATTCTTCACTGACTCATAGATCATACAATAGCATCATTTTCTTTTTCATTTCTTCAGTGACACGTTAGCCATTCAGTACCATGTCATTTAACTTAATGGTGTCGTTAATTTCTTTTTTCTCCCTGATGTTGATTTTGTTTTGTGGCTTTTTATTTAAGGGGATGTATAGTAACAGTGTAATGGAGACTGTCCTATCTGGTAGCATATTTTTTAACCTCATGGTGTTGTCAATTTTAATTTTTCTTCCTGTTGTTGATTTTGTATTGCGGCTTTTTATTTAAGTGGATTATAGTAACTGTGTAATGGAGACTATCATATCCAGATGTGAGAATACAATGCAGTATGCATCTTTACTTCCAGAAAAAGATGGACTCCCAATGAAACTGTTAACTATAATTTGAAAATAGGATCCTGGACTTTCTGCCATTGTCCATGCCCACAGAGATGGACATATGACTATGTATGAAGAATTATACTGTATTAATAATATGGGGAAACTCCATGAGGAGGGAGAGGGTCCTAGGGAAGGAGTAATGGAAATCCTAGGGCCTATGGAACTGTATTGTAAAATGTTAACAATAATAATATAAAATAAGTAAAATTTAAAAAATAGTGGATGGAAGACCTTGCTTTCTCTGTCTCTCCCTCTGTTACTCTGCCTTTGAAATAAGTAAAAATTGATAGCTAAACTGAGGCAATACAGATAGTTGGAATAGAACATTTCTGGGATATAGTACATTGAGTATAATTGTGCCAAATATATACAGAGGGAATTCAATGCATTATATTTAAGTTGAATATATATAATCAATATATATAATGAACACGTACGTAATAACTATGTGTATGTATACATGTACATGTATTAGGTAGATATTTTCTTTTTCATACTGGACTCCTGCTAGTGTTACTGAAAGCTCTTTCCTTGTCCCTGAATAATAATCAAAATAACAAGACAAGGTTTGAGGGTAAAGGAAAGATAAATTTATCCTATCCATAGAAAAGGAGTTAGCAGACTCATGTCTACAGAACTATGTCTTGTTGAATAGGATGTTTTGGAATTTTTAAGGAAGCCAATAAAAAGGGAGAATAGGAATACGGGGAAAACAGGATAAAGGTAACTGCATGTTGGCCTCCAGCTGGGTGGTAAGGGCCTGTTTGGAGTCACAATGACCATCTAGTCCGATTATAGCTCGTGCTCACGTCCCAGTTCCTGGTTTGTTGGCAATGCCATACTCTTTAGGGAGCATTTATGATGGCCAAGTGGACTTTAATGCTTTCTGTCCTGGCTCAGGAATTTCCCCCTAGAATAAACCTCTCAGGAGAAGGCTCCCGTCAGAGTGTTTTCTGAATTTAACTTGTACCACTCTGAATTCAGTGAATTAAGCTAAGGGATGGAGCCTGGGAAAATTTAGCCTGATGATATCTAGCATTCAAGGCATTATTTAGGGACTTGGTTTCATCAGGATTTAGCTGTAATAAGATTTTCTGTGTTATCTCAGGCAAGTCTAAAACTTTTCTAAACTTTAATTTCTTAGAGGAATCAGCCTTATTACGTTATCTTTAAACTTGTATCTAAGGGTACAATTCTATTACTGTCCAAGGGCAATAGCATCAGACATTAAACTGTGGCCTTACAAATTCTCTAATTCGTTTATATTCCATTTGGATATTAAAACTATAATTGCTTGAATTCATACTGGATGTCTGGCACTGAGAATAAATACTTCATCATTTATCATAAGTATTTAATCAAAATAACAAAATTATTCAGGTAAAAAATCTGAGGCTTTGAGTGCTCACAAAAAGTAAAAATCTTTAAGTATATTTGTATCAATCTTCTCATTTCAAAAATAGTTCTTTAATTATCTTGATTGTAGCTTAACAGTATTGTTCCAATTAACAACTACATGCAAAAATACACAGAAACCAGCACTCTAATATTTTATTGTCTATAGTCTAACAATATTATTTCTATAGTCTAAAAATTTCATTTTTCAGCTTTGTTATCTGCATGCATATATGAGCAATCTTGAATTTATAGGAATGGGTAGATTGTATCTGAAGTACCCTACCAAAAATAACAATCATATAAGTTAGTTACCTTGTATTTTAAGTGTCACTATTGAAATTTACATCAGTAGGTCTGAACTGATAGAGACAATTTTCCCTTGATGAATATGAGCTGATCAGTAGATGTGACTCATTTTGTGATGGCCGAGGCCAAGCTACTTTTGCACTAAATACCGTGATAAGTAGCAGGAGTGGGGGAAGTTTATCCCCTTCTCCTCTGTACCCCTCTAATTCATGGAGAATTCTGTTTCCTTGTACAAATATCAGCACTGGTTGATTCTGCTTTTCATTATATGGGGAGGAGAATGAAGAAATCAAACTAGTTATGAGTCAGTCCTCCTGGAAGTAAGGGTAGCCTTTTCCTGGGAGCTAAGAAATAAATGCTAATAACCATTTAAACACTCAGGATATTGATGTGAAGACTTGCTTTCATAGTCACATTCATTTGGTAATTAAGTTGTAAGAAATTTCCAAAAGTCTGAAGAACTTGACAATTGCTGAATGCAAAAATAAGGCTTAATGCAATCAAATAAGGAAGGAACCATGAAAACATTATCTTACCTTTGTGCTATCATAACAAGCACCTTAAAGTGGGATGTTTATAAGGAATATAAAATCACTTCCTCATAGATCTGTGGCATTTAAAGGCATCTGGTGAGGGACTCTTGCTGTGTCAGTCCATGGTGGAACACAGAGGGACATATAACTGAATAAATGGATAATTGAGACTTAATTGACTTGACTCTTCACTAACCACGTGATACTATATGTGGAAACAGACAACTAAAGACAACCAAAGCCCTCATGGTCGCTGTGTTCCTAGCACCTGGGCACTACAGATCATATAGGCAGAAAGGAAAAAGAGGGACTTGCATCTACATCAGTGATATATGCAAAACTTACAGTTGAGGTAAATGGCAAATAAAAAGATCACTGAGTGTGAAGTTATGAAAGAGAGACATTGGAATTCCTTTGTGTTTTTACCTAATTTAAATTCTCATCTTTTAGTCTTCATTACACAGACATTAATTCTACTGGCGGGGTTAGTGAGTGAATGAATTTGTTCTCACACCACCAGTGCCATATTTTCCATAGTATACTTGCTAATTCTACTGTACTTGTTGACAATCACAGCTGTTTGTTGTTGTTGGAAAGGGTCAATTCCTTACCTCTCTCAGGGAAGGTAAAACGTTGTAAATTGCTGTCACATGTCGCTCAGGACCCAGCTCGAACACTGCGGCTTCTGTCATCTTCCTAAACCTTTTTTCCCCTTATCTGTCCCAGTAGATGATCCCAGGATGTGGTCGTTTCTTTGTCCTTTTCTTCGTTTCATGGAATTTATAATTTGTGGCCTTTAAAAGAACAGTTTTCTACGTTATTTTCTTGTCTTACACTTACTGAAATATTCATGTGTTGAATGGTTGGACTGGATTACCATTTTAAAGTCTACCTTAGTGTAGTCAGGGTCGCTAGGATTAATTTAGAATCATGCCAATAGTTAATACTAACAAATCCATACATGCATACTTTCATTTTAGACAGCTACAGCACAATGAGGCTCCTCATTGTTTGATCCATAGAGGAAAATGTACACTGTCTCATTTTGGGCCCCATAGTTCCTACTGACTGGCAGAAACCCGTGTATGTTAATGCAGCATACATGGGAATGAGGCTGGCTTGGGAAGCTGAATGTGCAGTGGAAGGCCAGGAACTCTTTTTGCTTAGTCAGGTGTCTCCTGCTGGCAGGATCTGTGCGACCAGAGAGCTTCCTGGTGGGTTGAGCAACCAGGAGAAATCACTGATACCCATTTTAGGAGACTGATTAGGTGGCATATGTGTTACTGCCACTTTACTACCCTCTTCATGCCAGTGAAGAAATGCATTGTTTGAAGTTTGAATCACCACTTACTACCACACAGAATAGTATACAGCTGAGTCATACACTACTGATGATATGTAAATTTATACTTATATATCAGAGATATTTTTAAAGAATCTGCAGGTATGAATGTAAGAGGGTATTTCAAAAAATTTCATTAAAAATGAAATTGAAAGAGAAATGTATTTTTCTGTAACTTTTTAAAAAAACCCATGCACATGAATGGTTTTCCAAAGTTTGTGGGAAATGACCTATTCTGAAAAAAGAAACTATGAATTGATTAAATATTGAACTCAAACACATTTATTATTTAATCTATTTTTATGAACTTTTTGAAATTCTATGATATGTAATTTGTGCAAAATCTCGCAAGTTGGTACTGTTGTTATCATTTTGCACAAGAGGAAAATGAGAGAAGGATCAAGTGATTCAGTAACTGACTGGAGCCCATGTTTCCAGAGTCTAGTTACCACCCTGTTGTGCAATTGGTTTTTGTGGTGTATAGAGCTGGGAAAAGCAGGATACAGGGACATTCTGATATTTCCTCCGATTATTTAGTAGTTTCCACCCTGGACATTCCTTGATTTGTGTAAATAGGTCTCCTACTAATTTACAAAATGGATTAAGATGTAGGAACTGGGGTTCCAATTCATAAAGGAGTACTAAAATCTGTGCAATTCATTGGCCCGTACATCTATAAATTATTCCTTATTTAATTGGGAAAATGAATATATCTCCTTTTCTTTAACTATTATTTGAATGGAGCCAACAAATAGAAACTTTAAAATCCCTTTGTGTCTCCTTTAATTGCCACAAAATATTGGACACATTTGGCAGTGTTGTGTATTGTTTAAAGCAGTAAGCATGTGGGATAGAAGAAGATTTGGTAAGTGCTGGTTCCCTAACATTGGCATTCATTGTCAGCAGAAATTCTGAAATGATATAGAGGTCATTTATGATAATGATTCATTTATTTTGTTATATAACTTTGGAATTTTTAAGTATGTCTCCCTGTTTTTTTTTTTTTTTTCTATTTCAAAAATCACACTAGAAAACTTGGAAAGAGTTCAAGAATGCAAAAAGTAGGAGCTGTACTTCCAAACTGATAGCTATGGAATAAAAAGCTTCCAAATGTTGTGGAACAATTATATATAATTGTATTCTTCTTAACTACCTTTATCTTTAATGAGTATTAATTAGTAAAATTTGATTATGAGTGATAAAGATCCGTGAACAGGAAGGACCTCCCTAGTAAAAGTTGTTGTCATTTTATTTCTAATGAATGATTTTGAAATGAAGAATGATATATAATTTTATCAGAATAACATTTACTTTCTACTGCCACTAAAACAATGTTGAACGATCACTGAAAGGATTGCAGGTCTGTGTAGAACACAGATCAACAACCAGGTTTTCCTCAGTGTCACATGCACTCTTTTCTCCTCATTTGTACCTTGGCATGATTGACACTATTCAGTAAGTTTGCTTGAATGCATACATGAGTGAATTATTGAAATGAAATATAGCTATATAAATTTGATGTATTGAATTCCTTCTTTTTATCTGGTCATTTTCTCTCTTTTTCTGTATATGTTTTGGGTGGTTAATTATCTGTACTGCGTGAGCAAATTATCTTAATTCCTGTTACCTGGGTTTTCTCCCCAGACCTAACCCACTCTGCTGCAGAATGTGGCTCTAATTATAAACAGGGCCACTGCAGATATAGTCAGTCACAATGTGGTTGTATCCAGATGACTGATATCCATACAGAAAGGAGATGTTTGGTCACAATCACACAGGGAGAATGCTATGTGATAGCGAGGGCAGAGATCAGGGTGATGATTCCAACAAGCCCAGAGCTGCCACTGATCACAGCAAACCACCGGAAGCTGGCACAGGAAAGAGATTTATTCTTATATGCAACAGAAGGAGTATTTCCACTACCTTTAGCTTTCAGAATGCAGAATTGCGATATAATATTTTGGTTTTTAAGCCATGCAGTTTGTGACCTTTCCTATGGCAGCCCTAGCAAATGGATATGATTCCCATCAGTTGCTTAAAAGGTAACAGATAACATGGTTGAGTATTTATTTATTTATTTATCTATTATTTAAAAGTCAGATATAAAGAGAGGAGGAGAGACAGAGGAAGATCTGTCGTCTGATGATTCACTCCCCGAGTGGCTGCAATGGCTGGAGCTGAGGCAATCTGAAGCCAGGAGTCAAGCACCTCTTCTGGGTCCCCATGTGATGCAAGGTCCTAAGGCTTTGGGCCATCCTCGACTGCTTTTCCAGGCCACAAGCAGGGAGCTGGATGGGAAGTTGGGCTGCTGGGATTAGAACTGGTGCCCGTAAGGGATCCTGGTGCATTCAAGGCAAGAAGTATAGCCGGCTACCATGCAGGGCTCTATTATGTATTTTCTTAGGAAGTTTATATAAAGCTTAGAAAGATTGAAGACCCAGTAATTTAATTTATGATTACTTAATCTGTTAAAATAAAAACAATGGCTGGTCAGATGCTTTTTTCTCTCTTCCCAGAAGTCTAGTATTTCATGTTTTTAAGATAAGCATGAGGGATTTCATGCACTCAAAAGTGTAACTGTGAATGATTTGTTCCTGTAATGTGGATGAATAGTCAAGGGCCTGAGGAATTTGAAGAACGAAAAGTACACTACAAACCGGCTCTTAAACATGTCCTGAGAACATTTTGTTTTTTCAGGGTTATGGTTACTGAGCACAACCCTCGTAAGAGTTCTTAATTTTTTTAATCTGCTCTAAACATAAGCCTCACCCTTCCCATTATGGTTTGAAAAAAGATGGATGTGTCCATTAAAAGGTTTTGTAACACCTGGAATTGGACTGTCTCTGCAATGGAAATAAACAGCATGCTTTGCTGATGCGCATTTTAGACCTTAGAGTTTAGTGTTAAAAAAGTAAAGCTCTTGAATTTATGATTTTTTTTGACTCCTGAACTGCTTGTTGGAACTTAGCAGAGGTAATTAATATTGCTTGAGGTGATTGGCTGTAAATTCACTCCATAAGGAGCATGGAACATTCAAGATTTTAGAAATAACAGACACTTAATATATATCTTCTGCATTATGTTTCCAATTTACAAAATCTGGTTCATTTGGTTTACTTGGTAGTAGGAGTATCAAATGTAGGTAGAATCGTCTGTAATATTGTAAAACTATAGACCATTGAAAGGTTATTTTGCATAGTTAATTAAATATTCATTGCGTGTTTACTATTCAGAACCTGTTCTGAAAATTTCTGAAGTAAGGGCAGCAGGCAACAAAAACAGAAGCTAATATATTTAGGAAATTTCTGAGAAGTCTTAGAAAGGAAAAGATGCAAAGGTGGCCAGGAAGCATGTTTTAACTTGTAAGTCCTGTGGAGGTAGATTTCAGAATAAGGAGTTTCTGATTCAGGGTGGCTAGAAAAGATTTGATCGAGAAAGTAAGATTAGGGCACCAGCATGTGAAAAAGAGAAGACAGGCCTTAGCAGCAAAGCAGGTTTGGAGAATCATGACTAGGCAAGGCTGATGATAACAAGAAGTTGAAAGACAGAATTTTTGGGGGAAAGCTGCACAGATGAACAATTGTCAGTCATTGCAACATGAGAAATATTTTGACCACAGAAACAATGGAAGAGGACAAGCTCAAGTTGAAAGATGCTGCCCAAGAATTTAAGCCTGTGGCTTTCAAGACCTGGCCTGAAGGGGAGACCAGGATGGATGTGAGTGGTGTTACAAGTGGAAACACCATGAAAATATCTTGAGTAATTAAAATATGAAACTGGGGAGGCAGAGCTGAGGGTCATTGTGTGAGATTTCTTGGAAAAGTTGGTAGAAAATGCAATTACATAGAAATAGACTGTAAGTTTGTTTTGAAGACCAGTGGTTTTGAAATCAATACATAGTATTTTCATGATGTAAATTTTCCATGAACTTTTTGAAGACTCCTCATAGAAGAGTCAAAGGTTTCCGATTTAACCAAAACTAAACAGCCTTAAAATAATGCCTTGTTTTTTTATTTATAATCTCTGATGACTGGCATACACATAAAAATTGTTATAAAAGATCTACTAAGAAAATTCATATGCTAAAATTTTCTGTGTGCCATTTCCCACTATGATCAGTATTGCTTTCTGAAATTCTTCAATCTCAAATGTATGTATAGTAGTTGGTATTCAGCAGATTTCTACAAAAATTAAAATTTAACAGACTTTGTGGTGCAGATTTTAATATTGACATTAACAAGATGTACATAAAGAACCCATTTTATGCTTCCTAATCTGTTTAAAAGTCCTGAAAATAGGTATGATTAGTTACTTGTTTAAAAATTCTTTGTGACCTCTCTTCATTCTTTAAATTAAGATTGAAAATCCCTGTTTTAATAAATAAAAACACACAAGGTAGGAAGATAGATTTTGATCTATAGAAACTGCTAAGGTTTAAATCATGCTTTTCTTTTATTTAGCAGCTATACAAGCTTGTGCAAGTTGTTTAACCTCTCAGAGCACTAGTTTCCAATAAGAACAAAATGACAAAAATAATAGAATTTATTATTCACATAATAAGAGATCAGTCACAACATGAATACAATTACAGAAGTGTTCAATACTTCTCTGGTTCAAAATAGATTTGTACTGTCTAGATCTTTCTCCAACAGACTTTCCCTATAATTATTTTGTCTGTTTGTCTTCCTGCTGCCTATGGTGTTGTCTTTATAGATCTGTGTTTGATGATTTATCCTTCTCTGCTCTTATTTGTGTTGTACCTCTATAACATACCTTCCCCATTTTGGAATTTTATTTCATTTATTTCAGAAGCAGACAGAGAGAGAGGGAAAGAGAAAGAGAGAGTGTGTGAGAGAGATAAACTATGCATTGGTCCTGTCCACAAATATCTGCAAAAGCCAGAGCTGAACCTAGGCCAAAGCAAGTGGAAATTCAATTCAAGTCTCTTATGTTGATGGCAGGGACTCAATTACTTGAGTCATCACCTACTGTACTGTAATAAATTTACCTTTTAATTCCATTTTCCAACAAACTTTTCAAGTAGCCTCGTCGAATCACTTTTCTTTGGTACCTTCTTCCAAGTTCTACATTTAATTGTTTGAGATATCTTCATTTCTTGGGTTGGCTTTTGATGTACTGGATAAGCATTACCTGCAGTGGCATCCAAGTGCACTCTAGTTTGTGTCCACAAGTCCTTCCGCTTTCATCTGCTGCTTCCCCTTCTCAAGAATTCCTCATTCCTATCATCATCAACTAACTACCTCACTATTCCCTTGGAATTTTTACCCCTCCAGTTCCATCTGCTAGTCCATAAACTTCTCTCCCCATATAGAGAATTCCCACAAGTCCTTCAGGTTTCAGCTTGAGTTATCCTGTCATCCTAAACCTTCTAAGTCATGTCCATCTGAGTTTCATATCTCTCTTCTCTATTCCCATACCTTTGTAATAGCACTTAGTGACAATGTGATACAATTTCCAGGTAATTAGACATTCTTTTTCAAAAAATTTATTTATTGGAAAGCCAGATATACAGAGAGGAGGAGAGACAGAGAGGAAGGTCTTCTGTCCACTAAATCACTCTCCAACCGGCCGGGATTATAACTGGTACCCATATGGGATCCTGGCGTGCTCAAGGCGAGGACTTTAGCCACTAGGCCACGCTGCCAGGCCCATACATGTATTTTATTTAAAAAGGTTGTAAAAAAAAGCCACATAATCCAGTAGTCTCTGTCTTCTGAATTCCTAAAACTGTAATAAGTCAGCATTTTTTAAAAGATGATACTTTTGTATTATACCTTAAGAGTCAGAGGGGACCAGGAACAGAATTCACTGTTTATCCATAGCTGTATCTTTAGCTTTCAGTCATGTGTTGTCCACTGGGTCCTTTGAGAAGGCAGTTAAGTACAGAGAAAGGCTTATGTTATCTAAGCCTGATCAAATGATTAAATTTGTTGGTAATTGATGACATCATGTTTTTTCCTCATGGTATAGAAATGCTTCAAAACTGCTTTAGTAAGAGCCTATGGACCTACATTAATAAATACCCAGCAGAATATCTGAAACAATTAATTCTGTCACATTAAAAAGACTGGAGAGGAGGGAGTACATACAGTGAACAGCATCAGCTCAGTGATGGCACTGTGGGTTTTGTAACTTTCTGTTCCTCAGCATGGTCAGTTTTTCTCCTTCTTTATAGTGCCATGATGGAAGGTGACTACCTGTTGTTCTGAGCTTTTCCATGACACATAATCCCCCCAGAAGGAGGGTGTCAGAGGGAGCAGTGCACCAAGACTGGTAACACTAGCCTTGGGATTTCAGCTCATAATATCTGTCTTTGGAATTTTACTCCACGTTATCAACCCACTTTGTTAGCAAGAAAGAAGGAAGGAATTACAGTGGAAAGGTAACTGAACTGATATTATCTGTTAAATACAGTCTTTTTTTTTAAAAAAATGTGAAATGTAACAATTTTACGTAAAAGCTCTACCTTGGAGCTTTACGTCTGTGTCTGTGCTCACAGCAGTATATTCCTCTGTATCTTTCCTCTTATTCTCGCTAGTTAATCATCCCTTTTCCTGAACTATGTCTATCACAACACAGTGCATTTGAGCAAAATCTTACTATATGTTTACTACCATATATAAGACTGAATGACATGCACTTCAATATTTTCTTACAAAAGCTTAATAACTCATTCAAATGAATTGGCTAATGCTAATTCATTAATACGGTGAATGAACAGTAACTATGGATATTATGTTAATAAGAAGTGACCATAAAATGTTTTTAAGAATATGAAAACTTGTCTGATCTGCAAGTTAAATTCTTCAATATTTCTAAAAGCTTCTTTAGAAAAATTGAAAAAGCCCACACTGATAATCAGCGTATTCTTAGACGCTGATAAGAGTGGACAAAGAAAAGTCAGTTTTTCTCTCTAAAATTTGAGCAAGCTGATCCCATAACATTCCAAAGTTTTTCTCTCTAAAATTTGAGCAAGCTGATCCCATAACATTCCACAGAAAAGTATATTGGCCTTATGATTTTTTTCAAGTAGTATGAACTATCATTTATTTTTTGCCTTTTCTTTTTGTTAATTGGGAATATTACAATGGCCTATCCATATTTACAAGAATGAGACTTAATGGAGACCAAATCTTTGTATGGAAGGACATTTATAATTAAAAATAGATGAATGGAAAAACCCAGCATGTTGGAAAAAGATGAGATAAGTGTCTTAAGCACCCAAGCATGGAGACGATCCAGCACTTTGCAGGGAGTCATAGCCAGGCTTTGTAACAGGAGAGGAAGTCATTTGGGAAAAGGCATTTCTCACACACTGGCTGTAAGTCAATCTCCCAGCTCAGAGTATCTGGTGAAACAACCCTTGCCAGTTTTGTTTGCATGAATCTACTAAGATTGCAGCAGTGGAATCCCTCTTTTCTTTGGTGGTTTCCCACCTGCTGTTCACACACAACTAAAGTCAGCTGCTTCTCTAAAGTCTTGCCCACCAGGTCTGACATCCTGAGCTCCCTATGTCCTCTAGGTGAGCAAACAAAATCATTGGTTAAGTAAGAGATAAAACCGAGCTGTGATCATTAAAAATGTAGGCCATTTAATAGCTGAGCAAGAGAAGCAGAAGATATTTTGAAGAGTTTAATAAATAGGAGAAAATAGGGAAAACTGAGCACAAGTTCTCTAATGACAAAATGGAGGGGAAGATATTCAAGAAATGAGGGATTAAAGAGCCATTTGTTTTACACACAAAATAAGAGCATAGTAAGAGAAAAGAATTGTGCTGATTGGCAAATTGTGGGTTCCAGCTTTGACTTCTCCAACTACTCATGTGATTTTATAAAAGTTACCATGATTTAGTGAAGTTCCTGTGTCTAAAAGAAACCCAATATTCAATAGCCATAACTCATTTCCACTATCTCATTTTCTTTTGAAATAACTTTTGACTTTTTTTTTTTTTTACCATTCTACCAAAGAATTCTGAGAGTTCAGCTAAAAAGCCTCATGAAAGATATAACATCTGAAATCATAGAGTAATAAAGAAAATTCATGTTGGTATCTCATTATGTATAATAGTCCAGTTGATGTTTTACAGACATTGCCAAGTGGTTACTATCATGGAATATTCCTTGATGCTGTGTTTTCCTTTCTCACAATGATGACAGCATTTGTTATACTGGGAAAATTGCTAATTTGATTAATTTTGAGAAACAGCACGAATACATGTGCTGAAGATGGAATGACTGCATTGACCTGAAATATCTTGAATATCATAGTGTACAAAATTGATTAGTTATCATCATCATCATTGAGCATCTCCTCTGGGGAAGCAATATTAGAATGCATTCACTTGTAATCAGAAAGTTCTGGGATACCACACATGTGAATATTAGAATGTCATTAGAGTATACATTTACTATGGTACCAGATAATCCAGTGTTACTATATTTTTTTCTGCTTATTCTGCTGGTAAGATCAGGGAAGGGGTCTTGAAGGGAATAAAACTGTGAGTCATGTAGGATACATCACAATAGCTAAGGGGAAGATGGAGAAAAATCTTGGTAGAGAAATATGAACAAATATTACTGTGGAAGTGTAATTTAAGTTATGCAATGTTCATGATTATGTGAAATCCTGTTCAGTTGTTTGTTGTAAGGGGAAGAATAGCTTAGGAGGTCAGTGGTCACTTTTTCGGGATTCCCTATACAATTACTCTCACTGGGAAGCAACATGAGTGAGTCAGGGAAAGCCCACTCATTTTAGGGAATAATGACAAAAATCAAACAGCTTAAGATGGGTTCCACTTTGAATTTTTGGTCTCCACATGTGACTCTTCCTACTCTCTCTACCCAAAAAGTCATAGCATGGTCAATTCTCTATATTTTTATACAGCAACCATTACAAATATTTACTCTGTTCTCATAATCCTTACATAACCAATACCATTTCCTCCAACAATACCCTCATTATCATATGATTTTGTTGAGCTCACAAAGACAACTTAATTCAGTAAGAGTACCTTTAAATTCCTTCCAAAGTAGTTGTTGATGTTGTGTTGGGGCTTTTAATTGATCAGGATGATATTCTGCCAGCTCCACCCTCAGACCAGAGATAGTCTCCTCAAGAAACCATTGAATTTTTCTGGACAATAATAAGATGCTGGACTCTATGCTTTGGTATATTTTTTTTAAAGAAAGAATCTTGACTGAATGTGAACTGTAATACTGCACCAGGGTGGAGGAATCTGCCATGGGGGGAGGGCACGTGGAGGGGCTGGGGGAATCCCAGAGCATATGAAACTGTGTCACATAATGCAACGTAATTAATAAAAACAAAACAAAGCAAAAAACTATACCCATTCACCTTGTTTTTCTCTAATTATTGCTTGAAAATTTATCCTTTTTCCTAATAGAGTATTAAGTCTGTGTTTGTGAAGTGAACTGAAATGATGTCATTGCAAAAATAACAATTAAAAAAAGATAGGGAAGGAGGAGGGTGGGTGGGGAATGTGGGCAGAAAGGAGGGTGGGATGGAAATGATCTCTGTGCTTCTAAATCTGTATTGTGAAGTACATGAAATTGGTTCTCCTTATATAAGTGAAAGAGTTCCAAATAAAAAGAAAGAAAAACAGTTGCTTCTCTTTTTTAAGTCTTCTTGTCCTGTAGCTAGGTTTCTTCCGAGCTAGATATTTTCCATTTGCTCTCTGTGTCCACATTCCTATATTTCCTCCTGCCCTGAGTCCCGAGACATTGAACCCTAGACCTACACAGACACTTCTTTGCCCTCCAGCACTAGGTTGGATTGGACAAATAAAGTCACAGCTACTTAGAGAGCAGGTGAGAGGTGAGGCCGGGATGTTTTTTCCTTATCCTAGTCCTTCCCAGGCGGAGGGTTGGCACTAGCTGTGTTCCTCTCGGAGAGGCTACAGCACTTATGCTGAGAAGTTGGCTACTACAATTGCAGATCTTGAAAGGTTTTGGTAACCAGTCCCTTCCTTATCAAGTCTAGTGGAGTTTCTTGTAGCTGAAGCCACGAGTGCTTCTGCATATTTGATTTGCTTTCTGTGATTCCGTCATTTAGTAGATTGTTCATTAACTCACTTCATTCACCTCACCTTTTCCTGGTAGCTGCTATTTGAAAGAACTTGACTGGTATGTACCTGCATCTGCTTCCTGAGTAACCACTCTGTCATGAAAAGCCATTCTGAGTTTGGAAATAAGGCCAAAGGTGAACAGAATTTTATTGTCATATGAGGTCATTGCTTCACCAGTATACTCCAGAATTATCCATAGAGATGTACTTTGCTCAGCTCATAGTTTACTATGGATTAGTTGTTCTAGACTTAATGCAATTACATGCTAGCTTAAACATTTTTTCAATATTGAAAAGTGCATAATTTCTGTCCAGGTTTTCCACAACAGTAACATCAAAGTTTCCAGATTTTTGCTTTGAAGAATATTAATTAATTCCATTCCATGTAGCAGTGTTTTCCTTACATTTCTTTATTAAATTACTTATAAATAAATCAACTATTAATATCACTCAAGTTGATGTTAATGTTTTCGTGGTTATTTCATTAATACATGAATTAAATAACATCCTTGTTACAAGTTCTTTTCTGTTTCTCACATTTCTTCTGCAGGAGATGGCTATTTGGTTTATGCACAAATTCCATTCTGTGGTGATTAAGATGATGTAATCTCAAATTTCTGTTCCAAGAGGTTACGTTAGTTGAGTTCCCCTTCAGTATTTGCTGACTGTATGCTCTGTGGCCAGCACTGTGGGATGAGCTGAATGAAAATAGTTGTGTTAGACAGTTTGTGCTTGCTGAGAACTTGTGGGCTAGTGGGATGGACAGATAAATAAACCACCATTTCTTTTTTTTTTAAATAAATATTTATTTGAGAGAGAGGGATGGAGAGAAAGAGATTGAGAGGAAGTGTGAAAGAGAAAAAGATAAGAGGGAACCCTTTTATCTGTTGGATCACTCCAAATGCTTACAGCAGTAGGTCTGGACCTGACAGAAGTCAAGAGATTGGAACTCAATGCAGTTTCCCTTGTGTGTGGCAGGGACCCAAGGACTTGAACTATCACCCACTGTCTCTGTAGCATAAGTAGAGCTGTAATTCAAACCCAGGCACTCCAATATGGAATGCAGATATCCTAAAGACTTATAATTGCTAGTGTTTGCCCCTAAATAGACCATTTAAGGAGGATAATTTAAGTGCTATATTACAGTATACTCAGGATACTAGGGATATCTCAGCAGAGGCTATGCTATGGTTGAAGTCGGCAGTTTCTGCTTTGGAGGTCCTGGTAATATGTTTTAAATGAGCACAGAAAGTGAAGAAATGAAAAAAAGGATGCTGCCAAAACATCCCCAGTAGAAGTTACAGTCAAACTAAAAATGCCAGTGTTGTGAAACTGAGTGGTTTATTTCAAAAGCTTTGCCAAGTACAATCATAATGTAAGATATGTGGCTGAGGAATCTGGAAAAACTAAAGCTTCAATATGGAAATATCTGAAAAATATTGCCCAAACTTACCTTCCCTAAATTATCTACAGAAGTGACACTACAAACATTTAAATACTTCAAGATAAGTTTGATCAAGGATATGAGATTTCTAGCATGAAAATTATAAATATTAATGAAAGAATTTGAAGAAGTCAAAAAGGAAAGAAAAATTTTCCATGTTTATGTACTGGAAAAATTAATATAATCAAAATGTCCATATAATCCAAAGAAATGTACAAATCAATATGATCTCCGTTAAATAAGGACATTTTTCACAGATGTAGAAAAATATTCCTAAAATTAATTTGGAAGCACAAAAGAACCCAAATTGCCAAATCAGTCTTAAATAATAGAAATGAAATAGAGGATTTCACAATGCTAGACTTTAAAACATGACACAGGTTGTTATACTTTTTTAAAAGTTTGGTATTGGTAGATATATAAACCAGTGAAACATAATAGAAACCCCAGAAATAGATCAATAGTCTACAACCAATCTTTGACAAACTCAAACAACTCCCTGGAAAGGACAGTCTCATCAACAAATGTTGTTGGGAAAATTGGATTTTCACATGCTCACTTTGACACAAGACCCTACCTTACACTGTATACAAAACCAACTAATGGAGCAAAGATTTAAACTTGAAACCAAACACCATCAAATTACTAGAGGAAAACATAGGGGAAACATTGCAAGACATGGCGTTAGGTAAAAAGATTCTAGAAGCATAGGCAATAACAATAAAAATGGATAAATAGAATTACAGCAAGACAAAAAGCTTCTCTACACCAAAAACACAAATAAATTAAATAAATAAAAATAAAAACCAAAATAAACTGACAACCAGCATGATGGGAGAAATATTTGCAAACTGCATCCAATATAGGATTAATATCCAGAATATGTGAGGAACTCAACAAACTCAACAAATAACCACTTAAGAAACAGACAGTGGATTTCATGGGAAGTTTTAAAAGAGGAAAGACAAATGGCAAACAGATACATGAAGAAAATGCTCAGGATAGCTCATACGGATATTGTAGAAGACAGTATAGAGATTTTTTTTTCAGAAAATTAACAATAAATCTACCCTATAATTCAGGTATTCCACTTCTGAGGACACATTCAAAGCAAATGAAAGAATCATATGAATATGTTACTATCATTTCCATGTTTATTGCAGCTCAATTCACAACCCAATGAATTTATTTAATGCAGCAAAAAGTGTGTGTGTGTGACTGTTATAAGGGTACTTTAAAAGGCTCACAAAAACAAAACTAAAAGATTTATTTTAGTGCAAAAATGTAAAATGTATGCATAGTTTCTTCATGACATGCATTTCCATGAGCTTTTAGAAGATCCTTCAACCTAATTTCAAACTTTCAAAAGCATCTTTTAATTCCACTTTTCATGAACTTTCAGAATGAACCTATTATGTGTTAATAATTTAAAATTCAAAGCAGAGAAAACAGCATATTACAACTGTCATGGAGTGTAATTTTTAGAATAAACAGTTTCTTTGCCAATCAATAATCAGAGGGCATATGAAGATTGCACAACCACTTTACCCCTTCTTTTTACAATGCAAAATAATTATAAAGTAACTTCTTTTAGTAGCTATTGCTGGAAAACTCTAGACCATGAAATGCATCTGTGGTGTTTAATGTTTATGTTCACTTTTGTAAGTCAGCTTATCACTCTATACTATTATAATCATGCACAGCTAGATCACAGAGATATGCATAACCAATGGGTGCTGCCGTTATGACTCCCCCCTCCAACAAATGCAGTGTCGGTTTAGATACCATCATATTGGATTACACTTCTTCCCACTGAGTTCTTACCAATTACCTCACTACAGTGAGAAGCAATATAACTTCACAAGCCACTTCTCAACTGAGGAACTTCAGTGGCCTAATGAAAAAACACATTTTTTCCCTTGCAGTCAGTAATAACACATATGACAGGGCCTCGAAATTTCATGGAAACCATATTTTTGCAACAAAGAAAAGAAAGATGGGAATTGAGAGGAGGAGAGAGGGAAGGAGATAAATGTTATTTTCAAACTATGTCTATGAAATAAATAAAATGTTTATGTATTAATAAAAATTATTAAAATAATTTTAAAAGTTCATGGAAATAGAATTGAAATCTAATATGAATTTTCTATAAACTTTTCTGTCATCAGTTTTCATGTTACTGTGACATTAATACAGAAAAGAGACTCACTGTAGTTTATGAACACAATTTTTCTAAAGATTTATTTATTTTTATTTGAAAGGCACATTTACAGAGAAAAGAAGATACAGAGAGACAGATTTCCAACTACTGGCTCACTCCCCAAATCACTGCAATGGCCAGAGCTGAGCCGATCTGAAGGCAAGAATCAGGAAATTCTTCTAGACATCCCACATGGGTGCAGGGGCCCGAGGACTTGAGCCATTCTCCTCTGCTTTCCCAGGACATAAGCATAGAGATTGATTGGAAGTGGAACATTGGGATTAGGACTGGCACCCATATGGGATGCCAGGCTCACAGCAGGATGATTAGCCTGCCACATGGGCTTCAAACACACAATTCTAAACTATAATATTTCCCTTCACCCTTCCTCCTTTTTTTTTCTTTTTTACATTTGCACATTTTTTCTTCTTTCTGTTTTTTTTTTTCACAACATCTGATATAACATAATTTTAATTTACATTATACTCAAAGACAAAGCTCCACCAAATAAAAAGACCAACAAGTAAGAAGACCTTAGTAGAAGAGGGGTACAAGTAATTGCTCCGTACAACAAATAAAAAAAGATTTCATTTCTCCTACAAACAATAAGTTTTAAAATAGTCACATATCATTTAAACTATAGTAGTGAGTCCATATATATTAAATAACACATATATCACTTATAGCTTTACAAAGCTGATGGAAAGAAGTCAATAAAATGATATATTGTTCCCTAAGTGGGCAACAACAAAAAAAGTATTGCATAAAACAAATAGTGAAAGATCACAAATAGATGAATGCAAAAGACCCTAGTAAACAGTAATGATTTTGGGGTTTGGGCCTTGGTGTTGGAGGCAAAAGCAGCTCCCAACAATGTGGCGGCTGTGGAGGGTGCCCTGCTGGGCCAGACCCAATGCTGGGGACTCAGGCCAAAGCCACTGCGGAAAGGTAGTGACCGAATCCTTGGCTTTGGGCAGCCAGTTCACCAAATGGTGCTAAGCTCTGCCTGCTGGCTGCCTGGTGGCTAACTCTGGGGTTTTTAGGATATGTAATTGCTGCCTAGGAATAAGCACAGTGTTAGTGGATAAGGACAGTGTTAGTGTAGGTAAGAGATGAATTCTAGGTAATTCCCAGTAATGGGGTCATGAAACTTTTTGGCAAGCTTGGGGACTGAACCCTGATATTTTGTAGGGGAGTGTCCGTTAGATCTATTAGGGCCAGACTGATTCACCAGCCCAATTAGCAATCCTGAGATGGGCTATTAACATAGAGCATCACTGACTGCCACACAGCAGTCCACACCAAAGCTAGGGATGGGGGCCTGTCTGGCAGGCTAGGTACCAATACCTGACTGCGTGGTGGAATAGTGGTTTAATACCAGAAACTGATTTCTGGTATATGACTAATTATAAGAGTTATAAACTGACATATGACTGATGATAAGAGTTAATAAAGAATCTATGATATATGTCTTTATGAATTCCTTTCATTTATAAGCTTTTTACAAATTTTTGTGTTCTTGATATTTTTGGTTATATTAGTTTAGGTTTAGTGAAAATTGATTTTGGATATAAGTAAACCACCTGTTACTTTGTAACCTCATGTGCTGTTAACTGTGGAGTTCCTGGCTTCAGCTGGTGAGTACAGGTTTGAATGAGTAACAGTTTGCTGAAAATGTTTTCTTTGAACCAAAATAATAGTAATGATTTTTAGAATTGTTTTTGTAACCATTCTCTTAACCATGAAGTAAAAATAAAACAACTGGATGTTATACAAAAGCTTATGATGATTCCTATATAAATAAAGAAGGCAGCTTTTTTGAGTTGTCCATTATGAGCATCATGCCCCAAGCTCGGCTGCAGCTGGTCTCCGGCAGCCAGGTATAGGAAAGTATGGGGAAAAAGTCTTGTAAAAGACCTATATTGTTGAGTAAATTAGTGTGAGGATAGGTATGCTTTATGTTACTCCTCACCAGAGGGTATTAGGAGAATAACAAACCTCTCTAGCACTGAATGACTGAACAAGTTGGATTGGTAAGGAAATGGAAATGTCTTTGTTCTTAACTATTCCGGTGCTTGCATAATGGGTATGGGACAGAAACAACCATGGTTGCAGAGACAGCATTTTTCCTCTCCCTAGGGCTGATACCCTACTTCTCTCACAAAATGTTCAGACTGTCAGCAACAGACATCAATGCTAAAGCTTTAGTATGGCATCCTCGTTCTAGAAAGTGAACCATCCACATGGTGACAATTTGATCACACCAGAGCACCCTCAGAAGAGGCAACATTTTCATCTTGATGGGAGTTGACACATACTTTGGATTTATTTCCAAGTTTCCTGTCCACAGTGCCTTAGCCAGTAACAGTATCAACACAGCCAGCTATTGTTTTCAGCCACCAATTTTGATGCATGTTGCTATGGAAGAATAGATAATAACAGCAGACTTTTTTTTGTAGTTGGAAATTGGATACTGCCATTTAAAAATATCTAAACAAATGAACAGGATGGTAAGTGAACTTGAGGATATAGTTAATAAAATTGTTAAGGACAGGAAGGCCATGGTAGCAGAAACTAATCTTAAGTAGGTTATCCTCAAAGGATTAAAGAAGACTCAGAAAATGTAAGTGGGAAAAAAGAAACCCATATTATAGAAGGAAGTTAAGCAACAATGTTGAACTGATGTGGAAACTGAAAAATGTATCTACTAAATCTAATGATCAAATTATGGAGATCTCAGAACAGAGCTTTGAAAATGCCAGATTGCTTCGTCTCACTGTCATAATACAAACAGAAATGAAAAAAAGTTCAATTTTAGACATAATTTAGAGGAAAGATAAAGAATTAGGGATTTGTTGAATTTGAAGAAAAACTGTTTTCATTCCTGGCATTTTCATATGGCAGGAAATTTGCAGACTAACAAAGGTCATCAGGCCAGATATCAAATTCAGAGAACTGAGAGAGAAGTAATGACCTAAAGAGCAATTCAGGGATGTTTCAGGATTCTTAAAATGAATAAGAAAGGTTCCCTGCTCCAAAAATATTTGGTTCTATTGTGGATCCTAGTGGAGGAGATGGACAAGTAAGCAACTGTCTATTGCTCAGTGTGAGGGAAACTCTGAAAAAAGTAGACATGGAGTGCCAGCGGCAGCACAAAATAGACTCTCAATCCTGACTCAAAGAAGAGGAAAAGATTCAGAAAGGCTTCCTGGAAAAGAACCTATCTAACCTAAACACTGACAAATAAGTTGGTGCTCAGAAACGTGGGTAAAGTTGATGGGAGAGGAGGTGATTTCAAGTAAAGAAAGCAGAGTCACTTTCCAGAAACCATTTCCCCACTGGGAGAAATTCTGCAAAGAAGGCCTGATGCCCACTCACTCTGTCGTCCGGGGGGGGGGGGGTTCTATTTTATAGGGAAAAACAGGAGGAATAGGCTGCAAGAAATAATTTATTATGGGACGTTCATAACATTCACGAAAGAAGAGAAAACAGTGTCATTGTCACATATGTAGTTGTCACTCAACTTCATAATCAAACTCCTAGTCTTGGTGCATTATCCACCCCTTCTCTCAATGACATTGTTTTAAAGCAAATCTCTGATAATTTCACCTGAAAACCCTTTAATGTTATCTTTAATAGAGTCTTTCCTTAGCAACCACACTAACTTTATTACACAAATGAACACTCAAATACATACTAACTCTTAACCTTGATGAAAGCTAGAGCGATGATTCTGGGTTATTCAGGGAAATGGAAGACTATATCACTTTAGATCTTGCTAACGCTGGAATATAAATGATTTAGTCTTGTAGGTTCTTGCTTGGAAATCTCTCTTCTCCCTCCATTCCAACACCCTTTTTTTTTTTCTTTTGGAAACTTATGATTATTTGTCAATAGGTTATTAATGCTCCAAAAGTATACAAAATATAAGGAATGGAAGTCACGTTGAATAAATAGGCTACTTGCTCCAAAACCGATTCTCTCCATCAATTAATTCTTCAGTTCTTGATTTTGTTCCTGTGTTGTGGAACCTCCACATTTTCTTCAGACCAATTGTCCAGTTACAAGTGCACTTCAAAAAGATTATGGGAAAATGGAAGTCAAACATAAGCTTATTATAGTACAAATACGTTTTGAATGCCTGCATGGTTTATTTATCATGTGAACTTTTATTATGTGCTCCATAAAGATTCCTTGTATGTCTGGATTTCAAAGTTAATTTTCACAAAAATATAATTATAGTTGAATTCTAATTTTCATGAACTTTTTGAAACACATATATCAAGCTGCTTATTTTCGGCAAGTTTTTTTGCTTCATAAATGATCTCAGTCACTTCTAACTGGAGTTTTAGAATTGATGGGAATGAAGAAAGTTTCTCTTGTCTTTAAGGATAGGGCACAATTCAGTGTTGCCAGTATTGTAAATAACAAGATATAAGAAGAAAGGACAAACAGAACCTGACTGCATTATAGTATCTTGGGACTGCTGTTTTATAATCAAATAACATTGCCTTGAAACAGAAGCAATAGATTTGAGGTTCCATTTTGGCTGAACCCAAAAACATGTGCAAAGACTTGGAGACTTGAGATCTTGACATGTTTTGATGTCTGTAAGAACTATAGGATACTGTAAGATAGTATTGATAGAGCAGGTGCTAGAGAAGTTAATAGACATCAAATAGTAAGTGAAGAAATGGGGAATTAGTGTAGTATTTTAAGTGATCTAATTGCCTTAGGATGGGACATTGGAGGAAAGCATAGGAGTCAATAGCAAAGCAAAACTTCAGTACAAATGAGAGCTGACTACTGCAAGAACTAAAGTGACATTGATGAGGATCATAGTCATCCACAGTGTCGAAAAGCACTTGCAGATTTGAAGCCATGGCACTGGGAGTTCCAATACACAGGACTGTGCCCATGCTTACTTCTTGGAGAATATTGGTATGCAGATTTCCAACTTTAGTGTTTCTATGCGAACGTACAGACTCTTCTGGGTTATTGGAGACAGTGTGTTGATAACCTCAACTCTGTTGTATATTCCAACAGTAGCATTTCTATGGTGAGGGAGATCATATAGCTGGAGAATTATCTGTGGAGTGAGTTGGGGAGTCTGTATTGGAAGAAGCTGACAACAATTCAGTGTGCACTCTAATTCGCACACTTGATGATTCCCAAGTTCCCTTCTCAGTTGAAAATCTTCATATTTCCTAATGCTTTTTCTTTAGTTATTTTTCAGGCTGAAACAAGGTTCCATTTGTTCTTTTTAAGTCCCAGAGTCTATTTGACTGTATTTAATTTTATGATTATAATCACAAAATCCTATTATCCTAGTATTGATGATTTATTAAAGTCCTTAAAGCTATCTTTATTCCTCTCCTGGGAAATAAATACAGGTTTTGAACATTTATTTTTCTTGGGTAAATCAGAGAAAGCAGAAAAACACTTAATGATAGATTTTCCTGAAGCCCAGAATTTCACTAGGCTTTCTAAGTGAACCCTGTGCTTTTGCCATGAGAATTAGTTTCTGTTTTACATAGAGGCAAGCAGACATAGAGGCAGACTCTTTGGTCCTTTTCAGAATCATTTCATCAGCTAGAAAATTTGCATTATCCACCAGTTTTTCTTTTGAGAAAAACATAGGATGGTGTTTATTCCTACATATAGTTGCACAAATTAGTCACCTATTTAAGTTAGAAGGAAAACAATGAAATGGCTGTGTCTTATTTGCCTTTAAATTTATTTTTTAATTTTTTAAAAATTGTATTTTTGATGATGTTTACATAGTTGATCAGGGTGGGAAGGGTTGAGGATCAGGGGAAAGTGGGCAAAACCATTCCTGTATCTGGGGAAAGAGGGTAGACAAGTGGACAAGCCAGATCAGGCCTCCCAACTGCCTCAATACCCAGGGATGGGGAACAGCCACCCAATGTCATCCCAGGGTCCCTGTTGTGGAGCATTTTCTGAGCATTCTGCTCAAGTGATTTAGATAGTTCTGAGATGCTGTTGATATCGCTGCTCCAAGGATGAAAAAATCCTTCCAACATCAACTGGCTGACATAGTCCACTTCAGAGTTTCCATTCACCCAAAAATTTGCTTTCAAGCTTCACTGGGTTAGTTGATCATTTTGTTCTGGTCTCCTTCCTCTGTAAACCAATGAGTGCTGTGGCCCAGCCCTACCCTGCCTATCACATGCTCAGCCCTCACTTACATTTGGGGGAGTTGCAGCCCAGTCAGAGCAATCCCCAACAACCCCCACTGGACTGGCCCTCAGCTCTGGTTCCTGTGTGTGCTGGCATGTGCAGTGGACTGGTCTGGTCTGCTCCACTTACCATTCAAATCTCATATACATCATTGGACATTGAAGCCTAATCCAACCCAACTGACTCCACCCTCTGGACCACACTCATGCCAGTGGGTGCCACTGCCTTTCTAGCCTGACCAGCCCCCAGTCCTGGTTCTCTTGCTCACCAATGAGAATTGCAGCCCATCAGAGAAGTGTCCACAGTTTCCCTACTGGACTCGCTCCCTACTCCAGATCTTGTACTCTTCTAGCTTGACAGGGTCTGTCCCCTGTCCCAGCACTTGCCAGCTTCTGTTGTGGCAAAGCCCAGTCAGCCTGCCCTTACTCTGGTTCATGTCTGCATCAGTGGATACAATGGGTTAGTCCAGCCTGGCTCTCCCCGAATCCAGTTCTCATGTAGGCCAACAGGTGTTGTAGCCCTGTCCAGCCTGGCCTACTTTCAGTCCCAGCTCTCACACATGTGCAGGAGCAGTGGCCCAGCATTAGAGTCTCCGTTACTTCCCTACCAGGCTCCCACACTTCTCCTTCAGTCTTGTGTGTCCAGTGGGTGCTGTGAGCCAGTCATGTCTTGTCTCACCTTGATGTCTGCCAGCAAGTGCTGCAGCCTGGCCTGGTCCAGTCTGCCCCAGTTACAGCTCATGCTGGCAGGGGCTGCCTCCCAACCTGGTGCAGTCAGCCCTCAGTCTTGACCCTAATGTGAACTGGCTGATACTGCAGCCTGACCTGCACCCCATCCTAGTTTTCAGATCTGCCAGTGGGTGTTATGAACTGGCCCAGCCTGGTCTGCTTGCAGAGTTGTGCCACATGTATGCCTGCGTATAATGCAACCTGGCCTGGTCTGGGCTGCTCTTTGTTTTGGTTCTTGTACTCATCTGCAGAGACTTTTCCCTGACAAAGGAGTTCTGGAAGCTGCTTATTGGGTCTCCTCCCAACGGCAGATTTCACATATTCCGGTGGGTCCTTCGCCCAGCCTGACTTAATCCACCTCCTGTCCTGGCAGGAACAGTGGGCAATGACTGTTATTATATGGAATAGAAGAGGCACACTTTCTTCTCTGTATCTAATGTGTAGTCTCCTTTTCTGTTTTGTTTTTTGTTTTTTCTCAATAATGCAATAGCAAAAAGAGTCATGCACTTGGGGGGGAGGGAGTAAATCTACTGAATGCCAAAAAATACAAAAATCAAAGAAAGACTTTTGAGTGATTTTATATTATTTTGTTAAATACCTAATCTCATTTTAAATTATTGTGTTGTACTAAAAGTTAGTTTTACACATTTTACTTTAGTCTGTTAACATCTTGGCTTTGGCACTGAAGGTTGATTTACTGTTCTGTCAGTTATTTAATTGGAATGAATTATTCATAATTTCCCCTGATGAATGACCTAATTATTATGCTAATCATGATCATCTAAGTCTTTAATGTTTTTTAAGCATCCTGCTTAATGGAGTTATTAAATACTTGTATAATTATAGTCTTATAAAAATGCAGAAACCTGCTTTGAAAGACATTTTTATTCATACTTTGATTTTCAAAAACATTAAATATAAGATATATTTTGCCTTGAACTCAACTAATTTCTTAAGTGTCATTTTCTCCCTAATTTAAAGCTCTGAACCAGTATAATAAACATGATTGCAACCAACTTCATTAGTAATACGGAGAAGTGAACAGAATTTTTATCAATTTTGCTTTTGAGGACTTTGGCTTCACAAATAGATTTCCTTGGTGTTCTTTTAAAGGTAAAAAGAATGCATTGTATTTATTGTTATGTCATCATATCTTGCTAGTTGATAGCATAAGCAATTGTGCTATGGGTTAATTTACTGTTTTAAGCTAAGACAACTTAATTCCCTTACTTTTTTATTTACCGCTAAGTCCTCTAGCCTGAATGATTACTTCTGAGTGTTTGTCTTATTTCATGGCAGATTTAATGTTTGAAAACATGGAGATATATGATTGCTTTCGATTATTATAACTATTTTAATAACCAGCTCTTGAGAACACCTACAGGGTGGGCACCAAAAAATTAGTTAAAGCTACAGGAAGTGCTGTTTTGATGTCAAGTTTTTTTTCCCCTGAACAATTTCACAGTTATCTCATGATTGGGTTCATTATGCAATCAATAATAGATAAGCACTAGAATATATTTTATTGGGTAGGTTTTTGGTGTAGTGGTTAAAGTGGTACTTGGGATTATGGCCTCCCATATCTAAATGTCAGACTTGAATCCTTGGATTCACTCTGTATTCCGGTTTCCTGCTAACACACACTCTGAGAATCCGAGGTGATGACAACACACTGGAGACCCTGTGTGAGTTCCTGACTCCTAGCCTTTGCATGGTCTAACCCTTACTTTTGCAGGCATTTAGCAGTGAAATAGCAGATATGATCTGCTTTTTTAAAACTTATTTTATTTCATTTTTTATTTATCTCTTCTCCCTCTCCCCAACTGTCTCTCTCTAACAAAATATGTAAAATTAATTAAAATATACAGTCAACTCAGTTTTGTGTAGTTCAGTTTTAGGAGGATATATTTTGAGACTTGAACACCATAATTTATAACTTTGATGAAACAGGAAAGCTATTCTTAATAACCAGGACACCTCTTTAGTCATACCTCATTTTGTGTTTGAATGTATACCTGTAACTAATAAAGGGAATGTTTTTCATTTTGTTTCTTGAATTTTCTGTAAGGTTTTTTCTTTTTATATTTTTTTCCACAGTTGTTTTTTTTTTTTCTGTAATTTTGTAAAACACTGATTCCCATTTCAGGATTTCAGTCTTTTTGTTAGTCTCCACTTCTTAGTCCTTTGAGGAATATGTGGCCCATTTGTGATAATGAAGCAAAAACTGTTTGAACTATGTGCAGTGATCTGATAAAAAAAAAAGCTTCATACCACATGATTGGACACATTACTATACCAACCAACTCCTAACACCCACTAAAAAAGTTGGCAGCAAGCTTGTTCTCAGCTTGTAACATGGTGGTATCATTTGAAGCACTGATCAGAATAAATATCATCAATAGTAGTTGCTTTTATAGTTGGCAATGATTTTTTAAAAAATCACATAAGATATCAACAAAGAAAATTAAACAGATTCCTATCACTAGCAACTGGTACTCCATTTCCAGCTTTCTCTCCAAGCTTGACCTTTAGTTTCCTTTGAGACATTTGTGTTAGTTCATTTTCTATTTCCATATAGTGAACTACCCAAGGTTGGGTATGTTTATAACAAAAAGAGTTTCAAAGGTTTGAGACTAGCATCAGATTGGCTGTGTTGAGCATATAAGGTAAATATCACAATATGGGAGTATGATGAAGAGGGAGAGATCACCTGGTGAGACAAGACATCAGAATCAGAAGGTAAGCCAGTTTTGGTGGTTTTTAAGTAACAGCCCTCTGGCACCCTTTATCCTTTCTGGGAGCAGCAGATCCAATGACCTAACGACCTCCCACTAGGACCCACTTCTAAAAAATCCCACCAGTTCTTAGCCACTGGGTCAACCTTCCATCACAACGCAGCAACACATATGTAAATTATAGCAGCACTGCAGGACTAGAAGTACTTTAATGTACTCTGTTGTAAAATCACTTCTCTCTTGGCTCTGATTGCTTGGAGAGTGGTGGATGTGATAAAAACCTGAGACACTTAGTTCCCAAAGATGTTCCTTCTTTTCACTGGGATAGAAAGAAGGAAAGGGAAAGAGATCATCATTGCTTTCCTGAATAGGTCAGTAGCAAAGCTCCTTTTGAGCTGCTGTTTTGATTAACAGTGATGGGTAATTAATGCCCTCTTTCTGACTGGCGACCAAATAATGATTCTTCACTGTGAAGTCCATTAAAAAGTTTATGGAAAGTGTATGGTATGGAAAATATAGGCATAGATTTCAATTATTTTTAGTACCAGAATGAGATTGTCTTTTTATTTCTTTTTTTTTTTCCATGCACGTATGGAGTGGCCTGAGTTTAGAAGAGGGTTTTGTGGCATGATGACATAGCTTCAGTCATGAGGTTCAAGCTTTGGAGCTTCTCCTTCCACCCCCTCTCAGTGATAGCCAAAGCAAGCTTTATGTCTCAGCTTCCTGTGGTGGGTGAACTGCACTGTAGTGTAAGGTCATGCCAAGGCGGCTCAAGTCCACATTTCTACTCCATTGGTCCCAAGACCTGTAGGAAACTCTCATGTCATTGCCAGGTCTATAGTAAACAGGCACAAGTCATCATGGATCTTGTGAAACTTCTTTTGTTGTTGTTGTTGTTGTTATTATTATGAAACTTATTTTGGATTTACATCCAAAAGCAGAATTTCTGGGTTATCTGTTACATACATTGATTTTGACTAATGTAAAAATCCCCCCCGAAAGTCTACACCAATGTGTACTTGCATTCTTGGACACTGAGTCCTGTGCATTGATATCCTTACCAATGGTTGACATTATTCAGTCTCTGAATTTTGCCAGTCCTTAGTATCTTATTTAATTTGTGCTTCTACAATGATAAGTTATTTTGAGTGGTCGTTTCTTCATTTCTTTTGTAAATAGTTTGGATTTATTCTTGTAAAAACTGTGTTTGTGTATGTGTTTGCTTAGTTTGCTGTTTTGTGCTATGGACTTTCATTATAAACTTATGACTTATATTCTAAACATGAATCTCTTCTTGGTTTTGTACTTTGCAAATTTCTTCTATTGTCAGCTATATATTATTTATTGGTCATATCTTATATTGATCATAAATTTTTCATTTGGATGTAAAGCACTTATTTTTTTTTCCTTATTGGTGTTTTCAAAGGCTTGTTTAAACAGTGCATCTCCAAATTTTATGCTACTAACATTCTAGTTTTATCCCTTATGCTTGCTATTTCTATAGGCTCTATGGTTTGCAAGGTAAAGTTTTTCAAGTCATTTTACTAAATAATTCATGTTCCTCTACTAATTTGTGGTGCTGCCTTTATTTTATATAAAGTGTCCCATGTCCACAGTTTGTCCGTGAGCTCTCTCCTGTGTTCCATTGTTCAGCGTGGTTGTACTTGTAGCAATACCCAAAATTTAAAATTATTATGTTTTTTAAAGTCTGATTAATGTCTGAAAGATTGTCCCTCTTTCTGTCCCCTCACACCCCAAATTGATTCTCTTTTGTCAAACTATAGAATTAATTAATTTAATTCTTGAACAAATTCCACCTGGAAATGGGATCAGAATTATACTGAATATATAGACTGTGAAGAAAAAATAAGTATCTTAGCAATTTTAAGTCATCTTACTTAGGCCTAAATTTCTTATCAGTAAAATGAAGTTAATTGTCAAAAAGTCATTGTCTAATTATTTATGTTCAGAACATGACTCGCAATAAAAGCTATTGACTGTTTATTAGTGTAAGATTTTTGCAATTAATTAAATGAGCTTGTAATTGTGTATGTGTGTGTGTGTGTGTGCTGATTTTGATGACTGGCCATGCTAGGATTTTTTTCAAAGCAAACACTTTTGAACACAATGTTGGCCATCCTTTTTTTTTTTTTTTTTTTTTTTTAAGATTTATTTTTATTGGGTGTGGGAGGGGTGGGGGGAATCCCCAGCGCCTATGGAGCTGTACTACATAATACAATGTAAGCAACAATAATAAAAAAAAAAAAAAAAGATTTATTTTTATTGCAAAGTCAGATATACACAGAGAGGAGGAGAGACAGAGAGAAATATCTTCCGTCCAGTGATTTGCTCCCCAAGGGAGCGCAGCAGCTGATGCTTCACTGATCCGAAGCCAGTAGCCCAGATCCTCTTCTGGGTCTCCCACAGGGGTGCAGGGTCCCAAGGCTTTGGACTGTTCTCGATTGCCTTCCTAGGTCACAAGCAGGGAGCTGGACGGGAAGCAGTGCTGCCAGGATGAGACCGGCGCCTGTATGGGATCCCGGCACGTTCAATGCGAGGACTTTAGCTGCTAGGCTACGGCGTTGGGCCCAAATGCTTACCATCTAAAAGGTTTTATTTTGTCTTGCTATTTCCCCTTCTTTGAAAAAGGTAACAGTAAGCATTACTGCATTGGTTTCCCATGACTGCTGTAGTAAATTGCCACAATTTAGGTGGCTTAAATGAATAGAATTGTATTCTCTCATAGTTCGGGGGGGCTAGAAACCTGAAAAGGTATAAGCAAGACTATGTTCCCTCTTAAATCTGCAGTGGAGAATTCTCCAATTCTTCCCTAGCTGCTGGGGGGTGGTGGATAATGCTTTCAAATAAATAAATAAAATTTAAAAACAAGTTTACCAATAATGAAATTAAAATATAAGTTAACTCCGGTGTTAAAATGTTGAAATTCATCTATATGTGGGATTTTCAAAAAGTTTACAGAAAATGCTAATTTGGGGGAAAAAATAATGCCTGGATTTCAAAATTATTTTTCAGCAAAATAAATTCTTATATTAACTTTTTCTGCAAGCTTTTAAGGGCAGAAATGTAAAAATGGGTACATGTATATGATATATACATGTATATATGAGCTTTTTTGTGTGTGAATATTTTATTTATTTGAAAGACAGACTGACAGAGGAAGAGAGCGAGTGCGACAGAGAGTGACAGAGATCTTCCATCTGCTGGTTCGCTCCCCAAATGGCTTCCATAGCTAGGACTAACCCAAACTAAAGTCAGCAGCCTGAAACCCCACCGGGGTCTCCCATATGAGCCAGGATCCAATTACTTGAGCTGTCACTCATTGCTAATCAAGTGCATTAGCACTTAACTAAACTGGAAGCAGAGTAGCCAAGACTTAAACTGTCATTCAGATGTGGAATATGGGCATTCCACATGGAATCCTGACCCGCTCTGACACAATGTCTGACCATTCTTTCATTTTTCTTATCTGAAATTTTTATTTGGTTCCCTCATTATAATATTTCATGTTGACTTCCTTTACTAGTAATATCCTCCCAATCTTTTATTTGAAATCTTGGCCCATCTTTGTAATAGTTGTGCCTCAGATGATTTATGTGGGTCAGCTTGTTTCTTTTGCTTTTGCAGTGATTAGAATCCTCAGGTCCTGTTTTTATCCTCAGATTCATTCCTTTGAGTTTACTAATGGTATCAGAAAGGGCCAAAGACTTGGCACTAATTCACAATTATCTTGACAAACGTAGGGTGAGGGGAAGATATAATAGCTATGTACCGAAGTACTATTGATGGTTCCCATTTGCTTTCACTGTACCAAAAAACCCTCAGAATTTCACCTTTAAATCAATAGAGTGAAACAGCTTTGCAAAATGGTGATATTTTTTAGATAGTAAATTATCAGTTTTAAAACTTAAGGCGTGTAGGAACACAGGTGAAAGACGTGAGTTTCCCAATTACAAAGGTAGCTTGGATATTGTGGCCTCCTATTTGCCTTCAGTACAGTTTTTTGAACAAGTGTTGTTAATTTTGACAGTGAAAGGCTAGGATTTGGATATAGCAGGCTGATGAAGGCTAGAAAGGAAAGAGGCAACTGAGAAGGTATTCTCATCCTCTTGTTACTGTTTTGGCTTGGGGCTGTCATCATCATCTGACTTCCAAACCTTCTATAGTTAAAAACAGTTTCTGGTCCCACAGGGTTTTCATCAATCTATGTTTTCTGTGTGTATTGGGACTTGTAATCCATGCTCCTCTCTTGCTTTTGTATCCTAGATTTGGGTCAAGGAACCCTGCATCCTGTGCTATTTTGCCATCTGTTCTGGAGCTAGAAGGCTGTGTTTTCTATTTGCTAACATGCTGATTTGGTGTAGTAGGATTGACAAGCCCTGGGAGCACTAAGACTCAGAGAACTTTCCATTGTTGGCACATTCCCAATGCTGTGACAAAGGACACAGACACGGCTGATTGCTCTGCTGTCATTGAGTCAGGGGCCTTGTTATCAAACCCCTTCTGATGAACTTTTAAAAAAAAAGGTGTTCTCTCACCCCCACAGGGGCATTCAAAGAATTGTTCTTTTTTTTCTTTTAGTTCTTTTTAATTGTTTCTTTCATTTAATTTCTTGTGTGTGTGTGTGTGTGTGTGTGTGTGTGTGTGTGTGTGTGTTTACAAACCCATGTGTTGAGGGCTGACTTTCAATAGATCAGAGCAAGGAAACTGCTCTGTTATGTATATTTGTGCTTTTCTTTTAATTTGACAGAGAACACAGAGTACTGTGGCTTGTTGTTCAGGGCTCCCTCAACACATTTCAGTAAGAAAAAAATACTGATGTTTAAATTTATTGTGCCTACTAAAACTATCTGTTGATTTTGTTAAATCAAATAAAATGTATCCAGCTAAAGCTTAGCAATGTGTCAGCTGCAGATGGGCAACACAATGGGTAATGTGCAAGCCATTACTAAGTGACCATTTTCATCAGCACTGGAATCACTAGAAGAGAAATAGGACCAGTATGATTAAAAAAAGGAGATTAATATGAAATCAGATTGAAGAGATGGGTAGAAGCCTGTTGGCTCACTGAAGGAAATTAAATATTCCAAAGGAAGAGTGATTGACATCCAGCTTAACACCGGACTTGTCATTTGACCCTTTAGAAATGTTCAAAATTATTGTCTCTTCCATCAGAGACATATTTTCATTTCTTAAAAAATCTGTTCCTCTAATTATGACTCTTCGTACTGATTTAGACTTACCATTTTAATACCAGAATCATGACAGAATACAGTTAAATAAAAACAGAATGGACTTCTGTTAGCACATAAACTGTGGAATATCCAAGTGTAGAAGTAGGAACACCATTTAAGTTATTTGATGGCCTGAGTAGATGATGTTAGTGCTTAGATAAGAGATATGTATATGAGGACCCACAGTGTCCTCTGAGCATGAGTACAGATATATAGATATCAGTGATGTCCAATGCAATATTGTGCATCCTACAAATAGTTCTGTACTGTTCAATTTAGTAATGTCTAATCCAGTATGGCTGCTGAGCCCTTGAGATGTTATGAATGAGAAACAGAAATTAACTCAATTTTAATCAGCTAAACATTAAATAACCACCGGTGCTTGGTAGCCAACATTTTGGACAATGCAGATCTATTGCTTCTCTCCTTCCTGAGCAGTTTTCTGCTGCTGGAGATCAGTTTGGTTCCGTTTTCTGTCAGTAGTGACTGTTAACTCTGTACACAGTTCCCACAGTCAGACAAGTCTCAGGACAAGTGGGTTGTGATTAGGGTTATGCCCTGTTGTGTTTGATCTTGCTGTTCTTTCTCAGTTGAGAGTAACTCTCAGAGTCCCCAGGGCTTGGATGGTTTAAAGCCCTGCTCTTTGCCACATATTGTAACACAATAAACTGAACACCATTTCCCTGTGTGCCTCTTTCCTTTTTAACTTAAAAGCTCTTTTTTTTTTTTTTTTTTGGTCTCAGTAAAATTCTTGAAATTCACTGGCTTTGACTTTCAAAGCTATTGCTTCTGATGACTTCAAGAATCTGTTTTGTGAACATTAGGAAAAAAAAATCCCTGAAGCCTATTTCTTTATCCTCGCTTTCCTGTTTCAAAAATTCTAACTTCTCAAGGATGTAAGAATTATTCTACCTCCACAATTGTTCACATAGGATGTACCGGCTGAAATTTAATATTTCATGATAAATTATTACAGAGGAAAAGCAATAATACTTATATAAGGTAGAATGCTACCACTCTAAAAATGTCCATCAGTGTGATAGGATAGTAAAGCTTAAGCAACTTAAAGATGAAAGATGTTGTTGAGGTCAGATACTCCCACCCTGCCCCCTACTGTGAAATGCTACTTACTATCAAAGAGCATTGGTTTGTGTACTCCTCTCACATGCTCAAGCATCAGAAAGTTTGATTATGAACTTACTGAAAATGGCAAGAGACCCAAACAAAGTTGTGAAGAAATAAGAGTAGGTTGCTTTGCATATGCTTAACATGTTCCACATTACCAAGGTTTTTGTAATTATAATTCCCCCATTATTTACCTGGAAAAGTGTATTTGGGAGACAGGGGCTAAGCAATAAGTATACAGAATTTAGAACATAGTTGTAAACATTCCAAGAAGCATAAATAAAAGTAAAAATGATATGACAGGAAAACATGGAGCTTAGATGAGAGGCTGATTGCAAAGTGATCTTTATGTAGCATGGAAATTCAGTAGGGCTTGAACAAATGTGTGTTAAGGAAGATAAAAGGGGGAGTTTGTTTCAGAAAGACTTCATGAAGGGAGAAATGAGATTGGAAAGTTGAGCGAGGCCACAGGATTGAGTAAAAAAGTTGAATTATTCTTTTAGGCAAAGTGGGGAGACCTCTGAAGGATGTTACAGATGTGGCAGAATTCTAGCATGTTAAATTTACAGTTTACACAGATTTCTTTGACATGTATATGGACAATTATGATTGGAGGTAAAAGACCATTTTTAATTATAATTAAGGAGGTGAAAAGCCACTAAGACTAGGCCACTGAATGAATAACAGCAAAAACGATCGTTAATTTGACTGAAGTACTGGCCGAGGAGAGAGGCAAGAACAAGGCGTCATACATGGCATATTTTAGAACACAAGAATTCAACTTGACCCCATTGACATTTGGGGCCAGATAATTCTTTGTTGTGGCGGTAGTTCTGTTCATTGTAGTCAGTTAAGCGTCACCCTTGACATCTTCTTCTCCACTCCCACATCAAGTTATGAAAACCCCAAATATTTTGAGATATTTCCAAATAGCTCTTGAATGGCAAAATTGGCTCCAACAGAAAACCTTTGCATTAGAAGGACATTTCAAAGTGACGATCAATAGATTAGCTGTGGGGTGAAGAGATGGAGGGTGTTGTGAATAATACTTATTAAAACAAGTAAGTAGAGAGGCACACGATTTAAGAAAATGGAATGACTTGAGAATATTTGAGATATATGGATAAGTATCAAGAGTTCATCTTTGATGTGGTGAGTTTGCATGCCTGGAAGATTCCAGGGGAAAGCATCGAAGAAACAGCTGTTGTATACGGCAGGATTTCTTGGCTACAAATACATAGGAATGGATACCGGGTTTAGATTTGGTCATTAATGAAGACAATTTACATGAGAGCAGAAGAGCCCTGGAGACTGTTCATATACTGTCTTGGAAAGGGGAGAGCACCCAACATGTTCCAGGAAGAGTGGATAAAGGTTCTAGTTATAGGAATATTGACAAGCATTCGTGAAAATTGGCAAAAAAAAAAAACAGATATAACTGTGAACTTTAGTAGGCGGCTAGAGAAGCTTTAGTGGATCAGCATAGGCTGAAGTCACATGAGGTGAACTAAAGTGAGAATGGGATGTTGGAAGACTATGCATGTAGACAGCCCCTTTCAGAATTTTTGCATCAAGTGTGAGAAATTGTAGGTAACTCGAGAGCCAGAAAGTCCAAAGGTCCTTTGTGGGGGGGGGGGGAGAAAAAAAGGAAGATAGTAAAATAGGTTTACATGCTGGTAGAACATGACTTGGCAGAAAGGAAAGAAGTTGAAGATAAAGACTCATCAAACTCCTCTAGCAAATATGCCACTTTTGGCTTTGACCTTGAAGGTAGTTGTTTTCATTTAATAGATAGAATACTATTGATGATAAACGATGAATGGGAACATTTATTGAAGACATCTTTTTGCACCATTCCTTAAAATGCCTTGTCTTGTTTAATTCTCTCCAGAAATTTGTGAATTAAGTCTGGTTACTATATTCACTTGAGTGATGAAAAAAGAAGGGTTATCTAGGTTAACTGACTTGCTTAAACGGTAGACTTAGAGTGTACTGCAACTCTGTCTAGGATCCCTGTTGGCTTATTTTATTGCAGCACCTAAATTCTTAACAGAAGCAAAAAAAAAAAAAAAAAAAAAAGGAATCATGCCAACTAAACTTAAGCATTGTGGAAATACTAGAGCTCATGACAATAGGGCTTAATGTTTTAGGGCCACCCTGTCTTAAATAACGGTTCTCTCTCACAGTGAAACATTGCATGATTCTCTGTATTTGGCTTCATGCTGAAATGATGATCGATTTTATCTCATCTTGATTAATTAATTAGTTAAAGATTTTAAGACAGTTCATAGATAGCAGAGAGGTAGCTTGGCTCAGTTAAGATGGAATGATCTTTGAGTGCTAAGAATCACCAGGAATGCCTAACTCTTGGACTGGATTCTTTCCATATCAAGCACCCTTTGTGGACTGAGGCAAATGTGTTTCTTCCCTGGTCTCATAGCCTTGCTTGCTCACCTGTGGTAAATGTTTATTACAGTCTTCCAGAGGCCGTCCCAAAGTCCTTAGATGGGTTGATTATTGACATAGAAAAAACATAACCATGGGTTTGACTGATCTCCAACCATTTGTTTATAATTCTAGCATTATTCTTTATTGATGTTGATGATTCTCCTAACAAACACACAATTCCTTATATTTTACCCAAGTATCAGCCAAGATCTGACTTATCTTCTGCTTTTCTTTGCAACCATTGCCTTGAAAGGTTTCTTTGTGTGTATATGTGCATACACAGTGTGTATGTGAATGTACCCTTGTGTAATTGCACAAAGTGTTATTTGTGACATTAAGAGTGACTTCCCAATATGCATCTTATGACAAACTGCCATCTTTGGATTTTTTCTGAGAAGGAGTCAAAACAAGCAAACAAAACATTTCAAAATTTTATTTGGACAATCAAATTTATAATGTAGCCTTTTTAATCCTGTATCCTTGTAGTCTTGCTTGGAATTTTTTTTTTTTTTTAGTTTTCAAGGTGATGACACAAAAATAAATTAGCTTTTCCACTTCAACTGTCTCCTGTGGCATAAATGTAAATTTACTTGTCAAGGTGAATAAAGAGGGAGGCAGGGATTCCCCGAGAGTGAAGAAATGGGAACTGCATGGTGCAATTTATCTATACATGCTTTTTGACACATCCATGTTTGATATTACCAAAAAAGAAGTAGAAGAAAAGGAAAAATGTTTTCAAATGAATTTGCAAAAACAACTGTATGGCTTAAATGAGTTAATATGCCAAAGTATTGGGTGACAAGTATTTATGAACTTGATTTAACTTTTGAGTATTTTTAATTCCATTAAAGTATAAGCATTTTCTTTGGGTTCCTTCGAAGTGATTCAGATTCTAGAAATAACAGTCAAAATCTAAGTATTGAAGCTTGTTGGGTAGATTAACTCCTGAAGTTTCTCATGTCTCATTAGCCGAAAATCAAAATGTATACATAAATATTTGCATCTGTGAACGCACAGCCAGCCCTGGGAATTTGCACTTACAGCTCTACATTTATTTATTTGCATTGAAGTGAAATGATCTGATCAGTCACAGGGTCCAGTTGCAGGGTGGCCTTGTCCCCTCCGGTGGCAGTTTGTGAGTATTGCAACAACAACTATAGCCTGACACATGGCCAAGAAAGGCATAGAGATTTGAGACCCCAGGAAAAGTGGGTTTTTGATTTTTGTTTGTTTGTTTTTATATTTTTTACTTGGGCAAAGCCTATTGATGCAGGAAAGAAGTGACAGGATGTTTGTAAGACTTGATGTTTAGAAAATCCATCCCTTGTGGAGATATCTGGCGGCAATGTGTGAAATATTGCAGCATGTCAACTGTCCTTTCATTTTTGAGCCAAGAATTCATACTGTTGTAAGCATTTTCCTTATTTGTGAAAGTCATATTTGAATCAATAACAGTTCCATCACATGGCCATTCAAGACCATCAAAGTGATTGATAGTAAATTTTTTGAATGCTTCCAGAGAACCCAGAGGATGGGTGACCAGTACCATATCTCAACATTATTAGCTTTCTTCTGACATGTTAGGATTTCTAGTGAGTTTTCATTTTCCCAGAGGTTATTTCTGGCCTTGGTGGCAGTGCTGATGAGCTGTTAATGGAGCTTCTGGAATCTGAGATTTGCAATGTGTTCAACTGACATTTCTTTTAAGACTTTAAAAGATCATCAAGTATAAAAAGGTTTGTTGACCCTTGGACAGTCAGAGTCCTCAGAAGAGGCAAACATGCTCAGGCCATGTGAGTTTTGAAGGATTTGACTTTTCTAATCAGCCCTTGAGTTTTGGAAAGGATGAAAAGACATCATATCCATTTTATAGGATACAAAATATACTTTATAAAAGAAAAAGAAAATTCTGTGATTTTGGCACAACTCATTTAAAAAGTCATAACTTTGATAGTGAATTTACAGTGTTATTGTAACATTTCCCATTGCATCTCTGAAACATCATTCACCTTGTGGCACAAGGTTGAGCAGGAGGGATGTGAGAAAGGGAGAAATCCTGAGTAAATCCTAAGATTTTGATTTGATCAGAATCAAATACAGGCAGTCTTGGGAAGAAACTGATTAGGGCAGAGAAATCAAGAAGTCTATTTTAGATACATGGGTTTTAAGTTGTATTTTGGACCGAAGTAGATTTAACAAGTAGGTATTTATGAGTGGGATGTCTTTCAGATATTGAAGCCATGGGGAGATGGCTTGGGAATCAAAATAAAGAACAGGAGAGGACCTTGGCCTCTTACTGGGGTATTCCCAACATTATATGCTATATGGGAAAAAAGATTGAGGTAAAGAGTTGGAAAAGAAGTAGATATCAGATGTAATAATACACACAAATGTCACTGTGTCTAGAAACAAATTAATTGTATTTGTTGCTGCTGTGAATCAGCCTTTAGATTTGTGCATAATGACTCGAAACAAGAGGACTTCTAAGAGCACTTTTGTCTGGGGACAAAAGAGACTGGTGTGGGTAGTTAGGAGAGTTATAATCCACACAAATATCTGGGACACAGAATGTACTTAATATTGTAGCCGTAACTGAGAAATAATAACACAGTGGTAGATTTTGAGTTGCCTATGGTAGCTATTCTCCTTTTCCCTCTGCCTCTCCGCCTGTTATGTTTATAGTAGACCATGTCCTGAAAAATTTGCTCAAGATTTTCACCCTTCTATGTGTCTAAGTAAAAACCATGGCCAGTCTAGGTCATTCCTGGTGATCTCATTCTGTTTGTCAGAGAATAGTTTTGGGAAAAGCATGTGATCTAATCCTGACCAATGGGATGTGACGGGGAATGCTGGTGAGGGATGATAGAAGAAATTCCTCTCTCCTTTGCTGGATATGTACATGTGTTTGTTACTCCTGGGAATTGCTGCATCCACATGTAAGTGACAGAGAGTGACATCTCGGACAGGCTGTGGATGCTACGTAGAGCGAACGTGTAGAAAGATATCAACAGAGAACTGGGTCTCAATCTTGTGGGGATACTAAGGCATAGAGTTCATGCTGATGCTTCTCTGGTTATGAATTCTACAGATCCCCACATGATGCTGACATTTAAAATTATTTAGTAAGTGGCATTGTGTGAAACTTTACTAACTACTTTATAAGATCAAATGAACTTTTGTGATTTCATTAGAGATATATAGCTAGGAGTAAGTATTCAGACCTGGGAACTGTGACATCTTCTTGACCTTGCATTTCTATAGGTTATATTAAGTAAAATATCTGTGTTAAGGTGATACTGTTTCAGATTATTTCCACTGCCACTAATTGATTTTGGGCTGAATAAGTATTTTGCTAGCCACTTGGCTTCTAAATCCTAAGGAAGATCCCACGGGTCAGGATTGAATCACAAACCGTTGTCAAAACTCCTCCTGGGCAAGGGCAGTGAACCACCATATTTTGGTTTAAAGCACTGGATTTTAACACAGGTCTGTCTCATGCCAGTGGTCTTGCTTTTAACTACATAATAAGTACATTCAATTTTAAGTATTTCTAGCATACATTAGAGGGCTAACTAGCACATTCAGATGACATACTGTCTACATAAAAGCATATAGGAAAATGCCAAGCAGGAAGTACATTCAATTAGTGAGAGTTTTTCTGAGTTGGAAATTAAATAATTAATGTTTTTTTCTTATTGATATTTAGCTGTTGTTAAAGGGAACACTTATACTGATCAGATATTGGATGGATTTATCAAGGACCATTTTGCTACCCACTGCTGAGCCAGGATGGCAACTGACCCTTCCTTTCTGTCTTTTATTAAGGCTTCAACTGTAGCTTTGAGTAAGGAGACACTGACTTAGTCTCTCTGCTCAGTTCATCTACACATGGCACCTTCCTATGAATCCTGAGTGTCTTCTTTCTGCTGTTAAGCAAAACCAAGTAAATACCTTGGTCATGCCCTATCCTCTCTGCTCTTAAATTCTAAAGACACACAGAAATCAGTAGTCCAAATATTTATTTTGTATGGTATGACTAGCACATTAAATAACGAAATGGTGTTTTTCTCTTTTCATTATCTGTGGATAAAGTTAGGCATGTGTGTTGGGTTGTTGGAGTTCCTTTCTTGTTCACTTTACCTAATGCTACTTACTCAACCACAGAACATTGGTTGATTACTTAAATAATCTCAGTCACCTCTTAGATTTCTGCTTTGTCTCTTTGTATAACAAAAAGAACCTTCATAAGGCACAGCTTGATTGCAAAATAGATTCCCTGCTTATGTTGGGTTGTTGGGGTTTCTTCTTCTGACAGTCTAGTTATGCAAGTTTGTATGCTTTTCAAAAATTGTGATTTCCCTCCTTCATATAAATTTTTTTATATTATGAAAGAAGTTTATTATAGCTCTTAGAAGTAGTAGTTTTAAAATTTTATTTCATATTGTACATGAAAGGAAAGGTACAACTGGAGAGAGTAGCTTAAACATGTTACAGTCTGCAGCTGTTTTCATTGTAATCAATCCCTTCAAATAAAATTTTGAAAAGAATTCACAGGGTGTTGGTTAGCAATAATGACAATCATAAGTGGCCAGGTTTAAACTGATATAGCTCCTTGAATAATTCAGAAGAAAAAAATTGTAACAATAAATATTTCAGCCAGAAAATCACAGTCCTTCTGGTGAAATGGATTGAAGCAGTCACATACCCAGTTGATTAATTTTGTTATGAGAGAACACTAAAACGCCATGATATGTCCAAAATCTGAATTACAAAGTAAAGATTTAGTTATTGATATTGTTGCTCATCACCATTTGTCCCTCAGATTTATTCTATCTTATTAAAACCCTACAAACACAAATATTTTGAAAGTGAAATTCAACCCCTACTAACACATAGAGTATTTCTATCAGTAAATTGTTAATGTTATCATAACACTGCTTTTTCTTTCTTCTATGACCAAAGAGACAGATACACTTCTTTAGGTTTTTTTCTCCCCTAACTCTTGTCCCTAAATCATTCTCAAGCTGACGTGATCAGCAGAGCAAAGTGGAATTTGACTCCAACAACCTTGATTAAAAATCCTACTCAGAGGCAGGGACCTGGTTCTTTACCCATCAGAGTAGAAGGAACAAACATATGCTCTGTGTTAAAAGGGTGGTGGTGACCCAGCGTGATAGTGTAGTGGTTAGTAGTCCTCGCCTTGAACATGCTGGATCCCATATGGGCACCGGTTCTAATCCCGGCAGCTCCACTTCCCATTCAGCTCTCTGCTTGTGGCCTGGGAAAGCAGTCGAGGATGGCCCAAAGCTTTGGGACTCTGCACCCACATGGGAGACCCGGAAGATGCTCTTGGCTTCAGATTGGCTCAGCTTCAGCCATTGCTGTCACCAAGTGAACCATTGGACAGAAGATCTTCCTCTGTGTCTCTCCTATTCTTTGCGTATTTGCCTTTCCAATAAAAATAAATAAATCTTTTTTAAAAAAAGAGTGGTGGAATAAAGGTGTGTCTTGTGTAGGGAACTTAGCTCAGAAGTTTATGCAAGTTCTCTTTATAACTTGTAGGTGGAGAAAATAGGTCTTGCTCATATTCTCTATATCGTATCAAGAATACTAGTGAAAGGATAAATGTTTGGCACAGGGATTAAGTCACCACTTGGGATACCTGTATTTCATTTCAGAGTCCTTGGTTCCTCTGCTTCTGATTCCAGCTTCCTGATAGGTAAGCTGTCATCATGGGTGGTAAAAAGTGATGCCTCAAGAAGGAGAATCAAGATGGCCAATAAGGTTAAGACACATTTAAACAGATGGAAAATCATTAGCCAGGGTGAAGCAGGGAGAACATATTCCAGGAAATAGGAGAGGAAAGGCCCACAGCAGAGGTGCCCCTGGAGACCGACTGACATGGGGACGCAGCAGAGACAAATGAGTGGTATTACAGTGATCAGATTCCCTAGTGGCAGTCAGCGAGTGGTGATCTGAGCTCCACCAGTGGCCAAAGCGCTACTGGAAGCCATATGGCAAAGGGAGTTAACTGACAGTTCAGGAAGTGAACACAGGTAAAGAAATGCCCATCCTGCTGATTTGTTTGATCCAACCAGAGGAAGAGAGAGCAGCAGACCCCAAACAGGCAGCGCAGGAACAGGATGGATTTCACAGCCCAGACACCCAACAGTGCCACATCATGTATCTTTTTGTGTAGTGAGGCAAAGGTTGGGGGACTGGAGGGACAACAGCAAGCTGCAATGTGCTAAACAGGCTCACTGCATTGTACGTTCCCACAGGGAAAATAATACTGACATGGCATTCTACAGGTTTCACCCTAATAGGTCCAGGTAGCTCTCAGATGTAATGGCCAGCAGATCCAGAAGTTTGTCAGTGGTGCATCAGGCACTATTTGTACAGTGTGTCAAAGGCTGTGGGACTGGAAGGACATGGACTAAGTTCATGGACTACCTGGGAGTGAACTCACTTCCAGCTCAATGCATCATACTGGTCCCACAGGGAAAATAGTACCGATTTTGGTATCCTACAGGTCCCTCCCAAAATAGGACCTGTGGGCCTCAGACCTAACAGCTAGCAGGTTCTGGTAAGATCAGTACTACAAATAACCCAATTGTTTAGGACAACTGGTGTCTCCTTAATTGTGGGAATTGCTCAAACTAAGAGTGGGAGAAAAGTTATACAGGCAATGGTGCAACCACAACACAGGCTCACAGGAGTTGGGTAGTGTTGAGCCGGGAGCTAAAGGCTAAAATGACAGGACCAATTTACCACCTGTCCATATTAACCCTGAAGATAATTGGCTTAAACTCATAGGTTAGTAGACCAAAAACAAAATCCATCTGTTTGTTGCCTACAAGAAAAACATTTCACCAACAAAGATCAGTGGAAACTATTTCTCATGGATTTCAATATTTTTGTTTTTATTTTCATTTCTTCCAAATAGTTTTTTTTCTCATATTCACTGATTCATTGGTCATACACTAACACCATTTTCTTTAGGAAAGTTCTTGATTTTTTTCTCCTGGGACACATTGGTCATTCAGTAGCAAGTTATTTAACTTCAAGGCATTGGGAATTTCTGTTTTTCTCCTGTTACTGATCTTGTTTTGTGGTTTTTCATTTAAGGGGATGTATAGTAACTGTGTAATAAAGACTATCATATCCAGATGTGAGGATACAATGCACTATGTATCTCTACTTCCAGATCAAAGATGGACTCCCAATGAAACCATTAAATACATCTTGACAATAGAATGTTGGACTCTCTGCCATTGTCCATGCCAGCAATGTCAGAATATACTCAAATAGCACAATGATGGACTTACAATTGATTATGAAGAACTACACATTATAATAATAGAGTGGAAATCAGTGGGGAGGTGGTGGGGAATTAGGAAGAGGGATAAGGGAAATCACAGATTTCCTTATCACAACATAGTAAAAAAAAAAAAAGAAAGAAAAAAAAAGAAAATTGGAAAAAAAGTGATACCTCAAGTGCCTTCATTGCTGCACCCAGGTAGCAGACCCAGATGGTTTTCAAGGGCCCAGTTCTGACTGGTTTGGGTAATTGAGGAGTGAATCAGAGGATGGGAGATCGCTGTTTATCCTTCTCTGCCATTTTTGCAGACTATCTTACAAGCATTTTATTATTTAAACAACCAAGTATTTGGAAGTATTAAGTAGACTCATGATATAAAATGTGACATTTAAAATGAGTCAATCTATTTAGCCATTATATGTTGTAAGGATGTTGGATATTCACATTTTTTACTTTACAAATGATGCCATATAAAGTATTTTTGGATTTCATAGCTAGCCAGGCATAGCAGAGTCCCCAGGTAGAGGCTAGTTGCTGGTTTGTGAATGGTTAAGATCATTAACATTGGGTTGGGCTTGGATTTGCTTAAGCAGGAGCATGGCACACTGACACTACCTAATGACTTACAAAGTAATTATTTTAATAGGAAGTGCAAGATAGGTAGTGGTCATATCATTTATTTGATAATCAAGGTTAATATTTTTTGTGTGTTTGCTGATCAATTGTATTTTTTGTTTGTGAATAACCTGTTTATAGTTCATTCACAAAAGATTCTGTATGCCATTTTCTTAAGATAGTGTTACAGTGTTCTATTTTTTAAAAGAGTATTAATTGACTCAGTTAACATTTGAATGAGTCTTCTAAGATCTATACAGTGCATTTAAGAAGTACATTACTGTACTGTGAGATGATGCTTCTCTTGGCTTCAGCAAGCAATACAGACAAGAATATGTGTTGCCTTTTAGATTTATAAAGAGTGACAACGAGAAAATCAAATTTAGATGTAAGAAATACTGTAAACACATTTGATGACACAGCAAAGAGAGATTTGTAATTATTGTTTTCAATTATGTGATTAATTTGAATATGACATTTTGTAATAAAAACAATAAAAATATTGTCATTGGTTACTAGTTTTGGGAGAAATTTGGTTACTATGTAATTAATAGAGACAAGCTGTTACTGACAATGAAAATGAAATTAAATTAAATAAGCATACATGGAAATTGCTGGTGGGGAGGTAGAATAAAATATGACTTATTTTACTTTGAATTGAAATGTACACTTTGATGATTCTAATGTGAAGCTTCAGATTGATCAATGGGACATTAAGCATTTTCACTAAGTTCAAACTGGACTGTGACTTTAATGCTGTCATTAGAATTAGCCTGAACTTAGAGCCAAAACATTGAAAGCAGGACTACAGAATGCTCATGTAAGAAAACTGGGTCACCAAATTCTTGTTCTAATTCACTGTGTACACAAATACACTGAATTCACAGTTAGCAAAAAGAGGACCCATGGAATGGGAAAGGACCCACTAAAATAGATTTTTAACAGTACTAACAATAGCAACAGCCAATATTGGCACGTGTTCTGTGGTCATGCACTACTCAGAGAGGTTCCAATGCACCCTCCATTATGGTAGTTAGCATGATCCTCACAGCAACCCTTGTCTATTGAGAGACGTGGCTGATATGCAGACCCGTATCTCTTTCCAAAGCTCATGTTTTTATTTACTTCTGGATGCTTCAGCAGCTTTCCACCAGTGTCCTTATCACCCAACTGCCCATTTATTCATGCAACAGATATCAAAATAATTGTGGTTGTCTCACTATGTGCTATGCCCTGTATTAGGTGACAACATAGTAGGAAATCCAAGACATGAACTTCTTCTATTCATGGAACTTACAGTTGACCAGAGGAGCCTGAAAATCAAAGAAATAAGAATAATAATTTAATTGAGGTTTTAAAATACCTAGAAAACGTCAGACCCATGTCTAGGCACTTTCTGTGCCATCTCCATAATTTTTGTAGTAATGTTTTTCTATGCAGTTAGCATCTTCGCTTTGCCTATGTGTAAAGTGGAGCTTAGATGGATTTGGTAATTTGTGCAGATTTCAGTCCATTGTGAAATGTGTGATCTTGGATTCCAGTCTCAACCTGAAGGGTGTTTTACTGCCTTATTACCACTCCACACAACCCCACTACAATGCTCCTCAATTCTTCAGTGGCTTTTTAATCAGGAAATAAATACAGGCGTCACCACCTTCTGCCTTTATTTATTTTTTGTCACTATTGTTAGGTCAGCTCCTTTGCCAGAATACCATATTCTGCAAAAAATAAACCATTTTTGTACAGAGTATACTGATGTGCTAATACTGTCTCTAATAGTCCCTACCTCTCATTTCCCACCAGGAAAACACACACATACATTCTTTTGCCTTTGGGGCATTAGTTAGGTGAACTAATATCCAACATATTAATTAAACAGTTTCAGTAGAAGTCAGGCTATTGTCACTTTTTAAGGCACATATATGTAATTCCAAAGCAATTTTTCAACTGTGAACAGATTAGCTATACTGCTTCTGTGTCACTCTTATTTTTGGCTGCATAATCTTTGGTAATGTGACACAAGTTAGACACATCTTTCCAAATCATTTTGATCACCCTTGTAAACGTGTCATAACCATATGCTAGCTCTGGCAAAGCGATAAATCTGTCCTTTGCTATTAACTTTATGTACAGATTGTGGAAGTGTTTGCTTAAGGGATATATGTTATACAGGAAGACAGTGAGTTCTTTGAGGAATATGGCAATATTTTACCATATAGTATCTTCTTTTTAAGATATATTAATTTTTATTGGAAACCCAGATATACAGAAAGGAGGAGATACGGAGAAAGATCTGTCTCCTGGTTCATTCCTCAAATGGCCACGATGGCTGGAGCTGAGCCAATCTGAAGCCAGGAGCCAGGAGCTCTTCCGGGTCTCCCATGTGGGTTCATGGTCCCAAGGCTTTGAGTCATGCTCAAATGCTTTCCCAGGTCACAAACAGGGCTGGATGGGAAGTGGAACACCCAGGGAGATGAACCAGCACCCATATGGGATCTTGGCGCTTGCAAGGCAAAGACTTTAGCCTTTAGGTTACCGTGCAGGGCTCAATGGATATTACCTTAATTAAATACATAATACATATGCCTTAAGGATCTATACTTTGGAGTGTGGTTGACTGACATCCTTTTCAGTCTATATAGTTGATCTGGCCCATGATACTCAGTGTGCTGTTTTGGAGATGTGGCCTTGGGAAGAGAATTATGTGAAAATTAGGTCATTAGATGATTCCTTTGACAAGAATGGTTGTTTGACTACAAGGCCTGTACTCAAGAGCTGAATGACATTTGTCCCATTGAGAGCTGTTCCATTTCATTAGGTATGTAACTTGTAAAGCAACACATAAAAAGTGAGCCCACTTTAGATATAACCTGCTGAAGAAACTAAAGTCAATGAAAGGGGGAGTTTTTGTTAGAAACTGAGTGTGTTTGGTTTTATGTCTGTTAATCTGGCTCAACATCCATGGGTGCTTGTGTGTAAAGGATGGAAAGGAGCAAGTTTCTGACAGCTCTTGAATGTTTGTGGATTCCTTCAATGTCATCCTCTTTTATTTCCTTGGATTTGCTCCAAGGAATCTTAGTATCTTTATGATGTTCTTGATATCTTATTGATGTTCTTCATCAGAGTACAATTATTATTTACTTGCTTCCATTGGATGAAACTGTGGTAGGGGACAATTTTTGAAACTTTCAGTGAATCGATGACTATTTCAAAATTAAAACAAAAATATTACCTATGGTGTCTAACTTTCTAAAATGCAATCCTGGATTTATAAATGATCAAGTAGAATGAAGGAATGAGATGGCTCCATCTCTAATGTTGCTCTCTCTTGAGCCCTCATTCCTGAACCAAATGCCATGCTTGATTGAAAGATCTATTCCCTAACTCATATTAATGCTTTGGTTTTTCTTTCCCAGTCCTGTATACAGAGCACACTAGGGGCACTATTTGCTTATCATTTCACCAAGTCTCATTATATTTAACCAAAAATGATGGACTGTATTCATTAGATGGCATGCTTGGAATAATTTTCAATATTTGCCAATTATCTTTTCTGCTTGCTCTTAAATTTATATTGCTTCAGTATCTTTCAAGTAACTAATTCAAATAACCATTGCAAAAGAGCATTTGCCCTGCTCATTTCCTTGTGGATGCTTTCTATTTCTTTTTAAAATGACTATTGTATTTTAGAAAGGCATTGTTACAAGAATAGCTAAGATTTTTATCATGTGTTTTAAAGCTAGTGCAATCTTAACTTTTAATTATAGTGACATCAAATCATTTTATTCCTAGTTAATTTTGAAAATGAAAGCATGCAATTTGGATCTGATTCATTTGGGAAATATTCATTCCTTCTTAATATCCAGGACATGTGTTTAATTCTTCATTTTAGAACTTTTGTTAATGTCACATACCATTGAATTGTAACTTCTGAATTCAGCTTCTTACATCAGTATGGACCTCTTTGCAGTACACTCAATGAAAACTTACTTTATGCAGGCAACATGTAACAAATGAAAAAGAAAACATTATTTAATGCTTTTCATTTGGGATAGAGAATATTTCAAAATGTAATTAGGCTTCTGAAATGCCTGAATAAAATTACAGTCTCCTATGGGTTGAATGTGTGTGCACCCAAAATTCAGTTGTTGAAATCCTAGCTATCATAGGACAGTAGGTGCAGTGGCATAGCACACTAATCTGCTATGGTACCTGCAGCACCAGGGACCTATATGAATGCCAGTTTGTGTGCCCACTGCTCCACTTCCAATCCAGCTCCCTACATAATGCTTGGGAAGACAGCAGAGGATTGCTGAAGACCCTAGGACCATACATTCATGTAGGAGACCTGGAAGAAGCACTTGCCTCTTGGCTTTGAATGTTGTGATAATTTGAGGAGTAATTGGTGGGTGTAGTCTCTCTCTCTCTCTCTCTTCCTTCCTCTCTCTCTCTCTCTTTCTCTGCCTTTCCTTTTCTCTCTCTAACTCTGATTTTCAAGTAAAAATAGTTTCTGTTTTAAAAGAAAATCCTAACTTCCAAATTCATAGTATTAGAGAGTGGAACCTTTGGAAGAAAAATTAGGTCATGAAAACAGAGCCCTTATGGATAAAATTAGTGGTCCTATGAAAGACCCCAAAGGCTAGCTAGGACCTCTCCCATCTCCCACACACATAAGGACACAATGAGGTGGCTTCAACGATGAGTCAGGAAATCAGCTCTTACCAAACACTGAATCTGCCAGCATCTTGATTTTGGATCTCACAGCCTTCACAAGTGTGAAAAATCAATTTTGTTTATTATGCACCTTATGATATTTCACTGTACACTCCGGAAAGTAGCAAGGTATATCTTAAGATATAACAGCAGTTCATCTACCAAATGCAACTTTTTTTGAGTATTTATTTATTACTTATTTGAAAGAAAGAGCAACACAGGGGTGAGAGAGAGGGAAAAGGTGAGGGAAGAGGGAAAAGAAGAGAGGAGCATAGAAAGAGAGAGAGAGAGACATTTTCTGTCCAGCGACTCACTACCCAAATGCCTGCAATAGCAGGGGCTGGGCAAGTTTGAAATCAGCATCCAGGAACTCCGTGTAGGCCCCCCCATCTGGGCCTAACTCCATGAGACTTTTTATTTATTTATTGTAGCTGCCTTCCAGTGCTCATTTGCAGGGATCTAGATCAGAATGGAGGGTCTGGGACAAAAACAGTTCTCCAGTATGGGGAGGCTCGTGTCTCACATGGCTGCTTAACTTGCTGCATCACAACACTGGCCCTTGCAAATATTTCTTGATTGAGATAGAATATAAAAATCATGCTATGAATTACTTGATATGTGCGTCTCATAATTCCTTTTTTTCTCACTGCCCATACCTCATAATTCTTAAACTCAAAATATTTACCTAAAACTAGTAATGGAATTCTTTTGAATAAGAAACTCACACCACAGTTTTGTCTCTCTACTCTGGAGGGCAGGTGAGTTCTCTACATGTGCCCTGAACATTCTTTGTAAATAAAATACTGTGGAGGACTATTCCATTGAGGAGAAAAAGAAACATATTTTAGTAGTGGGAGCATTTCCTAATTATTGCTGACAAAGCATACTAGAAGCAAAGCACCAAACCCTGTGTATTCATTAGTAGACTGAAATTCTTGTTAAATAATTATGATCACACATAGTTCTCCTCTGATTCCCAATAGCCTATGGTTCTCTTTCAGATCTTTTTAAAGGGCATCATCCTGCCATCCAGAGGGCATCAGGCAGGAGTAATAGATAGTGCAAGGCAGGATTAACCAGAAGCTAGGAGCAAGTAGAAGTCAGTACGTAATCGGAAATCCAGGTTGCTAGAAGCCGAGTGAACACTGGTGAATCATGGTCAAGGTAAAGGCATGGCCACACAGCCCAAGATTCAACCCAGGGCAAGACTATCCAGAACACACAGAGGTGATGCCAACCCAAGGCAAGACTGAGCAGCACACAGAGATTGTCATGTCTATTTATTAAACTCCCCTCTCCTGCCCACTATGGGACTATCGCATTGCAATTCTGCTCTCCTGTGTCTTTTATTCAGATTTATAGATCTCACTGTCTGTCTCAAGCTTAGGTTTTCTGGTCTCTCTCTTCTCTGTGGAACTTCTCTGCTTTGGATCTAAAATATGGTGAATTTTTTTTCAGGTGATCTAATAACTAATATTTGCCAAAGGATCAGTCATGCCATGCAGTAGGTCACCTTTTCCAAGTTAAGTCCGTAATACTTACTTTGATTCATCTGAAAAAGAAGAATCTCCTAAAAACCTCAAAGGAGACAGAGTAATTTAGCCCTTAAGGTTTCCGAAATCCCACGTCATCAAGGATCTCTGTAAAATTTTCATATTCAGAGAAAGGATTACCACAGAATTGTAGGATTTTTATGGGTTAAGAAAGGTCATCATCATGATTATTAAACTCCTAATGTTTCCCAGTTCATGCTGTCTGCCATGGGTGCTCACATAGTGTTTGTTGATAAACAGAATTGACAGGGAAATAAAAAACATTCTGTCCTATGATGACATCTACTGTCACTGTTTGTGACATGCACACAATGCAGTCGACGAAGTCCAAAGTTGAAGCATGAATGTGACTTACAGATATTGTGGGTCTGAATTGTTAGAAGATGTTGCTATGCCGCTCGATTTAAGTCTAATTTGGATGGCATAGGTGAAACATTTTCAAAGCAGGCTCTGTCTTTGAATGAAATAAATATATTGACCAATACAGGGATTTTAAAGCTGATGAGCCTTTTGCTATCAGGTCCCCCAAATCTCTTCCCATTCCTGCTGTTTTTGTTTGTTTGTTTTGCCTAAAATCCCATGAATGGGAGCTCTAGATATTTTTGTGCTTCCTTTCCTCACCAAAATAACCAAATAAGTTTATCTGGGGAACTATTAGAAAAATATTCATGCTGGGACCTACATCCAGAGCATCTGTTTGATTAGTCTGGATTGAAGCCCAGGAGTTTGTATGTTTAAAACCTGCCTGGATGATTTTAATCTGTGGGTACAGTTGAAAAACACTGCCTCATAGGGATACTACCTGAGTGTTGCTATTACACAATTCCTACCACCTGGCGCTGTATAAACACGGAGATTTATTTTGCTCTCAATTCTAGTGACATTCAGACAGCATGGTGCCAGTATCTGGCAAAGGTCCTCTGGGTGCATCACATGCAGGGGATGGGGGATACCTGCAAGAAGGGTGAGCTTGACTGGTGAAAGAGGAAGCAAGAGACTGGTGAGGAGCCAGGCTTCCCCTTGACAACAATCCTGTCTCCACGAGTTAATACACTCCTGCTAGATGTAACCTGTGGTTGCAAACCGAATTGAGCTCTTCAGGAAAGCTGTCATGATCTACACACCTCCCACTATGCCCACCACTTAAAGATCCTGCCACCTTTCAGTACTGCCACTGGAGAAGCCTCCAGAACATGAGCTTTCTGGGGAGGGAGCAGAGAGGGTAACACAGTCATACGTTATCCGGACAACAGCAGGCATGGAATTGCTCCTGTTTACTTGGAGATATCAGATCTGGGGATAATTTGTTTTCTTTTGAATCAAAATCAAGTATCTTTGTGAACAACTGGCTAGTAGAGGGGAAGGAAGAACTTAAGCAGCTAAAGAATGACTCAGGATGTGAGCCAAGAGGATACCAGAAACAGTGTTTAGTTTACAGTGCAAACATTGAGGAAGTGACAAACAGCAGTTCTTTCCTCCCTTTCTTTCTTGTGGTTATTTAAGGAGCTATCCACAGTAGGTCAGGGGCCCTGGGAAATGGCATGTACACTGATTTGTAGGCTACGAGGGAGGCTGAAGGTGGGTTAGCTGCAGTGTTGACTTTCCATAAACTCATCAGGGAGATGTATGGTCTCTTCTTTGATTTGAAGTTCCAGATTAATGGGCCTTAACATTGAATTAGTTCAGTGACTTCCCAAAGATCCTTGATGGTATGAAAATGAGTCAGAATAGTTACAACCTGTGCAACCTGTGGCCAGTTGCTAAGCAAGTTTTTCAACTTGATGTTTTTAGTCTTAAAGTGAATCTGGAAAAGTAATACAACATTGACACACCTGTTAGGGATATAGTTCAGGTATCAAAAAAAAAATCACCATGTGTCAAAATTCATGGCATGAACAACCAATAAGACTTTTTTTTATTGCTCTGTTAGTTATGAAAGCATTGCTCTTCCTCATCTAAATATGCTTTAAGTGTTTTCAAAGCAAGACTTTTCAAGGCAAATAAGTCAACTGAAAGTGGGGCAAGGATCTTAACATTTTCTTTTGCTTTTGAGTACTAAAAGTATTTTTTTCTCAGTTGCAAAAAGGGAGGCATCTGATCAAACTGACTCTCTAATGTTTTGGGATAGGTTTTCCATCAAGGAGAATTCTGTGTGAATGTGACCAAAGTGAAGTTTCTGCACCACTCACATGTACCAGCGCCAAAGAGACGCTGGGCAGAAGGACCGAGGCAATGAGTTCTAGTGGCTGTTGGATTTATGAAATGCAACAAAAAAGGAGGTTACAATTCCTCTATTGTGCATGTGTGTCATTGCAGAATGCATTTTGGCATCTGGCTGAAGGATTTATGAGCTAGTTTGTGTAGCTTACAGCCACTATGAGTAGGTCTATTTCTAGTTATCCTGCAAATAGCTTTCAGGAGAAACTTCATGCTCTATGGGATTTATCTGACATCATGACCTGAGGTACAGTATCCTGATAGAAACCTGACTAGAGATTAATCTGTATGAAGCTAGAAATTCCTCTATGCAAATTCCCTCATTATCAAACATTTCAAGTCAGTGATATTTTATTCTTTATGGTGGTTATATGAAATGGAATTTATCAGATTTGCTGTGTTTATAGGACATGTATCTAGCAGTATGACAGTCTAATGGTATTGTACACATTATGTATTCAAATGTATCAGACAGCACCTGAGGATAGCTGGCACATCTTGTCTTAAAGAAGTTCGACAGTTTTAGACTGAAGGTTAGGTAAAATGAAGTTCAATGAAATAAAAGAATCCATGATGCCAGAGGAAAGACTGAGTTGTTCTTGTAACCTCTGTGTTTGGAAAATACTTTAAAATTATATATAGGGAAAAGAGGAAATTACGAAGTTCTGTCTGTTGAATGGAGGCTCATTACTTTTCTGGATCTTGTAGTGCTTTGCTTTTAGCTGGTTCTCTAAAATGCACAGCTTTTTATGACTCCTTCTCTCATTCTAAAATAAATACTACTTAAAAAAATTTGTTTATTTGAAAGTCAAAGGAGAGAGGAGACAGAGAGAGAGAGAGAGAGAGAGAGAAAGAAAATGAATCTTCATCTTCCATCCTCTGGTTCACTCATCAAATGGCTATTATGATATTATGGTCAGGGCAAGTCAGGTCAAAGTGAGGAGCCAGGAGCTTCTTCGAGATCTCTCACATGAGTAGGGGGGTACAAACATTTGACCAATAGCAGGGAGCTGGGTCAGAAGTGAAATGACCAGAGTTAAAGCAGTTGCTGTTTAGGGCAAGTGGTATAAGAGGCAGCAGTTTTACTTGCTAAGCCAAAATGCTGGCCAATTTTTTTTTAAAGAGATTTATTTATTTTTATTGCAAAGCCAGATATACAGAAAGGAGGAGAGACAGGGAGGAAGATCTTCCATCCGATGATTCACTCCCCAAATGACCGCAATGACCAGAGCTGAGCCGATTCAAAGCCAGGAGGCAGGAGCTTTTTCTGGGTCTCTCATGCAGGTGGCCCATATTTTAAAGCCCCATCTTTTTTTTTTCTGATATCCTCATGGACCCATTCCTAGTCATTCTTTGGGTGTTTAATTTCTTTTTTCCCCTCTACTAGCCAGTTGTTCACAAAGACACTTGATTCAAAAGAAAACAAATTATCCCCAGATCTGATATCTCCAAGTCAATAGACACAATTCTGAATCTGCTGTTGTCTGGATAAAGTCTCACTGTGTTATCCTGTCTATCCCTCCATGGAAAACTCGCGTTCTGGAGGTTTCTCCTCCTAGGGCAGTACTGGAAGGTGGTGGGGTCCTTAAGTGGTGGGCATAGTGGGAGGTGTGTGTTTATTTCCTAAGCTAGGAACTTTCAAAGCTCTGTATGAGGCTGCACAAAACCCAGATCTGCCCCGTGTTTCTTCTGGAGACACACAATGTATGTGGGCCATAGAGTTAAACACCGCAGGGGTTCTCACCCCTGAATGGATACTTTTCCGTTTAAGAGTTTAAGAGTCAAAAAAGCTAGGATTTCTTCTGAAGTCTTGCCATTTATTGGCTAAGTGGCCTCATCCAGTTCTCTGAGTAAGGGAAAAGAGACTTCTAGAAATGCCTCTTATTACATGCAGTCGTAAAATGTCAGAATTGCGAGTGCTTTATTTCTCATTGTTCTTAGAACAGCTTTATGCGGTTGAAGAAAGCTAAGAGAGTGGCAAAGTGAGTGAGAACCTTCATTTAAAACCTAGACAAATCTGCCTTCATGGATTTCAATTTTTTTTTTTGCATAGAATACAGAAAAAATACTCCGAATTTCTGATATATAAACTGACAATAATCTCTCTCTCTTACCCATCCCCACCCACACAATTACTTCCTCTAAAAGAGGGTTCCTGTGAGAACAGACTTTATTATTCTATATGAAATCATATTTATAATCTGAAACTCTGAATGCAGCTCACATGGTTTGGGGTATTAAATTATTTAACGATGACAACTCCGGGATATGGCAGTAAGCAGGGATATTTAGATGTCTTCCAGGTAGTGACTGCAGGTTTTTGTGCTGTTTGGGATAAGCTGTTGCTGAGTTTTCTCTCTGTAGGAGTAGTGACTTCACTCCACAGCAGAAAACGTATGTGCAGGGTCGTAGTCACAAAGACAAAAGGAGAAAAAAGGCTTAGAGATGAGTTTAAAGAAAGAAAGAAATAGCTATTAAAACAGAATATTTCTGATAATTATCTTTTGCCAGACGTGGTTACCAGAGATTTATCTAAATGAGCCTTGTTTTGATCATTTAAGTGAAATCTCCTAATCCAAATTAATTAATTATCAGCTTATGTTAATGACTGATGTGCAAATGAATTAATTAGCTCCTTAATCTATGGCTGGCATACAAAAATTTTTACAGGGGCCCCAGAATAATATGTTAAAAGGTCTAGCAATTTAAATACAAAGTTATCAGCAGAATTTAGAAGAAGATAAATTCAACTGGGATAAAATAGCCTATTTTCTTGGTCAGGTTGCATAAGGAATATTAATTCTGCATGGAGAAGAGAGTTTTAGTTAATGCCAGAATGTAACCTCAAGAGACTCTTTGAAAGTCATGCGTGTTAATCTTTGTCAAGTTAACTAGATAGGCATTATTATTATTATTTTCTACTTCAAAATATGTGATTAATGACACTTAATGACACTTTAATTATGCATCGAGCAGTATGAATTTAAAAATTATTTTAGGTGTTTTTATAGTTAGGCTCTTGAAGTAGGTAGATCATAGTTAACTATTACAGTTAAGATTCTAGTTTCTGAAAAAAACAAAACTTTGTTAAAAAAAAAACTGTCCCAACAGATTTGCTTCATGTAAATCCAGGTGAGATACAGAAGTTGGCAGGTAAGTTACATGGTTTGACATGGATTCAAACCTGAAAATGTAAAAAGATGTTTAATGTTTTTGCCTAACCTGGGTAGAAAAATAATTTTTCAAGTAATTTATCCCAGGCATATACTCATTTGTCATTTTATTAATACTATCCAAATTTTCTGTCAAGCTACTTCCTATTTTCTCTAATTCTAATGTCTTCATTTTGCTTTGTAATTTTCTGATTTAAAAGCAGTGTAGAATTATAACATTTTAAACAATTTTTATTGGAAAGTCAGATATACAGAGAGGAGGAGAGACAGAGAGGAAGATCTTCTGTGTGCTGATTCACTCCCCAAATGGCCGCAATGACCAGAGAGAAGCAATCTGAAGCCAGGAGCCAGGAGATACTTTGGGGTCTCCCACTCCAGTGCAGGATCCCAAGGCCTTGACCTGTACTTGATTGCTTTCCCAGGCCACAAACAGACAGCTGGATGGGAAGTGGGGCTGCCAGGATTATAACTGGTGCCCATGTGGGATCCTGCTGTGTGCAAGGTGAGGACTTTAGCTGCTAGGCTACTGTTCCGGGCCCAGAATTATAAATTTTTTTATAAAAAAAGACTTACCTATTTTTATTGCAAAGTCAGCTATACAAAAGAAGAGGAGAGACACAGAAGAAAGATTGATTCACTTCCCAAGCAGCTGCAATGGCTGAAACTTAGCTGATCCAAAACCAAGAGCCTGGAGCTTCATCCAGGTCTCCCACATGGGTGCAGGATCTGAAGATTTTGGGCCATCCTCAACTGCTTTCCCAGGTTGCAAACATGGAGCTAGATGGGAAGCAGGGCCACTGGGATTAGAGCTGGCGCCCATATGTGATCCCGGTGCATACAAGGTGAGGACTTTAGCCACTAGTCTATCATACTGGACCCCAGAATTATAGAATTTTAAGATAACTTCTTACAACCCCCAGCATTTATTCCCAAGGTTGTAAACTGAATTACTCATTCCACACACGTAGATATAAACTAACTTGGTTGGCATTTAAGTCACTGAAATTATATTTTGGTAAGGAAAGAAAATACTCAAAAAAATAGCACAGTGCGGGAGAGGTTACTTTTAACTTTTATTGGATTTGCTCCGCTTTAATGAGTGAGTCAATTGTAGTGATTTTTTATCCACATGAAATTGGTTCCCCAGGAAGCCACCTGGCTATTCTGCTCATTAAACCAGTTTAAGATGAAGATTGCATATTTCATTTTCCTTCTCTGGATCTCTTCTGCTAAATTTTAATTTGCTTGGTTGCATTTTTTGCATTTTATTGCATGTGTTTCTGCTGTAAGTCATATCTTTTGTGGATTATGACAAGATATATAACACATATTGTTGGCTGTTTCAATCCATCATTATTTTGTTTTTTAAAAAACTTCTTCCATTTACTCCAACATTATTAGAATTTTGATAATGCGGTGTTCTTTTGTTCTGATATCTCACCTTTCCAGTTTAGTACATTTTTATCTCATCTAACATGGAGATCATATTCAAATTTCCACAATTAGATAAAAAATATTCTGTTTAGTTGTTTTGTCTGTGTTAAGAGATCACCAAGCATTTGAATGGCTTTCTCCCTGCAGTTAGTTCGGTTGTGACACTTGTTTTAAGGTTTAGGGTCAGATCTTAAAGATGCAGTTCCTTTCTTTCTTTTTCCTTGTTATTATTTTCCATCAAACAGTGTTGTAGCTATAGTGATTCCTCCTTCATTCTCCCCTTATTTCCGCAACACTCTCCCCTCCCACCATTTTCCCAGTATTATCATGGTAGTATAGTTCTTTAATAACAGTGATATGTTTAACATTTTGCTATTTAAGTGTATCATGGCAATTCAGGTATATTAAGTATCAAATTGTCAAGGTATATTTAACAGTTTCATTTCATTCAGGTGCTCCTTTTATTTGGGAGTAGAGATGCTTACTGCGATGTATCTTAAAATTCAATTTTTAAAACAACACTCAAACTATTTTGATAGAGTTGTTCACTGGTAGTACTATTTTAACCATAATCAAGTTAATGTGTTAGTTTACCAGAGTATTTTGTCAAATCAGAAATATTTAAATAAGATGCAGACAGCAATATTAAATGGTTTAATTAGTATTGAAACTATGGAATCCCAGGGATTGAAATGGCGAGAATTGAATTCCTTTCCCACCTCTTTCAGAACATGCAACCTGTGCCTCATTGATGATCCTAACACATTTTCCTCCGTGTCTGTAACTCAGGTTTGTGCCGTAGCCTCATTGGTTACATGTCTTTTCACATCACATCAACTCTTTGTTCCACCAGACAGAAAGAGAGTGGATGCTTCCTCTTCTACTTGTGTCATTCTGTTTTTAGCACACCCACCATTCCGTCACACACCCCCACCAGGAAATGTGGTTTATGTTCTCTTCTTTTGAATATAGACCCAAGTTACTGACTGAAAAGAACAGAAATTACACTAGGCTATGTTGAGGCAAGGTTTTAAGTGGTCATGGATTTTCTAATCTGCTTTCTTCTGAAGTTTGAACAACTTTATATGACAAGAAGGAGATGATCATGATGTAATGAAATTCAGGCCCCACAGATAATCTCTGTGTGGGTATTTGGGGCCTTAGACACAGTGAAAGTTTCATTCAGCAAATGGAATTGACTACTAGCCATGTGAGCAAGCGAAATTTCAAAATGAGCCCAACCTCCACCACCATCTGATTCTGTGTGGGAACATGCAGGTGAGAGCAGCCTGACTCAGCTCATTAAACTCTCAGGCCTTGGAAGATCATGTTAAAGAAAGGCTGTTGATTTGAGATGCACGACTTTGAGACAATTGGTTATATAAATACAGAAAAATAGAATACTCAGATTAAGAAGCCGTTGAACTTATCTGGACAATAAGATGTTGGACTCTATACTTGGTATATGCTTGCAATGAAGGAATCTCAACTGAACTTGTACTGTGGTTATGCAGCAAGGTGGAAGAATCCACCAAGTGGGGAGGGCTTGGAGAGGGGTTGGGGGAATCCCAGTGCCTATGAAACTGTGTCACACAATACAATATGTACTTAATTAAATAAAAAAAAAAAGTCTACATAGTAGCCTGGAGGAAAAAAAAAAGAAAGGCTATTGATTTGAGATGCACGACTTTGAGACAATTGGTTATATAAATACAGAAAAATGGAACACTCAGATTCTCAATTCTGAAGATTTCTTGCCTGAGCTTCTCTTTTAGCTCACCTGATGTCTTTGTAACTGACCCTTGTTGTGCAGTACCTGACTAGCACCCTACAGTTAACATTCCTTAGAAGAAGCTTGAAAGAAACAGGCAGCAAATATTAAGAAAAAAACAAAACATGCCATCTGCAGATTACATATTGATCATTTTATAGAGCTATTAATGTAAACTTTTAAAACAATACTGAACAACTTCAGCATTTATAAAATAAATTTTTATGAAATAAATAATACTTATCAATGATATACTTTTATCTCTACCACAGCCTTTTGCTCCTGTATGTAGCTACTTAATAAAGGGAGCTTTAAAGCATACCTTTTACTTTAATTTCATTTCAATGCTTTTCCCTTAGGAAAGCTATAGCTTATGCATGTGATATGATGGAATTCAATGACGATTGTGGGCAGTTGCTCCCAGGGCTCTGCCTGCTGCCTGGTGGGCATGGCTCAGAGCTTACATGCCTATGGCCTGAGGCACAGCTTCCAGGCCTATATGTGAAGCATGACCTTCGATATGACTGACTAGGAGGTCTAGGGGAATACACGTGGAACGTGACCTCTGACATGCCTGGCAGGTCAAGGGAAATAGATGTGTTTATAGCCAATTACAATGTCTTTGTTGGGAGGCGGGAGGCTGCTGGAAGACACCCTTCTGTCCTCCCCTTTCTTAACCTTAATAACCTTGGAATTTGTGTTGAATAAATGGACATTCCTCACTAGCTTGTCTCTGACTGTTCTTACAACTGAAGGACACCATCGCCTCACTCTCGGTGATCTTGGGGCCTGCTGGCAGGTTTAAACCCTGAGAGAAGATGATCCAGACAACCATGTGATGCTTGTTAATTAAAAGATGACCTTGTGCATGATCTGTAGCATATGTGATTGGTTGCCAGCTTCTCTCAAAACATCAGGCATTCACAGATGCTTGAGACTAGGGTTGGAGATTTATGTGGATGGAGAGATGGTCATTTTAAAGTGAACAGCATGAGCATATTCTCAGTTTTAGACTTTTGTTGTACAGGGATTTACAACTTATAACCTTGAAGTGCCAGGGATCTGGGACAGTCTAGCAACCTAGACTTTGGTGCATGTTCTATGAAAAGGGTATAGAGACTTCTCCAAACAGGTTTTTACCTCAGCTCACTTCTGATTATTTTGTGGGCAGCAGATCTGTTACCATTTCAATACTGTGATATTTGTTGAGTGCTCAGGTTTCTTTTCGCCATCCATTTGTGTGCTTTTTCTGATATTAATCTGCATGCTACACACGGCAGGGGTCAGCCTGAGCCTCCCCAGCTCGGCTGTGGACATCCGCATCCTACTCATTTCACGCACTGCCATTACAGATAAGAGAATAAGCTAGCAGAAAGTACATGACAAGACGGCTTTGCTACTAAAAAGTACACAACCAGTGCCAGCCTTGCTCTAATTTCTGATTGATTGCCTTTGCTGTGCAGCTGGAGCTCTTCCTGTTTCAAGTTCATTGCTTTGATCCCTGCTGGTATGGGGATTTAATCCAGAACCCCTACATACTCCTATTATGGGTCTCAGAATCTACCCACTTCTGGTTTATCTTTTGCTTGTTTCTTCCTTACTACCTGGGCTGAACACTGTTTCCCATTTACCTGGGTTCATAATGGATTTTGTTCTGAAAGACCAGAGACTCAGAATCCTGCCCCTGTCCCTCCACCCACCTTGGCTTGGCCGTGTATTGGAAATGAGCCTTGCCAGGTACCCTTCTGCTGGAAAGCCCCACCTGATTCATCCATCATTGCATACAGGTGCTCATTTGAATGTTAGGCAAATTTATCACACTCTCCCGGGAGCTGATTACTGGTTTCTTTTTTTGTCTGTTTTCTTCATCCCCCTAGCTGCCTGCTCCTTATTCTTCATTTTCATCTCTTTCTTTCTCCTCTGCTAATTAACTCCTTGTTTAGTCTGCCTGAATAATGATACTCCTCTTTGATCTTGACCTTTTCCTTGGCTTCTGGAAGGCTTTCCTTTATTCTTGTCAATCCAAATAATAGAACACAAAAGCTTTGCATTGTCATTTGAGAGAAGAAGATAAATGTGTAGGTAAATTTTAAAGCCAGATGCTGTGGAGCCCAACAGGTGTGGAATAGAAAGTAAAAATAATAGAAAAGCAGGTGTCCAGTATTTATCAGGAGAAACTAACAGGAAACAGGATCCATAACAATGCTTACAGCCTCAGGGGGCCTACATATTCCACAATGTACAGAGCTGGACAGTGAACAGTGCAAGCCTAACGCTGAATCTAAAGATGGAAATGCGATCTCACAGGCGTTATTGAGACCCGGTAGCCTGGAACCATGCGAATGGAACTATGTCTCCACTGTAAGCCAGTCTTTTTTAGGTGATATCCCTAAGTATCCACGTGACTTCCTTGCTTTTCCCCTGTGAAAATTAATGTGACTGAATTTCCTTTCTTAATTTCCTTTTAGTTCTGACATTCTTTGATCACTGCCATGTCCAAGTCATCAAAACTAGACAAGAACATCATGGGGTCTGCTCACTGTTGTTCAGGCTCTTCAAAGATATACAAGTATCTGAAAATGGAAGAAATATTGTAGTTGTTAGCACATGGTGATGCAAGAAACTAGTTGCGAAACTTCGGTCTTTGTTATATAGGATTCACTTTCTGATTTCATAAGGGTTATAATATTTTGACACCCAGCTTTGTTACAGCTTCAGGTGGTAGCACACTACAGTGAATTTGTGCTGCCAATCTTCACTCTAGGGAACGTAATTTCTTTTCATTCAATATTCTCAGAGGCTCTTAAGAGACATTTGACAGGAATTGTATTCTGCTCAGAAGATATTGGCATATTCAGTTCAAGAATAAGGATGAATAAGGAAACATCCAGAATAAGCAGCTTTTTGCATTTTCTAGAGATAGAAATAGGAACATGATCTCACCAAGAACGTGAAGGAAAGAGCCTCGAAGCAGGAGGGGACCTTGAGGGCCGACACCCTTGTGTCTGTGAGTTAGAATGCAGCATGCAATTGGAGTTGTATTTGAATCCCAACTCTAGCGTTAATGATTGAAGTAATTTAATGTCTCTGAATCTCAATTTTCTCAATATTTAAATGTAAAATATTATACAAAGCTGCTTTGAGAACCAAATTAATGTGCAGCATCTTTGGGGATACAGGAAGCACTATATGCCCTTTTACCATTGTTACCATTTGTGAAATGTCCCAAATGGTGGCTCTTCTACAGGGAAAGCATCTGTAGAACTGAGGCAAGTGTCTCACTAAAATTATACTATGTAAATTCTTGCCTTCATTTATGTTTCACAATTTAGCATTATATAAAACTTGCAAAATATTTACTTTTTAAAATTCATTTGAGAGTCAGAAAGACAGAGATGGAGAGAAAAACAGAGATAGAGACTGTTGGTTCTTATCCCAAAAGTCCTCAACAATCAGAGCTGGGCCAAGCAAACCAGACGTCTTGAGAAACTCAGTCCAATGTCAAAGTCCCAGTTACTTGACCCATCACCTGCTGCCTCCCAGGGCATGCATTAACAAGAAGCTGCAAAGTAGAGCCAGAATTTTAATCCCTGTGGATGCAGGTCTGACCAGCAACTGGTAGCTTAGCTACCAGGCTAAATGCTTGTCCCATAGTATCCTAAAGTTTGACTTCTGAAAAGTCACAGCCCATGCCCTAACAGTTAAAAGACAAAAAAAAAAAATTCTCAATGCTCAAAGAAGCAGATAATTTAGATCATATAAAAATGTGCTGTGGAAATGAAAAAGGCTTTCATACTTTGTCAGTATGAGATACAACTCCTCTATGACATGTTTCAGAAATGGTATTGTTAGTAAAAATAACAATAAAAAAAGTGTCAGGAACATTTTTATTCAAAATAATAATTTTGTTTATTGAACAGTAACTCACCCCCACTGAGCTTTTCTTTGGCCCTGTCACCTTGTTCTGTTTATTAAGTGAGTAGACATCCAGTGATGCTAGTAAAAATGTCTTGGATGAAGAGTACTTTGGATTCATGAATTCTAAGATGCAATCACAAAAGCAGTCCCTTTAATAAAGAAAGTGGTGGAGAAGGCATTGGCCTGGCAGGTAAGGCACTTCAGATGCCCGAGTTCTAGTCTGTGCTTCACTTACGGTTACAGCTTCCTGGTTTATGTGTCCTTGTTGGCAGATGTGATGGTTCAAGTGCTTGAGATCCTGCCAAACATAAGGGAGACCCAGACTGAGTTCTCATTTCCTGGCTTTGATCTGGCCCTGTCCTGGCTACAGTGTGCCTCTGGGGAACAAACTATATGATGTGAACTTTCTGTTTTCTTTGTCTCTGCTTATCCACTGCCTGTCTGTTTTGTGTCTCTGCTTCTCAAATTAGACAATTTTTATAATAAAAGTGAATAGAAATGGTCTCAGCACAGTGGCCTAGTGGCTAAAGTCCTTACCTTGCAAGTGTTGAGAAGCCACACAAGTTCCTGTTCTAATAATTCCAGCAGCCCCGCTTCCCATCCAGCTCCCTGCTTGTGGCTTGGGAAAGCAGTCGAGGATGACTCAAGGCCTGGGGACCCTGCATCCACATAGGAGACCCAGAAGAAGCTCCTGGCTCCTGGCTTTGGAATGGCGCAGCTCCAGCCTTTGTGGCCACCTGGGGAGAGAATCATTGGTCAGAAGATCTTCCTCTCTGTCTCTCTTCCTCTCTGTATAATTGACTTTCCAATAAAAATAAATAAATCTTTTTTTTTTTTTTAAAAGAAAGCAAATAGAACTAAGTGGAATACATAGAGTATTAAGCACTTGAGAACAAAATATTTGGGTAGATTTTGTAATCTACAGCATGGGCAGAAAAATAAAACTAATAAATTGGAACTATATAATATTGTATTTGTGTTTATGGATGCAAAATAATTGTAAATTTTCAATTGACCTAGTCCTCAAAAACATTATTTTGAGTGAATGCATGGGCTGCTATTTAGGTGGGTTTTTTTTTGTGATGATAAAACTAAGTAAAGAGTAATTTTTTTTCTTTAAATATGGAAGTGATATTTTTAATCTATATTAGTTTTTAACTGGAAAAGTTCTTCAACATTCTTGAATTTTACAGCAGCAGAAACTTAATTTTTGGTACAAGTTTCCAAGACCATCTATATTTTTATTTGGAATTACGTCTGCCTATTTCCATTTTCTTCTCTACTCCATTCATCCCTGATTTACTGTTTGCCAAATGGTATCCCAAGTTCCTTGAGGGCAGGAGCTTCGGCATACTTCCAGGTGGAATGATGATATAGCCATGAGATTAGCATTCCTACATACATGGAACTTGGAAAAGGAGATGCTCAAGAATCCCAAAGAACCAGAGACAGCTTGGGCTAGGGTTTAGAACCAAGGTAACCTGTCTGCTAATCTTACTGTATGTTGATGTGTGGGAGATTCCTTAAGATGCACGCGTTCAGATTCTCATTAAGGGACGTGCTGCCCCCTAGAGGGCATTCTAGAAATTGTGGGCATTTTGGGGTTGCCAAGTGATTGGGTTAAGCAGGATGTATTTCCACTGTTCAGTAAAATTATATTCAGGGAATTGGGGTATCTTTTTATGTGTAGGAGGATCCTGTAGAGAAAATGGGTATACTATATCCTCTGCAACTTCCATATTACTTTAGGGTAGAAATGAATTCCATCTGACATAAAACCACAAAATATTTTACAGTGTTCTATTACAGTTTATTTTCTAGGAAATGTAATCACATAGGTAAATTGAGGAAAGAATGCAGCATTTTGGTTTTCTTTGATAATTTTGCAAAGGTTCATAAAATGCTGTCACAGACGGCAAAGCCAGTAGTGTGATTGAGTATTTGACATGACATACCCATGTCAGTTCGCATCTGTGACATTTGCCTGTTGATTGATAGTTGTAACTATAGATGCAAGCATCAGGCCACTTCAATCCATTTATTGTAAATCAGGCTCAAGTTCTTGTATAATGCCATATGTGTGGTGTGTTAGTGTTCTGAGGCCCCCAAGATGAAATGCTACACATTTGAAGGTTTAAATGAGAAGAATTTATTTCTTGCACTTGTGGAGGCTTGGAGACCTAAGTCAGAATTCCTGGAGAGCTGGTTTCCTTGAAGGCTTTCATCTCCTCTCACCAGGGCACATCATCTCTCTTGTGCATATGTCTGGTGTCTACCTCTGGGTCAGAGCCTCTTCTTAAAGAACACCAGTCATATCGGATGAGTGCCCATCATAATGGCCCCTTAAGGCCCCATCTACAAATGAAATCATATCCTGGGATATTTGGGGTTAGAATGCCATCATATGAATTTTGGCAGGACACATTAAGGCTATGACATGTGATATCTTACCTATGAGTGTCCCTTTATTTCTTCTTCAGGATAGAATGAGGGTTGTATATTGTATTTTTATTTACATGTGGTTCCACAAATCCCTTTTCAGAAGCCAGAAAGTCTTGACTTTATTTCATATTTGGGCAAGGGGAAGAGGTGTGCACACCTGTCCATGGAACAGTCAGTGAAACACTGGGGTGCCCTGTTGTAACCCACACATCAATTCACAAGTGGATGAAAAATAGAATAAATTGCCTCTGTCAGTTCATAGTCGGAAATGCAGCCATATGGGGTTTGGCACCCCACTTAGATAATAGTTCTCAGTTTTGCTTGCATGATAATTTAGAGAATAAATTTATAATGAATGCTATCTGTGAATTTGGTTTCAGAATAGCAAATGAAATCCTAAAACATTTTATATGAGAGGGGATTTTGGCAATGATACAGGTGGATATCACTGATATATGGAAGAAATTCTGACTTTTAAATAACTGTGTGAAGTGAAACATTGACTGAGTTATGAGCTAGACTCAGAGCCCAAAACAGTTCTCTGAGGCTACACCCATTCATAAAACATTGAAGTGGACAAGCCAGGCTCTCTATCTTTGCCCGATTTTAATGACAAGGGATTGCTTTAAGGACCACTGGTGCTTGGTTGATGTGAGCATATTATTTAGTCCTCTAAAAAATGAAACATTAAAGCAAACATCACAAAAGCCAGATGAGCTCTCCAGATTGTCAAAAAGAGGTTTAATCCTTTTCCATTTCCAGAAAAGCCCAGCTGCACCACCTTCTAAAATTGGAACTTAATTCCTGTGCTCACCAGGTGCCAGGGCATTAAAAAAAGTCAAAAGTGGGGAAAGCTGAAACAAGATATTTCACCAACAGTCGAAATAAGAAGAGCACAAGCGGTAAATGAAAAGGTAGGAAGGAGAGAAGAGCATGGGAGTTATGTGGGAACATGTTGATGGGGAAAATGCATATAAAATTTTATTAACAGGGTGAATTTATTGGATAAGCGATAATCATTTACACACTGGGCTCTTTTAGCTGGGTTAGCTGCTCTTGGTTTACTCATTCAGATTCTTTGGCTATTACTGTGGTATTTTTTTTTTTCATTCAAAAGCATAGTACCCAAAGCCAGTTAATAAAGAGGTTTGGAAGAAAGCCAGAACAAGCCAGTCCTATTTTCATGGAGAAGTTTGAATTAAATGGAGACTCTGCAAATGAGGAGAAAAGTTATATTGAGCTATGTATAGAATGGAACACAAAGCTATCTATGGGCTTTTGTGTCTGTGAAGAGAGATACAAAAGCAGAGGGAAAGACTGGGGCACAGCTAAGAAAAGGGCTGGTATTGGCAGCCGTGGAGGTGGTCACCAAACAGAAGGATAAGGAAGAATGAAGTTCTAAGATATTTTATACTCATGTTGCAGAACTGTGCACCACTCGTGGTAACTGGTGAACAGGTAGAAATAACTGAATATCATGACATGTCATTGGGGCAGCTACATATACTGTCATTTACTCCTCAACCCCATTAGGGGTACATAGAGCCTCCAGACAGATAAGAATTTTGGTTTCAGGATTTTGAGTCCCAGAGAAGAATGGTCATAGGGAGTTACTAGTTGCAAGTGCAAAGCTACTCAGCCTTTAAGTAAGCGGGGGGTATTAACCAGAGTTTTACAGTGCAGGGCATACTGCCAGACTTAGGCCAAGGGATAAAAATCCCAGAGAAGTTGTTTTCTCTATTTCGCTCTCACTTTACAATATCTAGAATTCTTACATTCTAATTCTTTATAACCTGATAGAGTCGGTTGAAGGACGGGGTGATATGACCCACTGCCCATTTGGGAGAGTCCTGGATCAGACATTGTGACACAGCTAAAGCAAGTAGTTTGAAGATGAACTTGCCTAATGTTACTATTGAAGCAAGCACTCTTTTGTGGAGGTTGCTAGGTGCAGAACAAGCTGGTGAAAATGTGTCAACATAATAAGATGGTCAAAACATATTACTTTGTTATAATGTTGAAGCATGTAAAGACTAAGCTTGCCATTGGTTGATTAAATTTAATCAATTTAATATTATTTCAGTGGTTGGTTAAAACAAATATTAATATTTAGAAGAGAAATTTGTCTTCTTAATTTTTAAATTCATGCAACATTTCTGAAACATGTTCAAAATGCTGTTCTGAATGATGAAATATGTTATTTATCAAGATTTTTTGTCTTTGTTGTAGTGCAGATCCCTTTCTAGTGAGACCATGAAATACAAATTAATGTGAAATATGGAGAATGATAAAGTAGATTAATGGAAACAGAGACAGTAAAATGAGATTTTATCTGAGTTTTAGGAAAGGTGGCTTGGATATGTGGGGGTGACTATATAATTTATTGTATAATGGAGATAATTTGAATATGGAAACAAATACTATTTAGTGATGTTTCTAGGACAATGGGCATCAGCTGAGATGATTTTAGGAAACCTAAGGTGTACAATCACTCTACCAGTGGTGTACCTTTCGACAGAGACCAGGAGAAATTGGGGAACACATTACATGTTTATCTGAGGGCAAGTTGTCTGGGAAGAGGAAATGTTTGAACCATCCTGCACACACCGGGATACAGGCATTCATACTTTTGGAAACTTCAGGGAGAGGGCTGACTATAGCATGGCAGTGAAGACTAAGGATGCAACCTCAAGGGCTAGCCTTGTAGTAATTGCCTAGTCTGCTCTGTCTGAACTGACCTAGGATGCAGTTGTACGCAGGAGTTGAAGCATTGCTGATCCACTGGCAACCTTTATGAGCTGTGCTCCAGAGAGACGGTGTTCAATGTGGATCTTATGGAGGGGCATTACTGGTGTACCCTTTGTCTCCCACAGCTGAAGCCCTCAAAGAGCTTGCTGATCATGGCTCAGCCCGTTGGGTCCTTGGAGCCCCTGATGCTGCTTTCTGGTTTCCACCTATTTTACACATGTCCTCAGTTAAGTGGAATCATGTCTTGTCAAGAAACCCACTTAGGGGTTAGGAAGCTTAGATGCCTCACAACTTGGGGAGGTCAGACCTCTTATGCCTTATTAATTTATCTTTTTCCTCCACATCTTAAAAGAGCTTTGGGCATAAGAACCTAGTGCCAGATATCAAAGACAGAACTACGCTGAGATTGATGGTCATTGCTTACTGAATATCCTTTACCCAGAGAGTCATAAGATTTAACTTTACTGCTCATTCACCCATGAGACAGGTGTGATATATTAGGTGGGGCTGTGTGAAGTTGTTTGCTTTGTCGTTTCCGATCTACATGAATGACAATTTTATATAGTTAGACCTAATATTTATAGTCAAAGGCAAGTTCAGTGTAGAACCTGGCAAAGTCTCTCTCTCTCTCTCTCTCTCTCTCTCTCTCTCTCACACACACACACACACACACACCACTTGACTCAGAAGCAGTATTTTAGCACGAGGGAGTTGGCTCCTGTGTTCATGTTCCTTCCATTTTTGCCTTATTGGCTGCTGGATGTTATAAAAAGGAGATGAATTGGTTCTTTCTTCAGACAAGTTTCAGGCTGCAGTCGCAAATGAGGAGATATTTACAGAGTCTAGCGAATCACATAGTCATGCAAAAATACTGACCTGGAGCTGGGGCACACGGAACAAAGATGTGACTCTAATATCCAAGTCTGTGAACACTAAAAATCCATTGCAGCGTCAGAATTGGAAAACACAATGAACAAAAATAAGTCAACAGAGAGGAAGTCTGGATAGGAGAACTTGCAAAGACATTGCTGCGTTCTGAATGTGAAAGAGGAACCTTCTGAAAGCTAGAATCACTCCCCTGTGGGGGTTGCATAAATCCCAAGTCTGGAAGAAACCTGGATCGAATAAGGAAAAAACTGAATCCTCCTGCAGTGCCCAGTCATAGGGATGAGAACAGGGACCAAAGACTATCTCTTTGTCCTTCAGCTTTCCCACAAAATTCTGCCTCTGTTTTTCTTGAGAAAGATGGATTCGCTTTTCCATCTTTACAGTTTCTCAGTTAATCTGTGCACATGGAAATTATCACCCTAAGAAATTTTAAAAATTTCAGTGCTCACAATAATGCCAATCAGTGCATGCAATTAGAAATTCCCTAGAGCTGATTGATTAGGGTTGGGTCAAATGTCACTTGAGGCGGGGGCATATGCTGTGACCCATGGTTGCCTTGTTTGGATATCTAGGGTACTGAAGGCAAAGGAGCCTGTTTTCATTTTTTCTTTCTCATAAGGTGGTTGAGCTAATCTACATGATTTACCTTTTCAGACATACACCAGATAAAAACAATGTATGCTTATTGGAACTGAAGTTCAATAAATACTCAAGTGCAGAAAATGTGAATTTACTCCAGAAACCAAATGTCTGAGAAATATCCCACTACTGCACTAGCTCTAGTCCAGTGCTTCTCATCCCATATGCATGAGAATGCCCTCGGCATTTTGTTAAAAGGTACATCTTGATTCAGCACAAATGAGAGTGTGGTGTGCAATTTTAACAAGCCCTCTTAGCCAAGTGATAGCTGTTGTCTGAGCACAATGTGTTGACTGGAAAATTCCAAACCATAAGATCTTTTATTTGAACCTCTACAACTAACTGGTGGAAACCCTGCTTGGAGTTTTGTTGTGAGGTGTGTCTCTCTAGGCTCACATAGGACGAACCCATTTGGTGGTTTGGAGAATGGAGATTTGAGTCTTGTCTACAGTTTCCCAAAGCAGTGAACAAGAGATTGAGGTTCTCATAAGTTTTCCTGCAACATAGATGGATCCTTTGGGTGTGAAATTTGTGGCTTGCACAGTGTTTTACCTAAAAATTGGTTGTTTGAAAGATGGAGAGAGAGTGAATCTGATAATTCACTCCCCAAATGTCGGCAATGGCAGGACTGGGTTCGTGTTAAATCAGGAACTCAGTACAGATTTCTCATGTGGTTGGTAGGAATCCGGTTACTTGAGCCAACACCTGTGCGTTACAGAGAAACTAGAGTCTATATTAGCAGAAGCACAGGCCAAGACTGGATATCAAACTCGGGTACTGTGATGTGGAAGGCGGAACCCTCTGCTGTTTTGAATTTGAATCTTCAGTTTTCTCACATAGGTGATTATGTACAGAACTAGCTGTGCTTGATTCAGGTAATAGAAGCAAGTGTTTGTGAATAGTAATTGATAGAATAACCAAGCTATCAGCATCATCACTTGAATCAAAATTTTTTTCACAAAGAAACTTTTTGGGTAATCATTCTGAATATCGGTTCTTTGAATCTCAAGTTTGCCCTCCAACACAGCATGTGAGAGCTGTTTGGAAATTATAACAGAAAATGTATGGAAAAGCCTTACCATGATACCTTTATGTTAGGTGCCACCTGGATAGGCTAGTAGAAAAAATCTTGTTTAGGGAGGGTTTTATTCTTAGCTGCCCTTGATTATCTTCTGAATTACAGTAAAGCGCTTGATGGTCTTTGCAAATTCCTGCTAGGAATAAGAATTCTGAATAAACTTAAAGATGATGGTCTGTTTTCTGTGACCACTAAATGATGCTCTTTTGGGGGGTAGTGTGAACTGTGCAGGCTGCTGTTGGATGGGCTTTGTTCAGTTTTGAACAGAAGCCTGCAACAAAAAGTTAACTGGGCTTTAGGGACAGCTAATGTTTCCACAGGCTGCAGAATGTTACAGGCTTGATTGCGATCTTGACATGATAGAACAGAAATAAAGAGCAGCTCCGAAGTCCATTGGAACACTTGGAGAAGGAACAGGCAGTAAGGAAAAAAGAAGGCTGACAGAAGCTGGGCAGGCAGACAGGGCTATTTAATTCAAAGGGGATGGGTGTTAGTTAATTTATTTTGGATGAGGGAGATCTGGTTTCTAAGGGAGACTACAAGCTGTTGCCTGTTAGGTTGGGAACAATGTCATAGCTGCTATAGGAATATCATCCATCATCTGGGCGGCCGACTTCATCTTATATCCATGGTCCTGTATTCAGCCTAACTGAGCAGTGTCATTTGGACACCAAAAGCTCGCTTTTCTCACCCTTCCACATTGTTCTTATTGAACATGGTTGTCTTGTTGCTTGTCTCACTTTTAGCTTTTCTGCCAACTCCCTTGAAGTTTTGAAAGTTTCAATGGCAGGTGGAAGGAGGTTGAAAGAGTTGGAAGTTGGCATTCCTACAGAAATGACATCATTTTAGACACATAAAATCTTGGCTTGCTAGACCCTTTAAAAGTGTCACATGCTAACCAGAAAAAAAAAAAAGGCTCGTTCTTAAAATTCACCAAAGGAAATTCCTGGAATGGCATCCTGATCGCCTGTCTGGGACTCAGCTCTTTGACTACCAGGAATTATTTTGTTTCATACAACCAAAAAAAAAAAAAAAAAATGTGTCTAAGGATATCCTCCCACCTCCAGTTCTGTAAAGGCATTTATTATAGTGATTAAAATTTAAAGGCAAGATGTTATTATAGAATACAAAAAGAAATGAATAAGCATTTTGAGTCATCTGTAAAATTATTTTGGGGCCAACTCTATGGTTCAATGGGTTAAATTTTTGCCTTGAAGCCCTGGCATCCCGTATGAGTACTGAATCAAGTCTTGGCTATTCTGATACAGCTTTTAACTAAATGAGCCTGGGAAACCCATAGAAGATGGTGCAAGTTCTTGGGCCCCATCACCCATGTTAGAGACCTGGCTAGAATTCTGGGCTCCTGCCTTGGTGTTGGTCCAACTCTAACTGTTGTGGCCATGTGGAGAGTGAACTAGCAGATGGAAGACACCTCTTTATCATTCTGCCTTTGATGGCAAATAAAATACATATTTAAAATAAATAATCAAGTGAAAATGTTTTGCTGTCATGGCAAGAGCACTGGAGTTTGAAGAAAAGATCTGGCTGAAATAAATCACTTACAAATCTGAGGAATACTGCATAGGTTCATTATAACTCATCCATTACTAGCACTCATGTGGGAATTGTAATTTATTAATTTTGCAATTTTATTTATTTGAGAAGTATTAAGAGAAAGCAACACCATGCACTAGACACACATACAGAGAGAGAGAGAGAGAGGGAGAGAGAGAACCTCTCATTTGATGAATCAAATACCGAATAATAATCACATGCTGTCCTCCATTGGTGCCCACTGGCAAGAAGCTGGAATAGAGAACAGAATCTGTGAAGAGCTCCCTGACCCGCAGAGAAAGACTCTCCACGGTATGTGTCCTTTTCCATGGTACTTTATTCTTCCCCTAATCCGCACAAGCTTCACAATGTATATACACTTCGCGACCCAATCGACGTAAAGGTCAATCCAACATGCACAGAGTGTACCAATCATAATACAGATCACGTGCCATGCACGTGGTGAGCATGTGCTAGGGACCAATCAGGATGAAGTTCCTGGTTCTGCTAGGTTCCGCCTCCTGACCCTGGCGCACAGCCAAGGCGCCATCTTTAGGGCTGAGCAGCAAAGCTCCCAAGAAGAGCCAGGGCTGGAATCCAGGCAGTTAATATGTGATGTGAGTGTATCCTCTTTCTGTATTACTTGGTCCAATGCTAATAATATGAATCATAGAAAGCTGTGGATTATATGAGGCTGTAGCATATTGATTACAGTTTCTCCGTGGCCTTTGGTAGGATTGTTTGTTTCCCACTCAGATAGTTGCACATAATGTTGAGAATTCCGTGTTCAGGCATGTCCTACCCCCTCCTCCCCCTGCGAGGTACTGTCAGACGAGTTCTCTGGCTACACATCCATGACGGGACTGCTGGGTCATGGGATCCAGCCTGTAAGTGATTTTGGAGGACTCTTCATGTCATTTCTGTATCTGTTTTTTCTCTATATTAAAAAAAAACTCTTAGTTTATAAAACTGTTTCACCATTGACATTTCTTTGTTTTAAGACAACGTTCTAATGTTCATGGTTAAAGCTTATTGATTTGACTATTATTATTTCTTTAACTGGCTTTTTGTGATATTCTGATAAATATGTTTATAAAACAAACCTGTTATTAAAGCAGTATAGTTATTAAGTTGGTAAATTAAATAACTCACTGATATTTGGAAATTAGTATGGATCTATTTCTTATTAACCATGGAGTATTTCCGTATATAACTCTTTGGGTGAAGGAAGCTAATGAAAATTTGATTGCTTTTAGAGAAATGGTTCAATAAATAAAGGGAATAAACTAAAAAAATGGCTTCCAAAGCAATTCTTTAGGCACTATTATACACTCGAGAAATTATGTTGCTGCCTACCCATTTAGTCAGTGGAAGTAAAATAAAACCGTGAGAGCAGACATTGTGCTGTTTGGAATGCCTACATTCCATATCCAAGCTCCAGCTTCCTGCTAATGTACATCTTGAAAGGTAAGCTCATAATGGCTCAAATGTTTGGGTCCCTGCTACTCATCTGGGAGTCCTAGATGGAGTTCCTATGTCCTTGTGGGCATTTAGGGGATGAAACAGTGGATGGAAGATTTCTCTCTGTCTTTCCCTCCATGGCTCCTTCAATTAGAATAAAAGAAGGGCCACCAATGAAACTATGAAATACACCTTGACAACAAGATACTAGATTCTCAAGTGTTGCCTTTGCCTGCAATGTTATAACACATGTAAACCACAGAGCGTTTGAATTATGACTGAAGGACTACACTACTGTAAGAAACGATGGAAAAATGAAGGAGGGCATTGGAGAAGGAAGAGAAAGGACCGGGAAGGATGGGGAAAGCCCCATACCTACAAAACTGTAGAATGGGGAAAAAAGCCATGACATCTCATTTCTTGTGAGATAACAAATGCCTGGATTCATTAGTCAGAATTATCTTGGGAGAGAATGTGATTGTACATGATTTCTTTAGTTTTAACAATATGTTTATTTTTTTATGTTACATTCTGCAGAGATTCGGTGTTTGCAGTATTTGGTGTACACTGTGCTTGCTTTTCTACTCACACCATTTCTGATACAAATCCTCAAGTGCTAGAATGATACCTTGAGATTGTCAATGATTTGTTAAAAAATTGGCTTCGGATAATTACTTATCAACAGGTTTAGCAGGACATCTTATATGAAGAATTTATTTTAGCCTATAAAATTTAATTCAATCCATAGACTTAGATTAAAAATTCTTCCAAGTCTTTAGCTTTTAATCAGAAGATTTTCAATATACAAAAGTGGCACAAAAGCATTCCAAAAGCCCTAATGAAAGGTAAATGGCATTGGTCATTGTTCTTTTCTAATTCATATCCCTCTGCCTTCGTCTGAAATTTGTTTAGACTTTCATGGGGGATGGAGATAAGAAAGGTGAAACAATCTCTCATGGATATCCTCTTTTTCATGCCAGGAGGTTATTTGCTATTATACTGCAACTTGAATCAGGATAATATATTTGAGCCATGTGTGAAGGACAAATATATTCCTTAATAAGAGAGCTCAGCCAGATCTAAGGCAGTATAAATTATGAAATATCTAACTCTTTTCCTGCATACTCAGAACAAAGAGAACTGCTTTTTGTGAAGAAATGCTGATTTTAGTGTACTGCTATTTTAAACATACATGTTTTCAGGTAGCTTGGGAACTTTCTAAGGTTAAAATGCTTGTGTTCAAATGGTTCTGTGTTGGTGCTGAGGTGGAAATGACTTAAAGAGGGAGAAACCCGGCAGACCACCTTCTGTATTGGCAAGGATTGGCCTTATTTATGTTGGAATGGAGAGGGCCAAGGACAATGCAAAATGTATGAAATGTGGCCAATAGGTGTCTGCTGAAAAAATAAGTGGGTTGAGAACTTAAGTAGTTGCAGTTGAGAAGAGAATGTGAAGGAATCGTATTCTGAGTTTCTGAAAGGTTACTGGTATTCAACTTCAAATGCTTCATTTATGAAGGAAATGTAACCGTGGAATGAACAATAGTTAGGAATAATTAAATCTCATTGTGACCTACTTTCTTCAGTCTGGAGCATGAATATATTAATATTTACCTCCTGTGTTTATTTTTCCTATGCTCTCTAGTTGGTTTATAGCATACAATTTATTGCTGTACACATTACCTTGTATATATTTTATAACCTTTTAATCCTTATCAGAACTGAGTAAATATGAGTTATTTTTTAAATTAATTGAGATTCTTTATAAGTAAGCTTTCATAAACTTTTTTTTAAAAAAAAAATCAGAACTCAGTTTACTCAAGATCAGATTTCTGCTAAAAAAATCCCTATGAATGTAAGGAGTGCGTTATGGCACATTGTTTAGTTGAAATGAGAGTTCACACAGATGATGTTTCAACAAATATAGAGCTTTATTAGATTTTTAGAAACTATTTTTAATACGCTGTTGGATTCTGTTCACTTGTGTTTTGCTGAGGATTTTTCACTCTTTTGATCATTAAGGGTATTGGCCGGTAATTTTCTTTTTTTTCCTTTTGTCTCTGTCTGGGTCTTGTATCAGGGTAAGTCTGGCCTCACAGCATGAAAGAGTGAAACACTGGTCCCCTGGAATTGAATCTCTTACACACCACAAGGCTAAAGGACAAGTCATGATGGCAGCAGCCAAACAGCAGTAGAAACATTAGTGACTTGATCCTCTGAGATTGACCCCGTTAATTGCCTACCATGAGTAAGTGTACTGATGGACTACTCTCTTACCATACGTCAGGATGAAACTGTTGGATTTCTGCCTATGTTACCATTATAGGGCTTTGATGTATTTTGAATGTGGTATAAGTAATCCCAAATTTGTTCTTTTACATTCATACTCATTCATAAATATTTCCCTTTAAGTGTTTATGTAGAAGCAGTCTTCTGGTTGGAGTGGATATAAAGATAACTCTGAGAGGGAAGATGACTCATATTTTCCATAGGCCATAAAAGCCTTCACAGTCTTGCCTAGTTGAGTATCCTACATAAATTGTTCTATTTGTTTGGGGTCCCAGGGTCTCCAATGTGGGGCATGCTGTGAGGGTCCTACTAAAGTGGTTTTGATAGTTTAGCAGTTCTGTATTGTGCCGATCTTGTCACTCCAATCACGATGAAATATCCTCAGACTCCACTGACTGACATAGTCCAGCCTAGAACCTCCTTTTGACCAGGTATTCACTGCCAGCTCTTTGCTGGGGTAGTTGATCGTTTTGTTCTGTCCTCCATCCTCCTTTATGGTATCAGCTGTCCTTTGAAGGCTTCAGTGTACTGCCATATCCTGCATGTGCATCTGGCTTCAGCGGAGTAGTGGACATCATAAACTCTTAGTAAATAAACATTTGTAAGCATATGAGGACCATGGCTATTATTACTCTGCTAATTAGTGCTTTAAGCAAAACATAAGATTATTTCCCCCACATATAAGGCAAAACTAATATACTTTTATAGGCTCTGATTCTGATTATCTGCTTAAGAGTTAGTGCATAGCTCAACCATTTTAGTCGTGGTTTATCTGTAGGATGGGTGTTTCACAACCTCCTATTCTCAGCCAAGTTAATGAGCTTCGAAAAAAGTGACAACAGTTTCTGTTCTTCCATCCATTCCTCATGCCCACTGTTAGGGATAATGCGATAATGCCCCTCAAAGTCACACATTGTATTTATGCATAGAGAGGTGATCAGTGCTGGCAAAAGGACATTCTTGTGGTTTCAGATATGCTCCATTCTGAAATATCTCAAAGATCTGAGCCAGGTCCTGCAGAGGAGTGAGAGGAGCTCGGTTCAGTGCCTTGGACCCCACAAAGTGGCAACCAGGTGGAACCAAGGCTCCCAAGAGGGGCATGAACAGGTAGAAGTGAGATGGAGATGTGAGTGGGAAGAAGGGAATCCTGGATACCTCTCCCGGACTAACCTTATTGGAAGGAAAGGTGGCCCTGTGGAGGCAGCTGACACAGATGACCTGCTCTCTGGATCCCAGTGCGTTTCTGACACACTGCTGGTAGGATTTCAGCTCTTATGGCAACGAAGCTCTTCCTTCCTGTCCCTCTATCTACTGCATGACATTAAATAAAGTGTGTGTGTATGTGTGTGTGTGTGTGTGTGTGTGTGTGTGTTGCAGCATATGCCCCATAGCTCATTCTATCTAAGATTTTATCAACTAGAAGATGCATCCTTGTTTTAGGAACCATTGAGGAAAAAGAAACCAGCCCTGTTAATTTACCCATAACAGTATTTTACTGGCATTCAAAATTTAGAGCCTGCATATATGAAAAATTTTTTTACATATATTTACATATATCTATTTCTCCCCTGTGTCACTGTTGAGCATATGTATAGAAGCAAACATATGTAAAATCAATTCAATATTCTTAAATGTGTTCTTACTTGAAGCCTGTGTTAATGGAATTGCTTTGCTGCTAAGTTGCTAATGTGTGTTCACATGATGCAGATGGTCCTTCCTATAATTGAGGATGCTGATGGCATCTCTGAGAAATGTGCTTTGTATTTTCTGTGGGATTTTCTTGTTAGAAAGTGAACTCCAATCTGCACGTTTTGGTCTATTATCATAGATGATGATAATTGCTATGACTGTCACTAACTGACCTGAGAGTCAACTGCATACCAGTTCCACAGATGCTAAGTATGAGGGAACTATGTGACTTAGAATTAATAAAACCTCGTGATTAATGCTCCACAGTGGTTAAAATCTCAGACTTCTCTTTTAACTACATGAACAGAAAACTAGGTTGTTTGAGTCTTTCATGTTGTGCTCTGGGTCATATAAGCTACAGGCTTCCATAATCTGGGAAAGCAAATGATTTGTAAAGTATATCTCTCCCAAGAGGTGTCAAGTTCTGTTTGCCAACAAAGATCATAAAAACAGAATTAGCCAGATAATTTTTGAGTTCAAAGTCTACAAATGCAAAAACTTTGGAAATGGCATGCACTAATTTTGCAAGAGGTGCTGCAGGCACAGACATGTATCATAGTGTTGTGCAGAAATGCCTTTTTGAGCGTGTAATGGAGACATTGGGCAAATTGGCTGAAACACATGGCCTCTGGAATTGTGTGCTTTTCCAGCCGTGGAGCTTAAAATCCATATTGTGTTGCTGCTTCTTGTCAAGGAGAGTTTCTGCTCAATAGACTTTTCTGTGCATGCTTAAAAAACTGTCCTAGTTCATTTGTGGAGTCAACATTGCAAGCAGCAGGAAAGAAACAACATCTTCAATTTCCAAACACACACAGGTTTTCTCTGACTGGGTGGGTCCCTGTTTTCCCTCTGTTTCAGACAGCAGAATCATCAGTCCCTTGTTACCTTGGCAACGATGAAAGGATAATAGAATTAGAATGTCCTGAAGCACCACACCAGCATCGTGCTCTTAGAAGAAAAGACAAACAACACAATTAAGGAATAGAATTTGTGATACTTTAAACGTACACTGCCCATTCACTTTAAATTGATGGCATTTATTGGTGAAAGATAATGTATGTGCAACTCAAAATAATGAAAAAATTTCAACCGTAACAATATTTGTAAAATGAGCAGGCCCTCTTAGGATAAGGCTTTCTCTAATACATGTGTTTTTGTTTTTTTTTTTTTGTTATCAGCTTTGCATGTTTCTCTTATCATTTAACTTTTTCATCAATTTAAAAATGATGACAGTGAAAGTTGTTTTCATGGCAGTCACTGAGGGTATTCGCAGCTTATTTCAATAGGTTGGAAAATTCTTGAGGCTCTTTCTATAACCACATGCTTGCCCTAGAATGACTTAAATTCCCGATGACTGATATTCTCTTTAATGACTGATATTTAATGACTGATATTCTCTTTAAATCTGCTGCTGAGCTCTTTTCCAAGAGTTCTCCTTCTCTGTTTTACTTCTAGAGTGATTCTAGGAAAATCTCCAGGATTAAACCTTAGTCTTCCTAATATATAGAAAGGTACTCTTAAGTATCTCCAGGTCTGACTTAATATCTGGATGCTTTATTCATCAATCTGTTATTATTTTTAATTTTTAATTTGAGAGAGAAAGAGGATATGTAGAAGGAAATGGAGAAGGAGGACGAAGAGGGGGAAGGACAGGGAAATCTTTCCTTGCACACTTACTTCCCGAATGCCTGCAGCAGTCTTTCCTGGGCAAAGAAATGCAAATCCAAGTCTCCAGCATGTATTACATGAGTGGGAATAGCTGTTACTATTGCCTCCCAAGGTCTGCATTGGCAGGAATTTGAGTCAGGAACACGAGCTAGGAGTTAGATCCAGGTATTTAATGTAGAGAACAGCAGTCTTAACCATTGGGCTAAGGGCCACTAATCCTGACTTCTAAGTCTTCATGCATCCTCTCCCTTTTGCCACTGCATAGCAGTTGGATTTACTTTTGGTACAGTACAGACTTTTGACAGGTAAACTTCTCAGGTGTAAGATAAAAATGTCTATAATTTTATCTGTTGACAATCTCATTATTTGTGATTAAGATATATCAGGTCCATACACTAATATCTTGCAGTAATGATACAGTAGCTTAAAAAATCTTTTTATGATAAGACATACTTTAAGTGTTGCACATGATAATCTGATTAAGGTAAATAAAAATAGTCACTTTTCTCTTCCAGTTTGAAGAATCTTAGCCATTGAATACCTCAGAAACCTCTGGCCTTGGGTAAGCAGCAATAATCTTATTTGATGATTGAGAGCGGTGCTTGGGCTTACAGTTACTTTTTGCTAAGCGTATGAATATTTGGTTCACTCAAGGTAAACTTTACTTTCTGCTTTTTAAATTTCCTCTGGGAGTTTAATTGTATGAGCAGAGTGCAGTATTTGCTTTCTAGTATTCAACGCTTTCTAAAGTAATATAGGTAATACCTTTGTTAAGGCCAATAAAATTGTATGACTCAGATTTTTACATTGCCAGTAAAGGACATTATTGTTCCCCTTCTATATGGACTTAGAGCAGGACAGGGAGAAATGAATGGAATTCTTTTTTTCTTGTTCCTAGAGGTGGAGTCAGTTTCTTTCTGACAGTATAATGCCACTTGGCTCATTTTAATTCTGCAAACATTTCTCTGAGCACACCTCATAGGCAAAGCATTTTACAAAACATGGTATGCTGTTAAAGACAAAAAGTGAACTGTACGCATCTGTTTGGTGAAGCTGTTGCTCAGAGAACTCTTTATTCACACTTCGTCTGTGGTTGGGTATATTTTTCAAGAATTGATGTAATTATCTGATGGCAATGCTGAGTGTGTGTGAGTTGACAGCTGAGCCATCTGTTGTCTGGGACAGTCTGTCTCCACTCAGGAAACACAGTGATGGCATCTCTTGGCCCACCCCAGGGTAGCACATCAGAGTAAACACTCAACAGGGGTCTCTATCGTGGGAGAGGCTGCTGCCCATGAGAGCACTTTTCTGGGTCCAGAGAAATGGAAGGTTGTATGAAGTAGCCTTGTGGCTACTATTTCCACCAGAAATTGAGAAAGAGTAGTTTTTAATCTTTGATTCCATGATTAGCAATATTTTAAAATGTAGACCTATTTTGATTAGTGTCATTCTGCCCTCTACATATTTTATGCAATTATGACTAATTATTTTATTTTTAAAAGAGTTATTTTATTTTTATTGGAAAGTCAGATATATGTAGAGGAGGACAGAGAGAGAGGAAGGTCCTCTGTCTGATGGTTCACTCTTCAAGAGGCTACAATGGCTTGAGATTGGTGCAACTCTGGCTGTTGTGGCCACCTGGGGAATGAATCAATGAATGAAAGATCTTCTTCTATGACTCTTCTCCTTTCTGTATAACTGACTTTCTAAAAAAAAAAGTAAATCTTTAAAAAAAAAAAAGATGGGAGCCACATAAAAATTGAAAGGTATGAAATAAATGATGTAACAGTGATTCTTACAGATCTAGAAAAGAATAAACTAACCTTAAAATTAGTAGGAAAGAAGAGACAATAAAAATTAGAGAAGAAATAAGCAAAAAAAAAAAAAAGAAAATGTTATCTCTGAAATGAGTTTTTTTTTTTAAATAAACAAATTGGTAACCCATTGGCCCAACTAATCAAATAAAAGTGGACACTCCAAATCAGCAAAATCAGAGGTGAAATGGTGGTACTACTGATACGACAGAAAAACAAAAATCACTAGGAATTATTAGAGACAGTAATATGTCATCAAATTGTAAAACAAATTGTGGGTAGGTTTCTGGACACATGTGATTTGCCCAAATTGAGGCAAAAAAAAAATAGAAAAACCTGATAAATCAATAACAAAGATTGAGTTTGTATCAGTAATAAAGTGCTTCCCAACAAGGAAAAACCGAAAGAACTCATCAAATTCCATTTAAATTATTGAAAACAATTGATATAGAAGTGAACCTCTCCAACTCATTCTGCAAGGTGAGCATTACCTTACTTCCAAAACCAGAGAAAAATACAACAAAAGTGGAACTTTGTCCTATATCCCTGAGGAACACAGATGAGACATGACCTCCAAACATGCTATCTCCTCCAATGAACAATGAGTCCAAAAGCTCGCCCACCTGGACCAAGTGAGATTTTGTCCTGGGGCACAGGAATGATTCAAAAATGCAAATCAATAAATGTGATATATCACTTCAACAGAGTGAAGGATAAAACCATAGAATTATCTCAATAGATATAGAGAAATAATGCCATAAAAGCAACATCCTTTCATGAAAAAAACCTTTAAAAAATTGAATATAAAAGGAACATAACTCCACACAATCAAGGAAATGCATGACAGACATACATCCTGCATTATATTGAACGGGTAAAAGCTGGTGACATTTGCACCAAAATCCAGACCCAGACTGAAATCGCCACTTTCACTATTATTATTCAATATATTTCAGGAAGTTCTAGCCAGATTAATTAGACAAAACAAAACAAAAACAAAAACAAAAAACCCAACAAAACAAAATGAAAAGAACCCTGAAAATAATAAATAAATCAAAGAGAGGCATATTAGAAAGGAGGAAGTCAAATAATCTTTTCCAAATGAAATAATCTTTCATATAGGGAAATCAAAAGATTCCACTAAGATACTGTTGGAACTCATAGAGAACTTGGCAGAGTTGCAAGATACAAAACCAATGCACAAAATCAATACACAAAATCAGTACCTAAAAATCAAGAGCGGGTTTGTATACCAAAAATTCTCTGAGAAAGAACTTTTATGATCAATCCTATTCACAATAGCTACAAACATTTAAGTATCTTATGATGAATTTATACAAGAGGTGAAGATCTCTACATTGTGCAACACTTAAACAATCAGAAGAAAAAACACACACAGAAAAATCTCCCATGCCTGCAGATTGGAAGAATATAATTAAAATGTTAATACTGCCCAAATCAATGTACAGATCAAATGCAATTCTAACAAAAATACGTCATCAATTTTAGTGGAAGAATCCATGCTAAAGAACCAGTTTTAGAGTCCAGAGTTGTGGTTCCAAGGATTAAGCAACAGCCTTCAAAGGCAGGCAAGTTGGAGTTCCTGCTGCTCCTGCTAATGCCTCTGAGAAGACAGTAGAGAGTGGTCCAAGTGGCTGGGCGTCTGCTATCAATGTAGGAGACCTAGATGGATGTACAGGTTTCTAGATTCAAGCTGGTTCAACTCCAGCCATCATGGCTATTTGAATAGAAAACCAGCAGGTGGAAGATACTCTCTCTTCATCTTTCTTCTTCCCTTCCTCTTTTTTAACTCTGGTTTTTCAAATACATATATCCCTTTAAAAAAATAGATCAAGTAGATACATTTACATTGATTTTTATGAGCAAGAACATTCAGCAAAGTATTGTTTTACTAAATATTAGTAAATAACTTAAACATTTGCCAATCCAGAAAATCTAAAGTAAAAGATGGCTTGGCTAGTAGGAGCCTTTCAATATAAGTTACATTCATATTTTCCAGGAATAACAATAAATGGTGTGACTCACTATACACATTGAATGGAAAAGGAAGATATAAATAAATGCAAGGATTTTTTATATGAGATCATAGTAGCTGTATTCAGTTAATGGCTATTGCTCTAACAAACAGTTCTAAATTCTGATTCCCATTGCTTGACACAATAAAAGCTTGTTCTTGGCTGACAACATAGTATAATGTTGAATGGTAGTATTTATAGATTTCTTTATGACCCTGACAACCTCAGTCAGTGTATGACTTCAGGATTGCTCTGGTGGCAGATAGTGTAGGCGGTTGACTGTTTTAACTGCGTTGGTCCATAATGATATATAGCTTTTGCTCATATTCCATGGGCAGAAGCCAGGTACCTGTTTCCTGCTTTCTAAAAGGAAGGGAATAGACTGGACTTTTGTGAGTACCTTTATCATAAAGAAAATATGCAAAACTATTAACTTTTCTAGCTGCTGATCCATGACTCATTTTCTACTTTGTCCTACTTGAGTATTAGAATTTTCAAAAATAAATGTAAGCTAAGTTTCTAAACAGCTCAAAACTATAAATATTAAAACTTGCAAGCAGTGTCTCTGGGTTAGCTACTTATCCTTCCTCTGAAAGAGCAGACATCTTGGAGCGTTTACTTCAATATATGCCTCTGTGTAATCTCTTAAAGAGGTTTCTCAGGTGCTCACCCAAGTGATAGAAAATCCATCAAGGCCAGCCTGGGGAAAGCCTTCTCTGTGCACAGGTGACTTGGATATGATATTTACCAACACTGATCTCCCAGATTGCTTTAGCTGATTTGGCACGCCTGGAGGATTTTTCCATTCTCTCACTGTTCCGTGCTTCCCTTCCAAAGACTTTCCTCAATCAAAGAGAACAATAGTTTATATGAGATGAAGTGGGATTACAGTGAATTGAAAGTTCTCTTTTGGCGGCCTCTTTAAAAAATGATTTTTTAGCAAACTACTTGCATGTGAAGATAGAGGTTGAACATTCATTTTATTCTGTGTACATCAAGTTTAATTAAGGATTTAACAGGAATTAATATTGATCATCCTATGCAGTATTATTTATTGCCTTTTGGAAAAAAAAAACACCCTGTAAATATCAAAGAAGAAAAAGCCCTTGCAGGCAGACTATGATGCTTTTTATCTACGATTTGAATCTGCATTTATCTCTGACCTTGATGCTGGATGAGGTACTGTGGAGAGCTTGCTTCTGTGAAGACGTTTTACAGCTGCACTCAACACTGGCTTCAAGGCTGAAGTTTTCATTTTGTTACCTCATGCTTATTTTCTGTCTCATGGCATGCCACTTTCTTGCACTTGTCCTGTTAAAGCGTCCACCATGGCTATTTAATATTTAAGGGCCTGGATCATTTTGCAGGTTTTAGTTTAAAGGTAACCATAGCACGTACACACATTCATTATTAATTGTAGAGATGCACTGTAAGTTCTTGGGAATCTTCTTTCAACATCAATTTCATGGGAGTGCTGCTGTCAGCAGAAGTAAGCTCTGATATCTGTGTATAACGAGGGGACCAATGCACTGACAACTGATCCAGAATGCTGTAAAGCGTTCATATGGGTGCGGAGATCATGCTAAAAAGGGAGATGAAGCCGGAAAATGACAGGCCACGGAGAGTCCGGTTTCGGATCGCATCATCTCACAGTGGACGAGTTCTGAAGGAAGTGTATGAAGATGGACAACCTCCCGGCTCTCTGGATTCGGAATGTGCCAGTATCTGCGGCATTGATGGACTAAGCGATTCTGATGGACATCAAGATGGCCACTTAGGATCGGAAGGCGATGAGCATGAGAATGACCAGGATAACTTGCTTGTGTTAGCAAGGGCTGCCAGTGAAAAGGGTTTTGGTACAAGAAGAGTCAACATTTTGAGTAAAAATGGCACAGTGAGAGGCGTCAAATACAAAGTGAGTGCTGGGCAAGCTCTGTTTAACAATTTGACCAAAGTACTCCAGGTAAGTCCTTCTGCTTTCCTTCTCCTGAACTTTGTTCTTAACTCAATTTCTGAACACATCTCAGTTCTCGATTTAAGGCAAGCCTCTTGGAATCAGAAGTCAAAAGACACTCCTCCCACTCTCCCACCTCCATACAGCCATTGATGAAAAACAGGTCATTATTCTTGACATAGTAGCCCATCTTCTCAAAGCTGAATTACTAACATGTGCAAGATCTTTTCTTCCCATGTGATAATGACAACACTGAGTTTCATTAGCTTGAAAGGAAGACAAACTATAGTGAGCAGAGTTTCTAAGCAAAGCAGAAGTTAATTTCATCCTGGTTGATTATCCTCAAAACAATGGGTTAGCATTCATCATTGTTGGTATAGATATTTCAACCAGCAGAAGTTGAGTGTTTAAAGTCATTGATGCTGGATTTAGCTGGAAAGTTGTGAAACTACAAAGGCTGAATTTGACTTCTCATGCCTGAGTAGATTTCATCTGAGACCTATTTTTAAAATTCATTTGCCCATATTAACGCTAGAGCGACACTTGAGAAAGTTATTACTCTGTAAATATGTAGGATCAGTTTTTAGAGTTAAAATGACCCAATTGAATGTGCTGAATTGTACAGCATAGGTATGTATATAATATTCATATCCAGAGGACTTTGACAGAAGACCATGCCAAAAGAAACGTTTGAGACTGGCTGGAAATGGTGGTAAAGAAAGCTTTGTTGTTATTGTCAAACCTAAACATCATTTTTTTTTTTAGGAGTGGGGTTCAGAATCATTATTGCTAAAGTAGCAAGCTAATAGTTTTCATTTTATGTTATTCTCAATATTTAACTATAAAGTTATAATTGATAATTGCTCAAGCTTTTGCATTAGTACGAAAATGAGAGTGATAGGGAGAAAGAATCTCAACAAAATTATTTGATTTTCAATTTTAGAGGAAATATTTTTAGAAGTTCACACTGTGAGGATAAGTATAATTTCAGGTAAAGAAAAAAATCAGTTAAGGGCAGAGATATTTTTCATACATAAAATTTACCTACAAAATATTTTACAGATTTAGAGTAGAGTTGGAAACCCAAAATCAGAAACTGAAACTCTGTTTATTAGTTTGGAAATCAGTCATGTATGAATATCTAGAGATGTGACTATTAGGCTAAGATCATTTTAGTGGTCGTTGAGTTCTGCCCAATGCAGAAATTTCTGCCAAGGTGTAGATTAAGATTTATTGTAACAATTAAGTTCTAAAATGCCTGCATTTGTTGTGGTTAACTTTGCATGTCACTATTTGAATTGCTTTATAATCTGGATAGTTGTTTACAAAGCTGCAGTACTTGTTTGGTACTTTGCATTTATTTATTCAAATAGTCTAAAAAAGTGTCATGCGTGGGCAAATATCTTAAAATCTTCAATGTCTACAGGTGAAAAAATTATTCTTCTCCTAATGTGTTTACCCTGACAACCCTACAAACAGAAAATAAAACAAATTTCAAAGTCAACTTAATATCAGATTAGGTTATAATCCTTATTAACATTTTTCCATGTATAATTTCACCACCATTTTTCAAAAAAAAAATTTAGCAAAGCTTTTTTTTTCTTTTTCTTTCTTTCTTTTTTTATTTTTTTAGTAATTGAAACCCATCTATTTTATCCTCATCTTTAAGAGGAAAATGATGTTAGTAGCAGAGGTCTCTCAAAGTCTTTGATATTTGATAATTTGTTTCCCATCTCAATGTACTTTATTGACAATTTAAGTAATGTAATTAGCAAGAAATTACAGATTTTGGTCATCATTTTTAGTTTCATCATTATCATTTTAACATCAAGTGAATACCTGGTGTACTTCTACATAAATATCCCCCAGGGCAAAACAAGTTATAAGAGTTTTTACTTTTGGAGCAGGGCTGCCATTTTCAAATTTTGGTAATTCCGCTGGCCTCGCTGTGTGAACAGCCCTTCTTGGATTTGTATATTTTGGCTGTACATCTTGCAGAGACCTAATTTGTGTCCTTGTCAGTTTCTCAGGAAATTGTAAGTCCTAAGGGATATCAGATGTGTTAGGCATATGTCTCAGGATAAGTAGGTATGATCCTACAGGTGTCTCACAGTCCAGTAGCAGAGAAGAAATCAGGAGGTAAAAGAAATTGTTATTGAATTTTTTCTGTAGCCATGGGCAGGCATGTCTTATTCTCTGTATCCATATATGTGTTATATATCCCTTACAAACTTGCCTGAAAATAACTGTAACTATTCTGATTTTTCTCAATAAGGAAAACTGAGCTTGCAGTATCTCAGATAATTTGATTCAGGTTCCAGTGTATGGCCAGTCTTACTGAGCAAGGAACTGTGATTGAAGAGACAAATGTTGCTACTCATTTTAAGTTATAAAAAACAAACAAACAAACAAAAACCCTTAAAGCACTCACTTTGAAAGTTGAGAGGGGGAAATTCTAAATATAAACCAAGTATTTGGAAGACCCTGTAAATTATTTTGCTCTCTCTCTCTATTGGTTTTCCACTGTCATTCCTGTTTCACAAACAATTGCAATTAAATTACAAAGCTTTCACTGACACAGAGAATAGTTTTTCAGATAATTTGCTTTAAAACATTTTTACTTCTTAGGAATAATTATGTGAAAGTTTTCTACAAAACAGTATCATAACTCATTTCTATTTCACTTGTCAGTTATTTTATCCGGAAGAATCCTGGGTTAATTCTGGACTGTGAGGCAAGGAGAGAAAGGTCATCTGGCTGCTTTAGGACCCCAAAAGATGAGTCATTGACTCACTCAAGGGTCTCCTCCAGTATGGATTACAACATTTCACATTCAGGTAGTTGAATTTCCCATCTCTCCTGAAGATAACAGAAATATGCTCAAGAGAGGGCAGTTTGGAATTATGAAAACCTGGGATCCGGCTGTAGCCTACACATAAACATTTATTACAAGCTTTTTGATTAGTCTTAGAAGCACCAAGATTTGAAAATCGTTAGTCTGGAGTTTAAAGAGTACATTAATCCAGCTCTATGAGATAAATGAAAACATTCCTTAATTGTCTTATGTCTTCAAACATTGAGGAAAGTAAGAAGGTATGCATGGATTGATGATCAGGTTAGATCAGCAGAAGTATTTTTCCTGAGCTAACGATGAGGAGAGACTATGCTGACATATTTCCCCTTGATATCCTCATTTATGGATTAAGTTGGGAGCAGAAGCATAACTATTATTAGTATACCCTAATGTAGTTGCTCTGTTTCAGTATTATTTAAGACTATTTGTACCTAGAGTGTTTATTTATGATTACTAGAAATTTTGGGAAATTAAAAAAAATTCTTTTAAACATTAGTCATTTATTTAATTCAAAACAAATTACAAAACTATTATGACTTATTGCCCAGTTTGCATGACAGATTTGGAATACATCTTAGCAGCAACGTTTTTCTAAACTCTCTTAGGGTGAATCATGAAGTATGCTTGTAAGGTCTTTTAGGGTGGATAATAAAAGACAATAATTTTGCTAATTTATTCTTATGGGATTTAATTTCAAATGGTAATGTTTTTCCTGGATTTGTCCCAAAACTATTTGAGTACACTGTTATAAACTATAATTTTAATTCCTTGTTCTCCAAATGTAAATACATAATATTAGAGAAAAATACATGGAAGAAGGAAAAGAGCTGTGATATACATCATAACTCAGCAGCTTCTTTCCAAGAATTGAAATATGTGATTCCTATATATGCAAATACAGGCATATTTGTCAATATGATATATTTGTAAACATGGCAACATTTCAAGATAAATAAAAATAAGGTGCTTGCAGAAAATTTTTATTTGGCACATGACTTTCACATAAATTATTTTACCCAATTGTGCCCAAAATTTTGCAAAATAAACAGGGAAATTATTTTTTATAATACCTGTTTTTGAAACTGTCAGGGAAATCAAGTGACTAGCTAGTAATATAACAACCCTGAATGTTTTACTTAGCTGTTTTTAGTGTTCAAAATGACAACATCAATTGCAAAACTCCCACACTTAAAAAGTAGTAAAGTAACAAATATGAACATAATATAACATGTGTTATGATATAGATTTGCCTTTGTAGAAAGTTCAGTATTTGATTAGCAAGTTATAAATTTTATCATTTATTTAACATTTGTCTTTTGACAGTTTTTCAAGCAGAGTTAAATAGCTTTCATTTAATTTAAATGATGCTTTAGTTTATCAAGACCCATTATTTTCATAGCATTTTATTGATCTGTTGTGAGATTCCAAGAGTAACACTGAAAGATGATTTAGCTACCACCAGTAAGACTGCTGTGCAGTAATGCTCACTAACTCAGTGTGGAACGTACTGGCAGAAGTTCCTTGGCAGTATTTCTTATCTACCTCTGGTTCAGTGTATAGCACTGGTAGCAGAATATTGGTAGCAGAATAATATTCTGAGAAAACAAGGCAATATTTTCAGTGACTCCTTGGCCCTTGTGTTTTATTTGGACCATTCTGCAAATACACAGGAATAGTAATAGTTAACCCTGAGCAAGTACCTGCTGAATGTCAGGCAGATCTTATTTTTGTGCATTGCTGTATTTCTTCCTCATAGCTATTCTATGAGGTGACATCATTGTTAATAAATTAATTATAATTTGAGCTCCTTTTTTGCATGACAAACACCACATTTTAGGATTTTTAAATACCATTTATCCAAAAAAGCTTTAAAATATACTTTTCTAGAAAAGAAGAATCTGTTAATAGGTACATTTCATTTTTTCACTTACTAGGAAATGGGCAAGAAGCTCTAGGATTTCTGACACAATTGGAAATGATATAAGGAACTGCACTAAAAAAAAAATAAAATAACTTGGCCTCCAAAAGTCAGGAAGAAAAGAGCACAGAAATTGAGTTGAAACTACTACTATATGATTATGTACCATAAAAGAATTTGAGTTTTGTGAGCTCCTTCCATAGATTGTCCCTTTTCTACCCCTGATCACTGTATTAGGCACTAAAACTGAGTAGTTCCTCAACTGATGTTCTTTTTTCAAAATTAATGAATTAGTGAAATTCCCTAGGCAGGATTATTTTATTCTGCTTCTGCCTGTTTTGGATTTGAAGAGCTCCCATATTGCATAAGACAACAATTTGCATGATGAAGGGTTCTAAGAGCACTTCATTTCAGCTTTTCTCTAGTGCTTAATCTTCAACACTGCTCCAATCATTCACTTATCCAGCATTTATGGCATATGTATTATGGATCAGACACGGCATTACACAATATGCAGAATAAAGCCTTCCACATCCATAGAATTTTCAGTGATGTATGAGAATTTTCAGAATAAGGCAGATCCTCAAACAATTCAAGCACAAACTCAGCATCATTTCCTGTTTACAGAGAATTTCTGTTTGTATCTCCTAGAGTTTACAACTCATTCTTCATTTTCCCAATGTTGTTCTGTTAGTCTTTGTCTTATATTATCATTATTTAATAATTTTCTTCAGTGTTCACTTGCATTCTAATTCTAACTGACTTGTTTAACCAAGGACTCTTCATCTTTCAAGTCTCCAGAAGTAATAGTAACTAGCCATGAACACTGACATACAAGTTCTTTGCATTTTATTAAAACTTTCTGCCTTGAATTCAGTGGATGTACAAGGAAGATGGAATATCTCTCCTCCACTCATGTGTCATCACATTTTAATTTGTGCAGCCTTGGTTGCTTGAGCATTATCTGTCTGAACACACTTCTCAGCAACGTGCTGAGAAAAATCCACGGAAATTCATCCAGAGATGAAGCTACTTAACAGACTGTTATTAACAGCCTGTGGTTGCTGCATATTTAGGGAATCAGTAATGATGTTTCTTTAAGCTTTATGCAGTTAATTAAAAAATATTGATATAGAATCCGCATCATATGCTTCAGTCATTAAAAATGTACCCTATGATATTTGACATGTTTTTAAGGTTGTACATAAAATCTCCACACATCAATTTAAGAACAGATCACCATCCACAAATAAACTCTATATCCGTTCATAGTCATTCCCTGGTCCTTCCCCCTCTCACTGCTTATCTTCTCCCCTCAAGCCTCTTGGACCTAGGCAATCACTCATTTCCTTTTATCCCTAATATTTTCATAGTTTGCATACTTAAAAAAAATTCTCCCTGTCCAATTGGATTTATAATGTCCCTTGACCAACCTATTTGCATTCCTCCTTTTGTCCAAACAACTTAAGACCTTGGCACCAGCACTCTACTCACTCCTTATATTAGGTCAAGTTTTCATATTCTTGTGTGAATCAGGTCACATGACATTTGTCTTTTGGTGCTTGACTCATTTTGCTTCATATAATTTCTTCATAATAATTCGTATTATTGAAGACAGGATTTCATGTAGTATTCCATTATGATATATAATCAGCCCTAACCAACATGAAATCAATATGAATCAATATTAAGCCATATGAACCAATACATATCTATACCTATCTGTATATATCATATTTTTATTACATTCCTTTGTGGACACTTAGATTTGATTCTATGTTTTTATTTACTGTGAATAGTGTTGTAAAACATGGGAGTATAGATATTTCTTAATCTGAAGAATATTCCATTTGAGAATGTATTCTGCATCTGTTGATAGAATGTTCTATTTATGTCTTTAGGGTCTATTTGTTCTGTGTTGCAGGTTAATTACAATGTTTTCTTATTAATTTCTGCTGATTACTTAGACTGGCATGTTAATAGCCCCTACTACTATTCGGTTGTGGTCTATCTCTTCTTTCTGGTTTATTAATATTTGCTTAGATAATCTGATCTTGGGTCCATATTTGTTTATAATCACTGCATTATTTTTGCTTAATTAACTCTTTGCTCATCACATAATGGCCTTTTAAAGTTTCTTCTTAGTGTTTTGTTTAAAGTTGTTTATAACTCCATATGATTTATTCTGTCTCTCTTTTGGTTCCTGTTTGCCTGGAGTATCTTGTTCCATCCCTTAGCTCTAAGTCTTTCTGTATTTTGCTTGTGAAGTGAGCCTATTGTCTTACTTTTTTCCCATCCATTCATCCTTCCCTTGTCTTTGGATTGGATACTTTAATCCATTTACATTCATGATATTTATTTAGAGGTAAGGACTTACTACTAAATTGTGTTCATTATTTTACAGTTTTGTAGATGCTTTTTTCCTTTTATTGTAACAGTTTTTTTCTTTAATGGTATATTTTAAAGCTTTCCTTTCTGATTTTAGTGTATGTATTATAGGTTTTGATATTGCTACTAGACTTTAAAAATAACTTTATAACTAGCTATTTTAAGATAATAATAATTATGAACACACATTTATACAATTTATTCTTTTACTCTATTGCTTTCCCCACATTTTGAGTTTTGATGTCACAATGTAACTTTTTTTTTTAAGATTTATTTTTATTATTTTTTTTATTGGAAAGGCGGATATACAGAGAGGAGAGACAGAGAGGAAGATCTTCCGTCCGATGATTCACTCCCCAAGTGAGCGCAACGGGCCGATACTATGCCGATCCAAAGCCAGGAGCCTCTTCCGGGTCTCCCACGCGGGCGCAGGTTCCCAAAGCTTTGGGCCGTCCTCGACTGCTTTCCCAGGCCACAGGCAGGGAGCTGGAAGGGAAGCGGGGCTGCCGGGATTAGAACCGGCGCCCATATGGGATCCCGGGTGTGCTAGGCGAGGACCTTTAACCACTTGCACCATTGCGCCGGGCCCACAATGTAACATTTTTAATATCACATTTTCACCTAACAAATTATTAGAATTATTTCTAGTAGCTTTTGATCTTCATACTAGAGATAAAAGTGACTTTCATACCACCATTACAATCCACTGAATTTTATATTTTAAGGTTTTGATTTTATTTGTTGGTGTCCTTTTTTTTTAGAAACATCCTTTATTTTCATCCATATTCTAAGACAGATTTTATCCATATTTTAAGACGAATTTAATAATAAGTGTCTCAAACTTTGTTTATCTAGGGAAGTTTTATCTTTTCTTCATTGTTTCTAGGTACAGTATTCTTGATGGGAGTTTTATAATTTCTTCAGCATATTAAATATATCCTCTCATGGTCTAAAACGTTTTTGCTGAGTAGTCTATTAGTAAATGTATTTTGACTTCCTTATATGTTATTTGCTTATGTTTTCTTTCTGTTTTCAGGATCTTCTCTTAGTTGTTGATCCTTAACATTTTGAACATAATATGACTTAGAAGAATCTTTTCATTCTTTAAATATGATCTCTGCCCTTTTACTTTGCTTATGGTATATTTTAATGGGATTTTGTCCTTTCTCCAGGTTTGCAAAATTTTCTGCCATTAATTCTTTAAGTAAGCTTTCTACATCTTTTTCCCTTCCCAAGTCTTTCTTAATAATAACTTTTATATTTGACGTTTTAATTCTGTTCTTTAAAATCCATATGATTCCTTCATTCTTTTCGTTTATTTTCTCTTTTTCTCCTCTGATTGGATAATTTCTAATGTTCGGGGTTGTAATCAGCCGGCCCATCCTGAATCACAGGCTAGACTAATTAGTAAAGGTCTATCACCACCAAAGAACATGGGCAAATACCGGAAGAAGCCACCATCTCATCAGATGTCCAGGTATCAACATAAGGATCAAAGGAATGTGAAAAACTCAGAGGAAAAGAAAATCTATGAAATGACTGAAGAGGAGTTTAGAGTAATTCTCTTGAAGAAATTTAAGGAACTACAAGAAAATACAGACAGAAAATTAAGTGAAATATGGAAAATAATTTATGGACAACATGAGAAATTTGACGAAGAAATAGAAATTAAGAAAGTTCAAATAAGAATCCTAGACCTTAAGAGTGCAATAACTGAAATTAAAAAATCAATAGAATGTTTTAATGGAAGACTTGGTAAAGCAGAAGAAAGAATTTGTGAGCTTGAAGACTGGACATTTCTTTCCAAACTTTAAAAGCCAATATAAAGACCAATGTTGCTTTAGTGGCTCTTTTATGCTGATATAGCTTTTTCTTATCTTCTCTGAAATTCAATAATATAAACATTAAATAGTCTATAAACTGTCACAATATACAAGTATGTCAATATCTCAGTCATTGTTGCCTATAAGGAAAATGTAAAATTATAAATCAAAAATCTTTTAAAACTTTTCAATAAAGGGGGCTATCATTAATGTGTTCAAGTCTACTGAACTCAAGTTTAACTTTTTTTGTTTGATTTTAATTTTCTGATAATCCATTATGTCACCCTTTTGCTGAAAAATTATGCCTTAGAACACTTAATCGATATGGAAGAAGTAAATGTATGTTTCATTCTTTGTAACTCTCCCAAATGTTAATAAAGTACAAGGTAGAAGTATTCCTTATTTCATGGATTCGTAAGTGCCAACCTTAGGATATTAAAATTAAGTTATTACTTTTGTGTGTTTGATGTACTTATCAGCATGAATTAAACATCTATTCTGTTTGAGAGCTCTATACAAACTGGACCAGTCCACAAACGGAGTACAGCAGTAAAGGACAAGTTTTTTAATTGCAAGAGATCATTTTCATTAGAAGTATAACCTCTTGGGAATTACAATTCAGTGGAAAGTGAATGGGGATACAGTCAGAATGTTAAAGTGGTGGAGACTTAATGAATACCACATTAATTAAGAGAGAAAAGGGGGAATGGGTTCTGATCTCAGGGGAACTTGGTGGGTCTAGAAATTGTGGGGGATCAGCCAGGGGTGGCAAGACATGGCACTGGCCCAGCTCCCCTCCTACACTTCCAAACCAGATGCACAGCTCAGAGCAGCTGTTCTTACCTACTATTAACCTTTAGTGTGAAAATGCTTGCACAGGCTCTCTCATGGCTGTTTTATGCATGGCTGCCTTTGGAAGCCATCAGAATCGTGCTTGTGGAGCTTCTGGCAGAAGCACTGCTTTCCTGTGTCTTGGGATCCAGCTTCCTTCCTTCCATACTATTTCAAGCAGACATCCTCCTTTCTGCTAGCCAAGGAACACACAGCTGTTGACAAACAGATTACTGATGCAGTACCTTGAAAAATAAAGCTCACATTCTTTTGAGGAGGGAGTAAATGATGGTTATTTCTCTTCTGGTAGATTTATTTTCCATTGTTGTTAAGAAAAATTACCCTGACTCAGTGGTTTAAAGCAATGTGAATTTCTCACGTTGTAGTTCTGGAGATTGGTATCCTGAAACGAATTTAATGGGGCTGACGTCCAGTGTTTGCATGGCTGGTTTCTCCCTGGAGACACTGGGGCAGAGTTGACTCCTTGAAATTTCTTGCTCCTGATGTTGTTCACACTCTAGTTCATGGCCTGCATCAATCTCACTTCTGCTTCTATTATTATTCCTTTTCTAACTCTTTCCTATTCCCTTTTCCACGAATTTTCATTGTTATATTGGATTCATCCAAATAATACCTGATAGTCTTCCTAACTTGATACTGGAAGGCATTCATGTGTGAAAGTCTCTTTCACTGGGACAAGAAACGAATTTACTAATTTACAGGAATTAGAAAATGAACATTTTAAGTTAGCAATTATTCTATCATGATTGATATTAAGGGTTTTTTTTTTGGTCCATGAGAAGATTAGGACTCTATGGCAGATAAATCATTTTCTTCATTGCTTTTCATGTTCCCTTGTGGTAGGACAAGGCACCGATGAGCTTTACCATGGCCACGTGAGTGAAGAGTGTATTTCTATAGTGCTGAGTTCAGTCTTACCTCAAGACTTTCCTTGGCCAATGGGATGTTAATAGGTATGGTAACACAGAGGCTGAAATGCATGTGCCCCATGGAAGAGCATGCTGCCTGAAGCTCACTGGTCCCAGAAGAATGAGTGACACAAGGAACATTTATAGGCTTAATAGATTTTAAACCAAGCCCCACATAGCTCAGCCCATATCAGCTAAATGATGGCTTACCTGATTCATGTGAGCCATTCATGATTAAGGTTGTATTCTCTTCAGTTAGTGGTATTTGCTATGCATCAAACGCGAACTGGTAAGCTGGTGGCAAGCTCTCAGATACTGAGTCCCTTACCAATGTACCCAGATGGTAAGTAGCATACCTCTGCATTCATTTGTCTTAAAGACTGAGTTCTTATGCACTGTGCATATCGTACCCATAATTCCTCACATTCCTATTCTCAATCAGGATGTATCAATCCGTTGGTGGAAATTTATCAGGACAAAGGATTAAGGGTGCTTGTTACAATTTTCCGTTTGAGTATACTAATGATAGATGATTCAAATTTTCCATGTTTAATTAAAGGAATTGACAAGTAATATAAATAAGATGGACCAGCTGCCATTCTTCATCATGATCCTTGTATATTTATGACATTTTAATTTGTACAACTTTAGATTTGATTGCTTCAACTTAAGCTGTCAAAACTTTGACTTCAGAAGAGCATGATAGAAAATCTGTGATTTCCACAAGATGACTTGGAGCTGCCCTGCAAATTCTTGGACCCAGAGTTACCATGTAATTTGGGCATAAGCACTTCATATTCCCAAATTTTATTTATGTATTTAAAAAGCTTTATTGATAAATAGTTCACATCATACAATTCACTCATGTGAAGTGAACAATTCAGTGATACTTAACATGTTTGTGGAGTTGTCAAAAAAATCTCCACAGTTAAGAATATATCATCATTCAGAAAAGAAACTCCATAATTGTTTGTAGCCATTCTCTGTTTCTCTTCCCTCTCTCCAATTTTCTCTTCTCCCACAAGTCCCTTTTCCCAAGGCATTCACTTACCAACATTTTGTCTGGTTATATTTTCCTATTTGCACATTGAGGATGTTCCTCCTACCTAACTATAATTATATACCTTTAACTAACATTTTCTTAACTACCACCTACTTTCAACTAACTTAAACCTTTGGTAACCTACCACCAATCTACTCTTTCCTTTTTACAAAATCAAGTCTTTTATATTCTGCACATATACCAGATCACATATTTGTCTGCCTGTGCTTGGTTAATTTCATTTAATATAGCATTCTCCAGAATTATCCATGTTGTCACAAATTACAGAATTTCATGCATTTTTTTGTGACTGAGTAGTATTTCATTACATATACACACATACACATATATACACATAAATGCACACATATCACATTTTTATTCATATATTTCTTGACGGACACTCAGGTGGATTTCATGTTTTGATTATTGTGAACAGTTCTATGATAAGCATGGGACTGTAGAGTAGATATTTCTCCATCAAGAAAATATTCTATGCATAGGCCATTGGGATAAATGTGTATTTTGCATCTGTTAGGTAGAATGCTGTATAAACTTGATGTTTCTTTCTGGCTTTTCTATTTGAGTGACAGGTCCATAGCTGAAAATGGGGGTCTTAAAATTCCCTACTCTTATAAACTGTAGTCTATTCCTCTTTTAATGTTATTATAACTTGTCGGCCCGGCGTGATAGCATAGTGGTTAAAGTCCCTGCCTTGCAGGCACCGGTATCCCATATGGTTGCTGGTTCTAATCCTGGCAGCTCCACTTCCCATCCAGCTCCCTGCTTGTGGCCTGGGATAGCAGTCGAGGACGGCCTAAAGCCTTGGGACCCTGCACCCGTGTGGGAGACCTGGAGGAGCTCCTGGCTCCTGGCTCCAGATTGGCTCAGCTCCGGCCATTGCGGCCACTTGAGGAGTGAATCATCGGATGGAAGATCTTCCTCTCTGTCTCTTTTCCTCTCTGTATATCTGCCTTTGCAATAATAATAATAATAATAAATATTTTAAAGAAAGATTATTATAACTTGCTTTATATGCTTAGGTGCTCTGATGTTGCACCTCTCTCTCAATTCAGAGTAGATACTGATAGCAAAGACCTCTTATTGCCATTTTGTTCATGGTTTGTAGGCTATTTTGTAATTAAGTGATTTTCCTTTTTGTATTTTAATGATTTTTATTTTTAATAAATCTATTGTAAGCTTTTGCTTTTATATGTTACTATCCGACAAAAAACCATAACCATAAGAGGGCATTTTATGCTGATGGCAGTCTATTATGACACACACACACATACTTCACACTTCACTGCTAATCCCACATTTTGAATATTTGATGTCACAACTTCGTAACTTTTAATATTATAGACTTGGTTTTGACATTTATACTAGAGATTTATGTTTTACACACCACCATTACAACATTAGGAAATTCAGTTTGCCTCTGTGCTTAGGATTGCCAGGGAGTTTTTATGTCTTCAGATTCTTATGTTACTCATTGCAATGTTTTTCTCTTTTTTTTTTTTTTAACTGTCTTAAATTATCTCTACAAAATGGGGCTTGTGGTCATTTATTTTCTCAGGTTTGTTTTTTCAGGGAAGTTTTGTATTTCCTTCACTACCAAAGGATAGTTTTGCTTGATACTGTGTCCTTGATAGAAGTTTGATTCTTTCTTCAGAACTTCAAAAGTACCATCTTGCTTTCCCCTGGCTTTTTAGGTTGTTGCTGAGTGTCCGTTGTTGGGTGTATTGAAACTCATACATTGTTTACTTATTTTATCATTCCACTTTCAGCATCTTCTGCTAGTATTTAATATTTAACAAATTGACTATAATATGACCTGTGATAGCTTTCTTTTTTTAAAAAGTAGTGTCTGTCGGCTTTCCTCTAGCTGGATATTTATATCTTTCTCAAGGAATGCTTTCTGCTATTGTTTCTTCAAATGAGCCCTCCACCTTTAACGAAGTGTTTTACATTTCCTTTTAGTGCTAATGATGACTTGTATATTTGCAATTTTGGTGCTATCCTGTAAATCCTATAAGTTTTGTACATTCTTTTTCTTTCTTTTTTCCTTTTTCTCCTCTGACTGGATAAATTCAAATGTGGGGTTGCAACCAGCCAGCCCAAGTAGAGTCCCAAACTAGACTAACTAGCGAAGGTCTGTCACTGCCAGAGGACACCTGCAACTATCAGAAGAGGTCTCCATCTCATCAAATGTGCAGGCATCAACATAAGGACCCAGGGATTGTAAAAAGTCAGAAAATTACAAAGGAAAATAATACAAGCTTGGTGGTGGATTCAGAAGAAAACAGAATCTATGAAATGACTGACAGAGAATTCAGAATAATTCTCCTAAAGAAAGTCAAGGAGTTACAAGAATATATGGATAGAAAATTAAGTGAACTTTGGATGTCAATTCTTGGACAACACGAGAAGTTTGACAAAGAAATAGAAATCAAAATAATTCAAGTTAGAATCCTGGAGATCAAGAACACAATAGCTGAAATGAGATATTCCATGGAACGCTCTGGTGGAATACTTGGTTAAGGAGAAGAAAGATTGTGTGAACTTGGGTAGTGAACATTTGCTTCTTTGCCTTAAAAAATAATGTAACAGCAGGGTTAGACCTGCATTCTTTCAGTGACCTACTCAAACTGGTAAGGTTTCTAGTATTTTCTCTGAAATCCAGTAATATAAACATTTGTAGTGTACAAACTGACATAATATATAAATGTATCAATTCCTCAGTCCTTTCAAAGGATATATAATATTATAAACCAAAATAAAATATCATCTAGAAATTTTTAATTAAGGGAATTTGATTTGTGTTTTCTAATACTTAAGTAAGATTTACTTTGTTTCATTTTGTCTCTCAAATAATTCATTCTTTTACTGAATTGCTAACAAATAATGCCTTAGAATATTTCATCAGTAGGGAGGAAATAGATTATATTTTGGTTTTGCAGTATGTCCTTACAATTACAAAAGTAAATCATAGAAATGTACTGTGTTTTATTGATTCATAAAAAGGTTAGGATATAAAGAATTCATTTGCTTTTTTCTGTAATTTGTATATAAGTGATGGCATGGCATTGAGAATTGGTAGAAATAGTATGAAGCTGCTGAAGACTACGTGAGTGTCCTCTTACTTTGGAAGGAGAGGTGAGTTGGATGGGCTCATGGGTTGGATTCATTATTTCCCTAGAAATAAAAAATATTATTTCTTATTTAGATTATCCCCAAAGTTCCTGTGAAAAGTAAAGAAGCACACTATTTTGGAAAAGTGTAGTCTATGATTACTCCTTGCCTGACATATTTATTCTCTTTTGCTTCTGAATCATTTTACCACTGATTTAATGGTTTAAAGCAACACAGATTTCCTGCTTGAGAGTTTGGGAAATCAGAAGGCGGAGATGGGTCTAATGGGGCCAATACTCAGTTTCTGGCTTTGCTGGTTCCCTTCGCAGGCTTTAGAGCAGAACTGACTCCTTCAAATGTCTAGGTTCCCAGGTTGTCCACATCCCTAACTTACTGCCCTGTGCCACTCTCACCTCTGCTTCCAGTATTACTCCTTTAACTCTGTTTTCCTTGTAACAACTTTTGAAATTCTCCTTTTTATTGTTAACACATGGGAACAAAATAATCAAAGATAGTCTTCCTATCTTAAGGTAGGAAAGCCATCATGCTTATAAAGTCTTTTCTACTGTCTAAAATAACATTCACATGGTGGGCAAAACATTTTGGAATGGCTATTATTTTTCTACTATACTTGATCTTAACCTTATTTTTTTTCTACTGGAACACCAACCCTCAGTTGGCAGATTATATTATTAGAACCATTTAGCTCCTACCCTCCCCCCCATGGTATTATAATACTTTAGTATGTCTTTGCCATGATCTCTTATTATGTTAATTAAAATGGCAATTGTAATTTTTTTTTTTGTAGAGGAAGAGAGGTGGTGAACCAGTGATAGCGGAAAGTCTTCTATGTATTGATTCACTTCCCCAAATGCCTTCAATGCCCCATTCTGGGGGCTGAAACTTGGAGTCATGGACTTAAACCCATGTGGATGGCTAGCAGGAGCCCAACTACTTGAGTACTTGCTGACTTCCAAGATGCTTATTAGCAGGAAGCTGGAATTAGGAGTAGATCCAGAACTAAATGCTATTATGGCACGCACACATTCTAACCGCTATGCCAAATGCCTACCACTATACATTACTGATATTGTGCTGAACCATTGTTCATTATAGGAGCCATGTGTTGTCAAGGACTGATGTAAATCTGTGGTTTGCGTGTTATCCTCCAGATTTCAACATTGGAAACCTAATTCCTCACGGTGGCAGTGTTGAGAGGTGGGACTTAAGGAATGATGTCTTGATTCTGAGGGCATAGTCCTTCTGAATTGATTGATTCTTTTTTCACAGGGTCACGTTAGCTTCTGCAGGAGTTTGACCCTCTTTTCTCCCGTACACATGTCATCTTCCCATTTTTGGTTTCTGCCACATTTGGAAACAGCATGAGGCCCTCCCCAGGACAGCCATTCAATCTTGGGCTTGGCAGCCTCCAGACCTATAACCCACATAAACTTCTTTCTTTTATGAATGGTCCAGTTTTGTATATATGAGTATAAGGACAAAAAATTGAACCAAGCAGAAAATTGTTCTTTAGAAGAGGGCCTATTCCTGTAGTAATACATGAAGATGTAGAAGTGGCTTTAGAGTAGTTTCTTTTGCAAAGGCTAGAACAACTAAAAGTGAATCCTGGAAAAAGTCTAGAATGCTAAGATTAGAGAATTAGTCATAGTTCTGATGTGGGCTCAGACAAAGAGACCAGGGGATAGTCCAGAATTTATACAAGATTACTTAAGTCATCATGATAAAAACATCAGCGGAAATGTGGAGAGTAAAGGTCATTCTGATATGACCTAAGCTGGAAGAAAGAGGTAAAATGTTATTGGTAACTGGAACAAGAATAATTTGTTGCAACATGGCAGATAGCTTGGCTGAGTGTCTGAGGGCTTTATGAAAGGCCAAAATAGAGACAAAAAGCATTGATGGCAGAAGTATCTATGCAGTAAAACCAAGAGCTGATTCATTAGTTTTAGCTGCATATACTAAGACAAGAAAGGAAAGAACTAACTGAAGACTGACTCTCTATTTAAAGGGAAGCAGAGAGCAAAATTACAGAAAATCCACAGTATAGACTTACAAAGGAAAAAAGGCACTTTCGAAAAATCAAAGCAAGGGTGTGTGTAAGTAATAGGTTGATAACGAGATAAACATGAATAGAAGAAAGCTGATGCTAATCGTCAAGGCAATAGGAAGACAGCATGGAAAAATTTCAGAGGTCTTCTGGGTTATCCCTTCCTCACATCCCTGGAGCTCTTGTAAGGCTGAATGCTTTAGGGGACAATCCGTGAACTCAGGATTGCCCTTGGACTTTGTTCCCCGCATTTTAGTGCAACACTGCTTGTCATTAGGTGACTTTGGCACTGAAGTGTCCATACAGTCATGAGCCTGTAGATGTAGACAATGCAACAGCTGCAAAAGTATTCCTTCCTTCACATAAATTTCAAAAGATGGCAACAGAAGTTCTGGGTCCAGGCAGAAATCTCACACAGAGACAGGGCTACCACAAAGAGTCCCTAGCAGGCCAATGTCTGCTGGGGTCATGGAAGTGGGTCTGTTGTCCTTGAGACCCCAGAACAGTAGATCCAACAGTAGCATTCAATGCCCACCTGGGAAACCTGCAGGCCTGAATGTCAGCCCCTAGATGAGAGCTGAAACATGAACTGCTCAGAATTGCCAGCAGGGCGAGGTGGCTCTGGTGTATTCTGCAGGCAGACAAGGAGTGAAAGGTTATCCTCCAGCTTTAACACATGCTGCATTCCCTCTTGGATGTCAGACTTGTTCAGGGCCTATTACCCCCTTTCTTTTTGTCTGTCTTTCCATTTTGGAACAGGAGTAAGTGTCCTGTGCTTGTCCTGCTATTGCATTTTGGGAACAGATAAGCTGTTTTGATTTTACAGGCTCACTGATAGAAGAAATGTGTGGTGAGATCTTTGAGCTGATGATAGCATGAGTTACAACTCTGGGATTACTAGGATAGAATGAATATATTTTACATTTTAAGAACAAAATGACTTTTGAGGTTCTTGGGCAGAATGTTACATCCCCAAAAGTTCATATTTTGAAGCACTAATTCCCTAATATGGCGACGTTGTGAAGTAGGGCTAAGTTGAAAGTGTTTGGGTCATGTAAATTGAACCCTCATAACTGCACTAATGCATTTATTACAGGAGAGTGGCTCCATTTTCTCTCTTATAAGCACACGCTCTCTTCCTATGTGACTTCTGCAATATTAGAACACTGTATGAGAACTTTACCAGATGCAGTCATCCAGCCTTGGACTTCTCAGTTCCACAACTGGATCTAGAAACATTTTTTTTCTATTGTCCAGTCTCTGGTGATGGATTATGGACTAAGATGTTTTTAATTTCCATAATCTGAGAGCAATAACTATTATCTTTGCAAATAATTTGGCTTCTTTTTATAAGGAAAAATGTTGTTGAGTCAATTGTCAATAGTTAATACTGGCACTATTCTTTTAGAATTCAAGGAGATTCATTTTCAATTCAAGGAAATTGCAGGCTGCAAGACATGTATTGCAGGGTGCCTCGTGATCTAGGCAGAGTAACATAATTATGTACACTTTTCAGTTAAGGAAATACTGGAAAATCTGCAAAGACAGCACATATAATTACATTTCCTTTAGTGAGAATACTATCCCTTTTATAACTATACAAAATACCAAACAAGGAAATTTGGAATATAGTTTCACAGATTCTCTTAATTAATCACAACTTTTCAGATTCTTTCATTAGTGATACACACACACACACAGATCCAAAAAGTTAATGAAAACTTGTATTATGAGAAAACCACACATGATTTCAAATTTTTGTTTTAAATCAAGATGAATTCATACTAACTTGTTATAACATGTCTGAACAGGATATAGTTTGAGGCATTAAGAATTAAAGACATCAGCTTAAAAAGTGCAGTTTTCAGAGCAATATGAATTCTAATAAAACTGAAGCCAAAACAGAACTCAATTTTTGGTGCTGCTTAGGTGGAAGAATGACAGAATCACTGATGCTCTGTAAAAATTTCCATTAAAAGTTCCTTTGAAGAACCCATCAGTTTACATGTGGATAATTTGTTTTAAGAAGGGATGAGATGCTGTTAAAGACAAAATTTACAATGGAATGACATCCTCATTCATTTTCAAGAAAAAAAAATCAATCTTTTCCATCCCATCATTGAAAAGGACCAATGATTAACAGTAAAAACAATAACCAACACTGTAGATGCCTTGGTGGTTTAGCTTACAGAAGTCTCATCCTAACATTAAAATTCTGAAAACTCTGCTTGATGATTGCCAAAACTTTTGCATCCATATCAGCTACAGGAAAGAGCATGGTTTTCAGTGGAAATATAAATCAGGTGGAATTAAGATCATGAGGCATTTCTTCTAGGAGTGAAAACAGGAGATGGAGCACAATATTGCCTACATGACCCTATAGACAAAGCTCAGTCAAAGAAATGGGAAGGAGGTGAAAGTGGTCCAGGAAAAACAAGCATAGATTGGTCAGGAGCAAAGGTCCTGGTAGCTAGATTTGGATGTTCAAGACATTTTGCTTGCTTAACTTATGGGAGGCCAAAGAGCAAAAACAAGTCAACAGACTGTTTTTGAGAAAGTTAACCTAGCATAAACACACATGAAGAACCTCACCAGACTCCTTCTCCTCCCTGGCAATGCTCCTGCTCGTCTCACTTACTCAACAAGGACGATGTCATGAGAATTTTGATGGAAAACCATTCGATATCCCCCTTACAGTCCTGGCTTGGCTTCTGAATGTTTTATTTCTCAATCTTAAAAATAGTCTTTAAAGCATCAATTTCTGTTTTGTTGATATAAAAAACTGCATTGACATGGCTCTATTCCTGGACACTCGGTTCTTAAAAGATAGATTAAATGATTGATTCCACCACTTTAAAAATGTCTTGAATTTAAAGGAACCTGGGTTGAGAAATAAAGTTAATTCTTTATGTTTTAATTCAATTTTTATGACCTTTTTTCACATACTCTTACACATACTTTTCTTTGTAAGAAAAGGAAGAGAAAAATCCTGTGTTTCTTATGACTGCTGTCCTCACTTTCCCTCTATTATTGGGTGAAAATTATATCCTCTGGAAGGAAATGACCTGGTTTCAGATTTAGTCTGCTATTTCCTGATTGTGTGTCCTATACTTAATTCTGTCAGCTTCAATTCATTTGTTGGTAAACTGAGGATAATGATAGTGACTCTTCCCTTTGCAATAAAGCAGCTTTTGTGCTCTTACGCATTTCATCCAATGCCTGGCACATTTTAAGTGGTCGGTAAATACTGCTATGATATTCATTATCCATGAAGCAAATCATGAATCAGATACTACTAAGGATTGTATGTGGCAATAAGGGCACAGAGATGAATGAAATGTGATTACTGTCTTCACAGATTTCTTATGTGATACATGTAAAATATGTAGAGTCTCAACCTTACAGATTCTATTCTCAAATATTGTCATTTAAATTTAAACCTGCTGAGATGTCTCCTTAAAAGACTTGTGAAAACACAGTTCTCTTGCAGTGTTCACTTTACTTTTGTAAAGCTAAGCTGCTGATTTTTAAATTTGGCTCAGCCCCTAGCACACAAACCTATTTTCCTAAGGCCATTTTCTCTGCTGGAAATCGTGTCTTGGCTCCAACTCCTGTGTGGTCCTTTCTCTAGATTTCAAGTTTCAAACTCCAAGGTCTACTTGACTAAGTGTTTACCAGCCCAGCTTTGCTGCACCTGCCTCTAGGCCTGTAATCTCAGACAGCCACACTCATGCCTTGTATGTCCTAAAAGACCTGACCGCGCCTTCTGAGTAGAGGCAAACATAATCCCCATCCTCAGAAGTGACCAGACCACACGATTCCAGGGAATTGCTTCAGTCAGTGTGGAGTATGTTCTGCTGTTAGCCATGGGGTGAGACTAATAGGCATGGCATTAAAGTTACACAGCTGTGTATTACAGCACTTAAGAAGTTTGGAGGAGGCAGTTGCTGAGATTGGTGGATGCATGTGTGATAAAGGACCTAGACTTCTCCAGTCTCATCCTTAGCTTTTTGTGATGTTCTCTTATGAATTCAAAGTAGTTGTGATAGGTTTAAGTCAGACTGCAGTCAAATATGGAAAGGAAGGGGTGGCTACAGCATACAGGCCTTATGGATGTGTTTGTAATATCAAAAAAGAAGAGGAAATTCCAGAATTTTCTCAGAAGCATTCTCCTACATTTTACATATGGCTACTCCTTGTTAAAATAACAGGCCATAAAAGTGAACATCTAGGATTGCCCTTAGTAGATGGTAACTTTGGAGGGTGTGATTGGAAATAGTTGGATAAACAAATCTCAGTGCCTGCCACACAATTAATCAGGAACTTTTAAATGACTTAATTTGTTTTAAAATGAATCATGTTGCTTGAGTTACAAAAACATTTTAATGTTGATCATGTTTTATAATCTATATACATTTCTTTGCCCCTTTTAAAAATCTCTTTTCATTTCTTCTGGAATTATTTTCAGTATTCATTGTTTTTGATATCTGGTTTCCCAGGCAGAGAGCCTTCATTCTGATTGGTCTAATTATTCTAAGATTACTGCTTGGGAAATTTTTTTTTAATGAATGAACAGCATTGAAGTTTTAGCAAACAGTTATATGGTCTATTGATAGTTATCGGTTCTATTTGTCTTTTTGTATATTAGCCTGTTCTATCTGTACTAGGAGATTCCTGTTTCAGTTTTAAAAGGCATGCATCCCATTCTATCTAAGCCGAATGATATAAAACAGCAAAGGTTTTCCTGAAAACAGCTCACGTGGCTTCACCCTCCCCTTGCTTTTCTAGTATAAATCAAAACGAAAATAAAATACGAAAATGCAATGACACCAGAGTCACAGCCATCATGGTCAGAGCCTCTCTCTGCTCTTGCTTTGTCTCAGGAGCCAGTCACCTCAGGGGCTCTGCAACCAGTCAGCTGGAACTCATTTCACATCTGAGGAGCTTGATGATGGAATAGAACTCTGCGTGCACTCCCTCTTGGCGAATGCATGAGCAATGCTGCCCAGCTCTCATGGTTCTGCTTGTTATAAACCAATGCGTTTTTATTTCCTAATTATTTAAAAGAACAGCATTAGTGTTAGTAAAGGCACAGCTGTTTATTATACATCTACTTGTGATGGAAATTTATCTTGCATCTCCCTGGTGATTTTATTATTTTTAACCCTTACAGCAAATTTTCAATGTGGGTATTAATTCATTTTACATGGGAGGTGCTGCCCATATGCCAAAGTAACTTAAAAGACAATGGAAATGTGTTTGTTACTAAATATTTTGGTTTTTGTTTTGATCTGCCATCTGAAATTCTTCTCCTTATTTTCCCTATTTGTCTAATCTACAGAACTCTGTTGCCTCAAATTTCTTAAACCAGATTCACGTGAAAAGAGATTTATTAAGAGAGTGCTTTCAGAAAAATGAGGGTGAAGGCAGCAGATCAGCACAGGAAGGGCAGTTAATTGAGGCGGGGATGTTGTAGAAGCCACTGTCAATGCAACACTTGGGATGTGCTGTTATACGAATTGCACCCAGATTTGGCCCCATGAGATTCAAGGGGCTAGCATCTTATATGCCTGTTCCAGTCCAGTGTCCATGGTAACTGGGTGCGGGGTGAACCCCGTGTTGTGAAGGGCATCTGTAGGCAGCCACTGAAGTTCACTGCCTGTGCTGTCATATTTGATTGCTTCCTCTCTCGTTAAGTTCATTCCATCCAACACAGTCAGTTAGTGGAGGGGTTACAGTCTCCACACTGAAGCTAGCCTTGGAGTGGTAACTCTTGCTGATTTCCTTCATTTTTTATTACCCATTTTACACATCCTTTGTTTTAGCTGTCACTTTTGCTCATCTAGGTGGCTTATACATATGATTGGGTAAATTATTTTCTTGCGTTCTGTAGGATCTGAGTTCTCTTCAATATGTTCTAATCAGGCAGTGGCTATGTGCGTGTTTAGGATTTATTTATTTTATTGGAAAGGCAGGTCAGATTTATGGCGAGAAGGAAAGACAGAAAGACCTTCCATCTGTTGGTTCATTCCCCAAGTGGCTGCAATGACTAGAGCTGAGACGATCTGAAGCCTGGAGCCAGGAATTTCTTACGGATCTCCCACGTGGTTGCAGGGAACCAAGGCTTTGGCCCATTGGGTACTGCTTTACCAGGCATGGGTGGGAAGTAGAGCAGTGGGGCATGAACTTGCATCCATATGGGAACTCAGTGTTTGCAAGACCAGGATTTAGCCATGGAGCAATTGTGCTGGGCCCAGGTATTGGCTATTGTATTTGTCCACTTATATACGTGTCTTTTGAGTACTTAGTACTTGAGTTCCAAAGCCCTGCTCTATTTTGGAGTGGCAGTTCTACCTATTTTAGATAATCAGAATCTATTACCCTTGCCAGTGTGGTAACTCCAGGAACTAGATTATTATAATGAGGAGTCCAAAGTGAACAGGTATCAACAATGAATGTGAGTAAATTTAGTCTGTTATTGAGTTCCAAGTGAGATATACTTTTTTCTTCTGGGACCAAGGGCCTAAACTAATAATGAATAAGGTTGCAGGGATGTATAGCATAATTTTCCAGTTAGAAGCATGCTAATGACTTGGATGGGACCATTCTTATATCTCCCCATGGTTTCTGAACCCATGAGTGATCGACAGTATAGCTCCATATAAAGATTAGTGACTCCCTTCCCATAGGTATCATTTTCAAACAGACATATAAGCTACACCTTGAAGATGCTCATCTAAAGCTCCCTTGGTTGGTGGGTGGGTGTTTTGGTATATGGCAGAGCCAGTGATCTTTCTTGTTTGAGGACTTTGTTGAGTCTTTTTAACCTGCTCGAGTCTGAACTTAGGTAAATTGTTCCCTTTTATAATTAATTACCATAAAAGCAGTCTGATCTTGTGACTTTATGAGTTGGTAGTATATGCATATTGGACCCTGATACTTCTGATGGTCTTGTACAGCTGATTTTCAGTTTTTACCAAGGCCCAGGTCATGTCAAAATATGCTTTCAAATTGTGTGTTGTTATCTCCTGTGAATGGCAAAGACCTGACCCAGATTCCTTAGGGTTGGAGCTGGGATTTTTCCTGTGAAGGCTAATCAGGGACTGCATGTGGTACCCTACTTGATAACACAAGAGCTACATCATGAGATCTGTGTTGGATGAATTATCGTGGATGCCTGTGCAAGAGCCTAGAGCTTTTATAAGACATGCTGTTTTGTAGGCCTGTTTCTAAATCAACAGCCTTAAATGCCTATTGACAATGGTTGTGAAAACCAGAAGACACTCAGATAGAAGTAGAAGGTACAAAATATAATAATTTGTCCTTTTTTGAGCAGCAGTTCCAATACATACTCCAGATCACCAGACACCTAAATAATTTATAAGACATTGCAAGGTTTCAAATCCTCGTTGGGATCTTTGAGGGGATGGGGGCTGTTCCTCACATGCTCTGGAGCATATATACTTTAATTACCATGGTATCCAGATATTTAGTGTTTCTTGCTCATCAGTCTTATGCTGATGTTATTAGTCCTAAGAGGGCTGGTGTGTGGTGCTAGGGGGGTTGTCAGTTATTCACTGCCTCTTCTATACTCCAGTATTCTGATTGAGGTAACTCTCATTATTGGAGGAAGCTATTGCCTAACTAGGGAAAAGGCAATTGGAGAATGGTTAGTGGCTAACACAAGAGCTGGAGCGGTGCATTGGGAAGTGGGGGACTCATCCCATTATATCAATCCCCACCATGAACTTAAAATTATACTATCTGGACACAAGGGAGGTAGAATGGTAATTGGAGAAATAATCATAATTCAGGATATTAGGATCCCTCATTAGTACAGTGCTTTGAGAAGTAGTGACGGGCAGGTATATTCTGATAGAAAGGACGAGAGGTGAAAGTTGGTTACCGGCAACTCTGAGGAGCCAGGGACATTTTCCTCAGAGGGAATATTATATATTCTATTATGAAACCCTTAGCAGTTTGAAAATGGCTATGCCTGTAGCACTCCACAGAAATAAGTAAGTGTTACAAATTAGGGAATGTTCCCCTAAGAGAGTAGTTTACATTAACCTATTTAGCATATCCCTGGAAGAGAATGTCAAAACAGGAAGAGGTGATCAGCAACAGAGCCAAAATAAATGATGGTGAAAGCTCAACAAATAAACAAGCAAAAGCTAAACAAACTCCACATCTTCACTTATCTTGGAGCCAGAGCTGGCCACTATGTACTTTCCTTTTCCTAGAATGCAATCAGAAAGTGCCATCTGGATAGCTAAGTTTTATGATCGTTATTGGTGTTTTCTCATGAAAAAAATCTATTTATCCCTTGGGTTTGGTTGGTAACTTTATGACTGTTGATAAGGGAAAACCTGTGATTTCTTTCTCCATCTTCCCATCTTGCCTTTGGTTGACTGTTTCTCATACAGTTACTCCTCTGCTAAAAACAAACCAGGCAAGTGTGAAATGAGGACATGTGCTCAGGGATTATATTGGGAAGTAACCTGGGAGCAGGTGGGAGTGATTCAGGAATGTAGAGGGAGGAGGAGGAAAAACCAATACAAAAGTGTACTGATGGCTGTTTCAGACAAGTAAGATCTTACCCTGTATCACACTGGGGTCATTTGGAATGATATAGAAAGCCTTTAGAATACATACTACCAGGAATACCAAGTACAAGAGGGCAACATTCATGGACTTTTCTTCAGTTTTCTTATGGATTGCTCCAGGAGAAACCCTTGCCTTTTCTGGGCTGTTTCTAAGCCAAATGGGCTATCCCAGTGCTCACACCAAGGCCTTGGAGAAAGTCCAGGGCAGAAAGAAAGGATGCTGAGAGCAAGCTCTCACAGTTTGTGCCAGTACAAAGTGATTTGAAGCTCACGTGGAACTCTTCATTGAAGTTGGGGTTGAGATATACATCAAGCAGCTAGGTCGTGGAACAAAAAAGACAGCATGCATACCATATGTGTACACAAATACACAGGAAGGAGAAAGCTCTGCTTGTTTTTCCATTCTGACCCCTTCAGTTTCATCTCAAGACATTGAACTTCGTTTTTAAAGATTTATTTATTTTATTGAAAAGTCAGATATACAGAAAGGAGGAGCAACAGAGAGGAAGATCTTCCACTGATTCACTCCCCAAGTGACCACCAACAGCCGGAGCTGAGTTGATTCCAAACCAAGAACCAGGAACCTCTTCTGGGTCTTCCATGTGGCTGCAGGGTCCCAAAGCTTTGGGCCATCCTTGATTGTTTTCCCAGGCCACAGGCAGGAAGCTGGATGAGAAACAGTGCTGCTGGGATTAGAACCGGTGCCCATATGGGATCCTGGTGCATGCAAGGCGAGGACATTAGTCACTGGCTACCACACTGGGCCCTGGACATGGAACTTCTTATAATCTGCACATACTCACATGGCTGTTCCAAACTTTTAGTGTCATTGTATGTAGCCCATTTTAAAAAATTACATATGAATCTCCTTTAAATTTCCCTTTTGAGGTTAATTCAGTCTTTTAACGTAACTTCAGAGTCGACTTAGCTGCAAGCTTCCAAGACCCACTCTGGTTAGTGTCAAGTGCCCTGGTAGTTAATTGCTGAATTGGAACTCTCCTAGAGCTGTTGTTGCAATATACTGTGACTCTGACATAGAAATCTACCACCCAGCCAACTCCTCACATAGGAGAAGCTTTTTTTAAAAAAAAATTCTATATCCTGAATGCCTAGCATAGTACTTTGCCATATAATAAATATTCAATAAATACTTGCAGGTTAAATGAATGTGTACATCTGATACTGCGTTAAATGGCTAAGTATATTACCAAAATAAATCCAATCTAATTTAAAGACATTTCAGAGCAATTGAAGCATAGATATGTTTTGAAAACTGCTAGGAATTGAAATATACTTATGATACATGCAATCAACAAAATAACAGCAACAAAAGGGTAAGAAAATCAAGCAAAAATCACTATTAGCGGCAAAGGACTCCTGCTGTCAACAATTAGATAAAAAGGTACAAGCACATAAAATGATGGGTAATAATAAAAGAGGGGGAAGACATGATGGGAGACAAAGCATTATGAGCCAGTATGGGAGAATAGGGAAATAAGTGAGCAGAAAATATAATTGCTGTGTATCCTGGATTTTGAGATCTTCTGGGAATAGAAGTACCGGAGGTTTCTGAGCAGCAGGTGGCATCTGAATTAAGCAGAGCATGTTGTGGCTTACAGCAATGACTGAAAAAGACTCCCAGGTTCAGATTTTTGTGTTATAAGCCACCCATTGACTGTGACATCCTGGGAAAATTCTTGTTATTTTATCTATACATTTAAGATAGCAAACATGCCAACTCATGTGGTTATTCTGAGAGTTTATTTTTATAAAGACTTACTTATCTGAAAGGCAAAGGGTGAGTGAGAGTGAAAGAGTGAGAGAGTGAGAGAGCAAGCTCTTTTCCCTGCAACTGGCCACAATAACTGGGGTTGAGTCAGGTCAAAGCCAGGAACCAGAAACTCTCTCTGTATCTCCTAAATGGGTGACAGGGACCTAAGCCCCTGGGCCAACATTTGCTGCCTTCTCCAGCTCATTAACAAGGAGCTGGAACTGAAGCTGTCTAGCTGAGACTTGAGCAAGCACTCTGATGTGGATTTTCACATTGTAGAACATGGTGCTGATCCTTATTCCAAGGAATAAATTAGTTAATACACACAAGGAGGTTACAGTATCTGGCACAGAACACTTCTAGAACATGGGCTGTAACATACTTTAAAAAGTGATATGAGGCATGAAATGGAAAAATGATATGGGGAGATAATGACTCAGTCTTCTTTAGATGGTATTACCATTTTTGCTTTACTTGTACGTTTTCCCTTAGAATTTGGTTTCTTCAAGAATTTATACTTAAGAGTGTGCAGGGTTGTCGTGAATGGAAAAAAAAGTTTCTTTCTCTTTTTAAAAATTAGAGAGGCAAATAGAACCCTCATCTACTTGTTCACTCCCCAAATGCTTGCATTGGCTGCAGCTGATCAGGTCTCTCAACTGGGTGATGAGATCATAGCCATTGCGCCATCACCATTGTCTCCTTTACAGAATCCGGGAGCAGAAGCAAGGAACACAGATACTCTGATATGGGACATAGTATCTTAATTTATGGGGGAAACACCTGCCCTTCTCTGTTTTTCCACTTTCTGTTTAGTGGGTTTAGGGTCTCTATTCTGGAACCATATCTTAAATGTTGGCTTATGAGTTTCCTTCTTTGGTAATAACTGGGTATGTTTTAGATCCAGTTATAAGCATCTGAATAGCTTGGCTCAGACCTTGTTTGCAAGATTCTTCACAAATTACATGTAACTGTATTTCCTAGGCAGCCAATGAGTGTATTTTCTTTGTTCCTGTCAGGATGTAAGGAGTTCTAGCCTAGTTACATTTTAAACAGTGAATCTGGCTTGAGTCCATTGCAGTGAGAGCAACATGACTTCATCCCTGAATTCTATTCTACTTCTGTTCATTGGCATGAATACCATGTTTTAATAAAAAAAAAGTGCTTTGTTTATTTGAGAACCAAAGACGAGAGAGAGAAAAAGAGAGAGAGAGAGAGAGAGAGAGAGAGAGAGTCTCCTCTAAACCTCTGTTCAACTAAAAACTTCCCACAATAGCCAGGAATGGGTCAGAAATTGAGAGCTCAATCCAGATTGCCCATGAAGGTGGCAGGATTTGACTCCATCACCTGATGCCTCCAGCACTCACATTTCCATCAGGTTACTGGTGTGGGAGTCTGGCATCTGATTGGTGGTGTAACCTCTATGCCAAATGCCTATTTCCACATTTTGATTTCTTAAAAATTGACTTTTATATTTCTATCTTTTATATCTGCAACATACATAGAACATTAAGTTGGGGCACATATAAGCTTAAAGCTTCAATGGAATTTAATGGGACAGCTCTTGGAAAAATGACATTGTATGGTTAGTTCTACTCCAAAATGTTAGTTAAGCATATGTATAAAAAGAATAAAACTTTCCATATGGGCAGAGATTGAAAAAAACCCTTTAAGAAAAAAAATTTATGCCAGCATAAATTTTGTACCTTAGTACGCCAGAAAGTAAAAAACCAGGAGATAGGATTTGAACTTCAAGAAATGTGAGATCCCATTCAGGAGAGTGGTACAGACACAAGGGTAAGAAGTCTGCAATAAACCCAGAACCATCAACCCAGACTGTACTGAGGGGCTACTTTGGAGGAAAATGTTAGCAGATTATCTGATAGATTTTCCGAGCTGGTAGTTACTCAGAAATACCCTACTTCAGCCCGACATATTGAATATACTCTGATTATTTAATAGAATACTTCTTCATTTGTGAATTACCTGCTGGTTTCTAATGATTTGATTCAGAGTATACATTTTGGGCTGGGATATTATATAGGTAATGTTATCTTCTCACTATATCATATCTAAGAACCTGTGATGTCCATTTTCCTCACTTTTAAATCACTTCCATGGTGTTTCAGTCATTTCATTAGGGTGCCATCTAATTAATCTACTATGTTGGCAGTTCTATTAATGTTTTTAAAGGTTTATGAATTTTTATTGGAAAGTCAGAGAGGAGGAGAAACAGAGAGGAAGATCTTCAGTCTGCAGATTCACTCCCCAAGTGCCCACAACGGCTGAAGCTAAGCTGATCCAAAGGCAGGAACCTGGAACTTCTTCGAGTCTTCCACATGGGTGCAGGGTCCCAAAGCTTTAGGCTGGCCTCACTTGCTTTCCCAGACCACAAGCAGGGAGCTGGATGGGAAGCAAACCACTAGAATTAGAACTGGTGTCCATATGGGATCCCAGCATATGTAAGGCAAGGACTTTAGCTGCTAGGCTACCTTGCCAGACCTGACCCACATACTCTTGTTCACTGGTTTATTATCTATTGCTGGCTTTATTTTAATGCTCTAAATGATCAAGTTTGGGACAGTGAACCCTTCATACTGGTTCTGGAGTCTTTCTGAATTGCCTCCATCAATTAAAAAAAAAAGTATTTATGAAGGAAACAGAGGCAGAGAGGGAGATATGAGAACTTCTGTTCATTGGTTCACTTTCCCAAATGCTTGCACTGGCTTGGGACTGGGCCAAAAGCAGAATGCAATCCAGGTCTCCACATGGGAGCAGGAACATAATTATTTAAGCCATCACCTTATTGCCTAACATTTGCCTCAGCAGTAAGTTGGAATCATAAGCCACGGCTGAAAATTGAAGGCATGTGTTCTACAGTGTGATCTGGGTGTACTTAAAATAATTTCCTTACTTTTAGGACAATTTTACATATTTTCTGTCCATTCCAGGAATCAGCCATTTCTCTAAGGGTGGAATGGTATTGGAGACCCAGATTCTGAATGACAGATTTGCTTGTCACTGGGGAGTACTTTCACTTGTGTGTCTTTGCAGTGGACAAAGATGATGATGGTAGAAAGATCTCTGCTATAATTTGTCATTAATTTCTCTACTTCATTAATTTGAGGATCCTACTGTTTCCTCCTCATACTGATAGAGAAGTTAAAGTTTTGTGTGATTTCTTTTCTCTGCTCCTTATTGATTTTACATTTATTTTGAATGATACGTAGAGTGATCTAGATTCAGAAAGGCACCACTGTCGTACAGATGACCACAATCTCTGAGGGGCCGGGTCTTCTGGTGTCTTCTTTATCCAGGCCACTGTCTCCGGGAGAGCTGAAAATCCAATGATGATTTTTCCAGTATTTGATGTGTGTTTTGATAAAACATTTGATAATATAATTTTTTTTTCTGTTTCAACAATATTTCATCCCAATAGTGTGCCTCGCTTTAGGGGCAAAGAGGAAGCCAGAGAGGAAATAAAACTCACAGTCCCCTTGAGGAAGGCCAATTTTCAGGATGGCTTCTGCAGTTTTCTTTTATTCATCATCCACAGAGGCTTCTGATGTTTTCCCAATACAGTTGGAGACTTGTGTCTCAAAATGTTCACTTCTTGGCAGAAATGGAAATCTAATCTGAGTTTATTGCTGAAAGCAGAAATATATGGAAGAGGGGAAAAAAATGTTCAATTTTTTCCAATATTGATAGCACAAATGAGAGCTTAGTGTTTCATTCCAATGAAATTGTTTCTTTCATTAATCTCATACTCACAGTTGATGAATGAAAATTGTTTTGTCGTGCTCGGCAGACTGCTCTTACAGAGTAATTAATCCCAGATGAAGGCTTGGAAATGCTGCCAATGAAAACGCCGTATATCTGCTGCTCAGCTGAGACTCAGCTGCAAGGGCTTAACTGGCAGCGACTCATGACTTCATGATTACTCTCCTTTACATAGGGGGAGTGACAAATGGAGCCACTGATCCTGGTTTTAATTAAATAGTCTCTGAAGCAGGTGGCCAGTCAGGACGGCAGCATAGAGGACCTCTTAGATAAGCGTTTCTTAAAGTGATGAGTTCTGCTGGAAAAGAAGCAACGTTAGCATTGTTGAGTGGAATAGGACTACCTGGAACTATTAAGCATAGATTGGGGTCCACTTCTAGGGAAACAAGAATTAAAGAATTAACAGGAGGTGAAATATGCACTCTGCTCTTTCTCAGTATCATGAGGCTTAACATGGCAATTTACTGGGAGATTTTAAGATTCCTTATGAGCAGCACGTACTTAATAAAGTTCTAGCTTACTCAATTTATATGTACATAAGACTTCTCAAAGCTTCCCTGGTGGATGCTGTCTTTGCTGCACTTAAGGTAGGATCACACTCCTGTAGTTCTTGAGCTTTGTTCCTAATGACTATGTGGCAATTCTACTTCTAGTAGTTTTGAGTTTACCCTGGGACAAAAGATCTACTAGAAAGAGGCAGGACCTTGCTTCTCAACAAGTCAGCAGTGTCAGCATCACCTGAGAGCTTGTTAGCAACACAAAATATTGCACCCCCCCCCAGGCCTAATGAATCAGATTCTGCATTTTAACAAGATTCATGAATGTTTCCTCAACAAATGAGGATTTGAGAGGCACTGCTCATGAGGATTTGACATCTCCTTGGGGATCTTAGTCCAATTTGAGCTGCCACAACAGGATATCAGAGGCATGATAAATAACTACAGGAATATATTCTTTCAGGTCTGGGGGCTGGGAATCCCACAACCAATTTTGGTGCCTGGTGAGGGTCTGGTCTGTGCTTCCAGGATGGCACCTTGGAGGCTACCCCCTCAGAAGAGAGAAACATTATTTTTCATATGGGAGGGAGAAGGGAAAAGCTCTCTTCACAAAGCACTTTTTGTCATGCTAATTATCCACTCATAAGGGTTCCTTAAGTGCTACATCCTAACTTGACTGCACTGGCCATCATTTTCAGCATGTGAGTTTTAAAGGGGATAAATGTTCAAACCATAGCATGTGGCTTCATGTGTCTTCAGCTGTATATTCTGACCCCACACTGTGGCTAATGCAAATCTTCCTGAGCAACCGCTGCTTTTGCTTGATGTGCTCTCCTGTGGCCGTGTGTTCCATGCTGAGGCTTTTTGTGCTTTGTATCAGAAGGACTGTATGCCAACACCACACACATTTGCTCCCATCTTTGCTGCTTACTATTTTTTTTGGTAATAAATTCTTGTGCTTTAACCATCTCTATTTTAATTCATGAGTTCTTTCCCAATGGGGGCCTCAACTTATAAATAAAGCTCTAGAACATTCTCCCCTTATGCTCTTCCATATTGGCTAAATCCTAATGTGAATTTATTTTAGACTCAAGCTAAGAGCTCTTCTAGCTGTCATTTTAATAATAGCTGGCATAACAACTTAATAGTTTGGGTTTAAAAAATGTTATTCATTGCCAATATTTTTAAAACCAGGAAATCTTACATAGAATCTGGGTGAGTGGCATCTCTTGACAAAATTGGCTCATATGCTAAGCTGAGACCACCTTTCCTCACATAATATCAGCTGGATATATGTAGAGGCTGGTCCATCAATCAGGACTCCACCTTTCAATGTAGCACTGACCCTAGCCTGTTATTTCCCTAACTCCAAGTCTAAGGGTCCTTTGTGGTTATTCCTAGGTATATTTTGTTACTTTCTGTGCTTGATCTAAATTTCCATTGCCTGCTTCTTTCCTGTTGGTCTTTGAATGTGAGGTCATACTCCAACTACCTTCTTGGATGTGGCATTTTTAAAGTGTGTGATTTACTTTTGCTTTTCTTTTTATAATGGTGTTCTATGACTTTTGCTTCATATCATAGTAACTCTGTGATGGCAAACACAAGGATTGGCATCTTTTAATTTGGTTTTTCATAGTGGTGAGCACAACACAATGGAAAAAGACTGTATTTGGATGATATAGGGACACATCAAGGCAGGCTTTCTTGGTTGTTTGTACTGGTTGTATTTGTATTAGAATACATGTTTTCCAGTGGGTCAGTAGGCACAAGGCCGTTTTCAACCACATATCACATATCACATGTTGGGGAAAAATATCAACTCCTAGAATCATTTCCCATATCCATATGCTGGTTCATTCCCTAAGTAACCCAATGGCTGGAGATGAGCTAAATTGAAGTCTGGAATCAGGAGCTTGTTAGTCTCCCACATGGGTGCAGGGTCCAAAGGCCTTGGGCCATCCTCCACTGCTTTCCCAGGCCACAAGCAAGGAGCTGGATGGGAAGTGGAGCAGCTGGGACATGAACGGGAGGGATCCCATATGGGACCTTGGCACATGCATGTGTAGAGTTTGCCAATTGGTACACTGGTAGTTTCTAGATATGTAAATTTCTATTATGCTTCTTTTTCCATTTATGATATTCATTCGGAAATCCAATAGACAATTTATGCTATATCTCAGTGGTCCGGTGCACTTTCCTACATAGTTTACTGGGAAACAATGGAATGTATAGAGTGTGTGTGTGTGTGTGTGTGTGTGTGTGTGTGTGTGTGTGTGTATTTTCAGCATGCCTGTGGAGGGTTTGCACTGTGTAAAGCAACATGGCCTTCATTGCATATAGTAACGGGCACCAGGCCTCCAAGAGGGGAGCAAGAAGTTATGCTGCAGACTGAGGAATGTGCAAGGGATTCCACATGCCTCATTTCCCATTACAGAACTACCCTACTTGTTTCTTCCATGTCACTGATAGAAAGAGATTTGAGAGAGCAAGGGACACACTGACCAATAACTGTTATGTCTTGCTGCATCACTTGGAGTTAGCATTTGGTTAGCTAAAAGGGGATAGGAGGAGGGACAGCTCTGAGAATAGTAAGAGTCTGTACCAGTGAACAATTACCTCAGTTACAGAGAACATTTTAACATTTTTAATGGTATGTTTGCTCATTCAGTTAAGGAGGCTTTTATCTCACAGATTATGATGAACCTACATGAGCAGTAATTTGCTATCCCTGCTACCATAGCTAATGCACACACATCAGGAAGAAAGGTGTTGGTGTTAAAAGCCAAATATGAAAGTTATGAAATATATGTTGGGATAGGTGTCATGTAGAAAGAACAGGTAGTACTGTAATGTGTGGCAAACATGCCTCAGGAGATGGAAACATAAAGGATGTTTTGATGTGGGATGTGCAGAGCACCTTTGAGCGGGTGCACAGGTGCATCTGCAAACCCCTGCCCCATGCATCACATACAAGGGAGCACTTCTCCCGTCTCCAAGACAGATGGAAGTTCCAAGTTTTCCTTCCTTCTTTCCTCTCATTTTTAATTTCTTCGACTTTTTAAAAGAGATTTATTTATTTTTATTGGAAACACAGATATACAGAGAGGAGGGGAGATAGAAAGATCTGTCTGTTGATACATTCCCCAAGTGGCCACAATGGTAGGAGCTGAGCCAATCGGAAGCCAGGGGCCAGGAGCCTTTTCTGGGTGTCCCATGGAGGTCAAGAGTCCCAAGGCTTTGGGCCATCCTCTACTGCTTTCCTAGGCCACAGGCAGGGAGCTGAATGGGAAGCGGAGCTGCTTGGATTAGAACTGGCGCCCATATGGCAAGGCAAGAGCCTTAGCCACAAGGCTACTACACCGGTCCCTCTTCTTAGACAATTTTTTGAAGATAAGTTTATAGAGATCTGATAGATTTCACTCTTCCCTCATTTTCCACACAGCTATGACATGAACCTAAGTTAAGTTATTCTTGTGCTCTTAATAGCTAATCCCTCTGTTTTTTTTTCCCTCCCCTTTGGTCTTTATTCAGTAAAGGTCAATGAATCAGTCCCAATCTACTTTCCTAAGGATTTCTCCGTCATTCAGGTCTGTCATGATTTTCTTTTAAGTCTCTAGCCCAGAAAGCAAATGCCATGACCTTTATATACAGGCATCATCAGTACCCACAACCCCAATTTTCACTCATTTCTGAAATTTTCTTTTATTTCCTCTCAGGATTTTTCCAAATGTTGGGATTTATAATTGTAACATTTTTCTAGTTACTCAGGATTTCACCTCTGGAAAGGGCAGCAATGTATATTTGCTGTTAGAATTTGGCAGGTGTGAGTATCAAAAGAGACATTATAATTATACATGCCGTGTACTCAGTTCATCGCTTAACAGTTTACTGTGCAATATAAACTTGGTGAGGTGCCAGGATTTTTTCCAAACTGCAGTCTTAGTATTTTAATTAATGAAAATCATATCTCTCTATGGTGTACATGTTTTAATATATGCATATATTTTGGAATGGTCAAATCAAGGCAGTTAATGTCTATATCACCTCACATCCTTATTGCTTTTGAAATAAGATTTAAAATCTACTCTTAATTCTCAAGTGCATATTATTATTAATGAAAGTCACCACAGATACTATAGGTTCATTTGAACTTACTCTTCCTAACTGGAATTTTGTGTCCGTTAACCTGTGTCTCCCCTGTGTCACTCCACCACTGCCACTAGTAACACCTTTTACTCTCAATTTCTATGTGTTTGACATTGGAGAACCTCTGCTTTTTGAACACATTTCATTTGTCTTTTTTATATTTCATCAACATCTCAGGTGACCCTTGTGAAGATTCCTCCTCCCCTCCCCCCGAAACATTTGTCCTCTTACACCACTCCAAGAATTTAAATTGACTTAGGGCTTGGCTGTAGTGGGGTAATGTGACTTCTAATAGAACACAATGAGCATGTTCCCCCTCACCCCAAACCATTCCTAGGTCTTCAAGCCCATGTTGCAGAAAACAGAGAAGTTATTAAAACATAATCAGAACTTCCCATTGTCTCTCTGCTGGCATGGACTTACAGCTGCACAGATATCTCTCTGTTGGTTGTCCCTAAGGTCTGGGATCTGAGTAAAAAGAGGGCTTAGCTTTCTTGTGTTTAAATACTAAGAAGTTACATATCAACCTATGAAGGTATTAAATACAAGATATTCCACACCCTTATCTGGTTAGATATATATTTGCAGTAACCTGCCAAGTCAGGTTGGAATTTAGAACTCTGGTTCTCTTGGAAACTTTGTATGTTAACACAGTGGCGTGGGCTTAACTGGCTTTGCCCTACCTCCTTTCCCACTGGTAGCTCAAGGCCTGCCATCCTGTCTTTCCAGACCTGGATCTGTGTCACTCAGGTGGTTGCCTCCTATACCTGTGTGTAGTCACTACAGCCAACATGTTCAAATCTTTTTTTGACCCACTTCCACCTGCTGCAAAAAAGCCTGTCATTGGCTCCTGGTTGTTCCTGTAGGTTGTGCTGCTGAGGAGAATGAAGAATCCTGTGTGGGTTCTACGAGCAGACTGGGGCTATATAGGCAGAAAATTCTGAATATTGAGGACTCAGCATGTATGCTTAATTTGGCATATCTCCTTGTCATCATCCTTGATTGGCTACATAGGAAGGTCACCATGGAATTCCCTAGAGAGAGGGTAAGAACAGCAGCCCCTTTATAGTTGTGAGGGACCGTCCTCCTGAAAAAAGTGAATTCTTGAGATCCCAGTGAATGGTTTCCAATTGTAAGGAACTTATTCTGTCTTGATTTCTATCATCACGTTTAATCTCTGTTCCGGAGAAGTCTCCTCGTGTTTCCTTAACTGCTGGAATTCTCTCAGGTGGAGGCCAATTCTTGGAGAGGGGATATCATCAAATTGTCTTCATTCATGATAATCACTTCATTCTTGGGGTGCTCCCACAGCTCCCCCGAGCTACAGAGTAGGAAAGGGGGCTGCTTCACTCCTCACCTACTTCAAGTTTCATCTTGTCTGAAAGTCAGGTCACCAAAGTCAGATCAGCATTCCAGTTGTGTAAGTGGACCACCAATCCACAACTGCTGCTGTGCTCTCCTACCGGGACCTCTCAGTTGTGATAAAGGATTCTCTTGAACCTCTGCTGACTTTGCTTGGTGGAGACGTCGTCTTCTTCACCACTCTGTGGACAAGCTCCAGCTCCTCTCTTTGGGCTAGCAGTGTTCTGCTGCAGTGGCCCTCTATCTCTCTTTATCTTGTACTGATGTGAAATGGGAGTTGTCAGAGAAGGGGGATGGATAGTTGGAAGAACACTGATTTTATTTATTCACTTCCTAAACCTGTTGGGGGTGGGAGGCTGCTGCTTCACATTTATTAACTAATTTATGCTTTCCTGTCTAAAGTCGGCAAGAAAATCTCCCACTATCTCAACGAGCATGCAAACAAAAACCTCTCTCCTACTAAAATAGGTAAATTTTCCATAAAAATAAACTATTTGATCAAATATGTATGTGATGCATGCTCTTGGTGGGAAATTTTTTTTTTCTTTTTCTTCACAGCTATACAAATAGCATAATTGTAATTTGGCTTTAAGATATGCTTTGGCTAAAATCTGCAAGTTACCAATTTAATCCCTTCCCTTCCTAACCTCACCCTATGTTTCTATAATTCCATCTGTCACAAGGCCAAAAAGCGTGCACACCTGGTTTTCTCACAAATGAGTCAAGCGGCAGAAGCAATAGACAGCAGGCTTCCTTTGCTTCCTGATTCCTAACAGACCCCTTGGAGTGATTCTAATTTGTAGACCAGGCTCTATAATTCACCTTCAGGTTCAATAACACTAACTACCTTTCTGTACTTATATTTATATTTATGGAAGCATTTATGTGAAACAACGGAAGGACTTTATACTAAGGTATGTGCGTGTGTGTGTGTGTGTGTATGATTATGGGTGTGTGTTTAATGGAACAGGAATGGTGGTTGATAATTTTAACATATATTATCACATTAGATACTTAAAAAATTGGGAAGTGATGTGAGTTAATTTTGTTTCTAGAAAAGGAAGACGAGGCTCAGTAGAATTGACATAATCTGACTATAGTTACATATTCAAATAGCAATGAAGCTGTTCTAACTCAAAACCTAATTCCAATATCTGTTTTCCTGCCATTATTTCCTTTATTTCTTCTTTTTTTCTTCTTCTCCTCCTCCTCCTTCTTCTTTTTTTCTCTGCAAACGTGGACGGTGCACATGCTATATTCCTGGTGTTTTTCTAGGTCTATGTACACAGTAGCAAGAGCTGCCTTGTTGAAGCTTGCATTTTAGTTAGGAAGGTAGATAGTAAGAATGATGTAACTACATAAATGCATAATGAGCTATCAGGTAGTGACAAAAACTTTATGACAGATTTTCAAGAAGGATAGAGAATGAAGCATGAAGTTAAGAAGAATGGGAATGGGCAAGATGCCATTTAAGTTAAGGGCATCAGAGAAGTCTGAAAATCAACGTGCCTCCCAAGACATTGGCAGGTGTATTGAAGCATTCAGAATCCACCATGGATCTGAACAATGTGAATTTGTTCACAGAAACCCATAGTGGCTTTTCAAAATTTATTCGAAGCTCATATCTTTGTTCTGTTGCACCATATGCATTTTCTCTGAGTATTCTCCCCATGGGGGAGAAATGTTTGTAAGATATTTATATAAAATATCAGAAGATGTTTGAGTATATTTAAAGAAGTGTTTAAGTTCTTATGTTTAAACAGGTACAGAGCATAAATGTAGTTGGATCTCATCTTAACCAGGGCCAAAATTAGATGTGTTACAAAATTAGTTGGAAGAAAGCAGGTCAGAGGCATTTGGGAAAGGATTAGTAAGGACACATTGCTAGTGGTCCCAGAAGCAGAATTTATCAATAGAGGAAGCCTAAACTTTGTTTTAGCTAGGAATCTAAGAACATTGAAAATTTTCAATTATAGATGTGATTGAAAAGCCAGGTAATTTAAAAATATATCAAGATCTTACATATTGGGATATTTTCTTGGAGTCGTATCTATGAACTACATTAAGCTGTTCTTTCTTGTATTAATAGTATATTAATATGAACAAACTTAAGCATCAGATAAAAAGGGATAAATTACTATAGGCAAATAATGGAATTTTGCTAATTAAAACACCTATTATTTTCATGCAATTTATTTTTCATTCCAATTTATTTGCTTAATTTCCTTGTTAGACTTCTCAGAAGACATTCTTAAATAATACTATCTAAACATGCTGACTGCATGCAGGTTAAGCCTTTACAATAATTTTATTCTTTGTAATGAATGATGTGGAATCATTTGTGGACTTCCACTGTTTGTGCCGGGGCAGAAATGGAGAGCAAAGTGAAAGAAAGTTTTGGCTTTTGTAGTGACAGGAGGCAGAGGAGCCAGGGCTTCACTGAGAAATGGTTAATCCTCTGAATCCCACCAGTCCTTTTCACCTCCTCTGAAGGTCAAAGCACAGAGCTGGGTTTAGAATCTCAATGCGTAGGACAAGTGTGAATTCCTCTGCTTTATTGATAACTTCAATAAATGCCACCAAGGTATGAAGGAGGTTTCCAGTCTCCTACAGAGAAGAAGCTTCATGAATTCACCTCAGACTTACTCTTGCTGCCAGTGTAAAGGATCTTCTAAGATCTTTCTCTTCATTTGAATTCCACTGTTGACCATGTCTAGGGTAGAATGGATCTTCTTAAAGAGTATTCATTAGGGCCTGGCGGTGTGGCCTAGCAGCTAAAGTCCTTGCCTTGAACGCGCCAGGATCCCATGTGGGCGCTGGTTCGTATCCCAGCAGCTCCACTTCCCATCCAGCTCCCTGCTTGTGACCTGGGAAAGCAGCCAAGGACGGCCCAAAGCTTTGGGATCCTGCACCCGTGTGGGAGACCTGGAAGAAGTTCCTGGCTCCTGGCTTTGGATCGGCGGAGCACCGGCCATTGCGGTGACTTGGGGAGTGAATCATTGGACAGAAGATCTTCCTCTGTCTCTCCGCCTTTCTGTGTATCCAACTTTGTAATAAAAATAAACAAATCTTTAAAAAAAAAAGAGTATTCATTAGTTTCAGGAAATTCCTCCTTGCAAGTTCTTCACCTGGGAGAGAAACATAAATAAAGGTGAAGCAAATAATGGTAGAGGATGGTTTAAATGTCAGGGCCGAAGGGAGAAGAGGTGGGAGAAAATCAAGAAAGAGCAATTCCACTAAGGTCTTTGGAAAAGTTTTACAGTCCTAAGATAACCTTTCTTTGAAACTGAAAAAACATAAGATACAATAAAAATGTAGAGTCAAGAGAAAGTGATGAAAATTTTCCTCAGTAAAGGTAAATTAATTTGACTTCCTGGGACAGGGATTTGAGTGTCTGAAAACGGATCCAAGGAAGCCCCAGAAGAAGGGGGCCCAAGAGGCTGTTGGGCTATTCTACATTTCACCACACATTTCTAGGAGACAAAGGAACAAGGATATTTGACCTTTATCCTTCAACTCTCATTTGGCTGAAGGTCGCTCCAAGGCAAATATTACCTCCAAGAGCCTCCAGCTTAGAAAGGAGAGTTCCAGGTGCAGCTGCAGGACAGCTACAGTCACAGGACTCCCTGTAGTTCTGGACACTGTTGGGGACACAGGCAGCCTTTATTTGTGGGAACACTCACATGTGTATGAAGGAATAATCTATGGAAGGTTCTAAGCCTGGCATAACAGCATTGTGACCCTGACATTTGTTAGAAGTGTGAGTTCACTAAAAGACATGAGAAGGATGTTCGCACAGCAGATGGCCCAAAAGAAATTAGGCCTGGGAATGTTTAGCAATTGCGCATCTATCTCTTTATGTTTCCTACAGGGATGTGAACATGTAAGTGGTGATAGTCTTTGTCTCCCAAGACTGAGGTTCTGGTGGGCAAGTGCTCACCACAAGCTTTATGCAAGCAATTGCTTTTACCGTTCATAATCATTCACCTTGCCACAATGAGAATGGTGACTTGTGTGTGGGTAGGAACCCAGCAACCAACACGTCCATAGGAGGTTTGCACAGTGCCTCTGAGGTATGAATGGGGTTGGGGGAGGAGAAGAACAAAAGATAAGAACAGATTCCTCTGGCACCAGTGAGTCTCAGTATCAGGGCTTTTGGCTACAGACATCTCCTGGGATTTTCTCTGTAGAAAGGTTGGAAGCAGATGGGAGAGACAGAGTGAGAACAAGAGGGAGAAATGTGTTTAGCTGTGGAGAAGCCACAGTGAGAATAGTCTTCACTAGCACATGTGAGTTCCTTTCGAAACTCCCAAATTAGTTAGGGATGCATCTGAATGATTTGTTGGGGGGTGGGGTGGGAGTGGAGCAGGAGTTAGGAGATGAAAAGCAGAGAAATATTACCTGTTAATCTCATAGGTTATGTTTTCGTGTAGGATTCAAATATCCTACATGAAAATCCCACCTTCAAGTAGGATGACTCAAATACCCATCCAGTGAATGTAGAAGATTCAGCACTTCTCAAAAGTATTCCTCAATATAACAGTAATAAAAGTAACAGCACTATAACATGAAAGGCTTCCAGAAATTTTTATACCCTCTTGACATCTAGCGTCCCCCGAATTCTCACAAAAACTCTTTCATGCAAATTCTATTACTGTTTTCATTCTGAAATCACTTCTGTTTATCCGCTCTGCTTTACCTCATGTTGGTCAACACCCTTAAACATTTCTCATTTCCTCAAAATGTCAATACCATCGTTAGGCAGTTACACATGGAAGAATGTTACCAAAGGTTTGATGCAGAACCCTGGAAGGGGTTTTTAGGCTAATGCAGCCCTATGTGGAAGCACCATTGTAAAACTTAACAATTAGATGCTAATGCACCAAAATTCATCAGAAGCTCTTTAGGACAGAGAATTTTGCTAGACCATTTCCATGAGTTTGGCTTTTTCCTCATCACTTCTCTAAACATATTACCTTCTAACTTCTACTCCAAATAAAGCAGTGGATCTGCTGCCTGTGCACATCCAGAAGTTTAATTTGGGCATGTTGGTTTTGAAGTAATATCATTACATTATATTCTAATTCTTTGTGTTTTCTTTCTTTTCTCTGCTGTTATCTATTGATAGAGGTCTGATATTATATTTATAGAGGCTCTATTGATAGAGCCTCTGATAAAATGCAGATTTTCATGTTAATATTTGGTTCTCACTGATGAAACACTGAAACTCAAGAGTAAGATGGACATTAATGGGTTGTAGTTAGTTTTCTCAAATTGGAATATGGTGGAGTGAGTGAAGTCTAAAGTAAAATTCCAGTTCCTTCATTTATTAGCTATGTACAGGCGAGCGATTTATTACTTCTCTGTACCTCAGACCCCTGAGCTCTACAATGGACATAGTAATCTGAAAACGTGTGGAAAGGCCTAGCATAGTCCATGGCACATGGAAAAGTATCCAGGAATATTAATTCCTCCCTTTTGTCACATCAATAATTAGAGATTGGAACAGTGATGTTTATTACAAGTGGAAGAATTAATTTTGTCAGGTATAAAATTTAAGCAGTCAACAAAAACAGTGATGAATGTCTCATTAGAGAGATGACATGCAATATACGCAAGGATAATATTGCATGTTTATCAGCCTTCCTGAATGATTTTTTTATGATTTTATTTTAATTTCTAGAAATGACACTTGAATCAGGGTATTCTTATTTATTTCTTTTGAAAGTGCAATGGGTACTTGACCGAGTTTGTGGAAGGTTGGCTTTCTAGGCTAGGAAAATTGATGACTAATTTCCTCCACCATCACTTCTTCTGGAAGATGCTTTACAATAGAGTATAAACATGTATTTTGCCAAAGAAACTTTAATGCACTCTTGGAGACCGCAGTAGACGGCCTCACCCATGAGCAGGTAATGTTCAGGAAACATTACCTGGAAATGGAGCTCCTTGATTTGATGATTGCCTCTGAAATGGCCTGGGATACTTGAGGCAGGAGCATCAGGAAGGTCTCATCTCTTCATTTATTGCTTTTTGGCCCCTGGGTGAAGTTAAGACTTGCACGCTGCAGCCCCATAAAGGTGAAAATAAGATGATGTCTGATTTTTTTCTCCTTGGCTCTTTGCTTGTCTACATAACAAATGAATGGAATGAACTGCACACATGCTTTAATCTGAACTAAAAAAATCCATACTCCTTTTCTCTGCCATCTTTGAAATTTATGGATTATTTCTTTGGTCACTTAGGAACATTTTCAGTCAGGTTCCTCAGTTTATTCCCTTTAACAAAAGAAAAGAGGTGTCTTTTTTTCTAGGTTACAAGTTCAAGCCAGCAAGTAAAATGTATGGTGTAATAATAAAAACTGTGACCTTTATTTGGAATTAATTTCTCTGTCTTCCACTGGGAGTCCCTGCAGTCTGTGATGCCTGCTGGGGGGAATGGAGTGTGAAGAGCTTCTTTTCTGTTTCTCCTTCTTGTACTTCTGCCCCCATTACATTCCTCTTACTGCTTGGAGGATTTGGTTAGCAGGGGGAGAAGTCTCATGTGGCTAATTGAAGATAGTGTTGTGATGGTGTTTTCTGGCACTTTCATCACCTACTAAGAGCAATTGTTTCTCTGTTAGAACACATTTATGAGTTTGTCTTTGAAATCCATTTTTTTTTGCTATTTTCATCTGATGCCCTCTTTTGAAAAAATATATTTTGATTTGTAAATTAAAAATTGCATGTATTTATGGTGTACATGTTGTTTAGGAATATGTCCATATTGTGAAATGGCTGAATTAAGCTAATTAACAAGTCCTATCTAACATTCTTATCCGTGTGTGTGTGTGTGATGAGCAAATTAAATCTATTGTCCTAGATTTTAAGAATTGAACACATTGTCATTAACTGTAGTGACTATAACATGCTGTGGGTGCCTTGGACATATTTCTCCTGTCTGCCTGAAAGTTTTGGAAATCCTTCAACCAACATCAGCTTCTCTCCTCTTGATATATGGAATGCTAATCAGCTAGTCATGCCTCTACAAAATCCTTTTTTAGTCTCTAGCATCCAGCTGTGTATGTTCCAGCCCTTGAATGTGTCTTCCCAAAGCAGCATCTTGAACAGGATTCACAGCATCTCCTGGCATCCTCTGGCTTAATGGCTCACATTTGATGCCCAGGGAGAAAATGCATTGACCCTCCAGAATTGGCTTACCTGTGGCTTGATTTCTAATGCCATCTCCTTATTTTACAGCATTATTATTGGCCAGCTGCCCCTTTCAGTTTCTTTTTTGTAAAATACAAGAGAAATAAGTCAGCCCAAACTCTTTTTGAGTGTTTCTGTTCAAGCTCCTGATTTGCCTGTAAAGCAGGTCAAGAACAGGAAAATGTTTCAGCCCTCCAACAACACATTCCAAGAAAATTCCCCATTTCTTATGGCTGTGACTCTATGCAGTTCAGGTTATAGAGATTAAGGATGAAACTCGCCTTCTCTCTTCTGCATATGCTGTGCATGCAAGCCACTTGAGGATGCTGTTAACATGGAGGATGGGTTTAGTGTATGTGTGTGTGCTGTGGCCTGACAACGAGGATTTCTGACAAGCCATCACAAGATGCTTTTGTTGCTGGTTCCTGCACGACACCAGTTAGTGACTCATTCTAAACAGCATCATTTTAGCACATGGCAGTTCTTTACCACCTAATCGTTTATTTCCACCTTTAAGTTGCAGTCAGAACTATGGCAGAAAAAGCCTTATCTCAATGCCCTGTCAACTGTCAAATGGTTAACGATGGTCAAGAAACTCTTACAAATAGGTTACCTTATTGGATGAATAATTTCTTATCAAGTCATTTTGTCAGTCTATTCAGATAAAACTTACCGTATGCCCACTCAAAAGAATAAAGAAAAATATTCTGGAAGGCAGAGATACTTCTGGGCTGAGGTATCTACACAGAATTCCAGTTCGTTCCTCTTTTTGGAAACTTCACCTAAGGCTAGAGCTTGTTAACCAGTATCCTTTCTGATTTGGTGTCACGAAATATGCTTGAGGACATGTTTGAAATTTTCAACACAAAGATATGAACCAAAAATACCTCTTTAAAAGCAGGTGGAGAAAGTTCATTTCAGTTATCAGTAGGATAGACTCCTCATTATAGCAAGCATTATGCTGCATTATATTAAGGATCAATGACAGAATGAAAGCCAATAGAGGACATTGTGCTAAGTAAGTCCTCAAAACTTATGAAACATCTTTGTCTTGATCGTGTTTATAGTTTGTTTATTGAGAGAAAATACACTCCTTCTTTTCTCCTGCAACTGCAGTCAAGATCAAGGGTAAACACAAAAGGAGTCAAATGTTCCCGAGTTTAACAGACTTGGCAGTTGGTGGTGATTGAAGCTGTTTACTCACCAAGATGTTACTGGAAGAATGGACTTACTGATCACTGTCTTATCCGTTGAGTGAGATTCTGCAAACAAGTCAGTGTATTATTAAAACACAGGAAAAGAGCATCAGGGTGAGATGGTCTACTGTGAAATTATTAAGCAGAGTGGAAGGCAGAACATGACCATATTCATTTCTCAGTGTAACTAAGCATTATAAAATAGTCCTCACCCGTATGTGCCAGGCTATTCAGGGTGGAGATATAGGAGACAGTTGAACATATCCAAAGTACAATCTGAGCAGAAGACACATGTAAGCATAAATTCAGAGGTGCATGCAAAAGAGAAGTAATTGACTTCTCCACCAAAATATGTTGAATTTTAGTACTAAATGGTGGCCAGGAAAAATTAAAACCAAATGCAGAGTGGTCTTGGAACACATTTTGAGTGTTGAAATTGTGAATGTTGGAATTGATTAATTAAGCATCAAAGTGAGAACAAGGAGTGCGACAATCATTGTTACGGCCAGAGATGTCAGGGAGGGTTTGGTGGAACAGACATGTTTCAAGCTGCAGTTTAAAAAACAGATGGGATTTGGAGAGCAGGGAAGAATGAAAGGATGTTAGATTATCAAAGAGACACAAACGTTAGTGAAGTCTCATCAATGAAGGTAAGCTTCATATAGGTAGAGAGGTGTTGTAAAGAATGGAGGAAAAGGGAGAAGTGGTCCAAGATGCATGATGGATACAAGATCAACAGACAGTGTGATAGAGAGTCACAACTTCCAGGCTGAATAGCTAGTGCAGTTAAGAAGTGCATCGTAAGTTATTTACATTAACATGGTTTCTTCTGAATGCACTGTGTTACCTGCGTTCTGTTAGATATTACTATGTGCCTTGTGAAATATTGTACAATGACAATGCAAAGTGTGACCTTCTTTATGCTAGGATGTTGCTGCCTTTTACATTAAAATCCTTCAAGGGGAAATGTTATGCAATATGTTCTTTAGGAAACTCCCATCTTCCTTTTTCTCTTTGTCAAATAGTCCTTAGAACACGAAATTTTATGAAATTCAGTTTTGGAAATGCTCTACTGGATACTTACCCACTCTTGGGGTTTGTGGTCCTGATCTATGTTAATTTGGGCAAGGCAGAGAAACAGGTGAGACCTTTCCTTCTTTAGTCTTACTTTGCCTCTTTCTTAAATGATATAAATATCAGGGAAAACAAGATGTTTGCTTTCCTTTCTAATATCAGTTGAATAAATGTTAAATCATCTAATAATTTTCTGATTTTAATGTATTTCCTGAGGAAAAAACATCAAATTCTCTAAATTTAATTAAAATAACCTCATTGTTATATTGAACTAGTACAGTTTTTATATTAATTTTACAATTTTTAAGCTAGTGTTAGACTTTCATATTTATTGGCTCTTTGCTTTTTAAAGATATTTATAGTGTTAGATTTACAGAAAATTCTATTAATGATACAAGGAGTCCTCTTCATAGCAGAAACTCAATATTTCCTATTACTCATACAGTAAAATTTAATATGATGTATTTGTCACATTGAATGAATCAATATTTATGCATTATTATTAATCAAAGCCCATGATTTATTGATATTTCCTCAGTTTTACCTAATAACCATTTGATGTTACAGAATCTCATTTAGGACAGTACCTATCCAGTCTTTCGTACTTACCTTGGTTTTAATGATCTTAAGCATTTTGTGGAGTCTAAAATAAAACATTTTTCTTACCTATGTTTTTTCCTGATCTGTCTCTTGAGGTCCTATTGACTATTTCGTCTTCTCGGATGAGACAGAAGTATTGGCAAGTCTTCAGTGGGAACAACATGCTTTCTTTAATGGGACTAAAAACTCTGGCAGGTCCTTAGTGCACTGCACAGTGGTTATTCTGTCCCTCCTCCTGCCAAGGTCACAGGAGCATCTGGAATGTTCACTGTGAGAATCTGCTATGGTTTCTGGAGCTAGCATCCATGAAAACATAGGGAACCACCTCAAACATTTCCCCCTTGAAATTTCTCCACCTTATGTAATATTTGAAAGTTGCCATTTGAGGGATCTTTCTCTGAAGGCAGCTTGGCAGATTTCACGGTGGCAGTTCACTCTGTAGCCCTGGTTCTTTCATGGATTCAAGGAAAGCATCAATTTTCTGTTTGGTCCTGTTGTTTCTTGTGAGGATGGGAGCAACTCATCCTTCCTTATTTTTAAAGATTTATTTATTTTTATTGCAAAGTCATATATATTTGTATATATAGAGAGAGAGAGGAAGAGAGAAAGAGAGGAAGAGAGAGAGAGAGAGAGGAAGATTTTCCATCCGACGGTTTACTCCCCAAGTGACTGCAATGGTCAGAGCTGTGCTGATCCGAAGCCAGGAGTCAGGAGCTCTTCCAGGTCCCCCACATGGGTGCAGCGTTCCAAGGCTTTGGTCCATCTTCAGCTGTCCTCCCAGGTCACAAACAGGGAGCTGGATGGGAAATGGGGCTGCTGGGATTAGAACCTGCTCCCATATGGGATCCCAGCATGTGCAAGGTGAGGCTACCGTGCCCAGCATCAATTCATCCCTTGTACTCTAAGAAAGCTCTTTCATGTTGGAGCTGGAACTGAAAATCAAGACAATTAAGTTTTAATGATTAGGGGCTCTTTTGATTAAAAAAATTGTCAGTTTCTGTGATTAGATTACAACTGTAGTGTATTTCAATAGGCAGATCATGGAATGGTACTAGTTGACTTTTAGTAACCTCTTCTAGTTGTTATTATTCTTACTCCATACTATGTCAACATTCAAATGACATTGATAGTATTCCTTTTCTTTTAAATGTCAAAAAAAAAATCAACATTGGATAAGTAACTATAAAACACATAAACTTCACTGTTATAATGACCATTAATCTCCCAAGCATGCAACACTTACCTCATGTGTAATTTTGATTATTTATAACTCAGAGTAGAACATTAAATTACATTCCTATATTAAGTCCTTATTAACTTTAAAATATTGTTATCTTTATTAAATCTTTTTGTTAATGTTTATAGTATGACTATTCAGCCAATTATGAGATTTATTGAGTTTGATTTTCTTTATCATGTATTTCAATTATAATTTTTATAAGCTCAGAAACATAAGTGCTTTGGTAACTCTTAAAACTCTCTGCTCATTTTTTTCCTCTGATAGACAGAAATGATTACAACAAGCCTATTGCAGTGGGGTTTTTCTTTAATGCATTAAAATGAGTTATAGAGCAAAGTTTGGTATACAGCAAGTACTAACTAAGTGTTAGCCATTATTGTTATTTATTATTATCTCCTGTGTTTTAATTAAGTTTACTTGAAAAAATATATGGTTAAAGCTGGAGGGCCCTCAGTAAACTATTAATTCTGAAACTCAGCCTGAAGGTTGAATTTGATTTTCAGAGGTTTGGTTATAATCTTGCTTTGAGATTGTTCTGAATTTGAATTCCTTTAAAGGAGCATCAAATCCAGTTCCTCACAAGCTCCATTGCTCTCTGTTGAATTATAGTCTTACTTTGCTTTGTAGTTTTGCTTTATCCTCTTAGCTCATAAAAAAAAAAAAAAACTCTCTCATTTAAAAAAAAATTCAAATAAGTGCCAGAGGAATTATAAAGAGGACCAAAACAAGTGGAAAGTAAGACCTTGAATTTCTGGGTCAAAAATATTCTCATTATATCACAGCACCTACTTTAGCTGAAATAGATTAAAACAGGTTTCTGTTCAATAGCAGTAGGTTGAACGACCTAAATTGGCCAATTAGTTTGTCATACACGCCAATGGGGACTGTGTGTAAACTCTTGAGGTCAACATTATTCTATCTTTTGGAATTCAAAAGTAAATGAAAACATAACAAACAAACAAGATATATGGCAGTATCTACATAATTTATCTTAAAATAGCATAAATATATCAAATTAGGAAATTAAGAGGTTTTTCCTTATTAATTTCATATATACTAATAACCAAACAACTTGAGCATATAATTTCAAAATCTTTTCATTTCACAGCTCATTTTTATGCTGTCTTGAAGAGAAGGAGGTAGACTAAAATTATTTGTGTGGGATGAAAGCATTGTAATAGAATACTATTCTGGTAGTAGGCATGGTAACACCAATGAAATCATTTGTACATGTAATAAGGAGGAAGAGAAATGATGTGATGAGCTTAATAGTTGAGATCTGGTAAACTGGTTGCAATATGAAGGGTGTGCAACTGGAAAAGATGGCAAAAGGTTTATTTAAAACAAGTTAGTGGTTCATAGAGGAACTGGATTAAAACCATACTTCAACACATTTCCTTCACAGAGTCAATAATAGCAAGATACCCAAACCTTGCTTGGTGGAAGATTTTCATTAGGATCCCTTTTCTAAATAAGAATGATAAATTGTAAAAAGAAGATGAAGAAATAGGTAAATTTCAGTTGAACATTTACTCTCCAAGTGCCATAAATAGAAGATGCTATTTAAAAATTCAGCGCTATAGCAAGAACCTTAGAAGATTTCAGATGTCAGCGCTTTTCAGGTAGCACTGAAACCACAACCCAGGGTTCCTATTGGCAGCAGCAGAGTCACTGCTGGAATCAGTGTGGGTGGACTGAGCCCTGCGTCCTGGGATCTAGTGCTGTGATCTAAGCTTATAATCATAATCTTTCACCCTTTAGAAACTGAGACTTAATTCCTCTCCCTCACCCTGATCATGCTGCTTAATTTTAGAAACAAATGCCACTAACATTACTACTTATGGGGAAAAAAAAATTAAGACTCCGAAGCTCTGAATCGTACCTTAAAAGTGTTTAGAAAGTATAAGTGGAAGACACAAGATGAAGAATAAGAGGAAGTTTGAGAGCAGAAAAGAGAAATAAAAGATGAATAACCTGGAGGCCATGATAAGGAAGGTAGTGAATTTAGGCAATCAAGTAGATACATCTTTCTAGGGAGGAAATGCATAGAACGAATCTTGAAACCTCAGACCAAGCCTTGGGAATGCTGGTCTTTAAGAACCATCACATCTATATCTATACAAATTATACTGATGACATCCGTTTAAAAAATTATTTAATTTTACTGTAAAGACAGATATTATAGAGAGAAGGAGAGACAAAGAGGAAGATCCTCAATCTGTTGATTCACTCCCCAAGTGACTGCAACAGCCAGAGCTGCGCTGATCTGAACCCAGGAGCCAGGAGCCTTCTCCAGGCCCCCACATGGGCGCAGGGTCCTAAGGCCTTGGGCCATCCTCTACTGCCATCCTAGGCCACAATCAGGGGGCTGAATAGCAAGCAGGGCTGTTGGGATTGGAATGAGTGCCCACATGGGATCCTGGCGTGTGCAAGGCGAGGACTTTAGCCACTAGGCTACCGTGCCAGGCCCTGATGCCATCCTTTTTATCTGATCCTTATAAAGGTTGGGTAACATGGCTGTACAGGAAAATTTTACCTATTTTATGCAGTTGTGAATACATTGGTTATAGCCCATCTTACTACAGAGTATCAGAGATGTGATTCATAACTTGAAACTACCTACTTCCACATTAGAATTTTTAATACCATGAATGCCAAAAGTCAAGAAGAGGGAGACCAGCCAAGCATTTGTGATGTCTTTACTAATTCTAGTCAAGCCCAGGTGACATGTGAGGGCACAGGGAGGCACAGAGGGCAGGTATGGGAAAGCAGCGTCCTCTTTGCCCACTCAGAAACGTTGTTGCTGGAAAACAAAAACTAAAACTCACTGAATCTGCTAGAGTCATGAGCACTGTGTCTGTCTTGGTTGGGTCTAAATGTGTGTCCCTTCAAAATGGAGTGGTTGGAAACTAATTTAGAAGATAATGGCATTAAGCACTAGGAGTCTTTGGAAGGTGAATATCTCACCTCCACTCCGTCCTTATGAACGAGACCAGTGTTATTTTGAAGGAAGCCTGAGATGGCTCCCACCTGTGAGGCCATGGCAAGAGCCTGCCATCTATGAGGGGTGGGCCCTTCCTGGACACAGAACCTGCCAGTGCCTTGATCTTGGAATTCTTCAGCATTGTAAGAAATAAATTTCTGTTGTCATAAGCCACCCAGTCCAGAATGTTGTCATAGTGGGTCAAAAATTGTAAAACCATTGTTTATAGCAGAGATGGGAACAACAAACCATAAAAAGGAATTCATCTGTGGACTCATGCAAATAAATCATGATCATGGAGAAGAGGAAGAGGAATGAGAGGATGGTAGTGACAAGACCCATTCTCATTGTTATTTCTGTATTTCTCTGCCTTCTCCTCCTTTTGTGGAGTTGAGAATGTCTTAGGGGGCTTTTTGAATGCTTATACTTTCACAGCTTTGGAACTAGAGGAAAAGATGTTTTTCCCCTCCTAGGTCTGATTGAAGAAGCAGCTGTGGCAAGTGGATTTGGATGGTGAATTGACCTCTACAGCGAGTTCTTATTTTCTTGTACTTTTTAAGTACCATTTTGGCAGGTGCTGCCAGGCGGGTGATGATGAGAGAGGACAGCAAGCTTGGGTTTCCTGAGGCGCTGTGAGCATCTGTATAAGCATTAACCACAGTTTGTTGGAGAGTAAAGGTTCTTCATTCTCTTGGAGAGGGGTTAGCTTGTTTTATCCACCTTATGCTTGCTCACAAATGTGTGTGTGTGTGTGTGTGTGTGTGTGTGTGTGTGTGTGAGCAGCACTACACTGTCTTTATTCTGCAGTGTGTTTAAACACATTAACTCATAAAACAACACAAGATCATTTCATTTTAATTGTAAATACGTCTTTTGGTCCTTTTCTTCTCCCTGTGTTATTAGAAGTGATAAACCAAAGCTAAGGGAGAGAATCCTTTTTGAGGTCTGGGAGAATGCACTGTGTTGTTCAGAATAAGCATTTGGCTGCTGTACAATATTCCACCTGCAGCTTTCGACCTGGCAGTGTGGTTTTGATTCCATCAAGGGCAAGCCCTACACAATTTTCATGTTTGTAGTGCTGTTCATTCACTGAATAGCTAGGCCACAGCACTGGCTGTATTTATTTTCAAGCATTTTGCAAAGAGCAAGATTGTGCAGACATTTTTGTGAGAAAGAGAAAGAGAAAGATCAATCTACTGCCAATGTTCACTTAAGTAATGATCACTTTGATGGTATGTTTGTGAGGTATAATTGTATTAAAACCTGTTGAAAATTTCTCCTTTTTTCTTGATCATCCCCTACCTTGTGCCATATTGTGTATTAATGCTACAATGGAACATGTATAAACTTTTGGATCAGGCAAATTTGGATTCAAATTTTGGCTTGTTCTTCATTTGATAAACATGTACCTCATATCTGTCTTAGTCTGTGCAAGCCCCTCTATTGAAATGCTGTCAATGGTAATTGATTTCTCACAGTTCTGTGGCTAGAACGTCTAGGCTCATGGTGAAAGCAACCTTGGTGCTCAAAGAGTTATATAGATGGTTCTCTTATGCTGCCTTGTCGTAGGACCAAAAGGGCACACCGGCTCCTCCTGTCCTCTTTTATAAGGGCACAAATCCCAGCCAGGAGACTTTGCCTCTGTTAACTAACCACTGCTCAAATATCTTTCCTCTTACTTTGGTGATGTTTGGTCACAGAAGGTTCCTAATAGTGCCAAATGAGTACTGGGGCATAGAAGATGGGCAGCACATATTCCATTTGAATGGACGACTGGGATGATCTCCCTGAGAAAGTGGTTAAGTGAGTGAGGCACAGAGGGTATACGAGGCACAGGGAGTACATAAGAGAATGTTAGAGGCGCTAAGGAGCATGACATATTTTCAGGAACTGCAGTGTAGTGTATCTGGGGACTTTTTCACAGAGTTGGCATGTAGTAAATATGAAGTAATGAATATAAAAATGTGACAGCACAAAAAATAAGGGTAGAGAACATGGCAGGAGCTACCTCAGAGATGACTTTCTGGAAAATTATTTTGACTTTCTTTCATTACTCTATGCAAAGCAGCAATCTTTACTGTCATTTTCTATTGAAGATCCACATATTTGGACTTTTCATTTAAAATGAAAGTTCGGTAGCAATCCAGGAGAATAGATTAGGGAGGTTTTGTTGTGGAGGTCATGAGATCAGTGAAGAGGCTGTTCCAGTCCAGGAGGAGAAATGTGGAGATGGTGAGTTAGGCCCGTTGAAGAAGATTTAGTACAATATGTAAGTTGCCATGAAAAAGTTCAAGTTGTCCTGGATGACATCCAAGTTTCCATCTTAAGACTAAGTGACTTGAAGTCTTTTTATTACTTTGTCTATCATCAGCCCTTAAAATCTATTGTTCCATGGTAGGCTGCTGAATACTAACCACCTCTCTCCCTATTCTGCCCAAGCGTCCCAAGGTTGCAGTCTTGGGACAGCTTTGACAGTGTAGTTAAGACGTTGTTTGAGACAACTGTATCCTCTATCAGAATCCAGCTCTGACTCCTGACTCTGCTCCATATTTCAGCTTCCTGTTAGTACACACCCTGAGAGGCAGCAGATGATGGCCCAAGTCATTGGTTCCCTGCCACACAAGAAAGGAGATCTAGACTGAATTCATGATGCTGGCTTTGGCTTTACTCTTCCTTGTCTGTTTCAGGCATTTGCAGAGTAAACCAGTGAATGTGAGATTGCTGCATGTTCCTTTTTCACTGTCCTGATTTCTGTGCCTTTCAAATCAACAAAATTAAAAATAAATAAATAGGGCCTGGCGTGATGGCATAGTGGTTAAGGTCCTCGCCTTGCATGCCCGGGATCCCATATGGACGCCGGTTCTAATCCCGACAGCCCCACTTCCCATCCAGCTCCCTGCCTCTGGCCCGGGAAAGTAGTCGAGGACAGCCCAAAGCTTTGGGACCCTGCACCCGCGTGGGAGACCTGGAAGAGATCCCTGGCTTCTGATCGGCATAGCATCGGCTGTTGCGCTCACTTGGGGAGTGAATCATCGGACGGAAGATCTTCCTCTCTGTCTCTCCTCTCTGTATATCCACCTTTCCAATAAAAGTAAAATAAATCTTTAATAAATAAATAAATAAATAAATTAATTAAATGAGACAGAAAAAAAACAACAAAAAGCCTTCAATTCCTGGGAACTCATGGTTTGTTACCTTGAATTAGAAATGACTTTGTAGATGTAATTAAATTTGGGATATTGAGATAGAAAAGTTGTTCCATATTATTGGATGAGCCCAGTGTAGCCAGAAGATTCATTGTGAAAGGGAGGCAGACAGGTCAGAGAGGAGCTGTGGCAGTGCAAGCAGAGATTAGAATAGTGAGGAGGCCTTCTTCATCCAAGGAATATGGGTAGTGTCTAGAAGGTGGGCACACAGGTAATGGAGTCTTTTCTGGGACTTTAAAGGGCCTCTGGCCTTGTTGACATTTTGATTTCTGCCCACTCAAACCTTTATGGGACCTCTGACTTTCCAAATTCTAAGAATATAAAAATTTTTAAAAGATCTATTTTACTTAGAAAGTCAGATTTACAAAGAGAAGGAGCTGTACAGAGACAAAGATCTCTCATCTGCTAGTTCACTCCCCAAGTGGCCACAATGGCCAGAGCTAAGCCAATCGGAAGCTGGGAGCCAGGAGCCTCCTCTAGGTCTGCCTCACAGGTGCAGGGTCCCAAAGTTTTCAAATGCTTTCCCAGGCCACCAGCAGGAGGTTGGATGGGAAGTGGAACAGCCAAGACAGGAACCAGTACCCACATGGGATCCTGGCAGACACAAGGCAAGGATTGAGCCACTGGGCCATTACACCAGGTCCTAAGAATGTAAATTTTTATATTGTTTTTATTTGTTTTAACAGATTTAGGAAATTAATACACTGTTTCTCTAGAATTTTTCTATATTTATAAAACATTAGGATGTATTAATTCTGGATCAGTGTGTATATCTTGTGTTTTCCAAATGATACAGTCCATCCCTGACTAAAAAAGTCATTTGGTGATTTGAATTCTATGATATATTTAGAAATACAAGTACTAGCACCAACATTTCATCATTTGTAAATTGTCAGACTTTAGATCTCTCACATAATTTTGTGTTCAGTTTTTCCGTTTGTTATAGTTAAGAAAATCCCAGTACCTCTCTTTTAAAATGCTCACTACTTATGAAAAACATACTGGCGTCCTGTTCCTACTTCCAAATTTCCTCTAAATGCTCTGCGTGAGTTATTTATCCTGAGAGCTATGTCAGAATCTGGGAAAGAGTGTGTTTAAGGCACTTGGGGACCATGATCAGTAGCACAGCCAATGGGGAGGAGAGTTATCCGCAGTCTGAGGAGTTTGCCTGAGGCTGCATCCAATTTTCTCGACTTCCGACTTTTCATGGTTTTGTTACTCTCAGTACTGAGTCTATTCTGGGAATTCCACAGGGAATCAGATTGCTTCCTTCTATTACACTGGAGTTTAAGAAAGCACCAAGCAACCCACAGAGATTTTTTTTTTTTATCACATCCAGATCCACCCAGAGGAATTGATTTTAGTTAGTTGATTATTCAGTCATGTTCCTTGATGTAGAAAATCAAGGGCAGTTGTAATATTTTATTCTTTGATATTTTTCATGATATGTATACGTTTGGGGAATGGGAGAGAAAGGGCACCTTTCCCTTTAAGAAGGAACACTATGCTTTTTGTCAAGTGGGAAGATGAAGGGCATTACAAAAAAACAAATGCAGTGCTCTCTAACTACTTATAATTCTGATGCCGTTCTCAGTTTTAGCCCCTTTTGTTCTCGTTTTGCAACCTCAATATTTCACAGGGCAAAATGGAAAGGCATACTTTTAAAATATTTCCATTTGCAAGAATTTCCTGATTCACTGCCTGATTTTCACTGTGGCAAACCCATCGCTTCGGGATGCTTCAGAATGCTGTCTCTGTATCATTCCCCTCAATATCAGCTTTATTTCCAGAGCTGAATGGAATCTAATATATCAATGAATTATGTCTGTGGCAATGTCTATTAAAGCCTAATCATTCCTATGTGCTAGGAGTCACCATTATTTGGTAGGAAGGTGTCTTCCAGGACAGTTTTAAAATCAGAGCCTAATCCTTCTCGAAAGCATCAGAAATGAAGCTTGGAAAAGGAAAGATATTTGACATCTCCTACGTGGGTTTGACAGTTATTTTTACTCTCAGAATTTATGTTATTTACCAAACAAATACAAGCGGAAAATCACTTCAGTGAGAAATTTCCTTTCTGATGATGATGAAATTAAGTTTTGCCATTCAGGTTTATGAGTGCTAAAATGTAAGGGTTTGGACATTTTCCCTTTAATAATACTGATGTTGGTACCATATATAACTAGCAAATTATAATAATAAGGGTATACAAAAACATACCGTTCACTGAATGTTAATTATGTATCAGTGAATGTTATGATGTTTCCATTCATTAAAGCACTTATTTTTTTCTTAATTAAATCATTTAACTCCCATGAAGTAGGTATAAGTATCCCTGTTTTATAGTTAAAAATGGAAACTTAAAGAGGTTATTAACTGTTCTGACAATTCAGTCACTAACAGACTAGGCTCTGATTAAATATATGGAGAAAAGGTCCGACAATATTAATCGATTATCTATGTGCTAAGTTAGATTTGCGGTTCTTAGTTTAGTGATCTAAACTAAGCCTTTGCTTCAGTGTGTTAGTTATACTTTATTGATAGGGATAGACAGTAAACCAGCACATAATATAATGTCCAGCAGAACCAGACACACTAAAACGAAGACTCAAGTGAGAGGACTGAGAGACTATTTTCTTTTTTTCTCTTATTAATATCATTATTTTGATATTATGGTGCAATTGCATAGGGTCTTGGATTTTTCTATCCCCTCCCTGAATTCCCACTCCCTGACTGATTTTCCCCATATTATTACAGTACTATAGTCCTTCATAGGCAGTTATATGTCCACCAGTCTGTTATTTAAGTATGAGAGACTATTTTCTAAGGGTAGACACAGGAAGGTCTGTGGAGAGAAGTGAGTGACATTTAATCAGATAAGAAAGCAACGGAGGGGTGAGCAGCAGCAGGATTTCTGGATTGTCCTCGCAACAGCTTCTTGCATAGTAAGACTCAACATCCAGTTCTAGAACAATGTGACCCTTCATTGTTTCTAAGAGGGGTAGGCAGCATCTTCCTGGGGAAGGTGTGCTGTCATAGGCAGGCCCTATTCAAATTATGCTGCTATGCTACTCAGTCGCCCCACACCCCACCAAGTGACTTGAACACCTGAAGTTTGTATCCAAGTTTTAACTTCCTCATGTTTAAAATTTAGATAGTAATATTTATCAGTATTCATTAAAATTATGCATGTAGTCTTGGGTGGTTCCTGACAAGCAGGCCCGGGGCCACTGAGGATAAGGCAAAGGTATTGTTGGGCCACAGAACCACCAGAGACAGACTGGTGAGGGATGCCCATTTATTCAGTACAGATTCCAAGTTTATAAAAAGTTAAGGAAGGGGAGGGAGGAGGGTGTCTTCTGACAGTACCCCCACCCTGCCCAACACAGACACTGTAATTGGCTAGAAGGCACTTGTATTCTCCTTGACCCTCCAGTCATGTCAGAGGTCACGTTCTGCACCTGTGGCTGGAAGCTGTGCATCAGGTCTTCTGCAGGTAGGCTGTAAGCCATGCCCACCAGATAGCAGGCAGAGACCCAGGGGCAACCACCCACACTAGCCTATACCACTGCATATAAAAATGCAGCAATCATTTAATAAATAACATTATCATTCTGTTTGATAATTGGGTCTTGCAGAGGAAATGGAGAAATTCCCCTCATAATTCTGCACTTTCACTGTGAAACACAAAAATTGCCTAGTTATCTAGGCATGGAAAGGAACCTATGGCATAGAGAATCACTGTTTACCTTCGAATCAAAAAAGGGGCCCTGGTTAGCATAGAAACAGATACAGGAAAATGAGCTAAGGGAGGAACCTGGTATGAATAAAGCAGGCTTTGAAATCATCTTAAGTGCAAGAATGAGCATTTAAAGGGGGAGAAGGGGCTGAGAGTGACGCAAGCAAATCCAATATTAGGAACCATCTTATAATATACCTGTAAGTATGGGGGCTTTCCAGGGCGGCAGGCAGAGGGAGCAGAAGAGGGAGAATAATATATATGAAATGAATGGCCTGTGCTTTGCAAAGACCCGCAGCCCTGCTTCTGCTAGCCTGTGCCTGCAATTCAAAATTACTGTTCCTGGAGTTGGGTTGGCCTGTTGCCTGACATCAAGAAATCTGGGTCTCATCCCAGTTTCTCCTCCTGATACCCTGAGGCAATCACGTTGTCTCCATCTTTATGGACAAGTAAGGCCGTCTATCAGCCTTGCCCATCTCAACAGGTTTTTTGTTTGTTTGTGTTTTTTTTTTTTTTTGTAAGACTGAAAAAAAATAGTTTGAAGTAGCCAGTGTGTGAAGTAACTTACTGTTGAATGTGGGAGTGTGATTCGGTAAAGAGCCAAGTTTCTGCAGCCTGACCATTATCTCAGCAACTCTGAATTTGGTTTACAGTCACTTATGACTCAGCAACAACTTGATCCTGGGGAGAAGGTAGCAAGCCAACACTGGCTCCGAGGCTCAGCTTGGCTACTTTGAAAGGGGACTGGTGTTCTAGCTTTGCTGAATTTCAGCTCTGTCCCCCTACTGATGGCCCTGATCTCAGAGCCTGGCTTCTACATCTATAAACAGAACAGAAACACTGTGGAAACTATTGGGGCAAGTAGATGCACGTAAACATGTTAGGCTCTAATGTTTCTCCCGTAGACATTTGTGATTGTTCCCTTTTATTTCTTTCTTTAACATTTTTTGCATGAAACTGGAATTCCTGGAGTTCTCGGAGTCCCTTAGGTTCCTAATAATGTAGGAATATGCCTGGGAAGACCAGGACACCATTTGGGGAGGCTGGACAAGCAAGGGCTCAAACAGGAGTCATAGTAACTCACTGGCTTTGCTGCTGCCGAGCCGCTGCACCTGCTCCAGGCTGACTCTCTGAAGAGGCTAGTTGTTGGTCCTCATTCATTCCAGGAACAGTTCCAGTGGTTGTTCAGATTCCCAGGTGGAGGTGGCTTACTGTTTCATAGGGGCTATTGCAAGGCCTGCTGGAGGACGCGCAGTGGCTCTTTGCTGAAACTTTAGTCTCATTTACTATGATTCTCATCCCTTTCCAACACATCTGCATTTGCTGCAGGTCATGGTGATATTTCCAGGAATTCTTAAGATTGACCTTTTCATGCCCAGAACGGGAAACGGCTCCTATCACTATGGAAGCTACCACACAGAACCAACGGGCTGAAGACACAGTGGTTTCTCTGGCCAGTCTGAGATACCCCATCCTCCATTACATTATCCCCATGGTAACCCTCTGGAAGGGAAACGAGGGACAGCAAGCCTTTGAACGGCTATTTTTAGATTCCTGGCCAGATGCCTTGACAAATCTGTTGAGAGAAACAAATGAAACAAATGTGGAATATTTTTGCCAATGGCAGTATATTTTAAAAATGAATAGTGTAAAGCTGGCACACACATTACCTGCCACTACCTTTAGGAAGACCTACTTCCAAACCATAGCAAAATTGGGTGCACACAGATCTTTTTCGGAAGAACATTTTACTGAAAAGCTTACTCTAATATTTCTCACTCAAATTTGCCCTCAATGAAATCCCAGTCCTCAGACCAGGAGAGCTGGCTCTGAGTCTAACTATTATTGCTCACAATATGCACAGCCCTGCGGGATCCATATATTTAGACTGTGCTGCTAATGGCATTCCCTAGGTTTATGCAGTATACATCATGTTCAGCTATGTGAACTGGCCCTTCCCCACTCATCTTTTTGAAGTGCAAAACTGATTCAGTGCAGCTCCTCTCATCCTCCTTAAAAGCCTTGTGGGATTTCCCATTGCTCTTAGGTTAAAGGCCATAGATCTTTGAAATGGCTATAAAATGCAGCATGATATCAACCCTGTGTATCTGTCCAGAATAATTTAGTACCATTCTATGTTTCCCTCTTTGTGTCTCAGGAAATGACCTTCAAAGACATTCAAATATGCCATCTTCCCAGTTCGAGGTCTTTGTATGTAATATTTCTATGTAATACTTCTGCCCTCTTTCTCCACCTACTTAATTTCTTGGTTAACTGCTGCTTATCTTTTCACATTGAACTGTTAGTTTCAGAAAATTCTTTCATCTAAGGCAAAAAGAGAGCTTTCTTCTACAAAATGCTCTCCTAATTACAAGTGCATTTCCTTCACAATACTGTAATTTGGTATTTATGCAAATGCTTCTTTAGTATTAGTTCACACTATGAGCTCCATGTTGATAGAGATTGTATTGCTTATACATTATTATATTCCAATTGCCAAGTGTTGTATTGAGCAAATATACCAATGATTGAATGACTATCAGTTATTTTGAAAGAGCATAAACCCTGTTTGTCTTTCAAGCTGTCTATGTGATTACAATGTGTTCCTGAAAATGTAATATACATCCAGTATAACATCCTTTCATGTAAAACTCTCCACACAGAACTGGCACAATAGCCTAATTGCTAAATCCCCACCTTGCAACTGCCAGATCCCATATGGATTCCTCCTGTTTGTGTTCTGGCTGCTCTACTTCCCATCTAGCTCTCTGTTTGTGGCCTGTAGCCTGGGAAAGCAGTGGAGGATGGCCCAAATTCTTGGGACCCTACACCTGCGTATGAGACTCGAAAGAACTCCTGAATTTAGAAACACTCAGCTCCAGCTATTAACCCATTTGGGAGTGAATCTGCAGATGAAAAATCTTTCTGTTTGTCTCATCTTCTTTCTGTAAATCTGACTTTCTAATAAAATAAATAAATCTAAATAAAATAAATCTAAAAATAAATAAATCTAAAAGAAAGGACACTTTTGAAAGATATGATACAAAAGGAAATTTCTTCAGTGTAATAAAGGCCAAGCATGAAAAACCCACAGCTGAGTATAAGCTGTCCATTATTACCATTTTTCAAATTAACACAGTATTGCAAGTCCTCTCCAGAGAATGATACGAGAATAGGAAATTAAAAGCACCATACTTGTAAAGGAAGAAATAAAATTCTTCCTAGTTGTGAATGATATAATCCTGAATGTAGAAACCTTTAAACATGCCAATAAAAACAGAACAACTAATAAAATGGATTCAGCAAAGTGGTAGAATGTAAAATCAACATACAAAATTGGTTGCATTTCTTTAGTGATGGATCAGAAAAAGAAATCTAAAAACAATTCCATTTGTTATAACTTCTAAAAACCCCTCAAAATTATTAGACATAAATGTCTTTAGGCAAGGACTTGAAAAATGTATACATTAAAATATACAACATTGGGCCCTGAGCAGTAGCTCAGTGGCTAAATCCTCACCTTGCAGGTACTGGGATCCCATATTGGGGCTGGTTCATGTTCTGGCTGCTCCACTTCCCATCTAGCTTCCTGCTTGTGGCCTGGGGAAAGCAATAGAGGATAGGCCAAAGCCTTGGGACCCTGTACCTGTGAGGGAAACCTGGAGTAAGGACCTGGTTCCTGCATTTAGGTCAGCAGAGCTCTGGTTGTTGTAGCCATTTTGGGCGTGATCCAGCGGATGGAAGATCTGTCTCTCTGTAAATCTTCTTTTCCAATTATATATATGTGTGTGTGTGTGTGTGTGTGTGTGTGTGTGTGTGTGTGTGTATCCCACAGGTATACAAGGAACATAAATCACCAGGGAAAGGCATACCCAAATCATAGGGGGTTATAATCTACATGTTGGAATTATTGCTATTAAAGAGATAAAAAATAACAAGTGCCAGCCAGGATGTGAACAAAACAATGCATGAGCACAGTTTCTAGTATTATAGATTGGTACAGCCATTCTAGAAAGCATTATGTGGGTTCCTAAGAAATGAAAACAAAATAGAAGAGCTATATGATTTAGCAATCCCTCTTCTCGGTGAAAGAAAATGAAATCACCACTTTTTAAACATGTCTACATCCATATGCGTATAAAACATAATTCACAATAGCCAAGATAGGGATGCAACTTAAGTGTCAATTTTCAGATGAGTGGGAAAGAAAGTGTGATATCTGTAGCAGAAGTATAGTATTTTTCTCTGTGTTTATTAAAATGTTGCTATGTTGTCAGCCCTACACTAATTGTTTTCATATTGTCTCTTGCTTAGTCTCAGCACACCTGTAACGTGGTTATTATTACCACTTTTTATGGATGAGAAAACTAACAGCTCATTAGCTGTCCAGAGGCACCACATTTGGCCATGGCAGAGCCCAGTTGTGTCTAGTATCTAAGCCCAGCTTCTTTCTATTGCCAGGTGTATGCTGCATTCAGCCTTTAGACCCATTGGTCCAATCTTTGAAAACGTAGTGTTGCCGTTTAGAAAGCTGAAACTTTTTAAGCACCAAGATTTAAGTTTGTTTCATAAAATAATCATGTCTGACAATAGCAGAGATACATGCCTGCAAGCTCCATAATGTGTTCCTCTCTGAGATGCTACTTTTTTCTTTTTAAAAAAATTAATGTATTTTGTTATTCCATGATACAGTTTTATAAGCTCCGGGATCTTCTTTCCCCCATCCCCAAACCCTGCTTCCCCCACTGATTTCCCCATGTCATTACAATAGTATTGTTCATTAGAATCAATCAGAAATCCATCATTCTGCTATCTAAGTGTATCCCAACATTGTAGGCATGGACAATGGCAGAGAGCCCAGCATCCTCTTGTCAAGATACACTCAACAGTTTCATGGGACTCTGTCTTTGATTTGGAAGGAGGCACATTGCATTGTATCTTTCTCATCTGTACATGATAGTGCCAACTACAGTTACTGTACACCCCCTTAAGTGAAAAGCCAGGAAACAAAATAAAGAACAGAGAGAAAAATAGAACATTCACAACGTGAAGTTAAGTAATATGCTACTGATTGACCAATGTGTCACTGCAGAAATTGAAAAGAAAATCAAAGACCTTCCTGAAGCAAGCAGTGTTACTCTGTGACTTATGAGTCAGTCAGGAAATTAATAATAAAAACTATTTTTTAATGAATGTAAAGAAAGACAAAATTATCAAAATCTGTGAGATGTAGTGAAAACAGTACTGAAAAAGCTATTGATCTTGTATTTGCATAAAGGTTGTCTTATATCAGAGGCAACATGGTTTTTGTCCTTTGGGACTGACTTATTTCATTGAGTATAATGGTCTCTAGTTGGGGCCATTTGGCTGCAAATAGGATTTCATTCTTTTTAATGGTTGAGTAGTATTCTATGTAGATGCACCACAGTTTCTTTATCCACTCCTCTTTTAACAGTGTCATGATAACCAGTGGGAGTTCCAATATAGTAGGGGAGTGCCCATAGTTTCCATATCAGGCCTACTCCCAGTCCCAGATCTTTTGTTTACCATAGGGCACAGCCTGGCATAACTCCCCCAGGCTTGGCACTTGCCAGTGGGGGCTGAGACATAGACCAGGTGGCTCTCACCCACTCTAGCTCTGGTGCTCATCAGCAGTATGGCATCCTAGCTCAGCCTGGTCCACCCACAGTGCAGTTCTCACACTCACCAGCAGAAGCACTAGCCCAGCACAGAAGTCCCAAAGTTCTCTTAGGCCTGCTCCTAGTCCTGGGTCTTGCATGTGCCAGAGGGTGCTAAGACCCAGTCCAAGGTGGTCTGCCCTGCATCTCAGCATTCAGCTCTGCTGGCTGGTTTTAACATTTATCTGCCTCGAATTGTTTGCAATCGGTGTTTTGATGTCATGGTGGGTGTGCAAATTATGTGGTTGTGTGTTTAATTGCTGTAATCCCTTGAAAACCCATCATCTCATCATATAATTGTGTTTTGTCCCTGACTGACATGGCCCATTTTTGTGTTACTGAAGTGCTTGGCAGAGTTCTCCACGAAATGAGGCATTGATTTTTGGATTTGGTAGAAAACATGGAAAAAAATTTCTTGCATCAGACACTGTTTGCCTCAATTTGGAATATTGCAGGCCTTTGCCCCAATGTCTGATTTCCTGTGTCCTTTCTGTACTCACATGGGTGTTGACTTTTGGGAAATTCCACCTTTCATTTTCTGTGCTGGAAGCTTCTCAGTTTGTGCTGGAGTTCTGTGATTCAGTTGAGCACATGCACGTATGATGTGCCACACAAATATCAAAAACCTTAAGTGCGAAAGGGCTGATATTCCTGGGAAATTATGGCTCTAAAATTTGCTAAGCTTACCAGTAACATTTTCATCTGGTTAAATGCTTCCCTTACTAATCTACGGCATACATTACTTTGTGATTAAGAGGCAGATATAGTAATTGAACAATGTCTACAAAATCTAAGCAGATATTTCAGTCTTCAGTATTTAGCCTCATAGTTTCCCTTTGAGACATCATCACTTTAAAGGTCAAACATTATATGAAATACTAGTATGAAATTCAATTTTATTATTATCCCAATCACTGATGTTCTAACTTAAAAAAGACATGTCTTAGAACTGATAAATAAGATGCTCATTCAACTTTTATCTTGTGCTTTTAATGTATGATAATTACTAAATGTATTATTTGCCCTAAGATAATGAGTATAATGATAACAGCAAATGTATTTACACTACAATGTTTCCTCTTCAGCAACCTTCGACTGACCTAGAATTTGATCGTGTAGTGATTTATACTACTTGCCTACGTGTGGTGAGGACAACCTTTGAAAGATGTGAACTGGTTAGAAAGATCTTCCAAAACCATCGGGTAAAATTTGAAGAGAAAAACATTGCCCTGAATGGTGAATATGGAAAAGAGTTAGATGAACGATGCCGCCGAGTTTCGGAAGCTCCTTCTCTCCCCGTTGTGTTCATTGATGGTCATTACCTGGGGGTGAGTATTCTGCTAAAAATGACCTCCTCCTCCGTGGAATCCAAGCAGTGATGGTAGAAATTTATAAGCCTGTTAGGTAATTTGCATCATACTTGCTATTTTTTTTTTTTGGAGGCCAAATCTAAACTATTGAAGCATTGATTCTCTCAAGCAACATCCTGTTAGAGAGCTCATTCATGCAGTACAATGGAGCAAATCAAGATGAAACTGCCTTTTTGAATAGGAATACCTCTTAAACAGGTTCAATTTTACTTTAGTTTTGCATAGCAAAGCTTGACATGTGGGATAAAAGCTACTTGTTTAGTAAAAGGAGGTAAAATGGAATATTTGTAAGACACATTTGTGAATTCCCTTATAGCCCATTGTCAGACACTCTGTTTCTTACCTAATGAACCTAAGATGACATCCTTGAAATGAAATCAATAAGACATGGGGCCTGGAGCTGCATGTTTATCTATCTGCTGTTGAAAATTATTCTTGATTTTGATTATGCAGCAGTGTGAGACATAAATTCAAGCCACAGTAAGCAGAGAGAAACCCCAAAACAGCAACAAAGCATAGCTGCTTCATTTCTCTTTGACTAATGCTGTTGGTGTAATTAACCCCCATTGATTTATGAGCAGCTTAAAGAGAAAAAAATGCAAGGAGAAGGCACTGGAAGTGTACTTGGAAAGGGTGAAAGATGGGAATTAAGGGACACTCCAACCTGTTGGGTTCTGAGTGGCTCACTGGAGCATTTAGCGCAAAGCGAAGAGCCTGTCAAACGACAGATAGATACTTGAAGCTTGGTTTTGTTTAGCTTTGAACTTAATCTTCAACTTCCTGGGGAAGTTAGAAAAATTTATAGAAAAGATTTTCATGTTTTCTTTGAGGACATCTGTGCTATGATATCCAATCTACAAGGCATAGTTAGAGGCAGGCTGTCATCTCACGGCAAGATAAATGCAGAGAAGCCATGATTCACTGTGTTGTTAAGAAGTCCAAAGTTTTATAAGAGTTGGACATACACCACTACATTCTGAAATAACACAATTTACAAATATTGACCCTATTCTTGTAATATATTTTAACGTATATCCTTGGGACAGACATTCGCAGCTGCGTCTCATATGAGAGGACCTGGGTTAGACCACCAGCCCCACTTCCTGAATCCAGCTGTCTGCTTGCACTGATCCCTGGAGGCACTGGTGTTGGCTTGAGTAGTTGTGTCTCAGGCCGCAAGCCATTGCAGGCAGTTAGGGAGTGAACCAGTGGATGGACTTGCTCTCTTTCTCTTTTTTGTCTTTTTTTCGAAAGATACATTTATATACTCTTAGTTCTCAGAAAGCTACCACAATGGCAAATTAATAGAAATAACATCAATAATTGTTATAGTAACTGGAGTACATGCTCAGCTTTATTCCTGAAAGCTCATCCAACACTCAAGATACCCTTAGAAATCCACTCTTCATGGGATTGGTACAATGGCTCAACTGGCTAATCCTCCACTTCCAAGTGCTGACATCCCATATGGGCACTGGTTTGGGTCTCAGCTGTTCCACTTCCTGTCAAGCTCTCTGTTTATGGTCTAGGAAAGTGGTGGAAGACGAATCAAGTGTTTGGAATCCTGCATCCATGTGGGAGACCTGGAAGAAGCTCCTGGCTCCTGGCTTCAGTTCAGCTCTGCTCAGGCTATTGCAGCCATTTTGAAAGTAAACCAGGGAATGTAAATTTTTTTTTGTCTTGCCTTCTCTCTGTAAACTTGCTTTTCCAATGAAAATAAATAAATCTTTTTTTCTTGAGAAAAGAAATCCATTCTTTTTATTTAAAACATGCATTTAACTTATTTGAAAGGCAGAGTTAACACAGAGAGAGAAATGGAAACAATAGAGAGATTTTCCTTCAGCTGGTTTACCACCCCCAATGGCAAAGCAACCAGAGCTGGACTGGGCTGAAGACAGGAACCAGAAGCTTCTCCTGGGTCTCCCATCTGGGTTTAGAGACCAAGCATTTGGGCTGTCTTCTACTACTATTCAGCATGGAGCTGGATCAGAAGTGGGGTAGGTGGAATTAAAACTGCAACTCACATGGGATGCCAGCACTGTGGATGGCAGCTTTACTCATTATGCCACAGCAGCAGGCCCCAGCACTCTGCCGTGGTTGAGCACAGACAGGTTGAGGCCAACACTGGAGCCAGATGGCCTTGTTTCAAATCCCTATTCTAATTCTTATCTTGTGACTCCATCACTTGATTTCCTTCTTTGAAAAATAAAAATGAGACTATAACAGCTCATGGAATAATTGTGAGTATTTTATATATGATACATATAAGTACTGAGTTCCTGTGCTGGAACAAAGTGTTTTTTTTTTTTTAATAAATAGCAATACTTTTCAAAAAACTGTTATTTATATAAGATAAAAAAAATTCATGTATTTCACAATACAGATTTAGGAGCATAGTGATAACTTCTCATCCTAACAATTATTATCTTTGCTTTTCAAAACAGAAAAATTTATTCCTTTGCTCCAAGTGATACAACTGGCCATGGCAAGAGGCACGGCATCTGTGCTGTCACTCCTGACTGTTGCTTTTTGACATATCACCTTAAAGAAAGAGACCTCTTGCTGATGTGTTCTTTGCAGGACTTGGAACAAAGAATGTGTTCAACTAATCATGTGTGCAGTGGATATAAGAAGCATTCTGTATTGCTTTCTCTTATTCCAGCCTTCCCTCCCTAAGACATTCTTCCCTCACGAAAGTATCTGATAAACTCAATCATATAACTTGTAAAGACCACAAGCATATACTTTTTACTTTAGGGTAAATTCTAACAGTATAATTTATTTCTCATTATGTGCTACCAATTTCTGTGAAACTGTATAATTAAAACGCCTGGACTGCTGCCTACCCCCTGAGGTCTAAGGTCAGCATCACTGCTTCTGATCATTCCTTTCCCCACCTGTAAGCTACACTGTGTTTCTTGTTCCTGCACCTGAGACAATGTAACAAGCTATGATGCTGGTGCTGTTATTTGATTTCCAGTTGGAGGAACAGAAAGAGAGAGCACAACAGGTAAATGAGGTGGGGAGCATGCTGTTTTCTCAATTGCTTTTGCTGTGTGGCTTTGTTGGCACAAATGACAGTTTAGAGAAGGAAGCATGACACAGGTGCTACCTTGTTGCAAATTTGGAAAGAGTCCAGAGGAAAAAAAAATTCCTCCTTTTTTTTTTTTCTTACGAGAGGAGAGTTACCTCTGAATCTATAATTGAAAGTGGCAGACACTCCAAAATAACTTATGCAACAAATTCCTCTCCCATTATAATGGCTCTTTTATTTAAATTCTAATGCACAGTTATAAAGGGAATATATTGTGGGAAATGGGGAGCCTTTTTCATGAACTATTCATGCATCTGAAATGGAAGGATGCCCTCTGCTGGGTTTTGGCACACAGTGAAACATCATTTGTAAGACAGGAAAGAAGCTGATGTTGGTAATTTCCTTAACATCTGTGGTATTTTAAATAGTTTCATGAAAGCAATAGATTTAAATTTGGATGGGTGAGGAAAATATCAAGATGTGCAAATAATCTGCAGAATGTAGCTTTCTTTAAGGAGGGAGACAAGACAATTAAGGAAACAAGAACTGCTAGACAATGTGGTAGATGGAGACAGAAAGAGAGGCAGATGGAGACAGACTGCAGATGACAGGAAGATAGGGCAGGATGGTGCCAGAGCAATTCGGTTGTCTTTATTTAGTGAAACAGAATTCAACAGGCAAGAAAGTAGAATTGCCAAGAAGACTACACTCCTTTTCCTGATAATGCCCTTCTCCAACCAAAGTAAAGTCCAAAGGGAAAAGCAATGAGAAAGCCAAAGGAAATAAATTACTCTGATAAATCTATATTACCCTGAGATGCTCCATTTGGGGGAAAATTAAATTCAGCTTGGTTCTCAGCTGTGTTGGCTTCAAAGTATTTATAGAGAAATATTGTTGTCTAATAATTTGGACATTGATTGTATTAGAAATTATAATAGGAAGTAGGCTAAAATGCTGATTTTTCTGGATCATTCATGAAATTCTACAGTGAAAATCTACAAATGACACTGGACTAGAGCTATAAAATGACTACAGATATTAATGGACTCAAAGCAACTGGTACAGAGGTGTAACTGGCTGATGGTACAATATCTATTTTTATGTACACTGTCGCTTTGTTACTATTGAGCACAGTTAATTTATGGAAAGACATACAGACTCCACGTACATTTGTAATGACTGCTTCCAAAACTGGCCAGCAGAAATGGGCCTCCAGGGGACCTTCTACCCTAGTCACAAAGCAACTAATTCCAGAACTCACTGCTGACCATGACTCATTCCAGCAGGAAGGATCCTTTGTTCTTCACCCTCTTTCAGCTTAATTCTATTCCTCAAGAAAATCTCAAAAGTTGTCTAGCATTTCTGCTATAGAAAAACATTTTATATAGCATAGGAAATCTCCACAGTAGAGTAAGTCAGATTGATTACTGATTGAGACCAATTGCAATATCTGTGGGATATACAGTTTTCATTATTTCTCTTCAATCAACTTTATTGAGATATTATATTCTTTTAAAGTATACAGCTCAGTGAGTTTTGACAGTCATGAACATGTCAACAGATTCAAAATATGGAATTTCATATCCTCTTAAAGGTCCTTATGCCATCTGGAAGCAACTCTCTTCCTTATCCCAAGTTGCCAGTTGCTTTTCAGAATGGTATCAAGAATTATGAAGGCTTCTGGTCTTCTTGGAGTGAACAGGGACAGGCGTTGTCCTCAATTTTTCTTCTTTTCAAGTAGCTATTTCATTGGCCTTGAGTAGTTTTATCACATGGATGAATCAGTACCCTGTTGAATATCCAAGCTAAGCATTCTGCTCATCTCTGAATTTTCTGTAACATTCTTTATTCTCTGCTACATTGGTTCTATAATTTCTAGCCATCCTGGCTGTTAGCTTGAAAAGCAGACCAATTGTATTTCACTTAGATTAACAGCAATTTTAGAATAAGTGTTTTCATGATCTAGACAACAATGAATTATGAACTCTGAGACGCAAGGAAAAGATAAGGTGAGTTTTATGGGTGTCTATGCTTATTGTCATGAAAACTTTTCAGAGCTGCTTCTGTAACTGAAGAGTGAACCCAGGCAGAGGCTGGGAGGCTCCATGAGTAGAGGAACTGGACTGGAGGGTTAAGGAGAGTGAGATGGCTGGAGTTTACATAAATAATTAAAGTTAAATAATTTGTTGCAATTAAATATCTTGAAAATGTTTATTACATACATAACAAGAAATGGCTTTGAAGTTTTAGGGTCATATATTTCTTTGAAAATCTGGTAAAGGCTATAGGCCATTTCATCATGCATAGATACAAGTTTCATTAAATATCAGAGTTCTCTGAGAGATTATCCCTGGAAAACTGACTCCCATTAGAGGAGTTCTTTGGAGAGGGATCCTAGTGTAGTGACTCCCACTTGGTTGTCTTGGAGAATTTCATCTAGCAATGTGACCTACTTCATCGTAAGTCCTGTCACAGCTAGTTTTGATTTTTCAGCTTGTAATTATAGAATTATGAGCTTTAGATTTTTATTCTCTCTTCATTTTTCCTTGAAAGTTAGCTTTATTCTTTTTTTCTGCTTATTTTCTTGATTATTAGCATTTCATCAGTGGTCTAGGTGGGAGGAGGGTACTCGGAGCATTCAGATCTACCCTTGGAGTCTTGTGTAAGAATAGACTAAGTGTTTAATCTTCAAGTGAAGTGGAGACAGACAGCTTTGGGTGCACGGGCACTCTTTTACTCACTAACCAGTCATTGAAGAATTGAATAATACAGTTATTGAAGAAGTAGTTTAATTGCTCTTAGAGGAGAATAGAATTCATATGATATTAGACACTTTGCAAATTAAATGATGTGATCTATAAAACTCACAATGTTTACAGCATGGCATGTACCCCACAGACCTTTGTTAATATAAAGCTGGAGCTTAATAGAGCATACCTACAAGGGCCTTAGGATTGAAAGACATGGAGAGTATAATGAGAATTAGAATGTGCTAGGTCAATAAGTCAGGAGAAGATAAAAGGTATACAATGGGATTTTGAGTCCATACGCAAACCCTGTTATTCATGTAATCCTATGCCTGGAGACAATGTAGCACATAGCCTTTTGGCTTCTGGGTGGTAGTGGTATTCTGAGTAGCAAGCAGTAATGTAGGCCAAATGTCATTCAGTTTTGGTGAGCTGATGTGTGGGTTATTAAGAATTTCTCTCTTGTGATGATACTTGCCATGCACTCTGCAGTGTGTCTCCTGCATCACTGTGAGGAGCCCTCACAGCTACAGGATGCAGGTGGTCTGCTCTCTGCCCTGTGAGCTGCCCTGTTTCTGGTCCTAGAGGCCTTCAGCAGCAGCACTTTCTTCCTACTTTAATAGCATTATGGTGTTTCCCAACTATGAGCCAGATGATGGCATGCTGTGATTGACTAAAGTGATTGAATTAGTTTTTATAGCAATTTATGTGCACATGATATTTGTGGTGCATCTTGATTTTCATATCACAGCAGTATGGAACTAATTAAGAGTACTGAATCACCCTCAGATTTCCACTGTTATTCTGTTCCTTCAGTAATGCTATAGCATTCTCAGCATCATGCTGTGATACCCTTGATTCACTGAACACTTCATCATCAGTCCCACAGATTTATTTATCACTCAGGTCTTATCCTCAAATCTTCTCAATATAGTTTCTTTCTATCATATTTTGACTACTGTAGTCCTTTTTCAAATTAGAAACAATATTTGAGAGATGGAGGAATGAGAAAGATATTACATGTATACAGTAAATATTTTTAAATTATTCTAAAAGCTTAGGCTGAAGCCCTGAGTTAGGGATCAGTCTAGGACCTCCACATGGGAGACAGGACTCCGACTACTTGGGTTAGCACCCACTTGCTCCCAGGATATACATAAACAGGAACTTGGAATGTGAATGGAACTGGGACTTGATCCCAGGGACTTGGATGAAAAATGTGAGTATCCCAAGGGGTGTTTTAGCCACCACACCAAATGCCTGTCCCACACTATAATTATTTCAACTATGTGAAAAATTCACATTAAATACTTCCTATCTGTTTACAATTCAGTTTTTGCTGCAAAACTTGCAGTCAAATGAAGAAAGAGAACTTTTGAGGCTTGCAGGCATTAACTATTCCTAAGTCACAGGTACAGAAAATAGCTTCAGCTACATAGTGTTTCATTAGTGTGTTTGCTGTCTTCATCACTTCATGGATTTAAATCCATTGTCATTTTACTACTCTTAGTTTTGCCTGCTACAAGTCTATATATTGTGATATTTGTAAAGTATCTGATAAGTGCATGATAATGATTTTCATAGCCGTTTTCCAAGTTGGTTGCAAGTTAAGTGGGAAACTAGGATCTGCTACCAGCAAAGGCCTCAAGGAGTCAAAGTAACTATATTTCAGTTTACATTTAGTTTAGTCCTTCTCAATCCAGCTGAATAAAAGAGGAAGTTGTAAATAACCAATGTTTTTGTATTTGGATTGAAAGACATCTTGTAAGCAGGTAAAATTATTTTGTCTAAGTCATAGAAAATAAACGTAAGTAAGTTATAAGCCCAAATAAGTAAAATGAAAAATGGATATTTTTACTAAATATGATTTCTACTTCAATGTGAAATCAGTATCTTGCTAAAGAAAAGCTTTGGTAATGAACTCTTTCTGTTCCCTGGAGCATAGAGACTTAGTGTCCTTTCAACCACCAGAGGGCTCTCAGAGTGTAAGAAAGTATATTAACCATGTAAGAAAATTTATGAAAATAGTAAACATTTTTGACATGCCTTTCTTTTGAGCTCATTATAGCTAAATGCTTTAAGTATATGAATATAAGAAAAAACTTAAGTGTGGGGAAAAAGGAATTACGAGAAACCATTTTAAATTGACTCCTCAAATATAGTAAATATTGTTTGGATCTAATTTCTGAATCAAGCTTGTATGCTATTCATCTGCTTTTTAAATGGAAAAGCAACCAAAAGACCATGCATATATATTTCTGTGTTTCTCATCCTTGGACCTAATTTCCATAAACATCTAGTTTGTTGCCATAATGTTACCTATGATTACAACTGAGCAAACATCTCTCCTAGGGATTTGACAAAGCAAATAGCCTCTGAGCCAATTTGTAGGTTTACTTATGCCCAGGTAGCTTTATGATACATTGTGTTGTGGTTTGGTTTTGTTTGTAATCACTCCTTAGACTCTAGTTTGGTTAAGCTCAGCCCAAGATACTTGTTTCTCCAAAAACAAAAATTGAGCTAAAGACCTGACCATATGTTTGGTCCTGATGGTGTTTACTCTCTGGATCTGAATCAAAGAATGAGTATAATGAATAGAATGGAGCAAACACCTTCCCAGCAGCAAGCCCTGAACTGCACAAGAGGGCCTCACTGTGGGCCTCTTGAGCTTGCAGGAACTCCATGAGGACTCCTTTTGTGGACCCCAGAGCCCAGCCTGTGTTCTCCATTTATTTGTATTGCAGCAGCTCTTTCTCTCCCCTCTCCCCCATTACCTGTTTGAAGCATGGAGGAGGCTGCATTAGAATATGTGGTTTTCAGATTAATCCAAGTGATGTGCTCAGTGTTCCGAACATTTCCTTGGAAGTCACCTGATGAATGATGTGAATGAGATTTGAGGTTATCCTTTGAATGCAAATGATGCTGCCCACTCCACCCATTTTATTGTGTTCCACGTAAATCTTGAAAGTTTAAAATATATAAAAAGGTTCAGTTAAACAATTTGGGAAAGCACTAAAACAAGTTTCTTGATTTCTTTTCAGAATTTGTTTTATTATTAAAATGTTTTTGTATAAATTGGGCCATACTGCTAATCTCAGGTGAGGCATGATGATTTACTATGAGATGGGGCAAGTCTCAGTATCACTCTTTGTTTAGCTTTTGGGTTTTTGTAAAATTAGTAACCCCAAAAAGCCAAGAAGGAACTAACCAAACATCATCCATTGGGCAGACATTGGGCATTCTCTGTTTATATAAAAATACAACAACATTTTGGGGAGATGGATATTTTAAACACACAATTCTTTCCATGTAGACTTAAATTTTAAGGGTGTGTGTGTGTGTGTGTGTGTGTGTGTGTGTGTGTGTGTGGAGAGACTTTTAGTCTGGATGCATATTACCCTAGACTGTGTTAGATGTACAATGTGCTGGATTAATGGTAAGAAGTTATTTAGGAGGTGGAGAGTGAAACAAACTTGAATTAGAGCAAGGAAGGAGAGTTCTACAGGGAAGTAGCAATTGAACTGTACTTTGCAAAATGAGTAAGGTTTCCGTTAGTGTTTCTGATGCCATGCTTCCTGACATAAATCTTTGCTACAATTGACTTACGACATTTTTGATTCTAACAAGTCATAATCAAGTTCAGCTTTGGGAAGTATCTAGGACTGGTGATGAAATGGAAGGCAAAAGAACCCTAGAGACTCACTGGAGAAATGCCAGATCAGTTTGGATCTCTACCCAGTATCAGTGGCTAAAGAAAAAATTCTAACAGCCTTTCCTGACTTTTAGTTTAACCAACAGGTGATTGTAACCGGTCCTTATAACTCTTCTCACTTGGGTTCTCCACTGCCACAAAATCCTGAAACGCACTGTGTTCTGGGCCTTGCAGCGGTCCGTGCTTGACCTTCAGTCTTGTTTGTTTCCTTCAGTGGTTCAAGAGAGATTGTAAAGAAAAAAAAATGTCCAGAATAGGCAAACACATGGAGAAAGAAAGTAGATAAGTAATCACTAGTGAAAAGGAAAAGAAAATACGGATGAAGAAGAGTGAATGGGATATGTTGATGTTATTGGCTTTGTATAATAGCATTCTAAAATCCACGGTGGTGATGGTTGCATGAATCTCAGATTGTACCAAGAACTACTGAATTGTGCACTTCAAGCTGATGAATTGTACGATATGTGAATTATACCAAAGTAAAGCTGTTCATAAAGAGAGGGAGAGAAGATGTGAGAAGCCTGGGGAATGCTTGCTGGGACTCCTGTCTCCGCTCTGTCTGCTGTGTGTTGTCTCTGGGGTAAAAAGGGCAAGACCTACATTTTCAGATTTTTACCAGTCAAAATGAGAAATAAATCAATTGCCTTCTTGCACTGGCTGAGGGAATTGAAGCAGGATGACCCCGAAACACAGTCATTTCTAAGGCAAAGGGTGCAGTAAAAACAAAAGCATCATCTTCCCTGCGGACACTCGGTCTGAGTCTACTGTTTCTCTTTGGGTAGCAGAGAACGCTGAATCAAAGGAGATGATTAACAATAAATAGCTTTCCAAAGTCGCTTTGCTAGATTCAAAAAACACGTTTCAAAATACACATCAATCATGCTATAATAAATGATCAGAAATTTGGGATCCAAAACAGAATTAAAATAAGTGCATTTTTATGTAGAAGAGATCTTGCTACATTTTTCCAAATCTCTCCATTGAACAATGTAACATTTTGTACTGTGCTGCGTGGACTTACTGAGGATTCCGGAGCTCTATAAGTTTTCCGGTGGTGTTTACCACCCAAAGTATTCACTAAAATATGCTTTTTTTTTCTCCAGATAATATATGATATATCATTAAAGTAGAAAGGAAATCAGTGAATAATATCAGGAAAGACTTTCTCATGCTTAGTAGAGTTTCATTCTTTCAACTTCCATCTTACTAAAGATGTAATTTTTCTGACTGAGTGACCTTACCTAGAGAATGTTAGTTAAGAATCCTTTACCTCAGTTTCCACATCTGAAATTGCAGAATAGCCAAAGGCTGTGCTCTTTTACATGAAGCTAGGTGTCTTTGCTGATGAACTTCCTGACTCAGATTGCAGAGGAGAAACATCTGAAAACATGCCTCAATTTTTCCACCAAAACTATACACTGCTATAAGAAGATTTCAGAGTCTCCATAGGGAGATTTTTTTTTAATAATTCTACCATTTGGGAGGAGGAATATGCATTTTATTTTCCTACTCTTCCTTATTGAGTGGTTAAGTTCATTGCTTTAGAAAATGTTATAACAAACGTCTTCGTGAATACACTTTAGGTATTGCTAGACTCCCTTGTGAAGCAGTTTTCAAGTGAGGTACTTGAAGCCACGGGCATGAGTATCTTAATGCAGTCCATGTGGGGGTATGAGAACATGACATGAACTGTGCTGTTCTCTGCCCCATCATCTCAGCTCTCTGGTACAGCTGGAGTGTGTGTGTGTGTGTGTGTGAGAGAGAGAGAGAGAGAGAGAGAGAGAGAGAGAGAGAGAGACATATCATGCTACAGACTAGACAACTCAGTGGTTCTGGGGGCTGGAAGATCCAGGTCAGGGTAGCAGCAGTTTTGACCCTTGCCCCGACCCCCAGGCTTATCTCCTTGTCTTGAAAATGTCCACATTCTTGCTGTGTCCTCCTAAGACCTTTCCTCTCCATTCCTGGCATCCCTTACTCCTTTTATAAGAACACTGATCCTATTGGAATTGGAATGCAGGACCGCGCTCAGCCTTGTTCTGCTTCACAGTCTGTGATAGGGAGGACAGGAACCTGTGCAAGAGAATTAGTTCATTGAATGTGTGATACACACAATAAACAGAGTTCAGCCCTACCTTTCCTTTTTTGGTTTTAAGATTTATTTGTTTTTATTGGACAGGGAGACACACTGAGAGGAGGAGAAATAGAGAGGAAGATCTTCTGTCTTCTGATTCACTCCACAACCAGCTCCAGTGGCTGGAGTTGGGCTGATCCAAAGGCAAGAGCCTGGAGCCTCCTCTAGGTCTCCCACGTTGGGTACGGAGTCCCAAGGCTTTGGGCCATCCTTGACTGCTTTCCTAGACCACGAGTATGGATCTGGATGGGAAGTGGGGCTACCAGGACTAGAATTGGTGCCAATGTGGGATCCTGGCACTTGAAAGGCAAGGTTTTAGCTGCTGGACTACTGTGCTGGGCTCATCCCCTTCCTTTTTCAATCTAGCATTTTTTAAGAAGCACTTTTCATCTTTTTCATGAGTGATTATAATTAGACTTGAGAACATTTTTATCATGTATCATCATGGTGTCACATTTGCATTTTTAAAAACATCTTCATACTGTTGGAAGTTCATGTTTCCAGGGCTGTGGTTTGCTTTATAAAATGATTATGAATATACAGTTTTCTTCCTGTTCAATTATGTTCTTAGTGTAAAATCTCAGAAAGGGGAATGTGAAGCTGTGTCAATTTGTTAGCCATATTCATCAAGATATTTTAGTGTTTCTGCTTTGGATGAGTTATGACATACTTGCTTATTAAAGCTTTAAACGTAGTCATTTATGCAGGTGTCTGATTTAATGTGTGGAAATGGTCAATTTAGAAATATGTCTGTTGGAGATAACTAATTTGGTAGGGGAAAAAAAAAGCCATATTGCTGGTCTGTCTGAGTTTGCTGGGAATAGATATTTGCACAATTTCACACGACCACTAGGAGTCAGTAGTTTCCCACATCCTCACTGCAGGGAACTTAATATCTATGCATGACCCCAAGTAGGTGCTGTGGGAAGCAGCCTGTAGCGCTTACTAATATACAAACACGAATGTTGCATTTTTGAACATGAAGTGCATGTGTGCCAACCTTTAGGCCAATCAAGTGAGTTGGGGAAATTAGTGATCATTTTTGGAATTTTTAGTGCCTCTTCCTTCCTGCATGAATGTGGATTATTTTGTCCAGAACACAATCATCATAACACACCTTTGAGGAACAACCCACACAGCTCCGGAAAGGGCCTCGCTGAGTCTCAGGCCTTAGACGTTTTCTAAAACAAAATAATGATGTTCTTGCTCAGGTCTAGTGTAAGCCAAAGGGGCTCTCTATCCACCACTGTGAGTCTCAACACAGAACAATAAAATATTAACATCCTCAGGCATCACAGCGAGCACCTAATCAATAAAGAGAGGTGGTTAGTGTTTTTCAGATTGGTTGTTACTGTAGAAGCATGCAGAAAAAAATATCTTTTCAGTATGATTTTAGGAATGGAATTTAGGAGTTAAAATCATTTTATTAGAGGTGAAATAAGGTAAGTGAAGTGGAAATTTAATTTGACACACCCTTCTCACTACATAGTAGCGTGGAAATCTATCTCCAACATAAACACAGTTGCAGTCATTTGCCCTTGTGACTTGCGGTTTGCTCTTCTGTGTCTAATACTGTCTGATAAAAAGTACACGTGCTGGCAGGCGAGAAATGCCTTCAGTTACAGAGTGACAGGGAACACAGCAGAGACGTTGCTTTACTGTATCCAGTGCCATTTCTGACCCGAATAAATCCTCTTTAACTTTGACCTAGAGTTACCTAGAGAATAAATCCTCTCCATTATCCAAATGATGCTTCTTGAGATGTAGACATTTTCATTTGCACAATGAAGAAATCTTGACTAGAAGCCATTCTGAAGATGTTTTTACGTAATTCAAGTAAAACAATACATTTGCCTGTGACCAAGTTTTATTTCATGATGGATTTGTACAACAAAACCAGAAAGCGTGCAGGTTAAGCTGAGGTTTGTTATTGAGAGCTCTTCTCCTTAATTATCACATTTGGAAGGTGACTCTTTCAGGCAGCCTCAAAATTGCAGCTATGAAAGATGGTCAGATAAAATACTGACAATATAAATATGTAAACTCTGACAAATGCAGTAAATCATCCGGTTAATATTTCATATCAACAAAGCAAACAGGCTAATCCAATAGGAATAGTTTAGAATGTGTTTATGTATCTGTATCTGACCCATTCTATGGGAAAGATGCCTTGGTTTTAAACCCCTTGGCCACCAAACATTTTTTACAAAAGTTTGTTTTGTTTATTTTTTATCACTTTCCCTTAATTTCCACTACTGTAATTTGATTTCTTAGTGTGTTTTGCTGTAGTCATTTTTAATAACTTTGTTGAGCAAAGCAATTCTTTCCTTTGTACATCATATATGTATATGCACATCCATCAGCATTTTATATTAACAGGCGATTATTGCTGATAGATATTATATATTTTAGACACCTGATATCTTCAGGTAGATCATTGAAAATTGAAATTGGGATTAACTGAAAGCTGATATTTTTCCTTTTCTTTTTGCCATTAAAGGAAAATGTCAAATATTTGTTTGAGATTATTATTGATCACAGACTAGATTGATAAGTTATAATTTTAATGAGCAGGAAGATTATGCATTCATTTGCATAGGCAATGTCCTGACTAATGTTCAAACTCCAACTAAAATGTGTAGTAGAGAGAATAATAAAAATGTGTAGCATGGAAATTTATTAATCATGTCTTTTGAAAGTATGTATGTTCTGGTGCTTTTTACATTTGGTGTTTTTTCAACACTGGAGAAACTGTCTCTCCCAGAGTTAGCTAAGTCCTGGAATTCTCCTTAAATTAGCATTGAGAAGTAAGCCAGTCCACCATAGTCTAGGCCCACATTGTCCTTTCCTCTTCTTCTTTGTTTTTGTTTTTTTAAGGATTTATTTTATTTTTATTGGAGAGTCAGATATATAGAGAGGAGGAGAGATAGAGAGGAAGATCTTCCATCCGATGTTTCACTCCCCAAGTGGCCATAACTGCCAGAATTGCACTGATCCAAAACTCAACTAATTCGTTCCTGAGATTTCCCAAGTGACCCCACCTAGTGTGTCCTGCCTGCTTTTGTGAGATGCGTGGTAACTGTTCCCCAATCCCGTGGCTGTACCATTCCTGAATGATAACAATCCTACATTAACACAGGAGTGATTAATACTTTAAAAATTACACGTGCTGATTACTTTAGGGCTGGTACTTTATATGGAAGACCTCATGAATTCTTGGGGAGAAGGAGATGATGAGGGTCAAAGTGCTTGCATCCACAAGATCATTTTCTACACAGCCTCTCTCTCTGTGCAGTCTGTCTCTGTGTGTGACACTACAAAGCGCTGGGATTGGAATTAGCTTTGCTTGGGACTATGAGGGACGCGTGAGAAGAGACTTGCACTGCATTAACAGGGACACCTTCTGATAAAACAGGATCTGCTTCAGGTCTCTGGAGCCGCACAGCTCCCTTGGCTATGTCAGCACACAGTTGAGGCTTGTCTCCTGCAGCACACTTTCTCAGCTCCTTGTCCAGCAGCCTCTTCCGTCTACCCCCTTTCTTTAGAAGCAAAAACAAGGAGTTTCTTTTAGTCTTCTGTAGAGGATGGGATCATTTTCCTTTGTGGTCTTTGGATTTCAACATCTTTCCCATCCTGGAACCTACTCCTTGCCTAAGTCAGGGCATTTCTGCCAAGGAGCTTTTCCCCTAAAGTTATATTGCTGAGGCAATTGCTAAGGATTTTAGAAAAAAAAATCATTTAAAGTATGTACCGAATTAAGAAATAAATAGCTTCAATTTTCTAGCAACTCCTAAGAAAGTAGACAAAGCAAAGCAGCCTGAAGCATATGGTTTTCTCAGTTGTTTGCAAGCATCAGTCAGCAGATAACAAGCCCATTAAATTACCAAGAAGGTTCCTTATCAGATGATTGCTGAAACTTGGTTGCTATGTAAGGTGACATTTGCTATCTTTTGTGATAAATAAGAGAGCTTTCAAAATTGATAGAAAATGTATGTGATAAAAAAAATTACGCATGCATTTCAATGTTTGGCACCAAAATAAACTTGTATTTTATTTTAAATTCATTTATCCATCATCTTTTAAAGTACCTTCATATACATCTACCTTCTTTTAATTGTTATGTAGGGAGAAGTGGTGAGGACTATCTTAGCAGTTCACCATTTTTTCAGTACTGACTTGTACTATATGTGTAACTACAGGTATTTTCCTTTTGATTCAATTCAGTTCCTGCCTGTACGAACTATTGAATAGCTAATACTACAGTCACATTTTCCACCTGTGGTGGTCAAGAGCTGGCTGTTTGCAGTCAAATTTACTTTTGGTGAGTTTCCATTTTGTGGATAATATAATATGGTTGTGTGATTAGTTTCTAAGTCACCTTCCGTAGCACCTAAAACCTGTCATGTGTCATTAGATGGTAATTTGACACACAGCTTGATAGTGTATTTTGCAAAGTGCCAAATTCGCTCTTTGAGTTTTTGATTATCGGAAAATATCCAATTTTAAAATGTTGAATCACGAGTCAGTGACAATTATTTATTCTCCACTGTGAGGAACAGTATCTGAATTTAGGGGGAAACGTTTTTGGAGGAGTAATGGTTTCATTTTAATTCTTAAAAACAACTTCTGCAGCCGGTGTAGTGGCATAGTAGGCTAACCTCCTTTCTGTAACACTGGTATCCCATATGGGCTCTGATTTGTGCCCTGGCCATTCCACTTCTGGTTCAGCTCCCTATTAGTGGCCTGGGAAAGCAGCAGAGGATTTTGCCCCATGTAGGAGACCCAGAACAAGCTAGTAGCTCCTAGTTTCAGACTGGCTCAGCTCCAACCATTACAGTTATCTGGAGAGTGAACAAATGGATAAAAGATTGCTCTCTCTGTGAAAGAAATAAATCTTTAAAAAAAAGTCCTTGGGGCTATTGTTGTAATATAACGGCTTAAGCTGCCACTTGCGATACTAGGCACTGGCATCCCACATGATGCCCCACCCCATCTTAATAGCCTTGGAAAGATAGAGCGATGTGCAAGATGGTCCAAATGCTCAGCCCTCTGCACTCACATGAGGGACCTGGGTGAAACTTTGGGGTCGCTGGCCTAGCCCTGGCCATTGCAGCCATCTGGGGAGTGAATTAACAGATGGATAGTCTCTCTGTCTCTCCCTCCTTCTTTCCCTAACTCTGCCTTTCAAGTAAATAAAACAATATCTTTAAAAAAAAATAAGTCCCCAGCTGTAGGTTTACCTCACTGAAATGTTCTAAATGTCTTGCTTGTAATTGGACATGTGTGGTATCTTCCTTATACTTTAGTTGGTTTGGATTCTAAACTAGATATACCATCCAATGTTTCTTTCTGCTTCCTGTCTGCTTTCATTCAGTTTACAAATTCCAGCAGTAAAGAGATGATACTTTATTTTGATCTCATAGACAAAGAAATGAATAATAGAAGAGACTTAAATTGGACCAGGGTTTGTTTTCTAAGTGGTTCTCCACTTGAATCTCCAAATATCACCGTATCTTAGACAGGTTGGGTTTATTATTAATGGCGCATTCATTAGCTATGTTTCTAAGCTTTCTTTTTTTTTCCTCAGCTGATATGCATTCATAGGCTTAATTATAACAAATTGCTCATGTTTGATCATCTTTGACAACAATGGTAATAGCATATTGTTCAGCCTTATGTTATTCAAGAATAAAGCAGGGACAAAGTGCTTCTGCAGCATGAGAAACTGTGACCAGATTACAGACTGCAACTGTCAAGAGGCTTACAGATAGTACTTGCTTTGCTGAATTACTCTGACACTGGCATTCCAGGGAGGAAGTATATCTGAGTGAGGTGCAGGATGTGTGGGAGGGTAGGGAGCCCCAGCATCCAGCATCTGTCCCTCGGTGCTAACTCTTGAAGATATTTTCTGGCCAGTAGGACAAACCTATAGCATGGCTTTCCATTCATCAGAAAATTATGAGAAACTAAGATGAGTCTAGTCACTCAACTGGGTGGCACTTACAGAGTTAAATTAAAAGTACATGTTACTTCTGTTCTCTTGGAGCTTCAATTCTCCTGGGAAGGGAGGGGGGATGGTGGGGAAGCAGGTGCATAAATAGGTACTCAATTCCAGATTGAAGCCTACAGTGAAGTCATGCCATTTGATATGGAGAGCAATTGGGAAGATCCAGGAATTCATTTGATGGACATGGTTTGTTGACGAATGGAGATGTGAATCCAGGTTTCAAGTATTGATCATTCTGAGAGATCCTAGGATCTAGGCAGTCTAACTGAAATCTGTACAGCCAAGCTTGTGTGCTGCTCCGAGAAAGCACGACCTTGGGCATAAAGCTCAAACAAACGGAAAGCAAGCCTAAGGAGAAGTCCTTGAGCCTGTGGACAGAGATGAGGCTGTGGGATGGAAAGGAGAGGCGGTAGGAGTCTTGAGCACCACTATCCTGCAGATGGATTTGGCTAGTGATGTTAGTGCAAAGCAAAGCTTTTCAATGCTTGTTGTCAGGAGACCAGCAAGCAAAGTGAGTCATTAGGTATGACTGTTAAAAAGTTATCTGGCTTGTGCATACAGAACAGTGAAGGCTGGCAAGGATAAAACCAGAGGGATGGAAGACTCCTTTTCTAATTACTTAAACTTTATATAGAGGTAATCAATTACTTACTCTTTATTATCATCCTGGGGAAGCAGCAGAGGCTGGCCCAAATCCTTGGACCCGTGCACCCATATGTACACCCAGAAGAAGTTCCTGGCTCCTGGCTCCCAGCTCCCAATCAGCTCAGCTCTATTTGGGGCTATTTGAGTGAGCTAGTGGATAGATCTGTCTTTCCAATAAAAATAAATACTTCTTTAAAAAAATAAGAGCTGCAGGTGAATTAGCAGAAGTTACTAATAGGTTGAATGTGGGGTGATTAAAAGGAAGAAGTCATGGCCAACCATTATATTGTTGTAAGTGGAGATGTGATGGTGTCATTTGTACTTTAGTAACTGCATGCCTTCCCTTCAGCAGCCCAGATCTTTTCCATGTGAACATTTATGCGTTGAGTTTTAAAGACTGTCTCATTTACACATTCCAATAAAGCTCTCCGACTTTTACTCTCATGTTTCATGTCTTAACTGATTAACTTTATATTCTCAAATATAATGGTCACTTGATTTTATTTTTAAAACGTTTCAGGAACTCTTTTTTAATCTTAATTTTCTTAGTCTGTTATGGCTTTAGTTATTATACCTTATTTCACGTAATATCATCTCCCTAGTTTTTATTGGCTTCGTTTAATCTAGTTTTCATTAATTATATAAAGTTTCGTGTTATCTTTAGAATGTGCTGTTTAATTTTAGCTTTTACTGCTTTAAATGTGTTTTCATTTTTTTTCTTTTAAATCTTCACTTTGTATTTAGCATATCATTTATTTCTGGTGATGCTTTGCCTTATTAAATAATTAGTAAGATAAAAATTACTTGCTATTAACCCGTCTTGCTCATAGAAAGACTACTCTGGAAGGCCCCAGAACACTCATGCCTGCATCCTTTAACAAGCTATCTATTTCCATCTATTTGCTTCTGTGGTTCCTATAAAGATAATAGGAGAGCAACAGTTCAGAACTTCACAGCCTGTTTGCATTATTTCGTGGCCTCAACAAAGCAGTGAGAGAGTCTTTGAGGCACAAGAAATGCCAAATTATAAAATCTATTTTTATTTTCTGCTGTCACTGTGTATTTGACATAATGTATAATATAGCACTAACATGGTATATGATAATAATAATAAACAATAATAATAGATACTATCCATTAAACATCCATTACATTCTTCTGTACTGAGTGTAGTTTGACAGCAATTAATTTCATGATTATTTTCTTAGTATTTCTAAGAGGAAGACATTATTTCAAATATTTAAGTGAAGACAGTAAACTTAAATGAAGAAACCCATAGACCTTAAAGCTAGGTAGACCTGTGTTTGAGTTGTGAACCCACAGTAGTTAATGGTGTCTCTCTGTATTTAAGACATGATTTTTAAGCACAACTTGAAAGGCTGCATTGAAAATTAGATGAATGAATGTTTATAAGATGTCTGATCAATTACAAGCTTCTCCGTAGGGTTTGCTATGTCCTTGCTTGAATCCCCTGCCCCCAAAGAAATCCTCCTGGTGTTTTCTTGCCGTTGAAACATTGGAGGGCCTTGAGAGAAAACTTCATAGAAGCCTTGTAACTTTCTGAAACCTGACACTTGCTTTCTTTGGCGGTTGTGAAGGCCCTTAGACTAAGGGAAATGAGAGAGAAGAACCAGGCTTTGATTTCAATTCAGTGTTAGACACCTGAATTTAGTCCTAGTTCTGGCATGTAGAGTTACTGGAGAAATAAAGGAAAATAATATATTACTATCTACAAGAGGTAGTTTTAGACGAGGTTATTGTTGTTGTCCTTTTTATTTCCTTTATTAAACCTTATAACTTTAAAAATAATCATAAATCTGTGTAATAACTAATGTCCGTGAAGGCTCCAACTGTAATGCTATTCCTATCTTATCTCCATCTCACTATATCTACCTCTTTGTAAATCTCTATAATCTATATGTATGCATATGTGTATATATTGACAGCTATGTCCTAACCCCATGCCATGAAATAAGTAACTAAGAACAGAGGTTTCTCTTAGTTCTGGGGATTGGAGGTTGGAAAACCCTAATCAAGGTTCTAGCAGATTCAGTGAGAGCCTATTTCCTGGTCCACCAAGAGTCATCTCCATAATTATGTCATCGCATGGTGAAGACAGAGGGAACTTTTTGGAACTTTTTTGATAAGGACATTAATCCCATTCATAAGGGTTCCAACTTCACAACCTAATTACTTCCGAGGACTTCAGTATTCAGGTCTTAGGGACTTCTTTGTTTCTCCAGATTTATCATTTGACCAATGAATTTGTCTGCATATCTATTTATCTCTGCATATATTTCTCATCAATGTGCCTCTTAGGCCATTGGTTCAAACAAGATATAAATGTGTCTAATTGTCTGTTTTGTGAATACCTGAGTTGACAGTAGTCCCGTGGTATAGATTTCTCTGTTCCAGAAGTGATTTTTTTATATAAATCTGTTGCATCTTCCTATAGGATGAGCCCTTAGTTCATATCATAGCTAATATCACAGCTCAGCAATGTTATCTTTTTCCCTCACATTATTAGTAGGCATAAAGTAATATAGGATGAGCAGTTTACTTAAGGATGTGGCCTGGAAATTGAATGCATTTTTTGCTCATATCTCACTGCCAAAGGTTTTGTCATGTGGTTATACCCAGCCACTCTGGAGGTTGCAAATTACAGAATAAATAGTGACTGTGCTATGAGGGTGGGGGGCTTGGTGTTGGCGATGCTGTTAATTATGAACATAGTCTCATTATTAATTAAGGGAGCACAATTCTGATAACAAAAGATCACTGCAGTTTATTTTAAAAAACCGAAGACGTTCACAATTTTTTTTTTCAGAAAGGTTCTTTGGAATTAGACTCAACAATAAATTCATTACTTACGTTTATCTCCTGAGACATCAAGAATAACCGAAAATTTTTCATGTGACTAAGACTCCATGTGTCTCAGACACTGTGATAAGCATTCAACATATATTATCTCATTCTTCCTTATAAACCTTCATGCTAGAAATATTTTTCTCTTTGAAAACTAAGAATTTAAGAGGCTTAGCAACTTGCCCAAGCTCACACAGCCAGTGAATAGGAGACAGATTTACTGTGTGGCAGAGTGCATAGGTTTAAGGCAGTTCTGGAAGCCTTCCCAACGTATCCTCTTACCTGTATGATTTGCTTTTCTTCACTCTGTGATTCCAGGAAGATTCTCATCACCCTTACTCTCTCATTTTGACAGTGTGTAATAAATACACTCAAACAAGGATTAACCACCTAGATAGGATGAAGTCGTAAGTCATTGCTGGCTGTGCTAGTTAACTTTGTGTTATCCCTTCCAGATTAATTTTCTCTTCTCTTCTGTTTTCCTCTGAGCCCCAGAAAGCAAAAATGTCTGTGCCCTCTGACTCCTAGTTTATAAGGAGGCTGGAGCAAAAAATGTCAATGGGAAAGGACAGTGAGGATGGGATATTTAGATTCTCTGTTCCCTCCACTCTGAGATGTACTGAGATTGTTGCTGGATTCTTGTCCCTTTCCCTTGGCTCCTTCTCTTTGGTTTTGTGATGCTAGTCCATTCCCCTCAACCTTAGATTTGAGAATGGTAACAGCTAACCAATGCTAACAGCTTCCAAATGCTTCACCAAGCTTAATGCTGTGCCTGGCCTTGACCATGCTTTTGTAGTGGGGCTCTTTATCCAACACTTTTCTAAATAAAGTTCTTTGGGCATACTGCCTGGCTCCTACTGGGATCTTCAAAACAAACTGGGCTGTTACAGTGAGGAAGTTTTTCTTGATGGTAACTGGGTGGGTGCCTTCATTCCTTTAATCATTTTAATAAGATACTAATATGAATAATGAAGGAATTGTTATTGAATGCATATGCCAGTGATGGGTCTTTAATTGTGTATCCATGGTTAAGCATCGTTGGTTCCCATCTGGGATGAGAGTCCTTTCAAATTGGAATTCCTTCCTATGAATGAAATTTAAATCAACATTTTGATTACCTCATTATAGTCCCCAATTATGCTCATAATATGAATCTTCCTCAAATATTTTTCCTGCTGCCTGATTGAACATCCATGGTGTCCAAGAAAAACAACAAGCTCTTTATTTTTTTTTTCAGCAACATTGTTCACTATATAATCACAGTTTTTTTTGACTTTTTGGAGAACCCTAGTTTATATCCAGCAAATCTCCCATAATAAAGAGAAACAACCACTGTAAGCATTATCTGGGAAAGTTTTTAAATGTCATGTTACATTTTCTTTTTAATAGGTCAGAAAAATTCAATTTTTCCTCTCACTATCTTGAATGCAAAACAAACAACTATGTCTTCTTAATGAAAAATTAATTCTAGTTCCTGCACTTCTATGTTTTTCCTGTTGTAGTTTAAATTTATGACAACATCATCCTAAAGCGATGTAAGCCTTTTATTGGTCTCCATTAATCTTCCACTTGATTCTAGATAGGAAGTGCTTGTGGGTCATATTTTTTGGTATTTCAAAAAATTGAATGCTCTTAAGAAATTTAGCACAAATAAAAAAAGACTGTTATTTCTTGAATTCCCATTTTCAGTCATGTGATCTTTCAACTTTTATTATCTTATGTAATCCTTCTAATAATACTCTAGGTATTAGATGTATCCATGTTGTAAATAAATTTTTAATTATGTGTCCAAGTTATTTTAACTTGTAAGTCAAGGACCTAGGAGCAAACCTATGTCTTATCTCTTAAAAAAAACTGGTGAATTTAACCTCTGAAATCTAAAACAGACAAATAAAAATTGTTTATACTAAGAAAATTGAAGGACACAGCAGAAAATATCATATATGTTAAAGAGTGTTCCGGCTCCTGCTAGGGCACCTCCAACACTATGTTTTCTAAATTCTAGTTTTCTGGTGTTTTGTATTATTTGATATTAATTTTAAGTGAATTATAAAGATGTCTTTTTACTATAGAAAAATACAGTCTTTGTACATTCCTATGGTTTCCTATTTTTAATAATGTCGGCTTTATTAATGTCAGGATTGAATTCTATGGAAATTGTTCTTTATGACTATACTGGAAATAACTTTCAAAAACTTAGCACTAATTCTATAAAGCTAACATCACTGTCTTTTGCATGTAATTTTCTGATGCACAGCAGTCTTTAATACATAATTATATGAAACAAGTTTACCAGTTTTAGTTGATTCTGCAGCTAATTCTTCCTTCCAGCAACAAGGAAGACCATGTTCTTTAGTATGAGATTGTCCCTGGTAAACTTTACTGTGGTAAAGCTTACTGTGCAAGCTTTTTTGTGTGATATTACCATACCTGCTTTGAACATTGGGTCGTCTTCAAAGATTTTCAAAGCATGTATAGTAGTATCAGGGCTCCAGGGACTCACTAGAATTCTTCCATGCAGTGGAGAAAAGTCCAGAGCTGATTCCTGAAGTGGACTCTGGCTTTCTCAACAGGACCAAGGTGGCCCAGCCCCAGGTAGAGTCATCTCATTTCTAGTGGGTTGTGCATGTGATGGCAACACACATGTTTCTGACCATATCTGTAGTAGGTGTCATGCTAGGTCCCTGGCTGAGCTTTTTTAGTACCCATGCTGCCTTCTGGTTTCTAGCATAAATATGCTTAATCAGCCAGAACCAGAAAGTCCTAGCCTTCTAGGATTCTGGAAGTGCAAGCAAAGAATACAGCCTCCAGGAGTTTGCTCCCAGTTGAAAGGAGTGCTGATTCAAGATAATCACACAGTGTTCACCCTTGTACTCCTCTAGGTATCTGGCATTCTATCGTTGAATCCCATTAGTGTGGTGATTTGTACTTCAGACACTGATTTATTTTTTCTTTTTTTATGTTAACAATCATTGTAAGAAACAGCTTTACAAAATTCAGTACTGTATTTACTCTAGAAATGCTGAAAATATTAGCATAGAGAGTATTTGTGGGTTTTCTGTGATGTACCACACGTAGGAATGGACTCGAGGTTGTGCCTCCTCTGATTCTCATTGTGTTTGCTCTGCAGTAGAGTGAAGTCTGGTTCGAATACAGTGAAAGGAGTGATTCATTTTGTCTGAGGGTATCAATGAAGCTGTTATGATAAATGGCATTTCAGGTGGGTCTGGAATCAACGGATCAGTGTTTCCAAGCACGGAAGGAAACAAAGGATTTCAGGGAAAGGATAGAACATGTGCAAAAGCATAAAATCTCATAAAAGGACATGCATGTCTAGTAGAAGGGTAGAAATTCGGGGTTTCTGGAAGTTATGTTGTCAAAAGACAGGACTGAAAAAATTGACGCAACCAGCAATGAATCAATCTGTATTTATAGGTCACACTAAGGAGTTTGGGTTTTCCCTTAGTTGTTAGAAGACATTGTAACAAACAGTGTGACATGTACAAAATAGGACCAAGAGAACTAAATAAGGGACAGGCAGATAGCTAAGTGAGAGGGGAAAGGAGCCTAATAGAACTGAGCAGGGTGGGTGAAAACTCACATTGGTTAAATTCAAGAGCCAGTGCTGTATTAGCATGCACTTGGAGACAAAACTTTCATGATCGACGAAGAAGCATGGATGTTATTTGGTACATTACCCGGTCTAGCTAAAATATTCTGTAAGCATTTTTCAGACTATTGTGCCAACAAAATTTGTTTCATCTGTGGAGCTGGCTCAGGGCCAAATCTTAAACTCAATCATACCTATTATTTTGAGAATACTTTAGGATATTTTCTATGTTCTGGATTCCTCCTCAAACTTTACCTTATTATATTGTTCTTGTATCTTTTAGTACGAAGTACTTCCTTAGTGATGTGGTTTGGATAAGAATAAATACACGTAAATTTATAGCAGAACAGCATATATAAGTAGTTATATGTATACGCATGTATACACACACAGCTGTGGGTGTATAAGTCATCTCCAGGGATACACACATATTCTAAATAGCTGAATAAGACATGGACCTAGTATTTAAAAAGAACTGAGGCTTCTTCTGTTTTTCTGGCACATTCAGTCTGGATGTTGAGTTACTGCCACGGCATTTTCATTCACTCAAACTTCTTGGGGAGCTGCTTGACAATGAATCCTGATAATAGGTTCTCATATTCCCAAGGCTATAGGTTATCCGTACCATTTGTATCACAAATGAAGTCATGTTATATAAATGGGCAGAAAACATGTATTGTACTGTGGAAAGAATGTAGGCTTTCGGGTGAGCTTGACCTGAATTCACAGTCTGGTGGAGCCTTGCATTGATTAACAGAATAATTTTATTCCATTCTCACTTTCATGCCTTTATGTTAAAAATAGAAGTCATGCTTACTCTACACCAAAGGCTAAAAGATCTCATGTTTGTACAGTGCTTATATCACCACTATCATCATTTCTAAGGTTTTATAGAAAAAGATGGATTGTGACATAATTAGAATAGATGCCAGAAATATTTCTAAGATAATCTAGAATTCTTGATGAATTATGCCAGAAAATAGAATAACAGATTAATTTCCACTGGCATAGAATTGAACAGTGGAATTATATATAAAAAGTAAAAAAAAAATTCATGTGCAATAATATTAGCAAGATACCAACCAAAAAAATTTCTGGGGCCCAGCGCGGTGGCACAAGTGTTTAAGGTCCTTGCCTTGCATGCCTGGGATCCCATATGGGTGCCGGTTCTATCCCTGCAGCCCCGCTTCCCTTCCAGCTCCCTGCCTGTGACCCGGGAAAGCAGCTGAGGATGGCCCAAGGCTTTGGGACCCTGCACCCGTGTGGGAGACCCGAAAGAGGCTCCTGGCTTTGGATCGGCATAGTATCGGCCATTGCGCTCACTTGGGGAGTGAATCATCGGACGAAAGATCTTCCTCTCTGTCTCTCCTCTCTGTATATCCACTTTTCCAATAAAAAAAATAAAAATAAAATCTAAAAAAAAATTTTTTTCTGAAGATTGTCAGTGCTTAAGCAAATACCCTCTTCTTTGCAGATATGGGGTTTCTTCTTAGGCCAAGTAGTATTTGAAATGATTTTGCCTTCTCCGTGTTTCTGAGCAATTTTTTTTCCAACCGGAAGCACTGATGCACCCTGCCACCAGTGTCAAGATCAACCAACATCATGCTTTTAGGTCCACTGCTTGGTCTGATCAAAGCATTCTTTGCTCCTGTAATGTAGAATCTCCTCTTGCAGTGGTAATACTGCAGGAGTGATTTGCCGGAGGCTGAGGACATTTTACATATTTACAGATAATGAGGTAGGTCCTTCCCTTGGCATATGCACTGTGTTTTAAGCTGATTCAGGCTTAATGCAGTGATAAGAAAAGAGCAGGGAAGCTGACACATGAGAGCTTTTCTAGATGTGTATTTGGTTTGGAGTCATTGTAGTACATTTTATTTCATTTGGGAAACATGAGGCTTATATTTTCTTTCCTGCTTCAGTTCATATGCCAAATTCTCCAGCGACTTTTCCCATTTTAGCTTAGCTAACTATTAAAAGCAATAGAATTTAGCTAACCTAAAATATTGTTACTTGTTACAAAGTTTTAGAGCTTAGTGTTTTGTTGTGGTATTTTCATTAACTTTTGTTTTTTAGGTTTGTGATGAATGTATTCCCCCCATAAAACTGCTAAGAAATAAAGGAATATAAACTGTGTCATAGAGCAAGGTGTATTTTTTGTAGCTCTGGGCATTCATTCAGAGTGATTTTTAATCTGTCAAGTTGACACTTCTGATGGCAATTAAGATGATGTGAGTTTACGGAAAATGCATTGAAGCAAAATGAAACCAACTAGTGCTCCCTACACATCCCTGCAAGACACCTGTGTTACTTCGAAAGCTTTATCCAGTCTCAAGGTCCCCAAGCAATGCCACCAACCCTGGGAAGTCTTGTTGGGTTTCAATAAAGAAAATTTTCTTCCTCCTGCTCTGATTTTTCTATCCTGCCCTCCCCTGTCTCCCTACAACTATCATTTGGTACTTATTTTTCATTTTGCACTCAGTGGATGGGTTTTTCTGTGCATATTTTTACATAAAAACACATTGTAACTCTCCTAAAAACTAAACCTCTTTTACTTTTTAAAATGAGTGTTTGTATTTCCCACCTTGCTTAGCACCAAGGGGAATCCAAATATTATTTATTATACAACGATATTTCTTCATCTTTTCCATTAATTAAAAATCAATCCAATCTCTAGAATGTGCCACAACCTGGACCGAGCACAAGACAGATGCTATCTCTGCCTTGAATGGGAGGTAACTCAGACTGGTACAGAGAAGCAGGCTAATCCTTCACCTGTGGCACTGGCTCCCATATAGGCTCCAGTTCAACTCCCGGATGCTCCACTTCAGATCCAGCTCCCTGCATAGGCTTATGAAAGCAGCAGAACGTGGCCTCTGGTCCTTGAGACCCTGCAGCCACATGGGAGATTACAGAAGTTCCTCATCAGCTTTAGACTGACTCAGTGGTGGATTGCCGTGACCATCTGGGGAGTAATCTCAGCAGATGAAAGATCTCTCTGGCTTTCCCTCTCTATCTCTGTGTAATGTTTTCCAATAAAATAAATGAAAAGTTTTATTTTTCTAAAAAGGAAATAATTACTTCAACTTTTCTCCTATTTCTCCTCTCTGTGGTTGGGAAGTAGAGTAGGAGGATGTAAGAAGAATTGACGGAAGAAAGAAGGGATGATGTGAAGAAACATGATGAATTCATTGGAAACTGTACATTTACTCCATTTCTTACCATCACAGTAAAGTTTTAGGCATTGAGGCAGTTCTGGAATCAGTCCATTGCTTGTAGTTGTATTCGCTCTGTTCTTCCTCTTTGGGTAGTCGAGGAGCTTCCTTCCTGCTGAGATCTACTACATCAAATGGGATGATATTTAGCAGCTAGCCCACAACATGTCCTTAGTCTAGGTTGCTGTGACTGTTACTGTTGCTAGCTGCTGCTGTCTTTCATTGCTAACTCTATGGAGGGCCATGTCCAGGATGATCTGCAGTTAGACAGTGACACTACAGGTGTGGCTTGGCCCAAAGCCTTCTTTTCCAGAAAGCAGAGCTGGGTCCAAGTTTCTTGGACAACTCACAAAGGTGAGCTGCATTCTTCCAGATTCGGACTTTATCTAGCCGCTGTTGGCTTCCCACAGCATACCGCCTGCTGATAGTCTTGGCTTTGTCTGCAGTAGGCCTTCCTTGGTGGGAGAATATGTGACATGAAAGAGACAGCTCTTTCTTGGCCTCCTGGTATTAAGTTTACTTAGAACTAAATAGAAGATTCATGATCATTGTTTTGTCAGTTAAATTTTCCTGGTGATAATTTTGTTTTTTTCAAATACTAACAAAATGGATTTTTTTTTCTTCCCCCATTCTCCTGCCCTCTCTTGTTATTAGGGTGCTGAAAAAATTTTGTCAATGAATGAATCCGGAGAACTGCAAGACCTCTTAACCAAAATTGAGGTAATTGTGATTTTAGTAACCTATATATATTCACCAAAATGTAAAACACATTTTGATTACATTAAAGTTTTGCTAATTGAACTGCTTCTACCCCTTGCTTCTACAAATATGTAACATTATATATGTGATAATTTTTGCATTCTCTGGCTAGAATGACTACTGTTGGCTTCTAGCAACCTTACACTAGGAAGTAAAAATTCCGGTAAGCTTTATTTGAGCTTAATTCTAAGAGAGGTGCTGATGATATGTTCCAAGTAACTCTATTGAAGCAAATTTTAAAATTTTCATCAAAGTAACTTCATTTTCCCATAAATCAGTTCATATTTTCTGAAATATTGGAGAGCCACATTTGGAGATATAGACTATGTCAAATGATATGTGACCAGGAAGCCTCATCACCTCTCTGTTAAATTACTGCATTTCTACATGTAGGAAGATCATATACTTTATTGTCCAGTTTGGCATTCTTTGTGGGAAGTATGCATTAGTAATTGTTTGGGGTCAGCACACCTGGAATAGGACTTTACCAGGTAAATTCGATCATATCTGGTGTCTTTATGTCAGCCAGTTCCTCTCGTTCTCATCGTTTGTTCCTTGCTAACCTATTTCTGACTCTCTGTGATACCTATTACTTCAGTTGAAAGAAAGAGCCATGTGGCTCCTTGTGCTTTCTCACGACCCTTCTTTCATGCTGTTCTGTCTGCTTCAAATGCCCTTGTTCAAATTCCTCTTTTCCCTCCACCAGCTTCTAGGATGATCTGCTGTTATTCTTTCGAACATTAATTCTGATCTCTCCCTCTATTTAGTCCCTGTAACCCACTTTCTGAGGATGCTTGTAAGTTTTCCTCATGTTATCTTTCTTTGGGCAATTGACTCATGTCTGAAATGAATGAGAAAGTGCCCCATTGTAAAATTTTATTTTATTGATGTTGTGAGCTTCCCTAAAAGGAAAACACAATGCTTTCACTCAGCTAATGCTTTTGAATACATGCTACTTACAGACAATTTACTAAGGGAGACAGTAAAACAATCTCTCAAAGTACTACTTGCACATAGTAACTGAAAAGTTTTGCACTAGTTTCTGTGTTAATACAAATAACAGTGCTAGGTTTAGATGCTGTGATCCAATGAGGCCAATACTCATACAGGAAGGATTTAGGATGGAGTTACCTAAGTTCTAACAACTGAATTGTCTATGGTTATGCTGTGCAACTCAGAAGCCATAGAACATATTTAGAGAGCCAATCTATCTATGAACGAGTGGTTGGAATTTCCTTGGCTTCCATAGCCCATAATCTCTAAAGTGTTATGTTGTGTGGTCCCAGGGACTTAAGCTCTATTCTCAGGTCCATTGATAATCAGGTCACACCAAGAATGTTCTTTCACTTCTCAGGATCTATGAAATGAGCATGTTTTCTTGATAGTATAAAACTCCTCTCAGATAAGTTGATATGGATAAGTTTACTTATTTCCTTTTGTTCTACAGGCTACGGAAACCCCATAAAACCATTAATTTAGGTGAATGACATCCTTATATTTTAACAACATGTCTTGGTTGTTATGTATTGTAATTTTCTGCACATGTTTTACATTTTTATAGATTGTGTTATGTAATTAACTTTGTTTTAAAATATCTTCACTTGGCATATGTTTTTAAGGACCATATGTGTTGCTTTGTGAATATTTAATCCATTTTTGTATGTATTGCATACTTCTTTTTTTTTAAACTGTTCCTTATTTATTTATTTATATTTTGACAATCTTTACATAGTTAATTAGGGAAAAAAGGTTCAAGGGCTATAGGGAAGTGGATAACACTGTTATTTCCATATTGTTTCCTTCATGTTTAAAGGGGGGGTATTAAGGGAGAAAGCCCACCCAATTTCCCACCCTCTCCAGGTCCCGGATGTAGGGCATACTCCAACGTTCTTGCTCAAGTGGTTTTGATAGTTCAACAGTTATGAATCGCTACCAATCTTGCCACTCTAAGCACTATGAGGTCTTTGAGAATCCACTGGTTTACGTAATCCATCGTAGAGTCTCCATTTGCCCCATATTTCGCTGCCAACATATTAGCTGAGATAGTTGATTGACCTGTTCTGTCTTCTGTCTTTTCTTGGTTAGGGTTCTGACTCCAGCGTTTAGATTGGGGAAATCTCCAAAGAAACTTTGTCTAAGGTGTTCTCTGACCAGTTTCTTGTATGTACTAGCAAGCACAAGGCCCGGCAAAGTCCTTCACCCCAATCAGCTGGTGGTTGCGTTCGCTGGGTTGATTATGTTTTTAGCCCCGACTTCCAAAGGAACCAATGGGTGTTGCAGTCCAGCCTGGTTCTGCCCAGCACATACTTGGCCCTCGCATAAACCAGTGTGAGCTGCAGCCTAGTCTGAGCGACCCACAATAACCCCCACCAGGCCCGCCACCTAACCTGATTTGCCAGTATGTGTAGCAGACTTGTCCAGTCTCTCCCACATCCCATTCAGCTCTCGTACATGTCAATGGGTATTAAAGCTTTGTTCCTTCTAACCAGCTCCACTATGCAGCCCACACAGATGCTGTTGGGTGTCTGTCTAGCCACCCCAGCCCCTGTCCTAGTTTTCGTGCCCTCTCGTGGAAGTGGTAACCCAAGAGGGAGGAGCCCACTATTTCCCTCCCAGGCCTCTCCCACTCCCGGATTGTGCACTCGCCAGATAGTTCTGTAGTTTGACTTGACAGAATTAGACCCCAGTGCCAGCTTCTGCCAGCTGATGCTGCAGCTAAGCCCAAACAACCATCACCCACTCTAATTTATGCTTGCACCAGTAGGAATAATTAGCCCAGCCTGGCTTTTCCCTGATCTAGTCCACATGAGACACACAGGTGTTGTAGCCCTGCTTAGTCTGGTCTGATCCCATCCTAGCTCACGCTCTCCAGTGGGACTAGCTAACCAGCAAGGGAACCTCCCCTCACCCCCAATATTCCCCCTGCTGGCTCTGCCCCTTCCCTTCCTGGTTCTCATGCGTGCTGGTTGGGTGCTGTGGTCATATCTGGTACAGGCAACCTCACCTTGGCATTCCATATTGTGCACTAGTTTTTGTTGTGACCGAACCTGGCTTGACCCACACTCTGTTCTGGTGCTTGGATTTGCCAGTGAATGATGTGAACTGATTCAGCCTGGTCTGCCCCCAACCTATGCCAATGGTATGTCAGTGAGTAACTTTCCATGGCCTATTCTGGGCTGTTTCCTATCATATTTCTTGTGCTTACCTGCGGGGTGTGTGTCATGCTAGAGGAATTGCCCAGGCTCCTCCATCAGAACCTCTCCCAATGCCAGATTTTGCACATACCAGTGGGTCCATGAGTCAGCCCTCCTCAGTTCACCTCCTGTCCTAACAGGAACAGTGGCTTTTCCTGACTGGCCTTCAACCCAAACTGGTTCTTGCCGTTGGATGTTTCAGACAGCCGTGGCTTGTCCATACCCACATATGACTCACATTTGGCTCAGTAGGGGCTGAGACCTTGCCTAGTCCCTCCCACATCTACCCTGGTCCTCCAGAACACCAGAGGGTGTTGAAGTCTGGCAGGCTTGGTGCATCCAATCCCAGTCCACACTTGTGCCAATGAAGACTACAACTGTTTCCTGATCAGAACGCAGCCCCAGTTCCAGTCCACGTGCCCCTTGGTGGGAACCTCAACCCAGCTAGGGTGTCCCCTTAGCTTCCCAACTGGGCCTGTTCCCAGCCATAGATTACATGCATGCCAGTGGTTGCTCTGACTCAGCTTTGCTCAGCCCCTCACCTGTCCTGACCTCTGCCTTAGACACTGTGGCTTAGCGCTCCTGGCTCACGCACACCAGTAGGTACATGAGCCTAGCTCGGCATGACCTGTGCTCCCTCCTGGTCTCTAGTTTCACTTGTGGGCTAAGGTTTGTTCAGTCCTGCCCAGTCCACCCTGTTACATTACTAATTGACACATTGGCCAGCTGTTGGAGCTACTTTGCCCAGCTTGTCCAACCCCCAGGTCTGGACCACATGTTCACCAGTGGGAGCTATGACTTGCCAAGGGAGTTTCCCAAGTTCCTCCAATTAATCCACTCCCTGATCCAGTTCTCATACGTGCCATTGGGTTTTAGGCCAGGTTCCGGCGCAGTCTGTCCTTCTGTTTGGCCATATATGAACTGGTGAACGTTGCAGCCCAGCCCACCCCACACCCTAATCAGGATGCACATTCGGGTGCTGCTGCCTTGACCAGTCCAGACTGTTGCGGGTTCCTTTACCTGTGATTGATGGCAAGCTCCTTGGTCACACCTAGCTTAGTCCATCACCACCCCAACTTTTGAGCTAACCAGTGGGGCTAGAATTTCTACAGGGTTTGGTCCATACATCCCCCACAGAATCTACCCCCTGATATGGTTCTCGAGTGCTAGTTAATGTAATGGCCCTGCTTAATGTGACCCTTCTCCTGATCCATCATCATGTCAGGTAACAGGATATGATTCTAATGAACGAGCCCCGAGCCATAGCTTTTGCATGGACTGGTATTTGGTGGTCAGCATTGTTCAGAGATTACAGGTTCTACAAAAGAAGATTTACTGTCTTTAGGATTGATTCACGTCCTAGAAGCACAATGGGTTCAACCCGGAGCTACCTAAGTAGCGATTCAAAGAACCAAAACCCCAGAGGTCCAGGCTGGACGGCCAGCAGGCGGATCCTGATGCCAAATGGCAGTCTAGTGCCCTGGGGCAGCTCACCATGTGCACGTGGTGGCTGGCGTGTGGGATCCAGGCATGAGACACCCCATCCTGAGACCCACCCACAGTCCTGAGACCCACAGCAGCCGGGAGGTTGCTGAAAGTTTAAACTTCCAGGCCCAAGGTCGTGCCCCTCCCCAATCCCATTCACCACCCAAAGAGGGTGGCAGATGGGCCCTGGACCTGCCCAGTCATAGAGACCTCCCCCCTTGGTGTACTCTCCCCAAAGGGAGCAGCCCCCGGAGCCCAGGCAGGCCCGGGGACAGCTCACCACGTGTACGTGGTGGCTGGCGTGTGGGATCCAGGCATGAGACACCCCATCCTGGGACTCACCAGCAGCCAGGATGGAAATATTTTACGTATGCATCATCCAAAGTAATAGTTACTGGATGCTTAGGATCATTGAGGAGTTAAAGTATGAACTTAAGTGTGACTTAGTATCTGGATTTTAACATTTTACTTCAATTTAAATAACCACATATGGCTGGCAGTCCCTGTTTGGGGCAAAACAGCTCCAAGAAGGCTCCTCTGCTTTTTTACATTTTCCTACTTTTCCACTGGTGTGTAGTAGTGTGTGTGTCAGTGTGTGCTCTGTCTCAGTCAAACATTGTTGCAAGGAACAGCCTTGAATGCTTTCTCCAATGAATTTCTCTGAGACTAGAAATTGTTAGACCATAGATTATGCAAATGTCTGGTTTTATAGGCAATACCAGTCAATGTATCCCCCCTCACAGAGTAACAAATTTCCTATGCTTCCATATTCCTGATGTTTCACTTTGTCCTGATTTCCATTTTTTCCCCCAGTGACAGGTGTTAAGATATATCATTTTAATGTTTTAATTTATGGGTTTGTTTTCTGATTGCTACTGAATTGGGCCATCTTTTTTTTTTTTCAGTTGGTTATAGCTTTACATTTTTTACTTCTGTAATTGTTTTTCTTTTTTTAAACTTACGTAGTTTGGTTTACTTTCATATCATTCTATTTTCCAACAATTAAGTTCTGGCATATTTTTAAACTGTTGAACATTTTTGCTTTCCAATTAACTTTTTTCATAATGTCCTTCATTTAAGAGAAGCAAACTGGTATTATATACTTAAATTTGTTTTTTTTTAAATACATTTTTACTTTTGAATTTTTACTTACCGAGTACTTTTCCATCTCGGGATTTTAAAAGTATTATCTTATATTTTCTATTAGCTTGATTTTTTTTATATCTCGGTCTTTAACTAATGTAAATTCCACTGCTACTTTTTTAAAATAGGGAAGTTAGCACCAGCTTATAACTAATCCACTGCTTTTTAAGGTGTCAATTTTGCATTATAATAAAACTCTGCATACACCTGGGTCTTTCTCTGAGCTTTCTAGTTAGTTTCATTGATCTGTTTTTCTTCTTGTTGCATTACTATTATGTTGCTTTTATTTCTAGGGTTTAAAAGCATATTTTGAAGTCTTAAAGTGTGAATGTCTTTTCTTTTTATGGATTGGTAACTGAGTTAGCCATTTTATGCTTTTATTCACTTGAATTTATAATTCTTTAATTGTGCAGTTTCATTAACATAACCATGCTTAACTTAACCTCTTCTTCAGCTCAGTAAACCTTAGGAAGAAGTATTTTTTTCTCCACATTAGGTGTTTCCATCTTGTAGATGACATTAAAGCTAATTCTAATGTTCAAAGTCATGGCATGATTTCTCCTACAAGGCGCTCGAAGGCACTATAAATCTATTGCACTATTTTGTTCATGTAATAAACTGGAAGGCAGTTAGCAGTTGTCTAAGAGAGTCCAGTTGCCTGCCTGGGGAGGGCTGAAACTTCAGAGAAGTTAGCTCAAGTAAAGAAAGGGACTCTGGGAAAGCACTGAGAGAACAAAGCAAAGTGGACAAAGGTTCTGTTACCATGCATTCAAATATAGCCAACAGTGGAGTTGGAGGCACCAAAAGATTAGCTTATTGTTTAAGAATGTATAGAAAGATAGCATTTAAGTTTTAATTTTAATTACCCTGACTTAAAAGGACTCAGTGTTCTTCATGCACCTATGACGCCATGACATTCAATTTAAATTGCATATGGGTTTCCAGGAAACATGAGTGTATTACTGCATGATACAAGGTTTGGATGAGATGCTTATTAGAAGGTATTCAGAGTGTTAACTTCAAGGAATAGGTTAGGTTTTAACACTGGAGTCTGAAACTACTAGGGTATTCCTAGAATTTGAGTCACAAGTGATCACTAGAGAGAAACTAGATAGATCCTATTAAGCTTTGCTTATGGTTCCCTTAATATCACATGGTGGCCTGTGACCATCACTGGCCTTTGTAATTCATGTCCCAGTTTTCAGCAGTTTATCCCTAGGGATGGTAAGGAAAGAGGCTTGGTATTTCTGGTTGGACCATCAGACATGGAGTCAGCAGCCAATTTCAAGTTTTCTGGCTCAAAATTCTGTTGTTCAGCCTGCCCAAATATGGATTTCTCTAGAAATTGTTCTGACATGTTGATGAAGATTTTCAGTAGATTCGAATGTGAGGAACTGACCACAGGCATCAGAAGTAGTTGAAATGGTGGTAGTTATCGTGATGACAAGGGTACCCCAGGGCCAGCTGAATTAGTGGTATGTCTGTTCCCAAAATGACAGCTGCAAGTCACTCTCCTAATAAGCTACAGCTGTTTGTCTAATGGTGTTAGAGGATCACTTCCCAGAAGCACACTGATGGTATTGGCAGTGGCACAGGCTGTCTGTGCAAGCATGGGAGCTGTCCAAGACCATCCTGAGACTCTCTGGACAAGCTCAAAATGGACAGTGGTAGTGGACACGCATGTTGGGAGATATGACATCTGAGTACCAACTATTCACTTTTGATTCAAGTGATGTCCTTTGCCTCACTTTGAAAATGAAACAGCTATTTAAATAGGTTAATGTCCATCCCTCCCATGTACCTCAAGCGTTAGACTTGCAGTTAGGCATCTGCATTGAGGCTACACATTTCCTCTCTGTCTGCATTTTGTTTAGTGGCTTCTTTCCCAGATCTGCAGATTGACGATGCTTGGAAGCATTTTAATGATCAGAAAAGATTATGTTAATTTTCATAGCAGCTTGACCAGGCAGAGAGGTACTTAGCAGTTATTTGACAATCATTTTCTGAATTAAATTGTTGAATCTAGATTAAGACAAAATACACAAGAAAAGGTGAATCCTTCAGAGATGATCATATGCCAAGTGTGCATGTGACCATTCGGTACATGGATAAATCTGTGTCATACACAATGTGCATGACAAGGTTTATGCTCCCAGTGACTCCAGAGAATTTCTTTTCGTAGGTTATTTAAAATATGTTGAAACTCTATTGGGATAGGATTAAGTTATCTGAACCTAACAGTAAAGTGCTTCATTCCTTGATCTTAAAGAATATACAAACACTCTTTATCCTAACATCCTTTTTCTGTGTTAAGCAACCTGAGATAAACTATATATTGCTGAGGTTTGAGTTTGTGTTACAAATGAAATATAGTTTGTGTTATAAATGAATTTAAGCATTTATCAACTTCACCCTCAGAGTATCTTTTATCCTTGTTCTGTAGGTCTTTATTTTTGATATTTTGGGAGTCCTTGTTTGCATACTTCAATTTAGATGATTACAGTATGGAATGGGCCTATTAAAAAATCTAAACATGGGGACTGAGAGCCACTAGCAAGAATATTAGGATGTGTTTAGTTTAATGCTATCCCTTCAGTGTCTTACATAGTGTCAAGCTATTTGGCAATCAATGGATATTTGTAGAATGAATAATTAAGTGAAAAGATTTCATTTTGTTTTTTATAAGCCCTTCATCAAGAATATACTACCAGAAACAGTTAAAACTGTGGATAATTTTTTACTGTTTGTTTGTTTGTTTGTTTAATTCTACAATAAAGGGACCAGTCCAAACCACCATTCAAAGGAGGAAACTGTAGATGAGTATTACATGTTTTCCTGAAGAAGTTCTTTGTAGTTTTTCACTTTGATAACATCCATGCCACTATAGTACTATCCAAATTCCTTATTGTTTGAAAGCCAAAGTTTATGTAGTCAGATTTTGACTGAAAGTGTCAGTCTTTTGGTGCTCATTGAAATGAATTATTGTCATCCACAGTTATTCTTCCTTCTCTAACCTGAAATAATAGCATCTATGTCCTTTGAGTAATTTCCCAGCTGTTTTTTCTAACAATGTCCTAAGGGTAAAGCCATTTACCAAAGTGCTGGACTTCCTAGGACTCAGGGACATTCATCATAAAACAGCTTGTTCACTTTATAGAGAAACAGAGCTTCTGTGATCTGTGTTTTTACTAGAAGAACCAGAGGTGAATTATAACAGGAACGTCATTCGGGACTGAAGAGGCTCTGGGCAGCTTTAGAGGCTGTTCTCAGGACCTACCCCATCCTGGTCTCCGCTTTAGTTTTAGTCACAGCATTTATCCTTGCAATGATTTTATATATGGGAATCCCATGTACATATCCCTTAGAAAATATAAATTCAAATGTTGAACAATGTTATGGTACAAAGCAGTAGGAGTTTATTTCCTCATTGTAAACTAGATGTGACGGGGGGGGGGGCGGTGAATGGAAAATGCTACATAAGACACCCCTTTCCTATCCAATGTTTATGGCTGAAAGAGCTAGATTTTTTTTTGAGGATTAAACTAACCTCATTGTGCAGCAAAATGTTAAATATAACACACGAATTGGAGCATGCTTACTCTCTTTTTTCTAGAGTGGTGGGAAGGGAAACTGGAAGGTTAACCTTAGAGTATGTTTAGATAATTACTCTGAAAATATTAGAAGATAGTTATGTCCTGTGATCATAAGCTTAAGGTAACAATTAGAAAAATGCATTCAGATAGGAATTTGTTAATGAATTCATGGCTGACATTATTGAATTTCTGCTATGTGCCAGGTAATATCCTATTCATTTTGTAAGATTTAATTCGCTGAATTCTTGCAGAAAGCCTTTGAAAAAAGACAATTCTCATCACCAAATTGCGTGACTTATATGAACTCAGTTCTTTATATAATATTTTTATTTTGGGAATATGTATGTTCTGACTTGTAGTAAATTATGGAGAAAAAAATAGGTTGCACTATTAGTGGATTTCCTATTTGATATTTTGGCCTTTAGCAAGCCATCCTATCGGTCATATTTCAGGCACATTTGTTTAAGCTACCATTTATTCTGTGAACAGCCTAGTTTCTGGAGTGACATATGTAGAAAAATAGCATAGGAAATAGGAATTGACCTTCAACTAGTGTGCCCTAGCACAGTTGCACTGGTAATTGAAGGTATTGGTGCTTGTTGTATTCTAGCTTTTAAGATATAGAAAGAAATTACACTGATTGGTAAGTAGCACCTGTCCAAAGATGCTCGTACCTTTACTCGCACCTGACAGTTTCTACTCTCTAGGTTTGGCAGGTAAAATATAGGATGCCTACTTACATTTAAATGTCAAATTCATTACAAATAATGTTTTAGTCTAAGTATACCCTGTAAAATATCTCGCACATGTTTTCACTGAAAATATTCGTGATCTATCATAAATTCAAGCTTAGTGGGCATCTCAATGGTTCAGTTGGGTCTTCCTCCAAGTGCAGGCATCCCATTTGGGCACCAATTCATGTCTCGGCTGCTCCACTTCTCATCAACCTCAATGCTCATAGCCTGGGGAAACAGCAGAGGATGGCCCAAAGCCTTGGGACCCTTCAACTGCATGGGAGACCCAAAAGAAGCTCCTGGTTCTTGGTTTCTAAGTTCTGGCCATTGTGGTCACTTAGGGGGTGAGCCAACAGATGGAAGATATTTCTCTCTATCTTTCCCTTTCTCTACAAATTTGCCTTTCCATTAAAAATAAATAAATAAATCTTTAAAAAATAAATTCTAATTTAAATGGGTATTCTTTATTTTGATTTGCAAAAATAATTAACAACCCTAGTATACTAAGAATCCATACCTATTTTGCAATGCAGCACCAATGAATGACATCCTGACTCAGGGGGCCCTGCAGGTCCTTGCTCAAGATGATAGACTGGTTGTTGCACTTGGTATAAAAGTGATTGTTTTCATATAACCCCCTGTCATAGACATGGACAATGTTAAGGATCTATTTGCATTCTCACATTTTTTCTAAAATTGATAAGAACAGCATTGCTTAGTAATTCTATCATACTGAATGTTTAAACCACACTGTTTCATCACAGGGTTCATTTCTACTTAATTATTTTTTGTAAAGATATTTTTACTATGTGGGGTCAGTGTTATGGCATAGCAAGCTAATCCTCTTCCTGCAGTGCCAGCATCCCATATAGGACCAGTTTGTGTACTGGCGGTGCTACTTGCAATCCAGCTCCATACTTATGGCCTGGAAAAGCAGAGAAAGATAGTCCAAGTTGTTGGCCCCTTCCCTATGTGGAAGACCCACAGAAAGTTCCTGGCTCCTGGATTTAGATCAGCTCAACTCAGGCTATTGAAGCTATTTGGGTAGTGAGCCAGTGGATGGAAGATCTTTTTCTCTGACTCCCCTTCTCTGTAAATGTGCCTTCCAAATATAGATAAATAACATATTTAAAAAATATATTTTAATATACAATGTTGAAGACTTTCACCTGTTCTGAGGTCATTTCTTGCATAATTATTGTACAAAAGTCATCCACAAAGCAAATTAACTAATATAGACATTTCAATCTTTCCAGAAGAGCTTAGAATCTGTATGGCACTGATAAAATTTCTTGTTTGTATCATTTAGTCTGGCAACCACTACTTCCTATGGAAGAATTTTGTGTTATTTAGAATGAGCTATCACATGGACTTTGCTCTCTTAATATAACAGCTAAGCTGAACCATAGTTGCCAGTAAATCTTGTTGGTTACAGAAAATGTCTATCTCAAAAGTGATTTGGGAATATAAACATTTTAAGGCAATCACATCCTTAATACTTGGTTCCCAAAGTATATTCCACAGGTTACTAATTATGAGAGAATGGTATTTGTTTCCTAGGGAAACATTCTCACATGCTAGAGAAATGGTGGGTTAAACCCAGTTAATCCGATTCTTTTCAGTTGCACATTTTTGGAAGCTTTAATATGTACAATGATGTGTCTCCAGAGCAAAGTCTTATGCGTGGATTTGGAAGTGCATTTTATGCCTTTGTCTGACTGTGAATTTCACTGTTCTATTTGTTTTTGTATTTAACTGTATGTGTATATAGATCACATTTCCCAGCCTTATTTTAGAATTATTCTCTTTTTGAACATTGCTGCCAGCTCCTATGTTGCCTTGATGTATTCACTCTGTTCCTTTGTTCCCACTGTATGTGAATGGCTCCTGATCTCGCTGAGCTTGGTGGATGCCGCTGGCAGACCTCAGTAAAGATTATGTGCTCCAAAGAGGAAGGAAGAATGTGGAGAACTGATTTTCTAAATGTGGTTTTGAACAAACTGCCTAGTAACTTTCTGTCTGTTATTAGTGATTTTACATTTGCTTAAGGTAGAAAAGGTCGTAGCTTCGGTGGGAAGTTCTATGGGCTTGTATGAATGTCTCATGGTTTCTTAAATACAAAAGGAGGATGATGTGACTTAAATTATGTATTTATTGAAGGAGATGCATATGTGTATGGAGTGTTTGAGTTGGGGATAATTTTATATAATAATACCTTTGAGAGTCTTAGATAAAATGTTGTTCAAGTGCACAGTGTAACAATGGGCCTTCAATTCATAGTGATTCCTCCACATTTCAGCTTTTGTTTTCTGGTTTTTCGGACTTGCCATTAGTGGTACTGTTCTACAAACAAAGATGTAAAACGGCTAAGACATGCTGAAGGGAACTTTAAACTACTTCCTTTTAATGTAAATAACCATCTCCTGAATTATCTGGTTTACAAATACACGTCTTCATGTGAAAGATTTCTTCAAGATGTGTGCTTTTTAGCTTGAGTTACCAGGCTTTACACACCAAGATGGTGCTAGAGATGGCCACCAGTAGGGTGGTGCCCCCCTCCCCCGCCCACCAGCATCTAATATTTTTAAATGGCAGAAGATTTTAAGCACATAGCCATATCATGCCAAAATTGTTTTAGGGCCACTCACCTTATAGAAAGATGGCAGGACTGAGTTGCTCTTGCTGACCCATGGTCTTTCCTCTTGCTCCCCTATCCCCCTATCCAGAGAGTGCAGCATCCACACGAATGTCCCTCCTGCGGAGGCTTTGGTTTTCTTCCATGCTCCATGTGCCACGGGAGCAAGATGTCAGTGTTTCGAAACTGCTTTACAGATTCCTTCAAAGCCCTGAAGTGTACGGCTTGCAATGAGAATGGCCTTCAGCGGTGTAAGAACTGTGCCGGCTAGTTTCTACCCAAACTAAGTTTCATTTTATGAAAGACAATAATTTGGTTTACATGTTTTTCTTTCTTTTTTTTTAAGCAAGAAACATCATGTTTATGTATTGACTAATAAAATTTGTTTATTATAATTCATTTTATTTTGAATTTTTTGCTGTAACCATTTCCACTGATGTGTTAAATAAATGTTAACTTGACAACTGCTGTGTGTCAAGTGCTATGTTAGATCACGGTGTGCAGTTGGAATCAATGGAGTACCGAACATTTTCGAGATAATGAAAGTCTTATTTCCTAAATGAGTTTGATTTTTCTGAAGACACAATATACCTATTATAATGCCACCCATCATCCAGAATGAATTAATATAATTCTCTAGATACATAACCATGTCTAGAGAGGACAGAATTTTAAACAGGGGAAAATCCACACCGTGACCTCGACCCTCATGCTTGTTTTAAAGCAGAAGTGCAGTGCTGATGATGATGCTCTTGGCGATAGATCCTTACTGCTATCAAACAGATGTTTTGGTGGGAAGAATAACACAAAAGCAGCTGGAAGACGTGCCTAGATTTATTTGTTAAGTATTTGCTCTTTTACCCTGGTCACAAAAAGTCCTTTAAAAAGGTGACAATTGTATTCTTGCTGTTGAAACAAGGACTCGGTGTAGTTTGAACTCGCCGTGGATAGCATTAACAATGTAGTCAATATATAAATATGAGACGATAAGCCTTATCAATGCCGCACATGCAGTGCAGTGAGAATGTGTATCTGGAGGACCAACTGCCATGAGTTAAAATATGGTTTAAAAATACCTCGATGAGCAAGTGATGTTTAATCAGAGACATGAAGGGGACTTGAAAACTAGTGCACCAAAGAGCAAAATGGCAGTCTTTCAAGTAGCAGGCTGGGAAAACTTCTTTCTGACAAGGGCCCTTTATGCAATATAGCATCATTCATGGGACATACAAAATTACCACTTAAAAACTGGCCTGCTACAGATTTGTGGGTTTTGGAGTTCCACCTGCAGTTTTCTTGGTGAGACCAGACCACATGGTTTCACGGGCTTTGCATGTCTGATGAGCTGAACTACACTGCTCTCAAATGAAATAGCACAGATGGTATCCTGAGGTTACAGAAAAGGTGTCTTTTCCTGGGGAAAGACAAAGCGAGAAAGCCAATGAATTAAGTAGACATTGCAGCAGCTGCCCACATTGTAAATCCGAGTTTGGGTTTCTAGTGGTAGAAGAAATGACTAGTCCTTGAAACTTCACAGGGGCCCCTTCTTACCTTCAATAAGTCTATTTTAGAGCTGAGAGAAACAAACAGACTTTCCCTTAAAATGCTGAAAACCAAACCATGGTTTCATGCTGTCTTTTGGTATTGACTGACTGTTGGGATAGAACTGAACATTCATATACTCTCTGAATATGAACATCTATAGCTAAAAAATTGACTGTTTTCCTATCAAGAACAATGAATGATTATTCAGTTTCATTATTTCAATAGAACACTGTGATGGAGGTAAGACAAAAAAAGTAATAGAGATTGGGAAGATTAAAGGTCATTATTTGTAAATAATGTTGTTAGGTTGTAGAAAAGCCAAAGAAATCTATAAACTATGAACTAATAAGAAAAGCTAGCAAATTGTTAGATGCAAAGTCATTCTACTAAAATTACATATGTAATGTACAAGTAACAATGAGAAAATAAAATAATACACAGTACTACCAAAAAGTGAACATGCAATACACTTTTACAAAATATTTCAGCAGTGAATACTACAATGCAAAAAATTACAGAAGCCTTCAATATTTGAGATACATTTACAGATTAGAAGATGTCATAATTTTTTATATTCTGAATCATTTATTTACATATATACATATATATGTATAAAGTGAACAAATTTTACATATTTTACGATATAGATTTAGAAGTGTAGCAAGACTTCACACCCCACCCTCCCTTCTGTTCATGTTCTCCACCCATCTTCCTTTCTTACTCCTGTCATCTTCCTTCCTTATTTCTTTTTCTTAATTTTTAAAATGATGTACTTTCAGTTCACTTTGTAACCACAGGCTTAACTAAGCTAAGAATTAAGCAAAAAGTAAAAAAAAACTAATAGACAAACAAAAAAAACCAGCTCATCGAGAATATAGACAAAAGCTGTAAACAGTAATCAAACCACTTTACAATGTCAATAGCACTCATGTAGAGTATACTTCTTGTGCTCTGTGTATTAGTTACCCAGTATCATGGAAAGCATATATTTGTCTTTTTTTGGACTGGCTTAGTTCTCTAAGCATAGTGGTTTCCAGTTGTATTTATTTTATTACAAGAAACTGGATTTTATTTATTTTATGATTGCATAGTGTTCCATATGCCACGTTTCCTTTATGCAATGCTCAATTAATAAACAACTGGCTGATTTTGTATCTTAGCAAATGTGAATAGAGCTGCTATAAACATGGGTGTACGAATGACTCATATGCTGATTTCATTTCACTTGAATAAACTCCAAGGAGTGGAATGGCTGGGCAGGTATATTGTCAAGTCTGAAGAACCTCTGTACTGTCCTCCATAGTGATTATATTAGTTTGCACTCACACTAACAGCAGATTAGGGTATTTTTTCTCTATGTCCTTGTCAGCATTCATTATTCTTTGATTTTCAGATGATAGCCATTTTAACTTGGGGTGTAGTAAAACCTCAGTGTAGTTTGCATTTGCATTTCTCTGATGGTTAAACATCCCAAGCATTTTTCGTTTGTTTTTTGGCCATTTATATATTAGCCCTTGTAAAGTACCTGTTCAGGGCCAGCATGGTGGCCTACCGGCTAAAGTCCCTGTCTTGAATGCACCGGGATCCCATATGAGAGCTGGTTCTAATCCTAACTCCCTGATTGTGGTCTGGGAAAGCAGTAGAGGATGGCTCACAGTCTTGGGACTTCTGCACCTACATGGGAGAAACGGAAGAAGTTCCTGGCTGCTGGCGCTGGATCGGCTTAGCCCTGAGTGTTGCGACCACGTGGGCAATGTGCCAGCAGATACATCCTTCTCTTTATGTCTCCTCTCTGTGAATCTGCCTTTCCAATAAGAATACATAAATCTGCTTAAAAATGATATAACAACATCATATTTAGAATCACTAAAAATAAAGCATCCAAAAATAGAAATGGTGCTCTGAGTATGAATACATTGCTGATCAGAACGTTAAGTGGTACAATAATTTGGAAAACTGTATTTGACAGTTTCTAATAAAAGCAAATATACACCAGTTTTAGTTGAACAATTATATTCCTAGTTATTTTTTCAAAAGACTGAAAATGCATCTTTGCATTGTATATGAGTTTCACAGAAGCTATACTCATAGTAACAAAACATGTAAAATAGTATGTCCATTGACAGCAGTCTTGATAATTCAAAGGGTGTGTCTCTATAAGCAAAATTTATCTATAGAATGATTGCCAAATTGGTTTGACTAAGAACTTTGACTGCAGTGTGAGATACAACTAATTGAAAAAGTTTGTACATCAGGAAGTTTCTTTTCAATGTTCCAGCACAGTGATGCGATTCTGTTAAGTATTAGGGCCTATCTACAAATTCCCTGACTTCTCAGCCCCTGGTTGTGTTTCTGCAAATCCAATCATAGTCTCAATGGTTTGCTTTCTGGAGGTGTTATCAGATTGAAGAAGCAAACCAGGCTGAGGGAATCTAATTTTCAGTCTCAGTCTTTATAACCATGGGCTCTAAGGACAAAAATTCCTTGTTGCTCAGTTGCATTCACAAGAAATTTATTTCTCTTTCTACATTATATTTTCAATGTATTATTATGAAATTAAAGCATTGTATTTTCTAGTGAATATTTGTAAACCTTTAAAGAATAACATTAGAGTATAATAATGAAACAAACAAAAAAGACTTTCTCAGATGTCTAGGAGAATTGCAAGACTTGATGAGAAAAATAGGCCAAGAATATGATCATAATTTAATGATTTCAACATAGGTTTGCATTAGCCTTCTGAGAGAATGTGGTTTAGACATTGCACATCTGCTTCAGTGTTGTACTATGTAAATGGGAGATAATAATACCTTGTAGTATCTGATCCACATTGTCAGTGTGTGGAATTAATTAACATTTATAGGAAAATGTTTTAGAAAAAGAAAAATCCACAATAATTTCATAATTAGCACAAGATTACATTTCTGCTGGTCAGATGTGGCACTGCTGTATGCTTGCTTTCTTTAGAATGTATCATATTTATTCTTCACAACACTCCAGGATTTCATAGAGAATGAAACTGAGTCAGTGTTAATTTTCCAAAAGTCTTGAAATGCATGCTAATTTGTTCTATCTTCGGTATATGTGTAAGCTGTCTTTATTTGTAATGTGAAATGAGAAATCAATCAAGCGGTAAAGCAAACTTGCTCAAAGGTAAACACCTATAGCAGCCGTAGGGTTGAAATGAAAACTCTGTCTTAGGAAACTTCACTCTTGTACCTTCCTGACTTTGTCCCGGCAACTACTAGTGGGTTTCACAGGTCAGCAGCACTAATTGTTGGCAAAGGAAATGTAGTCATGCGGTCAGCTGGTAACTGGTCCATGAATAAATTACGTGTGGAAGCTTCAAAAATGACACATGTTTAAAACATATAAATACATGTCTATCTTTTATTTTTGTCATTGCGAGGTCTTTCAAAAGAGTTAAACCGTTGCCATGTGAGTTACAGTATACAGTAGTCTTCTATTCACAAAGCTCACATGTAATAGAGAAGCCAGTTTAGGCTTCTTCAAAGTAAACATTTAAAGACCCTTCCAGCAAGTAATCTGAACGTGACAGAGTTTTAAATTTTTATGATCATTTCTCTAGAACTTTTGTATTTTCTTCATTCATAATTAATGTGGTAGTAAGTTTTCCATGACACTTGAAGGTATGAAGTTATTTTTAAGGTGCTGAACTTGATTTTCAAAGCATCTTCCTCCCCCTTAACTTTCTATATTGAACCAGTCAATAAATACATTTTAGGCATCAGAAATGATCCTATTTGGTTATCACAATTAATGTGTTATTTAAATAAAGTTGTGCGTATGATTATAAACACAATTATTAGGCTCCCAGATTGGGGAAGAAAGAGAAAATAGTCTTGGCATGTGTGTTTGTTTGCTAGAAGCAGGAGTGTGCAGGCAGACCATAGTCGTGCATTTAGCAGACAGGAGACTTCAGGAGGAATGACAGAGCATGAGAGGAGGCTGAGGAGGTGTTAGCTACCTTCGGAGGCTGTGACAGTAACCCAAGGCATGGTTGCTAATTCGCTGAAGGTTATTTGTCATCACCTTCACCACCCTGCAGGCTCGTCAACAGCTGGTATTGCTCAATGCTAGCATTTTTCAAACAGGCAGTGTTTGACTGGGCAATAAATTACTTTGGAAAATATGCTGCTCTTTGCAAAGGTGAAGCACTGCCATGCCTTCCTCATTTGGAAAGACACCGTCTCACCCAGCAGCCTGTTGCAGCAGACATTCGTCTAACTGCAGAAAGGAAGGTAACGGATTTCTATCAAGAATCACTGTTCTTCAGGGGACCCCTATCCTTGCCGGGACTTACAAGAGATGTTATCGTAATGCTACTCACTCAAGAGAGCAGTTTTACTGACTTGTAGCAAAGCATCCATGTCTCACATAATTGCTCTAGGAAAAGAAAGAGCACCCCTTTTTCTCTTTGGGGGCCTGCTCTGTATTTTCTGAATTCTCTCATTAAACTTTTCAGAGAACACACAGAGATCTCCAAAATGCATAATTTGGTGGCAAGTTGACTTTCCACAGAAAGATAACTTTCATAGAAGAATATAAGATGTTAATCAACCAATATCTAGAAGAAAATCTCTATGGATTCTACATGGCACATGCTTCACACACTAAGAGCACACTAAGCTCTTACCTTTCTTTTCTGTATTCCTATGTGTTTCCTCCTTGCCTTCTTGTTAGAACATTTTCAGTATGAATCACCTTTAGATATCCGAAATAGAGGCATTCCAATAAGGAATATTGGAATATTCCAATATTATTATTCTCCTGGTCTGGAAAATGGTGATATGATGCAGTGGTTTATCAAAATGAATGAAAGATGTTAAACTGAAAAATAGACATTTCTAAAACATCTTGCTTTTGAATTGCTGGTTATGTTGATCTTCATTTGCATAGCATTATGAATCTGGTGAATGAAGATTTTGTGCAGGCTGAAGATTCTAGAAGGAACACCAGCACAAACTCCAAGATGTTTTTCTTGAAAGGTCAGACCACTTGATTGCTATGAAGTTTATGCATCTGCTTTGAGTTATTTTTCAGGGTTGTTTTGAGTACCTTTCTCTCTGTCTCCTATAGATTTTACCTGGGGACAAAATTATCAGTATCTTTTCTGTTACTTTCTTGTTTGTTGGCTAGAAATTTTATAGCATGCCTCATTACTGGGGAAGAGAAATCTAATTGTTTTTCAGAATATTCTTCCTTAAGGTAAATGTGCCTAATCTCCATAGTTTTTCTGTAGTTAACTATGAATTCTTGAATTGTTATAAATATATGAGTAGTCGACATTTGCTCTTTTCCTTTCTCTCACATGCGCTTCTTCCTTTTTTTCCCTTCTGTCAAATAGGAATTGGGGAAATCTTTTGAGTCTACTCTTGAAGTAGAAATACTTTAGTCTTGGAACCCAACATTGTGTCATGTGGGCAAGGCTGCTGTCTGAGATGCTGGCATCCCTTGTAGGCATGGATTCAAGTCCTGGCTGTTCCACTTCCAATCCAGCTCCCTGCTAATAGCTTGGGAAAGCAGCAGAGAATGACCCAAGTCCTTGGGCCCTTGTACCCACGTGGGAGCCCTGAGAGAAGCTTTTGGACCTGGCTTCAGCTTGGCTGTTGCAGCCATCTGGAAAGTGAAGCAAAGGACAGAACATCACTCTGCCTCTGTCTCTCCCTCCTCCCTACCCCCAGCTCTGTCTAGGTCTGATATTGAAATAATCAAATGTTTAAATGATGATTTAAACAAAGTATATACTTTTTAAATATACTATTTAAACAAAGTAAATACTTTAAATAAAGTGTTTGTATTTTTTAGTAATGTTATTGTGTACAGAAAACTTCTTGAGTTTCTGGAACCAAGACTTAAAATGTGATAGTCAAGAAATATAGCAGGTATTGTAAAGAGATATAAAAATGATGATAACTTTTCTTTTTATAGCTATTGTTTTAAGGGATATAGGATAATCAATTTTGGAGTGTGTAGCTCATATTTAACCTTAATTCCATAGTAAAGTCCCACTGATTGTTGTCGACCTTTGTCTCTCTCCCTGGGTCAGTTTCATTTTTTTCTTTATTTCAGTCACAATCTAATTTTGAAACTTGGAAGGAATAGATATTAAAGGCAAAGATTGATGAGCTCTTGCTGTTGATGGAGATTTTTTTAGCAGAGCATGTAATTAATTGAGAAAATCATTTGATAGCAGGCTGGTATAGTGAGCTATGAATCACTACAGCTATGAATTCCCATCTGGAAATCGGAATGTAAGCTAACAAGAGGCATAGATAGAGTTCCTTCACTGTGTTCTGGAGTGTATGTGAAATGGGAAGTACAAACCAGTAGGAGATGACAAGCATAAGTTATTGAGCTGTATGGAATGACTTCAAATGTGACCTAATATTACTGCAAAAATCTTGCCACTAATAGAATGGTTAGGTTCTATATCAAGGAAGCGGGTTCCCCATGATTTTGGAAATTAAGTGTTAAAGATGTTTATTCCCTAGTATTAGGAAAGATGGAGAATTTGAATAATTTATTGGAAATGTCAAAATAATGCTACAGTACATTATGGCAGCATATTTTATTTCCATATTTCAAAAATAGAAGTAATTTTTCATGCATACAACTACTGCAAAATATTAAATTTATATATGATCACTGACATTGTATTTTGTAAAAATAAAGAAAGAAAGCCAGTACAGAACCTGGTGTGATAGCGCAGTGGGCTAAATCCTAGCCTTGCATGTGCCAAGATTCCTTGTGGGTGCCAGTTTGTTTTCTTGCTGTTCCATTTTCGATCTAAATCCAGGGAGATGGACAAGTGGAACAGCCGGGTTATGAACTGACACACATATGGGATGCCTGCACTTGTAGGAAGAGCATTAACTAATTGAGCCATTATGCTGGCCCCTCTCACTAGTACTTTTGAACCTTTGCTAATACTAGAAATCTTTTTAGAGTATAATACTCTTAATTATTTGAATGAAATAGACAAATCTTAAACGAAGAACTAGGATGTCATTATTTTGTGCTACTACCTCATTGTGCTTTATTCAGGTTTCCCACATGGGTTGCCAGGGACCAAGCACTTGGACCTTCTTTCATTGCCTTCCTGTTTGTTTTAGCAAGAAGTTGGATCAGAAGTGGATCAGTTGGTACTTGAAACAGAATTCTGATATGGAATATTGTTATCATAAGTAGGTTTATCCACTGCAGTGTATGCCAGGACCTGAATTATGGGATTTGTATGGGCTAAAGTATATCATTATAATAATCCAACAAATAAACTGAAGGGAAAATCAACCTGTGTAAATATTATTAACAGCTTCCCATTATTTCTCTGACTGAATTATCTCTCTGATCATATCACTATTCCAAGTAATTCTACCAGATCTCCCTTGCCATGAAAGCTTTACAAAAGCTCAGGCACTTCCATATGCTTTAGCTTGTGATAGTGATGGGGCAACGTAGATTATGAGTTTAAAGACAGAATTGAAGGTTGGTGATTTTAAGATCTGAACAAATTCAGAATGTGGATGATTTTGCCAAGAAAACTGATGTTGAGTTTTTTGATCAGGTGTCTTTCTTACAGATCTGGTTGTTATTTTCAGAGATTGTATAAAGCCTGAGGATAGGTAAGATAGGCTAAGATACCCGAACACCTTTTAAATGGATTCTGTTTTATTTATTTATTTATAAGCAGACAACAATTTCCTGTGTCCATCCACCATTGCTTTTTCCCATTTTTCTTCAGTTATTCTGTCTACCCAAACTGTTGTCATAGGGAAGTCTAAATAATAAAGTTAGATGATGATGAATAATGCTTATAAAATGTTCTAAACATTTTCCTACTAGCTTAAGAAAAAAAAGATTTCTAAAATATCGAAATCTGGACTTTGGTGATTAAGAATACTGTCTACCATAGTTACTGAAAAACGTGATCCAAATAAAAAACATGAGTAAACTCATAATTTTGTCTTTCAAAGCAGTGAGCAGTAAGGTTAATAAACACTGAAAACCAAATGTTACTGAAATAACAGTCAGTTTTTGTTTTACAGCCTTACTGACATTTTTTTTCAAACTTGTGCTAACCCAGCATATCTGCGTGAAATGTAGTGACATTTGTCATGGTCTAGGAGAGCTCTGGTGACTGCTGGTGAAATATACGCTGCTGTTTTTCACTACTTAACATGTCATATCTTAAAAGTCTGCATTGTTTTAATATAGACAATTGTTCTGTGAAAAAGTTATTGTCATTCAGGAAAAAAATGAAGCTATGCTAGAGCTGTAACAGCCAACTGCTGAGTGTAAAATTCTGCTGAAAGAATTTAATATAGTGAGTTTTTGATAATTATGAATCTACCTTCACCGACATCTTCTAAATTAACTCTGTATCTCATTACTTTCACAAATTCTATCCAAGACAATAACAAATAATCAATAAACAAGTTTTAAACTTTTCAAACTTTTTAACTTATTTGCAAGGAAGAGAGACAGATCTTCCATCTACTACTTCACTCTCCAGATGTCCACAAAAACTGTGTTTTGCCTGGGCAAGAGCCTGGAGCCAGGAACTCCAGGCTCTCCCACGAGGGAGGTAGGAACCCGAGAAGTTGAGCCCTCACCACAAGACATTGGAGTCTTGACACTGAGGTAGGTACTGAAACCAGATATTTAAGTATGGGATGAGGGCTTGCATCCTAACTGGTAGTCCAAATGCTCTTCTCAAGACATGATTATCTTAACATATGATATTCAGAGTCAAAGCCTTTGGATTCAAAGTGAAAATGGAAGTTCAAGGGCTGAGTTGCTAAAACCATGGAAGTTTGAGTTGGGTGAGCCACTGACATGTGAATGAAGGACTTTGGGTCTGCTCACCTGGCCCCTCCTCTGGTCGTGCACATGCTCTCCAAAGCCATTTGCCTTGTATTGAACTTTCTGAAAATATAGACACTCCTGCCTCATGCTAAGCCCACCTGATGCTTTACACATCTGAGTTGATTTATTTATACTATTCATATTTCTTTCAATGTTCTGATGTAAACTTAATACAAATTCAATATCCAAGGTGAATCCAGGAGCCAAAGTTGGTTTTAATAAAAGCAAATAAGTAGTTACAAGGGAAGTATGAAAAAGATGATTCATATTATGTATTCTGCAGACTCCATCAATAAGGAACAATGAGGGTTTCAAAGGAGTTACAAGGGAAATTATTTCTCTTCTGAAGTGTATGGAGAACACATTTGGGTTGTAATCATATCCAACATGGTACATAAAACAGAAAAAGAGTAGCTTTAAAAATATCTTCCTATTAATTTATTTAAAGGAGAGATATGGAGAGAGAGAGAGAGAGACTGAGACTGACTCTTTGATCTGGTAGTTTGCTCTGCAAATGCATAGAGTATCCAGGATTAAGCCAGGAACCAGGAATGACAGACCAAAGTAGGCCTGGAGTAAAGAACTCTATGTGAGTAGCGGCAACCCAAGAACTTGAGCCACCGTCTGATACTTCAAAGGTACATTTGCAGAAAGGTAAGTCAGAACATGGGGTGAAACTAGATTTCAGCCACTATCATGTAGAATGCAAGAGTCCCTAGCAGAAACTTAAAAACCCACTATAGCACAACACCCAATACAAAATGAGCACTTTGAAGGCAGCTGTTTGATGATAGCTAAACTCAGTTTCTAATCTGTAGTCATGGCTAAGCTGTGTTCTGAAAGGATGTTGAATATTTGAAAGGAAATATACATATATATGTAGTACTAATCATATATTCTTTAAAAAAGAAATTCAAAGAATTGTGAGAATTCTGAGTGCTCTTTTTGCCACTAAGCGTGAAGTTATCAGAGTATATGTTACAGAAGCATAAGCACTTCGAGAAGAAAAGGAAGTAACACATTGAATTGTGGAGTGATTACAAGCATACACTTTGGAAAACAGGTATGTTTTATTGCACATGGAATATACATGATACTAACTTGAAGAGACAATTGAATTAAAGACTTATAAATGTATTACATTGGCTAATTGATTAACTTTCAACAAATCAATAGGCAAACCATTGTATGCTTATTGGAAACATTTCCAGAGAGAGCAGTTAACAAAGTGCTGTGCACTGTGTGAACTGGACAATCAGTACTGAGAGAGGAAAGACAAAGTGCATGGAGAATGAGACTTAGGAGCTGCAGTGAGAGCTGCACAGCTTCCCAACAGCTACTTGCCATTTCTTTTGGGGACCTTGTATTGCATGAAGCCGTCCTGTGTCTCTCTAGTAAATTCTACCTCTGCAGCATTTCTAAGCTTTTTATTTATTTTTCCTTAAAGTGCGAATACTCATTGATTTCCAATGAAGTTATGTGTTCATAAACCTATTCACTGAAGATACACCACTCCCCCCTTGTCAATCGTTTCACTTTCTGCTGGGGTACCTGCAGTAGGTGTGGATGAAACGAAGGTTTGAAGAGAACAGCTCCCTGCTTGGCAGGGCCTGGGGGAGCTTCCAGCTGTTTGGCAGGGCCTGGCGGATTTCTCTCTGACCACCTTGATGCACCCTCACCCCCTTTTGCATGGACACTCAACCACCCCACTAAGAATTTTGTAATCTATTGAGGTATTGTTTGCCCCCGTGAGGTGGCTTTTGCAACCAACGTGAGCTTGAGAGTTAATGCTATTGATAATGTCCTGATGAGTGGGCCTTTAACTGTGCACAGGAGTACAATTAAACCCATGCCACTTCTGGACACCTTGTTGTGTACCTACCCATTGCCCTGAAATCTGGCCCAGACATATAGCATGCCTTCTGGGAAATGGCTTGATATGAATTTTACAAAATAATGAAAGTTATGATAGTATGAGCGGAAACTGCTATGGCAAAAATATGGTTACAGCTATCTTAAAGGTTAGCCTGTCCTTGCAACTCTTTAGAGCATAGAAAATGTAGTTGTTTTGGCTGCTTTCATGATTCTTTAACTAGAGGAAATATAGGGTGATTTTATTAACATTATAGAGATATGCTTTGGATTATTGTTTGATTGTATATGAGGTTGTAGAGCCTACAGTTGTAGGGGGATTTAATGTTTGAAACTTTTTGTCTTGGATCTTTTTTTTTCTCTTTTGTTGTATTTCTCTCACTACGTGATAGATAAGCTGTGAAAATAAAATGTTGTATGAATGTTTGACTGATTAGTAGGCAACCATCTGCACTTTGGCCTTGGAGTTCTGGCTGTCAACTAATGGCTACTTCTGAAGAATGAATAATGGCTTGCTTTAAAGAAACTGATTATAGTAACTTACAAAATTATCTTTAAGAGCACCTGGTTGACCATGAAATAAAAAAATAATCAAACATCTGTGCATACCCTCTTAGTCATGAAGTAAAAATAGAACAATCAAACGATTGTGCAGAGGCTTGTGATGTGTCTGAGTAAATAAAAAGGGCAGCTTCTTGTTGAGCTGGAGCAAGAAGGCACCAAGGTACAGTGTCTGTTTTTTCTTATCACCGACTGCTCGCACACTTTTTGAGCTCCAAACTCAGCTGGAGCTGGACTCTGGCAATCTTCCATAGTTTCAGTTGCCCTTGATTAACCTCAATCAGAAAATATTACTATAGTGCACTAGGAATTAAGAGAATGAGAGATGTGGAGGGAGAGCATGAGACCAGACAGAAAGCACACTTCCATAAATTTTATTACTGTCTTGTTGTAAGTTTTATATTTTACTGGATTATTCCTATTTTCTTTCTTTTCTTGAATTATAAAGTATATTTGATCATAGGTACAGAAAAAAAAAACAGCACCTGAGGGTGCTAATAATAATGTGTGAAATGAAAAGATAATATGCAAAGTAGGTGTTAAGCCATAGCCAGTAAAGCTGAAATCAGTAATGCTGGCATCCTGCTTGCTGGAGTGCTCTTCAAGTGCTGGCTGTCTCACTTCCAATTAAACTCCTGGTTAAAGGCCAGGAAAGAGCTGCTGGAAAGATGGACCAAATACTTGGGCCCCTACCATCCACAAGGGAGACACAGATGAAGCTCCTGACCCCTGCTTCCACCAGACACATGGGGAGATGAAAGATCCTCTTTCTCTTTCTTTTGTCTCTCACTCTTACTTTCAAATAAATAAACATCTTTCTAAAAATACAATATTCATCTTCTATGAACTTTTTGAAGGACACCCTAGGATAGAGTTTGATTCTATTTGCTGTTTCCAGCATCTGTTTGGGTTTGTGAACGTATCCTTGTATTACGGTAAGTCAAAACTGCCTTGTTTCACCTAACCTCCCCCACATCTTAGTTTTCAACACAGCACACTGGCTGATTGCAAGCTCCTGCAGCATCCCAACATCCTAAGAAAGGATGGTACCAGATATTGTTAGTGCAGGGAAAAGATGTAAATTCACTATTCAAAGTTTCATTTCTACTGAATGCATATTACTATCTTTCCACCATAAAGTCATTAACATGGAGCCATTGGTCAGTTGGGAACTCTGCACATCTTCAGTTGATATCTATTGCTGGCAACCATTAAACTCTTAACAAAGGATCTCATTGCATTAAAAATATTATCTATGGGCAGGCACTGTGATATAGTGACACCTGTCATGCCAGCATCCAATATGGTTGCCTTCAAGTCCCAGGTACTCCACTTCTGATCCAGCTCCCTGCAAATACATATGGGAAAGCAGCAAAGGGTAGAGCAAGTATGAGCACATATTTGAGACCCATAAAGAGCTCCTGGCTCCTGGCTTCACATTGGCCCAGCTGCAGCTGATGCAGCCCTTTGGGGAAGTTAACCAATGGATGGCAGATCTCCTGCTCTCCCCATCACCCATGACTCCATGTTTCAAATGGACAAATAAATACTTTTTAGAAATGATCAATTCTGAGTAACTCTATTAATTTAATACGGTGTTTCTCTGAACAAAATAATTCAATTTTTGCTCTTTTTCTTGTTTAGTCTACAATTTTATTTTTTTTCCAGCCTTGTGGTTTTGGAAAGTTTAACTGATCCTCCTCCTTCTCCCTTCTGCCACTTCTCTGACAGGAAGATGAGAAGAGAAATAAAATTTGAAATGCAAATCATATGGCAGAGAGTTGCTCAAAGCCCAGTACACAAGAAAGTAAGTGTAATGACAATAAAAGGTTCTAGGAAGACTTCAAAGTAGTCTGCTTCTAAAACCAACGGGGCAGAGGAAGCTCTATGTTATGTTTTAATAATGTAATCACAGCTATTCTCTGGAGAGAGCACTCTGGATTTCACATAAAGTGATGGATTGTTACCTTCTTTTCAGCAAGATAATCAGACACAGTCGTAAGTATATTATTGCCAACAAAAAATATTGTAATAGATTTGGAAGTATCTTAAAAATTTGGCAGAGGAACATCTGTTGAAATTGACTATTATGCAAGATAAAAGATACATACACGTATTGTGGAGTACTTTTTTTGATGGGTGCTAAGCTTTACTAAAAAGCTTAAAATTTGTATTATTGCCAACATCTACTTCATGAATTCCATCGCTAAAAAAGAATGGCAGTCACTTCATGTATTATTTCTAGTCATTGCTTTTATGTGATTATATTAATTTTATTCACTTAGGCCAAGACACAAAATGTGGCCACAAAGGCATTCAACAGGAAACAGTTATGACCTGAATTATTCAGGCAGCAGAAGAATTTAGATTGCTTAGTTTCCTTTAAATAATTTAGAGATGGCACTTAAGGGCACTGAATAATCCACCCATGAATGGAGGAGCAAAATTATGGTGCATAATTTTTGATATTTAAATCTTAGAGGACTTTCTCCTTTCATTCTCGCATAATGAAGCTGAAAAAAAAAAGCTTTAAAAGAAATCAGATATTGGAAGACTCCAAGTGTCTTAGCAGCTCATCATTGCTCTACAAAGAGCAAAATATTATATTTCAGGATGAGGCCCCACTGGAGGGCACAGCTCTGGCAACATACATCACTTTCCTGTTCTAGAACTGCTGTATTTCCTTGGTTAAAAAAAAAAAAGAATCGCCATTCCCTGGAGTGTTTAGTATATTGCTTTTAAAACATATTATTCCTATAGTAATTCAAAAGGATTCTCCATTTTAGAACAGAATACATTCTGCTCAGGTAAACTAGTCATGATAAAACTTTTGATATTACACAATTAAAACATCTCAGTGGATATGTGGAGACTGAACTCACATAGTTCCCTATTGGCCAAGCTAATTAGTATATTTGCTGGTATAATTATGCTAATTGAATTTTGGGCTTTAAGAAAAACAACACTATTCTAACAAAATGTAATTAAAACAAGTTTAAGCTATGAGGCTGAAGAACACATTAAATCAACAAATTTACATAAAGAACTGCTTTAGTTAAGAAACTTTGCTTTTTGTAATGGGATTTTATTAAATATATAGCATTAAAACTAAGAGAGATAAGTAAATTAAATACTTACAAGTCTATTACATTTTGAGCTGATTAAGTTTCAGAAAATAAATTGGTAATTTTCCATTTCATGACTCTTTATTAAAAATACTTCCATAGAAAACAGTTGAAACTTTTTCAAAGGTTCTGTGTTTAGTGATGCTTTGTTCATTCTTTTCTCCCTTCATTTGCTTTTTATTTCCTGCTACCTGCAACATGTTATTTTGAAATCAGGTTTGTAGGTATACTTTGCATAAAATAAAATTCACAGGGCTTAAAAGGGTGCATTGACGGGCATATGCACCTGCTCACCAGTGAGCCCAGGGTACAGAGCGCCTTGCCATCACCCCGGAAATTTCCCTTGGATTGCTTCCCTCTGACCCTGCTCAGTCAGGAAACAACAAATCTAATTTCTTAGATTGTGAATCCATTTTTTTTTTTCATTCTGAAATCTCTTACACATAAAAATCACAAGATAATTATATTTTGTGTCTGCCTTATTGCATTAAGCATAATTCCTGTGAGATTCAGCAATGTTATTGTACACATCAGTAACTTGTTCCATTTAGATACCAAGTAGCATTACGTTGTATGATTACACTACATTTTGATGGACATTTTGCTTGTTTCTACCTTTTGTAATATTGCATATTAAGATTGCTTTAATGCTGAACTAGCTCCAAACTTAGATGAAAAAAGTTAGAAGACCAGTGGGGAAATTAATTTTCCCTTAATTATTTAAGGATCAATTGACAGATGATGTTATCATCCATCCAAATACTTTGATATATTACACCTACAACCCCAGAAGTTCCTCTACAAAACAATATAAAGTGCCTTCAAAAAAACCATCATGGAATATGTATATTGTGAAAAAAACTATGCATAGGCTATTTTTTAAAAACTAAAATCAGTTATTTTTATTTTTTTAATGTTTATTTGTCTGAGAGGCTATAGGGGACCAAATTATATTTGCCATTTGCCACTCTGAATACTTTTTTCCAAAATCAAATTTCAAAAATCCTGAAAAGTCAGCAAAACGTGATGAGCTATAAATAACAAGAGCTTTTTCAAGTTGAATTCAGACAACTAAATCAATTTGAATAAAAGCCTTATAGTAGCCTGAAAAGACATTAGTAACTATTATTGATGAGACATTCATGATACACACTATGCAAAGCTGAAATTCCATCAGTTGCACTGTGTGAAGAACAACTGGTGTACTGTGATGACCTATAAGCTATCACAATATGTCTGTCTACAACTGCAACATATTTTTGAATCCTAAATGAATAAAGCCTTATGTTTGTATCAGATTACATAATAGAAATTATTGAATATCCTTACCAGTGTATAAAACATAGCTTGCCACATAAGAGTTGCTTTATTAATGCTTGTTGAGTTGGATCAGTAGCTACCTCAAATTAAAGCTTCTGTTTCATGGTGCTGTGATAGCTTATTTACTTCTAATTATCTGATTAATTATTCAAGCAATTAACTGTAGTTTCCCATATTTTTAATACTATATTTCCAAAATCTCCATAATTAAGCTATGGGCTTTGTGCCTTCTGAGAGTTCAATTTATATTTAAAAATAAATAAGTACAAGTTGAATTAATTATGACACTCTTGCAAAACGCTGGAGGAGAATGTTCTTTAATGTGAGCAATGAAATAATTAAAACCAGAAGTCTAGGAAGGATTTTTTATGTAAATAAAGAAAACAAAGGACGGAGCCCAGAAGGCATAGAAAAAGCTCATGGCATTGGATCGGCTCAGTTTTGACCGTTGTGGCCATCTGGGAGTAAACCAGCCGATGGAAGATCTTTATCTTTCTGTATCTTATTCTCTCTGTAAATCTGCCTTTCAAATAAATAAATCTGAGTGAGAGAGAGAGTGGAGAGAGAGAGAATATAAAGACTACAAAAGTGGGTTTCCAGAGGGAAGTTCCTTTTACTGAGGAAGAAGGTTAACGTAGAAGGCTCACTGTCTCAATCTTCTGTTGTGTTGCCTCAGGAGCCAAATTAGAGGAATTGATATGGCACAAACTTTGATAACTATGAATGATATTGATGTTAGCCAGCAATGCTTGCTGATCAGGAAGCAACAGCCTGGTTTAAGTACCTAAGTCAATGTATGATTGTCTCAAGACTGTCTCAAGCATACCTTCAAACAAACAATTCTGGGACCTTGTACTGTTACCCAGTTGTGGACCCTCCCCCGCAGGCCTTGGCCTTGAACTAAGACTTTTGCCTACTCATGGGCACCAACGGTTTGTGAACTCAAGATTCCAGACACATTCTGTCCGGATCTTCCTTATCAAGTCTCACTATTATTTTCCTTTTTGGAGATGGTCTGTGACAATAATACAATAAGTAACTGTAAGACAGAAAGTAATTTCATCCTTATCAAAACCACCCAGATACAGCCCACTGTGTGCAGGTTTTCAAGATACACAGTCACTGGTCCTCAAGGAAACAGACTTGGCAATCCCATAGTAAGAGGCCCATATCATTAACGGTTCTTACCAATGTTACCTGCTCATATGCAGGTGGCCATAACTACTAAAGCAGTGATTTACAGGCAGGTCTTCTCTTGACTGAGCAGCTCTCCTGGTAAGTTCAACTCACTCATTCTTGTGCCAAAACTGGAGTGCCATCTCCCTGATGCTGACATTTTCAAAAGATGCCTCCTTACTTCTCCCAGGACAATTTTCCTATGTCTTCACTTGAACAAATGCAAACTTCTAAAGTAAATGCTCAGAGAAAAGGGAGAGAAGAATCTTTTCCTTTTTTATTTTCAACAAAAGGAATTTGTTCTTGTTGTTTTTTAAATTTTGATTTGCTTTCTTTGCATATTTACCCGTTTCTAGTTAATGTGATTTTGGTTTCTAACACACCTATCATCATCACAGACACTTCGAGAGTTCCTTCCTCAGTTTCTTAGTCTCCCATCCACCTTCACACATTGATGCTGTTACCTGTGAATGCATTTATATCGTGGATTTAGGGTACTTCCTCCGGCTTTCTGAAACTTTTGATTCAAGAGTAAGGCAAGCTGAAAGTGCTAGAAAACTAATGATGCATGGAAGCAGCCTACATTAGAAACAGCCTCTCTAGTTCCCTTGCCTTTTGGTGGAGCCAACTCTGCAGTTACGGTTTTCTCTCCCCCTCCCCAGTAGAGTAATTCAGAGGTAACTGGATTGATAAAGCCGCTTCTTGGCTCCCTTCACTTCCTTGCTTTGCTAGCTACACATCATTGGTGTTTCCTGGGATTGCCACCTAAATAAATTACTTGTGCTTTAGTCTGTGCCTCAGGGCCTGCTTCCAATGGAAACTGTAGCCCCGTTTCTATTGAATAAGCTGAGAGTGGAGATTCTGGCTGCTCTGCCTATTCATCTTAAATCACACATAGAACAACACACTTGCACAGAGCTGTCATCCAGTGTCAGCTGAATGACTTTCTGGGTTTTTCATAATAATGAATGTTGCCAGTTACAGAGATTGCCTTGTGATATTGGTAATACTCTCAATAATCTTCAACATGCTCTTGAGAATTTGGAATCATGGTTAAATAATAATAGTTATCCTGCCCTGAATATCTGAATTTGTTGTTGGATTCTGAGCTAAGGAATTAGAATATACATCTTAGTTTCTCCTCACCAGAAATACCAGAAGTGGTTAAGAAGAGCATTTTCTCTGAGGTCAGACCACCCAACTTCATGTCTCACTACAGATGAACTTGCTATATAATCTCAGAAAAAGGATGTTCTTGTCTATGATGCTTTCTGTCCTGTAAAGAGAAATGAGACTGCCTACCTGTTGGGTTGTTAGTAAGTTGATGCACGCAGTATTCTAAGTACAACACATCACACTGACAATAAATATTAGCTATAAAAGGAAATAATAATGTAAATACCACTAAAGAGAAATGAGTAGCCTTGATTTGAGTTGTTGTGTGACTCAAGGAGCCTGAGGATCTTGCTCAGAATTGTGTAGTTAGAAAGTCAATAGGATTGTTCTGTTAATTTTATCTGACTTCTAGCTACTAAATTTGCTCTTTACTTCCCATGTATACTATTGCTATTTTTGTTGTCACCTTTTCCCTCAGTTCTGAAACATTCTTTAATTCCTTCTGTAGCCCGTGTTACTTTTCTAACACATTTACAATAACACTTTCCATGATGGACTGTTCATTTCCCATAGATTATATTCTAAAAACCCTTAAGCAGTCTCTACAAGGTTTATTATGATTGGACACCCATTTCTGCAGTATACGCCATGGCTCTGGTCCTCCCTGTGCCACCCCATCTCCATCCACTCTCTAGGCCAACTGAAATCTTTCAACTGAGAATTAGTGGGTATTGGCCTCTGCTTGCAAATCCTGCCCTGCTCCTTACTCTGCCCAGCCTAACCGCGTTTGTCCTAGATGTTTGCAGAAATCTCATGCTCTCCATGATTTCTGACACCTGAAGCCCGAGTTAGATGCTACAGTGGGTTGTAGATGGCCATAGACTGTTTCATACCACTTCTTTCAGAATATAAAATAGGCATTTAAAATCTACATCTTGGGTCTAGCATTGTGACACAGTGCATTAAACCTTTGTCTGCCATGCCGACATCCCAAATAGGCACCCGTTTGACTTCGGTGCTTTGCTTCTTGTCTGGCTCCCTGCTTGTGTGCCTGGGAAGCAGTGGAAGGTGGCCAAGGGTCCTGCACCCACGTGGGAGAATTGAGTGCAGTTCTAGGATCCTGACTTTAGCCTGGCCTAGCTCTAGATGCTATAGGTGAGTGAACCTGCAGATTGTATATTCTCTCTCTCTCTCCATATACATATATGTATATATGTATATATGTATATATGTATATATGTATATATATATATGTACAAGTCTCACTTAGTTTCACTTTGACCAAAGGCCCAGGCCTGAGCAGATTGGCAATGTCCTCTAGCCTTGGCTCTTAGAACGCTTTTTTCTTGAACTCCTCAATTTCTCTTGAATTCCAGGGAGGTGACCTAGAAAGGGTGACAAAAGAGAGAAACACACACACACCACACACACACACACACACACACACACACACAGGACTTTGGGCTAGCCTTCAAGACTCCAGTCCTCAGCAATTCTAACCATCCTAGCTGAGACCCATAGGCACCCCAGAGAGCAGAGACCAGCCATTCCCTCTGCACTCTGCTCAGACTGCTGACCCAGAGAAACATGGTACAGGCAATAGAAAATTGTTTTAGTTTCTGTGCTGTGTAACATAGCAATCTGGAATTGATATCCCTCATATACTTCCATTTTATAGTTTTTATGTAAGAAGTAAAAATATGATTGGCATAATTGTTTTATTAATAATCTTTTAAACTTTTTTTCCTTAGGAACTCTTCTAATTTTTTCCTCAAATATGGATCAAATCATGAATGCTTGTTGCGAATGCAACAGGTAACAAGACAACTCCATTCTTCACTAATAAAACATCATAGATGAATAAGATATAAAGTGTGACACCACAGTGTATTGGAGGATTTATCAGAGAGGGTCAAGGTAGCTTGAATAGGCTCAGACGCTTATCTGAGGAAGTGCCTTGTAATCTGAGACTTAAAAAATAAACAGAAGAAAAAAATTGCTAAGTTGCAGATTCAGCAATGGCCTGGAGTGAAAATAACTTTTTTAAAAAAGAATTTATTTATTTATTTGAAAGGCAGATTTACAGAGAGAGAGAGAGAGGAAGGAAGGAAGGAAGGAAGGAAGGAAGGAAGGAAGGAAGGAAGGAAGGAAGGAAGGAAGGGAGAAAGGAAGGAAGGAAGAAAGGAAAGAAAGAAGGAAGGAAGGGAGGGAGAGATTTTCCATCTGCTAATTCATTCTCCAAATGGCGCAAGGTTGGGCCCAACTTCAAGGGCTGGTCTGGGCAGGTGCAGGGGCCCAAGCAGTCCAGAACTTTGTCCTGGTCTCCCACACAGGTGCAGGGGCCCAAGCTGGGAAAAGCACCAGGTTCTGCTGCTTTTCCTGATGATTTAGGAAGAAACTGGATCAGAAGCAGAGCAGACAGAACTCTGATCAGTGCCCATGTGGAGTGTTAGCATTGTTGCAGTTGAATGACCCTCTGCACCACAAGATGGCCCCTGGAATTAACTTTCTGAGGAGAAGAAACAGTTTGTGGAACGTCTCTGACGCTTTTAAGAATCTGGAAAGCAGCTGGATGTTAGTTTCTGACACTATAGAAAATATTATTTTCCTTGTTATGGCAACAGGTTTTTCCTGTACCATCCTATAATTCATTTTGTAATATCAAGAGCCCTCTTATTCACCTTGAAAAATTTTTAAAAATTCTTAAAGCATAAAAATCTTAATAAAATAAAATTAGTTCTGGGTGACTCACTTAGAGGTAATTATTCAAAAGTTCTTAGATTTAAATATTCTTTTGTGAGCTCAACTTTAATTTCAGTGGTTTTAGAGAAAGAATAATTATATGCTGATTCTGATCTCAAAATGTCACTGAGAATAATTAGCTAGAAAAGAAAGAAGAATTGCATTTAAATATTTTGTGCCAGAATAAAAGAAAAAAATGACTCTTATTCTTTTGGATTTTGAGCATTATGTATAAATGCCCTGTTAGTATTGTTTAATGTTTCTAAATATTTAAGTAAAAATTTAATGCAGTTTAGGTTTTGATATATACATATATATAATATATGTCATAAAATTTATATTGTTTTCATTGATGTAGAGTATTATTAAAATATTTATCAATTTTCTGTGTAAATATTCCTGTGACATAATAAATGTGACACAATAGCAAGTTTATTGCTACCTCCAAATGAAAGTGATGTCCTAACAGCTTTCCCTTTTTTCAATTTGAAGTTTCTGACTAACATGTTTATCAGTTAAATTAAATGTGAGGATGGACATAGAGTACTTAGCAAAGTACTTGGCACATAGTAAGTACTGATTTTATTTCATCTTTATTACTTTCCACACATCTTGTCGAAGTTTCTTTCAGGTCTACTTCACTTCTATCTATTTACAAAAATCTTCAGCAGGCTCTGATGTGCAAATAACAGGCTTTTATTTACTATTGATTATGAACTAAGATTGATTAAAACTACAGCAGTCCTCAAGTCTCTCTTTTCAGGTAGAGATTGATAGCTTTGTCAAAACTGAAATAATTACACTCCTGTTTCTGAGTCATTCAGCTCCAAAAGTACTCCAGACATTTCTTTGCCTTCCTTGTTATTATTTTTTAAAAATGGAACAATCTTAACATTGTGAATTTTGGTGTTAGAACATTAGATGACTTCTGCACTCTGGTGCTACAGGCATTCCTCATTTTTATGTCTGCAGGGAAAGATGCATTTTCTCATTCATTTGCTTCTTCCTTCCCGCAATCCAGATCCTCAGGGCTTTTTGTGGCCATGGTTCCTGCACCAGGGTGCATAGAGAGGTAACACCTGTTCTCCTAAACTGTACCCGTCAAAAGGCAACATCTCAGCTAGCAAAATGGAGTTGCAGTAACTGATGGTAGGAGAGAAACGTAGAAGATGGTAGTTATACAACTCTGGGGTTCCAGGTGTCAGAGTATCTGCTGTGTATGTTCCCTAAGGGAATCAAAATAAAAAAAAAATGTTGAATTCTGGACCAGGTTATTAACATGATGAGACGCGGAAGCATGACTCTTTGTCTCTGTTCTGCATTGAGCATACAATGGAAGTAGAGTACTTGTATATGTATGTATTTCAGATTTTTCAAATTATATTGAAAAACTTATCAATGTTTAAAATGGTGAATTAGGAGTTCTCTGTATCTGCGGTGAAATTACTGTTTTGTAGAGCTGAGGTTGGGAAGAGTAAGCGTGAATGGTGGAGAGTTGCAAGGAAGTTGGAAGGCAGTTTGAATGATAGTGTCAGAAGAATGTCAGTGGTAAAATTCAGTATAAGAGTCCCCAAATGGATCATGGCTTAGAGGTGCTGAAATCTGCCCACAGGGAAGTAAGTGAAAAATGTAGAGATGGAGAAAAGTGTCAACACTGAGGTCCTAAGCTTGAAGGGGAAATATCTGAAAGGAAATTAATGCAGACATCAGTAATGATCGCAGGGAACTGGCCAGAGGTGAGGATTATGAGCTTGGGTTTTGGTCACTACACATTGTATGCATATATTGAAACGTCACACTGTAGCCCATATATACTTGTGGTTATTTTTTATTCTAAAAATAAGGAAAACGAATTTTAAGACTTCCACTCTAGTGTTGGTTCACCTTCTTACTGAGTGCAGGTGACCATGGACAATCTATTAGTCTCAGATTTTCCATCTTTACCGTTGGGCATTCTGTTCGACTGACATGCTGTACAAACCTCTTTGGAATACAAATTAATGATGATAATAATAATAAAGAATGGGAGCACATGCAGTTCTGTGTAAATCTTCATTGCAAAGTGATCGGTTGAAGTCATATGCCTCTAAGTAAAGGCATAACTTTTCTGTCGGGAGACAGAGCCCAGGAATGAATCAGGGAAGATAATCTTTGCAATGTGAATGCCTGCTTCCGATGGATTGGGAGCTTGATCAAAGTCTCTATGTCTCCCTGCTCATGAATGAGTAACAAGTGCAGTGATGGACAAAGAAAGGAGAAATGATAGTTGTCACCCCACCTAGGGTTTTATCTGGACCCACAGCTTGATAATGGAGCAAAACTGCCCTTTCTTCCAACATGTGTCCTAGTCACTACTGCCTTCAAACCAGCATTCATATGGTCACCGATGTCTGTCTCGTAAGACAGTGGAAGTTTACAAAGCTAACAAGCAGAGCCCATAGTCAAAGGTGCCAGCTCCATGGCCAGCCTTGGGAGACTCATCCTCTGTATTCACCACTGCTTTCCTTTGGCTTTAGTGTATTCGTCGGTAGAATGTGGATGATAAAGGAATCAGATTCACAGGGTTAATGTAAGGATTAAGAGAGTTAGTATAGCTGAACAACTTGGAAAAATGCCTGGCAAATAAAGTGAGAAGTAAATATAAACTATGTAATATTATGGTTATTGTTACCAATGAAAAAAATCTGGTTTAATGAGGGACACTGGAAACCAGCCCAAAGAACTGGATTTTAAAATGATATTGGTTTACTTGTGATTTGAAAGAATGGCAGGGAAAGGGAATTCTTCCATCTTCTGTCTTCTCTAATGCCAGTGGCAGCCAATGCTAGGCCCAGTCAGAACCGAGTCAAAAACCCCATTGGAGTTTCCCATATGAGCGGCAGACACAAGCAATGTCTCTGGCTCCTTTGAAGAAAGCAGAATTGGAAGAAGGGCAACTACGACGTGAATGAGCACTCTGACATTTGGATGGTAGTGATTTTAAAACACACCACTTATCCACAGTGAAATCTTACCTAGATTAGTGGGGTGAAAGTGACAGAAACAACAATTAGGGTAGATTAAATAAACTACAGAATAAATATAGCAGATTGTATAACTTGAAGTCTGAGAGTAGGTCTGGTTTTGTATATGTCTAGATAACACATAGGGATTCAATCTTAGTTTCTCTCCGCATCCTGACCCCCTCCTCCTGCAATTTTTTTTTTCTTCTTTTACTTGCATTTCTGTTCTTTAATTTGGATAGTTGATAAATCAGAAATTTTACATATTGCAGTGGTGGTTTTTGGCGAATCTGTGTTTCCATCTGGCCAGTTTTTACATAGCCCTGGAAGGAGAAAATATCTTCTTTTGTGAAAAAAAAAAAATCTGATTTTTCCAAAGCACATCTGGATAACTGCCATTGGGCACATTAAAGCCACATGAGAATTAGAGGGAAAATGGTGCTTCTCCCAATACAATGAGGCCATCATCTTAGGTATATATGAGATACTGAATACCCAAGAAAAATCAAGTGTTCTTCTCTCAAGACCCAACTAGCTTTAAGACCAAGGGCAGGGTTCCAAACTGTTTGAGTGATATTGAGTGATATATTCTATACACCATTATATCAAGAGGATGGTTAACCAGTAGAATGTGGAAATCCTTTGTAAACAGCACTGTAAAAGCAAAAAGCAGCAATATTATCTTCTCTTGACATCTCAGTTTCAAACATTCGTCACTTCCACTACTTCTTATTCATTTAAATTAATGTGCTTGAAAAATCTCCTTCTTGCATCCATTCAGGAAAATATTACACCATCTAAAATTCCTGAAGATTCTATTAATCACTCATCCCAAGCCATCACACTATCATTTGTCATGACTCGTTGTTGATTACACATTCAGTCCATTTCATAGGATCTCCATGAATGCTAATTCATTCTAATCAGCTCCTCTGTGACTGAGCAGCAGATACCCACTCAGGCGCCCTTTTCTGCATAACTGAACTTAAAATGACTCTGAAGTTTAAATGTCATGATGTGCATTGTTACACATACAATTCTCAGGTAAAATTCACCTTTCAGGTTTTTTTTTCACCTTTAAAAAATATTTCACGTTTTTTCTCAGAAATGAAAATGGCATGAGAACATGGGTCTCAGAAATGTCTTCCCTGATATTGCAAGTATGTTCTGAATTGTAGAGTATAACAAATACTGTGTATTAGTGAAATTGACTTCTTGGGATTTAATAATTTAAAATCCTTGACCGTGTTCCTGCTGCCGTGGTCTTACTTTTTCAACTGCTTGCTTAGCGCAGCATTAACACTCTCAGTATAAAATAAACTAAAATGTGTTATTGCAGAAATTAAGGAAGAGAAAAAAGAAATGAAGGAAGGAAGAAGAGAAAGAAAGGAAAGAAGAAAGGGAAAGAGAGAAGGTGAGAGAAGAAAGCGGGAAGAAGGCAGGTTTCATTGCATGAGGATTACACCTATGAATTTACATGAAATCTGTTTCCCTTATATTAACCAAAATAAATCTTGGGAAACCAAATTATAATAGCATCTATTAAAGCTAAATATATAAATATTTAAGAAAGTTTGTGAGAGATGGAATTAAAATATAAGCTTATTTTGGTGCAAAAAGGAGAAAGTTCTATAACACAAGCACCTCTTTTGTAGACTTTAGACAATTAACTCTGTAATCATAACTGCAGACGGGCAGTGCTTTTTGTGAAAAATTGCTTCTGCCTAAGTGTCTCACAGACTCCTCATCTAACAGCTTACAGGGTAGGAAAATTACTGTTCTGTAAATAAGTAAAAGTAGATGCTGAGCAAAAAGATGTTTAGCATTGATGTTCAGATTTTCTTCCAAGTTATTTTGGATTCTTATGCTTCCTTGTGCATTTGAGTCAGCTAGTCAATTCTATAAAAGCACAGAATGGATTTTGCTTCAGATATTGTTGAATCTTTAAATAAGACAGGATAATCAACATCTTTATAATACTGGGTTTTCTTTTTCGTAAACATGATATGTCCATTTATTTTGATCTTTCATGTCTTTTAGTAATGTTTTGAGATTTTTTATGTAAGCATGATTAAGTGTTTTGATATTAATAATGTCTTTTGAAAAATCAACTTCTGGTTTTTTTTGCTTTTAATAAGGAAATATAAATAATTTTTGTAATTGATTCAATGTGCTCATAACTTAATCTTTCTGACCAGTATGTTTCTTTTAGTTTTCTTTTTAAAATTTCTAAAAATTATTTTGTTGATATAAAGGGGACAAACCTCAAGTATTTTATATATACATATTTAAAAACAAAGTTATTTATTTTTATTGGAAAGTTACGGAGAGAGAAAGTGTTCTTCCATCTGTTGGTTCACACCCAAAGTGGAGCCAAGCTGATCTGAAGTCAACAGCTTCTTTCAGGTCTTCCACAAGGGTGCAGGGACCCAAGGACTGGAATCAGCATTCGCTAGTTTTCCAGCCCGTTAGCAGTGAGCTAGATTGAAAGCAGAGCAGCCTGGACTCAAACTGGATCATATGGGATGCCGATGCGCAGGCAGAGGCTTAACCTATTATGTGTCAGCACTGGCCCCACTATTGTACAGATACAAGGGCATAATGATACTTCCCACACTACCCTCGCTCTCACTCACCTCCCCCCCATTCTCTCTCGTTCTCTATTTACTTTTTCTTCTGATTTTTACAAGGACATATTTTCAATTTAGTTTATAATCACAAGCTTAACCCCTCATTAAATAAATAATCTAACAAATGGCTAGTGGAAAAACTATTGTTCTTGTAGGGTATAGGCTAGGGTTAAACATTAACCAAATCTGGGAAGGTTAATTTCTCTCATATACCTTGTTGTTTTGCATCCTGTACATTAGTTATCACAAGTGAAGGGAAAGTTATATGTAGCCATTCATCCAGTCTAGCAACCTCTCGTGTATTCCATGATATTTTTCAAGTAAAATTCATGTTGTTGTTACTAAAAATAGCTTTATTCCAACCTTTCTCAAGGGAAATAGAAAGTTTTGGTTCCAAGAATCTCGAGTCACATTATCAGTAATCAATCAATGTACCACCATTTTTTTTTTAAATGTGTGTTTCTGCTCAAGCATTTCTTATTTAACAGAGTTTACTGATTTAGTAACAGTGAATTAACAGCCAAGAGTACTATACTTCATGTATGAAAAATGGCACACATCTGTTCTCCGTAGGGTCCATTATGTGCTCTGCCTAGGAATATTAGGTGGCATTCAGCAAAATGCTGAGGGATCATTTGAGACACTAACAAGAACTACAAAAGTGTGACAACAGGGCAGATATTTTTTTTTTCTTTTCACTCTATGTATATTTTAAACTAAACAATCACTCTGATACATATATTGCTATATTTCTACTTTGCGTTTCATAAGTTCTTTTTTCCCTAGTTTCAATGAAGAAGCAGCGATCATTGATTTGAAGCATTTGTTTCTTTTACTTTTTCTTAAGATTTATTTATTTGTTTGTTTGTTGGAAAGGCACATATACAGAGAGAAGGAGAGACAGAGAAAGATGTTGGTTCACTCCCCAGGTGGCCGCAATGGCCGGAGCTGAGCTGAGCTGAAACCAGGAATTTCTTCCAGGTCTCCCAGCAGGTGTAGCGTTCCAATGTTTTGGGCAATCTTCCACTGCTTTCCCGGACTAGGGAAGTAGAGCAACTGGGTTACAATTGGCACCGATATGAAATTCTGGCTCATGCAAAGAAAGGATTTAGATACTAAGTCATTGAGCTGGTCCCTGAAACATTCCTTTATATGGCATTCCTTTATATAAAAACATTCCTTTTTATTCAGTGCTAAAAAGATTCCCCCTAACTACTGCTGTAGGTGCGTTCTATAAATTTTTATATGCTGTATATTTATTCTCGTCTACATCAAAATGCTTTCTAATTTTCCTTTTTATACTTTTTAAATTAATTTATTGTGTATTTTTAAAAAGTGTTATTCAGTATTTTTTATTTGAGAGTCACAGAGAATGGGGTGGAAATGGAGAAGGGAGAGGGTCTGGATTAGTTCATTAGAAAGAAAAGTTCTCCTTTCTCCATCACTTAGACGTGGTCGGCCAATTTCTAATAAACATTGTTTAACTTTTGTATTTAAGTTTTAGTTAACCACAAAAAAGGACACAATTCTATATTTTTACCAACAAAACAAGAAAAGCTGCAAGCAGATGGAAGGGTAGAGAGATAAGTATCAAGGAATTTGAGAAGATAGCCTGTGCTGTAACAGGCATTGATGTTTACATAACATAGGTTTTTCTTGGTAACACATTCAGATGTGTTCTCTGAAAATAAAAGTTGGGGGTGTGTCTTGGGCCTAAAGGTAAAGGTCTAGTTCAGAACCCTCCTCCCTCCATCCCCTGCCACATCCCATGCCAAAAAGTCTGTGTGTTTATGTTCTGTCTCCACTCCCAATTCTAAGTGGTAGGGAAAAGAGTTTTAAATCTTGCCTACAGTGGAAGTGAGAGCAATTCAACACTTCTACCAGCAGAAAAGGAGCGGAGGCTTCCTCTCCCGAATCGACTCAGAGCCTGACAGCTTAGGAAGCTGCAAGTGGATGGAAATGTATCCTGCCTGAATGTTGTTCAAGTTCAGACTTCAATGAGTTATTGCCTAATGTAGATTTTTCTATCCCAAGTGAAAAAGTCAATAAAATGAGAATATATTTTCAAATGTCAGTTTTCATCTTCTGAGGAATACAATCCTTATCACAGATGAAAAAAATATAATAATTTTTTATTCTAGAGAGTGTGCTGTTATTGATAATGTGCATCTTGCTCTAGTCGAATTCCTAGGGTGTCAACTATGATTGCTTGATGGCTTGCTCCAGGCACGTGGCATTTTTTTACAGAACTTTTACAGAAGTGGCCTTCTTATAGAACTTTTTCAGTAGAGACCATGTCTCTCCCAAGCCGTGCTTGGAAACGGCCTTCTCTCTACCTCTTCCTCGCATGCCTGATCCTGCCTAGCTCCTGAAAGATGTGGACAGTAATGGAGATCAAACGGCTTACCATGGGTTGGAGGGAAGAAAGAAATGTGGATGCATCCTGCAGTCTTTGTGAGTAGCTGTTTAATTTAAAATTAATTGGAGGTAGGCATCATTGTAGTGTCACTTTCTCTGAACAAATTCTGTGTAAGATACAGTATGACAGACATCTAGAATGCGAAGAAATGGACCCAGGGAGAGCAACTGTCCCAGATCAGAGGTGGGAATTGTGTGACCTGCCAGGCTCCAAAACACAAGCTTCTTTAGTTATTCAATGTGTACTTGCAAAGGGATTCCAGAAAGTTTGAGAAAATGAGAGGAAAACCAGGAAATAATAATACATTCAGTGAAACTTCAACCAACTCAAAACACTGTGAAAGTCATTCAACTATCAGTGTGAAGAGAAATTAAAAAGTGTTTATAAAATGAAACAGCATATATTCATGCAAGCACTTTTTCTTCAGGGAATTTCTAGGTCCTATAACATATAATACCACCAAATGTTGTGGTTTTTCTCTTTTTGAAAAGCATCACATATCATGCAATTTTTTACAAAGCCATGGTGGTATTAAATGTGTTGTAAGCATCAAAGCATTTTCAGACAGACCATATGCTGACCTCCAAACACCCAAGTGTCTATTGAATATCATTGCATTTTCACTTCACTACAAGTGTTGCCAGCCATGTTAGTATTTTTTAAACCCAGGAGAATGACAGGGTGCTCTTAAGGGAAATAGTTATATTATCTAGGGAAATCTTATGAAAATAGTCACAATATTTTCATGCTGAGTTCTTATGGATCATTTAGCTAAAACATGAGATAATGCTGAAAGGAAGTTCTGTATTTAATTTCCCTGCACAGCATTTTTTTTTAAAGTTTCCAGTAATTTTTGTTTGCTTATAAAGACTAAGATTTCAACGTGCTTTCTGTTAAGTTGCAGTGCATAAAATGCATAAAAATTTTGGCTATGAAATTTGGTGGCCTATTACATATTTACATAGTTCAAAGTAAGTTCCAAATCCTCTTGTGTATGTGTATGGGTGGGTGGATGTGTGTGCATTAAGAATAAATTTACAACATGGCTGTGCTAGTAGCACATTTTTGCTTTGTATGTCACAAGCAAAAAATAAAATGTGGATAATTAACTCCTGCTGGCTATTCTTATATTAAGTCATGTTTGACAGGTAACAAAATGTTAAAAGTATTGTATAAAATGCAAAATATAATTGTATCAAAAACAGAAGTTAAGAAATCCTTTCCATACCCCAGAAGAATTAGAAGCAGGAAAGTTATTTGAAATGACATGCTTGGACAACAGCAAAGCGTGAACAGAGGCCCAGATCTCCTCCAGAGGGAGGGGGGCTTGCCGTTTGAATCCAAGGGCTATAGTCTAGTCCTCACCCCCGCCCTTCCTGCAACCAGGACACCATGGAGGAAATACAGAGATACCCTGGCTTCTTTCGTCTCTGCTCTGTGTCTTCCAGGGGCCTCCACTGTTGAATACATTTGGGCTGTTTGAAAAGCATGAAGAGCTCAGGCTGCTGTGACAGGTAAGCAGAGGGAACGGAAGGAATGGATTTGAGGGGAGATGCATCTGGGATCCACGTAAGAGGAAAATGAAGGTAACACATTGATACCTGCTAGCAAGTGAGATGGGGAAGTATTTCTGTAAGAAATAGAAGGGAGAGTCAAATTGGTTGGAACGATCTTACTTATAGATATAAAATATAAAAATGCTAACAAAGTACAGAATTGAAAACTTTTAAAATGAAAAGGAAATAGACAATTGACATGAGTTGTAAAAACCAACCAAAAGAACACCATGAGTTGAATTCTAAGATCAAAGGGATGAGTGTGTTTATGTGGTGTTTTGATAGCATCTCATAACAGAGTTGTGAGAGAGGAAAGCTGATTTCTCTAGATGAGTGGCTTGCAAATGATATATATAGATGGTAACAGTAAATATTTCAGGTTTTTTGAGCCACACATTTTGTGTGGCAAGTCCTCAATCATGCCATGGTGACACAGACAACCACAGAAAAGATAGATGTGAGTGAGCATGTCTATGTTTCAATAAGACTTTATTTCAAAAACCAGAAGACAGTAGGAATTCATTTACGGACTGGCTTGCCAATTCTATTTTACAAAAACTTCTGCTATCAAAAACATTATTCCTTCTAGTTTTGGGTAGTGAATTTAGAAACAGATATTTCTCATGTTTAGGATCACATGTTGGACTTTGATTTTGGACCACTTAGGCCTGAATCCCAGCCCTGCCATTAGCTCCCAAGAGGCTTTGCAAGTTACTTAACTCGTGTAACAAATAGTCCCTCACGAAGAGTTCCTCTCATTCTCATTTCAGTTTGCTTTCCATTCCAATATTGAATCTCTCTAGATTATATTCAATATTAATTTTTCAGATAAGTTGATATTTTTGGTCCCCACTACCTCATGTAAGAACTCATAATGTCAATTCAGCCACACTGGTTTGGCCTCCACTCAAGCTCCCCTGCTTACTCTCTGACAGTGTAAAGCTCTAGAAAGGCATTTGTGCATGACTCCATATGATTGTGCCTGACTGTGTCTGACCGTGGCTGGCTGTCCGTGACAATAAGTGATGCTGGGTACCTAAGATATCACCATGCACTTGGAGCGCCTGGAGAATCATCACCCACATAACTTTGACAATCTATTTACACAGCAATAAAAACAAATTGGCACATTATCCAGTAAGACTACACCTGGCTAAGTCACACTACACCTAAAAATTAATTACTCGGTACAGTCATGCCATAGACAACATTTTCCTTGCTTTGAATTCAGCCAGCATCTGAGGTTTTTGAGCTCCACTGAAAGTAAAGGTGTTGGCAATGCATGGAATTATGTATGTCTGAGTAAAATAGAACAATATGATTAATAACACTTCATATTAACTCTGAGACACTCAATAACATCTTCTCTAACCTGTTCATAGTTTTTAAAAAATAGTTTGCCTGATGTACAGAGGAAGAGGATCTGTTGTTTCTTAGAGGTATTGAGGAGATTATTTATGAAATAAAGCATTCAATGTGTCATAAGGCCAAACAAGGTGCACAATAAATACTACTATTTTGTTACCTTTTACAGTTTTGGTGTTTAAAATCTTTATCCCTTTGAAATAGTGCTATTGAATTTTACAAGTAAATGTCTTAGATATAAAGCAGCAGTGACTTAATAACAAGGTGTGTTAAGACAATATTAGGTGTAGGAATAACTAAGTCTCAGTTTACAGATTGAACACTGCACAACTGTGTGTGTGTTTTTGTGTGTGTGTGTGTGTGAGTGTGAGTGTGTGTGTGTGTGTGTGTGTGTGTGTGTGTGTGTGTGACTGTGTGTGTGTACAGAGAACTTAGAGGAGGAAAAAAATCTATTCATTGTCAATCTTTCATTAAGGAAGTATTTCTCCCTGAAATACCACTTACAAGCGTGACTGTTGAGCTTTAAAGGGAATTTCATTCTCCATTTGTGTGCAATTCTCTGAGGTCCTTATTCCCCATCTCTCTGCAGAGCTTACTGTAACTTTGAGCCATATTTCAACATGTTAAGTAAAGAGCCATCTAATATAAACTGTGCTACTATAATTCCCATTGAAACTCCATTAAGCAAAGAGAAGCTGTCAAGTATGAAATCTGCTGATCCTTGGGGATGTCTTGGAGGACATTTCTCCTTTAATGGCTTCCTGCTTTGCCAAACCATAATTCACTTATATTTCTGTCAACAGCTTCATCAGTATATGTGTTTGACTTTTCTGAAAATGACATTACGGCAACTTTTCCTACTAGGAGACATTATTCCTTGAAAATTCCATGTGGAAAAATGAATGCTCTTGGTCAACTCTGTTGTGAGTAAAAGAATTATAGAACTTGGCACTTCCGTCACAATAAACCCTGCAGCTTCATAAGAAACCTCCAGCATGAACTAGACAGCCCAACCTGATTAATTTGTAACAGCAGGGAAATTTCCCCAAAGTGCTTTTCTTAGGTTGCCTCTGTAGCATTAAGGAAATGAATTGAGAGGTACAGAGTGCAGGCTGTGTGTGAGAGTATGATGCCTGCTCATGCCATAGCAGAGTGCCTGGGTCACATCGGGGTCCACCTCCAATCCAGCTTGCTGCTGAAGTACATCCTGAAAGGCAGCTGATGATGGCTGAGTAAGTTGGGTCCCTGACACCTACATGCGGGACACAAATGGAGTTCCTGGCTGTCAACTGCAGCCAGGTCTTGCCTTTCTTGGAGGTGTTTGGAGCATGAACTCGTAGGTGGAAGATCTTAATCTCTTCCTCTCTGCTACTCAGCCTTTCAAAATAAGAGTTGAGTTTTTCTACATTAGAATCTTCTGATCCATAGTCAGATGTGTTATCCATTGTACTACTGGCCCTGTGCTAAATTTTTCTTCACTAATAAGGGAATTGAAGTATTGATTCCAGAAGAGAAATAAAGGGATTTTTTTAACCTTCCCAAGTAATTCAGAAAATATTGGTGCTATATGCTAGATGATATCTACTTAGCAAAGTGGGAGAAGTAAATTCATAGAAAATGAAAGAGATAATATTATACTTCACTGGAGAATAGACTTGAATGAATTAGCACTGGAATGGGGATTTGATATACATATATGATTTAATAAAATAAATGCTAATATACATTTGTATATGCATGTGTATATATGTTTGTTATATCTGTACATGTATAGGTAAATATATGTGCTACTATGTTGGCATATAAACTGAAAGAGTACACAAACACAACAACTATCACAGCATTTGGGCATATAAGAAGTTTACATTAGGTATAGCATACTTTTATATTAGGATTTAGTGTGATGGTCAGGTTAGAGTTGAAAAACCTATGCCGTGACTCTATCTCACCCAGAGGAGCTGTAGAGTGCATCACTGCGTACTTCTTGAACTCAGTTTCAGAATCCTTTTTTTTTTCTTCCTCTTATGATTTGTTCTCAAAAAGAGCTCGATGACTGCATTAGAAGACTACAAGAGCATTTCAAACAATCTGGGCAGAAGTAGAATAGAGAACAGTTGGAGAACAGATGTTGACAGAGGAATGCTAGCTTGTCAATGTTTTATAGAAATTGCAGTGGATTTATGAGGTCCAGGGAAGGAATGATGTATTCAGAACATGGAGTCTGCTACCACCAAACTGTTACAATCCAGGGACCATGAGAACACTCAGGGCATTTTCTATGGAAAACAAACTCTGCCATCTTCACAGTGCCAAAAATAATATATTTTTACAGATGGAAGAAAAACATCTCACTTTTACGCAATGTGTGGTTTTTAAACCGCAAAGCCTCAGGCAGGGATTTGCGTGCACGTGTCTTACTGAGAAAAGAATGACAGAGCCAAAGCAGGGCAGGAGAAGCAGCCTAGAAACACTGTGGTCTCAGCAGGAAGTTGGCCCCTGCAAGGTTCTGCAGAGAGCTCTGGCCATTGCATTGTTGAGTTTATACAGCCTTCAAACAAGGGGGCAGTCTTTTAAATGGTCACATCAGTTGGTCCTTGACTGTAAGCTGCAGGATGAAACATAAAGGATGAGAGGAAGCAAAAAGGAAGGCGGCATGATCTTGCTAAGAAGGTGATCCCTAATGCTTCCCTCCAGAAAAAGATGCAACAACGAACTATTAGCAGCCAACTTCCAAAGAGAACCTGGGCAGGCTACTGAAAGCACACACTACCCTTCTCCACTAAAGCACAATGATGTTTGTTGCGGGAAGAAACAGAAGATCTTTTATATTGTCTTATGGCTCGTATTTTCAAAAGGTTTTGGTCACTTTCATTTTGATACCACAAATTAATGAATATCTGTGTTTAAGCTTTTTAAAAATGTTTTCTAATTTCAACCCTTTGGACCCTCAATACCAAACATTGAACTATCAGGTTGTAGAGTGGGACAGTCATCAGTTCATCCTGTTTTCTCAGATGTACACCATCAATGCGTATCTGGATAATTCATGTTCAATTGGAAAACCTTTTGGTCTTCATTCTCTACAACTAATGACTATGTGGGAAGACACTGAATGTCAGTGATGTTAAGAAATTTATTCAAATGAAAGATAGGCAGGTTACCAGGAGATCAGCACAGTCAAGAAAGTCTTAGTTTTTCTCATGGTCTGAAAATCTATTCTGTGGTGAAGATCTCTAGTTCCCACACCCAGCGTTACCTATCTGACATACAGCAAGCACAGAGGAGTCAGGGTTTAGGCACTTGAAGATGTGATGTGGCTGCCTGGTGCTCCCTGTCTGCACCTATTTAAGCATTATCCTTTGCTTGTGTGTATAATGCAATTCGTGCATATTGAAATAAGGCCTTGTCAGTATTACCGGCCTCAGGGATGATTTTGGGATTCTACAGTATCTTTCTGGCATTCAGATGAGCCTCTCTTGAGAACTGAGTGGTGTGCATTTATGCCTCGTAAGCGAAAAGAGGTGTGTAAAATTAAATAGGAATAAAACCTCTCTAACTGTATTGGTAAACAAAATCAGGCAAAATCACAGGCAGATAAATGATGCCACCTGCATTCCTGCCTAGCATCGAAACATGGTGGAGGGCATTTTGTTTTCAGAACTTTAAACAGTCTGTCTAATAGGTGAGTGCTGTTCCTCAATAGCTATTTCCTTGAATCCATTCTAGAGTTGGGTTCCTGCCTGGACGGACATCAATTATCTGCCCCCTATCACCCATTGAGTCTGAACTCAGGCTGTGAAATAGCCTGGCTACTTCTTATGCCTGTCTCTCCTTCAGTGTTGCAAGGTGTGGGTTTTTCTAGCAAATGTGTTAAACTATTTTAGGAAGCCTGTTCTATTTTGGACCACTCTGTTGGTGTAAGATTTTTTTTTTTTTAAGAATACCATTGTTTGTAAGTTTTGTTGAGACTTTCTCAGCCTTCAAATTATGGACTAAGAATGTGAGTTAATTTACATAAACGAAGCTCTGCTCTTGCTGCTAAGTGTGGTATCTGAACATCTCTTGAGAACTAAAATGGAGGGGCGTGGTTTTGGAGATTGTCCTTATGTGGTGTAGCATAGAGTCATAGCCTTGTCAAGATCCAAGCCGTTATTTTTTGCTTCTTTTTTTTAAATAAAATATTTTATTTTAGATGATGTTTTACAAAGTGGTCAGGTTGGGAGGGATCTAGGCTTAGGGTAAAATGGATGTGATCATTGTTTCCGAATTTTCTATTTCTTCTTCCTGTTTCTGTAAGATAAAGAGATAAAGGGAGAAGCCATACCCAGCGTCCAAACTGGCCCAGTACTTGGGGATAGGGAATGGCCTCCTAATATCAACCCGTGGTTCTGATGTGGTGCATGCTTCAAGGGCTCTGTCCTTGTGGCTGTGATAGTTATAAAATGATGTCAATATCACCAATCCAAGGATGAGGAAACATTTTCAATGTCCTTTGGCTGATATAGTCCTCCTCTGCATTTCCATTGGTCTGGCTATTTGCTGCCATTGTTGAGACGGGGGAATTGTCCAATTTTTTTCTGTTCTTCCTCTCCTATGGTACTGGATGACCTCTGTGGGCTCCAATGGGCTGCCATATCTTCCATGTGCATCTGGGCATGCTGTCCACTGTTTCATCTTTTCCACAGAGGAGGACCAGTTCTTATAGGTGGGCCCAAGGTCCTGGGCCAGGCAATCTGGAACCCCCCAGGTCCCCACCCCCAGAGGCTCATGGACTTAGTACCCCACTATGCAAGTGGGTTCAAGGATTCAGGCTAGGCAACTGAGACCCTGCTTGGACCCCTTAACCCCAGGTGCTCAGGCATCCCATTGCGCAGGTGGGCACAAGGACCTAGGCCAGAAGACTCAGGCCCCGTCAGAACCCACATTCCTGGGGCTCATACAGATGTGCCCACTGTACTGGCATGCCTGAGAATCCAGGCTAGGTGATTCAGCACCCACCAGATCCCTACCAGAGGGGCTCTCAGACCCGTCACCCACCACATAGGTGGGCCTGAGGACTTGGGCTGGGAGACACAGGCCCCATTGGACACCTCATCGCAGGGACTCATGAACCCCACGCCCACTGCACAGTGGGTCTGAGGTCCAAGACCAGGTGGCCCAGGCCCTGCTGAACTCCCCACCCCTGGAGCTCATGGACCCAGCACCCACTGTGCAATGGGTCTGAGGACCCGTGCCATGCAACCTGGGCCCTGCCAGACCTCCCTTCCTTGGGGCTCACTGACCTGGTACCTATGAGGCTAACATGGCTCAGCTCACCTCAGCATCTACCAGCCAGTATTTCAGGTGACTCAGTCCAGCCTGCTCCCAGTTCTAGGTCCTGCTGGTGGGTACTACAGCCTAGTCTGGCCCAGCCAGACCCCAGTCTCAACCTCAGTGTGAAGTGGCTGGTGTTGTGTCCCAGCCTGGCCCTTCCTACACCCCACTCTGGTTCTCAGATCTGCCAGTGGATGTTACGAACTGACCCAGCGTGACCAAAACTGACCACATGTATTACAGCAAGTACTATAACCTGGCCCGGTTTGGGCTGCTCCTGCCTTGGTTCTTGCATTCATCTGCAGGGACCGCATCCTGACAAAGGAGTTCTCTAAGCTCCTCTTTCAGATCTCCTCCCTGTGGTAGATTTGTGTACACCAGTGGGTCCTTGGCTTAAGTTGTACAAAGTAATTTTCTGTTGAAGTGTTACATCCTTCATGATACGGGTACATTTGTTATGACAGTGAAAATGCTTGTGATATAAATTTAACAGAAAATCTAAATGAAATTTAATATTAATAACTAGGATAAAAAGAATATATTTTAAGTACTATAGGATAAAGGTTATTATTTTTTAAAATATTCATCTTTAATTATTTATTTGTTTACTTATTTAAAGTCAGAGCCAGAGATTGAGGAATGAGGGGAGAAAGAGAGACAGAGGGATATCTTCCATCTTTTTCTTAAAGATTTATTAATTTTCATTGGAAGGGCAGATTTACAGAGAGAAGGAGAGACAGAAAGATCTTGCATCTGCTTATTTACTAGAGCCGAGCTGATCCCAAGCTAGGAGCCAGGAGCTCCCTCCAGTGGTGGGAGCAGGTACCTGAGGTTTTGGGCCATCTTCCAGTGCTTTCTCAGTCCACAAGCAGGGAATCAGATAGGAAATGGAGCAGCCGGGACATGAATAGGTATCCAAACAGTATCCCAGCATTTATGGGGCGGGGGCGGGGGCGGGTGTGTGGGGGGGATTCACCAGTTGAGCCATCACACTGGGCCCCCATCTTCTGGTCACTTCCCCGATGACTAAAGTGGCCAGGGCTGGGACAGGCTGAAGCTGGATTGGAGAGTTGGGAACATATTCCAGACTTTTCATCTGAGGCATAGGGTCTCAAACACTCAGACCACCCTTCTGCTGCTTTTCCCAGGCTGTTAGGATGGAGCTTGATCAGAAGTGGAGCAGCTACTATACAAATCAGGGCCATTTTGACATGCTGACACTGCAGCTGCTAAGCCACAGCACTGGCCCCAAGTTTATCCTCTTCATGTGAGTCTTGGTGGCTCCATAGAATGAGCAAATGAATTTCATAATTTAGAGATAGAGTACTCAATGGATTCAGCCTAGCTAGCAATAATGTTTAAAATTTGAAGTTCACTGAGATGCATGGTTTTGTTTTCACTAAAACTGTATTTCTTTAAGAAACATGAAAAGCGTATGCCGATGGGTTGAGAGGTAGCCCTTTTTTAACTTTCAAGTTTAGAAAGTTCGCCTTGATTTTGAAATGTGATTTTCATTATGCATGTATGCACATATAAACTATCTATTGTAAGATGTTTTATACAATATCAATATTCGCCCTTCCACAGGAAGGTTTGTTATATTCTTTCTTGTTTTCCAAATTTTCATGTATAAGTATGTAGAGAGGGAGACCCTTTCCTGCAAGGGGAAGCCAGAAGATCTCCCACCTGGCGTCTGTAGCTCTTGCGAAGGTTATTTGGTTCATCAGTAGCTGTTCAAATTGGCTTCCTTGTGGTGAGATGGTAGCTAGATTATCTTACTTAAGCTATCATATTTATTTGTGTATGATACATATATATTTATTTTAAGTGTTATTTCATACACTCTTACATTCACATATACATATTCATCTTTCTTACTGTTTCAGTCTAAAATTCGTGCAGTACTGTAAAATGCATGAATTAAGGGAACACGATAATGCTACCTGTTGCTAAATTCTTTGGTAATGTTTATTGCATGATTCTATAAGAATAGAACAGTTCTAGGTACAAAGTATATGCCCCAAATAATTATTGATTCCAACAACTTTCAATCCAGTAGGGAGATACGCACGTGAAACAGGTGAGTGACTGTGTGATAGATAAATATTTATGCCAACACAGAAAAACTGATGTCCAGGAAACAAGTTGCATATGTCACCAGAAAAATAATCAATAAATAAAATGTAAAATTCTGGAAAAGAAACCCTCTATTGGGCCCAGTGCAGTAGCCTAGTGGTAAAAATCTTTGCCTTGCATATGCTAGGATCTCATATGAGCACCAGTTTGTGTTCTGGCTGTTCTACTTTCTATGCAGCTCCCTGCTTGTGACCTGGGAAAGTAGCCGAGGATGGCCCAAAGCCTGGGAACCATGGACCCACATGGGAGATCCGGAAGAAGCTCCTGGCTCCTCCCAGCTTTGGATGGGCTCAGCTCCATTTGTTGGGGCCATTTAGGGAGTAAACCAGCAGATGGAAGATGTTTCTGTCTCTCCTTCTTTCTGTAAATCTGCCTTTCCAGTTAAAAATAAATAAATCTTAAAAAAGAAAAGAAATTCCTTCTGTTTGGCAGGATGGAAATCACTTGACCAGATAGGAAAGAAATGAAAAAAAAAAAACCCTTTGGCAAGGCTGGCGAATAATGAAAACAATTTAAGTAGAAAAATATAGAACAGACATAAACCTGAGACCGTGAGTTTGGGGACCAGAAAGAAAAATGTATCTCATTTATAGAAAAGTGAGAAGTCATGCAACTGGATTAAAGTTATTTTGTAGAGCCCTTAGGCTTGAGAGGTGGTGGAATGTCACAAATGACAGATATTGCTATTACTACTGACACTGTGGACTTCTTTGCTCCTCTTACATGTATGTTTAAAAGGACTTGGATGATGTTGGAATAATAGTCTTGTTTTCCCTTTAATGTTTGTTCAGGTAATGAGAAATTCCAAGATGGTTGTTAAAATGTCATTTAAGGAGGATTTGCATTATTGATAGTTGTCAACCTCTCTAATCCCATGAAAAATAAACAAGACCGAAAGAAAGACCGGCTGATGTACATGTTGGAAGACATATTGTGGATCTGGATTTTTTTCCTTTGATTTCAAATAGGAGTGAATCATGTTATACTATTTCACTTTTTAATCTTATCAGCTTTATTGCATGTGGTTTTATTTTTTAAAGATTTATTTATTTTTATTGCAAAATCAGATATGCAGAGAGGAGGAGAGACAGAGAGGAAGCTCTTCCATCCGATGATTCACTCCTCAAGTGAACGCAACGGCCAGTGCTGCGCCGATCCAAAGCCAGGAGCCAGGAGCCAGGAGCCAGGAACTTCCTCCAGGTGTCCCACGTGGGTGCAGGGTCCCAAGGCTTCAGGTTGTTCTTGACTGCTTTCCCAGGTCACAACCAGGAGCTGGATGGGAAGTGGAGCTGCCAGGATTAGAACTGGCATCCATATGGGATCCCGGTTCGTTTAAGGTGAGAACTTTAACCGCTACGCTATCGCGCTCGGCCCATGTGATTTTATTCTCAAATGCTACAAATCACTTTGATGCAGTTGAGTAAAAAATGAATTGGCAAGTATATACTAGAGTGGTAGACTTTTCATTCATAAGCCATTGTGTCTTTTCATCTGTGCATATGTTCCTCTGCTGTTACTTACTACATATTTGTAACATAACAGCAATAAAAATAAAATTTGCAAAATCAAAGTGAGAGCAATGATAATGTGTGCTATTTGTCTTAATATAAATTTTGCCAACATTTTTCTTTGAATATATTGATCAGTGAGGTAAAATTAGACTATGCCCAGGTCAATGGCTTAATTGGCTAATCCTCCCCTCGCAAAGTACTGGCATCCCATCTGGATGCTGGTTCATGTCCCAGCTGCTCCATTTCCCATCAGTTCCCTGTTTGTGGCTTGGGAAAGCAGAGAAGGATAGTCCAAAGCCTTGGAACCCTGTTCTGCCAGGGAGAGCCAGAAGATCACCCACCTGGCTTCTGTAGTTCTTATGAAGGTGACTTGGTTCATCACTATCAGTACTTTGTGTGTGTGTGGGGGGGGGTGGAGATGATAGCTAGATTATCTTAATTAAGTTACCATCTTGCATCACCTTCTTCATTGTTTAATTTCTTAATTGGTCAAGTTTTGAAAAATAAAATATTACTGAGTTTTTTCTTATGTATGATTTGTTATGTGGTTTGAAAAATATAATCACTTTTATTTGTATACATTTATTCGATTTGGAGACCAGTTTAAAAAGAAATGCTTCAATAGAATGTTCATAATATATTTAATGCATTACTTAGATGACTTCATCAACAAGTTATAATTCAGAAATCAAATATACAAGCCAGCTCAGCAAACTTGTGTTGTCTATGAGTCTAACTTCTCTGTTATTCCATATACTTGCTCTTGCACACAGAATGCCTTTGATGCAAACCACTCTTATGAAAATAACTGTAAGTTGTTCAAATGGGCAAATGTATCTGCTATATGCAAGCTAGTGAAGCAACCCCAGGCATACTGAATGCCAGACAGTTTCTTCTGGATTCACTTACTTTTTACAATTCAAAGAGATGAATTAAAGTGCTTTTACACAAAAACCAATGAGCCTCAATATAAAGCAGCAATTTGTATTGACTGTCCTTTTCTTCACAAAGCTCAGAAACAAGTTGAGAAGCAGCAATCCGTCCTTAAACTGAGTGAGGATTTTGCTAGGATTATTGAGTGTAGCTGTGGATCTTGTCTGATTTTGAGTTTTGGTGGTTTGAGAAATTGTCTTATTAGCAGGCTTCGTGTTTTAGGGTTAGGGTTTTTGTGTCATGATATGATCATCTTTTCCTTAATTTTTTATTTTTAATGATACAGTTCTATAGCTCAGGGATTTAGGATTTTCCTTTCTGCTCTCCCCATTTATCCTACCTCATGTTCTTTCCCCCTATATTGTTAAAGTAGGACAGTTCTTTAGCAACAGTTAATTTTTTACAGAAAACAAAACTAGGATACATGAGATATTTACTATTTTCTAAGTAATTATTTGGACCCATTAAAAATGGGCCAATCTTAATATTGCAGTAATGGACAGATTCTGATCCTCTTTGTTTTTCTCAACAAATGAAGGACCTTTAATTGGGATCAAGCCAAGCAGTGTTCTCTACCTGACAAACTAGTAAGAAGACCTAGGTATGGAAATGTGAAGAGACAAGCACAGGAATAAATTGTTCAAAAATCTCCATTACTACATAAGAATTGTTTATTTAAAGCATATTAAATTTTCATAGTTTATTTATCAATGAACTATTTTAATTTCCATACTTTAAGGAAGTGACTTCATGTGTGCTTTTGGCATCTCAAGTGAAATGTGGTAAAACTAGAAAGAAGTTCTCCCCAAAATTCTGCAGCAAAGCTAAGGCCATCACCATTTATCTGGTTATTCTTTTCATAGAAGAAACTGTTTATTCCTCTTTCCATCATCTTGTATATCCCATTGGTAACTTGTCTCTTCTACCTGAAGATAAACTTTGGGTTGCAATAAGCTTTTGCTCATCTCTCTGTCTACTCAGCATAAATCTGACATGATAGGTGGTTAGCAGTATTATTTTCCTAATTAGTTTCTAAACTAGATACTTCACCGTGGCTCATTCTTTATCCCATTTCATATTATCCTTTATTATGTTATTTACAGGGCTAATCATGCTCTTAAATATATCACATTCTATGCTTTTTTCCTGCATGTTTTATTCTTTTGTTCCGCTGTTTCCATGTCATAGGATCATTGTGCATGTTTTGGGCTGTTGTAGCTTTATTGTTAGTAACAGGGAAACTGGTGCATGGAATGAATGGTAACCAGATGCAAGTGAGATGATTGTGACAAAAAGAGAAAAGCTTCCATATTTTGAAGAAAGAAATGATATGAAATGATTTGTTGTGGCTAGGTTATTCTGACAACAATGGTTTGGAGATAGGAGGCAGGTTTGAAAATGTTAGGGCTACAGGCAAGAATTGCTGATACCTGAGGTCATGATGTGGAAATGGGGAGGAGGAAGCAGATTTATGGTGTGATTGGGAAGCAGAGCTGAAATGACTTGATGAATAGCTTGGTGGAGCCAGTTTAGGGAAGCTAACCAATCACATATGTTACTAAGGGAGCCCAGTGATGCTGATTACTGAGCTGCTTAATGCAAAGGAAAACAGAAGTGATACGGCTAGGAAGACTGAAGTACATACATTGCATGTGTCTGAGGGATTTCTAGGTTATTGGAAATATTTAGAATTCAGCTGTAACTTAAAGTTGTGATTAATGCTAGGAGAAAGGTTATGACTGGGGATTCGGCTTTGTGAGTCACTTCCTTAAGCTGGTGTGTTGAAATTGGGTCAGCAGAGTACATACGAAAGTCTAAATTTTAACCATCATGAGGGAGTAGGTTAACTTAGAAAAGGATACTCTCTGTATGAATTTTAAATTTCTCCTTCTGTGTATGCTTTATTCCATTTCAACTAATCTTGTGCAAGTATTCCTTGTATTTTATTGATTACACACTTCTCTGTGCATTCTATTAGAAATGTCCACCACTTAACTTCACTCAGATATTGTCTGATCTTTAATACTCAATATAAATATTTCCTTAAGCCTTTACACTAATAAGAACTCTCTTAGATTGAGTATTCCTTGTTCAATGCAATAAGTTTCCAGCGAATATTTAATGACTAAACCTGTAATAATGGTGTGAATATCTCAGATTTGAACTCTCCTGTTTATCCATGCCCACCAACATGTGATTTGTCCTGTGTTGTCATTCCAAGGCTATTCTCAGCCGGCTGACTTTCTTTGCTCTTTATTAGACAGAAGCAATGAAATGCCTGTTACTCAAGAAAGAGCTTACGTTTTTCTACCTGTTCCCCAGTTTGTACCATTCTTCTGAAATAGATATTCCTGTTAGTCCCAGAAAAAGTTAAGTCACTGCAACATGAATCAACCAAACATGGAAGGCAAGAGAACTGAACATTCATTTTGTATGCCAAGGAAATATGTTGATGTTTTGCAACTGTTTCTGACCATAATTTTATTTTAATCAATTCCATGTAAAATAAGTTTAAAATATATTTGACACTTACTTATCAAGGAATAAAAACAGAAAATTGAGCCTTTGGCCTATCTGATCACTGTTTTTTTAAGACAATTTTTTAAATGCTTCTTTTTTTTCCTCAAAAGTATATTTACTTGGGGCTTAATTATTGTCTTAAAAATTGCATATAGGGCATATCTGATTTAATATTCAATTTGATGAATTTGTTCATACATTTTGCGTTTGGACATATGTGTACACCATTACTACAATCAAAACAGTAAATGCATCATTGCCTCTAAAGATTATCTCAGCACTCTATTTAACTGTGGTAAGACGGTACTCTAAATTTTTAATGCTCAGAATTATTCACTTACTGTGGACACTACATTGTAAGCAGATCTTTAGGGCTTATGTTGCGTAGTTAAATTGTACCGACTGAGCAGTAAGTCTCTATTTTCCTCTCCCATTATCAGTTTACAAACATCCTTGTACTGGTTTGCTTTAGAGTTTGATTATTGGGACTGGCATTGTGGCATAGTAGGTAATACTGCCAACTGTGGTGCTAGCATCCTATACGGGTGCTGGCTCAAGTCCTGGATGTTCCACCTCTAATCCAGATCATTGTTAATGAGCCAGGGAAAGCTGCAGAGGATGGCCCAAGTGCTTGGGCTCCTGCTGCTCTCATGGAGGACCCAGATGAAGCTTCTGGCTTCAGCCTGGTCTAGCTCCCACTGTTGCTGTCATTTTGGGAGTGAATCAACAGATAGAACAACTCTGTCTCTTCCTCTCTGCAACTCTGCCTTTCAAAAAAATAAGCAAACATTTTTAAAAAGTGGTTCATTTATTTTAAATAATTCATAATCAGAATCTCATAATATTTCTCATTTTGTGCTTGGATTATTTCACTGACCGTAATGTCCTGGTTCATCTGTGTTTGTCACACATGCTAGAAGTTCCTTCTTTTAGAAGACTTTGTCTATTGTGTGCATGTACCACACTGACTTACTTGTTAATTTATTTGAAATGGAGAATACTCAGAGCAGAAAGAAGGGAGAGAGAGAGAGAGAGAGAGAGAGAGAATCTTTTATCCTCTTGTTCACTCTGAAAATAGTCGAAACGGCTGGACTTGGCAAGGCTGAATTCAGGAGCTTCCCTCGGCTTTCCCACATAGGTGTGAGGGCAAGCAATCGGGCCCTTCTTCAATGCTTTCCCAGGTGTATTAACAGGGAGCCCATTACAAGGGGAACAACCAGGACTTGAACAGGCTCCCAGATGGGATGCAGCACCGCAGGCACTGGCTCCATATGCTACATCTCAGTCCTGGTCTCATGCCACTTTTTTATTTATTCATCTGCTGATGGACACTTAATGATTCTGCAACAATCTAAAAGTGAAATTATTGGATCATAAGAGAGTTTTAGTTTTGATTTTTTGGAAGTTTATCAATTCTGTAAACTTTGAAACTAGCAAAGGAGTGGACTAGACAATTCTAAAAAAAAAAAAATGTATTTCAAAAAGTTCCTAAACAAGAATTGCCAGATCCGTTTTGGCATGGGTGTTTTAGGTGCTGTTAAGATGCAGCTTGTGACACTAGCATCATGAACCAGTGTGTCTGGTACAGGTCCTGGACCCATTTCCTATGCTGGTTTCCCGAAGATTAATATCCAGGGAGGCAGCAGGTGTTGGCCTAAGTATTTGTTTTCTAACCACTCATGTATAAGACGGTATGGAACTATAGGATCCTGGATTTGTCCTGGCTTAGGCCCTGTCTTTGGAGGAATGAGGGGAGTGAACAGTAGATGTAACCATCACTTGGAAATGCAATAAAAATAATAAAACAAAAACAACAATAATAAGCCAATACTCGTTCTTTTAGTCTCTGTTAGAGGGTAGAAGCTTAATTTGTATATAAACTCATAGACAACACAGTCTAATCACAGTGACCAATCATTGCACTCAGGCCCTGCAGCACCTTTAAGCTGGGGGTGATATTATACCAATTTTTATCTGAAAAACTCTTAAAAACCAATATTCCTACGCTCTCATTTCTTTTGAGTGTTGTAAGTTTTGGCATTGCCTACAGCTCCAAACTGACACTTTAAGTATTGAAGGCAAAAGTATTTTCCAGTCAGTTAACTATCTTTTCCCTTAAAATTATCCCCACCAAGTATACTAATCTTGAAGTAACATTCTCTGTTCATGGAAGCTTACAGGTATTTCCTCTAATACTCTTTGGATATGAAGGACATTTAAAATTCCTTTTCAGTAGTATGTCACACAACATTCCAGAGGCTATATGCTAAGTGTGGACAATTATGTTCCTCAATGGGATAGCTTTTAAGAGGTTGTAAATTATCATCATTGTCACCAGCAATAACAAAAAAACTGAGAAAAAAACTTGCCTTTGCTAATGAAAGAGCATTTTCAGACTTTTTTTGGAAGAATTTTTAAGATCTGTAAGATTCTTTTAATTGCTTATATTTTGATCAATCGTTTGAAATGCCTTTAAAATTTCTTTAAGATTTCTCAGTCTTTTTTTTCTCAACAGTTGTTTTTGATTAGTGTGTTTTTTATAACATAAATAGAGCAGAAAATTGGTTTTTTAGGCTGTAAATTAATCAGCAGAAAAGAGAAATAAAATGGAGGTTAAAGAAATTTTACCTCCATTATAAAGATACCTACACATGATAACACATTTATGGATTTGAAGGTAGACTAAAGAGGGGGCAGCTCCTTTGTAGAAATGCACAGAGACAAGGAAGGGAGAATTTCCTGCATCTTATAGGCCTCCATATTGTGTAAGGTGTAAGACCTTCCATTCTGCTCAATATGGACAGCGACTTCTCTCGTAGTACATGATTTTCACCTAACAAGTCATCAGTTGAAATAAGTGTCTATGCTGTGCATAGTCATATAAACCATGCATATTGACACTGATCTCAAGATCTTAGTATCATTTGATTTGGGCAAAGTTTTAATTATTAAACAACAAAAAGAGAAAAATTGTTAGGTGGAATGATCATAGAACTGGAGAGAAATCATGGATTAAGGAAAAATGCAAGGGATAAGTAATAGAATCATAATGCTACTTTCTCAACAAAAAGTGCAAAACACTGCAAGCTTTTCATGGCTGTTTCAGCAGGTGGCGCTGGTATGCTTCTAAATGGGGAATGGAACGTGTTGCAGAAGTTGAGATTGGATGAGTTAGATACATGTACGTTCTCCTTTCCAGACTTGTAAGGATGAAGAGATACGCAACACATTAAAGACATGAGATACATTTCCATATATTTGTGTATGTACTGAACATATGGAAGTATAGACGGCAGCTCATATTTGTAATTACATAATCACGAGTTATTTTGAAGGAGTAGAACCTAACCAAGATGCAGTTGACGTTAATCAATGTTAACTCTTAAAACTTTCTAGTTCTCAGTTTTATGAAATTTCAAGTTTTAGACTAATTCAGTTCATGAGGGTTACATTACTTCATATGTGTTAATTGAGAAAATTGAGCAGTGTTACAACACCTTGAGAAGAACCCAAAAGCAGAGAAGAAGAATGTAAAATCCAGAATATTCTATATAGCAATATTAACATCCAACAATCGAAGAAGTAATCAATAGAATGAGAGAAAATATTTGCAAACTATGCATCTGGTAAAGGAATAATATTCTGAATATGCAAGGAGCTCAAGAAACTTGACAACCACAAAATAATCCAGTTAAAAAATGGGCAAATATGAAAAGAAAGACATCAAAAAATATAAAGTATAGATGGCCAGTAGAAGCATGAAAAAATGCTAAGGATCATTATGCATTGAGGAAATGTAAATAAAACGCACTATGATGCAAATAAAAATGCAAATAAAAACCTCACACATTCAAAAATTTTAAAAATGAAAATGCTGGTAGGGATGTGGGGAGATAGGTACTGTAATCCCCTGTAGGTAGGAATGTAGGCTAGTACAACTGTAATGAAAGATAATATGAGGATTCCTCAGAAATCTGAACATTAGATTTACCATCCAACCTAGCCATCCTATCCCTGAGAATTAACTCAAGGAAAATTAAATCAGTATTTGAAGGAGATTCTGTACCCACATGTTTAGAAGCTCAATTTACAAAAGCTAAGCTATGGAATCGGCCTGGATATCCAAAAACGAATGGCTGGGTAAAGAAAATGTGGCAAATTTACAGGATGGAGTACTACTAAGTCATAGAAATGAACAAAATAATGCTTTTTGTAGCAAATAAACAAACAGAGACCATTACGCTAAATAAAATAAGCTAGCCTGGAAAATACAAAGATTATGTGCCGTTAGTGATTTATTGAAATGAGTAATTCACAAAAAATTGTGGTATGTATGAGTGAAATTGACATAACAAGATTTAGTTATTTATAGTTGATACCTGTACTTTTGAGGAGCAATGTTCTCTGTATTTACTACTTGCTGAATTCTTTAATTAAAGGAAGTTTAAGGTGTGATTGTAAACTGAACTGAAAATATGTCTTAGCAAAAGTTATAAGAAAATAAATAGGAAAGCAAGAAGGATGGAGTGTAGTAGTGAAGGAGGAGGGGAAAGTGAAGTAGCATTATGTTGCTAAAAGGCATTTACATGAAACACATGAAATGTGTACCCTTATATACATGAGTTTTAAAAGTAAAAAAAAAAAAGTAACCAAGAAGAAAATAAAAATTAGGAGAGATGGTGGAAGGTTGATTAACAGGTGGTAAGTTACAGTTAGGTGAAATACAATTTGATATTTTATTATTAGAGTGAATAAAGAGAGTGGTAATGTGCTTTGATGTTTTGAAACAGTAGAAGCAACAATTTTGAGCAATGACTCCAAAAAAAAAAATGGTAAAATTTTGAGAATAAAGGTATGCTTTAAAAATATGTTTAAATGTTTGGAGTGAACTGAAGTTTTCAATTTACTTTGAAATGCATTAAAAGTAAGAACTTAGAGATTGATATGTTAAAAAGTAAGTAAATGGGCCAGCACCATGTTGCAACACACTAATCTTCCTCCTTGTGGCACTGGCATCCCTTATGGGTACCAGTTTGTGTCCCAGATGCTCCACTTTTAATCTAGCTTTCTGCTTATGGCTTGGGAAAGCAGCAGAAGACAGCCCAAGTCCTTGGCAGCCTAGACTCACATGGGAAACCTGCAAGAAGGTCCTGGTTTCCTGGTTTCTGATAAGTTTAGCTCTGGTCATTGTAGCCATTTGGGGAGTGAAACAGCAGATGAAAGACTTTCTGTATCTCTCATCTCTCTGTAAAATCTGTCTTTTAAATAAAAATAAATAAATCTCTCTTTTTTAAAGTAAGCCTAGTAAAATTAGGAAATCTAGGTGATAAATACATGTTCATTGCAGGATTCTTTCAACTGTTCTGTATATGTTAAAACTTTTATAATAAACTGTTAGAAAAGCAAAAAAAAAAAATGAAGATTGGCAGTATGCTGTGAAGCAGTGCTTCTCAAACTTTGTGAGGCAGGTCTGTAAGGATCTTGCAAAATACTGATTTTGGTTCAATATTTCTGCATGAGGCCTGAGACTGTATTTATGTCAGGTTCTGTGATGCTGTCAATGTTGGAAGTCTGTGTTAACATTTGGAAAAGAAAGGTTGTGGGAGAATTCATATCAGATGTACCCTCTTGCTTTGGTAATCTTAAACTAGTTTTGTGACTTTGATTAAGGCCATTTCATCTTCTTAATTCTCTAGTAATACAACAAGCAGAAAAACAACGTGAACTATCTTCTATTTTGTTTATAGCAGCCATCTTCAGGTGCTTTGAAATTCGGAATTATCATGAAAGGAAAATGTGTATTCAAGCAATTATCTTGAACATTTAGACAATGGTTGATAGGCCTAAATAAAATTATTTACTTAAATTTGAAAAGTTTACTTACTTCATATTTTATTTTTTGAACTGTCTTAGCAACAAAGAATTTCATAAAATTAGAGTGAGTAGAATACAAGGTTCCTGAATTAAAAAAAAAATTGACAGCAAATCTAATTACCAGGTGGAAACACTCTAATGAAAGAAATGAGACTGCAATTTCAAATCATATAATTATGTCATTATGATTTTAAAATAAGCACTTGAAAAGCAATGAGAAAACAATTGTGAGTCATTTAATTATGTGGCTCTGCTAATAAGTTAATATCCCAGTGGGAGTGTGGAAACCCATTAAAAGCAGTTGACATGCTGCCTCCCTGTGTTGGGGAGCGGAGCTAAACTGGGTTGAGAAAGGCCTTCCCCTTCAGTTGGAGGCTAGTTTGACACCCTGTTTCTGTTTGACCTCAGTGCAAGTTTTCTACCACATACTATTTGTACATATGGAATTCAGCAGTTGAACACCAACCAACAGCAGTTTTATTGGTTTGGGCATTTATTACCTTTGTAATTAATGCCTGAATGTGCAGCCACCAGGTGGTTCCAATCAATTACTTCTCAGATGTGCAGGCAAATTGAAGCAGGATACACAGGCTTCCGTACAGAAGAGGTGAATTTAATCATGAAGACGTTTGTGTAATTGCTCTTTTTCTTAGTGCTAATTTTGGAATATCACTGCTTAAGATCCTACCCCAGCTCCAAAATTTGATAATAATTGACTAATAGACAAGTTGCTTCACATCTCTGAGCCTTGACTATTTCATTGATCAAATATGGGTATTAGCAGAACATAACTTTAGGAAATTAAAGGAGATAAAATACTAAGAAGTATAGCTCTGGCAAGCCGTGAATGAATGTATTGCAATTGTCATTATTGTCAATGCTTGTAATTGGTATCTTGATGTAGATTCTAACTCTTGGATTGTTGTTACATTGGGATTACAGTCATGATCAGATTTCAACTTTTGACTATGAGTTATTAGTGCAATTTCACTGTTTTAGCTTTAATTTTAAATAATGTAATTTCTATACTTGATTTTTTTGTTAAAGTTCTGAACCTCTCTATTCATAGAATCATAACTCTTCAGGTAATTCTGCAAATATTTGCAATGTATTTAATAAGTCCCACTATTAAAAATTTCAATAATTTACATTAAATACAGTAACTATATATTTGTATATGTTACATCAATCTCTGGAGAAAAACACAAGCTGAAATTTTCCTACAAAGAATTATCCCAAAGGTGAACCTAGATATTTAAGTGCAGTTGTTTTCATACAGGCTGGGTAAGCTTTGGTAACTCTCTTCTTTAACACAGACAGAAATTGTGTAAACCATCTAGGTAGGTAGCTGTCATTGGGTTTTTGCAGATGAAGAAGCATATTTAAAGTGTTAATTCAGCTTTTTTTCCCCCACAACAACTCAACTTGTAAATGACAGGGATTTCAAATCCAAGCATAATTACTCCAAATCCATTGCTCTTTTTAAAGCCACAGAGTCTGACTTTAACAAGGAAATGTGGGAGTTTGCTGCAGGAGGCTGCTGAGTTAGATTTTGTAAGATTTAAGGTTTTTGTGGTCCCCACATGTCCTAAAGACATCCTCACTCCTAGACATCACTCGACAAGTGTGTTCACCGGCAAACACGGCCTTCCTTATTCAACTGTCTATGGATTTGGGATTCAGTAATTTTGCAGTTGTCATCACAGCCACCATGCTACTTGCAATACTACTGAGGTGCTGAAACCATAAACCAAGAGGTGATTATGGAAATAATCATTATTTTAGTGGTAACTTCATAGAGAACCTAGTTTTGTTCAGCTCTGGGTGGGCAGATTGTTAATGTAGTGAAGTTGAATCTGAAATTTAGGGAGGTAAGCATGCTACTTTGGTCCTATTCATTCTACCCCTTATACTGTATGCCTCTAATTCGAGGGACTGAAGCAATCAATGGTGCCTTTTGGTGTGGAAAGATGTAGTGGTGTAATTCTCAAGCCTTTGGTGACTGATATTTGTGCGTGGGTGGCTATTCTGCATTGTGAAACATCATTAAGCTCATATGGTCATCTTCAGAGCTGTGACTGATGTGACAAGATCAAGCGAGGCATTGCCAAACTTTCAATTCAAGAATTTCTTTGTCTTTTTTTTTTTGCCATATGAACTCTAAGATTAGATGGTTTTTGTCACATTGTTCTTACCAAGTGTAAATAGTTAATTGCACATGTTTATTAGTTACACGTATAAAATCGCCAAAAAAAGGCTCTGACTACTCTAAGTTGATGAGTGGCATCATGTTGAGTCGACACTGTTTTAACCAAAACTGGAAAGAAGAAAACAAAACAGACCCAGAACATACTATTTTGTAAAAGTTGTGGGGTTGAACTTAAATGTAGCTTGAATTTTTTTTGTTGTTCTTGAAGTGTTGAATTCAGCTTGCATTGTTAACAGGGATGTCTCTGCTTGGAAACTATTGGGTTAAATCCTCTGGATTCTCTTTTCCTCTTTCATCGACTCTTTCTAACCCATGGAAGTAGGTATGAAATTATTGAATGAAAATAAATTATACCTGTGCATATGTATTAAGCATACATGATCTCACCATAGCTGAGTTCAGCAGAGAACAGAATTCTCTTCAAATAGGTTATCCAGAAAGTTTTTAGCAAGAGGACAATTTGGAGAGTTGTGAAGGGTTAATGAAGTTGGAAGGGAATGCTAAGACTCTCAGAGATTAGCAAGAGTAGAAAACCATGGACATTCCTAAACATGGAGATGCCAAAATGAGAAGTAACAGTATGGAGCCCCCAGAAACTGGGAGGTACAGAATAAGAACTTTTGTCAGTAACTTTTCTCCTGAAAGAATGTTGATCCTGCAGGAAAAGCAATGCTAAAGCAGTGATGTTGTGGAGAAAACACTTCCGACTCTGCACCAGACCTCTAATCTCTCCAAGGGCATCGCCCTGCTGGGAATCAACTCATATGAAAGTCGGTTGATTCCATCCACAAACATCTCTTGGGAAAAAATGATGGAGAATGCATGGGAGTTGAAGATGGAGCAAATGTGGATAACAAGTACATTTTTTTTGGTGGGTTTTTATATACTCTACCTTAAGCAAAGCAAAATTTTCCAAACATGTTTGATTTTTGTGTAACATAATCTAATATTTATGGATGGTATGCTGAAACTTAGCTGAGAACACACACAAAAGTGTACACCCTGAAATAATCATTGGAAGTAAAATACACAGAGCTAAGAGTTAGATATGCAATGATGAATACATTCTTGGCTCTGCCTGTGAATCAGTGGGAAAATATTTTGCATAAGCAATTGAACTGTAATCATTTCAAGTGCCATGTCTCATATAACACTATGAAAAATTTCTGGTTTTGCAGGAATGCAGCAGAATCAATCCCTCAAATGTTTTCAGAAAGGGTATCGTTCTGGATCTGCATTTTTCTTCCTTTAGAAATATGAAAGAGTCAATTATATTTTTATTCTGAAATCTATCGAGCAAATGATATAAGAAACGAGATGATTTTCACAGCTCTCTTCTCAATGATCAGAATCATTTTTGTCTAATAAATGTTCTTTAGCATCCGATTCATGTCTCATATACCAGGCAATAATCCGAGTGCTAGAGTGATATTTGTTCATCATTATAGAACTAAATTCTAATAACTTGATCATTTTTTGCTAGCACATATAATGTATGTGTGTTGTTTTCAGTGTTCTGTTAAATTAACTTGACTCTGCTCAATTTTAGAGGCATCCAGACAATGTTAATAACCCAGCTCTCTAGTTATTCTGTGGAGCCAAATATGAACTTGATAGTCATTGAATTCATTGACAAAGTTTGCTTTTGTAAATTTGGGATAGAACAAATCAATTCTTTTAGTTTTTGTTTTGTTATCAGAGTTGGAATCTGTTGAGTAAATTTCAATGAATGGCTAGAATTAGAAGTACTTAAAAATATTTACGATAATAAATAATTTCTTGGTTGGATTATATATTTTACATATTAGTGTATGTTTTGTGTTTTCATGAAAAAGGGAACAAGCAAGAACTCTATGCACTTATTGACGAGATGTTGTAATTTCTAACCAGATCCCTCCATTTGAAATGGGAGATATTTTTTAGTGTATTTATGTTATGTATCAACCTTCATGGATCAGTTCAACATAACTATTCATTTTGCTTTTTATCTATCTCTAATGTAAGTCAAAAGCTGTATAATATAATTATTTATAATTGATACACATGTCCCTGATTTTATTTAACCTTTAGTTTTACTATAAAGACGTGATCAATTTATAGAATTATTACAAAGATGCGTTGTCAACTTATAGAATTTTCATTGTGATTCCTTCTCTATCCCTCAGTATAACCTCCATTTCATAAAGAAATTTGTGACCTAGTAGAATAATAAAACACATGGACTCAAGATATGTCGTGTCTTTGCTTGCAAGATTAGCAGTGTCATGGCTGGTCTAATCCAACTATACTATTCACCATGGAAATTTCAAGAAGAGATATTAGTTTATTTTCTCACGAATTGACTAACATTTCTTCTTTTATTTTGTTCCATAAATGATGCTTTGTTGCATTGATTGGTCCATCCACAAGCTGAGATATTGCTCATAAAACAAGAAAGGGATATATGGATATTAAACTAATTTATTTTGTGTAAAAAGTAACTTCTTTAGTTAGAGAAATTTGTGTCAAATAGCTGATTCTGTAACCTCTTCCAAAACAGAGACCCCCTTTAGGGAAAAGCAAATTGTAAATGTAGAGTTTTCATTGCTCTGTGCTGGATTACAAAAGTAGAACAGTTCATATAGCTTGTGTTGCATAATAAATGAGGGTAATGTGACTCAAATGCTGTCTGGCCTGACCAGTTTCTGGTTGCCATACAAGTAACACTAAATATCCAAGTTACCAAGCCATCATCCCTATGGACATAAATGAGAGGAATTAGCATTGCATGTCAACATGTTCTCCAGCTATTTGTAATTTCCACAGATAATTGTCATATAAGTGCTCAGAAATGAGCCTCTCACTTTATTCTGTCACAACCCTCGCATGCATGGTCCTGGTGCTGGCTCTGTAGAGGCTGTTTGCTGGGGTGTCACCCCTTGAATGGGGGTAAGTGTCCCTTACCAATGCCTGCAGCTCTTCAGACAACCACACCAGAAATGGGACTGTTCCTCCTTGTTACTTGCAATCAGACACTCAAGAGACAGGGATTTATAATGTTTCGTGGACACATGCAGTTCAAGCTCTCTCTTTCCATTTGACTTCAGGAACTGCTCAAAATATTAGAAGAAGTGTAAAATTCACAATGCATCTGTTAATTTCCTGACAGGTTATCAGCACATATTGCTTTAGTAAGAGAAATCTTACTAATGTGTTAGCATCTGATTTAGTTTTGGGTGCCACTATGAACTCTAGATTGAATACAGCATGGTTCTTAAAGTCCTTGTTATGTAATTTTTCTGCACTGTGAATGCTCGATTACACATAGAATGGTCCTTAAAGTCCTTGTTATGTAAGCTGTCTGAATATGCATCTGAGGATCATTGAGATTCTGGTTCAAGCCATGTTGTTCTGAGGTAAGGGACCAATCAAAAGAATTTTCTCAGAAAAAAAAAATCAGAATGCAGGAAACAATTCACAAATTTGAAATTTCAAACCCACCTTCAGGCTGGACATCTTTATTTTTTAAATAGTTTATTTCCATACTTTCATTTTCATTCGTTACATAGTTTGCAATCTAGGCTTCAAAATAGACAGCTATTTTCAGGGCATTGTGTTTGGTGCCATAATTCATGTCTAGCTGAATACCATTGATAAATGAGAATTACTTATCAGCATTTGCCATATAGTGAAAAATGAATTCGAGTAGTGTAATTTTTCAAAAGCAATTAGTTGTCTAAGTTGACGATAAAGGATTAAGCATAAGCTATTTTTAAAGCAAGCAAGAATAAATTAAACATTGCACATTTAAAGCATGATACCTTTAAGCTAACCTCATCTTGCAACATGGTGATAAATGTCACTCTGCTGTTCCAGGTACATAGAGAAGTTTAATGTTACACTCTGATGGCTACCAGCCTTCAATAATTACGTTGAAACATTGCATGATAAACTGCCCCAGTTGTTCAGTGTGCCTTGTTGCATGGATAAGAAAGCAGGACAAGCTATGCATTCCATGTGTGTTTAATCTATACTAAAATAAATAAAATTTCAAACAATCAAATGAATATTATGTTTTGCCAGAGTTCTTCGAAATTATGCTTTAGCAAAGGATACCAAGTGAATAGTTAAGTTTCTTGGAATGAACTGAGAATTTTGATTCATAATTTAAATCTCTTAACTCCAATCAGTAACTTTTATTGATTTGACTGATAGTTTGTCACCAAAAAGCAACCTACCTACGTTTTGCTTCATATATGCAGAACTGGCCATATATCAATGAAATTCATAAAACATTTAAGTCACTCTGTGTTATACATTGCATCACATGCCACTGCCTTAGGAAGTAAATGCAAGCAACAGAGCTACAAACTAATGGCTATAAGTGTTTGTCTACGTGGTTTGTTAACACTGTGATGCCAGCACAGAAGTGCTAAAAAGAAGTGCACAGCATTCAGAGAAGGGGGTAGTTTCTACTTCTAAAAACATTTGCTTATTTTATTTATTTGAAGAATAGTTTTTGCAGAGAGAAGAGAAGAGGGAAAGGAGAGAGAGAAAGAGAGAGGAGAGAGAGACAGAATCTTCCATCCACAGGTTTATTTCCCAATTGGCCACAAAAGGAGCTGTTGACTTGAAGCCAGGAATCAGGAGCTTCCCCAGGCCTCACACATGGGTGCAGGGTCCCAAGGACTTCAGCCACCCTTTATTATGTTCCCAGACCATAAACAGGGAGCTGGATTAGAAGTGGAGCATTCAGGACTAGAATCAGCACCCATATGGGATGCTGGCGCCACTGGTGAAGGGTTAGCCTACTATGCTTTGGTGTCAGCCCTGGTGATATCGAAAGCATATACTTTCCTTATAGAAACAAATGTAAAAGCTATCCTGAGCAGAATGGGCAGAATTTAAAAGACTTAATGACTGAATGTGTAACCATTGGCATCTTGGGGCATAAAACATTCAGCTGGTAAAATCAGAGAAGTGGTTAAATATCCGCTCATGAAGGACGTTGTTTACAAAAATTGGGCTAGTTATCTTCCTGGTAAGAGGGAGCCAATGACCTTTCCAATGGAGGATTGGCTTGATCAGTTTTTGTTTTAAAAAGTCTAATTTTCATAATCAATTTAGAGAATGGATTTTTTCTGGTGGCATAAACTCATGAGAGCAGTTACCATATCACAGGACACTTTACACATGTAGTCTGTATTGATCAGGTGTAGAAATGAGAGACATCGGGATCTTGTGAGCAGCAACTAGATTCCATACTTGAATCACTGAACTGACATGTCAGTTTCTGGAATAGTTACTAAAGGAGGATTTCTTGAGACAAGACAATTTATTCTGAAATTAATACAAGCACCTTACACTTATAGCAATAGCTAGGGAAAGAGAACAAAGTCAAAGAAACACAGAAAAAAACAATGAAAAAGACAAGAATGAAATTCAAGAACAGAAGTATCATGAAAGAAAGGATGTGGAAGTTGTCAAAATGCTGTGAAACAGCAATGACACTAAATATAAGCTATAAAGGGAGCAATGAGTTAAACCATCTGTTACTATTCAAAGAGTAACTTCCACAGAAATGTAGACACAAAAAATCAAATTACTGTAAGAAGAAGATCAAATGAGGTGCAAAAATGCCAACAGAGAGATAGGGCTGTATCTAGGTTGAAGTACAAATGTCACAGTCTCAAAGAGAAGTACAGTGCCTGTTAGATCACTTTGGAGATTTCTTACATTACTTCTAAATATGTCATCTTCTAAGTAAATATAGCAAAAGTAAATGTTATTAGACAAGCTCTTATCGTAGAGGTAGCACAATTGTTAAGACCAAGAACTCTGGCTGGAGTCATCCTGCATCTTCCAAGTGAGGATTGTCACAAGCTGTTTGATCCCAGCTGGTACCTCAATTCTCTACAATATGAAGATGCAAATAAACTTATTGGAGGACTAAATTAACCAATACATGCAACACATTTAGAAAAATTACTTGACATAAAAATCGTATATATTATTACCTGTGTAGTAAAGAATCTTATAATATGTGTAAGCCATGGGAGATTCTACACAAACTCCATAATGATTTTGAAAACTGGTACATGGTAGCCAACTACATCGCTTGTTTCATGTTTCTTTTCTTTTTCTCTTTTATTCTGACCTACAGGTGAATATTAGTAACTACACATTTTAAGAAGATGTCAAAAATGTTTAACAATTTCAAAACACTGCACTCTATTTTTCCCATGTATAAATGAGAACAATTCCATTTTAGATGGTGGTGCAAGCTATTTTGGATGAGATTTCAGCTCAGTGACTGAAGCAAAAACATTTAACTACGGAAATATTATTATATATTTCCAGGAAAATGAAATTAGACATTCAGTTTTTTTCAACCAGTGGAGCCCCCAGTCTAGCCTTTGTAATAGGACACCAGCAGAAGAGTGTTAGTGTATAAGAAGACACACCAGCTTTGAACAGGGATACCTTTTCTTCGATATTTGATATTCTAAAGAAATTAAAATAAACTTCCAAATATAACAACTCCAGCAAATTTACAAGTCCAGCGTTATGGATTTGAGAGCATATACCATAACTTGTAATTGCTGAAACTTTAAAACAAATAGGAAACTTTAATACGAGTGAAAATGATTCACATGGCATCTATAAATCTTCACAGATTGTGATTCTATGATGATTTCTTTACTAATTTATTTTTAAAAGGCTTGGAGGGCTTATAGTAGGAAATTTTATGTATCTTAAACAAATTTAGTATACAGGAAGTACATCCAGACTTGGACTCATAGTCAGAATCACCAGTGAGCAGAGACACAAGTTACATCAACAATGATGTGGCATTTTAAAATTGTATATTTGAAAAGTCTTTCAAATGCATAAACATTGCAAGTAAATACAAATTAGAGCACTTATTTTTAAAAATTTAAATGGAATCAAACATTGATCCTTTTTGAAATGTAAATACCCTTAAAACATAAATTTCATAAGTCTGTACTTTCTAACACGGTACTCTGTGATCTATTTTAAACAAAAGTTGAACATGAAAAAAATCAATATGTGACAAAATGTGACTGTGTAACCATTTAATAGAATAAAGTTAGGAAATAACCTAATTGTACAGCACCCAAGACAAAGGGAATAAGTGGAGAAAAGAAAAAAGGAAGAATGTACATGTGAAGTAACTACATTTAAGCATTTTATTAAATCCTGGTAACAAATATCTACCACATTCACAACCTCCATCGATTTAATAATGATAGATTTTTTATGACACATTTGTTTTTCTTCTTAAAATTTTGAGTACTTTTGCTGCATTTACTATAGCTAGAACATATGTATTTTTACAGTGAAAAAAATGTATTTAAAATATAGGTACATTTCTCTGATTTCTATGCTGATTATGGATGGTGAAGCAATTTATTGAAGTGTCATTTTGTTGTACATAAGGCACATCCAAGGTAGCATTTCCTTGAGATCCATTTCGTTGTACCATTTATAAGTAACATGCTGGCTTTGTATGAAGGGAAAAACTATTCAAACACCTTACTTTCCTTATTGTATGACACGAGAGATGTCTTCCTAGTGTTTTGTCCAGTCTGGTTTAAAATTATTTTATTCAATCAATGCTCTTTTGACTTACCACTGTATAAGATACTATAATACTGGGCCCGGGCGCGGTGGCGCAAGTGGTTAAAGGTCCTCGCCTAGCACGCCCAGGATCCCATATGGGCGCCGGTTCTAATCCCGGCAGCCCCACTTCCCTTCCAGCTCCCTGCCTGTGGCCTGGGAAAGCAGTCGAGGACGGCCCAAAGCTTTGGGAACCTGCACCCGCGTGGGAGACCCGAAAGAGGCTCCTGGCTTCGGATCGGCATAGTATCGGCCCGTTGCGCTCACTTGGGGAGTGAATCATCGGACGGAAGATCTTCCTCTCTGTCTCTCCTCTCTGTATATCTGCCTTTCCAATGAAAAAATAATAAAAATAAAATCTTTAAAAAAAAAAGATACTATAATACTTAAGTGTTCAATCTTATCACAAGTCATATTTTCAACCACTCTACCATATAATGCAATGGTATCACTGGCTAACTGCTCCTGAAGTCAAACTGCATGCCAGTTTCCTGAGGTTCGAACGTGAGAGCAATTTTGATAAATCTTAGTGAACCTGTACCTTGAGAAATCTGGCTAGCTATTTAGTATGTGTTATTTGCTGCATATCATCCAAGATATGAATATATATCACATGTAATCTTGTCATAAATGTCATGAATCAATAGAGCATCCAACAGGAAGAACTTGAACATGATCCCACACTCAGTGCTTGGGCTAAAATCTCTAAAAAAGAATCACTATTTTCCATTTGTATCACATTGCCTGACTTTTCTTTTTAACCACGTAACATAATAAACAGAGGAGAAAGATAAATAAGTATTTTTGTCTTTAAATTCAATCAAATCACTTTTGAAACTTACATGCACAATTTCCTCATGGGTGTTCTAAACTCCAGTCTATGATTCAATACATTGTCTCACTCTGAGACTTAACTTTTGCCATGAATCCCAACAGAAATGGAATCATGCTGGATTCATGTCCCAGTTCTCCAGATGTTGTCCAATTCTAAACTAGATATCTGTGTACATGTATACACTAAATGTCTCTACATACATTCACCATAGACTCTCAAGCTGGAAACTCTGGTATACTTCATATAGCCTTAAAATGAGAAGCTACACATTGTGTTCCTCCAGGAAAATTCTGGAGTAAATAATAAATTCAATCTTGTCGTTTATTCTAGTTCATTCAGTTTAGACATCTTGCTAACATTCAATATTATTTGGATAAAATTCTATGGAAAGAACTTATTACTAAACAAATCACTCTCAGTTTATTTTGCGAGAACGGTAAAGAAAATAACAAAGCAATCCTTTGCGGAAGGGCATCCTTCTCCAAAAATGTCTTGGTGGTAAAATTCTTTCAGCATAATCCCTTTCCCATTCCACTATATGCAAGAATAATAATCTGTACAGAAAAAGACTCTGATTGCTTGAAGAAACAATAGTTATGCTGTCCTTACACTGCAGTACTTAGAGAAACATTTTCAACATCTTCAACAATAAACACCTTTTCAACTGAAAACATATAATCAGAATATATTTTCCACAAAACACCTTATTTCCAAGGTCTGTTATTGAGCAAATTTCTGGTCGCATTCCCTCACCCACCCATTTTCTTGGTTCATGCTGTCACAACTCTGTAGCAATCAGCTGTTTGGATTTTCTGTAAATTGTCACAAAGATACACGTTAAGGTCAATTTTAGAACTGCTGATTGTTTTAAATATATACAAGTACATTTAACTCGTGTTGAAGTTTGCAACAAATTTAAAACTTCATGCACCTGATTTATAAAAGGTACTAGCCCAGGGGTTAGGATTTTTTGTTCTTTCTTTTTTCCCAGAGGGCCATTTGGGTATTTTTAGCTTCATCTGTGAGCCATACAAAATTACCAGTTTAAAACTTAGCCTGCTATAATATAAATCTTTACACACTATAGAACAGAGAAGAGATATTTAAGATCTACAGAGAACTTCAGAAACTCAACAACAACAAAACAAATAGACCTGTTAAGAAATGGGTAATGGACTCGAGAAAACACTTCTCAAAAGGAATTCAATTGATTTACAGACTTAAGAAAAATGCCCAGGTTTACTAGCTCTCAGGGAAATGCAAATAAGAACCACATTGAGGTTTCACCTAACTTCAGTGAGATTGGCTTATACTCAGAACTCTAAACCCATTGGTGTGGATGCTGTGAGAAAGGTACCCTACTTCGCTCTTGGTAGGAGTATAGACTAATGCAGCCACTGCAGAAATTAGCATAGAGAGTGCTCAGACGACTGAGAATTGATCTACAATATGACCCAGCTACCCAAATTTTTGGGACTATACACAAAAGGGATGGAATCCTTACAAGACATACAGCCTTATATTTATAGGAACAAAATTCACGATAATAAAGACATGGACTCAACCCAAATGTCAGTTAACAAACATGTGAATATATCAAGAAACCGTGATAGATTTACTGTATGGACTACTACTCAGCCATAAAAAGAATGAAATCTTGCAGTTTATAACAAAATGATTAATTAAAGGCCATCATGCTTAGTGAAACCAGTCAGTCTCCAAAAAAATACACATCATATGTTCTCTCTGATATAAGATAGCCTTTAGGCAAACTACAAAATAGATGTAGATAACAAAGAACATGCATATACTCTCACAGATGAGGAGTATATTGGAGAGTCGCGTACTGATAGTAAAGCTACTTTAGAGTATGCATCTCTACTCCCAAAGGACTCCCACTATGAAAGGTGTTAATATACTGTAAAACATGATGCTACTTATTCTACCTCTACCCAAACCTATCACGTCATGACTCAATTAAATACCAGAGAGTTAATCTTGTAACTATTACTGAGGGACTACACTACAGTAATCATTTGGGAAATAATGTTGTGGGGGGTGGGGCGATAGGAAGAGGAGGAGGAAAAGACCTCTGTATCTATCAGAATGTATTGAGGTTAAAAAAAAAATTAACCTTAAAATTAGCATAATACAGATTTATTGAATTTTACATCTTGCTTGCAGTTGCCTTAGAAGGGCCAACCTCACAAAGTCCATAGATTGGATGTTTTCCTACAGTGAATTCTAAGAGCAAGTTTGCTTTACACTTAAAGATATGACCAGATGAAATAGACAGCTTATAAACAAAGTAATGCGTCAACAGGGCGTCTGAAAACACTACTCAAACGGAAAATACTTAAGGGAGAATTGCATCCTGAAATTTACAGTTTAAAGAATGCGTACTCTCAAGGTAAAAAGGAAATATAAACTTATTTCCACTTTATTATCATATGGAGTATTGAAACGTTCATATATATTATCATTCTAATTAAGTGTTCAGGAATTTAAATAGAATCCCTAAAGAAACTGATGTCAAAATAAGTGATATCAGTTTAATAACATTTAAAACAAGAGGAAATCATATTTCTAAGAGTTTGAGATTCATTTGAACACCATTTATATTCAAAGAACATGTTGTCTCATATTCATCAGGTGGAAGAATGACAAAGATGCTGCTGTGGTGTGCGGATATGCACTAATGAGCTCCAAAATCTTCAGGTTATTTACATAACTCCTACATTTAATTATGAAAATGGGCATAAAACTGTATCACTGTGATTTGACATTTTGATTTACTATATTGAAGGGATACTATCTATTTTAATCTGAAATGTATTTAGGTATTTTTCTGTACTGAGAGGTAGGGTATAGCTACACAGCTATTTCAGGGATCACATTACTGGCCTCTATTCTTGGCCGTGCCTTGAGTCTGTACTCTTTGCTCTGAGGTTTTTTTTTTCTTCCATTTTCCTTTCCTTTCATTACAGTTTTTCTGTTGCTCCTACATTTTGCCATATTTTCCAGCATGTCCTATGTACCAAATGTAAAATTTCCTTATTATAAGTGATTAAAAATTTAGGACATGGGGTGATGTAGAGCATTAAGCCACACATAAAGCATTTCCACATATGAGCCCTGTGTGACTGCCACGTTTCTTGACCATGGAACCTACTGTGCTGGTCAGCATGGCTTTAAAAAAACTGTCATTAAAAAAAATATTTTTGATGATTTTACACAATTGATTAGGGTGGGAAAGGTTAGGGACTAAGGGGAAGTCGGTGAGACCACTATTTCCAGACCTGCCTTAGCTTTTTCTGTATTTGGGGGGAGGGGTAGCCAAGGGGGGCGGCTCCAATGGACACATACCACTCAGGCTCCCATTATAAAGTAGGAAAAGGCTGTTCAATTTTAGTCTGTCAAACAAAAGACATAAATGGGAGGAAGAAATGGAGGTTTTATACAAACTAGTTGGATAGCATGTTCAGATGTGGTTTGTTAACACAAGCATATTTTTGAGGTCATTAAAACATGTACACATCAAAACATTCCGTATCAAAACGTTTTTTTTCCCTTTGAATCATCAGACTATACCTATTCCTGATGTAAGTAAAACCATGATGCCTGATACTGGTGCCTTCCAAACTCTCCCACATCTCCCAAACCAAAAGGACTGAAATTCTATGTTGACATGCCCTTGCAGTGCCCTTAGTAAATTTTTCTTAAAGATTTATTTATTTTTATTGGTAAGGCAGATTTACAGAGAGAAGAAGAGATAGAAAGATCTTCCATCTGGCAGTTCACTCCCCATGTGGACACAACAGTCACAGTTGAGCCAGTCTGTAGTCATGAGCCAGGAGCTTGTTCCAGGTTTCCAATGTGGGTGCAGGGTCCCAAAGCTTTGAGCCATCCTTTACTGCTTTCCCAGGCCATAAGCAGGGATTTGGATGGGAAGTGGAGCAGCCGGGATATGAACTGGCATCCATATGGAATCCTACGGCCTGCAAGGCAAGGATTTAGCCATTGAGCATTTTGTACCAGGCTCTTCTTCTTTGTCTTCTGCTCCTTCTTCCTTTTTTTGTTAAGATTTATTATCATATATTTTTATATAAAGCTTGTTTTATGCTTTGTACCCTCTGCCTGATATTGACATCTATTATACGTCCAGTTTCTCCCCTAAACATTAAACTTTCAGTTGTCCCTTAGCTGAGACTGTATCTCTTTTTCAACAATATGAGGTTAACAGTTACTCGTGGGCATAAAAATGGCCCTACAACGTGTTCCCTGATGTATTGGCTTTTCCTGATCAAGTCTATGATATTAACCTAGTGGTGTAATTGTTGGCAGATAGGCTACTATCTAACCATGGCTATCTTCTTTCTTTATCATTTATGTGGTGGATGTGTATATAGAATGAGCTGCCTAGGCTGCTCCTCTGGGGATTAGCTAAATGTGTCTATTCTCTGGGTAATGGTTGTGTCATTTTAGGCAGAATTGTTTCAAAATTCTTGAACATTCCTCTGGCCTCTTGGCTCTGCACTGGTCCTCTGTTGAGAATGAGAATGTGGAGGTTGAACTGAATGTCTGAAATAGTCCTGTTTCTACTGATGTGACGTCCCCAAGGCATTGCTCTAACAGTGTCCTGCAAATGGCACATATTTAGCACTAGCATCTCTGGTCCCCCTGCTGTAATCAACTCTCGAGAGAAATTTAATTTTTAATTAAGTGAAGCAGAGTGTTTACTTTTATTCCAGAGCTGATTAGTCAGAACTTTGTTATTTGTGGTTGTAAAAAGGGGGATAAATTAACTGAACCTTTAATTAGATGAGGGGGAATTTACTTTCTCTGTCTTATATCTAGTGATAGCACAGCAAATTCTCTGAAACTTAAGCAGAGGGTGCTTAAAATATTCACAGTAAGCAGTTCAGATGTTGGGCTTTATGGTAATGAACATGTCAGTTGATAAATTCTGGACTATGAATCTTGGAAATAATTTCTTCATCTTATTAGCACAGATTTTCAATTGTTATTTTAACTTGGACTTTTTTTTTTCTGAGTTTGCTTTCACTGAACTTATGAAATTAACCCTTTGTCCTCATTGTGTTGGTCAATGAGACCTGGCAGAGCTGAATACCCCTAGTTCAGTGATTTTGATGACAATAATTACTTTCTCACAATTTAAGACTGTAGACAGTCCAAGACCCAGATCTGGCTAGTTTAATTTCCTGCAAGGAATCTTTTGGCTTGTAGACAATTGTGTTTTGCTTGTCCTCCCATAGTAAGAGAGTGGGAGCTCTAAATATTTTTATGTCCTGTAAGGGGATTAATCTCATTATACCAACCTCCCTTCCTAATAACTTTATTTAATCTTTTTTATGCTGTAAATCTTCATTTCCAAATAAGGTCAAATAAATATTTTTAAATCATGCTTATTTTTGAAAATAAAAATATACATTTATATATTAGAGAAGCATAATTCAATTATTTGGCAGAATCAAACATAGGTATATATGGGGCTTACATGTGTCAATCATTTATCGAACATTTACTGAGAGCTAAATTTATTTATAAATTATTTTTGCACTAAATATTTGGGATACAATGCCAATCTTGGAGCTTAAAGCTAAGCAAAAATGTTGAAAATTAATAGATGATCATAGTAAGCAATACCATCTCAAAAATAGCCATAGGAAAATTTAAGATGATAACTGAGAGTTAGAATGAAGGAGAGAATCATGTTGGGTATCTTTGAGATGAATATTTGACCATGCAATAGGGCCTGGTAATGCTTAAGCTGGTACCTGAACGAAAAGAGCATTTGATGATCCAAAGAAGCAAGTAGTCTAATTGCAGGAATGGAGCTGTCATTGTAAAGACCCTCTTCACTGAGCTTCACGGTCCTTGGATAAAAACTAGTTATGGAAAGCAGGGGCCATAAGTGTATACAGGTTTTGAAAAGACCATTCTAGGGTCCAGTGCAGTAGCCTAAGTGGTTAAAGTCCTTGCCTTGGTCACACCAGGATCCCATTTGGATGCTGGTTAGTGTCCCAACAGCCCTGCTTCTGATCCAGCTTCCTGCTTGTGGCCTGGGAAAGCACTTGAGGATGGCCCAAAGCCTTGGCACCCTGCACCCACATGGGAGGTCCAGAACAAGCTCCTGGCTCCTGGCTTTGGATTGGTTCAGCTCTGGCCATTGTGGTTGCTTGGTGAGTAAATCAACTGATAGAAGATCTTTCTCTCTGTCTCCCCTCCTCTGTATATCTGCTTTTCCAAAAAAATTAAATAAGTATAATTTTTTCAAAAAAGACCATTCTAGATATAGCACAGAGCATGGACTAAATTACCTTTATCAAACAAAGAAGTCTACATATAATGAGAAGGCAGATGATGGTGGATAAACATTCTTGCATCTGGTACCGTTGACTAACGGTTGGCCTTCATAAATTTACCTCCGAAAAGACACCTGAAAATGCAAGCCTTTTAAGGATGAGAAGTTCATTTTATGAATTTTAATGTTTTAAATTTCGAAATACTTTTAGACTTGTAAAAATCCCACAGAAATCTTATATACTCTTTAAAAAGATTTCCCACATGTTCTCCTCTATACAGCTGCAGTACAATGATAAACCCAGGAAAGACAGGTTGATGTGATATTTATTTATAGATTATTAACTAATCTACACATCTTACTTAAATATGGTCAACTATCTCACTGGTATTTTATCTGACTTAGGCATGTGATTTCAGTCTAAAGTTACACATTCATTTATGTGCTGGATGGTGTTGGATTGGCATGGGTTGGGTTGGTGTTGGATTGTTTCAGTGTGGACCTCTTTCTCATTTTCCTGTGCTTTTGACAAGTACTGACACATAATTTTGTAGAATAATCTTCTAAACTTGCCTCATGTTTGTTGTATATATAGGTTATATTTTTGGGGGCCCAAAATGGTAAAGAGTGATCTTGTACCCTTTTTATAACATAGTTTCAAAAGACAAATATGGAAAATTTCTATTTATGGTAATAATTTTGATCTGTTGGCTAGGGTGATATCTGTAAGGCTTTTTCTACTATGTGTTAGTGTTAATATGTTTTCTTAACATATTTCTTATTTTTAGTAAATACCTCAGCGTTCTACTTGTTTTTTTTTTTTTTTTTTTTAACAAAGAGAGATTTTTAGAGAGAAGGAGAAAGAGAAAGATTTTTTTGTCTGCTGGCTCACTTCCCAAATGGCTATAGTGGCCAAAGCGGAACTGACCCAAACGTGTAAATGTTCTGTTTCATTAATATTTTTCCCATTAATGTCTACTTCTATTAAATCTTACCTGAAGTAATTACTAATGTGATGTTGCGAAGGTTGAATTTTCAATTTCCACAATTTCTTCTAAATGTATCAATTGGAATTTTTAATTTATTTATTATTTATGTCTAAATAGCACAAAGGTATTTAGCTTATTCTAAGAACGATGTTGTAATGCTGCATTTATTATTTTGTTCCTCTAATTGCCCCAGAATTGGCCTTTGAAATCCCTTTAAGCTGTTACCCACTCCTTTGGATATGCCTGTATGCTTTTCTGTTAGTATTTCCTTGCTTTCTAGCACAGGAAGATTAGTCTGACTTACCTTGTATTTTTCTATGTTCCACTCTTCTAATTATCCATTTTTGTGTGTAACAAATCAAGTGATTTCTAATACATTGATCCCCAAAAGGAGGCTGTCAACATAAGGCAAATTTAAACACTTTTACTAGTCACATAACAAGCTAAATATGAGAAATAGTTTAATTATCAGTCTATCCAAGACTAGTTGTAGAAAAGCTGAATTCCTGATAAAGTCATCCAAAATGTATTTATATAATCAATGCTATGAGGAACTACTATTTAGACTTCATGCAGTTCATCAATAGTGATGAGGAAGGTAGGAAAATAGAATATATATAAGGGAAGCATGTTTTCAAAGTTCAGCACCCAGTCACAAATATATGCTTCTTGAGAGATTCCTTAATATTATTTTTTATGTATTAAATATCCATAATAACTCTGCCCATACCATAGGTTCTGTCTTCCTGAGGGTGGCATTGCTGGGAACTGGTTGCAAAGCATAGCATTGTAGAACTAAGGGGATTCGGAATGACCCAACTCTAAACCTGGAGATGAGGGTTGTTGAGCTCAGCAAGTGACAGTAGGATTTCCAATGTATTGATCTTTGCAGCACTCGTATTGCTTAAACATCTGAATTAGCAAGCTTTACAAAGCCCCTTTCTTTGCTCCCTCTCTGGGACTTAAGCAGTTGGACCTGGGTAGATGCCTGGTAAAGGGCAGAACAATGTTTCATCAGGAGTAGGAGGAAAATAAGGTCATGAAGTTTCAGGATATGCAGATATACCATCTATAGCAAAACGATGCCACTTGCAATTTTTTATTGATGATTTTTAAATATGATGTTATGGCTGGATTTTATTTAACACACTATTCCTTTATTGAAAATACACTGGGGAACAAAAAAGGGAAAAGTTGGGGTGTAGCAGGAAGTTTCAGCTTTCTTTGGATGTTGTGAATGCAAATCCTCTTCTTGACATACTATGATGTGAACCCAAGAAAACTAAATTAAATTATGAATATGAAATCTCCATTTTCCTGCAAAAAAAAAGAGTTGATACTTTACATTCAGAAGCAATTAATGAGAAATTTTGTTCAGGTAATAACATATCAATCTTACTCAAAGACATAGTTATAACTCTGCATTTACAATAAAGCTGCTTCTCATTTTAAAGATACTCAATGTAATTGATGATAACAGGGATGTTTCATAAAACAGAGAAAGGAATGACTGAAGATATTTTTGAAACATTTTCAGACATGTAGAATGGGAAGAGACAATTACCATCGCAAACAACATCTGAGTAACAAAAGATCTAATTATATAAGTAATAAACTTATTATAATACTATAAATCATTTTCAATTATTTGAAAATATTTACTTAAATGTTTATTCTATTTCACTAGTTATATCTCAGTCCCTTTTATAGACCAAACTATATTATATAGGTGCAAGTTATAAATACTGTTCTGCCTTGAAATGAATGTCCAGCATAGAAAACACTAGAGAATAAAAAGCACTTTACGTCCAAGTACAAAGTGTCAAGGAGAAAAACCTGCAAAAAATATTTTAAAAAAATGATCAAAAACAGCTATACAAAGTATGTTCTATTTTTAATGATTCTTTTTTTTAAGATCTATTTATTTATTGGAAAGTCAGATATACAGAGAGGAGGAGAGACAGAGAGGAAGATCTTCTGTCCGATGGTTCATTCCCCAAGTGACCACAACGGCCGATGCTATGCTAATCCGAAGCCAGGAGCCAGGAACCAGGAACTGCTTCAGGGTCTCCCACAGGGGTGCAGGGTCCCAAAGCTTTGGGCCGTCCTCGACTGCTTTCTCAGGTCACAAGCAGGGAGCTGGATGGGAAGTGGAGCTGCTGGGATTAGAACCGGCGCCCAAATGGGATCCTGGCACATTCAAGGCAAGGACTTTAGCCACTAGGCCACGGCGCCGGGCCCTGTTTTTAATGATTCTTACCTTTGTTTTTGAGTAATAAAATGATGGAGATTATTCGCCATAATATTATGCTTTACTTTCATTATTATATCTTTCCACTTAAAGATACAGATATTGGTGCTAAATATATGAATCAGTATCAGTCATGATTTCTTTGTGAAACAAAATAGGAAATTATTTATTGGGAATATGTAAAATGTAAGCTAAATTCTAAACATCAGAGTAATTTCTCCTTTCTTAATTTCATTCCATCTGTTCTCTCCTGTTCACGGTGTATGCAGTTCCATGGAAATAATAGTCATAATTCATTGCTAACACTAGTCAAGACAGAAGTCCCATCATCTTCTCTCGAGGACTTTCGAAAACAAAGGTAGTTCAACTGCCTGAACATCTAACTGATTTTGTGATAAATTATTTCCAGATCGTAAGCAAGAGAAAGCACTTTTTGTAACCCGTGTTCTATCATTTCAATGGAATCATCTGAAAAATTGACATCTGTAGGCCAAGAATCAAATTGATGTTAGCATTTTCCCATTATAGATGGCTTAAAAGACATTAGCAAGAAATTTTGGGTTGCACTTTTTTTTTATTTATAAAGAACAAGCATCTAATTTTCCTAAAAATTAATTACTTGGAAAATAGGGACTGATGAATACATAATCATATATCAAAATGTATGAAATATTTCAGTCCCAGTACACTATAGATATTAATGTTTATGTTCTTGGAGAATAAGTACAATTTAATACATTGACATTTGATTTACAAAACAATATTTATGTGCTCGCTTCGGCAGCACATATACAAAACAATATTTACTAATTTTGTTGGTATTAGTCTGTACTTTGGGTGAACTAACTAAACTAAATTATATTTGTAGATCTACAGATTTAAGATTAAGTTGAAATAGCTTTCCTGGTGACATCAGAAATGAATGTGTGAACGATATCTCAAGAGATTCTAAGACAAATATTAGGATCAGGAAACCAGGATATTTAGTTTATGATCTATGGCTAGAAAATATAAAGGAATGTAGATCTTCTTAATTTGTTAATGACTCTAGATGCTTTCTATCCAATTTTTTACCATGAAAACTTGAGAAATTTTCAGTTACTACTTGATAAAAGGATTTGCCTCAAGTATTGCTTGCTGGTATACAACAGCCCTGTGGCTTTAACACATTTAGAACAACAAAAGACCATTAGTATTTTTATACCTACAGAGAAAACATATTTGTGAGTGCAGAAGGCACCTCCTAAGGGCTCTCAGGAAGTACTGGTAAAGGTAATACCTCATGTTTCCATGTCAGTGTGTGATAGTATATCATTAATACCAGTTATTAATTGCTATTACAAGCAATCTCTGTTCACAAACTCAGAGCTTGGGTGGCAGGTAGCCAAATATCTCAAACTATATTTATTCTTTGCTGTGAGCCAAGCACATATAACCCTACATTGTAAAATATTTATATGCTACTGTCCTACATCATTGCAGATGGAGAATGGAAGACAGGAAGTGTTGGTATATAAAATGCAAATTAGGCTGATAACACATCATAGAGGCATTTCACGCCCTCACATTAATGTTTCTAATGCTTTAAGGTGATTCACTATTTGTCCTTAAATATTGTAAAGTGGTGAGTTTCTGAAAGAAGTGTTTAAAATCTAATGCTTAGTGATATAAAAAAAAATACATGCAGAAGCACTATAAGAAATGTATCTGTTATGTAATTATTTGGGATTTATATTGTGATTTAAGGAAAATATGCACACGGTTATGGTTTACCTAGAGACAGCAGTAAAATACTCTCTAGTTTTATTTTTCAAAGTATCATAAATAGTTGGAGAACATGATTATTAGTCATATACTTCCATTTTCAGAATATTAGCATCCAAATGAAAATGTTCAATTCTTATTAAAATATTCCAATTTTGAGACCAAAACCTTTATATGAAAATTCATTTTTTGTTCCATCCATTCATTTCACATGAATATTTATCGGGTGCCTGAACTCTTTACAATGCAGAGAAAATGAGTTTCCAAGTTCACAGTTGTGGTTTAGAGACTCCAAATTATCTCCTCACTGAAAACAGCATAGATTGTAGTTCACAGAGAAGATAGCTAACAGCACATAGTGAGATTTCTCCTGCAGGATGTGGCTGTGTCAACATTTCAAACCTCAACATTTCCTCCAAACTCAGTTTTTCCCCTTTCCTTCTGTGTTCCAGCTACAGCAACTCTTTAATCTAGCCCTGTAGTGTCCTTTTCTAGATATGGATATAACCTCTTAGTTGTTCATACGCTGATTCTTCTATTCCCCAAATAGGTTGTAGAGTCTTCTAATGGGTGTCTGTCCTATCATAGACGCTTCTCTGTATTATAGGAAGCACTTTCTTCAGGGATTTCACTTGTACAGCATTAAGATAATTCACTAGTGGCAGACTGCTGACCAGGACCCACCAACTGGATGACAGTCCTAAAGTAGCCAAAGCACTAAGCGATGGTTCCAATTTGGCTGTCAATGAAGACAGTAGATGCGTCTGACTGTAGGTAACCAGGGTGAAAACTGGGGCAGTTTTGCAGTGTTTGCAAGCTGAGATCACCGCAAGATGGTGACCTTAGTGGACAGCAGAAGTTCCTTTGTCTTGTTTGGATCTGCAGAAACACCAGCAACTCTTTTTTCAAGCCTGTACTATTCTGTGGTTTTGGCTTTTGTTCTGAAAGCTTTATATCACAGCCTGGTCTTGCATCTCTGAGGTATCTGAGGTGCTGGCAATATTTTCTGGTAACCAGCCAGAAATCATCTTCTTTGGTTGTAACTAAAAATTCTATCTGCTACATAACCCCTTGCCCAATCTAATCTTACCTTAGAATCTCCTGTGCTTTCTGTCTCAGAATGCTATCTTGTCCCATTTATATTTTTTACAATTTTTACTTAATTATTTGTTGAATAGATTTCCTGTCCAAAGGGCCTATATGTGTCTGGAGAGCAGAGCTAGTACTCGTTATGTAGAATGTATCTCCTTGTGTAGTGCAGTAACTGACGTTCAGTGTTGGCTCCATGAATGTTTTGAAGTATTATAAGAAGCATGTGGAAGCATCAGTTTCTTTATTTTCTCAGCTTCTGTGCTTTGTTCAATGAGCAACCCAATAAAAAAAAATTTCTCTTGATTTCCCTAGACTAAGTAGAGCCTAAGGCATAGGCTTATGGTTTTCAGTTGCAGTGTGCTATCTCAGGGAACAGGCATGGTGGAAAAGACAAGTTACGTATGTATGGAGCAGGAGTCCATGTGAGATTTGTCTCTTGTATAGGGAGATCTGTGGTCTCTACAGTCAGACCGGGTGTTTGGGAGCTCAGCTGCAACCCATGACCCTCTTGGCAATATGGCCTAAGCCCATAATTCGATCATCACAGGGTGCAGAGGTCTTCTCTCTGCTCTGAGAATTATGTCAACCATGGCCCCGGCATCTTCTGGCCATAGTAGGACAGCTCTCTGATTCACAACCACAACAGAGTTCATTGGCTGCTGCATTTATACAAATTGAGTCTGACTCTGTGTTGGGAGGAAGGGAGGAAAGCGAAGTGGGCTCTCTTCAAGAAGTAGAGGGGTCATCCAGACCCTGCCAGTTTCCAGGGTGGAGAGGTATTTTTTATTTATTTTTTTTTTAAAGATTTATTTTTATTATTTTTTCATTGGAAAGGCGGATATACAGAGAGAGGAAAGACAGAGAGGAAGATCTTCCGTCCGATGATTCACTCCCCAAGTGAGCGCAACGGCCGATACTATGCCGATCCGAAGCCAGGAGCCTCTTCCGGGTCTCCCAAGCGGGTGCAGGTTCCCAAAGCTTTGGGCCGTCCTCGACTGCTTTCCCGGGCCACAGGCAGGGAGCTGGAAGGGAAGCGGGGCTGCCGGGATTAGAACCGGCGCCCATATGGGATCCCGGGCGTGCAAGGCGAGGACCTTTAACCACTTACGCCACCGCGCCGGGCCCGGAGAGGTATTTTTTAAAAGAAAGAAAAAGCCCAGCACTTTTTGTATAAAATGTTTATTTCAAACAGCACGCACAGCAGTCATTAAGGGCAGTTCTCCTCACTAGAGAGAAATCAATAGCCATTGTAGCATAACTAACAAAAGAGAAATAAATAACAAATAACAAAATAAATAACAAAAGAGACATCTTGAAAAAAAAAAGGAAAGTTGAAGTAGTGACATATTTTGAAAAGATACGCGTCTACTATTTTCCTCTTTTAGAATTTAATTTATTTCGATATTTTTCTGGATGAATTATTTTGGCATTTATTTTCTCTTCCCTCTTGTTGTAGATATTACCTTCTGGAAACAATAACACAGATATACTGATTATAGTTCTGATTTATAGATTTATACATAAATCTACTTTTTCTTCATTCCTGATACTGAAATAGCATAGATTCCTTCATAATTACAAAAGAACTGCTTTCACACAAACACAGAAAATGCAAAGTTTATCAAAAAAACATATCTACTTCTTTTTTTAAGATTTAAAAAATTTTATTGCAAAGTCAGATATTTAAAGAGGAGGAGAGACAGAGAGGAATATCTCCCTTCCAATGATTCACTCCCCAAGTGACTGGAACGACCAGAGCTGAGCTGATCGAAAGTCAGGAGCCAGGAACTTCTTCTGGGTCTCCCACGCAGGTGCAGGGCCGTCCTCAACTGCCTTCCCAGGCCACAAACAGGGAGCTGGATGGGAAGCGGGGCACCCAGGATTAAAACCGGCACCCATATGGGATCCCAGCGGTTTCAAGGCGAGGGCTTTAGAAACTAGGTCATTGCTACCACCCTTTATCTACTTCTTGAATCATTTTATCCAGGGCATGATTCTATTTTGCTTTTATTTTGTGATTTCAAATGTTTTGTGGCAATGTAAATTTAGTATAAATTCTAACCCTACACATCTTTGTTGTCATGGAAAATGACTACTTTGTATGACTTCAAATGTGTCTGCTTTTATCTTCCTAATCCAAGAATCTAATACAGATTAGGAATAGAGGAAGAAATATCTATTTTTAAAATGAGAAATTTGTGGCCATTGATGAGTATTGATCCTATATGAATTCATCCTTAAAAGTTATGAAGTTGTGGGGTGGATGTTGTGGTTTAATAAATTCAACCATTGCCTAGGGCATCTGCATCCCATGGGAAGTGCATGAATTGCTCATCTACTTCCAATCCTACTTCCTTTTAATGTGTCTGAGTGGCAGCCAGTGAAGGTCCAAGTACCTGGTTTCTTGCCACCTGTGTGGGAGACTCAGATGGCATTTCTGGATCCTAGGTTCAGTTCAGCCCAGCCTTTGCTATTTTGGATGCTTGGGAAGAAAACCAGTGGATGTCATCTCTTTGTCTTTCTTTGTATGAGTGATAAAAAGAGATTCAAAGTCATGAAATTTTCTAAGCATTTTGATGTGGTGTGTGTGTGTATTATTGAAAACTTACCATGATCTAGGTGTTGTGACATCTTCATTTCCTTTTTCCCTCTGATATGTGCTATTCTTGTCTCCAATTATCAACAAAGGAATAAGTCACTCATGCTGTAAAAGGAAATGTTAACAATTTATTTCAGTCAGCCTAACTTCAGAACTCCTGTCCTTACCAAGAACAGAAAACTCAGAAATGTGAATGATAGAATGTTGCCAGTCGTTTTCTGAGTAGTATGCCAAGTTAACTCTCAGGGCAAAGGGTTCCTGATCTTTAGCTTTCTGTTACATTTTTAAGTTGTACTTAAATCATCTTTATAAAAATATAATACAATAAAGTGAAATGTTATTGTGTAATTAAATATGAAAGTCTCAGACTACTACATTAAGGGTGATAGTTAACAGTCATACAAAGCATGTCACAAAATCATATTAATGTCTTTTGTGTAAATGAAATTTCCCTGGTAATTTCTGAATGTAGAGCTTGTTTTCAAACTAGAAGACACTTTCCTTCCAAGGAAACAAATGAAGCGTGTAAAGCCCATTTTCCCACCTATGAAGATGTTTCATGACAGCCAGTGACAGAAAAAGAGGCTAGTGAGTGAGCAGACAGGATAATACAAGCAATCACAACTGGCCTGTCTCTGAGCAAGTGCGGGGTCTCTCAAGATGGTAAGAAGCTGTACAAATACGAGCACACTTGAAAGCTTTAGAAATATGTGGATGAAGATACTGAATTTGATATTTGAATTTTAACACAACTTGGAAACTGGACATTTTTGCCCTTTGTGTAACCTTCTTTGACAAAGGAAAATGATATTATTGCACTGATGGCATACAACAAGGTAAGCAAGGGTTTCTGGAAAGATGACTTCAAACACTTAGAATCTGACAGCAGAAGATGATCTGAGATGAACCAGGCAGCTGGAGTGTCAATTCCTGCTTGAGGATAAATTCATAATGAGAAATCACCTTTTATTTTTGGGGAGAAAAAGAGAAGCAGCACATGACATCAGGAGCTGGTCTGGCTTTCCTACCTGGGCCTTGGTGTTCTGATGTTGGTTATAAACCTCAAAACAACAACACGAGCTGATTATGATACATCCAGACCAGATCCCTGTTGCTCATAATCTTATATGAGTACAGCAAACATGGCCAAAAGCAGCTAGAATGAGTGTTTGCTGCTTCTTTACTATTAACATTATAGCTTCAGTATGGCAAGTTTTGTATTCTAGTTATCTTTTATTTTTTATAGATTTATTTATTTATTATTGGAAAGGCAGATTTACAGAAAGAAGGAGAGACACAGAGAAATATCTTCCATCTGCTGGTTTACTCCACAAGTGGCTGCAACAATCAGAGCTGAGCCCATCCTGAGCCATGAGCCTCTTCCGGGTCTCCCATGTGGGTGCAGGGTCCAAACATATTTGGCCATCCTCGACTGCTTTTCCAGGCCACAAACAGGGAGCTGAATGGGAAGTAAAGCAGCCAAGACAAAAACTGGTGCCCATATGGGATCCCAGCATGTGCAAGAGAAAGATTTAGCCATCGTGCCGTGCCGTGCCCTCTAGTTATAACTTAAAAGCATTTGTTTATTGATTTACTTGAAACAAAATGAACAGAGAAAAGGAAAAAAATCTTCCATTCTGTGATTCAATCTCTAAATGGTTACAACAACCAGATCTGGGCCAGACCAAAGCTGAGATGTAAGAACTCCATACTCATCTGCTACATGTTTTAGGAGGGCTCAGGTGCTTGGGCCATTTGATGGCTTCTCAGGTATATTATCAGGAAGGTAAATGAAAAGCAGAGCATTTGATATTCAAATTAGCACTACCTTATGGAATGTTGGAGGCACACGTGCAGAGTAACACATTATGCCACAATGCTGTCCTCCCAGTTAAGTTTTATGGAAGATATACAATCACAAAATCATACCCGTTTTGCTGACAGCATCAAATTCAGAGTAATATTCTGCTACTTACAGCCTCCCTTAAGCCTCATGCCCTTATCTTAAAATGGCTGTGTTTTAACACCATCTGTGCTGATGCCCACACTAACCCATGGTGAGTGTTCTTCTTGGCTGAAATGTGCAATAAACCAGTGTGTCCAACTACAGATGCATTCTGGTCTTTGAATGGAAGGCATTGGCAAAAGCACATTTTATAGGTAATTATGCTAAAGTGAATTTTATGAATGTGTCAGTTAACATCCTGAAATAATAAATAACACAAATTAACAAGTCACTTGAAATTGCTTAAGAAAAATAGAAGGGTTTTGTTTTCTTAAGTCAGAAAACACAAGTGATAGAGAACAAAAATACAGATAGAATGTCTGCCTATTTACCTCATCATTCACCTTAACATATACAGTGGGGTTTGTTTTTTCCTAGAAGTGACATTTTACTTGAAAGAGTGACAGAAAAAGTGGCTGTGAGAGAAAGAGGGAGGCACACACACACACACTCACACACACACACACAGGTGGGATGTAAAGGAGAGATTTCATCTCTTGGCTTACTCCCCAAATGTCTAGAACTGGGTCATGCAGAAGCCAAGGCTGAGTCATGCAGAAGCCAAGGCTGAGTCATGCAGAAGCCATGAGCTGAGAATGCCATCTGGGTTTCCCACATGAATGGCAGAGACTCAGTTACTTGGGCTTTCCATCATCAGTTACTTGGGCCTTTGCAAGTACATTAGCAAGAGCGTGATTCACAAACGAAGGAGCCAGCACTTGAAACAGCACACCAATATGGAATGTGGAACAACCAACAATGGTTAAATTGGATGTGCCATTTCACCATCACACAGAATCCATTTTTCCCTAGTTTTCACCAATAGAATCACATGGCTTTCTTCATCTAGTGAAGGTTTGTGGTAGATTTTATAGAAGCTAGCCCATAGTCAATATGAATACCTGATGTCTACCTTTCAATCTCTTTTTCCTGTTCCAAGTAAAAACACTAGGACTTGCTCAGCTTCTTTTTTTTCCATTTTATAATCCACTTGCAAATATGACTGTAAGATCTCAATTTCATCAATCATGACTAACGTGCTAGGAGAAGATAAGTAAAGGTGGTGTCTATCGTCCCCTGAATTCCTACTGCAGGGATAAGAAGCAAGGCAGTACAAGATACTTTGATTCACTTCCAGAATTTGGCAATCTAGGGAGAAATGAAATCATCTAAAAGACAAATAAAAGGGGTTAGTGTTGTGGAGGACCTGGTAAAGCTACTGCTTATGATACCACAATTCCATATGGGTGCTAGTTAGTGTCCCAGCTGCTTCACTTCTCATCCAGCTCCTTGATAACGGCCTTTCCTTCTATGAGATCAGAAAGAAACTTCTTGCTTCTTCCTGGCCCAAGCCCTGACCCTTGTGGAGTGGAGCAGCAGAGAGACAGAGGGCATGGTAAGTTTATATTTATTAAAGCAAAACAGAGTTACAAAGAACTTCCATGGATCCTGTACACATTTTCCTTTTGGAATCCTTCCCTCAATTAAAAAAAAATACTTTGTTTTGTGGCCGAGTGATGCAAAGATAGGTGTATCGTGAAATCTCGTGTTCCACATATGTGCTGGTCCAACACCTATTGGAACGCAGAAGGCCTTGGACATTCTAAGTACACTAAACCGTGAGTCCATCCTTATCCTATCACCATAGATCAACTGTTTTTGTGTTGGTGCTGAATGTCTGTAGCACCACCAAGTTCATGTAGTGAATCCATAGTTTCCCATTTTATGACATTTTGCAGCGCCTTAGAGGAGATTGAGTTCATGTTATTTCATAATGGTGGGTGCTTCATCACAGAATCAACGCTTTTAAAAGCAGAGGGACAGGGCCCGGCGCGGTGGCGCAGTGGTTAAAGGTCCTCGCCTTGCACGCCCGGGATCCCATATGGGCGCCGGTTCTAATCCTGGCAGCCCCGCTTCCCTTCCAGCTCCCTGCCTGTGGCCTGGGAAAGCAGTCAAGGACGGCCCAAAGCTTTGGGACCCTGCACCCGCGTGGGAGACCCGGAAGAGGCTCCTGGCTTCGGATCAGCATAGTATCGGCCCGTTGCGCTCACTTGGGGAGTGAATCATCGGACGGAAGATCTTCCTCTCTGTCTCTCCTCTCTGTATATCCGCCTTTCCAATGAAAAAATAATAAAATAAATCTTAAAAAAAAAAAAGCAGAGGGACAGAGAAGGTTCTCTTTCTCCATGCAGGAACGACTGTGAGCACACTGAAGGCAGGAGGCTGTCTGCAAGTTTTCTGTGCCTGGAGAGCTTTCCCTGGACATCAAATCTGCAAGCATCTCCATCTGCCTCCCAACTGTGAGGAATGTATTTCGGTTTTGTATGCCAGCCAGTCCATGCATTTTGTTACAGCAATTTGGGTAGACTGAGACATCAAGCCAAACCATCCCGTTATTGAAGGGACTGATAGAGTTTTTGTTCATTCCTGAATTACCATTCAGGTTTCAGTTTCCAGCCTTCTCTCCCGTTGTCAAGGAGTCAGTCGCATCCTGCAGCTACCCATTTTCTAGCCACAAAGCCTGAAATCCACAGCCTCTATCGTTTGCTCTTTTCTTGGTGAGGCATAGCCCTGCAGAGTGCAGCAGACGGCACATATTAGAAGACTGTGATGACATCTTTCTAGTGTTAGGCGTCATGTGCTTGGCCACTGCTAAAATCCTAGGTCAATAATCTCTTCGTCATAGTGATAGGAGACAATCAAAATAGAAGGGTAATATTACAAATAAGAGCAGTTCATTTGACATAACTGTGTAAATTATGATTTTAAATGTGATTAGCATATTTTCATAGGCCCTGAAAAGTAAATTGTGTATTTGCTCTGCATAATGGGGAAGTCAACCCAGATCCAAGGTCAAACTTAATTATAGAAGAATTTTATGTTGTAGTTGTATGCAAAATAAACTTTCTTCATCTCAAGGCTTTCCAAAAGTGTAGAAAATAGAAATGGGATCCATACTGTGTTATGCAGAAAAAGCTACCAAAGATTAAATTAACCTTTGCTTTCTTACTGTACCTAATGGAATTAGACTTACGATTGCCTAAAAACATCATTGCAGGGGTCTGGATTTACGACAGTTTGTTATGTCTCTAACCCTGGGCTGTGCTTCCAATTCAGCTCCCTGCTAAAATGCCGGGGAAAACAGCCCAAAATAACCCAAATCTTTGGACTCCTGCCACCCATGTAAGAGACCCAGATGGTGTTCCTTGCTCTGTGTTTGGTCTGACCCAGCCCCAGCCATTCCAGCTATTTGTGGAATGATCCAGCAGATAGAAATTTTGTTTCTCTTGGTGTCACCCCCTGTTTCTGTCACCTTGGCCTTCACATAAAGTAATGATAGGAAACATCATTACTGTGTGCTTTGCACTGGCATGGCCGTCCTCTTCTCTCTCTTCCCTTAGACCCATGTTCACGAGAGCAGTCCTGTTTTTTCTGTACTGGGCAAACATCAATGCTCTTCACAGAAGCAAGAACTGTGCTTGTTTTAAAATCACTAGTATTATTTATCTCCCATATCTTCCATCTAATAAAAATATATTACATTGAGAAATGAGAAAATAAAGTTGAATTCAGTGTAACAAATAAACATGAGAAAAGACTGGTCAGTATAATTTTTCAATATCCACATTTTTTTTTTTTGCTTTCTCTATTTGGAGACAAACATAGATAGCTTGACAAATTTCTGGAAAATGTAATGAATTTAAAATTTTGAAATCTATAATTTACCCCAACTTCACGCGGGTGTATGTTCAATAGTGACCACCAACTTTTTCTGTCAGCATTTCCAGTTCTTCTTTTAACAAAATCCTTCTGAAGATCAGCCAGCCTAACTCCCCTTTGCTCTTTCAACCTCCATCCTCTTGCTCCTAATGGAAATGAAAGCAAAAGGTTGTCATTGTGCTCATAATATTTGCTTTTCTGAAAGACTGATTCCACCAATGGCTCTCCTTCATAAAATCTATTCCCAATTTTCTTAGTCTTTCCATAAAACTATTACTGTCTGAAATCTATGCATTTTTGATTCCTCTGAATCTCCTCCATGGTTGTGAAATTGATATATTCTCCCCAAAGACGTTGGTATGTAATATTATTTTTTGTTTTAAGTTACACTATTCCCTGCAGCTCATCCAGTGCTTGTTTTTTAAAAATTCATTATTATTATTATTGTTATGCTCACCTTCGCAGAATTTTACAACATAAAGCAGCATGTTTCACTTGTTATTGCCATGAAGAATAGTTTGTTTCCTTTTCTAACGGATTAATTATGTGTACACTAATTATTCAAAACTTTCTGAATATTGACAATATATACTAAATAAAAATATGCATCAAAATTCTGATCCATGATGCTAGTTGTAACTCCCTGATGTGTGGCTTCAAAACAGTCGTAGGCTAGTAACTTTCTAAATCTTCAAGTGAGGTTTCTAAAATATTTGTGAAATTGTGCTGTGTTATGATTTCTATTCTGATCTCATGGTATTTTTAAAAAAGCCTACAACGAGTAGGTATGTAGGCTATCCTGCAGACTCAACCCCATGATATAGTGTGATTTGAGTCTGAGATACTCCACAATATGATTCAGCTTCCTGTTAACAAGCCTGGGAACACAGCGGGCAACGCCCCAAGTGCTTGTCTTTTTGCCGTCCTCGTGGAGAATCCACATAGAGTTCTTGGCTCCTAACTTTGCCCTCCCTGGTTCTTGCTGGCATGTGGGGGATAAACCAAATGGAACAGAGGATCAACAGCTCTCTCCCTCTCCTTCTTTCTTTTTCTTTTCTCCCATCTCCCTGTCACTCTTCTCAAATAAGTAGATAGATTTTAAAGAAAAGTCACAAGGGCTATTTTAACATTCTAAAGGCAGATAGGGTTTCTTCACATCACACAAACCAAAGGTCATAGAATGGTGGTAGGAAAAATTCTGCTTTTCTTCTCTCCTTAAAGTGTCTGAACTCTTGTGTATCCTTTGTAACTATTCTTCCAAGTTGGCTTGCCTTGAGTATATAGGTCGATTTTTCCAGCTACTTTTATCTGACATTTTTTGCTTTTCTCCCCAGTTCTGGAAGTCATTATTTTTTGAGGTAGGTCACACTTCTAAAACTGCAGCAAAGCAACTATAATGCTACTGAAAACTGGTACACATTGGCTTTTGTACCAGGCAAAGTGGCCATTACCTGAAACAACAGATTCCAAAGGAACTGAAGCAACCTTTCCTCCCACTTCTATTATTGTGATGTCAATATTTACATGGTAAATTACAGGTTTACTTTACTTACTCATTTTCTAGAGGATCTTTTTTTGTAAGACCTAGGATGATATACAGAGAGACTGGGATAATGGTAGCTATTATGAATACATAGTTGACTGTGAACATGATAAAACTGATTTTATACCTGGAAACTTGGATGGATTTCACCCCAGAAAGATGGTGAACTGTTTATATAGATAAAGCTTAAATTCTTAAATTGGTCTAATTTCTCTAGTTCTCTATGCTTTTTTAGATTTTTTTTTCAACCTTTGAGAAAGTATCATTTCTTCCTTTTTTTTTTTTTTTTAAGATTGATTTATTTTTGGACCCAGTACCGTGGCTCAATGGTTAAATCTCCTCACCTTACGTGTGCTGGCATCCCGTATGGGCACCAATTCAGGTCCTGGCTATTCTACTTCCCATGCAGCTCCCTGCTTGTGGCTTGGGAAAGCACTAGAGGATGGCTCAAATCCTTGGGACTCTGTGTGGAAGAATTGGAAGAAGATCCTGACTCTTGGCTTTGGATTGGCTTAGCCTCCAGCTATTCTCTCCACTTGGGAAGTGAGCCAGCAGGCAAAAGATTTCTGTCTCTCCTTCTCTCTGTAAATCCACCTTTCCAATAAAAGTAGTTAAATCTCAAAAAATTATTATTATTATTATTTTATTGGAAAGGCAGGTCAGATTTATGGAGAGAAGGAGAGAGGATATTCCATTCTTTGTAAACACCCCAGATGACAACAGCTGGAGCTGAGCTGACCTGAAGCTAGTAACTAGGAGTTTCTTCTGGGTTTCCCAAGTGAGTGCAGGGTCCCAAGGATTTGAGCCATTTTCTACTTCTTTGCTAGGCTAAACACAAAGAGCTGGATGGGAAGTAGGGCTGCTGGAATTTGAATCAATGTCCATATAGGATCCTGGTACTTGCAAGGTGAGGATTGAGCCAGCACATCTATCCTGGGTGAATGCTATTTCAATTCAAACTGGTATTCTCATGAAAATCTGTCAGAGGATTTCTATTGGAATTGAACAACCCATTTATTAAAGGGTATTTCATTGGCTTTTCTCTCCTGCATCCCTTGTCTTCCTCATGTATTTTATTTCTCAATTGAAATATAGGCATGCAAATCCTTGTCTTAAGATCTACTTTTAGGAGCACTAATTGATTGGGATGCAATGAATGACAATTCTAAAATTTTATAGGGCCTGGCATGGTAATCTAGCTGCTAAAAGTCCTTGCCTTGTACATGCCAGTATTTCTTATGGGCACCAATTCTACTCCCGGCAGTCCTGCTCCCTGCTTGTGGCCTGTTTGGGAGCCTACACCCATGTAGGAGACCCTGAAGCAGTTCCTGGTTCCTGGCTTCAGATTGGCTCAGCTGCGGCCCTTGTGGCTGCTTAGGGAGTGAATCATTGGACAGAAGATCTTCCTCTCTGTCTCTGCTCCTCTCTGTATACCTGACTTTTCGTTAAAAATAAAATAAATATTATTAAAATACAATTTTATGTAGTTTATATATAGTGTCATCTATCTTCACCCATCTGTTATCGATATGATGCATTTAAAATACAAATCTACTCTAGTAAGTGTTGACATTCATTGTTCCAAGTTGTTTCATTGTCTTTTTTGGCATTAGGAATACCAAAATCATAGTATGTGTTGCCCGTTGTCACAGATTTTATCATCTCAAGGGGGAGAATAGCATTACTTGAATTCTTACACAAAGTAACTCATCCTTCTTTGAACACTGCATAGGACCAGTGAAGACCATGCTGAAATGATCAACATTAAGGCATCTAAACAAGCCTTAGGTGGTAAACGTTAGAAACAGGACAATATGACCACACATTCTCCCTGACCCTGTAGGATTTTAGATTGTACCTGAATTAAACAGAAAGCAATAATCATCTTGTTTTGCTTTAAAAATCATTTTAGATTTTTCCAGTGCTACATTTAAATGACCTAGTTGAACCATATGGCAGAGACGGTTTCAATTACATTAATTACTTACAGGACATGTAGATGGCACAGTATGAAACTGAGTTGCTCCCTGCTCTACTATTTCTCCGTGCAACAATGCCGTGATGCTGTTGCTGGGTATTCATTTTTGTTATTTCGAGTATAATTCCATTTTCATTTCCTTTGAAGGCAAATAAATTGAGTTAAAATTATTTTCCCTGTCTCAAAATTCCATTTTCTCATTAAAGTTCAACTAATGTCTATAATTTTGAAAAATGATGCTATGCCATTTCTGAATGAAGTAGCCCAAAAATAGCCTGTTTGCCTGGGGTTAATGGACTCAAAGATTGAAAAGAGATGTAAAAAAATTATAATTAACTACTAATTTATGTTATGTAGTTGACATGATGAACACATTTTATCTGCAAAGATATGCTAATAATTAGTGGCAGTTTAACAGTGAAAATTTTTAAATATGGATGATCTTAAATTTTTCACTGATTTTACATGCTCCATGCATTTTTTTTTTAAGATTTACTTATTTTTGATTGAAAGAAGGTTTAAAGAGAGGAAAGACAGAAAGATCTTCCATTTGCTGGTTCACTCCCCAAATTGCCACAACACCCAGAGTTGAGCTCATCGAAAGCCAGAAGCCAAGTTTCTTCCCCCATGTGTTACAAGGGCCCAAGGCTTTGTATCATCCTGTATTGCTTTCCTAGGCCACAAGCAGGGAGCTGGATGAGATGTGGAGCAGCTGGGATATGAAATGGCACCCATATAGGATCTTGGCACATCCACTGAGCCAGGGTGCTGAGCCCTCTTGATGTATCTTTAAGAAATTTATGGCATGAATGGTCTCCCACATGGGTCCAAGGACTTCAGCTGTCCTCTACTGCTTTCTTTAGCACACCAGCAGAGAAACTGAATCAGAAACGGAACAATTGGGTCATGCTCTGCTGTTTTTCCTGTCCATAAGAAGGGAACTTGGTCAGAAGTGGAGCAGCCAGGACACAAGTCATCCCTGTATGGACTGCATGTGCAACAGGCAGAGGAATAGTGTGCTTGGCCCCGAAGAATACTTTTAATTATTTCTTACAGCAAATCTAATACCAATAAGCCAGATTAACTGTCATTATTTTCCAAAATTATTTTGGGTTCTATACTAATACAAATAACAACAATCATGGTAAATGTTTTGAGAATATAAGGAATTACTAAAATATTTTATGACTGATCATTAGTAAAAACACTAAAATCTGGCAACCCTGCTTCCCATCCCGCTCCCTGCTTATAGCCCAGGAAAGCAGTCAAGGACAGCCCAAAGCCTTGGGAACCTGCACCTGCATGGGAGACCCAGAAGAGCTCCTGGCTCCTGGTTTCAGTTTGACACAGCTGTTATAGTCACTTGGGGATTAGATAAAAGATATTTCTCTCTTTCTCTCCTCATCTCTCTCTCTATATATCTGACTTTGCAATAAAAGTAAATAAATTTTTTAAAATACTAAAATCTAAAGTTACAACTAGATAGCTAACTACCATGAGCAGAAAATAAGTACATATATTCTCAAAAAATTGATGATCAAGAGAAATAGGAAGATAAGGTATGGAATGTGAGAAAATATTTGTAAAAACATATTTGGTAAAAGAATCCTCTAAAATATATGAAGAATTCTTCAAAGTTGTAATGGACAAAAGCTACAGATACATAGAAGTGTGCAAAGATACAAAGATGGCAAATAAGCAAATGTGCTTAGCCTTGAAGATTACTCTTGGGTTGTAAATTAAAAGGTACAATGGCAACATACTGTTAGAATGGCCCAATCCTGTATGCTGGCTTCACAATTTCTTGGTGATAATGTATGGCACCAGGAAATACCATTGATCGTTGGTGGCAATGTAAAATATCCTATCTTTGTACCATGTGGAAGACAATTGGGAACTTGTAGTGAAATGAAACATCTCTTTACCATGCAACCCAGCAATCATGCTCTATGAAAACTGAAGTTCTCAGATAAGCCTTTATACAGATGGTTATAGCAATGACAAAACTTGGCAAAACCAAGATGCTGTTCAGTAGTTCACTGAACAAACTATTGTATAGCCAAACACCCAGGGGAAAACAATGAGGTGCTGAGACATGAAAATCATAGAAAATTTTGAAATGTATATGACTGAGTGAACAAGCCAATTTGGACAAGCACACAAAATGTGATTCCAAACTACAACACTACGGCAACACTAAAACAAATGAGGAGAGTAACAGGATTGGCAATTTATTCAAAGGGGGAATTTTAGGGCATTGGAATTCCTCTGTATGGAACCGTAATGATGGACATTACAGTTTATACTTATCCAAACCCACAGGCAGTACCACATTCAGAGTGAACCATACGGACAATTAGTGCTGGGAGATAAGGATGTGGCCAAGTAGGTTCACTGTGACAGAAGCAGAACTGTGTTGGGGGATGCTGATGTTGGGGGAGGCTGAGTATGTGAGAAGTCTGCTCTTTCTGCTTAACTTTGCTATAAGTTTCAAATTGCTATATAGTATGATCATCTCTTGCTCCACCAAAAACAAAAAAAAAAAAGAAGAAGGGGTTCCAGAAATATGAAAAAAAAATACTAGAAAAGCATTCCACTTTCTATTTTAAGATCTCTACAGGGTAATTGACTCCGTAAAGCAAACACAGTAGTGATAGACCATAAGGTTTATCACAGACATGAACGCAAAGCATTTATCACTAAAGATGGGAAGAGGGAATAGAAGGATAGACTCCTGCACAGAGTTTAACCCATGAGCCACAGCTCACAAACAGCCCAAAGACATGCCAACTTTTTTGGTGTGTTTTCAGGAAGCCCTACAGAAACCAAATTGGTTGTCCACATTGAAAATCTGAAGGTTTTGTACATATTCCTGATATTTTACTTTTCTTCATTAATGTGTGACTCCAGTTGCCTTGCAACTGTGCATGGCAACATGAAGCGTGAGTTGACTAACCCTGCTTTCGTAGGCTGTTAGGGGCTGTCTGGCTTGTCTTTGCCTTCTGCATTCCCTACTTTATTCTTGACTTTGAGAGCCATTGATCACCCTACTCCAATACTGTCTTACTCGCTTCCTTGTGTTGTCTTAGGCCAGCAGTCATTTTATTTGTGATATTGGGTCTCAATCATTAAGAGAGAAATTATTTAATACCTACTAAGGCACATACCCCTTTAGTCACGCATCATATAATAATTGTTGCTTTACTTAGATGCCAATCTAGCTGACCCAGTCAAATTCTCTCCGGTACTTTTGTTGGAAAGCCTGCCCTGCATCTGTTTTGCCTCCATTTAGTTGTGTGATTTGATTTTCCTCTGGGGAACTCTGCCCACTCTTCCTGATTTCCTGAATTGTATGTTCTACTGGGACAGCTATTAATCAACTTGTGCCTCCCTGTGGCCTGATCAGACTACAGTTTGAAGATTGAGAGAAGTGAAACAGGCTGGGAACTCGCTGCACTCACTCGTTCTGCTTGTGTGGCCCTGATGAAGACAGCCTTTGTTCTCACTTTGGTTTCTGTCTTTTCAGATGAAACGCGGTTTTTTATCTCTTACATTTTTAATTTGTAGACTAAGCGACATGATTCTTGACAAAATGCAATTCCTTCAAACTATGGAGAATCAGGAAATATTGCATACAATTAAGAAACAGTAAGATGGAAGTTAAAAAAACAATGTTACATAAGCGGTAGCTTCCACCTTAATCTGAGATAAGCAGATGACAAGAGTAGTGGGTGATGGGTGGTGGTTCTCTGCCAAAATCTGTATTTTCAATAATTTTTATCTAGAGATGCTAAGGATTATTTCATACACTAAGGTAGATGTTTTGTAATTTTTTTGTTTACCTGATATTCTCTCTTATGTTGTTTGTGTGATGCAAATTCTGCTTATTCTGATTTTTTACTTCATACTGATTTGGATGTAGTTAGTCACCTTCTGTCATTAATTGATTTACCTTAATATATTCATATTATATATTAGTTGAAATAATTTAACGTTTAAGAAGTTCAAATGTGATTAATACCTTTACTTCTCTTTAGATCAAAGTTAAAACTATTGAAGGTCTAAGTTTGATTATAATTTTGCGTCTCAGTTGTCCAGTAGCTTATTTATGCCTGGTATGTAAACATGCCAAGTTAAAGATTGCTCTTACTGTTTTATGTTACTGAAGCATGGTAGCATTCCTCAGCCTTCTTTCTGACATATACATTTAATTGTCCCCGGTCTCTGAAACATTAGAAAGAGCATTGAGTGTAACTGTAATCCTTTTGAGGGATGTATACTTTAGGTCCTTAATGGAACTGTAACGAAATAGCTCACACTGTTCCTGCTAGGAAGAACAAGGGAAGGTAAGCAAGACCTTGATTTTGAAACAGCCCCTAAGGCTCTCCAATTTCCCCGTAGTCAAAGCACCCAGGAAGTTAAAATGTAGTATTTGGGTGCACCACTTTCTGAGTCCCAACACCCTCAAATTACCCATTCTTTTCTGTCTGGATTTATGATAAATTCATCATCCAGTTTTCATATTTTCTCTTGCTTTATTTATCATGGGCATATCCTGAACATCTCTTCTAAGTCACAAAATCTCTCCTTGCCTGTGACTAATCTAGTATATAATTCATATAACAAGAATCTCTTTACTTTTTAAAATACTAAATAATGTTACCAGACATAATAGTTGTAACTATGTATGAACTACTATGTTGATCCTTTTAAGTATTTTTAGCTACTTATATAAATCTCCTACTTCTGCTTTCTTTGCCTGCTGACTCATGTTTTAAAAGTTTGTTCTTGGAAATTTTGTGTATCTTGCTTTGAGAGATAATTTACAGGGAGAGAAGTTTAGTTTATTCTGGCCAGAAGCTTCAGCGGAATAGTCAACTGAAGAAAACTTTATTCTAACTTCTAGCCTCAGAAAATATAGGTACTGAAAATTTGATTCCCAAAGTATGTGACTGTTGGAACATTATTATGCATTTTTACAGAAGAGTGATTTGTCCACCCAGAAATTACGAAGCTCCTAATTCCCTCCTTGTGCTGGTGCATAAATTTTCCAAGCTGTTCCTTCCATTGAAAAGTAGCTTTTTTTCTGAATGTGCAGAGAGAGCAATTTCAATTCAGACTTCTGTGCAGGTTTCTCTTTTTCACTCCTGTGAATATCAAAACCCAAGGTACTGGATAATTAAGGTTATGGTGGACTGCTGATTGTCAGTTCTTGTGCCATTTACTATCTAGATTTTTGAACAAATTCTTTGTATTAAGATCTAGGAAGTTTTACTAATTTTTTAAGAGTACAGTATTGAGCTTAAAATGACACATATTATATTTTACCAAACATTATATTTGCTTTGTTGAGAGGGCTGTTCAGAATATCTAATCTTGTAATATTACAGCAAGTAGAATTTTCTACATTCAAAAGAAGATTGCATTTGTTGCTTCATTTATTGCAAGAGCTTTTACTGATTTCTTCAAAAGACAGTACTACTTTGTGTTTTTAAAAATATATATAGTAATGCATGAATCAATTGCGACACAATAAATAAGTGGCAGACCCAATCAGTTCTGCTAAAACGTCTTTATTTTTAAATTTATTTCAATATGTTTCATATGTTGAATGTTCTAAAACAATAGCATTTCTTGTTTTTTTTTTCATTTCATAGTCTGCTACTTATTAACTGTGCCCACATTTCATTCCACCTGTTTTTCAGTTTCTGACCTTTAACTTGGATGAGAATAAATAAATGTTTATAATGTTTATACTCAGAACACATTTTATGTGTACCTTTTAATAGCTACTTTCAATTCCGGTGTCAGAAACCGTAAAAGATCCTGCTGTTTTCTGACTATGATATCCAGGTTGCCTCTGGGAGATGGCTGGATCCTACCTCCAAGGGTTATTGAACAGAAGTAATTACTTCAGATGTTTAATTGCTTGTCTGGTTTCAAAGCCTCATTCCATCACAGATTTTTTTTTTTTTTTGCTTCAAAATTTGCTATTATCTTTTTCTTTCTTTTTTTTTGCGTTTTTTTAAAAGATTTATTTATTTTTATTGAAAAGGTGGATATACAGAGACTGCAGTGGCTGGAGCTAAGCGAGTCCGAAGCCAGGAGCCAGAAGCTCTTCCAGGGGTCCCACATGGGTGCAAGGTCCTAAGGCCCCGGGTGGTTCTAGACTGCTTTCCCAGGCCACAAGCAGGGAGCTGGATAGGAAGCAGGGCTACTGGGACTAGAACTGTACCCATATGGGACCCCAGTGCGTGCAAGGCGAGGACCTTAACCACTACACTATTGCACTGGGCCCAAAATTTCTATTATCTTTAGAAAGCATTATTTTCTTCATTTCTTCTTATCCACATAGGCTAATGTCTACACAGCTACCTAATAGTACTTGTATAGATTTTCTGTCTGATGGATAATAAGAATTTCCTGAAAAAGCAGGTGTGAAACAAAAATCAACTAAATTATTGGGATTAAAATGGAGTAAGCACATTTTGTGTATGCATAACACAGTCATGTATTTTAAAATTACATTGTTAGTCTGTTCAAATATGTTTGGTCTAGATAAATATCCAACAAATTTTTAATGATATGATATGTTTATTCTGATTTGTAAAAATCATTTTAAAATACAAATTGGATATGGGCTTTGAGAGTTATGAAGCTTTTTCAGCCATAAAATGAAAATAACTAGCTTCCATATATTTAAAAGAATCTGTCTACAGTGCCTTAAGCCTAGATCCTAAGGGAGAAAAATCATCTTCTCTAATGTATATTTAATAAACAATGCTGTCTATACAGAATTGCTAATAGAAATTGCTTGACCCACCAAATAATCTCTAGTTTGAACCTTATTAGTGAATCTTCTTGTAATAGTTTGAGAAAAAAATTAGCTGTTGGATTTTTTAATTATTGATACACTATTTCCAGCGATAGTTATAATGAAAAATCAATTCCCTATTGTGTTCTTTCCAATGCCATGACAGGTCCTTTCTACTAATTCTGAAATAATAAGCCTATTTCCAACAACAGCAGAAAACTTATTTATGGTTTAAGAAGGCGAAAGTCAGGGCTTATGTCTTTGACATCCCGTTTCTGAGTACTGCTTCAAGTCCTTGTTGCTGTTTCTAATCCAACTTCCTACAGATGGACTTAAGAAAGCAGCAGATGGTGGTCCTGGTACTCACACGGGGTCCCTTCCACTTACACGGGAGATGTGAATGGCGTTCCTGCCAACTGGCTTTGCCTGGTCCAGAACTAGTTGGTGGCTGTGATCATTTGGGAATGAACCAGAGGACGAAGTCAGTCATCTCTCTGCCTCTCCCTGATGCTGAGTCTTTCAAACAAATAAATGTTTTTAAAAAGCGATTAAAAATCTCCTTTAATGTGCTATATTCATTTCCTTCTACAACCTTAAAGATGTGTGCTTATCTTTATCATTTATGTTTCCTACCTGTCTCTAGAAAAATGTTTCCTTTCTCTTTTCCAAACACTGGCTCTTTCTTACCCTGCTTTTGCTTTTATCATATTTTTAGTATATCATTATATGCTTTTTCTCTTTAAAAAGAGAATAGATCCTAGAACAAAGGAATAGTATTTTCCTTATGTTTTTATTTACAAGTCACTTATTATCTTATATATCAGTCCTTAGCTGCAAGGGTTAGTGCAAAGACTCAATTGGCTACTCCAACACTTGCAAAGTCCTGGCATTCCATATGGGCGCTGGTTCATGTCCTGGTTGCTACACTTCTCATCCATCTCCCTGCTTATGGCCCCCAAGCTCAACACCCTGCACACACAAGGATACCTGGAGGAAATTCCTGGCTTTGGATCAGCTCAGCTCCAGCTGTTGTATCATCTGGAGAGTGAATTAGCAGATGGAAAAGCTTTCTGTCTCTCTTTATTTCTGTAAATCTGCCTTTGCAATAAAAATAAGATAAATCTTAAAACAAAGGGGGGAGGCTGGAGGTTTGTGATGGGCTGTAGCTCTTTTAAGATGTCCAAGGCTAAATTTGATGCCATAAATCAGTTTTGATTTGATCTTATAAAACAGCTCTTGTTATGTCTCTTAAAATCTTTACTTTCATAGTCATCTTTGTTTCTCATTGTTTTGTTTTTTCTTTTTTGAAATAAGTTTGATATAAACTACTAATATTAGTGATGAACAAATATTGAGCAGATCAGAAATGCAGCTTTACTTTCTATAAAGTGAAGAGAATATATAGACTAATGAATGTTTTATTGAAGTATAAAATTTTTTTTATTTATTTGAGATGTAGAAAATCAGAAAGAGAGGGAGCCAGGCAGAAATCCTATCTACTGGTTCTATCATCAGATGCCCAGAATGATTGGGTTGCTGTGGGTACTGAAGTTGCTGAGAGCTGGAGGATATTCATTCGCCAACCAAAAATTATATGAAGGTTTCTCAGGATAATTTTTAGTTTATTAGCAAAACAATCACAATAAAACAAACATCAACTACAGCAGACCACTGCATTATAACAGCTAATTGCTCTGAAAAGATATTTCAAGTTGAAATGTTCAAGACTTTTTTTTTAAAGATTTATTTTTATTATTATTATTAGTTTTTATTGGAAAGGCAGATATACAGAGAGGAGAGACAGAGAGGAAGATCTTCCGTCCGATGATTCACTCCCCAAGTGAGCGCAACAGCCAATACTATGCCAATCCGAAGCCAGGAGCCTCTTCCGGGTCTCCCACGCGGGTGCAGGGTCCCAAAGCTTTGGGCCGTCCTCGACTGCTTTCCCAGGCCACAGGCAGGGAGCTGGAAGGGAAGCGGGGCTGCTGGGATTAGAACCGGCGCCCATATGGGATCCCGGGCGTGCAAGGCGAGGACTTTAACCACTTACGCCACCGTGCCGGGCCCAAGACTTTTTTTTTTAATAATAAAGTGAGTTTTGGATATCTTTGTTGATTCTACTCCCACAGCATTAGCAGAATTGATGCCTTTCCTTTTAGCTGACATTCTGTAAAAGAATCTGGTAGTGATCGCTGATATTTAGAACCAGTGTGTTTTATTAAATTGATAAGCCAGACTTTAAAACCAAAATCACAGCATGAGCAAGATTAATGGTATACTGTGAGTATAGATCATATTTTATTTGAGATGACATACATATTATGGTGAGAGATAATGTAGGAAAAAAAACCCTAAATAATGGATAGAACTTGTTTAGGTTAAGAGAGATTCACTCAGAAAATTCAGCCACTGTTTTGTAAGGGGTATCTGGATCCATTTCCAGTCAAACAGTAGTTCGCAAGATTCCTTTACCTGGCAAAACTCAGGCGCTCAATTACGCTCAAAATTCTCCATCAGCAACATGTGTGTTTCTACAACATAGGTCGAAATCTTATCCTAAGTTAAATAGGATCTCTCTGTTTTGTAGTCTTTGAGATTATCTCTAGGATTAGCAGGAGAGAAGAATTTACCTGTTAGTGTTGTTGGCCTTAGGCTCACAGTGGTATTTTTGTTAGGGCGTGAATGTGCTTTATTCGAAGTTGCCAGTTCTGTTCTGAAAATTAGGTGGAAATTTTTTAACTTAATTCTTTATTATCTTGCTTGTGGTAGGAGGAGAAGCAGCTGCTACTACTCTGCTGTTGCTGCTGCTGCTTCTGTCTCTCTCTAATCCCTTGTTTTGCATTTGTACATTTCATACAACTCATTGCACTGTTAGCTAGAAGTACCTTCTTTCAGTCTAATTGGAAAAACCACCCTTCTTCCTTTACTGCACCCTATCAAATTAATTTTTGAAAAAGTAAAATGTATTGCTTGCCTGCTGGTGCAAGGTGATGAAGCAAAGGGAGATTAGACACAGCGTCTACCCATCAAGAGGACACAACAGAGTGGGTATTCATGGTGAATATACAGGTATCTGGATTTTACAAAGACTCTGGGATGGATTCACAGGAAAGGAAACTGTTTTGACTGAGACTTGAAGGATGGGAAAATGACAAACAAAACAGTAATGCAAGGCACATTGGCACAAAACAAGACAAAGGCAGTTTGGCAGGATACGAGTGAGGTATATGTGTTGGATAGTCACAGGTTCCAAGGGAATATAAAACATGTCACAGAAAGGAGGACAATCTGAGAATAATTGTTGTGTCACAATAGGCAGAATTTATAAGAGTGTATAATGAAACTATAGTAGAGGAGAAAGGTCAGTGTTGTTAACATTGAAACAAGTGTTTTCATTCACATGTGAGATAGAGTAATGATTAAATCTTAAGAAGTCTGATAGAGAAGGGGGTTACTTTGAGGCAAGTGGTAAACAGAGATGGGAGAGCATAGTGAGAAGAAGGCTTCGCAGAAGGAGTTAAAGCCTATGGAGTTACTCTGCTCACTTACTCTGTCCTCCACGGGGCTGGACCAAGCTGGAATACAGATGGCCCAGCTGCTCACTGACATGGCCCTCCTGATGGGGAAGAATGGAGTGGTGGAGAATGGAGATGGGCGAGTAAATGAAAGATATCCAGCAGAAACATTCTAGGAGGAAAGGTGAATGAGGCAAGGTGGATTTGGGAGGCAACAGTGGAATGATTAGGACATGCCTTGAATGCCGATTAGAGCTTTAACTTGATGTTGAATTTTTAGACGGAAGGTAAAATATGAAAGCCTTATCATCAGGGGAAGGATATATTTGGCCATGAATTTGGAAAAAAACCAGATTAATTTAAGAGACACTGAGGAGGGCCCTCTGATAAATAAGTGACTTACTCTCAGAAAGGTCAAAGCATTGAAAGTCAAGGAAAGCTTGACTTCCTCCCAAAATGAAGGAAGCTGAAAAATGAGAAAAATATGAGATGTGATCCTAAATGAACACCTTTTCCTACAAAGGACATTTTTGCCTGAGTGATGGAATTTGAAGAAATGTGAGGACTACTTCTCTGTTTTGATGACTGCATTCTATAAGTGCGTGCAGAAATGGCCTTTTTATGGAAGTATACCCCAACATGCTATTGGAAAAATCGATCCATGAGCTGATCTCAAATGATTCTGGAAAAGTTTCTCACTGCACATAAAACTTTCTGTAAGCTTGAGGCTGTTTGAAAATCATTAAAATTATTTGTTTCTGCAATAGTAATGTAAACATATATTGGTATGACACAACCTCATTGTAAAGACAATGTTATTGCTTAATTAAGAAGCCTGTGGAGCAGAAATGTACTTAGAAATTGTTCTGCATACATAATTTAGGATTGTGGTTTTTCAAAGATTTTTTTATGAAACCAAAGTTTAAGCTGGGGCTGTTGAAAATTGCATGTGTTTTTATATTGAATAGTTAGAATGTCAAGGATCAATTAGTTAGTCTTGGGCTCCATCAGAAATTGTACTTTTGCTTGGCTTCTTCCCTTTATTTCTGCTTCTTCCCTTCGTATAGGACCAGATAATTTTGAGCAAAGTTAAAAAATAAAACACTGCCTCTAGACCCTTAGCTGAAACACTGCTGCAGACCTTAACTCAAGATAGTGGGTAAATTAGAAGTAGAAGTAGGGCCTTGCACGGTAGCCTAGTAGTTGAAGCACTTGCCTTGCACGAGCCAGGAACCCACATGGGCACCGGTTCTAATCCCGGTCACTCTGCTTCCCATGCAGTTCCCTGCTTCTAGACTGGGAAAGCAGTCAAGAATGGCCCAAAACCTTAGGACCCTGCGCACATATGGGAGACCCAGAAGAAACTCCTGGCTCCTGGCTTCAGATTGGTACAGCTCTGGCCATTGCGGCCACTTGGGGAGTGAATCTTTGGACAAAGATCTTCCTCTCTGTCTACCCTTCTCTCTGTATATCTGAATTAAGAATAAAAGAAAAATAAGTGGAAGTCAACTGCTATTCCTTTTTTTAAAACAAACAAGTACACAAAACTATTTATTTATTTTAATTTGAAAGGCAGATTTACAGAGAGAGAAGGAAAGAGAGTGTGAGAGAAAGAAAAAGAGGAGAAAGATCTTCCATCTAGTGGTTCACTCCCCAGATGACCACAACAGCTGGAGCTGAGCCAATCCAAAGTCAGGAGCCAGGAGCCAGAAGCTTCCTCTGAGTTTCCCACATGGGCATGGAGGTCCAAGCACTTGGACCAACCTCTACTGCTCTTCTAGGCCATGAGCAGAAAGCTGGATCAGAAATGAAGCAATTGGGACATGAGCCCATGTCCGTATGGGATGCAGCCACTAAGATGGAGGATGAGCTTGCTACCCCACTGCCATGAAACCCAACCTGCAAGGCTACAGTGCAGCATCGGACGTTGATTCTATCTGTTCAAACTTGGTTTTGATCCTTAGGGAACTCGCCCCTCCTGCCTCACAACAGTGCTTTTAGGCTCAGTTGACACGAATTTGCTGCTTCATAAAGGAGTGGCGAGGACTGTGGTTTAGAAAGACAACAGTTTTCCTTCCTCAAGCGTGCATCAGGACTTTACTATTGTAATAATACGGGAGGAAACAATAAGGGGAAAGAGAATAAGGATGGATGGAAGATGAAATCCCTGAGCTTGTAGAACTGTATCACGGAAGATAAAAATTAAAAAAAGGATCCTTCTAGGTGTGCACCAGTATTTTTCTCAGGCTTCCATTTTCTTTTGGGTTCATTGTTGTTAGAAAAATTTTCACCCTCAGCTGCTCATGCCCACATCATCATGACTGACCTTGTCTTCGCCCTTGCGATGGCTTCGCTGCCTGCTTTGCGCTGACCAAATCTGTGTGCAGCATGTCTGGCACAGAATTCTCCTTTTCAATCTGCATACCTCAGTGGATGCTTTGTCATTCCTGAGTTTCTAGAATAATAACTTTTCTTATGTTTTATTCATTCAACATTTTACACCTTCTCCTCGGACTCTGTCAGTATATTATAGGAAGTATGTATTGTGCCCCATTATTTTAAGAATGGATGAATTGATCATTAGGGAATTAAAAAATTCTTTATCTCTTTCAGAACTATATTCTTTTAAAATGTTTCAAACTTGTAGCTATTGAACATATGATAAAAGTATAAAATAGCAGACAATACTCAAATTACCCTATGATAACCAGTGCTTTGAATCCATCAGCAAGAATAAATGGATTCTTGTCCAACTGTGCATATGAATGTATTTGAATTTTTATGTGCTACTGATTAGGGAAAATATTAAAGTAAATTATAAAAATAAAAGTATATCTGTTGCAGATTAGAATACATAATATCATAGAGGCACAAAATTATATCTAATGATTTAAGAACTGAAATTAGGGAGTTAAAGATACAACTGTGACTCGCTGTTGGAATCTTTTGAGATACTGTGCTGCTGAAGGTGAGCAGTGATAAATCCAGCGTTCCCTCCGGAGAGAGTCTAGCTTCACAAGCGAGGACGGGGCAGCATTCAACAGCACGTGTTTACCGTCACTATAAGCTGGGTCCTGTGAACACCTGCTTTGTTTAGGAGGGAATTCTTTTCTGCTTAGGGGTGAGGATGTCCTATTGGTTCAATGATCTTACACGGCTGCGACACAGAACCGCATCTGTCCAAGGGAAGGTGCTCCTTGTTTGTGCTCCTTTCACCATCTAATTTACACATTTTAAACTTTGCTTTGCGATAATGGCTTGAAAACCCATGCACTCACTTCTTCATCCTTCACTTATGAAGCAAGGCCTGATCTTCATGCACTGTAGGCACAGAGGAAGACTGTTAACCTTTTTCCTTGCAAATGCCTGCTTTCCTTTAGAATTTCATTGAACTATTATGTTTCTTCAAAGACATTGAAGGAAATGCATTTATTATCTTCCTTTTGTTATTATTACTATTTTTATTTCTATTTTCCACGATAGAGTTTTGTAGGTATGGGCATTCCCTCCTCCCTCCTCACTTTCTCTCCGGTTTCCCCTCTTGTCATTTTACCCAATATTATCACAGTAGTGTATTATTTTTAAAGCAGCAACATTATCAAGTTTCACGGTTCCTGGAAATAACAAAATGTTCAGATGGGCAAGTGTATCAGTTTACAAGATTTGCTTAACAAAATACTAAAAGTTATAAAGTAAAACACAAACACAAGAAATATATTTTCTCATCAATTATAGGAGTCAGAAATCCAATACCACGGTATCATCTGGGGTGATTTCCATTTCTGTTGGAATATTTATTTTAGTTTGAAAGCCTTCTTGACTCAATAATCTAGGCTAGCATTCCTATTGGTGTTTATGTTTTGCCAGGTGAGTGCCTTGTATTAACACATTTTATGTTATTGTTGCAAAATAGCTGACCTTGAGTACTTTGTGAATAAAGAGGCTTCTTGGTCTAATGATTCTTGTGGCTGGAAAATCCAAAAAGCATTGTGCTGCCTTCCTGGTGAGGGCTCCCTGAATATATTCAGTAGAAGGAAGAAGAGAAAACTGGCTAAGTGCAGAAGGGGCAAAGGGCTTGGGATGTCCTCAGTTTGTAACCCAGCTTCACAAGAACTAAGATCAGACAAGATCATAGGAATCCCTTTCAAGGGCAGCACCCTCATGATCTAATTCTGCCAGCAGGACAGCAATGGGGACCAAGCTGCCAACACACAAAGCGTCTTTTTGAGGGACACACTAAAATTATATCCTGTCATAGCAGCTCATTGTGGAATTTACTCTACTGTGGTTTGTCAGCTCATTGTTAGTCTGTGTTTTTTTGTTTTTTTGTTTGTTTGTTTGTTTCCTGGAATTTTGGTGTCTTTAGGATCAGTATTCTGACCTTGTCATTTCTGTTGGTTTTGCCAACAAATATTTACTTAGTTATTAAATATTTACTTACTTATGTTTGAAAGGCAAATTTTTACAGAGAAGAAGAAGGAGAGAGAGAGAAAATTAATCTCTGCTGGTTCACTCCCCAGTGGCTGCAGTTGCCAGAGCTGGCTCAGTCCGCAGCCAGGAGCCAGGAGATTCTTCTGGGTCTCCCACACGGGTGCAGGCACAAATACTTGGGCGATTGTTCTCTGCTTTTCCAGGCCCTAAGCAGGAAGCTGGATTCGAAGTGGAGCTGCCAGGTCTCAAATCAGTGCTCATGTGTATGCCTGCACTGAAGGTGGAGGCTTATCTTAACCTTCAACAAATATTTATTGATACTCAAACAATTATTGGTGAGAAAACCCTACAATTATTGGCTTATAATACTAATTGTTTTGTTTTCTAACCCATCTAAAATTAGGGCTGGAGTACACTCTTTGTCTTAGCTGGATATCATTTACTTGGCCGATCCATGGGAGATGGATCCTGCTAAAATGCTGAGAACTGAGTTGCTCTCTCTCTTTCCATCCTGTCTCCATGGTAATCTGTGATTCTGTGAACACTGGGCTTCTTCCTCTCACCTCGCTATGTATTCAACCTATAGCCTGTCCTTTAGAGAACCTGTATTTCTTGCGGGACCATTGAAGAATGCCAAGAATATAAAAACGAAGCTTCCATTTTTAAAAATTTAAACAAAACAGAACACTTAAGGAAGGAACTGTCATGGTATCACTTCCACCACATTTGGATGAGTACAGAGAGGCTGCAAGATTCAAGTGAGGTGATTAGGAAAGATTATGAACACTAGAGCCACTAACGCAATAGACAAGCACAGACCAGTATTTGGCTACTGTAAAGTCACACTTCTCCCTCCTGAAAGAATACTCATCTCATATGCAGAGTTTCCAAGATTCTCACTCCTATGATGTTTAACTGAGACTAAAGACCTCTATTTTAGATGTTTTAACAGCCCCAGGTTAAACTGGAGTTCCAGTATCAGGATAATTACAAACCTTCCTTATCCCAGTGAGAAATGATGGAAGGCTGGATACCATCCTCTTACTGGTGTGCTTTTTCAAAGGCCGCTTCATTTATCTGCTGGCTGCTTGATTTGTGACAAAGGAAATCTGTTGATTCTGAGAGACACCCAGTGGCTCTTCTCTGAAATGTGTCTGTTCTAGAGCTGCATTCCACACTTGTGCAGGAACCCTGGCCTTGTACTCACCAACTTGTATCTATCAGGCAAAACAGCCTGGGGAAATTCCAGATTTTTTAGATAGAAGATGCAAATTCAATAGGTTATACACAATAGAATCAAGTTCAAACACTTCCTACTCCCAGATCCTGGATAGGGAGGGTACAACGAATTGCAAGGTCTTTTGTTAGTTCCAGGATGAGGAAAAAATATGGACTGAGGCAGGGAGAGAGTACAACCAGCAGTGTACTTATGTAAGGAAATAGACTGGTCACTTTACCTGCATGAGCAAATGCTTGAATGGTGTATTTAAATGACATAGGAGTGGGGAGAGAAAGTTGGGACCCCTAGTCTACTAGGTGGGAGAGGTAGCTCCAAGTGTAGACAGGTACACTGCCTCTAAATTCTTCTCTTGCTGTTACCTTGAGCCATTTGGATGTATCCTCCACTTCTAGTGTCCAGCAGTAACCTGCTTTTTTTCCATCACATTTGATCCCATGGTTGAAGCTCCTACAGCACAGTTGTGGGGGGCAGGTCATTGAATTTGAAGACCAGAGAGCTGAAGGGACTTACTATTTGCTTCAAACTCAGCAACATGAAAAGGTTAGAGAGGGACAAGATCCATCTGGTAAGCCCCCTTTTAGAAAGCTTGGCAGCCTGAGAGGCTGATGGAGTAATGGCTGATGTCCACTTGGACTATGTGCATAGAAGGTGCAGCTGTGACCAGGATGATGGTCTGATGGGAGGCATCTATCCTGAGTAGGCCATAGAAATACACGGTCTATAAGGATTCCGTAATCCTAATGTGACTGCCTCCATCTCAGAAAGCTTTTTGTCACTGCATAGGTAAGTATAAACAGTGTCAGGGACAAACACCCACCCCTGTTGGGATGAGTTATCTATTTCTTCCCTTGTGATACCTCTGCACACTCCACAGCAGTTTTAGCACTTCTAGTAATTCTGAAATCCAAGACCATGTGGCACCCATTCCAGAACTAGGTGCAGTAGTTCTATTCTTCAGGAACGAACCTCCATGGCCCCACAGTTCACTCTTTTAAAGACAGTACGTATCAGAGTTGAGAGTAAAGGAATGGGGCTGGTGTTGTGACGCAGTGGCTAAAGCTGCTGTTTATGACACTGGCATAAGCTCTCTGGTTTAATTGTTTAATTTCCAACTTCTCCAGCTTCTGACTCAGCTTCCTGTTAATGTGCCTGGGAGAGCAGCAGAAAATGGCCTAAGAGCTTGAGCCCTGGATATCCACATGAGAATTCTGGATGGAGTCCTAGGCTCCTGTTTTGACCTGTCCCAGCCTCAGCCATTGTGCACATTGGGGGAATGGAACAGGGAATGGAAAATGTCTATCTCTCCCTCTTGTCCCTGTAACTTTCCCTTTCAAATAAATATTTCCCGAGAGAAAGAATGAGAGAGAGAGAGAGAGAGAGAGAGAGAGAGAGAGAGAGAGTTTCATGATTCCCTGTGTTACCCTAATTTAATCGTCGTGATCCTTCATGTTTTCATCTGTAACATGGAGATTTCAAACATCGCACTATTGAGTGATTAATAAGTGAGGCTGTGAAAAAACTTAAACACAATATATACTAAGCAATGTTCTATGAATTTTGAAGTTATTACTTGGAAAGAATATAAGTTTTTGTTTTCCTCTGTTCTTGTTTACATACAAAAACAAGTTGAAATTGCCAGCATCGTTGTTTTTTTTTTTTAAGGAAAAAAGATTCATTTTTATTTGAAAGGTAGAGTTACACAGAGAAGGAGAGACACAGAAATCTTGCATCCACTAGTTCACTCCCCAAATGCTGTAAGAGCCAGAGCTGTGCTGATTTGAAGCCAAGATCCAGGAGTTTCTTCCAGGTCTCCCATGTGGGTGTAGGGTGATGGACATCAGTCATCATCCACTGTTTGCTCCAGGCCACAAGAAGAGAGATGGCTCAGCAGTGGCACAATCAGGTCTGGAACCAGTGTACATATGGTATGTCAGCACTGTCGACAGGATGAGACTGTTGATCCACCTTACTAGCCTCCAAGCACCTTTCTTGTAAGCAGGTAAGGGATATTTTGAGAGAAGAGGAAAAAAAAATACCACTGAGAATCAATACTGAGTGTAAATCTGAAGAGTCATCTTAGTTTCTCCCTGCTCAGTAATTTGGACTGGGATTAGTCCTGCCACTTAACAGTACTTTCTTTAGTTGGTGTGCACAAAAGCAGCAGCATACAGCTGTGACCTATTTATGTTTCCAATAGATTTAATTCAGGGCAGCATGAAAGATTTTATGATGCTCTCCTCTGTTGTGAAAAGGGCATGAAATATAAAATCAGATGCTTTGGTGCTCTCTGTGTGTAGGAAGGCGTCCAACTGTCCCCCCTCTCTCTAGAAGGCTGCATACAATGCTATCAGGAGACTGCGCAGCCCAAGGTGACAGTCCTGTCAGGGAGGGAGTCATATCCAACTTGCACTTCAGTGAGCCCTGAAATATTGAAAGAGCTCATGGAGAACTGAATCTTTTTGGAAGACTTGATGGGCTTGATATTTATTAGAAAGGAAACAACATGTCAGGATCATTCTTTGTGTTAAAAGTCTTACAAAACAATCTGCCCTTCCCTCATTTTCTGGGTCTGTCTTTTCTAATTTTTCCTGAATCTCTTTTCCTCCTTTTACAGGTTTGATTCCTAATAAGTTTTTAAGTCAACCTGGAGAGAAGCAGAGTGCAAATAAATGTGAAAATTACCTTTCCAAAATATTGGAGGAAGACCCAAAATTAAATCATGGAGGACAGGTGGGCAGAGAAAGGCAGCACAGGGATGTAGCAGGCTAATCCTGCACCTGAGGCATCAGCATCCCATACAGGTGCTGGTTCATGTCCCAGTTGTTCCATTTCTGATTCAGTTCCCTGAGTGTGGCCGGCACTCATGTGAGAGACCCAGAAGAAGTGCTTGGCTCTTGGCTTCGGGTTGGCTCAGCTGTTGCCTTTGTGGCCATCTGGGGAATAAACCAATCAATGGGAGATGTTTCTCTTTCTGTCTCTCCGCTCTATGAATTTGCCTCTCATATATAATTTTTTAAAAAGAAATTAAATCTTGCACAAAAGTCAGGAAATCTGTGGTCTGACACTTGTTCTTTGGGTCTTGAGATTTCAATGTGAGCCATCTGTGTGTCTAACCTAGAATTTAACAAATTGGTATCACAGGATTTTGTAGATCTACCTGACCTGATTGGCCCACTTTATTAACATTCATAATCTTAATTTGCCCAGGTGCTTGCTGTTTTAGGTTACTATTCCTCCTAACATAAATGGGCATACAATACTTGTTATTGAAATTTGTATACCACAGCTGTCCACCGGATGATGGTCATGTTTTAAGATCTGAGTTTCCCCGGAAGCTAGTAATACTGAGATTTTTTTTTTTTTTAGTTCATTAGCTTGTATTCCTTCTTGTAAGAAATTTCTAGTTAGTTGCTTGACACATTTCTTTGCTTTTTCTTTAAAGATTTACTAATTTATTCAGAGAGTTACAGAGAGAAAGAGAGGCAAGGGGAGAATTCTTCCATCTGCTGATAGACTCCACAAATGGCCACAACAGCCAGAACAAGAACAATTTGAAGCCAGGAGCTAAGAGCTTCCTCCAGGTCTCCCACATGGGTGCAGGGACCCAAGAACTTGGTCATGTTCTATGCTTTCTCAGGTGCATTAGCAGGGAGCTGGATGGGAAGTGGCACTGTTGGGATTGCAACCAGCACCTAAATGGGGAGCCAGCAGTACAGGTAGCAGCTTGACCTGGTACATCACAGTGCCAGTCCTGTTTGCCCATTTTTTAAACTGGATTGATTATTATATAGTTATTGAGCTTTTTTGAGTTCCTTATGTATTCTGGATATTGATTTTCTGCCAGATGATGATTTGCAAATATTTCCTTCCATTCTAGCAGTTTTCTCTTCACTTGTTGACTGTTTCCTTTGCTTTGTAGAATCTTCTCTGTTTGATATCAGTCTATTTACCTGCTTTTGCTTTTGTTGTATGTGTTTTTAGGGACTTATTCAGGAAGCCATAACCTAAGCTGTTATTTCTCCTGTATTTTCTTCTAGTACTTTCTTAGTTTTAGGTTTTGCATCCAAATCTTTGATCCAGTTAGAGTCACTTTTTTTTTTAAAGATTTTATTTATTTTTATTGAAAAGGTGGATATAGAGAGGAGGAGAGACCAAGAGAAAGATCCTCCATCCAACGGTTCCCTCCCCAAGCAGTCGCAATGGCTGATACTGCGCCAATCCGAAGCCAGGAGCCAAGAACTCCTCCAGGTCTCCCATGCAAGTGCAGGGTCCCAAGGCCCCAGGCTGTCCTCGACTGCTTTCCCAGGCCACAAGCAGGGAGCTGGATGGGAAGCAGGGCTGCCGGGATTAGAACCGGCACCCATATGGGATCCCGGCGCGTGCAAGGCAAGGACCTCAACCACTGCCTCATCACGCCGGGCCCTAGAGTCACTTTTGTATACTGTGAGAAGGTATTGATGCCTGAATTAATGCCTAGGATTTCCATTCTGCTGCACTGGTCTATGTGTCTATTTCATGTCAGTAGTGTGTTGTTTAGGTTTTAGCAGTTCTATACTATAATATGTAATGCCTCCAAATGGAATAATTTTTATTTAAAATTGTTGTTGGCTATTTATTGCCTTTGGTGTTGCCATGTAAATTTTAAGATTTATTTTTTCTGATTCTGTGAAAATAGCATTATTATTTTGATGAGTATTGCACTGTATCTGTAATTGTTTTGTCATCCCAATTTCCCATAGCCTATAAGATTTCTGATTTTTAAATGTGCTGTTTATCTAGCAGAGGTTCCCTTAATAATTATCTGATACTTCTCTCTTGAAAATTTTAGAATTCTTTTTGTATTGTACCTTTAAGAAGTGACAACAGTGTGTTGTAGTGAGGACAAATTTTGTTCTTATCTATTTGGAGTATTTGGGCCTTTTGTATTTGGGTGTCCCTATCTTTTATTTTTATTATTATCATTATTTTCATTGAGGAAGTTTCCAACTACTAATACACTAAATAGGTTTTCCCTGCCTTTACTCTTCACTCTCAGGAATTTTCATTTTGTAATTACTCATTCATTTGATGTTGTCCCAAGGATCATATAGGCTGTCTTCATTTCTCAGTATTATTTCTTTCCTTTTCCCTTTCCATTTTTTTTCTTTTTTGGTATAACTGGGATATTTCAAAAGACCTGTCCTCAAGTTCATATATTCTTTCTCTTGCTTGCTCTAATAGTTTGTTGTTGAGGGTTTTAACTGTATCTTATTTGATTTATTGAGTCCTTTATCTCTAAAATCTGCATTTTTTTTCAAGTTCTCTTTCTTTATGCTAAATTTCTCATTCATATAATACATTTCTTCCCAAAATTTCTTTTTAACTACCTTTGTGTAGTATCTCTTCGGGTACATTTATGATAATTTCTTACCAAATTCTTTCCGTGTAGCCTGATCCCAAATGTTCTTATGTTTCTTTTGGGGTATCATATTACCTTGTTTTTATACTTATTGTGTGCACACATTGATTTTTGTGCAACTTTGGGAGTTGTTATTCTTAACCCTTTTCAAAAAAGTAGTTCTCATGAATTTGAGAACTTTCTGAAAGTATGAGCTCTAATGCTAGTTTGGTGGGCCTTTTGGCTTCAGTTACCGTTGAATGATATGGTTTAGGCTCTGTGTATCTCCCTTCACTGGGTTACATTGTAAGGTACTTTTGAGGTTTGGAAGGATTGTTCTGGGCTCAGTCAATGGCACACTCTAACCGCTGTTAATCTCAGGAGAAGACAAGAGACTATAACTAGCACAGCTATGTGTTTGATGCACAGATATCATTGCTTACATGAGAACCCCAAACCTTGGGGCTGGTAGGATGAATGCTGGGTATAGATCCTTGATCACTCTGTGTGTGAGGGCTTGAAATTGGAACAGCCATGTTGGTGGTAACATGGAAAGAACTTGCACATTGTTGTCCACTGTCTATCCTAGGGCCCAAAGTTGTCAGAGCAGGACTCCTCTCAGAATATTTTGAATGTCCTTCATATTTGTGCATTTAAAAAAATAAGTTTATGTATTGATTTGAGAGAAAGAGGGATGGGAGAGAGAGATAACTTACCTACTTCCTGGTTCACTCTCCAAATGGCTACAGTGGTCTGGGCTGAGCCAAATTGAAATCAGGAACCAGGAATTTGACCCTGGTCTCCCATACGAGTGGCAGGGGCTCAAACTCATGTGCCAACTTCTGCTTCCTTTCCAGACAAATCAACATGTTGTCAGAATTCCAGCAGTGGAATAGCCCAGACTCCAAACAACTTAATGTGTTGCTCCACAATGCCAGACCTCCCTCTCTATGCTTTTCAGAAATATTAAATGCTTAGCTACTCTTAGTTTTGTCTTATATTGTTTCTTTTATGCTATATGCCTTGGATCATGTATCATGGTTTATGGTCTAATTAAATTATAGTGCACATAAAAGGAAGGACAACTGATTCCCCAAAGCAGACCTGTTCCTAACTGGCCTTTGCATATTGGGCATGGTTTGATACATATCCATACTGTGTAACTCAGTATTTTTAAGTTCTCATCTATTAAATATGTGGATAGAAAGAAAGGTATTATTAGGGGCAGGAAGCCAGGACAACCAACCATTAAGGATCCTGTGCCCTTTTGGCCTTTTTGCACAATGCCTACGGTTGATTTCTGCGGGAAGAGTGAGAAGACAGGGGAAGGAGAAATTTCCTGCTGAAGAAAGCCAAACTAAGAGGATTAACTTTACATATTGCCATCAAATAAGATACCTTGAGATAGTTAAATTCAAAGTTGTCTGGTTTTTCTATGTAGTAAGGAAGAAAGAGGTTGAGGATATACCAGGATTTCCCAAGGCCAGTGAGCCAGATAGCTAACTAACTGGCTTTCTAAAAACTAACCAACTTTCTCCCAGGACAAAGCTCTTCTCCTTGCTACACTCCCACAGTCCTGCAACAACCTAAGGTAGGTCAGACTAAGGAAAACCCTTAGAGCAGCCATGCTGCCCTTGTGCTTCATCTGGGTCTTCCTTTGGAATGGAAGCACCTCTCAGAATTAATTAACAAGAAGCTGAATCAGAAGCAAAGGAGTAAGGACTTCTACCAGAACTTGACATGGAATGCTAGCATCACAATAATGCCTGTTAACCTACTGCACCACAAGGTCTTCCCCCTTGTTTGATAAAACGAAAATCTTATGGAAATTTTGTGTTTTACACTTACAATCCTCTGTCTATGACAAGCATAATAAAATTTAAGCAAACTTTCAAAGGTGTGAAAATTTTAAGCATTTCCTAATTATCTTTAATGACAATATCTTCCATTTTCATATTTAGTCTACTATAAAAATGTGTCTAGGAAAGAGAAATCCTTGAGTTTGTCCTTCTCAGAACCTTTTCCCCTCAGAGCACATTTGAAATGATGCTTTGACAAGTGCTTGTAGCCCATTTGTCTGAGAAGTTGTTCCTTATCATTGATATGACCCGGTGGCTCATCAGTGACCAACTTCTGCTGTTCCAGAGGTCTGAACACAAAGTCAGCAATTAAATGTGGATATTGGTTCAGCCTCTCATCAGCATTTAATCTAGGAGAGGTTTAATGGGGTTCTCCAATTCATGTGCTTTCCAGTTAATTAACTTTGCTGAAATCCTGATTTATTAGGCAGACATTACTGAGAACTAAATGTTTTCTCCAGTTATAGGAGAGGTACTGACTGTCCTGTCATGCAGCCCTCTGTTATTAATAATTATAAGTCATAATCATTCCTTTGTGGTTATTTCCCTTGATATTTTCATTTAGAATCTCGGGCAAAAGGAGAGAACATTAAATGCACATACTGATGAGAAATAAGAAACTATAAGCTCAAGGTTATTGGCCAGTTCATAGATACTCAGGAAAATAGCAGTCATTGGGACCACCTCCTCCCCCTGCCGGTGGTTTTCCTCCTTTCTCCTGCAGCAACTTTCCCACACAAAAAATGCTTCCCTAGGTTTTTCAATGAACAAATGCTTATTCTGCTGTAGTGGTGGCCTAGACCACTGATAGCGCTGCAGTAAGTAAGATGGATTGGCCCCCATCTCCATGTAGCCTTCTATCTGGTGAGGAGACAGATACTGAATAAACAATTACAAATGCAAATGAAGCATATAACGGAAGTTGCTTGACCCAAACTGGGGTTTGACGACAGACTTGACTGAGAATGTTACTTTTAACAGAGGCATAATGAATAAGTGGGAGATAAATGGAGATTGTATAAGAAGTGAAGTCTTTTGGTCATGGAGGAGGTGTATACAATAGGCAGAGACTCACAGAGTTAAGGTTCAGTGTTAGGCATTAGAAGTGGACTTCCTGGCCATGGGGAAATCATGTTGGTGTGAAGTAAAGAAGGCAGAGGACATTATTTCAGAAAATGAAAGGAACAATTTGAGAGTTTCATCAAATGTTTTCAAAGGCTAGAAGGTTCAAGTGGATACATGAAGCTGGTCTTCTGTAAGCTGCTAGAGAGAGGCACAGTGGTGGCAGTGTGTGGGTTTTAGTCACAGGCATCAGAGCGAATGGGGCAAGATGAACAAGAAAAGAAGTCAAAGTGAAACAGGAGGAGACAAAATCCAACAGGGAAAAGCTGAATTGAGTCCTTGATGTCCTGCTGTGATCACTGACTGAGACAAACAATAATGGAAGAATTGGGAACAAGGAAAAACTGCCAGCAGGATGTTACTGATATTTGGCATACAGCCATGCCCAAGGCTGACCCTTTCTATACAATTAAGTGAGCCTAAAGGCTAGAGAGAGGAACAAAAATATACCGTTAATGGGTATTTGTGCTTTGGTGGACATAATTCTTTCAGATCACGGACCAAGGACTATGACTTGGTAAAAACTGGACCTTTTGGGGCTGGCACTGTGGGGTGCTAAGCTAAGCCTGTTGGACCAGCATCCCATGTAGCTGCTGGTTTGAGTCTCAGCTGCTCCACTTCCAATCCAACTTCCTGCTTATGGCCTGGGAAAGCAGTATGGGATGGTTTAAGCCCTGGGCCCTTCACTCATGTTGGGGACCTGGAAATAGTTTCCAACTCTTTGCCCGGATGGGCTCAGCTGCAGCCATCGTGGCCATCTGGGGAGTAAGCAAGACATCTCTGTTTCTCCTCTTCGTAATTCTTCTAAATAAAAATAAAATAAATCTTTAAAAGAATTAGGTCTTTCAAGAGGAGGGTAATAAAAGAAGTTTAAAAAAGAAGTTCAGGTACCAGAATAGTGTTGAAGAAGCAGAGAACTCTGTAAGTTCCCATTGGTTGGGTTTCAGATGCGAGGCAACGCTGGCCTAACAAATGCTTGGATGGTCAAACCAAGAGGCAAAAGGAAGGAAAGTGGAAAGTGGAAAGGGGGAAGGAAGAGACGGGGAGAAACTGAAGTGAACAGAATCACAATCCTTTCCTTTTTGTTACTTGGAAATATGGGACTGAATGAACAAAACCACTGGACAATTTGTCAAAATTGCTATGCTTGGTGTTCTGGTATTTGAGTCCTGTCTTTCTAATATGTTGGGGAGCTAGTTACACAAACACTTTGAGTCTTAATTTTGTAATTCCAAAATGGCATAACAACCATAAACTAACTAAAAATTTACTAATGTAGTAAACTATGTGATGTCACAAAAGATGGCAGAATCATTATAGCCTATTCTATTAATATGTGTATAAATACATGTCTTTTTGGTACTGGGCATATGAATAACCCGGAGATGAAACTGATTTTTATTAGAATTCTCCTAATGTATCATTTTGGGGGGGTCTATGCTTTCAATGTTGTCTTTCTAAGGGACTCTTTCATATTGCTGTAAAAAAAGAAAAAAAAAAAGTAACATCACCATTAGGCCATACACTCAGACTCTCTATGGTTTAGAATTTGAAAATTCAGTGTAGAGGATTAATGAGGACTCCGTTGAGGGCCTGTGTTAATCACAAATTTTGCTTCAACATTTGCAGTTGTATTAATTCCCAGGAGAACAGAAATATTTAGTATAAAAAATTATCCATGCTGTTAGAGTGGCATTTAAACTGACGTATAGTGGTCGTAATTTCTTCCCCTAGAATTAAATTGTCTGCCTGCTTCATCATCTGGGTGCTAGGGCATTTACTTTATTTTCATCATAATTATTTGTGCCAGCCTGAAATATCTTTTTCTCTACCTGTCAGGAGCACAAATTTCTATATTTACAGATTTACTCCTCAGGAATCTTCATATAGAATTGAAATGTTTTGTAAGCAAAGGGGATTTGCATATATATCCTTGATTATAAATCAAGGCACCATAAATCGTTTAAAATCTTATTGTGAATTTACTCATCATTTGCATTAAATTATTTGTCAGTTACTTACAATGGTGTCAATAAACTGTACCTTGCCTTCCACCTGTTGATCCTAGTTTATAATACAAAGGTTCCTCCAAAAGTTTCAGAAATTTTGTTAGGAAAAAAATATGTATGGGTTTCAATTGTGTTAGAGAAAAATATGCATGGAATTCAGTTTTAAGTATTCAAAATAACTTTTTTTTAAAAATTGGAAAGTAAGATATACAGAGAGGAGGAGAGACAGAGAGGAAGATCTTCCATCTGTTGATTCACTCCTCAAATGGCCAAAATGGCTGGAGCTGCACTGATTCAAAGCCAGGAGCCAGGAGCCAGGAACTTCTTCCAGGTCTCCCATGTGAGTTCAGGGTTCCAAGGCTTTGGGCGGGCCATTCTTGATTGCTTTCCTAGGCCACAATCAGGGAGCTGAGTGGGAAGCGGGGCTGCTGGTATTAAAATCTGAGCCCATATGGATTCCTGGATGTGCAAGGCAAGGACTTTGGATGCTAGGCTATTGTGCTGGGCCCTAAGTATTCAAAATAACTTTTTAATTTCATTTTTCACACCCTTTGAAGCTCTTTGGTATGTTTCAAATCTATTGGATTTATTCCATTCTCATTGTTCAAACATCTCCTCACCTGAATACTACTTCTCCAGTTAGTCTAAAGTTGTATGTTTTCCAATTTTAGTGTGATTAGTATGGTTAAAATCTTATCCTGGGGGGGGGGCGTGTTTGTTTAAAATATGCATCATCCCAGAAACTATTTATGAAATTCTGATTCATTGTTTAAGGAACAAGTGTGTGGGAATTTTTAAACTGAGATGTTCTTCAATTGGTTCTTTTTTTTTTTTCTACCAATCTGTAGTAAAGTTTTTTGTATTGTGTCTTCCTGGTTTTCTCCCCTAGTCATTCCTGAGGTTCCCTCTGTCTGATTAGAATGTAAATTTACCACAGGCAAGGCTTCTGCATTCCTCTGCCCCAGGAATGGTCTCTAACTCATGATGATCCATGGTTTTTTAACTTCATCGTGATGTGAGCAGCAGAATCATACTTACAGATTTGAACTTGGTGTTTTCCCAAGCTACCAACGTTTGGTACTAAACTATTTTTAGACTAAGTGTTCTGAGCACGATGATGCATCATTGAGCACAGTATTACCAGATTACATGAGCAGATAGAACAGTTCAGAGCATGCGAGTAGTGGACAAAGTGTAGAATGTTATAAGCTTCCAGAAGGCAAAAGATCTACAAATACCCTCCTCCCCCCAGGAAGTAGTATGAGTCACTCCCCAGCAAGGTGGGGAGGATCAGGATGTGAGAGGTGAAAGATGCCGCAAAGGATCTCCAGGATGGCCACAAGCGAATTTTCCTGCTCATCCTGAGCTCATCATGCCTCTTGTTCCCACTCTGCCAACAGAATCTGGACTCTGTTATGTCCACAAGTATTAACCTATACAGAGGGTATCACTTAGTTGAAATAATATGACTATTCTCATTTTTGAATATTGAATGAGAGCACTATTATTCATATTTGAATATAGTTACTTCTAACTGTAAAATTTACTCCTAACTGAGAATAAATTTCTCTCCAGTACTGTATTTTTTTCATATTATTTTTATTCTGAGAATTCTATGGACAACGTCTTGGGCACTAAATTCTGAGGTGGCATTATCTGTTTCATTAGAGCAATTCTGTTCTTTTAAGTGTGAAGTTCATTTTACGTATAAGAGACCCCAGGTATGGGTCCAGGGAGGTAGCAGAATGGTTAAAGTCCTTGCCTTGCACATGCTGGGATCCCATATGGGCGCCAGTTCTAATCCCAGCAGCCCTGTGTTCCCATCCTGCTCCCTGCCTGTGGCCTGGGAAGGCAATTGAGGGTGGCCCAAGGTTTTGGAACCCTGCACCCGCGTGGGAGACCCAGAGGAGCTCCTGGCTCCTGGCTTTGGATTGGCTTAGCTTCAGCCGTTGCAGCCGCTTGGGGAGTGAAACATTGGACAGAGGATCTTCCTCTCTGTCTCTCCTCCTCTTTATATTTCTGCCTTTCCAGTAAAAATAAATAAATCTTTTTTTTTTAAAGAGACGCCAGATAATTCTAACAGATACAAAATCAGTTAGACTGAAATCTTTGTGTTTTTACCACCCATTTCACACAGCCTACACTAGTGCTGACATTTTTCACACGCCTTGCTCTGGGTTACTCGTATTTTGCTCTGTGGGCTCTCACCACTTTTTCCTTAGGCTTTCCAAATCCAAAGACTTACCTCATTGGCGAGGGTTGTGCAGCCTACAGATAGTCATATACCTAAAAATTAATGGTTCTTTAAAAGGCAGAGATAAAAGAATGAAATATAGCTAGATGTGTTTGTAAGAGAGAGGGGGATCCCACTTGTTGGGTCACTCCCCAAAGCTGGGTCAGACTCAAGTCAGGAACCTAGAATTTCATCTGTGTGTCACCCATTCTTGGCAGAGATCCATGTAGTTGAGCCATTATCTGCTGTCTCCCAAAGCACATTTGAAGGAAGCTGGATTGAGAGTGGAGACAGGAGTCCAATTCCAGGCACGTAGACATGTGACACAGGTGTTCCTAGAAGTGAATTAATCTGCTATGCCACTATTCCTGCCCCTTAATGTCCAGTTTATAATAGGAACAAGGCCAAGCTACAGCACCTGCTGGACTATGCAAGAGCCAGGATGGAATTGTGGACTAGGCTGGCCCAAGCCACAGCCCCTGGCAAGTCACCTGATAACCAGGATTTGGGGAGGGGTGGGTTTGCTTATGCTGCAACACCTAGAGGTATATGCAAAAACCAGGAATGGTGGCAGGCCTAGGGCCGGCAGTTAGGAGTGTAGGGAGGGGCATTTGCTGGGAGAGGATTGTTCACAGTCACCCGGGCTAGGCCAAAGCACCCACCCATGTGTGAGAGCCAGACCTGGGGTGGGACAGGCTGGGCTATGCTGCAGCATCCACTGGTTTGAGTGAGATGGTACTGGGGGTAGAACTGAGCAGGCAACTGAATCTACCAGTGTATGTGTTGGCTCGTGTGGGAGATTGATTGAATCTAGCCCTGCACTAGCTGGCACACACAAGAGTTAGAGGACTTTTCAGACTAGATTTCTTGGAGGACTCCCTAGATGGATCACTGGACTCAAACCCTGTCCTCAGGAGACACCACAAGACATGTGTTCATGTATCAGAACTGGGTCTCCTAAGTTGCTGATTCCCATGCATTAGAGAACATAACCAGGTGCACACTGACAACTGTACATGCCAACCAGTCATTTAGGCCAGCAGAAGACATTGAGTGTCTCTTCAGAAGATGGGAAGCAAGACAAGTTGGACTACTCTCCTGGCCAAAATTGGCAGCAAGTGTCAGGGTCTGTGGATTCACTTAGGTGGACCTGGTCAACCAATAGATGTTGCAGAGATTTCCTCAACCATGGTGCAACGAAGCGAATGATGTCTCAGAACTAACAAAACAACTCAAGAAACTCCCTAGGAACACTTCTCCATATTGGTGTCTCTAAAGCATCATCAAATGACTGTCCCCTCCTCATCCTTCATCCCTGGGTGTTGATAGAATTTGATAACCAGGAGTGGCCTCCTTTCTTTCTCCACACCCCCTTCAGACACTGGAGAATAAAAAGAACAAAACAAAACTGAAATATTTGCCTCACCCACTTTCTTCCATACCTCTCCCCTCCTCACCCTAATCAGAGGCCCACACGGGTATGCATCCCTCTCAAATATGTAATCAACATTAAAAATTTTAAACACATTTAAAATTAAATAATATATAGGAATAATATAAGTACATTTAGTAGTATCTACATGCAATTTTCAAGTCAGTAGTAAATGAATGCCTACCAATGTGTCAGGCAGGAAACTATGGTAGATTCAAAACCATATAGAACACAGACCCTGACTTCAGTGAATTCCTCCTGGAGAACAAATATATAAAAATGAAACAGAGTGTAAGTTACTGTGTGATTAAGTATCATAATGTGTGGGGCAGACCTTAGATGCCATAGGAAGCAAGAAACTAATGTCTGTTTCCACAAAAGAATGATGGTTGTACCCCTATTACAAAATGATATTGATTCTAGCTGGCAGTGAAGCTTGCAAATTGGGAGCCAGCCAGCAGCTGAACTCATGCAGAGAACCATATGTCAAAATGAGACCTTTTTGTGAGTAATGTGGTGTGTCTGTAGCAAAGCCTTCATCACAAATATTTTTAAAAAATAATTCCAAGGTTCAAAAGTCATTTTAAATTTTGTTATATATGAATATAAAGGGAAAGTATTAATTCCAAGTGCCCAACATTGTTGTCTTATGAAAATGCCATACAAAATGTGATCAGACACTCCAGGTTTCTGTAAAGAAGCAAAGATGACAAATCTTCCCACGTGAAAAGATTACTTTTCTCAGGAGTGTGTGTTTTAGTGTGAAGGAAGATTCTTGGGACAATAAATAGTTATTTTTTAGAGGTCATTGCTAAATGTTAACTTATGACTAGAATGTAAAAACTATAAAGAGGCAGAATTTATTTCATAAAGATACAAAGTTTCATTATTAAAGACTTGAAGTCTTTACCTGAAAGATTTTTTCTAAGGCAGAGTTACAAAGAGGCAAAAGAGATATCTTTCATTCTTGGGCTCACTCCACAAATGGCCACAAAGCCCAGGGGCTTGTCCAATCCAAACTGGAAGCCTGGACTCCGTCATCTTCTGCTGCTTTCCCAGGAGCAATTGGTAGGGAGCTCAATGGGGAGCCAGGACTCAAACTGCTGCTCATTTAGGGGTGGGAACCTTGCAGGTGATGGCTGCACAGGCTGTACAACAATGTTGACCCCATTAACTTTGAACACTTCACTTTATCAAGTAAAGCTGTGCAATTACTAAGTTTCAAGAATTCTCCAAAGTGAAGTTTATTACAAGCACATCCTTCTCCCCAGTGGCGGGTAGGTTCTGTGCCACAAGGCAAGCTCTCACCGGGCTGGCCAATGCTTCTTCTGACCTTTAGTTGGCTTCCCACCGAGCCAACAACACATCTAAGAGGAAAATGTTCAATAAAAGGCAATATTTTAGTAGCAATGAAGTTGTGTAGATAAAGCACGTTATAATTTGCCTTATGCTTCTATCCACATATTCTTTGAACTATTTCTCAAAGTGGAAGGAAAATATAGCTTTTTAAACTACAATATGAACCTTAAAAATCTTGCAGTTTTGAAATCAAAATGTCAACCCCACCTACAAAATGAGTTAAATAGGGATAAAAGGCCATTCATGCAGTCATGTAGAGGAGTTGGTGTAAAACCACAGCTCTTCCTGGTTGCTGTGACTTCTTAGAAATGACTTCACAAACTGTGTAACAAAAAGCCACCACATGCTCATAATCCAGTTAACAACTTCCAGTTCCATTTGTTTAAATCAATCTCATTTTTAAAAATTCTTGATTGTATGTCTAAACTGCTTAAGAGATTGTCACAATGGAAACATTGAAAAATAATTTGCTAGAATATTTTTTAAAGTTAATCATCTTTAGAATCTCTTTGATGTGTAGCTCAGGTCATCTTCCAGTAGCTTTATGGACACAAAACCCAAGAGAATTGAGATAGGGAAATAGCTTGAATAAAAGCAAATTGCTTGAGGTCCCTGTGTGATTTCTTGATCTGCACGATCAATGCAACAGCAGCATCTAACATGAATATTTCCCACTGTGCAGGAGTTTCAGTGAGACATTCTCAAAACATATGGTGAAGAGGTGTAATGTCCAGAGCAGAGTAGTGACCCAAATAGCCACAGGAATCAGAATTCAAGGCACAACTTGGTCCGGATACTCAGTTCACAGAAATGGCTTAAACATCACTTGGAAAAAAAGATACTAGCTTTTTGTTTAAACAGCTTAAGTAGAGTGAGTTCTGCCAGTGTTTACACAAAGAGAGAAATGAGTCTTAAGCAGATAAATGTCCGGTAGCCAAGTCAGGTGGGAAAAATGATTTTTTATAAATTCATATATATATGTTTAAATATGTACACACACACACACAGATATATAATTAGATTGGATGCTTTCATTCATCCCATAACTTTGTAACTTTTTCCTATCCGTCAAAGGAGTTATTTTTAATATTAATAATAATAATATAAAAGGAAAAGTGATATTTTCAACACCAACTTCTATACTGATAAGTTATTTAAAAGAGGAATACCTTAATTTTCTCTATGCAACTGAAAAATAGTAGTATCAAGCAAGTGTTGAGAGTCTGGTGTTGTAATTGAGTTTGAAAATAGGAAATGCTTCAAAATTTACAACTTTTAAGATCCCATGACACCAAATGGGGAAAATCGGACAAAATTAAACTTGTTTCATGCATGAACTTATTAGAAATTTTCTGTAAAATTACCTTTAGGCTATGTGTACAAGGTCTATCAGACACATGAAAGAATTTCACACTGAGACTTGCATCCTAGCCTCAAGACATCATATTTTACATATGCAAATATTCCCAAATCTGAAAACAGCTGAAATCTGAAACGTTTCTGGTCCTGCCCATTTTGGATAACACATATTCATCTTTTCATGCAGGGATGTTTGCTTTCTAGAAACAGATCTTAAAGGTTTGTGTTTTTACTATTGTGATTAGTGGAACATTGTTCATAATGGTAATAAGCATTATTTTTTTATAATGTTTCTATTATATTTTGGACAATCTTTACATAGTTAATTAGGGTAAAAAGGTTCACAGGCTATAGGGAAGTGGGTAAGACTATTATTTCCATATTGTTTCCTTCATGTATCTGAGGTAAAGGGGGATATTGAGGGAGAAGCCCTACCTAGTTTCCCACCCATCCCAAGTCCCAGATGTGGGGCATGCTCTGAGATACTTGCTCAAGTGGTTTTGATAGTTCACCAGTTATGAATTGCTGCCAATCTCGCCACTCCAAGCACGATGAGGTGGTTGAAGAATCCACTGATTGACACAGTCGCTAAGAGTCTCTGTTTGCCCAGTATTTCGCTGCCAACAAATAGCTGAGATAGTTGATTGACTTGCTCTGTCTTCTGTTTTTTCTTGGTTACGGTTCCGAGTCCAGCAATTTGATTGTGGAGATCCCCAAAAAACTTTGAGGTATTCCCAGACCAGATTCTTGTGTGTTCTAGCAAGCACAGGGCCCGGCAAAGTCCTTTGCCCCGATTAGCTGGTGGTTGCAATTGCTGGGTTGGTTCTGTTTTCAGCCCCAACTTCCACTGGAACCAATGGGTGTTGCAGTCCAGCCTGGTTCTGCCCAGCACATACTCGGCCCTCGCATAAACCAGTGTGAGCTGCAGCCTAGTCAGAGTGACCCACAATAACTGCCACCAGGCCTGCCCCCTGCCCTGGTTTGCCAGAATGTGTAGCAGACTTGTCCAGTCTCTCCCACATCCCATTTGGCTCTCATACATGTCAATGGGTATTGAAGCTTAGTTCCATCCAACCAGGCTCAACTATCCAGCCCTCACAGATGTTGCGTGCCTCTCTATCTAGCCACCCCAGCCCCTGTCCTAGTTTTCATGCCCTCCCATGGGAGTGGTAATCCAAGAAGAAAGAGCCCACTATTTCCCTCCCAGGTCTCTCTCACTGCCGGATTGTGCACTTTTCAGGTGGTTCTGGCATTTGACTTGACAGAATTAGACCCTAGTGCCAGCTTCTGCCAGCTGATGCTGCAGCTAAGCCCAAACAACCCTCACCCACTCTAATTTATGCTTGCACCAGTAGGAATAATTAGCCCAGCCTGGTTTTTCCCTGATCTAGTCCACATGAGGCACACAGGTGTTGTAGCCCTGCTTAATCTGGTCTGATCCCGGCCCACGCTCTCCAGTGGGAGTAGCTGTCCCACAACGGGACCCTCCCTTATTCCCCCTGCCTGCTTTACCCCATCCCTTCCTCATTCTCACGTGTGTTGATTGGGTGTTGTGGTCACATCTGGTACAGGTAACCTCACCTTGGCATTCCAAATTGTGCACTAGTTTTTGTTGCGACTGAACCTGACTCGACCCACACTCTTTTCTGGTGCTTGAATTTGCCAGTGGATGACGTGAACTGATTCAGCTTGGTCTGCCCCCAACCTATGCCAAAGGTATGCCAGTGAGTAACTTTCCATGGCCTGTTCTGGGCTGTTTCCTACCATGCTTCTTGCGCTTACCTGCAGGGACTATGTCCTGCCAGAGAAGTTGCCCAGGCTCCTCCATCAGAAACTCTCCCAATGCCAGATTTTGCACATACCAGTGGGTCCATGAGCCAGCCCTCCTCAGTTCACCTCCTGTCATAGCAGGAACAGTGGCTTTTCCTGACTGGCCTTCAACACAATCTGGTTCTTGCCGTTGGATGTTTCAGACAGCCATGGCTTGTCCATACCCACATACAGCTCACATATGGCTCAGTAGGGGTTGAGACTTAGCCTAGTCTGTCTCACATCTACCCTGGTCCTCCAGAACACCAGACGGTGTTGGTGTCTGGCCCAGCCTGGTGCATCCAGTCCCCATCTACACTTGTGCCAATGAAGACTACAACTGTTTCCTGATCAGAATGCAGACCCCATTCCAGCCCACGCACCTCTTGGTGGGAACCTCAATCCAGCTAGGGTGTCCCCTTAGCTCTCCAACTGGGCCTGTTTCCAGGTGTATATCACGCACATGCCAGTGGTTACTCTGGCTCAGCTTTGCTCAGCCCCTCACCTGTCCCGGCCTCTGCCTTAGACACTGTGGCTTAGCGTCCCTGACTCATGCAGATTAGTAGGTGCAAGAGCCTGGCTCAGCATGACCTGTGCTCCATGCTGGTTTATAGTTTTCCTTGTAGGCCAAGGCTTGCTCGGTGCTGCCCAGTACACCGTACTCCATTACCAATTCACACAATGGCCAGCCGTTGGAGCTACTTTGCCCAGCTTGTCCGACCCTCAGGTGGTCTTGACCACATGTTCACCAGCGGGAGCTGTGATTTGCCAGGAGAGTTTCCCAAGTTCTTCCACTTGTCCCACTCCCTGATCCAATTCTCATACATGCCAATGGGTTTTAGGCCAGGTTTCAGCACAGTCTGGCCTTCTATTTGGCCATGTATGAACTGGTGAACATTGCAGCCCAGCCCACCCCACACCCTATTCAGGATGCACATTCGGGTACTGCTGCCTTGACCAGTCCAGACTGTTAGGGGTTCCTTTACCTGTGACTGATGGCAAGCTCCTTGGTCACACCTAGCTAAGTCCATCACCAACCATACTGGTGAGCTAACCAATGGGGCTAGAATTTCTACAGGGTTTGGCCTACACATCCCTCACAGAATCCACCCCTGGATATGTTTCTCGAGTGCTAGTTAATGTCATGACCCTGCTTAATGTGACCCATCAGCTGACCCATCATCATGTCAGGTAATAGAATATCCTGCTAGACAAGCTCAGAGCCTTAGCTTTTGCATGAACTGGTGTTGGGTGCCCAGCATTGTTAAGTGATTAAAAGTTCTTCAAAGGAAGAGTTACTGTCATTGGGAATCTTTAGGATTGACTCACATCCCCGAAGCACAGTGGGTTCAACCTGGAGCAACCTAAGCAGCGATTCAAAGAACCAAAACCCCAGAGCTCCCCAGCTGGGCAGCCAGCAGGTGGAACCCGGCACCACAGGGCTGCCCAGGGACAGCTCACCACGTGCACGTGGTCGCTGGCGTGTGGGATCCAGGCATGAGACACCCCGTCCTGAGACCCACCAGCAGCCAGGAGACTGCTGGAAGTTTAAACTCCCAGGCCCAAGGTCGCGCTCCTCCCCAATCCCATTCACCACCCAATGAAGGCGTGGGTGGGCCCCTGACCTACTGAGTCACAGAGACTTCCCCCCTCGGTGTACTCACCCCAAAGGGAGCAGCCCCCCAGAGCCCAGGCAGGCCCAGGGACAGCTCACCACGTGCACATGGTGGCTGGTGTGTGGTATCCAGACATGAGATGCCCCGTACTGAGACCCCTATAATGGTAATAAGCATTATAGTAATTATAAGAGTTCTTGGATGTGCTTTTGTGCTCTCCTTGATGATAGGCAAACATCTGTGCTCTGCCTGGTCAATTAGCCAAGAGCAGAAAGAACTCCTTTTCTATTCCCTATTTCAATAATGCTTTGACCAAGTTGCCTTTTTAGCCTCCTTGAACTCTCTGTTCCCAGACATGATCTGAGTTGTGTCTGAACTATCGTTTTACTAAGTGTGTAAGAACTGTAACCCTGGAAATAAATTTTGCCAGTTGCCTAAGAGGGCACTGTTCCCCCATTTCTTTTCAGTTGCATTTCCTTCCCAGGAGCCCACAAAGTAAACTTACAGATAGAGTATATTAAATTTCAGGGCCCACCTATAAATTAGCAAAAATAACCCAAGCATATATGAGCTAGTTATTCAGTGTAGCCATATTTATAAAAAGGGATAATACAAAAATTTAGATGCCCAAAAGATAAACACTCTTGCTTTGAGACTATTTGCTACTAGTAAATGTCTTCCAATGTTACTAACATACAAATAAGTACTAGATCCATGCTAAAGAAGATATGCAAAAACATGTATTAAAAGGAAGCTACAGTGTAGGATATGATTATTTTGTGGAGCAGTTTACTATTGTATCTTCCAGATAACTGTTATGTTCTACTTTCTACAGTGTGACTCTTAGGAAAACTTTGGAAAGTGGCATCAGTTACTGTGACAAATGTGTGAAAGACTCAGCTCAGTGAGTGATCATAACCATGACAGAAGCTCTTATTTCAACTGTCCGACAGCTGGGTCAGCAGTGTAAAGTTTATATGCAAAGGCTAGAATGTTTTCTTAAGAACCCTAGAGATTCATGAAGGTGTTGACACATTGCAGTATGAAAGATTCATAAGTGGAACTTGGTGTGCCACTGTTGTTTAAAGTTTTCCAACATTTTATGGCCAGTTTTATATTGTAAGTATTATCTTTTAATCTCATTTGCTAGGAAGTAAGTTAACAATGAAAATATTGTTAATACTAATAATGCTAATGATTACTGGCATTCATTGAGTGATGACATGTTTTAAGTCCTAGACTAGCTCCTTCTAAATAGATCACATCATTTTATGCTCAGAATATCTCTCAAGATCAATTGCATTGACAATCCTCATTTCATGTTAAAAAAAAAAAAGAAGTGAAAAGAGGCCTATGAAATGAACGAATTGAGTTTGGATAACCACAGCTTACAGAGTTATGTTTTGTTTGGCCAGTCTGACTCCAGAGCTGGCAATCTCTAATACTTACCCAGAAATTGCCAGGCATTTTGGAAGAAATAGATTCTATAATGTCAAGCTTGACTTATGCTGCCGGCATAGGAGACCCTTTGACCTTCCAGAATTCTCATTCAAGTTCAGATTTGTTCCGAATAGAAATGACCGTACATTCCTGAGTAGGTAGGGCAGCGCCCCTATTAATAATTGGTTTCTGTCAATAGGCTGGAGAGCTGGAAGCACCTACACTTCATTCAAATCATTAATAGCCTCCAACTCTTAAAAACCCTCGTGAGCAATGACTAACCTTTTCACTACAGTTTCATGTGTAGGCTAAAACAGCAACTTCTAGAAACCCATTAAACACAGTAACAAATTATGCCAACAGGAAAGATTCAGCAACTTTCAGAATAAATTACTTCTCAAGCAGCTTTTTTTTCCTGCCTAAAGGTTGCTTGCTGTTCCACAAATCCATCAGTGATTCTTTAGCTGTCTCTTTCATCTGCAGGAAAGGGGGTCATGTAGGCAGTGTACCCCCCTTTTCAGCAGCACACATCACTTTCTGCATGCCACTACCTGGTTGTTCTGGAGCTGTTCTTGGAGGCGTTCTCAAGGAAAATAAGCAGTATATGCACATCTGAATACATGCTTTGTCTTTCTAGAAAAAGCCATACCCATACAAAAACTATCTTTAAAAACTATCCATCATCAAACCGATGTTACTTGAACTGTTCCTGATGGCATTGAGCATGATTCCATTGGGAAATCCCAGAACCTATGAAACTGTATCATAAAATAATAATAATAAGGGAAAAAAGAAAAATGACTTCTGATATTACCCACCAGCTTTATCATAATCCTTCCTATTGAACTTAAATAAGTGGGTAAGATATCCAGAAAAAAGAAAATTCTCAGAAATCTAAAATCTTGAGGCTATTGTATTTGCTCAATTGGCTAATCCTCCATCTCCAAGTGCCAGCATCACATATGGGCACAGGTTCATGTCCCACTTGTTCCACTTCCCATCAAGTTCCACGTTTGTGGCCTGGGAAAGCAGCAGAGGATGACCCAATGTCTGGGACCCTGCACCCCCATCGGAGGCCTTACAGAAGCTCCTGGTTCCAGCTCTGGCCAATGCTGCCATTTGTGAACGGACCCGGTGGATGGAGGATCTTTATCTCTGTCTCTCCTTCCCTCTGTGAATCTGCCTTTCCAAGGAAAATAAATAAATCTTTAAAAAAGAAAAAAAAAAGAATTTAAATTCTTTGTCATTTTAGAGCAAATTATGATATCAAGACCTTAACATATTTTACTCCTATTTGTATTATTCATTCAACTCCATCACTTGAGATATTGTGGATAAAATAGACAAAACTCTTCTGCTCTTCTTTCTGTTTTTAGCTTAACCTTAAATCAAATTGAGTATCAGGACAAGGTAAATGTTAACTAGTTAACAAACTCTCATTAGATGAATAAAAAAGCAGTTAAAACATCCTGATCAATACCTCAAAAGAATGGGGATTTAATATCACCTAAGGGTTCACTTTTAGTCGCTGTATCTGTGTACATGTATGTGTCTGTATGTTTGATCATTTACATGTATGTACCTATATGTTTTACATATTTAAGGTTATGTAGCCCTCTTCATAAATAAAACCTGGAAAAATACACATCTTACATGAAAATTGAAAGTATTATTGAGACATTGATATCTTAGTGTGCATGTTTCTCTTTCTGTTAATATTTGTTTAAGGGATTCAATGTGTTTAGAGAAAAATTACCTAAAAATTAATAATACCCTTGCTTGGGAGACTCTGATAAAAAGAGATATATCTTAGATGATCATTTATTATTCAAAACCTAGTTTTCAACATTTCATGATCTTTTTCCAGGGCAAAGATTACAAAAAAACTATTCATTTTTCTTTAAGAATTATATGCCTTTTATGCAAATATTTATAAATAATTATAATATTATAGTTCAAAACCAGATTTTTCTTCTTTAAACAAATATATATTTTTTAGAACATTTGAGTGGCAGAGAGAAATTAGGAAGAAAGAGAACATGTGCTACCATCTGCTGGTTCATTACTCAAATCCCCAACCATAGTTGGGCTGGAACTGAAGCTAGGATGGGGTTGGGAGAGAGATCTGGGTCATCCATGCATATCTCAGGGATCCAATTACTTGAGCTATCACTGGTGCATCACTCCCAGGGCATACATTAATGGGACTCTGGAAACCAGAGCCACAACTGGGAATGGAGCCAGCTGCCATGAGGTGGGATGTAGTTATCTTTCCTGATAGTGAAAGTGCTATGCTAAACATTCATCTTATTATTTTTTTGTTTTAGATTTACAAATATACTCACCAACATGCTGAAGATAATTAACACCTAGGCAAGTGTTAACACTTGTTCTTGACTGTGGAAATCATTTGTAATTTTTCTTTGTAAAACTCATTCAATTTTTTAGGTGGTTGGAGGGGCTGGTGTGATGGCGCTGCTTCAGGCTAATCCCTGATGCACTGGTATCTTATACGTGTACCGATTCACGTCCCAGCTGCTTCACTGCTGATCCAAGTCCCTGTTATGGCTGGGAAAGCAGCAAAGTATAACCCAAGTGCACCCATGTGGGGCACCTGGAAGAAGCTCTTGGCTTTCAGCTTTGGATCGGCTCAGCTCTGGTCATTGATGCCATTTATGAGTGAACCAGTAGATGAAAATTATTTCTGTCTCTCCTCCTATCTCAGTAAAACTTAACTTTCAAATAAAAATAAATAAATCTTAGAAGAAAAAGTTTATTGAAATCAGGTGAACAATATGATCCTCAGCTGGAGTTGATTTCAAGTTAACAAATTTTAAGGATTTTTGGAAGATTTGTATATTACTTAAAAATTCTACCGTGTTGGTAAAATATATTGCTAATTTAGAATATAAGATTTTAAAATTCTAATATTAGGCCCAATTACCTATCTAATGATTGATATAGGATGGGTCATGGATGAAGATTAAAACTGGAGAAGATTATGTTTTAATAAGAAAAGCTCTTGGGTCTGGCCTGGGGGCTTAGCAAGCTATCCATCCTTCAGTGATGCCAGCATGGGAACATGTCCCAGCTGCTTTCTTTCTGATTCAGCCCTCTGTTAATGGCCTGGGAAAGCAGCAAAGGATGGCTCATGGCCTTTGGCCACTGAATCCATGTAGGAGACATGGAAGAAGCTCCTTGTTCCCAGCTCTGGCCATGTTGGTAATTAGGGAAGTGAATCAGTGAATGGAAGATATGTCATTCCCACTCCCTCTTTCTCTCTCTGTAACTGATTTTTGAGTAAAAATTACATATTTTTTTTTTAAAGAAAGCCTCCTTTAAAACAAGTGTATGGATCTTAATGAGAGACAGCTCACCACAAATGTACAATTTGCTATCTGTGTGAGTTTGAATTTCTCTAGATCCCTCATTACTGAAATGTGGATAATAATCCTAGCTGTGTGGAGTTATTGTGAGGACTCGTTGAAAGATTAGGAGATGCTGTTCGTTACCTGAGATAGCTATTATTTCATGGAACATTGCTTCATTGGCAACAATAATCTTCCTTCCCGAAAGGAAACAAGGAATGTACTGCAGGAAGGAGGTAATTTTGATGCTACATAAATGGCAGAAATGTCGGAGGGCCAGTTACTAAGACAACCAAAGAATAATAGTATTTTTTCATCCTAAATTATTTTCAGAGTATGTGGCCTAGACTCTTCCTCATCAGGAAACAAACAAATAAAAAGTGGATTTGAGGTTAGGCTCACTTGAATATTTTATGATAACAGTACTTTTGACATAACCATCTTAGAAAATAGAAGACAACCTCATATTCAAAAACTGAAGTTTTTCATTTATAAGTTCACTAAGAAATTCTGAGATGATACTCTATTATTTCTCCATTTCTGTGCAACAAATCATTACAAGTCTAGCAGCTTAAATAATAGGCATTTCTTACCTGGCGGACTCTGGGTCTGAATAACACTTGGCCAGCTTTTCAGCTCACAGCTTCACAATGCTGCAGGTGGCAGCTGCAGCTACAGGTTCCTTTGAAGTACTTACAGGTACTCTTTCAAGTTCATTTAGCTGCTGCCAGAATTCGAATCCTTCTTACTGCAAGAACAAAATCCTCAGTTTCTGAGGTCTGCTTCTTCTAGAGGCAGACCACAATATTGCTCATCCTTTTTTGGCAGGCCAGCATAAATATTAATAGGATATCTCACATTTTTAAAATGTCTCACATGATTAAGACGGGCCCACCCAGGACACTCTCACTTTTGATTTACTCATATTTACTTATATTTCCAAATTCCTTAACCTTTGCTACCTAACTATGGTTGTCAGTCAAATGCAAGACTAGCAGCTGGAATGGAATTTTAGCTAAATAATACAATGTTGTTTGCTTTGTACTGAATACGGTATCTTGCCCTTTCAAACTTTTTGTTGCATCCTATTTTAAAAACATGCTGGTTGACATCTGGTAATCTAGATCAGATAAAGGGTTCTTATCCAGAAGACTAGTTACATCTCTCTGTCATCTGTCTATCTATCATCTATCTATTATCTATCTGTCTATCTATCCATCTATCTATCTATCATCTATCTAACCAGGGCTTACTCCCTCCAGTTGTTGTAAGTGCAGCTATTTTTTAATTGCTTACTTATTTTCCTGACCCAGTTAGTCCCACGTAATTGTGATCCCTGAGCAGTACACTAGACATGTGTTTCTTCTTCCCAAATCTCTCTATACAGATAGATGACTTGATTCTCTATATTGACAACAGTCCTCAAAATGTTTAACCTTTTTCTTTTTCCAGTACCCCAATTTTTAGCATTTTCAATAGGCAAAGTTACATTGCCTTACACATGGTTTCGATGACTTTGTAAAATGCTGCTGACTGATGAATCAACTACAATGATAAAAGATTTCTTTCATTTTTAGCATCTGCATTGCAAGTGTCAAACTTCGTTGTTATTTCACTTGTTACTCTTTCTCCCCAAAATAGTTCAGACTCAATAACCTTAACTTCCAATTTTCAATTTCAAAGCAGTTCTGTTTACTTGCCTTCCCTGTGTAACTTCTATGAGTAAAGAAGATAATTTGCCCTCATCTCCAAGGAAAATCCTCTACCTACCATTTCCTAGAGGCCTAAGCTAGTTTGAAAATTAATAAAAAAAATGCTTCTCAAATCCTGCTGTGTACATTTCTGACTCTAATATTCTACTAATAATGCTTAATGTACTTAACCTAGGGTTTCAATTTGCAAACGCATGTATTTCTCAGGATAAGCTTTAAGTGCTTCATTTTTTCTACAATATATTTTTTAAATCTTCAGTTGGGCAAATATTTTTGTATTTATCTACAACTATGTTTGTTCCTGGTCTATTTGCAGTTTCTGAATAAAAACATGATATTATTTATGTTTTTTTTAACTAGTATATATTGCTTGAAACACAATCAATTAGTGAATACTTGTAGAAGAAATGAATGCCAATTGTTTTAAATACTGACATTTTATTGCGAGGTTCATGGACGATTGTGTGTGTGTTTGAGTCAGTGCTATTGGTGGTGTCCAGATATGTAGCTCTGTAACTCGCCTTGACTTCCTAAATGAGGAGAGATACTAATGGGGGCCATGCATGTAAAATAGCAATACTGTACCAAATATTAACATAAACAGTTAAACATGTAACAATGATAATTTATATAGCATTTGTTAATGACTTTTCATGAACCAAACTATGCAATAAGTGATTGGAAAATCAGAGTTCAATGACCATATTCAGTCTATCAGTCTATTTTCAGTCTATTTTCATACATGAGATATGCTTTCCACATTTTTTTAAATAGAGAAAAAAAACAAAAATAAGAATAATACTTTACAGCAAATACCTAAATTGTGTGTCTAAATAGAGTTTTAAGTTTCACAATAAAATATTCAGAATGAATGTTTTCCCTTTCTTTTTATAGAAATCCCTACACAATATCCTGCATTTGCCTCATGGCTCACAGATTCTAAAATATTCACCATCCAGTTGTTAAAAGTCCTGTTGACTTATACACTAAACTGCTTGACATTCTAAAAGAAGCCAAGTGAGGGGTTCATGTTGGTGTACATTGTGAGTGGTTGGACTAGAATCTGAACTCACATGGAATGTTTCAACATTCTTTTTCTATCTTCCTGACTTGAACTGACAAACTTTTTTCATAATCATCCTTCTACATGATAATGTATAATTTATTAAGGAAACAGCATCTCCACTTTGCCCACGACAGGCTTGTGTTTGAATCAATGCCAATTCGTCATCTCCACCCTGGTAATTCCACCCCTGGGCTGATGCTTCTGGCTATCAGGGGGATGCAAGGCAAAGTGCTGAGCTAGGAGACAGGCACAGCTGTTGTGGTGGTGCTAGGTTCTTTATGCCGTAGTTTCACACCCGTTTGTCTCAGCACTTCTTAATTGTTAGCTATAAAGTTCTGCAGCTGTTTGTGTCAAATTGGTTTAGATGTTCACAAAATTCTTGAGAAGGCTGAAAGCGATGCTGCTTACCCTGTTAACTCCAAGAGTTAACAACTGTTGACTCAGTTCCTGTTGACTCAAAGGTAGAATGTTCTCACTCCTCTGGGATTCCAGGAGCTTCTCGTTTTTTTCACCAACATCCTGCTGACCACAATATCTCTGGCTTCTTGATCAACCGTGAAGTGACAGCTTATTGAGAGATGGACTGAAAGATCCTAAACTCTCTTAAAAGACTTGGAGTCTTTACGAACAACTCACATTTGCTGATGACATCATAAATATTACTCAAACACACAGTGAACACTTGATGACTCTGGCTTTTTACAAGGGCTGTGATGGTGATTAACTTGGCGACTAATATACCCAATAATTCATCTGTAGTTACAGAGTATGACATTTGTTAGGTCACCTTCGTTCAACACCATAGTGCGTGGGTTCTATTTGTGGGTGTGGTTTCCTGCACTAGTGTACTTGGAGGTAGCAGTGATGGATCCAGTGTTTCAGCTCCAGTCGCCCACATGGGAGGCTTGGATTGGATTCCCAGACCTGGCTTTGTGTGTACAGTGGATTTTCATACCTCGTGTAGTTAATCATTTATGCCTTTGTTGCATGAGAGGTATAATTAACTGCTTTTCCATGAAGTCTAGAACTGAGGTGAACTTGTTTCAAAGCACTTTCTACATCAAATTTAAGTCTCTGCTCATGACTATTGCCATATGCGATGTGTACTCTATTGCCTTGCTGATCTTCTATTGACATAACATACATGCTTTCTATCTGAGGCAGGTACTGTGTGCCAAGGGCTAATCTACCAAATGGGACCCCACTATCTCACATCAACCTGCCAGTTTGAGACCTAGGTCTTCTGCTTTTCATCTAGCATCCTACGTAAGCCGCTGAAAAGGAGACAATGGATAGCTGAAGTGCTAGAATTACTGTTACCGCTGTTGGACATCAGGATGGAGTTCTCAGCTCCCAACTTCAGTCTAACCCTATGGTTGCAGAATGAAGAAGCTTTCCAATTTTTATTTATTTATTTATATTAGCTGGGGCTGTTTCAGGTCAAATCCAAGACTTAAAAACTGAATCCAGATCTCCTACCTGAGTGCGAGAGACGCCCAACTGTGTAAATCATCCTCTGGTACTCCCACGGTATTTATTAGAAAGAAGCTGGAGTTAAGAGTGGAGTTGGGATTCACAGTCAGACATTCGAACATGGAATGAAGGATTCTCAAGTGGGAGTCTTAACTACTTAACTACCCTAGATTTCATTTCTCATCTGTAGCAGTTAGATTCTCTCTCAAGGTCTCATCTAGGTTGTATTTCAAATTCTTGTTACAAATATTTTTCATCAATCTGAAAGAAGTTGGATAAATAAAATAACTCAAGAAACTTGATTTTTTTTTCTTTCCCTTTTTTGTCTCCAGCATACTCTTGCAGATAAAATGAGCGTATCTCATCTTTGCACTCATTTAGATTAGAAACAACAAAGAATGCTGATTTTTCCTTTTCTTGATACCAGCCCTTCTTTCTGTGCTTTTCTTTTGGACTCTATTATTGTGTTACTATAACATCTATTTTCTATGCTTCCTGACATTTTCTTTAGTGAAAAGTAATGGCAGTTCACCTCTGTGTGTTCAGGGCAATGTACACGCTGGACAGAGTTCTTGAATGAGAAGTGCCAAGGCTTGTGTTTCAGTTCTCATGACAACAGCATAAACAGTAAGAAATTGCCCTTATTGAATGCCTTCTAAGCAGTCAGGACTGCTTACTTCTTTGAGTATCAATAAGCAACCTTCAAAACATTACAACCAATAAGACTCTGTGACCCGAAGTAAAGACACATGCCCAAATTTACCTGCTTAAATGATGAACAAAGCTGTTAGTGTTTTGCCAATTCATTGTACAACTTTTGACCTTGGTAAAGTTGATGATTTCAGTAAGTTATTTTTAAAAGTCATCTCCATCTGTATAATGCGTTGATGCCTTCCCCAAGGAAATATAAAAAAAAAAATCAAGTTAAGAAAATTACCTAAGTTTTACCTCTATTCATGTACAAATTTGTTTTATTCTTCTGGATTCTTCTCGTTTATTCCTCATTTGTTTTAAAAACTTCATGCTTGTCTAATTCTTTTAAACAGAACGTGTCTGTGAACCCTTGAGTAAATTTAAAAATTTTTATTTCCTGAAATTTAAACATCAAATACAGCACCTGCTCCATAGGTAGTTCCCATTAAATGTTGAATTTTGAAAATTACACATATTTCTTCATTTCAGTATACATATTGGAATCTGGATCCAACAAGTAATTTATACTGATAATTAGATTGGAATAGGATAATCATTAGATCTAATATGGCAAAAGTTGATTTTGAGCTACCAATCTATAGACATTCCTCACTTGGAGTCTAAGTTCTCAAAAGAAACACCCTGCAATGATTTCTTGCTTTTTAGCCTTTGATACATGTGGTCATTTGGAAATCTAACTGCCTTTATTCACTGTTGCAGATGGAGACATTAGTCTCTTCTGAGCATATGACTTGCTAACTGTCCCCATTCTGAATACTTCACTATTTGTCACAAGATTAATGGGAGGGTAGGGAATGGGCATGATAAGGAAATGAGAGTGCCACTCATCAGATTGTTTATAGGTTACTCACTATTTAAGTTTTCTAAAATTTGCACTAAGAAGAATCAAAGAGTTCATTTTCTTTAGACAAAGAGCTATGGTTTCACATGTTATTAATATTCTATGGTGTTGTCATATATAATTTGTCTTTCTCTTTTCTCTTCTCCTTTTTGCTTGTCACTCACTGGAAATCAGGACTGTTAATTTTACAGTTGTGCTTGTTCAGCGCTTTTCTCCTGCTGTTTAGTTTTAATGAGCTGAATCATTTTAAAATAAAATTCATACTTGATTTTATTAAGTCTTCATTTCTCATAAAATCTGTTTGCTCCTTCCATACATTCACAGATTAGAATATTAATGAATAAGCATAAAAATTCACAATGCAAAAAAAATACTTCACAGTACAATTTTCTTTTTACAATTTTCAATGGTGTCATTTTTTTTCTCAGTAATGAATGGATAGAGCCCTATGAAGTCTTCATTCTTCTTTGTAAGGGTTATGTTCATAATGGTTATTATTTTTTTTAAAATTATTTATTTATATATTTATTTGAAAGGAAGAGAGACACTAAGGGAAACAGAGAGAAAGAGGGAGAGATAAACAAAACAGACATACACCTGGTAGTTCCCTCCCCAAATGTGCATGACACCAAGCTAAGGGTCAGAAACTCAGTCTAGGCCTACTGGGCAGGGGGCATTAACCCAACTGCTGGAGCCATTGCCGAGTGCTTCCCATGGGGTGCACTGGCAGGGAGGCAGAGAGAGTCAGGAACAGAACTGGGACTGCAAACCAGACTCCTATGGGGTGCTGGCACCCTGAGTACAGTCTTAACCATTACTTCAAGTAGTTGTCTTCCATAATGCCCGCATTTAACTCTTCAAGGAACTGAACTTAACTGCCCTAAGGGTTAAAATAGAAGGATAAGATCAAGATAAAGTTTGCTAAGTGCTTTTGTTAGGTTTTCATATAAATCCCCCTGGAGACTTGTAACTAATTCTGCCATCTCATCTTAGAGCTATCATTTTTAAAATTTAGGTATTACTACAAACATTTTGATCCAATGAAAGCTGGGATGTAGGCTTTTTCCTCTCAAATATGCACTTGAAAGCAATGGAAAAACAGTGACGTTAAGATGAAAATATGCTGGATTTCTAATGAATAATGAGAAACAAGAGCAAAAAGGAAATGGGGAAGAATGAAGGAAAGAAATAGTAGCTCTTTTTCTCCTGGTCCTATTTGCTAGCAATATGGGAGTGCAATACAAAGCTGCATGGCACACATAGTACCTGTGGTTGATGAAAGCACTATGGTTTATTTGCCCAGTCGCTAGCCTAGAGCAATTCTATTTTAGTTGACAATGTAAGTATGTTGTATTGGCTTGGACAAGGGCTCAGTACGGTCCCAAGGGGTCATCTATTGGATGCTCGGTGCCCAGGCTGATCAGTATTGGAGGAGACAGGACTTTAGGAGTGGACCCCGTGCGGTCAGCAGGTGATCAGTATTCAGGTTTAGTAGTTTTTCTGGGACACTAAATAGTTTTCAGGAGAGTTAGTTATAAAAGAAAAACACTGGCCCTTCCCCACCCCTTGACCTGCTCTTTCATAACCTGACCTGACCCTCTTCTGTGAGCTCCCACCTTTGCAATGCTAACAATTGAAATTGCAACAGAGCAGAAGATAAAAATCCTCTCATGAAAAATTACCCACCCTCATGCCTATTGTTAAACAATGAAAACTGGATGAATACGTATTTATAATATTGTAAGAGGACTCTTTGTGAGTCAATATGCAGTCATTAATACCAGAGATACACATATATTATTATACAGAGACCTGCACTCTCAACATACAACCTTCTCCCAACACACTTCTGTCATTTATATGATGTCACTATATAAGTGATAAAGGGACCCCAGAGATCATCTGTGCAGGTTTTGTACACCATAAACTGAAAGCATTTAAAAAAGTAAATGACCATCACAAAGGTATAGTAATGCCCGTAGTCCTGTGTATGTAGAAATATACACAGCATGATACTAGTTCATGACATGTGATATTATGGATCTGTAAAAGGATTCAAGCATTTGCAGTTATAAATCTTTTAAATGTGCCAAGGAAAGCCAAAAGATTTGAAAAAACAGTGAATCACATAGTTGACATCACTTAAAATATATTAAAACTTTTGTAATAATAATTCTACATATGAATTTTATCAGTAATTGTAAGAATCCTGTATGGCAGATATTATTCTCAAATAAAGAGTGAGGGTTTGATGTTCTAAAGGAATAAGCACCTTGCAAACCTCAGAAAATAAGGATTTTTTTGTTTAGTGAAATATGTATCATTTAAATTGTAGTTAATAAATCTTTGAATTATACAAAGTTGTCATATTTTTCTTTTTAATATTGCCTACATAATTTAGAGGGATGCATGCCCACGTGGGCCTCTGATTAGGGTGGGAAGCATCAGGTATTGAGGAAGGTGGGTAAGATATATCTTCCATTTTTTAAAAAATTCTTATTATTCTCTGCTGAACTTACAGAGGAGGAGAGGGAGAGGGCCATTCCTTGCTGTCAAACTACATCAGTACTCAGGGATAGGAGAGGCTCCTGTGATGATGCCTTAGAGACCCCGATGTGGGGAAGAAAGTTCTAAGGGTGTTACTTGCGTGATTTTACTAGTTCTGAGATGTTGTTATCTTCATTCTACCAGGGTTGAGAAAATCTCTCTAAGGTCTCCTGTTTGATAAAGTCAACCTTGGCATATCCACAGACTTAGGAACATGCTACAAAGCTTGGCCAGGAGAATTATCCAATCTGCTCTGTTTTCCATCCTCTGACAATGCAGTTGCATTTCCTGTTGGCCTAGAAGAACCTGCTGTCCTGTTCCTGATGTGCTTCTGGACATGCTGTCCACTGCACAAGCAGCAGAAACTTAGGAGGCTCAGTCCTGGTACATGAGCTCCAAGGTCATACTGTACAGTCTGTAATTCTCCTTGTGGCCAGGGTCTGAGTTCAAGGGTCAAGTTGGGGAGTCCCCCAAGAAACATTGCCTTGGGTGACCTCAGACTTGACTCCTATGTATACCAGCCACTGCAGGGTCAGGTGCGGTCCATTACCTGCACTAGTTAACACACAAACTGTTGGATCGCAGCTTCCTCAGTTCTGCCTCAGCCCCGTATCTCACAAGAGCTGACAGATGTGATGACTCAGCACAGCCAGGCTGCACAGACCTAATCTCATGCGTATCAAAGGGGTGCCGTGACCTAGTCAAGGCATGAACCAGTAATTCCCACCAGGCCCATCCTTAGACCTGGTTTTTACATGTGCCAGCCTCTGGGCTGTTACATTTTCTTATATTTTCCATTATTTGATGCATATTTGCATATTTACTACTGGTAACCTCCAAATTATGTGCACTGGGTAGCTAGAGACTTGCTTAAAATTTACCACTTGGTACTTTGTTCATGGATGTGTGGCAATGTGTCATAAAAGATTACGAGTGAGATTAATTCAAAGATGTGAATAAACACAAAGTTTTTCCAGAAAAAAAATAGCCTTTTGTCCTCTTCTGTGATTCACTGGTGGAGAGGAATGGGGACAGAAATGATGCAAGGATGACCTGAATTCATGATTGAGGGGTTGGCAGCAGAAAGCATTTCCATAGCTTAAAGTAGATGCAGATCCCGAACTCATGAAGACAGTTAAATCTCAAAGCTCTAATTTGATCATTCTGAACGGATATAAACTTAATGTAATTTTGTTGTCGAGGAAAAGAGATGGGATGTGTACCTTGGAAAATTGTCTTCAAAAAGGTTTGGTTGTCATTTCTAGTTGGAGCCAGTTGTTGTCCCTGCTTCCCAGCATTTCATGTGATTTTTCCACTGTGCATACGATTTGCCAAGTGTAATCCTCTAACACCACCCAAGAGCCAAATCACTGGAGCCCGCCTGATCTTGGACTGCTAGCCAGCTGACTACTGTGTACAAGAACAAGATATATAAGGAGACTTGAGAAGTACGGTGTGGTTAGAGTGTCTACGGCATGAAAGAGTACACTGGGAAAGAATTTTGGATCAATAAATTGGAAGTGTGTTACTGAGGCCTTCTAGGACACAGGAGGAATGTTCAGCCTTCTGCAGTTAACCAAGCAACATGAGAAAGTATTGAGAAGTAGTCAATGATCAGAACTGGTTTTACAGGTTTCTTTGCCTCTTACTGATGGTGTAAAACTGAGCCATTACTATTCTTCAACCTTCACTTTTCATCTCAGAAATGTCTTTAATGTATTAATGGCCATAGTTACTTTGAAGGGACTGGGGAGGTATTCCATGACTTCTGCTGTGTGTTCTCAATGTCCTTTCTCCTTAGAGCCTGAGGAGTTGACCATGGATCAGGGATGATAATTGCACTCTCTCAAGGGGATAGGGTACTGACTTCCTAGTCATCCCTTCTTGATTGCTTCTGATTGTACAGACTGAGCAGTATCTTTAATACCTGTTTAAATGAACTTATTCTTAACTACTTTCATAATTCTCAGTGGGCCCGACCCCATTTTGATATGCACTTTGATAGTTGAACTCATTTTTCGTCTGAGAAGTGAGTACTGATATCTGCCCTACATTGGGGGCCCTGTCATATCTGTGGTGATTGGGAGCCTGGTTGTGTAGTGGAACTTTCTGTATATTCACGTACGGAGGCGGATATTCCATAACTAACCTTCCATAATATCTCACTACAGTCACGTCGCTCACATCTTTCACATATGCATGTTTCCCATTAGTGAGTGAAATTCTTAAAGGTGGAGACATACTCTTATTTATATTCCCATCAGTGATGATAATTTCTAGTATACATTATGCTAATTTTCTTCTTCCTTCCATTTCACAGTAATAGTGGCCCATAGGGAGAACTTTGAGATGTGATTCTCATGAAAATACCACTGAAAGCATCTAAGCAGTGGAAAGTAAAACTGAACTAGCATATGGCAGTGGGGGCAGAAAAAGGATTAGATAATAAAGATACCAAATAACTATTTTGCTTGTTTTTTTAGGATGAATTTTTGATGCTGGTTTAGGGAAGGATGGTGAGAAATACTAGCGATCTTAATGGACATGGGAGGGCTGGCTTGGGAGTAGAAGGAAATAATGAGTTCATTTTTACCTCCCTAACTTGGGGATGCTTAAGGGTCACTGACTGCAAATTTTATGAAATCTGTTAGCAACACAGGACTGCTCACACAAGATGATGCTGGGACTGGAACTGTGAAGCTGGAAGTTACCTGGTTGATGTTTTCCATGGAAATACCCAAACTATTCTGCCTAGAGCTACTTGTAGAGAACACAGAGACAAAAATGGAGTGCTGAGTCTTGGGTGACAGCTGCATTTGGGGATGTAGAGAGAAGGCATCAAGAAGGCATCAGTGAAGAGGTGGGAATGAAGACATGGAGGGGCTATCATAGATGGTATTAGCAAAGAGCAGTTCACAGGGTGAAACAGTAGAGGAAACACTATGAAAGAAATGCTGAAGGTACTGAGAGGGATTCAGGGAGAGTTAATATAGTAACTAGGGCCTGGCGCCAAGGCCTAGTGGCTAAAGTCCTTGCCTGGAACACTCTAGGTTCACATATGGATGCCGGTTTTTATCCTGGCCATCCCACTTCCCATCCAGTTCCCTGCTTGTGGCCTGGGAAAGCAGTCGAGAATGGCCCAAAGCCTTGGGATCCTGCACTTGCTTGGGAGACCTGGAGGAGGTTCCTGGCTCCTGCCTTCGGATAGGCGCAGCACCTGCCGTTGCGGTCACTTGGGGAGTGAATCGTCAGACAGAAGATCTTCTCTGTCTCTCCTCCTGTCTGTATATCTGACTTTGCAATAAAAATAAATAATTTTAATGTATACAGTAACTATATATCCTTCCATTAATGAATATGTTTTAATGTATGTTTTGTTGTAAAAGGCACCTGAAGTTACAGCAGTCAACACAGTTGATGCAGTGTTAGTTCCTAAGGGAAAGGAAACATGGAGAAAGCAGCTTCACTAAAGTACCAGGAGTTGGGCCCAGCACGGTGGCCTAGCAGCTAAAGTCCTTGCCTTGAATGCTCCAGTATCCCATATGGGCACTGGTTCTAATTCCGCCAGTCCACTTCCCATCCAGCTCCCTGCTTGTGACCTGGGAAAGCAGTGGAGAATGGCCCAAAGCCTTGGGACCCTGCACCCATGTGGGAGACCTGGAGGAGATTCTTGGCTCCTGGCTCCAGATCGGCACAGCACCGGCCATTGCGCTCATTTGGGGAGTGAATCATTGAACAGAATATCTTCCTCTCTGTCTCTCCTCTCTGTATTTCTGATTTGCAATTAAAAAAATAAAAGTGGTAGGAGTTAAAAGGACAGAGCTTTTGGAGAACTTCTTAAACTGGATTGGGTATTATCTTTCTCTGTATCTCTCATCTAAATCCCACTATCTCCTTTCCCATTACAGAAGATTCCAGGCAGTACTTAATGTGCCTTTTGGGTGAAGAAATAGTAATAGGAATCAAAGCTGTTTTCAAACTCGTTAAGTAAGTCAGTAACAAGGTTAGGAGAATGTTCTGATTTTATTTTGTTTTCTGTTGTGTCTTCACTTAAGCAAGATTGAATAGTTAATAGAGTTTGTCAATTGCTTATAAATTAATGTTTAATATTTCTCATCAGGGTAACATAATTGTTTCCTCAGTTATCAACCTTCCACTGCAACTTGGCACTGTGACTTGGAGATAAGTAAAGCAAAAAGAGTCCATGCATTCATTGACTGTGATAGGTGGAGGGAAAAAGAAAAAGTAAACAATTTCATAAGCAAAAAGGAAACTATATTAAAAGCTATCAAGAAAAAAATCTAAATTTCTGTTTTAATTTTCCAATTCAGTTAGTTTATTGAAATATTCACCAACGACTACTTGTTTTTCTCACTGAATGAAGTATTGGTCAGGAAAGCTCCTTTTTGGACCCATTGGCACTCTAATTTTAAAGTTTTTTGATAATTTTCTCACTGATACATGTAAAGCCATACATACTTCCTCATATTTATATATTCGCTACATCATTTCCTGCTTCCAAAATAACTTAATTTTTATCCTTATTAATTATAAATTGATAAAACAGAGGTAGCTTGGGTTATTTATTCATGGTATGCAAGCACACATGATTTCCATATGCTAGGGAATAAAAAGGCTGTGTTTGACTTTGCTCTGGACAAGCTTCCTTCTTGAGAATATAAGGACGGCATTTTAATTCCTTAAAAGCATATTTCCCATAGAAGTCAACTCTACATTATAGGAGATGTAGTTACCATTAGCAAAAAGATAATTTTTAGAAGATCTACATCTAAAATACATTCATTCTCAGTGAGTGAATCTGGATGTAATGTGATCACATCTGACTTTTTGGAATCATTTTGTATTAACTCAGGACATGAGGTGATAATGCAATGTCTAAAAGCTGAAGAAGTGATTGAAGTATAGGGTTACTTGTGGCTTCCATCACTGTGTTAGTCCATGGGATCTGATTTTGTGTTCCTTTCCAGAACTATCTCTTCATTACTGAATCCTTTCATTCTATCAAGATAAAAACAAAGAAATGACGTGATTTATTAAAATTGTCAAGGATCCTAGTGACTGCTGGGGTGAAGCTCCACTGAAATGTTTTCACTACATGTCTAATCATTTATTAGATTTCTGGCATATTTTAAATATATCCCTCAGGAATTGCATCTTCCTTGGGCCCATTCATGCATACAAATACGTTTCCCATATGCCAAATCTACTCTGTTGAGGGAGAGAAAAACACATGGCATTCCAATGCCTGATGACTCGCACAGCCTTCTTCAAAGTCCTTTCCCACAGGTGGGGATGCTTATCCCCACAACAGCTTAAGAGTCATGTTTGAGGCTGTTATTGAATAGGGGTCACAACAAGTATTAAGTATACTAATGCAGTTTTGCACAATGTTTCCAGCCCAATTCAGCGTTAGTAAAAGTGAATTCCAGAAAAGGCCAAGTTTAGCTCATGACGGATGCTGTTAGCCACAAGAGGGTGGCAGCCAGGCTGATGTCAGTCAAGCTAAAGCAGCATGAAGGCTATCTCTCCGTCACACTAAGCCAAATCCTTCAGACTTCAGATCAGGGTCGGTTTCAGTGGCAGCAGCACCACTGTCTGTGGCAGATGAAGAAATCAGAAAACAGAATTCTGACCCCTGGGATGTAAGATCCCAGCCTGCCGCTGGTTTCCTTCATTGACCTGGAATATGAATCTTTTCCAGGCTGGTTTTGCTGAAGGAGTAAATGGTCCATCTCTAGAGAAAAATTCCATATCTGACTATTTTATTCTTGACAATGGATGCTGGCATATTAGCTTGTGAGTGATAAATGATTCATAATCCTCCACATATTATTCAGTTTCTTATGTGAGAGTCTGACACCATTCCATCTATGGGAATCCTGATAACCATTACTCTCAATATACTGTTACACACAGAATAAGCCTAGACTTTTCAGTAAAAATTAGATTTCAAGGGGCCAGCATTGTGGTACAGCAGGTAAAGCTACCACCTGCAACGCAGGCCTCTCACATGTCCCCGCCCCGTCCCGGCTGCTCCTTTGCTTTTTTAATCCAGTTCCCTTTTTCGTTCATTTGTTTGTTTTGCTTTTACAAAGATGTTGTAAAACTACTTGAGAAGTTATTTACACAGAGAGAGTGAGAGACAGAGAAAGAGATCGTCCATTTGCCCAAACGACTACATTACCCAGAGAGGGTCAGCTGGGAGCCAGTAACCTTCTCCATGTCTTCCACATGGGTGTAGGGGCCTAAGGACCTGAACCATCTCTGATGCCTTCCCAGGCCATAAGCAGGGAGCTGGATAGAGAAGGGGAGCAGCCAGGTTATAAAGCAGTGCCCATATGAGATACAGGCAGAGGATTAGTGTGGTGCATCACCTTGCCAACCCCCTTTCCCAACAAACCCCTATCAATAGTCCAGGAAAAGCAGCAGAAGCTGGGCCAAGTCCATTGGCCTCTCCTACCCAAGTCTGTGAACTGGAAGAAGTTTCTGGGCCTTTGGCTTTGGCTTTGCCAAGTGCTGGCTGTAGCAACCATGAGGGGAGTGAACCAGCATATTTAAGATTCTTTCTCTCTCTGCCTCCCCACACCTTTTCTCTGTTAACTCTTTCAAGTAAGTACATCTTTTAAAAGATTAACCTTTCCCAAAATTTAGATAGAGAGTCATAGTAAATCCTTTAAGTGGTGTTTTCTGGTTTTGTCTCCTATTAGCATGCTGTATCAATGGAAGTTGTAAAAAAAAAGCCACAAAAATATGAAAACTTCTATGGAAACAGACACATCACTACAGTTAGTTTAGGATTTTCTTATGATAAAGTACATTTTAACAAGCAGACAGGGAGGCACAAGCTTATAGGGTGACTAGAGGCATTTTGAAAACAACAGCTAAGTAAGTGTTTACAGATATAGAACAGGGGCCAGCTGAAAGAACTGAATGACTTCAATTGCTCTGGACTGTTTTGAATACACAACAATCACATTAAACATGGAAGGTCATACTAAGGTCATACAGCCTACTTCTAGTTCCTTATTACCTTTAAAGCATTTAAAATACATCTTTTATTTATATTAGACACACAGTAATTGCACATATTTCTGAAGGACAGTGCGTGATATTTTAATAGATGTGGGAAATGTGTAATAATCAGGTTAGTGTAACTAGTATATCCATTACTGGAAACATTTTATCCTTTTGTTGTTTCAGTAACATTCATTCATCCATAGTTTTCCTACCGTGTTATAGGTCATTACACATTATTTGTGAGTTTACTGAATTAAACACATTGGGGGCTGTTTTCTACATACATACATATACATACACCAGAACACACACAGACACACACGCACACACACATCATCAAAACACTGCTTCCCTTGTGCTGGGGGGCAACACGTTAAGCTTTCGCCTGCAGAAAAAACAAAAACAAAAACAAAACAAAAACAGAATCCTACATAGATGCCCGTTTACATCTTGGTTACTCCAGCTTCCTGCCAATGCAAACAGGAAAGCAGCAGAATTTGGCCCAAGCACCTGGGTAACTGCTACCCACAAGGGAGTACTAACTAGAAGAAGCTTCTGATTCTTGGATTCTGTGTGACCCAATCCTGATTACTGCATCCATTTAGAGAATGAGCCAGCAAATGAAAGATCTTTCTCTTTCTTCTTTCTCTAACTCTACCTTTCAAAAAATACATGAATAAATTTACAAAATATGCTGTCTTTTCCTTAATTATGGTCTGGTTGCAACACAACATTTAGTCTTACAGAAATTTAGTATTTTTCATTTTCACTTTATAATTTAGTAATATACTCATTCATTGATTAATTCAATAACTTTCAAATTAAAAGCTCTTTAAATGTTTCAAGCTTTAAATTTACTTTGGGGACTTGTAACTAGAAAGAAACCATTACTACTTTTATGTATTTATTTATTTTGAAGAACTGAAAAGACAGATTTACAATGAAAAAGAGAGGCAGAAACAAAAATCTTCTATTTGCAGGTTTACTCCCCACGTGGCTGAGATGGCCGGAGTTGAGCCTATCCAAAGCCAGGAGCCAGGAGCTTCTTCCAGGTCTCCCAGATGGGTACAGGGTCCCGAGGCTTTGAGTCATCTTTCACTGCTTTCCCAGGCCACAAGCAGGGAGCTGGATGGGAAGTGGAACAGCTGGGATATGAACCAGTATCCATATGGGATCCTGGTGCTTGCAAGGCAAAGATTTAGCTATTAAACTGTTGCACCAGTCCCCTCTCTTACTTTTTTTTAAAAATTACTTTCTCATAATATGTCTCATACTTGCATTAATGCCAGCAATAGTTGTTTAAGGTATTTTAGAAGTATTTATTGAGTACCAACTATGCCCAGTACTCTTGTAGACACTAGAGAACAGCACAGACACAAAATTTTGCCTGTTGAGATTCATTTCAAATATCTCATTTGCATTAGCCTTTGAGAGTTAAGGAATTGCCCCCCTCTGTTCTTCCTGATGCCCTGTAATTGCAATAAGGGGTGACTGAGGTAGGCATTGTTAGTGATCCTTTCACAAATAAAGGTATCAAATAGAAGCTAGTGTTTTTCCTTAAATTGTACTGGTAGCAGAAAATATTCACAACTATAATTCCAAAAGTATAAACTTTTTCATATTTTGCTTTAAAATCATATATGCAAATATTTTAAAGTAGAATTGACACTTGGCATTAAAATACCCGAGGAGTAATTTCACTCATTTAATCTAAGTGTAGACTTTAGCTCAGAGATGATTGCACTTAAAATAAATTGAAAATGAGTTGTTGTGCTTGGATATGACATTGTTTATTGCTCATTAACGAACATAATCCATCGTATTAATATATGTAATTAAGGCTTTTACCTTGCTAGATCAAACTCCGTGTGTGCTTATCTAATGTAGCAAGCTGTGGTGGAAAGGATATCAAATGGCTCTGAATATGATTGGTCCAAAGATGAATGACAGCTCCTCCTTGCCCTTAAGGTCAACAAAACAATGCTGTAACTAATACTCGGTAACAACATAATTGGTCCTCATTTACTAGTGGAGTTGTCAGAAAAGCAGAGGATCCAGACGTTTATGATTACATTGTCAGTTCCTAAAACAGTGAGGAACAGAAGATTCCTTAGTGAATACTCATGACATAAAGCATGTATGTAAAAAGGACTATCCTAGAGGCATACCCAAGAGTAATTCAGATAGGCTTAACATTGTTGGAAAATCAACAGAGGAAAATATATAACTCCCATCTAATAGGGATGAAAGGTTCACCAGGTAAATTAGAACAAGAAGAGATACGAACACTTGCCAAAACTATAGGTAGGTCAAAACTTGCTATTATGCTGTGTCCACACAGCAAGAATAAATCTCTAGAGTGGATCAATGGCTAGAAATCTAAAAATATTTTTATAAAGATTCATTAATTTTATTGGTGAGTCAGATATACAGAGAGGAGGAAAGACAGAGAGGAAGGTCTTCCATCTACTGATTCACTCCTCAAGTGGCTGCAATGGCGGGAGCCATCCCTGACTGCTTTCCCAGGCCACAAGTGGGGACTTGGATGGGAAGCGCATCCTCTGGAACATGAACCAGTGCCCATACAGGATCCCAGCATGTGCAAGGTGAGGACTTCAGCCATTGAGCTATCACGCCAGGCCCAAAAATATTTTAAATTATGTATGTGTTATAGAAACTAACATTCCCTCAAATACAAATGGCCAACAGGGAAAAGTGCTCAGGATCACTGGCCAACAGAAAAATGCAAATAAAACCACAATGAGGTTTCATCTCTCCCCTGCTATAATGACTGTCATTCAAAAATCAAAAAACAAATGCTTCTGAGGAGATGGGAGAAAAGAGATTCTGCAATACACATTTGATGGAATTTACGCCAGTATAACCATTAAATAGAACAACATGGAAAGTCCTTATACATCTGAAACTCAGATGTGCAACAAATAGTGACTGGATAAACAAATTTGTGGTAGTTAAACACCACAGAATACTACTCAGCCACAGAGAAGAATTAAATAAGTCGGTGCAATAGGAGACAGTTACACTCGGTGAAACAAGCCAGTCTCTCCAAAATAAATATCAAATGTTTATGGCAACTAACCTGCAGAGTAAAAATAGTGCAATGCATGAGGGAGATTGACATTTTGAGATTGATTATTGTTTACAGTCCCTGTCTATACTCATGAGGAACATGGTTTTTGTTTGTTTGCTTGTTTTTTGTTTTTGATTTTTTTTTTTTACCTACTACCTGTTGAATTCTTCATTTAGTGAAGGGTTGGGCTTCTGATTATGAAGAAAATTGGAAGTTTGTCACTCAAAACTTAACAGAAAGGCAAGAGAGGAAGGAGAGGGGGAGGAGTGATGGAGGGTGAAAGAAGATGAAAGTAAGTATTCTATTTTTAAAACTGTAGGTATGAAATACATGAAATTTGTTACCTTTATATAAATAAGAAGAACTTAAAAGAAGGAAACTACCGCCCGCTTTCTTTTCACCAGAAGCATCAATCCAGGTAAAATTTATTGCCTATGACAGTAATAATTTAGTTAATCATTACCAGCAGCCTTGGCATTGATTTAGTACTGGTAAAATGCTGATTGATTGTTATGTATTCATCTGATTCAAATCCTTTGTTTTTTAAAAAAATATGTATTTATTTTATTGGAAAGGCAGATCAAATATAAGGAAAGAAGGAGAGACAGAAACAAAGAGCTCCCATTGCCGGTGCACTCCCCAGATGGCCACAGCAGCCAGAGCTGCGCCGATCTGAAAGCAGGAGCCAGGACCTTCTCCCGAGTGTCTCATGTGGGAACAGGGTCCCAAGACCTTGGATCATTCTCTACTGCTTTCCCAGGCCACAGACACGGAGCTGGATGGGAAGTGGAACGGTTAGAACATGAACTGGTGCATATATGGGATTCTGGTGCTTGCAAGGTGAGGATTTAGCCATTGGGTCATCGTGCTGAACTCTATCTGACTTAAATGTTACAATTAAGAGGTCAAAGAACTATTTTCTGTTTTTACAGATGATGAAGCAAGATTTGTAGAGATTGAATATGTTGATTAATAATATACAGCTGCTAAAAGACTTGAATTTTTTAAAGCTATATTTATTTTTGTTTGAATGCAGATTTAGACAGAAAAGGAGAGATAAAGAAGGATCTTCCATCCACCAGCTCACTTCCCAAATGGCTGCAACAGCTCATTCTGAGCTGATCCAAAGCCAGGGACTGGGGCCTCTTCCAGGTCACATACATATGCATACATACATACATATAAAGGGAACCAAGGACTTAGATCATCGTCTGCAGCTTTCCCAGGTTATAAGCAGGAAGCTGGATCAGAAGGGGAGCAACCAGCAGATAAATCAGTTCCCATATGGTTTGCTGGGGCTACAGGTGGAGTATTAGTTTGCTACACCACTGCGTTGGCCCCAATTTTATTTTTTAAAGATTTATTATTTTTTATTGGAAAGGCAGAGTTATAGAGGGAAGGAGAGGTAGAGACAGAGAGAGATCTTTCATTCACTGGTTTGCTCCCCAGTGGTCCCAAGGACCAGAGCTGGGCTGATCTGAAGCTGAGAGCTAGGAGCATCTTCCTGGTCTCACCTGTGGGTGCAGGGGCCTAAGGCTTTCGGCCATGTTTGCTGCCTCTCTAGGACATTAGCAGGAGGATTGAATTGGAAGTGAAGCAGCTGGGATACCAACCAGCATCCATATGGGATGCTAGTGCTACGGGCAGAGGGTCAGCATACCACTCATAATAACACTGGCCCTGTTTCCTAGTTTTGTAGTAATCTTCTTAGCTGGACTCCCAATACATGGATGATGGCATGTCTATTTCATACCCTCTGGCCTTTATTGTCACTCTATAATTTTCCTTTGTCTAGCCTTGTTCATTCTGAAAAGATGTTCCATTAATTAATGTATTATTTTAAACTATTTGGCTAATGACCATAAATTTTACTTCTCTTTTAAAAGACTTACACTTGATTATAGGTAGTATTTTCCCCGGATTCTTTCTTAAAACAATTTATTATTATTATTTTTTAAAGATTTATTTCTTTTTATTGCAAAGTCAGATATATAGAGAGGAGGAAAGACAGAGAGTAAGATCTTCCGTCAGATAGTTCACTCCCTAAGTTACCAAAGTGGCTGGAGCTGAGCCAATCTGAAGCCAGGAGCCAGGAGCCTCCTCCAGGTCTCCCAAGCAAGTGCAGGATCCCAAGGCTTTGGGCTGTCCTTGACTGCTTTCCCAGGCTACAAGCAGGGAGCTGGATGGGAAGCAGGGCCGCCTGGATTAGAACCAGCACCCATATGGGATCCTGGTGCATGCAATGTGAGGACTTTAACCACTATGCTATTGCCCTGGGCCCCAAACCATTTATTATTGATTGATGTAACATGTAGTCTGCCTTACATCTTTGGAATTATGCATTACATTTATTGCAAAGTGTCAAGTTATCGGTTTCTTTTTGGAGTAAACCATTCAATTCTTTGTTCAGTACCTGAACTGCTCACCTCAATGCTACTTTTATATTAAGCATAATTTTTCCCCAAAGGATTTGACTAAATCTCAGCCCTGCTCTTCTTTTGAGTCTTTAGAAGATGTTCTCTTTTCCCCTAGTCTTCAAGTGAGGAAACCTATGCATGCCTACATTTTTGCAATACATTATCAGGGGGGATTGTGGCTGACCACTGCACACTGGTTGATTTCTCTTTCTACAACACATGAATGCCATGGTGTGGTGGGAATAGAAATCCTCAAACCAAGATAGGAATAAAATCACTAGTGCATGATTCATAGCCTCGCACTTACCATAGAATACACAAGTATGTTTCAATACAGGACATAAAATTGGATCGTAGGCCTAGCCCTGGGCAGATTACTTTCCTAATTTTGTTTTATCTTATAACAAAGATCACTTTTTAGGACCATCGGGTGCTGTCTGAAAATATCAGATTTTATTAGTGGTTAGTGTAGTAGCTTATAGTTGGAAATCCTTTCTTGTAACCTAGCTAGTTAACATGACCTACTAATAGGGCCTTTTCTTATCATAGTGATTCCATAATAACAATTATGGAAATAACTAAAAAGTTGATAATATGGACTTGAATGCAATGAACCATGCAAGTATTTAGATGGATAGGAAAGAGAAGCCTCAGCATGCAGGTAATAGTTCAGGCTCAAAAATCAGACTGCCCGGGTTGGAATCAGCAATGCCTGGGTCAGTGGACTTCTCTAAGTCTCCATTTCCTCACATACGAGATATAAATACATGCTTCCAGGAGAAGGCATGCAATGTGCTTGAAACAGTGCCTTATTCTTAGTGAATTTTCCATTAATGCAAATTGCTACTGGTTTGGCACACATAAGGCTTCCAGAAACGCTTTTCTGATTCCTAGAAGAGATTGAATTGATGGTCATATAAAAAAAGAAATTTTAACAGAGTTTGGAAATTATATGCTCATGGGGCTTTAGAGATTTCAAGGAATACAAATTTTACCAGATCTAACAAACTATTTTGTATATGTGGGATCTGAGACAAAACAAGATGATATGTTTGACATCCAATGTAAGATCAGTACCTACTGTTTTCCCCAGAATTATCTTTAGGTCACTCTAATAAGGTGTAAGTCATTATAGGCATTTCTAGGTGGAATATGAAAAATACCTTCACATGTAAGTATTAAAAAGTAATTTGAGATGCAAATTGCTCTATTCCTCATCAACCTAATCTTCAAGTCAGACTTTTACCAAGTGATGGCAACAGCCAAAGTTGATTGAATCCAAAGCCAGGAGCCAGGAGTTTTTTGTAGGTCTCTCATTAGCTACAGTGTCCCAAGGCTTTAGGCCACCCTTTGCTGCTTTTCCAGGCCATAAACAGGTACCTGGATGGGAAGTGGAGCAGCTGGGACATGAACTGCCATCATACAGGATCTTGTTGCACACAAGGTGAGGATTTAACCACTAGGTTATTGTGTTAGGCCTGAAAAAGAGATTTTTTTTTTTAAGATTTGTTTCATTGAACACATTTTTAAATCTACCTTCTTTTTCTGTACCTTTTGGAACTCCCATAACTCTGATATTTAGCCTTTTCATAATGTCCTTAAGTCTTGAAAACTTTTCTTAACCTGACTCAGTCCCTCTTCCAGCTTTTTGAACCAGGATGGGGTGCAGGACAGGTTAGGTCTAGCACAGCACCAGTCAGTTCACATTGGCGCCAGGACTGGGGGCTGACTGCAGTGAGTTGGATAGCAGCTCCCACCAGGGCAAGGTGGACCAGGCAGACTGGGTTGGGCCAGGCTACAGCACCTGCCAGCAAATGCCAAGGTAAGATGGGCCACACCAATCCGGGCTGCAGCACCCATAACCACATGTGAGACCTGGGTGGAGGGATGAGCCAAGCAGGGGAGATGTGGACCACTCCTCCTGCTCATGAAGATGAGAGCTGGAACTGGGGCCAGACCAGGCCCACAAACAGTATGGCCTACATATGAACTGGGTTAGGGGGAGTGCCAGGTTGGGCTAACTGGTTTTATCCACTGGTGCAGGCATGAGCCAGAGTAAGGGCAGGTTGGTTGGGTTTTTCTGCAGCATCAGCTGACAAATGTTGGGACTGGGTTCAAGTACTGTTGAACTAGACCGCAGAACCACATGGAGAGTGAAAGATTTGGGAAGGGAGCAGGTTGAGGCTGTGGCCACCTTTTTGATGGGCTGCAATTCTCACTGATGAGCATGAGAACCAAGGATTGAGGTGGGCCTGGCTGGACAGGTAGTGGCACTCACTGTTATAAGTGTGGTTTGGAGGGTGAGGTTGGTTGGGATGAGTTAGGCTTCAACGTCCAATGATGTGAATGGGATGTGGGATAGACTGGACCACTCCACTGCTCATGCTGGCAGACAGAGGAACCAGAGCTGAAGGCTGGTGTAGTAGGGGGTTAATGGCTCCCGATGGTGTACTTGAGGGCCTGAGCGTGTAGTGGGCAGGAGTACAGAACCCATTGGTTTTCAGAGAAAGGAGGGCAGAACAAATTAGTTTGACAGCAATCTTCTGGGAAAGACTCTGAGGTGGACTATGTCAGCAAATTGAGCTTGGAAGGATTTCCTCATCCTTAGAGAGATGATATCAACAGTATCTCAGAAACATCAAAACCAAATGAGCAGAACACTAGAGCATGCTCCATAACATGAGCCCTGGGATGGCATCAGGTACTGAGGAGTTGGGAGGCTGGTCATAATCTCTCCTATTTTATCCTCTCCTCCCCCAGATACAGGAAGAAGAAAAAGAAATTGTCTAAAACATGGTCTTTATTCCCCCATTTCCTTAAAAATCTTCTTCAATTAACTGTGAGGTTGACAAAGGCTTTTGCTCCTTGGGGGAGGCATCAGTAATATTGATTGTACATCTGTCTATTCTTTTATTCTTGGTCACTGTCAGTCTGGTTAACAGATTACTCTACTTAGGGATGGTGTCCAAGCTATGTTGCCCACTGGTCTACAGGTTGATTTTAATGATTGCATTTGGTAACCTGTTGTCATTTGCAGTTACTTGTGCCACTAATTCCAGCAAATTTCAGTCCTGGGCTCTTGTGTTCTAGGCTTCTTGCCATGGTCTTTATATCCCCAGCCCCTGGCTCACCCTTTTTCATCCCCTGACTTCCTGTGCTGTGGTTGCACCAATGACTGCAACTTTCTCCAACTCCCAGTTTTAGCAGTGCCCAGGATTAAGAAGATACAAGCTGTTCTAAATCCCTGCGTTGTCAGTGGTACTAGTCTTACTGGAACCTGCTAGTCATTAGGTCTGAAAGCCACCCAGATCTATTTTGGGTAGGACCTATAGGATATTAAGTCAGCACTATTTTCCCTGTGAGACCACTGCAGTGTGTTGAATCAGCCCAAAGCATGTGCAGGCCATTACTGTTTTCTTCAGTATACAAAATGGTGCCTGATGTGTCGCTGGTGAGCCATGAAATCCACCCTGTTCCTGCACTCGCCTGCTTGGGTTCTGCCACTGTGTTTTTGCTCATGGTCGAAACAAGTAAATCAGCAGGATGGAAAGTTCTGTGGCTGGATTCACCTAACAAGCTCCTGGTGAAACCCTCTTCCCAATTGGCCATTGGTGGAGTCCTGATTGCTGACCGCTGCTGTGGTATCTGGTCACTGCAACCCCACTCCACTGTCTCTACTACTATTCTGTGTCCATAGATCTCCATGTTTCCCTCTGCCATCAGCCTGTCCTTTCCCTCTCAGCCTCACTCTGGCCAATGATTCTCTGTTCAAATGTGTCCTTACCCTATTGTGCCAATCTTGTTTCTTTTCTCTGCAGTGCTCTTGATGATGCTCTTGATATTGAGGAGAAAGAAGCAATTTGGATGTCAGGTCCACCAGTCTACCTGTCTCACATACCTATAATATGATGGGAATCATTAAAACAGGAAAGGATAGCAATAGTAAATCCATTTAGAATGCATGGTATTCATTCAGTTGGCCTCGAAAAGTGGACTTATATGTTTTCCAAATACTACTGTTTTCTCAAGAGTGGAAATGAAAAGAATGTTTTCCTACCACCTCCTACTGCTGTTTTGATAATACTCTCTGATGTACCAGATGGTGAAAAATAAAGTTACTCTTTCACAGCTCTCTTTGTCGAGAAGTTATTTATGGGCCAAAGGGATCTATTTATCCACCTTTATTATAGCTCTCATCCTTACAGACAGTAAATCCAAATAATACGATCCTGGAAAAGTCAATATAATTTATACAACTGATGGGGTGGAGGGTGGAGGGTACTGGACTTACTGTTCACATAACACTTCATTATTTCCTTCAAAGAGCAGAGCAATACAAAAACTGAATTACAAGAAAATCAAGTTTGTGCCATATTAATTTCACTTGCTTCAATTACTTGAGACATCTGCTGCAACAGAGCAAAGGAAGTATCTAAGTCATTCATAAAAGGCACTATATCCTGGTTGATTTTTTCTTAACTCTTCTCAAATGTTTTATTATAATGATTTTTTACTTGTGATTTATTGATTCAAAATTGTATATCTCTTTATAATAGTCCATGACAATAAAAATAAATTGACAACTATTCATCTGAAGACTCTGGCTACTGCAGGTTGCTTATCAGCTCATTCTTCCATTATCTTCTCCTTTCCCAACTTCCAAACAGCAGACACCTGATTTTGTGCAACCGAAAATAGCAGAAATCATGTCAGTAACAGACTTGGTCTGATGGTTGGCTTGCTGTTAAATTCTTGGTAATCCAGCAAGTTCTGAGTGCGTTTTACTTATTTAGATCTAACCTGAACAAATAACTCACTGGGTCTTTTTGTTTCAAAGATGATGCTCAACTGGAAAAGTAAAATTTAAATGCTTGTTTTGAATAACTTTCTGAATAATTTAAAACTTAGTATGATTTCAATCATGGGAACTATTATGGTTTTTTTTGTAGGTTATGATGATTACCATTGTCTGTAGGGTTTAGAAAGTTCTTCTAACATTAGTGCGTGAATGAATTAAAGATATCCATGAGCTATAGTTTATAGTTTCTGTTTTGTCAAACCTCTGACGTCCTGAAGATGCCAGTTATAACTATGACCACGTGTTGCTTGTCTTGAGCTACAATTGAGAAGCAAGATTTTAGAATTTACACTGTATTTTCCCATACCCCAGCTTCTTATGCACATGCAGAATTTTTGATGATGAAATATGATATTTATGACTTGACTAAAGTTATAGCATGAATGAAAATTTGAACAAGACTAATCAAGAACACCTGAAACTGCACTTAAGGCTCTTTCTGCTGTGTTACTCTGCTGCCGCGGAGTCTTGGCTCTCAATCCCACTGGTTCTCAAAACTAGCTAGAGGATGCTGATTCACTCTGTCAGGAAGGGCCTGGGCCTGGCACTTCTGCAAATACTTGGATTTATTCTAATTTTTAGCCACTTATCAAAGTTATTAAAAGTGAAGATTGTGAGTAATATATGGGTTTTTCCAAGTCACTGGTATTGAACTAAGCCAGAATTATCTGTATCAGCATCACCTGGCGGACTTGTTAAATTCAGAATGCTGTGCTTCAACCAGAGAGTTTCCGAGCTAATAGATCTGGGTTAGGAATCAAGATTTTACATTTCTGTTAAACCCTGTTACTGGTGCAAAGACACTATTTTGAGAACCTCTGGGTTAGGCTGAAGCAACAATGATTTACTTTTTTTTTTTTTTTTTTTTTTTATTGTTGCTTACACTGTATTATGTAGTACAGTTTTATAGGCGCTGGGGATTCCCCCCACCCCTCCCCATACCCCTCCCCCCATGGTGGATTCCTCCACCTTGTTGCATAACCATAGTTCAAGTTCAGTTGAGATTCATTGCTTGAAAACACATGCCTAGCATAAAGTTCAGCGTCTTATTGTCCAGATAAGTTCAGTGGCCTCTTGGGGAGACCTTCTATGGTCTGAAGATAGGTCTAACAGAGTAAAGATCCGGTCAGTTAAAAGCCCCAACAAGGCCTCAGTATCAATATACAACATTATGGAATTAATTGACATAGTAATGGGTAAACAATATGTTAAGAATAATGTGAGTTCCATTCTTCGAAACATCTGGGTTGAGACAAACTTCCTCTGAAATATGAAAGTAGATCTACCATATGACTCAGCCATCCCACTCCTGGAAGTTTAACCAAAGGAAATAAAATCTATATATGACAGAGTTATGTATACACCCCTGTTTACTGCAACTCAATTCAAGGTAGTTGAGATATGGAAATAGTACAAATGTTCACTGGCTGATGACTGGACAAAGGAAATTTGACTTATGTATGAACATATATATGTATAAATGTGTCCACACACACACACACACACACACACACACACACACACACACACACACACACTGTGAATCCTACTTAGCCATAAAAAGGAATGAAACCTATTTTTTTGATAAAATGGATAAAACTGCAAACCGTTACAGTTAGTTGAAGTAAGACAGCTCCCAAAAGATAAATATCATTGTTTTCTCCAATATGCAACACTTAATAATATCAAAATAAATGAATGAAACAAATGTCTTGTGATTTGATTGTTGTTTTTAGTCCTTGAGTATATTCCTTTGAACTGTGATTTTGTTGAAAACTTTAAGCTCTATCGAATATAATGGTTAAGGGTGAGATAATCCTGTGATTATAAAGAGGACTGGGTAGGAATATGTGTTTGCAACTGTCAAAAGTTAACAAATTTATCTCTGAATTTGATTAACATAGATCCTTACTATCTAGTAAATATTATTTATTTAAGTTGTTCATAGTAGATATCCCTTGAAACATCATTTCTCAACAAAAATGAATGACATCAAGGATACTGTGCTGCAATGTGTCTTTGTCATTGCCATGGCACTGGGTATCATACGGGAAATGTCTAGGTGCCACACTTATTCAAGGAATTAAATCTACTCACCAGAGGATAGAAAAGGAAAATTATATACCTTACAATGACTTCCTTTTTCAAATACCTCAATCAGTCATTGAAATTATTTCAATGGTGCCTTACTCATTATTATCTTCAAATTACTGATTTTTATTGTACAGGTACTTGCAGTGAAATTTCAACTCACTCAAATTCATAGAGAACAAATTCAGAATACATTTTTATTCAGCTTATAAAAGAAAATTATTATTGTACATAATGCAAGTATAAAAACTCTTGTTAATTTCTTTTTTCCCCATGAAAATTACTTCAAATACAAATAACAAAATAAATCCTATTTTATTGGCAATTTAGGATCACAGTATTTTATTTCAGATACAATATACAGAACTAAGCTGAAAATTCAGGCAATAATCTTCTTCAATGACAAATATATATGGCCAAGGAATAAAGCAATAATATTGATGCCAATTTGTAAAATGAACATTCAGTTCAATCTTTCTTTCTCTAAAATAAGAAAACGTGGTTTTATGCGACTCACATTGGTGTAGAACCCACATTCGATAAACATCTATCAAATTTCAGATAGATCAAATTTAGTATTTACTATTCACTTTATTGTAATTCTATTCCATTGGTAGGATGATTTATTAATTGGAAATACTTTTCTTTACATCTATATACTTCATTTCCATCAAAATAAATCACAGCAAACATATGCAAGAAAGGAACTTCTCAGCATTAATAAAGCATTTGGCAATGAAACCCTAGCCTAGAGAAATGTAGAGAACTGACACAATGAAGACTAAATGTTAAAGGAAGGCATCATTTGATGGGGAGCTATTACAATTGTTGGCATAGATATTGAATACTAAAACACTTCTATTTTTATTCACTGAAACTCCTTAACTTCTTACTTGTAAACATCACTTACTACATTTGGGATGGATTTGAAAAGTGTTGGGTCATGAAAAATACAAAATTCCATTGGCTTCTAAACATCAATGAATGATCTTTATGCATAAGGGGAGGTCATCTGGAAGACCCAACTTATACTATTCTCCCATCTAGAACTTATGTAACAGGGCAAAATTTTCTGGAACATGGTCATGGTCTGTGGCATGCTTTTCCATTGAAAATATCCACCTGAAAATAACATGCTAATTACTTTTTTTCATGTTACATTAGCCAGAGTAAGTCATTCAGATGTCCCTGAATTAAAGCATTGGGTGTTGAGGGAATACTACAGTGTTATCACATGTCCAGATTTAGAGAATCAAATATTAGTCAACCAAGCAAATAACTTCACCTCTCAGAACACCCCCTTTTCTCTCCATTTTGTAATATTGAATCATGTCAGCTCCTCCTCTTACCTTTGTCAGTTCCATCATTTTTTTAAATTTCCTTGGCCCACATTTTTAAAAATATGCACCAGCATTATTGATGATATCATTTTTATTAAACATCAAAGAATTAAGAAATTCAGCACTTTTATAGCTCAAATTTCTACTACTCGATATATTCTCTTTTGTATTTCACTTTTACAAAGTAGTCACTTTCCAATAGCCTATTTATCCAAGCAATTTCTCACTACACCAACTCTATTATCCCCTTGCCTTTGTTACTACTTGCCAGGAAAAACAAATTATCAAACAAAGAAGTAATGCTTCATTAGTCCAGTTATTGATCTTCTCTGTTCCTATATTAGACACGTTAGGCAACACTATAAAATAAATTTAACTACACATAAAGATGTCACTGCAAATTTGTGATTAAAATTTGAATTGGCTCTAAGAGTTCTCTAACAAAACCTAATTTACATATGCTATGCTTAATCTTTTTTCCCATTTTCTGAAATATTTTCACAGTTTGTTTCTTTCATTTTTTATTCCACATTACTATTAAAAATTGTTTATTATTTTTGTCACAGAAAGGCCAAAGAAATAAAATCCAAATCAAATAAAGAACATTAAAACAGACTTCCAAACCTGTGTTTTCTTTATGTATTTGCTTATTTTCATATCTCCTACTGTCTAGTGTTAATGGAATTATTTCTTCTAGCCTGATCAGAGGCATTCCATCCAGAGTCTATTATTCTACTCTTTCCCATACATTAGTGATTTTGTCCTGCCTTCATGCCTTTCCTTAGTCTTAATTTCAAAATACATATGTATATGTGTGTGTGAGTCTGTGTGTGTAAATGATTATCTACCCTCTTTTTCCTACTATCACATCCACTTATCTGCTTATATGTTATTTTTTGACAAGGAGCTGATAGCTTTGCTTTAATGTTACCTTTTTGATATTTTCATGATTAATTATTTGAACATGCCATCCACATCAACATGCTTCAAATCCTTCCTTTTTATGCAATTGTCCATCTAGACATCTGTTGCTTTGTCAGATAGGCGCAAGAACAATGCTGTTTCTCTCAATCTCTAGATCTCAGATACTGACCCATCCCTTGTTCCTTTCCCCATAATCCGTTCACATCTTACAGTTAGTATTTAAAGCTAATTGCTAAGATCACTTAATTTTTATGTGCTTTTTCCTGGCAGGGCTTGAATGGCACCTTATTCAAGTGTTCATTTCTATAGTCATCGTATCAATCTCAAATACTCACAGTCAAGATCTTAGCATGTCCATAATGGACATCACTCTTCCAAATTCAGTGTCAGTCATGCCACACTGTGTTGTGTGACCACTTTATTTTTCCAGGTTACTCATTGCCAGTTACACCACTCAATGCAAATTTCATTAAGATTTACAGGCAAATGATTCTTCTTCAATCTACTTCTCGGTGAAGTCTGTTACTATCAGACAAGAGAAAGTCTTCCTGTTGCTTTCCCCATAATTCCCTGGATCTACATTTAAGTTAGTAATAACTGCTTCACATTGTTATTTTCCATTGAACTGCATTTCTGTTAACTGTTATTTTGATCACAGTAGCTTGTATTTCCTCTTATCTTTCTTACTCAAATAATTTAGTAAATGTGACATTACCTTCTTTCTTACATTGTATATCCTAATTTCTTATATTTTTTTCCTTTTTAAATGGTTTATTTATTTTTACTGGAAAGGCAGATCAAATGTAAGGAGAAAAGGAGAGTCAGAGAAAGATCATCCATCCACTGGTTCATTCCCCAAATGGGTGCAACAGCCAGAGCTGAGCTGATCTGAAGCCAGGAGTCAGGAGTATCTTTTGAAAATTGTAAAATATAAATCGTCTTCAATACTATGTATTTATTGTATAGAGTAGAAGCAATTAGGAGATACTTTGTATCCCTTTGTTGATTATTTAAATTTACCCAAATAATATTCTCAGAAGTTTCTTCTGCATTTAATTTCTTCTACTTACTTTATTCTGTATTTGAACTGTGAAGGTTTTTCAGACATACAGTGATTCAAGCTTTTTACTCTCAAAATGTCCAGTTCCACCTTAGGTAAAGCTGGTGCAGCCATTCTTGTTGATCTGAGCACTTGCTCTAACTCATGAGATGACCCTGAGCACTGAGCTTCCAGAGTCATAGATTTTTGTAAAAGGTTTGTGTCATAGCTACTTAGTGCTGAACCTAGTCAGCTGTTTTAAATTGTATCTCCCAGGAGAGTGATGCTGCAACCAACAGCTTTCCTCGACCCAGATCCTGGTGAAGTTTTCCCGGTAGTACTTGTTCAGACAAGATAATATTTCTTTTCTGCAACAGAAGTCAACAAGGACAGACTTCATGTCTAGCATTGTGTTTTGGTTTCAATGCCACTGTTAATGATCCTGATTTGAGCACCACATGGCTATATAACTGCCATTTTACTGGGAAGAAATAGAGCGAGTGTAGACAAGATCATTGACTTCAAGCATTCTTTTCTCTTTCCTGATGATTTGATGCAGTCATTGTACTCTATGCTGATATTCAAATGGTCTCCCTTGGGAAAACATTCATGATAATAGGTATGTGATATTCTAAAGTTGTAGTCAGAGATTAGGAAATCATTATTTTCTACTTATTTTTCCATAGAGAAGATGATTATTATCAATTAAAGACATAGGTCTTTGTTTTATGATTGGGTTGTTCAGTGATGACTATTTAGCAGTATTATCCTACTTGAGTTATTTCTTTTAAAGATTTATTTATTTATTTGTATTTGGAAGGCAGATATACAGAGAGGAGAAGAGACAGAGAGGAAGACCTTCCGTCTGATGATTCACTCCCCCCAAGTGACCCCAATGTGTGATCTGTGCTAATCTGAAGCCAGGAGCCAGGAACTTCCTCTGGGTTTCCCACATGGGTGCAGGGTCCCAAGGCTTTGGGCCATCCTTGATTGCTTTCCCAGGCCACAATCAGGGATCTGGATGGGAAGTGGGGCCGCTGGGATTAGAACTGGTGCCCATATGGGATCTGACCTGTTCAAGGTGAGGACTTTAGCTGTTACACTATTGCGCAGGTCAGTCCTACGTGGGTTATTACTGATACATATTTAAGAATGCTTCATATTTTTGCTTTCATTTCATTTGAAAGGCAGACAGAGGTAAAGATGGAGAGAAGTCTCCGTTTGATAGCTCACTCCACAAATGCCAACTGTTACACCCAGGGCTAGGCCAGATGGAAGCCAGGAGCCTGAATGTATCTTTTACATGGGTAGTCAGGATCCAAGCACTTGAGTCACACCTGCTGCTTTCCCCAGTGCACATTATCAGGAGACTGGAACCGAAGCAGAAGTAGCCAGACATTCTGATAGGGGCACCCAAAATGTCTGCCTCTGCTGATTCATGTTACCTGTCACTCATCTTCACTTAAAATGGAGTGAAAGCATTTCATTATATTTCCATATTTTTTCTAAGCTATTTTAGTCCACTACTCTTTCAGATTAATTTTAGAAAAACTTGTAAGTTAAAAAAATGCTCTACTTCGATTGGGATTTGATTCACATGTAAATTATTTGGGGGATGAGTAAAATCTTTACTGTCATCATTTCACTTCGAGAAAAATGATCTATTTTAAAATTTGTTTTATTGCTTTCTGAACAGTTACAAGCAAGTTTCGTATTTTTGTGATACATAACTGTACTCAATATAGACTGATGCCAGTTAGTAATTGTTTTTGTCGCAGGTGAGCAAGGAGCCTGAAGAGCACTAGTTTAAATGCGACAGGGATTTGATTTCTGTCACATAATTAAATCTGGAGTTCAGTTCTCCATGGTTGTTCTTGTGGACTCCTGGTACCTATCATCAATATTTTGAGTATCTAATTTGCCTTCATTGTGCCATGATTAGAAAGTAACTTCCACCTTAAATTTATCTCATGATTGAAAAATAGTATCTGAAAAACCAGAATCGCATCTGCCACTTCGGAAGGAACTAGATGCAGTAGGGAATAGCCCCAGGAAAGTTTTCCTGGAAGTTCTATGCAAGGACTTCTGCTTATGTATCTGCAGGGACTTTTGCTTACTAATGAATCCAGGGACTACAGAATATTTTCTAAAAGATGCATTTTAAAAATTATACAAATATATGTATAAAATACTTGTATAATATATTCATGTATGATTTTATAATTTATAATTTTAAAATTATGTTATATATATTTACATGCTTAATAGCTATAAATTACATCTAATTTTAGTTTATTCCATTTTATGTATCAAAAAACTAATACTCTGATTTACTTTCAACTTCTATATTTTAAAAATACTATTGCAGAAGGACTGCAAAATGCATTGGATACCTATCAATGGCTCATCAGTTCTCTTTGTCTTCTACTGTTTTTTTTCTTTATTGATCATTCACTGTTATTCTTACTTCCAATAGATGAAGGGAATCTAACATGATAGACGTTGACTATAGACCTTTTACCTGTTCAAATACAGATGTTAAATGACAGCAAAGCTAAAGTTCCTTTGAGTTTTTTAATAGCTTTATTTCCGTGTATGCCTTGAAATGACACAATTTTCCATCACCTCTACCTATTGTAACTAATATGAGACTCTTCACACAGTATATTGTGAGTCAGTGGTACATGACACACATATTGTATTCATTTATCAAATTTCATCCCATTTATCTTGTGACAAAATACTGTAACAATGTGATCTATCATTTCCTTCTTTTGTGAAGTCAAAAATTTTAATTTCAATTTGTTAAATAACGTAGTTTGTGAAAGTGTAAGCTTATCAAAACGTGTTTAATTTTTACATTAAATCAGAACTTGATCAGAGTTCTGTTGGGAACAGAAATGACTCTTGCTACTGCAAATGGAGAAAACTTAATACCAGCAATTGCATACACAGTTTATGGAAGCCTCAAGAATTCACACAGAGCCACTGGAGACAGTTACAACTCTGCAAAACGCATGAAGCTGCTATCATTTCCAGCTGGAAGAGACTTGGGAGATAGTGTTGCCTCATACTAGTAGGTAGCACTGCTTGAACCAGTGGTTGATGCTGACATAGCATGCTAACTCTGTTCTGCTATGCCACGCCCTGAGGAGTAAGGACCATTCTGAAAAGGGATGTCTGTGACAGCTGGGACACGGAGGATACACAAACACTACCCAAAATGATGACTGAGATACAGAGAGGTAGGGAGAAACTGTGACTTCTGATTTTCTGCAGGCCTAGTCTCTATGCAATAGTTTGCAATAACCAGACCTACTTAGGCACAAGCTGCCAACAAAAGCTAGAAAATATAGCTCCAGGGCTCATATCAGATCAAAGAAGTGATAGATTTAAAGAAATTGGAAAAACAAACAATCACAAATGACTAGCATCATGTTTCTCTGCTCATCTCTCCACATTCTGTACAAATTAAGACACTGAAAAGGAATGTATGGATGATACTACCTGAGTTCTCTTGTCCATTGTCTTCAAGCTGTGTTTAGTACTCACTAAAGACCACGTGAGCAGTCAAGAGAAAGATAGATGTGTGTGCTTATTTGTATGACATCTTGTCTATCAGCTGCAGTTAAACACCTATGGCTAGCCCCTTTGTTACTGCTCTGAATCTTTCCGAATTCTGGAAGCCTTTTTTTTCCCATATACCATTTTGAGTCCAGAGGAAGCAACAGTGTCTCACTGACACTAGCCCAGTGTACTTCATGTTTCTTTATTGTTTTCCTTAATCTTGTCCAAATATGCTTATAAATATTCCATTTAGTATACTATCATCATGTAAACTCCTGGTGTATAATCTATTTGCTGCCAATGCTTGTATGGTAAATTTAGCAAATGAGTTCTGTCTTTACAGCCTTTAGAAAAATTCAACATGAGAGTAGGAAAATTATGATTTTAACATTTGGACTTGCTTATCTATTGGCAGGCAGATTTATTTACCAATACATTAGAAATAAATTATCTTATTTTCAGCAATTACGTGGTGAAATTTAATCTTAAATTCACATTCCAATAAGAACACTGAAATCAAACAATATTGCTCAGTTATTAAATAGTGTAAGGATGGGCCTTGGAGAGGACTGAGGCTAGGGTTGCCAAGGATGCTCCACTTGGAAAAATTGCAGCATTTGGGTTTGCAGAAGGACATTGGAACTACTCTTTGGTTATTTTGTGCAGTGTTTTTACAATTGCTGGTTAGGCAGGCTCACAACTAGTTTCCAGATCCAGTGATACTGCTATGCTAGTCTGAACAGCTTTTCTGAGCCAATTTTACTTCTTTTTAAAAAAGAAATCGGCATCTCCTAGCAGACCCAAGATTTTGGGAACAGAAAACACATTGGTATGAAGTAAATGAAGTTTCTTTGGGATATGAAACAACAACTATTTATCAACAAAAGTTAAATATTCTAATATTTTAATAATCAGCATTAACATTTTCCCAAAGTTCACAATTTGAAAAAAACATATTATTAATCTTATCTTCTTGATTCATTCTTGATTAGCAAGGAGAGTCTCCCTTAAGCAAACAGGAAAGACAATGAAATATTCTTTCCAATGTGGATAAGCTTTTCCTTTATTGACCTTTTCCTTTATCACCATATTAATTGCAATAGAAATCCCTTATTTCCCCTAAAGGTTATGTCTGCAATGTTGACCAAAGTCACCGCAAACTTGGGTTGGTTGTTTTATAGATCACAAGGAAATACATCTACTTTCATGGAAAATATCAATATGTAGAACATATCTCTTAAACAAATGTAAACATTTTGCAGATTTTATTCTTCTGTTAATTTATTTACATAGAAGGCAGTCATAAGAGGGGAGACAGACAACAGAGAAATAGAGAGAGAGAGAGAATCTGTTAATTTATTCTTCAAATGCTTACTCCATAAGAGTTGGAAGTAGGATATGGCAAAGCCAGTAGGCAAAACCCCACTTGGGTCTCTGATATTATTTGCAGGAACTGAATAACTTGATTCTGGCCAACTGTTGTGACCATTTAGGGAATGAACCAGCGCATGGAAGTCCTTTCTCTCTATGTAAATCTTCCTTTCCTATAAAAATAAATGTTGAAAAAGATATATTAAGGGGCAGGTGTTTGCATGGCATTTAAGAGACACAGAACATGTGCATTGTATATCAAAGTGCTTGGGTTTCAGTTCTGGTATTGCTTCAGATTGCAGGTTCTTGCTAATGTGCAGATGGTAGCTCAAGTAATTGGGTGCTTGGCACCCTTTTGAGAGAACCAGGTTGAGTCTGACCTCCCGATTTGATCAATTTTGGGAAACAGTATGAAGGATCTCTCTTTATTTCTCTCTTTGTCTCCCCAACTTTCAAATACCGATAAATAAACCTCCTCTGTTTACATTCTCTTTCTCTTTTTTTCTCCTTCCTATATCAGGGGGAAGGAGGGAGACAGAATCTTTCTCATGGGGAATTTTATGATCTGCCTTTTGGTGGAAAGAGCGAGGTCAGAGAATCACTTCTGCAATTGCTGTTTCTTAACTACCTTCAGCTCAAAATAATCAATATGTCAAAATGGCATATTTTAGAATGGTGGGTTCTGAACTCCTTTCTTTCCAGGGCTATATTTTTGCTGAGGTCTCTATTGGTTGAACTAAAACCATTCCCTAAGTTGTTATTCTTCTAAATACTTGCTACTCCTTTCCCTTGCTTTCCTGACCTTTCTCCAATTTGTCACTGATCTCTCTGCACTTCCTATTGAATGCAATACTTTTAGTCCTTAACTTCTCCACTCACCACTCCTGAAACGGTCTCTTCTTTCAATGTAAGACATTCACTATATGAGTGACAGTATCCAACACGAGTCAGCATGAAGCCACAGTCTTAACGCTTGATGTAAAACAGGTGTACAGCAAACAGTGAATAATGCGGCAAGATCTGCTTTGAGAATTTTGACATAGTTGTCTTCTCCTCTTAGTTCTGATTTATTGACCCTATCTCATCTAATGCAGTGTTCATTGCCTTAAGGATTGAAAGAAATAGCCACAGTTCATCTGGTAGATAGTGGGTAGAGGCAACCCATTTTGATTTGTAATGTGAAGGTAAAATGACTTCTCTTGAAGGACATTATTGTGAACTATAGAAAGGAGAGGGCTGTGTATCTAAGAGCAGAGGGTCCCTCTGAATTGCTGGGCTGAGAACTTACTTGCAAGCAGGGTGATGCATATCTGTCTCTGACACCAACTGTGGTAATGAAGTATACAGTTCTAAGCTTATCACTTTCCACTCCTTTTATTCTTTGAAACATTATATAATCTATATCTATCTGTATATATATGTGTGTATGTGCATAGATAGTTAGACAGTCAGATAGATAGATCGATCGATCTATCTCCTAGGGTATTGGGTTGGAAAATGCATATAAAGGCCTGATAATTTTGCCTCACTGAATGTTATGGGGCTTAGGATAAGAGAAAAAGATATATGTAACCCAACTGAGCTTATGCTACTAAGACTCATAAATGGTGCATTATTATCTTTTTTTTTTATACTGGTGGCATAATTTTTATTAAAGTTTTTTATTGGACTCCGTCAGCAAAGGAACTTATATAAGACAAGTTGTTGTGGATTCAGAATTTTGGTGGTCTGGGGTTGGAGAATACATTGCATAAACCAACTTGGAATAAAATTTATCAAGATATAGCTAATAGCTGTCTTTTACTCATCTGTTCCCATCTCTCTCTCTCTCTCTCTGTCTCTGTCTCTCTCTCTCTGTCTCTCTCTCTCTCTCTTTCACACACACACACACACACACACACACACACACACACACACACACATTCAGCCTACCTCACTGCCCACCAGAAGCCCACAGACTCCTTATCAGTAAATGCAATTATATTTCTGTGGATTTGTTACACGTTAAATTTTGGGCCTCTCTATGGTTTAAATTCTCTTTGTCCCTTTATTTCTCTCTGAGCATTGACAGTGCTTGGATTTCTTAGCCCTGATTTCTGTTTAGGAACTTTCACAGAGCAGCTTTTTCGTTTGTTTTTTCTCTGACTCTGACTTTTCTTTTTCTCTGGGCAACTTCATTAGTTTAATTCGCATCCAGTTGTTGGTATTTTTTCTTTCTCTTTGGACCTTTCTGATACTGCTCTTCAGAGTGAACATAGCCTAACCATTCTCACTATATTCAGTTCTCTTTTATGTAAAATTAGAAATCTCAACTATTTCATTATGAAAGTTTTTTTAGAGTATTTAAAGGAAAACCCACAGTTCTGTCTTTTCTGTTTGACAGGTTGTGGTCCCTGAGGGAACCTGACTCTAAATCCGGAGCTATTGCTGTTGTTGAAATATCCTTTGTACTATTTATGATAGCATGATTTTTAGTGAGTGACACACCCTGCTGAGTGTCAATTGTTTTTCAACTGTAAAAGTGTTTATAATAGCAGAATTGAGGAAAGCAAGATCGTAGAATAGGGCAAGGACACACTTAAACAGATGGAGCCTCATTGGCCAGGGTGAATCAGAATGGGCACAATCTTGGAAAACAGGAGAGGACAAGCCAACAGCAGAGCGATACCTGCAAACCTGTGGACACAGGAAGGCAGCAGAGGCAGTGCAGTGGTGTGGCAGTGACCACAAATGATAGTGGCAGTTGGTGATCAGAACTCCACCAGCAGACAGGTGGGAAGGGGAGTTCACTGGGAGCTCACGAGGTGAATCCAGGCATAGAACTGCCCATCCTGCTGATTTCCTTGTTTGACCTTGAGCAGAAGCAGAGTGGCAGAGGCCAGGCAGGTGGGTGCAGGAACAGGATGGATTTCATGGCTCAGTACCACCAGTGACTTATCAGGAACCATTTTTGTGTACTGAGGAAAAGACTGTGGAGGCTGGAGGAACAACAGCAAGCTGTGCATGCTCTAAATCAGGAGTGAGCTCATTTCTGGCTTAATGCATTGTACTGGTCCCACAGGGAAAACTGCACTGACTTGGCATCCTAGCCGACCCACTAAGATAGATCTAGGTGGCCTCCAGACCTAATGGCCAGTAGGCCCTGATTGCCACCACGGCCACATTGGGCAACATTTTGTGTACTAAGAAAAAGGCTGATGCGGGGTGCTGTAGGAACAACAGTGGGTTACACATGTTTGAAGAGGGGAGAGTACTCACTTCTGGCTCAACACGTTGCACTGGTGTCATAGAGAGAGCAGTAACAACTTGCCATCCTAACAATCAGCAGGCCTAGACACAACCAATGCCACATAGGGCACCATGCTGTGTACTGAGGGAAACACTGTGGGACTGAAGGAAAAACAATGAACGGCACAGGTGCTGAGCCATGAGAATATTCACTTCTAGCTCAACACTGGTTTCACAGGGAAAATAGTACTGATTTTGTATCCTTGGGTTACACTCAAAATAGTTGAGGTGGCCCTCAGACCTAATGGCCAGAAGGTTCCAGTAAGTCTAGTACCATTGACAACTCAGGGATTTAGGACAGCTACTATCTTCCTATTTCTGGGCACTGCTCAAACTGGGAGTAGGAGAAAGAATGTGCAGGCAACAGTGTGTCCATAGCATAGGATAACAGGTAATGGAGAGCAGGTAACAGAGAGTGAAGAATAATGAGCCAGGAGCTGAGACTAAGGAGACTGTGGTGGAAGCCTTGCACAAGAGCCCAGGGCTGAAACTTGCTGGAGTTAGTGGCACAAGTAACTGCAAATGAAGAACCTGATACCAAATGCAATTAGTAAAATCAACCTGTAGACCAGTGGGCAACACAGCTTGGACACCATTCCTAAGTAGAGGAATCTGTTAACCAGAATAGCAATGACCAAGAGCAAAGGAAGACACAGTGGCACAATGAATATAACTGATGCCTCCCCTGCAAGGAGACAAAGCCTTCGAAAACTTAAAGTGAATTGAGGAAGACATCAAGAGGATAAATAACTTTTAAAAACTTGTTATAAAGCTTCTTATCGACAACATGAAGCACACGAATGAATTATAGGACTTTCTTACACAGGAAATAGCAATACTGAAACAAAACCAAGCAGAGTTATTTAAAATGAAGTACAGAATGGAACATATTAAAAATTCAGTGGAAAGTATCCATAATTGAATGAGGTGGAAAAAAGAATATCAAAATTGGAAGATAGTATTTGCCACAATGGTGAAACAATAAAAAAACTGGAAGAGAACCTGAGTCAAACTTGGAAAAGTATTCAGGAATAAGGGACACTATTAAAGGCCAAATATGAGTTATGAGAGTTCCAGAAGGCACTTAAAGAGAAACTGTGTTTAAATATATATTCAATGAAATAATAAAGGAAATTTTCCCTAATCTGGAGAAAGAGTTGGGAAACAAAAGTTTGGAGGGGCATAGAACTCCCACAAGGATTGGCCAAAGATGATCTTCACCACAACACATGACAAGCAAGTTTTCTTCAGTTGAACACAAGGCAAAGATCCTTAAATATGCATACGAAAAAACATTACTTAACATTAGACGGTCCCCAGTCAGATTAATAGTTGACATCTCAGAAGAAATTCTATATGCCAAAGGGGAATGGAGTGGCATATTCCAGATTCTAAAAGGAAAACAGTTGTCAGCCAAGTATAACTTACCCAGCAAACTTTCCTTTGTCTTTAAAAATCAAGGAAAACTCTTCCATAGAAAAGCAAACCTCAGAAAATTCACCTCTTCAGACCTGCCCTACAAATGATACTTAAAGATGTTCTCTCGACACAGAAAATGAATAGCACCTATCCAAAACAAAGGCAAAAGTGGGGAACATACTAATGAAACAGCAAAATAAGACTAAATCAAACAATGATCAAATCGTTGGTAAAATGACACCAGCAAATTGCTACCCATTGCATTAACTCCGAATGCAAATGGCTTAAACTCATCAATAATGCATCATAGATTAGGAAAATGAATCAAAAGAACTGAATCTAATTGTTACTTTTATTTCATTATCTCTAATGACTACTAATATTTATTCTAGCAATTGTCATTTCTGCAATTGATTTGGAGAAACATCTATTCAAATGCATTCTTATTTTAATTGGGTAATTTGGTCCATTGATACAGAGCTTTATCCTGACATAATTTAGATGCTAAGTTTTTTTGCAACTATATTTAACATTCTGTGCGTTGTCTTCTCACTTTCTTGGTGAGGAACTTTTGAAGGTTGGAGCATAAAGATATCAAATGCTGTTAAATTACCCATTAATTTATTTGAGAGACAGATATACATGTAAATATGTACACTCAGAAGGAGAGAGATGGAGAGCGTGAGCTTAAATCTGCTGGTTTGTTCCCAGATATTTGTGATGGCTGGGAATGAACTGTACCTGAAGCATGGTCACAAAACTTACGCCTAAGTTTCCTTCTTACGTCTTACGTATAGGATTTCTTAGATGATCAATTTTTAGATAAGTTGGGAAAGAAGTATCTTTGCCTTTCTTCGTGCTTCCACATCACTTAGTCTGAGTAACACATTTGATTTTTTATTCTTATGGTTACAGTTGAAGCATTAACTCCATTAGCACTCACTTCAATTCCTGTTTTTCAATATTAGCTTTATTGATACAGTGATATCTTGACCTCTATTCATTTCCCTCTTTGCCTTTTAGTTGTAAACATCATTTAGGGAAGTGGGTGACAGTTACTTATCTAAACGCTGCTCAAAACTTAAAACACATCTTGGCATATTGGGTTTCTCTAAGATCTCTAACCCAGGTATTTCCTAAGATAGCAATTTTCAGTCACTGCAGGTAATAAGGACACCAGTTATTTGAGAGTTGTTCTAAGTGGCTAAAATGGAGTAAAGGTTATTAACATTCAAGAACCTGGCAACACACAAGAAGAATCTGGGTATATCCAAAAGTCTTAATATGAATTCTTTCCCTCTTTTTTTTTTTAAATCCATTCACAATTTTGAAGGTGATGTTACAGTAGGGCAGCAATCCTGACTTCTCATTCAGAATATCCTCTACCTCTGCCTTGTGCTTAGATATATTTTTTTCATTTCCTCAATGAATTTGATGAGCTATTTTTATGAATGAGATTGCCTATAGTGAGACTGAAAAAATCATCTTTTTTCCTCTTTTTAATGTATGAGCTGTCCTTGGAACTCATCTTATAAAGGGAGAAGATCCAAGTTAACAATAGAAATGATAGATGTGACATCTTTACTGTGACAATAGTATCCTCCTTTATTTGAAAAGATTTTTGCTACTGCTACAGCAGATTCTATTTTTATATAAAAAAATCTGTAACATTGTTTTAATAAGAATCTCATTATCCAGCTCCAAAATGTAGATGTTTAAGTTGTTAAGAACAGTGATTCATCGTTGTTAAATTGAGGAGTGAAAAATGACATTCTTACTTGAAATTGCACAGACCTTTTAGACTGAGTATACAATTTCCAAGCATGAAATTTGCCAGGTCTCTTTAAAATTGAATCAGAGGGTTTTGGATGACAATTTTCCTGCGTCTGATGCACTTGAAAGCTTGGCAAATGTTCATTGAAAACCTAGTGAATTTGTTCCTTATTTTATAAGTTTATTCTTACTTTTGTATTAATCAAATAATGTGTGACAAACTCTTGAAAAATAGAAGAAGTCAGTTATAATCACAACACAGGGTTACTTTTCTACCTTGTAGTATTATTGGGACCTTTGGGTACTTTTGAACAAGCTATTTAATCCCTTGGAGATGCTAATTATGCATTGAAATGAAGAAAAAGAATATTAATTTTCACACTTCTGAAATAGAATAAAAGCTGGAAATAAGGTAAACAGATTTCATAGTGAGTTGAACTCATCCAATTCCTTAATAACAAGGCCAAGTATAAATCTGCAAAATATATAGATAAAAGGGCAAAATTATTCATTTTGATATAATTATTTTCAAGACATAACTAAAGGATACAGTTTCTACATTTTTCTCTCCCTTTTGCTCTCTCTGCCTCTCCTGTCCCTCCCCCACTGTGATATAAACTATGGTGTTTAGATCAGTTTTGGGACGCAGATCTCAAGTTACTGGGTCTGTGTCTAGGCCTCATCTCTGTTGCTATAGCTGCTGTGATCACCCACTCATTGCTAAAATACCAGAATGCCCAAAGACGGGGAGTGACTGGACATTGAGTTAATTGGTTATATCGCTGTGTCCACAAGGTTGCCCAGTTAAGTGCCCTATGAGTGTTCCTTATAAGCCTGCAAGTGAACAATCTTTGATGGGTATTAATATGTGAATAAAGAGCTTTTCCTTCATCACTACTCAGATATATCCATTTACAAGCTGCTCTCAGAACTTCTTGCTCATATTTGCCAATCATCCTCTTTACAAGCCTTGATCAGAAACAATGATGTCCTTCTAAATCACAAATAAATGCTATGGTTGCCTTGGACAACTTCTTTATAAAAACAATGTAAAATACCAAATACAGTGCTGAAAACTTCTCCCTCTTGGATGATTTCTGAGCCATCATGAAGATAGTTGTCCTGTATCTGCAATATATTAGACTGTTAGTTTAGATTAATATTATTGTACAAATATGCAGATGTGATTCTTCCATAAACTAAGTTTGGCCTTTTTCCTTCTTTTTTTTTTATAAAGAAGAAGTAAGTTACCATATCGTTACATTCATAATATTCAAATTTATATCTAATCTGCCTGATTTAGTTATCTCAATTTCCATAATCATGCTTATTGTTACAGAGATCTTTGAAAATTTATTTTTATTACTGTAATTTTATGATACAGTTCCATAGACTGTGGGGTTTCACTTATCCCCTCCTCCATCACTGAGTTCTTCTATATCATCACCATAGTCCAGTGCCTCATACACAGTCATATGTCCATCACTGTGGGCATGGACCGTGCAGAGTCCAGCATCCTATTGTCAAGATATAGTAAACAGCAACATTGGGAATCCATCTTTGCCTGGAAGTAGAGATGCATACTGCATTGTATCTTCACATCTACATCATAAAGTAGTCTCCATTGAACAGTTACTATACATCTCCTTAAATGAAAAGCCACAATACAAAATAAAAAACAGGAAGAAAAATAGAATTTACAACGCCATGACGTTAAGTTACATGCTACTAGTTATGATAGTCTCCATTACACAGTCACTATACATCTCCTTAAATGAAAAGCCACAAAACAAAATAAACAACAGGAAGAAAAAAAAAACAAACTGACAACACCATGAAGTTAAATACCATGGGACTCTGCTTCACTTACCCATCACTTCATGCAACTCCATCCTTCTTCCAGGCAGTTCATGGGGAAGCAACCATTTTCTGTGCTTGTAGTTTTGTGGATGGAAACAGTTCAAATAGGCTAAGTATGGACAGTTTTTTTCCCTTGTGCCCAGACCATTCAATTCCAAATTGCTTTTCTAAATTCTGGTTCTGGCTGAGATGTCTAAAGAATAGCTCATCTGCAATTGTCAACACAAAGGCGCTGTTGTAGTCTCCCCACCATGGTGATGTTAGGCATGTTGAACCTTTCAACATCATTGCAAAATCATGTGCTCTAGTAGGCAGACAGTAGCTCCGTGAACTTTCACAAGCTAGCATCAGAAGTGATGTGGTGTTGTTACTCTTGGTGTACTCTGGCAGAGGCAGGTGTAAGGTTGCACAGTCTTTAACATCTGAGTGGGAGGACAGTCAAAGCATTTGTGATCATAGTGTTAATACAGCAGACGTTAATGGCACCTTTAGGTTTATTTTTTTTAAATCACCAATAACTCAAATTCTTAACTTTTAATTATGTATAGACATGTAAAGCCCGTTTTGGTTTTGTGATGCAGGTCTGAGTGTTTCTTGATTTTATATCTACCAGCTAATTATTTGTCTTTCTTTGATCCACTATAACTTACCACACACCCACTTCTTTTCCATGTTCATGTCATCTTGATATTTATTTGAAGGATTTAACAGACATGAGAACCTGCTTGTATTTATGAGATATTATGTGTCATTTTGCTACATGTATGCATTGTGTAACACCATTTTAGGCAAAAAGAGTCTCTTTTAATCATTTTCATTCAAGTGTGATTTAGGGACAAAGACTACTAAATATGGATTCTTAATCTGCCAGTTTAATTGAAAGTTTATATTATCTCTTGTACAGAATCCCTAATATTCACCCAACAAGCATTAATTGAAAAAGATAGCTGTATATTTGAAGCTCTAGGCTATCTATTTCACACACATTTCTTTTATTATTCTTTTATTTATTACTTAATGATACAATTCTATAGGCAATGGGATTTCACATTCCCTCTCCTGAAGTCCCCTCCCCCACTGATTTCCTTATTTTTTATAGTATAATCCTACAAAAACAGTCACAGGTGCATCATTTCTCTATTTAAGTGTATCCTGACACTGCAGGTATGGACAACGGCAGAGTCCAACATCTTAGTCAAGATATATTTAACACTTTTATTGGGAATCCATCTTTGATTTGGAAGTAGAAATATAAACTTGAATGATATATTCACATGTCAATATAATAGTCTCTATTATACTGTTTAATGTCTGTATCTTCTTTAATGTTGATAATCCTTTAAGTTCACCAGTGCCTACCATTTTTCTCCCTGATATCTTGTGGAATAATTTTGCCTAGGTTTGAAGTTAATTATAGTAACAAGAATTTTATCAAAAAAGATTACTAGCATGATAAGGCCTTGAGCTTTGTAACCAAATAGAGTCACTCTATTTACACAATATCTACATTCCAGAAAAAGCCTAGGTAGGTCTATGTTTTTGTAAAGAAAGCATGTTTTAAAGCCTTGACACTTGGCACTCCAGGAGCTCTTTGGATGACTTATTTTGCAAAACCAACAATTATCTGTTAAACTCCTAATGACACTCAGATTTGCATTGTATGTAGTGGGATTTGAGACACTTTTATTTATGGGTATTAGTGTGTGTCGTATCAGAAACTCTTCTCTCAAAGGATTCATCACGGAAGAGTTAACCAACATGGATTAAGAAAGAAAAACCTTAAAAGCTTTCAATCACATGAGAATTCAGCAGCCAAGTCAGCCTTGTTAAGCAGGTGAAAGTGAAATGAAGAATCTGACTGTAGGAAGTTCCTTTTGTGTTGAAATCACCCTATGTAAATCTCCATGGTTCTTCTGTTTCCTTGTAGAAATTAGAGTAGTACTTGTCATGTGACTGCTACAAGAGACATCTTTTAATTCTGTCTGCAAAATAAGTGGAGAATGATGTGCCTTCAACATGCAGGATTTTTAGCAGTATTTGTTATAGTGGCTTCACTGAACACGTTGGTTTTTTCATGCTTCCTGTTTGGAGGCAGTGGAGAGGATATTTTTATGGGGAAACTCAGAGTCATAATGTTAGGTGGTGGAGAACACGAGAAACATAATAATAAAAATAAATGATGATGACAGCCACAACATTTTACTGAGGATTTACTGTAACTGTTCAGGTAGTGAGCCAAATACTTGTAAATTGTTTAATTAAAGATAACATTTAATTATTTCTTTTCTTCAAGGTAAGTAGGAAAATGTGGTTCAAATTACAAACAATATTTTTTACACTGGTAAAATTGGTATATTTTTTAAAAATATTTTTATTTATTACATATTTTCTCATTTTATTTGGAAGAGAGGCAGAGATAGTAAAAGATTTCCCACATACTGATGTCATGGTTTACTCAAATGTCCACAACAGCTAGAGCCAGATCAACCTAAAATAGAAAACTGAGAATCCAATCCAGATTTCCTACTTAGATTTCTTCCCAGTGTCTGCACTAGCAGGAAACTGGGATCAGAAGTATTACGAGGACTCCAACCCGCAGACTCTGACACATGTTAAGAGTCTAAGCTATACCCTACCCTCTGTAGCAAACACTTAACCACAAAGCTGGTATGTAGTACAACCACACCTGTCTGATTCTTAAATGCATAATCTGTTCCAGGATTTAAGAGACATACCAAATTATAAGCCTTACATCAGACTGTGACCTGATTTCAGACTCATTAAATCAGAATCTATGGGAACCAAATCTGAGGTTTTCTCATTTGTAAACATAATTGCTTTGATTCTTTTGACCATGCTAGTTTTGGGGATTTTTGTACTACTTTGTCTTGTTTGGATTGGTTAATAAACACTGACAAAATAGGGAGCAGGTAGAAGTTGCTAAATTTTTCATGATTTCTTCTAGTATGCTTAGTAGTCATGAAACTTGTTAGCTTTCTAGTAGCTACACACTGTTATAGTCACAGCATCTATTGATAACACATAATGCCAAAAGGGCTTGATCATAAATCTTACAGGAGTAGGCAAATGCCCAAGGATTTTAACTGCACAGTTGCATACATCCTGATAATCACTGCTATTTTTCTCCTCCTATGGAAGACAGCATTTGGGAAGTGCTGATGGCATTGGTTAATGATTAACTTTCACAGGAGCAGCTATAGGATGGAGCTTGTTTTCTGGAAAAGCTTGCTTCTTAGGAACAGTAGCCAAAGCCCTGCTTCCCTGTCTGAGCATATCCAGTTTGGGAGCATCCTTGCTGCTGCCTGCCAAAGCTGTCCTTAGTCCATGGCTTCGCCACCTTATGCCTCTGTCTTCCATTCATCTTGGATAGATTTTCCAGGAAGCCCTTCATTGTACAGGATGTTCTGGCTTCTTTTCAATACCCTGGTTCTACTTTTCCTTTCCCTATTAGCTCACTAATTGTGGTTTTCAATGGGGCAAGCCCTCATGGAAAAACATTTACTTTGAAAAATTTTAGTTGCTGTGATGTTTCAGGGAAATTCTGCTTACTTTTGTTTGGGATGTTATTGAATTATCAAAAACGTATTCTGCAAAAGAGGATTCTACAAAGTACTCCGATAGTGAGAATTGTTTATATGAAATCAAATAATAGATTCTGGAAACTCTGAAACAACCACTTACTGATCTTTTTGCTAAAAATTTAGGACCCTTTTCAATATACCTAACCGAATTTCAAGGAGAGACTTAAGTTACTCAAAGTATTTAGCTTATAGGTCATTACTTATAATCTTTGTGGAAAATTTTCAATCTTTCTGTATCTTTTATTAAAATATACGGTGTAGTATAAAATGCTTAGAATCATGATAACGCATCAGTAAAATGCATGCAAGTTGAAGGAAAGTTTCTAAGACTCCACTTTTTATAGAAGTTGAAGTGAAGGGCTAAAATTGCTTTAAAGTGGCTCTTTCAGAAGTGGTGGCAAAAATGTTTAAAAATACAATCTGTCTCTCTGCTGAGCCTGTAAAAGATAATCATGAAGAGGCACTCATGAAACACACGCTCCCTCTCCGGGAAAAAAGAATCATCTCCCTTGTTACCCCATGAAAATGCATCTTGTCTTTAGCTGAAGCGAGGGTTTGATCTTTCCTTTCCTGTAAGTGCCATCTGTGCCCAAATGAGGCTGTTACTCTAACTCAGAGTTGCAAGAATAAAATAATCAATCTTCATCATATGGTTATGCTTTCGACAGTTAATTTTCTAGAGCCATTTGTCATTGTGAGGAACACAAGATTTGTCTGAATTTGTGTCAAAGGTTGTTGACTGAATCACCACCTTGTCTTTTTAGTCAATCTATAAATATGAGTGAGTTTGGGCAAAGGTTAATGGCCTTCTAGCTGACTGGATGGAATTGTGCAATGTAAGCGATGGATAAAATGTTGTATCCACTTCTTGTGGTAGCTTTGAATTTGTGTTGTCCTTGGAATCTTTACGTAACCTTCTTATTCCTTTGTTGTTGTGATAATGATGATGATTATATAATGGGGTTAAAGCCATCACAAATAGAGTCTCATTTTCATAAAATTAAGCTTACATTTTAGCTTTTTAAAGCTCTTGATTACGTGAGAGCAATCCTATATTTTCTATAGAACTCTGAATAGAATACTTTTGTTCAACTTCCATTGTATCTCTTATGGATAGGTTTTATTTATTTTGGAAAAGCCATGTTATCCTTACATAGCAAGATTCTTGTTCTTTAGATAACTTTCTTTCCTTACTGGTATCCAGAGTCTGACGCTAGAAATATATCAGGAGGATAAGTTAGGAAATTCAAAATGCTGTTTTTTTCTGTTATTTTCTTGTCTATTATATATCAGAGGTAGAATTACAGAAAGAGGAGAGATCTTTCATCCATTGGGTTACTCCCCAGATGATCACAGCTTCCAGGGCTGGACCAGGCTGAAGCTCCTTTGGAGTCTTCTATAAGGTTTGCAAGGGTCCAGATACCTGGTTCAACATCTACTGCTTTCCCAGGGGCATCAGCAGAGAGCTGGTCTGGAAGTTGTGCTCCAAGACACAAACTGGCATTTATATAAGATTCCAATATTGTAGACGGTGATAAAATCCATTAAGCCCACATTTTGATCCTTTCTGCTCATTTTTAAAAGAATATTTTGTTTTATTGTTATTTTAATGGCAGAGGTATGTTTCACCTGCTGGTTCATTTATTTCTAATTTTCACAATAGCCAGGGATTTTCTAGGCCGAAGCAAGGAGCCGGGAGTTCCACCTTGGTCTCCCACATGAGTCACATAGGTTGGCACATCAGCAGCTGCTTTCTTGGGAGTTGGATTGCAGACAACACTCAGCCCATCACCCCATATCTTTTCAGGCAAATTCACAGGAATCTGAAGCAGTAGAGCAGCTCAGACTCCAAGATCATTCAGGCATGGGATGTGGATGACTCATGAAGTGAGTTAATTCTTTTGCTGCGTAATTCAGTAATGTAATGATAATATTTATATAATAAAATGTTAATGAAAAATATCCTCCACCTTTTCCATTGGCAGTCTTTGTTTATTTAAGATTAGGGGAAAGAGAGAAAATCAGTGCACAAACTATGAAACAAAACAGAAAGGATATATATTATAATTCCTCATCCTTGACCATTAACTCTGACCAGCATTTAATAAGTGTCCTTCCCCAATGTTTAGCTGGAATCCTGTCCACACCACCACTTCATGCTCTTTATTTCCTTTTCCAAATCCTCTCCCCAACCTGCTTTTTGGCTCCAAATCCAGACTTATTTTTTCTGTATTTGGAATTGATTATAGTTTTACTGAGGTCAATTTTCCCCTACTGCAATTGTTTCTAATTAAATTCTGTAATTATAACAGTTTTACTGTTCCTTAGCTCTTGTATTCATTGTTTGCAAATGTCAGATCTCAGATTTACTGTGGCATGGGGCTAGAGCTGTTCAGTTTTCCCATCGCTCTGGAATAACTCCAGGTTATCAGTGCAGTTCTGGACGAGTATGGTGTTCCAGTAACCACAGCTGTGGTTAGAAAACTACCCGCTTTAGAATCCTGACCAACTTTCAGTTCAACAGATGAGTAAGTGTATGATGTTTGATTAGCTAGTCGTCTGTTTAGATTATAGAAAGTTTTATTTTCAGCTTAAATTGAAATGCCACACATTTTGTGTAATAGAGTTTGATATTTATCCAGCTTATCATTCAACTCATGAAGACATAGGATTTCATGGGATGTGAGAAGGCTAATTTGGTGAGGGAAATAGGATAGAGATTGTCAAATATTCAAGGTCTCTGAATACATGATGCCTATGGCACCAAGGGTCTCTTTAGAAAGATACTGCTGCATAAATGTAAGGAATAGTTTGTATATCTGGTGTTTTTTATTTGAATTAGTTCACTATGTAATATTTTCACTTGGGTACACATGAAAATACAAATATTGAAAAACCATACTCAGGAGCTTCACAAAAATTTCAAAATTGCTTTTGACAAATGCTAATGGAATTGTTATCCCATCTGGGGCTTCTCAGTGGTGTTCAAAGAAATAGGATATCTAAATGAAAGATATTCAAGTACTAAAACTTTGATCAATGCATGTTGTTTTCATGAGCTCATATGCAACCATTATCAGTCACAAGACAAAATTCTATCCTTTCATTACATTTCCAAACAAGAGTGTTTATTTCAAATGTGTATCCAGAAAAGATATTGAACATCATGGTTCTTTTTTTGCATTTCCAAAGGAAGCATATTTATATCATAAATATACACTAAGAGATGGTATCAAATATTAATGGATTGCCAAATGATTAAAGCTAACTAGAATAAGTTGACACATAAAATATAGTGACATAAATAAATTCCTGTATTATATATATATTCCTATATATATTTAGTTGATCCAAATAATAAGAACAAGGACAAAATTATGAACAAATTAAAACTTAAGGGAGACCTTCAATAGTTAATGAGAAATGTTTTGCTAACACTGTGTTTCAAAAATACTTGCACTAGGAGTTGTCACTTATAATGCTGGCATTCAGTATTAGAATTCCTATTTGAGTCCTGGCTGCTCTGCTTCCAATGTGGCTTCCTGTTAATTCTCCTGGAAATTAAGGAAATCAGGTCCACATCAAAGGCCTGAATGAATATCCTGGCTTCTGGCTTTGATCTGGCCCAACCTCAGCTGTTGTAGCCTTTTACAGAATGAGCCAGTGTGTGAAATATTTCTCCCTCCTTATTCTATAATCTTTCCTTTTGTCTCTCTGTCAGTCAAATACATAAATCTTTTAACAAATTTGCACCAGTATAATCATATCTTTTAGCTCTGTTTGCTCATTAACTTTTCGGAGCACCTCATAGTATGGATGCAGTATTATTTTTCTTTGCAAAACATTTTGTTATTAGGAATCATGATTATTACTTAATGGATTTTTCATGTTATTTCTTGCTTACAGAATATCCAAATGTGAATTTCTTCACACGCTTCTTATTTTTTTGTAATTTTTGCAGATTTTTGTAATACAATGCTAATTTTGTTAACATCATATCCACATGCTTGGGTTTAACCATTTTGCAAGTAGGACACAGGCTTGCTTAATGCAGTTGGCAATTAAACACAGCTCCAGTTGGCAAGGTGTTCTGGCTGAAAAACAAGAGATTTGTTCAGGTACAAAGACTTAGTTGGTCACTTTTGCAAGAAGGTTTTCTGTGGCTGAGAAATGATGATAAGTGGAACTGTGGTGGCCAAATAAGTAGTTCTAAAATTTGAGAAACAAAATACCATGGCGATAGATTGATTCCCTGTGATTTAAGGGGAGAAAAGTAGTTGCTCTTAAAAACAATGCAGGATTCATTTAAGTTTTAAATGCATTGGAAGGTGCTTGTGCTTCAATAAGCATACGAAAACGGAGTTTCTGGATAAGATGCCAAGACATAAGGGTCTCCACCACATCTGCTATGGTGAAAACATCAGTGATTGTGGAGTTCAGATATACTTGCTTTACAATATCATCTTTGAAATACATTGTTTACAACTGAAGTTAGACAAACCAATTTTCCCAAGCAGCTATGTTATTATCAGTAATCAATAATAGATTTGTGGGCCATCCAATTATCATTACAGAGATCATGTGAAAGGTTCCATAATATGTATAAGGCCCCCAAAATGTATTTCAGTATTTTACAGGAAAACACCTAAACTCTGTAGCCCAACATATCTGGATTATAATCTCAATTCTACTATTTGTCCCCTTATTTCCTATGTATGTGATTGTCATCTCTTGTCTTTAAAATTGTGATAATACAAGATCATATTTTTTCAGGAAGTTATAAAATGACATATGTGAGTGATTAATACAGGTTTTACCACATTGCAAGCTTTCATACAGAAGTTATTCATCTATTGAATAATTTCTAACAAAAGACATTGACACTGTACTAAACATTATTTATGTTTTAACTCATTTTGTTCTCAAAATAACCTTGTGCTTGACATACAACTATTACACTACTTAACACATGAGAAAACCTAGGGGTATTGCAACTACTTTGCCCAACATCATTCATTGAGAAAATCATGAAGTGTATTACAAAACAAAACAATAGGATTTCAGAGCTTTACTGCTAACTATTATATAATAGTACTTCAAGGTGGAATTGTTAAATAATGTTTGCTATAATTTATTATGTATTCTGTGGTGACTATTGCATATACAAAGAGAAATAGGGCAGGATTTCCTATACAGTGAGGAAAGAATTTTTAAGAGTATTTATTCCCATGTCATTTTTGGAGAATCCTCATCTATCCAATTTTTATCAATTAAAATGTAACAATGGTGAAAAATTATGTCTGTTCAGAGGTTTATAAAACTAAATAAGAAAATCACATTTGTGAGAATGCTTCTTTTAAAATGGAAGCAAAAGAAAGGATCTATTGCTCAGAACTGGTGTGATTCACTGCCAGGATGGTGTTATACTTGCATTTTTGAGTTCCGGTAGACGCTAGACAAGCAGAGGGGGTTGGGGAAATGTAATCCTACAGGAGAGCAGGCAGACATGTAATAGCATATCTAGTGCACAGGGTGTAGGGAGTGCAATGGAAGAGAACTCACAGCAATTCCTTTCATACCTTGACTGCAATAGAATTGCTCTTCTCAGCAAGTTTATCAGAAGACAGTTCTTAGTAGTTCCATGAGGCTGACTTTCTGGGTACAGAAGTATAAAATGTCCTAATAAATTGGAGGGTCGGATTATGGGCTCAAAACTATTTCTGTTGGGTGAGGATAACTACTGCCAAAGTGGGGTTGGTTGTTTTACCTTAGCAAGGGTAATGTGATTAAATTTATTTCCAAGCTATTTCAATCTGAATATATTTAGAGATTTCTTTTCTAAAGGAAAAATAACCACTTTGCACTTGATAAAATATATGCTTTGCAGATTATTTCAGGTGAGAAGACAGAACTGTGGGTAACCGGGGAAGATGGATTTCTCCTGCTTATCAAGACTTTCAAACAGGGCCTCAGAGAACCAGCTGGCGTACAGCCTGTTACCCAAGGAAAAAATCCAAACTGCTCTTTTTTTTTTGCCAGGTTCAGTGTAGAACACTGCCCGTATTTTAAAGGAATAGAATTTTGAAGAAAAGCTTACCAAAATCTGTTATGCAAAAATGTTTCTACCATAAACAGTTAAAAAGATAATCAATTGAAATGCTTTATTTTTACACATCTGTATTTTGGTAGAATTAGAGGAACAGTGTCCTAAAAGCTGAGAGTTATGCAATTCATTGTCTTTTCTGGGTTGTCTAGTCAAAAATTATGTGCCATATGTCACTAAACCATATGTCCACTAATTTTTTTTAACAAATTCAATTTTCTCTTAGAACATTAGCACTGGTTGTTAAAATATTCATATTTTTAATCCTGTCTGGCTTGTTCCAGTATTTTTTAAACTTTTTGTTGCCTGGAACAAAGGGATTCTAATATAAGCATCCTCTGGATTGAGTTTTTAGGCCATTCTGGCAAAAATAAAGCTCATGGATTCCACCTACTGATCATTTAAAAATACATGAGAGTAGATGCCTCTTGGGTAGTAGCCGTCAGACTCTATGGGGACTTCATTAAATGGTGTTATGTTAAAATTGGAATTAGCAAATAGTTATGTATGGTGAAAATATAGGTTATGATACCCTTAATCATCCATGAACAATTTAATAATTGATTAATGTAAGAAATACGTCAAAGTAATAGCAGTTGCAGTAGTTGAGTAAATATCACCCATTGTTCTATGAGACAATTAAACATGCAAAATATTATTCAGAAATAAAAAAGATGAAGTGCTAAAATGGCTTGTGTGGAACACACATTCAAAAATCTCCTAATACATGGAGCCATGTGAAGGAACTGGAACATGAAGTGCGACTAAAGGCACTGAAGTATCAGTTAAATATGCGAATGAATGCATGAATGAAATCTTCTAATTCAAACCAAACTTTCCCATTGCCAGGAATTGAGGGTTTGGATTCCTACCATGTAAACTTAGCAGAAATCCAAATTGAGACTGAATTGGCCTGGAACAATAGTGGCTGGCATAGGGAAGACACTCAGAAACCAAGAAAGAGAATTTTAGGATTAAACAAATCACAACAACGAAGTAAAGAAGTTCTGTGGGTTTAGATTATAAAGGCCTGGATTTGTCACCTGACATTACTTATCCATTGATTCCATAGGAATTGAAGAAGATCTACAAGGTGCCAAATTGAATGCTGTCCTTCCATCCTAACTTTGAAAAATCTGGGTGGATTAAAAAGTCCAAAAAGCAGTTCATTCCCACTCACAATCACTCATGGGGCAATATAAATTTCCTCCAATTATAATTAGAGCAGAATACAAACAAACACATCTCTCAAATTTGCACAAAAAAGTATTAACAAAGGGTGATGGATGGATCTAGAAACACTCATAGTTAGCAATTTAAATGTTAAGAACAGACTCTGCAGGAACAGGGCCACAGTGTATCCAGGTAAGCCGAAACCCATGACTTCAGCATTTCATATGGTTGCCAGTTCAAGGTCCAGCAGCTCCACTTCTGATCCAGCTGCCTGCTAATGCACTTGCGAAAGGCAGAGGAAGGTGACACAGCTGCTTGGGCCCCTGCCACCCAAACAGGAGACCAGAAGAATGCCCTGGTCCCTGGCTTTGGGTAAGTCCAGTGCTTGCCGCTATGGCCAATTTGGGAGTGAATCAGAGGATGGGAGAACTCCCTGCGACTCTTTTCAATAAAAATAAATGCATCTTAAGAAAAGACAGACTCTGTAAAACATAACTGAAATAAGTTTGCTGTGTTTAGATAGGCTCCCAACAGATGCGAAGAATGTGTGTAAATGTGCCCAATGGTAGAGATTTAGGGATAATCTGAGCACTTATGGTATATGTGAGAGATTGGAATGATTCTTGGAGCCAAATAATATGTGAGATTTACACAAATTGACAGGTAACCCACAAAAGTTAAAATCAAGGCATGATTTTTGCTACTATTTAACTTAAGATAGGATAATATGCATATTTCTAGAAAAGCATGCATTATGTCCTAATGAATTGCTGTTTATTTATCCTTCACTCAAATTCAAGCAAATAACTCTAAATAGTTTCATGTAGACCACTGATAAAATGTTTTGATTTGCTCTTTGTTCAGAATCAATCTATTTGTCTTTTCACAGTGTAAACAGTTTGGGGGAAAAGGTAGCCAACTCTTATTGAAAGTAACAGAAAGAAAATTCTCTATCATTGGGAGTAAGAGCAAATTATGGAATTAATTAAGAGTGAGGGAAAATAAGATGTCATATTTAATGCCACTTCTCCCCTCCCTCTCAGAACGAATGCCCCAGATGTCACAGAGAAGGTGTCTACGCACTTCAACAGTGTTTTCATTTCATAAGCCTACTTATATACACAAGCCTACATGCCATAATTGGACCCATTAAAAAACAACTACATAATAAATCATTTATTTGAAAGAGTTATAGATATGAGAGGGAGAGAGAAAGACAGAAATCTTCCATCTATAGGTTCATTCCCCCTATGTCACAATGACCAGGACTAGGCCAACCAAACTCAGAGCCAAGAGCTTCTTCCAGGGCTCCAATCTCTTGGGCTCCCTTCTGTTGCTTTTTCCAGGCTATTAGTAGGAAACTGGATCAGAAGTAGAACAGTAGGACACAAACTGACATCCATTTGGAATGCCAAAATTTTACGTGATTCCTCAGGGCCTTGGACTACTTTTCAAGGTGATATTTTAACCTTTTGAGTTCAATTCATTACTCTTACTTTTCAACATACTCATGATAAGATGCCATTACTGGGCCTTTTCAGAAGATCCAAAATCCACCTTGTCAGACCATACTGACTGACAATTTCAATAACAAAATTTCAGTGCATTTAGCAAGGTTCAAACACATGTGGCTGTAGGTTGGAATAAAATTAGCTGATGGTACCTGTGTTTGGGTTCATATTTTTACATTAGTGACCTGAATGATGCTATTCTAGAATAGTTTTCAAAATTTGGAAGCATACCATTGAACCCTACATTTTGAATTTATACTGCCTGAATTTGCACTTAGAAGCCAATTACATCACGCCAAGATGATTTGAGAAGTAATATAATGCAAAATTTTCACCCTATCTAATTGACACCCTGCTCTATCTCTTACCAAAATGGCACTATCTTAAACATGACTGTTAGATAATGTTAGGAGTGTATATGACAGTGTTGGAATGAGGACAGTAAATATTGTATCCATACGGATGTCCAATCAGTAAAGTTTTTTTTTTCTTTTTAATAAGATGAATACTTGGTATGAAAAGAGAAGTTGACTAGTCAAAGGCTGATGCTAAGAATTATTTATTATCAAAATCTGACTGGAAGCTGAGGAAAATTAAACTGGCAAATTTATCCACAAACTCATTAAAGAAGTTTGATTTAATGAATATCAAACCTGCCATCTATTTGCTTCCAAAATTGCATTGTGTTGTATTTTGAAACACAAGCTTCACATTTGGCAGATAAGCAAAATTATGAAAGTTGTGCATGTTTAATCTATTTTTCATATTTTCTTATTTGATATAAGCTGCACATTTGGCTCTGGAATATTTTTCCCTGAATTAACTTAGAATACTTAGACTAAGAAAAAAATGCATATGACTAAATATCATTTTACTTGATCAGTTTGTTGACATGGAGATTAAACATTTACTTTATTGTTAAAGATTTATCAATATATTTTAAAATTTTAATGAAAGGGATTTGAGAATTTCAAGCTTAAGTTTAACATATATAATCTTGTTCATTTTCAAGTGCAGTTATATAATAGAAATTTTTATATTATTTTTTAAGATTTATTTTTATTTTTATTGGAAAGTCATATATACAGAGAGGAGAGAAAGAGAAGATCTTCCATTTGATGATTCACTCCCCAAGTGGCTGCAATGGCCAGAGCTGCGCCAATCTGAAGCCAGGGGCCAGGAGCTTCTTCCAGATCTCCCACGTGAGTGCAGGGTCCCAAGGCTTTCGGCTGTCCTTGACTGCTTTCCCAGGCCACAAGCAGGGAGCTGGATGGGGAGCAGAGCTGATGGGATTAGAACCAGTGCTCATATGGGATTCTGAAGCATGCAAGGCAAGAACTTTACCACTGCGTTATCACGCAGGACCCAAAATTTTGATATTCTAAGATGAAAAGTAATAGCACTTGAAAAGTCTAGAACTTCCCTAAAGGGAAATTAAAGTGTTGGCTCTCACTGAACATTTGTTCAGGTATTAAAACAGAGAAGCCAAATGTCCTATAAACAGCAAGGTGCCCTAATAACAATCCTGAAGGCTGAGAAAGATGTGTGTCTGGTAAATGAGGCAGATGAAAAATCTGGACTAGAGTCAGGAAGAAAAACAGACAAAAAAAAAAACCCTACAAAAACAGTTCACTTCCTACTGTTCATGTTGTTTAATTTCATTTCTAAGTCTTTAGGGAAACTAGTTCAGCTCAGGCCACTTTTCAAAGTCATAATGGCCATGTATCAGAGACGAACAGCTACTTGTCCAGCTCAGAACATGGTCATGTCACTCAGAGGACACTGCAGGCATGAAATGCCTTGTACTACGTGGATTCAGAAAAACAACACTGCATTATGTTTCAGCTCAAATGTCAAAGGAGGAATTCACACGAAAAAAGAGCAAAGCTTTTTATGATATCTACGGCACTGCAGGAATTTGTCCCTGGAGTGGTGAGGAGCAGTACTTCATGAATGGAAAAGCATGTCAACCAATACCTGGTCCACCGTGCTGAATGTGACATTCAATAGCATCTAGGGAATGATCCAGCTTGGTGTCATCTCTCCTGTTAGAAGAGGGTTTTTGAGATGCCAATTTTACATTAATTTTTAAGTTGTCACCCTAAATTAATTGAAACACAGAATTTTGTTATTTTAACAGAAAAAGCAGAAGAATTTTTAATGTTAATTTTTTAATAAAACAAATTAAATTTTGTACTGAATTGTTTGCCAAATGCAATGGTCTGTGAAGGTTCTGCCCAATTAACCAAACTAGGATTTATATGAACACTAGTCCTTGAACATTACAGTATTTTTTCAAATGTTTAAAGGACTTTTTTTATTCAATTATGTGAAAAACAGATTGTCAAAGAGAGTGAGAGACAAGAGCTGTCAAAGAGTAGGGGCTTGATAAACCAGAGCCAGGAGCCAGGAACTCACCCCAAGCACTCCAGATGTGTGGCAGGGACCCAAGTATTTGAACGATTCACTGCCTGCCAGGCCCTTTAATAAGAAGCTGGATCAGAAGCTCAGAGTAGGCAGACTTGAAATGAAACTTTGTTAGGGCATGGAAGCATCCCAAGTAGTGGCTTAAGCCCATAGCCACAATGCTCACTGCCACAAAAATTTGGAAAATACACAATTTGCCAAAAAGTATCCTTCATTAGAGAAGGATACATCTACTTTTTTTTTTCTCTACTGAAGGATACATTAGAAGATCACATAGTTATACTTTGAGATTCTTCTTGATTAGGAAGATGAAGAAACTTCTAGATGAAGTAAAAGTTATCCCCTTTCAACTTGAGGAAATAATAGAAGATGGAGAGAGAAGATAATTAAAGCTTTCTTTGATGAAGAGAATAGCCTTATTTTCTTACTATTTTCTTGGTTTTTTTCATTCAGAAGAGCTCTTAGAGAACTGGCTAGCTCCAGAGAGCAGGGAAATTGGGAATTACGCAAGAGTTCTACTCACGTAGGAAACGATCAAGAAGTAGCCTAAGATTTATGATGTGTGCAATAAACTGAGTTAAGAAAGGCCAGTAGACCTGAGTAAAAGTCGAACAAGGAAATGGCAAAGTCCATGTCTGTCTACCTAATTCTCTGTTTTAAAACACAGTGGGCTCAAAGGTGGGAAAATGACAGGGGGATTGGAAAGCTAGAACATCAATAATAAATGAAGTGTGAGGTTTCAGATACAAGGTCTTATAAACTGAGAAAAGTACTCCTTCAGGGATGAAATGCCTTGTACTAGGTGGATTCAGAAACACACACACACAAACATACACACACAGACACACAGACACACACAGACAAAATGAAAACAGCTAAATAAAAATTCAGAAGTAAAAAATTCAGGAGTAAAGGAATGCCCCCCCCCCAATGTGATTTCTCTTCTTTCCCTCTTCCATGTCTTTGCTCTGATGAATAAGAAGAATCAGACGCTAACTAATAGGGAAGGTCTGCAGGTCCCTCCCAAAGGAAGGATGATAAGACATGATCGCCAGGAGTATCTGGAAGTTTAAAGAAACACATGCAGAATCTGGGATTTCAAAAGTATTTGTAATACAGTAGGGAAAAGAAATTCCAAGTGCATTTCTATCTTTTTTTTTAATTTTTCTTTTTCTATCTTTTTTTTTTTAACTGGAAAGGTAGAACTACAGAGAGAAAGACAGATCTTTTGTCCTGCTGAGATCTTGGGCTTACCTGGGTGCAGAATCAAGCCTATAAGCCTGACTTTGATTAATAAGTAATCTCATATAATTTAGATTTAAGCATCATGATACCCTACTGTTCAAATTAGCCAACATATAAAGAGGGATGATGGTTGCAGTGGGGCATTCATTCATTGAGGCTCAGGCTAGTTAGAACCAAAGTACAGTGCATTTTGAGTTTGGTTGAGCTTCATTCTCAAAACCAAAGTTAGAAATGTACAATATACCAGACTCTGTCTTTCTTTTCATCCTTTTCTCTTGCTCACAGAGGAGCATTTGGCCAGGAAATCATTTGTATGAAAACGTAAAATTTCTTACCCTTTTATCTTTAAAAAATAAACTTATTTAACAGACACAGAGAATTCTTATCCGTTGGCTCGCTCTCCAAATGCCCACCAATGAGGCTGTAACCCACCAAGAACCCCAAGAAAATCCAGCTCTCTCAAGTGCATCACTTGAGCCCAAATAGATTAATGCTACCGCCAAGGTGCACATCAGCAGGCAACTAAATTCAGGAGATGGAGAAAGATTTCATGTACTCTATAATTGACCACAGGTGTCTTAACTGATAGAACGAAATGTTGACATGCTTTTGTCTTTGAGAACTACAAAATTCCAGACTCATGACATACTCATGCCTCGTGCTCTACTTTATTGATGTTTTTCTTTACATAGACTGCATTTAATGTTTGCATGACATGGGACATGTGCCTGTAGAGTTTTGAGATCCCATCAATGGCACGATACTAATTGTGCAGCACTTCATTGTGACATAGAATGACTCATTCTCATTTTGTACATGACAACTTTAAGTAATGTGAATGAAAGATTCTGTGTTGCACAGGAAGTTAAAATTAAGAGCTGATCAATTTGCACTTTTCTTACAAAATCAAAAATACTACAAGTTATAGCTACTGCAGATTTTATTAAGTATTAATCACAACATACACAGAAAAAGTGGAGGCAGTGATGTTTCTAGCAGCACACAATCTGTATAATTAGATCACAAGCAAAGTGTATCTCTCAGTACATTGCATCCTATGAATGCCGTTTCCAGTTGTGGCACCTGTACTTTAGATCCAGTTCTCTGGTAATGCACCTAGCTGGCAGTGGGAGATGCCTCAAGTATGTCTGTATGGGAGACCATCATGGGATTCCAGGTACCTGGCCCAGCCTGATCATTGCAGGCATCTGGGGAGTGAATCAACAGATGGAGATGATTTCTGTCTTTGTCCCTATATGTGTGTGCTCTCTGCATGTGCGTCTCCCTCTTTCAATCATTTTGCTTTTCAAATTGACAAATAAATGGATGATTTCTTTAATGTGGAGCATCAGGATCTACTTTGCACAGTTTCAGTTCACACAGACAGCAAAGGAATCTATTTGAGTGTTCTTGTAACATAAAAAAATGGAATAATATATTCTTTGCTGCACAAATGTGATTGCATAGCTTCTCTATGTAGGCAACATTGTGTTATTGATTCTTTGTTAATGCAGAGACTGCAAATAAATACTGAAAATGTCCTGAAAATGTTGAGTGTCTAAATATATGTTTTTGTTCACTAGCAGCAATTTAAGATTTTATCCTGTGATTTCTTTACATCATTTCTATGCATGCAATAACGTTCATTTGATACCTAGTTACTCTCACGAAGTGAACAAGTGTTCAGTAGTTTGAATGATGTAAGAGGGAATTCAGTGAACACCAAGAGAATTAAAGATCACCTATAATTTTGAAATATTAAATTAGAGATGGACATTTTATGATTATAAATTCCTGCAGCGTACATTAGTGTTCAAGTTGAACTAATACCTAAGAGAAATAATTCCAAGAATAGCTGCCAAACAGCTGCACCAGCTAGTTCAAAATTCTATTTAGTCCCATTTATTGGCTAAAAAGTTTTCTAATCTTTTTGTATTTCTGCCAGGAAGTAAAAGGTTTTCCACATTTGGTCTGCAAGATTTAGCAAAATACTAAAAACTGAACACTGTATGGTCAAATTTACCCCATAATGGCCTGAGACACGTTGATAGAGTGCCAGCTTTTTCTTTTAATAAGCTGTTTCATTAGCTTTTATAGTGGACTGGAAAGAAATGGACTTTGCATCTCTGGAACTTGGTAAAAAAAAGAAAAAAAGCGCTCAGACTTAACTCAATGCCCTTTAAAAAATATAAAATAGATTCCCCCAAAGTGCTGACCCACTGGAGTAGAATCTGGCCAGATACATTTTTAACTGCTATCTGTTGGGAGTATAGATATCTATTGAAAGTGTTAGAGAATCCTGAAATACCCTTATTACAAGCTTGGGGAAACACATCATGTATTTACCTCTAAGACAAGGTAGCAGGCAGAACCCAATGAAGTGGCAATTATAGTGCTGACACACTAGTTCTAATCCTATGCTTCTATCTCCTAAATAATGTTGAAAACACATTATTCTCTGCGTGTTATAGTAGTCAGGGTTACCCTGAGAAACAGAAATGAAATAAAGATATATGGATATATAGCTCTATTTAGAAATATGTTAGATAAACAGATGGTCAGACAAATGGACACGATATACAGAAACAGATGCATAGATGGACATAAGAGATTTTTACCGTGGGAACTAACTCATGTCATTTTGGAGGTTGACAATTCCATGACATGTTATATATAAGCTGGAGACCCAGTGATGAAATTCAGTCTTTGCTGGAAGATTTGAGAGCTATGGGTTATGGGTCTCAGTCGTGGATTTCAAAAGCCCAAGAATAAGGAGCTCCAGTGTCCAGGGTAGGAGATGGAAATTCCAGGAAAGGGAGAGAGAACTTGTAGTTCCTGCAGCAGTTTGTTCCAGATGGATCCTTAATGGAGCACATGGTACCTACTCAAGTAGTAATACCGACTATGGCATCATATGGGTCAAAATAGGTCCATGTGGCACCCAGACCTAACGTCCAACAGGTTCCAGCAAGATCAGTGCCACCAGTAACCTAGCTATATAGAACACATGGTGTCTCTCTAATCCTGGGACCTGCTGCAATCCAAAGTGGGAGAAAGGTTGCAGAGACAATGGTGCAACCTCAGCACAGTATCACAGGAGGTGGAGATTGGTGAGCCAGGAGTTGGGGCTACAGAGTTCTTGGTGGAAATCTAACATAAGAACCCAGAGCTGGAACTCACTAGAGGGAGTGGCACAATTGGCTGCAAGCAAAGAGTTGTGTACCAACTGCAATAAGTAAAATCAAACTGTAGACCTGAGGGTGACAGAGCTTAGAAGCCTACCCCAAGGAGAAGACTCTGCTAACCAGAAGTACAATGACAAAGAGCAAAAGAAGAGACAAAGGCACAATGAATATTACCGAAAAACTCCCCTGCAAAAGCGCAAAACCCTTTGCCAACTTCAGAGTTAACTGAGGAAGACATCAAGAAAATGGGGAACACAGAATCCATAAAATTCATTTTAAAGCTTCTGATCAACAATGAAAAGCACATACAAGAGTTCAAAGAATTTAAGGAAGCAATAACGCAAATCAAGGCTGGCATAACAGAAATTACACACACAGTAGAGACACAGTGGAGAGTCTCCAAAGTAGAATGAAGCAAGCAAAAGAAAGAATTTCAAAATTGGCAGATATTTCCTGTCATCAGGGAGAAGCAAACAAAAAGCTGGAAGCAGAGCTGGATCAGGCCAAAAAAAGTATTCAAGAATTGAAAGACACTATTAAGAGGCCAAAAATAAGAGTTATGGGAGTCCCAGAAGGTGTAGAAAGAGAAACTGGTTTTAAATATATATTTAATGAAATAATCAAGGGCTAAGCTATTAATGACTGAAGCTCCAATCTAAGTTAAGAACCATACTTAGTATAACAAAATAAATACCAAGTGTTTTACGGTGCTATAATATTTCTGCAGAAATATTACAAACCAGCATGTCTGTTAGTTATAGAAAAATATTTAATAAATATATTGAAAAAAATCACAAAAAGACCCTAAAACAATTCCATTGATACACAATTTCATCAGTTCCAGACACAGGAAACTTAAAATACTTCAGTTTCTCAAAAGTTATTTTAAAATAAGTTCCCATTTCAAAATTAACATTTATAAATACAAAACTTTCTCCATAACTCTGAATGAGAGTTACTTTGGACAGCTTCTCCGTCTCAATAAATAATGCTATTATTTTATGAAAGTTACATGATATTTAATGTGTTTTGACTGTTTATACAGTGCTTTTTCTTTTCTGAAACATGATTTCCCACTACAAAGTCATCAAAATGGAAGGGGGTTAATTGTGACTATATTGAAATAGAAAATTTTTCTTGTCTGAAGTGATGCCTTTGGGACACATTTGTTAGTGCAGTATGCAGTTGTATTTTAGGTGTAGCAGATGGTATGGTATGACTGACCATAACTGAAATAGAAATTGAATCTCTGGTGTTCAGACTAGAAGTGTGGGGAAACAGTATCCATCAGCTTTCACTAAATATCACCAACATGACACCAGATAGTCTCCATCTATTATAGCAATTAAAGTCATGGTGTTAAATAAAAATAGAAAATTTTTAGTAAGAAATTTGCAGATGACATTATGTTGTATGTGAAAAAAACCTAGGCACTCTTTCAAAAGTCTGTTAGAACTGATAAACCAATTAAGTAAAACTGCAGGTCACAAAATAAACATACCCGAAGGGTAGATTGTTTATATAATAATGATGAACTCACTGAAAGAGAAATGAAGAGTTCACAGTAGCACAAAAGTGTCAAATAACCAAGACAGCGAAAAATGAAATTACAGTAAGAATTATAAAACGCTGATAATGCAAGTACAAAAATAAAAAAAAGTATTCCTTAATCATTATTTGAATCCATTTCATTAAAATATCTGTACAACCTAAACCAAAATACAGATTCAGTTCAATCCCTATCAAAAATAACAACCATCTTCATGAAGATGGTAAAATAAATAATCCCCAAATTCATATAGAATCACATAGAAATATCCAGAATATCCGAAGTAATGTTCATCAAAAGAAAAAATAAATCAAGCTGGAGGCATTACAGTACTGGGCTTCAGAGTATACTACTACACATCTGTACTTAAAACTGCATAGTACTGGCACAAAAATCAGCACATAGACCAAGGGAACATAATACAGAGTCAAGAAATGCAACCATCTACATACAGGCAATTTATTTTTAACCATACAATACAGTAAAGATAATCTCTCCAAAAGAATGCTGCTTGGAAAACTGGATATATATGTAGAGAAATGAAATTGGATTCAAATCTCTTATCATATGCAAAAATCACCTCAAGATGGATTTGAGATCTAAATTTAAGTTCTAAAACTATGAATTTGGTGGAAGAAAAGTATAGGGAAATTTTCCAAGTTATTAATGTAATTGATGATTTCTTGGCTAAGTGCCCCAAAGCACAGGCAACAAAAATTAAATTAAAAAAAAAAAAAGAAAAGATTGCATTGAACTCAAAGGCCTCTGCACAATGAAGGAAACAGTGAACAGAGTGAGGCTCATCCAACTGAATGGGGAAAAATCCTTATGATACACCTACCTGACAAAGGATGAACATCGGAATATCAGCAGTTTAAAAAACGCCCAGACACAACAACAAAAACCAATCTAGCTAATAAATGGACAAAAAGCCACAATAGATGTTCATCAAAAAGAAGAAATACAAATGAGCAACAAATATAGGAAAACTATTCAATACCACTAGCCATCAGGGAAACACAATTCAAAACCACAATGAGATATCGCTTCATTCCTGTCGGAATGACAACTGTGCTAAAGGCAGAAAGCAACAGATGCTGGCAAGGATGTGGAGAGAGGGGAACTCTTACACACTGCTGGTCCAACGGAGATTGGCACAGCAATTGTGGAAAACAGTATGGAGATTTCTTTTACAAGCTAGAAATAGACTTACCACATGATCCAGCAATCCCACTATTGGGTATATACCCAAAAGACATGAGAACATTGTACCACAGAAATATTTGCACCACCATGTATATATGAGTACTGTTCACAACAGTCAAAATAACAGATTAATCAAGGTGTCCATCATCATATAAACACACAAAAAGAATGAAATTGCACCATTTTCATCAAAAATGATTCTATATAGAGTATATTATGTTGAGTGCAAAGATGAAAGCAGAATTATTGCATGTTTCATTTTTTTTTTTTTGGATCTAATACTAAAAAGAGAAAAAAAAACAAAAGCGAAAACATGCCCTGATGCATTTGCCACATTTTTGTGATACTTGCTTTATATCTTCATGAAACCACCACTTAAGAATGCTACATTACAATAATTTGAATGATTATAATTATTTAAAAATCTACTTTATATGGATGAAATGGTCACCTTTCTACTTGATTATTGTTTATAGTTTTCCGCTATCTTCCTTCTAAACTCTGGCTTTTCTCTGTACTTGTTCAGCACTTCATTTACTGGAGCATTAAGCTCTTGACTTGAATAGAAATTTAAGATATTTATTATCACAAAATCTTAAAAGGAAGGGAGGAGAGAAAGAAAGAGAAAGAAAGAAAGAAAAAAGTAAGAACGGAAGGAAGAAAGGAAGGAAGGAAGAAAGGAAGGAAGAAAGAAACATGGAGAGAAAAAGAAAGAGAGAGAGAGAGAAAGAGAGAAAAGAGAAGGAGGGAGGCTAGAGTCAGTAGGATGGGCAGGAGGAAGGAATTATGTATTTTTAGAACTGTGTCAATGAATTATATTGAAATTGCTCTATTTTCTTTAATCTTATGTTAACACGAAAAACCAGATAGTGAATAAAAAATAAAAACAGAAAACAAAACTTTAATATCTTGAATTCTGTCTTTTATTCTTTATGTCCAATCACTTACTACTTTCTATTGATCTTTCCCTCATGTTTTCTTATTCTTCCACAAATTCTCACTGATGTTTTTCTCTTTTACATCTATTTGCCATCCCTTTAGTAGTGTTGCAATAATGTTATACCTTCTACCGCTATACCCAGGCATATAGTTCTTAAATTGACACCCTTAAGTTCTATGTTTTTCTGCATTCCTAAACATCCACAGGGACACTGCAGTCTAATGGAAGATGAGGCCAGGCTTGTTGCACTGCAGTGCGGGGGGTAAACTCACACAACAATGAAATTCCTGGAGCCTTGTATGATTCAAATCACTTAAAAACCTACTGAAAATGGTCTACATCTAGAACTGTACACTATTTCATATAGAAAAATTTTATGTGTACACATTACATATTTTGCTAAATAATGACTTTTGCAATATGCCATTAACAATTATATTGAATGAAGGCAGTTTAAGAACTTGAGGAAGAAATAATATTTCCAAAAATTACAATACCAAAAATCACATTATTATAATGATTACATTTTTATTTTTAATTTTAGTTAGTTATTTTTAAGATATATATGTATATCTATTACTATATCTAGATCTAAATTGAGAGAGATAGAGAAAAGAGAGAAAGATAATTTTCCAAATGCTAGTTCACTCCCTAAATGGCTACAATGGCTAGGGCTGGGTCAGGGTGAAACCAGGAGCCAGGGTCTTTATCCCCATCTTCCACGTGGGTGCATGGTCCCAAGTACTTGGTCCATTTTCAAAGCTTTCCCAGATGCATCAACAGGGAGCTAGATCAGAAGCAGAGCAGTCCATATCTGGGATCTTGAATCAGTTCCAAATGGGATACAAGCAGCACAGGTGGCAGATTAGCCTTCCCTGCTGTAATGCTGGCCACAATGTTCCTAGGTTTTATGCATAAATACTGAATATCTTCTCTGGTCACACACGTGCTCATTCATGATGATTCTGGATGTAGATACTGTTGAAATTTATTATATGCACTACAATAACTATATTTAAGGATTCATAGGTCAGAATACATAATATTTCATTTTAGGGCACTTTCTATATATGCAAATTCATTTTAATTATGTCATGACTAAGAAACTGCTTTTTGTTTTGTGATTTTTTATAATTTAACTCAGATTAATAAAGATGCTATAACAAAATATTTCCCATGAAATACAGTTTTGCATTTAATATAGTTCAAAAGCTATTCCAAAGTTGCCATTACATATTGTCAAATTGGTTAAATTTCAAACTTCATCTCTCTCAGCATTTTTCTTCTCTCATTAAGTCTTCAGCATATATCTTAAGCTTCTTGCTTAACTGGTAACTTCTAAGCTTTACTGAGAAGTGGGTGTACCATGCTTTTGCTATCACATGGCAGTTGTGGTAACGGCTGGTTAAGCCCTCCTGCAACGTATCAGGTAGATCTGGGGTTCAAAGCACAGTAGTGACCCAGTGGCCTTTGCCATCGGTGTTGCTCATCTGAGTTGCTGTCTAGTGGCAGCATTTTTACCTGCAGAGAAACAGTCAGAATGACAAATCATTTCATTTCCTATGATCACTTCTATTTTGCTATCCAATTTTAACTGCCAAAAGATCAGAGACTCCTGATAAATCACAGGAAAAATAAACTGTGAGCTGAATTTTTTGCAGTATTCATAAAATTTCCATACCCATCAAAGATTTGTGCTTTTCTTGTTTACTTTCATAAATACATTACCGCTTGAGAATTTAATCATTGGACTACACAATGAAATAAAAAGTAAGTAAGCAAGCAAGTAAACAAAGGAGAGTCATTATTTTTTCATACTTTGGTTTTATTATTCCACCTTCAGGTAAAAGATAGAATAATATCTCATTTTGTTTTAATGAGCACCCTTAATGCTGCCATACAGATATAATACCTGTGATTTCCAGACCTGGAAATACATATGCATCTTGTAATATTCTCCTTTCTACTCCTAAACATAAAAATAGCCATTCTATTCAAAACCAAATCTGATAGAGCAGCCTGTCAAATCAGTTGGGTTTTTTTTCTTTTTTTTTTTTTACAGTAAGAGAAACAATCAAATGTTCTTTTACAGACTCAGTATCACCTGGATGCAGTTTCTAAAAGGATGTCTCAAATGATATGAATGTGATAGAGGCCAGCACCCTTCCCAAGAGAAAATGCTTCAATTATTCGAGCATTCAGGTAACAAGTGCTGTTTGCATCTCTCGATGTGCCAGATACTGTTTAAGATACCGGAAATAAAACAGAGATCATGATACAGTTGTCACTCTTAAGTAATTTACCAGGATGGAAAAGACATGTAAAACTTTGTACATGATTTTTAAAATACCAGATTATGTACATACCATGAAAAACAATGATTATGGGCCATGACAAGGCCTGATCTTGTAAATGAGATTTTTCAGGGAAGACCTCTCTCAGACTGCAGCCTAAGGAAGTGGTCCAGACCTTGTTCAGATTCACCTCGCCTCTGAAGATTCAGAGAAAAGAAGTGGGGCGTTTGTGAACCAAGAGCTGCCATGCATGGGTTTATGCCCTGCTAGGGTGTCTTCCATCCTTCAATATGCATACAGTGGGGAGAATGTTTAGTGGTGATTTAGAGAATTGAAAAGGCATACTTATTTTAAAGGTACTTTGGAATCCATGACACATCTTTCTAAGCAGCCTAGACTTGAAAGCAGTGACTTCTTGCAAGTGAACATTGCTTCCCAGCAGGTACAGTTCAGATCATGGATATGTTCCTGAACTATAGCAAGAACAAAACATGCTTCATTCCTTTTTCTTCCCTGACTTTCCAATAAAAATAAATAAATCTTTAAAAAATGTCATATACAATGATTGAACAAATTTCCTGAAACTATGATTCTGACTCTGGAAAACGTTTCTTTTTTATTCTGTATCTGCTTTCCATGATGAACATGAAGAGCATATTCTTACACTGATCAATTCTTCGACATCCATCTGTCTATCAAAATATCACCTGCATTGTGCACGCCTATGTGAAGTTAAACTGTCTTTTGAGCTGATAAATCATTTGCGCTTGTGAATGTGTGCAAAGGAGCTTTCTTATGATCAAGTACAATGAAAGGTCCTCCAAACATAAGCGTGGATAGCTTCAGGAAACACTGTACCTCCTGCAGATTGTAAATGAACCCTCTTTACTGTATGTGGCAGTGGGAGTGTCCTTATTGTTAAGGTTTCCTTGTAGTGATGGCATCAGGCAGGCAGCCCTGGTATTCAGGTTAGCCACTAGCAAAGACTTGTTTCCAATTGTGTCTCATGAAGTTGAGTCTTGCTTTTGCTTAGCAATCACTGAATACCTGTTCTCTGTACTTGGTTTACATGTGAAAAGCATAGAATGGACTCTTCCTGCTATTACAAATGAACACATCACAGCTTCAGGACAGTTGTGGAGAATTTCCTGTATTCAGGGAGAAGTTTCATCTAATATCGTCAGTGAGAACTCATATCCCCTATGGTGGCATTCAAGCACATTTGTTTCCCTCAAACATGTGATAACACAAAGAATAATATCATTACAAACATACATGGATACTTTGAGTGTTCAAATGCTGTCTTATATGAGAATTGTACTCTTCTACGCTTTGGATTTGAAGGAAGAAATTAAGGTCATAAGAAAGAAGTCAAATTAAAATCTACTTTTTCATGCAGACATGTTCTTTTAAAGTTATTTCATATTTAAGTATTTAAAGGATATATTTAAGAATAAATTCTTTAAGAATATATTACATTTTAACATTTTGTAAAATCAACTAATATATATGTGTGTGCTTTTATACACATTTTATACATATATAATAAAATGTGAAAGTGGTTGTTGTTTGGGGGTACCTATAATAGGTGTTTCTAGGCTCCAGGCAAGGAAAATAAGCTTTTTGGTTAGTTTAAATGAGTAACCTATTCATGTCAATTCAACATTTGCAGGATTATACAGCAGTACAACTGGTGTTCCAAACTAGGGCTATTCTGATTACTACATCTTTATTCTTTCCTAAACACTAAATTTAAAAACAAATGTGTTTCAGAATTTAAAAAAAAATTAAACTGTGTTGGACCTGTGTTGGAAAACTTCGGTACATAAACCATTTTCAGTTTTCAGAAGTCTATCACTTGTGTAGAACAAGGCCAACTTGGTATCCATTCACACAGCTTTTAAATGGCTTCTTTTTGCTCCATTTTTTCCCCCTCAAGTCAAAAAATGACTAACAACACTAGTTCCTAGTGATGAGTGGGATGCACTTGACTTTCTCCCTATTAATGGAAAGTGACATGAATTATGACTTGCATTCAAAGAGTTGATGCACACTCTATCAAATATCAAGCAGTGTTATTGGACGTTGCTTTGAATTTTTAAAAACTGGTCAGGGCTAAATTAAGACATGGTCTTATAGGAAGAAGGTTTAACTTTTTCAATTTCATCCTGACAATTCAATGATTTTAAGTAGTTTTAATAGCTCTGAGGTATAATTTTTTCTGAACGCTGAATACATTTGATGAAATTGAACGATAGGTTCTCAACTATTCCTTGGAGCATTTCAGCTGATATCAGTTGTATGAATAACCTGACAGCCATTTACACATACTTTTTGCAGCTGTTGAAAGATGCCTATTTTCTCATCAGCTAGCGGAACGCCTCACTGAAGGCCACTATCACAGGTAATAGCAGATTATACATAGATCAGACGCAACACTTCAGTCTACCGGCAGACGTCATGCCCCTAACATTTTATTTCATTAAGTACCTGAGAAGACATTTATTGTAAAAGAGCCCAACTACAGGCCAAGATGCATCCTACTGAAATACAAGGAGATAATCATATTTTGAAATTACATACCATCAAATGACAAAATAAAAAGTGTCATGGAAACAGTTTTGGCAGTTCATAACATTTTGAAAAGGAAACTTCACTCACGAACTCATGGGAAATGGCACTCATGGCCATATAATTATATTCTCTTTACTCTGAAACACTAATTAAAGGTTCCACTAATTTTTACAAAATTATTTTTTAAGTAATAGTAAGAATATTTCTTTATCTTATTTTTCTGTCTTTCACTTTCTTGTTTCTAACAGATTTGTAACAGAGGCCTCTATGCAGCTCATAGAAAGTACATCTTATGGGAAAAAAATGTGCCTGGATATGGATTTCAAATTTAAAATATCTGAATGGGATCTAGTTAGTAGTAATAGGAAAGGTAACAGCAACAGAAGGAACTTATAGCAGAGCAACACGAATTAACCAGAATTTGTGCAAGAACAAATATGAAAGTTATGATAAAACTTTGATGGAAAATAATAAAACCATTAATGCTTTATGAATAAAATTGTTCTGGGGAAAGTGCCCCCAAAGAAAGCCATATTTTACAAATGAACACTTTATTTTAGAAGAAAATAAAACAACAGACTCCAAGATGGCTGTGTGAGGGAAAAGGCATGTTGGTTTTGAGCAGGAGAAGATAGTAGAAAAAACAGCGGAAGTGCATTCCCAGGGGGGAGAGTTGGAGAAAAGTTTGCAGAAGATATTGTACAGAAAGGTAGTAGTCACTGGGTCCCTGCCCACAACTCCCACAGCTGGGGGCCAGATAAGACTAGCTGCTGTGAAGTGAGTTGAGAGCAGACTGTGTCAGCCCATGTCACAGGTGGTATTGCCTGAACCCTGCAGAATATACACACTTTTACTCTAAACAAGCCCTAGCAGGCAGCTGGATATCCACCTACCCACTTTAAGGAAAAGCACTTTTCCTTTTTACTTTTCCCCCTACAAGGGTGCAAAGGAACCAGAAAGAAAAAAAGCGCCATCTGAATGATATTAGAAGTCCCTGCAGCTCTGGAACACCCACAATGAAGTGATTTTTATCAGAGGAACAAATCTGCAATTTTGTCCCTTTTACATAAACTGTGCCAATTAGAAAACTACCAATCAAATGCAGTTCATCCAAATCTTTTATTTCCTATGTTTAATCTCTTATTGAAATTTTCTCAGGGTTTGATATATAGTAATAATAGTTTCATAATTTTAAAGCTCTTTTGTTTAGCCAGAAATGGCTTAATCATAAAATAACCGAATTAATTGTGACACTCAAGTAAAATATAAAAACATTCTCTTTCAGCTCAATCAAAACATTTATTTATTTTCACCTCCTAGAAGATAAGACTAAAGATCATGCTTGAATGATAGTGGGGATAGTCAGTTCTGTCTAGACGAGGAATTTTTGCCTGTCTGCTCATGGGATAAGATGATTATGGACAGGTAAGAATGATTTATTCCACTCTTTGTTAACTGAACCATGTAAGCTAGTAAAATTGAGAGGCTTTTATAACAGATGGTTAAAAATACACGGTATCACCCGAGAAGGAAGGGGGACAATCAGTAAATCACCCTCCTGTAGTAGCATGAAGGGGTAATTTACATCCCAGATCTCAGCCGCACAGATTTGAGGGGTTCAGTTGATGGAAGGAACAATGAGAATGGCCTCCTGGCAGTCAGTATTTGCAGTTTTTGGTTTTCAGCAATATGATTAACTTCAAACACATCATTTTCTTAAGATTTTCATGTAGGAAATAAAGAGCATGTATGATTTGACAACTAATAGGATGATGCCTTAGTCCTCCAATACCGTCACGCATATGCAAACACACACACACACACACACACACACAGTATTTGAAAAGTCAAACAGTTTTCTTACTGCAAGTATTTGCTTCTGCTTTTTCCAAATAAGCTAGCAGATAAGAGCATATTTTGTACTGACATACTCATGTAACTCACTATATGTTTAGTAATTATAACAATTCTTTTTAAAAAGATTTATTTATTTATTTATTGGAAAGACAGTTATACAGAGAGGAGAAGGCACAGGAGGAAGATCTTCTGTCCAATGATTTATTACCCAAGTAGCTAGCTGCTACAGCCAGAACAGCTAATCTGAAGCCAGGAGCTTGAAGCTTCTTCCAGGTCTCCCACGCAGGTACAGGGTCCAAAAGCTTTAGGTTGTCCTTGACTGCTTTTCCAGGCCAAAAGCAGGGAGCTGGATGGAAAGTAAGGCAGCTGGGACACAAAACAGCACCCACTTGAGAAACAAACTGGCACATGCAAGGTGAGGACTTTGGCTACTAGGCTACCGAACTGGGCCAGGTAACATTAAGATTAAAAGTTACCTGTTTTTGGATATCATATGAAGAAATTACTAAATGAATCCTGAAGAAATTTTTTATTAAAATAAAATAAGTCACAATATGTGTTATAAATGGAAAAATGGGATCAAATCATTTCAGGAAATGGTGGTTTGGGTGGTTTTAATTTTGTTTAAAACTATAACTTAATTCCCAAATTAATTTTGGAGACAAAATTAGTACTGTCACACATATTTTCTTAAATAAATTTAAACACCGAATGAGCTATTTGAGGGGCATAAAGCAGTCATTGACTATCAATAAAAGCAGTAAGGTCACAGAAAGATGAAGTAAGTTCAGAACTGTTTTATATCAAATCATATCTGACAGCAATCACATAAAGTACATATAGAACTGAGTGGAAATTTCATTATAGACTTAATTAACTGCTATGAGAATCATCTAGTTGAAGTTTCTTCAGCTGTATAGTCACCACTTGTTGAAAAGTCGTATTACAAAGAGAAGAGAGGGCTGTACCCTGAATTCAATCACTTTGGTAACAAACGTAGCACAAAAATACAACTCATGAGAGTAAAAATCTATTTCAAATAATCATTTGTTCTAAATCAATCAATATGTTAGTAGGGCAGCAATATGATACCTCATTTGGAGTAAATTCAAGCTGCCTGGTTGTATCTAACTCATTATCAGGATATGAACTCACCCTGCCTTGGCTTTTGAATGATTTTGTAGGTGTCAACAACATATATCAGTCAACACTAAATTCCAGGACATGCATTTACTCATGAGTTTGCTCTTATAAACAAGATACTTTTGAGAAAGACATTGACATACATATCTGAAAATAGCTTATTTCGATTGTTTATTAGATAATTTCCTTATAATATCTGTTTATTTGAGCTTAGAAAATGTAATTTATTTCATTTAAAAATTACCATCTCTCCAGTTACCTTTTACAAATGCATTTTAATTAGAAGAGCATATTGTGAAGAACAAGGTATTCCCAAGAACTACAGTTAAACGAATTGTTTTGTGAGTTAGCATATTTCGTTTCTACTGGAGTGTGAAAATCCTATCATATTATCACCCTGCTGATAGCTGATACCATGTCTGCATCTGCAGCTCATTAGCATTCTTGACTATGTTACTTTCAGATGAGCCATGCTGGGGTAAGGACAGGTGTTCACTGCAGTGAGTTCCCTGACAGTGAAACATTCGTTTCCACTACAATTAGTTCTTTTCAATAGGATTTTTTTTCTTCTCAAATAAATTGAGGTGACAAAATACACCTTTAGTACCACTTTCAATCTATTATTTTCATAAATTCTTCAGTTGCCATGGACCGCAATATAGAAAGCTGAAGAAAATGCCTATAATAAAGAGGAGAAAATATTTGGTTCACGCATAAAAGTTTCTCATGTCAATAATTGACTCACTTTTTGACTCAACTTGTCTTTTTCATTGAGAAAAACAGCGAGATCGATGGAAGAACACTCAGGAAAAATACATATATTTACTGTCAGCTGATTTTTGATAAAGGCATCAGAAAATCATTAGCAAAAGAACAGTTTACTGAATAAGTGCTGTTGGAGGAACTGGCCATACTGCCCATATTAAGAGTAATGAAAATGGGGCCCGGCGCGGTGGACCAAGTGGTTAAGATCCTCACCTTGCACGCCTGGGATCCCATATGGGCACCGGTTCTAATCCCGGCAGCCCCACTTCCCTTCCAGCTCCCTGCCTGTGGCCCGGGAAAGCAGTCGAGGACGGCCCAAAGCTTTGGGACCCTGCACCCGCGTGGGAGACCCGGAAGAGGCTCCTGGCTTCGGATCGGCATAGCATCAGCCGTTGCGCTCACTTGGGGAGTGAATCATCACATGGAAGATCTTCCTCTCTGTCTCTCCTCTCTGTATATCTGCCTTTCTAATAAAAAAAAATTAATAAAAATAAATCTTTTTAAAAAAAGAGTAATGAAAATGGATTTCAGTGTTATCACAATAGCCAAAAATAAATAAATAAATAAATAAAAATGGAATCCACTTAGTACTACACTGATTAATGAATAAATGAAAATATGTGGTATATGTACATAATAGAATTATCCAACAATAACAATGAAATACCATCATTTGTGACAAAAGCATAGACATAGAAAAATGATGACTAAACCAGATGCAGAAAGACAAATATCACATGTTCTTACTTTCATTTGAAAGCTAGAAATGTGCATTTTCTAGAAGTAGAGACGTCAGCAGTGGTCACTAGATATTAGAAAGGGTAAGGAAAATGGGGTGACTAACAATTACCAAAATACACTTAGATATCACAAATTGCTTCTAGTCATAACTACAAGAGGATTACAGTAGAATAAAGCTGTTCTGGGCACTGGCACAATGACACAATGCCTAAATCCTTGCCTTGCAAGTGACAGGATGTCATATGGGCCCTGGTTTGTGTCCCAGCTGCTCCACTCTTACTTGTGGCCTGGGGAAGCTGTAAGGGACAACCCAAAGCCTTGGGACCCTTCACCCTAATGGGAGACTTGGAGGGAGCTCCTGGCTCCTGGCTTTGGATCAACTCAGCTTTGGCCATGTGGCCATCTGGGGAGTGAACCAGCAGATGGAATATCTTTTTGTCTCTCATCTCTGTAGATCTGAAGTGAAGTGCCTGAATCAAGTCCCACCTTCACTTCTGATTCCAGCCTTCTGTTAGCGTGTACCCTGGGAATCATCCAGTAATGGCCCAAGGACTGATTTCTGCTAATCACATGGGTTATCAGTACTGAGTTCCAGGCTCCTGGATTTGAGCTTGTATACCTCTAGTGTTTGGGGCATTTAGGAAGTAAACCGGTGGTAGAAGAACTCACTTTGCCTCTATAGCAGAAAGAGAGAAAGGAAGGAGGAAAGAAAGAAAGGAAAATAGAAGTAATGAAAGATGAATGAAGGAAAGAAGGAGACAATTTTTTAAATTCTCACATTGTACACCATAAATATGAACAGTTACAATGTATCAATTTAACAATGAAAATTATGAAAACTTTACAGAAAAAGATCCCAATTCATTCTGGTTTATTACATGGTTATTCAACACAAATCTGTTTGATTTTATTAAGTGTAGCAGATGATTTGGAAAGTGATCTAATCTTCTTATCATCTTAACGTTTTGATGCACAATTTTGACTTATTAATGATATGCTCAATATTTCACATATATTAATCTAAATTTATAAGCAGACACAACTGCTTTGTATTTTTTCTAGTGAAATTTAAGAACCTCTTTATAATAGCAGGTCTTCAGAAGTGGGCATCAGTAGGCTGACTTTGACTCTCTACTTGGACCTTTATTTGGGACAGAAACCCAACCTCTGAGGCACAAAATGCTTGCCAACACAATCTGTGCAATTCTAATTATCTTGCTGATTTAAAATATTGTTTTTATCCAGAGCTGTATAAATGATATTTTATCAAAAGTTATGAATGGTCTACATTCTATGTAGCTGAACATATTTGAGAATTATTTCAAAAGGTTGATAGTTTGTACAAAAAGGTTATGTTATAAAGATATTAAAAGTCTATCTTAATACTAAAAGAGGATGCTTTTAGCATAGACCCCTAAATGTAATTCATGAAAGAAAAACAATTGAAGAACTATGAGAAGTACTTTATTAAGATGAGTACAGCATGCATCTTTACTCCCAAACAATAGTAGGATTACCATTATTATTTTCAATTAGACATTTATCTTATGTTACTTTACTTTCTTCCATTTCTATATTTGCCATGCTCAGATACATTTTCAGATAAGAAAATCATGCTTATAATGGTGAAACGAATGACTATTTCATTGTAATTACTTAGGAACTAATAATGGGGGCGGACAATGAGGAGGAGGAGGAAGAGGGCTGATCCTCTATGCTTATAAATATGTATCATGGAAAATAAATACGTCATTAAATATATAATTAAGATGTCTATGAAAGGTGCAGTTTTGTGTAAGAAGATTGTGCCCCTCCCCCAAATGTGGAAGAAGCACACCTTCTTTATGTACTTACTTTTAGTATATTGGGCTGCTCTAAGATTGGTTCAGCAACAGGGATTATTTCAGGAATCAAACAGTACATAAAAGATCTCTCTGTCTCTCTCTCTTTCTTCCCTCCGTTTCCCTCCCTGCCTCTCCTTCCTACCTCTGCTCCTTCTCTCGCTCCCTGTAATTAAGCCTTTTGCCCTTGTACGCCAACAACTCTGAGGTCATCCACTCCCTTTCAGAACTCCCACACGGGATGGAAGAAGCCCAGATCCTTCCTCACAAGATCTAATGTCACTGGAACAACAGCCGGGGCCCTGAGCAGTCTGCAGAAACAGAACAGTAAACTTCCTTCAGGACTCAGGAGAGGAGCTTTCTCTAGTCCTTACTTAGTTCCAACTTTGGATCCCCACCCTCTCTGGCAATGACCATCAGGTTCGCTCCGGAGGGCCCACCCCCCGAAAAAAATTAGGTTAGATAGAGACCAATCAGGAAAGCTTAGAACAGACAGGGTATGTTGAGCTTGGACTCACATATACCTTACTAGGTAAGACACAAAGATTAGTTACTCCTCACCGAAGTATTGAAGATTATTCTGCATACCCCTTCTAAAACTGTTCTGCGCTCCAATCGTTAACATATGCCTTGTTAGAGTAATAAGCCTGCTTGGACTATTCTAAATTCGCCAAGTTCAGTAAAAATAATCTTCAATACTATAAGCTACTAAATACAAAAGTTAAAATAGACACGAGACAGCTGAATAATACCATATAACTATTTTAAGTTGTAGAGCAACCAGTTGTGTATAAACTAAACTTGAAATGTCAATGAAGTAGTCACAGGATGAGGTTAAGAACTTGCATTTTCTAACATATTAGTCAATCAATACCGTACCAATTAACTCTATAATGTTGTGAATTGTTGTTGATGTTGTGTTGTGAGTTTTCATTGGAGGGGATGATATTCTGCCAGCTTTATTTTCAGACCAGGGATGGTCTCCCAATGAAACTGTTGAACTTATCTGGACAATTAGATGCTAGACTCTATGCATGGTAGATGCCCACAATGAGGGAATCATGACTGGATATGAACTGTACTACCGCAACAATGTGGAGGAATCCAACATGGGGTGTGGGGGGAGGACATGGGGAGGACACAGGGGAATTCCAGAGCCTATGAAACTATGTCACAAAATGAAATAAAAAATTGAAAATCTTAAACAGAAAAGATGAACTATTTGTGACAGGCAGTGACGCAATCAGCAACGCCACAATACTGACCCCTATAACCTGCTTTCAACCTACTTTCCAATCACAAACTTAATCCTCCACTAAATAAATAATTCAGCAAGTAGTAAGCAGAAAAGCCACCATTCCTTAGGAGCGCAGACAAGGGCTACAAACAAAATCTAAACCTCAGGATGTCAACTTTACTCATGCAAAAATGGATGCTATATAAGTATAGAACAAAGAAGGCAGTTAGTATTGAACATGATAAAATTTAAGGCATTAAAAATAAAATAATAGCAAACAGATAATTGTACCTTACAAAATGAGCATGAATGGAAAGGTGATTTGTCAGAAACATATGTAACTTTAAAATAAACTTAAAATAACTAAGCTACTTTTGACAGAACAACAGGAAATATTGATTCATTAACAATTATGACTAGAAATTTAAATATGCTTTTCGGAACAAAGATGTCAAAGACACACATAACAAAATTTCATCCTATGACCAAAATTTCTTAGCCAGAGGATAAAATCTTGAATGAATGAGCAGCATTTTATCAAGTTATTTGGAGGTAGACTTCCCTGTTCATTGTTAAAATAATCAGACATGACTGAAGTTCATTCAAACATTTCAAGAATTATATAGTGAGAAACAAAAATTCCTCTGCTACAAATATTTAAATTATTTGCATTCAACTCTTCCCCCTTCCAGTCTGTGACTCTGTGGTACGTGGCTAGTGAGGAACTGGGGAAGAGACTTGTACAGCAGGGAATAAACAAGGCGTTCTCTGGCCTCCTGGTGTGCCTACTCATTGCCCACCATCCTTTCAAGGCCATGAGTACAGCTTTGCTTTTTGCTGATTTCATGCATCAGAGTTCATTCGTTGGTGGATTGGTATAATCCTGGTCCCATATTTTTTGCATTCTGAAAATTCTAATAACTACTCATGATAAAAGAATCTAGATATGTTATTTCATGAAAATCCTATTGAGTACTCATTGGTAAGAGAATCTAAAATATTTTTAAATGGTGTGCATTTACTTAAACTGAGTGCACAGACAGAAAGATACTGATTCATGACTGAAATGGGAAGCTGATTCTTGCTCCTCGCTAGGATGGAACACGGATTCCCTAAATGTTTTCATGAGAAATGTTTGCCACCGTATTCACAAATTTATCCTGGATCTACGTCAATTCTCCATAACTTGACACTTGAAAGTCATGATTTTCAATGAAATTTTTTATGATAACAGCTTCATTATTATAGCTGTTTGGCTGTATTTTTTTATGTCAACAATTATATTATTGTTTTAAGCAACTTCTGTATATATGCCCAGTGCTTTCCCAACTCTGTTAAAAACTTACTGGATATCTCCCATATTCCCATTTACTTAAGTTCTAAATCACGTCCATTTTTATAACTCAATTTTATATATGTCTAATTGTCAGCTTCATAAAGTCAGTTGGAAATTATTCTTTGTACCTTCAGACACTCTGGGAATTTTCTGTGTAATTCTAGTATGAAAAATTTGTCTATTTAACCTGTATTAATCATATTGATACATCTTTTATTAACTGTCTTCATTTATCTTTGTAACCTCTGCATTATTTCTGTACTTCCCACACATTAATCATCCATTAACTATTGAGTGAATGATTTAAAACATGAAATAATAGTGAAGGTGGGCCATTTTTTTCTTAATAATTTTTCAGTTTGGCTTATGTTGCCTGTCAACGAAAGTTAGCAACAATTCTTGCTCTTTATAATTTCATGATTAACTGTTTGGTGGTAGCTAATGAAAAAAACAATTATTAGATTAGAATACTGACCCAAATATCTGTTTTGCTATAGTTGCTATTTCACTGAGTCTAATGAATTTTTATTTGTCCAAATTTAGCAATAACATATAAAACAACCAAAAATTCTTTCTATGGTAACACTCCAAAATGGCAAATCTTACGCTAGAGCCACAGATTTTATATCAAAGAATAGTTATTGTAATGATGTATTAAAATGTTATAAATCAAATACTATGCATGGAGTTTGCATCAAATTTCAGGAAAAAAAAAAGCTAACGTTTGACTAAAATGCTCAGAGTAAAGTACAAGGCTCAAATGTTAACTTATTTTTCACAACTATTGACTGGTAAACAGAAGCTTCATCCAAGGTCTGTTTTCTTTCTACTCCTCTGAACTTGCTGTCAAATTTATTTTAATTTTGACATTGAATTTGTCAAATGAAGGAACTTGACATAGTGAACAATAACTTTAAACAGGAATCCCAAACTCAGGGTTATGGGGAAGAAAAAAAATGTTTAAACTGAAGTGGATAGCACAGTGAACATTTTATATTGAGGAATAAGAGTATTATAACAAGCAAAATTCAGATGAAGTCATCATTGTTATATCACTGTATCATTTGGAGCAAATACAAACATTAAGATAATAGTATGCATGTATTTAAAATAAGAATAGCACAAAAGCACTATCGATAATTGAACAATATCCCTTGAAGAATGCCAATAGAAATTGCTGAAGTAGGCTTTCATAAAAGCAGTTAATTGACCGCTTGGAACATGCCATTCTATACTGAGTGCTTGCTTTTAGTCCTGGCTCCTCCACTTCTGAACCAGCTTCCTGCTAATGCACTCCTTGGAAAGTAGCTGGCAACAAGTACTTGGGTCCTGGCCATTCAAATGGGAGGGCTGGATTAAACTCTGAGCTTTCATCTTCAGCCTGGTCCAGTGCTAACCACTGCAGACACCTAAGAAGGTAAACAGTGGGTAGGAGTTTGCTCTCTCGATTTCTATCTCCGTGTCTCTCCAGCTCTTTCTCTTTCAAGCTCTAGCCTTACCATGTGTCTCTTTCAAATAAATAAATATTTTTAAAAAGAAAAATTTCTGTAAAATATTTTTATGAACATTTTTCTTCACTAGAGTTCCAAACATCTAGACTGAAAACATTTGATTCAGTATCATGTATCCACAGGTCTATCATTTCCTAATGATTCATATTTTGGTAGAAAATACAGAAAATATGAAGAATAGAAAGCAGTTCTCTTATTTCCTGCTATATAATAACCGCATAGCTGACACTTATAATTCTGACACACTCTGTGGTCCTAAAGAGTTTTACTTTACTCTTTATTAGAATTCAATAATTTATATATCTAGAATAGATAGAGAACAATAAGTAAATCTTAGAATCAGACAGGAAACGGTCAGTGTGGATTCACTTATACTTTACTAGGTGGGACACGAAGATTAGCTACTCCTCATTAGAGTATTGAAGATTTCTCTGCACACCCCTCCTAAAACTGTTCTGCACCTAAACTGTTGACACATGTCCTGTTAGAGTTATAAGCCAGTCTAGACTAACCGAAAAACAACCAGGTTCAGCAAAATCATGCTTCAATGCTATAAAATGCTAAATACTATAATGAAAATAGACATGAGACAGCTGAATAATACTCTATAACCTTTTTAAGGTGTATAGAACCCAGTAGTATATAAATTAAAATTGAAATGTCAATGAAGAAGTCATAGGATGTAGTTAAGAACTTGCATTTTTTTCTTCTTCTTTTAACATATTGGTTACTCAATACTATGTCAATTAATTCCATAACGTTATAAATTGTTGTTGATGTTATGTTGGGGCTAATATTCTGCTAGCTCTACCTTCAGACCAGAGATGGTCTCCCCAACAAGCTGTTGAACTTATCTGGACAATAAGAGGCTGGACTCTATGCCTGGTATATGCTTGCAATGAAAGAGTCTCAACTGAACTTGAACTGTGGTAATTGAACAAGGTGGAAGAATCCACCATGGCGGGAGGGTTTTGGGGAGGGGTAAGGGGAATCCCAGTGCCTATAAAACTGTGTCACATAATGTAATGTAATTAATAAAGAAAAAAAAAATCAAATTAATGAGATTGATTTAAGGCCCTAGCTACTGTGTGTTGAACTCGTCTTCATTATAAAATTCATTTCACATACTATATTTATATATTTAGAACTTTTATTATATGCAAAGATTGTTGTTTAAGGAAATCAATGCACTTAAGATAAGTGGAGGAATATTATGGACAAGTGCTTTAATTTGTTAGCACAATAGGATTATTACCTGTGCTAAAGTGTTTTTTCACTTCAAGTGACACATGTCACTTTAATATTAATATTTTCATCTTTTAATTAATATGAATACACGTATTTTTGGAGCAATCTTCAACATTTCAGTGCATCTATACAATGCATACTTATCAAATTAAGCTAGCGAACATTCCCCTGTCTTTGATATTACTTTATATTTGGGGATTTGTGGTTATTCTCCTATTGGTCTTAAAACATTTAGTAAGTTGTAACGAGCTATTTTTTAAAAAAAATTATGTAAAATACAGTTCACATGACATTATGGTATAAGAATTGATTTGTTGTTAGAAATCCTTTAGCCAACTTTCTTAGCTTCTTTTTTCCACAAAATAAGCACTTGGAAAATATTTTATAAATTCTATGAAGGAAAGAAAATTAAAATGTTTCTAGGCTGTTTGTTAAGATAGCAAGTGAGGAGGAACTATTTTATACAGAGATAGCAGCTTGGGAAATATAAATGTTAAGGCCACACAATTCTTTAAAGCAGGAATATATAATGCTCTCAGAAGCATGATTCAAATTTTCAGCCACTGAACTTTACTTGTAGCAGTGATTAATCTAGGGAAGCCATTCTAAAATAAGAAAAGCAGGCAACATAAACATCTAAATTCTAAGCTAGATACCAATGACTTTATGATTTGTTTCATGAAATGTTTGTGTTCCTGCCTTAAAGTTCAATGATGATAAAGGCATAAAATGAAGGAAGAGTCCCTTCACATGAATAAGTTAAAGGAATCATAAATAGTCTTTGCAATGTTGTTTGTGTAGGCCACATTTTATACATGGTCATGGTTCCAAGCCAATTTGAAATGCCAAACACACCCATTTTTTATATTTATATAGATTTGAAATAAGCAGCGTTGCATTACTGTATATCTTTTAGAAAAACAGACGTTGAGACGATAAAAACTACTGTCTTGTATGGTTTCCTTTCATTAGTTTCATCTTTTTAAGAATTTCCAATTGTCTGGAGAGTCAATGGATATTTTTTAGGGAAAAACAAAGAAAATATAGCAGATTTCCCAGTAATACCATCTTCTGCAGAAAACAACAGAACTTTTGCAAATATATCTTTTCTTATTAGTGTGTCAGCAACTTCTACTTTCGCCAAGTTAATCATTTAGTTTGCTGAAAGTGAGCAGGTTTGTTTCCCCATTTTGGCTTTGTCAGCAATACTGAAAGTAACAGTGGCTTCCTCCAAAAAGCTATTCCCTTCTGCTTTACCTTAGTTAAGGAGAGACAGAGAAAAAAATCTTGCATTGATTGTTTTTCTTGGGAAAATTACTTCTTTAAAAAAGTGTATGTCATCTAGAGGATATTTGATGTATTTGTACTTTTTGTACTATAAATTGGATCACCTCAGCAAAACTCCAAAATGAGTACAGGATCACAGAAGGAAAGCGCACGCACAAAGTTAATGAGCCCACACAAATATTGTTTGCCAATTTGAAGAACAGGAATTAAATGCTGGAAATCAAAGATGGACTCCCAATGAAATGGTTAATTATATCTTAACAATAGGATGCTGGACTCTCTGACACTGTCCATATGTACCATGTCAGGATACATTCTAACAGCAGATATAAGAGAAATCAATGCGTGTCACGGGATTTAAGGAGGGGGGTGGGAAAAGGGAAATCCCAGAGCCTATGGAACTGTATCATCAAATAATAAGATCAATACGTTTTTTAAAAATAAAATAAAATGCTGGACAATAAGGCAAGGTGTTTGGGTACAAGGTTAAGATACCTCCGGGAGGTTTGCAATTCATGTTAGAGTGCCTGAATTTTAATTCCGGTTTCCTGCTAATGTGTACCCTGGGAGGCTGCAGATAAATTCTCCAATTGCCAGTTTCCTCACAGGATATTATCATAAGGGGTCCCTCTTGTGGGGACCGGGACTTGAGGTAAAACGTCTGTGCCAAGAAGAAGCTGGGACACAAGGGATGCAAAAGAAAGATGAACCAATGCACACTTTATTCAATTTTACTGGGCAAATTATACCGTAATTTTTTGCAAAGCAAGCAGGTTGGTAAAAGCTACAAGTTAACTAAACAATAGCACACACGCTGCTTCTAATGATAGATCGCAAGGGATTATGGGAACAATCACCAGGCTCAGAGCGGTCATACAGCAAACATGAGTTACAGGAATCAACACCGGTAAACAAACGGATGTAACTAGAAAAAGAATCTGACAGAACCTTGCTTGTACTCATATATGCTGAGGCCACAATCACTAAAGAATGAGGAAGATGATAATGAAGACATCTCACACGTCCCCAGGCACGCTGTGTCAACAAGGTGGTCCACATTCTCAGCAGAAAGCGTGCCTTCTACTACTGCATTGTCAGTCTGCGGAGAACGTCTGAGACTCAGGGTTCCTTGGGCATCTGGTGATCTGGTTTGGGGGGAGATCTCCACAATTAATAAATCTCCACAATCATATCGGGAGCTGACACTGCATTACACTGATGGTTAATTGTACCATAAGAAGTAGAGATTCCTGCTTTATGGACATTGTAGATACTTTGCAGCCAAGTCGATTCTGTTCTTGAATCCACTTGTCAGCATTAACACAACTGATTGGAGTTGTGTTTCATTCTTCTCTTTTCCTTTTAACTTCTTCTCAAAATTTACTTTAAAGTAAATATGTGGGCCCAGTGCAATGGCTCAGTGGCTCAATCCTCACCTTGCAAGTACTGGGATTTCACATGAGTGATAGTTCAAGTCCCAGTTCCTCCACATCCCATCCAGCTCCCTGGTTATGACCTGGGGAAGCACTAAAGGGTAACCCAAAGCTTTGAGACCCTGCACCAGCTTGGGAAACCTAGAAGAAATTCCTGTCTCCTGGCTTCAGACTGGCTCGTCTCAGGCCATTGCAGCCATATCAGGAGTGAATCAATGGATAGAAGATCTTTCCCTCTGTCTCCCCTTCTCTGCAAAAATCTAATTTGCTTATCTAATAAAAATAAATAAATCTTAAAAAAAACAAAATATATGTGTATGCATGTGTGTGTGTGTGTGTTGTGTGTATAAAGACTTTGAATTAGAACTTCTAGTTCATTTATTCTTAACAAGGTTACTGGTATAATTGGATTCAAACTATCACATTGCTTTCTATTTTCCATATTTATTTTATCTATCACTTGTACAGTTTTATTTTAATGTCTTAAATATTTTGATAAACATGTGTTTTCCAAAATTTCAGTGATATGTTAGATACGAACTCTCTGGTACATCAAAGTTTAAAATATTCTATTGTATAATTTAATCTCTCCACAAATTTAATCTCTCATGATTTATATGCAATTTTCTCATTTATTTTCATTTTCCCTACACCTTGGTCATAATTACACATTAAGATTGTTGGTTGGGTCTGGCATGATCCTTGCATTGCATGCATTCGGGATCCCGTATGAGCACTGGTACTAATGCCAGTAGCCCTGCTTCCCATCCAGCTCCCTGCTTGTGGCCTGGGAAAGTAACCGAGGACGGCCTGAAGCCTTGGGACCCTGCACCTGTGTGGGAGACCTGGAAGAAGCTCCTGGCCCCTGACTTCAGATCAGTTCAGCTCCGGCCATTGTGGCCACTTGGGGATTGAATCAGCAGATGGAAAATCTTTCTCTTTGTCTCTCCTCCTCTTTGTATATCCGACTTTCCTATTAAACAAACAAACAAACAAATAAATAAACAAACAAGTCTTTAAAATGATTTTTGGTTAATGCTATCAATATCCACTTGACTTATCTTCATATTTTCTTTTGTCATTGTCATTCATTTGATTCAATATTTCCAAATTCCTTTCTCCCCAGATCTTTAGTAAATCTGTAGAACCTCTTTCATATTGTGAACATCCTAGTGATAAGTTCTTTTAGCTTTTCAAACTTGCACTCATATGGAATGCCAACACTGCAGATTGTCATAACTTTGTAAGCTATGGTGATGACCCCTGGCCAGCTATTTCTTTTCAGTAATAGCTATCATTTATAGAATGAAAATACTTAAGCATTTTATGAAATTAAGTGCAAACAAGACATATACTCTTCATAAAGAATATTGCTTGGAACTGGCATTGTGGAACAGTTGGAAAAGCTATAGCCTGCAATGTTGTCATCCTATATGTTTGACTGTTTGAATCCCAGCTGCTTCATTTCTGGTCCAGGTCCCTGCTAATGTGCCTGGAAAAGTAATGGAGGATGACTCACATGCTTGGGTATCTGTACTCACAGCAGATACGTGAAAAAAGCTCATGGCTCCTGGCTTCAGTCTGGCTCAGCCTTGGCCATTGCAGACATTCGGGGAGTGAACCAGAGGATGGAAGAATTCTCTCTTCATTTCTCCCTTTTCCCCTGTAATTAACTGCATTTCAAATAAATAAAATCGATTTTTTAAAAATGAAGAATAATGCTCTGATAGAAACTGGATGTCTAATTATGAGAATCCAGGATTACATCAAGTGATTCACTGACCAATGAGTCAAGGAGGCCTCTGGGTACGTGCTCATAAGGTAAAATGATACACATTGGATCACTGATGTGTGTACACATATATATGCATATGTATACACTCAATATGGCAATATATTTAAAGATAATGATGCACTAAATGCCGTGCTTATAGGTTTAAGTATTTGCCTGTATCATTTAGATGAATACATATGAAGTCACATATGTATTGAATTAACAATGATAGAATTTCCAGGGGAATAGAGGAGAAAATAGATTCAAAAGTATATAAAGGGCTTCAACTGTATTATTGGTGTTTTTTGTTTTACATAAACAACACAAGCAAGGGAAGTGTTTTTCTATTGCGTTCCCTCCTGTATTAAGGAGTCTCTGACAATGTTTCTCACTCCTACCTATTTATCATAATTAATTTGTTCCCAAGTCTGGTCACTGAAACGTTAGTGCTCCCTGCTGCTACCTCAGCTGATGCACTGATGGGATGAGGAAAGAAATAACAAATACAACAGTACAGCAAGTGGTAAAATCAACTGAAATACATAACAAAACAGACAATGCACAGAAAAACATATAAACTATCTTAATTAGTTGACTGATAAATTATGTAAAGTTATGCCACATCAAACTCCAAAATATATGGTTTATTTGGAGAAAAACTGACTTCATGATATTTTCTAAATGCTTCTAGGACAATTAAAAAGTACTCTGTGCAAAAATAAGTTTCAACCTATTTAATGATTATTTCAGAAAGGACAATGGTAATAACAGTTATGATCACCAATTCAGTAGTAAATTTATGATATGGTTGTAGTAAATTCTAATGTTAAAGAACAGGCATCATGTTATAATTCTTTTCCCAACTATTATTCACTAGAAATAATGTGTCTCATTAGTGGCCCAAGGGCTTTGTTCAAATGGAAAGCTACCATGCTCCTTCAGCAAACCTTATTAGTGCTCCTTCAGTGTGTTTAAAGCTAAAGACTAATTAACAAATTCACTAATGAGGCTCCTTATATCTGTTTTAAAGAGCAATCTCCCCTTAGCGATCTTCTTGAAATAATAAGCCAGAATTAAGCTAAATCTGCCAAAATTCTACAATTTTTACTTGGCACATATATTCTTTTACTGCCTGCAATGTTGACTATAATGACACAACATGAATTCAGACAAAATAGAATTGATGACAAGAGTAAACATAACCCTAACTAATGATTTTGGTATTAGCTATTGCTTGTTTAGAACATTAATCCGAGTTCTTTGCTAGCCTTTTCATATCTATTAACCTCTATGAAATATTAAGCATTCATCGACTGAGTCTTAAGGCAGTACACAACAGAGTATGACTGTATCCCTGAGGTGCCACTAAGGATGGTTTAACTTATCCGCTCTGCATTCTGGCTGGGTCTTCTATCATCACGTTGCATCAGCAGCTGAAATTCCACTGTAATGCTTGCTTTTTAAAGGCAGGTGACGAAAGATAAGTTTGCAACTGTAAGCTACCCAGGCTCAAAAAGAAAGAGAAGGCAGCTGAAAAAAAGACCAATATCTTCTTTGAGTATTTCTTATTGGCACAGCTTTTTTTTTTTTTTAAACAAAATACTGGACAGTGATTTTTATACCAAGACAGATCTTCCCCTTTTGTTTTTAAGTTCAAAGCACATAACATGTCCTAAAAGCTAGTAGACAAAGGATCACGAGTCAAGAGTTGAAAGACTCTTGGGAGGGCAGCAACAATGGCTGGAGATGAAGCTAGGGATGAGATCATGACTGGGGTACAGGGGTTTTGAATCATTCTATGAACTGTTTATTATGGTAATGGCATTTGGTGGTGGAACTTCTGTCTGAGGTCAAATGAGGACATCAGAGTGGCTCCCTGGTGCAAGGGCACTTTACAAGAAGTGGTGAAGACAGCAAGAAATTCCTGCTTCACCAGGTGACACACCGTGCTGTCTTGAGACAGTAGAGAATCCCTACCAGCAATGATTTCAATAAGGGCTGCCACCTGACCCTGCATTTCCTACCCTTCTGAACCAGTACTCTAATAAAACCTTTCCTTCTTTACAATTCCTCAGTCTGTGGTATTTTGCAGTAACAACAGAAAGCAGAGCAGAACATGGATTATTGGAATCTGTTGAGTCTATTAAACCAGGAAGTAATGTGATCATATTTGCATTCTTCTGTTTATATTAAGCTGATTGAAGTAGCCTGATCATGCCTCTCATAACAATTCATGACTCATTTGCATAATAAAAAGCGAGGTGATAACTATCCTGGGCTCTGGGAGCATCTTTACACACCAGTCATCTGAGTTCTGCATATTTTCCCTAATAAAGATAATTTGGCCTCAGTGGCTAGCTCTCCTAGGAAATTGGCTTTATTTACTTCACTTGCTCAATTCCTTCCAGATCAGACAATTTCTGTTACTCCTTGTTTCACTGCTGTTCACAGTCTTGCCTCTGTAGGGCTTTTCATCTTTTGAATCCCAAACGCGAATAACATTCCGAAGTCTATCTTGGCTCTGTCCCTTGTCCTTTAGAACATCCTGCATGACCTCATGTAACTTTCACAGCTGGAGTTAACTTTCTTGTAAGGGGGGTATTTTTCATTATGCTTTCTAGAACTGCTGTGAGGGGAAATTAGAGAATCCAGTTAAAGGCATTACAAATATTAGATGATGTGGGGATATCATCTAAGTAATTTGTTGTGGTGACAAAGTAATTTGACATACACTTATGATGGAGATAACTGTGCTCCTTAGCACGTGTATAACTTTGGGCAAAATAGCTTCTCTAACTTTCAACATCAGTGTCTCTGCAAAACAGGGATAAAGCCTACTTGAACACGTTCTCTTACGGATTTCATGGAGTAGCACGTGTGAGGAATTCAGGGAAAAAGTAAGTGGGATACATTAAGTCCTCATTAAAAGTTCACAACCACTATAGTAAACATGGGATGTGTGGCATTTTAAAATCCAAATTTAAATATCAGGACATCATCATAATTTAGGGGTAACAAAAATTGTGTAGAGAGGTCACCCTTTATGGCAAAATATTAATTAGAAAGCAAAGCAAATTGGCAAAACAGCTGTTATTAGGAAGGTGACAGATACCTAGAAGAGCGTGAACAGATTTTGTCTTCTTTCTGCCTTCCAAAGTCAGCTTCAAACTGAGTGTTCAACACAGACTATTCCACCTAATGGTGTTGGGTGGATAAATGAAAGACAGAATGGCTCAGATATGACTGTGTTTGAACAGAGTTGAAGCATGTTCAGTTCACTTCATGCATTGAGACTTAAGGTTGCAGGTTCCATTAGTGTAAGGGAAGCAGTGCAAAAGTCCATGGAGAAATAATCAATAAGAGGTTGCTGTTGAAGGTGATGCCTACTGTTTATCAAATGCATAATAACACCAGACAAATGCGTTTCATACATGACCACTCTTCTCTTCACAAACACCTTATGGGCAGGTACCAGTATTTTTGTAAAAACAAACTGAAGCAAAGTTATGAAGCCTGCTCCAAATTACAGCTATTTAATCATGCTTGCATCTGTTTATCATTTGAGAAATCAGTCACGTTCAGATCCCGCAGGCTCCAACCTGAAAAAATCTGGTGACTCGCCCTTTCTTTAGGTAGTTGTACCTGTCTTGGACAACATACAAAATAACTGTCTAAAATCCTCATCCCGGTATGATCCAGGAAAGTGCGAGGCTGTTCTGTGGTGAAGGGAGTGTTGATCGCTTCACATCGCTGCAGAAGTGACTGTCCTTACCTTCTAAGCCTGGTCTATAGGTCAGTTTCTATGTCCTGACATTCCTAGCATTGGTCATAGAGTTTGTTGAGTGCTTTTGGAGAGAAAAGAGCAGCAGATCCTGGAACACTTAATTTAAGCTGAGTTTTGACATTTAGATCCAAAGATTTTAAACCTTGCATTCTTTTCCAGTTTAATAATCAACAGCATCTTTGCATATAACCATGTTATGTTGATTATTTTATGAGTTTGCACATAGCCTGAAGCTTTCTACCACAAAACATCCCTATCTATACGTTAGTACAAGCGGCAAACAAGGTCCATATTCCTACTTATGTGCAGGCGTATTCACACACATGCACACCAAGTCCTACATTCTCTACTAGGTTCGGTTAACAGCAAACTTCCTTGGCAGAGCAGCTGGGATCTTTCCTTTCTGCCTCTTCCTGTTTTCCATGTGGTCCATTTCCCATGATTGGATTCCCTATTTTAGTATGTTTAGTGATTGCTCTCCATTTATCACAATTCCTGGTTGTCAAAATATTTCTCTATTTTTATATAATGTGTAGATGAACAAATGTTTCTGCTATTACTTCTGATCCCATCTTACAGCATCATTTGAAAGTGTCAGTATCCTGCAGATAATACAGGACCTGTCAATAAATAGGCGCTCAAAGAACAGTATATGCTGAGTGACGGCTAAAAGATCTCTGAACAAGATAAAAAGGTTGAAGGACATGGATTTCCTTACTCTGTCTTGGAAGATACTGCTGCAAACACACAAAAAAAGATGTTTTATTATTACTTTATGCTAAAATTTCAATATCTGGAAATAAAGAAATTAAATTATCTGGAAGCAATTAAAGCTCAAACATTATTGCCAAGTAAAGAAACACATTATTGTGTAAAATTCTATTCAGGAAAAATGTGCTCTGCATAAGAATGGCTTCCAGAAAGTTCATAGAAAAAAATTGGAATTAACAGGTTTAATTTTAGTGCAATAAGACTTTGAAATCTATGTTGTTTTTCATAAAATGCATTTTCTAGTAATTTTTTATAAATAGCTATGCAAGTTAAAATTGACTTGCTTACTGAGTACTTTCATAATATTGTTCTATAAGTATACAGCTGTGGAAAAGATTCCAAATTTCTAGCTCAGCTTCAATAATATTTTCTACACAAATAATAGATAGCAGTTATGAAACTTGTTTACGTTTAGAAATTTATAAATGGAATTTGGAACCTCCATTATTCCCATAACTCATATATATACAGAGAGGAGAACAGACAGAGAGGAATATCTTCTGTCTGATGATTCACTCCCCAAGTGACTGCAACGGCTGGTCTGCGCTGATCTGAAGCCAGGAGCCCAGATCCTCTTCTGGGTCTCCCATGCGGTTGCAGTGTCTCAAGACTTACGGCCATGCTTAACTACTTTCCCAGGCCACAAGCAGGAAGCTGGATGGGAAGTGGGGCTGCCAGGATTAGAATCGACACCCATATGGGATCTCTGCGTGTTCAAGGTGAGGACTTTAGCCGCTACGTCATGGCACCGGGCCCTTGGTCATATTTTTAACTTATAACTCATGGACAAATATTAACTTGTCCATATATTGTGAGATACAATGTGATGTTTTAATCATTGAATACTTTTAGAAAGATTTAATCAACTTGACATCTATCACTTCACCAACTTGTTATGTTTTGTATGTTTAAGATTAGATTGTTTAAGATTAGTTAATTAATTAGATATTTAAGATTAATCTAATCTTAAAACAGGTGTCATGGCATAATGTAGTAAGGCACCTCTTGTTAGGGCTGCATCCAATATCCAAGGGCATGGGACTAAGCCTTGTCTTCTCATCTGATGCAGCTTCCTTCCAATATGTCTGAAGGCAACAGTGGTTAACCGAGAGGATAACCAAGCCCCTTGCTCCTCACATAGCAGACCCAGAAGGAGATCCTGGCTCCTGAGTTTTAGTCTGATACAGGCACTTACAGAGTGAATCACTAGATGGAAAATCTCTTTCTGTCCCTCCCACCACCTTTGTCATTGTGTCTTTCCTTTCCAATAAATAAATACATTTTAAACAGATTTGGAATAGTCATTATAATGGATCATGATCACTAGGAAGTAAGATCGATTATTAAATGGTTTTTTCAGGCTAAGTATTTATATCTTTTGATCAACATCCAACTTTTCTCTACCACCCGCAGTCTCTGGCATCCATTTTACTTGCATTCTTTTTCTATGAGATGGGCCTTTTAAGATTTCACCTGTAAGTGTGATCAGAGTATTCTGTCGTTTGTGACAACATGGAGAATGCTAGGGGAGGGGATCAGGATCAAACTCCACTTTTCTTATCAGCTTTGCCTGTGCAGTGGATGCTCTGTGTGTTAGTGTGGGTCTGGATTTTGTGCAGAAGCATCTTCCTGTTTCTTGATGTTAACTTTGTCCTCTTTTTACCATACGGTACTTCAGGATCTCAAATCCCTCAATCTAGCTTTTATTTCTTACATTTCTTATGATCACTTCCAAAAGTATCCATTTCCCCTGAAAGGTTAAACTATTTTTTTTTCCAATAGAAATTGATGATTTTCATTCCTAGTCTGTGTCGAATCTCAGGAAAACATCTTACTTCTGATAAGTAGTGTCTTTAATTCACACTCTGGGAAGAAAAGTAATCTATTTTCCTGGAAGTATTTGAAACGGAACTTTAAATACCCAGAGTGTGCAGGAGTTATTAACCTGGTAGTCTCAGTCAATTTAAAGTCTAAATTGCTCACTGTTGATTGTGTCATGACCTCATCATCTCCCTCAATGTTTCTATCTGGTCTTGTTCTTCAAACAACAGTTTCTTACTTGCTGTTCTCAGGCACAATCTTCCCATTCTTCGAAGTTCCTATTCCCATCCCCTTTCTTTTATTTCTTTATTTTTTATCCCTGCAAACAGGAGTACTCCACAGCAGTTGGCAGCCTCTGCTTTCTTCAGGTCTTTCTGAAAACCCTGAGAGTGAACCTGCACAGCTGAGTGACCAAGTAGTCATGAAGGTAGCGGTCTATCAGAGCATTATTTTAAAAATAAGCAAAGGCTTTGCAGTACTGTTTCAAGTAGTTGTAACGGGCACCTCATTTTTTTATTGATCCTGAAAGAATAAAATAGAAAATTATATCCTAGCAAGGAAATTAATTACCATGGGCACCCTGCAATAGCCTAATAGCCTAAAAGACCTTAAAGTTCCTCACCTTGCACGCACCAGGATTCCATATGGGCACTGGTTCTAATCCTGGCAGCCCTGCTTTCTGTCCTGCTAACTCCCTGCTTGTGGCCTGGGATAGCAGCTCAGGACAGTTCAAATTCGTGTTACCCTTTACCCATGTGGGAGACCTGGAAGAAGCTCCTGGCTCCTGGCAAATGATCAGCTCAGCACCAGCCATTGTGGCCTCTTTGGAGAGCACATCATCGGAAGGAAGATCATCCTTTCTGTTTCTCCTCCTCTCTGTATATCTGATTTTATAATGACAACAACAACCACAACAACAATAATAATAGATAAAAATAAAAAAGAAAACACCATAACTCCTTTAAATTTTGTTCAGAAGCTTATCTTTTCCTAATCTGATTAAATCACATCATCTAACTCTACCAAACTCTCAACAAATGCTATTTTCTATTCTTTAATCCTCCTTTTCAACAACCACACACCACACACACCCCTCAAGCTGTTTTTCCAATATGCCAAAAGCTTATGGATTTTTCAACTTGGTTAATATTGCATCTCCGTACTGCACTATGGCTGATTGTCTCCGAATTCCAAGAGTTGCCAACACTTGTGTTACGGAATTTCCCAGCAAATCGCCTTTGTGGGACGGGTGAACTCTCACATGTGCCTACCACAGTTTCATTAAGTATATACTAATGGCTCAGTAGATTTAAACAAATAGCCCAACCTAATTCTGGCAATTTTCCCCTTGCTTTTACAGACAACAACTGGTAGTAAAAATTGAACTTGACTATGTGCCATGGGGAACACTTGCCAATTTTGGGATAAATTTTCAGATTCCCAGTGCTTGCTACTTAACTGATCTGGATGTCACATCACCTCAGCCTGCTAAAGTAAACTGGAAAGAATGCAGGAATAATAGCACAGCTTTAATTCTCATATACAAATGTTTGATTTTGATGAAGTGGAAGCAGAAGTTCTGACACCCATTGATGCAAACTGCTGTGTTTCTGGCAAGCAACAGAGATGTAAGCTTCTTAAAGGAGAAGCTATAAGCTGCAAATCAGTCTGGGTATTTCAACTCCAAGCCTCGCCATTTGATGTCTGGAGATTAGTTTATACTTTAATTGGCCAGGGTGATTTTGTGGCCTAAAACTTTCACATTTTACCTCAGACATGCTACATGGAATATGACATGATGATCACGGTAATTAATCTGTCGCAATCTGTTAGACAGTGCTAGGACTTCTTTTCAAACTTGTTATCCTGTAATTTTTTTGAACATCATATAATTCTTCTTTTAGCTTCTCTCCAGTTAAGTGGATTTTAAAAGTCACTCAATTATTTTTGAAATTATATATATTTATATAAAAAATACAATTATATATATGGATTTTAAAAGTCACTCAATTATTTTTGAAATTATATATATTTATATAAAAAATACAATTATATATATATGGATTTTAAAAGTCACTCAATTATTTTTGAAATTATATACATACAAAATACAATTACATATAAATATATATATGGATTTTAAAAGTCACTCAATTACTTTTGAAATTATATATAAATAGATAATATAATTATATACATAGAATATTTATATATGAATTATATATAATGTATATGTATATATTTATAAATATATTTATATATATAAAATGTTTCTGTGTGTATGGTGGTAGAAAATGATGATATAAAGGATATCACACCTTTTAATTTTGTAGTTGCAGCAGCACCTAAAATCACAGACTTCTCATGATCAGTTGCAACTTTTACATGGTGATTTCTAATTATTACAAAAACCAAAAAATCCATGTTAAAGTGAGTGACTTTCTAAAGATGCTGACATAGATAATGCTATTTCTCATTTGCAATTTTCTAAAGCATATAAGTATGCATTATAGGCTACTCTATTCTCAGACACAGACTAATCTTCAAAATAATCTACCTGTGGTACTGGGCATATAACAAGCATTACTTGATTTATCATTTTTTCAGCATTTCTTTTTTGTTAAGACACTGATAGGTGGGATATAATAACATTAATAATAAGAGCAGAGGCCTGGTGCAACCACGAACTTACTCTGTAGTGGTGGCAAATGTGTTTTATCTCCTAGGTCCTTTTGTTGCATATTGCAAGTAGCATTTGTTGCCATCAGAAATGGTTTCTGACCATACTGCATAATATTTATGTAGAGAGCCCTAGAGTCAAACAACTGAGAATGGCTGAAGTGAAAAAGGATTGGAGGAGGGAAACGTCTCACTGTGACGTAGCAGTAGCAGCAGACTCAATCCGCCCAATAGGAAGATCTGGACCAACAGCAGCCTGTTGGGCTGTCTGCATTGGGGCAACATGGTAGTCCTTTTTGCTCTTGCTCTATTAGTCATTGGCTGTGGACTGGGCTGGACTTGTTCTTCTCCAGTTTCATTCTCCGCAGGCATTTGTATTGCCATCTGCCACCGGAATTCCTTGCAGCTAGGGCATCTCTGACCTTGGCAGGATATCTGGGTGACTCAAAGTCTTCACACTCTGATTTAGATGAGCAGTGATCATGATATACATACCACAATTAACTACTGTGTTAATAAACGAGGTAACATTCTTGGAACTCTCTTAGAAAAGATAAAGACTAGCAAAACACACACACACACACACACAGAGACCCCTACATTTTTAGAGATTATTTGAAAAAAAAAGTTACAGAAAGATGGAGAAAGAGGGAGAGAAAGAGACTTTTGCCGTTCACAGGTACACCCCTCTGACAGCTGCAGTGGCCAGAAACCAAACGCCAAACATTTCATGTGGGTCTCCCACATGGGCAGCAGGGGCAAAGCACTTGGGCCATCTTCTACTGCTTTTCTCAGGCCATTAACACACAGCTAGTTTGGAAGTGGAGCATCAAGGCACCATCTGATGCCTAAGTGGGATTCCGCATCACAGGCAGTGGCTTTACACAACACCTCACCTCACCCACACCTGTCCCTGATAAAATCTCGTAGTGATACAACCCCAAACAACAATTTTCATGTAGAAATGCTTATGTAAAACAAATAATAGTCTAGAAAATTGAAATACTGAGGTATTTTTAAATAAATTTAACAAGGACATGCTTAAAAATATTTTGTTTTTTTTTTTCAACTTGCAGGAGTTACTTATAACATAGGTCCAATAATGGTTCTTTAGGTTATCCAATTGGTTGGTGCATGATTATTAATAATAGTTCCTAATGAGTCATTTTATTTCTCTGTTGTCAGTGGTGGTGTCTACTTCTTTTTTAAAGATTTATTTTATTTTTATTGGGAAGGGAAATATGCAGAGAGGAGGAGAGACAGAGAAGATCTTCTGTCCGATGATTCACTCTCTAAGTGACTGCAACAGCTGGTCTGCGCTGATCTGAAGCCAGGAGCCCAGATCCTCTTCTGGGTCTCCCATGTGGGTGCTGGGCCCCAAGACTTTGGCCTGTGCTTGACTACTTTCCTAGGCCACAAGCAGGGAGCTGGATGGGAAGTGGAGCTGCAGGGATTAGCATCTGCATCCATGTGGGTTTCCTGGTGTGTTCAAGGTGAGGATTTAGCCGCTAGGCCACCATGTCGACTTTTTAATATCTGATTTTACATTTCTATGTTATCTCTTTCATAAGTCCAGCTAAATTCTGGTCAATTTTGTTTATCCTCTCAAAGACTAAGCTTTTAGTTTCTTTGATATTCCCGCTGACATTGATATTTCTACTTTATTGCATTTATTTTTGCTGCAATTATTGTTTTATTTATTCTGCAAATCTGAGCTTAGCTTTTTATTTGCTTCCTTTTTTTTTTCTCTTGAGTTTAAAAGTTAGTTTATGGGGCCAGTATGGTAATAAAGTAAGCTAATCTTCCTCCTGTGGTGTCATCATCCCACACGGATACTGACTTGAGATCCAACTATTCTGTTGCCAATCTATCTGCTTGCTGAAGGTTTGGGAAAGCAGTGGAGGAGTATCCAAGGCCTGAGTCCCTGTTCCCATGTGGGGGACCAGGAAGAAGAACTTCCAGGCTTCCAGTATGGGCTGACATAGCCCTGGTTGTGGCAGCCATCTGGGGATTGAACTCTTTCTCTGACTCTCCTTTTCACTCTAACTCTTATAAGCAAAATAAACAGATCTTCAAGAAAAATTGGCTTGTATATTTGACATAATACTTTATTAATGTATTTAAAACCTAGCCATTCAAGAGGAAAGGTAGGAGAGTATGAACTTGAGTAAGAACAAAAGTGAGAGCAAGCGAGAAAGAGAAAGAGTAATGTAGACACATAGAGAGACAGTGCCTATCCAAATGCCTCCAATAGCAAGGCCTGGGCCCAGGATTAAACAAGAGACTCAATTCAGGACTCCCATTAGGACAGTTATAACTCATTTACGTGAGTTGTTCACTGCCTTGCAGGGGCCACATCAGTAGGAAGTAGGGAGCCCAGCACTCCCAAAAAGAATAGAGATAAATTCACTGGCATCTTCACCACTAAGCTAAACACCTGCCTTTGTTTGTTTTTGTTTTTAGCATATTTGTCTCTGTAAACTGTTTCCTTGAAACACTTCTGCATCCCAAGGATGGATACGTATGTTTCCAGTTTTAAATTTACAAAATTTTTATTCTTATTATCATTTTATGATACAGTTTCATAGGTCCTGGGATTTACTCTATCCCTTCCCCAAACTACTCCCCCTCCCCCAACACACATACACACACACTGAGTTCTCCCATATCATTACAACAGCATAGCTCCTCATAAACATTCATAAGTCCATCATTGTGGGCATGAACAATGGCAGAGAGCCCAGCATTTCATTGTCAAGACACATCTAATAGTTTCATTGGGAGCTCAACCTCAATCCAGAAGAAGAGATGTATACTGCACCACATTCTCACATTTGGACATGTCAGTCTCCACTACACAGTCACTATAAATCACTCCAAATGAAAAGCCACAAAACAAAATCAACAACAGGCACTCTGATAAGAGGCCAGAGTACAGTAACTGGTGTCTGAAAATGCTGTTTGAAATTCCACCCTTTGTGTTTCAGTCCTTGTGTCTAAAGATGCTTTATCATTTCTACTTTGATTTCAGAGTGTGTTCTTAAAAAGATGTTTATTGCATAATGCAACAATATTTTAAACATTTATCTTGAGAGTTTTACTAGTATTCTTAACATTACTTCCTTTTACATGCATTCATATTAAAAAACCATACATATATATGCTCTAAAATAATGTAAATCTACTAAAGAATATACACAAATGAATATACACACATAGAATACATATAGGTATTTTATAGACACACAGACATATATACTCAAAGTCCCTAATAATAGCTATAAGCAAAATAATACAGATTTTGAAGTTAAGGATATAATTTTTCAGAGCCACTGTGCTTTCAATGTGCTAAACAAACCCTAAAACAGTTTTTCTTGTTATTGCCAAGTATGTGTTCAGCATTGGTCAAATTAAACTTTACTGTTGATTGGCTTCAGTCTTCCAAACTGGTTGAGCTATGATAAATATTATTCCACAACCTCCAAAAGAATGGTATAATACCTAACCATGTATTACATTTCAAATGTCGTTACACTTCCGGTTTTTAAGGTCATATTTCTTCCTTAATGCAAGCCCACAGAAATAATTCTTTGGAGAAAAACCTAATAATACTTTTTAAAATATTTGCTAATGAGGAAGTAGATTTAAATAGCAGGAAATAATTAAGCACTGTTCTCATATTGCTGAAAAAGTATTACTGAAAATTAATATTTCTACTACTAGTTACTAGCAGTAGAGATAACAGACTTTGGGTGACTTTCACAAATCAGAAATCCAGTAAAGATTTATTGAAAAAGCAGCAGCGACAAGTCAGTTCTTTGATTGTCAAATCTTTCTTTTCCTGTAGTGAGTGGTCACCCATGGAGGATGGCATTCATGTGCATGACAGTGCTTTGGGAGCATCTGATGAAACCAAAATGACTTTTTGAGAAGCTAAATCCCATCTATAATTGACATTCAACACAGCCATTCTGTCCCTGTAAGAGCTCCTCTTCAGAGACTGCAGCAGACAAAAAGGCACATTATACTTGGTGCTGATTTCCTAGGATGTCATCCATTACGTCCTGCCCTTTTCTCCCACACAGAAGTAATGACATACCAATGAAAAGGTCAGAGGGTGTCTTACAGGAATAATATTGAGTCTTCTATAGTTCATTCATAATAAATAATTGTCAAATGTCAATATTTTTTGTATGTAGCAAGATAGATTCAGCCTTTCATGATATACCAATATGCCTCAACTCTTCTATAAAGAAATCTTAACTGTTTGTCTAATCTTTTTTTGTAAGAGAGATTCATAAGCAATTTTGGATAATTTGACATATTTTAAAGAAGAAACTATATGCACAACTAGGGCCAGAGTTTTAATCTTTGCTGTGTAAATATGTAAAAATTAAGATAATAAATTTATGAACTCATAACTTATAAAACCCAATTTATTTCAAATGTTAGTGTATAGTGTATTATTCTTATAACGTAATATACATTAAAAGCCCTTTTTTTAAAAAAATGAGAGCTTTTTATTATTAATTCATGTCTTTCAGTTAATAAAAGTTAGAAATAATACTACACCAAGTTCATTGAAATTGAATGTATTATATTTAAAGGATTGTTACTAATTTTAAAATGTTTCATTGATCATAAATTCATGGTTATAGGGGAACATTATCATGACAAAATCCATAATTTCCTTCGGGGTTACATTTTGGGAAACAATGTCATTTCTTAAGGAGAGACATAATAAGCATTGTTTAACTGCTTAATAAATATTGGTAAGTAAAATATTCTGCTAATTGTAAGTAGAAAAAACATATTGGAATAAAATTAATAGATACAAGTATATACAGGTATAATAAAAGAGATTAAACAAATATCAGAGGGAGAATGATCAATATTTCGTATTAGACACCAAGTTGCATTGTTATTGGAACACAGTTTGATTTTTTTTTAAGTTTTCATGGCCATTACTGAAAAAGTTATTTACCATATATTCTTCGGAATAATTCTGCATTTGTATTAGAAGGATAAACCATGTTTTTTTCATTCTTTCAAACTACATTAAATCCTTAACCCCTTCATTGTTATAGCCAGAATAAAGTTTTTACTGAATTTTTATTACTTTTTTTGAATGACATAAGCTGGCTGAAAAATCAGTGCAAAAATTATTAAGAGCATTTTGTTACATTTTGTAGAAATGTCTTTCTTTAAAATGTGCACAGGGCATTGTTTTCTATCTTAATAAGGAATCCCTATCTTTGTTTGAGCCACTGATTTAGCTTTACATTATGGCACTTAAAATCTTGCAGTGATCATTTTTGTTATTTTTACTTGTTTTGATAGGAAGCCTAAAGTTATATTTGTGACCTATCCCTGTAGCAAAACAAGAACTTTATGCTAAACTTTCTCTCTTGAACATTTTTTTTTAAAGATTGATTTGAAACATGGAATGACTGAGAGAGAAACAGAAAGACATGCTTCATTTTTAGTTCACTTACAAATGCCCACAACATCTGACTTTAAGCCAATCCATAGCCAGAAACCAGCAGCTGCATTTGAGTTTTTCGTGTGGGTATGAGGAACTTAAATATTTAGGCCATTTTGTACTGGTTTCTTGGTACATTAGCAGGAAACTGAACTAGAAGAAGCCAACATTGGACTCCATCCTTGGCACTCTGATGTGGAATATGAGTGTTCCAATTGACAGCATAGTAAGAAGAGCTACAATGCTACTTCAATATTGTTGTTGGGTTTTATAAGGAGTTATGTAATAATAACAAATGTAAATACATTAAAATTAGGAATACTTTCAGCTCTGCCTTTATCTATTTCTGCTTGGACTTGTGTTTTAAAAAATAATTTTACTTTCTTTTAATTGGAAAGGAAGAGTTACAGAGAAGGAGAGACAGAGAGAAAGCTCTTCCATCTGCTGGTTTACTCCCCAAACTGCTACAATGGTCAGAGCTGAGCTGATGCAAAACCGGAGGCCAAGCATTTCCTCCAGATTTCCTATAGGCAGGAGTTGGGGAACCGGGGGGATTTGCAGGGTTCCAAGGCTTTGGACCATCCTCTACTGCTTTCCCAAGTCACAAGCAAGGAGCTGGATAAGATAAGACATTATCCAGCATCCATATGGTATCCCAAAACATGCAAGGCAAAAATTTAGCCACTGAGCCATTGTGCTGGGACTTTGTGTTTTTAATTGGCTTTCCATAGATTCTTTAACAAATGTTTCTGAAGCTGTATTTTGTACTTTTGTCTTTTTTTAGGATATTGTGAAAAGCAAAGTATTATTCTCCAACTCTACAATATTTAGAGCATAGCTGGAAAGATGCTACTAAACATCACTACATAAATAAATACATAATTATATATTTTGGTAAGAAGTGAAGTACACATTTTTAGGTTTATTTTACTTACTTCAAAGACAGGGTAACACAGTGAGGGAGACGCAGACAGAGAACTCTTCTGTCTGATGATTCGCGTCTCCAAAGGCTACAAGACCAAATCAAGGAAAGGCTCAAGCCAGGAACAAGCAACTCCAACCATCCATGTCTCCCACGTGGAAAGCAGGGACACAAACACTGAATCACAAACTGCTGCCTCCAAGAGTGTGAATTTGAGGGAGTCAGATGGAATGTGGAGACGGAGCTTCATCCAGGAACTCCAACAAGGCATGCAGGTATCCCAAGTGTCAACTTGCCGCATGAAATGCAAAACGCATTACTCTACAATCACCTCTTAGTGACTCCCCATGTAGGAAGAGCTACTTGGAACAAACTGGAGACACTGCTGTTACAATGCTTTAAAATTCCATTTACTACTTGGAATGACAGGATGGTGACAGGAGTTGGAGTAATAAAAATGCTTTTGTCCAGGTTAAAATCTTCCATGAGGGTGAGGGCCTTATAGCACAGAGGGTTATCCTGTCACTTGGTGGCATATTTGTATACCACTGTGGAGTGTCAGGATTGAATTGTGGCTATTTCATACTTCTGACCCAACTTCATGGATGGTAAACTGATAGCCTATGTTTTGGATTCCTGCCACCCATGAGGGAAGCTCACCCGGTTTGGATTGAGACTTCAGTCTGGTCCAGCCTCAGCTATTAGGGGTATGGGTATTTGAGTATTATACCAGCAGATGGAAGATATCTCTTTCTCTGAGTCTTTCCAAGTTTTCTAAGTCAATATTGGAGAGACAATGACAAGAAAGCGTGCAAATTATTTCTATAAAGGTAAAGTCAACCTAAAGAAAGAAGGATAAAAGCCATGTATTACACTTCCTAACTCTGAAATTTTAAGAATATGAAATAAGAACACTTAATGGTTGGCTCTAGATTTGTACAACATCAATTTTACACAATTGCTTTTATATCTTTAAAAGTGAGAAAAGTAATTTTTAGAAGAGTTGAATTATTTATGCTTATATTAGCATTGTTGACCTCACATCTGGCAGTTCATAATAGAATTCTCAGATGCAAATGAAAATTGCTTGTTAAATTGACTGTAATGAAAAAATAACACATACACAGGATAATTTTATGTTTTAATATACAAGTAGAAATAAAAGTTATTTGTTTCGTTATCACTGTCTAAACAAAGCAGTGTAACAATGTCTCCATTGGTACTGCTATAGGCATATTCTAAAAGTGGTCATATTTGAATTTTCAGAAATTCAACACAATTTTAAGCAAAAAGTGAAATCACTGTTCTCCTAATGATGGAAACAAATTAATTTTATTAAGGACTTGAAATTGTTAAGTGATAGAAAGCATTGCGAATTTAGGTAATCTGAGGAAAGATTTTGTGTTTTTAGTCTCTATGAGAGAACAGCTATGTACTTTTCTTCCCTAAATGCCAACAAAAAACCTTAAATTCAATTCAGATTTGACCTTGATACCAGGATTTCTCAGATAAATCCTTTCTAAGGCATGGACTGTCAATTATTCATAAAATTCTTTCTTCTTACAGTAATAGAAATCTCAAATTGTAGAACGCATATTCAAAATAATTCACTGAATACAGCATAAGAAATTCACTAAATTTGTCATCAAATGGATTCTTTTTATGAATAAAATGGAGCTATAATTTTCTAGAAAAATGTCTAGACTGGTGTGATAATGAGTTGAGCCTCTCCAGACCATTAATTTAAACTTCACCTTTCTTCCCCACCTTCCCTATATTGTAGCTTCTGAAATCTTTAAGCTGTGATCAAAATGTATCCTAATCTTACCATTATTCTTGGCTTATAACCTTTCTCATGCTTCTAAACTCCAGCCAAATCCTTGATAATCTTTCACATTATAATCGATGACCCTTGTTAAACTCTGACCTGAGTTCATAGACTTTTGCATATACAGTGTTTCTTTCCTGTATTCATCCTGATGCGTGATTGTGGTGAACCTTGTCATTATCGGTAACCACTCCTGGCAATCAAGCCTGAATAATGCTACATTTCAAATACTCATTCCTTATGAAATTAGCGGAGCTCCCCTCTCTAATTCATTTTCCGAATTACTATAATCAGCATGCTTACATTTCTAAAAAGAATTTTTAAAAAATGCTTAAGGGGTGAGAGATGGTTTACTATATGCTGCTTTACAGCCTAACTGCCTGAAACTGCCTAAGCTGGGTCAGGCTAATTTGAGGAGCTGGGAACTCAATTCCTCTCCCTAGTATGGGCTGCAGGAACCAACTGATATGGCTAACCTATGTGGGTCATCTACGTGATGACCAGTGCCTCCCAAGATGTGCATTAGTACAAAGTTTGGAATGGGGAACACAGCATGGACTCAAATATAAATATATGAACATCGTTATCACTACACAAAACTTGGCAGGATTTCATCTGAAACTGCACATATGTCAGTTCCACTGTTTTTTTCACCTAGTTTTATTGTACTGAACACCCTTTACTATACTCAGTGGGCCATTAAGTAGTAGTCTAAAAACTTCTTTGTGGATAACCTCATTTCCTTTATCTACTATGAAACTTCACCAAGAATGTGGTCTAAAAACTGTACTTTCAACCTCTATGGCAGTGATAAAATAAAAATCATCTAAGTGGCTTAAACAATACTAATCACTGTAATGGGCCACATAGTGGTACTCAGTATCACCAGGCAGGCCCATGATATTCCTTTCTTCTGCTTGGCCAATCTGTAATACTGCATCTATTTTTTCATTATTCTCTACTCGAATATCTGTATTTCCTATTCACCCACCAACACTATTCTAATCATGGTCATTAAGTACGTTCCTCTTCAGAAATATTTTCTTTTATTTCATGACACCCTTCTCTTAATTTTGTTATCCTATTTTACTGATTATTTCCGTGTAATCTACTTTACCCATGTTTTTCTGTATTCAATCTGTAACTAATGGTGTATTTTCATCAGCGTTCCACTCTGTTATACTGCACATCTCTCTCCTATTAGGCAAATTCGCTCATTACGTGCCTTTCAATAATATAGTTACAGCTCTGTTCTTCTAAGTGGGTGGTTCCTGCCAGGACTCTCACATTAGCACTAGATTTATATAGCTAGCTGCCCAGTAGATAGTTCCAAACAAATATCTCACAGATGTCAGAACTTCACAAGTAATAATACATAACTTCATTATTTAGTCAACAGTATAGTGATGCATATGCCTTCATAATCAGAGGTAATATCATTATTCCTCTTCTTGCAGTCATTTTTGATTGTTCATTTTCATTCATCCTCTACATACAAGTCATAGCAACCCTTGTCACTACAAACTCAGATATCTCCAGTTGTTTCTATTTCCATTGCCACTATCCTTCTTTGGGGGACTCCACAATATTCTTGTCTAAATTATAGCCCCAGTGCAATGCTTAGAATCCATAACCCACTTATTGATCTACTTGTATTTCATTTTATTTTTTATGCATAAACTTTTGAAATTTGAATCCTTGTTTCTCTAACCTGATAACTGTTGATCTGTGTTCTCCTTAACAGATTTAATTGTTGTATGCTCTTATTTTCTTACACCAGTTTTGACTCAACACCAGCTGGAATCTAAGAAACAGCAGGTGAAGCCCATGTTGTCTTTCTCACAGGTGCATCTCCTAAGCTATCTCAGTGCATCGCAAAAAGAGGATATTAACAGATACTTTTTGAGTAAAAGTAAATCCTTGCTAGGACTTAATATCTGAAGGTTTCTTCTTGCCAATGTTGATTAATAGTAAAAGTTTACCTTCTTCACACATATATTCACACATATATTTATAATAAAACATGCAGAGATTACATATTATGAAACTTTTTAAAAGTCACAAAATAATGTTCTTGGAATGATTCACACTGATTTAAAAAAAGTGTAGATCAGGCTCTACATGGAGCATGTAGCAAATTTGTGTGTGCTAAAATTTCTGTTATAAAATTTAAAGATACCACTAAACAACAGGGATTGGCATTTTCAGGTAGCCAGAATTCTCTCCTGAGCCAATCACCATTGTTTCAAGATGTCTGTACTAAGGTACTGACTGACTCCTTCAAGAGTTCGTCACTGACGTTAGAAATCCTATATTATACTTAAAGTTCGATAACACTGATACTTTCTAGACTCTCTTCCATGGAACAACCAGCTTCCTTGGATCTTTTTGATACTAGCTGTTTTTACTGGAAGTAGCTGGCTGTATGATCTAGAAGCTCTTGTTTCATCTAACATGAGCTGTGTGTACGTGTAGGTGCTCAAGTGCCTCCAAATGCTTCCTACCGTAATCTTCAGTCGCTGCTACTGTATGATAGGAGAGGTGTTTTAAATCTTTTTTGATTAAACAAGCAATTTTCTGCTTCCTGTCAAACTAAAATGGATACCCTATTGTGTGGCAGAAAAGAGTGCCATTATACCTTTTCCATAACAATGTGAAATTTCCCCTCTCGAACTGAAGTTCAGAAAAATATGTTTAATCATTCCACTGCAAATGCAGTTATTGTGTTGGTTATTTTAGTTTTAACCTAAGTTTTAGATAAAAAGCATTCATTTTACAAGAGCAATTTACAAGCCTACAACTGCTTAAAATGATCTGTGCTTTTTTGTCTGGAAACTGCGGTTTTAGAAATAAACAATGTTTAAAATTTTTATAAACAGATAACTGACCATAATATATTACATCCACCAACATCTGATTCAACAGAATAGTTATGCTGCAACTTAATCCTTAATGTGGTAGGTTTAACCTATGAAACACTTGAAGTTTTGAGGTTGGAGCCCTTAAGAATGAGATTAACACCCTTATGACAAAGAATACAGCATGTCTATTTGCCCCTTTTCCTTGTGAGGACACGGTGAAGAGCCACCATGTATAATAAGAAGGACCCTTCCCAAATGTCAAATTTTCTGGTGGTTTCACCTTGAACTTTCCATCTTCTAAAACTACAAGACGCAAATGTGTGTTATTTTCGGACTGCCTAATCTGTTTTTTTTTTGTTTGTTTTAATAAGAGCAGAACCAATCAATAACAAGAGATGTGTCAATTGAGAATGGCTAGAGGCTTATAAGGCTATTTCCTCTTGAGTGTCTAGGTGTACAGGTGATGCAAATTCCTGCCCATCCTTTCAGTTAGGTACAGCTAGCTGAATGAGCTAGTGAGATGTGCCTCATGTCCCTTTTTGGACTGGCATTTTAGAACTCTTCTCTCAATATCCTTAATGATTATTCTTTTTCTTCATGCACTGGTTGATGGCAGTTAAGCACTGAACCCCAGAAAATGCTTAATTACATGATAGAAGGAATCTGTGTTTATGTTTGATAATTTGTAATCAAGTCTACCCTGGAACTGGCCTGGAACTCGAATATGAATTAAGAAATACAATTGTTTAGTAAGGTGTTATACTGAGATTCATTTTTTGGTTTGTTTTTCCTTATGTGTGCGTTTTTATTTATTTGTGTAGTTTTACAAATGGATACCTTCATGTGTTTGGGAAGCTTTGTGGTGGATGAAGAATGGCTGCACAGTTACATTCCTTACAGGAAGACATGGAATTTGAGTTTGGCCTCTATGAACACAGTTAAGCTCTGTGATTACTCAGTGAAGGAAACACACCGAGAGCTGGTGAACCATTTTCTGAGCCAGGCTCAAGAAACAAACTACATCCCCAATCTGTTTGTGGAATATTTGCTCTTGAAACATAGCACTCCGAAAAGCTTGGGCAGTCCATGGAGGGCTGCAGGAATTTCCTGGCACTGATACACCACTGTGGAAATGGATACACATGCCACGTGCATCAGTTTAATTTCATTATGTGGAAAATACCTACTGGAATCGTCTTTTCATCTTGCTTAAATTGATATTAGCATTGGCAGGCACAAGAACCAGAGCTAGAAGCCGGTCCAGTGGAGGTTATTGGTGGTCACACTGCTTGAGCTACAGCTTCTCATGGTATAGGTGAGTGTCGGGCGTGTGCTGGACATGGGTGGGCTGAGCCGCAGCACCCACTGTTTTACAGAGCAAGGAGGGCAGAACAAATTATTCAACTACCACAGTGAAGCTTGACAGAAAACTCCTAGGCGAATGGAAACTCAGGTAGACTATGCCAGCCAATTGACCTCGGAAGGATTTCCACATCCATGAAGCAAAAATATCAACAGCATCTCAGAAATATCAAAACCACTTGAGCAGAACTGTCAGAACATGTTCCACAATGGGGACCCTGGGGTGACATCAGGTACTGGGGAGGCTGGGCATGGTCTCCCCCATTGTATCCTCCCCTCCCTGAGAAACAGAAGAAGAAGAAAAAATGTGTAAACAATGATCTTGCCCACTTTCCCCTGATCCTTGATCCTTCCCACTCTGATGAACTATGTAAACACCATTAAAAATAAAAAAAGAAAAATCTATTTTAGCATTATTAAAATTTTCCTTTCCCAGGATGAATATATTGAAAATACATCCATGATTAAAAAAATTCTGACTCTATGTGTTCAGTATTTTTGCAAGAAGCCAAAAACTCACCCTAGATGGTGCTTTTAGAAGTCCAAGGATAATATGTTTTATAAAGGAAATTGTGTGGGCCAGTGCGGTGGTGCAGCACAATGATTGTCTACCTGCAACTCCTGGCATCCTAAATGGGTGCTGGTTCCTGTCCTGGTTGTTCCAGTTCTGATCCAGCTCCCTGCTAATGGACTGGGAAAGCAGCAGGGGATGGTTTCAGTTCTTGAGACCCTGAATCCACATGGGAGACATGGAGATAGCTCCTGGCCCCTGGTTTCAATTCTGCTGAACTCCAGCCATTGTGGCCATCTGGGGAATGAACCAGCACATGGAAGGAAGATCTCTCTCAATCTCTCTCTCTCTCTTTCCTCTCTCTCTCCTCTTTTTCTCTGCAAATCTGCCTTTAAATAAAAATAATTAAAAACAAAAAGCAGTGGCCGTCCTCCACTGCTTTTCGGAGCCACAGGCAGGAAGCCGGATGGGAAGTGGAGTAGCCAGGACAGGAACTGGCACCCATATGGGAGATTCTATTGCATGCAAGGTTTACCTACTGGGTGATTGTATTTTAAATTAGAGAGAGCCAGTTCTCTCTTCTGTTTCACTTCGTTTTTAAAGATATAGGAAGCAGAAATCACAGATATGGACTGGATAGTTTCAACAGTGAGTGTTGAAATTAGAATATTTTGTTTTATCCATGTTGTTTGCGACTTTCTTTTCAAAGCTAAAGTCAAAATCACCAAAAGATACTTTCAGGGAAGAATAACTTCCCTCTTATTGCCCCTCTTCCTTCTCACAGGAAATTTCATTTCGATCTTCATTGATTATTTTTAAATATATTTGTTAGTATACATACATTTGTAGTCATCATTTCTAGAAAAAAAAATCCACAAATATTTAAGGATTATCTGGTGTTATATTATAGAGATCAATCACTGTGGCAAATAGTGATCTTTCTCAGCTGCATAGTATTTCATTTGTATGATTTAGATCTAGTTTTTCAATATTTTTATAACGATTTATTTATTTATTTATTGAAAAGACTGATTTATAGAAAGAAAGAGAGGCTGAGAGAAAACTCTCGATGTGCTGATTCACTCCCCATCTAGCCACATTAGCCAGAGCTTCCTTTGAGCCTCCTACACAGACTCCTAAGGCCCTGGTCCATCCTCTGTTTTCCTAAGTCACAAGCAGCGTGCTGGATAGGAAGTGGAGCAACCAGGACATGAATCAATGTTCATATGGAATGCTGCCACTGCGAGGCAGAGGATTAACTTAATGAGATATTGCAGCAGTCTCTCAATATTATTTTTATTCAGTCATCAGTTGAATCTCTTAGTGAAACTGCAATACAGTGATTATCCACATAATTATGACACTGTTAGTTTGCAAGTGCTTTTAGGTAATGAATCCCTAAGTGTAGGGTTGCTTGAATAAAGTCCTGACGCATATGTAACTTTAGTATAATCACAGAAATTGTGCTTTTCTGTGTATATAATAGCAAAAAAATAGGAATAAGCCCATGTGACTATTCATTTATAAAGGATTTATGAATGATGATGGAATATTTCAAATATATAAATAATTTAGAAGCTGGCATTTAACATTGATTAGAACACCAAACTGGGATTCCCATAACCCTTACCAGAAAGCCTGATTAAACATCCAAGCTCAGCTCCCAGAGAGAGAGTGAGCAACCCTAGAAGGCAGCTCAGGATATTACAAGGACTTGAGTCCTTGCCATCTGTAGGCAAGACCTAGAGTTCTTGGGCTGTCATTTTGGCCTGACCAGTTCTGGCTATTGCAGAAATTTGGAATTGAATCAGTAGAAAGAGGATATCTCTTTTTCTGTCTTCCTGACTACCTCTTTTTTCCCTCTCTCTGCCTTTCATAGCAATGAATCTAAGTATTCTTGTTTCCATCAATAAACTACTGTTCTCCTAGTGTTTCTTTGTTTTTAGAAATGTTGATATCTTTATTTTTAGTAACTATTTATCATATTAAATAAATAAATGCTCTCCCAAGACATCAGCAGAAAATATTACCAAACTTTTATATATATGAATGATTTTTCAATAAGATAATATGAAAATACAATATTGTCAGATCATTCAGTTAGTTTTTACTTGCATATATTAGGACAAATTTAAAAATATTTTTGTATTACAAGAAATATGTTCTTAGACCACATCAACTTCCTGAATATTATATCAAACAGCATTATTATGTTTAATCCTTTATATTCTAGTAAATATTCTGATCTGACAGAGAGAGATGAATTATGACAAAAAAGTAAGCTAACAATAAAAGAGCAGTCTCAATGACACGCTCCATGCAAGAGCAATTAATTCAGTCATGTCAAAATATTAGGGGTTTTCATTGAGATTTTCCAATTTCAACATTACAGTATCTTCACTTTTTTTTAATCAATGCTAACTACAAATACAAATAATACATATGATGAGAATCAAAGTAAGAAAAACAGAAAATGCTTTTAACAAATAAGGAAAATTTTTCCTCATGGACTCACTTTGAGACCTTCTATATCAAAGACTTCTTTACAATTTTTTATAGGTCATAAATCAACCTCCTTGACTTTTAAAGTCACATAGAAATATGGGATTTATATTGTTTAATAAAATATGCTTTTTCTTAGCCAATAAACTATAGAAATTTTATTGTTTTCAATAGTGATAACACAAATAAGGAAAAAGAAAAATAACAAAGTGTATGATTTTGCTTGTACTCTATAATGCTGCCAGCATTTTATGGGTTTACCTATAAAAAAAAAAGATAGTTTCATATGACTCAAACTAACAGATGAAGTAATTCATGCTTCCATATAAAAATCTGGCAGGAATTCAAGGTGAGGGCAGAATTGAAGACTTTTGCATTCAGTATCATTTATTTTAATAGCAAATTGGATATATTTGAACACATAGATACTGATATTCAGATCCATTATAAAATGCCTTGGAGTGTGATAGGAATCAGCCTTATAAAATAAGTGAAATTTTTATCTTAAAGATTTAGTGTGTGTGTGTATGTGTATGCATATATATATGTATATATATATATGTATATATATATACTTGAAAGAGTTAGAGGAAGAAAGACAGAGATATCTACCATTTGGTGGGTCACTCCCTAGATTTTCATAACAGTGAGAGTTGGGCCAACCCACAGTCAGGGTCTAGAAGCTTCATCTAGATCTCTCAAGTGGGTTGCTGGTAGTCAAGCAATTGAGTCATCTTTCCATATCTTTTCCCAAGCCATTAGAAGGGATCTGGATTGAAAGTGGAACAGTGGGGACAAAAACCAGCACTCATGTTTAATGAAAGAAGGAAAGAAGACAGACACAGAGTCAAGGAGAACTTCAGAGATACAGACATTGAAATACAAAGATTTCCATCTCTTTATTGAAAACCACAGAATAAGCTGAAGGGCACAATTAATACAAGGGATTTTTTTCAAATATAAATACATGTAAATTTTTTAATTGAGAATGCACCCAAACCAAACATTTATCCAATCACTTTGCAACATCACATTTACTAGATAATATCTCGCTCAGATTTCTGATCAGTGGGGAATACAACATTGAATAAAACAAAAAAAAGTCTTGTAATAATAGAGCCTACCTTCTGATGAAGCAAAAGTAAAAAGTAAATGATCAAGTTCAAATACATAGTACATGGGAAGGTAAAGCTGTAAGCATGTTAGGAGACAAGCCACTTACATGTACTGGGGAAGTGTTTCTAGGATGAGGGAACAATCATGAGAACAGAAGGTTGATAAGGTAAAGAAACAACAAGGAGACCATTGTGGGGGTATAGAGGAAAGAGAAGGAAAAATAAAATGAGACACAGGGAGAAAAGTGTAGGGGAGCCAGCTGAAGTAGAATGTGAATGTTTATTGTTGTGTATCAGCAATTTTATAGTTTACTTTTATTAGATGACAAAGGAAATCCACACACTGTCTGTCTATCTATCTATCCATCTACTCACACTTTTCAATGCCAATCAATCACATGTCCAATTTTATGTAAAGGACAAAGAAACTAATTTTTGAGTTTTAACCTTTTTTAAAATTATTATTTTATAATGCAGTTCCATGGGCTCTCAGATTTCCTCTCTCCCCTACTCAAGACCCCGCCCCCACATGATTTCTCCCATATTATTACAATAATGTAGTCCTTCATAAACAGTCACATGTGCATCGTTCTACTGTGTAAGTATATCATTACATTGTAGATATGGACAATGGTAGAGAGTCCAGCATCCTATTGTCAAGATATATTTAAAATAAATTAATTTTTAACAATGTATATTTTGATATTCAATTTCTTGCACGTAAATAAGCATGAGGACATAATAATGGAGTTAAGTGCTTGAACCTATATATTAAGGTATAATGCATGTGGGTTTTATCATAGCAAGTAACATCACTGTGTTGTATTTACATTTTATATATTGCAAGTACTATTGCCATGGGTAATGTGGATGTCAAAATAATATAAATATTTCTTTGAAACCAAGGGAGAAAAGTGTAATTGCTGGAGCTGGAATAGCTGGTAAAGCCACCACCCACTGCTGCACTTCAATTAATGACCTGGGAAAAGCAGCAGAAGCTGTCCCAAGTTCATGGGCCCCTGCTACATACATGGGAGACCCAGATAAAAGTCCTGTATATTTGTTTGATCCACCCCAACTCCCACCCCAGTCATTGAAGCTATCTGGAATATGAACTGACCATTCCAGCTATCTGTGTGTGAACCAGCAGATGGAAGATCTTTCTTTCTCTGTAAGTCTTTCAAATAAATCTTTTTTTTAAAAAAAAAAAAGCATAATTATTTTTTGATTAATATGGTAAGTTTAATTCTTGCAATACTCAAGCATTTAAAGTTACACTAAAGTTTTTGTGATTGTGTAAAATGGACTTTGGTTTTGTATAATTATAAACAAAACAAGCGTTATGTTCAATTTTTAAACAAAAGTAATGTTCAAGTTACATAAATTATAGCAAATACTTCAGGGCCGAAAATTGAGCCACAGTTACAGGATTAAATGTCACTTAGCCCTTCCCAATAAGGAATCACTGTAAAATGAAACAGAGATTCTTTCAAAGTTTCTACAATCTGAAGTCTTTCCCAACTGGAACCACTAATGTGAAATATTGTACAATCTCATAAGGATGCTGCCTTTTATGCTGTCATGTATTTGAAAATAATTTCATTTTTTTATTTCAAAGTCAGTTTTGCAAGCCTTACAGTAAACAGTAGCAAATATTTAATTCAATTATTTATACTTAATGCTAAAAAAAAAAAGATCATGCAGTTTACAACCTGAAAGAAGTGCTCTGTAAAGATTAATGTTCCAAAACATACTCTCTGTTAGAGGAGGAACTTACGTATTAAATAAGGCATCATAGAACATAAAAACGAGAGCCTGACTTGATTTATGCCTCCCTGATATAAGGAGAGCTGCATTTCACAGCTTAATCAGGATTTGGCTAGGAACCGAATTAGTACATACATCGAAAGGGTTGTAACCATGAGGCAAATACGAAAATCTGAAAGAAAAAAAGTAGTAGAGGCCATAAAACACATTGTGACTGACACTTATCCTCTTTCTACTTAGCGTAAGTCATAGCATGATTCTCCCGATAGTCTAACATAAGCTAAATAACTAATTTAGTGCCATGGCATTCTTAGCTGAAGGCCCAAGCCATTTGCTCTGCATATTTTAATAATGAATGAGGTCCTATAATGTTTGCTATGTCCTTCTCTGCCTTGCAAAACTGAGATTTTTTTTTTAATGAATTACAGTTGCTGTAGTGTCATTAGCCTTTTTCCGCTTTGAGCACCTGGGACACTTAAGTTAACCTTCCAAATATGATGTCTCCAGCATAAACAATTATGCATTAGCCACATATTTTATATTTTAGAAATGTCTTACAGCTTGTGTTTTAGTATGTGCTGCTAAAAAGTTAAGACAAACAATAACCTTGTAAACACTTCATAATATTTCCCCCTCCTTTATTTATAGAAGGGATAAAGCAATATAGAAACCAAACAGGATTATCTGAAGGCGGACATCTGCATTTTTAAAAACAGGAATGCTTTCAACATTCAAACCACATCCTAGCTCAATAGTACAACTACTTCTGGGTGAAAAGGAAGTTGAACTAGGATGAATTAAAGATGATCAACCCAATATGATTCATAGAAGTATTTTTCTAGAGAATTCACCCATTCCTTCAACTCATCATTTTCTAGAAACCATAGTTTTGTTTTATAATATGTCACAAATACTTTCTGATTTCTCAGTTTTCATGGTCATTATAAGATAGTGCTGCTTCTTTTTTATTTTAATGTGGGAACATGACAGCATCTTACAGCTACCTTTAGAGTCATGTTCCTTTCAAATCCACGCTTTTTGACTTATATTACTTACATTCTGACCTCAACTTCTATGCATTTCTGCTGCACAGAAGTACAAATATTTCACTTTTATGAATTATTCTATGCTCTAGCTCTCAGCTGTGCAACACAGTATTATATGTTTTAAGCATTATATGTTTAACTGAGCTGTGAACTACAAACCATGTGGAAAAGCAAGAATTTACAAACCTCCAAATGAAGTGTAACTCATTTTTTTTTTTTTTGCCAAGCAGTGAGCTGTTATTTTCTCATATAATAGCAATTCAGCATGTCAGTTTCAGCTACTTTTTAAAATTTTTATTAAACTAGAGGATCAGGTTTTTTTTTCTGGCCTTTGATATATTCCACAGGCTAGTTTTTCTATCCCTGGACTCAAAATCTTTATATAGAGATAGTCATCTCCTCACTTGAGATTATCTTAGCTTCTTCTCCTACATTATTCCATCAAAACTATTTTCATATGAGTGTACTGACCTCTCTAATAATGCCACTTCTTTGAGCCAACAAACCCTTTTAATGATATTTTTAACAGACTATTACATTTGCATTCCTCAGGTACACATTAATTTTTAGCCCCATCTGATGCTAGCCTATCAATTACTCCTAGGCTTTGTAATTTTCCAAAGTGGCTATTATTGTTTCATAATGAGTAACCAGAGATCAAGGAATAAGTAAAATGTCTTTATATTAAAAAAAAGAGGAAAGCCTTAAATTGAGCATAAAAACTTAAGTTGAGCAGAAAATTATATACATTTATATATATAATGCTATATATATTATATATCTAATTGTATATACATACATAATTTATGCTTTTTCCATTGCCTGTTTCCCACATTATTAGAAGTTTTTAATAGGCTTTCATTTGTAATGGACAACTCTACGAAGACTGGGTTGACAACCACACTTACTCATTGCAATGAAAACATTTCGTTTGCTCTAGCTGGTAACACAATCACCTAATCAGTGCTAGACTCATATAGACTCATTTCATAGTTTCCCTTCATTAACTTTCTGTTCTTGACAGGATTCGTTGTTCGTGACCTCGTGGTGACTGCTAGGCTTATATACTTCATGTATGAATAACTATGCTTGAAGTAATTATATTATTTCTGAAGATTTATTCATTCATTGTTTATTTTAAGTAAGGTTTGTAAAAGGGTGATAGGAAGTCAAACATTGGGGCCAGCATGGTAGCATCGCGAGACAATCCTAAGCCTGAAAGCACCAACATCCCATGTGGGCGCCAGTTCTCATATATTTAAGATTAATTATCCATATGTTCTGCAACACAAGTGGAAAAACATATACTTTCAAATTTTACAATGGAATTTGTATAAATTTTGGCTCACATCAGAAGTATATATCACCATGTTTATATGTGTGTACATACTCTAGGACATTGATCTACAGAAATTTCAACATGGAAAATGTTATATAATAAACATATATAAAATGCATATAATAGATTTAGCAGAATTGTGTGTAACAGAAAAAAATGTGATAAAGAATCTTAGAAAGCTGTGAAAATGTTTCAGGAATAGAAAAACCACTAGAATAGGTAATGGTTACTCTATTGCATGATTTCATATGATAGTCACTGAGATTATTTGTATATAGAAAAGCATAGTAGCTATATTTTTATATGGAAAAGAGCCTAAAATAATATAGCTAACATTCATTTGTATGTCTGAGTTTTGACAATGCCCATTATTTAAACACAAAAATCTACTTCAGCACTTCAATTATTACTGTAACTTTTGAGAGTCATAAGTTCATTCTATTTCTAATTTGATCTTTAATAGCCTCAGACACAGGCATGGTAATTGTCAACCAAGGCAGTTTCAGCAAACTGTAGGTGTAAGCATGTCAGCACTAGATACTAAAAGCAAGGATGATATCAGGGCATTTTAACGTTTTCTTTTAGAATATTTCACCCTATGTTCTGAAATATTCCAGTCCTGAAAAGCTCTAGTGCATCCTGACTTATATCTACAGTGAACTTAGAATATTGTCAGTTGTTTTTTTGTTGCTGTGCTAAAAGAAACACTATTTTCCTTTGTCATTTAAAAGTACTCCCTAGAAAGTTTCAAAGTACCAAGATAACAAACATTCTTGTTTGGAAAAATTACAGTTTAGAAAAATACATTTTCCTTAAACTATTCAAATGGGCACATACCATTAACAAGAGATACACATAGCATAAGATTGTAGTATAGACAATAATATTTGAACTGTATTTTAGTATACAAGACTATTTCAAAAAGTTTATGAGAAAACGGGATCCACAGATAAATCTGGAGATTTGGCTTTGAAGTGTGATGCCATAGATCACAAATTCCAGTCCCAGCTAGTCTGCTTCTGATTCTGTCTCCTATGCACATGCCTGCAGGCAGTGAAAGGTGACCCAGGTACTTGTACTCACGTCCCCCAGGATGGTGTTTTACAAAAGCAGAGTCCCTGGCTTCTGGCTTCAGCTTGCCTGACACCTTACTGCTGTTGTCACTTGGTTGAGTGAACCCTTAAATGGGAGATTCACGCTTTCTTCCCCTCCCCCACCACATTCTTGTTCTTGTTCTCAAATCAATCATTTTATTTTTTTTTAAAGAATGATGTCTGTTTCAGCATAAAAATAAACTGAAATCTATGCTTAACTTTTTCATAATACATATTTTTCATAAGTTCTTGAAAACTCCCCAATTTCACTGCTGTGAATGGCCTTAAAAATTCAGATTAGATTTTTGGTTTGGGTTTTATATTTTAGTTAAAGATAAGGCAGATTAACCAATAATACCTAATATTTAGGTATTACTTGCTACTATTTGTAGGAATTGCTAAATAAATCATCAATTATACTGCAAAAGTATATTAATAGTCATAAAATGAAGATTATCTGTGGCTAAAATCTTATCGACCACATGGCCGGACTATCGTACCCGTTACTATCTGCATGCTGGTGAAATGATACATCTCTTCCTAGTTTAATTATTACATACTAACAGCTGCATTTTCCCGTCTGCGACGCTATTCTCTCAAGCAACATTTATTCTTGTGTACCTGCAGTAAGGCAGGAACGAAAAAAGACCTGAGTTAAAAAAAAATCACCGCACCCTATTTAAGATGTTAAAGATTACAAAGGGAACAGAAGATAATAGCAAAATACTTAGAAGCGTGGCTTCTGGAAATTTATTATTTGTTCAACTCTTATTTAACTTTTTAAGATTTTATTTATTTATTTATTTATTTATTTGGAGAAACAGAGGGATAGGGACTGAGAGGGTAGAGGGAGGGAGAAGTCTCTGTCTATCAGTTCACTCCCCAAATGCCCACAATGGTAAGGCTGACATGGGGTTAATGCAAGAGCTGGAAATACAACCCAGGTTTTCCATGTCAGAGGCAGGGATACAATTGCCTGTGCAATCACTGCAGCTTCCTGCGATTGATACTGGTGGGAAACTGAAGTTAGAAACTAGGTCAGAACTGAGACCACATAGCCTGATCCGAACAGATAACTCAACTCCTAGATAAATGCCTACTTTGCCATCTTACCAATTTTAGTCCATTCCTTTTGCCTAGTTTACATATTTGTGAAACAGTGAATCCATAAAAAGCACATCATTACAGTGATACCTTATTGATTCCAGACAGTTCATAGACCCTGAGTAGATCAGGTTATTATTTGTGATACAGCACAATAGCGAAGAAGCACAAAAAGAGAAATAATGTATGTGGAGATTCCAGACAAGTTTCCACTGCAAACTGTGATTGAGAAAGCATGCATTTCGCATGGGTAGACTGAGAAACAGGATGGGTAATGGCAGTGGAGGAGCTCCACCCGTCCATGACATGTTGAGAAGTTTTGCTCGAAATGTACGTTTTTGTCTTTCTGTCTACTCTCAGACTTGTGCACCCACTCAGGTCACTTTCATTCTTTCCCTTTCAGTTAGACTTTGCCCCTAATTCATAAAGAAAAGTCAGATAAGCATGAAAAACACCACCCACTGTCCATTCCCAAATCTATATTACATCCATTTGTATCTGCGCCTTGACTTTATTTTGTGCTCAAGGGAGACTTTGCTCTTCCTTTTCAAAGTTCAACTCTCTGCTTGGTATTTGGATCAAATCCCAAGAAAATTTTCTTTTTTTTTTTTAAATGATTTTCTTACTGTGATCTTCAATGAATGCTGACTTTTTATTGTTGACAGTTCCTTTCTTAAATATCTTATCCATTTGCCTTTTGAGAGTGTCTTTGTTCCGATTAGCCCTCTAACTCTTCCTTCTTGTTCTTTGTTAGTTCTTGACCTCTTTCCAACCCACAGATGTTCATGTTTTCATTGTGCCTTTTTTACTCAACATGCTCTTACTGAGCTCACTGATTTTTCTCTCATGTTTTTAATCACTACTTTCCACAATTTCTTTGTACTTATTAGCTAGTCAGGGAAATATCTCCTCCTGTCAACTCAAAGGGCAATCTGAGATTCCGGGAGTGCAGCAAAACCAACACTTTATTAATGGTTGTGCAAGATGGGTTGTCTGGTAGGCAGGCACACCTAGAGGGGTTTGTAGCAAGCTATTTTATTCCCTGGTGTGCAGGTCCATTCCCTCATTCATTTTTTCTTATTGGCTGAGATTATATGGTTGTAGTCTTCCTAGATGTCACTTATGATCTCTTTATGCTTTATCTTTGCTAAGTAAGCCACCCCCTTTTGTTGTATCTGCTTTGCATCCTGTTCAGAACTTTTTAGGTGGGTGAGCTTTTCCATTTGCAACATAGTTTTTATGCTGCAACACACACACACACACACACACACACACACACACACAGAGCTGCTGCAACTGGTATAGTAGTTTGCTGTAATTTTTTAGCTGAACACCTTACTTTGAAAATTAATCAAATGGGGCCCGGCGCAGTGGTGCAAGTGGTTAAAGGTCCTCGCCTTGCACGCCCGGGATCCCATATGGGCGCCGGTTCTAATCCCGGACACTCTGCTTCCCTTCCAGCTCCCTGCCTGTGGCCCGGGAAAGCAGTTGAGGACAGCCCAAATCTTTGGGAACCTGCACCCGCGTGGGAGACCCGGAAGAGGCTCCTGGCTTCGGATCAGCATAGTATCGACCCATTGCGCTCACTTGGGGAGTGAATCATCGGACGGAAGATCTTCCTCTCTGTCTCTCCTCTCTGTATATCCGCCTTTCCAATAAAAAAAATAATAAAAATAAAAAAAAGAAAATTAATCAAATGTCCTTGCATCTCACGCTATCACTTAATTAACATATTGGCTCTACAAAGCTCATATAAGAGCTCCGGATAGACACATCAAAAATTCTTCCAGATCTCGTACTACATCTCTTCCTGTACAACTGTCAGCCTGATTCAGAGTAAACACAATGCTTGATGATGAGCCTTGATTTTCCTCTTGAATCCTGCATTTCTACGATTAAAAGCAAATTCCTCTCTGGAATATGTGACCCTTTACAGTCTGTCAGACTCCTCCTACCCTTTTGATCTCCTCCCGCATGTTTAGCCTTTCTCTAAATCTCTGGTATTTGCCTTAACAGCTCTCATATTTTGCTGAAACAGTTATGACTTTAAAAAAAACCCAAAATTATTTATTTGGTTTATTAATTCAGTAATCTGCCTCTTTTTAACATGTGCTGTTAACTTGGACAGTAATGCCTGGAAATCATACAAATGCCTTAAAAGGACTATCAGTGTAGAAAAAGTGGTGGTTTAGAAACTTGAGGAAAAGAGATGGGGAAGACATTCTAATAATGGGTATGAAATTTAATAAAGTTTGAACTAAATAGGTAGCATTATGTGTAGAAACCCAGCAATGAGACACAGGATATCTTTTGAAGAATTGAGGTATTTTGATTCATAAGTTGCTTATCTTCTGTTGAGATGAAAATCTGCTTAGCAGTGAAATCTTACAGTAATATGCAAAGATTAGGATGATTTTGAAGGTTTTACATTGACTTTGGGACTAGACCAAAGGTGACACAGTCAGATTACACACACTCTGCGGTCAGGCACTACGGCACAGTGGGTCACTTGGTACATCTGTATCTCCTACCCAAGTGCTGCTGCGAGTCTCAGCTACTCTACTTCTTCGCCAGCTCTCTGGTAAGGCTCCTGGGAAGCAGAAGATGACAGCTCAAGTACTTGGACACCCATTACCCATTTGAAAGACCTGGGTGGAGATCTGGACTCTAATGGTAATTTGTACCAGCCCCAGCTGCTGCAAGCAATGGAAAAGACTGTCTCCCCATCCTTCTCTTCTCTCTCTCTCTCTCTTTCTCTCTTTCTTACACATACATTCTTTCCAAAGCAATCACGAAATCCTTTATAAAGGATTGCAAACTCTCTGGTTTTTCTATTTAGGATTTTAAAGTATCACCAAGGACAAAAATAACATGGAAACTTAATATTTAGTAAATATATTGTCCACATATAAAGGAAATCTGAAAAATAGTCTGGGAATGTATAGTCATGTTTCATTAATTGGAAAATATTTCAATGTAGAAGGACTCTGGCAAATCTAAGTGTTATAGAATCATATCCTGGGATTTTAAATCCTACAACTATGGAATATAGTCATACACTTGCAGAAAAAGTCAAATAATGTCAAGTTTTCCCAGTTACTAGTACATAAAATATGAAACAAATGTTAATAGAATTTCTCAATTTTGTTTTCCTACACAATAATTTACAACATTTGGCACCTGCTTCTACTTTGTAGCAGGGAACAAAATAAATAACAAAAACCTAAAAACTAAATAATATTAATGGAAATGTCAGAAATGTGACTGCAAGAAAATTTTATATGTATAACTTTATAGTTCCAAAGTCTTCCCTGTCTCCAACAATTCATGTTACGGTAAAATTGTTGTATCAGAGAAAGAATTGATATTTTAATTCTCATAGAGTTTAGGATCCTTAATACAAGTTGACCAGAAATAGAAATGGGGTTTGAAATTAGGAAGCAAATAAAAGTAAAAAAGAGACAAGGAATAATTTTACTTCTAAATATCATCTGCCTAACTTGTAGCTTGTGCATGAGATTTGATAGTTTTATTATTTCATTTATTAACTTCAACTCCACTATGAGATGGCAGAAACAACATCTATTAGTAAATGAAAGATCCTCCTAAGTCCAGAGAGATCCAGTTATTGTAAATATCACGGGTGGAAAGCGACTGGGATAGTTCAGTCTGGATAAAATCTGTATTAGGTAAGTTGATTTACAACACAACTGGGTGAATTGGCTGTTTTCACTACTTGACCAGCACTACAATTTCTACCATTTGGATAATTTAAATTTATTTGTTTGTTTTGCAAGATGAAGAGAATATAACACAGATACCACAGCCATACAGAGAATAATTAGAAATTACCGCACAACTTTAGGTCAACAAATTAGAAGACCTTCATGAAACATATAGGCTCCTGGACACTCACAATCTACCAACTGTAGTCATGAAGCAGCAGAAAACCTAAACAAACCTGTAATGGAGGCAGAGATCCAATCAGAAATCAAAGCACTTCCAAAAAATAAAATCCCGGGCCCAGATGGTTTCACTGCTAAATTTTACAAAGCATTCCAAGCAGAACTGACCCATCTCCATAAACTTTCCAAAACAATAGAAAGGGAGGTAACTCTTCTAAACTCATTCTATGAGGATGACATCACCTTAATAACCTACTGGATAGACACAACAGAGAAAGAAAATTATAGACCAATAACATTGATGGACATCAACACCAAGACCTTCAACAAAATACTAGCAAACAGAATACAAAAATACATCAGACAGATTATTCACCGGACCACGTGGGATTCATTCAAGGCATCCAGGGATGGTTTAACATTCATAAATCTACAAATGTGATGCATCACATCAATAAACTGAAGAACGAAAATAATATGATAGTTTCAATAGATGCAGAAAAAAACCTTTGATAAAATCCAACACTACTTCATGCTAAAAACTCTACATAAGGTAGGCATAGAAGGAACAATCTACAACACAATCATAGCAACATATGAAAAACCCAATGCCAGCATCAAACCGAATGGGAAAGACTGGAAGCCTTCTCACTAAGATCTGCACCCAGACAAGCATGTCCACTATCACCACTGTTTTTAACACAGTACTGGAAGTACTTTCTAATACTGTTAGACAAGAAAAAGAAATCAAAGGAATTCAAACTGGAAACAAGTAAGTCAAGCTATCTCTGCTTGCAGATGACATGATTTTATACATAGGAGAACCAAGGAGACTCAACAAGAGACTGCTAGAACTTAATACGAGAGTTTGGCAAAGTGGCAGGGTGCAAAATAATTGAACAGAGATTAACAACCCTAGTGTGCACAAACAACTCCAAGGCTGAAAAAGAACTAACCAGCATGGTTCGCTTCAAAATTTAACAGAAAAGAAAAGAAAATAACTGGAAATAAACCTAACTAAAGATGTGGAAGATCTCTATGAGGAAGAAAAGTGAATTCAGGGCTGGTAGTTAGGAAGTAACTTGTTGGAAGTTCAGCTAAGCAGAGGGGGAAGCCTACAGCAACATTAGTCAATGTTGGTGTTAGACTAAGCAGAGCAGAATGCTGCTCTAGGGCAGAATGAAAGTGAATCCACAATGGATCATCCTGGCCTGGTGGCCTCAGAAATGTCTGGAATTCCTTACAGGGACTGCTCAGACCTTTTCTCAGCCCACCAGGATGAGCATGCTGCTCTACAGATCACTGGAATGCACAGAGGAGGACCTGCTGCCTTCTCCCATCCCCCATGCCTAAGATGTGTAAAAGTCCAGTGCTGTATACCCTGGGAAGCCATTTCTCCACGAGGCTGCCAGGTATGGGAGTGGTCTGTTAGGCTCTCCCCTGACTATTACATTTTGCCTGGACAAAAAGACTCTCTCTCATGTCTGACCACTGTCCTCCAATTCTAAGTACTTAATGGTATCTAATATATGTTTCCAGCATTCTGTGCAGGGGCTTGATTAAAGTATGTTTGTGCTAAATGTGAAGATCGGTGCTTCACTAATCTAAAAAGAATATGTTTCCCATCCTGGACTGTAGAGTTTGGAATTTGCTAGTACTTCTTGCTGTGTTAGAAAACAGAATGAAATGAACTTAAACACTTGCCGTGAGACCCATATGTTGTGATTTCCTTTTGCCAGGTTGATATAGACAGTTCAACAAAAGCAAGGGAGTCCCTTTCATTATTTATGATGCTAAAGCCTTTAGCCACACTCTGTGAGCCACAGAAGTAAATGAAATATTCACTGAGACATTTAAACCATCAATATTACATAAACAAAGATGAAAGGATGAAACTCGTATGAGTAGACTTTTTGGATTGAGTTATCACACTCAAATCTTCCATGAAAATAAATAAGAGGTTTGTTTTTTTTAATTACTCAACAATTGAGAAGAGGTATGATCTTTAACTATCATATGTCAGCAGTTTAGCTAGACATAAAAGTACACTTTTTGTCAGAGTAAGTATATTTATGTATAAAATATATAAATAAAGAACACAATAAAACTTTCCTCTGTTGTACCATTCCTAGCAAATTTGCACTAGTAAATTTCCACAAATGTAGTAAACATGCTACTGTATGTAATAGAAGATTTAAAATCATCTTATTAATGTTTGTATTTGTAAGATGTTGAAATTATTGATTAAATTTTTATTCAAATTATGCATTAAGAGTCAGCAAGTTTTTGTGCGGAAACCTAGGCAGTGGGGGATGGTGTGGTGACACAGCTGCTTGATCCTCCAGCCTGTGGCACTGGCAGCCTATGTCTCCTTCACTGTAAAGATATGCAGTACTTTCTAATCATGTGATTACATCGCACTACCTTGAATCCTGAGGTTGATCATGCCAATTACCATTGCATAGAGGAACCATGATGTAATGGCACATCATGATGTGACATATGCCATGGTGATAGTACTTCAACCATGAAAGTGGCAAATACTGCAAGCCAGGACTCTTTTCCTCTGGAGAGCCAAATGCACCCATTTTACAAAAAAGAACAAACACTTATTTTCTACTTTAGGGTGCTTGTATAAATGAAGCCAGATTTGGAAAGAGAAGACTTGATCCAAAAAATAACAAGGTGAAAACACACAATATGTTCATGCAGATTCACTCATTAAATTGAGCCTTCTAAAACATCTAAAAACAGAATAAAAGATTTTTACTTGCAAGACAGTCTTCATTCTCCCCTATAAAACTTTGCTAAGACAGAGCAACCAGTATGTATGTAATTGTCTCTTAAAAGCAAACAGACAGGCCATTATACTCCCTACATGTAGATAAAGGAAATTCACACAATACAAATTTTTCTCAGCTATTGAAAATGTGAAACCCCTACTTCCTATTTGGACAGATGTAAGTAATAACTTGAACCATCACTAAAGATGGAAAAGTATTACAGAACATGCCTTGGTGGAATTAAATTGAAGTAACATATTTGTTCCTGAAATTCTGTATTAACTCTACAGCAAATTACAGTCCAGTAGAAAAATAATTGTCCTGATATTGGATATGTAGAATGACAGCCATAGCACAAGTGTTCATTATCAAGCAGATTTTGCTGTGAGGGTATCTGTCTCAGCCTCGAGTTTTCTCAGGAAACTTTCTGTTCTTCTGAACCAGCAGGGAGCATGGTTGCCTATGTTGCGCCAGCTGCAGCTGCATCCTGTTATCCACATTGGAGTTAACTTGAGAAACTATTATAAAAGGAGGCAAAAAATGTGCCAGACGTTTCTCATCCTGTCTATATGGCAAGGTTTCATGTCACCATACACAACTGTGGGTTGTTTCTTACAACTGTCTCAACAACTCTTCCACGTATGGCTGAATTCCAATTCAAAGCAATACATAGAGTCATTAAATATTTATTCACAGACTACTATGCACTAGGCTTATTTCTGGAACTGGGGACCAAAGATCAAGGCAAATATACATATTTTATGAAGCTTATCATTTACTTGTGTGGGTATAATTATAGTAACTAATTAATTGATATATATTTTTTATAAGGATAAAAGAACTATGGAGAAGTAGTACAAGATAGATATTGCGAATTGTACAAGAAGTAGTACAAGATATCGAATTGCGAGAGGTACAACTTACATATAATCCAGGTACTTCGGAGAAGCATCATTTTGATAATACCTTGATTTTTTTTTTTCAATAATCTAAACTCTAGTTCCCCCAAATGTCTGTAGCAATATTGGTCACTATTTTTCTTTACCCTCAATTAGAACATAAATCCATGAGTGCAAGAACTCTTGACCATTTTGTTTTTTATGTGGATTTAATTCTCATTTTAGGCAAAACTACCACTGATTGGTTCCATGATATGACAACAAACTTTGCAAAGTACATTGGGAACAGATGGTGAATAACATAAAGGAATTTCAAAGCTCTTATACTAGGCACAGCGAGCTACTGAGTACATTGCTTAATCTGCTTTCAACTTTAGAACAGTCATTTTACCTTGTGACAGATGGAAGCTCTGGAGACCAATGGATGCTTCCCTATGTAGCTACAAGAAGCTGCAGAAGCAATGGTGCAAATAAGAAATGGATAGTTTTTGTTATCAACTATAAAATGGAGAGAAGAAAGGGAAAAATTTTAAAGAACTTGCGGGTCTCAATTCTGAATGACTGGATGGCCAGTGATATCTTTTATGCATAATAACATAAGAAAACTTGGGGAGGAGTGACTATTTTCAATGTACGTTCAGTGGAGATGCCCTGAGTAAATGGGATACTCAAAGTTAACACTATTTAATATAGGATGGGAGTTCAAGATATTAGGACTGGAAACATAGACATGTTGGTAACAATGGAAGTTTAACCTGTAGATGAAAAATGCAAATGTTTGTAAGCTGGGGAATTTATTTATTTTTTATCACTAAGGATGGAGCAATTATTTGATGTATCAGATACAATGTCTCCGTTGCTTGAAGGAGTGTCTCGATTGAAGCCCTTTCTTGGCTTCTAAGTTCAGCTTTTGCTACTGTGCATTCTGACAAACAGCATAACATGGTTCAAGTACTTCATACCATGCCACTTGCGTGGGATAGTCTGTGGCTAAAGCTGGGGTCTTCCCCAGCTGCTGTGGGAGTTTAGGGGTAAACCATTGGGTGGGATATCTCTTTTTTTTCTTTTCCTTTTTCTGCATCTCAAACAAATTAAATTAAAAGGTTGAAAAATATTACAAAACAAGAAAACTCAGTATAACATTGATTTAAAATTACATAATTATAAATACTGCCATGAAAAGCACTGCTTGTCGATCTCAGTGCTACTGACATTTTCATTCAAATAAATATCTGTTGTTGGGGTTGCTTGTGCCTTGTGGAAGGTTAGTAGTATTCCTGACCTTACCTCCCTAGGTGCCAGTAGTAACTCCCTGAAATGACAAAAATTTCTCCAAATATTGCCAAATTATCATGGGCTCAGATTTTGTGTGGGTAAAAATTACACAGATTAAGGAACAGTCCATCAAAACCAATAAAACTAGCCTACCCTGACACGTACAAAATGCATTTTTCAAGGACTTTTCAAAGGATGACCATGGGGTTTGGATAGGAGATGGTGATAAATACTTTCAAGTTTAACATACTTTAATATGATACCTACAAGACTTGTAAAGATATGGATGTGAAATGTAAAGGAAACAATACTTTATTTTGTATGTTTTGTTTACCTAACTAATTGACTTAATACTTATGTTAGTTTTTTGTATTGACATTGGAGAACTGAGGTTAAACATACTGGGATTTCCATGAAGAGAAATAGTATCAAAGACCCAAGTTGAGAATTCATTTTGACTTCATATTACACTTACTAAGGCAACTTGAGCAGACACACACACATATTTAAAAATAGATAATATTTAATGTCATATCCCACGTCTGGGAATATATCCAAAGGAAGTGAATACAGTATGTAGCAGCTCAATTCACATTAACTAAATCAACCTAGATGTTCATCATCTATTGAGTGCATACATAAAACATGGTTATGCAATACATAGTGGAATAGGATTTGACAATAGAAAGTAAAAGTCTGACATTTACAACAAAATGAATGGAAATGGAAATGGTCGTTATGCTGAGAGATATAAGCCAGATCCAGGAATATAAATATCATATATTTTTTCATACTTTAGGGAGTTAATATACTGAGTACAATTATTGTATGAATGTCATTTTCAATCACTATACACTTAAAGTATCACTTTACTGATCACACCATGTACATGACAATGATCCTTCTTCTCACATGTTATGATTATCATAAAACCTCCCTTTGTAATATTAATATGTTTTCAGGAAAAACTACAGTACACATACACATGTATATGATGTCTACATATATGGATGTGGCAAAATGTTAAAAATTCTTGAACTTTAAAACTAAAGCAAAAGTCATAAATAAAACTGAAATGTAAAAGAAAAAAAAACTTCCTATAGATAAGTGTTTCAGACAGGTCTGAACATGTGAAAGAGCATAAGGTATGGTGGCTTCTGCATTAATTATGCCCACTGCAACCCTCTGGGCAGGAGGTCTCTGAAAATATAAAATATCATATCAGTCTCTGGGAATACAAAAGGCAGATATTTGGTGAAGTTAATTCATGTCTTGGGACAAATATTAGGTATCAGTGTGACTGATTTGAATCAGGTGCTCAGCCTCCTGTCAAGCTTCCTGCTAATGTGCAGCTGGGGTTGGCTCAAGTTCTTGGATCCCTATAGATCCACAAAGGAGATACAGATCAAATTCCAGGCATCAGGCTGACCCTGATGGGGTTACTCAGTGGATGGGAGATCTCTCTTCAACTCCCTCTCTCTTCCTCTGTACCTCTCTCCTTCTGTTTGAAATAAAAACTAAATAAAAGAGAGAGGTCACCTGTTCTTTACAACAGAGGAAAAAGAAAGAACTCCAGTGTTTTCTGCTCTCTGGTGACATGTCAGTTTTAAATTCAGCCTCAGATGTGTATTCAGAATATTTTGCTTTCACATCTGTTTACACAGGACCCTTCCTTTCTGTTGATGATAGAAGCAACATGAATTGACATGTTTTACCTATAAGAAATTCATCTATGATCATCAGGTTGTGGAGATCTGTAGCTCAAAAGTAAAGTTTTACTTTTAAAGTAAAACTAACTTCCAAACATGAAATCCAGTTCTGATTCAAAGGATTAAAATTCCATTGCGGGTAAGAGGTTGCAAACAGTCTGGCTGGAGCAGAGCTTTATTTCTGAAGTAAACGGACTGAAACAGATGGAGGGAGGAAAGGAAGCCTTCCTAAAGGCACAGTGTCTGGGTGTCACCAGCTGTTGCTGCGAGATAATGGGCAACACCAGTGATGTATAGGAGGAAATCCAAATGCCTGCAGGTCTCAGCTTTGGATAGGAAGAAGAAAAGGAACTCTCTGCATTCTTTTAATTGAGGATGAGGCTGGAATTTGCAATGCCCACTTAAAACGATGCTGCCTTATTTGATTGAGACATGAAATAGAACGCAACAATTTATCTTAATCTTAACTATGAGATCCAGCTGAAACTGTGTAATTCACGGGGTAAGACACAGAGGAGTGGGTAGAGGGAAATAGATGACCAAAATTGAACATATTTGCAATGTTGCCTGTATGCAGCTTTGCTATTTAAGTTTCCACTCAGCGAAATGTTTACATTTTAAATTTTATTGTTTAAATATGGAGAAAGACAGCATCTCTGTTTTTGCATATCTGCCTTTCAAATAAACAAATCTTTTGAAAAGAAAAAAAAAACCCAAGCTTCAACGTGGAAAAAAAAAAAAGTAAAGGAAAATTAGACAATGATGTCCCATGGCAGCCAATGCATATATAAATTGAGAGAAAAAAACTTTGAACATTTGACAGACTAGGTGAATTGATTTTTTACTCAGTACAGAATGGCAAGAATTTTTGCGTTACTGTAAAATGAGCAAAGTTGGTTTTTATTTTAAGTAGGGTTTACAATGTTGATATTTTGTTATTTGCTGCCCATCTAGTATTTCACTTTCCTGTGTATCTTTTTTTGGCATCCAAATGCACATCCTGAAAGACTGGGAAAAATACATCAACAAAGGTTATGGCAATGTCAAAATCAATTATAATCACTGCACCCCTATTCTCACAGTATGGTGTTTCTTATTGTTTTTAGAGGGAATGTTTGACTTGAACTTTAAAGCAGGAAGCCTGGGCTCTGCTGAACCTGACCGATATAACAAGTAGATATCAAAATATCTGTTCCGTGCATACTTGCTAAGCCAGTTATTCCTTTTAAAATAGGACATGCAAGCAACAGTGTATTTGCATGGAAATTGTATACATTCACTAATACATACTCAGATCTTGATGCTAACTGTGCAAACAATATTTAGTAGGTAGATAATAAAATACAGTATTATCATGTGCAACAAAATATGTATAAAATGTATTATTTTTCAGTGTGGAATTTTAGTAATGCATCATTTGTTTTATTTGCAATTGTCATAACCTACCCTCAATGAAAAATGTCGACACATCAGTTAGTCTTCATTAAGAATATGATTTTATCTGAGACAAAGAAGCAAATTTCCTTTCATGTTATTCCCTCTCATTGAATTGTTACAATGCCATAATTTTAGAAGCTATTTCCCATAAAATTAATCAGCATTCAGTAAAATTATTCAGTACGAATCATAAGTTTCCATGAAGCTAAATTACTAAGCTAATAGTATCACCTCAATATGTTGTAAACACAAGTTCAAGGTGACAGTGGTAGCACATTAATTTTCAGAAAATTAATACCTGGAGTTTAGATATAAGGTAAAATTAGAATAAATTTGAAATTATCATTATTTTCACATAACTCCTTTATTAACAGCTGTACCTATTAAATCACGTCTTGTGACTATTGCATGCCTAAAAACTAACATTATGTTATGAGGACATGTTGATGCTCTATTGTATTTTCTGAATTACAAATACACTGTGAAAATTAGATTTCTCTTAGAAATAAATTGTGTCCTTTATTGTCACATCTATAGAATAGTACTTAAGGTGCCACTCTTTGGGAAGTTAGTTTGATTATCTGTTAGCCTGCTTGATTTTAGAAAGGAAACTATTACAATAACGGGAAGGTAGTTAGGAACTATGGTAGCAAACATGTTAGAATATTCAGATGCAGGCAGTTGCAAAATTTATATTTACATAAAGCCTTTGTAAAGAAGATTTCAAGAGATTTGTAGAGGCGCTTTTTTTTGTTGTTGTTGTTGAAGCCTCTACAGGTAGTATAGCACTTTTACTAATGTTTGAAAAAATTTTGTTACAACTCTTTATATGCATTGCTAGCCTATTCATTTGCAGAAGGATTATTAAATCTATTGTGAAATAATTAAATGGTAACTCAAATTTTCAAAAAAGAAAAGGTTACTCAAAAATGATATTCTTAAATTTCTATGAATAATGATTCTGAGACATAATGCTAATTTGAGACAATATATATGTTTCTTTAAATGTTTATTAGATCATACAAAGTGTTTTCTTAATTGAAATACACTTTGTTACCTAGCATAAGAATGATCAAGAATAACCACATTCAGAATGCCTTAATATAGAATTTGTTTCACTTGAGCTGCAAAACAAACAAATGTGTTTTCTAGCATACTTCTCCATTTGACTGTAGTTATCATTTTTTACCCAGCATCTCACACTGGTTTTAAAATATTTCCAGATGATCATTCTTTTCATTAGCTTTCTTCTTTATCAGAGTACCATGTATTGGGGAGGAGTTTCTTACATATCTGTTGATTTTGCATGAAGTATGGGAAATGCATTTTTACTCCATCTGATTTGAATTTTTATGATAAAGAAACATGTATACCACCTTTGAAGAACGAATTGTGGATGTATATAAGTTATTGCTTCAAAAGCTCAGGTATGTTGCCCATATTCTAACTGCTTCTATATGGAATAATTTGACTAAAGAATGATGCAGTTTATCTATATTGTTTCTATAGTACTATTTAATTCAGAGCCTTCTTTTCTTGAATTAGATATTCAGTTCACACTCCAGTTCCTGTAAATGATGCGTGGATTTCTGGCAAGCTTGCTTAGGTAGTTTTAAAAATGATTCCAGCCATTTTCTGGTGTATCTTAATTGCTATAATTTGAATAATTAATTCTATATTTAGAAAATGAGTTCAAGGTGGTGTTTGATTAACCATGTTTAATGAAGTTATTACCTGATTAAATAGCATTTCATGCCCATGACTGATTATACCCAGTGCTAATCAATTTGATTTCAATCATCTCTACATATATGTGTATATGGATACATATATATTTGAAAAATTGTTGCACTTTTTCTGTTATACCTTCCATTATGAAAATTACTTTGATATTCTGTGGCTGATAAGTGTGTATACTCATGGGATTATCTATCTTAGAACAGGATAGAAAACAGTGTTTCAACTCCAGTAGGCACAGCATCTACATATAAGTTTGTTGGCTTGGGAAATAACTTATTTTGAAAAGTTAAGCTTTTAGTCAAAGGAATTAGATTGATTAAGAATGCAGCACTTTTTATTAATAAATCATATCATTGGATTTTTGAAGGGCTTTCTTGTATTTCCCATTTAACTCACAGGTAGTACAGGTCAAACTTCCCATGTCATCTAGAAAAAAATGAGTGATTTTAATTAAAGAGGTTTGAACTATTTTAAATGTTAGAATCCAAAATTTAGGGTTTGTTTTTCCCCAGAAGATGAACAATAGCTGTTATTCTTCCACACTAAGCGCAGAATGAGACAATTTATAATTAAACTTAGAAATTAAATATTTTGTGTCTTAGGACTGGTTTGAAAGCACAAATTAACCCTGCCAGATACCAAAGTGCATTGCTGAAGTTTAGACTATAAAACTTGTTTAAAGTTTAGTAATAATGTACATAGTTTAACTAAGATGACTTCCTATCTGAATATGTCATTAATTCCTTTCTACCTGAAGTAGTTAATAACTTTGCAGTTGATTTCTTCAACAAACCATCTTATGGAATTGTGAGATATTTCTATATTTTCAGTGCAAAAGCAGACTTCAGAGTGGAACAAACCATTGTTGATTGAGCAAATTGAACCCTATTGACAATTATGGACAGTAAATACATTGGAAATATAAGTGCCTTGACAATAACTATAAAACTGTAAACATACATACACATAGGACAGCATGTATAGATCAATGTCCTTTCACTGTATTTTTTTAAATGCAAGTTTTTATATTTGAGAGTAACACATTTTTCTAGATAATAGTAAGTGTTACCAGTGGCTGTGTAATGCATGTTAAACTTTTTAAAAATGCAAAGGCACTGACTTTTGATAATGTTCATAAACATAAACTTATCACATATAGTTAATATGATAATCAACACAAATGAATATAAGTAACATAATCACATGTAAGATCACCAAAAATGCTTTTATAAATATGTTAATTAACCAATATTTTACTAAATTAATTGGGGAAAATACAACGAAAAACTCAATCCGAGAGATACTTTAAAAAAAAAAGTTTTCCCTAGTTGAAACACAATGTTGGAGATAGAGATAGGAAGAGACGAAGAGAGAAAAAGACAGATCTCCCGATTGATGGCCCACCCTCAAGACGGCTGCAAAGGCCTAGACTGTGCAAAGTCGAAGCCAGGAGCCAGGAACCCCATCTGGATCTCCCTCATGGGAACGGGGCACAAGCAGTTGCTCTGTCACTGATTCCCCAAGGTGTGTTTGCCATGGACTGGATCAGAAGTGGAGCAGCCAGGACCCAAGCTGGCATTCATATGAATGCTGGTATTGCAGGTGGTAACTGAATCCACTAAACCAAACTGTCAACACCTGGAAAGTAATTCTTAAAAGATGCTAATAAAATCTGTATTTGTGGCTCTTAAAATTTATTTTTTATGTGTGATTTAAATAATGATTTAAAATACATAAACATAACCAAGCAATATTTCTTTTTCAGATTTCCCTAAAACTTCTAGGAACATTATATATTTCATAAATATTTAAAATACCCCGGGTCCGGCGCAGTGGCCTAATGGTTAAAGTCCTCTTCTTGAACGTGCCAGGATCTCATATGAGCGCCAGTTCTAATCCCAGCAGCTCCACTTCCCAAGCAGCTCCCTGCTTGTAGCCTGGGAAAGCAGTCAAGAACAGCTCAAAGCCTTGGGACCCCGTACCCATGTGGGAGACCTGGAAGAGCTCCTGGCTCCTGGCTTCGGATTGGCGCAGTACTGACCATTGCGGTCACTTGGGGAGTGAATCATCAGTCGGAGGATCTTTCTATCTTTCCTCCTCTCTGCATATCTGACTTTGCAAACAAAATAATGAAAAACAAAAATACCCCTGAATAGTCTTTAACCATTTTCAACCACTAAGCACTTTTGCAATAATATGTCTGTTTTTGTCTCCTGTTCCTCTTTTACTCCCTGCTCAAAAGTGGCTGCTAATTAGTGGTTAACATTAGGCACAAGAATCTGATTGACAATAATAGGAAGGAACCATAAATAAGCATTTTACACATTTCAAAACATTTTTTAAAGTGCTTTTTTTCTAATGAGCTTAAGTGTACATAAGAACATTTTTCTTAATGCCTTAGTTATTATTTTGGTGTTTGTTAAAGTACCCAAATTTGATATTTTTATAAACTAGACTTCATCACCTTCAGGAGAATTTGTGCTATATGGAAACTTGTATCATCAAGGAAGTGACTTTTTTTTTAAGATTTATCTCATTTGTTTGAATAACAGAGTCACATGCTGAAATAACCTTGTGTAGCAGCCACTACCCACATGTTCTTCACAATGTACTGTTTTCCTTTGATAAATGACATTGGCATTCTTGGCTCCGTTCCCTTAATGTGAGGGTGACCATGGCAACAAACTATACTTTCATATATACATTTTCTTAACAAGTATATAATCCAGTAACACTTATTTGAAAAAAAAAAGCTATCTTATTTTAAGGTGAAAATCAAATATAGGGAAGAGTTTTTTAGCTGACAGAGGTTGCTTTCTGATGGATTTGTGTGTACTTTCAATAATCTGTCTTGAAATTTGAGTATTTGAGTTTTTGCTTGTATCTGATGATGAAAATGATCACAATTCATTGCCATTTGTTCATTAGCAAGTGGAATCTGTTTTTCTTGAAATATGGTAGGCTGTGATTTCCTAAGGCAAGTAGAATTTGTTGGAATTGATTTTATGATAACTCAAAGCGAGGCTCAAAGAAGTCTTACAAGATAATTCGTTGCTCTGGGAAGCAGCTGGTGTTTATGCAAAATAACTAAGGCTAACCTGGTGAAAGAAGGCACGCATGGGTAGGTACCAGTCATCCTGTTACCACTGTCCCATTTGAAGTTGCCAAGCATCAGTGATCCTTAACTGGCTCACCCTCAACATGAGTTAGTCAAGTCCAGGCAGAACTTGTGCAAATTTCCAGCAAGACAAGCTAAATAAATTTGGCATTAAGAAAAATTTTCTGTGAGTTAACTCACACAAAGGATTGATTTTCATGTATTGTATAATAATAATTATAATGAGTCTTGGAAACGCTTGTTATAAAATTTTTTAAAAAGGAAATAGAGCAGTCCAATGATGGCATGAAGAGAAAACCTTTGGGGGAACAAACCTAGATCAAGATATCAACGTATAGAATCAAACAAGGAAATATTGAGTCAGGAAAGTAGTCAGGTCAGCTAGAAGATTTTAAGAACTAAGTAGATCTCAATTTGACCAAGAAGCATTAGTAATTCATTTAATTAAAGTCATTGCTCTGCACAGATAAGATCAATGCTTTGTGCGCTCTTATTTCTCATTTTAAATCTAACAAATCTCCAATGATCTATCTTTTCCTTTGTAACTCTGTAATCTTCCATTTCAGAGATGATGAAACAGAGTGGTTAAGTTGACTCTCTCCAGGTAATGAAATGGAATGGATCCGTGAGTAGAGGGCCATGAGTGTTCTGATTCTTGACTACTTGCTTTTGAATAGTTTGCCTTACCAAAAGATAAACAAAGGAAAGCCCACAATAGGGATAAATTAAAAATGAAGAATCAATGTACTACTATTCTGGAAGGACCATTTAGCTAAATTAAATATTTTAAATTATTATAATTATAACCATCATCTTTCCTTAAACTCTGTGCTTCTCCTCTGAGATTTTAAATAAGTACAGACACATTTCACTCAAGGGCTGTGTGCCTGGGTGTGTGTTTCTTCATTGGTGGCTTGTATAAGAAAAGATTTATTTTATTTTTATTTAAAGTGCAGAGTTACACAAAGAGAGGGAAAGGCAGAGGAAGAGACATTACTGAATTTTTAAAATTTATATAAAGGAAACCAATTTCATATTTACAGCTTTAAGAACATATACTTCCCACATTCTCTCCTTCCATCCCACCTGCTCCTGCTTTCCTTTTTTATTTTTAATTTTTGCAATAACACACTTTCCATTTACTTTATAATCACAAGCTTAATCCTCCACTGAATAAGGAATTCAGCAAATAGTAAGTACAAATATCACCCTAATCTTCATGGGGCAAGGCAACCGAGATACCAACTAGTCTCAAATGAACAAAACAAAGACCAAAGTGAGCAACAGAAAGGCACAGATCCTAGGTGGTATTTTTGATATAATAAGATTTATAAACATATTTTACTCCATTTAAATGTAAGCTATCAGTTTAACTTTTAAATAAATGTTGGGAAATAGCAGCGAATTATCCATCTACGTAAACTAAAGATTTACTGAACATTAATGATAATCAAATATCAATTTGTACTTTACTACTGTAACCTTATTTAATTTACAAACATGTCTGATGACTTATTCCCAATGGGAAATTTGATATAACAATTTGGCTGATGAGTTTGGTCTTTCTAATTTCTTTTGAATCTACCTTTAGCTTTGCTCCAAAAGAAATGTGTAATGTCATGACGGTCCTTGGAATATTTTAAAAATGAAGTTCTAACAATTTCCAAATGCTTTTATAATATGAAGCTCTGTAACAGAGTATAGTATGTATTTAAATAAATGCAAATTAACAGTGTAAAAGAAATGGAAACAATACGACATTCAAAATACTGAAGATAATCATCACAGTCCTTCATATAAAATTACAAGAGTAATACATGAAATGAATTTATACAAGCCTGTAGAAGCATTTTCCACAGGTTTGCTAAGACATATTAAATCACATTTGCATTTTGATACAATTTAAGCTCATACTTCACTCAATCTCTCTCTGCCCTTAGTGAATTACAAAATAACAAGATATTTTACCTGTCTCTCAGAAGAAAGTGATTAGTGTACTTCATTGAATCAACCTGTCTTAAATGCATAATTCCCCACCACACAGGCATATCCCTTTATGTACATACATTTTCAGCTAACACTAATATATCCAACTTTAAAAGGTACAATATATGCAGACAAGGTTCAATCAATCAGGTAACCAAAATGTAAAACAAGGATATCTGGAAGTGATTTGAAAGTTTATTGATTTCAATTGAAACGATGTCTGTCGATCACTATAAAGTTCAAAGTTCATGTTTTAACTCATATTTTGACAATTTGATGATAAAAATGATGTCTAATTCTCTTCTGTTTTAGAAGCTAATTCTAATTCCCTCAATTAATACACATAAGTGTGGTTTCCATTATTTACATCTTCTCTATTGCACATTTATATATATATATATATATATATATATATATCCAGCATGATTAAATCGTTGCCTTGCAAGCACCAGAATCCCATGTGGGCATGCTTCATGTCCCAGCTGTGACTATTTGGGGAGTGGACCAGTGTACCGAAGATTTTTCTCTGTCTCTCCTTCTCTCTGTAAATCAGCCTTTCCAATGAAAATAAAATACATTTTAAAAAATGTACTCATTTATTTTACAAGAAACACAAAGCATCAGAGAGACGGAGAGGGAGAGGGAGAGAGAGAGAGAGAGAAATTTCTTATTCACTCCCTTACTAGTTGCAAAAGCTAAGACTGGACCACATCAGAGATAGCAGTCAGGATCCTCCTCTTTGCTTCTTACATGGGGCAGCAGGGGTCATGCACTTGGGCCATCTTTAGCTGCCTTCCCAGGTGTATCATTAGGAGCTGGACTGGAAGCAGAACATTCAGGACTGAAACAAGCACTCTGATATGAGATGCTGCCAATACAGACATTAGCTAATCAACACCTCAAAGCACTCAGTATACAATAGTGTATTAGAATGCTATCCTTACACGTAACAAAATGCATGACAAACAATGGCTTTAACAGCAGGAGCTATCCTTCCATATCCATTACTTCTGAGTGGAAAGTTTTGCTCACATGGATTTAGGGATTCAGTAATGTCATGACTCAGTGTGGATACCAGGATCAAACCTGAAACACTTTACCCTGAAAATTCATACATTTAAACATCCCCATATCTCAGTGGTTAAGCAAAACTCATAGCAAATACATACGAAAAACTGCCAATAGCATGATTATATTAATGTGTCTTTACATAATTGTCTAGAATATTTGGAAGCTTAAATATATCTAAAAATCCATTTATCTGTACTAAGCCTTCTCAAACCTTTTGTGCTTTGAAGCAGGAATCAAATGGCCAATAATAAAAATAGGGATCAAACAATAAAAAAGAAGTATATGTATTAATTTATAATTCATGTAGTATATCTTATGTTATAGTATTATATATGTATTATAGTATAATAGAAAATTAAATGTTGTACATTATCAGCTTATGGATCTTAACATTTATGTTGACTGAAAGATTTTTGTCACTACATGAAAATGTGCTTGAAAATCTAAACCTAATTTATCCATCATGTAGTCTTATGTGTTGTCAAGCTACACTAATATGTAATTCACATAATACTGTATTCAATATGAATGTATAATAATAAAATAAAAATAAGTTTAAATATATTATAGTGTCTGATTATGGGTCTTACAGTTTATGCTGAGTTTAAGACATTTTATCAGTTAATAACAGTGACTGATCAATCTTTTATCCATGTTAAAGCATTAGGTGCTTTCTTCACCTGTTTTTTGCCTTCCTTTATGGTACTTTATCACACTTCAAGTGAATCACACAGATTCCAAGAGATTTCCATTTACAATATTATTATTGTGAGTTGACCAAATCTATCCCAGAAATGGGTTGAAGGCAGAGCCTAAAAACTCAGGATTCCTTATTCACCATCTGGCACTGACCAGTGTACTGTCCCATACCACTGCAAATGGAAGAGGGGGAGCAGCTCCGATCAGCTGTGTTCAAGGGTTCTTAAGCAGCAACCATCCAATCAACTAAGAGAGCTTTGGCACATGATGCAAATCATTCAATCAACCAAGTTTACATCAGTGAACAATACAAATTTTCCAACCAACAATAGCGGCACAAAATACAGATGCCCAGTTTAAGCATCATGCACTTTAATATATCCAGTCAATAGGAACTTCATTCTGTCTAGTAGTGATCAACTGAACCAGGCGAACAAGTCCTTCCAATTCCATGTACAGAAACCAATTTGAGGCAATCAGCTTACTACGTGAGAAGTAAAAGAAAAAAACAAGATCTTATTCTGGAAGGAAATATCTTACAGTAAATACTCTAACTCACATTCCTGAAACTTTATGAGAACTCAACGTTATGTATACATCCCAGAAACGTTCTAGGAGATCTAGCCATAATGTTGTCATTTTACTGTCTGGGCTATCACACTATAATCTAATTGAAGGCATCATTAACCACAGATGAAGATGAGCAGCCTGTCCCAATGTCACTCCCTCTCTACATCCTGTATTCTTTCTCAATCTCTGCTCAAATTAGACAGAAAAAAAAAAAAGAGATCAGCACTTGGATTCCCAGAATAAAAGACTCCTTTAATTCAAAAAGTATTGATTAACTACTATTTGCATATACTCCAAATCCAACAGCCTACAAAACTGACAAGATTCCTGCCCTCCTGGCATTTATATCCCACTGGGTACCAATAGTGTCAGGTTAAGACAGCACCTAGAAGAAAATCTAAAGTTAGGAAGAGGACATTGTCAATGTGAGGGATTGGTCATGTTTATGAGAAATGTTCTCCAATAACAACAATCACAGGCATGATTTGCTGATGCATTTAGCTAGATGTAGGAAAAAAAGAGGAGGGTCAAGGATTCTTTTAAGGCATTCATGTTGTGGCTTAAGTGATAGAGTGAATGGTTGTGCTGCTTCCTGAGAGCAGAGATGATATCAATAGTATTGTTCAAGACATGTCCATTTGAGATGTATTTTAGATAACCCGGCTGAATTACAAAGGACCACAACATGAGGATGAAAATGAATTGCACTAAAAAGATTCAAAACATAGAATATTTAAAGTGTTGCGTGAGAGCCATCTTCCCTGTAACTTGTTTTATTTTTAATAGCCACAAAGCAATTCCATAGAAAAAATCTTGGTAATAATTTATTAGGAGCAGACTTGCAATTATGTTGGTATATTAAATGCAGTCACCCTTGTAGTCTTGTGCAATTGACCAATATAATGTTCAGCTGGCTAGGTCATTCAATTTAACAGGGTTATGACAGTTCATCTGTTTAACAATCAGGAGACTCCTACAACAAATAAACATTTAGGAGAAGAATGAATTTTAACGTGTAAAAGCAAATGGAGATATTTTCTCAACTTTGGAACAAGATCTACCTTTTTCTCACATAAAAATTTGAAGTTTAAAATTTTACATTCGACATTAAATACAGTTTATCTATCTATCATCTATTTATCATCCATTTATCCAATGGGGTTCATTTTTAATGCAGGTTCTCGCCTCTCACTTGAGAAGCAATTCAGGTATAGGTACATGTATCATATACAATGGGATAAAGTGTATTTAAATGGTAAAAAAAAAACAAGCAAACACACACAGAGGTATAGTTGTAGCATGGAATAGAGGAAAGGAAGTAGGGGAGACTAGAGAGAGCCCAGGACAGCTCAACACCTCTGTTAGTTAGCCTCCCACAGAAGAGAGCGAGCACTCCGAGCACCTCCTCTCATTAGGCAATGTGGTTCTCTTGGGGATTTGTAATACACCATGAAGTTCCACATGGAGACTGATGTGCAGATTTATACAACCTGTTTTCCACAGTTTCTAGATGAAAATAAGACACCTTAAAAATTGGGTTTTCTGGGACCTGGCACCATGTCTTTTTTTCTTATTTCTAAACACAATGTATTTTATTCATTCATTCATTCATTCATTCAATTGAAAGCTTTACAGAGAGAAGGATCTTCCCTCTGTTGGTCCATTCCACAAATAGCTGAAATGTCCAGAGCTGAGCTGATCCAAAGCCAGGAGCCAGGAGCGTTTTCCAAGTCAACTGCAAAGAATGCAGGGTCCCAAGGTTTGGTGCTGTTCACGATCACCATTAGAACTAGGGCCCATATGGGATCCCAGAGTTTGCAAGGGGAGGGCTTCAGCCACTCCCTGCGCTGGGCCCCTGGCACCATGTCCTAATGAGTAAATCATCACTTGCGAGTACAAGAATCCCACATGGGCACCAGTTCAGGTTCCAGCTGCTCCACTTCCCTTCCAGTTCCTTGCTTGTAGCCTGGGAAAGCAGTGGAGGATGGCCCAAAGCATTGGGACCATGCGCCTGCATGGGAGACCTGGAGGAAGCTCCTAGCTTCGGATCGGTTCAGCTCCTGCCATTGTAGCTACTTAAGGTGAGAAGCAGTTAACGGAAGATCTTTCTGTCTCTCCTTCATATTCTGATCTGCCTTTCCGATAAAAATAAATCTTTTTTTAAAATCAGGTGTTCTGATAGACTAATTAGATAAAATTATGTGAGGCAGGGACTTCTGGTCTGTTACCAGCAGCTCAGCTAGTTACACTATCCAAACTCAGAAGAAAATTTGTTTTCTTCTTTTTTTATTCCTGTATTTATGCTATGGACCAATGCCAACCTCTATCCTTATCTCATGTAGAATTTCCACACAAAGAGGACAGTGAGAAAGGCAAGATTTATTTATATTAGAAACCTTCTCCTCAGCAAAATCAGGAAGAGGGCTCTAAAATAGGAAGACCCAAGAAACTGGACAAAATAGGAACTCTTAAGCATAATTTGAGTGTAGAACAGAAAGTCAAGAATAAGAGCACATTGGAAAGTCTGAATTGTAATCTTGCCAAGCCTGCTCCTGATAAAACAAACAAGAAAGAAATCAAGGGAGTAGGATAAATAACCTCATCTATTCCCATGATATCATTAGGCACTCAGAGGAATAAGACTGGCATTTTTGTCTTGCTAAAAGGCAGTTTCTGTGGAGAGGCAAGCATCTTGTTCTTTCTACAAAGGACTTACCCCTTTCTCATTTCAACAGAGAACTGGCTGCCTATTAGTTTATTTATCTCCTGATATTTTCTTAGTCACTGTTCTTTAGTCTGGGATATGGCAAGTCTGGTAGATTAGGGCCACCAGCTGGAATCCACACCTCCCCCACCCTAGGTAATGTTATCTCTCTACCAGTCAAATGGCCCCTTCTCCAGGAAACATCTCCCCTGACCGGGACCTGGGGGAAGCACCTTGTAACCACTCCTTTTTCCAACCATACAGGATTCCTTAATGGAGAGGGGTGCTCTCTCATCCATGGACATAGAAGACTGAGATACTAAAAAAATGTGTCTCTCATTTTTTCTCTTCCTGGCTCATTCTATTTCTGAACAAGCCCCAACTGTGCCTGTGATTACTTTATATTTTAAATAAACTTCACCTCTTCCTGGGCTTTATTTGGGCCTATTCTCAGAATGTTTTTCTATGAGAGGTAAGTGCCTTGGGGCTAATGCTGTGGTGTTAGTAGGCTAAGCCTCTACCTGTAGCACAGGCATCCTGTTACCCATATCAACAGTGTGTCCCGGCTGCCCCACTTCCCATCTAGCTCCCTGCTGCTGCCCCGGGAAAGCAGTGGGGGATGGTGTCAGTACTTGGGCCTCCACAGCCATTTGGGAGACCAGGAAGAAACCCCTGGCTTTGGATAAGCTCAGCAAAGACTGCTGCAGCCATTGTGGTGGTTAAGTAGTAGATGGAAGATCTCTCAGTGTTCTGCAATCTCTGTAAATCTGCCTTCCAAATAGTAATAAAAGAAACCTTAAAAAGGAGGCAAGAGCCTGAAATAGGAATTTTCAGACCCACCTAACTCACAGCAAGTCCTTCCCTTTTTATATTTTAAATTATTTTATTTTTCTCCCCCCTCAATTCTTTTCCACACAGAATGAAGTATTTGTCTTTGCTAACTTGGAAAAACAAAATACTTCCTCTGTACGATAATTTGTTCCTCCCACTATGAAATTCTAGCTGAAATACAATGTTGATCATCTTCATTTTAAAACCTGAACTTGTTATATCTTACTATTCTGCCTGTTAATTTACTGATACTGTTCACATACATTTACCAGGGCTCCAGGTAAATTATAAGAGATTATTTTCGATATTACTTGGGTATCCTCAACATTTAAAATTTAAAATAACATTTAAAATATTTTGTTCATCTTTTTCTTACTTTGAAATCTAAGACCCCTAAATTCTAATTTGAAATTTAAATAAGCCTTTAACTTTTCTAAATGTTTCTAAATATTTTTTGTTTACTTTTGCAGCTATTTTCTTGATGTTGAAGCAGAGGTGGATCCTCTTCCCTAACTCCATTGGTTACTTTGTGATCACAAACTATGAAGGCAGGGACAGGGAAGGATGATTGAATAGTGAAGCAAAGTTATGTCATGGACTGGGACTCTTACACACTGTATGTTTTGTCTGCCCTAAGTGTGCTTCCAATGGTGGGCTGAGGGGCAAACAAGGAACAAGAAAAAAGGGCTAGAGCTGGGACAATGTTTCCCTGTACTAGTAGTCAAAAATTAAAAATGAAGGTAAAAATAAATTACTGACATCCATTACTTGAGGCAAAGTCCAAATTAGTACTATACATAGTATAGATATACATAGTCCTTCCCAGGATACATCTCCATTTTAGAACTAACTTGTCAACTTTTTTTCCACCATGTTTTGCATGTCACCTGATCCCTCACAGTTTACTCTTTAGCCAAAATAAACTAACATGCATTTCTTAATCAAAAATTCAAGTTCCTTAAAAGGAAATCGAGAATATTTTTAACGTTTTGTATACTGTTTATTCTATATTCTGTTCATCAAATTTTTTTCTACTACTAACTTTACTCATCTGAGAATAGTGTGTTACTTTCAAGACATAGTGCAATTCCTTTCCTTCTGTGGTTGTGATACACACTTCACTTTGGCTTTGGCAGTTTTATTTGCATATCACCTTATCATTATCCATACACTCCGTGACAGTGTACTTGGGTCACTGTCTTTCTAATGGTTCAGCCTAAAAATAGATGCTTCATATAGATCAGGATTTACAGAACCTCTCAAACAGAGCTTGATTTTTTAATATTTGTCTTGATTGCTTCTGTTTAGACAAACAGCACAAAGAGGAAAAGCTGCCATGAGTCACAAAACATATTATTGAAAGAGTTGTTTATTTAGGCACAGGGTCAAATTAAAATTAGATTGAAGATGAAATTTTTTCTCTAAAGTTCATTTGCATTAAATCCTAGGATATTTTAGAAAGATTGTTTTGGTCTTGAGTAAAGAGTGTTTCTGCAAAGGATTTATGAATCATCTTTTTATTCATTTATCACTATCATTTTACAGCTTGAGGGAAAGTAGGATTCATTTTAAGAAGAAAGAATTACAGGTATATTGTAAGTTATGCAATGTACAAAATGGAGGCGATAGCCTGATAGTAAAAGAAAAATTTTATTATAAACGACATTTTAGGAGATTCTGAAAAGCCTTACTTCTGAACAAACTTATAGAAAATAAAAACTCATTCTATAAGTACCCACCCGTGCATATGCACAGAGACCCACATCCCAATTCAGAGATTCACTGAAAATCAGGTGGAACAAAAACTAAGAATCTACATTAAGAATTTATTCCTGAAGAGTCTCTATACAATATTCCATAAACTGTTATCTCAATTAGAAAGTTAATTGGGTTATCCTTCCAGGGATCCAAAAGAAAATTTGACTGTTTTTGAAGACTCCCCGTTAATAGGTAATGAAAGCTCACAAATACGGTGTTTGTTGTTAATTTCAGATAATTAAACCGTAGACAATATTATTTGTTAGGTCTTTATTCCAGTGAGAGAGGGAGCTGCGGGTAAGGGAGAGAAAGCTGGGCAGAAGATGGGTGCAGGAAGTGAGCGAAGGCAGAGGGCGAAGGAGAGAGAGGTCTCCTGCCCTACTGATAGGAGGTGGTTCCAGTGAACAGCAGAGAGAAGGTCCAAGCGTGGGAGCATGTCTCTTCGACCAGCAGGTGGGCATTGCAAACAGAGCGCCATGAGGGATTGGTAGACAGGGCCACCAGAGCTGCAGGAGGATTGATAAATAACGGAGTGGGTGGGTACTGGGGGAGGGGCTGCAAAGGATTGGCAGAGAGGGCTGTCTGGCACGGTGTCATCAAGGTACAGCGGATTGCTGGGAACAGGGTTATAAAGTTACAGCAGATTGGGTTTAAAATGGCACAGAGTCCATAATGGCAGCGGCCTTATCAATCAGGGCTGATGTTCGATCATCCCTCCCAAGAATAGCTCTTATGAATGTCATTCAATACTTGTTTAAAAACTCCTAAAGCTAGAAAAATCACAGTTCTTTGCTTTAGGTTTATTTTATTTAAAAGAGAGAGTTGCAGAAAGAGACAGAAAGAGGGAGAAGCTTTCCTTCCATTGGTTCACTCCCCAAATGCCTGAAACAGCCAGAGCTGGACAGATGGAAACAAAGCGTGGGGCACTTCATCTGGGCCTCCCATATGCGGATCAAGAGCTAAGAACTTGTGCCATCTTCCACTGCTTTCACAGATACATTAGCTGGATCAGAAGTGGAGATGCTGGCAGGCAGCTCTTTCTCCAGCTATGCCACAATGCCTTGAAGGGCACGGTTCTTATACAGTTTAAATCTAAAACTGGAAACCTATCAGCATAAATGTAATTATAACAAATAAATTTCCTACAAGCAGAAACAAATCTTTTATCTCTGTAGTACAGCTACCACCAATAATAACACATTCTTAGAAATATAATTATTTTAGGTATAAAATTATTAAAACACTCTGTTATTTATATATTCAATAATGAATATACTAATGGAACGCTAATTCAGAAATGAACATGTTCACCAACTTAATCAGGCATGTGAAGAAACATTATAGACCAAAATTTAAATATTATTGAAGTTATTAGAAAATCTAAAGTAAATATCATCTTACCACTGGCAGTTAGAAAAACTGTCAGTTTAGAAGAACCACACTTTTGGAAAAATTAATTTACAAATCAAGTCATGAGATAATATATTTCACTCTATGTCTAATGAATAGTTATTAGTTCTTCAAAGTCTGTTAATAGAATATGAAGTGTAAAGTAATTAAAGTAATTTTGTAGACATTCAAAGCGTGTATAGGGTCACTGGAGACCAAACTACATTTTTGTTTTGTTTTTCTTATCATTTGATCTTTCAAGTGAAAATCTTTGTTGTACCAGGATTTTCTGATTAGCATATTTGTGTCAGGACTGATACTTCTCAGTGTTCGAATCATTTTAAGCTTCATTTCAGGGAGTGTATCAATCTCTCAGTGCCTGCTCCAGGGTTGTTACTGAAATAGGAAGAAACATTTTGAACAAGTAGAAAGCACACTCTGAGTTCAGAACTGCTTTTTATTTTCTGTGGTGTCCTTCAGAGCTACTTTCACAGCTCCTCAATCGCTTCTTTCCTTCTCCGATTTTATGCTTCTTTTATTCCCAGAACTCAAGTGTGCACTTCCCCCACCACTGATTCTGCCCAAAGAGGATCCCCAGGGGGAGTGTTTCCTCAGATCTTCAAATTTGTGGAGCCATTTCTCCACTGTCAGCCTCCAACTTTCAGTTAGAGATCAATTCTCTCTCTGTTAGTTTTCCCCTATGGCTCATAAAATTTTGTTTCTTGCCAAATAAAATGAACCAAGCATGAGTCTGCTCTCATACCTCCCACCACCACCACCCGCCCCCCGACCCCTGCAACTGAATTTATGTGCGGGTGAAAAGGCCAGGTCACCACTGAGCTCATCAGCAATTCTCTTTGCAGTGTTTTAGTTCACAAAAAGCCTCCTCCCTCTGAGTGAGGGGCTTGCACCCCTCCAGGCAGATGGCTCACTTTTCAGGCTTTCCAACCTGCAGGCATTTGGCATCCATATTCACAAACTGGTGATTTTGGTGTTTGTTTTAGACTCCTGGCAGATTAAAACAACACAACCAAACTATCTCGAATATGGGTCTCCAAAAAAAGCATGCTCTTAGATTTCAAATATTCACTGTAAGAGTTCATGTGAAAAATATAAATTCACTGACAAGTGCCACCTCCTGGATTTGCAACTGCCATTGAGTAACACTGGTCAGATTTGCATTTCATCAAGACATGCAAGCAAGACATTACCTGAATAATTAAATTTACCTAAATGCTGTTTATGGAATTTCAGGTTCTGCAAATGATAGAGTTTAAGAATTATTTTGGATAAACTTCAAAATGCCACATGCAAGTTTTTGAACCACTGTATGGAAATGTGAAAATAAAAATTAGAGGGCAAGAGGCAAGTATTTCTTTGTTGGGTGGGAATATATTTGCTGTCCACTAATAACTGTACCCATCTATAACAGGAAAATAAAATCACTGTGAGCTTTCTTGTATACTTTCCTACTAACTTGGATATACAGAATATTGATATTTTAACAGAGTAAAGCTCAAAACCAACATTAATTATTTGCTTCAAGAATCATAAATTACTTATTTTTGTTAAAAGTATTTATTTCTTCTTTAAAGTGGTTTATCTTCCATGATTTGGGAGGAATAAAAAAACTATTAAACCATTTTTTTAGTGCTCTGTAAGTCAGTATGTGGTATAAACTGCTGTAGATCCTAAAAAGGGCATTTATGTGAAGTGCTCTTGAATATTTTTTTTAGATTTTTATCTTCACTGGAAAGGCAGATTTTGCAGAGAGAAAGATTGTCCACTGCTTTTTCCAGGCCACGAGCAAGGAGTCGGATGGGAAATGGAGCAAGCAGGACTCAAACCGGTACCCACGTGGGATTCTGGAATTGCAAGGGGAGGATTACCATCACACCGGCCCCTTGAATATTTTTAAATTGCAATAAGAATTATGGGTTTTAAATATGATCCTTGGGCCTGGTGCAATAGCATAGTGACTAAAATCCTCACCTTGCATGTACCTGGATTCCATATGAGTACCAGTTTGTGTACCGGCTGTTCCATTTCTGTTCCAGCTACCTGCTCATGGCCTGGCAAAGCAGTCGAGGACAGCCCAAAGCCTTGGAATCCTGCACCTACATGGGAGACCTGGAAGAAGCTCCTGACTCCTAGCTTCAAATTGGCTCAGCTCTGGCATTGCAGTTACTTGGGAAGTAAGCCAGCAGACAGAAGATCTTTCTCTCTGTCTCTCCTCCTCTCTGTAAATCTGCTTTTCCAATAAAAAAAAAATCTTTAAATATACATATACATAAATACTACTATCTATATACACATGCACGTATAATGTTCGATAAAGAATGTACTAAAAGTGGCCAAGAAACAGAGAATTTGTTTGCCAACAAATGTTTATACCATGTACATACACATATGTCTACACCATCAAATACATCATCATTCTAAGGTTTTCAATCAGGAAAGTTTATCTCAGTCAAATCCCTGTGGTCTAGTTTTTACAAAAAATATTTCCTCTTATTTATTATAAATCCCAGATATTTTACTACATAGCATTCATAAGAAAGGAAAAATAAGAAACAATAGTTAACTTTTACATTTTATTAGAAACCTAGGTTGTTTGCTTCCAACTATAAATGCAGAAAACAAATATTATAAAGGAAAAATTCAAGTTCTGAAAAGGATTTATTTATTTTTATTGGAAAGGCAGATCCTTAGAGAGATGGAGAGACAAAGATCTTGCATCCACTGGTTCATTCCCAAAATGACCAGAGCTGAGCCAACACAAAACTGCAAGCCAGGAGTTTTTTCCAGGTCTCCCATGTGGATGCAGGGTTCTAAGGCTTTGGGCCATCCACTGCTGTCTTCTCAAGTCACAAGAAGTGGGCTGGGTGGGAAGTGCTGCAGCCAGGACAAGAATCCCCGACCATTTGGGATGCTGTCATGTGCACACCGAGGATTAGCCAATTGAACAATCATGCCCACATCATTATGGAAAAGAAGTCTTTCTTTTAAAAAAAATCTTGCTGGTGGATGTTGTTGTCAAGCTGAATACACATCATGGATTCTATTCCTTTTGTGTGTGAACATTTCACAACATTTGTTATTGTTCATTTTCTGATAAAAACCATTCTAACACATGAGAGATGGTATCTCACTAGGGCTTTAATTCACATTTTTTCATAAACAGCAACATTGAACATATTTTTATATATTTAGTAATCACTGGTATGTCTTCCACATGAATTTTTTGCTTAATTTTTTCATTTATATAAAAAATAAATTTCAGGCATATCAAACATGCAGGTTAAGAACACAATAAAACTTCACTTCTTACTCTTTGTCTTTGCCTTTTTCCGCCCTCACTTCTCTTTGTTTTCGTCTTGTTCTTCTTCTTCTTCTTCCTTTTAATGTTTGCAATGGCAAACTCATTCCTATATGTATTTTGTATTCCATATTAACAACCTCAGACCAGAAAATGCATAACACTTGCCTTCTTGAGACTGGTTCATTTCACTAAGCATCCACTGTGTTGAAGAGACAGGGTTTCATTCTATTTAGTGGCTGTGTGTTATCCCATAGTGTATAAAGAATCAACCCAGATGTCCATCAACTGATGACTGTATAAATAATATATTTACAATTTTAAGAAAATTTTACTCAGATCCCTTACCATCTTTTAACTGAATTTTTAAAATTATTAATTTTCATTGAGAAGGCAAGGTTTATCCACTAGGCCTTTGCTCTGGTATTGTTTTGTCTTAACTTTTTTTATGGTTTGAATATTGTTCCTTTATTAGTTAATATGGCTTGCAAACAGTTTTTCCCAAGGCAAAGATTGTCTCTGAACATCGATCAGTTCCTTTATTTTGCAAACTAAATAATTCTATTGCATTATTTTCAAAGTTACAATTTTTTTAATTTTTAATTTTAATTTTAATTTAATTTTTTTATTTTTAAAATTTTATTAGAAAGGCAGATCTACAGAGGCAAGGAGAAAGATAGAAAGATCTGTCCACTGGTTCACTCACCATGTGGCCAAAACAGCTGGAGCTGAGTGATCTGAAGCCAGGAACCAAGAATTTCTTCTGTGTCTAGCACAAGGGGGCATGGTCCCAGGCATTGGACCATCCTCTACTTCTTTCCCAAGCCACAAGCAGGTAACTACATGGAAAGTATAGCAGCTGGGACATATGTGGATCCCATATGGGATTCCAGCATTTAATGAGGAGGATATGTCAATAGAGCCATTATGCCAGGCCCAGAATATTTGTTAATAAGGTAAAATCATATAACTGTGACCTTCTATAAACACACAAGGCTTGAGTGACAGACATTGTAGTGCAGCAGCTTAAGGTACCAGGAGCAGTGTAGCCATTCAGATTCAGAGTTTCAGTTAAACTCCTTCCAATCCAGTTTCCTATGAATGTACCTGGGTAATCAGCAGAAGATGAGCTAAGTGCTTGAGCTCTTGCTGCACACAATGGAGACCCACACGAAGTTCCAGGTCCCTAGCTCCAGCATGACTCAGCTCAAGTCATAATGGACATTTGGAGAGTGGATTGGAAATGGAAGATTTCTCTTTCTCTCTCTGTTTTACGCATGCTCTCTCTCTCCTCTGTCTCTGTATTAGCCTTTTAAATTAAATAACAAAAAAAATGAGAAAAAGCTAAACCTACAAAGCTTAGAAAAACAACATCATATTGTATGTGAAGACTTTACTTGATAAGCCAAGAACACAGGAACTTCTAAATTAATGAAACTCTAATTTTTAACAGTTCTTTCAAGCTCAGGTACTTTGCAACAGAGAAAAATTTCCATTTCCATTTTTATTATTTTTATGCTGTTTCATATTCTAGAATAAACTGAATCTGTAGATCTGTAAGAATAGTGATTCTAAACTCATTAGCAATGTTAAAATTATTTTGATTATTTTATTAGTATATTGCATACGCTTATAACAATATTATAATTACAGAGGTCTTGGCTCAACATTGTTTTCTGACAAATCACACAAATATTTTGAAGTTTTATCAATTTTGATTCCTAATAAGACAAATATAAATGTCTATATTTCATATTTTAAAATAAACGTTCAGAATTTGCATAAAGGATTTAAGATTTTCTAAAAACCCATCAAGCATAAAAATGTCTATCTTAAATCCAAACATTTGCCATTATCTTTCTCTGCTATTGCTCCTAGTATAGTATCAACCATGGGGATTAATTATAAATTCTTATCAAAAGAACTGACTTCTGTATTCCTGAGCAACCTGGGAAGTGGAAAATTGAGAACTGTCTGTCATACCAAGCAATTTTACAGACCAGCAGAGCTCATGAATACATGTAACACACGTTCTCCAGATATCCGCATGCCCTTCACAACGCCAAAAACAAAGGGCTCATGAGCCCAACCCAAATATGCAAATCTGTTCTAGAAAAATAACCAACAAAAGTAAGTCATGTTTAGTAATGAATGTCCCAATAGATTATCTTACACAGAAATTCCCCAGGGGTAAGATCACTATTCCTTTATTTCATATACGATCTTCAAATCACCTAAAGATGATCTTCTTCAAGCTGACATACAGTAACATTGCGGATACACCACACTATTTGCTTTCTATTGATATCAGACATTTTGTAGAAGAATGATTCATTTCAGTTAAATAAAAATTGCATCTTCCATAACCATAAAACTTATACAGGAGCAACATTAACTTATTTGATCTGTAAAGCTGAAGTACTGGAAACATTAACTCATACAGGATGAAACGTGGATTCTAGTGTCCTGGATGCTGACAAAAAAAGACAGCCAAGCTGCCTCCCCTCACTCAATTCTGCTGTTTTACTAAGGAGTTAACAATTTTAAAAAGCCTTATGTGAGTTTAAATGGCACAATTATAGAAAGAAGGAGAGACAGAGACAGAGTTCTACCAACTGTTGGCTCAATTCTCAAATGGTTGCAATAGTTAGAGGGATTGGATTTGAAGCCAGGACTCGGGAGCTTCTTCTGGGGCTCTCACATGAATTCAGGGGCCCAAGGACTTGGGCCATCCTCCACAGTTTTCCCAGTACATAAGCAGAGAGTTGGGTGCTGCTGGAACAGCCTAGGAATGAACTAGTGCCCATGTGGAAATGCTGATGCCATGGGCAGAAGCTTACTCTACTGTGCCACAGCACTGACCCCAGATTTAACAATTTAATCCACGTAATGTGATATGCCAAATGAAATGCTTTAGAAATGCAGCTAAAGCTTCCAAATGTTAAAATACTATGTATCGGGCCCAGTGCGGTGGCGCAAGTGGTTAAGTCCTCGCCTTGCACGCCCGGGATCCCATATGGGCGCCGGTTCTAATCCCAGCAGCCCCGCTTCCCTTCCAGCTCCCTGCCTGTGGCCTGGGAAAGCAGTCGAGGACGGCCCAAAGCTTTGGGAACCTGCACCCACGCGGGAGACCCGGAAGAGGCTCCTGGCTTCGGATCGGCATAGTATCGGCCCGTTGCGCTCACTTGGGGAGTGAATCATCGGACGGAAGATCTTCCTCTCTGTCTCTCCTCTCTGTATATCCGCCTTTCCAATAAAAAAAATAATAAAAATAAATCTTTAAAAAAAAATAAAAAAAATACTATGTATTTTTTGAATGCAGATCCTAAATCCACTATATATATATATATATAGTACCTCTAATTAACATGTAATATTTGCCTAGTCTGAATCGAATATTTAGATCTGCCTCTAGATGACAAATTTATTTTTCAGGTGACAAATTTCTTATAGCATTCTTTCTATTTGTTAATTGTTTATTATCTAATGTGAAATAAATACAGAAATAAAATAGAAAAGATAAAAATGCACAAATGCTATAAAATATTCTTCAGAAAACAATTTAAAGAAAGACTGAATTAAAAATATGCTGATTTAGCTCTAAGCAGATTTTTTTTCTGTACTTATTACATTGCTTTAAATGAATATTGACAAATTGATATCCATTTAAGGGTAAATGTATCCCTGAATATGCCAAACAACACACTGCAGATTCCCACAAGTAGCCAAAGAAGGACAAAACAACTTGTTGAAGAGAACAGGACCAACATAAAAGCTACAGCTTACAACAGTCACATAATCACTAGAAATCACAGGGATTTGTTCAATATTTAATATTTAGCAGTCGAAGGGAAGATATAATTACTCAATGCATCAGTGTAATGAAATTTCTAGTTTATGCCATGGTTTATATTATTGTCTTGGAGTAACCAGTTGGTAAGACAGAAACCTCCCTTTTCTCTCAACTTACATTCTATGGGTAAGAAAGAAAACACACAGGTGACTTCTGATGTATTAAATATGACAGAAAAGGAATGCTCAGAGCTCCAAAAAGAATGAGTAGCAATTATAAAAATGCTGTTGATAAAGTAAGCCAAGAGATAGGTAAGAAAACGAATAGAGTTGACAGGAAGAGAAAGCTGAAGGTGGAAAGTTATGAGAAAATGTGTTTAGGGCTATCTATAGAAACTGGAACTTTTTTTTCCTCTGAATCTGTGTGTGAGCTCCAGCTGGGCTCAGTGTTTCTCTAGGTTCTACACTTCTCAGTCCCTAGTTCTAGAAGGGTGTTGACATATAATGACTACTCCATAGCAGTATACAAAATGAATGGCTACGTGGATGGATGATTTATTGCACCAAATGGGTTTTCTGCTTTGACATATAAGCGGAACCATTACTTTCCCAAATGTTCTTAGAAAACATATAAAATATCTTACATGGATCTTAATTCAGTTGCCTTTTAGTGGGCTTTCTGGGCTTGGGTGAAATACGTCCTACTTCAGGAAATTCCTATCCACACCAGCTCCCAGCAGACACTCATCCTACAGCAACCACCCAAGTTCCCTTCAGACTGCAGGACCCCGATCCAAAACTTGGTGTCTCCTGCACTTCTGTCTGTAATAGGGGCTCACATATAAATGTCTCTGTGACTGCCAGCAAGTTTTGCTTTTTAATCTTTAATGGTAGCTACTGGAGAATAGGAAGACATTCATTTGTTTCTGAGCCTGAGAAACTTAAATTCCTGCCAGAAAAATGCTTAGCATTAACTAAATGATTCATGAGTGAATTAGTGACTGACAACTGTGTCTGAAACCAACTTTTATGATATTGTTATCTAACATCTCCTAAACAGCACATAAAAGGCAAAACTATACAATTTTTTCCCTCATATATTTCAAGTCTTCCTGCCACCTCAGATTCCAATCTACTCTTCTTGCTATGGCTAACCTCATTGATTTAAAAAAGGATTTGCATTTAAATTCTTTGTATCTTATAGCTTTTTTTAAAAAAAAAAATACCATTTATTTGAAAGCCATAAAGACAAACACAGGGAGATCTTCCATCTGCTGCTTCACTCCCGAGAAGGCTGCAGCACCTGACCAGCAGCCAGGAATCACGAGCCTCACACAGGCGTTCTACATGTGTGATAGGGACCTAAATCCTTGGACAATTTTCTACTTTTCTTGGGCTTACTAGCACGGAACTGGATCAGAAATAGAGCAGCCAAGACACAAACTGGTGTCATAATGGGATGCAGGTGCCATAGTCCTGGCTTCACCCATTATGCAATAATGCTGACAACTCTTTATCTTAAACCATCAGTTCTACCCTAGCTAAATAAAATACAAAAATATCTAAGTTCTGAAATCTTAATGCTTATGGGAAAAGTAAGATCTTTGTCCGACCTAGGAGGGCAATACTTCATTGCTTTTTCTACATGCTCAGTCGGTCAACAATTTTCACTATGAAAGGGCTTTATATGTCTACATTTTTTAATCGACCTTGTGCTGTGTTACCACATTATTTTTATGGATGCAAAGTCTTCTTGCTTGGAAGTTTCTCTGTTTACTGCTTTCAGTGGCAGCATACACCTTACTTTTTCTCATGGCTTTGCTAGAAAACTCAAGAAAACCTCTACTACCTGTTATTTTTCTGTTTCAAAATATATTACATGAATAAGACAGAAAAATCAGTTATCAAAACATATTGCTTATGAATCTTTTGACCTTTTTGGTTGTTAAAAGCTGAAGTAGCTTGTGCTTTTGTAGCGAAACTGTTAGAATTTATTGCCTAATACTTCAAAGGTTATTCTTCTCTACAAACAACAGGATAGGCTCCCATTTTATTGGGAGAATAAGATGATATGAAAGGATATTAGTTTGATTACATAATCTAGGGAATGATCTAGAATTGGGCTCCTATTTTTAAAGCTAACATCTCTAAATGCATTTGGAGGGTGGTGTAGGAAGAACAAAGCTGTTACTGACGGATGCCCAGGCAGAGGCTTAGGAGTCTTCTCCATTCTCTGTACTCGATGTCTTCTACACAGCTGGAGTGTGGTGGCTCCTTATAACTGCTGAAGCTCCTCCTGTGTGTTGTCATGCTTACTACTCTTCACATACACACCTGCTCCTTCCAAATAGGTTTCTGCAGGTGCTTGCTGCTTCTGAATCTGTAAGAAAGTCATCCCAATTCATACAAAAAAAAAAAGACCCACTGATTTTCTTGTTTGTTTCATAGAATGGTAGCAAATACAGCATAAAAATCTCTAACCCAAATGAGGAAGAGGGTAATTTAAAAGAGTGAGGGGCCACACGTGACAATAACAGCCACTCTTTGCTTTTCATCATTCTCTAACAAACATATTTCGATCACTGTTTTATCAACAATTATTAACTCTTCAAATACGTTTTCCAGGGGTCGGCTTATGTGGCTCAGGAATAAGCTGTCACTTGTGCAAGCCATACGAGAGCATCAGTTTGAGTCCCCAGCTGCCCTGAATGTAATCTTGTTTCTTGTTAATGTGACTGGGAAGGCAGTAGAAGAGGACCCAATTACTTGGATTCTCTATTGTGAACCGGGAGACCAAGATGGATTTCCTGGCTTCAGCAGCTATTTGGGGAGTGACTCATCAGATCTCTTTCTTGTTTCTCTTTTATCTCTGCATCTTACTCTCCCTGTTATTCGAACACAAAAAAATAACTAGAAATATACATAGACATTTTAACCTGAACCTGTTAAAATATTATCTTCTTTAAATTACTTTGTTGTCAACCCAAAAGGAATTATTGCTTCAAATCTCTACCTTGTCACACATATTCACAAGAATCAAATTTGTTCATAATTGGCATATTTCTATTTTTGCTTTTATAATAAAGTGAATATTAAAATTATTTAAATGTAGTTATTTTTATTAAAAATATTTCTCAAATTAGAAACTTGTTAAAAATTAAACATGAGGGCCAGGCACAGAAGTCTAGTGACTAAGGTCCTTGCTTTGTATACACCAGAATTTCACATGAATGCCGATTTGTATCGTGGCTGCTCGACTTCCCTTCTGGCTCCCTGCTTGTGGCCTGGGAAAACAGAAGAGGACAGTCCAAAGCCTTAGGACCCTGCACCTTTGTGGGAGACGTGGCAGAAGCTCCTGACTCCTGGCTTCATCTCAGCTCATCTCTGGCTATTGTGGCCACTGTTGAATGAATTAGTGGATGGGAGATCCTTCTCTAGGTCTCTCCTTTTCACTGTGAATCTGACCTTCCAATAAAAACAGATAAATCTTTACAAAATTAAACATCAGCCACTAAGTATGTTGTCAATATACACTTTGGACATTCAAAAAATATTCCTGTAAAATATTTAATTCATTCATGTATTTAACTTCATCAAAGTGAATGCTAAAATGATGCCTAAATGATGATAAAATGATGACAACGTACTCACAATTACATATGAGCTGTTTTAAAATTATCTTAATTTTCTTACAGAAAAGCAACATGTTTCAACATAGGATTCAAAATGAAATATACCATGTAAAAATTAACATCATTAGGGGCTGGCACAATGGCACAGCAAGGGAGTCCTCTGCTTGTGGTGCTGGCATCTCATATGGGTGCTAATTCGTGTCCTGATTGTTGCACTTCAGTTCCAGCTCCCTGCTAATGGCCTGGAAATCTCAAGTCCTAGGGACCCTGCACCCATGTGAGAGACCCAGAAGAAGCTCACGGCTCTCAGATTAGGATTGGCCTAGCTCCGGCCACTGAGGCCATTTGGAGATTGACCAAGTGGATGAAGTTCTCTCTCTCTGTCTCTCCCTCTCGGTGTAAATTCGCCTTCAAAATACAAAAAATAACATTTTTAAAAGTTAACATCATTAAAAATAAAAAGCTTTATCCTGTTTTGTATTTAGAAAATTTTACTGTATTTTATTATATAATAAACACTGAAATAATTTGAAACACAATGCATATTTTGTATATGTATATGAACACAGAGCTGTTACTTCAACCATAACTTGCATCTAATATCTCCCAACCCCCTTATTTAAAAAGCATGTTATCCTGTTCTTTGATTTTCTCTGCTGATTGCTTTTTATTTCACTTAAGTGACAAATTCTTCTTCCACTTGCCTCAGGCTGTTATATTCACTCATTTCCCTTAACATAAAAAAGCAGACATTGTATGTGGGCACAAATTTAATAATGCTAATATATTCATCACAAAGAGTTTTATTTCATAAGCAACACTTTATAGCCAGCACTGTAATTTACCCATTCATTCATTCACCACAGAAACCATTCCTTTCCTGTCTCATTTATTCATTCAAACACTTACTCAAAACATACCTCATAGACTCTTCTGAGATAGAATATTGACAAATATCACAGTTACCTAAATAAGAGGGTTTGTGGCAAGTATAGTTGTGACTCCAGATAGATGGTACATTAATACCAAGACATTGAGTTTGGAATTAGAAAGTATACTGAGGGAGAGTAAGGGATCCAGCTTGTTAGTATAAAGCATGAAACATGAAAAGTGAAACATGACGAAGAGAAACAGGGTGAGAGTTGTGTCAACTAGGACTTAACAAGTTGTGGTGCACTGCTAAACCAGCCTTACCGATTATGTGCACTACATACATTCCTGATCAGGCCCAGTGCATTGACTTAGCGGCTAGAGCCCTCACCTTGTATGCGCAGGGATCCCATTTGGATGCCAGAAAGTGGGTAAGATTATTGTTTCCACATTCTCTTTTTCCAAATGGTAATATAACCATTGTTCTAAATGCAGCTCTTCATCACAGATGAATTCACTTGCCTAACATCAAAGATCATCACATATTGTAACAATGACAAATGATCTTGAATCTGTGACCTTAATGGCAATGGGGCGTTATCAAGACCATCTACAATCAAATGCAAACCAAAAAAATCGGTCAGAAATACAAGGCAGGGCTAGCTAGGAAATAAGCCAGTTACTTGAACTTTGGTAGAACTCCACATGGGTAGAGGATTGATATCATTGTAAGACAGCCAAAAGTAATGCTTTTTTACAATATCAATCCTCTACCCATTTGGGCGGAGCCCTTGTTGCCTAATCCCCTCCCCACGGTCCCACCTCCTATTATTACAGTGAGAATTAAATATCAATGTGAGTTTTAAATATGATTAATATTCAAATTATATCAGGTGTTCATTCATAGAGGCGCCCTGCTCTCTAAAAGCACCAAATCAAGAGTATATTTGCTTATGTCCCCTCCAGGATGTTTTCACACAAATCCAACTGCTACCCCAACATGTTCCTAACAACCTTTTGCTAAGACAACCCACAGTTCCCCGTGGTACATGGATTACACATGGGAACACAACAATGAACATAACTATGTTTTCACACAGGTGTGTTCCCTATGGTCTCTGAGAAATAGACACTGATAATCTGTGGAATTCTTGACATTTACCACAAAGTCAATCAGTTCATCAACTGTTATCGAATAAGTCTGAAAGTTGAAAAGAAAGGTCTGGAAACTTTTATAACAATTTTATAAAGTAAATTTATGTTTAAAAACTAAAAAAATAATTATTGGTAGTCAAAATGATTTAACTTTTCATTTTTAATTAATTAATTTATTTGTAAATAACTCATTATTATTGTATTTGAACATCATCATTATTCCCTTGCATATTGGAAGTGTGTGTGTGTGTGTGTGTGTGTGTGTGTGTGTGTGTGTGTGTGTGTGTGTGTGTGTAGGGAAGGAGATGAAATACTCCTTAAGGTCAAACGGGTTTGAGGAATGGGTTCCCGCCCCGTCAGTTTTGTCTTAGACCTCTTTTCTTAGCTTTTGTGTTCAGCATTTTCGAATTTTATTTTCCTTTACTTTAGAACCTTGAATGGGTCATTCCCTCTCCCTAGATCTCTGACTCTCCCTCCACCCATTCTTTCCATCTAGCCTTGCACTTATCAATGTCAATTCAAATATCTTTTCCTCATCATCACCTGGACATACAAGTTAAAGAAGATTCCTTTTGTGTACACATTAGTATTTTAGGCATATTTCTAGTGACGATTACTGTATTGAAAATCTGATACCATGATTACAGGTTTCTAGTTAGCACTAGAGTTTGCTTTGGCAGGAGACTGCAATTGGAAGCCTAAGTAAGTATTTGAACCCAGGCATTCCCAGGTGGAACACAGCCACCTAATTGGTATCTTCACTACTATGCTGAGTATCTGTACCAACATCAAAATTTTAAAATAATGAACATGATCATGGTATTATATTGGTAACTCAAATATTAAAACATGCAAGAAGCTAAATTCATTAAAATGTTCCACTTTAAAAACTTTTCATCAATCTGTTTGTAATCTGTCACTTCAAATATGCATGATAGGCCATAATAAGCACGTTACACAGAAAAGACAAATAAAATGTAATGAGTTGAATAAAATCAATTATCCTAATCATTCCATTGCCATAAGAAAACATGCCAACACTGTATTTTATTAGGGTCTTTTTCAGCCTACTCACAGACTCACAATACTTTGTGATAGACCTTGCCATGCTGGTCTAACCTTAAAGATTAGGGCTAGATGGGTCCACAAAGGAGTCTGATCTTCATGTAGCACAGTATGTGAGAAAGCCAAGTTGTAAAGGAAATGTTTTCTTTTTGTTAGCTCCTTGGCTTTTCCTGAAACATTTCAGTAATGAATAAGCAGCACACTGAGTAATCTTTATTTCCTTTAATGTGAAAATACAGTAAAGCAACTAGCTGAAAGGTCAGATGGCCAAATCTGCCATCATCTTGTTCCTTAAGGATGGAAATAAAGTTGAAATTTTCAAAGTTCTTGTTCTCACAAAGCGCTGAAAGAAAAACAACAAACAAACAAAGCTTCACAGATACTGAGGCCAGAAGGCCAGAGGGAAAGAAATATCTTGCTCCAAAGCTTCCAGAGATGTGTTGGAACAAGTCTTCATGACAGGGTCAATGATTCCCAAATTTTGCTAGATGTTCCAAAGGTATACAGAGTTTTTTTTTTTTTTTTAAAAATGCTTGCAATGCCCTCGTGGTGCCATATTCTAGTTAAATCAGTACATGGGAGGTTGGGAGAAATCAATATTTTTTTAGAATTCATAATAAAGTCAATTTAGGAATCACTGAAGGAAGAATGGTTTGTCTCTGCTCTTTAGTGTCTTTCAAAATTTTCTCGCACTGCTAATTCCCTGGGAACTTCATTCTGCACTATCATCCCTAGTCCATCTGTTGCAAATTATGATCCAGAGACCTGTGGGAATACCTATGACACAGATGTGAGCTAGTCCACCTACAGACTCTTATTTCAGGGGAATTTAGTTGGGAAACATGGCTAAGAAGTATTTTATGAAAGAAAATTTCTTGAAAACCAATGTGTCTCTTAGGAGAAATCCAAAGTGTTTTTTTTTTTGTTTAATTAATTCTCTATCGAGACAGCAAGCTTGTTATAGAGATAAATCATCTATATTTACATACTGCAAAACAGAAATACATTACTTTAGAAATATTACCAAAAGGAAACAAAAAGAAAACAAAATACAATTGCCCTGATCACTAGGAAACAATTTCTCTCACTATGGCAGTACAAAGATTTCAGAATTGTGAAAATAGGGCACAACAAATGCGTTGATTATTTGAATAAGATAGAACACTATCTTTTTTTAAAAAGATTTATTTTTATTATTTTTTTATTGGAAAGGCGGATATACAGAGAGGAGAGACAGAGAGGAAGATCTTCCATCCGATGATTCACTCCCTAAGTGAGAGCACGGGCCGATGCTATGCCGCTCCAAAGCCAGGAGCCTCTTCCGGGTCTCCCACACGGGTGCAGGGTCCCAAAGCTTTGGGCCGTCCTGGACTGCTTTCCGGGGCCACAGGCAGGGAGCTGGAAGGGAAGCGGGGCTGCTGGGATAGAACCGGCACCCATATGGATCCCGGGCGTGCAAGGGTAGGACCTTAACCACTTGCACCATCGCGCCGGGCCCAGAACACTTTCTATCTTAACAATAAATAATTTTTCTTATTATTCAACATGGAGGAAAAAATTATCCAGAATTGAACAAGGAAAAGCTGTTTAAAGTGGATCTCTTTCGTTAGAGGCCTCAGCTGGGTATGACAGCAAAGCTGGGAGAAATGGAGCATAAAAGAATTATTACACTGTAGACAAACTCAGTTCCAGATATTAAGTTATAGCAGTCAAATATGTACTTAATTTTTCTATTTCTCAACTCATGTTATCAAGATATAAAAACAAAATTTAAGGATACAAGACCTAGTCAGAAATTAGTAGATTATATGCTGCTTTCAAAGGAGTATATATTTTTTTTCTGTAATTTGAAGACCAAGAGTGAACTGATTTTTAAATAAAATCTACATTTATTTGCAGGACAAAGCAGCAGAGAGGAAGAGACAGAAAGAAATCAAGCTCTCTTCTCCCTGAATACCCTGAACACCAGGGCATGATCCAGTCCAAAGCAAAGAGCCTTGGTCTTCACGAAGACCTTCCACACAGCAGGGACCCAAGTAATTGACCCATTATCTACTGCCTTTCGAAATGCATTTGCAGGAAGCTGTGTTGAAAGCATCGCAGCCAGCACTTGCAAAATAATTCCAATGTGTCCCAATCTGTGGCTACCAACTGTATCACAATGCTGTCCCATAAAATTGATTTTTAAGTAGTAATTTGCAAACTAACTGATTTAATATCCTGTTGACATCATAACCAACACAAGATGTTGAGATATAGAAATTATTGATTAGCATTATGCATTTGTTTCTATATTTTTATTTGCTGCTTAAAATATTATTGCCCCTAATTAGAAGTTTAAACTATGTTACGTGGCATGTCTTTTTTTGAAAAAAGAAACCTTGTATTAGAACCTCAGAAAATCAGCATATTCTTTTCCATAAAAAAATCTATCTTATACTGCTTGTAATTTCCATTGATTCTGAAATATTCCTCAATAGGCATTCTTTAAATACAGTTTTTTAAAATGTCATTGAGATAGGAAATAAGAAATAGGTAACAGATTTGAACTAAAAAAAAAATTACTCATTCAAAAGCTTTTGGCTTTTTTCCCCCATTTTCAAAAGAGACTTTGTTTAGCATCAAAAGATTTCTGTTGGGAGAAGAAATACGGAGCCTATCTACACCAGAGATTAGATCTATATATTATAATAGATGGGGAATTACACAAAGTTCTTAGTAAATAAAGCTTACTATTGTAATCAAAATAAGATTTTATAATCCATATGTCAAGGCCCAATCTTGTCCATAAATATGTACTTTATCCTTTATGACTAAATTGATGTTTTCAAATCGCTGGCATGAGTATTAGGACATGTTTAATGTTCTTCTCATTGCACTTCAATTTCTGATTCGGTTTCATTTCCAATGGAGGAAATCATAAATATGCAGCAAAAAGTATATCTGCAGTTATAAAAGAATAAAACATTCTGTGTGACAGGAGCATGAATACAGAACACATTTGAGACATATGGAGATGCTTTTTCAGAAACAGGAAATAAAAGCAAATAATGCTAGAAGCAGGAACTGGTATCTGTCTAGCTGAAGACAGGAAGAAGAGAAAGGATGCAATAGAAGACAAAGAAAGAAGAAAGGGGCCCAAGTTATGGCATAAAGGGCTAAGCCAACATTTTGTATGGGCACTGGTTCCAGTCCCAGCTGCTTCACTTCCAACCCAGCTCCTTGCTAATGCTGCTGGGAAAGCAGTGTAAGATGGTTCAAGTCTATGAGCTATTAAACCCATGTGGGAAACCCAGACAAAACTCTTATCTTGGGCTTGGCCATTTTTGGGGAGTTTGAGGGGGTGAATCAGCAGGTGAAAGTTTCTCTTTCTCCCTTCTCTCTCTGTAACTCTGACTTTCAAATAAAGAAAGTAAATCTCAAAAAAATTGAAAGAATAAAATATCAAGATATGTCTTCTCAAAATATCTAAACAAATGTATTTCATTCCACAAATACTCCATTCATAGTTACAGGACACTTCATGAATGATCCCACCACCAGTTAGAACTTCAGACACAACTGGAAACAATAAGTTCAAGACGTATGTTTTAGATTTTGGCACATACTGTGGACCTCACATTGGGCCATTATACAATATGAAGTCTCAATGTAACAAGCGACAGTACTTTGGTCAAGCAGACCAAAGCAGTTTCCATCAAGAACAGCTTAGATAACTTCTCAAACATCCTGAGCTTCTGTCCTGGAATTTCGCTGATAGATTCCTCAGAAAATAAGTATTCCGTGATTGGACAAAATAGGACTATGGCTTTCTGAATTGTCTAGAGGAGTAAGAGACATTCTTAAGAAACAGAAAAGCCTGCAGCCACATTTTGGAAAGAATGAAAAAACAAAACAAAACAAAAAAGGCTAACATTATTGGAGGGAGGGCAACACATAGATTTGACACTAAAAATATAACACTCGCAAACTTAAAGCATAAAGTTGGAGATATCTCACACAGTAATTAAGACTTTTGTTTGGACACCTTTGTTTTCTACTTGAGTGCCTGGATTGGAGTCACATTTAGATAGGTAATATTCTAAGAACTTCACATGTGCAAACACTAAATGTGTACCAGTGAGTTCCTATTTTCTACTTTCAGATACAAATCTCTCCAAAATCATAGACCTGGTAGGAGACTGAGTCTAGATATGAATGGAGATAGTCTGGACAAGTTTTTACTCCTAATCTCTACAGTCTATTCCTCTCATTGGGTGCTTTGAGTAATTGATGATTTAAAAAAAAAAAGTAAAACCTGCAAACATCAGCAAACACATCTGGAAAAACTGATACTTGAAAAACCAGTGTAAAAACAGTACAGGGCCTGGCGCGATAACATAGTAGTTAAAGTCCTCATCCTGAATCCCATATGGGTGCCAGTTCTAATCCCAGCACCCTGCTTCCCATCCAGCTCCCTGCTTGTGGCCTGGGAATGCAGTCTAGGATGGCCCAAAGCTTTGGGATCCAGCACCCATGTGGGAGACCTGGAGGAAGCTCCTGGCTCCTGGCTCTGAATTGACCCAGCACTGGACATTGCGGCAAATTGGGGAGTGAACCAATGGATGGAAGATCTTCCTCTCTGTCTGTCCTCTCTTCATATCTGCCTTTCCAGATACGTAGTTGGCAGTCACAGTACACGACCAGTTTTTGTAAAACTCTTGCCTCATGACATTGATATGGGAGGTTTCAGCCCTGAATTCCCAGCTGCTCAGAGCCTACACCATCACAGACTTGAGACTCCAGTTTCTAACCCACATTTGCTAACCCATCCTGAAGTGAACAGAGAGATATGCCCAGAAGGGAAGCCCATAGCCAATTAATAGCTTTTGTGTTCCTGTGCATGGTTTTATTCTTCTTATGGATGAATTATATTCCACTGTTTATTAATGAAAAAAATATCGTGTCCCTGGGGATGTCCTTTGGATGGCAACATGGGTGGGATTAGAGATCATCATTTTAAGTGAAATAAGTCAGGTACAGAAAAGCACATGTTTATGGTCCCTCTGACTTATGATTGATGTTTAAAAGTTGATTTCATAAAAGAAGTGAAAAAATCAGTGGTTCCCAGCATCTGGAAATGATTTCTATGAATACAAAATCCTTAATTCACTGTTATTTTCCAGTTCAATTTCCTTAAGTTCAAAATTGATCTTTAGTATTCTCTGTAAATGTGCTAAAAATTCCCAAACACTTTGAAAAGTTCAGATATAATAATTTAAATAAATTTTTGCAGAATTAAACTGTCTTCTTATTATCCATTATTGATATAACCCTCCACCTGGTAACTTACCAGGAAGATAATATTTTAAAAATTATGCATTTAGCACTGTTTTGCTATTTTTTAAAGATTTATTTATTTGATTTTCTTGAAAGGCAAAGTGATACAGAAAAACAAAGACACAGAGGGATGGAGATCTTTGATTGATCCTTTGTCCATCCCAAAATGTCTGCAACATTCAGGGCTTAGAAGGGCTAAAGTCAGCACCCAGAAACTCCACCCAGGTCTCCCACGTAGATAGATGGAACCCAAGTACTCTGGCCATCATCTACCTTTCAGGTGTATTTGCAGGAAATTGTATCAGAAGTGGAGGTGGGAACAGTTCTCAGACATTCCAATATGGGCTGCATGAACTCCAAGATACCTCTTAGCATGCTGTGCCTTAGTGCCCTTCACTGTACTGTACTGTTATTTCTAATGACATTATACATCATAATCTCTGAAACTAAAAGTAAAAATGGAAAAATATTGCTGGAGTCTTCCTTTGGTAGTGTTTAACGGCAAAAGAAGAAAATTTCAATGATATGTGAAAACAAAGAGCCTCCAAAGAGTACTCCTACCAAAATGCTATAATGATGTCAGAAAGGGTAACTTACAAAAGAAGTATTATAAGAAATTTACAAGAAGAGTAATTGGGAGAGAATTTTTGTGACTTTTTTTTTTTCAAAGAACTACTGTCTTAAGTAATATGCATATACATTTTTAGTACTTTTACTTATTTAGTTAAAAGGTAGAGTGACAGGAAAAAAAATGAAAGAAAGAAAAGAAAGAAACAGAATGTCTGCAAGTGTTAGATCACTCCCCAAAAGTCTACAACAACAGTCTACGGCAGGGCCCTGTCACGAGCCAGGAGCTCTGCTGGGATCTCCTATGTCGCAGGCACAGGAACCGTCATCTGCTCCCAGGTGTAGCAGCAGGAAGCTGGATTGAAGTCCAGAGTAGCCAGGACTCAAACAAAACAGTGCTGCACTGTGGGAAACACATGTTCCTAAAGGCAACCTAATTCATTGCACCACAGTGCTTACCTTCTTACATAAACTTGAGGAGAGTTGGATGCAAAGATGTGGTTTTAGTTTCACTCTTACCTCACAAGTAACGTACATTTTAAAATTAAAAATGCTAGAAAAAGAAATGTGTTCCAAACTGTTGGTAGGACCTAGGGGGATGGGTACTGAGGAGAACTGCTTTCCACATCATTTCAATAGCTCTTTGCTTGAGTACAGCTTGGTAATTAGAAAAAGCTCAAAGATTGTTTTTAAAGGAAGATGAGGAACCAAGAAAAACAAAGAGAAAGGGTTGTATAGCAGATCTTCAAAAAGTTCATAGGAAATGTGTATTAGGAAAAGGATATTTATGAATTTCACAATGTTTTACATCAAAATCAACTTGTCTTTAATTCCATTTCCCTCAATCTCTTATATTTGAAAGGTGTTGACCACCTAGGGATCAGTTCAAGCTGAACTCTGTAACAGTCTTCCATATTGTTACTTATTATTTTTCTACAGTTGATGGTATCAGTACTGAGGACCAGGAGTATCCCAGGGGCCCAGAGTAGTCCTGGGGATCTCTATCACACATTTCCCCAGGTCTCTCCCCAGTACAGGGCTGGAATAAAGAGCTTCCTGGCCTCCTTCTTGGCCAGCAGGAGACATGGTCATGCTGGCTGGAGAAGTGGAGTGCCTCAGAGGGAGTGACTGGATCCTTGAGAGTGACCTGGCTCCGTGTCAGAGTGACCAGGGCCTGGCACACTCCATGGACTGTTTCTTGAGCTGGCTTCTGTGAGCCACCAGTGGATGATCAGTGTTCTAGGCTAGGCTGAGCACAAAGAGCCCAGATAGCTGATAAAGGCCAGAGCATGAGCCCACAGTAACATCATTGCAGAGGCTGTGTGAGTTAGCTTGCTAGGCATACCCTGGCTCTCTTGGACCCAACTGAACATAGCAAAGAACAGTTTTCTTTGCTAAAATGCAGAAATGTCCATGGGACGTTAGGCGGGGCCTCTGGATCTTACTAGTTTTTATTCTCACAGTGATTCCTCTTTCAAGCTGATACTCTCAGCAGAGCTGGCTGTGAGTTTTCCAGGGAACTCTGTCTTGAACTACTGGAATGTGGTGACTGGTTTATTGTCCAACCAGGACTCTCTTTCTTACTGATATTTAGGGGCTTTTCCTCTGTCCCTTACTGCACAATGCAGTGATTCATTTGTTTCTTTGAATTGCTCAATTTAGGAGGTGCCAAATGTTGAACGCTTTTATTTGTCTGTTCTGAAAAATCAAGCCTAGGACTTTTCTAGTAAGTACACTCTCATCTATTTCTCCTTCAATTCATAGATTCTCTCCACCCCCCCCCCCCCACACACACACACTATTTCAATCAACATTTCAATTGTGAAAACTTCTTTTGGGTTGTACACAGACATTTTCTAAATAAGCTTCTTGTGTACCTTATCTAAGTGACAGTTTTTGGAAGATTCAAACTGACACGTATAGTTGATGAATGGGGATTTTCTTTTTTTACTTTATCCCTTTGAAACTTTCTATGTATTTTCCATAGAGCTCTTTCCTTTTCACTTAGGATTACAGTGAAAGTATTCTGCATAAAAAATTATTTCCTTCCCTGTATTTGATATCTTCCCCTAATATGTTTGCATTCTTCTATGTTACTATAACCTCCATTTTTAATCTGATTGCACGTTTTCCTACCAGAAAAACACATTTGTCAGCTCCCTTTATGCTAGATGTGATGTTGGGATTATATGCTGATTAAGAGATTATTAGGTAGTAATAACAGAAATTATCTCAAATATGACCCAATAAAATAATAAAAGAAAATATTGACATGTGAAGCTAGTAATTTGATATGATCACAGTGCTTTGCCAAGGGATAAGACCAAAAAAAAAAAAAAAGGCCTAAAAGAAGATACTTTGAATAAAGCAAGATTATAAAAAGAAATAGAAACTTTTCAATATTTGATGTACAAAGATGAGAACTCCAGCCTTCAAAATTTAGAGGAGTGGTAGTTAGAAGTTATGAGGCTGAGTGAAAGCTGCAGTGTGGTGTTGTTCCTTAAGACAGATATAACTACACTGCATTTCCTATGCAAATGATCAGTTATAACACAGGTCAGACTTATGTAACCTTTCTGAAAAAAGTACTTAATGGTTCAATTCAGATTACAAAGAAAGTAAACAAAATCAATGTCACAATACATTAACACAATGATAAAGATTATAGGCAGCTGCTCTTGAAGATGAATTTACATCTAAGTGAATATTGTAATTCCAAAATTTGTGATATCAAAGTCCATAGGGTGTATGTAGGGGAAAATACAAGTTTCCTGATACACCAAAATGCTACTAAACTGACAACTTTTAATTTTGAGAAAATCATTCTTTGAAATCACTTTTGGAAATTTAAAAGACAAACTGGAATGGAATTAACAAAGTATATCATTAGTTTATTTCATCAAATGATAGTAATATGTTCTTATTATGTTTATCGTAAATGTTTATCAAACAATGCCTGTTTTTACAAAGCAAAGATTAATGTGCATTCTGTATACAGGATATCACTGTTCAATGAGAAAACCTGGCCTAAATAATTAATTAAAAAATTATATAAAATAGCACTGAGAACTGAGAAAACACTGTCAAAGAAAAGACAATTCTGTTTGAAAATGATCCGGAAAATTGACATTATAGTCAGAGATTGGAAAACTTTACAAAAAAAAAGCATTAGGTCAATGTAAGTAGGGAGCAAGTAAGAGGATCATTTCAATATAAAAAAATACAGTAAGGTGTACAGACAAGAAAGAGCATGGTGAAGAAAGCAAAATGAGTTTCATGACATTAAATATTAAAAGGAGTGACTGGTAATTAAAATGGGGTGTCTGTTCAGGAGAAGGGCTTGCATCTTCAACCTTTAGCATATCCATTCCCCCGGCACAACGTGTGGCAATAGAAAATGACATTTCACAAATTAAAACATGTTACAAAGAAAACAACAAGCCTGAGAAAAGATTGGAGTGGTTTGCCTGAAAACATCAGTTAAGAAAAACACACTCAAATACCTTAAAATGTCATAATGGAAGAACAGATAAAATCTGACTGAAAACTGAATACATGTTATGTCTAACACAAAACATTGTAGATTTGAAAATGGTAAATGAATCAATGAACAAACAATGGGCACAGAACCTGAGTGGCATTGTTTGTTCATGAATATATTGCTAGTATAACTAGATGAGCAGGTAAGTAAGACAAAAAAATAAATAAAGAAGAATTGAGAAGCAGTAATAGATGAAACTTCAAAAAGGAAATCAACAAATTGAGGAGAAAGAAAATAAAATAATTTTAAAATTTTATTTTTCTCCAAATAATAATAAGGTATTTTCTTCAACCTTTAATGCAAACAAGAAAGGAAAATGCTAGTATATTTGTAGCAAAAATACACACATACAAATATTTAAGCATATATGAGCTTGATTATATTTGAGTACTGATTATAATTTTGTAGTAAAAAATTTTGAAAATCTGAACGAATTGAGTGATTTTATATTTTAGATCTAAAACACAGACCTTGATTCTGAAAAATTAACCCACTTGTCTATTAAGTAGCTCCATTTTTATTCCCAGAGGCAATTCATATCCCATTTGTTCACAACTTATCAACCACTTGTCTCCAGAACTCTGGTGCCACAGTCAGCCCCCTCCAAACTGTTACAGATTGAGAACTTGTCACCAGTGGCTCTTCAGCACATTCTGACTTTTGCAGCCGGCATCTTGCCCATCTCACTACTTTTGCAACAATAACTGACATAACTGACTGGAGGATTATGAAACAAATCTGAAATTTTTGTTCAAAAACAGCAAAGCTATAAAAAGCATTTAAATTGGTAAAACTGAAAGGCAAACTGGAAATAAATAATTCATCTTACCTTGTATATATCCGTTTTTCTCTACTTTTATTTCTAATGGTGTCTTTAAATACAGCGATAAAGGTATAAATGGAAAGGCAAATTCTATGGGAGTTTACTAGTAAAAATACATACATAATAACATAAATGAACTAATTTAGAATGCCATAAGAACTACCATATTTCTATCAGATCACATGTGATTGCATAGGAAATATGCTTTTCATATATTTCAAGTAAAATGTAAGATATACAGGGGTGGCATTGCACTGGAGTGAGTAAGCCACCACTTGGAAAGCCTGCAGCCCATTATTAGAGAATCTGGAAGCAAGTCCTGCCTCCTCATGCAATCCAGTGCTTATATTCCTGCTGCTTACATGGGATTCACAGATGGAGTTCCTGGCTGGCCCACCACTGGCTGTTTGAGCTGGTGTATAGTGAACCAATAAATGGAACACCTCTTTCTATGTTTCTCCTTTTTCTCTCTCTAAAGACACTTTTGTGACTGTATTTTAAAATAACAATCTTTGTGCCCAATTCAATGGCTCAAAGGATGAATCGCCACTTTGCAAGCACTGGGATCTCATAAGGGCACTGGTTCGTGTCCCTGCAGCTCTACTTCCCATTCAGCTCTCTGCTGATGGGCCTGGGAAAGCATTAGAGGATGGCCCAAAGCCTTGGGACCCTGCACCCGTATGGGAGACCCAGAAGTTCCTGGCTTCAGATCACAGCTCAGCTCCAGCCGTCTTGGCCATTTGGAGAGTGACCCAGATGATTGATGATCTTTCTGACTCTCCTTCTTTCTATAAATCTGACCTGTCTTTCCAATAAAAATAAATCTTCAAAAAATAAAATAGCAATCTTTGTAGTATTGCTGATGGAAGCGCTCAGCCCCCCCCCCTTGTTGTTGCCAAGTTTCTTATCTGCTTGTCTCTACTTCTCCATTTCTTTCCTCCTTTGCCAGCATTCCCCTTTATTAACCTAAGCAAGTGAAAATTAATCAAGTTTTCTTGATTAACCTAGACCTACCACGATGTGGCAGGTATTTTCAGTTTGAACCTGGGGCAATGATTGGGGTCGTATAGCTATTTCTTCACGGCATGAGTTCTGACTTCAGATACTTCGAATAAGTAAAGGATCCTCCGTTGAAAATGAGAACATTGTTAGACTCCCACTAGGGAGCCCTGCCCCATCTTTAACACTTGTACATTTTTAAGGAGAATATTTCCTTTGATGATAAGACTGTTCTCTAAATTAGTTGAAGTCTGTATGCCTCAAGATAAAAGCGGATTGATTCACCTGGTTTTATAACATAGTAGTTTAAATTTAAGTCTGAAAAACTCTGTTGGAAGTAGAATGTGTGACCTGCTTTCAGCAGCATTAATGAAAAGCCTTAGATCATTTCTGCTTGGGTCTCAGGACTCATTAAATTCTCCGTGTGTGTGTGTGTGTGTGTGTGTGTGTGTGTCCCTCCCCCATCTCTCTATATGTCATCCCTTGTAAGCACCTATTTACATATAATAATCCAGCAGAATCCAAATGTAATAACATCCCAAGAGTGGTCAGATTTCTTTACATAGGATGGAAAAATAACATTTCTGGGAAATGAGTAGTAGATACAAATACAGACCCACTATAAGAAAAATTTTAATTCTGCACATCTGAATATGGAATGTAACAACTGAAAATATTTCAATTTAGTATTTTGTATATTTTTTCAGTCCCATAAGCCATATGGCTTTTGTGATTCAATAAGTCAATATATTTATATGAATGTATTTATTACTTTGTAAACCTCAATATATTTTTTATTTCCAAATCTCAATATTCTCATCTACAGAATGAGGATTATATTAGATGAACATAGCTCAGGATTTTTCTAAGGATACAGTAATGTGAGGGGGGCACATTAAAGTGGAAGGACATTCAACTGGCAGTCAGTAATACAGGTATTTTGCAAGGCAGCGCTTATCAGACCCTTTCCAGTCTAATTACCTGAATCTCCACGTAAGGCAATTTCACAGACACACTCTCCTGATTTTGCTCTCTTCATGTCTTTAAGTCGAATCTAATTCCTTTGCCTCTGTCAACATATTTTTCATTCCTGTTTGTAATTTTGTATTAATATGAGGTAGCTCAAACATCATACAACAGAAAACAACAAAAATATTGTTTATGCATTTTGAATTTTAGGGTACACTTCAATAGGGTCTGGGATTTCCACAACCCCACCCCTAAGTCCCCATGCCCTGACTTATTTTTCTCATATTATTACAATCATATCATCCTTCATAAGCAGTCATAAGTTCAGCAGTCTGTTACAGACAATGTCAGACCGCCCAGCATCCCACTGATTAGACGTGTCTAACAGTTTCATCGGAGTCCATCTTTTATTTGGAAGTAGAGATACATACTGCCTTGTATCTTCTCATCTGAATATGATAGCTTCTATTATGCCATCACTATACATTCCCTTAAATGAGAAGCCACGAAACAAAGTCATGAAACGAAAAAAAAAAAATGTATGAAGTTCAAAACAAAACATTTACAGCACCATGGGTTCATTCTAGACCTTGAAGCCAGGCCTGTTTGCTAACCAGCTGTGACAATTATTTCTGCTTAGTTTCCTAATTTCGGTAAAGGCCACTTAGCTTTCTAGAGGAGCCCATCAGTGTCAGAAGCCAAGGTTGTTTCTTTATGAGCGCTAACAGCTTGTAATTATTGTTTTAAAGCCCTGGGGAAAGCGAGGGCTCCTATGGCCTTTCAGTTGCTCCTATAGGTTTACTTATAAACTCATCAAAGCACAAGTCTCACAGAGCCTCGAAGACTGCTTGGCACATGGTACTTAGTAAAATGTTTGTCAACACTACCTAAGAATAAATAACTGAAAGCTAACATGTGTACGGATACAATTTTTTTTTTGTCCCAAATTGGGACGTGTTAAAAGTCAAAATGGAAATAATAAATGAAACATGCATAAATGGGACTATCCTAGGTGATCTGTGATGTCTGTTTATGTTAACAAGAACATACATGTTTTGTGTATATTCCATGTCAATGTATATCAGATGGCTTTTCTTTTAAGGCTTAAAATATCAGTAACATGAAATATTTCTCTTTAGAAAACTCAAAAATCAAGGTGGAAGATGATCTAATATTCAAACATAGTTCTAAATTTGCCACTTTATGGTAACATGACAATCATTGTGTCTGAGCATCATTGAAAATACATAAAATTGTAATTTAAAAACATTTGACAGGAAATTCAACTTCAAACTTTTGGACAGTATTTGCTTGGGGAGCTCAAGAGTCCAAAGTTAATAAAAATTTTCTACATCCATGATTAGTTAAATCAATTTGAATATATTTTTCTAGAGGCTTTGTAATCAAATTATTTAGAGAAACAAATGCTCCAGATGACAAGAAAATTTAATGCTCTAGTACAGATGTTTCTTTGGGGATCTTTATCTGTCAATAAATTTTGTTCTAAGAAAAAGAACAAATGCTATCCAATGCTAATCTTCCTTTTCTTTTGCAATTAATTCTCTTTTTGCAAAATTATACATTTGGTAGCTATGTTTACAAGTGAGATTTGCAAGATTTTATGGTTGTGAGTGTTTAGAGAAATTGACAAGTATTTTGATGTATTGGTAATCTGTAGCCCTGATATTAACTAATTACAGAGCACTCCAGAACTCAACTTCCTTGAGGAAAAATATGGCATTTTAGCCCTTTAAATGTAAAGCCTTTACATAAAATATAATCACTGATGTAGGCATTTGAAATTTTACCACCTGCTACTTTATAGTTGTAAGTTCAAGTACTTCCCATATTTTGATACAAAAGATAAACACACACAGAATTATCAGCAGCACTGAAGCCTATTTTGTAAAATCTATTACGATCAGAGTTTCCTTGCACAGCAAGTACCAGTTTTCTGAGTTTTATTTCTGAATTCAATAAATGTTTCTAATGTTATGCCTATTAGTCTGGCTGCCTAAAATTATTTCTTCAATATCATGTAAAATTAAAACTCTTTAAAAAACAAGTTATGCTCCTCTGCTCACTTTAACACATTAATTATGCATTCAATTGTCTTTTCAGGGAGGCCATTCAGTTATTCATGGTACAACATAAGTATCTTCGTAGTAGGGTCTTCCCTAGCACAGAAGGAAAAACTGAATTACTTACATTACATTAAAACTTACTTCTGAGTGATTTATGAGTCAATTGAACTGCTATCTTGACAATTTATTAAAGCTTTTCTGATTTAATAATAAATTCAAAGAGTTTTAATAATCTTAAATTAAAAATCAATCATAAGAATACAGTGTAGCCTATAAAAATGAGAATATGGCATTTATTTTTAATTGTTGCTTTATGGAGTCTGCACACTTACCTGACAAGTTAAATCCATACCTACCATTTACTTTCATAAATAAAGTCTTTTTTAGAACACAGTCACATCCAATTTTCATATATCATATGGTTGCTTCATGCTACAAAGTAGAGTGGACTGGTTGCCATAGGGACTGTCTAACCAATACAACATGAAATATTTACTATCTCATCCTTAAAGCCAAAGTTTGACAACCATTGCATTAAAATTTTAATCTCATAATTTCTATGGGATATTATCTTAACAAACTCTATTTTTTAACCTTTATTTAAAAAGAAGAGCCACACACATACACACACAAAATGAGAAATGCAGGGGGAAGAGAGAAGAGAGAGAGAGACAGAATGAATCTCCACTGCTGATTCACTCCCCAAATGGTCTTAAGGGCTAGGTCAGGTCTAATAGAAACCAGAAGCAAGATTTTTTTCTTGGGTCTCCAAAGTGGGTTTAGTGGTTGAGCCAGTTAGGCCACCATCTGTTGCTTCCTCAGGCATACTACCAAGGAGCTGGATCGGAATTAGAGCAGCTAAGACAACAAACACCCATATGAGATTCTGGCATCTGTAATGGAGGCATCATCTTCCATGCCACAATATCATTTCCGAAATCTTTGTGTTAAAAATGAAGGAAATGGAACATAGAGAGTAACTGCTATTCAAATTCACACAAGGGGTATTCCAAAAAATTACAGAAAATTGGGATTAACAGATAATGTGGGTTCTTCATGAACTTCTTGAGGTTCCACCTGTTTTTCTAGTAAGTGGAAGACCAAGGATTGAGCCAAGCAGCTGCCCCACCTGTTTCCATTCTTAACTTTGCTAAACCTCACCTCAAATGGAGAGCTGTCTGCTGCCAAAGAAAGAACAATTTCAAATCCTACTAAGTTTTATTAATAAAAACTGCTGTCCATGAATAGTGTTTCCCCAACACATAAAATCCCTTTCAATTGTAGACTAACATCCAGATTTAGACTGAATTTCTTCCCATTTGCCATTATTTGTATGGATTTTATATGGCAAGTTTCACAGCATTTCAAACACACACACACACACACACACACATTCTAAATCTCTTCCTGTAAACACCCCTAAAAAGAAGTTGATATGACTAACACACACATAATATTCATAGTATCTATGATTTGGTTGAATTAAGACAAATAATGAACGTCATTATAAAGGGACTCTGTGTCTTCAAACATTTCCTTGGCTCTAATGCAGTAATGGGAACCATTTAGAAAGTGACAGTAATTAGTGAAGAAAATAGATAACCCTGTCATCAGGATAGAAATTCCAGATAATGGCTGTGGCTTATTTTGAGAGGTCTTATCACCGTTGAAGCCTTTCATCCATTCCTAGGCCCTTTGGAAAATTAAAATTTTTCACTAATCAGAACAGGTTTTCTGCAGCTGCCAATGCATGATGGACTTCCCCGTAACGGGCAGGACAAATGTTCTTTTTCACACTTGGAGCAAGGTTCCCATGGCAACCCTTGCTGTATGCATTCAAATGAAACTTCTCTCTTTCCCTTCAAGAATGCTTCGCTTTTCTTCTCCCCAGCCAAACCTTTTTCACTAAAAATACACATCTGGATCTTTACAAGTCTAAAACCTACCAGTGGAGCCCTGTCCACTATGTTCTTCATGACGCTAACAACACAAGCACACCTGCACACCACACACACACACACAAATGATGCATGACAGATATACATATGTAGAGAAAGATGTTAGATAGATAGATACATAGATAGATAGATAGATAGACAGACAGACAGATAGATAATAGACAGAAATACAGATGTAGAGAATTCCATTTGGGGATGGAAGACCTTTCTGTCTCTTCTTCTCACTGTAAATCTTCTTTTCCAATAAAAATAAATAAATGTTAAAAAAATAAAAAAACAAAATAGCAAATGTATTTGGCTTGTAGCTTACAGAATTTTTATTTCATTCTTTTGGATAATACTTTATCCAAAAGTATTATTTCAGTAGTTACATTTTTTTTTTCCTAAAAAATAGCATTGAGGCAAGCAATCAGTCTAATTGTTGAGAAGTCAGTTAAGATATGTATATCCCATAGCAGAGTGCATGGGTTCTATAACTGGATCCACTCTTTTCTAAATTTTTCTGCAAATGCAGAACTGTACACCAGCAAATGGTAGTTCCAGTAACGGACGTCTTGTTGACCCATGCAGGAGATCCAGATTCAGTTCCCCTGATCCAAGCACTTGCCAACCCATGTCTAGTTTTTATAATCATTTGGTGAATGAACCAGCAGGTGGGTGTGCTCTTTGTCTTTTATCTACTCCTAACTTTATCTTTCTATTTCCATCTTTCTCTATCTAAAGCAGAATGTATTTCTTCATCTCTCTTTCCTTGCCTCTAACTTTATTAAATAAAAATATAAAATAAGAAATGTATGGTGTGAAAAGTACTGTGTAGTTGTTATCATGGCCGCACTGGTTGATTAGGATGTTATGTTTTCATGCCGGCACAGATGCGTTTCATCTTGCCTTTACTATTCTGAAAGGGAAAAGAGATCAAATAGCACCAAAAAAAAAGTGGAATGCCTTGTATTTATATTATTTAGCCTTCACAATGCATCTATGAAATGCATATTTTTGCCCATTTTATAGGTAAGCAAAGTGATGCCTATGGAAACTAAAGTAACTCACTCACTTATATGAATTAGTATGCTGCTCAGTTGATTTATCAACTCATAATAAAGGGAACATACTCACTAAATGGAAACAGAACCAAAATATTCAAGGAGAGATATTAAGGTCCCCAGAAACTGGCAAAATCAGTAAGTCATTAATGCACTGATACCTCAAGGGAAACAAAGGCAAGTTGTTATGGAGGCCACACTATTCAGAGAAAGGACACCCACAATGCAGTGGGCCTTCGGGTATAATTAAGATCACAGCCACTGCCTACCTGCAGTTTTGCAGGAATGGAGCCAATCAAATAACCAAATTCTCTCTCTACTGAGAACAGGTTTGTGAAGAGGAATCACCCAAGATCACTTCGTAGAGAGAACATAGCCTCTCACACAAACTACCCTGCTGGGCATAGACAGAGCCAAGGAGAAACATTATCTTCCTTTCTCTTTTCCCATTCGGACATCATTTGCCTGAAGTAGATGAATTTTAAATGATTAAAAAAGCTTAAGGTTCAAAGAATACTTTTTTTTTCAATCACCATTTATTAAAAATGCTTTTCTCTAAAATCTCTTGCCCTTCTAATGGGCATATTGAAGAGGCCAACCACATGCTTAGAATAAAGTTAAAGAGAAGTTGGGTTAGGAATAAATTCAGCTTTATTCCAAAGATACATATTATGGGCCTTTTTTCATAGATTTGGAAACTGTCAGCCAGACAAGCAGAGAGATGGCCTGCAGAAACCCTCTTATCTCCTCAATGCCAATTGTCTTTATCACAAGCAGATGGACAGCCAGAGGTGGGGTCACACAGTCATATCGTGGTGTGTTTAGGACACCTAGGGCAGGAAGCATGCAGAGAGAGAAGGTCTAAGATGACTAATGTGATTAAAGCATTAGAACAAATTTTTGGAAACACTCTGCCAACCTTAAGAGTGCACATTTAGTACACTGAGCACGTTTTCGCTGAGTTTTCCTACGTATGAAACAATCCCCATATTTCCTTAAGATTTTCAAATAAAGCTGTAAAGTTAAAAGAAACGTGTCCAAAATCTATGTCACAGAAAACAAAACTAATTTTGATTAATCATACATGAATATATGCAAATTATACTTCACTTTTCTGTAAGATAATCTTAAAATGATGTTCATAGGAAAATCATACAGAAAAAAAATACAAACAGAAAAAGTTTTGGCTAAGTACCTCGGTAATAAAAAACTGAATTTTGTGAAGTTCACACCGTTTGCATGAATTTCTTTGAAGAATGTTTTTAAGCTCATATATTCTTAGAAGACATAATTTTTATGAGTTCCTTTCCTTCCTTTCACTTCCCTTACCTAGTTTTCTATGTGTAATTATGTATTATTTTTCTCAAAGGTGTTACTCAATGCTTCAGTTTCTGAGATGGCTCACCATTAGTGAAATCAAACACAACTTGCCTGTCAGGTTTCTCAGGTGCATGTACCTGAAGGTGTTAGGGAGGGCCTGTGTGGAGATGAGGTTCAGAGGAGGGAACACAACGACTATTCCTTCACCCAAACTCACACGGTTGCAAGGGAGCAGAGCCCGGAGTCAAAGGCCAGATCGCTCTGACCATCAGGCAGGTGTCCTCTCTACGCAAGGGGACAAGTTCAAGATAGACTGGATCATCTTCCACACTCTGCTTCACTACTATTCCCAAATAGGAACAGAGTATCACCATCCTAAGGGCATATGAGTTGCAGAACGGAGAATAAAAGTAAAATTGTCTGTCATTGCACAACACTTTATATATTCACTATATAAGCTGCATGATAAAACTTTGCTCCTAAAGTCACTATTTTATCATAAACATGTTTCCAATCTTAAAAGCATCGTTAACAAGCAATGAGCATTATCTGACATAGCCTAGAATAGAAAAAAAAAATTAAAAACCGTTCAGAGTAACACAGAACAAGCAAAATAGACTCATTAATTAAGGTTTGTTTTCATTGTTCCTTTCCTCTGAGGCAATACAAAATTACAATACGATATCTGAGTCCAGATATTTTTAATTTAAATACCTTAAATTCATTCTCCTTGTGGGCCATGAAATCTTGCCTTCAATCATACATTCTGAAACACGTAAAACAGTCTTCTCATAAAATGACACAGGAAATATCCACATCTTATGGATACATTTCTACCAATCCTTATAGATGGTGATAACTATGTATTATAAAGGAAAATCAGAGTGAGGAGAATCAAGGAGAGCTGTCAGTCTTTCAGCCAAAGGGAACATCTGCTGAGAGCTAACATGCCTGAACCCTTGGATTATGCTAATGACATGCTTCATTACTTCTGGGAGCTGAGAGCTCCCTCTTCACTTGAATGGATTTATCTACATTATCAACCCAGGATATACAAACCGCATTTAAAGTTAGCAATCAAGACACATAATTGCTGTATCTAAAATAGTACTCATGCATTGGATAGTTCTGGAGGTCATTTGGAAATAAATTATATTATTACTGCACAATTGGAACCCCTTTCAGGGAATCCCATACTCTAACCTTTCCTGGGACCCCTACCAGACCTCAGAAGCATCTGATATTAGTAGCATCTAATATGTTCAGAGTTTTAGCAGGGATTTTTCCCCCTCATATGTATTTTCTACTTTCTTTGGGTATAGAAACATTCCATTTAGCTGAATACTTAACTTCCTCACAACAAAATCTAAGTATCTCAGCAAGGTTTATAGCCATATGTTACATCCACATACAACAAGCAATGAAGTATGAATGAAATTAATCCCTATACTTTCTCAATGTTGCCTTGTTTTATCCTTTTCTTAGTGTATTTCTTCTGACTTTGGTAATACACCGCTTTAAATAACATCCACAAGCACAATATCTTAAAGCCTAAAGAAAATACGATGTACTTGGGACATCATCATGTCTTCCCTGGGTCACATATACTCAAGCTATTAGGAGAGAAAGAAAGGGATTTTCTTATAATAATCCCTATCATTTGATGTGTTTAATATACCAATAGAATCTGTACAGAACTTGAAACAAGCTTCTCTCAAAAACTCCACATTTGCTTAATTGATTCTTTCTTGTAACTAAAACCATGTATCACTCCTGGATGTCTCTTTAGTTACAAAAATAAACATATTATTAGTTAATGGCTATAAATTGCCTACTAGTTTTCAGGCAAGGTACTAATTACTGTAAATATATAAACATATTCAGTTTATACAACAATACTTTGATATGCAGCTATAATTATCATCATTGGCAAATACATTAACCAATATTACACAATTTTCTATATTTGAACAACATTCAAATCCAGGCAGTTGGAATCTAGAGAGTCCTTTCTTGATGAACTTACTTGGGCTTTTCCTGAAATCTACCTTTATTTTTCCTGGCAATGTGAAATCATTAGTAAGCCTATCAGAGATGAGTACATGCAGTTTAGACATTAGTTAGATGTGCTACAGATAGAAGGCCCGACACTCAGTACACAACCAGAACAAGTACACATTATTTGAGTGCGTTGTTGAATGCTGGAGTAACATCATATGGCTCTTCAGGAGATAGCTTCGAACTGTTCCCCAACTCTATACTCAATTCAGTAAAGCCAAGGTGATCAATTGAAATGTGCCACAAGCACCACAACCAGCTTCCCTTGTTTCCTATGGAGAATCAACTAATACACAGCTGCTTAAGAAAGTGGAGAAGAACTGCACAAAGATTTTGCACACAACATGATTATATAAGCATATGGTTGTAATGTAAAATAGCATGGGAATATTATTATTTTAAAAGGCTTATTTATTTGAAAGAGAGTTACAGAGAGAAGACAGAGGGAGATATGCACACATACAGAAAGAAACTTCTATTCCCTGCTTCACTCACCAACTGGTCACCACAGGGCAAAGGCTAGGCCAGTCCAAAACCAGGAGGCAGGAGCTTCTTCCAGGCTTCCCAGGTGGGTTCAAGGCCCAGGGGCTTGGACAATCTTCCACTGATTTCCCAGGTACTTTATCAGGGATCTGGATTGAAATTGAGTAATAAGGACCCAAATCCATGCCTATATTGGATGGCAGGTGGCATCTTTATCCACTAATGGTATCTTTATTCCACCAGCCCCAGGAATATTACTAAAAATCATGAGTTAAAAAATTGAGCTATCTAATTTCATTACGGTAGAAGCAAAAAAATAAACAAAAAACAATACAACAGCTGAACTTAGATACAGCATAAGAGCAGACTCTAGTCCAATTTTGGGTGAAAAATTAGTATTAAATATTGTTTGTGTTATAACATGTCTGACTATAAAGGACAATCTCAACTATTTGTCATTATTCAGCTCTTTAGATACACAATAGACACAACTTTAAACTTAGGAAAAGTTGATTATCTATACTATGTGATGAAAGAAATCAAGAAATGACACTCCTATCTGGTTCCTTGTTGAAAATTTTTATACTTATAGATGTCTCTATCATTTCCTGATAGTTCTAACACTAAAGATTAGTTTCTGAAGGTAGTGAATATTTCTCTCATTAAAGTGCAAATATATGTTGAAGCATCATTTCCTTGTAGCATCTTATTAAACACCAGTTTTGAGGTTCTGATTGATTAGGATTCCACGTAACTGCACTTTGCGATCCCTGAGCTATAAATTCAAGATAATCAGCACTTTGGAAATAATCAAGTCCTTGGTTTAGGATGCAAGGAGAAATTTCAATCAATACTTCAAATGTCTCACCTTATAGTTAACCTCTTTCATTGTTCCTACTTTTTTTTAAAACTCATTTATATTCATTAATACCAAGAATTTCCATAGTTCTAGAAGTATTCGTCCCTGTTAAGCTTTAAGCAGAAGATTCTGAATACTCTATAATGAAGTAAATTTTGTATAATCAGTATATATTGCAGAATTTATAAATTTATGTTTACTTGAACCACAAATTATAATTTAATGATGACACTAGGCTCTGACATTTCCAAATATTTCCCTGTAACACAAGGTAACTTCAAAAAACTTGTGGGAAAAGAATTAAAAGATAAGTTTATTTTGTTCTGAAAATAGTTTGAAATTCATTCACATTTTTACTTACACGTTTCTTTGAGCTCCTGAAAGTCTCTCCATACCTTCCTTGCAGATTGTTGTCCTGTCTTGATTTGCCCAATCCTGCTCTAAAAATCTTAGCTTTCCTTAATTACTCAATTCCTGAAATAAAATCCTTCACTTATGTCTAGATCTGAGTTGGACTCTGATTCGCAGACATTTAGAAGTTAACCGCTAGCCTGATGACACACACATCTGTGCAATTCGTAGTCTTATATTTGTCATCTTATGTTTGATTCTTCAACTTACAGGCATGATCATTCTTGCTAGAATTTCCAAAGTATAAGTTTTCCCTGGGTCTGCCTTTCCACAACTGCCAAGCCTTCTGAAAAAATCAGAGCCACTCACGACCATGTCCAAAAATCCTCTTGAAAGTTTTACCTAAGTTGAAAAATCAGTTTATAAGTTTTAAGCTGTCCTATTGTAGCTTTTTCACATTGCCTACCAAAATCTTAAGGTGAAACAAAAGATGAGTCAAAGAAATCAAGTTAAGAGAACAAGCATGCAAGTCTATGGGCATCAGAATACAAAAACTAAAAAATCTTGAAAGAAGACTACACTTTAATTCACACTTTTTTTTAACCCTACACTATGCCTTAGAACAAAGTGAGGCATGTTTCTGTCCACACGCTGAGTAGTTTCCTCGGACTAGTAAGATTGAAAGATAAACCCTGAACAAACATGGACAAATGCTTCTTCACAATGGAATTGTACAAGTGTGAAATTGGCCACCTTGTATACATAGATTTCACAGGTATATACAGCCTTCCTATTATTGAGCCTGCATGATTCAATGGATGCCTGACTTGGAGCTTTTGGTTGAGTGGGTAAAATAAACGCATTTAAGAAAACTCACCTAAATGGTTTATATTGCAGATAAATGATTCCAACATTCAACACAATCTTTTTAAAAAACTGAATAAAATACATAAAATAAACAATCTTTTTTAAAAACTGAATAAAATACATAAAATAAACATGTGCTGTTTCTACATTTGTCTTTTAGTATGGCAGGTTAGTAATTATATGTAGTGAAGAATTGTGAAATTATGTTCAGATTCAATTAGAATTTCAGAGGAATAGTATAAACTGTACCTTCTCCTGGGACATGTAATGGTTTCTATCCTTCAGATGATCAACCCAAAACCTCTGCCCCCCTTGCTGTTTGCCTCTAACAATATAATTTCTAATTGTCATTATAAAAGCAGTTAGCCTGTCAAATACCGTAGCAGATATAACAGAAATGCGACTTAACTGGCTAGTTAGTGTGGCAATAGAAAGACGATGTATTGATTTAGCATTTCAGAGCCACAATTTTGCATACTACAACACACCAATATATCTAAAGGATCCTGCAAATACATTACGACTGGATTTTATTATCTGTTTCCCTTTATTCTTTGAATATGTCTCCTAATTTTTTAAAAAAGTTACATTTTCCCGGTGTCACATGGATATTCTTATTAGAACTTTATAATTAAATATGTCTACAGCTTTGTAACTAAAGGAGCTTGCAGCAGCACACAGGGTATCCCATTTTCATTAAGTTGTCTCACTCAGAACCTTTAATATGAACAGAGCAGCATATTTTCCTCAAGCAGGTTGAATTCGTTTTCTTCAATTTGCTACTTCAAGAAGTTGTGTATAGAAACTCACTTATGACCGGCTTGCTCATCTACTGGAAATCCAAAGCCTCCTAACAATTTGGACTTCATTTGATTTGACAAGTAAATGTTACTTTAATATAAAATGATGTTTGTGTGACTGATTACGCTTCAAAAAATAAAACTGAATACAGATATTTCATTAAGGAAACCGAAATGACATAGACTTTGTAACCAATTAAATTTTTAAATATTTTTCAAATTGCCAGGTCTTTAATGAAAGTGTTCAATGGAAATAAAATTTGAAGATGAGCGTTCACAATGATAAAAGGTGCATCCATAAATCATTTTACAACTATAAGCACAGATGTAAGCATTAACTTTGAAAATGTATGAAATGTACATGAACGAAATGTACATTTTGTTCACGTATATTTGAAATTTTACTTAAATCCTACTTTTTTTAGAGAACTTTTACTTTTTTTTAATTTTCTTTTACAAGGCAGAGATAGATACAAAGTGATATTTTCCATCCACAGGTTTACGCCCCAAATGCACACAAGAGCCAGGGGCCATGTGATCTCCCTGGGGTGGCAGAGACCATAGTATCTGAGACATCACATGTTGTCTCCTAGAGTATGCGTTAGGCAGAAGCTGGGACCAAGAAGGTGCCAGCACTCAAACTGAATACCTACTATGTGAATCATGAGACAGCTACTTTAATCAATGTTGTTCTCACATCTCACACAAATTGAATATTTTAATGTTTTGTTTATTTTAAAGTTCAAATCCTTAAGCAGAACTGAAATTTATTTTGTTGTACATTACTTACACAAGTGAATGTTTAATAGGAAATTCTCATCCTTGAAATCTGCTGATTTCTTAATAGACATATATATATAATATACATATATATATATGGGTGACACTGCGATGATTGGTTTAAAATCTTTTATTATAATTCAACGTTTCTCAGGAAATATGAAGACATTGCAAAATATAAATAAATTTTATTTGACAACTATTTAGTAAATGCTCCTACATATCAAGCAGTTGACCACAGTACCAATCAATGTATCCCTCCTTCAATATTTTTGCTTTTCTTTTCCACAGTAAATTAGCTGGTAACTACAGCTTAACAAAAACAACTTCCTAAGATTCTGTGTGCTTGAGATATGTTATTCTTTACTATTTGGATTTTGTGAAGGTCTTGCTTTCTTTTATGCTAACCTACAAGCCTGGATAAGTTTGAAATCCCTATTGCATTGGTCAATTTTTCATCATTTTAACAGAATACTTCAGGCAATTAACTTTATAAAGGCAAAACAGTCACTAGTTTCACAGTTTTTCAGTCAAGTGCAAAGCGATGAGGCCTTGCTGTGTGTGGTTTGTGATGAGGTTCCTGGATAGCAGTAGTAGTGGCCCTGCAGGATGATGCCAGGGTAAACCAGGGAGGCTGTGCCCCACTCATCCCAGTATCATTAACATGGTCCGGGAGCTTTAAACATCTGCATAAGTTTGGAAAACAAATCATATTCAAAAATAATACTCACCATTGTTACTTTCCTTTCCAGCTAACTAAGTAGAATATTTCCATTAAAATAACACACTTCCAAACCTTAGTCTACTTGATAAATGCACAAAATGATAATCAGAACAGTCTTCCAGGTTTATTGCTGAGCATCAACCTATATAACACAGCTCACTATTTTTTTTAACCAATTAGATCCTTACAGGCACAAAGTCCTAACGCTATAAGGCTAAAATAGAATCTGAGTCAATGATAAACAGAGGGCTAAATTAGTACCATAATCTCATCCCCTTGGTAAGCTTTCTTCTGCTTATGAGCCAAGTTCTTTTCTCTTCTTTCTTTAAATTTTTAAATTATGAAGTCATATTAGGATGTGAAGTAGATATATGAAATACAGCAATAAAATTGTTTAAATTCATCTTTATATGTTCTCTAAGTTGCAGTTGGATTAAATATGGTCTCTGAAATAATTCAATTTCCATAATTTTTAAGGACTGATTTTTTTTATAGCTGCCAACATTGGTCTTGACATAATGTTACAATAATCCCTGTTTATCCACAGCTGACACATTCAAGATGTTTTATGCATACCAGAAGCTAAAGACAATATTCATCTCTACATATATTATCTTTCCTCAATTTACATTCCTATCACAAAAATCAACTTATAAATTAGGCACATTAAGAAATGAACAATAATAACTATTAATAAAACAGAACAATAATATAAAAATAGTATAACAGAATTTTAAAAATTATATGAACTGCTTCTGGATTCCTTTTTATTGGATACTTTAGGGTTGTATTTTACTGTGAGTAACTGAATCACAGAACTCAAAATTTTGGAAAAGAGAAACAGGGTAGTGTTATTCTTAGAAGTGTAATTGATAAAGATTTGTAACATGCTATGAATTTATGATTTACTATGGTATCACGATTTTATTCCATCCCTAGATAAAGTGAGACCTATGGGCAAGGAGAAGGTTGAGCAGAATCGTTCAGAGGAGCACACTTGAACATACAAGTGATTATGAGAATAAAATAAGGAAACTAAGTACAGAGAAAGCACGTTAAGGAATTTTTCTCTCACTTCCCTTTTGTTTTTCTTAAGTTTAAAAACTCCTCAAGCATCTTCCACCCCTACCTTTTCAACTCTAGCCTGAAGTTAATTGCAGCAAAATATACATACATATATATTTCTCTGGTATTTGCTTTAAAATTTAACCTTTCTAAAAAGTTTTCAGTGATTACAGATATGAAGAAGTTAATGTGACACCTAAGGAGTTAATATTTTAAGAAGTATATTTCACAAAGTTTGCATTTAAATTAACACTACCAGGCCTGGCACAATAGCCTAGTGGCTGAAATCCTCGCCTTGTACATACCAGGATTCCATATGGGTGTTGGTTTGTGTACTGACTGCCCCACTTCCCATCCAGCTCCACGCTTGTAGCCTGGGAAGGCAGTTGGAGACAGCCCAGGGCCTTGGGACCATGCACCCATGTGAGAGACCCAGAAGAGGCTCCCGGTTCTTGGCTTCATATCAGCTCAGTACTGGTCATCATTGCCACCTGCAGCGTGAATCATGGGATAGAGGATCTTCCTCTCTGTCTCTTCTCTCTGTATACCTGACTTTCCAATAAGAACAAATAAATCTTTTAAAAGATAATACTACTCCAATCAACTCAGTTCTCTTGAGTTTATAAGAAGTGGCATACTCGTTATAAACTCTGGAAAACAAATAGTTGGTGACCAAATAAATATTCATCTGTCAGATTTCCCTTTTCATCATTGGAAGTGGTCTGTTTTAAAATTATGCCACACTGTACATACACGTTATTATTTTGTGAGGAAGTTGAGAATGCCAAACAGCAAATAAAGTGGGAGAAAACTGTCAAAAGATGGATATTACAATCTGAGTTGTATAAAAACACTTGGTACTTTCTTTTAAGAACATAGAAAGAATAAAATTAAACATTTAAATCTAATAATATAGTCTTAAAGGTTTATCTAGACTAGAACAAAGTAGAATCTAAAATCCCTTAACTGAGATTTCTAGGATTGAAAAAAGTATGTGATATCTATAGAAGGAATAATTTTTGGTCAAAGCGCAGGAAGAAGATTAAATAACCTTTCAAGGTCATTTTTCCTAGCATTTAAAATAGCAATTTCTATGAGATAAAAAAAATTAAATGTTTACTTGCTATGACTTGCAAAATTTCAGTGTGCTTACCTGGACTTTGTAATTTAATATCAATAAGTACTAATTTATGTTAACTAAGCGGGAACTGAAAAGTGAGTTGCTAAAATGTTAGCTAGCTATCCAGACACCTCCATATATTTTGCATGCTAGGAGTTCCATAGGTCCAAATCCAGAAGAACAGGAAATGTGAAGGAGAATAGAAAAGAGCAGCATCCAGAGCCTGCCATTAAAACCAGGTATTGCAGGGGTGGACCTGGCATTGAAGAGACGCATGAACTTAATTTTTATTTTACTGCATTCGTGATGAGAATATACTTCAAGTGAAAAATGTTTTTATCTTTGAATCATTATAAATGAAAAAGTTGCATGCAATCAAATATTTTATTTCCTAGTTATGATCCCAAAAGAAACTACTTCCAATTATCAGAACTGCAGTCTTTACAAAACAATCAGTACTTGAGCTCAGCTCTTTTTCATTCAATTATCAAGTGGAATTTTAAAAAGCTAACATTTCTAGATTGGTTTTATGCCATTGTCTGTATCTGGATGTAAAAACAGAAAGGTAAAGGCTATTATGTACAGTAGTGAAGCCTCTTGGGACACTGTCATTCTATATCGGATGTCCAATTCCCAGCTCCACTCCCAATTCTAGCTTCCTGTTAATGGGAACCCTGGAAGCAACCTGTGACAGATCAAGTATTTAGGTCCTTGCCACCTACATGGATGACATAGAGTTCTTGGCTCCTGGATACTGCAAGCATTCACAGTCAGGAGATGAGAAAATCTTTCACATCTTTTGCTAAAAAAAATAAATAAAATAAATAAAGGCATAAATCATATTTAAAATAGAAAAGGATGAAACTAATTCTGGAAATGTCTCTGTAGTAACTAGATTAACTTAGAATTTCACATTAAAATATCATTGGAAATATTTCATGCCTTTAAAGCCTAAATTAATTTTTCTTTAAATTGACTTATTTGCATGAACTCCTCCCTTTCGTTTTCATTGCTATACACCACTTCTATCTTCTTTCCCTCTAAAATAAAATAAAATAGACTGAAAGTCTATCGCCTGAAAATACGGATTCCATGTATGTGCTGCATTGAAAAACATGAAATAACTAAATGAGAAATAAGCATAAAATACATTCTCTATGCTTTTTTCTATAATGAATGCAGGAATATGAGTGATCAGCTAACTGGATTTGTATATATATCTTTAAATTGTCTAACTTTGGTATCTTTAACTTTTCTAGCTGTGACTTGGCTTATGTCATGTGTTTACTAGAAACATGCAGAAGAATTGAATTAGTTCAGGGATTTTAGTTTGGTATATGAAAATATGATATAAAGTTGCAAAATGCCAATGTTAAGCGAGTTAGGAGACAAATGGTACAATCAAAATACTTTCAACTGTTTGTGCTATTCCAAATGGAACAATTAACTATCACTCCTAACTGTTTTGCAGGTATGTTTTATTTATATGTTATATTTTATCGCAGCTCAGTCACATTGCCTCGCTATTCACTACCAATTATCCCCAGACACACTGTACTTTGAAAACCAAATAGAACCATCTGTTATATACATAAAACTCTGAAGTTTTTGAAATGTTTTCAACTCAGAAACAAAAAATGAATACTTCCATTTATTGAAAAATTCTGGTGATTTGCGGCAGTCATTTAAAATCTGTTTCCATAAAGCTACGGAGCAGATAGAGACAATGGATTCAAGAACATGCTAACTGTTCTTCCAAACTATTTATGTTCTCCAGTCTAAGAGTTACTGGAGAACCCTGTAAATGAATTTCAAAGGACAAGAAGTCAGCCCTAACACTTTGGCTGCTAATGAAATCATTAGTATAAGCAAAACTCTCTTTACAAACTCTATTAAGAAAGACACATAAATAAGTGTGATGCACCATGAGAAATGTCAGCTGAGGCAGATACAAAATGCTATGGGCTCAAAGAGGACCTCAAGGTTGGATTCTGATTGGAAGATTGAGATGAGAAATCACCTTTCAGAACAGACCTTCAAGAAAGCAGTTTAGCAGTCATGGAAAGGATTAGGGTTAGTGGAGAATAAAATGAATCCAAAGTAGTGGAGATCAAATAGCACAATGACGGGGAAGCCAGCCTTTTATTTCTCCCAGGGCTAATATTCAATTAAGGAATCCAACATGCATCTTTGAATTATTGATATTCTTTCTATTTTTTCAATTTAGAGTGAGACAATCTCTTTCTTCTTTGTCTGCTTCGTGTGCATCTTATCTCTCATAACTGATTTATTCCCTCTTGACCAAGTTATTTTCTTGACCTAGAAGTTCATTAATTAAAATATGCTCTTCATCACTCTTCTAATAATCACACACTGGCTATCATCTTTGATAATGTTTGTCACAGTATTCACTCTATTCAAAGCCCTAAGGGGGCAAAGGGAAAGTGCAATGCACATTTGAGTTACAGCCTTGGTACTTTAGCAAGGTGCAGCACACAACACTGTAAAATATTATGGAAAAGAATGCCTGCCTACATTATAACTCTACAACTGAATGAAATTCCTGTCTGTCCCTATTCTAACAAAACACTTACTTTTTCTACAATTACGATTTGTGCCTCCTGATTCTATTGAAGTGTTGACAGTTTGACCACCAAATGCTAACATTTTGTTGCTTAAATTTTATCTTAAATGTGTTGTACGCAAATGTACTGGGACCCTTTCCAAATTAGAATTTTTTTATATGTCATAATGCATACTAACCAATTGCTCTTTTCCATGTCCATGGAGCAGATCTGAAGAGACCAATGAAGATGATATTTAATCTCCTACTAACTGCTTCAGAATGATCTTAGAAATCTCTGGCTTTAGTTAGATTTCTGTTTTGAATAAATGTGAACAACACAGCTTTGGATCCATTAATATTGTTAGCTATGTGAGTATACCAAGTGACATGGATTTCTCAACCTGGAAGCCAGGATGTCCCAGATCAGGGTTCTGGTGAATGCTCTATTCCTGGCTTTTCCTTTTGGCTTACTCTCACACGAGGTAGTGAGAGAAACATTTGGTGTCTCTTCTTGTCAGGACACTAATCCTAACATGAAGTGTTCACTTTGTAACTCAATTATTGCTAAATGTATCACCACTAATACCATTACATAGGGACCTAAGACTTAACACATGAATTTGAAAGTATTACTCTATAACACATGTTAGTCCATAGCACATGTCTACAAACATACTTACACACACATTTAATTTTTTTACACTTTTGAGTATAGCTATACTCCTGATCTGTTAACATAAAATAGAATCTATAGATCCCAGGATGTTTCTAAGACATATTCTAGATGTTTTCTAAGTTAAAATTGCTTTGATAGCAATGATGTGATCATGATTTACTTCTTTTACTTTATTGTTATTTTTACTGCTGGTGCAAAAGTAATGATTTGCAAAACCAAGGATGATTTACTATGAACCTAGACAGCAGCCTCTGAACACAAAAACAATTGCTTGGTTGTAAACTGAATAATCATTATTTTTATAGGATATTACTTATAATTAAAAGAACGACTGCATGCAAAACATATAATCAACATTGAGTACTGAGCAAACATTGCCTCACAAACGGTTAAAGTAGCCTATCACTCTTGGGAAAATAACAAGATTTGTTGCCCATTATGAAATCAACACAAGTATTCAGTTAGAATGTTGGAAATTTCTTTCCATCATTCTAAGCCTGGCAGCTTCAAAGACTTTCCGATGAGTTTGATGATCTACAAGTGTGGTATTTGAAACTGTATAATGAAGTGTATCATAATTTGGAAGACTTGCATAATTCAGTGTTAATAATTTCCAAATGATTAATCAATACATGGTATTAAAGAATTATACATGGGAAAGAGTCATTCAAGTTTCAAAAGGGCAATATGATGTTAATGAATAGAATGAGTAAAATAAAATATTTTCACATTCCCCATTCCAACTACTGTAATTTGTGAAGATTTGCTGTAGTATCAAGGAAAGATATCAGAAATGCTGTCGGAAAAATCTATAAAAATATGGCTATTTTCTATCAGTGGGGGACCATTTTGTATTTATGGATACTAGACAAAACATGTTTTAGTATATGTAGTATGGAAGCAAAAATAAGAATGTGGATGGTATTTATTGATCGAATCATGAAAGAGATTTACAGCTGGGTAAGAAACTGGCCAACAGCTACTCACAGACACTTCACTTTGAACAGCCATACACATATCATGTAATCTTCACTAACACAGCATTGCCACCTGAAAGGTTAAGGTGACTCTTTTTGTTATACTAATAATAACAGTTGCATGGAAGAATGTGAGTATGAAAGAAACACCTTCGCTATCCATTGCCCAGCAACAAAGATCATTTGGGGAAGGATACTTTCTCCCACCTAGAAGAGGCAAAACAACATGAATTCAAGTGCCAGGTCACCTGAGAAATGTCAGACTGAGTTCCCCAGGTTCCGTCCTATTAGCTGAAAATATGCTTCTACTGCAAACCTTATATGATTTAGCAGACAAGGACTTACTGCAGGTTGATTTAACCCAGCAAAGAGCAGATCAGAACATCTCATACCAGTGATTCCAGACAGAGCCCCTGATCAGTGCTCAGTAGAGTTCCATGGTCCCAGCTGAACAGTATTACACTGTAATAAACATCATTAGCGGCTATTGGGTGCAACTTCAGGTAGTGAACTCTCCTCAGTAACAAAGTGTATCAGAATGAGCTTTATCACCACCTCTAGGCTGCACTGACCTCGGTGTAAAGTAGACTCCAGATGTGACCTATCACCAATTCATGCAAGGACAAAAGGCAATGAGTCGGAACCTATCACTTATCCAGAAAGAACATTACACTGACAGACATGTTATCTAACACACACTGAAGGAAAGATTTGGAACACATTTGAATTTGGGGAGTAGTACAAGACGAATCAGTTAAATTGTATCAACAGAACCTAGAGCAAAACAAAAGATGGGATTGACTTAGATCTGAAATGTCAAAAGTTCCCACAGGCCCAGGAAAAAACAGATTGTTAACAATTTCCAGAGGCTCAGATGCAGACAAAACTAGTTTTTAGTAATTGATCATACAACAGGCAGATGGCATTCTATATTAAACAAGCATCAAGAACTTAGAGAGAACCATGATTAAGATAATATGTCAAAAGTCAATCTTGTAGGCATTAGAATTTCAAAATTCTTTGGTGAACACTTCAAAAGAGTTGCCTAAATAGAATTTCATTTTTATTACTCGTTTTATGATACAGTTTTTTCATGGGCTCTGGAATTCCTCTTACTCCTTCCCCACACCCCCTACATGATTTCCTGTATATTATTACAATAGTATAGTCCTTCATAAAAAGTACTAAGTCCATCATTCTGCTATTTAAGTATATCCTGACATTCTAGGAATGGACATGGTACAGAGTCCAGCATCCTAATTTCAAGATATAGTTAACAGTTTCATTGAGAATCCATCCATCTTTCGGAAGTAGAGATGCATACTGCATTGTATCTTCACATCTGGATGTGATAGTCTCTATATCACAGTTACTATACCTTCCCTTAAATGAAAAGCCATAAAACAAAATCAGTACCAGGAAAAAATAGAAAATTAACAACAACATGAAGTTAAATAACATGCTGCTGAATGAGCAATATGCTGCTTATATGTGATATGATGGTTATTTTTAGCACTTGTTTATACTCCTATAGAACTGTGGCCTCCTAATTTTTATTTGCGGAATAGCGTGAGTTGTTTCAGGATAAGCCTGTGATTACCCAGCAGCTTAAAATAATGTCTTAGCAAAAATCAATGAAAAGAAAAAGAAGGGAATGTGAGGGGTTAGAAACTTTACCTATTTTATATCTGAATTCTGTTCTTCATTAATTTGAAGACTTGATATATGTATCAGAAGAAGCATAAACAAAAAGAAGAAAGCATCACTTGAAGATAATTTAAAAATAAAGTTTTTTTAAAGATATTTTATTTTTATTGGAAAGTTAGATACACAGAGAGGAGAGAAAGAGAGTAGGAGAGAGGAAGATCTTTTGTCTGATGATTTATTTCCTAAGTGGCCACAATGGCCAGAGCTGTGCTGATCAGAATCCAGAAGCCCGGAGACTCTTCTGGGTCTCCCATACGGGTGCAGGGTCCCAAGGCTTTGGGCCATCCTTGACTGCCTTCCCAGGCCACAGGCAGGGAGTTGGATGGGAAGTGTGGCTGCTGGGATTAGAATTGGTTCCCATTTGGGATCCTGGCACATGCAAGGCGAGGACTTTAGCCATGAGGCTACAACGTTGGACCCATACAAATAAACAGTTTGAAGTCTAGAAAGAATAAGAAGCAGATATTCATTTGAGATTTAAGAGGACTCTATAAATCAATCATGAAGAAATGCAATACCTAAATATACCAATAATGAGGGCTGTGATTAACTCTGCCAAACTTTAAAAACCCACGTGGAATCAATGGCTTCAATATTAAACTCTACCTAACTTTTAAAGAACAATTAATATCAATTCTTCTTGAATGATTTCAAAAAAGTCTAGAGTAGAATATTCTTCCAATTTCATTCTATGAGATCAGCCTTACTAAAAACAGACAAGGCTACAATCATGAATGAAATATGTAGGTAAAAATTCTTGATAACATAAATACAATCCTCAACAAAATATCAGCAGATTGATTCTGATAGCACATTCACATGCTTTTTTTTTTTTTTTAGTAATTACCTTGTTCTAAGTTTTGTTTTTCCTTTTTTGGACACATGTACAAGCTATCAACTTGCAACAAAAATTATTCACTCAACAAATAACTTTCATGAAAGAAAACAAATGAGAGAATTGCTTTCCAAAGCACTACAAAAGCAGTGGTGAAGAAAAGCTGTTCACTAACTTTGACTCAGTGTCCTTAACCTTCAAGTAATATTTTCTTTAAAAATATTGGAATCTTTATAATATCCATATCCACTGCACATCCTAGAATAATTAAATTGAAATACCAGAAGATTTTATTCTATGATTTCAATTTTTTCAAAAACAACCAGGTGATTCTAATGTTCCTCTGAATTTAAGAACCTGAGATCAGGAAAGGATAAAAAATAGCTTATACACAATATTTTATACCTAGGAATGTAAACAGGTTTCAATAAAAGCCTGTCTGTTTTGGAAAATTTCTACCTTTACGCCACTTACAGGGAAAAAAGAAAAGATATGGAGACAGCTGTAATATAAGATGGCAATAAACATTATAAGACAGTAACATAAAAGAATTTGAATAGCTGAGCAAGTGCAATCATTTTAGCTGCTTCCTAGAAGCCTTTATGGTATAGTAACAACTTTTATGGGTAATTAAAAGAAAACCATGCCTCTTATGCTCATAGCACTTCTGAAACCAAATGTGGGGGATTTTTCCACACCAAGCAGTTCTCTGATTTCCTCCAAAACTCTAACGGGGTGTTCTAATAATTAACCCAATTTAGGCACTACTAACTTTTGCACTGAGGCTTAAGTCTCCTTTCTGACTTCTAACTTACTGGCTATACATGAAAATTTTCCACACCCACTTACAGTTTTGATAATTTCCTAGGACACTCACCAACTCAAGAAGATATTTCATTTATCTTTGCCACTTTATAGAGCATACAACTCAGGGACAGCCACAGACAAGGAATGTAGAAGCTAGCAGTGGGAGTGTGGAAGGGGGTGTCAGATATCACAGAATATCTATGCAATCTTTAGATATACTCGCTTTTATTGAACTCAGTCTTCCCCCCTGCAAGTTGGGACATTTTTGAAAATTCAATTCAATAATTATCTAATTACTATGATAGCTATGCCTTACTCTAAAAGCTATCTAACGATCCATCGAGAGCTACTGAGGACAAACTGAGGTATGGTTGAAAGAGGCTTATTATAGCTAAGCATATATGCTCCCCTCAAATCTCTGAGGAAATTCCACACACTTTTGACAGAAATTTGAGTGTAATCTGATGCTTAAAATGTTTTTGGACTTTGTTATGAAATATAATAAAACATAAAGCAGAATGCTTGAAAGAAGTTTTGCAGAGTAAGGAATTTCACAGTTTTTCATAACATTCAGAAATTTTAGACACTCTTAACCCAGTAAAAGGAAAGCAGAGGGTCAGATAAACATTTCTGGTTATGTTATACTGATATAATGACATATTGAAAGTAACAATGGCTAAAAACACAATTTTAAGACGGGTGGTAAGAAAAAACATATTTAATGTTGACTGCTCACATCAGTTTTGGAGAACCAGAAGTTTGTTGCAGAGTGCAACTTTTCAGTAAGGTCAATGTTATGGTCTGGAGCCAAAATAGATACCACTTTTATAAGTAAGATGATCTTAACACATGAGAGAACCTGGGTTAAAAAGTGAGAAGCTGATGTACACTGAAGAAAATCCGCCATAAAGTAAGAAGCATATAGTACAACTGAATCAGCATTTGAGCAAGCATGTACATAGCAGCTTAAGCCACCACTTGAGATACTCACATCCCATAATGGTAAGCCTAGTTTCAGTTCTGGCTACTCGGCTTCTGATTCAACTTCCTGCTGAAACACAGCTTCGGAGGTGGCAGATGCAGTTTCACATATCTGAGTCCCTGTCACCCGAGACAGACCCACAAGGAGCTACAAGGAGTTCTAGACTCGCCTTTGGCCCAGCCCAGCAGTGTCCGTTAATGTTTTGGGAGTGAACCACAGGACTAATCTGTTTCTCTGTCTTTCCATTCTCTCTCTATAGCTTTCAAATAAAATAAAAACAAGCAAATATATCTTAAAAATAAAAAGGCCACTGAAATTTCAGATACAAAGAGAAATTGACAGTCTTATGTTATATGAACTGTGAAAAGATGACTGATTATGTTACTATTTGATTTGTTGAAAAATAATTCCTGATCATATTTTGAAATAATAATATTAGGAATATCAGACATAGAAACCTGAGTGAACATTATTAAGAATCTAACTATTGGAAATAATAAGTGTAAATGAGAGTAAATCATTGTATAGGAATATTTGGAATATTCACTTTCAAAATACATATAAGAAAGCATCCCAGAAAATAGTATGTTCATGGAAAGGTGACTTTAGTAATTAAACATATAATCATCATCTACATATACTTTTCCCTGGTGACATAAATTCATCTGTACTCACATGTCATAACCATAGCTTTCACTCTTTGCTCATGCTAACTGAAACCCTGTCATTTGTTTATACCTGGAAATGTATAGGGATATGAACAGACCAAATGTCCCTTTGCACAGAGCCAAAAGATAGTTCTGTATAATTGCTTCCTGTGTTTACTCCAGATAAACAGCAGAATAATGGCAGAAAACAGGGAAACCGGGGTACTCGGGCTTTGCTCTTCCACTGAGACATACAAAATTGCAAAAACAAAAATTTAGGAAAGAATGTAGTACTGATAATAATCAAAATGTAAAAATTTTTTCTTAAATACTCATGATTTCTAACTTGTATATTGTTGCTTCCTAGATTCCAATATAAATTTCAACTATTTAAATATTGGAATTGTTATACTTCCTTCCCAAGAGATAATGTTCTACAAAAAATGAAAGCCTTTCAGTAATGATGAAAATTTCCCACTAATGCATAAAAACTCCCTTAGAGATCAGATCTAATACCAATTCCAGAAATGCCCTCTCATGCTGACAAAGCAACTTTATGAAAGGGAAGGTAGACCTGATTATACTAAGCCTTGATTGGATCTATAGTAAAAACAGAGATATCTGGAAATAAAGATTTAACCAGAGAAACTCCTAGTCACCATCCAGATGACAGTCGTTAAAACTGAGAAAACAATGTTTGAGATAAAGTAGCAGAGTCTTCACCATTCTCCATCTGTTTCTTTCTATGCATGGTTGAATGGAAAATAAATGAATTGAGATAATTCTCTTTACATTAAGACGAGAACATGTGTGTGGCCCTTATATTTAAACAGTGTTGCTAAGACATGAATTGATTCTATGTGGATATCTACTGTGCATCCTTGACTTGTTGACTAAAAAAGACTACAGTTAATAGAAGTTTTCACAAGGAAAAAAAGAATTATATTTCGAGATAAAAGTCTATAGCCAACTTTACAGACTTTCTGCAGTGACCACATGCAGGCTGCTTCTGCATAAGGGAACTATACAAAGGGTTAGCTGAAGAAGTTCTTTCAAAAGTAACTCAAAGGTGGAGAGGTTACTTTTTGTGAACTAACACAAACTGCCCTCACCTTTGTATACCTTTGTAAAATTAGTGCTCAAGAAAGGCATGTAGAAATGTATGAACAAATAAAAATTAACCTTTATAGAAAACAAGTAGAACTGTTTGGTCTAGGGAAAAATTGCAATGGCTGGATACGGTAAAGTCCCCAAACTACTATGTATGTAGCAGAAGTTAAAGGACAAGAAGGCAAAGGTCTGGACGAATAACTTGTGACGATGAAGTTGTTCAAAAAGTACTGACTCTATACAAGGAACACAAAAGCAGAAAATCACAGAGAAAGCTATATTTACTAGTTACAGTGAGTCTTATGTGTTCCTGAAAAAATGATGAATTGTTCTGCTTTGGAAGCAAGCATTTATTCACCCAATTTTCAGAAACAATCTCCTAAGTCACTGCAGATTCTACCCTGTTTTCATAAAGTTAAGCATGTCTTCTGAGGTTGCAGATATCATCAGTTGATGTTTTAAAAGTGCACTTGCTCTGATTTTTTCATCTCGGCATTCTAGGACCTCTAGATCCTCTGATCTGTTTGCAGAGCTAAATTAAGTCTGAACATTGGACAATTATTATGTGTATCACTGACTAAGATAATAATCATATTTGAATCCCAAAGAACTAATGATTTGTAAGACATGTTCTCTCTGGAACTATTAAGCGACAGGCTAATGAGATAAATTTATAACACATCTTATAATCACATACAAACATAGTAAAATATGTCTTCCTATATGTTCTGTTAAGCATTTCTAATAATAAATGTTTCCTAAATATTAATAGCAGTAGAAATTAATGAGTCTGGTTTCCAGGAACTTAGAGTAGCATAGAGAAGTAATAGATAACAATAAGTATTGTTGTGTTTACAAAGCCTGTGATCCATTTCTAAAGATATGCTACAACTGTTATCAATAGTGTATCTGATGCTTTAGTTCAAGATAGTTTAAATAAATTAGTACCAAGGTCTCATTTTAAAAAGTAATCCCATTGTGATCTATTAGTAACTAGAAACTTGGTCTATGATTTTCAGATGTCTTTGAGCAGTGACTAGGTTTAGATAAAGTCAATATCTAAGGCTATTAAAAAAAGATATACATGAGGAAGCATTTTCTTTACCCTCCCATCATGTCTCTAGCCATATCATGCTACGCAAAAGAAAGATCCAGATAGAATTCCTACATCCTGGCTTTGGACAGATCCAGTGCTAGCTACTGTGGAGAAAACCTTCAATCAGAGATCTCTCTGTCAAAAAAAATTATTATTATTATGGGGCCCAGGCAGTAGCCTTATGCCTAAAGTCCTCGCCTTGAAGGTGCCAGGATCCCATATGGGTGCCTAATCCCATATGGTTCTAATCCTGGCTGTTCCACTTCCCATCCAGCTCCCTGCTTGTGACCTGGGAAAGCAGTCAAGGATGGCCCAAAGCCTTGGGACCCTGCACCCACATGGGAGACTCAGAGGAAGCTCTGGGTTTCTGGCTTTGGATTGGTGCTCTAGTCATTGGAGTTCCTTGGGGGAGTGAATCAATGGACAGAAGATCTTCCTCTCTCCTACTCTCCTCCTCTGTGTATATTTGACTTTCCAATTAAAAAATCATGTATTTACATAAATAGGAAAAATTGTGTATGTTAGGTTTGCTCAGTCCACAGATCAATTATTTATCATTTCAAGAATGTAACTGAGTATCTAAAGTGTTTACATTCTCATTCACAACTTGGGGTGAATTTGACTTCATTAGACTCTCTGGGTTTAGAATTACGTCTATCTTTCACTAGAGGCATGTCTCTGAGCAAGTTGCCACATTACATTTTTTGGCAATTTTCCTCATTTATAAATAGGAAATAACAGTCTTGATGGACTGTGAAGATCAAATATGAAAAACCTTGTAATGATTTCAAGATATCAAAGGAAGAACTTAGCAAGTATAAGCCAATGAAGCACGTTTTCATTGTACAGCCCAAATTAAAAGTAACATTGTATCCTGTCCATTCTATAGCTTCATCAGTTCTGGATCTTTTTCTCTGACCAGCAGCAAACTAAAAAAATTGAGGAGCATTGTGTCTAAACTCAAAGCTTTCAGGGGAGTAAGTCTTTAATAGCCAACAATTGTCTCTGCCTTGTGCTAGAGAGCTTATATCTCCTCTTTTTTGAAAAGAGCCTTTATTGCCTCTCTGCTGATGTGAATTTAGTCCTCTCCATTGCTCCCGAATTCCTCTTTGGCCCGTTGATCAAGTATGAAACTTCTTTACCAAAACCTTGAGACCCACTGAGCTCCATAGCTTCTGTCAGTTCTGTACCCATTTTTGTTACAATTTTGGCGCACCTGTGGCTTTGAAAGCTCACTAAACCATAGTCCTCTTGATTGAACACATGTCTGACTCATTGCTTCTTAAAGAATTCTTTAATCCTTCAAACTTGTAAAATAGAAATTGAAGTAAAACATTCTTTTGTCCTAGATTTTACACAAACTTAGCTCATGTGGGAGTCCTGGATGCATCCCCTTTGGATAACAGGTGGCTGATACAAGTGATATGTCTTCTTGTTTGTCTTCCATCATGAGACTTACCTCAGGAAAGCATCTGTGTTTACTGACTGCTAAAGCTACACTATTGGTTCTTGGGAAATATTTGTTGATGGAATAAAATAATTTTAATGAAACTATAGCCACCAAAGTTTTTCTTATTAAAAATACTCACTGAGCTCATGGAACTAAAAAAATACTCTAATTTTCAATATACATATACATTTTTAAAAGTCTGTTTCAGAGGTTCCATATTTTTATATCTTCAATTACTGAGAACATTTTACTGAATCTGCTATAACTTGGTAAATCTACCACCAAACTACTAACTTGTATTCTTTATGATTTTCTGTTCTTGGGGGTAATCAAATATATTTGAAGTGGTGAATATCATTATTTCAGGCTAGGAGCTGTGAAAGCTAGCATGAAAGCAAGTGAAAATAAAATTTTCTCTGTGCTTTGAAAATGACATATTTCGAGCAGATCCCTTTCCTATTAACTAGCAGGACCCCAGTGTCTGAGATGAGCATCCTACACTCAAAAGGACTGAGAGGGTCATAGGGCCAGTGATCCAAACACATAAAACTAAAGGGAAATGAGTTCCCAACATGTTGGGTTTTGTGATAAAAAGGAAAATAATATTTCCATTGTGTGCTCTCCTGAGGACCCTCACATTGCTCTCACTGTATGCGATCTTAATACCTTTCAGGATAATGACATATGTTCATCCATCTGGAAGACTGCTAATGATTGGCTAAGAATCAGCATGTATTAAGGCATCAAAGTTCACCACATAAAACCTCTAATCAGAAGCAATACTGGTGCTGTAATTTAACTCTCTAATTTACTGGATGTGTGTGACTGTAATTCATATATGGAGAAGTGACAGTTAAAAGAAAATATTCTAGGGTCCTATTCAGTTTATAAATCCCATTGTTCGCTTCAAATCCAGCTCGGTTTTATTTTTCATCTTCTTTGTTAATAAACTGTGGTTGTGTCTTGTAATGCATAAGCCCATAAACCATCTGGCAGTTGTCTCACGGCTCATTACATGCTGTGGACCACTCAGAGGAGCTGCGTCAGGTGACATTTAAACTGGTGCATGGAGACAAAATCATTTTCACTATGGAGATCAAATAATGCAATAGAAGAGAACTCTCTTTTTCACCTTAATATATAGAATGAATACATAGTTAGTCAAATTATAATATCATCCATAATTCTTGTTAACAGGTCATGAATAGCAATTCTCTGTACATATGTGTGTGTGATTTTATGTGAGCTAAGATCCATGTACTTACACAGTTGTTGATTTGTCTACACTATTTGTCATTTCTTAATAGTTAATGTTACATTTCCATAATCACCACATTGTTTGGTAAGGTGCTGTGAATATGTTATTGGGACTAGGAGCTAAGAATCCACCATGGCTTCTCCCTGAGGTGAATTTGTTCCTCCAGAGACCTCATCATTAGTTCCTTTCTAATATATGCTACCATGTATTTTATTTTTGTTTCAAATTCTCCACTTCCAATGCAGTGCTGCATCCTAGTGATATAACTAGTGTTCTAAATGGTAGTCTGATGTTCTAGTGTCAGTTTATGAGAATTTACTCTGGCTGAGGTGCCATGTAGAAACAATGTCAAACCACAGAGCTTAAAAGGAAAATACCCATTATCCATCCAGGGTGGCAATCCACTGAGAGATGCATTACATTCTTATTTGCATTTCAAAAAGATAATGTCATAGTTATGCTACACAGCCATGAGATAGTCCCTTGATCCAGATAGATAAGAGGATATAGGGATAGATAATATACTTGTATTTCTAAAGATACAACATCCCTTTTTATAATATTTGGTGCCAAAAAAATCCACATTGAAAAATCCCTGGATTGAGATGTCTGGGACAGACATCTGAACTCTCTGTTCCTTCCTCTGGGACCTTAGGGAGGTCAGCTTCCAATTCAGGATGCCATTCAATTCTCCCCACCTACTAATGATGATCACACTACACATGCAACAGAGCTGGCTATGTCAGGGACTTCTGGTAAGGTCAGCTAAAACAGTTTTCAAAGGCTTTCAAAGATTTAAAAAGCAATGTTTCAGAACAATCATGGCTATGCAGATCCTTTCATTTTGGCCCTATCTTTTTACTCTTTAATACTTTAGCTTAATTATACAGAAGTGTGTTTGAATGAATATGATTACATATTTATTACAATGTCAACTAAATAGTCTTCTCCAAATGTAAATCTAGGCAAAACATTTCCACATTTTCCATTTAAGACATAATCCGCATTAAATAGTATGGTATATTAACACTAACTCTGAATTGGTTGAATCCTATTTCTGTCGCTTCTTCTCTTATCAAAGCTTGTTCTCTATTTGCTTATTCACTTTTTTAAATGGTTGTTTTCATTTATTTATCTATTTATGTATTTTAGGCTACTTAAAAGGCACAGAGAGAGAAAGGAGGGATGAAAGGAGAGAAATGAAGAAGGAGGAAGAGAGAATCTTTAGCCATTGGCTTACCTCCAACCCAAGTGTCTGCAACAGATGAATTCGGAGTCAGCAGCCGATAACTGCATCTGTGTTATGAAGCAGAGATGCTGGGACTGCAACTGACACTACAATGTCGGTGGGATGTTGACTGTTTCAAGTGATGCTTTAACCTTCTGAGCTAAATTTCTTATTTCACAAAACTGCACACCACAAAGTCTGTGACTTCAATTGTGTTCTTGCACAAAATATTTCCCACTCCTCTTTACATGTTTATTTCCAAACCATTCTATGTAATTCAAAGTACTTGTCACAGTCATGAGTTCCCAAGGTGTCTCTTTGGTGCTCTCACAACACAATAAGCTTAGCCCTATTATTCACAAAGTCAAAATAGATTGTGATAAACTTTATACATTGTCTTTAAGAAATGCTGCTTCTAGAAGGGGAGATGCATGAATTTTTGTTTCATATTCTTCCTTCCTTACATACAATACAGAATGGGAACATACAAAGTGCTAATCAGTTTTGATTCTTATTTTATCTGCTTCCCAAAACGTATTTAATACAATTTCCAAAATCCATTCATAAATTTGGACAGAAACTTCAGGCAATGGTTTTGTTTTTGTAGTTCATTTATCATCTACAGTTACTGCTTCTAGAGAGAGATTAGTTTGGTTAGATGCAAACTGTTCTGGTCATGAAAAGAAGTTGTTCAAAAATGAAATTAGTAATGTATTCTTTTAATGATTTTAAATAAGGTTTTCTGTAAGAAATGTAAGCCAAAAATATATAAAGAGGCTAAGGTGTGCGAAAATATTAAAGAAATCTCTTTGCAAACAAACAGCGAGGATAAGATGAAGAATAGTTGGAAGCTATTTTATAAAACAAATAAAATTGAAAACATCACAAGCATTTTGCTTTGGAAAAATAAGAACAGCTAACCATAAATACTGCAAGGTGTTTTGCAGGCCAGTCAAGTAAAACAGAATGATTTTTATCTGTAAATTGCTACTGACAGTGAAAATCTGCCTGTTTCTGTTGTTAGAAATCACGACACAGTGCATTAGGCTGAATAAATGTGCTGCTAGTAAACTTGCATGGTACCAAATTATATTCAACTGGTGAATAGTTTAATGATTTTTTTCTTAAAATGTGTACATTTGAGAATGTCTCAAATGGTCTGTCTTAGTCAAATTTGTAGGTAGAGCACTTACAAAGCTTAAAAAAAAGATAAGAGAAGTCAAAGTGATGAAGCAAAGCAGATATTGAAACAGTAAAATGATCTATTTAACATTTAACTGAGATTAATTCTTAAGTAATTTAGCACATTTTGTGACAGTAACTTTAACTTCCTCTATTCGTGAGTTAGAGACCTTCATTGTGGGGATTATAAAAATGATCAATGAGTTAGCTTTCTGACAAGCCAAATCACAAATACATTAAAATTCCATGCCCTACTCATGAGATATCTATTCATGAAGACATCAGGCAACCAAATTGTCAGGTGTAATTCATATATTGATCTCAATGCAACTCTCTAAAACATTGTTAATCAATAGCTACCAGGCATCCTCTGACTATGTGCCCAGTTAGCAGTGGGGACATGTGGAAAATATAGAAATCTGTGAGGAAAGTCTCCTTTCACTGTTGAAAAGAAAGCTAGTGATGCATATAAAAGCATTTGTTGAATGACACTGGCTGAGCATATAAAATGTCTGGCATTTGGTAGATGCTGAGAATATAAATATACTTATAAACCATTCAGTTGTGCTCTAGAAAGCAATTAAGATAGGATGGCAGAAAATGAACTAATATCAGAGGTAGTATGTGAAAGAGGTTATTCATTTATTTCCTCAAGTATTCTAAAATAATGTTATGTTCTGGGTTAAAGGGAATAACTTTATGGCAGAATATTTTAATAATTTCTCAATAGAAAATATATTAGATATTATGATAAATAATTATGAAAATCTCAGAGGACCACCCTTTAAGATAAAATATGGACTTAGAATATGATAGAGGATTTAGAAAAAGTTAAAGGATTCTATGTTTGACAGGAGGTGCTATGGCATTTCCATCAGGTGATAAAACTGAGAAAATAGGACACTCCCAAACACGAGAATCAACAACAAAGTGGAGCAGCTTGGTACTATGCCAGTTAAACTACACAGGAGCCACATTTTCCGATTTTGCTATTTAACATAGAGCATAAGAAATACAAGTGATACTTGTAATACCAGATATCACTTTTCATACAGAAGCTCAGTACCAAATCCACATGCAGGGCCAGAATCAGGCTTTCCCAAGAATTACTGGCTCCTCTCACTGGTGTGCTTGAAGTCCTGTATCTCCTCTACCACGCAGAAGATCTCTGCTGTTTCTCCAAGTCCTGTATCAGACACACACAATCCAGAGTGTAGGGCACCTACTCCTTCTACAAATTACCTGTATCACTCAGAATAGAGGCAAGTTTTTCTTGGTCCTTATGTATGCCAGTTTATTTTCAAGGTTTGTAGATTGATTTTTTCCTGCTTTTCTTGGAGCTTATCATCTTCACTGTTGACCCACTTATCAAGGATGCCTTAGGCTCACCAACACAATACAGAAGCAACTACTTCCACAGTCTCCACCAATTTTCCTGAAGGGCTTAGTGCCCAGAGAAGCAGATTCAGGTTTTCACACGTCAGAGGACAACTTGCAGTACATTTATGGGTTTATATCTCCTTTTTTCACAGTGGTAGTAAAAATGTATAAGGAACAAGCACTTGCCCTTCTGGCAGTTGGGCCACAGAACATATCTGCCTTTGTATCTATGATGGCTGTTGGACACACACAGACATCTACATACATTGATGTATGACCTCATACAGCTTCACATCCATAAACCACTTCATTTAGCCGTGCCCTCAATTGGTCAAATGAGTTTATAGACAAAACTGTTATGTAACAGAACTGTGAGTAGCTAGCCAAGTGGGTGGACCTGTCAGTTACCATGACACATATTTTAACAGATGCATGAAGATAGGGGGAAAAGGCACAGAAACCTGATAATTTCACCTTCTCAAGTTAATTTCCTCAACACTCCACGCCCTCCAAGTTTGTAATTGTCTTCCAAAATGCTCTTTGTGTAAGGAGAACACATAGAGTTGGAACAGCACATCAAAGACCATAGCAATGCAATTCACAGCATTAAAGTGCCCCAGTATTAAAGTCTACATGTAACAAAATGTACTTTCATCACCAAGCCCAGAGTGGTCAAGGGCTGTGGCCACATTTCAAGGTAGCTCAGCTGCAAATTTAACAGACAATCCAGTGCACTTTTAGCGGAGCAGGAAAACCAATTGCTGTAAAAATTATTCAGTCCAACAAGGTGCTTAGTCATCAGACTGTATTTATCTGATTGGATTCCAAGAAAACACTGAAGAAATGCTACTTGACTGACGCTGTGGATGACAGAACATCTCTTGCTGCTACCCACAAACACCCTGCAGGTTTTTGCACTTACAAACAAAGGTGTCTGAATCAGCCCCCAGGTGGATGCCATGACTCAGGGCTTTGCTCATCCTCACAAGCTACCAGCAGTTTTTCTTGCAGCAACATCATTTTACTTTGATGGTCACCTGTGGCTCCTTTGCTGGTTGATGGTTCTTACTCACTCCTCCATGAGAGATGTCTGAGCCAAGGTCTTACCATTGCTGCTTTCACAACTGCTGCAGCTGTCTGTCCATTCCCCCCACCCCTGCCCCACACAGCTGGCATGTGTGCACTTGGGCTGGAAGTCATCATGGCTGTTCTCAAAGATGTCTTTTTCTTTTTTCCCCCCTTTTGGGCGGTGGATATGAGAAGCTAGATTGCCTGAATTTCTGTATAAGGTTCAATATCATCCTTTGTGCACACAGCAACAAGAAGGACCCATCCTCTTGCCATAGCCACTGTCTGGGCATCCCTTTCTGTATCCCCCATCACATGAGCAGCAGGCCCTGTTGTAGGATTTTAGCCTGTGACAATGTGGCCTTACGTCCTGCCCCAAGACAGTTGGGAAGACACATACTATAGCCCTTGGCTGCTATCTGGGCATATCCACACTTAGACATTGTCCCAAGCCTTTGGAATACCTTCTCTACACCAGCAGGTGCATCATCATACAACCCACTCTTGGGGCAAGGATTTCCCTAGTTCACAAAGTCACAGCTACCAACCACCACATACCTGTGGCTATTCACTCCCAAGTTCTACTTTCCAACTCCATACTGGCCTGGGAAGAATCATTTAAACCACTCCAAAGTGTTTGTATGTCAGGGTTTAGATTTCAGAACAAGCAGTTCCAAATTTGCATGGGTCAGAGAACAACTACAGGTCATCTGTGGGTTTATATCTTCTTCACCCAGTGGAAGTAAGAAATGCAAAAAGGAAACTACAACTTGCCCTGGATGGTGTGGCCACAGTTGTCTATGGTGGCAGCTGGACACACACACAACTACATCCACAGTCTCACATAGCCGCACATCCACAAGCAGCTGCATCTAGTCATGCTACAACTCCACCCTCACCCCCAGTTTTCTTTATGACGGGTTATAGAAAAAAGTAGCCAGAGTCAAACCGTTAAGCAACAGATTTGTGTGCAGCTAGCCAAGCCATTGGACCTATCAGTTAGTGTGACATCATTTACCAAGAGGCATAGATATGTGATGATGCTAAGATAAGGTAGCAAGGACAAAAAGCTCTTCATTAAGAACATGGCTCTTCATTATCATCCCTTGTGACCTTTCTGTGATGTTCCAAAATCTCCTTCTAGACCTTTTCTTCAACTACTTTTTCCATGATCATACATTGTATTTCTTATGACTAGTTTTGGCTCTGTGGACTGATTTACTATAACCAATGTTTAATATTAAAGATGTACAAAGTAATAACTTAACCTGGCTAGCATTGTAGCATGGCTACAAAAGGGATTGAATGTGAGAGTTAGCAAGAAATAAGGCATAAAAAGCACCCAGGTAAGATAAATATTGAAGAAAGTAAAAGGTTTCTACTTTCTAAATATATCACTTGCTACTATCGAAATGGATTGGAGTGACAAGATCTAAGATAAAAAGTAGTAGATTTTACAATCAAAACTTCAAGAGCACAATGCTAGGAATGTGGACACATGAAGGAAGTAAGTAGAGAAAAAGGGGAATGATCAAACTATAAATAAATCTTCCAAGTTTTCAAGAATATATGAGATCTTCTTCTGATAATTTATAATCACAGCAATTGTGTTCCCAATCTATGTTTTTTTTTCAAAATGTGTGTAATTCATAACATTAAGAATTGCAAATGAATTAAATAAGAAAAAAATTGAAAATTGAAGAGGAAGATGAAAAATGATGATAAGTTTTGACTGCAAAGCTTGTTCAGCATGTTCCTAAAGATACATTGAATGCAAATGCATGTCATCATGCCCCTTGATGAGAAACAACTGACATTTTTTGGTCTATGGGCTCCCACAAAATGGATGCTTCTTCATGAAATGACCCAGAATAATCATAAGACACATTTGAAAACACAAATCTCATGTGATAAAGAGAGAGGCAAAGATAAGTAAAGGCTAGTTCAGAATTGAGGCCATATTATGGATTTGGGATTTTATTACAAGAAAACGACTCTACATACATCTGAGATACCTGTTATATTTCCTTTTACATCTCTGATGCATTGATGTGTTTCTTCTCCCTGCTTTTTCTGACTAGTTGGGCTAGTGGTTAATTTATTATGTTGATTTTCTCAAATGACCAGCTCTTTGAGTCACTGATCTTATGTATTGTTCTTTTGGTCTCTATTTAGTTTATTTCCATCCTAATTTTAATTACTTCCTTCCCCCACCCCTGCTAATCTTGGGATTGCTTTGCTGTTCTAGTTTCTTCAACTCTAAGGTTAGCTCATTTACTTGGTGTTTTTCTAATTCCTTAACATATTCATTGATTGAAATGAACTTTCCTCTCAACACTGCCTTGATTGTGTCCCATAAGTTTTGATAGGTTGTGTTGATGCCCTCATTTGTTTTTAGCAATTTTTTATTTCCCCTTTGATCTCCTTTATAACCCATTGCTCATTATTCAGCCTCCAGGTCTTTCCATGTCCTCTGGGGTATTTTTACCCATTGGTCTCCAGGTTCATTGCATCATGTTCTGGGAAAATGCATGGTATAATTTGATTTTTTTATATTTGCTGAGACTTATTTTGTGGCCTATAATATGATCAATTCTGGAGAAACTTCCATGTACTGATGAAAAATTTGCATTCTCTGTAGGATGAAAGGTTCTGTAGGTTTCAGTTGAGTCTATTTACTCTAGCGTCTGGGTGAACTCTGTTGTTTCTTTGATGACTTTCTGTCCAGTCAATCTGTTCATTGAGGCTAATGGGATATTATGGTCGCCCACTATTACTGTATTGGACTCTGTCTATCCCCTTAAATTCATTAATGTTTGTTTCATATAGCTATGTGCCCTGACATTTGGAGAAAATGAAAACAAACTCAGCCGTAAGCTGAGTTTGATGGAGTAATCACATTTACAAAAAAAATTTTTTTAATTCATAAGTTTGTACTAATTATGAGTAGTTTAGAAAAATGACAGAAAGGGAACAAAGAATAATCATTTGCGAACCTTGAATGAAGGATTATGTAAGAAATGACCCTAGTTTGAATACAGTAAAACAAAAATGTGAATGGGATAGATCCCCTAGAAAATGGTTAGGTCCTCTTGGAAAACAGACACTGAAATGAAATTGGGAGTACAAAGATTTGTCAAAAAATAAAAAATAAAATGAGAGAGGAATTCATTGTCTTGTTTTCTTGTTAAAAAGCTTGGCTTTGAATTTATGTTATAGATGGCCCAGCTGTGGTATGCAGATGATTTACTGTGGTCACAAAATTAATGTGTGACTGAGTTAGGACATAAGTTCAAGTCACTTTAGTCTTTCCAGTACACAGTCCCCACAAAAGTAAGTCGTTTGTTCTTTTCCATTACTGGTTAAGTAAACATCATAATATTTATTTCAAAGGATTCTTAAGAGTGTTAATTGCGACTCTAGCTTCCCTAGTTTGGAGAAAAATAAATAAGCAATTTATAGCAGTGGTAATTTAACTATAGCCTTTCAAAAATCCAGCAGTAAAACAAGCATAGAAAGAAAATTATCAAATTCTGATATTTAGAACAATAATCCTAGACTTTGCTACTTTTCCTTTCATTGTTCTGTCTCTCAGTCACAGGTTTCCACATCTCTCACATTTACAATTATTATAGAAGAAATAACGGCAACTAGATGGACTAATCATTACTTCCTAAATAGTGTTTGAATCCTACTTTTTAGGTGGTCATATTTGAGAGCCAAAGTTTTTAATTACATAAATGACCTCTAAGATTTGCCAACAGATGAAACAGTACACCGTGTTCAAAAAACGGCAACAGGATTCAAGAAGAGATGATTTTTGTGTCACTCAAAATGAAAGAAAGAAGTGCTTTGGATTTGGCCTTGGAGAAGTTGTCAAGACTCAACTAGGTCACAGGAATCTTAGTTTTAGGTGAAGGTTGCCAAAATTTGGTCCAAGAAAGGTTCAGGTTCTGAGATACTTATAGTTCTCTAATTTTCTTAGTTGAGTCAGAGAGCTATGAATCTGAGCTGTGAACTTTGTCCAAGTTATAACCACAGTACTATCTCTATATACTGAAACTAAAGACATAAGTTCTGTGGTAGACATTCTTTCCAACAACAATCTCAAATCTTGTATTAGACTTATAAATGTAAAGACAGGAAAATTACGAAAATCATAATTCACTTAAACCATAATATGCAAATATTATTTTAACCATTTAACTACATAAATTGCTTACTATTTCCATATTGTAATTCAACAAACAAATCAATTACTAGTTTTTCCAATCACTCCAAAATAATTCTCATGTTTTAGGTGCATTACTACCCAACTAATATATTATCCATTTTTTAAAGTGAGTAAATGAAATAATCCTAAGTAAATCTATTCTTTCTACCAATAGGTGGCACTAAAAAAATGTATTCACTACTGTTGGTTTAATATGCTTTCTTCCTATATGCAACTTCAGCTGTAGTTTGAGTCAAGAACAACTTTCATCCATAAAATCACTCTGATATGAACAACAGCAGTTTCGTTATGCAGACTATGAAGTGTTTATGGTGATAAACTACTAGATCATGAATATTTTACTTTTCTAGTGTTAGAAACTTATATAGTGGTTACCTAAAATTATATTTTACTTAGTAAATTAAATAGTGCATTTTGATCTACTAATATACTATCATCTATTAAGAATTCCATTTCTATTTTGTCTTAGATGTTGATGTTGATTAAACAAGGAACATAAAATAGTGTGAGATGAAGCATTTGGCTCTGTTTAAACTGTTTATAAATGGATCCTTTGTCTTGTAATGTTCAATAAAACTAACAGTGACTATCTGAGAACTTGTATTTGCATCAATTTTGTAAATAGCACACTTAAGTTTTACTATTTGTATGTAGTTGAAAATATTTGCCGTTTGGTATTAAAAAATCTAGCATCTCATGCATTAAGAGTTCATTTAAATCCAGTTCATACTAGACATTCATTTCAACAATTTTGGAGAGCAAAAAAATTTTTATGTTACTTGTGTATTTTAACATCACATTTATAAAAATGATCTATTACCGTAAGAAAAATCACAATTATATTTCTATTTTATTTTAAATTTTATTTTTATTGAAAAGTCAGATATACAGAGACAGAGAGGAAGATCTTCTGTCCATTGATTCACTCCCACAAGGGACTCCAATAGCTAGAGTGCCAATCAAAAGCCAGAAACCAAGAGCTTCCTCTGGGTCTCCCACGTGAGTGCAGAGTCCCAAGGCTTTGGGCCATCCTCGACTGCTTTCCCAGGACACAAGCAGGGAACTGGATGGAAAACAGGGCTGCCAGGATTAGAAGCAGCACCCATATGGATCTTGGCACATTCAAGGTGAAGACTTTTGCTACTTGGCTACCGCGTCAGGTCTGATATTTCTATTTTATAACTACACTTTATTCTTGCCTGATTGGTGTGATTTGTTTAGATTTTTCTAAGAAACACTGTGTAGCTTTAGCCATATGTAGCAAATATGTCTCACATTATAATAAAAATTAATTGTTCATATTTGAACTTTCCTATAATCAGATATTCTTGAGTAATTTCAGTACTTCTATTGAATTTAACTAACGTCTTATTAACCCATAGAATTCATCTAAACTCTGCAATAATTATACTTCTAATGTTTCATTTTTGATGAGAGATAGCTCTATACAAACTATTCTTATTTGCCCGTTGCCTGTTTAGTGGTATTTTTTTTTTTCATATCTGGGCTTCCAAACTACAAATTTTAATGTCCTTCTCCTTATACGAATACTTGTGGAGAATAGTACAGATTCATGATTCTCATTCTTCAGTCAGCATTTTTTCTTCAAACCTGTACACGTAGAGACTATGCTTTAAGAGCTCACAGAATAAGGCAGGGAGTTGACAGTGTGGAGCGTCAATTAAACCACTACTTGTGACACTGCTTTCCCATATTTGAACACTTGTTCAAATCCTTGCGGCTCTGCTTCTGATCCAGCTTCCTGCTGATATACCTGACATGGATCTCCTAACTCCTGGCTTTGGCCCAGCACTGACTCGTAGACCTGGCAGTTGTGTCCATTCAAGGAGTGAACCAAGGGATAGAATCACAACCTCCTTTCCTCTCCCCATCTCCCTTTCTCCCTGTCCCTCTTATGAATAAGCAAATACAATCTTTTTTAAAGGACAAGCAAAATCATTCATTACTATAAGGAATTAAAACTTAAAATACATTTTTTACTTTCACTTGACAATATAGGAAGTGATTCAGTTGCGTTCAGTCATGGATAGACTCGGAGCCTGCACCAGGGCACTCAATGATCCCTGACTCTTGGACTTCATACTCCTGCCTAGTCTCTCTTATCTTGCATCAGTGGTGGCCTGTGTGGCCAATGGGATACTGCAAAATAATTATACACCCCTTTTGATATTACATTATATATACATATTTTTAAGATCCATCCATTCCCATTGAATAGTCAGATACACAGAGAGGAGGAATGACAGAGAGGAAGATCCTCTGTCTGGTGATTCACTCCCCAAGTGACCACAATGGCAGGAGCTGCACAGATCTGAATCCAGTGGCCTGGAGCCTCCTCCATGTCTCCCACATGCATGCAGGGTCATCCCTGACTGCCCTCCCAGGCCATAAGCATGGAGCTGAATGAGAAGCGGGGCAGCCAGGACTAGAATGATCCCCCACACGGGACCCTGGCGCAAGCAAGGTGAGGACTTTAGCCACTGAGCCATAGTGCAGGGCCCTGTTGTATTATATTATAATACTTCCTGGCACATGACATCTTTGTCATTTACTGTACGGAAAATAGGACACTATGTTAAGAAAGTAACATACCCAAAAGAAGGAATATTTTTAGTCAGCAGATCATAGGAAGCTAAAGCCTGCCTAAAGTTAATAAAATGTTGTACATAAAGGCAGATGCTTCAACAATGGCCTCATAAGAGACCCTGACTGAAACACCAGCTGAACAAAAGACTATTTTATTCTGTCTCTTTATCATGTAAATTATCTATCAGGAGTTTGCAAATTACAGCCCACAGCTCAAATCGGCCTGCCTCCTGATTTGTAAATATGTTTTTGCAGGGACATGCCACATAAATGTGTTTACCCAAATCTAAGGCTACTCTTATGTTTCAAACATATAATTGCAATGATTAGCACAGAGGTTAAATGGTCCTTAAGGACTAAAATATCTACAAATCAGCACTTGGTGAAATTTTTCTAATCCATGTTCTATATGGTGTACAGTATACTTGCATTCTTCTAAACAAATAATAGCCACTGAAGGAAATACTTAAAGATGCATAACTTGACATTGAAAGGGGGAAAGAAAAAAAATAACACTAGAGAACTCTATTTTGTCCATCTGGGGCTCTGTGTGTTTATGACAATAACATAAACAGATATGAACATCACTCAAATTGCCCAAAACTACATCATACAACTGCTTTTATTCTTAAACAAGTACAGTGCGGTTCACACAAGCCAGGCAAAATCGTTTGGCCACAGGAATAATGAACATTATTATTAGAACGCTATCTACATCTAGCTGAACAGTGGAGCCGGGTTGTGAGAAGATGGAAAGACTGAATGACATACTCACATCAAAAAGCTATAGAGCTACACTACAGAAAACCAATAGTCATTAAACTGAAAATATAAAGCAATGGGGATCTACAAATGTTCCAAAGACTTAAGATCTCTATCTTGAAAGGCTGTACATTTCTTCTCTTGCTGAACGAAGATCTACTATTCTCTTTCTAGTTCTGTTCCTGAAAAGGAGGTCATGATTCTTTCCTCTTCTGTTCTTACCTTTCTCGTCCCAGGAGAGCTCTTCCTGAATTACAACTAGAATAGACTTCAACATACTGTAGGTTGTGCAAATATCATGTACATTGTCCATCAGATTGGTAAACTTTAATCTTCCACCATATCATTATTGAATCCCTGAATTATGCTGGGATTTTGAGCATTAACTAAAGTAATTTTCAATTGTAGGCTATTTTACAAGCATTGCTTATTATTCTGTGGAAAATGTTAAATATATTCTCTCAGACAACTCCAGTCCTTTACCTACTCAACATCAGGTTCAATTTTTGGTGCATAATTCTGGTGCATGGTATGAATGAACTCAGAATTTGTTTAGAAAAATTAAAATGTCACACAAATAAATTAGATAAAACATGAACTTTTAAATCTAAAATTGACCTAAATTGCTCTCTGGCTATTTGCTGTTATATATTAAATCGATTAATATTCTGAATTTAGTTGTTCGCCTTCATGAAAATGATTACAACATTTGTTTTCAGAGGTAGTTAGATCACACAAATCGAAGTGTTTAGCACAAAATAAATAGAAAATAAGACTCTGATAGTCTTATTAGTATTTATTTCTTAAATTTTGATTCTGAGTGAAGAATAATATACAGCTAAGTTTAAATGTGAAAATATGCACACACTAGAAAGCTACTATCAAGACTATGGGTATGGTGATCTCCCGCTGCATAGTAAGCCATAGAGTCAATGGTATCTTAACATCATTTCGTGATAATTTGGAAATCCAGCATCCAAGCATCTGTAAGAATAATCGAATATTTCTCCCTTGGGCAGTGCTCTTTTTTCACAGTTTTATAAATGGAGAATGAGATTTCATTTTTATATTAACTGACATGCCTCAAAATTTTTTACTTTTTTTCATTATTTATTTATTAATTTATTATTATCACTATCATTTTATGATACATAGGCTCCTGGGATTTCCTTTATCCCATCCTCAATCCCCACCCCCCTCCCCCAAATTCTCCTGTATTGTACTAAAGTATATTTCTTCATACACAGTCGTATGTCCATTATTGTGGACATGGACAATGGTAGAGACTCCGGCATCCTATTGTCAGATAGTAAAGTTTCATTGAGAGTCCATCTTTAGTCTGGAAGTAGAGATGCATACTGCATTGTAGCCTCACATCTGGATATGTTAGTCTCCATTTGATAGTTACTGTACATCTCCTTAAATGAAAAGCTACAATATAAAATCAACAATAGAAAGGAAAATGGAAATATACACTGCCATGAAGTTAAATAACATGCTGCTAGATATGATAGTCTCCACCACACTGCTACACACATCCCCTTAAATGAAAAGCCGCAAAACAAAATCAACAACAGGAAGAAAAAAAAGAAATTAACAACACAATGAAGTCAAATAACATGCTACTTAATGACTAATGTGTCCCTGAAGAAAGTAAAAGAAAATCAAGAAACCTCTCAAAGAAAGATGATGCTACTGTATGATCTATGAGTCATTGAAGAATTTAACGAAAAGAAAATGTTTTGGTCAAACCAAACAGGCCAGCAAGACAGGCAGTTCTTTGCCTGGGTTCACCTCCTGAGCTCCCAAAGTCCCTTCCCACCTAGTACCTGCTGGTGGAGTTCGGACTGCATGTGGAGTTCACATCGCTGTTTGCTGAATGGCCCTGGGGTATCAGTCACTGCAACACCACACCATTGTATCCGTTGCTTTCCTGTGTCTGTCAGTCTCCAGGTGCCCTCTGCTGTTGTCCTGTCCTCTCCTATTTCCTGGAATGTGCCCTCTCTGCTTCAAAGTAGTTAATGTTTCTCAGTACATTTAAATGTGTCCTTACCCTACTCTGCCATCTTGATTCTTGCTTCAAAGTTTTGAAGCAGCACATTAATTTGTATGATTTTTACAACTTATCTTTTAGAAAGAAGAAGAGAGGGAGGCAGTGAGGACAGAAAGGAGAGGGAGAGAGAGCAAGCTAGTCCTGGGAGGGGAGAGTAAAGGAGATTCTCCACTTGCTGGTTCAAACCCCAAATCCCTCCAATAGCCACAGCTGCTAGATCAACACAAAGTCAGGAAATCAAAACTGCATCCTAGTTTCCCAAGTGACTATAGCAGAGAGCACTGAGTAAGCTTTACTGCCTCTCAGGATGGTTATTTTTAGGAAGCTGGAATTTGACACAGAAACAGGGCTCAAAATCAGACACTTCATCCTTGGATGTGGGCATCCCAAACAGAGTTAACCACTGTGCTAAATGCTTTCCCCTGATACAGTTAAATAATACCTGCATGTCAGTGATAAACCCCACCAGGTCTGGGTGAATGATCTGTCTGATGTACTGTTGCATTCAGTTACCTAGTATTTTGTTGAGGATTATTGTATCTATGTTCATCAGGGATGTCAGTCTGTGGTTCTTTCTCTCTACTGTGTCTCTATTTGGTATTAAGGTGATGGTGGCTTCAAAATTTTGGAAAGATTTCTGTTGTTTTGAATAGATTGTGGAGAATTAAGGTAAGTTCTTCAAATATTTGGCAGAATTCATCAGTGAAGCCATCTAGGCCTGGGCTTTTCTTCATTGGGAGGGATTTAATTACTGATTCATTCCCCATCCTGGTTAGAGGTTTATTTAGATTTTTAGTTACATCATGATTCAGGTTTGGTAAATTTTATGTGTCCAGTAATCTATCCATTTCTTCTAGGTCTTCCAAAGTGTCAGCATATAGTTGCTTGTAACAGTTCATGATTATTCCATGTCCAAAAGATAATTCAAAATACATTTTATTAGGCTCAATAAGCTTCCAATAAGTTTCAAACTAATTACCAGATACTTCAAATTTACCTTTTCTTTCCTTGTAATTATCATTAAAAACATTTACTGTGACTTTTAGGAGAAAAAAGCCTATACATTTCAACTTAACTATATAAAATCATAAATATTCTATTCATTTTGGCAGGCTCACAAAAGAAAATATACAAATATACATTCTGTTTAGGAGTAATATAAAAGGCTTAGATCCTAGTACAACTAATACAAATGTGTAATCAGTACCTTACCAAGAATGATAGCTAAATAATTGTTTGCAGAAGGAGTAAAAGAAACTGATTTGTGGAAATTAACAACTGACGCCCACATCAGCCTCCTTCTACATCAACATAAAAGCCCTGGTCCTACTTGCTGTGATAAATTGAAGTGCAGTGCATCACAAACAATAATATGTGACTTACATTTCAGTCAAAGACATGCTGATAAATTATGTTTCATATAGGGAAATTTCTGTTCTTGACTTGTTTCCATACATTAAATGAACTGAAAGTTAATATAGCTTAAACTTCACGGCCCTTCGTTTTCAAGAACTCATTCTGTAAATTATTTTATTGTGAATAGACTTTAGAATTATCCTGATTTCAGCATACCATTTATTTATTATTAGGATTCTGGTTGACATTACACTTTCCTGATGTAGTTCGTAACTTTTTTATTCCTTTGCCTCAGATCTGTTTCTGAATGAGTTCAGCTGGATTAATCAGCAAGATCTTTTTTTTTTTCAATTAAGCACTCAATTTTAATTGTATAACTTTGCAGCTCTCCATTGTTAATGAGAATTTTCATGCCAATTATGCTTCAGTTCTTAAGATAATTTTGCTCATTTGCTCCTATTAAATACAGCAAATAGATTGCTTTTAAACCAATTGTACCTTATCATTATCTAAATATTACAGTCAAAGTTACATAGGGTTGGTGCCCTGGTGTAGTAGGCTAAGCTTCTGCCTGTGGCATAGGCATCTCGCTTGGGCTTGGTTCTAGTCCTGGCTGCTCCACTTGTGACTTAGAATCTGCTGCAGGCCTGGGAAAATAGCAGAGGATGGCTCCAGTTCTTGGTCCACTATACCCATGTGGCAGACCCAAAGAAACGTATGGTTCCTGCTTCAGATCAGCTCAACTCCAGTCATTGCAGCCAGTAGGAGAGTGAACCAGCAAATGTAAAAGCTCTCTCTCTCTGACTGTGCTTCTCTCTGTAACTCTATATTTCAAATAAAAGTAAAATAAGTGATAAAAAAAAACACAGATTACCTACAAAACTAAACAGTATCATATGTGAACCAACAACAAAATAACGTACTTAGTGCAAATCATTTATACTGTTATTAAGGAGATGCAAGATTATGTAATTTGGAGTGAATTACAGTTACTGAAATTATACTGCAAGAAGGAAGCATGCATTCAAGATACAGAGACACTTATGGAAGAAATGCACTCATACAGAATAGTTCTCACAATGAACAATAAGCCAATGGGAACTGTTCACTGCTAAACCTGCTAGCAGAATCCATATGCAGTGCCTGCAATAGGGAGAGAGTAAAAGGTCTGGGAAATTAAAAAAAAAATAGTACTGTGAAAATTTAGTTAGGCTGTGCTCGCCTCGGCAGCACATACACTACAATTTAGTTAGGCTGAAACTGAGAATAGAAGGAGGATAGAATATGAAGTGTGGTGTATGGAAGGACACATAAATGGAAGCAGTAGATACAAAATGAAAGTGGAAAATACAGTAAATACAAAGAAGGAGAAGGGATTTTTTTTGTTCATAAAAGGCAGTCAGGAATAATCAATGTATTTGTAGGAACAGATAACTCTTAGTCTTTATTTGCTTTAGTTATTAAGCTAAGGAGTTAAGTACATTAACAGAACACTTTTAGGTACTAGGCAAGAAAGGCTAGTAATAATACACATAGCAGGGCCCAGCGTGATAGCATAGTGGTTAAAGTCCTCACCTTGCACATGCCGGGATTCTATATGGTCACCAGTTCCAATCCCAGTGGCCCTGCTTCTCATCCAGCTCCCTGCTTATGGCCTGGGAAAGCAATTGAGGACAGCCCAAAGCCTTGGGACCCTGCACCCGCGTGGGAGACCCAGAAGAGCTCCTAGCTCCTGGCTTCAGATTGGTTCAGCTCCGGCCATAGCGGCCACTTGTGGAGTGAACCATCAGATGGAGGATTTTCCTCTCAGTCTCTCCTCCTTTCTATATATCTGCCTTTCCAATAGAAATAAAATTAAATTTAAAAATAATACACATAGCAAATGTAATGATTATTTTCCTAAAATTTTCTCATCCAGAATTTAATATTAGAAATTGTTCTTCCCAACAATAGAGCAAGTTGAATATTTCTGATCTCTTGCAGGACGTAAATTACAACTTCCTTGTTTTTGTTGTTAATATTCTATAAATTTATTTCTTTACACATTAGTTTATTTTGAGAAATAATGCTCCCTGAATGACACATCATTTTCTCCTATAGAGTTTCTTTTATTATGTTATAAAATTTAAATCTAAACAAGTTTCACCAACATTTAATTGAAAATGTGGACTGCAATATGTTGTGCTATTGTTTACACTTGAAACTGTATGTTTCCCCACAGCAGTGCAATTATTCTCAATACTTACTATTAGATTCCATGCTGAGCATAAAATTAGCTTTTATCACAAAGGTATGGTTTCACAAATGTGTAATCCAAAAAAAAACCTCTCAAAGTGTAAGGAAAAAAATGCGTTTCACAGATAACAGAGCAAAATCTTTTCACTTTGAAGAAATCTCTACTTACAATTCCAGTTGTACCATTATCTTAAATGATTGGTATTAACACAGCCTTTTCTTTGGCTAATTTAGTCTTTAAAGTCTCAAAGTCTACAGTATATATTTTTTCAGAAAATCACTCTAAATTGAAATTAAATTATATTTGAGAAAGGAACAAACAATGGGCACGTTTTTCTCAATTCCTTTTTCTGTTTTTGAAAATGACATTGCAGCACAATGCAGACAGACACCAAATGGCATATGTCGATAAGAATCCCTTCCTGTCTTAACATTTCTTTGGGGGGCCTGTACAGTGGCATAATTAATAAAGTGCTACCTGCAATGCCAGCATCCTATATGGACACTTGTTCCAAGTTCGTGCTGCTCTTTCTCCAAGACAGCTCCCTGAGCTGTTTTGCACCAGGGAAGGAAGCAAAAATTGGTCCAAGTCCTAAGGCCCCTGGACCCATGTGAGAGACTGAGAACAAGCTCTTGGCTTCTGGTTTTAGACCAGTTCACCTCCAGATATTGTGGACATTTGAGAAATGAACTGAAACACAGAGGATCTCTGTCTCTGTCTGTCTCGCTCTCTCTCTCTCCCTCTATATATATATTATATATATTATATATATTATATACTACACACATATATTTAATGTATACATATGAGTATATATGTATACATACATATATTATATATAATGTATGTGTATATACTATCTAATATGCTGTATATGTATATATTCTATATAATGTGTGTATATATAATATATATGCACATATTTAGTGTGCATATATAATGCACATATGTATATATTATAGTATATATTATATATTATATGTATGTAATATAGGCACATATATAATATATACACATATATTTATATATAAATCTGCCTTTCAAATATAGAAATAAAATTTTGAAAAAATTATTGAACTCAAACCAATTAACATGTTGGCACTTTATTTCCCTTTTCTGTACAATTATGCAGGCAGAGTCAATGATAAAGTCAGTACTGTTCTTTCTCTATCCGTAAGTAATTCCGACATAAACAATTAAAAACTGAAGGTAAACCCTGAAAAATGTTTACAGACATCAAGGTCACTGTGTGATTTTCAGGAAAGCCATTTTTAGATCCTCATATTTTAAAACAAATGCTAATCTAAAAATCTAAAAATACCTCATTGAGGTACAACTTATGTACTGTAAAGTGTACCTACCTCAGGTTTTAAGAATGAGCAAAACAAACAAAAAGTACCAAAGTGCACAAGTGTAAGTGCATTACTGCCATCTGCCAATCATTTGCTTCATCGCTTTTCCTGAGAACCCTCTGCCATCAGTCACTTTGTCCACAACTTCAAAGGACTTCCTTTTCCACTATTCTGTTTTCTATAGCTGTAAATTAGTTTTCCCTACTTATGAATCAAACATATATGAAATCATATGATTTCATACAGAAAGTATATTTTTCTGTCTTCTTAGGGCAACACAACCTTTCTGGAAAATGTTTTTTTTTTACATTGTTAGGTACACTAATGCATTGTTCTTTACATATTGATGAATAGCAACACATCACATGAATATTATACTCTAGTGAGGAAGTGGAGAATGTAGCTAGAAAATTTTCTTTAAAAATATTTTTCTAGAGTCTTGGCAAGATTAAAAAAAAACATACAAACATTTCTATAAAGGAATTAGCTACATGTTTCCTAGATCATTTCATTTACCTCCACAAAACCAGAAAGGAACATGGAATTCTACTGAGATGATCCTGCGGGACCAGTCCCTCTTTTAGTGAGCTAAATTTCATTGACTCACAGGTGAAGTCCACAAGGGTCTTACCGTTACATTCTATAATTATGCAGAAGCATTGCCAATTTGTACTGAAAGAACCTCTCCCCCACCATCCCCAGAAGGATTCAATTATACAATCTATATATCCATTGCCTGCATAGGATTATTGCTATGTTTCTTAAATATTTGTTTATTTATTTCATTTGAAAGGCTGTGGGTGGGGAGAGATAAAGAGGGAGAGAGAAAGGGAGAGAGAGAGAGAGTCTTTTAAGCACTGTTTTACTCCCAAAATGCCCAGAGCAATTGGGCCACTCTGAAGCCAGGAGACAGAACTTGATCCGGATCTCAGCCGTGGGTTGTGGAGACCCAAATACTTGACCATTAATGGCTGGCTCTTCACGGTGCACATCAGCAGGACAGTCTGGGTTTGAGTCCAGGCGCTCTGCCATGGGAAAAGCTCTCCCAAGTTGCTAAGCCAAACACTGAAATCAGAATGGTTAAGGTCAACTTGACCTCAGTGGCACTGTTAGCCTATCTGTATTTCATACATGATGTTAATTGTAAACTTGTTCAGTCAGGTTTACAAATAACAGCACACGCTTTTTATCAGCTTCCTACAAAGTTACTGTTATATGGCTGCCTTTCTTTAATGCAGCTGGAAAGCAAATTCAGAATTCATAAAATATTTTATCTGTGCTGCAATTCAAACAATGTCATTATTTTCAAAGTCCATAGATACTGACTTTTGAAATATCTGGAGAAAAATCAAGCCAACACAAACTTATTTCTAGGTATGAATTAATGTACTCACATGCTGTTTTACCTTATGCAAGAAAAGCTTCTCAAATATATTTGAGGAAGGGAGAAGACAGGAGGTATCAATAATTTACCTTCTGTGCAACAACTCTAAACCAGTAAAGGTGTGAATTCTCAGTTGTTTTATGCTGGAATCCTTGACCTTAGCAGCCTACCATGAGCAACATTTTATCATTGCTCCCCTATCTCAGTGGATTTCTAATTAACTTACGAAAGGCGGCTCATCTACCGTCAAAGATACACAAAGCCCACATGTAAACAGACACACAGTGAATTCATCAGTTATAGTTTACACGTTGCTTAAAGCAGCCCTGTATATTTATCACAAATCTTGCCTAAAATGTATTATTAGTGCTTTAGCTCTATTAATGAGATTAAAATTTAGAGGAAGTAGTTGTACGCTAATTCCTTAATAAATAAAATACTCACTTCTTTGCAGCTAATTTTAATTTGTTTAACCTAACACTGTTAACACATATTGTCTGATGAAATAACCAATTTTGAGTGTTAAGACTATGACACATATTAATGGATGGTAAATTTCTTATTGAAGAATTACAATGTAACTCAGGATTCATGATTAGTTCAGGGCTCATGTCGCAAATACAGAATACTTTATAATCAGCTCATTTTTATGGATATTTTCAGCTTAATTCTGTTAAACAGTGTGAATTACTTGAAACCTTAATTTAAAAGACTGCTTTGATTTTTCTTCTTGGGAAACTGAAATGGTAACATACAAGTGTTGTTATTAAACATTTGTTCCAAAAATGATGATTCTCCTAGCACATGATGTGGTCTCCAAGAGACATATTAAACAATGTATGATGAAAAATCCACTTCATGTGACCTCAGTTTGAAACTTCTATCTTTACGCCAGATGAACAGTAAACTTCATTGTGGTACTGAAGGCTTTAAAAGAGTAAAGGCTTTTCCTAACATTATAATCTTGCCCATTAGTCAGCTTTCCACGTGAGCACAACTGAAAAATTAAGTTTCCATGTTGAGACAATGAATGTATGAGAGTGGCTGAAACTGAACACTGTAAAATGAACAATTGTTACCTTTGGGCTGTGTTTCCTGGGTTTGAGGACAGTTTTCTCCAAGTTTCCCTAAACTCCTGGGATTACTGTCAAAATGTTAACCCTAAACCAAATATGGAGAGAAAGTCAAATTATTCTTTGTAAATTAATGCAATGCATTGGTGAATGCCAGAGAGTAAAATGTAGGGTAAGCAGAAAATGCAAAGTATGACTTTAGTGATTTACAACTAATTGGAAAAAGGAGTATTGGGAAAATCAAAATTATCTGGACAAGCTTTTTTCCAAACCCTCAGTCTGAAACCTTTCTTTCTACTTGCTAATCCTTGCCAAACGCGAATCATCCAATCTTTATAAAACATCTGATAAATCACAACCTCCTTCTCATTCCGCACCCATTAAATCATTTGTGTTACAATAACTAAAAAATTTCCTTTGAAACATTGAAATCTTTGCCTTCACTCCTTTGGGTTCAGAGAGTAGGGATGTTTTCCCACAACATCAATGGCACACCTGCTGGGCTGAAGCTTAACCTCATGCTTGTGTCCAACAAGTACAGTGATAAACTACAAGTGAAGGTGCCAGGAAATGCTAAATGTTTGCTTTGGGGTAGAGAAAAGAATACATGGTCCAGTCTGATGACAATGCCGCAATATAAATACTAACATGAATGACATAATAAACCGTTTCAATTTTTTAAAACAAATATTTCTTATCAAAATATTACGCAAGCATCTAGCCAAGTATTCAACCTTAAGGAGCTGTTAGTTAAATTTAATGATTAATAGAATCATTAAGGTACTTATGTCAGTTACAAATATTAGCATAAAATAATTATATATTCTTCAATTTGTTTAATCTTTTTATTTCTAAAGGTAGATGTCTTAAGGGGTAATATGTATATCTTGTAAAAATAAAATGTTTCTTATTTATTTCAAAAAGAGATAAGTAGGTATTGACTTAGATCATTATTACAACAAAACCTTACAAAGTACTTTTAGGCTGTGATATATTCCTTGGTAGCTCATTTCTGCATTTTTTTTCTAATTTTATGAATATTATTATAACTCAATGTTCATCATTTACAATGCTCCGGAGTTCTCTTCTAAATAACAAACTGTTCTCTGGGGGAATAAACAAAACAAAACAAACAAACAAACAAAAACTACACCTATGTAATGGCCTCTATTCCCATTATCTAAACAAATATCCCTGGTTTGTAATGCTGCTCGTGGAAGCTGTGCAGGATCGTGTTCCTCCGTGGAGCAAGAAATGTTCAGCAATGACGTTCTGCAGTGCCCTTCTTCGACACTACGTAGAAATTGGATATGGAAACTTTCACCTGGACTTCTATGCTTATCACTTTATTCTTTAAAACAAAATTTCTTTAATGTTCATGACATCTTTTTACTCAACTGGCCTTACAATATCGTAAGTATGGCCACATGCAATTGCAGAAAATAAGATGTGGAATTCTACCTTCAAATGCCAGACTCCCATAAAGGTGCCAGTTTGTGTTGGCTACACCACTTCCTATTCAGCTCTGTACTTATGGCCTGGGAAAGCTCATAGCCGTGGAGCCGTGGGACTCTGCACCCGTGTGGGAGACCTGGAAGAAGCTCCTGGCTTCAAATCAGCTCAGCTCTGGCCATTGTGGCCACTCGGGGAGTGAACCAATGGATCTTCCAATCTTACACTCTGTCTCTCCTCTTTACAGATCTGCCTTTCCAATAAATATAACTCTTTAAAAAAAAAAACAAGGAGTATTACATGTATTTACTGTGTAATATAAATTCTGTTAGCTCAATTAACTTTAATATAACTACAAAATATATTAATAGCTACCTATTTTATTAGTTGTAATTATTGGATGAGGAGCAGCATGTAAGAAAAGTATCCATTACATACATATTTGTCGAAACAGCAATTAAAATGTGAAAATATCTTTGGAGTTCTGAATAACACAAAGATTAAAGAAAACGTGTCAAGAATACTCTAAAGCACAAAAGTGATTATTTTTTATCATAGTAACTTTAATATTAAATGGAAATGTAAGTAAACTAAAATTTATCAATGCTAATCTCACAAACTGCTTACAAAAGCAGCATTACAAATATTAATTGAAACTGTATAAAATTTAGACCCAGTTTGCAGAATTTAGAAAACCAGAATTAGACTTCATTGAAAATTTTACATGTGAAGATATTGTTTCTCAAATTTGGTGCCATGGAATGTAAGGAATGAAATGATTTTCTAGTGATCTTAGTATTACGGTGGAATGTTAAAGGAAATATTTTCTATCAGAAAGTCATGGCTTACTTAACCTATCACAATGAAAAGTGAGATCTAAGTTTTATAATCCTAAAAGCTTAAGACATGAATTCAAACATCCATTTATTTAGACTTAATAATATACTTTGCTATTGTATACTTACAAATTGGCTAATTGATACAAAGCAAAAATCCATGACTCATAATCAAACAACCACGTTTAGGTTTCACTTTTACTGTAACAGTAAATTTCCTATGAAAATTTTTTTCAATTTCAGCAATATAAAATGCTTTCTAAAATCAATAACATAACAAAGATGCTTGAATTAATGCTATTCCTCACTGAAGTTAAAGTTCATGACCTATTTTTTTTTCACATACTGACAAAAAAGCTGCAAACATTTATGTCCCACATATTGGGTTAGGAGGAAAATATCATGTATTCATGTATTTATGTGAATATGAACACTTTCTATCCTACTTTACAGAAATTTACATATACCTGTCATTTTTCTTCCAAGCATATTATGATATTGAACAATCTGGTTTGTGAAAGACATTGATGAAATATTCATTGCAATTTTATTAGTCTATTGGAAGTATGTAATAATCTTTGCCAAAAACAAGAATAGTTTATGACTGTGTTAAGTTTCCTTTCACATTTTCAGCAGTTCCAAAAAATTACAGTGATACAATTAGGTAATAATTATGTTGAAATTTATAAATCTCATTCATTTAATTCATTCATTTACTTATTTTTGTTTGCATGGCAAAAAGAGAGATGTTCCTCCTTCTTGTTCACTTCCCACAAGGGTAAGGACTGGGTCAACGAAAAGCCAGGAGCCTGGAATTCAATGTATGTGGGTATCAGGGATTCAGCACCTGGAGCCATCACCTGTTACCTCCTGGGATGTGTAGTAGCAAGTAGATGGAATTTGCTATGGTGCTAGGACTTGCACTTACACACTTAAGTGTGCTTGTTGCAAGCACTGTCTTTACTGTTGCCCCAACTCCTACCCCAACAGTACCACTTACTTAAATTGAAACAATGATGAATTAAGATTTTCTTCCTTTCTCCATCATTTGGTTAATACTATTTATCATTTTTTAATATTTTTTAATGTTTGCATTAATATAAACATAACAGGATTCATGTATTTCATTGACAAAATTCCTTCCTCTTTCCCTCAAATCTCCTAAGAATATTTAATCTGATGCAATGTACGCAAATTGTTTTGAACTACTTTATAAAAGTCATCAGATCAAAAAACAGTTACATAATTTAATGGTACTGAATATAAAATTCCCAGCATTGAAAGTTAAAAGACAGGCCCGGCATGGTGGCATAGTGGCTAAAGTCCTCACCCTGCACATGCTGGGATCCCATATGGGCACTGATTCTAATCCCTGCAGCTCCATTTCCCAGCTCCCTATTTTGGGCCTGGGAAAGTAGTTGAGGAAGACCAAAAGCCTTGGGACCCTGCTTTGGATTGACTCAGCTCTGGCAGTTGTGCTCACTTGGGGAGTGAATCATCGGAAGGAAGGTCTTCCTCTAGGTCTCTCCTCCTCTCTGTATATCTGAATTTGCATATCTGACTTTGCAATAAAAAAGACAAATCTTAAAAAAAAAAAAGTTAAAAGACAAGCAGAGAAAAATTATAGATCCAATGAGTACTTGGTGAACATTTTACTTTGGTATACAAATTTTGTAAGGCTAATTACTCTTAACTATTAAACCTACGTTTTAAAAGAGAACATTGTGTTACTCCAAAGAATTTTCACCTATTTTGGGTATAGAATTTCTAAAAATTATTGCTAGTTCATTTCCCAAAGGGCTGCAGTAGCCAGGACTGACACAGGAGACAGGAGCTAATAGCTTCTTCAGTTCTATGTGAGTGCAAGGCCCTAAGGCTTTGTGCTATCCTCTGATGCTTTCCCAGGCCATAAAGCAGGGAGCTGGATTGAAAGTGGAGCAGCTGGGGCTAGAACAGGATAGGGGCTGTAAATCTGAAATCACTAGAATGGTGTTTTATGGCAAAAAGGGGGGATTACCTGTGGGAAAAAAAAAAAGATTCAAAGCAGATTTGTGATTAGTTATAAATAATCTAGACTCATTATTGCTTGGGTTTGAATTGTTTTATCTTCAGTTTTATGTGTAACTGACAAACTACGGTGCTCTTTATAACTACTATTTCTCCATTTATAAAACAGTGATAATAATACTGCCTATGTATGGGTATTTTATTAATAATTTATATATTTAGACACTGCCTGTCCCTTAGTACTAACCTTGTATATGCTGCTTATTACTAGAATTATTATTTGAAATAATTATTTCTGTATTTACTTAGTTACTTGCTGGAGTAACATTGAATGCTTTTTCTGTCCCTGAGTTGAATGCTGAGGATTGTGTGGGCCAGTGACATAAATTTTTGCAAACACAGATCTTATGTTCTGCTTGAATGACAAGTTATTGTATTACATTTCTTTTAATATTAAAAAGGCAAATGGAAAATTGTGCCATAAAGCTTTTATCTAAAATCCAAATGACTACAAATGAAAGACTTAATAATGAAGAGTGTATGACTTAAGGCTATGGAAGAGCTTATCTCACTTCCTCTACTTGAGGTAAACAAGCACAATTTCCCACTGACAGTGAAGGATCTAGAAGATAAGTTTGTGTCCTTGAGAAGCTGCCACCTGACACTCTTACATCACATTTCAACAAACCAGCCTCTGCATTTCCCTTCCTTCGGAGAGCAAGACCTACCAAGCTGGAAATGCCCATGAAAATCTGATCCTGTTTCCACCTACTCCTCCATTTTCTTGGAACTTCTCCAAGACCCCAAACTATAAAAAACCCAGCCTGCTGAAGGTTTTATAATAAATCAGATATTGCTGTGAATTCCTACTCCATCTCTCTCTCTCCGTTCTGTGTCTGTTTTGTAACCATCTCTCTGTTTAGTCTCTATCTCTTCAGTCTTAATGATGTTTCATTAGAATATGTGATACTGTGATTTATCTTAGGAAAATGCTCATGATTATTATTGCATGTCTAACAGCATTATACTCTGTGTCCACTGTGACTCAAACATGAATTCTACTCTAACTCCGTTGATATTTATTGATATTGAATAAAACATATTCTATTCCTAATGCTTTTAAATATATCAATATTTTATATGTAGCATGGCCTTTTAAAATTAATTTTAAAATTAATATGGATTTTTCCACCTTGATCGATCACCAAATACATTTAAACTGTCGAATATTTTAAAACGAATATTTACAGTAATAATGAATAATCCTCCTCACAACACTTAATTAATGAGACCAGGTTTATATATTTATAAAGATGAATTATTACTTGTAAGCTAATTGTCACTATTGCATGTGTAGGGAGGGATATCCTATTGCTTAAATGAAAACCCCATGCCTTAAATGAATTAAGGGTTTGGCCATAATCATGACCCTGGTGCCTGAGCTATGTTCTTAGCCTTTGCTTTGAGTATTTATTGAACACACAAATATTATAATTCCTTAAAGATATCCTTAAACTAAATACATGTTCACATATAGTTTGTTGTATATTTTAAATTTGCCCTAAGTCTTCTTCCATTATAAAATTAGGTTTCAAAATATGTATCTCTGGGTATAAAGCACTTTCTACTGCTGAATTCAGGAGATGCTCTTGCTAGTGATTACTTTGTTTGAAATACAACTAGTGAATAAATCTCTAACTATCGGATTTCCCCCAAACTTACATTTCATTTTGTAAGAGAATTTAAAAAAATAATGGATTTTTTTCTTCAGAACTTACATTTTCCTTTACTTTTGTAAAGTTTTACTGACTGTGTTTGAAGCAGAATTTGGGGGGAATGAGGACTAGAGAAAAGAGAGATTCTCAATCCTCTGGTTCACACCCCCAAACAATTACAACAATCAGGGTTAGGTCAGGGAGACCAGTAAGAGGAGCCATCCGCCACTCCTTTCCCAGGAACATTAGCAGGGAGCTGGATGGGATGTTTAGCACTGGAACTCAAACCCATGTCTACGTGAAATAATGTTGTTGCAGGTGTGGCTTAACCTGTCTTACCACAATGTCAGCCCCGAAGCTTACATTTTCTTTTTATTTTAGCTCCCAGACAAAATCCAAATAATACAAAGAACGCTATGCAGTGAATCAAATCCTATGCTTTCCTGGTACCTATCTCTATCTTCTAAACAAAACAAGACCTTAACCAGAAAGAAATATTGGGCTAGTCTCTGTGTGTTCACTTTTTATAGACCCATACTCCAATAGTGAGTATATGTGTGCCTCTCTGTCTCTCTCTCTCAGTGTGTCTTCCTCACCCCTTGTGTGATAATAAGTCAGTATCGGGTTTATTACATTCTTTTGCTTGCAGAGAACTGGAAAATCCAATTAAGTGGGTTTTTTTTGCACAGGTGTGTGTGTGCATGTGTATAAAAATAATATTTGTGGATCTTAAATCAAGCTTTGTCCTTCTAAAGTCACCAGCAGAACCTAATGCTGTTAAAACGACTGTGCTTCCAAACAAAGAGGGATGAGCACTGAAAAAAAGGAGGTTTTGTCCATCCAAATTCTTCTTCAGGTTGAATATTGGACAGTATCTGATTTCAACAGAGCAGTGTTACTGTGCATGAGCTGGTGTGAATTTTAAATTGAAAATTACACTAGATATTCTAAGCTGCAATATTTTCTGGAATAAATGAGCATTTCAAGTGCACAAAGACAGTGTCTTTTCTGTGTTCCTTAAAAACTTACATGACATATATTCAGTACATTTTGTGAAGGACTTCCTATTGCTCTCATTATTCTGTTATCATTCATATAACTTCTAGGTTCTGTAAAGTCACTATATATGAATTTTAAAATGCTTTAAAATATTTCAATTTGCTGTTTTTATCAGAGCTCTGATTAATGTCACATAACAGTCAATAATTATTTTAATAAAATTCTGAGACTACTGAAATTAAGTAGGTTTTTTGGTACAATTCTTTCCTCTGGTAAAAACAACTAAATTATACAAACTGGGTCATTGCTTATCTCATTTTCAAAAAGCCTTGAGGGAGAAGCTCAGTTTGTGTTTTGTTAAATAGGTTTTACATACTTTTCTCCAAGGAAAAGTGCCTAATATTCCTTTTGATTTTTTTTTTAATTTATCATTTGGTAAAATTTCAGTTTCTTTATATGAGTTTTAAAAAAAGGAATAAAATATTACAAGTAAAGTCCTTTTAAAACTGCATTTCTTCCCAATATCTTTCTACAAGGTCACAGAATTGTTTACATAAAGTATAAAATTAAAGTAAGGATGGGATTTACACTAAGTTTAAGAAAATAAATGGGCTGAGAATCAGATTAACACAGAGATTTAGAGTATTCATGGCTGTGATTCTCAACAGTTGCTAAAAGTAGATCCCAAATGTGTTCCATACTTCATGGATTCTCATTAGGAAAAGATATCTTCATATTTTTCCAGCTTAAAATTCCTCTGCAAAACTTTATAATATGTGCTGAGCATAATTCTAAAATAGCTTTGCAATACTTTATCCTGTTTCACCCAAAACTTCACTTACTTACTCAAACATTAATGGGAAGATTTCTAAAAATGCATTCAGGTCCTAAATTTATTTACCCTAACATTGGTGGTGAACTCAGTGGGTCTGACCTAAACAAATATATAGTTAAATCTGAGTTTCACCTGAGGTCAAAGACAGAATTCCAAAATGTGAGATGAATTCAATTTGAAGGAATTATCTAGACTGGTCTTGAATGAGGAAGGAACCACATGACGAGGAATGGAGGCAACCAGAAGGTTAAAGTGCTCCCTACCTGAGAATTCTCAAGGAAATAGAAATCTCACTTACACAACTGAAAGGAAAATGATTCTGCTAACAAACTAAATAAATACAAGAAAAAAAGCCACTCATAAACTATTGGAAATCATAACACAGCTTGGTAAAACAGCAGGATATAAAAACAACAAGCAAAACCAAAAGTCTTCATAAACACAAATGGTGCCATGACTGCAAAAGAACTTGTGAGATCAGTGTCATTCACAACAGCTACAAAAAAGTAGGACTAGTAACTAAATTCACCAAAGATGTGAAAGAGCTCTACAATGAAAATCACAAAATAAAGAAAAAGAAGAAGAAAGAAAAATGGAAAAAAAAAATCTTCCATGTTCATGGGTTGGAAAAATTTCCACCAAAATGTCCATACCACACAAAGCAATTTCTAGATTTAATGTAAGCCCAATCAAAACACCAGGAACATAATCATATCTAGGGAAAAAATGATGCTGAAATTCATATGGAAACACAAGAGAAGCCAAAATAAATCAGAAGGCTTTTAAAACAAAAACAAAGCCAGAGGCATTACTATACAGGATTTCCAGATATACATATTTCCAGAGAGGAGGAGAGGAAGATTTTCCATCTGGATGGTTCACTGCCCAAGCGGCCACAATGGTGGAGCTGAGCCAATCCAAAGCCAGGAGCCAGAAACAACTTCTGGGTTTCCCATGCAGGTGCAGGGTTCCAATGCTTTGGGCCATCCTTGACTTCTTTCCCAGGCCACAAGCAGGGAGCTGGATGGGAAGTAAAGCTGCCGGGTTTAGAACCGGTGCCCATATGCCCATATGGGATACCAGTGAGTGCAAGGTGAGACTTCAGTTGCTAGGCTACTACGCAGGACACTACACCCATGTTTATTACTGCCAAATTAACAATAGATAAGTTAGGGAACCATCCCAGAAGTCCATCAACTGATGACTGTTTCAGGAAATGTGTCTATGTATATATCACATTTTATTCATTAAGGGATAACTTTACCAAGCAATGTTCTAAACATTTTAGAATATGTTAATTAAATATCAATTGTATGAATATTTTAAAACTTTTGGCACATGAGAAATTCTACTAAACTATAATAAAGAATCAAATTCTGTCTCTTGCAACAAAATGTATGCAACTGGAAACCATTATGCTTAGTTAAATAGCACACCCCAAATGACAAGTAGCATAAATTTTCTCTGATATGTGGTGGTTAATATAAAATACGAAGCAAAATGTATGGAAATGAAATGGACATCTTATGATCTCATTGTTGCTTTTAGCCCTTGCTTATTACACTACTGTGGAGCTATGGTCTTTATTTCTTGTTGAAAATTATGAATCATGACGCATGAAGCCTGAAATTCTATTTTATAAAAATTAAGAAAATGAATTAAAAAAGGATGGTGGGGGTAGGGGGAATAGAAGAATCCAATATGTCTATTTTCTTAGAATTAAAACTATAAAATAAATGAAGCATTTTTTTTTATACTTCTAAGGATCAAACAAAATAGTCACATCATGTGCCTTCAAAAAAAAACACATAATTTAACTTGCAGAAACTTGTAAATGTAGCACACCAAATCTCTCTTTCAAACGTGTGTCAGCAGAGCAAAGAATGTAGACATGGTGTGCTGGACTCCTCACCTAATGGGAACTAAGGTTTGAGAGTTACTTATCAAATTATGATACACAGTATTTTAAAAAATTATACAAGTGTCAAGTCTATGTCCTTGGATAATTTTTGCAGTGTTCCTATATTAAATTGTTTTTTGAAATAGTATTGAACTTTTTTATGGTATCCCTGGGCTCACATACATTTCAAATTGGAAATATATTCTTGGGTACTCCAGATTTTTTAAAAAGTCTATTTTTATCTTAAAAACATAGAACACCTGCTTTTGTACTTTTGTTTTCTCCCAACACAATCAACAGGATTTCCCTTGATTTTTACTCTATCTCTTCAAATGCTCTTAAAGGTATCTTCATGTTAGGCCTCATGTATCCATGAGATAGACAGACTGCCTGACTGTGGACCTTCCACAATCAAGAATCACTTGCAATAAGCTGTGCTTTTACTCTAGGGTTTTTTTTTTTTAACAGTTTCAATATTCTGTCCTTATGTTGTCTGTAGAATAAATTTCAAGCATATGCATGGGCAGCGGTTTGTCCATCTGCTAATCTGACATTCATCGTTGTCTTGCGGACCAGCACATAGCCAGCAGACCAGGGAAATGGAGACATGAAATGGAAGATAAGACATTGAGGATTGTGTTATTCCTTACTGCTCCTCATCTTCTGTGGGTCAGACCTTAACCTCATGTCCATTCTTTACTTCAAGAGCAACTCAGAAATGTAATTAGCTGTATAATATTAATGAGCAGAATATAAAAAATGATTTTAATAAACAAATGGTTTCTCTTCTTCCTTTCTTAAAAATAAGCCAAAACACACAATATGGTTGTGCTTTCTTTTTCTCACTCACCTGCTTCAGCTAATTTTATATGTCACTTTTACCTTGTTATATTTTACATATTTTTAGGTTGTCTTCACTTTATAAAAACACAGCATAATAATCAGACATCAAATAAATGGCACAGCAGCAAAATTTTAAAGAAATTTGTTATGTCAGAGAGTTCATTTGAAAATTCAATATATTGTTATACAGAACCAAATTATATCGCCTAAAATATAATAGATAAATAAATGACAATTATCTTAATTTACATGAAGGGCATATGATGGTCTTGACAACAGTAAGTTTCATAGACTTCTAATGTGTAACATCCTAGTTGGTAAGTACTAAAATTCATTTCACTGGAAACTTCAGTTAGGAACTAGACTATGAGTTCATGCTTGTCACAATCTAATTTCGTTTTAGGATGAAATTTGCTCTCTAATAAAAATGGATCCCTTCAGTCATTCAGTCATTCTTCTGCTAAGTCAATTCTCAAAACTAGTGTTTAATGAGGGGAGGAACTAACGCTTCAAGGTTTTCTTTTCTATAACGAATATGAAAAAATGCCTTATGTTATTATTTAAAGGTAGGCTTATGTTCTTTTAATAATCAACCAAGAACAGTAAAAACTGAGAAAATTAGTTCACAGTTTCTTTTTCACTAGTTTTAGTTGTGAATATTTTTATAGTGCCCCAAATTCCAAACTGGAGAGCAATGTGATAAACTTATTAAGAACAGAGCAAAAAGAATTACAAAAATATACATTCTAGATATTACACAAATTAACTTGAAGTGTCTGGCACATAATATTTTAGATTACCTGAAATCAACTAGCCAGGGAATTCTTTGTGCAGTTGTTATCATTAGCTGCATTGGATAAGAGTACCTTACTGTAATTTGACTACAGTATTATCGGACCAGCATACTGGCTATTTTGCCCTAAGGGAAGCTCTACAAACATTAAAGTTGTTTTATTGAATGAGGGAAAGAAAATGATCTATAAACTTAAGACAAATAGAAAAAATAAACTGCACAGGAAGCATTGAGGATAAATTTAAAATATGCTACACAAAAATAAACAGCTTTGTAATTATAATAAATGCAATAACTGAAAATCTCATGTGAGTTTTGCTCATTTTCACATATGCATTCTGCAAGTGTATGATGACTTTCACATTTTTATATTAAAAACTCCAGTTGTGATTACTTACTGCCTATTACACAGGGGAATATATCCACTTATTGATGCTTTATTGCATCTTATCAATATTTGAGAAATTAAACAGGAAAATATTTTATCTGTTATGATTCATCTCAATTTCCACCAGAGGAAATATTAAAATGTTCATACTAAAGTATCGCACTGCTGTGCCACACAAAAATATTGGCTTTCTATCTGAATTTTAAAGTTTATGCCAAGCTTAAACAAATAGGAAAATTAAACACATATTTTTGCTCTGAATTATTTGTGATTATGTTCTTCACTGTGCAGAGGTAGACAATGTTGCTTAAGATACTGATGAGACTTTAGAACAGAGATTTGGAATCAGATTGAAAGAGCTTGAATTGCACCCTGCCTCCTGAAGAGCTTAAGGTGCAGGCAAAGCCATTTGCTTTGTTCAAAGGCATTACATAACTACTACAGTAGCTTAACCAAGCACCATGAATAACTTGAAACAACAGAAATGCTCTTCTTAGCTGCAGAGCCTGGAGGCCTGAAACCGTGTTGTTGGCAGGGCCACACTGCCTGAAACTTGGGGTTACAGCTTCTGTTACAAGCTGTCATTCCTCAGCACTTCCTGTCTTACTACTGCATCCACTTCTGTTGCTGCAAGTACTTGTTGCTATGTGTCTCGCTTTTCATCAGGTATTTTTATTACTACTACAGACTTCAAACATACAGGATTACCAATCAACTGACATCACCTAAGCTTCCGAATGGGGTCAGCTTCACTGGTATCACAGATTAGCATGCCAACACATCATTCCAGAGAATACAATTTTCCGTGTAATAGTTAAGTATCTAATAAAAATGCAAAGTAAAAACATTAACCAGAAGTGTACACTCAATTCCATGTTTTTAACTATTTTATGTGCCAAAAGTTTTTAAATATTCATACAATTAATATTTAATTAACATATTCTAAAATGTTTAGAGCATTGTTTGGCAAAGTTATCCCTTATTGAATACAAAGAACATTAAAATTTGTATTTTTCCAATCTGTAAACAGTCTTATCTACTGTTTATGTGTGTTTCAACTGAAAAATGCTAAGTGGAAATAATGTCATAATAATTATAGTATTATAGTTTATGTATTAGTAAATAAACAAGAATTAAGTTTATTTACCCTTAAAATAATTTTTATTTAAAAGCTATTGAAAGTTTTAACTGGGATTAAAACAGGATACCATAGCATACTTATAAGAATTAAAGTCAAATTCTGCCCATACTAAATGCTGGGGGAAATATGGAGTAAGAGAAGCTCTTTACTAGTGCGAATGAAAGAATGCTACAAGCACTGCAAAAAACAGTTTGTCTGTTTCTTGCAAAAGTAAACCTGGAGGTATTAAAATTCTACCAATGGATTTAGTGAAAAGCTTTAAAATGATTCCTAAACTTGGATGCAGTCAATGTTTCCTTCAATAAAAGACTACATTAAAAAAAACTGTGATCAATGTAAATCTTGAGCTATTCAATGTTCAAAGGTAGTGAGCTATCAAATCATGAAAACATGGAGGAATCATAAATAGCTAACTGAACGAAGTTAGTCTACAAAAGGCTGTGTGTCACAGCATTCCGATGATTGGACATTCTGGGGAAGACTAAACAATGGAGACTGGTAAAACCATCAGTGGCCGTCATGCTTGGGGGGAACTCATCTCTGTATTTCCCATGCAATTTTAACAAGACTTCACAACTGATCTAAAAGTAGTTTAACAGAAAACCTATTCCATTTCATTTTAAATTTCAAGATATTCCTATTATTTATACCAAAGATATTTATTTCTTCTCAATCATTTGATGACAATCTGAAGAAATCAATTTAGTTTGCGCTCACTCCCAGACCAGAGAAGATTGTAGCTATAATCACAAAATACAATTTTGAAATAAGTAAGTAAATATCTATTATTTGGATTGGTACTTGATTCTCTTTTTAATAAAGAAAAGCAAAGTGACACCGGGAGAAGTTGTGACAAGAAAAGAGGAATTGAGTTGAAATATTTTCCTGGGAATAACCACTAACATCCAAACAGCATTTCATTAAGGACATTGAGTTGTTTACTGTAGCATCATAAAATATTGCTCTATTCTCATATGCAGCCAACATAAATATAGGAATCTCATTTGTGTGAATGAATAATGCAGAAACATCACATTTCAATGTCTTCAAATTCAGAAAACTTTAATGTTTTCCCTCTTTAGTCATTTACCATCCAGAGGCACACAAGTGTAAGTGTGTGTGTGTGCCCATAGACATCAGAGCATATATTGCAAAACTGGGAAACCCCTATTGCTGACTTCTATACATAAATGCTTGTCAAAGATATGACAGTCAGCTCCTCCCATCCAATGGAAGATCTCAATTACCCCTTCAAAGGATGGAAAGAAGAGCAAGTTGAACACTTCAGGCCAAGGTCTCAAGTAAGCATCTAAATCTGTGGACACTGAGAAGTAGACATTGACAAACAACAGGCCTTAGAACTTAAACAGAGAGAACAATGTATGAGAATAGATGGAATTTTTTCACTATTGTACAATGAAGCCAACAGCTTTTGAGAATAATCAAGAAAATGTGAGGACCTAAGCCAGAGCCACTGAGTCAAAAATCTCTGGTCTGCAATAAAGATGCACTAGATGACTGTCAACATTGGGATATCCTTTCCCACACAGGAGTTCCTGAGGCAGGATCCGGCGATTACCTAACGCTCATGTAGTAGTCTATCAGCAAGAGCAGTGCACCCTCCTTACTGCCTTCCCATTGTGGCCACAGGAAAGAAGGTAGAAACGTTCCTCCCACCTGCCTCCTCCCCCCCGACCCTTCCTATTCCATATTCCAATCAGTGGCCAACATGAGTCTTTAATCCCCTCACGTTTATAATAAACAATAAATAATTACATTATAAAGAGCAAAAATGTGGCCCTGCCCCATTTCAAAGGTCTGTATTATTGTAACAGTATAACTAACATTCGTTGACAGTTTGTTGTGTCAGTTTTTTTTCCCAAATCCTTTGCATGTGTTTTCACACCAACCCTAGCAATAGCATTGTAGGATAATTGTTATTTTTTTTAAATTCAAGTAATTTTATCTAAAGTCACCTAGCTCATGTATTTGAGTATTTTTATCACACTAACTCTAGCTTACCACACTGTTTCTTAAGGTAAACTTGATAAACATATGCTTATTTATTTTTAGAGCTGATCAATGGATAAGAAAGAATTATTTGTGAAGTAACAGTGATGGTGCTAAAAAGATAACGAATCAAATAGCTGGTGGAATTTTTATGCATTAAGGAATTGTTAAATGGTTACTGGAAATGTAACATAAATAGAAGGGACTGACACATGCTATAGAAACTTTGCTAAAATATTAATAAAATAAGAAGGTAAAAGTCTATTATATCTTAAACCCTATTTGTTGTTATTTATTATAACGAACAGTGGTTTTGTACAATTTATTATTCAGGAGCTGACTTGAAATGTTATGTTAGAAGACCAAGAAGTTGAGCCTTCCATATAGTAAACTCCAGCATACATGAACATTTCTAAGAAATCTAGGTCTTCTAGTCTTCATGCTCTTTAAAGCTGTTAAGCTCAAATGCTATACAAAAATTGGTCAAAGAAACCCACAGTAAATGAGTCACTTTGTTTTCTAGTTTATTATAAAGAATGTCACAGACATCCAAAAATGATATCAAACATATAAACCTTCAGTTTTCTTTAAAAAAATGGCAGAAAGACCTATATCAGCCCAAATAGGCATTTTTGAACAGGCATATAGAATTCTTTTTATCACATAAGAAGAAAGGGCTAATGTTTATAACTAAAAACAATGAATCATTAAGTAATTTCACAATCCAATTTGGAACTAAGATCAGGACCAATGTGAATGGTCCAATATTATTCAGAAAGTAAGCCAATGATGACTAATCTTACAGTATTGTTCATTCATGAGATGAATCCACAAGCTTACTCATATTCTTCCAAGGGCAGTCATCTGGGCCTAATAACTCATTTCCCAAATACGTGTAGAATTCCAAATGTGCACACATTCTCCAGAACTACCTGCTTTCTATCGCTGCCCACATCATATAGTTTACTTTCTATTGTTGCCTTATGTTGGGTACATTTCATCCATTTTCACATAGAGAATGACTGATCGATACCTTCTAGCATAACTAGGCAACTGGTAATATTTGATTCCCTCTTAGTCTGTTTAGTGATGAGCTTAAAACTAAATAAAAATTACCTTTTGCACCCTCTCCAAAAAGTGCTAGACAGTGTCTCATTCAAATATTTAAATATGTTATTAGAGGTTTAAATATTTCAGTATTCTGAATGCTGTTACTTTTCAATGACACTTTTTTTTAACTCAGGTAATAGACATTAACATAAAAAATATCCACATATCATTTTTCTTTACCTTTGTGCTTGTATTTTTTTGAGAAATGGAGAGTACAAGAAGACATATTTATTCATTTACTACTGGTGGTATTGTCAAGTGCCTGAAACAATTAACATCATGCTCTTAAAATGTCAAGCTTATTTACCCATCTTAAGCATGAATATATGAAATTTCAGAAATGTGAAGGATTACATCACAGCATGTAAGTAACAAAACTAAAACCAAAGTAGCCTAAAATGACCAAGGATGTTACAAATATAGTTGACCCAAGGAGATAGAAGTAAACAGAATAATTATTTCTTAGGCACAGCTTTCAAAATGCTACCTATCCATTATTTATGCAAATTTTCTTAAATACTCCTTGTGAAATTTTTAAGAAAAATTTGAATTACCCTATGATCACACATCTATCTTCTTCATTTTTCCCACCTACTTTGTCCTCATGATTAGAGGTGAAAATTGCATTTTTATACATTCTATCTAGAAAAATCTTCTGCTTCATCATCAGAGGACTCAGGCAAGGCATTAAGGGGAAAGCAGAATCCACTTTTCAGTTAGCAGTAGGCAAGGAGTGAAGTCTGGAAGACATCTACAGATCTCCTGAAAATAAGCCTGCTACATACGCTGGCAACCGTGCTCTGCCAAATGCCCACCACTTCCTGATTCTTCAAAAACTGGCAGAAAATGCAGAAATGAGCTCCCAATTTCTGCATTTCCCCAATAATTTTGTAATTTTTGTTTTTATTTCCATTTCTTCCTGAACTGTCTCAGGCTGATTATTTGTAAAGAACAAATCCTGCCAATTATACACAATGAGACATTGAATGCTATCAAATGATTTATTTTTCTTTATATAGCTTTACTTTCTCAAGTCAACTATTTTTGTCCAGGTACCATCCTTTCCTAGACTTCTTTTTAAGGTTAGAAGCTAGTTTTTTTCAGCTTTGTTCATTTTCAAGTATTTGAAAGACAATCTGATACATAGAGAAAGAGAGAGAGAAAGAGAGAGAGAGAGAGAGAGAGAGAGAGAAAGAGAGAGAGATTCCATGCATTGATTCTTTCCCCAAATACCTTTGCTGAGGCAGATTGAAATTCATCCAGGTCTCTCATGGCATGGACTCAGGTAGTTTAGCCATTATCTTCCAGGCTAAGCATTGAAGTTTCATTTTTTTAAAAAAATTTCTATTTATTTTATTCTGATTTCTCATTCAAATTAAGATGCTGAGAACATTCACTAATCTCATATTATTTTTCTTACTGATTCAAATCCCTTAATTCCTTCTGTGTATCATCATGTACTACAACAAACTGGAAAGGTATGTGTCCACTCTCCAGTGCAAGGGGAAAATAATGACTGTAGATTTATCCAAACTCCAACACATGTAGAGATGCTGATGTACGATACACAGGATGTCACCAGCTATTCTGAATGAAGTGCAAAGGTGATAATAAATGATCACCATAGGTTTAGACAGAAATTCCGCCATGGAGCACAGTATGTCAGCCAGTGGATTCTGCAGAGATTTCACCATGCTTGGAATGGTGAGATTGACAGCAATTCAGAACTGCTAAACTATCAAAACCACTTAAGAAGTGCCCTTGGAGCATGCACTAACTTGGGGATGCTCGAATGGGTGGGAGACTGGGTGGGACTGCTCCTTTTATCTCTCCCATTACCCCAGATACAGAAAAAATAATAACAACAATAACATGGAAACAATGGTCTTACCCACTTTCATGTAGCCCTTGACCCTTTGTGCCCTAATCAACTATGAAAAGATTATCAAAATAAAATAATAAAAAGGTGTTGAATATAGTTTTGCAATGTCCTAGAAGTTTACTTCATTGTGATGCACTGATAATAGAAGTCCACAGTTTTTTTAGAATACCTTGTTTTAAAATAAAAAGGAGATACGAATGATAAAAACCTGTTCTTTATAAAAGTTAGCTTCTTCTATTGATCTTTCTAAGTAATTTTAGCTAAGAAGTATAAAGAGTTGAAATTGAGCTCTGGAGAGATACAATATGGCCTAACAAAAATTGTCCCCAGATGGACATTTATGTAAAAATGAAACAAAACAATAAAAATCCAGCAGTATTAAAAAGAAAAATTTTCCAGAGATCTTATTCTCCATGCCAGAGCATCAGTACTAGACACATATTAAGCCTATTCTCTTATAAGTTCAAACTGCACTTTTCAAGTGTGTGTTTTCAATTAAATATGTAAATTGAGCCCCAAATGGAGAAAATACTTTACAATAGACTTAAGGTGATTTTTAACATTACTGTATTGATTTTTCAATCATCTAATGAAACCCAATTTCTTATTACAGTTTTATATATATATATAGGTCAATAGAATTGACACACAAAAAAGTTGGCATCTCATTTTTAAGTTTTCAGTTTATTCAATAAGACATCTTGCAGATAATTATTATAATGCCACTAATATTGTTAGCAATCTGCTGAGTCTTTCAAGTTATTCTTTTCATGTAATGGTCATGGTAGAATTCTGAAACATTTATAAGATGACCAGTTCATGGGGGGGAAAAAATGAAATATGAAGAGACAAATTGTGTTAAGAGTCACTAGTGTAAGAAGAAGCAAACACAGGATTTCAACATTGAATGTCTTGGCAAAATACTTTGATGTTTAATAACAATCCATATGTTGCTATCCAATATAAAAGTGTTTGTGTTATTGATTAATACTCTTTCCATTTGCAGTTGGTGAGAGAGCAGAGATAAAATGCAGCAGTATAATAAATATTTACTGAACATCTACTAAACGTAAGGCACTTACCAGAAGTTGATAAGATTCAGAAGTTTACAGCCTATTTATATTAAGCTACTATGTCAGATGGCTTCAGGGAGGTGACAATTGTAAATTCTACATTCTGGGCTCAGAAAATTTAAGCTTATTTCTGGAAATACTAAACCCTTGCCATGGCAGAATTCATGTCCCAATTCTTTCCACATTACTTTCCCTGGCCTTATCTAATCGGTTCAGGGTCAGGAAAGCTGATATACCTTGACTAATGAATGGATTATCTAGCTATGCAGATTTTCAGTTAGTAAATCTGGTTCTTTGCTTGACCAGGTTACATATGAACTCCAGAACTCGGTGGCTGCTATTTTCTGCTGTTACTCTGGAAAATTGTTTGCCACAGATGAGAAATAAAGCAGACCAGCAGAAAGAAGTGAATATAAAACATGGAATTACTGTATGACTTATTTCCAGTTTTTTATGAGACCCAGCTACATATCCATTCTTGGGTTCTATGAGGCACACTTGTAACCTAGAAAAGATAAACAAACACAGGTTTCCCTTTCTGCTTTTGTGAATTCAAGTAGGATGTTCAGCACTGTCAACACAGAACTACTAATTACAACTGTGAAAAAGTTCATAGCACTCTAAGTATTAAGACCTGCACAGCTGAGGAATTTCCGGGCTTTTCTTAGCATAAGGAACATGCTGAAGGTGTGAAACTACAGGAAAAAAAACAAATTTAAAAATTCATAACCATTATGTTTAAAAGAATGGTGACTACTAACTAGATTCAGTATTTTCCACAAAGCTCTGCAATTATGGAATTTAATCATTTTTCATTTTCTTCATTCTATCACATACTCCATCTCCAGATAAAATAACCAGGAATAATCAAAATGCATCTGTTACCTACATTGGGTCAATTAGTACTCAGTTGGTTTGCATTCATATAGTAATCTGATCAATACTCAATTCAACTAGTCAGAGACCCATTCTTATCGTTCAGTATTGACGCTATAATGTTTGATCTATATTTTTAAGGTCATTCTCCACTTTTTCTTCAGTTTTGCATGCTGTTTCCATAAATAACAAAATGACATGTTCCCATTCCCTCATTCATTTACTCCACAGTACTGAGCTCCTAAAATAGACAATGCAATACACATTTTGAAGACCAGTGCTTATTTAACTTATTAAATCTTTGACAATAATTGTACATATTGTCTTATTACATTTCAGTACATGCATACAATGAAGGCTGATCAAAACAGGCGAATCAACACATCCTTTTTTTGACCTGATTTTATGATTGAAAGCTAGGAGCTCTTATGTTCTATTTTTTCATAAACATATACTATATTATTATGAGCTCATTTCCACACCATACTATGTAACACAAGACACGCGTTTCTTCAAACTAAATATGCTTGTTGCCTGTTAACCAAATTCTCTCTATCACTTTCACATCTCTCCTAGCCTCCAGCAATCACAGACTTGCTTTTAGTTTTTATATAAACGCTTTTTTCTAGATTTGCTGCTATAATGATATATGTTTTTAATCCTGTTGACATGATGAATACATCAATTTCCAAATATTCTTTTAGTCTTGCAAACTAAGTCCCATTGGTCTTTGTATATGTGTCACTTTTTGATTTGGCAATATCTTTTTAAGAATCTTCCTATGTATATTCATGAAATATATTGATCATTAGTCTCCTTTTATTGTAGTGCTTAGTTTGCTATTGATATTAAGATAATTTTGGGCTCAGAGAACATATTAAGAAGTATTCCCTGTGTTGCTGTTTTCAGAAGAGGATGGCTTATGTCTCCCCTAAATGTTTTTGCAGAATCCATTAGGAAATGAATCCCTTTAGATCTGGTGCTTTCTCTTTGGAAGATTATTAAATTACTGATTCAATCTATTTCTATCTTTGGGCCAATTCTGACTGCAATTTTCTGCTTTTGAGAATTTTCTTTTATTTGGCCAGTTAAGGCATTTATATGAATTCATGTAGCTTATCAAATTTGTAGGGATACAGTTGTCACAGGGTTTCCATTTTATCTTTTTAATGTTTACAGAAGCCATAGCAGTGCCCCATTTTTCATTTCTGATATTAATGGTTTAATCTTATCATTCATTGCCTCAAATATCTCCTGTTTCTCCTTTTCTCTCCTGCTAGAATTCTTGTTATTAATGTTACCATTTCTTAGTTGTCCACAGATGTTAAATACTTTCTTCTTTATCTTTTCTCTTTGCTTCTCACCCTTGGAAATGTCTTCCTTCACATCATATGATCAGGATCATCAATTCTTCCTTCATCCACCTTCAGCATTTTCCATTCTTTGTTATATTTAGCATCTCATTCTTAGAGAATTCACATCTGTATCGTACATTGCCCATATTGCTGTCCATTTTAGTGGCCCCAGTATATTAATTGCCATTTAAAGTTTCTGTTCTTATCATCTCAACATCTTTGAAATGTCTATTATTGTGATGCTTTTGCTGTATCTTCAAATCACATTGTTTATTTAGTTTTTACATGTTTTTTTCTTTGAAGCCCAACATACTAAACAAAATACAATAAACTGCTTTAAATAGGCAATACAGTACTGTGGGGAGAAGCATGCGACGATGGAAAACATTCTGTAATTCTGCCAATAGCTTTCAGACTGTCAGTGGGATGGTGTTTGAATTCAGAATGTCACAATTGCTTCTCAGTTGTATAATGTTTTTATATTATTCTCTTTCCATTCTCCATGTGGGAAAGATTGACTGGAGTTGGCTGAATTCCCTTAAGTCAGAAGCTCTGATAACACTAGCAAAGTTAGGCTACAGTTAAATAATTCTCCTCAGGGCCAATACTGTGGCTGATAAGTTGGGAATGGAAACAGATCTAAACCACTCCACCACTCTTCAGTCCCCTGCCTGTATGTTTGAGCGCTGATCTCAATCCTTGCTTTACCAAGAAATTCCCCAATCTTCTTCAACCAAATCAACCTTGTCTCAGTTGAGAACCAGTGACTGCAAAAGAAGCACAAGCAAGCCAGCTCAGTTTGCATAAGGTCCATCCACTAAAGACTTTCAGTTGCCTTAATAATATAAGCTCCAGTCACTAAGAGAAAGAAACTACAATACATTGTCTACCCTGACCAGTCATGTATTATCAAATATATCTAACAGTTTCAATAGGAGTACTCTTCTTATTGAGGAGTAGAGATGCATATTGCAATGTATCTTCACTTCCCAGTATGCTTGTCTCCATTATACAGTTCATCTAGGAGAATATATGCACACATATGTTTACCTAAATATCTATTTGTTTTGCATTTTGCATGAATGCTGTTTTTTTTTTCAGAGAAATCATAGTATGTTTTTTTGGTTTTTTTTGTTTTTTTAGTCACCCTGTTCTGGTTTTTTGAGTATACAACCTGTCTCCTTTTTGTCTTGTTCCTAAATTTTAACCATTGCAAAGCTGGTAAAATCTCAATGCAACACCCCCTGGATATTCCCAACCTGGTCCCTGGCAAAGACTTGGGAAAACAGCAAAAGATATATCCAGTGTTTGGGCCCTGGTTACTGATGTGGGAGTCCAAGAGAAAGTCTTTAGCTCCTGGCTTCTGCCTAATGCTGCTCCTGTCATTGTGGGCATTTGCAGAGTAAACCAGCAGGTGAGAGATTCTTCTGTCTCTACCTCTAACTCTAACTTTCAAGAAAGTAAATTAAAGTATTTTAAAAAATAATTTCTCCTGAAGTTATACATTCTTAAGAAGAGTAGTCTCTTCGGCCATTTACAAAATGATTAATTTTCCTTTCATCTTGCTGAATGTGCCAAATTGTTACAGGGTAACTGGTGACTCTTAGGTTTGGCAGAGCACAAGTGATTCTGCAGAAGTCAAGCCCATAGACACTCCCACCAAGGAAGGTTTGGAATGCCAAATGACCCTGACTTTATCTCTGCACCAAAGATCAACACCCGCCATGATGAGTATGCTGCACTGCACGCCAGATGCATATCCAAAGCAAAAAAGCTACTGCCTTCTCCCATGTCCCATGCCTAAGATGTATAAAAGCCCAGTGCTGTATTCTATGGATGGCAGGTTCCCCACAGGTCACCCCGCCATATGGAAGTGGTCCTGAGCTGTCTCCCACTAGAGAGCAGTCTGCCACACTCTCTCCCCTGACTAATAAAAAAAAAAAAAACCCTTTGTCTGAACTAAAAGTCTTTCTCACTCTCAATTACCTTGGAATCTTACAATGACATGAGTCTAGGTTTGTATCCCACTGTAGATGACAAATCATGAGACCAGACACTATGGTGAAAGAAGAAAATTGTATTTATGTAAAATAGTGACAAATGCCAAGCAGAGGGGATGGTAGAAAGGAAAGGACCCAGGGACTAACATCTCCCATTCTATGTGTATTTATTTTTTTATATAAATTATTATTTTTATTAATTACATTGCATTATGTGACAGTTTCATAGGCTCTACGTGTATTTCTTTATCCTTAGTATGTTGTCTCCAAGGAGCAAGGGTATTGGTTATACATTAATGGTAATGAAGGCAGCAGTAGTCTTATTGAAGCCCCCTATTTTCCTTGTTCCTATTGAAACACAAATCTTATTGTCCATTGGCAAATTGTTGTTACAAGGGGCTTCCATCATCTTCTATTTAGTGTGTTTGTGCTGGTAAGAAACAGCAGTGTGTGTGTGTGTGTGTGTGTGTGTGTGTGTGCTGGCAAGTGGTTGTGGGATGGTATTAACATGGCCTGCTTTTAGTCCTGGGCTCTCTGGAAGTTAGGGAGATAAAGCTCCCTTCCATGACTGGTCCCTTCCAGACTCTGACTGTTGGACTGTCCACACACTCTCTCCAGCAGTTCCTAATTTCATTTTAGATTTTCATACCCAAGCACTAGACACAATGCAGGCTTCTGCTTTTAAAAGCTGTGATTGCCTACATTTACCTGTTTTAGGCATGACCATTTGCCAGAGATTCACTTCTCTTACAGATCAAAGAAATGCAGACTTCTCAGGTTGCACTAGATTTTATTTTCTGTAAAGATCTAGGAGTTATTTCTAACCTTTTACACAAAACATTGGAAGTGAGAAGTTCACACTTATTTGCACTTATTTTGAGGTTATTTGAGGAAGACTCCCAGGAGCAAGAGTGAGCCAAGATAAGCTCAGAGGTTATCATGGTGAGGGGTCAGGGACTAAAAGCAGGCTACAATATGGAATATTGCTTGCTTGTACAATATGGAATCCCCTTGTAACAAATACTTTTGAATGATGGCAAAATCTAGGATTCATGCAGAACAAGCTAAAAAAGGGCTACTAAGACTACTCCTGGGTCTTCCCAGAAACTAATGTGTAATTACTATCTTTGTTCCTTGCAGATAACACACCAAAGACACAGAGAAACTCCTGATGTAAGACCTCATGGCATGATCTATTTCTACTCACTCCTCTAACCATGTTGGAGCTTCCTCTCTCTAAAGAAACCACTTCTACTCTCACCATAGTGTCCAGTCTCATAAATCTTCATGGACACTAGGACACACACCTGAACCTAGACTCATCTCACCAGTTTTCCTGCAAGAAAAGGCTAAACTGGAGAAACAATGATATTTTCAAAGATGACAGTAGTGATAATGATGATGAGAACTGTATTTCCTAAAGTTGAGTAAACAATGAGTTGCATTAAAATATTATCTTTTATAGAAGGGCCTCCATATCTATTCAATATTCATTACATGCCAACTCATGTAGTATTCCATTGATGTCTTTTATTGCTGATTTTACAGATTTGTAATATAAGTAACTTATAAATGAATTTCCACCCATGTGTTAAATTATTAATTCAGGTGTCATGTTTTTCATCTTCCCTAATATCTACCATAATGCTTAGCTCTTAAAAGGAATTTAATAGAAAGAAATAATATAGACTAAAATCACCATATTTCACAAATTAAGAATAGAAGGTACATAATGTACTCCCTGATATTATTTATATAACAAATTTCTTAGCTAATGACTATGATTATTCTGAAAATGGAATAACAGGCCCATAGTTAATGGAAGATAATTCATGGATAAGTAAGCAGGAAATTCACATGCTCTCTTGGAAAGGTTTGCTATGATTGTCTATGTTTTGTCTTATATTGGAACCAAAAGAAAAAGGTTGGTAAGAAATGCCAGCAAAAACTGCTTTTTGACATAAGCACATGCATATTGTAGTTTATTAGCTAAAAGTCAGTGTCCTCTTACACTTCAGGAATGCTGTTTCAAAAATCCATAGTTGTTGAAATGGATAGTATTTACTAAATGAACTCTATGTGAGTGCCATGAAAATGAACATTCCAGAGAACAGTATAGACTATCTGAATCTGTTTTTCATGAAAAACACCCCTGTGATTTCTTGTAAAGGAGAGAAAATATTATAACCTGTGTACACACTATTTATTGCTTTCAGTGTTATCTAAATATTTCATTTTCCAGAAAGATGAATGACTTGCTTGTTAACTTAGCTTTCTTTTAAGATTTGTTCATTTATTCATTGGAAAGGCAGATATACAGAAAAGGGAGACAAAGGTCTTCTATCCACTGGTTCATTCACTCAAAGGGCCACAACGACCAGAGCCGAGTGGATCCAAAGCCAGGAGGCAGGAGCCAGGAGCATCTTCTGGTTCCATCACACACGTGTGGAGTCCAAAAGCTTTGAGCCATCCTCTAATGCTTTCCTAGGCCATAAACAAGGATCTAGATGGGAAGTGGAGCATCTGGGACACAAATCGGCACACATACTGGATCCTGGTATTTGTAATGAGAAGATTAGCCAATTGAAACATCCTGCTCAGCCTGTTAATTTAGCTTTTTAAAGTGGGAGAAAAGTTGCTCCATCTGTTCCCTGAGGTTGTCAAGTATAAAGAAAAATAATCAGTGTAAATGGTGAAGTTTCAGCTTCACAAAATCAAAAATGTATATCCACACAATGCCATTGTTACAGAGAGCAACAGAGATCATGCTAGACACAAGTGCAGGATGTTAGGAGGAGTCTTCATTAGCCAAGCTTGGTGACAGCAGCTCCGGCTACACTCCAGGAGCCACTGCACCAGGCAGATCTATGATTGGCCAAAGTACTTGGGTTTCTGCCACCCATGTGGAAGATTTTGATGCAGTTCATGGCTCCTTCCTGGTACCTTACTCAACCTTGACTGCTGGTAGCAGTTGTGGAATGAACAACCAGTACATGAAAAATTTGGCTCTCTTTCAGCCTTGTGTGTGTGTGTGTGTGTGTGTGTGTGTGTGTGTGTGTCTGTGTGTGTGGATGTGTGTTTCTCCCTCTCTTTGTGGCACTTTGGCTTTTAATTAAATAGCAGAGAGTGAGAGCAAGACTGAATGAGTGAGCAAGGGAGACAGATGCATGACATTTAAAAGATAGTAAGCAAGAAGGGGACAGATGGAAGCAAGGAAGGAAAAATGAAGGAAGGAAGGGAGGGAGGGAGGGAGGGAGAGAGGGAGGGAGGAGGGGGAGGAGAGGGGAAGAGAGAAGAGAGGAAAGTGGAGAGGAGAGGAGGGGAGGAGAGGAAAGATAGTAGAAATAAACATGCACTAAGAAAAAAGTCCACCTTAGTTCACTTAATTTCTTACTATTGATTTATTATGATATATTAGCATATTAGCAGTAATTTGGGGACTGATGAACTAAAATCAATTGTCAAGATGAAGAACAAGAAAGGAACAAGAAAGGCTTTTAACCAAAGGCAAACAAGAAAGGAACAAGAAAGGAACAAGAAAGGCTTTTAACAGAAACCAACTTGGTTGCCCTCTGGATTAATAATCGATCATTTTGACCTGATACTGGAAATGTATCCTGTGCTAAATGGGGAAAACATAATAGTCTTTCTTGAAGATGCTGGCCTTATTTTCAACTGCAGTTCATATCTCCTCCACAGGAGATATACCAGAGGGAGGCTTTGAATAAAAATCATGTATTTCTTATTACTCTACAAGAGTCACTTACAAACTCTTTAAAAACCTGTTTTGCAGGAGGTCATATGCAAAGAGCGGCGGGGGGGCAGGGGAGAACCACAGAGAGGAGCAGGGGGACAGAAGGAGGCTTGTATCCCAACCCTGAAGACTCCTGGATCCTCAACAAGGATTATCAGTACCAGCACCAAGGACTACATCCCAATTACCAAGAGACCATGGGAAATTGGAGTGCCCTCGGAGGCCAAGAACTCTGAGGTCATCCACTCCTGCTTGAATCTACCACATGGGATCGAAGAAGTCCAAATCCTTCCTGGCAGGATCTAAGAGCATCAGAACAACAGCCAAGAGCCCTGAGCAGTACGCAGAAACAGAAGAACAGTAAACTTCCTTTGGGACTAGGGAGGGGAGCTCTGGTCCTCGCTTGGTTCCAACTTTGGATCCACACCCTCTCTGGCAATGACCATCAGGATCGCTCCGGAAACTCCTCAAAACAAACAAATAACCAAACAAACAAACAAACAAAAAATCTAGACTAGATAGAAAGAGAACAACAAGGAAAGCCTAGAATCAGACAGGAAATAGCGTGGACTCATTTATATCTTACTAGGTGGGACACTAAGATTAGTTACTCCTCACTAGGGCATTGAAGATTTCTCTGCACACCCCTCCTTAAAACTGTTCTGCACCTAAACTGTTGACAGATGTCTTGCTAGAGTTATAAGCCAGTTTAGACTTCCTGAAAAAAAAAAAGTCAGGTTCAGCAAAATTATGCTTCAACGCTATAAAAAGCTAAATACTACTATGAAAATAGACACAAGACAGCTGAATAGTAATCTATAGCCATTTTAAGGTGTATAGAACCCGGTTGTATATAAACTAAAATTGAAATGTCAATGAAGAAGTCACAAGATGTGGTTAAGAACTTGCATTTTTTTAAAAACATGTTGGTTACTCAATACTATGTCAATGAATTCCATAACGTTATAAATTGTTGCTGATGTTATGTTGGGGCTCTTAATTGATTGGGATGATACTCTGCTGGCTCTACCTTCAGACCAGAGATGGTCTCCCCAAGAAGCCATTGAACTTATCTGGACAATAAGATACTTGGTATATGCTTGCAATGAAAGAATCTCAACTGAACTTGAACTGTGGTAATGCAGCAAGGTGGAGGAAGCCACTACAGGGAAGGGTTTGGGCAGGGGTGGGGGGGAATCCCAGTACCTATAAAACTGTGTCACATAACGCAATGTAATTAATAAAAAAAAGAAGAAAACTAAAAACCTGTTTTAAATATGAAAAACTTTTATCACAGAAGCTAAACTTTTATATTGAAAATCTAGGGCATATAAAATGTATTCTACTCATCCATATATGGTCATTTAAAATTTATTTCAGACTTTTCTTATATATTTACAATATCTAGATGTGTTGTTTTACAAAATTATGAGTATATTCTAACCTTATCTCAAATCATTCTTTTATATTTAAACTTGTATATCAACAAATACAACTGAATTTTAACATGTATAATTTTTATTTAAAACTTTTCTCAAATATTTGGTCTGGAACAAAATTCTGAATGTTAAATGTCAATAAATTTACATTTTTATAAGCATTAGGCATGATTTTAAGCACATGGGTTGTACTACACAAATTCATTTTCACCTTTCAATTGTCTAGATTAATTTATAGTTCATAATTTGTGAAATAATCAAACTACCTTGAATTTTTCATGATTGAAATGATTACCAGGTTAGTCAATATTTTTCTTTACAGAGCTGGAATTTATTTTAGCATAATTAGCATATGACTCTTTTTCATAAAAATTCCTCAATTAAAATATGGAAGTGACTTCCTTGTTTTGAGGAAGAAAATCTGCAAACTCAAATACATGCTGGATAAAAATTTCCAAGGCTGGTGTGAGATTCTCAGGATAAGTCTTCTAAGATCTCGTTAAGATCCAACTGCAACATGCACTCTTTACTTCAGCAATTCTTCGTCACCCATGTTACTGCTTTGGAACTAGTAAATCTGTTGTTGATGTTTAAATTTCCATCTGTCATTAACCATGTGTATTACTTCAGCCCTCCACACCAGTGGTATTAACCAGGGGCCTGTTTAATGTATGACTAGTGTTGGCACAGTAAACAATGGTTGTAGATTTTCTTTGGAAGAGTCATTACTTCTGTAGTCTTTAAATTATATGAATAACAGTAAAACTGGATAGCCTCTATTGCCTTTTTGGACCAAAACAGAGAAGGGACATACGATAATTCTTCATTATCCTCAATTGTCTTTCTATAGTTTTAGTGTTACCCAGGATTCAAAAACATTAAGGGGGAAATTCTAGAGAGAAATAATTCATTCTTTTGAAGTCGTTTCCTGATAGAGCTCGCAAGATGAAATCTCATGCTGTCTCCCTCAGTCCAATCTGGAATATCTCTCTGTCCAGTACTTTCCTGCTGCACACACCACCCTTACATTATCACTGACTAGTTGTCTGGTAATTGTTGGACTGTGGTAACACAGTGGATGGGCTCAAGGAACCCTTATTCTACCCAGTAATGGGCCCTAACCCTAAAGGATGATGCTAATCATGTTACTAGTTTATTATAAATCTCTTATTCTGACCTGTTGAACTATCAAAACTGCTTGAGCAGGACCCTCAGAGCACGCCTGACATCAGGGATCTGGGATGGGTGGGAGGTTGGGTGGGCAATCTCCTTTTGCTTCTCCCCTGACCCCAGATACAGGGGAAAAAATGATATTAGTGTGGAAACAATGGTATTACCCACTTTACTGTAGCCCTTGACACTTTGTACCCTAATCAACTAAGTAAGATCATTTTAAAAAATTAATTTAAAAATTCTTACTCTGCCATAACTTATTATAATTCATATGTAACAGTGCCTAAAATATACATTAAACTTTATCTTAGGAATGCATATATAGAAAAAAAGCCATATATGAGAGACATAGGATTTAGCGCTGTCTGCAGTTTGGGGCATTTGCTGGGGATGTTGAAATGTATCACCAATAGGTAAAGGGGAATGACTATAAACACACAAGCTCTTACTTTTAAACACTTTAATTAATCCTTTTTGCTGTTGATTTAGGTAACTGTAGCACACACTATGTGTGCTTGTACTTCAGCTAGTTCATCATTCGTGATAGCTTGTGTATTTACCAGAGGATGATTGCACTTATTTATTTCAGCATACAGCTCGAAACAAACACAAAAAGAAACAAATTGTGGAACAAATTAAAACTCAAATAAATTATGCAACTGAAGGCTCTACAACACCAGCTTTAGCTATGTTTGCCTTTAATTTTTAATGTAAACTCTTTTAACACAAGCAGCATACAGGATGAATATTTAGCAATGAAGCATTGTTAAAACATAAAAGCCATAGAAGTCAGGGTGAGACAAGTCTAATATTCCTAAAGATAACTTAATTTTCACTGCAGAAAATAAGAGAAATTTTTAAGGTTTTTTAAAAAAATTTTGGCTGTTTTCATTTAATAATGGATTGAAACTATTTTTAAAAGAATCTAAAAATTCCTTATAAATGAATTAAGTGGACAATCTCTTTGTTGAGGAAAGCAATCGACAATTGGCAATTAAACAGTGTTAAATCTCATGTGCATATTCTCTTAAAAAACAGTAAACTAAAAATAAATACCTGAGTGTACAGAGAAACTAAGAAATGTTTCAAAATGCAAATCCATCAATTCCTCAGATTAATCAAGGCAACTATATTCCAGTCAATGAATATTACTTTTTATTCAATTCTGTGGACAAAAAACACATTTTACTTAAAAACTTTAAAAGATTTATGAATTACACACATATCTTTGATGTAAGTACTAAAAAAGCATACATTTTGCCTTTAAAATTATCTCTCCCATTTATGAATTGTCTGATTTGTGTAAGTAATTTAAATTCCTTGTGACTTAGTGTGCTAAACAAGAAAATAAAAACAGCAAGATTTAGATGCACAGGTGGGTTATTGTGAGGATTACACAATATTCCAAAAGCATTAACATTTTAATTTATGTTATTATATGCCAAACTAATTAAAATTTTATTAACAGCTATTCTAATAATTTTGGGGAGGGATAAACGATTTGAAAATATATTGATAAGCCTTTGTGTAATACATACAAGGTGCCCTTTACAATAAAACTAAGAGATGACATCATTCTGCTTCTAAATTCATTCTGCTTCTAAATTGTGATAGAACAGATACAAGAACCATTATAGACAAGGAGGAAAATATGGAAAACATGGCAATGCTTAATACTCCAAGCTTGCATTCCTCTGCAGTACAGAGAGAAAATTCTACTACTAAGATTATGATAGTGAATGATGTGCCTATACCACAGTCAAACCAAAAATAACAAAAATTTTCCTGAAATGAGTCATGAGAGTATTTATGAATATCCAGAGAGTGTCATTGCTGCAAGAACAGAAGGAGGAGAAATTCTATGATTTGACTTGCTAGTATGGTTGTTTCATTTCCAAAGCAAAGCACAAACATAACTAGTTTTAAAAGATCAATTTAATATATGTATTATGAGAAAACTGCATGGACTCCAAAAATGTTTGAATTGGGCCAGCGTGGTGGAACAGCAGGCTGATCATCCACCTGTGGCATCTGTACCCCTTATGGGCTCTAGTTTGTGTTCCAGCTGCTCCACTTCCCATCTGAGAAAACAGTAGAGATTGGCCCAAGTCCTTGGGTCTCTACACCCATGTGGAAGACCCAGAAGATGCTCCCAGCTGCCAGTTTTTGACCAGGGGACCCATTCAATTCTGGCTATTAAAGTTATTTGTAGAGTAGGCCAGTAAATGGAAGATGTCTCTTCCTCCCAGTCTCTCTGAACTATCACTTTCAAGTAAAAAATAGACAAATGTGGTTTTTTTTTGCATCAAAATATACTTATCTTTTAAATCAATTTCCACTATCCAAATTTTGTTATTTACTATATATAATTTACATGTACAGTACACCAAATATTATCAGGTTTAAAACCTATATCAATAAAATTCTAGGTTACTTTATCTTCACTATATTTTCAAGCTAACATTATTAAGCTATTACCCATTGTAACTACTGAAGATTTATATATTTGGTAGAGAGAAAGAGAAAAACAGCCAGAAAAAGAGACCAAGGGACATGTTCCATCCACTGGTACATTTACAGATAATTGCAAAGGTGAGGGATGAGCCAAATCAAATCCAGAAGCCAGGAGCTTCTTCTAGGCCTCCCATCTGGGTGGCAGGAGAACAAGTACTTGGGCCATATTCCACTGTTATTTTTAAGCCGTTAGCAGGGAGCTACATAGGAAGTGGAGCAACTAGGACTTGAACTGGCACCCAAATGGGATGCAGGTGTTGCAGGTGTCAACTTTTTCTGCTATGCCACAACACCAGCTTCTCCATTGCATCCTGAGGCAAAAATTTGATGAAGAATTTCCATACAAGAAACTTCTTAATATTTGAAAAGTTAAGCATACACACATTACTTCATGCCAGTAAAATCACACACCCAAAAAAAGTAGTGGTCTAGAACTACTCTGAGATAATTTATCCATTGTGTCACTGGCCCCCAGAGTGGAAGGGAAGCTAGAGTTCTGATTCCCTTTGATAAAGACAACAAGCTCTGACGTGCCATATGCTAATCACTGAACAAAGACCACATTATACCTGACTTTGGAAGGCATAATATTCATTTCATAGCAATCTTAATCTGTTACAAGCAACATTTAAATTTTTGAAAGATTAATTTCCCAAGATTCTTGGCAGCTTACAGGTGTTATTATCAAAACTTGTTTGTAGTAAATAGCAACAGAAAGCCACAACTACTTATCTTGGAAATACACCAAGTAGTCCTGATAAGCAGAAGGGCAAAAATTGACTCAAACAAATATTAATGGGGGAGAGATGCACATTTTGAATAAATTAGGCAGATAATTCCTCCCACATCAAGCTTTTTATAAATAGATCAGTGCTGTAGTTTAGAGGAGACTGCTCCCACCCAAGAGGAGTGAGTCATGTGATTTTTTTTAATTAAAACCAAAAATAATAAATAAAAGTTAGATTCTATATAAATGTCAGGTTCTTTTTATTTATTATCTGATATTATTTGTCCAAGTTAAATTTCAATGAGGAAGCTCATATTTTCTTCTATGGTTCATCCAAGCATATACTAACATGTGGGAGAGGTGAAAGAATGAAGGTATTTATCTATTTCATCCCATAAAAAAAAATCAATCTTTTAAATCCATGCCAGCACATTTTTGGGGTAAATCTACCACTTCATACGTTCTTATTAATATTATCTAAGTGAATTATAACAATAAACATAAACCTGAGAGGACAACCATTCAAAAAAAAAAAACCCTCACACACACACACCTTTAATAAAACAGAACACTAGATTTTTAAAATAACACAATCAAAGTTAATTGAAAACACAAAACCTTAAAACTCAAAAATTTTAAGTTTAATTGTATTTTAAAATGTGCATTAGTTTATTTTGGCCCATCCACATCTTAATAAAATATTAACTTCTTAAAGTTGTACTATCATTCAGAAAATGCCTGTTAAAACTGCAGCTTCACCAAGTGCCATAATTTACATTTTCTAACCCCTCTTTCTCCAACAGTTTCTTAGTGTGCGTCACCTTCTATATGATAGTGCAGTTTCTGTCCATATCTAGCGCTAACAATTCCTGATAACCTTATTCCCGCATCTTGTCCCTTCCATACAACAAAATATTCCCTGAACATCCATTGAGGATAACAGAAGCAATGATTCCAGCAGCCTCTTAGCTCCTTACACACAAAAATTTTACATGAATTTATATACTAAATCCATGCAGAAATGGAGAGTTAAATTTACATATGGTTGTCAATTAATTGCTCTATTATTCTGTGAGCATATTATATCCTGAAAACCTAGACACTGTTTTCCAATAACCATTACGTTCTAGAATTCACCAAAATTTCATTAATTCTGAAATGTTTCAGACAACTCTTTCCTATCCTAAAATGACTGCCTCTTTTGCAGTTTTATTTTCTCCCTTCTCTCTTCATCAGTCTGTTGCTTTGACACTCATTGCAACAACTTTAATCCCAAACTCCAATTTAGTTTACATGCTTCTAAATTATAGGAATTTGTGTTGATAGTAATACAAAAACCTATTCACTTCCTTAGAGCACATAGAATAAAATATCAACTGCTTGTATATGAGAACCTAGTATGTGTTCTTCAATTATGTAGTTCCATCACCTACTTGCATATCTGGAATTGAGAAATTACCCAAACTGTATTTGAGCAATAAAATAAATGACCCCAAAATAACCAGAGACACCTGCTTGTTTAGGAGATTGAAAAGATTGCAACAGAGCCCTAGAAGTGCTGATATTTAGGGAGTTGATTTATATCTGAGCTAGCAGTCTCATAGCTCATGTGAACAGATAAAAGAAGCACATTTTTATCATTTATGCAAATAAGTAAGTACAGATGGCAAAAGACATATAAGGAACTGTCTGACATTTTTTCAGATGTGAACTTTGAGAGGATCACATCTGTTGAACCATCAAAAAGCAAATGAATACAAAACCCAAGCATAGGCAGTGACAAGACCTTTCTCTACAGGAATAAATAAAATAGAAAAATCATTCTAAATTTAATATCTGAACTTAAAATTTTCTCTAACAAGTTGGAAGGATGGCAGAAAATTGGCCTAGTGGACTACATATATTTCTGTTGTCTCTTTATATAGGTCTTCCCTAATTTTATTTTTTAATAATCTATGAAATACAGCTACTGGAAATAAAATATCAACTCCAATTAGACAGTCACAGTTGATGAATTTTGCCATGCAGCGCAGAAAAGGCAGGCCATATTTTCTGAGGATTGCTTGTAAAAGAGTTACTATCATCAGTCATAGAAGCATATTCAATAACATAAAGACATATTGTTTGACATCTTAGATCTTATAATGTTTTTACAATAAGAGTGAGTTATACAAAACTCTGTTTCTATTAGAGTTGGAAAGTCCAGAATATACAGACATAGATAACATATTATCCCCAGTTTTAGTTCTTTCTACTGCATAACTCGTACACACATCATTTACCTTCCCATTTAAAGTATCTTTTTTCAGGGTAGTTGAGATACTCATATGATTGCCTGGATTCCATATGTGACTCTGCTCTTGATTTCATTTCATGTTAATGTGAACTTTGAGAGATATCTCAAGTTAGTGAAAGCCTGTCATGATGTGGGAGATCAACATATTACCAGCATAGTATTGGCCAGGTCTAACTCCACCTTAGTCCCTGCAGACATTTGAGTGAACTAGCAATTGTCAGCAATAGCCACCTCTCCTCAAAGAAATAAATGCCAAAATGTGAAGTTCATTGGCTCTCATGAACATATTTTATCAATATCATATTAATAATAAATCAGGATATGCTATAAGTTCTTTATACTACTACTTCACAGTTTTTGTTTTGTAAATTTAAAATAGGAAAAATAACTTTTTGAATGAATGAAAATAAAAACAAAAATGTCAAAACCCCCTAATATATTGGAAAAAAATGCATTAAAAAGGCTATTGATCTCATAATTTTGCAAGAAAGAAGGTTGTCTTATATCAAAGAGAACATATAGACTTACTTCACTGAGCATAATGGTCTCTAGTTGGGACCATTTGGTGGCAAATGTAAAATTTCATTCTTTTTAATGGCTGAGTAGTATTCCATGGAGGTGTTACAGTAGGTTTATGCACTCCTCTTTTGATGGGCATCTGGGTTGTTTCCACATCTTTGCTATTTTAGATTGTACTGCTGTAAATACAGGATTACAGATCCCTTTCTCATATGCAGTCTTTATTTTCTTTGGATATATTCCCAGAAGTGGGATAGTTGGGTCGTACAGAGGATCAATTTTCAGTTCTCCTAGCACTCTCCATACTGACTTCCATAGGGTACCAAGCTTTCTCCCACCAGCAGTGCAGGAGGGAATCTCTCGCCCCACATTCACACCATCAGGTGTTGTTAGTAGAGTTCTGAACTTGCTCACTGACTCATAGGTCACACAGCAACATTATCACTTCGAGAAGGTTTTTCATTTTCTTTCTCTTCTCTTCAGCAACACATCGGTCATTCAATAGCATGTTATTTAACTTCATGTTGCCATTAATTTTCTATGTTTTCTTCCTGTTATTGATTTTGTTCTATGGATCTTCATTTAAGGGGACATATAGTAACTGTACTATAGACTATCACAGCCAAATATGAAGATACAATGCAGTATGCATCTCTGCTTCTAAAAGAAAGATGGACTCCCAATGAAACTGTTTAATGTATCTTGACAACAGGATGCTGGACTGGTTGCCATTGTCCACACCTGCAATGTCAGGATGCACTTTAAAAAGAATGATGGACTTAGGACTGCTTATGAAGCAGTGGTAATATGTAAAGGAGGTAAGAGAAATCCTGAATGGAACTGTGGCATCCTGGCTTCAGCCTGGCATTGCCTGGTTGTTGTGTGGAGTTAGGTAACAAAGCAAGTGGAATATCTCTTTTAACGTTTTTAAAGAGAGAAAAACGCAACTTAGTGTTATGGGGAAAGTGCCTTTTGCAAAACTTGTGGCTTAGAGCTTTCCATATGGTTAGGTGATAATCAACTACCTACTGGATAATTTAAATCTTTGTTAGCATTAAATGATCTGAATCAAATTTCACTGATTTGACTGTGCTCCTAGATGCAGCAAGCAAAAAAAAAAAAAATCCCAATATCCTGGCATTTGTACCTTCAATAGATTAAGAAATGTAAATATGATAGTAACTAAGTGAGAATTTAACCCAAGTTTTTCCTATGTCATAGTCAATGCCTCTGACTAGACTTCTCTGATTAAAAGAGTACATTTCAAGCTAACAAAACAGAAGTAGATTTCAAAGAATCATTCAAGGAAAATAGGTAATTATAACAGCAAAGAAACCAAGACCATTTTGTTTAACATCTTACTTTACAGGGCCCGGCGCGGTGGCGCAAGTGGTTAAGGTCCTCGCCTTACACGCCCGGGATCCCATATGAGCACCGGTTCTAATCCCAGCAGCCCCACTTCCCTTCCAGCTCCCTGCCTGTGGCCCTGGAAAGCAGTCGAGGACGGCCCAAAGTTTTGGGACCCTACACCCGCGTGGGAGACCCAGAAGAGGATCCTGGCTTCGGATCGGCATAGTATTGGCCGTTGCGCTCACTTGGGGAGTTGCGCTCACTTGGGGAGTGAATCATCGGACAGAAGATCTTCTTCTCTGTCTCTCCTCTCTGTATGCCTGCCTTTCCAATAAAAAAAATAATAAAAATAAATCTTAAAAAAAAATCTTACTTTACAAATGATAAAATTACAGAAGAGTTCCCTGGACAATATGGCAGCTTGCCTTATAGTATTACTATGATTTGAATAGCTGTGCTCCCTCCAAACTTTGTAATTAATTTAGTCCTCAATGTTACAATAGTAAAGGATGGGTTTTTAGGAACAGATTAGTTCATGAAGGTTCTACTACTATAGATGACATTAGCACTCTTGCAAAAGGACTAGTATGAGGCCCTTTTTCCTCCTCTCATATGAGAATATGTGAATTTTTCCACCTAGAGGATACAGCAACAAGACATTATCTTACACATCAAGACCAGCCAGATTTGCATGCACTTTGGTCTTGGACTTTCAGCTTTTGGAACTGTGGAAAATGTTTCTATTGTTTATAAATTACCCATTCTAAGATATTTTTATAATGGTGTGGAAAGATTTACAGAGAGAAGGTGAGACACAGAGAAAGGTTTTCCATCTACTGGTTTACTTCCCAAGTGGCCGCAATGGCCAGGCACCAGGAACTTCTTCAAGATCTCCCACGTGGATGAAGGGTCCCAAGGCTTTGGGCCATCCTCTACTGCTTTCAGAGGCCACAAGTAGGGAGCTGGGTGGGAAGTGGAGCAGCCAGGACATGAACTGGTACCTATATGGGATCCTGACAGTGCATACAAAGCAAGGATTTAACCACTAGGCTATCATGCCAGGAGCAGAATATAATAAATTTAAAAGCCAGGATCTGTGAATACAGATTCACTTACTATTTTTTCACTTTAAAATATTAACTCTTTTCATTTAGCACCATAATTTCCTTTTAAAAATGAAGGTTGACTATGGAATCAGGTTGAATATAAACCAAACTTGAAATGTCTATGAAGAAGTCACAGGATGTAGTTAAGAAACCGCATTTTCCTATCAACATACTATTAATCAATACCATGTCAATTAATGCCATAAGGTTGTAAATGGCTGTTAATGTTATGTCGGGGCCTTTAATTGATTGGGATGATGCTTTGCTGGCTTTACCTTCCGACCAGAGATGGTCTCACCAAGAAATCGTTGAACCCACTAGGATAATAAGACACTGGACTTTATGCTTGGTAAATACTTCCAATGAAAGAACCTCAACTGAATTTGAACCGTGGTAACACAGCAAAGTGGAGAAATCCACCATGGGGAGAGGGTTCGGGGAGGGGTGGGGGGAATCCCAGTGCCCATAACACTGTCACATAATGCAATGCAATTAATAAAATAAATGGAAAAAAATGAAGGTTGAATCAAATACTATCTAGGAGCTAAGCATCTAGCACAGACACGAAGACACCAGCTAGGGAAACTCATTCTCCCACCAGTTGGCCTGGACTGAAAACATGTCTCTGGCTTCCAGTTTCAGCTGCTTGCTAATGCAGAAGCAGGGAGTCAGTGGTGATTGCTCAGGTAATCGGTCTACCGTCCTACACATGGGAAACTTGAATTCAGTTCTTGACTCTTGACTTCAGCCAGGCCAAGCCTTGGTCATTGCCCCACTGCCCACTGCAGACATTCGAGAAGCAGCAGATTTGGGCTATCCCTCTTTTAACAAAAAAATGGGTAAATTTTTTAAAATAATTCCTTACAAAGGAGGATGTATAAGTCATTTTAAGATGCATCAGTAAAGTGAATTGTTGAAAATAAATTAGCAGCAATACAATGCCTAGTCTCAAGTGTCAACAAACTAAGTTTAAGAAAGGTACTAAAGAGTTCACTGGAGTCTCTTTTAATCATAAAAATAGTCAACCAGGACAACTGATGTGTCTGATGAGAAAATGCACCACACAGCTGTGGCTTCTGTGTTACATCTGTTGCAGTAGCAGTGTGAAATAATTATTTCACTATAGGGAAAAGTCCAAACGTCTGTTATGTCAGAAATTAAAGGCTATGATCCCAGAGCCATGAGCTACAGCCCATAAGACAAAACAAATCTGAACAATTATAACTATGCATAAAGAGCATAGCTACAGTAAGAAGAAACAAAGAGCTAGCCTTAATTTTTATTCCAAGTACATGAATTTTGTTTTTTTTTTTTATTATCATTGTATTATGTGAAACAGTTTTATAAGCATTGGGGAGTCCCCCCGCCCCTCCCACACCCCTCCTCCCATAGTGGATTGCTCCATCTTGCTGCACAACAGTTCAAGTTCAGTTGAAATTCCTACATTGTGACATCGAAATAGTTGTAGAAGGTAATCGAGAACTTACATGTAATTTTTACATATTGTCTACTCAACACTATGTCAGACACCTAATGTTTGCCTGGATTTAACCTGTAATTTATGCTTGGTTGATTGTTACTTTTTTGAACCTGTCATTGATACTGTCTAAACCCAAAGGTGTGGAAGAATTGAACTTTTTTTTTTTTTTTAACATATTGTTCACTCAACACTATACCAATTAACCCCATAACATTGTATATCGACGCTGAAGTTTTGTTGGGGGTTTTAACTGACCGGAACTTTGCTCTGTTGGCTCTACCTTCAGACCAGAGAGGGTCTCCCCAAGAGGCCACTGAACTTGTCTGGACAATGAGACGCTGGACTTTATGCCAAGTACATGAATTTTGTAAAGGGTGTGTTTTTCTCCTTGAAATAGACCATTAGTCCTATACAAAAATGGAGCGGAGTGGGGAAACATTCATATTTTATTCCAGCTAAGGACAAATGCAGAGTGAAGACAACTGGATCATTAGTTTGCATATAAAACACATATGTATATCTTGAAATTATCTATCCTGAGGAACAATGACAATGTAACGAAAACAAAAGCTTCAGCTGACATATATGTACAGGGCTAGTAGCAGTCACCAAGCTACATCTGACATGGGTTTTAGTCAACCACAACTGCCAAATGGAGAGTACTGGTATTGACTTTACCGAAGGTAGCTTAGGAGTTCCAAGAAATAAATTATAATCATTATCAGAAGGCAAACTCAATGTAAGAAAGAGAGAGACTCATTTGAGAATATGAGGATTAAAAAGATTGAGAAAAATGCAGTAAAAGCAATTCAGTCTTTTATATAATCCAGTGTTTTTTCTTCTCACCTAAAATTGTAATTATAATGAGTCTTTCCTAGTCTTCCGGGAAATATGTGCTAAATGGGCCTTCTTCTGGCTCTCCCACATGGGTGCAAGGGGCCAAGCACCTGACCCATCTCCGGCTGTTTTCCCAAGCACATTAGCAGGAAACTATATCCAAAGTAAAGCAGATGTATTTAAATTTTTGCCTGTATGGACTTATGATATTGAAAGAGGAGGTTTGGCTTGCTACACTAGAACACCAGCCCAAGTATACTTTTTTAAAATCAACTTTTGTAGTTGGTGGTGGTGGAAATCTTTGACTCAAGAATACCCATGAGAACTGGAAAGAAAAGTCTTGTTCATATGGCCCTTCTCAATGGATTTCTTACTTACAAATTCTTGAAAACTTTAATTTCAACTCAGAGTCAAGTCATACTATTGAATATGTCCCGCCATAAATAAGTCAAATTTCCTTGCATGCATTTTATCTCTTATTTCTTAATACTTCTAGCACAATCACTTTAGTTCTTTACAGTTTCTTAAAACTTTGAACATACTGAATCCTTATACTCATTCCTGAAACCTCATTCTATTGGTGAAATCTTCCTTGGTTAACTCAAAAAACAAACAAACAAAAAAGATATTCTGGACTTTTTTTTTGAGATAGCAAAATTACCATTGTGGACACTTAAATTCACAAATGTGTAACTCTCTAAATAACTGGGCTTGTTGTCTGTGGGATCCAATTAAAGATTCTATGTGAAACCTTTACCTCTGTGTTTAGTACTAGACTCTGAATTTGGCATGACATCCAAGAAGGCAGGTTGAATCTCAGGAGAAGAAAACAAGAGCCGGTGAGATCCTTTGAGGATAGACTATGAACTGACAGAAGTACTGTAATCCACAAAGATAAGTGGCAACCTGTTTCACCACCTCCAAGTTCCAACTGTGAAAATGACAATGTTGGGCAGGAGAGGACGGCACTCTGCATCACCAGCCAGCCAGGAGCTGGGGAACTCCACAGCGGAAAACATGCCCAAGCTGCTATGCCACACCTGGGGGAACTTTGTAAACAGTGAAGATACTGTATGAGGTTTTCAAAATCTCCTTGTCTCTGCTGATTTTCACATGTAACAATCAGACAACCATTGCTAGCCTTCTACCTTTACAATCTTGCACAATGTCTTTTGTTGTCCTCACCACCAAGAAACAATGAAGCTGAGGAAATTGTGGGAAATATGATTTTATCTTTTATCTATTTATTATTATTGTTGTTTCCATGTTACAGTTTTGAAGGGGAGTGATTCCTCCCTTACCTGCTGCTTTCTCCCCATTCTCCATTTTCTCCTCCTACCAACCCCCCCATATTATTACAGTGCTATAGTCCTTTAGTAAGAGTTACAAGTTTAACATTCAGGTATTTCAATGTATCAACTAACTAAAGTACAACAGTAAGTAATCACAATCCAGCTTCATTTTTCTTGAAAAGTGCCCTAATAAATAATAAAATGTCAAATAACATCCAATAATTTTGGTAACCACTTTTCTACTATGCATAAGTTGACTGTTTATATAATTATATAAGACACTTCATGTTATCATGTCTGACTTATGTAACTTACTATAAAGTCTTCAAGGTTCATCTATATTGTTTAAAATGATAGAAATACCTTCCATTCAAAGGTTGTATCAAAATAAGAGCTTAAAATTTTAATGTATTTGCGGTTTAATATTCAATTAAAATAGCAAGAAGTTTGCATATTTGAGAGTGAATATTAATCTTCAAGAATTTTCTATTTGTTCAGTTGCCTTAAATGTCTCCGGTCATCCACAATTTAAGAAATAATATTTCATAATTATTCTACTTCAATGAAAGGCAAAAACTTCTAAAAAACCTCCAGTAACTTGAAATGGTTGTCTGCATTATGAATCTATTGCAAAAAAAACCTGAAAAATTAAAATCAGAAACTTCATCTATCAACAAACTAAAGCTTTTCCTGTCAGTTTTCATAATTCCAACAATTTGTTCCTCTGTTGAGTGCTATTAGACTTACGGGATCTTCTTCTAGATTTTTATTTTTATTGGAAAGGCAGATATACAGAGAGGAGAGACAGAGAGGAAGATCTTCCGTCCGATGATTCACTCCCCAAGTGAGCACAATGGCCGATGCTATGCCGATCCGAAGCCAGGAGCCTCTTCCAGGTCTCCCACGCGGGTGCAGGTTCCCAAAGCTTTGGGCTGTCCTCGACTGCTTTCCAGGGCCACAGGCAGGGAGCTGGAAGGGAAGCGGGGCTGCCGGAATTAGAACCGGTGCCTATATGGGATCCCGGGCATGCAAGGTGAGGACCTTAACCACTTGCGCCACCGCGCCGGGCCTCCTTCTTCTAGATTTAAAGCTTGTGAGCCTAATGGTATTAAACCTATAAGGTATTAAAATAAACATTAGAAATAGTCTTACGGGGCCAGGCATGGTAGCCTAGCAGCTAAAGTCCTCGCATCAGGATACCATATGGGTGCCAGTTCATATCCTGCCTGCCCTGCTTCTCTTCTGCTCTCTGCTTGTGTCTTGGAAAAGCAGGACTGGAAGCCCCAAAACCCTGGGATCCTGCACCCATACAGGACACCCAGAATAGACTGGCTGCTAACTGTGGATCAGCACAGCTTCAGTCGTTGCGGCCACTTGAGAAATGAATCAGCAACCAGAAGATTTTTCTTTTTGTCTCTCCTCCTCTCTGTATATCTGACTTTCCAATAAATCTTTAAAAACATAAACAGTGTTAGGGTTGAATTGAAAGGAGATGGATACAAACCCACTTGACCGATTTTGCAATTTTCTTTGCTATTATTTCAGCTTAGCTATGTTGGTTGAGGTACATCATTTAATTTGTGAGATGTTTTAAGAGTTAAAGAGTCACAGTCATCCACTTTTACTTCTAGCTCAAGTCTCATAGATGGGTATAATTTTGATTTTGATGATCTCTTGTCAGTAACATTTCACCAATTACCTTAATAAATATGTGTAATTTTAATGTTACAATATTTTGTCTAATATCCAAGAATTGCAGGAATGCCAGTCTGTTAGAAGCTGAGTATGTATTTCCAATATAGTTAATTCCATAGGTATCTGTTTAAGAACTGGAAAGTGCTGTCACAGGTCTCATTGGAACATACTAGCACATAACTTGGTTATACCCTTTATGTTGGTTATCATTCAGGCTGCATTTTGATCATGGTATGCAAATTTCAAATCTATCTCATTTTATCTTTGCACAACAATTTGTGTTTTCTTCCATGCGTTTGAACTGATCATCATTTCCAAAGTATCTAGATTTTTGCTTTAATGGAAAATAAAGCAGAAAGATGCCTGAAAAAAGAAAATCACATTTACAGAGGTCAAATCCTCTACCCACTAATAATTCAGTCACTCTGGAATGGCTTCATCTCAAAATTCTCCACCTCTGAAAACGTAAATATGCCAATATGTAACAGTCCTTTATATGTAAAGATTGTGTCATCTGTATTGCTCGATTGCTTCAATTCTGTCTAGTGATTTGTCTTAATTAGAATGTTCAGTAAGTTTTCACTGATGTAATTATTAGCATGAATGATATCCTATATTACTATTTTTTTTTTTGCAATACGCTTGGTCTTTAAATTTCCTTTTCCTGCCAAGAATATAGTTGGCATTCAATTCTCTAATTCTCATTTCAGAAAATCAATAATTTCTTCAAATATAATTCATCAATACTTTAAAATTTTGCTTTTCTTTCCAGCTTTATTAATACCTTCTTTTTCAGACAATTTCAAGTTCACTCTTGGTTTAAACAGTACATATCAGATTTTCTGTACCAATTTTTGCCTAACTTTCCCATTATATTAGGGACAAATGATCTTTGTAAAAATGCCAACTGAATGCGTCAGTTTCCCAGGTAATCATTCAATGATTTTTTCATGTCAATTTTGGAAATATTTAAACTATTTAATGTTAAAACTCATCTTCTCCTTAATTTCCCAGCTTCTTATGCAACAATGTTTCTTGAAGTACTTTATATATTTTTAAAACACCATGTTACATCTCTGCTTTGAGCCTACAACTGCTTTCATTTTCTTTATGCAAACAAAATTATACAAGACAAAACAAGCTTGTATAATCTTCCCCAAATCCATTTCAAAAATATACTTAATCACTTATTTTGTTGTCTCAAATCTTTTCTTTTCACAGATATATACTCTACCAAGCCATGCTGTCTCAAAATGCCTTAGCTGCTCTTTCATAAAAAACAATAGAATACTTCAGGATTTGGGGTTGAATTTTATATGCGTGACACTGAAAATATAAGTATATTGTGAATGTTAATTGTTATTTCTTGGCTGTAACAAAGGCCCAGAACCTATCCAAAAGAGGGCTCATTAACATGTAAAATAAGTGTTTCTGTGCATATTTGTATAAGTAAATGAAATAATGTATGAATGAGTAAGCTAAAGCATGATAAAACAGGCTACCACTAAAAACTATACCAGATGGTAAACAATATTTTAACACACTGTTTGGAATCTCAGAGGCTATCTCAATGTCAGAATATACTCCTGAGAATCTTAATTTCCACAGTTTATTTTGAGAATGTCTTCCCGTTAGCCAATATCCAGCATTAAAAGGCCACAAAGAAGTCATAATGGGAATGCAGAAAACAATAACAATTATATTGACAAAGCACTGAAAATTTTAGAATAAATGACAGCTGAATAACAACTACACTTGACTAATCTGAGTATATCAATAGGATGTTTTTGTTATAATAAATGAAAAATAGAAATGCTAGCTTCATAATCTTTTAGTACATGCATGCTTACATACATGTATATAATTTTCCTCTTGATAGTTTTTAGTCTCCCATTGTTTAGAATTCATCATTTTTTGTCTTTGCAGATTCATAAACAGAATCACACATTGTATTGTAGGATTCATTATTGCAGACTAGCATGGTTTAAAATCTGAAGAGCAGCATAACTGCTTTTAGCTGTCAAAAAATTTTACTAATGAAAAGTATTTGTCACTCACTTGATTTTACAGAAGTATACCTTTCTCAAGTGGTCAAGTATTTACAGTTTTCAAAGTAGGCCATATATGTCTAAAATTTGATTTATCTTCCTCCTGTTTATCTTGAATAATTTAATACACCTAGCATTGACCTTACTAGTAACTTCTTATTTCCCGTGGTAAAATATTTATGTAAAGCCCATGTTATCGTCACATTTATTTCTCCTCATATTTCAAATGGATATTTTTATTTTGCTGTATCCCAAAGATGTATGTTATGAAGACAACAATTGATACTGAAACAGAAACCTAAAAAAAAAGAAAAATTAAAGCTGCTAGAATATCAAGGTCCACCAAATAGTTGAAATTCCACTTCTCACCTCTGGCACACAATAACTACGCCACACAAGGGAAATTACAAAGGTTTTCTAATTCTTGGCTTCCTGTCTTTGAAAGTCAGCATAATGGTACAGATTTATTGAGGTGCCTATTTTATCTGAGACAACTGAGACTAGTAGACAGGAGCTAGAACCCACAAAAGGACAGAAATGCTAATGCTCCCCTGTTTTTGTGAGGCCATCACTTAGTATATAAATGGTGCTTCCTAAGTACTCATAAGTTAGCAGAACTGTAGAGAAGACTGGCGTGTGAATAATTGGAATATTAGGAGTGTATTTTAATATTTCCATTTTAATTTGAACTGGCCTGTAGAGGAAAAGCAATTTTTTTTCACCCATCTTTACGTTCATGACAGAGACTGCTAACACAGAAGATAGATGAACAAGAAGAAAGCAAATATACTTGTTGAATAAGTGGTTGGAGCCATCAGGAAAGAAGACCAGCTGTCAAATATTTGACTGGACCAATCGATTCCTGGATTTGAAAAACCTGTTGGATTCTGCCACAACTCAAGAATGCATTTTCTGGACTGCAATACTTTCTGTTGCAATTTCAGACACAGGAATAATGGGGTATAGGATTTCCTAGTCCAACATATGGCATCTTGGAATCTAAGAAAGTTCATGCTCATCTTCCTGTTGCTTCCTACAAGGAAACAAGGCCAAAGAATTTTCTCCAGTTCATGTAAGACATAATATCACTCCAGAAGGTTTCTAAGTCCAAAGAAAGGAGAGGCCAAGAAGAATCTGAGAGAGCTCTGTTTGCTTCCCTCGGAGTATTATGTAGATCATATATTTTGTGTTCACACTATACTTTCTGTAACTGCTTATAAAACTACACAATTTTCCTTGATTCTTGGATCCTACATTCTTGAAGGCTCTCATGTCCTGTAAGAATTGTAGTAAATTAATTTGTATGACTATCTCTTACTATTCTTCTGTTATTCATGTCTGACCTAAAATCTAGGTGTTGGTATATGAGAAAGGTAACTTTTCCTCCTTAGCTTTCTTTCCATGTTTTTCATTCACCCCTAATTTGCTAATAATTGTGGTCATCATTAATAATTTTAATAATAAACACATTGATACATGTTTGAAATTTATTTTAAAGAGCTTTATTTTTGCAAGATCTTAACCCATATAGAATTGAATAAGGAAGATAAAGCACATTCACAACAGTGAGAGATTTCAAAAAAATTTTTTTAAATAACTAGCAGTTGTTTGCTGCTTCTCTCTCTCTCTCTCGCACAAACACACACATTCAAACATACTTTTTAAAAGCATTTTTTTAAAAAAGAAAGCAACTTGGGATGGGCATTTAGTGAGCATGCCAGTGCTTCAATATGAATATCTGGGTTCAGATCCAGCACCAGTTCCTGAGAGGCACTGGTGGTGACTAAGTAACTGAATCCCTACCTTGCAGGAGAGCGAGGAATAATGTGGGCAGTCTATAATTTGACAGCCCCTTAAACAGAAGTTATTAATATGATCCCTGATTTGTCAGAATTTGTAAAGGTGTGAAAGACATTCTTCATTACCTAGGGAAAATGACTTTGCCCTGAAATTAACAATATAAACAAAGCTAACAAGTCTGGATGTATCATTTTTATATGTAAACAAAGATATTATCATCTCCCTCATCTCCTAAAAGCAGGTCCCAAAACATCTAATTTAGCAATAACTGTTTATGCCTGAGTTCCTGTGTGGCCTATACAGGAAGAATATTCTGCTTCTTCAGAATTATTCCCCAATGAAAATGTTTTAGTTTATAAAAGTTTTATTTTAGAACAGAAAAAAAAATTATGAGAAGTTTCAGCTACTGTTTAACATTCTCAATATTTCTTGGGTAAAGTCAAATGCAAATTGTACCACCCTATCCAGAGGATGCTTGCACAGCAGAACTGGAAATGATTCAAGTTTATGCTATAGTTTCTGTTTTTATCTTTTTGGTTTGTCATCAATAAAGTAACCTAGTCTTACCTACTTTTATCAAATTAACAAGTGTGTACTGCCATTGACTAAATAATTTTCCACTTCAAAAAATGTGTCTTGTACTATGATTGCATATGACCAGATGCATTTGAGCGTTTATGTTTTGATCATTGTTTTTTCATAGTCCCAAAGGATAAAAATCAATGTTCATTAACATGGGAAGTAGAAGAGAAGGCCTCATTTAATAATTTTTGAAATATTCCACACAATGGAATGATTTGCAATTGCTGAAAACACAAAGAAAAAAAAGGAAGTTTTCCAAATTCACATGAATAATTCTGCAAGGTATTAAGCTTGATCATATGAAATTGGTGAGATAAATGTGATAATTAGGAGCAAATGGAAAAAAACATAGTGCATGTGCTATGCTAATTTATGTATAAGAAATGAAGAGATAACAATTTTAGTTTCCAAGGAAACTAAAGTTACTAATAAATAAGTTATGTGTATGGAACATCACAGTCAAGGAGAGGGTAAGATTGAAAATTGCATTGCAAAACATTATTGATTGTTTTTAATCAAGTTTCTTTCAAAGAAACACTTTATTTTTGCCTTTACTATTCATAACAAATTTTATGGAGCATTTTTGGAAAAATGTTTGTGATATGAATCCCAGATAAACAAGGAAAAAAAAGCCGGAAGTTAATTTGTTTCAAAATTATACGTTATACTTCAGTTAACCCATGATACATGAATACAATTTTAAAAATTCTAGAATGTTAGAACTTTCAATTGCTTCACTTAAAAATGGCACTCTCTGAAATCATTTTATGGCTTAAACCTATGCACATATAAGATGCAACTTTCAGTATTCATGTTGGAGAAAATTTTTTAAACTCACCACAGCATTACCCTATTTTTCACAGCCTCATGAAGTTCTCCATGAAAATTCTTACTGTTATTATTTCCAATATTACACATGTTGACATCACAAGGGATTTAAAAGTTATTAAGAGCAAACATATACTATACATAGTGTTTTCAATGAAATATTTAGCAACTACTTATTATAAATAGCATCATTGGACCTCTATACTGTTGGTTTCAAAAGAAGAAAAATATTTTTATATCTTGTTAAGTATTACAATGCTTTCTGGTTTTCAACGGAGAAAATATCATTTACAGTATTTGTACATTTTTTATGCAGAAAATGGCTGATGTGTTTTCTACTCTCATTCTTTTTATGATTATGTCATTCTATACCATATTCATATAGAGAATTTGAATTCAATTGAAATTGAATCTCTGTATATCTACATACATGTTTGACAGGCCATCGAGGTAACTAAATTCTTAAAACCAGAGAGAAAATGCAGGAAAGAAATAAAAGTAGTATAAAAGCTATGAAACACAATATTTATTCCTAAATGTTTTAATGTATTCAAAGTAAAACTTAACATTATTCATAGTGACATAAAAATATAAGAAACATTTAACTATATCAAATCTGGAATACTGTGCCACTGAAAGCTACAAATAAATTATTAAGAAATTTAACAAAAAATGTGCTTTGTCCTTGAGTTGATGACCGGAATATTCTAAAATTCATGGGTAAATACTTAGGGCCTGGAATAATCAAAGTAACTGCGAAAGGAAAGAGGAAACAAACTGCAGCTATTCTAAAATCTTTATGATCTAAAATTCTGTATTGAGGCGTTGGTGCAAAAGTAGTCAGGTGGCCCAAAGCAACAAAATGGAGAGTTTAGAAGCAAACACAACTATTTAACTAATTTCCAACAAACAGTAAAGTAAATCCATGCAGAAAAAATGTCTTCACCAATGGCATTGGGTTAGTTGTACAACCATGAACACCAACAACAATAGGACTCTGCACACACACACACACACACACACACACACACACACACACACACACTCTCACACACACTTCACATCATTAACACAAATTAAATTACTCAATATAGATCACAGACCTAAGCAAATGATTTCACTCTGAAACGGCTGATCTCCCAAAACTAGCCAGTAGAGCAGTAGTTACAAAGGACTAGGAACAGCAAGGAAAATGGGCAGAGTGGTTAACATGTACCAAGTCACAGCCAGACAGGAAGAATGATCCTTGTGTGTTATATTTTACAGAGAATGACTATAGCTGACAATATTGAACCTATAGTCTAAAACAGCAAGAAGAAATACTCTCATTAAAAGAAATGACAGTTACATCGTAAAATTACAAATCAAGTCACCTGCTAAATACTAGCATAGGTAGTTAAAACAATGTTCAGAGAAAGACAGAACAGTCTCAAAGTGGCTTTAAAGAGAAAAGCAGGAGACTGATTTTAATAATAAGTTGCAATCACCTATTAGTAGGGGAAGTATGAAAACATAGCTTCCGTACAAAGAATAGATATTCAAATAAATTAACACTTTAAAATAACACACACAGCTTTCAAGTTTTTGTTTTCTCCAGAGATTTAGCTTTACCCCTCACCCTGGCATAGCCAAATGAAGAAGCTATGAATTGCAAATCAATTTAGTAGGCATGCTTCTAACAACTGCAGGAAGATTCTGATGCAAGGGAAAGGCTGAAATATAGTTGTTCATATGTAACCTGAGGACTTGCTCTACATTTTATTTATGTGCTATACCTGTTTTTGGTTTCTATATGGAATGTAATGTTGAACGTATTAAACACATACATGATGTCTGAGACTATAAGGAAAAAAATGAAAAGTTTCATCAGGGCACACATTTTATACACTATTACATTTTATATAACCTACAACATATTTTATTAAGACAAAACATTTCACTGATCAGATCCCCTCCTCCTCATATAATCAACTCATTACACTGCTGACTTGCTCTGCCAGAGAGCACTAGCTTATATTATCAAAACCTCCTCCAATCAATTGCTCTACCCATTCCTGAGTGCTTATGGAACATTAATTCCTATTCCTCCTCCAGGTCGCAAATGCCTAAAAGCCAAAATCTTGTTACCTCTCATTGCCTCCAAAGCTGCATTCTTCAACACCTGCAAGCATTGCTCAATGACAAGAATTATACATACATTAGTTTTTACACTGTTCTTAATTTGTCTTCAGTGACTATGCTACATAAAGAATCCTGCCAAGAGCAGTAAAATCATTTTCAGTGCCTCCTAAATCAACACTTTGTGCATTAATACTATCCAAGTTTCTAGTATTAGTTTTCACACCAAGAGGTGAAACCAAATTTAAGAATCTGTTTAATTCAATAATATCCTATGTCTTATTCACTTAAATGAAAACTTGAATCACATCTCATACATTCTCTCATGTAGACCATACATTATATTGATACAAAATGTCAATGTAACTATCAGTTACTATACAACATTGGCATGATGCACAGTCTACATAAAATTTTTTCATTATGCAAATGAAGTACACCTACCTAATACTAATTGTCCTCCAACAAAAAAAATCAAACACATGAAAGCAATTTGTAAAAAAAAAATTACAATAATTATTATCAACTCATTTAAAGTTTTTAACAAGCTATTAATAAACTATAAGCTTACTCATAATATCTAAATACACAAGTTTTCAAATGGGAACGTATGGATTTAAAATTTAGATTTCTTATTTATTGTTTCAGATCTTAAGCAAGTTTCTTAATCTTCCTAATCATTAGTTAAATTATCTGTAAATTTATTGCAAATACTTCCAATGTGTAGTTTAGCATGAGTCAAGACACATAGTAAGTATGCACTAAGAGATAAACATAATTATACATACCTTTTGGTTCTCTTAAATCCTACATTATTACATATGCTGCTCGACTCAGGAAAGTATGTCATGCATTTTAGAAAAATATCAAGTTATTTTTTAAATTGAGTCAAGCAATATTTAATTATTGTAAAATATAGCATATTAGAACATTTTAAGAGTATCAGGTTGTGCTATATATTTTGTTTAGGGGCACAAGTAGTTCTCCAAATCTTCACATTAAAAATACTATGTAATTGTTGTAGAAATCTTCCCTTGTTCATAGGAGTATGCTAAATGATTCTGTGCTATATTGGATCATTTGAAAAAAAATAGAAGAAAAATAAAACGATAAAACCATGACCATTAAAACTTGCCTTGTTAAAACATTGTAAGTATACATTAACTTCAGGGTCTAAAACTAACCCACTAGAATAAGTCAAGACACTGAGAAGCAAAAGAGAAATAGTAATTCACTCTATTAAATATAAACTTTTAATGCAATTATTCAAGACAACAAGTAAGATGTAAATGAGAGTTGACGGCATTGTGAAATTATTATATGGACATAACTGTCAGAGAAAAACAAGTGTAACTCTTAAATCATATGACTTCTTAACACACAAGCCCAACCACACCTTTAAATGAGAATCTCCTTTCATAGTTCGTTATAACATATTATTGTCATGAGTTGAAGAGAGTCTTTATTTTCCCCAGTGAGGTCATTCTTAAGAAAGTACTTATTTTGTTTTTCCAGTAAAGCAATTGTTTCCCCATTTGTCTAGGGTGTAGTTAATTATAAGAGAATGAGAGGGCAAATAAAAATATTAGTTCCCACATATATCTTGGATGTTTACAAAAATGTCACAGTTGGCCACGAAAATTTATGTGTCTCTTCCAAATAAATCCAAATTAAAATAGTAATCCCCCTTCACTCTGGCATAACTGAAACCAGCTATTCCCTTTAATGTCATCCAAAATTCTTTGTAAGTAGGTAAGCCTTTGCTACGGATACAGTTTAGTGTCAACATTCCACAAAGCTACATGTGTAGAAACTTATATGCATTGATCATATCTTTCCAAGGCTGGAAACCAATTTTTACTCTCAGAGAATGAAAATTAGACGCTTTAAGATTATTAAAATGTTCTAAGGCAGGCAGCCAGGTTCTATTTCAGGTTCTTAGTTTACCACAATGCAAGCCAGAGATATCTGAGTGTTTTTGCTATACAATATTTACTGTCTGATTATGATATGAGTATTTCTGAATTCTCTGTGTTGAGCCTTAACTTTTGCATGTGAACTTTTCAGTTCTGTTCTTTTCTCGAGTTTTTATCAGGCAATTTAATTAGGTACTGCTAATGCCAACAGAACATATTCAGTTCTCTACCGAAACATTTATAACACAAGTAAGGTTTAGGGAAACAAATAGTCTTGAACTAAGGAATTCTTCGAAGGCGATGCCACATTTTCTCTTGTCAATTAATCAGCTTAAAGCCTTGCAATAATTTAGATATAATAATGTGAGTACCTGAAATCAGTAAGGACACTAATTTCTATGAGAAAACAAGTTCTACTCACAAGCAAGATTTCTTTTTGAGCTGTGTGCCTTGAATAAAACTTCAGAGAAGTATTATTGTCTTTAACTACAACAGAAATATAATAACTAGCATAATTATTGTAAAAACATCAAAACTCATCAGAAGTAACTGATATTGAGTTTGCTCGTAGTGTTCTTTCATGTTGTGGGTAGTCATCCGTGGACTGGGGCCTTCCTGGACTATGCCAGAGGTCATGAGGGTGCAGCATACCGTGCCCTGGGAAACCAGCAGGGAGCTTGGCAAACTCACATCGGCTTTGACCTGATGGCTGACAGGTGGCCCCAGACAAGATGTACATATCCTGCTTTCCTCGGCTTGGAAGACCCCCACCTTGCGGTGGGGACATGAAGGAACCAATTAGGGCCCACTGCTGTAGGTTAGGCTTTCAGGTCTCTCTTGTCATGAGGGATCGTATCTAAAACTGATCTTTACATTGACTGGTGGCTATGTGGGCTGGGGGAACGAAACAGGTTACTGTTACTGATGCTCTGGGCTTCCTGTTTATCACCCTGGATATAAGCTTCACTAAAAGACTCTAAAACCAGATCAAGTGGTTGACTCCATGTAGCCTCCTTTCTCTGGTGTTTTTTTGTAGGGCCTCTGTCACCTCAGCTGGGATCTTTCAGGAGAACTGCAGAAAGCAGCCTCACACATTACTCTATGAACAAAATTCCAATGTGTTAGGACCCTATGTGGTAGCCTAGTGGCTAAAGCCCCACCTTGCACATGCCTGGATCCCATATGGGCACTGGTTCTAATCCCAGCAACCCCTCTTCCAGCTCCCTGCTTGTGGCCTGGAAAGCACTTGAGGACGGCCCAAAACCTTGGGACCCTGCACCCACATGGGAGACTTGAAAGAGGCTCCTGGCTCCTGGCACTGGATCGGCGCAGCTCCTGCCGTTGTGACTACATAGGGAGTGAATCAGGGACGGAAGAGCTTCCTCCTCTATATTTCTGACTTTACAATAAAGTTAAATAAATGTTTAAAAAATTTCCATGTGTTCAGACTCCTCAACTCATGAAGTATTAACTCATCAATTCTTTTTCTTTTTTTAAGATTTATTTTTATTATTTTTTTATTGGAAAGGCAGATATACAGAGAGGAGAGACAGAGAGGAAGATCTTCCATCCGATGATTCACTCCCCAAGTGAGTGCAACGGGCCGATACTATGCCAATCCGAAGCCAGGAGACTCTTCAGGGTCTCCCACGTGGGTGCAGGTTCCCAAAGCTTTGGGCCGTCCTCGACTGCTTTCCCAGTCCACAGGCAGGGAGCTGGAAGGGAAGTGGGGCTGCTGGGATTAGAACCGGCGCCCATATGGGATCCTGGGCGTGCAAGGCTAGGACCTTTAACCACTTGCACCACCGCGCTGGGCCCTAATTCATCAATTCTTTGTATTTTGATAGATGAGACACTTTTTAAATGCTAGTAACCTGATAAAATGCACATTTAAGTGTTGTTGAAGACACACTAATTTTTTCTTCTCTGGCTCACACAATATGGAGTTCAGCTGTTTTGAACCACTAGCTCAAATACCTGCTGCCATAATTTTTAAATTGCAGATGTTTGCTTTTGCAAAATGCTATAAAACATATGATTTAGCAGCACTAGAAATCTAAGGAAAAGATTTATGTACTATTGCTTAAATATAGAATGCAATTAAAAAAGAAACTCATAAAATTAATGCTCAAACATTGTTTCAAGAAAAAAAGTCAGCTAAATAAAAAATGGTACAACTGTGAACTAAATATTTAAAATAAATATACATAAGATACAGAGCTATTCCTAATTTATACAGGAGTTTTTAAAATGTCAAAGTAAGGTTAAAATGTTGTGAAAACTGACAAACTACAGAATAAACTTTACACAAAAGCAACATGAATAATTTACACACAAAAAAATCCAAGAATGGACCTTTACTTAAATAACGTGTTTGTCTACAGAAACAGAAAAGGAGCTTTCTCTGGTCCTTACTTAGCTCCAATTCTGGATCCCCATCCCTTGCAATGACCATCAGGGTCGCTTCGGAGCCCCACCAAAAAACAAAACAAAACAAACAACTAAAAATTTTAGGACAGGCAGAGAACAACAAGTTTAGAACTAGACAGGAAATAATCAGTGGGGACTCAGACACACCTTACTAGGCAGGACACGAAAATAAATTACTCCCAACTAGATATGGAGGATTTCTCTGCACACCCCTCCCAACAGTGTTCTGTGCCTCAACTGGTCTCATATGCCTTGTTAAAACCATAAGCCAGTTTAGACTATCCTAAAATCTGCCAAGCTCAGTAAAAATTATGCTTCAACACAATAAACTGCTAAATGTAAAAACGAAAATACACACGAGACAGCTGAATAGTACCCTATAGCCATTTTAAGGTAGATAGAAGCCCCTTGTATACAAACTAAAATTGAAATGTTAATGAAATAATCACAGGATGTGGTTAAGAACCTGCATTTTCTAACATGTCAGTCACTCAATACAATGTCAATTAACCCCATAATGTTGGAAACTGTTTTTGATGTTATGTTATGGCTTTTAATTGGTCGGAATGATATTCTGCCAGCTATGCCTTTAGAACAGAGTTGGTCTTCCCAAGAAACTGTTGAATTGAGCTGGACAATAAGATGCTGGACTCTATGCATGGCACATGCTTGCAATGAAAAAAACAAAATTGGATTTGAACTGTAATACTGCAAAAGGTGGTGAAATCCACCATGAGGGGAGGGTACAGGGAGGGGATGGGGAAACCTCAGAGCCTATGAAACGATGTTACAAAAGGAAATGCAATTAAAAAATGTAGCATAAAAAAAAGAAAAAGAAAAAAAAGAAATAATGTGCTCACATTCAGTAGAACAATGTTAAACTTTATGGGCAATTGCTTGTCATCCATCAAAATAACATTTTTTAAATTTCACAAGATACAAAGTTAGTAAAGTTATAAAGAAAAAAGGCATTTCATACACTGCCAGTAGAAATTAAAAATAACCCAAGATTTGTATAGGGAAATATGACAATATTCAACAATTCAACCTAGAATCCATTTTGGGAAATTTTCCCTTCTGTCTACCTTAATCATACAAGAGCAAATCCTTGTTTTTGCTCTTGAAAACAGAATCTACAAAAGAAAAAAAAATAGTCATTTGCCTAAATGAGCACTTTGAATAAATTTGATGCACCCACAAATATTAAGTAGAATTAAACTATGATGCAGACATAAAAGGAAGTAATAGGGGACTCTGAAGGAATGAAGACTCTTCAGAGCAAGCACTAAGGGCTGGCACCCTAATTCTCTGCATGTGGCACGGACATATCACATAGGGGCAGGTTTTAGTCTTGGCTGCTCTATTTCTGATCCAGCTCCCTGATGACGGCCTACAAAGACAGTCAAGGGGAGCCCAAAACCTTGGGTCTCTGAATCCATATGGAAAACACAGAAGAAGCCTCAAGCTCCCAGCTTATTGCCATCAGGGAGTGAAACAGTGGATGGACGATGTGCCTCTATCTCTCTCCTTCCCCCTCTCTCTCAAGTAAGTTAAATTTGTAAGAAAAAAAAAAATCCAACAAGAAAAGCTCAAAGAGCATTAATGTGCCACCATTTGCTAATCTATGCAAAGGAAATGCAGAACTAAAAACCTGAAAATGACAAAACTGATAGATGGCAAGAGTTGAAACAATTAGGCTTGAGAGGAAGCAGCATATTTTTTTTCTGAGAATACCTTTCTGTTCAGTTGGATTTCAGAAGCATGCTAATATGTAAAAACAAAGTCAAGTCATAAAAGACATGAAAGAGAAAAACACATAAAACTGAAACAAAGGATCACACTTATGTTTCCTGAAGGAAAAATAAAATTCATTATTGAACAGAAGTTAACTATATACTATGTAATACCTTGGATGGTATAAGTGTAGCAGTAAATTTAAACGACTACATTTTCTTCTTAACTGTTGACTTTGCGACTAATTAAGGTTATATTTAACTTAATAGACATAATGCTTGCTTTATAATTCCAGGAACTGACCACAGGGAAATCATGAAAACAGCAGGCCTCCAGATACGGAACTAACTTATGTCCAACAGCTCTAACTAGCCAAGCCAGAAGACAAATGGATCACCACCTGGTTGACTTCAGAATAGGCATCTGACCTGACCAAGGGTATCTGCCCTAACTCCATTCAATACTCCTTTACTTCTTTAAAAAGTGTTCCTGATGACTTAAAAATGAGGAAGTCTTTGTGAGACAAAGTCTGCCCCGCCACTCAACCTGCTAGATCCTGAATGAACCTGATGTCTTGCGTCAATTCTAGTCTCTCAGATACTGACACTGACATTGCAGAGGACAGCGATGCAGACTTGCTTTTTGTTACCACAGGGGAGAGACCTGCAGATCTCTTTTTATTCAGTTTGTTTTCTAAGCATTTGAGTATTTCAAAATAACAGTCTACTGGAACTTCAAAGCACCTTGGATTCTTTTTCTCTAGTGTTAAGCAATTCTGAAATTATTTCTGTTATAAGATTATGCAAGGTCTGGTGTGTCTGAATCTTTACACTTGGCACATGTTTATGCACGTTTCAAAGGATTTCAAAATGGTCTTCTTAATATACTTCTCCAGATCATCCCCATCCTTTATCTTTGAAGTATTTCACAAATCTGTAAGTTGTTGAAAATTGCTGATAGTGCAAATGATTCTTGTTCATATAAAGATAGATGTTTTCTTCAGAGAAATATGATTTTTTATTTCCTTATTAATGAATCTATTTTTGCATCAATTTTTAGAACAAAATCAAATCCATAACTGCGATATTCCTATGTGTCTCTCCTCTTTGAATTATCTTCTCGAACCAAAGTCACATACTACATTATTAATTTTAAAAAAACTGATAAAACCTTGACATGCATTGATTTGCCATTTGCAAAAGACATGAGTCTGAATTTTTAATAAGACATTCTTTAACAATGCATATTCATAATGCACATCTACACTTTATAGTAATATGCATGTCTTTACATCCTTTTGCCTTGTACATACAGTATGGATTCATGCAAAAGTAACAGCCAATCCCAGGATATATTTCTTGTTTCAAATACTATTTACTATAGTAGAGAACCAGGACTTTTTTTTAGGAAATTTCAGATCCTTGGTAGACTAAGAATAAAAGCTGGATACATCATTTGTGCCACAAATTTAAAATGTGCTAAGAAACAATGGCATATGTTACAAAGTAGTTTGAAGGAACTCCTACCCTCAATCCTGGGTCACCATATTAAACATCAGAATCATCAAGAAGTAAGTGAATCAAAGCAGTTGGGAAAATAGAGTTCCATAAGTTTAATATGATAAACAAATGAATAATACTTTGATAGGTACAGATGGGTGATGGAAAACGACAGGTAAAAAGGGAGAAATGAGAGCTCTTGATTATACAATGTCAAGTGAAAACTCACCAGGAAGGAAGGGATAGAGTTGGAAAATAATCATTCATTATTAAATAATTACCTACAAGAGGGTTATTTGGTTTAAAAAATAAGGAACTAAATTCCAACAATGAAAGCAGTTTACTGGTAGTTTCAAGTCAAACAAAAGATATCACTGAGTGAAATGATAAATAATCATACAGAAGGGAAATATATTATCATCATGCTAAACATACTAGTGTTGATAACTGCAAGTAAATTGTGTTCATAAAAGATAGTGTCTCTGTTTTTAAAAAAAATGTACAATCTGGAGATAAAGGAATTTTCAAAAGCAACATACTTCTGATGAACTTGAGGGGCAATATCATATATAAAGATATAAGAAATAAAGAAGCAATTTTAGCATATATTTCTAAGTCGGGAATATGGGAAAAGAATATGTTAATATTTCCTATTCCTTAAGTTATCATTTGATTTATATCTGGACATATATATCTTCCTAAAAGAGGTATTAGTATTTTATTGTTATCCTTTGCGGTTAAAATATATTTCTATCCCAATTTTCACATAATGAATTCCTTTCAACATGCCAACAGGGAACTGAAAATTATCTGAATTCAACGGAATAGCCAAAAGGAACAACAGGATGTTCTTTTAAAACTGACTGATTTGTTTTGGGGATGTATTTCTAAGTTTTTTAATACACATTTACACAAAAAATCATATATGTTAACTTTTAAAAATAAGAATGTATTTATTTGAATAAAGTTCTTGTTGGAAGAAAACTTTAAAACAATGACAATATAACTTCTAGAGGGTAAAGGAGTTATTTTTACAATATGAATATTTGATTTGTGCTTGTAAGATCTTTTCTGGCAAGATATCTATTTAAGTACCTACTTCAAGCACATTGTGCTGAATTATAAAAAGTGAGAATACGGTTTCATGTAGAAACCGAGAAATGAACATTAATTTCAAAAACAGACTTGTATACAGGCATTGTATCACATTCACAAACCATCATACAGTTAAACATCTACAAAGAGCTTTACATTTTACAAAGGAAATTATGAATCTAATTAGGTATTCAGTAGATTTAACTATATTTAGGTAGCTAAATTTTATATTAATTCACTAATTCCTTGGACTCTTACATAGTTTATATAGATCCCATTTTTCTTGGGCTTAATTAATGGTATTTCTAGAATAAAAGAGGTATATCTTAAAACCTTTATTTTTAAGAGCTAAATGACTTCATTTTGTGGAAGTATATTCAGCTCTCAGCTTTTTCATTAATATTCTGATGAAACCAAATGCATAAAGTGAAATGAGGAAGAAAGAAGTAGCTGAGGAGGAAGACAAGCCTGAGTAAATGGCAAAAACAGATCAATTCAGGGCCAAGGGCGATGGCCTTGCATGTGCCAGGATGTCATGAGTGTCAGTTCATGTCCTGGTTGCTCTACTTCGCATCCAGCTCCTGTTTGCGGCTTGGGAAAGCCATCACCGATGGCTTGGGACCCTGCACCTGCTTGGCAGATTCAGAGGACACTCCTAACTGACTCAGTCCTGGCCATTGTGTACATGCGGAGTGTGAACCAGCAAACAAAGCTATTTCTGTGTCTCCTTCTCTCTGTAAATCCTGCTTTTCAATAAACATTAAATAAATTTTGAAAATAAAAACACAGAGTTGGTAGCCTGCCCTCCTACATAGCTGAAGAATTGCTCCTGTGACATTCCACCTTCCTCCAGCTAGTCCCTCTGGGTAACCCACCAGAAAGGTTGGGAACTCACTGCAACAAAAACCGTAATCATTATGTTTTTGTACAAAATTTGTAATAAAACTTAACATATGATGAAGAGATAAAGCTAAGTATTATTGTGGTTTTTTAACAAGGTGTGTGAAAGGCTTAATAAATAACAAACTATAGGCTTGTATTTTTCTTTTCATGGTTGAAACTCATTACCTAAGTCATTTTGAGGCAGATCAGCATTCTTTTGGCAGAGATATTTAGTTAGGCTATTGCCAATTTAATGCTGCTGTTACTTTCACAATTTTACCTGTATTATTCTTCTAAGACATTTGGGATTGGTGTGTAAATTTCCTGTTTAACAAAGTAAACAATCCATTCATTTGAAATCAGTTCATTGGTTACACATTTATATTGTTTTGTAAAGAAACTTTGAATCTTTTCAAATGGTGGGTGAGACACAGGATTCCTGTTTGAAAGGAAAGATACATTCATTTTGCAATCTATTTCATGCTTGCAAAGTATCTTCAAGCACATACATTGATATCTAGGGCCCAATGTGGTGGCCTAGTAGCTAAAGTCCTCACCTTGCACACACCAGGATTCTAATCCCAGTTCTAATCCCAGCAACCCCGCTTCCCATTCCCCTGCTTGAAACCTGGGGAAGCAGTTGAGGACGGTGCAAAGCCTTGAGACCCTGCACCTACGTGGGAGACCTAGAAAAAGCTCCTGGCTTCAGATTGGCTCATCTGTAGGCCATTGTGGTCACTTGGGAAGTGAATCAACGCACAGAAGATCTTCTCCTCTGTCTCTCCTCCTCTCTGTATATCTGACTTTCCAATAAAAATAAATAAATCGTTTTTTAAAATATTGATATCTAGTATTTACTTTAGATGACATAGATAATGGGATCCAATTTTGGACAGCTAGTTTAAAAAAAATAGCTACTTCAGTTTTAATTTAAGATGATTGCCCTAATCCATTCCACGCTCTTTGCAACTGACCTTTGTGGATTGCATCAACTGGTTCTATTTGACTTGGTTCCAGAACACCATAAACCACGAACATCAAATGGGAAGCACTGCTTCTCCCGCCTTTCATTTTCTTCTTGGATTTAGTTACATATGTTCTTTAAAAAGGGACAGTTTCTTTTCAAATACCTCAACCTCACATTGGCTTGGCAACAACTCCCTGAAACACTCATCTTAGAATGTTTGAGAGTGGTTAGAAACATGAATGGGAGTTGTTAGAAATATTTATACTAGAATGCTACAACAACTTCTTGATTTTCTCACTCTGCCTTTTTAAATAAATAAGCAAATAACTGAATACATTTTTTAAAGTATTCCAAAATTTAAATAATCCAACATGCTTATTTATATCATCTAATTTTCATAATGAAACTTTACACACAACCTAAGAGCAGAATATTACTAAATCACCAAATACTCTGCAATAATAGGATTTTTAAAAGTTTATGGAATCTTCAATTCAGAGTTTCAAGCCTGAGATTTAGTATTCAAATGAATGTTTGAAAAGTGGATTCATTCTTAGTCATTGAAAAGTAGATTCCAGTATTTGAGAGATTGCATTTATATGCCATTTTAGAGTTCTACCTGTTCAACAGCAAGCAAAATGTCAGAAAATAATGAATCAACACTACATATACTGACGCTGCAGAGTGGGAAATAGGATTCAGATTCAAGGTTACTGAAGGACAAAACTTACAAATGGATTTTTGACATTGAAAAGTGCCTGTTTACAATCACTGAAACACACTAAATGCTTTTGTATTTCTAAAGTTCCATAATCCCTGCCCCCCCAGAGTTTCCTATAACAAAGGTAAGCTCTATACAAGATGCATACTATATACTTTTATACTTCTAAGTATATGTGTATTGTATAATTTCTCAGCTTTTAAGATAATTAATAGTAAACAAATCACTACAAAATTAACAAGGTAATTTCTGAATCCTGGAGGTTTATGACAGTATAACTACCAAGTTTATGTAAAAGCAGACAGCTATGCATTACAGCTTCTATGGCACAAAATGCCTGAAACATACAAACCACAAATTAAATTATTTGCTTTCAGTAGGTGTATAAAAGAGCTCCCCCTTCGTTGCTCATTTTGATTTAGTTATTTATTTCTAATATTTATTTTCCCTTTAAACTTTAAGAACACCTTATTACACAAATTCTAGTAATACATATTTTAGGATTATACTTGGAATGAAAACACATTCTTGTTATTTTAGGGAGATTTGATATTTTTGTTAGATGAAGTCTTCATATTCATGTTGTAAGGTGCCTTTCAATTGTACAGTTTGTACAATTGAATATATAGATACACATGTATATATGCTTAGGTTATTTCCTAGGGTGTGTATTACCTGGAAGATGAATAAACAGAGTGGTTAGTACTCAAATCAAGCACTCTGAAACAGGAGGTAATCATCTCAAGTAGTGTCTTAACCACCATGCAGAAAGTGATCTTTTTCATGAAGTTCTTGATTCACGCCACTTTTCCAAATGTCTTAGTATTTCTTACGGACTGTACAGATTTCCTGCAACATGCAGTGTTATATCACATTTCTGATTTGCATAATGTTTACAGAATGAAGAATGGTTGGCTTATGGATATATTTAATAAGTTAAATGCTTGGCAAATATTAATTTGTAATGCTTGCTCTCAATTTTTTCATGTTTTTATTCTTTCTATCTACCTATGTATCCATCTAGATATGCTAATACAACACAAAATCTGTTTTGCTGATTTTTATATTAGATGTTTATTATTCTGAATAATAAAACACTATTGCATTTTCTAAAAGCCTTTATTTTATGCATGGAATGATTTGCATACAATCAGTGACTTCTTGGTATTGATACCATTGTTTTCAGAGACACACTAATAAGTATTTGATTCTTTGGAGCTACTTTTGTTAATTTCAATTTATTTTATTAACTCTGGAATTCTTTCCAGCATTCATTTTTCTCACCATTAAGGTATTCTTAGAAATATTTTAAATAATTTATATTAATTAAGCTTTAATTAGATAATTATTTTTATTAATAATATCTATAGCTCCTCTTTGGAATTGTTTCCATTCCTAATCAAGTATATTCTGACTTCAATTTTTTTAAAGTTTTTTTTTCAGGCTTGGGATTTTAAAAGTTTATTTGTTTTTTGTAATTAAAAATATCTACAATCCATTGTGGTTCTCCCTTATATTCATTTCTATTTTTGTACAATTATTTGAATTCTAGAAAATAATCTGTTAGTCAAAATGAAGGAAAACATTAATAGAAATAACCACAGTTGGACAATACAAATGAAAAAGGCAAAAAAAAAAAATCTTCTGAGTGATACAAACATTTTGGTGGGTGGTATTGTGAGACGCTGGCTTATGGAAACTAAGAGATGGAAATGACTCTAGTATAGCACTCAGAACAACTTGTTTCATAACTTCCATCATCTTACATGGGCATGGTCCATAACACCCAAAACAAAATAATTACAAGTTTAACATCAAAGACCCCTGGCTACTTGTTACAATATACATGAAACAGCTTAAAATATTGTGAGAATTACCAAAATGAGATTCAGAGACATGAAGTAAGCATATATTATTGGAAAATGGTGTCTATAGATTTGTTCAAAGCATGATTAATACAAAAACTTCAAATTTGCAACAACATACTGTTGTAGAGCACAATAAAGTGAAGTACCACGAAACAATGTCTCATGCCTATACATGTATTCTTTTTTTTTTTTTAAGATTCATTTATTTATTGAAAAGTCAGATATACAGAGAGGAGGAGAGACAGAGAGGAGGATCTTCCATTTGATGATTCACTCCCAAAGTGAGTGCAACGGCCGATGCTATACCGATCCGAAGCCAGGATCCAGGAACTTCTTCCGAGTCTCCCACACGGGTGCAGAGTCGCAAGGATTTGGGCCATCCTGGACTGCTTTCCCAGGCCACAAGCAGGGAGCTGGGTGGGAAGTGGAGCTGCTGGGATTAGAACTGGCACCCATATGGAATGCCGGCACGTTCAAGGCAAGGACTTTAGCCAGTAGGCCACGGCGCCAGGCCCTATACATGTCTTCTAAATCTCTTCTGGAAGAGAAGCTCAGGAAGTTCCCAGTTCTCACCTTTGCTGGCTCCACATCTAAAGCCATGGGGAATGCCAAGTAACATATTCCCCTAAAAATATGCATGTTACAAATGTTGTAACAATATTTTGTCTAGAATAAGTAACATTGTAACTTTCTACTCTTGTGTACCTGCAGCATATTTCCCAGGATGTTAACAACCAGTGCAGGGGTCAGCTACACCTTTGTTAATCAGCCAGGGAGTAACTAAGCTGAAAATCTATTTAGATGTAGAGATGCATGCTGCAAGATATGTTCACTTGTCTCTATGATTCAGTTCATCCAGGAGAATATATGTATATACCTGTTTACTTATATACCTATTTAACTTGCATCTTGCATGAAGATGGCCTTAAATCATAGAGTACATGACATTTGTATTTTTTTCCTAAATAAAAGGAGGAACCCCAAGGAAGCTGTTTAATATACCTTGACAATGATATTAAATTTTCTACCATTGCCTGTAGACACACTGGCTCTGATACACACCAGAGCATGTATCAGTGCTCTGATACACATAGCAGAATGGTGGACTTGTGACTATTGTTGAAGGATTATACTGTTCGAATATGGGGAAAAACATTGCAGGATGGGGAGAGAGGAAAGGAGAATCCCTGTGCCTATGGAACTATGTCATTTAAAAAATAATAAATATACATATATATGTTTAAATAATTTTGAAATTCCAATAAAAGAAAGTATATTCAGTTGGACTTCTGGAAAATAGCAATAGAATTTTCAATGCCCTCTGTGAATTGTTAGCACTGGCCACACAGAAATGGGAATACCTTCAAAGAATATAAAGCTAATATATTTTGACTTCATATTCAATGTACAATTTTTTTTTTAATAAAGAGCCTCCATAACATTCTATGCCCTTTAAAACCTTTCTGGTATTTTTCCCTCTACATTATGTTAAAATCATAAATGAATTTATTCTTAACTGTTTAAATCTAGAAAATAAGATACTTAAACCCTTAATAATGGTATGTTGAACAGTCCTATTAACTCCTTTTTTGTGCTATGCACCTTGGGTACAAAGATGAATTTAACACAATTCCAGCTTTAAAGATATCAGCTCCTAGAGGAAAAGATTTTAAATAAAATAGAGCGATATAATATGGAACATGCTACAAAAACAACATTACCAAATATCCATGGGAGAAATATGGAATTAAGCATCAAGTTTGTTCCAGGAAGTTGGAGACAATTCCGAGTGATTCGCCCATAAAAACCGAGGTGGAATGAAAGCAGAAGTCACTCAAGACAGAAAACAGCATGAACCAAAACGTAGAAGAATTACAGATATGTGTCCCAAGTGCTGTATTTAGACAAATGCCTGAAAGTTTACATATTTTTTGCATAGATTACATGGTTTATATTCACTAATGATATTCACTAGATCAGACATTAATTGATTTCTACAATTGTGATTAAACCGTTTACGATCAACAGGGCATCTAAGGTACTTAGGCCCGTTTTAAAAAGAAAACTACATATGCAATACAGAAGGGAAATAAGCTCGTTTTTCTGAACTGTTCCAGCTCAATAATTAAAGGCAATTTCAGTAACTGTCTGAAAAATCAGCCTCTCTTGAAGAAAGTCTATTGTTTCCTGTAGCACAGAAATATAATTTCTGATGTACAAGAAATTCATTTGGAGTAACTAGAGTTCATGCTTGACTAATCAAAAACCACACTGAAAAAATGCCATGTATTTATTTTGCAACATAAACACACATGATGTACTCTGCAAATTATGTTTTTAAAGTCTTACTTATATTTTTCCTCTTTGTTCTTCATAATATTCTTCGTAATCTGCTTATGGCACATGTGGAAGCAAACTAGAACCAACACCCCCTTTTTAAATTAAATATTTGAAAATAAAATCTTTTTAAAATATTTAATGATTTTCATCATTGCATAAAATGCTGTAGAAATACATATTGTGAATTAAATGTTTCTTATATATTTATGTGTTTGATGACTGTGGCCTTATTTCTTGCTAGAATCCATTTTATTTATAAAAAGTTATGTTCAAACCCTTACTTGTTGTGTGCCATTTCACAATTGTGCAACTTTCAATATTTTTTTATAGAAATAGTTGCTTTGTGAGATACTTGCTATAATTTTATTTGATTCGTTCATAAATTTATACAAAATCTTTAAGATTCCAATGATTTTGAAATTTATTTCGTTGACAGAGTTCACCCAATATTCAATAAAATTTTAACAATCTCTTTCACAATTGTACATAAGCTGAATACTTTATTACCACATTTTTGGGCCCTACTAACATGGTAGGTATAACACTGTACATTAAAATGGACAGATGCATCATTTTGTGAATTCTCATTGGATAATAAATCATACGTGCGTCCATGTGGGATATTAGTGCCATAAAGTGGAGGAACAGCCTGTTGAGCCACGATACCTGCCCTCCAAAAGTGATTATTAATAATAGAAATTAGTGACACCACAATTCTTTTTCTCAATACACTATAGAATATAGCATTTTGCTTGTTCTTTAACATTTTGGCAATCAAATCATATCATAGTGTAGCATTACAAGCCTAACCTAGAAAGGTGTAAAAAATAATTAAAACCCACAAGTAAGAATGTTCACAAAAATACAATGTACGCTTTAAATGTTTTGTTTTTCCTGCATATTCTACTATAGCATTAGTTGAAAATCCAAGTGTAGCTACTTTTCAATAGAAAGTCAGTTGTGGGAGCCATGTAGTTAGGTCAGATGGCATGGGTGCGTCATAAGCACCGCTCCTCAGTTAGCAAGGCTGGAGGAGTTTCTGGCTGCGTGGCAATGCCCAGCAGAATGTCTCTGGTCACCTCATTGCTGCCTCACCTCATTGTATGGAACTCAATCACCTCTCTGATGTTTCATAAAATTCTTCTAAGGGTGTTGTTGTTGTTTTTCTGCTAATGTGAAGTGATTCCTGTAACTGGTATAACACCTCAAATTGATCAATCATGTCATGATAAAAACAGCTTTAGTAACGATAAGGCTATGACACACAGCTAACACTATAGAATAGTACAATTGAGCCCACTATGTTTCCAAACATCCTGTTATGTGCCCACTTTTGTCCTAAAGTTTACCCTAGTATAAGTAATGTTTTCCTAAAGAAATGGCTTGCTAATATCTTGCAACAGATGGCAATCATGGAGGTACAAAGAGTTTGTTTACCATGCACCTCAAACTGTTACAACACATGATATGGCGCATTTTAGTTTCTTACCACAGAAAGCAAAAGTATATGGGGCATCTTTAATAAGGAAATAAATGTAAACCCACTCAAAATGGTTTAAAATCTTTATCTTATATTGGCACTTATATTTAGGGAAAGAAAATAGTTTATATAGATGAAAGAAAGTTTTTTGTAAAGGCCCTCTGTAGACAGGCTGAGCTGCCTCAATCCCTTTCACTGCCCTTTAACAAAAGAATAAAAAACAATTGAATTGGCACTAGGTGAAGGTGACCGTACTTAATGCATGATTTGATTATAAAAATTAGCAAAGAATCTATATTATATACTTTTATAACATCCTTTCATTTATGATCTTTTAATTCTGTACTCTTAATATTTTAGACAATATGGTTTGATTGTGTTTAGTTAAAATTGATTTTGAGTATAAGTAAACCACTTATGTAACCACATGCGCTGCCAACCGTGGAGTTCCTGGCTTCATCCAGGTGACTGCAGGTTTCAATGAGTAATGGTTTGTTGAAAATATTTTCCTTAGGATTGTTTTTTGTATTTTCTTACCATGAAGTGAAAATGAAACAATTGGATGTTGTGCAAAAGCTTGTGATGATTTATGTATAAATAAAGAAGGCAACTTTTCTGAGTTGTCCATTATGAACATCAAGTCATAGTGGTCCGTGTCTTATCTTTTCCTATCATCTCGCCGATCCACGCATCCTTCGCAAGCTCTCAGTCAGCTGGAGCTGCTCTCCGGCAGTCAGTGAACTCCTGTTGAATCTATCTTAAACTTTACTTGTTCTTTAAGTGCACATGTATGTTTAACAATGGTTTTGCCATTAGAAACATGACTATTTTTGAAAAATATGAAAATGGGGACTAGACTAAAAAGTGAATTTAACTTACACTGTCTACCATGATTTTCAAAACTCACACCATTAAGTCTATAAAATAAAATTCTCATCGTGTAAGACCATTAACAAAATGAAGACATATTTCAAACTCATAATGTAAACATCATGGAAACATGTTACATAGCACAAATCAGGAGAAATTAATATTCTGTAACAACCATGGGTTAAATGCATAAAGAGCCTCCACTGTAAAGATGAAGTCTAAAGAATAGATTAAAAGAAACATGTTCTCTAAAACACTTAGATGGATTGGGTGATATTTGCATCTTTTGAATTTGATTTTTTTTTTCATAAAACCAGAAAAATAATGGAAACTCTGTGACTGTAACCAAAGTTAAAATAACCTGGAGGCAGGTGTGAACTCTACTCTAGAAAGTCACAGTGGCACTGATACTAAAACTAACCAGAATTTCTACATTACTAGAGTAATCATAAATAGTATGCTTAATATGTGCATTCTTCTTTTAACTGTATGCTTTACACATGCTGTCAAATACACGGATTTAAACCTACACTACCTCACTGTGTTACAGGACAATTATTAACCAGTGATACAGTGACAAAAATATGAGCAAGAAAATAAAGCTTACTGGGACAAAAGATAATGTTTTGCTTATTCTGTTAGCTCCTTCAAATTAAAGATGATGTATATTATCATAATAAACAGTATGACTTAGAATGCATATATCCTTATGTTTTCACTTGACTTTCATTAAGGCATATTATCTAGTTAGGTTCCTCGATATGTGATCAAATATTCTTCCTGAAACTCATTTTCCATGGTTTCAGTTAAGCATCATCAACAGTGCCTGAATATCTAAGTGGGAAATTCCGCAAAGGCCAATTCATAGTTGTGTATCTTTACAGGAGTACATTGCTATGCTTATTCTATTTTTTATTAGTTATCAAATTCCTGCTAACCCTAATTTATAAATAAAAGTTTACTAGGGTTTGTATGTGGAAGAAAAAGGCACAGACACTATCCACAGTTCCCTGCATCCACTGGGGATCTTTGAAAATAACCCCTGCAGATTGGGAAGTACTCTAACACACGTAACTTTATATGTTACTCAAGTGTTTTGTTAGCTGCTTTTTATGCATTACCTCTGTGTTTAAGTGATGAAATTATATAACATAGAGGGAAACAGCATAAAATAAATATATTAAAAATCCACTATAAACACATATGATTTTAAAGCAATTACTTAAATTGTTTTCTTTTCAGTTTCTTATTCAAAAAAATAAATATGAAATTATTGCACTGGACAATTATAGTGAAATGTATTTTCACAAAAACAATGCCTAAAATACACATCAGATAAATTTTAGAAATAAAAAATAGCTATTATTTTCCATCTTTGTAGCAAAAGAAAACAAAATCCAGAAGTTTCAAGATGCCTTCCAAAACAAGATGATAATAACAATAATAGGATGAACTCTTCACTCTAACTCATGTTTTGGTCTTCACACCATAGCTGTCTATTTATTAATGTTGTATATTTCTTTTGTGTGATGCTATACATCACTTTTTGTTAATTTTCTTTTAAAAACTGGAACTTTGTGTCTATACATTTTTGAGCTACAAAATTCAAAATCAAATGAAAAAGCATGTTTTTTCATTGGTTAAAGTATAAGAACGGGATTTGATTTTCTGTTGTCACTAAGTTTGGTTAAACAGATTATCACCATTCTAATAACCTCATTTGTGAAACAGTTGTTAAGTTCATTTTGTAGGGCTTTGAGAACTAAATGCTAATGTTTGCAACATATTTAGCACCATTAATAGCTCACTGCAATCCCTCAGGAAGTACTAGTTGACACTATTATTGCTTTCCTTGCTTACTAAACATATTCTAAATGTGCATTGTCTTCTTACTAACTGAACTGTTGCCTTAGTTGCACTATATTTCAAGGAACTATATAACCAAACATAATGCAAAGAAGGATAATCAAATAAACTTCCCCAGAACACACCAGCAAAGTTCTGTTTGCTCAATTTTCACATATTTTGATAATCACGGAACTCGTTATTTCCATCTGTAAAGGTTCAATTCCCTTGTAGAAGTTCAGCTAGCAGGAGGCTGCACTGAGGAAGCAAGGGGGATTAGTGGAGAATCTGTGGAATAGAACAGAGCTTGGAAGCACTGTTTGCAGTCAGCCTGGAAAGGCCGAGAATGACCATGATCCTCCCCTTTCAGGTTGCTACAAGGAAGAAAAACACTTCTTCCTCCCATTCACCCACAGTGTGACATCGTGAAAGAGGTATAAAATTTCTCAATAAAAGCCCCCGCAAAAAAAGAAAGAAAGAAAAGGAAACCCAAAGCAAACAATGAGATTATACCTGGAAAAATGGTAGGACCAAGTCAATACCTTTCAACAATGCAAATGCTAATTTTAGAATCAAGAGATACAGACTGGCGGAACAGATTAAAACAAAAAAAGACACATCTGTTTGCTTCCTACAAAAATGCACACTTCATCAACATAGTCACACACAGATTGAAAGTGAAAGGATGGAAAAAGGTGTTTCATGCCAATGGAAAGGAAAAATGAACAATGAACACAAGAACTACTAAAAGAGATGAGCAAGGTCACTCAGGTCATTACATAATGATCAAGAGATTAATTCAATTAGAAGTGACTGTTGTGAATTTATACATACCCGCATCAGTGCATCTGGTTATTTAAAGCAATTGATAATGGATCCAAAGAAAGATACATAATCCATTACAACAATAATCGGGGATTCCAATATCCTATTTTAATCAATGTACAGATTGACTCCATAGAAAATCAACAAAGAAATAACAAATCTAATCTTTACTAAGCATAAAATGGCCCTAATTGATATCTACAAAACACTACATGCTACAGAAGCAGAATACACACTCTTTTCAACAATTCACTGTTGCCAGCTCTAGAACAGACCACATGATAAAGCAAATCTCAGCAAACTAAATATGTATATTTACATATACATATACACATATATGTATGTATATGAATCCCACCATGTTTGTTTCTAACCACAGATTAGCCAAATTAATAAAATCAAAATGGTTATACTATCAAAAACAACATGCAGATGCAATGTGATCCCAACCAAAATACCTATGACATTCTTCTTCGGTATAGAAAAAAGGATGTTAAAATTCATATGGAAATACAATAGACCCAGAATAGTTAAGCCAATTTAAAAAAGCAAAAAGAAACGTGAAGGCATTACTATACCAGACTTCAAGTTGTACCACAGAGCAATTGGATTAAAACATCCTGGTATTAGGAAAAAAGTCCAAAAAGAAAATAACACCAATGGAACAGATATAAATCCCAGAAATTAATCAACTAATTTTTGACAAATAAACCAAAATCATTGCAGGGAGAAAGGGCAGATCTTCAATAAATGCTGCTGGAAAAATCGGATCTATATCCACAGAAACATTAAACAAGACCTCCCCTACCATATATCTTGCTTTTTAAAGATTTATTTATTTTTACTGGAAAGTCGGATATACAGAGAGAAAGAGAGAGAGAAAGAGAGAGGAAGATTCTCTATCCAATGATTTACTCCAAAACTGGTGCAGTGCGGTAGCCAAGCGGCTAAACTCCTCACCTTGCACACACACCAGGGTCCCATATGAGTATCTGTTCTAGTCCTACCAGCACTGTTTTCCATCCAGCTCCCTGTTTGTGCCTGGCAAAGCAGAAAAAGATGATGCAGCGCCTTGGGACTCTGTACCTGCATGGGAGACCTAGAAGAAACTCCTGGTTTCAGGTCGGCTGTTGCAGTCACTTGGGGGAGTGAATTGGTGGATGGAAGATAATCCTCTGTCTTTCCTCTCTCTGTATATCTGACTTTACAATAAAAATAAATACATCTTTTTTTTAAAAAAAATCAACTCTAAATGTATTGGATATCTATATCTAAGGCCTGATACTATAAATTTACTTGTGGAAAGATTTGGAGACACATTGTAAGACCCAGATGTACGCTAAGACTTCTTAGAAAAGACCTCTGAAGCTCAGGCAATTAAAATAAAAATAAAAAATGGAATTGCGTCAAACTAAGAAGTTTGGCACTGCAAAAGACACCATCCCCAAAAATGAAGAGCCAGTCAACTGAATGCATGAAAAATTTTTGCAAACTATGCATCCGATAGAACATTAATACTTAGGATCTATAAAGATCTCAAGTAACCTAACCTTAACAAAACAAATAGTCCAGTTGAGAAATAGGCAAAGAAGACTGGCAGGTATTTCTTAAGTGATGAAGCTCAAATGGGCAACAGACATATGAGAAAATATTCAAGTTGACTGACCATTAGGGAAATGCAAATTCAAAAAAATCTCAGCGTTTCACTTCATCCCTGTTAAAACCGCTATCACCTGGAAATCAAAAAACAGCAAATGCTGCTGAGGATGTGAGGGAAAAGGGGAACCTAATTCACTTTTGGTGGGAATGAAAGCTATTACAACCATTATAGAAGATAATATAGACATACCTCAAAAATTAAAAAAAAATTCTCACTACTTAGAATTCATAAAAAAAAAGTAAAGTATATTAGAGTTATCTGAAACCCCATTTTTATGGCAGTCCAATTTATACTAGTAAAGAAATGGAATCAATCCAGATGCCCCAAAACAGATGACTAGATAAATCAAATGGATATGTATATACTATATATATGGAATATATATACTATGGAATATTACTTAGCCAGTAAAAAATAATGAAACTTTTTTCTTTTGCAACTAAGAGGATGTAATTGGAAACTGCTAAGCTTAGTGAAATAAGGTTTTATCAAAATATAAGCATCATGTGTTTTGCCTGACATGTGATAACTAGTACACACAATATTAAAAAACTAATCTATAGCTTCAAAAGTGACATTGAAATTTGACCATTTTGCTCAGTCTTTCTACACTTGAGACAGGTTTTTTAATTCTTTGCTTATTATTATCCTATTCTTCATTGTCATTATTATTTTCACCTGGAATTTGTTGATACAGACACATAATGGAGTGTTAAATATGTGGAAAATAAATTATATAAAATTTTAAAAATCATCTCAGTAAAAGTTGTTCTCTAAAAATGTCTAAAAACTTAGTAAAGATAATCTAATGTCTTCTGGTTTGAAAACTATATAACTACATTAAGATTGAAACAACAATGCAGATGTTACCAAATATGAAGGGCTTTGAAACTTTGTCAGCGAATATGTGATCATATTTTGAGAAAAGATTAAACTCTATGAACAAATATTTGATAACACTGTGCAATACATTTAAAATAATTTTAAACTCTAAATTCAAAGAAAGCATCAAAATAACTACAAGATAGAGAAAATATATACAGAAATATATAAATATATGTGTATTTCTATATATAGGTATATATGTATAACCACAAAGTGTATAGAATATAGGAAAAAGATGAAAAATATAGAAAAGCACAGCCCCCTGAAATTTTAGTGAATTCTCAACTTCTTTTCATCAATAGTACATGGATATAAGGAAATACAAGTCTCAAAATGTCTTGTGGGTGTAACAAAGCCACAATTTTCAGGAAAATTGTAAAATATGTTTGTAATACTGCTTATTCTATAACTGTATAAACATAGTACTTACTATACCAATTTGAAAAATGAGGAATAATGTACCACTGAATCTGTTTATATCCTTCATTTAAGGAAGTCCCTGTTTGTGACATGAGTGTAGCAAAGGATGTGATAAATGTGTTGGGAGGTTAATATGGCTTCCCTAACACACACACACACACACACACACACACACACGCCTAGCCTATTACAGTATTGGCAAATAATTTGCTGCTACGGTTTTAGAACCATAAAGAAAATAACTAATCTTTCCTCCTGCTTAAATCATCCAAGACAGAAACTTGATGTAACTCTTTACTTCTCCCTAAAGATTCTCTTTGGGCCCACCTGAAACGTGTGCCATAAAATTATCACGTATTATCACAGATTCTCTCTATGTGACTCACTGATATATTATAAAATGCATATGCTGTGGGTCATTAGACATAAATCATCACAATTCTCATGAAAATTAAGTGCTGGCAGAAATACAAGTTTCCCCATACCTGCAGATAATATCACTAAATTCTCCCATTAAATCATGAGGTTTGAAGTGATACGTGACTGTCTGGCCTATCCAGTATTCTTTACACCACCCTGAACTGACAAAAATGCACACATAAAAATCTTTATCTCTTTAAACATTCATGGCTGATGGGACATTACATTGTGCAAGCTCATGAAAACACTTGGTGCTTAATAAACATGCACAGTTTTTATGTGTCAGAGATTTAAAAGTGCAAATGAGTTTTTATAAGACCTGGTTTATTCAGAGGAATTTATTTGACTATATGAGTAGTCTAGTTAAATGCTACACAGAAACAGCTTACTGTTTCATAAATTTAGAAGACCCTTCATTAACATTTAAGAAACCACCTTGTGGTCACTTATTTATATGATGACAAACTAGAAATGATTAATTACTTACTGCCAATAACAATGTTATATGCCAACCTTTTCAAAACAATAAAGCATCCCAGTCACAAGAATGTAAATTTGGACACATGCCTACTATATAGCAAAAACCAACCAACTTTAAAATCTCAATAAAAGTTCTTCAGGGATGATGACATTATAGTTGGAACTGTGTAATTTCTTCATGACTCTATATTTAGAAAAAAAAAAAGCTGCAATGTTAAAAAAAATTTATAAGCACTGTTATAATGTATTGATTACTCAATACCATGCCAATTAATTCCATAATGTTGTAAATTGTTGTTGATGTTGTGCTGGGGCTTTCAATTGATAGGGATGATATTCTGCCAGCTCTAACTTCAGACCAGAAAAGGCCTCCCCAAGAAACTGTTGAATTTATCTGGACAATAAGATGTTGGACTCTATGCTGGGTATATGGTTGCAACGAAAGAATCTTGACTGAATTTGAACTGTAATACTGCAACTAGGTGGAGGAATCCACCATGGGGGAATGGCACAGGGAGGGAATGGAGGAATCCCAGAACCTATGAAACTGTGTCACATAATGCAACATAATTAATAAAAAAAAATTATAAGCAACTCAGGTGGTTTCAAAAGCAGGCTATTTTTCCTAGAGTGTTGAAGTGAACTATGAAACTATTACTGTCTACAGTTGGGACTTGGTTTCTTAGGCATTATAATTCATTAATGTTTGATTAAGTGTACCATAAGTACAGTGGATTTATAATCTTTTCCTTGGGTGATTGTGATCAAGAGGAGTACAGATTATTTCCTTGAGCTTTCACAAGCAGGTTGCAAATTGTTCTTTATTTTCACGGTTTTTGTGAACACATGCATTCAGCAATTACTTTGCTGGTTTAGTAAATTCTTCACAAATTTGTAACACTATGTTGTCAATCTTAGATTTTAGTAAGAAAGGCCAAAAATGTTTAAAAAGTGAAAAGCAGTTCAATTAAGATGCAGCTTTATGCTTGCTAGGGCTGGAGGTCAGAGGTGTATCTAAACATAGAGTATACATGGTTGCACTAACAATTTCACTTCGAGGAGAACTACCTATTTCTGCTCATTTGGGGTAGGAAAGACTTGTTAAAATAGTAGCTTGTCAGGATTGCTACCATATCTTAAACTTTTCTCTGAATCAGCTCCATATTTAGATTTTTGCCTCTTTGTAGAGAAATGCAAAGAACTGAACCTACTGCAATCTGCCTGGGGAGCAAGACCTCATTAGGAAGAGGTGTGTTTAAAGAAGGAGGCATGGCTGGTTGAATCCAGTTCTGGTGCTTCTGAAAATAACACATAGTCAAGTGAACGGCTACAGTGGAAGGTCAAACTTTTCTATGTTTAGCTATTTGAGTTTGTGTTAATTAATAAGAAATGTTCTGTAAATACACATTCTTAATTGCAAGTACATTAAATATTCATTTGTAACATTTGCTCTAAAAACACTGATTTCTTAATGACTAGGAAATGAATAGGTCATACTGCTGGTGCACACAGAACTGTTCCTGATGCATTGGCAAATGAAACTAATGGAAGCTAGTAGTGTTGGAGTTTACCAGGGATACAGAAAGTAGTTTCCACATATACAAAAGGTTTTTGATATTATCTTTCCAACATATGCTTTTTCTAGAAGTCAAGAATCCATTTATTTAAAAGACACTAAATATTATACATGTTTTCTCTTCATGCACAGGATTTAATGGCTCAAAATTTTTATGTAATTGAGGCAGACTTCAATTGTTTTGCCCACATCATACTTCCTAATTTTTTAATTATCAAAAATATTTATTCTTAGCATACAAAATATAATTTTAATATTACGTTCTACTCAATTTTCAAGTAAGATATCGAAGCCTTTGAAAATAGAAGGAAGAAAAGTAGTAAAACTGGAAGGAGGAATTTGTAAGGTGCTGATGAGATTCCAAAAACAGGTTAGCTCCATTTTGAATGAAGCAGAGTTTTAAATAAGGTCCTCCATATGTCCATCAGAATTTTTGTGAGAATAAAACATCTATCTTGTTCTAAGGATTAGGGTAGTCAAGGGAATCTAGAAAATACTGATCCTATTAGGAGCATGCCTGACTATCCTTAATGTATTCGAAACTCTTGGTTTCAATGTATTTTGATGCAAAAACATTGCAAAGCTCTGATAAGGACACATCAGATACTACCTACTAATTCTCAGGAGAGGGAAATCTCTAAAAATACAGACAAAACCAAATGCCTTCGGAGAAGTTCTGCAGAGATCATGGTCTGTTCTACTGGAGTCAAGACAAAACAACTCTAATCCTTCGGCAGCTGTCATAACAACTGATTTTTCATTACAAGGGCCTTCACTCAGGTAGGTTCTGAGCCAAAAATAATTTCACCCTTTAAAGAGAAATTCCCTGCCTTTACTTGTGTCACTCAACTAAGTATCCAACAGCCTGCTATTATAACTTTCCTCTTAAAGGGCATGATTTAATTCCTAACACCTTTTACTCAAGAGTTTCTAGTTAAATAAGCAAGAATCAAAGCCATGTCCATGGCCTAGATTCTAATACCTTCTAGACTTCACTTTTTTTCACTTCACTGATACATTTTGCTACAGCATTAGCATCCTTGAATGCTCTTCAAATTTTCCGGCCAGTCTCCCCCCATAAGCTACTTGGAATACCATTCCCCTAGATGTAGAGATGCATGCCTTCCTCCATCTCAGACTGAGTATTTTCAAATTTTCCATATCACTGAAGCCTGCTTTTATCACTTTAGCAATAATAGTTGTTCTATCCTTTCTCATTCCCTTAATTTCCTCCCTGTCAATGCATCTACTCACTCAAGTCATACTGAATATGTATCCAATTTTTATTTCCTCTACCTTTTTGAATTTGACTAATATTAGAACAAAATTTGTGAATTTTGGACCACAGCTGTACCTGAGAGCCAAGAACAACACTTTCAACATGGTCAGCACTTAATAAATGTTTTTGGACAAAATAATTTGCAAGCCATGGAAAAAAGCTCAAATATCCTAAACATGCTCTCAATTTTTAAGATCTTATCTAACAAATATTGACATGATGTAACAATTTTTGCATTGGGATACATCTGGAGAGATGCTCTGAGAGCATCAGAATACAATTATTATTGTTCCTAGAAAGCACATGTTAATTTTTAGCTACATACACAATTTCTTGCAATATGCTATTTCCATGAGCATTTGAAGATACCTCGTGTTTGTGCCTAAATACACATATATGTGTGTGTGCTCAACTATCTATACCTACCATCTATCCATTTAAGTGTGTGATTTAAACATATTTGATAATTAGGGTTCATTTTAAAATAGATTCATTTATTTTTATTGAAAAGGCAGATTTGTAGAGAGAAGGCAAGAAAGAGAGAAAAATCTTTTACCTTCTAGTTCACCCCCCAAATGGTTATAATGGCCAAAGCTGAGCCAATTCAAAGCCAGGAATTTCTTCCAGGTCACCCTCGAGGGTGCAGGGTCCAATGACTTTGGGCCATCCTCTGTTACTTTCCCAGGCCACAGAGAACTGAATGGGAAGCAGCGCAGCCTAGACATAAATCGGCACCAATATAAGATACCTGTACTTGCAAGTAGAGAATTAGCCAGTAAGTAGTATCATTGCACTGGCCCCTCTTCATCTTGTGCTCTTCATTCTTACAGTTAAGGTCTGTGCTGATCCAGCCCATGTTAAGGGCACTCCTCTGGAAGATATCCACAAACTCTAAGTGGCTTTACATGGTAAAGAGAAGGCGCTGGAGCTGGCACAGTAGCCTGGTTGCTAAATACCTCATCTTGCATGGCCAGGATTCCATATGGGCACCGGTTCTAATCCCGGTGACCCTGCTTTCTATCCAGCTCCCTGCTTGTGGCCTGGGAAAGCAGCTGAGGATTGTCCAAGATTCCTGCACCTGCTCAGAGACCCAGATGAAGCTTAGGGCTCCTGCCTTCGGATTGGCTCAGCTCTGGCTATTGAAGCTGCTTCGGGAGTGAATTAAAAGACAGAAGATATTCCTTTCTGTTTCTCCTCCTGTCTGTATATCTGCCTTTCAATAAAAATAAATAAATCTTTACAAAAAAAGAGGGGTCTTTAGCTGTCCTTTTCTCATCTTAGAAGAGGACTGGCTTTACAGGATTAAATACCCATCCTTATGACATAATCCAACAACTAATCATCTCCTTACAGATCATATCACAAATGTAGTCACACTGGGGATTAAATCTCCAACAGATATATTTCAGGGAGAATGAAGAAATTTAATTAAGATGATGAATTTGTTAATGTCACTAAATAGGCCTTACAAACTGATGACTATTTCTCTAATTTTGAAATATTTTATCAATAAACAGAAACATTGTGTTCTCTATCACAATATTTCCTTCTTTTGACAAAATTTTCCATTAGTTATTGCCCACTTGATTTTATAATGTTTTAGTAAACAGCCCATCTCATTTACTAATATATTTGATATCAATATTTATCACAAAATTCATAACCTTTTTCAAATGGTTTCTAATTTTTTTCAGAAACAGGTGTTAAGGTTAATAAATCACTGATGTTCAATGAATCAGATAATTTTTCAGTAATTGCTTTGGATAGACTAATGTCAAGCGTTTCTTTCACCTGAGCTTCATCCTTTCATTTTACTCTTACAGGTGTCAATTTAAATTGAGAGACAGCATAGCATGGTGATTAACCATGTGAATTCAAAAGCCTAACTTCTCAGAGGTGAATTATATTTTAGTGATTAACAACTTTGTGATGTTGACAAATTTATAGTAATTTCATGCTTGTGTTATTTATCCCACCTGAAATATCAGAATTATACTAATATCTCACTTCTCAGGGTACTGTTAAGTGCATTGATTGATTCGTGTATACCATTTAGAAGATGAGTACAAAATTAGCATTGGATAAATATAATCTATTATATTGATTTTGTCCTTGAGGGCATGGAGTAACAATGATATAAGTGAGAGAGCTATTCATTCATCTGTCTTCCTTCTGCTCTGTACTTCAATTGCAGAAAAGAAAAATACTCAGAAACCGAGAATGAAGGAAACAAACTCCTCTGGTTGTTTGGGCTTACTAGTCATCATCAGCATTCTGAACTCTGAGTGTGAAGACTTCTCAGCCTTTTTCTACACATGTATACTAAATTCCCACAACAAAATAAACACTGAAGCCAAAGCATTCATATAAATCTGCACTCAAGTAAACAAAGACAACATAGTACCTTATAAACCATCACCATGGGTTATCAGCAATCAGTATAAACAGCCATTTGTAGAGAATAAAGCAGAGCTTTAAGTGAATATAATACTCAGATGCCCTGTGAATCAGTCATAGGATAGGGAATTTGTTAGATGTAACTTGAGGCTTATTCCTCCCATAATCTTGCAGTAACATCTTTGAAAAGTAAACAGATGTGATCTAGATGCTAAGTAGGCTTTCATCTTGTTTTATGATGCACAAAGGTAGTTAGATGCTGCCAAAATTTGGCTGAAGATAGATGCTGTGGACTACATGGAATATTTTGGAGTCCATTTTTAGAAACAACACCATACAGTAACACGAGACCTTGCTGCTTCTAAGAGGTGATTCTAAGGCTTAAATGGAGGGGGAAAAAAAGTAAATTCTGGTACTCCTTTTTGTTTATTTCTTTGGGTTCCCATATTTTATTTCCAAGTGTCCCATTTCTCATTTCTTCTCCAAGTGTCATTGGTATATGAAAGACAGTTATTGTTTCATTTAATCTGTGACTTACTAAAAGTAAACAAACATATCTGCCATCAGATTGATATTTGAAAACTGAAGCTACCATGCAATGTAATGACTTTCTCTGAGAAATTTATGCAACCTCAGAAGATATATTGAAAATAATATTCACAAAAATATGTAAGGAATGAATTAATCATGCATTCATTTCAAGATAACTTAATTTCACTTTGGAATAATCAACAAAAAGGAAATTCAAGAAGAGCTTATCTGTTTGATAATTTTTCATGCAAAAAGAATTTGCTGAGTAGTGTCTGTGCTATTAATCTGCCAGTCCTCATTGGAACATGAAATTTGTGATGTGCAGCAAGTGTCAGACTCAACTAATTATACTGTTTGCCTAATGAATAAACTATTGCTATTGATTTTCTGCCTTTCCATGTTTTTCAGTACTTATAAAAGATACATGCACTGACATTTCTGTTACTTTCAAAAGCATACACCTATCCTAAGAAAAATATTGTCACGGAAAATTTTCCAATAATGCACTTTATTTTTATTTTTAAAGATTTATTATTTCATTTTATTTCATTTGAAAGGGAAGGTTACAGAGAGAAAGAGGAAGATACACAGAGAGCTCTTCCATCCACTGATTCACTCTCCAGATGACTACAATAGCTAGAGCTAGGAAAGACTGAACCAAGAGGCTGGAACGCCAGCCAGGTCTCACATGTGAATGCAAGAGTGCAAGCAATTGGATCATCCTCCACTAATTTCCCAGGCACATTGACAGGGAGATAGATCCAAAGTGGAGAAATCAATACTGAATTGATGCTGAAATGGGATGCTGCAATTGCAGGCAATAGCTTTACTTGCTATGCAAAAATGATATCGCTGGTTCACTTTATTTTAGGTGGAAGTTGTTTCTTAGTCTAATTTGTTTTCTGTTAAATGCCCCCTTTCCAAATTCCTATCTAAGTAAGAGAATTAGTAAAAGTGTTGCTTCAGGACTGGAGAGAGAGACGCTTATACATATAGCTTTATGAAAGGACTGTGATGAGAGATTGCTGAATCATTGTAAAAATGGTTTGTAAAATGCAGAAAATTAGAAATTATAATTATTTTTCCTATAAACGGAAATGGGAAAAAAGGAAATAAAATGTCCAGATATCTGAAAACTTATTTTTTTAGTTTATTTATTTTTATTGGAAAGGCAGACTAATAACGAGGAGAGACAAAAGAGAAAGATCTTCCATCTGCTGGTTCACTCCCTAAATGACCACAATGCCCAGAGCTGAGCCAATCAGAAGCAGGAGTCAGGGGCATCATCTGGGTCGCTCAAGCGGGTGCAGGATTGCAAGATTTGGGCTATAGAGAATACTCTAATTAGCACTGTAAGTAAAGCAATGAAAATGGTAACAGTAATAATTTAACATTTAGACAAATACCAAGGCCTGCCTTTCATTTTGTTGTAGCTTCCAGAAAAGCCAAACATAAACTAACCCTCCACCTGCTAAAATTGTTATTTATTTGATACAATTAGTATCACAAACTTTTACTTCTATCATATCTGACCTGTGTGGGGGAAAAAAAATCAGTAACTATGCTTTCAGTTCTCATAAATCAAGCTCTTCATTCTAGGTCTCAGTGTTCTGGGTACATTTTAACTTATTCCTAATGATAAAGTAAAACATCAAAAACATTATATATGTGAGTATAGTGAATAGCATTAGGTACTTGATCTTAGGAATATTTAAGTGTAAGAGGTTCTGCTCCAGCTCTATATGATTCCATGCAGAATTCTGTACTTGAAGAATTTACAACTTTAGCAGACTAATTAGCATAAATTTCATATACTTTTTCTATTCTCTTCAATCATAAGAGATGGGATGAACTCTTATATTTCTCTAGAATCTGACCTGTGGTTAATGTGGAAACCCTAAGTTAGTAATTATTCCCTAAATTATAGTCTAAAATGTTTTGGGTGCAAGTCATATAATACTGACTCCTGCACTCAATGTAGCAATTCTTAACCATGGCTATACAATTTGAGTCAGCTTTAAAATATTCTGATGACCACAACACAATAATTTCCATTAGAATCTCCAAAATTGGGATTAGAAGTTCCCAAATGATTCTAACATACATGCATGGTAGAGGAATCCTTACAAAAGCAGACAAACGAAAAAAGAGTTTCAGCGATCTGACTCTTGTGACATAAAGGAGTTAGTGAACTACTCATCTAAATTTAAATTTTCTCTTTCCAAAATGATTTGCCAATTGTTGTTCACCGTTGACTTCATTTTAAAAAGGGGTTATAACAGAGAAATAGCTTAATAGATTTAGCTGCACTTTACATGTTGTTCATAACGTATTAATACATGGTCTTACACTATCTGGCCTTAAATTAAATGCAACTTCATTTTTCAAAAACACTGTCGTATATGAGCTTAATTTTGATACTTTTAAGGTAACAGTAACAGAACAGAGCAATGGTGGGTATGAGTCAGTGGAATTCATACAAGACAGCACTTTCCATGGGATACAGGGAGACTCTAGTGTGCTAGAAGGGAATGGAGAGCTTTAGCAATAAGACCTGTGTGAGCAGCAGGTCTTATATGACCATTCTGTCTAGATCATGCAAGCGCAAATACTTACTAACACTTACATTAATACTAACACACATATACCATCCAGGATTTTTTAAAGTTTCTGTATTATATATAAACATACAATTCTTCCCACTTCATATCACTAATAACAAAGTAAATCAAATCTGGTGTGTTTTTATTTCATTTCATAATTCTAGCAGCTTTTGCATAAATGAGACCTGTGTCCTGCAATTTTGTCAAATAGCACTTTGTCTTTGAGAAGAGAATATAATCACTTTTAGAATGTGTAATAAGAGACAGTAAATTATGGGAGTTTGCTGCAGTGTCGTGACCTTTTCAGTATTCAGTAGTTTGACTATGTGGTCTTTCTATCACACTTGATTAAAGCTCCACTAAGCATCAGGAAAGTTAATGTGAGATAAAACATTTTTTAAAATGGCACAGCATTAATCCTTTCGTATGGCATGAGTTGGACTGGGAACTGTGAGACATCTGTAACAAATTCCAATGTCTCTGCCATAGTTGCAAATCTCCAGACAGAAGCCATTGGCTTTAGATGGTGAAACTGACCTGGCAAAGCCTTAATCCAGCACTTTTCAGTTATGACGTAATTCAAATGTGCCTGCCACGGACAGACATTCGACAGGACCTTGGGAAGCATGGAATGTTTGTCTATGCTCTGAAGTATCACCTATATGTTTACAAGATAACCAGTGACACTATTAAACTATCTGCAGTAACACATTGAAAAGTAAAACCTCAGTGGGAGAAAGTTAGTTTACATTCAATAAGATAATCAATAACTCACAGAAATCATTGGTAAGCTGACAGCTATACCTTATCAACTATTCCACAGATTTATTTAAGATACAGCAAATAGCAAAAAATTGAACAGTTCAAATATAGGACATGGTCAGATTCCATTTATCAGTCTTGCAAAACATCAATTTTCTAATTCTAAAATAACATTTTATGGAATAGGATGCAGTATTTTCAGTATTTTTTCTTTATGAGTCTGATTTATTTTACATAGCATAATATCCTCCAAGTTCACCCATTTTGTTGTGACAGGACTACCATGCTAAAATACCAGAAACAAAGAAGGGACTACCAGATACATTGGGAGTTAAGCAAATATATGGAAATGGGGATGCAAATTTGCAACTATATCTGGAAATAAATATAGCAGAAGTTAATACTGTTCTATTGCATGCTGGAGTTTCAGTGAAAGAGTAGATTTTCCATGCTTCTCCCTTCCCCCTCAAACACAAGAGTGTACAGCCATCATCTCACTGTGTTTACAAATACTAAACTACCATGTTGAACATCTTAAATATATGCAATAAAATACAGAAATGACTCAAAAATAAAGTTAGTTAACTGATGTTTCAACACATTTGAGAGCTCAGTGTACTGTAAGTAGGTATCCTCTCTACAAGTCTGTTATATATATATAACTATCAATATGTAAGATTTATGGCTGTGTTGTGATGAATAACAATTCTTTTTTTGTTCACAGATAATCATTTCAGATCTAACCAAGTGTGGGTACTCCACATACACATGGACAGAACTTCTCTGAGTGAGAAATGAGAACACCTGCATAATCAAATACATTAACTTTTCCTTCACGGTTTCCATCACACTAACAGGTTTCTTGCAAAACTACTTTCAACTGTGTTATAGATTTGGAAAATAAGATGTACTACAAATCTATAGTAACCAGAAGAGTACAGTCATGAGATAAAAACTTCACAGAGACTGACAACAAAATAGAGAACCCCAGAATCCAGCCACGTACTTATGCCAAGTGATTTTCAACAACAGTGCCAACAGCATATCATGAGGAAAGGACAGTCTAATAAGTGATACTGGTGCTTATCAAATAAATTGAAAGTATGTCACTACAAAATGTGAAAGAAAATTTAAAAAGGACGAATTGAAGGGTGGGAATGAGAGAACTAAGGAGAGTAAGGCGGAAGTATCATTATGTTTCTGAAACCATATTTACTAAATGTATCTATTCCTTTATATTTAGAAAATTTTAAGAGATCATTTTAGAAAATTAATTCATTACCACCTTACATCTTTATGCTTTGATCAAGATTTTTTGACAACACAAAGAGACTATAAAATATTCTTGGGAGATAGCATTAAATGAATAATTATTTGAATGCAAATAATCTGAAACCTGTGTACTACTTTTTAAATTTTATTTATTTATTTGAAAGGCAATGTTATAGAAAGTGAATGCTACACAGAGTCTCAAAAAGAATACAGGGTGTTTTTCCATAATATAAGATTTTCATGAAATAAGTCATAGATATTTTCCTAGCTGAAGACTGAGTTCAGGTTGGAGTTATTATTTAAAGTTAGGAAAACTGTCATTTAAAAGTTCAAAGGAATTTCTATTTATTAAACTTTAAAACTTTAATTTATCTTTGTGCCATTTCCCTTTGAGCAGTGAAATATAAATCATTTGGCACAGGCTTCTGAGTTAGGCAAGACCTAAATGCAGGGAAGCAACTGAAAGGAAGAATTTATGGATTAAACATTTAAGTGCTGTATTTACTAATGTAAATTTACTGTTTATTGTAGCAGATTTATATCCCTGTGCAAGCTTTACTTAGATTAATGCTGAGTTTTTTCTGAAGAATTTAAATTGTCCTAAATCTTTAACTCGTGGCTCATTCATGTACAGAGGGGCATGCTCTGATTGAAGCATGCTCCCGCGGTTTCTGGAATGTAGATCCTGAAGACAGCTAGGACTCCAAGCTAATAGGCTCTCCATCTCATTTCAGAAGATATTCCACAAAAAAACTGTAGTTACTGCTCTGAGGTAGTAAGCCCAGAGGACACAGGTATTTTATTTCTGCTTGATTATTTTTAGATCTTGGGAAAAGTAGCTAACATTGAACAATGTTCTGCTAGGAACCCATCTCCATGCTGATAAACAGACCCATACAATCTGTGCACTACAAAAGTGGAGGATGTCTGGGAGAGGAAAAATTTTGAAATTCAGTCTGGCACAAAAAACATTCTTATATATTTTTTTTACTTTTTTGATTTTTAATTTTCTCTCTTTATGAGAAAGAGAGACAGGGGAGAGAAGAGGGAGGCAGAAAGAGAGGTCCCATCCAGTGGTTCACTCTCCAAAGGCCTTCAATGGCTGTGGCTGGGCCAGAGCCAGAAACCAGGAACAGAAACCAAGGCTCCCACATGAATGGCAAGAACGTAGAGCTTGAGTCATCACTGCTGGTTCAAGGGTTACATTATTTGGAAGCTGGAGTCATGAGACAAAGCCAGGGACTGAACCCAGAAGATGTGGAATGCAGCATCTTAATCTCTAGAATACATGCCTACTCCCCATCCTTAATTTGTGGGAACATGGAATCTACTCAATAAGCCACTAATCCTTTAAATCTGAAACTGTAAGTGGCAGATCATTCTATCTACCTAAAAGAGAATGGAGATACCTTCAAAGTCACGACAGCGTCTGAATATATTTGCAGAGGCCATGGCTATAGTCATATATAAGGGAAGCCAGATTTACCTGTAAGGATGAAATCTATATATTACAAGTTTCTCAAGAAACTATCATGACATAAAGACTTAGAAGATGTGGTTTAAGCTAGAATGTGGAAGCTTTTTTTCTCTCTAAATATGGGTGTCTTCTCCTCCCTGCCCTCCAACTGTTGTTTCTAAGATATGGTCATATACATACATATATACACATATTTATATAAGTACCACGGGTGTTGGTACAGCAGGGCATGTATGGATGATCCTCTTCCATGGGTGATCTCTAAACAAACTCCTCAGTGGTCATACGCTGCATTTTACTTCCCTTCCTAAATTCAAAAGCGCCACAAATTTCTTTCCAATGCCAGTAATTAGAACTGTCTGTCCTACAGAAGTGTAACACAATTGCCCATCCTTTACTAAGCCTACAGTTCAAAAGAGAAAAGCAGTATTTCACTCCCCCTCAAAAAAATATGCATACATCTTTATTGATGGAAGGCCAATATTTGCAGTGGGACTAGGCACAGAGGTCTAGCATGTCAAGAAAACACAAAAATTGAACAATACTTCAGACCGTGGGCCAGCAAGCCACCAGAAGACCACCACAAGGCCTGGGACAGCATGTGAGGTGTGGATTGCCAGGAGAAGGTGATGTGGGGATGTGTGGGAGCGGGCGCTACCAAGAAACTACTTTTCAGCTACGGAATGGCAAAACAGGTCACTGCACTCACAGGTAAACAAGGGAGCTAAGACCAGATGGTTTAGAGCAGGTAACCAGAGGCATGTCTGGGTTAAAGCAACGCACCCACCCACATGGAAGGCCCAAGCTGGGTTAGGTGGTATCAGCGCTGCCTATCAGTGCACAGAAAGGCTACGGTTAAGGGGCCTATCTGGCAGTGCTAGGCCACAGTACCCACAAGTGGATGTCCAGGAAAATACTGATCCCCTTAATTCATTTCAAAATAAATGTCACAGTTCTATTGCTTTTCACATATATTGGAGGACATAAAATATTTTAAAATTCTATCTCAGCAAGTTTGGAAACTGCTGTCAGTCTTAACTATGTTCCTTCATTTACAAAGATTTAGTGTGCTTTTGAGAGATACAGCAGAAGCTATAACTATCATTCTAGATCAAACCAGACCATTAAAATGCATGCAAGACGAGAACTTCAGCCACGAGGCTACTGTGCTGGACCCTAAAAATAAATACTTCCACTCGTGTTTATAAATATTTCCCTTTATGGAACTAAGAACATTGACCTTAAAATATTTTCTCAAAATTTGAAACTCTAACCAACAAAACAGTAATATAAATTTCACCTACATCTTGAGAAAGCACACCAATTGATTCGATTATTAAAACAGTATGAATAGTGTTTCTTTTGCATATTGCTTATTTCCATTGCTCATCATATATAGAAATGTGACTAATAGCTAAAACACCTCACCTTCACAGAGATCACACCCCAAAGAGGCTCCAAAGCCAGGAATCAGTGCTTGCAATTCTTAGAGCAATATACCGAAACTCAAAAGACAAAATGCAATGAAATATGCTCAAAACTTTGGGACAGAAAGGCATATAAGGCCTGACTTGAATCACATAAAAGTCAGTTTTGATGCTGTGCAGAGGGACCTTTGTTTAATCAGCATATGCTGAGGTCCCTCGGGGTACCTAATCCCTCACATCCTCCTCTTTACTCTGCTGAAAACAGTGCTTTGCCTTAAAGCAGGACAGGTCCACTCTGCAGTGGGGCTGCAGGATCGCCCCACCCTTCATTCATGTCTCTGTGTTCCCGGACTAAAAACTGTCAATGTCCATTCGGTAGTTACCCATCCTGTTATCCACAGATACTATGCCACCACGGCTGAATCCATCTGGATTCTTGACAAACAACTGATGTAAAGCTTTTGCTTTTAAAGTCTGTTTGAAATCTGTAAGACCTGAGAGCACAAATTCAAAACTGCCTGAATTTTGTCTTTTCTCGGAGCTGCAGCTCTACACAATCTTAGGTGAACTTGTTTATTTCTTTAGTAACAGTCCCTCAGTTTCGCTAAGGGTCGATATGATTGACTTTACTGTTAACTTTAGTGGCTTGAAGTCTGATTGGCTGTTAGAGCATATGTGTGCTGGGTGCTAGTGTTCCGGCTCAGTACATTCTTTTCTTCCACACACACACTCAAACCCTCTCACTTCTGGATGAGTTCTTTGTACCTGCTCAAAAATCCCCTGAGCAACCATTGCCACTTGCTACCCCTGGTTAGAATCTAGGTACCCACCTAAGGAGGAGGAGTGCTACGCGCATGTCCCACTCCAGAGTGGGAATCAGGTTCCCATGCATCTGTCAGGAAGTGCACTCACTCCACAAAGTAAACTCTTGCCTACAGGAGCATAGCACTAAACAGCAAATTTAAAAAAAAAAAAAAAGGAAAACTTTATGATCACAAGAGAACAAGACTGCGAGAGAAAAAAGAAAGAAAAAAAGCTCATTCTTGTTTTAGAAGGAAAATTCCTACAGTTTTATTTTGTACATGACCCTGCGAAACATGTAGTAGGTCCTAAATCTGAATCTACCATCCTAATTCGATGGTTCTGGGATAATCACTGGCCACTTCAAGTTTGTTGCCTTTGTCTGGAAACTGTGGGTTTTATATTTTCTTTTACACAAGGATATCAACTGGAAACACCTATCTTGATAGAAACCACAGTTTCAGGAGGGAGACATAATGAGTTGCCTTTGAGCTGCTTGAGTGAGCTGTTGTTACTTCCAGCTCTAATCCACTTTCAGCTTGCAAAGCTCCAGATCTTCCACTGGGACCACCAATTCTGGAAGCCTCCTTAACATGCCAAAGGGTAAGGCATGTTTCCCAAATATCAGATTAGACTCTGACAACAGTTCCCACTGAGCGAGCTCCATAAATCTTATCCAGCTTCTGCAATATCTCTTAGCCCCACAGTTAAGCAACATGATATATTAAATAAAATTATGTTGCTTAGCTTAGGAAAACAATTATCACTTTAAAGATCATGTTTTTTGTTGCTTCTTCATATAAATATGTTTTGTGTTTCACAACATGCCAAAATGAATTTTGGTAATCTAGCCTGTTTGTATGCTTCAGGCCAACTGACATTAACACACTTTTAAAGATTGTAGTGCTATCTTCTGCCCCATACATACAATTAAATTTCACATGTTACAGAGTTAGAAGATACTGCGAAATCATGCCCTATTTTTTCTTTCACCACTCAGCCATTTGCACTTGTATGCTTTTCTTAAGCATCTCTGTCTTAGCGAGCCCAAATTTCTGTTATTATAAAAAAGGAACAAAGCAATCAGATAAAAATAATGCACAACTTATGGCCAATGTCTTCCCTTCCCTTCCGTGTTATTAAAAAAAAACAGTATTTAAATTCTCATACTCAGGAAATATTTTGCCCAGAATACTAAAAGATTATCTTCTTATGTAGAGTCAAAAGTATGTACTAGAATCATGTTTCTAAGCCCAATTTCATCATGAAGGCAGAGGTTTTAGAAGCACATCTTCGAAGAAAGCTGAATATAAAATGTATAAATATTCCAAATAGCTTGGACTTTATGACACCATGGCAACAAGCATGTGATTTAGTATGACGGCTTATTCTTGTGGCTGTTTGCTCATCAATCATTTTTCCTCCAAGCCTGCATACTAAATTGACAGGTAGTATTTAAATTCAGGTTTGCAGAGTTCTACTCTCATAACACATGGGGAGTCACAGATACATCAAGTGCATAAGGAAAATGAGACACTGATCTCTAAAAGAATATTCCAGATGCCAGAGAGGCAGCTCTGAGGCTGATCCTCTCCCTGCTATACCGGCATCCTATGGGGGCACCAGTTCTAGTCCTGGTTGCTTCACTTCCAATTGAGCTCCCTGCTATAGCATGGAAGAGCAGCAGAATGTGATTCAAGGCCTGAGGACCTGCACCCGTATGGGAGACCTGCAGGATATTCTCGCTTCCTGCCTTCAGCTCAATTCAGCTCTGGCAGTTGTGGCCATCTGAGGAGTGATTCAGCAGGTGGAAGATTTTTCCCTCTGTCTCTCCTTTCTCTCTATAAATCTACCTTTCAAAAAAAATCCTTAAGAATAATTTCCTAAATTAAAGGCTTTCATTGAATATTATATGACATTAACAAGAAAACAAAAATGTAGTTATTGCTCATGTGCTACTTCAAGAGTAATAAGATTAAAAATGGGAAAATAATTTTGAAATGCCATAAGAAAAAAGCAAAGTGTATATGTATGTTTTGAAAAGGAGTCAGTTGATAAATCACCTGTGTATAATAAGAGACTCTAAGGTTCTCTGAGGTTTAACTCTAAAATATGGGAAAAAACATAACATATTTCACTGGGATGAAAACACACCTCATCTCTCCAATGGGGATCCATCCTTGGATCCATGAGGTGCTGAGCTGAACTCAGGTCTTTCATGAAATTTCCCCCGTCACACATTTCTATATTCAAAATACTGTAAATCTTGCAATTAGCATTACATAAGTCAGATCTTTCAAAGTCCTAATGATCTTATTTTCTAACCCTATAAACTTTTTTTCAAAATTCTTTTCAGATTCATTTTGAAATAGGTTCGCTGAATATCCCTTGATTTTACTTCTCTCTTCTCTCCCCGAATATTTTTGAATTCTATTTTATCTACTTCTTTTTGCTTCATTCTTATTTTTGTTCCACCAAAAATCATTTACTGCTTCTTAAAAATTCTTATGTTAACATAACAATAACCACACTTATGCTAAATTTCATTAAAAGAGCTCACAGAAATGTATGTGCAAATAGAAACACATAAATCCTCCTGGGCATGTGAGAGCTGATGAGGTTACGAGAGCAGAGCTCGTGTAAAAGAAAACCAAGAGTTACCAAGCTCCCTATGTTCTGGAAGAACTTGGAAGAGCACACATGCTCCAGGAAGCAGGCCCATACTGCATTAAACGAACCCCAGAGAAATCATTCACTTTGACAAAATACACTTTATATTAAATAAGAAATCAAAGGCAAATTTTAAAAGACTCGGGCCCGGAGCATTGGCCTAGAGACTAACGTCCTCGCCTTGAACCCGCCAGGATCCCATATGGGCGCCGGTTCTAATCCCAGCAGCTCCACTTCCCATCCAGCTCCCTGCTTGAGGCCTGGGAAAGCAGTCCAGGATGGCCCAAAGCCTTGGGACCCTGCACCCGTATGGGATACTTGGAAGAGCTCCAGGATCTTGGCTTCAGATCAGCGCAGCACCGGCCATTGTGCTTACTTCGGGAGTTAATCATCGGAAGGAAGATCTTCCTTTCTGTCTCTCCTCCTCTCTGTATATCTGACTGTAATGAAAAATAAAATAAATCTTTAAAAAAAATTTTTTAAGACTCAAATATGAGGCCAGCACTGTGGCCCACCAAATGAAGCCACAGCCTGCAACACCAATGCCCCCTAAAGAGTAACAGTTCATGTCCCGATTACTCCACTTCTGTTCCAGCTCCCTGCTAATAGCTCAGGAGAATCAGTGGAAGATAGATATCCCAAATAAATGGTCCCTGCCATCCATGTAGGAAACCTGGATGAAACCCTGGTTTCATGGCTTCAGTCTGGATCAGTTTTGGCCACTGTGTCCACTCTGAGAATAAAGCAGTAGATGAAAGACCTGCCTGTCTGTAAACTCTGACTTCAAAAAAATATATTTTAAAATCATCAAAAAGGGATACTCATCTTAATATTTTATCCTAACTTATGCAATACATTTTAAAGTACACTTAAGGATATATTGGTAGCTTTTAAAATTAGAAATAATGAAATAAATGAAAATAAGTGAATATTCACTGCCAGAAGACAAAGAGAGAGGCGTTTGATCCAGAGGTAGGGATGCTGGTTAAGCCACCATGTCCCAGTTCAATGTCAAGTCATCCTGCCAGAAGACAAAGAGAGAGGTGTTTGATCCAGAGGTAGGGATGCTGGTTAAGCCACCTTGTCCCAGTTCAATGTCAAGTCATCCCTAACTCCTGTTTTCCACTGCTGCAGACGCTAGGAGGCAGGAGATCGGATTCCCACCCACATTAGAAATCTGAATTCATCTGCTGCGTCCTGGGTCACCCCCACACTGAGGCCATTTCAGGCAGTGGAGGAATGAAAAGGAGATATTCATATTCTCTCTCTCTCTTTCTCTCTCTCTCCCCCCTCCCTCTTGCCTCTCAAATAAAAAACATTTTAAAAACAAAAGGAAAATAGAAAGGTAGAAGGCAATGAAGAGAGAAGAGTACGGAAAGAAGATGATAATGAATATGAACGGAAATAAAAGGTATTTTATTAAGGTATTTTATTTACGGCAAACCTTTAGAAATGTCAACACCATAGAAGCCATTCTTTTAAAGAATATTCAAAGAAAGATGATAAAAATAAGGAAATAATATAGATGGCTCAGTGAATAAACTACAAAACAACATGGTAAAATCACACATTGGTAAATTTCAAAATGCAGATGAAAGTAAAGCACACAAAAAGATGGCAGAAATGAAGGCCTGAAAACCTCGAATAGGGATTATTAAATGATAGATGCTAAAACAAGCATGGAAATACTACATGCTGTGAGGAAAAATACATACTACAAAACATATGGATTATAGATATACATATTTAACTTATTAAAAGTGTGTGCTTTGGGAGTAGGAGCAGTGAAAATCATGGAGAAAAGCCAAACAATGCAATACACAGTGGAGTAATAGAAAAACAAATATAACAATAAAGAATCTTCAGATAGACTCACATTAACAATTCACTAGGTTCTCACAGAAAAAAGAGAACAAAATGATATAAATTGAACAATGCTTTTTAAATAGCTTTATATAACAAAGGGAGAAGTTAACAAGCATTATTTACCAAATTCATGAACAACATTCAAGGGATGCTAAATATAGATTAGTTAGCTCAATATGATGATGACTGTTTTAGGTAAAATACCAAGTATTGCATCTCAATAAACAAACAAATGTCAAAAACACAGCATTATTGATTAGATTGCCAAAATAAATTCTGTGTCTGCTTCAGTCTAAAAACTTTACAGCTTGACTAGCTTGGGTTATGAAACCCAAGGATGACTCATAAATTATGTATAGTCCCTCTCTATTTGGGAAGTACTCCAAAAATAAAACAGCTGTATTTATTCAACTGCTTGGAGAATAGCAGAGGGGTACACCTGACTAATGGGTGAGACATGCCAAGTTTCCTGCTCTGGATTTCCACGGTTAGATCAAATACAGTTTCTAACTTCCTGCTGCATGCTATTTTATGAATACGCAAGGCCAAGAATCAAGCCAAGTCACCTAGATTATAAAGCCAACATTGATGCATTTCAGTTTATATATAAGGAGAAATACTCCAAACAAAACTCCCATATCCAAGTGCTTATCCGTCTCCTGCTGTTCTGCTTCTGATCCAGCTTCCTTATAATGTGCCTGGGAAGCAGCAGATGATGACCCAAGGGCTTAAGTTCCTGTCACCTACGGGGAATTTCTGAACGGAGTGCTTGACTCAAGGCTTCAGCACAGCCCAGTCCTAGTCATTGTGGCTATTTGGAGAGTGAATCAGAGTCTAAAAGATCTACCGTAGAGAGGGGTTGAAATTATTACTGTTATTATTCTACTTCATTTTAAGAATTAAAACAAATCTTTCATATCCAATTCAATGATTAAATCTCATTGAACAAGAAGAATTCTTTTGAAACCCTGAAAACTACTGTGCTAATTATGTTTTTTTTCATTTTACAAACTGCTGTCAAAAATGCAAACAATCGTAACATGATATTAGTAATTATCTATCCTACATGATATGGTGTTGTGATGACTTTAGACTTCAGTCAATAAGTACCTTATAATTGATTATTACAAGATTTATGTCTAAACCATCCATTTTCAGTTCTAAGCTTCTCATATATTATAGAAGCATTACATAAAATTGCAAAACTCATTTGAATCAACAAGAGTAAAAACTCCAATTCAGGTTTTCTCAGTAACATCCTAACTAATGCCACCTTCTAAAGTTATTTGGCAACTTTCTCTTTTGTTTATGCTTTGTAATACATATTCAAAGTAGGGAATCTGTTTTGACACATTTTAAATATTTTTCTAAAGAAAGTTATGGTTACAATGTTATAGTCCAGATCTTAACCCTGTGCAAATGAATGCCAATTGCATTTCTAAAAGACAACAAATGCATATAACAGAATACACAATACAGACAATAGGCAACTCTTCATAGTTGTATATCTACACTCCCTTCAAAACGCAACTCCAAAAGTTTGCCTGCAATTAAAAGGTATTAAGAAGTAGGCCTTCTAGGAAGGGATCATGCTGTCATGAAGGGATTTTCTGTGCTTAAAGAGGGACAATAGAACTAGATATGCATTGTTGCCTTGTTCTTCTCTTCCATCTGTGACAGCAATTGTCCCCTTTGAAACAAGCCCAAAAAGAAGATGTCATTGTAGAAGCAGAGACTGAATCCTCAACAGATAAAAACAAAACAAAAATCATAAAAGGAAAAATACCTCCTAGGAGCTTGATCTGGGACTTCCTAACCTCCAGAATAGACTGAAATAGATTCCTACTGTCTACCAGTGAACTAACATGGTATTTGATGAGAGCAGTTCCAATAGCCTAAGACACAGCCGATTCCTGCCACAGAATCTTCTTGTCTCAGGGACTTTATTTGTCTGGTATGTCCTTTTCTCTTCTCGGTTTAAATGATGTCGATGATCAAAGAAATAAGTAAATGTGTGAATAGTGAAGTGCAATGGAAAGTTCTATGCTGTTTAACTTGGACTAATATACTACATCCTCCTTCTCACTAGCACATTAATTCTTCATCTTATGTAGATTTAGTGGGTGAAGTCTATACAGATTTTTTATGGCAGAAACAGCTTTGCAAATGTAAGAATATTGAGATCAGACTCTCCTGGATTATCAGCAAAATACACATAAGTGGAAGGAGGAGGTTAGAGTCCAAGATACCAATGAGAGACTGCACTGTCAATTTGACAGATGACAAAGAGTAAGGCATGTGGGGTGTGGGAGTCCTCCAAACATGGAGAAAGACAAGGGAGCAGATTCTCCCACAATCCTCTAGAAAGAATGGAACTCCACAGTCAGCTTAATTAGAAAGCTGATGACATCCAGAAATGTACAAAGATAAGTCTGTGTTGTTTTAAACCACAGATTTATGGCAGCTTGGCACCACAGCAATAGGAAACTAATTAGTGCATCTTCTGGTGCATTCTGCAAATGCTTGCTACAGCCAGAGCAAGACCAGGACAAAGCAGAGAGTCTAGAACTACACCAGCATCTCCCAAGATGTACATTAGCAGGAAGTTGCAACAGAAGTAAAATTGTCAGGACTTGTATCCACCTTGCCAATATGGGATTACAGGCATCTCAAACATCAGCTTAATTGCTGTTCCAACTACCTGCCCCAAGAGCCTTGGTATGTATCACATTTTTATCCATAAGAGCTTTGGTAGCCTCAGCCAGGTGTTTTCCCCATGTATTTATTATGTGTCTCAAATTAGTCTGCATATTTGCAGATATACTATGTAAATATATCTGTTCTACATATGTTTTCTAGAATGAATTTTGGAAGAAGCCAAAAGGATTATAAATAAAATACATGACTCTTTTGACTAGAAAATGGAAGACTAGATGGTACAATCTCAACAAAGTCACATTAAAAAGAAGCATAAATGTGACTCTAAGTATCTGGCAGGACAAAGAAAATTATTGCTATTGACTAATTAAAAAGATATTCCTGAGGACACTAGACAGAGAATTTTGCACTTGAAAAGTCACAGAAGTATCCCTAAATATTGATCTGCACCCCCCATGTCCCAGTGATAATAATTCCCAACATGCTAGCTAACTTCTCCAAATCACCTTCCTCAGTTGCTGCCACTGTTTCCTGTTGTGCTCCCTGCAGTCATTCCTAGAGTCTCCACTTCCCCCAGACTGGACCTAGTTCCCAGGCTTCTAGTGGATAACAGCAATGCCTCCCACCAGGGTAGGTCTAGGACCCAGCATCTCTGTGATCCAATCTGTTTTTTCGGCTGGCATTAAAAAAAAAGAGGGCATGAAACATTCATGGAGAACAATATTCCCAACCTCATTATGTCAATATGAAGATAAAACCTAGCTAATTAAAAGATTTTATGTGTACATTTACCTTCATCTGTTCCCAAAACACCACTAAAGTAACAGTAAAAGGCTTTTTAAAGTCATAAACTCTTAGGATGAAGAGAGCAAGAATAATACAACAACAATATTTTAAATTCTAGAAACAGATGAAACTGATTGACATGTCTGTAAGAACGCTGAATCTCAAGTTAGTCTGTGGGAAGTGAGACAGAGAGGGGTGAAAAAAAAGTCTGATTTCCAGCTCAAAAACTCGCATAAAGCTTATGATTCCAGAAGACACTTTTGCAAGTACTGAGAAAGATAGATCTAAATATATACTTGACAGATATTTAAGAAATAATTAAACTTACTCATACCTGACATGCAAAGAGGAGGAAAAATAAAAGCAAAACAATTGGACTCTCAGATTTCCTTCATCATTTGGCAAAGCAGAGTTGTAGATATCTGCACTAGAAATTATGAACATACTACTAACTGAAGAACCTGACCATCCCATAGTAACATATACGTAAGCAGACTCCAAAAACAGCCAATAATAAGACGTAGGACTATTCATTCTATTAGCCACACTAAATGCTGAGAGCTTGTTTGGAGGTTCTAGCAAGGGAGCACAGCTACTCGTATACCCTTGACCGAAGATGGGTCCTCCTCTATTGGGATGGTCGTCCTCTTTGACCGTGTGTGCAGCTTCGAGAGGGACGCACATGCAGCAGTGAGGGAGGAAGGGGATACGAGCCTAGCCAGCCAGATCAGCCGAATCAAGCTTGGTGATCAGTGGGGTGAGATGTCGTAGCCAGATCACCCTCACATCCTGAATGATCAATCTCATAGTCAGTAAGCATTATCTGCACACATAAAACATATTTTCTCTGAAATCTTACAAGCAGACAACCAAGAACAATATTTAAAAAGCAAATCTCCATTAAAACAATTTAAAATATATAGTATAAAGCAGATGAAACAAAACTATTCAGGTAAAAAAAAGTTATAAAAACTGTCCCATGTGAAAGAAGTCTAAACATTTTTTCTGTAGCTAAGTTCTTAAGGACACAGAAAGCAAATCCCCATAAGTTTGGGTTCACATAATGGCACCCTTGTAATCAGCATATTATACAAAGGGGAAAAAGGCAAAATGTTTTGATGGGGACTATCTCAAGCAGGTGATCCAGGTCAACACCCATCATAAGAACTCATGCGGATAGCTAGCAGTATTAACATAATATGGTATGATTGAAATACTATCTTTTTGGTCCTCTTCCTCAAAATGCATATTTCCCCAGTGTAACTATGATAAAAATCTCAAACAAAACCCAAAATGGGAAACAGTGTAAATAATATCTAACCAGTAAACCTCAAAACAATTCAACTCATAAAAACATTTACTTGAAGACTACTGAATGTTAAGTTTTAGAATCTTGTAATTTGAAAAATTAAGCCATACTTAGGATTTCTAATATATCTATGTTTAATAGAATCATTACTCCTTTACTAATATCATGAACATTTTATGAACATAATTTCATCTCCATTATTCTCCCACTCTATTTCTGTTAATGTGTGACATATTCCAAACTATTAGAAATAAGGACTGAGCAATCTAATTATTCTATCAACTCAAGTTTAGATATGTCAAGGAGCCTAAACACACCAATGACAGGAGAAACTGCTAAATAACTAATTTCTGCCACTTAACAATATGTAAATAGCAGTTAGCATTAGTATTTATAAAACATCTTTATTTTATGTCATATTTATTTCTGGTTTATTGAGAGGTAAATTACTATAGCCTACATATTTCAGAAAAATAAATTAATACAATCATAAATAGAAGCACCAAACACTTTACTTTGATTTTACAGGAGAATAAAGGGAAACATTTTTTCAGAAAAATGCATAATTTATGTATAGCAAATAACACAACAGGATTGTTACTCATAGTTTTCAGCTGAGACATTTATTTCCAACAAGTAAGGATTTCCATGAGCAGAACTTTGATGGAATGTTCAATTTTAATAAAACTGAGAATGAACTTATAATTCCTTACAATCTGAACAGAACAGAAAGAAAATCATTCAGGGGAAAAGTAAGTTAATATTGTTTCTCCAAGAGCTACACCAAAAAGTAATTTAGGATTTTTAATCTGATGAATTTAACTCAATGTTTTGATTCAGTCTTCCTTCTGCTTTCTTGGAAGGTTATTCAACAGAAACCAATTTTTAAAAAATTATTTGTATATAAAAATCTATAGTGTTACTATCAGGAAAAAAGATAAATAAGGAATGTAACTACTAATTACAAGCTAAAAATATATAGAAATCTCAGAAATCATTTTTCAAACATTCTAATTTTATATGCGTCTAACAGGTCAATGACAAGAAAAACTTTATAGAATGATATGCTGTCTAGAGAGGAACCAAGTATGCAAAGTCCTTTAAGTACTAACCTACATCATTATGAAAATGATCCATTCAGTACACTGTGGGCATCAAAAGGTGAACCTCAAGTAAACAGCCTATTCCACAAATACAACAAAATTGTAATAAATATTTAAACAGTCAGAGTTAAGATTCAGTCACTTTAGGCACAAATAAAATTAATTCATTTCAAAAATATTATCTACACTCTGTTCAGCCTTGAGGACTAAGAAGCACAAGGAAAATACAGTTATCTTCAGGTTACTTACGAAGTTAGCCCATTTTGTGAATTACAAGAAGATAGTAAGATATTTTAACTGAAAAATACTAAAAATGATAGATTTTTCACTTTATTGATTTCATTTGAAAACTAAAGAGAAAAATATGTTTATAACTAGCACAAAGAAAAAAACAAGGAAGGGATAGCTTTTGAAATAATTACATCTGAGGCTTTTGTTTTGCTGAACGTTCTGATTTTTTAAATTAGTCAGATTTCCACTTGGCAACCTAAACACAACCTATAATGTCAGCCTTCATTTTGTTCTCAGAATTAAAACTTTTTAAAATTTTATATGTCTGACACAACAAGGGTTAAAATGAGCCAAGTTCAGATGATACGTCTATGTAGGGTCTAGGGGTTATAATGGTTCAAATTTGACAAGATACAATAAAACTGTTTCCTAATTCTCTTTACCAACTATTTTTTCTAATGTTTCATTTATTCTATCAGTTAGAATCATTTTTACATACAGACCTTTCTTTAGGTTGTACCCCAATATTTAATTGCTATCTAATTATTTCTATAAATTGAACAGATTTCATGCATTTCATATAAACAGGTTTATCTTCCTGTCACCATGCTCCCTTGTTTTTTTTCGGTTTTGCAATGGCATACTTGAAGTTTATTTTATGATCACAAGCTTAACACTGACTTTTAATGGCCATTAGTTATGTCCTACTTGCTTTATTTCAAAAAACTCAAAGTATCCTTAGATGTAGTACATCAAAAATACAGATGAATGAGTTTAGATGCTTGATTAAAGTCTTACACTTGTGAAATGTAAGAGTCTAGTAGTCTTAGCCATAATTTTTAACCTTAAAGGAATATAGTTATTTTATGCATGTTTTCTGGTATACTCTTTTTTTTAAAGATTTATTTATTTTTATTACAAAGTCAGATATACAGAGAGGAGGAGAGATAGAGAGGAAGATCTTCCGTCTGATGATTCACTCCCCAAGTGAGCACAATGGCCGGTGCTGTGCTGATCCAAAGGCAGGAGCCAAAAATCTCTTCCAGGTCTCCCACATAAATGCAGGATCCCAAAGCATTGGGCCATCCTCAACTACTTTCCCAGGCCACAAGCAGGGAGCTGGATGGGAAGTGGAGCTGCTGGGATTAGAACCAGCATCCATATGGTATCCCAGCACGTTTAAGGTGAGGACTTTAGCCGGTAGGCCACGGCACTGGTCCCTGGTGTACTCTTTATTGTGATGGAAACCATTATTTACCTAATATCCACATTAGTTTCCAAATATGAGGATATGGAATTGTATATAATTGCAAGAGCCAAAACAAACACACACAACTTTGCAATCCCTTAGAAGAAAACTGTGTTTCCTCTATAAGCTCTCGGCTACTTTTCTTGCTTTCTTTATGTAATTAACAAATACACTCTAGTAGATTAAATGAAAATATCTATTTTCTTATGCAGCTCTATTACATTATAAGAATGGTTTCCAAACCTTACAAGTCAGAATGTTTGTTAAAAGACTGTTTGACTTACCAACAGAAATCATGGTTATTTCTGAAAAGGACTAAATAATTTGCATTTCAAATGAGTTTTCAGGTGGTGTGGAAGCAGCCAATTAAGAGATAGCACTATGAGAACTTCTCACAGTGATGATGATGGCTTAAAATCAAATAAGGAGATTTTGTCACTGCTTTTGGGCCACTGTATGTAACAAAAATAAATGTTAAACAGTACAAGGATAACTCAGCATTGATTTCTAAGCAGATGTGTGTTTTGTTCCTACTGTATTAAAAAAAAATGAACCTGATATCTTACTTTAATGTTTGCACAGTCACACTGCTGCACAAATAATTGTTTATTTTAAAAATTTGTTACCTGGCTTTCTATTCACAATAATGTGCTTGGAAAGTAGCATAACTTTTATTTTTTTTTTTTTAAATGTCTTTGCTAGGAACTAGGATGCAAACCTAAGGCTTAAGGATTACCAGAATATGTAGTGGAATATCCCCTTCAACAATAGACTTTTTCAGAAGGCTCCAGGTAGGCAACCTTGAGCTGAATATGGAACACCCAAGCTTCAGAGTCACCCTGTCAAGTCCCACCTCCTCCAAAAGGTAGTCCACATTCTTTAGACTAATAAATGTATAAGAATAAATACCTTGCCATTGCACCCCTCAAATATTTCATGAGTCTCACCACTGTTGTTATTTGACCTTTATTGCAGTTAATAGTTTTGTCAAAGTTTTATTAGCAAAACAAATGATAGGGGTGCAGGACTGGGCAGGGCAGGGTAGGGAAGAGTAAGGAAGGGAAAGAAAGGGAAGGGAATCCAGCCCTTAAACTACAGTTTTCTGGAAATTCCTCCTGGCAACAAAGATAAAACAATTCTATGCAATACAGTAGTAGGAGATTTGGGCCAAAAATTGGAAATTAAAGACCCCTTGGAAAGGATGAATATAAGAAACAGACTGAGGAATCATAAGTTGAAAGCAGCCAGAAACCAACTGTGTCTACTTAGTTTCTTCAGGGACCCTGGAGGGCAGCAACAAATACATTTCACTGAAAATGGTGGTCAAGATTCTGTGTTGTCCTTACCCCAATGACAAAAAACACAAAATATAGACTGGAAACATATTTTAGCCCTAGACATAGCTGTTGGATTTTAAATTTTTATAATGATTTTCACGATTTAGTTTTCACTTACATAAAATAAGTACAACTTATTTTCTGGGTTATTACAGTGAGAATCTTGAAAATTATTATTGCAAATAGCAAAATTATCACCTGTGTGTGAAGTGTGTGAGCCCAAGGTCATTAGATCCCATTAGCCTGAGAATACAGGATGCATTAGAGTGACATTCAATTTTCTGTTTCCTGATTGTTGAGCACTAGGTTTGTGAGAAGTGCAGAATGAGTGCCAAAGCTTGGAAACTTATCATCCCTGTAGGATCCATAAAAGTCATGAATTATGGATGGGTGAACAGTAGCATCATTCTTTGCTATTGAGAAGAGAAAGAAATGCCTTCTTATAGGGCAGGCACTAATCCTCTGCCCTGTGATGCCAGCATCCCATATGGGTGTCAGTTCGTATCCTGGATGCTCTATTTCTGATCCTACCCTAGGATTATAGTCTGGGAAAACAGCAGAGGATTGCCCAAAGCTTTGGGATCCTGCACCCACATGGGAGACCTAGAATAAGCTCTTGGCTCCCAACTTTGGATCAGTTCAGCTCTGGCCATAGCAGCCATTGAGGAGTGCTTTTCAATTTTGTCAATTAATAAGGTAGAAACATAAAAATAAATGTCATTTTGAACATGAATGAGCAGACAGAACATTTCTATGGTGTGTGCATTTTCTCCCTCTGAATCTTTACTATTCTGCCTTTCAAATAAGTGAGTGAATGCTTTTTTTTGAAAAAGAAACTAGTGGAAAGTAAAGACCTGGGAAGAAAGCACATCCAGACATAAAAACTGGAGTTATTTTCCAAACACATTAAAATTAGATATGTACATAAATCTAGAAGTCTAGAACCAAAAATCAGTCTGAGTTAGTAATGTTAATTTGATGACCATAAACATGGAGATCATATTTCCAGATTGCACTTGGATAACCTTTTGCAAAGAATTAGTGTAAATGATGAGAGGGACCAAGAAATAAGAACTAGGATATGGAGGCAGTTACATGTCAGACACAAGGAACAGTGACCAGGAAAAGCAGTATGCAGAGAAGAAAGAAATACAGATGTGGTCGAGAATTCATAGATGATCCTTGAGAATTTGGCCCCCACTACCTCACCAAGAGTTAGATGTAGATATTAATGTTGGAATAAAATATGGTTGTAGTCTGTCTTTTGAGCCAAATATGAGAAAAACAAACTCACACCATGGATAAGGTACAAGAAGATTGGCAGAAAGCCTGACAATGAAGAATTCAACTAAATTTATTCACATGACAGTATTTTAAATCATATCCTTAAATTTGTGCAATTCTGTATATGACATATCTTCAGACCCCAAATGGGAAGCATAAACTTCTCTGTATTTCCACTCAAAACACTGAGCTCACACTACCTCCCTATCCTGGTCTTTGAGGGTAACATTTTTATACCATCAAGAGTCTTCATTTCTCAGAAGCAAATCAGGGTGAGCTGCTCCTGATAGCACTTGTCTGTCTTCTGAACAGTTCTACATAAAAATCACACTGACTTCTCTCAGCAGACACTTGGAATTGCTGTCAGAGGAAATCTAGACAAACAAAATGCAGTTACCATGCGTTAGAGCTGCATGAAAAAATTCCCCCAATAGCTGCTTGCCAAAAGCCAGGTTTTATAGTCTTATAACACCAGCAGAAAACCATGAAATGTATACACAAATTCATTGACATCATTTGTTTCTCATCCTTAGGAACAATATTGCAAGTAACTGTATACAAAATCAGAAACAGATTTATTTCACACCAGTGTTTGTTTATTCCTACTAACATGACTTCTGTTATGCAACGTATTATTTCATGTAAGACTTTGGCAAGATAGACTATAAATTTCATTAAATGACATTATCCTTTATGAGTCAAAATACATTTTCATCATTATTACTTATGGAACTCAGTAAAAATTGCAAAACATGAAGTCCTAATAAGCAGGAAGGTATTTTGGTAAAAAAAATTCACTAATTACCACCTCCATAAAAATTAATGCAGATGAACAGAGAATAAATGTACAAGAAAGTCATCACAATGTGTACTCTCTCAAGTCTAGTCATCTTTCACAAGTATATAATCACTTATTTGGAGTGGAGCAAAATAAATTGAATAAATCACTTTTAAAAAGTTACAATAAATTTCAATTTGAAAATCAGACAGATGGGCATGTTTATTCCTTCTCTGATTTCCATATTAAAACAATCCTTGCATTACATATCAGATTCCTCATTATCCATAATTCAGGTGAAGGGTTAACAGCAGCAAGGATATAAATATGCTAGTGATACGAAAGGACTAAGGGTCACAAAGACTGGACAGTGATTCCCCTAACCAACCCCTTGAGCAAGTGGTATTGGTCAGTTTTTTTATCCTTCCTATGTCCTGTAACTTTAAGAGAGTCAAAAACTCTACAGAGATTTAAAAAATGTCTCTCCTTCAAGCTGAACTCCTTCTACTTGATTAGATTTCATAATTCACTCAGGGATATAGATGAAAAGGTAAAGTATTATTTGTCCGTCCAGAAGAGACACTGTATAAAGTTAGTATAAATTTTTTAAATGTTCAAAAGTGTTGCCATGTGAATGCCTGTAAACAGTTTTTACAAATGGACTAGGATCCCTCAGAAATGATCTGTTAAACAGCTATCACTGACATGGTTGAATGTGAGGTTTCCAAAGGCCAGAGCCAGCAGACCACTGCTAAATCCAAAACTCTTTACACGCAAATGTTTACCTGGATCCTAGAGTTTATACCAGCCTTTCCACAATGTGAAACCTGAATAAGAGAAACTGGAATACAAATGCAATACTTTTCATATTTTAATGACCTTTCTTACCAACAGAAGTAACCAAAATGGCAATAATATGGCTTCATTCTCATTTGGATGAATAAATTTTGTGGGAATTAGCTTTCAGAACTTAACTACCAAGGAATACTGAAACCGTAACTTTGAATTTTTCAGTATTTGCTTTAGAAAGGATTCTAAAAAAACATTTGCATCTGCTTGAATACTAAGGCAGTGGAGGAACACTAAAGCCATCCTCAATGCTTACCACAGATACAACTTTAAACAAATAAAGTATCAAGAAAATTATAGAAATGGAATTAAAAGACAAGTTCATGTTAGCGAAGAAAAAAATATTGTAATCACCCAACTGTTTCCTTAATACCAATTTTCCATGACCTTTTGAAGATCCTTTGAATACACAGATTTCACATTTTTATGGGATAAAATTATGTGACATATTGGGCTTTTTTTTTTCAGCTCCTCAGGCTTTATTAAGTGTTGTGTGCTGCATTTATAACTTAAATTTTTACAATTATCACAAGCACAAGATTGTGGGGAGTGGGGTGCAGAAGCTGCTCCAGGATTGAGAGGGGCCGTCGCAAGATGGCAGCTGGCCCAGGGCCAGGAGGCGGAGTTGGTCTCACCAGCAGGTAAACAGGAAGTCACAGGGATAGGCTAATGCCCTTGCTGTGATTACTGGCCTATCATGTAGCACCAAGTGGACCCACAGGGAGAAGTAATTGGTGGAGAACGATATAAAAGTAGCTGGTAAAAGCTAGGCGACGGACAGATGATGCACGGACAGACGACAGACAGAACGGACAGACGATGACGAGGATGAGAAAGACTGGGGAGCGATGAGGAGAAAGACTGGGAAAAGAATGATGGACGAAACGGGGAAAGGGGCAGTGAAGGAAAGGGTTTAAAAGTGGCCGCTTTTGGAAGTGAGGGGTCCGGTTGCAGTTCCGGGTTTTCCCAGACCCTCAAGAGTGTGCCTCCTCTTTTTAGTGTTGCTGTTGGGCGGCAACATAAGAAACAGCCATTTAGTCAAATGTAATAAAACTTTACTAGAGGGAACTGCATAGACCATGGAAACGGACTTGCATTTTTAATTTTTGATAAGCAAATTTTTCTTTGGTACCAACAGTGACAGCATTGAATCTGGTTTGCTAGATGACATTGTCATAGCTGAAAAATACAACTTCATCACTAGTTATTTTTATTTATTTGTTCACTTTTTTATTTGTTTTTATTTGAAAGGTTGATAAAGGTTGACAGAGAAGTCTTCCATTTGTTAGTTCACTCACCAAATGGTCACATGGCCATAGTTCAGTTGATCCAAATCTGTGAGCCAGGAGCTTCTTCCCAGTCTCCCATTTGGGTTCAACAGCCTAAAGCCATAAGCCATGGTCCACTGCTTTCCCAGACTATAAGCAGAGAGCTGGAATGGAAGAAGAGCAGCCTGGACATGAATTGGGCCCATATGGGATGCTAATACTTGCAAGTGGAGGATTCCCCAGCCATCCAGCTACCTTTTAATAATTTTTCATGTTCTCTTTTTAAACTATTATGGTAAATTAATATGCTTTGAAATAATATTATAACTTGACACTTAATTTATTTAGTTAATGCCCTCAAATAAAAAGTAAGGATTTCTTGAGTCTCAGAAATATGTCTGATGTGTTTACATGTTTGTGAACAAAATTTCATTTTATTAAGATTATTAGTTAATCATTTTTATTTTTGAACATGGCATTAACAAAGATATCATGGCATTTAAATATGGACCAAAACCTATTGGGAACACATTAGAAAGATAAATATGCCATAGCTCCAAGGAATGATGCTGTTGACCTTTGTATCTGATTAACAGACTTAATGTAGTTTTCCCACCTTTTCACCAAGACTAAGGTGATTTTTGAGAGTCAGGAAGGAGTTTCTCCTCGTTCAATGGAACTGGCTTTAAATATCCACAGTGCCTTCTGTCACTGTAAAAATCTACAACAGCCATCAACATTCATGAGATCCATTGGAAGGCAGAGTCTTCTCCTACGTGAGGTCAGGCCATGGCATCTTCAGTCGTTTTTTCTTTCAGCAAACAAGGTCATAGAAATTGACCTAGAAGAGCTCCTTTTCACAGGACACACTAGGACTCCAAATGTACTTCTCTAAAAGCAAGAATCCGGACAAGAGGAATCCAACAGCATCCACAGTACTTGGGGATTGGGGTCCATGGTAGCTGGGCTGACAGCCACAGGTGAGATTCAGACGGGATCTGTCGTCAGTTGGGGTCTCTGGTTGGCGCCTCTGCCTCTGAGTGCCTAGGTTAGGAGTCCCTACCAGTCTTCTAAATATCTTCAAAACTCAGCAAGGATTCTGTGAGTGGTCTATATCCCTCAGTAAATTTTGTTTTTCTGTGATTAAAAAAAAAAAAGTTTGCAGTGTTTTGCTTGTAACTCAGAATCCTTACTAGTACAAAGGAGATAAAATCAGAATAGTGCACATAACTCTGACAAATAAAGACACCCCTATTTTTTTTATTGTGTTAGCTTCCTGGGGCTTCTGCAATAAATTACCACATAAGGCTGACAGACTAAAACAACAGACATTTATTTTGTCACAGTTCTAAAGCTGGAAATTTGAAGTGATGATGCTGGCAGGGCCAAGTTCCCTGTGAAGGCCACAAAACTCTATCCTTAACTCCTCCAGTTTCTGGTGACTCAAGCATGTTATGCAGGAGTCATCTCCCTCTCCCCTGTACTTTCGTAGGCCTTCTGCCCTGATGTGTCCTTTCCTGCCTCTTTTAAGGACACTCTCACTGGATTTAGCCCAATTGGAGATGATCTCACTCCTATCCTAATCTTAATTTTACTTACATAGATTCTATTTGCATATTAGTTCACAGTCTGACTTTCCATGTGGATGTAAATTTCAGCAGTATACTATTGAACCACCTTTAATAATCTTATTTATTTTTAATGAGTGGAGTGAAATTCTGTTAATAATGGATGGTAATTTTGCCCTCTATGGTACCTCATATTGAAACAGTTAACTAAATCACCTCTGTAAAATGAAGGCAAGACTTAAGGACTTCCAAAAAGTACACTAGGAACTCAAGAACTGTGGGTTTTGGGTAGCACTGAATACCTTATAGGAAGAGAATGGCAAGATAAAATCTCCAAAATATAAAGGTGCTTCAAAAAATTAATGCTAAAGTAAAATGGAATGACAGGCTCCTTGTAGGTGCTGAAAGATTTAAAACCCACATCTTTATCATAATTTACATTTTCCACAAACTTTATGAAGATCCTGTGTATCCTTAGATATCTCAAGATTTTGTCAAAATGCAGAAGGAGGTCTGGAGAGCAAAGCTGTTTTAAGGAAAATCAAACTTTAAACATCACAGCATGGCAGGGTCTCCATCTTAAAGGTATACTTGGCTTTATCCCACAAAGTCTGTCTGCCAAAATCTCCAAGAGAAGAAAGCCCTGTTATGTTTCTGCCACTCAACTGGAAGACACAAACCAAGTAGTGGGTTCCCACCTGGTCCAGGACTGGTGGTTGTGGTTATTTGCAAAGATTCTCTATCTTTCTCTTTCTCTTTCTCTCTCTCTTTCTCTCTCTCTCTCTCTCTCTCTCTCTCTCTCTCTCTCTCTCTTTTCTACTCGCTCTCACTCCCTCCCTGACCCTATCTTTACCATAAATGCTTTTTTAAAATTATCCTGGGAAGTACAGTGGTGCAAATATCTAAAACTTTGTTCATTTATAACCAAAATTGTATGTAAATAGAAGTCACCCTCATTAAAGCCACTACAATGAGGGACTACTAAAGTGTTAAATGAGGCTACCAATTTTACTACAGATCTCAGAATCAGTGTGATACTCTGAGCATTTGAGAATGATCCTGTTGGCATTGTCTGACTAAAATATTTATCACAGAGGAGTCCTTGATAAACAGAATGGAGATGACAGAGACACAATTTGGTGTAACGTAAAAGGAATCCAAACATCTGCGAAGCACAAATGTCAACAGAGATTTGTTAGTTATATCTCCTCTCCCCTCCATATCTATCTCATAAGTTTCTCAAAGGACACAAACCTTGCTTTGAATTCTTGAGAATGAGACTGTTTCTGGGAGTACCATAGCATTAATAATACTTAAGTAAATATATTTCCTCTGTTGAAATGAGCTCTCCAATTTTGCATAGAAATGTACCAGATGGGTGTGTCAAAGAGTGGCCTATGTTCCTTTCGCCAATCTGTTGTGGTAACCACTTCAGGCAACCAAAGCATCCGGACTGTCACCACCTTTAAATCCCCAGTGACCTCTGTGGCAAGTTCCTTGGCCACAGAAAGTATACTGGGATCATAATTTATATGTTTATATAGCTTTACATAAATATGCCAATGGAGCTGAAACAAACTGCCAAATAATATGTGTTGAATTCTCAAATGAATTACTGTTAGGGAAAGTCATAAAAACATCATAAATTCTCATTGGATTTTCAGAACTAAATCCTTTAGCAGAGCTTGTACCCTTGAAATAAGAGGGTATCTAGTACTTTTGCAGAAACATTTTACAGCGTAATCACAAAGCAATGCTAAGAATATATCTCCTGGTCTTTTTCAAGGGATTTTGTCAAATGTGCTATGGACACTCTGAATGAATCCTTGCTCCTACATAAATAAACATGAAATCTAAAAGATCAAACAAAATTGTAACTTTGACCCATGCCCACCTCCCTGAAATACACACTGAGACACTGAGTTCAAGTGATATTCAACTTTCTCATTTCCAATTGTATAATTTCCAGAAATAATACAGCCAGCTTTCAGAATTCTGAATAAGAACTGGTTATGGAAGCAGAAACCAACCCATTATAATCCATCTTAGTAAGAGAAAAGCAACATCGCACCAGCAGTAAACTTAAAGAGGTAAGTACAAATAACAAAGACTCCAATGATGCAGAATAATGGTTTCTATGATGGCCTATTTCACTCCCTGATTTAACCAGTTTCAAGGACAGATGGATCTTTAAGAATGACTGAATTATTATAAACTTAATTTGATGAGGTTTCTGATTGAAGCTGTAGTTCCAGATGTGGAATTGTAGCAATCAGAGTAGAGTAGGGCAAATAAAACCTGATATTTTCCTACTAGGATGAAGTTCAGTAGTGTATCTTGCTGTTCCTTTATGTGGCAGAGAGATATCCTAAGCTAAGGGTATGCATCAATGACAAGAGTTTCTGAAAATTTACAAGAATTAATAGTCTCAGCAAAAACACGCAAGGATGCTCAGTAAGGAATAGGTCTAAGACATGGGACTAGTTCTGTGTGTCACATAAGTAATTTGTGGAGGACCCACTGCAGAGGAAGTGGTTTATATTTTTGTTTTTCAAAAAGTATTTAATCGGGAAGGCAGTACAGCTAGCATTTACAATGTTGGTGCTTATACAGTCCCATAGAGAAGGCATCCATACTCTACACACAAGATTTTTATCCATTTGTTTTAGCTGTTTTATGTGCCATTGTCCTGAAAATTATGATTTCTAGGATCCTCTAAGAATTTTCCTCTGGTTAGGAGGAGCTAATGCAAGACCCGAGTGGGAGATATTAGAGAACAAAACAAAAATCAAAAGTAATTTTCCTTCTCTCTTTATCTATGTCTCTCTCTATCTGAGCAGGTTCATCTCCTTTGTACTGGAGATCCTAACATACACCTAGATCTTGAAGGTCTGTCCCTCCTGCATTAAGAGGGGTAGTGACGGGCTCAGCATGGTGGCCTAGCAGCTAAAGTCCTCACCTTGAATGTGCCAGGACCCCATATGGGTGCCGGTTCTAATCCCGGCAGCTCCACTTCCCATCCAGCTCCCTGCTTGTGGCCTGGGAAAGCCTTGGGACTCTACACCCATGTGGGAGACCTGGAAGAAGCTCCTGGCTTCGGGCTTCAGATCGGCATAGCACTGACCATTGCGCTCACTTGGAGAGTGATTCATTGGACGAAAGATCTTTCTCTCTGTTTCTCCTCCTCTCTGTATATCTGACTTTCCAATAAAAATAAAATTAATCTTTAAAAAAAAAAGAGGGGTAGTGACTATGCCCATATATCCTCATGAAGACTTTGGGACTTTCAGGAATTCCCAGTGCCCTTTGTGCTTAATTCCATATATAAGAGCTTTGGATTCCCTCCTATGGGACACTGGCAGAATGATTCCTGATGAACACACACAGCTTCCTAAACTATAATGGAAGTCAAGTGGGCTTCCACCTTTGTTGTTTCCATACCTGTGGTTTCTATTTCCTAACTGGGTCATCTCTGTCTTTGAAATAGTGGCTGCCCAATTTCCCTACTTTCTAAAATTTTTAATTTCAATGTTTAATTAGTTTTTAACAAATCCAATGTGATGTGTAGATCAAATTCTAAGGGCCTGGTGTGATACAATGCTAAGAACATAACAATATCCTTGTCCTCCTTCCCTTCCTCTTCTCCCTCTCCGCTCCCTTTCTGTTCTCCTCTCCTGTATTCTTTAAGGAGTTCCAATCAAATACATTTTCAATAAGTTTTTTATAAACATCTGTTAGAGTCCATTTCCAATGTTTGAAATAAAGGGTGATGTGCTCAAACAGAAATGAGACTCACAGACTGTTGTGTGGCAATTATGGAACTTCATTAAATGACATGTTTTCCTTTATTCTCTTTCAAGGAATCATATCAATGTCAGGATCTTATTTTGTAATCCACTCATGACTTTAAATCCTTTGGTCTTTTCCAGACATTAACTAAAATAAGACTCTTGGACTACTAATTCCCTTTTAGATTCTACTTTCTGTCAAACCTAACTAAAATGTTTCTGTCAACAAACTGTTAGGGACATGATGAGAATATTGGAGCTATTGTATGTCCCAAATGACTTGGATAAGAACAAAAAGTCAGCTAGTGAAGAAATGTTTTCCAGAGACACACGACAGTGAAATTTTAATTCACAAAATGTGGGTTATTTGGAATGAAGAATCTACTGAATATAGGGCTCTGATAAACTGATTATTAACGTCAACAAAAATGTATCAAAGATGCAAGGAATTTGTTACGTGAGAAGTTTTACACATCTAAGAACTTGCTTGGCACAGCACACACATTCTCAGCAAAAACAATATACTTTCTCCCTTCCCCCTTTTTATAGAGCCCTGCGGATAATTTTGTATGCTCTACTTCCAAACAAAAAAAAATTCTCTGATTGGCTTTTGAATAACTGCCAAGGTTGATCTGATTTTAATGGAAAGGAGACCAAAAGGTTACAGCAGATTTACAGATCATATCCATGAGGGAAAAAAAAATGACATAACATAATGGGCAGAATCATTAATTAATACAAATGACATCAAATAAGCAACCACCCATATCCCCCCAAAAAATAGCCCCATGGCTTAACCAGACTAGATTTGAGCCCATCTTAGAAAATTTCCAAGGAAATAGAATGATTTTTCATATTCTAATGTGAAAACCTATTGCAGGTAAAGAACTTTCACCAGTATCAGGGACTGTTAGGTAATTGCATACATTTACAATAAATCTCACTAAAAGCCAAAGATTATAAATTACTTGTAGATAAATAAATTCCAATCTCTGTAATATATTTAACATTATATCAATTTCAAGATCATGTCATAAATCTAGTAATTTAATTAAGGTCTTTATCATTTCCTTCTACATATTCTAACAAAAATTTTGCTATGTAGTCCAATTTGACATGAAATATTAAACAATTATAAATTATTTTTATGTATTTAAAAATCAACATGATTTCTAATAGCTCTTCAAGCAGAATCAGCAGGATGTTCCAATCAGACTTGTAAATATGATTCATACATCTTATATTGTTTGATAATTGGATGAATATAACTCCTAGTCTACTACAAACTCTTTCTAGACTTGTGACATTATAAGCAACTTATATAAAATGTAACAGTGTTCTCAGCACATACTTAGTTCTGAAAAAAATCATAGCCAAATACATTGGCTTTTTTAGGAAGTTACTGCTTGTCATCAGACAGTGTTAGGGAGTATGATGGCCTAAGACTGCCAGGAAGATGCCTCCAAGCGAGACTCAGCCACAGAACTGGTTTTCAGCTTGACCTTGGACCTTCAATGCTCAAAACCTAAATTTCTGTACACTAAGAATACACCTGCTGCTTCAGTGTTGTCTGAAACATAAATTTTATATTTATATTTATATTTATATCTATATGCAGAAAAATAACTGATAAGTTTACAAAAATGATGACAGGACATCTCAAAAATGATTTGTTGAGTCCTCAAGCAATGTATATTCTACTTTGAAGAAAGAACTTAAGACAAGGAGTCTTATTTTCTACTTGGATATGCCCTGTTTTACATGGAAGCTGACAAGAAAGTTGTTATCAAGAGATTGTTATAATAACTTTCTGGTCAAACTCAGTGTTGAAAAGGAAGTAAAGAGGTAGGCAAATGACAGCTAAAGTACCTGCTCTGATAGAGCCGAAACCCAAAGAAGCAATATTGGAACCAAGACATAAAGTGATTTGCTATAGAACTACAAAAAGTACAAACAGTAATAAGAATAAAAATTATAGCCAAAGTTGAAAGTCTTTCTAGGGAGATATTTGCTTCCAGCATTTCCATTTCTGAGACACGATTCTGGAGGGAAATGAATTTAGGGAACATACACTGCAGATGAGAGAAGACATCATTGTGAAAATCTTCAAATCCAGCCCTCTTCCTTCAGTCAAGTTTATAAATGCTAACAACCAGTGTGTGGTTCTCTTGTAGCAGACAAAATGACTTCATTGTCATGACAAAAATGTATAATACTGAATTTTATGAATGGCACCAGAAATTTTGGGGTAACTGTTTTATGCCAGTATGCAAAGACAGAACAAACAGTAACATATAGAAGCAGTGCAAGTATAAGCAAATATAGAAAAGAATATTTGTTTTGTGAGGAAAAAAATGGTACTAATGCTTCCATGAAATTTCAGAGATGGATTACATCACATCAGCAACATTTGCTTCTGAGATTCTCTTCTTCCTGTTTCTGCAGCCAAGCAGAACTTCCAAAGGCCAGTCTTTTGTTAGAATAATAATCCAGCGAAGGCTGCAGTGAATCTTTCAGGTGAACAAATCATTCTTACTTGAACAGTGGTCATCTTTTACAACTCTGTGATACAATCAACATGTGTTCATTTTCATGCTTTCTCTCTCTGATTTTATTCATTTACTCTCAAGTTAGTGGCATTATGTCTCACTCATCTTCAAATGTAGAAATAACAGCAAATCTGACTCAACTATTACACATGTTACACCCTTACTTCTTGATACTACTTTTCCTCTGATAATCCTGATTTGAACAGATTAAAACTTGTTTATGTATTCCTGAGATGCATGTTCAATTAATTTCATTTTCACATTTTCTCTTACCAACTATGCTAATAGTAATATGAGCAAGAGGGCTTAGCACCTATATTTTCAGGGCATTTTTACAACATACATACATATATGCTCTGTTCACCATGACAATTAATTGGAAAAAAACACTTCTATGGTTGTTTGCCAAGTGAATTATATTCACAGCAAGGAGGGCTAAATCACTCTGGAACTTATTATCTATAAATACAATTTCCATCAAAAATAGCATAAATATTAATAGTTTATGAGCTCTGTATAAATATAACACTTTAAAAACTAAATTGATTTTTTAAATGATGTGGATAAAAATTTGACCCTAGAGCTCAATTAATTCTTAACCTTAATCCAAGGGCAATAGACAGAGCCATGAAGATACAGGAAGATAGACTCTGCATTTCTTCTAGGTCAGTCGGTTCTGAAGATACTAACAGGAAGAAGCTAACACAAATCAATGATTTTCCCACTTGTGGAAATGAACACACCATATCTCTTTTCAACATTAATGCTCACTCTGTAGAATTCCTTGACAAATGCTCACCAAATGTGTCAGCAGTGGATCTATCCACAAAAAAGAACAAACAGTATCCTCTCCAAATCAATTTATAAAGTGTTAATGTTGTTAAAGAGATAGTAGGGAAGATTTAAAGATACACATTGGATATGTTTATTGCAGAGTTGATATTTTTAATAATATGAAACTCATACATGAGAAAATGGCATACTAAACATCTTTTTAAACAGTACACTCAAATATCAATGTAGTACATACGTATATATGTATGTATATATTTTAAGTGGATATGCTTTGGGTTTTGTGATTCTATTACACTTCCCAACGTAAACTCAAAAGCTCCCACTCCATTGATATCCAACTGAATTTCAATTTAATAATTAGATTCAAATATTTTTGTTGTGGTGTTCATAACTATTATCACAGAAATTAGGAGATACCTAACAGTGAGTTACCAGAAGACACCAGAAACCAAAACAAGGAGTGGGAAATCTGCAAAAGAAAACAGCCACCAAAGATCATCTCACAAAATGTTACCAAAAGGAGGAGAGTCTTGTAAGATGATCTAGTCTCCACCCAACTAAATTCAGGAACCCTCAAATTTCTGTGCACTTTTATCTGATTAAATAAAATTTCTTTCTGAGATGATACCATAGTTTTTTTCTCCCTGATGCTAATTCTTAATTCTGCTTCTAAACAAAAACCTTTCTGAGGCTGAATAAGATTGCTATGCTCCTTGCTGGTATTATCATCCACATTGTATATTCCCAATTCTGCTTTGTTTCCATACAAAGCTTGATTCCTTCATCCTTTTCCAAATTGAATTTTGATTCTGGTTGCATTTTCCAGGTTAGTAGAGAATATTCTAAAGGTAGGACCCAACTCAATCATACCAATAATTTTCAATATGTAAAGTCCCCCTCCTCCAAGAAACATTTGAGACAGTGACTATATAGCAATGGTCCAGATATTGGTAGATCTGTACTAAAATCTCAGGATGCAAATATTTAGGCATTCCACTGCAGACTACACAAATCAACAACAATCTATATTTCTGTTATTAGCTCTTATTATGCTAAAAATACATACAATCTGATATGTGCTTGGCCAAATGTCCCAGGTTATACTTTTCCAATTTATCTTTTTGCTATAAATTTAAAATTTCATAAATTATCAGAATTCTTTGTAATGTGGACCTACAAGTTAAGGCTGTTGGACAAAATGCTTGCATCACAATGATGTCACCTAAAACTTTAGCTTCCCTTGCTAGTATTAGATCACTTAAAAATTTGATAAATGTCTCTCTATTCAAGCCACAGAAAAAAAATTATAAAGCTAAATAAGAAACCTAATGGCATAAAATGCCTCTCTCCAAGATGACAATTATTTATTAAGCCAACTGTGAAATTTATCGAACTGTTATACCTTAACACCCATTTCTCTATCTTATCTAAGACCATGTCAAACCCAGAAGAATTTATCAAGTGCTATACTGGAGTTTGATAAGTTACATCAATATTTATCTGCTTTAACAGATCTGGCACACATGGTTGCAGTAGGGAAAAAAATGGACATTTCTTGAATGCTTTCATCTTCAAATGCATAATCTTATTTATCAGTATATTCTGAGACATTTATTCTCAACAAATATGAAATATATTTAGGTAAATGATGTCACAAGTGTAGACAGCAAGAAGTCCAGGTGATTTTTCATATCTCATCTCATATTAGTCCATGACATCATATAAGTGCTCTTATTACCTCTGCAAATCATGTATGTTAACGTGTGTACTTACTTCTCAATAGTAATTTACATGTCAAACTCTATTACCTAATTTTCAATAAATCTAATAGAAAACAAAATAAAAATGCTTTTAAAATAGTAGAAACTCATCTGAGAAAAATTTATGTAGGTTTGGGACCTGTGCCATAGTCTAGTGGAGAAGGTTCTGTTCTTGCATGGTTTGGAAACCCGTATGAGTGCCAGCTCATGTCCTGGCTTCACTTCACTTCCAGCTCCTTGCTTGTGGCCTGGGAAAGCAATTAAGGAAAACCCAAAGCCTTGGGACCCTGCACCAGCATGGGAGTCCCAGAAGAAACTCCTGGCTCCTGGCTCCTGGCTTCAGTTTGGCTCAGCACTGGCCGTATTACTACCTGGGAAGTAAATCAGCAGGTAAAAGATTCTTCTCTCCTCTCTGTAAATCTGCCTTTCAAAAGAAAATAAACATAATAAAATAAATCTTTAAAAAGATTTACTATACTCAATTATTAATCCATTTATTCAGTCAACAGTCATTCATAATCTGTTCGAGACATCACCACAGACATTGGTCTTTCAAGAACAAGTAAAACCATGTTTTCTGCCCTTGAAGAACTCAAAGTATTGTGAAAGAGGCACAAGTTTGAACAAATGTAAGTCTGACACTAGAATTGTGTACAGAATAACCCAGAAGACTAATATTAAATCAACTAACAGTAAGAAGGATTTCAAAATGTAACATGTAATGTAAATTATGAAAAGAAATAGTAAAGAATTATCAGACAAAATAGGAAGTGAGAGAAGGCCATGTGGTCTACTGGTAAGATACCTGTGAGACATCTTTCAGTTCACAGTAGATATGTTCAAGTTCCCATTCCAACTCCTGCTTCCAGAGCCAACTAATGCAGAACCAGGGAAGTTCAACTAACTGAGTGCTGCCATTCGTATTCTGGGATAACTGAGCTGAGTTCCCCATTCTTAGCTTTGAACTAGCCCAGTTCCCAGCACTACAGGAATTTTGGAAGTAAAGTCAAACATGCACTCACCATTCTCTCTCTCTCTCTCTCTCTCTCTCTCTCTCTCTCTCTCTCTCTCTCCTTATATGTGTATCTACACTTTTATTTCTATCTCTACCTTTCAAATAATTAATAACAAAGAAACAGATGTTAGGAAAAGTGTGCTGGGTAAAAACAACTATGTTAAAATTCTTCCAAAATTAAGTGAAAATGGAATTTAAAGGTACATTCATTGTGAAAGAAAATAATTTTTAAACCCTCATAAGGTTTCTTTTCATAAGTATTTCCTATGTATTTTTAAGGCCCCCTGTATGTTTCATTTCAAAAACTTAAACATCAAAACAAATTGATCTTTTAGTTCCATTTTTCTCAAACTTTCTGAAATATCCTCATATCCTATGGCACAAGACAACAAAAAAAAAGGAGGGGGGAGGAAAACTACCATAGTTCTAGAGTATAGCAGTGTACATCTCACATAACTATGATGAACAACTTAGAGAAGTAGAATGGAGGGCAAAGATGGCTGCAGGCTAAAAACCATTTCTGAAGTCTCTAGAAGGGAAAATATTAAACATCTTCATGTAAGTATTATATGGTCTGTGCAAAGCTTCTCTAGTGAATGAAGGCTAGAGGTCAGGTGATTGCTGCAGTGATTAATAATTCCCATAAGAAATGATCAGCCCCTAAGTGAGACAAAGGCAAAAGATGACATGCACCATCATCCCTGCAAATTGCTCATTTATTTTAAATTAACCCTTCATTTATCTCCAATGTCAAGATATTTATTGCTCATTTGAAGTATTTTTTTTTTTTTGCAGAGGCAGGGAGGGTTGAGTTCAACCTTTATAATGGTGAAAATTAAGACAATATAGATGTTTTAGAGCCTCCAAATGTCCTATCAATTGTTACTGCATCTGTTGTAAAACATAGATAATATTACCTCTCCAATTTTCAAATGGAAACAGACATTTTGCTTCCTTTGTTTTTTCTAAATTGAACATTTTACTACATATACTGTACAAACCAAGAAAATCACATAATGGTACAAATGAATTTTTATCCTCTAAACACACACACAGCACCTAAATTAAAAACAAAACACTGCTAGTAGCCCAAGAACTCTCACCCCTCTATTTCTTTTTAATCATGAAGAAAGAAGAATATATTATCTATTTTTACATGGTATGATCCAGTGAAGCAGTATTTGTACTTAAATATCAACTGACAAGATATTAATATAATTTTTATACTCTGTTTTAACTTCCAAAAATGGGAGAAAATTGGTGACATTTGTCTTTCAGGTTTGGTATATTTCGCTTGCTCATAATTCCATCCATTTGTTGCAAACCTCTGAATTTGATTCTTTTTTATGGCAGGCTACTACTCCATCAAGTTTATACAACATATTCCTAACAACTATTTTTACTTTGTGTTACTTTTTACCTGTAGCAACTCCTTTTTATCTTTGAGTTTGCTGATCTTAATCTGTCTTTTTTTTTTTGTCGTCAGTTAGTTCGGCAATGGTTTTTCACTTTTAGTTACTCAAAAAATCATCTCTTAATTTAATTGATGTTATATATTTTATATTTTTATTTTATTTATTTTTTATCTTTTTTTATTACTTCATTAATTCCAGTATTGGGAGAGGAGACTGGTTCATTCTCATTTTGCTAGCTTTTTTAGACATATTCTCAGATCATTTATTTGACATTTTTCCATCACTTTTTTGATGTAGACATTTATTTGCTGTAACCTTTCCCCTGGCCACCACTTTTTCTGTATAACAGAAGTTTTAATATATTTAACCTTAATTGTCATTGACTTTAAGATTTTTTCATATCCTCTGATCTTTTCTTTCAGGAGTATTTGGTTTAGTCTGCCTGTGTTTGTATATTTGGTGCAATCTTTTCTTTATAGCTTCAATTCATTCTACATATAAAAGATAAATGATATGACATCACTCTTTTTGTTTTTTAAGTTTATTTTGTGGTGCATGATCTTTCCTAGAATTGCCACATATACTGAAGAAAAGAACGTATGTTTTGCAGCTTCAGATCTGTAAAATTCTATTAGATCCATTTAGTCTACAGTGAAGATTAGCTGTGTTACTTGTTGATTTTTGTCTGTCTAATCTGCACATTGATGAGAGTGGATGTTGAATTCCTCCATCATTCCTGCATTGATGCTTATGTCATCCCTCAGTATCACTGACATCCACTCTACAAAACCGGGTGCTCTAGCGTTGCACACATATATATTTACATTTGTCACATCTTTCTGTGGAATTGATATCTTAGTCATTACATAATGACCTTTCTTAATTCTTTTAAGTTTTCCACTTACACTCCTATGTTTGATATGAGTTTAGGTGCTTCTGCTTGCTTCTGATTCGCATTTGTATGCTGCTTCTTAGAAGTAGCATATAGGTGGATCTTGATATTTTACCCATTAAATAGTCTATTTATGTTAACTGGAGCATAGAGCCCATTTGCATTCAAGGTTATCACTGATTAGTAATGATTTGGCCCTGACATTTTCCCCTAAATATTCTTATTTGTTTTGAATCTCCATTGTTCTTTTATTAGAATAATTTCTGCCTTCCCTTTCTTTCATGATTGTAGTTGTTTTTCACTGTTTTTGTGTGTAGTACATTCTTTCAGTATCATTTATAAGGCTAGCCAGGAAGTGACAAACTCCTACTTTTTGCTTGTCTTGGAAGAACCTTATGTCACTTTCATTTATCAATGACATCTTTATTGGGTAAAATAGTCTTCACTGGCAGGTTGTAAGAATTGGACTACAAAGCTCATTTTCTCCTGATACGTATCTGCCAATATGATGGGGGTTACCATAAACTTTTCCTGATATTTCTCTTTTGCAAATTTTAGGACATTTTCTTTATGCTTTACTTTTGAAATTTTGACTACAATATTTTGTGAAGAGGATTTATTCTATTTATGCCTATTCTGAGTTCTATATGCTTCTTATAATGGGATGTCCACGTGTTTCTCCAAATCTGGGAAAATTTCTGCTACTACGCCATTGAGTAGGATTTTCTAAGCTCTTTTCCCATACCTTCAGGAACTCCTAAGACTTATATATTAGATCCTTGGGTGATATGCCATAGATCCTGAATATCTATTTTGGCTTTAATTTTTCTTCCAATTCCTTGTCTGACAGATACTTCTAAAGATCTATCTTCTAGGTCACATATGCATTATTCTGTCTCACCATGTCCACTGTTATGGCTTCTACTGTATTTTTTATTTGACATATTGAATACTTTATTTCTAATATTTGTGTTTATTTTTCAGTATCTCATTCCTGAATTTCTATGTATTTTTCTGAGTAACCTTGCAAAGATCCCTTTTAATTCTTTTCTGGCACACAATCTCCTCTTACGTGTAACACTATTAATGTATTATTGTGTTAATTTTTGACATTTCTACGGTCTGTCTTCATGTTGCTTTTGTAAAGCTACACTGATTTTTGTGTTTCTGAAGGATCACTTAATGCTGTCTATTCTGGAGAATTTCTTTTTGGCTGATTGACAGTTTTATTTATGGAAATCTATCCCTGGGGCTCATTGGAGTACCAAAGTCTTACACCCGGAGTTCTGGCCACTGTTGATGGGTATAGCACAATATGTCTGGCCACAATAAGTAAGAGGGGCAGGGATACTGCCACGTTGTGTTCTATTCATAGTCATGGCTTTTCTCTGTACAAGGGTGAATTAGGTGATTTACAGCTTAGAGTGATTTCATGGCACTGGCACACTGCACCCACCCAAATACATACACAGTCCAAAAACTGCCTCACTCTGAGGTACGTGCCACAACCTCTCTGTGGGTTCTGTCCCTAGTGTGCAGGAGGCTCTCACCCCAGAAGCCAGAATGAGTGAGTGAAGGGGAACACAGCCACAACCAGTGATTTTCTTAGCTCCAAGGCTTATGCCCAAAGTCAGAGTTCAGAGTGTGCCGTCTCAGCCCTCTGAGTTGTCCTACCTATGGCTTTCATGGCTTCTGGTAGCAGCAGGAGCCAGTTAAAACTATTGATGCTGAGATGGTGTTTCCTAGCCGGAAACTAGTCCTGTACTTACAGGATTGGCCAATGGTATGTTTAAATCTTAACCCTCAGTACTTCTGAATGGGACTGTGTTTGCAGATAGTTCATTCTAGGGGTAACTGCATCAAAATGAATCACAATAGGGGCCCATATCCCAATAAAACCAGTATTTTTATAGAAAGAAGATACTGCAGCACACAGGATACACAGCAAGAAAGTGATGTGAAGGCACAGGAAGACAGCCATCCATAACTCAGGAGAGAGGCCTCAGAGGAAATAATCCTGCCAACATCTTGGTCTCAGAACTCCAGGCTACAGAAATTGGAGAAAATAAATGTATGTTGCACTTTGTTATGTCAATTCCAGCAAATAAATTCAGTCCCCATGCACTGTGAGTGTTACCTTGCTAACCTGTCTTGCATGACCTCTCTTTACCATACTGATAGTAATCCAGCAAGACACAAACACTGTCTGCATCCAGGTGGTTGGTGGCTGCTGTTTCATCTCTTGGGGAATAGGAACAGACCACAGTCCCAGGGAAATGCAAAGGACATAGCACAAAGTAAGCCATTGATATTCAAGCCACAGAAACTTGGAGTGTGTTTACATGCAGGATACTATAATCTATTGTCACTGCCATCCATCCGTGTTCAGAGATTATGTAAATGAACATATAATCTCAAAACAAGGCAAGACTGTGGACAGGAAGTACGATGTTGCACTGCATTTAAAAACACCTTTACCTTAGTTCTTTTATTTGGCCTAAGCCCAATCAATTTAGACCCAGATAAGGTAAACATTTTTCTAGTCTACTTAGATTAACTTTCACAAAGTAACTGACATGGCCAGGCAATTTCACTAGAACATGGGGATAAAAAATGCTTCAGAGTCTCCACTTGGTAACTCATTTTAAATTCTCTTTTTACTAAATCCTCATGCCTCCTTAAGAAATTAGATTTGTGATGGAGTGCTATTCGAACTAAACACAACAAAAAAGTAAATGTAATATTTCATCATTGTGTATGCATTTCTTTCTCAAAATGTGCAATATAGAAGATATTGCCTTAATTTTCTTTTTATGAATAATATAATATAGCAAATAGAATAACTACAAAATTCCAAATGTCAAAAATCTTTCCTTATCATTATTTAGCCATTGTAAATATCACCCCTCTAGAGATACATATATATTTCTGCTACATCTATGATCTGCCCTAACACTAGGCTCCAAGTAGTATCTGACTACTTCACAAGCTAAATTTTAATTAATTCAATAAAGATTCACTAACCCCCAAGATGCTCTGTATTACACTGAAAAGTCCAAATGATGAAAACCAGACTGTAAAAGAGCAAACCTATTCAATTAAATTTTAAATCTCTTCCCACTTATGAACATCAGGCATATATTTAATAAATGAGATTATGATTATTTCCTTCATAGATGATGTGTCAGTGGATGAAGTTTTAAAGAGCATTCATAACAATGAAAAACTAATAAGAGGAACAAGTTTAATTCAGTATATAGTTTAAAATAGATCAAGCTACATTGAAGAGGTTATCAATGAAGTTCAGCTCATCTTGGAAGTGCTTTAAGATCAGAACTATTTCTTAACTAGACCCTGTCCTGGGATACTGACAGTATTGTTCTTTGTAATTACTATCTTTGATTCTGGCAGTTTAATTCCATAAGCTTCTGGCATAAGGTTTCTACAACGTTCCATGCCAAACTCTCTTGACATAATTGACCTTGCTCTTGGAAAATTGCTTAAGATCTTTAGGAAAAATCTTTCCTTCTCTTAGATATCTGTGACAATTCTCAGTTTTAAGCCATATACTAAATCAAGACCATATTCTTTCCTTAAGTCAGTGGAGTACCTCAATGAAAGCACATCCCACAGATGCCATTTCCTAAATTTGCCAAAAGACAATGCAGAGATCAGCTTCAAAAGGATTGCCTCCATTCCAATGAATTAAGTTTTGCTTATCTTAAGCAAACAAGGAACTAACAGTTCTTTCAATTATGCTCAAATCTGAATTAAAAAATTTCAACTATTTACACCAGAATTTGAAAATGGTGATCTGAGGTTTTGTCTCCTCACACATCACATCACTGTTGTGTAAGATTTTCTACTGTTTCTTTTAATTAATTGGGAGCTCTGAAATTTTGGTGTTCATCGGAATCTAGCATTCTGACTTACTGAAGTTAAAAATCAAAAAAAAAAAAAAAGAAAAAAAAAGAAAAAAGCCTGGCAATAGTATTATACTGGCCCAAGTTCCTGCCTTGCATGCACCAGGTTCCCATATGTGTGCTGGTTCATGTCCTGCTGTTCTACTTTCCATCAAGCTCCCCACCTGCAGCCTGAGAAAGCAACAGAAGATGGCCCAAAACCTTATGACCCTGCACTCACCCGGAAGAAGCTCCTGGCTCCTGGCTTCTAATCGGCTCCAGCTCTAGCTGTTGCAACCACACAGACAGAAGAACTTTCTTTCTGTCTCTCCTTCTCTCTGTAAATATGACTTTCCAATAAAAAATATCAATAAGTCTATTTTTAAAGTGGGGGGTAGGTATTGTACTGTGTACTTGGGTGTCATTCAGCAAACCCATGTTCTATATCTAAGTCCTGGTTTCTGTCCCAACTACTCCATATCCAATGTAGCACTGGATAAGCATTGACAATGCACTTCGGAGTAAAAAATGTTAGCTGAACTGTGTGACCCCTGTCACCCAAGTACAGACATAGATGCAGTTCTTGGCTTCTAACATTGACCTCTGTTCTTCCTTTCAATCTAATGAAAAATTTAAAGTCTTTAAACATGGCAATGTGTGTGTGTGTGTGTGTGTGTGTGTGTGTGTGTGTGTGTGTGTGTGTGTTTTTGTGTATTTGGTGTAGCAGTTAAGATGCTTCTTTGGGAATCTACAGCACATGTCAGACAGCCTGATTCAACATTCAGCTACTGGACTTTGATCCAGTTTCTCTTCATGCATACCTTAGAATGCCATAGGTTATAGCTCAATTCTTGGGTCCCTGACAATCAGCTGACTAATCTGAAACAAGAACCAGCCTCCTAGCATGGTCTTGGACATTGAGTGAGTAGAATAGAGAAAAAAAAATCTCTGTATCTATCTCTCTGCACCTTTCAAATAAATTGAAATAAATTAATTGTTAAAATAAAGGATAGAATTAGGGGAAGAGGAGGAGACAGATACACAGAAGAGGAGTAAAGGCTATTAATTTTTCTGGTCAACATTCTGCTTACTCTGAATAGCAGATATTTACCTACAGAAGATACTGCTGCTAAATTCGCTATCACCCTCTACATTCTCATTCATTCATTCCCTGCCCTCCCCTCTCCATTTGACCCTTTTTAATCCACTCAAACCCTTGTGTTACTTTCCATTTCTGCTCCTTAATTTAGGTCCAAAACTATCCAAAGACAATCCCAATGGCCTCAATACAAAATGCACAATGAAAGTATTTGGGCAGAATTGGATTGTGTACAGAGTTGGAAACATCATAAAACTCACACTAACTCACGTATCAATTTCAGTAGCTATTCTATTTAGCAGTCTTTATTCTCTCTTCCTTTGTTCCCCATTCTCAAATAAAAGAGTGCTGGTATTTTCATACATAATCCCCTAATCTCCCCTGGCTAGCAATCATGGGAGTCGACTCTTCTGATGTGATTTCACCTCCCCCAAAGCCTTCAGCCAATTAGAGCAGCTGTCATTAGTGCACACTAGAGTGTGATTCATTGCAACTAAGAAAAAAAAATGTCCTCAGAAATTCCTCATCAGCTAGAGCAAGACTAGTTTTGCATTCACAAACATTAACTCAAGAATTGTGATTCAACTCTTACATGTCTTTGTCAAGAAAGACCTAAGCTGAGTGTCAATCAAAGGTCTAAGCAACTTTGCACCCAATATTTATCTCTTCTTAATAGACTCTTTTTATTACTCTGTTTGAAATTTACAGTTTTCAACTAAATTATAGCCCATGTTTTAGTATTTATTACAGCTACACTAAAACTAAAATGTTTCCTTATAAAAGACTAGAAAATTTAAAAGCCATGTGATTTATACTGTGTTAGTGACACAGTAACTTGTAACGGTGAATATGGGGGAATTATTTGGGGTTTGGAAATATTTTAGCACTTTCAAGTGCTAAATATCAGTAATTCTCTGTCTACATAAGTGGGAGTGTTTCTCACACTGTTACGTAGTTGTTCCATTGGCTTGGAATTTTTATTTTTTGCTAGTAGTGTAATCTTATTCTATTTGGTAGATCATATCTGGAAATTATCACAAATCATTTCATTTTTAGGATGCACATTAATTTTTATTATTTAGTATTTCTCATATTGCAATAAACTTCAGTACTTATTACATTGTACTTAAAAGTTTCTACTTTGCATATAGCTATTATTTTAACATGATTATCTCTTGCTAAGTTTTCTTCTCATCAGTGTCTTAAAAATAAACAGATAAGGGCCCGGCAGCGTGGCCTAGCAGCTAAAGTCCTCACCTTGAACACGCCGGGATCCATATTGGCGCCGGTTCTTATCCCAGCAGCCCCATTTCCCATCCAGCTCCCTGCCTGTGGCCTGGGAAAGCAGTCAAGAACAGCCCAAAGCTTTGGGACCCTGCACCCATGTGGGAGACCCGGAAGAAGTTCCTGGTTCCCGGTTTAGGATTGGCGCAGCACTGGCTGTTGCGCTCACTTGGGGAGTGAATCATCGGACAGAAGATCTTCCTCTCTGTCTCTCCTCCTCTCTGTATATCTGACTTTGTAATAAAAATAAATAAATCTTTAAAAAAATAAACAGATAAAATTAAATGGTTAGGAACTCTTGGACATTTTAAAGACATCATGATTTTTAGATCTCTTACCTTCTCTCTAGCATTTCTGTTTGCCTATCACCATGATAAAGGTACTGTTTTTCTGTAAAATTCTCATGATTAATTATGTTCTTAAATCATTTACCTTTTTCACTGTATAGCATACGCTAGCCAGCACGGTGGTCCAACACATTAAACCACCACAGGTGTTGTCCACAGCTGCTCCATTTCTGATCTGGCTCCCTGTTAATACACCCAACAAAGCAGCACGTGATGGTTCTGGGACTCGTACTACCCACACTGGTGACCCAGATGAAGTGCCTGGCTCTTGGCTCCAGTCCAATCCAGCGCTGGCCACTGAGGTTATCTGGAGAACAAACCAGCAGATGAAAGATCTCTTTCCTTTCCTTGTGTGTTACTCTGCTTTTCAAAAATGATGTGATCTCTCTTTTCAGCTTCCTGTGTAAGCATCAGTTTCATTGATTTGAACAGTCCCTATTGACCATGCTTTGATCCCCCTTACATTTCCATGACAAATGTTTCCTATTATCTGATTTGCTGCAGTTTAATTAGAGTGTCACATATTATCATTAATTTTTCAATTGTATTTAGCAGGCTACAGGTCTTCTTTCTGGCTCAAAGACAAGATATGCTATATAACTGAAAGTGATCAAATACTTTCTAATAAATGCTTAATGAAAATAAATTTAACCACCCCTTCATCATTAATCTCCCTACCAGCACTGATGCCACCCACTCATTTTCTATTTTGTCACACAGTGACCCTGAGGCTTACAATACCCTGAAATCACTGTATTAAATAATGTAAGGAAAGTATGGGAGCTACAGTTTTCCAAAAGTTGAACACTATGATTATTTCTCATAATAATCACATCAAAATGTGTTCTCTAAGGATTTAGAAAATAATCTGCCAGCTATATATCCTTCAAAAAAAAAGATTTATCTTTAATTGAAAAAGGCAAAGTTACAGTAGAAAAGGAGAGACAGAAAGAACATCCTCTGGTTCACTCCAGACCATAATGACCATAATGACTGGATGGGGACCACACAAAGAAGCGGCCGCAATAGCCAGAGCTGAGCCAATTCGAAGCCAGGAGTCAGGAGCTTCTTCTGGGTATTCCTTGCAGGTGCCGGGTCCCAAGGCTTTGGCCCAGCCTTGAATGCTTTCCCAGGCCATAAGCAGAAAGCTGGAAGCGGGGCTGCCCATATAGGATCCTGGCACACGCAAGGTGAGGACTTTAGCCACTAGGCTACCATCCCGGGCCCATACTGTAAGATTTGAAACCATAGTTTAAAGTAGTAACTCTAGCAACTCTGATTTAAAATTTTTATTATTTAGGAAGAGAATAAGAGCAGTTCATTCAATTCTAGAATGAAAGGGCCCCATGTTGCAGAAAGTCTAATAAATAGCATAGATCCATGTTCCCCTGGTGGACTACCAGGCCAGCTGGCTAGGTTCTGCCTTTCTTGCTGAGGTGAATATGTACCTTTGTTGAGGGGAAGGGTTCTTGTCTTGATCTCAACATTTTTCAATATCTAGCACATTACTGAGCATGTACTATGATAGTTAGCAACAATATTAGTTGCATTGAAATTAAAACACAATCATATGTACTGGTATAGGATTAGAAGCATCACAAAACTATGAGAGACTTTTGTATAGAAGCCAACTGAAAGGAAACTTCATTAAACCCTTCATAGATTCCAAGTTTATGATTGGTAAGAAAAGTTTTATTAGTTTCTTCTCAGGAACAAAAGTGAGCATATAAGGACATAAAAGAGAACGTGAGATGCAACTAAATGACAGAAAACAAAACTCCAAAGTGAATTTTGCTTTGTTCTTCAGGTAGAAATCATGGCTTTCCCAAAAGGTACTATAGGACACAAAAATAAACAGCTTGCCCTATAATTGTTCTCATGTGTCCAGACTTGGATTCCATTGTTTTATAGTATGCATAAATAACAAGTGCCTCAGGTATTTGAGGTTAATGATGTCCAATTTTTGGTTTTCTCAGCTGTCAAGGAAGCATACTTTCAAAACCATTTACACAGGCAAGTAATTAAGCAAGCATATTTCATTATTGTAACCAAGATTTTTTGGTGATTAAAGTTTTTAAATGTATATAATTCTCAAAAGGTTTTCCCCCTCAAACTTTTCATTTCTTCATGCATTTTTAAAGATTTTTTGAAAGAAATTTTTTTTTATTATTTTGTTGGCAACCATACACTAGAATTCATACAAGTATTCACTATGCCTGTTCCAAAGAGCCTATCCTTCCACTTGTCCAAAATAACCTTCCCACTTTCCCACAATTTTTGTGCCTTAAAAAAAAAAAATCTTCCTTAATAGTATCCCTGTACTTTCTTCTTTCCCTCTCACTCTAACCTCCCCTGTATATTCAGAAGTTTAATAGTAAATTCTGGTAAATAAAAAAAAGTCATCCGAAGTGCAAAACATTTTGAGGAGGTTGAAGGGCACTTAACTCGGGAGCATCTCCTTTTTCACCGTTACGTAATACTTGTATGGTCAAGAACCAAATTTCTCAGAAACAGTGAAGTGATGCTGAATACTAGGTGTTTAGTCATAAAGAATATCCTGGGATAGTGCTTCCCTGAGCATCTCCTTTCCCAACAGTCTCTGGACCTGGTTCTCCGCTCAAGTTGTGGTTAAGAACCTATACTGTGATTCCCATGCAGGGACTCTTAAAATCTAAGGAAACTGTATGCCATGAAAAATCTATGCATAAATTTTAAAATGTGTACCAAAATAATCCCATTTTTGTATGAGCTGCTTTAAATAACCCTTAAGAATCCTGCATTGTTCCTGAAAAAAAAAAAACACAGGATATACGTCATTGGGTCCTGAATGGAACACATGTGAAAAATATCGTTGATCTAGGTAACACTGGTTTCCTACCTTATAACAGTCATCTTAACTTCTGGTGTAGGGAAATTCTTATAAAATAAATATTATGATTTAGAAGTATATTAATAATGGGAACAAAGTTCTATTCAGTGTTATCTATCCTTTCTGATTATAGAATATTTCATTACCTCTAGAGAAATTTCATAACTGATATAGAGCATCACTAAGGCTGATCGGTGGACTTGTGGTAGTACCCCTTAAAACTGGTGCCATTCCTGATTTACATTTTGCTTCTAATATCACTGGTGACCTGAGGTGGAAGTTTATAATCAGACTATATGACAAGATCTGTCTTTACTTATGTCTTGCTTATGTGTCTCGTCCCTCTTTCAATTGCCCAGCAATTCACATTTTGATTCTACAGCTCCTCTCACACACACAGGCTAATGTCTACCTTGGTATATAACAACCAACAAGAATGGTGTATCTCCCACAATCCTCACATCCCTGGACCCAGATCTGGACAGGCAGCAACATATTGTAAGTTCCTATAAACTTGTCTATATAGAATTTACATAGAAGGGGAATTATTCAAGATGACTTCGAAAATTGTAAGGAAAAACAGATTTAAACAAAATGCTTACTGTTTTGCATAAAACGTTTGAATTTCATAGTTTTTCATGATATGCATTTCCAGGAACTTTTCAAGGTGTCTCCTACAATAAGTGATCTTTTACAAACTGTGGCTTTCAGTGAGCATAAGGTTTGAAGAATTCAGTGTAGTTATATAATGTATCAATACTGTATTTTTTTGTTGCTCAGTGATTTCTAATGCATGGAGATATATCATGTTTTATTTATGTATTCATCAACTGATATATATTTGCATATTTCCATTTCTTGGTCATTATAAATACTGCTCTGAATGTTCATGTTCAATCTTTTGGTAGACAAATGAAGTTTTTAATTCTCCTGTTCTGAAATGAATTGAGCCAAACAGTCTCTGCAGGTGGAGTTAAAAGTTCACAGGAAAGGGCCCAGCGGCATGGCCTAGTTGCTAACGTCCTCACCTTGAATGAGCCAGGATCCTATATGGGTGCTGGTTCTAATCCCAGCAGCTCCACTTCCCCTCAAGCTCCCTGTTTGTGACCTGGGAAAGCAGTCGAGGACGGCCCAAAGCCTTGGGACCCTGCACCCGTGTGGGAGACCTGAAGGAAACTCCTGGCTTCTGGCTTCAGATTGGCTCAGCTCCAGCCATTGCAGCCGCTTAGGGAGTGAACCATCCAGATGGAAGATCTTCCTCTCTGTCTCTCCTCCTCTCTGGATATCTGCCTTTGCAATAAAAATAAAAATAAATCTTAAAAAAAAAAGTTCATAGGATAACACAATGTGTAATTCTTTGAGAACTTAATAAACTCTGTCCTCAACACTTTTTTATAGTCCTAAAGGACATGAAAATGACAATTTCTCTTCATGCTCACAGTTGTGTTGTTTACCTTTTTAAATGACAGCTACGGTAGGAGTATGAAGTAGAATATTATCATTTTGATTTGCACTTCCATGATTATTAATTATTTTGAGCAGCTTTTTATTTGTTTACTTGCAAATTATACTTCCTCTTTGGAGAAATATCTATTTTGATGGTACAGTGTGAGCTCCTTAAATATAACATATAGTCTAGATGTAAGATCATAGTCAAATATATATCTTGCTAACATTTCCTCCTAGTTTACTGGTTGTTTTTCTTAATGTGCTAGAAGCACAACATTGCAACAAAACTCAATCTACCTATTATTTTTATTTTGGCACTCATGCTTTTGTTGTCATGGTGTATAAATCACTGCCCAAAGAAAAGTCAAAAAAGTTTTGACCTTAACATATCTGGTCAACTGCAAATTGCTGCACTTAATGCAAATCAGAGCACAATTTTACTCTTTTCCATATAAATAGCAAGTTGTTCAATGAATATCTATATCTTAAAAGGTTATATCCCCCTTTTCATGAATATATTTGTGAGAAAAGCACTAGAAAATTTACTAATAAAATTGATCATTAGAAAAGGTATTCTTAGAATTTTTAGCAAAATCAAAGTGTAGTCAAATATCATTGCATTCTTGACCATTCAACTTATGGGCAGTTTGATTGCTAATATAAAAGAAAAATTATTTTTGCATTTTTTGCCAGAAATATTATTTGTTTTTTAGAAGAATATTGGATTGAAAATGGAGCAGCCAGAACACCAAATGGCACCCACATAGGTGCAGAATTTGCCTCATAAACCACCACACTCGTCCTATTTTTTTTAATAGTTCACATAGGGGGGAGATTTGAAAGATGAAAGAACTTTATACTTTTGGCTAATTAAAATATTAACAAATTTATCCTTCTGCCAAAGAAAGAATTAGGACTTGCTCTATTAATTTGGCATTCATATTTAACCTAATTTCAAATGCTAGTTTAAAACATCTTTTTAAGATCTATTTCATTTATTTGAAATTTAGAGGGAGAGAGAGAGGGACCTTTCATCTGCTTATCCTCTCCCCAAACAGCAGCAATGATCAGGGCTGGGACAGGCTGAACCTAGCAGCCACACATTTCATTCCATCTTCCGAAATGTGTGGCAGGTGCACAACCACTTAGACCATCTTGCAACTAAGCACTCTAAGCACACTGACTCAACCCATGTACACCTCCTAAATCCCACCACCTTCCATGACCATTCAACATGGCTGGACTTGGCACATCTACTCCTCATCATTCAGCTAATCAGATACCAGATACCAAGTTATCTTCCTCTCAAATACCACAGAAGCTGCGTGTGGTGCCACCCCTAATCCTGTATAAAGAACATCCTAGCCTGGGTAAGGAGTTCAGGCCTGCCCGTGATCTATCCCTTTATCTCACAGAATATCCTGCATTTCTGTCCACCTCTACCTACGTCTCTCCTTTGTCTTTTAACTCCAGGGAAGACAAAAAGTTGGACTAAGTTGAGCTGGGGTTTCTCTCTAAATCTGCTCGGGGCTTTGGGGCCTCCAATGTAATTCAGGGCCTACATCTCCCACAACAGTCCCCTTGCTACTGCTGTCCTATTATGCATTTGTGGTGGATACGAGAGAGCAGTTCATCTACCTCCTGGCCCAACCTAGAGTCATAAAAACTTGTATTTACGGAAGTAAATACAAATTAAAACAATGTTTTAGAAATTACCCTTCTCTATTTTTCAGACTGGAGAAATTGATTTTTAATTGATGAATAATGTCATTAGCGAAGCTTTTAAGCCCATGTACAAGATAAGAAAGAAAAACACAGCAGCAATTACACAACTCTGGGCACTGGCTCTCAGTCTTTCTGCATGGAGGAGATAACATGCATTACAGAAGGAAGAGGAAAGCCAAAACTGGTATTATTCCCTTCATTTCAAATTGAATCTCATTTTTCTTCATAGACACATTTTTAGGCATATATAATAAATACATTTATATTTCTGCATAACTGTAGTTGAATATTTTTGCCTTATTGTAAAAATGAAAGTTTTACAACTGTTAACGGTGTGCTGAATTTTTTTTTATAATGTTCTATTTCATAATCTGAAATATTTGGCACATAGAATACACTTAGGGCCTGGTGCAGTAGCCTGGTGGTTAAAGTCCGCGCCTTGCATGCGCTGGGATCTGATATGAGCACCAGATCATGTTCCAGCTGTTCCATTTCCCTTCCAGCTCCCAACTTGTAGCCTGGTAAAGTAGTCAAGGATGGCCCAAAGCTGTGGAACCCTGGACCCATCTGGGAGACCCAGAAGAGGCTCCTGGTTTCTGGCTTTGGATCAGCTCATCTCCACCCACTGCTGCCACTTGGGGAGTGAACCAGCTGATGGAATATCTTTCTGTCTCTCCTCCTTTCTGTATATCTGACTTTCTAATAAAAATTAATAAATCTCCAAGAAAAAAAGAAGATGCTCAGTAGGAATTTTTTCGTGAATCTGAGTGGCCCTGTCACTTTGTGAAAGAGCAAAGAGAAACGGAGACATAATTTCCAACAAGTTTGTAAATGTCTGAAATTAAGAAACCTATTTGAAAAGTCTTTGTACATTCACAACCTAAAGTTTTTCAGGAACAGTAACATAAGGAAAATCAGTACACATTGTTAGCACTGCCTGTAGTTCACTCAAAAACAAAATGATTAAGGCAAGGCAAATTTTGAGTGCTTTCACTTTCATATATTCTAAGAATCCATTTCATTGGATATTTCTTTCAAATCACTTCTTTCTCATAACTCTGATACAAGAGAAAAATACGTAGGCAATAGATATTTCAGAATAAAATTTCCCCACCATTCTTACCCTGGAAAATGAATTCAGAATCTTTCATAAAAGGCTGCTAGAAGAGTTCCATTATACTTAGGAAATACAAATTAGTTTCATTCTGATTGCTTTCCAGTGATGAATGAAACTCAGCTTCTCTTTTTGCATCAGTTTCAGCATAGTTATTACTAAAACAAATGATTTTTTTAAACTTTGTTGACAGAATAAGTAGCAATGTTAAAGTAAATATCATAAGAAAAGTAAAAGTATTAAGCATATAATTTCCTATTAATTTTCAGGAACTTGTGATCCTCAATTACCACCTGGGTCCAAAATCTACTTTCTCTCAGTCATAATGATATAATTTTGGAAATTTAATGTCCTCATTTGAAAAGGTGGAGAAAAAATTCTGCATCCATCACATGATAGGCATGTTTTAAAATGAAAATGGGAAAGGGGGATTTCAAAAAAGAGCAGGAATGAGAATGTAAGGCTAGCAATTTATATACGGTATTAAGAATCAGAGGTTGAATAGAATATGGTACTGTTTTCATACTACTTAGCCAACAGACACCCAGATAAAGTAGAAAGTTTTGTATAAAAGGCAAACAGAGCATAGATAAGATTCCTACAGAGGGCCCGGCAGCGTGGCTTAGCAGCTAAAGTCCTGGCCTTGAAAGCCCATGGGCGCCTGTTCTAATCCCGGCAGCTCTACTTCCTGTCCAGCTCCCTGCTTGTGGCCTGGGAAAGCAGTGGAGGATGGCTCAAAGCTTTGGGACCCTGCACTCGCGTGGACAGAAGATCTTCCCCTCTGTCTCTCCTCTTTCTGTATATCTGACTTTGTAATAAAAAATAAATCTTTAAAAAGATTCCTATAGAGACTTGAATGATCTAGTTTTTCTCCGTAGCTTCTTGTTCAACAGTTTGCTTGTCATTAACTTTCTAAAGTCACTTTCACTCGGAAAATGGATGAGTCTATTTTTGAAAGATGTTTCCTTTCAAGTCTTGTCTGTGTTGAAGAGAATCAGTTCCCAAGCACAGTATATCCCTGGAATCTAAGAAAAATGAATGTGGGGGCCCGGCGCGGCGGCGCAGTGGTTAAGGTCCTCACCTTGCACGCCCTGGGATCCCATATGGGCACCAGTAATAATCCCGGCAGCCCCGCTTCCCTTCCAGCTCCCTGCTTGTGGCCCGGGAAAGCAGTCGAGGACGGCCCAAAGCTTTGGGACCCTGCACCCGCGTGGGAGACCCAGAAGAGGCTTCTGTTTTCGGATCAGCATAGCATCGGCCCGTTGCAGTCACTTGGGGAGTGAATCATTGGGTGGAAGGCCTTCCTCTCTGTCTCTCCTCTCTGTATATCTGCCTTTCCAATAAAAATAAAATAAATTTTTAAAAAAATAATAAATAAAAAAGAAAAATGAATGTGGAGTTGTAGAACTGTAGCAGATATATCAAGAGTTACATAGAAATATAAATATAGCCAAACAATTATTCTTGCTTTCTATTTTCATTAAACATAACTAGAAGATTAAGTTATATTACTGAGTTCTAAAATGTAATAACTTATGAATATTCCCAAAATAATTAAAGGGATTTATCTAGCCCAAAACACTCATTTCTGCAATGGTTTCTTTATCTTTCATCACTACATGGCCTTGGATACATATTTGCATTTTTTTAAATCTACATTACTCCAGCTTTAAATTGAATTTCATAACAACATTACCCCCTAAAGCAAATTCAAGGGCAATATCTGAAGAACATAAATGGAGATACTGTACAAGAATATAGAGGCCAAAAGATGAATTCTGTAATCACAGAGGGTGATCTTTCCCTTCATTCATTTTGCTGTGAAATTCTGAGCCAATTCTACAGATAATCTACTCCCTCTGGCTCTCTTCCATTGCAACAGCAAACATTCTTAGAGAATTTGAAGGGGAATATGGAAGTTGAGTTTCCTGGGAAAGCACTGCTGAACGTAATGAGAGGAAACATGATGGTGAGTGACACAGAATGGGAGATACATAGAAGAGAAACCTGAGAAAACGCAAAGAACTCTACAGAGCTATGGCAGAAAATGTATAAATTTCCTACCATTTTAAGAGGAATTTTTTTTCTTTTTTTCGGTAATTTCCTGGCTTGATTCCTCCGTGTGTGTGTGTGTGTGTGTGTGTGTGTGTGTGTGTGTGCATGCGCGCGCTTGCTTTTTTCTTCTTCTTCCTAAGGTCAGAATTATTAGCAGCAAAATCTTTTCCAACATAACACATAAAGCTACAGATTTCCTTTATTCACATTCACGGTGAGAATTTAATGTCTCTACTGTTGGAAATTTTGAATTTCACTATGACTGGAACAAGATGGAGCAATAACTAGGATAAGAGCGTTGTCCTGGGCCCAGGTCTGGTTAGCAGCACCTGGAAAGCTGATGTGGCACTAGGGATTGGGGTTATGTCATGACTCAGCCATCATTGTGCATCCACGGAGCTAGAGGGAAAACCAGCTAACTGCATGGCTGCCACACAGCAAGAGCAACTGGATGCCCTGAAATCAGCTCTGAGTTTTGCTCAAAAGGGAAGGGGAGGAAAATGCTTTACGAAGGTGATAATTAACAAAATATATTCCACACTCAATAAAAACTATTTTTTTGAAATCCAAATGACCAATTATTTATTGATAATAGAAAACAAATTGCAAATTAAAACAGTGAGATTATTTCATACCAATCAGAATAGTAAAAACTTTGTAATGACAAATAGTGACAAGCATGGGGCAAATTATGATCATATCTTATTTGTGGTCATATAAACTATAACTTGTGCTTTGGAGAATAGTGTGGCAATATTAGTAAACTAAAGATGAACCATGCTGGGACCCACAATTGTTACTTCTAGAAATACAACAAATATACTATCAGTCCTGCGGGCACAGTCACTTTTATTGCAACTAGTTATTGTAAAATGTGCAAATATAGAATGAATATATACTGATTTTGCCTGCATTCTGTTACTAGTCATATTCAAAACATCTTCTGTGAGTCTTAAAATGTCTTTGCTATGATAGTGAAATTTTACTTTCCTCATTTTACAGATCACAGAATTGTCACTAAGGGAATTTGAGAGAACTTTTCAATAACCATAGTTCCAGCAAATTATTGGCCCAGAATTCAACCTCACTTAGTTTGACTCCAAAAATTTGTGTGCATTTCTACAACATTGTATGATTCCATTCATTACTTGAAAAATCATTGCTACAAACCTGATATTTTCAAGAGTGGTAAATAACATATGTAAGTTTCTCTGATGGAAGTAGAGATAGAAAGGGAATCACAGGGACTTGCACTGTGGCACAACACGCTAAGCCTATGCCCGTGGCACCAGCATCTCACAAGGGAACCAATGTGAGTCCCAGTTGCTCCACTTCAGACCCAATTATCTGCTAATGGCCAGGGAAAGAAGCAGGGTAAGGCAAGGTCCCTGGGCCCTGCATTCCTATGGGAGACATGAAATACACTCCTGGTTTGTGCTTTCAGATAAGCCCAGCTCTGACCATTTGGAAAAATAACTAGTAGATGGAAGATCTCCCTCTCTCTTTAACAATGCCTTTCCAATATAAATACGTCTTCTTTTCTTCTAGAAAAAAAAAGAGAAAGTTGCACTTTATGATGGAACAACCACCTATAAAATTAGTACAGTCATATGCTAATAAGAATCTTTTAGAAAAGAGCTTCAACATATACATTAAAATTTAAATTATATGTGATTTTAAAATTTACAGTTCCACTTTTACAGGATAAAATTAAAAGACACAGATGTAAGGATATTAGCAGAAGTAATTTTTAGAATAAGATAAGAAATTACAAAATGGAGAAGTAATTAAATGACCCTGCTTTAGTTTATACAATATTCTGTGCAAGAATTATAAGTGCCTAACCTGAAAGTTATATAAAGGAAAAAATAAATGTCTAAATTATCTTTATGAAACACATTATTAATTTTTTTTTAAAATTACACATTTATTCATTCACTTACCAATTACTAAGTATCTACTATGTGCTAAAGATTTCTGAGAACTTGAGAGATACGTGAGGAAGAAAAGCTTTCCAACTCTGGTGAGGCTGCCTTCTAGCAGGAGAATTAAAACAATATGGAAAGGCAAGCACTGTGTCTCCCAGTCCAGGTCCTAACTGCAGCTCCCTAACAGAGTAGACCTTGGAATCACCTGTGTTGGCTCAAGTAATTGGATTCTGGCCTACTACCCACATGGCAAATCCGGATAGTAGTTTTGTTTTCTAACTGAAGAATGGTCTGGCTCTGGCAACTGCAGGCACTCAGAGAGGGAACCAATGAGCACAAGCTCTCTGATAGATACCTGTGTTTGAATCTACTATTTTTGTCTCTCAAATAATTAATTAAAAATATAATGTGGGTAAGTGTTGTAATGCAGCAAGATAAGCCACCACTTAGACACCAGAAATTCTATCTTATCTCCCATAGGTTGCAGGTTTCACATTAGCAGAAATTTGGATCAGAAGTGATGGAGCTGGGACTGAAACTAAGTGTTCCCATACAGGATGTAAGTGTTGCAAAAGGCATGTTAAAGACCATACCAAACATCCATCCCAAGAATAGATTGCTTTGTATGTGTTATTTCATGAAAGAGTTGCTGATTTGCAGCCTGTTTAACTTTCCCTTTGTTGTAAGGATGGAGTGGTTATTTGCAACGTCCTTACATGAAGCAGCAGAAAGCAGACCACACACCATATTAATGTACACTACAGTTTTAGAACAGTTGGTCTAAGCTTTAGGCATTTGAAAAGGGAAAGACATAGATGTACTGAGTTCTGGATGCTAAGGAAGTGGTTGCGAGATTCTCATGGCAATAACTTCTTGTTATGAAAGGACAACTACAATAAAATTTAAGATGAAGCAAGAACAATATTGAAAGATCATTTATTGAAAGCTGATGCAGGTAAAACCATCACCTACCAGCATGGCATTCCATATGAACTCCAGCTCTTGTTTTAGAAGCTCTACTTTACTCCTATTTTACTCCCTAGAGATGGCATTGGAAAAATGGCCCAAGTGGTTTGGCCCCTACCATCTACATAGGAGACCTGGATGAATTTCCTGGCTTTGGCATGGTCCCGTGCTGGCTGTGTGGCCATCTAGAGAGAGTCATATCAGTTGGAAAACCTTTCTTTCTTTCTCTCTCTCTCTCTCCCTCAATCCTCTCTGTAACTCTAATTTAAAAAGAGGAACAGGAGGAGAATGAGGAGGAAGATGATGTAGTGGATGTGTGTTATTTAAAGGGTTTGGGACTGAAAAAGACTTCCGTAATTCAGTCCATAATAACATGAAGAGGGTGAAATGATGTCTAGGAAAATCCTGAAGAAACAGAACTGTGTGTTATATAAAGGGGCAAGGAAACTGACAACCCGTTAAGTAACATAGAAAATGTAATTCTCAAATAATTTGGACATTAAAAAAAGTTGTTCTCATTTTTGTGTGAGATTTTTTTTCTTAAGCATAGATGAACTGTTCCTATAAAACATCCTGGGAAAAAAAGTATTACTGCTAATTAGGCCTTTTTTCTACAAAAAGTCAATGTACTTATTTTCACCTCACCTTAAATTGCAGAAATTCCACCGAAATGTAGAAAAGTAAATTGCGAATGGGGGATATGGATTTGATTTTCTAATTTTATTGTAACCCATTTAGTAACTTCAAAAAAAGTTGGTTCTTAATTGCTTTAGGTAATTGTATCTGTCCTGATTGCATTACCAAATAATTTATTATAAAGAGAATTAAGTGCCTATTGATTACAGCCCTGTGAATTTCCTAATTAATTTTGACTTAAAACTTTAAGCTTTAGCTAAGTTTTAGATTTGCATTCCTGTTCTTCATTCTTTTTTTGCATAAAACTACCTGGTCAGAGCAAAAGGAGTTCCAACAAGTGATCAAAGGGTACAACGAATATTACAGACCACATACCCACAAAGAGTTTCTGGGAGAAGGAAGGAAATTCAAGAGTTTTTACAGAAGGATGGCAAGGGAAGTTTAGTGGCTACCATACTCTTCAGTGATTGCTGAGGGAGACAAACATTTCAACATGACAAGAATACAAAATTCACCTTCTGGATCTGAAAAACAGATCATGTTTTCACTTTTTGTACAGATACAAAAAAAACTTATCTTTTGAAAAGTAGTTCTTTCCTAACCTAATTAATTCAGTACAATTTTGGTATGAATTACTGGAGTAAATGATGAAGAGAATTTGCACCAATTTGTAGGACTACTGTCTTGCATTTAACTTCATAAAATTAAAAATTATATATGTTATATAAAAGATATTTCCTCTTATATTCCTGCTTTATTGGCAAATATACAAGTCATGGAGTCAAGAATCACAGTTCATAACTTTAAGAGATACTGCACACCTTAGCCTTTACCTTAGCTGCCCTGGCAATGAGGTGAAAAACCCCTTCACCTTGCCGGGAAAAGGAAAAGAGATAAAGTAAGAACCACAATTTTTCACTCAGACCAGCAGACCTTTCCAAAGGAATACAGGAATGCAGGTAGGGTCTTCTCCGGGTTCAGTGCTGGCAAGTGTGGATTACTCGGGGGAAAATAGCACCAAAAGGCACAGCCCTAGAGCTGCAGGACACGGATGGAATCACCCCAAATTCCACAGAGCACAAAAAGGTGACTCTTGGACATGTTCTGAAGCCATGCAGAGCCCTGAGCAGTGTTTCAAAGCAGGAGACTTCCTTAGGTCCCACAAGGGCTGTTCAATAAGTTGTTTCTCACACTGGGCCCTGAGTTACAGCAGTGGGTGGTAGAGATTGCCCAGGGACTAGCCTAGACCATACAGAGCAAGCAAGAGAGATTCCTAGCCTGTATATAGTGTCCTTCACTAGCCCCATGGGGCCTGAGTGAGAGACCCTCTAAACCCTGAGGTTCTATGCATACTGCCACTGTATTTCAGTCACCAGAGCTTTGCCACAGCACATGATAAAACCCCCTCTCAGTTTCAATTGCCCCAGCTGTATGCTTGCCATTTCGTGAATCCCAGCAACCCTGCTGGACATGAGTAAAGAAACAACGACTCCTGCAGCATGAAGACCTGTGACTATTGGTCCCATTAGGCCGAGGGAGACCTGTGATTACACTTCCTCTGCAGAGCCTGCATTCCCTGGGCCCATGAAAAGGGCCCACTGCATACTGCAGCTCTGCGACAGATTGCTGTATGCATTGCAGAGGCACCCACAGTTAGCCTACTGGGCCTCAGGAAAGTGCATTCTTCATTCTGCCTCTCCATCCTATGATTTACAATGCGCAGTCCTGAGTATAACTTATGCTCACTGTGGTGAGACCTGGGGAAGTGCTTTTCCTTATCCTGAAGCATGGAACAGTGGCAATGTTGGTATTTCTCAGAGTTATCTGAGCTCACCCCATGGAACCTGATAAAGATCCTATCTGTAATCCATTGCACCAGGCCACACCTGACAGTACAAATCTCACTAACAGATAAACAAGAAAGATAACCAAAAATTATTCCAACAACAAAGAAAACTATCAATAACAAGAAGTAAATAAACAAACGATATATAAAACAATCAGTATACAATTAACAATTCTTTGTCATCCATATTCACCCAAAATGTAAACAGATTAAGTTCCCCAGACAAAACAATAAATTGGACAAATGAATTCAATAACAAGACTACATGTTTCGTATAAGAACTTCACTTTATAAGAAAATATACAAATAAGCAAAAAGTAAAAGAGTGGGATAGGAAAACCCTTGCAAATTGAAAAGAAAACTAAGCAGGAACAGCCATACACCTGTCAAATGAAACAATTTTAAAACCAAAACTGTAATAACATACAAAGGTTTTACACTGTGATAAGGATGATGCATAACATTTATGACTTTTAATATGTTATACATTATAACATTTATAACATGTGTACCCAACATCAAGCAACTCAAATATATAAAACAAATATTATTAGATCTAAAGGGAGAGGCAGAGTTCAGCACAAGAAGACAGGGGACTTCATTACCCATCAGCGTTGATGGGCAGATCAGCCAGGAAGAAAACTAGTCAACATAGGAAGTACTCAATAGAGCAATTGAATGCTAACAAACCTTAATGCAGCATTTCAACTAAGGTGCAAATTACACATTCCTCCCATTAGCATATGCGACATTTTCCCAGACAGAATCTATGGTAGGTCACATACACCCTCTTAAAGTATAGCAAAACTAGATATCAAGAAAGCAATTCAAAATTAAATATACACATGAAAATGGAACAACAGGCTCCCAAGTAATCACATGATGAAAGAAATTTAAAAAGAAGTAAAATTTCTTGTAACAAATCAAAAAGAAAATATACTATATTAAAATCAGTGAGATACAGGTAAATTCATAGCATTAAAGGCATTTAATATCTTAGAAGCAATCAAATGATATAACTAAAAGTCTCAGAAACAAAACAATAAATTAAATAGATAATAAGGAGGTGAAAAATAAAAAGGATCAGAGCTGAAATAAAACAAAAAAATGAAAATTATATTTTTGAAAAAAACAATTGATAAAGTTTCAGACTAAAGAAAAGCAAGGAAAAACTAAAATAAACTACAGATAAAAGTAACAAAACTACAATGAATCCTAAGAAACTGTTACAAACTATGTGCTAAAAAAAATGGATAGTTTTAAAGAAATGGCCAAATCTTTGGACACATAAAACTTACCAAATTAAATCAAGAATATAAAATCTAAACAAATAGTAAGCAATGAGCTTTAGGGAGCTGTTAAAAATCTTTCATTAAAAAAGCTCTATGACCTAATAAGTTTTATAGCTAAGCACTACAAAGCATTTAAAAACTCCTTTGTTTTCAAACTATTGCAAAATTAGAATAAAATTCTGACAATCTGTTTATGAGCTCATATTGCTCTGTTACCATTGCTAAAAAGATTATACCCACTACAACAATAAAACCATGAAGTAGGACCCTTGGTAAGCATAGATGCCAAAACTCTCAAGAAATATCTCCAAATTAAATCCAACATTGTATCAAAAACCAAACACCATGATCAAGTGGGACAAATCCCCAGGGGAGGATTTACAGAAAAAGAAACGAGGGTAAAAACTAACACAGCCACCACAGGAAGCAATACAAGAGTCCATAAAGACAAGAAGTAGATCTGACACAGCACACCCTGTTACTGGACACATAGCCCAGACATGAACTCACTGTCTCAGAGATACTCGGGCCACCAAGTATACTACCACACCAATCACAATAACCAAGATACGACATCAACCAAGAAAAATCAAGACAGTCACACCAGTGGAAGGATGGTGAAAGACACATACATCCAAGTATTTCACCAGAGTCATCCTCAGCAGAACACAATGAGGTCGGCCAGTCTCCAGCTGAATGACCCAAATGAGCCTCAGCGATTCTGTACCCACAGCACAACAATACCTAACTGAAAATGCTCCGGCAGAGTGCTCACTTCGCCTGAACAATTAAACTACTTCAAATACGGTCACATCCCAAGGTAGCGGGAATTAGGATTTCAACAGATAAATCAGACAAGAGGAGTGTCAAGGCACCTTTAGTAGTCACAAACTCCTACCACGACTCTAAAAGATGAAGTAACACTAGTTGTAAATGAGCATCTTCTATTTGTAAGGCAGGGAGAAAACATAAAAGGATGGACTGATAAAAACAATCCAATTAGATGTGGACATGCACTCACCATTCCAGGAGATGTTCATATTCACTTCTATCCGGATGCACAACGTCAGGCACTGTTAAAATCGGCTACACAGCTCTTCAGGGACATCTCGGCTGAGACCGCCACCTGCAACAAAGTTAGGGTTAATCGCTATGTGCTGAAGACCAGAGCAAACCAACTTACAGCTGGTTGTATTTCAACTCTTTAACTTCTTCAGATATTGGAGTTCAGATACTTTTGACACATAAAAAGTGGCTTATTTTTTAAAGCTCTAATTCTTATATTCTGTGGTTTAAAGTCTGTTTAGTAAAAAAAAAAAAAAAAAAAAAAAAAAAAGCTGCTATGTTTTTCACACTTCGGCTAAGGTTTTTAGCAGGCATCATGCAACTCCTGTTTTCTGTTTTTGCTTTTTTTTTTTTCTTCTGATGAGTCAGCCAAACCGGGACTGGTGTCACCCCAGAAGGCACTGGGTACTTTCAGGGGTAGGTTGGAGGAGATGGGAAGCATCTCTCCCACTAGGCTGGTGTACCCCCTAAGGACTTGCCCAGCTAGTAACTGATTTAGAGCACAGGGCAGTAGCTTCGGAAGAATTTCCTGCTTCAGTTGTAATGGGCATAATTCCTTTCTCCTTCCCTAACACATTCTAAGGAGTAGATCTAAGAAGCCATGAACTCGAATTTTTCTTGCTGGCTGCAGCAAGCCTGGCAAATGCCCAGCAACTCTAAGTAAAAGCATTAGAGGTACACTGCTGGCTTGTCTCCAATGGCATTGCCTAAATCTCCGCAAAAGATTAAGATAGAATGGCTCCACCATTTTGGTTTTTCAGAGCAACTGCAGCTGTCAGTAGCAAGGCTCACACATTAGAAGGACTAATTCCTGATTCCTGAGGAAACCAGAGCAGGCACACAAACTCCCCATCCCCCGAGGCTAAGCTGGGATCCTCCCCGGCCCTCCAGCCGCTAGCTCCGCAGCAGGGCCCAGCGCCAGGAGTCCAGAGCAGGCCGGCGCCAGCAGAGGTCCTGCACACCCAGCAGTGGTCCTGCACACCCAGCAGTGGTCCTGCACACCCAGCAGTGGTCCTGCACACCCAGCAGTGCTAACAGGGCCACGAAGCTCTGGCCTTCCTCCCGCAGCGTCCAGCCGGCCCTCTGGTGCTTCTTACCCCCGGTCAGCGTCTGCCTCGAGTCCGGCACCGCAGTCCCTCCATAAAGGAAGCATGCGAGTTTTGGGAAGTCCTCTTCCAAGAGCCCTCAGAATGTCATGCGGGCGCTGGGGCCGCCCGTGACAGGCTACGGGGATCCAGCAGTCGTTAGAACTACCTGTGATAATTTTGTAGCCCAGTTCTGACAAGATGGACAGAATCCACCACCAGAAACTGATACAACCGCCAGAGTCCAGGATGGCTTCAGGGCCGCAGAAACTCCGCCAATGGTACAGTTGAGGAACACTGTGGAACTCTGGGAGCATGGCGAAGTTGATGAGCTACTACTCCAGGCTGCACGGTCCTGCAAGTCCGGCACCGCAGTCACTCCTGTGGAAGCTGAGGTGCTCAGCAGCTTCACGGTATCTTTTCAGGGTCGTGATGGTTCCTATATGGCGGCGCTGAAAAGAGGAGAGGACCCTGCAACTATCACCAGCCCGCTGCGTCCACCTTTAGACAGGCCCGTTCTGTGCGCCCCCTTCCTCCTGCAGCCGCAGCCCCCGTGCGGTGAGTAGCCGCACTTCCTGCGGAGATGAGCTTCCGGGGGAGGAGTCCCGCCTTCTCCGGCTGGGTTGTGGTTCAAGTAGCCAGTGGCCAGGTTCACCTGGAGGGTCATGGATTCAAAGATGGATGAGCCAAGATTTTCTTTTCTGTCATGAACCTGTTCGTCAGGACCTGCCCCCTCTGCCGCCTTTTGGGCAGCTTGTAAGAAAACGTCATCCTTGGGGCCTCAGACTTTCTGATTTGTATAGGTCCCTAAAAGCTGAAGGGTTCTAAATGCCTAAGACAAATAAAAGACCTCGTAACATATTTTTATCTAGTGCACACATAACTAAGGTTACTGTTGGATTTTGTGCTGAATCCTCAATTTTTTATCACAACAAGGGTCTTAGGAATGGGAATTGTTTAAAGGTAAATAAATGTTTATGAATACTCAAGACTAGAATTTAGGAATTTTTAACTGTTCTTTGTCAGAAATTAATGCTTTATTTGAAGCTGCACAAGTGCACTTCAAATAAACTATGATTAACTGTAGAGGCCTGGCGGGGTAGCCTAGCAGCTGAAGTTCTCGCCTTGAACGCACCGGGATCCCATTATCTGCTCTGCTGGAAACTAGTAACAGCTGGTTCTAGCCTTAAACAAGCACCCCACCCTTCTGGAAGCCTATCTGCTCTCAGGCTTGTGTAGGATTCTAGCAGATGTGGCTTTAAACATTCATCTTGCTGTGTGACTTTGACAAACTCATTAAACTCACTGAACCAGTATTTGCTTGCTTTCTGAATCTTGCGTCTGTGAAATTGCAGTGTGATTAAAACATAAATAGGTCATTTCCTTCAAGCTCTCAACACATAACCACACATAGATTGCACATGTATGTCTGCAAATATCTTAGAAGCTTATCAAATGCTTTCTAATATGTTATTTGTTACTGCTGAAGGAATGCTGATAGAACACTCTATGTAAAGATACCATGTCCATATTAATATCATTTTACTTCTTGATTGCTTAAGAAGAGCCAGGGACTATGCGATAATGCAAAATATAAAAACAAACAATAAAGTTCCATTACCATGAATTTTGGTGTGATTAACTTAGGGGATAATATTTCTGAAAATATTTGTTTAATGATGATAGCAGCAGTATTAATAATATTCCATGGTAAATCATTCTTCAGTTAAGCTCCTAGTTGAAAGATTAACATTTTCCTTGAAGATTCCAAGTCCTGTGCTGTAGGCGAGAGTTTTTAGAATTATTGAAGTTAATGTTATATTTGGGGTGTGGGCAGAAAGCTGGCTAACAAGGAGCTGAGGTGCCCACCCCATTCCTGCAACCTTCCTTCTGCAGTAGCCTTTAGTCTTCAAATTTCTTTCTTCTGTCAAAGATAAGAACTGGGGCTCAGCCATTCCACAACGGCAAAAGCATTCTGTTTCCTTTCCTCAAGTTAATTAGCCTCACTGAATTGTAAGCTGAAAGCAATGAAGGTATAACACCAGCAGCCATGTACAAAATGAGCTGTGATTGCGCTGTTGGTTCTGATTTATAATAACAAATAGAACTGCACTACCTGAAAGATGACTAGTTTTCAACTGGATGGCATCTGGTTATTTCTGTACAATATCCAAGTCAAATGATGGCTAATAAAAGATAGTGATAATTGAGTACTCCAAATGGAAAGAATAAATTGTGAAGAATGGTAGGAAGAAATTAAAATCTACTGAGCCCACAGTCTTCTGCTTTCAGGACACAATGTATCCCCCAAGAAGGAGCAATGAGCAAGAGGGTGTAACTGTCAAGGACCATGACTGATTTCCATGCTGACTATTAGCAATCCATCTCTTACTTCTGAATTACACCTCATAAGTCACAACTCAAAAAGCCTTACTGCTGGCTAATGTCTGCACCCAGGAAGAACAAATAATTCATGGATTGCCTTTTCTTCTACACTCCATTTAAGAAAGCTAATTGTTTAGGGAATAGATGTTCCTTGGCTCATTGGCTTAATAATACAGGAAGCTCTTAAGAGTTTCACACTAGGAAGCCAAGGGCCTCAATGAACGAATCTTCCCTTAACTCACACTTGTGACAAAAGCAGAGAGCTTTATTAAAATGTAAACAGATAATGAATGGATACACTCACTCTTCTCCCTGCTGGGACATTGAGCCCTTGGGTAGCCTTCAGCTGGAAACTGTACAGAAAGTAAATCCTCGTTAATTTGAAGCAAAAGGAGATCACAAATAAAACATTTGTTCACTAAAATCCACATTCTAGCCCTAGGACCTCTGCCATGGAATGTCTTTATATCATTTGTGACCTGTGTCAACAGGATCTTAAAATCCTACAGTTTTTATTAATTTCACAAATAGTCCTAAATACTCTGATTATTTGCCTTTTGTTATGCAAATTTGGAGTAAGATGGAAGAGCCTGAAGTCAAGACATTGTACCCAGATCTGCTTCTATTCCTAGATGTATGTGAAGGGAATACCCCTCCTTTTCAAATATCATCAATTATGTGTTTCACAAATATAATAGCGTAGAAGCCACTGTTTTAGTCGGTTTCTGTTTTAATTCTGAATTAAAGAAACTATCAAGTCTCGTAGCCAAAAGTATATGCAGATGGGACCAAACATGAACACATATTCCCATCTTTATCCTCTGAAATTTTTATTGTGAGGTAGGCAGTGTGATTCCAGGCCAAAAACAAAAAGTAATGCACTTACGTTTAGCAAAGTAAATAATAGCATAAGCAATGTTAATTCCTCAAAATTTTTTTTCTCTAATACATGGCATATTGGCTGTCCATATTAAAGAGCCCATTTAATCCCTGCAACAGGCCATAAGGATGATATGATTATCCCAGTTTTAGAGGAGATGTATGAAGCTCTGAGAGGTTAAGTAACTTTCCTAACAAGCCAATAAACAGTGATGGCAGGATTTAGACTCAGGACTCACTGTAAGTCGTATGTTATTGCTTTCCCACTATATCATTGAAATATGTCCACACAAACTATAAATCAAATTAATATCACAACTTTAGGCATGGGAAAAGATGAATAGACTGCTGTAGAGAAATTGGAAAGCATTGAGTTAGGTACTGTGACAGAATGCTAACACAACTTCCAGTGCTCCGTTCCTGTGTAAAATTCCCCTTAAGCGTGTGTGGTTCTGGGCTGTGAATGTGAAGGAATACTTAATATTGGAAAAGTCAAGGGAATTTTTCAAATACAATTGATTTCCTAAACTTCTTATCTTTTGATTAATCAAAAGTTGATTCTCTTAGACTTAAAAGGTGAGGTTTACAATGAACAAATCTATGTTTTCCTTAAATATCATATAATTATGAAGGACATTTTCACTTCCCCCTAGAGAGTCCAAAACTTTTAAGTCTGCTGAAATAAACTGACAAAAGACAGAGCAACAGGAAAAAAAAAACACATGTAAATGTGTTCATATGAATGTGTGCACAGGGGTCATACAGAATGTACATTCCAAGAGAGGGCAAATAGTTGAGACTTAAACACCTTCTTCATGGAAGAGAGGGGAATAGGTGGCTGCAGGCGATCCTGGAGTGCTACTAACTGACTCTAGTGAATATAGATGGATCCAAAGAATAGACAATGGTCTTTGAAAAAGTTCTTCTGACTTCCAGGTGTATTGTTTGATTTTCAGTCTACTCCAACAGTTAAATCTCCAGATTAATGAAATTTCAAAATTGCATTTCTTACTTAGGTAATTGAAATTCAGAGTGTCTACCCATGTCAATATGGAAAGAGGATCAACACCTAAAGGGTGGGAGGTCAGAAAGATTTTAATTCAGAGATTGTCTCCTACTCAGCATGTCAAAGCTGCAAACTTTTTTTTTTAAGATTTGCTTATTATGTTTTTTTTTTAATACAAAGTGATAGAATAAGGGAACAGAAAAGCGAGAGAACAATCTTGCATCCATTATTTCACTCCTCCAGTTTTGTCAATGGCAGGAGTTGGGCCAGGGCTAAACCAGGAAGCTGGAACTTCATTGCAGACTCACACAGGGAAAAGAATCCCAAAGCACATGGGCAATCTTGTGCTGCCTTCCCAAGCCTGACAGCAGGGAGCTGATTAGTACTGAAACAGCTGGGTCTCACACTCATGTTCATGGGGGAAGCCAGGATCACAAGTATTAACCCAAGCTGCATTGCCAAAATGCCAACCTCGTGGAAAGTGATGAAGTAAAAAATAAATAAATAAATAAAAAGTTATTATGACTTCAAATATTTAAAACACACACACACACACACTTTTTTCAGGAAGATTGTTGTAAAAATAAGGACTGGCCTTACCCCTGAATAAAGGGACATCAGCGGTTATGCCACTGCACACAGAGAGGGATGAGAGAATGAACAGTTCCTAAGAGAAGACGCCAAAGACAAGGGGATTGCTGCTAAGCTGACCTCCAGTCATCTTAGTAAAGTCAGAACAGAGACTCAGTACAACAATGGAGGATGAAAAACCTGCTCAGACATGAAGGGAGCCAGACCAGACTTCAGATATGAAGGGAGCCACATTTCAGGCACAAATACTGGACTCAGAAGGACAGATATGGGAGCACACGCCAAGGCCTAGTCCAAAAGAGAGGTCAGAGGAGTCAAGACGGCTGGGAATCATTGTCAGAACAGACACACTTTCCTTTAGCCATGCAGAAGCAAAGCTCATAGTTTGAGAGAAAATGTCACAGATATGGACATCTGGACCAACTCCAAGAGCAGAGATTGGTCCATGGCCTAGAGCCAGCAAGAAGACAAAACATAAGGATGTTTTCTAGAGAAGGTTCAAAAATCAGCATTAACAACTGTTCTGAAATGTGACAAATGGCAGGCAAATGTTCATAGCATTTGAAACCCAGTAATGATCATAAAATGCCTAGATGCCAAAATTGTGTTTTAAAAAAGTAAATGAGGGCCCAGCGTGATAGTGTAGCAGCTGAAGTCCTTGCTTGAATGAGCCAGGATCCCATATGGGCGCCGGTTCTAATTCCATCAGCTCCACTTCCCATCCAGCTCCCTGCTTGTGGCCTGGGAAAGCAGTTGAGGACGGCCCAAAGCTTTGAGACCCTGCACACACATGGGAGACCTGAAAGAAGCTCCTGGCTCCTGGCTTCGGATTGGCTCAGCTCCAGCCATTCTGCTCACTTGGGGAGTGAATCACTGGACGGAAGATCTTCCTCTCTGTCTCTCCTCCTCTCTGTATATCTGCCTTTCCAATAAAAATAAATGAATCTTTTTTTTAAAAAAGCAAATGAATATATTTGTTTATTAGTAAAATATATAAATCAGATAGTACTAAGGAGCAGACACTGTGGTTCACCTGCTTAGGCCTCTCTGTTAGGACACATCCGAGTGCCTGGATCAAGCACTGCCTGTGCTTACTATAAAACTTCCTGTTCCTACATATTCTAGAAGGCAGTAATTGTTCATAGGCTAAAGTCCCTGCCACTGTTGTAGGAGAAGAGATGCAGTTCCTGGCTCCTAGATTTGACATGGCCCATAATTAGTTATTGCAGCCATTTAGAGAGTAAATCTGCACATAGAATACCTTTGTCTCTTTCTCTCTCTGTCTAAATGTCTCTCTCTTTCCTCTGCTTCCTCTTCTTCCTCTCAGTTGCTCTGTCTTTCCAAAAAGACAAACATACAATTTTTTTGTAAAAGAAGTAATGACTAGCATATTCCAAACTGTTGCATCCCTCCAAGAAAAACTGAGTGCAATGTAGATCAAAATATGAACAAGATGATTTGAAACCCATATCTAACTGGGTTCAATATTTTGTTACCTTGACTTCATTTCATATGACAAATGTATGGATACCTTGAAGAGGCATTCTCTAGAAAATAACACCTTAATGTGGCCAAAAAAATTTGCATCTCAAAAGGTTATTTCACCTTTAGGCTGAAATGCAAAAATAGTACCTCTTGCTCATCTCCTGTGTCTGAAGTTTCAGAGACTTCCTTTTTTGATTTCTACAGGCTTGCTGAAGGTGCCCTGAGCAGCATCAAAACAAGATTTAATGGTGTCTGTGACATCTGCATTGGCATTAAATTGTAGTGGGAAATAGAATAGCACATCCAAGTCAGGGCCTTGGAAAATATACAGCAAATAGATTCATTAAATGAAGACATTATGTGAGGATGTTGCTTCCTGCAAAATGAAATATGAGGTTACCATTACAATTTGCCTTCAAATTATTTAATGATCTCACAAAAAAATTACTGATAATTAGAAAAGCAGGATCATAGTTTTGTATTTATTTCCGTATTTTGATGGCTCAAATGTGCATAAATTATCAGTGAATTTTATAACTTTTAGAATGAGAAGAATAATCAAGTTGGAGAAATTGAGACTCAATAAACATTAAAATGTAAATGATCACCTAGGTGGTCATTTGCATGAACAAAATGTAACCACTGAATTCTTTCCAGTTTCCAGATGCCCTGGTTCTAGGTTCACATAAGGACATACACAGAAAGACCATTCTTGGGCATTTAGCCAATGCTTATAGCTCGCAATATATCATAAATGAAACACTACACAGTTTCTTTAGCTATAAAAAGTACTAGCTAAATGAGATGGGCATTATAAGCTTTTCAACTAAAATGCTCTGTAATTTTGCATTCTGCAATCCACTGGTATTGAATTCTTGCAGATTTCAGATTTTTAGGGTGATTGGCAAACTCAAAACATGCAAAGCCTTAGAATCTGTTTCATCTTGAAGGAGCTGAGACTCAAGCAGAAACACTCAGCAGCGATTTGACGAGGCCATGGCCCTGTGAGCGCATCACCAGAGCTTTAATCGCATCTCCTGCTCTTTTCCAACGTGCACCTTGGGGAGAATTATTCAACTGCACTTCCGTGTGATCATGCAGGAAGAACAGTAACCCCAAGTGCCAAATTCTTAGGGTTGGTGTGAAGATTCAATTAATTCATACATATAGTACACATAGAAGAGTATCTGGCACATGCTTAATAAATATTAACTGTTACTATGTTTTCTTCCCTGTTCAAGCAGAAGGAACAAAATGAGTCAGATGAAAACCTCTGCTCCTGGGAATTGAACCAATTTATCCTGCATTAGAAAAAGGCAAGCAGGGACATCTAAAATTTCTCAGTCAAATCAATCTTATTAACTTCCTTGATTGCTTCCCCTGATGATTTACCTTTACAAAAGTATAGAGGAAAAGTTATGTAGGCATGTTACAAACGATGGTAACATACCTGAAATTCTAGACAGGAATATGAATGATTTTTTTTATACAACTTAGTTCACCAATTCAACTCTGTACCTTTCCTTCAAGACCATACTCAATTGTCATATTTGAATATTGATGTTTCTAAAAAATGAAAGTGATACAATTTTTTTCCTCAAGCCATCCTTTATTTTAGAACACACAACACTTTTTAAAAATCTTATTTCATACAAAGCATTAAGTGAGTCATCCATCAAAATGCACTAATGCTTCACTGAATAAGCATACCTAAATAAAATGGTTTATAATGTCCCAAGCTATGTTCCAGGCACTTTGCAAATATGATTTCATTTAATACTGGTAAGATTATACAATACAATCACAGTCTCTCCCATCTGTGTTCGCCCATCCTCTCTCCATTCCTTTGAACCTGAGTCGTGATTTATTTGGACAGCAGAATGCACCAGAAGTGACATCTTGTAGTATTACTGACTGTGATATGCTCTTCTTGACTCACATTGTCTTGTAAAGAAGCCTATAGTAAACCTGTTGAAAAAAGGAGATCTTGTGGAAGTGCCCGGCAACAACTAATACCACCTGCCTCAAATGGGAATGAATATGTTGATTATAAATCACCAGTGGCATCACTAGACAAAAATAGCTACATGAGAGACTAAAACAACAGTACCAGAAAAATCCTGCAGTTGCTAACAGCCACTAGATTTGAGAAATCTGTTTTGCAGTTAATATTGAATAATGTACTAACTGTATTAATATGAACTCGATATAACCTATTCCCTTTATAAACAAGTGAAATGTCCAATGTTACACAAAGTTACGCAAGCAGACACCAACCTTTGCTTCAAAGTGCATCCATTAGAATGTCTGGCATGTGATGAATGTTTAATAAATATTTGAAGTGCCAGCATCATAGGCCAGAGGTTTAAGCTATGGCTTATGTCACTGGTATCCCAAATCTGAGGGTCAGTTAAACTCACTGTTATTCCACTCCTCATCCAGTTTCCTGCTAATGCACCTGGGAGGCAGCAAAGGACGACTCAAGTACTTGGATGTGTTCTAAGTGTTTGGGAGCCTTTGGCTTCAGCCTTGGCCGGAAGTGTCTGTTGTGGTCATCTAGAGAAAGAACCAATAGATTGGGTAATCTCTTTCTCTTTGTCTCTGCCTCTCTGTTTCTTTCACTCTGTCTCACAAACAAATACAAAATGAATAATTATCAGAAATGAATACTTGGGGCTATATTATTCAACCTTTATTTGGTTTTACCATCCACTTGCCTTTGCAAATGAAGCCATTCACGTTTCTTTGTTGTATTTCTCCATGGCACATTCTGTATGTCACAAGACATGACAAAGAACAGCCTTCATAGCCTTCAAGAGTGCTGAAACGCTAGTGACAACTAAAGAGAAACGAGTCGATGTTTCACTATCTCCTTCATGTTGCAATTCAATATCGAGGGATGTTGGTGACAACCACCTTAAAAAGTGACATCTTGTGAGGAGAAAATAGGCTGGTAAAAGATGTGTGGACAGAATAATAAGTCATAGATTCAGAGAAAAAACAATTTTGGCATGAATATCTGTTGGTAAAAAGAAGGTCATATAATAGGTAATGACTCTGTAAAATCATATATTTGATCTCTACAGAGGAAAGTTAAATGGTTTTCACTATCTTCATACATGCGTATAAATATAGGTAAACAAGCAAATTTTGTAGGAAATGGAGTTAAAATATAAGCTTATTTTGGTGTATAACTGAAATCCATGCATATGTCAACAATTAAAAATCGAAGCACAGACTTCAAATTTTTTGCAACAAAATACTTAGCTTTTAATTCCATTTCCTTGAACTTTCTGAAGTATTCTTTATCACTTGACATGCACATATGGTAACTGTATTATGTAAATGTAGTGCAGAAACTTTGAATTATATGTTAATCTCAAATGCTGATAAGAATCCAGACACCTTTGATTTATAATTAAGTGAATAAATATCACAAATCCTTAGCAGACTAAACATCAGGACTCCTGACCTATTCAGATGCTGATGTCTTATTGATGTCCTCTGCTGCCTTAGGAAACTAGGGCTTATGGAAGAGTCTTGAATGCCAGCCCCAGGAGGCTGAACTTTAAGAATCAATGCAAACACCAGGAAGAGAAGGTCTCTTTAAGTAGAGAGGATGTACGGAATAGAAAATATAAATATAAATGTTCTGTTCTTGCTTCCTCCTTACTTTCCTCCCACAGCTGTGTCTTTTGGGATGTTAGAAAGAAGATAGAGGTTTGTGGACGTTGTAAAATGAGTATACTGTCAAACTTGAGAAAAAGTGGAAACAAGTTAATAGTAGTTTGAGATATTTCTAGTGCATGAAGCCAGTAGGACCTATGCTACCCTTGAGTAGCAAACTTAATTTTGGATGTTTCATGTTATATCAGGTACCTAGGTGTGAATTATAATGAGAGATCTTCCATATGCTAGTTCACTCTCCTAAAGAACCAGCCTTTTGGGGCTGGGTCAGGCCCCAAAATGTTGATGAAGCACTTTTTACTACAAATGATATACTACTGACATCCAAGTCAATAGATTTCTACTCCAATCTGTTCTCAGGAAGCCCAAAAAGCAAAATGTCCTTGCCAAAGCACTGCTTTGCCAACAAGCTTGGTGATCTTTTGGTGCATAGCAAAAGGCAAGGAATTGCATGCGATTTCCTCAGAATGGAAAACCTGGTGATTAGTTCTACTGCCACTTCCATATTTGTTCCTCCCCAACCCTAGCTCTACATAATCTCCATCTCCAAATCCTTCCTCGTTCTTGCCTCCCCTTTTTCATTTCTTTTCACTACCCTCTACTACTTCTTTACCTCCCAACTTGGCTCCTGGCCTTTTCATCAGACATCAAACTCCACCAGAACACATCCACACTATGAAAACAAACGAACAAACAAAAGATAAAGGCTCCAGTGTTGACCAGAACAGCAGGGGCCAGATAGAGGTGGGCCAGGAACCACTGCCATCTTAAGAAGATTCCCCCACTTTCACTATTCACTGTCCCCAATATAGCCAACAAGACACAGCTGACGTAAGTTTCAAAAGTAATCATTTCGCTTATTTGCTTACAATTTTGACAAGACTATCTCTGATCCTTTGTGAGGTGGGCTTTGATCCCTAGGCTTCACCTCCTACAGTTTTTGTACACTGACTCTATGAAAAGTAAGCAAAATATCAAATGTTCCAGAACATTTTCATCATTCATGCTGTGCTGGCTACATATTTTCACTCTTCTCATCCTGGCTGATTCTGCTGGTCCTCCAGGATTGAAATTCAGAAACTATCTTCCTGAGAAAGCGTCCATGGCCCCACTTACTCTACTGAGCTGTGCCACTGTAGCAGTTTATGAGTCACTCCACCAGAACACATCCAAACAAAATAAGTTTCAATCTACTTCTGTGGCTCTTTCACTATAGTAGAAATCGCTTGCATTTAAGCACTGGGAATTTTTGTCTTTACTGTACATATTTTGCTTTTCTATCTGTAATATATTTGCATATATATGTATAATATCAGCTTATAAGAATTATGTGAATGTTACGAATCAAATTCTCAAATGCCTGTTAAGCGGACACTGTTGTCTTTGCTTAAAAACCATTGTTCCTTGGGATGGGCATTCTGCTACTAGGAGCTAAACTGTCGGCTGTAACTTAAACATCTCCTATTGAAGCAACTGTCTGAATTTCATATCCTCTGCTTCTGATTCAGCTGGAAAAGAAGGAAAGGCTGGTCAATATACCTGGGGCCCTGACACCCCACTGGGAAATTCACATAGAGTTTCAGGCTTTTGGAGTCAACCTGAGCCAGTCAGTCCCAGCTTCTGAAGACATTTGGAGAGTCAAACAAAGGATGGGGATCTGACTGTTTCCCTCAATCTTTGTCTTTAAAATAATAAATAATCTTTAGGAAACATTTTCATATCCCTCATGTGTAACGTAAGGAAAATACTCAAATGTGTGTTGAATAAATGGAAAAATGAATAAACTAATGAATTTATGGACAGATGAGTAAACATTTTGCCCTAAAATAATAGTATGATCTTCTTGTGGGTTTGTAATTCTTTCTAAAAATATTTATCTATTTTTATTGAAAATGCAGATTTACAGAGAGAAAGAGAGACAAAGGGAAACATCTTCCATGTTCTGATTCACTCTCCAAATGGCCACACTGGCTGATTTGATCTTACACCAGGAGACTCTTCTGTGTCTCTCATATGGGTAAAGAGTTCCAAGGCTTTTGGCCATCCCCCATTGCTTTCTCTGGCCACAAGCAGAGATCTGGATTGGAAGTGGAGCAACTGAGACATAAATTGCTGCCCATGTAGGACGCTGGTGCTTGCAGGCAGAGGATTAGCCGGTGGACTTTGCCACTAGCCCCAGCAACGAATTTGTGTGACTTACTTGTTTTCCTTCAAATATCTTCAGTTAGTATGAAACTCATAATTCATTTAGACCATTTCCAAGTGACAATTTTTTCAAATATACTGATGTCATTAATGCAATTATTAAGTTATTTTGATTTAATAGCTAAATAGTTTTTATGATTAATATAGGTTTTGGGTTAACTTTAAAGCTTAGTCTGTTTATTCACAACATCGATGATTTTTCCTTTCAAATTACAGATACTGAATAACTGTAGGCATTATTTCAGTACAGTCATTTTAAGGAATGTGACATATGCCAACATTTGTTTCTAGAAGTGTGATTATTGTGGAAAAAGTTTTATAAATTCCAATTTATTCATCCTGAAGATTGGTGAGAATATGTTGTTTTGGCAGATCAGAAATAATGTATTATAAATTAGACTTTTATCAGTACTTTAGAGTTTAAGTTGTGTCTTTTTGATTGCATGAAAAATTTAGATTTATATGTATTTAAATGGTTGTCTACTAAGCAAAGAATTATTATTTTGCATATCTCATCATAAAAATAAGAGGTTTAGGCATTTTCTGTCTTGCAAGAGAAAAATAATTTCTAAGATACCTGGATAGACAAAGACTACATTTTCAAGTTTAGCTGACAAGTGACATAAATTTATACATTATTTGATGAAGAAATTAATATACATGCACATTTCTATTTTCCATGGGAAATATAAACTTCACTTTTCCTTAATTGCTTTAAAACACAAGTTAGAAATCATAAGTTCCAATAAAAATACCTCTACTTGATAGTCTAGCGAACACATTATTCCAGCCATACCAGCAATACTCTACAAGAGTCATGTATTTCCACTCCCTTCTGGCAGCATCTCACTGTCAAGGCTGAGAACTCTAGAATGGAAATGAATTACAGTAAGATATTTGGTCACAATTAGTAAGAAGATGGCTTTTGTGCGTTACTACGAGATGAGCATTAAGCTAATGAGCTAGCCACTTACCTTTTCTGAGTCTCTTCTTTCATCTGTAACATGAGGATAAAAATACAGGATATCAAAAATCTTGAAACGATTCATTAGAACTAAGTAACCAAACTTATCTCAGGTTGTCACAGGAAAATTTTGCAGTTTTTTCCTTGTGTTTTGCATGTTTTTTCCTTGTGTTCATATTCAAACGTTTTCACACTCGGTTACTGTCTATAATCAAATATATCTAGACCAGCTTGGCAATCCTCTGAACTAGACTACTACCTTCCTACCTTCCTTATCACATGATAGACACGATTTGGAACTTGTCATTGTTTTCCAAAGAATCAGAACCAATATTGTACACATGAGTATTTCAAAAGTCTTGTGGAAAGTAAAATCGAAAATTAAGTTTATTTTGCTATAAAATTAAAATCCATGTAGTTTCTATAACTTAAGATTTCTCATATGCATAAATTTCAGTACCTTTTTGCTCTAAAATAAACTTATTTTTACTGTCATTTTCCTCTGCCTTGGAAGTAAATATATTTATTATGAAGAATTTCCTGTTGCAATTAGGGACTGAGACGCTGTTATTTGTAAATTGGAGATCCTGACATGCAATTCAAGTCTGAATGAAGGCCTGAGAGCCTGGAAAGCATTTAGTGTAAATCCAAGTCTGAATACAGAAGATAGATGTCTTAGTTCAACTAGATACAGGGAAAGCAAAGAGACAAACTCTTTTTTGGAACATTAGCCAATGATGTTCACTTCCTACTTTGATTATGGATATGTATTTCTGATCTCAGTTAATAAGGCATGGTCATTTATCTGGCTACCCAGTATGTAGAACATCAATGGTCATCCTGAACCTCTCTGTCTTTCCTTCTTTGCCTCAATGTCCCAAAAGAACTTAATTACAGTGAGCTCAACATTGAATTCATAATCCTTTCCCCAAATCAGTTAAAATCTGTGTCAGGAACTAACACCATTAGGAACCTTCATCTGCTTTAACGCCTTATTTGTGATCTGACTGCTCTTCCTTTGCCTTTTTGCCCTCTTTAATGCAAAGGTCCTTCTCCTTTGCTTCTCTCTTTCAATCTTTGCCAGTCCTTCTTAATTCTCCCAGACTCTACCCATCCAATAGCTATTCTGTTGTTTGAGTGATCTTAGGCTGTGATTAAAATAAGGGAGAACAATTACACTGCAACATTTCACAAGTTTTGCAAGATTTTTGTAATAGCAAACTATTTTCAATGACTCCCTCCTATTGTTTATATTATGGTTATAATTAATTTTCTTTGTACATAATTTATATTAATAAATGTATTGTGTTGAACACCTGTTGTGCTGAACAAACTTGCTGAAATCTAATGTTTGATGGAAACACTTTATGTGCTCGCTTCAGCAGCACATATACTAAAATTGGAACCATAGAGAATCCTGTGAAAGGATTGAAACACTTCATTACTATTTTTTTGAACAAGCTATCATCCATTACTCAATTGAGAAAATAGTTTCACATTTTTTACCTTCTTTAGTGTTCTTCTGTTTAATGTAGATTTAAGTTTTTGGCGTATCATTTCCTTTCTCTGTATAGAAGAGTTTATATTACCTCTTTCAAGACAAATCTACAGCAACAAATTCATTTGATTTTTTGATTGTCTGAGGAAGTTTTTGGTTCTCCTTCACTTTTGAAAAAAATGTTAAAGTTTAAATAATTTTATGCTGGTAGGTATTGTTCTCCCAGCCTTGCACCTGTTACCCCATGCTTATCCCATGCGGAATGCTGGTGTTGTAGGTGGCGGCCTTATTCACTACACCACAAGGCATCACTCTGTATTTCCCCATCTATTCTCTTCTCAGTTCCCCTCAAACTCAGAGATTCTTCGGTCTATTAACACTAAGTCATAGAAATTCTTCAGATCTGTGGTAGTGTTTTAATTTCTAGTATCTTTCATTTTTATTCTTGGGATTTCCATTTCTCTGCTTACTTTCCCAACTGTTCCTGCATGGCAATTTATCCATGAAATCTGTTAACATGTTAAACCTAACTGTTTTAAGTTCCCGCTTTGGTTATTCCAAAATTGCTGTCATACATGAGTCTTATTCTAATGTCTGATCATTCTCTTCCAATTGTAACTTGCTTGTTTATGTTTGTTCCTTGCTTCTTAATAGCACATTAGATTTAATATATGTTTATATATTACATACTGACATTAATAATATTATAAACTAAATAATATATTAATATATAAGTATATTAACTCTTGAGATATTGAGTTTATATTAATATATTGATATGTTAAATGCAATATCTGTACTATTTAATACAGATATCTGTATAATATCTGTACTATTATATATATATATATATCTTTTGTATAAAAGCCAGACATGGTGATACTGGTAAATCAAGCTATAGTAAATAGGCTTTTATCACTGTATTGATAAGCTAGGGGTGTATGTATGGGTTCTGCATTCTCGTGAGGGCATGCCTGCCAAAGAACAGAGCGCTAGGAATACCATTTTCCTCCCGCTTGCTGGAAGCTACCGGAGGTGAGGTTCACATCATACCCATAAATGTGCCCGCTCTGTAGTTTTCAACTCTGAGAAAGTGAAGAAAAATTTGTTGATTTTATTGTATTTGGCCTTTTGTGTATCAAGATGCATCTTAAGCTCTATATAAGAGCTCGCTGATATTTCTTGGTCCTGTTCTCATCCATAGCTGGGCTTCCATACCATCAGTTACAGCTGTAGCTTACCTCACATGTTGTTAACACCAAAGTCCAGAGGTGTTTTCCAAACCGCAACTGACTCTGCTTGATCATCACTCTTTCTTCTTCTTTCTAAATCTCCTTCTGCTATACAAAGTTAAAACATTTCAGCTTCCCAAGACATAGTTAATTGATTATACCCCCTTTTCTCTGTCATCAATGAAATGTGCTAAATTTTCTAATTTTCCATTGAATATATAGCCTAAACTTACTAAAACTCTCTTGCGTATTTATTCAATAACCGTGTTTTTCTGTCATTTCTTGAAATTATCTAAAACTCTAACTCTGATTGTTAAGTGCATTCTCTTAGTATAGCTGAACAGCTGTGTATTATAGAAGAGTGCAACAGCTATGCCGACTGGTCACATGTCAGTTTATGATCAGAATCACAAGGCAGCCCTCCGTGATTTCTGCGGTATTCTACATTTATTATCTCCTCACGTTTATACCATCACTCTCATAGACAAACACTACATACTTTCTTCTTTCTTTTCAAACATACAGCTAAAATTACTTCATCCTTACTCACAAAAGGATGTTCTGCTTTACTGGAAAATTAAAAAAAAAATTGCAAGATAACTCTTTTACTGTGACATTTCCCTATCTAATTATCTCTGTGCCATGTGTTATTTCTCTTCCTGTTATTTCAGATAAATGACAATTGTAAAGACCAATTATTTCATTAATAACCTTAAATCTACAAAATATCTTCACTTTTGTCACTTTCTTGGCTCCAGTCTGATGGACAAACCCAACCTTTCACATCTGTTCATTAGAATGTGATTTCCATAAGAGGAAGCATATTGCTCCATTTTTTTCCTTATATGTTCCATACCCAAAGCCTGAAATGGTAGAATATAAAAGGCATTTAGAAACATTTATTAAGGCATGCATTGTTACACAATTGACTAAAACATTGTTTACAATACTTGCATCTTCTTTTGTAAATGGAAATGAAGCCCAATTCCACTTTAAGAGTAAGTTCTTGCCATTGCACACACTGGCAGAGAAAAGGTATGGCTCTAAAACGTTTGGTCTCTGTCACCTATGCAGGAAATCCAGAAGGCTTAAGACTGGCCTAGTCCTATCTAGCTGTTGTGGACATTTGGGAAGTGAACCAGCAAAGAGAAGATCTCTCTGTCTCTTCTCCAACCCTGCACTCAAGCTTTCAAATAAAGAAAAACAACTCTAGAAAGGTAAAACTCCTTTAAAAATTTCTTGAATATGTTACTAAATTCAGTGCCATATTATCATGAAGGGTAGTAAAGGCTTTGAGATTTTTTTTTCTACCTACAAGTTTTTGCTATGCTTTCACAGGTGCTGGCAGGAGACACAAGGTTTGTAAGTCAGAGACAAAGGATTCACTTCTTTGAGGTGCAACCAGCTGTATGAATTTGATGTTTATAATGGTTTCCTTTGCCCCTCAGGTTCTTTTCTTTGGTTCCTATGAATAATATTTCTAATTTTTAAAAATTATTTTTATTATTTTCCATGATACATTTCTACAGCATAGGTATCCCCCTCTTGTTTGAATACATACATGTTTGGATTAGAACTGATGGCCATATGGGATCCTGGCGCATACAAAGCAAGGGTCTTCCCCACCAGGCTACTGGGCTGGGCCCAGTGTATTTCTTAATGTAGGTCATTCTCGCAGAGTTAGGTGGAACCTCAACGTGGCTTTTATTTGTGTTTTCCTGATAGCTGGGAACCTGAAGAAATGTTCAGAGCAGGCATCTTTCAGAAGGAGCAAGTTCAAATGGCTAATGCCTGCTCACTTCCTTCTCCCTTTTCTTGACAAGGTTGTTGAGTTTTTTAAGCTCTTTGGAGATCCTTGATAGTAATCCCGTCTCTGTTGTGTAATATGCAAGGATTTTCTCCCATTCTATCCATTGCCTCTTCCCTTTGTTGTTTCCTTCTGAACAAAAAGAAGCTTCTTAGTTTGATGTAGTCCCCCTCGTTTCCTTCCCTTTTGGCTTTGATTCCTGTATTTTTGTTGGCTTTTCCAAGTCTTTACAAGTGCAATATTAACATAAGTCCAGGCATTGCTGCAGAGACACTGTGTTTGTAGATATTATCTTTTTTTAATGGACTGCAAGTATACCTGCGAGAACTTTGTCCTGGAGGAAACCGCAAGGTTGATTCCAAGCACCAAGCAAGCCTTATCTCTGCTTCAGTGCATCTGATAACATCCTTACAAAGAGTTTGCCACAAAATCTCCCAGTGGCTTTGCAAAACCTACTGAAGTCGATGGAGAATTGTATCCCGCCAGTTACTTTACCTTCCACAATGTTTCTGTTCCTACTTGAAGAGGTACCTAGGCAAGGTACTGCCCTGTTAGCAGTGTAACAAGTCACTTCTCTTCTCTCAATGTGTATCTTTGCTTTGCATACAGTAGATGTTGATATCCCTCATTTCCAATTAGTGCTTTTTTTTAGGACTGAAGTAGAACATTACTTCCTTAGTAAAAGCTTCCAATGAGTTCCTTTGAGCGTCACAATTACCCCCATGTTGCTGATTGCACTGCTTCAAACACAGGGTTTGTCAGAAAGGCTGCTTCCTACTCAATAGTTCTTTCACTGAGTTTTTGTATTTTGGTGAGACACCATGGTGGAGAATTGCTAATTCATTGTTGCTAATAATAAAGTATTGAAATTTGCATCTGTTTGATCATAATAGGCATATGTTAACACTTTGAAGGGTGTCATCTGTAGTGTTAGGCAGGCTTTTGACTGAGTGGTTGTCAGTAGGGAAACTGTATTCTACTTTGGGGTACCCCAGTTTGATTCCTGATTCTGGCTCCTGCTTCCAGCTTGCTGCTAGTTCAGAATCTGGAAAGCACAGTAATTGCTCAAGTAATTGACTTTTTGTCAGTCAGTTGATGGTCTGGATTAAGTTCCTGGATCCTGGCTCCCAGATCATATACATGGGGGGTATGTCGGTGAATAGAAACTCTCTCATATAATATTGTAAATATTATATTACTACACCTTCATTTTCCTCTTAATTCCTTCATCAGAAAAAGTGGTAGTCTGGGCTTCAAATACCTCATTTCATATCAGAGAACCTGGATTCAAATCTCAGCTCTAATCTTGATTCTAGCTCCTGTGAAGGTGGACCCCAGAAAGCAGCAATTCATGGCTCAAATTCTTGGATTCTGCCAGCCAACAGGAAAAATGACTGAAATCCCAGTTCCTGGCTTTCATTTAGCCTAGTGTCAGCTACGACAGAAATTTAAAGAGTGAACCAGGAAGTAGCAAATGTTTTTATTTTCCTCTCTTTGGCTGTCAATCTGTTGAAATAAACCATTTCTTATAAAATGATAAGGTAATGTAAATGATGTGGGCCAGGCGTGGAGTCAATGAGGGACAAGCAGCTAAAGACTGCCGAGATCCAAGCTGTGTGCATCCTCCAGATCATATCAGTTTCTGTTTGGATTCAGCATGGATGAAGAGTTGGCACCCCTACTCCTCATCACACAGCCTACCTGTCACTTTCCTTGATGTTCCAGATGTCGTGACATCGTCATGGAGCTGCCATATGTGCTGCAGCTGTCCCCCATATCCTGTGTTCTTTAGATCTTCAGACAGATGCTGTCATGACCAACACTCTTCCCTAGAAAAGGAATCTCCTGGATCTATCCTTATACAGGAAAGACAGACCTTGTATTAAGGCCAATAGGAGTGTCTTCAGACAGAGTTCTCTACCCCTACATCATGATTTGGAGAGTCCCACCCCTACAGCACTATGCTCCAAAACGTCTGAATCATTAAGACTCGGTATTTTCCCACATTTCCTCAGTACCTTATTGTTAAAGTAACATTTAGGTTTTTGTATTTGCTAAAGTATGTAAGCTTGTTCTTTCAGGAACCTGACATTGCTATACCTACAACCCCAGATTTTCTACTTTTTTTTTTTAAAGATTTACTTATTTATTGAAAGTCAGATATACAGAGAGGAGGAGAGACAGAAAGGAAGATCTTCCGTCCAGTGATTCACTCCCCAAGTGAGCGCAATGGCTGATACTATGCCGATCCGAAGCCAGGAGCCAGAAGCCTCCTCCAGGTCTCCCACGCAAGTGCAGGATCCCAAGGCTTTGGGCCGTCCTCAACTGCTTTCCCAGGCCACAAGCAGGGAGCTGGGTGGGAAGTGGAGCTGCTGGGATTAGAACCGGCACCCATATGGGATCCTGGCGCGTTCAAGGCAAGGACGTTAGTTGCTAGGCCATGCTGCTGGGCCCCAAGATTTTCTACTTAATGACAACTGTGATAGTGTAGCAAGGAGTTCAGATCAAGTTTATTTTCTCTCACAGTAATTATCTTTAAATTTCAACTTATAAAGGCAATATGATATTGAATAAAGTTATGAACTTTGAATATATTTTGTGAAAAAAAGAAAAACAACATGGTTATTTTTATAACTTTGGGTCAGAGATGATTTTACTTTGCTGTGCCTTGAGAGTAAAACAATAGCATTCTACTTCGTTGCTCAGTGTGCTGGGCCCATGGCAATTTCTGTTGGAGTAAGTTAATGGCAGGCTTGCAGTTGAACTCGCAGTTGCCTTCCTTTAATTCATTTGTTATAATACTGCTAGAATTTTTATATTTTAATATTTAACAATGGGCAAGACCCCTCTTTTACCCATTCTTTTCTGACAGCTGTGATACTTTTCTAAGGAAACAAAAAAGTAATTTTGCAAATTGTTGACTCCTATCAACCAATGCATCCTTGAAGCTATTAAGTACATAAAACAAAATAAATGAACCATTGCTATGGAACTCTGGATGATTAAAAGGAGTCTCAGTATGTTTAATACAATACTTAGGCTAAAATTAATTCACCTGGTATCTTAGGGCATACCCTCTTGTAAAAGTAAAAATAAGCAATGAAAAATAAAGCTATGACTATATAGCCTTCTTGAAAAAAAATCCTGCTCCCATTTCAGTAACACTGAAAGCAAGTTACACAATTCAATATCAGTAGCCAAAAAATTTAGAAAGATAAGGAAGACAAAGTTTGCTTCTTGGGCCCGGTGCCGTGGCTTAGCAACTAAAGTCCTCACCTTGGACGCGCCAGGATCCCATGAGTGCCGGTTCCTATCCTGGCAGCTCCACTTCCCATCCAGCTCCCTGCTTGTGGCCTGGGAAAGCAGTCGAGGATGGCCCAGTGCTTTGGGACCCTGAACCCACGTGGGAGACCTGGAAGAGGTTCCTGGCTCCTGGCTTCGGATCAGCACAGCACTGGGTGTTGCGCTCACTTGGGGAGTGAATCACTGGACGGAGGATCTTTCTCTCTGTCTCTCCTCCTCTCTGTATATCTGACTTTGTAATGAAAATAAAATAAATCTTAAAAAAAAGTTTGCTTCTTTATATTACAGGTTGATGTTATTTATGTTGAAGTCTCAGAGCTAGTCTCATCCCCATTACAGTGTATGGGGATTCAATATGCTGAAAGAGGTAATATCGGAGAGTAATAAAACTTTCAGATTCAGGCGTGAATTCTAGCAAGGTAACCTACTAGTTATATACCTGTGGGCTAATTATCCAACTCTTTTGCGTTTTAGTATTTATATCAATCATATAGGAAAGATAACACATCTTATTATTTATTTTATTTTATATTATTTCATTGAAAAGAAAGGCAGAAAGAAAAGACAAGGGCAAAAGACACAGATGGACAAACAGCTCTTCCCTCTGCTGGCTCACTCCACAGATGCCCTCAGCATCCTTGGCTGGACCAGACTGCAGTCAGATCTGGGATATCCCAACTTGCCGTTACCTGCTGCCTTCACAGGATGTGTATGCATAGGAATCTGGGATTAGAAGTGGAGGCAGGGCTTGATTTTGGGCAATCCAATATTGGATGCAGTTGTCTCAAGTAGCAGCTTAACTGCTGTTCCACAAAACAGCCCCAAATTACCGTGTTATGTTAACCACATACACTGTAACAACTGTGTTTTCAAATATTTTAAAAGAACAATTAGTTATTTTACAGGCAGAGTTGCAGAAGTGAGAGAGGATGGAATAGAAAGACAATCAAACAGTATCAGAATGTTGAAGGGGTTGTTTTTAGGTTATTTTCCATGAGTTGAATATTGATGATATCTATGAAATAATAAGCTTTATTTGAACAGCAGAATAGAACTGCCAAGAAGCAAGGGGCTAGTAGAGAACCTTGTAGCCTAGGGATATTTATGACAGACTGTGCTCTGTTAGCTTTGGTGCTGGACAGGAAAGACATATAACAAGGGTTGTGTAAGGGACTTTCTTATCTCATTCAGTTGTTGGAATCTTTCTGTTGTTATGTCAATGGGAGCAGAGGAAAGGGACCTTGAAAAGGAGAATTTATATCAGGGGCAAAATTTTAAGAGTAGGTCAATTTGGTCTCAACTAAAACAATGCACATCAAATTTACAGCACAGTTCATGTCATTAAATAAGGATATTGCTGGATTTGATTTGCCTAGGGCCAAGTGCCTAAACTTGGCATTCCTTGGAGGTGGCAGGATAAATGAGGGAACAAGAGAAAGCACATGAAGTTGAACTTGTTCTTCCACCTTTAGTGATTCATGCCATGAGTCACTCCGAGAGAGTTCTAGGACTGAGATGCTCCTACACAAGTAATAAGAATGTGAGAGGGAGAGAAGAAATTAGACTTTACCAAAAGTACATACTAACTAAATGAACCTTGCCCTGGAGGCACCATGCAACACCAGGACAGGGTGGAGGGCAGGAGAAGCCATGCACTAAATTTCTCCCTCATGTGGGATTATTTCACTGCTCTGAGAAGAGTGGAATTGTCAGAATGGATGGACTCAGGTGAACTGGATGAAAATTAGGTATGCTAATCTAGTTCATTCAGTTTGCCTTTGTTCCATCTTGGTATTTACGTAATACAGCCTGCTTTGTCTCATTTGGAGTCAAGCCTTCCTTGAGTTTCAATATTTGTGTGGAATGCCTGGGATTGTTTTTGGTGGCTTTTCTCAAACGCCTGCCATGAGACCTTTGGGATGGGGGCATAGTGTGAATTCAATAATAAATAAACAGATTTAGCAAAGAAGAAAATGATATTTTGTTACTTGAAAGCGCTCCTTGGGGTTCAACTCTGAGCACATTGGACAAGTCAGCAGTTTTGGAAGAGTGTGTGTGAGCAAAGCTCTCCTTCATTCCTCCTCAGAGACACCATCCAGAGAGAGAACTGGGCTCTTAAAGTACTAACTCCAGAACTATTTGGATAGAGTTTGCTTTTCTTTGTACATTGTTCTTGCTTTTTTTTCTTCTTACCACTGAGGCTTAGTGTTTCATCCTACAGCACAGAAAGCAAATTTACAGAGAGAATGGGCCATTAATCACATTGATTCAGTCATTAGCAAGTGTTAATTACACAACAACAACAAAAACCTTAAATGCATCTGAAAAACTAATCATGGAACCTCTGCAACACTTCTGATCACCTCAACCCAGCTTTCTTTCTGTCATTATGTTAATGTTTTATATTGCATTTGTCAAGTAATTTAATCTCAGGGCCTCCACTAGTGCCTCTGAAATAAATGGGTTCTACTTCTGTGGACTGTTGGCTGTCATGCTTTTCTTAGCTGTCTGGCTATGAATATGTTAGCTACTTTTGGTTGGAGATTTAAATTTTGATCCCAGGTTTTACTCTACTGTGAATATTTGATTAGCCATCTAAAATTAGGCAGGCATTTCTCTTCAAAACATCAAATTGTGGAGCTGAAAAGAATGCTAAACTTTCTGCCTTCTTGAAATGTTAACTTCTGGAGAAAGTTTCTGAACACCCTAAGGATGGAACACCACTACTAGAGGTAGCCTTGACTGGAAAATTGCATGTGCATACCCAATATACACCCATGGCATTCTGGTAAATCAGAAGTGATAGAAACCAAAGTATTATTTCCATAAAATTGTAATATCAATTCTTTTAAAATATGTTTTCCATACATAATTATTTGAACTACACAGAACTACTTGATTCTGACATAATCCCACATAAAAAGGATTGGTATAGTACAGCAAAATTTCCTTTGAGTTGCAGTGACGCCTTCCTTAGATCCAACCCATATGCATGTCGATGGGGGCTGTAGTCTTGCCCAGCCTGGTCTGTTGTTCAAGGGACTTTTATTTTGTATATAAAAAATAGAGTTTAATAATTCTTGTGTTATAGTATGTGTGACCAAGCTAGTGATGATGATAAATAGGATATTATTTAAAATTACTCAGACACAAGGAAGCTGACAGGACATGTGATACAGGGAAGAAGAGTTATGCATTCTGAGGTACAGAGCACATAACACCATTTAAAATAGAACCAAATGGGTAGTATTGGTGATATACATATATATATATATATAATGTAGTTGTCTACATATAATGCGCTTGCATAAAAGAAATTACTACTTAAAATGAGTAATAGTATGAAAATGCTGAATATATGTGTAAATATATAACTACAACTGAGAAATAACCATACAACTTTAGTAAACCTGTCATATAAGACAGATACATTACAAACACCATATATCAGTGTATTTTAGATATATGCATATAAAGGAGCATCTCAGAAATTATGGTTTGTTCAGTTATGAATTTTGCCCTAACCCTTGATCAGTGGCGATAGAAATTGTGGTATTTCAAGTGATCACTGCTATGCTCAATAGCCAAGCCCTCCACTACCCAGAAATCATTCACAAAGAACTAGGCTTCAGCACAGGCATAAATGAGAAAAATTTATTTCTTCATAAATAGGATGGACGGAATTAAATTATCATGTCAGTAACTAATTATAAAAGTGCATTCATTCTCCATTGATATAGTAAGGGAGATAAAGCCTTCTTCACACAGAAATTGCCAAATACTAAAATGACTGCTGAGCCAGAAAGGCTATTACTCAGGCCCCTGGAGTAACGGGATGCGGAAGTGGAAATGAGTGTGGAAAGCTACTGTGTTAAAGACTATTTCTAGTTATAAGAAAATGAGCAAACTGAAATACTAAAGAATACATTTACCTTGAGATGAAAATCTAAAGATTAGCCACACCATATACTGACGTGAAGTGAAAAAACAGTCACGGTGAGGCACAAATGTTAATTTCAAAGAAATTAGTTTAATATACTTAAAGTCTTTATTTATTTTTGAGAGACAGGAGTTTTTCAGTCACTGATTCATTCCCCAAATGCGTACAATGACCAGGCTCAGCCAGACTAAACTCAGGAGTTGGGAATTCAATCTGAGTCTCCCAAATCAGTGGCAGGGACCCGTGTTCTTAAATCATCGCGGCTGTCTCCCAGGGTGCTCACTAGAAGGAATGTGGAGTTGGAAGCAGAACCATGATTTGACCTTGTGCTCCAATACGGAAGGCAGCATTTTAACCTTTGCATCAAACACCTGCCCTTATACATTAACATTATAAACTCATATCCCTGTGGACAGAAAACCCCAACTCTGAAAAACCCTTACAATGCCTTCAGCCTCAGGCTACTTTCTGATTATGTGAACCAAGTCCATCAGAAGCAATGATTTGTAATGGCTGCTTTACTCCTAGTGTCATTTTTAAAAGGGTAACTTTTTCTCAATTCCATCCCGTTCATTTCCAGTTAAATTTATTAACTGACACATAGAAATTATATGTAAGAATACATACACACAAAAATGCATTGAAGAAGCACTAGGCTGTTAGTATATGACAAACCTGGAGAGGGATAAGGTAGATACATAAACAAGTACAAATATGAAATACTATGGAACTGTGTCTATTGAGATACCAATGCAATTCTTTATGCATTTATGTTACAGATCATCTCTCTCTCTCTTTTTGCTTTGTCATCCAGAAGGTGTCATTTGAGAAATTTGAAGGAACAATTTTCTCTTCATGGATGAAAAAAGAAGCACCATGTAAACTAGCGTAAAACAAAGGCAGATAGTGGCCCTGGTCTTATGCAAGGATCATCCAGTCTGTTTGGCTGTGTTGTGGGGTACATACAGAAGAAAGTGTTGGTTTGGGGAAGGATAAGAGACCATCTGGTGATGCTGAATTACAAGAGGCCAGTTTCAGTCAGGAGGCTGCAGGGGAACCTCCCCGGGACTCAACACTGAGGGATTTCCCATATCAAAAGCCGTGAAATGTTAGTTGTGTGGTTCTACTAGAGTGTGCACATACAGAAACATTCATATGTAAATATGTATATGTTATTAATACATTACGTGTGGCTATTTGGATCTTCATTTCTCCTAAGTGTGCAGAGCTGAATCATTTCACAGATATTCTGAAAAAGAGCAAGCAGTTTTCTTTATGAATGATAGTAAAAAAACCTATGAGATATTTTATGACAAAATTACTAATACCTAACTCCCTAGAGATAAAACTGATACTATGGAAATATATTTAGAAACATAAATTTGTGAAATAGGGTAGTACATAATGTGTTTAGGTGACAAACTGAATGGAAAAGTGATGGCAACAGAAACGTGGCAAACATAAGGATAAAGCATGTAATATAGTACATAGCACATAATAATTGCTTATTACCCACCTCCTCCAAGTTAAAAAGAAGACTTCTTATGACAAGACTCATACGAAGTATTTTTATGCATGGCATTAAATGACTGAATAGAAATTTCAATATTATCCACTGGTGTTCCAAAACTCTGCCAGGGAATTTTCTTTGAAGCCATTACAATAACCCAAGCAGACCATCAATATACAAGAACAATGGACATGCTCTTTTCACTGTTCTGTTCTCAGAAACTTACATCTTTCTCTTGTTTCTAAAGTTAATGCTAGAATGTCTGCATACAGCTTTTCCTTTTTCAGTGAGTGCATGAAAATGTGGGAATCTTTATTTGCCAGCAGAGACATAATGGAGTTGCAAGCAAACAGCTCATTAACTTTGATCCTGAAAGATGAAAGTACTTGGAGAAGTATTACAGTCCTCTCTTTTTTTCCTCTGCACTCTATCACCCGAACTACAAGTTTTATACTATATATACACTGTGTCATAGCCAATGCCCAGGAGGCCCTTTCAGCCTGCCCATATTGTGCTGGTTGAGGATCCTGTGGAGGTCCACACTATCAATATGCTCTAAAATGGCAATACAGAAGATAACTTTACTTGATTTTAGGATGAGAGGTTAACTGAAGAAGATTTTGCAGCTAGTACCACAAAGACTGAAAAACTGAAAAATGGCTCGGGGTCGGGGGTGGGGGAGGTCATTTTCTGAAGTTTGAATGCAGATGCAAACCCAAGCAACAATTACTGGATCAGCTGATAGCCTCAGGCTTCATGAAAATATGAGAGGGATTTGGAACTAGATTGACACCAGGAAATACTATGGAATGGGACATCTCAACTCCTTTTTGTCCATTTTCACCTTCAACCAAATAAGCACATATTTCCAACACTCTTCCTGTTCGCTTCCTGTGGAATGGAAAAATCCATCCATGTCATTCACATCTCAGTTTAATACAGAGTTTCCTTTGATACCCTAGAATTGCTAACGTGTCGAAACAGAAACAAGCTAACTAAAGAAAATGAAGTTCAATTCCTCCTGGCAATGTTTCAGGCACTAGCACCAAACTAAGCAGCTATTGATATATTGTAGCTGTGAGATTTCCCACATGACCTAGAAAAAATTGTGATATTTTCTCTTGCTGTAATATTACCTTAGAGTGAGTGCCAGGGGTCTATTTACCCCCTTGATGTTGAAGACTGGAAAGTGCAAGAAGCATGGTGTCATAGTTTGGCAAGAACTTTCTGCTTGTGTTACAACATAATGCATGACATGGCATGGCTGGAATAGTTACAACATCTCAGCGATAATATGGAAGGGGCCAAACATGGAACAGCTTTGCTTCATAACAGCTTCCCTCACAGTAACTGGTCCAGGTCTTTATAACCTAATCTACTTCAATCAGACAGATCTTAATCACTTGCCAGGGTCATGACCACATGACCTAATGACTTCCAACTAGGTCCCACTACTTAAAGGTTCCAATCCTCTTAAATATTGTTGCATTGGGCACGCTCCTAGCATATGGACCTCTGGGGAATAAACCTCATTCAGAGTATGGTGCAGGGCAGGGGAACAAACACCCCGAACATTTGTGTTCTCAGCTCACACTTTAGGGTTCATCGTGTGAGCATTATAGAGTTCATAAAAATGTTAACTATCAAATGAGTTTCATGGAAACCATTCTGCTAACAAACAGAAGGAAAAATTGTGCAAATTAGTTATTTGACAGATGTGAGGAGGCCCAAATGTATTTAACTGAACATCCTAGACCGTTGACAGACATCTACGTAAACAGCAAAATTGTAAATGGGTTAAAGCTGAAGCAGGGCCAAACCAATGAGAAAGTGTATCAACTATCTTCTATCACAAGGAGAATATGGAAACATAGATGCCTATGGTTTCCTTAAAAGTCAAACTATCACATTACGAAGAAAGAAGTAGTAGCTCAGTTAACCAACACCTCAACTTCAACAGAGATATAGTATAATCAAATGGTGCTCTAATCTATGTCTCAGAGTCCTTCTTGCGTATGAACATACCACAATTTTAAGATGCAGCTTGTTTGAGGCATGTTATAAACACTCACAGCTGTCTAAATTCTGTGTTAATAGTTACAGTTATGTGGGACTCAAAGCAGAAATCACAGGCAAAGACAAGCGTAATCAGCACCGGGAAACCAGGAGACAAGGCAGTGAGATTTTACCAAAGATCTCCCATGAGTTTCATCTTACGTTGAAGGGTATTAGTCAAACATCGCCAGGCTTGGTGATGCTATCACAAACATGTGGAACTTGAAATAAAGAGGAAAAACAAAAAGAACTGCTAAATGGACTAAAGATGACCATGGATAATGCAGCAAGGTGAAGCAGAGAAGAACATTCAAACATAGCAAAAACCCTTTACAGCTACCCCCATGAGCTCAGCTGGCACCTTCCAAGGCTCGAAGCCTGTGCCTAACAGAACTTCTGACCAAAGCAAATGCATGGAAATCTTGGTCAGGAAATTAGGTTTGGGGCAATAAAATAAACAGTAGCCCTGAATGCACACACTTACAGGCCATTTCCAACATTTCTTTATTTGAAAAACATCCAATAGATTAGTGATTGGAAACTAGAGAAACGTTCCAGTAGCCTTGTTTTCTCAAATAATAGGTTATTTTTATGTGGCCACTTAGTCTTGCAGCCGCTCACTCTTGCAGCAAAGAGTTGTTTAAAAGACTCAATAATAATGATTTATTATTAAATATTTTTAAAAACTATGTTTTAATTTCATTTCCCATAATATTTTTATGCTACCCTCAAGTAACCTAAGGATTAATTTCAAAAGTATGTCATTTGCCAGTAGGTAGTAAATAATGGAGCTGGACATTCAGTTGCATCCATTTCCTTCACACAATTTAATTCTTACTAGAATTATTACTGTCTATGATGGTTACAAATAAGTTTAGGGGCTAAGTCTGTCATCTGTCAGATTTGGGAATATCCTAGCAAAAAATGTACTCCTAAATCTCTTGGGTCTTTTCAGTTATTTTACTTTTCTCCATATCCAGTGTTCACTGCATTGTTTATGCACATAATCTATCTGATTCACCGTATTATAATTCTAGTCAGTCATACCTAAACTCACACCTCCTGTGCAACCAAGATGAGAAGTCTAAAAAACTTGCTTACATGTATCACGTTTCTTAACATTCACTGGGTCATCATTGTCCCTAGGAATAATCTACAAATTTAGCCACAGGACCAACGGCTCACACAATTTAGGTTTCCACTGAAATTTACCACTTCACCTCTCTGCATTTTGACTTCTGGATTTCCTTGTTTCTCATTTGCGCAAGCTTGTCTTTTAAATTTCAAAATACTACTCCCTCATCAAAACGTCTGAGCCATGCTCTTTACTCCCATGTCTAGAAAATTTCTACGAACTCTTCACATGTCTTCTGGAGACCTTCCCTTGTTTCACCCCGGACCAGCTGCGGGCGGCACAAACCCTTTGTCACAATGGCTCCATTTGTTCACTTTTACTTAGATCCTTAATTATTACTACTGAAAAACACACTATGAGGCCACTGAGTCTTAATTATTCATGACTGCAGAATCATTAGAATCAGAGGGTAAAAACTTTAAAAATGAACACAAATAAAAACTCTACAATGAGTTTTTAAATTCCTCAAGTAAAAAACAAAAATAATTTAAAAATCAGTATGCCATGTGCACATTTCCTAAAAGCATAGTGCTTTTTGGAGTGACCAACATGAGCTGTGCTATTTTTTCAAATAAAGACCAGACACGATTATGGATATAGTACAAAGGGACACTACAGAGATTTAGGAAACAGATTTTTCAAAATAAAAATTTCATCTGTGTTCTTAGTATGTTATATGCGCATCTTCGTCAGTTTTTAGACACTGTCAACAGCAACAATGGAATGGAAATATCACTCTCTTTTAATGATGTAACCATATAATCTCCTACTGTAAATAATTTCCACTTTCCCATGTAGGCAACTAGGAAGCACTGCTTTAAAACAAAAAACCATGTAAGGTTTTTCAGTTAAATACAACATTGGGTAATTTAATGATAATTTTTAAATTTTTAAATGCTAGGAATAAATATCTTTGTGTTATTTGTAATAATAAGTATTCCTTAAATAGGATGTAAATAGTGATTTGGTTAAAAGTATTTTTTGCTGAATATAAAATAATGTGCTTTTGGCATGCTTTGTTTTCTTCGTGTCTCCAGGTAGCAAAGAATACCATCATCATTGAAGAGTTATCTATTATTTGGAACTATCTGTGACAGGCTCCATTGTTTCCATGCTTTGTGGATGGACAGTTTCAGAATTTTGTTGCTGAATATTGCTGAGAATGCTTGTCCATATGTTATGAAATAGTTGCCTTGTCCTGAATTCATACTATCTCCAGTTCAATGAGGAAAAAGTGTAAGATTGTAGAAGATATATGATAAAGATTCAGTAGGATGAAAAGTTTGGTATCATTTTATCAAAAGCATTTTGTTGGGAATTCAAATTGGGTAGGACTATTCTTAAAATATTATACATTCTACAGTGTGACTGTGAAAAGGCAGCTTATGTATAGGCCCAGTCAACTAGACTCTCCCATGAACGAAAGCTTAGAACCTTCTCTGTTGAGTGGCCACTGATATTGCTCTCTTAATAAAACCTTCCACATTAAATGAATCTGCCACTAACAAATGCTTTGAAAAAGCCCATATTCTAAGCAGCCAACTTTTGCATTGAAGCCTGACTTAATCAAGATTAAAATAGGCGCTTACCTGAAGTGATGGGATTTATTTTGAGTTTGGCCTGGATCATGCAGGCACATGATTTCTAGGTATTTGGGGATGCAATTATTATGATGTTTAGAAAACTCGGAAATCTAGAGGAATGGGGGCAGTTATGAAAAGCTGATTTTTTTTCCTGAACACTATCATTGTCTAGGAAAGAAAATTGAGATAAAAGGTGAGTGTTTTTATTATCATTATATTAGGTGTACTAGTATTTTCAATTCTGAAAAATGCAACTTTCAGCATATCACATATTTTTGATTTATGTTATTCCACTGTAGCCTTATTTTGCACAGTGAGTTATTCATCAGAATCACAGGATGATAAAATCAAGGGGCAAAATAGAACTTAAGGAAAATGATTGCTCCCGTGGTCTCTGTTTCATGCTAGCCAATTTCACTATCATTTGAATTGGGACTTCTGAGAAAACAATGGAAGAAATAACGTCACCATGTAAGACTGGATAAATTAAAAATATGTAATTTTTTTTAGTAAAGCAATTTCCCTAGAAAAGAACAAATATTATTAAAATTCTATCAATTTCAAATGCACTGACATAGCTAAAATGGATTAAGGTCCTCCAAAAATCATCCCCTTCCGTTACGGAGCTTTGAAATGAATCCCAAACAAGTGCATGTTTTGCTATGTGAGTGACCTATGTTTTGCTATGATAACAGCATGGTGTACAGTTCTGCTTGCCACGACAACGCTATATTGCACCTTATCAGACTACACAGGTGAGCCATTGCTCTTAAGTATTAGATTCCAAAAACATATACAGGGACTTTCTTAGTCCCTATCCTTATCTGCAGGGGATACATTTTAAGACTCCAAGTCCATGCCTGAAAGAGTGAATAGTATCACATCCTGTATACTTTCTCTGTCCATTGATATAAGTTGAAACATAGTTTTTGTTCATATATGCCACCTGCAAACTTACCTTTTCCAGCTTGACTAAATATATACATACTGTGTTTTAACTGTTGCAGTTGGAGGTGCAAACACAAATTTGGCGCAATTTTTTCCTTCATAATTTCAGATGGAAGATTGTTTTTACTGTGCCTTTTATCAACATCAGCATGTGAGCTTTTTCTTTATTAGTTAGAGAATTTTCATTTTTCTAGCTACAGGAAAAAGTTAACTGCTTCTCTTTGGCATATATGAATTGCCAGCACTAATAATCATGTGCTTTGAGCTATCATGTGGCTAAGGTTTGCTCTTTCTCCCACCTTCAACTTCCAGCTCATAGAGCAGTTTCATGTTTGTGACACTAAGCAAATGGAACTTAATTCTCTGAAAAGTCACTGGATAGGATTAGGTCATCTTCTGCCTCTTGCTGCGTGATGCTCTGCTAGCAAGAAGGTTACCATCCAGTGAGACTCCTGGGGCTTGGACCTCCAGAATCATGAGCCAGCTTCAGGTGCTTCAAAGGAATGAAGATCCAGCTGATACAGGTGACATTATTGTCAGTTCTCTGTATCCACAGGTTCCACATCCAAGGACTCAACTAAAACTAAATTTAAAAAAATATTAAGCCTATGATGGTTGCATTCCTATGAATATGGACATTTTTTGTCATCATTCCACTAATACTATTTACACAGTATTTGCATTTTATTAATTGTTGAAAGTGGGACACTTTATCACACTGATCGGATTTAGGCAGGCAGCTGGTTCACGATTAAGTTTGGAAAACATATTTCTACTGCTTGTGTAATCCTTTCTGTCCACCTGTGAATCAAATGATGCTTACCTATGATCATTTGGAACCTGGGGGGTGGGAGTGTCACCTACTCACTTCCCTGTCAAGCCCTTAGAAGCTAAAGGGCTTGCTCTTTCTCTTCACTAATGACCAAATGTATCATTCTCTGCTTTACCCTTTCAATTCCTGGTCCATTCTTTCTGAACCTGGCCCACATGTGTCTGTATCCCTCATATTCGAAATTTAAGCCATGTTTGTGTCTGTGCTTAAAATGCTTTTTGAGCAACAGGTAGGAAACTAGAAAATAAATATTAGGCCATAACCTACAATACAACCACACAATTTAAATCTTATCAATTATTTATTTTTTGGGATTATCTATTTCAAATCTTCAGATTGTGATTGACCATAGAGGTTACTGAAACTGGAAAATGAGAAGTGCCAAATAGGGGCTCCTATACAGAATTTTAACAGGAAAAAAAAAGGCTTTGGTCGTGGAAAGCCTACCTTCCACCAGCTTCTGGAGTGTTCTTCTGAAGCCTCACATGCCCTACACTAACAGTGTTCATCAAAGTTGGGAATGGGATGTCCATAGAGTACACCAAGAAGCCTTGACTCTGTCAAGACGTTCACACACATATGTAGGACTACCTATCGTGGCCAAGAAAAACCCAGGAAGTTCCTAAACCTTCACCATGGGCTGACTTCTCATTATTTTTCAACCAAATATCCTCTAACTATTATTCATAGTTCTGAGTGTTAGGTATTTATCCCCAGAGTCAAAAAAAAGATCTAAGCGCAAGGACCGCAAATGGAAAACTAGGGGACACAAATCAAATGTGTACTGGTCATTTTCCCACTTTTCATTTATGTATAAAAATGACGGAATATTAAACATTAATGCAAAAATAAATGCGCCACAGTGAACAGTTTTGGTGGTTTAACTTTGTAACAGTTATGAATTGTGGGAGCTTGCCCTGGATCTCTGCCTGCTTGGCCTATGTGGGAGGTCATAGGCACACAGCACACTGGCACACTGTGTCCCGGGGAAGCCCCTGACAATGGTTTTGGCTAACTGAACCACAATCTGGCCTGTTCACTGGGCATGCAGTGAGAATAGCGAAATGCACCCCGGTCTCTCTTCTCTGTCCTTGGAAGTGTGCTGGGACTTCCTTGATAAGCAACTCAAACACCACTCCAGCCTACTTGCCAGCCACACATGGAGAATGTGACCTGAGGCACAGCTTTCAGTCATGCAAAACATGACTTGTGACCAGGTTTGAGGGTCCAGATAGAAAGACAGAAAACCATGCCCTCTAGCCAGTGAGTGTCACTGTTGGTTGGGAGGACTGTCACGGACTGCCCTTCTGCCTTCTCCTTTCCTAGTATATATAAGTTGTGCTTTCTTTACACTAAAGGGACATGTTCCATCAGACTGTCCCCCTCACTTCCTTGGTAGTCTTGGGGGCCTGCTGGCAGAAAAGAACTCCAAGAACGAATAAAGAAAGTGTTGTATATAATAACAGAATTTGGATATTTCACACAGGTACAGTTATATTTCAGGGCAATAAATGAATAAAGCACCCAGCTATCAGACAGCATGGATAGTCCTTGAGAACATTGGGGTAAATAAAAGTCCAAATGAGAGAATGCATTTTTGATTATTTTGAATACAAGACTTTGCTGAAACAATCTACAGAATTCAAAGGTAGAAAGGTAAGGGTGGGAATTACGGCACAGTTAGAGGGAAAAGAAATTCCAAATTTGGGAAATAAAAGGAACAAACAGAAGAATTGGGAAGTGGATGCTGCAGATTGGAATTGAGGTGGAGATTTAGCAACAGGGATGGTGAAATGAATATGATATGGCCAGCAGAGAGCGTGGAGAGGGACAGATGGGGGATTTTGCTGTAACCTGGAGGCAGAGAGCAAGCCCTTGCTTCTAGAGAACGGAGTATACAATGAGAGCAGTGCTTTAGGAAAAGGAAACGTTTCTGTTTAGTTGCTGGGGAGGAACAAGAGAACTCCAAGGGAGTTAGAAGAGTAACTTCTCATCGAATGGGACTCAAGTTATGTCTGTCAAATTAAAGAAGAAAAGTATGGGGCAGTTTCAAGTAACTTGTCCCCTTCTAGATACTTTTTAAAACCTAAACTACTCCCATCACTTAAAAGAAGCCCCTGCTTTTTTTTCTAACCAAAATTGCCACTCCTTCAAGACCCTGCTTTGATGCTGTTATTTCTAAGTTAATATTCATTTCAGGCCCTGGACCACCCATTCTATCACCTTATTCTTTATTCCAGTAATTTAAAAATAATACATACTTAAGCTTAAAAATCTATGATATAACTTAAATCCTAAGTAGCATTCCTCTCTCTCTTGCCTCTCCGGATTTTAGTACGTTTGTCTGAGGGACAAAAAGCCAACAGATTATTGTTTTCATAGCTATTTTGTGCTCTGACTCCAGGGCTCTAGGTTTGCTTCAAAAAAACCAAATGACAACATAAACTGAGATTATTCTCGTTCACCAACATCAACAGCTCTCTCAAGTTTCTTACTTTTATTTAAAATTCCTGGGGTATTTCTTTTATAATATTTCTCATAACACTTTTTAAAATGTTTAATGTTCACTTTTTAAATGCATGATGTCTTATATATGGAAGTGGAAAGGTATGTGGGCTAGTTACTTGCTTTTATCAGCCTGAACAAATGCTTCATCTAGTTGAAGACACTGCACATCATGTTATATATTTTAAATGATTATTTACTTGAAAGTCAAAGTTTGAGAGGAAAAGAGAGAGAGACTGAATGAACGCTTCTGTGTTGTCTCATTTCGTGAACTGCAGTAACGGCTAGGACTGGGCCAGGCCAAAAGCAGAGGCCAGGAACTTCTCGGCTTTACTGTCTCAGCTTTTCAGTCTTGACAAGTCTGATTCATATTTTCCTAGTAGGAAGAAAAGATTTGATTGTACCTAGTAGAAAGAAAAGATAAAAGTAGGCTTATTGCATTTTTCCAGAATATTAAATTTCACAATGAATGTTAATTTTCTCTCAACTTCATGTTCAATGTTTCCACAGAACTAGAAATAGTTGAGTGTCTATACTCAATAGGAAGTAAATCATGAATATTGAACTTTGGTTAGTGCTTCCAGTCCTTTTACAATCTAGGATGATCATACTGTAAAATGTAATTCTGCAGAAAGGGTTTGGACACCAAGTGCCAGCAGTTCAATTCATCTTCGTTTTTTCCTTTTTTTTTTGCATCATCTTTTCCTTTGGGAAAGACAAACCACTGCACTTGTATCTTTTATTCCAGGTAGCCTTAATTGAGGCCAGCTAGGTTCTTGCCTTTAGTGAAAGCAAAATATTTTGAAGGAATTAGATCATAAACTTATTCCTAAATGCAACAGTGGTAATTTCATTTCTTGAATGTGAGCCAAATGCTGCAATTAACAGATTACCGTCCACCTCATGGTTCGGAACTTCTATTCTAATAAGAAATGTAAAGGTGAATACAGAGACGAAGCTATGGAATTTTTTAGTTATCAAATTCTTCCCATTGTCAATTTGTATGAATTGCCGTGTTGGGAAAGAACAGCAGGGTACAGAGTAGTTTACAGGTCTATTTTCTGTCTGTTGCCTTTGAACCTGTGTAGATTATATAGCTAGACACCTTTGCCAAATTGCTTCCATTTACACTGGGAATATGAGGGAAATCAGAATACAGGAGCAAGTGCGAAGCTAACATACTTTCCCCCTTCTGCCTTAGTATTGGATAGATCTTTGGAAACAACCGTGACTTCCCAGAAACTAATGCTTTTAGTAGTTGCTTATCCCTTTGTATGTTAAATTTCCCATTTGGTACCAACAGCCAACTTTCCATTTGTTTCTATCTCCGTGAGTAGGGGTCATGCCCTACATCAGTCACATGGTCTCTATGATATTACTGTTTCCTTATTATCTTAAATATTCATAAAATCAAATACATAGTGATACAGGTAGAATCTGAATGTGTGACACAAACAATAAGCTCTACCCACTTACCAGGATGTAGCACCCATATCAAGCCGTGTTGAAACTGCCAGCTTTCCAGAATGAGATGTGAACTGGAGAGAAGCTTCAGTTTCTAAAGCCTGTAGACAATGCAAGGTAAATCATATATCTTTCTTTGTTTAAATAGCTCATTGTAAATTATATTTTATATGATGATACAGTGAGAAATCTAAAAACACACAATAAGTGAAGACAGAGTTCTAAAACTTTGAGTTTATAGTGCTTGCCTCCTTGCATTACGCAGAAAGAAATGATTCTCCAAGCACTGCTCCTCTTCCATTTTGACTAACCACAGTGGAAAGTGAGTTCCAGAAAATATTCCATAAACAGTTTTCCCTTTTCTCTGTCCTACACTTTTGTGAAATTTTATAATGTCATACATGTCATTGTTTCAAAAATATTTATTTATTTATTTATTTATTTATTTATTTATTTATTTATTTATTTATGTATTTGAAAGACAAAGTTACAGAGAGACAAGGGGAGACCAATCAAGGAAGATCCTCCATCTGCTGGTTCACTCCCTGAATGACTGCAATGACAAGGGCTGGGTCAGGCCAAAGTATGGAACCATTGTGAGCTTCATCAGGGTCTCCCACATGGGTGTCGAGGCACAGGTACTTGGACCATCTTCTGCTGCCTTCCCAGATGCATTAGCAGGAAGCTGGATCTCGGTGGAGCATACAGGACATGAACCAGGCCCGAGTAGATGCTACTGTCATTGGAGGTGGCTTTACGTGCTGTGCCACAGTAATAGTCCCATGTATTTCTTTCTATGTAGATGGCAAGGTGAAACGGCGTTGCCTTTGACAACAAAGCTCGTTTCCGTATGCACGACCCACAAAAAGTTGCTTTTCATAAAGACTGACCTTTGAGCTTGTCATAAATCTTATTCCCAGTTAATTGGCTAGAGGTATTTTCTCAGCTGCTTTTGGAGAGATTTTCAATTTGTCAACTAAAATGAAATGTTAGTGCATTCTGAAATATTTTACTCTTGCATGTTAAGCATTTACTAATCAATTTCAGGGCTATCTGTACTTATCTTCATTTGAATTATGTTTAAATTTGTCAACATTACTTCTGAACAATTCACTCTACAATGTGGGATAAAAGAAAAACCGGAGCTATTAGAAAAACAGAATATTTGAGGAAAAAAGTCAATAGAAGTAAAGACATTCTAATAGGATTTTTCTTTTTTTTTTAATAAATACATAAAGCTCTCTACCATTTCCCTCAATTATTTTGATTAACATGATAATAGGATCTTTCAGGCCATCATCTTACCAATTCCATAGCCTTTTGTAAAAGATTCATTTTATGAAATAATCATACTAGCATTAATAGATGAATGTTGGTGCCATATCACAATATAAGAAATATTTACACCATCTCTACATACACAAATACCATACACATACACACAGATCACAATCCAGAACGAAGAGTATTCAGTCTCCTAGACAACTAACATTGCTAGGCTTTGTCTGAAACGTTTATTTTTGCTTTATTTACTGTAATTTTTTTCTTTCCAAGCAACAGACTTTCCTATTTCTTGTGATTTATTTTTAACATTGTGCTCATGCAGAAATAATACTTGTTTGATTGCATTAACATTTAAACAGTTTTGGACTTGAGTCCTAAAACCATCATCTAAAATTTTACTTGATGTTGCTTCATCCATATTGTCATTTTCATTGATGTGATATGATGATTTGATTTTGGTGAGTTACAAAATGAGAGACATGTCAAGTTCACCACAGTTCAAAAATCAAGAGTCTATGCTTCTTGCTCATGCACATTTTACCTTCATTCTTGGAAAGACTGTTTGAATTGTATACACCATTTTGAGTCAGCATTTACTGGTTTCATTTTTTAAATCATGTTTCTAAAAACAGCAACAACAAAAGGAATGGAAGAAAATACTGTCCCACATCCACTTTTCACAAAAAAAGGAAGAGCAGCAAGGATCACACTGACCATACTTGGGATATCAGCCAGGTGGTGATAGAAGAGTAAACACTGAGTCTCATCTTTATACCGCAGGAATGTGATCATTACTATAAACCGTACTTCTGCAAGAGTTCAGATTGCCATTGGCGTTTGCGCTCTGGAAAATAATCGGGGATGTGGATTTTTTTAAAATCCTGAATGCACTTTTTCATCTCTTCTTCCACAGTTAGCTTCTCACAGACTTTCTTTTTGGAAAGATTGGTTTCTCGGGACTTGCTGATGAGCGTCTGAAAGAGTTCACTGTTTCTGCGTTTGTCTGGCGGGGGCATCCATTGCACAGGTGCCTTTTTGGAGGGGCGATCCAATGTTAACGTGTTAGGTTGGTGGGCTGCTGCCTGCTGGGCATTGGGTGGGTTGTCCTGGGGAGTGCTGGCCTCTGAGTGGCTGTCACAGCTGGAAGTGGAAAGCTCATTGCAGGAAGTTCCACTTTCACTTCCTTTATCTGTGACTTTGTCATTTTTCCTGTCTTCACGTTCTTGTTTAGGTGACACTATTTTCTGAGGGGGGCCTAGAAAGGAAAAAAAAAAATAGAATATAAGAAATTAGAGCAAAAGAATGAAAAGAACCTTTATTTCTGTTTTCTATTTTAAGCCAATAACCTTTATCCCAAGAAAAATGCGACTTGTTGCATTAGCCTGTATTTGAGGGATTCAAAAACACACGGGGCCTTTAGTGTACCCTGAAATAGGCAGCATGTTGATTATCGATAGCCAAAATTGGAGAGATCTGCTTAACAGTATTTCTGCTGCAATAGACTTATCAATAGCTTCATGCTGAAAAGGTTTTTGTTAATTTGTTACTGAAACCTGTGAAAGACACCATGTGTAAATAATTTTTCTAGGCTTATGTCTGCTTCATTAGATACTTGATCCATTTTGTTCTAACCACTATTCTGGGGTTCTATGCCGATCCAAAGCCAGGAGCCTCTTCTGGGTCTCCCACGCGGGTGCAGGGTCCCAAAGCCTTTGGGCCATCCTCGACTGTTTTCCCGGGCCACAGGCAGGGAGCTGGAAGGGAAGTGGGGCTGCCGGGATTAGAACCGGCGCCCATATGGGATCCCGGGCGTGCAAGGCGAGGACCTTAACCACTTGCGCCACCGCGCTGGGCCGGAGGGAGCATATTTTAGTCCCTTTGACTCTGTTGCAAAATTAGGACCTTCCTTCAGCATTTTTCTGAACACTACCACACACCCAGAACTACAATAAAACTTTGATCAAATGGAGCCTGACCAATCAGAATCCTTGGGGACTTATATCTCATTTTTATTTCTGTAGTCCAGTTTTATGAGAAGATGTATAAATAATAACTGGGGCAGAGGTACCAGGATCCTTTAAACAACTGCCCTCAGGGTTCTACTAGAGAACAATCCATCTGATTCATAGGGTCTCAACCATTTCAACATGGAAAGCTTGATTACTGGCATCAGTCCAAACATCCTGATTTAATGCATCGTAGCCTGATTTAATGCCTACTGTGCCATAAAGCAGATCCAGACAATTGTGCTATGCAGCCAAGGTTATAAGCCATTGCTCAGTATAATATTCAAGTACTCAAAATTTCACAACAACAAAAAAAACAATAGATCACTTTATTTTAGTCCCCAAATTAGAATTCTATGTATAACTTTTTCCAAAGTATGCAATTTTGCTGAACTTCTTTTCCTAATATAGTAAAAATAGTTCAAATGTCTCAGACAAATCAACAAAAGTAATTTTCGTAAAGGCACCTACTATGTGCAACACACTAGTCATAGCTCTCACCAGTTTCTTCTATTAAAACACAAAAGAAACAAATTCTATCAAATATTAGTTGAATGGAATTGAACATTTTTTAAAGTTTTGTGTTGACAACTGGCCTAATGGTTAAAATGACACTTGAGATGTGCGAATCCCATGTCAGAGTGCTTGGGTTTTTGTTCCAGCTCTATGCCCCAATTTCTTACAAACACATCCTGGTGCAGGTGGTTGCTCAATTAATTGAGCCCTGCAACCCAAATCAGAGACTTGTATAACTCTCAGATCCCAGCTTCAGCTGGTTAATTAGTAAACAGAAGGTCTCTCTTATAAAAATCAATTAATGTAATTAATTTTAAAATTTAAGTAAAAAGACTTGACTTTTTAAAAAGTTTTATTTATTTTTATTACAAAGTTAGATGTACAGAGAGGAAGAACTTCTGTCTGATGATTCACTCCCCATGTGAGCAGAACGGCTGGTACTGTGCCAATCTGAAGCCAGGAACCAGGAACTTCTTCCAGGTCTCCCACGCGGGTACAGGGTCCCAAGGCTTTGGACTGTCCTAGACTGCTTTCCCAGGCCACAAGCAGGGAGCTGGATGGGAAGTGGAGCTGCTGGGATTAGAACCAGCGCCCATATGGCATCCCAGGGTGTTCAAGGCGAGGACTTTAACTGCTAGGCTACGCTGCCGGGTCTGACATTTTCTTGCATGATGGAAGTATTTCATATCTTGATTGTGGGTTTGGTTATAGAATTATATATATTCGTGAAAACTGACAGAATTCTACACTTAAGACAAATGAATTTTTTTGTATGAAATATATATTGAAATTAACATGCATGTAGGTATATAAATGGAGGGGGTGGAAGAGCTGAGACATTTATCTAATTATCTTCATGTTATCTTTATCTGATCTCAAGCAAGCTTGAAACTCAACTACCCTCATACAACACAAGGCACAAACACACTTAATATACAATCTTCTGCATTACATTAACAAAAATTACTCTCACAGGAAACTTTTCATTCCTAATCATGACTAAAAGATTAAATTGCAAAGACCAGAGCAAGCCAATTATATCTGAGGATAAATGAGTGATGAGAAAAGTCATTTCCTTCTAAGAGGCAAGGGATACAACCTGAGACAGAGCATCAGGCAGGAAAGAGAGAGTAGAATATGGAAGAGTGGGAAGAAACCAGCAACAGCAGAGCAAATTCTTCATTCTGCTTCTGTTTACATGCAGAGCAGACTTGATGACAGATGGCAGTGAGGATACAGAGTTCACATAAAAGTCCATGCGTTAGCACGACAAATTATATTTAGATATTTTACTCAGCACATTATAGATTGTTGCTTAGCATTAGTAGACACATAAACATTCCTCAATATAACAGAATACAGCATATGTAGGATGGAAATCAATTTCTCTTGCAGTGCAGGTCAAAATGTCCACGTAGACTTCCCCGAAGAAGACATCAATATGCTACCACTGGGAGAAGGCACATAAAGGAAAGTGAACTCTTTTCTGATGAACCTCAAAAGCTTACTGTGTCCTCAAGCAGGTGAGGACCAAGTGTGTGAAGTGCCTAAACATGTATGGTCAAGGATTCTTCTGACAACATGCTAAGACGCACTTCACACTGAATGGTTGCTAACTAAAATCATTAGCAGTTTCCCTCGTTCCCATCCTTTGTTCTTTTGCTTGAGACTAGCCTTATCAAGAATATCCTCTTCTTGTGGACTAGATCAGGGAAAAGCCAGGCTGGGCGGATTATTCCTACTGGTGCAAACAAAATTAAAGTGGGCGAGGTTTGTTTGGGCAGCATCAACTGGAATCTGGGAGTGGGAGAGGCCTGGGAGGGAAATAGTGGGCTCATCCCTCTTGGGTTACCACTTCCACGGGAGGACATAAAACTAAGACAGCAGCTGGGGTGGAATGGGATGTGGGACAGACTGGATTACTGCTACACTTACTGGCAAACCAGGGTAGGGGGTGGGCCTGGTTGGGGTTATTGTGGGTCGCTCCAACCTAGGCTACAGCTCCCGCTGGTTTATGTGAGGGCCAAGTATGTGCTGGGCAGAACCAGACTGGACTGCAACACCCATTGGCTCCAGTGGAAGACGGGAGTGAAAACAGAACCAACCCAGGAATTGCAACCACCAGCTGATTGGAGCGATGGACGGTGCCAGGCCCTGTACTTGTTAGCACATACAAGAAGTTTCTTTGGAGATCTTCCTAATCTAAATGCTGGACTCAGAAGCATAACAAAGAAAAGAGAGAAGACAGAACGGGTCAACCAACCATCTAAGCTATGATGGACTATGTCAATCAGTGGATTTTTCAAAGACCTCATAGTGCTTGGAGCGGCAAGATTGACAGCGATTCATAACTGTTGCAATATCAAAACCACTTGAGCAAGAACCTCAGAGCATGCCCTACACCCGGGACTTGGGGAGGGTGGGAAATTGGGTGGGCCTTCTCCCTTAATACCCCCCTTTTAAACATGAAGGTAACAATATGGAAAACATATTAGTATTATCCACTTTCCTGTAGCCCTTGAACCTTCTTACTCTAATTAACTATGTAAAGAATGTCAAAATAAAATTTATTAATAAAAAAAAAAAAAAAAAAGAATATCCTCTTCTTCCCTTTACACCATCAATGACAATTTGGTCAGAAAGAGTCTAACACTGTTAATTACTTTAAATGCACGTGAATATTTAGAATCTCTATCGATATAGATGTTTTAAGCTATGAAGAAAACAGTAAATGTCGGCCTGATTTAACGATGATTTGTATATACACACACACGTATATATATACACACACACAAACACACAACACCTCATAATACTTGCACATTAATGAAAATGTATACCTATATATGTTTATGTTTTACTATTCCCTTTAAAAAAGCTATCTTTAGGGCCTGGCACGGTAGCCTATTGGCCAACGTCCTCACTTTAAACATGCCAGGATCCCACATGGGTGCCGGTTCTAATCTTAACAGCCCCACTTCTCATCCAGCTCCCTGCTTGTGGCCTGGGAAAGCAGTCCAGGACAGCCCAAAGCCTTGGGACCCTGCACCCGCGTGGGAGACCTGAAAGAGGCTCCTAGCCCTTGACTTTGGATTGGCTCAGCTCTGGCCATTGTGCCCATCTGGAGAGTGAATTATTGGACAGAAGATCTTCCTCTCTGTCTTTCCTAATTTCTGTATATCTGACTTGCCAATAAAATAAATAAATCCTTAAAAAATAAGCTATCTTTAGGCAAAGTGGACTCATTAACAAAACAAACAGGTACACAGAATTCTACTGTGTCTTAGGGGAAAATATTTCACTTTTTGTCCATATTTTTAATACAAAGTATAAAATGATAGTTCTTTGGATAAATCATTAAGGATGATTTATGCCAGCATTCAAAAATGTTATTTAATTAAGCATACCTTACATCATGATTGATGCTAGTGGATTCAAATTGGAACCAGATACAATAACTTAAACTGATTTATGCATTTTTATGATATTAAATTTAGAATTATGGATTAATTCAGAAGAAATTATTTACTCTAGCTACCTGACTTGCTTGTGGATGAATGCTAACCATTGGATTCTAAGGGTCATTTGAAACACTGTATTTTTAAAAAAATATTTATTTTTATTTGAAAGGCAGATTTATGGAGAGAAGGAAAGGACAGAGAAGGATCCTCCCTCTGCTGATTCACTATTGAAATGGCCCCAATGGCCAGAACTGAGCAGATCTGAGCCAGGAGTCAGGAACTTCTGGATCCCACATGTGGGTGCGGAGGCCCAAGGACTTGAACCATCTTCAGCTGTTTTCCAGAGCACAGGCGGACAAACAGACTGCAAATATAGTAGCTACAAAATGAACTGGCACCTGTAACAGATCAGGCTCTGCCACCATGTTGACTCGTGAGATTTTAACTATCATTCTGTAATGTTTTCCAATGCCAGCTGAAATCACTTGAGCAGCACATAAATGATACTTTCAGTATCACTGAGTTTTGCTTACATGGCAGCATCATGACTGTTGTAAATTCTATTCCTCTCAGTTAGATAGAGTCCAATTTGTGCTTGAATGAACCTTCTGAAAACCATTGTGCCTAATGAGTCAGAGTACCTATCAGACCTGCGTGGAAGAAGCAATCCAGATGTGCTGCCGTGTCTGCCAGCAGGGAGTTCTCCCACACACGGAGAGACTCAGTGAATAGGCACATTTCATAGATATGTAATATTTATCCTCTAAAAAGGTTTATTCTTTAAATGTATTCAGTACATAAGACCTTCAAAATATGGGAAAATTAACCAAATTTTCTGTCTGGTGATTTTCTATCAGATCAGAGATACTACATTATGCAGTATTTTTTTTAAAGATTTATTTATTTTTATTGGAAAGTCAGACATACAGAGAGGAGGAGAGACAGAGAGGAAGATCTTCCGTCAATGGTTCACTCCCCAAGTGACTGCAACGTGCAGAGCTGAGCCAATCCAAAGTCAAGAGCCAGAAGCCTCTTTCAGGTCTCCCACATGGGTGCAGGTTCCCAAGGCTTTGGGCTGTCCTCGACTGCTTTCGCAGGCCACAAGCAGGGAGCTGGATGGGAAGCAGGGCCGCCAGGATTAGAACCAGTGCGGCACCTACATGGGATCCCGGTGCATTCAAGGCAAGGACTTTAGCTGTTAGGCTACAGCACCGGGCCCCATTATAGAGTATTTTTCTGTGGGACATACAGTGTTACTTAAAAACATAAAGCCAGCCGAGTAGTCCTCCACAGTTGTTTCAGAAAAACAGTCTATACACTAACATCCACATTCACACACACAATTATACTAAATTTTTATGTCCATGTTTTCATCACTGTGTGCATTAACTGTGGGCAATCTGGGTAGAACCTGACTCTGAAGTTCCAAGCAAGCAAGCACTTTGTGTCATTCATATAATTTTTCTAATTTTTGGTCCTTGTTGGTTAATATTTTAGGTATGGCCCTTAGGTTCTTTCTTGCAATCATGCTAATTCTAAAATGATACACTGAACAGAAGGCAATTTTCCAACCTGTAAAATTCTAGATTTAAAGATTAAATATTATACATTGGAAAGACACAAGGAACGAAGACTACCTCCCAGGATGGGGAAACAAATTCAATTTCCATGAAAATACTTCAAAGAGTTTCAGAGTTCAATAATATATTTCTGTAATAGGCTGACATGTAGTTCCAGAAGATGTTGTCAACTTAACCCGTGTTTAGTTATATCTGCAAAACACCTGTTCAAGAACGATGCTTAAAGCACCATAGATCAGGCTGTCTGGATTTGTGCTTCAGTTCCGTAACTTCACTTAGTCAAGTTACTTTTTTCCTTCAATTTCAATCTCCTTGTTAAAATGCCCAAAACATGTTGCAAGGGTGGAATGAGTAAATACATACATTAAAGCACTCTGAATGAATCTGGCATGTATAAATGATTAAAAATGTTAATTATCATTCAGCATAAATATCTCTTTGCTATTGTGTCTTGAAATGGCATTTTGCTGGTACACTGAGAGAACTGGCTGAGGAATTCAGATATTCCCAATTTCATTCTAGCTTGGCACATATTACCTGTGGACATGCAAGGGAGATTCAAAAAGTTCACAGAAATATATAAATAAAACATAGATTTATTTGCATCAAATTATTTTTTCACATATTATTATGGTACCCTCAATCTAAACTGTGGGCAAATCTCTTAGTATCTTTCTTCAACAACTCTTATGCTTAGAGTAAGAAAAAAAAATGTGATTATGTAAACTGTAATCTGTAAAGTTTTATATTAGGTAAACCCATATTATTAGTTTTAGTCTGACACATGCTATTTATAGATTTAAACTTGAGAAGCTAAATATTAGTATTTTTGTGTCCAATAATACATTTTTAAGAAAACAAAAGGTTCTGTTACAAGTCACTGAAAATATGTGAAATAAGAGCAATAGTAAAAATATTGTATTAAATGAAGTAAGAGCAAAGGCAGGTATAATGATCTGAGCGAGCAAAACAGTGATTTATGTTTATTTCATTGGGTTTATTACACTGAAATAAAAGGAGGAAAAGCTAGCTTATACTGTGGTTTGAAAGGTCAAAGTCAACACTTTTGTCTTTTGAGTAACTCTCTGTACGGGCTTGTTTATTAAGAGTTTCTCTCTCTCTCTCTCTCTCTCTATATATATTATTGAATATGCAAGCATTTCCAAATGAAATATATGTGTACAATTTTACACCTGAAAAAGTACCTCTTATTTCTTTACTGATCCGGTGATGGTAAAGAAAAGAAAGACTTGGCATAAAAAACACATCTGCAAGAGGGGCAGTTCTCAGAGGGGAAATCACCCTTTACACATATTAAACCCAATAATATGTGAATGGTTATTTGGAATCTGAACGAAATGAACCATTCTAAATATTAGCAACAAACAGACATTAAGTGATTGTATCAAGGAGGGATCCTACGGGTTGGTTCCACAAACGTGTTGAGCACTCACGGTGTATAATTATTGGCATTAACTATAGCGGTGTGTATACATGTGCTTACACATACATACACAACACAAAGACAACCCCCGTCCTGATATCAACTAGTTCCGATTTCAGGTAACAAATGCAGAATATAATCGAAGTTTTAAGAAAGAAGGAAGCAAGCTAAATGGGATGTGATTAGAATGAGGAAAGGATTGAGCGTAATTTTTGTCAATAAGATTCCCACTCTACATTGAAACACAGTGGTCATATAAGATGTGCTCAAAACACCACTGCAAAGAATAAAAATTAAAGCGTAAATGAAACATGGAACTTACTCTGCCTGTTTGCTAGTTTTCATTAGAATTATTTATCGACTTTCATGGATATTGGCAATAAAAACAAATACAATATGAAATCTGAGCTAACACCTTCCTTTGATTCTCTATAAACTCTGTTGGCTTATTACTATATTTATTTATAGTTTTTCTTTCACACCTAAAATATAAACTCCTTGGAAGCAGAAATTGCCTGTTTTTTTTTTTTTTTTTTGTCTGTCAGGGTGCCTTGGTCACAGTAATTCCTTAATTGTTCGCTTATTATTTGACATTCACCACTATGTATGCTATTAAATATGCATCTCGATGACCACAGAATAGGAAAGAATGCTTCCAATATCCCACATTCAGTCCATTCCTATGTGACCTCGCTCCTTCGGTCCCTAAGTCAGCATCTAAATTCTGGTGTCCTAGCTCCTCCAAACTTCTATGAGAGCAGAAATTGTGCCTCGTGTTTCCTTACGTGAGACAGCTCAGAAAGCTAATTTATCACTGAATTAGTGATACCAGCAATGTAATGCAGCATTAAGAAAAATATTTGAGAAAACATGGTTGTGTACTGGAATTTATACTGATTGGGCTTCAAAAATCACACATTTTAAAAATAACTACTTATTTATTTATTTATTTATTTAATTTGAAAGGAAGAAGAGAGAGAAGCCATATGCAGAGAGCTGGATCAGAAGCCGAGCAACCAAGACACAAACTGGCACCTACACATCATGTTGGCACCATAGGCAGAGACTTAGCCTGAGTGCCAAGGCATTGGCCCCTGGAAATCATTCAGTCCCTTTGCATACCTAATATAAATTTTATAGAGTCAAATTAGGAAAATTGCTAAGATGTAGAAGGAACAGATACGATGAAAGAACAATTTTTGAACTTGTGACCTGTCAGGTATTTCTAATATCTAGACTATCAGAACTGTATTTGTAGAACAAAGCATCTTTAATCTTGAGCCTTGATCAGTGAAGGTTCTGACATGAGGACAGAGATGTCTGCTCAGAGCTCTCATGGTCTAATTAAATCATGAGTAGATTTTATCAGTGGTGAGCCGCCTTGAACTTTTCATGTCACTTCATAGTGCACTTTAGTCTACACTGAACATTTCAATAGCAGCAGAAATGTCAATCTTCTGTGACATTAAAGCCAAACAGATTCAAAGACTGATAAGTGTTGTTAATGAAACCATTACAAGATAAAAAGATGTGCTAGTAAAGCATATTTAGATTAATTGAAATGGTTGTGTAAGGAAGGAATTGCACTGAAAATACACTTGGAAAAGGTATTTAGTTATGTTATATATTAGTGATTATTCATTAAAGCATGAAAAAAGCATTTTTCTTACACATCTGAAGTATTCCCCTGGTGTGATCAATACTGAAAAGGTTTCCATAAAATGCTGCTAACATAAGTTTACAAAAATGAAGATTTTGTTTGATTTCATACAGTTCAATATAAGTAGTCAGGGAGTGTTGCTTTTGTTAACTTTACAAAAAATTATTTAACATTTATGTGTCTGTGAATGGAAAATTATATTTATTTCTTGTGTAATGAACATTTATATAAAAGAAACTAAAGTTATAATTTCTTACTATAAAGAATAATTATAAAGATTACTAGTTAATTGGCATTATTCATAATAAAAATGATTTCAACACTACTGTATTGTATATTATAGAAGTGCAGAAAAAAATGCTTCAACCAGTGATTAAAAAAATCATTCCTTTGCTTGAATAGCCAGCTACTCTGTTTGCTTTTGACATGTCATAACCTGTTTTCCAAGCAAAACTGATAGGTCAAGGTGAAAATCTACACAGAAGACTGAGCAGGCTCTGATGTTGCAAGTTAAAGGCAAAAGGAAGAATTTTTAATGTTTTTTTTTTATTGGTTTTGTTCTACCAATTTATCCTTTCTGATTTCATTAGCAAAAAATATACTTATAACTAGGAAAATACTATAATTTTATCTTAAGTATTATGTATCTAAATTGTTCTGCCCCTTAGCTATCACAACAAAAATATTCTGTACTGTAATGTTTGGTAAAACAAGTTTTATTAAAATGTAATTCTTAAGCATGATGTATTATGTAGAAGTCAAAATAATTACAAGAATAAATGAATTACGTCAACACTACTTTCCCTAGGACCACTCTAATAAAATGCTATCAAGGAACATGGCATCATGTCACTGATGGAACAGGGACTAAAGAACACAGCCTCCCCTAGGGTAACACAGTGAACAGGGGAGAGGGGAGGGAAGGAAGTGAGGTGATGGTGAACCACTCTCATATTTCACAATCTCTTATCTGGCCCTGTGAAATTTCATGGAAGGATGAGGGAAAATCAGAGAAAACACCTGGAAAGGTAGATTTAAGTCAAAACAAGTGAAGTCAGAGACAAAGTGAGGGTAAGACTGGATTTGCATCTTGTAATAATCTTCTCCATATTTATGAAGAGTATCTTAGGAAGCAATAGACCTAGCTTGATGTAAAGGGCATATAAGACGTTCACTGTTCCCTAGTTGAGAAATGATGAAATATCAAACTAAAATGCTACTGCTGCTGCTGCAAATGGAAGACAATGAAAATATCAGAGCATTTTTACAGCAATGAAAACCAGCAGTATTTACTGACGGCTTGGTCGTGAGTAAAGAGGAGAGTGTAACAGAGGTGTACATTTCAGTGATGATGCCTAAATTTTTGACCTTTATAATTGGTTGCATGACCATGGTACCTGGAGACAACAGACATCACAGGAGAATGAGACTTATGAGCAAATAAAAATCATGAGTTAATCTGTTGCAAACCTACTGAATTTAGAGAGGTTAGCATGGTCTAGTGAAAATTCATCTAAGCTATTGGAAAATTCATGTAAGCTATTGTCTGGACCATGAACAGAAGTCAGTCCTTAAATCCAACAAAGAAGAGAGCAAAAGTAAAGCAAACTGTTTTAAAAAAAAGTGATTAAGTCATGATTGCCAAAGACGATGGGCAACTGTGAATCGAGGTCCTGATACGTAGCACGGCGTAGTGAGAGGACTAAGAGGAATATCCTTGAGAAAGAGAACACACCACAATTAACTCTGTTTTAGTGAAATATGTTAAATACAGGCTAATTTGAAAACTACCAACTGGAAGACTAAAAACATAAGGCATACATAGGACATTCATAAACAAAGGAAAAGTAAGTGAAAGTGAAACAAACTTGCAAAGCACAGATAAAGCAAGCACGTTTGTCCCTAAAACTTTGATCCCAGAAAAACAAACAGGAGGCCCTGAGAGCCCCTGGTAGCTAGATTTTCTGCTGGAACATTCTCTTTTTTGCTTGAAATCAGAAAGAAAGCAATGGCATCCTGAAAAGTGAAGGAATTCGAAACCGTCACTTCTTAATTGTCATTATGCTGGAAATCATGCCGCACAATGAAAGCGAAAGCAGGACACAGTTCTTTCTCTTGTAGTCTTTTTTTCATTAGTCACCCCAATGTGGAAGCTGTTGATAGAACGTACCCATATCAAGAAGTGGAATAAAACTGATGTTAGTTCTGTGCTGTACTTCAATTTTCTAGTGAGAATAAGAAATATCCGTTGTGAAACTTGGGTAGTTCAACATAGAAATAGATGTCCTGACAAAAAAAATAGTATCCATGCTAAAATGATAAAATTTAGAATTTCTTTTACTTGGAAAAGCATTTTCATTGTGATATAGGCACAAATTCTATAACACAGCAGGTACACATATGCACAAATAATATGACAAATTGAGAGCAAGATCACAGAAAAGCTTTATTTTTTAGTATCTCTAACAGTTCCTTTTTGTCTTTTTGTTTGTTGAGCAAGAAATTCCCTATATTTCATTTGGCCTTGTGTCAATGCTGTCAACAAGACCTTTACAAGTTTATTTTAAAATGGAGACTCATGCAAATAATGTATAATTCAACCTCAAGACATAACCGATGTGAAAAAATATGGCCTTCTAGAAAGAACACTGTAGTCTTAAACACATTTAACTGCAAGTGATAAGGAATACAAATGAACTAACCAATTAATTAGAATTCAATTCAATGGCTTGCAAGACAACAACACAACACAAAAATAAGCAGGAGCTTAGAGATGAAAGGCAAAAAATAACAAGGTAATAAAACATGCATAAATTAAGTACATGAAAATTTTGCTGAGAAGACTGATAGCTTTGCATTATTTCTTAGAAAAGAGGGATCACATAATTTAGAATGAGAAAGCAGATATTATTAAGAAACAATTTAGAATGATACAAAATCACTATTAGTAAATTTGCATCAGTGAATTTTAAATTAGTCACTGTATGAAAAATAAATTCTCCTCTTTTGGGTAAGAAATAGAAAATATGAAGAAATACAGATAAAAAGAGAATTTGGAGGTAAATTTAAGATCTAGTCCTAAAAAAGGAAGCATGATGCCTTTATTTAATGTTTTCCAGTCTATTCTGTAGGCACGAATAACACTGAAACAAAACCCAAACATACAAAAAGAGAAGGAGTCCACTGATTTTCTGAGCATAGATGTGGATGTTTTCATTAAAATACATGCAAATTAAATCTAAAGATTAGCAGATTATCACATATGAACAAATAATACTCATGCCCAAAATTTCAATGATGCATCACCATTACTTATATATGGCATTATTTGTTAAAATGAGAAAAATGAAATCATTATAGAAACTGCAGAATGCATGAAAAGTAATTCGAATATCTGACATAAATTTTTAAAAAATAGCAAAGTAGAAGTTAGAAGAAAAAAATAACTTGATAGCAACATATCAGAGGTATTTTCTTTAAGGTTATAAAAAGTCAAAATAGCTACTTTTCTTAGCAATACTCATTAATATACTAAAGTAGATACCCAATAAAGTAGAAAAAAACTAAAGAAAAATAAACATAAATGTTAGGAAAAATGTAATGGAAACATAATTTTCTGGCTTATCCAGAACAACTGCAAAGGCTTAAGTAAGTTTCATAAAGAGATTGACACAAAGATTGGGATATAAAACCAAACATTTTTATGTCAGCAACAGTACTTAAAAATTTACAAAATTAATCATAATGCAGCAACACATACATCAAATTTATTTTGGGTCAAGTTAGTAAGAGGCACATGAAGAAAGGCCTAAACTTTGGGAACAATACTGTATTGATTGTCTTGAGCAAACTAAATAAATGGAGAGTAATAACATTATAAAGATGTAATCCAAATGTTTAATTTCAGTATGAGATTACAAAAAAATCAAGAAAATATCTTTTGCAATTTCACAAACTTATTCTAAATAATCTGGAAGAGGAGTCACAGAAGCACAATGTACAACGTTCTTTAACAGAATAAAACACATGTGGAATCTATGATCCTGGATAGCAAATCATACGTTAGCGGCCAGCACTGCTGTACACTATTTTCAAGCTTGTAATGATGCAATGGTGGCATCTCATATCAGAGTCATATTTCAAGTCTTGGCTGCCCTACTTCCAATCTAACTTCCTCCTAATAGACCTGGGAAGGAATCGCCGATGGCCCAAGAGCTCAGGCCATTGCCACACATGTAGGAGAACTGGATGAAGCATCTGGAAAATTCATCATTCTCTTTCTTTAAATATGATTTCTTTATTTATTTGAAAGGCAGGATAACGGAAGGGGGGAGGGAGGAAGACAGAGAAAGATCTTCCATGCTCCAGTTCACTCCTCAAATGTCTGCAAAGGCCACAGCAAGAACATGCCAGAATCTGAGCCTTGGAAATTCCTCCACACCTCTCATGTGGGAGGCAGGGCCAAGCCATCTGGGGCATCTGCTGCTGCTTCCGCAGGCACATCAGCAGAAAGCCAGATTGGAGGTGGGAAACCAACACTCAACTGGGATTTGCTTTCATGTTTTTACACACACTTGCAAACATACACACATGCATAATTTTTTATTAATATAAAGAGAACAGATTTCATATATTTCATAAATGCAATTGTAAGTAACAGCCATACTTCCTTCCCACGAGATAAACCCACTGTCTCACACAGTTGAACACAGATGCCTTTTTGTCTCTTCAGCTCTCTCCCTGTACTCTACTTTTCGAATAAATGTTTCTTTTTAAAACCATGTTACAACTTTACCATAATTATAACAATGGAAAATTATGTCAATTGGAATGAAATGGAAAGTGTAAAATACATTAGAAAATCTGGTATTTGTTTGTTTTGAACAAAGATGCACTACTTAATGAGTTGTATAAAGGAAATTAGCTATCCATTTGGTAAACGCAGAACTACTCCTACCCCATACCATATATATTTTCTGGATAAAAGAAGACCCAAATATTTGGGAAAAAAGGGGGAGGGGAGAGAGTAAAATGAAAAAGAAACTGGAGGAAATACGAAGTTCTTTACAAATAACGTGCTATCATAAAACAGAAAAATTGGAATATCAGATTTCATAAAAATATAAAACTACTATAGGAACTATTACCACTGTAGTGTTAAAGATAAGTAACTAATGAAACAACTCAACATATAAAATCTATTTTGATCACAAACATTCAGGCTGAAGGAGATCAAAATTAATAGTAGGGCTTGGCTCAATAGCCTAGTGGCTAAAGTCCTAGCCTTGGATCTGCTGGGATCACATTCGGGTCTGTTCTAATCCTGGCTGCTCCACTTTCAATCCAGCTCCCTGCTAGGGGCATAGCAAGGTAGTTGAGGATGGCCCAAAGCCTTAGGACCCTGCACCTGTGTGGGAGACGCAGAAAAAGTTCCTGGCTTCTGATGGATTCATCAACGGCCTTTGCAGACATTTGGACAGTGGACAGATGATCTCCCTATCTGTCTTTCCTTCTCTCTGTAAATCTTTCAAATAAAAATAAATACATCTTTAAAAAATAATGATAAAGTAATTAGAAGCCCTGGAGTGTGGGAGAGAAAAAAGGTTGCTATCACTATATATCATATTGAATCTATGCTATCTTAAGTAGAATTAAGCAATTTCAGACATCCACCAACTTGGCAGCCCTTCCTCTGCAAAGCTCATGACAATGAAGACAACAGTAAAAAAAAATTTTCTGGACATAAGCAGATCCAAACTAAAGAGTGACAGAAGATTGAAAGAAAGCACAGATATCTGACAACATGCATCTTTTAGGGAAATGAATATAATGCTAGGGTGAGTGAAGGGGAACTTTCCTTGTGTTGTTTAATTTTTGAAGTTAAGTAAGATTCATTATTTGGTGACTCCAAATGCAGGTGGAGAGACAGGTGTTTGGCTCAGTGATGAAGTCGCACTCGGGACACTTGACTCCCACACTGCAGCATCTGGGACTCAGCCACTCTGCTTCCAATCCAACCTCCTGCTGACCTACATCCTGTTAGAAGGCTGCAGTACTGAGTCCCTACTGCCCAAATGGGAGACCTGGATGAGTTCCTGGATCCTGGCTTCAGCACAGCCGAGCTACAGTTTCTAACAGGCATTTGAAGAGTGAACCAATGAATGGAAAACCTTTGTATCTCTGCCTTTGCATAAAATGAAAAAAAATTTTTTTAATAATACAAGTGGAGAGTTTTGACAAGAGGCCCGAGTTGACATGCCAGTTCTGCAAGCAATCAATGAACAATCTTCCAGGAAAAACTGCACCCTCTTGGTGCTTGAATCCTTCTCTGAGGGAACCAGCCATCATCAAGGAAGCCCTTGGAGCTCTGAAATGTTCAAACATCACAGCAGAAAGTAAAGGGATTTACAGCCCAGTGTCTTCCACAGGGAAGCCTGGTATCTCTTCCCACTCAAAATAACCTCTTGGCTACAAACCTGCAGCAGCTACATAAATGTTCACAGCTAGGGGCAATGAGGTTGAAACATACACAATCCATCCGAGTCCTCCTACGTCTGTTCAGAGACTCATTCTTTGTAAAATGGGACGGAAAACTATCTATATACTTCCTCAGGTGCTGCCAGCAAGCTGGTCCTTGGGCAGGCCTGTGGATGGCTCTGCATGCTTCCTCCAGCCACAATGTCCAGGATCAGAGTCCCTCACTTGAACTTCCATAAGTGTCTGCTTGTTACCCGGTGGCCTGGGTACTCCACATGAACAGGAATTGTGTCTGAGTAGTTTGTTAGAATACAACTTGGAAAAGAGGCCTGAGCGTAGGTTCAGTCTTGTCTCTTTTTAACTAGAGATAACTCTCTGGAAGTTACTAACTTATCTTCTAGAATCAGAGAGTTGTCACCCATGAAGAACCGCTGTTAAGTATCACATGAGATGTGCTATGCAGGGAAAGAATTACGCACACAATGGGCTCAAAGCTGGAAGATAAAGATAGTAATAACATCACTCAAAGTGAATGATCAGTGTTAGGTCCTTTTAAGAGCTGTACTGTTCAAGTTGGCAGCTCAGAGTACATGTGTCCAAATACCAGACAAGAAATCTTACACCTGGAGATGTTAGGTGTTCTAACACATCTGTGTGGCCTTCTACAAGTTACTTAAACTTTCCATATGTTAGATTTCTAATAGAGAAACAGACAAAAGCACATATTTTATCAGGCATGGTGCCTTGCTCTGAGTTCTCAATACATATTTTAAAATAAATAAGCCCTCAAACAAAATGCAAGTTTTATTACATGAATGTTATCATCATTTCTTTCATGTATTTGACTAGTATCTTTCTGTATGAGTTCAACTTTGCTCACTCTATTTTAAACCACAATCCACCTCTACTTATTCCTCTGTGATTCCTCCAACATATAACGTAATCTACTTTTCACATATCTTGTATATTTCCTCCATTTTCCCATCATAATGTTACTTGCTTTACTGTTGTATTCTGTGTATCTGACCTATCATATACTTGAAAATACCAAATAAATAAATCAAGAATGCATGACTGAAAAGCTTTATATATTCTTTCCCTATTTCCTATGTCTCTGGAATACAAAAATGGGTTTTCACCAAACCTGTGGTGCATTGACATGTTAAGTTAATGCATGTATTTCCTTAATTCCATAGCAGGGGGGATACAAGCCAACAAGCATATAACACTTGTGTCAACTGTGACACAAGCCCCAAACATAATATAACCAAAAAACTCAATTATAACAGGAAAACACACTGTTTTCTCTGCAGGAAGCCTAGAATAATGCTGAAAGATGAAATTGCCTGAAGAGTTTTATTAGGTGCTGCAAACCTAGGGAATGGCTTGCTGCTGAGTTGCTAGGAGTAACAACATAGGCAGAGGAGGCAGGGATGAGAATCGTAGGCACAAAGACCGAGCTGAGACAATCACATCTGACCTGTCTGGTGATCTCGGAACTTCTTCTGGAGTTCAAGAAACAAGCACTGAAGACATCTCAGGAGGTCGTTGTACTAGACTAAGCCATCTTGCATCATTCATAATTTTCCTCTTGGGTATAAAAGGTGAACACGGCTTTTAAGAGGAGACTTCACTTGGCTTTCCTAGAAAATAAATTTTCTCATTTTCTCCAGCAATTATCTCCACTTTTCTTTCTTTTGTTGATATAAAATTTCTGACTATTATCACAACGGTAACACAGTAATTACATTCAATGTTGAACCAAAGGCATCATTACAACTATTTTTATAATAGTTTCACTGAGTCCACACCAAGTGGTGTTATCTTTCATAGCTCCTCTATGTATCCTGGCACTGTGCAGGAGCAGCTAGCAGGGGAGGCAATTACCCAGGTGCCATAACCACTGGGACCTTCACAGAACTGCAGCATCACCAGAATGCATCTTAATGAGTAGCTTTTAAATCTGCTCTACCTTGTATCACGCCTTCCATAAAGTGAAGGCTTCCCTAATTAGGATCATTCTATCAGGCTATAAGATAGAATATAAATTATGTTTTTAAAAACCTGCAAAATAATACCAAAGAACAAGTTTGATATGCTCCCAAAGTAAAATGTATGTGGCTTTTCATCCTCAAAGAAACGTGATCTTTCTGGGCAAGACTACTGAGCTGCAGTTACTTCGATGCTGTGCTTTCCAACCTCTTGCTGATGCACTGCCCTACCCCTTCACTGCACATGATTTCATAAAGCTTAGCTGAAATACAATCCTTCCATCATAAATACAGCATCCATTAAGCAAAGCAAAGGTTTCACTCTCATCTCAGAAATTAGGAAATAGAAATAAGATGAGGGAGGATATTATTTTCAGAGTGCTTGTCAGTTCTGACTTGATAACTGCTGTGAAGATAGAGGAAATTACATAGCAGCTTAAGGTGCTTCTTTAGTTCATACCCTGAATCTCTAGGTAATAGAGGAAGCTTGTCATTTGTTTATTAAGAGGCACTTGATTTTGTTGCATATGGATTTTGAGGTCCCATTATTTTAGGAATGGCCTATGATTTCCATGCAAGTAGCCTAAAAGAAAAATTAAAATAAGTAAAAAATGCACTTGATTGGAAATCTTGAAATTTTACCCCCTCGCCAGCCATTACATTTAATGATCTGTTAAAATAGTGTTTTCTGAAAAACTTCTATTATGCATACACAGCAGGGCTTGCTTTAGAATGGCTTTCTTTGCAATGAGGAACCGAGAAAAGACATACTGTGGACGGAAGAGCACTTAATGAAAGAATATGAGACTCAAGATTTCTGTTCCAAGGCAAGATGCCCACTAGGGAATATCAGGTTCAAATACAATTTTTCACCTCTTTGAGTTCACTCTTTTAACTGAGAAACATTTTATTTTGCAGTTTTTAAATTTTCTTTCTCCATCTTTTGCAATGTACATCATTGTTTCTCTGTTGCTCTCTTCAAAGATACCGATTACCTATCTGTGCCTACCAACACAAGTAATGAAAGCATGATGTAGACACAGACATGGCCACGGTAGAGACACAACTGCATTCACTAAGCTGCTCCATTTGCTGGGTTCTGTACTGGGTTCCTGACATGGATTTCTGTTTGCTATAATTACTCAACTTATGTGCTAAAATTGAATGTGAATATTTTGAGGAATTGCAGGCCTTAAATTGACAAAAAACAAGCCAGTGTTAAAAAATACAGTAAAAATGTAAGGGTGTGAATGAAAAGGAAAGGTAAATTTAAATAAATGAATGGAAATTCATTAAGGAGCTTGGACATACTGAGGCAGTGGAAACAATTATGCTATTAAGAACAAGAGAGATTATGGAGTCTTAACACTAAAGGATAAAAGCTGCTAAGTTTCTAGAACAGAGGGAGGGAATTTACAAAGCAAAGCTGTAACAGAGACAAGAAAGCAAACTAATCTATCTGAACTCAGTTTGAGACATCTCCATTTGAATGCCCAAGATATGCTTTGTCCTAGGTGTGTCAATATTTCAGTAGTTAAGCCTATTATTGCATCCTCATTTTTCCCCACAATTCTCTTCTTCGAAGTGTTTACTCCCTGTGTATGAAATGATGAAATGCTCAAGTGTCCTCAATGAATCTGTATTTCAGGAGCTTGGAAAATCAGACAATTATAGTAATGAGCCTTTCCTCTTATCAAACACTTCGTATGTATGGTGATGGAAAAACGCTAAAACATTTTTGTTTTCCTTATGAAATCACACTCCATCAATCATAGCGATTTTCTGTCTAGAAAATACTTTATAAAAAAGAAGAAAGACATATCAAATGATTTTAGCTATAAACAATTAGGAGATTTTAGTTTGTTATAAAGGCAAGCGGATGCCTTACCATTATTATACTATTTTTTTGGTCTACTTCAAAGAACACTTATCCACTATGCATCTTGACAAATGGACTCCACAGAGAAAAAAATAATAATAAAATTTCGCACAAACATCAGTTACACTTGATGAATGGAAACTAGAAAAAAGAGCTTGTTGAATGGGTAAGGAAAAAAATGGGGTGAAATCCATTTCTTGTGTGAAGCAGACGGGGCACAGCTGTGTTTCTGATCTAAGCATATTCTCTCTGAGGACTTGCATGGGAGCTGGGCCTGAATACAGGCACCCAGCAGTTTGATATCCAGCAGTATTTCTGTGTCAGTTTAAAAGAGAGGAAGATGTAGGAGAACCTGAGCTTTGTGTGCTGGTGCAGAATCATGGCCACCACCATGAGTCATGGCCAGTACCATGACTTGGCCCAATTATTAACAATATTAGATTGGACAGAGTTTTCTCTTTCAGCAACTTTGCCTCATCTTTAAAATGTGCTTAAATGAAGAAATTACTCAGTTCATTTTATGTATTTAAAAATGTTGTGTATACTTTCATACAAAACCACAAGTAATATGTCATGTGACAAAGCATAATATACTAAATCATGGTGATCATGACACCAAAATGAAGATGGAAAATTTTATAGTTCTCTTGAAGGAACATGTGGTTTGTCCCATAAATACAACTATATTCTCTTTTAAAAATTAACTATCCCTAGCTTTAAAACTTCTCTTTCTCTCTCTCTCTCTCTCTCTCTCTCTCTCTCTCTCTCTCTCTCACACACACACACACAGACACCATGTATGATATCTGGCCTGTGTTTTGCATTTGAGTTTTAGGAAAATGTGCAGTGACGTGATGGGACCAGCATTGTGGTGTTGCACGTTACGCTGCTGCTTGTGATGTCACAGTGTCACAGTGCCAGCTGGAGTCCTGACTGCTCTGCTTCTGATCTGCTCCCTGTTAGTGCACGTGGGATGCGCTCCTGCCACCCACAGAGGAATCTAGGATGGAGCTCTGGCTCAGAGTTGGTTGTGGCGGCCATCTGAGGAGTGAACAGGCAAGACCGAGAAAAAGGTCTCCCGTGTGCACTCAATATCTTTCGTTCCACTCCAGTGTTTCAAACAGTACTTCCTTTTTTCTTTTTTTTTTTAGCCTGCAGAAGCCTGAGTGAGCCACCACGCTGACCCAGCATGGTTTGCGAATTCCCTACAGCTGGTTCCCACGTAATAGAACCTATCAAGTAACTTTAACCATGATCAGAGGAACATCTACTGTACTTCAAGGAATGAACTTTCACATTTTAGAGCCACCGCAGTAAGTGTGATTAAAGAACCCACTGCACATGACAACACTGAACTTAGGAATGTGAGGTACCTAGCTGATACCAGCAATCAAGTCCTTCTGCTTTCACTCAGCTATTCTTTAACCTTCAAAGAGTTCTATGACTCTTCAATGTGATGAATAATGCACACATAAATTTGCTTTTTCATAAACCCATTTCCATGTATGTACTCATCACACAAGAAGCACATGTACTCTGTAACGAAACTCAGGTGTGTGGAACAGCTGAGACAGCTGACTGCTGTTGTGACGCCTAAATTCTGTTTGATCAGCAGAGTAAACTTCTACTTCGATTACCCAACCAGACTCTAATTATTTCAGTCATCCCACAGTTTATCTATTTTAGTTCAACACGGCATTTTTAAGATTCAGCCACATGGCTGAGGGTTGCTAAACTTCATAAATGTATGTTTTGCTATTAAGTGGTTAATATTCTGCCTATTCTCTCAAGGGCACACTGAGGTGGGTTGCAGCATTTGGTGTTAATACGAACAGTGAACATTCTTAGAACTGCTTCTGGGTATGTATTTCTATAGAGTACATCATGAACAGAAATAATTCAGCCTCACAAGATAACGCCAAAACATTTCCTCAATTTACTATTTGTTATGTCTGTGTCACAGATATAATTAAAAGCAGAATTAAAATCATTTGTCATGTTAGTAAATGGTGGAATTCTACATGTGCATTAATATATTTTGTGCTGTTCATTATAGCTACTTCATTTTAATTTTTATTGTATTTCATTACATTGTTTTCTAACTTATGCCTTCCTAAGAAATACAATTATAAATTCTACAGTGCTTCTCTTCTTACCTAAAATACACACTACTTTATAATTCATTTATTATTTTAAGTATATAATATTTTAAAGTTAAAACACTACAAACAGATCAGATTTGTGGTTGCTAGAGGACTGTGATATGGGCCTTGTGGTGCAGTTAATCAAAAGATACCACAATGAATGTCTATGATAACAGAACAATAGAATTCTGTTTCTTGACAGTGGTGGCACTTACACAGATATATATCTATCTATATATATATATAGTAAAACTGCATAAAGATAAATACACATACAAAACGAATACGTACTAAACCAAAGAAATTTGAATAAGATCAATGGATTGTACTTATGTCAATTTCCCAGTTGAGATACTGTATTATAATTATTTAACCTGTTCCCATTGAAGGACATTTTTGTCCCTTTTTTTTTAATTTAGTTTACAAGCAGAGTTATAGAGAAAATGAAAGAGAGAGGGAGAGAGAGAGAGAGAGAGAGAGAGAGAGCAAGAAATAAGGGATAGAGAGAGAGGGGGGTGGGGAGATTCCCCCAGCTGCTGTCTCACTCACCAAATGCCCACAACGTCCAGTGTTAGGGCAGACTGCAGACAGGAGGCAGGAGCTGCAGCCCAGCGTCCCTTGTGGGTGCAGGGGTTAAAGCACCTGGCCTGTGCTCACTTGCTTTTTCATTCACACTAACAGGCAGCTGGACTGGAAATAGAACAGGCAGGACATGAACTGGATCCTACATGGGATGCCAGCCTGGCAAGCAGTAGCTTAACCTGTTATACCACAGCCCCATTCTCTGTCTCTTTTTTTGCACCGTCAGTTGCTTATATTCACTTTAACTTTTTTATTGATTGAAATTCTAAATTATATTTTTATTTTTTTTTAAATTATTTATTTAAAAGCAAAAGTGATAGAGAGAGGGAAAGATAAGAAACAGAGAAATCTCCCATCCCTGTTTGTTTACAATGTCCAGGGATAGAACAGGGAGAAGCCAGAAAGTAAGAGCTCCACTCTGGTTTTCCATATGGGTGTCAGGAGCCCAAATTTAGGCATATTCTTCTGTTGTCACCCGTATGTTAGTGGGAAGGTCGATTGGAAGTGGAGTTGCCAGGATTCAAATTGGCCCTTTTAAAGAGGATGCTATGGCTTCAAGAAGCAGCTTAACATGCCACACCGCACGTTGGCCTCTATATTGTTATCTCATAGCTTTCCTTAACTAATCTGAGATTAGAAACTCTGTTTTTAGTTTTTACTTTGTGGGCTAATGTGCTTTGAATGTTTAATATCTTTAGATTTCAAAACAAACACATTTGAATATGACACTATAAAATTTGAACTCTCATCACTGTCTTTTCCACTTTAAATGATATAGTTGACAAACTTTTGGTTTATTTCTTTTAATTCTAGAATTTAGAAATTGTTATTTATTAAATATATTATTTATATATAGATTTTCCATGTTCTGATGCTTTTGTATTAATTTACTGCCTTCTTAAAATATTACTTTCATAGACTTTGATGTTCTGTTATTTGTTAATTTTCTATTTTTACCTGTTTTAAAAATTTGTTCTTACTCCTGAAAGACATTTTTGCTGAGGATATACTTCTATGTGGACTCTCATTTTTTCTTAGAATCTAAAGATATCTGTTTTCACTAAGATGGTATTTTTTTGTTATTGTTCTGAAGTCCTCTTAGCAGGAGTTGAAAGAATATAAGCCCATTTCCTATGGTCCATTTTTATACAGTTCTTAAGCTAACAATAGTTTTAATAATTTTTTAAAGATTTACTTACTTTTTTGTTGGAAAATCAGCTATACAGAGAAGTGAGACAGAGAGGAAGATCTTCCATCTGATGATTCACTACCTAAGCAGCCGCAACTGCTGGAGCTGCACCAATCCGAAGCCAGGAACCAGGAGCCAGGAGCCAGGAGCCAGAAGCTTATTCTGGGTCTCTCATGTGGGTGCCAGGTTCCAAGGCTTTGGACCATCCTCAACTGCTTTCCCAGGCCACAAGTAGGGAGCTGCTTGGAATTAGAATCTGCATCATCCTGGCACATGCAAGGCAAGGACTTTGGCTACTGTGCCAGGCCCTGACAAAACATATTTTGTATTTTGTGTCACTTAAGCTCATATCCCACAAATCTTCCTTACAAGGCCAGCACCCTTTAAATATCATATGTTGTAGCTGATTAGTCATCTACATGTAGGAAAATTATTCCTTAGGATACAGAGTGTCTATATATATACATATATACGTGTGTGTGTACCATCCCACAAATATATATAGTTATATATCCTAGAGAATATATAGTAGGAAAAAAAGTCCTCTGAAATAAGCCAGAAATCTTAAGCAGCTTTTCTACAACAGTACAGGTAATAAACAGCAGAAGTGACAGATACAGAAATAGCTCTGAAAACTCCCCTTTTATAAAAATCAATCATTAGTAATGCCATCTATATTAGAAAAAGAGCTATTCCCAATTTTCATCAGAGACTTTAACATTATAAGCTTCCTTCACCACACTCTTCCTCTCCCATTTTTATGACTTTGCTATACCACCACTATGAATTTTAAGTTCCACTTCCTTTCCAATGCTCAGAACAATACAGATAGAAGTTTCAATCACCTGATGCCTTCTTCGGGCCTCATATTTTGTGCAACTCTGGTGTTCTTGCATGTAATTAAAATTATTTTCCCCCAGTTAATGTGTTTCTTTTTTTTGTCAATTCAATTTGCAGCCCAGCCATAAAATCTAGTGATTAGCGTTAAGCCACTTCCAAGCCCTCCAGTGTGCATTTTGTAAATGCTTCGGTTCCTGCTTTTGTTGTTTTTCTTTCTCTCTTTTAAGCAATGTTGCAAATACACAAAAACAAAAGCTCTTCTACATCAAAGACCTTCCTTATTCAGCCTAGAAAAAATAATATATTCCAATGATCTGGATAGCAATAACATATAGCTTAGTATTCTACCATGTACAAAGCTAAGTGTTTCCTTTTTACGTATTTTTCCAGTTAAAATTATATAAAATGACAGAATTCTTATTAAAAGGTTAATCATTCTTTGATTCGGTTACAATTTTTTATAGGGAAGAAAACATTGTTGTCAGTTTTAATTGAAGGCTAGGGCACCAAAATCTCACCTTTCTGTACTCTAATTATGATACTTAATTAGGAGGTCAGTAAGTTAAATCCATAATTTGGAATTCTTCAGAGAGTTATGAGAATGCACTGCATGGAACTGACCAAGAATTTGAACTACAGTCTGTTGGGAGCTCTGGTTATCATTCCCATTTTTTAGCACCTCATTAACCTTATACAGAGATAATGAATCCCGAATCCCCCCAATGGGGCTTTTGGAAACTACTGGAATGAAATTAACCTATCATCAAGTGGGCCTGAACAGAAAGAACTCACAGAGTGAGAGCAGCACGATGTCTACCCAAATGGACAGGTTTTTCTTAGATTCTAAAACCAGTAACAGGTCCCCAGTGTCTTGTCACGTCTTATTAGAAGCTTAGAAAACACCTATCATATAATAATAGGACCAGGTGCAAAAGGGAGATAGCTGCTGACATTCACTGAAATCAAAAAGCAATTTCCATTTTTTCTACAGGGTTTGAAAGCAAACAGTGCAGAACAGGCAACTGATATGTGGAAAACTCTCTGCTACTAAATTTTGGAGTAGAAATTCTAGAGTTTATGACAATTTAGAGAGTTGACTCTGTTTTAGTAATGATCTTAATGGTTCAAAATTCAGCAGTTCTAGTCCTGTTAGCTAACATGCCTTCTTAATTTATAGAAATTAATATGTTTGACCGTTAATTTTCTACCTTGTACCACATCAACTGTTTTGCTTTGTTTAAAAGTGGGTGAGTATGTGTGCATTTGAGAAAGAAAACATGGTTAGTGACTGCAGATACATAACTGGCTCAACAAGTGGACATTATTAATATTTTTCCTTAATGGCAATTTATTCTCTTAGTCTTAAGAGCTAATGATCTTTTCCAAGGATTTAATTTTGTGGAGAGCATATTGTGACAAATTTATTTAATTCTCTGGTAGAAAACTAAGAGAAACTTCAATGGGCATATTCCCATCCACACACTAATAAAACAGTAGATGGCTCAAAGCATTATTTTCTTAAGTGTATCTAAGAAGCCTGGTAGAAAACTAAAACAGTCTCTCGGAATGACTGATCAGAGTGATGATCATTATTGATCCAAAAATCAAAGGTGGAAATTGAGAATGCAATGATAATCAAATCAGTCAGCAGGAAAAAATACTGGCTGGAATACGAGTGGGCAAAACTAGGAGACAGATCACAAACCACATGGAAGTATCAAAAGAAAAGAAATGCTGAGTGCTGTCTGTTGGTGGTGTTGGTGTTGCTGATCCCAAGGCTTTCATAAACCTCCTTCCCCTTGGTAGAGCAACACAGCACAAAGCGAGCTTCTCAGCCAAACAATGGCTGAAAATACTGTAAACACATTCCCACAGCCACTGACATTTCTAAAATGAAACTGGAACTCTTCACAGTGCCTGGAATTGAGACATCACATGCCATCAGGAACTAGTCACCTAGCATTCCTTCCCTAGCTTAACATGCCCTTGTCCTACCATTTGATGACACTAAAATTAACTCAGCCATTTCTACAAGGTTACAGGCACCAGACTCAGGAAGTCATTTGCGCCTCTCATAACACCTGAACTGTCAGTATTATTTTGAGGAGTTTCAGGTAAGGAGTTCCAGGTCCAGGACAGGAAGTTACCACATGCATGAAGCTCTCAGAATGAATGAAGTGCATTTTGCCACTATAAAAGTTGTTTGAAGAGCATGGGTATCGTGACCAAGCAGAAGCCTGGAGATCAGCTGAGCATGCACGTCTCAGCCCAACTTCAATCTGTATTTTCACGCTAATCTCCAGGGCTGCCTGGGAATCAAGCCATGGTTTCAGGCTCTCTCCTGTGTTAAAGCCTCCAATCTTCCCCTTTAACCACTACCACTAGTTTTGAGGTTTATTCATGTATTAACAGCACTAGGACTATATTTTCTTAAATTTTCCCAGTCACGCAGCTTCATTCTCTTCTACTGAGAAAACTGTGGTTTTCACTTTGTATAAGGTGGCCCCATATTTCTTGGTTCATCGTGTATCACCGCTCCATGATTGTAACATGGGCTTCATTTAACTACTCCAAAAAGTATTATCAGTGAAGCAAATAATAAAACATGTTTGATGAAACTGCTATAATATTGTCTTGTGTGATTAGACATTCCTTATATAGCTTAGAACATATGAAAGAGCCCACATTAGAATTACAGTAGATAAGGGGTAATTATGCCTCATTTACAGGGGGAAAAAAAACTGTGGTATGGGAGTGATGCATCAAAATACTTCGCCAACTCAGGAAACCCAGCATTCAAAAATTCAATTACTGGTACCCACAGCAAGAAAACAGCATGCTCATTCCTTTTAGGTCTTATCGTGATAGTATAGATAGTAATACTTGATGTATCTTGATTCCAAATTAGTGATGTGCAAAAGAGTTGACTGCCAGGTAGGAGCCTATAGAAGCAGAGCACAGTTTGATTTTTTTTAAGAGATGAAGATTTTTAAAAAGGTATTTGCTGATAGAATGCAGATAATCAGAGTGAAATGAAATGATATATCTGTTTTTCTATATCTTGGAAGGTGACTCTGGGAATATATACTCCATGCTGTCATACAACTAGGATGCAATAATAGTAATACTAGCATTGATTCAAAATACAGGAAGGACCAGATATATAAAAAATATCCTTGGAAATTCCACTGACATTTGTGTAGGCAGCACCATTGTACTTCCCCAGAGTTCACTGTCCTTGTCTTTATATAACTGTTATTAGACATTCTGCCTCTGACATCTACCAAGTAGCATTTTTCTTTCGAGCTCTGTTTTCTTTCCCTCTACAGAAGGATGCACCTTTCCCAGTTAATTTTGGGGGCTTCTTGTACTGACTAGAGATCAACTCAGTTGTGAGAATAATGGCTATGTGGAGCTAAGACCAAAAGCAGAATGCTCAGAGATATCTGAAGCTAAGGATTCATTACCCTAGTATATAGAGAAAATTAAAGTTTTAAAAAAATATTTAAGTTAAACTCTATACCTCCATCCCCGTCACTGCAACAGGTGAAAAGTTACCTTGATGAGTTTGTTCTTCCTTGATCACACTACCATTTTCTAGCCTAGACAATGATAACTTTGCTTTTCAACTTGTTACATTTGGGAGACATGTAATGGGTTTTAAACCCAAAGATTAATGCCAGCTGTACAGTGGAACTCATCACTTTAATGTGAGCTAGTAATGTCTGCCATCATCATTGCTGAATTCTGGACATGTAACAAATGAAGGAAATGAAGAAGACACAATCAGTTGGACACATCATCCTTGGGATGCTCTTAACAAGCCAAGAGGGTTCTCTGGTACTTATCAATGTATTGTCTTTCAGCTCCATATTCACTCTTTCACACCTTCTCTACAAAAGCAGGCTTTTCTTTGAGCATTATGAGAAGTCATGATGGCAGAGGGTAGGAAGGAATGAGGGGCTCTTGTTGCCTCGTTTGACTCTACTTTCCCTTACTGCATGGGCAATCAGAGGTGTGTGTGAGTGAAGGACACCCAAGGGACAAACAAGTTACTGCCCTCAGAAAGCTTGCTTTCTAACGGGGTAGATATTCAGCACTAAAATACACCTGTGGTCATGACACCATAATAAAGTAGATAAATGCAGTGAAAATAATCTATACTCACTCAAACATAAAAGTTCACATAGAACAAAAGAATCGCTGTGAAATTATAAAATTAAAGAATTTATGAGGGGGTTTAGTACTAAGGGATCATTTCCAAGCCTATCATTTTTGTTTGCAGAGAAGAGCCTAAAGTTGATATGGGTCTATCAGACTGGCAGTTGTGAATGCAAGCTAGATGTGAATACTAAGATGAATTGGAACATAGAGACACAAAGTAGATAACACAAGACACCTAAACCACATCTGTCTTACAAGAACTGCAATTGTGGCACTGTAATTGCTCTGAAAGAGTAGTTCCTCCCTTCTCCACAGCTGCACACATGTACCTAGGAGTCAGTATAGCTGAGGATGGAATCTGAAGGGCTTGGAGAAGTTGCAGATCTGCATGCTGACACTTGCAAGACTTAAACCACCATTTTAATGAGATACAACAATGTCTGCTCTGTATCATCAGAGAGTAAGAAAACTGGCATCCACCTTCTAAATCTCATGGAACTATACACAGAAGGAATTTGGGGAATAACAGTCTATCAGCCCAAGCACAAAAGTGCACGCACCTGCCCACCTTTCAGGTAAAAAGAAGAGGAAATAAAAATATAGGAGATCTTAAAAGGTCTGTGGAAACTTGGCATTTTGAAAACAGTATACATATAACTTGTGTTTGATATGGTAGAGATATTGTATGATTTATGTTTTAGGAAGATTCTTGTTGGTTACTTAGAGAAAAGTAGCAGCAGATATATGTAATATGTGACAGGAAACTTGTGATTTGGACTAAAATTATGGACACTGCTCCTAAGGGAGATGTGTAAGTAGATACAGGTATTCAAAATATATATTTTTAAAAAGTGACAGAAACTGCATACATTTCATATTAAGAGAGACAAAGCATTGACATTCCTGGATGATTATTTGAATGTGTCCATAAATTATGCTGTTTGGTGGATAGTTCTAAATGTTATTTTTCTGAAGTTCTACATTGTACTTTTTCATAGACAAAGGGAACACTGATATAGAATCAAATGACATCTTGTTAGGTTACTTTTCTAACAAGCACATGGATTTAATCAAATGAAGCTACAGGATTGAATTCTGACTCTATAGTTAAGAAAAGGCAAGTTATGCCTTGAGAATCCCTCTATCCAGCCATGTCCAACATATAAAATTTTTCAATACTTTCAGACAAAATCAGAGGTTGATAATCCAAAGCTCAGCTCTTGCTGTAAATAAATGTCTATCTGGATGTAGCAATGCCTGCTTACTTACCATGCTGTCTCTTCATTATTTTGTATTATAAAGGAATAACTGATTAATTATGACAGAGACTGGAGCACAAAGCTGAAAATACTGATATGTAAATCTTCTCTGTAAACGTTTGTGGACCCTTGGACTAGACAACTTAAATTGTTAGAATTATAGGAATTATTTCCAAGTTACTCCTGGAGAGGTTTTCATCTGATGTGCTTGTCACTAATAACGGGGTATGTATCAGCACTGTACATGTACAGAACAATTCTCAAAGAAGTTCTGGGGGGCTCAGTAGAAAATCTGATGATAAAATCCACGGGCAGCACATACCACAAAGACACTGGCTTAGAACAGCACTAATTTACCAGATAACAATGCTGCAGGCTAAAAATACAACCCAGATGTCAGCATGTGCAAGCTCTCTGGGAAATATTCAGGGAACCCACTGATCGAGCTTATGAGAGCCAGATGTGCCTCAGCTTGGGGCAGCAGAACGCCAATCTCTGCTCCACCTGCACTTTGCCTCTTCTCTTGTGTTTCCACCTCATCTTCCCACTATGCATTTCTATCTCTTTTTGTAATAATACTGCCAGTGTTGTTCGATGAGGGGTCATCCTAACAACTTTATATTCAATTCAGCACTTTGGAAAAAATCCTTATTTCCAAAAGGTCACATTCTGAGTTACCGAGGGCTTGTATATCAACACATCTTTGGTTCCTCTAAAGTTCTTTATTTACCTTAGTCCCCTGCTTGGATAGGATAGCAACTCAAATCAAAGGGCTTTAGTAAGCAATCAGTGAGTAAAATGTTTATTTTACTTTCTATAAAGTGGAAAGTTTATTCAAATAAATCACTGAATATTTTGGAATAGTCTGTCATTTTTTAAAAAATATAAAATAAACAGAATCTGAGGCCAGATTTCCTGGGCTTGAGTCCCACCACTGTCATTTGTAGATCTAATGTATTTAAGCCGAATAATAGCAAAGGCTATTCCATTTCCATGTCTGCGAAATGAGGAAAATCAGCCTCATCTGTAGCACTGGCGCCTGACAACCAAATGGGATGTACATGGAGTATTCAAAACTATACCCATTGTAAATGTGGTAAACAACTATCTTATGTTGGTATTATTTGAGATATACAAGATACAATATATGCTGCAATAGCTGATAAAAGTGATCATATTTTTTTTCTGCACTCAGGGTGTTCACTGTGTAACCATGGAGATTTTGCAAGTCAAGTTATTCACATCAATTTATCCATTTAGATGAAATGAAGTAAAGTAAAAATACTTGGGATTTCACTATGAAGAACATTAAGATAATTAACACAAATACACACTGCAAGTACATAATACTGTCTACTATTGATTTTGCATCTGCCATAAAGTCACGTTCCATGAAGCATTATTTTCTTCCCTAGAGATTATGAGTTAACTCCAGAAATATTTCTAAACTATGTCCTTTAACGACTTAAAAAGATTAAATAACAGGCAAAATATCTCAAGTCATTTCAGGCAGTACTCAACATCTTGGACAAGTAGCTTATACTATTCTGTCTTCTTTCTCACGAAGCAATCTTGGGGCAAACTTTCAGCTCAGCTTTGCCATACAATCTCTTTATATTCAAAGCTTGTCTTCAGTATTTAGAGATCTTATTAGAGCATGTCATTTTGAACAGCTACCAACTGGGAATATCCAGCTCTCAAGCATAATACATGGAAAAGAGTGTGATTTCCGTGCCCATCTGGTCTTCTGTGCTTAACAGTTCCAAGCAAATACCCTGAGAAAAAAATTGATTCTGCTTGCAAATTCATAAATTTGGTCCTAAATTCTCACTGTTTGCTTAGTATCATTCCACTGGGCAGCAGAAATGCTAAACAGTAATGACAAACTCAGATATGCACATTCAGTTGATTATTTTAGATTCCAAACACCTGAGCCTACAGTAGGCTGCTGTTCAACAATCCTAGATGTCCTTCAGCTTCTACGTGACGTGTTTCCTATGTGGGTTAGGCAAGATCATATATTCCTGCACACACAGGCTCTACCACTGATTTTCAGGTTTTCCTATAGTTGGTTTCATCAAAGCTATATGATATTAAATGGATATTAGTGGGAAACCTATTCAGAATACCGTAATTAGCAAGCTGCGTAAACCTGGAGATGCTGTTGCAAAACATTCAACTCCAGGAATGGATTTATATAAAACAAAATTTATATAAAATTATCTATGACATTTGTTAACTCTGACCTGGTTGATACTCAGTCTTGGTGTTAATTTATTTGAGATCATACTCACATCTTATTTTGTGAGATAATGATTGGTGATTAATGATTGAAAGCCATATTTAATCAAAATGGAATGTTATCTTTAATATGTTGCCCAAACATTTCATCATTGCTATGATCAATGAAAAAGGAATTTTTGGATCATGCTTGTGAAATAAATTTAATTTTTTTCATGTATCAGAAAGATGCAATAAAAACTAACTATACTCTGCTTCTAATTTCAACTTCTTATGGAAAGATTGATTTCCAAGCCAGTTTCTTTCTCTGGTAAGAAGCTGTTATCCATTTAGACTAGATTTATACAGAGACTTCAGAACTGAATTAAGATGCTTTCTCTAAAAGTTAATGTCTGAAAGGGAAAGTTCTTCACAATATTGTTGGCTGTGTTTATGATCTAAACCTTTTTAAATTTGGTAGCTTTGTAATGATCACTAATTGCCAAAGTTTCTCAACTTTTTATTTATTTAAAAGGCAGAATTAGAGAGAGAGAGGAAGATACACACACACACACACACACACACACACACACACACACACACACACACACACACACACACACACACAGAGTTGGAGTCAGGGAACAGACAGAGGAAGGGGGCTAGTATGATGGTTCAACTGGCTTATCTGCCTGCAAGTGCCAGCTTCCCATATCGGCACTAGTTCATGTCGGGGTTGCTCCATTTCCTTTCAAGCTCCTTGCTTATGGCCTAGGAAAGCAGTGGAGGACGCCCCAAGCTCTTGTAACCCTGTATCCATGTGGGAGAATCAGAAGAGGCTCCCAGCTCTCCGTTCCTGTCTTCAGTTCAGCCCAGCTCGGGCTTTGGTGGTCATTTGGGGTGTGAACCAGTGGATGGAGTATCTGTCTTTCTTTCTTTTAGTAAATCTGTTTCCAATAAAAATAAATAAATATTTTTTTAAAAAGGAAGGAGGGAGGAGAGAAGAGACAAAAGGAGAAAAGAGAGTAGCAGAGAGACCGAAGGTGAGAGAGAGAGAAACTTCTGTCTACTGGCTCATTTCCCAAATGCCTACAAAAGGCTGGGCTAGACCAAAATCTGGAGCCAGAAATTCCATCATGGTCCTTGCACAGGTATCTGGAGCCCACATACTTGGGTCATCTTTTGCTGCCGTCCCAGACACGGTAGCAGGAAGGTGAATTAGAAGAAACTTGGCGCTTACCTGTGAAATGCCAGCCTTGCAAGTGCCAGCAGTGACCTACTAAATCAAAACCTGGCATGTCTGGTTATTAATTTTTTGGCCTATCTATCTGAATGTTTTTGGACAGAAGGAATGCTTGATAATATATTGTAATCTAACATCCTTCACCAAGTTGAGTTCAATGGATCTGAAGGAGGCCCTGTTTTTTGGAAACTCCCCCAGAGAAGTTTCAAGAAGTAATATTAAAACAGGATTCTCAGGATTGATCAGTTGTAGACTAAAAATCCTTTCATTGGAACTCAAAATTCTTTTCAAATCCTTCTCACTGATAATATTTATTGAGTTATTGAGTCTATTTTGCCCAGAGGAAAAAAATCTCACCCCTCCTTTGACAATGGTAAAAGTGGTTAAAGGAGGGGCCCAGGGCGAAAACCTAGTGGCTAAATCCTTGCTTCAGTGCACTCGGGATCCAATATAGGTACAGTTCATATCCTTCCTGCTCCACTTCTCTTCCAGATGCCTGCTTGTGGCCTGGGGAAGCAATCAACAATGGCCCAAAGACCTGGGACCATGTACCCCATGAGACCCGAAGGAGCCCCTGGCTCCTGGCTTTGGATCAGCTCAGCTCTGTCCATTGCGGCCACTTAGAGAGTGAACCAGCAGACACAAGATCTTTCTCTGTCTCTCCTTCTTTTTGTATATTTGCATATATTTGCCTTTCCAATAAAAACAAATTTTTAAAAAGAAAAAAGTGGTAAAGATGTCCAAAATCTCCACTGAAGTGCCAGTTAACCCTACTTTTCTGCTCCACTACTGTCACAGCTCCCTGCCCCTGATAGACACAATCTTATTACCTAGATCATCTACACAGCATGACCAATAAGGCCCCATAAAGCCTCACCTTTCTTTGCAAGGTGCCAGTATAGTTGAGAATGATATGATCCATTGCATTATACTCAGTCTACCAAGAGAGAAGGAATTGAGCAGTTGTTCCGCTTCCGTAAGAATAATCAACTCTGCATTTGTTTTACCCATTTACACATGACAAAATTAATAGATTTATTTATTACAGTGCTAGTCTAAGAACAATAATAAACTCAAGACAATAGTTCATTGTGGGGAAAGAGCAGTTCAATCACACCTGATAAATTATACTTCTAAAACTGAGATATAGATTATGGCATATTGACACATATTTTGTACTAGATGCTTAAATAAAATAGTATTCAATATTTGTTATCTAGCAGTGTGCACTTAAACATGAAATATACAACTGGATAAAGAGAAGGTAACTGCCTTCAAGGAGATGAAGTTGCTAATGGAAAAGAAGTTACTGAAAACTTTATTTTTTCATTATAAGATTACTTACTGATGTTTTGAATTATACAGTAAATTGGTCAACAAATAAAATAAAATTGCAAGCAATTAAATGTTAGCTTAGACAATAGATTCATTTTCTCTTATTTGGTTTGTTTTTCTGTTTTCAACAAGTCAGTTGTTTCCTTTAGACCATGATTTTATAGAATTCTTCCAAAGAAACTCAAAACCGATATGTTTCTTTCCTTCTCTTTTGAGTGGATTTCTACAATATTTTGATCTAGGCTATTGATGAGATTTGGGGTTTTCTGGGGATATTTTATTAAAGATAAATTCTTTCATCATTCACAACAGCCAGCTCAGCTTAGAGCATTCCTATGAACCTGATGATCACAAGGACAAACAGTTCTTTTTCATGAGGCAAATTCAGTGCTGCAGCTTTTAGTTCTTCCAGGTGAAATTTACCACTTCTGTAACAAATATCACCTGTGAATCTGTGATTTCATTAAGTTTAACTTACTCCAATATAGCAAATCCCAAGTTTAGATACAACGAACTGAAAACCTGAAACTTAGCTTGCTGTCCTATAATCTCTCAGGTGTACTATGTTGCTCTGCCCTTGTTTTATTTCTGTACATAATGTCTGAATCTTGGGGGTTAGCAAAGCTGCCAATATCTGAATTCAGTGTACTATTTGCCACAAAATTCTAACGCTTTTCTGATAGAAATAAAACATTACAGTCTTTGGGAATTTTAATTAATCTTCTCTAACAGTTTCTTTAAACTCAGCATTTTATTGACATATGCACAATGTGGAACATTTCAACAAGGACTATATAGTTTGCATAAGCTATGGTTTCAAATAGTCTCCTCACATACTGATTATTTCTATCAACTGCATGCTTTTTGGAAAACTTCTAAGTCTCTCTTTGCCCATTTTCTTTTCTGTAAAAGGAGACTTGTGATTATATCAACATTGTAAGACAACAGGCCTACTACATATGCACACTGCTTAGCACTTGGCAATGATGACTTCTCATTTTTTTGTGTATAATAATTAATCCTCAAAACAAGCCACGAGAAAATTACCGTCAGCGTCTGATTTTTATAGTTTAGGAAACTGATGCTGGTTATTGTCTACAATAGATATGGTTTCTACTCTTAACAGAATTTGCAAGGAACACAGAAGATGAAATCCAAACTATCCTAGCGGGTAACGGAAATTAACTCAGGGCCTGTGAGGCAGTGAAAGTTGAGCCCCTTGTGTTCTGAATATAACATGCCTCTGGTGGGTGTGCTTTGTCAGAAGGGTATCAAAACAGGGTTCATAACTAAAAGGTTTTTTAGGAGGAACAAAGGGTTGAAGAGTTGAATGTGCTTTTGCTCTCATTGTATAATAGAGACTACAAGACAGGAAAAAACAGCAGAGGATTCCAGCACTGGCCAGAGATACTACTAGCCATGCTGCATCTCTGCTCGACTCTCAGCTAGTGGACAAAACAGAAAGCTCCTTCCCTTTTGCCGACTCTCCTGCTTCTCTCAAATCAATGAAAATCGAAGGCATTACTTAGGTTTAAGCAATGCTTGGAAACAGCAGTTAATATTACAGATGGTAACTTTTGGAAGAAATGTGTATTTCCTCTAATCCATTTGTATGTTTTTTGATGATTGTGAACTCAGCCGCATTTAAGTTATTACCAAGTCAATCAGTGATTTTAAAGCTACAGAGAAAAAGGAAAGAAGCTATAACCTTTCTTCATATGTGATGCTTTGTTTCAAAAAGCTCATTATTTTTAATTCCACATTTCTTGAACTTTTTAATACCCCCTTCATTTGCATGAAATGTACACAATGATAAATACTGGTGTGTGTGTGTGTGTGTGTGTGTGTGTGTGTGTGTGTGACCAAAAGGATGCACGCATATTCCCTGAAAAATACTGGAGAAGCAAAACATAAAAATGAAAACAGAGCTAAAAAGCTACGGGGCCCATTTATTCACCACCACCTTTATTTCACAGCATGGAAGGAATCTCTGCTCCACAGATCCAAGGAGAAATGTGGGAGGAATCCATGTGCTCCTTTTCCTGCCTCTCACCCCTCTTCCAGGAAGCAGTGATATCTAGCTTCTGAGGGGTTCTAGACGGGATCTCATTCTTCTCTTGGCTCTGTTTCCTTGATAAGATAAACAGTAGTTCCTGATCTTCTGAATTTCCATCCCTACAGGTTATTGTTAGGGAGTGGGAAGGTGGGAGTTATTGGGATAGTGTGGCTTGTGGTTCTGAGTAAAATTATTCATTCAGGGAGTGGTACCAGGAATCCAAACCGTGGCATAAATGTAGCTGTATTCTTTAATTTGGAAACCCCAATTATAAAACCAACCTCTCCATCAGTGTATCTCACAGATCACTTCAACAGGCTTGCAAATGGAGAGAAGAGGGAAATGAGCTTTCTTAGCTAATTCTGAAAAGAAGCCCAACAGGAACTATTTTGAAGATGAGATCATACCCAAAACTTCTCTTTCCAGATTTTCTGTCTAACCCTGAGTATTTGTTCCCTTTCTAAAGACTCTAATTCTGCCTGCTTGGCTTGCTTAGAAACATCTTATGAAGGACGAAGATGACTCACTGAATAAATCCCAGGTGTTGGAGGGGAAAAGTACTGCTGAGAAACTAAGCAGAAACCAATGTGACAGCTGAGGCCCAAATTTCAGTTCCATTCATGTGAATAAAACACTCAAATACCCTTCCGGGATCACTCCCTCCTTCAAACAACATATTAGAAACAGGAAGAAATAAAAACAAAAAAGAAATTGTCCAATATCTTCTATTGCTCCACGGATGAGGAAATCTCAAGCTTTACATTCACAACAACAGTAGAATGTAAGCCAGTCCAACCATTAGGATCATGTGGATATTCCTCATAGATCTGAAAATACATCTACCATATGACCCAGCCATCCCCTCACGGAAATTTACCCAAATGGAATAAAAATCTACATATGAAACAGTTATTTGTACACCACAGTCATTGCATCTCAATTCACAAAAGCTAAGATATAGAGAGAATCAAACCAGATGGTTTAGTGAAACTAAGCTACTGCCTCCAATTCCAATTTGTCCACTTCCTGGCTGTGTGGCCTCAGGAAAGACACTGAAATTCTTCACCGTTGTTTCTTCAGTGGTAATATTGAGGTAATGGTAGCACAGATCTCACATTGGTTCTGTGAAGATGCAATGAGGTAGCACATGGAAGGTCTGAAGAACAGGGTAAGCATCAATGAACTGTAAAATTCACTGTCTGATGCAGTGAGTTCTTATACCAGATGGTATGAATGATGATACACACAATTTTATGGTCTTTGGGTGAGAAAAGAAAAAAAAATGGAACTCTGTCCATCTGAAAATTTCAGAATCAAAGGGAATGTAACTTAGCCAATCAGAACTCAGTGGAGAGAGCCAATGCTTTTCATTTATTAGTAATCTGTACCTCCAATTGGTTTTATCTTTCCCGTGGTCTTTTCTTTTCCTCCCAAGAGACGTGTGTTGGTTCTTTCTGGGAGCTTGTAACTTTATCTCTCAGATGAGGCTTCAGAATTTTCAAAGTGGTTTGGCTTCTAACTTTAACATCTGATTTCTCTTGCACTTGGGGATATCCTCATTGCAAAATCTGGCAAGCTGTCTTCCACATTTCATGTCAATTACCTTCCTGTATGGATTCATCGATACAACTGGAGATGCATGCTAATGCAGACTCCTGCAGAAATCATCAGAAATTTTCAAAAATGCTATTTATCAAGATCCCCTGCCAGTCTGCATTATGGGAAGAAAGTTTACTGGGAACACTCTTTGCATCAATTTGTAAAATTGTTTGAGACACTGGCAGACAAATTACTGACATTGAGAAACAACTACTGCCTTCTTGGCAGCCACAAAACAGTAGTGAGTTCCGCCTGACTTGTTTTTAAGAGATCCACAAACTTCATTGCTCACAATGGTTTTATTCTGTAGATTCTGTAAACTACTTTTCCTATTTCTGTTTTTTCTTTTTTTCTATAGAGAATAAATTGGGGGATTTCCTATTGCTTTTAGGCCACACTTTCATATTTTCAAACATCTATATATTCATAGAATTCTTTTTGTCTTTTGTAACCCTGAAATTTGACTGTAGCAAAGTATTTTTACATCATCCCTCCCCCCATTTTTTCTTAGAGTGAAATAAATGTTCAGCTTCTGTCTCTTTGCATTTCAAATTCTTATAAAATGTGTCAAAAAAAAAGATCATACTAGGTATGGCAGTGAAGACAGAGGATGTTAAAGGCAGATTTCTTTTTTTTTTTGAATAAAGAACGTAGGAAGACTATAACATATGACTTCTTTAATTTTATCTGAAAAAAATCCTTTAAGACACAGGTAATAGTTCTAATAGTTTATAGTTCTATAAAATGCTGACAGGCTATCCGGAAAAGAAAGATTCAGAGTATACAGTGTATCTGGTGTTAAAATGTCCATATTCCAATAACCATATGCCAGCAGACATTCAACTAAATTAGTAGTTTTCTCTTATCAAGCAATAAATCCAGTGGAAGATTGATTTAGAAAATCAACAGACTCCAAACACATTCTAGAATTGGTTTTCTAAAATTGCAGTGCCTAGAGATAAGAGAGGGAGTGTTTGAAATAATGTGAACAAGTTAAGGACTCAGAACATAATACATAGGCATGTAATCCTTGCACAGCTTTCACACAGGCTCCCACTACTGTAGACATTCATTGTTGCTTTAAGCAGTGACAATAAACAGTAAAAGCAATAAGCAAAACTGCATTTTCCTACTAGTTGGCTGTGGTAACAGAAAGCTGAAATAATGACTGGCTCCCAAAATTGCAGAGTTACGAGTTTTAACATTTTAATAAATGAGTAAGACCTTTGGAATGTGTATGTATTTCCATGACATTGAAAAATTCTAACATTTCCTTGGTTCAACTTCTTAGAACTTTCACCCAAATCTATGTGATAGTTCTCAAAATAAGCAAATCTGTATTGCTTTCATTCCTTGCAAATGATTCTATTTCCTACTTAAGCAAAATTTGAAATCATTGGATTTGAATTACAACAATCCAAATTAATCTACATTTTAGATTTGTATTTATTTATTTTATTGGAAAGGCAGATTTACAGACAGAAGGAGAGACAAAGATCTTTCATCCGCTGGTTCACTCCCCAAGTGGCCACAACAGCAGGAGCTGAGCCGATCTAAAGCCAGAAGCCAAGAATTTCTTCCAGATCTCCCACGTGGCTGCCAGGTTTCAAGGTCTTAGGCCTTGCTTTATTGATATCCCAGGCCACCAGCAGGGAGCCGATGGCAAGTGCAGCAGCTGGAACATGAACCAGTGCCCATATATGATCCCGGCATGTGCAAGGAACGGATTTAGCCCTTAGGCTATTCTACTGGGCCTGGACGCATCCAGATTTCATCCCATTTTCTTTCCCCCTCTCCCCCTCTCAGGATTAGGTAACTTCTTATTTCAAGTTAATCCTTCAATTTATGGTTCCTAAACTGTTTTTCACTTCTTCAAGCATCACGCTCTACTGGTGAAATGTAACCTCTCCTAGATATTTTTTTACAAACATTCTTCTTGTTGAAGAAGAAGGTTTATTTTTCTTTTTTGAAAATTTAAAAAAATCCTCCATTGGCTTGGATTCATCTTCTATCCATTGTTTATTGTTTTTGTTTTTGTTTTTGTTTTTGTTTTTTTGGCCAATGTTACTGTTTAAGCTGCTTAGAAGAGTTCTCAAGGCTAACATTTCTAGTTCCTCATTTTGTATTCACTCCCGATCACGTGATTTTTATCTGCCTGTCTCCACAGGACCATCTTTCCCTAGAGATGTTCATGGTGAAATCAAAATCAGCTGTGATGAGCACGGCCAGGGTCAGTGTGTGTCTCTCTGATCTTCCATATTTCCTCACGTCCTTTGAGATGTGCAGCACATAACTGACCACACTGTTACCTTCTGCTCCATTTGTTCATCCTATTCTCTGCCATTCTTTTTTGTTTTTTGAAGATTTAGTTACCTACTTGAAATATACATTATTGGAGAGAGGCATACCATACAGAGCAAAAGATCTTTCTTCCACTAGTTTACTCCCCTAATCACCGTTAGCAGCTAGGTCTTCCTTTCATCCCTCTCACGCCCCTCCCTCAATCCCTCCTTTCCGCCCCCAACTTTCTTTCCCAAATAAATACTTCAAATATAGTCAAAGCCACACTTCATACCTCAAGACCTTCTGAATTCATCCTTTACTATTATGAAGTTGAGTCTATGATTTAGGCTTCTCCAACATGGACAGTATTCATAAATGATGCAAAAAGTATTGCTTTGTTTTTAAAAATTACTCATTTTAGGTACTATTTTTTGAAACCAGCTTTTTTTCCACCCAAAAGTGTACTTAATTTTTTAATAGTGTTGTCTTTAATAGTGATATCTTTGTATATTTGTATAAAACATGTGTGTCTAAGATAATACACATACCAAGAGGTATATATTCTTGGTCATATAGAAGTGGAAATCTGGGCATTTACGGGATGATCAAGCCGCTCTGTGCTATATTTATGTATTCAACAGAAACATATTTTTCCTGCTCTGTTTTGCCACATTTTTGTGACTGTTGTCTAGCTTATGAAAGTTATATGAAATCCCAATTTTCCTTTATTACAAACTACTTAGGTTTACTGGGTGCTTATTATGTTGAGCATGATTCAACACATTCATCCTACTGCAACTAATCACATAAGCAAATTTAAGTTTCACCTCCATTTTACAATTTGAAGCAGATCCCAAAGACGGAAAGCAAGTCTCCCAGGAGTAGATTACTCAAGGAGTCAGGGGAATAACTCGAGTGTGAATACAAGTGATCGGATACTGAAGTCCACATTCTTTACTTGAGAAACTAGCAATTCTCTCCCCCTCTCTTTTTATACCGATTTTTATTAATCTATCTGAAAGACAGAGTTAAGAGAGGCAGAAAAAGTGGCAGAGACAGAGTTCTATCCACTCGTTCACTCCCCCAACAGCCACAATGCCAGAGGTGAGCCTACTTGAAGATGGGAGCTTGCTCTAGGATCTCCCACGTGGGTACAGGTGCCTAAGGAGTTGAGCCATCCGAAGCTGATTTCCTAGTCCATCAGCAGAACCTGGATCAGGAGTGAAGCAGCTGGACTTGAACTAGTGCCCACCTGGAATGCTGACCACAGAAGAACCTTTGGCTACTATGCCATGGTACTGCCCCTCTTGGTTTGATTTTGCTTTTTCTGAGTGAAGTCCAGGACCATTTCATGTATTCATTTCGCATTAAAATTTATGCTCCTATGAATTTCCTGGATGCATTCTGGATTGATTCATGGCTCATTATTATTTGGTTGTGCACTTTTTCCATATTGGTTTGCGGGATTTCTTTGTATTTTCTGAGAAGAAAATAGCATTTAATTTACAGAAGATGAAGAACACATTTTACCCAGCTCAAAATTTTTTTCCATTTTTTCAGGGTTTCTTCTATTCTGTATTTAAAATAATTTGCTATATTTTATCAAAAAATGTAAGTTATCTTAATAATAGTTTTACTATTTCAAAAGTGTTACTTGCTACTTGATTTATAAAAACTTTCATCCTTTCTCTTTATCTGAAAAGGAGAGAGATAGAGATGGTACTTTCATTCAGTGGTTCACGTGTCAAAAGCAAGCAACCACAGGGGCAGAGGAAGACAAAATCAGATACTGGGAAATCAACCAAGTTCTTCTTTTGGGGTGGCAGGGACCTAACTACCACAGCTGTTGCAACTGTCTCCTAAGATACTCACTGGCAAAAAGATGTATCCAGCAGTGAGAACCAGCTACTAAACCAACTACTAAACCTAGGCCTCTGCTATGGGACATGTACATGTTAACTTGTGGGCTTAAATCCATTTCTTAGGTTTACAATTTAAATAATTAAATATTTCATAAATCTTTGTCATTATAATAGAATATTAACCCAAACCCATCCATGTCCCTATATCAGTAAACCAATGTCACTGGTTAAAACATTTTATGCAAAAAACCCATGCATTTTGATTTAGAACTCTTTCCATTAAATAGGATTCAATTGGATATTTATATAGAGAAAATGATAATCTTGTACCTCCACCTGGTACCACACATGAAATCCATTATACAAGGATTATTTTTCTAAATCTGAAAGCAAAACAACAAATTTTTTTGGTGGAAACAAAAGATTATCTTCAAGACACTGAAATAGATAATGGTCTCCTAAACATGGCATGCAAAAAACTTAATTATAAGACAGTAAAAGTTCAAAACTGATACTTACACATACTCAAAAAGAGTATGAAAGGACAATCAAAGAGAATAGATAATCCAAATTCATACATATGACAAAGAAATATTCTCACTTTTTATTGCTACAGCAGGAAAAAAGCGTCTCCCTGTCAAGATACAAGTCTTGATCAGATGGGAAACAAGATGGTGGCTAAATAAGTTTCTTCAGGGACCACCTCCTCACAGAGATGGGAATTTTTTGGCAATATATTCATACATCAAATCACCTTACCAAAGGTTACGGAAGATAGGATTTTGAATTAATATTAAATGCTTGCAGATACATACCTGATCTCACTGAATATACACAGTATAGATACATACCTATTTATATACACACATATATCCAAATATCACATAGCACCCCATAAATACATTTTATATCTGTATTAACATTTTTTAAAAATTAAAAAGGATTGAACTACTGATATGAATTCTCATTTCACAATTGTCAGATACACAGAGGAGCTGATGATATCCACAGATACAATGTTTCAAGGGAAAACATCACGATGAAGAGTGAACACAAAAGTATGCAACGTGGGTAACATGATCAGTTTACCTGAAGCAGGAAGGAATCTCTATACACAGTTGGTAAGAATATTAACAAAATCAACTTCTTGGATAAGAATTTTGTAATATTTACTAAAGCTAAACAACTATAAAGCCTGGTTAGTATGTACAACAGAGTTTCTTAAATCTGTTTGCACCCGAAACCCCCAGAAATTGTGAATACATCACTTTACCTAACAAAGATTTAGCCTGTATGATTAAGAGTTTTCAGATGGGGCATTTATCCTGTGTATGAACCCAGTGAAACACATTATAGGAGTCTTTCACAGTCAGAAAGGATGTGAAAGTGGGAGCACAGGTCAGAGTATGGCGAACACCATGACTCAACACAGGTGGGTGGCCTCTCCCCCACCTGTGTTGAAGGAAGAAGGCAAGAGCCTGGAGAAGGAAGGCATGGCTGAAAGCTCATTTCAGACTCTGACTTTACAATCAATAAGATATTCAATTTAAGTCACCAAGACCTTGCTAACTTGTTATAGAAGCAAAATCAACAATTTCTTCATGCCCCAACAAAGAGTGCATTCAACAAAAGCAGTACACCAATGAGACATGGTGATGCAAGTTTGAAACCAGCTCTTTACTGATAGTAGGGCAGATAAATAAGTGGGGATAACACCATACAACAGAATACAAAAAGAAGGAGCTGTCTGCTAAAGCAAGGAGTAACACGGAAGGATATTCATATGCTCAAAGAAGAAGGTTTCATATGAAAAATAAATGCTTTTGGTCCAATTTATACTCAGTTTAACCCAACAGCTATGATAATAGGAGACAACACTGGTTATCCATGGAGACAGATCAGAGCATACCAATGAACAAGGCGGGGGTTTCAGGTTCTGTTAGTATCTACTACTCAATCTGTTTTATGGTTACACAACAATATTCAGTTTGTGAAACTTCATGTGTTTTGCATATTTATTTTAGTATATGTGTTGTTGAAGCAGGCAGTTACAGGTTTATTTAATACTTTAATCAAAAATTAAAGAATACATTAAAATGTGACCCAGAAATTTCTTTTGATTGACAACGGGGAAAGGTAAAATCTGCGCAAAATTGGAAACATTAAAAAAAAAGATTAAAAAGTCACTTTGGATAAATTGTTCAGAAATATTAACCAAGGTCTTTTTGAGGTCTTATTTAAAAATTAGAACATTCTCTGAAGGCCTGAGGGCTTAGCCTGTGGCTAGAAATGTCCCTAGAGTACTGAGTTGAAACTATGCATATTTAATTGAACAATTAATTGAAACATGCATAGAAAAATATTCCCCCAGAGCTGACATAATGACAGTGCTTTCCTAATTATTTTTCCATGTCCCTTTTGAGACTACAATCTTAAAATAGGTTATATTTATAGTAAGAGTTCTAGTTACATACTTTTATAACTGCTAAATTTTCTGTTCCTACTACTAAATAGGCACACTCATGTAGGAAGTGCCAGTTGCTCTCTGCTTAGAGCCAAGAAAAAAAGGAGTCAAGGCAGAATATTCCAGGTTTTAGAAATGAGTTAGAATTTACTCACAAGGCCTCTACTTTCCCAGAACCTCTGCACATCACTCTTGAGATGTGAAAGTCTTAAATCAGCTTTCCCAAATTCTCGAATATAAGAACAGAGGACCTACATATTGATGCTGTCCATAGATAATTGTATCTTCAACAGGAAGAAAGATAGTTGACTTCTTAAATGCCTTCTAATTCACTCATCTTTTCAACACCTGTATATGGGTCCTGATGTATATGTGCCAAAATAAAGTGAAATATTTATGTCTGGCACTGTGATATACCTTACATTTTTTTAAATCACTCATTCCTCTAATAAATACTGGTAGTCTGAATTCTCCACTATTTCACTTTTCTGATATGTATTCACTCCAATGATCCTTTTTTTGGTAGGTCACTTTCACAGGCCACTGAGATACTCCTTAACTTCAGACTATCAGGCCACAAAGTAGTACTTAACCCACAGGAAGTCAGCCTTAGAAACTCTGGTAAGTCCCAGATGGGACAGACACATTTAAGCATTTGGTTAGAATGAGTACACAGAAGAAAAGACACGACTATAACACAAGTGTCCACTAAAGGCAATTAAGTAGAACTCGACTGAAGTTCTCAGGAAGGGGGACACAACTGTGATGGGGAGAAAGCAGCTTCAATGCAGCAGAGATTGACTGTAGCACATTTTAAGAAGAGTATCTCCCAAAATCATAGAAAATATTTTAAAAATATGCATCTCATAGAGGGCTTATATCTGGAGTATAAAAAACTCCAAGATGGCAAATAATGTAATATCAATCTAATACCAAAGGGTATCAACAAATGTATTTCAAAGAATGTAAAAAGGTCAATACCATTAATTATTATAGAATACAAATAAAATAACAATGAGATCTTTCATGTGTAACAGGATGTCTTTAATCAAAAGGCCACACAGTAACAAGAATTGGTAAGGATGTGGAGAAAGTATAGCTCTTATTCATCGATAGTAGGAATGTAAAATGGATCAATTGGAAACACAGCAAATTTCTTCAGATTGTAAATTGTAGATTTTGCAAAGGATCTAGCAATCTCATTCCTAATACCCGAGAAATAAAAATCTGTTCATACAAAATGTGTACATAAATCTTTACAGATTTACGAACAAGCTAAGTGTCTATTGACTGATGAATGCATATGCAACATGTGACAAATGTCTTCACACAATGAAATATCAATATGACATGAAAAGAAATAAATTACTTACATATGGATTCACCAAGAAAAGTGAGGCCACAGAATACAGTATCGTCTCGAAATCTGAGACGAGGCAAATACCAAATAACACAGGTTAGTAGCAATCTGTGGATGGAAAAGAGGAGATAAGCGACTACCAGTAGGCACAGACGTAACGTGGGACGTGATAAAGGTGTTCTAAATTTAAAGTGCGGTCATGGCTGCACAATTCTGTTCACATGCCAAAACAAGAAATGAGATTTATAAATAGGTAAATTTTATAACATGTGGATTATATGTAAGTAAAAATGTATTTTTCTTTAAAGAACTATAAAGTAATGACCACAAAAATCCAGGCAGAGGGGAAGAAAGGGAAGACTGAACTAATTTTCAATTGCTTGGCCCAAATGAAGCATTTATGAGCACCCTTGATTTCCAGCTGTCAAGTTGTTCATATATTTGCAGAGGAGGGTTATTTTATTCTATTACTATCATGTATATGCTTATTACTTTTAGGTTTATAAGCTGAGCTTAACAGAAAATTCAAACATTTTTATGAGGCATAGTGTGATATAATATGTGTATACTGAGTATAATTTTAAAAATCAAGGTAATTTGCCTCTCCTTTAATATCTATTATTTGTGTTTGAAAGGCTTATGGCTCTTGATGTAGTATACAGTAAATCATTGAGTACTATAATCATATTCGAAAACACAAACCTATTCTTATTAAGTCTATTTATTTTGGAACTGAATCTTCCTGCTTCGTGATTCCTATCCTCCAGTGACCGCACTTCTATTCTCCACTAAACTTTAGCCTGAGTAGAAACGTTTTCCTTAAAGTCCAGATACTATATTAACTACATTTCACTCCTTTCTCCAGTACTAATTGTGCTTCCTTTAAACAAAGGTGATTATGAGGAAAGTAATAAGATAATTATATTGGCGTTTGTGTGAAGGGCTGGAGGATGATGTCAGCTCTCTTGGTTCCAATGCAATTGGGCTGAATTTTTGCCTTGCAAGTGTGGGGATCCCATATAGGCACTAGTTCATGCCCCAGCTGCTCCACTTCACATCCACGTTCCTGCTTGCAACTTGAGAGTAGAAGATGGCCCAACGCCTTAGGAAACCCAGAAGAAGCTTCTTAGCTCCTGGCTTTGGATCAGTTCAACTCCAGCTGTTGTGGCCACTTTGGAGTAAACAAGCAGATGGAGGGTCTTTTTTTCTCCGTTTCTCCTTCTCGCTATAAATCTGCCTTTCCAATAAAAGTAAATAAATCTTTAGAAAACATGAGCTGGTTCTAATGGATCACTTATCCTCCTTGTGACTCAATTTCTTCATTTGTCAAATGGGAATATTGATGATTCCTACATTGTAAAACCAGTGAGAAATGCCCAAATGGAATAAACAACAGTCAACTTCTAATGTGTGTCGTAACACCAATAACTTCTAAATATAGAGTCTTCATAAATCTACAGAAAATGCAATGTATAGATTATGAAAAAATCATGTATAGATTTCATAAATTGTACTAAACATATTATTTACATCTATTTTCCATGAATTTTATGGAGTGTTCTTATTTAAAGTTTCCACAATTAATGAACAACATTGGGAAGATTTTTAGAAAACAAAGCACTATGTTGCCCAAAGAGCAAAACACTTTCACAAAAGTCTTCACTCTGGATCTGAAGTAGTGTTTGAGTTCTTCCTTTTTGTATGTTTCAGAGGCAACTGGTTTGATTTTACCTGTTATTTGTATTCCTGAAAATTTCTTTTGGAGCAATTCTGCACTCATACACATGTAAGTCAATTAGAGACATGCTAACTACATGTTTTTTTCCTGCACCTAGAGGAAGTAAATTATCTTTTAATTATCATTAGCAAGATGCTACTATAAATGAAAAACATAACTGCCTCATTAACACTTTGTGTAAAATAAAGCTTATGCTTCCCCTTTCAATTACAGAAATCAGAGAGGTAAAATAATAGGAAAAAGCTACAAGATTTATTTTTCATCCCTGCAAGCACATAAAATATTCTAAATGTAAATCTATTTGAGAAGAGTGAATTACCCCTGGGCAACAAGTGCTAAATTCTTACAATCCATACAGCCAAGTACTTTTCCTTCTCCTTTAAGCAGTGAAACAGTAAAAGAATTCTCATGGGACTTATACTCTAAGCAAATAGCCTTGATATCAACAAAGTAATGAATAAGGGAGGTAAAATATAACGTCAAGCATTTGTTAAGTGATTTGAAAAAAACAAACAAAAAAGAAATCCACACAGAGTAAGCAGATACACTAAAGATTTTGGAGGGGGTGTGGCAGAGAGCTTTCAGGTTTTGTCATTTTAATCAAGGCATGAAGAAGGTGAGAGAGTAGCCTAAGCAAACATCTTACAAATACAGGAATCCCTCAAAGCAGAGAACCTCAAATATTCTCATTTAGAATTCTCAACAAGGGTAGCTAAACCAGTATGGCTGCACTTACAAAATTAGTCAACGTGTGGTGAATAATGTGTTGTCATTTTATTGTGATATCTTGAACATACAAAATTGTCAGTTAATAAAGGAGAGAGAGAGAAAAAGAGAGAGAGAGAGAGAGGAAGAAATAAGGATTGAGCCTTAACATGTATGGTATTGAAATGCAAAATCTCCTTGTGAAGAAGAATGGACTGATCTGTACTGCAAACTGAAAAGCAGCAATCTTCAGATAGCAGAACAAGAGAATGGAGTAACCTAGCACGTTAGGTTAGAAAATACTTAACAAGGTAAGCAAACATTTCTGTCTACTGCTTCTCAAGGATTAACAATGTGAAGAACTGCGTCCCTGAACTGACCATGAGGAAACCACTGGTGACTTTGATATGAACTCAGCTCAAGTATGAACAATAGGATGTGGAAGAAAGCTTGATTACCATAGACTCAAGAGTGAGAGATGAAGAAAAATGTGAAAGGATTTGGAGAACAAATGTAACCGCTGCTGGTTATATCTATAGCTATATATTATCAATAAATTCTTTCTTTCTCTCTCTCTCCTCTTCCCTTCCTTTTCCTCTCTACCCATAATAATGACCCTGGAGATAAAGGCCAATTTGTTCATGGTAAGTCATCTGTATCTTAGGGTAAAGCAAAAGTACTTCATTTCTTTAAAATCAATGGAATGTGTATTTTGATTTTAATGAGAAAATTTCTAGAAAGTTTGCACTAAATTTTAATGACCTGTTAGAGTCTTATGATCATTAAAAGAGCAGTTAAATCTCCAAAAACTATAAATGGTAGTATGACCCTCCCCATTTACCACCTGTATGCTTTAAAAGAGTATAAAGGAAGTGGGATTAATTCTTACCAATAATAGCTATACACAGGTGAAAGGAGGAAGCATGACCAAGACATTCACTCCCCACTCAAAGAGCAATAGTGGAAAATTAGATACACATAGAGGAGGAGAGAGGAAGATTCTGTCCGTTGTCCCACTCCCCAAGTGGTTGCAATGGCCAGAGCTGAGCCATTTTGATGTCAGGAGCCTAGAGCCTCCTCTGGATCTCCCACACAGGTGCAGGGTCCCAATCTCAAAATGTCAGATAACACCTGTTTGCTCTAATATAAGATGATGCCAAATCTAGGAATATTACATATGAATCTTACTTTATGTCACTTCATACTTACCTATACCTTCTGTAATAAGATCTTGTGATATAATTCATTAATCAACAACCTTAAGAGGCTGATTGTTTATAATTCCCTGAGATGGCCAATGTCCCTTTTATCACTGTTATTGGTATTGTCCATAAACAATGAAGATCTAGTCCTCACTGTACCTACATTAGGGCCCTGGGATACAAGAATGAACTGACAGTGATATGACCGACAGTCTCCTACATGGTTGGGAGACACTCCAGCAGCAGCATGATGGACTTGGAAAAATTCACAAAAGCACTCATTGTGAGACTGGAGGGGAGAAGAGAGGGGAGGGGAGGAAACTTGGGGGAAGGGGAAGGAAGACCCCTGCAACAACTAAACTGTAGAAAACATAATAATAAATAAAGAGCAATAATGTGCTCTAAAGTAACAGCCAATGTTTTCCAGAGTATCTATCCAGCTTCAAAAATAAGTTTTTTTGATGTTGCACTTGCTATGGAAACTTTTGTAAAGTGAAATGGCTTGTATTATGAAATTAAACATATGGTAAATTGTCACAGTGAAAGATCAGCTTAGGGCAGAGGGCTGCGTATGTTACAAAATTTTCATGTAACTGTTTTCATTATCCTCATGACAGTTCTAAATTTCACTCTGAAATGTTCTTTCTTCTGCCAATGCAGGAAAAGAAAGCATATGATATTTTTTCTTATTATAGTTTCGCATTTTGTGACATTTTGAGTATAACTTGGTTGAAATTTTTGTGTTCTCTTCTGCTGTACCTGGACTTAGATTAAACATAAAAGGCAATGAGGGAATGGGCGAGTGTTGCTTCTCAGAGAATATGCATTACACAAATTACAACCATACCTCTGGATTCCTTCCAAGAAAACAAGTGGAGTGCTGTTGTCAACATACATAGTCAATACTCAACAAGACTGCAAGAATATCATGAAAAGAAACAAAGAGAAAATGAGGGCAAAAACAAAAGGAGAAGAGCTAAAGTAAAAGGAAGGGTAAGATAACTAAAGGGAAGAGGAGAGAGGCAGGGTAAAATTCACATTGGGAGGAAGGTTTACACAATATGGAAAATGGTAAGATCAGTAACATGCATCCCTAGTTAACAGCCTTGAAGTGACAGATGAAGTTATTATGAGCATTAATTTAAGAGGGGAAGGTGCCTTCAACTGTATCGTACACACTTAAGAACTTTTCCAAACATTACTTATCATTGATATCATGATTAAAAATGATGAACTACCTCCCTCCACAACTGGTGTTGAAAATTTGTTTCCCTGAAAAGAGAAAGGCATAAAGAGAGAAGAGGAAGAGACAGGGAGAGACTCTATCCAGTGGTCCACTCCCCAAATGCCAGCATTAGTCAGAGACGGGCCATGGTCAAAAAAGGAGCCAGAAAAACTATCCATGTCTCTCAAACATGTGGCAGGTATCTAACCGATTACATGATCAACAGCTGTCTCACAGGGTATGAGAGGAAGTCAGAATCCAAATGCAGCTGAGACTCAAATCCAAGCACTCCAGTACGGGATGTAGTGATCCAAGCAGGGGCTTCCCTGTTGTGCAAACAATTGCCTTATCTTCCACAATCTTTTAAATTCTCTACAGAAACTGACTTCACTCTCTGAAAAATTTTACATTTTTAAAAAATTTTCTTTTTTACTTCTTTTTAAATTATTATTTTATGGGGCCTGGTGCAGTGGCGCAGTGGTTAAGGTCCTCGCCTTGCACGCCTGGGATCCCATATGGGTGCCGGTTCTAATCCCGGCGGCCCCACTTCCCATCCAGCTCCCTGCCTGTGGCCCGGGAAAGCAGTCAAGGATGGCCCAAAGCTTTGGGACCCTGCACCCGCTCTGGGAGACCCGGAAGAGGCTCCTGGCTTCGGATCGGCATAGCATCGGCTGTTGTGCTCACTTGGGGAGTGAATCATCAGATGGAAGATCTTCCTCTCTGTCTCTCCTCTCTGTATATCTGCCTTTCCAATAAAAAAAAATAATAACTCTTTTAAAAAATTATTATTTTATGATACAGTTCCATAGGCCCTGGAGTTTCCCTTACCCCCTCACTAAATCCCCTCTGCTGCCATACTGAGTTCCCCTACATTATTACTATAGTATAGTTCTTCATAAACAGTCATATCTCCATCATTAAGGGCATGAACAATGGCAGAGTCCAGCATCCTATTGTCAAGATATAGTTAAGAGTGTCATTGGACCAGAATTCAGTACTTGGTCCCTGTAGCTGCCTAACCACTATAAAGTTAAATTACTTTGTGTCAGTCTTCTGTTTTCCTACTTGTGTCACATTACAGGACGTGTGACGTCTCATTATGCAGTCTGCGTTCGGTTACCAAGTCTTAGAAGGCAGTGTTATACCTTTCCTTAAAAACTTCCATTGTCTACCATCAAAAGAACAATCTGACAAACTGGATAATGGTGTTCATTCTAACTACAGGTGAATATTCAACAGAAGGAAAAACTGCTGAAACGATAAATTTCTAGTAAGCAAATTTTCCCACCAATAAGTATATAAAAATGTGCTTATAGATATTGTTAATGTTCCATATGACTTCCGTTTCAACATGATTTGATTTTTCTTTTCAAACATGTGTCCTTTAAGGGAGTTCTTTAATGTCTGTTTTGTTCTCAGTATATCATATCTTCTCTCAATATGACCCACTTAACTTTTTCTTAGTCCTAACTTTCACACATAGAGTATGGAAACTGTCATCCTAAATGTTGACTACAGAATGTATTAATTAAATTATTAGGAAGGAAAGTTCAGGTTGTACACTATTTACTCCTTTCCACATATCTCATAAATGCATGAATTCAGACACCAAATGAGGTTAAGATTCATAACTCTAGCTTAATGTTTAAATAAGTAAGCCAATGGCATGTTCATGCTTATATTATTAATTAAGACCTTAATTTATCAGAACTAGGACTACCTGTCAGGACAGATAATACACTTCAAAATCCTTCCACTCAGGGCCCATGCTCAATCAATATTTATACAGAATGCCAGTCTTATAGTATGAATAATCAACTTCATGAATAGTAATCAGTCATAATAGAGATATGCTGTGTGTGCCAGATAATTAATTTGCTAATAGTCATTTCATTGTGGGCAACAAACTAGAATAATAATTAACAGTCTTCAGGCACCGGACACAGACTTCTAATGTTCAAGTTTCAATGCCATAGTTCACTGCGACGGTGACCATTTAAACTCTTCTATCACATGAAGAAGAGGACCTAGACTGTGAGCATGACATCAAACGACATATTTCGTGCCAGCTCAAAAGAACGAACCATCAATCAATACTTCTAATATTATTTACATGGATATATAAAGAGGCTTAGTCATAAGTAACTGCTGTTATTGACAGTATCTTTCAAATAGTGACAGTTTATGGGGGTCAATCCAATAAATACAGAGTGGATCTACGTGGCCAATAGGGACATTTTCCCCTATGCGTCACTTGCAGAAATACAAATGATGAAAAACTAAGCTGTGATAAAAAGTAAATTAATGCTGATCTTAGGGTATATTATGGGATTGAAACAGATTTGTCCTACTCTCATTCTACATAGTAAAGCAACGGACAATGGCTGTCCAGAGGAACTTATGAACTTGAACTGCAGTATATTAGATGTTGAAAAACATTTGGGTGCAGGCATTTGACAGTGGTTAAATGATTACTTTGGGTGCTCACATCCTATATGGAAAGTCTTAGAGACTAGTAATGACTCCTATCCAGTCAGAGGCCAGCTAAGATGTGTTCTGGAAGACACCAGATGATAGTTCAAGTTATAAGGTCACTGCCACCTATGTGGGAAATCTAGATGGAGTTCTGGTCTTGTAACTTTGCGTTGATCCAGACCTGGGTATTATGGGCATTTGGGGACTGTCCCAGCAAATAGAACATCCTTCTCTGCCTATCTTGCAAATAAAATGAAAACAATAAAACAAGCACGGGGTGGGATATCTAAGAGTTTTAAAAGCAGTAATCGACACCGAATATTTTAGATCATCTGCATAGAGCATAATCGATAAAACTACATTATCATTAACACTTCTCTCTTTAGAATTTGTGCGTACTGATCATATTTAAGATTAGAAGTTACATCATTTTTATCTATTGGCTAATACAGCTCATTTATTATGCCAACCACGCATCAGTTAACTGCATTAACCACTAGAAAACATGACAGTATCTTTTTTCTTTAAGTACACACAGATCACTGGGACATCTGAAATCTTTCTAATACAGCAATGCTAACAAATAAAGACCATCAAATTCCTAAAATATAAGAACACACACTTGATTTTGGCATATATATATATTCAGAAAGTGACACTCCTTCCATACGGTACATGCAATTCATAATTTTCTATGCTACAGGTAGAAAAAATAGGCAAGCTGAAAAGGACTTGACTATTCACTTTAATTTAAAAGTTTGCTCTCTCAGTAGTGAATTTATACTACATGAGTGCATCTGTCATATATACAGTAACAGATTTCTATACAAATATTTTCCAACTGAAAACAACTAAGACATATTTGATGTTGACTTTGTAAAGCCATAATGAATTTTTCATGACTGGAAAAGTGCATAGCTTTGCAATACAAATTAGAAGTTTTACAAAAGGTTGAAAATGTTTCTAAATGCAATGTTTAAACCAAGGGAGTGGGGAGACGATGACGATATTATGGAAAAGGAGCCACTGTTCCTGAGCTAAAAAGAAAAAATCTCATAAATTGAATCTTCAGGATTCTTTATAAACAGACATTTCTTAGGTTTCCTACCGATAACAACAATTCTTTAAGGTAGTGTACATTTCACAACAGAACATCATTTTTGAAACATGACAGGACAAATTAATGTCAATAGTTAAGCCAAATAACCTGGAAGTTTTTGGAAGGATAAGGCACTAAATAATGTACAAATGCTGTGATGTTGTACTTTCTAATCATGACAACATAAGCACATATTAATTCGGATTTTCAAAGATGAACTTATTTTAAAAATTCTAAAAACTGAGGGAAAACATGCTTATCATGTAAAAGTTTCTACTCCTTTGAAATCATGTACTTAGTAGAGGACTAGTCTTAAATTGCTTATTTTTCTAAACTGCAGTGATTATAGAAGGCTACTTGATTGGCCAGTGGCACCACATTCTTGTACCCCCTCAACCTTAATCCAAAAACTGTTTAAACAAATTTGAACATTTGGCCAAAATTCAGAGAAAGTATAAGAGATTTTATAACACTCGGCTTAAAAAGAGATACCCCACTGGCTGGACAAGTTATTTGAAATCCTTGTTTTCATCTTGAAATAATTCAAGGCAAAGTCATCATCCAGTTTTGGGGAAAACTAAGAATGTGTTGGCATTAGTTATTCTGAATGATTACATGTGTTTCTCAGAGATATTTATAACATTTTTCTATTTCTCAAAAATACATTAATTTAATATTTTCATCATTTAATCTCCACAATCACTATCTAATATTTGTTCCCCGAATTGATGGCTTACTTCACACCAGAATAATGAAATCAACAGATTATGGTGAAATCGTGGCTGAGTTATTGTGAGCAAGTTTTTTTCCCTATATGCACATTATTTCTACCATTTAGGGGTTTCTCAAAATGTTCACTGAAATGAATATTGTTGAAATTATTCAGGTGTCTAAACTTTTTTTCTTATCAAAAAACTTGTGCTAACTTGTTAGGTCAGGACAGGATCTGATGTCACAAGAGAATGTCAAGGGTCATCATAACCACTGCACCTCACAATTCACTTTAGCATATAAAAAATTCTAAAGAAGGGAGTCTTTTAATTTAGTCTGCTCTTAAATATCTCTTATCTAGGCCTTGGGATTCTTTTTCAAGGGATATGTGATCACTACCCATATAAAACAGATCCATGAAATCATTCATTCATTCATTAAAAGCTTACTAAGCAGCAGCCAAAGTGTAAGATTAAGATTGGGTCAGGGGGGCGGGCGGGGAACAAATATGTCAAATACGTCACAGAGAAGCAAGATAGCAGTTTTCCCCTAATACCTAATTAGTTAACAATTACTAATAAATATTAGGGAGCACCTGCTTCCATAAATTTTCTTAATCATTTACATGTGTTATTCCTTAATTTTACCTAGGACCTTGTTCCTATGTGTGTATCACTATACACTATTATAGAGATAGGGAGGTACAGACTTAGAGTCATCCAACTAATATTACAAAGTCTGCAACCAGACTTTGCACCAATGTTTCTGACTCCAAATCTGGGTTCATATTACAACACAATATTCTTAAGCAACATTTCCTAAAAGAATTTGCTTTCTGGAAATTGTATTAAGTTTATGCAGCAAAGGAAAATATTATTCTTTAAGTTTATTCTTGCTGGGTTGCCATCTATAAACCTCAGGACCAAGTAAAGTAATTGTTTTTAACAACTTATTTTAGCTTTGGTTTCTTCATACCACTGCCTCACTACTTTCATTTTCCTCGTCTTGGTCTAACATATCAATTTGCACCACCGTCTTACAGTTATTAAGTTACTTCAAATTATTTTTGGAAAAATAGGAAATAAATTTATTTTGGGGCAAAAGTATTTTAAATCCCTGCATAGTTATCTTCATAATACTTATTTACTTTAAATATTTCAGATTCTTCAAGTATATCAATTAAGTCCACAGAAAAGCAGAAACTCCAGAAAAATAGATATGTAAAATGCATATGTATTAATATGAATTGCATATTAATAATGCTCTCTTAGGTGGCCAGATTATTCCCCCATCAATACAGCTCCATCACATATCAGGACATCTTGCTTTCCTCCATTTACTCTTGCCTAGCACCCTTCTCTCCCTTTCTTGAGGCAGGAAAAAAAGAAAGAAAGAAAGAAAGAAAGCTGCAAAGTTCTGTTAACATGCAAAAAAGGTTTACTGAGAGAGTACTGGCAGTAGCACAGCAATTCATTTCATGTTGAATACAATATCAATGATGAAAATGAAGGGGAATTCGTTTAGAACAGCAATGAGCAAATAGCTTAGAAGCTGTAGCGGACACTGTCTGGACGACCTCAAGCAGCGAAGTCATCCAGACTTACTTGGAAATTCCCTTAGACCTGAAAAACCTATCACACACCACAGCGATCAACAGTATTCCAGCTGAAATGAAAGACATCAGAAATGATGAGCATTATCAGTGACCTGTTTCACAGCCAATCCAAGACCTCATCTCTGATTTCATCCTTTTTGACTTTCTAGCCATGACTCAGAGAGCAGGTCACTTTGTTTCCATTATCTCTCAGCTGTGGAGAAGACAGAGGCTACTGACTAACAAAATCTTCTGTAGGCCTTTCCTACACTTTCTTCATCAACAGGCTGCAAGGACAAAACAAGGTAAGAGACAAATAATTCAGTCTACTGCAGTGTGTAAGATCTTCATGGTACAAATAATCCCTTCTAAATTAATACTTACCCTTTCCTGTGCTAGCACCACACACACACACACACACTCTCTCTCTCTCTCTCTCTCTCTCTTTGATATCCTGGCTTGTATTTCTTCTTATAAGATTAGACAGACCCACTAGAATTAAACGTCAGCTTACTGGACTGGCACTGTAACACACCAGGATGAACTGCTGCTTGCTCTGCCAGCTTCCCATACTGCAAGTTAAGTTTTAGACCCACCTGATCTGCTTTCCAGCTTTTGCTAATTTGTCTGGAAAAGCCCAGGGAGATAGGCACCAGGGAGTTGGGGATGGAGTTGGCTTTTGGTGTAAACCTGGTACAGCTTCTGCAGCTGCAAGAATTTGGGGACTGAACTAACAAACAGAAAGTTTCTGTCATTAAGCCTTTCAAGTAACTACATAAACCAACCTGTTAAAATGTCAATTTCATTTCAGTATTATCCCTAAACATGTAATTAAAATCCAACAAAATAATACTCACTTTAGTATCTTTGCCTAATTTTTCATCAACAACCTGTAGTCCCAATGTTTAGCTCTTGCTTCAATCTCTGGTTGACTAAGGTCTGAGAACTTTTCAAGAAGATGGCATAAAATCTATGTAATTATTAGCCCTGAAATCTCTAGAAAAGAGGAATTATTGGGAGAAAATATCTACCTCACCTTTCTGACAAACTTAGATATTTCAAAGAACCAGCCAAGGCTGAAGCACACCTCTATCAAACCTACATTAATCCAAGAGAAACAATAGAATCTTCTTTTCCAATCTAATGATACACAACAGACCTAGAAACTTCTTAGCATAGGCAGAGTCCACCTGACTACAAATGACAATCACTACTAAACTCTGGGCATCTTCTCACCTGGCATACTAAAGCTCACAGCAGTCGGGATTTGCTGCATTTATTCCCATGCAGTGTTTTTATCACTTTGAAAGTGCCAACCTGTGCTTAGATTCAGAATAATTTATCAACTTGAGCTTCAGGGATGACAATTATCAATCTCACTACTAAGGGTCAAGAAAATAAAGGAAATGCTCCAGAATGATGAAGGACTCAGTGCCTCCATTCCGTGTTGTTTCCCATCGATACCACAGAGACTGTTACAGGGAATCCGATAGTGGTAGCTGGCCAGACAGCCACACTTTTTAAGAAAAAGATTTAATTGTAAAGTCAGATATACAGACAAGAACGGTAGTCTAGCTACTAAAGTCCTCACCTTGCAAGCACTGGGCTCCCAAATGGACGCTGGTTCTAATCCCAGCAGCCCCAATCCCTATCCAGCTTCCTGCCTCTGGTTTGGGAAAGCAGTCAAGGACAGCCCAAAGCTTTGGGGCTCCACATCCAGATGGAAGACCTGGAAAAGGCTCCAGGCTCCTGGCTTCAGATCAGCACAGCTCCAGCCGTAGCATCCGCTTAGGGAAGGAAGAGCTTCCTCTCTGAATCTCCACCTCTCTGTATTTCCTCCTCTCTGTGGCCACTTAGGGTGTGAATCAGCAGATGATAACCACACTTTGTACAGAGAGCTCTTGTACTAAGGTGAGTTTAACCTGACTGGCCTTTTTTATATACTCTGAAAATTTCCTTGTGCTATATATGCATTCCTTTCATTGTCCTCTCAACGTAACTATCAAAACACAAAAGAAAATTTTGCTGCCCGGTACCAAGGTGGTACTTGGCTGTCTGATTGGGTTCCTATATTTGCATACATCATTTTAGAATGAGATTCAATTCAGAGAGAAGGGAAATACGAAGGAAATTTGACATTAATGTGGAAAGTGAAATATTGTATCTAGAAGTAGTTTACAATGTGGGTCTACAGTTTTGACCTAAAACACCTTTTTATCACAAGGACAGTTTTAGAGCATTGAAATATGAAATTATCCAGTCTAGCCATCTGAATTTTTTTTAAGAAATATGAGTGGCTATGTGATTTGCCTAAAGTGACACAGGTTAATCAGGCTAGTATACCTTGATGGGGGTTTGCCTAATACTAGTTCTGCCATGACAGTTGTCCCATCTCTTTCCAAATCTTGCAATTCAAGTCAGTTTGCGAAAGTTCCCTGTGCATTCTGTACCCAAATTTTAAAATGTTGATCATATTCACATCCTAGCTATCAAATTTCACTTACTACGACAGAGTTAAATGTGTGGATTTCTTTTACATACAGAATGTAACTCTGATTTACATCTCATAAAGGGTACACGTTTTCCTACTCAGATTTGGAAAGCATAACTGTCCTCTCTCCCTCCCCCAAAGCACATATTAAAGTATAAATGGCTCAAATGACAAAATATTTGGCTCCCACAACTTCTCTTTGGACACCACTCTGAACAAATTGAGGCCTATACTACTGAACACAGGTTTGACTGATAACATTTTTCCTGGGCTTTCTGCCTAACGATATTAAGACAGAGTCCCAATTTGTATTTGTGGTGATTTACCATTTCTGTTCCAAACGCAATGATGGAAAATGCCTTCCCACTATCATTTAATTAGCCCAGCCATCCTGGCAGAAATTAGTCTTAAAAATGTACCAGCAGAGAAAAGATTGAGAGCAGCTATAAAGAATTCTGCACCAAGACTGGACAATTTTAATAGCACACACTGGCGTGAAGCACTATCAATAACAGGAGTAATCCTTTACCAGGAAGGGATTAGAACAGGATGTCTTCACAGCGCTTGGAGCTTATTCTCCCCATCTGTATAACAGACTGGTCCAGCAATTTGAAATGTTATCTCTACTTCTGTGATTCTATGGTTCATAACTTCAAAATGGCCTAACTGAAAAGTGCCCCTGAGGGTGACTTGTCTGTCAATAAATATTCTAAAATGAATGAAAATTCATTCCAAAACCATGAAATGAACCTGGTTTGTCTGACTATATACAGCTAGTCACACTAGAGGTTAATTCTTGAAGTCCCAGCTGCTCAGAAAAGTGTCTAACCCCTTAACAAACAGCATGCACAGTGGGGACGGCTTTTTGCATTTCAGACAGTAAACGTGAACTCACCTGGAATTATTGAGAAGTTACAGTAAGAGTTTGCCATTGGTGTGTTACAAGAATTAACCAAGAACTGAGAATATTTACAGAATCAGAGTGGGATAAAATATCAAATATTAAAGCCACAGTAAAGAGACTCTGGTTTATGCTTCAGAAATTCAGTATGATCTTGAGTAATACATTTTTTAAAAAAAAACTAAAAATGATAAGCTATAGTTCCTTGAGCTTTCCCACTGCCCATATAAGTGAAGTCTCTAAGGGATAATTTCAAAGGGATGGAAAATAAGATTTGAGTTTATTGTCAAATCAACATATACAAATGTGTTGAGTTCCTTATCAGAAAAAAATATACATGTCTTTTGCTTTTATAGTCTTCAGCTTTCTCTTTAGCAAATGCAGAAATCAGGCAAACACTGGAAATCACATAAATAAAAAATATGTACTCCACCAATTACATCTCTCTTCCTGAAGCATGTAAATGCAAAAACACTAACAGACTTTGGGTGTCAGACTCAAATACTGCCATCAATTTTGATTTTTAACAAATCTGCAAGTCAAATATGATGGATTCTTATGTAATAATGTACACATTATGTAACCAAGATGACACAGGCTGTTTATATCACACTGAAATAGAAATTTTAATAATTTTCATTATTTGAATATTCTATTCACAAAGAACCAAGAACTTGTTCTTAGTAATGATTTTTCCCCTTAATCCTTCGCTTTGAACTACAATTGAAACATTCTCTCTTTTTAAAGATTTATTTGTTTTTACTGGAAAAGTAAATTTACAAAGAGAAAACAGGTCTTCTATCTGCTGTCTCACTTCTCAAGTGGTGGCAACAGCTAGAATTGAGTTGATCTGAAGCCAGGAGCCAGGAGCTTCTTCTGAGTCTCATACATGGGTAAAGGGTCTAAAGGTTTTGGGCCATTCTGCACTGCTTTTTCAGGCCACTTGTAGGGAGTTGCATGGGAAGTGGAGCAGCCAGGACTTGACTAAATACCCATATGGGAACCCAGCACGTGCAAGGCAAGAATATACCCAGTGGCCATGGAGCAAGGCCCTCCAAAACTCTTTGTATTAAAAAATATCTATGAAGAACTAAGGAAGAGTAAAATATGAAACTAACAATCCAATCAGTTTTAATTTTTTTGTTTGGGAGGGGCAGGGATCAAATAAGAGGTTCTGTGATAGACAATGGAAAGACAGTGTGAATGTGGAGGTCAGATTTAGAATTGAGGTACACATCACAGGACTTGCTGATGTTAATTAAAGGAAAGTAAAAGAGAGTGAAATTAATGGACTTACTGAGTTCCTGCTTTAAGCAACCTGGCAGACAATAACATTATTTTTACAAAATTAGAAGAGATCCACTTAGCACAATTTCACAGCTATAACATAGACTTTTTCATTTAAATTCCATAGACATACACTCATATAAATTATTTAAAATAGAGCATCTAAAAGTACTTTCACATACACAATGATGCTTGTCTGCTTGAAAATTAATTTGTTAATCACATATTGATCATGTTTCTCCATCAGGCTTAGAGTTACAAAGTTAGAAGTGCCCATAATATCTAATATTTTTCAAATATTTGGCTGATCTATGGGCTAAAAATTCTAGAAAAAACTAACCTTACTTATACAGCCCTCCAGCCTCAAATTCAACTGTTAATTAATTAATAATTATTCACTTTTGTTTGAAATATAACCTGAGAGATAGGAACAGATACACACACATACACACACATGTTCTACCAATTGGCTATTGGCTCACCACCTAAAATATTTCCAATATTGGTTGGAGCATCTGAAGCCAAGTGGTTTGGTGCTGTATTCAAGGCTCCCATGTGGGTGGTGGGAATCCAAGTACTTGACCGACCTATTAACCATTATGTTTCAGGTTGTCCATTAGCAGGAAGCTGGAGTGGATGCAGAGCCAAGATTTGGAGCAGGTGCTCCCACGTGGAACATGAGATCCTAAGAAGTACAAAGCCTATTCTTTAAGCTCAACTTTTAAAAAAATTATTAATTAATTAATGAATGTACTTTCTTTAAAGGCAGATTCATTGAGAGAAAGCCAGAGGAAGAGAGAGCTGCTTCACTCCCCAAATGGCCAGAATGGTATGAGTTGAGCTAATCAGAAGCAGAGGCCAGGAGTTTACTCTGTGTCACCCATGTGGATGCAGACCCATAGCCTTCAGCCTTCCTCTACTGCTTTCCCACACCATAAAATGAGGAGCCAGATCTGAAGTGGAACAGCTAGGTTATGAACTGGAGCCTATTATGGGATGCCAGCACTGTGAGCTGAGAATAAGTGTGCAAGGCCACTGTGCTGGCTCCAAACTCAACTTTTAAACCGAGTAAATGGTAAAACATATTCATTTGTATTAAAACAAAATCTACTTCTTATGAATACTTATCTAATAATCCCGAATCTACCATCTGTGGTAAGTCAACAGCATATAAGCTAGGATGAACACTACTTGCACCCCTCACAAACTGATCCCGGTATCCCTCCAGCTGATGCTGCAGGCCTTGGAGCCACAGCCAAGAAACCATTCGTGGCAGCCAGCCTGAACTGACAGAAAATAAAACTAATCTCTTCAAACAAAGATAATATTTAATGAGTCCTTAGTGTATTTTTGCCTTCATAGAGTTCACAGTCCAATTATGTAAGAAAAAAATTATACAACATTCTCATGAAAATTAGGATTAAAGGAAATATACACATAAAGAAGAGAAAAGGGGTACTTGACTAGACTATACAGGATCAGGAGCAGATACTTCTTGCCAGGATGCCCTGTTAGATATTACGTGTGTCTCCACTTTTATTTTTCCAAACTTAAGACTTGTATGTCAAAAATATTTTCTTAAAATTACAGAGGTTTTCTGTTTTTAAGATGATATGTTCAAATTCCACAATGTTTTCAGTTTCATCTTTTCTTTTTTTTTTTTAAAGAAACCCTATTTTATTAAAAAAATTTTTTTTTAAGATTTATTTATTTTATTACAAAGTCAGATATACAGAGAAGAGGAGAGACAGAGAGAAAGATCTTCCTTCTGATGATTCATTCCCCAAAATACCGCAACAGCTGGTGCTGTGCTGATCTGAAGCCGGGAACCAGGAACCTCTTCCGGGTCTCCCGGGCGGATGCAGCATCCCAAGGCTTTGGGCCGTCCTCGACTGCTTTCCCAGGCCACAAGCAGGGAGCTGGATGGGAAGTGGAGCTGCCGGGATTAGAACCGGCACCCATATGGGATCCCGGGCGTTCAAGGCGAGGACTTAAGCAACTAGGCCACGGCGCTGGGCCCAATTTCGTGTTTTCTTACAGGATGCTTTAAAGTGAAAGTTAAATCAATTCACTTTGAAAAAAAAAGTCTTTCCGACTAGCCATTTAATTTCCCTTGGATTTTCTGTAAATATCTTGAGATGTCTATGTGGAAAATATAAAAGAATGAAAAAAGAGGTCAATGTTGAAGGTTGAAGTTTGAGTTTTCTTTGAAATTTTGAACAGGCATGTGTAATATAATGCAATACTGAGAAATGTATTCTACATTTTTAAATTTTAAAAAAGTATATTTGAATTTTAGCCATATTTGCTTATTTTATTATCTATTTAATCTTATGTATCAACATAGATTTAAAATTCTATTATGTTAATAAGACCATGTCTCCAAACTGTGAGTTCCAAATAAACAGATGTGTATTAAGTATGTCTAAACACCTGTTTCATATTTACATGTTATATGTAAATACATATTACTAGTACATATTAATATAAAGATTTTGAAATATATATAAAGCTAGTTAGAAAACTACCTTGGATATCAAAATTTGGGGCAAAATAAACTAACATTTAACTCTATTTTTCATGTCTTTTGAAGTAGCTTCATAAAGAAATTTACTTATAAAAACAACACAAAACTGAAATAGCTACTTTTAGGACAAGAACTATCTTACTGATACAGCAGAAGACAATCAAATGGTAAAACATGTTTTTTTTTTTTTGTGATTAGACTCAAATATGTTGATACGAAAATGTCAGAAACTATCAAGTAAGCTAACCATTAATAATTTCTTATCTTTAAAGGGCCTGCATATTTTTAATCATTACAGAATTCCAGGAGGTATTAAGCTTTATCTCCAAAAGGCCGATGACTTCCTCCTAAATGTTTTCAAATTATAGTTCTTAATCCTAAAGTGGTTGAAATCACTTCCTGATTTACAGGTGGGGCCCACAGGGCAGAATCTTCTCCACAGCTCCAGTGACGAAGGGCAGCTGGGTGACTGGCACAGATCATTGCATGTTGATAAGAGGAGAGAGTTAGGGCAGCTATTCGGATGCCCCTGTCCCATTTGGGACGGTCAGGGCTCAATTTTGGCTCTGACTTCAACTTCCTACACAATGAGGAATGTAGGTAGGAGGCAACATTGCCAGCACAAAAGCCACAGCCCCCGCCACTCTCAGGAGAATCCCAAACCACAGGAGCAACTTCTGTGTCTGGCCTCCATGAGCGTTTGGGGAGTGAATCCGCTAACGGATGCTTTTTGACTATCCTAGTCTCTCGCTTCTGTCCTCTCTCTCTTTTGCTTCTCTCTTTGATTCTGTAACAAACAATGAATGAAGAAATAAAATGCTGACAAAATACTTCAAACCAAATTGTAAACAGTCATTTGGATAGTTAAAAAAGAAAAAAAAAAGAAGAAAAACGGGATGACAAGAATCGAAACTGATGGAAACTGATGCAAACTAACACCTCAAGGTTTTCAGCATGGCCTTTTCCCATAAATACATTCCACAGTTTTCTTTTCAAAACTATGACATTAAGTTTTTAACAGTTAATGCCCTTTTCACTTTTCTGCTATAAAATATAGCCTACAAAATAACTGGACTCAAATTATTTCAAGAAAGCAATGTGCTACTTGCCAAAATTTAAAGAAGATAAATTCTTCAATTCTTTTTTTTTAAGATTTATTTATTTTTATTGGTAAGGCAGACACACAAAGAGGAGGAGAGACAGGAAAATTTTTCCTCTGTTGATTCACTCCCCAAACTGCCGCAATAGCTGGAGCTGAGCCAGTTTGAAGTCAGGAGCCAGGAGCTTCTTCTGGGTCTCCCACACAAATACAGGGTCACAAGGCTTTTGGCCATCCTCAACTGCTTTCGCAGCCACAAGCAGGGAGCTAGATGGGAAGTGGGGCCGCCAAGAATAGAACCAGTGCCTATACGAAATTCCCCATGTTCAAGGTGAGGACTTTGGCCATTGAGCTCTTGTGCCGAGCCCAAATTCTTTAATTCTTAATGGAGAATACTAGAAGTAAAGTAAAATACTTAACTGCTACTAGGACTCTAGGCTCAATTCCACATCTAATTTATGTTTGATCTGGGAAAAATCATAAGCATCTATAGGTTTATGCTGGAAGTAATAAAGGTATGTTGTATAGGGGTGGCATAGAGAATATAAAGAAATCAGATTTCTATAAGAAAAATGCCATAGAAGAGTAAATGGTATTTATTTCATTTGCTAGGTTTCTGGACTTCGATTTTTCCTCCTCCTAGGAATCCACACAGATAGATCAATAGATGGTACCTTAGTCAACTGTTTCATGATATCTTAGAAATAAAATCCCCAAAGAATCCTTTCAGCACAGACCAAAAATAGAACAAATAATTAGAACCAACTTCAAAATTCTTTTTCTGAATTCTTTTTTCTGATTAGGGCAGAAGATCTTACAAGAAAACATGATGAGCCTGAGGAAAGCAAACCAGTAAGAGAATTCTTTATCAGACATATCAAAAGAGGGAAAGCAGTTTGTCATAGTGGATAAGTTGTCCTTCGGGATGCCACTCCCCACACCAGGGTGTACAGAGTCCTGGTCCCACGTGCAATCGTAGCTTCCTAATAATGTGTACCTTTGGAGACGGCACATCATGGAGGTGAAGCAGGTGGGTCTCTACATCACATGGAGCTTGAATGGAGTTCCAGGCTCTCAGCTCTAACTTTTCCTAGTCGGAACTACTGCAGGTATGGGGAACCAAACCAGCAGATGAAAGCTCTCTCCTTGTCCTTTTATCTATTTGTCAATCTATTTGAAAATGAAACTGGTCATCACAAACTTTAACTGATGATCTGCTGCTGTGGTGTTTAATTACACCAATGATTTCCCAACTTTTATAGAAACACACAAAAGGTAAACAAACAGCTGCATTTTTTTTTCAGGACCTTCTTCTTAGCATGTCTGAGTCCCTGGAGTCCAGTGGTACTGCAAGAAAACCAAAAAGCACAATTGACATACAATATGGAAGTTGCAGGACTCTGACCTGCCTACTCATGCCAGCCATCTGAAGGAGCAGACAGGTACTGGTACAGAAACAGAGATGGATATCAATGGAACAGAATAGAAACCTCAGAAGGAAGTCCACACATTTACAGCCAACTAATATTTGACAAAAGAACTGAAAATAGCTCAGGGAAAAGGTTGGCATCTTCAACAAAAGCCTTTGGGACAACTGGATAGCAGTCTGCAGGATTCATACTGGTGGTTGCAGTCCCCTGGTCAGCTCTGTTCCCGGCCCCATCTCATACACAAACCAATGGATGCTGCAGCACAGCCTAATCCTGCCATCTACCACACACTTTCCTCTCATGCACACCAGTCAGAAATGCAGCATAGTTGAGCCAATAGTCTTCACCAAGCCTACCCTTGGCCCTAGTTCCTGTGCATGCCTGTATGTGCAGCAACTGGTCTGGTCTGTCCAAAATCCATTCAACCCTTGTACACACCAAGATTTACTACAGCCTAGCTTGGTCCAACAGCCCCCACTAATGCCAGCAGGTGCTGCCACCTTGACCAGCCAGGCCTGCCTCCAGTCCTGGTTCTCATGCTCACCAGTGGGAGCTGCAGTTCTTCAGAGTGATGCCTACAGTTTCCCTACAAGTTCCACTCCCAGACATGGATCTTGCACTTTGCAGGTGGTACTGTGTGATTTGACTCGGCAGCAGACTCCAGACAGGTGGGCACTACCTCAGGCTGGCAAGCTATGTGGGCAGACCAGACCTGGGTCCTGTGCCGAATTGGCCACAGACATGGTAGCTGTGAATTGCCCTAGGGATGTGTGCATGGGGTGGAGGGGAGGGGGAGAACACTAAGGGATTTATTATGGGTGAGGAATTACTTCCGGAAGAATTTCACAGACAGGGCCACTGCAGTTGCTGGTAAATGAGCGGGATGAGACCAGGTGGCTTGCAGGGTGTGGAAGCAAGAACACATGTCTGGGTCAGATCAGGACATCTGCTCATGTGGGAGATCCGGGCTGGGCTAGCTGGCACTGATCACAGCCCACTATTGTACACAAAAACTAGGGCTTGGGGGACTACCTGCAGGACTAGGCCATAGTACCTGCCAGTGAATGTCAAAGCAGGGGATGGGCCATATTAGGCTAACCAGCATGTCACAACTGGTTCTGGGGGCAGATTTTGTGGGCAACTTGTAGGTTCACTCCTGTGGGACTCTAGCATCCTCTGGTTTGTGCAAGAGCTGGGGGTGGTGACAGGCCAAGCTAGGCATGACCACAAAACTAACACGGCAGCAGTGAGGGCTGGCTTGGAGGGGTAGACTGGGCAAAGCCAGGCCAAGTCATAGCACCCACTGGCATGCATAGGAGCCAGGATGGGGTGCAGGCTATGTGGGATAGGCCTCTGTGCCTGCCTGTTTGCATAACAGCCAGGGATGGGGACTAAGAAGACATCCCTTCTGGGCTATGGTTCCCATTGGTGAGTGCAAGAGCCAGAATGGGGCAGCAAACTGGACTGGACATGGCTGCAGCATCCCTTGGTATGTGTGTGGGGATGTGCCAAGCTGAGCTAGACACCAGCACTTGCTGGCATTTGCAAGAGCCAGAGTGGGTATAGGACAGGCCTGGCTAGGTCTTGCCATACACTGAACCATGTGAGAGCTGGATCTGTCGGTGGGCTATAGCACCCACAAGTAAGAGCCAGAATGGATGCAAGTCAGTTGGGCAAAGCGGGTGTGCTTGCCAGTGAATGCCAGGATAGGAGGTGGGCCAAATCAAGTTAGGCCCAGAACCCACCAATGTGCACAAGATCTGCAACTTGGAGGTGGTTTGGGAGAGAATCTTGGGGAGCTCCTTTGTCAGGATGTAGTTCCCATTGATGAGCACAAAGACCAAAACTGGGAGCAGCCCAGACTGGGTCCTGTTACAGTATCTTCCTGCACAGATGGGAATCTGGTCCATGGGCAGCTGGGCTAGGCCTTTTCACAGCACTCACTGGCAGGTATGAGAGCCAGGATGGAGTGCAGGACAGGCCAGACTGGGTCCCAACATCAGCAAGTTTACAACAGGGCCAGGACTTGGGGCTGTCCAGGCTGGACTAGGCTACAGCATCAGCTAGCAAGAGCTGAAACTGATGGCAGGCCTGATAGAGCCAGGTTGCAGCATCTGCTAGCAAATGTTGAGGTGAGACGGGCCATGCTAAACTGAGGTGTAGCACCCACCAGCAAACATAAGACCCCAGTGTGGGGGTTTAGCCTACAGGTGCTCCCCTGTTGGGCCATTGCTCCTGCAGGTGAATGTGAGATTTGGGACTTGGAGCAGACCAGGCTGGGCAGGGATACAATACCTGTGCATGTGAACTGGGTTTGGGGGAGAGCCAGGCTCAGCTAGGCCACCATATCTGCTGGTGTATATACGAATTAAAGCAATTGCAGGCTGCTTTGGGTTTTGCCACACCATCAGCTGGCAATGCTGGAATGGGGGGGCAAGTCCTGTACAAGCTTTCAAACTTATTTTAAAAGCTAAAGTTGCTCTCCTAAGAGAATCTTAGGCTGAGCCTGATGTACAGAACAGACAAAAGGTATATATTTAAAGGAAATTGGGCATCTCTCATCCCAAGGTATAAAAAGATATTCTTTTCTCTGGTGATATACTGAGTCCCATTCCTTGGATCCTAATGACAAGACCTCAAAGAACCACAGAACATAGGAGAGGTATGACAAAACATCTAAAACAACAGGAAATAAAAAGGTTCTCAGAATAACAGAAACTGGAGGGTTACAGGCCTGTCTGCTAGTACAGCCTTCTAGAACTACGAAGCTGGAAACTTCAGTTTGCTTCTGGGATCAAAAGCTCTTCAAATGCGCTTGCTTATAAGGCCTAGCAGAACCCTCCCTTCAGAACCTGAATAGCATCCTGATTAAAATGACAATTCGTGGGGAGCAAAAGGAAAGAAAAGTAAGGAACAAATTAAGTTTTTAAATATTTCTGACAGAATCTAGTTTATCTGTACCTGATATTATTTATGTTTATTTAAATATTGGTGTAAATATTACCTGTCATTTGCTACAAAATGTGTCCTGGTTCCTTTTGCACTGCTAAAATATGACCACAAATCATACCATGTGCAATTTGTACAGGGCAGAAATCTATCTCACTTTCAGGATGCTGGGAAGTACAAGATCCACAGACAATTAATAATAATGGCTATTTATTTAAAAATTCAATTTTAATTATTTTTCCCTTTGGATGATGGTTAGCTAGGTCACTGGGTAGATAAATTTCAAACTACTAAAGAGCTTCAAGTATTTTATTAATTTTTTCTTAACTGACAAGTCATTGATAATGCTTTCCCTTAATTTACAAATCTATGGTTATATGATTGTTTGTATTTAACGTACTTATGAAGTATAATGAAAACTATTTGACAATATAGTACAAATAGAAATCATAAAGGCATTTAAAGAATCATGATGTATATTGTATGAAATAATTTAAATATTTTGTTAGGCAAGCAAGTAATAAACCCTCTCATGTTTTTGTCATCTTGGAATTAAACCAAATTTCTCTTTCATTCCTTATGAAGTACAACTAATTCCATTTTTGGCACATTAGCCAATAGGAGAAAGCATATGGTTAACAGAGTCTCCAAACAGAAGACCTGTGTTTGACCTTGTAAATGACTTTCCCATAAAACTAATGAGAAAATGAATGTCAGTCTCAAAAGTATCATAACAAGAGTGCATAAGTTAATTGGACATTTGTGAATAGTAAGTGGGGTTGGGGCTCCGACAATCATCTTTACTGTTACACTGTTTCAAAAAAGTTAATTATGGAACACTGTCATTTTAAAATTATTCTTTGTAAAATGTAAGAATGCTAGTCTATAGAACACTTTGTTGACCTTTAATAAATTCACAAAATTATTGTAGTCCTATAATAGCATAGGAAAAAAACCATTATCAAGTGGGTTCCACTAATATTTTGCTTCTAAATACTGGCAAAGACACCTGATGAGCTGTATGCACTTTTGTTTTATTCTTTACTGTTTTTGTGATTTTCCTGAAAATTTAACAAATATGTTTTTTTTTTTCTGAGATAATCTCAAATCAAGCAAGACCAACTACCTACCTTTATTGTCACTGGCACTAAGCCCACACTATACAAAAGATAATACAAAGCTGCACTTCGAACCTCTAATACAAACAAGATATATCCATGTAAGCTCTTTCCATATTTTAAGCAGTTACATTTAATGCCATGAAAGCAGAGTCTTTTCACATATGTCATTGAGATATCTACATGCCAGTCAGTGGGTTCACCACTGTTTAGAATCAGAAGATGATATTCTTGAAATGGATCTGCATTCCTGCAGGGAAAGAACCAAGACACTGATCTTCAGGGAATTCATTCACATGAATGACTTGTTTGCCCTATCCCTTTCTTTGTCAAAAGGTAAAACTAATTAAGACAAGGTACAGAGAAAACAGTAAAAGTGACCATCACCAGCAGTGACTGCTCACATTTTCTGTTATGACAGAAATGAAGTATAAATATACTAGAGAGACAGCTTCCAGCCACAATGAGAAAAAGCCACATGGGGAATGCTTCTAAAACTTGCTTCTTGATAGTCTTTTGAATGATTCAACACAAAATATACTCCATTAGCTTGGCTGAACTTTTTTTCAGGTATGAAGAAATGACTAAATGCTACCACCATCATAATAGCAGGTGACAACACTTCTGGTTTGAAAAACTCTCCTTGGGTCAGACGATAACACACAGAAGATCAACATGAAAAACTGTCAGGATGACAGTAAATAAAGCAGCAAGTGAACAGAATTTTTTAAAAAAATCACTTATCCCGGGGCCAACGCAATACTTTAACTGGCTGATCGCCTACCTGCATGTGCCAGCAACCCATAGGTTCATGCTCCAGCTGTTCCACTTCTAAACTAGTTCTTATTAATGGTCTGGGGAAGCAGTGGAGGAAGGCCCAAGTCCTTGGGACTCTGCACCCAAGTGGGAGACCAAGAAGAGGCTCCTGACTCCAAGCTTTGGAATTGTCTCGGCTCTGGATGTTGTAGCTAGTTAGGGAGTGAAACAGTGGATGGAAGATCTTTCTCTCAGTCTCTCATTCTCCGCTAATTTGCCATTCCAATAAAAATAAATAAATCTTTAAAAAGAATAAAGACAAAAAGCCATCTATCTCATAGATTACAAAGGTGAAAATATTCACACAGTCCATTTTCTTTTATGTCTGTGGGCTCTGCATCCATGGATTCAGCCAACTGTACATCAAAGAACATGCCAAAAAATAGTATCTGCATTAAATATGTGCAAGGAATGTTTTTCTTACACAGTATTAGGCCAATAAGTCATCGAAAGATCATTAAAATCTACAAAAGTATGTGTCAAGATTATATATAGATATTACAACATTTTATATAAAACATGTAGATATCCACAAATTTTGCCAACTGTTGGGGAAAGTAAGTTTTAGAAGCAATCCTCTATCCCAGGATACAGAGGGAAGACTGCATCTTCAAATAACTAAATAAATAATTCCAAGTTTTCAGCCACAATAAAAATTTAGTATTTCATTATTTCTATCTTTGAATAGAAAAACCACTTTAGAAACATCAATATATCTGTAATTTTCGGTACTAGCTTATGGAATATGTATTCATGTGATGGGCTGATATTTGTATAGACTGTGCGGTGTGTAAGCAGTAAGCATATCTGCTTCCACAGCTGTCATTTATTAAAGTACACTCATTAGGCACCACCATTATAGATGTCAATACATGCTTGTGGAAGTGAATGCTTTCCTAGCTCTCTGCTTTTACCTGGCCAAGCCCAGATGCTGTGGCCACTAGAAGATGGGAGATCTCTTTCTGTCTTGTCTCTATTATTCCTTCAAATAAATATTACACTTATTTATAAAAAGTGAGTAGACCTCGTAAAAGATTTAGAAGCACAAGGGCTCCTCTCTCCTCCTCCTAGAAATGCCTCCTCAAACTAAGACAATGACATATTTTTCTTTTACTTCACAAGCTTAGCACTCTAATAGGTAAAATTATCATGGCATAGCAAGTAGAGCAAAAAGAAAATAGAGCTGTTACTGGTACGAAGAACTTTATACCTATACTGTAACTGTTCTTAAATCCCAGGGTGCTACTGTCATATACAAAGATTACATTTTTTTGTTCTCTGTATATTAATTGTCACAGATCAGAATAAATAAGTATTTAAGAAAACATAAAAGTTAGGAAATAATACATAAACCCATCAACCAAAGATAAGCTCTCATAAAAGTCCTATAAACTCTTACACAGAAGAGTTTAAAAAGACCCATAAAAGTAAAGAGTGACACATTTCATTTGGGTTTTAATTAAATCTACACTCTTATGAATAAATTAGAATGGATTACAGTTCTCTAAAAGTCTGATGTTTATCAGATCCACAATACCTATTTCTATTACTTAATCAGGGTTTTTATTGCTAGTAATAGGGTAATAATAATAAAAATATCTTTCACAATGGATCTAATTCCAACATATACTTTATGTAAAAATACTACGCTGCTATGCCTCTTACATGCTTATTCAAATCAATTCTATGAAGTCCTTCATCTGACAAATAAAGTACCCTAAGTATTTCTGCCATTTAAGGCACTATGTTTGTCAACAAATTTTCGTCTCAAACTCCTGAATGCAGAGTATGGGCCACTCGAAGCATGACAAGAAATAATAACAATTAACAAATCAGAGCTCAGTGAGCAGAACAGAAGACAAATCCACATGCTGGGGCATAGACTGGACCTTAACCCAGAGGTGCCTTCTCTATTTTTGCTTTAAAATGACTGTCACAGTTAACAATTAATGATAATGAATGGTTAGAAATGATTTCCATCTTCGGAGAAACCTCTTGAACACCTCTCCCCCTGTGCCTATTCTGAGTCAGAAATCTCACATAAAATACACTAATAGGAAAAGGAATAATAAATTGCAGCACAAAGCATGCCATCAACACTCTGATTCTATTACACTAAATGGCTTTAAATTAAATTTCTGTAAGAGAGCTCTCATGCCATTATTTTGATAAGCAACATGATAACAGAGTAAAACAATTAGTAAATCATTGTGGAAAAAAAGATAAAACAAAAAATTAAAACATATCCAGTGATTATTCTTTGTTTCTGATAAGCCCAAAGTGACTCAGAGAATTCTAGGGGGCCTTAAACTGCTTGTCTTGGCTATGACAGTATCTACACAAATGGACACATCTGTCAAAACTCAAAGAATATACACCAAATGGTATTATCACATCATACTAGCAATGTGTTAACAGAAATATAAAATACAATAAAATTTTTAAACATTTAAGGGATGGGCCAACCAGTAGATTTGATACATTTGAAAATGTAACAGCTAAATTAAAGATAAATACTGATAAGACAGCAAAATAATAAAAACTAGTTCATTTGAAATGAAGATTAACACATGTATAATATCAATGAAATATACCAGCAAAAAGAGGAGTTGGACTTTATAAGAGACACAAAAATAAGGCTGTAGTATTTAAAGATATACCAACTAAGAAATTTTAAGATGGGCCAAATATTCATTTTAATGACACTGCAACAGAAAAGAAAGATAATAATAGCTAGAGAAAATGATATATTCCAAAATAGCACACAAAAAATCTAAAGAGAGCAATTTAATAACTTCAAAGCACTGAAGGTAAAAATAACTGTCAGATAAGATAAATCATGACATACATGTCAAGAACAATGCCTTTCAAAATATGCCCTCACGAATACACAGAGCATCAAAACAGATTCCACAAGCCTCTCATTTGTGAGTAGTACAGGAACTCCTAATGAACAAGTTTCAAGAAGCCTCAAACTGAGTCCATATGCCTCATATGTAAGGACATTCAGAAAAGACACTCATAAATGTATTATTTTATCTAATCAAATATTAACTATATAGAAAATAGCATGAAATAATACTGGAGCATAACAATTTTTAAAAACAGAATGACTATAATCAATAAAAAACTTGAAAGAAAAAGTTATAAGCATTTTAGAGAATACTTATTATGTTCAAGTAAATATTTGTATTGCAATAAAATAATAGACTCAGAGGTCAGTACAGTGGTGCAGGTTAAGGTGTTTTCTGTGATGCAAGCATCCCCTATGAGCACTGAGTTCAGGGGAAAACAGAAGAACTCGACCTAAGTACCTTATTAGATTGCAGCAGCTGTAAAGGAAGATTAGTAATTAAGAGTTATGAAAGAACAGAACTGAATGCAAAAGAATTGTTTTTAATGCAAGAGAATTTATTTTAGTAAATGCTATTCAGTCTAAAAACTATTAAGTTCCCAATCCCCAAAGAACTTCACAATAAATTTCTAGACAGATGTTTCTTAGGGGTATTGTAGAAGGCTTGCTTATCTAGGGGAAAAATTAAATTTGGAAAAATTGAAGACACTTTTCAAGTTCATATTCAGTTTCTAGTAATAATTGATATGTTTTCTTTTATTATGATGTCCAGGACTAATCAAATCTACAGAGCCCACATTAAGCTTGTCCATATATCTGTTGTCTAAAAGTGAGGTGTTGTGTAAAATTCCCATTCTGCTATTACAAACTCATCTTGCATGCTGACACATTACTGAAATCAAGAGCAGTATTATTTCTAGAATATAGTTGACACTGGATTCTTGTTTTCAATTCTTGTTTTCAACACTATAAGACAAAGATATCTGGTGAAGTTGAGTAGACTGTCATTATTATATCAAATAAAAACAAAACATGAAACTGTATTTAAATAAAGAGCCACTGGGCACAAAGCATGATTGCTTACCTTGTAATTTCTTTTTCAATTAATTGCATAATTAAATCTCAAGTCCCAAGAGAAAAAACTGACTAAAGCTCCATATCAATCTAGGATTTTCATTATATCAAGTGACACATGATGAGCAAAGTATAATTATCATGAAACAGGCTATAATGTGGACATGACTTTTTTTCCAACTATTTGGTCTTAAAGCTATTACCTGCATATACCTAAATAAAGTCCTCAGTCACATATTCATAAAATGTATGTAGTATATATGTTCATTGCATAATGCTATTAGAGGATCCAGGTAAAAGACATATTCATCAATTGCAAAATAATATATTGCAGGTACTCAGCAATCAGAAGACTATGGCCTACTATTGCAATTATGTTCAACCATGTTTCATATCTGCTTTTCATATACTATGCTTCTATTCTTGATAGGAATATCATTTTCCCATCATATGCATGCACTCAATCTAGAAATCTGAACTTACAAATAAAATCTTTCTTTATCCAAGAAAAAAAGAGAATATGTAAGCACCTGTGATATCACAGAAATATGGCAACGGAACTTTTAAAGTGATATGCTAACATAATCAATCCACAAGTAGTCTTTGAACTCCAAAACTGTCTCTTGCCTGAAAAAGAAACCAGAGCTGGGTCAGTAGCCTAGTGGCTAAAGTCCTGGCCTTGCATGCGCCAGGATCCCATATGGGTGCCGATTCATATCCTGGCTGTCCCACTCCCTGCTTGTGGCCTAGGAAAGCAGTCCAGGTTGGCCTAAAGCTCTAGGACCTACACTCCCATGGCAGACCCAGAAGAAGCTGCTGTATCCTGGCTTTGGATTTGCTCAGCTCCAGCGGATGCAGTCACTAGGAGAGTGAATCACCGGATCAAAGACCTTTCTGTGTCTCCTTCTCTGTAGATTTGTCTTTCTAATAAAAATAAAGAAATCTTAAAAAAAAAAAAGAATCCAACTTTCATTTTCATATAATTAGCTTACGTAAATTCATTTTCTCATACAGTATTTACTAAACATAAGTTAACATAATAAGTCATGGAATAACAGGAAACAAGAAAGAAGGAAGGCAAAATAATGTCCAATACACTGATGTTCAAGATTTACATAATTTTTGCATTTTAATATTTTGTTGTTTGCATTTTAGTGTGCCACAGATATATCTTTCTGATAAGACTGTTATATTTACAATATACTATTAGATGAGAGCAAACAATTTCACTTCTATGCACACATTTTAATTAATGTTTAATTGCACAAGGCACTGTGAAAGATTTTTAATGGTTTTCTGATCAAGGACAAAATGCAAATCTACATACACAAATATCCAGTAGGTCATCGTAACAATTTTTATCAAAATATGAATTAATCACTGCCATGTATCCTCCATTGTACAGTTATGAATCAGAAACTCCATGAATCTGTTCCAGAACAGCATGTTAACTAAAATCTGAACAAGAATGGTACAGATTGGCATAGAGCTCCTGAAAACTATAACTGTTCTAAATATTGTTAATAATAGAATTCATAGCAATAAACATGGTGTATTTATTTGACTCCTCTTTAACAGAGCTGAGAAGTTCAGATGCATCTTTAAAAACTGAAGAACTGTCAGTCCAGTATCTAAAAGCAGTTGTCTGAACTATTGCTGAATATCAAAACTTAAATGCTATTTTAGATGTATTCGCTAAAAATGCTTTTCACAACAGACAGACACACTAGAAAATATGTCCTTTACACATTGTACTCTTCTGAAATGCAGTAAAAGCTTGGCTATACTGAATTCTCTTTTACTCAGAGCATGTAATTCAGTAGCTCACATAATTGATTTTACAGCTGAGATAAAATGGAACTAATTATTAACTTCAAGAAGTTACAGAATTGAGGCAGGCATACATCACAGTGTTTTACCACCCAGGTTAGCACAGTTCCTATTTGAGATGTTGGATTCCGGCATTGACCCTGATTTTGATTCCAGTCCCCTGCTAATGTGTACCCTGGGAGGCAACAGGTGACAGACAAGCATAGGAGTCCCTGACACCCATGAAGGGGACCCAGATTGACTTCGAAGATTCTGGCTACAGCCTGGCACAGCCCTGGCTGTTGTGGGCACTTGGAATGTGAATCAGTGAATGGGAAACCATTGTTGCTTTCAAAAAAAATAACAAAATTTATAAAAGTTACATAATAAGTCTCATAAGACTATTTCCATAATATTTCCCCAAATCTCAATATTTGATTCATTGAAAATGTGGTTTTAATAATTTGTTAGTACAATATGAAGAACACTTGTATAGTAGAACACTGAATCTCTGAAGGCAAACTAATCATGGGATTCAAATCATTTTCAGAATTCAAAGTCCTTGAAGAGATTACTAAGTTAGATTAAATTGAGAGTAATATATTCCTTTTGATTCCTATGCATCGCTTGATACATATGACACTTCAGAGATCAATCAAACTTGGATATAGGTAGCACAGTGAGGCAGACACACTGATAGCACGGATAGCACTATCTATGAGGAAAATGAGAATTTGTGTATAATGCACGTTGCATATAAAAATAGACCCAATATACAATTTCCAGATCAAGGTAAAATAAGAAAATTAAATGTTGTTAAATTGTGCAACAAGGTTGTTTTTCAACAGAATCAAAATGTTAAGAATGAAAATAAAGGTTTTTCACACATTTTTAATAAACTAGCTTGTCTACTGATAACACTAGACAACTAAAATTGCTACTTAATCTCTTTAGGAGAAAAAACAAACTAATACTGTATTAGCATAGGCTCTCTATCTTGGTATAAAAGCTGAAAGACTGAAATGTTGTATACATTACGAGTCTTGGAAACAGTTATTATACAACAGGGATAGTGATCAGATTCATGAGTAAACCTCAGGCACATAACATGGTTATCACTAATGTCAAGGGATGTTGTAGATGTAATGGAGGATAGTTTTAATTAAAAATTTGATTGCAATACATTTTTATGTATTTGTTTTCAATTTATTTGAAATGGAGACACAAAGTGGGCGAAAGTAGGAGAGGCAGAAAGAGGAAAGGAAGGAGCACAGGCATTTTGCATGTGTCGGCTTATTTTTCAAACATCTGCAGTAGCCAGGACCAGATCAAGTGGAAACAAGAGACTAGAACTCAATGTGGGCACGGCCAAAGAAGAAACAAACAAACAAACAAACAAACACTGGAATATGAAGTGCAGCCAGGATTCAAACACAAGTAACCCAACATGGTTGAGGGCATCCAAGTTTCATTTTACCTGCTGTTTCCACTACTTGAAACATTTTTTATTTGACTAGTCTGAATGTTGAAATTTTTTTTTAGCTTTGTGTGTGTGCATACATGCACACCAACCTTACATGTAAATCAATTTTCTTCAGGCTTAGGGTTGAAAAACTAATTTCCTTTCATTCACTAGAATGCTAACTACAGGTCACAACTCCAGGTTTCCAATGCAAGTCTGTCCTATACCCATCTTTCCCAACCTTCTAAACTGCTATTTCTTATTCCTTTGTATTATTTTCACACAGTTCTGAATTTACTTTTAATGATTCCTGCTAAAAATGCAGTTTTCTCATACTACTCTTTCAAAGACAGTTAAGCCTTTAATTTTTTCTGTAAATAATATACCAACAAATCTCTTATCCTCAGAACAAAGATACCAACAGTCTTTGGTTCCAATACCCTGTTTGATCACTTTCTTCTTGTAATTCTCAAAATCATTTTATACCAATCCAAATGATGATAAAACACAATTCTTGCAAATTGTTTTATATGGTCTCATATTCAGTCTCCAAATTATTTTCTCAGATAGTAAGTGGAACTCCTTTTACCATAAACCAGACGATCTTCTTGTCTACCCTTTATTCAATTCAGATAAAAGTGGAAATTGTTCAGTCAGTGCTACATCATAGCTACATACAGAAAGCTTTACTTTGCTCTTAAACATGTATATGTGTGTGTGTCTTTTTAGTCTCATTATAGGAGAGATCTAAATTTTAAAATTCCAGAATCAGTATCAGATGACAGAGTCTGTCTCTTCTGTGCTAGAATGTCCATCAACTGAGCCATTCAGAAAGGCAGGACATCATTACAATGCTTAAGACTGAAACAGAAACATCACGTTTAACACTTCAGAAAATATGACATTGCAAGACAAATGAAACAGAAGATATACAAAGCAAATGTGCTTTAACAGTATGGAGCTAATGCAAGCAATTCAGGATCTATAAAGCAAAGTCCAAATTAATTACATCTCTGCACTCAACTGAATCTAAAAAGCAGAATACCATATTTTTATTGCTCTTGGCTTCCTTATGTCATTATCTGATCCAATAGAGCTAAATACTTAAACTGACTCAACTGAGAAAGCAAGAGAACAAGAGCTGTCATAACCACACATTCTGCTAGGCATGTATCAGAAATAAGATAGGTTACTGTTACACTTTTTACTGAGTCCCCAAACCGCATTCTCTTGTTAGCTTTAAATGTGTTTAGTTATGGCTTCTAAAGAGCTACATCATGTATGCATGTGTGTTTGTCTGCATGTGTGTGTATGTGTTCAGAGGTATGCTTTAAGGTTGTAAATCAGAAGAACCTTGGGAAATGTTCCCAAAAGATTTTCTGAGGAAGTAGGTAGGTTTGGGAGAGCTTTTCAAGAATGAAATATTTTGTCTTTCTCAGGGCACACTACTTCTCAACAAGTCATGTGGCTCATGCTCTCTTTAACTCACTTTAATGGATTTTAAGACAGAACTGATTAGATGTCCTAATTGCACCTGCAGATAGGAAGGCCATTCAAATCAGGATGCAGAATGCCTAGGAATACATAATCTGTTATGTTTTTATGTTAAAATGAAGACATGAATAAACCTGAGAGAGAGGAAGGAAGGAAGGAAGGGAGAGGGAGAAATGGGGTGAGGAAGGGAAACAATCTTCTATTTACTGGTTCACTCCCCAAACAACCACACAACAGTTAGGGCTGGGTCAGGCTAAAGCCAGGTGTCTCAACTACAACAGAATGCCCTTCATGGGTGGAAGGGACCCATCACCTGCTACCGCCCAGGGTTCACTGTAGCAGGAATCTGAAATTGAGCAAAGAGCCAGGACTTCAGTCAAACCACTCTGATATGGAATAAGGATGTCATAATCCATCATCTTAACCACTACATCAAATGCTTACCCCTGTGGTACATCTTCCTTATCTTCTGATACTCACTAAAACCACTAAAAGCGGTGCTTCCATGAATTCCTTTTTTTGTTTAGGGATCATTACTTACAATTACTGTTGATACTAAAAGTCCCAACTGCTTGTTTCTCTACCATAGGAAAAGGGAACAGCCACATCACTTTCACATGTTCAAAATGTGGTTATTTAATAAATCACCTAGCTTTTTCACAGTGGTATTTGCACTTATAGAATGCACATGGATCATTTCTGGCTTCCTTATAACATTTATTGGAGCTGGCATGATGGCTGAACTGGCCAATCTCCAGCCTGCAAGTGTCAAATTTCTATATGGACACCAGTTCACATTCTGCCTGCTTCAATTCCCATCCAGCTCCCTTCTACTGACCTGGGAAAGCAGAGGAAGATGGCCCACAGTCCTTGGACCCTACTCTTACATGGAAGTCTTAGAATAAGCTCCCGGTTTCAAGTTTGTCCCCCTTTGGGAAGTGAATCAGTGGATGGAGATCTCTGTCTTTGTCTATCCTTCTCTCTGAAAATCTGCTTTTGCAATAAAAATAAATATTTTAAAAAGAATACTTATCTCTAGAGTACTGGGTTCTAAAATGTGTGTAACTATACAGCCAGCTTTCTATATGCCAGCTACCATATAAAATTTCTAACCATTACTCACTTCTTTTTTATTATCCTTGTGATGGCCCCTTACCTTTTGTTTTTATGAAATTTTTGAAATATGAAAAATTTGAAAAATGTAAGGTATGAGCTAGATTTCTTTTTTCAAGTTGCCGTTTGGAACCTGACACTCATCAAAAAAAGTTTTACAAGAAAGAATAATCAATATTGCTAAATTCTGCAGAGATTTCAAGTGAGATGTGGGTGGAAAAAATAACCCTAAATATAGAAAAAAAAGGATGTCATTTGTTACCTTGGAGATAGCAGGTTAAGTGCAATAGTGGGGAAGAGGGCAGGGAGCAGTAGCTTGGGGAATGACTGAGATGTAAAGAAGCAGACAAAGTGTAGACATACAATTTCTTAATATTTGTCTGTGATAGACAAAGCCAGCCTATGTATACATAAACAGACATATGCGATTAAAATGTGGATTTTGTTTACACTTTTATTGCCATTGCTGTTTATTTTTGGACACAACTATATCAAATTTAAAAATGAAAAATAAAAAAAAAAACTATGAGACAGGGGAAGAAATAAGTGTGAATGTGAGGGAATAATTTATGAAATGTGTCATTGGAGAATCAGAGGAAAATAGACTCCAGGCGCCAATCCACTCGAGGTAAATGGCATATTGGAAAGCAGAAGGAAAGGCTTGTGTGGATTAGTCTAGAAACAAATAGCAGAAATCTGTAAATGTTTCCATTTTATTGCTTCTATTTACTATGTGAAGTTCAAGCTGAGAACACATGTGAGATATTAGCTAACCCAGGAAATTGAGAGGGTTGAAATGTTTGCCAAAATTGGGATGGAACTGAAGTGTACAGGGTAGAGTTGGGGGCAGACATCATTATGCATTTACATGACTTCAGGTTCTAATTTTCTGGAGATGCTCCCCATAGCCTGAGTCAGAAAACAAAAAAGGAACATAGGGGTTTTACTCAAAAAAGGACTGGATTGGAAGATTAGCAAGAGATTTCTGAAATGTGACCATGAGGTTGAAACCAAATGGAGAAGAAAGGAAAAACTAAATAAAATATAGAGAACTTAGAGACTAAGTATTTTTTGTGATAAATAAGATGCAGTTCTAATACTCTAGCCATACAGTCGTAGGAAAAGAAGCTGTGATTAGAGGGTAAAAAGCTTAAACAGAAAGTATATGAGGAGGAAAATTTCTGTCATCATCCATTGTTCATGTTTCTATGGGTATGAATCATCTAAACTGTCACATCAGCTTTAAGATTTATTAGGCTTGCCTTCCAGGGCTAAGAATGTAAAGTTTTAGAAACATACCAAAATGAATATAATCTGGAATTTTAGAACTGCTTGTACAGCTGATCTAGGGTCTCTCTCTATTAGCCCCAAACCTCAATGATCTTTACAATGATAAGGACACTGTAAAGAATGGCAGTCCAGACTCCACTCCCTTCAAGCTTCAAACACTGCAGCAAACATCTACTAACTCCTTCTATACTGTCCTTCCTTTCTTTGAATTTCACACAAAGAAAAAGATGTCAACCTTAGAAAAACTGTGCGTTGTGCACAGTTTCAAGGGATTTCTCACTTATAGCTAAGGTACTAGACCCAGGGTGTTTCAGAATTTGCTTTAATAGAAAGCTCAATGGGGATTATGGTATTGCCTTAAATAAACAGAATGCATGTTATGATTCAGATATATGACCCTGTCTGATCATTGGGACTGTTTTCCTATAAATATTGTGAAATAAGGCTTCATACATTTTAACGGCGCAGAGAAAATAGCTAAGACACAGATCTCATCCAATAAAGCATTTTTATTTTGAAGGGCTCTCTGGAATATATTTTCAGAGAAGGTTTTAAAACTGAATGACCAAGGTGCACAACAGCATAGGTAGTGTAACAGAAACAATGCTAACGAATCTGCAATAAAGTCCTACACCCATGGCTGGGAAAATGCTAGAGAAGGGAGATGGAAAAAAATAAACATGTACACCAAAAAATAAGAAAAGAAGACCGACGTTCATTCCTGATTCTAAAAATGACTTCTTCTTTGCTAACCTAATTTTATCATTTTTTTCAAGAGTTCAAGCCAATGGACAAAAATAGATTAGAAGCCTGATGGTGAACTGCATAGACCCACAAAGTAGCATTTGCAGGAGGGTTTGCATTTGCTCTACATGCATTAGAATCTGTTCTATGCAAAGCTCAAGTTTTCACCATTGTTCATGACAATTTTCATCACCCTAGAAAACCCTAGTGCCTGCCACTTTATTCTATCAATGCCCTATAGCACATGTTTCTTGATATTCACCTTATTTTTATTTACTCTGACCTTAATCCTCATGTTTAACACAAGCTTATGTACAATTTTTAAACTAAGGATAATTCTTTTTGGTCTCCAACTAACCTGCAAGAAACTCACACGCAATATGATTTGAATTTTCATTTGTTGACTTATTTGCCACACTTTTTAACTGTATAGTAACAATTTTCCAATTGTGTAACAATTACCACTATTGTATTTAAATGCATAATATCACTTCTGACCTGTGATCTTTTTTAAAAAATTAGTTTTCTATTACCTTAGCCTGTAACAACCTCTTTAACAAGCCAGGAAATATAGTATGTATTGATGTGTTTGTTTAAACTGGGGGCGTCACAAAATATCAGAAAACTGCTAATAAGACAGAAGACACAAGATTTGTGCATGGACTAGTAGGTATTATGATAGCAACATAACAATAACAAAAACTAATCATTGTGTGACACACTTGATTAGGTGTATTAGTCATTATAGATTGTTTTGTGCAAGAGCTAAAACTTTACCCAGAAGAAAATTCAAAGAGCAAGGAGAACAGACACAACTGAATGAATGAAAATATTTAATGGTAAGATAAGACACTAAACTTGATCTGCATATTCCCACTTTAGGGATTTTTTTCTAATGAGATAGAAATATCAAAAGTTTGTGAAAAAAGACATCCTTTCCACTAAACAGATCGGGTACATTAATGAACTAATAATCCTCAGATGCTCTCTCTCTCGTATCACATTTTCTTACAACTTCTTTTTTGAAGGTACATGACTTATTTGGCTATCTTAGCATGCTTAATTACATTGAGTTCAATATTACAATGGAGGAAGTGAATCCTTCTCTGTGAAGTTAATTTATATGTTCTGACCTAATCTGTAACACGTTGACTTCTTGGTTTAGAAAGCAATTTAATTTGCATGATTCCTTTGCTCTGATGTAACAGTCCAGCAAAATTTTAAATTATCTATAGGAATATATGTAATAGACTACAAGCAGTTTTCATTTTTTTAAAGGTTTATTTTATATTGAAAATGCAGATTTACAGATGATACTGATCTTCCACCTACTGGTTCACTCCCCACATGGCCACAATGGCCAGAGCTGAGCCAATCTGAAGTCAGGTGCGAGGAGCTTCTTCAGGCTCTCCCACCCTTGCACAGGGAGCTGAAGGGCCATCCTCCACTGCTTTTCCAGGCCACAAACAGGTCACTGGATAGAAGTGGAGCAGTAAGGCCACATTTAGTCAGAGCATCAGCCAATGAACCATGGGAACAATTCCGTAGTTTGCAATCTTAAAGCTGATGACAGGTAAACAGTCAATATAAAAATCTACCTTAAAGTTCATTTGTTTTTCTTTTCTTGCAGTTCTCACTTAGGCTAGGGATTTTTTTACTAAAATTTTAACAATCAAGTTTCTTCTGCCAATGTTTTTCCATTTACGTAAAATGTCAAAACACGGCATACTCAAGAGGGCAGTTGAGTGAGAAGCTCTGCAATAACTTCACTAGTCATCAATGTGAACAGCTACACACACACTGAGTCATTTTCCTACGACCTATGGAAGGTCGATCAATGCTTGTGGATGGTCTCTAGACTAGCCTTCCAAATCAGAAGATGTGTCCGGATCACACATACTTGTGAATGTCTGAACATCTGGCATCAGGAATCACAGGAATATTTGGAATTCACTGCTAAACAAGGAAAACCAGTACTGAAGAAACTCCAATAGTGCCAGTTTATAGGTCAGGGCTTGAAAACAGAGCTTCTGGACCTGCTTCACTGAAACATGGAGCTCTGTGGTCCTTATTGAGTAGGCATATCCAGTACCACCAGTAGCAACAGTGGGCAGTGATTCCATCTCAGCAGCAGAAAGACCATAGAGCATATGGACCTTCCAGGAAAATAACAAACGAAGCCTGATAACTGAAACTAGGCTTTCATTGTGTAAATGACATTATAATTGACCAAATATCATGAACATCTATAGAACCATGACTTTGGGCCCAGCACATTGGCTTGATTGCCTAATTCTCCACCTCCAAGAGCTAGGATCCCATAGGGCACCAAGTAGTGCCCTGGCTTCTCCACTTCCCATCCAGCTCCCTACTTGTGGCCTGGGAAAATAACAGAGGATGACTCACAGCCTTGGAACCCTGCACCCACATGGGAGACCTGGAGGAAGTTTCTGGCCTTGGGATGTGGATTGGCTCAGCTTTGGCTGTTGCAGCCATCTTGGAAGTGAAACAGCTACTGGGAAACCTTTGTGTCTTAATTTCTCTCCATAAATTCACATTCCCAATAAAAATAAATAAATCTTTAAAGAAAAATAATCATGACCTCATAAAAAGAACAAAACAAGGTAGTAGAAATGTCCACATTTTTTAAAACAGATTTTAAAAACTGGTAAGTGTGGAATTCTTCAAAATTTATTCTATATAGCCCAATTACCTTGATATCAAAACTTGACAAAGATACATCAAAAAAGAAAACTCAAGACCAGTAACATTTGTGAACACAGAAGCAAATATTCTGAACCAAATAATAGCAAACTAAAGCTGATGGCATATTAAAACCATAATTCACCATGTGGGATTCATTCAAGGAATGCCAGGATGCTTTAACATATGCAATCAATAAGTATGAAATGCCACATTAGCCGAATGAAGGACAAATCATATGCTCATTAAAAAAGATGCAGAAAAGTGTGATAAAATGCAACATCCCTTAATGAAAACCTTTGACCAAATTAAGTGCAGAAGTAATTATAGCTCAACATAATAATTGGTTATATCTAACAAGCCAACAATCCCTTCTATGTAGGAAAAGCAAGGCTTTTCCTCTAAGATTTGGAAGAAGACAAGGATGGTCACAATCTTGACTTTTATCCATTAGGGCAATGAAGGTCCAATCCAGAGCATGTAAGTGCAAACCCCAATCACAATAAGGTATCACCTCATTCCAGCAAGATTTTTTGTTTTTCAAAAAGACAAAAATCACCAAGTATTGTCAAGGTTGTGTAAAAAAGAGAACACATCAAAGTTTTTATCCTGGGAAAATAAACTGTACAGTCACTGTGGCAGTATGAAGGTTCAACAGAAAACCAATAATAGTTCTGTGACTGGAATAGCAACCCCACTATGAGTATGTAGCTAAAGGAGGTGGAATCCACCTGCTAAAGAGACACCTTCCCTCTCATGCTTATTGAACCACTGTTAAAACAGATAAGACATCGAAACAATATAAGTGTCTATCTACTGATGAATGGATAAAGAAAATGTGGTAGAATTGTACCATGTAATACTACTCAATCATGAAATTAATGAAATATTGTTAACTGTAATGGTGTGGATGGAATGGAATCATGGTAAGCGAAATTAGTTCAGCACAGAAAGGCAAGTATTACAGGATTCCATGTATGTATGAACTCTAAAACAAAACTTCAGTGATTTAATAAAAGTTAAAAAATGTAAGTATGGTTACCAGAGGCTAGGAAGTGAGGAAGAAAAGATTAGGTAAGATTAATTGATTAATGGGTATTAGTTTACAAGAAATAAAAGTCAGAAGTCCACAGGGTCTATCACACAGTAGGATAAGGATGAATAACGTTCACTTAAAAAAAAAAAAGATTTGTTTATTTTTATTGGAAAGGCAGATTTATAGAAAAAAGGAGGGACAAAGAGAAAGATCTTCTGTCTACCTGTTCACTCCCTAAGTGGCTGTAATGGCTGGAGCTGAGCTGATGTGAAGCCAGGAGCTTCATTTGGGTCTCGCACATGGATGCAGGGTCCCAAGGTTTTGGATCATCCTCTACTGCTTTCTGTGGCCACCAGTAGTGAGCTACTTGTAAGTTGAGCAGCTGGGACACAAATTGGTACCCATATGGGATCCTGGCACATGCAAGTCGAGGACTTTAAAAACTAGGCTTTTGAGCCGGATCCTGAATAATGTTAATTCATAATATGCGCCTCTAAAAAAAATAGAAGAATCAATTTTGGATAGTTTCATTATAAAGAAATGTTAAATGCTTGAAAAGATTAATGCATTTACGAATTGGAAATTATACAATGTAGCAGGCAATGAAATATCATGCAGTATCCCTATATTTGCACATTTTTAACTGTTAAATTTTACTTATCATATTTTTAAGATTTATTTATTTTTGCTGGTATGCAGATCAGTTTTACAGAGAGGAGAGATAGAGAAAGAACTTCCATCCACTGGTTCACTCCCCAAATGGCCACAACAGCCGGAGCTGAGCCAATCCAAAGCCAGGAGCTTCTTCTGAATCTCTCTCATGGATGCAGGGCCCCAAGCCTTTGGACCACTTGAGGGAGTTGAATGGGAAGGAGAGTAGCCTGGACACGAACCAGTGCCCATATTGAATCCCAGAGCTTCCAAGGTGATTATTTAGCCTGTGAGCCATCACATTTAGCCATACTGTATTCCCTTGCTGATTTTTTTCTCAAGTATTTTAAATGTAGAGTTACAGATATAAGGAGAAACAGACATCTTTCATCCACTGATTTTCTCGAGCCTGCCAATCTGAGGAGATTTATCAGGGTCTTCTGCACAGTACAGTGGTGCAAGAATTTGGACCATTCTCTGCTGCTTTTCCAGGGGCATTAGCAAGGTACTAGATCAGAAAGAGAAAAGCCAGGAAACAAACTACAATGCACATAAAAAATGCCAGAGTCACAGGCGGTGGCTTTATCTCATATAACACAGCATAGGAATAGAACAAACTCAAAGAACTAGAGAAGTATCAAAGACTATTGACAACATCGAATGAGTATTTACTATGACTGTGTGTTTACATGCGTGCCGATTTTGGTAGCCTACTTCCCTTTCTGGATTAATTTCTACTTACAACCTGGATTTCACTGTATGCCATGTGCCTTTATCTTTTACGGCTTCTGAACTGAGACTAGAACACCTTGACTTAACGGAAGTGATTGATTAAAGAACATGATATGCAAAAAAAAAAATTCCTCATGCTTTCTTTATTTGTATGGAAGGTTTCTGATCTGAATTATGAATATAATTACCTTCAGTCTTTGTGGCAATTACCTAAGCAATTCACAACTTAAGCATCCTTTTTTATATTTTTGTTTCTCTCTCTTCTATAAACAAGTTGCACTTCCTTTAGCTTACCAACCTACTTGTTTGTCTACTGAGTACTTCTTTTCCTGCTGTTATTCACTATGTATGCCCATGATTGAGAGTCCTGTTTGCCAATATATAAGCATTTAAAAGTATGCTGTTCTCTGTATGATCCCCATGCATGAGCCACAAGTGTTCTCACAATGAAATCAACCAGCCTGTATTCTTCATCCCTTTGTTCTTCCAAAGGAGGGGGCTAATCTTGCTATGTAAGAAATCATTTCTTCCTTTACTCGTCAGCTGTTTCTGCCATGCTCCAGTTGGCTCTTGGTTTGGAAATAAAATTACACAAGGATGAAAACAAAGTCTGCTTCAGAACATTTTCAAGGAAGATTTGTTCCTCTAATGGGTTCTTTGCTAAAAGATATGGTTTTTCATTTATGAGAAAATAAAAATATTGTTCAAGCAGGTGAAGCATATAAAGTCAGGGGTCAAAAGTCTGTCTTTACAGTAAGAAAATTTAAAGCCCATATGAAGTAAAATCGCAAACATAATTTTTGCTGTGATTTATGTGTTTGGATAATTCATGTGAAAACAAATGAAAACCAAGTCAGGTTTTGAAATGTTTTTCATGCTTATTAGTCTCAGAATCTACCTTGTTTGTAAGTACAAAATATGCTGACTTGTTCTCACCATCTCTATTTCCTTATAATTGTAATTTTCTGTTTTATTCTTTCTGACAAAATAGTTCTCATATGATACATTGGGCAATAATGTTTGTGTAAGGTTCTTCACTATAGCGATAGGTATGGATAGAAACATCTTAAATATCAGAACTTACAGCAAACTCTAACAGAACATAGAAAAAAACCGGAGTCTAATTTACCTATCCTTGTCATTAGTAGTATTACTATAACTATTACTGTTTTATTTAAATGGTTACAGAAGATCTATATTCACATTTCAGATTTCCCACTAACCAGCTGTGTGATTTTGAGCAAATCATTCAAGTTCTCTATGATGCCACAGTATCATCCATCTGTCGGCCAACGGAATGAAGGGAAATAAAAATGAACGAATCCTAACAAAGAGCCATCATTTTTTCACCACCTGTTTTGTGTTAGATAACTATTCTGAGAAGATACAGTTGAATGTTTAATAAAAACTTGAATAAAGTTTTAAAATACTCATTTTCAAGGTGATCTGGGGAACCTACAGCTCTCCAGAGATGTTTTGTATGGTTATCCATTAAGAACATGAAGCAATGAACTGTTCTGTACTAGCAAAGACGAGGAGAGCCACGCTTTCTAAACCATAAATGATGTCCAGAGTTGTCTTTAAGTATCATCAAATACAAATGTGGTTGAAGCTGGAGAAATGGTCTCAGGTTTCACACAACTAAACCTTAACCACTGGGGAAGTTACTGGAAAAGCCAGCAATCTTTTGACAGCCCAGCAAGTCCGTGCATTATTGAGTCAGTACAGGGTGAGTCGCCCACACGTGAGCAATGTTGTTACTCCCTCAGGAGACAAGGTTCAAGTTGCTTCCCTATGGACTTCTGTTTCTCTAACTACTCAACTGACAAAATGCCATTTCTCTCTTAAGATTTTGCTAAATTCCAAGATCATTATTGGGCACCAAGGCATGCTGGGAAGTAAAGATACATTGTAGTAGGCTATCTCTATTCCTGAATAAAAGGAAGTCTCGAATTAAACAGTTAAATATACAGGGGCAGTATGATAATAAATTTTCTACCTTTCCCTTTACCTACAATGACACGAAACACTTATAAATGTACTAAAGGACTATACTATTGTGATAATATGGGAAAAATGGCAGGAGAAGAAAATAGGAAGAAAGAAAAGGGAGAAGGGAGGAATCCGTACACTGACAAAACTGCCCCATGGAAAATAATAATAATAATAATAATAAATTCTAAAAAGCAGACTGTTCCTTTTGTAACATTGTATCAGAGAAGTATCACTTCATGGTTTTGAAAGAGGTAATGGTTTTCAATATTTTATGGATTCATAAAATATTTCTTTTTAAACATGAAAATTACTGAAATCTATCATATTTAAATGTTTGGGATATCAAAATTTCTGCTATTATGTTTTTTTAGATAGCATTCTGGAAACATTCAGAAAAAAAAAGAACCCTGTTTAGTAAGTCTGAATTACTTTTTCTCTGATCTGAATTACTTTCTCTCTGATCTTATAACGCCGTTCTGTGTTACATTCCATAACATCAACACGAAGTGTCAGCTGCATTAATCTTATGAATACGAAACTGCCTGTGGACTGCAAAGTCAACATGGATACAACACCTCCATCATTTTTCTGTTCCTAATTCCAGTCAGAGATTCAATTAACCCCTAGCTGACTTCATATAACCAGATGAAAAACATGAGCCTCAAAGCAAAATGTTGACTGAGATTACAAGCAACTAACACGCACTTATTGAAGGAAAAGATGGGTAAGAATAGAAGCATTGTTCCAGATTTACCATTAACAATACTCAATCATGTTTATGTCCTTGGGGTGCGGGGAACTCAGTCTCTAGGTTTTGTTTATGTTTATGAGCAGGTTGTAACAATGCAGGAAGGTAAACCTAAAATATAACTAAAATCAACAATGTGTTTTGTTGTGGTTACACTGGGATATTTTTGAAGTAGTATGCATTGAAGATGACAATTACACTTTAAAAATACAAATTAATGGCATTGCATACTTTGGAATCATTTTTTTATATATCTATTTTGAATATGTACCCTAGTGGATGTTTATCTTATTGGAGACAGCCGGACAGCACTGGCCGTGGAAGCTTTGAGCTGCTGGAAACACATTGTTAGCCCTCACGTGTCAGCAGTGCATAATCTGATCACTTCACCCAGTGCCTGCTCTAGTCAGGAAAGTCCTATACATTTAAGGGAATCTGCGTAATTCAATTATCAGTTTTTTTCTATTAACATTCTCTGTTTGCTGTAACTAAAAGCCTCCTGCCTCATAATAAGTATGTCTGAATTATAGCAGCTATACTGATCTTTCACTTAGTGTTCCAACCATTAGCGATATGCAGTTAGAATCTCCTGTAGATTTACAAAAGCAGAAATTGTAGTCACTATTCTGTTTCAAACCTCAAATCAATGCTGTCCTTTTTCCTAACACTGTCCCTAGTAATTCTTCTGTTTTATTTAGTTACATTGTTCTCACAGATAATTCATTGTCTACATTCCTAATTTCTCAGAAACTTCAGATTTCTGGGATTAGTTCCTATTTCAGTTTTCAGCAGATCATTTGCAATCATATGTGTTATCAGTATCTGGGAATATTAACACTTTTACAGGGGCTCCAGACAAGTTTATAACCACTATTAATGTAAAAAGTAAAACAGTTAAACATGTCATGAGCTTGAGAAAAAAAAAAACACAGGATCTAAAATTAGGGAGATTTTAGTCTGACAGTTACCGAAGTGAACTTTAGGGACATCATCAAACTTACCTGAGCTTTGGTAAATACATAAATATACTAAATATTTAAAAGGGTATCCAAAAGGTGGTTGTGAAAATTAAATGAGATGCTACAATGCAAAGCATAGGTGTATAATCAACACAGATAATTTGCTTCATTATGTAGTTGGTTGTGACGATAAGACAGTGATGAGAAAGACAGTGTGTCAATGAGTATGATGGAGAACTTCCAGCATTTTTCCGACTGAGTCAGTGCACAGGCGATCTGGACATGAGCATATTCTCCTAGATGAATTAAGAGGCACGAAACCTTGTGACACTTCCCCTCCCTCCATCTTGGTCATGTTATCATCGATGCATAATAAGGTGGGCTAAATAAGTTAAGCATTTTTGGTCAGTGAAGGTGTTATTTCAAAATCCAGGATATACTTTGATCTGGGAGTCCAGGATAGCTCTACGTGGCCTCTCAAGAATGTCTATGAAAAACAAAAATATGAGAAAAACACTTTTTGACGCTACCTGCTCTTTGTCAGTTTGACAGTAGATCTTTGACAGAAAAAAAAAAAACAGATTTAATTGTCAGGCTCTAAATAGATATTATTCATTTTCCATCCTCCAGTAACTGTGGGCAAAAAAATTAAGCATTGGGGTATTAGTCACACACTGACACACCCAATGTTGAATATATTTTAGTTCAATGGCATTAAAAATAAAATTAGTTCATAAACACTTTAACAAATTTGGTATAAAAGTACATTCTTTTAGAAAAATATGCCATCCCACAGAATATTTTTATTTGGCTACAAAACACTGAGAAAAGGATTTGGACTTGGAGAAAAGAGATCATAGAAAGGCATTTAGCAATAGGATATTGTTCTTATTTTAAGAACTGTGACACAAGATGAACTGAAATTACTCTGCAAACAAAACTCAGTATAATTTGTGGTAAACATTAGCTGCAAATTTTCTTGCTGTTTTAGACTTAATATCAATTTATAAAATGTCTACATTTAGATTGAACTACTGCATGCACTCTCTCTCTCTCTCTCTCTTGCACACATGAAGAAAAAGCAAAACATGCTACAAAAGTCCCTATATCTGAAACAAATTTTCACAAACTTGAACTAAGGTGCAAATGATAAGAAACTATACTTTACTTCACAGAAACTAATAACCTCAACTGAAATACAAATCAAAACTCTAGGGTCATCATTCCATTGGTAGATAGAATGTTAAATGAAATATGCTGAAATATTTGAAGCCATGAGAAGATAGAAATTCCATTGACTAATCAATTATTTTCTGACTATATAGTCTTGAGTAAGACATACATTTTCTAAAGTGCTTAAATATTAAGGAGTAGAAATACATCAGCCAGCATTTTCTCTGAATTTCCTAGCAGTTGAATTTCCTTTTTCAAACATAATCCAGTCTGACTTCCCTCTACCCTTGATAGTCACTGCAAATGTCCTAGGATGGAACGGCAAACCTTTGAGGCTTATTTGTCACTCACATCTAAGACCCCATAGACATTGTTCAAATCAAGTATTCCATTGGTCTTTTTAAAGAATCATTTATTTTATTTTTATTTGAAAGGAAGATTTACAGTAAGAATGAGAGATGGAGATGGGGAGAGAGATTTTCCACTTTCTGGTTCAGTTTCCAAATGGCCACTACAGCCAGAGCTAAGCCAATCCAAAGCCAGGACCCAGAAGCATCCTACAGGTCTCTCATGTTAGCACAGGGGACCAAGGACACAGTCCTTAATCAGGGAGCTGAATCAAGTATGGGGCAGCTGGGACATGAATCCAGCACCCGTTTGGGATGCCGTGCTGCAGACAGAGGATTAGTCTACTACATCATCATGCTGGCCTCAAGTACTTCCATTTAACATTATTAACCTCATTTACAAACTTAAGTTTCTTCACACAAAAACAAGAATATTAAAATTATTATCAGTAGAGTCACACAGCATAATCCCATTAAATGTTTATTGATTTAAACAGCTTCATCTACAAAACTCTTAATTTTTATGTACTACTTGCTTTTCTACAAAACACTTCCACAATTATTCAGTATCTCACCAAATTTTTACTAATAGCAAACTAGATAAGATGGTTTTTAAATAGAAAAAGAGGTTCTTAACTTTCTACTAAATAAAAAGCCCATATTTAGGAAGACACAAATCCATGATATAAATTCCAGCCGAAAATATTCTTTCTTCATAGAACTACATATTTCACATGTGCAAAACTTATATCACTGTTTTAGAAACACTCTTTGTCTTACATAATAGACCTAGTGAGCTCAGCATTCACACTGTCATGTGGATAGGGTAATTCATTCACTGAGTACCACTGCATTGTTAATTATATGCTATTTATGAGCAACTCTGGCCTTCACCTTGCCCATTCCTGTTGTACCTTTCCACTATGCAGATCAAAAATGCCTCCAAAAATTGCAAAATGTCCTTTAAAAGGGTCGGGGTAATCCCCTATTGAGAGCCTCTTAAGGTAAACAAAACAAACAAAAACACTCAGGTCAAATGCAATGATCAATTCATTTTAATAAAGTTGCTATCTTACAATGATTCCTTCAACTGAATACAGGACTGAGGCTTCGAATTTTCAATTGCCAAATATTAAATTTATCACAGTGGATCCAACCCGTTTTAATTATAGGCAGGCAGTAGAATCTAAATATATATACATTTATTACATTTATGTAAATATGAATAAATAAAATATTAACAACTAAATAGAAATAAATAAATATAAATATTTAGAATCTAAATTCTATGTAGGTGCAATCTTAGACCCTTGAAATTATTATCTCCTTATTGATGCTAAAGACTTTTATATTGTGATCAGGAAAGATATGCATTATATGGCCATACTACAGTCTCAATGAACATACAATGGATTTTAAGGAGAATGTTATATACTTTGATAGGTCACCAGCACACTAAGAGAAGGCTTCCATTGAATAAAACATCTGAGCCAGTGTCTTAGACACAATTTTACTCATACTGTCCTGAGGCTCAGTGAGCATAGAGCCAAGCACTAGCTGGGTATATAAAATCCAGCTATAAAAGCGAAGATGTCCTTGATTACCTAGTAGCAGTATGTCACTGAGAGATTTGTTCCACAGAGCTCCTGAATGTTATTTGTTACTGACTACTGCTACTCGAGATTTTTTCACACAGTTAAGTGACTTTTTTATTGAGTAAAATGTAACAGATGAGAAAGAAAACATTAGGAGGTAACAGATTCATGATACAAGAAAAATAAATGAGGACACATGTTCTTTGGGAAAAAAATGAAACAAAAGGCAAAAGGGTGGTGTAAATCTGAAAGCAAAGAGGACTATATTATTACATGCTGAAGATACTAAATAAGTGGATCGCTTAATATTCATAGCAAGACAATATTCATCCTCCTTTATACAGTAGGGAAGATTACTAAAATGCATGAAGCAAAGACTAAGTACAAGAGAAAATGAACAAAATTACTTTGTTATCAATTTATTTCTAATTGAGAAAGACAAAAATTAGGCATCTGTACAGATGTGAAGCACAGATTTAATAAAGTTTAGTTAACAGCTACGATATATTGAATTTTGCGCCCTAGAAGTAGTTCATCTTATTCCAATAAAACATTGAATTTTTTTTAAAGTCACTACATAGTACGCTAAATGTCTAATGCATGCTGGACATTCTACTAGTTATTTCAAGGCAGCAAAGAACAGAATAAGAAATTCTCTTCCTCATCCAGGAAACATTTTGGTGGACTAAGTCACCATAAAATCCTAAAGCAAACAGAGTACAAAACATAGGCGCTCTCTCTCTCTCTTGCTCGCGCTTGCTCTCTTTCTCTCTTTCTTCCTCCCCCCTTCCCTCAAAAAAAAAAGGAAGATAGCAGAAAGAAAGAGGATGAGCCAATAAACTTTAAGAGTTTTAGCAACCAGAAAATTTAAAAAACATAAAAATCAAATGCAATTTATATTGTAAAGTAATAAATATACTAATATCCACATTAGTATAATGCAATTGATCACATTTTGGTAAACTAAGCCAGTGTTTACCACACAAAATTTGCCTGGCCGTTAAATTAGAGGTTTTCTTTCAACATGCCTATATGGTTTTTATTGAACATGTCCTATTTTACTCTACCCAAACTTATTTTTTAAATAATTTATTTTATGTACTGGAAAGCAGAGTGGCAGAGAGAGAGAGAGACAGAATGGATCTTCCTGTTAATGGCATACTCCCTAAGTGTGACAAAGATTGCTTAGGATTGGTCCTGAAGACACAAGCCTAAAATTCCATCTGAATCTTCCACATGAATGGTAGAGGCATGTGCATTTGGAACATATTCTGCTACTTTGTCAACTCCGTTATCAGGAAGCTGGATCAGAACTAAGGCAGCCAGGATTCTAATATGGGGTGTTAGAACCTGCTGAGTCAGACAATGCCCCTCACTGCATTCAAACCTCTGTGGACTCACCAGCTGCACAGAATCTTGTGACTCCAGAGCATTTGCGTTAGCTGGTTTGCATCCTTTACATGTGAAGTCTCCTCTCTCCTTGTTATGGCTACAAAGTTAAACCAGTGGTACAATCCAGACCTGAAAGCTAATGCAAACACAGGCCTAGGATCTGGTATGCAGATATAACAACCAAGCCTCCAATTCAGAAAAGACCTATATTAATGTTCAGAGATAATCTCTGTACTGAAATTATAGAATTTTAACATGGATTCCCACAAGTATGCAAAAGTATAATGTCCTATGGGACAGTTTCAGGAAACACTGCTATAACTATTAGCACACATTTCTCTTAACAGCAGAAAGGAACATAAATGAAGCTGTTCCTTCTTCACTGTTCTAATCTTCAGCCCTCATTATTCTCTTCCTCCTGTCCCAAGAGATCACTACACTGTCTTCCTGATACCTTTAGGATACACTGTAGTTGAATTTCTTCAGTGCCTTCTTCAAGTCTGAATGCTTTAGCGATTTTGCTTTTTTGCAGTTTGCATTTTTATGAATTATTTTGTTCATTTCTAAAGATTCATACTTAATTTGAAATAATCTATTAAGCATCAAACAATAAGTTATGCTTTAAATTGCAATTTATCAGAGAAAGTACTAATTTCCTAAAATTCCAGATTTTTATATAGACTAGTTTCATGAATGATAGTAAGTAGAATTTAAATCCTGTGGATTCAAACTATTGCATATAACATCGCCTAAAGATGCTTATGAGACAGTTTATTCTGATTTGAACATTACACAATGTAAATAAATATCAAGGTTATCATACAGTTCCCTATAAATGCACTTCTATGCACCAATTTTTTAAAAATTAAATTTATTTAATACATTTTGCACACACGTTAATCAAACTTACATATTCTCTTTATGCCTCCAACATGTATACCTTGCACTAGGTCAGAGGGCTTTAAACTTGGCATCTGCATTTTTCTTTTTTCCACTTTTTAGGTATGAGACTGAACGGCAATGACAATTTAGTCAAAATTGTATAATTTGACATTAACTAATATCTAATCTGGATAAAAAGTGTAACAGAGATTTTGGCAATGGTGTGCCACAAATAAAGTGAAAGACTACATTCTGAGAGACAAGGAAAGATAGTGGTAGTGAACCTGTTAAAAATCAAGGTTCTTATGTACTACTAGAGATGATGCCAGTCTGGTCAAGGGGTTCACAGACAAAATACAGCTACACTGTAATTTTACTAGCTGCTCCTTATTAGAGTATTATACTATAACTTTATTTGAACAGCTGAGCAGACTCACACCTCCACCTGACTCTACTTTAAAACCATAAAATTCTGGAAGCTTCCCTATAAGTGAGTACATAGCATTTATAAATCCCAAAGGTTTTATTTTTCAAAATGATCTCAGGCAGAACCTTCTGCCTGCTTTTGGTTGACTGCTGTAACCAGTGGCCCTAAGCTTCATTCAAAGAGTATCTACTGGACAGAAGCAACAGTAAACTTAAAGCACTGGAAGAGTTCATATCTTCACATTCTTACGTTCTGTGGATATTTTCAATTCAACACCCACATCTCTATCAAGTAGTAATGAAACAGACTGCTGCAACCAGTCACAGACTTTCAAAGCAATTGAAGTCTTGCCACTAACTTATTTCAGTAGCTTCTTTCTGATGGTTTGCTAATCAACCAGAAACACTGTATCAAATGGTGGAATTAATTAAAAATTGGCCAGAAGATATTGCAGAGACTGACTCCAACTTCTAGAGAACAGATTAAACTGATTCAAACCAAGAATGCATGCAGACACAACTGTCATTCATCTCATGGCTCCAAAAAAGAAGCTGGATAAAAGATCATGGTTGATGGTTTGTACGGGTGCTAAAGAGAATTCAGGCTGGCACTTCTGATTTCAATAATTCACAATCACATTGTTTTTACAAAGCATGAATTTTTCCAAAAAAACATACTTCACTTTGGTTAAAGATAATATACTTATTAACTTTTAGTGAGATTAGGATTAATTCCTTGGCTTTACAAAGCTTTAAACAGCAAGAAAAAAAATGTTGTATTTGAAAGGAGAGGATATCAGTATGGGTGGAATGAGTCTCTAATGATCTCAGCAGTATATAGACAAATAAGTCTGGCACACCAATGATTTGCTAATGTTCTTAGGATTCAGATTCTCTAACCACATTATCCTGGATGATATTATGTCCCAAGTTAACAAATGCAGGCATATCTTGGTTGAGGACATCAAAGTGAAGACTGCTACTCAGATGCTATACCAAACTGTGGAAACTATTTGCTCACATTATTTTGAAATTCTGAGTATGCCTTATTAAACATAGCAACATCAGCACTGGTTATATCTAATAAAAGAAAGGGTCTTTGCAGTTCTCTAGTCACAGTTTATGGGAATCACGGGTGGGGCTTTAGACTGTGGTGGGTGCAGCTCAGCTCTTTACTATCAACAATGGCGTAATAAAGCAGAAAGAATGGCAAATGACCCACCTTTCGACAGCAATGAAAGGCCTAGGATCCAAGTGCATCCCTGAAGATTCCAGGAGCAGATGGCTACATGTCTGCAGAAGTTTTCCAACCATCATCACTAACATTTGGCTTATGTAGAGATGCTTCTGTTAGTTCCTTGCGTTTTGCTGGTTTCAGAAGTCCTGAGCTTGTTTTTTACACTAAAACCCAGCTAACCACCAAGTAATCTCTCTCTCACACACACACACACACACACCTTTGTATATATTAATACAGATACATATTCCACAGAATCTTATATAAAGCTTTTACACAAAAAAGATTTTAAAATTAGTCTTTAATGCTATACATACACAGCATGATCATGCTAATGATAATGTAGGTAGTGACATGCTTCTCTTGATAGCATTAAAGAAATAATTAGATCAATATTTTCATACAAAAAATTGCCACCATTATTCCTGTAGAGTATAATCTTGGTCTTTTAAAAATACATCATCAACTTACATTAATGATAATATTATATTCATATCACAGTTGGAAGATGGTTCTCTGAACATGCACAGCAGGTATAGAAATTATAGCCCAATACTGCTTGAAAATACAATATTCCTAATGATTATTTCTAGCTTCAAATAACACAGCAGTACAGAGATAGGCCCCTAATTAAAATTATTTTTTTAAAGATTTATTTTTATTGCAAAGTCAGATATACAGAGAGGAGAGACAGAGAGGAAGAGCTTCTGTCCAATGGGTCACTCGCCAAGCAGCCACAATGGGAGGATCTGAGCTGATCTAAAGCCAGGACCCAGGAGCTTCTTCTGGGTCTCCCATGAGGGTGCAGGGTCCCAAGGCATTGGGCCATCCTCTACTACTTTCCCAGGCCACAAGCAGGGAGCTGGATGGGAAGTGGGATGGCCAGAATTAGAACTGGTGCCCATATGTAATCCCGGCATGTTCAAGGCAAAGACTTTAGCTGCTTTGCCACCGCACTGAGCCCATGAAATTATTGTATTACATAGAAAGCATGTAACTTTTCAGAATAAAGACTGTAGGTCAGCCATGAAAATCATTAAAGAAAATGGAACTACTAATTAGGGTGAATATTACAAAACAAGTGCTATTAAAAACCAACTTTTTTACTTCTTTCTTAACTTAGTTTTAAATAACTAAAATAATGCAAATATCATATATAAAACTGACCTGAAATCTCCACTTGATTCAAGAATACAGACATAAACCAATTTAAGGGGCTATGTTTACTCCTTTTGTTTCAACAAAGAGAAAACAAATACAAACCATTAAGAATCTCAAAGAAGCATGTAGCTTCTTCAGTGCATACATGCATGTGTGTCTGTGTATGTCTTCAGCCTCTACTCTCTCAAAGTATTCATTCTAATCAAAGACAGCTATACACCGTAACTGTTATAATTTGTGTACTAATTCTTTCTGAAAACATGTAAAAAGAGTGTCCTATCAAACGGAAAATGAGAACTCCGCAGGTTTTGACAAATTAATTTCTAGACCAATGATTCTAGTAAACTATTGACTGCCATGTTCGCCATTGTCACTTATAGTGAAATGAGCAGGCAATTTTCAAAAGAACAAATCCAAATGGCTAATATACTTAGGTACCCTAGATATCAAGGAAATGCAATTAAAAATCACAGATTGGCCTGTATTCAGTATTGTAATAACAACCCCTACTGCCATGAAAGTGGAGGAAAAAGGTATCCAATATCACTGTTGGTGGGAGTGTAGATTGTGCAGCCACTATAGAAGTCAGTATGGAGAATACTAAGAGAACTAAAAATTGACCTACTTTATGATCCAGCTATCCCACTCCTGGAAATCTTTCTAAAGAAATGAATTTGTGGGGGCCGGTGCCATGGCCTAGCAACTAAAGTCCTCACCTTGAACGTGCCGGGATCCCATATGGGCGCCAGTTCTAATCCCGGCAGCTCCACTTCCCATCCAGCTCCCTGCTTGTGGCCTGGGAAAGCAGTTGAAGATGGCCCAAAGCTTTGGGACCCTGCACCCGTGTGGGAGACCTGCAGGAGGTTCCTGGCTTCTGGCTTCGGATCAGCACAGCACTGGCTGTTGAGCCCACTTGGGGAGTGAATCATCGGAAGGAAGATCTTCCTCTCTGTCTCTCCTCCTCTCTGTATATCTGACTTTTCAATAAATAAATAAATTTTGAACAAAAAAATTGAATTTGTGTATAAGAAAATGACCTGTATAAGAAAATCCTGTATCCATTGCAGCACAATCCATAATAGTGAAAATTTGGAAACAACTAGATGCCCATGAAAGAGGAATGGATAAAAAATATTGGGGTACATCTACCCCAGGGAATACTACTCAGCCACCAAAGAAAAAAAAATTGAAATTCTACCATTTCCAACAAAATGGTCCCAAACTGGAAAACATTACACTCAGTGAAATAAGCCAATCCCAAAAGGATAAATATTACATGTTCTCTCTGATTTAAAGCAACATACATGCAAAATACAAAATAAATTACCAAAAGGCAAAAATTATATTCATGTATTTTCACAGAGGAAATGTGTAATAGAGACTAGTATTCTGGAAAGTGAAGATATATCACAGTATACATCTCTACTCCAGAATAAAATGTGTACTCCCAAACAGTTGAATGTTTCTTGATCCTAGGATACCAGATTTTCTCCCTTTGTCTATGTCTACAATATCATCATGCACTTTAATAGCAGAGTTTTAAACTAATAACTGTTACTAAAGGAATGTAATGATGTATAATACTGTAATAATATGTGGGTAAATGATGGGAGAGGAAAATGGGATGGGGAAAGGGGAATATCTGTACCTACAAACTGTTTCTTGGAAAATACTAACAATTTAAATACACACACAAATTTCCTATGATAAATTATAGCACACCACTTGCCATAGTGGGTCCTAAAAAAGTTTCAATATGAAATAATCTGGCAAAATACAAGCCAAAAATTTCAAAACTCATTTGGCGTTGTTGAAGAAAATCATTTTATGTATGACAACCTTACAAAATACACTTAACACAGTGAATTTATAAATTTTCATTGTTTGGAAAAATATTTTATAGTCCTATTTCTATTAAACATCATCAATTCAAAATGGCATGATAATGAATCTGTAAAATTGCACTCATTTCCATCACTGATACAACAAATATTGATGTTCTGCCCTATTCTGAAGTCCTTGAAAGACCTGCCAACACCTGCTCTCTTCATTTCTTCTTTTATATACCTAACTAACTCTAATAAAATTTCTGTTCCAATTACCTGAATGCCATCCTTTTACAGTCACCAATGAATCATTGTTGGCTACCTGGAACAATCTTAAAGAAAATTTCAATTGATTCAATATCTGTCTCATCCAAATGTCAGTTCACATATGGATTCTCAACTTCTGAAATCCTAGCTAAAAAGAAACCCCTTAATAATCTTATTCTTTATCCTCACGTACCTTAAATTACATGACATTATTGACATGCCAATTTCAACATGATTTTCACCTCTTTCCTAGAATGTAAATTCAACGAGGATACAGACCTGCTTTACCAGGACTTAGAACAGCTCCAGATGTCAGGAAACGATTGTGCAATGCATGAATAAATGATGCACTGAGGGTAACACTGCAGGTTACACGATCTGACGCTGTCACCACAGAACCAAAATTAGTTCAGTTTTAAGCCAAAGAATTTTTTATAAATAAATAGTACCCAAACAAACCCACCTGGTTGATACCGAAGCCAAGTTTGACTTCCCAATCACTTTGACTACTTTGTCCTACCAAGTAGGTAAGATTAGAAATAATTTTGTAACGTATAATGGTTACATAGTATATATATTTGTACAGCATATATATATTTGCATAATGTATAACATTTAGTAACTAAATTTTGGCACTATAAGCCTAAACCATTTACTTTGAAATTCCTCTTCCTATCAATGGCTTAAAATTTCTGATCTTAGATTTACAATTTTTAGATTTAAAATTTTAGGTTTTGTTGAAAAACTGCTTGTATTCTATTCACTGTTGTGCTTACAAACATAAATCAGGCCCCAGAATACACAAATGTGTCTGTGCAAATCCCTTTTCTGTTTCCATGACCATGTTTAAAACCATAGTAAATCCCAGATATGGGATGCAGAAATCTCAAGATCAAGAAGCTCCTGTTCTTGGGAAAAGACAAAATTTCCTTTTCCAAGTGCTCTTTCAGGTTTTTTTTAACTGGTGTTTGGAAATGAACAACAAAATTTGTATTTGTTAGCTGACATGGAGATATCAGCATTGTTGAAAGATTCAGAATTGAAATGAAATGGACTAAAGTCAAATTTGTCACTAAGTAGATATAGACAGCCTCAGCCAACTGGCTTACTGCTCTCGGGCCTCAATTTCCTCATCATTAAAAAGGGAGTGAAAATGTGTTTCATGATTAGTTGTAAGAACTGAATACAGTATTATAAATAAGAAATAATGCCTATGCTTAACTAGCGTTAAAGACTTATTGCAAATATTACTATTGCTGAATTAAAAGCTGGAAACAGTATCCAAAACAAAATATTGTGTCCTCAAAAGCAGAGTTTGAATATACGGCAGAAAGTTATGGTCAGAGTTATGACTCAGCACACTTTTAGGAACGGATGTATGTATTTACTGTATATTAAGTGTCTTCCAAATCTTTTCCTCACTACCAACAGCAGACTGCATCAAAGTCCCTTCCCTCACTCCCTAATACCAATAAAGGAAGAGGGATGGATGCATTTTTAAAAATCCTTTATTCTATTATTTGTGTCCTAATCTTTTACGAACTTTTATTTTGCATTTTTCGTTTATCGCTATTTATTCTTAATTTATCTTGCTGTAGTATTTCTTAGTTTAGATTCAATATGTTTTTCATTTCTAAATCTAAAATGGAAGCTCAAGTAATTGGCTGTAGAGACCAGTCTTCCTTTCCAATAGAACTTTTCAAAAATTATTCTATGCTTTGTTTTTATTCAGTTCAATCTTTTGTGATTTCATTGCTTTCTTTTCACCAACTGGTCACCTGGACTTGTGTAGCTTGGATTCTCCACATTTACTAATTATTCACATAGAAATAATTCCACAAATATATGCATAATATTTTGTTCACTCTAAATAATTTTCAATATATTTGGCTTGCCTTAGGAGTAAGCATATGGACGAATGTTTCGTGTGGCTCCTTAGTGTAAACAGTGGTTGAATGTGCTTGACATTGTATGCTTGACAGTGCTGATAAACTCTGAAAACTATTCTGTTTATAACTCACTGTTCCAGCAATTACTTTAAAAATATTTAAATTACCAGCAAAGTATTGGTTTATTTTTGCACTTACTTCTATTCCAGCTTGTGCCACATCATTTAAGATTTTGATGAGCAAACACACATTAAGACTTGTTTATAAGTGGGATGCTCATCTTATAAGTCTCCCTTTATTCATGGCAATATCCCTGAAAATTTCTGCATTATATAATGAAGCCACACAGTTTCCTTATGATTAGTGCTTGTATGCCTTTAAATGTTTGCATTTTAAGTGTCCTTGCAGATTTATTAGATTTAAAATTCACATATAATGAACTGCCTTTATTTAACCCATAAAATTGGTTGAGTTGTAATATAAAAAGGATCAATTCTAAATTCACAATAATGAAGCACCAACAAGTTACTTAACTCCTTTGTAATTTCTCCCTTTCTACCTCATTCCATACAACACAAAGTCTGCTTAAAACCACCATAACGTACTTTCAAATTTTCAGACTTGTCTATGGTTTTGAATAAAATCATTATTTCATAGATTAACTTTTTACATATATGTAAATATTTCATTCTTGCTTTGACAGTACCACATACCTATCTAGGTATACATGCATGAAAACACAAAAAATATTCTCCAATAATTCAATCATTTATGGACAATTGGGCTGCTTTGGGCTTTAAGATTTAAAAATAAAGCTTTTATGAATGTCTGTGTAAAAGTAATTGCAACGATACATGATTCCACTTTTCTTTCACATGTAACTAGAAATGAAAGGTGATTTGCACAAAAATGAATGAAAGGTGATTATAATTGCTGTGCCAAAGTGTGGTCAGCTGCGGTAGCCTATTATCTGCAGAACTTGTCCTGCACGTGCTGGGATCTTAGTGGCCCCGCTTCCATTCCAGCTCCTTTATTGTGGACTAGGAAAGCTGTAGAGTATGTTCCAAAGCCTTGGGACTATGCATCCATGTGGGAGACCCAGCAGAAGCTCAGGACTCTTTGAATCAACTCAGCTCTGGCCACTGCGGCCACTTGGGGAGTAAAGCAGTGGACGAGTGATCTTCCTTTCTATCTCTCCTCCTCTCTGTGGATCTAGATTTCCAATAAAAATAAATCTTGAAAATAAATAAAATGCCAAAGTGATTCTGTAACAGCCAGCAGTACTGTGTCAGAATTCAAGCTATTCTGTTATACCAAAAACATTTTATGTCCAATTTTGATCATTATCCTGGTAAGTATTTAGCAGTTTTTTAATTTCTTAGTGTTCATTTCTATAGTAGTAGATACATATATGTAAATGTTGCACATATATTAATTAAAAACTAAAGCGCATAGGAACACACTTCAAAAAGTTCATGGAAAACACAATCATGAAAAAATATACATAAGTTTCAAGATTTTTTGCAGCAAAAAAAAAGTATATTTTCAATTCAATTTTCCTGTAATCTTTGAAGCTCCCTCATCATTAGATATGGACACTAAATTGTTTTATATATGTTTGGTAAAACATTTTATAAATATTTACTCCAAGATTATATCTTAATATTTGAATCTTATTTGCAGATTGATTATGAAATACATAAAACACAATATAAACCATGGTTACACCAACAAAAATGTCCAGGATAAGTTTAAATGGGCTGAAGTGGAATGATACTAAATCCATCCTAAAACAAAAAGAGAAAAAAAAATAGAAAAGGTACTGAGTTTTATATAGCTAAATATGTTAAGTTCCTTTTTTTATGTTTCATGATCATTATATTCTGGAATAAATTCTTTGCCAAATTTAAAGTAACTAAGATTTTTTTTTTCAATTTCTAAAAGTGTAAACTTTCACTTATACATTTAAATTTATGATCCATTTGCAGTTAGGTTTCATATGAAGTGTGAATTAGGGATTATGATTCAATTTTAACATATGTCCTTCCAATTTTCACAATGATTTTTCATTATTAAATACATATAAGCACCTTGTTATACTGCTTCATTTGCATATCCTTACATTGTAGTTGCTAAATTATAAACATCATTTAATAATGATCCTGCAAACAATAGTCTCGATACAGCAATATCTGTTCCATGTTGGGATGGAAGTAAAAGAGTGATCATGGGCCCGGCATTATAGCTCAACAGCTAAATCATCAACAGCAAGTGCCGGGATCCCACTGGTGCTGGTTCGTGTTTTGGCTGTTCCACTTCCCATCCAGCTCCCTGCCTGTGGCCTAGGATAGCCTATGGATGGTCCAAAGTCTTGTGACCCTCACTATGTGGGAGACCTGGGAAAAGCTCCAGGATATGGCTTTGGATCAGCTCAGCTCTGGTGGTTATAGCCATTTGAGGAGTGAACCAGAAGATGGAACAGTTTTATCTCTGTCCCTTATTCTCTCCATAAATAATCTGATTTACTTTTCCAATAAAAATAAAATTCAATAGAGTAATCATGAAATACTACTCTTTTTAAAGTTTGATATTACTTTGAAAAATAAATAAAAACAAGAGAATCAGGAAGCAAGCAGTCAGCAGCAAAATGATTTTGGTGGTCTCAACATTTTGGATTGTAATATTGCAGTATTAAAATTAAAAATTTCTGAATTCAACAAAGCATTAATGCTTAAGACACTAAATATGGGCTGAGAAAAAGATTATCAACACAATCTGTCTTTAAAAACACAGAATGCCAAAATACTCTTTGTCCTTTTCTTAGTAATATAGTCTTTGGGAATGGTGCTAAACTAAGCAGTGACAAGGTCATTCTTTCAGGAGGTATTGAGATCAATCTAGACATTTGCTTCATAGCTGAACACATGGTTTCTTCTGCCTTGTATCTCATTAGAAAGTGTCAGCTTGTTACAGTGTCAGCTTTTAGTAACTCCAATGTATAAGATTAATACTTACTTTAAAATTACCAAATTAGCTCAATTTCATAGTTTATAACTATGTTTTACCATTATGAATGGTTCCAGTGCTATTACAATTACATACGGATATTGCCATGCACTTGCTATGAAGAAATTGCTTTTATTTATTTGGGAGTTAATTTGCTTTGATAGCTAAGATTGTCTGAACATCATTTCTGCATAAATAGAGCACTTATATAAACATAATAAATTGCCATCCAGTGTCTGGATATAAAGCATTTGGACTGGGTGTGGACAGTGCATACACGAATGAGAAATCCAGATAAGCATACTCTCCAACTGGTGACACCAATCTCCAAGTGTGAATACATGTGATTTATGCATCTTTACATATTCTATGGTGCAACATATTTTTATTGGGAATTCAGATATGCAGAGAGGAGAGAGAAGAGACAGAGAGGAAGCTCTTCCATCTGATGATTCATTCCACAAGTGGCTGCAACAGCTGAAGCTGTGCCAATCCGAAGCCAGGAACCAGAAGGCTCTTCTGGGTTTCCCAAAGCGGGTGCAGGGTCCCACGGCTTTGGGCCATCTTTGACTGCTTCCCCAGGCAACAAGCTGGGAGGTGTATGGGAAGTGGGATGGCCACCAGGATCTTAGCAAAGAAAGGACTTTAGCTGCTAGGCTATCATGTCAGGCCCTGGTGCATCATATGTATTGAAATTGTTGAATAAACAAGGCCACTAGAAGGACAAAATATAATCATTAAATATTTAACAAATTAAATAATTGTATAGATGTTGACATTCGGCATATTGACATTAGGTATGATGCCAGCATACTATATTGCAGCCCCTGGGTCCAAGTCCTGGCTCTGCTTGCAATTCCAGGTTTCCACTAAAGTACCTTTGGGAGACAGCTAGGGATGGCTCAAGTACTTAGGTCCATCCCATTCAGCTGGGAGCCTTCAATTGAATTCTGAGTTTGTAGCACTGGCTGACCCAGCCTCAGGCTGTTGAAAATCTTTGAAATGCGATCCCATAAATGGAAAATCATGTACTATGTGCCTATCTTAGTTCCTTTGCCTTTCAAATAAATAACATAATATTTGCATAAAATACAGGAAATAATCAATATATTTATGGCAAAAGTGAAACCTAATTATTTTCATCAGCAATCATTTACAAAATGTCATTACGAATGCAACTGCACTGACACACATTCACATCTAAAACTTGGATTTGTCCCTCTGACTTGCAATGTACATATTCCGTTCTTCTTCAAGTTACTGAGTTTTTCATGATCTTCAGAATATGATTACAGCTTATGAGTTTCTAACTTTTTATCGGAAGTCTTCTGAACTGCTTCTGAATTAACTTCAGTCTTTCATTTGCTTTTGCCATATGTCAATAAAGGTCATAAATAGTTCATGTGAGTTGAGAATGACTTACATGTCTTTGAATCACTTTCAATGCAAAATAAAAATACAAATGGAAGAATATAGGTTCATTATTTTAAAGAGTAATTACTTCTTCCTGTAGTTCTGTTACAACATACTTTTATACTGTGTCCAGGAGGTGGAAATGTATACAAAGAATGGTGAACTTATATCACCCACATTTCATTTTTGTATCAGACATTGGACATTCTCAAACTTAAAATGAGATGTTTAGTCATTGGGAGGACATGTTATTTTGACAGAACACTGAAAATATCCCGTGTTTATTATTGCTTTTGAAAAACTCTTAAATGCTATAAAATTAAAGGACAATAATTTTGTAGGCTATCCTCCTACAAGATGTCATTCCGTTGTTCACAAAACCAAATTGTAAATACATTTAATTCAAAGAGAGGTATCCATGAATGGTAGAAACAGCCCGAAACCAAGATAATAAAAAGATAGCAATTTATTACAAGTAAACCATCTCTTCTCTCACAACATTCTGTCCCCCTTTTAAATGTTAAGAAATTGAGAGATAAAGAAATAATTCAGCAAATGCAGCACAGCTAGAAAAGTGGTAGAACTGCAGCATCCTGGAGACTTGACTTCTGAAGCTCATCCATGCCCTCTTGCATTGCTCTGCACTCCTCTCTCCCCCTACTCCCATATTAACAAACCAATGATTCAGTGAAATGGGCTGATGAACGCTTAACTGCATGCCTGCGTATATGGAGCTGTCTTTTCTTGAAGAAGGAATGGGTAATTCCAAAAATAATTACATTGGCTCCCAAATAAAAGGTTACACAGGTGATGTGTGTTAGAGAGCTATTTCTGATAATCTGGAGTTTAGCTAACATTAAATATTGAATGACACAGGACCCCTTCTAAAAGCTAATTCTCTGAAAAATTAGGATAATGTAAAGATAAAATCATGGGAGATTCTACTTTAAAAATAGTCACAATTGGAAGTATGGTTCAGAGGATGTGAGATAGTACATATACCAGATAGCCTTCTGAAATATACTTAAAATTTACAAACAAAAAATTCTAATATATAAACTGAGACTTTTATACAATGTACCTGCTTTTTAAACAAATAATGTCCTCTGATTCATCAAAATTAAAGGATATGTACACGTCAAGGAATAATTATGTCTGGAATGATAATTTATTCTCTAAGGATATAAATATTCTTTAATTAGAACTGCTGGATTTCATCCATGCTACAGATTTGCCTTTTTGCATCACAATGTAGCAAAAAACAACCTGGAGGAGCAAGAAATACTGCCAGCAATAATTTTTACCGTAACCTTGAATGCTATTAAAGCATCTAAATATAGAAGATGAAACTGAGTTGGAAAGTTCTACCAAATCCATATAGGAAGGACTTAACAAGGTCAGGATTTTTCTCTCCTCTACATGATATAGACCTCTTGTAATTAATATCAGAATAAGATGTTCCTTAAAATGTCAAGTATGGGTCGCTGCTTAATTAACAGTTTGCAAGTTATTTCAGTGAAACCCACGTTGCAAATGACTTACAGGATAAACAGGCTGGCGGACAGAAGCCTTAGGCAGGATCTGAGTTCTTGTCTGATACATACACATCACTGTCCCAGAATCACATTTTCTTTATAGGTAAGATAAAGGGACTGCATCAAGTGTTCTGGAGGTGCCTTTTTGTATTATATAAAAATACTGCAATTTTTTTTTTCTTGCTTGAGAATATCTTTTTCCAATCAGGAAGACAGTAACCTCTGTTCCTCCAGCACTTGTAATTTATTCAACATACTTATGTTTCAGAGAGCAGTAAAGCGTACTGTCACAATCAAGCCTTCTTGCTATATCTCATTTCTACACTCTAAACTTATTTTCTGAGTATTTACTGTAACAGTTTGCTTTTCTGGGCTTTCTCAAGTGATCACACAACTTATTTAGTTCTGCCTTTCATATAAAAGAAAAAAGTCTTTAAATTTCTACAGTATTCTCAACAAAGAGCAGAGCAGTATGAAAACAGAGCTATTAAAATAGCACTCCCTAGGTTTTCTTAAATAAATCCACTTGTATTGGTGAGGATGAACTATGGTTTTCTAAACATGGCCCACGTACTTACTTGAGTAAGTTCGTGACTCATGTACTTTGGTTCCTGGTTCACGTACTTACTTGAGTGACCTCCAGAAAATTTCTTAGTCTCTCTGTGTTTCAGGGTCCTAATACACAAAATTGAGGAAAATGAATCTTACTAAATTATGTTCACGACTAAATGAATCAGTATTTGTGAAGATCTCAGAAAATCAGTTGGCACCGAGTAAGCATATCACAATCTAGGTCAGCATTTATCACACCACTTTTTTTTTTCCCAATTTTTATCCCCAGATAAAAAAAAAAAACGCTATTGGTAAAAGCAATACAGAATAATTGTTTATAGTTTTAGGTAAAATCATAATGGTTTAACAGATCATTTAAAAATCTGTAAAAATTTCCATAAAGAAGTAAAAGTTAAATGCAACAGTACAATCATCTATTTGGGGGGTCTGCATCCTGGTGTGGTGAAATGAGTTGCCCCATCAGACCACCACTTCCATACTGGAACACTTAGGTCCCAGTCCCTGCTACTACCCTCTGTATTTCTGATCCAGCTTTCTGCTAATGCACTTGGGGGACAGCAGATGATGGCTCAACTACTTGGGCTTCTTCCACCCACGTGGGAGACGCAGATGGAGTCCCTGGCTCCTGGTATCAACCTAGCCCAGCCCTGTTCACCCCAGGTAGGATAGCTATTGTACAGCATCAGCAACAAATAAATGTTGCCAAGGATATGGGTGAAAAGACACATTAATCCACCATTAGTGAATTTGTAAAACAGCCAATCCACAGGATTTTTTTTAAACAAAATGGATGCATTGATGCTAATTTGCATACTACAGAGAAAAATACATTGCTAAATAATTACATATAATGACATGCTGCTGAACAATGAGTATATGGTTGGAAAAATGCATCAAGAGATGCATTCTGGCATTGTATAAACATTGTACACCATACTTGTGTACCAACATACTTATGAAACAAAACGCCAAAATGATACAAGATTTAATCAAGAGCAACTGAAAACTCAGGCAAGGAACATGTTATACATGAGAAGAATGATGCTCTGCTGGGGTAACAAAGCACACTGTTTTGTAATACTCTACTTCTGCAGTATGCTGCAATATAAAGACAAACAGTTTAGCATGATACACACATCAATCAAGAACAGTCATTTATTACCATGATCTAGTCTCATGTACTTACATATGTCATATGGTATTCTTTCATATCGTTGGTTTCACAGTTTGCTCACACCAGCATTACCACAAACACATGGCTAATATACTGCCTCTGACCTTAAGACTGCTGTAATCTCACAAGGCGACACAATTTTTTCAGCTCCATTATTTTGTTATGGGACCACTGCTGAATATGTGATCTGTCACTAATGGAACATGGCTGTGTATGGCATGTGAGTGTATTCTTGCCATGTTCTTACTGATGAGAAAAGTTAGAGGGAAAGATAAAGAAATATATTTCAATGACACAATCATGAACTCAATTTAATGTTGTCCTTTATTCTGTTTCTGGGTTAAAACTCTTTTCTTGTCTTGGAGAATTGATAGTACACGTTACTGTGGCATAAGAACCAGAATATGTGTAAAGGACTCTAAATGACATCCTATTCATTAAGGAGATGGTGAGTGTACTGACCTGCACATTCTAAAATTCTTTCATGCAGTTACGTTGTAAATTAAAGCAATGCTATTTTTTTTCACCATTTGTGGTATCAAAATATTTGTGATTGTCAGTTCCATTATTTGGAAATGCTTCACAATAGACACATTACTTTTTAATGACAAAATTATATTCTTTTCTACCGAATCAGTGTCCAAAATGAAAATGCCATTCATGCATCCATATTTTACTGACAGTCCTACTGACATTTAGCAGAAAAATTCAGTATCAGCTAAAACATAATACAGAGTGTCAAGCAGAATTTTCAATACTGATTTTCACAAAATTGCACAAATGTCACACAAATGACTTACCTATGAAACAAATCATTTTCTTAAGGATGTCTTTTCTACTCCTAAGCCATTTATCTTAATGACTTAAAACATATAGTAGCATTAGAATGGGAAATGCATACATAGACACACAATGAGGTCATGACTGTTGTCTTCAAACATAGGAAGTGTGCTCATACGAAGAAACCATAGACATATCCCCTTGTAACATCTGAACTTAGATGAGCATATGGCAGTGGCACATACATAAAAGTATAATTCTTAGATTATTTTCTTACAAGAATTTTCATTTCAAGAATGGGCAAAAAAAAAAATCACACCCAGAAAATTAAAGTGGATACAAGTTAGTAAACTCAGGGACGCTTCAAGAATTGGTACAAATCCAAGACAGCTGAAGAGAGACCCTGCATTTTCTTCCACCACAGAGCAGAATCAGAACAAAGCCAGGACCACCTTCTCAGAAGAATGATTAAGGGACACATTTCAGGGAAGACATAACAGGAACTGGGAATAGCAAAGACTCTTAGAAAGTATGGAAAGAATAGAGGATGAACTATGGTTTTTCTAAACATGACTCAAGGTTTTTGGTTCCTGACTTAGAAAGTAAGCAAGAATAGAAAGGAACAAAGCCCTGTGCACCACACAGCTGGATCCCAACCAAGGATTCACCAGCTTGTTAGGGAAAGTTATTAAGGAAATTCACATCCTGGATCATTACAGCAGCTCTGCAGCCCTCACTAGAGAATTCCAGTTTTCTGTGGGTTTAAGTCCGGTCTAGAGGGTAAGGTGGGATCTGAGAAATGGTTTGGTTTCAAAAAAATGCAGCCCACACTGCTTTTATATCTCCATCCTGTGGTAGGGTACTATAAGTAGTCCTGTTGTAATCACATTCCTGCAGCCAGGGCACTTCCAGGGCATACAACAGATCCCCTCTTAACCTCTAACTTTAGCACTGCTTGATTGGGGGCACAGACCTGGGGAAGTACCTTTTGCACCTCAGAGGACAGGGGTCTTGGCAGACAGGACAGAAGCCCAGTAGCACTCTCTTCAAGATTTATTTATTTTATTGGAAAGTCAGATTTACAGAGGAGGAGAGATCGAGAGAAAGATCTCTATCTACTGGTTCACTCCCCAAGCGGCCACATGGCCAGAGTTGAGTCAATCCAAAGCCAGGAATCAGGAGCTTTTTCCGGGTGTCCCATGCAGGTGTAGGGCACAAAGGCTTTGGGCTGTCCTTAACTGTTTTCCCAGCCCACAAGCAGGGAGTCAGATGGGCAAGCCCAGAAGCACTCTTGCATGTCCTGTGGAAAGTGGGAGCAGTCCTTCTGTGTCCTGCATTGTCTGGGATTGTCACTCTGGGTACAATGCTTGGAGTAAATTAAATCACACTCCTCAGTGAAACTTGGAAGGGACTGTCAGCATTCCTCTGCTTCAGGGTGGTTCCTGTTAATCTCCAGATCCTCCAAATTGCATCTGTTCTGTATGGTTAGGGACACCAATATAGTTGGCAGTTCTGAGACTGAGAGCTCTTCAACAGTATCACCACTCATTCTCTTAGAAAACTTTTAAATGGCTTGTTCAACAACAACGTTCTAGGGATGCACAAACTGCCTCAAAAAATATATAACTGAAAAACTTCATTACCTATCCAGGAATTACTATAATCTCACTTTTGGAATCACTTAAGAGAAAGACATTGCTGGCCTTCCAGTCTACATTTTGAATATGGACATAAAAGCATATGAAAGCATTATAAACAAAACTAAGCTCTACCCACTCCTGAAGAAGTCCAAAGATCCAATTTTCCCCATTTACCCAGTAAAAGGAAATTTCAACCCAGTGAAAATCAATGCTCTCTGTTGTGAGTAATCCAGTTAGGGAAATGTTGCCAGGATAAGCAAGAACTATTACAGATAAGATATCACAGAGGAACCATTTCACCAAACTACCCAGTAATTGGGCTGTTCTAGTTCCTACCTGTTTTCAAACCAGAACCTAGAAATTGTTGATCTCATCTATAGCATTCTTGTTCTCCTTTACAAAAATTGGCTAAAATCAGTTTAATTACTGGCAACCAAAATATGTAATTTTCAAAGGGCAATGCCAATATCATGCAAAAGATACAACGAATGGATATATAGGTGAACAAGTATACACACACAGCTTCATAAAGGAACTGAAAGTAGAGACTAGCATATCCAGAAGCAAAATACATCACAGAAGGCATCTCTATTTCAGAAAAAAAGGAGGACTCCCAGTGAGACAGTTAAACATATCTTGACAATATGATACTAGATTTTCCTTATCTATATTTATAATTCCATGATTTACTTAAATAGCACAATATTAAATTTGTAACTGTTACTAAAGGACTGTAATGATATAATAATATGGGGGGACATAATGAGAAAGGTGAATGAGGAGGTTGAAAGGGGAGGGAAAGGGAATATAGTCACATTACTGAATTTAGATACACATTAAGATTTTTTAACTCTTTTAAAAAAATTTCATTTCATTTTATGACACAGTTTCATAGGCTCTGAGATTCTCCCAATCTCTCCCCATACCCTCCCTCCATGGTGGATTCCTCCACCTTGTTGCAGTATTACAGTTCAAATCCAGTCATGATTCTTTCATTGCAAGCATGTACCATGCATAGAGTCCAGCATCTTATTGTCCAGGTAAACTCAATAGTTTCCTGGGGAGACCATCTCTGGTCTGAAAGCAGAGCTGGCAGAATATGATCCCATCCAATGAAAAGCCACAACATAACATCAACAACAATTTACAATATTATAGGGATAACTGACATGGTATTGAGAGACCAGTGTTAGAAAATACAAGTTCTTAACCACATCCTGTGCCTACTTCATTGACATTTCAATTTCAGGTTATGCACAACCGGCTGCTATACACCTTTAAATGGCTATAGGGTACTATTCAGCTGTCTCAATACACATTAAGATTTACAAAACTCCAAAGTAACACTATTTTGGAGATTTATAAGAATTCTTGGCACAATTTTTAAAACTCAATTTTAGTTCTGAAAATGTTTTATGTATAACAACAGGACAAATAATCAGATATTGGGATTAAAACCCATGAAGATGTGCCAGATTTCTCAATAGGAGAAAAATCATTAAATTGAGAGCAACAAAAGGAAACCTAAAATCTGAGGAGATACATCACACAAACGGATTCAAAAACTGAAAATGCTGTAAGGCATTGATTTTTCATATATTGCTCAAGGCACAGAATTGTGTTCAATAAAAATCATAATTCATGTGTATGTGCATGTACATGTGAGTAAGCTGATACAAAAATGTGGAGCTGCAAAGAGCCAAGAATGGCAAAGACTGTAAGAAAGAAAAACAAGATGAGAAAACATGCTGTGTGAAAATAAGGAGCTCAGACAACATCATCATGAAGGCAATGTGTTATTACCATAGTGACAAAGCAAACAAATGTAACAAAACCATTACTAAAGCATGCATGTATTAGTAACCGATGTTAAACAAAGTTAGCAGTTCATGCAATCCAAGTACACACTTTTCCAATACATTTTTCTAGGGCAATTTAATATTCATAAGAAAAAAGGGGCAAATGGATATCTTGCCCACATTAAAAAAAATTCCAGGTGAGTTGTGGAAATATAATTGAGTGGTAATGTAATAAATCTTCTGTTTATGACAGAGTATTGAAACATTACTAAAACTGGACAAAATAAATAATTGTGAAAAACAGTACTGATATTGTGACTTACATAAAATTTAATAATTTGTGTACCCAAAAGGTATTTTGAAGGCAATGAAAATGTAAGCTACACATTGGGAGAAAATACATATGACAAACACAATCAATGCAGGGCTTGTACACTCTGTGCATGTGTGTGTGTGTGTGTGTGTGTGTGTGTGTGTGTGTGTGCGTGATATTTCAATTATATAAAGCTTACTAAGAAAAAAAGATAATCCAGCAGAGAAAATTTAAAGAGTCACTTAAAAAGGACAATTGTGACTCATTTTCAATAGTTAAATATGAAAATTAAAGACTAGATCCTGATGCAAAAACAAAACAAAAAATCAGACCAATTAGAATTAAAAACCTGACAAGTACTGAAATTGGTAAGAAGGTGAAATAATAGAAAAACATCAAATGGCTGGTGGGAGTGCATAATTACATAACTACTTGCTGAAACACTTTGGCATGTTCTATTAAAGCTGAAGATACTCAGATCAAATAATTTCACACCTGACAGAAAGATAAAAGTAAAACATGGCAAGTCACTGTGAACAGTATAAGAGATTTAAAATTACAAAATACCCATAAATTAAATACCATAAAGCAATGAAAATGAGCAAAGTACAGCTATACACAAAAGCAAGTATGACCAACATCATTGTAGGAAGAAGCTGGGAAGGAAAGTATTTGTAATGTCTGATTCTGTTTCCTCAAAGAAAAAACAGGCAAGCAAGCAAGAAATGGTGATACAGACGTGTTTATTAGCAGCTTAAACTATAAAGCAAAGCAAGATATAAATAACATTAAATTAGGAATACTGAAGTTACCTAAATAAATAAATAACCCCAGGTTGTGGAACAGATGGTAATTTAGAAAATGTGCATGGGGACCAGTGCATCTTAGCAAATCTATTTCCTGTCCTGCATGTGCTTGCAAAAGGTTTGGCTTTGCCATAGGTAATTAGTGTGTATAATTCTGTCTCACAAATTGTTTTCTGTCTTAAAAATAAAGTTGCAAAATTAAAACATGAAAGAAACAAAATGAAAAATTTCCTTCTACATATTTAAATTTGTCGTGACTTAAAAAAATAATAATACGGGCCCGGCGCGGTGGCGCAAGTGGTTAAGTCCTCGCCTTGCACGCCCGGGATCCCATATGGGCGCCGGTTCTAATCCCGGCAGCCCCGCTTCCCTTCCAGCTCCCTGCCTGTGGCCTGGGAAAGCAGTCGAGGACGGCCCAAAGCTTTGGGACCCTGCACCCGCGTGGGAGACCCGGAAGAGGCTCCTGGCTTCGGATCGGCATAGTATCGGCCCGTTGCGGCTCACTTGGGGAGTGAATCATCGGACGGAAGATCTTCCTCTCTGTCTCTCCTCTCTGTATATCCGCCTTTCCAATAAAAAAAAATAATAAAAATAAAATCTTTAAAAAAAAAAATAATAAAAAAAAAATAATAATAACAATTCATTTATTTGAAAGGAAGAGAGACAGACCATGATTTCTCATCTTCTGGCTCAGTAACCAAATGACCACAACAGCTAGGACATTGCCAGGCTGCAGCAAGGAGCTGGGAAAACAACCCAGATTTCTGAAAGGGATGGTGAGGAATGAATTTCATTTGAGACATCACTGGTTCCCTCCAAAATCTGCATTAGCAGAAAGTTTCAACCAAGAGCATGGTACAGCTATCACTCTGATGTGGGGATGCCAGAATTCCAAACACCATCTTAACCATTAGGCCAAAGACCCACCCCTCTAAATATTTCTTTTAAAAATCAACTAAAGCTACAGTACTACCATTACTCTGCCTGTGTCATTTTGTTCTATTTCTTCCCTGTCTCAATTCACTAATGTAGCAACATTTTTTGTACTGTTCCTTCTACCAAGTTTTCCTAAATATTGCATGACTTTCCTCAAATATGATACTTTATTGAAGATTAGTAATGTTCTTACAGGATGAAAATGAATCAAATCTGGGGGATATTAAATTCTTTATAAAAATGTTAATCATCCAAGTCATCACTTATTGGTAAATTAGGAAGTAAACATAATTTAGAGAGGATACAATGTACCTAAGACCACATTTTATATGTATTTTCTTATACCACAGTAACACATAATTCAAAATGTTCAATGTAACAACTCATTACATAGACACACAATTTATTCCTGTAGTTATTTAACTATCTTCTACTCGCACTAGTTGTTAGACTTCATTCATATGGATCATGAACTAAATCCATGTAGAGTAGTTATCTTTTTTTTATTGTTATTAACATTGTATTATGTGATACAGTTTTATAGGTACTGGGGATTCCCCCCACCCCTCCCACACGAGTAGTTATCTTTTAATGAGGCTTAGATAAAATTTCAAGCAGCAAACACTATCCTGAGTAAGCTTAACATTAATCACGAGAGCAGATATAAGACATACTATTAAACATTTGCATTGTCGTCCTCTCCGGAAAATCTTTGAGGTAAAATAACAAAGAATTACCAAAGAGAGATACACACAAATAGCTTTCACTGAGTATATAACTAACCCTGTGAAATAGAAGCCAAGGGAGTTTTTCCTAATACATAGAAGCACAGGATACACCTAAATGTACCCTTAATAAAATATTTTGTTCATAAAAAGAAATATGAAACATAAATTATAAATGTAACTTAATGCAAAGCAGATTGTGCAGAATCTTTTGAACACACCATCCAAATCTCTAAGAAACTATGAAATTTTTATTTGCTTTCTGTAATCCTGGTCTCCAATAAAAGATAAAACACATTGTGAAAATCACCTCTCCCTGTTGTGCTGTACACACCTTGTGTATGGTCTGCCTGTTATTAGGCTTAGCCAGGTTAACAGTTATCTTTCACGCACATTTCTGTAAAATTCCTGATGGAAACACAGATGCAGTTAAAAAAAATTGAAGCTGCCAGAAGGAAAACATCATTAATATCATTCCTTTAGAAGTTGTCTTCAATCAGAAATGGTTTAGGTAAAACTTAACTTGAAAACATTAAATATATTCTCAGGTTAGGAATCTCCTCTTAGTAATATAAACGAGACATTATGCATGATTTATATCACTGTTCAACATCTTCTAAACAAAAGAATGTTTACTCACTAATGCAACAGAACGTTACATGGTGAAGTGCGTTTTGGTTAGAATGAACTAGACATCTTCAAAATAAGAAGTATCATGCAATGATGAATCAGATTATTCCCTGAACAGTTCAGCTGACAAACTCTAATATGGCAGAGGACATTTGCTGTTTGTCAGTTTCAGATATTCTCTAGACAATAATGTTAATATATCCAAACTGATATGTACTCTGCATTACTGAGATGGTCTAAAGTGTCCCCCGAACCTATACAGGAAAAATACATCTGCACCAAATATCAGCATTTTTAATATGTCTATGGTTATTTACTTATTTATATGAAATAATATTAAATGACAGGATGGAATTATAAAAAGATAAAACATGAAAATTCAATATTAAGTCTAATATAATTCTAGGTGCCATAAGCGTATATGAGTATAACATTCAACCTTGGTTGTAAGTATTTTATACACACTTAACAATAACTCAACAATTTTATTGTTGAGTATCATAAAAAAATCTCAGTATTATGTGTCAAGAATAGAATCATTTAGGTACTGTTCACACTGACTCAAGAAGTTGGAGATGGAATGTTATCTGACTAATGAACTGCCAGCATTTCAACAAATAGCAACATTGTAAATAAAAAATTATAAGCTACAGAAATATAATTAGAGATTGAATATATAATGGAGTAAATTATTTTTTCATCTTTTAAAGAAATTTATTAACAAAAAGGAAACATTTTACACTTTCCATAGATACAGTCCAAAAGGAATACAAACACACACACATACTCACACACTTCTCATAGGCCTCTCTCCTATTCCCTCTCTTCAACAGGCTTGCAAAGACATAATTTTAACATACTTTATACTCACAAATTTAATTTGTCATGAATCCTAGTATCCAAAAAGTAGGAAGACCACAGTTGGATAAAAGTATAAACAGAAGCTAAAAACATTTATACGCTGAAGGTACCATTTCATTCCTGTACGTTATTTTATATTCCATCTTAGCTGTTACAAATCTGAAAAGCATATTTGGTTTTTTGAGACTGGCTTATTTCATTAAGCATAATGGTTTTCAGTTGCATATGCATCCACTTGATTGCAAAACAAAACGAAACAAAACAAAAAATAGGATTACATTCCTTTTGTGGCAGAGTTGTATTCTATTGTGTAAATATACAACATTTCCTCTCCTATACTCATTAGCTGATGAATATCTCAGTTGATTCTCTGTCTTAGCTATTGTGAATTGAGCTGCAATGAAGACTGGGCTACAAACAGTTCTCTTATACACTGATCTTAATTTGGGAAAATGCAGAATGCCTGGGTCACATGCTAGAATTTTAGATCTCTGAGGAATCTCCATACCGTATTCCAAAGTGGTTGAAAACTACATTTTACCCCCACACCATTACTAGGATTTTGTATTGTTGTTGCTTGGTTTTATTTTGTTAATTTTGGATGATGGCCATCCTAAATGCAGTGAGATGAAAACTCATCACGGTTTTCATTTGTATTTCCCTGCTGGCTAGTGAACCTGAGCATTTGTTCATGTGGTAGAAGAGTTCCCAATGGGATTTGGTTGAAAGGTAAACTCCACTTTGATGGGTCAAGCTAAGTGATGAAAGACAGTTGTCTGGGCCAAAACTGTGGCTGATTTTGGATGCAAAGTTAAAGACCTTTAAATTATATTTTGAGAGATAAGAAGCATTAGGGAAGCAGTGCTATTTTTACTCACAAGCCCAAATTTTCGGAGTCCACTGGTACAATTCATTTTTGAGAGCCAAACAATCTATTAAAATCAGTCGTTCATTATTACAAATTGAAAGAGGCTTATTTCATTCATAGTTTGGGAGCAAAGGGAAAAGGTCGGAACCACATGTTGTAGGTTCTGGCAGGCTTCCATGTTGGAAAGTAGGAACGTATGTGGGAGAAAGTGGTCATCCTGCCTCAAAGCCAGGGTCACTGGCCTTCCACAGTCCTTCCCAGAAGCAGCACCACCAGGGACCTGAAGACCATAACACACACAAGTCTTTGGAGGATAAATTCAAACCTTAGCAGCGGTTAGCATACCTCTGTCACACCCAGTCTTTCCTCAAAATAACAGCTAAAGTAGCATAAACAGGATAGTATTTGTGAATGATCAAACGGTATTACAGAATGTGGAGTCAAACAGTGAAGACAAAGTTATAAAAGGGGCATGATGAAGTTTTAAAAAGTATTCAGTAAGATAAAGTAGTAACCAGGGTTAACTGCACTGCAGGCTAGGATCACAATGGAGAAGAAATAATTAAAATGGCATGACAAAGATAGAACAAATCTGCAAAGCTTCTTCACTGAACTGTAAAGGAAATAAAGATAAATTAAGAAGACAGCTCTTCCAATGTTAAAGGTTTATTTTCAAAAGCTTATTAAAACTCTAACCCATTTAGATCCAAAACATTTTAAATAAATATGTAAATGTTATAAAATAACTCAATAATTGCAAAGATAATTCTCTAAATATCAAAAAAGTGTTACAAGATGTATTCTCAACACATTTGTTTTACTTTTTCCTTTTCATAATGTAAACTAACATTATCTGAAAATAGGGAAAAAATAGGCAAGTTGCTATGTGGATGAAAATTATTCCTGAAATTGGTGTTTTCAATTCACTTATTCTGCAATGTAGTTTATATGCAAGATGATAATTTAACCAAGAAGCTAGGGGAATTAAAATTACATTTCTTTCTCTTTTTTTGTTCAGAAAGCATCATTAATTCTAAGTATTTCCTTGATTTCTGTCACCATGGTATCAAATCACAGGACTATTAGAAGAGAAACATTAAAAGAACGGAAACTCCAATGTCTTTTGCATTCATTGTAACTCATATCAAAGCTTAAGAAGTGAAAGCAATACTTTCACATCATTTGTTCTAAGGTTCAAGGAGGGATATTCAAAAATCTATCTTTGAAGTATTGCTGCAAATTGTAATGCTGGGACTAGAAACAATCTCAAGGGTAAGGATCAGCTACCTCAAAAACTGCTCCCTTCAGCATCAAACACTAAATGAAGTTCACTAGAGGTAATATGGCAAGGATCACAGACTTGAGTGAAATGAGACGTTGTGAGAAAGACCAGGCAGCTGTCAAGAATGTCAGTCTCCTCTCAGCACACTGACAATTTTGTGTTTAAAACAATCATACTCTCTGCACTGAATTTGTGGAAGTGTCCCTGTCAGTGAAACCATCCTAAATTAAAGATTCAATGGAAGCAGAAACCATATTTATGGCTTTCCAGTAAGCTACAGAGAAATAGCTAAACATTCCTATTTATATGTAAACCAATATCCACACTTACAGTGTGGTAGAGTAACACAGGCTGGTAGAGGGTTCCAAACATGGAAAAAGCATGTGTGCTTAAATAACTGGATATTCCCATGTGAAAAAAGCCTAAACACAGACATTACAACGCTAAGAAAAAAAGCAATTGAAAACAGACCAGTTATGAAGATAAAACTCAAAACTATATTATTTCTAGAATATGAAAAGATTAGATGATCCTGGATTTGGCAGGAAGTTTTCAGATACAAACCCAAACCACTACCTATGAAAGAAAAAATTGATATTGGATTTTGTGAACAGTTTCAGGTCCTTCTCTGCAGAAGACATCATTAAGAGAAACTAACAGCCAGGCACAGACTAGGAGAAAATATTTGTAGAATACATAATGATAAAAGATGTACACTCAAAACACAGAAATGGCATAAGAATCAACATCTTTTTAAAAATTGGGAAAGAAAAAAACCTGAATAGATGAATAGTAGCTCAGCATGACATGTTATTAGAAATTTGCAAATCAAAATCACAGTATCATCTGTAAGAATGGCTAAAATGTAACACAGAGACAAAAACTCGATGACTGCTGTGGGGAGCAACAGAAACTCTCATTGATTTCTGGGGGAGATGTAAAATTATACAGCCATTTTCAAACACAATCTGACAGTTTCTAACATAGCTAAACACTGCTTTACTGTGTGATCCAGGAATTGTATTTTATTCAAATGAATTGGAAACATGACTATGTAAACAAGTGAACATAATACTTATGCCAGCCTTATTCATAATTTTCAAAAACTGAAACAATTAAGAAGTCATTCGATATGTAAACTAATAAACCAATTCAAGCAATTTTTCAGCAATAAGAAGAAATAAACCACTAAACCAAGAAAAAACACAGAGGCTAAAATACATATTGTTTAACTGAAAGAAGCCAAAAACTGAAGAGGCTCCACATGATTTCAGCTAGATGGCATTCTGGCAAGAGCAAAAACTATAAAGAGAGTAGACAAATTCTACACTTTTCAGTGATTCGAAATGAATCAACGGAGGAGAAATTAGAAAGTAATGCTCAGAGGATTTTTACAAATGAAAACCATTCCTGTTGAAGATATAAAAGTAACTATTTGGTATTGCACATTACAAAATCAATAGTCTAAAACACCCAGTAAACCCTTCAATAAACTATGCACAACAATAAGCAGTGCTAATTTTGGTTCACTGATACTAACAAATGAAATCACATTCTATCATGTTATTGCTCTTATCAGTTTCAATTTCTAATAAACTTGGAAAGCATGTGCATCTCCCTAACTCAAAATAAGCCCCGAGTGTAGTGAACCTGCTTATTGCTTACTGTTACACTGTTAACACACAGTCTGATAATTTTAAACAACCCAATAAATCATTCATTGAAAAAAATAGCTGAACCACTCAACGAATCTAACAATCAAACCATCTCAGAGCTCAGAGAATTCACCGAGGTTCAAATTCCTTTCCTGGGCCACGTTTTTCACAAAAGTCTGTGACATTCACACCGCATATTAAGCTCATGTCGAGGAATCACATATTGACAATCCCTGATCTTACAAAGTCATACTTTTAAATACTAATAAAATAAGGACAAAAGGGCATGTTCTCTCACTACTCACATTTCTTGCCCCAGCATGCTTGAAATGAGAATCAGTGTTACCAAATATTTAAGTAACTAAATAGATCATCAATTAAAATTTGAGACAGTTGCAGAACAAAATATTTTTTTACAAGCTCAATAATTTTGGCATATATTCTTAAATATCTTTGCAACACTGGATATAAAAATACAGCAAATGAGGACAACATGGTGGTACAGCCAGCTAATCCTCAGCCTGGATGTAGTTCGGAGTCCTAGTTGCCCCACTTTTGATCCAGCTCCTTGCTAAAGCAACTAGGAAAGCAGTGGGGGATGGTCCACGTCCCAGGGACCCTGCACTCACATCAGAGATACTTAAGAAGCTCCTGGCAGCCAGGTTTGGACCAGCCTACTTCCCCGTAGTGGCCATCTGGGGAATGAATCAGCAGACAGAGAATCTCTTTCTGTCTGTCCCTGTGTGTGTGTGTGTGCACGCACAATCCTGACTTTCCAGTAAAATAAAGGAATCTTAAAAATAATTAATTAGTACAGCAAATGGTATAAGTATACCATCATTCATTCTAAAATGTTTATGATTAGATATAATTTGTATAATTTATTTTACTTATTTGAAAGGTAAAATGACAAAGACAAACAAGCAGGGATACAGAGAAAAAGAGATATTCTATCTGTTCCTTCACTTCCCAAATAGCTACAAATGTCAGGGCTGGGTCAGGACTAAGTCAGGATCCTGGAACTCAATGGGGTTTCTCAAACGAGTGGTTGAGACCCAAGAGCTTGGGCCATCTTCTGTTCCTTTTCCAGTCATCTTCTCAGATGATGTATCAGAAGATGGTATCAGAAGCCAAACAGCTAGAACTCAGATCAGCAGTACCCTGAGATACAGGAAGCCAGAATCACAAGCAGCAGCTTAACAATGCTTTAATCCATCTCAATATATACATACGTGTGTTCATACACACACATATACAGAAATACAGTGAGATTTTTCTTTAGAAAATTTTTTATTTGCTCTCTCAAGGCAGCCAGAGCTAAAAGCCTGTGATATGGGCAGTCATGCTCTGCTGGTTGAGATTAAGGATAAAACCATCATTTCCAGATACTATAAAGAGCTTGTGCAGCAGTCTTCCCTGTTTGGCACATATCCTTCTGAAAAGCAAATGGGATTGTGCATGAGACATACTCTGGAATTCAGCCAACAACCGTGGACACGCAGTGGTACTAATATTTTCTGAGGAGATTAGGTAGAGGACCACTTCCGAATGTACAAAGAACACTTCCTAAAGCAGGAAGAATAAGCTATGCTTTACATTTCTTGACCATTGTAATTAGCAGCAGCAAAAAGATAAATGTGGATTTTTGGTGCCTAGAAGTGGAACAGGTTTTCTTGGGAGTAGCTGTTATGTAAACTATAAGGTAAAGAAATAATCCCAGAAACAATAAAAATAAACAACCTCAAATTCCTGTTTGTATATGAGCATTTTTACAATCACCTGCCTTAGAGTAATCTCAACGTAGGCTATATAGTTAAATATGAAGGCTATAGTTAAACAACAATAACATTGTGAGAAAGGATTAAAGTTTCTAAAGTCATCAGTAACACACACTTTCTAGAAATCTGACCCTCTGGCATATTTTGGGAGGTGCACTGGGCTGCTTCTAACGTAATTTTACACCTGACTGGACTTCGTGAATCATCAGTATAAACATAGCCCAGTTCTTTTCACTCATTTTTTTGCAACATTACATACAAGATGGTCATCCAGGTTTTCTGCATCAGTGACTCCAAGTAATACCCTGATGCACATCAATGCAAGCAAGACACAGAATGAAAAGATACTTTTCTAGTTAAGGGTGGGAGTGAGAGTGCTGCTCAGAGTATTTGCCAACATAAAAAGACTCTCCACTGCAATCAAGTGAATAAAAGGGGAAGAATTCCTATAGCATGAGTAGTCTTCGGTAACAGGACACAAATTAGACTATGGTGCTGTTATGCCTGCATTTCTAATTAAGTCATGCTTAGGGTTCTAGAAAACCATCCCCTACAGAAAGTTTGCTGGCTTATGCTAAGACAGAATCAAGCATAATTTCTAGTTCAGTCTGTGATCCTTAGTTAAAACACTGTAACAGTTTTTTCAAGAGAAAAAGTCAAGGTCCAGTACTGTAGCCTAGTGGCTTAAGTCCTTGCCTTGCATGTGCCATTATCCCATATGGATGTTGGTTCATATCCTTGCTGCTTCATTTCCTCCAGCTCCCTGATTGAGGCCTGGGAACACAACAGAGGACGACCCAAAGCCTTGGAACCCTACACCTACGTGGGAGACCAGACGGAAACTCCTTGCTCCTGGCTTCAGATTAGCTCAGTCTGGCCGTTGGTGCCAACTGGGGAATGAATCAGCGGATGGAAGATCATTCTCTCTGTTTCTCATTCTCTGTATAAATCTGACTTTCCAATAAAAATAAATAAATCTTAAAAGAGAGACAAAATTCGCATTCCAACCTGCCAGTGGAACTCACAAAACTAACACACCTGGAAACTATAGAGTACTTCAAGATGTGAAGCTTGAATTGGGATGAACTTCTCTGATAATTAGAGAGCATCTGCTTTACTAAAGAGCAGAAGCAAAAAAAAAAAAAAATCATCACTGGCTTCCAAATGAGTCTCGTTTTTAACTATTGAGTGAAGTTCTTATTTAATGTAAGACGTGGTTTTGATTACCTTTGTGCAGTTCTCCAAGTAGCCTAATGTAGATAAAATGTTTTGAACAGACTAGACGCTCAAGAAATACTGACTTTATTTAATGACCATCTGTAACCCACAGAAATTTTGAAAATAGTTTGTTGTTATTTATATGGTATTTACATGATGCTGAAGAAATCTGACTTCTGAAAACAGTTCAAAGATTACCAGATCTTGAGCATAATGTGTTCAGTGTTTTCGCAATGCTATTGTACTGATTACTGCACTGAAGATATTCTATACTAAGAAAGAACATGGAATCTGCCACTGATATTTTAAAAATCACTTTTAGCTTAGAAAAATGCACATAAAGATTGAAAAAAAAAAAGACTAAGAGGACAAGCATTTGGCGAAGCAGTTAGAATGCCTCTTAGGATCTCCATGCATCACAGAACAGAGTGCCTGAGTTGAAACCACATCTGACTTCCTAAACCAGATTCCTATTATTGTGTCCCACAGGAGGCAGTAGGTGATAGCTTAATTTGGGTGTGTCTCAGCCTTTCCATACGCAAGACCTAAACTGAGTTTAGACTCCTGACTTTGGCTGCCTGTCTCAGACTTGTAAGGCTCAATTTCTCTCTACATATATAAACAAACACATAAACTTCAGAGAGGAATAAGAAATAGTTGTCTTCATTTGCATTTCTTTTCTAAAAACCTAATGGATTTTAAAACCTATACAAACCCTTAACCTTTTTTCGGGGCTAAAAACACCCAGATATTTCAGAATAAGGATGATGTAGGTGGGATGTAAATGAGTGTCTCGTGACATTGAAGTTCTTTCTGTTTCTATCATTTTAAATATCTAGGTAGCATTTTCACCCACAGATTTCACATAAACGAGTATTATTTTTATAAAAAAAAGTTGCTGAGTATCCAATTCTGTTCTACTGGCCTTCTTCTAAGTGCTACCTCACAGCAAGCAGAAGCACACAACTTTTCAATTCCACTTTTAGCATCATTGAAAGAATTTACAACAGAGGTAGGCAGGCGTTTTGTTCTAGTAGTGAAGATGCTGCCTTTTCAAAGGATTCTAAAAGCAACAGAGACTGAAAAATATTAAAGAATATAAACCCAATTATTCTTAATCCCAATTATGAATCATAATCTGAATTTTACCTTCCTGTTTGCTAACAGTGCCTCTCTGTTAAATTCTGTTGTAAGCTACAACCATGCTGAGTTTCAGTTTCATTGCAAAATGAATCATAAGCCATAGCTCAAGATCATTATGATCATGAAATAAAACAAATATGTCTCAGTTGTTAAGTATTCAGTAGAATCTGCTTCCTTTCCTTCCATATTTTTCATTTAGCTTTTTTTGCCAATTATATAATTTTACATCTGGTTAAATTTGATTTTCAATTCTTCCCACCTTTGCCCCAAACAACTTATATGAGGCTTACAGTCACATTCTCTTGATGCTCTATTTGAGGCCAAGCAAGAAATGGGTAAAATATACACATGTGTGTTAGAGACAATATTTATTTTAAGGGGAAGAATACATCTAAATGTTCCAACTGAAACAGCACAGTCCCCAGTCTAAAATATTTTACAGGTATAACTGATTCACAATGTGCCATGCAATGTATTACACTCAATATAAGGCAGTTGCTATGCTCAAAGAGCACACATACCAGAAAGACAGAGGGACTACCAATTAGAGGTGAATGAAGCAGTTGCATTGGGGAAGCTACACTGTACTGATTTTGTGTGGAAGCATAGAGGAAGGTTACAGGCTCCAGCAAAGGCAGGATGGATCAAGACAGCTTTGTAGAGGAGGTATGACAAACGCAGATTCATTTTATGGGAACAGCTAAGACTTGAGTGGGAAAAACAGGAGGTAAAGCATTTCAGAAGAAGAAAGGTAACATTTTACAAAGGATTGTGCATTTCTCTGCCAAGAAGCTTGGGACATAATTTCCTTTAGTCACTTTACTCACAAAGCCACTTCAAAATCCAGCAAGTTTCTGATTAATGAAAATCCTCCACTCTTTCAAAGGTCTTAAAGCTAGTAACAGGAAATCTTTCTGGGCTCAGATTGATGGCTGAATTTAAACTTCTGCAAATGAGGACAGATTTCAAAGACACTGCTTTAATTTTTTTTTTTTTTTAAACCTAGGACATGATTACAAGCTGCATCCTAGAGCAGAGGTATAATTTCACATTATCATTCATGACAACAGACTGGTGAGTCAACCCCCAGCCAGATCAACAGCTTTGGAAATACATATTTCTAGCCAATAGGGACAGAAGGACGCATTTGTAACAGTATAAACACCATTTCTATTATACACAATAAGTGAATCTACAAAATTTTCACTGTACTCCGCAAGCCGCAAGCTCAACAACCCTTGAACTTCATTCTCCCACTCCCTCCACTTTCATAACCTCCACGTTAGTATGAACAGGAAGAAATCCCTTCCTTTGGAACCATGAGAGAAGTCTTTTTCTCTGTGTTCCCTTAACTTCATCATCTAACAACTACCAAATAACTGTGTATCTTAACCACTACATTTATAATGCCCATGGATGATAAAACCTTCTTAAAAGGATCAGTGAAATACTGTAACTAAGACCAAGGACTTCAAACATGAGCTTCTAAGATTAAAACCTAGCTCTGTTACTCAGGAACTCTGAGTCCACATACCCAAGCTGCTTATCCTTCAATTTCCTTATGTGTAGATTAGAGTCCTTCAGATTACACACACATAAGGCTGTTATGAAGAAAAGTTACCTAGTACTTTTCAAATGTGCATTCTGAAACTTGATTCATAGTAAGTAAAATATAAATTTAGCTCTTCAAAACTTTGACTTAGTCATCAGGAAATGCACTTGGACAGTATAATTCCTGTCACTCAACAGGTTACAAAAATGTGTTGAGTAAATAAAGGGAAGAAAACAGTTTGCCACTTTGTTCCTCCCATGCTATTCTTTCACTTCCACTCATTCTCTGCCTGCTTTCCGGAGCCTCATTTGCTTCTTCTCCTTTCTTATTCTTGCCCCATTTTGCATTTGCATGTCACAGGCATGGTAAATATTCCAATTTATTAATATAAATCCTTGGATTAGACATCGTGAAACCCATAAACTTTATATATTACACTGAAAAAATCTTAAAGACCTCTATTTTATACAAACATAATTCTTAAAAAACAGAAAATAATTTAGATAGCAAAATCAGCAAATTAAATGAAGATTACAGTGTGCTCAGTAGAATTTTGGCAGTCTTCAAAATTAATCTATCTAGGCAGTGGTCAATGTTCATTAGTCTACATTACCTATAATCTTCCAAATGATTACACTATAAACTAATGGTTAGGTCCAACTTTATAGCATAGACAAATGCAAAAAATATCTACAGTAGTCAGAGTAGAAAAGATGAGTGAGTTGGAGAGGAATTATACTAGCCTTGAGCCGGCAGAGAAATGCCACAGAGGGAAGGGATATGCATTAGTTATGAGTACCAAGTAAGTGTTAGATTTTGTAAGAGATTATCTTTATTTCATTCGTCCTAAGAAACCAATCAGTCATTTATTTCTGTGCCCATGTCAGTGCTAAGGAAACTAAAGCTTAGTTAAATTAATATTCCCAAAAGTAAACACTACTTTGAAAAGTACTTTATTGTGAATTCATCTTTCTATTATGCTATTCTAGATAAACAATAACATAATAATATTAACTCAGAGAAATCCAAAGAAGATAATGAAAAAAATTCCCAAGACCAAGCTTTTCTAAGGATTCTGAATGCAAGACAAATGGCTTTAGGCCTTGAAAAATACTTTTTAGTTAAATTTGCATATTCATATATGTTAGTGATCAATCATTCACATTTGTAAGTTCCTTGATGAAGAAATGAAAATAGGCATACCTGAAAATACCAAATTCTCTCATATCCAAAGATCCATTATGTAGGGGCAAAGCTACTTACTATTCAGAAACAATTTTCTGAGTTGGATCATGAAAACAGTACAAAGAAAAATGATCCTTGGCTACCCATACCTACAGTCTCCCGGAGTTGGATTTCTAACAACAGTTAAGACCATTTTATATAGTTTTTTGGCAGCTGTGACAAAGAATTAATAAACAATTATTCAATAACAGAATTATGCATTGTCTACTGGAGAAATTATGGCTATAAATCCAGCAAAATATTCTATGCCTCCCATAGAAAATAATCTGTGTCTCTAACCAATAAATAAATATTACTGTGGTAAATATCTGATATTAAATCCAAATTAAAACATCGATGAGGTACCACCTAACACCAGTAAGATTGGCCCACATAAACAAGAACACCAACGACGCTTGCTGGCGAGGATGCGGGGAAAAGGGAACCCTACTCCACTGCTGGTGGAGCTGCAAATTGGTACAGCCTTTATGGAAATCAGTCTGGAGAACACTCAAACAACTCAAAATCTGCATACATATGACCCAGCAATAGCACTCCTAGGAATATATCCAAAACACCTGTTTTACGACAAACCAACATGCATCCCTATGTTCATTGCAGCACAATCAGTAATTGCAAAAACATGGAAGCAACCGAAATGCCCATCAGCAGAAGATTGGATAAGAAAGCTTGGGTTCATCTACTCCATGGAACACTACTCAGCTATTAAAAAAAACAAAATGCAGTTCTTTGTGGCTAAATGGGCACAACTGGAAACTATAATGCTAAGGGAAATGAGCGAATCCCAAAAGATTAGATACCACATGTTTGCCTTGATTTAACCTGTAATTTTTTGTTTGGTTGTTTGTTATTTTTTGAACCTGTCATTGATACTGTCTCAACCCAGATGTTTCGAAGAAGGGAACTTGCATTATTTTTAACATATTGTTTACCCAATACTATGTCAATTAATTCCATAATGTTGTATATAGATACTGAGGCCTTGTTGGGGCTTTTAACTGACCGGATCTTTACTCTGTTAGACCTATCTTCAGACCATAGAAGGTCTCCCCAAGAGGCCACTGAACTTATCTGGACAATAAGACGCTGAACTTTATGCTAGGCAAGTGTTTGCAAGCAATGAATCTCAACTGAACTTGAACTATGGTTATGCAACAAGGTGGAGGAATCCACCATTGGGGGAGGGGTATGGGAGGGGTGGGGGGAATCCCCAGTGCCTATAAAACTGTACTACATAATACAATGTAAGCAACAATAAAAAAAAAATAAAAAAAATAAATAAAAGTAACCCTAGTAAGTACACACACACACAAAAAAGTAGGGGTTGTCAAATTTGGAACACAGAGGCTTAATTAAATCAGCTATCCAAATGTTATAAAATTACTTATGATTTTTCAATTTTTCATTTCCTGAATGTTTACTTAAATATAATTATCTTATTCATTTTAAAGAAAAAATATGGACATACATGTATCTCTACTAATCTTGGAAGACAAAATATAAAGTAGTCAATATATTATCATTGGCCAGAAGTCTTTGGTGGAATTTATTCCTCTTCTTAGCCATTCCAAATCTTTGCTAAGGAAGTTCTGTAGGTTGGTTAAGCATTTTGATAATATCTTAAATATCTCTTTTAACATATGATAGTCAAATACTCAGAAGTAAATAAAAAACAGGCAAGGCAAAAAACTTTGAGTAGAAGAGCTTATTGATTCAAGTCAAATGAAGCCAACAAATAAAACAGAAACAATCCTTTAATATAAGTTACAAAAAAAAAAGGTGACCTTTTTCTGGAGATAAATACATGAATGAATGCATTAAATCAGCAGTACACTGCCAGATTCCTCTTATTCTGAACAAGTGTATGCCTTACTTATCGCATACATGTGATCTAAGCTCAAACACAATCTTAAGCGGGGAATCACTTTCTAATCATAAAACAAACATGATGCTTACATTTTACTCATATTATGAAATGAGCTGACCTGGATTGTTTTCATTTGACATCATGCGATCTCAAATGGGAGATTCAAAACTTGTTTGAAATTTGTCTTTTGGGCCCGGCGCAATGGTGCAAGTGGTTAAGGTCCTCGCCTAGCATGCCCGGGATCCCATATGGGTGCTGGTTCTAAAACCGGCAGCCCCGCTTCCCTTCCTGCTCCCTGCCTGTGGCCCAGGAAAGCAGTCGAGGACAGCCCAAAGCTTTGGGACCCTGCACCCGCGTGGGAGACCCGGAAGAGGCTCCTGGCTTCAGATCGGCATAGCATCGGCCGTTGCGCTCACTTGGGGAGTGAATCATCAGATGGAAGATCTTCCTCTCTGTCTCTCCTCTCTGTATATCCGCCTTTCCAATAAATAATAATAATAATAATAATAAAGAAATTTGTCTTTCTAAGTTAAGGAGTTAGACAATAAAAGAGTCAGACAGTGTAAGCAATGACAGTCAGATACATCCTGCTGGGAACACACATGTGCACTGGGGGTGTGAGGTGAGAAACAAGAAAGCCACAAACCCCAGAAGCTCTGGTGTCATCTGAAGCTGGCTGGGGGGAACAGGGGGAGAATGTGAGACAATTATATGCAGAAGTGACAAAGACAGAAATTTTGTATCCTAAGAAAGCAAAGGCAGGTAAAAAAAATAAATAAATAAAAAGTCACAACAAAGAAATCAAACAAATAATGTGAGTGGTGGGAGGTGAGCCGAAAGTAAAATGACAGATAATGAATTCCAGAAAGAAGTGAAGCATGAAGGCACTGTGAGGAGGCAGTGCTATTTTTTCTGTTTTTGAATTCTCACTAAGGGATTCAAAGACTCCCGAGCTTCAACAGCAGCAACATGCTACTAACTCAAAGACCTGCAGTTGAGATCCTAAATTTTCCTGTGTTTTACTTTATTATGGTAACACATCCAACTTGAAGACGGAAGGTCCAGGGTGGTTTCTGAACAGTGCACAAAGGTCAGCACAGGACAGGGAGACATCTACTGGAAGGGCAAAATAGAGGGTGGACCCCAGGCACAGTTTCTGAGCTCTGATAATAGGCTGTTTGGTAAAAAAACAAAACCTACTGGCTGTCTATTCTTGGAGGAGTGTAGTTACTCCCTGCACTCTCATTTCTACACATGAAGGAACATGCTTTGTCAAAACAACTCTGCTAGTGTCATAGTGAGTATTTGTATCTCTCTAGCTTTGTTTATTCCCTTTCTCTTCCATTCCTCTGTGCCTGCCACAGAGAGAAGTGATTGGGAAATTGATGCCAATGGTTGAGATCACTATTTCTCTCAAAAACTTATAGAGGGAGTGCTTTAAAACATTTGTGAAAAAATGGAAACAGAATGTTGTGTTGGGAACCAATATTTTTGTGCTGCAAGTCAAACCTCTACCTGAGACACGTGCATCCCGGAGTATTGGGTCCACCTCTGATCCAGTTAATGCATCTAGAAAGGCAGTGGAAGATGGTCCAAGCATTTGGAGCCCTACCACATGTGGGAGATTAGGATGAAGTTCCAGATTCCTGACTCTGGCCTGGCTCAGACCCAACTAGTGCAGCGAGTGGAACAGCAGAGGAAAGACACACTCTCTCTCTCTCTCTCTCTCTCTCTCTTACTCACTCACTCACACATACACACACACACACACACACACACACACACAACCTAAATATGCAAGCCTTTATGTTGGTACCAAAAGAAGTTTGGAATCTAAGTTTTATTCATAAAAAATCCCAACAACTTTTTCAGCACCTTTATGTTGTACACCTTTAACTCCCTCACACATTGTGTGCCACCAGCATGCCAGGAAACAACGTCCACAATTTCCTCATATCATCTCCAAACTATACAAAATGCAACCACAGTAAAGGCCCAAACCTTTATTCCTAGGGTCAGATGAGAATTCTTTCCTCTTGTGCTCTGTGTTTTCTATCTCACCCATACATATGTCTGCGTGTGGGTTCTATCCAGCCAAACGGCAGACACTTTCAGAAAATATCTACAATGGTTTTCAAAACTGATATTTGGGAAAATGTAGTGAAATTCCCCCAGTATTAATGGCCTCGCATCCCAAACCTGTTTCAATTGCAAAGCACAACCATGCTTTCTACAGTTTCACCAGGCAAACCTGTACTTCAGGCTTAAGGGAGTTTCATTTAAACCTTAATTAACCATGCATTTAATATAAAAGTTTTCTTAGGGGCCCCATACAGTAGCCTAGTGGCTAAAGTCCTCATCTTGCACACTCCAGGAGCACCAGTTCTAATCCCAGCAGCCTTGCTTCCCATCCAGCTCCCTGCTTGTGGCCTGGGAGAGCAATTGAGGATAACTCAAAGCCGTGGGATGCTGCATCCACGTGGGAGACCCAGAAGAGGCTCCAGGCTTCAGATAGGCTTAGCTCCAGCTGTTGCGACCACTTGGGGAGTGAATCAGTGAACAGAAGATCTTCCTCTCTGTCTCTCCTCTCTGTATATCCGCCTTTCCAGGATGGATTGATGGATGGATGGATGGATAGATAGAGAGATAAAAGTTTTCTTAGGGTCAAGAAGAAGAAGAAAACTAAGCTATATGCATATCATCAATCTTCTGAGTGTGTTTTTGCTTCACCAATGATGGTTATGAAATAGGCCATGGAAAGGTAAGCATAAAGATCTGATCCTTTCCATCAAGACACCTATGTTCTAGTCAAAAATAGGAGAAATGTATTGGGACTGACGAAAACAACGGGGATACCAACAGGGAAACAGAGAACCTCTGGGAAGAAAGTCAGCAATGACTTTTCTGCATCTTGAAAAACATGTCTCTGGAAAAAAGAATGTGTGTCAGGTTTTTAGGTAATAATAATAATAACAACAACTACTACTACTAGTACTAGTACTGCCACTGTGAAGCAAATAGGGTTCCTTGTGGTCAGCACACTAAGCCTCCACCTTTGAAGCCCGCGTCCTATACAGGCTCTGGTTTGAGGCCTAGTTGTTCCACCTCTGATCCAGCTCAGTGTTAATGCACCTCCTCAAGCAGCAGCAAAAGGCCCAAGGGTTCAAGTGCTTGGGTCCCCACACCCACATGCAAGACCAAGAAGCTCCAGATTCCTGGGCTCAGCCTAGCCCTTTCCCAACTGTGACGGCCATTCGGGAAATGAATCAGCAAATGGAGGATTCTCTGTCTCTCTCTCTGTCTCTGAAACTCTGTCTCTCAAATACATAAAAGAAACCTTTCTTAAACAAAGAAAATGTATTCCTAGAAAAGGAGATAACACATACTTAAGTATCAGACACCATGGAAGACAGCAAACTCTGTATGAGACAAGGGTGTCTGTAGCAGGTAAAATGCACAAAAACAGAGGAAATGACTGTGACAAAGGTCCTAATTTCACTAATTTGCAGAATCCAAAGTAAAAATACAAGCAAAGCCTGTGTATTATCTGCCCAAGTATTTAAAAGATACGAATCGAGCTAGTATACTGTTAAGCATCCTGTATTAAAAAGCAGTCTTAGCAACCTGGAAACCAACTGAAATTTATAATCCTTATAACTCCCTGAGGTTTCACAGCAGAGCACAGCAGGGTCGGAGTACACAGCCTCCATACTCTGGCCAACCCTGCTGTTTCCACTCTGGCTCCTAACCTCTATGGGTGGGTTGCTCTTTGGAACCGGTTCCTGCTGACAGCCATTACCTTGTAGGCATATGAAGAAAGGCAAGCCAAGATTCTACTCTGGAAAGGAGAGAACTGTGGAAAAGGCCAGCCATTGTCCCAGACACAGCCTTGAACCGCTTTCTTGGGTAAAATGATGAGGTCCTGCATACCTTCAGGATCCAAAGGGAAGTTCTGTTACAGAATGCTTACCAGTTCTTGATCCCACAGACAATTTGTCATGCAGTGAAATGCAACTGTAAAAGGGACAAATTGGGTATAGGCAAAGTTGTTGATAAATACACATTATTTTGAAGTTGGTGGCTCAAAATAACAAAAATGTATCATCTTACATTTCTGGAGATCAGAAGTCCCAAAGCCTGTTGACTGAAACTCTTTATAGACCATTGTGTAAATATGGAATCACAGAAGGTTAATCACCGGAAGTCATCTGGTATAGTCTCGATGATACCAGGACCTCTATCATGATGAACTTACTTCATTTTTCTTCCTGGTTTAAAAGGTACAAAATGAGGGGCTGGTGCCATGGCTCAACAGGTTAATACTTCACCTTCAAACACTGGCATCCCATTTGGGTTTCGGCTCACATCAAGGCTGCTCTAATTCTGATTCAGCTCCCTGCTTACCGTAGCAGAGGATGGCGCAAGTCCTTGGGAACTTATATCCATGTGGGAGACCTGGAAGAAGTTCCTGGCTTCAGAATGGCTAAGCCCTGGGCCTTTGCAGTCATTTGGGGACTGAATCAGTATATCAAAGAACTTTCTTTCTTTGTAAAATCTGATTTCCAAGAAAAATAAGTAATAAATCTTTAAAAATGTGTTATCTTGATAAAACAATAAAAGTGAGTAACTTTATCATAAAAGATGTAAAATATGAGAATCCAAAGAATTTAGTGGGATCATTCTGACCAATCACAAAGATCTACATTTAGTACCATCTGGATTGTAAGTGTCAATAACATTATGACTGTGTAATAAAATTTCTATTCAAATGTGCAAATAAAAAGAAGTCTCACTGGACAAAAATTAAAATGTCAACACTGAGGCCCACTGTAATAGTCCGGTGACTAAATTCCTTGCTTTGTATGTACCGGGATACCATATGATTGCTGGTTCATTCCCTGGCTGATCCACTTTCCATCCAGCTGCATGCTTGTGGCCTAGGAAAGCAATAAAGGATAGCCCAAAGCCTTGGGACCACCCACATGGGAGACCTGGAAGAAGCTCCTGGCCCCTGGCATTGCATTGGCTCAGCTCCGGCAGGTAAGGCCACTTGGAGAGAGAACCAGCAGATGGAAGATCTTTCTCTGTATTTCTCCTTAAAATAAACCTTTGAAAAAAAAAGAATTTTAAAATGTCAGCAGGACTGGTTCCAAAGAGTATCTGGGAAACATTCTGTTTCCTTTCCTTTTGTAATGCATAAAGGCCATATGCATTCCTAGGCTCTTGGACTCATCTATTTTTAAAGCTACGAAGCACTTTCTGAACTCTGTTTCTTGCAAGGGCTCACTGTACTGAGCCCTCCCAAATAATCCAGGCTAATCTCTTCCTCACAATGTTATTAACCTAATCACACCTGTGATGTTTCTTCTGCTAGATAACATATTTCAAGTTCCCTAGATTAGAAAATTCACAGCTTTGGGAGGACATTTTTCATTTATAATAGGGGTTGCATATGAGCTAAGTAATAATTGATGTGAAAATAAGGTTACCAGCTTCTTTGATCATATAATTCCAATGAAAAGGAAGTAAATAAAATGAAATTTTACAGAACTATTTCTATCTTTCTGATTAGATGCCAACAGAACATGGAATGTCTGGAATGTCCTAAAGCAGGATAAATTATTGTAGGGGAAAAAAAAGATCTAACATGTATTACTTGCAGGACCCACAGTAAAATAATACAAAGTAGGCTTCTATATTATATCTGAAGTGTACACATCTTGTGTTCAGATCACTATATATAATGGGTATTGTCCAACAAGCTATTTGTTTCTAAAGATTTATTTTACTTTTATTAGAAAGGCAGATATACAGAGAGGAGGAGAGACAGAGAGGAAGAGCTTCCATCCAATGATTCACTCCCCAAGTGACCACAACGGCCAGTGCTATACCGAACTAAAGCCAGGATTCAGGAAACTCTTTCGGGTCTTCCACATGGGTGCAGGGTCCCAAAGCTTTGGGCCGTCCTCAACTGCCCTCCTAGGCCACAAGCAGGGAGCTGGATGGGAAGTGGAGCTGCCAGGATTAGAACTGGCGCCCATATGGGATCTTAGTGCTTTCAAGGCTAGGACCTTAACCACTACACCATCGTGCTGGGCCCAACAAGCTTTTTTTTTATATATTTAATGTTTATAGATCCTATCAAATTTATATAATCTAAACCAGAAATGTTAAAACCACAGCTTGGCAGCCATGTGTGTTGTGAGTTTTTTTTGTGTAAGCTACCCTGCTTTGAAGGGACGGAATAGTGCTGCCTTTCGAAATGAGTGAATCAGTGAACAATCAAATTTGTGTTCCTCATACTTTACCACAAAATTTTTTATGTGAGAGAAACCTGAAAGGGGTAACAAGTTCTCTGGCTTAACTAAAACACGGACATGCAAAATTACATTAATATTTACATTATCATAATTTCCTTTGAATCAGCTCTACTGCAAGATTAGCTCCAGCTTCTGTTCCAGTTCCCTGTTTATGACCTGGGAAAGCAGCAGTAGACGGCTCAAGTCCTTGTGTCCCTGCAACCACATGTGAGACCTAGAAGACGTCCTGGCTTTGAATCAGCTCAGCAACGGCCGATAGGGACATTTGGAAAGTGAATCAATGGATGAAAGAATTTTACTCTTTCCTTCTCTATATATCCCTTCTTCTCTTTAAATTTGCCTTTCAAATAAAAGTAAGTCTCTTTTGTCCAGTATGACTTTTATAACTGTTATATAAAGCACAGTAAATTTATCATGGGTATTGGCGAAATTCAAATTTCCTTTTTATTTTAACCTTTTTGTCTCTGGCCTGTAAATAACTTAAGTAGTTTTAGAAAAATTTTATACTAATTTCCTTTGAAATACACTGTTTTTTTTTTAAAGATTTATTTTTATTATTTTTTCATTGGAAAGGCGGATATACAGAGAGGAGAGACAGAGAGGAAGATCTTCCGTCCAATGATTCACTCCCCAAGTGAGCACAACGGGCCGATGCTATGCCGATCCGAAGCCAGGAGCCTCTTGCGGGTCTCACAGGGGTGCAGGTTCCCAAAGCTTTGGGCTGTCCTCGACTGCTTTCCCAGGCCACAGGCAGGGAGCTGGAAGGGAAGCGGGGCTGCCGGGATTAGAACCGGCGCCCATATGGGATCCCGGGCGTGCAAGGCGAGGACCTTTAACCACTTGCGCCACCGTGCCGGGCCCGAAATACACTGTTTTTAAGATCAGATTTGGAAGGCCCGGCACAACAGCTCAGTAGCTAAATCCTTTCCTTACAAGCACTTGGATTCAATATGGGTACTGGCTCATGTCTAGGCTGCTTAACTGCATATACAGCTCCCTGTTTGCGGCCTGGGAAAGCAGTAGAAGATAACCCAAAGCCTTGGGACCCTGTACCCAAGTGGGAGGCCCAGAAGCTCCTGGATCCTGGCTATGGATCAGTTAAGCTCCAGTCACTTAGGCCACTTGGGCAGTGACCCAGTGGACAAAAGATCTGTCTCTTCTTCTCTCTGCAAATCTTTCTTTCAAATTAAAATAAATAATTTTAAAATAATAGATTAAACATGGAATATAGAATAACCTTTATTTTTCTTTCCTCTTGAAACCTGATGCTACCTTTGAAGAACTAACACAGCTATAGTCTGACCTTCAGTTGCTCTTAAAAATAACTCACTCATTTTAAGTCACAAAATTGGATTCAGTACAATCAATGCATAGAAAAGAATATAACTCTGCTACATTCTCACAATAGCACATCTTTCCCACATTCTGCTGCAACATTGATACCAGCAATAATCCAGTGTCAGCACTTTTCTTATGTCTTGGTGGTCATCAGTATTCATGCTTTGCAGGCCGGAAAGAAAGTGTTTCTTTGTCCATATCTGTTCTGACAATTTGATATATTTAGGTTTATCACATGAATATCGTTTGGTGATATTTTTGGGGTTCAGTAAAAATAGAAGTTTTTTCAGCTGTACAGAGCTATAGTTTATGATAAAATTTGTACAAGGCAGAGATGATGATGAAGCTATATTGTTTTTTTGCATGTAAGCCAATTTCATAATTCTTAGACTTTTCTTCATTTAATCTGCAAAGGAAGTCATATCCACCATATGGGGTTAATCTCACCTGGCTATTCTTAGCATGATCAGAACACCTTATTTAGTATCTGTTAGAGTCAGACTACCAAGGCCTCTATATAGGTTTTGGATGTTAATGAACACTGGCAGAAAAGGAGACTTGGAGACGTTCAAAGACTTTTTCAAGCACACCACAGTTTTAATATTGTAATATGACTTATTGATATCTGAAACTATGCATCTACAACTTGTGTTGTACTAATACTTAAATGATAAGGTCAGTAACTATGGTGTTTAAGAATTTCCTGATTTTTTTTTTTTGCATAAGACAATGCATCACACTGACAATTCTAACACAGGAGAGGACAAGACAAAGCATGCAGATTCTGAAAGCTAACTCTGTCTCCCTCCATAAGCCTTAATGCCTATCACCAGGAAGCTAAAGTAAAAAAGAAGTTTATTCCAAGTTTATGGAACATTAAAATCTCACAGGCCCTATTCTGTGACTTGAATGAGCATAAACCCAAACAATATTATCTGTGTGGACTAAGGGATGCAATAAGGATCATATCACCTATTTTTTTTCTGTCTCCCTAAGTTTCTGAAATTCTCACACTTGGAACAATTTTTTAAGTTATCATTTGCAAAAAAAAAAAAAAGATGCAATTAGAAACCATTGTGATTAATAAGTCAGCCCAAAAAGTTTAACATGTCTTCCCTAAGTTGTAATAATTAATTTACAAAGCACAAAAATGCAATCTATATGAGTAAAATTGACATGTGGAGGTATGAATATTATTTACAGTCTATTTCTCTAGTCTTGAGAAACAGTGGTTTTTCCGCTTATTACTTGTTGTTTATTTGGTGCAGGATTAAGCTTGTGATTATAAACTGAAATTACACCATTGTGATAAGAAGATAATAAGAGCAGAAGAGGGAGGATGGTAGAATGGGCAGAAGGCAGGAAAGGTAAGCTTCTAAATGTGTAACATGAAATACATAAAATTCACTTTATATACATAAGAAAAATTGAAAGTAAGGAATCTTAAAAAGGTAATATTTTTGGACTTGTACTGAAGTTTGACACCGTCCTACGATTTTCAACCAAATCACTCTTTGGCTTTAACTTTAGGCTCTGGTTTTAGAAAACTGGTTTTCTGATTGGCATTTTGTGCTACATCTGGTGACTCTGAACTTGTGAAGACTCATGAGGATTAACACAATTCTAACACGTGTGACCACAGCAATCATTTTACTGCATCTGAAAATATAAACAGTAATGGTTTTATTATTTTAAATTTCAAATACCTATCAAACACAATTTATCAGCAACATAGCACTGATGGAAGGCATACTAGAAAGTATTTCATTTGATAGGATAGAAACTGCTGAGGTAAAACTATCATTTTAGGCAACTTAACTGAAAAAAACTTAGGTACAAAACCAACTCAAGACAACATCTAGCAGAAGCTCTACTTTCTACCTGATTTCACTAGGAAGAAAGCAAATCTGTTCCACTTAGAATAGTAATCTGAATTGACACCTGCAGAATGAATTAAGCATGTGACTAACTAGCTACTGCATACTCTACATAGGAACAGCAATTATTGCTGAGTGTTACATTTGCAGAGGAAAAACACATGTGGTTCTTCGAGCAGAGAGAATGCCAAAGTGATGGAAGTGTGTGCTTATGAACAAGAGAAACAGGATGCATAAGCTGAGACAAGAAAATAGTCCAAGACTGGCTCAGGCAGATCCCTCAAGCCCATGGATATGAAGCTTGAATCTAATGTTAAGTCATTACGCCATGAAAGAAATGATCTGATGATAAATCCTTCAAGATTTCTATCAAGAGAGAGCAACCAGCATAATCTAGCCACTAGAAGGATAATCAAGATGAATTTCATCACAGAAGCCAATGGAGGAGAGAATTTTTGGTGGTGAAAGGAACTGATCAATGCTGCAAAACATTACGGAAGAAAACAGAGGCTTAGTGTTGAAAACACATTCAATAAAACAGTGATAGCAGAAGTTGAATTGTGAAGTAGTAAAATAAAACCCATAACTTGGTAAAAGAATTCAGGCAACTACATCTGGAAAATAAAGCGGAGGAACAACAATGATAGCCTTCTAAATTGTAGTAATGCTGGGGGGTGGGGATGGAGTGTGCAAATTTCAGTTTAGATGCAGAAAGGACAAAAAGCCAACAAATTAAGGAAAGACAGAGAGGGGAAGCAAGACCCCAGAAGAGGAAGCCTAGGACTGTATCTGTTTCAGAGGTGGAAGAGACACCTGGGCAAAGATTCAGGGAAGAAAGACATTAATGGCAGGATAAAGGAGACCTACCAAAGCAACAGAGTACGTGGGAGACTCCAAAAGCAAGCAGAATTGGAAGAATGCATTCTATTAACTATCAAAGTAGGCCTCACAAGACAAAAAAGAACTGACAAAAAAGTCTATTGCTGGAGATCAGAAATCACACAACAGAAGAAAAAACATTGACAGTAAGTGGGAATATTTTTATTTTGCTCTAACTGATGAGGATAAATCTTTTTCTAAACACACATTCTAAAATATAATGTGGGAAAACACAGTATATTCTTTTTCAGATAAGATGATAATTGTGGAGTATGAGAGAGATCATGCCAGACAAATCTAGGATGTATTAAGGAGCTTTTATTAACCAAACCTGGTGATCGCAGAACCCATTCGAAAATAACAAATGACAAGTCCAGCGGCAATCCAGTCTGAATTGAAACCCGGAGAGGAACATATTACTCTGAAGTCCATCTGTTAAACTGAAGACCTATGTTCCAGCCTCCCCAGCAATATAAGTTACCCCAAGAGACATGCAATGAACAACCTGGAAACACTTACAAAGCTGTAAACATTCACCTTTTCCTGCCTCCTCTGTTCACATTCCATTATTGCTAGGCCTCATCTCTCCTGGAACTCTTGAAAGTACACAAATCACAAATACAAAGCATCTTAGCATTTGCATCTTTACTGACTCTCCTAAGCAGTGAAAAGAGGGCGAGGAATACATATACAGGGCCCATGTTCAAGGGCTACCTGATGCCAGAATCTCTCTGTGGGAAGACAGCAAGCAGGTACTGGTGTGGCCAAGAGTCAGCGTGCCAGAGCAATGGAAGTGACCAAGAAAGTACCCAAAAAGCATGCTGTGCTCAAAGGTGAAAGATTAGCCAGTTGAGCCATTGTGCTGGTCACCAATATTAAGCATATTTAATGATGGTTTCTAAAATAACTTTGGCTGTCTCTCTATCCTACTTCAACCCAGCATTTTTGTACATTAGAGAGAGAGACCTCTACTCAAGTTAGGAACAATGTTTCTACTATTAAATCAGCATAATCTACTATTGAATCTACATGTACTATTCATAGTATACATGCCTTTTATCTAAAAGGTTAGTTATTATTTTCTTTAAATGCATATTTATTTGAAAACAAGAGAATCAGAGACAGATACAGATAGATCTTCGATCTGGTGGCCTACTGCCCAAAAGCTCATATGTAGGGCAGGACAAGACAGGAAATAGGAACTAAACTCAGTTTGGGTCTCCTACAGGAGTGGCAGTGACTAAAGTATTTAAGCTACCACCTGTTCCCTTCCAGGGTACACATTAGCTGGAAATTAGATACAAAGAAGAGCAGGAACATAAAACTATGCATTCTGATATGGGATGCAAGTATCTTAAATTCTGCACTAAACAGCTGCTCCAATGGTATCTTTTCATATTATGTAACTTGTATTGAAACTATTTCACATAAATCTGCAATATTTTATCACAAGAAGAAAGCACACTCAAAGTTTTGAAGTTATATTTGATTTGCGGTACATATTCAGCAGCAGCTGTTGAGTACTGAGACTGGATATGGAACATTTAAAAATGTTTGAAATATATTATTTTTTTTAAGGTTTATTTATTTGAAAGTTACAGAGCCTGAGAGGAAGAGACAGCAAAACCTTCTATCTGCTGGTTCTGCCAATGCTGGCCACAGTGGTCAGAGTTGCTAGCTTCTTCAAGGTCTCTCAAATGGTTGGCAGATCCTAACTTAAGCCATCTTCCACTAGTTTTTCCCAGTCCATTTGTAGGGAGCTGGATTGGAAGTTGAGCAGCTGGTTTATGAGCCAGCATCTATATTGGATGTTAGCATTACAGGAAACACCTTTATAAGCTATACAACAAGGCCAGCTTTATTTCTTTTTGTTTAAGTAATTTAATAAAACATTAGATTCACAGTCAATGAAAATGTATCGTTATTATCAATTTTCATGTTAGTGTGATATTAATATTAACTAACTACATGTTAGTGTAGTTCAACTACATTGAACTAATTCAATGTAGTTGAGATACAATTTTAAGAATATAATGATATTTCCCTGCCTCCCTCTCTCTCAGGTTCAAAATATTATAGCCTTGTCTCAAAGTTTTCACGTCTTCTATCATACTCTTACCTTCTCATAATACAGAAAATGAAAGAAAACAGACATCAATTTCAGCAACTTCAATTAAACAATCTCAACCAATCCCCCTGAAAATTCATTCTGTGAATGTCTTTAGTTCAACAGATATATTTCACAGTTTTTTAAGATGTACCTTGGTGATAACTAAATGCTGCAGGTTTATTGCACTGATGGCCTTGAGGCAACACTTTACAATACCTACTTCCAGGCGTTTTCCTCTGGTGATCATATGAGAAAGCCCCGCATTCTTTAAAACACAGTAGAGTGACTGGAATTTTTCATCAGTGCATGCTTTAGTGGACTTCTCTGCTTGCATCTTCTTATGGCAGTCTCTGACTCACTGTCAAAGAACAGCACGGGGCAATGTCCCATGGTCAAAGACCCATTGGTTTGGAAGGCACAAAAACTTGGGTTTCAGCAACTTTCTAAGCATTTTACCCTTCTTTGGCTTGATCTCACATATAAACAGAGATTGAAATACTGCTTACATCATGGTGATCTCAAAAAAATAAATGAATTTATACAAGCAGACTGTGTAACAAAAAGTTCTATTTATTTAATAGCAGCACTGCTGCTCAATCTAGGCTTTTTCCAATTCCAATTCTTTAATATTCTAAGTTTCAAAAAACCTCAGTCCTCCAATTAGAAACTGTAGATTATTATGGTGTTGAATATATGAATTCTATTTTTTTACATTATCAACAATAGCAACACAACTTTTCCCAAAATAACTTTATACAAAGAGGTTATGCAAACTGAAATACGTGATTAAGCATAAGATAGTTTAATAGTGATTGTCTTAGTTACCTCAAGATCCTATGTTATCTTTTAAATACTATATTTTAAAATGAAAATCTACACTCTGGAGTAAAACCTGAATTCACAAGGGTGAAGTAAATCTAGAATCTGAATGATTTTATAGCAAAGAGATAGATGGCAAAACAATTGCAGAATAAAAGACAATTCAGGGAGCTACATTTTTTGATTTAGTCATGTTGTTATTAGACTTCTCATTTTACTGCCAGTACATCTTGCAACCTCAAATGTTTATTTTCTCTCTTAAGCAAAGAGCTTAGATCAACACAGCAATATAAAATATGTGTTTATGCAAATATTTTTTACTTTACTTCCTCTTTGCATTGCAGTCCTTAATAGTCCTTAATATCAATATTTAATTACTATCAAATTGAAGTAAATTATTATAAGACATTTAAACATATGGAAAAATTTTAAATGCAAAAATCCAGTGCTTTCATAAAGAAAAAGAAAACAAGAAAGAGGTGCCCTCATTAACTCCAGGATGAGATCCAGAAACCATCTTGTCTTGAATTTAATAATGCTTAGGATTCAAGAAGCTCTCCTCAGTCCTATCAAAAGGTCTCGAACATGTATTCATCCTTTGACTTTCACAGAATTTGCAACAGACTTTCTTTTAACTGCAATGGATCATAATTGCTGTCACATCTCCCCTCAAGGCAGCTGGCACTGAATTAGTAGATTAAGTTTTCAAGAATGTGGCTAAGCAGAAGATGAAACAGAAATTCTTGTCATGGACTATAATGAAGTGATTTCAAGCAATTTTCAGAATCTTAAAAATGGCTTCCAAGAGTGCTCCTACTCTGCAATAGTCTACACTGGTCTTGAACACAAAGGCATGGGCAAAGCTGTATCAGAACGTAAATGTTCCTTATCGATACCTGGCATTGGAAATATTCAGTCAGTACAAATAAGGTGGGACATGAACTGAGCCAGAAAATCATTTGTGGAAAATTCATTTGTGGAAAATATTCAATGTGAAATTAAAAATATAACATGGTAAAAACTGAAAATATTTTTGTCAATGATATACTCAATAATACTGCGCACAAAATTACAAAGCCTACTGTTGTGGAGTTGATAGAACATAACAGAATTGCTTTACTGGTTAAAAATCTCTAGCAGTAGTGTAAAAAATGATTACATGTGTGCATGAAGACACACTTTATGTGTGGCAATAATTTAAAGTATATTTCACATAGTAAATGTCATATCTGGCTATTCTTTCCATAGAATGTGATCAAATTAATCTGCATATGTAGAAGCATTGTATTAATTTTTTTGGTTTGCCATCACAAAACATTATTGTTACTCATGAGTAACAATACTTATCAATGGGTGACAATAGCTAGTTGTAGGACACTCTGTAAAGACACAAACCTGTAGCTTCCCAATTCTGTTTAATAAAATACACAGTATCCACAATTAATCTATGCACATACTTACATACTTTTAATCTATGCACAATCTTACATACGTTATATCATGGGAAGATAATTTATAATAGCTAATGCTTGTAGATGCTCTGCAAATTTGTGTTGTACTGTTCATGGAATAATCAAAGTTATATAAATGTTCTGTACTGTACAGTACTGGCAGGATTTATTTTTCCAATAAAAATATTTTGCACCCTCAACTGGCTGAACTCATGGGTGTGGAACTTACAGATATGAGAAGTTCTGGTGGTTAAGACTCCAGGATCAAGGTGTCAGAAGTTTTCTCCTGGGGCCTCACTCTTTGGCTTCAGTTGGTCACATGTTGGCTCTGTCTTCCTATGCCTGTTCTCTGTAAGAACACACTCCTTAATGTCCTTTGTATGTCCATATTTCATATTTTTCTAAAAATACAGTCAGATTATATTGAATGTCATTATAGAGGCTTCCCTTCATTAACTTATAAGACCTTTTGCTCCAAAGAGGAGCCACACTCAAAGGTATAGGAGGTAAAGGTTTCAACATAAGAACATGGGGGCATACAAGACCAGTACAAAGAGTTTTCAGCTTAAAAAAAGAACTAGTAACAAGAAGTACATAGACATGATGGGCAATTAAATTTTCAAAGTATTTTTTTTTTACAGATCCTGTGATGTCATTAGCATTTTCAGTATTTTAAACTGTGTAACTTGTACTATTTTATAATTTGAAGCACATAAATACTTTTCTAACTTTTCTGTAGAAATCATTTTATGTTTTTCAGTGCCTACTAAACCAGGATCCATTGCACCTCTCCAGTTCAGTCTATCTAGTGCCACTATTCTATTGACTAATCTCTGAAATCAAAATTCTCCTGGCACTGAAAAATAAACATGCACACTTCACTTCAATAAAAATATATCTGCATTCTGAATAGAAACAATCACCTCAGTAGTGATATATTGAAATGGTTTTATAGCAGGCCATACACTCACACACTCACACACACACACACACAAGCTTGTTTCATCGCTGCTATTTATGATATCCACTTATCCTTCAAGTTCTTGAAATATTAATATTAGATATTAAATTCCTTGCTGTGTTCTTATTTTACTATTTTTTTTCCATAACTTGTTTCTCCCTATGTATATCAAGGTCATAAATAGGAAGTTTTGAAAATACCAACAAGCAAAACTTTACTTACTGACAAAAAAATGCATCTGACCTTGGCAAGAAGAAAACTAAGGATTTTATGTTCCCATATTAAAGTCTATGCATCATTATTTAATGGGACATGAATTATATAAACCAAGTTTAGTGCTTTTCTGGTACCTCAGCATGCACTGGGTATTATCCAAGCTGTGCCTCAGGTCTAACGAGATGGAATCCAGAAGAGAAAATTACTTGAATGACCTAAAGAACTAGTCTACTTGACAGATACTCACCAGAATAATGAGTTAGAAAAAGTCGATGTTTAATTTATAAAATCCTCATGTTTTGCATTTCAAGAGATCTTCCTAACTTACATCCAATCAGAATTCCATCATGTTTAATTTCATGTTTGAAGTCACATAAAAGTAATGAAGCTTGTCAAGCACTCTCACTTTGAACATTTCCTGAAATGTTGAGAATTCAGGTCAGAGCTTCAGGTGCTAAATGCCTCTCTTGTTTCATAATAATCACAGTTCACCTTCACTCACTTATGTTTGAAGTAAAATACTCTGGGTTTCATAGGACAAAGCCACTTTGAAAATATTAAAGAAATTATAGTTCAAAGAAAGTAACTATTTTTTTTATAAATTTGAAATTCATGAAGCTTCTGAATTTGGATCTAGATATTTCCACCTCGTCGGATGTAACAGTCATGAGCAAACATATCAGATTTTGTTCCAATCAAAATAAAAACAAAGAAAAGGCTGATTGCACATGGTTTTAGGCTGAAAAAAATTAAATCACTTGGGAAAAATGTCGTTTCATGACTCAAAGATTTTATTATTCATATTCGTAGAAATTGTCACTTTATTTACATTCATGATACTGAAATTTGAATAGAAATGATAATTTCTAAAATGCCATCTATTGAAACTGTTCCCTAAAGGTCACATAAGGAAAAAAAAGGTTGTTTTGTTGTTTCTGAGATTTAATTCTTAAACTCTCGACATCAACATCCTTGCTGTGTTATTTTAATTTCTCAATTCTCTCCATGTCTATCAAAGTCAAAATTTAGCAAGTTTTGAAGATATCAATAGAAAAATAGAGTAGAGGAAGACATGGAGTGAGACTTTAATTTTCTTCTGTCTTCTCTCAAACTCAAACAGTTTTACTTACCAGGACAAGGGTATTACCCACTTTTATCTTAATGTAAGGGAAAAACTACAAAGCATATTATCTGTACTCACTATTATTTTGAATCAATCATTCCTGTAACTCACGTACTTTGAAGGGCTTGCTCTATTTTCCCAAACAATAAGCAGTGGTCAAGTCCTTCCCACCTGAATCATCTGTGTAACACATTTTGGCTGCATAAAACTGCACAAAAGTAGGAGGCATGTTTGCTCATGCCTGAAGACTGACATGATACTTTGCCAGCCTGGCTTCCTTTGACATCAACATTGAGGAAACTACTGCATGTCTCCATCACACAACTTTTTTCATACTAAATTGGATATCCTCTTCCTCTCCCTGAAATGAGATTACATCCAAAACAAAGAGGTGGATATGTAATGAGTATCAGTTCTGAGTTTAGGGCAGCAGAGGAGTAAGTTTCTGATAGCCCACGTGGCATTTAGAACACAGACAGCTTCAATGGCTTACTACAGTTCAGATCATCATCTTCTGGACCATGATTTTACACACTGTAATATATGACTCTTCATTCGTGAGTTGAATCATGATCCCTAAGCAAGTCTTACGAAAAGAATTTAGGAGCACAAACACCTATGGAAACAAGAGCCTTCACCAAAAATAGAAAATGTTGAAGGAAATTTTTGGAAAAAATTATGCACGAATCCAGGGAATATGATACCATCTGTGCTTCTTGTCACATTATTTTTACCCTTAAATTTACATATTGTATTTACAAATGTTTCTGTTCTCAGGTTAATTTTAAGAGCTTAAGTTGGGCATTTAAATGTTTGAATAAAACATAACTAAACAAATTTGAAAACCCAAATCTTGGATGCTGAATGCATATAGATGACAAATTTTTCTCTCCAATTGTCAGCCAACACTTCAGTTCAGTTCCATCTGTCCAAAAGCCCACTAGGCATGTCCAACTTATTATACAACCACCATCTCAAAATTATCTAAAACACATTACTTTTCTTTTTCCAGAAGTACTGCTTTGCATTATTTTTAATCACTATTTTACTGAAACCCCATTATTTTACGCACAATTCAGCTACATCTTTCTCTCATCCATCTCTATACTCTTTAACAAACCTCTAGACATAGTACTTTAAAAAATTTATTTTATTAACCTAGTCTAGTTCTCACAATTTGTATCTCAATTACTAAATTAAATCTCTAAACCTATGTATCTTGAAATGCAACATTTAACTAGAATGCATTTTCAATGGAAACAACAACCAAGCCCGTAAACTAAGTGTACTAAAAATAGCATGTTTAATATATTTAACAGTTGAGAAATGAGTGTTGAGACGTTTGAAGTTGTAAGTATCTGAACGGATACTGTGATTGGGGGCAAGCCAGGCCAGGTAAGGCTATGGCACTGATGGCAAAGGCCAAACTGGGTGATAAGTAATGCCGGGCTGGGTCAGAGAAACCTCTAGCACACATAGATCTGTGGCTGGAAGCAGGCTGGGTCAGGGAGCTAAGTAAGGGAACACTCCAGCTGGGTTACAGTACCTACTGGTGAGAGCAAGAGCTGGAATGGGGGCAGTGGTCTGGGCTAGAGATGGCTGCAGTGTCCTTTAGCATGCGTGTAGACTGGGTCTGGGGTGTGCCACACAGGGCTGAGCCCCAGCACCCAATAGTGCTCATGAGAGCTAGAGTGGGTACAGGACAGTCTGGGTTAGGTCTCTGCATCCACTGAACCATGTAAGAGCTGGGTCTAGGGTTGGGCCAGGAAGGACTGGGCTTTAGCACTCACAAGCAAGAACTGGAATGGGTATGAGCTGGTGGGGCAAGGCCACTGTACCTGCCAGGATAGTAGATGGACCAAATCAGATTGTGCCAAGCACCCACTGATCTGTGTAAGACCTGCAACTGGGAGGTGATCTGAGAAAGGGACTTGGAGAATTTCTGTCAGGACACAATACTTGCAGGTGAATGCAGGAACCAAGGCTGGGAACAGCCCAGACCTAGCCAGGATACAGTAACCACCAGCATATCTTTGGGTCAGGTCAGGGGGAGGATCAGGCTGGGACAGTGCATAGACCCACTGGCAGACGTGAGAAACAGAACAGGGTGCAGGACATGCTAGGTTGGGCCACAATAGTAGCCAGTTCACATTAGGGATAGGACTGGAGGCTGGCTGGACTGGACTGGGCTGTAGCATCTGCCCGGCTAGACAGTAAGTGGCACCCACCAGCATCAGAGTGGGTTGGAGAGGGGGGATGGTCAGGCTGAGCTAGGCTCTAACAACCACTGATGTGTATGAGAGCTGAATGAGATGCAGAGAGGACTGGACCAGTCTGCTGAACACACCTGCATCCATGGAAACTGGGGCTGGGGATGAGTCTTGTGGGAATTACTGGAGCTCACCTCAACTAGGCTGCAGTTCCCACTGGTGTTAGTGATGATCGAGCATGTGGTGAGAAGGGTTATGCTGGGCTGCACCATCCATCAGTTTGTGTATGAGACATCAGTTTGTGAACTGACCCAATAACTGCAATCACAGGTTTCTTTGGGGATCCCCCCCCAACTGGATCACTAAACTAAAAACTCCAACCATGGTGAAAACCGCAGGATCTGTGCTCTGACCATGAAGTGCTTGTGTCAGTACTGGGTCTCCACAGTTTCTAAGGCCTATGCAATGTAAGGTATGCTCAGATGTTCTTTGGGGACATGACAACCAGTTCACTGAGGCCTACGGAGGATGCTGAGTACCACTGATGACAGAACAAATTGGACAAATCTCCCAGCGAAGCTGCAACAGCAAGTGCCTAATTGAGTGGAGATTGTAGGGTAGACTATATGAGCCAATGGAAGGATTTCCTTGAAAGAATTTCCTCACCCTTGCAGCAATGAAATCAACAGATCTCAGAACTGTCAAAACCACTTACACAGTACCCTCAGAACATGCTCCACATTGGGATCCCTAAGATGACATGAAGTGGCTGTCCTCCAACCTGAGGTGACTGCTATGGTTGGACTGCTGGGAGTAACCCTCTCCCCTTCTTTCCCCACTTTCCCCAGATACAGGAAGAAAAAAGGAGGTTGAAAACAATTCTCATTCCTCTTCCCACATTCCCTCCTCACCCTAATCAGTGGTCCTCATGGGCATGCATTCCTCCATCTATGTAAATATCATGAAAACAAAATAGTTTTTTTTTTTAAAAAAAAAAAACCATAATCACAAAAGCCCTTACAAAGGGAAAAACCTAAAAGGTGACGAGATGGAGAAAGGGACAGGGAGAAAGAAGTGAAGGAGAGAAGGAAAGGTATAGGGAAGATTTGAAGATAAATAAGGCATGTGGGAAACCTCTAGAAGGCAAGGAACAGATGTTGCCCTGCAGCATCCAAAAGGAACATGGCCTGACACCTGAATTTTACCTCAGTATGATCCATTGAAACTTTTGATCCTCCAGAACACTAAGATAATGAATGCATGTTGTTTTGATAACTTAATATACTTTGCTAACAGTCCATGAGAAAGTAATACACTGGTCTTTATGGGAAAGCACATACACACAAAAAAAGTTTGAACGGTTTTATTTAGAATTGGACAGGGAAAGAATTTCAAATGCAAAGGTCCCATAGCAGAGCTGAAAGAGCGAGAGCAGCTCATTGCTGGGAACTTTCAGAACAGGAAATACACAGGAGCAAAATCCAAACTCAGCAGAACAAAATGAGCAAGCAATGAGAAGGTCCAGACAGAAGGAGAATGTTGGAATCCTTGCCAAACACGTTAAAAACCAACGTGCATTGTTTCAACACAACACAAAAACAGGGATTTAAAAAAAAACATTAAATTATTCAGGTTCTTAAACAGATCAACTGTTAGAAACATACTTTGAAGGTGAAAGAAGGATGGAGACATATAGTGTTTATCAAGGCTGTCACAGAGTCAAAAGTTGTTGACTACAAACATGAAATATATGAAGACATTAAGTACACACCCTCAATATGTGTACTACTGAACTCTGAATCATAAGACATACAAAAATGTGAAAAGTCTTTAAAAATACACATACTTGGAAATTTTTTTATCATTTTCTTGTTTGATTCCCAGTGGATTATCTAGCGAGTTGGTTGATTTAGGTTGACCTTCCCTTGATGACTACAGGATGTCAAACTTTGAGTGTTTTTGAGTGCAGTGTACATAGAATCAGCAGGAAAGTGTAACTTAAGCCAACTTAAGCCACATTACTCTGGGTCTACGCACAGAGATCCCAGTTCAGTATCTCTGGTGAGGCTCGGACACCTCTATCTTTTAGTAAGACCATGAGTGATAAGAAACATGTGGAAGCTTTTGTTCACAACCGTAAGATACACAGGCCTATGAACTATCCCTACATTTTCTTATAGGCCTTGTCTTCTTTATTTACTGAGTGTGACAGCATCTTTTTAAAAGACAGAATACATTCCTGAATATTAGGCTTAGCAGAGTCGCTATTCATTTAAATATACAAATGTTCATACTAACAGATTCACAATATGAAAGTTACTACCTATTCTCTAACTGCCCTTTTTTGGAGGTTAAAATTATTGGAAATCAGAGAAAAAGCATACAATGTCAATTTCTTATACTCCAGGTTTTTTATGGAGTTTCTATTGGGAGATAGATCAGAATTCCTACTGGAAAAAAAAAAAATGTCCTGATCATAATAGTGCTTCTGGTTTCTAATTTTAACTATTTTAAATCATTTAAATTATTCAGTGCCTAACAACATGCACCTGATCTGGTCATGCGCCTCAATTACCTGGTCCCACCACACAGGCCACTCCTTCCTATTGTTGGCAGCATTTTTCTAAATGTCTGCACTCAAGGTCACCAGCTGCCTGCCCTCTTAGCAATGAAGTATGAATCTCAAAGTTGACATTCATGTCATCAGTGAGAACACTGCCCTCTTAGAGTTCCCATATACCTACCTACTTGCCATTAGAGCAAACAAAACGTGTTCAACTTAAACCTAGAAAATTCCACCATTACAAACAACTTCTTGTAATTTGAGTGAGGTACATGTAATAGGAGAATTTTCTTCTCTCCGTGATAAGTTGTTCAAGTAAGTTCTTTTGACACGCATTGATTCCTGTGATTTTCACTCTGGGTGCACAGAATGGAAATGGGAAGAAAAAAAAATTAAAACACTCACACCTAAGAACAACCCTGTATTTAAAACTCCCTGAAAGACAGACACAGTTTAAAGATGCTTCCTCCATTTCATATCATTTAAAAATCATTGCAATTTATAGTCCTTCCAAATCACACTGGAAATGAAGCTGAAAGCTCAACAGTAGTATGAGTATAAACAAGTCACATCGAAACAAAAACAAAACAATAGAATTTCAGGATTTTAAATCTGGTCATTACTGACATAAGCACTGAGATTTGCCAAAGGCTGGGGAAGGGTACAGCTGAACGAAATGGGAAGAACAGGACTTTGAACATGGACCCAACCGGTTTAACCCAGCTGCATCAGCTGAGCCTCATTTTGCAGGACAGTAGAACAGGAATGGCAATCCTCCCATTTTTAGGACTATTGGAAGGATTAAGATGAAGCAGAATAAAAGGCTTATGACAACACGTGGAAAGTGGCTTATATGCCCCAAATACTCCTATTCACCTCAAACGCAGAGGAGCAGCAGTGGCTGCTATTGCTGCTGTTGTTAAGTAGGACACTCAACCTCTCTAAACACCTTGTCCCCCCCCATCAAGACTTTGACTGCTTCAATGTCCAGGTAAAGCTAATGACACATCTAATCTGGTGCAATTCCCACCACCCCCACCAGAAGGTAATGGACAGTCTAACTGGAGACTAAGAAGGTGTGAAGGAAGATGAAATTTACCTGCATCTGTGGGGCAAAGGCCAAGGATACGACTAAGTTCTACAATGGTAAATCCTTCTAGAACAAATAACTAGGAGCCACCACTCTAGATGCGAAACAGTCCACTGGTAGAACAGCTCTACTGTTAATCATTTTATAAGCTGTCAAGACAGAGTGAAACAAATTTCTCTGCATTCTATTACCAGACATTATCATACCAGCTATGATTCCAGAAAATGTCTACCAGTCCATCTGTTTAATACAACTGATTAAGCAATTCCGTTCATTTAAGCTAGAGCTAGTTATTGTTGACAGCCCACCACAGACAATGAACTACAGCACCCATTACAGGCGGATCTAGAATTCCAGAGTCAAACATGGCTGAAAGTTAACCAGGAAGGGGGTAAAAGGATATTGAAGCAGACACACAAAGGGAAGCCATGAGAAGGTAGAAGATGGCAGACATCCACAAGCTGCAGAGTTCTGAAAAGTCACAAATGTGCACACCTTGATCTCAAATGCCTAGCTCCAAGACTTGTGAGAAAATACTATTTGCTGTTTAAGTCCACTGTCTATAGTACTTTGTCAGTCAGATCAAACTAATACATCCGTAAAAATAAATATTCACATTTTTAAATCTTTATTTACTTGAAAGGCAGAACTGCAGAGACAGGAGAGATAAATCTTCATATGCTGGTTCACTTCCCCAATGGCTCCAATAGCTAGAGCTGTACCAGGCTGAAACCAGAAGCCAAGAGCTTAACTTAGATCTTCTTCATAGTTGCAGGAGTCAAAGGACTTGGGCCATCTTTTTTAAAGATTTATTTTAATTTTATTGTAAAGTCAGAGATACAGAGAGGAGGAGAGAGGGCGGAAGATTTTCTGTCCACTGATTCACTTCCCAAATGGCCACAACAGCTGGAGCTGAGCCTATCCAAAGCCATGAGCCCAGAGCCTCCTGTCGGTCTCCCATGTGAATACAGGGTCCCAAGGTTTTGGACCATCCTGAATTGCTTTCCCAGCCACAAGCAGGGAGCTGGATGGGAAGCAGGGCTGCCAGGATTAGAACCAGTGCCCGTATGGGATCCCAGCATGTGCAAGGCAAGGATTTTAGCTGCTAGGCTATCACACCAAGCCCAGACTCGTGCCATCTTTTGTTGCTTTCCCAGGCACATGAATGAAATCTGGATCAGATATACAGCAGTCAGGACTAGAGTCAGCTCCCATATGTGATGCCAGCATTGCAAATGAAGACTCAAGCCATTAAACCACAATGCTATACCCAAATATTCAGGTTTTGTGAAGAAATAAAGGGATGGAGGGAAGGGGCAGAGAGGGTAGACTGCAGATAGGTCAGTCCCATTTGCTGCATGTTGCTTCCACAACAATGTTGACTTCCTAATTTTATCCTATTCACATCTTAAAGAACAAAAGGTAACAAATACTGGACTCAGTCAATCTTCCACTTCCCTTGAAAGTCAATATCACACAATTATATTTAGATTAAATCTGACAAAACAGTTTTATATTTACTGAAGGCAATGATTCATTTTGACTTGTAAGTTTTTTAATCATTAAAAGTGTGACAAGAGGCAGTGGTTATTTATGTATCTATTTTGTTTAACTTTTTTTTTTTTTACCATATAGTTCCCTAGGTTCAGGATTTCCCCTCCTTCCACTCTCCCACTGATTTCCCCTAAATTATTATAGTACTACAGTCCCTCAAAAACTAATTTAGAGACAGCGACAGAGGAGATATGACAGCTCATCCCTAAATGCCTGCAACTTCCAGTTTCCAGCTGAAACAAAGCAGGGAGCTGGGGACTCAATCCAGCTCTCTTATGTGGGCGGCATGAACCACATTCTTGATTCATCACTACTATCTCTAAAGTTCTACCCCAGAAGAAAGCTGAAACCAGGAGCCAGAACAAGGAATTGAACCCAGAGAGCCTAATGAGTGCCCACTGATGATTATACCACAAGGACAGACACTCATCCAAGCAGGGATTGAATGTGTTCTTGTTATTTATCCCTCTACACCTGGAACCATGCTTGCCCTTGCCGTTGCTTAGGAAATAGTTGAGGAATGCTCAAAGATACAATGAAGAAAAAATACTATTTCTGTTTATTCCTGATGATAGTATACATCCTGGCAAGAAAAAGAGAAGTAAAACTATCAAGGATGAACAAAAACAACTATCATATTACTCTACAAATAACCACAATATAATTAAGTTGATGAACTATTCATAAATTTTAAGAAAGCTATATTTGTTTTTCTACACTAAAAATATTCCAATGACCAGTCAGAAAATATAATCAAAAATAAGACACCTTTACTAATAAAGAAAACGTTACAGAGAAGGAATCAAAGTGGGCAAAAAAAAAAAAAAATCACAGCAATAAAATAGCAGATAACTAAGCAAATAAAACAAAAGATACTCGATGATTCTCTGAACTCTAAAAGGTAATTTAACGCATCCTATGATTATATTGCAAATCAAGGTTTTGAGAAATATAAAAAAGACTAAGGTGGGGAAATAGTTAAATAGAAAAATAAAATGGGATTCCTAGTTGTAAATATCCTTTAAAAAAAAAAGTACTTCAGACAATTAAAAACCTGTAACAATGAAGTTAATGAAGAAAGATACAGTGTTGTCCTTTTCAACTTTGATATCCTATAATAGTGTCAAGAGACTTAATTGTAACATTGGAGAAGGCATAGGGGATTGGGATGGTTGATAATGGAATCATAAGACAGCGATAGATCAAAAAGCTTAAATCATTCAGACTAATGTGTACAAATAATCTTATACTACCATAAATTTTAAAGTAGAAATGAAATGTGATGAAAGCATATTATGAATTTTGCATGCAAGCATAGCCTATCTGTACTTAAAATACTTTATTAGAAACAATTAGTAATGCTTATGCATAGCAAAGAACAGGAATCTTAAGATGTTATCAGGCCAGTTTCATGTTACAGGAGGTAATGGCCTCTACAGAACAAAATTTGATTTGGGTCACTGAATGCCTTAAATGAGGAATAATTAGGTAGTTCCAATACTTACTCTGTGCCCCCCAGAACTATATCAATGTTACAGCCACTTCACATTTCTTGTTTCAACTTTCTCATACATGAGGGAAGATACTAACCAAATTATTGTCTAATTTTACCAATTTGAAAATATAGATGCCTTTGAGAATTTAATGAATACTAAGGATTTCTTGCTTTCCTAAAAATAGCCAAATGGTTATGTACATACAATTGTAACACAAATGTGACAATATTCCAGACTCTAAATCAAACCCCTGTAGCTCAGATTAAACAAATCCGAACTAGGAGTCACTAGCTATGATTCTTTTCAATTCCAAAAGGAAAACAAAGAGGATGTGTCATGGAAGGTTGCTAAAACTCTGGCTTATGTATCAGAATAAAAGAGACAACGCTGAAATAGAAGCAGGTATTGTTAAGATGGAATCAAGGAAGGGAATCATGAATTTTGGTATTAACTTGGATAGATTAGATTAGACATACTCTTCACACATTACACGGAAATTTCTAGTATGACACAGGTTTGCCAGCACATGTGCTACTCCAAGAAGATCATGTTATGGACATATATCTGGAAATCATCTACAGAAATACAATCACTGTATCAAGATGATCAGGTTCTCTGGCAGCATGGGGATGATGAGAAGGTGGACAGAACAGAACTAAAATAATTCCAAGATTTAAATTCTAGGTGAAGGATGATGAACTTATAAAGAAATTGCTAAAGAATAAGTATGGTGCTTTGTCAGAAAATCAAAGATACTAGTAGTGTGCCACTTGGGAGGATAAAAAACAAAAAACAACGACAAAAACTGGCCCTGACACTGTGGCAGGCTTTTGGATAAGTCTTGCACAGAAGAATACACATTACATTTATCCCTCAGTGTGACACAAGCTGAACATCAATTAGTAACAGCCTGGCACACAAGCAAAAAAGTTTGTGTCAACACAGCCTTGTCAACGTCAAGAGTTGATAAGAAGTGGAAATAAATGCGGGACAAAACAAGATGCCCATGAGGCCTGATGTCACTGTCAGAAAACACTATTAGAGACCTTCGAAAGGGCTGTTTAAGAGGTGTGCTCAAGACAAAAAGCCACGCAGCCGAAATAAGAGCATAAGGTGAAAAAAACTTCAATTGTGACATCTAAGTATGCACGCGGTATGTAGAAAGGTCAGCTGCCAGAGTAGCAAATTACACAGGGACAATAAATGACTTCAGAGCTATTTCACTGTTTTAAATGGAAGGAACTCTAGGAACTCTGTAAGAAGAATAGAGTTAGGATGGAGAGACAGAAATACAAACAGAAAGGTTAAGGTCAAAAATCAAAAAGCATATTAGTAAACACAAGAAGTCTATTCACTTGGACTGCCAAAAAACTACGAGCTTGGAGCAAGAGAAACTCAGAGGAAAACCTCACCTTCTCATGCAAGTAAAAAAAAAAAAAAAGATAGTGGGAAGACACAGTTCCCTAAAGAAACTGCCGCCTGCAGCAGCAGTTGGTCAACATTTTTTTTTTTTCAATTGGAAAGGCGGACATACAGAGAGCAGAGACTGAGAGGAAGATCTTCCGTCCCAAGATTCACTCCCCAGGTGAGCGCAAGGGTCTATGCTATGCCTATCTCAAGCCAGGAGCCTCTTCCGGGTCTCCCACGTGGGTGCAGGGTCCCAAAACTTTGGGCCGTCTTCCTGGACTGCTTTCCCAGGCCACAAGCTGGGAGCTGGATGAGAAGCGGGGCTGCTGGGACTAGAACCAGTACCCATATGGGATCCAGGCGAGGACCTTAACCACTGTGCCACCACACAGAGCCCTCAACATTTTTTTTTTAACAAGAGTTAGAAAAATGTCAAGGATTTTGTAAACAGGGAGTAGGAGAGCCTTTACTGCTTGCAATTTGCATACGGTGTATAATTACACTGACATTGTATGTTAATGACTCACATTGGTCTCCTGCAGCTTATGTGGTCTGTGGTGGTGTGCCCCAGTTAGCATAAAGGAGCAGTATCACTTTTCCTGAACATCCCCTGAAATACAAGCACAACAGTGTCAGATGCTCAGCACCCCAATTCCAGTTCCCATGGTTTGCTTAAATCTTGCTCTTATTTCCAAAAATTGTTAATGCACTATCACTAACAAAGTGGCGTGAGCTCAGTTGTTAGGCATGCAGGACTGAAGAAATACTATAAGGGCTTCCTTTTTTATTTGTAAAAGAGGCAAATATTCGCTGAGAACAATAGAAATAATGAGAAGTTAGGGATTAAAAAAAATACAATAAAATTGTAATGTACAGATTTGGCAAATTTACTGGAGCACAAAAGTATTTCCAGAGCTCAAGATATATTTAAGATGTATTTGAGTTACTTCTGAGGCTGGTGTTCACAGATTTTCAACAGAAGTAACAGGCTCTGTTATGTGATTGTTTCCAGAAGTTTCAGGCTGGTTATGGCACGGAAAAAAATGCTAGCTGGGTCCCATCAAGAGTTGAGATCACTGAAGGCATAGGAAGAAAGGAATGCACTAACCCTAATCCTAAGATGGGATGCCTCTTCCAACGTCTGTGCTCCCTAGTAAAACTGTCCTCTGACTGTCCACCATTTCACCTCACACAGATCCAGTGGCTCCACCACCACCAGTTTCCCTGAATATGCAAGGAGTGCAAACATAGCTCCTTCAAGCAGAGCTGCTGTTCCCCGCAGCTCTGGGATGGTGTCATGCATACCCGGGACTGCAAAGGAGGATCAGGCAAGGGCAGCTGTTGCACCTGATGTCAGCCCAACTGGGCTCCCCGGTATAAACAGAGCAACAGAAATAACCGAAAATAGACAGTCCTGACATTTTTGCTGTATCCCTTTTATATGAAATATGTAAGGACAATGTTATTAACTTTAAAAAGAGATAGGCAAGAATGATGAAGATATGTCCACGACTGTCACTGCAATGACAGAACTGTAACCTAAAGTAGGTAGGGAAGTCAGTGAAGACGGGGGAGATGCATCAAAGACAGTAGATTTCAGAGAGATTACAAAAACTGAGAGAGGAGGGTATGGTCCGTGAAAGCACTGGATTAACATTTCTGGAGGCGGGAGAACTAGCGCAGACACTTCATGGTCTCCCACTGTTGATCTGAGGAAGTGACAGAAAAATATCTGAAGTCAATAATTGTCCATCACCAACTTGAGTCTTTCACTGGGGATCTTCCCATCTGCAATGGTTATTGGCAACCTGTTTTTCATGAGGACACATCTAGAAGCAAAACTTCTCAGGATAAGGTTAGACTGTAAGAACCAGAGCTAGATGCAATAAACTGGACTCCTATTTCCCTTCCTCTCCCTAAATCATTCTTCGCATTCCATGTTCCCATGTACTCTTCTGGGCAGCAAGAGTCACCTGCCCCCTTCCTTTGAATCAGTGATAACCAGGCCACAAGCCTGGTAATTCCTTCTCTCCATTTTTAAACTACATGTGAATTCTGTGATCCTTTTCTCAGAATCTACAAACTTAGGAGAACTAAGCAAGATTTCCTAGAGTTTACTACATAGAAAACCATTCTAAAAAAACCAATTGCATTGCAATAGCCACCAGTAATTTATAAAGATGAATGTAAAAGCATAGTCTGCAATGGCAATAAAAATGTCAAGATATATAATGGGAAAAGCCACGAAAAAGTTAATCACTATTTTAAAATTTGTTTTTGCCGTTTTAATAAAAGGAGGTGCAGACATTTAGGTTCACAGCAAAAAGGAATGCACAGAGTGCCTATACAAAATATCATTATCCTCATGTACAAAGGGTATTTATTCACTGTGTCTTTTATATCATACACCATAAATCTTTTCCCAAAAGGTTTTCGTGCTATAATCCACTTTCTTAATATCTTCCCTTACTGCTGTATCCTTAACTTTTTGCTATAACCAATGTGAATGTTAAGCTACCACTTGGGATGTCTGTGTCCCATACTGGAGTGACTGGGATCAAGTCACATCTTCCACTTTAAATGCAGCATCCACAGGAGGCAGTAGATGATGACCCAAGTGCCTGAGTTCTTACTAAAGACATTACATGGTAAAGGATAGAGCCACAGACAGACAGGAGGGATTTTTCCGTAATAAAAGAGATTAAGAATAAAGCATATGGTTTCTGCTGGTTTTTTGTTGCTGCTGTTTGTTTAGCACATAACTGAGAATGGAGTTTAGCTTCGCTCTTAAGAGATCTTTGTTCTATGTCTACATGCCTGAGTTCAATCACCAATTCTGTTCCCTGACTCCAGTTTTCCAGCAGTGCAGAAAACTGAGAGGCAGTGGTGGTGACTCAGACAGATTCCTGCTACTCTCATAGGACACCTGCACTGAGTCACCAGTTCTTGGCTTGAGCCCCAGCCCTGTCCCAGGAGACAGTCAAGGAGTGAACCAGTGAGCAGATGTGTGCATGCTCTTTATCTGGAATAGAGGAGCCAGAAATTTATAAAATTATTTTTGAGAGAACATTGTATTATGATTACACTTTATGTATCAGATATCAACAAGAGTTTTTAAATTAAATTTCTTGGATTGCATTGAAATAGTGACCATTTAACATGTAATTCATGGTTTTAGGTACTTTCTAAGTATGGAGACAGGGAGCAAAATTTCTGATAGATTTTAAACTTCTCCAGCACAACAAAGAGTGACAAAGCAATGTTCTGACTTACTGATGAATATTGTGGGAATATTTTTAACAAGTGTGTCTTTGATTATCATTTCTGGCTGCACTAACTTACACACCTACCAACAGTAGATAATGTTTCCTGTTCTCCACAGCCTCATCAGCATTTGTCACTCCCTGGGTTTGTATTTTAGACTTTCCTAATCAGGCATGAAGTGATAGCTCATTGCAGTTTTGGTTTGCATTTCCCTAGTGGCTGGTAATGTTGAACATTATTTAATACATTTACTGGCCATTTGGATTTCATTTTTTTTGAGAACTATGTTTGAAATAAACTTAGCCAGAAATGTAAGGGATCTCTATCATAACAATTACCAAACACAATAGAAGGAAATAAAAGACACAAAAAGCATGAAAAAAATCTGCCACATTCTTATCAGCTTCATAGTATCATATGACCCTTTCAGTGATACCAGCCTCTAATTTTATTTATATGAATTCATGCGTAGATTTTGCTTTATCGGTCTAGAGGTTTACCTACTTTGTTGCTCTTTTCATTCAGTAGCATGTTGTTTCGTTTCCAAGTATGTAGGAGTGTTCTATGGTCCTTTTGTCACTGGTTTCTAGTCTCTGAAGATACATGGTATGATTTCAGTCTTTTAATTTGCTGATACTTGATGTGCGCTTAACATGTGATGTATACTAAAAATGCTCCATGTGCTGGTAAGAATGTGTGTTTCAGAGCTGCTGCATGCAATGGTCTGTAAATTTCTTTCAGTTCAATTTGCTCAATAGCATGCTTCAACTCAGAGGTATCTTTATTGATTTTCTGTCTGGATGATCTGTACAGTGATGACAGCACTGTGTTGATGTCACACACTATTACTATGTTGTGTCTCTCTCTCCCTCTAAGTCCTACTGCATTTGCAGTAGATATATATAGGTGATCCCGCAGTGGACATGTAATTTATGATTGCTGTGTCTTCCTGTTAAGTTGAACCTTTTATCAAATTACAATGTCCTTCTAAATCTCCTCCTTTAAGTTTTGGATTTAAAGTCTGTATATCTGATATCAGGATAAGTATTCTTGCTCATTTATGGTTTCAATTTGTCTGGTTTATCTTTTTCCAGCCCCTGACTTACAGTCTATGTGCATCTTTGTGAAGTGAGTTTCTTAGAACATTTAGTGGAGTCTTGAGTTTTCACTTTTTGTTTGTTTTTAATGTATTCAGCCAACTTCAGTCTTTTGGATAGAAGCTTTAATCCATTCCCATTCAAAATTGGAACTACGAGACAAGATGGCCGATCAAAGAAGGAAAGTATAGCCAAGAGTACAGAGGGAGCCATGAGATAAAATCAGGTGGGGAACAGAACTGAAGAAAACCCACCGCATGGAGTACGCGAAGCTCCCCAGAGGCCACTGGAGAGAAGCAGGTGCTGCACAAAGAACCTCTGCTAAAAACATCCAGTGTTACAGCCAGCAGCCCAAGGGGAAGGAGAGTGCAGGCCAGCTATGGGAATGCACCCCGATTCAGACAAAAGCCTAATGAATCTGGAGCCAGCATAAAGGGAACAGGAACAGGAGGACTCCCAGTGGGAGCTCCCACAAAGAGACACTATGAGACAACAAGCCATAGGACAAAACACTAGTGAAAGGAGGCAAAGTTGAGTGGAAACTTACAGTTCCCAATTGATCATCCCCCAGATCAGGACAAACACACCATTGCAGAACAAGCCACTGGGGAGTGAGCCTCTGCAGAGTGAACCAGCTGAGAGAAGGATTCAGGGAATGAAAGCAGAGTTTACCCCACACCCAAGAATTTATACTCCAACTCCCTCTCCCCCACCCCCAGAGAGATACCAGAACCAACCTATAGAGATGCTGGATCCCTGTGGGAGCAGAAACTGGACTGGGATCAGCTACACAAATCCCAGAGTAAACCAGTAAAAGCCCAGACAGATTCATGTCAGCTAGCACTAAGACTTAGAGGCTCACTCACCAACATGAGAGCAAGTGGAGCAAAACAAGACAGGAGGATGAGGATCTACAGAGGCATGCACAACTGCAGCAGGAACCACCAAGTGGTGTGCTTGAGGCAGCCCCAGTAACCAGGAAAATGCAAGCAGAGCAGATGGCAAGCTAACAACTGCAGCAGCATTGGCAGAGGCACTGGCAATAAAACTGCAGGCCTGCTCCACTACACAACTCCACAGGCTGCGGGTGGGGATTGAGAGAAGAGCACTACTCCAGCAGCTAAGGGAAACAGCCAGAGCAGTACTGTCAGAGACCGAGGATGAAGCCCCCTTACCCACAAACACAACATAGAGGCAAAAGCTGCTTGCAGAGAAAGCCCACATATCTAAAGGGCCATGGGGAGGGGAAACAGAAAATCAATAAGCAACATAAAAGTGGCAAACAATACTTTCCTCAAAAATGAGCAAAAAGACCATCTCAAACTTAAAGCTATAGGATGAAGACACTGAGGATCACCCAGACAAGGAATACAAAACATCATTATAAAAGGCAAATTTATCAAAACCAGTGCCTGTATCAAGAAAAAGACAGACACCAGGTAAATGAGCTAAGCATACACCTGAAGGAGACAGAGAAACAGAATACAATGAGAAGACCAACAGAAAAAAAGGAAAGTACCAAAATAATAGAGGAAATAAATGAAACAGACACCAAAAGGACAATACATAATAGATTGAAACAAACAGAACTCTTGTGTCACTAGCTCAGGATGTTGAAAGCAGTTCTTTGGCAAGCACAACACATAAAAAGATTCTTCTCTCCTTCTCTAGCTTTCTCTCTCTCCTTCCTTTCCTCTCTACCTTTCAAATAAATTCTAAAATTACCCAGAAAATAGTGCCTTAAAAATGTGTTTCGCCAGACCAATGATAATAATGTGCCATGAGAATTTCTGTTGATTTCTAAAGCTATACTTCCTAGACACTTTTATGGCCTACATTTCAAATTGTGATTCAGGTTTCACGACTAGAGGATCTTGTGAACAGGGCATCATGTGTGAACATGCAGATGATCTTATTTTGACTGGCATGAATTGCAGCCGAAGTGGCATTGTTAGCTCCTATAGCTATGTGTCACTTATTTTCTGAGCTCCTAAATCCTTGGCATGCAATGCTTCCCTTGCCACCTCCATTCTGTCCCATGCTTCGGAAACATTCCTGGAAGCTCAGCATTTCATCCAGTGTGTGAGCAATTTGGTTCACTTAATACATTTTTTTCCAGCTTAAATTAGCTGAAGGTATCTGTACCTAAAATCTACGAACACAGGGCATCTGAAAACTACTGTATTTTCAATCTTCCTAGACATTTTACAAGATAGAGTTTGAAATCACGAAAGTGATTTTCTATTGCTGTCATAACAAAGTACCACAAACTGTGTGGCTTTAATAATTCAAGTGACAGTTCTGAAGGTGAGAGTCCAAGTTCAAGGCATCAGCAGGCTTGATTCACCCTGAGGGAAATCTGTCCAATACTTCCGCCCAGCTACTGGTGGCTTTCTAGCAATTTCTGGCATTCCTTGCCATGTACAATCATCCTTTCTAACAATGTTCTCATTTCCCACAAGGTTCTCCCATTCATGCTTGTCCATGTTTTCCTGTTTTCAAAGGTCCCCAGGAAAGGGTCCTTTCACTATTGGATTAAAGCCCTCCTTAATGACCTGATTCTAACGCTATAGTATCCATGGAGAGACATAATATGTAATAATTATGTGTGTAATATCTAATGTGTAAATAAGCAAAACACAGGGGTGGTGGGATTGGGTGGTTAGGGCTTCAACACATATGTTGGAAGAATAGAGTTCAACTTATAATCTTCTGCATGTAATTCAGGAAAAAAAAATGTAGCTCATCTCCCCTAGATTCCAATAACTGTACTAAAACTGTTGGGGAAAATTTACTTTCTTTTAGGTTTACCAAATACTGGGTATTATGGAGCTTCACAATGTAAATGCTAAGTAGCAAATTACAATGAGGATAAGTGTGACTTGACAGTGCCAACTATAAAACAGCCTCTTGGAGAGAACTAAGCTTAATTGCAATCTAAATATGCTATCACAGAAAGTAAAACCTGAAATATCATAAGGATTCTTACATGCTTTAAAAACACACTTGTCCAACAGAAAAATAGCAAACAGTCATGTAAAACTACAGCCTCTTCCATGCTGAACTTAGTAATATACACCTGGTTTTCTTAAACAGTAAAATTAACTATCGCATATAAAGCACAGAAGTTTTTCACTGATGCCTATGAAGCATGCTAAAGTGCACTGACTAAAATGAAAAGTAACACTTCATAACTATTTCAAACCTTACATTTAATCTTCATTTTAGAATACTTCTCAAAGGCAACCAGGAAAATTCTTCATTTTGATTTGATGCTAGGACTTACACTTGAGGAACTGACAATATCTATAAGAAATACAGAAAAATCTATATTTTAATGGATTTTACATTTATACAAATGGTAAATCCTCAGGGCATGAATCATAGCACAGAAACATGAAAAATTAGCATTTTCAGCAGACTTCGTTTTGCCCTGGGTGAATACTGCTGTTAAGTCATGGCCTGAGACTCCATAACAAAACGCCTGGTTCAAGTCCTGGCTATTCCATTTCTAATTCAGCTTCCTGCTAATGCACATTTGAGGAATAAGCAGATCATGCTTCAAGTACTGAGGTTCTATCCAGCAATGGAGGATGCAGATTGAGGTTCAAGCTGTAGACATCAGTCTTGCCCAGCCTTGGCTATTATGGGTACTCAGGGGAGAGAATGAACAATTAGAAAATCTCTTCCCATCTCCCTTCACCCCACCTCAAATAAAATAAGCAATTTTCCCAAAACATCAACATTAATAATAATGTCCCATTTTCCCACAGCTCAGAAGTTAGATTCCTGGTTTTGTCTGTAGAGGCAAACTGTCATCCCTTAAAAACACAATTAAAAAAAAAACACAATTGTATATGTATGTGTGTATATGTTTAAGCACATCCACACTCACTGTTTATTAACAGAGATGTGCATAAATTTATATGGCTGTAAAGTGGCAAGAGATAAAGATGATTTCTGGCCACAAGCACAGCCCTCTCACTGGTTTGCAATCATTTATTGCAGATATAATAAAGTACCGTTCAACTAATATGAACAATCAATGTCAAACAGTGCACACAATCTTGCAAATCCGTATGTAATAGTCTGGTCATGAAAAACAGGAAATATGGTCATTATTGCATAGTACCATACCTTCAGTACCTAATATACTATTTGCTCTATTTCACTGGCTAACAAACACAGGGATAAACAAAAATGGACTAAAGAAGATTCAATAGCCTAAATTTCATCAGTTTATTCCAAATTTTAGAAAAATCATTCCATGAGCTAGTTCATTAAAAAGTCATCCTCAAAAAAGTTTTCCTATTAGCAATATATTCAAAACATCCTATGTAAGAAGTGACAGTCTGACTCACTGAAAGAAAGAATGATCAATTTGATTCAGCATAGATTACATGGTACATATGGCATTCCATGAATGTATGGTAGTAAAAAGATCACTTTCTGCCATTTTTGACTTGAAGAATGCAAGTGTAAAAAAGGAAAGCCTCACTGAATAAAATAAAATTATATACTGATGAAGGTTAAGCAAACAGCACAAGAACCTCAACTGTCAAATTCCTTTTACTTCTAAATTAAGATCAATATTAGGACCGACTCCCTAAATCCTTTCACATAGATGACATCAATAATTTCTGACTACCATCCCTGCCTCCTGACACCACCCACCATAAAGTTGCCACTGCAGCAACTTTTCTTATCAAAGGCAGAGCTCACATTGGAATTTTACCACGACTCCACATCCTCCACCTGCAAAGATGCATGCTAGACTCTGCCTTCACCAAAGCGGTTAGAAAACTGACGAATTACTTCTGAATGGCTGCCAGCCTGAAATATTTTTGCTTTAAAAAAAAGTTACATTCAAACTATGCCAGAGCCATTTCAATGGAAGCTGACCGAGTTAACAGCGAGAGGTTTCCCTAAAACTGAAGATAAATACTTGAATGCAGAAACTAGCCAAAATCCTGGCCAAGTGCCCAAATTCTGGGCAATGTTTGAATGCACCTGGTTCTGATAATTATTCCTTTTGCATAAAGCTGCTCAAAAGCAAATTTAAAACCCTTTATCACAAATATGAAGAAAACGATCAAAAGGTAATTTGACTATATTCCATAGTTGGAGGTAATTTCTATAGGAAGCTAGTATGCTTGTTAACTATGTCAAAAATCAGCCTCTAATGGCCACAAGACCTGGAAGAGCATATTCTTCCCCACAAACAATGAAGAACCACCTAGAGTATACTTTCTTTAACGCTATGATTAAATTTATACTCAAAATAGGACAATTTTAAAAAGGAAAAATGCAAAAGCTGAATCCTTTCAGGGGAGTTTTCAATGGCTACAGTTTTCAATCGCCCAAAAAGAGAGAGGAAAATGGTACTGGGAATTAGTATCATAGAGAAATTGAACTGCGTACATACTCTGAAGCCTCTAAAAGAATAGAGTATTCAACTTGCTCCTAATGCTACCCTTAGCGATTTATACGGATTACTTTACTCAAACCTCGTAACAGGCCAATCACGTGAATTCTACTGTTTCTCTCTACTTGCTCTTCAGGGTTTCAATTATTTTTTCAGGATCATATAGGGCCACACTTTTCCAAGAACTGACTAAAAAATGTATCAGATCATTCATAAGTTTCAAGATGTGCTGCTATTACGTGGAGGCCAGGAGAGTTGACATTGTCTCCTGCTAAATACAGCAGTGCTCTATTCTAGTTGGAGCAGATATTAGAAAATACATCAGATCCAAAATGAGAATCTCATCCTCAAGGATTCTGTTATTGTAATCTGTGAAAGAAACGGAAAGAACACCATCCGAGTGGTTAAGACCTTCACAATTCTTATCAATATGTTAATATGTATATCTCATTAGTATATCCCTTTTTATATTTATTTTTCCCTACATAAGTAGAACTTAACAAGACGTTGGCTACAATATGGTAAAAATCACACAGTGAGTTAAAAACTAAGCAATCACTGAATTAAGCTTAGCTGGTGCGTAAACAGAAAACAGCGCTGTGCAGTGCTGCAGAGGCATCTTGGCTTATTTTCATTAACTACCTTGACATAAGGTTCAAGAGTCTAGATAAAATTTTTATTTTAATAGTTATCATTACATAGTAATATGTGTTAAGCATATGTTAATACACCTTTTGAAACTGAGTTCAGGCAGAGAGTTAACTAGAGGGTCACCCATGCTAACTGTCAGCACAGACCCTTCCCCAGCTTAACTTGCACAGCAGGACCAGAGAGCAGCACATGTACTGCTTTCTAAGACTGTCTCGTGAGGTTTTAATTTCTAGATTAATATTTATGCAATTGTTCAACACATATATGCAGCATAAAACTAATACTATCAGGCCAATATCCCTTCCGTTTCCTCATCTTGTGTTTGGAGTCTACCAGCTCTTTCTTTCCGTTCATCACACTGTATATAACACATCACTCAGTCCCAGAATCAGTTATTCACTCAAATGGTTTTTACTCATACTCCAACCTTACCTCTTTCCCTCACGCTTCCCAGGCTCTGGCAATCTTTAAACTCATATCTGTTCATTTCTACATGAAAGAGGACATGTGATGTTTGGCTTATTCATTTTAACAGGAACTTTAGTTCCATCCACCTTGCTGTCAATGTTAGGATTTCATTTTTATCACCAGGTAAAATTCCTTTATATATACACATTGTCTTTATCTATTCAAATGTTAATAGATGTTCAGGCTGATTTCATAATGTGGCTTTTAAGAATAGTGAATATAGGAGTACAAGAATTTCCTTCATGTGCAGCTTTTACTTCCTTCACAGATATATACTGAGGAGTAGTATAGCTAGGTCTGTGGTAGACTTTTAGCTTTTAGAGAAATCTCCATACTCTTTTCCATAATGGTTGTACTAAGTTGCAATCCCAGCATTAGCATATTAGGATTCTCTTCCTACATCTTTGCATTTGTTATGCCTTTTTAGTAATAGCCACTTTAACAGGAGTGAGAGGATACTGCATTGTAGTTTTGATTTTTCATTTTCCTGACTGCTAATGGCTCACATGTTTTGCCACTAAAATCCATATGGGAGATTTGAATGGGCTTGTATAAACCTGGCTTCCACTTGGCCGAGCTCTGGCTTTTGTAGCCATTTGGCGGATGAATCAGCAGATGAAAAATATTTCTTCTTATTGTAAGTGGACAGATTCTATCCCAAAACCTAGTCAAAAGCAGACTCTTAGAAACTCGGGAGTCTTTAGTCACTGGCTGGAAGACTGTCCCATATCACCATAAGTGGAAGAGGGTATCAGCTCTAATGGGCCACTGTCGGGTTTTTAAGCCCACACTGGCATGAAAAACTATCCAATCAACTAAGTTAACATTGGCTTGGGCATAAAAGACTGTTCAATGAACAAGGCTAACACTGGTGTAACATGACAAAGAGAGAACTGTCATGAATTCTTGTCTTCTCAAGGCTGGGCACTCTCTTCCCAAGGTTGCTCATGGAATTTTATTCAATGCATAGAAACACCCAAGCTCTGAACCAGGCAACTAAAGGAGGTGATGAACATCCAAAGATCTGTGTTTTGGCCTGGGCTATCAGGGGAAACTTTGTTTGCTGCATGCTGAACAGGATAAGGGAAGGTCCACTACCTGCAACCCAACTGCCAGGCACCACTAGGACATCTTATTGTTTAATAAGACTGTTAATTATGTTTCTGTGTCTCTATAATCTCTTGTTCCCCAGGAGACCTGTGTCAAACAGGGCGTGACTTTCAGAGGCTCTGCCAGACAAAGAAAGGTCCCCTTCCAGATTTCGATATTTTCTTGATGTATACACTCACATCCTTGCAAGGGACTTCCCAAGAACTTGAGATCATGGCAAGGGTCAAGCTATGGACGTGTCAAAATATTTTAGAGGGTCCTGCTTGACCAATGGCATTTTTAATTGCCTGTGTTGCCACATTCCCATCTCCTTCTTCAACTCGATAATTTAAATATACAATTTTAAAATTTTAACTTTAAAATAAGGTAAATACTTAAGCTGGTATTCATGGGTAGGCTGGGGCATTGAGCATTTATCCTGTATCTTTCACACATTACATAAGTCACTAAAGATTTAATCCCTTTCACCTTTACATTTCCCTTTTTGGAAAAAGACAAGATAACGCTGTGGGTGTATCTCTAGGTTTGCAATTCTAACCACATTTAACATACCTTATTATTTAAGGTGTCCTATACTTTAGTTCAATAGCTTAACCTCTCTTCACTGTTCATGTTGCTGTTATAACAAGTTACCTAATTACTCCTGCCTCATAAGTAAACCCTCTTAAACATAATCTAGTTACTTACATTTTAGTGGGATCAAACAAGATCTCTGCCTTGTTCATACTTTTATGTTTTGCCTGTGCCCAGTGAGTATACTTTAAAGTGAAGTGCAACTAAGTCTTAAATTCAGTATCTTCATGGAATTTCCAATATCCTAGTTAATTCAATATCTAGTTCATTTTTTCAGTTCACACTTGCATTCAGCCAAAAAATGCATACTTCAACCTTAATGTAGCATTAGCCATTACACTGGGGACTGAGAATATGAAAGTGAGAACTACACGAGACAGGAAGCTAGAGTGGAAGATCAACATAAAATCATCGTAAGCCATACAAAAAGGAGACCTATGGCCAGTGTGCTACAAGAAGCCACACAAGTACAGAGACAAAATCCAAGGGTTCACTCAGCAGTACCTGGCTCGGATACCAGGGGTACAGAAAAAGTCCATGGATGAGAAAATGAACTTAATGACAAAAACTCTGCACAGATCACCTCATCTATGCTTACTTTTAAAAACTCAAAACTAAGTTTGTAATTAGAATCTAGCAGGGGCCCAGTGCTATGACTCAATGGCTAAATCCTCGCCTTGCAAATGCTGGGATCCCATATGGGCTGGTTCAATTCCTGGATGCTCCACTTCCCATATAGCTCCCTGCTTTTTTGCCTAAGAAAGCAGCAGAGGATGGCCCAAAGCCTTGGGACCCTGCACCCACATAGGAAACCCTGATAGAAACTCTTGACTCCTGACTTCAGATCAGCTCAGATCCAGCTGTTGCAGCCACTTGGGGAGTAAACCAGTGAATTGAAGACCTTTCTGTCTCTCCTCTCTATAAATCCATCTTTCCAATAAAAATAAATAAATTTTTCAAAAAATAGAATCTAGTTAGGATCCTGCTTGGGGAACATCAACAATGAAACATATTCAGAGAGGCACAAGACACATATTTTCAACTTAACAACCGGAGCTTCTCCATTACACTAATAAGCTACATGGCTGGTGACTTACCTGGTAGAGAGGCCCTGAAAGCCAGTCAACCTCTCCTTACAAACTTCAGCTCTTACAGCCCTTGACTACCAAAGCAATACATATTAGAGAAATCTCCTTCCAGACAACAGTTCATTCACATACCTTTAAGTTTATTCTACTAAAAAGAAATCATCCATATTTGGGAAAAACAAGCAGTGGTTACTAAAATTTTTCTTCATAAAATGGTATTCAATGATTTAAAAACACAAAATAGCAAACAGCATGGAGTCTTACAGGAGGAGTAGGAGTTGGAGGTTGGAATAGGTATTTGCTGCAGCATTAGACCACCATTTAGAACTCCCATTTCCTACATAAAGGTGCCTGCATTTGAGTAATGACTGTGCTCTCCATTCCAGATTCCTGCTAATGGGCTTTTCAATGGTTAGATCTCCGTGACCCACATGGGACACCAGACCTGATTCCTGACTTTAGTGTGGCGTACACCTAGCTGTTGTGAGCATGAAGACAGTGAACCAGTGGATGAGATTTCTGTGTCTGTCTCTGACTCTCTCGTGTTCTGTTTTTATTTTATTTTACTTTATTTTTATTAGAAGTATGCAGCTAGACAGAATGACTTTTAAACTATGCTTCTAGAAAGCCCTTGATACAAACGCTTGCTAGATCACTATTTAATGTTTTCAACTCAACGTGTGTTCTTCAACCCAACACAGTGAATTGAGAAAGAATCGGAGAGAGTAGGTACAAAACTCCATTAATACAAATTACACTTAACAGTTTAGCTCAGAAATATTATTAACTTCTAAATTTGGCATGCTCATATATAATAAAAAAATAATCTATGAAGTCCAACCTAAAGAAATGTGCACTTTCACGGACATACAGGTTTCAAAACTTGCAGCACTGTAAGAGAAACACAGCAAATCAATACAACTTTTCCCAGAAACTCTGGTTATGAGAAATACAGGAAATACAAACTCTGATACTGAGAAACAAAAAAATACACACTAGTTTTAACTATGAGTAATAAACATACCACATCCTCCCATGATAATTATGTACCTTCTATGCAATGCTCTACCAATACAAGAAGCCCTTTGTCTGAGACATTGATAAGAAAAAAAGCCATAACTACAGTTACAAGACATTTCCAAAAACACAGGAACACAATAAATCACTCTGTTTTCCCTAAGAAAGGATAATCCACCTTTAGTATTCAAGACTGTTACGTAATTTAATGGTAGTAGTGCAAGAAGACTGGAACTATTCTGAGGAAAACGCGGAGCATCGGGGCGGGCATGTGATGTTGCTGGGTGAGCTCCAGGTCAGCACACCTGGGCCTCCTATGGCGTTCCAGGAGTCTCTCGACCCCAGCTGCCTGTTAGTGTGCAAGGCAACAGGTCATGCTTGGATGGACTGGAGTCCTGCCACTCTTGTGGCAGACCTGGATTGATCTCCCAGATCCTGGCTGCAGCCTGACCCAGCCCTGGTCAACGAGGGCATCTGGAACTGAGCTAGCAGATTGGAAATCTGATTCTGTCTATGTCTCTAAAATTAAAAGAAACAAACCTCAAAATACAAAAAAAAAAACATGTATTATGAAAATATTATTCATAGATTTCAAAGTCTTGGCTGAAAGTGTCTTTTAAATCTATTTTCCACCAGTCTTTTGAAGTCACACATGGACACTGTAGCATACTAAAAACACGTAATTAACAGAAGTGAAGGTATATAAACATGTTCATGCAGCCCAACAACAAACAAGGCTGGTTGAAATGTTTAACAGACCATGTATAACATTGACTATCAGAGCCCGAACATGCACACAGGCTCTTAAGGGAATATGAATCCAGTAGTTATTTGAAGTCCTAGAGGAGAGTGCTAAAACACATCTTGGCCTTGAATCAGAAACAGACTCTGAGAAGTCACTTCAATAAAATCAAATGTAATGTGACTGGCTAGCTCAGATGAATTTTCCTGAAATACTGAAACCTCATAAAAGAAGTTATTCAGTTTTTTTGCTTCAAACTAGTACATATTTAGTATGTTATCATCTAAATGCAAAAGAATTGCCTAATTAAATTCACAGTTAAGCTTACTATGTATACTTTAACAAATAAATTTAGTGTTCACACGAAGGATAAGGTCTACAGAATATTACTGCTAATGACAGCAGTTTACATTTCTAAAGATTTATTATGGGTCAGGCCTGGGTCTAAGCACTTTAGATTCACAAACCTTATGAAATTATTACTGTGATAAGCCCCACTATTCAAGAGAGGGAACTACACAGAGATCTAGTCAGTAATTTAACCAAGATAACACATTTGGCAAATAGTGAAAACTGGAATTATTGTTCAGCTTAAACTACGTTCCACTGTTCTACAGCAGAAATTTAGAGGCATTATGGAAAACCAAAATTGGTATTGAGGAGTATAAACTACCTTAATATTTTCAATAACAAACCACTATATTTAGAACAGTCACAAACCACTAAATTCACCAATAACCTAAATTGAAAAGGGGGTTAAAATAAGACAAATCATACACTAAATAAATCTATGTTCTACATAGATTCAATAAATATTTATTGAAATAACTGTGTCAAAGGGAAACATAAAAATCATGAAGGTTTTCTTCTGTACCTAAGACACAAGTACATAAAACCACCCAATACTTCCAATTTTGTGATTCACTGAAAATATTTTTATACAGATTTGCCAAAAAAAGATAATTGTATTCTGCATTATCTGAACTGGTTAGCAAGGAAGTACCAAAATTTTACAGGGCTTTTTCATTAAAAAAAAAAAAAAACAAAAAAACCAAAGGAATCCAACTCAAACTTGTGAAAATACAAAATGTAAAAAACTTAAAAATATGAATATTAGTAGATAAGATGAATTTTTCAGCCAAAATTAAGTGATAATTATATGCATTTGGCCCATGCTTGGACTTATCATTGTAAGGAAACTTTTAATCAGAAATTATGCCCTTCCCTTCCAAACTAAGACAACCAAACTAAATAAAACTAAGAATTCCCCTTAGATGTCTGAGACTGCTATGAATGAATCTCCGAGCTCATTAGGAATGTGAGTACTCCGCAAGTGGTTAGTAACCTTAAATTTCTATTTAATATTTCTTTAACTCCAGAAGTCAAACAGGCTCTGAATGTCAAAATCTGTCAAATGGCTTTATTTTCCCTAATTACAGACAAACTGCATTAGCATCCAATCAAAGTAATAAACATTCTCAAGTCTACATTATTCTAGTTGAAAACAGATGAAACTCTAAGATTTCTGAAGTATAAGAAACTTAACTCCACAGAACAATGTCTATATCTTCTCTGAAAAAAGAAACTACCAGAAAGGCTGAAGTTCATTTTGACTCATTTTCTGAGATGGCTGGATTCACTTCTATTGAAATTATTCACACATTTACAACGTAAGATGTTGCCTTTAAAAAGGTCTTGTTGGGAAAAAAAAAAATGATGCTAAAAATATTTCAATTAGTACCTACCAAAGTGGTATCAATTTTGCATGAACTGCTCGCTGCTACCATTCCTTGGGGAAGCTTTTCTGACCACCAACTGTACTATCTAGAGCAAGGAACACTTTGATTTAAAAAAAAAAAATCTTGCTTTGGTGGGCACTTCATTTATTTCCCTTGAGATGCTTTCCTCCCTGTGAAATCCAGCTCCATTTTAAAAGACAATGTAACACTAACAGCCAGCGTACTGTGTTTACTCACTCCACAAACACTACCACCTTCCCTCCAAGCTTCCACTTCTCTTGCCAAAGTTCAGTGCCTAAGCAGTAGTAGAATTATCAAAATACATAAATACAATTAAAGCTTCACTGTTTCCTGGATGGGCTTTCAAGGCAAGGCTCCCTACCACTACAGGTGATTTAAAGCTATTTGTGTGGTGCCAAAGGAAAAAAAGCTTGCCAAGTAATGTTCCTGCCGGCAACCCAGGTGGCTTATTTGTCCAGAGGGCTCTCTAGTCTGTATCCTCCCTGCTCCGCAGAGCAGGGACTGTGCCCGCCACGCCCCCCGCCCCCACCCCTCAGCCCAGAGCACGGCGGTGCAGTCTGGTGCAGTTCTTGACCTCCACAGAGTTCTCGGGAGTGCATGCTCCCAAGAGCACCAAGTCAAATATGTGGCACAAATCCAGCCTCAATTGTAAAATCAATGTATTTAATTCACCTTGGAAAAGTGACTCCATCCCCCTTGCGCACCCTAAGTGTGTAGAAAGGAGCGAGCGCGCGCGCGCAGACACACACACACACTTCCTAATCCCCAAAGCTGACAGTAATGCTCAGACATTCCAACTCTAGCTCTTCCAAGCTCCCCTGCCAAAGCACCAGACGGTCGGACTGTGTAACTGGCGCACCAGGAATCTGAGTTCCCACCCGTGCCTGGAGACCTTTCTCCATCAGCCGCTCAATTGCCCCCATCCCTCAGCTCCTCCTCCACGGCTTCCTAAACCGCGGGTAACCGGATGCCCCTGTGCCGCACCTGCACTGTGTGAAGCAACCTTGCCTGCGCTGGTTCGTGCCTCGATGCCATCCTGCCCTCTGCAGGGCACACAAGCTGACCTACAAGAGGCCGCGCGAGAAGAGGTCCTATGCGCCCAGCGCCAGGTGCCCGTCTCCCTCCAGCCCTGAGCAGTAGAGAACCCACACATCCCTCCCTCCATGGCCCTCCAGCGTAGGGAGAAGAGCTCAATAAAGTTACAGAAGGAGAATGCATAGGATAGGGTGCTGCGGCGATTCAGGGGTCGAGCGGAGAGGGAGATCCTAGGAGGGCCAAAGTGTCTAGCGTTGCTTTGCGCCCACCCTAGCAGGGAGGCAGCGAGGCGCGCAGGGACCCCTGCCTGCACCACTTAAGGAATCGGCTCCCTCCCCGAGACCCCCTGCCGCGGCCAGTTCGAACCCGCGCGGCACCTGCGCGACGTGGCTGGGGGTACTAGAGCGGGCGGAAGCCGCGGACTTACGGAAGAAGATGTACTCGGTGTAGCTGCTCCAGATCTTGTCGTCGCGGTACTGGTTGACGAAGGCGGCCGTGCCGGAGGAGTTACACGCCACCATGTGGAAGCCTGCCTCCGACAGGCGGTCGAACGCCTGCTCCAAGTAGGTGAACTTGAGGTAGAAGCGGGACGTGTACTTCTCGGGCTGCCGGTCGGGGTCGCGGCTCTCGTTGAGCGTGTCCCCAAAGACCTCTTTGGCCAGCGCGATGCGCCCGCACACCATGATGCGCGCCACTCTCCGGAACTTGGCGTCCGCCTGGTTGTCGCGCACGGTGGTGTAGGAGCCCCGGTAGCCCAGCGTGAGGAAGCCCGAGCGCTTGTCCTGCGCGCCGCCGCCGCCGTGCGCTCCGGGGTCCGAGGGCGCGGCAGCCGCCGCCGCCCCGCGCAGCAGAAGCGCGTCGCTGCTGCCCTGCGAAAGGTTGTCCTCCAGGTCGCTCTGGCAGCCCTCGTCGTTGAGCGAGTTCTGCTTGGTGACCTTGGGCGACAGCAGCTTGACCAGGTCGGTGAGCTGGAAGTACTCGGCCTCACGCAGGAGCCGCTCTTTCTCGGGGAAGTGTTCCGGCAGCGCCAGCTGCTTGTCCCGCAGGTAGTCCAGCACGTACCTGAAGAGGAAGCCATCCCGGTCGATGAAAAAGCGTGCCCGGCTGTCCCTGGGTAGCTCTCCCCTGCGCCTGGCGCCGCCCCGGGGACTGGAGGGCGAGAACATGCTGGCCAAAGTGCTGTCCGGGACGCTGAGCAGCGTCGAGTGCTTGGTCACATAGACCTGGCCTCCCACGTTCAGCTCCACCACCTCGGGGAAGGGCGAGAGCGCACAGGGCCCCGGGGCGGCGGCTGCCGAAGCGCCCGGCGAGCTGGACGAGGACACCATCTCGCTAATGGGCAGGATGGTGCTGCCTCCGCTGCCCGTGTCCTTCAGAGCCATGGTGCCCCCCTCGCCGCCGGCCAGGTGACCCCGGGAGAGCAGCACTCGGTCGTAGCCGGAGCCCGCGCCTCCGCACTCCCGCGACCTCCGGCCCGTGCCCTCCGCCGGGGCAGCCCGGCTCAGAGCTCAGGGCAGCGGGCAGCAGCGGTAGCGGCAGCGGCAGCGGCGTCCGAGCTCCATGGGGATGGAGGAAGCGCCGTAAGGAAGTGGAGCCCCGCGGTGGAGGCGCGCGCTGGGGCGCCGACGGCCAAGTGTGTGAGCGACTCCGGAGAGGAGCTGGGGCCGCGGCTCGGCTCCCGGCGGGGAGGGCGGGAGGAGGAGCCGAGCGAGGAAAACTCGCCGCCCTGGCAGCTGGCGAGGGAGCGGGGAGCGCGGACGGTGGCGCTCACTACTCCTCGCAGCCGGGGAGGCGGCGCTGACGTCAAGCCCCCCGGCCTGGGACCCGAGCCACGCCGGCGTTTAAAGGGATAGGCTCGGGCGGCCGGCTGCGCGCTCCGGCTCCTGGGGACGGCCCGGGGGGCAGAGCCCGCCAGGCTGCAGCTGGACAGTCGCTCCTCCCGGGAGCAGCGCGGAGAGCCACCTGCGGAGAGAGCGCGGCTGCTCGGCTGCTCCGTCTCAGCTTTGCATCCCCCTCCTTTAGCCTTTCTCCCACTCTGACTTCCTCCCCTCCAGCCCCCAGGTGAAACTAATGTTTTCCACTTTCCTTAAGGTGAGAAACGGGGATGCGGGCCAGGCAGGAGAACAGGTTTGACGGATTGTGAAAAAGACGCGCCAGGTGCCTAGTCTGGAATGGCCAGGGATGCTATGCTGTGAGCAGTGATTGGGAACATCTTGAGAGAGGGGGGAAGCTGTCAGTGGCTTTGTGGCACTTTTTTTTTTTTTTTCCTTTGGCAGTCAGTGGGGCAAGGGCCCTTATTTCACTGGGATCAGATTGCGTAGCTGCTGGTTCTGCCGGGAGTTCAGTGTGGAAAACTCTGAAATCTGATTACGTTTTACGATATCCGTGAGGGACTGCAATGTAACGGCTTCCTTCTTTTATCTTCATCTGATTCAAGTGGGTGCTTAATAAATGTGGAGGGAGGAGTTGAGGCGGGAAGAAAACTTACCCTATTTTTTTCAGTTTCTCATTTGGGTCAGCCGCTCCATAAATCTTTCCATTTGCCTTTCAACTTCATGGAGTGGGGGTAAATTGGGTTATATTTTATTTTTACGAACTCCCATGAGGCAGGTCACAAATAAAAACCATACAAATTTAAGATCACCTTTGTTCCCATCTCCCTTTAGCAGGTGTAGTACCCAGGTGTAGTAAGGATAGAATTGCAAATGAGATATTACCTTCAGCTGTGAGAATCCAACCGGTAACCACCCAGAGGCATAGTTTTGGGTTCTCAAACACGAAGAATTATTGGTCTATAAAGTCCAACAGTGAAAAGAGTACATTATGGCAAAAGCAGCTTGCTTCTAAAATTAGCATCGTGGTATTAGAAATGAACTTAATCTACCTGCCAGCAGTTAAACTAACATACAGATTGTGCTATTTTAAAACATCCCAAATGCTTAATTAAAATACCTTCTGATCCACCAAAGAATTTCCCACATTCGAGACACAAGGGTAGTCTTGAATTTGCATAAATAATCAGGACGTTTTCATTATAAGCTGTAATTAATTGATCCTCATATGCCACATTCACAGAAGCTGTGGCACACCTTTAACTTGATCATCTGCAGCAGAGTGCCTAATGGACCAGTGAAAGAACACTGCGTGTTGCCCAAAAGCTAAGACTTAATGCTGCGTTATTTGTGTGCACCCTCACATACTCTTGTTACTTAATCCTAGTGCCTCCTCCTAAATTCATAAGCTGATTAATCAAATTAGGTAGGATTGTCTTGATTGTTGTTCATTTAAAAGATAAAACCAAACAGAATAATAGGGAAACTAGACTGTTTTCTGTCTCCTTTGAAACGCAGCAAACGTCTGTAATTTAAAGTAATATTTCCTGGAAATGAATTAACACCAGCTTTATTAACCTCCATAGATGAATAAAAAATAAAGCCTCAAACCACTACTAATGAAACCCATTTATCATGAGGTAAATGTCCCTAATGATAAGTATTGTATAGAGAGTATAATTATAATGAAGTATATATGTAATGTATAAATAAATATATGGATATGAAGTCTCTAAAATTAATCTGAAGTCTATTTCTAACTACATACTTATAATCTAAAATTTTTACTCCAAATGAATCAACTAAAAAAATTAGATGATTCACCTGTGTGTTTGCTTTTTTGAAATTATCTTGTTTGCGTTAGAGGACCATTGGGTCTGTTTCATCTCTCCCTCCACCATACTCCTTTTATTGCTTTTCTTTTCATATCCTCCAACCAATCTCCAACAAATTACAGAGCTTGAATGCATCTGCCTTTCCCTTCTGCTGGGAATGCCTTTCCTTTTCCACCAACTTTCTAGTTCCCATTGATTACTCTTTTTCTCTGAGCTGAAATATCACCTCTTCTGGAAATCTTTACATTTCTTACCCAGTCTCCTTAAGTCCGTGTTAATGTGTAACTTCATGATCTAGTGGCTTACCCATAAGCAAGGTTTATCACACCAGTGTTTATGCATCTCCCATCCGACCAAGTATGGCATGAAGTGGATGCAATTTTCTATTCCCCTAGAGTAGTGCTTGGCCCCTTTAAGAGACAACCAGTTTCTATTTATTTAATGCTCACTTCATGGAAATGCACTCCTACAGTGAATGGATAAAAACATATCATTGGGGTTCTGGGTACAATACTAGGCATGAGATTGTAAAGATGAATTTTACTCAATGTCCTTAATAATGAAAATCAGAAAAAAAAAATTAGACCTATCAAAAAGGAAGTCATGTAAAGTGGAACTATGCATTTGGTGACCAGATCAACACCAGCAACCATAACCAGCCATTTTGCTCTAAGTCACAACAGCAGTAATACTCCTTAGATGGTTCTTATCGCAGGTACCAATGTGTTAAGAACTTCTGCTGCTGTGCAACGGCCAGAAATCAAATTTCTCTGACTAGAATCTACATTAGAACACTTCCCATTTGCAGTGTATTTTAAAATACAGTTAAACCCATACAACTGTAAAAGCTTAGCAAACATATGGAAGAGAACCTATTGAGTCCAGATAATAAACATAATTAAAAATTAATAACAAGTGAAATATTGCCTTAATAGGTGGAGAGTTCTTTCCTGGCAGAAACTTGTGTGTTTGAGGGGAGTTACATTTCGGAGGACAGCAGTGTCAGAGTAGAATGGGGTTGGAACGTAACTTTTTTCTGGCTCACTGTGATTTCAGCAAGTTATTAACTAACCCTTCTGAAGCTCGGTTTCCTGAGGGGTAAAATGAAAGAAATAAAGATTGGAAGCTTCTTGCTTCCATGATGCCTTCACTAACAGGGCCACCTGAGTGAGGTGAAGTTCACTGTATTTATTACATCTGTTTCACACCTTTGATCTGTGGAATGGGAGCAGAGCCACATCTAACTACACACATCCAACATCCTGCATCAGGACTGCAGTAGCCCCACCTGCCTTCTTTTTATTTCACCTCAAATGCCCAAAATGACAGAGACCTAAAGTTATGAACATCCCCATAACACCTTGTTCTTCCCTGTCTGTGTCCACTGCTGTCTCCTCGTTGCACATTGTCATCCTAGACACCAACATGATTTAATGTATTTTGATCCTATTTTTTAAAAATATTTTTCAGTCTTCTGCCCATGTTCTAATTAGTTGATTTAGTCTAATGAATGGAAAATACTGTTTCAATGTGAAATCAAACAGAAACATATTAATGATGTAGTTTTTCTTATGGTGGGTCTTTTTGTCTTAAGATTTATTTTTTCCATTGGAAAGGCAGATTTACAGAGAGAAAGAAACACAGAGAGGAGAGGATCATCCTTCTACTGGCTCACTCCCCAAGTGGCTACAAAAGCCAGAGCTTAGTAGATCTGAAGCCAGGGGCCAGGACTTCTTCCAAGTCTCCAATGTAGGTGCAGGATTCTAAGCACCTGGGCCTTCCTTTGATGCTCTCCCAGGATATAACAGGGAGCTGGATGGAAAGTGGAGCAGCCGGGACACGAACCAGCGCCCATATGGGATGCAGGTGCTTTGCAGGTAGAGGATTAGCCTGTTGAGCTCTCATGCCTGTCCCTTTGATGGGTCTTGAAAACACAGTATGTGTTGTACCGTTATCACAGTTCATATTAGCCACATGTCATTTACTCAGCACTCACAGGTCAGGTAACTAGTGGCTATTATATTATATAGCACAACTTCAGTGCATTTATGCCTCTAAAGCACCCACATGTTTTAAAGATCAGGTAGGAAAGCATAGCTGTGTGAGGCTTTACTACATAACTATGATGACAGGAGGCTGGGTGCTTGAGGAAAATCATGCAACAAATGCAGTGGAGCCTCAAAGCAACCCTCCAGCCCCACAAGAGGAGGTGTTCTGAGCAGGATAAAGAAACTAAGATCCAAAGAATTTGCTTCACAGTGTTACTTCCCACAAGCATCACACTCCCCAGATGATGAAATATGAGCAAATTTTGCATCACATATCCCTTTGGGGGAAGCAGGCCAGGCAATGACTCCCTTGAGGATGTATGATGTCATGCAGGGTAAGAAGAAAGGGTTTCCTGCCAGCATGAAAGAGTGAGTTAACCTTTATAGGGCAAGACAAAAGATGTTGTCCATCTGGCTGCCGTCTTTATACACATCTCAGCTTCCCAAAGCTTGGAGAAAAGGGCAGCAGAATTTCCCCCAGCCTTAGGACAACTTTGTTTAGGGTGGTTAGGATAAACTTAAGGAATAGTGTTTTGATTGTACATGGATGCTTAATACCTTTCAAAATCATAAAATCAGTGGCCTAACACTAATAATATACAAGTATGAATAATATAAATCTTACAAGTTCTATGCTGCATTTTTAAGCTCCAATATTTAAATTTAAAGTGTTAATTTCTGACAGTCAATTTACATTAAAAATTTCTATAGCGATTTTTTAAAGATTTATTTATTTTTATTGCACAGTCAGATATATATAGAGAGGAAGATGTTCCATCTGATGATTCACTCCAGAAGTGACATCAATGGCCAGAGCTATGACGATCCAAAGCCAGGAGTCAGGAGCTTTTGCAGGTCTCCCACGGGGGTGCAGGATCCCAATGCTTTGGGCCGTCCTGAACTGATTTCCCAGGCCACAAGCAGGGAGCTGTATAAGAAGCAGGACTGATGGGATTAGAGCTGTCGCCTATATGGGATCCTGGTGCGTTCAAGGTGAGGACTTCAGCTGCTAGGTCTCCGCACTGTACCCGAAACATTGGTTTTGAAGACAGAAAAATGAAGTCAGATAAACAGTCATTCCATCCACTGATTCATTTCCCCAATGCCCATAATAGCGAGGACTGGGACAGAAGACAGCTGGGAGAAGGAACTCTTTCATTTGAGTGGCAGGGACCCAGCTACTTGAGTTTTTGTGTAGAGTATACATTAACATGTAGATGGAACTGGAGGCAGAACCAGGGCTCAAACTCAGGCACTACCATTCGAATGCGTGTGCCTCGAGAGAGATCTGTGCTAAGGTTGGCACCAAGTTGGAGGCTTTAAATAAGTTGTTTTGATTAGAAACTATTACCTGATGAATTGAGTCCACTCTCAAAATCCTAATTCTAGCAACAATTCAACCTCTTGCTATGTATTTTTGACTTTTTATTTTACTTGCTCATTTTGTCAAGAACATTGTTTGGATTATTAAAAAGCACTCTGAACTTTTAAAATGAAGTTACTATGACAATTAAATGTTATTCTAAGTATTGTTTTTTCTGCTGTGCTGCTTACCCGCAGTGGGAACACAGTGTAAATTATATCTGTGAAAATAGCTGTCTATTCTAAAATTGGCAAATAGTGAAATATTTGAAAATTATCTTAAATAGGCAATTAACATCTTAAAAATAAATGCATCCAGGTGACCTGTCATTAAAATTATAATATAGAATGTGGGTGGGGATGCTGACATTTTGATTAAATGGAAAGCAGCATTTGCTTGTTAAAAGGTCGAATTGCTTCTCTTTATCATGAGGATGCTAAAAGTATCACTGGGGGCCCGGCGCGGTGGCGCAGTGGTTAAGGTCCTCACCTTGCACGCCCGGGATCCCATATGGGCGTCAGTAATAATCCTGGCAGCCCCGCTTCCCTTCCAGCTCCCTGCCTGTGGCCCGGGAAAGCAGTCCAGGAGGACGGCCCAAAGCTTTGGGACCCTGCACCCGCGTGGGAGACCTGGAAGAGGATCCTGGCTTCGGATTGGCATAGCATCTGTAGTTGCGCTCACTTGGGGAGTGACGGGGGTGCGGGGGGGGGGGGGAAGTTGTGATAATAAACACCAACGGATTGAAGAACAACGCTCACAAGACTAGCAGCCTCTCTATGTATCCGCCTTTCCAATATAAAAATAATAAAACAACACCCACAATCAAACCCCTAACACCCGATTTACCACCACATAGATTCGCAGTCATCTTCCATTCTATCCCTCACACCCAAAACATTTCTATATCCCAAAAGTAACAGTAACCCTAACCATCCTAACCATCCCCATTTCACACGACTCAATATTCAATTTCCTTGATTCGCGTACCATGGTTTCACCATTGTCCCCTGTATTTACCCCCTTTTCACCAACCAGCAACCAGCATTCAACCGTCAAATTCCATTCCACATGTCCCAAAATTCTCAATCATTTTAGTTCAACCCCGCCTCCATGCCCAACACTACTCCACACTATTCACTTCCATTACACATTTACACATCCAACTACCTACAAAAGGCAAGGAAAAAAACTACAAACACCACACAACAAGGAATCCATCTCCACACACAACCCAACAATCATACAAATTACCTCCCTCACTCCCATACATCCCCATCGTCCCCCCCAAACCGCACCTGATTAGCACGAGACCTTCATCCCCCATCCGGCCCGTTCCAAAACACCCCCACACCCCCAATGCCCTTAAACCACACCACCCTAACACCAACAATAACTCCCCAATTCACTTACACCTACCCCAGCCACACATTCCCCCACCTAATACCCACAAACCCCCCAAACACTAAGCCCTAGCCGGACCCCAATCTAAAACTCTTATAATCTACACCAAACCACCCCATGGACACCAAACTTACAAATCTCCCCTCCCTCTCATACATCACCCACCAAAAAATCAACCACCTCAACCCCCACTCAACACCAACCACCCTAAACACCAATCCAAGTATAGTAGTTCACCAATATGACCAACACAGAACCTGTGAATTAAAACAACCCGCCCACATCCACCCCCCTACCCCCTAATCCTCCCCTACCCCCACAAACCAAACACAATCTTTCCATATCCAGCCCGCCCCGCACCCCATCCCATATTTGTATTTCCCCCCCCAACACATACACCGCCTACCATCAACCAACTCCTATCTTCACCAGCCCCTGCCTCCCAACCATCATATTCAATCATCCCAAATCCCATCACCCACTTCCCCTACAATCACAAATATACAGAACACTAAACAACACTAACCCCCCACACACCTACCCCACCCTAACCGCATTTCCAAAACCCCCCCATCCGTCCAAAGCCTACCCGATTGAGCACAATGCAAAACCAAACCTATCTACCAGGGGACCTGGTCCTGCCCCGACCTCTGACCCAGCTTCCTGCTGTTGTATATCCTAGAAGCAGAAGTTAGGTCAAGAACTGGACTCCCTGCTATCCACATGGGATATCTAAGTTGAGTTCTGGACTCTTGGCTTTGGTCTAGCCCAGGACTATCAGGACTAACTGCTGTGGGTATTTGGGACTGAATCAGTGAATAAAGATACTCATATTGTCTTTCTCTTTCTCAGTCTCTCCCTCTGCCTTTCAAGTAGATGAAAATAAATAAATATGTAATATTTTACTTACAACACAAATGTTTCAATCTGGGCTGATTTTATAATATAAGGTAAAAATTCAGCTAATGAACATTATTATAAGCTGTGTTATTCAGGTTTATTACGCATGGTTTTGGAAATTTAGCTTTGAAGCAAATTGCGCATTAAAATGCTCTGTGGCAGTAAATATTAGTCTTTGTTTTTTCCCATCAGGACTAGAGTGTGTCACAAGTCTGAACTAGAGAGATTAACTCTGAATTTTAATTCTACCACTAATAGTTGTATAATTTTATTAAGTGACCCAAAGCAAGTATCATTTCTGATCAGTTTCCAGTCTTGTCAAATGCACACATTCCTGTTCTGATTATGAGTTATTGCACAACATACCACACCAAAATTTAATTACTTAAACAAAAATCTTCTTGCTTCCCGGGTCAGCTAGGTTGGTTCTCAGTCAAGCTCCCATGGATGTTTGCAGATAGGAGCTAAGGCTGGAATCCTGCAGTGCCAATGCTCTGACGGCTGAAACACCTAGAGCTCTTTGGGTACTTACTCTCTCTTGTCCTACTTCTCCATGCACATGACCTGTCCATCATAGTGATTCTGGTCTCCAAAGTTTCAGGATGTAGACAGAAACAATGCATGTTTTAGATTGTGCCTCCCCCCGCAAAACCACACAGTATCATGATTTACTTTTCAAGGCAGCCACAAGGCCTTCTCATTTTGAGAGGAAAAAAACAGACTCCACTGCTTAAACGGAAAGGGGCAATATTCTGGGATAACATGTCGAACTAACAATATTATTGTGATCATTTTTTGAAAGTAGTCTGCCACAAAAGCTGCAAGAAACAAGTGCTATTGCATTCTTTGTGATATTGGTCAAGACAAAAGTCTGTGGACAGAGCCATAGCATTCCTGTGTGGCATTAATTTCATAGGTTTTGCAAAAGTGACTGTGATATGTGGGACACACAGACACACACACACACACACACACACACGCAGCTAACTCGGTAATGTAGCTGTCGGAAATCTTAAACCAATACTTAAAGACATGAAAGGACAGCCAGGTGTTTCCTTCATTTTTAATAAGAATCTCCATTTTTCTCATCTTGATCATTTATTCTGCTCTAATAAATTGCTTCTGCCAATTTGCCTCTGCTCTAATAAATCCAGAACTCTCTTCTGCCTCGTTCCTTTCGAGTCCCTTATAACATCTGTGAGTCTTAATTCTCCCTCAGTGAATCATCTCTTTTCATCTTTTAGATGCTGACCTAGTCAACACGTACATCTGTGAAGAGCTTAAAAATTTACTTGTTACTCGGTTTTCCTACAGTTTTCTCTACTCTGATCATTATGTAATGTAACTAGCCCCATTCCCTAAGCTTTCGCTCTGTGTTTCAGAGGACACACATTTCCTTGCAAAAGTACTGACTTGGAATCACACGGTACTCATAAGGCTGTTTTTTCTCATTATGACTTATGTTATTGTCATTTAATTCCTATTGCTCATAGTATTTACTTATTCAAAGATATTAAATATGGTACATTTATTCTATCTTGGTGTAAAATCACAATATTTGAGATTTTCTCCATATTGGGAAGAATAATCAAAAAAAAAAAAAGAAAGAAAAGGAAAATAACCAGTCACTTCAATCCAAATATCTAGAATAGACTATTTTTAGGTCATATACATATTTAGATAAATTTTTGGTGGCTTTTCACACCAAATTCATATCAAGGTCATTTAAAATTCAACAAATGTATGTTGATTATGAATTAATTTACTAAATGTATGTTGAATTATTAAAGTGAATAGGACAAACATCCTGCTATAAAAAGTTTACTAACATTTGAAAGTAGAATTAGACAATTCCCAAATAACTGAGGGTTGAATTACAGAGAGGCCGGCCCGACATGGTAGCCTAGCGGCTAAAGTCTTTGCCTTGTATGCGCCAGCATCCCATATGGGCGCTGGTTCTAATCCGGTGGCCCCACTTCCCATCCAGCTCCCTGCCTGTGGCCTGGGAAATCGGTAGAGGATTGGCACAAAGCCTTAGAACCCGGCACTCAGGTGGGAGACCTGCAAGAGCTCCTGGCTTCGGCTTGGCACAGCTCTGGCCATTGTGGTCACTTCTAGAGTGAATCATCAGATGGAAGATCTTCCTCTCCGTCTCTCCTCATATATATATACTTACAATGTCATGATGCACTTAAATAGCAGAATGTTGTAGCAGAATGTATAGTATTGTAATAATATTGGGGAAAATAGTGGTGAAGGGAATGCCGAAGCGGGAAGGGAAGGGAACACAGAGGAGGAATCCCTATACCTATAAAACTATAACATGGAAAATAATACAAGTTAAAGAAGCAATTACAGATACAAATTATAATGACATGCAAAGATACACAGATTTGAAAATGTTTTGCATAGTAAAATATGCATGTATATAGTTTGAAACATCAAGAAGTTAAAATAAGTGAGTTATAGATATACGATATAGGCCCAAATGATAGACATAATTTTGGTAGACTTGGAGGACAGAGTCGTATTTCAAAATTTTGAAATTGTAGTACAAATCAAATCAGGTCTGAAATTGTAGTACAAATCAAATCAGGTCTGGTTCTTAACAGCACTGTCTCACTGTTCTGTTTACTCATTCGTGTTTCTTTCCCTCCAAAATTGTATTATTTGCCTACTTGAATCTTAAAAAGAATTACCTGTGTCCACACTGGAGCCAGCACATGCCTTGTCATCAATAACTGTGGGTTCTTTTCTTTCAGTACCTTAAATCTTCACACAGTGCATGTCAAGGTCTGACAGCCCGAAATGGATCCTTAATGGAAGAGCAGTAAATGCCTCCTAGCCTGCCATTTATTCATTATGTCATTTCCAATTCTTTCAATAAATATTTATGTTGTGTTTTTTATGTGACAGACACCCAACTCACCCGAAAAACAATGCAAAACTCTCAGTTCTTAGTAGCATCCCCCTTAGCTGTTTTTTTCATCTTGAACCTTGGGTTTATGCCCTGATTTTAACTAATTTTTTTCCTGGTTTGTTACTTCTCTTATACTGGTATTTAAAACCAAGTATCTAGTACAAATCTCGATTCCTTTAGACTAAAATACTTGTTCTAGCTAATAATTTGTCTGATGCCTGACACAACCTGGCCATGTTCAATGACGTAACAGATAAAATATGCTTTATACACTTTAAAGAATCGAGAAAGAGCAAAATGTAAATTATGTCTTTATGGATTTATTCCTATTCAGTCCTACCAACCTGTAACTTCTTACTTAATCTTCTTTCTCAAAGCATAATAAACATGGCATTAGATAGTCTAGGCAGAAAAAAAAATGATGGCTTGCATTCCTGTTGCATAATGGACAAGACTTGGTTATATTAATATTAAGAAATGACACAAGGGAAGCATTTGAACTAGTCAAAGCAGAAGGTCATAGCATGCCTATGTCTGAGAGTCAAGATGAAAAGCAGTTACTAAAACCTCAGGGACAAAACCATGTGGAGAGATCTCTTTAAAAGGTCTCTGGACTTTGTTAGTGAGACATCAGTCCAAAAACAAACAAAAACCAGAAACAGAAACAAAATAACAAACAATAAGTACTTGGATCTTAATATCCTGTTTTGCTTTATTGTATTTGCCAATCATCAACAATTCATTAAACTCCACCCAAAACTGTCAGAGCAAAGGAGCTCATTCTTTATTTGTGTCAGCATGTATGTGGGTCAGCATTCCGGGAGGCCAGAGAAGCCTGCTGAAGAGTGTACCTGGAAGGGCAAAGGATCTACAGAGACAGTGCTGTAACAGTGTGAACACAATGTGAGGCCAAAAAGAAGCTGAGGGAAAACTCTGCCCAGAGACAAAGGTGGGAAACAAATGGAAAGTTTGGAACTGAAGATACTCTCATTGGCAGTTTACTGAGAAAAGATCTTGATGTTCTTAGAAGATTTTTAATGAATTTATGTATTTAGAATGCAGAGGAGTACATAGAAAAGTATGAGGCCAAATTGGAAGGTGGAATACAAAGTTAGATGGCTTTGTATTTATTATGCAAATAGTGAAAACTGGAGTATTTTAGAAGAAGCAATATAATCATCTTATTGATAAAAGAAAAAAATTGGTAGGGGCAGGAAGCAATGATAGGCCATCATTTGTACAAATGTTCACATACTCAGTGAAAATATATTTCTCATCCATTCCTTATGCTTGCGTACTAGGAGACAAGAAAATAACTGGCTTTATATTAAAGCATTTAATCTTCACTATAATTCTATAAAAAGGATATTTTATCTTCTGTACCGTTCAAATTGAGGTTTAGTAAATTAGAGACATTGGTAACTAGAAACAAGTTACAATTCAGTCAGTGGAGCAAATCACCCTCAACATCTCCCACCCTCTCAAGTATTTCTTAAAACAGTTCGACGAGCAGGTTCCATGAGATCACCCTCAGCTTTGGTTATCACTGGAAAGACTCAGAACTCACTGAAAATTATTGTACTCTTGTCTAAAATTATTGCAGTGAAAACATTCAGGTTAAAATCAGCAAAGGGTGGCTTCTTGGGCATTTGCTAAACTCGAGTGTAAAATTAGTACAGTAAGGAACACACGGGACAGAATGCAGGACAGCTCAGTTCATGGAGTTTCCACTTTTCCTCTCCCAGGGCAGTATGGAGAGCACCAAGTTAGCCAGTATAAGACATGGTATATTGGTCAGAGTACCATCAAAATGGGAAATTCTTTCAATTCTTCCCAGTTTTTACTGGAACTCAAGTCACATAGATATAGTTGGTTTCCCCAGTGGCATTCCTTTATCTCCAACCCATCATGTTATTCAAAGTACCCATCATAAATGATCCCAGGGGGATTGTCTCAGGGTCTAAGGTTTCCAGATAAAATTTGTCTTATCAGGCAAGGACATTAGCAGGGCTTAGAAATAGTTTCCCAGGTATTAAAGGAGAGGGTCATTTTTTGTCTTTAGCCAACATCAAACTCTTTACTTCAACCATGTGGAATTTTAATCATGTGTTTTAGTGCAAGATGCCCAAAGCATTATTTTATCAATATAAAATCAACATAAAATATGAATGCACGTTTTACATGTTCTCTAAGTCTTTGAAACTCTGTATGAATATTACTTATACATGTCCAAACTTGGACTAGTCGTTTCAGATGCTTTATAACCACATATGGCCAGTGACACATGGTAATTGCAACTCTGTGTTCTTTGTCCTTGCAGAATCTAATAAAGGTTTCTATATATTCTGTGCAAATAACTGTAAGTGCTTTCATTATTAAAGTATATTCATTACTAGAAAAACTTAACTCTCACATTTAAAAATGATATTTAAAACATTTTAATCCATATCAACAAGTAACCTCTTTATCTACCACTTAAAATCTAAATCTATAACTTTTATCTATATGATCATCACTATTCTAACATACTTTCATTATTTTTAGATTGGTTTCTTGTTCTTAAAGTCATACTCTAAATAGTTTATGAAATATTTGTCACTTATAATTCAACTTTCTACACTTGGGGAATAATATTTTGTAGCATTTGATGTCTTTTTCTTCAGATTGCATCTTTTTCAATGCAACACAATAAAAGCAAGACTTGGACTAAATCCCTAAATGTTGAGAGAGAGGGAGACAGAGAGAGCATGCGTGCATGCATTCAAATGCTCCCCATCATAAAAGGGATGTTTAAAATACTTTATTTTTATCTTAATCTGAAAATAAGATGAAGAAGTTCCAAAAGATTTGAAAATATTGTTGGCGACTTAAATTATCCCCCAAACTGACCAGGAAGTGCCATTATCTATTGGAGAAAATATTTTTCTAGCATTTTTTCATACAGTTACAGTTGAACATTGAATACTTGTGTTTATATAACACTTCCAAAACAACATATTAGATAGTATATGTTATTTAAATGGCTTGTTTCCTTGTCTATAAATGATTGGAACATTTTTGGCAGTAGACCTCCTGGTGGCTATCGCAAGGCCACACGGTAAGGGTCAAATTCACCTACAAGTGCCTGAACATCCTTTCAAGGTCTCTGCTCTTCCTCGATTGGGTCACCTCCCATGGTGGTGGAGCACACTATGTCAGAACATTAGAGAGATGCGTCTGAATTATCTTAAATTCATGCTTTCTTCATTAAAACTTTACACCAATATAGTCTTTATCCCCCTCTGTACTCTTGCTTCAAAAGTTCAAAGATCTGAGACTTCTATTGCCTTCCACCCTAAATTACAAGTTTTTTTCCTACCATGGATAACATTTAATATGAAGTTATCTTGGTGGATTTTCTATTGTTTCTTTTGCTGCTCTTTTTGAACATAATTGTGATTTGAATTTACACTGTCCAGATGTGTTATGTAGCAACATCTTATTGATAGTATTCAGGTTTTTTTGGAATGAGATCATTCTTGATGCCTAAACATGGAAGGAGATTTTAATTTAATTCAACCTGTTTATTTCTTAGTCTAGATACTAGCCTGGGAATTTCCTTTTTTCCCAGGAAATCAGCACTTTATTTTAATTGGTCTGCATTTTGTTATGTGTAAAGTGTGTATATCTTTTTGTGCCTTGATATAACAAAACTATGTAATGACCTTTAAAAATTGTTCTCATTCTCTTAACTGTTGTTATAGCTGATAAACGACAAATATGTTGTCCTTCTTCTCTGTCTCTTGCCCTTGTAGCTTTTATGAACAGAAAATTAGTGGTGTTGATATAGGTGGAATTTTGTTCTTTCCTACTAAAATATTAAATATTATATAAAATCTCCCTCTCTTTCAAAGGTCATAATGTATCTTCCTTTAAAACATTATACGATTTCTTGAAGTGGACTATCACTTCAAAATAAACTACATTTTACTATAAAATATTGACCATACCACCAAACAAATCAATTATCTTCAGCATGAAAAACTGGGACACATCTAGTTGGATGTGTAACAAAAGCAGCTCTGCTTCCACATATCCATTGACATTTACAGAAAAGGTAAAATTAAAAAATGTCTTCTTTTTTTTTTAAAGATTTATTTTATTTTTATTGGAAAGGCGGATGTACAGAGAGGAGAGACAGAGAGAAAGATCTTCCATCCCGTGATTCACTCCCCAAGTGAGCGCAACAGGGAGTGAGCACAACGGCCGATGCTATGCCAATCCAAAGCCAGGAGCCTCTTCAGGGTCTCCCACGTGGGTGCAGGGTCCCAAAGCTTTGGGCCGTCCTCGACTGCTCTCCTGGGCCACAGGCAGGGAGCTGGAAGGGAAGCGGGGCTGCCGGGATTATTACTGACGCCCATATGGGATCCCGGGCGTGCAAGGTGAGGACCTTAACCACTGCGCCACTGTGCCACTGCGCCAGGCCCAAAAGGTGTCTTCTTAGAAAACACACCTAATGCTATTATATGTTCAAGTAAATGGAAAGCAAATAAATTCATGGAATCACTTAGTAATTAGAATTGAAATAAAAAAAAAAAACAAAAAATCTGTATTGACAACAGTAGTAGTTGAATTGCTTTTGAATCATCCTAACCACAGACAGGAACATTCTATCCATACAACAAATCCATCCATAAAAATAAATATGATGACTAAAATAATAAAACCACCAGACATTTTCATACACACAAAAAAGAAAATAAAGAACATTTAGATAAAATATACTGTATATTGGTAAACTTAAGTGGTATTCTTGTCTAGGTATATATCAAATATACATGTTTAAATTAGAACTCATAGGGGTAAGTGTTTGGCACCGTAGTCAAGGCAGCCACTTGGGGCACCTGTGATCCCCTATCTAAGTACCTAGGTTCAGGTTCTGGCTCCTCTGCTGATCCCAGCTTTCAGCTAATGCACACCCTGGGAGAGAGCAGGTGATGGCTCCAGTCGCTGAATTTCTGTCAATCAACGAGGAGACCTAGATAGAGCTCCTCATTCATGGACTGGCCTGCCTAAGGTGGGCATTGGGGAATGAACCAGCAGATTAAAAAATCCACACAGACATGAGGTTGTGAAAAGCCCTGAAGCCTCACAGGTACTCCTTGCAAAGAGTACTTCCAGGAAAGCAGCTGAAACAAGGGTGGTATTTTAAATAAGCGTAGGGGTCTGCAGGGAGGTGTAGAGGAGCTGAGACTACTTAGAAAATCTGAAGGATTTTGGAACAGAATCCAACATTGGTAGAACCAGGGCAATAAATCATACAAAATAAGGACATATAAGTATATATAAATAATTATTCCAAAAGGGGCACAGGTAAGACATCACCAGGCCACATTTTTCAACACTTCACAAACACAATAGATGCAGGAGTTCTAATGCCTGGAAACTAGAAAAGGGATCCTGATCCAATTCTCCTATCTAATAATGTTCATTATTTAGGGATGGCAGAAAAAAAAACCAACAGCACAGCCATACAACAGATGAAGATGTGGCTGTGCAAAGGAGCAAATAATATCAACTGTGGAGAGATCTCCAGTGTGTTATTCCATGAAAAAGCATGTATAAGCCAGCAGCTAAATAAAGAAATGCATTTTGTGTTCAAATAAAGTGTACAAGGAAGATATATCTATCACATATATGATGTGAATATGTTATAGAATAAAAATTAATGTATGACTTTCTGGTTTGTTTCTTGGCTATCTTCTCTAGGAATAAATAGTAGAGCCAGTATATTCAAGGATAACTCTTTAATACTGTAAGATTTAGCATATAAAAATCTGTAATGATGAAGTATTAATGGCTTTGAACTGAGAAGAATGTTGAATCTGATCATTTTTTCAGAGAAGTAAAATGAAAAGGGAATATAATTATAAATTTCAGCAATGTCTATAAAAAGTTCTTTCCAAGTAGTTCTTCATGGACAAAGGTGATACAAACAATGCCAAGTTATACATTAAAAGACAATGAAGTATGAGAAATAAAAGTGGGCCCTGCATGGTGAGCTAGCGGCTAAAGTCCTCACCTTGAATGTGCCAGGATCCCATATGGGTGATAGTTCTAATACTGACTGCCCAACTTCCCATCCAGCTCCCTGTTTGTGGCCTGGGAAAGCAGTTGAGGATTACCCAAAGCCTTGGGACCCTGTACCCACCTGGGAGACCTGGAGAAAGTTCCTGGATCTTGCCTTTTGATTGGCACAGCACAGGCCGTTGTGGTCATTCGGGAAGTGGATCATCAGATTGAAGATCTTCCTCTCTGTCTCTCCTCTCTGTATATCTGACTTTGCAATAAAAAATAAATAAATCTTTAAAACGAAATAAAAAGTAATACTTCGGGCCCGGTGCGGTGGCGCAAGTGGTTAAGGTCCTTGCCTAGCATGCCCGGGATCCCATATGGGCGCCGGTTCTAATCCCGGCAGCCCCGCTTCCCTTCCAGCTCCCTGCCTGTGGCCTGGGAAAGCAGTTGAGCACAGCCCAAAGCTTTGGGACCCTGCACCTGCGTGGAAGACCCGGAAGAGGCTTCTGGCTTCGGATTGGCATAGTATCGGCCGTTGCGCTCACTTGGGGAGTGAATCACGGGATGGAAGATCTTCCTCTCTGTCTCTCCTCTCTGTATATCCGCCTTTCCAATAAAAAATAATAAAAATAAATCTTTAAAAAGTAATACTTCATAACAGACTTTCTAAGAGATTTCTGAGTTGATTATTACAGGAATAATAGGAGATAGCCTGAAAATAATTTCTTGGTGATGCAAGGTTCAAAAGTGTTGTTACATGACACATCAATTTTCATACTTCTATTATACAACAAAGCAAACATAAATTTGCTCTGGGTAGACATTTTGTATTGCTCAACTGAGCCCACTACAAAACTTTTAAAGCTCAAAATTCACTTATTTAATTATTAAATTATTTATGAATAGAAATGTTACTTTATTGATTTCTGACCTCACATGAGAAATGGTTTTATTTTTACCTTTCAAAGTTGTTGCTGATTCGCATGATGTTTTATTTTGATTGGGGTGGTGTTGTGAGAAATTTTGACCTTCAAGAACTCAGTTAACCTTTCTTACTTCCATAATTTACAGCAAAATAGCAACAGGATTTTTTTTATATATAAAAACAAACATTTAAAGTGTATTATTTATCTTCCCTCTTCCTGTGCTCCTTAAGTACCAGTGTATACTTAATGCTGGCTCTTTATATTGCTTTATATGCATTAACTGATCTTGATGCGTATATGTAAAATAGTTAGTATTGGTTTTCATATGTATTTTTAGTATTTTGTAAGTTGCTTCTGCTATAAATTGTGTTCTCTCTCTTAGTGCTTCCTTTGGCGTTTTATCTGTTGCTACTTGTTAAGCTAGGGTTTCTTCTTCTGAATCAATAATGATATGCCTGATTACATGTTATCATCATTCATATATGACATGTCCTATATAGGGAATAACATGTATGTATGTAGGTTGCCTTTCATTTTCATTCGTATTTTACTACCAAAACAAACATCTTCATAAAGGTCTTTTGGTATGTTTGAAGGAGAGTTCATGAAATACAAAATATTCATGGAAAATGAGTTTTCTAAAACAACTATGAATGGGTTTCAGAATTTTTACTTCTCTTTCAGTTTCATGTCCATAAGTTTTTTGAACTATATTCTTATGCCCCAGAGTGAGCAGGCACTTACTTAATTTTCCTAAATGCCTCGTTTGTTTTCTAAAGTGGCTTCACTAATTACCATTTTCAAATATCACAAGAACCATATTTCCTGCCATTTTTAACAATGACTGACATTTCTAATAATTTGCTGTCATTAATAGGACAAAACGTCACTGACATGGATTTCTTTTCATTTTACTATGAATTGAGAATATTATTCATTTTTATTAGCTATTTTTCCTTTTTAAATTCTATTTTAAGCTATTACCTACTTTTTTATATTGTGATTCTACTATAATGTAAATTAATAAGCTTTTGCCAATTAAACATGTTTCAGATAGTACCAAAACCTAAGAACTGCTTAAAAACAGGACAATATGAGTGTGTCACCAGGGTACAGGCACCAACTGTAAAGCTTTCAACCTCCCAGAGTATAATTATCCATGAGCATATACCAACAAAAATAAAAAATAAAACATAAACAGAGAAAAGAGTCAGCTTTGCACAATTGAAGAGTATAATGATAGATCCATCTTTAAATCTGATCATCCTATGATTGAGTACAGGACAGAAGGGTGTGTACTATGGGCAATTCAATTGATATTCAGGGTTAATATCAAGATTGATAAACCATGTGGATAAAATGCACCCTTGCTGTGATGTGATGCAAGCAGACTGAACTTTCCTTTTTATCCTCTAAAATTCACAACCCTCAACTAATCACCAAAAAAATCTGCTAAGCTGGCACTGAGGAATATTTTATGAAATAACAACTAGTGCACAGCTAAACTCTGAAAGTCACCAAAATTAAGGACAACCTGAGAGTTTGTCACAGGATCCAAGGTGCTAGAGACATAATACTTAAATGTAACATGCTGTCATGATGGTTCATCAAAAGCAGTAGATAAAAACCAAGGAAATGTAAGTCAAGTTTGGAGCTTTGTTAATAATATCATCTCCAGGGCCCGGCGCGGTGGCGCAAGTGGTTAAGTCCTCGCCTTGCACGCCCGGGATCCCATATGGGCGCCGGTTCTAATCCCGGCAGCCCCGCTTCCCTTCCAGCTCCCTGCTTGTGGCCTGGGAAAGCAGTCGAGGACGGCCCAAGGCTTTGGGAACCTGCACCCGCGTGGGAGACCCGGAAGAGGCTCCTGGCTTCGGATCGGCATAGTATCGGCCCGTTGCGCTCACTTGGGGAGTGAATCATCGGATGGAAGATCTTCCTCTCTGTCTCTCCTCTCTGTATATCCGCCTTTCCAATGAAAAAATAATAAAAAAAAAAAAAAAAAAAAAAAAATATCATCTCCATATAGATTCATTTGATAAACTAGAGGAATTAAGATTTTGACAACAGGGAGAGTTGCACATTTTTGTGAAGTATAAAATTATTCAAATATTAAAAGTTAATTTTTATGCTGCTAATATCATTGCCAAAGCTGTAATTATCTACTGGTTTTGTCCATAATTCCTTGGTTGATCAGAAATATTAAACATGATGCAAGCTTCAACAAAAGTTTAGTACTGGAAGTGAAGTGGATAGTTTTGGGAAATATTTTAAAGGATGATAAATTAAATGTTAAGAGGAAAGAAAGCAAGACATTGGGAATAGATCCTTAATTTTTTTTTCACCTTAAGAGTAATTTCTTGCAACTTCACAGTTTCTATTGTGATTATAAATGATATCCTATTTTCTTCAATTTCTAAGTAGTTAATGCAGTTACAAAAGGAGTTATTGATTTTGTATATAGATCTTGCTGCAATGGCTTAATAGTTCTAATATTTTTTTCTGCTGATTACATGAGGTTTTTTTCAGAAGTGATCAATTAATTACAAGCACTGAATATTTATCTTCATTTTATTCACATATTTGCTTTTTATATTTATTTTGGTAGAACTTTTAGTACTATTTTAAGCAATGCAAGTATATTAGGAGATTTAAATAATCCTTAATATAAAAGGCAGCTTCCAAAATTTGCTAATTAAATATAACATTGGTGTTTTTTATTTTACATATCATGTAATTGGGAATAGGAGTGAACAAAGGTAACTTTTGTGTGAGTAAGAAAATTTGTTTTAATTTTTAATTTTTAAGAAGTTTAAATAAAACCTAAATGAGCATTGAACGTCATCCATTCTGCATATTTTTCTTTATTTACTGAAAGGATGTTAGTTGTTGATTATTTATTCCCAAATTAAATCCTCTTTGATGCATGGTGTATATTAAAAAAATGCTCCTAAGTCTCCTGAGATAAATTGTAGTTAAGAAATTTTAGCCTTGCTCAAAGGAGAGGTGGGTTTATATGTTCACCTGTCAGTGTGTCTGCATCTAGTGTTGTTATTGTGCCGAATGTTGCTACCTTTGCCTTTCCAAATGTATCCTCTCCTGTTCTTCCCCCTGCTCAGTCTACGGGTTCCACCATCACTGCTCTGCCCTCCAGCTTCTGGCCAGTTTCTGTGATCTCCTTCCAGGGATGTAAGGGCAGTCAATGAGTGGGGTATGAATATTGCTCCCTCCAGTTCCCTTTCTATTAAATTGCAGAGTTTGGTGTATCCATCTTCCAAGGGTTTCAGCTCCTCTCTGAATGTTGGCAGTGATTACCTCAATGTCCCCTCAAGGGTGGGAAACCCTTTTTCTACCAAGGGCCATTAGATATGTAATATGTGGACCACACAAAACTATCAACTTAAAAGTTATCCTGGTATAGATTTAGTGAATGTTGGATCCTGCTTGTGGGGCCAGACCAAATGATTTTGTAAGCCTTATGAGCCTATGGGCCAGATATTCCTCACCCTTGCAAAAGAGTGATATTTGGGTTCTTGTTGTTATAAGCCTGGGTACAAAATTTCCATGTTTATTTTATTAAAAGCCACCCTATACCATTGTGAAGAGTCCCTTCATTAAAATGTAGTTAAATTTCAGTGGGTGTGTGCCAGCTACTTCAGATTGGACTGCTAACAAATCCATTATCAAGGATAACTCTGTTAAATTCAATCATATCCTCTGGAAGTTTTGTAAGACTAATCTACAGAAGGCACATATTTTTGCAGTTTAAATTTATTTATTTTAAAATGTTTGCTATATAGGTGTGGGAATTGCAGTCCCATGCAGGTCTCAGGGTAGAATTGGAAAAGATTCAGTGTGTGGGAAAGGTGGGCCATGGGAAAAGCTCCTCCCTCTCTCTTGTGACCAAGGGGATGGAGTTGTGCGGGGTAAGAGATGTGATGCTCCTTGCTGTCAGATTATGTCAATGTCAGGGGACAAAGACGATCCCTTGATTTTGTCCTAGGAACCCTGTTAGGGCGAAGACTGTTCTGAGGGTGTTAACTTGCGTAGTCTTGATTGTTATGAAATGGCCTTGCACCAGTGCAGGATATTACTTCCCGTACTTGCCACTATCTGTTTGTGTGGAAGCCACATTTTTATCACCAAAGTAATAATTGGTTTGCACAAATGTTTCATTTCTGTTTCTACTTGGTAGTACATATTGACTTACTAGTGTCTAGCCACCCATTACATTCTTACTAATCTTGAGGTGTTTTTCACATCTATAGTTGTTTCCTCTGGTTTAATATTTTATTTATGTATTTGTTCTGTCTTTTTGGTATGGAAAACTGTCTTTCATAATATCTTTTTTTAAAAAAGATTTGTTTATTTTTATTGCATAGTCAGATACACAGAGAGGAAGAGAGAAAGATCTTCTGTCTGATGATCCACCACCCAAGTGACCGCAATGGCTAGAGCTGTGCCAATCCAAAGCCAGGAGTCAGAAACTTCCTCCAGGTCCCCCACATGGGTGCAGGAACCCAAGGCTTTGGGCCATCCCTGACCACCTTCCCAGGCCACAAACAGGGAGCTGAATGGGAAGCGGGGCTGCCGGGATTAGAACTGGTACCCATATGGGATCCTGGCACGTTCAAGGTGAGGACTTTAACTACTAGGCCACTGTGCTGTGCGCTTTCGTAATGTCTTTAAGACAACTAGCTTTGCTTTTGAAAAAAATTAGCTTTAAAAATTATTTATTTTTGAAATTCAGAGATACAAAGAAAGAGCTAAAACTAGAGATCTTCCATCTGCTGGTTTACTGTCCAAATAGTCCCCAACTGTGAGGGCTGATTCAGATCAAAGCCAGGAGCCAAGAGCTTCAGCTAGGTTCTCAGCTGCATGAGTACAAGGTACCAAGTACTGGGGTTATCTTCTGCTGCTTTCCCCAGGACATAAGCAGGAAGTTAAATCAGAAGTGGAACAACTGGGATATGAAGTGGCTCACAGTGGGGTACCCAGTCTTTCAGGTGGCTGCTTTACCCACTACACCACAGTGCTGTCTCCATGTCCTAACCTGTTAAAAATATATATATATTTTTTCTGGATTTCTCTGTGATCAGATTCATCCATATCTTTATAATTTTCTTCCCTTTACATATATGGTAAAATAGGTAGTTAAATTTCAATTAGAGATGTTGGAAATTTGAAGTAGCAAGATACATTTTATGTGTTGTTAAAGGAAACAGTTTACACCTAAAATGTTCAAAACACCTAATACAGTAGTGGAGCTATAGCTGTTACAACACTAACTTCATCTTAGTGTTGTCACTGATTTTAATGTTTGAATCAACTGATAATATGTGATAAAACATATTTGCTTAGCAAAACCCAATCGAGAATATTGCCACAGCAACCTGCAAGCTATAAAAATGTAACAACCAGTTCTGCCGCAGTCACACCCAATGTACCTCTTCAGATGTTCTGAAATCTCACCTGTTTTACTCACTTTGTTCTGCATGGGCTGAGTACTTAGAGGTGGGTTTCGGTCTGAAGTCCCTCTCCAAGTATCATTCCTAGATTTGGATCCAACATTGAAGGTTTCCTGATCAGATAATAGAATCCCAGAACCTGGGAGCAGCTAATTCCCTGAGGAATGAAATTTGTTTAAGGGGACAATCGCGGGGCAGAGAGCCAGCACACAGGCTTCTCTGGCCTTCTTGCTCTGAAGTCCCTCGGCCTCTATAGGGAGTCCTCATGGGAGGCGGATGCTGCACAGCCAGCTGGGCTTCCCGGTGGCAATTTAGAAACAGTTATTTTCTACCTTGCTTTTGGTGTCCTGTCTGCCACACTCACTTCTCTCCTGCTTCACACTGACTGGACTCACAGTATTTCTCAACTGAACGTCATACTTTTTGACCCTATGGTTAGCAAAGCCAAGAAAGGTATATACTATGGCAATCCCTCATCATCCAACAGAAATCCAGTGAGGCTATTTGGCCTAGGAAGGACAGTTGCTCACTTTCTAATATAAATAAATAAATAAATAAAAGCTACTTTGGGAGCTCATGATATATTTAATTTTTACTTTTCATGTTACAGTATAATAGGCTCAGAGATTGGCCCTCCCATCCTCCCCATTTACTGCCCCCCCCCCTGTATTCCCCTACATTATAACAATAGTATAGTCCTTCAGCAATAGCCCATCATTCTGCTGTTTAAGTGTATCCTGACCATGTAGATACAGACAATGGTAGAGAGTCCAGCATCTTATTCTCAAGGCATCTTTGTTTCATTGGGAGTCCATCTTTTATTTGGGAGATGCATATCATTGGTATGATGGAGGGACTTATGATTTTCTATTTGTTCTCCTTGTTCCAGTTCTGACAATGTGAGAACAGAAACAGCAACAAGTTTAGGTCAATCTGAACTTTGTGGTCTTCTCAGTTACCTAATCTACCTAATAAACTAGAAGCAGGGCGTTAGACTCAGGTCCCTGGACAGGTCTATCACTTTTGAACAATTCATCCATTATAATTTCAACTCTCTGTTCTGCCTTTTGGGGGGAGAAAAAGAACCCTTCCTCCTTAAATTTTCATAGATATACATTATGCTAGTTAAAAAAAAAACCTCCTTAAAGGTAATTCTGCATGCATTTAAATTTCCTAAGATGTGCTCTTTGTTATAGGTCATGCCAACCTTGAAAGAAAATATAGTGTCTAACCGGATGTATTAAAATGCTACTGTGTAAGTCAGAGCTACAATAAGCAACAATATTGCATTACTGTAGTGCATGTGGAAATAAGTTTAAAAGGTAAAAAAAAACACAAACAGTAAACAACAAATGTTTGTAGTATACAAAAAAAAGAAAGGAATTCTGTTTTAGGAAACCAAATGGTACAGCCACTGCAGAAACCAGTGCTGTAGTTCCCCACTGAGATAAACCTGGAATTACCTTGAAACCCAGTAGTCCCATTCATGATTATATACTTGGAAGAAGTGGAAACAGGTATTCAGGCAAAAATTTGCAGGAAAAAAAATGATATTGATAGTAGCACTATTCACAGCACCCTAAATATGGGAGCACTCAGATAATAATCAACTGGTAGATGGGTAAACCAATGTGGGATATCTATACAACAGAGTGTGTGTTCAGCCACACAAAGGGATGAGGTACTCATCAGTGCTACCACATGGAAGAGCCTCAAGGCTGTAGCTGAAGTGAAAGACAATGCACATGAGAAGCATATAGACTTCCATTTATGTGACAAATCTAGAAATAGCAACTCTATAGAGAAAAAGCAAAGAACTGATGACTGCCGTGACCCAGGAAGAGAGAAACGTGGAGTGACTGTTTAATGTATACATTTCCTTGTAAGGTGCTGAAAATGTAAAAACAAATAGGTCATGGTGAAGGTTGCTGAACATTGTGTGTATATAAAATGTTAACCTTGGTGAATATTGTGTTAGGTGTGTATCATCATAGAACAAGGATAGATAAATAAAATAAATGTACATATCTGGTTCCATCTGATCTTTAGAAATTGTTGATCCTTTCTTAAAATTCTTCCAAACTTGTTATTCAGAGTGAGGGAATGGGTTGAAATTTGTAAATTAATCCTTGACAGTCATTCAGTGTCACTAACTGTGAGGATAGGGCTAAATTGGATTGCACTTCCATATCTATTAAAAATGATTCACTCAAATAAGCATATTGTCTAAAAGGCAATCTATGTTTAATTGGTATATTACACATACTAGATGACTAATAAGCTTATTTTTGATGAGTAAATAAAGAGCTAATAGAGATAATTGAGCTAATAAAGATGATTAATTTTCTAAAACTCTAAAATTATAAGCATTCATAGGCTACTAATTTTCTGTAGTGAAATTTTATTTGTTAAACCTTTAAAACATGATATTTCTCTTAGATTCATTGTAATTTTAAAAAATATATCCAAATATAATTCTCTTATCATGAACTGAATAATACATGAGCATGAAAAGTATATTCAAGACAACTAAAACTTTTTGAGACCAGGAAGACAAACTTGGTATTCTTAAAAGTCATTTTAATAGAGGATTAAAAAATTCGGGAAAAGTTAATAAAAGTCAGAAGCCACAATAAAATATGTGGTGGGATTCCTGTGAAACAAATTAAATTGGAACTTATTGACACTAAATTAAAAAAACATAAGCATAATCATGGAAAGGTATGAAAAACATCCATCCAGAGTGAAAATGAATCTTATTGTTACTGGAGATTAGCTCCTCAGGGGTTCTGGTTTTTATGAAAGGAAGAATTCAGACAGGAGGTAATACAAAGTAGCAGTAAACCTCTAACCAAGTGGAAGGAAAAGCAGCAGTGAGGAGACATTACAGATCAGGAGGGCTTCTCCTGCAGACCTGGAGCGCAGTCTGTTCAGCCTGTAGTTTATCGGCGAATGGCTCCAGTGCTTCCCACATGCCCTCCCTTTTTTTCCTGGACAAAGGATTCGCCAGATGTGACAGGTGAAATTTCTCCACAGTATTATGTTCCCTAGTGCTATCAGACATGGTAGCCCATCTGGCACAAAGCAGAGGAGATTCCCCTAGGATGTCTTTTTTTGAAGGAAGGCTGTGAAGGTTTTATTACTCAACATTATCAGACAGTGTAGGCCATCAATCCTGGACAGAAAGGATACTTCTGGGAACTTCTTTGGGTGGAGAAGCTAGTACTCCCATAATGTTGTCTTGTTGTGTACAAGACTTTGTAATATGAAATACTGGGTTGTTGCAAGGTGTAGTTCCCAGGCTACTAAAAGGTACTACAATCCTTTCCACAGAAACTCTGTCTTCCTTTGGCCACACACACATCCACATTATTAACTTCAAATAACAATATAACAGGGATATGCTGAAGTCATAACTAAAACCTACAATTAAAAGTGGAACAACCAGTCTACATGGAATGAAACAGAGACTAGAAAAGATCAAAAGAAAAATGAATTTGGTGTTTATGGCTACTTTAGTTTTCATGACGACAAAGAAATTGCTGAACTCATAATTGTAACAGGTATCATGTCAGTTTCCTCAGCGATCCTTTTTAGAAAAGCTGACACATGCTGTCAAGTGCTCAGAAAACAAAAATGAAGATACCGTTTTTCAAATGATTTAGCAGACCTCTAGCAGTCGATGTTGTTGACAGAGAAAAGTTTATGCATAAGGGGGGAAAAAAGCACCATACGCTGGCTGCTTTTATATAGCATCTTGAACCAAGTGTTTTAACACAGTTTGGTGCTGGGAGTGCACCTTGCTGGCCTTCTTTGACAGAGCTGCCAGAAGCTTCATGGTGAAGCTGAGCTATTGAGCACAACCAGAGGAATCTGTGGATCGCAGAGTGATTGTAGCAAGAACATTTCCAACAGAAGAGAACAAGGGACTGAAATAGAGAGCTAGTGTGTCTTCTCAGCAGTGCTCCTTAGCACTAGGATGATGAAGGAAGCACCCGGGAGCCACTAACTTGGCTTCTCAACATTTCCTATGCAAAGGGTGCTTGCCTATGCGGATGCTGACTGAAACACTGCCCCTTCTCCTCAAATGCAAAGCTGACTTACTCATGTTCTCTAACGCTTCACTGGTTAATTCCTTCCAACTACTGCGTGTGTGTGTGTGTGTGTGTGTGTGTGTGTGTGTCTGTCTGTCTGTCTGTCTGCCGTAGTTTTGTGGTCAGTGAATTAACACAGACCAAGTTTGACTTAGGCAAACTTTGTCTCTTCATATATAACTTTGAAGATCACTTTTGCTTCCTGAGTTGTTCTTTCTTTGTCCCTTGAACCTCCTTGCATAAACACACTCAAAGCAATCTTCCTCCCAAGGAGAGTTTACATTGTGAAGGAAATTAGGAGATTTTTTTTTTCTGCAATGGATGGGAGAAAAGATACTTGAGGGGAGACTAACTTCATTTCCTTCAGCATCATGTTCCAGACACTTCTCTCTCCCTTATGTAGTACAGATTTTATAAATGATTTGTTTATTTATTTGAAAGGCAAAGAAAGAAGGAAAGGGGAAAGAAAAGGAGGTGAGAGGAGAGAAATTTTTTACCTTCTGGTTCATTTCCCATTATGGCCACAACAGCCAGGGCTGGGCTATGTCATACCCACTATCCAGGAACTCCAGCTTGACAGGTGGCTGTGGTTGGGCCATGTTCTACTGCCTTTCCAGGTGCATATAATGCCAACTTGAAATACAAACTCTTTCAACTTTACATGAAAGCTTTAATTCATATATCACTTTATTATTTCATACATCAATGCCATATAATATTTGTATTGAGCATTTTACTTATCTGATCTTATTTAATTATTAATCTAACCACTGATGATGCTGTTATTATCCCCATTTTAGAGATGGGACAACTGAGGCTCCATGAAGAAGTAAACAGCATGTTTCAGGAGATAACAGCTGGTAAGCAGCAAACTCTATGTTTCTTTTTCATATTAACACAAATATTTTATTGTGCAGAATATTTTAGTATGCAAAAGTTACAAAATTAAAAGCCATGGACATTTAACATGTTTGAAGTGCTGAAACTCATGAACATTGGGAAAAATTCCTCTGCTGTGCCAGGCTTCTGTGCTCCTACCCTCTTTGGCTTGTGCGAATTCTGTGCTTATATTCAAGCATTCTATTGCTCACTTGATGGCTTTTTTTTGGTCACTGCCCCTATACCATTCAGCTCCTTGCTCCTCAACTGGTGAGTTTTCCCCTAACTAGTGCAGGACCAGTTAATAGAGATAGTAATTCAGATATGTGGGCCCATGTTCTGCAGTGTACCACATTTCAATACAGCAGTCTAGGTTTCATGCTCCTAACTTGAGAAACACAAGCTAAGAAACTCTTTGGGTGATCATGCAGGTCAGAGTGGGGTAGAATACAACAGCCAGTTAGTCAGGCTTGTCTATTCTTGGGTTGAACAGATCTTTAATTCTCCCCCATTGCTAGTCTGTCTACTTGATACCCTATAAAGACTGTGGAATGAGAGCAGTGAAGATGAAGAGGGCAAAGGGGCTCTTGAATTTCCCCAAAATTATTTCACAAAGATAAACATGCGCTGTGCAGATCCAAGGGGCTATGTTAATATTGCTAAATATTGATTAATTTAGGGTCATTGGTGTCAGCTTGATTCAAATGTCAGTCACTCAGTAGTTGGCAATCATATCTCAATCCTTCATTTGGAAAATGAGGTAAAAATACCTGACCTTACAGTAAATGAAACAATGGGTACAGACTACTAACTCTTTAATAAGGAATAATGATTATTGATGGGAAGTACAGTTGGTACTCATTATTCATGGTGGCTTTGTTTTGCAAAGTCATTGTGAATAATGTGCTTGCAAATGCTGAAATCATCACTCCTAGAACAAATGCAGGGTTAGATTTCCCATGAACCCTTGTTCACAATATTTTTACAGTCAACTTGCAAGTTTATGTGTATTTGTGCTTTAAAATACCGTATTTCATATACATTATAAACTCATTCACATTGAACTCATGGCCAGCAGCTCTGTAACTTAAGCCTAAGGGAAGATTATCTAGCACAGGTGTTTTCTCTATGAGATACATCACAAGTTTCTCATATTTAAGAACAACTAGGCAGCACTTCAGTACTTCTCAACTGGTGAAGTCACCCCCCCACACACTGAAATTAGGAAACACAAAAAATGAATATATATATATATATATATATGACATTAAGTAGGTCCTGAGAAGGGTCCCATCTCTAAAATGAGGATAATAACAAAAAAATTGATCTATAGATTTTAGCAAGTAGTAGAATTTTGACTCTGGGAACCCAGAAATCATTAGGACTTTCTGTATGGTTCTGTAGCTAAGGGTTTGTAATGTGTTAGGAGACAAACTGGTTTTACCACTCACCATCTGCATTGTCTTGGGCAAGTAAGTTTCTGTGAGTTTTCTCACCTGCAAAATCAAAATCGATGTAGTACAGGAATTATATAAGAAACAGCATGTTAAGTTTTTATTTGGCACATGTTAAGTAAGGAAAAAAAATGTTACTAAAGGATGACTAAATAAGGTAAAGAATTCACTCTAATACAAGAATTTTTCTTATGGATACCTCTTAGAATGATGGATGGGGGAAAATTTATCTGAATCAGCTTCCTCCTATTTCCCATGTATGAGTGGAAAATTGTTGACAGATACACAGAGGATTATATTAGGTGAAGTATTTTGAATCGGTAAAAATCTTTTGAAGATCTAAACCAAAGCATGTAGATACTTTGCCTTTTTATGTATTTTATCGATTTATTTATCTTATGATACAGTTTCATAGACTCAGGGCTTTCCTTTCTTCCCCTCTCCAATTCTCCTGCCCACACTGATTCCCCCTATATTATTACCTAATAGTTATAGTCTTTCAAAACAGTTATAAGTTACTTAGTTTTTAGTGGAGTCTTGTGCTAGACTTTCAAAAACTGCAGCAGGAATAGAAAGTTAAATTATTAGTATTCGTTTTATTTGCCTAGATTAAGCTGAGAGAAATAAGCTCAAGTCTGTAAGGGTCTGGTTTCAGCACTGAAAGGAAAATGCACAGGAACCTTGTCACATGACCTAAAATTGCATCTCTATTTTATGCGCTTTAAATGATTTACATTTCTAAGAAACCTTAGCTTTTACTGGAAATCCTCTTACAGTATTTTAAAATTTAACAGCCCACCTATAGGTCTCTGTGATACCAGAAACCATAAGAGGGGAAAGCCACTCTATTAATTCTTAATCTATGAATTCCTGTTAAAGAGCATGTACTTAATTTATTGAGATGATACTTGATGTATGCCTTACTTTATTTCAAGTAATATTCAATACTCAGATCTTTTCCAGAGAGCGGAAAACAGAATAATGAATGATGAAAACCTGTTTTTAGGAAGATTTGCTTATTTTACCTTGAAAGACAATGTTACAGAGAGAAACGCAGAGACAAAAAGAGTTAGAGATCTTGCAATTCCCTGGTTCACTCCCCTCGTGACAGCAACAGCCAATGCCAAACCAGGATGCCAGGAGCCTGGAACTTCTTCATCTGTGTCTCCCACATGGGTGACAGAGGCCCAAACACTTGGGCCATTTTGCACTGTTCTTCCCAGGCCATTACCAACAGGGAACTAGATCAGAAGTGGAGAGCCAGGAAGAGAACTAACACCCATCTGGGGTGTCAGGGTCTCAGAAGGCAGCATGACCCACTGTACTACAATGTTCTCCCCTGATACAAGCTAGTGAAACCAGAAAAAAGTGAGAGAGAGAGGAAAATCTTTTCTACATATGCTGCAATGTGATTGTATCTAGTTGGAGGTGAAATAACAATACACTTCAGATTGCATCTTTATTCAATTAAAAATCTTGCCAAAATTATTTTTGGAAAACATATATTCACTAATTGTGCTTTTCTATTGTGTTTGACTGAGGATCTTAAAAAAAGCAGAACAAACCAAATAAACCAAAAAAAGAAAAAACCCCAAATATTTTTGAATGAAACTGACATCTTCAAGTTTGATTATTGTTTACAGTTTATAGTTATCATTGTTATTGTTTATAGTTTTTATTTATATCCTTTCTGAGCAGTATTCTTTCTACTTTTTACTTGTTGAAATGTTTATTTGTTGAAGCTTTAAGTTTGTGATTATGAAATAAATTATAAAGGGAACAAAAAGGGATGATGAAAGTATTATATTCTTGGATGTGTGTCTTTGCATGACCAGAAATCTGTTCTCTTTATATGACTGAAAACAATAATTTAAAAAGAATGTTCCACAGAAATGTACAGTGCATATACAATGTATTTCAAAATGTTTGTGGAATGTGGAATGAAAAAAACAGCTTGATTTGGTACAAAAATTCAAGTCCATGCATATTAAAAGTTACTAAGTTTCCAGTAAAAAATGGTTGTTACTTTAAAAAATGATATATAAGGCATATCAAATTTTTTGCAGAAAATAAACTTACTTTTATTGCATTTTGCACAAACTTTATGATATGCCTTCACATAAAAATATACTTTTACCTTATTAAAAATTTAAAAATTGGGCCCGGCACGGTGGCGCAAGTGGTTAAGTCCTCGCCTTGCACACCCCGGGATCCCATATGGGCGCTGGTTCTAATCCCAGCAGCCCCGCTTCCCTTCCAGCTCCCTGCCTGTGGCCCGGGAAGGCAGTCGAGGACCGCCCAAAGTTTTGGGACCCTGCACCCGCGTGGGAGACCTGGAAGAGGATCCTGGCTTTGGATTGGCATAGTATCAGCCCATTGCGCTCACTTGGGGAGTGAATCACGGGATGGAAGATCTTCCTCTCTGTCTCTCCTCTCTGTGTATCCGCCTTTCCAATAAAAAAATAATAAAAATAAATCTTTAAAAAAATTTAAAAATTATAGTTTTAATTAATTCCAGATTTACCTATAACTAAACTAATCATGTGCAACTTAAAAATAACTTTTCTGTACCTCTTTGTAGAAAATATTATTAGTTTGGAATTCACAAGTCTAGTGTACATATTTAAACTCACCAATATTCGTTTTTAAAGTGTTACTCTACTTTTAAAAAATTCTGGAAATGAATTAAAAGATAAGATTATTTGAGTGCAAAACATTTTTTGAAATGGCTGCATAAGTTTTTCACAATATGCATTTTTGATGAGCTGTTTGAAAAACCACGACTATTTTTATAATTTTTTATAACCTTACTCCCCCTACTGTTTTTCTTAGATAGTAACGGAAAATGATGCTTGGGGGATAAAAAAGCAACTTCTAACTTTATTTAACCTTTTTATACTGACAAAATTTGGGGTATTTTAGTAAATTGGTAAATGTACTGCAGGTATTTTTCCAGTTGAAAATTTCCACAAACCATTGATATAAATAATGGGAGAAAATATGGGTAAACTGCGAAGCAAAAACAACTTTAAGAGCAAGAAACAGGAAGGTATCATTACACTTTGTGATGATTCTTGGGTTTTATTTGGAGGAATGATTTATTTCTTTCACAAGTATGGCCTGAAGCAAAGGAATATCATAAGCCTGTCCAACAACTGTTAAATTTCCACAACTTCTGTTCTTTATATTTCACAGTTCATTATGTTCCACAGACATATTATGGGGATTTATCTCAACCACATCACAAAAATGTCCAAAGTCTGGAAGTTATTCACTTTTCAAAATTCATTGGTCACATCACGTAGCCCTAATAGAAATATAGCTGATCATGCCGTAAAATATACCGTGATCTACAGTTTTAATGTGACATGCATTGGTGCTTATCTTTGGCATTGCCCAGAAGCTGCATCTGATGCCAAGCTTGGTCATGCAGAGCATGTAAATTTAAAGAGTCATTTTTTATTTATAACAAACAGATCCAGCTGGGAATACAGCTGTTATGTGTCAAGGCAAAGCAAAATTTTCAGCTACCTGGGAAGGTCTAATTGTAAAAGCTTTCGAAACCCAAAAGTGAAATAGCCTAACATCAATATGGATATAAGTGAGAGAGAAAAACAAATTACTGAATCCCTAATGCTGAAGAAATGATGAATGTTTATAGTTTTAAAATCTGCATGTCTTTCTTGAAGCTGCCGTTGATATTATGCTTTATATGTAGACATAAAATCTCCACAAAAATAAATGTGAATTACTGTAGTGTTTATGTTTCTATGTCAATGTTCTCTATTGAAAGAAAATGAGAAAACATCACCAAGTGCAGTAAATAAAGCCAGAATAAGGACTTTTGAATACTATAGCAGTATCCCTAAATAGTTGGATTAATGTATTAACAATATAATAGGTCTCTTTGTCATCTCTTAACATTTTCACAACTATTGAGGCAAAATTTTATTATGGTTGTGATAGATTGTTCATGGTTGTCCTCTTATTAGAAAAAAAAAGTGATATTGGAAAGTAAGATAATCCTTTCTCTACGTGTTGTACTTCAACAACTTAGCTTCCCAGTATCTCTTCAAGGTGTGCCAGACACTTCCCAGTGCAGCCATCGTGGGCCCTACTGACTGTAGAGTTTCTAGGTGAGGACATATTTCCCCAGTCTACTCAATGCATTAAGTGATCACAATAATATTTTGAAATGTATCCTGTATTCATAAGCAACATGTACATTGTCAGTGTGTTAGCCTCAAATGAAGTATCTGTCCTTCATAGTGAACAGGACGTATTTCATGGATACTACATAGATTTGACTTTGGACTCATTGTATGATTTATATCACCCTGCGCATCCATTCCATAGCATCAACTATCCAATAATTACTCACAAAATGTAAAGATTAAACTTGAGAAGCCAGGTTTTAAGAGCATTTTGAAGCTATCATTTTAAACGCGTTACCTCTTTTTAAATATCTACTTCTCCTTTGCAGTAAAAATAAAATATATCACCAAACTGTCATGAAGTTTTTAAAGTTATAAAAATGGAAATATAATTTATATAAAATTGTGTTTCAATTTTACCAAATATCTGAGAAGTGAAGCAGTTTCAAAAACAGCTATCAAAGAGTAAGACTTGCATAGTCTACAGCATTTTGTCACAATATTATTATTTTTCCCTTTCTTTGTATTATTTGTGCCCTTCTGCCTTTCCAATTGAGACTTTTTAATGTTTAAATAACTGTTCTTGTTTATAGTGAGACTTTCTCAAAAGGTAATATTAGTCTGTTAGTAAAATCAGTGTTTCCAAAAGATAATGGAAGAATGAGCACAAATGTTGAGTCATTTGGTGGAGTTTTCTGAGGAAATCTGTGACTACCAAGAAGGAGAAGGCATTAATGCTATTGATGGTTGGAACTTCTCAAGTTCTTATTACACTATTCTAGAATATATGACTTTTCCCTTGAAATCCTCGCAGTCTTATGGGATCTTCCTTCTCATATATGATAATTGGTAGGCACTATGATAGAATTGATCTATTAATTTTTCTGTTTAATGTTGTTAGTGTATTTTCTCAGATGGACTTCTCCTTAGTTTTTTGTGATTGTATTTTGCTGTTTGTTCAGGAAGAGAAGTATGTAAAATAGGTCCTATGAACTTCAGAATTCTATGGTGAAAGATATGCAGTACAATCTACAATAGCTAAGACATGAAAACAACCCAGATGTCCTTCTAAAGAGGTGTGGATAAGGAAACTGTGGTACCTATACTCCATGGAATATTATTCAGCTATTAAAAAGAATGAAATCATACCATTTACAACCAAATGGTCCCCAAATCATTGTTTAGTGAAATAAGCCAATCTCAAAAGGACAAATACCACATATTTTCTCTGAAAAGAGGCAACCTCTTAGCAAAATACAGATCAATAGCCCTTTCAGTGCTGTTTTTGCTACACCCCATGGGTTTTGATATTTTTGTTTTTATTTTTGTTTCGTTTTTGTCTCACTAGATTCTTCACTGACTCATAGGTCATACAGTAGCATCATTTTCTCCAAGGAGGCTTTTACATTTTTCTTTTTCATTTCTTCAGAGACACATTGGTCATTCAGTAGCATTTTACTTAACACCACGGTGCAAAACTTTCAGCTCTATTTCTATTGTTGATTTTGGTTTATGGCTTTCCATTTACGGGAATGTATAGTAACAATGTAATAGATACAAAAATAAAAGGCAGTATGCATCCCTACTTCTAAATCAAAGATAGATTCCAGTGAACCTTTTGAATGTTTTTTGACAATAGGATGCTGGACTCCCTGCCATTCCATACCTGCAATGTCAGGGTACTCTTAACTAGCAGAATTATGGACTTATGACTGCTTATGAAAAAATATACTGTTGTAATAATATAGGGGAATTCACTGGGCTGGGGATTTAGAAGGGGAGTAAGGGAAATCCCAGAGCTATGGAATTGTATCATTAAACAAAAATAGTATGCTATAACTATTTTAAGGTTTATAGCAGCTAGTTGTATATATACTAAAATTGAAATGTCAATGAAATAGTCACAAGATGTGGTTAAGAACTTGCATTTTCTAACATACTGGACACTCAATACCATGTCACTTAACTTCATGATGTTGTAAATTGTTGCTGAAGTTGTGTAGTGGCATCTCATTGAGGGATGATATTCTGCCGGTTCTACTTTCAGACCAAGGATGGTCTCCCATTGAAACTGTTGAATTTATCTGGACAATAAGATGCTGGACTCTCTGCATGGTCCAGACCTGCAATGAAGGAATCATGATGGATATGAACTGTACTACTGTAACAGTATGGAGGAATTCAATATGGGAGGAGTGCTTGGGGAGGGATTGGGGGAATCCCAGAGCCAATGAAACTGTGTCATAAAACAAAATAAGAAAATAAAGATATGAGGTAGAACTTTATATGTTAATGAGCATGACACAGAATGTTGTCCAACATAACATAAATGCATACATGGATTCTATTTCATCTGATGTTCCATGAGTTCTAATAGTGATTCTAGAATTGTAACACTATCAATAACAGTGAAAGATGTCCCAATACTTGGGCTCCTGCAACCCATGTGGGAGACCAAGTTGTAGTTCTTCACTCATGGCTTTAGCAAGGCTCAGCCATGACCTTTGTGGCATTTGGCGAGAGAACCCAATGGAGGCAAGATTCATATTCATTCTCTTTTTTTCTATGTGTTTATGTGTGTTTTGTCTGCCTTTCCCCTTTTCTCTGTAATTATTACTTTCAATTAAGAAATAAATCTTAAAAAACAAAAGTAACAGCCTCATTCTTTGTACCAGAGGGAGCAGATCAGGGATGGCAGGGATGGAACATTTTAATGCCTCGGTTTTCCAAAAGAAGTCATTATTTGCCCATCTGCTGGTTTCTCTGGAACACTCCACTGGGAAGGCTTATCTTTACTTGACCTCAGTTGAACTCACCATGTGCCAAAAGCTTCTCCCTAGGAGATGTTTGTCAAATGTTTTAACATCATGGTTGCCAGAGGCAGCAAATACTAGTTGAAACAAACAATGCCCTGAGAAAGTTTAAAAGGAGAAGTTATGAATCTGTGAATCAAGATGCCTATAGGGTCTTTAGAAATTTCCAACACATTCCTGGTGCTATAGAATGGCATACATTATGTTAGTGTACATGCACCTAACACTGCTTTCAGCTCTCACTGATCTTCACACTCGGTAACCGAAAGTGTCTTCAGAAAAGTGTCTTCAAGGAAAAGCAGCAAATTTGAATTAATTCAATGAACAAGACAAGCCTCAACAAAATCACAGAAGCCTTAACAAAACCCAAATTGCTTAGTTCAGATATTTAACAAAACCTCTGTCCTGTTATTAGCTGACTCAGTAAACATAATGGAACTGTTAAGCTGAGTGGAGACTTCTGGAGGGTAATAAGGATATTGCATTGACACAATTTAGAAGCAAAGATCGTGAAACAAGCAACCAAGCACAATAAGCAGCAACAATGACAACAAACTTACTTGGAACTGTTGGGATAGAGAAGTTGCCTGATTGTCAATGTCACCAAATCATATTATTTCAAAGACTCAGTTTTCAACAATTACAAAATAGTTTGAAGAGCATAGCACTTAAATAGGGAAAAAAGCAGTACAGAAAACCTCAGTGATGAATACCAGACTTTAAAGTTGTTAAATAAAATTTTGTATTTTTTTTTTCGGATTTATTTTATTTATTTGAAATGCAGGGAGTTGGGGAAACAGACACAAAGAAAGATATTGTTTACCTGTTGATGTACTCCATATGTGGCTGCAATGGCAAGGGCTGGGTCAGGTTGAAGACAAAAGCCAGGAAGTTCACTGGGTCTCCTACACTGGGGGCAGGGGATGGAGCCAAGTACTTGGGCCACCTTGTGCTGCTGTCCAACATACAACTGCTGGGAAGCAGAGCATTCAAGATTGGAACAATCACTTCAATATGGGATGCCAGTGTCACAGGCAGCTCTAAACCTACTAAGCCCCAATTATGGCCAAGGACAAATACTTTCAATAAATGATTAGATAGATTCAAAAGCATGAAGGAAATCATTTACAAAAATACTAGAGAAGTATTATAATTAGGTATAAGAATATTAATAAAGAAGTGAGGTTTTTATAAGTAGAAATACTAAGCGGATTAGAAACTCTCTTTCCATCTGTGACTGTCAAGTAATTTTTACAATTTAAAGTATATAATAACAGGAAAGAAAAAATATATTAGCAGTGACAAAAAAACCTCAAATATAAACAGGAAAGTAGATTAGAGGAGTCTATTAAGAATGTTAATACATGAGCAAAAATATATGATCCTTGTTGCCCAAAAAGCACCAGGTTATGAGACACAAAATGGGGCTAGGAAAATGGAAATATATGCGTGTTTAAAAGCAGCAAAGTATGTAATAGAAATAGAAGCCAAGGAGATGCTCATATAAAAATTCACAATCTTGAGCATATACATCACATGGAAAGGAAGTAAATGAGGTTGGAATTAAGCGATATGACATTGTCAAAGTAACAGCTCAAGAGGATTTAATCAGAGGCAATCAGTGTAGTTGCATGTTAGGTCAGAATTGGTGCAGAAGTTATTAATGGATGGGACTCAATTATCTGGACATCTGCTGGATATTTCATTCAGCTATGAGCAAAAAAGCTCACAAAATATTGTTCATAAATGTCATTTCAAAGGAAACAGAGTTATATGGTTTTAAAGTGTAGAAGATTTTCATAAGAATGAAGTTATCTTTACTGTGACATTTAAATCCAGGAACGTGTAAGTGTAGATAGATGGAAATTTACTGAATATTGTAGAGTAAATATTACAGAGTAAATTATACTTGAGACAGATATAAAATAATAAATTCCATTTCATTCATTCCATCTATGTGGTACACTATCTCTCCAAAATTAATATAGCTCTGGTCCGAGACTGTCTGCCAAGAGTTCATTGTGCTGAAAACTTAATTCCTCAATATGGCACTGTTGGGCGTCTAGTAAAGGCTTCGAGAGGGCTTACTATGGTAATTGGCCCTTTTTCACATTTTTTTCCCACATACATTCTCTTACCCTTCACTTTCTGCAGTGAGTTGAAACAACACAAAAGCCCTCACCAGAAACACAGTACGTACTGGTTCCTGCTAGTCAACTTTCCAGCCAAAAGAACCAGTGCGTAAGCTGTTTAGAGCCTACTGGGCATAAAAATATGGATTGCAAAATTAAAAAAGTAGAAATATCTTCTAAAGAGTGTAAATCAAAATAACCAGAGTAAATAGCAAATCTAAAACTGGTCTTCTTTGAAGCTCATAATTTTTTATTTCTAACCAATAAAAATAAGTGAAGACCACTACTCTATGGTCTGTACCAGCAGTGTCAGGACACACTTAACTAACAGACTAATGAAATCATGATTCCTTATGAAGGATTGTACTATTGTAGCAATGTAAGGAAAATCTGTTGGGGGGTGGCAATTTGGCGGGGTGGGGGAATCCCAGTCTCTATGAAATTGTACCATAAAAATCAAAAATTCAAAATAAAAATTTAACCACAAAAAAATAAGTGAAGACCAAAGATGTAAGCATAATGGTTCTTTGGTGAATATTATACCTTTGTTCTTTTGAAAAAATATGTATTTGAAAACCAGAGATACAGATCTCCTCTCCACTGCTATACTTCTCAAATGCCTGTGACAGATAGGTCCCCACAATGGCTAAGTAGAGCCAAAATTAGGCACCAGGAACACAACCCATGTCTCCCGTCTGAATGGCAGTGATCCAACTGCATGAGCCATCACAACTGCCTTGGGCATTGTACATTGGTAGGAACACAATGTAAGATTGGAGTCAGGCCTCAATCTATGCAGTAACTTATTCTATGTGAATGTTTCAACTGCAGGTGTAATCATTAAGCCAGTTGCCAACTCTGTTCTCTTGTTCTGAGTACAGTTTTTATTGGTGGCATAGCATTAAGATCCTTCTTTTACAACACTGACATCCCATATAGGCACTGATTTGTGTCCAAACTGCTTCCCTTCTCATCCAGCTCCTTGCTAATGGGCTGGGAAAGCAGTGTAGGATGGCCCATGGCCTTAGAACTCTGTACCCATGTGGGACACTTGGAAGAGGCTCCTGGCTCCTGCTTCAGATCCATCTAGTTCTAGCTGTTGCAGCTATCTTGGAAGTAAACAAGCTGATGAAACATCTGTGTGTCTCCCTTTCTCACTCTGAAACTCTGGTTTTCAAATAAAATAAATACATCTTTTAAAAAGAAGTTTATGCTAATTGAGATTAAAAGGCAATACACAGAGCCCAGCACAGTAGCCTAGTGGCTAAAGTCCTCACCTTGCATGTGCCAGATCCCATAGGGGAGCCGGTTCATGTCCTGACAGTCTCACTTCCCATCTAGCTCCCTGCTTGTGGCCTAGGAGGGCAGTTAAGGATGGCCCAAAGTCTTGGGATCTGCACCTGCGTGGGAGACCTAGAGGAGGCTCTTGACTCCTGGGTTTGGAGCTACACAGCTCCAGCTATTGGAGCCACTTGGGGAGTAAATCAATGGATGGAAGCTCTTCCTCTCTGTCTCTCCTCCTCTCTGTATTTCTGACTTTCCAATAAAAATAAAATAAATATATTTTTTAAAAAGTAATGTATGCCCAGAGCCTATGGAACTGTATCATAACATAAATAAGTTGATTTTTTTTTAAAAAAAGAACTTCCATATTAACCAGATAATGGACTGTGGGATCTTACTTCATTTCATGCTCCTTATCATTAAACCCTGGGAGATAAAGGACATAAAGATTAAGACATTTAGAAATAAAGTGTATCAGAAGCACTCCAATTCCCTGTGATCTCTTTGGCAGTTGGGATATAGTCCTTGGTGCCCATACTGATAGTCCTTGGTGAGGATCCGGGAGTCTCCAGGGTTAAGATACAAGTCTCCTCCTGTGCTCCTGTTCCACTCTGAGGTCCCCTCCTGCTCTGCACATATGACCGACTGTTACGAGGCTGTCAGGATTGTTCTTGATCCCACTGTATCTCTTAATAGTTTTTGCTGGTGTCTGATGCAAATTTGAGTCTGCTGTTTGTAAGTTACCTGTTACAATCTTGGTAGAATATACCTAACATCTTCCTCACTCACTCCAAGAAGGTGGAAGATTTCTCTGCTCAACCAACCCATTGCGGAATAACATAAGGTGTTAAAAGTATATCAGGCTTTTCAGTTCTTTGATGTAGATCATAAGTAGTCTGTCTCTCATTGATTATTGGTTCATTGTTTACATCACTATATTTTATTGCATGTGATACAGGCTGCTTGATGGTGTAATAATGTTACAACTTACAGGTACTATTTTTAGGATTGACATTATTTCATCTTAAATTAAGGCAAACATGTGGTATCTAACCTTTTGGGATTGGCTCACTTCCCTTAGCATAATGGTTTCCAATCAGGTCCATTTGGGCACAAAGAAATGCATTTCGTTTTTTTGTTTGTTTGTTTTTTTAATAGCTGAGTAGTATTCCATGGAGTAGGGGAACCATAGCTTTTCTACCCAGAGTTCTGTTGATGGGCATTTCGGTTGCTTCCAAGTTTTTGCAATTATTGATTGTGCTGCTATGAACATAGGGGTGCATGTTGGTTTCTCGTGCAACAGCTGTTTTGGATATATTCAAAGGAGTGCTATTGCTGGGTCATATGGTGTGCAGATTTTCAGTTGTTTAAGTGTTCTTCATACTAATTTCCATAGAGGCTGCACCAGCCTGCAGTCCCAGTAGCAGTGGAGTAGGGTTCCCTTTTCCCTGCATCCTTGCCAGCAAGTGTTGTTGGTGATTTCTTGTATGTGACCCATTCTTACTAGTGTTAGATGGTACCTCAGTGATGTCTTGTTTATTTATTTCCCTTATTGCCAGAGAGCTTGAGCATTTTTTCATGTGTTTGTTTGCCATTTGGATTTGTTCCTTTGTAAAGCATCTGCCCATTTCTTGAGTGGTTTATTTGTCTTGTTGTTTTGAAAAATAAATAAATCTCAAATAAACAAAGTTTGAAGATACATCTTAAAAATTAGAAGTGGTAGATATTACCAGATATTACCCTTGTCCTGCATCCCCACTAGGGCAGTAAGAACAGTGAGCCACATTCTTTGGGTAGTGGTTGAATTCTTGTATCAGAACTCTCTTATTACTGGAGTTTATTCTAGCTGGAAATCAGCTAAGCCAGAGGCTCTAGGAAATCATCACATTCACAAACACAGAGAGAATAGTGATGAAGCAAATGGCGGGTGAAAGCTGGTAGAAAAACACTCCAGCTTTCTTACTCCTTGGAGGAAAGTAGTCAGGCACATATTCTCAAAGCAGACCTAGTGGCCCATAATGCTGGCAATGCTTTCTCAGCTTCCTTCTTGTTCCTCTGTCACTTCTGCCCTCTATTTGTATTTTCCAAGCTCACCTCCCCCCAGATAAGCTCATTACCTAAAATTTTACTTCTTGGAAAGTCAGAGACTATAGAGAAAGTCATAATGTGTTTGGATCAGAATTTTTTTAAAAAAGAAATTGAATAGGAATAAATGAATAATTGTATGTCTTAGCAGTAGAGTAAGGTGAGAAAAATGTAGAAACAATGTATTAAACCCCCCAAAATGTACATTTTTTTTTGGTTTGCTACTATTTCTGTAACAAGTAGCCACAAATCTACATGCTTACAACAACATAAATTTACTTCTTATAGTTATGAAAGTCAAAAGTGTATAATAGGACAGCAGGGTATCTTCCTTAAGGAGGAAAACAAATCCATATCTTTGTGTTGTCCACTTTCTAGAGTGTTCATGTTCCTTAGTTCGTGGCCCCATCAATCTCTACCTCCATTGTCACTCTGATCCTTTTGCAGGCCTGTTATCAAGATCCTTATGATTGCACCAGGACCAGTCATACAATTCAGGATCATATCCCCATGTTTAAGACCCTTAGTTCCATTGGCAAAGTCCCATCTACATTAAGTTTATATATTCACAGGCTCTGGGACTTAGGACAAAATCATGTCTATGAGGGTCATTATCCTGCTCAACATAGAGATATTTAGTAACCACAAATTCAACAAAAGTAATCAATGCCACATAGTTTTTAAAAATATGACATTTGCAGAAATAAACCCATTGCAGGGTCTCAGGCTTCTCATACAACCATATTCTCACTTTTAGTGCATACCTTTTATACCGGGCTAAAGGGAGTTGCTTCACTTCAATTGTTTTGGTTTATTACACTTTCCTCTCAGTAATTTGACATTAGATTCCAGATGAACCCATTCAGTAAAATGGTAACTCCAAGGGCTTCACCCAACATCCCACTGGCTCTGCCTATCTCTTGTTCTTTAGGGTTGTCAATCATTGAGATCCTGCCTGTAGCTATCTAAGATACAACGTAAGATGTTAAAAAACAAACTCATATGTAATGTCAATTTTTAGTTATTTTGGCACTCTCCATACTGACTTCCACAGTGGTTGTACTAGCCTACACAACAACAGTGAAAGAGGCTTTTTTCCCCACATCCATGCCAGCGTGTGTTGTTAATAAAGTTGTGAATGTGGGCCAATCTCAAGGGTTAGGTGGAACCTCAGTGGGGCTTTCATTTGTATTTCCCTGACAGCTAGGGAGCCTGAGCATTTTCCATCTGTCTGTTAGCAGCAGAATCTACAATAGCAAAGACATGGAAACAACCCAAATATCCATCAAAAGAGGAGTAGGTAAAGAAACTGTGGTACATACATATGATGAAATACTACTCAGTCATTAAAAATAATGAAATTCTGCCATTTGCAACCAAAGAGTCCCAACTAGAGACCATTGTGCTCAGTGAAACGAGTCAATCTTAAAAGGACAGATAGCATATGTTCTTTCTGATATAAGGTGATCTTCATGAACTAATACGAGATAATAGTTCTTTTATTACTGTTTTTGCTACATCTCAGAGGGTTGGATATTTTTTAATTTTCATTCATTAAAAAAGGTTTTGTTTTTTTTATTCATTTCCACACAATCACATCATTTGCTCCAGCAATTTTTTTAATTTTCTTTTTCATTTTCAGCAACACATTGGCCAAGCAGTAGCATGTTATTTAATTTCATGTTATTGTAAAGTTTCTCTTTTTCTCCATTGTTGATTTTGATTTTTGGCTTTTCAATTAAGGGAATGTGTAGTAACTGTGTAGTAGAGACTTGCCTGCAGATGTGAAGATACAATGCAGTGTGCATCTCTATTTCTAATCAAAGATGGACTGCCAATGAAACTCTTGAATATATGTTAACAATAGGATGCTGGACTGACAATGTCCATGCCTACAATGTCAGGATACACTTAGTAGCAGAATGATGGACTTACGGGCTTATTTATGACTGATTGTAAAGGACTGTACTATCTTAATGACATGGGGACAATTAGTGGGGGGTTATGGAGATTTGGGGAGGATGAAGAGAAATTCTGGAGCCTTGAACTGTATCAAAGTATAATAAAACAAATAAACTTTTTAAAAGATACTAAGAAAACTTATTATTCCACATTGTTTCAAAATCTTAGCTTTGTGTATTAGCCATTATTTTTACTTAATTTTCTCTCCTGTAGGACTCCTTCCATTCTACTAAAAGAAATCTACAGTTTGTACACCAAAATAGCTTGGCACACCTCAATTTGCAATATAGGCTTTTCCAACTCATTCATTCACTTGCTAGAATCAAAAAGAGGAAACTATTTTGAGTCTGGATTTGGCAAGCATATGGGATTTTGGTATATATTACCTGGTTCAGAATAAAGAATTTAAAATCTGATATAAAGTACAAAAATTTGCCATAATATTTACAAAGCAGCAAGAAGTGAACAAGACTGAAATTAAATTAGATAATATCACATGTGAATTAGAGATGTTAAGCCATGATTTTTGTCACTGTGGCTTTTGTGAATGTATGGGCTTATCACAAACATAAAGCTGCTAAAATTATGCTTTATACAGAAAGAAGCATTATAAAATTATTGTTGGAAAACTTAGCTGCTGTTCTCATAATGCTCTTGTTGTCTCTCCTGGAGGTTCATTATGATAAGTTGATAGTTTGTGAACTCTGGCACATAAATAAGAATCACTGCTGATAGAGATATTCCCTACTTCCTTTCAGAAGCAAGCATGTTTGCCTATGCACTGATAAACCATCTATTAAAGAAAAGGCCATGACTTTGAGAAAGAAATTATGTTTTTCTTTTAAAAAAGATATATTTATCTTTATTGGAAAGGCATATTTAAAGCGAGGAGTAGCACATCTTCTGTCTGCTAGTGCATTCCCCAAGTGGCCACAATGGCAAGAGCTGGGCTCATCCAAAGCCAGGATCCAGGAGCTTTCTTCAGGTCTCTCATGTGGGTGCAGGGTCCCAAGGCTTTGGGCCATGGTTGACTGCTTTCCTATCCACAGGCAGCGAGTTGGATGGGAAGTGGAGCAGCCAGAACAGGAAGCAGCGCCCACATGGGATCCTGGTGCATTCAAGGTGAAGAGTTAATCACTGAGCCATGGCAATAAGCCCAATGGAGTCACTTGTTTCCCCTTGCGAGTGCAGCACTGGCTGAGAGCTGTGGCTGCTGGCACTACTCAGCATCCCAAGGGAGAATTGTACTGCACAGTGCTAGCCTAGGGAAATGCCAAACATAAAAATGCAAAACAAGGTTTCCACAAACAGAAGAAAAGGTCTGTCTAAATGAGCCATTTAAGTCAGGTTTTAGGGGGGTTTCTTTCTTAACATTGGAAGTTGAGATTCTTGTCAGAATTTTAAAATTATGTTTATTATTGAAAGTATAAAGCTGCGGGCCTGTAACCCTTGCTGACTTGATGATGTATTTGGTTTCTTCAAATGTATAAAGTATCTAAATTTCAGATAATCTTGAATTAGCTGTCTTCTTGGATCTAGAGAAGTACTTGTCAATACTGAGCTCAAATTCTTGCATGGCATCAATCCAAAACAAAATAGCGGCACCCCAATTTTTTGAGCCGCACATTTGCCCCACTGACTCCTGTTCAGCCCTCTCCGTGACCTTATGCTTCATGCCTGGGTCCTGTAGCCATTTAAAATTAATATCCGATTTCTGCGTGTAATACTTACCCTGAAATTTTAGTTTTAAACAGTTTGATAATATAAATCAGTAAAAATAAATGTCCTCTCCCACACATTTTGCTAAGAAAGTAGCAGCAACTACAGAGCAGTCATTTGCAGATTTCTTGAAAAGCCAGCAAGGGTCTACACCAAGCTCCTCTCACCACTATGCCACCTTGAATCTCCCTCTGAGATTCTTTCACATGGTGAGGAAAAAATGAGTTCAGGCTGCTAAGAGGGAATGCTTAATTTTGACTATATGAAGTTGAAAAGCAAACATACCAGAAGAGAATGACTGAAATTCATAATGATTCTGGAGGAAAAATTCTGCACAATGGAAATTGATAATACTTTGCTTTCAATAAAACACACACACACAAAGAATACCCCGATCTGCTCTCTCTCTCTTTTTTTTACTCTTTTCTAAAATAAAAATGCCTTTTATTACTACAATGAAATGGAGTCTAGTGGCAGGAGTAAAGCAGATCTTGTTAGCTAGTTACTAATTATAGCTATATTATAATTTACATAATGTTGACTGATCCTTCTTTCTGCTTGGTTTTCATCAGTAAAATGGGACTGATCGTATCTGAACATTAGCTTTGCCGTGAGGTCTCTGGAAAACATATGCAACCACTGAGCACAGTGGAGGCAAATCATTAACATCATATTATTATTATAATTTGAACTAAATACCTGCACCTAACCTATAATGTCTATGGACAGAAACAGTTGCCAAGAACTTAATTAGACACATTGCATTGTTAAAGGCTGACTTCTAATTATTAACCTCAACCTTATTTGCAGTCAGCCATCTGCTTCCTCTGCACCTGTACCTGTAAACAAACATATCTAAGCGGAAGAAAAAGAATCATGTAACTGGGCAAATTTAATTGTAAATGTTGATTTATGAATTTAAATGGGTATTGAAAACTGTCCAGTAATCTTGATAATGATTTTCTGTTTGGTTTGTTTTTCATTTTCTGCAGAAACAATTTCCTCATTTCTCGCCTTTTGAAGTATCCACTCTTCATCTCTCTTTGCTTACAGCGTTGTTAATGCCTTATGCTTCATTGATGAAAGATAGTGTTCCAGAAGCTGCCAGCCTCCCCTCTGTAAGTCTGCAGTGCGCATGTGCTTGCCAACCTCTACCTTGTTCTGGGTCAGTGAGGTCTCTTCTTCTACCATGCACGCATAGTGTCGGGTTGCTTCTTAAAGCTGAGTAACTGAGACCTCTGGTTCTCAGAAATGCTCACTCCGTTATCATCTATCTTTCATCTAGATTTTACGTTCATGTACACAAACATCTTTATATTCTGTCTCTTTTTTTTAAAGTTTTTTTTTTTTTTTTTTACTGGAAAAGTCAGATAGAGATGAGAAGAGACAGAGAGGAAGATCTTCCATCTGCTGACTCTCTCACTAAGTGGCCATAATGACTGGGGCTGAGCAGATCCAAAGCCAGGAGCCTCTTCCGGGTCTCCCACATGGATGCAGGGTCCCAAGGACTTGGGCCATCCTTGACTGCTTTCCCAGGCCACAAGCAGGGAGCTCAGTGGGAATTGGAGCTGCCAGGATTAGAACCTGTACCCATTTTGGATTCTGGCACAGGCAAGGCAAGGACTTTAGCTGCTAGGCTGCCATGCCGGGCTCTGGTTTTCTCTCTTCACCCCCGATTTCTTTGTAGCAATGGTTCCTATCTTCTGTTCTCATCCTATTCCATCCTATTCCTCTATGGAGTATACATTTGAGGAAGATTATGTTAGCAATAGCCTCCAACAGCCCACTCTCACCACCTTCTAACTGTCTGTGCTTGAAACTGTATGACATGAAGACCCACTAATGTCCTTATCTCAATATTTATAGCCATGTAGCTTAGTAAAAAAAGAACAAAAAAGTTATCTCCTCTTAGAAAAAAATGTGCAATGGAAGTGCTCACGGGCTTTTTCATTTATATGATAGTTTTGGGGGGAAATACATATCCTGTGTGTTATGATAGTAAAATCTTAGAGGAATTTTTGAATAAATACAGAATAACCATTTTCTTCATTAGAATTTCTGAACTTTGGCCTTAAGGAATAAAAAAGGAACACTCTGAAATAAGTACCATAATGAAAAAAGAAAAAAAAAAAACAGTTTCTTTGGGAAGGAGAAAATCAGTTTAGTCCCCTGGAAAGGCAGGTGCAGACAGGGTTCACTGTGTCTTTTCACTCTTCTGAGGGTTGTAAGGCTTTATTTCATGAGGCAGCTAAATCCTCAAACTCTGAAATTAAGCACACAGTTGGGCAGTATATTCCACCCAGCCACAAAAAGTAGAATACCCCTGTCTTAAAAGTCTACTGCTAAGCTTACCCTGAAGGAAACATGGGAATTAGCTGCTAAACTCACACCAAATCAAGACACACACAAAAACAGACTTATGAACAAACTTCAAACTGACAAATCAGTACTAAGGTGAGTCCCCAAACTGGAAGCTGAACAACTAGAACTGAAGAGACCTCGATTCATGGCCAACGCGGCCTCATCCCTATAGCAACTATCTATTGACTACGTAAGGAGAGCCTTCAAAGGGACCACGAAGCAACTGAACTTCCTGTTTCTTTCAGATGTGCTGTTTACAGGAGCAATATTCCTGGTCACAAACAGCACCAGGATTAATACTCAAGGGACAACACCATCTCTTTCATTTTGTGTTTATTTCTACTCTCTTGAATTCACCTCACTGATTCCCATTGTCATAAAAAGAAAACAGGGGTTTTTTTTAAAGATTTATTTTGTTTTTATTGCAAAGTCAGGTATACAGAGAAGATCTTTCATCCGTTGATTCTCTCCCAAGTGGCCGCAATGGCTGCAGCTGAGCTGATCCAGAGCCAGGAGCCAGGAGCTTCTTTCAGGTCTCCTACAGAGGTGCAGGGTCCCAAGACTTTGGGCCGTCCTCAACTGCCCTTCCAGGCCACAAGCAGGGAGCTGGAGGGCAAGTAGGGCAGCCAGGATTAGAACTGGCACCCATATGGGATCACGTGCAAGGTGAGGAGGTAGCGTGCTAGGTCCTGAAAGCAGGTTTTTTTTAGTAACATCAACCATGAATATCATGGCCTAAATGGCAAATAATACATTGTCCTATTAAAATAATGGAATATGTAAGAAAATAAGAAGCACTGAATAAACCCTATGAAGACCCCTTCCATCCGTGTTCCGTGTGCCAGCTGCGGGGGTTTTGTGCAGATGATCCAAGGTCAAATCTTGTTTCTAGTTACATTTTTCTTCCTTAAGACTCTGCCCAGATCTATTTTATCTTCTTTCCCATTTTCAATCCTAGTCTTCTTTCAGAACCGGTAAGGAGATGAAATCTTTATCATAAATGCAGTTAGCGATACTTATAAAAGTGATATAGAGTTATCTGGAAATGAAAGTCTGTCCGTTAGTACATTTCCAGTTACTTTACAGAATAGGAACAATATGAGGAACTATCTGATTGAGTTGATAACTGCTTTAATGGGAGATTATCTCTAATTCATTCTGATCTTAAGGGTCTCTGAATCACAGCAGGCAAGGTTTTATTCTGGATGATTGAAAGACACTGTGATGAGACTGAAAAAGTAGAGAGCGTAGAGGAGGTGACAGAAAGAAATCTGGGTAACCGAGAAGGTAGATATGGATCTTACTCAGATCAGAATATCACAACAGGAATTCTGGGTCTCTGGTCACTATTTTTTTTAAAGATTTATTATTATTATTATTATTTATTGGAAAGGCGGATATACAGAGAGGAGAGACAGAGAGGAAGATCTTCCGTCCGATGATTCACTCCCCAAGTGAGCGCAATGGCCGATACTATGCTGATCCGAAGCCAGAAGCCTCTTCCGGGTCTCCCACGCGGGTGCAGGGTCCCAAAGCTTTGGGCCGTCCCAGGCCACAGGCAGGGAGCTGGAAGGGAAGCAGGGCTGCTGGGATAGAACCGGCGCCCATATGGGATCCCGGGGGTGCAAGGTGAGGATCTTAACCACTGCGCCACCGTGACGGGCCCCGGTCACTAATTTGATTGTAACTTTGGAGTGTGCATGGGCTGAGTTCTTGGGAGACTTTATACCAGTTAACTTACCTATAGAAACATTGAATTTCCCGTCGGACTTCCATGTGCTAAACATACACAGAAGTTCTATATCCTTTTGGAATAAGAACTATGAAAAATTAAGAATTCTGCTTCTGTGGAAGCAGGAATCATCACTTCCTCTTAGTGACTCTAAATTCTGGAAAGAAAAGGTTTTCCAGAGATATCTATGATTTGAACTACAAATAGTTGGTACTGTTTTAATATCAAATTCTGAAGAGGTGACTCAATTCTGTTCTGTTATGACAACCAATGGGATTCTCAGGTCTTAAAGCATCAGTGCCTTCTTACTGCCCTTTTAGTACTGTGCAGTAAAAGCTTGTAATAAACTTCTTTTTATTAAGTCGAGAGGACCAGACTTGGCCTTATTTCCACAGATTTATTTTCCCGCTAATTTAGAGCAAATAATATTAAGTTCAAATTCTTTTTAACATCATGGCTACAGTTGCAACCATTTAGAGTAACTGTATGGACTTGTCAAGTGTTTGATTTATATATACTAAGGTATCTATCAGTTATTTGCATATCTTAACTAAAGAGTTTCAAGGCTCAATAGGAGATCGAAAGAGAGATGATCCCAAGCTCACCAGTTTGAGACCTTATTTTCATTGAAGTAGGCAATATCAGAGCCTAGAGTACGTGAGTGTAGGAAACATTAAAATAATTTCTCCTTATGGAAATAAGGAGCTGAACCCTAAATCTCTTAATGTGCTTTATCTTGCCTGAGAAGATGAAGTAATTGCTTACAAATGATCACCGAATATTTAACATAGAATTTTTGAAATAGACTTCACATATCTGATAGAGTGGGTTGATTATGAGCATTCATCCCTAAAGACCTTGGGTCAGGAATATTCCATGTGTCATCAGAGCAAGAGGAAGTGCCCCTGTGCCCCTGGCAGGGGTTCAGCCCTTTGCAGATTTCCGCATCTGTAAGAAGGTCACATCACAGCTGGAGAGGCAGAAGCAGCACAGTTTGCCACAGGAATGACTAACGTCTCTTAGGATAGAGTACTGCCTCCCTGAAATTATCAGGCCATGGGCTGTCATATTTGATACTTTCTTTAAAAAGTAAGTTGGAAAGACAAATTACTGCACCAGCCCAGCATTAAACAGAATGGATGTTACTGAGGTCATGAATTTCAAATTAATTCGTTCAACAAGTGCAAAGCCAATTCTGTGCCAAATGCTCTTCTATGAGCTGGAGCTAAATAAAAATGTAAAACACTTGCTCTTATGAGGAGAAAGATTAAAACACATATTACACACACACAAATATATATACATATGTATATATGATGTAGTGAACATTGCTTAACAATATTTTAAGCATTTTGAGAAGCAGTACAGGGTTACTTAAAAGGGTCAGGAGTCAAAGTTTACCAGCTGGTCAAGTTTGAGCTGTATCCTGAAGGAAGGCCAAGAAGAAGGGTTGGCACCAAAGCACAAGGCAGGCACATGCTTGGCTTGTCCGAGGAGTAAGCTAGAGGCTACTGATGCTGGGCAGGAAAGGCCAAAGGAGAGTTAGAAGTCAGAGCACGAGGGGATTAACCACATGCAAAGTTAGAGTTTTGAACTGTATAGATGGGAAATGTGTTTGAGCAAGTCAAGGTGGCTCCCAGCACCATGCTGTTTTCTTCATTGTTCTCTGCATCTCTCCTATCTCTTTAGTTCTCCATGGAGGGTCCTCTTCAGATTTCACAACTCTTCCAGTGCAAAAGAAGGCCAGGCATGGTTTGTTTGCCTCATCAATGCTAGCCTCATCGGATCTGTTCAGGATGGATGGCATTGGTTTTAAAAGCTGTAAATGCTCAATTGCAGGTAGCTCAATGGCTTCATATAGAAGAATTTTTAATTGCTAAGACTGTCTAATTCTGTATGTCTGCATCTTTTGCAAGTGGTGATGAGTTTCTTGTTTGTTGGGTTTTTGTTATTTTGCTTTTGTCTTGACAGAAACAGTAATTCATATCTACTCTAGAAAAAATGGGCCTGAGTATTAGGATCAAAATTAATCTTCAGTGTGGCAATCAAAATAGAGCGGAGTTTTATTTTTTTTTCTGAAAAAAAGTTTGGTGTCAGCCCATCCTTCTGAGTCTGAGTGAAAAATATTTATCACCATACAAGTACTTTTTAATATAAATGGAAACTCCATTATTTTCACTTCGAATTTTTAACCTTTTTGAGTATGATTTAAGATTCCTAAGTTGAGTGTCACGAAAGCATTCTTTTCTTAACATTATTTTATTTTATTATTAGAAAGGCAGAATTCCAGAGAGCAGAGACAGGGAAAGAGATTGTCCAGCTGCTAGTTTGTTCCCCAAATGATAGCAATGGCCAGAGCTGAGAAGATCTGAAGCTAAGATCCAAGAGCTTCTGGATCTCCTACACGGGAGAACAAGAGCTATCCTCTACCACTTTCACAGGCCATTAATAGGAAACAGGATTGGAATTTTGGAGCACCCAGTACATGAAATGGTGATTATATGGGATACTGGTACCTAGGGCAGAGGAATAGGCTGCTATGCCATCATGCTGATGCCTGAAAATGTGCATAACTTACAAAATCTAAGGTACAGATTGAGCATAGATATGAAAATATTATTCTCTGTGCTGTTATTCAAAGTGTTATGCATTCTGTTGTTTCTGTCCATGTAGTAATCTAGGACATAAGTTGAAAGTGGAATCAGATTGTCCCTACCAAAGATGGTAGGAATGGAGAAATTAGGTGGGACTTGTAAGATGAACAAACTTTAAGGGAGTGCCAAAGAACAGACACCAGGAGAGGGTTCATACTCATGCTTAGAATTGGCGAAGTAGTAGGGAAATGGCATAAGGACTGATAAAGAACTGTAATGAGAAACCTCACTGGAAAATGTGGCGGAAAGGACAGGAATGTAACAGCCCGGTCGTAGGGCTGCATAGTATGCCTCTTAAAAAAACACTAAAAGGATTCTGAAACAATAACTGAGGGATGTGAATTAATGATTGGAGGGTCAAAGTATGGATTCCAGCACTGTAGGAAGATAGGTCTGTACTCAAACCAAGACAGCAGCAGACGTGGCATTATGCTGGAAGTCATGGATACAACATGAAAGTCAAAAAAATTTTTTGACACATTGACCTTAGTGAAAGACATTTTTAAAAGCCATGCCTCTAGGAAGTGATAATGTTATGGCAAAAAGAGACTGCAGAATGTTATGAAGATATTGACAAGGAAATATTGTCTTTGACACTGGAAAAAATCTTCTTGAGAAATATTAATGTCTGTAGGTAAAGCTGTATGACAAATTGTGAGGAAACTATATGCGAAATATCCAGTTCTGTAAAAATTGCTAGTTTTGAGAAATAAGACTCTTAAGTGCATTTTGGGGAGAAATAACAGAAGTTTATGTATTTGTGAATCACACTGTTGGAGTTCCACTGTACTTAGTAATTGGTATTGCCCATCTTCCAAATTGTTAGGAAATGGAGTATTGTTTCTTTCATTCTGCTATATTATATTAGTAGTCTATTTTATATCTAGTTGCAAATATTAGGAAAATTTATTATAAATTTGAACCAATGCTCTAGAAGGTATAGTAGTAAGATACCTATTTAATTATAAAAATTCTCATCCCAGAAACAGCAAAGAAGTTTCCTAATTTATTACTTTAAAAATATACATTTTAGGTGAAGATTTTGCACTTTGCACATGGAAGATGCTTTCACAAATCAATATATGTATTAGTTTTGTTACTGTAATAGCTAAACATTAATGTCTATTCCAGAGTTTTATTAGAAGGCCACAAAAAATAGTCAATTTGTTTCCAAATGAATACTGCCGAGCACTATAATGGTTTCTGTTTTATGTACTATATTTCAAAAAAATGGGGTAATATCCTAATGAGGAATAACTAAGAAATATTGTGAACTCTTGTCCTCTACAAGAAGCATTTTACAGATTAAATGGCTGTGGTGCAGAGAATAAGCATTCTATTGAAGTGAAACACAGAATTAGTTACATGAACCTACTCCCTATGCCCAGTGTGCTGCTTAGAAATAAAACAAAGCCAAAACACAGCGCTCTGGGTTCTTTCTATGACTGTGATACTGACTACCCACACTACGGAGATTTCTCATGACGAATGAAAAAGGAAGCCAGTAGAAGCAAATATTTTTAAAATTCCAGACGTTGTTTACTAATCCACTAATGTTGTCCCAAAATGTGCTGTGTGCCAGACACAACAGTTGGAATCACAGATTTTATATTCCAGGAATGGCTGTAACAATTGCATTCATACTATATGTTCTTGAAATACAATCTTAACAGTCTTCCCATAGAAATGTGCATGTCTGTATTTCCTCTCTCAGAATCTGGAGAATCTGATGGCTTTGGTGAAGATGAGGTGACATAGTTCCTGTTCAAATCTCTTGTTAAGCTTTCTCTTGTAATTTAGTAAACGTGTGGAAAAGCCCACGTAAGAAAAAAAAAAATAGCCGACAGAAAGCTCTGACTTACCAGCTACAAGCGTGAGTCATCGTAAAGTTAATCTTTGAATGTAATCCAAATCAAGTCATCCCAGTTGGCATCACAAACAAAACAAAACAAAACAGGCAAAAACAACCATTACCTACAGAGACAACCTACATTACAGATATGTGTGGAAAATAATTGATGGTTTTTCTATGAACACTGATTGTGTGTGGTGTGTGTGTGTGTGATGGTTTGTTACACATCAAATTTGTTTTCTTCGGAAGCTTATAGTGAATGATGAATAAGATTAACTTAACTATCATGATACATTGTGAAAAACATTCTAATAACAATATATTAATATAGGAGTATTTGGAGACCAGACTGTAATGTTCCAGAATAATAACATTCCTGGAGAAGTAGCAGTTAAACTAACACCTGCAGAAGGCTAAGAAATGGAAGCTGTGTATTTTGGAGAAGATAGTGTGTCTTGCTAATTGTCTGTGTGATGGCAGGAGTGGGAAACATGGGAGAAAAGGAACAGAATGTGAAGAACTATGCAATAGCTAAATGAAATTATGTCAGCAAATTTGGACTTGATCCTAAGACAATGACTCAAGAAATATTTTAATTAACAACTCAGTCAGGTTTTCCTTTTAGAAGAACTATGGCTCAAAGGCAGGTAAAACTATGAGTATACAATAACAATAATAATACCAATAATCCAATAGTAACAATAATCCAATCCTTTTCTACTTGCAGAGTTTTTCTTCTTGATAATACAACTCTGTCATTCTAGAAATTCAGGTCAAAATCCCTGGAAGCACCTTTGTCTCTCTTTAGCAACCTACAACTAGTCTAGTTGCAAATAAATTCTGCTTTACCTATGTTTAAAGGTATGTAGAATCTAACTAGAAAAAGAAAAAAAAGGATCTTCTTGGCTACTGCCCTGTTCTAAATCATGATTTCTCACATGAATTACTGTAAGCATTATCTGGATGATGACCCAGTAAGTAAGATCACTTATGACACGTCTATTTTCAACAAAATCAAAACATTCAAATAGCAAAAATATAGGACAGGCATTTGGCCAAACAGTGAATATGCTACTTCAGATACTTGCATCCCATATTGGGGGGCTTGGCTATGTTTCTTGGCTGTGCTAGTGACCCCAGCTTCCTGCTAATGCATGAACGATGATTGTTCAGGTAACTGAGTCTCTGAACCCACATAGGAGACCTTAGTCCCAGCACTCACAGTTTGTGAGCATTTGCTAGTGTCCCAGCTGTTGGAGATTCTGTCTGCCTGTGAAGTAGGTTAACATTAAAAATTAGAACCTGAGAAAATCATCTTCAGCTCTTGCTCAAAAGCTTGCAGTGCCCATTTTACTCACAGTGAAAGGCGGAGTCCACACAATGGCTTAGAGGCTGGATATCATGACTTCCTTGCTTTCTGATACCATCTTCAGCTCTTGTCACTCTTGATCCTTCTCTGATCCTCCCTAAGACTCACTGTCCCATTAGCATTCCAGCCTTGGGCTCTCGATGCATCCCTGAATGATGTCCACATTCCTGACTTCCTCACCCGCTTCATATATGTAATCAACCCAGAAACTTAAGCCATCCTCCACCACTGTCCTAAGCCATAAGCAGAGAGTGGATCAGAAGTGGAACAGCCAGCTATGAACTGGCATCCATATGGGCTGCCAGCACCATAGCTGGGGAATTCTCTTACCATCATGTCGATTCAAGGCAGAACTTTTTAAAGATTGATTTTATTTATTTGAAAGGCAGAGTGACAGAGATTAGAAGAGATGTTCCATCGACTGAATCACTCACCAAGTAGCTGCAAAAGTCAGGGCTGGGCCTACCAAATCTTATGAATCTTGTCTCTGTTCCTCTCTGTTGCCCTTGCAACAGAGCTGGAGCTTTCATCAACCCAGGTAGCTACTGGCTGTGATGATTATGAATTCCTGCTTCTGCTCTCCCCTAACACAGCACACATTAATTCAGATCATGGCACCAGAAATTTCATAGAAAAAGATCCTGCACTAATGATGTTTTCCAATTTGCATGTTATTTGCAGTAATTGTAATTGTGCAAAATTTACACTTAATTATCCATCTTTCCTTTTTTGGTTCCTTTTATCAGACTCATTAATTAAGGTGAGAATTTCAATGAATCTGGTTCTGCTGAATAAGAGAAACTGACTTTGATCTTTATGTAAAAAATAGGCATTCAAGAATATCTATGAATCAGCTCTAACATTCTCTCTGATGGATTTAGTTCAACTATTAAATATCATTGCGCCTTTCCTACGCTTTTTTTTTTACATTACTCTCAGAAAAGTCTTAAATGTTCAAAATTAATTATTTTTTCTTTGATGGGCATGCAAAAAGAGAAGCCATTTGTCAAAACTATTCTTGGCAGTGAAAATGAGGGCTAGTGGTTCAAAATATCAAACATAACCATTCTCTCTCTCCCCAAAGATACTGCAGAAAATAGAACTTGGAATACATCAAGGGAAGAGGAAAACGGAGAATTAAGAATAAGAGAGAGGGGGTGGTAACCATGAAGTTCGACTTGTGAGTATTTAAAATAACTTTTCTACCTTCAACTTGTCACATACTAAAAGATTAACTCTTATGTTATTAGACTAATGATATTATATTTTTAATCCTAACTGGTATTGAATTTGATTGGCTATGTATAAAACAGTAGTAAATATGTTCTCTATCTGCCCTTCTAATATTAACATTAAAATGTAGAATACATATATATGCTGTTTATTTATACTTTTTATATATTTATTATTTTCAAGTGATCCTAAATCACAATCATTTGTGTTAAGATGTTTCAACTTTCCAGTGGTACAAAAAGTATACACATTCAGTAGAAATAATGTTTCAGGTTAGTAAGTTTGATTTTTTTCTGGGTAAACAATATGCAATGAAATACTCTCAACATGATCAGGGCAGTGCTGCAGGTTTCCGTCTGCCATGGTGTGACGCGAGAATCACAATAGGAAGCTATGCTGCTGAACTACACTGTTCAGCATATTAGTTGTATTAAATGCATTTTGATCTATAATATTCAGTTTATGATCGGATTATATACACATAGCTTTATCACGAGTCAGGATTATATGTACTATCCTTTCGGACACTGTATATGTAGTGTTTTGTTTTCTGGTTCATTTTAGAAAATATGAAAAACTGATGTCACATTCATTTGTAACATTGACTACACTAAATCTGAGAGTCTTGGAAACTTTGTATCATGTATTCCATCAACAAAAATTTAAATGCTTACTCTCTGTCCGGCCCTCTTCTATATTATCTTAGAAAAACATAGAAAGTCAAAGTATGACTTCGCTCTCAACAATTTTAAATAAAACGAAAACACATTCAGGTGTCCATGGTTAAAATGTTTTACAAAGTGTAATTATTGCAAGGATCAAGAAATAGAAAATCTAAAACTTAGACTAGTTGGTGCAAATGTGTTGAATTTGGAACAGATATGGGCCTTAGCCACACATTCAGAAGACAGAAGAAACAAATGGGAAGAGAGCATGAGTTAACGCTTTGCACAAGTTTCACATTTTAGAATTAAAACTGGTCAAAGAGGAAAATAAGCTAATATTTGTTGAACACTGTGTATCAAACATTGACTTGTACTTGCCAATTTATACAGCAAATGAATGATATAATGTCATTTCGGCACAATGACATGGTGTATAGCATTGAGTAGAACATAGCATAATGAGGATGTGTATTTTATTTAGTCTTGCCAAACTTTTTCAATGTCTTCATCTGCAAGCTGGGGAAATTGTTAACACTGATTATTTATGATGCTTTAATGAGATAATACAGGTCAGCAACTTTGGGTGGTTTTCTAACACAGAACAGAACAGAAAGAGGGAAAATCCATACCCCCGCAGCGTTTCTCAAAATTGTCAAACCAGCTCCACTGTCATCATCTTTATAACTTTATAAAACTTCTTGCTCAACTGTTCAATGTACCTAGTATAATCCAGAAAAGTGGTAGGAATAGTAGGAGGGCGGGGGAAGGGGAAGAAGAGCTTGTTTTTTGGAAACAATGAAGGTAAGACAGCAGAAACATGCCATCCATAACAGATATAAACCAGTGTATGGGAGAAAAGCAAATAAACTCGGAGGTTCTGCATCACAGAAGGAGGAAGCCTGCTGCAGGGAAGGCCGCCTTCTTTTCTGGAGAACCTCAGTTGCTTATGTTGCAATGGTGACTTGGAGTGAGATGTTAGTTTATTTGCAGCAAGGGACATCTGGATGTGTTTTTATACTTCAAGAGATTCTCCCTTCCCTTACTACAAAGCCCATCAATTCAAGCCCCTTAAGTGCTTTCTGTTCAGAAAATAACATTAGGCTTTTCTTTAAAGATATTTGGCAAATAAATTTTTATAAATGCTGGGGGAGGGGGAGACCCTGTGTCTGGTGGCACAGGGAAAGTGAGAACTGAAACTTTGCCTTTTCTTGGCTTGTCAACCAGAAAGACACCCACTGAAAAGCAGAGAGCACATCTACAAGAGGGCTTTTCTATTTTTTGAAAAACAGAGAAGACTCCTTTTGCTATTTCATCTGTTGAGAAGTGTCACATTTTTCTGCTGTCTGCTCATAGAGGGTGGAATCCTCCAGCTGGAGCAACGATTCAGCTGTGCATTGAGAATGAAGACCCAAGAAGTCCATACACTGGCCTGTAAGGGTCTCCTCCCTGCTGCTTTCTTCTCTGATCACTCAAAAGCAAGGCATCATGCTTTCAATGTACTCCAAAGCATTTCTCATTTACTTAGATCTCTATGACCAAGAAGAGTGGGTGACTTGGAACATCCTTCTGCATTGAAAAAGCCTATGAATAGGGGACAGCAAGCTGTGGTGCCAAGCCAAATCCCAAGCAACATATGTTTTTGTACAGTCTGTGAGTTTGAAATGTATTTTTGTACCTTTCTTTGATTGAAGTGAAATCAAAAAGATCATTCCACATGTGTATAACATTTATGAAATTCAAAATTCAGTGTTCATAAAGTTTTATAGGAATATACACAATACATCCATGCTTGTATTATTTTAGATATGGACTTAACTTACTTGAAATGCAGAAAGAGAGTTTCTATCTACGAGTCCATTTCCCAAACACACACAATAGCTGGAGCTCAGCCAGGCTGAAGCTTGGAGCACAGAACTCAATCTAGGTGCCCAGTGTGGGTGGCAAGGACCCAACTACTTTAGTGATCACCAGAAGATCTGGCTCAGCAGGAGGTTGGAATTGGGAATGAACATGGGATTCACACACAGGTACTCCAATATGGGTTGCATGTAAAGTGGGATCTTGGGCCCAACACAGTAGCCTAGCAGCTAAAGTCTTTGCCTTGTATATGCCAGGATCCCATATGGGCACCAGTTCTAATCCCAGAGACCTGCTTCCTATCCAACTCCCTGCATGAGGCCTGGGAAAGCAGTTGAAGACGGCCCAAAGCCTTATTACCCTGTACCCGTGTGGGAGACAAGGAAGAGGCTCTGGGCTCCTGGTTTTGGATCAGCTAAGCTCCAGCTCTTGCGGCTGCTTGGAAAGTGAGTCTACAGATGGAAAATCTTGCTCTCTGTGCCTCCTCCACTTTGTATATCTGACTTGTCAATAAAAACAAAATCAATCTTTTTTTTTTTAAAGTGGGATCTTAATCACAGCAACAAACACCGATTCTAACTTAATCCTAATATTTCACTACAGAGTGCAGCCTTTGCATTTGACCGAAAAAGACTAAAATCTGTACTATGTGGCTCTTGACAGTACTGTTTTTGATACCACCATATAGTATTTATTACAAAATTTTCCCTTTCCTAAAAAGTTGAGAAAAAAATGGTTTGGGAGATTGATACGTCTTGGACTTGCATTTCTTTTTTTTAAGAAATGAGTTTACTTCATTTATTATTCTCATTCTAGACAGAATGCAACATCCATGTTCATTCTCTTGTGCCAACTTGAAATTCTAAACATCTACCTGAATTTGGGCTACATCTAAGGGAAGAAAGTGGTCAATGAAAGCATCTGTGTGCATGGTGTCTGTGTCTGTCTGTATCTACCTCAAAACACAAGGTTTCAACACCAGAGTTTGTTGTTGTTGTTGTTGTTGTTTTAAACAGCTCTAGAGGAACAGTGTTTGCAAACTGGCTGTTGCCCTCTTAGAATAGCCTTCTCTTGCCAACATGAATCCATGTAGTTATGTTTTTATTCATATTTTTTTCTCTGGAAATGGGTTTAAACTAATCTTCAAATGCCACTTTTTGTGCTGCTTTTCTGTAGCTCTTATCCTTAATACATGCGCCTGTGGTCTTTTGTGGGGCCACGAAGTCAGCTGTCATGTTGTGAAATCTAGATAGGAAGTGAATCTGAAGAAAGAGAACATTTAGAGAAATCCCTGGACACAACATGATGTTATCAAAAGGACAACTAATGCTGCTCCATTTTCCATTCCTGACACATTATTGAGCTGCCAGGAAGGAAGCATGATAGATCGCTGACATTCTGGGAGCGAGGCAGAATTTTACAGTGTCACAATGCTCGCAGCGACAGACTCACGAAATGCCTAAACTAATGTCATTTCTTCGTTTTTGAATTTAAGTGTTGTTCCAGCACTTTTTAAAAGATTTATTTATTTTTTATTCGAAAGGCAGATACATAGAGAGGGGGATCTTCATCCATTGGCTCACTGCTCAAAAGGCTGCAGTGACTGGAGCTGAGCTGATTTGAAACCAGGAACCAGTAAATTTTCCAGGTTCCCCTCATGAGTGCAGGAGCCCATGGAATTGGGCCATCCTCTGCTACTTTCCCAGGATATAAACAGAGTACTGGATTGGAAGTGGAGCAGCCAGGACACAAACTGGCATCCATATGGAACGCCAGTGGTACGAACCTGTTATGCAAGCGTACTGGCCCCAGCTCTGTGTGTTTTGACATAAGCACATGATGGAGCCACAGGCACCTAGAACATTATAAGTGAAACTTGAAGAAGCAAAATGGAGAACAAACAGGAATTGTTTGTGGATTCATCACTCTAGAATTCCCTAATAAGTACTTTCTAAAAGTGGGGTGAATTCAGTAGGCTTTGGCATTAGAGAAACAAGATCTGGGTCTACAATTTCTGACCTAGGTTAGATATACTTACCCAATTTTAAAGCTAAATTAAAACAATTATTTAATTATCATATTGTTCCACTGCCAAAGGTTGTTTCTAATGATGCTGCCTAAAAGGGCAGCCATCTGATTATTATTCAGAACAAAAAATTTAATGAAGAATCATGAGTAGAATCTACTTCAAATGGTGATCATTTGTCTCCCCTACACTGCTAGGAAGATTGCCAGTTTATTTTCCTTCGGAAAGACAAAGGCAGAACTATTCAAAGAAAATTGGTCCTTATAATGGGATTTATTACCTAAACTCCAATAAAGAAGACAGCATAAATACTATTCAATGAATTCATGAAAAGATAATTGTCAAATTGAAGTTATCATAATTATAATCATTCATGTGCAATTAGGAAGACATACAATATGGTTGAACCATGTGCTGGCTCCAGACAAAATTTAACATCAGCATTATCATTCTACTTTATAGCAATTATGATAATAGACATTTAATCCATTATTAGATTTACAGTTGTAATGAAATTATTTCATCAACTACTAATAAAACATACTAGCCTACACAACATATTAAATATTGAACACTTTCCCTGAGAAATACTATTTTTAACTTTTAGCAATAAGAAGATATTTAGACTTTGTGGAATAAAATGTGCATTATTTTAGGAAACACTATTAAAATGGACATTTCAGAAACAGAATTTGATATTCATTGTAATATACCAAGTAAAATAATACAGCAGTGTATTTTGATGTGTTTGTCAGACTTTCCAGATCACCGTAACAAATATTACAGCCTTGATGGCTTCGACAACACAAATTTACTTTCTCACAGTTCTGAAGGGCAGGTGCCCAGCATCAAAGAGTCAAAGGGCTGGTTCCTGGTTAGGCTGCTTCTCCTGGCCTTTGAATTATCTCCTCACATAGACTTTTCTTTGGGACTTTGCACACACACACACACACACACGAGTACACAGAGAGAGAGACAGAAACAGAGAGGAAGAGATACAGAGGGAGAGAGCTCTGGTCTTCCATCTCCTTCTAAATACATCATTTCTATCAGTTCAGGGCCCAGATAATCTTGCTGATTTTAGCTATGTCCTTAAACATCGTGGTATTTGCTTTCATATTTATTTATGTGACCTTTTCCTATATACATATACACCACTTGGTGGAAAAACATATTTTGGCTTACTATTTTGTTGTATTAATCCTTATATTTATTCTATTAATCCTTTATTCTATTTAACCCTTTAACCCTTATAACCTTGTTTAACAATATCCACAGAAATTGTATCAAAATGTATTGTACATGAGTAAAATTGAGTATATTTTCATTTGATTGTTGTTCATAATTCTTGCCACTAGTTCTATTGAGCTATTTTTTTTTACTTTCATTTGTTAAACTCTTATTGAGTAGAGCATTAAATCCTTGACACTAACGTAAGCATAACAATACATTCATTCTCCCTAATTCTGTGTAGTATAGGAGAGCTGTAAGATTTAGTATTCCAAATAGGGATTTCTTTCCCTTATTTCTGTTTTTGGGTAACCTGCAGACTTAAAGAAAAAAATAGTTTGAGTAATTCATGATGAAATATTGCTTTTCTGCTTTCATGTTTTGGATTTGAAAAAGTGTCTTTGATTCCTATGAAATCAAACGCCAACCATTCTCAATGGCATGAGTGTGGGGAAAGGGATAACACACAACTGGAAAATTGGTGAACTGGAGCGGCATGAGCCTACACTTGTCTACCTTGGGTGTACCAACTGAACAATCCACATTAATAGCCGCCAGTCATCAACTGGCAACTACGTGGGCAGCCAGTGTAGTAGTCAGACTTGTCATAATCACTGCGACAGTTTTTCTTTCTATTTCTGTGTGTAGATGCCAGAATTTTCTCTCATTTCACAAATGAGGAAACATAAACTCAGATAGGTATTTCAGCTCAACCAAAGTTAACCAGTACACATTCAGGTCAGAATTCAAACCTGGGTCTGCCATGGACATTCCCTTCATGCTATAATTCTACTTTTTAATTTTAAGTAAACAATGTTTTAATCATCTCAGCCTACAAAATATAGTTCTGCATAGAGTGAAATAGTTAGGAGATGGGCGTTTTCCCTCCAAGTGGTGTGTATAGAACCTCACAAAAACAAATATGGTAATAAATGCCACAAGATACATAAAGATAAAACAGGATCTGGCTCTCATTTGGATTTGTTTGCTTGTGTGACACTTTACCTTAAATTAACTTCCCCAATGCATTAGTCTCATTGTATGTTATTCAAATGGTAGCCTTGCAATTATGTTCTAAATCCAGATCTTGCCTATTAATGAAGAATGATAGAACATTATTTTCTACAAACTTATCGAAATTATGTATGTCTTTGCTCCACATTCAACAAGCTTTCAGCACACAGAAAATACGTAAACCAGTTATTTGAGTATCAATTTGCAGATCCAGTATGCTTTTAAATTATCTGTATGGTAATTGATCTACTTGTTAGAGCAAGGAGTCAAGGGGCTCACAGATATTCTTACCAAGCCAAAATGTTCTGCACTAAATTAGAATCTGTTCCATTTGTTAGGACTGTTGCTGACTCCAGACAGCTGTTTCAGACTAGAGAATATGGAGGATTTATCCATTCACACAGAAATCTGCTGAGCAACTCCTTTGTTTTAAGTCCAGCACAGGACACTGATGATGTAGAGGTGAGTCATAAGTAGCCACTAGTATAACAAAAACAGTTATATAATAGAGGAACCAAACTTGTACACACAGTTAAAATATTCAGAGTTTGATATCTCATAGAGAATTGGGGAAAAAAATTACCATTCCACTAGGAAAAGCTAAACAATTGAACATATATTGAATTGATAGGCATTAACTTGGTAAAGAAGCAAAGTGAAAATCATATGTTGCTCTTATAGAACTTTGATTCTAACAAGTCACATAAAAGGACTACGTGTCTTGAAATCTTTTTTTTTTGTGAGATTTCCTTATTTTTAATTGGAAAAGGAGATAATATTTATAAAGAGAGACACATGGAGAAAAAGCTCTTCCGTCCACTGGTTCACTCCCCAAGTGGCCACCCTGACCAGAGCTGAGTCAATCTGAAGCCAAGAGCCAGGAGCTTCTTCCAGGTTACCCACAGAAGTGCAGGGTCCCAAGGCTTTGGACCATCCTCTACTGCTTTTTCCGGCCTCCAGCAGGGTGTTAGATAGAAAGTGGAACAGTCAGAACGTGAAGCAGTGCTCAAATGGGATCCCAGCATGTGCAAGGTGAGGATGTACCCGCTAGGCCATTGCACAGACCCACCAAGGAAGTCTTTTTACAAGTAGTGCCATTGCTTCAGCTTATAATTAAAGCAAGATGAGGGGTGGGCATTGGACCTAAGTGGTTAAGATCCCCATGAAGACACCTGCATGCCATATGAGAGTATTGGGGCTCAATTCCTGGCCCCAGCTCCTGACGCCAGGCTCTTGCTCACATGAACCCTTGGAAACAATGGTGATTGCTCGGTAACGACTTTCTACCGCCCAGCTGGAAGACCTAAGTTAGTTTCCTTGCTCCCAGCATCAGCCCCAACCCAGTCCTGACTGTTATGGGCATTTGGGAAGTGAGTCAGTAGAAGGGAGTTCTCTTTCTTTCTGTCTGTCCTCTGGATTCTGAAATAAATAAACATACAAATATTCATATAAAATCAACAAAATAAAGATAGCAAATGAGTTCATCTCCTATATTGTGACCATTCATTCTTTCTCTGGAAATTATAAGAACAAGATATCATGAGGTTTCCAGTGAATATTTTTTAAAAAGATGTATTTATTTCTATGAACATAGAGAAAGAAAAAGAGAAATATGTTCCATCTACTGATTTGCTCCTCCAATGGCCCCATTTTAGTGAGGCTGGACCAGTTGAAGGTAGGCGCCAGGATTTCCGCTATGTCATCCACAGGGGTTACAGGACTTACTAGCTACTGCTTCTCTAATAGTGCTTAACTTGCTATCCGGCAGTGCCTGCCCTTTTTGGTGATTATGGAATTGGAGTTAGTGGCTATATTATTTCCAACCCATAATCATGAGAAATCCATCACTTGTATTTTAGCTCATAATTCTGCAAAATAGTGATAATCGTAATACTTACCCCTAGGACTCTTTTGCCCATTGAGTGAATATTATATATATATATATATATATATATATATATATATCTTACAATAGTTTTCTTGCACAAAAGTAACATTATTTGAACATTCAGCAATATGGTTCACAATACTCTAATATATACACCATGCCATAGCTTGGTTACAGCAACCAAAAGACATGCGCTCGTTCATTCATTTAGCACCTACCATGAATTGTTCATTGAGCTTAATAACAGTAATATAATATTCAGCCAATCAAATTCATGTCTTCCCTTAACACAGTTTGAATTCTATCAAAATGTGTCAAAATACTGCAGGAAGAAGTGATGGCCTTATAATTTGGTGTGGGTGGGATGTGATTGTTAATGTTTTATGTTGTCTTGATGTGGTTTTGAGGTGCTCAAGTGTTTAGGCAAATACTGCCCTGTTTCTGTAAGAGAATTTTAAGAAAAGGTTGACACTTTAATTGATTAACAATTTTCCTTCCTCAGTATGAGTGGGCTCCATCTAGTAAGTTGAAGGCCTGGCTAGAACAGCAAAGAGCTTCACTTGGGAATTCCTCCTGCTTGACAGTCTTCAAACTGGGGCATGAGTTTTATTCCCACATTTGTATGTGAACTGCTACATCAGCTGCTCTGGATAAAAACTGGACTATCTGCTCTTACGGTCTCCCAGTCTTTGGACCTGAATCAGACCTAAACCATCAGTTTTCCTGAATTTCTAGCTCACCAACTAACCCTGTTGATCCTGGGACTTAACCCAACCCCAAAATCACAGGAATTAGGTTCTTTGAAATAAAATCTCTTTAAACACACAAACATTTCCTAAAAGAGATTGTTGTAATTACAGTAAATCTACCTGCTGGCAAATATAAAATACATTTTCCAATACTAACTATTATTGATGAGTATAGTCATTTTGATGAAATCTGCCATACTATTTTGATTCATTCTCGATTGATCCAAAACTCAAATGTGCTTGCTGCCCAAGTTGAAGGTCAGATGTAATACAGAAGAAGCAACTCACATGAGAGATTCAATCTAATCTACAGAGACACGAAAGGGCTATTCGAGGAAATGTTGCTTGAACTACATTGACCAGTCAGAGTTAGTGGGGGTCTGGGACACGGCAAGCCTTTCCCGTCCTGGGCCTGGACGAGCCCCGCCTGTGACTCTGTTTCCCATGATCTGCACTGACATATCCTCCTTAGGCATATCGGTTTCACTTTTATTCTTCAAGGTCTTTAGAAAATTCAACCTTCCTTATGGGTTATATCATCTCTTTAGTTGCAGGAAAGCTTTCAATAATCCATTTAAATCATTACCCCTTTACAAGAAAATTTCTCATCATATATTATTAATAATAATCGCTATCAATTATTGAATAGTTATTATCTGCTGGGAACTATACAAAGAATTTTAGAAATATGATCTTTGTAACTTCTAAACTCTAACATGGATGATATGACTGTCCCGTATTCAGCTGAGGAAACAGCCTCAGGAGAGTGAGATCGTGCTTAGCTCACATAGCTAATAAGCAGCACACCTGGTGGGAAACAACTGTATTATAGTAGCCCAAATACACATACTCCTAACAAGTTACTTGCTTTAAACTAATGTGTCTAACTTTGGGCTTATCTATTTTCATCACCAACTGTAATAAAATCATATAAAGAAACTGCATAGGACACAAGAAAAAGGAAAAAACATAGCAATCCAGCCAATCTCTTTCACTACCCCAAAAGCCAAGATACTAGACTCTGATGCAGAGTAAAATGTGGGGTCTGTATCAACAGAAATACTATCTACTTCCTTATTTTTCGTGGGTTTAGATTTAATGAGGAATTACATGATTTAGGAGATATATTTACACACAAATCACATAAAATATTATCCCTAAATTAATGTATTATCTGCTGGGATTTTGTTATGGATGATGTCTGAAGTTCAGACATATATATATTTGGAATTAATTATTTCAGTTCAGCAAAAATTGACTAAGCACTAACGATATGCAAAGCACTATGCCAGGAACAATAAAGAATACAAATTCTATCTTCAAGGATGTCACAGTGTCTCACATTGTGATTTCTTATTCTCATTTCTATTCTCAGAAGTTATTTTATTATTTTCAAAGTGATCTTCCTGTGTGCCTTTCCCTATTTGTTTTGTTGTCCAGTATAAATGAGAGATGAGCTTCTTCATAAAGCATGTTTTTATTGCTTTGTACATGGAAAAGAGAAAAGACAGGTGAATAGATTTTTCTGTTTCTAACTAAAATTTTAATAGCACCTAGAACACCATCATCGTAAAAAATAATTGATTGCGGTATTGATGTCAGCATTTATTTCCTGGGCACTCCGTTTGACTGAGAGAGCATTACAGTGAATGAGAATCTATCCAGTCTAAATATCACAAATTCTGATAAAAGCTCTCTATTTCTGAAACTTCTGAAACATGTATGGTTATCCACTCCAAGTTACTATCCTCTATAAGAAACTCGCTAAACCACCTGCCCCCCCAGGTTAGAGAGAACTGAAGCAAAGAGTGAGTGATCAGGAGAAAGAGCATGCTTAGGAAAAAGTCCTTCCCGGCAGAAAGCAGGTTTTGAAAAAAAGGGGTCTACCCGCTGCCTTTGTCTCTACAGAATAAAATGTAGGGCAGGTTTTAATGCATATTAGAAGTTTGCCTTCTGCCTCTTGGCATGTCACATTGTAGTCAAGGTATACGCCCAACAGAACCTAAATGAAAATCACTTGGTTGGTGCAGAGTTGATTCTGTGTGCGCTTACTATGGCCTCAATCTCTCATGTTTCAGTCCACACTGATAAGAAGTTAATTTAAAAAGAAAAGGTCACTCTTTTGAAGAAGATATGCAGAGAATGCAGAGTAGGGTGAGCATTAAGAAGGTATTTTTATTCTTTTTTTTTTCTTACCAGCACTGTGGGTCTCAATGGAGGATCAAAAATAAAGAATGGCTTCTGTATCAGCTTGTCTTTCTGTAATTACAACAATCACTTTCAAGAACTGTCTGGATATTAAAGTGGTAAAACTAAAATCAATCTAATTATCCACAGTGAAGCTTTCTTCCATCAATTTCCATTACAAAGGAAACAAAATTGGCCATTACTTACTACTTCAATATTAATGCTTGTTGTAACCCCACTGAGAGGTACTTAGATACACACCATTTGTTCGAAATCTGAAAGTGATTCTTTTGACTATTAGTGCATAGCAAGAAAGAACAGACAGAAATTACTAATCCGTTTTTCCTTTCAACAGACACTTGGCTTAGACTGTGACTATACACAATGGTAAGATGCTGTTGCTTGCTTTAACTCAAGAAACTCAGAATCTGGAAAGAGAGGAGACATCATAATGAAACAATGTGATAAATTCAGAGACCCATGCAGTACTGAGGAGGAATAAATAGATCAAAATATTGTTAAAAGGTGGGAAAGAGGGATGTTAGACAGGTATGTATGGCTGTGTTATTTTTGAGGAGGAATGGGAGGATATAAGCGATCCTTTCCTCCCAAAGGAAAATCCTGAGCAGGTGAGAAATACTAGGAAGAGAATGTGGAAATACAAGCAAATTGCATTCTGTAGCACGATGAACCAGGCAGAGGCTGTCAGGCAAAAAGGCAATGAGAGAGTTTTTGGTGCATTGTAAGGAATAGAAAATTCTTGTAGGAAAATATGGACAAACCCAAACGTTTATAAGCATTGTAGCTACGCTGTAAGATCTGTGTGGGATTTTCCCACTGTCCTCCCAAATCCTTTCGCCACTACTCTCAAATTTTCACAACACAGATTGTATTGAATGCTCAGGCCCTCTGATTTCCTGTTGAGTTTGACTGATGGGGATGACCGCCAGGAGACTAGAAAGAGGGTGAAAGTGAGGGGAGGATATTTACCTGTCTTCCTCGCTGTGAGAGCACTTTGAGCTGCTATGCCCCTTGATAAGTCAATGATTGTTTCTTTCCAAACAGCCAGCTCTACTCAGTATGTTAGGTAGCCTATTAACCATTCCCTCACCTTTCTTCATGGAACCCAGAGGTGGTAACAACTCGGACAGATTGTGACACCTCTGTTGTGATGATCCTGTGCACAGATCTATGAAAGTTATCTCTTTGTGAATACAATTTTCTTGAATTATCCTGTCTTGAATGTGGACAGTGTTTGCTGTTGGGACTTGAGGTGATACCGTTTACATTTAGATTAACCATTCTGCATCAAGAGTAGGCTGTTGGGGAGGGTGTCAGTGTTAGTTAACACAGAAAAGTGGAAAAAAGAGAGAAGAATGTTTGAAAGTAAAAACTAGTAGGATGCTTTAATTTATTAGCTGAAGAGAGTTTAATAAAGAGGTTTTTTTTTTTCAGTTTTCTAACTTTCAAGATTTTAACTTCAATGACTAGGTGGACAATAGTGCTATCAAGACCAAGATGAAGTAATGGGTTATTGGGGAAAAAAAACAGTAAATTCACTTCTACACATGTTGACTTTGATGTGTCTCTTGAGAGCGCATTGAAGTCCAGTTTGCTTCTGATTCAGAACATTAAATCAGGGAAGACTACTGTGCTGGGAAATCACGTAATGCATTTAGAACAGAGCCTGATGTGGCAATTTCCCTAGTAAATCCCAAGCCATCCAATGACTGCTTTTCAACCAAAATGGAAATCAGAAAAGGAAATAATTGTGATTCCTCAATCAGGTGTTTAATGAAAATGGACTTAGAATCAAAGAATTTTCCAAAATGAATCTGATGAGATTTCATGATCTACTGTTGAAGCCTCAGAAAGTTCCTGTCTTTGGAAAAGAGCAGACTGGGGAGAATCTCATTTCTGAGTACCTTATTTTCCATGTGGAATTCGTAAGCAAACAAGTTCATCTCCCTAAAAATGGGTTAGAAGCAGATATGGTGATACAGTTACACACCTGATTTATTAAACTTGTGCAGATTGATTATTAATCTTGATCTCTCAGAATACTGCTACTATGATTATCCCCCCAGACCGGCTATGAGAATCCTGTGCTTGACACAAGTAGATTTCATTTATCACCATCAACTCTGCATTTAATCGTAATTATACAAAGTCATCTTTGATTCCTGAACATGGTAATTATTTTTCCACCTTTGGACATATGAAAATAATTTTCTGGACTGGTAACAAAACCATTGGAAGTCATCAGCTTATCTGTAAATGGTACTTAAGTTATGAGTTTGTGGGGCCATCAACCCATAATGGTGCCAGTTCTAGTCCTTGCTGCCCCACTTCTGAGCTAGCTCTCTGCTTATGGACTGTAAAAGTATGGAGGATTGCTCAAGTCCTTGGACCCCTGCACACATGTGGGAGACCCAGAAGTTCCTAACTCCTGGCTCTGGAGTAGCTCAGCTCTGGCATTGCAGCTAATTGAGGAGTGAACCACTGGATGGAGAATCTCTCGCTCGGTCTTTCTCTGTAAATCTGTCTTCCAATTAAAAATAGAAAAATATTTTTAACTATGAGTTTTTGACAGTGAACTCAATATAGAAAACCTAGAAAGAGGCAGGAATTAAAAATCTTGATCCATGCCAATAACACTGGAAAAATTTCTAGTGCAGTGCTTATAACTCAATAGGTAGAATGATAAGCTCTATAGTTTTATTCCAGACATAATTCACAATTGATTATGAATATGTTGTTTGCAGATCATACTTAGAAAAATACTAATTTAAGGATGGAAGAAGGAAAACATATTCATAAAAGAGAAAAATATAACATCAAAACATATCAAAAACTCATAAAAGTAAACAACATAAAGGAACCCAACTTAAAAACTGCCCAATGGATCGAGTAAACATTTTGCAAAGCATTTATCAGTAGGCAGGTCAGTAAATAAATGAAGATGTGGTCTACATTAATACTTACAGAACTTTCAAAGACAAAGGAAATGTTATTTCCCTTCCATCAGGATAGCTAATTATGAACCTGCAGAAAACAATGAAGGTTGGAAAGGAGCAGAAAAGTTGAAACATTTGTGCTGGATTGTAAAAACATACAACTATTATGGAGGGTGGTATGGTGACTAAAAAAAAACAAATACAAAATTATACCATTTAAAAATTCCATTTAATACTTCATTGTCATTATCCAGAAAGAAAATCAACCAAGACACTTCATAATTGAACCATCCTGTAGGGCAAATGGCCTACCATAAAGTCACAGAACATTTATACAATAGCCACATAATACACATTCTTCTTAATAACGCATGAAACATTTTCCAAGGAGTCTGAATTGAAATTAAAAATTAAGTTAAAATTAATGGTTTAGAATCTGCACTTTCATATGTGATTTTAAGCTGACTTTGGTAGTCTTTTTTCATGCCTTGAAAGAACAAAATTTATTGAGGAACAATGATGAGCTCCCGTATATCTCATATGAAGCATTACCTGAACCCACAGATTGAATTTGCCATGCTCAGAATCACTTTGAAGCACAGAAATAGGAGAAGGCCTTTGAAACAGTTACTTAACCTTTGATGTGTTCACAGATCCATACTTCAAATGATAATTGTCTGTCCTCTGCACGCATTTTTCCAATCTTCAGATATTTGAAAGTGATTCATCCTTTGAAATGACATGTGTCGTGCCATTTTCATGACAAGATCACATGTAACAAGCAAACTGCAAATTTCAGACCATCTAGATAAGAATAATGATGAGAGATATCCAAAAGATTGGTTATCCACACAAATTTTAATTAGTTTTTAAACTTTCATAAAAGTGTACATTTATCTCCCTAATTGTGCTGATTTCCCTTCCTAAAAATGAAGAATCTTTTTCTAACCTCACAGTCTTGTTTACTTGCTTCACCATTGCTATCGCTGATTTCTCTCGATTGTTACAGATTTTCATTTTGTCTGTCATGCCTCTTCTTACTCACTTCCCTGCACCCCTCACAGCATGGATTCATATAATTGAATGCCATTCCCTAAAACAGCATGGACTCTTTGCTCTCCTGTTCTGCTACCATTTCAATCCTACTTCCAAGGCTAATTGTTATGAATAATACATGCTGATTTGATGCACTCCATACCTAAGTTCTCTTTATAATATTAGAGGTGGTATGGCCAGTAGTTTTTAGTGGTACAAAACTGTTTTGAAAACTGCATAGCTTTTGCAAAATTGCACAAATCCATCATGCATATGGATTTTAAACTTAGTGCACCAATATTAGCTTATTTTTATTTCATTTTTCAAAATATCTTTGAAATGTCATTGTTTATACTGAATTTTATAATTTAACATATTGAATCTTGTTTTTTTCCTGTGCAAAACATGGAAAACAGCAGACTTTCAGGGAGTTGAGCAATTGTCTAAATCCAAGTCTCTCTGGCCAAGAATATGCAGATAACATAACACACACACACACACACACACACACACTACCCATAACACTCATTCTTTCAGCACGTTTTTGAATTACGTGAAACTTAAGAAAGCAGAAATACACATGATGCAGGTTTTGGCAGATAGGGAAGTAGTTGCAGAAAAACTACATTAAATAGAAGACAAAAAGTAAAATCATCCGCAGAAAGAGGAAGTCTTCCTTGTACACACAAAACTAAAATACCTTGAATCAAAAATGCTAAAAGCAAAAAATATATCATAGCAATGTGTAATGAAATGACAGGTTCTTGAACTTAAAAACTGGGGAAAAAAGGCAAAATGAATAGCAAAATTACATGAATCCCAAAGAATACATCTAAAGAAAATTAAATAAAAGTCATTGACTAACAGGAAAACAAAAGCAATAACTGTTGGACAAGCAAAATGACACAGTTGATCAGAACTAAGAACTAGTAAATGGAATTGTGATGTAGGAGTTTTCCAGAAATAAAAAAAGACCCTAGACATCACATTGAAAGGGCCAACTAGGGCCAGGCGCAGTGGCCTAGCAGCTTAAGTCCTTGCCTGGAACACGCTGGGATGCCATATGGGCACTGGTTCTAATTGTGGCAGCTCTGCTTCCCATCCAGCTCTCTGCATATGGCCTGGGAAGGAAGTCAGGGATGGCCCAAAGCCTTGGGACCCTGCACCTGCATGGAAGACCTGGAGGAGGTTTGTGGCTCCTGGCTTTGGATTGGTGCAGCACTGGATGTTGTGGTCACTTGGGGAGTGGGTCATCGGAAGGAAGATTTTCCTCTCTGTCTCTCCTCCTCTCTGTATATCTGACTTTACAATGAAAATATATAATTTAAAAAAAAAAGAATAAGAAAGGGCCAACTAGGGACCAATAAGGGTGCTGGTTAATATCCCATCTGCTCTACTTTAGCCTAGGAAGGTGATGGAGAACAGCCCAAAACCTTAGGACCCTGCACCAATGTGGGAGACCAGAAGAAGCTCCTGGCTCCTGGCCTCAGACCGGCTCAGCTCCAGTCACTGTGGCCACTTTGGGAGTGAACCGCAAGATGTACGCTTTTTCTCTGTCTCTTCTTCTCTCTGTTAGGATATGATTTTCCAATAAAAATAAATAAATCTTAGAAAAAGGGAAAGGACCAACTAAAGGTCTTCAGAAAATGTGTATGCAACAGCCAACTGAGTGATATGAGCTATTAAAAAAATACTAAATTTTAAGAGGGAAAATTCCAAGGTCTTAGTATGTACCAATGATTTGCCAGAAAAGCGAATTAGACTGCCATTCAAAGTTCAAAGCAGAATTTGAACATAACAATTGAGAGACATTTTAGGAACCTAAAGTATCAAAAGTATGAACCAAAGCAAGGTTTCAAGTTTTATTTATAACAAAATCATGCATCCAACATTGTATCTTCTAGGCTTTTTAAATTATACAGACAGTGTGTTAACATTATCTATAGCTAATCTACTATGTGATAGAACCTAAGAAATTATCATTCTTGAATATCTGTAACCTAGTGTTAGGAGCTATGGACTTACAGGCCTTAGACTTGGCCTGCCTGACAACCTGCTGCATTGCAAAACCTCCCTTGGGCAAGCAGGGCCACAGCAAGCAGGGTATTACAGCCAGAACATCCCGTGCAAAGCAAGGGGAACAGAACCTCCGCCCTTGTTCCTTTCCAAATAATTAGTTCCTCCCGTTTCAATATAGATGAGTAGTTCCTTCCCTGTTTCAATGAAGATATAGTTCCTGGAAACCCCTTCCCTTCTCCTCATCCTCTAGAGAAGAAGGTATATATATGAGGAGTAAAATAAAGGGCATCGGCACTCTCTTTCACCAAGTACGCCGGGGGCTAGCAGCCCAGCATTCCCAGTCCACCCTCAGGGTTTGAGCATCCTGTCCTGCAGGTCGGGACAACCTAGTAAATGTCATTCAACATTTCCACTTCCCTTCCAGCCCACTTTCTTTTATACCCTCTGATAATTACCATTGTATTTAAAAATTTTTTTTTAGATCTTTCAAACTTGACTTCCCATATGTCCTGTTCGGTCTGTGTTCACTACCAACATTTTATTTCATTTCTATAGTAGGACAATGATCTTAACTGATCTCTTTATCTTTAGAATGTATCAGACTTAGGGGACTAGCTAGCTAGTCCTCTGCCTGTGCTACTGGTATCATAAATGAGCAGCAGTTCAAGTCCTGGATGCTCAACTTCTGATCCAGCTTCCAATTAATGCCCATTCAAAAGCAGGAGAAGATGGCCCAAGTGATTGGATGCTCGCACTTATGTGGGAAACCTTAAAGAAATCCTGGTTCCCAGCCCTTGACCAGCCGCCCTGGACCTTGCAGCCATTTAAGGAGTGAACCAGCAGATGGAAGTTCCCCTCTTTCTCTTTCTTCCCACATGTATTTAATACATAGTTTTAAGAACATAATGATAATTCCCCATATATTCCCTCCCTCCCTTATTCCCACCCTCTGTTTTCCTTCCTTTCTTAATTTTCTTTTAATTTTGCCATGACATTCTTTTAAGTTGCATTATAATCACAGTAAGCATTTGGCAAATAGCAAGTAGAAAACCACTATTGCTCAGGAGCAGAGATAAGGAAAAGAAATAATAATCAAATCTCAAAATGTCAATTTAACTCATACACATTATTTAAATCAGAGAAAGCATATATTTGTCTTTTGGAGAAATGTCTCATTTCGTTAAACCTGATGGTCTCTAATTATGTGTATTTTGTTGTGAAAGACAGTTTTTCATCCTTTTTACGGCTGAATAGTATTCCACAATGTGTTTTATATATATATAAGAAATGTCCATATGGTCTTCTATAATGGTAGTACTAGTTTACATTTCCATCAACAGTGGTTTAGGGTATCTTTACCAACACAGCCTGGCCAACATTTGTTTTGTTTTTTGATTATAACCATTCTAACTGTAGTTCAGTGGAACTTTGTGTTTTTCATTTGCAATTCACTGGTGGCTAGTGATCCGTGTCTCAACCATTTCCATTTCATCCTTAGAAAAATGCCTATTCCTAAACTTTGTGCATTTCTTAATTTGATTACCTTGTTGCTGAGTTCACTGAGCCTCTTACATGTTCTGGATATGACTACTTTATCAGCCTCTTCGTTGATTGTTTCCTCTGCAGTGCAACAGTTTCTTAGCTTGATCTAATCCCACTTGTCAATTTTTGTTTTTATTTCTTGTGCTTCTAGGGTCTTATCGAAGAAGTCCTTGCCTAGTCAGTGTTTTGCAGTGTTTCCCCTATGTCTTGCTGTAATTTGATGACTTCAGGTCTTATGTTTAGATCCTTGATCCATTTGCTGGCAATCACATTTCAATGGTTTGACACATGAGCAAAATGGGATGTGAACTGAGCTAGCTGATTGTTCAAATCCTTTGTGTTATGTTCCGGGAGGCTATTTTAATAGAGTGTGCATCTTAAAGGGTATTTCCTCATTCAGACTCTATTGTGCTTGTAAAATGCTCTTATAAAAAACAGGGCAAAATATCCGAAACTGAACTGGGGAGAGATCAAGGAGTGATGATTTAATATAAGATCTGGAACCGTCAAAGCTTACTCCAGATAACACCGCCTAAAAGACAAAATGCCTTTAAGACAGCAGTTAAGGATGATTGGCAAGCTTTCTATTTAAAGGGAGATCATATCTTAAGCTCTGCAAACACCATCACATTTAGAATGATGGAGACAGAGTCTTTATCAAGATGAAATAGGAGAGATGGAGTAAATACAATCACAGCTAGAGATATCATGCTTGCTCCCTTCGGAGATGGCTAAATTGTTCTGCGTTGAGGAAAAAGGGATTCTAGCTCCAGCAGAAGGATAGTGAAGAATGGATGATAATAGCTTCGGTGTTCTGTTCAGCTGTGTGGACTGCAATATCATAGTTGCACAGCCGGCTATTGTCTTCTTTGGATGTATCTTTCACTTTCTCCTGGAATAATAGAATCATTATACCTCACTGTAGGTGTTTCATAACAAATTGATGACCCCTTTAATAACATGAAGTTTTATACTTATTCCTAATTTTTTCTGGCACTTGTCAATTATCAAGAATTGATGTCATATCAGGAAGATTCCAATGAGAATTCTAAATAGTTCACACACATATTTTATACTTTAGCACATACTAACTGCTAAATATGCTTCTTTGCTTTGAGAATAACCAAGGCAGAACAGTTAGAACTAATCCATTCTATGTCAAAGGAGCCAAAGTGGCTGTTCTGTACAGCAGCCGAGAGGTCACTGGGATGTCTGTAGTACACCTTGGAGTGCTAGTATTCTAGCCTCTGCTCTGCTTCACTCTAGAAGCAGTGAGCGGTGGCTGGACTGCATGGGTCAGTATTTCACTATGAAAGAACACGAAGAGTTCCTGACTCCTGGCAGCCTTGTCCAGGCTCAGCTGTTGTGGTTGCAGAGTAAACCAGCAGTAGGCGCTTATAATTTCTGTCACTGTCTGCCTGTCTGTCTTTCTCTCCGCACTCTTCAGATAAGTAAAATGAATTTTTTTATTGATGGTACTTTCAAAAATAAGTCAAAAACAATAATTACCTCTTTGTGTCATTACCATTCCTAGTTCTTTCTTACACAGTTTTATAAGTTCTTCCCTGTTACAGCAGTACCTTGTTTACTAGGTAAAGAGGGGGTCAGAGAAATAAATCATGCTGCATTTTCAAACTATGTATTCTAAGTTTGCAGCCGCATCCACTCGGCTTGTGTACGTCGTTTAGATTCTTACAGAGACCCTATGGGTTTGGGTTCACAGCAGATTTACCTGTTTGTTTCTATCAGAAAATAGAAACATTTACCTAATACTAATAATGATCTCTGTGGAAAACTGTTTGGATGAAAAGAGAGAAATTTTCTTTAAAAATTTTGTGCTTCAAACTCCCATAACCCTAGGATGATACATGCAGGACAGTTGGGGCTGTCAGATACAAGCTGCTGCTTTTCTAGAAATGCCTTACTCTTTCTGATTAGGTAACAGTCCTTCCTACTTCCTTGACTTAAACTTCTTGTTTGCAAACAGAGGACAGTATGAAGAAAAGAGTCTTCTCACTAAGGAAGGCATACCAGCAAGATTAAAGATCTGGAACATCAACAGCTTTATAAAGGAGAAATTTCACAAATGCAAATTTTCCACCTTTGGACTACTTTTCTCATGCAAAGAACATACATTCTATGTACTAGTAACTGTCTTTTGCAGTAAAAATGACTCCCAACTGATAGGTTAGTCCTGCCCATACGTTGAAAAGAGCATATGAAAGAGTTGTTTATAAACCTTTTATCTACAATGTTCCTGTTATGTTATATTCATCCAGTGCTAAACTTTCATTATTCATTACCAGGGAGGATATAACTTATTTATTTGACCTCTCAGAATAATTTAGGTATGATTCAGTTAACAGTATGGATATATTGTCAACAACAAGTTATATCTTTTCACAAAGTTTTGGTAAGATTCCAAGCAAGGGGAAATAGAAGTTAATATTTAGCTGAGTACTGCTTTTTTCTCTATTTAATATGCTCAGCATATAAATATTTTGAAACAGATCCTGGCACACGGTCAGTAAATATTGAAAAATGATTACAATGATGGCAATACATTATGGGTGTTAAACAATTTCCAAAAGAACAGTTTATGCTGTAGATAAAAATAGACTGGATAAATTGTGGTTCCTCTTTAAATAGAACATCCTTCTATTTCAGTGGCCAAAGCTTCTTGCTCCTTGCAAATTGAAAGACTTGCTGACTTGACTTTGTATAAGTCTACTTTGTGATAAGTCTACAATGCAGCACTGAAAGACTTCTGTGTGCATGGTTTTCAAAGGACAGTTTTAGATAGGAAGATAAAGAAAAGGCATTTATACTCAATCTGGTACTGCATGTGAAAAGAAATCTCCTAGCAAACATGTTCTGTGTTTTATCTTTACATGAAGCACAAACTACAGAGATTTTTCACCCCAGGCAACTTCATTTGCTAACATAGGTACTTTCAGAGTGTTGAAACTTCTATCATCCATTTTTTTTTCAGACAGGATGCAGGTCAAAGATAATTAAGACTGTTTCTCTCCTACTAGTATTCATTGTACTTGAGTAGAAATAGATATTTTTTTTGTACTAGAATGGAGGAAATTTAGAAATCTAAGAGGGCCAATCTTACTCTGTATTGGAATGTATAAATAAGAACTGCCAGATGTAACAATAGATGCAGGAATGAAGACAATAGAAGGATAACTTAAGGCATGTGTTAAGTCTTTAACAAAACATACAAACAATGAGGGTAATCCAAAAAAAAAGGATTGCGCTTATATTTCTTTTTTTTTTTAAGATTTATTTATTTATTGGAAAGTCAGATATACAGAGAGGAGGAGAGACAGAGAGGAAGATCTTCCATCCGATGATTCACTCCCCAAGTGAGCACAATGGCCGATACTATGCCGATCCGAAGCTGGGATCCAGGAACTTCTTCTGGGTACCCCACACAGGTGCAGGGTCCCAAAGCTTTGGGCCGTCCTCGACTTCCTTCCCAGGCCACAAGCAGGGAGCTGGATGGGAAGTGGAGCTGCTGGGATTAGAACCGGCGCCCATATGGGATCCCGGGCATGTTCAAGGCGAGGACGTCGCCGGGCCCTGCGCTTATATTTCTACAGAGAGAAATGTTTATAATGTATAAATAAAGGAATATATACTTTTAAACTTTTCTTAAATGTTTTCCAAACTTTGAGCCTGCATTATTTTTACGAAGAAAAATAATCAAATAATATCCCAAAGTAGAATGCAACCTTGATGGAAATGCAATTAATCTGTAAATAAAAAACATATATACACATACAATCTCTTAAAATGCTAACCAAAATTACTTAAAATAATATTGGAGCCAAGAAGAATTAAAGACTTACATTTCAAAACATTTAGAAATTATTGCTGTGGGGAACTTGAGCAAAAGATGACAACAACCTCATTTCTGTCTCACGCAAAAGGAGAAATTTCATGCAGACTATTTCAGTGTGTAAAGCAAGATTTATTTAAGAGAGAGAGAAGGACAGGGGTCTTCTGCCACAGTGACAGGAGGGAGCTCCAAGGACATTTCCAAGGAAATTTCCAAGGAAATAGTGCACACGGTGTCTTCCATGTGAGATCTCATCAAGGGGGACAAATGAGCCAAAGATGAGGGAATTCACTCACAATGGACAGCAATGTCTAGCACCTTGTTCAGAACAAAAAAAATGACATCAGAAGAATCTGGCTGGTGGCTGCCTCCTCCTATTCTGATCAACTGAGAACTCACAAACCTTCAGTGAGTTGCAGTGTTGCAGGTTGCAAAAAAGATCAGGCAGACACATCTAGTATAGACTAAGGAGTCTTTACTATCCAAGTTTGATGATGCCAGTGCCCACTAGAAATGAGAGAATGACAAGTTCACTTGATAATCCAGTGTGAATTGAAACCCTAAGATGAACAAATAGTCCTTACTGTGAAACCTATCTATGTCCCAGATCCCCAGTCATTTAACTTGTCCTGAGAGACTCGCGGCAAACAACCTGGACACAGCTCCCTGGTAAAGACCTGGGAAAGCAGCAGAGGAGGAGTCCAAGTACTAAGGCCCCTGCACCCACATTTTGTCAAAAATGTTTATCTGTAAGACTATAACCAATGACAACACTTACTTGTTACAGCAAGAAGAAAAGTCTGTGTGTGTGTAGGGATGGTAGGGGTGTGTGAGATTCATCTCCATTTAATATAAAGCAGTTGCAAAATATTTTACTAGCAAACTTTCAAAGTTTTAGATTCTCCCTTTAATTGCAACCACCAGCTGATCGGGGAGATAGACTGTGCCAGGTCCCGTACTTGCTAAGTTTCTTTGGGGATCCACTCAACCGAAATGGCAGACTCAGAAGCTTAACCAAAAAAAGATGGAAGATAGAACAGGTTAATCAACCACCACAGCTTTATGTTGGCAGCGAAACACTGGACAAAGGGAGACTCTATGATGGGCTATGTCAATCAGTAGATTATTCAACAGCCTCATCGTGCCTGGAGTGGTGAGATTGGCAGCAATGCATAACTGGTGAACTACTGGGACCACTTGAGCAAGGATCTCAGAGCATGCCCTACATCCGGGACATGGGGTGGGTGGGATACTGGGTGGGGTTTCTCCTCAATATTTCCTTCAGCCCTTGTAACTTTTTACCCTAATCAACAATGTAAAGATTACCAAAATATAATAAAAATAAAATAAGTAGCAGTATCAAAAGGAGCTGGCACTATTGCATTGAGAGGTAAGCTCCAGCCAGCACTGCCACACTGGTACCCTATATGAGAACATGACAGAGTCACAGCTGCTCATCTCCATTCAGTGCCCTGCAACTGCACATGGGAAAGCAGCAGAAGTTGACCCAAATGCATGTACTTCTGGGCTCCTGACTTTGAGCTGGCCCAGATCCAGGCTTTATGGCCATTCTCTCTCTCTCTCTTCCTCTGTCTCGCTTTTTCTCTTAATAAAAAAATTTTAAGAATTATTTTCTACCCTAAACAACCTACTTATAATATGGAACTTATTTATTTGTCATTAAAAACGAGAGTAAACCCTAGGTACTGTAAGGGAGGAATTGACAGACAATAGTGAAATAATAAATCAGAAGAATAAAAACGAAGTTTTGTTTTTGATACAGTAGCTTGGGGGAAGGGAAAAAGAGTATAGGAAGGAGATGTTGTGAGAATGTATTTCAAATTTTAATGAATATGGAAAGACCAAGAGAAGAAACATATCTTAAAGTTGATGTTGGTTAAACAGCATCTTCCAAATTTAAGAAGAAGCAGAAATAACATATTTGCTTAAAACTTTTCTATGGTATATTTTCAGTGAATAGTTAGCATCTCTTGTTTAAGGGTTATGCATAGAGTGTCTACTAAAGTAAAGAACAGATATTTCTTTTCCTTGCTATCAGTGTTATTGAACATCATTCAGGGAGAACTATTCAAAGCGCTCTGGAATTTCATATCCCAGCTTTCTTCCACCATTGTCAGTGACAGCATCTCTTTGCTTGTGTGATGTGACCTTTGTCTTTAGCCCTCTGGAATTTCTGAATCACTAGAAATGGAACCACTCCAAATCCCAGTCTCTGACACTGCAGGCGTTCTTTTCAGTTTTGAGACAATTCTTTTGAATTTTCTCAAATTCTTCCATAAGTATATCCTTGTGACTATGAAGAGACTGACCAAACTTTTGGGAAAATAGTAATATACTGCACTAATGGACTGAAGTTTTGTTTTTCTAAATTATAGTCTGTTTTTCCTGTTTTCATCACTTCTTTCCGCTTTTGACCCATTGATCCCTCACATTATAACAAAAGTGAGGAAGCCTACAAATTTAATAAACCTAAACATTAACATCTTAATGCTATTAAGATAATTTGTCTAGGAATTATGCCCTATTAATTTCATGGAAATTGAAACAAGTGACCAGGACAGTTCTTCGGTGCATTTACAAACCTTGAGAACATTAATTTTTATTAAGAACATACTAAGGTCTCTAAGAAAATCATGATAAATTTTAGAGTTCAGATTTATAATGTATAGATTAGCAAATCTACTGTATCTATTTTCGTTTGCAATTGCCAACTTTTCTGTGAACTACTAGTGTGTCAAACAACACCCATTATGAAACGGTATTATGGACATGGAAATATAGTCTATAATATGTAATTCCTTTAAATGATAAAAATGTTTATAGTACATACATATGTGTGTTGCATTGATTAGTAGTAGTGTATTACACATATTAATGTATGGGCACAGAGGTAAGATTATATAAATAAACAAATTATGAGGACATATTTATTAATAGAGGTAACAAGAAAATATTAACTAGGTGTGATAGGATGCTCACACATGATAATAGGGGTTATAAGAGGGGGATTTTAAGTGATGGTATGTTTTAGGTTTTAATTAAAAGCACAATAGAAGAAGCAGTGGTATAAACCATTGGCTCAGGAAATAAGTAAACCTCCCCTCCAGCACTCTCTCTGAGGCTCCTCAATCCCCATGATCCTCCCTGTTCCCTTGTTCTGACTCCTTCTTCCACAGACTTAAAGCCCTACTATCCCCCTTTTCTTCTGAAATGGAGGCTGTTAAAAATTTACTTCAAGAAACAACGTCCAGATCTTATTAACATGATATTTTTCTTTTCATTCAATCCATCTCTGATATTTTTCTCTCAAAGAGTAGGAAAATGATGTAACACGAGTTGAACAATTTATTTTTCAAGATTATTTATGTGGTTATCATGTAGTTATTTAAGAAGCAGAGTAACAGAGAAAGGGGGAGAGACTGAGAGATCTCCATCTGCTGGTTCACCTCCCGAAGGGCCATAATAAACTCCATCTTGATCTGCCGCAAAAGTAGCAGGACCCAAGCCCTTGGGAGATCGTCTCTATCTTCCTAGGCACATTTGCAAAAAGCTGGATCAGAAGATTTGCCAGGACTTGAACTGGCACTGTGATAAAGGTTTCCAGTGTCACTACGTGGTGGTTTAGCCAAACTGTGCCATATTGCTGGCCCCAAAGTTAGTAATTGAGTTGAAACACTCTGAGTTAAAATTTTGTTGCCAGGTTCCTTAGTTTGTGCAAAAAGTTAATTTTAGAAGAGAAGAGCAACCATATAAAATTCTAAAGGAAAAATGCACAATAAAATAATTGAAACAGTCTTTCTGTTTCTGAAGTAAATACGATTATTGTCCCCCTTTGTGTGAAACAATGGCTAGTGCATAGAGGAAGGAATGGGAGAATTATAATTTAGACAATACAGCAGATAAAGGTAACCTATTATCACAGAAAGCCTCTCAATCCATTGAAGTAAGGAAATAAAGTGCTCAGAGCTGTTAGCTATAGCTGCAAAGATAAATGAAGTAATAAAGTGAGTGTTAAGTGGTTTAAGAGCAGAGCAAATCTAATCTTAAGGATGAGAAATAATAAGAATGTATGAACTAATTTTCTGCCTGCGTATCTGCAGATAGGAAGAAAAGAGAGGAAGCATATATTCAGAAAATTTTAAACAGAATCATTGAGCATAAAGTTTTGTCACTGAGGACAGTCTTAATGACAATCAAAAAATTACTCATTTTTGCATTTTTACCGAATTCAATATACTTGCAAAAGATTATAAGAATAACACACTGGTTCCAGCGTGTTAGCCAAGTGGCTAAAAGTTCTTGACTTGCATGCGCCAGGATCCCATAGGGGCATCAGTTCATATCCTGGCTACTCCACTCCCTTTCCACCTCCCTGCTGATGGCCTGGGAAAGCAGTAAAGGACAGTCCAAAGTCTTGGAGTCCTGCACCTGAGAGGGAGACCCAGAAGGAGCTCCTGGCTCCTGGCTTCAGATCGGCTTAGCCCTGGCCATTGTGGCCACGTGGGCAGTGAAACAGCAGATAGAAGATCTTTGTCTCTCGTTCTATATGTAAAATCTGCCATTCAATAAAAACAAAGAAATCTAAGAGAAAAAGAAAAAAAAACCAATCACACAGCAAATGCTAATCAAAGAAGACAAAATGTTTAAATCATACTATCACAAGAAATAACACCTGAAGAATAAAGACATTCACATTCTGGTGAAATCTGACCTTTTTTTTAGTACCGTGAAGGATTCCTTCTTCCATGAAGTTACGTAGAGAAATTATTTTATCTCTAAAGAGACCCACAGGCATATATAAAATTCTCAAGTAGCTAGAGGTCTGTCCCCAAGGCCCTGGGTTTAAGAAAAGCAAGCAAAGATCAGAAGAAACAGTGACTGACAAAAGGCAAACATGATGGAAAGAGCTATTGCTTTGGGAAATCTTAGAAGAATGTAACTTTTTTTTTTTTAATTTCTGCCCACTAGCATTATAAAAATATCGAGTGTGTAGAATGTGGTTGTTTTCCTTTATTTATTTTTCTTCCTACTAAGTTGGTTGTAAAGAATGAATTCTACTTGCTTTTGCAAATCCATTATCTCTTATCAAAAGTGAATTAAATTTTTGAAGGCACAAACTACTATCAAAAAGAGGAAGACGGTGGTAATTATTGAGCAGCTGGTTTCTGTGTTGAGCTCCCAATGTCTTTCTTTTGCCAATACGTCAATTTCCAAAGACTAACCAACCGATTCCCATATAGATTTTAATTGACAAGGACTTGTAGGCATTGCAGTAAAATGAACCAAGATATGTATTCAACAAAACTGCAATAGTAACAACACACAAACGTGCTTTCCAGAACATGAAGGAAACCTTAATAATCAGAAATCTCAAACTTCAGGTGATTATATAAGTTAATCTTTGCAAACTATTATTTTCAGACTAAGCCCAGGGTTCCAATGTATAATATCATGTCTTAGAAAGAAAAGCCATGAGCAGACATTGACCCTGGTGGTTAAGACTCTTGCTAAGGTGTCTGCAGCCCATAATGGAGTACTCGAGGGTGATTCAACACTTGACAAAGTGACCAGGTCCCTAAACCCATGTGCAAGGTCTGAGTTGATTCCCTGGCTCCCAGTTTGGGTCCAGCACAGTCCCAGCATGGGCACTTGGGGAGTGAACTTGCAGATGAAAGTATTCCATCTCTATCTAGGTTTCTCTCCCTTTCCTGTCCACCCCCCCCCCAATTCAAACAATCAAAAAGAAGAAAATAAGCAATTAATAGAGAATTCAAGCAAGATGAATACATAGTTTTAATCTTTAGACATTAAAAAACAGTCACAGGGGCCCAGCATGGTAGTCTATTGGCTAAAGTCTTGTTTGCAGATCCCATATGGGCTGCTCCACTTCTCATCTAGCTCCCTGCCTGTGACCTGGGAAAGCAGTAGAGGAGAGCCCAAAGCCTTGGACCCTGCACTCGTGTGCGAGATCCAGAAGAAGTTCCTGATTCCTGGTTTCGGATCTGCTCGTCTCTGGTCATTAGGACCGCTTGGGGAGTGAACCAGTGTCAGAAGAGCTTTCTCTCTGTCTCTCTGTAAATCTGACTTACCAATAAAAGTAAATAAAATCTTAATTTAAGAAAGCATAGAAGCCATACTGCTTATCTGATCATGATGTGACTGTACTAATTCTGGAATATATCTCCACCCTCTCACAGGAGCTCTAGGCCCAGCCACTTTCACCTCCATAATTAACCTAACAAACTGTGATTTTTCTTGAGGGTTCATCTCTAGCATAAGCTCCTAAGCAAACCCCATCTGTTCCCTAGGCATTGGCCCCTGCTGGACTGAGAGCTGGATACAGAGATCTTGTATTCCTCATATCCTTAATGCGGTACACGTGTCTAGGGGCACCCTAGTGAGAAGTGGTGTCTTACTGATTTCTTACTGAATACTTCACATTTACAAAGCCTTTAATTTCATTTGTTTATTTATTTTGCTACTATACTGAAAGAAATTTAAAATTCTTCCCCAAACTTAGTCAGGGAAGTGTGTATGAGTATGTGTGTGTGAGATAGAGAGAGAGAGGTACTGCAAAGATTGAACAAACCTTATAGAAAGAACTAAATGGTCTTAATTAAGGCTCTGGTGCAAATGACCAGTGTCCCTGTGCTGCCCTTTCTAAGATCTAGTACAAGGGAGCATCTTTTGCTAGGTTTGCCCAGATCTCCTGCTATTTTAGTATCTTCACCTCCCTTTTAATAAAATCTAAACCACCCATTGACCTTGTTCTTTTCCCAAAGTGGCTCCAGTCAGGCTAATTACTTCTTGTTATAAAAAAAAACTTACATAAAACTCAGAGAATTTTCAAACTAACTTTAATGTAAAAACTTTCTTAGTTAGTTTTCATAACTCAACACAGATTTGTAGACTGTGGAATTTTCCATGCATGCAATTCTTTTCTAATTCCACCTTTTCTAAATATTTTTGAGCAACTCCCTGAGAATAGCCAAAATAATTTCTTTTCTTGTTATTGAAGACAATTCTGGGATTCAGTAGAAGAAAATAACTCCTTAATTAAAGGAAACTTTTCCTTTACTATATTTTATACTGTAAAATTAAAAAAATTGATAGCAAATATAATTACAACATCCAAATGTCTCATGCTTTTTTGTATTCCTTGTGCTTTTATACATTTCCATGAATACATTGGAAATTTACACTTACCCATATAGTGTTTGGAAAACTCACATATAATAAATCACAATTTCTAATGCATCCTACATTGCATTATAATATTGTATAATTGAGTAGCCTGTAGATGTCATCTGAAAAAGGAGCCGGTGCACATGAGTCTCTGGTGTTCTGCAAACTTTTTCAAGCCAAAAAGGCTTAAAACTCTAAAATCTTTATGTATGCAGTAGCAGAAGCACTTACAATGGCAATCACTGTCCAATTCCAACACAGTGACTCAGGTGGATATTTATACCAGTGTTTTCAATGTGTCTAGTGCAATAGCTACAAGAAAGGATGTTCATATTGTCACATTCTGAAAGACAGCATCCAAATGCACATCCCAAAATAAGTAGCAACAAGACAATGTCTAAACAACTAAAATAATAGGAAATTTTCGAATTTTAGAGATTAAAATTTAAGAAGACAATTCGAACTCAGGAAACAAACTCTGATACTGGGGGAACAAGGAGATGAAATATTAGGTTGATGTTCCTCACTTAAAATAAACTCAAAGTCATACATTCAATAAACATAACTCTGACAAATTTAGTTCTCATGCAAAACCATATGTGAATACGAAGAATATTCAAGAAATACAGCAAATAAGTATAAACGGAAAAGCCGGCTTTTATAAGACTAGGTTTAGAGCTATTCCTATCGTGGACATAATAGATATTTAGAGAAATTATGAAGATTACAAAAAGTCACTAAATATACATTCACTCTCATTTTTAGAGAATTATGTTTTTATATTTTCATTTATATTTTCCCTTTGCCTATTCAATATCTTATATAATACCAGAAATAAAGTGAGTGGCTTTTACCATTTGATATTATTATAGAAATATTTCCACGCTGTGGAATTATTTGCAAGGAATTGAAGTCTAATTAAAAGAGGATTAAGCAAATAAAGGTAAAGTTTGCCCAATACAAATACAAAGGTTCCTGAAAAGGCCGAGAGGAAGCTAGTCTGGGCTCATGTGCCCAGACGAATTCAGTGCAAAGGCTTCTTCATCACCAGCTCCTAAAGAAAGCTGTTTCCTGTGTTGGCATCATCCTCAGTTCATTGTTTTCAAAGCATTCAAAAAGTCCATAGAGGTTCCAGGGTTATCTGTCATTCAGAAACTATTACTCAAAATTTCTGCTTCTTCAGCAATTCTCTCTAGGAGTGGTCTTGTTTGGAACCTCTACTTAAGGAGCGGTTCCTTTAATTAATCAAGCCCAAATTATCTGATATATTTAAATATTGATACACAGTAAAGGGTCTAAGCAATGATCCCTGGGTTATCATCAACTTTTTTTAGAATAGAGTAATTGTTAGGAATTCTCCTTCCCTCAAATCGCACGGTCTGTCAATTCTCAGAAGGGTTATGTGCTGAAAAGTCCTTATATTTTAATGCATATCTAGTTTAGATCCATGATAATATTTTCAAGAGAAAGTATTTCAATGGATTAATATATCACTAGAAAATCGATGTTATAGAATCCAAATGCATTAGGCCCAGCCTATATTTGGCTTTAAAGAAAGAATCCATTGCTCTGTACATAATGACTATAAAATCTTTCTTGGTCAAAAATAGAATCAGACAGCCTGCTCATCTTCAAAGTCAGGTTCAATAATATATGGGAAGCCATAATATAAGGCAAACTGTCAGCCACAATTAACATAAATTATTGTACTTGAGGTAAAGCTGCCGCTTCTGAGGACATTCAATGTCTTTTGAAAATTTTATTAACAAGATCAAACTGTACAAGACTGGAATTTTAAAGGTAATTTTTGACTTAAAACAATTTTCAGAGAACTTGGCATGACAGAAAATAAAATATGAATAGCTTGCTACTATTTTTAGCTGATGTTATAATAAATAATTTGCAGTATTTTCTTCGGAACTTCTAAATAATGTAGTTAAATTTCTATGTAAAAAATCCAAGTATCTTTACATTAGTTTTAGAACATGACTTGATGCATAATTTGTAAAATTATGGCTCTAGAAATATTTTAATTTGTATTAAAGAACTCATATAGATTTCTTATTTCCTACTAAATAATAAGTATGCACTTTCAAGCAGAATTCTTATCTATAAGATTATATATTTCTAATATTTAGGATATACTCCAAATTTCACTGCCACAGAAAGCATGTTCCCAAGAGTTCAAAGCAAACTAACAATAGTATTCATACTCCAAGTAAGTACTGGAATTAGCTTGCACCTTTATTTTGTAATACTTTATTTTGCAAGACACTAAAAAAACCAAATTTTTAATAACTATTTAAAGGTAATCTACAGTCTTAATGAAGTTCTAAGAAAATACATCAGTTGGGTCACACTGCAATATTCAAAAGGATAAAGTATATTTCTTGATTAAAATGCAAATTATTTCAGGCTCATTTGAAGAGAAATCTAATACAACAAGTTTCTACTGGAGGCAGTCTAACCCACATGAAGACCACTGATGAGGAGGATTAGTCACATAATGCTAAAAAGGAAGAGATCATTGCTTTTCTTAGCAAAAGCAAAATAGGAAGAAGAGATGGACAGAACAAAAATGTAAACTAAAGCATATCACAAAATACTGATTAAAAAGTGAATGATAAATTGTAGAAACTTTAAATTTAAAACTCAGGTTAACTATTTTAAATATTTAAAAGTCAATAATGCGTATCAGTGTAAACATAGAAAATCTACACTTTTGTCCCCACAGCAGCTCTCAGACCAACATTTCCAATGGCTTCATGGAAAGTATACCAGCTCTAAATATGCTCAAGCCTTATTAAGTTCAGTAGTCGTAAGATCACTTCGAGCTTGGCTAAAAGTCTGACTTCTTGTGGCAGGGACCAGTGTAATCCCGCCCAAGTACACATACAGGTACCAGCTTCTTGTATGAAATGTCAGGTTCAGCCTCCTAAATTCATCCTTCTCACTGCAAGTTTACCTTCTAGGTGGTCATTGATTCTTCTACACTGTTCTTCCTTCAGGTGTCTGAGCACACACAGCTCCTTCAACCTCCACGGCGTGTGTTATTGTCCCCTTCACAGGAGATGTTTTTCTGAGCAGGATAGCCATCTGCTGCCCTGTACCTAGCTAGTGTTGTACGTTCTTCCAGTCTGCCATAACAAATGTCAGAGCATGATGGCTTCAGAAACTGGATTTTGTTTTCATACTGTGCATTGGCTGGAGGAATGATAGAGGTGTCAGCAGGATTGTTTTCTTGTGAGGCTTCTCTCTTCAGATTGCAGATGGCTGTGTATCTTCACATACCCTTTTCATTATGAGCACAAGAGAGAGAGGAAAAGAGACAAAAGAACGGCTGCAATGGCTGGGTGTAGGCTTCGTCAAAACCAGGAGCCTAGGATGTGGTGGCAAGAATGCAAGCACTTGGGCCATTTTCTGAAGGGTTCTCAGGCACATTAGGTAAAACTGGATCAAAACCAAAGCAGCCAGGACTTGAACCACACTCCTATAGGAAGTATCTTCCCAGGCAAAGGCTTTTTTGCTGTGTCATGGCATTGCTCCTGTCTTCTTATTATGTGTCCCCAAGTACGATTGCTTTGGAGGTTAGGGTTTTGAGTTTGGAGGTAACCCAGTCCAGAGCAAGCTCCCTTTCACAACTCAGCTGTCAATAAGGGTTTCCCTAGCTCTGCTTCTCTCAACTTCTCCTGCTTTCTGCTTACAGTATCATGCTCTTTTTTCCTTCATCATTATGGAATTTTTTTTACATTGTACTTATTTTGAAACTGTCATCACCAGTGGACTATCAGTATCATGAGGGCAAGAATATAGCAATTATTCTTCATCATTTGTTAATAACATTACAGCATTATATGTGAATAGCATAGGTAACAAATCTTGGTATATTGTTGGCAGTCAACATACAATGTGGCTTCTTCACTCATTTATTCAATGCTCAGACACTTTTAAAAAGTAGAATACAGAAGAATGATTTCTAACAGCTTCTGAACTCATCCTTGACTAGGTATTTTTAAAAATATGTAGTTATTTTTAATGCAAAGTCAGTTATATAGAGAAAAGAGACAGAGAAGAAAATTTTCTATCCGATGATTCACTCACCAAGTGACTGCTTCATCCAGAGCTGCGCTGATCCGAAGCCAGTAGCCATGAGCTTCTTCCAGGTTTCCCACGTGGGTGCAGTGTTGCAAGGCTTTGGCCCATCCTCCACCGCTTTCCCAGGCCACAAGCGGGTAGCTGGATGGGAAGTGGGGCTGCTGGAATATGAACCAGTGCCCATATGGGATCCGGCGCTTGTAAAGTGAGGACTTTAGGTGCTAGGCCACCGCTCTGGGCCATGACTAGGTATTTTTAAAGCATTATTTTCACAGCAAGACAAACTCTGGGTAATAATAATTATTACCTGCATTGGCAATCCAAACAAGTGGAATCACTGAGTGGAAAAGTACAAATACCTTAAGGCTTTTGTTGTGAACTATTATGTTGACTTCCAGAGAATAATTTACATGAACACAACTGTGTATCCATCACATCCTTATAAACATTAACATTAATTTTAATATTTGGCAATTATAAGGGGGGGAATAGCAGTTTTGCTCTAATTTACCTAAGTCATCTGTTGATAAGTCTGAAGTCCACGTCCTTGGCTTTCTGCCCTAACATTTTGTCTCTGATACCTGCAAACATTCCTGCTTCCTCATAGAAAGTCTATAAGAAGCCTTCAGGAATTCACTCATTTCTTCAGAAGTGGATTACAAAAAGGTTTGACCTACAATGAGTGACTTGCAATCACCCGAGGAGCAGATGGGCTTATTGTTTGTGACTTTTTCACCTTAACTAACAACTTCCCTGGATAAAATCCTGTAGTAACTCCTGGGTAGCTTTGATGCATGGCAGACTCCTTCCTACGGTTTGCATGCCATGCTCTTCATTCCCCTATCTCACACTCTATCTATATACACCATGCTGCATATTTCCTTTTCAGCAGATCTTCCTTCTTCTGTCTTATTTTTCTTGTTTTTCTTCTGCTTGTTTTTCTTTCTTCTTGTTATTCTTCCTGCTCTTCTTGAATTCTCTGGCAAGATTCCATTTCCACTCAGCATTATTCTACAACATTTTATTGGATTGTCCGTCACCTCCTCTGTAATGAACTCTGCACTTGGTGACCTTCCTATTTCCTCATAGCTCCTGTGATTACTACATACCCGCAATTATGAATTTCTGCCTCCTGCAATGAACTCCATGAGAGTGTAAATCAGACTTAATTTCACATTTCCAGGAACTAACAGCATGCTGGTAATACGATCATCAAATTTGTAATAAATGTTTAAATAAGTGAGTGTATGCATGATTGAATAAGAGAATCTATTTTTAACCTTAAGCAGGAAATGTAGCGTTTCTTTTTGTGTAAGAGAAGGGAAAAGAGAATATTAAGTGTGTGTGTTGGTAAGGATTCTAGAAGAACAAGAGAACTGTCTGTGAGTATTTGGTATAGATCAGGACTTAAACACACATATAAAAGCCCAGGGCCACTAAAAATTAGGGACCAAATATTCAGGTGCCAGAAGGTCAAGCAGCAAAACCAAGCAAATTGGAGAACGCAGTTCGGCCGACTGCAGCAGTGCAAGCAAAGGGCAGCTGGAGACACTGGCTCCCCGATGTTCCTTCGTCCCCTTCAGAAAAACACTGAGTAAGAGCCTGAGCAGTGAAAGTTGGCAAAGACTGTGCCACTACTGAACAGTCCAAAACTAAAGGGGTAAATGTAGTTATTAACAATAGCCATTGTGCATAAATTCCATGGCTGTGACTCAGTGCATTTCACGATTTAATGGGGGCAATTTGTAAAATAATGTACATATCACTTCTGTTGTATAAATAGAAATGATAGCAAAGAAACGCTCTGAAATGTCAATAGTTTCTGCTGTCTGAAGGCGTTATTGGTCCCTTTTGTCCCTACACTTTATCTTTTCCGTTTGTTTGCTTTCATTACCAGTAGAACAAATACAGTGGGTACTTCACAAAGTTTGTGGTAAGTTAATGAAAAGTTGTTTAGTGTAAAAAGGTTTGAGGTACATAAAGTTTTTCATAGTATGAATTTTCATGAATGTTTGAATCCACTTTTATACACTGATTTCAATCCCTTGTTGCATTCAGACTTGCCTTTTCATTATATTTTTCTACAACTTCGGATGCTCTACTTTTCTAATGATTGAGTTGCTTATAGAATCCATGTGCTGTTTTAGTTTACATATTTGAAATCAAACTCGATCTGGCTTGTTATTTAACTACTAAAAACAACTTTGCTTTTCAATTATCATGACTTTCTAAAAATATGTATTCAGATGAAAGCAAATTTTTTCTTCCAACAAAAATGATTACTTAACTTCTGAAGGGGAAGAGGTTGTGGTATCAGTTAATTCACTTCCAAGCTATCATTACAGTGATTAATGACTGTCTGTATGGAGAAGTCTGCTTTTAATTTTTTTTCTCATTAAAATCATACAAAAAGTGTTGACAGAACCAATCGCACCTTAACAGACATTTCAGGTTCAAGAACATTTGAAAACCATTCCGTGGATGGTTGCTCCAGTGAATGGATTTCACATTATTCAAAATTAGTTTTATGCTTTAAGTTTTTCATAAAAATGCATTCCTTTGATTAAAGTGCTTAGAGACTTGCAGTTTCCTTTGCACAGAGCCAGCTAGCCTTTGGATAGGAGAGAAGGCAAGAATGCCATCACTGCAGGCTCCCAAACTCACTGAGGGCGTGAATCAACGGTGTTTCTTAGCAGAAGAACCACCAGAGACGGTCGGGTTGAGCATGTCCATTTATTATCAAGCAAGCACAGACTTATATAGACTAAGACAGGGAGAGGCAGAAGGGCATCTCCTGATAATCCTCCCACCCTACAATGACACTAATGAACTAGAAGGCATGTCTGTTTCTCTGGACCCTCCAATCATGTAGTAGGTCACATGCAATATGCATGACTGGCAGGTATGCCCCAGGTCACAGGCAGATGGGCCATGGGTAATGTACAATATGTAGGCTAGCAGGTAACGTGGGCCACATCTGACTTCTCAGAGGTGCTTATTAAGTCTTAGCACGGTTCATGCAAGGGCAGAAAATGCAGACTGGGGTGCAGTGGTCAGGCCAGGTTGAGGTGTCAGTTAACTGGAACCATTGTCGGGGGCTCCTCCAGGGACACGATTTGCCATGTGCCTATGAACTCTCACATAGCCAAGAGAGCAGAGATCCGGGGGGTAATCTCACACAGAGCCTGTGGGTGGGTGGGTGGAATGCTTTGATTCACAAAGGACATGGGAAGAATCGTTTGTTGTGGACTGAAGAGATTGGGAAAGTACCTGGATAAACAGCTTATACAACATAAACAAGCATATATATTTGTTATCAATCTTATTTTATCAACTATTTAATATACACCATTTTCCATGCTTGATCATGAGGATATAAAAATGATTAGACCTGGAGAGCATTATGATCAGGATTGTGTGGTCACATTTGTATTGTGTGTATAAGTTAACAGAGAATATGACTGCATTTGGGGATAGGGTTTTCAAAGATGCAAATAATGTAAAACAACATCCAATGGGTAGGTCCTAATACAATTGGAATGATGCTGTTTAAAATGAAGAAGCAACTGAGACACAGGCACACAGACTCAACACAGACCATATGAAGACGCATGGAGAAGGTGGCCATTGATAAGCTAAGGAGGAAAGCTAAGAAGAAAACAAACCTGCTCACATGCTGAACTCAGGCTTTCTGTCTCCACAACTGTGAGGCTTTGCATATCTGTTGTTCAGATCCCCCCATTTGCAGGGCGAAAGGGGACCTTATCATGATGGGACCTTATCATGGCAGTCCTGGAAAACGGATACAGTCAGTACTGTCATGATACCATTGAGGATGTTGCTTGTAGGCAGGGATTTCAATACAACTCAGTAATACTCTCAACAGGGGTGGACACGGGTTACCAGAACATACAAAGAAGGCATTATGTTTTCAGTTTAAATTCCTTTTTAGTGTAATGCCTCACTGTTTTTAAATATATCTATCTATATCTGAAAGTGAGATGGGGAGGAGAGGAAAGGAAGGATCTAGGTTCCGCTGTACTTCCCAAAAACAAGGCTGGGCAGGGAGTGGCGATACAATCCCTGGAGCCCTCATCACCTGCTGGTCTTCAGGAAGCAGGGATCAACACTCAAAAAAATGACATCATTTTTTAAAAATTGTGTTTTTATTGGAAAGGCAGATTTACAGAGAGAAAGAGAGACAGAGGGAGAGATCTTCCATCTGTTGGTTCACTCCTCAAGTGACTGCAATGGCTGGAGAAGCTGATCCAAAGCCAGGAGCCAGGAGATTCTTCCAGGTCTCCCATGTGGGTGCAGGGTTCCAAGGCTTTGGGCCGTTCTCGACTGCTTTCCCAGGCCACAGGCAGGGAGCTGGATGGGAAGTGGTCCCAGTAAGGGATATATGATAAAAAAAAAAAAATCACACTACACCATCACTCTGATAGAGAGGAGTATATGTACAACCAGAGGTTAAGTGGAGACCTGCCATTGGCAGCTGTGGGTCACAAAGGAGAGTTGTTTAACACCCCAAAGCTACAGTTCTGAAGCTTAATGCGTGATCCAGGATGACTGTGGCATTCATATTAACATAGTTTGGATGAGTTCACTCTGTTCAAGAGGAATTTCCTCAACATTAGCTGAAGCTATGGCTGAAACAAAGATGAGTAAGTAGAATTTATCATTATTTTAAAATAAAAAAATTAATGAAAACACAATGTTCAAGTAAATACTAATGGCTGTTTAAAGAGTCAATTTTATTCAAGTTTGTAAGTAATGAGAGGTATTGAGACAAGCTGATGCTAAGAAGAAATTGTGAAATCATGCTGTAAGTGGATTTCTAATAAGATCAAGTTAGAATTAACACATCATGGGGCCGGCATTGTGGCCTAGCGGCTTAAGTTCTCACCTTGAACGCACCAGGATCCCATATGGGCGCCGGTTCTAATCCCGGCAGCTCCACTTCCCATCCAGCTTCCTGCTTGTGGCCTGGGAGAGCAGTCAAGGATGGCCCAAAGCCTTGGGACCCTGCACCCTTGTCGGAGATCCAGAAGAGGATCTGGGCTCCTGGCTTTGGATCGGTGCCACACTGGCTGTTGTGGTCACATTGGGGGAATGAATCATCAGATGGAAGATATTTCTCTCTGTCTCCCCTCCTCTGTGTATGTATCTGACTTTGCATTAAAAATAAATAATTTTTTTTTAAAAAGAATGAACACATCATTAATTAAGGAGGAATTATTTACATTTCTGATTTATGATTTTAGGCAAGAAATATGTTGTGATAGCAATCGTGACTCAGGGCAGATGGATAAGGAATAGGTTATAGGTATGCAAACATAATACAATAAGCTCTATTATTGTTGCACAGAAACAAGCCCAGGGTATTATCCAAATAGATATAAACAAAATACATTTGTAGCCAGTACTTATAAAAATAATGCTAGAAATTTAAATACCCTTCTTTATGCTATACACTGGACTCTCTCCAGCAAAGAGAAGAATATCAAACATAGAAACTCAATGGCATTCTGGGGTCTCTACAAGCAAGCACATTCTAAACAAATCCTAGAGATCTGAAAAATATTCTGTGAAAGGTTCACTAAAACGTGTTTGATTCAAATACAGAGTTGGTGGTAGTTGCTGTACTGAGTTCTCTCACTCATTTACTCAATAACTGACCTTTCCAATGGCTTCAAAATGGCTTTTTATCAACAAAGCTCACACATTTTTATTAAATAAGGATGAATTCCTTCTTGGCCATTTTAAAAGTCGAGGCATGGAATCACCCATAAAGAACAATCTTGCAGCTGGTGGCAGATGATGGCTGAGGTGCTAGGTATACTTTTGGCCCTGTTGGGGAAGGACCCTCAGCCTTGTCTTTGAATGGCGTTCTTTGTCACTCTTCCTGCCTTTGCCCAAGATTCTACCTCTGTGAAATATTTAATATTCTCTTCTTCATATGCCATTGTTCTTGTAGTATGACTCGTCCCTTTTTTATACTATACACCATCAAATACAATTTTCAGTTAGTTCCACAAGTTTTGATGCTGGGATGTGTAAAACTCAGATTCTTAAACTGTTCCCAGAATCTGGGAATTATACATTAGATTTTAAACTTTTCTCCAAAATTGTAGTCAGTTTTGAGGACAATCTTAAAATCTTGATTTACTTGTTTGAAGGGCAGACACAGCTCTCAGACATTAATTTACTCCCCAGATGCCTACCACAAGCATGCTAGGCAAGCCCAAAACCAGAAGCAGTAAGTTCAATCCAAATATTCCATGTGTGCAGCGGCAACTAATCATCCAAGCCATCATCTGCTACCTTCCAGGTTGTGCATTGGCAGGAAGTAAGAATCAGGAGCAGAGCTGAACTTAACCCAAGGACTTCATTATCAGACATAGGTATCCCAGAGCAGCTTATTAACTAGGAGACCAAATGTCCTCTCTTCGAGTGATATTTTTGGTATTGTTTTGTGTAACAAAACCTCTTCTGTGATGATTTAAATCCTCAAATTTTGCATGTGAGTGCTACATACAATGGTATAAAACTAGCTACATCTGCTCAGCTTCTACCACTGCTGGAATGCTTTTTTACTTTCATTATTTTTTTTTTCTAACTGCTCTTGTGCAATCTCATTATCAAAATTTCAAGTCCTGAAACAGAAGAGTTCTATTGACTAGTCTTAGTTCAGGTGTCACTAGCTGCCAGAAATAAGAAATTAGAGCATCACCCTTCGCTTCAGGGTATGAAGATGCAATTTCAATATCAGAAAGATGTTTTGTTGCTTGGTGACCAGATCATGAAATGTCAACAAAGGCTCTTCTTTTAAATTTTTAGAATTGTGTTAATATTTCTAGAAGAACTCTTATTGAATTTGGCTCTGGCATGATAATTTTCACCAACTGCTATGCCAAAGTAACTGTTTTCCATTAAGTCTGTATTTCAATTAAAGCCATCATCTTTTACCCATAATTTATTCATATTACTATGGAAAAGTAAAGAGCCTTTCCTACAATCCCAATCTGGAGGCCCTATTAGAGCTATGCCAAGTGTCCATTTACTGAGTAATTACTATACTCCAGGTTACTGGTCTGAGTAATTTATATGCAGCATTTTCTTTAGTACTCTTAAGGACATTGCGAACTCTGAGTCATCCACTTCTGTGTGAAGAAAATGAGATTCAAAAAGCTATGTAAAATAATCACAAAGTTGCCCAGCTGTTTTCATGTGAAGCAGGATCAATACTCAGGATGGACTGATTTCCCCTTCTATTTGTGTTAAAGTCCAGATGCGTGACTAATCAGCAATGTAGAAGCCCATTGACATTAACTGCGTAAGAATGACTATTTTCATTGTTTTACCTGAAAATACATGTTTTGATCAGCATTGTCAAGGGTCCTTTGCAAACATAGCCTAGTTAGTTTTTTTTTTTAATTGAAAAGTACTAATAATTATAATGATTCCAGACTTCCATTTAGAAATGAAAACTTTTTTGAGAACTGCATTACAAAAACAGCATGGAACTGTAGTCCTCTAAGACACAGAAGAGCAGGGGATTGTCACCAGGTTTTACTGTTGGAGTTCTTCATTTGGAGCCAGAGCCCAGCAGAAAAGCGTCTGTCATCAATGTTACAAAGGCTACTGCCCTACTTCACTTGTTGTGAACTGGGTCACTTGAGTCTGAGTAATTCAGGACTTTTATTTTCAGCACATGTTCCCAATCATTCCTGTTGAAATGAAGGCCGTCTCCTGACTCCAACTGTACCGTTTACCCTTAGCACACAATCTGTAACTTTCATCTGCCTAGAAAAGACAGAAAAGTAAAAAGAAAATCCCATATTAAAGATGTTGAGAGCATTTTGAGGAGAAAGGAAAAGGAGAATGTTTTCTGGAGTCTATTAAAGCAAAATATGTTGCTACTTTTGTACCCTAAATATGTTCCCATCCAGCTTATCATTTACTCTGCACCACAATCTACTGGCCAGAAGTACATTTCACAAATCGTTTTTAAAAATAGAAGATGAAAATACCTTAATTTTACACAAATTCATTTAATGTCAACAATTCTTGCATGGGGAAAGTGTACTGTATTTGAGAAATTTGTCTTTCCAAGTGGTAACTAGGTCTACAACTGTGTAATTAAATATAACTATAGTTCAGAAATAGATCCAGGAGACATAGAGATGCCACTTTAAACTGCTCACATTCTGGATTGTTCTTTTTTTTTTTCTCTCTTTTACTTTGTTATGTTTCTGTAGCAGGTAGAACCCATCAGCCCTATTTAATCTAAGTAGAATAAACAGTAGGCATGTTACTTTTCAGTAACAAGCAGCATTAGATAGTGATGGTTAGATCTGGAATCAAGTTTTCCTTGTTTAAATCCTAGCTGTTGACTGAATAATCTTAGACAAGTGATTTCCTCTACAACTTAGTAGCTGCAACCTGTGGAATGGAGGTCATATCACAGTTCCTTAAATTGCTGTGAAGATTCAATGAGTTAATACATGTAAAGGAACTCAGCTGGCCCATAAGAAATCCTTTTAGTAAATATCAGAATCAGTAAATACTTAATGCCTATTTTGTCCCAGGTCATATTTCTTCTAAAATATTTTGGTAGTTACTTAGCACTCAGTTATTAAAATGAGCAATAATTTATTGACCCCACTCCCAGATGTAATAATTTTTAGATTGTTTCCAATTTTTCACACATATATAATTACTTATCTTTTAGATTTAATCTTTGAAAGCCTTTGAGCTATAAAAAGAAGGTTTAGGTTTTATTCTATACACGAATGAAAGCCATATAAATTATCTAGGGCTTGCGATGACATAAGTGATTTATATTTTGTTGTGTATGGAAAAGTCTGTTAAGGAGAAAGCAGAGAGGCAGGAACTCAGTTGAGTGAATGCTGCAGGCAAGCCACAGAAGGGAGAGGCCTGGGGTAGCATTGACAGAGAAGGGGTTCATGAGACAAGGCCCATTTGGGAATGATTTGATTATAGGGTCAAAATAATTGATTGACTAGGTGTGGACTGTGAAAGTAAGAGAATCCAGACTGACTACTGGTTTCTAGGTGGAGTTACTGGGTGATTTGTGGTTTTTGTTATAAAGGTGAAAAAACTTTGGAAAGCAACAGATAGGACAGTATGGAAGGCAAGAATTTGGTTTCAGAAAGCTGTTTTTGAGACTATCATGTTAAACAAATGGGGATATTAAGTATAAATCAGATATGTACCTTAAGAGCTCAAGGGAAAGTGTTACATGAAGATGAAAATTTGAGTGGCTAGATTTTTAAAGCCATACAATCAAGTGACCTCATCTAGTTTTGCGTATTGGAGAACAGATTGGAGATTGAGGCGAGAACAGCAGCTGAGAAGACTGAGGAGGAGTTACAATGAGGTAGGAAAATCATGTAAGAGCTGTGACATCCCAGAAATCAAATGGAAAGTAAATACCTCCACACAGTGAGTGCCTCGCTTCCCAGCTAGAGGAGGCTAATGAAGAGCCTAATCACGCAAACACCTCTGAGAGCTCACATAAAATGAAATGAAATTATGAAGATTAAGTTATGGACACAATTATAATGATTCAGTTATAGAGGCAGCAAGATGCGTTGCTGCTGCTTTAACAAAGGTGGTGTTGATCAACAGAATAGGGAAATATTGATGGGCTTCCAGAAAAATGGTAAGATGGAAGCAGAGGCAATACACAACTCTTCAAGGATTTTGACTACAAAGAGAAACACAGAAATGAGGCACAACTGGAAAATGAGGCTTACTTGAGGGCTTTTTATTTTAAGATAGGAGATAGGAAAATATTTATGTGTTGACATGAATATAAAGAGAATGCATTTTATGTCATTGGAGAGGCTGATAATGCGGAGCGGGGAAGTATGACAAGAGATACAGCGGGGTGTGTATGCAGGTAAACATTTAAGTAGGTTGGTAGGTGTGATAGGAGGATGAAATTTTTTCTGAATGTTTCTGGTTTTCAACAATAATCACTTGACTGTGGGAAGTGAAAAGGGAAAGAGTATTGAAGATTGGAGCAGTTGAAGAACGGGTATAATACAGCCATCTAAAGCAATATGAAAGATTATTTAGTAAAGAATATACAATTGGGACTTCAGGGCCGTAATGAGAAGCCATTTAAGATATTATGTAATATGGAAGGGGGCAGCATTTGACTCAGCCATGTAAAAACAGCCATGTCCCACTTCTAAGGGCTTGGGTTTGGTTCCCAGCTCCAGCTCCTCACTCCAGCTTCACACCAATGTGGACTGTGGGCAACAATGGTGGTGCCTCAAGTCCTATGTTCCTGCCCACCCACATGGCATACCTGAATTGTATTGTTGGGTCACAATTGAAGGTATTTAAGGGGTGAGTCTATTGATGGGGGAAGTCCTCTATCCCACTCCAGCAAATCAATCAACAAATGTTAAGAACAAAAATATACAGTAATATACTTCAAGGCAAATAGTGAAATGCCCTTTAGTAACATTCTTTTACTATGGAGAAAATGGTAAGCTATGGAAGATATATGCAAGGGAGAAATTATACCACTGCATAATGGTACCTAAATCAAATAAGTGGGGAAGTGCTTGAATCAGTGTGTTATCCAAATGGAAACAGTTGCAGCAGTGAACTAATTCAAAGGCTGTTTTTTGATCCTATTGGTACATATGACTATAAAATATGCTTCTGAACATCACAAATGTGCTTTGTACTACATTCTTTCCCCATGTACATATAATTTAGCCATTGTGAATATTTTCCAAAAGGCTTACTGTAGATTTTATTTCGACAATAAGCATATGGTTCTGTTTACTTATAATTTCTCAGAAACGTATCTATTAGGAAAAATGGCATTCATTTGTACGGCAACTACATACCTTTTTTATTCTTGAATATTTTTAAAAGTTCTACTGCACCAAAACGAGAAGCAAAATATCCTTCCAACCAAATAGGCTATTAGAGCACCGTCCTTAACTGCTATTTGTCTCTTTGCTTGTTACTCTCTCAACAGCAATAAAAAGAGAAACATATCACCAAATTTGAATGCTAACACATTTCCAGGATAATTTGTACAGCAAACAAACTGAAAATTGCAACACCTTCTCAAACAGTCTTCAAAAAACTGTCAGGAGAGCAAACAGTCCATAAAGTAAGGCACAAGGGTAGGCAACGAGAAGCTGCTGTCCTTCCATGTCTAAGGCAGAAATGAAGATCTTAGAGGCCGAAAGGCTACACCAGCCGATGATGACCAAGGCTGCCACGGTCCCAAAGGTGCCCCTGTGGCAAACACAAAAGAGATGGTTGCCTTAGATAGGCAGAAAATAGGCTACTGGGTCAGAATCCACTTTGAAATGCCCTTGGTACAATATGTTTAATAATGTTATCGTTTTGTAACATGAGGTTTTTAAATCATATGAATTCAAAAGGCCACAGCTAGTTAGAAAATGTATGTGTCAAATCACCGTAGAGTATAAATATTTAAACTTGAGTAAAACAGGAATTAGTAAAGGCAGGAATTAGTTGCTTTCAATCTCCTCTATCAATACTCGAACCCAAGCTTCTGCTGTTTCCTTCTATACCACATAGACGGCCTTCTCTTGTAATGGAAGATTCCTTTCTCTTACTTTTCCATAAATATATTCATAGAATGAGAAAGAGAAACAGAGTTTTCTATCATAGGGACTAATTTCCTCTATCCCCTAAGTCCCACTTTTTTGTTTGCGATGGGGAAGTCTGAATATGGGAAAGCACATCTGTGAGTGTCATCTCACCTTACCCTGGCAGAGCCATCTTGAATGTGTACATGGTGTCCATGGGTTTTTTTTTTTTAATTACAATGTGACAATAGATTTGTGCAACCCAATAGCTTCAAGAAGTAACGTGCAATCAATCAGATCTTTCAGGTCAAATAAGTGGGGCAAGGGTGTGGGTCAAGCTGTAGCTTGCAGTGCTGGCATCCCAGTGGTTCAAATCCTGTCTGCTCCACTACTGATCCAGTTCCCTGCTAATCTGCTTGGGAAAGCAGTGAAAGATGGCCCAAGTCCTTGACTCCTGCATCCACACTGGAAACCCAGAAGAAGCTCCAAGTTTCTGGTGTCAGGATAGTCCAGCTCCAGTCTTTGTGGGCATTCGTTTGTCTGTTTCTCTGAAATCTCCCTCTCAAATAAGAGATTTTATTTTTTAAAAGAAGAAAAACAAATAGCAGTGAGGGAATTAGGTCCAGCCCCTTGGAATTAAAAGGAAACAATAAGTGGTAAAGATTATATTTCTTCTTCTGTGTGCAAATTACAGCACATTACTTAGAAAAACAAGACATAAGAACCCCAGGAGAGCTCAGGAGATACCTAGCACCCAGCTTTATGACAGTGACATGACACAAACTTCACAGAAAAGGAGGCAGCAGATGCAGATCTCCCAACCCTCGGCCCATGACTCTTTCTAACACCAACCATGCTGTTTGATCCCATCATGGTTTGACTCTGAAGTTGAAAACTGTTTATTATGAGAATGACAGAAATATCTATATTTTAACAACTGAGCCAAAACAAAATAAGTAAAAAATAACTTCACCAAAATTGTTGGATTTGAACGTGCAAGGTGAGGACTTTAGCTGCTAGGCCACACCGCCGGGCCAGTTCATTCTCTTTTAATGTAGTTTTAAAATTATCCTTCCTAATTTCAGACTGAAAATCTAATGAAAAATTTCAAATTTATGATGACTCTCTAAATCCAACAATTTTGGTTGCTATCAGCTTCTCTAATATTCTCAAGACACAAATTCCAACTTTACTGAAAATGTTTAACATTTAGAACTGTTTTTTTAAAAAATGGATCCTGATACAGTCTTCCGCAAAAGCATCTGGCAAGGTGGAATTGTAGGACTCTGGGCTAACTGTACTGAACAACGCAGAAAATGGACCCATTTGTTAAAAGCACGCAATGTAAAAAATGCAGGCTATTTTCCTTGGAATATATTCAGAAATATAATTCATGTTACATTTATTCGTTCAAGGTGTCCATTTCCTGTTGTTGTTTTCATTTTAAAACATTGAGTACTTACTGTTAAAGAATTTTCTAAGTTTTTCTCAAAATGGCACTTTAAATATGAGGTCTCAGTAAACACAAAAATAAAACACTCCTAATTTAATCACTCCTAATAATGCTTTGAAAAAAAATCATAATTTTATTAAACAAAAGCCATTTACAGGATTTTCCAGTGTGTTTATTTGTGACCTTAGCAAACTGCTTATGTGGTATACTGTCAAATGCATCACTAAGAATGTAAGGCTGGGGCCCGGTGTGATAGCCTAGTGGTTAAAGTCCTCGCCTTGAACATGGCAGGATCTCATATGGGTACTGGTTCTAATCCCGGCAGCTCCACTTCCCATCCAACTCCCTGCTTGTGGCCTGGGAAAGCAGCTTTGGGACCCTGCACCCATGTGGGAGACGTGGAAGAGACTCCTGTTGGATTGCTCCAGCCGTTGAGGCCGCTTGGGGAGTGAATCATCAGATGGAAGATCTTCCTGTCTGTCTCTCCTCCTCTCTGTATATCTGCCTTTCCAGTGAAAATAGAATAAGTCTTAAAAAAAAAAAAAGAATGTAAGACTGGGTTCATAGGAGGAAAAAATGCAAATTGTGTCTCTTTGTATCAAATAGCAAATGTTTATTTCCAAGTGGATGTAAAGAGCATAGCAGTTGACAGAAGACTATATAATTTCTCACTGCCTCTTACCAAAATGATAGTGACACACATATGCCCTGGGAAAGTGCCCAAGAGCAATTTAAATCTGCACTATCCTTAATGGTTTCCCATTGCAAATACAAACTGCGTAAATGAAGCAAGAAAAAATGGGAAGGAAAAACTGTATCGACTGAGCGTATATGCTATAAAATTCTCTAGCATTAATATCCTCATCAGGGTTCCTGGGAATGCTGCGCTGCAAGGCGCCCAGCTGAGAAAGAACAGTTGCTACTAGCCTGGAAGGCAGAGTGCCTGGGAGCTTGAGCAATTTGTCAGTGTTCAGCAGGCACTTACTCTTCCAAAATCAAATAAGTGAATTTTCTGTAGTTGTTATATTACCCATGATAATAGTTCACAATGAAGAATGTGACAACTTAAGAAGTGCCAGTTTTAAAGATAACTTGCCTTAATTTATTTTTTAAATCATTGAAATAGAAACAGCACCTGAGCCAAAGCTAACCTACTTTTCTGAATCCCTTGTGTAGCTTTTAATACAAATGGTTTCTCCAGTTCCACTACCAAAATGATCGGGGGAAAAAAATAGACTTTTGCACTGGTGTGACAAGACTTGGGTGATGACTGTGCATGGGGCAGTGGGTAGGGGTTTATCAATTAGCTCATGCAGAAACTTACTGCAATGAAAAGAAGATGGCACTGCTGGAGAGGATGACCATGGGCAGCAGGCAGTATCCTAGCACACTCGCCACACAGCCATATGACACCCCTGAAGAGCTCATCAGGTTCAGCAAGGCATGAATCCCAAGGCAGCCAATGGCACTCATACCATATACGTAGCCAAACTGAACTTTTCCTGCCTAAGAAAGAAAGAAAGAAAGAAAGAAAGAAAGAAAGAAAGAAAGAAAGAAAGAAAGAAAGAAAAAATGATTTGAAAGCACAACAAACATTGGACATCATTGTGACAATGAAACAGAGAGCAAGCACTTTAGGACCGCTCAGTGCTGTTCCTTATCTTGTAGAATCAGTATTAAGAGCCTGGGAGTTCTGGCAGAAACACTGGCTATATGGCTATCATATGAATTATATTATAAAGCAAACAGCCCTGAATATATTTATGATAGTGTGAACATGCCATTGAAAGAGAAAATATTGCCAGGTTGGTACTTTTTAGTCCTGGATTGTGTATCAGGAATTCAAGCTTAAAGCAAACTATATTTAGTGAATCACTGACTGAGTAAAGGAGTGACTAAAACACCAATTTAGTCTTGGAGATTTATAAAATGTATTACTAAGATGAGTAAGCAAATACGAAATTTACTGTCAAGTCCTATTTTAAGCGTTCTCCATATACTCATTTAATCCACATAAAAACCTTAGGAAGCAGGTGCCATTTTCTATCACTTAACTCATGAGGAAATGGAATGCACAGGAGTTAAGTGACTTCTTCAAGGCAATAAAATGGTAGCAGTGGAAACTGCCTTTCCATCTTGCAATTTGGCTCTAAACCTTAGGTCCCCAAAACTTGACAGGAGCTAAGACAAGGCCTAAATTAGTGAGGGTTAGTTAACGTTAACTCAGCACAACCTAAAGTTATCTGCCTGGAGAATATTTATCTTTTTGATCATGCTCATTACCAAGTAAGTGGTCACACTTTTTGAAGATGTTGGTTTATTTAAACCAACCAGAAATGCAAAAAGGGTACAACCTGCTGCTAATTCACCATGAGATATCTTAATATCTGTTAACCTGAGCATTGCCAAAGATCTAGCAAATAATACATTTGTCTTTTAAATGCACACAAAGATGAATACAACTGCTAGGTAGAGTTTGACTATGCTGCCTCTGGTTTTGGTTTGCATAGGAATTATGGGAAAACAATGAAGGATCTGATAGAAATAGAGAAAGCTTTTTGGTTCTCATTTTTTCCTTCTTCCTTGGCACTAATGCATTTAAAATCATTTGTTCTGCACTCAATTCAGGATAATGGATAAGATCATGACCATGCTAAATTTCAGAACCATCTACCTACTCTTCCAGCATTTGAGGAATTGTGTACTCTGAAGTCCTTTGAGAAAATATTCCTGAGAGTTTGTGGCAGAATTTTCTTCAGCATTAGCCATTGATAGATTTTCTCTGAATATCTTTTGCATTTTTACAAGAAGATTCATTTTATTTATTTGAGAGGCGGGGTTGCAGAGAGAGAGAAGGAAAGACAGTATTTCATTCTCCGGCTCATGCTCCAAATAGCCAAAATGGCCATTTCTCTGCTAGACTTTACAAAGGAGCCAACAGTGTCGTCCAGATCTCCCATTCAGGCAGCGGGGGGGGGGGGGGAGCGCCCATCACGTGGGCATGTCTTATGCTGTTTTCCCGGATGCTTTAGCAGGGAATTGGATTAGAATGGGAGTGGCCAGGACTTCAACTGGTGTCCATGTAGGATGCTGGCCTTGCAGACAAGAGTCTTACTATTCCACACGGCTGACCTCATCTTTTGATTCTTCGGTCTATTTTATGATATAATGCTAACTTTGGTTGTTAGTAATGCACTCACTGTTCAAATGGGTGGGTTTGCTTCACTTAGAAAATAGGGAATAGTTCCAATTACTTTAATGTATTAGAGAAACGGTCTTAATTTATTTGAATGAGACAGTCTTGAGGTAGGACTAGTTGTAATGTAAAAGGAAACTTTCTTACAGCTAATGGACACATGACTAGACTTTCCAGGTCCTGAAAGACAATATTATGAATAAAGTGGAGTTAACAGGCAACACTGAAACTACCATGTCATTACTGACCTTTTTCCTTACATCTTTCTTCTGTTAATTTCTCCAAGTTGTAATTTCATTTGCAAAAATCATTCCCATTTAGAAATCATTTAAACTTTTAATAAGGGTTTATGGTTGAAATAGAAAATAAATGTTTCATTTCGTTAGTCTCTTTTTTTTTTAGTATCCTGCCTATAATACCCTTGTTATCACATCATCCAAAATGGTCATTATTCTTCTGATTATAACTCTATGTTGCCTATGCACTTTTTTTTTCTCAGATCACATTCAAAGCTCCACCACAATAACTAAATGGAGCAATAACTTTAAACCACTTTCCATCTTGGTGTTGGGGTTGGAAATAATTTAAGGGGAAAAAGTAAATAAAGCTCAACTGGTGATAAGGGCATGAATCTGATTTTTCTAATTTTCCTCTTGCAAGCCTAAATAAAGTCCACTAAAAGGCATTGTATGTTAAGTCAACATAAATCATAAAAGTGATTATGAATCTTACATTTCTGTAGATAATGAATGGATTAGATATGGATTCAATATTTTTCTGTCACTTTTTCTGTCACATTTTTCTGTGGCAGCCTAAGTGACTCCTTACTTTTTAATTGTAAACATCTAGTGCAGAGTTAACCTGTATTAACTGGGTTCTGACTTTAATGGCTCTTCAATTAAAATGCAGCTGGAAATTTTGGATAGTCCTTAGCATTCTATATTTATCAGAACCAATTCTGATGTTGCCGCATATAATCCTAAAATCCAATTCATAATATTTTCTTTTTTTAAAAAAGATTTATTTTTTAAAAAATTTTTATTGGAAAGGCAGATATACAGAGAGGAGAGACAGAGAGGAAGATCTTCCGTCCCATGATTCACTCCCCAAGTGAGCATAACGGCCGATGCTATGCCGATCCGAAGCCAGGAGCCTCTTTTGCATCCCCCACGTGGGTGCAGGGTCCCAAAGCTTTGGGCTGTCCTTGACTGCCTTCCTGGGCCACAGGCAGGGAGCTGGAAGGGAAGCGGGGCTGCCGGGATTAGAACCGGCACCCATATGGGATCCCAGGTGTGCAAGGCGAGGACCTTTAACCACTGTGCCATCACACCGGGCCCAATTCATAGTATTTTCATACAAACTTTTGAAACAACATTTTAATAAGTTCAGAACTGAGCTAAAGCTTAGTGATTAATCACAGAAATGCTTTTGTTTTGAAGAAAATGAAGAAATTAAGGCATGAAAACACAAGATCAAAAGTGACGACAAAGTTAGAGGAAGATGTGATTTTCTCACTTCTTCATTTATATTGTTTTGTATTTAAAATATCAGAGATGATATTTAAATTCCTCCAAGTAACACATTCAAGACTGATCTTAAGTATTTTTAGAGGATGTAACATTAATATTTTCTGTACGAAAACAAGCAGCTGATGTATTACAAATGATTTGTAAAAGAAAGATATGTTAATACATTAAGTTGATTGCTTCTGACTGTTTGATTAATTGGCATGGCCTTACTTAGCGGCATAATCTAAGATTATCAAATTACATTGACAAAGACGAAATGAGGGAAGCTGAAGACTAAATTAAAACTCTAGTGGATACACCGTTGCCTTACAAAGTGTGTGTGCTGTGGAACAAGGAAAGAAAGAGGTTATCACTAAACACCACTGTACCTGATCAACATGATGTCATTACTAGCCATTTCACCATACAGATTGTTATCAGTATGTTGACTGATGGGTTAGAATTAATAAGTGAAAAGTGACTAGTTACAAATACATTTTAAGCTACTTTTTGAAAACTCTTGGTTATGTTAAAATAAATTATTCTCATGAGAAACATTAGATAAACGACTCAATTAGTGTCTTAAGAGCTTTTCCTAAAATCTGTAACTTCCTAGATCATTCATCCTACCAGGTTGATCTCATTACTACTAATAAAATGTACTTTTCAGGCTGAGTGGGCCATTTTTTCAACCTCTACTTTTAGTCTTTGCCAACCCCTTCTTGTATAAAAATCAGATTTTTTTTTTACCACTTTTTCCCTCAAAAAATTTAAAATGTTGCAAATATGTTTTCCTAACCATTTTGGTAAATTCGGTGTTATGACTTCTAGATAGAAAAATAAAAGGGGCCCATGTATGAAACATAATGCAGGTTAAATCTAAAATGACAGGAGAAAAATATGTGTTGAGTAAATGTTGTTGCAAAGAAATGTAATTCTCAGGAGTACAATCAGAAACAAAGAAATTCACTTCATCCTCCACAAGATGTGGAAATACTCTCCCAATAAACCCCAATACAGACGCTGATGACCAAAGAACAATCACTGTCTAGTGCCACAACTGACATTTCACACAGAGCAGGAACTGACATGCAGACCTCAAGTCTCCCTAAGCCATGTTCTCCTTCAGCCATCCCAAACTGAAAATCTTTGTATTTACTGACCTATTTATTAATGTTTATACATCTGAGAGAAAGAGACCGAGATGGCGTTCCCATCGTCTGGCTCGCCAAAGGCCCGCAGTGCAGATCTCCCTTATGGCTGTCAGGGACATGAACCACCTGCGCCCTTCCTTCTGAAGCTCCCTGTAGTGTACTGTGGCAAGGCAAGGAGGCTGTAGCCCAGCGCAGGTGCTGCAGGCGACATCCGCCACCTTACCTGCATCCTAACGGCAGCCTAACTGCCTCTGACTGCCTCCTTGACTGCAGGAAAGGCATCCATGACTGCTTGTTTTGGTGCAATGTTGACCTACTGGCTTGATTTTTGAAATTCATGTTCGAATTTCAAATTTTATTTTTGTCACTAGGATTTGATTAAATATGTCTCACTAAAAAAGGTGGCATCTGACGTTTTGTCTATTTTCTTGAGAAGCAGCAGGCATTATTTTTGCATTTACAGAGGTAGTTTCAAAACTGACACCGGAAAGGACAAGCCATAGCATCAGGTACCAGAAGCAGGGTGGCTCCCAGGGCTATGCAAAAAAGGATGGGCCCGGTAAGATCCGTTTCGTTCATGATGCTGCCATCTGCTGGCTTCATTGGGTTTAATACCGTCAAGGTTTTTTGCCAAATGTGATCAAAATTGATTCCAAGTTCTGCAAAGAAAAAATAAATTAAAAAATAAAACAAATATTCGAAAGCACAAATGAGTTCTATTCCTTAATAAATCATTATGTATCGTTCATTTACTTAGTAAATGTCTTCATGAAGACAAACTAAAATTCATTGCGGCCAGTGATCTAAAAAATACGTTTTTAAAGGAATTCCATCAAGATAAAATTTTTCTGATTTACATAATACACATAAGCTTCAAATCTAGTTAAGAATCGAGAAATAGATGCTATGCTGTCAAAAATAAAGTAGTAAGCAACAATCACGCATCTCATGCTGTTGTCCATTTAGAGATTTCCTGTACTTTCATTTGTTACTACTTGTAAAATGTCATATCTAGAACGTCATCGTTTTTCAACCAGTGGATATTAGCTAACCTGAGAAAGGTGAGCTCAGGCCTGGAATTTCATTTCCACTCTTCGCATTTCCACTGCGAAGCGGGAATTTACACTGCACGCCTGATCTTTCGCAGAGGAGAAAGGAGGAAGGCTTTTCCTGTTAGTAAAAATAATCATGATGTACATGCACATTTTTACAAGGTCAGTGTCCTGTACTATGAGGTTGTGTCAATGTATTCAAACATTGAGTTCTGGAGACAAATTAACCTTGCTTTTTAGTGCATGGTAAGGCCAGAATAAAATATCCAGAAACATCATGGTCAGTTCTGAATCCAAACTCATTTATAAATTTTTAATTTTTTAAGACATCCACTGAACAGAGAACCAAATATTGACATCAAATTGGTTTCTTTTTTCTCCATTCCTGTAAACTGCGACGGATATTAGTGTGTAGGGAAAAGTGTAATTTAACTATATAGAAACCAGCAATCAAACCAATTAGGTTACCTCAATAATTGATAAATTTCAATATAGATAAAGCAGAAGCTAGGAAGAATGAATGCTACTTTATTGTGAGTGCATCTATTTCGACTAAAATGAGCTGCACTTTAGCATGCGTTTACTATGGGCCACACAACATTTGCATTGCATTACACACACACACACTGATGTTATGACATGCAATGAGACTTGTACTTTTATTTCTATTTATTACATTAGATGATTGAAGTCTCAAGAGATTAAATAATATGTCCAAGGTCACAGTGCGAATAGTATAAAAATCTAGGCTTCAAACTGAACGATCTGATTGGAGAAGACACGTTTTTAATCTTGCATGTGTGGTGAGGTCACTGTGCGCCTAGTCTCATAATGTTTTACTATTGTTTTTACTTAATTTTTTTAAGATTTATTTTATTTTAGTTATAAAGGCAGATTTACAGAGAGAAGGAAAGACAGAGAAAGCTCTTCTATCCGATGGTTCACTCCCCAAGTAGCCACAATGGCTGGAGCTGAGCCAATTCAGAATCAGGAGCCAAGAGCTTTTTGCAGGTCTCCCACATGAGTGCAGGTTCCTAACATCCTTGACTGGCCAAGGACACAAGCAGGGAGCTGTGGAGCAGCTGGAACTTAAACTGGTGCCTACACGGAATCCTGGCAGATGCAAGGTGAGAATTTAATCATTGAGCCATCGCACCAGGCCCTAATATATATCCGTTGATCTGAAAGGCAGAGTTACAGAGGAGAGGGAGAAAGATCTTCCTTCTGCTGGCTCACTAAGCAGATGGTTACGACACACAAAGCTGGGACTGGTGGGAGCCAGGAGCCAAAAGCTTCATCGTGGTTTCCCACTTAGTGTAGAATCCCAAGCATTTGTGCTGTCTTTATTATCTTTCCCGGTGCATTACTGGGAGCTGGACCAGAGGAGGAACAGGTGGGCCTCTAGTGCTGGCTTAATGTACAGTGCCACCAGTGTCCATTTGAGTTGATTCTAGTTCTCCCATGGAAAGGAGTGTCTTCTTAAATTCATTTAACTTTTTTTTAAAGACTTAATTTATTTTTATTGCAAAGTCAGATATATACAGAGAGAGGATAAGAGACAGAGGAAAATCTTCCATTCGATGGTTCACTCCCCAAAGTGACCGCAACGGCTGGTGCTGCGCCGATCCGAAGCCAGGAGCCAGGAACTTCCTCCAGGTCTCCCGGCACATTCCAGACAAGAACTTCAGGTTCTAGGTCATTGCGCCCGGCTCAACTTTGTATTTTTTAAGATTTATTTTGTTTTTACTGGAAAGTCAGATATACAGAGAAGAGGAAAGACATAGAGGAAGAGCTTCTATCTGTTGATTCACTCCCCCAAGAGGCTGCAATGGTCAAGTTACACCGATCCGAAGCCAGGAGCCAGGCGCTTCTTCAGGGTCTCCCACATGGGTGCGGGGTCCCAAGCCTTTGGGCTGTTCTCGACTGCTTTCCCAGGCCACAGCAGGAAGCTGGATGGAAAGCAGGGCTGCTAGGATTAGAACCAGTATCTATATGGGATGCTGGCATGTGCAAGGGGAGGACTTTAGCCACTAGGCACCATGCCCTGCTAAATTCATTTAACTTTCCTTCTCAGAATTTAGCAACCCCTCTTTGGTCAGTTCAACTTCTTTACAATGGCATGCACCACTGAAGCACCATGCCTGGCGACATTGAGTGTACACAGGCTGCAAGGACTTCTAATGATTTACAGGACATGGAGGGAACTTACTTGAACAACCCAGAAATTCTAAGGTGAACTAGACAGTTTTAACTGGGACAGAAGGGAGATTCTTTAACTCAGTTAGTGCCCAGTTTGATAAGTGTTGCTCCAAAAATATAAGGAATTAAGCTGATTGAATTAGTTGGAAATAATAAGAAAATGATTTAAATTTCAAATTCCATGTCTTAGTCTTCATTTTTCAGTGTATTTTTACTGTCCTAATGAGTATACACTTTGAACAACAAACTCAGTTTACTAAGTTTAAAATAAAGTTAGACTAGCATAATTTTCAAATTTTAGAAAATGGGCAGCTTAAATTAATTTCACCACAGGTGGTTATTTTCAAACATTACTCTTAATTTTGAAATAATAGTACTGCTACATTTTTTATATTTACCACAATAAGATAGTCATTAATTCCAAACACCTTTTTCTCAAGAAAAAAAGATCATTTATGAAAAACTCCAATGAGCAGATTTTTTTAAAAAATGATTCATTTATTTATTTATTGGAAAGTCAGAAATACAAAGAGGAGAGACAGAGAAAGATCTTCTGTTCGCTGATTTACTCCCCATGTTGCCACAAGCGCCAGAGCTGAGCTGATTTGAAGACAGGAGCCTCTTCTGGGTCTCTCATGAGGATGCAGGGTCCCAAGACCAAGGAACAATTTTTTTTTATGCAACAGTATTAATGATAACAACCACTTTTTGATGATTTAATTAACTTCTGCACATTTTTCAGCATTAAGTCATGAAATAGTGAGTGAACATAAAACCTACTAAATATTTTATAGAAGCTAAAGATTTTACATGCTTAGTACAGAATATTTGTATTCAAATTTATTACAGAAGATGCAGATGAGATGTAAGTATTTGTTAATTGTAAATAGCCTAATATAACACCTTATTATGTGAATAAAAATGAAACTGCAGTGAAATTTGCATGCGAAATTTATTGTTTTGCTGTCATCTAGTGGTAGTAAAGTATATGACACATATGCTATAAAAACAAGTTAAGATCCTTATTTTCCATCCTAATTGTGGCACTGGCACATCAAATTATGCTACAAATATAAACATAAGTAATATTTTTCTGGTTTGACAGACTTGATCTGACTTAACATAAAAATTGTACATTATCAACTCACATAAGTTACTGTTCTTACATAAGACCTAACAAGAAATTTAGAGTAAAATGCACTTAAGGAATGAATAGGCACATTTTAAAGTCATGTGATTTGTGAAGGGAATAACCTTTATTACAGCTCCACAACTCTGTAGGCCATTTTGATGTGTGCTTAATAAAAACCGGCAAATGTCAATTGTATCTCTTCCAGAAATCATATCCATGGCTTTATCTTTATACCTTTAGACAAAACTTTATAGTCAAAATATGATTCAACTTTGACTTTCAACAACTCAAAAATACATATTTCATGGAAAAAGCAGGATTTAAGTATGCATGTATAATCATAAATACACATACATTCATAGGAACAGAATGAAGGCTAGAAGGAAAAATTAAATTACTAATGGTAGTTCCTGTCTTGGAGGCAGATTTGAGATTATTTTTATATTCTTATATACATCTTTACATATTTTCTAAACACTATCATAAATAAAAGTAGACAACTGACAGAGACGTTGTTGGAGTGAAGGCAAGGATTTAGGAAGAATCCTTGGTAACTTTCTGTTACTTATTAAACAGGCAAAACAGAATGAACTGAATGAGCATAACTGATCAAGTCATCTAGCCAGTTTTCCCACAGCCAAAAAATCTATAGAATCTTCTATATGTTCTCTGGTGTTTTCAAATTTTTACAGTTTTAAGGCAAAGGATAAACAATGTTTGAACTCTGGATTGTTGTGTTCGTATATGGCTAAATGGGTCCCTGATGTAAAAGAGATTTCAATCAGTTCCCTTTCATTTGACTAGAAATAAAAAAAAAAAATAACTCAAAACAGTTACACTGACTATTCCTGTTTGAGCCTCAAATCGAATCCCATTTGTATTTTTAATTTTGTGTATCTATAGTTATAGTATCATAATGACATTCTTGAAGAAGGAAAGCAGCAGGTAGAGGATACCTGCATCCAAAAAATAATCATGAAACTTGCATGCAAATTTTTTGAAAAAAAAAACTTTTTGTTTTTGAAACCTCCAATGACACTGAACGGGAACGATATCCCAAGTTTCCTTTGTATCAGCAATGTAATTTCCTGCCATCCCTTTCTTCTCCCAGTCATGCCATGTTAAGATGAGGCAGATTGCTTGAGTCTGGGAAGAGAAAAGCTGGCTTATCTCCATGTCAGCACCAACTCACAATATTCATCTGAGAAACTGCCTCCTTGCTCCAGGCAGGCATAATTGGAAATAAAAAATCTGCTGTTAGGAAGCACTTCATTAATGGGAGCACAAGGGCCACTGCTTTAATAGAATCACTCTGCCAAAGGACACGTTTTCTGTTGCCTAGAGGTGCCAGAGGATCCTGATGGAATACTAGCAAAGAAACGTTTTAATAACGGCAGCAATGTCATAGCAATAGCACATGCATGCTTCCAACACACCACAGAACAACAGCACACACAATACTACAAACTTCCACGATGTAAGAGTCTTGATTTAGCACACTTGTTCCATGTCACCCATGAAATACACACACGGCAAGCTGCAAGCATACATTAAGGCTGCAATTATTCTTCGAGCTGTGCACACACTAATGATACACATTCCGTAACTTATCTTCTAGCAAAGGAGGTTCTTCATCAAAGCTGTCTATATAAGGAGACTGTGAATAGTAATCAGAGCTGGATACTGGCTGAAAAAATTGCCCCGTGTAGCCTGACGTCATGAGCATCTCCGGTGGAACAAAAGAGGCAGGCTGAGCTTGTTCGCTGGCGGGTTGTCTGGAAAAGGAAAAACACAGACATTTCTGTGAAATGGATATTATAGCAGATCAGGAAATAAAACTACAATTTTCATTTCATGAATTTGTCTATCTTTATGAATGCTTTGCCATGAAGACATAGCGTGCTTATAAGTTGTTCTGCCCCTCCCCAAAATAACATAAGGGACTTCTAGTAAAATAACCAATACCAACAAGAAACAACTAAGCATATACAATGTGCATCCTCTCATATTTTCTTCATTTGACTGCATAAGATAAAAATCATGCTTTTACTCCCATTTTACCGGAAAACAAATACAGGCTCAATGACTTGCCCATGTCATTGTTACTACACAGTAACACTGCAGGTTCTGGACTCCAGATTGAAATTTTCTTAGCAGATGCTGCACCCTGCACAGTGCTCCATTGTCACTTACCTCCAGGGTTCCTATGCACCTATAGAAACCTCAGAAAAGTATGTAATTGTACCTTCAAGTCACAGGAAAGCACAAATACATAAACCAATGGGTACCCACAGAGAAATACACCTCAAATTTCTAGCCACTCAGAAATATTGCTAATTGAATTATACTATAACCAACTTTAGCATCCCTCTTTGGAAATGTGAAATTTAGTGCTGTCAAAACATGGTATCTCAATATTTTCTTAGCTATGTTTTTCTCTTTTTTATTTTATCACTTATGTGATAAAACTGAAAAGGAACAACTTTTCTAAATAACTGCATGCAGTTAGAGAAAGGGAGGGAAATAGGTATATGGGTATATGGGATTCTTTGTTAAAGTTACATAACTTTTATTTCAAAGCAAGAGAAGTAATATAAAGAATTGTCCATTAACATCTTTAAGACTTTTTAATCACCAAATCCTGTTGGACTAAAAACACAGTCTTAAATATACAATCTCATATTTTGAACTTTATAAGTCACTGTGATCTCTGTATGCTGAAATATTTACAAAATGTATTGTGATACATTCCTTTAAACGATAATCTTAATATGATGTCTGTTAGTAAAATATTGAACCTTCTTTATGCGACTAGATCTGACCATGAAACTCTCCTGTTTGGACATATAAGACCAACGTGATAAAGAAATACACAATTGGGGCTAGTGCTATAGGGCTGGTATTACATACGGCCCCAGCTTGAGTCCTGGCTGTTCCACTTGGGACCCAGCTGCCTGCTAATGTGCCTGGGAGAGTAGCAGAATATGGCCCAAGTTCTTGGGTCTGTATGCCTATGTGGGAGACATAGAGGAAGATCCTGACCCCTGGCCTTTAACCAGTCCATCTCCAGCTATTGTCGCCATTTGGGGAGTGAATAAGTGATTAGAAGATTTATCTCTGCCTCTCCTTCACTCTCTGTAAAATCTGCCTTCCAAATAAAAATAAATCTTAATTGTGAGGTGCCTAAAAAGGTCCCTTCAGGAGAGTCAGCAGCATTCATAGTTCTTTTTTAAGTCCCAACACTGTATACTGGCATTTCAGACTTGAGTGGACCATGCAATAGTCAGATTTATCCTAAAGCAACATGGCCTCTGAAATCAAATCCTGGTGTTTAAATCCCTGTTTTATAATGTTAGGCACTTTATCTCATCTTCTGTTCCTCCGTTTTCTTTTTTGTAAATGAATAATAAATCCCCAAATAGCCTCTAAAGGATTCTCTTTCTTATATGGTATATACATTTCTGAGTCAACAGAATTTAATATTTATTTGCCAATGAAAATGTAGAAAAGCAGTCATGATAATATCTGTAGTTGAAGATATATATACTTTCTTTAGCTTATTTCATAATCATTAGCGATATACTCTACTGGAGTTTATCTTTCAGGAGTCACTGGTTTGGAGTCTCATCAGCTGATGTTGCTTTGTCTTTGCAGTCTCACACTGGGAGAATACAGGCACTTGAAACAAAATTATACACTAACAACAGAAATTCTCAGTTGGCTAAAAAAAAAAAAAAAAAAAAAGTTTAGTCTGGACTTCCAGCAACATTTTATGTACATTGCTCTTCAGTTGAGACAGTAATCAGGCATTCTAAGTGACCTTTTCAAGACAATATTGTATGGACTCAGGTCAGTGGTATTTGGTCTAGAGGGAAGGTGGACAAAGTGGTTGTCTTATGCAAAATTTACAGATCTGACATGATCCAGCTGGATATTAAGGGATGCCTTGACTTTTATTTGTAATGCCTAGGTTAGTTCATACGAGCAGTCTGCAGATTCAGACATGGTGATGGGTTATTACAACTCTTTCAAAACATCCAGTGAAAATTGTTATCTTCTTTCTGTAGCAGTATTTATTTTATTTCTCCAGATACCGAGTAGAGTCCTCAATTTAAAAACTGAACAAATCTGATAGAAAAATATAGTCTACATATAGGTTTCTGAAAATCACCCTGTATGAATTATTGGATAGTTTACTTTTTTAAAATGGAAAATACATTCATTCTAAAATGAAAAGCCCTTTGTTTAAAAACTAATATTTTCATCTCTCACTAGAGAGTATGGCCAACCAGGTTTCCAGTTAGTATGTCATTGTTCCAAAAAGGGCGTTTAAAATAAGCGCCCATATACAACAGTTAAAAAGGTTTACAGGAGAAAGAAAAGGTAGGTGTGTGTGTGTCTGTGTGTGTGTGTGTGTGTGTGTGTGTGTGTCTGTGTGTGTGTGTGTTTATGAGAGAGAGACAGAAAGACAGAGAGTAGAGAAGTGAGAGAAAGAGGGAGGGGAAGGGATCAGCTGACTGATTTATCATAACTATCCTCAAGGTTCCTGCACCTTTTGCTGGGGTATACTTGAAATCATATGCTGATTTTAGGTATATTTTATTGAACTAGGCATGATATGAATAAAAGATCAAATCTTTAAAGATCCTTTAATGTATATCTGTAAATTACTGACCTGATTCCATATTTAATGAACCTCTTAAAGCTACTGCGGCTAAGATGTCCTTCTCTAATTCCTGAGATTTGCAACGTGGATTGGAATTTAAGAGTTACCTCATCCAAATCAGGACTTGGGCTTGAATGCTAAGCATCTAAAATAGGCAAGGCTATAAACTTGATACATTATGAGCATGAGTTTTCCTCATTTGCTTACATTAATTTCCATCTTTATCATCTTTATTTCTGGGAAATATTAATGCATGAAATCAAATCGAGGAAGAAAAATGAAGTTCAGGGGATGGGGGAGTAAGACTGTGCTCCATGAGCCATCGCCTAAGGAGAAAGTTTAAATTTCTCTTTTGGACTTTCCAATTTTCTTCATTTAAAAACAAACATGCTACTCAAATGCTTATCCTATCTAGAAGGAAAGTAGAGAAAAGGGACAGAAAATTCAAGGCAACTGGTTCCCTTTTATAAAATAGGCATAGGGAGATGACTCGGCCTATTGCATAGGTTTCCCATGAGATACTTTAATGTTGTAATATCTCAGTGCTTGAACTATTCCTCTAATTCAAACTCTCTATTTCTTTACATTCAGAATTGTAAATTGTAAAAGATAGACTGATTTAGAAGGATAGCATAGCAGTGTGAATGACTTCAAATTCCAGGTAAGTAATTTTTCAGTTAAAAAAAATCATGCACTAATACATTTCCCTGGTCTTTTGAGCTGTGATTCAGAAACAGCATCCATAAACAAGCTTGTGAGAGTAGCATATATTCACATGTGCTGTCGGTTTGATCATTGATCAGGGAGCAAAGATCAATTTTCCTGGACAGAATGGACTGTCTCCCAACTTTTATTTTTGTTTGTTCATTACCCATTCCATTTGAATTATTTAAACTACATTTGTATATTTAAGAAAAAAATCTTCAACAATTAATACATTGAAAATATATTATGAGGTGAGTTGGCCTAGAGTTATAGGGGTGGCATGATTACCAAAAATTAGTTTGCTTGGCATGTCTCAGTCAATTTTTATTGTCTTAATAATATTAATACCTTAGTTTGTTGTTAATAAAAATATCTTGATTTACAATAAACTACTTGACCACCTTAGTTGTAGGCCTAAAACAGCTTTGGATAAAAATCCCAACTTTTTTTCTTAAATAGCTGTGTGACCCCAGAAAGTTCCTTACTTTGCCTGTGCGCTTGCTGTCTCATATGTGACATGTGGACAACAGTCAGACCTAACCCTCAGAGTTGTGTGAAGATGCACTGAGTTTATTTATTTCACTTGAAGCTTAGAATGATTCCTAACAAGTAGTAACAGCTCAATAAGCATAGAACAGGTGAAGAGGTGAAGATTCTCCAAGTTTATTCTCCTAGACCCATAAAACAGCTACATAACCAAATAAAGTTTAAGTGATTGTGACAACAAAGCATTACTTGCTTTCATAGTCATGTTTATATGGATAAATAGTATTCATATAACATTTTTTTAATTGAAAGCTTATTATCCCAATATAAAATTCTTACCTTCTAGATCCATAGGCTTCAGAATCATCAGCAATCTGCTCTTGATTATCGATGGTATAATTAGATTGGTAAAAATCAGGGTCAAATTGCCCCCAGTTTGACATCCTGAAAAACAAGAGTGTGTTATACTAAGTTCATAAGTCAATACGATTTCTTTTGGAGTATTATTTTTGGGGGGTTTTTAATTGGTAATATGATAATCCCTTGGTGCCTTTTAGAGAACAGAGCATTATTTGTAGGATACTGAAATATATGGCAGAACCTCATTTACAAAGTGTTACCTTTAATTACTTTCTCCAAAGAATTCACATCTTTAGGATGATTTTGACTAAGTAGACTTTTAAAAATATATATTTTCAATTTATTTGAGAGGGCTGAGGGTAGGATGAAGCCAGGAACCAGAAACTACATCGTGGACTCCTACTGCGGCAGCCGTCTCCTTCTGCCATTCCAAGCACGTTAGTTGGGGGCTTGATAGGAAACAGATAGCTGGGATTCGAGCTGGTGCTCGTGAGTAGAACTCTAGTGTCCTAGGCAGCAGCTTAATCTGCTGAGCCAGAACACTGGCTTTCCAAAACTTTTATTTTAAAGAAAAAGTTAAGTTGAAAAATCACTGAAGAAATCAGCATAATTATAATAATCTATGAAAAACTTCTTATCATAAATTTAAAAGGAATTAAACAGCCATAGCTCTAAGAGCCTGATTAATCGGAAATATTCAAGTAGCAGCTGTCAAATGTATCAAATATGCTCAGTTAATTTAAAAGACAAAGTTTTTCTAAAATTAGATACAATGTATCTGACTTAATGATTCAAGATTTTCTTCATGAGTCATATGCATAAAAATAACAATGAGTGAGGTCGGTTAAAACTAGGGCCTGGTGATAAATCTTTTGATAATTTAGCATTTAAAGAACTTGAAATACAATAGTACAGCTTTTACAACTCAGAAAAAACATATTATTAGGCATTATCAAAAAGAATAAAGGATGAATTCACCTAAGACACTAAATTTTCATAACATACAATGTCTTACATAACATAGTCATCAACAAAGTCATAATGTAGCCCAGTTTTTTTTTTTTTTTAATGCAAAGTCTTTTAGAAGGATCCGAACATACCTCTCTATATTTTATGGCTTGCGACCCTCCAACAAATGTAGCTCTACTGTGAAAATTCAAAGCAAATCAGTTGGTGAAGGATGACATCCTGGCTATATATAAGTGTCTAAATTTGTACTCTGATGCTTAGAATAGATGCCACAGCGAGAGTGGGGGAGGGTGCAGATAGCCTACCAAAAGTCCAGTACTGTTAGATGATTTGTTATGGCTTACGAACAGTGAACAGCATACAAGCATATAACTTGATAAAATGGAAAGATAGATTTAGGTGTCCTTGTGAGCATGTCTGTTAACTTTGAGATAAGATCATCTGTTTGACCCAAGCAGGAGAAAGTAAGAGCCCTCAATACTTTTAACTTAATGATCAAAATAAATATAAGCAACCTTTGCAAAGTGTCCTGTTGGTATGCAATAAAATGTAATGATTGGTGAATGATCTTAAAAGGAAGACCTTGGCACTGAAATAAGAATGGTGGGTTGTCAATCTTGTCCAAATCTGAATACATAAACAGTATTTAAGGAGATGATAGTCTGCATCTTCATTTTCTTACTTCTCTAACCGAAGACTGCTTCCCACTTGCAGGACATTTTTTATCCCATTTTCCATCCAGCCCTGACCAACAGTAAATGCCAGCCCCATCAGCACCCTGAGGAAATACCCGAGTTAATTACCTCTATGTCAGTTGGTCACCAGAGTTTTTAATAAATCCTTAACTTTTTTTCCCATCTCTAATGCTATCCGCCTTGTTCAAGCTATCCCCTTTTCCTCACTTACACATCTGTTTTTAATTATTCAAGCAAATGAAATACCATTTGTAAAGTAGCAGGCTGGTAGCACTTAATGAAGCTTATAAAAGAGACTTCAGAAATTATACTTTGAATGGTACAGTGACTTGTCAAAATCAGGGAAGCCATCTCTGCCGTAGCTAGCTGCAATTAGCAGTGGGAATCAAAGAGAAGCATTTTTCATGTATAATTTCTTAATATCTCTTGGGTGATCTGTCAAGTGTTGAAAGTACTGTGAGCTGTTTAACATCCACATCTACAACAAACCGTCCTATGCTAAATGAGAGGATGAATGGTTGGGTAAATTGGTGATTGATCCCTGCAAAGTCACACATGCAGTATATGACAGAGCCAATCTGCAGCATCAATTCTTTCACTGAGACCAGTTCCTTTCATTGCTCTGGTTGTTGTTTTTCCCCTAAAGATCATGGCTGCCAAAATTCTGGTTTTCGTTTGTCATTGTGTGTGTCATAGCACATAGAGCATTCCATGTAAGTGCCACTTTGTGTCCTGGCTGCTCCACTTGTGAACCGGCACATTGCTACTGGTGTGAGAGAAGCAGCAGAAGATGGCCCACTTACGGCCCTAGGCACCCAAGTGCAAGACCGAGATGAAGCTCCTGACTTTGACCTGGACCAGCCATGACCACCTGCGGCTGTTTGGCGAGTGAACAAACTGACGGAGAATTTCTCACGCTCTCAATTTTAACTTCCAAATAAATGAGTAACTTTTAAAATAAAATTCTGGTGTTATCAATGTATTTGTTTGGAAACATTACATGGCATCATTTGCAATCTTCCAAAAATATTTTTCAGCTGAACAGACCTGCCAATGACTCTGGAGAAACATATGTCGTTATTTTCTATCTCTGCAGATAGCAATGAGAAATGAGTTGCTTATACCAGGGTTTATCAAGTAATTATTTTTGGAAAACCGTACTGCAATTTAGTGCATGATGATTTCATTTTATTGAAAAAGTAGTACTCATGCTAATGCAGGGAAAAATAAAATGGGATTCTGTTTTTTCATGATTTTAATGCATTTAGATAAGCATTCTGTATGGGTTCTTTTTGTTAGTACCGCTTTTTAGAAGACTGAAACTTCAGCCCTGATTATCACATTATTTATTTTTGAATGTTTCCGTGTTTGTATATAGTTTCATAAAAATGGGCATGATTTCCTGCTTCATTCATGAATTGTAAAGCGCCCAATATGTTCTATGGCAAGGGGGAAGAAGGAAACCACAGAGCTTTGCTTCATTAAATACCATCATGACTTTTAATTGCGATACTTCTTATTAGCTTTCATTTTTGTCTTCCTAGCTATCTACCCAATTGGATAGTTACCTCCTTTGTGGGTAAAAATGGATAAAAGTTATTCCTAATTTCCTATCCTGTCTCCCTCATCTTACCTTACAAGTTTTATTTTCCCATTTATTACATATCTAAATAATTGATCATTATATATGTATAACTTTTAGTGTGCATATATCTGTATGTTAATGAATTTTGTAGAAAATGTAAAGACTAGACATGATTTTTGCAAAAGAGTAATTACCTTAGTGGCTACCAAGTACTAAGTGATCAATAAATGTTATCATTACACTTTGAGGTGCAAAATTAAGTTGAATCAATAGCTTCAGTACATACACCCATATGTGCTCATGTATTAATCATCACAGTTTAGCTTTACAATAAAGGAAATATACATCAAGAATACACGTTACCGAAAGAAAGTGATGCTGATATGTGGGGTTATTAGCATTTGCAAATGCTCTGTGTTATAGACAGATTATGGTTAGAGATTAAGTATTTTTGAACATTCAACTTAAAAAAAAAAAAACTTATTTGAAAGTCCGAGGGAGAGGGCAAACAAGATAGACCTGATACATGTTTTTTGCACAGCCCCATCCAGGTGCCAGAACAGCTTTATGTAGGCCAAATCAAAGCCAGGAGCTGCCAGCTTACTCCATATCCCCCTTGTGGGTGGCAGGCATCCAACGATTTGAGCCATCATCTGCCACCTCCCAGGGTGTGCATTCTAGGTAACTGGGAATCCAGGGCAGAGCTGGGACTTAGAGCCAGCCTGTCTGAAATAGAATATGAATGTCCCAAGTGACATTTTAAGTGATGTACCAATCTTCCCATCATCTCTGATTTTATAGTTATGAAGAAAGGTTAAAAAGTTTAACTACTCCCATGATGTCATTCACACTTTGACTAAATTCTCTTAGGTAACATGTGGTAAAGATAAATCACTATATTCACTACAAATTATCCTGCAATGAGATAAATAATCTTTATCAATCCTGTGTCAGAACTGCATCTTTTTATGACTCTACCAGTATTTCAGGATATCCGGAATTGCACCATTATTAAGATTTTTTTCAGTGCATTCCAAGTTTAATTTGAATATTTTATTATGCTTAATGGATAAAAGCAACTATGATAATGATTTGAGGAAAATGACTAGATATAGTGCATATTTAAATGTAGTTACTGATATGCATATTCTACTTCATAAAACAATATCTCTATCACATAGGCCCAAGAGATTCAGCAGCTTAGATAGCATTTTAACCTAAATTCAGGTACTTACTCAAATGATGCCTTGATCTAGAGGGACTTTATGAGGTCATATTCTCTAACAATATTTATGTTTTTAAAAGTCTAAGATAGATAAGTGAGTCTACACAGAAAAAATGACAGTTTAATAAGTTAATTTTCTTCCTGAAATAATTTTGGAGTGTGCGGCTTATAATATTAGTAGGTAATTAGTCATTTTGTTGTTTTCAAAAGAGTTGCCTATGAGAATTTAGAAAAAGTTAAATGTGCCACAGCCCAAAGAAAGCACTCATGCTGGGAGTCGGCCTAGTGCTGAACCTGGGGAGAGACCTCTATCATGATTCACAAATTGTTACTAGAAACACCGTTTTTCCCTCATGCAGAGAGACAGCCCTTTCAAATGAAGATTCCTGGAACTTCCTAAGATTCAGTTTTGTATTAAATTGAAGAGGGTGCTGCTTTTCCAAGTGCTAGAAAAAAATCTTTCCACCTGCTTTGACATTATTAGAGATATTTAGAAAAGCCACTTTCAATTAAGGGAGGATTGGCAGTATGAAAGTATCATGACTTTGTAAGACTAATGCAGAGGGGCCAGCATGATAGCCTACTGCTTAATCCACTCTTTCCAGCGGCCGGGGTCCCATATGGGTGCTGGTTCATGTCCTGGCTGCTCCACTTCCCATCCAGCTTCCAGCTTGTGGCCTGGGGAGGCAGTAGAGAATGACCCAAAGCTTTGGGACCCTGCACTCATGTGGAAAATTTGGAAGCAGCTCCTGGCTCTGGTTTTGGATCAACTCAGCTCTGGCCATTGCAGTGATTTTGGGAATAAACCAGTCGATGGAAGATCTTTCTCTGTCTCTTTGTCCCTGTTTAAAATCTGCCTTTCAATAAAAACAAATAAATCTTGAAAAAAGAGTAATTTAGATGTTCTTACTAATTTTGTAAACTCTTCAAATGCACACATTAAAGCAGAATTATTTTAAGGATTTATTTATTTTTATTGGAAAGACAGATATACAGAGGTTCAGGTGCAAGGCTTTGGGCCATCCTCGACTGCTTTCCCAGGCCACAGGCAGGGAGCTGGATGTGAAGCTGGACTGCCGGGATTAGAACCTGCATGCATTCAAGATGAGGACTTTAGCCATTAGGCCACCACACCGGGCCCTGAAGCTAAATTCTAATGTGATATTATTAGGGAATGGGGACATGGTGATATTACTAGGCAATAAGGGGGAACCCTCGTGAATGATTCTTCTACAGGAGGATGTGGTGAGAAATCCGAGAGTGCAACTGGAAGAGGGCCCTTCCAAGAACAAGATTATCATGGCATCCTGCTGTTGTACCTCCAGCCCAGAAAACTGAGAACTAAATTTGTGATGTTAATAAATGCTGATAAAGTCTCTGTCTCTGACACTTTGTTATAGTAGCCGGAACATACAAAGACACTAGTAATGATTCTAGGCAGCCTAGATCCCCCTACCCTGTTGGTGGCAGATTTCAGATAAGGGGCGCCCAGTGATTATGTGTTGGGAGAATCAGATTCTCATGTATTACACTACTTTCACTCAACATCTAATATGAAATCTGTGCAAGATGACCCTTTGGAGTATAGAGAAAACAGTAGAACTACTATTCCATACCTTCAATGAAAGATTTTGAGGCTTATTTTTTTTCTAGCATACATATTTATATTGTAGTCTCTCAACTTGTCTGGGTGCATCTGCAGTTAATAGTCTCTAATATGACTTTCTGAACATTCATATCTTTGAAAATTTTACTAGTGAAGGTGCTCACTTTTGGGTGTGTCATAGTCCAGAGAAAGCACCGATACCCTGAGGCACTGTATTGGCTTTACAGAAGTTGTCCGATTGATGCAGAAAGCAGCCTATGAGATGAACTTTGATGTGTAACATCTCTACCGGTCAAATATTTTGAGGAAGGACATCAAGCATGTTTCTGGGAATCCTAAGAAGCATGCCAAAGTGGTGTTATTTCCAATTACAAAGAATGAGCTTTGAAAAAAATAACACAAATTTTGATTTTGCAAATTTTTTCATTTTAGAATAATATTCCAGGAAGATAGACAGTCATGATTAATCGTCACCAAACTGCTTCAAAAATCAACAGTGCAAAATAAACAAAATGCTGTTTCATCTGGTGTATGCTGCCTCTTAGCTGGTTCAGTTCTTAGTTGGTAAGTGTGATGAGTAGAAATCAGAGGCAATCTTACAATTTCAAGTGTGAAATAGGAAAATTAAATGATGTTTGATTTGTATTTTATTAATATCTTTTTGACATCTATATTCTTTCAAAGTTTGATTGAATTAATGCTTTGGTCGAAAGATTTTTTTTTTTTTCCTCTTTCCACTGTCCCAGGAAGGTCACAATTTGCTTTTCTTCAAAGGATGAAACGAATTATCCCTTTTCCCACCCCATTGCCCCCAAAGCTGTTTTCAGAATGTCTAAAGGAAACACAAATTTACTTCCTCTGGCACCCCTGTGCTTAATATCTTTGTAACCTTGTAGTAGTCAGTCACTGCAACAGTGAAATCTAAGCCCTGCTTGCATGAATGCCCATCCCCCACTTGCAAATTTCAGGCTGGGTAAAGGAGACTCATCTGACCCATTCAGATGCAAGTGGCACAGTGGACAAAGGGATATTTCTGAAATCTATCAGTGTTTGACTATCTCATTTCTACATTCTATCAGGAAAACTTGGGCAACTTATCTAACCTTTCCAAGGTTTGCTTCCCCATATGTTCAATAGGAACAAAAACACCTAATTGTAATTTTGTTTTGAGGATTAATCCATGAAGTATTTATAAAGCTTTTAGAATGATGCCTCACAATGCCTGATCCATGCTTTTGCATATGAATTATAACGTTGTAAAATTATTAGCTTTTATGCAATTCAATTCCTGACTCACTTATGAATTCGTACAGTACCACAACCATATCTACTTCAGTCTGGTATCTTCTTGACTTAATGCACTGCTTGACATACAGTCAATATCCACCAAATATTTGTTGAATTGATTAATAACGAATGCAACTCTGTCAGACAAAAATAAATATTTGAACTTAAGGTTTTGTGGACATTCATTGCTATAAAACAAACCATCTCAAAATGTACTGAATTTAAACAAGACTGTTTACACAGAAATCTGCAGATTAGGCCAGGCTGATGGGGAGAAGCTCTTCTCACTGCCTGATGGAATCTGTGGTAGAGTCAAGGCTGAGGACTGGAAATATCTCAAGAATCGATCCCTCCATGTAGATGGCGTCAGCTGGTGGGAATTTAGTTGAGTACTACAGAGAGATGACCTGAGTGGCTTACTCTGATCATAGTCCAATGGCAAGAGCCTTTTTTGTTCTGTTTTGTTTTCAGAAAGGCCATTATGTTTTTGCTTTCTTTTGGTTTGGCTTTTTTTAAATTTAAAATCCAGAGTTACAGAGAGAAGGAGACAGAGATAAAGATCTTCCTTCTGCTGGTTCACTCCCCAGGTGACTGCAAGGTCCAGAGCTGAGCTGATCTGAAGCCAGGAACCCAGAGCTTCTTTTGGGTCTCCCACAGGTGCAGGTCCCAAGTTGAGCCATCCTCAACTGCTTTCTGAGCCCACAGGAACTGTAAGGGAAGTGGAGCAGCCAGGACATGAACTGGTGCCCATATGGTACCTTGTCATGTGCGAGGAGAGGATTTAGCCAGTAGGCTATTGTGTGGGCCCTCAAGAGCCTTTTAAAAGCCAATTCTTCCTTGGCTATTGGCTGAAATCAGAAGTCTGAATCACAGAGGGGATTGGAGTTACTGTGGCATCTCTGAAGATGGAGCTCCAGTGTGCATTTAGGAGATGGGAGCAAGAAATAGGCATGTCAGTCTCACATGGGGTGGAATTCTGCTAGCAACTTGACAGAACCTAGAACCTAGAAGCAGCTATTACCCTGGAAGCTCCAGGAAAAAGTCCAGCTTGACAAGGTAATTGACTTCAGTCTGTGAAATACTAAGGCAAAGAACCCAAATAAGTCATGATAAGAATTTTTCTCTACATTAACAGTGAACTATTAAATTTGTAGGTATTTTTTTCAGATGCTACAGTTACAGTTATCATTCCTTATAGTAAAACAAAGGAAATTCAGTGAAGCAGTTTTTAGGGTCTGTAGAGAGCATGTTGGGCTAGCTATTTGTCTGTGGTCACTTTTTTTAAAAAAGTAATCTGCACAGAAGTATTTATTCAGATTACTGAGGTTTACCATGATTTTGAACATAAACACTTTAAAAGGTTATTGAGAAGATGCTTCATGTCTAGCAGTTAATCCACAGTAACTGAGAAGGTGATATTACAAGTTAACAAGACCCTCCTACAGGAGACCATGCTAAAAAGTGGCCATTCTCAAGGTTGGCACTGTGGTATTTCAGGTTAAGTGCAATGCCAGCACCCCCTCTATGCACAGGTTTGAGTCCTAGTTGCTTCACATTCGATCCAGATCCCTGCTAATGTACCTGAGAAAGTAGCAGAGCATGAGTCAAGTGCTTGGGCACCCATATCCATGTAGGAGACCTGGAAGAAGCTCCTGGCTTCAGATTGGCCCAGCCCTTGTCATTGCCATTTACATTGTGAACCAGAAGATGGACGATCTCTGTTGCTCTTACTCTATAACTCTTTCAAATAAAACAAATCTTAAAAATTTTAATAGGATTCAATCTAATTTCACTACCGTTTAATAAGCAGGGTGGATTTCAGACAAGGGGATATACGTACACTGAAGGAAACTGAAGTTAAGGGACATGGGGATGGGCCCAGCGTCTTCCTGTAGCCCTTGACCCTTATCACCCTAATCAACTATCATTAAAAATCAATATAATTAATTTCAAAACCTAATGTATGTATGGCATTTGAAGATAGTATATCCCATTTTTAATGTGACAGGTTTAGTGCTGTACTGTTTTCATTCATAATTCTTACTTACAAAATGACTTTAACACTACTTATTCTAAGACATTTTTGAAGTAAAGAAGCTTTGAAAGATTTTGGAAGCAACATGGCTGGTTGGCTTCCTGCTTGGTGCCAAAGTGGGTATTCCAGAAAATCCCAAGAGAATTGGGAGGTGGACAGCGAATGCTGCTAAGTTCACTTGGTTCGCCTCGATTCCTAACACCAGAGTTCTGTGCTCTGCAAGGGAAACATTTGCTAATGTCGTAAGCTAAAGGTGATGGGGGCTTTGGGCAGTGAAGATGCAGTTTCTTGTCAAACCCCCCTGCATTCACCATTGCAATCCACATTATGACCTATTTCCTCAGTATCAGTGTTGCCTATTGACAACGCGGGAACACATTTTGAAGATTAATTGTAAAGTCAGATATACAGAGAGGAGGGACAGAAAGATACTCCGTCTCCTGGCTCACTCCCCAAGTGGCTGCAACAACCAGAGCTGAGTTGATCCGAAGACAGGAGCCAGGAGCCTCCTCAGGGTCTCCTATGCAGGTTCAGGGTCCCAAGACTTTGGGCCATCCTCCACTGCTTTCCCAGGCCACAGGAGGGAGCTGGATGGGAAGTGGAGCAGCCGGAATTAGAACAGGCGCCCTACGGGATCCCGGAGCGTGCAAAGCGAGAACTTTAGCCCGACCCGACATTCAGGATTTAAAAGTGTCATCATCGTATTGAATTGAGCACTGGTATTAAAAATGGCATGTTCAGGTCCCACAGCTTTAACCTGGGCTCCTCCTCAGTCGTTCCTTCACTGCCGCGTTGTTCGCTCTCGGGCGGGTAAGTTGCTCCGTCTGAATTTCCTGAAGAGGCTTGGGGGAACTGACAGTACACACACCAGGGCACACGTGTAGAGCAGCAATACAAAGCAACTCAAAAAACAGCCACCACACGGGGTTAAAAAAAAAAAAAAACAACAACAGTGACGCCAAAGGCCTGCGCACAGCACACCAGGCGTGAGCGGAAAGCGACGGACGGCTTTCGTCACTGGAGCGACTCTGTACCTCCCGTGGGGGCGGAGACGCACAGACGTCATCTGGGGGCGCCCGTCCCTTCTGTGTGCCGAGTTGTGCGTTTGACAGCGTGCTTTGGGAAGCGTACTGTGTCCTAAGGTCCTTTCCACCCTGGGCTGTGAGCCTGGTACTGGTGTTCTGGGAAGCACAAGCCGGCGGGGCATGGCTCCGTCGCGCGTAGAGATTCTGTCCTGACGCCTCCGCCCCCGGAGCATGTGGACCGTCGTGGGTCGCGGCTGTTGGCGCGGACGGCTGCAGGTGTCCCGGGTCACGCGATGGCTCCTCGGGCCACCGGCAGCGGGGTCCTGGGCCACCCACCGGCGCTGCAGCTCCGCGGACTTCGAGGTGCCCGGCCCTTAGCTTCCGATTAGCATCTAGTCACAGGTTTGGGGGGGTGGGTGCTGGGGTGAGCTGTGTGGGGCTTGCTGCACCCAGTAGGGTCCCTGGGTGGCAACTCGGTAAAGGGCAGCGGGACAGACAACTGCGGGCTCCGCTAGGTTTTCTGAATTCTTCCAGGGGCTCCGTGGAGTGACCTTGGAGAAGTCACTAATGCAGCTACCCTGTGAGCCCCGTACACGCCTTGGTTTGTAAAGTTATCCTCTCCTCACTGAGGAAGCGAGTGGTGTGACTTCTGCTTCTGTGCTGGTCACTGGGTGCGTGACCCTGGCCACTTGTCACTCCTGACCGCCACTGGTTCCTCATTTATGGAACGAGATGATAATCAACCATCCAGCGGCTTTCATGGGGAAGGGATTGTCATGAATCGCAAGTGCGGGGGAGTTTCCCAGCTTTTGTTTTATTACTTCCTTTCCCCCCCAAGCCCCAGAACAGACTTGTTTCTTAGTTTTGGCAATGTAGTTACATTTAGAGAAGCCGGGGTTCTTAAAAACCACGTTATCTTGTAACTTGAGAGATATGGTTCTGTTAGAAAAGGCATGTATTGCCAAGATCCAAGAAAGTGGAATACTAAAACTGTAAAATTAAACAACTTTGACTTTTCCTGAAATACCTGTGGTTTGTATTGTAATTCAGTTTTTCAAAATGATGCATTTCTGCCTTTTGAATTGGATGGTAAAAACATTCACAGACCAAAGGCTTACTGAGTTTCCTTTTTTGACATAACTTCTTTTACCTATGACAGTCTATAATTATAGCTTATTTGCAAGTTTTATGTTTCATTATCATTTCAAAACAATGAAATATAGTTTTGTCTGAACAAATAGGACGTTTAAAGAACCAAAAACTGGTGTGATTAGTTGGAATACCCAGTTTTTAGCAATATCTAAAAAATGTAAGTGCTAAAAGAACCTTTTTAATTAGGTTATGGTACACTTTTTTTTCATATATGTGCATTGCAAAGTAATAGAGGTATGTATCTAAATCAAAACTTTGAATCTGTTGGGATCATTAAGTGCGACTAGAGCAGAGAATTCCTTGCCCTCATTCCACTTTTTAGTTTTCTATTTCTGAGGTTTATTTTTATTAGAAAATCAGATATACAGAATGGAACAGAGAGAGAGAGAGATCTTCCATTTGCTGATTCATTTCTCAAGTGGCCGCAATGACTTGGGCTGCACCAGTTTGAAGCCAGGAGTCAGGAGACTTCCAGGTCTCCCACATGGGTGCAGGGTCCCAAAGCTTTAGGCCGTCCTCGACTGCTTTCCCAAGCCACAAGCAGGGAACTGGGTGGGAAGCAGGTTTGCCAGGATTAGAACCGGTGTCCATATGGGATTCGGGCACGTTCAAGGTGAGGACTTCAGCCGCTAGGCCATTGCGCTGGGGCCCACACTGATTCCGCTTTTTATAACCCCTTTGTTCTCAAGCAATTTTGCTGGACAAGACATTCCCAATTCATTTATAAGTTGCAGGGAATCTAGATTTTCTGTTAATGAAAATAAAGTCATTTCCCAATTAGTCCTATAAATGGCAGATTAAACCAGGGTTTGTGTTTAGCCACATGGTCACCTTAGCTTGAAACATGTTTGGGAGGAAGACCGATGTAATGCATGCCTTGTTACTGAGCTCTGCGATAGAGCTCTTTCTTATCTGAAGAATTATCCAAAGGAAACTGTTCCAAGATGGAAAAAAAGTATCCTTTGAGTGTATGTATTTGTCTCTTGTCATGTAACATTTATACTCCTAAATGTATTTCATCCCTTTGCAGGAAAAATTTGACATGTCTAGATTTCCTGTTGAAAATATTAGAAATTTCAGTATCATTGCGCATGTAGATCATGGAAAAAGTACTTTAGCTGACCGGCTGCTGGAATTAACAGGTATTTTCATTTCATTACTTGATGGTGGTGGGCAATTGGGGGTTACTTTTACCATGCTTTCTTGGATTGTGGCTTTCATTTTCATGTTGTATTATATTTTTTAAAACCCAGAGAACTGTCTTTAAGTTTTTGTGTTTGTAGGTACAATAGATAAAAAAAAAAATAATAAGCAAGTTCTTGATACGTTACAAGTGGAACGAGAAAGAGGAATTACCGTGAAAGCACAGACAGCGTCCCTTTTTTATGATTTTGAAGGAAAGCAGTACCTTTTAAATCTCATTGATACACCAGTAAGTTTAATATTAATTTTGGCTGTAATATTGAAGTCACCCTTCAATATATCTTTGTTTACTTTTTCCATTGAATGTTAACCACTTACCTTTACTTTGTATCTTCTGAATATTCTTGTATTATCGTAATTTTTTCCAAGTGCAGGGTTAAAAGGATACCATTTAATGTTTTATTAGAGTAAATAATACTTAACATGATGTTATTCCACTAAAAAATACATAACTGATATTTAGAAGTGTCAATAATTTTGTTTCTCAGGGCCATGTTGATTTTAACTATGAAGTGTCCAGGTCTCTTTCTGCTTGTCAGGGTGTTATACTGGTGGTGGATGCAAATGAGGTAGGTATTTTTAACTTTATATGTATCATGTGGTGTGACATGCATGCTTTTATTTTGGTACTTTTTTTCAAAGTGTTATATTTTGGAGAATCCCTTTTTTTTTTTTTAGTAAATATGTGCAACTTTTATATAATAAATTTCTTATATGCATTGCATGCTTTTGCCATATGAATAATTACTGCATTAAAGCATTCCATGGAATTGGCTAACTCATCTTTTAATATTTTAATGGTCATCAGAGGAATTGCTTATCAGGTTTTTGTTGTTGAAGAACGATATATCATCAGTACATCTACCAAAAAAATTCAATACTTCTTAGTCCGATGTTTTCATGCCATATATATATATCTTAGACATAAATATATATATCTGTATATCTTAAATATATATATATATCTTAGATATAAGATATATATATCTTAGACATAAATATATATATATCCTTATATCTATAAGATATAAATATATTTATTTAAGATATATATTTAAGGCTTATTTGTTTGCAAATATATATATATATATTTAAGATATATATTTAAGGCTTATTTGCAAATAAGCTTTTGAAATATCTTACTAGTTTGTTACAAACCATTCAAAACCCAAAGGTTATATTTGGCAAGCCTTTACTGTCCTCTTAGAGAAGTTTATTGTTGGTCTGATAGTCACGGGCATTGTAATGGGTGTTGCATGACTGGATTGGGAGTCTCTGAAGTCTTGGGGGGGGGTCCATGTTTCATCTTTGTGTCTTTAACACTTGATAGTTTCTGGCACAGAATCCTGAAGAGAGGAGTTAATTATAAGATGCAAGGCGGAAGTATGGGTCCTCTAGCTTGGCCTGTATTTCTATTCCAGTGTCCCTGTCATACTTGGGGACAGGCTTTCCCTTGACGTGTTTACTGCTTTACCACCAATCATCTTCACCTAGAATCTTAGGATATAAGCTGGAAAGATAAGTAGGAAGGGCAGCCATTGACATTCTATCTAATTTTATCATTAGAATGACACAAAGCGACACTTGTGATGATGAAGATGTATGGAACAGTCTTGAACTACTTAGAGTGATCATCTCGGCATCTTCTATCTTGATATTTCCAGGGTATTCAAGCCCAAACTGTGGCAAACTTCTTTCTTGCCTTTGAAGCACAACTAGCAATAATCCCAGTTATAAATAAGGTAATTTTAATAACAAAATCTTTGTAGTTATAAATATATTTATCCACATTTTGTATACAAATATATTTAGCAGTTAAGATGTACTGTCTCATTACGAGACATCTTTATTAAATATATTGGTGGGAATTAAAACGTACTATCTTTCATTATGTGTAAAGATTTATGTTTAGTTTTTTTTGTTAAGGTTTATTTATTTTTGTTAGAAAGGCAGATTTACAAAGAGAAGGAGAGATAAAGATCTTCTATCTGATTACTCCTCAAATGCTGCAACAGCTGGAGTTGAGCTCATCCAAAGCTGGGAGTCAGGAGATTGCTCTGGATCTGCCACGCGGGTGCAGGGTCCTAAGGCCTTGGGCCATCCTCCAGGCAGAAAGCTGGATGGAAAGTGGAGCAGCTGGGACAGGAACTGGTGCCCATATGGTATTACAGCACGTGCAAGGTGTCAATTTAGCCACCGAGCCATCATGCCAGGCCCATTTATTAGAAATGTGTAGCTATTTATGAAATGTATTGGTCGGATTTTTCTTTTTTGATTTTAAATTATAAAATTGCAACTCAGACTCATGTACTATAGCAAATTTTGAGAAGATTGTCCCTCTGAATTCTATGGGGTGATGGAGAGCCTTATCTGTAGGATGGGGATACAGTGCACCAAAGTGTCTGTCTTCTGAATTGTTCCTAGGGATATAATGGGTCTCATAGGAAACAATAGAGCTTAGAGGATTACTGCCAATGAACAAATGTTAATTTTAAAATTAGCTTTGCCTTGTTATAATTCTTACAGTTGAAGTATAGAAGAGCAAAGTTGCTGTTGGATAGAATAGCTTGCTGTGAGACATAAAATTAGGTTTAACTTAATTTTTAAAATGTGTTCATGTGGTACACTTTGATAAAGTGCTATTGAAGCCTTCTGTTTCCTAGGTAGCTAACCACTTTTAAATTTTTTCGTGTTCTGTTCCCTGACTTCAAATTTTCAGTGAAGTCAGACTTAAAGTAATATTGCTTATCATATAGATTATTTTAGTACTTTCGAAAAAGATGTAGTGGGGTCAGTTAAAGCAGGTAAGCTTTTAGTTGTCTCCAAATACTGTTAATATGTGATACATTTAATTTTGATTATACTAGCACATAATGGATTTGTTGTGATTATTTTTAAAGATAGATCTGAAGAATGCTGATCCTGAAAGGGTTGAAAAACAAATTGAAAAAGTATTTGATATCCCAAGAAATGAATGTATTAAGGTAAAATGTCATTTTTGGAAGCCTATTAATTTTATTTTTAAAATATCTCAGATAATTGGTTTATGGATGCTTTGTTGTTGGTCCCTGCCCCTCCCCCCAGTGGTATTTTCTAGTCCACCATTGTATAGTTTTAAAATATCTTTACTATAACTTCATTTGATCCTCACTAGAAACCCAAAAATTTCATCACTTGATTAAAGCATAGATTTAGTTCGCCAAGGTTTCAAAACTGAAAACAGGGTTGAGAATATAGTATCATTATTTATCATTTGGTCTCATTGAAAATACTGTCTTTGAAGAGTAGGGTTAAACTATTTCCAGGATGTTTGGAGATAGTGTTGTTGGAATTGACAACTATTTTGTAAAAAAGTCGGTAATAGTAATGCTAGCGTGAATATTTACTTCCAGATGTTTTACTGCTTAAATGGCCATGGCCAAATTGCTGTGCTACACAGTGAGACAGTAGGTATGTCAGGGCAGCGCTGCCATGTCTTCCTCTCCTCTCATTCATTCTTGGAAAGAGCACGTTTCTGGTGGCGAAGTTATTTATCTATTTATAAGTCTGGACATGATGATGATATACAACCTAGTAATTGGTGAATAAAGTTTTTTTTTTTACTTGAACGTATATATACAATTTACTTTCTATTACAAAGAGAAGTCCTTTATAAAAAAAGTCAACAGTTGTATAGCTTGGATTGTGTTACCTTTAAATACAATCAGAAACTTTGACTTTAATCTTCACAAACTTGATTGACTGACTGACTTGGTGTGTGCCAGCTGGTAGAGTGTTTGCTGAGGAGGCAGGCAGTCAGGAAGTAAGCAGGGTTAATGAATAGGACATATAACTTCAAGGAAATTCATGCAGCAAATGTTCTACGTGAAGTTCCATAATTAGCAGTGGATGGGGAAAGCCTTGTTGGGAGAGTTGCTGTGACAGAGAAACAAGGACAGCTGTACTATTCAGCTGTCACAATTTCCTTCATCTCAATTATAAATTGTAAGTCACCAGGATCAGAGCTATATTGTCTAAATGCTTTTTACCCCACTTGTGATTTTTAGATTTCCGCTAAACTTGGAACAAATGTTGAAAGTATTCTTCAAGCAGTTATTGAGAGAATACCTCCGTAAGTGTCTTGCTATTTTTTCATTATTGATGTATAGTTCATAGTTCAAAGGCTATCCATTTGATCCCTTAATAGTTTAGATGGCAAATAATCTGGCAGTGAAAATGTTCTATTTGCCGCTGGTAATATGCAGATGGGAAATACAGTCTAGTAGAGGAAGCTACAAGAATGATAGTCCGCTCATCTTGGTAATCAATAAAGAAACTTGAGTTTATTGGCAGCTAGTCTTCTTTGTGTAAACAAATATATTTAGGGCCCGGTGCGGTGGCGCAGTAGTTAAGGTCCTCACCTTGCACGCCCGGGATCCCATATGAGGCACCAGTTCTAATCCCGGCAGCCCCGCTTCCCATCTAGCTCCCTGCTTGTGGCCCGGGAAAGCAGTCGAGGGCAGCCCAAGGCTTTGGGACCCTGCACCCGCGTGGGAGACCCGGAAGAGGCTCCTGGCTTCGGATCTGCATAGCATCTGTAGTTGTGCTCACTTGGGGAGTGAATCATCGGACGGAAGATCTTCCTCTCTGTCTCTCCTCTCTGTATATCTGCCTTTCCAATAAAAATAAAATAAATCTTTAAAAACAAACAAACAAAAAAAACACAAATACATTCATAACTAAGTAAAATAGTTACTGATACAAATCTGGCAGAGTTAAATTTTATATTCTGCTTATTAAATGCTTCTTTTATTTTGGCTGTTGTGTATGGACCTTTCTGAAAAATTAGAATACACCTTAGACCTAGTTGAAACTTATACATTATGTTGTCTAAATTTAGAATATGTTTATTTTTATTGATATTTAATAGTCCTAAAGTGCAACGCAATAATCCCCTGAAGGCTTTGGTGTTTGACTCCACCTTTGACCGGTACAGAGGTGTGATAGCCAGCATAGCCTTATTTGACGGAGTAGTTTGCAAAGGAGATAAGATTGCGTCTGCCCACACTCAGAAGACATACGAAGTCAATGAAGTCGGAGTTTTAAATCCTAGTGAGCGCTCAACACAGAAGCTGTGAGTAATCTGCAAAAGTAACTTACAGTACCTTTGTATATGTTTCCATTTCTGCTTATTTCTCAACTTGGTGTGCTTATTAGCATGATCCTAATTTTGTAACTAAAAACAGCATCGAAAAAAACCCTGATTATTTGATGTAAGTGAAAATGCCTTGTCTAAAGAAATCTTTTGTGTAAAGAATGGAGATTTCTGTGCCTATCACATATAATTGACTGCATTTTTCCATGACTAATTACAGTTTTATGAACTATTGCATATTGGGTGTTAATGTGTCTGACAGGACAATGAAAGTTTTCAACCTTTTGAAACTGCACCTTTTCAGGATCTTCCCCTTTTGAGGTCCTGATGAGGCATGGCTCAAGCATGGAGTTTGAGCTTTCTGATATCCTGTTCATTTGTAGAAATCAGCATGCTGAACTAGATGACTGTGTTCATCACATTTGAGGATGGAAGTAGATCTAAAGGCAGCATTATATTTACCTTTTCAAGTCAGAGATAATTTGATTTGGAATATTGTTGAAATTTGTCTACATTCTGCTGTATGTTTTGAACATTATCATATCTTTTCTTGTAACTTCATTCTAATCATAAATTTATTCTGTAAAATGTCATTCTTTTGAAACAAAGCTAACACCAAAATCTTGGAATTAGAGTTTAATGAGTGTGTATTTTTCTTGCTTGACATTTGTGGCACAATTGATGAGTAAAATGGACACGGGTGTGTGTTGTGGTTTTAGTTGCTGTGTATTTACATTATGCTATCAAAGCTGTCTAATTTGTAAAGGCGAGCAGAATATATAAATCATTATGATGCTGAATTCTTTGGTAATGGGGTTTAGAGGCATAGGTTTTTTCCTGCATAAACCTTAAAATTTGAGAACCCATATGGACCTCTTATTTTTAGTCTCATGAGGTTTTTGTTTATAAAGTATGTGATAATTTACTAAAAGATAGTTTTAATTATTAATTTGCACGTGAAACATTGAAAAAGTAAATATTTGCATGTAATAATTTTATTTAGATATGCAGGACAGGTGGGCTATCTGATTGCGGGGATGAGAACTGTCAGTGAAGCGCAAGTAGGAGACACACTGTATTTACATAGACGACCAGTGGAGCCCTTGCCTGGGTTTAAAGCAGCGAAACCAATGGTATTTGCAGGTGAGGAGTTCACATATTCCAAGGTTGAGGGCCAAAATACTTTTAAACTAAAAGTTTGTCTCAAAAAATGAAAGAAAAATTACTAGAAGATAAATACACATTCTTCCTTTTGTTTTTACTGCTAATGGCATTAGATGGTTTCATTTGGTTGTGTCTTTTGTATGTTATATGTGTCAGTTTATAATTTCATATGTATGATACAGTTTCATATGGTAGATCATATAGGATTCCTTAAGAAATTAACACTTTGGAATCAATTCCTGAGAGCAATTGAATTCATTCCTGAGAGTAATATGAGCTTCCTTCTGTATGGAATTGGTCCATTGTTATATTTGAAACATTTTCCTAAATAGGATGTCTTCACTACACATTATCAGTACATTTAGAATATCAGTAGAGACCCTCCAGCAAGAGCTGACCCTTCATATTATACTAGTGTGGCTGTCACAGTTCATAGTGCTGTTTCATATAGGTATAATATAGATATTTGCAGAAGGAAGACCTTGGTGAATTTCACCAAACTACTCTGTGCTGAATGGGAATCACGCCCTGGTTTTCTCTCTAGAGACCCTCTTATTGGGAGTCAGATGTTTGAACTCAGAGGACATTGAGGATGGATGGGCTGGAGAGAGTCCAGATAAAAGAATAGTAGTAACTCCTGTCACTGGATTGCAATAAGTACAGTTTATCTTTGGTTTCCTTTTTGTTTCTGTGTTTATTTGCTTTAATTTCACCTGTGATTGTAAAATGTAAAGGTTCTGAAATAAATGCAGTATATTTTCTTAATAGGCCTGCTTCCCATGGTATATTGAATTTTTATCCCTTATACTTTTTACAAAAACATAGAAGCATTGTTTAAAACATGAACCCAGTTCTATACTAAGGCTAAAGTAGATGATTAAATATTAAGAGTTATTTATTTTATTTTGAAAGGCAGATTACAGAATAGAGACAGAGAGAAAAAGATCTTCTGTACACTGCTTTACTCTCTAATGGGCACAATGACTGGAGCTGAACCAAATTGAAGCCAGGAGCTAAGAGCTTCTTTTGGGTCTCCCATATTGGTGCAAAGGCCCAAAGATGTGAGGTATCCTCCACTGCCTTCCCAGTCCAAAGGCAGGGAGCTGGACCAGATATGGAGCAACTGGGACACAAATTGGTGCCCACATGGGGTGCCAGCACTGGCTGGCTGAGGGTTAGCCTGTTGAGCCACTGCACTGGCCTTAGATGAGGAACTTGACAATATTACATATTAGGCTTTGTCTGGAGGCAGATTATCATGTGTTAATTAGAAATATTGTATCCGTAGGAATGTATCCTGTAGACCAATCTGAGTATAATAACCTGAAGAGTGCTGTAGAAAAGTTGACCTTAAATGACTCCAGTGTAACAGTTCATCGAGATAGTAGTCTTGCTCTGGGTGCTGGCTGGAGGTAAGATTTATTCATATAGGAGAGTAGCATTATTATAGGAAAAGTTTAAATAATGGATTATTCTTGAACATTTCTGTTGTATACTCATTACTATAAATACTGCCTTTCACATTATGGATTCACATTTTACATTTCCTAGTGATTGAAAACATGTTTATTGGAAGATTTGAATCTAATTTAATAGAATTATGTAAGCATTTAATTATGAAAATTTCTTAATGACTCTTGGTTCACCACTCTTTTGCAAAATAACAATATTTGTGTCACAGGAAATATAGCCCCTGGAACATAAACATTTTGCTGAATGGGTCTCTTCTAGGTTGGGCTTCCTTGGGCTTCTGCATATGGAGGTTTTTAACCAGCGACTAGAGCAAGAATACAACGCCTCAGTTATTTTAACAACCCCTACTGTCCCATATAAAGCTGTTCTTTCTTCAGCAAAATTGATAAAGGTCTGTAATACTCAGTACTGTTTTACATCAGCATAAAAGCAAAACCGCAAATGTGGATGTACAGAATGTCAGAGAAACTGTTAGAATATGACGTCTAATAGCTATGGAAGCTACTCTGACTAATATTAATAAAAGTTGAATTACATTATTAATGACAGAGAGCCTTTTTAAAAACTAATTTAGGAAAACTTTTCTTAACCTGATATAATATATAATAGGTGAAATATTTTGGCTATATGTAATTTTAGATTTCAAGTTAATGATAAAAATATGTATGCCATCTAATTTTCTGTCTGTCCATTTTAAACATTAACTTTGGTATTTTAAAATCTTTTTCAGGAAGATTAAATATTAAGCTAATTATGATGCTTTAAAAGGGTCACATTACATCATATAGTTATGTTATATTCTAAATTGCCCAAGCAATGGGCTTAGGAAATGTTAATAACCAGGATATATTAATAATAGCAGTTGACTACTAATATGAAATGTTTATGATCAGCTTTTAAAATAAAAAATATGTTGAGGTAATATTCTAATTTTTAGGAATTGTTTTATGTTTTATTCCAGTGAATTCCATAACATTGTATTCTGTAATAAATTGTACCTGAAAAGCAAATTTCTAAAAGTCATGATAATTAAGGTTTCTTTTTAACTCATATTTCTCTAATTTTTAGGAATATAGAGAAAAAGAGATAACAATCATCAATCCTGCACAATTCCCTGACAAATCAAAAGTCACAGAATATTTGGAGCCAGTAGTTTTGGGGACCATCATCACACCAGATGAATACACAAGAGAAATAATGATGCTTTGCCAGGTGGAAATGCCATACAGTTAAAGCAACTGTAGTTCACTCCTTTGAAATGGTGATCCCCAGCTCAGGTTTTGCTGTGCTAAGCTTAATTAATTTAATAAGATTTTTTCATAGATCTGTATGTAAGTTATAATGGTACATTGTAAAGTTTGTGAAAAGTAGGATTAAAAGATGTTTGTGCAAAACTTTCAAAATATGGCTTTTAATGATATGCATTTTTCATGAACTTTTTGAAGGCCTCTTGCATATATCAATTTAAAATTTTTGGAACTACCTTCATAATGAGATACACATATGTATGCTTTTTAAACTGCTTTATTTTATTTAAGGATTTATGTATTTGTTTGCAAGAATGATGGGAAAGGGAAAGGCAGAAAGAGATAGAGAGAAAGAGAGATAGTTTTCCATTTGTTGATTCACTTCTGAAATGACTGAAGTACCAGGGCTGGGCCGGGCCAGAGCCAGGAGCCAAGAATCGGATCAAGATCTCACTTGGGTGGCAGGGGCCCATGTACTTGGCCCACCCTCCGCCACCTTTCTCAGCACATTACCAAGGAGTTGCATGTGAAGCAGAATGCTTGGAATTTGAATCTGCTGTCTGTAGCACTAACCCTAAACTATTTTCATTTTAAAGTTACAGACAGTATTTTTGACTTTTTTAATCTAAGAAATTGAGTTTGCTGTCCAAAGGGAATGAATTTATACTAAATTAGCTGAAGTAGCAAAAGTTTTTTTTTTTTTTTAGCCCTTTTGAACACTTGAATGTGGTTGTAAAGATAATTTGTAATACTTGGGAATCAGATTGTGAGATATTTACTACTTTTCTTTAGTTCTTGCCACATTTCAGTAAGTGATTTTATTTACAAGTTGTAATTTACCATATTCCTCAAAAAGTGCCTATTTGAGGTACTCTAACACATACTGGCAAATATGTTAAATGGTGACTAAGGAACTTGAAAGATTTAATTCTTTAAGACTTTGTTTAAAAGTATTTTGTTCAGTCCATTTTTCTGAACCTAATTTATTTATATGCAAAACAGGAAATTATGGTTTGCTTTATTTATAGTTACATTTGATTAACCTTTAACTGAAGTAATATAATTCAAAAAAGGTAAAGATAAAAAATGGTAAAACAGATTAAAACTTTGGAGGCAAACATAATAATTGAAATGCAGAATGGTTCTTGCTGTTGTATTACTAGTGCCTAAGTCTTTATTGACAGTAAAAAAAAATTTTCCTTTATTTTTGTGTATTCCTTATTAGGATTTGCTATGTGGAAATATAAACCTGTGTATATAAAATTACTTTAAATCAGTGTTTGAATTGGTTATCATTAAACACATTTTCCATTTCCTTTTTTAGGCTCGAAGAGCAGTTCAGAAGAATGTGATGTTTATAGATCAAAACAGAGTTATGTTGAAATATCTCTTCCCTTTGAATGAAATCGTGGTAGATTTCTATGACTCTCTGAAGTCTCTGTCTTCTGGATATGCTAGGTAAAATGATATCAAGTATCAAGAGGATGCTAATGTTTCAGTTCATCAATAATCCCAGAGCTGTTGAAGGTAGTTTAGAATCACAGCCTAAGGTTAGAAAGGCCTGGAACAACCTTACAGGAATTAGAGAATATATAGTTTGTCTGTAGGAGAAGCAGTTGCTTCAGTTCATTATCCAATTCTGTTGTTTTTAATGAAAAATACCTAGTGCCCTTTTCATGAAAAGAGCTGTATTGCTTCCTCCTTTTTGTCAGTTGAGAGTTCTGCATACAGCTGCAAGTTGAACCTTGCAGTTTGTTGCCAGTGTATCATTCACGTAGCTCAGGTAAGTGGCTCAAGTTAGTTGGGTCCCTGCCATGTGGAAAACCCAAATCTAATTTCAGTTTGGCCCAGCCACATCTGTTGTAGCCATTTAAAATTAAAAGATCTTCACTTGGTGACCAAAAATTTGAAATCAAAGGCTTTCTTCAAAGTTTATTTTTCAATTTAAAAGGGAGAGAAAGAAGTAAAGAGGCACACGCACACGTCTTCAATCTGCTTGTTCAATCCTCAGATTCCCGCAACAGCCTCTATTGGCCAAAGACAGGAGCATGATACTAGCCCAGATGCGTGGCAGGGACCCAGCTAAGGAACTGGAAAACCTGGCATTCTGATACGGGATTGGAAATCAATCCTAAGTGGCATCTTAAGTGTTGTGTCATGTTCTTTTCCTGTCAGCTTCTAGTACAGAGCCTTTAATGATGCTTAAGGAAACTACTCTTTGTCCCCAAGACTGCATCCGTGTCTCCTTTTGGAGTTAGAAATGTGTACACCATTAGAACAGAAATTAGATTTCAGTGTGCTGGTTTTGAAATACACTCTCTATAAAATTATTTATTTTTGAAAAATGTGCTTTCCATAATGCATAAAACAGCATTTGGTGCTGTAAATAGCATCATGATAAGGGACTAGATGTGTTTTATTATCTCTTTGTATTTTGCATAGTACCTAATGAAGCAAGGATTTTTAACAACTATTTTCGTGATAATTAGAATGAAAATTTTCAAAAAATTTCATGTATTTACAATTCCAGGCAGCTGTTAAAATTAAGATAATAGGAGCATTGCCCAGGAATGGAAAGATTTCAAAGGTTCACTAAAATCTTTTCTTGTTAAATATCAGTTTTGTAAATTAAAGAGTTAAACTTACCTATTTTGATTATATTGCTAATAGGAATAGCTGAAACTAAGTGCTTTCATGTGCCAAGATAGGCTCTGTTTGAAACACGTAAGCATACTAGCTATTGCTTTAAATGCCTTACGTGTACTTTTTAGTTGTTAAGAAGTCCTGTGACGGTTCAACCCAAAGGGCTTTACAGGAAATCCAAGTCTCATTAATGGTTCTGTATCCAATGTCAAAGCATTTGTACACACAGACACTGTGAATGGTGCTTTCACAGTTGGCATCATCTGGAGCCCACCTGCTGTTGGCAGCATGGGAAAGTGGCTGTTTGTCTTCAGTGATGCTTCTCCCTGCTTTGGTTTAACCACTTTGTTCTTCCTTCTTTAGACCTATTGACCCTGCTTACGTTTTCTATTTCAGAAATGTAATGAGATAAGTTTATTCTTTGATGTAGGTGTTCAGATCCATTTACATGAAATTATGTATATGACATTTTGATGATGAAGTGAGCTGATTTTCAGTGAGAGGATTTGAAAGGAATGGAAGGAAGAAATTTTGTAAATAAGCAAAAATACAATCTTCTCAGAAGTATAACGTTTATTACCTGCATTTTTTCTCTTTGTTAGTTTTGATTATGAAGATGCTGGTTACCAGACTGCAGAACTTGTTAAAATGGATATTCTGTTGAATGGAAATCTTGTGGAGGAACTAGTGACGGTTGTACACAAGTAAGCTGAATAAATGCTAATCATGGACTGTAAAAGTCATCACTTTGTTAGTCTTTCTATAGTTATTGTTTGTCTAATTTTATTTGACAAGCTAGATTTTAAACATTATTCAATTTTTTGCCCCATATTTATCTGATAAGGAAGGATAGAAATGCAGTAGCTAGAAAAGTGTCATGGAGAAAACTTGCTCTTAACAGATAAAACTAAAGGACATCTAATGGGCTTGTAGCTTTAATAACAAAATTTGTCTATGTTCAAAAGAAAATGATAGACCTACATGCTCAAGAAATGGCAAGTTGGTTAAGAAACATCACAGGGCAATCATTATTTATTAAGCAATTAAAACTATTATGGACTAGTTAAAAAGTATTTAAACATGAATGTAGGCTTTAATATACGTTTTAATTTTAAACATTTTATATGCAAAAGAATGACTAAAAGAAAATATTTTAAGACTTTGCAAAATGCTTACTAACTGATTTTCAACAGGTAAGGGTATGAGGAATGGTTTTTTTATTCTTCAACATTTATTTCCAAATTCTCTGTAATATAGGGTATATTTAATTTTTAGAATCAAAAGGCATCTGTGATTCAGAGAATAAAGTGTTTACAAGTTTCATTTGACTCTGCTTAATAAACCACTATTCAGTTAATCATGCATGTGCATTAGAATATGAATTTGTATTTTTTTTGATTCAGAGACAAAGCATACTCTGTTGGCAAAACCATATGTGAGCGTCTCAAGGATTCTCTTCCTAGACAGCTTTTTGAAATAGCAATTCAAGCTGCAATCGGAAGTAAAATCATTGCAAGAGAAACGTGAGTTGAAATTCATTTTTGTGCCTGGACAAGTTTGAGAAATGACATACCTACAAAGCTTGAGTACCAAAAATTTAATTAATATCAGCATACGATTTTAATTTAGCTTATAGAAGCAGTATGATAGAACTGCCAGTGCTGCTGATTTAAGCATCTGTGGTTTACATTTGCCATATTTTTATTGGATGGCTAATTAGAACTTCCTTCTGAGTTAGGCATTTATATGTGGTGTTAGCCCTTGAGGTACATCATAGCTAACAGAAACTCAAATTGAAAGGGTACATCTCGAAAAGAAAAGATTAGGGAAGACATCACTTTCCCAGGGATGGAGAATGTCAGGTAGGAATGCTAATCGTGCGTTAGCCTCTGCATTGTAGCTTAGGGACCTCATGGATTCCAGTATACATGGAAAGAAGATAGGTTAATTACTCTTGCCTTCTCTTTTTGTGAAATGCATGAGTCAGAATTAAATAAGGTACCCAGCAGGAAACAAGTTCAAGAAGTATATACTAGTACTTCTTTCCTTCATGATACTGAGGCATCTGTTAACTCAGTTATGAATCAGAAATTGCTGTTAAGTCTAGCTTATTCAGTAGTGGGGAAATATGACCATCATTTTCATATAGATGAGATAAATTGAGGGCTATTGTTGCCAATGAATTTTATTCAGCTCTGTTTGGGTTCAGGTATTCTGTTCATTAATACCCAAAGATTAGGCTGAATGGAGTTGGTAACCAGGGATTATTCTGGAAAGCACAACTTAAAATGTAGCAATTGTTGTGACATTGTAATAAAGGAGAGAATAACTTTATGAAAAACAAGAAGATAATTTTAAAAATGCAGCAGTTAGTAAAATGAAGAAATTTCTCCAGTTTGAGTAATGACATGGATACATTAAAATTTATCATGAGATGGATTTCATAAAAGACAGTCTTGTATATACTCTTTATCTATATTCTAGGCATTTTTCCAAATTTAGGAGTAGATAGACATCATTAATGTTTCCTATAGTAGTAGCAGTAGGATTTTTAGGTTGAGCCTAAAATATCCTTACATAATCTTGTAATCATGGTCATACCTTATTCCTATTGGGACTACCAGACCCTACTGCTGCAAATGTTGACTGTTTTTGTTGAACTTGTTTTTTATATTGAAATATAAGAGCATTTGTGCTGTATTATTTCTTCACAGCAATTATCTGTAGGTGATGAAACTGTAAATAAAATCCTTTAGTAAAAGGGACATTGTTTTTGCCCATAAAGCACTTTTAAACAGCATAATGAATTTATGTACTTAAACAGAATTTCTTCTTTTACAGCGTGAAACCCTATAGAAAAAACGTTTTGGCAAAATGTGTATGTATCGAGCTCTATGTATTTTACCTTTTATTTCATCTGTTTTCTAAGTTTAAAACTGTGTATTAGTTCCTATTGTTGGTTTTGATGCACCCTTTTCAAAAAGGTGAATTTCAGTTTGACTATGATTACTTTTCTTTTTTTTACGTGTTCTTAAATATTTCTAGTTATTTCTAAGACCTGGGTAAGTTTTTTTTATGTAATATAAACATTTTGAAGATAGAGGTTACGTCTTCTATTTGGAAGTGTGAAATTACCTCCTGTATTGTTTAGCTGGTTTGCTTTCTCAATTATGAAAACTTATTCTTGATTCTGCTATTTTTGCAAAGTGAATAACTTCTAAATGTTTAGTATGCTTAATTTCTCATGCATTTATGCTGTTGTGATCACGAGTTTCTTTTAAAGACTAGCTTTGTAATCCAACATTCCAGGCCTGACTCACTGAGATTAGCAGTTCTTGCTTGACATGTATCTTTGCAGATGTTCACTCCCATCTCCTTAAAATGCAGCCTTAACGTAAGAATGTAAGGAAATCAGATTTGCAGAGAAGGTTCTGTCATCACTTTGGAGGTGCCTAGCTCTTATAGGTGCTTAGCATTGTATAGTTGTCTGTGGAGTTTTTGACTTACTTTTTAAAAAAAATTTTTTTCAGTATGGTGGTGATATTACCCGAAAAATGAAACTTTTAAGGAGACAAGCAGAAGGAAAGAAAAAATTGAGGAAAATTGGCAACATTGAAGTTCCAAAAGATGCTTTTATAAAAGTTCTGAAAACACAACCTGATAAGTAACAAGTGGGAAACAAATAAAAGATTTCTTATAAATTAAAAATGTCTAATCTTTGTGACAATGTGTTTTATCAATGTAACATTGAAAATTATAAAACCTTCATTACTTTCAGGGTTTTCAGATGTAAATAAAAGGAGTGGTGATTTGGTAAGAGCTAGGATTCTAAAACCAGACTGTGTACTCTACTGTTTGCGTTCCATTCACCCATTAGCAAGGTGACATTAACCAGATAACTTTTGTTACCTCTTTAGTAAAATCAGGATTATACCTCTACTTCTGTAGGTTATAAAGATTCAGTGATGCTATACTAACGTGTAGTCAGCACTTGGTGTACTGCAGCTTTTCTTTGTGCATTTTTTAGATAATAAAATATACCATAATTAATATCCCATCAAGCTTAATGGCTTGCTACTAGCAGCAGCTGTTACTAATGAAAGCTTAATTGTGTATATTTCATAATGAAGGACACTATAGTTTATAGTTGTAAGCCTACTGAAGATCACACAGCCTGTAAGTACTTCAGTTAATATCCAAGCTCTTAAATCCATGTCTAATCTGGGCACAGATGATATTATAACAAGATAAATAATTTAGCTGCTGATTTTATGACTTCTACCTTGAATGAACTAAACAAAGAAGAAAGATTTTCAGTATTAAGACCACCAACAGCGAAGAAACACAGATCATTATGTTATCAGAATCTTTTTTTATATTCATAGCAGTGGAAAAATGGAAGTGTTTATGAAGCAGGAAATACCATATCACAGAATGTTCTGCTGTCCTATTACTGCCCAGGGAAGTTATAAGTTGCTATGTGGCACATAACATAAACTAAACATATGCTATTTAGTGTTTGTATTTGTTAAATTCAGATATAATCTCTTCATGTATAATTTAAGGAAAATAACAACAAAAAAAATTGCACATCACTTGAGCAGAAGCATCTTTTCCTTGGTACTTTTCCAGACAGCTGTCTTCTGTCTTCCCCTCAAAAACATGACATTTCTCAAAATTTTAGCAAGCAACAAAAAGGTTTAGGGGCAGGCTTTGGGCTATAGATGTAAATCATGTTGTCCCATGTTGGTACCTGTGCCTGATACCCAGCTCCACCTCTGATCCAGCCTCCTGCTTATAGACACAGGGAGGAACTGGGGTAATGCCTCCAGTGATCAGGTTCCTGCCATGGAGTGGGAAACAAGGACTGAGTTCCCAGCTTCAGCCTTCTCTACCCATTGTGGACATTTGGGAAAGTGAACCAGTGTGCTCACTCTCTTCCACTCAGGTATTAGAGACAATACATTTTCAGAAGTCTTTAAAAAAATATTAAAGGGACCACTAGAAGCTTCTGTTATTTAGAATAACAATTGAAGATGATAAAATTCAGTTTTGACAACTGGGATTCAAATAGTAACTTCATCAAACTCCAAATTTTTTAAAGGCTTATCTTATTTTACCTGCACGTTACAAAGAGTTAAAAACAGAACTATCTTCTTTTATCTACTGGTTCACTTCCCAAATGTTCTCTTGAGGCACCAGAACTGGGTAAATGAAAGCTGGGGAGCCAGGAGTGTCTTCCAGATCCTTCTACATGGATACAGGGGCCAAAGGCATTTGGCCATCCTCTACTGTTTACCCAGGCCACAGGCCAGGAGCTGGATCTGAAGTGGAGCAGCCTGGGACTGGACCCAGGCACTTGGAACAAGGCCTGACACTCAAGACATTTGAAAACCACTTATTTCTAAGGCTTTTAAAAATTCATCATCTGGAATTGAAGTAGCATATTTACCCTGGATTTATTTATTTGCTAAATCTTTAAGTACATCTTAGTTACATCTAAGTACATACATATATATTTATACACATTTTAAATCAGTATATGTGTGTATATATATAAAAGCTTCTATCAGGCAGCCTTTAAATACAAAAATGCAAAGGCACATGAACACTGCTTTTACTTGCTATGGAGTTAACCCTGACAAATGACAGACATGTTCCTAGTGTCAAACCACAAGTAAATGCAGGTTTATAAGCACTAGTTTTTGAATTTTCTCAAAAATGCAAGTGTTAGACTTCTGGAAATAAAATTTAGATAACTTGTTTGTTTATTATAAGCTTTATTTGAGATAAAGATAGAAAACAATATACTTTTATTTGAACTTTATGCAACTTATGGCAATCTAAAATAGTTAACAATCTTATATTTTGTATTTCAGATATCTTATGTAATAAAGCTACTAAGTGTAACAATAATCAGAAAACAAAGTGTTTCCTTAAGTGTGTTGCTACTTAGGTATAAAGCTCTTAACTGCAAAGATGATTATATTAAGGGCATGAACCCAAGCCATTTAATAAAAATAACAGCATATTTATATAAAAGTGCTATACAAGAGGGTGCACAGAAACATGCACTTACACGTATGTTCAAAAAGGATGTAAACGCTCCTTTTAGGCACTGTCATCTCTTCAGTCCTTTCTAATAACAGCGGGGTTTTTGACATCCAAGTGCTACTGTGAGATGTCTAAGGCAACCACGTGCAGGAGAGCAGGTTGAGAACGCACAGGGCGGCATTTCCAAAGGAAAGGTCTGTGGCGGGGTTGAAACCTGAAAATCTTGGAGTGTAATCTTATAATTAAAGATCTGTGATTGCCACCAGAGTGCTGTCACAATTTGCACCTTTTGTGCCAATCTTCACAATGACTTTAAGCAAGCAGACAGTTCGTCCGTATGCTACTTCATAGGTTACTGTGTGGCTTCTGTACTTCATAATTACCAGTTTTATAAGCAACTACTCCTAAACTCTAGTGTAAAATAGACACTAATACTAAGCATGGAATGTTTAACATAGATACCAGACTTTTTCAAAATCGCATTTTCAGAATTCCCCACACTTTATCATATTGCATAGCTGAGAATTCATCTACTACTTAAAGTGTTGTTTTCCTTCAAGCAGAATTGCTCCAATCTCCTTCAATGTCCTTCTTTCATACTGTATAGTGGATCCACAAGTTTATTGTGCACATGCATTAAACCTTAAAGAAAAAAAGCACAGTTCTAGTTGTTTTTTATGATGTCCAAATGCTTTCATTTACTTTAGAACACAGAAGATTTTTAAGTTACAGTATTGAGTTCCCATCTTACAAGAAAGTTTACTGAAAAAATGTAGAGAAACACTTCAGAGTGTTTAAACTATCAAGTAAAAATGACTTTACAATCATTTATAAAATAGGGTGGACAGAGAATGTTGAAAGGTACAGAAGCAGAAGCAGTCCTTCAGAGAGCCTGCACTATGACAAGAGGAGTTTGATAATGACTTGGTAAATGCATTTTAAGTACATCTAAAAGTGTATTCCGATTTGAGTGCTCTGCAAGTTCTACTATACTTCTGGCAGAGCTCAAAATTGCTGTCTTAACAAAGGTAGCTTTCCTCTTCCTATGTAATCCAGATTTGCTAACCTGGCAAATTATTTCCCACTATTCTGGCACATGTGTATTGATGATAAGGGTTACTACCAGATTAGCGCATTCCACACTGAGGTTTACTAAGATAAAGACCCTGTATTAAATTAAGTTTAACATTTTTTAATTACTACATATTACTATGACTTGTCTATTAAATCTTCTTGGGAAGTAACGTATTTTCCATTTGTTCATACCCTACTGCTTGAGTACCATATTTCTTTTCAAAAGTTCAGAAAATTGTCTTGATCTAACTATGAAGAGTTTCTATTTTGGAGATTAAGTAAATTGGATTTTGTAGGATTAACATGGGGGCATACCATTTTGTTAGAAATTGGGATTAATAAACTCAGGACATAGGAAAGTTGTTACAAAACAAGTATTTCTTGCTGGGAAGGTTGCAAAAAGGATTAAAAAAAATAAGGTCTGTGAGGAAGATCAGGTTTTATGAGATTTGCAGAGAGCAACGAGGTCTTCGAAGAAGGGAAGGAGGTGAAAAGCAGAGATAGGGACCCTCTTGTAGCCCACAGGCCCTAATCGCTAAGAGCACAACAATAATGAAAGGTAGTTTCAGCCATCTGATTTTGAAGATACATAATTTTCTAGGAAACTACCCTGGAGAGGGTAATTTTTACATTTAATTTGTTATGTGGGAGACCAGAATAAAGTTCCTGGCTCCTGGCTTCAGTGTGATCCAAGCCTCTAGCCAGTTCAGCCATTTAGGGAGTGAACCAGTGACAGACCTCTTTCTCTGTCACTCCTCACTCTTCCAAATAAATTAAACAAAAACATTGTTAGTTCATTTAAAAATTGAAATATAGTAGTGCCAGTAAATAAGTACGCATTAGAATAGCATCTGGTGGGCCCAGTGTGATGCCTCAACTGCTAAATCCTCACCTTGCCAGTGCCAGGATCTCAGATGGGTCCCATCCCGCTCCCTGCTTGTGGCCTGGGAAAGCAGTTGAGGATGGCACAAAGCCTTGGGACCCTGCACCTATGTGGGAGACCCAGAAGAAGCTCTCCTGGCTTCAGACTGGCTCAGCTCTGCCTGTTGAGGCCATTTGTGGAATGAACCAAGATGAAAGATCTTTCTCTGTTTCTCCTTCTCTCTGTAAATCTAATCTGCCATTCCAATAAAAATAAATTTTTAAAGAATAGCATCTGTCATGCTAGGCATGTGTTTGCAAGCAATGAATCTCAACTGAACTTGAACTATGGTTATGCAACAAGGTGGAGGAATCCACCATGGGGGGAGGGGTATGGGAGGGGTGGGGGGAATCCCCAGCACCTATAAAACTGTACTACATAATACAATGTAAGCAACAATAAAAAAAAAAAAAAAAAAAAAAAAGAATGTTAACTACTAAAAAAAAAAAATAGGACAATGATGCTATTTTGTTCTTTTAACCAATAAAACTTAATTTTTAAATTATACTAATCATTCACAATGGAATTATAATGAAGTTTACAGGAACATAACAAGCACACTTCATTTTAAAAATGTGTACTTCCTCTCATTACTCTTTAATAAAGAATTATATGATAGTCAAGAATTAAAAAAAAAAAAAAGAATAGCATCTGGTCACTTTTAAAGTCTTGCCTATTATTAAATACTCATTACACTATAAACCTTTTCTGGTAAAAACCAAATTGGGCAAAGGCTAGTAGATTTATTCATACCAGAAAAAGGGCATGTTAAATCAATCTGAAAACTGGCATTAAGGGCCTGGTGCAGTAGTGTAGCGACTAAAGTCCTATCCTTTAACTCACCTAGATCCCATATGGGCTCCAGTTCTAATCCTGGAGGCCCCACTTCCTATCCGGCTCCCTGCTTGTCCCTGGGAAAGCAGTTGAGGATGGCCTTGGGACCCTCTACCTGCATGGGAGACCTGGAAGAGGCAGGCTCCTGGATTCGGATCGGCTCAGCTCTGGCTGTTGCAGCTCTATGGGGAGTGAATCAACTGATGGAAGATCTTCCTGTCTCTCCTCTGTATATCTGACTTTGCAATAAAAATAAATAAATTTTAAAAAACACTAAAATTTGTGGAAAATGAGGATTCTTTTTATTAACTAAAAAGAAATGCATTCTGAAGAACTACATGGAAATATATGACTAAAACTCCATCCACATCCACCTCTGTCCTATCCGTCATTTGTCACTCAGGTGCCCCTCCATTTCTCTGTCATATTATAAGGAAGCTAACAATGTTTCAGTTAAAAATATTCAGTTTAATTTGATATGTCTGTGGCTTGATTCAAAAACTAGTACTTTAAATGATAAAAATATAAAATGGCAATATTGAACAATGAGAAAATACTAAAGTAAATTATGTGTACTCTTTAAAAGTGCTTTGGAACAATATTTTATAAAACAATGCTCATAACAATTGCAGATACAACTAAAACAGCACAGAAGATTGAAATTTTGCTTTCAAAATATGAGACTACTTTCAGTATTTGCTAGATTTGAATCATCCACAGACTACCTTCAGACCTGTTGTTGCCTTGTTTGTAAGTAGAGGCTACTGGTTCCCTTTCCATGGGAAATATAATTTTGTTATAATTTTGTTATAATTTTGTTACAGCATAGACTGTCTTTCTGAATAGTCTGCTGTACTCTTCCCGCAGGACACATTATTGCAGGAACCACTAAGAAACAATGCTCTCAAATGGCAGAACATCAGTTTTAAAATAAATCATAATTTTAGGCAAGGTCAATGTGTCTTGGGAAATATGGCAGTTTTTTAAGCCTCATGATATCTTTAAAAAAAAGTTTGGTTTATTTGGTGAAATTTTCTAGTCCATGAGAAACATCTATTTACTAGAGTTTTAAAACATTTTGAAAATATAACAGAATTAGCACACATGCTATACACTTTGTGAATTACTGACTGACTTGTGTAACCAGGTAAGTAATTTGTGATAACAGCTATATAATTACAAGTGTTTTTGAAGTGGACATGCTCCCCAGCGGTTAAGATGCCTGCACCCCACATCCAAGTTTGCAGATACAATCCACAGCTCTGGTTCCTCATTCTAGCTTCCTGCCGCTGCTTCCTGGGCGTTGCTAGTGATGTAAGTGCCTGCTGCCCACAAGGGAGACTCCGATTACGTGCCTGGCTCCAGTTTTGGCCTGTTGTAGACATGTGGCAAATGAACTAGCAGCTCTCATACTCAAAATATATAAAAAAAGGAAAAGTCCAGGTGCTTTATATAATACACGTTTATCTAGAGTGCTTGTTTTTGTTGATATACAGACAGAGCTCATAATCAGGGAATCGGTTCTAAACTGGGATCAAATTATTCCTTGAAAAATCTTTAAAGCACCAATTACATCAAGCATATGCAGCTTTGTTATAGGCAACTTAGTACAGTAAAAAGGAGAATTAATGAATTAGACTACAGGAAAAAGGTAAAGGAAAATCAACATTTAGAAATCTACAAACTCCTCTTTCCCTGCAGAGTTTATTCCATCTTACTTTAACATTTACTCATCATCACTTCATTATTTCAAAGGTAGAAGGAAGGGGGGAGAGCAAGCGAGAGAGGTTCTAACTGCTGGTTCAGCCCAACTGCCTGTCACAGCCATGGCTGGGCTGATGCCAGGAACTGAGAGCTCCAACCAGGTCTCTCACTTAGTGGTAAGAACCTAAGCTCTTGAACCATCATCTGCCTCACGAAAATATTAGGACGCTGGACTGGAAATGCAGAGTGTTTGGGACCTGAATCAAGCACTCTGATCGGGATGGGAACATAAAAAGTGGCACCTTAGCTTGCTGTACCACGACACCTGCCTCCAGCACAACTTTAATATATCAGAATGCATTGTTTGGATTGCATGACTAGGTTCTAAAAACAGTGTGAGGAAGTGGGGCTGAGGTACTTCTGGTAAACATGAAAAGGTCAGAAAAGACACAGATGCATTTCCTTTTGGTGATTTGAAAACAGTATGAAAGTAAAATATTACATTTTGAGTCTCAAGAAAATTGAATTTCCTGAAAATACAGATTACAGATACACTCTTCTTAAAACAAAAGTAGGAAACTACCCTTGCAGCTACAATTATCTGTGTTGAGAATGTCCTGTTTTTGAAAAAAACTATTGTCAGCGCAATGCTGTTTTTCTATTAACAGCCTAAGTTTTTCCTGTTTTCTATAACCAAACATCTCACAGTCTACCTCCTAAACTCAATGCTCACCTTTAAAGTATTTCACAGTTTTAACTCTTAATTCTAAGGTAGCATCTTCATCACATACAAAGATTGTTTGGGGATGCTGCTGGAAAGCCGACACAGTCCACATGTGATTCACTCCTTCTTCTATTGCCTTGTACAGAGCAAATGCCTTGTGAGCACCTGTTATAAGGATCATTACCTGGAAAAGCATAAACATAATGTTTTTATTAATGGATAAACGATGTGACACATGAGTAATAACTCTTTAGAAGTGGATTTTAACAATGATATTCTTCCAATAAAAACATAAAAATAACTCCTCAATTCACTCAAAGTCCTTATTCTTGCTAAGGTAACAGGTTAGCAGAAAGTGTCTCTCATGGAATAAAGCTAAATAGTATTTTATTATGGAAAGTCAGTCTAATATCTGGATATTAGCATAGTAATACTGCTGTGTGAGAGATTGGGAATAATGATGAAAAACAAAAGGGCTGCTTGAAAAAATAGAATTACATGCTTTTAATAATTTATATACTCTGTTCCAATCTATTAACAAAAATTATTCAGAAAAGTGAGAAATGAATATATTTAAAAGCAATCTGGATAAGTCTGATGACTTTTTTTTATTGAACATGTGGTATCTAAACTTTTCTTGGAATAAAAACTGGAGTGAAAGGATTAGGGTTTTACTTACACAAATGAACTGCAGTCTAAGCTGTATGTAAACAAACTACAGAACATCCAACTTCGTGGTCTCAAATCCCTAAACATCTATTAAATAATTCAAAGACCATATGAAAATCTGAGTATTTATGTGTCAGAATAAATCTCCATTTTTGTATTGAATTTGAATTTTGAAATTCAAAATCTACAGATAAATTTATGTAATGTAAATCTTCAAAGTTTTTTTCTGTTAAAAACTGTTAATGTCACTGTAGTTCTGCAAAATAGCTCTGTAGAAACTGTTCCCAACAAGTATCTACGATGTGACAGGCACTGTTAGGTTTTGGATATACATGATGCATAAGCTCATGTTTCCTCTGAACTAACGTGATCCTGCTACCAGGAAAAAAAAACAGTTTTGGGTTTCCATATAAAATGATAATTTATAATGAACTGACAGGATTTGTTCTGTTCTCAAAGAACGAAAAGGCAACCAATTAAACACTTTAAAAAATAATCACAGTCTATGGCTCAGAGTTCTTGCATTTTTAAATATACCAAATTCAGCATAACTCTCAATAGGATTTCTTTTGGCTACACTCCCTATAGAGCCAAGAAGCATCTTACAGTGAGGCACCTTAGGGTTCCAAAGCAGGGCAGTACAACTAGCTTTGCATGTTTGTCCCAACAGTCCTTTTACAATATTTCAGTAATAAATTAACACCATCTGATAAGTGTCTTTGAGGATCCCAAACTGAGAAGCAAGAATGGACAAGTGAAGCAGTAACTCAAAAGATGTTATACCTAATTCTTAAATTACAGCTCCGAAAAACTTAATTTCTTTGATTCGTAAATATGTCAATGAGACTAACCAAATATACTTCGTAGAAACCAGGAAACAACTTTTACTGAAAAGAGAATACAACCCAACTGTATCATTCCACATCACAATCCAGCCAAAACAGCATCAAAGAAAGAAGACCAAAGAATAAAATCTTACTTCTCTAGCATCCATCACTGTCCCCACACCAACGGTTAGTGCCATAGTTGGCACTTTCGATAAATCGCCATCAAAATATTTAGCATTTGCCAAGATTGTGTCCATTGCTAGAGTCTTTAATCTTGTCCTTGAAACTAAACTGGATCCTGGCTCATTGAAAGCGATATGACCATCTGGACCAATTCCTTTCAAAAGAAATACACACAAATATAAAGTAATTAGTGTTTCTCATATATAATAAAAACATTTACTTAAAGTCCTTTGTGGTTGTAAGAGAAAAGGAAATGGTTAAAAACACTTTGGTTCATTTGACAGCCATATTCCTACTACACCTCAACATATTTCTATATTTGATTCAACAGATGTTTCCGTTTTTGTTATACATTGCGCTGAGCTACCATCATTAACAATAAACTTCAGCATCTTTTTACACTATTATGTTTTACAGTACAGAAAGCATTTTCACATGCATATTTATTTTTTAAAAAACAAAAGGAAACTTCAGTGCTTCAGGAAAACAAATTAGCTACTTGGGTTATAATTTAGCAAATATTAAGACAGGACTCAAAAATAACTCTGTGATTCTCAGATGTCATTATATTCACACTCTAATCTGCTTGCTTCTCCAGATTTGGAAATTAACCAGTGAACCTATTTCTAGTTTCCTTACTTTCAAAAATGAAGACAATATAACATCTAGAGCAGTAAGTATTTCAAAAATTTTTGCTGTAACTATTTCAAGAAATAATATTTAATAACACAAATAATACTTGATACTTATTGTACATTTAGGCACTTATACAAAAAAGCATAAAATATACTTACCCCCTTAGAAGTTATGCAAGCTATTTCTTATTATATTACTTCATTAACAAAACAAAAAGGAAATCCTACAGGTGACTATTGATTTCACAAATAACCATGACAACCAGTTTAAAAAACACTGCTTCAAAAGGATCTACTGCCAGCTCTGAGATTTTAGGATTGCTTCTAAACTAACATTATAGTACTCCATCTTTGACAGACACAGAAAACTTTCATAAAATCAGCTGCATGAAACAAGTTGTTTTATTTTGGGCAATTTCAATCAAAAATTATATATACAGGTGCTCTTGAGCCATTAAAAAATCTCTTATGTTAAAATCTGTACATTTACTTTGATATGTATATGTTATAACACATAGCTTATAACCTCAACAAAATTTCCCAAAGAACCACCAGGTAAGTAAGACAGAGTAGCCTGGTTTTAAAGGATGAAGGAATACATATTTCATGCAATAGAGACAATTTACCAAAGCACAACAATCTAGGAATCTTTAATGTGGAAGCATACATTTTTAATGTGAGGTCCTACATGTAGCTATTATTAATGGATTATTCTATTACATCTGCTTACAAAGTATAATTAGACATAGGTTTAAATACATCGGTGAAAGTATTCTGTTTCTCAGATTTACACATGCACAAATATTTATATACATGAACAGAGGAAAAGATGAAATCAGGAAAATAAACAAAAGAGAAGTTTTACTGAGATAACACTAGTGGTTCTCATTGATGATCTGGGCCCCATAGAAGTATATATCCACAGCTAAACTAAAGTTATAAGCAAAGCGTAGTAAGGGAAAAGTGATATATTTACTTACGGGCTAGGATTAACCGAGAAACTGGCTTAATGATTAAATGATTTTTAATGTAGATAATTCATTTTTCTATAAAAATGTACTTATGAATATGAAAGGCAGAGAGTGAGAGAGCTCTGTTCCATTGGTTCTTTTCCAAAATGTCTATAATGGCTAGGGCCCCGTCAAACCAAAACCAAGACCAAGAGTTGGGAACTCAATCTAACTCTCCCAAATGGGTGGCAGGGACGTAGTACTTGAGTCATCATCCAATGCCTGCCAGGATGTACGGTAGCTGGAACCAAAAATGTAATCAGGTCTTCAATGAACTCAGGAACTAGGGATGTGGGCTAGGCCAGATGCATGTCTCAAATGTGGCAAATATGTATTTGGCTTTAAGTCTAATTTAATATATTAGTACATCTATGTACTAACAGTACATTTATATATATCTATGTACATCAAAGTATATCTATGAGACAGCTCAAAAATGCACATTTTGTATCTCCCTAATATTCACATAGTTATGTAGGAAGAGTATAAATTTCATGAAAGGACTTCACCTTCACTGCTGTATCTTTATATTTATGACAACACATAACTTGAGTGGCTGTCAATAAACAGTTGAATAACGCTACTTTCTGGTAATCAAAGTATAATTTCTTTCAACTTCTCTTCTGCTGTGAGCTCACTACAGAAGCTAAAAGATTATAGTGCTTAGGCAGAGTATCTGTGGTCTAGAACATTCATTCTGGATTGGAATCTTGACCATGACTATAGAAAGAAGACACGGAGACCTAAAGCACTGGATGATGGTACTGCACAGAGGGTAATGAGTACCTACTTCTAAGATCTGAGGTTGCAAGGAACCGGTTTTTTCAACTCTTCCTTAGTATTGTGCTACCCCAGTGCCATTCCAATTAATTTGCTTTTAATTAGTTCCATTTACAGAGAATCAAAATCACCAACCAAAGAATCCAATCATGTAATCACAATAGGATGTAAATATGTCTATAAATATGTCTCTTCATTTTTTTCTTTTTAAAGAAAAATGGTTATTTTAAACATTAGTATTATGGATCTTACATACTAAAGTACAAGTTTCATCTTACTCTTGGGCCACAGCAGGAATTCAAGATATACCACCTTACTGTGTCTCAACACTCTTGCCACACACAAAAAAAAAAACATGAGAATCATCAGAGCATAAATTTTCTTCTTTTTCTTCTCTCCCAAAGTATTCGAAGACCTGCTCTAATGCTCTGGAGTTAATAAATATCTTTGAGCTGTTTTCATTTTGTTTCTAATGCAGAGGAGTAGAAAACCCCATTGTGGTTTCAAGTCCAATCTGCAATCTCTATTCCAACTTTACCTTTAATAAAGCTGACATTTTGATCCCATTTGGCACAGTTCTTAGTGTTTTTATTAACCAAACCCTGGAACAAAAGAAGGGCAAGTGGTAAGACCCAGAAACCAAACCTCATCTGAAAATCCAATGATAATATACCTAGACCAATAAATGTAAAGAATCAAATTAGATTCTTTTAAGAAAATATACATTTAATGAGTAAGAGGGAATGCTGAAGAAGAAAAAGTTCGGAGAAAAAAGTTGAATAAGTGAACCCTTCTCTCTTTATGCATAGTGTGTCATTCGAATGGTAAACACTGAGCCATCGCAAGACTTTCACTGAATTGTAGAGAAGTGTTCTTAAAATGTTTTTTTTTTTTCTTTTTTCTGGGAGTTGGAGTCATGGATATTATGGGGGGAAGCAAGGGAAGCAGAGGACTCCTGGAAGCTTTACTGATAAAACAGTTTAAAGTTCTTTTTAGTAAGAGTTAGTGATACACACACACAATTATAGTTTATGCTTTATCTAGTTAAAGGGCGAGAGGAAATGATTTACAGTGCGAAAAACATGAAAAAAAAATGAGGTAACAAACAATGAGAAATGACTTAAAGATTTGTGTAAAAAGAAGCGACTTCTACCACAGTAATTGGATATATTAAACAATACATTAATGAATGCCTTATGGAAAGCACACCAAAAGTGAGAAATAGAGTTAAGATAGTTCTTAGCAGTTTTTCAACCCCCATACATTCTGTTTCCTGGTACTGAATCTACAAGGAATTCTTTATATGCATGCTTATGGAGAGTCAATAATTAAATAGGAGGAAAGCAAATCCAATTAAGCCATTTTATAAACAGTCATTTTGAACAAAGAATCTCTGCCAGCTAATATACTTTTCAAGCCCAAGACAAATGGTTTAGCTATATTATATTTCAGTAATTCTATTTCATTTTAGTCTAGAGTTTACCAAATCTAGAAACTGAGCAGTCAGTACCCTTTTTAAATATTCTCATTATTGTGTTAGTGTTGGTCTTAGCAGTCACAAACAGTAATCATGTCAAAATCGAGCCATATGAAAAAAAACCTGAAATATGTATTAATAATCTCTAAGATTACTAAGGTAACACTAGCAAATTTTTTTTTAAAAAAAACATAGTCTTATTGTAAAATGCTGTGCCTAACTTGTGTACTTGCTCAGATAAATAACCACTCTATTTACCCAAGAAAATAAATGTCATCTGCTCCATTATTTATTCAGGACTAAATTTCCTTATAGAATGTTTTAATCTGTCTAGATATCTGTAGAAATAATTTGTTAAAAATTTCAGAGACTTCAATAAACTATGTGACAAGTATGTGAAAAGCTTCAATTCAAAGAGAAAAAGTCTATATTACACACAGAGTGGCAAACATCCATCCATCCATCTACCTGGTGTTTTATACACGTAAACAGTGTGGCTAATTAGCACTCACTTTGGAATGGCTAATACTAATGCTATCTTACAAGTGATTTAATCTTAATGATACCGCCTAGCTCAACCACAGTTGGCCACTTCAATCATACAGCTCTAATTTTGAGTTTTCTAACAAACTGATTATAAAAATACACATAAAATTACTAATTTAGGACATTAATATTTTTAGTTGGATAGTAAAGAATTTGACAAAAAATTTAGTTTTAGTTGACAGGATATTGTTGTGATCACAATTACCTGTCTCCGATGCCACACTGACATCAGAAAATCACGCTGATTTTCATGACAAAGAAACTCCTCCTCCTATTCTCAGTTGATGATCACACACACACACACACACACACACACACACACACACACACACACACTCTTTGAGAACTTTGGGAAATGGGGAACAAATCACTCATTTAAAAAAACCCACAATAAACTGTTAACCTTAAGCAGGTAGTTTCAAGGTTTTAATGGCAACTGGCACCTATCACTCAAGATAGGTTAACTGTTAGAATTTTATGATGGTTTTGATGGAAATAAATTAGAAATCGGTATTTCTCCAAGTGGGTGCTGTAGACAATCACAGATGTTTATCCTGCACAGTGTTTAGAATAATTTTCATTTGGACTGAAATCCTAAGACACTGAATTCAGACATTAGGTGAATGTTTATAAACACGGTCATCTTACATACCTCCAACGAAAAGATCTATTCCTCCAGCTTCTTTGATTTTCTTTTCAAACGCATCACATTCTGCTTGTAAGTCTGCAGCATTCCCATCAAGGATGTGAGCATTGTTAGGATCAATATCAATATGCTTAAAAAAGTTATTCCACATATACGAATGGTAGCTTTCAGGATGATTCCTTGGAAGTCCTAAATATGAAATTAAAAAAGAAAAATGTAACTACTTCCAGTAATAAATCTAAACATTCTTTTTCTACCATAAATGCTACTCAAAACAGATCCTCTCTAAGCCATTATCCATTTAAAAGCTTTTTTTTGTACAATATGGGTTTACAAAATCATCAGTATCTTGTCATTTCACATGTATGTATAATACAATTATGTGTAAAACACTGCTGAAAATACTATTATCATTTTCACTTTATAGACACATGAAAATCTTAGAACTTATTTCAAGCCAACCAGTGCTGCAGATGGAAATGACTTTTTAAAGCTAAAAACAAATTCATTAGCTAAGTCAATTGAAATATTAGCTATGTTCTTCGTCAATTTTTCCTATTCATGTGCAAAGTACCCTGAATGATACTTTTTGCTTTTTATCACATCACATTATTATTAAAATTATATTCCTACATTTCTCTTCTAATACAGTTTCTACACAATACAGGTATTTCAGGTAAATCAGTAAATGTTCAATAAGTTATAAAGGCCAAACAGTTATAATAAGAATAAGTAGCTTTTTACTCGAAAAAGTATTTTCTTAGTGACTTTTACATAAATATTATTTATCCTCACAAAACTGATTATTAACTCTGTTTTAAGAATAAAAACACATGACAAGATACATGAATGGACTGCTGAGTCGACACACTGGTTAAGTGGCAGAGTCTGAGATGAATGCAGACTGACTTCTAGTCCTAGATTCTTCCCACTACACTGAGCTGTCTTTGAAAAAATAATTTTCAAATAACCTTCCAAACTTATTACACAGTAGTATAATGCATTCTACAGATATACCCTTATATTCAAGACACAAATTCAAACAATATTCTAAAAATATATTCATTGACATATAGAGCATGTCCAATAGATTCAAATACAGCTTACCTACATATTCATCCATGTTAAAGGTCTTCACATATTTAAAAGAAAGATCTCCATTCTTGTGATATTCTATTAGCTTTTTATAGCATCCTAGAGGTGTACTCCCTGAAACAGATGAAGATTCCACTTCATAATTTAAAAATCTAGTTTTTAAAATCTTGTATTTATTAAATATTCTAATTAACTAGATAATTTTTGATTTAAATAAATTTTAAATAACAAACAAACACTGAATTGTTCTCTAATGAATTTGGAAGTCTGTAACAAAAACAAAAGTTTGGAAAATTCTTGCATTTCTGGTGAAAAACTTATTTATGATAAGGAGTTCTGGGAAGTAGGACATTGGCTACACACTTTGAGTTCTTGATCTTACTGTTTTACAATCTGATTCGTTGAAATGGTTGATATTTGAAAAGAGATTGGATGGTGCTTCATTTTGTACACAATAAAAACATGAATTTAGTCACTTGTGGACAGCTTATTTTCTAATTTTTTTTTTTTTTTTTTTTGGATAGAATTCTAAACTGAAAGGCTAGATAGAATGCAGTCTTAACTAGTGACGTAGCCAACAAAATCCTGTTTGGAGTACTGATTCCCAGTTAATCCATTATCATAGACTAATGCAGAATCTACAACCCACACACGGGGCAGGAGTTGTGGCACATCATGTTAAGCCAGCATCTGTAGTACTGGCACCCCATATAGTATTGCTACGGATAAAATACTGCTTCTACTTCCAATCTAGCTTGCTGCTAATGCAGCTGTCAGGTAGTAAATACTGTCACACGTACTTGAGTTACTGCAAACTACTTGGGTGACCTGGATGGAGTTCCAGACTCCTGGGTTCAAGCTGGCCAGACCCAGGTATGGCAACCATACGGCAGCCATTTGAGGAGTGAACCAGCAGATGAAGTGCTCTACCTCTTTCAAATGAATAATTTAAAAAATCTTTAAAAGCAATACAGGAATCAGGAGCTTCTTCTGGGTCTCCCATGCAGGTGCATGGTCCCAAGGCTTTGGGCCTTGAAGTTGGGCCCAATGGGACCCCAGTGCTTTCAAGGTGAGGAATTAGCCACTGGGCCCTGCAGAAAAAATTTTCAAATCCATGCATGATTTTTCATAATACATACTCCTCATGAAATTTAAGCAAACATCTCAGGTAAGTCTGATAGAAATAGTCACAAGGAAAATACATACCCACTTAAATATATATATAATAACATATATAATGGAAAAACTGCCTTTCATTTGAGAGGACAGAATAAAAGTAGTTATTAAGTTACTAGTACCACAGAAAATCAGGGTATAATAACAGAATATTTTTAAGATAGGCATAAGCAAATTTTTAAAAACTGTGAATAACCATTTTAAAACTAATGATATCAAATTTTATAACTTCTTTTCAAAGAACTATAGTCATCTAATAAGAAAATTGGTTTAAAGTAGATAAACACACTTTCCTTTCTCTGTAGAAACAGAAACAAATTTCTTTCAGCACCAAGAAGAGAATTTGGGGATTTCCCTTACTTAGGGATAAATGAATAAGAATAAGGAGCTGCTACAATGCTGGTGTCATTTTCTAACTTTTACTGAATGAGACTAAATAAAAAAAAAGATGTGAAACACTGTCAGCTGTCAAAGACATTTCAGTTGACTACGTGCTTTATAATGAATCATTTAATGCCTTAATAATTAGCAAGTTAGCTGTATCCTAAAAAAAGTTGTAGTTGCAAATAAAAAAGTCATATTTAGCACAGTTGGCATTTAGAACTCTGAATCCATTCTACCCCCATAGTCAACCTACTGCTTATTTCTGCATCATAATTCAGAAAAAGTGATGGAAGACTGAATGTTACCCAGTTGACAGTGTACAGACCGGTAACAGAAGCAATGCTCAACGGCCAGGGCTTAAATGACAGAACTGAGTGACGAAGGAATACATAAGATAAACAAAACCCCCAAACTCCCCTTCATCATCTTCACCAAGATCTAAAGTTCTGGACCAAACATTTTCAAAAAACAAAATAAAAAATAAATTCAACCAGAAGAATGTCATTCACGTAGTTATCCCAGCAGGAAACAAAAAACCAAAAAAAAGCCTGTAGCTTGGCTATACAGTTTGGAATTTTGGAATGAATGGGAGAGGGGCAGAAGAAAACAATGTTTAAGCACGGAAACCTTAAATCTACACAGCGCTTGTGACGGAGCCTCAACGCAGCGCTGTAAGCTACTATTCCCCTCACAGACAAGGACGCCGAGGTTCACATAAGTAGAATGAACCCTTCGCAGTCACTCACCAAGAAGCAACCCCAATTCTAGGTCTAATACTCGTGCTGTTATTAATTTAATATTATTTAAGTTGTATAGGATTAGAGGGCACCATCTGGTCATTTTCTAAGAGAACTCTCAATAGACAACAGAAATTAAAACAAAAAGATTTTATGTAGCTGCATGTGTATGCCTCCAGCCCATTTCTATCCATCTCTAGCTTTTCACACAGATATGTTCAATCAATGGTACGACCAGAAATAAGAACAGAAAATAGTGTACTAAGAGAAAGCTTGTAACTCTATCACTTTTTTGGATTACCTGTTGGTAAGCCCAGTGTAAAGTATCTGTCCTGCCCAGGTTTGAACTGAATGATGCGATTACAGATGTATTTGGCTGCCCATTCACTAGCCAGGTCATAGTTTTCAAGAATGACTAGCCTCATGATGGAGATGCACAGCTCCCAGGACAAGACGCTCCAACCTGAGAAGATGACAAAGGAACACTGCTTGAACTACTATTCGGACACTCCACAAGAATTGCAACACAGTGAGGACAGAAAAAAGGAACATTATTTAAAAATGATGCAACCTATAAAACTAGTCCAACTGATGTCTGAACCATTAGGCCAAACTCCAACCTGACAGTTTATAACAGTAGCCTGTGTCTTTTAACATCTCTAACGGAAGCTATTTTTATTTCTATCAGGATTAATAATATTTTCACTTTTCACTGGATTCTACAACTATAATTTTCAGCTTTTAATTCTTCATTTTACATTTAAAAGACACAGACAACAACTGTACTTCATGACAAGGCTTCAGTATGCAAGTTCTGAACCCACATACCTTACATGAGTAATAATTTTTTTAATGGGAATAAGGTTTATTGCAATGAATACATGGAAGCAAAATGATGCCCTTAAGAATGCAATGATCTAGAATATGTCTTGGGCACTTTGCCCTCAGTCCTGCACCCTGACAGATGCACTAAGGCCAAAGCTAGGCTTACTAAAGAAAGCCACTGTTGAGGGCCCTGCTACTAATGGTTAGAATCTCTCAGTATTCTCTCAGGTTGAAATCACCCTCCTGGTTCTCAGACACAGGAAAAGGATTCTGCTGAGTTTGTGAAGCTATGGGGTTATGAAGGGAGAAGTGCACCCGACTCAAAATCCTAGGATGCCGTATCACTTGAGAAGCACTTGGGGTGTCTGTTAAAAACACATATTCTCTTTAAAAAATTTTTTTTTTAATTTTTCATGATACAGTTTCTTAGGCTCAAGGATTTCCCTTTCTATTCTGCCCACTTACCCTCCCCCTTTCCCCTACATAATTACAATAGTATGGTCCTTCAAAAACAGTCACAAGTGCACCATTCTTCCCTTTAAGTGTATCATGATACTGTAGGTACTGACGGTGGTACAAAGTCCAGCATCCTATTGTTAAGATGTATTTAAGTCTCACTGGGAGTCCATTATTTATTCAGTGGAGACAGATACTGCAATATATCTTCACCTCTCAGTATGCTAGCCTCCATTATATAATTCCTCCAGATGAATATATAGTATATACATGCCTATGTATCTACTGACCTTCTATTTTGCATGAAGGTTGCCTTAGGTGAGATTTTTGGGCTCATCTTACAATATTTCAATATATGGAAACTGCACCGGAACAATTATCGAAGGAATTCTTAGCATCAGGTAAAACTCAGAAAATACCACCCTGCACTTTGTTGCAGTGGGATGCATGTGAGTCTCTTAAGGTACAGGCCAATTTCTATTTTCTTTTTTAACTAACTCTGCAGGGCACACAGTTTACCTGCAAGAGACCTAAATATGCTCCTATCTATCCAGAAGAAAGGAAAAAGAAGTGTGTTCACCCTGGACTTTTAAGATATGCCCTTTCTAAATTTTGCCGGTCCCTGGAAACAGAAACTGCTCTTTATCTAGTATCATGCAATTAACTCTCTCCGGCATCACGACCACACGGCATTCCTCCTCTGCCTTCGGTGCTGATTCATGTCGGAAAGGCATCCTATCGGAGGAAGGTTCCCGAGGGCAAATCTGAAAACTTCGGAGCCGGATGAACTCCCACAGCCCTTGAGGCTCACACACGGGTACTAGGAAGGCTAGGACTAAAATCCAGCCTGTCACGGTTTTCACTCCCACTTGTCGCCCACCCCGGGGCGGCTGAGCCTCAGAGCACCGAGCAGGTCACCGCAGCTTCTGACAGGATCCACCTGAGACCGCCAAGGTCAGGGACCCCAACCTCCCCGAGCCCCCCGAGTCCCGACACAGGGGAGCCGGCCACCGCGGTTCCTTGTGGGACCGCCCCCTCGGCTCACCAGTGAACCCACAAGTGCACGGGCTCCTCGGCGGAAGCGACTAACCTTGAGGAACCCGCGAGCCACCCCGGCCGGCGCCCGGAGCGGGAAACGCAAGGACCCGGATGCAGAGAAGGAAGGGTCGGTGGCGGCGTCGCGTTTGACGGGCTCCGCGCAGGCGCGCTGCCTTTAAGCGGGCGGGTGCGGAGGGGAGATCCGCCCGAGCTTCTAGTGGCGGGACGCTGTGCTACCTACGCGTCACCAGTGCCTGGGGTGTCTCTACTGCTCTACTGCTCCTTGCTCCCTCGTCTGTCAGAGGTGAATTGCAATAGTGCGTTTAGGTTTATGGTACTCACACACGTTTTATCACTTCAGTTGTTGCTGGTAACACCGTTGTTAACTCCTTTTAGCTCCTGAGGTACTACTTTGCAGCCACCGGGACCTCTGGGGGTTTTGTATTCATAGAGTTCATCCAAGTTAAGCTTACATAATACGTTACTGAGTGACCCATATCCAGTGGGAGACCCTGGGCTGTATCCTTGAGAGAAAACGGGGTGAGGGGGAGGTTTGGAGGAGGCGACTGTATCAGAGTTCAGGAATTGGGATGATAGCGAGAAAAGGGTGAGGGGGCAGAAATCAGCTTCGGACTAGATATTACGGTCTTTGAGGAGTGACAGTGAGATTGTTAAGCAGCAGCAGCCACTCAGAAGATTGTATGTCCTCACATAGTTAGGGTTCTGTTGGGAGCAGTACCCGCTGACTGCCAGCCTGAAGTGACAGGCTAGCTCCAGGACCTGTTGCCGTGGGAACTATGACGTTAAGATACACATGAAAGTATGCTGCTCGGGGTCCAGGGTAGGATGCTCCTGTCTCCATCCTAGGGAAACAGCAATGTTTCTCAAACCCTGATGGAAAACAAGGAGGGTTGTTTGTTTTCCTCTCTTTTGTGTTTAGCACGATTGCCTTTAATTTACAAAAGCAAACTGTGCCTCCTTTCCAGTGCTATCATTGGCTAAGTAAAAAATAGTGGCAGTTGAGAATCCTCTGAAGATCAATTGAGGATTGAGGATCCACTCTCATCAGAAAGCTTTGCAACTAATTTAAAAAAAAAAAAAGGTTGGCAAGGAATATTACTAAGCATGGCAGGACCGTTGCAAAATTGCATTCATTTTCCATGGTTGTATTTTCTTATTTGTGACTAGGAAAATTAGTGTTGCCCAGGGTGTAGGTACTGCCTGTGGGTGCTCTGCCTTCACTGCATTATACCATCTCCTGTCTCCCTTCTCCTCCAAGTCGTGCTTCTCCCCTCACAGGAGTACGAAGCCTGGAAAAATTGTTTTACATGGGGACATGTAGGCTGAGTCATCATTCCTCCATTCAGTATTGTCAAAGAACAAACTCTTTTTAAAATCATGCCAGTCATCAACATAAATACAACAACCCCCTGTCCTCAGTCTACCAAGGGTTTCTTTCTTTCTTTCTTTCTTTCTTTTTTTTTTTTTTTGCTTGCTAAAGATTTATTTATTTTTATTGGAAAGACAGATTTCCAGAGAGAAGAAGAGACAAAGAGAAAAAGATCTTCCATCTGCTGGTTCACTCCCCAAATGACCTCAATAGCCAGAGCCGAGCGGATCCGAAGCCAGGAGTCAGATTCTCTAGGGTCTCCCACACGGGTAGAGGGTCTCAAGGCTTCAGGCCGTTCCTCTGCTGCTTTACCAAGGCATAAACATGGAGCCGGGTAGGAAGTGGAACAGCCAGGACACAAACCTGGCACCCAGGTGGGCTGCTGGTACCTGAGGTGGGGGATTAACCAATGGAGCCCACCCCAGGGATACAGAAGATGTCACACCATCACCACCTTGTTGCCCAGGGAATCTTGGCAATGCAAATTGGACTTTCTTATGAGACTTTAACTGATACTATCTTTATTTTTGAGTATAACGTGAGCATAACAAAAGAACCTGTTTTGTCTGTTACTGGCAATGCTCTGTGGGTTTTCTCCTCAGCTTCGTATAGAAATTTTAAAAAATCAGTTTCATATAGAGAAGTGTTATTTGTGAAGTGAACAGGTGAAAGGGAAAAGAAGAAGGAAAGGGAAGTGGCAGGTTTCCCTCCTCACTGAGGTGTCAGGCCTCTCAGCGTTTTGTTGTTTTGTTTTGTTTTGTTTTGTCTTTTTACTCCAGCAAACATGGGTAGTGATGGTGACCCTGGCAGGATGCCCTCTTTAAGTCTTGCTTCTGGATCTGAGAAAAGATTTAGCAGGACTGCCTCCTTGTCCTCCAAATAAAGACTCAGGAACTGAAAATCTTAGCAGAACTGTCTTTGAAGTTTTCTTTGAAGTTTGGGACATTTTCTTTGAAGTTTGGGAGAGAAGTTTTAACAAGCTTTAGTGAAGGAAAGTAACAATTACAGTGGTGCAGAAATGATAGCATAAAGGCGTCTACGAGGGTGATAAGAGAGAAACCATCAGTGAACCATCAGCTGTTGCTACTCTTGGATATCTGTCAGAGAACCTACTGTTGTCTGAGACAGAATCTAAAGTGGTTCTCAGTCAGCATGTACCTTGCTGATGGACAGCAACGGCCAAAGGATGCTTCATCAGACAGCGGTGGAGCTACATACTGAAAATCAAAATCAGCAGGATTAGATACTTGTCCATTTATAGTGGATGTCAGAGCAGAGAGTCTTCAGAATAAAGCTCTCAAACTGTTTTACACTCTGACAGCCTTTCCACCTCATATGTCATCTGGAGCACAAGATGGGAGATGGAATTGACATAATGTAACTTGGAATGACCAACACAGCACCCAAAATGAAGTTATCTGAAAATAAGTTGTTTTTCCTTCATGTTGCAGGAATAATTTTTGAGGGAAAGGTTTAAGTAAAATAATATCTAGTATTATATATTATAGTACATCTGATAGATATACTATGTGTTACATTAGAAAAAAGTAAGAAATGGCCATTGGAATTTTTGGTTCATTCAATTTTCTATAGGTTATAAAGGTTTTTAACCTGATATATCATGGTTCCATTTGTTATATGAAACAAAACATCCCATACGCCTTTTATAGATCAGGGTAAGCTGAGTCAGAATTAAACTATTTGTTCCTCTGTGACTAAGAGTAGGAGCTTGTTTGAAAACTGATATAAGTTTAGTCTGGAAGGTGAGATTAAAGTTAAACAAACCTCGGTTGTGTGTGGAAATTAGACTTTGTCTCCTAGGCAATATGGAGACACTGGTGCCCATTGTTTGGGAATTATTTTATCTGTGTGGTCATGGAAGCTTTTTCTGTTGGTTTAATGGCTAGCTGATGATTGGAGGGAGATAGCCTTAAATGCATGTTTGGTTTACAAAAAACATCTTTCCAGTCTTTTCTGAGGGATCCTGTGTGTGTGTGTGTACTTTTAACCCGGAGCTAGGCAGTTTACACTTCTACTGGATCTGTTGCATTCAGCTTGCCCAAAACCTCAAGGTCATCCATACTTATGATCTTACTTCTGATGGCTTTCTGAAAATGTGCATAGTTTTGTATATATATTTGATATTCTAGATTAAAACAGACAGGTTGGAATTCCCAGATCTGCAGTAACATCCCATTCTTTAGCCTCTCCGAGCTTTTTGTCAGCCAGTTATTTCCCCAACTTTTATCTGTCTACCCAGCTAGCAGTAACATCTACATAGGACTATTTTTGACAAATATTGTCTTACCCAATGGCTTTGTAGTATGTTGTATTCCAAGTGGAAAACATAAAAAAAAAAAAAACTACCAATCATTTGTCTCAGGGCTCTTCTGTCTTAGACAAGTTAAGTAATGGCCTGGGAAACAGCCCTAGACCAACTATGTATTCCAAATGGTATAGGAATGTGGGTTTTCTTGTCTTTTTTTTTTTTTTTGAGGGAAGTGGGAGCACAGGAAGCTAACACGTGTGTGCGTGCATGCCCACAATCATAGTTCTTATGTGTACCTAGCTTGTTTCCTTGAAAAGTTGAACGTGATGGAGTTTACTAGATTTTCTATAGAGAACAGCTAGCTTATTGTTGTAAATCCCTGTTTTGTTAATTTTTCTGCTGTCTCTGTTGGTTAAATTTTGGATTACCTTTGATAGTTTGTGCGTTTCAAGAAGTTGTTAAACTTTTATATCTAAATTATTAATATAACTTAATTTATGAAATGTCCTTGTTATCAATGGAGCCCATAGCTATTTTTTTCTTCTCTGACTTCTCATGTTGGCAATTTGAATCTTTACTGTTTTTCCCAGATCACTAGATATTTGTGAACTAAATAGATTTTCTGAAAGAACTAGGTTTTGGATTCATTGAGTTTTACAGTGCTTTTTTAAAATTTCATTTATTTACTTTTGGTGTTTATTAATTTCTTGGATCTTAGGGTTGAATTTTCCAGTTTATTTAGGGAGGAGTTGAGGTGATTGGCTTGTAACCTTTCTGCTTCTCTTATGGACACAAAGTAATGTACATTTCCTTCCTAGAAGTAGCGTGCACATTTAATATCTTGTTTTCATTTGTCAGTAGAAAAATATTCCCAATTTTCCTTTTGACTTCCGTTCTGACACATATTATAAAATTTTGGTTTTAAAAATTGTATTATTGGGCCCGGCGCAGTGGCGCAAGTGGTTAAAGGTCCTCGCCTTGCACGCCCTGGGATCCCATATGGGTGCCGGTTCTATCCCGGCAGGCCCGCTTCCCTTCCAGCTCCCTGCTTGTGGCCTGGGAAAGCAGTCGAGGACGGCCCAAAGCTTTGGGACCCTGCACCCGTGTGGGAGACCCAGAAGAGGCTCCTGGCTTCGGACCGGCATAGTATCGGCCCGTTGCGCTGCGCTCACTTGGGGAGTGAATCATCGGATGGAAGATCTTCCTCTCTGTCTCTCCTCTCTGTATATCCGCCTTTCCAATAACAAAAATAATAAAAATAAATCTTTAAAAAATTGTATTATTTACTTTTAATGTTTCTCATTAATAGTTTTGATTTTGGTTTTATATAAATTATGGTTAAAATGCTTCTTTGGAATAACTGGATTTTTTAAAAAAGTGCGTTAGGGTTACTTTATGGCCCAGAATGTGTTCTGTATTCACGTAGATTTGTGGCAAATGTGTATTCTGCTGTTGTCAGGTCAAGTTGGACTATAGTCTTCAATTCTCTTATATCCTTGTTGACTTTACACTTACTTATTTGATCAACTAATAACGGATTAGTCTTCAAGTTACCAACAATTGCTGTAATATGATCTGTTTATCCTTAGTGTTCAATCTCATGTCTTCCCAAGTTCTTAGATACATAAATATTTAGTTTGTCACATTCCCTTGATGAACTGATCAATTGATCATTTTTAAAGGATCTTATTTAACTTCATTAATATTCTCTGCTTGGAGATTTTTACTTCCTATTAATACCAACAGTCCAACTTTCTTTTGATAAATGTTTTCAGGGAAGATGTTTAATCTTTTTCTCCTTGTACTTTTAACCTACTCATGTCATTATGTTAAAATCTGCTTTCCTGTAGGCATCATGTAGTCAGTCTGTGCCACATCGCTGGACCTCAGTATGACTTTCAACTGGATACTTAAAGCATTTATTTTTATTTTTAAAATGTGTTCCCTGTTTTTGTTTCCTGTTTTTCTTTTTTTGTTGTTTTTGTCTTCTCATGTAATAACTGCACTGTTATATCTCCTTGTTATAGCTAATTTAATGATATAACTTAAATGATTGTTTGTGCTTTTAGCATGGGTTTTAAATCTCTTCTTATCTTTTATTGAATCACATGAATTCATGATACAGTTTTGTAGATATGGGGATTCCCCACTCTAACTCTCTTGCTCCCTCTCCTTCGCTTTCCTTCCAACCGCACACCGTTTTCCCCTTCTTGTTACAGTAGTGCAGTCCTTTAGCAGCAGTCCCAGTCCAACATTGTGCTATTTAAGTATATCATGGTATTATAAACCTAGGCAATGATAGAAAATCTAGTATCATATTGTCAAAGTGCATGTAACAGTTTCATTCATACCTTTATTTTAATAAGTACTTCACTTTAGTAATTACTTTAATAATACATTATGATTTGTGTCTTGAATTGTCAATTATTTTTCAAAGAGCTGCATGCATATTATTGTATTTTCCACTGTAAGTAGTATGTTTGGTGATTTTTATTTCATATAGCCAGGGTTCCACAATTTTCTATTTTCTCTCAATTTAAAGAACTTCCTTTGAAATTTCTTGTAGTGCATTCCTCCATGTAATATATTTCAGTTTTTGTGAAAGGACTATAAATTATTTCACATTCATTTTTAAAAAGTACTTATGTAAGGAGAGCTAGGTTGGCTTTTTTTTTTTTTTTTTTGCTTCTGCAGTTTAAATTCATTTGTTCAACTGCTTTCTGTCTTGCATTATTTAGAAGAGAACTCTTAGGTGATTTTTATAATTGTTCCTCTGTAGATAACACATATTTTTCCCCTTTTTAGCCAATTTTAAGATTTTCTTCTTCAGGCATTAGTTTAAGTAATCATGACTTTTTTTTTATACTTTTGTTCATATGCTTCTGTCGGTATTTATTGGAATTTCTTGAGTTTTGATTTTTACAGTATTCAGAAAATTGACATACTTTTCTGTGAAGATATTTTTCTGATTCCTTCCTGTCATTCTTTTTTTTTCATGGATCCCAATCAAAAGCTTATTTGGTTGTTTCAAATGTCCAGAAGTTTACAAACTCTACACTTCTCCTTAGTTTTTCATTACCTGTTAATTCTGTATGGTCTCTGTTGCTGTAACTTAAATTCATGGATCTTCCATTTTCCTGTGTTATTGTACAGGTAATCCAATGTGTGGCATTTTTCATCTCATACATTGCAATTTTCAATGCTATGAATTTTGTGTTAGTATATTTATTTCATCTAATCTCCTCCTTAATAATTTTACCATTGTATTGGGTTTTTTTTTTAAAGATTTTTTATTATTATTTTTTTTTATTGGAAAGGCGGATATACAGAGAGGAGAGACAGAGAGGAAGATCTTCCGTCCGATGATTCACTCCCCAAGTGAGCGCAGCGCAACGGGCCGATACTATGCCGGTCCGAAGCCAGGAGCCTCTTCCGGGTCTCCCACGCGGGTGCAGGGTCCCAAAGCTTTGGGCCGTCCTCGACTGCTTTCCCGGGCCACAGGCAGGGAGCTGGAAGGGAAGCGGGCCTGCCGGGATAGAACCGGCACCCATATGGGATCCCGGGGTGTGCAAGGCGAGGACCTTAACCACTTGCGCCACCACGCTGGGCCCAACTGTATTGGGTTTTTAATACTTATGAATACAGTTATAAGAATTGTTTTAATGTTTTTTGTCTAGTAATGCTATCATTTATGTTATTTCTCATTCTTAAGACTTTATATCATCCTATTTTCTATAGTTTTCAACTTCTCACCATGCTTTATAAGTTTGAATTTTTAAAGAGCTACTTATTTATTTACTTTTTTCATTTTATTTGAATGTCAGGGAAACAGAGAGAGACAGAGACAGAGAGAATCTCTATTGCCTGGTTCTTTCCCCACATGCCTGCAGCATCCAGGACTGGATCAGACCAAACCTAGGGTATTGGAACCCAATATTGGTTTCCCTCGTGAATAGCAGGGATCCAAGTAATTGAGTCATCAACTACTGCCTCTCTGCGTTAGGAGGAAGCTGAATTGGATGGAGAGAAACTAGCACCCAAACCAGGCATTTCAGTAGGTGATGAACGCATGTAACATGACACCTTCACTTCTGTGGCAAATGGCTCCCCCACTTATTATTATTATTGTTGTTATTATTAAATCTCCATATTATGAATTGTGGCTTTTTAGGTGATAGGTGTTAATGACTTTGACATCCTTGATATTTGTGTTGGATTATGGCCACTTACTTTAAGACAGTTGAATCTCTTTGGGTCTTGTTTTCACACCCTTTGAACAGGGGTAAGGTAGGACTCTTCACAGGGTTACTTTTCTTTCTTTTTTTTTTTTTTTAAAGATTTATTTTTATTATTTTTTGATTGGAAAGGCGGATATACAGAGAGGAGAGACAGAGAGGAAGATCTTCCATCCGATGATTCACTCCCCAAGTGAGCGCAACGGGTCGATACTATGCCGATCCGAAGCCAGGAGCCTCTTCCGGGTCTCCCATGCGGGTGCAGGGTCCCAAAGCTTTGGGCTGTCCTCGACTGCTTTCCCGGGCCACAGGCAGGGAGCTGGAAAGGAAGCGGGGCTGCTGGGATTAGAACCGGCGCCCATATGGGATCCCAGGGCGTGCTAGGTGAGGACCTTAACCACTTGCGCCACCGCGCCGGGCCCTACTTTTATTTCTTTTTAATGAAACAAAAACTTTTTCAGCATTTTACCATTTGTCTCATACTTTATGACACTTAGTATTCTAGTTGTGGAAAACTGCCTGTTCCTATGTGAACCTCTATTGTTTCCTCTAGTTCTTTGAGGTAGTTCTCTCTTGAGACACATCTGTTTTCCTCACATGCTCATGCTGGCCAGTACTTGGCCTTGGAAGTCTCCATCTGTGTAACTGCCTTCTCTCACACTGCATCTGTGGCCTTACTATCCTCGCTTTCCCACTCAGATGATGAGGCTCTACCTGTGCCACAACGCTTATGTTTTCTCTGAACATTAAGTTCGGACAGTTGTAGGATTGCACCCCTCCTTTTTTTTTATTTGTTTCTTATCAATCAGAAATTACTGTCTTTAATTATCCATATCTAGTGACTTAGAAGATTATTTTATTCAGGTTGTTATTAAAGTCAGAATGGCAAATCACTTCTATCTGTATGCATCTCAGTGAAATTTAAATTTTTAGAGTGATTTTCTTTAAAAAGGCACCATGAGGATTATTTTATAGTCATATGAAGCATAAAACCTATTTAAAGAATATTATATTCATGGAATGATGTTCAGATTTCCCAGCAAGTACAATGTTTTTTGGAACTTCATATGAATCAAAAATTTAATTTATTCTTAATATTCTGTATTTCATTTTTTTAGTCAGAATTCTCCAATGAATGCATTAATACATTTTTCATGTGATATTATGGGAAAAATCAGTTGGCGGGTGGAAAATAGGGGGAGGTTAATCCTAGACTATGCAGAATTATAAATTTTACAAATTAAATATAAATATATATTATATTGTTATTCTCTAAATGTTGAATTTTATTTCTCAAGGTAATTTTTGATATGAATTTATTCACTATTGATGAGCTTTCATTAATAATTTTAGCTAGGGATTTAAATATACAGATTGACAACCTTCCAACAGGAAAGTTGAATGTGCTCATGTCACCCATGGCTTAAGGACAGTCAAGGAAGTCAGTTGAGAGCTTTGTGATTTTTAACGTAGGTATAATTTCAAGTCAGCCATAGTTATAAGGAGAGATTCAGAAACTTAATTTGAAGAAATGGTTGTAAAACAGGCTCATTTAAAAAAATTGAATTTTAGTTTTATCAGGGAATTTGGCTTTTCATAAAGTTGAGAGGGAGGTTAAACTTACCACTTACAGAAACTAACCTTACCAGTAACCCTCCTCTTCCCAAGCAAGAAGTACATGTCTTATCACAATAAGGGATGAATTGATAGAATTGGTAGTGCTGTGGTCTTGATGTTTATGAATGAAATATAAGGCTTCTGATATAGATATAATAGTATAACTGTTAAAGGTAAGGTAGTTGTCTCATCTGTGTAGTCAGATGGTTATTGATTTAAACATGTCACTGTAGTACATTTAAATTTTTTATTGATTTTTGAAAGCCAGATCTACACACACACACACACACACACACATATTCCATTCACTGGCTCACTCCCCAAATGGCTGCAATGGCCAAAGCTGAGCTGATCTGAAGGTAGGAACCAGGAGCTTCTTCTTGGTCTCCCACATGGTTGCAGGAGCTCAAGGCTTTGGGCCGTCCTTTGCTGCTTTTCTAGGCCATAAGCAAAGAGCTGATTGGGAAGTGGAACAGCTAGGACATGAACCAGCACCCATGTGGGATGCCAGCACCCATATGATCCCAGGAGGATTAGCCTGCTGAGCCACTATGCCAGCCCTTGCATTCTTGTTTTTAGAATTTTTCTTTGGGTTCATTCAATTTTTCTCTGTTTTACATATTCTCCACCCCTTCTCCTCCTCACAGTCAGGACCTGCTAACCCACCACACTGGCCACATTAAAATACACTTTTACCAAATATGCCTAGTATGGTTTGTGTCTTACATTTACATGTATCATAGGAAGTCATAAAATACAATTTACAGACACCACGATTCAGTCACTATTTCTTCAAATTGAAACAAAAACTTTGTTTTGAAAGACAGTGAGGTTTGAGACAAATTTACATCAGTGAGATTTTTAGAACATTCTTTATCTGAGTCATAAAGAAGCAGATGGTAAGAATATATAATGAGATTCAGGGAATTTAAATTTTAATAAGAGAAAATAAAGCACTGTCTTTTGCCTGTAATTTAATGAAGTAAGTTTTCCTAAGATCATAAACTATGAAATTATAGCCTCAAAGGTTTCTCAGTGACAACCAACATTAAAGATTAAGTAAGATTTTCAGATATAAGCACTCACAATACATTGTTTTGAAGAATTTATCTTTGTAAGCCATAGTGATAAAACTGAGTATATGTAATTTAAAATTTTTTATCATCAGAAATAAAGGAGAAAAGCTTTGAAACAAACAGAATCAATAATTAAAGTTTGTAAATAAATAAATTATTGGTGGTAGTTTCTTTTAGCAGATAAATCCGTATTAGATAATGAAATGCTTAATCTTCATATAGAGAAATTTTGACATACGATTTTACCTTCAGAATTGTGAAAATAAATCCTAAACAGTCTTCATGAAAATAAGGACTGTGCAAATCTTGCCCACATCTAGTCCTTAGCCCTTGCTGTGGAGTCTGACACTCAATGGGTTGTCAGTCCTATTTTAAAACTTGAGCTGCTATGTTACATTTATACAGTAGAGGGCATAATTGAAGCTATGCAGTAAGGTGGAGGAATCCACCATGGATGGAGGGTTGTGGGAGGGGTGGGGGGAATCCCAGTACCTATAAAACTGTTTCACATAATACAATGTTACTAACAATAAAAAAAAAAGAAACTGATATAGATGCAGTTGTGTTGACATACAACATTTTCTTACTGGCTGTGATTTTTGTTTTTCTAGTGCTTCTTTACGGATGTCCGTCTTCAGAATAGCAGTGATAGATAATATAGATGGTGAAATCCATTAAACTGACATTTACTAGAGTACCCATTTTCATTGGTTGCATTTAAACATTTTATAGGGGAAGTCAAAAAGAAAAAATAAAATGATGAAAGTGTTCAGTACCTTTTTCTTTATTATTTGCACAGACTAGGACTCATGTCATTAACATTGGAATTATGCTTTTCTTTGAACAATATGTCTCTGAAACATAATTTTTCTGCATTCTTGTGAGTAGTGAAATCAGAGTATACTTATCCTGATTAAAAAAAAATTCATTCTTCATGGCCTGATGTGGTAGCCTAGTGGCCAGAGTCCTTGCCTTGCATGTGTTGGGACTCCATGTGGGTGCTGGTTCTAATCCCAGTGGCCCCACTTCCCAACCAGCGCCCTGCTTATGGTGTGGGAAAGCAGTCAAATACGGCCCAAGACCTTGGGTCCTGCATCTGCGTGAGAGACCTGGAAGAAACTCCTGGCTCCTGGCTTTGGATTGGTGTAGCTCTGGCGGTTGCGGCCACTTGCAGAGTGAATCAACTGATAAAAGATTTTTCTCTCTGTCTTTCCTCTGTACATCAGATTTTCCAATTGAAAAAATAAATACATCTTTTAAAACTTTATTCTTCAAAGAATAACAGATAGATTTGGAATCTGCCAAAGAGACCCATTATCTTTTGAGTTTTGAAGAGGAGAGAGCTCTGCTACTGATCTTCCTGATGCTTGGAAGTTAATAGTTTTCAGCCATAACACGTCATCCTTTTGCCCTCCAGCTTCCTACCTATGGGCTCATACTGCCTTCCTTCAAACCTTAACACAGTAATAAATAGCCCAATATAACAACAACACTATTTGTTTCCAGATATTTCTCTTTGTTAACACTTGTTACCAGGATGTATTTGTTGTTTAAGTTGAGAGACACTCCATCTCTTATTTGATGTCAGGGCAGCATTTAATGCCATTTATGTATCTTCTATTTGAAAACATTGTTCTTTCCTGCCTTGTTCTTGTATTTTTCTTTTCACTCTTTCAAATGAGCTTCACTCGGCATGCTTTTTTTTTTCTTCTCTTCCTGCATCATTTTTCGCACAGCCTACACAAGCACTTCTCTGGACTAACAACATGCCATCATGGAGTTATAGTTAAAGCTAGCTCAGCTCTCAACCTTGAGTTCTGTATTTCCATCAAGTTGAACTCTTGAACTGTCCAGTCGCGTATTCAGTTGTATTCAAAGAGATTGCATCACTCTCTCTCGTAAAGCCATTCCTCTTCCTTTGTTAGTTTAGTAGATCACAATACCATCTGGTCAATGGGCAAGTCAGATGTAACAGTAGCTTTTAAAAACTTTTCTTCCTTCTTTCTTTCTTTTTTTTTGCTTTGCTTTGTTGTTCCTTTCTTCTACTTTGCTTTCTTATTTATCCTCTCCATCTCATCAGCTACTGTGCCTGTTTCTGCAACAGCCATTCCCAGGCCTTTCTTACTTGCTTTTGTTGCTAGAGAGACCAGACTGTGATGCCTCAGTCTTGTGTTTCAAATATGGACATTTTTCCCAGTCCATGTTAAGAGGACATTAGGAGAGATCTGCTACAAGGTTTCTGGGAAAACTCTCCATCTCTCATTAAAAAGGCAAAAGGATATTTATACAAGAAGGCTCCTTTCTTTCCTTTCTGTTAGGGCCATTACTATTTAAAGATGTGATGTTCAAGGCTGCTAATTGAGATCATGAAAGAGAGATAATAACTGCATTGTGAAGTCAATATAGAGTTTGGGCTAGGATGTAAAAACTGCTTTGACAATAAATATATTAGGTTACATTAAAAGAGGGAACGAGACAGAATTAAGGTTGGAGAGGGAGAGATCTATTCATTGATTTATTGCTCAAACGTCTGAACAAGTCAAGGTTTGGCCAGTCTGCAGCTAGGCGCTGACAACTCATTCAAAGTTCTCATTTGAGCCATCACCTTCTGCTCCCAGGATGTGCATTAGCAGGAAGCTGGAATCAGGACCAGGATGCAATGACACGCACAGTGATGTGGGATATGGTTGCCTTACGTTGCATCTTAGTGGCTGCACCAAATGCTTGCTCCTGTGATTGCTAATTTTAAGTATCGATTTGACTGTGTTTAGGACTTCCCAGATAGCTGAAACTTTATGCCTTTGAGTGACTGTGAAGGTATCCACATGATGTTAGCATTTGGATTGGAAGATTGAGAGGATGATCCTCACTGATGTGGCAGGCACTGTTCAATCTATTGGGGGTATGAATAGCACAAAACACTGAAGGGTAAATTTGCTCACTCTTGCTTGAGTTGTGACACCCATCTTCTGTCTGCCTTTGGACATCAGTACTCCTAGTTTTCAGATCTTCAGACTCCACTGGTTCCCCTTGTCCTCAGGCTTTGCGATTTGGACTGGAACTTAATAACCGTTATTCTCAGCTTCCAACTGAGAAGATAAAAGACTACTTCAGGGAAGATTACTGAATTCACCAGCCTCCATTGTCACATAAGCTAGTCTTTCCTGATAAATCTGTCTTTTTTATTTTAAGTTTTATTTTTGATGATGTTTACATAGTTGATCAGGGTGGGAAGGGTTGAGGATTATGGGAAAGTGGATGAGACCATCGTTTACTCATTTATTATGCTTCTTCCTTTATCTGAGGAAAGGGGGGAGAGTAGTGGAGAAACCACATCCAGCCTACCAATCCCCTCAGTACCCAGGGATGGAGAATGGCTACCTGATATCATCCCAGGGCCCAATGTGGAGCATGTTCTGAGGGTTCTGCCCAAGTGGTGTAGATAGCTCAGAAATGTTGATCTCACATATCCAATGAGGAAATCCTTCAAAGGTCAATTGGTTGAATAGTCTATCTCAGAAATTTGCTGTCAAGATTTTGTTGGCATAGTTGACCAATTTGTTCTGCCCTTCTTCCTTTGTTTCCTCTATGCAAACCAGTGGGGGCTGTGGCCCATCCCAACACACAATCAGCTCACCACACAGACCTTACGCACGTCAGGCAGAGTTGCAGCCCAGTCAGGCCAACCTCCAGTAACCCCCACTGTGCCGGACCCCAGCCCTGGTTCCTGTGCCTCTCAGCATGTGCAGTGGATTGGTCCGGTTTATCCCACATCACATTCAGCTCTCGTATACATCACTGGACACTGAAGCATAACTCAACCCAACCAATTTCACCCTCCAGCCCACACTTATGCCAGCAGGTACCACCACATGTTTAGCCAGGCCTACCCCAAGTCCTGGTTCTCATGGTCACTAATGGGTTGCAGCGCATCAGAGAAGTGCCCACACTTTCCCTACTGGACCCACTCCATGCCCTCAATCTTGTATTCTCTGTGTGGTTCTGCAGTCTAGCTCAACAGAATTTGCTCCCAGTCCCAGCACTTGCCAGCTGATGCTATGGCAAAGCCCAACCCACTTGCCTTTAGTCTGGCTCATGCCTACACCAGTGGAGACATTTGATTAGCCCAGCCTGACTCTCCCCCTAACCCAGTGGACATGCAGGCCTATAGGTGTCATGGCCTTGCCCAGCCTGGTCCCCAGTCCCAGCTCTCATACCAGCAGGAGGAGTGGCCCAGCATGGGAGTCCCCACTGCTCCCCTACTGGACTTGCAACCCCTGCCCCCAGGTCTTGTGTGTGCTGGTAGATGATACAGTCCAGTCTGGCATGTCCATGACACCTCAGCATTTTTGGTAGATGCTGTAGCCTGGGCTGGCCTAGTCTGCCCCCTGTTCCAGCTTTCACTGGTAGGTGCTGCTTCCCAAAACCCAGCCAGCTCTCAGTCCCATCCCTAAGGTGAATTGACTGGTGCTACAGCCCAACCCTGCCTGTACTGCATACCATCCTGATTCTCAGATCTGCTGGTGGGTGTTATGAACTGACCTAGCCTGGCCAGCTCCTACACCTGAACCACATGTATGCCAGCAGGTACTGTAACCTGACCTAGTCTGGGATGTTCCTTGCCTTGATTCTCCTGTAAGGACAACATCCTGACAAAGGACTTCCCCAAGCTGCTCTATGGGGTCTCCTCCCAGTGGCAGGTCTTGTGTATGCTGCTAGTTCCTTGGCTTGGCTTGACTTAGTCCACCTTGTGTTCTGGCAGGAGCAGTGGTCTTGCCCAAATGGTCCATACTCTTTACAGTTCTTACTGTTGGGTTCTACAGTCAGCCACACCTGGTCTATGTCCTGACACAGTCATTATGTGGTTCAGTGGGAGTAGAAACCTAGTCCAGCCTGTCCTACATCCTCTGGCTCTCATGAGCACCAATGGGTAGTGGAATCTGGCCTAGTCTGCTGCACCTCAGATCCAGTTCATACCCATGCCGAGGGACACTGCAGTTATATTGAGCCAAGACTGCCATTCACAATTGAAAACCACAACATAGCTGGGACATCTCCTTAACTCCCCAACCAGACCGGTTCCTAGTGCCAGATCTTGTGCATGCCAGTGGCTGCTCTGATCCATCTTGGCATAGCCTGTCCCCCGTCTTGGCCTTTGCCATCAGATGCTGCAGACTGGCCTATCCAGTCTGTCCCTAGTCCCAACTGTCACAGGCTGGTGCTACAGCTGGCCCTGCTTAGTCTGCTCCCATCCACGTCTCACGCAAACCGGTAGGTGTGATAGCCCAGCCTAGCATGCCCAGCTCTCCAGCCTGGCTCCTGCACTTGCCAGTGAGCTAAGGTTGGCCTGGCTCTGCATGGTCTGTCCCCCTGTAGAGCCAATTCACACCATTGCCAATGAGTGGAGCTACCCTGCCTGGCCTGACCAACACCCAGGCCTGAATCACATGCCCACCAGCAGGAGCTACAGCCCACCAGGGGAGTTTCCCAAGTTCCCACCAGACCTACTACCAGACCCAAATTTTACACTTGCCAATGGATGCTAGGCTCTTACCAGGCGTAGACTACCACTCCATCCCGGCCTATGTATGAGCTGTGGCTGTTGTGGCCCACCCCTTTTTATGGGTGTGTCTGTGAGTGCTACAGCATGTACCAGCCCAGCCTGTACCCAATCCCAGTACCCACAGGTTTCAGAGGGTCCCATGGCTATTTCTAGCTCAGCCAGTCACCATCTCCAACTCATGCAAATCAGCAGAAATTGCAATTCCATAGGGGTGGGCCCATTCATCCCCACAAAGTCTGCCCCAGACCCAGTTCTCTGGCATGCTGATGAGTGCCATAACCTAGCTAACTTTACCCGTCCTCTGTTCTGACTTCTAACTCTCACTGGTGGGTACTGTGATCTGCCCCTGCCATGTAGGCTCTTTCCAGATAGATTATAATGTGAATATATATATATGTGCGTGTGTATATTTTTATCCACTCATTTTGTATAAGAATATAAGCTCAGGTTGTTCTTTAATTTAGAATTATGTTGACATTGAAGGCCATTCCATTTATCTTCTAAACATATCTTAACTTTGTCTCCTTTGCACTTGGGATCTCTGATTTTCTGAATGGACTGGTGCAACAAAAACCAGCCATCTCAACTCTTCTTTCTGCTAACAGAACTTATTTTTAAACTTCCAGAAAGCACATGCTTTGTTCTCATTAAAAAATTTCAGTGAGTCCTGTTAGTTCCTAAGACACAAAATTCAGCTTCCTTCAAAACAGAATTTAAGGTCCCCTCCTGAATTCTGTCTTTTGTGCAGTTTGCATTGTTACTATGTTTAGTTTCAAGCAGACACCATTTTCATTACTCTTGCTATTGAGATTTATCATTCTTTCTGTAACTCAATTTACCTATTACATATTTTTTATTCAATGGGATTATTTTCAGGTTTTTAAAACATACTTACTTATTTGTTTAGTATTAAGGTAGAATGAGAAAGAAAAGCAGGGAGAGATCTTCCATCTGCTGGTTTATCACCCACATGGCCAACAACAACCAGGGCTGTGCCAGGCCAGAGCCAGGAACCAGGAGCTTGCAGGAGATTTCTCTTGGGCTTTGGCCTGCTACCTCATGGGTGAGGCTCACAGTTTACCTGTCCATGACCTCAGGCACAACTTCCAGCCCTGCCGTGGGAATGTGACCTCTGATATGCCTGGAGGTTCTAGGGGACTAGAAGTGCCTTGTAGCCAATGACAGTGTCACTGGTGGGTGGGAGGACTGTTGGGAGTTATTCTCCTGCTTTCCCCTTTCCTAGCATTTATAAGTTTGAAATTTGTGCAGAATAAATGGAGACCCTCCACCAAATCGTCCCCAGTGGTTCTTGTGGCCAAAGAACACCATTGCCTCAACCCTGGGTGGTCTTGGGACCTGCTGGCAGGAAAAATCCCGAGAGGAGCTTCCCGGGCTTCCATGTGGATACAGGGACCCATAACCTGGGCCATTTTCCATCACTTTTCTAGGCAAATTAGTAGAGAGCCAGATTTGAAGTGGAGCAGATGGGGCTGTTTCTGATATTGCAGCAGGTGGCAGCTTAATCCACTATGCCACAATGATGGCTTTTCTCAGTTTTAACATAAGCAATAATGAAATGGGGAGACAGCTTAGCTTCCCTATGTGTTTATCCTCTACCTCACCTTTATGTAATCTATTCTTTCTGACTGGAATGTTCTTTCCATTCTCTCTGTCCTCTCCCACTTCTGGGAGCAACTCCTTCATCATTAATTTCATATTCTTCCAAGTTATAACAAATTAAGTTATTTGTAGGTGGTTAAGCAGTCCCTAATCTGTAGTTACTACTCATTTCCCAGATTTCTGTCAGATATGGCTGGTCAAGAAACAGGCCTAAATGGATTCAGGCAGGTTCCTAGTCTAAGATGTTAAGCAGCACAAGCTTCTTGGTGATATTGTTACTCTTGTCCTCCCTTCATTGCTCATGAGTGATGCACAGTGGGCCCTGGTGGACACCGCATACATGAGGGGTTTGTATAATAGTTGGGCAACAATGAAGTTAGAAAATCGACCTATTATGAAACTGCAAACTACAGGGGGAATCATCCATTTTGCCCCCAATGCATTATTTTTGTTACCTTAATTAGTTACCAACCTGCTTTCTTACCTAAAGGAAGAGATAACCTTTCTTGTTACCAAAGATATCTGCTAAATAAATATCTTTGAAAAGATCATCTGAGACATACAGAAGTGGTTGATCCTTATAGTTAGGAGCAGGGAATCTAATTTTTCAGGAAGGAAATTCATCTGTTAGTGACTTTCAGCTCTATTTCTTTTTCTAAAATTAAAAAAAAATTCATTTATTTTTATGGGAAAGGCAGATTTACAGAGAGAAGGAGACCCAGAAAAAGATCTTCCATCTGTTGGCTCACTCATCAAGTGGCTGCAGTAGCTAGAACTGAGCTGATCCTAAGGCAAGAGCCTGGAGTTTCTTCCGGTTCTCCATGCAGGTGCAGGGTCCCAAGGCTTTGTGCCATCCTCTGCTGCTTTCCCAGGCCACATGCAGGTAACTGGATGGGAAGTGGAGCAGCTGGGACATGAACTGGCACCCATATATAGGATCCCAATGGGTGCAAGGCAATTATTAAGGCACTGAGCCATCATGCTGGGCTCTTTTGCTTTTTCTTAGATAATGATTTTTCAGTTACCAATATTTTATGGCAAGTGACTTAATAATAAATTTCCTGTACTTGGTAATATTTTATAGTTTTTTCTCAGGAAACAATTTTGTTCATCAAAGTAATTTTAGGTTACATTTATTATTGCCTGCACACTGGGGAAAATATCTTGCTTAATATAGCACAAGGTGCAAAAGAAAAATTCAAATTTGACTTAATTTGTAGAACTCTTTCATTCAAATGATTCAGTATATAGAAGCCTGTAGTCCAGTGGATAATGCAGATAAAAGTGCAACAGTTGCATTGATAGGAAGGCTCTAAATTTCACTCCTCATTATGCATTCCTGAAACAAAATATCATCTTGAAAAATAGGATTCATATGATATCATATGAGTGAGAATATTAGAGCTAAGGCAAAAACTTAAGCAAAAAACCTGGGGCACATAGTGGAGTGCAAGTTCAAAAAGCAGACAAATTACAATGAGCTGTTGACTTGACTCAATTATTTTGCAGTTCTTTTTTGTGGGACAAGTGGAATATTGAAGAACTGAGATCACGAGGAAACAGTGTGAGCAGAGAGGAGAGAGGAAAAGAAGCAAAGGCCAGGGGAGGGTTGTGGGACAGAACACATGGACACTAGCTTTGGCTTCAGCCAAGAAACATGAATCCAGAGGACAACTGGGGAAGTCCAAGGACATACTTGAACACTAGAATGAAAAGCTTGACTTAATTTTATTTGGTCACTGGAAACTTAATTCTGGCATGGGATTGAAGAATCAGTACAGCTCAAAGGGGCATCCCATTTATATAATCAATTGATAGTCTAAAAACCTTTTTTTGCACTAAGCCAAGAATGCATGCTGATTAACCATGACAATTTCTTTTACTTCCCTTCATCACACAATAGTGTGTCCTAGATTGGGACAATGCATGCCTTCAGTCATTTCCCCTGCTTGCCAAAGACGCTTTTTTTTTCCTGCCACAGACCCACCCACCCTTCTACAAAAGCACATGTGGGATTTTCCTATTCCAATCAGGACCTTCAAACTTGATTTAAATGCAGCAGGACAGAGGGAACATAAATCCTATTTATATAGCCAGCTTGACAAAGATTTCATCCTAGTGAATTCCTACAAAAGGATTGATTTGACAGGTATAAGGTTGAACTTTATATAGCTTCAAATCTCAGAGGAAATCATAACTTGTTTCCACACTTTCTCGAAGTGCGTGCCATGAAAATCTAGTGGATGTGTCTAGCACTGCACCATATTCTATATACTCTGCAAAAGAAGTTTTCTTTTTAGGTTTCTTTTTAGAACTTTTCTTGATGTTGAATATTCTGTAATAGTTCCTCACTGTATCGCTGTGTCATTTGTCTAAACTCATCTTTGGGACTGCTGGAAGTATGCAGGGAACTTTTATTCGTTCTTTTGCAGTACATAAGTGTAAGGAACCTACTGCTCCTGTTTTTGGAAACAGTGCCACCATCCACCCACTTTTCCAGTTCAGAAACCTGGGAGTCATTATTGATGCTCTTTTATTTCTCATTCTCCTCAGATTTAAACACATGCTCACAAGTTTCTACTCCTCCTCATCTCCGTATCCTGCTGAATTTAACTTTGCACTTTACTTTTTCAAGGTGTGAAATTATTTCCTCTCTAATTCAGTCTGTGACATCTATTTTAAAAGTATTATAGGCAGGGCCCTGAAGTGTGGCCTAGTGGCTAAAGTCCTCACCTTGAACAAGCCAGGATCCCATATGGCTGCTCGTTCTAATCCCTGCAGCTCTACTTCCCATCCAGCTCCCTGCTTGTGGCCTGGGAAAGCAGTAGAGGACAGCCCAAAATCTTGGGACCCTGCACCTGTGTGGGATACCCGGAACAAGTTCCTGGATCCTGGCTTCGGATCGGCATAGCACCAGCCATTGCGCTCACTTGGGGAGTGAATCATCGGACGGAAGATCTTCCGCTCTGTTTCTCCTCCTCTCTGTATATCTGACTTTCCAATAAAAAATAAAATAATCTTTTTAAAAAAGTATTATGCGAAATATATAAGCATAAAATATGTTGAATATGCTTATTGCTGTTTCAAATATTTACATATTAAACAATGTCAACTGTAGTAGTCAGTATTGGCAAGTGTGGTAGCCATATTTGCAAATCACATTTCAAAGTCCCGAACAATCTAGCAACATCTTCTCTTCATAGACTTAATTTTGTTTAATCTGCCATATTTCCTTTCTTCTGCTGTCTGAAAGGGTCTCACTATTTTATCGTTTTATTCATCTGCTTTTTCCCTTCCAACATATATTCAAATTTAGAGGTTCTGATTCTGTAAAGTTTCTCTAATTATCCAACAATACATCAGGCAGATCATTCACCCTGACCAAGTGGGATTCATCCCAGGCATGCAGGGATGGTTCAACATCTGCAAATCAATAAATGTGATCCATCACATTAACTAATTGAAAAATAAAAACCATATGATCATCTCAATAGATGCAGAGAAGGCATTTGCTAAAATCCAATACCACTTCATGCTGAAAACCTTAAGCAAGATAGGCATAGAATGTACATTCTACAACACAATCAAAGCAATTTACGAAAAACCCAATGCCAGCATCATACTAAATGGGGAAAGATTGGAAGCTTTCCCACTAAAATCTGGAACTAGACAGGGATCCCACTGTCACCACTACTCTTCAATGTAATACTGGAAGTCCTTGCCAGAGTTGGCAGGCAAGAAAAAACAATTAAAGGAATCCAAATTGGAAATGAGGAACTGAAATGATCTCTATTTGTAGATGACATGATTCTCTACATAGGAGAACCAAAAAACTCAGTCAAGAGACTATTGACACTAACCACTTTCCAAGCTTATCCCATCAAACTTGTATGATCCCTTTTCATAAAGAAAGTGGCTAAGCGCAACCTCAGTCAGTGCAGTGAGGACAATTCCCCAGGTTGACGCCCAGGACAGAGCAGCAGTGGCATCTCTGATGTAGCACCTGCGGTAGGACCAGGTAACAGCCTAGAATGCTCATCTCACACTATCACATGAGAAAGGTACACATTTCTTTCTAAGTCATTTATCTATAATTTTTGTTGCAGCAGCCAAACCTTTCTTTAACTCAGTGATGCTGTAGATGTCTTAAATTCTGAAATGCCTAAGGTTTATAAAGATGCCAAGTTACTAATATTAAGCTACACCTACTTAAAAGGGGCACTAAGAATTAAGGACCTGGTTAGGCAGTCATAGCTGCCACTCTGTCATACCAGAAAAATACCCCCGTGTTGTAAACAACGAGAGCTGTTCTCCGTATTCAGATAGACAGACCAAGGCCCTCACAGTGTACCATTGACAAAACCCAAGTTAGAGGGAGAGTATTGCTTGTCATCGATGAGATTTAACAAAAAAAATATAGCCTCAACTACTTTCTACTACCAAAAATAAAGGGAATAACATCGATTGTGGCCACTTGAATAATTAATTCCCTACCCTAAATATATTAATTTGTACACATAACCTACTATTTAGTTTGTTTCTGATCTTATATGTGTTGCCATCTGTCTGACCTTGAATACCTTGAATTTTTATTTCCATTGCCTGTGCCATCTTCAGTACCTTCCCTGTATCAGCATCTGTGTGGCCCTATACTCATGACCTCTAGCTCTACCCCATAGCACTTTACATTTATGTGATCTTTGTCACTTGCATCTTTTTTTTTTTTTTTCATCTTTACTTATAATCTGCTGGGTGTTTGTTAACCGGCACAATTACCAGGAAGAAATTAGAGCCTTGAGTTGCACGGAGTACTCAAAAACTGTGAGCTGCTGCTGCTATTGTGACTAATAAGGCTACTTTTGTTATCTAGTAAGCAGAAATATACATATATAGTAATTGATATGTAAATCATACAGAGGAATGTTTCAGGGAGTGTAGATGCTAATATGGATTTTAGTTACTGCTAAGCATAGACCTGGTCATGAATGAAAAGTTACAATCAATATTATGTCATCAAATAAATATTTGATATATATTATTCTTCAGTACTTTTTAGTAGTTGTGTTCTCAGCTTTAACAGCCCTGTGAAGAAAAGAGCCAAGGAAATGAGCAGGCAGTTTTTTAAAGAACACATTCAAATGGCTAACAGACATAAGAAAAAAAAATGGTCAGGCTTTCTGGCTAACAGGGAAATATAAATAAAAGCCACACCGAGATTTCATCTAACTCCAGTGAGATGGGCCTCCATTCAGAATTCCACTAACACCACCTGCCTCCATGGACGTGGGGAGAAAGCTACCCTACTTCACTGTTGGTGGGAGTGAAGGCTTATGCCTTGGAGAATGCTAAGAGAACTGAAAAATGGTCTCTCATGTGACCCAACTATCCCACTTCTTGGACTATAGGCAAAGTAGGTAAAATCTGCATATGCAAAAGTGACTTATAATCTTATATTTACACCAGTACAATCTACAATAGTTTGAGTACAGGGGCCTGAGGGCTTAAGCCATCCTCCACTGCTTTCCCAGGCCATTAGCAGGGAGCTGGATCAGAAGTGGAGCAGTCAGATAGGAAACGGCATGGAGATGGGATGCTGGTGCTTGAAGATAGAGGATTAGTCTGTTGAGTCAAAGCATGGACCCAAAGTCTCAGCTTTAATATTACAATAATAAAGCATTCTTGTGTTCTGGTGTTATTTTCCAGTTACATAATCCTATTACTTTCATACTGAGTGAAGTAGAATATCAGAAAGTGGGATAATTTATTTTTAATATATTCCTTGAGTTGAAATGGAAATGCTACCACTAAAGTTAAATATTAGTGTTTTTTTTTAAAGACTTATTTATTTTTATTGGAAAGGCAGAATTACAGAGAGAAGGAGAGACAGAGATAAAGATCCTCCACCTGCTGGTTCACTCAAGTGGGTGCAACAGTTAGAGCTGAGCTGATTTGAAGCCAGGACCTAGGAGCTTCCTTTGGGTCTCCCACGTGGGTGCAGGGTCCCAAGGCTTTGGGCCGTCCTCGACTGCTTTCCCGGGCCACAGGCAGGGAGCTGGATGGGAAGCGCAGCAGACAGAGAATGAACTGAACTTTATGTGGGATGCTGGCATAGCAGGACCAGGCTTAACTTAATGTGCTGCAGTGCTAGGACTGGGTGGAGTGTTTTTCAAATCTTAGCAATGACTCCAAGAAATTTCATCTGATGTAGATTATCCTTGATATTTGTAAATATGTGTCTGTATGAACATGATTGGACACCCATACACATATGGAGTTGTTGGATTTAGCCAATGGCTTAAAGGCAGAGAGACAGAGATTTCTTCTTCTGATTCCCTTCTTAGATTCTCTCAGCAGTCAGGACTGGACAAGCTGAGGCCAGGAGCAAAGAATTCCGTGCAGACCACCATTTGCGTAGAAGGGACCCCAGGACTTGTCATCATCTGTCGTGTTCCAGGGCACCAGTTAGCAGGAAGCTGATTCAGTAGCAGAACAAGGACTCGGAGCAGACACCCTGACTTGGTAGGTAAGCATTCCAGACGGCATTGGCATGCCAATGGCCTGTCCCTTTAATATATGTTGGTTAGCAATATATTTGATAACAAGTTCCTTTATTTTATTAAAAATGTCCCCAAAAGAAAATAACCTGTTATTGCTAGTAAAGGAAATAAAGAAGTTCTACAAAATGACTTCTTAGAAAATATAAATGTGGGCTAGATCAATATCAAGCATACAGATATAGCAGTGGATGACTTATGTGTCATAAGCAAGGTCACCATATATTTTATTTAAACTAGGATTCATGAAATAATTTCAATAAGTGCTATTTGGGAAGTTGATTTTTCTGTAAATGTAGAAATTTAGAGCTGTTTTATAAAATCTGTAAAATTTTTGGACATTTTTAATATTAGTTATGCATTTTATGAAGCAAATTAAATCCCTTGACAGTTGTTGAGAACTTGAGGAGTCTTCAGAGCCACCTCCTGGGCTGGTAATATTCACTGGGTAAGGAATCAGTGCTTGTAGGTTCTCACTATAAATATATATGGGTCAATCCACAAGTCAAGATATGTGAATTATGTTCTGAATTTTACTGGAGCAGCATTTAGCACAAAATTTAGTTTAAGGTCATTTATTTTTACACTGTAAAAATAGTTTATGCTAATAGATTTAGCTTTTTTCATGTTTATTTTTATTTAAAAATTAATGTCTCAAGATGTAAATGCAAATTAGGGAACAGTACAATTAGGGCAATACAATGTGGAGGGGAATGAGAGCAGAAGCATGCATATTCATGAGACAGAGAATGAGAGATTGAGAGAGAGATAGAGAGAGAGAAAGAGATAGAGAGAGAGACAGAATGAGAGCGAGAATGACTGTAAGGCCAAAGCCCAGATCCTGATCCTGGTTCCCCCAGGTGGGTGGAAGAGACCTAAATACTTGAACCACCACTGTCTCCTAGAGTGTGCATTAGCAGGCAACTGGATTGGAAGCAGAGCAGTTGGGATTCAAAGTCACTCCATAATGGGATGCAGAGTTCCCAAACTGCCCACAAAGCTCATCCTAGGTAATTTTTAGAACTTAATGAATGTGAAAATCAGTCACTATAATTAAAGTGAGACAAGTGAGACATAGCATTTAATTCCAGAGCAACAACCAGTAAGTTTCAATTCCATATAGACATATTTCATGGAAATACATGGTCATTACATTGAACCTTGTTTCAGTTTTTTGTAACTTATAATTGTACCACTAGGGGTCACTGTTTATCTATGTTTAGCAGCAACAAAACTAAGCTGGTTTAGAAGTGAAGTGATTTAACTAGGTATTATATTGTGTGTTCTCTAGTTTAAAGACCCATGGCTGCAGGAAAAGCCAGAATTTGAAGAAATTACTAGATACTAAAACACCATCTTTGATAAATTCAATGATTTCATGGACTACTGATTTTTCTAGAGATTTTATTCAGAGATGTCTAGTGATTGATTATGTTAAAAATCACTATGTTTATAATTTAGGAGAGTTCAAAATGCTTTGCAAGTTTGCAGAACTTTATGGATTGGATGCTTTCCCAGGTCTCCAAGATTAATGGAGGCATATGATGCAATGAAATACAGCAAGGGGTTCTGGATCTGTTCCATCTCCATCGGTCATTGGCTGAGACTGGATCCAGGCTCTCGCTGTCTGGTTACTCCCTTTGTGAGACTGATGAGGACTGTGGTATAGAACGTAGCTCCGTCATTTCAATAGAAGAGTCCATCCTCCCGAGCATGTCTGTTAGTATCTATCAGATTTGAAAGTTTTTGAATGGAAGAAATATGCCTAGCCTTTCTTTTTTTTCTTCTATGATAGTCCAAATCATATATACTCGTTGTGCGCCTAATACTTTAATATAGTAGAATGAAATGACGTTAATAAAGTCATCTGTTTTGATGATGTGAAACATGTGGGGGAACCAGCAACATGGGAAGGGTGAACAATATTTCAGATAAGGTTACTTTGATTTTTATGTATTTATTTTTTATGATCTATGTTATTGGAGAGTCAGATCTACAGGCAGAGAGAATGATCTTCTAACTACTGGTTCACTCCCCAACTAGCCACAAAAGCTGGAACTGAGCTGATAAAAAGCCAGGAACCATGAGCTTTCTGCGGGTCTCCTAGGCGGGTGCAGGATCCCAAGGCTTTGGGCTGTCCTTGACTGCTTTCCCAGGCCACAAGCAGGGAGCGGGAAGAGAAGTGGAGCATCCAGGATGTGAACCAGTGCTCACATGGGATCCTGGCACATGTTTGGTGAGGACTTTATCCACTAGGCTACCATGCCAGGCCAGTTACTGTACTTTTGATCAGCTTTGCTTCATGGATTATTACTGCACCAATGCTTCCTCCCACTAAATGTGATTGATTGATAAAAAACAAAAACAGATTTTCATTTAAAGCTGCTGTTGAAAACATTTTATTTTCTTTTCCATAGATTAGGGTTGTTTTGAGTTTCTAGCACTGTGTTTAAGCCTGGTGCCTCTGACATTGCACCTCAGGTCTAGCATTAAGGAAAGACGACTCACATTTGGATATGGCACAGTGGGGTAAATCTCAATCAGAAAACAATGTTGTAAAAGCTGTAGTGGTTCATATTGTAGGGGTCCGAGCTCAAAACTGCCAACCATGTAGAAGCTGCGGGAAGAAAAGAGAAAAAGTCACAAAAGAGAAAGACCCCCAAATCTTTATATAAAATTGTATCATATCTTTGGATAAAAATGAACTACAAATGCATAGCATGGATATTCCAAGAAATGAAGGCCAAAAAAAAAAAAAAAGCCCAGCTTATAGATAAAAAATGCAAAGGAAATAATTAAACTGCTGCCCATCACAGAGGTGATGTAATTGACATTTAAATATTTTCAGATGAAAATGGATTATAATCGCAACCCTAGAAAGACTGTTAGTTAGGAATATTGAGTATTTGCTCTTCTAATAAATATTATTCTTTAGACTAAGGCATAATTGAAACAAAGCATTATTAAACCAAACTGCATAATTTAGAAATCCAAATTTATATAGTATACAGTTTCCATCATAAACTGTAATCACCATTTGGGGCCTGAGTAACGTACTCTGCAAGCTCTGAGAGTTGGACTTGTGAGAGAATAGTTCCCAAAGTCACCTGAGTGCACCCTGAATGACCTGGCGAGGACCTGGGTGAGAGTTCTGCTGCTTTCTGTAGCTGTGCGACACCTGTGCTCACCCATGCGGCCTAGGGAAGGCCTTCGGTGCATCCCACTGGTCTAGCCTCACACAGGCGAGGGCATAACCCTCTGCATACCATGTGATAAGACGATGTGTTGTGGGTAAGTTACCCAAATGGGCAGTATGGCAGTAACAACTACTACTGATGTCCAACTCTCTAGCGCTTGGAGACACACTTATGGAAGCCGACATCTTGTAGCTCTGAAACTGGGGCGGTTGCAGCTGAATTCAATAAAGTCACTTGAGTGACCTGTAAGACTATAGCAGGATTCTGTGTGTATTCCATTGCTCCAAACCCATGCCTTCTGGGGAATGATCCCCATTATAACTGAGCATGGAGGACCTGGTGGAGATCTCTACTGCATTTTGTGCCTCTGAGACTAGAACCATTGGCTTTGTAAATCAGGGGAGCACCTGTGCTTGCTCTGAGCAAGGCTCTGTCATTGTTACACTGGTGCAAGCCCCCAGATGGCTGCAGGGCACAATTCCCAGCATTGTCTTCTACTTTTCCCATGGGATATGAGAGAGTTAATCCTTCTGCCCTGTACTTCATGAATGTGTCCGCTTGCAGTTTATCGCACATAGTCACGAATCCATTCTGCAGGATGTAGGGAAATGCTGCCTGCATTTCATTGTCCTTGGTTAGTACCTGCCAGTGGTGTTCATCCTCTTCACATCCACAGTGCTGGGAGAGAGGCTTTGTTGCTCTGGGTCCCAATATGAGTCATGCCCAACCAGCCGGGCCTGGGGAAAAGCCTATCAACATCACAGGGTTTTATGGCCACAGCTCTGTGCCACATGAAATAGCATCATTTAGGCTTTCATTCATGGATTGGGACAGCCCTCTCTTTGTGCCTCAGAGCACCAGAGATCTGACTGCTCTGCAACCTGAAGCCATGCACCTTTGGGAGCCCACATCAACTTCAAAGTCATTCTATTTCGTCCGCAATGAGCTCTCACCTGACAACTATGGCTATTCTATAGACACTGATCATAGCTAACTAAATTAAATTATTCAGAAGTCACACTTCCCGACTCAACTAGAACTGAAGACAAAGAAGCTGCTCAACTGAAACTATGTGATCCATATCAAGAACGAAGAAGTCGCATGCAATTTATACTTCATAAAAAAAGAAGGGACAGTTACATCAGTAGGACAGACCTCAACGTGGAGACTCAGGACAGAAGCTAGAAAGCATTTCATTCCCTACAAAGCTCAAAAATTCTCCAAAAATACAACCTGATGTGAAAGAAACTTAGAAAATGCTTGAGGAATAATTCAAAATAATGATCCTACAAAAGCTCTTTGAGTTGCAAGAGAATGTAGACAAATCAAAACAGTGAAGAAAAAAGTACATTATATTGATGTGAAATTGAGCCAAAATACAGAAATTAAAAACAATCAATTTGAAATGTTGGCTGAAAACTTCAACTAATGAACAAAAAGTAGAGATAGAGTGGAAATAACAAAAAATAAGAACAGTCTCATTCACAATTATTACAAAAAACAAATATTTGGGAATAAATTTAACCAAAGAGGTGCAAGATCTCTACAATTAAAATTATAAAACATTCATAATTAAAAAAAAAGGAAATAAAAATGGAGACTATTTCTTGATCATGGATTTGGAAACATTGGTTTCATTTAAAATATCCATAGAAACTAAGGCCACTCATAGACTTACTATGATCCCTGTCTAAATACCAATGACATTAGTTACAGAATTAGTAAAAACAATCCTAAAATTCATATGGAACCACAGACACCTAGAATAGCAAGGTAGTGCTGATCAAAAATGATGATGTTGATGACAGTAAATTTTGAGACATCATCAGACCTGATTTTAATCCTTTCTACAAAGCTGCATTAATTAAAAAAAGCATTGTACTAATCTATAAACCTGACACAGAGTACTGAAATAGAATATGTAGCTTTGAAGTTATGCATAGCTATTAATGATGCATTTCCATTAATAATGTAAAAGGTAAGCTTTTAAAGACAAAGTAAACTGCATAAAAAAGTACAGAGCAGGCGTTGTTTAAAAAAGGAAAATGGAAGAAAATATTAAATCCATTTCTTCAAAAGTTCATAAAATATATACCACCTTAGCAATGTTGATCAAAGGAGGTGATTAAGATTATCACTAATGAAAATTTGGGCCCAGCATGATAACTTAGTGGCTAAAGTCCTTGCCTTACATGTCCCAGGAACACATATGGGCACTGATTCACATCTTGGTTGCTCCACTTCCCTTCCAGCTCCCTGCTTGTGGCCTGGGAAAGCAGTCAAGGACGGCCCAAAGCCTTGGGACCCTGCACCCACGCGGGACACTAGGAAGAAACTCCTGGCTCTTGCCTTAGGCTCAGCACAGCTCTGGCCTTTGTGGCCACTTGGGGAGTGAACCAGCAGATGGAAGATCTTTCTATCTCTTCTTTCTGTAAATCTGCCTTTCCAATAAAGATAATGAATCTTTCTTTTTAAAGTATGTATCTAAAATAATGTCATTTTTTCTTTTAATGAGTATAAAAGTTTGTTTCTTGTTTTAAAGATTTATAGACGGCAGGAGAGATAGAAAGATCTTCTGTCTGCTGGTTCACTCCTCAAGTGGCTGCAATGGCCAGAGCTAAGTTGATCTGAAGCCAGGAGCCATGAGCTTCCTTTGGGTCAACCTCAGGGGTGCAGCATCCCAAGGCTTTGGGACCTCTTCTACTGCTTCCCCAGGCTACAGGCAGGGAGCTGGAAGGGAAGTGGAGTGGCCAGGAAACAAACCAGTGCCAATATAGGATCCTGGTGTATGTTACCCCAGGTTCTTGAGCTCTGGGACCCAGGTAGGAGACCCTGAGGAAGCTCATGGCTCCTGGCTTTAGACTGGCCCAGCTCTGGGCATTCTGGCCATTTGGGGAATGATTCAGTGGATGGAAGATCTCTCTTTGTCTCTCCTTCCTTCTGTAATTCTGCCTTTTATATAAAAATTAGTAAGTCTTAAAAAGAAAAAGAAAAACCTGGCATAAAAATGTATTAGTATTTTCGTCCTGAAGAGTTGAGAAAATAGATTATTCATTAGTTATGCTGTCGTATTTGCATATCTGTGTAGCAGTGAAGTTTGATTGCTTCTTTGTACCATACGCAAAAATTAATTCTAGATATATTTTAGGTTTAACTTTGAATGGCAAACCATAAAGCTTCCATAGAAAATAAAGCCCTCTGAAAACATTCAGAACACCCTTCAGGTTACAGTTTTAATGCTGGCCTGTATGTAAGCTTGTGTGGTGGTGCCTTGAATCAGACAGAACTAAGACAAGGAATCCTGCCCAGGCATTCCTTGGTTGCTAAGGGCAACTAGGCTATCCTTGGCGATGGGGAAGTGGTCTCTAGCAGATTTAACATGGATTGCTGCTAGGTTGTACTCTGCAAGGGCCTCCATTTGTCCTTTACACGGAGACCTGGGTCCAGCTTAATTTGGATTGTTCGGGGGATTTGGGCTTTTTGAATGTCTGTGGATTTTTAAAAAATAAAAGGTACTTTTAACCTTTTTTTTTTTTTTGAAAAATTGTTTTTCACTTTGAAGTGAAAGTAGGGTTTTACACATTGTTGTAGATCACGCAGTGACCTTGGTTTCACAGTTTGTAAAGGGTGATATATGAGTCCTGTTAACATTCAAGCTACTCTCCTAACACATTACCATCTCCTCCCGTGGAACTTAGCATCGTTGTGATGTACTTGGGTGGGAACAGGCAGTGTTACACTTGTGGAAGTTGGCCATGTGCCTGGCATTGTGCTTGTTAAGCTACATCCATTGCTAATATTTAAATGAGAAATCCAAGAAGGTGCCCCCAGCTGGAGTACTGAAGGGTATTTGTTTTTGTTTTGGGTGGTGGTTGTTACTGTGCTCAAAGGGCAAAAACACATTTATCTAAACACTTATTTGTACTTCTTGGTCTGTATGCTGTTTTTCAACAATAAGCTTAAATAAATGAATGAAGCCAGAAGATAAACAATGATATGAAATATTTTTAACAGCACTGAAGCTCTGTGCTATTGCTAAAGATAATCATATTTTTATGCTATTTTTCACTATTTTCTGGTTTTTCTTACATTTCTGTTTTCTTTCACTGTGAGAAGACCAAAAAAGATGAACAGAATATGTGTATTAACATATAACACAAACATGATTTTGAAATTGGAAAAAGGAAGAAATCTACATTTTTCTTCTAACGAGGCCTTCAGGTTAAAGTGATATAAGAAAGCTTTGAAAAACAAATCCCTGGGTACTGACAGACTGAGGTTGGTTGAAGCAGAAAATATGAAATGCTAATGGCAGTCTGATGTGCCCTCCCTGTTGATTTCATTGTTCTTGCTCTCAGTCTGTCTTCCCTTGCGTGGCCTTTCCCTCTCATCTGAATTCTCTTTCAAACTCAATTTCCTGGAAAATGTGAAGCCGTGCTTTATAAATTTGGACAAATGGCAAAGCATGAATTCAGAGCACCTAATCCTTAAGTATAACTATGTCAGTGCATCTAATTGCTCAGAATTAAAGATACTTTATATTGCTTGATCTGCACATCAGTGAAAGAGTTTGCTTCCTCCCTCCTGTGTTTACTCCTCCAAAAAGCAAGTCTTTATTGAGAGCCAGTCGCTTTCTAAGTCATGAGAATGCAGAAGTGAACCAAATCAACTTTTTAATATTAATGGAAAGATGTAGGCAATAAACATCAACATAATTTATCACATCATGGTATGCATTTGAGATGAACTAAAGCAAGATAGAGACAGGGCAACTTGTGGGGATGCAGTCAGGTGGTTTTATTTTATAAAGGCTTTTCAGGAAGTGATATTTGATCCATACCTGAAGGGAGCAAATTATAGAGCCCTGTGGATTCCAGGAAGGAGAGGATTTCAGGTGGAGTAGAGCATGTGCAAGTATCCTGAGGTCAGGACTAAATGAGTAATTTGAACCACAGCCACAGAGTTCTGTGTTCTGGAAGGTGTGGATGAGGTGAAGCGTGTGTGTGGTTCAGGGAGTAAGGACTGAGACATGCCATGGACTTTAAATGGTGTAGGACTTTAAAGAAAATGAGAAGTCAAGGGAAGGTTTTATTATGTGCAGTAAAATATTTTAGCTAGATTTTTGTTAACCTTTCCAAAATTTGTAAGATTGATTGAGACCTCTAATTCTGTTGGGCTTTGTATTCAAAAATGGAGATAATTGCACTTTTATGTATTAAGCAAATATAGATAATATTCTGGGGAGAGTATATGATTTCCCAGTAGAAAATGGTAATAACCTCTTAAATTGATAAATAATAGCAATATAGTCCTATTCCAGCTGTTCCGAACTACGTGTAGAAGCAGTTGAAACACTGTCAGTTATTTCTGCAAGTTAGGATGCAGCTTGAGAATTAATTTTTTTTCATATTTATACTATTAAAGAGCATTGTATATTCAAGGATTGATAGAGACTACAGAAATAAATAGTGTGTTTAGGATACCGAACTTGAAGAACCAGGGTGAGTTTGAATTTTTGCTCTTCTGCATACTAACTGTGTGTCCTTGGGCAAATTCCTACAGTGCCTAGTAATCTGTCTATTCACAGCTTGAGCATAATAGTCTCTAATTCATATATAATGCATGCTAAGCATTTAACCCAGTTGCCACCACATAGCAAGCATTTAAAAATGATTGTGGCTATAATAATATTGGTTTTGTTTTCCCTGGTAATGTTACATATTGAGCAGGATAAAATAGGTTATAATATTTGTATAATGTTAATTAGAGCAAGCATTAATATTCATTAATATGCTAAAATTTGCATATTCCTAGGATCTAAAAATAATATGTATACAATAACATAAGGAAAAATTAAAAATGCAAATTTGACATAGTATCCATAGTTTTAAGATCAAAAGTTAAAATTAGATAACATGAAGTTTTAATTTAGTATTATCAGGTCTTATTTTTTTATTCAAAGAATCCAAATTTGCCAAGGCCTTATTTGTCCTTGGCTTATCCTGGAATTTTGTGAATAATAAATGTTCAATATACTTGGCAGAAGGTTTAAATAATAAAACATATTTTCATTGAATCATGATCCTTGTACATGGAAGGTAGACATGCAAAATGGTATAGTAACTATGGACAATAAGATGGTTGATTTTCAGATAGTTAAACAAGAGATTACCATAAATAACAACTTAATTTCTAGGTATATCAGCACAAGAAAGCAGAGACACAATTAGGCACCACTGAATTATACACTTAGACTGATTGACTTTATATTATGTACATTTTAACCTAATAGAAAAGATAAAAATAAATATATAATTTTGAGAAAGTATTCCTGAAAGTAAATTTATTTAAACCATTTCCCAGTTAAATTATAATTGTTGAATGATACAAATTAGGTTAGTCACTCATAAAATTTATTAAGTGTTAACATTGTGTTCCCACCTGACTTTCCAGCGTCTTGGATGCTAGCATGTGGTTTAGGGAGATGATGGTAGTGGCTGGGGTGGAGGGGCGGGGACAGGGTGTTGATATCTGCACACTCTCTGGAGTTGTTTTTAGCCAATCATGCAGTTTGATGCATGATTGTACTTAGAATGATATTAAAGCCTATAAAAGGAGTGTTGCTTTATAATAGCTGTTCCAACTGTCATAGGCTTCCACTCTCTCGAAAATGGAGAATTTTGACTTTATTAGCTTTATAATCTAGCATCATAAAACACAACAGTCTCTACTGGAAACTATGTTTCAACTAAACTCACTGGCTTGTTTTTAAAAACTGAATGCTCACCTGTTCTAACAAATAGTATCAGGGCTTTGGTATTTTTTTCTTTTGGTGTTAAAAATAGTTTGAGAACTTCTGGAAACACCACTGGCAAAGAGAAAGAGAAGCATGGGAAGTTATAAAATATTAATTGTGTTTTGTTCTCATTTCTTAATGCAGTAAAAGCAAAATGATGCAGAGTATTCCTAGGTTAATTTAACCTGCATTCGGTAATTCTGCTCCAAAATACTCAGTGCATCGTGTGTCCTTTCCCTCCAAACTCATTTAGTTAAGCTGAGAGGGTATTCTAAAACAAAAAGGAGGCAAACTGTTGGCAGTCTGAAACCACACTGCCTTTGGTGGAGGTGAAATTATTTTAATTACCTTCTCTGTGGAGTATGCATTGACTGTATCCTTTCTTCACCCTTCCTTCCTCATGTCTTCCCTTCTTTCCTTCCTGTCTTTCTGCCACTTCTCTCCATTTTCTCTCCTTTCTTTTTTTAGTTTATAATTTTTTTTTACCAAATAGTAATATGTTTATTTTATTTAAAGACTTAAAAATACATTTTTGAAAGTTGTAAAATGTCCTAGTTTAAAAAAATCATTAAAAAGAAAAGCATGAAAAAAACAGACACAAAATGTTAAGATTTTATTTACAAAGCTTTTTGTTGTACAGAAAGTAAAAATGCTGTTACAGTCTCAGTGTAACTGGTAGCCACAGACAGCTGACTCACCAATCATAGCTACCCACACTGCAGCAAGTCTTACACAAAAACCTAGCCACGCTCAGAATTCTGTTGGGGCCAGTCCCCAGGCTTGGTGCTGGGTGACCCAGAGGACTGGGAAGCTCCAGGTTCGGATGCTGTGGTGGATGGTGTGGATGAAGAGGAAGAGGATGAAGGAGGAGAGGATGAGGAAGACGAAGAGGAAGAATTTGATGAAGAGGAGGACTGAGATGAAGATGTAGAAGGGGAGGAAGATGAAGATGAAGTCAGTGGAGAAGATTTGGACATGTTGGAGAAGTAGATGAAGATGAAGGAGATAAGGAAGATGAGGATGAAGAGGAAGAAGAAAGTGGGAAAGGTGAGAAGAGGAAGAAAGAAACAGATGATGAAGGAGAAGATGACTAAGACCCCAAGAAGCCTGCAAAAAAAGAACTGCTCAGTATTGGTTGGACTGCTCATGGATTTGGTAGCTGTGATACACACCCCAGGACACCTACCCACTGAGCCAAAGAATAGTTCGCATGGCATTCCACCTTCCTCCAGGGAGTCCCTCTTGGTCACCCACCACTAGTTCATGCTTTAAAATTTTTTTTAAAATTTTAGATGATGTTAACGGTTGATCAGAGTGGGATGGCTAAAGGGTTAGGAAAATGTGGGTGTGATCATTGTTTCCAAACTTTCGGTTTCTCCTCGTTTCATGGCTAGAGGGGGAGAGGGATAATGGGAGAAGCCACATCTAGCCTCCCAACAGCATCAGGATCCAGGGATGGAGAATGGCCACCTGATATCAACCCAGGGTCCCCATGTGGCATATACTCTGAGGGTTCTGCCCAGGTGATTTCATTAGTTCTGAAATGTTGCTGATCTCGTGGGTCCAAGGATGGGGGAACCCTTTCAATGCCTATTGGCTGATGCAGTCGACCTCAGAGTCTCCACTTGCCCAGATATTTGCTGTCATCATTTGGTTGAGGTAGTTGTCCAATTTGTTCTGTCCTCATTCCTCTGGATGGTACAGATGCCTCCTGTACTCTGTCTTTTCCACTGAGCAGGACCATTTCTTGCAGGTGGGCCAAGAAGCTAACCAGGTGACCAGGACCCCTTTGGACCTGCCAACCCCAAGGCTCATGGACCTGGCACTCACTGCACAGGGAGTTTAAGGCCCTGGGCTAGTTGACCAGGGCCCTATTGGACCCCCAAAGCCAGGGATCATGGACCCACCACCCACCACACAGGCAGGCAAAGACCCGGACTAGGTTACTTGGGGTCCACTGGACCCCTGTCCCCAGGCTCACAGATCTGACACCTGCCACGTAGGCAGACCAAGGACCTGGGCCAGGTGATGCAGGCCCTGCTGGACCCCCAAGCCCTGGGGCTCATGAACCCAGCCCTTACCACATAGGTGGCTCAAGAACCCAGGCCAGTAACCCGGATCCCACTAGTCCACCGCCCCTGTTCCAGGGCGCATGGACCAGGCACCTACAGCATAGGCAGATCAAGGACCCCAGTTAGGTGACCTAGGCCCTGCAGGATCCCCAGCTTCCAGTGCTCACAGACCAGGTCCCCACTGGGTAGGCAGGCCAAGGACCCAGGCTAGGCGACCTGCCCTTGGGGGAACACAGATCTATCCTCCCCTCCTTATTTTCTATAATTCAAAATAAAAACAGCATAAATGAAGTAATATAAAATAGAATACTCTGGGGAAAACAATTTGAGTCATGTAGTCTAATCTTAGAGAAACAGTATTTAATTTTATTTTTTTAGTATTATCAATGAGTGCACATGGGCTGATTTTGATTTGTTCCATGCACTGATTTTAGATTCAAGGAGAAGTATAAAGCAGGGCATAGATGGTAAAATTGATTCCTGTAAATACATGCAAAAGAGGTGAAAGTGTGACGACCACAAAACAGGAATCTTAATGTTCCAATTCTTAAGATTTCAAAGTATTCAACCAGTTTCAACAGTACAAGTTCTCTAATTATAGAGAACAAATAAGCAAAAATTCTCATGTACTTTTCTAAATAGTGCTTTAGTGAATCAGAAAAATCGCATTCAAGTGAAGACAAAGGTTTCACCAAAAATAAACAAATCGAGGAGTGACTGAAGAAAACCCAGGAAAACTGGATGTGAAATCTTGTATTTGATCACAATTCTGCAGAAAATTTTTTTTCATTGTTCTCCAGGGGAATTTCAAGCAAATACTATGTCCATGTGTTTCTGTACACAAACTTCTGTACAAAAACCTAATAAAATGGCTTGGGATTATTCATCTGAGTTTTTGCAAACAGAAGGAGGAAAGTGTGGTAAAGTCTCTGCTATTCCACATGATTTGAAATTTTCCTGAAATCGTCTCTTAAAGCAGTACAACAAATGTGCAAGTGTCTAGTGGCAGAGTGTCACGGTGGGAGGCCTAAGCATTCGCTGACAGCTTTCCAACTGAAGCTACCCATGGTAATGTACTGCTCCATTCTGAACTCTTTCTACCACATTTGCACCACCACCCCCTCCACTGCAAAGACAAGAAAACAATAAAGATTGTGAGATTTGTTTGCTGAAAATCCAAGTGTTGTAAACCATTGCTAATTTCATTTGTTTTCCCCCACATTTACTTGTAGGCGAATGTCATTATTTTTAAAGATTTTATTTATTTTTATTGAAAAGCCAAAGTTACAGAGAGAAGATACAAAGAGAAAGATCTTCCATCCGCTGGTTTACTCCTTAACTGGTTGCAATGGCCAGAGCTAAGCTGATCTGAAACCAGGACCCAGAAATTCCCTCTGGGTCTCCCATTTAAGTGTAGGATTCCAAGGCTTTGAGCCATCCTCTACTGCTTTTCCAAGCCACAGGCAGGGAGCTGGAAGGAAAGTGGAGCAGCCAGCATACAAACTAGTGCCCATATGGGATACTGGCAGTTGCAAAGCAAGAACTTTAGCCCACTAGGCTACTGTGCTTGGTCCAACATGTCATTCTTAACTAGTTATGCTTATTTCACAGATAGAATTTGGAATTCAATGTTTATACTCTAACATTTGTTTTGAGAACTCCATGTTTCTGTTAGTTTTTAAAGAATCAGTTATTATGATTGGCGATTAACTTTTATCATGTTTTGTGAAGACAAAAATAAAATCCCAGTTCTAAAATCCCTTTCAATGAGGAACTGTCAGTACAAAATGTTTTGCTAAAGCCTAAGGTGCAAGTGAGCATTAAGAATTTGTGGGATCACGTGAGAAGTCGTTGAGGCTCCCTGAAAGAGGGGAAGGGGAGCTGGCCAGTAGGGAAAGGGTCATTAATGCTGACATGTTTGCCATTGCTTAGCTTTTTTTCCCTCTTATGTTGTTTCTTAGGAATAAAAGAAAAATACACACGTGTTTCCTGATTTCAAAAACTGTCAACTTATTTCTAAAAGAATTTCCTGTTGATAATTGTTGTCAGCATTAAATAAGGGCAACCCATTATTAACTTGCATATGCTATGCAGTATATTAATCCAGAAGTCTCTTTCATGGTGATTATAGAGTGAATAACAACAAAAAAAGGGCTGCCTGAACTATTTTGGGGGATAAAGAGAACGGGTTAGATATGATCTGACTATAATTATAGTTGCCATTGTACTATATTTTTTGATACCTTGCTCTTGTGTTATGTGTTAAAAATGACTCCATGTGGTCATAATGAGGGTTGTCATATTATGGCCATGCCATTTTCTCCATTGTTACAATTTGTTGGATCAAAGATTAGATAATGACTCAATTAACCAGTTTACTGATGGAAATTAGGGTCACTTATCTGTGATTCTAGAGTGATAATATGAAAAATCAATATTGGTTAATCTCATACATTAATTTGTTTGAGCTAAGGGATGCCCATATAGCCTGAAGAGTATTATTTCTGCATGTCTGTATGTGTGTGAGTTTCCAGTACAGGTTAGTATTTATTGAGTAAGAAGAGCACTGACACAGTGAGCCTCATCTCAGCTGGAAGGGACCTGTTCCAGTTTTGCTATCTTGAATGTGTGGCTTGCAGGGTGAGTGCGTTGGGAGAGGACATGGGCCCTCAGGAGGGGGTCTCTGGGAGGTGTTTAGGATAACTGAGGACATGGTATGGAAAGAAGCGGTATTTCCCGTGGGATCCCAAGGAGTTCTTAGCTCATTGATCATGAATGTCTGAAACGGACCCCTCCAGTCTCTCCTGGGTTTCCGGTTTTGAGATGTGATGCCTCCTCTTTCATGCACTGCTACCTGCCATGATGTCACCTGCCATGGGACCCTCATCAGAGGTCTGACCAATGATTCTGTCTGATCTTGACATATTCGTTACAGTTGGGAGCTAAATACATCTCTTCTGATGATAAATTTAGTCTACCTCAGATATTTTGTTACAGTGATTAAAAACAGACTAATGCAAAGCCAAAGTTGGACAAGGAAGCAGAGGACAGTCCTAGCTCTGCTTGAATTGAGGAAGCCATCCACTCCTGCCTGTACATATTTATGATATTCCTGATTCTTGGGGTTTTGGATTTGGACTGAGACTGACCCACTGAATCAGTTCCCATCTTCCAGGCCTGGACTGCATCTGCAGTACTGATTTTATCAGATTTTAGAACCCCTCATGTGAGCTATACAACCGAGGGAGCTAATAATTCATAATAATCTATTTCTGTATATTCGTATGTATCCTATTCATTGTGTTTCTGTGGAAAGTTCTGACTACCTTCACAGGGAGATAGCTAGGATCCTATGGCAGGAAGTTAGGTGAGATATTTATAGCAAATTAGGTCAAGGATTTGTGATAACCTCTGTTTGGGAAAGTACAAGATTGATCTCCTATCCTATTGTTAATATTCCCAGATCCACTCATTTCCTCAAGGAGTATGAGAAATAAAAGTTAAAAGAAAAAGAGATCCTTTATATTTTAAGAGTGAATGCGCACTTTGGCAGAGGAAAAATGTGCATTTTAAAATAAACCATACAAAGCTTGTCAAGGAACTGACTGGAATCAGGAAAGAAATATTTCCAGTGCTAAGTCAGGTGATAATCCCTCTGCAATTGACACAGATGTATAAGGGCTAAATATCTTTCCTTTTGCCAGTTCTTTTCTATGAGTGTTGCGCAGACAAAAGTCCACAAAACCATGACAGTGAATAGAAGATTTTCTGAAACATGAATCTCTTGCTGGAAAATAAATGTGAAGCCAAAGTCTTTGAATGTCACATGCCGGAGAATCTACGATGCTAAAATTGGAAACTTCTGAATCCATGTATTTCTCTCTCCTACCAGGCAATATTAAGAGGAATTGCCCATACAGAGTGCTATCTGAAAGCAGAGCAGGGGCCATATGTGCCACAGTAGTTAGTGTAAGTCCAGGAGTTTTCCAATAACTTTCAGGGAAGTTTTTATCCTATTTACAAGCCAGTTAGCTTGCCTTAGCATTGTGGATACAGCAGAAGACATGCCACTACTCGGTCGGAGACAAAGAATTTTATTGTCACTGGCGCAGCTGGAAGTGTGTTTCACACTCCATCTGATTTCTTTACCTTCCTGCTACTAAGCCACACAGGAAAGAAACAGAAGTGGATCAAGGTGAATGTGGTACATATACTGTATTGCAGCTGAGAAACCTGTGCTCAGAGAATGTGAGTCTCTTGTAAGCAAGCTGCAAGTAGACTCAGCCTTTTCTCTGAAGGGAAACATTATTTTTAATACACTCAGTAGGAAACAAACAAGCTGTCTGCTTCAGAGGAATACAATAACCCAATTTTACATGATTGTTTGCTATTCAGACATTCTTTTAAGAAAAAGTTCATGAAAGTATCTGTCAGGTAAATTTCTCGTAGACGTACAGAAACATCAAAGACCCTTGTTGAATTTCATTCCAAAAAGCTATGCAAATCAGATTAAATATAATTTTAGCTGTGATGAATTAGTCATTATTGTTAAAATTTACCACTGTAAAATATTTATAACTACCATTACTTTAAGGTGCACCTGTATACATGGTTTTTAAAGATTTATTTGTTTTTATGGGAAAGCAGATTTATAAAGAGAAGCAGGGACAGAGAAAGATCTTCCATCACTGGTTCACTCTCCAAGTGGCCTCAACCACTGGAGCTGAACTGATGCAAAGCCAGGAGCCAGGAGCTTCATCTTCTTCCAGATCTTTGTCTTTCATGGGTTCCCAGGGCTTTGGGGTCATCCTTGAGCCCACCTGTACACATTTAAAGTATCTGGAGTACTCGTTTGTGCAAGAAGTGGGTAGTCTAAAATGGATTTTCTAAAATTGGTCAGCTAAGAGCAACAAGTGTGCTCTTCTATGTCTTCACATCCATGAGAAATGCCAACACATCTTCTGTTTTAGAATTCTGCTTTTCTGTTCTACCCATTTCTTTACTGCTATTTGTGTAGCTAACTGCTATAGCTTGTAGGGAATGGTGAAGGGGCTATGTTCTAGTTTGTTTGAATTTCTTGTGATGTATGTTATTGATAGAATTAATGGGGTAGTTGGAAGTGATAACAGAAAGCAAAAAAGCATGTCCTAATAAGTAGACATTTTCTTCAACTATATTTCATATTTCTTTATTCTGAAGTTTGGAAAAGCACTTGCTGAAGCGATTGCATAGCAAGGCATAAAGCCAGAAAGAGTTTCATGGGTTAGGCTCACCCTTTTCTCTGTGAGCTGCATGAACTCTATGTTTTTGGTAAAGATATCACTCACACTGTGTTTTATTGACTATGATGTCTTACATTGCATATTTACTTTTATTTTTGGTTATGGTGTTTTCAAGTTCGCTGCACATGAACAAACTTAGAAGTAGGTAAAAAATACTCATTTAAGTGGGGGAAACATTTATAAAGTGTATGATTATGAATATCAGTAAATCAGTCAAATAATTCTTACATTACTTGGTTAAAATTTATAAATTTTAAATGAAGACATAAAAGGAAAACAGTGTCTGATTCAGGCTTTGATATAATAAGTTTCATGCTTTTCTAGCATGAAATAGTATTCCTCCCTTGAAAATAAAGTGAAAGTAATAAAGTTATTCATTTTATTTCATTTTGGCATCCAGGTAAACCTCAAATATCACCAATACTAATATTATTCACTATTTAATAGTGATATTCAATATCAAATGGTAATACATTAATATGAAGTTTCAGTATCTTTTGTTGTTATTGCCTATTTTTATTATGACTTTCAGGAAGCTAAGATCTCTTATGGAAGGAAGGACTTACAGAAAATCTTTAAAATTTTTAAAATATTTATATTATATTTATATTTATATTAATTTTATATTACATTTTATATTATATTTATATTACATTTTATATTACATTTCATGCAAGGCAAAATAAAGTGTGATATATGTAAATATGTGCATTTATAAATTCCTATTATATCTAAAATAAGTCATAGAAATGTGATAACACTAAACACAAGAAGAGATATAAATGTACAAACATATGTGCATGTAGATACAAATATACATGCAAATAGTTATACACAGAGCAAATCATAAATGTTTTATTATGTTATAAAACCTAGGGCATTTTAAATGCATTAACTATGAAAATTAACTTGATTGAAAAAGAGGGAAAAGATCCTAGAAAGGGATTGTTAAAATTTCTATCTTAAAATTTTAATATAGAGAAAAATTTTTAAAGTTTTAAAAGATGATTTTTTCCTTTACTCAAGTAGGAGTCATATTTTGATTTCAAACGAGGGAGCATTTTACAAATGTTTTCTGCCAAATATTTGAAGGTGTAGTTTTTTTTATCCTTACAGAAAATGCTGCTGCCAGATGCTCATTCTCTTTGTATACTCAGATGTTTTCAATGAGAATTCATGAACCTTAAGGGGAGTTTACTCTCATTTCCTATGATGTGGCACCATTGTTCCTTCTTACAGCCAGTTACCCCTTTTTACTTGTGTATGTCTTGGGGGCATATTCTCCATGAAATTTTTATTAAGTATAGTCAGTGACGTTAACACACAAGCTGCACCATTACTTTGATGTTTTTCCTTGCTTCAGTTTTCACAGAGTTCACGTTGCTCTGACAGGGGCTGTTTTCAAATCTATACTCCATCCTTCTTAATTCCTTAAATTAGATTCTGTTAAGACATGTCACATATAGTCACTATGAATTTATTTGGGTGTACAAATAAATTTGAAATCCATGCACAGTTCTTTTTATTGTATACATTTACCATTAATATTTTGAAGGTGATAAGTACACATACATGCACATCTACATTTACTTAAAAGAGTGAAAGATCATGAAACAGACTGTGATAAGTTATAGGAAGAGAATATAGGAGTGAATGAAATGCGAAGCTCTTTATATTATAAATAGTGTCTAACGAGGAACATCTGTGTTGAAGTTGTACTCAACAATCAAGTAGATAGAAGGATTTGTCGAGTTGTCAAGAGTCAGACTATCTTGTCCACCATATTAGTGCTGGAAATACAGGTTCACAGATGAAATGGTGAAGGTGGGGGACATAGGGACTGTGCCTGTGCCCTGAATCTTGAGAACTCTTGCCCAGTTATATTAACCTGTATATTGCTGACTCCAATGGTCTTATATACTAGCAACAGAGACTAAGTCTTAATTGCTACTGAGAATCATTCCTTGAAGACACTAGCCTGCTATTTTGTGGCTCCCTATTCTGGATTGGCCACTGGTATGTTCATGCAAATAGGCATTCTGATTATTAATTTGTCTTTATTGCCAATAGAACTTTAACTAGAATTTTATTTAAACACTTAGTATTTCATTTACTGTAATGTAGGCCCTCCATAAAGTCATGTCAAATTGGATGACCCACTTTCCAAAAAAATAAGTGTTGAAAAGGGCCTATGACCAAAATATCCTGTGATAATTACATGCCATGACACTTAGAAGTTAATAACCAGGGAGAACTCTGGAATAATCCATTGAAAGCATAGCCAACTGGGAAGTGATTTTCTGTGGAGATGAGGATGTTTTGTGTACCTTAAATGAAGGCTAGAATGTGCAACTATTGAGCTCCCTAGATTTAATGTATGAGTCCAGAAACCATGAAGTAGAAGGAGGAAAGATATCTTTTGCCATTACTTTCAATGGCTTACTGAAGGAGCATGGGTTGCCTGTCCTCACTTCTCTGGATCCTACCCGGCTAGAGGCCTTGGTTCCTAAAGAAAGGCATTTCCACCAACAGCACAAACATAGCGACACTGAATGCTAACTACCCTGACTACCTGGGTACTTTGAATTCCGAAACTCCAGAAATTAGCAGTCAAGAACAGGGTTACCATTCATTAAAACTGAAATTTCACCATTGGATACAGAGAGAACATGGATGAAATCAAGTGATCGGGCTTAGCCTGATGGCCTTAGTGGCTAAAGTCCTCACCTTACATATTCTGTGATCCCATATGGGCGCTGGTTTGTGTCCCAGCTGTTTACTTCCCTTCCAGCTCCCTGCTTGTAGCCTGGGAAAGCAGTCGAGGATGGCCCAAAGCCTTGAGCTCCTGCACCCACATGGGAGACCTGGAAGAAACTTCTGGTTCTTGTCTTTGGATCAGCTCAGCTGCGGCCATTGTGGCCACTTGGGGAGTGAACCAGCTGATGGAAGATCTTTCTCTCTGTCTCTCCTCCTTTTTGTAAATCTGACTTTCCAATAAAAATAATAGTAAGTAATAATGATTTGAGGACCTTCTGTGATCCTCTCCTGTTAATCCAAAATCCATATGTTAACATATTTGGGTGTAGGGTTATTGTGAAGAATTAGCTCATGAAGCTAGAGCCTGTATAAGAAAATGCAGAACATGTTTGCTTCCTCTGTTTTCTGCTCTGTGAGGCTGTAACATGATGGCTCCTCTTGCAATGAAAAGTAGTCCTTTCTCACAACCTTTATCACCTAGCACCTTTACCTAACTTCCTAGATTTCGGATCTTTGAAAAATATATTCTTTAAGCTACCAAGTGTATGGTAGTTTTGTTATGGAAAACAAACTCTAAGACATTACCTCTTGTTTTTTTCTTGCCTGACTGTGAGTACAAACGAACAGTTACGGCAAACCTAGCCTAGAAGGGCACAGTGACCACAGGCCTTGGAGTTTTTATAAATTAAATGAATGTATGCTTCACACCATTCTGTGAGCTTCCAGGATCAGAACAGTTGGTAGTTAAAAGTAAGAAAACTCAATAAGGGATTTAAAGGAATGATTTATTGTTTAGAATTGCAGAGTTAGATGGAGAGACGGAGAGAGAGGAAACATCCATCCACTAATTCCTTCCCAAGCTGGCCATAATAAACAGTGCTGAGTGAGGCTGAAGCCAGAATCTTCACTTGGATCTTTCCAGTCTAGCCATCTTCTTATGATTTTCCCAGCAGGGAGTTAGATTGAGAGTGGAGAAGCCTGGACTCTCCCTGTGAAATGCAAGCATTACAGACAGTGGCTTTAACTACTATGCCATCATGCCAGCCCCTCAACAAGGGATCTTTAAAAATTCTTGGAAAATATGTATCATGAAAAGGTTATGCTTGGATTTTAGAAAAAAAAATTTGCAGCAGAATAAGATTATCTTTTAATTCCATTTTCCATAAGCTTAGAAAATGTATTTAATTTATTTAAAAGGGGGAGAGAAAAAAAGGGAGAGAGATAAGCAAACAGAGACCTCCCATCTATTAGTTTGTTTTCCAGGTGTTCACCATATATAGAGTGGGAGAGGCCAAGAAATAAGCTAGCAATGCAGTCCCTGTCTCTTACATGAGTGTGAGTGGCAGGGTCTCAGGAACACAACTGTCACCTGCTGTCTTCCAGGATGCACACTGGCATGAAGCTGGATTATCGTGTAGAATTGGAATATTAGCCCTGGCACTCTGGGCTTTTTACATGCAATGTAAATGTCTCAAGGGATGTCGTAACCACTAGGCCAAACACTGGCCTTTTTATGGACTTTTTGAAATATCTTTCTTCAGAGAATATATAGCAGAGGAGAAAACCAAATTAGTATAAGTTGCCTTCCTGGGACCAAGGTCTGCACCTTCTATCTTGTAAGGTTTGTTGCCTGCAGCAGTCCTGAAGAAACTGTCTTTTAAATGTTGATAGAGAAGTGGATATGAATGGCACCAGGGTCAGACTGTAGTTGACAGATTAGTGATATGATATTCTTTCAGAGACTTTGCTGTGACACTGTGGGCATTGCATTCAATAGGAAGCTTCCAACTCTGAAACCCTTTAAGATTTGCTGCAGCTGTCCAAAGCTGCTCCATTCTAGGTTGCATCCTACCTACAAACCCAACAAGTAGTTACCGAACAAATATAATTTTGGAGGCCTTCCCATGTTGGTCTGACACAGACCATTCTGATAGCCGATATCTCATTTGGAACTCTCTAGAGGATAGCCAAGATTTTGTCAGACCTGTGTTGCAGTTAAAAATATTCCCTTGTTCAACTTTTCTAGAAATGAAAATATGTATATAATAAATTATGTCTAACAAATAAACAACCATGATTTTCATTAATTTTGACTTTTGATATTGCCCCTTGTTTCTCAAAGAGATGTGATTCACCTCTTTCCGTGCATCCTGAGATGTATTACATTGCTTCTTGGCATGTTTTTAGAACACCTGCACATAAACCATAGGGGAAAGACTGAATAGAGAGCCTTTTGTATTCCTTTTCCAGGTAGCAATTAGTTGGACTTGTTTTTGTCCTCATCCATCTCCTGAACTGCGGCTCTGAGTCTGCTCAGTTTTGATGGAGGAAATTGATTTCTTGGAGATATTTTCAATCCTGTACCCACACTGAGAGCAGCTGGGTCAGAAATACAGTCCACGTTGCTCTCATGCTTGTCAGTTAGAGCTGTGATCATGTTAATTACCATCCTGTCTGACACCACAATGGGACACTGTTTGGTACTGAGAGTGATTATAGTCCTGTCTCTGTAAAAGGTTTCATTGGAAATCACAAGCAATTTGTAATTAGAGTCCAGCTATCACTAGTGAATATACTCTTTTCAAGAAAAAAGGTCTATTTCACTTTCACTTTGATTAGATCTTTTCAAATTAGGTATTTATGCAGATGAATCCTAAGATCTTTGGTTCTGTGGTCTATACCAGTTAGCATTTAAAAAAAAATAACAGCATTGAAGTGAAGTGTGCCTTGTTTCCAAATCTTCAAATATAGAATAAAATAAACACAAAATAATTTGTATTTTCATACTTAAGATGCATTCTGGTTTGGAGTTAAATTTACAGCTCAATGAATGATGAGGTGCAAGATCAACAGCCATGAAATCACTTCACAGATCCGGAAGCGTAACGACCAACACTAGAGAATTTTCCCTGTGTGCCCAATACCATTCACTAAACTTAGTCACCATCCCATCCCAGAGGAAGCACTGTGCTTTTACAATACAGGTTTTCTTTTCTTTGTAATTGTTTAATTTAAGCACTCATCTCTAACCATTACTCTATAGTTTTATCTGTTGTTGAACTATACAAAGCAAATCCTATAATCTGTGTTTAGTTGGTTCATCACATGTTAATGAGATTGATTCCTACTGATGCTGACGGCCGAAGCTTGATGATTTTTATTGTTGCCTAGTATTCTATTTTAGTATTCAATGGATTGTTTTGCATTTTAATATTGATAGACATTTCGTATTTTCAGCACATATATAAAATGTTTATTTGTATGTTCCCTTGGCTGCACATATGCATACACTATTTTTGGATAAGCACATTGAGGTAGAATTCTTGTCATAATTTATACACATTGAATTTTAGTAGCTTAGGCCAATGTGTTTTCAAACCCCACTAGCCTTAAATAATAGCTGTATCTAGCAGTACCTTGTGATTTTCATTAGCATTTAAATCATTACTTAAAATATTGAAAATATTTTCATATATTTTTTAGATATTAAGTTTGCCTCCTTTACAAGTTTTTGTTCTGTTCATACTTATTTTTTAATTTCCTTTTCAAAATTGTGGGCATTCTTTGTCTATGCATGTATGTGTATTTTATCACCCTTATGTATATATTTGATCATTAATTTATACTAGCACAAACCCACAGATATAATTTTATATTTTTGATTACAACGTAGCAATGCTTTGTAAATTCTGTAGCTCAAGTTGTTCCAGTTTTGGACATTGGGAATTCCTTTAGTCAGTTTTTAAGTGTTTATTAATAAGATAAAAATGAGAATATGCAGAGTCTTCATTAGACAAATGTCTGAGTGCATTCAGACAGATTACCACACACTGGCTTGTAGATAACAGATGGCTGTTTCTCTTACTTCTGGAGCCTGGGTAGTCCCAACATCATAGAGCAGGACCACAGTCTATGATCATAGGACTGACCAAGTCAGTGTCTGCCAAAGCCTTGTTTTCTTGTCCTTACGTGGTGATCTCACTGTGATCGCATGGTAAAAGTTCCAAGACAACTTTTTTATAGGTAATTCCATTCATGAGGATTATGCCCACAAGACTTAATTGTGTCCATCCTGTTTCTTTTGGGGTGGCAAAATTTCAATATATGAAAATTTGTGTGGTAGAAATCTTGAGACCATAGCAGGAAAACTAGAAAAGTTGCAGAACAATGAGCTCACAAAGAAATTCTAAAGGATAAAGCTTTCTGTTCTGTGGAGAGTAAAAGTGAGAACAAATTTAATGCCTTACTTTATATGATGTTCTACATGCTGGTGGTTAGAACAAGTATTAGTAAACACAGGATAAAGGAAAATGGAAAAGGACTTAGGGATTTTTAAAATATGCAGCATGTGAGATTCTGTAACTGCTAAGGAAGTCTGTCTCTGATTATCATTTTTTTTTTTATTTTTTTTAAAGATTTATTTTTATTATTTTTTCATTGGAAAGACGGATATACAGAGAGGAGAGACAGAGAGGAAGATCCTCCGTCCGATGATTCACTCCTCAAGTGAGCGCAACGGGCCGATACTATGCCGATCCGAGCCAGGAGCCTCTTCCAGGTCTCCCACGCGGGTGCAGGTTCCCAAAGCTTTGGGCCGTCCTCGACTGCTTTCCCAGGCCACAAGCAGGGAGCTGGAAGGGAAGTGGGGCTGCCGGGATTAGAACCGGCGCCCATATGGGATCCCGGGGGTGCAAGGCGAGGACCCTCAACCACTTGCGCCACCGCGCCGGGCCCTGTCTCTGATTATCAACACGAAGGAAGAAAAGGTAGAAGGGTGAACAGGAAAGGTTTTAGGGAAACCATGGAAAGCACTAATTTTTAGTGAGTCTTTACACTGTATTTTGAAACTTTGCATGTTATATTCCTTAATTAAAGCAGCTTCCACATGTTTTTCTGAAAATCTGGAGAAAAGTATCTTGTTCTTACATTGCAGTGTGGTTTTGTGAATCATCCAGAGATAAATGAAAAAAAAAAGTTCTTTCAAAAAGAAGCATTAGCTGTTTTTACAGAAATAAATCAAATTATATTCAAATTCTATAGGCATGACCTTCTTGCTTCTCCATTACTTCCCTTTGTGAATCTAATAATAAGCAGTGAGCTACAAAAAATAGGATGTAGAGCACAGCGTGTTCCAAATACGTCAATTGCAAAGTGTCCTTTTCTCTTCAGTTACCAAGAACAGGGCCCTAACTTTTATAATCTAATCTGCTGTTGCTGATAAACACAGCTCAGGAAAATGGAGTCATGACCCTTTGACTCACGTGTGATGCGTGAGACTTGGAGACTCCAACTGGGACTAATCTATTTTCTCTGCTGTAGTTCTGACCTTGGGTTATCACCTGCCTTTGGTACAGGTAATGAGTGGAATCACACATTGCTTTTCGCCTCAAATTTGAGAGATTGCAGGCACTAGTTTCATTATTACCAGGCAAACCAGGGATCCTTGGTTTTCTGGCTTCCCTTGATCTTCTGGAAACTCAACCACTCCAGCCTCTTACTTCTGACTAAAATTTAGAGTCATGCCTACATGGTTTTGGACTCTTGCAATTTCTTGAAAATGCCCCTGAGGTCTTCCCCTACAGATTCTGTAAACTACCTTTAAATAAAGGTTCATGTAAACTGTATTTAGAGAGAAAGATACTCACCTGCATCTGAATGACCTCTTTAAGACACAATTTCTGTGCAGTTGGTATGTTAGTTTCCAGGATTGTTATAATAAATTAGTTTTATGGCTTTAAAACAGTGCATATTTCCTTTGTTAATTTTTGAGGCAAGAAATCTTAAAACACTATGAGCACTGCGCATGATTCCTCTGATGCTTAGAGAATTTTTTTTCTTACTTTTCCCTAGCCTCTGGTGGCTCCTGGCAGTTTTGTGTTGCTTGGTTGATGACTGTGTTGTTCCAGTGCTTGCCTCCTCCTTTGTATGGCTCTGTGTGTCCCCAGGCCTTCTTACAGTCACCAAGCACTGAAATTACAATCCCTTCTAATCCATACAATCTCTTCTTACATTCATTAAACATAAACAGATGATTTCTAAGTAAGGGCAAATTCAGACAAATTTTCAGATAGACCTACATTTCTTGGCTCACTGCTCTTGAGTACTTTTCTCAATTCAAGCAAATTAGGACTAGAACCACGGACAAATGAAACTTCTGAGATAGCATGTGGAAAACACTGAAATCTATGAGCTGAAGAACAGTGAGGAAAAGGTTGAAAGCTCTAAAACACATGTAAAATGTTGTCATGTGTATAACAATGTCCCCAAATGCATATATATGTGTAATTTCTATATTAAAACATTGTGTATGAGCATTGTCTGATTATTAGTTCTTATTAGATCATTTTATGATTATCAACAATATGTACATTAAATTTATGTATTTCTATTATATAAGCTAGTGTTCAAATGAATGCAAATCTAATTTAGCATATATAAATATGTCAGTATAGATTACAAATGTTTGCATATAGCTACTGGCAATATCATCCATTGACATTGTCAAAAATATTTTAGTTTGCTTAAAAATGATCTGCAACTCACATTATCAAATAGGAGAAAGGTATAACACTGAAGGTGTGAAGAGATAACTGACAATATTGGCAAATAGTATCAGAAATTTCTGCTATCTACTTTTGCTCTTTAAGATTAAATTCATTTCAAAAATAACCACAAAGATTTTTCTCCTAAATAGAGGAACAACAGACTACATTCTTTGCATGAGAAAAAATGTAGTTATTGAAAAATCCCTTCATCCTATCTTCATTATAATGAAAGTTAAATTTTAGTGCATGCTTACTTTATGTACTTTTATGCATAGCGTTTCTCCAAAACCATAAAGCTGTGTAAGCTAAGTTCTACATGATTATGTATTATTATAATAAACTTTTAAGATGAAGTAAAATAAAAGGTATTGATTGGCCCAATAGTGTAAAACTGAGCTATGGTGGACAGCTTGGGTTTGCCGCAAGTCATAGCACTGATTTTGACAGATTAATACTAATGAGCCATTGTGCCAAGTATTGGCTTCCACTTTCTAAATGCAGAGGATCTGTTACAGATGGAGGCTAAGTCAGGACAGTAAAACCTCGGAGCAAGGTAGAGAGCTCTTTTTCACACTGCAGTATCTGCTTGCCTGTAGTCTTTCGGCATTCCTGATTGCCTCTCTTATATTTCTTCCTTAATTTGCATTTGGTTCTCAAAAATATGGAAAGTAAATATAGAAAAGAGAAAATTAAAGAAAGTGATTTTTTAATCATTAGTTATACCTAGGAATCAGAGACATGAAGTGCATTGTTGGTTTTTACCCGATTTATATCTTTGAAAGAGGACTGATTAACCTTGGCCCTGTTACAAATTCCTCATTCTACAGTGCTGCAGGAAGCTGTTAGCAAGTAATTACTTTGAATTGGTAGACAAGATGAAAGTGGTTTTTTTGTTTTGTTTTGTTTTTTTTGCTGGCAACAGTATCTTAATAATCAATTAGAAGATCCAATCTATGGCATTTGCCTATTTTAAAAACAGAAAGAATACTAGCTTGATTTAAAGGAAGTTTGGCCAGAGCTGGGAAGGAGTATAACAAATATTAATTGGATTATGTAGGTTGTGTCAAGTTCTGGACACTGCATAGGTTGGAAATCAGGTAGATAATAAAATGTATGGAATGATGAGTGTGGCATTGAATAGAGTGCAGATTCATGAACATAAAATATGTAATTTTATAGATATTTGAATAGTTTTTCTGTACATAGTGTAACTTAGAGATTAAATGATAAAACATAGCAACTTGGTCAATTATGTAGGAAAGGAAAAATAAATTAGAAACTAGAAATAGAAAATGAGCTGCAGTAAGCTGTAATGTAAAACCTTTCATTCAGCAGTGAATGCATTACAAATAACCTGTTTCCGCAATCATGGATGCCAGTTTAGGTCTGGACCTATTAATCCCCAGACCTTCCCTAATCCTTAAAACAGCCTGCTTGATTTTCCTTATTTAATTTTACCAAATGTTGAGAACTAATTTAAGGTATCACTCTGCAAAGGTCATAAGATTCTTGAAATCTTACAGAAAGAAACTCTTCTTGCCTGGGAATGATATACTACAAACTAATATCTTTCCAATTATAACTTGTTTGAGGCCTTTCATATTGTAGAACATTAACAAATTAAGCTTTTTGAAGCCCTGGTTTCACCCTATGTGCTCATGCCCAAATGGTTTTAGTGTAAGCCAGTTGCATAAAACAATATATATATATTATCGCACATGCCAATTGAGTCAACTGGAATCCCATATATTTTGTGTATTTAAACCCTGCTCTCTGCTGAAGGCATTACAGAGTTTTGTAAACTTTAAGAAATGTCTCTCTGCACCAGGTTTTATATGGTTATCTCACTTTATGTATAATTAGAATTGTCCTACAATATTAGGCTATTGAATTAAGTCAAGAGAATTTTTTAAAATTCTAGTATGGCAACTACTTCACAAGACTGAAAGCCATAAAGAAAAACATACAAACTGAACCATGAGGAAGTAATACAAATAGGCTATAGGTAAACCCAACCACAAGTTAGACATTGTAAAGTCGACTTTTCTATTGGAGTCCTAGATGAGTTCACTATATGAATTACATATCATAGTTGAAAAGTCAGAACAGTTTTAACATCCTATAATCTGAGAATGTTTTTCATAAATTATTTCTAATGTGAAATAAAATATTGTAGAAATTATATTCATGGCAACATTAAGTAATAAAAGTAACTTATACTAAGTACATATGTGTGACATTTACATGTAAATAAAAAAGACTGAGTGAACATGCCATAAAATAGTGGCAGTTTAATTTGGATTACTGAATTCATGGTACCATTTTATTTTTATATGATAATACTCATTTAAAAAATTTGGTTTTCATTAAAAAATTTTTTAACATATTAAGTATATTTCAGATGTAATTCTAAGAAAGAATATAATGGCATTCCTTTCTTTCTTCCCTCTCCATTGTTCTCTCTTTCCTTCTTTTGTTTTTCATGTAACATTTTAAATTTGCATTAAAATTAAGAGCTTGATAATATTCATTTTAATGATCTCTATAAAAACTCTATTCTATAACTTTATTAATATCAAATTTTCCCTAAGTAAATATAATTTCATCAAGAATAAAAGATTATAGATATTTTACTATCAATTTCAACTTTCATGATCTCTTAATAATATCAAATAACTATTCAGGGCATGCCCTAATTTGTTAGAAGAAGCTGTTTCTAATGGTTTAATATGTATACTCTGATATCAAATTGGATTTGGATCGCAACACTAAACTTTATAATTTTGCCTTAGTTTCCTAAGGCATGAAGTTGAATTTATTGTGGTACATATTTCATAAGGATTGAAGTAGCATGTATATATGTGTGTGTATATATATGCATATATATACATATATATACACACATTCATACATACGTGTATGTGTCAGTGCCTCCATATGGATGTGGATATCACATAGAACAAGTATTAACATGGTAGAAATTCAAAATGCATTATATTTTGTTGGAATATGTTATCTAATATTCATAGCTAATTATAAAGTATTTTTTGTCTACTCATTTTATAAAGGAGGAAAAATGGTGACAGTTTCCAAAGAGATAAGTAATTTGCTGAAGATCATGTAGTAGAGTAGCAAATATGTTAACCCAAGTGAGCTATTTCCCAAACACATACTTTTAAATTAAATGATAATGTCTTAATATTGTATGGATTGTTAGTATGCACCCAAGAAAGAAATAGATTTAAGTATTGTATGCTTGTTAATTAATGTGGTCTGTTTTCTAACTGATGCTTATCTGATTTTTTTTTGCAACCTGTCAAATGCACGTTCCCCCTTAGTGACTCTATATCATTGTACCAGTTATCAAGGGCAGTATTGTTAATTACTCTAAACCCTAGGTGTTTGAAGTAATAAATGGTTGCCATCTCTGTCCGTCAGGAATTTGGAACACTCTGAGTGGCTTTCTTCAAGAATGCAGAGGATGCTGGCTAAAGGGATTGTGAGCTGAGATCTTCCCTGGGCTTGGATGAGGTGTGTCCTTCTCAGGGCTAGGAATTTGATGCTGACTACAGAAGGGGGTTCTCACTTCCTCATCACTTCTGACTTTATGTTGATACTTGAGAATTCCAGTGGCTTCGCAGCTTTTTTCTTTCAGACAACCAACTCAGAAGACTAATAATATGGCAGTTTCAGTGACATGTTTGACTTTGGCTTGGGAGTCTGAAATCAGTTTTACCATTGTAATTAGTATTCTGTTGGTGATAGAAACCGGCCCTAATAAATGTGGGGAATTATAGACCTTAGCCATTTGGTACTGATACAATAGAACTATAAATGGAATGGCTTGTAAGCAACAAAAAGGAGGCCAAGAAACCCAAGATCAGGACACTAGCAGATTCCAGACCTGGTGAGGACTCATGCCTGGAGTCAGGGTGTCCGCTTTCTTACATGCTAAAAGGGAAAGGTAGTTTTGTGGGAGTCTCTCTGTAAGGGTGCCAGTTCCGCTTATGAGGGATCTGGCTTCATGACATAGTCACCTCCCAATGACCCTACCATTGAGTAGTATCCTACTGGGGATTTGGTTTCAACATATACATGTTACAGCAGTAGAGACGTATAGAATGTAGCATTGTACAGCCAATTTTTAGAAGTCATTTTGAAGGCCGGATAGCACAGTCCTGCATTGAGCATCCTGTTCTCATCTTTGGCCACTGCTTTGCTGGCATGTTCCTGTCACTTAAGGAGCTGACTTTCCTTTAGAGATTCGACTTCTTTGAATTCTAATGTATCTATTTTTACAAGCTGGGGAGATAACTAAAACCAAGGATAATATGGTATGAATCTCAAGAACATTAGCAAATGGAAACCTACAGGTTCCAGAATTCTTCTAGGTAGTCATCCAGTGAATTCTATAGGAGGACTCTCTATTTTTCTTGCTTTCTTCTTCTTTCACAAGCATGAGTAGTTGATTCTTCCTGAAATTCGTAAATAAATTAAGAGTTGGTTGGTTTTCCTCATCATCAGGAAGTCTAAATTGATATTTCTGATTTCAGTATGCTTCCCTGCTAAGGGCAAAAGACATACTTGTCTTACACTGGTGAAAAAGTCAGGTAAGCCTAAAAATATCTCTCAGGCAATAGGATCATTTTGCTCACAGAGACCGCAGGTCTTCCAAATGGAGCTTGGTGACCTGCACTAAAGACAGGTCTAGATACATTTCTTTCTGAGATCACAATTTCAGTACTTCAATATTGTCCTATTAATACAAAATGATGTGCTCATCGAGAGTTTGTTAGCATCTTTAACTCGTGATTGAATTCTGTATAAATGATAGCCAAAATATGTCTCGGTGTTATCACATACTACTAATAATCCATGAAATATGAAAATGCCTGTATTTGATAAGTTTGCTTGATATGTTTAGATATTTCTATATAGTATGTACAGGAAGATATTATAAACAAGAAGATAAAATTGTGCACAGGAAATTTCTTTTTTAGTAAAAATATTCTTTAATTTGAATCTACTTCAAGATCTGTTCTTTTTGATTTTATTATTATGAACTCCAAACATCAGCTTTTAAAATTCAGTCTCTCAGCTGGAAGCATATCTTATTAGTTATGCCTACAAAAGCTAATAGAAAGAGACATTGTGTTCCCATCATTTTACAATCTTAAAAACAAATTTAAGGGAAGAAAAGATACAATTTTATGTGGGAAGGTAAAAGCAAGGATAATAGTTCCTGCAAGTGTTTACTAAAAGTACGTTAGCAGGACATTGCCAGCTAAAAGGCAAATGCGAAGAACGTTCATATAACATGCTTCTTAAACCCTTTTTTTCACTCAAATTAATGTGTTGAGGTTTTTGGCTGAAGTCATTGGTTATTATACATATTTAATAGGTAATGTAAGTATAGCACATACATCATGGACAGTCAGGTGCAGTAAAAGCAGAAGCAACTGGAAACTGCACTGAGAAAAGCACAGCTACCTAGTGACATCTGTTTGTATTCTGAACTGTGTGATGGACATTGGTAGTCACCTGCAACTCTTACGCACACACAGATTTACATATGGACTTTTGTATGGATGTTCAACTTTCTTTGGCACATGAGTCACTTAATGTGAATAATGACTTCTCTCTATTGATGGGGTTTGTATGTATGCAGGTTTGTGTAAATCCATGTTGCATATATACTTCAGTACATTCATTTGCAGGTTTCACAATCTGTGTCTTCTAATATGGTGTCTTTAATATTGTAGTTTATTCATTTTCTTCCATGTTCACTGTTTTCTACTTCTTTACAACTTTAGTTGTTTGTTTCATCTCAACTCCTCAATACAAAGTTTATTCTTTTAGTTATGTAAATCTCTCTTAGAGTAAATGCATATTAGACAATTCAGAGTCTATTTCACACCCTTCCATTCTTCCAAACCTTTTCCTCTTCTATATTTTTACCAATTTCCTCAATATTGTAGTTGACAGCAAACAAGACTCATATTCCTTATTTGGGGATAGAGATTAGCAAAAAGAGATAATTTGCTTTTAAAAAGAATGGAGCCATATATCGAAGAGATATTTGGGTGTTACTTTTGGCATAGTGATTTTTTTTTAAGATTTATTTTATTTTTATTGGGAAGGCAGATACACAGAGAGGAGAGACAGAGAAGAAGATCTTCCGTCCCATGATTCACTCCCCAAGTGAGTGCAATGGCCAGCGCTATGCTGATCCGAAGCCAGGAGCCTCTTCCGGGTCTCCCACGTGGGTGCAGCGTCCCAAAGCTTTGGGCCGTCCTCGACTGCTTTCCCAGGCCACAGGCAGGGTGCTGGAAGGGAAGTGGGGCTGCTGGGATTAGAACCGGCGCCCATATGGGATCCCAGGCGTGCAAGGTAAGGACCTTAACCACTTGCGCCACTGCGCCGGGCCCGGCATAGTGATTTAAAGTGGAACAATGAGATCACTTATTCATTTATATACTCAGAATTTACTACTTTCCTTTTCAGCATTAGGCTCTTCATATTTTTCTGGGGCTTGTACTGAAATGAGAAAACTGGGGCAAGTTACTCATTTTCCCATTTGGAAGACACCACTACAGTCATGGATAGTTGCAGTAGTTATGAAATGAACCATATACATTGAAGCCTCAGCATTCCAAATACTGACTTCCCTGCACTATAGCCAGATATTTATTTTGGAAATCAAATATGATCATCTAATGTCTTGTCTTTCAATGACCGGGTTATTCCTAAGAAAAATGCAACAGTCTTGAAATGGTCCAGTTCCCCTTGTGCCTCTTCTATCACTGCCACCTCTGATCGGCAGTTTTAACTATTTCAAGAGATTGCTGTTTTCAGTTCATTCGTGATTACCTCTGACTCTCTAAATTATGTGCTTTACTTTTAATTTCATGATTTATCAACTTTAAACTATATCTGCTAACTAAGGGATAATGAGCTTAGATCATCACACCTAAGTTTCAACTTCATGATTATTAGCACCCAATATTTATTATTTATATTATTGTGATTTTTGGCATCTTATTTAGGACTTTACATTCATCAATATATGTTTCCTGATTTTTGTAATTGAACACTACTGTGTAATTTCACATTATTAAACATGAGAAAACTAGTGCAGTTGTGTTTTTTATTTTCCTTGCACTTTATATTTACTAAATTTTATCAGCCATGTCATTGTCTAATGATGTCAGCTAAAGTTCATTTTTTCTTTGAATCATTGATTTTATTTTTATTTGAAAGACAGAGTTACAAAGAGAAGGAGAGGCAGAGAATAAGAGCTCCTCTGTATGCTGGTTCACTCCCCAGTGGCTGCAACTGCCAGAGATGGCATTGATCTAAAGCCAAGATCTGCTTCCAAGGCTCTCATGTGGGTGTAGGGGCTCATCCTCTGTCACTTCACATAACCAGGGAGCTGCAATGGAATTGGAGCAGCTGAGCCAGGAATTGGTGCATAGGGGATACCAGTGCCTCAGGTGGAGGAGAAGTTGTTATTCCCCATTACTGGCTCCATCAGCCATCTTGCCATACATTATTTCATTTTATATTATCTTCTGTATTTTTACTGAAATCTGCTTTTAATAACTAGAAGTCAACCTCATGAAACATTAATACTGTGTGAATTTAGTGACTGTTATGCATAAACAATATGAAAAGAAGGGGTACAATCCTGCATAAAAGGGACTGTAGTATATAGAATATTCTGTTATTAATGTTCAAAACTTTATTGTATTTTTGTGTGTTCACTATGTGGTCTTTGGGATCCTTAAGCAGAATTTTGCGCTATGTGAAGAGCTTCTGTTCTTTATCATTATTGGCAACAAAATACCCCTTACATTGAGTCATATTTGTAGTGTTTCTCAGCATACTAATCATATTGAATCTTGAGTGGAATCTATTTTCTATGTAAGGGAAATTTAGTAAAGTCTATTGTTTTTATTGTCATTGGTTACATAGAAGTTTTGTTGCATAATTTCAACAAATTTACCCAGACTTCTCATCCTTATTTTGTTTTTTGACCTGTCAGGAATACAAATGAATGAAACACATTTTTGGAGGATGATTTCAAGGAGATAATTGTTAATCTTGAATATATGAAAATGTATTTAATTTGACTTCAAATTTGTTTGATATTTTTATTGGGTATAGAATTCCAGTTTTTTTTAACCTTTTCTTTTATCATTTGTCATTATATGGATCCATAGACACAGGGATCCCTGTTATCGCCCTGCTGTTTTCCACCATATAATAAATAGTTAAAATAGTTTTATTATTTGGTCCATTGTATACTGATACATAGCTTAACACTATCAAAGTAGTAAATACTACAAAGAAGATAGTGGTGAAAACCGTAGTGTAACAAATATAACTCACTTTTCCTATTTATCTGCGAATATTGGGAAACAACAGAGGGTTCTATGGACAGGAACAATGGAAAGGATGTGTTAGTAAGTTTTTTCTTGTAGTATGTATATTATATATATATGTATATATTTATTTTTTTAAAGATAGATTTACAGAGAGAAAGGAAAATACATAGAGAAGGTCTTGCATCCCTGATTCACTCCCCAAATGACCATGACAGCCAGAACTGAGCTGATCGGAAACTGGGAGCCAGGAGCTTCTTCCAGGTCTCCCATATGGGTGCAAGGTTCCAAGGACTTGGGCCATCCTCTGCTGCTTTACAACACAGCTAAACTGCAGAAGATTTTGTTGGAGTAAAAACTGGCAGACTATAGACTACTATATTTGCTATGTGAGTAGATAAATAGACTATATTTAGACTATATACTCTTGGTTTCCTCAAAGCCAACGTTCTACCACTTTACCACTTTAGTAATTGCTTTTCATTCTCTTACAGCATCTTACTTGTGAACACATATAGTTACTACTTTTGGGGGGGGGTATGCATTGTTTTAGAAATTACAAAAAAATAACTTGCCTTAAGAAGAGAGATATTCTATGGGGATATAATGTTCTGCTTACTTTTATTCACTTTTTGACTAAAATGGTACTTTTTTGCTCCTAGCATACTATGAGACAGAGCATCTGATAATATTTTACATGATGATTGTATCTCTGTTTTATAGAATCAGGAAGTCTTATTATCTCTAATCATTGAAAAAACATCTAATATCTGAAATTGGTCAAGAAAACAAGTACCATGCCAAGTATTCAAGAGGGAAGTAGATGAATACAGGGAAGAAAGCCGGTTGCTCTGCTTGTGACCCAGCTTCTTGATAATGGCCTGAGAAATGCAGCAGAATATAGCTCAAATTCTTGGACCCCTGCCTCACAGCTATCCAAATCATTGCTCTGTCCCTTGTGAATAAACTCTCTTCCACTGCTCTGGTAATAGCGATTGGTTTGCTGCCAATAGGTGAAAGAATCCATGCTTTTTGGGTGTGAATCAATATTATCATCATCTTCATGACATAGGAGGGGAACTTGTGTGCCATGTACATTCATATAGAAGTGTTTAAACCATGCATTTTTAAATTAGTCAAGAATGTGTTTTAAAAAATATGCTGGGCTATTTGAACTGAGAAAGACTAAGACTAAAATTATAGCCTTTAGGAGGCACCTGGTGAAGCTGTTCTGAGGCATGGAGGTCATATTCCCTTTTCACAAAAGGATGGATTGTTATAAAAATAAAGAATAACTCAAATAATGCCTAGAACTGTTTGGCAAACAGATTTTGTCCCTCGGTTCTATCCTATCTCAGTCTAAAGGATTTTCTAATGTCAACAATTATTAAGCCATAAGAGAAAAATATTCTGATATAGTCTTCTCAGGGCATTGGCTGTCTACTTGATTATATTTACATTTTTAAAATTATAGAACACCCTGAAATCCTTTACTCTATACTATAAATCTACCCAGAGGACATTTTGACCTCTGATAATAGAAATTCTTCACTTTATAACTATCAGGTAATTCTAAAAGTACCCTGCAGCAAGGTCAAGTTGGAAATGGGGAAAGTAGAAGTCATTTCTGTTCGTTTTCCTTCATTGTGTTATCATTTCTTCAATGCCAGCAGTTGGACTTTGCATCTGATAAGATAGAAGGCATTTCTGTGTGAGTGAATATTTACTTAGAACTTTCCAATTGTTTAGTTTTTATTAATGTATGCTAAAGAGTACAGTAAATTTTTAGTTACTTCACAAAACAAATTGAGCTGCTGAATCTCAATCCATAAAATAAAGTACTTCCTTATTGTTTTAAACATCAAACTATAAAGTTCTCTCTGCCAATTCATTTATAGGAAATCAAAAGGATTTAGTATGAAACACTACCAAAGAAAGAATTTTTATTTTTATTTTACTTTTTAAATAAATACTCTAAAGCTTATACATGAAAATGCAGAGGGGAAGCTATTAATAAAGAGTGTAACAGTGCAAGGAGTGTAACAGTGCAATCTGATTTGCTAAGAGGAAAAATGATAGCTGTTTTAATAATTTAAAATGGTGAAATGTAGGGGGGATTCAATTTATCCTTTTAGCCTTTAGGGAGAAGAGGTGGGCATTAGTACTCATGCTTAAGACAATCATCAGGATGTGTGCATTCCATATCACAGTGTCAGAGTGGGTTACAGTCCCAGCTGCACTTCTGATTTCCAACTTCCTGCTGAAGGATGTCCCAGGATGTGACAGGAAAGCTGAAGTAGTTGGGTTCCTGTCCATCCCTGCATCTCCCACCCCTTTCCCATTGCAGGCATTTAGGAAGTGAACTAGCAGGTGTATTTCTCTCTTGTTCTTTCTCTCTTTCTCTGTCACACACAGACACACTCAGATGAGTAAATAGTTTTAAATAATAAATACAGCTTATCATGCTTGTGATAGATGGTAATGACTGGAAATCATCAGGGACTGACCTTGAAAAATTTGTACTCTTCAAATCCTAGGATCACTGTGATTTCTATTTTACAGTTGAAGTAATGAGGAAAAGGCATTTCTAATCATTCTGAAGTGCAGCCAGGGATAGAAACTGCTGTCACTACCAAAATATTTTGCACAACTTAAAAGGTTTATTCCATTTTACTCTTTTGGTTAAGTCTTTTTGTTCACAGGACATACTTTGAATACAAATAGAATCTCTGCAAAGTATGAACAGTTTCTTTTCTCTTTTACAAAGTGGAGACCTCATGAACAGGCACACCAAACCATGGCATTTGGAGCATGGGTGCAGTAGAGAGAGAGCCTACAGAGTAGAACCCCAGTTAAGCCAAGGAGATCCTTGGCAGCTGGGAAAGAGACAAAATAGAAATACTGAACTTTAAGCAGGGCAACTCAAAGGGAATGGATGTCAGGAGGGACCCTGACAGAGGCAATAAAAGTCTCCAGTGCTACACTTCTGGAACTTCTAAATACATTATCTTTGAGAGTTCCAGAATTACAAATGTGGATAGCACAAAATGTGGCGATGAACGAAAGCACTGTTCTTGCAGTTTTACCTTTAGTCTGTATCAAGATCTGTTGAAAAATTTCCAAAGTCTGTGCTCAGGAAAGCTGCTGTCAAGATATTTTGATTCCTTGAGAATCAAGATGGTGGAATAGGGTAAGGACAAATTTAATCAGATGGAGAAACATTTAATCAGGATGAAGCAGAGAGGACATATTTCAGGAAATAGGAAAGGACAGAACAACAGCAGAGGGGTACCTGGAGACTGACAGGAAAGCAGCGGGCACAGCAGTGTGGTGGTGCAGTGAATGATACTCCAGCTCGGCCATCTGAACTCCAACAGCAGACAGAACTCCACCAGCAACCAGGTGGGAAAGGACGTTCACTGGGAGCTTGGGAGGTGAACCCAGACAAAGAATTGTCCGTCCTGCTGGTCCCTTTGATTTGACCAGAAGCAGAGACAAAGCAGCACATCTCAGGCAGTGCGAGAACAGAGTGAATTTCATAGCCCAGGCAGCCCCCTAGAGCCAAATTAAGTGCCATTTTGCGTAAGGAGAAAAGGGCAAGGGAAAGGACTGAGCATGCGCTGAGCGCGGAGTGAGCTCATTTCTGACTCGGTGAACTGCAACAACGTGGCATTCTACAGGTTCCATCTGGGGCATGTCTGGGTAGCCCTCAGATCTGATGGCCAGCAGATCAAGAACTGTTGTGGTAGCATGCCGGGCACCATTTTGTGCACTGTGGCCGTAGCTTTGGGACTGCAGGGGACAACAGAGAACTGCGCATGTGCTGAGCTCGCGAGAGCTTGCTGAGGTCCTGCAGGAAAATAATACCGACTGTGACATTGTACCAGTCAAAATAGGTCCGTGTGGCACCCAGACCTAACAACCAACAGGTTCTTGCAAGATCAGTGCCACCAACAACCTAACTAGATAGGACACCTGGTGTCTCTCTGATCCTGGAACCCACTCCAACCAGAAGAGGGAAAAAGGTTGCAGAGACAACAATGCAGCCTCAGCACGGTATCACAGGAGGTGGAGACTGGTGAGCCAAGAGGTGGGGCTGTGGAGACCATGATGGATATCTGATATAAGAACCCAGACCTGGAACTTGCTGGAGGTTGTGGCACAAGTGGCTGCAAGCAAAAAGGTGTGTACCAACTGCAATAAGTAAAATCGCATAGTAGACCTGTGGGTGACAGCTTAGAAACCTGCCCAAAGAAGACTCTGCTCACCAGAAGTACAATGATCAAGAGCAAAAGAAGAGACAAAGGCACAATGAATATTACTTAGCACTCCCCTGCAAAGGAGCAAAACCCTATGCCAACCTCAGAGTTCACTGAGGAAGACATCGAGAAAATGGGGGACACAGAATCCGTAAGACTCATTTTAAAAGATTCTGGTCAAAAATGAGAAGCTCATGCAAGAGTTCAAAGAATTTAAGGAAGCAGTAAAGCAAATCCAGGCTGGTATATCAGAAATTAGGAACACAGTAGAGCAAATTACAAGTACAGTGGAGAGTCTCCAAAATAGAGTGAAGCAAGCAGAAGAAAAAATCTCAGAATTGGCAGATATCTCCTGTCACCAGGGGGAAGCAAACAAAAAGCTGGAAGCAGAGCTGGATCAGGCCAAAAAAAGTATTCAAGAATTGAAAGACACTATTAAGAGGCCAAATATAAGAGTTATGGGAGTCCCTGAAGGTGCAGAAAGAGAAGCTGAGTTTGCAAATGTATTTAATGAAATAATCAAGGAAAATTTCCCTAATCTGGAGAAAGAATTGGGAAACAAGATCCAGGAGGGACACAGAACTCCCAACAGGCTTGATCAAAAGCGATCTTCACCAAGACATGATTATCAAACTCTCTTCAGTTGAACATAAGGGAAAGATCCTTAAATGTGCATGTGAAAGACATCAGTTGACATATAAAGAAATGCCAATTAAGCTCACAGGAGATCTCTCACAGGAAACTCTACAGGCAAGAAGAGAATGGAGTGACATATTCCAGATTCTAAAAGAAAAAAATTGTCGGCCTAGGATAACATAACCCTCAAAGCTTTCTTTCATCTTTGAAAATGAAATAAAATTCTTCCAGAGGGCCCGGCGCGGTGACACAGTGTTTAAGGTCCTCGCCTTGCATGCCCGGGATCCCATATGTTCTAACAGCAAGGTTGAGAGCAGGTGCTCTGGATCTAGAGTGCATCATTTGAATCTGCTTCTGCTATTGTCAACTCTGAATTGATGTGGGCTTATACAGATCTGGATGATCTCTTCTTTGTTTTGATTATTACTGCCTATGTCACTATAAAATGTGAATATTAATTTTTTACAACTATGTGACCTTGATTGAGCAATTTTCATCTGTGCTTCTGTTTTCTTATCTGAGTGATATATTTGATATCTGTTGGTGGACTATTGTGAGAATTAAATTTATGAGTGGTTGTAGAGTGTTTAAAAAAGGCCTAACTCAGAGTCAGTGCTTTATAAAAGCTGCTGATCATATTTTTTTTTCTCCCCAGATAATTTCTTTTTAAAAGCTAGTTATTTGTTTCAAAGGTAGATTGAAAGAGAAAAGGAGCAATTTCCCATGTTTTAGTTCATTTGCCAAATGATCACCACAGCCTGGTTGAATCCAAAAGCCAGGAAAACCCATCCATGTCTCCCACATGAATGCAAAGGGCCTAGGCACCTTGGCCGTAATCTTTTGCCTTCCCAAGCACATTAGTAGGGAATTGGATCAGATGCAGGGCAGCAAAGCTTGTACCTGTACTCAGTCCATGTACTGGCTTTGTAAGTGATAGTTTAACCTGCACCTTCGCCTCTCCACTCTCCCACTGTGTCTTTCTAGGCTTTTTTGTATGTTCTTAAATTCTGCTCCTGGTGAAGGTTACTATTATAAACATTCAAGAACTGAAAAACCAAAGATAGGAATACCAGCCAGGAGGTTATTTTAATTGTCTGTCCTTGAGGTAACAGGGAAGAGCCTTTCCTCAGGTAGGGTGGGAAGCAAGAGCTAATTTGAAATGCTAACATTTATTGAGTATTTGTTATGTGCTGGTCACTGAAGTTGTATCCCCAAATTATTCTTTCACAGAAGTGTTTTCGAAGTACACTTAGTAACAACTAAAGGGCATCAGAATCTAGTGAAGTCAAGTAACTTGCCATCTAAGCAGTGACAGTCTTGATATTTTAATATAGGGTTTGTATTACTTCTCTGTAGGAAATATATATTCATGCAAGCATTGGACCTGGATGAATCAAGGAAGCTCAGAAAATGTGGCTTGCGTTATTTGATAACTACTGTTCAGAGATTGTATTTTAATTCTTTGGCTGATTGTTTCAACAATCAGAATAAAGGTTTTCATCAAAACCAGCCTCCCTGCTGATCTCTAAACACCAGAGAATTCATATCGACAACACAAGACAGCGACAGTAATAAATGGGGCCTCATTAGCCTTATCTCTGCAGACTAGCAGAACCCTGAACCACTTGGACCTGTCCTGTAATATTTCATCACAAGGTAAACGGCACAACTGCTCTTTAGAAATAGCTCTTTCGCATAATTCTTTTTTATCCTTGCTGCATCAAGATCCATCAGAATCTGAAAAAATGAAATAAAGTCCTTCTGTTTTGGTTCTGAACAGGGAAAGAATCAGATTCTTTTATTAACTGCCCCTTTTTTTACACAAAAGAAATGTCACTCCTTAACATATTTTGCAACCGTTCCTACTATTTGTCTTCCTGAATATGCACACTAGTTAAATCAGTTCTTTAATACGTATACAAGAAGGTTATGATAAACTAGAAATTTGTTCAATTCAGTTTTTAAAATTTAAAGTATTGGAAAGAGAATGAGTTTGGGGAAAAAAAATCTGCAAATAGATTTCTCTTTTAAAGGCACTATATAACATACTATATTCAAATGTTTAAGAGGAAAATAAAACACATATTTATACCTGTAAGCACTAAATATAAATATATGTATATATACATATGTATGAAAATCTACATGTACATATTTTCATATGTTCTTTTAAACAGAATTTGCATATAATCCATATCATTTTAAGAAGTGTCAAAATCTAGGAATTTTCTTTGCAGCTGTCAACAAGTTTAATGTGATTCACGTTGCTGATTCTGTTGGGTATGGTAAATTTTCCTCATGATAAATGAGTCATTTTTTTAGTATGTGCCATTCATTATTGACTGAGACTGTAACTTTTTATTCCAAAAGTATAGACCAAAATCCAACCATGTGCATTCCCTTAGTAATTACAGAAAACGTGATGAGCAAAACAGGGCTCTTGTGCCTGTGGAGAAGACAGGTGGTCAACAATAATATGTCATGCTGAGAATCCCTATGCCAAACGATGGAAGCATGGCAAGAGGGCTAGGAGTGATAATGACACTATTCTGTAATAGGGGTTTGTGGTTGAGAAAGTCTTTCCTGAGAGGATAACACACCGGTTTACGAAAGAACACGTCTTACTCTTTAACATACATATTCCCCAAAGACTTACCCAAGGGGGTGACAGAGAGGAAACCAGCACTATGTTGGACTTAGCATTTACTTCTCAGTTACCTTTTCATTACTTGGGTTATTTGTTTCAGCTTGTAAGCATCTAGATCCATGTAAATTAAGGACATTTGTTCTCCACTGTGGACGGTCCCAAACTGAGTAATACTGAGTAGTATTTGGGTGAGTCGTCCCATTTGGAACACTCTCACTGGAATGAACGTGTACTGTTTTCTTTTTGCATGTCACCACTGGTTTTAACCGAAAGACTTGTTACTGATACCCTCCAAGTGGGAAAGTTTACTTGTAGGCTGCATGAGGAGGCACTCAGGCTCTCCAGGACCAATTCTCTGAATGGACTGCATTTAAAATATTGTACAAAGTCCTCTTTCTCAAAAGCTTTCCCAAGTTTTTTTTTTTTTAGTTTATGAATTTGATCACTACAGTAAGTTTCTTAGAAGTCTTTTACAAATGTAAAGTCACTAAAGAACTGAGTACTGGGAAATCTGAGTTATACTTCTGGTTTTACTTCATTTCTGAAAATGAGAAGTAATATCTGTTATTTTCATTCCTGAAAGAAATAAAGAATAAAGGCAAGATGATCTCCTATTCCTTATGTATCATTAATTCTGCAATGACGTGCAACTTGGTTTGTCTTTGCACACATATCCAATCCATGCAATTGGATCAACTTAGTAAAGGGAATGTATCTACTTCATGCATATGCACAGTATGTTTTTACAACTTTTTTCACTTAAAATAGTACCATCTCTTTGAAACTGAAATTTAACAAAGCAAGATTGATATATCATGCCTTGCAAGGTAGTGCCTTAAATTTGCCTTGCCATATTTTAAATTCAGTAAATCTAAATGTCTTTACCTTAATTGCAACTTAAATTTTACAGTACTTTCACCTAGTAATTTTTCTTGTTCTTAATGGATATTCAGTTGGCCACTGGAAAAAAAAAACTTTAAAATATTTTATATGCACAAATGCCAAATCAGAGGATATTTGTGTTGCTATTACTAGAAAAATGATTATGTACTGTAATAGTAATGCTTCAAGCTAGCTTTGTATGAAACACACACTTGGGAAATACACACTTTATCTCTAGGCAACAATAAAAATAAAATCATTTTGATGACAGCATCAAGTAACCTGTTCATTGTTTTTCCTTACAGAATAACTAGTTTTTTGGGTTTGAATGAATCAGAGTAGTACAAAAGAGCTCTTATTAACAAATATATAAATGAGAACTACGCCGTAGGACTGTCTAGTAGGCACAAATTAATTTATGAGATTATTTTTTTCAGAATGAAATATTGATAATATTTCAATAAAATAATTTAAAATCAATAAAAATAAACATTCATGTAAGAGAAAAAAGTTCTCAAGACTCCTTTTCTCCCAATCATCATATGGTTTTATAAGTGCCCAGAATAAATCAGGGGCTTTTCTAATTTTAAAAGACTTTTCCAGTATTTTAACTTAGGGAAAATGGAAATCAAAGTAAGATGTAGTTCTGAACAAGCATTTAAATACATAATAAAATTGTATTTGAAAGATCATGGTAGAAGACTTAGTGTTGTTCTTTCAGGCAAATGAGATTAGAACTATCCTTACATTTGGTCCCTGCTAGCAAATACTTGTAAATTTTACAAAAGTAGCGCATGAAAAATAAAGATGAATTAATATACTGTAATTCAAAATTTGCAAGTCTTTATTTGTCTAGGCCAAGGTTTCTCAGCCTTAGAAATATTGGCATTGTGGGAGAGGTATTCCATTGTTTCAGGAGACTGTACAATGTAGTTTGTTGAGCAAATCTGTCTTCTGCCCAAAAATGACAATGCTCTTTTGGTTGTGATGACCAAAAATGTCTCTATAAAGGATCAAATGTCTCCTAAGGGACAAAACTGCCCACTCTTCTACTGAAAACTAAACCACTGGTGTAAACAACATAATGTTTTCACTAACATGGATGCTGCCAGTTTCCAGTAAAACGTTATGACTGGAGCTACACCATGGAAAGGAATTTCCTGAATGACCAGCAACCTTGCATGCACAGTATAACTGTTCTGCAGTTATGTTATTTGCTATTTTTTTTTCAAATATAGCATATCTGTGGCTTGTCCCTGAAAGGCAAATTCTGTAGGCACATTTTACAAGTTTTACAATGTATTACTCTTGGTTATATGATTTTGGACTCTAGTCTACCCATTGGCAGCCCCTGAAAACACCATTAGACTGTATTTTCAAGCTATCCTTAAAATTACCCCATCTTGTACTTGCTTCTTAACGTCCCCTCTATTTCCTTTGGCACTGTCTTCTTTTGTGTTACTGTCATAACAGTACTGCATTTCAAGATGCAAAAATATTTTGGGTACTCTCTTGTTATATAGTAGATTACCCCAACACTTTGTAGTTGAAAATAATAATAATCTTAGTATCTCATGTGGTAGTGGTGGTTGTCAGGAACTCAAGAGCTGCTTAGTAGAATCGCTCTGGCTGGTGCCTTCTATGATCCTATGGTTCAGGGTGTCAACGAGATGTGCAATTATCCCAAGCTTTCATTGTTACAAAAGGATTTATTTCCAATTCAGGTAGCATTTAATAGGAATCTTGAGTCCCTTAATGACTATGGCAGGAGGCCTGCTTAGGAATGCATTTCTTTTCATTGGATGCCAACTGACTTCTTTTTTATTTTATTATTTATTTTATTTTTTTAAATTTATGACACAGTTTCATAGGCACTGGGATTCCCCCAACCCCTCTCCTTGCCCTTCCCCCATGTTGGATTCCTCCACATTGTTGCAGTAGTACAGTTCGTATCCAGTCATGATTCCTTCATTGCGAGCTTGTACCATGCATAGAGTCCAGCGTCTTATTGTCCAGATAAATTCAACAGTTTCATCGGGAGACCATCCCTGGTCTGAAAGTAGAGCTGGCTGAATATCATTCCCTCCAATGAAAAACCACAACATAACATCAGCAACAATTTACAACATTATGGAGTTAATTGACATAATATCGAGTGCCCAATATGTTAGAAAATGCAAGTTCTTAACCATGTCCTGTTACCACTTCATTGACATTTCAATTTTAGTTTATACACAACTGGCTGCTATACACCTTAAAATGGTTATAGGGTACTATTTCAGCTATCTCGTGTCTATTTTCATTTTCATATTTAGCTGCTTATAGTATTGAAGCGTGATTTTTTACTAAACTTGGCACATTTTTAGGATAGCCCAAACAGGCTTATAACTCTAACAAGGCATATGTTAACAATTGAGGCGCAGAACAGTTTTAGGAGGGGTGTGCAGAGAAATCTTCAATACCTCAGTGAGGAGTAACTAATCTTTGTGTCCTACCTAGTAACGTATGTGTGAGTCCAAGCTGACTGTTTCCTGTCTGTTCCAAGCTTTCCTTATTGGTCTCTATCCAATCTAATTTGGTGTGGGGACTCCAGAGCAACCCTGATGGTCATTGCAAGAGAGGGTGGGGATCCAAAGATGCAACTAAGTAAGGACTAGAGAAAGCTCCTCTCCTGAGTCCCGAAGGAAGTTTACTCTTCTGTTTCTGAGGACTGCTCAGGGCTCCTGGCTGTTGTTCCAATGACATTAGATCCTGTGAGGAAGCATCTGGGCTTCTTCCATCCCATGTGGGAGGTCCAATAGGGAATAGATGACCTCAGAGTTCTCAGCCTACAAGGGCACTCCAATTCCTCATGATCTCCTTGGCAGTTGGGATATAGCCCTCGGTGCTCATATTGATAGTCCTTGGTGAGGATCCGGGAGTCTCCAGGGTTGGGATACAAGCCTCTTCCTGTCCTCCTGCTCCACTCCGGGGTCCCTCACTGCTCTGTGCATATGACCTCCTGATAAGAGGCTGTCAGGATTGCGCTTGGATCCCACTGTATGTCTTTATAGTTTATGCTAATGTTTAATGCAGATTCGAGTCTATCAGCTGACTTCTTGCAGAGCTAATGATCTGAGAGACATCACAGAAGAAGCTGCTTAGTCTTTTATGACAAAATCAGCCCAGGAGCATTCTGTTATTTCTGGCATATCTTACTGGTTTCTTCATTTCAGAAGGACTGGCAAAAGGGTAACATACCAGGAAGCAGGCAACATTGAGAGCTATATTGGATGCAGGCTACCAAAATCATTGATTTTTGCTGCTATTATTTTGTATTCTCTTGATTTTCATTCACAGTTTATACCTCTCTGCATGCCCATAATGTAATTATATAATGAATTGTATGTTTAAAATCACATTATGCTAAAGCTGCAAATAATATTCTATTTCCTCTCTTGGGGTAAAGACTAATTACCATCTCCCTCTTGGGAGGGACGGGAGTCAGGACTGGATTGTCAATTTGTTGAGACTGTCTGTGTTTGAATTTCTTTTGTTCTCATATATCTTCGCTAGGCTTTTCACTCATCACTATAAATAAGTTATATTCTCATCATCATTTCCACTTAAAAGAGGATGAATCGGAGACCAAGAGAGATGAAATAAGTGCAAAGGTCATTCAGTGAGTAAAATGACAGAGTCAGAAGTTGAACACACTGTTTGACATCAGAGTTTATATGCTTCCCCTTGGTCATATATAATTTTATTTCTTTTTGTGACTTCAACATCTAATACAGTGCACAGGAAATTATATATATATGTGTGTATATATATGTATATATACTGTTCTGATATTCATTGATATTAGTATGTAAGTTCCCATTTTTTACTTCTTTGGAAAGTAAGGGGCACATAGGTCTATACAAGCAGAAAGAAAAGAAAATCTAAACTTTTTACATTCCTTCCCTGAAGTGCTTACCTTTCTTCAAGCTAAGCTGTAGCCAGGAGCTAAGACCAGGAGCTTCTTCTTTGTTTCTCATGTTAGTGGGGAGGCCCACCCACAGGCCTTGGACATCCTCTGTTGCTTTTTCAGCTCATGAGCAGAGAGCTTGATCAGAAATGGAGCAATTGGGACACAAATTGGCACCATAGTGGATGGTGGCATTGTAGGCGGAGTATTGACTGGCCATGCATGTCACCTAGTTTAATTCTAATTGCATGTGTTTCAGATGGAACTGAGATTTGATTTCTGATTGAAACCTGTTCACTAGCAAGCTGAATGATTTTGACTCTATCTCTAGGTTCGTCAGTCTGATACTTTAAGTGTGTGAATTGACTTAAAGTGATCTTTAAATTTCTTTTACATGTAATATTGCATGTTAAAAATTATGTTTTAACAAGCTAGTACTTATTTTTTAGTTATTCATTTAACAAGCATTTATTGGGCATCTGTTATGCACAAATTTTTCAGTCATCTCCAAGGACATGAGGATGGAAGAACTTAACGAATCCTTTTCTATTCCTGGGCTGCATGTGTAAGCATTCGTATTTCTCTGAATGGTTCTTCACATTTTTAGGAAAAATAGTGCTCAATTTTGTTTACCACATCCCATTGGAATATCTGTGATTCCAGATTCCATTTTGGCTTTAAATATTTATGACTTTAATTATTTTTCAAAATATATTGGTCTACTTGTACAACCCAATTTGTTTTCTCTGATACAAATCATTTTTGTTAGTGTTCTATTTATAAGTATCTTAGTATAATCCATTTTGGTATTGCTTAGGTAATTGTTTAGCTTTAAGCCTAAAAATGATCTGTTACTATCGCAGGCAGAAGCCCATTTCTAAGGAGTGGGCCACAAGCTGTGTCTCAGAATTCAAACCTTTGCAATGCAGTGAAGCCCTGGCAACTGACAGCTCCATCACTGCTCCATCACTGCTTCTGTCCCTGTCAGTGCGGACACTTGGTGACTTTTGTCATGTTGCCAGGCAACAACTTCATAACTTGCCTGCCCTTGAAATCTACTGACCTCATTTCTGCATGTGCCATTCTTGATTTAGGCATTAATATTACTATCAAGTATGGCAGTTTAACTCTATGGCAGTGTTAAGCAGCTTGCCTATGTTCATATAGCTTGCGGCAAGAATAGAATAGGAATTTATATTCCAGTCTGGCAAACATCAGGACTACTGTTGGCCTCAATTCTGCCTACTGAATATCGTGTTAATGTTTAATTATCATTGCTACAATCTTGCATACAAATTTTGTTTTTGTTATGGGAATTTGGAGTACTTTGTGTCACAGCAATAAAGAATTATGATGCAGACATGTAAAGCATTGAGGTGGGAAAAGTGTGAGCAAATAATGTGAAAATATATTTTATTGAGCAACTAGAGGTTCTTTGAAGGCCAGGAGGGGTTCCAACAGGAGAAGTCTGTCCATGTCTGGGTATTATTGGGAGCTGATATGGGATTCACATATCAAATGATGTTTTCTTCCACTCAGTTTCAGTATATTAGGGATCTGTTTTTTGTTTTTTAAAATGCTTCTTGTGATCTTGGTTTCTGATCAGTTAACAAGCACTAATATGTCAACCATTTGGGAGATGTGACAGTTGAGAAATGTTGACCTCACCAGTTAAGGCAGGATATGCTTACCTGCTAAGTTACTAAGCACTCAAGACATGAAGCTAAGTGGTGTACTCTGGTAAGATGCCAAACTTAGTTTATCCTAGAGTTACCAATGGGTGAGAGACTCATTGTTTTCCTACAAATGTTTTCATTTTGCAGGGTGGAGGGGGGCAATGTCCTGTCTATTCAGTTGATGTTAGGTTTCACACAGATGGCTGATTCCTTTTTCCCACAGGGACCTTTTCTTACTGTCTAGTAACCCTTATAACTGCTCACAATTCTGTCATTGATTAAAGGGAACCCTCCATTTAAAGTAACCTGGGGCCAGCATTGAGGCATTCTGGGTTAAACCACTGCTTGTGATGCCCACAGTGTTTATGAGTACTAGATTCTTGTGGGTTTAAGCTTGCCAGCAGGCTCTGAGGTCACTTAAGGTGAGGTGATGGGTGTTCCTTGGTGGCAAAACCACTGGAGCCAAGCTGGTGAGGAATGTCTGCTTTATTATGCACAAGTTACAAGTTTGAAAGGTTGAGGAAAGGGGGTAGAAGGGCTTCTGCTGGAAGTCCCCCTGCCCAGTAATGACACTGTGATTGGCTAAAGGGCATGTCTATTCCCCTTGCCCTTCCAGGCATGTCAAGGGTCAATTCCTCATGCAGGAGTGGAAGGCGTGCCTCAGGTCATGGGCAGGTAAGCTCTAGGCCACATCCTTCAGCTAGCTGACAGAGACCTGGGGCCTTTGCCCACATCTCCCCCACTGCTCTTGGAACAAATTCTACTACCAAGACTTCCACCAAAAGGGTAGCATTATATTCTGTGATTATAAGATGTTGATTCAGACATTTGAGGGCAAAAGTTAAGAACATCATCTGTTATAGCATCACATTGCAGGCAGAATACTTGTCACGACAATATTAAGTGTCCTCAATATAAGTCCAATTTCTACTGGAAAGCTAGTATGGTGGGTCTATAAGTGGTTGGCCTAATTTTGAGTCCCAAGGGCACAGGTGGTGAGCATGGTTATGTCAGTTACAGTCCCTGCAGTGTGGATGGTCTGAGTCAAGGGCAGCATACACATTGCAGCAGCCACTGTGGTCACAAAAGAGACACATTTATTGATTTTCAAATGTCAAACCATCCCTGCCTTCCAGGGATAAATACTGCCTGGTCTGGATGAATGTTCTGCCTGATGTACTTGAACTGTCAGATCATGTTGGCTGGTATTTTGTTGAGGATATTTACATCTATGTTCAAAAGGAATCTCAGCCTGTAGTTCTCTTTTCCAATTGTGGCTTTGGTATTAAGATGATATTGGCTCGACAGAAAAAGTTTGAAAGGATTGTCTCCCTTTCTATTGCTTGGATGGCTTATGGCGGGTTGGGGTAAGTCCTTCTTGAAATATTTGGTAGAATTCTGCAATGAAGCCATCATCTGGTCCAGAGCTCTTCTTTGTTGGGAGGTATTTAATTACTAATTTAATCTCAATTCTTGTTATTGGTGTGTTTAGATGATTAATTACATCATGATTCAATTTTAGTGGAGTGTGTATGTCCAAAAATCTATCCCATTTCTTCTAGCTCTCCTGATTTGTTAACATATAGTTGCCTGTAAAAATTCCTAATAATTCTATGTATGTCTAAGGTATTTCTTGTTATGTTTACTTTTTCTTTTGTCTCTAATCCTGTTGATTCACATTTTCTACCTTTGTTTTTTGATTAGTTGGGCTAGTGGGGAATCTATTCTGTTGGTTTTCTCAAAGAACCAGCTCTTTGATTCATTGCTCTTATGTATTGTTCCTTCAGTCTCTATTTGGTTTTCATGTCAAGGCTTATGTAATATGATATAAAAATAGCTATATCCACTCATTTTTCCTTTCCATTAGCCTGGAATATCTTTTTCCATGTTTTTACTTTTTCTATCTATCTTTGTTGGTGATATGTGTCTCCTGAAGGCAAGAGATAGATGGGTTTTATTTTTGATCCAGTCTGCTAATCTATGAGATAATTGGTGAGTTTAAACCACTTAAATTCAGTGTTAGTATGGATGGGCAGTAATTTGATCCTGTCATTTTAGTAATGGCCTGCTCATTGTTGGATTTAGTCTTGTATTATCATTTCATTGGGGTGTTCTCCACATTTGCCTTTGGTTTTGGCAGGTGGCATTTCTTTTCTCTCTCAAGAGAATATCTTTAAGCATCGTTTGTAGGGTAGGTCTGGAAGAAGCAAATTCTTTCAGCTTTTTTTCACTGTGAAAGAATTTGATTTCATTTTCAGAGACAAAGGAAAGTTTGCTGGGTAATTTTTTATGGGACTGATAATTATTATTCTTTAAAATCTAGAATTTGTCATTGCATTCTTGTTGGGCCTTCAGCAACTCCTCTGAGAGGTCAGCTCTGAGTTTTATTGAGATTCCTCTAAATGTTAATTGATTTGTTATTTGAGGATCTTTTCCTTGTGTTCTAGTGAAAAGAGCTTGATTACCATTTATCATGCTGAAGGTTGCTTTTGGTCAATCCTACTGAGATTTCTGTGCCCCAGCTGTATGGTATTTTCCAATTCTTTCTTCATATAAAAAAATTTCCATTTATTTTTCAATAAATACAACTGTAAACCCAGCTTCTCTTTCTGCACCTTTTGGAACTCCCATAACTCTGTTATTTAGTTTTTTAATAGTGTCTCTTCATTCTTGAATACTTTTTTAGCTTGACTAAGTTCCTCTCCTAGCTTTTAAACTGTTTCTTCATTGTAGCAAGAATTATCTTCCAATTCTGAAATTCTTTCTTCTGCCTAACTCATTCTATTATTGAGGCTTCCCACTGCATTTTTTATTTGTCATTGTGTTCTTAATATCTATCATATCAGCTTTCATTTGATTCACTGCTGCTATTGCCCATATAGCATATTGCTTAAATTCCTTGAACTCCTGTATGTGCTTCTCGTTGCTGATGAGAAACTTTATAACAATTTTTTTAAAATTCTTTTTCTGCCATTCTCTTGATGTCTTCCTCAGTTAACTCTGAGGTTGGCGGTCTTTTGATCTTTTGTGGGGGAGTCTTCCTTAATATTCATTGTAGCTCTGTTTTTTCTTTTACTTTTGGTCATTGCTGTATGGCTGATTTCTAAAATGTATTTCCCAATGGTGTATAGACCAAATGTATTGATTGCATTTGGTACCCTTTCTTCATTTGCATTCACTGGTGCCACTCCCTCCACAAAGTTTTAGGCCCCAGGTTTTATTTTTTGCTAGGTTCTACCACAGTCTCTGTAGCCCCAGCTCCTGATTCACAGTTCCCCACCTTCTGCAATCTGATGCCATGGCTCCACTGTTGCCTGCACAGCCTTTCTCCCACTCCTGGCTCAAACAATACCTGAGATTAGGGAGACAGCAGGTGTCCTAAATCAATGTGTGATGTTCTTGCTGGAACCTGCTGGCCCATTACGTGTGAGGGCTACCTGGACCTATTTTGGCTGGAACCTGTGGGATACCAACTCAGTACTGTTTTCTCTGTGGGACCAGTGCAATCTGTTAGCATAAGTGAGTTTGCTCCTGGCTTAGCGCATGCACATCTTGCTGTTGTCCCTCAGTTCCTGCAGCCTTTGGCACAGTACACAATGTGGAGGCCAATGCAGCACTGGTGGGAGTCTAGGTGATGAAATCCACCCTGTTCATGCACTGCTGCTTGAGGTCTGTTACTCTGTGTTTGTGCTCATGCTCAGATCAAACAAACCAGCAGGATGGGCAGTTATTTGCCTGGATTCACCTTCTAGTCTGGTGAACTGTCCTTCCCACCAGGTTGTTGGTAGAGCTATCCTCACCTATTGAGGACAGCTGACCACTGCTGAGGTATCTGGTCGATGCAACACTGCTCCGTGGTCTCTGCTGCTTCTCTGTGTCAACGAGTCTCTGGTCGTTGCTCTACTGTCAGCCTGTTCTCTCCTATTTTTTGAAATCTGTCCTCTCTGTTTCACCCTGGCTAATTATTTTCCATCAGTTTAAAACTGTCCTCACCGTATACCTTGGATGTCCTTCTTTGTCTCTTTCTTTCTCTCTATAAGTGTGCTTTTCAAATAAAAAAATATGTCTTTGAGAAAAAACTAGATTTGTGAAAGTAGTGCTTATTTACTGAACACACATATATATATAATTTTGAATGTAACAATCTAAAAGTTGTTAAAGATTAAAATGCTTCAAAAAGTTATGGAAAATGGCACTAAAGCATAAATTTAATTTATGCAAAATCTTTTGAAATCCATGTGTAAGTGTTCTTCATAAAACACAATTTTTGTGGATCTTTTAAGATCCCTCAAATGCGTAGATCTCAAAAAGTTTTGTGTCAACATAAACTTGTCTAATTCTCTTCTCCATGAACTTTACAAGTACTCTTGTCTGTGTCAGCATGTTGTCTAGTTCCATGGTTTAGCTGGGATATCTGCAAGAGTTTATAAGAGAAATGTTCTTATTTTGCAAAACTGTTTTGAAACTAATTTTCTCATGGGGACACATTCCTCCATTTAGGAGTAGAAAGATAAAGTGCTCTCATTTATGCAGATAATTGCAGTATTTGTGTAACCTTTAGAAGTCTTTATTATTATTTTCTTTCCCTCAAAGTTTCTGCATTTACTGAATTTTTTATCATCCTAAGCACAGGGAATTCTTCCAATTCACACTTAAACTAATTTGGGGCTAAAGCAGCAATAATTTATACTTTATGCTGCACAGTATTTCTGAAAGTGCATTTATTAAAGCTTTGCAGAAATGCGTGTACGGCTTTTTGTGGTTCGGATCGATTATCTGGCTCTGATTTTCTGAAGATTGCCTCTCCACATCCATGGATGTTTTTCCATGAGCAGACAGGAGAATCCTGGGACGACCGCATGCACTTGGAGGAGTGGTTACTTCCCCCTTCTTTCAGCATGAAGTTCAGTGGTGTTTTTTTTTTTTTTTCTTTTCATGTATCATCAATGAGAATAACTTGTAGCTTGTTACTTTCCTGTGTGCTATGTCAATAAATATACAAAGCCTGGAACTTTATTTTCATATTATCTGGTCCTTGTTGTTCAAAGGGAGATGTTATGGAACAGTGCTTATATAATAGTAATGGATTCAAAATATCTAAAAGTAGAAATTCAATGCTTTTACTGTCATCAAAGGATATGATCCTAAGGTGTGCTAATTACTTTAACTAACAATCGGTTTTCTTATTTGTAAAATTGGACCTTTACACATAAATTCTAATGGGAATTGAGAACTTAATATATGTGAAGCATTATTTGTCTTATAGCCTTCTACTTTTTAAAACATAGGCAGGTTTGTGAGGTAAGCTCAATTTAATCTCAATACTATAAAAATAAGTTTTATAATTAAAATTGCTAACTAGTTTGAGTTTTTTTTTTAAAAAAAACAATATTTATTTATTTTCATTGAAAAGGCAGATATACAGAGAGGAAGAGAGACAGAGAGGAAGATTGTCCATCTGATGATTCACTCCCCAAGTGACTACATTGGCCAGTGCTGCACTGATCCAAAGCCAGGAGCCAGGAGCTCTTCTGGGTCTCCCACACAGATGCATGGTCCTAAGGCTTTGGGCTGTTCTTGACTGCTTTCCCAGGACACAAGCAGGGAGCTGGATGGGAAACAGGGCTGCAGGGATTAGAACCAGGGCCCATATGGGATCCTGGCACATGCAAGGCGAGGACTTTAACCACTACGCTATCGTGCCGGGCCCGACTAGTTTGAATTCTTACATGGTTATTGGGAGTGTGGAATATATAAAATTATGAAAATACTGATGAAAATTAGTATTTCAACTCATGGGAGTTGGAAAGACCATTTTGTCTCCTGTATTTGCATTCCTTCAACAGTGGATAAAAGGAGTACACACTGTTCTCTGCTTTCCAGATAGTTACCTGATTGTATCATAAATTCTGAAAATTCTACAAGAATAAGACATCTAATTTTATATAAGAGGTAGAGATTTTGCCAGTACAAATGACAACTAAGATTTCAATGAAAATGAGTGGCAGTTCAAAGACAAAAGCCTACCTTTATTTTTTTTTATCTTAAATCTGGATTTATTTCATCATTTATTTTTCTTTTTTTCTGTTTTCTCAAGTTAGCATCAGTAAGAAATATGTAAGGATGGGCCCAGTGCGGTAGCCTAGTGGCTAAAGTCCTATCCTTGAACACACTGGGATCCCAAATGGGTGTTGGTTTGTGTCCCAGTGGCTCTGCTTCCCATCCAGCTCCCTGCTTATGGACTGGGAAAGCAACTGAGGACACCCTCTCGGACCTTTTACTAACGTGAGTTACCAGAAGAGGTTCTGGGTTCCTGGCTTCGGATCAACACAGCTCTGGTCGTTGTGGTCGCTTGGGGAAAATCTTCCTCTCTGTCTCTCCTCCTCTCTGTATATCTGACTTTCCAATAAAAATAAAATAAATCTAAAAAAAAGAAGAAATATGCAAGGTCAAGGAGCTGTGGCTTTGTTTGTTTATTGTCCAAGAAACATATGGACAAAATATCCTGTGCTACAAACGTTTGGTAAGAAAGAAATTTCTTTTCTATTTTTTATATCACATAATTGATTTGTGCGAAAATATCATAAAATGACTCTTTTATTATTTTCCTCCACTTGGGGAATATAGATTCACTTTATTAATCATTCAGATTATCAAATCAGATTTTACAATGACCCTTTCACTTACTATCATGTCTCTTTAAAACACCAAATACTTTTTTCTATAATTATCATGTCATGATGCATTTAAATATCGGAAAGTTATGCTTGTACTAAGGGACTCTCCTATTATGCTAAAATGGGGACAACTCATGGGAAGAGGAAATGGGGAAGTTTGATGGATTGGAGCAGGGGTGAACCCTCATGCCTGTAACACTGTATCATGGAAAATAATAATAAATGTTATGAAGGATGCTATCAGGTAGTGCTCTCAAACTAAAAATAAGTCAAAGCAGCTAACAACTATAGCATACAGTATAAGCAGATTTTTCCAAGGGTAACAGAAAACAGTGGATGATTTTAATGGTTTGTGATTTGCTTTATGAGTTTGAAATGAAAATAGGTATCATGCTTCATTTTCAGATTTGGTTATTTTTTTGTAGACTTTGCTTGTGCTCTTGACAAACACTTTTCTACTCCCTCTGTGTATAATTCTTCATGCTATTGGAGGGTTAGGGCTGGGATTGTGAAGTAATTTGGAAAGCATGCCATTGTAAAATTAAAAAAAATAATAAAGAAGGAAGAGGGAGTTGGAAGTATTACTATTTTCCTAAATCTTTATTGTGAAATACATAAAACTTGCTTAGCTTATGTAAATAAAATGATTTTTAAAAATTAGACATCTAAATTTTTCCTACTTGCCAAGGTCCAAAGTTATTCCTCAGAATTTAAATAATTACAAATAGTCCTGGAAAATGAATATCATGATTAACATAACAGGTGATAATGTGTATAATGCCTACCCAAGAATCGTCCAAAACCGCAACAAGCCATGTATCCAGCAATGAATTTAGTAGATGAATTTTAACCTTTCATATAAACATGTACATAGAACTTTAGCTGTTTCCATATATAGACTCACATTAAGAATCATCAGTAATCAGTAATTTTGGTCTCTATTTGGCTAATTTCTTCCCTTATTTTGATCATTTCAAGTTTTGTGTTGTTTTGAGGATTGTTTTGTTATTGATTTTCTAAATCCTTCAGGCATATACTGAGCTTATATATCTCGAATTTATAGGCCTCATATTTAGTTCTTCAAACCACTTTGAGCTGATACTTTTAATTTATGAAATATAGGTTCTAGTTCCATTCTTCTGCAACTGTATATCCAATTTTCCAACAGCTTTATTAAGAAAAGGCTACCCTTTATCCTGTGCACCTTGTCAAACATCAATTGGTTATAGATGCATAATTTTAACTTGTAAGGTCTTCTATTCCATTACATTGGTAAGTGGATCTGTTTAGTTCCAATGCTGTGCTGTTTTAATTATTGTAATATATATATATTTTAAAGTTTATTATTTATTTTTATTGGAAAGTCATATGTACAGAGAGAAGGAGAGACAGAGAGGAAGATATTTCATCCGTTGTTTTACTCCCCAAGTGGGCACAATGGCCAGAGTTGCACTGGTCTGAAGCCAGGTGCCAGGAGCTTCTTCTGGTTCCCCCACGTGGGTGCAGGGTCCTAGGTCTTTGGGCTGTCTTTGACTGTTTTCCCAGGCAACAAGCAATGAGCTGGACAGGAAGCGGGGCTGCTGGGACAAGAACTGGCATCCATATGTTATCCCAGCACATCGAAGGCAAGGACTTTAGCCACTGAACTACCACACTGGGACCAAATTACTGTGATATTCCATAGTCAGGCAACATAATAACTGCTGGTTTCTTCTTTTTGCTTAAGGTTTCTTTGTGTGGAGTGGTTTGTAGTTCCATAGAAATTTTAGCAATGTTTTTTCCAGGTGTGTAAAAATGTTTTTGGGATTCTGATAGGGATTACATTGAATTTGTAAATTTCTTTGGGTTGAATGTGCACATTTCAGATATACTGATTTTAAAATCAATGACTGTTTGCTGTCTTTGATTTCTTGATGTACCTTTCAGTATTCTTTCATTCGTTATTTATAGCTTTTGTAGTAGGGACCTTTCACTTTTCTGGTTACATTTGTTACCAGGCATTTTATTATCATCATTTTACTATTGGAAGTGGGGTTGCTTTCTTGATTTTTTTCCTTTCTTTATATAGAGAATTTACTGATATGTTAGATTTCAGCATCACAGAAAATGCATAATTACTACAACAAACTCCTGATCAATTTTCATTTTAATTCAATACGCATAGAAAGAGAACAGTTTCAGTGGTGCAGAACTGTTGGGAGTCTGTATGTCGGCACTTGTGCAGGATGGTAATCACCCTCTTCAAAACCTGACACCCTGGCATGTCACATTCTGTCACCCGAATAAACATTTTATTTGCCTTTTAAATCACTAGTTTCTAGAAAAAAAAATGGTCTTCTTTCTGGAGGGACTTATTGTACATTACAAATTTGGTTTGATTTGATTGCTAGATGGCTGCTCAATCCCTTAGGAAAAGGAACTCCACAGAAACATAGCTTATGCAAAAGCGATTAACTGAACTTAATTGTGCATAGCATTTAATAAAAAAAAAGAACAGCTTCCTTTGGGAAAACCAGTACTTTTATGTGTTTGCAACAGTACAGTTCAGAATTGCTGAGATGTGTATGTGTAGAAACACCATTATCAAAGATTCTAGAAGCCAGCATTTTTTCTATGTAGTTTTTTTTCCAAATTGTTGACAATTAGAAAACTGATGTCAATTTCTCCTGCTGTATTTCAATGTGAGACTTCAGCATTTTCCGACCAGTGATTTATCAAATTCCATGGGAAGAAATTACAGATGAATTTTGTGCTAAAAAAGACCATTTGAAGTATCTCAAATGAACTACTTTATGAAGGCATCAATTCCAAGCTTTGCTTTCTTTCATATAAGCATAATTTCATTCTTACATTTGATTAACTTCTTTGTTGTATCTAAAAAACTTTAAAAATAAGGCTAACGAAATGAAGGATTATAGATTGTGATATAATCTAAATGTTGCACTTTCCAGATAACATCTTCCCTGTCTATTAAAGTTTAATGTTGAACATTCTGCTCCAGGGCTATGGTGTTCATCTTTGATGCAGATAAACACATGTACAGTTATTTTTATAGAGATTTCAATATATGCATCACTTGTATAATGTTATATTTCAGTTTCATAATGCAATAGAACTAGCTTTGAATTTTTTATAATCTCTAAAGAATTTTGAAATAAAACTTCAAAATAAAATAATAACCTTTGCAATGTTAACAAAAAGATAAAACATATACATTAAAATAATGAAATTTGCTGATTTCTCATTATTTATTGATTTGTTAACTCAGTGTTAGTTAAACTAGAAAACAGAAGGTTTTATTCCATGTTCTCTTTTAATGACAAATTTAATGGCGCCTAAATATTTAGAAATACTTTTTAAGGTCACGTTAGCATTAATAGTTGTAGAAATTTTGCCTTAAAGTAAAAACCAAATTGTTTCTTAGAGCAAATGTGTTTCTGTCACTTATCTGAGCCTGGTAAAATAGCCCATTAAAAGTAAATATGAAATATAGAATGATTGATACTGATATTTTGTATTCAAATACACAACCAAATGCCATGAGATGGTTGAGAATTGCCAAGCCCAACAGTTAGGAGTCTCCCTTTCAGTCATGTACTCATTTAACTATGTAGAAGCTAAAACATTAATCCTGAAATAGAGCACATTCATAATGAATTTTATCCATTTCAGTTTTTCCTTAAAAAATGTTTAGCTCTGGCGACTTTAAAGATTGTGCTTCTAATTCAATTCAAGAAGCTGTAAAATATTTATAAATAGTCAAAATATAAATATTCCTCAATTGGTTAATCTGTTTCTTCTGACTCTACTTGTATTATGATTAAAATACTATCTGAGGTAAAGCTGCTTGGGTTTACATTTCAACAGGCCAGTTACAAATTTACTTCTTAGGTCATACTAGGTCACTGCTCTCTGCCTTGGTTTTTTATTCATTAAATAAGGATGTGATATATCGTCTTTAAAGGATGTTTAGAAATATTAAGTGATCTAAACCCATTTGCAGCACTCTCCGGAGAGAGGATAGCACATTCAAGTAGATGGTCCTGGTAGATAGAAGTATTTCTTTGATAGGATGAAGTTGTGCTGAAACCTTTATTTGTGTTTCTGAGTTTTTTCCCCACAAATATTCACATGGTTTTTATTTTTAATACCCAAGATCTGTAATCAAGCCAACTATGCTTTAATGCATGAAAACCAAGCAATCAGTGATATGTGGATACCGTTGGATACTATTCAATAATAAAATGAGCTAAGTAGTAATGTATCAAGTTGGGTGACTCCCAAGAGTGCATTCTGAGTGAAATAATTCAGTTGCACAAGTCATATTCTCTCTTGATTCATATATATATATATATATATATATATGTTTTATGATATTTATTCTCATCTACATGAAAGGAAGAAAATGTGTGTGAGAGAGAGTTTGATTTTTCATTGATTGATTGGCTTCCCAAATCTTGGGGGTTTCCTGACTAGCAGGCTAAGGCCCCTGAATCCACCGAGGAGTGAGGTGATGGTGTTCTTCACCAGCAAGAAACACTGGGAGACAGTCTCATGGAGCGTGTTCGTTTGTTATAAGGCAAGCACACAAGGACGTCTCCTCACACCCAATAATGATGTTATCTATAATTGGCTAGAAGACATGTCTATCTCTCTGGACTTTCCAATCACATAGTAAGTCATGTTTAGCACTCATGGCTGGCAGATATACCGCAGGTTACAGGTACATGGGCCAAGTACAACACATAGGCTGGAAAGATGCCTCAGTTCACATTCACCGTGTGTGGCTGACAGGTAGGCTGTGGGTCACACTTGACTTCTCCGAGTTTCTTATCAAGGAAATCCCAGCACAGCTTGGCCAAGAAGAGAGAAGAGAGACAGGGGTGCAGCCCACTACTCTTGATTGTATAGCAGTGGTCTGACCAGGTTGATGTCTTGGTGAGTCAAGACCATTGTTCAGGGGTTACACTGAGGGACACAGTGTGTGGTATGCCTTTGACCTCCCACATAGGCTAAGCAAGCAGAGATCCAGGGGCGATCTCCCACACCCAAATACCTGTCCCTGTTGAGCTTGCACCAGGTAGAAGCCAGGGACCAGGAAGTCAGTGTGATCTCCGGCTTGTGCAGTAGGGGCCCAAGAACATCAGCAGTCTTCTGCTGTGTCTTAGGATAAAGATGCAGGGAACTGGACATGAAGTTGAGTAGCTAGGACATGAATAAGCACTTTCATATTGAGTAAAGATGTCCCTGGCATTTACTTAACCAATTTATCCAAAGCATTCTCCCTTTCCTTCTTCCCTTTCCCAGTTATTGTAGGCTTTTGATGAGTAAACCAACAAATGAGATAGATATATCTTTTCTCCCTCTCTTTAATGAATAAATGAAAAGAAATTTTAAAATTCTCTTTAGGAGGAGTTATCCTGTTTGAGAACTTGTGTTTTGGGGATTGCAAGATATATATAGTTGGAAATTGCTGATGTTCTGTAAGACATAGTCTGTGATTTCAAAGTTGCTATCATTCTTGTATTAAATATTTTCTTTCACTATGAATGTTGATAGTACATTTTTTATATATGCTCATCAAAAAATTAAGCTATTATCTCATGTTCTTGGGAATTACCTTCTAATTCAGTCCTTGTATGTTGAATGAGAACATTCTGCAATGATTTTCACATGCATTATTTTCATACTTTGTCACAGCTCTTCAGATGATTTTAAACTAAATTATATGTACATTTTCAATGCAAAGCTAATTTATGAAATCATCTCAGATGGAAGCGGATTGAGACTTTTCCTGAATGTTTTCTGTCCAGACTTTCTCGTGAAGGGGTACCTTTGTATGAATGTCATCACCTCTGAGTGGTTCTCCTTTCCCCTAGTGCTGTTTGCCAGGAGTCTGTGGTTATTGCAGTTCTGCCTCTCTGGTTGCTCCTGAGTCCTGGAAGAATGAGGACCAAGTACAAGTAAGAAGGTGTGTGGCAGAAATAGGTTATTGAAAGAAACAGAGAAGGAAAAGGCAAAAGAAACCCTTCGGCTTGTGCTGAGAGGATTCTGGAAGCTGGGGAGGTGCTGATTGTCTGGGACTTTTTATAGGCTGCAAAAGACAGGTTCTTGCTATTGATCCACTTGCCTCTAGGGATTTAACTCTTATTTTTAGGAATGCTAGACAAGGGAGGGTTATCAGGAAGGATGGGGGTTTGGGGGTGGGCCTGTTGCAGCCAGCTCCCCATTCTAGTGCCAGTTGGGTTCTAGTAAGGTGTCAAAAACAGGGGAGACAGCATACATCTCCACTAACACCTGTGATCATGCAGTTGACATAATGTGCAGGACAAGCTATCTGATAAAATGCCATGAAGGATGAGCCTGCTTTGTACTCTGGAGTGTAAAACATCAGACCTTTTTACAATCATAACGTAAGTTTGGCATTGATTTAAATTAACTTGAACAGTTTTTCAAATGAGAGCCTTGCATTTTGTGTTTCAAGGCTTTGAACTGGAAGCCTTAAGGGTCAAAAGGCTCATTTCAACCAAAGCTGTTAGCCAGATCTAATCAGAGTTATGGTAATCACTCAAACAATTAAAAATAGGCAACTAATGCTGTCTCTTTTAAGACTCAGTTCTCCCAAGCAATAAAGAAGCAGTTAATAGTGTTAAGAACTATTCAGGGGCCCAGGCTGCTGTGTACAGCTGCCTGCCTTTGAGAGCAGCATCCCACCTGTAAGGGTGCTGTAAGGATTCACATTACAGTCTCCACTTCTGATTCAGCTTCCTGGAAAAGCAGTATAAGGTAGCTTAACAGTCTGGGCTCCTGCCATCCTGTGGGAGACTTGGATGAGGTTCCTACCATCAGCTTGGCCCAGCCTTGTCTAGTCCAGCCATCCTGGGGAAGGAACCAGTGGACCGAAGCTTCTCTCTCTCCTCTTTCCCTTTTCTCACCCTTGGCTGCCTCTGCCTCTCCCTTTCTTCAACTCTGAAATTTAAAAATAAATAAATAAACAAATCAGAAAATGGAAAAAAATCTTGCCTGTTGAGAAATGTTAATGAATTAAGGCTTCTCTTTTGATGGTTTTTAGGAGGGGAAAAGCTATGTGTTTCCTTGCCTTCCTGAAGTTTGAGAATGAGAAGTAGCAAATAGGAAGGAGAGAGAGTGAAGAGTACAGATTTTAGTCCAATAGTCTAATGGGCAATTAGCGTGTGGTTCTAGTCCGGGAGATTTCGGAAAACACCAAGGGGCATCTTTGTCCAGAAACCCTCTGTGACTCCAAGACCTCTCTCCAGTATTATGCACTGGAGGTAATTCCATGAAAGGAAATCAAGCCCAGCATTCCCCGTGCCAAAAGGTGTAGTGTGATTAACCAGGTCTGTCCCAGAGGCCCGTCTTCGGTGTCTTTAAGTCCAGCAGCCATGCTAATGACTTCTAACTGGCTGTCGAGTCCTGGTGCTTTGAATTGATAGTATACTATGGTGGGGAACAAGGATCTCCAATTTAAAGAAACTGAAGTGATCTGTTCTTCTTCACTCTTCCAATGAAGTTGGATGAAACACTGAGAACCATTTCAGGAGTCTGCGGTTATCACAATTCTTTCTTCCTCCTGGGCTTGTGTTTCACATCCATGAAGAATGAGGAGCGAGCACAAGGAAGAACATGTAAAGCAAGAGTTCATTGGAAGAAAGTAGGGAAAATGAAAGAAAGAGCTCCCTGCAGGACCAAAAGTGAAGAGAGTTACTGAGGAGTTTGTATAAAGATTTTGTTTTGTTTTAAAGCTGCAAAGGGGGGCATTCTGAATTCCAGGAGAGGGATGGCTTGATTGGATAACTGGGTGCAAGTTTCAAAGGATACTCACTAACAACAGAAACACACCAACTTTCCCCACAAGCTGTATAAAATTCCCATTACCTACAACAGGTACTACAGCACAGAAAACCTTGAGTACAAGAGAAGGCTAGCACATAATATCAACATCCTTCACTTTTCTCAGGTCTTCCAATATTCATCCTCAGATAGTGGGGAAGGGACTCCTTGGTCCCTATCTACCTAACTGGGGATCTCTTCCAGATTCATAAGATGGAACAGCATCAAAATACTCTGTTTTGAGATTGATTCTTTCAATTTGTGAACTCTGAACACCACAGGACAGGTTACCACTCCTCAGCCAGTGCCTGCTCATCTCTCTTGAGCTTGGTGTGGGGCCTTATGGGTGCTGCATGGAGTCAAATATGGAAGCCCTGCAGAGACCCTAAGGCTTTCTTGTTTGTTTCCAGTCTACCTCTACTACAGATTCCACAGAGCTGGCCTCTCGCAACTGTGTGGCTCAGTGCCTGACACCTAGCCTCTTACTGGTCATAGACATATGTATGGTTAGCACAGTTTCTCTGAAGGACCCCGAATGGCAGAGTTAATATTTAGCATCTTACAAATATGATTTTAGTGTATCGTTAAGTACACAATGCGGCCACTGAATGCAGTGAATTCTATACTCCCCAGAACTGTGCCCTGTGAATACTTACTGAAAGAACCAATGAAAATTTGATAACACTTTCCCTATGGCTTATACTGTTCCTTTAAATCATTAGTTTTCACTGATGGCTAAAAGACCAGAGAATCAGCTTAGTTTTTGTAAATCAACATAAAGTCATTTATATGCTTACTTAAAATTCATACTTCATCAGTATTTTGAGTGAATAAAAAACCCAGATACACAAGCTAGCCTGAAAAAAAAAATGATGCCTTTCTTTGAAAACTGAAATTGAAAAATTTAACAATGCAAGCAGGCTTCCCATTTTAAGTCCTAATTCACTAACATATTAATATTCATGCCTATGGAAACCCTGTACTGCTGACTTATTTGTATAACCTGGACCAGTAAGTTTCAGTATTTAACCATTGCCTGGTAGATTTTTTGAACTTGGCCACTATATTTTAGTGCAATTAAATTATAACAAATTAACAAAATTTTTATTTATTTTGATAATATAGATACGTTATTCCAAGTTAAATATTTGGAAGTCCCAGAATCTAATATTTTAACATGCTCAGAGTATAAGATTGCTGAGAGCTAATTTAATTCTCTGTTTGATCTTACTAACATCCATAGCTGAGACTGAACAGATCGTGACTCTGGCTTCCTGTACTACTTTGGTTCACCCAACTCATCACATACAGTATGGTGCTTTGTCTTTATCTCTTATTCACTTATTTTAACATCTTAGTAGAAGTCAACAAACAACAATGGTTAGTCAATTCGAAGCAAAGCTATAATTGTTAAAGTCTGAGTTTCTGGGATCCTGGCAATCAGGAGCACATGGGATTCTCATGGTTCTATAGTGTCAGTTCTGTAGCTCCCAGATCCTGTCATTTCCAAGCTGCTGTATGCTATTTCCCTCCTGTGCTTCAGGTTATGAAAAATAATGGTGCCATCAGTGTGTGTGTCTGTGTGTGCGCAAAACATGTTCTTTCCCCAGTGGGCTAGTATTTCGCCCTGAACTGCTCTCTGCAGGGTCATGTGAAAGGTTCATGAGCCTTCTCACATTTTCATTCCGTAAGATTTATTTATTTACTTGGAAGGGTGGGAGGGAATTAGGAGTGAAGGAGGGAGAAAAGGAGAGATAAAGAGACATATCCCATCTATATGTTCACTTTTCAAATGCCTGTCGTGTCAAGGGTTCACAGGGACTAATTCAGGAGCCAGGGACTCTGGGTCTTCCAAGAGAGTGACAGGAACCTGAGTACTTGAGCCATCATGGCTGCTCCCAGGTGTATTGGCAGGAAGCTTGGTAAGCAGTGCATAGTAACCATCTCAATCCAGGCACCATGAACTGGGATGCATGCATTTGGATCTCATTTCAGTGTCACAATGCCTGTACCACTTGCACACTTATTCCTTTATGTAATTGCCCATCAAAACACATACACACACACACACACACAAAACTCATTCAGTCTCGTTCGGTCTCATTCAGTCTCCTTATTCTGTTTAATGACATGGTGTGCCTCTATTATCTTAGCTCTTAGCACATTGCACAATGGCTGTACATGTTGTCTCCTCACATTTCTGCAAGCCCCTAGTCCACTATGATCTCTACGTCACTAGACCCAGCAGACAGCCTGCTACCTTGTAGTTGCTAAATAATAAACAGCAATGAGAAATTTTTTTGTTATTGTTATTCTAGGTGGAGGAAAAAGCAATTTGAAAAAAGAAGTATTTAGTGGGAAAAAAAAGCAAATGGAGTAACATATTGCTGTTTTTAGTTTATTATTATTTTTTTTTTTTTGGTTATTTTAAAGATAGATAATAGGTTGAGAGATAGTCTCCTACTCTTCCCACTCATCCGGTGATGGAAGCCTGGAGGCAGGAACCCCATGTGCCTGGGAAGGATCCGAGCACTTGCACCAATACCTGCTGCTTCCCAGGGTGTGCAGCAGCAGGAATTGTTAGTGGAATTGGATTGAGATGCAGGTGTCCCAAGCAATGGCTCCGTACTTAATATTATATTTACCAATTGCTAATTCTCAATATGTTTTTCAAAACTTCACTCCTACCAAAGTCATTGTATTATGAAGTAATATAACACTTAACTGTTATATACTCATTAACAAAGATAAAAATGAAGACTCCATGTTGTTTTGCACACTTTGAATTATGGTGTTTTATTTTATGCTTGTTTTCATTTAAGTTTATGTTTACATTTGCAAAGTGTAATCGTCCTTAAATATATAATGGCATAAGTATATCAATAATATATGTATAACTTGCAATTAAATGTATATATATACAGATATTTATAGATAAAGCAGTACTCATTTCATAGGGTTGTTATGAAGAATAAATATAAAAGTTTTCAAATGTTTCCTGGATTGTAAAACCACCACATACTTTTTGTTATATTCAGGATTATGAATGACATAAATATTTTGGGGATTGAAATGCTCTTTCCTCTTTCCATTCTTCTGTAAAATAAGAGGCAAGCTATCATTTTCTACTCATCAAAGCTACTGTTTTAATGACAGTTTGAGCTTTGGGTGGCAGTAGCCTTAAAGAGGCATCCATGTCACATCAAACTAAAAAGACCATGCTTCAGTGTTTGCGTTCAGAAAGCCCCCAGCCTTCCATCAGCTTCTGAAACTGGACGAGGATAGTTTTCTCTCTCAGATTGCACTCAGGCTTGGAATCTGTCCCACGGGCAATATTTTGGTCATTTTTCCTAAGTCTCAGAATTGTTACTGTGCATCTCAAGGAACTGAAATGCTTTCTGAAATGTTCACCAAAAATTAATGTTTTGGGAAAACAATCCATGTTATTTCTTGTGATGTATTACTTTACCTTTCTCAACAAGCAATTGTGGATATACCGCAGAATTTACAGGTATTGTTATTATTGTTATTATTATTTTAACTAGGGCCTTTCCATTTTCTATATGCCTTCAACTCCTGTATTCATTAAAATACTTTTTCTTTTTAGTTTTTTTTTTTAAACCCAGTGGGGTTGATCGCACACTTGAAGTATGATTTAGAACAGTAGTGTAATTGTGATTTACAATAAGTAAATGGAAAATCTAATTGCCTAGTGAGGCTGGTTTGTACTGTATGTATCTGTTAGATTGTACTAAAATGTTCCTCAAAATGAGTACACAATTTCAAATTAAAAAAAATCATTTTATATAAAAGATGTGTGAGTAAAATAAATATGTTTAAGTCCTTGAGCTGTATTTCTTGAAATTTAGTTTATTTTGTACAGAAGGCTGATACAGAAGGAGATAGAGAAAGACAAAGAGAGATTTCCCTTCACTGATTCACTTTTCAAGTGCTCACAGTAGTTAGGACTGGGCCAGGACAACACCAGGAACACAGAACTCAATCCAGGTCTTGCAGCTGAACACAGGGACCCAAGAGCCTTAGCTAACATCTGCTGCCTTTCATGGTGCTAATGAGCAGGAAGACAAGATCAGAAGCATAACCATAACTATAAGCTAGACAATTTGCTCTGAAATTTAAGCCTAGCATATATGTCTTAATTTCTGAATCAAATATTTACCCTGATATTTTATTTTTAATACAGTTTATAAAAATTCGCTGTTTTTGTCACTTTTTTCCTCTCGAAGGAAAACAAAAATGTGTTTAGAATATCGCCTTTCTTTTTCTTAAGTTGTCCTCTCTTTTTCCAATTTGTATATTTCTAAAACTGCTCGATTTAACCTATTATTAATAATATGTTTTAGTGTGACTTAGAATTTTTAAAGCTCCTTTGCACTCTGATTTTACAAAGAGTTTGTGACATCAGCATGTCAGAAAATAGTTTCCACCTCCCTTTTTTATCTAGAATAGAAGGAAACTACTTTGGTCACTAGACAACATTAATCAACTTGGTAAATATAATACTATAATTCAGTCTTATATTGTCAGCTTCTCAAATACACCCATTGCATCATGCTGGCTCCTGAACTGAAAAGGGCTTAATGTAGAGGGAAAGATTGATGTCTGAAAGTAACAGTGTGCCAAAAATAATTTAAAAACATAAATACTAATAATCATCCCTCTTCTGGAGCACCCCTATTTGTTAAGGGGAGGAAGCAACCTCCTCCTCTTAAGTTCAAGTCCTCCCAACCTGCTTTCATGAAGTCATAATGATGTATAATATTCACAACAAGTTGAGGCCCATTTTTCCAGTGTAGAGAAACAATGAAGAAAAGTACAAGAAAGAAGCATTTGGCATTGCCTACTCACTTGGTTTTTTCATTCTGGCGTTTTGGCAAGAGATGATCTGACAGGTGTTTTCCTTCAAGGTTTTTGGTTAGAAGTGACTCTGCTTCTTTTGTCCACTTCTTCTCCTCTGTCCCTTCCTCTTTCTTATCTCTTCCCTTTCTTGCTCTAGAGACCAATTCATATAGACGAGGCCATTCCCCCAGGATTACTACTTAAAAAGAAAAAACAACTTTCTCTTTTCTTTTGGCATCTACTCAAGACATTATTAAATAACTGCATTTTATTGCTTCAGAAAACATATTTCAGAAAAAATATGAAACATTATGTTGTGGTAAGCTATTAATGAGCAGCTCAAAGCTTTCTCTAAGATATGTATTCAAAGTAATAAAAAGCAAATTATGTCTAATTATTTTAATTATATAAGTAGTGTTAACTGCATGGCCTCTGTTAATGTTTAAAACATGATATAACTGAATCGCCTTCACCATAATTACCACCTCCGTCTTTTTTATCCTCCTCTGGAATAGCTTCAGAAACAACTTCTCAGGTGTAATCCTCCGTTAACTTTTTCTTTTATTTGCATTGTTACTTAATTGTAGAAAATACAAAAGTACTGCTTAGCATTTCTTATTAACTTCTAATTTATTTTTTAAAATGGAATAGCACTGAGTGGTAGATGGAGAGCAAGAGAGCTGTTCTATCTCCTGGTTTACTCCCTAGATGCCCCAACAGCCAGAATTGGGCCTGGCTGAAGCCACAGCCTGAATCTCCATTTGGGTCTCCTGTAAGGTTGGTGGGAACCCTTCTCCATGAACTGTCATTACTGTCATCCTCCGGGGTGCATGTTGCCTGACAGGTCCTTGGAAGAGAGGCTAGATTTGGATCAGTCATTCAATATGGGCTGCAGGGATCTTTGAGCCACAATACTCGCCTCTGTTGGTTTGTTTTATTTATTGTATTTCATTTTCTACATAAAACCGTATGTTTTGTAATTTGCTTGTTCCTACCCCAACACTATGCCTCAATGGCCTCTGGATGGTAAGACATAAAGTCGGCCTTTTTTTTTTTAATCTGCTATTGTACATATATGGGGTCCATTCATCTATATTAATGGTCATTTGGGTTATCTTTTGTTTTTCAATATTACAAATAAAGAAGAGTTATTCTCAGTAAGAATTCTTGAGTGTGTCTCCTTGAATTCAAATGTTTCTCATGAATGTATGTAAGGAAGTGAAAATAAAATATTTTGGGGGACAGATGGTAGATACTGTTACTTCCCTCACAAAGGGCCATCTCAAATATTAACATCTTGTTTCCATGATCTAAATAATATGTTGTGCAAATGCTCAAATTCTTCTTCAACTTGGTGGTTGAAAGATGATTTCAGGTAGGATGATTGCAATTGAAATCTGTAAAATAATGCTTTGTTATGGATTGAACAAAAAACAGTTGATTTTTCAAATTATTTCTTTATTACTATTTCAATACATAACAAAGTCAAATGCCCTCAAGAGGAATTCTTAAGACTTAGTCTGTTTAGCATAGAATTCCTTCCACACATCCCAGTAAGACTGCTAATTGACTTTGGAATCTGATTATTGATACCAATTGGATGATTGTTCAAGGCATTAGGCAGTTGATTTCATTTTTAAATTTCATTACTGGTAAGTTTTCATTCAGCTCAGGGAGCATGCATCCATTCTTCCAGTAAGCAAGATACGAGCAAATCCAGACAAGCAGAACTGACTACTTGCTAAAGCAAGCTTTCCTTGTAGGTATTTCCTGAGAGTGGGGATTAGCGAGCACTGTGCGGCCGTGGGCTTCCAGTGCTCTTGGCATTGTAAATAGCTATCAGCTTCCTCACAGAATAAAAGCTGGACGTGAGCTGTAGGGCCTGACATTTCTTAGCAGCGTCTAGGCTTGAATAATCCAATCAGGTGATTTTGAGTGCTGGGGTGTGTCCACAGCCTCAGTGACTCTTGCTGTGGTAGTGATATGAGGTCCTTGGCACAGTGATTCTGGCTTTTAAGCAATAAAAAGGGAAGCACCTATCTAAAGAAAGGGTGGCAGGAAAAATGTGCTGAGCTCTTCGTTATCCACAGTCATTTTGTTGTAGAGCAGAAGTGGACTCTATATGGTATCCATGATATAAAATTTTATTTGGATGCTGTAGCACTTGCTACAAGTTCTTAGAGGCAAGTTCTTTTCATTAATGAATGAGTGAATGAATGAGAAGATGAATGAGAATAGCAGTATAGATTCATTAAATTAAAACCAAATTAATGGATAGACATTTTATGTCATGTTTCCTAACCCTATGGTTCTGTGTGTGAATTTAATCTTGTTAAAATTTTATGCACGTGCAAAATGGAGTTAATGGTATGTTACTGACAATTTCACAGACCTGCTATGAAAATCAGAAGAAAGCATGTAGCTATCACATTGGGTAACCTCTGTACTTATGCATTCACTCATTTGTTTAGTCCATTCAACAAGTTATTTGCTTCTATGTGTGTCTGTGTTTATATGTATGTGGAGGTGCAAGGGTACATATGTGTATACTTCATAAGTTTGTAGAAAACTAGAATTAAACAGTTTATTTTGGTTCAAAAGACCAAAATGCATGCAAAAGTTTTTCTTAACATGCATTTTTTAACCTTTTGAAGACACATAACAGTGTAAACGTGTAGTCTAGACTCACACACATAGCTATATGTACTGCATTTATCAAGGAGCAGTCGATGTGGAAGAATATGGGCTGCCTATAACAGTCCTGGAATATAACAACTCGTTCTCAAAACCATGTGATAACCATTAAAGGGTGAATTCGAATTCCCTAAGGGACGTTTGTAGGAATTTAAGCAAATGGAGGAAGAGAAACACTTTGTATGTAAGAAAAAGCATTACAATACTTTGGGCATATTGTTGTTTTTAGGAGTCTTTTTATTTGTGAATTTGTTCAATTTTATTAAATGAACATTAAAATATCCATAACTACAGCCTTTTCCCAGCAGTTGTTTTTGCTATAGTAGCCCTAATTGGCCCTTTTCCAAAATAAATTTTTTTTTATTGCAGCATAACTTGGTAGGGACAATTCTTTTAGCTAGTGCAGTACTGTCATCTTAACTCTGAAAGACTCTCGTTTAGTCAATAGTTGTTTTTCTGAAAGACTTACTCATTTGAAGGAATGATGGAAAATGAGGGAGAGATAATTAGATGTATATCTTTCATCCACTCGCTCACTCCCCGAATACTCACAAAATCCAGATCTGGATCATCCATTATCATCCAAAGTACACCTTCGGAAAGCTGGATTGGACAAAAAGCAACCAGCAGTCAAACCTTTACTACAAGCTGGGATGCTGTTGTTTAAAGCAGCAGCTTTATCCGCTGTGCACTGTGCCACAGACCAGCCCTAGTATTCTTTTCTTTTTCTGAGTATGAAAGTGATATAGATCCCGTGGAACATGGAAAACATGCAAGTTAAGTGTAATGTGGTAAAGTAGACAAGCTCATGAAAAAATTTCAGAAGAGATTACAGTACAATATGTGTGATCTAAAATTGCTGAGAGGTTTCTTAAGAACAAAAAAAGGACTTATTAAAGGAAACAAAATTTGGTTATATTTAAATTTTTTTGTCTTTTTAAAAGTTGCTTAATGATACAGTTCCATAGACTCTGTGATTTCCTGTCCCCCTCCCCAAAACCCCTTGTTAGCACCCCCTCCCCTTATTAATTCGCTTCTAGTATTATAATGGGTGGTTCAGTTACATTAAAAATTATAGAACATGCATCTATTATCATTAAAAACGATTCCTGGGCCTGGCACCTGGTAGCCTAGGTGCTAAAGTCTTTGCCTTACATGTGCCAGGATCCCGTATGGGCACCAGTTCTAATCTCAGCAGCTCTGCTACCTATCCAGATCCCTCCCTGTGGCCTGGGAAAGCAGTAGAGGACAGTCCAAAGCCTTGGGACCCTGCACCCATGTGGGAGATCTGGGAGAGGCTCCTTGCTCCTGGCTTCGGATTGGCTCAGCTCCTACTGTTGCAGCTACCTGGGGAGGGAATCAACGGATGGAAGATTTTCCTGTCTCTTCTCCTCTCTTGTGTATAGATGGCTTTCCAATAAAAATAAAATAAATTTTTAAAAAGCCCTATTCCTAAGAGGAAATTGCTCATTTTTAACTATGAAGACATCATACGGGGGCTCTGAGTTGGGGCCCAGTAAGTCAAATCAGTGCTTGCAACAACTACATTTCCCTATGAGCATTGGCACAAATCGGGGCTGCCCCACTTCTGATCCAGCTCCCTTCTAGTGTGCCGAGGAAAGCAGCAAAGGATGCCCAAGTGCTTGGGCTCTTGGAGTCCACATGTAGACTGAGGTTAGAGTCCCAGGTTTCTGGCTGTTTGGTGGAGTGAATCAGTGGATCAAAGTTGTCTCTTCCTGTGGCTCGTTCTCTCTTTCTGATTCTAACACTCTGCCTTTCAAATAAATAAGTGTTTTTTAAAAGGCTTGCTCATAGGTAGAACTACATATGAAGAATCTTGAAAGAGTTCTAGGAAAATGTGTGTTTTCTTTTAATTCCATTTTTTATGAAAAAAGTTGTGGCTTCCTCATAATACAAAGATTTAGCGATTTTCCCATTATTAATACCCATTTTAGTTAGCCTGATATTCTAAAATACATAACCATTTTAAAGTAAACACAATTGAAATGCAAATGTAATTAGAATTTTTGTAAAGTAACAACAGCAACGCCATTGGGATAAGGTAGCATTTTGGTTATGCTTTAATGAAGATGTTGCTTTTCTAGTTGATCTGAATTTACTTTGAGAAAGTCTTTCTTTGTGCCTCTTTGGAGCACAGACCTCAGTGGAAATACCTTCATTAATATTACCCATGCCCTGAATACTGATGACTTTTGCCCCAATCTCTTTCTGAGCTTCCAGAATGGTGCTTCTGACTCCTCTTGGAGAGCCTGACCTGATTGTATCTATGAACCGATCTGTCTGACACAGGGTCCTTCATGTCCTTTAACCCATGCCTTGTCAGCCATCCTCTCTCTTTTAATTAATGATATTTAGAATCATCTAGATTTCTGATCTTGTGTCCTTCAGAAATCTTCCTTTTCTGTCATCTCACACATTATTTCTCAGTAGTCATACATGTCTCCACCTTTCAGATGTCTCTAAATTTCTTTTTTCTTTCTTTTCATTCCATTTTTCTCTAGTATAGTTGTAGGATCTCCTTACAGATTGTCTCATTCTTTGAAGAGCTTACTAATTTGTTTCTCTCATTTCTTCCCCTGACTCCAAAACATTAAGAAATCCCATATTATGTTCTGAAATAATTACTGCTATGAAAAGAACTTTTAAGAATTATGTATTATACATTTCATTCAAGCTTCCTTTCATGTTTCCTCTCTGACATTTGTTCTTTTTTTTTTTTTTTTTGCTGTTGTTGTTAATACTAGAAATTGAAAATGCTTTCTAAGCAGCAGTCCTGCTAAGTAAGATCCAGAGATAAATTGGAGAGACTGGGAACTTGCCAGCATTTGTGGGTGAAGGAACAAAAGGGAGGACTTAAGAGAGCATCTCATTAGTATTCACTAAGGTCTGGCTTCAGTAAGGTCTGGCTTCCTTTGGCCCCTCCATCTCCTTCTGGATCGCACTCTTTGCCAAGGAACATGTATGGTTGCTTTTATCAGTACACTGCCAGGAGAGACTAATAAGATGGAAATTAATAAAAAATGGATCAAATCCTGAAATGAATACTAAAACCCAACAAAATCTTTTACAATGGCTTGTAAATACTGCCTCTTTCTCTACCTCTAGATTTTCTATAATCCAATACTGTACAAATATAAAATTCTTTAAATTACTTCCTGATGAACCCCTCCATAAAAGTAAGAAACTGTTGCTGTATTTTTAAAAAGTTGAAATTATAATTATTCCAGTATTGATGATTAAGCCATTTGGATTCAACACCATAATAAAATGTTGTGTCAGCTGTTTACTAAAAATGAATGAAAGTTAGTGAGGCTCTGTCCTGAAGACAATCAAATACATAGCCAGTTTTTCTGTTACCTTATACAAAACGATTGATGAGTGAAATGATCAGCATAACTATACACTTATAGTATGTCTTTCAGTGAACATAATTTCTTCATTATGAATTTCTTGTTTGTAAATAAGTATAATAGCCAACTTGATAGTCCCTCATGTAGATGTGATCAAAATGAAATGACCAATATTTTCTTCTGTTGAAATTATTCTTTACAAAATTAAGTAATGCTGATTTAATAAAAGCATTAATTATTTTAAATTGGCATGTCCATGATTTTCTATGCTGTCTTTAGTCAAGTTTCCCATTTTTTGTACATTTATTTGATATACAAAGCGGTGAAGATCTGCTTCACAATAAAAGTTAAAATTAATGGAAAATGCCATTATTTAGCTGTTTTAGTTTAGTATACCTCAAAAATGTGTAATTTGGACTATGGAGGAATGGACCATTAATTGATTTAAGAAATTTCCTATTAACTAATTTTAAAAAATATTTATTTTATTTATTCAAAAGACTGAGCAAGAGATGGGGAGACAGAGAGAGGGAGAGAGAGAGAGAAAGAGAGAGCAGAAACTACTATTAGTTGGTTCACTCCTCAAATGGGTGCGACAGCCCACACTGAATCACGCTGAAACCAGGAGCCAGGAGCCACTTCCAGATCTCCAACATGGGTGTTGGACACAATTATTTGGTCCCAGGCACATTAGGCAGGGGGAAGATTGGAAATGGAGCAGCTGGGGTACAGACTCCAACTCATTATTGGATTTGGCATCACAGGAGTTGGTTTAATCCAAAACATTTACCACTCTATTAAGTATTTTAAAGAAAGAGGGACCTGTCTGCTGCTCCACAATAACCAATCATTGATTCCTTCTTTAAAAAGTTATAAAGTAAAAAAAAAATTATAAAGTAAAAGATTATCATAACACTAAGTTCTCTATTATTTATACTTTTAGTTTTATATGCTTGTCACTACTGTAGCAGTTTATTTTCCTCTGAACCTTGAGGTACAAGAAAAGCTCAAATATCCTAAAGAAGAAAATATACTCTTTTATCTCCTCTTTCCCCCTGCTTTTCTTTTTCCATTCAGTTATTATCACCAGTGTTGTATTTTGCAAACAGCATACCTTATGGGTGGCAAATGTAAATACATGATGTGAAGTCACAGTCAGTCTTTTTCCAACTAGAGAATTAATATAGAAGGCATTTTTTTCAGATAAGCATCTCAGAGAGTGAAGTTTTTAGGAATTGTGTTGCAGTCAGCACTAGATTTAGGACTGAAAATTATAAGCACGGGAACGATGCCATGGTGTGCTAGGCTCAGCCTCCATCTTCGGCACCCATATCTTGTATAGCACCTGTTCATGTCCCAGCTGTTGCACTTCTGATCCAGCTCCTTGATTATGGCCTGTGAAAGTAGCAGGGGATGGCTTAAGTCCTTGGGTACCTGCACCACAAGGGAAACCTGGTAAAAGCTCCTGGATCCTGGTTTTGGATTAGCTCAACTCTAGCCATCACTGCCATTTAAAAGGGAGAAAATCAGTGGATGCAAACGTTTCTCTGTCTCTCCTTCTCTCTGTGGAATCTGCCTTTCAAATAAAAATGAAAAATATACAGATGACCTACCTGTCATACAGTAGTATTTCTAAAAGTGCAAGATACTGCCATAATATATATGTTAGAACAATCATGAATGAAACCATTTCAGAACTACTTGAATTCATGGTAGTATTCATTGATTTATGAGGATTTGTATATGAGACAGGAGATGTGCCCCTGGAACCTGGGGCTTCCACAAGTAAAAGCTTGCTGATGTATGAATTACCAGATGGGAATAGTCTTCTCAGTTCAAGGCAGATAATAACATCACAGGTAGTATGTAGAGAGAACATCATATTTTTAACCTGAGACTGCAGTGATGAGCAGAAGCGGTTGCATTTCAACCTTACAGAAGAAAGGGAAGCTAGCAGAATGAATTGCAGGTTAAATGGCTTGGTTTTTTTGGAACAAATGAAACCAAAATGAACAAATAGTAATGAGTAAGAGATATACAATGGATATAAAAGGCAATGGCCGGAAGGAGTGTATTTTGAACAAAGCTCATATTTTAATAAGTTATGCACTATAATAACCAAGATTTTTTTTTAATACTGCAACTTCTTTCTGTTATGTGACTATGCTGTGACAAGGGATGTAAACTTGGTAGTTCAGTGTGGTCATCTGAGCTTTGAAGCTGATAGAAGTGACTCTTAATTACTGCAGTTATCCTCATTTTATCATCCACCTGGTGGCAGTATAGGACAAGGCAGGCTATTTTCCTGGCTGTCTTACCTGATACCCAAACTTACAGCCTAGTTTGTTAGTTGTACTCATGGAATGCAACCATGATTTATTTTTAATTTTGTATGAACATTGTGTGTGTGTGTGTGTTTGTGTATTTACTACTGTGCCCATCCTATGAAAAGTCTTTCATTCACAATAGTTGAAAAAGAATTTCCCAAAATGCTAGTCATATTTTCTTAAAAGAAAGTTGTTGCTTTCTAACAAAATTATGAACATGATTCCTTAGATGCTGATTTCTAGACTGTTACTGGCATTCAGATGAACCTACTTGGGAATCAGAGACAGCAAGGTCTTATTTCTGGAAAGTGCAGACAGGTCAGCTGTCGTCACCAAGGCAGACTAGTGACAGCCAGGCCGACAGGTGGCTCTTTTGGCAGATGAGTGGAGCATGGCAGGAGAAAGAGTTGACAGCAAGTAATGACATGCTTCAGGAAATTTGTCTATGTCTGAGAAACTCTGTCATGGAGAGGAGTCATAATCGCGTGGAGAGTGGTTTCATCTTTGGGGAGGGAACAAAAGTAGCTTATCTATAATTGATTTCCCCATCAGGTATGCATCAGGACGAGGGTTATTGAAATACCGGTTGGTTTTGTGTAATTGCTCCTGAGATTTGTTTGAGGTGGTCAGTATGGAGTTGGAAACAAATCCTGAACAGATGGATGGAGTCTAGGACCAGACAGATACTGACAGACCATTATGCTACAGCACTAATAATTTCAGCTTAAATAGTTGTGGGCTTTACTCTGGTGCATTAATCTCCAGAGTTAGGACTCTCCTTTGCAGGGCAGCAACCATCAGGATTGAGTCTCTTGCTAGGTGTTGCACATTCTTGGAACACTAAAAACAGATGGGATGCCAGAGGTTCCATCTTGCATGTTGAATTGACAATGGGTGAATAACTAAAAGGCTCAGAAAATAAGATCCATGAGCAGGGTGAAAGCCATCACTCCAAGACCTTACTCATTTATTTTGATCTTCATTTTAGACAGCTAACAGACAAACCAAATGCATTTTTGTGACGTACTCAGTCGGGTCACACAGAAATCTTGGTGAAAAGTTGACAAAATGTTAACAAACATGAAAGCAGCTTTAATGAAATTTAGCCATCTGGCTGGGTTTCCTTTTGGCTCAAATTTTCCTCTTGGCACTGTGCAGGTAGGCATGAAAATATTCACAGCTGTATGAAACACTGTTATTAATAGCCGATCTTGTCTTAATCCTTAGCTAAAAACAATGTGTTTCCTATCCAGAAATGCAGTAGCTAATCTAATCTTTCCTTTACTGCCTAAGACTTTTGTCATTATGATTGTAATCATTATTAGTTATGAATAGTTAAAAAGGCAAAAAAAAGTATTTCAAGGAGAAGAAAAGATGATAAAAAATAGTATGCCTACAAGGAAGTTTATTTTGTTTCTTGAAGATCAGAGAATACTAAATTGAGAGGATCTGTATATAATCAGGCTATGTATACAATAGTTATTGACATTTTAGGAGAGAGTCTGGGGGAAAATTAAAGTTACTGAGATTGAAAGAGTAAAAGGTAGATCTGGTGGTAAGGAAATAAAGAGATTGGAATGCTGGTAAAATCATAGAAGCTTCTTGCTGCTTGGCAAGCCTTCAAAGGGTAGGTAGGAGAGCTTGGTCCGTGATTTCAAGAGATTTGCCTTAGGTATAGCATTTATCACAGATACATAACTAGTTTTTAAACAAACTGTATGCTTTTAAAAGTGAGCATGTCATGTAATTAATTTACTATGCATACTTTAATGGATACCATGAGATCTGATTCCTTAACTAATTATTTTTAAGAGGTTGTTAATAGCCCATTCTCCTGCAGTAGGGCCAAGGAAACTTTTCAGTACTGTCTGCGTCATTTGAAAAACTGATTTCATGAGTTCACCCCAGGATATTACCTTGCTTTGGGGTTCTTTGCTAACATCTTCAAAATTTAACTTAATACTTGTCAAAGATTGGGTCCATGTGTTGTTGTTGTTGTTGTTATTGTTGTTGTTGTTCTTCTTCTTTTCCTCTGTCTTGGCTCTTTCTTATCATTTTCTTTGCTTCTCTGTAGTACATTTCAAAATTGAAGTTTTGCTCAGATAATGCCATTCTCACATGATTGTGCCTTTTAGTAGGACTCTTGGAAATGATGTTGACTTGTACACGGGCATTGAATTCCTCCTTCCTGGAAACCATCTGAAATAAAAGTTCTTAGAAAAATCTGGAGGAAAAAAAAAGGCCAGAGAGCTTTGTAAGCTTTGTGAATTTTGCTCCATTTTCATTCTCAGGTAAAAAGAAATAATGATTGTTAAGTTCATTTTTAGTGTATTTTTTCTGAATGAGAATATTTAGTCTTTGGATATTGGGTTTAACTTGTCTATGATTAAAGCCTGTTAGAAATTACATAGAAGTTTTCTGAAATGCTCAATTCTAGTTATATAATGTGCCCATTTATGCAACTCGTACAGTGCTTTATTCTAGGAAGATCAAAATAGTGTTCAGAGAAGTATCATGAAATGAATGCCAATTCCTTTCATGACACAAAGAGGCTTATGACTAAATAGAACAGAAGGCACACTGAGAACGCAAAGGGCAGGAGATATACAGATAACCACAGAGCAATGGCAAGAGCAAAAGTTGTGTTTAAAAAGTAATTAGAGGGTGTTTTTCATTTTTCTTTGCCCATTTGAAAAGTTACAGTTCTGTGTTAGATTGAAGGGAGTAATTGCATGTTAGGTTTCTGAATCATGACATTGCATTTGAAAGCAGTTTGCTTTTCAATCAACAAGCCTGATAAGGGCAAAAAAACACACGATGAGGGCATAGTGACTATTTTAATACTGAAGAAAATAATAACAGCAGTAAAGAAGGAGTGGTCAGTGTGCCTCATTGCCTCATCCCAATGCTAATGTGTCTTTGTGATATTAATGATAGCAATTGATCTTTTAAAAAAAACACCTTAAAATTATATTCATATAACATGGGCTACATTGGGAGGAGTGATGTATTGCTCAGCTACTAGGACACCGATTAGAACACACCTATGCTCTGTTGCAGTGTCTGTGTTCTAGTGTCAGTTTGTCTTTATTTCATCTTCCCTCCAATGTGCAGCTGATATGCAGCAAATAATGGTTCAAAGAGTGAGAGACGAAGATGGAGTTCTTGCATCCTGTCTTCAACATAGTGCAGCCTCGCCTGTCTGATGGAACCAAATGTTAAAAACCTTCCTGTCTGTCACTGTGCCTTTCAAATAGATGAATACCTATTGAAAAAAAATAAAATAAAACTAGCTAAACTGAATGAAGCAAACTTGGAAATCCAGTGGCCATCTCATAGTGATTTGTTTTACTGTTAACTTTTTAATTCACATAGTAATGGTTTAATTTATTTGCACTGCTTTCCATGGCACTCAAAATATAGATAATAAGGTATTTTCTCTTAAATATGTGTTTATTTTGAAGACAGAGAAAGAGATAGAGAGAGAGAGAGAGAGAGAGAATTTGTCACCCACTGGTTCACTCCTCAAATGGCCACAGCATCCACACTTGGGCAAAGTCCAACCCAGGAGCCAGGATTTTCCTCCGGAGCTTCCATTTGTTTAGCAGGGAAACAAGCACTTGGGCAAGCTCTTGCTGTTTTTTCCCAGGCCATGCTAGGAACTGGATTCAATGTAGAGCAACAAGGACAGAAACTATTGCAGGCTATACTATAATTCCAGGCTCCAATTTGTGTGGTTTTGACTTCTTTTCTGAAGAACTGGTATCAGAATAAAATTGAAAAGGCATATTTTTCTTTGAAGTAGCAGTTGGCATTGGACCCTTTAGGCATTATGCAAACATAGGATGGTGCTTCCAAAAGTTTGTGGAAAATGCAACTTAAAGGTAAGATTATTTTTGATGAAAAGACTTTTTAATTTATGTGTATTTGACTTTGCTCTGATCTCAGTGCATAAATAGTAAAAGTAACCAGCAGTTTAAATTTAGGAGATCTTCTATAAAATTTGCTTTCTTAGATTCTCTCAAATCTGTGACCATATGTCAAACAATTTAACAGCTGGAATAAAACAGCAGCTGTCCCTTCTAGACCAGGCATGCCCTTTGTGGTTTGTTACAGTTCAGTTTGGTTCTTGTTGTCTTCCCCACACTGAAGCAGCATGTCATTTGCCATATTTCACTGGACTTACACTGCTTTTTAAAATGATATTCAGTTTAATTATTCAGAGTATCCTCTCTTTATAAGTGTGTGAATTTTCAGCCTCTTTTAGTTTAGAAAATACCTTTATAAGAGATGATACATTTCTTGAGAACAGGAAACAAAACAAATAGATGTAGCTCACTGGAGAGAATGAAAAGATTCTGTTTGTTGCTTTGAAGAGGGAATCAAAGTGAGGCAAAAGAAATGTAAGGGCAGAGAGCAGAGTGATAGCTCTGAAAGTGTTTGTGTTCCAGGAGTATCATATGGGGTGCTTTGGTTCAAGAAACTCCCATGAGTATAGCAACGACCTAAGATATTTCAGCAAAAGCTAGCCAAGTCGTCTGTGTCAAGTGTAGTTGAGCTTACATGGGGCAGCAGATAGACATTAGCTGCGCTCCTCTCTTGAAGCATAAAACTAAAAGTCAGAAAACTCACAGCAGGGTTTACTTGGAAATTGCATGTATGTACATGGCACAGTAGCCTGGTGGCCAAAGTCTTTGCCTTGCATGCATTGATGTGTGTTCTGGCTGCTCCACATCTCATCCAGCTCCCTTCTTGTGGCCTGAGGAAGCAAAGAAGGACAGCCTAAAAAGCCTGTGTGGATGCCCCTGGCTTTTGGATCAGCTCAGCTCAGACCACTGTGGCCACTTTGGGAGTGAATCAGCAAATGGAAGTTCTTTGTCTCTGTCTCTCCTTCTCTCTGTAAAATCTGACTTTCCAAAATAAATAAATAAATAAATAAATAAATCTTAAAAAAAAATACATGTGTACCCTATTTCAATTTCATATACCTAACAGTTGACATGAAATGGCCACAGGATTTGCAAGTTATTTTCATTCAATTAAGCAATCATTCCCTCTTTGAGTTGGAAACAATTCAAAAGCCATGAGAAGAGGTGTTGGTGAACTAGGTTCATTAAAGATTTTCAGTAAAACAAGTCATTTTATGTTAACTTTCCTTCTGAGAATGTATTTAGGAAAATGTAGTGCAGTTTATCTGGGCTTCAGCAAAGCTTTTGGGAAGGAGGCATATACTAGCAGCTGTCCTTGCATAATTATTAACTATTTAAAACATGATTAAGGTAGTTACTGCTTAACAGGTATTTATTGAATATTCAGCCAAATGGTTTCGTAAGGTTGGTTGTTTACATATACTGTGAGTTTTCTCAAGCAACAGGAATTTTTTTGGGTAGAAAGTATTTATGAATATATTTTTATAAAGGTCAAAAGAATTCTTATGAATTTTATAGGTTACTTTAGGCTGGAAATTTAACAGAAACCTGTTTTATGGGACCCATATTCAAATGTCTTTGTAGGTTTAAAATCCAAGTAAAATCAAGAGCTTTTTAGTAAGATATCATTGCAGAGTATCTCGAACTTACTAGTTTGCCGTCGTGTAAACATAGACGAAAGAATGGTTAGATATCTACTATAAAGATGAGCTCACCATGAGTTAGTAATTCTATGTGATTGCAGAAATAGCAAGATTTACCCTCAAACACATCAAGAGAAACCTAGCATCTGTAACAGGTATGAAAAATTGATTTCATCTCACATGTCAACTCTGATTAGCAATAGGTTCCACTTAGATTGCAATGTTGAGGGGGAAATATGAGATTGCATCTAAGCTTGGCAAGAAAATATTGCCAATATCTACTAACACCTGCTATAGATATGGCAGGGTGTAGTGCTACTTTTATCCACTTGATGTCCTTGGAGCAGAATCAGAGACAAGGTAGAATAAGTTCTCTGTCTCTGTAAAATATTCATAGAGCAGTGGGAGATTTTATTTTCATCCCTTGAGTTCTGTTCTTTAAAATGTTTTGAATTTTTGTCATGCTTAGATATGTATCAGGATTAGGGGAGAAATTGAGCCTTGGAAATATAGTAGTTTTCCCCTCAAAATGTTCTTTTCCCCCTTCTTTTATATATGTGTCAATAACTTCTGGTATTTTTGTTTTGACTGTTCCTATTTGTGCAAGCGTAAGTCAGAGTGCATATAGGTTGGTTAGGTTCTGTGGCAGCATCAGCTGATGCTGGCAGTGGGGGCTAATTTCATCAAACCAAATGCAGAACCGTTCAGGGAGGTCATGATCTGGGAATGGGAGAGGGCCCAGTAGGAAAACAGTGGCCACCTCCTCAGGTTGCCACTCTAACAAGTGAGAATGAGAACCAGGAGTGGGGCAGACATGGCTAGACAGAGAGTGGCACCCACTGGCATATGTATGGACTGGATAGTGGGGCTGGTTGAGTTGAACTAGGCTTCAATGCTCATCGGCATATATGGGAGCTGGATGGGATATGTGATAGAGTGGATCAGTCTGCTTTGCATACTGGCAAGCACAGGAACCAGAGCAGGAGGTGGGCCTGATGAGGGTTAATGCAGTTGCCCCAACTAGGCTGCAGCTCCCACTGGTTTGCATGAGGGTTGAGTGTGTGGTGGGCAGGATTGGGCTGGGCTCCAACACTCATTGGTTTGTGTAGAAGATGGTGCTGGAGGCAGAACTGACCCAGCAATTGCAACCCCCAGCATATGCATGGGCTTATTGGAATGATGGTCTGTGCTGGACCCTGTGCTGGGATCACCTCAGCTTCTTTGGGGATCCCCATAATCGAACTGCTGGACTCAGAACCTCAACCATGAAGAGAATTGCAGGTTCCATGGTCTGACCGTGAAGTGCATTTGTCAAAGCTGAGCTTTCTCAGTGGTTCAGTTGAGTAGTGGGCCTCATATCCAGGTGCTCATGGAGAATATGGTTGTACATTGGAGCCTAGGACACCTGGTACCACAACAGAGAACAGAACAAATTGATCAATTACCCCAGCCAAGTGTTGGCAGCGAAAATCTGGGCAATTGGAGGCACTAAGTTGCATTCTGAAGAGAGTAGCTTCTAGAGATTTTATCATGCCTGGAATGGTGAGAATGGCAACAATTTAAATCTGTTGAACTATCAAAAACACTTGAGCAGTGCCCTTGGAGCATGTACCACATTAGGGACCCTGGGATGGTTGGGAGGCTGGGTGTGGCTTCTCCCTTTATCTCTCGCCTTCCCCCAGATACAAGAAGGAAGAAAGAGAATGTGGAAACAATGGTCTTACTCACTTTCCTGTAGCCCTTGATGCTTTGATCCCTAATCAACTACGTAAAGATCATCAAATTTTTTTAAAAATGAAAAAAAGAAAAATAGTAGCAGAGAGAAAGGGATACACACTTGCCAATCCCACCCCTCACTTTCTAACTCTTTCACAAGCTGTTTCACTTCCCAAGTGGCTGAAGTAGCGTGATGTGGACCAGGCTGCAACCAGGAGCTGGGAGCTTCATTTAGGTCTCTATGTGGTTCATCTTTCAATGCTTTTCCTAGGCCATATTGATAGAAAGTTGGACTGACACTGAGTTGCTGCGACACAAAAGGGTAGCCAAGTAAAGACAGGGCTTTACCTACTATGCCACAATGCCAGCCTCATAAATACAAAAACAAATAAATCTACATATCAAGTACAATAATCTAAAATTTTATTTTATGTAAAATTTAATAAGCATAATTAAAGCCTATAATTATTAATATTTGCATTTGACAAAAATAGAGTCATATTTACATATAATATGTAAATATTATAGTATTCAGTCAAAGCCAAGATTCACATCCTTTTTATGTGAGTCATCCTTCTTACCTGCTGCTTTTATACTTAGTTATAGAAAATGCTACCTACAGTAATATTGTTTGAGTATATTTTTAGCATAAGTTAATGTTTCTCTGTGGTAGCAGAGGTGCTGTAGAATTACTGAAGCCAGTAGTCTGAATTCTAGCTCTAGTGTTTAGCAAGTCTCTTAACTCCTCTTTCTTTCTGTTTGCCAATATAAAATATGGTGATATGAAACACAATATGATACTCTGGTAATGCCAGTTTTTATTTTTAAAGATTGTTTATCTGAAGCACAGAGTGACAGATAGAGAGAGGACATTTTCCATCTGTTGGTTCACTCCTCAAATAGCTGCAACAGTTGGATCTCGATCAGGCTCAATCCAGGAGCCAGAATGGATACTAGCTCCTCCTAGAATAGCAAGGGTCCAATAACATGAATGACAAGGGCTCAAGTTCTTGACACATTTTCCACTGCCTTTTCAAGTACATTACCAGGAAGCTGGATTGGAAACAGAGTAGCTGTAATTCTTGCCAGCACTGCAATGTGGGATGCTATGCTTGAAGTGGAGTTTAAGCTGTGGCACTCGTTTAGGATGGTGACTTTGTAAGTGACTGCCTAGTGTACTGTGCTACAATAGTGGCCCTAATAATGCCTTTAAATAGGACTCCTGTAGTTAGTAAATATGTTTTATGGAAAGGCACACTGAATATGGATTGACCCATAGTTGTTAACCATTATGTCAGAAAAATCTTATTTCGTGTAAACTCAAACTTACTATTTCGTACAAGAACAAAAACATAACATTGACAGCAGCATATTTCTTTTAAAAAGGAGGAGGATATTGTGATGAATTTTCATTTGTTTTGTTTTCATTTCAAAACACTAGGCAAGAACACATTTAGCCTTAGTTTACAAACTCTTCTCAAATATTCAGGACTATGAGACTGACATGCTACCTACTGAGCTAACAAGGCTCTTAATATTCAGAATTAAGGAGAATGATACTATTGATTTGGTGGAAGTCTGCTGATCTTGAAAAGTTCAAAATCATTGTGATAAGGTGTTTGCATCTGCGATAGATGTTGTGGTACAGTGGGTTAAGACAACACCTGTGATGCCAGTATCCCATGTCAGAGTGCTGTGTTGTGACCCAATGGCTCGTCTTCTGATCTAGTGCACATGGGAAAGTATCAGAAAATGGCCTAAGTACTTGGAAGTTTGCTGCCTGCATGGAGACAAAGATGGAGCTCCATGCTTCTTACTATAGCCTCCCCGGCACTGGCCACCAGGAACTATTGAGGGATGAATGAGCTCATAAGAGATTTCGCTCTTTATGTAGTATGAATTACCTTACAGAATTGTTTTCCTTATAGATGGCTGTCTGTTTTTTTAAAAATTAAAGTTTTTCACTTTGATATTGGCTGTAATTTACCTGGGGAGCACAGTTGAGGCATAATTTCCATGCTGAGCCTGTTACATGGCAGACTATATCCTATGAGCAACTGTGTTTAGTTAGTATCCTACAATCACAGCATCTCAGGCCTTTGGGGTACTATCAGTAGTAAGAACATACTCTAAAAGAATAGAACATTCTTTTTAAATGGGCTGGATTTTTCAGACATGTTTAAAAATTTCAGTGAAATGTTGTCTGATCCTGATTTTCAATAATTAAATATTTTATTAGAATTTCAAGCCAAAGCATGCTAAGATTAAATTTGTGAAAAGAATAATTTTTAGGTAATATTTTATAATGTATTCATGTTTTTTTAGAATGGTATCTTTAAGAATGGTCTTGATATAGAAGGAAACAAAATTATGCTCAGAAGGTATTAATCCTGGGGGCAAGGAACTGATTGACAGTAATAATTGAAGATATTAATCTTAATACACTAAAAATATGATTCATGGTTCAATCTCAGTAGATTTCAATGAAAATAAGTATTGCTTCTCGGCCTTTTGGCTGAGATCAAGTGTAGTATCAGTGAAAATAAGTGTTTCTTGGATGAAGTGACACTTTGAAACTTTATATGATTTGCCCCAGGAAGTCCCTTGATCATAGCAATATGTTGGAAGAACAAATCAATGATTTCTTCTGGTCTCTATGTTTGAAATTATAGGTCGGAAAGACATTAAAGTAGCTTTTCAAATATTTTTCTTTGTTATAGCACCATGTTTCTATTCTTTTATTTGACTTCTCCAAACGTAAGTTTACTTAAATGAAAATTACACTCATTATTAACTATTTTTCAGTAATGTAAAAATAAGTAGGTCATGATATTATAAATCCAACACAGTCCCAGTACTCAAAGAACTTCCCAAGAAGGGACCACATGGAGATGAAGTTCGTTGGAATTTCAGAAGCATGAGTCTGCATCAAGCAGTTATCATGGAATATTTCATCAAGAGTTTGTTCTTAAAAAGGAGATGCGAGGGATGAGTAGGGATGGTTCTGGATAGAAAGGATGTGTGATATTGTATGATACAGCTGACAGAGTGTGTGTTAAGCTTAAGACATTATACCTTGAACACACAGAGTATTACAAGAAGAATCACTGGACATTTTACAGAGTTATCCACACTGCCATGTTTGTGTTTTCTAGAGGTTAAGTCAAATGAGGGATTACAGGAAAAAGTAGGAGGTGCTGTGTAATCACTCTGACTATATTGGAAAAATAGGTGGTTACTGGCATGATCCAAGAACTGACAATAAAGATCGAATAAAGATGTTACCAGCTAGAAGAACTAGAAAGGGGCATTCAAACAATACAAGAAAATGGAATGGATTTGTTGAAATAAATAAATTGGTCATTGGGAGCATGATTTAATTGTGACTTTTGCTTATAATAGAAGTCGTTTGTGAACTTATGTATATTCATAATGTATATTCATAGCCTACAGTAAATGGTTGCTTCTCTGGAGACAGTCCTTTGAATGAAATTTCGTATAAATTAGACATCTCATGTTGATGAGTAAAACGCACTTCAAATTAAAACATGCAATAATATTAATTAAAGAGAAGAAAGTTGTAAATTAATGTTGGCATACATCTTCACCTTCATTTATTTTTATGAAACTATTATTATTAATGTCCTCTTTAAATACAAAACATTGAAATGGCACGCTGTCATTAAAAACCATGTATGGGGGCTGGCGGCATGGCCTAGCAGCTAAGATCCTCGCCTTGAATGCGCCCGGGATGCCATATGGGCACCGGTTCTAATCCCGGCAGCTCCACTTCCCATCCAGCTCCCTGCCTATGGCCCGGGAAAGCAGTCGAGGATGGCCCAATGCTTTGGGACCCTGCACCCCCGTGGGAGACCCAGATCCTGGGTTTCCTGTATACTGGCTTCTGATCGGCGCAGTACCGGCCGTTGCGCTCACTTGGGGGGTGAATCATCGGAGGAAGATTTTGTCTCTGTCTCTCCTCCTCTTTGTATATCTGACTTTGTAATAAAAATAAATAAATCTTTAAAAAAATGCATGTAGCTTGCTGTTATTAGTTACGGAACAAGGTTACACTGCTGTTTAAGGAACAAGCTTTGAGTGATGGGATGATGCATACTCTGTCAGTCTCATGTGTCCTAATTTTGTGTTAGCATCAACTGTCATTTATAAAACATTACATTTTTAGTTGAACATATATAATCAAAAATTAATTTCCTAAGTTATAACATATTAAAGAATGGCTTTAAAGAGTAAAATCATAACTCTCATGTCCATGTACAATAAATATGTCACCTCTATTAACAAATGAAATGGCAGGTTAAAAATTTAAATAATGCCGGCAGCTGGTGGGTCTCAGCACAGGCCGTCTCATGCCTGGATCCCAGACGGCCGCCATGGGCACATGGTGAGCCATGTCCGGGCCTGCTGGGTTCCAGAGGCTGCTTCCTTTGGGGTGAGTAGACCGACGGGGGGAGGCCTCTGGGACTGGGCAGGTCCGGCACCCACCCGCTGCCCTCATTGGGCGGTGAAGGGGATTTGGGAGGGGCGCGACCTTGGGCCTGGGAATTTAAACCTCCAGCAGCCTCCCAGCAGCTGGTGGGTCTCAGGACGGGGCGTCTCATGCCTGGATCCTGGACGGCCGCCATGGGCACATGGTGAGCCATGTCCGGGCCTGCTGGGTTCCAGAGGCTGCTTCCTTTGGGTGGAAGTCGGGAGTGAAAACAAAACCAACCCAGCAATTACAACCACCAGCTGATTGGAGTGATGGACGGTGCCAGGCCCTGTACTTGTTAGCACATACAAGAAGTTTCTTTGGAAATCTTCCTAATCTAAATGCTGGACTCAGAACCCTAACGAAGAAAAGAGAGAAGACAGAACGGGTCAACCAACCATCTCAGCTATGATGGACTATGTCAATCAGTGGATTTTTCAAAGACCTCATAGTGCTTGGAGTGGCAAGATTGACAGCGATTCATAACTGTTGCAATATCAAAACCACTTGAGCAAGAACCTCAGAGCATGCCCTACATCCGGGACTTGGGGAGGGTGGGAAATTGGGTGGGCCTTCTCCCTTAATACCCCCCTTTTAAACATGAAGGTAACAATATGGAAAACATACTAGTATTATCCACTTTCCTGTAGCCCTTGAACCTTCTTACTCTAACTAAGTATGTAAAGAATGTCAAAATAAATTTTTTAATTAAAAAAAAATTTAAATAATGCATACACAGTTAGAAATAATAACTACACTTAAGAATAAGGGAAAAATAATTTGCTATCCAGTAGAAACAACAAGTTATATTATTGGTTTTCTGTACCTTACAGTTTTAAAATTATTCAGAGAGTAAGAGGCAGTTTTTGTTCTTGTAAACATCATTCCTATTGCTTCATTTTTAATATTTTATTTGTATTAATATAAAGTGAACAGACTATTTGCATCCCGTAGGCACAATGCTAAGAGGACAATCAGAACCTTATTAGTTTCACTTGTTTACATTTCCACCAACAGTGAATGAGGCTGGCTTTTTTAATAGTTTTTATTTTTCATGATAGAGTTCCTTAGGCTGAAGGATTTCCCCTTTCATCCGTCCCATTCCCCTATCACGTTGTAGATACAGACAACAATAGAAAGTCCATCATCCTATTGTCAAGATATATTTAACAGTTTTGTTGGGAGTCCATCTTTTATTTAGAAGTAGGCATGCATACTGCATTGTATCTTCACTCAAGATATACTTGCCTCCATTATTCAAGTTTCTATAGCTGAATATCTGTAATATATGTTTACATATATATTTGATCTTATATTTTTCATGAAGGTTGCCTTATATCAGAAAGAATATATGATACTTGTCCTTTGGAGATTGGCTTATTTCACTGAGCATAGTGGTGTCCAGTTGGCACCATTTTATTGCAAATGGTAGAATTTTATTCATTTTAACGACTGAGTAGCATTCCATGAAGTAGATGTAACACAGTTTCTTCATGCAAGTCAGTATAGAGAGTGTTAAGACAACTGAAAAATGGTCTGTTATATAACCCAGCTATCCCACTCCTGGGGAATACATCCAAGGGAAGTGAAATCTGTATATGAGAAAGTGACCAGCAACCTTATATTTATAATAGCACAATCCATAATGGTGAAGATATGGAAACAACCCAGATGCCCTGAAAAAGTTTTGCTTATTTTAAATTTTTGGATAATAACCATTCTAACTGGGGTGAGGTGAAACTTGTGGTTTTTGTTTGCAGTACCTTCATGGCTAGTGATCCTAAGCATTTTTTTCATGTGTCTGATGGTGATTTGTGTTTCATCTTCGAAACACTTTCATCTTTGAAAATTGTCTGTTAATGTTCTTTGCCCATTCCTTAACTAAGTTGTCTCCTTTCTTGTTGGTGCGTTTCTTGAGCTATTCTTAATTAATGAATTTTAACCCCCTATCAGCTGCAGAGTTTGCAAATATTGTCTACCATTCTGTTGGCTGCCTTTTCACTTTATTGATAATTTTCTTTGCAGTGCTGAAGCTTCTTAGCTTGCTGTAATCCAATTTGTTGTTGTTATTATTATTACTTGCTTTAATCATTGGTACTTCTCAGGTCTTTTCCAAGAAACCTTTGCCTATGTCTGTGTCTTTAGGAATTACCCTAGTGTTTTCCTCTAGTGATTTGATGGCATGATATCATAGGTTAGATTCTTTATCTGTTAGAGTTGAATTTTGTTTAAGGCATGAAGAGTCTTGTTTCATAATTCTGCAACTGTGGATCCGGTTTTCCCAGCACCATTTGTTGAAGAGACTGTCCTTTTTCCTTATGTTAGTTTCAATTCACTTGTCAAAAACTAGATGTATGAGTTAATTCGGGGTATTTTTTTTTTTCTTTTTCACTGGTCCATATGTCTGTCTTTGTGCCAGTCAGGCGGTTTTGTTTACTAGTGGCTTGTAGTACATCTTGAAATCTAATATTGTGATGCCTGTGGCCTGGTTTTTGTTAAGATTGCTTTAGCTACTTGGGGTATCTTATCTTTACATGTGAATTTTAGCATCATTTTTTTCTACATATGAAATGAATGTTGTAGATATTTTGATTGGGATCACATCAAATCCATAGATTGCTTTTGGTAGTATGGATATTTCGATGATATTAATTCTGCCAGTTGACATGTGTGGAAGATTTTTCCATTTTTGATGTCTTCTTATACTTATTTATGTCTCTCATGTTTTGCAATTGGTATTGTGGATTACTTTCACATCCATGGCTAAATTTATTCCAAGGTGTTGAAATATTTTTTGCCGGTATTCTGAATGTCGATATTCTGATCTTACAAGTTCTTTCTCAGCCATAGATTCAAACATTATTGATTTTGTGTGTTTGTTTTATACTATGGAACTTTACCAGATTCTTTTGTTAGTTGCAATAGTCTTTTTTCATAGAGCCATTACATTGTCTGTTTGTCACAGAGGAGAATTTGAACTCAGAAAGGCTAAAAGGACATTTTATTTGCGTTTTGCTATTTTCCTTCATCTGAAAATTCCTTTCTCTTTATTAACTTATATTTTCAGGATTTTGATCATCTGCCATAAAATGATGGAATGAGTTAGAGGAAGTAATCTGGACAATTAGAATTAAGAGCAGTTAAATTCATTTTTGTTTTTCTATTGGGGCCTATGCTTATAATTATATAATCTGTTCTCCATTTTCTTTTCTTTTCTTGTTTTTCTTTAACAAATTTATCATTCTTTCCACTTTATGACCAAAAACTGCTTTTAGGGAGAATTTTCCTTTATTCTGAGCCATGAGTATTTTTGTATCCTTCCATCTTCAATACAAGGGAGGTGTTTTTTATTCACATGATTCACAAAACGATAACAGAGTAGCTGGTTTAGGTTAATGCTGTAAGAGAAGTAAATTTTGTAGCTATAATTTCAACAACACAAGTGATTTTCACAACACAGAGCTATGCACATGTTCTTATACTTTATTTTGATCATATATTGCAAATTCTAATATCATTTTTTCTTTTTGTTTGGCTTGAGATTTTCAAAGTATTTTGATAGATCTGATTTTACATTTAGATTATATCTTATTTTATGTTGAAGGTGATAAAACACAGGTACATAGTAAATGAATCAGCAGAAGCAGTGACCCCGTAGTAAAGAGTGGGATGAAGGCCACCATTTCCGCAAAAGACAATAATGAAAAACTCAAGCAATGCCCTGAATTCAAGAAAAGTACATTTACTCTATGTCTTCTATGTAAACAAAACCCATAATGTATTATTTTTAAAATAGGTAATTAAAAATAGATAGTAAAAATTCAGGTTTAGTAAGGTTGGTAATTACATTGATGGTGTGTGTAATTTGTAGTGGTGGTCAATTATATGTGAATCAATAATATGACTCACACTTTTAGTAATATACAAAAGCGTAGTGATGTTAAGGATGGCAGTCAGCCTAGAACCGGAAAGCATGATGGAACAGAGAGATGATGGATAATGAATAGAGTGGTACACATTTTAGGAGGACTATATCTAATGTTTTTAAGTAGGGTGGGTTATGTATAGCTGATGAAAAATTGTGTATTTTGAAATAACTTGTAGAGAGAATGTTGAATGCTTCTAATACAACCAATTGATAAATATTTGAAGTAATGTATATGTCAGTCACCCTGATTGGATTATAACACTTTGTTTCCATGGTACACTATAAATATGTGTAATTATTATGTATTAATCAATAATAAAGTAGCCTTAGTGTATTGGAGCAAAGAATTATAAAATATACTGTTACTAGGTTTAGAAAAAGACCACCATTGGTAGAAACTATGGAGAGAAACAAAATTATAATCAAGAGAGCAAACAAAGAAAGGAGCAAATGTGGAAAAGTATGCTCATTTCTAGTGACAGCAATGAAGAAGTTTTCCCATCTGTCATGTGGATTTGGAAAGTGTAAGTTGATGTGGTTTGAAGACGATGCATTAAACATAGGGAAAGTGTGGCGGAAACTGTAGCCATTCTGGCACTTGGCCACCACAGCAGATTGCTTCAGAAATGCGGACATTACTTCTTGCTGTAGATTCTTATGAAACAGGACAAAAGTAAATGTATTGGAGCTCCATGGTGGTACGCAGCCCAAAGGGACTGTCACAAAGCAGCAATAGGCACAGATTTGAAGCAGGTAATAGAGCTATAAACTCTGATTGCCACCAGTATATACTTTAGCCGTTTGATAGATGCTGTATTGTGTTTTGTTTGTTTATTAAATTTGAAGCATAACTCTGTGAAAAGTGCTGGTCTGGTACTTCTGATACTGCTTTCAGAGTTAAGAACAGACCGTGTATTCTACTGCCTTGTGGCTGCTGTGATCTTACTGCTTTTAAATTGTACTTATTCGTACCTATTTGAAAAGCAAAGAAACTAGTGAATGCATGTACACACACACACACACACACACACACACACACACAATCTTCCATTGCCTGGAGCTAGGATCTCCATGTGGATCATTTGGATCTCCAGCATAGATGGAAAGGAATCATCTTTGGAACTACCACCTGTTATTTCACAGGATACACTTTAACTGGTAGCTGGATCAGAATCAGAGAAACTAGGAATTGAAGCAGGCATTGTTATAGGAAGCCAGCATCGCAAACTCACATGTTTTTTCCCCCTACATAGTTCTTTTTATTCTTTGAAATGGTAGAATAGGCAGTATGTTATATTCATGCTCCTAAAATCTGTGAACATATTATTTTACATGATAAAAGGAACTTTGCAGATATAATTATATTAAAACTTAGAGATGGATATATTAGCTTTGATTTTCCAAATCTGAAGACAGGATGACTCTGATTGCTCATTTTTAAGATGGAGGAAAGAGGCCACAAACCAAGGGATGTGAGAAGATTTTTAGAAACATGAAAGCATAAGGAAATATAACTAGAGCTTCCACTCTGGAGGGAATTCCACTCTGAGCTCTAAGAATGCAGCCCTGTGACTCCTGTGTTGCAGCTACAGTCTGTAGGAACTGTCACAGAATTACACTGTGTTTTTAAGAACTAAGCTTGTGGTAGTCTATAGTAGTAATAGAAAAGTAATATGAATGGTGGCTGTGCACTTATCTCTCTCGACCACTTTAGGGACTTCAGCAAAGCCAGCATTTCCAAAATGCCACCTTTCTGAGAAGTAAGAGCTAGGGAAAAGGGGATTTAAAGAGTTTGCATAAACTAATTATTGCAGAAAATCCTAGATAATATTTTTCTTTTCCAACTTGATTTAACATTTTGTGTTCAATTAAAATTATAGCAGAGTAGAATTTGCATTGTTATTTTTAACTTATAGTTTTATGTTATTTATGTTCTTCCTTTTCCTTCATTTTTCATGTCATGATATACATTAATATATCAGAAAGTTAAGCCTATAACAGTGTAATGTAATGACTATGTCATTGTAATAACAGATAACAGGAAGGAGGAATAAAAGGGAGGTGGGGGAGAAAGGGGGTACGGATGATACCCCCAAAGCATGTAAATGTATATTGTATCATGAAGCAGGGGGAGAGGGATGGATATAAACAAACACAAAATGTTAAGTTCTGGAACCAGGGATGCCGTTTAAGGGTCAGATAGAACACTTTCTGAATTGCTGAGTAGTTGAATAAAACAGAAATTAAGATGCTTGTAATGCAGGGCAGTATTTTCCAGTAACCCTACACCACATTGGCATGGCACAAAGGCTATTGGATTGAATGGTCCTCTCGTTAATATGGGATCAGGCCAAGAGTAGATAACACAGTTAAAGAAAGATTTTATCCAGGCCATTTCAGGGCAAATATGCTGTCTCTTAAAGTATGTATTATATTTACTCATTTGTATGAGAAGTGTTTTTGAACATCTATTTATTTGTAAGTAGTTTATGCACTACAAATGTAACAATAGACAAAAAAGTGCATGCCTTCAGGAAGCTTCCTTCAGTGGAAGAAAAGAAATACATTGTGTTGATAGCTTTCAGATTCTTTTGGTTCAGACTAATTTTGAATTTTTTTCCTCTGTTGTCTCTATGCCCTGGAGAGTAGGAGGTAGATAAATAGAACCTCTTCTGTTTGATTATCTGTTATATAGTTGCTCTTAAGAAAATGTTCTTTACTTCCGAATTAAATCCAGTTGATGATAATTGTGCTTGGTCATGATGTTTACGCTTCATTTGCTTATGTTACAACTTCAGCTATGTCAATAACATGTGTGTCCATGTTTACCTGTTCCTGTGCTGTCTCAGTTTTCCATTTAATTACTGCTCCTGCGGTCTTGGAAGATTCTCTAATTTTTCACACTTTTTTTCCTCATAATTTAATGTTGATCTTTCTGAATCTCTCTTCCAGTATCTTTTTTTTTTTCTTTTTCCAAAAACAAAATTTAAGCATTATATTTTTTTCCCAGCTATCTTGGCCTTACCTTAACTTTTGGGGAGGATTTATCTAGCAGAGTTATTGCTTTTTTATATTAGCATTATCATGCCTCCTTCTCTTCCATCATAAAGATGGAAGATGTTGGGGCCCATACGGTGGTGTAGAGAGTAAAGGCCCCTCTTTGTCTCAGCTGCTCTTTATCCCCGTCTTTATCCAGCTCGCTGATACTGGCCTGGGTAAAGCAACAATGGCACAAGTGCTTGGGTCCCTGCTACTCATGTGGCTGACCTGGATGAGGCTCCTGGCTCCTGGCTCCTGGTTTTGGCCTGGCCCAGCCCTGGGCACTGGGGTCATCTGGTGTGTGTGAACCAGCAGATTGTGTTTCTCTGTTTCTGTCTCTCTCTGTAACCCTGGCTTTGAAATGGAGTAGTAAGTCTTGGAGGGAGGGAAGCAAGGAGGAAGAGAGAGATAGAGAGCAATGAAACGAATCTCAAAAGCAAAAGCAAGTTTTATGCTTCCCAAATGATTTTAGGGGAAATGGATTTTTAAATTTGTTGAGATTCCCCAGAAAGGATTGTTTTAAATAAATTTCCCGTGTCTTGAGTTTTGTTTTTAATTATCTGCAGTTTCTTTAAGTAGACTTTAAGATGTTCTACCTTTTTCTTACAATTAGCTGTAATAGTCACCAAATTACTCCAAAAGGTTTAAAATGTGTAAAAACTGTCCAGTATCAGGAGCTAAATGAAGCTTGTGTATAATCTAAAGTCTTAGAAATAGATGCAATAAGAACTGTTTGGCCAGGGCACAGATGTTCTGATTACTACAGGAATTGCATCTTTAATTAAATTTGTACTCTACTGCCAATAGAAAAACTTTGTTTATCACACAAAAACCCAATTATACAGCCAAAAGAATGTTCATGCTTCAATGAGTGGAAAGTCAAAAAGAAAAATGTTGAAGCATTAATATAAGATTTTTATTCAAAACTGTTGTTGTCTTACTATATTATAGGAGTTTTTCTGTTATGACAATGTTAAAATACAAATTAAACCACAAAATATAAAAGTACAGTGTTGATTCTTCATATTCATTGAAATTGGATAACTTAAGAGACTACAAAAAGTGTACGGTTTATTCTACAGTAATAAAATATTATTCAAATCAAATGGAAATTAATGTAAAAATTTAAACCTACTTTTGAGTATATTGAAATTTTGTATGTTTTATTGTTTCCTGCTTATGATATAAGATACACCATATTACAGTCTTACATCTATTTAGATAATAGGAATTCATTTTGGTTTCATTTGAATCATTGATAATTTTAATTCAAATGACCTAAGGCTTTTAATAAAGATCAAATAACTGAAAAGCAAGTAACATATTTTTTTTTTTTTTGGTTTGATCCAGAGCTAATAGTATGAAAAGCAAACAGAAAGGAAAACATTTGGCTAACGTAATGTGAACAAAGGATGGGATATACTGTCTGTTATTAAGTTATCAATAATGTCTGCCAGACTTGTAGAGTAGTTCTGCATGCAGCTACACTCTAATGCACGAATAATGAGAAAAATTAAGTTCAGAATCTTCCCAAGACTGTTACTAAATAATGAAAATAAACCAAAGTTAAAATATTTTGAAGTGATGCATTTCATCTAAACTTGCTATTCTGTGATGTACGAATCTTAAACTTTTTCAAGCACAGGTTTTCTTTGAAGTAGATTTTCAAGAAGATCAAAATAAAAGTTAAGATTATCGATTTAATTTTCAAAAAGCAGATATTTAAGGGTCTCTTTTTAGTGAAACTAATATCAAGTGTTTCAATAAATTTAGCTTGCTTAGAAAGGGTTTTTTTTTTTCCTTTTGTATTCATGGGTCCAATTTTAGAATGAAATAATCAGGGTTTAGTAAATAAAAAATTTGTGACAGGAGACAATTTGTAGAGCCTCTCTGAGCTGGTTCGTTAGTTTGGCTGTGTTCTAGATTGTATATATAATAATTTTATTAATATGTTGAGTTTCCTTTGGGCAGAATTTGAAGATCTTTAAAGGAGAACTTCTTCAGGTCCAACATATCCTCAGTGCAGCCCCGGAAAAAGACCAATTTCTCTAAAACAGGCTAGAAAGAATCCAAAATATCATAAAAGTGAGATAAATCTTTTAAAAAAATTCACAAGGAGTTGAGGCTCCTTTTTGAACTAGACTCAGTTGCCTCAAGGAGGGCACCTCAAAATTCCCTCGTTTATTACCAAGACGGCTATTATCTCCAACTACCATATTTCCCACCCTCAACTCTGTTGTATGCTGTCCTGAAATGGACATAAAATTAACTTTTTGTTTTAAAGAACATTATTTACAGTTTTGAAGATGGAGCAGGTAAAGTTTAAAATGGGAAAAGTTTTTTTTTTTTTCTCATTTTCTGTTTTACAATTTTGCAGGCATAGGACTTCCTCCCTTTCGCCTGCCAACCATCCTGTTTTCTCTCCTCATTGTCCCCTGTGTTTTGTAGTAAAATAGTCTGTCATGTGTGGTCTTGACTCCAACTTTCTGCTCTTTTTGAGGGTCATGACATCGTGGGTGTAGACAATGGTAGAAAATGTAATATTTTTATGTCTAAGTATATTTAGAAATTTCATTGGGAACCTGAGTAGTAGTACTCAGATTGCATAGTAGAGATGCAGTCTGTCAATTTTCTTTGCTTCCTGGTACTCTGGTCTCTATTCAATCCTGTTTGTGAGATTACAAGTATGTATTTGTTTACACTTTTTGTTTGCTTTGTATTTTCAACGACAATTGTTTTGTATTAGGGCAAACGTGATATTTGTTCTTTTGGGATTGGCTCATTTCACTTAGCATAATGGTCTCCAGTCAGGACCATTTGGTTTCAAACAGTAAAATTTCATTATTTTCAAATAGCTGAGTAATTTTCCATAGAGTAGATATACCAGAGTTTCTTTATCTGGTCCCCCTTCAGTGGACATTGCGGTTATTTCCCTGTTTTTATAATTGTTGAGTGTGCTGCAAAGAATACAGGGTGCAGGTTGCTTTCTCATGTGTATGTATTAGCTCTTTTGGATATATTCCGAGGAATGGGATTGAGAAAAGTTTATCACAATTCCGTAAACGTTGACAGATGTAATAATTTTATCCAAGTCACAATAGGGGACAGAAGATAAATGACTAGATACTTCTGGTGATTCAATTTCTCCAAGACCTTTTTATGCAATGAATGCATGATTTATAAGTTGGCATCTACATTTTCTGTGGACACAATACTGGAGGTATTGCTTAGTTTAACCTTCATCATCAGAAAGATGCACAACCTGCAAAGAAGTGTCCAATCTTGCAAAATCCCACGTGTAAATGGACTAAGTGAGTGTTAGGTGAGGTTGGGATCATTCAGCTTCACTTCTCTAACTGGATCTTCCATTCTCTGCTAACCATGTGCCTTTTTCCCACTGGGTTTAGTAATCTGCTATGTTATTTGGGCTGTTGACATTCCTAACATTGAAACCCCCAGATGGATGAAAGCAATGGTCTTGTAAACGTTTAAGGAGTAATTTTTACCTCCAGAGCAATACTGTGGCCATAGATATAAGCAAGTGATTAGCTAAAGCTTACTTTAAAAGAATGAATTTACCCCTTGTGTTTCCAATTTAAATCTTACATTCTTCCTTTTTGGATCATAACAAAATGCAATATACTTATCAGTCTATTTTTGCTAGGAAAAGTGTCAGATTGCTATGGCTATTTACAGGCATGTACACATGCCTCCCCTTCTGTCTAGATTATGTCAGCTTTATTCCTCCAATCACATGTTAATGATCACATATATAATCAAAGGAAATGCTTTACACATAAATATTCTTGTTAATAAAAACTAAAGAATACAGCATAAAAAGGAGGGAGAGGAAGTGTTTATGTTCATATGAAAAGGAAATACAGGCTATGACTTATTTTTAAACATTGAAAGACTAAGATTTGTTGAATTGGTTGCATTGCCATATTCTACACTCATTCTGTTTCGTTTCCCCTCATTTTAAAGATACACCAGCCTTTGATCATCACTTCTATCACATTTAGTGCTCAGTAGCTACTCATTGTAACTGGAAAAAAATATATAGACAAAAATGATACATGATCTACATTCTTCTAGTCTCTTTGGAGACAGCTACATTGTAATTTTCAGTCTCGGTTACTGTTAAGTGTGGCTGTATGACAGACTTCGAGATCAAAGATCATGAGTAGAAGGGGCTTGTTCATTTCCTGCTCAAGCCTTTTGAGAACCTGATGTGTCTTCTCTTTATTTTCTTTCCCCCTCACTGACTAAATGCAAATAATGCTGGGACTCAAGAGAATGGTGGACTTTCTAAATGGAAGGAGCTTGGATTCTTAAACCACTAAGCAAAAAGAACTGAATTCTGCCTGCCTGTGTGGGTTGTTAATATACTTGTCTATTTTACTATAGACTTTGCGATTTGTTTGCTAAAAGCAATTACTTTCCTCTAATATGGAATTAACAGTTCAGGCAATTTGTGTAGTAGAGACATTTAGTAATACTAAAGTAAAAAAAAAATAAAGCTACTAAAATTGTGAATGTATTGTGATTAATGTTGTAAAAATTTAAATGGCAATTTTTAAATAATTAGAGGATGTTTGAATTCATGTAAATGCTAAAGAATTGATTGTATGCTGCCAGTGCCAGATACAGTTACTGAACAGATTTCTTTGTTTCCTCTTTTTCTTTTTTTTTTTTTTTAAAGATTTATTTTTATTATTTTTGTTATTGGAAAGGCGGATATACAGAGAGGAGAGACAGAGAGGAAGATCTTCCATCCGATGATTCACTCCCCAAGTGAGCGCAACGGGTCGATACTATGCCGATCCGAAGCCAGGAGCCTCTTCCGGGTCTCCCACGCGGGTGCAGGTTCCCAAAGCTTTGGGCCGTCCTCGACTGCTTTTCCAGGCCACAAGCAGGGAGCTGGAAGGGAAGCGGGGCTGCCGGGATTAGAACCGGCGCCCATATGGGATCCCGGGCGTGCAAGGCGAGGACCTTTAACCACTTGCGCCACCGCGCCGGGCCCCTCTTTTTCTTTTGGTGAAAATCTCAGTTCTCTTCCAGACCCTACTTTCTGTCATAATCCTGAGTGTTTATCTCTGATTTTGTATTCCATGTTACTGTCCTATTCTTGACTTGAGACAACTGAGCATGAAAGTTCATATTTTATTTCTGAGCTTTATATGAATGAGAGAATCACTTTCTTGCTGAATTAATGTAGCAGTTCTTTGAGTTCCTATATGATGTGGCATATGCTACGACTGCTATGCCTAACTGTTTCTTCATCACACAGGTAAACTGTGTGCTGATAAATTTCACTTTCTCTGGGTGATGTACTATACACACACACACACACACACACACACACACACACACACACATTTATGATCAGTAACATTCTAAGGATAATTGAGAACTCCTTATTTGCTGTTACTCATTATTCAGTAATTGCGGTCATTTTTCTCGAGATATTATGTGGTTTCAATTATGTTTGTTCTCTGTACTTAGAATCTACAAGACTACATCAGATAGCTTTTGCTTTCTTAAAGTAAGAAGAACCCCATTTTCTGTCTGAGTGCTGCTGTTAGCTCTTATTTCATCTGACAAGTGGACACAACTGAGATGCCTGAGAACATTGAATAACAGAATTTTCAGTTATTTGGTGCACTCACTTCTTCAATTTTTGTTCAATTTTGAGTCATATTGCAAATTTCAGAGAGAAGTGGTAGCTGAAATGCAATAGAAAAAGGACTAGATCAAGTTTTAGGAAACTTGAGTTCAAATCAGACCAGTTACTTACTGAGTATGTTCCTGAAATTTTGTTATCTTAACCAAAAGAAACAAAAACATTTCCTTATGGAGTTGCTACAAGAACTGCATGAAATTATGTATCTAAAAGCACTCAACAAATGTCATGCAAATACATTACTTTCCTTTATATATTACAGTCCTTCAGTGTCACTAGCATATATTATTTAAGTACCTGATGATTATATGTCTACATAAGAAATTCATGAAGCACACATGAAAGTTCAGTCTCTTTGTTGTATGTCTGTAGTCCTGTTCTCTTTATGTAATCAAATGATTAGTCATGCTTTCCTTCTCACATATACTCCAGATAAATAGAAACATAAAGTGAGAGACAAAGTTTAGAAGAGAGCCATTGAGATGAATCCTGGAGGTATGGTGAGTTTAAGCAGGAGAAAGCGGTGCCCTCAGATGCATTTGTCTGGCTGTTCTGTCACCTCTTGTTGTAAAGAGAACTACTCAGAGAGAGATGACGCTGTGGTTGAGCAGCAGAGCCGCTTCTCTTGGCATATGAGATGAGACATTTTAGGGAACGATTACCACAAGCGCGAGGATAGGCTGCTGTTATTAACTCAATCCAACAGAGCCATGAATAAATCACATACCAGGAAGTCTTTCTGTGAACTGAATTTTGCAACAATCCTGGCTTTATTTTCTGCTCTATTTCTTTGAACAGCTTCTTTTTTCAGTTTTTTTTTTTTCCTGCTTTAGCAGTGCTGAAGTGTTTTTGTTGTGGTTGTCGTTGTTGCCTATGATGCTTTTGGTTTAAAAAAGTAACACATGGATGGGCTCTTTTGATTAGGAAAATTTATTTTGTTTAGTACGAATAACTAATCCTGTTGTTACTGTGTGCCACAAAAATATGCAGTTTTATTGTTTTGCCCTGAATTATCTCATCTGGAGTGATAACATGGTTCCGGACACAAAAAGGACATTTAAGATATGAAGTTGGAAAAAATATAGAACAGAATATACAGTATTAACATAGACTTGTTGTTTTCATTCTTTTCTACGTACCACAAAAGCATATAAGTTGTCATGTCATCTGAACTTTGCTCCATATAAAGTCCATTTCAGTTATGTAAAAGTCTTTATAAACATTTTCACTTAGGAAAGGTATTGTTCTTTCCAGATTTTCATTTGCAGCTTTAATGTGACTGGGATCAGTATGAATTCCCAAACAGGTAATTAAATATTATCTTTTGTAGGCCCTCTGAATCAATCTGTTCTCAACCCTCCCTCATCAATACTCCCTACCTCTGTTCATCTTCATTCTACAATAAGTTGTAGCAACATAGGAGAACAAAGTTCTGGTGTTCTACCAAACAGTACAAAGATGGCAGATGAAAGTAACTCACTAATCTTTTAAAGTAAGTTTGGAAGAGTGGTTTTGCATGTTTTGCCATAATAGATGATAAATAGTGGTTTCACTTCTGGAATTTCTGTTCATTCAGTGGATCTTCACTGATTCTTGATCCTAGTACAATTTTTTAAAAAAGTATTTTATTCTGGGATAAATATGGCTATTTTTTCTTATGTCACATTTTAAAAAGCTATATATATTTAAATATGTCTTACTGAGAAAAGCTCTTTAGCCTACTGCCTACTTCTTAGCATACCTAGCACCACTACCCAACAATATGATGATAAAAAATAGTTCCACATTAGTGTAGCTAAACATCACTTTCCTTTTTGTGCAAGTAGAAACCGGAAACAAACCAAAGATACACTTTTTGTGAAAGGGAAAGAAGAATCAGAGCCTATAAGAATATGGGTCACTAAAGTGGATGGGTTAGGTTATCTTGGGGAACACATATACACGAGTACTTATCCTGTCACTTTTCCAACAAGAAATTGATGTGGGAAGATTGGACTAACCCTATGCAAGAAAATAATGTTGTGTTTGTCCCTTTCACCTCTTTTCAGAGCAGTTTTTCTTTGGAAGACATTTTCTGTAATTACTTTGATAGCTTGTTTTGCCTTGTTTGGAATTGTACAGGAAAAGGGTGTTTCATCATGATCTTACCAGCATCTTTTCTGGGGTACAATTCACATGAGGGTTCTTCAAATGGATGTGGAATCATTAATATGATTTTGCTTCACATGGAGACTTTGGTAGGATCAGCACTCTTTTTGACACTTTTGACATCATTGTTATTTTTACCAGAGGTAATACAAATGTTTGATTCTGTAAGAATCTGCTGCACAGTCCTGTCTTAGAAATGCATCTCTGTAAGATAGGTTCTGAGCATCATCCTCTAAATTTGTGAGATGTAATGTTTATTTTCTCTTGAGCTGCACAATTATAAGTGTAATTAAATGTGGTGCAGATGTGATCAACATAATACTTGTAAAACTAATGCTTAACAATGGAACCTATGGATATGAATGAGAAATAGTGGGGCCTTTTGAAGGTTTAAAGTGTTTGCTAAAAAAAAGTAGATTTGCCAGCACGTTTGACATTTGTGTTCAAAATGTATAATGCAATTGTATTGTGTTCTAAAGTTATTCTCCTTCCTTAAAGTAGTTGTGCATGCACAAGATAGTTTTAAGCACTCATTGGAGACAAGATGTGCTTTTTCTCTACACAAAACAAAATTTTTTACCCATCTGTAAAGATACACTTTACACTCAAGATGAGATTTTGTTCTTGAGGATCAAGTTGCTATTTTCACTTCCCTACACTTGGCTTAGTTCTGCATCAGTGGCACCCTCTTGCCTCTCTCACTGGACCCTTTTAGAATACCAAATTCAGGTTCATAGCATAGTACATCTCTCTCTCTTCTCTCTTTGTCTCTCAGCATTTTTGAGTGGGTCTTCCAATTTATGAATCAGTATTTTATTAATATTTATTTGTTTATATGAAAGGCAGAGTTAGAGAGAAAGATATCATTTTACCCTCTGGTGCACTTCCCAAATGGCTGCAACATCAGGAACTGGACTTGGCTGAAGCTGGTATCTTGGAACATCCTTTACTGCTTTCCCAGGCTATAAGCAGAGAGCTAGATAGGAAGTGGAGCAGCCAAGACTCGAAATGGCAACCAAATGAATGCTGGTGCCAAAGGAACAGAGGATTCCTATGTTACACACACACACACACACACACACACACACAGAACTAACACCGTTTCAATAGGTGTGTATACATTGGCCATAAACTATAATCAAGCACCAGGGCCAGTATTGTGGCATAAAGGGTTATGTAGCCACTGGTAGCACCAGCATCTAATATGGGCTTGGTTTAGTTTGTGTCCCTGCTACTCCATTTCTGATCCAGCTGCCTGTTAATTTGCCTGGGAAAGCAGTGGATGTCCTAAGTGCTTGGTGCGCTGAACTTTGGTTGGAGAAGTAGGAAAAATTCCACACTCCTGGCTTCAGGCTAGAATAGCCATAGGCTTAGCGGCCATTTGGGAAATGAAGCAATAGATGGAAAGTCTCTCCTTCTCTCTCTCTCTTTTCAAATAAATAAAATAATTCTTAAAAAAAATCAAACCCCAAGATATCAATTTAAGGACTGTTGTTCAATAAACATATAGACCGTAGTTATAAATATAAATGAAATCCTAAGAGGTGGTCCACTCCCTACCCCAATACTAATTGGTTGATACTGTGGTTGACCCCTGCCAGGTAGTTCCCCTCAACCATGACTTTTGTGTGCACCAGTAGATGCTGGTTGTCACCAATAAGCCCAACTCAAGTCTTCCACATGGTTGGGTCCTGGATGGTCCTTGAGTTTCCTTTCTCCAAACCACCTAGTCTCTGCCCCCTCATTTACCTGCAAGTACAGTAATTTGGTTGGTGGAAGGTCCCCAGAAGTCATGCCTCACCTGTCACATTGTCCCTCAGCAATTCTCCTTCTCACACATCCCCAGGCCCTCTTTTCTGAGCAATCCACAACTCCCCCATGCCCACAAGTGTGCAGATCACTAAGCCCAGTAATCAGGCAGTAGGTCAGCCCACCCAGAGTCCCTGCCCATATATTTTCCTCTACTAATTTGATGGTTTCATATCTTAGAGTTAGATCCTTGATTCAGTCTGAATTGACTATTTTTATGCAGCATAAGGTAGGGAGCTTGGTTCATATTTTTCCATGTTGGAATAAATTTTTTTCAACACCGGTTTTATTGAAGACTGTCTTTTGTGGAGTGATCTTAGCTCATTTTTCAAAGATTGTTTGGTTGTGAATGCACAGATTAGTTTCTGGGGTTTCTATTCTTCTCCATTGACCCACATGTCTATATTTGTACCAGTACTTGTTTTGATTATGACAATCTTTTAATATGTCTTGAAATCTGGTCTTGTGATGCCTCTAGCTTTGATTTAGTTGTTTAAGATCACCTAAAATGTTGGGGTTCTCTTGCGTTTCCAGAAATATTTCAGAATCATTTTTGTAGATCTGAATATATCCTTCATATTTTGAGATCATTTTGAATCTATAGATTGCCTTGGGTAATACTAATATTTTGATGACATTAATTCTTCCTATCCATGGGCATCAAATTTTTTTTGCATCTTTTTCTATTTCTTTCCTAAATATCTTCTGATTTTCATTTTAGAGATCTATCCTTGCTTAAATTTTCAGGTATTTTCATTTTTATGACTATTGTATATTTTGCTGATCTAACATGTTCTTTCTCAGTCATAGCATTGTTAGTATAAGTATACATTTATACATGTAAGGATTACTGCTTATTAATTTTATTTTATGCAAATTTGTCAAAGTGTTTTGTAAGTTCCAAAAGTTCCTAATGGAGTCTGGTTTTCCTATATGCCATTTGAGCTACCCCACCTTCTAGGGGAAGTGAGCCAGTGTGTCAGTCGGAGCTCTGCTCAGCAGGTTGAGCTGGGGAGGAGAGGGAAGCAGTGTGACACTCCCTCATGGAGTCAATTGAACCACCTGCCCACAACACATCTCCAGAGTCAGACTCAAAGTCAGTGGGAACCATGAAGTTCTCAGTGGTGCATGGGCTTCTCAGCTTTTTCCTATTGTGCTCTGAGAAAAGGAGTCTCCCCTCTGGCTGCTGGGATCTTTGATGTAGAAAAGGGAGGAAAGAAAACTTCCATTCAAAGCTCTTAGAAAATGACCAGCTGTTCAGGTCTGATTTGAAGTCATTCTGACAAAGCTAGTTGTGTAAAGGACTCTGTACCATGCAGCCTATGTCTGAGATATGCCCATTTAAGAATAGATAATAAGGATGCTGTGTGAAAACTATTTGCATGGAGGAATTTTTAAGAAGACAGTTCTGCCGTAAAAGAATTAGATGAGCTTGGTCTTATATATTTAGAAGTAATAATTGAGTCCTTCCACAACATTGTATTTACTTATCAGATTTATTCTTTATCTAGCCTCTAGGACCTCATTTCTTTAGTCTAGGTAGGTAGGAGAGGAATTGGAAAGGTAGGTTATCAGACAAAAATTTCCAAGGAATGTCGAAAATGTTAGAGATAATTTCCTCAAAGATTCTTTAAGGTAAAGGACTAAGAACAGTATTTCCTTAGCATTCTCTGGAGAGTTGGTTATAAAAATTTTTTTTTTTATTATTATTGTTGCTTACATTGTATTATGTAGTACAGCTCCATAGGCGCTGGGGATTCCCCCCACCCCTCCCACACCCCTCCCCCCATGGTGGATTCCTCCACCTTGTTGCATAACCATAGATCAAGTTCAGTTGAGATTCATTGCTTGCAAACACATGCCTAGCATAAAGTTCCGTGTCCTATTGTCCAGATAAGTTCAGTGGCCTCTTGGGGAGACCTTCTATGGTCTGAAGATAGGTCTAACAGAGTAAAGATCCGGTCAGTTAAAAGCCCCAACAAGGCCTCAGTATCATTATACAACATTATGGAATTAATTGACATAGTATTGGGTAAACAATATGTTAAAAATAATGCAAGTTCCATTCTTCGAGACATCTGGGTTGAGACAGTATCAATGACAGGTTCAAAAAATAACAAACAACCAAACAAAAATTACACATTAAATCAAGGCAAACATGTGGTATCTAATCTTTTGGGATTCACTCATTTCCCTTAGCATTATAGTTTCCAGTTGTGCCCATTTAGCCACAAAGAACTGCATTTTGTTTTTTTTAATAGCTGAGTAGTATTCCATGGAGTAGATGAACCAAAGCTTTCTTATCCAATCTTCTGCTGATGGGCATTTTGGTTGCTTCCATGTTTTTGCAATTACTGATTGTGCTGCAATGAACATAGGGATGCATGTTGGTTTGTCGTAAAACAGGTGTTTTGGATATATTCCTAGGAGTGCTATTGCTGGGTCATATGGTATGCAGATTTTGAGTTGTTTGAGTGTTCTCCAGACTGATTTCCATAGAGGCTGTACCAATTTGCAGCTCCACCAGCAGTGGAGTAGGGTTCCCTTTTCCCCGCATCCTCGCCAGCAGGCGTCGTTGGTGTTCTTGTTTATGTGGGCCAATCTTGCTGGTGTTAGGTGGTACCTCATCGATGTTTTAATTTGGATTTCCCTTATTGCTAGGGAGCTGGAACATTTTTTCATATGTTTGTTTGCCATTTGGATTTGTTCCTTTGTGAAATGTTTGCCCATTTCCCGTGCCCATTTCTTGAGTGGCTTGTTTTGGTTTTTTGGTTGTTTTGAAGTTCTTTGTATATCCTGGAAATTAGCCCCCTATCGCCTATATCGTGTGCAAAGATCTTCTCCCACTCTGTGGGTTGCTTTTTTACTTTGTTGATTGTTTCCCTTGCTGTACAGAAGCTTCTTAGTTTGATGAGGTCCCATTTGTTTATTCTGTTCTCAACTGCTATTGCTTTTGGTGTCCTTCTTAGAAAGTTGGGACCTACTCCTAGGTCTTGCAGGGTATTTCCTACATTTTCTTGCAAGAGTTTGAAGGTTTCTGGATGTAGGTTTAGGTCTTTTATCCATGTAGATTGGATCTTGGTGTATGGTGATAGATGTGGGTCTATCTTTTTGTTTCTACAGGCTATCAGCCAGTTGTCCCAACAACATTTACTAAAGAGGCCTTCCCACTTGCTTGAGTTGTCATTGGCCTTTTTGTCAAAGATTAATTGGTTGTATTTGTGTGGGTTCCCTTTTGGAGCTTCTATTCTATTCCATTGATCTTCCTTTCTGTCTTTGTGCCAGTACCAGGCTGTTTTGATAACCACTGCTCTATAGTATGTCCAGAGGTCCGGGATTGTGATTCCCCCTGCTAACTTCTTATTTTTCAGGATGGTTCTAGCTATTCGTGGTTTTTTGTGTTTCCAGATGAACTTTTGAATCATTGTATCCAGTTCCGTGAAGAATGTTTTGGGCAATTTGATTGGAATTGCATTGAAAATGTATATTGCTTGTGGCAGTATAGACATTTTAATGATACTGATTTTGCCTATCCAGGAGCACGGGATGTTGTTCCATCTTTTGAGGTTTCGTTCAATTTCCTTTTTAAATAGTTTGTAGTTTTCTTCGAATAGGTCTCCTACGCTTTTGGTTAGATTTATTCCCAAATACTTCATACTTCTCTCAGCTATTTTGAATGGTATCCTGTTGGTTAGATTTTCTTCCATCTTGGTGTTATTTGCGTACACTATGGCTGTTGATTTTCGTTCGTTAATTTTGTACCCCGCCACTCTGCCAAACTCTCGTATAAGTTCTAGCAGTTTCTGTATTGAGTCTCCTGGTTTTTCTATGTATAGGATTATGTCATCTGCATATAGTGAAAGCTTGACTTCTTCGTTTCCTATACGTATGCCTTTGATTTCTTTTTCTTGTCTTATGGCCTCTGCAAGTACCTCTAGGACTATGTTGAATAGCAGTGGTGATAGCGGGCACCCTTGTCTTGTTCCAGATCTCAGTGGGAAGGGTTCTAGCTTTTCTCCATTCAGTATGATACTGGCGTTGGGTTTTTCATAAATTGCTTTGATTATGTTGTGGATTTTCCCATCTATGCCTACTTTGGCTAGAGTTTTTAGCATGAAGAGGTGTTGGATTTTGTCGAAGGCTTTTTCTGCATCTATTGAAACTATTATGTGGTTCTTGTTTTGCAGTTTTTGGATATGGTTTATAACATTTATGGATTTCCGAATATTGAACCATCCCTGCATTCCAGGGATGAATCCTACTTGATCCGGATGAATGATCTGTCTGATGATTTTTTGAATTCTATTGGCTAGGATTTTGTTGAGAATTTTAGCATCAATGTTCATCAGAGAAATAGGTCTGTAGTTTTCCTTCTCTGATGGTTCTCTGTCCGGTTTTGGGATTAAGGTGATGTTGGCTTCATAGAATGAGTTTGGGAGGGTTGCTTCCTCCTCTATTGTTTTGAAGAGCTTGTAGAGGATTGGGGTTAGTTCTGTTCGGAATGTTTTGTAGAATTCTGTAGTGAAGCCGTCTGGGCCTGGGCTTTTTTTCGTTGGGAGATCCTTGATGACTGTTTCAATCTCTACCTCGGTTATGGGTTTATTTAATTCTGCAGTTGCCTCCGGACTGAGTTTTGGTAGGTGGTGGGAGTCCAAGAACTTTTCTATTTCTTGGTGGTCCTCAAATTTGTGGGAGTACAGTTCTTTGTAGTAATTTCTAATTATTTTCTTAATGATTGCAGTGTCTGTTGTTATGTTGCCTTTTTCATCTTTAATGCTATTGATTCTCACTTTCTCTTGTTTTTTTTTCGGTCAATCGGGCCAGTGGAGTGTCTATTTTGTTTATTTTCTCAAAAAACCAACTTTTTGATTTGTTGATTTTATGTATAGTTTTTTTGATTTCTATTTGGTTTATCTCCTCCCTTGTTTTGATGATTTCTTGTTTCCTATTGTGCGTGGGACTCTTCTGCTGCTGTTTTTCCAGATCCTGGAGGTGTGAGGTTAGTTCCTGTATTTGGCGTCTTTCTTGGGCCTTGACATGCGCTCCGATTGCGATGAATCTACCTCGTAGCACTGCTTTGGCAGTGTCCCACAAGTTTTGGAATGTTGTATCAGAGTTTTCATTGGTTTCCATAAATTTTTTGATCTCATCTTTAATTTCTTCTCTGACCCATTGTTCGTTTAATAGCATATTGTTCAATTTCCAAGAGTGCCTATACTTCCTGGGGAGTTTTGAGTTGTTGATTTCCAGTTTCATCCCATGGTGGTCTGAGAGGGTACATGGTATGATACTAATGTTTTGGAAGTTGTTTAGATTCGCTTTATGTCCTATCATGTGGTCGATTCTGGAGAAGGTGCCATGCACCGCTGAGAAGAAGGTATAGTCTGTGGCCTTAGGATAAAAAGTTCTATATATGTCTACTAAGTCCAGTTGTTCTATTGTTTGTGTGAGCTCTGTTGTTTCTTTGTTGAGTTTTTGTTTCGTAGACCGGTCCATTGTTGTTAGAGGTGTGTTGAGATCGCCTACAAGAATTGTGCGGGTGTCTATGTCTTCCCTTAAGTCTGCAAGTAATTGCTTTACGTAAGTAGGTGCATTAAGATTCGGTGCATAAACATTAATGATGGTGATTGCTTCTTGATGGATCTTTCCTTTCACCAGTATAAAATGGCCTTCCCTGTCTCTTTTGATGTTAGTTAGAATGAAATCTATCTCGTCTGAAATTAGGATAGCTACCCCAGCTTTTTTTTCTCATCTATTGGCGTGAAATATCTTTTTCCATCCCTTCACTTTCAGTTTCTTTGCATCCTTTCTGGTTAGATCCGTTTCTTGTAGGCAACAGATGGTTGGGTCTTGTTTGATGATCCATTCTATTAATCTCTGTCTTTTGATTGGTGAATTTAGACCATTTGTGTTGAGAGTTAAAATTGAGAGGTTGCAATTTTGTCCTGCCATGTGATTGTGTTGTGTGTGTGTTGTTGCCTATGTAATTGTCTTGTTCGTGTGGCCTTTAGTTTGGAGACCTTCTTATTTGCCAACTTTGTTTGTGATTTGCCTCCTTTTTGTCCGGGACTAGCGCATTTCTAAGGAGACTTTGCAGAGCTGGTTTTGTGTAGACATATTCTTCTAGTTTTTCTTTGCTATTGAAGTATCTGATTTCGTTCTCATATACAAATGAGATCTTTGCTGGGTAGATTATTTTTGGTTGACAGTTGTTTTGTTTCAGGACTTGGAAGATCTTTGTCCATTCTCTCCTTGCTTGTAGGGTCTCTTCGGAGAAGTCAGCAGTGATTCTGATGGGTTTTCCCCTGTATGTGATCTTTTCTCTACTTCGTACTTGTCTCAGGATTCCTTCTTTGTCTTCATTGGAGTAGAACTTGAGCACCGTGTGTCTGGGTGAAGATCTCTTTGGATCATATCTGTTGGGAGTTCTCTGTCCATCCTGTATGCGGGGTGGATTCGTGTTCCAAGTGTTTTGGAAGTTTTCCTGTATAATTTCATCAAGCACTGCTTGCATCCCAGATTCTCTTTCTACTCCCTCGGGGAGGCCGATGATCCGAATATTCAATTTTCTAAGGTAATCTTTCATCTCTTGCATCATTTTATTAGTTTTGCTGAGGTTTGTCTCCAGCTGTTTAATTCGCTGGGCACCTTCATTTTGTGTGTCTTCTGTGTCAGAGATCCTTTCCTCTGCCGCATTTATTCTGTTGATGAGGCTTTCAATCTTATTATCTTGGGCATCCAGTTTGGTTTTGATTTGTTGTATTTCGGTGATTATGCGGTTCTGGAAGTCTTCCAGCTTTGTGTCCACGTCTCTGAGAAATTTTAGCATTATTTTCATCAATTCCTTTGCTGGTAACACGTCCATGTCTTCATCTCGTATCGTCGATATTGATAATGGCTTTTGGCCCTTGTTTGGTGGGGTGCTGGCTCTTTCATCTGGAGCACAACTCTTTCTGGTGGTTTTTCCCATTGCGTTGGTGTATTCTGGTGGGGCAAATGGACCCGTGTGTTGAGGGGCCGTCAGGTGCTTTCCTGTAGAGATTGGAGCCTGCAGACGTGGTGTTGTCGAGCGTGGTAATTTTCAAGGCACCGTTGGTGCGTTCTCAGGGCCCGGGGCTGTAGAGCACCACCTTGGGGGCCCAGTGGATTCCAGGCACACTCTGGGCACCTCTTCTACAGGTGTGACACCCCAGGGCGTGGAGGGATGGAGGCGCTCTCTGGGTGTGCCCCCTGCACGGGAATCCACAGGGCTTAGAAGGTTTTATGTGCTTTCTCCCTGCGTTCTCCGTGTCAGGGACTGCAGGGTCTTTCAGAGCCCACCTGGTGCGTCTCCCACACACGGGACTGTGGGTGAGGCACTTTCCAGGCGTGGCTCTTGTGCAGTGAATCCACCACTCGTGGTGTGTGGGTGTTCAGAGCCCCTGCTCCCGTGTGGCTCCCCCACACAGGCCCTTAGCGGAGGAGTGGCCCAGGCGCCCTGTTATAATGACTTCACGGCAGGTTCGCACCGTGTGAGTATGGTGCTGGAGTTTTCAGAGCTCTCTTGGTGGGTCGCCCACACTCAGAACTGCAGGATGGTAGGCGAGGAGTGAGCAGTTCACTCTATGGGAGTGGTACCTGCGTGTCAGGGACACACAGCGCTACACTTCCCAAATCTCAGAGGTCTCCTGACACCTGACACCTGCGCTGCGGAGGCGGCTGCTGCAGGCGGGGCCGCCCAGTCCGCTCGGTGCAGCGTTCAGAGTCCTCCCGGTCCTCCACTAGGCGGGGTGTGGGGGACTCCAGACCCTTGCCAGCTGTCTCTGCGCACCGAGCCGCACTGGCCCCCTCAGCGCAAGAACAACCGAGGCGCCTTCCCAGGGCCCCTTCAGCCACCAACACCACTGAGCGTAGTTCCCAAGGCCAAGACCCGACAGTTTCAGGCTGCCTGCCCTGCGATCTCAGAGGCTGTAACCTCAGCAGGGGTCGAGGAATGCGAAGGCTGCCACGTCAAACCCCCCCCCCCCCCCCCCCCGCTCACCAAACGTCCGGCCGCTGCAGTCTGCCTCCGCCGCTGTTGAGGGCCTCCCGCCGGGGACGATCCCCCTGATCTCCCCCGAGAGTTGGTTATAAAAATAAAGGAAATATACATTTTCCTTCTCTTTTGTCTGTTGAACATACAACTAAATTCTGAAACCGTAACATTGGCTTAAGCTGAGCATTTGTATTACCAGTGTCTCAGGTATTATAACCAACGAGCTGCCCACCATAAATAGCAGTGCTTGGAAGAAGAAATCTCGACGTAACAGGAAGCACATTTGTCTTCATGCAGCATGGCAGCTAATTGAGGACTCAGCAGTTGACAGTGTTGAAGAGGGCCAGAGTAGAAGAGATTATTTTGTTGGATGCTCTGTGGTTGCTAATTGAAATGGTCATGAGTATCCAGGAAATGAACTGTGGGAGGACTGGTGTGATTTTGGCAAGAAAATCTTCCTAGAAACTGGAAATCCTGCAATAGCAGGTGGGCCATGAGAGCAGAGCCAGAAACAGAATATAGTTTCCTAAATTTGACCCATTTAAAAACCACAGTCTTGCTTGGCCAAGTAACAAATGGGTTACACATGGTGTGGAAATCATTTTTAAACTCCCAATGATTTTTAAAATATAAACGACAGACATTCGTTGCATGTTTAATTAAGGTATCATATGTGAGCCCACTATGTGGACCCTACTTTGCTGCTTTCCAGGGAAAGCTGTCATTTCCAGTGCTTTTCAGGAACAATGAAATGCAAGTACAAAACAGTTTTACATAAGGGGAAGAATTTACGGTTGAGGAAAACAAATATTCAGAATGTTTTTCACAAGATATTGACAAAAATATTTTAGATGTGTTGCACAAAGTGGCATTAGGGATACATATGTTGTTAAAAATTTAAATAATAGAATTTGCATCAAAAGAAAACAAAAACATTTTCTCAGCTACATATTTTCAACTCTGGAATTTAAGATTTAGAAAGGCAATACTATTTTTATTTATTCATCATGCTATATCCAGAACCTAGAATACTTCCTGACACATACCAAACATTTATGCATTTTGTCAAATCGAAGGATACTGAGTTGTTAAAACACTTGAAACTCTTAGATTCTTTTTTTTTTTTTGTAATGACATTTGAGACGATCTAATTAGAGAGAAGTTTTTCTCTCCAGATTAAAACTTGGCAGTGAATATGGCTAAGGTTGACCAGTTTATGTCTCATATCAATTAAGCCTTTCATGGGTTTTTACTCAAATGCAGTCATTAATGAGCAGATGCCCAAGGCAATGGTAATTATTGTGATAATACATTGGCCTTACACCATCTCCCTTATCCATGGAAATCTAAGTGCTTTACCAACAGTAATTATCATAGCACTTATGGGAGATAGAAAAATATAATTAACACTGTTTACAGATGAAAATGGAAATGGAGATATATTAACAGCTTGACTAGACAGATGTGGTAAATTTTACTTGTTATTTTAAAAACATCAGCCTTTAATCTGATTATTTGAAAATGATGAATGACCAATATAAGACATGTTTGTATTAATTGTCGTTCTATAGAGAAAGAGTAGAACATATAAATTCAGAATATAAATAGAAGTGTGTGCACGGAAAGACATTTACAGTGAATTATGAATTCATATGATTAGACAGAAGGTCTGCTGTCTTCAACGTGAAGGCCCATGTAAGCGGATGGTGTAGATCTCCTCCTACATGGAAAACCTGAGAACGATGGAGAGTTAATGGTGTCAATTCCACTTGGGATCTGAATGCTCAAGTCACAGAAGCACCACTGATTAAGGGTAGGGGGAGATATATGGCTGAGCTTAAGCAGAAGGAGTCAACTTGTCCTTTATCTGATATTTGGTCATATTTGGCACCTCAACAAATTGAATTACGTTAACTCACACACCAGTCATCGTGCCTCAGTCTATTGCTTCCAATCCTAATCTTCTAAAAACTCCTTAAAAGTAACAAATGTACTACCTATCTGGAATTATATAACTCAGTCAAGTTTATACAGAAAATTAGCCATCATAATTGTGGAGTCATTAGTTTGTCTCAAAAATGGTAAGATGAAGGAAAGAAAGGGTGATATATTTTGAACTTTATAACCCAATGCACTAGTGGAGAATTGTCTTGCCCTTTTCATATTGGTAGGTGGGAATGGGTTAAGGAAAATATGCCTCTCTCAGTCATCATCTATATAATATTCATTGGGCCAGATAAGATGAAGATTATAATAACTGTTCAGTGCTCAAGTCAAAATGTAATGTTCTTGTATGTTTTTTTTTTGGAGGGTATCTATTTTATATATCTGAGATAAAATCAGAAGAACTTTAAAACTAGGAATCAAATATACAGGAAATTATCACATTATATAATCCATTATTTTCATCAATTTGCTAATTATTCTCTGTAATATTTACAGCAAAGAAACCCCTGGATCATGCATTGCACCTAACATATCTATTAAGATTCCCTCAATTTGATGCAATTCTTTATTTTCTCTTCTATTCCCTAATATTAGCAACAGTAAAATACCTGTAAAATACCTGTGTCATAGCATCAGCTGTGTATATAAAAAATAATTTATCCAGCCCGGTGCAATGACCTAGTGCCTAAAGTCCTCGCATTGTTTATACTGGGTTCCCACATGGGCACTGATTCATATCCCAGCTGCTCCAATTCCCTTCCAGCTCCCTTCCTGTGGGAAAGCAGTCAAGTATGGCCCAAAGTCTTGGGCCCCTACACGCATGTGGAAGACCCAGAAGAAGCTCCAGCCTCTTGGCTTCAATTCAGACAGCTCAGCTCCAGCCATTGCAGGCAATTGGGAAGTGAACAGGTAGATGGAAGATCTTGCCCTCTGTCTCTCCTTGTCTATGTAAAGCTGAATTTCCAAAAATTTAAAAAAAAAAAATCTTAAAAAATTAAATTGCCAAAACTTCTCTTTGTAATTGATATGTATGTTGTGGTGAGGACTTTGATTAAAGTCTAGGACTGCTCATTCTCTTATTTACTCATTTTTGCACTCCCAGGTATTTTGAAATTATGTGCCTCTTGACTCTCACTAATTTTGTTGCTTTCTCTCATTGTTCTCACCCTATTTCTGCCCACTCATTGGTGCAGCAAATGTCTTGTTTTTAATGCCCATTAGTAGCTATGTGCTACTGAAACTTTCGGATGGGCCTTTGCCTGATATAATTGTAGGTTTCTATTCACCACATTATACTCATTTGTTACTTTTGTTATTAACATTTTATTGAAACTAGCCTATATTATTCTCTTTTCATTATGTGAGTTTTTTTAAATTGCAAAGTCAGGGGCCCGGCGCGGTGGCGCAAGTGGTTAAGGTCCTCGCCTAGCACGCCCGGGATCCCATATGGGCGCCGGTTCTAATCCCGGCAGCCCCGCTTCCCTTCCAGCTCCCTGCCTGTGGCCCGGGAAAGCAGTCGAGGACGGCCCAAGGCTTTGGGACCCTGCACCTGCGTGGGAGACCCGGAAGAGGCTCCTGGCTTCGGATCGGCATAGTATCGGCCCGTTGTGCTCACTTGGGGAGTGAATCATCGGATGGAAGATCTTCCTCTCTGTCTCTCCTCTCTGTATATCCGCCTTTCCAATGAGAAAATAATAAAAATAAATCTTTAAATTGCAAAGTCAGATATACAGAGAGGAGGAGACACAGAGAGGAAGATCTTACATTGGATGATTTACTCCCCAAGCGGCAGCAAAGGCCAGAGCTGAGCTGATCCAAAGCAGGAGCCAGGAGCCTCTTCTGGGTCTCCCACATGGATGCAGGGTCCCAAGCCTTTGGGCTGTCCTTGACTGCTTTCCTAGGTCACAAGCAGGAAGCTGGAATGGAAATAGGGCCTCTGGGATGCAAACCGGTGCTCATATCGATTCCCGATCTGTGCAAGGTGAAGCATTTAACTGTACAGGGCCCTGATCTGAGGTTTTTTTTTTTTCTCTAGATAATTAACTTTACATAATAACCTAATAACGGGGTGATCTTCTGTCTGTGGCTATATTCCCATTCAGAGTTTTCTCCTGTGCCTTTATTAGCTTTTACTTCTATACGTTACAGTCTTATTGGCTGCCCCCATCTCAGTGGCCCTCACTATCCTTTCTGATAATAGCTAAATAGCATCGGTTCCTGGCTGTTCAATGGCTGGTAAATCAACTCTCATGCATAATATTGTAGAACATTGATATTTTTCCGTCCTCCCCTTAGATTGTATTTGCAATGGGAAACTTGTTCTGTACCATTTTGAAACAGTTTGTTTTACCATGAAGTCTGTGATCTGTAATGTTTTGGAAGTTATATGCACAGAGGAATGAGTAGCTTTTAATCTTAAAATTGTAAAAAGGAAAGATTGGCCAACTGAGACAGTGGAGTTGAAGCAAACTTTCCTTTGGTGATACTGTCAGTTTTTTGTTAAATTCAGGAAAAGATGAGACATAGTGAAATGCTGACAAGAAAGCAAGGGATATCTTTCCTAGTCAGTTAAGGAGAAAAGTGGAGCATAGAAACAGATGAAATTTCATGTTATTATCACTGAAAGGGAACAAAACGGTCATCAGTGATATTTCTTAAGCTTTTAAAAAAATTGTTTTTCATAAGATTCTACGTACGTACGGGGAAAACCCTGTGCCAATAGAATCTTAACACTCCTCCCCAACTCACTAGTCTCTCTCATGGTATTGCAGTAGCACAGTGCTTTAGCAAGTCACAAGTACAACATTCTGCTATTTAAGTTATGATAGGATTGTAGCTCTAGGCACTGTTAGGAAATTTAGTCTCAATATATATTTAACCATTTCATTAAGAATCTTCCTTTCACTCAGAAATAGAGATGCATACTGCAGTTATTACAATGTATCTTATCTTCCCAATATTCTAGTCTCCATTATATGGCTCATCTTTGTGAATATATGTATATAACATGTTCACCTATATATCTATTCATCTTGCATTTTTGCATTAGTCTTACCATATGTGAGAGACAACAAGTGATATTTGTACTTTTGGAATTGATCTATTATATTGAGCACAATGGTTGCCACTTGGAACCATTTTGTTGCAAATGATAGGCTCTCATTTTTCTTTTAAAGATTTATTTTTATTATTTTTTCATTGGAAAGGCGGATATACAGAGAGGAGAGCCAGAGAGGAAGATCTTCCGTCTGATGATTCACTCCCCAAGTGAGCGCAATGGGCCGATGCTGTGCCGATCCGAAGCCAGGAGCCTCTTCCGGGTCTCCCACGCGGGTGCAGGTTCCCAAAGCTTTGGGCCGTCCTCGACTGCTTTCCCAGGCCACAGGCAGGGAGCTGGAAGGGAAGCGGGGCTTGCAAGGCGAGGACCTTTAACCACTTTAACCACTCGCGCCACCGCGCCGGGCCTAGGCTCTCATTTTTAATGGCTGAGTAGTATTTCACAAAGTAGATAAACCACAGTTCATTTATGGAAGTTAGTATGGAGAGTGTTAAGAGAACTGAGTTCATAAGAGAATTTGGCAGTGTGGCCGGGTGCAAATTTAATGAACATAAATTGATGGCCCTAGTATACACAAATATCTTCATGGCTGAGAAAGAAATGTAATTTCAGTTACTTTTAAATAACTTGGAATAAATTTGTCCAAAAGTATGGAAAACCTCTATAATGAAAACTATAAAATGTTAAAAAAAATAAACTTAGGAAAACATTAAAAAATGGAGAAATTTTACCATGTTCCTGGATCAGTAGAATCAACATCATCAAAATGCCCATATTACTGAACGTAATGTACAGATTCAATGCAATCCCAATCAAAATCCCAACATTTTTAGAAAAGATGATACACAAATTCATGTAGAAACACAAGTACCATGGATAGTCAAAGCAATCCTGAAGAATACTGAGGAATAAAAATAAAGTTGGAGGAATCCTTAAGCTTTATGGTTTCATTCATAGTGTTTTATTACCTTCTGTTTTCTTGTATCAAATTGCAATAGAAGTCATAGAAACAGGTGTGCCTTTCTGTAGTGGATGGATAGGGGACAGAGTGTTAAAGAAAAGCTCTACTCAAATATAACAATGTTGTCAAGTGGAAGTAACATTTTATGTTTTTAGTGACAGAGAAAAGGCAGCAAGACATGGATTAAAGATGTTCTGGTCAGGGAAGCAGTGTCTCAGTTCCTCCATACAGGATATATGTACACTTCCTGGCAGTGACCATTGAGATCATTTCAAAGTATTCTGCCTTTTTTATTTCTGTTAATACGGCTTTAGCTATAACATTGTTGTAGATATTAGACATGTGTCTTTTTTTTTTCTGAGAGCCATATAGGTGTATAATAGTGAGAAAACTAAATTTATTTTTATTTCTGTGGAGATATTGCCAGAGTCCAGCTCCAGCCGAGTTCAGAACTTGAGAAGGGTGCTTGGAGTGTAAAAAAAGAAATGAACCACTACAATTTCAGGATCATAATGGACAATGCAAGAAAGCTGTCTTCTTTATTTGTATAGAAGCCTTCACAAACTCTGGCACTGACTTTTCACACCTGGTCAAGTGGGCATTCCTAAGGATAGTTTTGCCAATTGTTTCACCTTGAAGCAGAATATCAGCCATCCTAATCCTGTGGTCAGGAAGTTCTCAATAGATGGCACATATCCATCAGTAACGCATTCCTATTACAATTCTCATTCTACAACTTGGTTTTGACTCAGTTAAGGGAGAAAATGCACCACAGAAGGAGGGGCCTAAAGATCAAGGAAAGAAGGAAAAAATCCCCTTAATTAGCATATGGTCAATAGGGGCAGCAGAGAGAGCAAGGATAGTAAAAGTCCCTTTTGCCAAGACTTTATCAGCAACATCAGCTTCCAAGCTCACATTGATAGTAAAGACAAACTCCGCAGAGGCAGACAATGCCTAAATAGATTACAGAACTCTCAGTGGGGTTGTCCTGTGTCCATGCAAAGAGAGATGGAACTGCTTTCAGGTGGTTGTAGAGACATCCGCTGGGCCTTGCCATGCAGCGGGAAATTCCTTGCAACCTTGCCTGCAATATAACAGTTCTCTTCACACCTTTGTGTCTTCCACACCCAGTGCATGGACCTCAGCAAGGTATCATTGCATAATTAAGAGTTTGGAATATTATGTTCAATATATAAGTTCCTTGAGAACAAGTACCTGTATTGTTCACTGCAGTATTCCAGATTTAGAGTCCCTAAAAAGCCTATAACCAGGAAACAGTCAGTTACTAAAAAAATGTCTTAAATACCTAGAGCTTTCTGGCTACACATTACAGCATTTACCAGGTTTCCATGCCATATTCCCTACTAGTAAGTACTCAGTAAATAACTTGTTTAACATTGTGAATAGACATGGAAGATTTTAGAGACATAAAAATTACAAGAACTAATATCAGGCTAGTAAAACATGTCAAAGTAATGCAATTTATTCTAAATTGTGGAATCCAGCTATATATTGAAGAAATGGTCATGGTGACTGGTATATCGGTTGACTGAATTCCTTACCTATTCAAACAAAGTTTTCTCCAAAACAGATAGAGTGTACCTTCATGAAGATTTGTACTTCTAATGCGAATTCCAGCCTTTAGTGTTAAGAAAGTTGCAGTGTTATCAACAATATTAATTTTGCTCTGATGGAAAAATGTGAAGAATTTGCATGGTTGATTCTCTCTGGTCTTGTTGATCATGGTTCAAAAACAATACGGTGATCATATTATTTTTATCTGTGCTCACCGCTAGGATTTGATCACAATGCGTCCATTAGGAAGCCTCAGTCCCACTTTTGTGAAATGTATTGTTGCATTTTAATTCCTCTCAAATTCTAATTATGTCATCATCTTAATGCAAAGTCATTGTGTTTACTGACAGGCCTTTGATTAATGCAGGTCACAACACAATTAGCTGAAAAGAGACCAAAATATGGTTAACATCATTGATGTACTTGTCCTAAGCAGAATTAATACTATTTTTGAAATGTGGACCCTTCTGCGCAGATCATTGACATGGTTGTCATGGAAACTGCCTGTTTTGTCCTTGCTGCAGTCTCTCTAGACATCTGTTTCAGGTTCAAACACTCATTGACGTGTGCTTCCGTTTGGTTAGATAAGACATATCATCTCTGACACTTTTATTATCTATGAGTTTCCTGACACCTATTATATTATGAAACAATTAAAAATTAGTAGCCACAGACATGTTGGCATTTTGGTTTAGCCAATAGCTGTTGATGGCATCACTGAGGTTTAGATATAGTCGGATTGTATATATTGTATTGTCTACTACCAATTGTATGCCATGGCTGTGTAAAGCCTTGGGATTCAAGCAATAGCAGCAGTTTATTTGTTCTTTCTGAGTTTTTAGAACTATGTATAATTATAACCCAAAGGTATTCTGTTGTAGAAAATTTACCATATTTTAAACACATAATAAAATTATAATAGGAAGACATTGTTACAGAGAGTTAGCAAAAATGTTAAATTGCAGGCCCGGCGTGATGGCTTAGTGGCTAAAGTCCTCGCCTTGCATGCCCGGGATCCCATATGGGCGTCGGTTCTAATCCCGCTGGCCCTGCTTCCCATCCAGCTCCCTGCCTGTGGCCCAGGAAAGCAGTCGAGGACGGCCCAAAGCTTTGGGACCCTGCACCCATGTGGGAGACCCAGAAGAGGCTCCTGGCTTCAGATTGGCATAGCATCGACCGTTGTGCTCACTTGGGGAGTGAATCATTGGACGGAAGATCTTCCTCTCTGTCTTTCTCTCTAATAAAAAAAAGAAAAAATATTAAATTTCTTCATTTCTCACCTGTCTAAATTTTTTAAACTTCTTCAACCATTGCTAGAAATAGATGATATCATATGTGACATTAACATGTGTTTTCTTTGAATGTTTGATCTATGACTCATTCAGTGTGGTTTTCAGATACAATCCTAAGAACATAATGGTATTCATGGCATCCTACCTTTACTTCCTCCTTCCCATCTTTCTCCCTTTTCCCTTTCTTCTTCTCTTTTAATTTTTCAAATGACATATCCTAGATATATACTGCAGTAAAAATCTTAATACATTACCAAACAAGAAGTTTAATAACTAAAATGGAAATGTAGACAATGGTTGTATTCAATAATTGTATAAAAAATGTGTTACAGAAAAAAATTATTGAATGGGTTGTTAATAATTTTACTGTCTCTAGATTTGACATAAGAGATTAATAGGAGTAAACATTCTTTTTAGTAGACTTGTCTCAGTAGAATCTCAGTGGGAACTCTGCTGCTGAATAAGTCTGGGAAATAATTTTTCCCACCTCTGTCTATTGTAATAGCAATTGTAAGGCTCTATAGCTGTATAGTAGGTAGGGAGTAAGCTGAGCAAGAACTGTGAATAACAAGGGTGAGTGTCTTCATGTAGTTAAGGCATCCATCAACAAACTAAAGAGCTACATTTATTTGTTATTGTGGGAAAAGACTGGAGTCAGAATGAACCATATTTGAAAGAGAGATCATTGGGAAATGGCATGAAAACCAGCAAGTAAAGAGCAGTGTGACACTGGAACTTCCTTTGTACTAGACACAAAAAGGCCTGAAAGAATCATGTTGGTTAAATGTCACAGAAAAGGGAGATATGGTAGGGATAGCTGAGTTCAAATCTCCTTCAAAAAGAAAAAGTTCTCCTTTTTCCTGATGTAAAAAATTATTTTTCTGGGTGAGGGGACAATTTGGATTTTTCATGTGTGTGTGGGATTTCTAACCAGGCTGAAGGACAATGAAATAGTGTTTCTATCTCCTGATTTTGTCTTAGAAATAGTAGTAACCTCTGATAAATGGCAACATGTTAAAAATGAAAATGAAAGGTTATTTTAAGGACTTTAACCTTGAAAACTCTAACACATCATGAGATATGAAAAAGAATGGCATAGTGTATTATGTGAATAAGAACCATGCATTGTTTCAATTATATATGAATTTTTTTAAAATGCCTGATTGATTTACACTCAAGTAATTTTGGAGAAGGAAAAGGAGGGAAAAGAGAATAAAAAAGAGTGAATTTGTGCTACTTTTGAAGGAAAGTTTAAAATGCATTATGTAGTCGTACTGTCACCAGCCCAAGTCCTCTACATTAGAGGCTACTCCTGAATCCTGAGACTCTCATAGAGAACAGTAGGAGAGTTGTAGCTTGGAGCAGAGGAAAATTCACCTCTGATTTTATGACAACTGAAAATTGAGGCTTGTCTATTAATCCTCACAGTTAAGCAAGCTGAATTTGACTTTCAAATATATTTGTTGATTTATATTTGATGTGACATAATTTTGCATAAACTACATGTATATGTAACATCAAATAGATATGTATGTGTAAGTATTTATGTCAGAGAATCTATAGTAAAATAAATTTCATTGAGAAGAGGAAAAAATTCTAGCTTAAACCCATTAACTGTATTTTGTTGATACAAATATTTTAGGTATAAAGATTGTGGTTTATGATAGATAATATAAATTTTTCATTTTTTAAATTTGAAAGCATGAGAGAGATTGCCCACAACAGAGATGTCCCATCTATTACTTGCCTCTGCAAATGTCAAGAGCAGCTGTGGCCGAGCCAGGACAAAACCAGGAAACAGGAAATTAAACTAGGTGGGTGGCAGGGCCACAAATACTTGAGCCATCACTTGTTATTTTCACAGTTGTGCATTAATAGGAAGCTCGAACTGTTAATAAAATAGCCAGGATTTGGCCATAAGCACTTTAATATATGTTGGCATCTTAATTGTTATACCGAAAGCCTTTCCCAATAGTAGATCTTTAAAAAAAAGATTTATTATTTTTTTATTGGAAAGCCTTATTTACAGACAGAAGGAGAAGACAGAGAGAAAGGTTCACTCTGCAAATGGCTGCCAATGGCCAGAGATGAGCCAGTCCAAAGCCAGGAGCCAGGAATTTTTTCTGGGTCTGCCCAAATAGGTGCAGGATCCAAAGGCTTTGAGCCATCTTCCACTCCTTTCCCAGGACACAAGCAGGGAGCTGGATGGAAAGTGGAGCAATGGGAATATGAGCTGTAGCCCATATCTGTAGCACGGTGCATGGAAAATGAGGATTTAGCCACTAGTCTACTGTGCTGGGCTCCCAATGAGATTTTTTTTTAATCATTTTATGATAAAGTTCCATAGGCTCTGTAATTTCCCTTATTCCCTCCGCATTTCCCTCCCCCCTCATTGAATGCCCCTAAATCATTACTATAGTATTATTCTTCATACACGGTCATGTGTCCATCATTGCAGGCATGGACAAAGGCAGAGAGTCCAGCATCCTATTGTCAAGATATAGTAAACAGTTTCATTGGGAATCGATCTTTGTCTGGAAGTAGATATGCATAATGCATTGTATCCTCACATCTGGATGTGTTAGTCTCCATTTCACAGTTACTATATATCCCCTTAAATGAAAATCTGCAAAACAAAATAAACCACAGGAAGAAAAAAACGAAATTAACAATACCATGAAGTTAAATAACATACTACTGAATGACTAATGTGTTGCTGAAGAAATGAAGAAGAGAATCAAGAACCTTCTTGAAGAAAATGATGCTTCTGTGTGATCTATGAGTCATTGAAAAATTTGATTAGAAGAAAGTATTTTGAAGAGATGAAACTAAAAAAATCAAAATCCATGGTGAAATGGTTCTCATGTAGGCAACAAAAAGATTGGTTTTGTTTTTTACTCCAGTTTACTAATCTATGTTTGATTGATGAGTTTAAGCCATTTACACTCAGGGTTAATACAAATAGGTGATAATTTGGTTCTGTCATTTTAGCAATTGATTGTTCATTGACTTAGTCTTCTGTTGTTATTTGCCTTTGGTTTTGGTGGATGCTATTCCTCTTCTTTGTCAAGAGAACATCTTTAAATATTATTGGCAGGATAGGGTTGGAAGAGGCATATTCTTTTAACTTTTCTTTACTGTGGAAGATTTTTATTTTATATTAAAAGGCAAAAGAAAGCTTTGCTGGATATGTTATCCTGGGCCGACATTTTTTTCTTTTAGAATCTGGAATATGTCACTCTATTCTCTTCTGGCCTGTAGAGTTTCCTGTGAGAGGTCTCCTGTGAATTTAATTGGCATTCCTTTGTATGTCATTTGATTTTTTCACATGCACATTTAAGGATCTTTTCCTTATGTTCGATCGAAAAGGATTTGATTATCATGTGTCGTGGTAAAGATCACTTTTGGTCAACCCTGTTGGAAGTTCTGAGCCCCTCCTGGATGTTGTTTTCCAATTATTTCTCTAGATTAGGGAAATTTTCCCTTATTATTTCATTGAATACACCTTTAATCCCAGTATCTCCTTTTGCACCTTCTGGGACTCCCATAACTCTTATGTTTCGCCTTTTATAGTGTCTTTCAATTCTTGAATACTTTTTTTCACCTGATGCAGCTCTGCTTCCAGCTTTTTGTTTGCTTATCCCTGGTGACAGAAAATATCTTCTAATTTTGAGATTCTTTAGTCTGCCTCCTTCATTCTATTTTGGAGACTCTCCACTATACTTTTAATTTGCTCTGCTGAATTCTCCATTTCTGATATATCAACTTTCATTTGCTTCCTTTCCAGTGTGATAAATTCCTTGAATTACTTGAATGCCTGCTTTATGTGCTTCTCATTGTTGATAAATTTTATAACAAGTGTTTTGAATTCCATATCCCCTATTTTCTCAATATCTTCCTTAGTGAACTCTGAAGTTGGCAAAGGGTTTGCTCTTTTGCAGGGGAGTCTTCAGTAATATTCGTTGTTCCTTTATCTCTTCTTTTACTTTTGGTCATTGTACTTCTGGTTTTAGATTCTTCTCCTTGGGGCAGGTTTTTTAAGCTGTGTTATCCACACGCCTACAGTTTGATTTTACTTAGTGTGGATGGTACACGGTTCTTTGTTTGCTGTCACTTGTACCACTCTCTCCAGTGAGTTCCAGGTCTGGGTTCCTATGTTAAATTCCACCATGCTCTCCATAGTCCCAGCTCCTGTCTTACCAGTCTCTACCTCCTGTGATACCTTGCTGAGGCTGCGCTGTTGTCTGTACAACTTTTCTCCCACTTCCAGTTGGAGCAGGTTCCAGAATTAGGGGAACACCAGGTGTGCAAAATAGCTAGGTTGTTATTGGTGGTGATCTTGCAAGAACCTGTTGGCCGTTAGGTCTGAGGGCCACCCAGACCTATTTTGATCCATAAAGTGCCATAGTCAGTATTATTTTCCTGTGCCCCCCAAGCTCAGCGCATGTACAGCTCACTGTTGTCCCCTGCAGTCTTAAATTCTTTGCCACTCTGTACAAAATGGCACCTGATGTGCCACTACTAGAATTCTTGATCTGCTGGCCGTAAAGTCTAAGGGATACCTGGACCTGTCTTGGGTGGAACCAGTAGGATGTCATGTTGTTGCAGTTCACTAAGCCAGAAATGAGTTCACTCCCAGCTCTATGCATGCACAGTCCTGCCCCATAGCCCTTGCCTCCTTTAAACAAAATGGTACTTAATTTGGCTCTAGGAGGCGAACTGGGCTATGAAATCTACCCTGTTCCCACACTGCTCATCTGGGACCTACTGTTCTGTCTTTGTTCCTGATCAAACCAAACAGACCAGCAGGACGGCAGTTCTTTGTCTGGGTTCACCTCCTAAACTTTCAGTAAAAGTCCCTTCCCACCTGGTTGCTGGTGCAGTTCTGGCTGCTGGTGGAGTTCATATCAACCTTAGCTGAATGCCGCTGGAGTATCAGTCACTGCAACACCACACCATTGTTTTCGCTGCTTTCCTGTGTCTGTCAGTCTCCAGGTGCCCCTCTGCTGTTGTTCTGTACTCTTCTATTTCCTGAAATGTGTCCTCTCTGCTTCATCCTGATTAAATATTTCTCCGTCTGTTTAAACATGCCCTTACCCTATTCCGAACTTTAAAATTCTTACCCATGGATTTTATAGGCCGGATGTATTTGTTCTGATATATTGTGGAGAAACGTCATTTGTTACTTGAATTATGAAACACAATTAAAAAATCAGGCTTCTACACATGAAAAATGAATCACTTTAGCCTTAGGCACTTTACATTTTCAACAGATTTAGCATACAAGTGGTTGTTCCAAGCTTCCGTTTGTTTTTTTTTTCTGCTATCCCATATAAATGCTAAGCCATGTTTATTAATATTCTTAAGAAGCAATGAAAAATACCTTTTCCTGTGGTCAGTTCTTCCATACCTCATGCTATTTCTGATCCTGTGAGATGCAGCAGCATAGTAGGTTATGATTTCTACAAACCTGTCAAAATTCTTACTTAAAATACTATGGTAGTTTTTACAAGTCAAAACTAAAGAACTTTGTGGTATGCACTCATTTTCCTTAAAAATTGTTTTATTGAAAAGCAATGTAATAGTGGTAGAGGGAGAGAGGGAGCAGGAGAGAGAAGGATAGATAGAGAGAAATCATCATCCAGCTATTGGTTCACTTCCCATTTGAAACGCGGTATATGTCATTTTGGAGCATGGATCCTGGGAATTCATCCAAGTCTCCCACACAGGTGGCAGCAGTCTAAAAAGTTGCCATCTTTTGCTGTCTTTCCACATCTATTAACAGGCACTGCATCAATCTGATTAATCAGGACTTGAACCTATAATTTCATATGGAATATTTGTGTCGAAGGCAGCACTTTAGCCTGCTGCTTCACAATTTAGGCACATGTACAAATACTTCCGCTCTTAATGCATCTGTATTGTCCATGTTCCCATGGTATTTGGCATATCTTGTTTATGTAACATTCCTCTACGTTTCTTATGCTATCTGTAGGGTCTCACCGTTAGTTCACCTAATGTCCACAGACCTTGTCCTACTGAATGCCATAGAAATATTGTATTTCTGGAGAGTGAAAAAAACAATTTTGATAGACTATCCACATATCAGAAAAATCACATCATTCACAAGCCTTACTAAAATGAATAACTGTGTTCCACAGTTGATGCTGCATTCTTCTTGTAATTTTAAAGTAAAATTGTACTAGAAAGAATTTATTTAAGAATTTACTTAAGACTATTGCAAAAAGAGATTGGGAGAGAGTAAAGTAATTCCACTAAAGTAAAGCTTGTGAGCTTCACACAGTGGCTCAATGCAAAAATCCTCCCCTTGCATGCACATGGAACCCATCTGGGCCCAGGTTCATGTCCCAACTGCTTCACTTCCCATCTAACTCCCTGCTTGTGGCCTGGGAAAGCAGTCTAGAGTAGCCCAAAGCCTGCACCCACATGGGAGACCCGGAGAAGAAGTTCCTGGCTCCTGCCTTCAGATCAGCTCAGCCCCAGTTGTTGTGGACATTTTGGGAGCAAACCAGTAGATGGAAGATCCTTCTGTCTCCTCTGTAAATTTGCAATTCTAATACAAATAAATAGATATCAAAGAAAAAAAGGGGAAAAAAGAAGGTTGTGAGACTTTCAGCATCATTGTGAGCTAGTGGAAAATTACTAGAGGAATTGATGGAGGAAGCTGATTGATCAATAGAATATTTCCCGCATAAGTTTTCTAGCTGGATGCTTGGATGCTTTGCATTCTTTATTTGGCATTGCATTGAAGCGAGTCTCCTAGTTTCCCACAGAGACTTGGAGATAGAAGTGCTGTCTTCGACATTTCTAAAGATGGAAACCAGGTGATCGGAAACACATTCCTTCTTGGAAACCAGGAGGTTTGGAGAAGATTTATCAACTTTTCAAAGGGCAGAGTAGTCATTTTTGCTGTAATTTCCTGAATTTAATGTGCAAAAACAGGGCTTTCAGGGGCCTATGCTGAGGAAGAATGTAGCCTAAAGTTGATTGTCAAACTTAGGCTTCCTGACCAGGCTTACAACATTACCTACTTCACATGTATTGGTAATGCTTGGACCACCTATTCCTTGTAACCAAGACATCTGAAATTATGGAAAATGTGACTCAGGACTTAGAAAGCAGGTCAGAAATTTTGAGAGAAATTTTATTGGAACAGGATGTTATCAGATTTAGGCATGCAGACTTTGTTGTATTTTCAATCCTTATTTAGGGAAATTAAAATTCCTAATGGTGTAATGGTGAAATAGTAGTACATATAACAACACAAGATGGAAAGAGGGTATTTATTTTTGCATGAGAGGCATGGAAGCAGAGAGAATTCCATGTGCTGGTTCACCCTCCAGATCCTTGCAAGTACTGGGCTGGGTGCTGGATGGGAACCAGAAACTTAATATGGATCTTCCAAGAGAGTGAACTGCCAGGATGTGCATTAATGGGAAGCTTGGGTGGGACACAGAGCAAGAACTCTAATTCAAACTCTCTATTATGGGATGTGGTTGTCTCTGTAGGTAAAATGTTGGTCCTGAACTGAGGGCTTTTAGAGGCTGTCTTATTTACGTATTTTGCCTTATGTTTTGATGGAGTGATGCGTACTTTATACTACCTATTCATTTTGTATCACCCATTAACAAGAGATACAGAGAAAAAAAACCCAGCAGGATCCCCAAGCAACTAGTATGAGACACAATAAGGATAAAATGAGCCAAGACATAGAGAATTTGAGTCATTCTCAGTGGATTTGCCCTGAAATCTTTTTGCTGAAATTGAGATAATTTTCTTTCTATATATTTAAGTTTTCAACAGAATAGACATTTGTGATTGTTAGCACCACTTATTATCAATAGTAGAGGTCCTTGGTTTTCTGAACTACCGATTATCATGAAAACAAATTCATATTATTATCTTGACTTTCCCAGTAACTGCATAGAACTTATCATTCTCCAAATTTACATATTTATCTCTATTCCCTAAGCCCTTATTGCTCAGTGCCATTATTGAATGCACCCAAGTGTCTCATTCTGTCATGTTCCTGTAGATGATGGCTGCCATATGTTTGCTCTGACCTTTGAGGATCACTTTCTGCCACAGAGGAAGACTGCCTCTGCAGTGCCGGGTGGGCACAGTGTCTCGCACAAGCCCATGCAAAGCGCAGGTCATGTGAGAACTATGCAAGGCTTTCAAAGGATTTTAACAAAAATCATGTATTTTTAACCCTATTTCTGTGATTTTTTTTGTAGTATTCTTGTATATCCTAATTTTTCACTTAATTCATCTCTTGTTTCTTAGTGAATAGAATAGAATCAAATACAGTGTAAAAGACAAGTGTAAGCTTTGGAGAGAGATATTTACTAAAACAAAGCTTAACAACCAGGATTAAGGACCAAGAAGTGCTATTATCGTTTCTGTGAAGACTGACTAGAGCACTTACTGATATCTGTTAGCTGTGTGCTACCTGATATATGTAAAGAAGAAATGGAGTAAATTAATGAAAGAGCTAAAATATAACAACTCAACATTATTTTTACGAAAACAGAGTTATAAGGAAGATAACGTAATTTTTAAATGTTATCAGTGATTCTTATGTTTCCTACTCACATCTTGATGTAACATTTTACTTAATATCTTGATCTTATTTGCTGTTTAATCAGTAGGAATGTGTTAAGCACTTAATTGTTTTTCCAGTGATCACAGGATGCACAATTATTTACAAATGATTCTTCTCCTTAAGCAGTTTATAAGCTAGATATAAAGATGATGAGAGAAAAGTTAAACATGTTACAAATGGATGTGTGCCTTGTTAAGGCTATATAAAGGAAATATGGGAATGATAAGTAGAAAAAGATGAAGTACGTTTTATAGGAACCAACAAAGAGTCTCATGGGCAAACAATTCTACTAATATAAATCCACAAGCATTTGTTATTTTCTCTGTAGAATATGATATTAAAATATAATATATTTGTTTATTTAATTGGAATGCTTTTATTTTAATTGTATTTGAAGAGTTTATTGCCAGTTAATGCAGCACTAAATGCCTTATACCGTGTTAAACCTTGCTGACTACCACCCAGATCCCATGACACAATTCCTGATTGAACCCATAGCTCTACTTCTCATTCAGGTTGCTGAAGATGAACATCTTGGTGGCAGAAGGCAGTGTGTGTGAATCTTGGGTCTCTTCCATCATGAGGGAGACCTGGTTTAAACTCCCATCTCATGGCTTGGCTTTGCCAGATTGTTGTAGGCATTTGGAGATGGAAGAGCTCTCTCTCTGCCTTTCAAATAAATAAGTAAATAATGTAAAAAGAACCTGGTATTTGATTTCCTGATGATTTTGCTTCCTATATGTGTAGTTTGAGCAAAGTTGAAGACTCCTTTTTAGAATTATGGTCTTACCTGTGCTTCTGCTGTGAACCCATTTTTAAAAATTAAAACTTTAGATTTTAAAATTAAAAAAAGAACTTCATTAAAAAAATTAAATTGGTTGACAACTCCTGAATGCTGTGGAAGTGTTTCTTATATAGTTAGGAAGCTAGTTTTAACTCTGTGTGTTATAGAATTTTCCTACATACTTTTGGACTTCGAAGTTAAGGGTAATCTGTTACACACAGAAATATTTTATTTTTATGTAGTCTAGTTTTTCATGCTGAAATTATTTCCTTGTTGCAGAAATCATTAGGATTGAGAATATTTTATTTCTGTAAATTCACACTCATATTTTTTGCAATAGGTTTACTTTGTTCAACACATTATTAGTGTACATTTACTGAAAAAATTGGAATACCTGTTGCCTTAGCTTAACTCTTTGGAAACAGGTCTGGAAACAGCAGGCCTGAATTTTATATTGCATTAAAATAATGTACATAGGACCCAGACTGGTAACCTAGTGGGTAAAGTCCTCGTGTTATAAGCATCTGGGCACCAACTCTGATCCTGATTTCCTCCTGTGTTCTATTTTCTAATCATTTCACTTTGCTTTCGTTTGTCACATATTTTAAATTTTTTATTGTATCTCTGTGTATTATGTGTTTATTGGAATTCTCTCTGTGGAATTGGTTTGATACTTCTCTTTCTTGTAAATTCTAGGGAGTTGTTTCTCTACCTTTTGGCTAAGATCAAGTGTGAAAATTCAAAGGAGAAATTATGTAACCATCAGGGCCTGGAGGTGGCTTATGGGACAGCTATTATTATTTTCAAACTTCTGATTTCTTTAGAACAAAAAAAAAATGTTTCTCTCTTACATTTCAATAAGTAGTTACTGATAATGTTCTGTAAAGCATTCCCACACATATTATGTTAAAGAACACTGGATTTTAATGTTGTGTTTTAAAGATTTTCTGTTGATTTGACACTCCAGATAATATGTGCGAATTCATTTTTTTCCACATTTCCTAGCTTTACTTCACAGTCTAATTATCTTTCTAACTTTTCTGATGGTGACATGTATACTGTAAATGAAATTTCTATGCCTCCTTTAATAACTTTGTGAATTTTGATTTTTTTCCTTGAATTTTCAATGTTCATTCTGAAAAATGGAGTAGTCAGTTTGAAGAAGAGACTGACTCTCTTAACTGATTTCCACTCAAATTATTTGTTTTCAGCTTTTGCTTTTTGCTCCTAGAGTATAATATAGTGATGGGAGTCTATCGTGTGGAAAAAGGCTTATTTCTTATTGTCCCTTGTATATCTTTCTATGGTAAACTGCGTTCTTCAGACAGTATCCAGTAAGTTTTATTCCATGTTCTTCTTCAAGCATACCTCTCCAATCTGTCTCTCCTTGAATAAGACTAACAGTATGTTGCTGCTTACTCATGGAATGCAGTAGGATTATGTTATAGTTTGTCAGGCAGAGAAAGTCATTCTTTTAGGTGATGGCTCCCATGTAAGAAGTGAAACTTTGGTGTTGAAGAAGGTAAGTGGAAGTCAAGAATCCAATCATTGTCTCTCTTATGCATATATATAAATGTGTGTGTATAACTTTTGGAAAGAAATACATCCACCATTGTCATTTGCTGAACAACTAAGCTTACTAATCACTTCCTTTGGTGTTGTGCTCAGAAACACTGCAAGTTTTTAATCAGTAGATGACACATTTCTTTTTTCATGTCATGTTTTAGTTCAAGGAAGATTACATGCAGTTTTCCCTGCTTATGCATTAACTTTTTCTTGTAAAATCACCATCTGCCTTTGATTTGTGATTTCTCTGTTTTAATATGGTGATTTAATGGAGGTGTTTCTGACTCACTCTTTTACATCTGAATTGAGGTAATATGGCTGGGACCAGATGATTTATTTTGCTATAAATATTGTAGGCAATGCCTGAGGTATGAGTGGTTATCATAGTCAACCTGAGCTTCCTTCTGTAGTCTATGGAAAATTCTCATCAATACTTACTACCTTGATAATTTGAGTTGACTTCCGCTAAGCAGCAGTACCTGAAAACAAGCTTTTCAGAATTCATTTGCATTTTCCTGATTCCTCATGCGGCAACAAAATTGACAGGTGTAGAGCTTCTTGTGGCTTAGAATTTTTCCTTTTACCTATAAGACACAAAGATCAAAAGTGGAAAAGGTGGTTAAAACTCTTAGGTTCCAAAACCAGTGCTGCTTTTGTGCAATGTCATGGTTTAAGCTGGATTCAGGAAGAATTTCACTTTATGATTTGATTTCTTTAAACTTTAGTTTTACTTTAAAGATTGAGTGACACATAGTGAGAGGAACAACTCTTATATCTGTTGGCTCAGTCCCCCAGGTCCACAACACCCAGGGTTGGGATTAGCCAAAGCTAAAAGCACAGAACTCCATCAGCATGTTGCATGTGAGTGCTAAGGACCCAGGTATTTGAGTGCCTGGTGCCTCCAAGGGTGCACCTTAGCAGGAAGCAAGAGTGGAACTTGAACTCAAACCCGTATGCTCTCATGTGGGAAGATGAACCTCTCGAGTAATGTCCTCAACACTGCACCAACCACTAGCCCAAAAGCAGGATTTTAGGGACAACTAGAGTTCATTGCTTGTATGTTTCCTTTTAAAGCTACTAGGAAAAGAGAAGATAATGACTATGTAACAAAATGAGAGTATACCTGGTATATCTTAGGGCGTGATACTTGGTCATTATAGAAATGCCTCCAGTCTTTCATTGGTCCACGTGAAAAGAAGTATTTTTATGCCTGATATTTTATTTATTTATTTTTAAAGTGACTTTTATCATTGCCATGTTTATATCATCTTATTAATTTCAAACTGCAAGTAAATTTAGACGATTCCACGCTGGGTATCCTCTATACATAATGTTAAGTTTTAGTATCTTTAATATATTTTTCAATTTTTCTTCATGGTTACACTTTCATGGCTTTCATCATGCTTTTATATTTCCTTCTAATTGGCACGTTTTTTTGAGAAAACAAATTATTCCTAGTCTCAGATCATTAATTGGAAAAGCATTCTGTATTTTCATTTTAAGGAATTTCTCTAATACATGATTTTTTGGAGTAAAATAAAGAAGAAAATGAAGACTGGAATCCCCATTGGGAAATTTGAATTAATTTATTGGCATTATAATATAGAAAATATTAACATGAGCCATGTTTAAAAAGTAGGAGTGAAATTGTTTTTATGTTTGGCTGAGGAAGACACCAGAATCATGCATAAAATTCAATTTGGTCTTGAAGCATTATGTTAATTTTTTGTTTTCCCATGGTTTAAGAAAATCAGGAGAAGTAAGTTTATTATAAAAGCCAGCTGACTTGTTTTAAAAAAAGGTATTTCAATGTGTCTAGAACATCAAATGGTAGATTTTTATCTCCTGTTTGTCAATGTCTAGGATCATTTTTTATGCAAGTAGAGAGTTGAATGCTAGTGGCATCTAGGAGATGGAGAGTAGGGAAGGTGCAAGATCTACTATGATACACAGGGCACACCCACAACAAAGAGTTTTACACTGACAGTATCAGAAAATTGACACCGACATGGACTGTTAACTGCAAATGTTTTTACTGGCGTTTTTGCAGGGTGTGTGTTTGTGGGGGCTATAGTACTACGAAGTGTAGTTTTGTGTAATCAGAACCACACTCTGAATATAGAACTGTTCTAACAGCACAATGAAAGCACTTGTGTTCATATGACTCCTTAAAAGTTACTCCTTACAACCAACACTAATGCTAGAAATTATGTACCCCAGGCCATTTCAAAACAAAGGGCATGGAATTTCTAAATGGTAGATATTTTCTAAAAGATTAATTTTACTCTTTATGCAAGTGTGTAAATACATGTATAAGTGTATTAAAAACGGAACCTACACTTAAGTGCAAAAAGAAAATATTTACACTCTTTCATCACTCTACTCCCATGTAAAAATCCCCCCCACAAACTATTAGTGGTAATTTTTGCTTTCTTTTATTTAATATATGTGTTAAAATTATTTTCATTACTAAATAATAGTGCACTTAAATGCTGCAAGGTTTCATGTATGTGTGATATCCGAAATAGTCATACTCAGGCAAATGGAATGCAATGTGATGTTTGATTTGGCTGGTAGAAGAAGGAACTGGGGCAGGGGGTTGCTCTTTAAAATGTGAAACCTTTATGCTAAACATGATAATCAAGCTCTAGAGCTCAACTGCAAAGCATCATGCTATAGCACCTAGAGAACATTGTATTCTGCATTAATGATTAAGATAATTGCTTAGAAATACCATTAAAACATATATACTAAATTTCATTATTATTTCTTGCTTTTAAATATTATTAAAAGGCAATTTCATATTTATCACATTTCACAGAAGAAAATTATAAAAATGGTCTCTTACAAATATGTTTTTAAAAAATATGTGTTTGTTATTTGAGAGGATGTCAGAAGATGGAAAGATATGGAGAGATGTCTAACCCACTGGTCCGTCCCCAGAATGCTTGCAACAAGCAGGACTGGGTTACTGCCTCTCAGTCTATTAGTAGGAGGCTAAAGGCAAGAGCCTGACTGGGTTTCCAACCCACATGTTTGTTATATGATATGACTTCTTAACCTGCGTTATAATTGCTAACCTAAGTGTCCAACCCCCCATTATTCATCAATAAAATATAATCCTAAATACCACTATTTTAAACACTATCCACCAGTAGTCTTTACTAATTATTTTTTATTTCATGCAAAATAATCAGTTCTCAAGAAGCGATAGAGTAGAAGCAGGCCATTCATTGAGGAAATTTTGAATAGGTCAAAAAAATTTTCATCTGCTTTTCTTGTCTGAACCAGCAGTATTTTTTGCTACTGTCTGGGACACCCTGTCTTGGCCATCAGCAGAATCAGAGTATCATTAGTAACTCCTCTCTGGAGATATCAGTGATGTTTGGATTCCTATCAAATTTGCTAGTTTTGTGAACTTTGCTCTCAGATTTTGTGGAGGCCATGCATAATACATTCAATGCTAACTATCTAATGAGGATCACTAGCTTAACATTTTATCATATTGGGTAAAATATCTTTAGCTCTATCAGTATGAAATCTTTTTAATTATGTAACTCTATTGATCCAACATCTAGAATTAATATGAAATGAGTGTCAAAATAATGGACATGCAAGGGACAGAAGTAGTTCTTTTATTATACTGTCCCTGAGACCACACTACCACTCAATATTATGTGGTGGTTTTTAGCCCATAAGTTGAAAATCTTACTATACTACTGTGTGACAGATAGGGGCTCTGCCATTATTAATAGTTTACAGATGAAACAGTTAGATTCAGCAGGATTAAGAGACTTGTCCCTGGTCAATGGCTTATTAGATAACAGAGCAAGATCAGTTTTATGCTCGCATAAAAGAGTAATGAAGAGTGGCTCAAATGAACTATAAACTTTTTTATAGTTTCACTAACTATCATTGACCATCTCTGAAATTTGAAGTAACAACCTGAAATGACAAATATGGATGCAATAAAATTTGGGTGATACAATTTGGGTGATATATGGTAGATTATATATACACATATATATAATTAAGCTATAATATATAATTAATATAATATAAAAATATAATTTTGATGCTTTAGCTTATTTTCATCACAGTGAAAAAAATGATATATTTTTGCATTACTTCCAAATAAATATGCACTGTAATTCTTGCCATGTTAATGACTAGACATCTTTTATTAGCTCTATTCTATTTATATTACACAAGTACTGGATTGGTATTTGCACTTACAAGACAATTTCTAGGCACTATGGTTACTTAGAAGGAACAAATGGTTTTCTAGCTCCTGTGGACTCTATACTATGGCAGATGGATGGGGAAGAGGATAAATACAAATAATTGAAGAGAACATCACACTTCATATCTTTCAGTGATAAGTATTAATAGTAAAAAATAAAGTCAGTTAGGAACACAGAGTGATGAGTGCTGGGTGGTGAGCAATGGCCTCTCTGAGATGTTGACATCTGAGCAGAGATCAGAACAATGGAAGGTGATATGTGTGTTAATATCTGAAGGAAGTTTCTTCAGTGTGTTGAAATAACATAAATGTTTCTTAGTTGAGAACTAATTGGATGTATTTGAGGGAAGGCAAAAAAGTAAATGCAGCAAAATCAGATTGCATAACTAGAAGGAAGATAAAAAATAGGTAACAAATAGCCTGTACCCTTGTTGTTTTAGGATTTTTACCCAAAGTATGACAGTTCGTTAGACAATGCTGATATGTATGGTGTGTGTGTGTGTGTGTGTTGTCTACTGGAGGCTAGGATGGATTATGATGTGATTGAGATATTTTAAATGTCTTTTTGTTATTTGCATGGTGAGTAGTGTTAGTTTGCTAAAGCTGGTATGACAAGATACTGTGATCAGGTGGTTTAAACAGCAGAAATGTGTTTTTCCTAGAAATCTGGGACTCAAGTTCAAGCCATTAGCACGACTGGTTACTTCTAAGACTTCTCCATAGAATGAAGATGGCTATCGCTTCCATGTACCTTCAGTTCATCTTCTCTTTTATATGTGTGTCCAAATTTTGTCTTCATGTAAAATCATCATTTAGATTAGATTGATGCCCATTCCCATAATGTAACTTAGTTGCTACTCTAAAGATCTTGTATCTTTAAAGTTACCGAGACTTAGAACTTCAGCATAGAAATTTTGAAGTATATTGCACTCAAGGTTGAAAACAAAGAGATCTTTTTTATGACTATTGCATTGTCCAAAGAAAAATGCTATCTGTGCTATAACAAAGATTGTGAGAAGAGGTTATTATATGAGTTATGGAAGACAAGCCAGTGCAATGGGATGATGTTTCTTCATGGGATTGTTGTTTGTTCCATCAGTTATAAATTATGAATTATTTCTCACAGGAAGAAATGTTAGTATTACCATTCAAATGATTCAATACCTTATTGACTGAGTGTACAATAATTAACTCAACAAATGACCAATTATTGAATATTTAAATTCTTTCTGATGGTTTCATTTTATAAAAATCCTGTATTACACATTTATGTATGTATTCTTATGATGTTAATTTACTCTATCAAAAGACACAAACAAGCTCCTCACTTCAGAAATAACAGTACCATTTATTTTTGAGACTTCCTAGGCAATTTTCATAGTTATTTTTCTTCTTGATCTTTTGGATGACTTTGTTTTTCTTTTGCTTTTTTGTGCAAGTTGCAGAATTATTTTTTTGTTTGAATTACTGTATTTGTACAGATTTAAAGAACAATTTTTCTGTTTGGAGTTATTTTTTCAACATCAACACATACCCAGTGTTTTTTTTTTCTCCAAAGGAAAATATAAAGCAAAGAGAAATTAAATGCTGCTCAAACTTTGAAACTAAGAAAATGTAACAAAGGAGAAAACAAAAAGTTTTTAGCTGCTCAGTGACTTTAACAGCTGGTGGATCCTGCCATGTTTATTTTTACATAGAATGGAAAAGACACAGCAGGTTCCTTTAGAACATCAAACTGAGAAAATTGACTACAGCTCTAACAGCCTTAAAAAGAATTTTTGGCAGAATGAATAAGTATGCATAATTGAGAAAAATACCCTAATCTCTGGAAAAATATAGGTTTAAAAAAGGGCTAAACAAATATGTTGCTTCTTATTTTCACAACAATCTTCCTCCCATCCCTGACTACACTATTTATAGGACAAAGGTTTAGTGGTGGAAGAGAGTAAGATTGGGGGTGGGGGTGTCTCCAGCTGGAGGCAGTGGGGGGCTATGTAAGTAGCTACACGGAGCTAGAGGTCTTTGAGAAATATGTCATTGTTGAAGGCCTCTGAAGTCAGGGAATCTGGCTTTAATGCTCGTATCAGTTCTGTGTTGCAATCCTGGGCAAATGTAACTCCCCTCTCCATTTTCAATGGTGATTGCAGTAGTAACTTTATTCAGCAACTAGGTTATATTAATTAAAGATTAACCATTTTATTATGTAATTAGGTTGTATGCATGGGCAAGTCACTGTCAAGTGATTTAGACAAAGAGAGTGTGCAATATCATAACAAACAATTCATTATATGGCACTATCCTACTATAGCTCTAAGTTTAGATTTGAATACAGTGATGTGTATATGAAAACATAGGACTGAAGCAAAGTGGAGCAGAAAACAAGAAAAGAGGAATAAGAAAACATTTTTCCCAAGGAATTTTTTTGAACCTGTATTTACTGTCACATGCTATAAATCAAAATTATGACTTATTGTTTAAGCAGCAAAGTTAGTACAAACTAGGCAATTTTCTTTTACAAGAATAGTGTTTTCTTTGCAACTGTCACTTTACCAAGATTTGGCAACCTCATTGATGTTTTCTGTTTTCAGTCATTTAACTGTCTTTGTGGTGGTTGCATTCAGAAATGCAAAAGAATGTAATTATACATGATAATGGCATATGTTCTAAGTGTAATACTATATTTGAGGCCCTTAAAGTTGAGAAATATTTCAAGTTCCTAACTTTTAGGCATATTACTATTTCAACCCTAATTTACAGCTTTTACTCCCTATATTTCAGTTCTAAGAACTTCATAAAAAGAGCATATAGACATTTCTTTGTAGGATGTTCATATTATTCTAAAGAATATTTGCCAAACTGAATTATCATTGAAAATGTAGCAGTCTTTTTTTTTTAAATTCAGTTATCTGAAACTTTCCCATGTTTATCACAATGTATACTACAAATAAATATTATGAAACCACTTAAAAAAATAACCAAATGATTGAATAGCATTACTTGCAATGAGACCTTCTTTGCCCCCGCCAATATAAAATACATACTTAGGGTGACATTTTAACTTACTACCTTTTTTTCCTTAAAAGCATTCATTGTCATTGTACCATATGTGCTTGTTTATGGTTTTTTTCTTTTGCTAATAGAATGTAAACTCCATAAGAAAATGATAGGTAAGTTTTTTTTCCTTTTTTTTTTGCAATACACATAATAAGTATTAGGTAAATATTTGTAGCATACTTACACAAGCAAATCATTCACTTTTCCCCCTGATTTCCCTCCAAATTGTTCATGTTGTTTTGAAGTTCACATCTTTTACACTTCATTTTCCCTTTAATTATCACATTTAATATCCGTCACTTGCAAACACAGTAAGTATGTTTTCTTCCCAGGCTCATAATGAAAACCTTTAAGCTAAAGTATGGTGGGAATCAATCATGTAAACTTCTTTCTTATAAGGACAGTACTTACTGAAATAAGTCCTATCCTAATCTGCTCTGATCTTAATTTCATATGCATGATATTATTTATGTTTTCTTTTTATTTTTATCTTAGATGATGTTTATATAGTTGTTCAGGGAAGGAAGGATCGAAGGTTAGGGGAAATTTGGTGAAACCGTTGTTTCCAAATTTTCTATTTCTTCTTCATGTTTCTAGGGGGAGGGAGGTGAGAAGGGGAGAAGCCAAACCTAGCCTCCCAACTTTCCCAGTAGCCAGGGATGGGGAATGGCCACCTGATACCAACCCAGGGTCCAGATGTGGTGTACACTCTGATGGTTATGCCCAGGTGGTTTCTATAGTTCTGAAATGCTGTCGATCTCGCCAATCCAAGAATGAGGGAACACTTCCAGTGATCATTGGTTGACATAGTTGACCTTAGTGTCTCCATTCGCCCATATATTTGCTTTCTTCATTTGGCTGGGGTAGTTGTCAAACTTGTTCTGTTCTACTTTCTCTGCTATGGTACCAGATGTCCTCTGCAGGTGCCAGAGGTCTTCAGGCCCCAATGGGCTGCCATAAGAATCATGTACATCAGGGCCTGACATCCACTACTCTGTCTCCTCCATTGAGGAAGACCAGTTCTTGCAGGTTGGCCTAAAGACCGGGGCCAAGTGGTGCTGGGGCCCTGCTGGACCCCAAGCTCCCAAGGCCCATGGACCTGGCACCCACTGCAGAGGCAGGCCCAGGGACCTAGGCCAGGCAACCCAGGCCAGGATATTATTTTTAAGAAATGTTATACTCTTTGGTATTGAGAGTAAAGTCTTAAATATGTCTTTTAAGGAAACCCACAATGCAGAGTCCTTGTAATAGCACAAAAGTGTGAGGCATTTGCAATTCAAAGTATGACCCAAGAGAGATAGCACCAGCAGTACCTTTAATCTTGTAAGAAATGTAAATTTTCCAGACACACTGAAGTAGAATGTTCATTTCAACGTGACAGCACTGAGATTTGTATGTACGTTAAAACTTGAGAAAGAATACTTCCCGAAATGAACTACCTACTTTTCTAAATGGTCCATTCACTACTCCACATCTTCTCCTTACCCCATCATATCAGCTTTTTGTTTGTTTGTTTTTCCTGAAGTGCCACCAATCTTTGCATCGAGCTTTTTCCTCATCTGTTTCAGATATGTGGACAGATATCACCTTGGTGCAACCTTGCTTGAATATACTAATTTTTTTTAAGATTTATTTTTTATTATGTTTTTATTGGAAAGGCAGATATACAGAGAGGAGAGACAGAGAGGAAGATTTTCCGTCCAATGATTCACTCCCCAAGTGAGCACAACGGCCCATGCTATGCCGATCCGAAGCCAGGAGCCTCTTCCTGGTCTCCCAGGCGGGTGCAGGGTCCCAAAGCTTTGGGCCGTTCTTGACTGCCTTCCCGGGCCACAGGCAGGGAGCTGGAAGGGAAGCGGGGCTGCCGGGATTAGAACCGGCGCCCATATGGGATCCCAGGCGTGCAAGGTGAGGACCTTAACCACTTGCGCCACCGCGCCGGGCCCGAAAATACTAATTTAATGTGTGTACTACAAACTCATCCTTCCTGGTTTTATTTTTCATCAAAGAACTTCTTATCATTTAATGCATTTGATAGTTTACTTAATAACTTTGTTTCTTGCATTGTCCATTAATGATGATGCATGTGCCTTAAGCACCAACTCTTGTGTCTATTGTATTCACTGTTGAATTGTAGACTCTTGCAGTGGTTCCTGTGACTTAATAGTGGTGATGAAAAGAAAATGAGTTTGTAAGTTCGTTAAAGTATTTACACATATGTATTGCTTTGCTTTCATATGTTTAATAAATTGCTATTTAAAATAAACCATGTTAAATGAATCTGGTAATACTTTATAAGAAAAAAATCTAAAACACTTAGATCTATGATTTAGAAAGTAAAAAAAAAAAGTGGTTGTCAACCACCTGTGAGTTAATATAACACACACATTGTGAGAATGCATAAATGCTTTCATGCAGTCAAAATTTCTCTGAAGCTTCATGCTTTATTCTTTGGTTGAAAAACACAGAAGTATGGTCACAAAGCACATGAACACCATCATATGATTCTCATAAATTTATTACCTCTTATCATTATGTTCCATTTTATCTTATCAAAGCAAGATTAGTGATCTATTCAGTTATCATAATCAATGAGATTTCTAGACAGTTTCACCTTTTTTAGAGACCCACATACTTTCAACTAGAATGCCACAGATAATTTCATCAAGGCATGGACAAGAGTGGAGAATATGGGCCTCCTCCTTTCCACAATCTAAATTAATTAATGTAAATTTATTGAGTTCCACTCTGTGTAAAGCTGGTTTGGTTTTCTAGTACTTCACCAAGTCTCACCACAAAGCAATTCCCTTGATTTTTATATCCTTAGCCAGAAAAATTAAAAATGCGCCAGGATCCCATATGGGCGCCAGTTCTAATCCTGGCAGCTCCCCTTCCCATCCAGCTCCCTGCATGTGGCCTGGGAAAGCAGTAGAGGATGGCCCAAAGCCTTGGAACCCTGCACCCATGTGGGATACCTGGAAGAAGTTCCTGGATCCTGGCTTCGGATCGGCATAGCATCGGCCGTTGCGCTCACTTCTCTGTCTCTCCTCCTCTCTGTATATCTGACTTTCCAATAAATAAATAAATAAATAAATCTTAAAAAAAAGAGTCTATATCTCATCCTATGTGAATAAAGACTAAGATTCTCCACTATAGCTATTTCTGTGTAGAATTTAAGCCAACAAAATTCTGTCTTTTAATTTGGTATGTGGTAATAATTGGGGTTCATAGACAATACTAATGGCATCATTTTGGTTGCTTTAGTAGTGGAAGTCACCAGAAAAAAACATGATTGCTGTGGTGTTTCCCAGGAATATGTTTTAGTAAACACTCCTCTGGGTAATCCTAATGTGTGCTGAAGTTTGACACTACTGTTGGTTGGTTAAATAAAGAAACAGCATTGGCCTGGATGTATGCATGGTATGAAATTCATGATGAGTTGAATATTTGTAAGCTGAAAATTTTAAATTTGAAATGCCCAAAAGCCTGAAACTTTTTGAGCATATGTATGATGCAACAAGTATAAAATGTCACACCTGATGTCAAGTGATGAGCCACAGTCACAATGCAAGAGTACTAAATATATTACATGGAATTAACTTTAGGCTATGTATTTAAAGTGCATATGGAAAAATCAATTTCGTGTTTAGACTCGGATGCCAGTCCCACGAAAATCTGAGAAATTCTATCATTCTGGCTCAAAACATTTCAGATAAGGGAAGCTCGACCTGAGTTTCATGATTTTCTGGAGATAGTGCACTCAGAGTAAGATTAATCCTAACTCCATTAAACAAATTCTTTCAAATATTAAAAATATTTCCGTGTGTAAAGTTATCTTGCTTTTTTGAAAAAAAAACAGGATAGAATCTTAAATATATTATTTGTTGTAACATTAAATAAGATCATGTGATGATTAAAACAATGGACTAAACTCTAAGCTTAATGGGAGGATTTTTTCTTCCTGTTTTTGTTGGGGAGGGGGCTCTTATATAATCAACACCATGCTCACCAGCTTTATCAATAATAGGAATCAAGAGTCCTTCCTTTGAATTTCACCCTTTCAAAGTCATTTAGTTTAGTTGCAGACTGTTTCACAAATACTCTGAAAATGGCCAGTGATTCTGACTTTGATTCTTCCTGGGGTGTGTTGCCCTCTGGTTGCTTACATGAAGCTTAGAGGGTTACAGTAAGTTACTCCTTCAGGGTCTTTGGTGCTTTCAGGTTAATAGCTTAAAAGATGGCCATTACTTCATTCCAATAATAAATGTTGTGGTAGGAGAAGGGTTAAAAACAAATTGCCCATTTCCAATGCATTGAGGAATCTCAGAATAGAGGAAGAGCAGAATCATCCAGCTTGTGCGCTGCAAATCGGAACTGATGACCCAGAACTGTCTGGCCCTCCCTGGTGGGCACAGCTTGCAGTCAGTGTTGCAGTGTCGGCTAAAATCACCTTAGGGAAGTCTGGTTCCTCCTGCTCCTGCCCAGTTATGGCCTCTTGTGCCATATGATCTCACCTCAGTCCCCTGGAACGGTCACAAACTTTCAATCTTATCTCACACTGTGAATGACTGTGCCTCATATGGTGGGAGTAATTGGGGAAAATGACTGAAACACAAATTTTGCAAAGTGTTCATTGTCACTTTCAGGACCCCTGCTCTTTTAAAGCAACTGCCTCTCTGGCTATTAGGCTGTGAATAAGTTTCCTATTCTTAATGTTTTTGTTTGTGGGAAGACAGCATTGGAATAAGGAAAAAGTGTGCAAAGATCCGATGGAGAATGCTTTTTACTGAGTAGCATAGACTTTTGCCATTTTAAAATTTATCTTTCTTTTTAGCCATAAAAATGGGAATCTCAGGTTCCAAACTAAAAAGAGAATAAAGTATCTCTGTAGAAATTAAGATGTGTCATAGCCAAATAAATTTTGCATATTTGTTGTATGTTTGAAATTATTTCTTTCCTCCATATTCACTATATCCATTTGTAAATTTAGCATTATCATAATTGAAAACGTTAGCATCAACAGAGTGACCAATTTTCTTTTTAAAAAAAGAATTTCAGTTATTTATTTGAAAAACAGAAAGAGATGACTGAGAGTGATGTTCATTCCTCCAGTGGTAGCAATGACCAGGGCTGTGCCAGGAGAAAAATGGGGACCTACCACCGTATCTAACTCTTCCATGTTGGTGCAGTGGCAAAGGGTGTGGACCATCTTCCACTGCTTTCCTAGGTGTGTTGACAGGGAGTTAGCACAGAGGTGAAACAGCTGGGGCTTGAGTCATCACTGCTATGTGCTGCCATGTTGCAGGTAGTGCTTTACACATGTACAAGGGCAGCCCCTGCATTTGTATTTGTATCTCCATATGGGATAATGTTAGAAGATGGACTGAATCATTACTATAATGAATCGTCATGACAAAAAATTCCACTGATTCTGAAAATGATTTATTACCAGAACTTTCTACCAAGGCTGCATTCAAACGTACATTTGAAGATCACCTGCCATCTTGAGAAACCTCTTCATGTCATGATAAATAGCTTTTTTTATAGATATAGACATTATATTTCTGTAACTATAGTGGATATATATTCCTTTTCCTTTTTAGATTCTAATAACAAAAACTAAATGCTGAACTTGTGACTAATTAGAGTGCTGTTTCAGATGAGCAGATTCGGTATCACTTCGTTCAGAATTCTACCAACTGGCTTTGAAAAAACTTGTGAAAGGTGCAGCAGGAAGTTGCCTACCGTAGTTACTGTAACCAGAGGACTGAATTTCTGAATGTAGAGTGAAAGTCACCATTGTGATTTGCACCAGGCCCTTATTGCCTTGCTGGAGGCAGACATGCAGCTGGCCATCTCTTGCCTTCTTGTTCCTTATACTTACAAATTGGCAATTATTACCTTTGGCAATAATCACTCCACTTTGTCTAAAAAAAAAAAAATTGCTTTTCTTGTCTCTGCTTTTCTTGTCTCTGGTGAGTTGGTGCTCCAGTGGTAACCAGTAACATTCTTAGTATTTATAGCTTGTTCTGTTTTGTTTTTTGATACACCCTTTCAAATGCAGTCCTGTGATTTAGAATCTTTTCTTAAAGATTTATTTATTTTTATTACAAATGCAGATATACAAAGACAAGAGACAGAGAGGAAGATCTTCCATGCACTGATTCACTCCAAAGTTGCCACAGAGGCCAGAACTGAGCTGATCCAAAGCCAGGAGTCAGGAGTTTCTTCCAGGTCTCCCATGTGGGTACAAAGTCCCAACAAGCTGGTCCATCCTCCACTGCTTTCCTGCTTTCCCAGACTACAAGCAGGGAGCTGGATGAGAAGTGGGGCCATTGGGACACAAGTTAGTGTCCATATGGGATCCTGGCACATGCAAGATGAGGACTTTAGCAGCTAGGTTATCGTGCCAGGCCCTGATTTAGAATCTTTCCATCATTCTGCTGGAGCAGGTGTTGTGAAGCATCGAGTTAAGATGTCTCTTGGTGGGCCCATCCAGCTCTCTACTTGTGGCCTGGGAAAGCAGTCGAGGACGGCCCAAGGCCTTGGGACCCTGCCCCTGCGTAGGAGACCTGGAAGAAGCTCGTGGCTCCTGGCTTTGGATTAGCTCGGTTCCTGCCATTGCAGTCACTTGGGAAGTGAATCAATGGGCAGAAGATATTCCTCTCAGTCTTTCCTCCTCTCTGTATATCTGACTTTGCAATAAAAATAAATATATCTCTTTGAAAAAATAAAAGGTGCCATTTGGCACTCCCACGTCTCAAATCAAACTGACAGTTGCAGTCCCGGCTACTTTTGTTTCTGATCCAGCTTCCTGCGCATGCCCTTTGGAAGGTAGCAGGTGGTGTTCCTCATGCCTGGGTCCCAGTTCACTGTTGTGTGCATTTGGGCAGTGAACCAGCAGAAAGAAGATTTCTCTGTCTCTGTCATCCACCTTTCAAGTAATAAATAAATACTTGTAAAAGAAGAAGCTTTTCATACTCGATTGTGTGAAAAAAAAAAAGCTCCTGATAGATAGCAGCTCTGGAAAATAAAGACTAATATGAACAACACCAATTCTTAGGAAACTATAGCAGCTGCTTGGTGACATCATGCTAGGACTTTGTCATGAAGATTCAATTCAGGTGCCACCGTCCACCTGAATGTTCCCTTGACTCTGAAAGAGTGCCTTGTCTTCAGCTCTGTGGCAACATTTACTCTTAAGTTCTGAGAGTTATCCATTTATATATACAACATCATTCTTTTTGAGCCTTCCAGAGCAAAATTTGTGCCCGTATTTTTTTAAATCTGAAATTGATAGTAGGAAATCTCTAACTCCACAAAAGTGTTAAAAACATTTAATAATTCAAAATGAGCACCTTAAATAAGCCTGCCCTGCACGAGTAGGTTGGGAGGGAGGGAGGTGTTGCTTATGATGTTGAAAGTTGATTGTTAAAAATATTACTGTACCCTCAGAACCATCTAGAATTTGAGATATTTTGGAAAAGATTTATTTCAGATCTCCCTGATTCCTCAGATAAGGAAATGGAGCTTCAGAGGAGTTGTATGCGTTTTTCCAAGATACAAAATTGGTTGTGGCATGTTTTATGTCATTTGTAGCCTTTTGAATTAATAATGTATTATATCATACAGGTTAATATCATTAGGCAGAGAAAACATTAGGTAATTAAAATGTCATTTAAAAGAATGCTGTGTTCAATTTACAGTAGTTTTTTTTTTCTTAAACATGTCTGCTTTGTGCAAGTTGGGTTGTATTTTCACTTTGGCTATAAATACAACCAAGATGGTTTAGATAATGGTTTTTTGGAGGATGAGATTGAGAAAGAGAGAGAGTTAGAAAGACTATACTCGTAGTGTGGATATTCTTTTTGAAAATACTTAAGACATAGTTTGTAACATCCTCATGAAATAATCAATGCCGTAGCCTGAATAGGAAATCGTATTAAGTTTATCAGAGCCAAATGAATCCAACAGGCTGAACAAAGAGACCTGTCACCGTAGAGCCACTGCCCAGCAGGATGGCTTTTGCAAGGATGTAGATGACACAGTTTTTTCTACTCTTGAGGACAAAGAGCTCTTCACTTCCTCAGCACATTCATTCTTTCGTGCATGAGGCTATGCAGCTCATGCTGGCTTTAAACCCTTAATTTAAAATTCTTTCTTTAGAAATTCCTTTTATTATGATTATTCTTGAGAAACACTTGCAAGCTGAATTTCATAGTGAGTCATGGTGATTATTACCAGCTTACTATTTCTTTTATGTTAGAGATGGACTTTGTCTTGATGGTGAGCTTAGGTTATATTGCCCGCATTTTTATTTTGTGCTCCCTTGATCAACAATCATGAGTTCAGAATTCACAGGAAACTCATTTTCTCCTGTGTTTCTAGCTAGAGCACTGAACACATCCAGAAACTTTCCATACTCGAAGTGAGCACCTAAACATTTATTCATATATTCCTTCAATTTTTTGAGGTCCTGGAAGGTGCCAGTTATCGAACTTCCAGCGGTCTATGTTTCAAGCCTTGTGAGTATTTATCTAGTTTGAGGTTCTGTGAATATCACCGTTAAGAATTTCAAATGGATAATATTTTGTCTTCTTTCATTACATTCTACCTTCAGGAGCAGGGCAGGAGCGGCAGGATCACTCCATAGTTAGCAATGGGAGCTTCCATCATGGTCGAACTATGCCAGAGTGTGCCCTTTACTGGCATGGTTAACCAAGAGATTCATCTTTTGTATTTACTGATTCATTTGGCACTGCAAAATCATGGTAGCATTATTATATCAGTTTGTCTATTGCTCTTTTGTTTTTATAAAAATTATCCTTACTGAATTTTTATTACTCTTAGGTTCACTTTATACAGGAAAAATACTATTGCTTTTCGCCTTTGTTTTCCAGTTTTTAGAAGGAGAGCATGGCCTGTTAGCATCTTTTATATTTCATCAGTTATTGTTTGCCTGATTCGTCATAAATTAATGCATTTGGATGTACTTAATGTACTATAACTCATTCTATTTATTAGTAGCTTATTATTAAATGCAGGTTTATTACAATGAGTCCTTAGAGAAAGACTAGTGATTTGTTTTTTTTTTTTTATTGTTTGTTTTTGTTTTATTTGAAAGAGAAAGAAAGATGTTTCAACAATTTGTTAACTCACCAAATGCCCACAGTATCCAGGGTGGAGCCAGGAAGACAATCTGGGTCACCCACAGGGGGCGCCCCAAGTCCAAGCACTTGAGACATCATCTTCTGCCTTCTGTCGTGTCCCTTAGTAGGAAGCTGAACCAAAAGACAACCAGGACTAGAATTCGGAGTGTCTGATACGGGATTCAGCAAAACTGAGTTAGTTTTTGTGCCAAACACCTGTCCTAACTTCCTCATCGCTGATACAATAAGAAACTTCAGGCTAATTGCACACAGACCAAGAGTATTGCCTTGGTCCAATGAAATCTAAGTTCTTCTGGCAAGAAATTGTATTTAGCAATGAAATACAACTTTTGTATATTCCTACATAATGGTCTTCTTCACTAGGTGCTTTCAGTATGCATGTCTGTCTACTTAAATCCAATAAAATGCTTATACTTCTCATTCTAATTATAGTCAAAGGGATTTTATTTAACTTTATTCATCTTATAATATTATCTACTTTCTTGTAAGTAAAAATTTTATTTTCATTGTCATGATTATAATTTACCACGTGTTTCACCAAATCTTACACCAACGTTCTTTTCATATACTACCAATACTATCACCAAATATGTAATCCCTAAATTTAAGCTTATTCTTCCAGTTATTTCAATTCATGATAAAACATTTAATCTACTGAGGATAAATATCAATTTACAGCATGTTACAAAGCAACTGGAATAGTTTTTTTTTTTTTTGGAGCATTTAATGCTAAAACTGCCTATCTGGGCTCATTTGTTTGATATTATTCAAGTTTTTAGATACTGTGCCTAAGGTTTTGTTTCATAGTTAAGAGAAATATTTTTATATTTCTATTTGAAGTTGTTTCGAAAAAACTTCAATGTAACTTAACTATTATCTATAATTTTTAACATTAGATATTAAAAACATACACTATTAACTTTATCTTATCAACATGTAGTGTTTTTGTTTGTTTGTTTGTTTAACAAGAAATACTAGGGAATACTGACTAGTATGTTTTAAAGGAGGTCCTCATTTCCTTTCTGTCATGTGGGGTTGCTTTTTGTGTTTTTTAAAAAAGCTATTTATACTCTACACTGTATTTCCAAGGTTTTTTGCTTTTTGCTTACGGAGTAATAGGTAAAAATTCCAGTATTCAAGAATACACTTAAAATCCACAATGTAGGAAATTTCATAGGATAAATACCTGTGTTTTTTTAATCTTAACAACATACATATAAGGGAAAATAACATATGGAGATAACAGTGAAAAGAGAATCAAAATATATTTTGGCCACATATTTGACAAATATACTAAAATGTATTTTGAAATTCTAATGTACATTATTTATTTTGAATCTCAACTAAGACAAAGCAGAGTCGTGTACTCTGTGTTTAATAATATTGAAAAAGATTTTTTAAAATGTTTGGGTTTAATAAACTCACTGTTGTTTTGGGATACATCTGCTACAGCTTGTAGATGGTTTATGTGTGACCCATAAGGCTCATGGGTTATGATCTTGGCCCTTAGTGTCCCTAGAGTAGATGTGGTGTGGACTTTCAAGAGATGAATCATGGTGAGTAGTTCTTATGTCACTGGGGTCCTTTTATTAGAGGGATTAAGTTAGACAGAAAATAACCTGCTGTTCTTAGAGCTTTCCTGAGCCCTAAATTACTCTCTTGCTCGCTTTTCTCAGTGTGACTTCTTCTCCAACCAGCCCCTGTTATCACCAACGCTGCGTTCACCAGACCTGAGCTGTTACTGGTGCCATCCTTGCATCTTCAAAACTGTACGATAAACTCTCCCTTCTTTGTTATAATTCCTGGCCTGCCTCAAGTTTTTTATTCTACTGACAAAATGCTCAACACAATACTTAGAGATTACTGTTAATACTTACTGATGAAATGCCATCTTGAAATTTACTTAGAAATAACCTGCAGGGATTGGGGGTGGTGCCATGTGTATAAAGTGTAGTTAGTCCCGAACTGATAAAGCTTAGGCTACTTCTATGGTAGCCTCATCTGTAAACTTGTCGTCTTCTGTCTATGATTAAACAAATCTGTGATAAAATGTTAAAAATTCAAGTAGTTTCATGTTCACCAGACGTTGCTTTGTAGGCTGGAATTTTTTTTTGTATGTAGTATAACTCTTTTGTTAAATGATGTTTTTAAAATCTACATTTACAAAATTTGTTGCCATTTAAAACGTTAAGAATTTGGTTTGAATCTGCTTTACATCCAAGAATAACTCTATTTTAGCTTCATAATACTACAGTGCATTTAGGGTAGCTATTAGCATACAAGATGGAAAGGAAAATTTGATGAATAAAGGATATAGATAAAAATAAAGAAATCAAGATAAATTCCAAAGTTAAATGAAGTGTTTCTCCATTTTTTCATGGTATCTCTTCCCTTTAGAGTGATAAAGGTGATTTTTCTGTCCTGTGCACATTCTGGAATTGGTAATGGAGCTCAGCAAATCAAATCATTTCTAGCAGCCACACAGAGAAAATTTGTAATGAGACAATATAGAAAGAAGAGGAAAGAGAGAGCTGATAACAATGCAGTTTATGCCCCTGGCATCTGGGTCACTCCCCAGATGCCGCAGTGGTTAGGGCTGGGCTGGGCCAGCGTGAATCACAGATTGGAGTAAACACTTTGGGTCTCCTATGTGTGTTGCCAGAACCCAGGTACTTGAGCCGTCACCCATTGCCTCATTAGGATGTGCATGTCAAAGGAAGCTACAATCAAGAGCAGAGCAGGATCTTACACCTAGGCACTCTGATTTGAAATGTAAGGGTCCAAAGCAGCATTTAATTCCTGAGTCAAACCTCCACCCTGGCAGTTTTACTCTTTTAGAGACAATTCACACTGCTGTGTGGAGGATGGATGGGTTGTATGGATTAAACCAAAGCCGAGATGAGTCAGCTGGCTATTCTGGTGAGTAGGTGAGGGAGCACAACAGCTTAGTCAAAAGGATATCCCCTGCAAGTATTTTGAGATAGATCTGAAGGTGGTGATAAATCTACTTGTGGGGAGATAGGGGGATAAGGCAATGCCATCCATATCTCTTTCTATGCTGAATACATTGGAAAGACTAAGTTTATACTCTTTATAAACATAAGTTTCATATTTGACGTGATAGAACAACTCTAATGGTGGGAAAGGTGTGTATCCACAATGTGAGGTAATACAGGAATGTTGTCGGGTTCTTTGAAACTACTGTCTTTACTCCAGCTGAATTCTGAGTTAACAAAACCATGAAAGAGCATTGGAAACCAGAGATAATGGAAAGAGATATCTCAGATTTCTTATATTTCTGTGTTTTAACTTCTTATTTTAGAATAGTAATAGATCCACAAACGTTGTAAAGACAATATGAAGAGGCTCAATGCTCCTTTCCTTTTGAATCTCAATGGTGATGCATTTGGTGCTAACTGTATCACAGTATCAAAGTTGAAATTTGACCTTGGTACTTTAATGTCCTGTATTTTTTTTTTTTAATTAGAATGAGTACATATATTTCTTGAATAATTAATTTTAACAAAAAGATGAAAACCATTTTATGATATCATTACTTATTCACTTATATTCCACAAACACTTAAAGCAGCCTTTATTCAATTATTTTAATAGATCATAATTTATTGAAACAATTCTTTGTTTTTAGCCACTACTGATTTATTTATTATTAAACACAGAATCAAGAGAAGCAGTGTGGCTTACATATATTTACACAAGGTATCAATTAATTTTTCTTGAAGGCACAGTAGTTGATTCTAATCATAGTTAAATATTGACGATATTTCCAGATTGTCTTCCAGAAATGTTATTAATTTTAAGCACTTGGATCTTTAGGTTGTTAGAATTTCATTGTAGCCACAAAGATCATGAAACATTCTTTTTCAAAAGTTTTGGTGCCTTGTAACATCCAACACATTTTAGATAGCTCAAGAAATGTTTTATATAGGAATATATGAAATTATTCACAAATTTTAAGGAATAGGAGTATCTAAATGAAATTTCCTCTAATTAGTAACAAAACGCCTATAGATCTTATTAATACTGAACATGCTCATTTATTAATTCTTCTGTGAATTATTGCACCAAATTCTTTGCTGTGTTGGGGGTGCGAGCAGGAAATGTAAAACTGTATTGCCTTTTTTTCCCCCAGGCTGATTCTTAACATCTATTTTAGTCAAAGATATTAACTTCTTGTTTGTTACACACTTTGCTAAACTTTCTTTTCAGTGGACTATAAATTTTTGTCTGAGATATTTGTGATATAAAATGACGCTCTGGTATAATCAAATCTAGCTCTGTTCATATTCCTGTTTTTTTTTTTAAAGATTTGTTTATTTTTATTACAAAGTCAGATATACAGAGAGGAGGAGAGACAGAGAGGCACCCATATGGGATCCCGGCACGTTCAAGGCGAGGACTTTAGCCACTAGGCCACGCCACCGGGCCCACATATTCCTGTTTTTACTTTACTGGTTTGTAAGCACTTTCCAATATTAGATCACAGTATATTCACCTGACAAAGGCTCGATTCTTAACAATTGAAAAATTGTTAATGACATGGGGGAAATTGGTGTGGGGGTGTGAAGATTTGGGGAAATGGGAAGGGAAATCCTGGAGTCTATGGAACTGCATCACGGAATGTTAAAATTAATTAATTAAAAAGAATGGTTCTCAATAACAAAGTAGAAACACAAGTAATTTATTCTAGGAATACCTAGATGAGTTCGAACTGGGAAGACATTATATAGTGATTCAGTAACAATTTCGAGGACTAATTGGATGAGTCTACATCTTAAAAGCTTTAAGATATTTGCGGAAAACTAAATTAAAAAGTACCTTTCAGACTCAGAACGTAAAAAAAAATACCTAAACTTTAGACACAGTCTTAATTCTCTAAACTCCAGGCACCTATTTCCTCAGTATATCTCCTTAGAAGTTACATAGGCATCACAATATTTGTCTTACCCTTTCTTTCTTTAATCCCAAATTCACGCATCTCCCCATTTTCCTGAGTCTATTATCCATAATTATGCAGTTACTGAGAATAACTACCTAGGGGCTTGTGAACTATCCTTTATTCTTTTCTCTTTCTCTTATATCAATGATTAAGCCAGCCATCATCAAGTTTTTTTTTTTTTAGTAAGTTCTTGGAATTGAACTGAATCTCCCTTTCTTCCTGATTTCCACTGCTAATTCATCCATCTTTGCCACCAACAGCTTGGGTTTTGACTTTTGTGATTAGCTTCTCAGTTCCATTTTTGTCCTCCTACAGTTAACCCTCCTCTCAGCAACTTGACTGATCACTTAGAATTACGGATCAGAACATATTATCCTCGTTGAGATTCTTCCAGTATTTTTCCCTTACGTTTAAATGTGGCCATTTTATTGCTCTTGCGTATCACGCTATATCTGTTGCTCCTACTCTACACCCTCCCGTAGTGCTTCATTCTCTCAGCTTTGGCTCAATTTTATTCTTGCTGTTCTTGTGATAAGCTCCTTTCCTTTTCAGGGTCTTTGAATTTGCCATTTCCTCTGAGGTTTTCCTAAGTGCTGTTTGTGCATACGTTATTCAGATCTACTCAGAAATCACTTCCTGAAAAAGGCTTGTTTTCTGGTCAACCATGTGAATATTGAAAGTGTCATATCTATGTGAGCTATCCACAAACTCAGAAGACTTATCCCTTTCCTTATTTTTATTTTTTTCTTCAGAATACTTAGTTTATACATGTAGACATAGAATGTATATTCTTTATTTGTTTATTGGTTTTCTCCTCTAAGGGCAGGAACCTGGGAACCTGTTCAGTCTTACTTAAGTCTCTGGCACAGAGGAATCAGGAGAGCCTATTCAAGTGAGTTAATGTAGAGAAACTAATCCTTTGTTTTTTGGATCATGTTATCTGATTAAGTTTTTTATTATTAATATTTTTTAAATTTGAGAGACAGAGAGGGTGAGAAAAAGAAACTCCTGCCTGATCATCAACTTCCCTGGGCAGATAATAAAGCCAGGAGCCAGAACTTCATTTGGGTCCCCCACGTGAGGGGAGGCACCCAACAACTTGAGCCATCATTGGTCCCTGTAAGGAGGCCCATTTGCAGGTGCCGGAATGAGAAACAGAGCTGGGCTGGAACACAGGCACTTGCATATAGAATGTGGGTATCTTCAGTAAGCCAATAGCCCCACTAAATAAATTTTTCTATCAAAAGAGAAGAATCTGATGTGGAAGCAACAATTTATCAATGCAATGAACAATAATAGGTTTAATTAGTGGGACTGAAATCATCAAAGAGTATTAATTGCTGAGAATGAAACAAGGAGGAAGGGAATAACATGGGTCTAATCTTTAAAGAAAAGCAAGGGCCAGATAATGGTAAAACAAACAAACAAAAAACTGGTGAATTGCTTTATTTGAAATTTAAGAAAAGCAGAGAAGCACTTCCAGGAGCTCACGTTTGTACAGAATAGATCATCAATAAGGATTCAACTACAATCATTTTTTGATAGAATGTTTGGCAAGAGCTTAATTAATGAGCTAGTTCCTAAATTTTTGGCTACATTCCAGGTTAGTGGAAGGCAACTGATGACCATAAAATGTTGTGATACCTGCCAGATAAATTTTGTTGCAAGAGATAGTGAAATATCTGGAGCCAGTCTTATTCCACTAGTCACGAGACTTCCTTCCAATCAGCTAGTCACGAGTTCTTGCCACTTGGCATTGTAATGAAGGTACCTTATGACAGGCATTGCTGTCAAGTGCAGAAATAGAAACTATGCTAGTTGATGACTACTCAGATTTTGGTAATATGCAACACAGTTTGAGCCACATCACTTTCAATACTTAGTGGAGATGGATTTGCCACAATGTTAGTTAAACTAAAGTTATACAATCCCTCCTTTTCTTTTTTTTAAGATTTATTTATTTTTATGACAAAGTCAGATATATAGAGAGGAGGAGAGACAGAGAGGAAGATCTTCAGTCCAATGATTCACTCGCCAAGAGACCACAATGGCTGGTGCTGCGCCGATCCAAAGCCAGGAGCCAGGAGCCTCTTCCAAGTCTCTCACGTGGGTGCAGGGTCCTAAGGCTTTGGGCCGTCCTCGACTACTTTTCCAGGCCACAAGCAGGGAGTTGGATGGGAAATGGAGCAGCCAGGATTAGAACGAGCAGCCATATGGGATTCTGGTGCATTCAATGCGAGGATTTTAGCTGCTAGGCCATCGCATCAGGCCCAGAAGCCCTCATTTTCAGCAGGTTCCTTTCTAGGGGCTTGGGTCTGGGGTGGGGGACTTGGAGAAAATCTTAGCCATGTACTTAAATATCATCGTATTTACATGTCATTGTATTACTGTAAACTATGTTAAGGCATTGCCTTTTTTCTCTTCAACTTTTCCTTTGGCAAACTGGAATTTCTCTTGGATGGCATTGCTGTGCCCATGGGCATTTTGAAATGCTACATAATGAGACTTGGTTGGGGAAATATTTTTGTTGAATTTAGTGGGATACTTTTCAGGCAGTTTGTAGTCACCTCAGTTTTTGGCTAACTTACCATTTGCCGTTCTGACACAATAATGGCTTCCCGGAATACTCCATCTGCTCTGTTATAACACAGCTAGTATAGTGATTGAAAGTTGAGGAACAGAGCCCATATTATGATATAAATATGTCCTATGGCATCTGGTACCTGAAAAATGGGTGCTAGGGATAAACAAATTTATAATATAAAGAATTGGAAGCTACTATGTTAAAAATTCTCCCTATTATTAGATTTTGCATCTAATAAATTGTAAGCAGGGGATTTAGTTCTTATTTAATGCCTTGAAAAACAGATGCTGTGCCTTGTCTGAAGTATACAAATGAGTATAAAATGAAAACTGCACACTTGTGAGTACATTATACTTTTTCATTTGTTCACTGTAACCACAAAAAATATCAGAATTATTTTGTTTAACAGGCACAAATGCATAGTAACAAACTATAAACAATTAATGCATGTATAAGTCTTGCATTGATTCCGGGATAAACAACTTCACAATTTCCATTCACACACAGAAACATCCAGGAAATAAACCCACAAATATTTCAGTGATAACATCAAGTATTAGAAAGCCAATGTAAGGGATGTACAAATAATTTGGTGGCAACAACATGACTAAAGATACACAGTGGTATGTTTAAATTGTACTGAGATATCCTTGCAGGAATATTAAGGTAAAGGAATTTGTTGTGTATAATTTCAGAGTCATTACTTTAAAATTATTGTAGGGCCTGGAGCAGTAGCCTATGGGCTAAAGTCCTTGCCTTGAATGCGCCAGGTTCCCATAAAGGCGCCGGTTCTAATCCCGGCAGCTCTACTTCCCATCCAGCTCCCTGCTTATGGCCTGGGAAAGCAGTCGAGGACGGCCCTGGAAAAGCAGTCGAAGACAGCCAATGCCTTGGAACCCTTCATCTGTTGGGGAGACTTGGAATAGGTTTGAGGCTCCTGGCTTTGGATCAGTGCAGCACTGGCCATTGTGGTCACTTGGGGAGTGAATCATCGGATGAAGATCTTCCTCTCCATCTGTCTTCCTCTCTGTATATCTGACTTTGTAATAAAAACAAATAACTCTTTTAAAAATACTTTACTTATAATAATGGACCTAATCGAGAATCAAAGAGAATATGTAAGAGAAAAGGACTTTTCTCAAACAGATAGAGAAAATGTGGAAACATTTCAAACATTTATAAGGTACTTATTTTTGTTGTTTTTTAACTGTTTATAAAAAGGAGACTCCATATGAACATTAAACCCATCATTAAGCTGATGAATATATTGGTAACCTTTAAAATGCATGATTTTAGGGATCAAAGATTGCTATATTTAATCTGATTTAGATAATTCAATAGAAAGTCACTAGATGGGCAGTTTTGACAGAGAGAATCATGCAGTTCTGCTCTGAAATGCTCAAAGGAGTGGTTGCGGTCATTAAATTTTTAAGTAGTTAAGATTGACGGGTTGGAATGTTTGATGCAGACACTGTTCATCCAGTTCTGGGATCGGTAGCATAGTGCTCAAGTCCGATCAAAATTTTGCACAAGCATTTTGGAAAAATTTCTGCATTAAAATATAATTTATGCAGATTGAAGAATAATTGAGGAGTTATGCAAAATAATTGGAAAGCACAGAGAATTAAAATTATGAACCTAACAAATAAAGCAGACCCTGAAAGCTATTCTATGATTATAGCTTCTATCTTGGATATGACAACCACTGATTAATTTGACAGCTCTTAGAGCAATCTTTAATAGTCTTGCCATCTGAAAATTATTTGCCGGCTATTATTTTCCACCAATGACAACTGAGATGACTGTAAAAGATCCTTTAGCATTTGTGGTCAATCCTATGACGGAGTTGAGGATGAGAGCTTTCCCATGTACAAGCACAAATATTAACAAGTAAGCAACGTATACATAGTGACTGCCTATTTTCCTGTCAGAGGAAAGAGCTGAATCCTGATGCTTGATTGTTGAGAATATTTGGTAGCATTTGAACTAGTGCACATTCACCTCAAATTCTCCTATAAAAAATCATGCACAAAATTACCAGTCCATTGTACATCAAAACCATGAAAGTCTTACTACATTCGTGAAATAATTTATTAAAGATTCTAAAAGTATAGAAGAAATGTTATTTTAAAGTTTTTATTTCACTTAAACGGGAATGGAGGAAGAAGGGGGAAGGAAGGGAGGGAGGTGGGGAGGGAGAGAGGGAGAGAGAGAGGGAAGGTGGGAGGGAGAGAGAACTTTCCTTTTCTGTCAATGGGTTATTGGTTTACCCTCCAAATGCCCACAGCAATTGGGGATGGAGCAAGATGAAGCTTTGAACTCAGGAATCAATCCAGGTCTCCCGTGTTAGTTGCAGGGAGGAAACCACGTCTTAGGTCATCATCTGCCAACTCACAGATTGTGTATCAAAACAATTAGGAAAAAGTTGCAATTGGGAGCAGAGTGGTGACTCCGAATGAGGTGCTCTGATGTAGGATGAACATGTCACAAGTGCTGCCTTGACTGCTGGTCTGAACACCTGTCTCAGTAGTGCGTGTATTGAAAATTCGGAAACTATAATGAATCCATCAATGAGATTCAACCAATTTATTCACAAAATGAATAGAATTCAAATTCACATTTTATACATCTTAGATCCTTAAGAATGAGCAATATAAACTTCTGATGTTAAATATATCACAATCATTTCCTTAACATTTGCCTTTACTGGGAAGTGTTAGAAGGAAACTAAGTAATAATGAGTCAACTCTAAAACACAGTAGCATTAGAGATTGGAATAGTATGAAATTATTAACCTACAAAAAGTATCAGAGCTCAGGTCTCCATAGTGCCTTGGCTGATCTATCCTTATATAAATGATATTCAGCTTCAATAAATGCACTTTAATAAAAAAATAAATTATTGAACAGCAGAAAACAACTATAAAAAGTTGCTATAATACCAAAAGGAGTAATTTAGCTATTAGAAACAATGAATAATCTATCAGATTATTTCTACATATGCTTAAGTGCATAGAATGGATATAAATATACATATTAAAATTATACCAGAAAAATAAACTTTCATATAATTGCATTAATCTATGCAAAAGAAAAACTGTTCAAAAATACTCAGTTGTTTACTAAAAATCCATTATTATCCTCCCATTGTGGTCATAATCTAGAACTTTGGAGAATATTTTGATCATTTCAGTTAACCATCTCGTTTCTTTTGCAGCAAATTGTAACATACAATTATTGACTGATAAAGAAATAAAAGAAATGTGCCCAAAAATTTAGAATAAGAAAGTACAGTGGCAGGTCAGCAGTTTTAGTGAAATGAATATGTTCTGTTCTGCTTTTTGTGATACTTTTGTCATCTGCCAATTTTTAAAAACTGATTTTTTTTTAAAATCTTCATTTAGAATTTTTATTGTTCATGATGTTTACATAGTTGATCAGTGAGGGAAGGAATGAGGGCTAGGGGGAAGTGGATGAGACCATTGATTCCAATTCTTTTTCTTCCTCATGTATCTGGGGCAATGGGGGAAGATAAAGGGAGAAGCCACACCTAGTGTCCCAGTTTCCCCAGGACCCGGGAATGGTGAATGGGCACCTGATATCTTCCCAGGATGCCTGATGTGGAGCATGCTCCAAGGGTTCCGCTTACGTGTTTTTGGTCATTCTGAAATTCTGTCAGTCACACTGATCCAAGAGTGAAGAACTCCTTCCAATGTCTACTGGCTGACATACTCCACCTGAGAGTCTCCATTCATCCAGATATTTGTTGTCATCAATTGGTTGTCGTAGTTGTTCAATTTATTCTGTCCTTTCTCCTCTGTTATGATAGCAGATGTCCTTTGTAGACCCAATGGGCTGCCATATCATCTGTGTGCATCTAGATATGCCATCCACTGCTCTGTCTTTTCCACTGAGGAGGCCCAGTTCTGATACATACACTCCATGGTCAGACCACCAGTCCTGGATGTGAGCCCTCATGTCCTCGCACACCTCAACGTGTGCCATCCCCTATATCTGTACAACCCCCCACACCAATCCCCCCACTAGGCTCACGAAGTCGGCACCCAATATGCAGGCTGATCTAAGAACCAAGGCCAGGTGACACAGACCCCTCTGGATCCCTGCCATTTCCAGACTCATGGACCCAGCACACACATACCCCACACACATCTTTAGAAAAAAAAAAATAGAATAGTCTATGTGACTATGCTGGCACACTGGTATGGTTAACACCGTTTGGCATTAACCAGTCCCAGAATACCTGCCAGCTATTAGCTGGTTTTCTCCCAGCAGTGTAACACTTGCCCAGATACAATGCCACCTAGGCTATAGAACACCTAGAACACAATAGAACACCTAGGCTATTGCCTCTAGCTGGGGAAAAACTGATTTGCAATGATTTCTTTTCTCTAGATAAACATGAGTATTCACTTCCATGCCTAACCTTTATTTCATATTCTTTCTGTTAAAGTGAACTGCTCTAAATAGTGTCTAAGATTGAGGCACTACTAAGTTATTTTACATGGTACAAGTTCAGTACTTACAAATGGAATTGTGAAGTTGCTGCTTATATAATGAAGTAACTCAAACAAAACATGCAATATAGGCTGTGCAATAGAAAAAAAGATTGGCTAGAAAAGAGATTTATGAAGTGCATCAGAGGAACCCCCTTGCTCTCTGCCTAGAAGCATTTCTGGAAAATTGCTTAGGGAAGTGGATCCAGAGTATGTCAATCTCACTGAGTCTTGATGGCATTGATTAAACCCTAAGATTACAGAGATGGCTATAATTTGCATGACAAGGAATAGACAATAGACACACATGTTCAAGCTGTATAGAGTCAGTCAGAAGCCAGTTACTTCAACATCTAGCCACCAGCTTTGAAACTGGTGTAACATTTACCTCAAATCCTTTGTCCCGCTTTCCTAATAGTTCAATTATCCTGAAAAAAAAAAAGAGGTTTATTTGCCATATTTCAATGAATTGTGTTTGAAACCTCACCCAACCTTGGTTTTGAATTGTATGTGTTTGTGGATAATCTCTATATCTTCAAATACTTTTGTACCTACTACATTAAAAAGGATTCTGTTCAGAAACTCAGAAAATTTTAAACAAACTGGAGAGTTGCTGCTCATAATAGAAATGGTTTTCCCACAGTTCCCTGGAGAGTCCAGCAGTCATTTTTCTTGTTTATTGAATCAGCCAAATAGCGTAATCATGACCATATCCTAAGGGAATTTCAGCAGGTTGAAACCACTGCAATGTCCTGGATCAGGAAAAATGAATATTCATCAGCTTTAGTAAGGATTAGCCCTACCTCCTACTGTTTTGGTTAATTCTTAAGTTTGAATGTAAAAGGCCATTTACATCCCCAAAGCTTCTAAACCTGGAGAAGATAAACAATTTTTAATGCAACAATTTAGTAAGAAAACCTGCCTTTAAAGGGAGACATTTAGGTAATTTTACCAACCTAGGCATTCATTTCCCTTAAAATCAGTCATTTAAATAGTCTGAAAGGTGATTTTCAGTTCAAGAGTAACCTTTGGCTATTGTACAAAGAGTAGGGAACATTTGTTCTGGGGTGCTTGTGGACCTGAAATAAGCACGCATCAATTTGTATATTAGGGCATTTTATTTAACCCCTTTAGAGTTAAGTATCTCCATTTGTAGGGTGTGACTTCACATCATCACTCTCCAGTTCTGTTGCTATTATTTACCATTCTAATAAATTTTAACCTGGGAGAGTCGCTATTTCTAAATCTATATTCCTTCCTACTAATGCTATGTTTGTGCTTGACAATCTGGTGTATACCTGCCACAACATGTCTCATAGAACAATCCTGAGAGCCATAGCTTTAAATATTATTATTTTTATATTACAAATGAAAGAGCAGAAGCTGAAAGTGGCTTTTGTATTATTTTACAGCAAATAATTTCCTAGATCTACATAGCTCCATATTCTCACAGATTTCTATCATAGACGTTGAAAACAAGTCCCACTTTTGGTGGTGGTTATTTTTTAAGACATATTTGTGATTGTTTAAGAAATGTAAAGATGTTTGGAGTGACCCTTGACTAGCAGCCTTAAAATTGAAGACAAATTATTTCAAGTCTTTGTTTTATTGACTTCAATATTTCATCAAGTTACATGAAAATATGAAATCCTGAGAGATGCAAATGAAGAATCACCAGTTTTGAGTCCTTAACACTCCATTTCTGGAAAGTAAACTAAGCCCATAAAGTATAAAGACAAATCATGTTTTCATGAATATTTTGATGCAGTTTTTAAGGTGTTATACTCAGATTTTGAGATTCCCAGAAATCACCAGGAGTCTGAAGTTGATGCAGGTGCACAAGGGTGGTTTATTCAAGTTTGAGCTTCTTGGTTGAGCACAGGCACCTGACTTACCAACCAACAGCACCCCTTCCTGGAGTGTGGCCCCCAGCAGCACATTCACAGGGTTTTTATAGAGGCACTTCATAATATTTGGGATTCTTTCGTATGTGAGATTTTTTTTTAAATTTTCTTCACTTGTTCAAACATTTACTTATATCAGTGCATATTTATGTTTATGCTTTGGATGGCTATCTCTATTTATTATTTATCATTCAAATTTTTCCAGCTTCTGCCTTTGGGAATTTTTCCAGTTGACTCCTGTGCCTTTTTAACATATCTCATTATTGGATGTTTTGTGTAGGTGTATGTGTGTGTGTGCTGGCATGTGTTCTTCTATTTTTGAGTTCGTTACTTTTGGCATGACGAAGTTCTTCAAGCTCTTTTTGCTGCATTTCTACCAAAGTCATCAGTTAGTTATTTATTTAAAAACAAAAATTCTGATTTAATAATATCAGCATGATTCTCTTTTATTTGCATGCATGTCCTGTTGATAACTGCTTCTTAGTGATTACAGTGACAACTTTATATTGCCTCTCTGCTAAGTAAATATATTTTTGTGTTTTGCAAACTAAAGGCTTTGTGTTCTGACCTTGTATCTCAGAGAAAACCATCAAAGTGATATTAGGCAGCAGATTTGGGAAAAGCACAACAACAACAAAAAAAAACTGAATAATGAGCCTTGACTTCTTAATAGCTAAAACAAAGCTCTGATTATTTTAAAAATACCATGTTGTTTTATGAATTTAGTGTTTTTAAAAGGGTATTTACAAATAATTTATGAATGCTATCCATAGGCATACAGTTTAAATACATGTAATATGTTTGCCTTTGTTATAAAAAATACTGATTAAAATTACCATTTTTTTAAAAAGTGTGTTTATTTTTATTTATTCGAAAGGGCAACTGAGAGACAAAGATTTTTCATTTCTCCATGTGGATCTCCAACATTGGTAACAAGAACCCAAGTACTGGATTTTTCAGGATAAGAATGAGCAGAAAGTAGAGCAGGGACTGCAAAAGGCGCATGAACTCTGGCATTCCACTGTGGTTTGCTGTTTCCTAGCAGGAATTAACCCTGATTTCCCAAACCATGCCCCAGTCTTAATACTGTTGTACATTGAAACACGGAATAAATTTAATTAAAACATTTTAAGTTTTTAAACATTTAAAAATTTTCATTTTATTTGAGAAAGAGAGAGAGATTTTCTATCCACTGGCTCTCTCAATTTTCTGGAACAATCCAGGCTGGGCTAGGACAAAGCCAGGAGCCCTGAATTCAGTTTGTATCTCCCACGTGGGTGGCAATGACACAAAGATTTGAGCTTTCATCTGCTACTAGCCAAGGTAATTAGGAGCAGAGTTAGGACTCAAAGCCAGGTATTCTAATGTGCAATGCAGACATTTCAACTGGCCTCTTAGCCTCTGTGCCAGGAGGTTAAGATAATCATTAATAATTTAAATTCTATTTGCATTCTGGTAATAGTGTACATACTTGGTTAATATGTTTGGATAATTTTAATAGGAAAATAAGAGTGATTTTTTTTTCACTGTTTTGATATCATAAGCACATGATATTGGGGAATGTTAAATAATAAAAATAATTTTTGTCATAACATTTTATCTCTTATTCATTTGTTTTAATTTTTAGAAAGAACTTTAAAATAACATTTATTAAAATTCGTATTAAGGTTATGTAAACTTGGAAGCTGGCACAAAGCAGATAAAGCAGATTTCAACTTATGCAATGGGATTTTGCAATGTAAGATCTATCTTCTTTTCTTCAATAAGTAAGGAAAATTAGATCCATACTAATAGCATCAGAACATTGCCTGGAGCTTAAAATGTGTCATAAATTAAAGAAGTATAGCTCATCCAAAGAGATGTTAGGAGTCCGCTGTATAAGAAGGAACCGTTGCATGTATAATAATTAGATAATCATGGCTCCAGTTGGTTTTTTTTTCAGATTTATAATTCATGCAATATCCACACTTAACAGGTACAAATCTGTGCTTTTTGGTACATGTGCTCATGAGCATCTTTAATATTGCCACTAATTTCATGACATTTATTACTGTGAAAAGGAAATCCGCATTTACCCCCCTCCTACCATATGAATCCTGGTAAGAACCAATCTAATTTGGTCTGCATAGATTTGCTGCTTCTGAACATTTTGTGGACATAGAGTCATTGTGGCCTTTGGTGTCTGCTTTCTTCCACCCTGGAGATCATTTCCAAGATTCATCCATGGTGCAGCATGGAATAGCACAGTATTCTTTTTTTTATAGATATTTATCCATTTGACAATAAATGGACACTTGTATTATTTTCATTTTTTGGCTGTTATGAACAATATTGCTATGAACATCTATGGATTCAGTTCACTAATGCATAAATATATATATATATATATATATAAGTGCAATTGCTTAGTAGTATGGTGATGTCATAAATAGTTTTTTGAGGAATTACTAAGCTGTTTTTTTGAAGTAGCTACATAATTTACATTATGATTAATAATATACGAGAGTTCTGTAATCTGTATTTTCCTTACTCTCACTTGTAATTGTCTAGAAGATGTAATGAAACTTTGGGATGAGGACAATGAATCTGTTGTTAAATATTCATGTTATTATAAAAATAGCTTCCAGCAGAACTGTGACGTAAAAATAAATATACCTTTATCAAAATAGATGCGCCTTTATAATGCTATGTAGCTACCCTATTGCATAGTATACAATTATATTTTCAAAGTGTTGACATGGCTAATTAAAATGTTTTCTTGAAATTATTTAATTTTTTAAAATATACTGTTTTAGTCTATTTTCTGTTATTGCATCAAAATCCCTGGTGCTGGGAACTTTAAAAAAGTTGACTGTACAGTTTTTGAAGCAAAAAAAAAAAATCCAAGATGTTTCAGTTCTCTCTGCTTGGCTTTGATCATGATTACTTGATGCTTGGCAGATGACAGCATGGTGGAAATAGGCCTTACTGGGAGGAAACAGCTCCTGAGGAAACGAATCAGGCACTGGGCTTGCTCCTTTGAAACTACATTTGTAGATCCCATCAGTCTTCATTTTGTAAGGTTCCACCTTCTCAGCACCCTGAGGCACAGAAGGGCTTTCCAGCACCTGAAGCTTTATTGTCAGTACACTCAAAGCACATCCAAAGAGAATCATATACTAGCGAACATTTTTCTCCAAATGTGAGTATGGTAAGGGTTTCTGTACTAGTTGATGTAGCATGCACTTGAACTTTTGCACTGACTACACAGAAGGGTGTGTTACTTAAATGTAAAAGTTCAAGTGCATTTGGGAGATAAATTATTAAAGAATAGTCCCCAGTGATATTCTATATATATTCACTAGTAGGGGATACCTAAGGTATAGAGGTTGAGTTTAATTTAACAGAGTTAGAATTGGCAAAATGGATAAAAGCAATCAAGCCTTCTTAGTGTCACACATTTTAATTTAGCTCACTGGGTATGAGATATCTGAGTTTATTTCTGAAAAAAGTGTTACTCTAAATTATTGCAATAGTTGCAGCTATCAACTTCTTTGTTAATGTAGAAGCAAATTATATCATCATATAAAAAAGCTGTGCTAAAAATTTACGTTTGGATGTACTATAGGCAATACCTTTTGTCTTGTTCCCAATATTTTGAATTTCTTTTCATTGTGAATCAGGCTCTATTATAATGATTAATAGATTTTGTAAGGACATAATAGTGACTTAAATCAAACCTGAAGGAGAAAGTTACAGCTTTATTGTTATGCAGTAATGCCCAAATTACCTTAATACTTTCCCCATATATTATGCATTATTGTCCTTACCAGAGATTCCTGAGATATATGTGGTAAGCAAAATCTTTCAGGAGGCAAACCAACACTGTAAAATGCCTACCATGAAGCTTATGTTCTTCAGCTATGGACTAAATCTCTCAGGCCTTTGTAGAAGTGTGGCATATTTTGAAAACTTTGATTTTATGTATCTGATGATTTTCATTTTATGTATTTGTTTCAGAAGCAGAAAGAAACAAAGGAGGGAGGGAAGCAAGGGGAAGGGAGAGGAAGAGATAGATTCCATTTGTTAGTTCATTTACAAATAGTGAGAGTGAAGTGGGCTGAATCTAATTACTGGGAGCCCAATCTAGGTCTCTATCTTCTGTGACAGGTCCCCAACTGCTCAAACCAACACCTGCTGTCTGGAAGGGTGTGTGTTAGTGGAACAGAGGAAGCAGATCCAGGATGTAACCCATGTACTGTAACCCATGTTGTAGTGTTTTGTGTGTGTTGGATCACATTCCTACACCTGACTTGGGATGCATCACATTCATTGATTCAGTGCATACTTTTCCTGGTGCTGTTATGGTGCTGGTAAATGGTGACATGCAAGTGTCTTTTTAGGTATTTGTCCAGAGCTCTAACTACACAGAGGATGTGTTACAACAATTCCTAAGTTTTCTCTCTGCTGCTATTGGAACAGAGTGATAAGTTTATGGCAGATGTTCAAGAGAGTAGGTTTGCTTGCAGGCCAATTATATTCAAATCCTGAAGCATGGATATGCATATAAAATAAGCAAAGTATGTTCCATTTCTTAAGGAGTTTCATAATCTGGGAGGCCGAATGGAATAAATTAAATATACAAGTTATTGAATGATAATATTATTACTATATGATAGTCAATAGAGTTTAGAGGAATCACATATAATATCTTAGTAGTTAAGTTTGTTTGTAACCTTGTACAACTTTCTTTTTTTATATGTCAAGTAATTTAATATTCACAATAATTTCCTTTTTAATTATTTATTTCCTTTTTAATATTTTTTACATAATTGAGGGGGATGCACACCCACACGGGCCTCTGAATTGGTGGGGATGGTCAGGCATGGAGAAAGGTGTATCGGATAAATGTTGAAATATTTTTTTTTGTCTTGTGTCCACAGGGGAGGGGGCTGCCCCTTGCTTTGAAACCAGCACCAGGAATGGTCCCTTGATGATGCTTTAGAGAATCGAATGTGGGGAAACGTGTTCAGAGTTTTTGAGAGTTTTGATAGTTCTTTGAAGTTGTTGGTTTCATTGCTCCAGGGTTGAGAAAATCTTTCTAAGGTCTGTTTGTTGACAGAGTCCATGTTAGTGCATCCACAGACCCAGGGACATGTTGCAAAGCTTGGCCAGGAGAATTGTCTAATCCATTCTGATTTCCATTCTCTGACAAGGCAGTTGACATCTCCTGCTGGCTTAGATGAGCTGGCTGTCATGTCCTCTGTGCATATGTTGGCATGCTGTCCGCTGCATGGGCATCCACACCTGAGGAGGTCCAAAGTTGGACAACACATCCTGTGATTTTTTCCCCTGTGGTGGGGTTCTGAGTCCAGCAGTCCATTGGGGGTCCCTCAAGAAACCTCAGCTGGGGTAACCTTAGACTTACATTTTGTGTGTGTGCCAGCCAGTAAAAGGTCAGGTGTAGTCTGTCATCTGCACCAGCCAATACATATATTGGTGGATGCAGGCGCCTCTCAGTTCTGCCCCAGCCCCATACCTCACATGAACTAATAGATGCTATGGCCCTGCCAAGCCAGCCCTCCACAGAACCAGTCCTCATGTATACCAGCAGTTGCTACAGCCTAGACAGAGCAAACCACAATATCCCCACTAGGCCCACCCAGCCCTGTATTTTTTGCATGTGCCAGCCTCTGTTGCAGCCTAGCCCACCCCAGATACATCCAGTACAGTTCTCATGCAAACCCATGTGTGCTATAGCTTAGCTTAGCCCACTCCACCCCCAGATCCAGCCCTTACTTGTGCCAACAGGTGCCTCTGTTTTATTCAGCGTGGTCTGCCCCTAGCACTAATTTTTGTACTCACCAACGGTAGGTACAGCCTACTAGGGGAATGCCTACAGTTCCCCTGCCTGGCGTGCTCTCAGGCAGTGGGTGCTACAGTCAAGCCTTATGTGACTTGCACCCAGTCCTGACTCTAGCCAGTCCCAGTCCCAGCTCTTGCTCATCTGGGGAGTTTCTGAAGTTCCCCTACCAGGCCCATTCCCAGCCCTGTGTCTTGTGTGTGTCAGGGGTGCTGCATCACAGTCTGTGCTGGCCTGCCACCAATCTTGGCTCATCCAACCCACACCCAGTGCAATTCTTGCCAGTGAGTTCTGCAGCCCGACCCAACCTGTCCTCTTGCCAGTAGCAGTCATCATGTGAACTGGAGTATGTTGGCTGTGCTACTGGGTCTGGCTTTCCCCCTGTCATGGCTCTTGCTGGTACCAATGTAGAACTTTTAGTTTTCTACTTGTCAGTGAAGAAGATAAGTTTCAAAAGGTTGAGCAACTTGATCTATTTCACAATTAAGCAGTCTTTGCCGCTGTCCACAAAACTTGAATTAATCTTGCATCCACTGAATCTTTCATAAACTGCATTTTACAAGGGGGCATTTTCTTAACATTAATTAGCTGCAATGCATCAGTAGAAAGGTATTTCTTTCTTTAACTGCATTTTGATATAGTAACAGTTATGAGAAAAGCAAAGTAAACTTTTGATTCTTTCCACCTTTTTTTAATGAGTTGTCCAAGAAATGAGATGGCTTTCTAACATCTGACATAGATTATCATTAAGTGTTTTTTCTTGCAGTATCATTATAAACTTATTTACGTAAACATATTTACTGCAGTCAGATTATCCCATTACAGCTCAATTCAGCCTACGTTTAGTTAGTGGGAAATGATTCAAGTTGTTTTCTTTTCATATGATCCCAGCAGTCTTATATGGCTTCTGGACTTTTTAGGACATCTTGTATGTTTTCTTCTTCAAAATTAGAATGCATAATTTCTTTAAGGAAATATACATTCATATAGTGTAAAAATAGTATTTACAGCCACATGTGGATTGTTGGATCTATTACTACTTTTAAAACCTTTGCTGAAAAAAGGAAGAAGTATTTTGTATTGTTTGTTAAACTACTCTACTCCTTTCCCTCCTTTCAGTTACAACGAGAAAACTAAAAACTGTAAGGTTAAATAAGTTGCGAGCATTATATGGATGAAGGATTTGAATCCACAAAGTGAATCCACGATACCCATTGTTGGTATAATCTAAGCAGGATCTTTCACAGGATAGTAGCTAGGCTATTTTTGCAGGCAATATAATTTGAATTGAAATAGAGAGGAAAAGTATATGAGTGAATATATTTATTAATGCAGTAAGTAACAAAAGATATTTTCACTGATACTGTTAGGAATTAAGAAAATCAATTTAAGGTTCATTTTAAAAAGTAAATAGTGTAAATGTGTGATATTTAGATTGGGAAATGGTGAAAACGTAAACATTTGAATGAATTTGTGAAAATTATTAAATTTTTATAGCTTTAATAAGAAGTTTTTTGACTGAAGCAATAAATGTTTAGATGAGACATGAATGGTAAAACTGAAAGAATAGGTAAAATAGATGTAGTTGATAAATAATAACATGAGAAATGGTAATCTTTTTAAGTTAGGTGTGTATTTGGTGCCTTAAATTATCTCTGATTCCAGTTAAATCTTATGAAAGTTATTTACCCTTCTTACTTTTGAGGAAAGTGAGGCTAAGAGAAGATTTGAATTTTATTTCATGAGTGGTACTGTATTCATCCAGCCAATGATAGTTGTAGAGTTGCAGATAATTTATGACTGGGAATTTACTACCTTCAATGAAATATGCTTTTTGACTATTAAACAATGGACTATATTTTGTGATGCCTTTCAACATGAGGTAGTTATTCTCAACCTCTTGAGCCACGATTCTTGCAATTGTTAATTCGGTTGATCATTTTCCAAAAATATTTGTTGAGTGGATAGAAAAATGAATGTAATACCTTACGACTGTATCAGTAAGAGACAAACGTAGCATGTACTCCCACTGATTTGATGATCAAGTGAGAAAGGAGAGATGATCTAGTGAAATATAGCTATGTTGATGCAGCTCAATGCAGAAATATCTTACCCAGATTTACACTCACCTTTTTCTGGTTGTTAATAAGTGAAGTGAATATTGGAGTAGTGAATTTTGGAAAACTGGAGACCATTTATCTAAAAACATAAATATGCCAATGCTACCATCCCATGATAATTATAATCATTATTAATACCATTTGGGGAGGGGGTGGGTGTTTTGGGTGTTTTGGTCAGCAGTGAGGACAATGTTTTTATAAATGCCTCTCAGAGTACCTGGAACCAAGTGCTGGCTCTGCAGCTGCTTCTCCCATCCTACTATTATGCTCTCTTAGAGGCTCCAAGTGATAGCTCAACTACAAGGGTCACTGCCACCCATGTGGGAGATCCACTTTGATTTCTGGGCTTCTGAATTTGGTCTAGCCCAGAGTGGCGACTGTGGCATTTGAGAAATATACCAGGATAGGGACAATCTCTCTATCTCTCTGACTTTGCCTTCCTCTAACTTACTCCATCTCACTCTTTATAAACAAAAATTTAAAAGAATTGGTTTACAAGTCCTAAGTATTTTTCCTATACATAACCATGCATTTTCTTCTATAACCATTGGATTACACTGACTGCTTTTTTAATCATTCTGAAAGCTATATAGTATAATTTAGCATAATTTGATTTGTTGACTACTTTGGGATGTTTGGATAATTTCCCATTTTTTTTTATGTTGTGTGATTTACTGGAATGAAAACTCAGATGAGTGCTTGCCTCTATTTGCACTTATTTGTTACAGTTTCTTTAATTTGAACTAGTAGATCCAGATGTATGAACAAATTTAAATTCATACTTAGGATATTTTATAGTAATTGTTAAAAAATTATTCCCACAATCTCAGTGATAATCTCGGGATGCAAGTATTTCTGATTATTTTTTAAAAGATAGATCTTATTCTTCAGGGCTGTCTTCAGTTCACAGGAAAATTGAAGAAAGAGTCATAAATAAGGGTCTTTCCTTTTAATCACATGTTCCAACATATGCATCACCTTCTCAGTTAACAGTATCTTCTTTCTGAATGGTGCACGTGTTGATTGTTGATCTTACATTGCAGTATCTTATTTAACTTCATCTGTGTTATACACAGACACCCTGTCAGCTGTGCGGTTGCCATGCTCTTGCTGGCTCAAGCAGATCAAACTACAGAAGTTACAGCTATCTGTTCTTAGGCTAAGCGTGCATGCGGCAGCTTCTCTCCAAATGTGAGGGGTTTGGGGGTGGGCATTGTGGTTTAGCAGGATAAGTCAGAGCATATAGTGCTGGCATCCAATAACAAAGTGACTACTTTGCATCTGATCCAGCTATCCTTTTAGCACCTGAGAAAAGCAACAGAAGATAGCAGGAATACTTAGCCACTTGTCACCCACATTGGAAACCCTGATGGAGCTGCTCTCTCCTAACTTAACCTGGCCCACCCACCCTTGCTTGTTTGAGCCATTTTAGGAGGGAACATGTGGATGAAAGATACTTCTCTACATCACTTTCTGTCACTCTGCTGTTCAAATAAACAGGATAGGCAAATGTCATAAATATATTTACAAAAAACAATTCACAAAATGAACATAGATAGTTTCTTTAACATGAAAAGTTTATAAATATATTCAATGAAGATAAATCCAAAAGAAGAAAAGCTACATTAATCCCATGTATGCATACAAGATATTTTTCCAGTTAAATAGATTGTTTGAATCAATTACTGGTTGATTTTCAGTTACTTCTTATTCTAATTCTAGGAAGACATTTCTGATCTGAGTACAGTGCTCAGAGAATTTAAAAAAATTGCACAGTTGACCTCTGGGGTTCATGTTTTTTATTGCTGTGCCAGTGTGAACTGGAATGGTAAGTATCTGTGTTAATGTGCTTCATCTCTTCCTTAATGTAATTTAAATTAATTCTGTTTATATTACAATAAAATCATGTCACTCATGATTGGGTTTGTCATTCTGCAAATGCAGTCTGGGTGCTATTCAATTTCAGGAGAAAACAATTCGGGCTGTTGTGGGCACAAATATGCAATTTGTCCTCCTGTAACCATGGAGATCTATGTGCATTTAATGCTGTGCTTCATAGCCCTGCAGATCAGAGGAAATCATTCTTGGAAGATTATAGAATTCACAAGTCAGCCTATACAGAGGCATGTTAGTGCATACAAAGTTACACACATGCACGTATAGATTCATCTCTGATAGCCGATGCTTTTAGTCAATTCTATTCAAAATCAGTAAGCAAGCCAAACTGAATAGATGAATAATTACAGAATTAATTTGAGCATATACAATTTAAAGGAGAGTCAACTTGTTTACTGAAGGAGCAAGTCGTTATTGAATGTTCAATAATCTCTTCACATACTATTTTGGAATGTTCTACTAATTGTGTAGCCTGTGTTTTAATCTTGCTTCCATGAGACTTTTTGTTCATTCACTCAATTAATTTTAAACATACTTCAAAATAAAGTCCTTTATATTTGTTATCTTTCAGTGCACGATCCCACCTTGTAACCATTTCTCTTCTGTTGTTTTTCCCCTTTTGCATGTCAGCCATTGCCTACGCATGCAGGGGATCTGTGCCAGCTATACCGATGGCTTCCTTCCTCCATGTATCCCATCAGGTTTTTCTTACTACTCTCTTTTTCTATTTGATTTCTATGATTTAGTGTCTGCCTTTAGTATACATGCAAATACACATCTATTTCTCTGTGTGTTTTTAAAAATTATGCAACAACTTCCCCTTTCTGCCTCCTTTTAGAATGTAAGGATTTTTTTTTTGTTATTTTCTTTAGGATTTATTTATTTTCATTGGAAATTCATATATACAGAGAGAGGAGAAGAGACAGAGGGGACGATCTTCTGTCTGATGATTCGCTTCCCACATGAGGGCAGCGGCCAGAGCTGAGCTGATACAAAGCCAGGAGGCAGGAGCTTCATCCAGTCTCCACCATGGGTTCAGGGACATGAGGCTTTGGGCCATACACTACTTCTTTTCCAGGCCACAAGCAGGGAGCTGGAAGGGAAGAGGAGATGACTGGGGCTGGAACCGGCACCCATATGGGATCCTGGCACATTCAAAGTGAGGACTTTAGCCTCCAGGCTACCAGGCCAGGCCCAGGATGCAAGGATCTTCAGGGCAAATGCCAGCCAATATTATTTGCTGCCTGCATTGAAATCACTACATTTCCCAATCCACTGCATCTTAAGGATTGACTCTCCAAATCTGTGAAATATTTTACCAGCATTGTTTGAGTGTGTCCCAGGAAAGGTGATTAAGGGCTGACTCAGAAGGGCAGAGGTCCTTTTATGTACTTTTACTTGGTTTTCAAGTCAGGCATATGATGGTGAAATTTAGCTGACATCTTAGGGAACATGAAAGTGGAAGCTATTTGCAAGAATAGTTACATAGAAAATTAGAATTTTCCGTCTTGAAGACTCTATGAAGTTTGTATAGGTTTCTTGTCATTTTTAATAGTTTTCTTCTAAATGAGAGACAGATGAATCATATGCAAACCACCCTCATTCAACTTCAACAACAATTGTCATATATCTCACAAATAAACCATTTTACCTCCACTGTTCTTTTCCACTAAGCAGTTCTAATGCCTTTCTGGTTTTATTTTCCTATATCCAGTGCTTTTTTACATATGCTGCCAGATTAATTTTTCTTAATCTTGATTTTGGTAATGTTAATTGTCAGCTCAAAAGCATTCAGTAGCTCACTTTTCCAAATTAATAAACCACATGCCTTCATCTGACACTTAGTATTTTCCGTAACACTGCCTTAAGTGTTCCCTCTAGCCCTGTCAGTTGGCCTACCTTGTAATTGCAGACTCATTCTTCCATCTGCCATGGTAGGCCATGACCTGACAATTGTTTCCATATCCATGGCATTTTTCTGACCCATCTTGTCTGTGCCCACACTTTTCTCAGTGGTGCTAAAACACACATTTTTTAAAAAAGTATCATCCCTATAGCATTTATCACATTCTATGTAACATGTTGAATTTTGGTGTTTATGTCTTCTGAGGATAGGGTTTCTAGTTTATTTCTTCTTGGATATCCCATAGACATTTGTTTACAGGGAGTCCCTGGGATGTAATTAATGAATTCAAGGATGAATCACTGGGCATACACTGGTCATATCCTTCTTTTCTGTTTGTCAGCTGATCTCACATACTGATTTTAATATTAAGAGATGTGTTCTTCTTGGGATCCTGAGAGTGATAGATTATATTTTCATTAAATATATTTCATTCAGATTCCTAAATAGTATCATAAAATATATGGCAATTGACTATTTATAATGTTATGTTATTCTTTCAGTGAAAACCTCCATTACACTGAAAATAAAGTGTGCCAGTGTGCTCTTTCTGTTCTCTTAAAAAAAGAGAGAGGTGGAAGAAAAAATATTGAAAGGAGACATGCTTTTCCAAAGACGACTAAAGGTTCTTCGGATCTTCAATTGGTTACCTGGAAGAAAAATGATTTTTAGTTTCATTATTTTGAAAAGTTCACATATGACATTTTTTCGGCTTACTGAATCCCGTTTCCTCACTGTATAATTTTATATTTGCAATTTGTCTGTACCCTCAATATTCATATATCAAATAGTACTTACATATTACAGAAAATAATACATGTCCACATTCAATTGGATTTCACACAATCTCACCTTTTCTCATCCACTCTCTCTTCTATTTTGCTTTACCACTGAGGGAATTAAGTTGCCTTGTCCCAGACACCTTGATTCTCACATGGATCTCTGACAAAGTTACCAAGAGGATCTTTTTTCTCTGCTCTCCCACCCATGTTATAACCTGCCAGTTCTCATACAGCATCCAGAGTGATTTTTTTAAAATGCTAACTAAAATACAGAATGCATTAACTTGACATCCCAGATCATCAACACATTGTATTTTAGAAATTTTGTCTTGTATATTTCGTGGAACGTATTTGTACTATTATTATTCAGATAATTTTACATATGTATGGTTAAATACTATATAGGGCATATTTATACTAATACTGGTCATTATTTACCTGAAAGTAATATTTAATCAGATATCTTGCTTTTTTATTATTTATAAAACTGGCAAATCTATGACTTCCCACTATCTTAGAATAAAAGCAATTTCTTTATAGTGGTGCATGGTGTTCCATACATGGCCAGAATTCCAGGATGAATGGGTGATGAACTCTGGCTTCTCTCCCTTAACTCATCTTACAGCTTCCTACTATGTTATATACTCTCATGTTAGAAACTTTTTTTCTGAATGCTCTTTTTACTGTGTGTACAGAAACTACCAAAATAATCTTATTTAGTACTATAAACCATTTCAATCTTGATCCCTTGTACTCTATTCTTGCTTTTTTTTTTAAAAAATAGTATTTATCTATTTCTAGCATCCACATCTATGGGATTCATAGTATATTGTGTGCATTTCCTTTTTTAGCATTTTACTTTACTTTAAATATTTATTTAGCATTTACTTTTGCATTTACATAAACATTTAAATGTTTATTTAATATTTACTTAGTTTTAAATTTACACAAATTAAAAGTGTCAGTTAGTAATGCAGAGTTTCTGTACAGAAGAAAACTATACACATGTTTGTTTACCACTGTGCTCCAACTACCCATAACAGTGTCTGGCACATAAATGTGTTCACTGGATGGTTCTGGGATAAATAACCCAGTAAAATCTGTGGATATAGGGAATATGAATTTAAAAAATGGAATAATAGTCTCTCATGTAATTCAGAGACAATACAATATGAATAATTGTGCATCAAAAATAAAGACCAATCCAGTATGTTCTGTTTATAGCCCAGCAATAGGCCTATATTTATGAGAAAAAGAAATGTTCTTATGTAGGATCACATTATTTTCCGTTAAATGTGGTAAGTACCGTTTTGGATACTGCTGTTGCCTAAATGTACCATTCTCTTGTTACATGTTATTTTCCATTGGCTTTTTAGAACTTGGAGTGTTGCTCTGTGGCTCTATTGATGTCAGTGAAATAACAAAAATGTTCAGATGGAAAAAAAATCAGCATAATAGACTTGCCTGACATTTCTGCTGTAATCTCTTTTTAGAAGGGTTAACATTTTTCTGGGCAAAGGTGGCAGAACAATTTGTATTAAATGTTTCAGCTCTCAGAAAGCCCACTCTGTTTCTGTTCCAATATATTTGTACCTAGCAAAATATTATCTTATTCACATCCTAGATGTTGGGTCTCGCTGCTAAAGATTAGATAAGGCTGCTTTAAAAGCTTCTAAAGGAAAATAAAATGTTCATATTGATGACGAAGCAAGAACAAAGAGTAGCAACAGGTGATTCTTGCGTAATGAAGATGACTTTCTTGGAAATACAGATAAATTACCCATTTACTAAAGATGAACCTATTCTTAGGGGAAATCGTGGTACTCTGAAATAAGATCAGTCGTATTCCACACTGGCTCCTTCTTGCAAGTATCCGATGCTTGATGTTAAGCCATAACTAATCAATATGCTTCATTTTTCAAATATGCAAAATATCTTGGTGGGTTAAGGCTGGGTGCAAGGAATATTTAGGCTGAAGAAGTAATGTTTCATGTGTTTTCTAAACTTGATATAAAGATATTCTTACAATTTTGTAGTTAATGTAGTAAAGTAAGTAAATTCAACAATCATAAAGGAGTGCAACGGTGGATATGGCAACAACCGTTCAAACCCAAAGACTTGGTGTGAGGCAATAAGAAACATCCATGGAGAGAGAGAGCAGCACTGACCAGTTCTCCAAGAACCAGGTCACGGCAAGCCAACTTTAACAACAGTGGGAGGTAATACAAGTTTTAACTTTGACGGGGCAAAAAATGCTTCCTTCTTTTTTAAAAAGGAATACGAATCATAATTTCTAGATTTATAAAAGTCAAGTAAAAGTACTCCAATTGAAACATTTTTTTGAAAGAGTCAGAAATATAGAATATCTAAATTGGCAAAATTTAGTTTAGCTTAAAGAGACTGAATAGCATAGTAACCTTAGGTAATGCAGAGGCATGGTTCTGATACGTACCTGAAATCTCTCCATCCATCAATCCATACTATGTCTTCATTTACCTTTTTCTCTCTTATAAGAAAATTACCTGTTTGTTCTTTTATCTAGGATAGGGGGGTATCATCATTACATGTTCTTTGGATAACAGTTTGCCACCATTATTTAATAATAAGTCATTTTTATGGATACAGAATGCTTATTTAGGAAATCATGTCTCTTAGTTACTTCTTTGGGAAAAAAAATAAAGGCTTTTGAAAATAAAATTTTCAATTCTGGAAGACCACTCTTCCTGCAAGACAAATTCTATATTCTTTGACCTAAATTAATTATCCTTACAATGAAAATTCTGACTAATAATAGAATTCAGGCTTAAGAGATTTTCAGAATACTTGAAGAAATATTAAGGCTCAAGGAAGTAAAATTACGACATACTTGAGGGATGTTAGCTAAAAAAATTCTCATCATGAGGGAAAAATTAAATATAATTGGAAAAATAAGTAAATGCTATACTTTTTAGAGATAAAGGATATAATCAATGGGAATGCATCATAATTACTTTGCAAGGAGTACTATGATTGATTATGCTTCTGTCTGCACCAAGACCTGTAGGAAAGTTGGCAGACTCAAAGGGAAATGTAAACAGACACTGAGAGAACACGTCGGAGAATATATGCCTAATGTACTTACATTGACTTTGCCCGTAAGTCTAAAATAGAAAGCCCTACTCCTGCCTCTGAAGTAATCTTATTCTGCACCTACATGATTTTGAGCTCATTATATTCTAGCTATAAATTACAGCTGGAATGGCATTTTCAAATTGTGGGAAGGACATACCATTCAAATCAAATGATGTGTTTTGAGTGCCAGTGTCAGTACATCTTGTGTCTGTGACCTTGAAAATTACTTTATCATTTTTGGAAATGAGCTTCTATTTTCTGTTTTATAAAATGGATTCTCGCTTTACTTTAAGCAATTCAATTTCATTGATGTTGACAATGTCAAACTAATTTTTTGAAAAATTAGTAAGAAAAGTTTAAAACTACCTCGCTAAATGAGGAAGTGAGGGGAGTACATTCACAGTTTCTTCTATAACATGTATATATTAACAGTATACAAACACTGTTGACACATTAATTGAAAAAAATGTTGAATGAGTTGCCCAATTTATTTTGGATGTCACCTTCATTATGAATGACTAGAGTATGTTGCTGACTATCTGAACCAGGATAATGAAGCAGAAATTACCAAGCTGTATTTCACCTAAATAAATGTGTAGTTTCATCTGTACCATTCAATGATGGTACTCTTTTTAGTATGGCACCAGCATGGGCATGATTCTCACCTAGGACTTGTTTCTCTCACATTTTTTCTTTCACACTCATTAACCGTAAAAGTACCTGGAAGACTTGGTGGCCTTTTCCTTGTTGACTCTATTCTCATAGTGCTGCTAGAACTGCAGTCGCTGTCTATATCCTATCAATGTTTTCATTCTTTTGTGTACCACGGTAACGGGACAGCCTGCTTGTTCATACGCTATTAGAAACAATTCCAAGTATCTTCTTATGAACTTGCTTGGGAATTTTGAAAAGATCTTTAATTTATAATTTATTTAGGAATAACCGAAAGGCTTGGTTTGATGTGCAAATGCATATTTAGATAGTGATAAAGTGCTACTATTGTTTTCCTAGGAAAAATAACCATTAGCAGCCTCATGGGTTGGATTGCAATCATTTGGGTCACTATGTGCTCCTGTAGATCTTCCTCTTTTATCCTTCCATCTCCATACCAACATTACCACAATTGGTTGCTGTGTTTATTATCATCTCCTGTTCTCCCTCTCCATCTCACCTTTTCTTTTTACCTTATATCTTCAAATCCTTTATTTTCTGGATTGCCATACCGTTAATAACTTCAAATGCACACATCAAATTTCAGGAATTTGATGATAGGTTGCTTAGGTGACTAGCTTGCTTAGGTGACTCTCTGTTGGTAGATCCTATACAGTTTTACCTGGTTTTCAATTCACCAAGAAAGAAATTTATCTTAACTCAGTTTCACTCAGCCAGAGTTGAGAGTGAGATTTGCATATTGGTTTACCTTGAACCTGTTACATGCAATGTTTTGGTATAACTGTTGATAATTCCTATTTCCATTCTAAATTCTTTTCATAGTTGACTTGAAAAATTGTAGGTGAAAACTTATGTGATTGAATTCATTTGTGATATTTTACAAATGATTACATAAGGCATGTTCTTCATGTAAAACACTGAAATTCTTAAAAGACATATGCACACACATTTTATACATACTCTTCAAACTATTCTACTGTAAAGGAAAAGGGTAATATATTTATATTTTCTTTAAATTTTTTAAAGTTTTTTGTGGAAATATTGAGTGGCAAGATAAAAATATAGCAATAAATACAGGAATATCTCTTATGTTATATTTAATGTTAAGGACAGGAAGAAGGGTACATAAACAATCTCAAACTTTGCCATAAAATACTGTTGACATTTCAGTAATCATAAATACATCTTGTGTGTTGATGGTGTCACTGATGATGCTTGACACTGTCTTGCCTCTTCCTGCAGTGTCCCAGTGACATGTAAATCATCCTCACAAATAGAACTTGCAGGCAATGAAACTTCTCATAATCATATATTATACAAATGAGCTCTTGCTGCTTTATGTTTGTTATACACCTTTAGTTTAAATATGACATTACTTTTCTGAAAGAATTGGCTCTGAGTTTAAAAGCAGGTGCTCTACAGCTATTCAAGAATAGTACATCTAAGTGAATCGCTGCATTTTGTAAGTGCTGTCCTGACAAAGGAATATATGTATTAAAAGAATAATTTTGTATAAAGTATGTCATGTTTTCTTCATAAATGTTTTATTTTCTCATTCAGAATCCAGATAATATGAAGTGACAAATATCGAAGCAATCTTTGCAGTCTGGGTTTACGAGAAAGGGAAAGAGGATATACAAACTTAATTTCATGTAATTCATGAGAATCCTTTCATTATTACCCACCAATCTTAGCTAATTTCTTATGACATCCACATTTCCATAATGTGTAATAACTAATGCCCAACAATATAATCTTATACTATTGAAATCTTTTACATAAAAACAAACTGTTGAATATATTCTTGGATAATACAGAAGAACAAATTTATTTGACATAGTTTTGGCACAGGGCAGAACCGCAATAAAGGTAATAAAAAAATTAGTTTTCTCCTATTTATTTATTGATTTAGTTAGGATGTGGGGAGCAAGGCACCCTCCTTCACTGCTGGTGGGAGTGGAGGCTACTACAACTACTGTAGAAATCAGTATGAAGAGTGCTTGGAAAATCGCAAATAAATCTGCCATATGACCCAACTATCCTGCTCCTAGGAATATACCCAATAGAATTGAAATCGACATATGAGAAGGGGATATGTAATCCTATATTTGTAGCAGCACAATCTACAGTCCAGATGTGCATCCAAAGAAGAGTGGTTAAAGAAACTGTGATACATGTACTCCACGGAATCTTATTCAGCTATTAAGAAGAATGAAATCATTCTGTTTACAACCAGGTGGTCCCAACCAGAGACCATTATGCTCAGTGAAATGGGCCAATCACAAAAGAACAAATACCATATGTTCTCTCTTATATAAGGAAATCAACATGGAAAGTGTAACTTCAATAATTCAATCCATACTGCTTTTTGTTTGTTTGCTTGCTTCTTTTGTCTGTATCCCATGTGTTTTGATGTTTTTTTTTTAATTTTCAGTTTTCTTCTTTTTAAATTCATGGTATTTATGATAAAAAAGTACTCACAACTGGAGTAGTTTGTGTTGCTGCAAATGAGGTCACCATATCAGTGTCCTGTGTGGGGGTGCTGGTACAGTTCCTGACTTTCCCACTGACCACCCAGCTCTCTGCTGAGGCACCGGGGAGGATAAACAACTGGTATTTCCTGTGGGATGTTTTGATGCAGTGTGGCAGACCTTAATGAAACTCCTAATTCTTAGCTTTGTTTTGACTCAGCTCTGGCCATTGCAGCCATATAGACATGTGGACTAAAGATTTTTTCTAACTCTCTTATTTGCCTGTCTGTTTCTCTCATGTCCCTATTTCCACTCCCTCCCCCGACTCTCTTGTTCTCTGTTGCTTTTGGCTGTCTCTTTGTAACTCTTGACTTTCATATATATAAATATACACATATATTACACGGAGTAGGATTAATAGCAAATGGCAGTATAGTGTTCCAGGAACAAAAGGAAACTGATTTTTTTTTTCCCTTTTCCCAGCAAGAGGATGCATGGGGGTTTTTTGTTTTTAATTTAAAGTTACATTTAGAAATCTCATATGATTTTCAGAAGAATTCTATATAAACAAAGGTTGGTAAATAATTGCATTAAATGTTTTATTATTTGTAATTTTCTTTCCACTTTTAGACCCAAACCACAGGTGAGATTGATAAATAAACAGGAGTAGTTTTGCTGAATTGCCCATGATCTACATATTCTGCTCATAGCTTGACTTGTATTTTAATCAGAGATGATGGATACCAAGTGCCTCATGGTTATATAAAGAAATGCTACTACTTATGTAGCCTGGTGCTGAATCTGTTATCACATCTGCCCATTTTGTTGAAAGACTTCCTTCAGGCTTCCTACTTCAAGTATCAACTTTCTTTAGCATAGTATCTAAAGCAAAAACTAGAACAGATTCAAATTAGATGTTGTGAAATGTCTTATCTTTGAATTCCAAGTTCAAACTCAGTCTTAGAGAAGAGCTGATTCTACAAAATGAATAGGTTGCAATAGTTATTTTGGACAGAGCTTTTAACCTTTGCCTGGTTCAGACCTAAATGCTTACATTGTGCGTTTGTATATGTTATTTAAAATAATTCTCAGAAACCACTATGAGATAAATGTTATCATCCCTGTTTCTCCTGTAAGTAAATTTCCTTGGATCCCACACCACAATGTGACTAATGCTTCCTTTTCTAGTGATTATCCTTGCTATATAGCTCAATCTTGACTTGAATACGTCAGTGGTAAAAAGCGGGTATTGAATGATACTTGATTTAAAATCATTGTCGTACTTCAGTTTCTAACTTCAAACAAAATTAAAAATCTATCTTGAATTGCAGCAACCTGGTGCTTTTTGACAAGTGTCTACAATGTATATATGGCCTTCATCTGTATTTTCACATAACCTTTACTAGAAAATCCCTGTTTTGAAGGTATTTTTCAGGGTTTGGCAAGTAAAGATTTGAAATAGTTGCTATTAAGCCTTTGTTTAAATGGAACAAGAAGTGCAGTAGCAGTCAGGTAGCCTGCATTTGAATGCAGTTCACTAGGAAAGTGACTGGATCACAGAAAGCCCAGAGAGCTGGTCGTCATCATTTCTGAGTGTATCTGTCAGTATGTTTTTAGAAAGGATTATCTTTAAATGATTCATTTATTTCTTATTGGAGAGTCAAATTTACAGAAAGGAGAGACAGAGAGAAAGATCTTCCATCCACTAGCTCACTCCCCAAGTGGCCACGATGGCCACAGCTAAACTGATCTGAAGCCAGGAGCTTCTTCCAAGTCTCCCACATGGGGCAAGAGCCCAAAGGCTTGGGCCATTCTTGATTGCTTTCCAGGTCACAAGCAGGGAGCTCGATGGGAATTGGAATATCCAGGTAGAAACTGGTGCCCATATCGGACCCTGAAACATGCAAGGTGAGGACCTTAGCAACTAGACTACTGCGCTGTGCCTCCCCAACTGGAAGAAGCAGCATCCAATCTACTGAGGGCCAAAATAGTACAAACATGTAGAGAGAGATTAATTCACTCTTTCTGACTGAATTGCAATATTAGCCTTCTGTTGCTGTGCTTCTAGTTTCCAGGCTTTGGGGCTTGAAGTGGAATCAATACTGTCAACTCTTTAGCTCTCAGACCTTTTGATTTTAATACCAGCTGGCTTGGTCTCTAGCTCAGACTGATTCGATAACCGTATAAGTCAGGACCTTATAACAAGTTTCCAGACACACACACACACAGATACCCATTCCGATTCTGTTTCTCTGGGAAATTCTGACTACATTTCCAATTAAAATATAATGACATAGAGGTTGTCATTCATAGGCTGCTACATGAGTGTAATCTATTTCTTTTAAAAAAGATTTATCTTTTTTATGTATTTGAAGGAGTTACAGTGATGGGTGGGGGCAGTTTTGGGAGACGATAGATAGATAGATAGATAGATAGATAGATAGATAGATAGATAGATAGAGAAAGAAAGAAAGAGAGAGAAAGAAAGAAAGAAAGAGGAAGAAAGAAAGAAAAACCATTCACTTTCCAAATGGTGCAACAGCTGGGGCTGTTGTCAAGGCAAAGTCAGGAGCTTGGAGGTTCTGGCTTTCCCATTTGAATACAGGGGCCCACACAGTTGGATTGCCTTCTACATTTTTCACGAGAGTATTGTCAGAAAGCTGCATCCGAGTGAAGCAGCCTGTACTTGGACCACACCCATTTGGGATCCCAGTGCCACCGAAACAGCCTAATCAGCCGTGCCACAGCGCTGCCCCCTAATCTAATTGTTTCTAATAAAACATGGAAATGTTTTGACTGAAGATATTTATAGTATCCATGCATTCTTTCTAGAAGGTTCGGCCAGTATGGGATACAGTGGAGATACACATAGACCCAAGGGATTCATGGCAGTCCAAATAGCATAAAGGATATGAATGGGATATGTGCATTGAAGTAGAACAAAAATAAATCATAAATGTAAACTTCAGGTCTCAGGAAATTAGAGCCCTGGGCTTAGTATGCTCTGTAACTATTTTTTGTGGCTGAAGAATTTAACCCAATGGATTATAATGAGCTAGATAAAACTCTGTCTGCTCTGCCAGCACCTATTCAATAAATGTCCAGTCCAGACAGATGAGGTGAAAAGCCAAGATGTGCCAGGTCACAGCTTTCATGGGGTCTGATGGATGTTGCCATGTGAACAACACTCTGACTGAGTATGCTTGGTTAAGGACAGTGACCATTTCCTATGAATAAGACATTAAGCTCACTGATATATTTTGGAGTTAACCCCAAATAAGACTACTGAGACAACTTGCATTGCTAAATGTTTGTTAATGGGTGTCAATGTGTATTTGATGAATTTCAGGGTATTTTAGTGCACACCTGCAGCAGATGGTGTGTGCTCTTCAGCTGCTCTTATGATTTAGCTACAAGTATTTTAAATCCCAGCTGTCAGCCCGTAAGCACTGACCGTGAATGTTAAGATTCACAAGCACATTGCCAGCAGCAAAAACAGCTTGCTAGGGTCATCCTGTTGTGGGAAATATGACTCAGCTGACCTTTTTGCTCTGGGTTGCTTAAAGATGCCAGAAGAAACTGAAAAAAGAAAGTGACTGTATCCACTTCATGGTACTGCAAGGGCCAAGTATTGATCTGTCTCTTTGACATAAGAGCTTTTGTGAAATGAATCAACAGAACACTTTGGTATAGACAGTAAAGTAATACTAATTTCAGTCTTCTACATTTGCCTTTGAAATAAATAGAGCAAAACATGGCCACATCTTTTTAGAAATTGGTTGATTTGAAAGTCACAATTACAGAAAAATGGAGAGGGAGGGAGGAAGGGTGGGAGGGAGGGAGAGAGAGAGAGAGGGATGGAGAGAGAATCTTCCATCCACTGGTTCACTTCCCAAGTGGCTACAATGGCCACAAACCTAAAACCCAGTCCAACTCTCGCACATTGGTGAGAGTGGTCCAAATATTTGATCACCTTCTGCCTCTTTTTCAGGTTTGTGAACTGGGAGCTGGCTCACAAGTAGAGCCTCTAGGATTTTAGCCAGCACTCAAATGGGTTTCAGATGTCACAGGTGGTGGCATTCCTCGCTTTGCCCCAATGCCATCTCCATGAGCTACTACTTCTACACAATAGGTGACGAAATGGAAGCCTAGGGAGTTCTGAGATAAAGTTGGTATAGGTATATATTTGATGATGTCCTCAAAGATGTCTTGAATAAATAATATGAGAACCAAAATTAAAACAAGATCAACTCCGGATCAAAGATTGGTATTCAAAAATTTTTTCCTATAGAGGTGAAGGTTTTGGCTTCTTCATATAGAGCTTAGAGGTGGTCCCCTAGAGTGAGAAGAGATGACCTGGAAAAGACAAAAACTATTCAAGGCATAGATTGCTTGTTTCTATTGAAACCCATTCACTACTTGTTCTGCAGTAATATAACCTTTGATTTTAAGTTTGCTCACGGATGGGTGATCCAGAAAATTACACTGTTTCTCATCCTCCATTGCCTAAATTCTGAAAGAAGTAGTATAGCAATTTGAACATGTCCTTAATGGGGAAATATTTGTCAGTAAAAAAAAAAGGTATTCTAGTTACTGCAAACATTTTAGAAATTAATTTAAGATTAGAAACTCACTAAAATTGGGGAAAGCAAAATTCAATCAGACCACTAGTCATTTTCTTAGCATAAAATAACTGATTCCTAGGAGTTTATTGTTTTAATATTCTGTAATTAATTAAATTCTCTAGAAAGTTTCCATCAATAATGTATGGCAGCAGCAGCAAAATGAGTAGTTCATAGAGACTTCTCAGAAGCTACAGTGAGTCACATGCCTGGCAATTTACCTGGCTATAACTGTCACTAAAAAAGTCTTGCCTCAAGCCTCTGGGGAAAGGATCACTTTTCTTTTGTTGGTATAGAGAAAGTTAGAATGAGTTTTTGATGATTGATTTCTCATGAGACAGTCCAGCATAGTTCACCTCTTTGTTTAGCTCAACATTCATAAATATCATTTAACCAATTTTTATCATTCAAATCATAATACACTCATGATCTATTAACACATATTGATTACATGTGTGATGTATATAACTGAACTTTTACTTAAATAAACCTATGTATGTAAATCTCCATATACAACCTTAGTCACCTTGTTATCATGCCTATTGCTTATGTAGCCATCTGATTTTCCCTTTGGTTATGCTATAGTTTAAGTATTGAATTCTTTTTAACTATTACTAAATTGTATTTATTTATTTGAAAAGTAGAGAAAGAACGAGAGGCAGATTTTTCATCCGCTCATTCACCTCCCAAACGGCTGCCACAGTTAGCAACTCCACCTAGGTCTTGCATTTGGTCCATCATCCACTGCCTTCCCAGGTACATTGTCAAGATGTTAGACCCAAGTGGAAGTTATAGTCAGCGTTTTAACCTGATGTGTCATTATTCTGGCATTTACAATTAGCAATTATTAATATATGTATACTTTACTAAAAAATTTAACATGAATACTAAAGACAAATTATAATCAGAATATATAAATGTGTGACATTGTGGAAAGTAAAATCTACATAGTTTTTATCATCCACAGTCACATAATTGTAGTTAAGAATTCGAAGTTCTTTGATATGGTTCCTTTGCTTTCTGTTGTTGACTCAGTTAGTCATTTTTGTTTTAAATCTGGCAGGACTTAATTCCTGTGCATTTAGGTGTTTGTGGCATTTAACATCCTACTTATATTACATCACTAGAGATGTTCATTATGCTTTGCCACTGAACATAATAGTACAAAGTGATGGTATAGTTAATATTTTAGGTTACATATGTACCCCTTTTCCACTCATGAGAGAAACTCTGTTACCTCTTAGTAACCAAGTTTGTCATCTCAACATAACAGTAACTCTTATATGTCTGTAGATTCAATGTCATGAAGAGTCTAAAGTGATCTAAGTAGAAATTTCAGCTTCCTATTCAAAATGTTTTTAGGCCCCTGTGCATTGAATCTTTAGAAACAGCAAACTTGAAGTGATAGAACCATCTACTTCCTTGTCTCTAACTAAAGATATTGCCAGAGACAATTGCATTCCTACTTTTCCAGTTAACCATAATTTAATTTTGTCACAGCCTTCATCTTCTCCAACAATGACCCACCTTAATTCACCAAATAATGTACCTAAAAGGATAGAAATGATTGATGCTTTCATGGTTAATAAAATAGGCTCCAATGGAATAATCAAAAAAATGCTATAGGGAATAAATGTCTTACCTAGTGAACTGGCAGGAAATGCTGAAATGGGTGTCTCATGTACAGATTGTCCTAAGTGGGATCTGGAGAATGGAAAGACATGATAGCTTTGATTCTGATACCCCTTGTAATCACAGACACGGTTTGGGAAGCAGTAGAAAGTTGCATTGTCTCCCACATAAGGAGACTTTTATAGAGGTCAATAAAGACAATTACCAACATACAAATTCCTTAAACATGACAATAAAACAATGTATGTTTACTAGAAATTAAACCAGATTCACTCTCCTGTGAAGAAGAGAGTCAACAGTAAAAGTGAAGATGAAACCAAAAGTTGTAAAAGTAAAAAGAGATTTTTTTTAATATTTTAAAGAAATTTATTATGTCAGGGAGTTCATTTGAAAATTCAATATATTGTTATACAGAGCCAAATAATATCACCTGAAACATAATAGATAAATAAATAAAAGATAATTGTCTTAATTTACATGAAGGGCATATGATGGTCTTGACAACAGTAAGTGTCATAGACTTCTAATGTGTAACATCCTAGTTGGTAAGTACTAAAATTCATTTCACTGGAAACTTCAGTTAGGAATTAGACTATGGAGTTCATGTTTGTCACAATCTAATTTCGTTTTAGGATGAAATTTGCTCTCTAATAAAAATGGATCCCTTCAGTCATTCAGTCAAAAGAGATTTGTAAGAAAGTATCTGACTGTTCATTTTCATCACAGCATTTTAAATAGGACACTATGTAGCAATCAGAGAGTTTGTAGATAAACACAATGTTCTGAGAATAGACATCTACAACCCTACCTGCCGACAGGTAGACAGAAGGGGGAAGTTAGGGACCCAGACAGAAAGAGGCGAGAATAATTCTGAACTCCCTTTCAGAGTCTTCAGCTGGAACATCCCACCTGTGCTCAGCCTAAGGGATCCAGAGCTACTGGGACATGGCCTATGGGCACAACGTTCAGCTAAAAATGTGGAATGCAACATGCTTTGCCCAGCATCAGTGAGGACCAATCCACCCACCTGTGGAAATCGACCCCTCCTTTTGCTGGGAGTTTTATTTTTGTTGGGAAGTGAAAACTTAAAATGGGATAGAGCGGTGGAAGACAACCTTGTAAGGAAATAAATGATGTCTGAAAAGATTGTACACCCATAGTACTCAGCCAGTAAGAAACTGGAGGGAGAGATCTGCTTGCTAGAGGAGTAAATCGCTTTCTGTAACTGATGATCGGACTCTCAATCTAAATCTAAACACTTGCTACTATAGTATACAAGGATCTTCAAAATACGGTATTCTCTTTCTGTGACGCTGTGGTAGAGCATGTCAGCTCAGCCCCTGCTGTGGAGTGTATAAAGTGTGCCTGAACACATGAGTCTTAAGCACAGTGATTGCTTCTGTATTTGACAGTCTTTTGCGGGTGTATCTCCTGTTGATAGCCAGAGCCAGAGGAGAAAGATTGTGTGAGCTTTAATCTCCCCATTTAAGATGACCTGTGTTAGATGTAACATAGCAAAGCTAACTGGGCATTTGGTTAGGAACCCCCAAGGGAATGTACCAATGATTTCCATACATTCAAATTATGAACTTAATCAGCTCAGAGCTAATCTGAGCTGAAACTTAAGAATGTTATTTATTATTATTATTATTATTATTATTATTATTTCAAATTCCCAAAGCTTTGTTTCTTTAAGATTTTATTTTATTTTATTTTGGAAAGCCAGATTTACAGAGAGACACAAAGAGAGAGAAGAAAGTATCTTCCATCTGCTGGTTCACTCCACAGATGACCACGCTGGAACTGAGCTGATTGAAAGCCAGGAATCAGGAACTTCCTCGGGTTGTCCCATGTGGGTGCAGGGACCCAAGGATCTGGGATATTCTCCACTGCTTTCCCAGGCCACAAGTAGGGAACTGAATGGGAAGTTGAGCAGCAGGATGCAAACTAGTGCCGACCCCTCTAGAAGCTTTATTTGTAACACCGTCTTTGGTGATAACAAAATTGTGGTGCATTGCCAGGAAATGGGTAGTATTTTCTCTTTTTCTAAAAGACTGCACACACATTAGAAGTTCTTATCACATATTTTTGCTTCATATTTATGTGTTAAACTAAAATACGTTAACTAACCATTTGGAAAGGGAATTATTGACAGCATCCAGGAACATTCCCAGGAATAAATACCTTTTCAATCACATAATTCTGTCTTACCTAAAAACCTCTGTCTTAATGTGTTTATTCTATTTCATAGTACTTTTTTTTACTTTAAGTAACTATCTCCTAATCTTTAATTTAAAAATATTTTTGAACTTCATATAAACAGGGTCTTATATGAAGCTTTTTTTTCTTAGCTTAGTGTTATGTTTGTAACAACCACTTCTGCTTCTGTAGACTATTTGTATGTATTTATAACTTGTTTCATTTATATGGAGATATATTCTATTTATTAATGTATGATTTTTTTTGATAAAAATATTCCATGGTAAACTTATCTACTTTATCATTGATGTGCCTTTGTGTGGTTTTCAAGTTTGCTTAATGGTGTATTTGCATTTCATGGTGTGCATGTATCTTATTTGTGTATTTGAGTAGATCTTTGTGTATCTACTTGGTATAGGGGTTTACATATATTTAAATACGCTAGATAGTCCCAATTTCAGTTTTTAGATCTGCTAAGGCGTATTTCTAGTTATCTATTTGTGTTCCTTTCAAGATAAAGATACTCTGATTCCATTTTTTTATATATATATTTTCTATTATCTGGGTATTTTCATGTGGCTTGTGTATCTTTGTGAGCTGAAACTTGCATTTTTGTGAAGCACTTACAGAAATAACTTTATGCCTGTGATGAGGTGTTCCCTTCGTCCCGGGAGTAAGACTACGGTTTAAGATTCATAGTTGTGAATACTAAAAAGTTTGAATTGCAGCAAATCTCTTTGTGGTATCTGGGATTTCTCAGACTCTCACATGAAATGAAAGTTCTTTGTATTCTCTATAAGAGATCATTCTTCCCCTCAGCGTTTCATCTGTGGGACAGTTTTTGCCTTTACTTACAGTGGGCGCTGACCTTGGTCTTCTGTTTTCTGCTTCTTGTGCCCCTGTAGTTCTGTGGGTTGTCACAGGCAGAACTCTCTGTAGCTGCATATTCCTGAGTGGAAAAATGCCCCTGTATTGTTATACAATTCCTGACACCTCTCTTTCAACTGGCTTCTTCTCTTGGATGTCATAGTAGAATATGTTTTATTTTATTTATGTTTTCTAGCTGTCTTCAGTTGGACAGTTGAGCTTTTGTTGCTGAAATAGGGGTAAAAAATTCCCTTTAGAGAAAATTTTTTTCTCACCTTAGCTGTTAATCACATCATATTTTTTAAAGACAAGGAAAATGTACTGATACAGTAGGAAAATAGCTGTTAAAGTATTTTTTTTAGTGTTTAGATGATCATTTCATAATCAAGATTTTCTAAGAATGTTATTTTGTGCAAGAGAAAGTGTTGAAAAGGTGTTTGCCATGGTATGGAACATCACACATTTGCTGAGAATAGGTGTTACATAGACCTGACAGCACATTTCACGTAACTGTTGAGCACAGGGGCTGTGGTGCAATGTAAACAACTCCAGATGTGTGCATCCCACGTAGGAGTACCTGCTTTTACAGTCCTGTCATCACTTGCAATCAGGCATGTTGCTAACGTACAGCCTGGGAGGTGGCTCCGGTGCCTGGGTTCCTGAAATAACATTGGAGACCTAGCTGGAATTCAGGGCTCCTGGCTTTGGCCTGAGCCAGTTCTGGCTGTTGTGTTTATTTGGGGACTAACCAGCAATGACTTAGAGCAATTTCTCTCTCTTTCAAATAAATGAACATAAATTTTAAAAAGAAAAAAAATCCTATTGAATATGCATAATAGTTCATTTCAATTGGGAATTCAAAGTCTCAAGACACAGGCAATTCGTTAACTGATTGTGTTATTGAAGAGCTGTATAACTTTATTAGAGCCTGCAAGTGGCTTTCAAATACAGTACCTCCTTATTGTCAGATTCTGGCACACACAACTGAGAGTATGAAATTAACGTAATAATATGAATGCAATCTAAATAATGTCTTCTTGGTCCTATATGTATTAAATAATAGAACTGAATGAGGAACTTTGGCTTCTAAATGCTTTTCCTATTGCCTATCACTTCACAATGTTGTCTCTTACTGGGAAAAGATTAGTTCTATGAGGATATTAAAATAATACTACATATAAGTAAAGGGCTACTTGATCAAAAGTCTTCTTACTCTTTTTTTTTTTAAGATTTATTTTATTGGAAAGGCGGATATACAGAGAGGAGAGACAGAGAGGAAGATCTTCCCTCTGATGATTCACTCCCCAGGCGGCCGCAACGGCTGGAACTGAGCCAATCTGAAGCCAGGAGCCTCTTTCGGGTCTCCCATGTGGGTACAGGGTTCCAAATCTTTGGGCCGTCCTCGACTGCTTTCTCAGGCCACAGGGGCCACAGGCAGGGAGCTGGATGGGAAGTGGAGCTGCCGGGATTAGAACCGGCGCCCATATGGGATCCCAGGCGTGCAAGGCGAGGACCTTAACCACTGCGCCACCGTGCCGGGCCCAAGTGTTCTTACTCTTTCAAATCTGCCATCTGCTCTTCGTATTCTGTTTGTCTCTCCTTTTATCTATGTAGAACATTCATTCACTTACCACTTGCTTAACATTTTAAAACACAAATGGTCATGTGATGTTACCAAAAAAATTCTTCATGGGCCGGGCATGGTGGCCTAGCAGCTAAATTCCTTGCCTTGAATGTACCAGGATCCCATAAGGGTGCCGGTTCTAATCCAGCTCCCTGCTTGTGGCCAGGCAAAGCAGTTGAGGAACGCCCCAGGCTTTGGTACCCTGCACCAGTGTGGGAGACCCAAAAGAAGCTCCTGGCTCCTGGCTCCTGGCTTTGGATGGGTTCAGCTCCAGCCGTTGCGATCACTTGGGGAGTGAATCATTGGATGGGAGATCTTCCTCTCTATTTCTCCTCCTCTCTGTATGTCTGACTTTGCACTAAAAAAATAAATAAATGTTTTTTTAAAAAAGATTGTTCATATGAGTGTGCTCAGTTTCCTGTTCAATAGCTGCCTTTCAGATTTCTGCTGTGCTGCAATAATACAGTAAATGTTTAATACATAAAGATGGTTTTCAGTGAGCACAGGGAATGTGAGGATAAAGGAAGTGAAATTCATTTAGGACTACACTCAGTTTCTTGCATCTCTACTTTTAAATATGCATGCTTTTCTTATTTCAGTAGTAATTTTATAACTAAAGTTTAGTGACTGGACATATTTATTAGCACATATAGTTACTTAATACATACTGCATTTCTATATATAGTGTAAAAGAGAAAAACTCATCTTTGACATTTTTCTTATGAAAATGGTAGGAAAGTCAGTGTTATATTACTCTGAAGTGACAAGACAGCAAAGTGTGCAGTGTGTAGTAGATGTATATTAGCAGTAAATTCACTTTTTCTGTCTCTGCATACATCCACATATCTGCATGTATATAAATTTTAATATTGTACCCATATACTAATAGGTATATATGTGAAATACATTTGGAATTTTGATTACCTAAATTTTTTCTTGAAAGGTAACAAGATTTTAAATACATGTCCTTTTTTCCCCCAGAGAAAACAGCAGAGCTGTAGATAATAAACAGAGAGAGTACTTGCATCTACCAATTCAACCTCAATGCCTCAACAGCCAGCAGCAGGACAGCCAGCAGCAGGACAGCCAACAGCAGGACAGCCAGGAGCAGGATAGCCAGCAGCAGGACAGCCGGGGGCAGGACAGCCGGGGGCAGGACAGCCAGGAGCAGGACAGCCAGGAGCAGGACAGCCAGCAGCAGGACAGCCAGGAGCAGGATAGCCAGCGGCAGGACAGCCAGGAGCAGGATAGCCAGCGGCAGGACAGCCAGGAGCAGGATAGCCAGCGGCAGGACAGCCGGAAGCAGGACAAGGATAAAGCCAGAGCCTGGATGCTCAGGCCTGGTGGCCATGTGGGTGGTCAGCACTCAGTACAGCCATCTCCACTGCCTTGCAGGGTCTGTTTTGATGAGAAGTCAGAGTCAGGAGCTGGAGCTGGGAATCGAACCTAGGCATTTTGATGCGAGACACAGACATCTTAAGTATTAGACTAAACATCTACTCCTGAACATCTAGAGATTTCATTTTCTGAGAATTCAATTTCCTAAATTTAATAATGCAGCATTTTTGCATGAAAACTAAATAGATATTAGTGACTACTGTTTCTAGTGATTATTCAGTTATATTTTATAGATGGATTATAAAGTGTTAGCTATATTAAGATGAATCACTAATTTTATCTTATTTCATGGTGCCTATAAATGATTTTTGAACTATAAATTACACTCCACATAATAAAAAAGAGCATTTCAGGAAATAAAATTTCTGTTTCTTTGGCCATTTTTTTATAGGCACTGGTCTTCTCCTCACCCCTCCCCAAACCCTCCCCCCATGGTGGATTCCTCCACCTTGTTGCATTACCACAGTTCAAAATCAGTTAAAATTCTTTCATTGCAAGCATTTACCAAGCATAAAGTCCAGCATCTTATTGTCCAGATAAGTTCAACGGTTTCTTGGGGAGACCATCTGTGGTCTGAAGGTAGAGCCGGCAAAGTATCATCCCAATCAATTAAAAGCCTCGACATTACATCGGTAACAATTTATAACATTATGGAATTAATTGACATGGTATTGAGTATCCGATATATTAAAAGAAAAAAAAAAAAGAATGCAAGTTCTGATCCACATCCTGTGACTTCTTCATTGACATTTCAATTACTAGTTTATATACAACCGGGTTTTATATACCTTAAAATGGCTATAGATTACTATTCAGCTAGCAAGATACCATTCAAAATAACAGAAAAAAGTCTGAAGTATTTAGGAATAAATCTAACCAAAAATATAGGAGACTTTTGGAAGAAAATTATAAAATACTTTAAAAAGAAATTGAACAAGACCTCAAAAGATGGAGCAACATCCCATGCTCCTGGATAGGCAAAATCAATACCATTAAAATGTCTATACTACCAAAAGCAATATATACATTCAACGCAATCCAAATCAAAATACCCAAAGCATTCTTCATTGAACTGGAAAAAATGATACAAAGGTTCATTTGGAAACACAAAAAACCATGAATAGCTAGAACCATCCTGAAGAATAGGAAGTTAACAGGGGAAATCATGGTCCCAGACCTCTGGACATACTACAGGGTAGTGGTTATTAAAACAGCTTGGACATTATTTTCAAAGTTGTAACTATAAGATACAAAACCAATCTGCAACGTCACTTACTTCAGTCAAAAACTTTTCAATTTTGGGAAAAATCAGCAAATTTGATGGTTGATCTACCCTGAGGAACTGAAAGGATAAGCTGTGTGTGTGTGTGTGTGTGTGTGTGTGTGTGTGAAAGCTGTAAGCCTAGTAACTGCATGTGTATGTCGCCTACATTGCTTATACTGATTTCACTTCTGCCAGTTCTTCCACATCGCTAAGAGTGATGATTTGGGCATAGAGCAGCTCATTCTCAGGAGGGCATTATCTCAGATTTCTGTGCAGTGATCTTTTTGTTAACTGTTCAATTTTCAATTTGTTAGGGAAGGTAGTGTCTGTTCTTGTTAGAATACACCACGGATTTTAAAATCATCTTTATTGTTTGGTTTTCTGAAAACAGAAGTGGAAGAAGGAAGGAAGGAGGGAGGGAAGGATGAAAGACTCAGGCTTCTAAGTTTTATGCTCAGACACTGCACTTGGATTTCAAACTGAATTTTTATGTGAGTCACTGTATCTCTGGAATCTGTGATTTGGGCATTATTAACCATAGAAATTATTTTGGTAATTGTGTATATTGTCTGGGTGGTTCCTATGTTTCTAACAAACATCAGGTCATTATACCAGTGAGCCTAACTAACGAAGACTAAACAGAATGTACTGCAAAATCAGATTGGCCTACTCTTTGGCTACAATGAAGGCTGTTTGTGTTCACAATGACAAAATCCTGTATGGGAATTAGAAGCACATAATTGGCCCTTATAAGTCACAAAGTTAACACTGAGAATTCCTCGTGATCTCCAGAGAAGAATGAAAATTTCAGTTCATCTCTTACATTTTCTTATCTGAGTAGGTTGTACATTATTTTTCTCTTATTTTTAGGAGTTAGACAGTAAAGCAGTTATTTTCTTCAGTTATTTAAATTCTGGTGCAGCTTATTTTACTATGTACTGGGGACTCTCTTGGAATTAAGCAGGTTTACCTCAATATATATTATTTGATATTTAAGTTATAAAATCCGTTTATTCAAAATATAATATTATAGATTTCTGATATTTAGAATAACCACTCTCACAAATTAACATATGTATGATTTATTTAACTGATATTTTAAACTTTACCCAAATGATATTAGTTTTTACGTAATATAAAAATTAGAGACAATGTGAGCTTTGTCATGTCTTCTAATGCTAGAAGATAAAAATTAGAACTTAAATATAAAAATAAGAATACAAAATTTAGACACAATGTGAACTTTGTTGTATCTTCTAATGCTAGAATAAGAAGGTTAAGGATAATTAATATGTATCAAAACGTAGAAACTCAACATAAAATGAAATAAATTCCATACATTTGTTATAATTGCATTCCATTCCATAAATGCTGTCAGGAGGTTTTGGGTAAAGGATCTTGAGAAAAGGGTACTTCAAGTGCTTTATCTCTGGGGCTTCTAAAGTAGACGAATTGTCTTTTCTATGGTGTTCTTCCTAATATTCTGTATTTATAATACCAGACTTTTAAAAATGTCCTTTAGAGGTGTCTATATTTTTCTTTGTAAAAGTTAACATTTTTGATTTTTCTTGCTTTCTGCTCCAATAGTTGGTTTGAGATTTTTCTTACAGTAAAGTTGGCTTCCCTCAATTCCATAAAATACGTAATTTTAAAAAGGTAGACATTATGTTATTTTATATACCATATATTTTGGTCTGTATGTATTTCTACCAAAATATATTCTCAGGAGATTAGCTATGGATCCCTTTTTCTCTGAAAGAAATATCTTAATTGTCTAAGAAAGTAAAGTATTCCAAATGACTGCGAACTAAGTCTGTCCTCTTTGTTCTTCTCTTTTTTTGAGACACCTTCTGAAGTGCAATGATCTTAAGGAAAGATCTAAGGTTAAAATATGTATAATGTAAGGTGTAATATTAATAAAATAGTTAATATTAACAAATTATAGTTAATACTAACAAATTATAATAATTATTTCTAGTTTGTAAGTAACTTACGAACATTGACATCTGTTAGGGGGAAGTGTCAGCTCTTCAATTTAACTTGGAGATGCTGGAAAGCTTAGGGAGTTTTAATTCATGTTGAGGTATGCATTTCATTTGAGAGTTAAAAGACAAAAAGGCTATGAAAAGACAAAGGAAAAGAATAGGATATAAGAAAATATCAGACACTAGCATTTTGTTTGAAAGATTTTCATCTTGTCAATTATTTCATGCACTTCTGATATGAAATGTTGAACTTGTTCTTCTAATAGGTGTGAATTGATTTGGGGAATAAAGTGCTTTAAAAAAAAACTATCATGTCCCTGATGTTTGTCTCTAAATGAATGTTCTGCTTGTGAATATGAACTGTGACATACATAGTAAGACTGCCATTACAGACTTTAAAAAATAAGAAGTAAATTCATGATTAATTTACAGTGTGTAAACATTGAGAAGTCATCGAATAGCTACCTAGGGCCATGTTGCGTTGCAATTTCATTTTCATTAGTGAGGAGATTTTTTTGGAGTAATGAGTGACCTTAAGGTGTGATAAGCTAGTCAAGTAAAAATAAAATGATGCGCTAGAGTCACGGCTTCCAGGCATCTACTGTCTTAAAATTTTCAATTATCTCTTGAAGTAAACACAGATGAAATTTTACCTACATTGTAACCACTAATGCTGAGAAACATCTTATAAATGTCTATGAAAAATGATTAAGACTGAACACATGCTTGTTGATTCAATTACTATGTTCTGTAGTTGCAAGTAGAAAAGTAGGAATGAATGAATATTTATTGAACGCTTTTTGTTTGGAAGGAAATTCACCCATGTATCTAATTCAGTCTTTCCTGGGAAACAATTAGATTGTGGCTATTGTCCCAAAATAACAAATAGGAAAAATTGAAATTAGAAGAAATGATGTAAAATGGACATGTATTAATTTGTTTTGCAAGCTGCACCTCAACTCATCCTGTATGACATGGAATTGTTATTTCATTGACTCTTATGTATTTTTCTTAGGGAGATGGCAATCTTAAAATCTGTAATTTAAAAATTATGATCTACCTGTGGACTCATAATTTAAGCAAGTTTAGAAAACATTCTTGATTGGACATTTGAAGATTGGCCTACATAATATGAAAAAGAGGGTGGCTTCATGTGATTCACAGCTTTGCAAATCAAAGAATCCTGGTACTCTTTGGGGGTCTAACTTTGCTCACATATGAAGAGATGTTACCCATGAATAAAACAGGAAAACAGATATGGCAAAACAGGTACAGTAAGGGAGAAATGCCAGATACTGGACTATCATTTTAAATTTCACTCATCCGTCCAAAAGCCCTAGTAATGGGGATTTTTACTAGTATGTGAATTTTTATAAAAATGCAAAGGTTTCAGAAACTCACGGAATGCATGTTATGGAAAAACGACGTGTGGATTCAAAAACTCCTTTGCACCAAAATAAACATTATTAATTTCATTTGTTATGATTGTTTTGGATTATTCTACTTAAATAAAAATCTGAGTAGATCATGTTTATATTCCTTTTATGAAAAAAAAAGATTTATAGGATTTATTTATTTCCCTATTTTGAATGTAGAATGAAGGGAGAGGAAGAAGGGAGAGAAAGAGGAAGGAGAGCACGGAGAGGCAGAAAGACTTCCTTTACTGCTTCATTCCCAGACTGACCAAACAAGCCTAGCTTTTGGGCCTAGGTGAAGTCAGGAGACAAGAACTTCATGCTGACCTCCCCCATGGGAGCAGGAATCAGGTGCTGGGACCATCTTAGGGTGCTTTTCTAGGAACCCCAAATGAGATTAGCAGGGAGATGATTTGGAACTAGAGATGCCAGGCCTCAAACTAGCACACCAATTTGTCAGCATTGCAACTGGTGGCTTGACCCAGGAATGCATGCATTTTTATTACCACATGTTTCCTTTCATGATCCATGAATGGTCTAAGCCCTTGAACAATTTTGGGTATGTCCAAGGTAATCACTAACTCAGGAAAACTAATTTTAAGTGAATCCATGACACATTTTGAATAGATAAGTCATCACATTTGCTGTAAAAATCAGAAATCAAGGACATTTTTATTGGATTAGTTTGGGATGTTTGGGTCTATATAGATGGGGATTGAGTTGGAAAACACATTATTAATTTAAGCTGTACTTACTGAGTTTCCAGTGTATGAATTCTAAGAATTGTAAATGAATTTGCAAAAGCAAATGGAAATGCCACCTGTACAGAATTGACCCCTAGAGAAAAAAAAAATCAATATTGGCTTTCATGTGTTGCAGCCCTGTGCTCTGGGGCTTAACTGTCTCCTGCTAGTTTCAATCTTGTTTTAGTCTTTGAAGGGCATTATTTCATGGTTGACATACATGCTGTGTACAGCAGTCCTCTGAGCAGTGGCTATTCCAATGACTTAAAAGGGCTCCTTCCTAAAGAGAGAGTTTTACTTCCCAGAAATATTTCAAAGACCACGTGATGCTGATAACCCCGAATCTCTCCTTATTAAAAGAAAATAATCGCGACACATTTTTTGTGGTGGTTTCTTTTCTCTTCTTCCTGTTGTGAAGGGCAAACAGTGTTCTCAGAAGTTGCTTCTAGAAAATTGGCTATAACGGTGATGGCAGCTGATACTATAGTAGCTGCAACTATAATAACCATGGCAGTACTTTGAGAAAATACTATTCTGGTTATATACAGAAATCCTTCCAGATGTTAGCTGTGAAGAAACTGGAGCTCAGAGATGCTCTGTGTGCTGAAATACCTATTGCTCATATCACACATAGTAGGCCGTCAGGCTTAGCGCTTACTTCCCTTCTAATTTTATACCGTTCTTTTTCCTTCTCTCCAGCTTTTTCTCCTGTCTTTGATTTGTTGAATCCATAAAGCGTTTTCCTCCTAAGCTTCTTTGTTCATTACAGTGATCCAATTTGGCATATGCAGCTTTTTTTCCCGTAGCCTTTTTTCAATTCTGCATTAAAACCTCTATCAAACATTTGGTGAATTTTACAGCTCCAGAGAAAGTGAATGCTGTGCACTGACCTTGTTTACAAAGCACAGGAAACTCCCAGGCATAGTAGCTGCAGCGGCTGTTGCATTCACGTCAGAGTGAGCTAGAGTCTAAAAATAGGTTCTGTGCCTGAGGTTCATCCCTCGTGCTTTCAGCCTCTGTTTCTCAGCAGCAGTGATGCAGCGCAGACGCAGGAGAAACCCGTGAAAGTAATTCAGTAACTCACACTGGGAAAATATTAGTGTAGATTCCCGGTGTGAGTTCTGACACACTTCCTATTACAACCTGCTATAGGTCATTATAACACTGAAGTAGCCACTTTGCCAAAAAGTTATATGTATATAACTTTATGTATAATATATGTGTGTGTGTGTATATATATATATATATATATGTATATATATATATATTACATGTTTGTAGGTCATGATTCAGGATTTGTTTTGGCAAAGTATATTTTATACACGCACACACACTAATGAGTTTCTAATACTCTTGGGAAATCATCTTTTAAAATATGCATTTTTATTATGCAGCTTAGTTATTCCTTAGCTTATATTTCTTTTTCAACAGAATAGTATCTTGCAATTTAAAAACAAAAATAAAATAAAAACGCACTCCACAAAACAGATTCTGCTTCTCTCAGCGGTAAGCACTTATGTAAAGCAGTTCTAAATCACTGAATTTTGGGGTCTCAGTTTGATTTGATGATGTGCATGAATTTAATTGACTAGATAAAGGCCGTAAGAACTTTATTAGTGGATCTTATCTCTGTACTCTTATACTTCTATGTGACACAAGATGTTTGATTTTTTTTTAATGACAAGTTGATTTAAAAAAAAACATTTTATTTGAAGGGTAGAATTACAGAGACAGAAGAAAGAAAATGAGAAGGAGAGAGAGAGAGATCTTCCATCAACTTATTGATTCCCCAGATGGGCACAACAGCTGAGCTAAGCCTATCTGAAACCAGGAACCAGGAATTTCTTGCTAGTCTCCCACCTCGCTGTAGTGGCCCAAGGACCTGAGCTGTTTTCTGCTGCCTTCTGAGATCATTAACAGGAAGCTGGATCAGAACCGATATAGCTGAGACTGGAATCAGTAAACAAATGGGATGCTGACACCACAGGTGGAGAATTAGCCTGATAAATCACCATGCTGGCCTTAAGATATGTAATTCTTTTACTACTTTTGCATGTTTGCCCTGTCTATTCACATTTTATAATCAAGAGGAAAGCAGCCTGGTTGTCCCCTGTTTCAAGTTCCCCTCGTGCCTCCTGCAAAGCTGATCATTTGATATTCCCAAACCTCTTGGTGCAGAAGAGTGAATGCAGGGCAGACAAACAATGCAGTTTATACATGTCCATTGCTATCAAATACTCCAGCAGGATTTTTGTTTCTTTGAATTCAAATTTTATAAAATGCAAAATTCACTTAGCTGAATTGAAAATGAGTGGAAACCAATATGGAAGAGGTGAGCTATTTTAAATCATGTATTGTTCAATAAAATTTACATACCACAGACAGATATCATAATCATCTTAGAATATCTATGGATGGATGCACTGTATATTCAATTGAATTTATCAAGCTAGTGATCAGAAATTTGGACAACTCAGTTGGATACAAGATGGTTATCTATTTGTCTTCTGCTTCCCTTTTGTGTTTTCTATATGCACTTGTGTTCTCTTTCCATCATCTTTTTGTCCTCAGTATTTCCCTAAGCCCTTGGGCCATCTTATTATCAGCATTTAAATCATATTTCAAGGGCAGAGCTCATCTTGAGCTCTGTATAATGGACGCCAACATCCCATGGTCACTGCTAAACTATATCTACAGTATCTATGGACTATGAAAGCAAGTGGCCATGACCAAGTGACCTGCTAAGTGACCTGCTCTGTAAAGGCTAAGTTTTGTTTTTTTCAGTTATAACCTGTGTAGTAAAATGGCACAATCTTGCGGGTTGTGAATGAAACTGAATGAATACTGACTTTCTATATGCTAGTTGCTGATCTTGGGGAATGTCATTTAAACTTCTGTGACTAGTGTGGCTTTGGTTGCTCTATATATTTAAATATCTTGTCTTTATCTTGTAACTTTCTGAGGTAGTTACTATACTCCCCATTATACATCTACAAAAGAGCATTATGTCTTTAAGAGATAAGATATTGTGGTGACTAATGAATCTAGTAAGTGGTAGAAGTGGACCTGAATGCCATTTGTCCAAAGTTAAAGCACTTTTTATGCAATGTCCTATTTTTGGAATGAGTAACAAGGTCTTAACACTAACAGCTTCTAAATTCGTAATGCAGTTTTGGTAAATTTATTTTTAGGACATTGTTAGGTTTGTAGAAAAACTGAGAAAATAATGGAGAGAGTTCTCGTATGCCCAGTGCTGTCTCCCAGAGTGCACATTAGAAGGAAGCTACAATGAGGCGTGATCTGAATTTGAAACCAGGCATTGAGGGATGTGTGCATCCCAAGCGGCATTCTAACTGCTGGGCCAGAAATCAACACCCCTCCCCACTGCCAATTCTGCATTTTTAAAGGGAAAGAAACTCTGTAATGTGTGTGACTTCATAAAATCAGTGAATTCTTTGGCCTCTATTCTTTGGCTTCGTGTTTCCCAACAGTTCTGCTGACTAGCTCCCTGGACTCAGTATCCTTTGCTTCTCATGATGGACAGCACCAGGGTGTCTAGAGTGCTCATGGTATTGACACTCCTAGGAAGGCAGCCAGAGCCCTGGCATTTCTGTAACCAAGCACATGAGAAAAGCACACTTGGCTTTATTGTGTAAGGAAGTTTCGTATCCATCATTCTGAGAATAAACCCCCAGTTTATGTGATCAAGTGATTACAAAGGAATTAAATATATTATACTTACAGAAGAATCTGTTCATTAATTTTGTACAAATTCTCCCTCTGACAATGCTATATTCTTTAAAATGTTGTGATTGTGGCTTTAGGGTATATATGGATTAAGTAAATAGGCAATAAATGTTTCATTTTTCAGTTCCACAGGCAGCCAGAACTGCTTCCTCATGGTGAGATGAATGAGTGATAAAATCAATTATGTCAAAATGTTCGAAATGTTTAATGTGTGTGTACGTGAATTTGCTGGATTTGGTTTTCTAGGCTCCATTAATAAGTAAATGATGTCAGGGAATTATTTTTGGATGTAAGAGAATATGAATGCATAAGAGGAAATGTATGCTGACAGGTTGAATCAGGCCCAAAAATTATTACTTTATGATTAGCAATTTCCTGCTCATGTAGTTAAATCCTTGAATGTGAGGTTACTTGGAATTCAATGTAAACAGTCCATATTTTTCTTTTCTTTTCTTTTCTTTTTTTTTATTGTTTCCAAATTTTCTATTTCTTCTTTCTGTTTCTGGGATGAAGCAGGAATAAGGGGAGAAGTCATGCCCAGCCTCCCACCCAGCCCAGTACGCAGGGATGGGGAACAGACACCTGACATTAACCCAATGGTCCTGATGTGGCATGGCACATGTTCCAAGGGACCTACTTAAGTGGTTTCGATAGTTCTGATATGCTGTCAATCCTGCTGATCCAAGGATGAGGAAATCCTTCCAATGCCAATTAGCTGACACAGTCGACCTTAGTGTCTCTATTTGCCCAGATATGTGCTGCCATATTTTGCCTGGGATAGTTGTCCAATTTGTTCTGTTCTCCTTCCACTGCTATGGTACCTGATGTCCTATGCAGGCCCCAGTGGGCTGCTATATCCTCCATGTGTGAATGGGTCAGCCGTCTACTGCTCTGTCTTTTCCAATGAGGAGGACCAGTTCTCATGGGCAGGTCCAAGGGCTGGGGCCAGGCAGCCTGAGCCAGGTGATCTGGATCCTGCTGGACCACGCCCCAACCTGGGGCTCATGGACGCAGCACCCGTCACACAGGCGGGCCCAATGACCCGGGTCAGGTGACCCGGGCCCAGCCAAATCCCCCACGCTCAGGGCTCACAGACCCTGAATCCACTATGCTGGCGAACCTAAGGACTCAGGCCAGGTAATTGGGTCCCTGAAGTACCCCTCACTCTCAGGGTTCACAGATCTGGTCTGGTTTGGGCTGTTCCTTGTCTTGGTTTTTGTGTTCATCTGCAGGGACTCTGTCCTGACAAAGAAGTTCCCCAAGTTCCTCTATTATGTCTCCTCCCAGCAGTAGATCTTGCATACACTGATGAGTTCTTGGCCCAGGTTGGATTTGTCTACTCTTTTTTCTGGCAGTAACAATGGCCTTGCCCAAAAGGCCCATACCCAATCCAGTTCTTGCTGTTGTGTGTTATAGCCAAGCCACACCTGGTCCATGCCAGACACGACTCTCATGTGGTTCAGCGAGACTTGAGACCTAATCCAGGCCATTCTTTTTAAAAATTTTTTTGACGATCTTTACATAGTTAATTAGGGCACAAAGGTGCAAGGGCTACAGGAAAGTGGACAAGATTGTTATTTCCACATTTTTTCCCTATATCTGGGATAAAGGGGGAGATAAAGGGAAAAGCCCCACCCAATCTCCCACCCATCTCAGGTCCCTGATGTGGGGCATGCTCTGAGGGTCTTGCTCACGTGGTTTTGGTAGTTCAACAGTTATGAATTGCTGCTAATCTCGCCATTCCAAGCACAATGAGGTTGCTGAAGAATTCTCTGATTGACATAGTCCATTTAGAGTCTCTGCTTGCAGTGACGATGTCACAGTGACTATATTACAGTGATAATGTCAGTTACTGTTTTTGTTTTAGCAAGTCATCAGCTTTTCCAGCCTCTCCCCAAGTTACTCATAAAATTTGAGGTTTATCATCAGCATCCTTATAAATTCAGAGCCATGGATCCTCCGTATAAAATAATAAGCAATTATTGCTCTTTCTTTAAAATCAAAGCACTTTTAGGATTGCTTTACATACATTTCTTTAATTATTCTTCATAACAATTTTGTGAGACAGGCATAATTATCTCCTTTTTTCAAATGAAGAATGTTAAGGCTCCTCAGAAACTAACTCAAATTCAAATATTTGCAATGTGGTAGATGAATACAAGATGATTTGACTTCTAACTTTAACCTCTAACTACCATTGAATAGAATGTAAGTTCAGCTAATCTTTACTAACGAGTAAAAGAGAGATAGAGAAGAGAGAGCTTCCATCCACTGGCTTATTTCCCAAGCACTGACAAAAAGAGCTGAATGATACAGGCTTTATTGAGGATCTAGAAACCCAATTCAGCTCTTCTACATGAGTGACAAGGACCCGATTCCTTGAGCCATCACTCTCTCCTGGAGTGTATATTAGCAAGAAGCTGGGTCAGAAGCTAAGTAACTGGTACTCAAACCCTGACACTCATGTATGGAATCCTATTTTTCCAAGTGACAACCTAACTGATGTTTTTCCACTGACCTGTTTTTTTTTTTTTTTAATGAAAAGATACTATTGATTTCTGAGGAAATTTTGAATCATTTGTAAAAGTAGAAAAAAATAGTTTAATGAACCTGAAACTTCCATTACCCAATTTCAAGCAATAATCCATATACAACCAAATTTGTTCCATCTTTACCCCTGTATTTACAATTCAATAGGACATATTTTGAAACAAATAGCAGATTTCACATAAATTCAACTGTAAATGTTATAGTAACACATCATGAAACTATCCACATGAAAGAATATATTCTAGTGATTAAAATGCATTAATAGATCCTTGGAGACAGTGGTGATTTATTAAGTAGTTGAGTTCCTTCCAGTAATATGAGAAATCTGAATGAATTCCTGGCTCCAGAATATAGCTGTGGCCCAGTCCTAGATGTTGTAGACATTTACAGAGTGAATCGTTAAATGGGAAGCTCTCTGTCTTTCAACACAAAAACAAGCCACCTTAGTATTTTCAAAAAAACAAACCACAATTTTATGATCATGTTACAGATTTAATAGTAATTCAGTAGTATTTCAGAAGAAACTCTATTCAATTTCCTGTTAACTTTTTGGTTTTGTTGTTCATTTGGAATGAGGCTAAAGCAGTGCATTCATTGTAATTGCCCAGAATCTCTAGAAATGTCCTAATTTCTAAGTTTGCTCACTATGTATTTTTTCATTTTTGTTCATTTTTCTGAAAATATTTGTTGAGATTTATTTTGTAGAATTTTCATAGCCTTACATGGTGTCATTTATAGGCTCTTTTTTTGGTTCTAGTGTGCAAATTGTTTATGAGATCTAGAGTCCTGAACAGAGAGTCACTAATTTCTTATCAGATGATTTCACAAGAGATATTAAATATTTTTGTCAAGATGTTTATAAAACCTAATTATATTCTTAAAGATACAATCAAGTCATTCATGTTTGCTACCTAATATTGTTTCCCTAGGTGTTGCTATTGGGTAGCATTCAGTTCTGTAATTATTTTTTGTTGGTTGGTTAGTAGAATGCTCCTATGTAGAAGAGATGTAAGTGAGTGAATTGTTGAATTTGGGCAGAGGTGACAAAAAGGCAGGGAATTCTTATTAATTTCTTTTGCAGAAGTGTCCAAAAAGGAATGCCTTTTTCTTAGCTTTTCCACCGATTCCTCAATTAAATTTTAATATTCTAATCAATTCATAGCTCCAAGAATATTTAATATATTTAATTTAAATTGGAAGTATTATATTTTATTAAAACCCTAATTATGATATATTTGACCAGCAGACCTACGGATGCTCCTCTGTTAGACATAATTCTATCAGTATTTGATTACTTTATTAATTTAGTTATTTGAGCAGCAAAATGATAAGTAAGAAGGAGAAATGAGGAGAGAAATAATAAGAGAGACAGACAGACAGAAAGAAATCTTCCATCTACCAATTCCCTCTTCAAATGCCTACAGCCAGGCTTAATTCATGGGTACAGAGACATTCGTCTATGGCTCCATGTGGGGCCGTCATCTGTTGCTTCCCCAGGCGTATTAACAGGAAGCTGATGAGCGGTCAAGAAATCAGGTTTCAGACAGGTACTCAGATACGATTGCTTAACCCACTGTGTTGCAGTGCCCACGTCTTTACTTACCTCTGTATTTTTTCTTCAATGATGGAGTCATCCAGGTTCCTCTTAAATGTTTTAAGCTCTGTCTACTAAGTTTAGTCATTTTCCCCAGGAAAACTGATTTCTATTTGGAGAAATATTCTATAAAGACTACAGTCTAGATCAACTGTGCTTTTATGTCATACTTTTTAGTTCCCATCTCTAGAGTTGTTATATTTTTGTATGCATTCCTTGCTTCCATTGAGTTTTTTGAACACATGAAGTGTGGTCAAAATAAGTAAGCATGATTTTCTGCTAAGTATAAATTTGTTTAAGTTTTCTTTTGTACTCAGAATGCATTGTGTCTTCTTTGCATTCATGATAGTTTCTATTCGGTGGCAGACACTGAGAATTTTCAATGTTGGGTGCAAGATATTTTTGTATTGCTGTGAATTTTGAGCTTTGTTTTGGAATTTAATAGAGTTTGAAAACAGTTTAATCCTTTTAGTTTTGCTAGATAGGATTAGATCAATCCAGGTCTTTATTCCCTACTACTGAGCCATGTCATTTCTGTATTTTCTGTACAAATCCTATGGATTATCTTTTTGTTTTTCGTCTCTGGTTGTTGAAATAAGCCATCATTTCCTGATTGGATGAGGGATGACCATTGTTAGGACACCTTATGTCTTCACTAATGGTTATTTTGTAGGCTTTGATTTACAGATTTTATACTCATGTAGCTATATTAGTACTACAGATTTCTCCAACATAGCCTGATTTGTTCATTTAATAAAGCAAAGGTGGGAGGTACACATGTATGGCAGTCATAAAATTCCAACTTACTCATTGGTTGACAGACATCTTGAGCTGATTCCTTAACCTCAGCACCTGCAATGGGGTTCATACTGGCAATAATGCAGTGTGTTTTAGTTGCATGTAAGTGTGTGCTATCACTTATCTAGATAAATAAAACAATAGGGATACCCTCATTACACCTGTAGATTACTTACTACCTAAATGATTCATTTATACTGGGCATTGAATCATTACTTCTTTTTTTTTTTATCATGCTAACCAATTTTTGTTGACATCTTTTTCTTTTTCTTTTTTTTATTGATTACATTGCATTATGTGACACAGTTTTATAGGCACTGGGATTCTCCCCACCCCTCCCCAACCCTCCCGCCCCCATGGTGGATTCCTCCGCCTTATCGCATTACCACAGTTCAAATTCAGTTGAGATTCTTTCATTGCAAGCATCTACCAGGCATAAAGTCCAGCATTTTATTGTCCAGATAAGTTCATCAGTTTCTTGAGGAGACCATCTCTGGTCTGAAGGTAGAGCCAGCAGGGTGGTTTTGATAGTTCAACAGATCTGAATTGCTGCCATTCTCACCACTCCACGCACGATGCGGTCGTTGGAGAATCCACTGATTGACATAGTCCATCATATAGTCTCTGTTTGCCCAGTATTTTCATTGCCAACATATAGTTGAGGTAGTTGATTGACTTGTTTTGTCCTCTGTCATTTGATGGTTAGCATTTTGAGTCTGAAATCTCGATTGGGGGGAATCCCCAAAGAAACTGTCTTAGGTGTTCCCAGACCACATTCTTGCATGTACTAACAAGAACAGGGCCCGGCACAGTCCATTGCCCCGATCAGCTGGTGGTTGCAGTTGCTGGGTTGGTTTGAATCACTACTTCTTGCCCCTGAACTTTCTCAGGCTTTGACTTATTTCCAAAACATGTCTTTTTCCACAACAACCTCTTACGATGTTATTTTTTTTTTCTTGCCATTTGTTATGAAATCTCATTTTCTCAATGAAATATCTCTAGTAATTTTATAGAAATAAAAAAGTGATCCTATTTGCCCAACTAAATATGCACAATTCTATGACTCTACATGTCATAGCATTTGCTAAAATATTGATAAATATTCTTTCATCTTTGTGAATATATGTCAGAATGAGTACCTTGACTTTTAGCACTAAGCTAAATAAAGAATCTTTTGCTTCTTTTATATCTGGTGTAAAACTTGTCACATTTTATAATGTTTCTTACTGAGAAATATGTCCAAGATCATACTGTAGTATGCATTTTTGAGCCTTATGACAAGATTTTGGAAACTGCCTCAAATATTTATAGAAATAGAATTCTCTTGAATCAATGCTACTTTATGCATAGACATTTGCAGAGTTGTAATGTGGAAAATTAGAAATAAAAACCTTTCTAGGTAGTGCCTTTTAATGCTTTATAGAGCATGTTTTCATAGAAAGAAGTCACATAAAATAATGGAAAATATTTTGAGGTACAAACTAAAAACAAGTACAAATTCAGTTTCATGGCTTTGCTATCACTTGATACTCTTTAGCATATGATATTGCTACTGGAAAACCTAGCTTTTTCCTTTTAGCATGGGAAGAGTAAGCTTGCTTATCATTAAATATGCTGGAAAGTTAAGTAACATTTAAATAGTCTTGTAATGAGATTTGGCAAGAAAGAGGATTAAAGATTATCTGAAACAAATTGTTCTTATTCACAGGTAAACGTGTTACTCATTTAATTGTTCAATATTTTGTTACTTTTAAAGATGATATGTGTAAATTTATAGTTATAATTGTGTTAGTAATTACTTACCTACAGATGACACATGGCAAAAAAAAGTCAAGGTGTTCATTTGCCACATGTTTATTGTCACAAATGAACCAACTATGGCCCCTTGATCAACACATTAATATCTAGAATTTTAGCTTCTATTTTTGTTGCATTCTGACAGTCAGGACTCTTTATGTAACTATGAAGGAAAATTAACAGCAATACATTCAGCATGTCATTCTGATGAACTTTAGAATGCTTAATAACATCTTGTTTAATTTTATGTTTCACAAAAGCTTCTCAATTGCAAGATCAATTACTTTCAATCTCCACATCAGTCAGTCCAGATGGTTCTCATTATTTGCTAGTGATAACTGCAAATTGAAATTTCTGAAGCCTTGATGCATATATTGTTTTAATCCTTGATATAGCAAAGTCCTTTTGCAGAATAAAACGTGAAGCTGAAAAAGGTGTGTTTTGCATTCCTAAACTGAATATTATTTATGGATTGAAAAGGCGAGTGTCAAACCAAGATGAAGACGAGAACATCAAAACATTCCAGTTCTGTATTTATTGTTGAAATGAGAGCATCATTTTGTTTCTATTTCTAATTTGGATTTTTATATGAAGAAAAAATGAGAATTGTTGTATATTGCAGAATAAGCTATAATTTGCTCTGTAAAGACTTTTTTTGTTATACTAAACTGTGAGTTCTAGTTCTTTGTGATATGATTCCTTTATTCTCAGTTTTTCTGAGCTCACAGAGCACAAGCTATTTGGAACAATTTAACAATAATATAACATATAGGATAATAATTGCATTGCTAGTGACTGATCTAATAAAGATGATTTTTAGGGGTTTTCATTCCTAGTTGGTTGCATGCTCCTATGCTTTAGTTATTTTCTCTACTGGAACCAATTATGAAGATTCATTTTATAACCATCCTCACTTCTCACATAAACAATTTGGTAATATATTAAATTGGGAAGAGTCAAACTCCAACTAGTCCCTTGTTTATTTATTGCTTAATATGCTGTAGTATAGTTTTAAAATTGAAATAAGAATGGGTGGGCCAGTACTGTGGTATAGTGCGTAAAATCAACACTTGTGGTTTTGGCATATGGCACTTGGAGTGCTGACGGCCCTGCTTCCAGTTCACCTCCCTGCTTCCCATATGGGAGGATCTGAATAGAGTTCCTGAGTTCCTGGTCCATCGTGGCCAGTTAATAAGTGACCCAGCAGATCAAATATTTCTACTGTTCAATAAATAACTTACTAATAAATTAAACCCTTAAAAATTCACAGCATTTTATTAAAAAAATAAGCATGGAAATTCAGAAAAGTAATAATGTAAAATCTCTATCACACTGTGTTAAAATTCCGTGCTGTTTTTATCCTCTTTACTGTATCATAAGGTCATGGATAACATGGACTTTAGTCAACAATTCAGTCAATACTCTGAAGAAATTTACACTGTGATTGAATCTGTGAAATGTCTTTGAATTATGCGTATTTTCCTGAGATCTAGAGATGAAGGAATACTACTTGCCTGACACAGGTGGACAAACCATGCTGAATTTTGGAAGCTTTGTGTAATTATGTTATACATATTTGTCTGGTAATGAAAGATATGATAAAAGTAGGATCTCTTGCCAGCGGAAATGGAAAACTTTCAGGTTATTTTTGGCCCTTATCAGTAGTCATCATTGAAATTCTTCTATGATATTTCTCCTCAGAGTTGTAAGTAGAGAATATAATTCATTCATGGGGAATACAGAATTATAATTGACTAGGTGATTGAAGAAGAAAATTTCCTACTCTTATGGGGAAAAATGTAAATAAATTATTTTAGGAAGGCAGTGTTAGGCTATGTAAGGTGGCTCTGTGACTTGGGAACATACATCTAGGCAATGGGATGCTGGACAGTCTTTACCTTTACTAGCTTGTTCCACCATGAGCTGTCTGTCAATTTATGTTGGAACACTTAATCATATCATGCTGATTGTTTCTCCAGAAGAGCTAGAAATAGAATAATATTTTAAGATTTGTTTATCTGCAATGCAGGGGCAGAGAGAGAGAGAGAGAAAGAGAGAGAGAGAGAGAGAGAGAAAGGAGAACTGGGCCAATCTGAAGCCAGGAGCTTCTTCCAGGTCTCCACATGGGTGCAGGGATCCAAGCCCATGGCCCATATTGCACTGCTTTCACAGGCACAGTACCAGTGAGTTGGATCAGAAGTGGAACAGCTGGACATCAGTGGTGGCCACATGGACTAACAGCACTGCAGATATTGACTTAGGCTGATATTCCATGGCACCAGCTCCAATAATACTTAGAAAAGTGTGCAAATTTTCCATCATGAGGAATGTTTACGAGAGAACTCTTGGAATAGAATGGCAGAATACATGTTACATCGTGGTTGTGAGTTTGACACGTCTCTCCCCTGCCCTGTTAACTCTGAATTAGGCTTTGTAATCCAGACAGTAAAATGTAGAAGAGATGTGTCAAGTCAGCTTGTTTGGGTAGAAGAAATACATGACACCTCTCCTTTGAGTACATACAATATCTCTTGTAGCATATATATTTTCCTTTCTTTATTTAAGAATTTCAAAAGTCTTTATTTATTATATTAGAAAAGATAAAGACAGAACATCACAAGTAAACAGCTTTTGCATCTCTTGGTTCATTCTCCAAACACTTGCGTCAACCGTGGTTGATATCTGTAAATCAACCTTGGTCTTCCACGTGGTGGGAGAGACTCCAGGATTTGAGTCATTGCCTGCCGTCTCCCCTGGTGCAGGATGTCAATTCCAATGTGGATAACAGTCTCAAATTCAGACACTCTGATATGGAATGTGAGAGTGCCAAGCTGTAGCTTCATGACTGTGATATAATGTGTCTTCCTCAAGAATGGTTTTGAGAAGAACTGTACTGTTTTGATGAAGAACATATCCACTGGGGGAGGTAGACAGCTTGAACTAAAACTGTGGCCTGTCCTCATGTTAGCAATGTGACTTTAAGCGAATGACTCGGATAGAAATCAGGAATAATAGTACTGATTGGTTTATTTCAGTTAATGACTTTGAAGTATTTGTGCATAAAAAGTATTATGTATATTTCAAGAGTTACGATTTTTACTTATTTAATCAAACATTTATTAGCTTTTTATTTTGAAATAATTCATAGCAAGTTACAAATATAGATGTCTATTGTCTACTTCATTCAGTTCCCCCAATATCTACATCTCATATAGCAAAATAATATTAAAATCAGTTACTGACATCGATACATTATGTATGTATAGTTCTATGTCAGTCTATCAGAGGTATAGGTTAGTATAAACACAGATGCAATGAGGATGTATATGGATTCTGCCACTATAAACATTTCTTCCTTATGTTTTATACTCATACAGCACGATCTCCATCATCTATAATCTCTGGAGATTACTATTCTGCCTCAAAACTGTCATTTTGTGCAAGTTGTATAAATAGAGTCACATACTATGTGGCATTAGAGTTTGACTTTTTTCATCCTGAGTTATTTCCTTGAGTTCTTGGCCAGTTATTGTATGTGTCAACAATATATTCTTGTGATTTCTGTGATTGGAAAAATAATCAAGGAAATTGAGGGCATAATAAGAAGATAATGTAGTAGCATAAGATGTATTTAGAGAAGTAGGCAAGAAAATATTAAGACTGTACCCACAATCATTGATTTCAGTTGAATTTTTTTTGCTTGTTTACTAACAGTGTCAAAAATAAGAGGAATTGAAGCAGGCAATAAGGTTTGAAGAGTCAAGATTTAATGTGATTTATTAAAAAAAGAAAAAATCTCTCTGCTATAAAAATAGGTCATTGAGGCAGGAGGTGACATTGGAACAGATAGGCAAATTGAGCTATAGTGGCTTTTCAGAAAGAAAAGTGGAATGTTTTTAAGTAAGATTAATATTTGAAAAGGGGGAAATGGAAATTTTGTTACGTAAAGAATGATGAAAAAGAAAGAATACATGCTGACCTCTAAGTTTGAATCATGAATCATACAGATATACGATGGGCAATTTCTTGAGAGAAACTGCTCAAATTATGGGCTATTACTTTATTCGTTTCAGTGAAAGTATGCTGGTGATCAGGATGATTTCTCTCATACTAAGCTTGAGGTTTCTCGTAAATACTGTTAAGATTTCAGGAAGGAGGATGTATATAAAAGCTAAAGTATTGCATTTGCAAGTCTTTTTCAATGGACTTTGGATGAATTGGTAAATGAGTAACACGAGTTGAGATTTAGTGGAAATACAATTCCATTAAATTTGTGTATCAGTGAATTTTCGTAAATCATATATATATACATATATTCTGTGCATTACAATATAAATTCAGAAAACTTGTGGATTTGTCATTGTGGGACAGCAGTTTAAAGTATGGCTTGAATGCTTTGAGTCCTGGCTGTTCTTCCGTCTATCCATCTGCTTGTTAAAGCTCCTAGGAAGCCAGTGGAAACTGCTCCATATGTTTGCTCTCCTGAGACCCACATGAGAGACAGAGATATAATTCAAGGGCCCTGGTCTGGCCTGTTTCATCCCTGCTCATTGTGGACATTTGAAGAGTGAATCCATGTACAGAAGATCTTTCTCCACTGCGTGTGTCTGCCTTTCAAATAAATAAATTAATTAGGTTGTAAAATAGTGAATGTGTTCGTAAAACATAACTCCAATACTAAAGGTGACAAATTCACATTGTTTAGTACTGCAAACAGTGTGGCATAAATAGGGTTGGAGATAGGTCAAGCAATTGAGCAAATAAGAAATGAGACAGGCACAAGATAAAGACCACAAAGCGGGCAGCCAGAGGGTAGGCTCCTCCTTGAGGAAGCAGATTGATCTAGGTGACTGGCTGCCTCAGTCTTTTATGTAACTGGTTGGGGAGTCAAATTACAGCAGTTGATGTGACACACAAAATGATAGATATGTCCCATATTGATGTGAACCAGCCAATGCTTGTTGATGAGGAAGCAACAGTATTATCTGTGTACAGAAGTCACTACGAGACTGTCTCAAGGCTATCATAAAGTACATAATCCTGTGGCCTTGGACCATTGTCTAGAATTTCGTCTACTCACAGACCATTGCCTGCAGAGTTTGAGCTGAATCTCTGGAACTAGCAATCTGTGAACTCAAGATTCCAGACACAATTTGCCCTGCTTTTCCATATCAAGTCACACTATTATTTTGGAAAAACAAACAAACAAGCAAAAAACTAACAAGACTGCCTGTGGCATTTAGAGTCTAAATAAATGTACATTGTTTTCTGTTTTAAATATATAAGGAACATAATCATATATCTCATTTCCACTGTGTATCCCATAATATTTGCATGCATTGTCAGCATGTAAATAGTACTGTTTTTGTAATCCTTCTTGAATGATAATTGTAAGCTGGTGTTATGATTTTTTTTCTTAAAAAATTTAAGGACTTTATTTAAACATTAGATTTCAGGGACACAACAAATATATAATAAAAGCCCCAGTGCACTTCTCATCAATTCTCATGTTAATGGGTATATTAATACAAAGAGCACAGATTCAACTGTTGTTCAGATACAAATCTAAGAATAGAGTGAAGTTGACAGTTTTTAAAACGTGGGGAATTGTTGTAATTCACTTGATCTGAGGCTGTGATCTCATTTTATATGTGTGAACTCATGAAGCTTCTACTCTTTCTTTGAAAGCAGTTACTCCATTTTCTTCACTGTTTTTAAGTTCAAGGACCTAAGACTCAAAATTGCTCACAAGCTCTATATTAGACAACATCCAACTAATTAGCTTGACTCAGAACAACTTGTTAACCTGACTTAATATTTCAGGCATTTACAAATATATTTTCATCTGTCTCCAAACTGCATGCATATGAGTATATTATGTACCTGCAGACAAAATTTTTATAGCTTTTTGCTCCACTAATTTTGCAAATAACAGAATCTATTTTTACAGTGAAACCTGAGATTGGAATTCTTTTGACCATTGAAGGTTTTATTTTTGTTTTGCTTGTTTTAAACTGCTACCACAAGTGTGAAAACATACAAGAGAAAAGGCTAATCATCTTTCCTCATAAATCATGAATTGTAAAAGGATCTGTGTTTGTCAACACTCCATGAAAACACAGTGGGCTCAGTGGAAGTGATAGCAGATGATCAAATTCGTTTCTGAAGAAGAGATTAAGTGTGAGACCAGTCTCTTGTCTTTGAATCTGAGATTTCCTTGACCTTATAAATACACTAAAGCTGAAGCTCTTTTAATTTTGACTTATTTTGTAATTAAGAGTTTCAACAAAGCCTGAGACTTAATGAACTTTTGTCTAGAAAGTAAAGAATATTTTTCATTACTGGGAAGCATTATCTTTGAAGAGATGTCATTATTTCAAGTACGTGAGCTAAGGTTCAATGAGCAAGACCACTTCTGTGAAAGTTTGAAGCCGAGGGATTTTAAGCCTACTTGTATTAGTTCATGCCACCAGGCTATATTTCTCTAAGATTATTAAAATACATTATTAGAGATGAAGAATTCTCTTCCATTTCATGTAAAACATAGGTCATTTTCTATAAAACAATATGTAAGACTTTCTGTTTTGGTTCCTTTGGACCACCCATATTTTAAAGCAAGCATCAGGATGAATTTTCACCATTTGCCTTTGGCCACAAGGATTCCTCGTATGATATAGGGATATACATCTTTACCTGTTAGTTGAGTCATGACAGTAGGAAGTGGTGTTTTTTTTTCCCCACGAGGGTAAGAGATCAGAGGAAGTTTATGTAAGAAGACATACATCTCTCCCCAGAAAGTAGGGAAGAAAAACTTTAAGCATTTTGGTGTTATTTAAAATTAAGTGTTATGCAGTCTCAAGGTAATGTCTGTATTATTCAGTTACTTCCCATTATTGTCAATCCTTCTGACCTCATGAATTTCTCAGTAATCAATGAAGACTAAGAAACATTTGATCCTGTTTGAAACCAAAAGTCTAGGTAACTTAGGAATTAATACTGCACCACGTCTGGAGGCAAGGGTCATCTGTTAACATCTCTTGTGAAGTCTCGCAATTGTCTTAAAGAAGAATAAGAAAACCCTCAGGATTGCCTGAGGATGGAAATAAAGCAATGATTAGTCATGGTCAGTGTTAGTTATTATTCCCAATGAACTAGGTATAAAAGATCTTTTATATAACTTATTGCCTAGTCAAAGAGAATGAAGAGTGAAGATGATTTTTCAGATAAATTGGGATATTTGTAATGCCATGTCATTATCTTTAGTGTCTAAAGCCTTACAGATTTACAAGGTATCATGAATAATTTTCAGTGTAATTGGCTAGAATGAGAGGTAGTTTATTTCCATACCTGAATGAAATACAGATATATCCAATGGTTGCTGTGTTATAGAAAGATTTTGTATTTTCTCGGCCAGCCATTGTGTATTTATAGCTCAGCCTACTCTGTGTGCAACTGCTCGTGTCCATCTTCAGTTTCCCTCAATTCTGCCCAGTTTTTGCTGTAATGTCTTTGTTTAGGCTGCTCCTTTACAACCTGTTTGTCTCTTGGCTCATCGTATTGTGTGTGTGTGTGTGTGTGTGTGTGTGTGTGTGTGTGTGTGTGTGTGGTGTTGTTGGATGGGAAAGATGGGTAAATAATTAGTGTACTAGCTTCACTTGGCCTTGAGATTTTGCATAAATATTCTTTTGGTCATGCTTTATGGATAATAGTTGACATTTCTGAATAAAAACTTCTCTTACCTGTTGTTTGACTCCCTTTGTTTGCTAAAACAATGGGAAGATTCTACATGTTTTTCTTTGCTTTAGTTAGGAGAAATGTGCTAATATTTACTTAGGACAAGATTGTTTAGTTAACAGTGAACTCTACGCAGTTTAGAAAATGATAGCATGTCATAAATGTGTGTGCATGTATGTGTAGTGTGCGAAAATGGTACTTTTAGTTGTATGCCTGTATGAAATTATTACATATTCAAGTAAATATTAATTGTGTACAATTGTCCTTTAATTTGGTGAATAACAGAGGTACACTTTCACGATTTGGAAACTTTGCAAAATTTCATGAAGAGTTATAGCAGTGTTAATAATTTCTGTCTTCTATTCTGAAAGACCAATATGTGAGCTGTAAATGAAACAGAACTTTGTTACGCAAATGTGGAAATTCTTAAAGGAAGGAATTGTGGAACACCCTTGTGATAGTGAGTCAAATAAAAATAGTTACTGTAGGAGTTACCTTTTTAGAGAAAGTGTGATCTTGTTTTGGGAAAAGTATCTCTTGCTGCATTTCTTCTTATCTTTTTGAGTGTGTTAGTTTCCACCTTGCTAGAACCACTTGCTGTATCCAGAGCCATAACTTTCTTGGGTGTCACCATCTATGGAATTGATCTGGTTTAGTTACATTTCAACTCCTCCTCAATAGGAAGAGAGATTCTCAGAAATTGGATGTTTTTGTGCATAGATGCCAAAAGGAATCTTCATTTGAAGCAACTGTCTTTTCTCCCCCTGGGTCTGCTTCTTGGCCTTGCAGAATATAACCCCTCTCTGATCTTCTTTAGGATTAGAGACTTACATATAACTTTCTTACCTATGGTTAAGTTTGGATTTTCACTCAAGAACTGCTTCTCCTATCAGTCTTGAAGCCAATATTGAGATGGATATCATAAAAACATTAGAACCAAAGACTTTTTTTTTCTTTTTAAAAATTTGTTTAATTTTTATTGGAAAGGCAGTCATATAGAGAGAAGGATATTTAGAGAAAAGGCTCCTCCATCTGCTGGTTCACTCCCCAAGTGACCACAACAGCTGGAGCTGAGCTGATCCGAAGCCAGGAGGCAGGACTTCTGGGTCTCCCATGTGGGTGCAGGGTCGCAAGGATTTGGGCTAGCCTACACTGTTTTCCACAACCACAGGCAGGGAGCTGGATGGGAAGTGGAGCACCCGGGAAATGGACTGGCACCCAAATAGTTTCCTGATGCATGCAGAGTGAGGACTTCAGCCATTAGGCTACATTGCTAGCTCAGAATCTAAGACTTTTGGTGGCATAAATTATAGCTTAGAAGGTGAACTGATCTACATTTGAATTCTGAAATAATTACTGGTTATTTCTGAAGAAAAATTGGGTAAAGCAGAAAGTGTAATTTGGTAGGTTTCCATGTAAGAGCAGCAGCCTCACCCCCAATGAACCACGTCCCTTGATATCCACAACTGAATTTGATACTTGACAAGCGATAACGAATCCAGGCTCGTCAAGCTGAAATTGTACTGCTGTCAATAGGAAAACCATGCTATCCTACTGAAGAAGCCAAATGGAAGAATAAAAGTTTACCAGATGGCAGTGCCAGTAAACTGTCCAATCATGACAGTAGTGCCAGTTTGGACCATAAAGGTCTTGCTAGCCATGTAAGAAAACCTAGGCACACTCAAAATGCCATACAATTACCTCCCATCCATATAACAAAATTGTCAATTTTTTCTAAAGTAGCTAAGATTTACAGTTTTTGTTTTTACAGATCAATGGCCATGAACAAAATGTTTAATAGTTAATAAAATGTATGCATGAAAATTTCTTATAAGATGCCTGGTCGTAGCATTGCAAACAGTTTTACTAACCATTATCAGTACAGATTATTTGACATTGATGAAAAATGGCCTTTAATAGTGTTTTGTTTACTTCTTTGTTTCAATTATCCTATAAAAGTAGAATATTGCTTTCAACAGTGTTTTTAACATATTTTACAAGGGTTCTTTAGTTATTTTTTTATATCATGTGGATAAATATGTATAAGATCAAAATTACTAAGGTTCATCACTCTCGTTGAATAGCATCACACAAATTTGTTTATAGCAAATTGGAGATAACTTGATTTCTTGTTTGTTTTGGTGTTTGATATAAAGTTCTTTCTAAAGGTTTTCTTTTCTTCCTTTAAAATTGTCAGTATAGATGAAAGCACAGAGCATGTACTTACCGATGTAAAGATATTACAGAGCACAGTATATATATATATATATATATATATAAAATTAATATATATACAAAAATATATGTCACCATATATTATTATTATTATTATTATTATTATTATTATTATTAAAGATTTATTTATTTATTGGAAAGGCGGATATACAGAGAGGAGAGACAGAGAGGAAGGTCTTCGGTCCAATGATTCACTCCCCCAAGTGAGCGCAATGGCCGATGCTATGCCAAATCCAAAGCTAGATCCAGGAACCTCTTCCGGGTATCCCATACAGGTACAGGGTCCCAAAGCCTTGGGCCATCCTGAACTGCTTTCCCAGGCCACAAGAGAGGTGGATGGGAAGTGGGGCTGCCGGGATTAGAACCGGCGCCCATATGGGATCACGGGGCATTCAAGGGAAGGACTTTAGCTGCTAGGCCATGCTGCTGGGCCCATCACCATATATTATTAATTATATTGTTTCAGCTCTACAACATTGGCACATTGGAGCAACGATTTAGAGAGATAAGCTCAAGAGTAATAGCGAGTTTATAAAATGCTTCTTAGGTTCCATGATGATTAGAGAAATTATTAGAGAAAGATCTTCCATCTGCTGGTTCACTCCTCAAGTGGCCACAATGGCCAGAGCCAAACTCATCTTAAGTCAGGAGTCAGAAGCTTCTTCTGAGTCTTCCATGTGGATACTGGGTCCCAAGGCCTTGGGTCTTCCTCTACTGTTTTCCCAGGAAGCAAACAGGGAGCTGGATGGGAAGCAGAGGGGGAAGTGGAGCAGCTTAGACAGCAACCAGCACCTATGTGGTAACCCAGTGGATGTAAGGCGAGGATTTAGCCACTAGGCTACTGTGCTGGGCCTTCAAAAGGTAGATTTTACAGAGCGAGATCATTCATCCTTTCGTTCATTCCTCCAATGGCTGCAATGACTGGAGCTTAGCCAACTAAGGAGAGGAATTTCCATACAGGTTTTCCAAATGGGTTCAGCATTCCAAGGACTTGGGCCCTCTTCTGCTGCCTTCTCAGGAAATAAGCAGGAAGCTATTTGGATTTTGAGCAGCTGAGATTCAAGTTGGCACCCATATAGGATGCTGGCACTGAGGCAGCACGTTAGCATATTGTCCCACCATGCCAAATGACATATTTTTAAATATTTCAATTTAACTAATAGTGGCAAAATTATAAGTCTGTGAATTTTGTAATGCCCAAATTAATTTGGACCAGGGATAAAATTATAAAAGTTTAAATATTTATTTTTCTGCTTTGCTGTGTAATCAGGACACATAGAATTATAAAGTTAATACTAAAGAGTTATATTGAACATTTCTTCTAAAATTTCACAGTCACTCCAGTTTGTAAATCAAACCTTGAACTTGGAACATTTCTCAGTTTTTGTATCTATACTCAAACTGTGAGTTTCTAAAATTGTTTGATGTGAGATGATTTCTAGCTCTTGGAATTAAGTACATTTTCTAAGATTTATTTAATTTCAATGGACATGATTTTTATTGGCATTGTGTTTACAAATGGCATGGTGTTTGGGGTTTTTTTTTATATTTGATTTTCAAAAATATAAATCTAACGGAACCCAGCTTGGTAGCCTAGCAGCTAAAGTTTTCGCATAGCACATGGCAGGATCCCATTTGAGAGCTGGTTCTAATCCCGGCAGCCCCACTTCCCATACAGCTCCCTGTTTGTGGCCAGGGAAAGCAGTCAAGGAGCCCAAAACTCTGGGACCCTGCACCCACCTGAGAGACCTGGAAGAAGCCCCTGGCCTCTGGCTTCGGATTGACTCAGCTCTGGCAGTTGTGGCTGCTTGGGGAGTCAATCAGTCAACTGATGATCTTTCCCTCTGTGTCTCCTCCACTCTGTATATTTGAGTTTCCAATAAAAATGAAATGAAATTGTAAAAAATATGTATATAAATCTAAGGAGCCTGTGCTGTGGCATAACCGGTTAAGTCATTGATTGCAGTCCTGGTATCCTATCTGGACACTGGTCCAAGTCCTGACTGCTCTAGTTAAAATACTAGTGTCTCCTAACACACTTGGGAAATCAGTGTAGATGACCCAAGTGCTGAGGCCCTGCACACCTGTGGGAGAGTCAGAAAATGCTCCTGGCTTCAGCCTGGGGAACCCTGGTCACTAAAATGTGCTTATTAAGGGAGTAAATGGAAGATTCTCTTTCTCCCTAGCCCTCCCCCATAACTCTTTGAAAGAAATGAATGAATCTTTATAACATCTAAGATCAGCAAAGAAATCTGCCAAAGAACTATTGTGTTTTCATTTCAAGTTCTTGAGTTGGCTTAGCATGGTATAGGAAATACTGCAGCAGTTGGTTTATATTCTGAGACATAAGTGCTATAACCACGAACACACCATAAAGGATGATGCTCTTATTTTTCCAGCTGTCACAAGGCGTGTTTCACTCTCTTGAGAAATATCGAGTTCTCTTTACCTAAAGTGATTCATTAATCAAGATTCATTAATTAAAAGGCTCAATGAATGTTCACATTCCCTTCAAACCTCGAGATCTTGGTCAGTCATCTGGTGTAGCTAGCATTTCACAAGAGTACAATTAGCTTCTAAGAGATGTGCAGGAAGTCCTCTGCATTATCCCTAGACACTTTACCCACCTGCCTGGAGAAGTCCTTCGCAATTCACATAAAATCGTTCTCAATTAGATGGAGGCAACATTTTCCCATGTGTTTGTAGAACATTAGGATTTAGAAAAAGAAGACAGACCTTATAGCTTAGTTTGCCTCTGCTGTTGTGTCATGGCATGTGTGTACTCACAGCATGTTTTCGAGAACAATTTCAGTTCATGGAAAAAAGAGTGAAGTCTTACACTGAGCCCGTAGATCAACCCCAACCTCCAGTGCCCACAAAATCAGAGAATCTATTGTATTTTCATAATTTCTACTTTTCCTTTTTGTTGTTGTTGTTCTAACTAGAAATAAATGATAAACAACAACATTGTCACTCTAAGAGATGCATTACAAAATAAACACAGGTAAATCTCTGTTTTGCGAATATGTTTCATGGAAATTATTTTGATATGTTTTTTCATACTAGAATAAAAATCTACACATCCTCATTGACTATGTCACATTTTCAGTTTTATCACTTTCAGGTTTTTTGAAATCACTTTTCATTTAACCTGACCACAAAGCAACTATTTGCTCGGGACTGGAAAGTGAGGCAGTCAATTGAGTAAATCAGGTAAACTAATCTGAAGTAATTGATGACTCAGAAATTGTGTAACTACTCCGAGTTTGAATTGCAAATGGGACACAGTTAACCAAGTATTATTTTCACTAATTTATTTTCACATTGACAAATTTACTACGTCATATTCAACAAGTGTCCAGACCTCAACAGGTACTCAATTATTTGTGAAAACAGTATTCATTTTATTACACCCCTATGGTTTTCCCCAGTTTTTTCTTTGCCCTCATTTATAGTTTCAGAACATTTCAGCATTAGGAAGAACTTTTTTTTTCTTGTAATTACTAAAATATAATGGTTGGTCTGTGGAGATTCTTATTTCACTGTAGGAAAGTATTACAAGAAGCCTTCATTAGCATGGCAGGATGAAGATAACAACTTAGAGAAACTTTTACGCTCATAAATATTTTTTGTCAGTATACTAACCTATACATAAAATTTTTCACACAGAACCACCCATGTTGAAGAATACAGGTTCTTTCCAAAGGTAAACATAGTTTTAGCTCACCCATCCTTTGGAAAATGTTGAAGTGATTCAAAGGTTCACCTGATAGAATCATGACAGGTGATCAGCATTATTTGTTTCTAAAGATTTATTTGTTTCTTTTAAAGGCAGACTGACACAGAGAGAAGAGCCACAGAAAAATTTATCTCCTACTATTTTAATAGCCAGGTAACAACAATGGTCTAGCTGATGCCAGGATCACAGAACTTCATCTGACTTTTCTCATGTGCATGAAAGGGGATCAAGTACTTGGAAGAATTTGCATTGCTTCCCAGGCAATTGGCAGGGAGTTGGTTCAACTAGAGCTAGCACTTGGACAAAAAATGTTAGTGCTGCAGCCAGTGCCTTAAGGTGCTGTGCTACAATGTTACCCAATGTACAGGGTCCAGTGAGATAGACTTGAGGACGTTTCTAAAAACATAGGAAATAAAACTGATAAATTTCTAAAAAAAAATAGGAAATAAAACTGATAAATGCGTATGTACTGCTCTGGTCCACACTGGCATTATTGTTCTTTCTACCCACAGTGAATGACAGGAGAGGCTGAGAGCCTCTCTTCATTCACAATACCCTAATGAGAAAAATGCCATCCTTCCCTCTTGTCCTATGGCCACTAGTGACATAGTGACTGGAGTTTTTATATCAGAAAAAAACTTTTGGAATAGTATGTTGAAAAGATTTAATAAGTACTAATGACTAAAAGGTTATTTATTGATATTTCTAAACATTGCTGCGCATTTTTCACAGCATAATAAAATCCCATCAAGGCTATCTGTAATCATAATAAGTGATTCTCAATCATGATATTTAAGATACATTGATCACATAGTGAATGTCTAACATTTAGATCACAGGTGCCTTACTGCTTCTGTACTTTTTCTGGCAAAGGAAGGTGAGTGGAAATCTGATGATCTTCAGTTAAATAATGCATTGGCTAGTGTAATGCCAGCCACAATAACACACTAATTGAATATTTTCAGAGTAGAGTTACTCAAAAGTATACTTCATAATGAATGTTCTTTATAGCAAACAGTTTTCACCCAAAAATAATTCTAGATACCAAGACTTTTGTTTCTGTGCTCCTACAATGATCTGGTTGGTTATTGTACTCATCAAATAAATAAACAAAAAAGGAAACGGTACCAAAAAAATCACAAAGGGAGGGATAGCATTTTTGTGGGCAAGACTTAGAAAAACCTTCTTTAGTTATGGTACAGTAACTGTGCTAGTTCTTATCTTGCTGAGCTCCCAGTTCCAAGGTCATTAAACACCAGGCTGGCAGCAAATCTTTTATGCAGCCCAGTGGGAAGAATCAGTTCAAGTAAAAGTCAGTACTGAAGACATTTGACTTCTCTTTGAAGTCTTCCTTAAGTAACCTTTATTGCTGAATCAATTTTCTTTAGACACTATTTTATATTAATTTTAGTTTTAGGGGTGTGTGTGTGTGTGTGTGTGTGTTTAAATTGATCATGCATCATTTACTCTTTTCTAGAGTTCTGTTGAAAATTCCACAGCATGCCTTAGGAAGTACAGACTTTATTGACAGAACGAGCAAGCTTTCTTTATGGTTAATTCATGCAAACTGAGTCAGCAAAGGCAGTCCAAGCAAGCCTTGACCCTAGTGGGCATTACTCAAGGCAGACAACATTGACATGGCTTGCCATGTACTAGATGTTGAACTTTGAAATCATTTTTTTTTTTTTTCCGAGCAGTGGATTTTTCTCCATAGGAAGTTCTTATCCACTGCAGTGTGAAGATTGAGTCATATAAAGATAAACAAATGTTGAACATGTTCTGATTCTGCAGAGAAATGTGATTTCACACCATATTATCTTGAACTTTTAACTAAGATGATCTGGAGAATTTCAGAATAAAAAATAAGAGTTTTGTCGATATCTCCAAGACACATACACTCTGCTGTTTTCTGCATTATCAAACTCGATATCTGAATCAATAAATTATAATTTTGATAACTTTGCATACCATATATGGATATCTACATGTTTGACAAATTCTGATATGTAAGTCTAGCCCACATGGAATAAGGAAATATTTTGCAAATTTAACCCAATAGAGAGTTTTTTTTACTAAGAAAATAGAAGCATTAGAGCTCTAAGGGGATGTTGATGTTGTCCATTTACTTTATTTTATGGATGGAAAAAAAACCACAGTAAGTGAAGTGACTCTTGCCCAGGACTACAGATGGAGTTACAAATATTAAGGTCTGGTAGATCTCCTAGTCTGATCACAATGCCCTTTAATAGTAAATGAACAGTCAGTAATTCTTTTAAAGCTGCCATTCACTTTTTCAAACTAAAAGAAGTGACATTTTTCAATAGTCCCAACAATACGTTAGTTGAAAATATATATAATTTAAGTTTATTATTGCTAATTGAGTGAGAGGAAGAATGAAAAGAAAGGCAAATAGTGGAATGACTGAATATGGAGCTACGATTATTCACTGTAGTTTTGTACAAAACTATCAAGAAATTAAAACTTAATGGATAAAGAGAGTGAGATGAATATTATCATACAAAAACAAGATTTGAAGGCCATTTGTAATAAAGTGGAAGCCAAAATAAAGGAGACAACTGAGAATTTCAGCATATCATTATTGATACAGATGTTGTTACTTTGGCATTGTGGAGATGTGGGAAGAAACACTTGGCAATGTTTTGTCTCGTGATGTACACTGGAGTATATCTCTACAGGAAAATTAGAAAATCCTTCAGATTTTGGCAGTATTCTGAAATAATTAGCTATAATTGGAATATTCGTATGCCTAACTTTAGGTAAATCAAGCTGAAATAGACAAATTAGATAAAGGTTTTTGTCTTCCACTAGCGGAAAATACAAACATTGGAAGGAAGATGATCTGTGCATTCAAGAAGTTGAGGTCCAGTGTTAAGTGTTTATTAATATAATGCAAGGTCTATTAACTTGTTTGACTAACAAAAATGAAAATATGATGGACAGATTACTTGCTATATCTTAATGTGTCTTATTCCTTGGGAGCCTCGAGGAAGAAAGTGTAAGGTATAAAATTACCATCATTATAGTGTACATATTGAACCCAATTTGGTGTTTGACTGTTTTGCTCTATTGTTTTCCAGAAGACAGCAATCTAGGGTGCCCAGGCATGGATACTTTAACAAGGTTACAGCTCCACATCTGTAAATTCTATAAATCACTTTTATAAAATTAACTAGCAAGTGGTCCATGTGCATGCTTATTGTACAAAAAGGCACAACTATCACCTATCCCAAATCTGCAATGCATTAAAATACCCAAATTTGTGGGGGCATCTCAAATGTAGACATTTCACAATATATAGATTTCAAATAATATTTTAAAAATCAATGTTTCATTGTGTATAAGATATTTCTATTAAGAGCAAAAAAGACACTCCAGAAACTGTTACTTAAAGCCATATTAGGATTTTCCTAAATCGATTATGAAGTGGAACAATGTGAATTTTGATAATTTTCCTTTGATGACATGCTCTTTTCCATATTCTGACTGCTGTCAGATGATGTAATTGCTCCTGAGGGAATGGTCCATTAAAGAAATACAGAGGAGCTGTGGGAAAATGTTGAAAGTATTGTTCATTAATTCACATGCAAAATCCACTCCCGGCAAGATTCTGTGTTTTAGATAACTATGAATTTAAGAATTAAATTTATAAATTAAAAAACTGCCAAAGTGTCACATTTCAGTATCTACATTTGAAATGAATATTGTATCAGCTTTTTTTTTTTTACAAAGACTGAACCTGATTAGGTTCAGATATGAGCCAATGTGTGTTATACATTTTCTGCAAACTGAATCATCAAAATGTGTAGCTTCATGGCTGTGGTATAATTATATGTTAAGTATATACAGACTAAAATTTAATTAAACATTACATTGATAAAAATAACTAGATTGATATAACTTTTTATTTACTTAGCTTCCTGTTATTAATATATAGATTTTAATAAAATGCCTCTGAGTTTAAAATAATGTATAGATGATGCATGCTTAAAAGTCTTTTTAGGGGTTGGCATTGTGGCATTATGGGTAAAGCCATTGCCTGTGACAATAGGCATCCCATATGGACACCAGTTCATGTCCTGGCACATCTTCTCCCAATCCAGGTCTCTGATAATGCCCTTGGGAAAGCAGTGAAAGATGGCCCTGGCACTCAAATGGGAGACCTGAATGGAGCTCCTGGCTCCAAGCTTTGGCCAGGCTCAATCCTGACTGCTTACTCCACTTTCTTGAAGTGAACCAGCTGGTGGAAGACTTCTCTTTCCCTAACTCTAAGTTTTAAATTGAAGAGCAAATTTTTATAAAAGTCTTTGTAGAATATTTTTGTATGTATATATGCATGTATGTGTGTATTGTATGTACATATATGTATGTAAGTTATATATCTTCTTTTTTGTATTTCCCTTTTTGAGATACAGAGGAAAAAATCTTCTGTCTGCTGGTTCACTCCCAAAGTGGCTGCACCAGCCTGAGCTAAGCCAATCCAAAGCCAGGAGCTAGGAAATTATTCTGGGTCTTCCATGTGGGTGCAGGGTCCCAAGGCTTTGGCCTGTCCTCTACTGCTTTCCCAGACCACAAGCAGGGAGCTGGATGGGAAGTGGAACTGCTGGGATACAAACTGGCACCCATATGGAATTCTGGCACATGGAAGGCAAGGATTTAGCCACTAAGCTAACATGCTGGGGCTCCTATTTATTTCCTTTTTAAACAAAAATACTTGACTAAAATCTTTCTGATGAGCATGTTTAAAAATACAATGCAAAACTAATTGTAAAACCCTTCCTATGATCTTTAGGACACATTATCTTGAATAATTGTAACTATGTACCCTGTGCCTCCTTCCCTGTCCTCACCTGCCACCACCACCCTGATTCTTCCCTTGCAAACACCATTCTACTTTAAATCAATGTCTCTGAATATTTAGGAGCTTCATATAAATGGGGTCATGCAGTAGATGTCCTTCTGTGTTGCATTTCTCTTAGCGTGATACTCTCCAAGTTTATTCATGCTGTAGTCAATGGTATAATAAATTTCCTTTTTAAAGACACCAAATAATTTTAATTTGTACTAATATATAAATTACCACAAAGTCAGTGGTTTTAAACAACACCGTACTTTCTTTGACATGTTCTGTAGATCAGGAATCTGACCACAGTCTAGCTCAGTTCAGTGGACACTCATCTGCAAACAGTAGCTGTTGGCAGAGTTCATCTGCATGGGGCAGGATGATGGTGGTCCCTGATTTCTGGTCAGCTATGGGCTGGGGATCTTGCTGGCCACGGGATGCCTGTTTCTCTTGAGGATCAGCAAGAGAATCTCTTCTAGAGGGGCAAACATTTTCTATAGAGTAAATAGTAATTACCCAGGACAGTACCCATTTTATTACATTCAGAGATTTTTCATCTTAATTGCATAGGAACTTTGCCTTCACTTGTGTCATTGAACGTATTTGGGAAGAAATCATTCAAACCAGAGTCTTCACCAAGTTCCAGCGGAAGGCATGGAAACAGTATTCACACTAAGGTCTGGGAATCTAGAGATCTTTTTACATCACCACCTACAACCTTGTACTTCTGAGAAGTTTGGAAAAGAACTAAAAATAACATTAGTATGTAATCATGCACAACAGTTTTCGGACTCTTGGGGAAATGTAGTATAGCTAAATAGTATTCAATAAGAGAAATAGAGAATGATATAAATTAGCTGATGATTAAAAACAAGTGTTCATCACTAAGCTATTTTTCATTTTAAACACAAATTTGGAGGGAATTTGGGAACTAAATGCCACTGCTCAAACAAAATTTCTTCCATTCCCACCTGTTTATGTAATATGATTCTACTAACATTTGACTCTCTTTTTTTCTGGGATTATGCATTCCTAGCTGAATGTAAGATATCTCAACTAGAAATGACTTTTCTATTTCTGTTGTAGTTGGCAATTGTCAAGGGACTAATTATCATGGACAGAATTTGAGGAATTGGTATGTGTCGTTTTAGTTCTGGATCTCAAGGTAGCAGGAGTAAGTGAAGACAAACAGGAAAATAAAAAGGAATAGAAACACATATTATTTGTTGTATATTGTGGCAGAAGTTGTAGTTGTACACTCACTGCTTTTGTAATTCGACAGCTTTCTGCGTCTGGGTGGCACTTACCCAGCCATGGCACAATGTAGTGCAGTTCAATGTTCAGGAATGTTCTGGTTTGGAAACTAGTTTTCCCTGGCAGGGAGAAAATGTTGCTGAGAGCCCTATGTTGCCTGAAAAGTTGCTTCAGCTCTTATACTTCTGTCAGCAATGTGAGACATTGTAATGAATCTCATCAATTGTAAATACATGTCCCCTCTACCAACTGGATATTTGTTTTTAGTAGTTTATGGAATAATGATGCACTCATAATCAATATGATCAAATTTACAAAATTGTTCATTTATTTCTGGGAAAACCGTGAGATGTGGTTTTGCCAACTGGATCTGAGTATTTCTTTCCTGGATCAGCCCTGGTGATGTAACGAAAATGCATTGTCTGAGCTGTTTAATTGCTTTCTGAGGTTTGGACAAACATATGCTTTCCTGTCTTCTGTCATATCTATGCATTCTGAAAACCAAGGACAAAAATGATCATTTATCCATAACAACAATGCACTGAGAAAATGTTTTCATACAGTATTCCCTACAGAGCACAGATTGAATATAATTTGAAATTTATCAACATGATATTCCTGAAAAATAAATCGCTCTGATTATTGGAATTATCAAATTGATATGAAAGATTATAAGTTATTATATACTAGTCATTTTATTATGTCCTCTGCATCTTGTTGCCTTTTCTTTATTTTGTACCATTATATATGAACAATAATGGTTTTCAGGAAGCTGGAATGATATTGGAGAAAGAATTTATCTTTTGTCTCAAATTTTAAGAATTTATCTTTTGTCTCAAATTTTAAGAATTTATCTTTTGTCTCAAACTTTAATGTCAACTCTTACATTTAACTGATTAATCAATATTCAGATTTAGATTATGATATATAATGATATAGGAGATTGACTTGGAAACAGTAATGTTTCAATTATGACTTTATTCCTGTGGCCATTTTTTTTATTAATTTATTTAGGAGACAGGGAAAGTTAAAAAGAGAAAGACATAGAGTACGTAGAGCCAGAGCTAAATTCAGACTGAGATAGAGATTCTATCCACTGATTAATCCCCTGTGACCTAGACTGGGCATTAACAAAGCTGGAACTTAATGATTTGACCCAATTTTCCCACATGATTTGTAGAGACTCTATTTCTGCCTGCTAGGGTGCACATCTGTAGGACACCAGCATCAGGAGTGTGCCTGTATTGGCATGGCAGGCAAGATGTGCATTGGTAGGCAGGTTAACTGCTAGGTCAATGTCATGCACTTAAAACTGTTCTTCAAAGTCAAACACTAATGGCTACTTGATATTAGTTTATTGTTGTTTGATCCTTTACATTTATGACCTAAAAGAGTTCCATTTGGGAACTGGCATGGTAACCTAGCAGACTATTCCCCTGAATGTGGTGCCAGCATCCCGTATGGGCTCTGTTTTGTGTCTTGGCTATTTCACTTACCATGCAGCTCTCTGCTTATGACCTGGGCCAGCGCTGGAGGATGGCTTGAGTCCTTGGGCTCAAGCATCCCTGTCAGGGACCCAAATGAAGCCCCCGTCTCCTGACTTCTGACCACCTCAGCTCTGGCTGTTGCAGCCATTTGAGGAGTGAACCAGTGGATGAAAGACCTCTCTTTCTCTGGGTGTCTTCTCTCTGTAAAATCTGGCTTTCAAATAAATATAAATAAATCGTTTTAAAAAAGTAATTCATTTTGAAATGACTGTTTCAAAAAATGCCTTTTTGCTTCTTATTTAAAATGTATCTTGCAGCTTTCTTGATGCTCATGGTATCATGGTGTTGTACATGTTTAAAGCATTGTGACTCGGTGCAGATTGAAGAGGATGGTACTAGAATTCTTCACCAACTCAAGGCTTAATTTTGCCAAAGTGAAGAAAATCTAGTGACGAGCCCTGTCAACTATGAGTAGTGAAATTGGAAAAACTTATATACAGGGAGGGTGGAAATCTGAAGTGCTTCCTTAAGAGGATGTGACATTCTCTCTTTGCCTTTAAACACTGTTCCTTAAAACACTGAATTTTATATTAGCTGAACAAAAGCAAAATGTAAAGCATCAAGTTTTTCTTCTGCTGAAGTACTTTATAAGCTGGAATGTTTAGGGTAAACAGAGTGTTCCAGGATTAGGATGGTTTGGAGAGCATCGGCGATGAGTATGACAGCTCCAAGGAGACTGTTAGTAACTTACGAGACACATACTTTCTGTGGCATTTCTCTTCTTAAGATTAAATCTCTTATTTTCTTTCAGTAAATGTCAAGAATCCCTTACAAAGTATATCATAGGTATGAATCTATGAGTTTATGCAGATCTTAATGATATTTTGAATCTAGGCAAATTTTCTGAAGTTGGACACATATAGTAACTGTCATTGGGATATGAATTCAAGTAGTCACAGGTCTTATTTCTTGATGCAGCTGTGTGATGGGTTGCTTAATAAAATTTCTTACTCTAATTCCTTACCTGGTCAGATTTAAAAGTGCAGGTGCATTTAAAGTACTATGTTAGTATGAATTATAAAATACGGTTATGCATCCCTGGCAAGTGTTATGGCACAGCACGTAAAGCTACTGGCTGCTACGCTGGCACTTCCGATGGATGCCAGTTTGAGTTTCACTTATATTCAGTTTCACTTATACTCAGTTCCCTACTAATGGCCTGGGAAAGGCAGTAGAAAGTTGTCTGACTGTTTTGGCCCCTGCTATGCACATGGGAGACAAATGAAACTCCTGGACCGTGGCTTCACTGGCTGTTAGCCTACATGGGGAATGAACCAAATGACGAAAGATCTCTCTGTCACTCCTTCATTCCCTCCATAATTCTTTAAAATAGGGAAAGAAAGGAAAAAGAAGAAGAAATCTTAGTTTTTTTTCTAACTAAATCCTAAGTGATAATGCCTGCTTTCCAAAGACTGACATGATGACTTAACCAGCTTTCTTGAATGTAAATAAGACAAAATTATTCACGTTATGCATGCATTTTGCTGAGTTTTTGACACATAAATATGCCAGTGAACCCATGATTGCAATTAAAATACATTGTATTTCCATTATCTCAGATCTCTTCCAAGACAATCAGCGACAAAGCTTTAAAGCATCTCCAATTTTGAAATATTACAGAATAATTTCACGTTTCTGTGAGGCAAATATGCTGTGCTTTCTATTGTGACAAGGCAGCTTTCTCTAATATAATGAATTTGAAGTCCTACACGGAAGTATTACATTCATTTTCATTGTAGAAAAACATTCTATGGTATAAATTCCCAGAGCTATAAAAATCTCATCATCCCTTCGTTTCTGGTTTTCCGTGCTAAGTGAAGGGTCTGTCAGCTCTTATATGTGTACTTTTGCATGAACATAATTAATTTTTGCAAAAATACTATGAACTGATATTCCAATAGGAAGTATATTTTTAACTTTATTGGAAATGGCCACCTTGTTTTTCAAGCATGATTATGATATTTTACATTCATAAGAACTTATGATGATTTTAATTATTTTACATCCATGTCAACATGTGCTGTTGTGAGCCTTCAATATTAGTGTTTTTTGAAAGTTTTCTCATAGTATTTCATTTTTTTTCTGAAAATGAATGTGCATATTCAATATTTGCATATTATGTTTTAAGGGGTGACTATGTACTCAAATGTTTTGTTTATTTTTATCACATTTTTATGAGCTTATTCAGTTGTAAGAAAATATTGTTCTGAAGAAAATTCTTTGCAGTTAGAATATAATTTATTCTGCAAGTTAAGAATTCAAGAACATTGGGTAGCCAATATAATAATGGATTAATAGGATAAACCAATTTTAAATATCATTCTGAATTCAAAATATTTAGAATATAGATATAAAATATTTTGAATATAAATTATATTTAGAATGCATGTCTATGTGGACTTGAGATCCACAATGTCCTCCTGGCATTTCAGATTCTGAATCTATTAAATAGATTCTGTTGTAAATGAACTTGCCACAAAGGCAAGTTAAATACTGTAAAAATTCACATGATGTCTCTTAAAATTTTTTGAAAATTGTTGACTTTGGGGTATAAAAACACAGTACTATTTGCTATAGAAATTCTGAGCTGATTCACAGATGTAAAACAAAATCATTCAAGTACTAGATAGTTATTTAATTTAACTACAATAATATAAACATGACAGAACTTTTTTTATTGTTTTTCATATTTTTGCCACATACAATAAACAATAACCTAAATTAAGAAATTTGTGCTTTTTCCCCCTTTTTATAAAGTTAATGTCTTCTGGTTTGGAATTTCACTGGGGTTAAATTTTTTGTCCTTGCCATGTTTATTGCTTAGATTTCTCTGAAGTGTATTAAACACAAAAGGAAATATTAGTTTGCAATTATATTTAAGCCAGTTAGGCATTTTCACTGACCACTTTAGGTTACACATAGCTAGAGTTCTCTGTCATTTTCTCTAGAGACTGATATGTTGAACATTTATTTTTCCCTTTAGCTGACAATTTATGTACTGACCAAACAAACGTAACACCAATAAGAATTGTTTATTATCTGAAAATCAAGATGTGACTTATTTGGTTCTGACTTTATCAATGTTAAAGTTGCCCAGCAGTTAGGAACTAGAAAGTTTAAAAATTCTTTTGTGTTTTCTATTCTGCTCTGCAGGAGATACTATTCTTTGTCCTGAACACACAATAATCACAGCTGTAATCATTCCTTACCATCAGAGAGGAAATCAAAATAAAACAGAACTGCTTGCTATAGCTTATTACAAATTTTTGAAAGTCAGTACATACTGGGGTAAAGGACTTAGAATGTTATTATGCTTTTATGGACATATGTGGAAGTTATTATAGCATCATGGTTCATAGGGAGCAGTTTATCTACAACATCTCATTTGCTTTCTTTTCTAAAGGCCTAAAATGGCTCCCAGCTAGAGGTTGAACCTGGAACTCAATGCAGGGCTCCCCTGAGAGAGAATGATCTGAGCTGTGATTGCTGCCTTCCAGAGTGTGTAGGGTAAGGAGCAGAAAGCAGGAGCACGAGGGGGACTGAAGTCAGCATCTGATTGTGATGTAAGCATCCAGACCTGTATCTTAATATGCTCGTTTTGAGAGATTTATATATAAAACCATGTGTGTAGAGAAATAGGTAGTTTAAGAGTTTGACTTATTTGACTTGAGAGGCAGAGAGAGAGAGACCTTTCATGTTAGTTTACTCTCCAGATGGCCACAGCAGCCAGGCCTAGGCTTAGCTAAAACCAGGAACCATGAGTTTATTACAGGTTTCCCACATGAGTGGCAGGACTTCAAACACTTGGGGCAGCTGCCACTGTTTTCTCACGTGCATTCATGAGTAGCCGAATTAGAAGTGGAGCAACTGGGACACAAACTAGCACCCAGAAAGGACACTGGCAACCCAGGTGGCAGTTCAACCCTCTGTACTGTAATTATGGTCCCATGAAAGTTCCATGTTTTAAGTTGAAGCATTACATACTCAACATACAAGATTAGTTGAAAATGATTGAAGAAATAGTATTAGAAACAATATGGAAATAATAATCTTATCCACTTTCCTATAGCCCTTGAACCTTTTTACCCCAATTAACTATAGAAAGATTGTCAAAAATATAATTTAAAAATTAATTTAAAAAAAGAAATAGTATCAGAAGAATGCTTTTTATACAGCCTGTTATACATGCGTTTAGTAACTGAAAGAACTTTTATCTCAGTTATTAAACCTAAGTAACGTGTAGATTCTTGGCAAAATTCAGAGAACATTTTGTTTTTTGTCAAGTTCTAAATATTATCCCCATTTTTCATGTCTACTTATGTATCATATACCAGGTTGACACAGGCTGCTGAATTTATATTCAGGACCTTTATTATAAATGTATACCATAAATGTTTTTTCGTAATCTAGAAACTCCCCATACATGTAAAAATCATTCTCTAATCATGATTTTCTGTTTGCAAAATCCAGCATATGCACAATGATTTCTTAGGTACTTTAAGAAATATGGTAATTTGCATCCAAATTTTTAAATTATTACTTTATTTTATTGTTCCATGATACAGTTCCAAAAGCCAGAGAATTTTCCTACCCCCTCTCCAAGTATCCACCCCTCCCTCAATTTCCTCCATGTCATTACAACAGTATGGTCCTTCACAATCAGTCAGAAGTTCATCATTTTGTATTTAAGTGTATCCGGGCATTGTAGGAATGGACAGTGGCAGAGTCCAGCATCCTATTGCCAAGATACATTCAACAGTTTCATTAGGAGTCAATCTTTGATTTGGAAGTAGAGATGTACTCTTCATTGTATCTTCATATCTGTATGTGATCGTGGGTACCACACAGTTACCACACATCCCCCAAATGAAAAGCCATAAAACAAAATAAAAAACAGAGAGAAAAATAGGAAATTTACAACAATGTAAAGTTAAATGACATGTTACTGAATGAACAACAGTGTGTCGCTGATGAAATGAAAAAGAAAATCAAAGACCAGTATTTAAGCCAGAAGTAATCACTTTTGCAAGCATTTTCCAAATCTTGACATTGGAATTAACCAATAAATCCGTAAGTGAAAATTTGTTGATTACATTTTCTGAGTAATCTAAACAAAAACTGCTCAACATTATATTTCTTGCATTCAAGTTTTGTGTGAATCAGAGAGAATTAGCATTCATTCCAGGTAATGAAAATTGTGATTACATCAAAGAGTTCATTGTCTTTCATGCACTGGGAAAGATTGAGAATACTTCTGGACTTAAATAACAGTCAAAATTGTTATTTCAAAACAATACTGCCTATGGCTTCAAGATATTGTTAAATACAGGTGAATTCCAAGACCATTCAGTATGTATTTCTTTTATCCTTTTCCTTTATATTTTTGATACTCTTTTCAACCAAAACTCATTATTCTTCCCTTTTAGATTTTCCTCTCTTGCCACACAACAGTACCATGTTTCTTGTTTATAGTTGTGATCTGAAACAAAATATTCTGTTTTAATATTGACACACATCTTAAATTCATTTCGACTGAATCATTACATGTCCAGAGCTTGTAAAGAGGTATATTTAAAAACCTGTAGATCCAAAATTAAGGTCTACCAAATTTTGTGCCATGCTTATTTTTATTCACATTTTTGTGTTTAACATTTTATTTCTGCCTACTCTTTGGATGTACTGTAATTACTTGGCACTTTAAAAATGGATATGTACATTTCCTCCCAATTCAACCTTTCTTACAATTACTCAAAAAATGGCTACAAGTTTTGTCCTTCAATCTTATTCTTCCTTACTAATATTTGGAATAATATAACTTCTCATGGCTTTAATAGAAAATGAATAGAATTCACATTTAACCATGTGAAGAACTGAGACAGTATATTGAAAATTTGTTCATTAGTAAAAGAAAACTGGATGTTAATCTAAGAAGTTACATGCATAATTTTCCTGCTTAAATCAATCAATATTCAGTGAGCTGAATCAATTTATATATATGTATATATATATATTTATGGGATTGTTAAGGTTGAATGAGATTTTTGATAAGGATAATAGTGGGATTACTTTTATGTGAGAGATCATTCAAAGTAGACTTCTAAATGATCAGGTAATATTTTTTTAGCATTTAGAGGATGTTAGTATTCATGTTAAGAATATCCATCCAGAAGCTGCCATGAATAAGACGTAACAACAGTAAAAACACAGTAAATACAACCACTATTGACACATTAGTTGAAAAATTTCTTTTCTTGGTATTTTATATGTACAACTTCACATCAGTAGTCACAATAAATCTGTAACGGCAGTCTTTTCATCATTTTATTTTTTCATCATTTTAGAGATGAGAGATGAGGCAGCCAGCAGTTTAAGTAACTTAACAGTATCAGATCAGGCAAGATCATGCTGTTATTGAAAATAAGTCTAAAATGCACATATAATAGTAATAAAATGCATAACTTTTCTTCTAAAAGTGCTGCGGCTCCTAGTGATTCTGCAGAAAAATGCTCTGTTGGTATACTCTGTGTACTCAGGGATATGCCAAAGCCTGCAGATTCTCAAGCATGTGGCTCCCTGAGGAACTGAAAACTCAAAGTACTACACATGACGTCTGTTGAGGTCTTGTGAGACACAGATGGACTCAGCTTCCTGTCTATCCTCAGAAGGGCGAGGGGCACACTCTTTCTTCTGTTGCCTGGTAGAGACGAACTGCAGATTAACAAGAGAACCAAATCTCAGTGAAGATGGGCAGTGTCAAACTTTGTGTGCTGTAGTTACCTAGCTGGGGAGCAGAAGTAACACTGCAGCCTGAATTTATTTTTAAATTGTGTGCTTCCAATTATTGAGGTATCTGCCATTTCTTTTGAATTCATTAGAAAATAGCTTTAAACTAATATGAGCTCAGAAAAGGATTATTTTAAAATATTTGGGAAACTAGAAAAGCTTCACGGAGACTCTGTTAAAATGTGCAGAATAAGTTCAGATTCAGTGGGCTCGGACCCGTGTATTTAGTATGCAAGGTAAATCTCTGCCTTAGCCTTCGGTGACACCTGAGGAACAAAGCAACGCCTGGACAAGGTTAGGAAAAAGTGCGCACTGAGATAATGAATGTTCTAGTGAACTTTGATTGACAAGGCTTGACGATACAGGAAACAATTATTTTTAGAGAAGGAAAGCATACTCACACTAATGCTAAAAATGCACTATGCGTCTCACACACAATCCTGTAAGCATTAGAGTCAGATAAACAACCTGCTTGAATACTTGGCATTCTGTCAAATTGGAAATGAAATCTCCCGAGATGTCTGTCAACAGAAAGGACCCTTCTTTTAGAATGAAAAAGTTAATTAAGGATTGACTGACCTGCTAAAGTGCTATGAGAGAGAAACAGCCCAGTATTACTGCATTCCCTTGAGAATTATCATTTCATTTTACTATAAAATAGATGGCATTATTTTTATAATTTATTGTCACTATACATATGCCTGGAGTAAAAACTTTGCTCTTACTGTAATTTGTCATGTTTCCTCAACTGCAGTGTTACTTAATTTTATCTTTATCTTAATTTTTTTAAAGTCTTACATCCTTGCATTGTGCATCACGGCAGATAATACATGGTATACAAATGAACGAGTGACTTATGTGCACTCTTACCTGTTTTATTTTAAAGAACAGCAGTCTTTTGTGGGGTTATTTAAAAAGATCACTAGAGCCCAGCGAGATAGCAAAGCAGCTAAAGTCCTCACCTTGAATATGCAGGGATCCTATATGGGTGCTGGTTCTCATCCCGACTGCCCCCGCTTCCCATCCAGTTCCCTGCTTGTGGCCTGGGAAAGCAGTCAAGCCTGGCCTACTGTCTTAGGTTCCTACACCTGAGTGGGAGACCTGGAAGTGGCCCCTGGCTCCTGGCTTCAGATTGGCTCAGCTCCAGTCATTGCGGCCAGTTAGGGAGTGAATCAATTGATGCAAGATCTTTCTCTCTGTCTCTCCTCCTCTCTGTATATCTAACTATCCAATAAAAATAAATCTTTAAAAAAATAAAAAACAAATCTTAAAAAAAATCCCTAAAAAATCATCTCAGCATTAACCTTATCCTGTGTGAAAAAGAGCAACATCAACACTATCTCAAGGTGTGTATCTGAGAATGAGAATCTGAATGCGGTAAAGAAATAAACGGACATCTCGTACAATGAAATGAAAGCTGAAAAGTCCCAAACTTGGAGAATGAGAATGTTATGGACATCCAAATGCAGAAACCGCATTGGATAGAAAAGAACCTTACTCCATGACAGTCAGACTTTCAAGAGTGTAACGCAGGGAAAATCGTAAGATTCACCGGAAGAAGAAAAAATCACCAGGTCACTTTTACAGGAACTGACATGAGACTGACAACAGATTTCTCAACAGGAAACTTATAGGTCAAGAGAAATACTGCTGACCCACAACATATTGCCTAGCAAATCTCTGCTTCCTGCATGAAGGCACTGTAAACAATTGCCAAGGAAGCAAAAACTGCCCAACCATAGGCTCAAGGATATACTACATAAAGAGAAAATGAAGCTACATTCTGAAATGTGGCAAGAACGAGAACAAAGGGTATTAAAAAAAAGATTTTAGAGGAAAAGAAAATCACAGTACCACATCATTGTTACTGAGTAGGGATGCACTATTTTGCAGCATGTGTCACTTCCTCAGTGTCAGCATCATAGATGGGCATTGGTTTGAGTCTTGACTGCTCCAATTCTTTTCTATTTGCCTGCGACCCAGGAGAAATGCCTGGCTCCGGGCCCAGCTCTGGTCGCTGAGGCAATTTGAGGGGTGAACTAACCTATGGAAGATCTCTCACTCTGTAATTCTCCCAACTAATGGCCATTGTGCTCAGTGAAATAAGTCCATCCCCAAAGACAATTATCATATGCTTTGTCTGCTATAAGCCAGTCTTCATGCAAAATACAAGATCAATCGCCCTTTTAATACCTTTTTTTTTTTGCATCTCATGGGTTTTGATATTTTTAGGTGCTTTTTGTTTGTTTCTTCAAAATAGTTTCTTTTGTCTTATTAAATTCTTCACGGACTCGTAGGTAACACAGTAGCATCGTTTTCTCCAAGAAGGTTTTTTTTTTTTTTAATTATTTTTCTGTTCATTTCTTCAATGACACTTCATGGAGTTGTGAATTTTTTTTTTAACATTCTTCCTGTTATTGATTTTGTTTTGTGGCCTTTTATTTCAGGAAAAGTATAGTATCTATAATAGAGACTATCACATTAAGATGTAAAGATACAATGCAACATACATCTCTACTTCCAAATAAAAGATGGATTCCCAATGAAACTCATAAATGTATCTTGACAATTCTGTGCCATTGCCTGTACCTGCAATGTCAGTATACACCAAAATAGTGGAATGATGGACTTCTCACAGACTGTGAAGAACTATCCTGTTGTTAAACATGGGGAAAATCAGTAACGGGAAGGGAATTTGGAGAAGGAAGAAGGTAAGCCCAGAAACTATAAAACTGTGAGATAAAATAATAATAATAATAATAATAATAGACTAGTGAGGAATAAATGCCATGGCAGAACTTTCTGAAGATGCTCAGGGCTTTTTGCCTGTTGATGTGCTAGGAGATCAAGGAACAACAACAACAATAATAATAATAACAACGAAGAATGCTTTGAAAAAGCCAAGTTAAAATGTCCGGAAAAGGCTCACCAGGGAGGCCTGCTTTGCAATAAGTGTTCTGTTCCTGCTTATTCTTCTTGTTGAATAGAATGGTTTTGTAACAGTTTGAATGAGAAAGCATTAGCCATTTACTTGACAGTAAAGATTTAGCTCCTTCTAAATTCATTTTTTGTTTCTTATCTTGAAAATATTTCTTTGGAGGACACTTTGTTATGTAAAAGACATCTTATGCGGTTGAATTCTCGATTCATCAGGTCTTTAGCGGTGGACCAAATGACTGGTATTATTATTATTCATAAGAGTCTCTAATATGGTAGAGCTCTGGTTAGAAATAATTTGTAATTCTAATTTTGATCTTTTAAAAAATTCTTCTTTATTTTAATTGGAAGAGAGAGGAGAGGGGTGGGAGAAAGAGTGAGAGACACAGCAAGGAGAGAGGAAAATCTTCCATCTGTCATTTCACTTTCCAGAAGCCCACAACAGCTAAGCCAAATCCCAGCATATGCAACTTATTCCAAGTCTCCCACTCAGGGAGCAGGTATCCAGGTACTGGAAATATCACTTGCTGTTCACAGACCATCCATTACCAGGAAATTGCATGGAGCATTGTAGCTAGAAATGGATTTAAACATTTCAATAAGGCATACGAGTGTCACTATTGACAAATAATTGCTGAGCCAAGTTCTGTTGATCTGTTTTTACAATCTAGTTCCATTTTACACAACTATTTTGAAGTCATCCTATATATTTTATCTATTAGCAATGTAGATTTGCCATCTGAGGGGACCATCACAACCAATTTAAAGGGGGTCTCCTTAGTATCCCCAATTTGCACGTAAGAAGACTGGTCTGTCAAGTTACCCAATTCAAAGTGTTTATACATGCGTATTGAGGTGAAGTAAGCATTTGTGAGGATGGAGGGTCAGGAAAATCAGAAAACAAAGGTAGGCAGAGCCTTTTGTTATGTGTGTAGTGGGCACTGTTGCTGTGAAACCAACCTGCTTCACTAGGCATCTAGCATCAAAGAGTGGTGTCAGGATCATGGAACACTTAGGGGCCTGGAAAGCTGATCTTCAGGTTATGCTGCACGTGCCATGATTCCATGATTGCAATGGAGTATAATCTCTGGGTAAGACATGATTTTTTTGTTAAGATTCTAATGTAAAATATCGGCTTAGTTTGTCTTTCTCATATTAGAGGGGTATCATTATTCTCATTTCTTTATTGTCACCCAGATCTAATTTAACATTCTATCTCTTGTGAAACTTGACATCCCTTTGCTTAAATTCTCAGTACTCCTGTAACTTCGCTTCTTGGCAAAAGTCTTTGTTCCTTTCATATCAAACAAATGATAAAAAAAAAAAGAGCTCGATACTTACGCTTTACTGAGAGCTGTGTTTGTCAATCCATCTCAGAGAACATTGTTCACAGTAACCTTTAGTTTTCACAACTAGTGCAATAACCATAACTTTGTAAGTCTTGTTTGCTTAAAAAATACATCAGTCTAAATGGTTCACAGCTTTTAATGTCAAAGTCACCACCTATTTAATTTTTAAGATGACCAAGGAAGACAAATCCAGTTCCCTCCTAAAATGTCCTTTTTTTGTAGAAAACCAGCTGAGATCCCGGGTCTTGTTACTCTTCTTAAGATCAGTAAACCAGGCTGAGATGGCGTTCACCACCTGATGTCTTTCTTTAGATGAAATTCCACAATTTGATTCTTTCATTTGTGTTCAAGTGAATAGTCACAATTTATAAATGTCCTGTGGAGGTAATATGCCACAGATGCTCTTTCTTCTCTGTAACAACATTTGGCCAATTAAATGACTTTGGGTGGAAAACTCTGGGATAGTCTCCCCAGCAGGAGCAGTACCTACTGCTTTTATGGTTAGTGTATTTTCCCCTTACGCCCCACATAGCTTTGAATTGTTGCCTTTTTACTGATCATCTGAATCCAGAAATCTAATTTTAAAAATAAAACCCTTCATGGGAAACAGTAATAATAAAAAAGAACTAAAGCTAAAAAAAATAAGAGGAAAAAAGAACAGAAGTGATCTATTGTTTTCTGAAACAATGATGTGTGTCTGCTTAAACACTGTAAGAGCCCTTCCCTTGAAGAATTTGAAATCGCTGATGCGCATCTGAAATCTAAAATGAGTCTGTGAAGAATTGCTGGTTACTTAACCTCCTCAGGCTAAAAGATGCCATGCTGTGGCAAGTCAGTGGCAAAAACCAGATAACACTTCAGTAGAAAATTCAGAAAGTAGTTTCAAAGAAGAACGATTTCTCTGTCACTTCGGGTTGTTTGAAAATAGCCACCTTTTCCTTTACTGTGCACGATTCAGAAAAGTACAAGAGCAAATGCTATTAAAGATGAATTTAAGTAAGTTTTGATGTGCTGCACAAAAATTATAAATTTGAAATTGGGGTTGTCGCTTTAATCTTACAAATGCCCCTTTTTGTCTAATATTTTTTTTAAAAAGTTGTACAAGTAAACACGATATGCAATTGCTATATTTAACTAACATTTTTGAGCATTATCTCTCTCTTTCCCTCTCTCAGCCCACTTTTTCAAGAACGTAAATTCATTTTTCCATGAGTTTCAGCATGTATGTTGTGCATACATATGAAGGAACTATTCTTTATGATGAACTCTGGAGGATGAATAAGAAGCACCTAAGAGATTGTTAAAGATAAAGCCATAGCACTGGGGGAAACTTGGTACATCAGAGATTCTGATACACAACTATTTGACATCATTGTGAAGTAGAGTATGAGGCGCAAATGCAGCCAGATACTCTATACATGATGGCCTGTTCTTAAACATGGGAAAAAGTAGAAGCTACTTAAAGATGTTTTTATTAGATTATCTAATATGTTATATGTCAAAACTATGGTACAGCTTCAGACAAGGACTGTATTGAAGCAGCTAGAGAACTCTTGCAATAGTTAGGATGAAAAATGAGAAGAACTGAGCTAGGATTGTAAGATAAGAGACATTTGGATCTATGGATATAAAAGTTAAAGAATTAGAAGTTGATAACCAGTAGATTATTAGAAGAGCCTAAAGGAAGAATGAGAATGATTTCATCTATACTTATACTTGCTTTTGAAACCTGTTTACAGACTAAGAAATTTAAAACTGTTAGAAGATTTTGCATGCTTTGATCTCAGTATTTTTCAAACCAAATAAACTTACTTTCATGAGTTTTTTGAAGCCCTGTCACATAACTTGACCGTCTACTTATTTAAAAACAATCTGACAAAAGGAGTGTTGAGCATATGGGCCATGGGCTTCCTGCATGCATCAGTGGGAACTTGAATCAGAAGCAGAGCAAACCTCCAGTGTGGGAAGCTTGCTAATGGCATCATGCCCAAGTGAACCACATTGCTGGCACCTTGAAATTTTGCTTGGTGAGTTACTATTATACAAGTCATTAATATTTCTTAATAGATACATAGAACATATAATATATCGAATATATAATTAAGTTTCCCAGAGTTCACACATCTGTTCCATGTCTTCAGTTCGATTTTAGTCTTCAGTTTGACTTCACTTGAATGAACTTGCACCTTTATAGGATCTTGGGTGGTTGCAAGGCAAGGAATTAGCCACTAGGCTTTTGTGCTGGACCCCTCAATAACGTTTCTTTGGAAAGTAAATCCTGAAAGTCAACATATCACTTCCATTTATTTCTGAGTCACAGATAATCCTAATAGTATAACAGATACTAATTATAGGGTACTTCTTTCTGTAAAGAATTTCGTAAAGGAGGTTATCCAGAGGTGGCAGTGTAACTTTATACTTGATGGACAACTTGGTATCCTGCACTAGTTTTAGCCTGTGTTTTTGGCTGTCATGATCACAAGATGTTTACCGTGTTTTCAAGAAACATTCCAATCAAACTAAATGGAAAGGAAAGGACCAGGTGGATATCTGACCTCCACGGAATGTTTTGCACAACTAATCATAATACAAGAGAGTAGAGGAAGATTTGTGCTTTAACTTTACCTTCTTAGTAGAAATAGACAAGAAAATTGATTTGTAAATAAGTAGTCTATGAGATGCCTTCCATGGTTATTAATCAAAATGCCATCTTCTTAACTAAAGGAGAATGAGTCATTTTCAGAGGTCAGATGAGTACTAAAGTGAAATGAAATCCTGCAAAATGTGGGAGAAAATATTTTAATACTCTTAATAAGTATGGTGGTAAATTATGTACTTGTATATGCTTAGATTGGTTTGTTCTTAATGGAATCATAATTGCTAAATTGCTGTCTCCTAAGAAACAAAAATCACCATTATTCTTGTTTCTCTTCTTCTAGGAATGGCATTCTTTAGGCTTTCAAATATCTTGAGACATTGATGCTGATATAAAGGTGTTTTAATTATTTATCATTTTTGATAATTTATTTAAAAGGCAGAAAGCAAGAGAGAGAGAGGATTCACTCCTCAGATGATTGCATAGCTGGGATAGGGCCAGTCAGCAGGTAGGAGCCTGTAACCCAGCACAGCCTTTGAACCATCGTCTGCTACCTTCCATAATGCATTTTCAGGAAGCTGATCAGAACAGCAGCAAAGACTCAAACTAGCCCTTGAGGTGCGATGCAGATGTTCAGGGCAGATTGAGTCATAATGTGACATGACTAAGCCATTAGCTGTGTTTTTCTTTTTTTTTTTTTTTAAGATTTATTTTTATTATTTTTTCATTGGAAAGGCGGATATACAGAGAGGAGAGACAGAGAGGAAGATCTTCCGTCCGATGATTCACTCCCCAAGTGAGCGCAACGGGCCGATACTATGCCGATCCGAAGCCAGGAGCCTCTTCTGGGTCTCCCACGCGGGTGCAGGTTCCCAAAGCTTTGGGCCGTCCTCGACTGCTTTCCCAGGCCACAGGCAGGGAGCTGGAAGGGAAGTGGAGCTGCCGGGATTAGAACCGGCGCCCATATGGGATCCCGGGCGTGCAAGGCGAGGACCTTTAACCACTTGCGCCACCGCGCCGGGCCCTGTGTTTTTCAAAGATTTAAAAAATTTTATATAAAAGCAGAGTTACAGAAAGAAGGAAAGAAGAATAGAAAGGTCTTCTGTCTGCTGGTTCCCTCACCAAGTGGATTTCGTGGTGGAAGCTAAGCCGATCTGAAAGCAGGAGTTAGGAGCTTCCTCTGGGTCTCCCACTCAGATGCAGGTCTTAAGACTTTGGGCCGTCCTCCACTGCTTTCCCAGGCTGCCACCAGGGAGCTGGGTGGGAAGTGGAGCAGCCAGGAAATGAACCGGTGGCTAGATGGGTTCTCAGCATGTGCGAAGTGAGGATTTAGCCACTGAGCCACTGGGCATCAAAGTTCTGATGGGATCAGTGACTGTGGATTGTAAGGAAAAGGTAAATGACACTTTGGACAGTTTTAAATGGATATGTGTTACCGTAGAAGCCCTCAGCAACCATGCATCTCTACATTTAGATGCCTAAGAAAGACCTTCCACTGTAAGCAGTAGGATTGGATCAAAGTGCTTACTGCCGCCAAAACTCCACGAAAGTCATATCCATGGTAGCTTTTATTACATTTTTGCTTTGTTAATAATAGCCATTATAACTATGTACAATGAGGTCTTATTAAGGTATTGATTTTCATTCTAATAATGATTGGTGATATTGAGCATTTTTGGATATATCTGGTTGGTCATTTGTGTATGTGTTTTATAAATGTCTGTTTGGACCCTTAGTCCATATTCTTGAATTGCTTGTGGGTTTGGTTACAAATTCTTAATGTTAGCTCCTTGCCAGATGTATTCTCACATTTCCACAGGTTTCCCTTCACTCTGCTGATCATTTCTTTCTCTCTGAAGACTTCATTTGATACAGTCCCATCTGTCCATTTGTGCGTTAATTGCCTATGCTTTGGTGAGCTTATCTCAAAATTTCTTTTTTTAGATCAATGACGTGCAAGATTTCTGCATTTTTTTCTTCTAATATTTTCATAATTTGGGGTCCTACATTTTAAGCTTTAGTACAGTACAGCCTTTTGGAAAACAGTATGGAATTTTCTCAAAAAATAAAAAAATAAATAAAAGAATTGCTTCATCCAGCAATCCCACAGCTGGAAATATATCCAAAGGACATGAATTCATTGTATTAAAGAGATACCTGTACGTTCCCAATTATTGAAGTACTAATATATGACATCAGTTGACATGTCCACCAGCGGATTACCGAATCAGGAAAAGAAGCCATGTATATGCATATATATATATATATATATATGTATGTGCACTAAATCATAAAAGGGTGAAAATCCCTTCATTTGCACCATGCATGGAGCTATATGACATTATGTTAAGTGAAGTAAGGCAAGAACAGGGAAATGAATGTTACATGATCTCAGTCTAGAATGGCAATTACCAGGAGTTGGTGATAGTAGACAGTGAGCTGAATGGAGCGAGGCTCATCAAAAATCATGCTATACTTAGAGAGCAGGATTAACTCCTGGTGTTCATTACACAGTAAGGTAACCATGGATATAGTTAATAATAATGTGTTACATTTTTTCAAGATAACTAAAAGAGAGGATTTTGAATGTCCTCACCCACAAAGAAATGACAAGTATTTTAAAAAAATGAATATGCTAACTAGCCTGATTTAATTATGACACAGTATATCCATAATGAAAAATATCATGCTTAATTTCATATATATGAATCAAATATAATCACATGCATAATTATAATGTATTTATTACAAGACAATATAAAAAGTTCTATTGCCCCCACCCTCTTTTGTTGATGAATGAAATGGCAAGCCTCTGAAATATCAACACATAGGTAAATGATTTAGATTTAGGATCCGAGGTGTGTAGCCGAATAGCCCACCACTACATTGTCTCATGGGATTATAGTGCTCAGTGACTTCTTAGGCATTTTACATTATATAAGTCCATTCTGTGATGTTTCACACCAAGAAAATCGACTCTTGATGCGCTTCTCAGAACTTACCCCATTGTAATGAAACATACCATTTACTTAGACCTTTTTGTACCAGGTTTTGCTTTAGGCCATTCATACTAAATTATAGAGGCTAAAAGAAGGCACAGAAATTGTGGCTGAGCTAGAGCTCATTGAGACATATGATTTTTTCTCCTCCTGGGCACATGGCCCGTGGAGATGAGCATAGCCATATGGTTTGTGTTGGACAAGGACATGTGAGCCTAAGTTGACAAATATTTTCTGAGTGGAAACATTAGAGTCATGAATGATGATCGATGCACTCTTGCTGTCAGAGCAATAGTGAAAGCATGTGAATATGGAGTAGCATCAAATCACAGATGCCAAGTGTGATGAGACAATACTCAGAAGACAGCTGCTTTGGGGACTCATTCAGCTCTATAGCTGACTTTGCACGGCTGAGAAACAAAATTAACTTGAGAGCTTCTGATCCTGTTTTGAGGCTTCTAGGGCAAAATAGTTAAGGTTAACTTAATTACACGTTTCAATTCCCCAAAATTTTAATAATGAAAGAAAAGCATTTGGGCAATTGTTTGCTGTCTTCCTAGGTGCTTTACCGAGAAGTTGGATCAGAAGTAAAGCAGCCAGGGCTGGAACTGACACATTGATGGGGAGTATGGCTTCACAGGTGGTGATCTAACTTGCTTTGCCCCAGTGCTGGTCCAAGATAACATAATTTTACACTTGATCTTAGCCAAAGGACCGAGAAGCGATGATAACACAATTTTAGCTAACACTATACTAAAAAAAAAAAAAAAAACCTTTCATACTCCACTAAGTAAACAGTTCAATAAATGGCTGGAGCTGAGTCGTTCCGAAGCCAGGAGCCAGGTGCATGCATGATGAGGACCTAAGCCACTAGGCTACTGCGCTTGTCTGAAAATAAATAAATCTTAAGAAAATCAGAATTTGGGAAAACACTAAGTTTGTACAATAACTGTTAACACATAGGCATTTCTTTTTATAGATAAATAGATAGCTAAAGGGATGATATGTGCTATGTGTCTTTCTGTGTCCATCTTATTTCACTCAATATGATCTCCTCAAGTTGCAAATATTTTGATGACAGTTTATTTTTATAGGTGAATAATATCTGTGTGAGTGTGTGTGTAACACCCACAATGTCCTTATCCATTTATCTGGTGTTAGATACATTAGTTGATTATCTATCTTGGCTACTGTGAACAGCACAGCTATGAATATGGTGAGGCAGGTATGTTTGAGCCAGTGTCTCATGCCTTTTGGGTGTGTACTAGAAGTAGGGTTGCTAGAGAAAGCACTTTAAGAAATCAGTGTAGGTGATGACTTCTTGGATAAGATCCCCAAAATCTAGGCAATGGAAGAAAAACTAGCAAATGACATTATCTCAAACTCAGAAACTTCTGTATAGAAGAGGAAAGATCAATAAAGTGAAGGAACATGCAATAGAATGGGAAAGCCACTGTCCAAATAAGGAATAATATCCAGAGAATAGAAGGAATTAAATAAAATACCAATAGTAAATAAACCAAGCCAGCAAGAAAAACAATGGGAAAAGAACATCTATAAACAGTTTTTGAAAGAAACACATTCAGCAGACATATGAAAATAATACTCAACATCACAGAAATAAAAATCAAAATCACAGTTGAGATGCCACATAATGTCAAAATGATTATTATCCAAAAGACAGAGAAACAAATACTGGCCAGGATCTGAAGAAAGGGAAGCTTGTAATTAATGGTGGTAGGAATTTAACAGTCTAGCCACTGTGGAAAACCCAATGGAAATTTCTTAAAATTCTCAAAATGTTGGGGGCCTACTTTTATTTAGGAGTAGAGATGCATTTTGTCTATCTTCTTGGGTTCCCGATACTCCTGTCTTCATTACATTCTTCGTTTGTGAGATTTGTAAATATATAACTGTTTACCCTTTTATATTTTTGTTGTGTGCTTTGGACAGAAGTTGTCATATATCAGAGAGAACCGATGCTATTTATCGTTTGGGGATTGGTTCATGTCACTGAGCATACTGGTCTCCAGTTGGGACCACTTTGTTGCACGTCATAGTGTTACATTCTTTTTCAATACCTGGGGAGTAGTGTTCCAAAGAATAAATGTACCACAGATTATTCCTCAGTCCTTCCTCAGTGGACATCAGCAGTTGTTTCCATGTTTTTGCAATTGTTGGTTGTGTTGCGATAGGTTGCTTTCTCAATGAAACTTATAAACATACCTAGGCAAAAAAAAAATTGGACTGTACAATTGCTTATACCAACAGTGTCATGATTCATGCAAAGAGCAGAATGCTGGAGTTGGGAGCTGCATTACTGTAGAACACAGGGGACTTTGGGAGGAGAGAGAGGAAGGAAGCCCAGATATTTGTACAATTACAAGATAGAAAAAGTAAGAATTAAAATGAAAAAAAAAATTTTCTCAAAATAGGCTTGCCTTTCATGTTTTAAATAAAATTTCCCTTAGAAATCCTAAAGCTTTACTTCCTTTCTGTGCAATTCCGTTTTGGTGTAAAAACAAATGGATTTTAAATTTCATGATGTGGTTTAAGAGAAAATCTTTTATAGGAAAGAGAAACATCAAAGAATAAAATTATGTTTCTGTAAAACTCATGTAAAAAATCCTATTTCATTAAGATGTATATTTAAAATAAAACAGAATCAATAAGTAGGCAAAAACAGTTTTCTAAACATTTAGGTAAATGTGAAGTAAATGCTGGTTTCTTCAGGATACTGTAAAGCACAGATTTTCAAATTGTACTAATCAAGCTGAATGATTTTGGGGGCGAGATCTTAGGAATCATTTTGTACATGTGCAGGAGTAGGCTGTGGGAGGTATAACTGTTCTGAAGAAATCTGAGCTTTAGTTTTGAACTGCTTCCTGTGGTTTAATTATTCCAAATAAAATGCTAGAGTCTTGGAAATGCATATGGGAATTATATTGCTGACTCATATAATTGTATGCTCAATATACAGAAAATCTACACTCAAAAAGATTTCAAATTTTTTCTAAAAAATTATCCACAGAAATCATCAGGATCGAAATATTTCTTTTTTTTCCCTTTTTTAGAAGTTTTTTAGTCACTCCATTCCTTGAGTATTCATAGACATTCAGATCGTGTGTTACATTTTGATAGTGGGTGTTCTTTCAGGAATTTTCCATTTTCTCTGAGTTTTCTAACATATGTACAGACTTTCTGACAACATTCCCTTCTTTTCTTTTCAAGAGCTTTGATCCCTAGTCTTACCACTTTTATGTCTCTTTATTCTTTGTTATTTACCTTCCTTTGAAGTCTCCAGTTTTGAATACAATAGCTGCTTCTGTATTTCTCTTTCTAAATTAAAGCTTGTGAAGTATGTATTTATCATCTTGTGACTTTCAATCTATCTATGTGATTGTATTTAAAGTTTTTGTAAATATCATTGCATGTGGAATTCTTTTGTGCAGTACATTCATTTTGAGTAATTCTCCCTCCAGTCAAGGTGGTAGGATAGAGAATCTCACCAGTTTAGCTGTGACAAGATTCGAAGCATTAATTGATAATTACAGGGTGTGTTTTATGGACTTTGAAGTGGAAAATCACTCACAGACATTATCTAGTTTATTTAATATGAAAAGTAAGTACTCCTTGGAAGTTCAGCTGATGTAATTAAAGCAGTAGCATAATATGAGTTTCAAAATGCTTTGAAAATGTACATTTTAAAAGAGTAATTATAAGCAAAATAGCATAGACTAGGATATATTTTATAGCACAAAAAACAAACAAACAAAAACACTTCCATCTCATATGGGTACAAGGTTCATGTCCCAACTTGTATAATTCCCATCCAGTTCTTTGGTAATGGCCAGGGGAAGTGACAGAGGACCCAGCACCCTGGTGAAAGACCTGGAAGATGTTCTTGGATCCTGGGTTTGCATCAGCTCAGATCTAGCGGTTGCAGCTTTTTGGAGAGTGAGCCAGTAGTTAGATATTTCTCTTTGTCTCTACTTTTTTCTGTAACTATGTCTTTCCAATAAAAACAAATGAATCTTTATAATAATTTAAAAAAACGATCACTAGATTTATATGTAGTTACATATGTGTGTGTATATAATTCAAGATACGTCTTGACTTACCCCTTTTAACTTGATGATACTTCCTAGAGGGCAATGTTATTTATCATGTAAATGCCTTGTTTTGATTATTTATATATGTTTGTATATATGTATGTATCTATCTGTCAGTTCACTCACATTTGCTCTTATCCAACCATCTAAATTTTCATCCTTTTAATTCACATATTGATATCAGTTGTGAATTTATGTTCTTTGTTGTGGATAACCAGGAGCAACAGTTTGAACTACAAGAGTGATGCATATGCCCAATAAATATACCCTTCAGCTTTGAAGGAAATGTGCCTAATTTGTTTTAGAAATGAAAACATTTGTGTGAAGTTAACTGGAAGATAAGATACCTATTCTTTCACTTGGTAAAGATTATACTTAAAAATGAAAACATGGGCTGGTATTTCCTCTTCATACTTAAAGTTCAGCAATCAGGTGAACTATCAATCAAGCAAAGGTTATCTAACTAAATTCAGTATTACTGGCTAATTTATCCTTGGGAGGAATATAGAATTCTTTATGGGAAGTGTTTCTAAGGAGCAAAATAAAATGCTTGGGGTTGACGCTTTCTACTGAGCTCCTGAGACCCGTGAGCACAGTATATGCAATTTATTGCTGGCCAAGAAAGACAGGTAATGGAGGATATTTTCAGTGCTTGGTGATGAAAAGTAAAGTATGGCAGATTTAAGAATGCTTCCCCTGCTTTCTCTAGGCGATGAAAACTGCATCACGAACTGTTTTTCCTGAAAATTAATATCTGATCCTATGTGCCTTTTTCCTTTTCTTGGAACCTTGATGAAAATAAAAACACAATTGTATAAGACTCTTCTGTAGGTCAAGTTGGAGATAGTGTTACTTCCGTCCAGCATCTGAACAAGCCCTAAACAAAGACATGAGATTATTTTACTATAATCATATGAGTCTTTTTAATTTGTGATGTGGGCTTAAACAGAACCTTCTTCCCTGAGATGTATCATTGTCTTTATATTATATTTTGTAGTCCTTTCCTGTTTCATTTATGTGAACTTTTAGATATCCTACATAAAATCCGGTTCATGGAGAAAGGTGTATTGCATGACAGCAAGATCTTTTTACTGATGCAGCAATTCTTCAGTTGAAGTCTGATGGTATTTTCTGAGAGACCCAATGAATCAGCCAACAAGTACACATACTGTCCTCCATCATTTTTGAGATCAGATACAGTAGTCTGTTTATTGGCACAGATCAATTCTGCCTTTAAAAGGTCTAGTTCCCATTTATCTTGACCCTTAATTCTTTCAAAATTTTTGTTTCCAGTGGAAAAAGCTAAACAACGACAACAACAGAAAACCCCAATTGATATAAAACCTTGTTATGAGTTTGTGGATTCTGTTGTCATAGTCCAACTTAAAATTGACACTTCGGAGCATCAATTACCTAGGATTTGATAAAAACTTTCCTGATTCTTTTGCTGTATCTAAATTGCTGAAGCATAAAGTGGTAGTAAGCCACATCAAGGTTCTAGTACTGCATCTGGCACTGTAATTGTGTTGTGTCCACAGGCAAGTTTCTTCATTTGTTTCAATAAAAAGAAAAGAAAATTGATTGCGTTCTCTGCTTCATCAGGTAGTGAAATATAACCCCAGGTTATAAAGATGTTATCTCTACTTGCTGAGTGTTTAATATGTTATAGAGGAAACAGACACATAAACAAATGGCAAAATCAAGTTTTTAAACACAATGATAGACAACTAGAAGTCTTTTTTTGTTTTTGTTTTTCAGTCCTAAAGAAGGCACTTATGCCAAGATTTAGAAATCTCCTTCTTAGAGGTGTTGTGATTACATCGTCAGCAACAATCATGAAATTATCACAAAATACAGTCCAAATCTGAGCATTCTTCACTGCCTCCTTAGAAGCATTTAGTGTGGTGTAAGTCATAATTGCTGTCTGAGGAAAAGGCTCTAAGACCAGTTCTAAGTTGTTGATCTGTATTGTATTTTCCCTCAGTAAGTGTATTAATCCTTTAAAGTTTAGGCATGCTCCTCTTTACTGTTCTACAATGACTCTCTACTATTCTTTATTTTTCTTAATTTCTTTACCACTGTTAAAAAATGTATTAATGTAAATTTTTTCTTTCATCTTGTAATTTAAAAGTCCCAACTTTGCTTCTTTTTCTGGATCTTCTGCTTAGCCTCTTCTCCTGTGCCTGGAATGCCATTTCTCAAAATGCATGATCGGCCTATTGTCCACTTCTTCAGATCTTTGACTCAAGTCCACTGTACAGCAGGCTTCTCTGTTCACTTGCAAATGTAAAACAATGTCTTTCCCCATAATTTCTATCTCTTTCACTGCCGTATTATTCTTTATAATCTACAATATGCTCATTACTTATATATTCAATATTTAATTTAAAATATTGTTAGTGAAATTATACTATATACTTGCTTGCATTTTTTTTTTTAAGATTTATTTTATTTTTATTGGAAAGGCGGGTATACAGAGAGGAGAGACAGAGAGGAAGATCTTCCGTCCAATGATTCACTCCCCAAGTGAGCGCAACGGCCGATGCTATGCCAATCCGAAGCCAGGAGCCTCTTCCGGGTCTCCCACGCGGGTGCAGGCTCCCAAATCTTTGGGCTGTCTTTGGCTGCTTTCCTTGGACACTGGCAGGGAGCTGGATGGGAAGCGGGGCCGCTGGGATAGAACCTGCACCCATATGGGATCACAGGGCATGCAAGGTGAGGACCTTAACCACTGTGCCACCGCGCCGGGCCCATACTTGCTTGATTTTGCTAGTCTTCTTTATGTAATATAATTCCCTCAAGTGGGAACATTGCCTGTGTTTCTGCTTTATCATTAAAAGGGTATTGCAGTTGGTAAGCAATTAATAATTTTGGTTAAATGATCAATGAAACTAATACTGATTTTACTTTAAAAATTTATTTCTGTGGGCCTGGCACAGTAGCCTAGTGGCTAAAGTCCTCATCTTGCAAGCACAGGTATCCCATACAGGTGCGGTATTAATCCCAGTGGCCCCACTTCCCATCCAGTTCACTGCTTGTGGCCTAGGAAAGAAGTCAAGGATGGCCCAAAGCCTTGGGACACTGCACCTATGTGGCAAGCCTGGAAGAGGCTCCTTGTTCCTGGCTTCAGATCAACTCAGCTCTGACCATTGCGGCCACTTGGGAAGTGAATCAGAGGACCAAAGAGCTTCCTCTCTGTCTCTCCTCTCCTCTGTGTATCTGACTTTTCAGTAAAAAAGTTTTTAAAAAGTATTTAAAAAATTATTGTTGTTTAATTGAAGGCTCCAGAAAGGCAGGGGGCGGGGGGATGGTAGGGAAGAGAGAGAGAATATTTTATTTGCTGGATTCCTCTGGCATTTGCCTCAATGGCTGGGGGTGAGCCAAGCCAAAAGATAGGAACCAAGAATTGCATCTGAGTCTCCATGTGTATGTCAGGGACCATCTTTTGATACTTCCTCAAGTGTATTAATGGGGGCTGGCTTGAAAGCAGAGCAAACAGGATTCAAACTAAAGATCAAAATGGTATGCCAACGTTACAGTCAGGAGCTTAAATTTTGTACCAAAACATTGACCCTTTAACATTAATATTTGAACATATAATAGACTATTTCTTGTGGTTGAAAGATCCAAAACATGCTTTGGGAATTAGATGCCCAAGTGGAGACGAGGTCATGGTCTGGAGATAAAAATAATGCAACAAGGTAAGAGTTTGTGTGTTAATTTAGACATAAATGATTTATTCACCAGAGTAACCATTGATCAATTCTGGGTGTTATAAAATGCAGTACAATGCCTATGCAGTTAGAGAGCTTACATTCTATTGGCAAAGACAGAAAATAATCAAACATTTAAAATACAATAAGAGGTTTTTTTCCTACATTAATAATATTCTATGGGAGGACAATATGGCACCATGTGACAGTGTTTTAATTTCATATAAAAACAGAAAACTGCATCTGATAGAATGGATTATCATGCTAAAGCTCTGACTGAAATACCATAATCCCTATGGGCACCAGTTCAAATCCTGGCTGCTCCACTTGCAATCCAGCTCTCTGGCTGTGGCCCGGTAAGGCAGTCCAGGTCCTTGGGAACTTGAAGACACACGGGAAACCTGGAGGAAGCTCCTGGCTCTTGGCTTATGGTCAGCTTTGCTCTGCTCATTGCAGACAGTGGGCAGTGAACAAGCAGATGGGAGGTCTCTCTCTCTTTCTCTTTAGTTCTCATTCTTTCTCTTTAAACCTGCCTCTCAAGTAAAAGAAATGACTAAATCTAAACACAAAACAGAAACCCAAGAAAACATTTAATAGTGACGGTAGATAGAGAATTGTAGGCTTGGAATTTCTAGTCTCAAAGAATAGTCTTACAAATGAGGTCTCCAATTCTGAGCCAGAATTCTATCCAAGTAAATCCCATAGCTAGTGAGGGCTGATATTCTACCATAGGGATAATGAATAGCAAAGATTTCTTTCCAATGTGACAGATGACGATAACTCTATACCTCTTTAGGGAAAGAGCCATTGAATGTGTTTATCAGACGTCCTACCTATCCAAACCTTGATCTGAAACCTAATCTAGAGTCAAAATTTGTATTTTAGTATGTAGCTCCAGGCATAAAAAAAATGATTCTTCATTTTTTTGAGATATAATAACATGAAAAAATGAAAATAAATGTGAATTCCTATTTTGCAAATCAGATGAGACTGCTGCCTTGTTTTTATGTGAATAAATGCCTTCTATGCTCATCATGCATAGGCAGGCATTCTAAGACTTGATTATAGACTGTTCATTATTTAAGGGCCTGCACTGTCATATAGGTATTTCAAAATGTCAATTTCCTAGCAAAGTGCACTGTGCATAACAGATTAAAATTACTAGTTGAAAACCATTATATTTATCAAAGCACATTGGCCCATTTTCTTCATAGTTTTCACTATCCATGCATTTAATTAAAATGGAAAAAGAAGCCCCTCCTCATCTCTTACACTCCTGTTTTCCTTATGGATAATGTGTGTATGTGTTGGTATAATGTTCATTTTTTTTTTTGTCATTCTGACTGCCAGTCTCCATGCTAAATTAGGCAAAAAGCCGTCCTGCTGTGCAAATCAGAGTTGCAGGTGCAAGATTTCAATGCTTAAGTAAATGTAGCAGAATTACTCATACCTGTGGGCTATTTGAAGTATATATATACTTCCTATGAGGTTTGGAATATGAAGTAATGCCACTCAATTAAGAGCAAAAATATTTGAAAAGCCAAGTTCAGATAGAATGTTTCAGAGAAAAACATTACAAATGCTAAATCCTATGAGGAATACTCATTTTCATATACCCTTCTATATTTCTTGCTTTAATGCTCCATGTCTAGAGTCAAGGATATTGTAAGATTGATTTCCCACACCAAACTCCCATTATTTATTAATGTATTAGAAAGAACAGTCCAGGAATTTGTGTTGAAGATGTTGTGTATCTTGAAATACAGAATATTCTTAGAATCTCTAGACATGATATTAAAATTAGCCATCAACAATATTATCTTTGATGATGACCAAGCCAGTAATTAGAGCTGCTTCCTTATGAAATACTCCTATTGTAAAGATAACATCAAGAATGTGTGCATTGTGGCCTGCAACATATGTAGTAAGCTAAGCCTCTACCTAAGGTGCCAGCATCCCATATGGGCACCAGTTCAAATCCTGGCACTTCTACTTCCAATTCAGATCCCTACTAATGAGCTAAGATGGCAGCAGAGAAAGGCCCAAGGCTTTGAGCCCCTCCACCCACATGGGATACCCGGAGATTTTGAAGAATACTCTGGCTCTTACCGTTGGATTGGCCCAGGTCTAGCCATTGTGGCCATTTGGGGAGTGAAACAGCAGACGGAAGATCTTTCTCTGTGTCTCTCCTCTTTGTGTAAACAAATAAAATTTTAAGATTGCATGCATCAAAATAACTTAAATTAATAAACAAATGTGGGAGGGAACTTTACGAAGAGTGTTGTTGGGAAGGAGCTTTTGACAATGTCTGGTACATTGGCTGGTATGCTTGCATGTAGTGTTGGAGTGCCCGGATTCATGTCCCACTGTGTCCTGGATTCCAACACCTTGTGAATGCAGTCTCTGGGAGCAGCAGATAAAGCTGAACATTTGGACTCCTGTACCACACTTGGAGAACTCGGATTGGGTTCCCAGTTCCTGATCTGTGTGCATACTCAAGTTGCTGCGGGCATTTTGTGGGGTCTAAACCAGAGAATCAAGATGCTTCCATCTATCTACCTCTCCCCATTTCAAACAAAAAGAAATTTTTTTAAGATTTATTTATTTTTATTGGAAAGGCGGATATACATAGAACAGAAGTGACAGAGAAGATCATCTTCCGTCTGATGATTCATTCCCCAAGTGGCCGCAATGGCCAGAGCTGAGCCAATCCAAAGCCAGGAGCTTCTTTGGGTCTCCACTCTGGTGCAAGGTCACAAAGCTTTGGGACATCCTCTATTGTTCTCCCAGGCCACAAGCAGCGAACTGGATGGAAAGCGGGTCTGCTGGGACATGAACTGGTACCCCTATGGAATCCTTCGCGTGCCAGAAGAGTACTTTAGCCATTAGGCTATCGCGCTGGAGCCTCAACAAATTTTGAAACTGATAAATTTTGAAGAAAGAATGTGAATTATCAGCTTGGGTTGAAGTTAGCTTAGTGGGTAAGGTATTATTTACAACACCTGCTTTGCACACCGGGGTGACTGCTCTTGATTCCAAATTCTTTCTAATGCAATAACAGCTCAAGCAATTTCTTTCCCACTATCCATAGAAATACTTTATGCTCAGTGAAGTAAATCGATTCCCAAAGGACAAATATATGTTATCTCTGATATAAGGTAACCTTTAAGCACAATACAAGATCAATCATCCTTTCAATACTGTTTTTGTACATCTCAGGGGCTTTGATCTTTTTGTTTTCATTCATTTAAAAAAGTTTGTATTCCCTTATTAATTTCTTCACTAACTCGTAGGTCACAGAGTAGCAACGTTTGCTTCAAGAAGGTTTTTGTTTTTTTTTTTTTTTTCATTTCTTCAGCGATATATTGGTCATTCAGTAGTGTGTTACTTAACTTCATGCTGTTAAGTTTCTTTTTATTTCCCTGATGTTGATATTGTTTTATGGCTTTTCATTTAATGGGGTTTCTAGTAGCTGTGCAGTAGAGACTATCACATCAAGATTTGAAGATACAACACAGTGTGCATCTCTTCTTTCTAATAAAAAATGGACTCCTAATGAGACTGTTAAATATGTCTTGAAAATAGGATGCTGGACTCTAAGCCATTGTCCATATCTTCAATGCCAGGATATAAACAGCAGAGTGATGGACTTAGGACTGACTATGATGGACTACACTATTGTAATAATATGGAGGGAATCAGGTGGAGGGGTGAGGATTTGAGAAGGGGGAATAGGGAATCCCAGACCCTATGGAACTGTATCACAAAATAATGAAATAAATAAATTTAATGTTAAAAAAAGGAAAATTCCTGGGTGGTGTTCCCAGATCTTGGTTTTAGCCTGGGTAATTGTGGGCACTTGGGGAGTGAACCACCAAATGACAGCTCTCTCTCTCTCTTTTTTTATCTCTTTGTTTGAAAATAAGTTCTCAAATAAATACCTTCAGTGATTTATATAAAAATAAATATTAACAATACTCACCATCATGCGAGAACTTCTGTGGAAGGAGAAGAGGTGAAAGTTAGGTAGAATTGGCTGATGTAAACTTTAGGACTTAGGATTTGACTCTGTTTTGCTCTTATTTTTAGAACCACCACTAGTTTTTGACAGTTCATCACCTATTTCTAGGATAGCTGCTTATCTATTTATATGCAACCTTAAAATTTTTGATAGCTTTTATAGCAGCACAGTAATTTGTGTTAATGATATGTTTCATTTAGTGATGCTTCCATTGCCATTCCCTGTAGGAACAGAGATGACACCAGATGTCATAAAACCTCATAATCAACCACCTTTATCTCATAGTCTTTTTGGCAGTGTGTGACTAGTTTAGAATCACCAAGCAATAGAGTCCCTACCTGGACATCTGTATATTTTAATTCATGCGGATGTTTTGTGAGTCAGCACAAGCAGATCTAGAAGCTTCAGGGCTCTGGGCATCTCTGTTTGGAGTTAAGGACTGCCGACTGTATTTTTAGTACCACTTAAAAAAAATGCTCTGTGCTTACTGCTCAAGATTTCTACCCACTATTCAAAATTTTCACAAGGGGCAAACAATTTTTTAAAAAATCAAAGATATTTGGTAATAAGAAGAATGCATTAGAATAATTATATTTTCAACACAAGTTAAATGTACAGGTTGTTCATGTTTTGGATACATGACTTAGAATCTTGACTATGCTTTTAATATCAGGCTGTTATAAGTTTAATTGAAGTGACCTTGTCATTTCTGTAAAATGAAAGATTTGTAGAAAATGATTCATTATGTTTCTTTTCTTTGTTTCTAAAATTCTATACCTTTAGGTCAATTTTAACATGTAATTCCATGTAAGTGTAATCACCAATGTCTTGGCCCAGATGAAGCGTGGGGCTTCTCTTTTGTCTTGGCCCAGACTTGAGCATTGAACCCATTTGGGGAGATGACCATCAATGGAAGGTATCTTTCTCTGTCTTTCCCTCTCTCTTTCTCTGTAAATCTGACTTATATCTTTCCATCTTCTGCCACCCAAGGGTGCACATTAGTGGGAAACTAGGTTGTTAGGTGAGTAGCTAGAGCAAGAAACATACACTCCAACATGCGATAGCATCAGTCTCATTATTATTCTTTGTTTTTAAGATTCAACAAAGAGCATTTAAAATAAGAGAAGAAATTGCAATATGATGAAATATAGTATTCTGAACAAAATGCTTAGTGGCAACACATTAGAAATATAATGATTATAATTAGCAAGAAGGAAAAATTGGCTGAATAGCATATTAATTGAATTGTAGGTGTTAGACAAAGTACTTGAGAAACTAAGAAGAATGAAATACACAGAATCCAAGAGGAAGAGCTAATGCCATACCATTAGTTGTAAGTAATGTAAGTGTCTACCTAAGTCTGTAAATTAAAATGCCCAAGACAGATGTGCAGTTGAATCATATGGGAGAATTTAAGAAAGAAATAATTGACACCTTTGCTTCACATTAACTACAGTGAAATAAATCTTTAGGCATACAGATTTTGATATTTGTCTTATTATTGTTGGTGGTCCATTCTGTTTGCTCACTTAGTTCGCTTTTTAGGTTGCTCTAATCATTATGAAAAAAAGAAAAAAAGATTATTGTTAATTATCATTCTAGAAGAAGAACAGAAAGACCAAAATAGAACAACGAAAACAGTTGTGTCAAAGAATGTCAAGCTCACTTCAGATATTTCTTCCAGTAGCATTTATCTAATTTAACTAATTAAGGCAGAAAAATGCATTCGTGCTACACCTGAGTAACCTAGAATCAAAAATTTATTTATTTTCTGTACTTGTTTAATTACAGAATCAAAATATTATCAAACTCTCAAAATTATTATATGCCTAAATACTGTTGAGTATAATATTTATAGTAATACCTAAGTTACTTAATAAGGATTAAATACTTCTATTGAGAAAACTACTGATTTTTGAACACTATCACTAAGATGTAAATATAAAACACTAATATGCAAAGTTTTCCTTTTACTCACTTTATTGCTTATATCTGAAAGTATTATTTTCTAACCCTTAATACTAATTATCACACTAAAGATTTATTGATTGTCATATGCAAACAAATTCTTGCTATGTGTCTCTTTTCTCTTACTTTTAATATCATACTTTAAATGATGAATTTGTAATGGATGCTACTATAACCATTTCCCTATGAGTCATATGCTTGTTATACCTTACCTGTTCAAGCCTTTTGAATTAAAAATCAAAAAGTTGCAAGTAGGACATAAATCTATTTTATCTTTTTTAGAGTAAGCTATGATTTTGGACCAATTTACTTTCTCAAACAAATGTAATAATATTTTGAGTTTTGAATTAGCATTATTTGTTTTCAGTTTGGGAAAATTAACTTTTCAAAAGTTTTAAAGTTTTTACAATGCAGCTTGAAAAAAGATAGTTACTAAATATAACTATGAAGTATGAAGAAGAATTCACGATTGTTCTTTGTTCCACAAAGTAGTGTTCTATTTAGATCAATTCTAGCTGTGTTCTACATTGCTGATTTTTAAAAATTCTCACCGGTAGTGAATTAATCAGATGAGCGTGTTTTCATATATGAAATGGCATAACAATGGATATATCTATTGGAAAATGTCTTTTACCATTGATAAGTTTTTCTCACTAATATACTCTCATGACTGTGGATGCGTCTCAATATACAGGAAGTCAGGGGATAAAAATCTCTCTGGGGTGAAATTTTCCTCTAGAGCCCTAGCTATTACTCAGGGAAAAATTGCAACCTGTCTGGAGTTCAAGTCTCAGAGGAATAATTTCTATCTAGAAACTATTCCCATTCCTTTTCACTAACCAGCAGCAATGTTGACATCTATAAGTATTAGCTGGGAGGAAGTGTGCACCAGAGAGATAGGTGGAGTGGGAAAAAAATGACTCTATTTCCCTTCCAGTGTCAGCAGCTTTGAGTCTTTTTTCTTGGCAATTACCTTCCTTGAATTCTGTCTCATGTATGTGTCTCCAAATTCTTTGCTATGAAAATAGTGACATGTATAGAAATATCAAGGAAATAGAAAGTATGCAGAAGGAAATATAAAAAAAAATTTGAAATAAACTCATTTAATGACATTATGGGCAATAAAGCTGTCTTGGGGCCTTGCCAATACTATTTGGAGCAAAATTAAGTAATACATTATTCACCCAGAATATTACATTTTTTGGTTTCTTCCATGTGAAGTAAAAATGGAATCAGAACTGATAATATCTGACTTCCAGATGCTAATTGTACAATAAACATTTCTGTTAACCAAGTCCCACTCTTCAGTAATATGGCACAATATTTCCAATCATATCTGTCTGTACCATTCACTTTTACTCAATCATCAAACCTTAAAGTAAAAATGCAGACTCCATTTGAATCAGACACCATTCAAATCGTTTTCTAGTAATTTATTTAATTCTCAAGGAAAACCATGAAACAGATGCTTTCATCAATATTATCATAGCGGTCTCCTCCAGATTTTAGATTTTAAATTTCATGTTCATGCTCATGATACATATGTAGGCCTACTTGAATTTCTTTTGCATTCTCTGTCTCAGTTAAACCTCTCTTGATCTGAACGCTGTATTTTGATTCTTCCAACCCATTTTACTTCTTCCCCTCTCTTATCTTTTTCCTGTGTTTATTATTATTTTCCATGTTATAGTTCATAGACACATGGATTTCCCTACCATCTTTCTCCCCCGCAGCGCTGTTTTTATATTGTTATTATGTTATTATTATTATTACAAAATTACAATATTATTACAAAAGTGCAGTCCTTAAGCAACAGGCACAAGTCCAACACTCTACTACTTAAGTATATCATGGCACTGCGTGAATAGTTAATGACAGATAGTCTAGTGTCCTGTTGTAGAGGTATATTTATCAATATTGTCCCTGATAATGTTACATGTCAAGTGTATCAGTTACACAGTTGCTCTTCTCCTGCCTCTTCAATTCACTCCCACAGGCAAGATGGATATATTTGAAATATCGGGCATGCCTTTATTGTGCTGTTTCCGTATGTTGCAACTGTTTTATTTATGCTTAGAGGAAAATCCTGGCTCTTGAAGCTTATTTTCAAACTTGAGGTTATTTTGCACTTTCTTGGAACCATTCCTTGGCTTACTCTTTCCATAATTATTTCCTCTCATGACTTTATTTCAGTTCCCGAAACAGGCCAGGGATTATTGAAGTAACAAACACATGGCTCCATCGCTGATCCTATTTGCGCTTACAATTTGCTTAGTTGACTCTTTCCTTACTGCTTAAACTTCAACTAAAATGCTATTCTTCTGAGACTGCTATCAGGATAATGTAATTGGAATATTTTTGACACATCATCACTATGAGTTTTCAGCACCTATTTAAAATTCCGCAACGTTTCTCAATTGGTTTTGTAATGATTCCTGAGATTAGCATTACAAGACACTGTATGAGGTAGTCGGTGTTGGATGTACTTTTCTTATTGCCTAGAGCTCTTACCAACACTTACCTTTCCCCAGCACGGCTCACATATTATAATTCCTTCAATACCGCCTAATGTCTCAGCCCTCAGTGATGGTATAGAGATAAATAAGCAAGAAATTTTCCCTTTTCTTATATAATGGTGTTGCTTTATTAGTTTATTCAAGATGCTTAAGTTGTGCAGTTTTTACATGTATTTGTTAACACTGTGTTGCGCACTAATTTTTCTTTAAGAATGGATCCCATATGGTACATAATAGAATTATGAATTGGAATAGAATTGGAATTTTTTAAATTAATAATCAAGAACTATGAACCACTATATAGCTTAAAACAGTTTTTAAATGGTGACGTCTCTTAAAAGGTAGGCTATTTTTGTATTTACTAACTTTTGAGAATGTGTTTTTTTCAACTTTTGGGAATACATTGCAACTATAGAAAAAGAAATAAAAACTTAATTTGGCCATGGGGTACCATCACTTGAAGAAATTGATGATGTCATTAGGATGAAGCAGTATTGCAATTGAGGATGTATTAAAACACTTCTGAAGAACATTTGAATCAATATTTGTATCTTTGTCACGACCCCTTTTTGAAAGGACCTCCATAGAAATATCTTGCTCTCCTCTGAAAGTTGAATTTGCATTCACTGATAGTTTTGTTTAAAAGTTTGTTTTTACACATGTTTACATATGTGTGAATATGTCTATATTCCATCATTTATGAATAGGAACATTTTTCTTATCCTTATATTTTATCTCTTTGATGTTTCTACTGTATATAAATAATATATACTATATTTCATGTATGTGTTTGTAGTATATATATATACTATATTTCATAGGTGTATGAAATTACTTGCTTAACTTTCGTATCAGCTGCAAATTGGCTGCATTTGATGAATTTGCATCAGATATAGAATCATATATCCATATGAATATTTAACTGGCCCAGCCATATATAGCAAGAGAGGGTTTGTTTCTAGAACTTATATTCTTTTCCATTTGTTAGCTTGTCTATCTTTATCAAACACCAATCAGCCAGACCGAACAGTTTCATTTGCTTTAGTGTTAAATTAGTTTTTTCTTAAATTGTTGTAAGTTTCATATTACTCTAAGTTTATTTATTAGTTCCAGTCCATTATGTATGCATATAAATGTAGCTTAAGGATTAAATGTCTATAAAAAGTTTTGAGGCGTTTTATGAGGATTTCTTAGCACCTAAATATATAAAATCAACCATTGACAGAACTGAAAGAAGTAGAACACAAACTCAACAACAGTAAATGACTTCAATGTTTGGCTTTTAACAATGGATAAAACAGCCAGACAGAAAATCAATAAGGTAGCAGCAAACCTCAACAGCATTGTAGGCCAAACATACTTAGCAGGCATCACAAAGGAACTTCAAAAAAAGTTCATGACAAACAGAACTAAAACATGTACTCCACAGTCAGGCCACAGATCCTGTGGTTCTCCCCATGGTTGGAGTTCTGTGTCCAGCACTTCACTGGGGGATCCTGAAAGAATCCTCTTCTGAGATAATCTGAGACCAGGCTCTTGTGTGTGCCTGCCAGTATGGGTCCAGCACAGTTCTTGCTCACATCAGCCTATGCACAATGGTAGTTGCAGTTGCTGGATCAGTTCTGCTTCCAGCCCCACTTCTTACACAAACCAATGAATGCTGCAGTCCAGCTCAATCCTGCCCACCACACGCTTGGCCCTCATGTACACCAGTGGGAAATGCAGCATAGTTAGAGCATCCCCCAATAACCCTTACTAGGCCTGCCCCCAACCTTGGTTCCTGTGTGTGCCAGTATGTACAGCAGACTGACCAAGTCTGTTCCACATCCTATTCAGTTCTCTTGCACGTCAATTGGAGCATTGAAGCCTAGCTCAACCCAACAGACCACTCTATCCTTTCCACACTGGTGCCAGTGGGTGCCACCACCTGTCTAGTCAGGTCTGCCCCCACCCGTAGTTCTCATGCTCACCTGTGGGAATTAAAACCCCCCAGAGAGGTGCCCATAGTTTTCCTACTGGCTCCACTCCCAGTCCCACCTCTTGTATGTTCCAGGTGGTTCTGCATTCTAGCTTGACAGAGCTTGTCCCCAGTCCTAGCACCTGCAAGCTAGGGGCACGTGTCCCCTACCTTGGCTTCTGGGGCAGAGTACGATCAGCCTGTATTTACTCTGGCTTATGCATGTACTGGTGGATAAAGTCAGTTAGCCTAGCCTTGCCCTACCCCAACCCAGTTCACATCCAGACCAAGAGATATTACCGACCTGTCTAGCCCGGAATGTACCTAATCCAAGTTATCACGCTCACTACTGGGAGCAGAGGCCTAGGCCACAAGCAGGGATTTGGAAAGAAGTGAAACAGCTGGGACATGAACCAGTTCCCATATGGGAATGCAAGGCGAGGATCTTTAGCCACTAGGCTATCGTGCTGGGCCCAGAGTAACAACTTTTAAGAAAAATGTTTGAGAAGATATACTTATACACATGTATCTAACCACTGTAAAGGCCATATTTAACCAACCGACAATTAACATTATGGTCAATGGTGGAAAGGCTAAATTTTTTTTTTCTTTCATACAAAAAGTTGACAATGATACCTGTCCTGTCAAATCTATTCATGTAATACTGGAAGCCTTAGCAAGAGAAATTGGGAAGGAGAGAGATATGGAACAAGAAACTGTTCAAAATAGCATTTTGTGGGAAGACTATGAAGAACTATGTAGTCCATCTGTTGGTCCGGAGCTGTGGCCCAGTTGTGTGGGAAAAAACAAATCCTTGTTTCATATATTGATAGGTGTTGTGGCCAGCTGCAGCTAAGGGGAGGTTAATGTTGATCAAGAATTTAGTGTTGCAGGCATACAAGGAAAAAGGCTTGGCCTAGAAAGAAGTGTGAGAACAGGTGAGATGTTAAAGGACTATGGGGATTCGTCAGGCATTGAGTGGTGTGGTCAGAAATGAATGAAGCTGTGGTAGACCCAACCTTTAATCTGTTGTTCCTTCATCTTCCCTGAGCGCTTCCTTCAACATGGCATGGCTCTCACCAATAGCTTAGAGTTTTAGTTGCTACTTGGAAACTTTTCTTGGTATCTGATTTCAAGTGAATGAAAATCAGCAAAATTTCCTGTACTTAGTGTTCTGTGCTTTAGTGTGTACATCTGCTTGTTTTTTTAGTAATCATCTCTGGATGACTGATCCTGAGTAACCATTTCTTCATCATCCTTTCTGAATGGTTGTGCTAGAAGCATATGGTTAAGTCATGATGGTCTCATAGCTCATATGAAGAACACATTTTCCTATACTCATCATGACAAAAATTCGCTTCATCATTAGAATTTACATTTATAAGCATTATGAGCTATTTATTTGGTACAATGATAACTGTGTATTTTTTTCTGATAATACAAGTGTTGTAGCATTTTACAAGATCAGAATGTCTATTCACAGTTATTTTCTCATATACTATAATATATAAAAGTGATTACTGTTCTGCCAGTGCAATATGGTAATATCTCAAATATTCACTAGTTTATTTCTGTGAATGCATTTATTCGTACACCACCATCCATTTTAGCATCAAAAATTGAAAGTTATAGCCTTAAGGTCATGGAAGGCATTAGAAGATTGCTTTGTCTTATGTATTCACATCCATATATTCATTCAACACTGGAAATGACTTTGTGCATGATATTAGTACCAAGAGCTCATACTGAACATGTCTTTGGAAGTAAAAATGACATATGAAGTGAAGAAATATGAGCCAAAAAGGCTGTAAGTTCTCTCTCTCTCTCTTTTTCATTTCTTTCAGAGTGCCTTAGCTGAGGGTTTTTGTTTGTTTGTTTGTTTGTTTGTGGAATGGCAAGAAATCTCTTCACCTGCAATGCAGGCATTCAATATTGGCACCAGTTCATATCCTGGCTACTCCACTTCCTTTCCAGCTTCCTGAAAATGTGTTCAGGAAAGCAATGGAAGATGGCCTAAGAGTTTGGTCCCCTGCTACCCACATGGGAGACCCAGATGCATAATTTTTCTCTCCTTCACTCTCTATGTGAGTGAAGAAAGTACAATAAATTTAAGTCAAGCCAGATTTGGCGGGGGAGGGGTTGGCAAATTTAAAAAAAGTAGGCTTGAAGATTTAAGCTTTTTCAAGTGAAAAGGAAAAATGAGTTTGAGTATGAGAAATCCGTCTGAATATCTCACCTCTGCTCCTTTATTCATATAAGATTCTCTCTCCCTTCAGATTTCCTTTTTAAAATATGTTTTCTCTCTCACAATGAAACAATTTATGGCTTATATATTAACTTACATATTCAGTTCTGCTCCTGGTTTTAATTTTTCAAAATGTGCAAGAAAGAACTTTGTTTATATGAGTCGTCTTAACTGTCTGTATATGGAACAAATAAGTACTGAGTAGATATGTCTTAAGTATTGCAAAATTGAAGGTTCCCATTTAATCATATGCATTTTAATGGATGGTGGGGAGTTAAAAGCTAGGCCAAACACAAATCTGCCAAAGAGTACTTATCGGGCTTGAAAGTTTATTTCCTCTATAAAGCTCATGTTTTAAAACTCGAATTATCAGTGTGAAGGCAATAGATGGTGTGACTTTTAAAGTTGGTTGAGTCATGGCTGAGTCCTGTTCAATAGGTTTAAGTCTGTGTACATATACCTACGGCAAACACCTATGCCATGATTGAGGCAGCACTGGTCCAGGAGCAGGGAGATGTGTTTACATAGAAAGAGTCTATGTAGAGAAGAGGCATACATATATGGTTAATCTGATACAGTTTTGTATCAGATTCACTCATGTCCTCTCATTACCACTAGAAACCACATTACAGTTTTAGAAGAATAAGGTATCCCAAAGAGGAAGTATTCCACTTTAATTAGAAGTCAATCATAACGGAGTTTGTAAGACAGTTCATATTCATGACCTTCCTAGTCCTACACTTTTGTTACTTCTTGAGAAATTTTGTTAATATTTTTGATAGTCTGGTTTATCTTATATTCTGAATGTTTTGAGCTCAGCTTTGTTTTCTGGAAGTAACTTGGGATCTTTGTGCACTCAGAATATGTTACTGGAGCCTGTGATTCATCTCTTCTTAATAATATGGTATTTCAAAGTGTGAGGACCTGAAAGTGATTAGAATGTAGTCATATTTTACAGCTTAGTAGAACATTATTATGTCCCCTGGAGGATGTATCCTTTTTTTTAATAACTGGGAATTTTTATCCAGAAATTGCCAAAATTGTGGAAATAAGTGTTCCACAATGAGCTGATTATAATAGTATATGATCCAGTGTAACAGTGAAATGGGCCATTCATAATTATAATAATGATACATAGGCCAAGATATTTTAGTATAGGAAATATGGATATAACATGAATCCATCATTAGCTCAATGTTTAAATTGCCATTTTAACTCAACAATATTTTCTCATTCTTGATGATTGTATCTTCAGCCGATGGTTTGGGATTCTAACAGGTCAACTGTATCTGGGTATTGGGTAACCTGAAAATCTGAACAAATTTTATGGATATAAGCATGTTGTTAAATGTTTTTGCAGTTAATATAGCCTCTATGATCTGGGCAACATGCATACGCTCTAGGACAGTGGTGCTGCTAAAGGAATAATAGGTGAAGAAAAGAAAATAATGTGTGGGAATTTTTATCATATTTTAAAAGAGTAAATTGACATCCTTCATCCCCTCTGATGACAAGATTTAGAAATTATCATCCTATAATAAGTGGCTTGTTTACCCACAAACATCGCTTTATTTAGTTTTCAGTGGAAGTATCAGCTCTCGATAATTCTGGTATTCTGGTACATGTGTAGCATTGCTCTGCCATCATTTTGTTCATGAAACCTTACCATAAGCACTCACAGACTGGCTAGGCAATTTACCTGGCATGCATGACTTTTGTTTTAGTTTATACCTGTTTTATGAGAACCAATTCTGAAGTATTCATTTTTTGTTGAATGTAACATGAGGATTAATGATCCTTGTACATTATGTGTATTTCTATGGGTTGATCTAAATACTCTAGACAGCATGTGCCTTTTTTCCCAGTAAATAAACCATGTGTCATTCTTCTAGTTTTATGTTTTCAAGAACTAACAATCAGCAAACGCATTCATCATTCCCCATAAGTTAGTCTGTAATGTGCCCGAGACACATCCATGTCCATATGAAGTAAATGGATAAGTATTCTCAGAGATATAAATGGAATTGTGGTAGGATAGCACAGACATATTAAAAGCAGATGATGTTCTCAGATTATTATTTCATAGGTAGCACATTATAGATGGTGCTTAATACCAATGTAGCACTGCAACAGTAGACTAGCAGTTTAGGAATATTCAGACTCCAAATCTGCTATTTTTTTCTTGTAATGGGACATCACAAAAATTATTTTCATTTTTATTAGTGTAGGTTGCCCAATCTTCCTTGGATCCTTGGACTTCTTAACAATTTCCCTAAAATATCATAGTTGTTAGTGAGTGACAGAGAACACTATGATTGAAGATTCAGTGACTATGTCTTCAATTTTGTGAGCCATTGTGGCAATCCTAATTACCCTTTCTTGTGATGCTTAGTTAACTGTGGTTACCCAGCTTTAACTACAGTCACCCAGTATTAAATAACATCTCACTGATACTAAATTTTTTAGGGCACCACTGCCTCAGACCTCTAGCCATCAGCCTTGCTTTTTCTGTAAACAACATCCATACTGTATTCCACCAAGTTCTTTGCTGCCAAGGGAAAGGGTGTAGGCAATGGATGTGAATCTATCTGGGATACTTAGTCATGGCCTGCTTTCAAAGAGGATATACTGTTTCAGCTTCCATATGTGTTTACCAGGATTATTCTAAATTTTAGCCTTGAATTTTATTTTGTTTCTTTCATTTTTTTCCCTCCTCTAACTGACTTGCATTTGGATGAACTGTCTTCTTAAACATAAACAAGACATTAGTGTTGGACCATGGATGCGATGGCTGCTAGTGAAGTAGTTTTTGAGAGAATCAGTATATATTGCCAGTACAAGTTCCATGTGAAAAAATTACAGATGCAGGAGGCTGCACTTTTGATCCAAGGAGCATGAGACTGTTCCTGCTGATGACGAATGGAGAGGATCTCTTGATCTTTCCAAGCATTGCCATCTCTTGTCTCTTAGTTCTGATGTCTTCTTATCCAACACTGGCCTCAAAGATTTGTGACTATTGCACATTTAGTGTAATTAGCAGCTTGGCTGTCATTATAACTAAACCGTAGGCCTGAATTTTAAAGCAATCCCTTTTGAGTTTGCAAGTAGATAAGCTTTTCCTTTAAAGGTGCCATAATGACTCTTGGCTGTGAAAGTTTGCTTTCATTTGATCTACCAACTTTTCTGAAATTACTGGTTTTACATGTCTAAATCGCCAGTTGTGTCACACAACTAGAGAACTACATGAGCTGAAATTCCCATGTTTTTAAATTTTTTTTTCTTATTTTGTTTGAAAGAGTAATTTGTTTTTCTATTGACTCATTCCTTAAATGCCCACAAAAGCAAAGTATATGGGTCAGACTGAGACAAGGAACCTGGAACTCCATCCAGGACTCTCTAATGGATGGGAAAAATCCAGGTGTTTGAGACATCACTACCTCTTCCCAAGATGTACACTACCAGGGCAGAGGATGGGTACCACATCTACCAGGACTCAGGTAGGCCCTCCAATGTGATATGTGGGTGTCTCAGACAGTATATAATCACTACACTAAATGGATATTCCTCTATTTCTTTGGATGTGTTGCTATCATTTTCCTTTAAATTATCAATATTCTGCCTTCTCGTACTTTGTGCCCATGATCAACAGGTGAAACATTAAGTTCAAGGTGACTATATGACAGAAATTATTGTAACCCATCTTCTGAGCATTAATAGGGTCACTACTTATTTACTATAAATGAGAAATCTAAGGAAAAATCCAAGGCAAACAGTTGTGCAGTGGTTAAAATGGTGATTAACTGGATCTGGCCCAGTGTCCTGCTAATGCAGATCCTAGAGGCATTTGGTGGATTGCAGCCCAGTGGATGGAATCTCTCCCTCTTCCTCTCTCCCCTTTCCTGTCTTCCTCTTTCCCTCCCTCTTCCTTCACCTTCCCACACTATCTCCCTTTCTCGCCACAGGACAGAATAGAATCCAGGCCACCTGAGGATCCTGCAAACTTTTCTTCCTCCTTCTTTTTAATCACATACTTTCTCTGAAATGCTGTACTTATGCTGTAAGAGGTCTTCCAAAAGATCACTGAAAATGTGCATTATGAAAAAACACAACTACCTTGGAATGTTGACACCAAGATAAACTTTAACTCCACTTTCCACTGGAGTTTTTGAAGTTCGTTTAAGTAATTGTTTTTGGAAAGCACTACCATTTTACATATCTGTGTCTTCTATTGGAATAAAAATTTCTGAAGAGAAAAATACAATTGTTTGTTTACCTTTATGCTTCTAGGAACTAATGTAGTGTCTGGTAAAAAAAATTGCCTCAAATTATTATATATTTCATAAATAATACAGAATAATGTTTTATAAATGCACCAGCATTTTTTATGACTTGTAAAATAAGCTATTTTAATCTCTACTTTCTCAAGAAGAAAACTGTCAGAAAAATTGTCTGAGTCTTCTTAAATCGAATAGTGAGTTATTAAATTCATGGCTCCCTAATTTATTCTTGACTTCTGGGGAAGCCCAACTGTGGGCTCGTAATTCTTGACATAATAACCCATAGCCAAGATCAAAGACAGACTTCTTAATGGAACATTCATGCAGTAGAAGGAAGAGGAAATGTGATTTAAACAGAGAATAATTTGTAATTAGTTTGATCTTATAATTATGCCCTGTGGTATCTCTAACGCAAGGAGTGATGATTCATTACTATAAAATTTATCATTGGATAATCACAGGTAATTGCGAACCATGGTATTACTTTTTAAAGTTCTTTGTCTACTGGATCTGTAGTCAGGTGAATAAAACTTGAATCCTTTGAATTTCTGATTTTCCTTTGCTGTCTCTGCCTCCTGGTGCATCACACCTTTCTTCCATTGTCTACAACTGTCTGTATAAAGGCAGAAACTCCTGAAACGTTCCTCAATGTTTTCTGTCAACAATTATTCACTTTCTCTTCTACATGTAAACTACAGTCCTTTTCTTAAGAATGGAGGAGAGACCATGAAAATTATGAAGAGTGTCACAATGGGAGTTATATGAAAAAACGTGTCACTTGTTCTTTTTTTTACTTGAATTTTGAATTTCGAATTTTATGGTACAATTCCATAGAGTCTGGAATTTCCCCACACATGCACAAATTCCCACCCCCTACCTACACTGATTTTCCCCATATTGTTACAATAGTATAGTCCTTCATAAGAGTTATAATTCCATTGGTCTGTTATTTAAGTGTCACCATTAATAAAATTGTTTCAGGTTAATTGAATTAAATAATTTTTCATTTGCCACATTATCTTAGTTGATAAGACAATGACATCAAGAGTTTTAACCTCATAGTTTCTTGTTAGAAGGCTTAGTTTTATGCTTAAGAATTTTAAACAGGTGACTGATGGTTCAGCTTATGAAATGTAGATTTTTATATCCAAAGTGGAAACTATGATTATAAAATTAAAATGGTAATTTTATATACGTAATAGTCAACATACTGAATCCCTTGACTCCATGGTGCTAGCTAATAAAGTATGCATTCATCATGACATTTCCATTCTAGATTCAGGCTAATGTGAAACTCGTGCTAAGCAGTCATGAAATATTTTTTTTTCCCCTAAGGAATTGCTGTTAATCTGCTTCTGGTCAGTTCTATTTCTTGTTGAAATTATAAAAAAAATAGGTAAAAGGCAGATAAGTTTATGTAGTAAGCCAATGATATCATATATTGATAATAATATAGTCTATTTTCTTTAGAGTTTCAAAGAAAGTTGAAGTCTGAGAATATCATAACAGACAATAACTTTTATTTTTTTTATAAATGTGCATGGTCAAGTTATTTTGAGTCTTTTGTTTCTAAGTATGTTGTACAAATTTATTACATAAACTTGGAGAATTTCCCTTAGAGATTTAGTTTTCTTGAAATAAAGAAACCTGAACAGACTGAGTTAATGACAAAGGTATCTTCTATTCCTACGTTTCTGAGATAAAAGAAAAAAATCAGTACAGTTTATTCATGTATTATGAGTTTCTTCAGAACATAGTTCAGTCTTCAGTAATTACAATGTATAATTGCTGTGAATAATTGCAAACATTAACAACACACTGTTGGGTCTTCAGTCCACAAATTATTATGGAAAGTCTAGATGCACAGCCTGTTAGTAGCTGATCACAATATTTCTTTCAGGGTGTTGGTGAGTTCCTGTTGTTCTGGGCATGTAATGTTGCCTCCTTGTCTTCTTAACGATGTATACTTTTGTGAAGATAATCATCCAAAGTGTAACAACTAACTGATCAATGGTGAAGTTGGGACAAAAATCCCGAATTAAGATAAATGGAATTAAGGAAAAAATATTTGACCCCAGATATGCTAGCACCACTGTCATTTGCGAGATTCTCACTATGCAGTACAAGGAAGTTAGTGAAAGTGAACAGATTGACACAAATGAAAAAATGTTTGCGATGAAAAGGATAAAGATGCCCCAATGGAAGTGATGCCTGCAAAACCACTTTACACTAAAGAAATCTTCAGAATATTTCACAACATTGAAAGTGAAAAAGATAAAATGTGAGCTTATCCGCACTTGGAAAGGACTATGACAAGGCTCCAAGAAATGGGAAATGTTTGCATCTTATAATTATACAGGAAAGCATGCAATATTCAAATTACTCTTGATTTTTTTCCCCCAAGATACAAAGCAAGTTAATTCTCAATGTTGGTGACATTTATATGATGGTATAATATTTACTCTCTTTTTCTATTTTTTCTTTACATTTATCAGAGAAAATCAGAATTTTTAACACTCTGATTCCAACATGACCATAATCCACTGCTCCTGTCAAGATTACATTGCACAGTTCAGCTTACATGGTCATGTAGTTCTGCACTAAACTCTCAAAACAAGAGCTCCCGCCTCCAGCAAAGGCAACATTAGCCCATCTCTGGTGGTATAAACAAGCCCTCTTCTGCAGTAGTCAAAGCCCACTGGAGAATATGTTTAATTAGGATTGTTGTTTTCATGTAACTCTATTTATACTACATATTTGTCTTAATAAGTCTTCCTTATTAAAATATGTTTTCTGGAACGTTAATGACCTTGCAGGAATATTATGAGATATATAATAGCACATAGCCCTCCTGCTCATCCTTTACACGCTTTATAAAGTTGTCAGAAGAACAATTACAAGTAATTGTAATACATTAATTTTTTTTTCTGTTGATTCAGGTAGCCTTACTTCTACTGGTAGTACCACTATACTGGGCTTTCTAAGAGTTTCAGATATCATCATTCATTTCAAACACATGCTTTGTTGCTATTAAATTTTATTCAAAACTGTTTAATGAAATCTTATTTTCTTGTGATTCGCAATTGTTTATTAAACCTAAGAGTTTTCTACATAATTATCCACTCTGGCATATGATTGACTAAAGGCATACAATCAATTCTGGTTTTATTGCTTTCGCAAAGGCTAAAGTTTGAACTTGATGATTAAATATTAACTGAATATTTTCATGGTTAAAATATGATTTATTAATATATACATGCATTTAATGAATAATGATCACTTCTATGGGAAAATATGCTATATATTTGTAATATATAAACTTTTTTATATATTGGTGTTTATAATGTACAAAAAGTAGCAAGAGCTTCTCTATCCACCTATTTTCATCAAGAAATTCATATATGACTATACAGTTTTAATATAGGTTGACACTGTTTCAAATGCAATGAAGGAAAAGTACAAGATGATGTGCGGATTATTTTTGCTGCTATGCTATACAGCAAATCCTCTGCAAACCCAGCCTTTTATGGCCTCTGTGTTTCTCTGACGATAGTTTAAACTTAAGTTAATACTTGGAACAAGTGCTTGGATGTTGTGCATGAAACTAAAGACTTCTGCAGTTAAACATCTGCTCATAACTTCATATGAGAGAAAACAAAACTTAGTATGTCTTAAGAGTCAGCTCCTTCCATCTTATTATCTCACTCCTGTGACTTCTACAGTATGATCAGGCCATATATCACAGAACTGTGACCTGAAGATTGTCCATGATATGTTATCGCTTTACCTTTCCAGTATGGCGGATGTCATTTAATATCATTGAAATATTCTGAGATCTGTTTATCTTGAATTTTTTATTTACATATTAAGACATTATTTCTCCCTCATTTATTCTTCATTATGCATATATTGATTGCACATTCTTACACAGAAAATTGGAAACTTATTTAAAAATATTTTATTCCCAGCATATTCATTAAAAATAAAACTGTGTGGGCCTGGTGCGATAGCGTAGTGATTGAAGTCCTCACCTTGAATGTGCCAGGATCCCATATGGGCGCCAGTTCTAATCTCATCAACCCTGGTTCCCATCCAGCTGCCTGTCTGTGGCATGGGAAAGCAGTCAAGGCTGGCCCAAAGCCTTGGGACCCTGTACCCGCATGGGAGACTCAGAAAAGCTCCTGGCTCCTGGCTTAGGATCAGTTTGGCTCGGCCATTGTGGTCACTTGGGGAGTTAGCCACTGAATGGAAGGTATTTCTCTCTGTCTCTCCTCTCTATAACTCTGCCTTTCCAATAAAAATAAATAAATCTCTAGCAAAAAAAGACATAAATGTAACTCAGTAGAGCTTTTTATTTCTACATCTTGAACAGTGTTATAAATTTCAACTTTTCTAGAGGTTAAATTATTATTCATAAATATTTTGTATTTTTCATGCTTAAAATTATATTGAAATAATATATAATGTGGGGAGTTACTCTTTGGCAGCAGCAGTGTTGAGCTGCAGTTAGCTAATTTAGAACTCAGTTTTCTGTGAGTAACAAAATACAAACGGTTCCATTCAACATGTAGTTTTCTGCTCTTTTTTTCTACTCTTGAGCTAAGAAAGAGAATGTTTTCTCTGTAGGTACTGAGTTTTTCAGTCTGGCTGGAAAACTTTACTGATAAAAAGGTCACAGCAATTTTCTGTATGGGAGACACATGTTAGCAGTAAAATGAAATTATCCAACATATGGCTTTTAGAGACGCACATGGGCAAACGGAAATGCTAAATGTCACCTCATTTTAGCACACTTGTATTTTCAAACTGTACAGAGGAAGATAATCAAAATAAAGTTCAAAACATCAACCAGATTAAGAAAGACGTTTCTAGTCATGAACAAATCAAGAACAGATTTTTCAAGATTTCTCCTAATGAGATGTTTTCATTGTGAAAACATTATTCATACTATTCGTTTGTTTTTCAACATGTAGAGATTAAAATCTGTTCACTGTAGTCATGAGAAATTTCAATATATCAAATAGTGAAACATTTGGTAATTATTTTGGGATCTAGGGAAAAGATATAAAATATGGTGTTGTTTTTGGCATAGTCAAGTGTGTGTTTTTCCAGAATATCTAGCTGCTTCACTGATTTTATACATGTTTGAGTCAAGTCAATGTTTTGTTTTTATTTTTACCAATTCAACGTAAGTATATATTATAAATCTTCATATGCATATGGCTGTTCTTCCTAAACTTTTACTAATGTATTGACAAGAACAAATGGAACAAGATTTGACACAAAAGAGAAAGACAGAACTAGATCATTTTATGTACAATTCAGTTTCTCTCACTAGAAGGAAAGTCCTCGAAGATGTGGTAAATAGTCCCAGAGAAAAAGGAGTGTAGGAATCACTTCTGAAGCATTTTGCTTTTATGTTTTTTACCCTTACATAGAGAAGAATCTTTCAAAAGACTAATTTACTGTTCTAAAATAATAGAAAACATATCATCATGATTTTACACTTGAATAGCTTCAATGCATTGACCATGATAAAGAAATATAGTTACATTACTCTAGGAAACTATTTTAGTCAAAGGAAATAATCCAAAAGTATGGATGACCTAGCCATTTATAGCATCCAGGAAAAAAAATAGCAAGTAGTGTTTTATGAATGCCTAAATTTAGCTTAAAAGGACATTAAAATGATGAGGTCTTTCTGATTGAATTAAACAATATTTTGTCTTTTGTGTGCATATAATCATTTTTCCCTATTGATCTCTGTGCTATCCAGAGAAGTAAAGGTTTGGTTATTCTCTTTCCCATAAATGAAAATTTATGGAAAGCGCAAACTATTGAATATGGTTCAGTGAAGATTATATTCCTGTGTTGTTGGAGGATATTCTTTCTAAATAAGAACAGAGTGGAAAGTTTTGTACAGGAAGTGTTTTCTTTGACATGGTTAGAAACGGATAATTATTATCATTAATTGTCAATTAATGAATGATTATTTGTTAGTTTAAGAAGGAAATTATCATTCATTTCACTGTCACAAGCTTACCTTTCTGATATATAAATGTATCATGACATGACAAGTATAGAAAAAGGAAGAAATCAAAGTAAAGTAATATAAAAGTATAATTAAAAATAATCATGGGAATTGCACTGTTATGTGGGGGAATGCCACATGCTGTATACATATTAGTTATAATAACTTGTGGACAAATAGCAAGAGGGGGATATGGGGAGGGAGGAGGGAAAGAGTGAGGAGGGTAAGGAGGAGGGCGATCCCCTATGCCTGTAAATCTCTACTGTGGGAAAAAGAGGGTGAGAAAGAAATGAGGTTTCTTTGGTGTTCTTATATTCTTTTTCATTTCTGATAAGCCTAGATTTATTGGTGATTTAAAAAAGAAACTCAGTTTATATGCGTATGCCACAAAAATAATTCACTCTAAGCAGGAAGCTGAACTTTACAGAAATCGTGTCTTAACAATCATCTGAACTGGCACCAAAAATGAAAGATCTCTCTACCTTTCCCTTTCCTTCTTTCTCTCCCACTTCAACAAGTTTTTTTTTTTTTGAATGATTCATTATGAAGGACTATATTATTTTTTTTTTATTGTTGCTTACATTGTATTATGTAGTACAGTTTTATAGGCGCTGGGGATTCCCCCCACCCCTCCCATACCCCTCCCCCCATGGTGGATTCCTCCACCTTGTTGCATAACCATAGTTCAAGTTCAGTTGAGATTCATTGCTTGCAAACACATGCCTAGCATAAAGTTCAGCATCTTATTGTCCAGATAAGTTCAGTGGCCTCTTGGGGAGACCTTCTATGGTCTGAAGATAGGTCTAACAGAGTAAAGATCCGGTCAGTTAAAAGCCCCAACAAGGCCTCAGTGTCAATATACAACATTATGGAATTAATTGACATAGTATTGGGTAAACAATATGTTAAAAATAATGCAAGTTCCATTCTTCGAAACATCTGGGTTGAGACAGTATCAATGACAGGTTCAAAAAATAACAAACAACCATACAAAAATTACAGGTTAAATCAAGGCAAACATGTGGTATCTAACCTTTTGGGATTCACTCATTTCCCTTAGCATTATAGTTTCCAGTTGTGCCCATTTAGCCACAAAGAACTGCATTTTGTTTTTTTTAATAGCTGAGTAATATTCCATGGAGTAGATGAACCAAAGCTTTCTTATCCAATCTTCTGCTGATGGGCATTTCGGTTGCTTCCATGTTTTTGCAATTACTGATTGTGCTGCAATGAACATAGGGATGCATGTTGGTTTGTCGTAAAACAGGTGTTTTGGATATATTCCTAGGAGTGCTATTGCTGGGTCATATGGTATGCAGATTTTGAGTTGTTTGAGTGTTCTCCAGACTGATTTCCATAGAGGCTGTACCAATTTGCAGCTCCACCAGCAGTGGAGTAGGGTTCCCTTTTCCCCGCATCCTCGCCAGCAAGCGTCGTTGGTGTTCTTGTTTATGTGGGCCAATCTTGCTGGTGTTAGGTGGTACCTCATCGAAGTTTTAATTTGGATTTCCCTTATTGCTAGGGAGCTGGAACATTTTTTCATATGTTTGTTTGCCATTTGGACTTGTTCCTTTGTGGAATGTTTGCCCATTTCCCGTGCCCATTTCTTGAGTGGCTTGTTTGTTTTGGTTTTTTGGTTGTTTTGAAGTTCTTTGTATATCCTGGAAATTAGCCCCCTATCGCCTATATCGTGTGCAAAGATCTTCTCCCACTCTGTGGGTTGCTTTTTTACTTTGTTGATTGTTTCCCTTGCTGTACAGAAGCTTCTTAGTTTGATGAGGTCCCATTTGTTTATTCTGTTCTCAACTGCTATTGCTTTTGGTGTCCTTCTTAGAAAGTCGGAACCTACTCCTAGGTCTTGCAGGGTATTTCCTACATTTTCTTGCAAGAGTTTGAAGGTTTCTGGATGTAGGTTTAGGTCTTTTATCCATGTAGATTGGATCTTGGTGTATGGTGATAGATGTGGGTCTATCTTTTTGTTTCTACAGGCTATCAGCCAGTTGTCCCAACAACATTTACTAAAGAGGCCTTCCCACTTGCTTGAGTTGTCATTGGTCTTTTTGTCAAAGATTAATTGGCTGTATTTGTGTGGGTTCCCTTTTGGTGCTTCTATTCTATTCCATTGATCTTCTTTTCTGTCTTTGTGCCAGTACCAGGCTGTTTTTTTTTTTTTTTGAATGATTCATTATGAAGGACTATATTATTGTTTTTTTTTTTTATTGTTGCTTACATTGTATTATGTAGTACAGTTTTATAGGTGCTGGGGATTCCCCCCACCCCTCCCATACCCCTCCCCCCATGGTGGATTCCTCCACCTTGTTGCATAACCATAGTTCAAGTTCAGTTGAGATTCATTGCTTGCAAAGAACTCAAAGAACTGCATTTTGTTTTTTTTAATAGCTGAGTAGTATTCCATGGAGTAGATGAACCAAAGCTTTCTTATCCAATCTTCTGCTGATGGGCATGCTAAAAACTCTAGCCAAAGTAGGCATAGATGGGAAAATCCACAACATAATCAAAGCAATTTATGAAAAACCCAATGCCAGTATCATACCGAATGGAGAAAAGCTAGAACCCTTCCCACTGCGATCTGGAACAAGACAAGGGTGCCCGCTATCACCAAAGGTTTGAGGAAGTGTCTTGGATTTTAAGCATTCCCTGACCCCTCCTTGTTGGGTGGGGAACCTACAGGTAAATGTTCCCCATTGGTGGTCTCTTAGTTAGTTAGGAAATGGGTGGGCAATGCTGGAGCTGTGGCCAAGACCTCAGCAGGCCTGGATGGTCTCTATAGCAATAGTCAACCTTATAAATCATGGTTAAATTTTACGGACATTCCCATTTTAGTAAGAAATGTGAAAAAGTGACATGTTCTGGAGGTTTGCTTAAGTGTTTTGTGAAAATTCTAATACACTTTTAAGGGAAGAAATGTTCAGAAATCTTTAAGCTTGTCCTTTTGCAATGTCAAAGTGTTGAGAAATATGCTGGATATAAAGAGAGCTGGAGAAAATACAAGTTCAGTGTCACTTGGTTTAATGCAGTTCACAGAATGTACCAATTCACGAAGTGTTTGTGTTAAAGCAGATTCTGTGCCAAAACTTTAAGGATGTGTTAATTTACAAATATGTGTTCAGAAACCTAAAATTACATGAAAAGAATTGGTTTTGTTTTCCAGGGCACAAGCTGCAATTCTTGCAGACAAAGAACAAGTCAGGAGCCTGTTAGAAGGTGGAACGTGGGAAGAAGAGAACATTTTTGGTAAGTGAGCTACAGGTTTATCCTGCACAAAAAGAAATAAAACAAAAGCAGTTCTGTTGCTCCTGGCAAGAGTAAGAGCCTAGTTAAGATTAAGAACCCAATTAATTGAATTTTCCTACGGTTAATCTTAGGTGAACCAAGGTTGCATTACTTTTAGTGGATAAATGATGCAGTTCAAAAACCTTCTGGTAAGAGACACTGATTCTGAACAAATGAAAATCAGTAGACAAATCATAATTTGGGGACCATGGCTTTAATGTGATGAAGGTTTATGGGAATTTACATATCCTCACGTGCAGTCCACAGATTTCACTGAAAGAGGAGCTGTAAGTGATGTCTAATGCAAGAGAAGAAATATTCCTCATATCACATAAGAGGGATTGTAAAGGTTCCTTCCAAAATTATCCCAACAGGTGTACAAACTGCATAAGCTGAATGACTCAGCAAATAACATGTCATTTAATGACATCTCTTAAAACTGGAATTTTCAGATAAGCAATAGTGCCTGTGTGATAGCTGGGGGCAAGTTTTTAATTGTGGATCAATTTTATTTAATTTTAATTATGGATCAATTTCAGTCACTTTCAATGCCTGAAAAGTATACATCTGGAGATTCGTCACAAAGGACTTTAAGAGTCACATTTTCTGTGGCATCTTGAATTCTGTTGTGTGATGTTTGCCTTTGTAATTTATGTGATTAGTTTCTTCTAGATGCATGAAGAGCTGTTTTATTATGTGAGATAAATAATTGTGTAATGAAAATAGTGTTGAATACATATACACATATATTTTAAAAAACTGACTTCTCGGCCTAATTTTCCTGCTTAATATCTCTGGGATAGAACATCTAACTTGAACTCTCTGAACTTTAGTATGGCAATTTACAGCGTGAGTTTACTGCTCAGTTACTCACAATATTCTCCTAAAGATCTATTGGGAAAATTTTAGTGCTGTAATTCTAATGTGCCACATGATGCTAAGCAGGTAGCTGAATGTTTCATATTGAGTTCTGCTCGTGTAACTTAGTGCCTGGTGCACCTCCCAGTGGCCCTCAGATTGCTTGAGCTCATGCCTCTGTGGGCCTCTGGACAGTCATGCCTGGTATGTCCTACGCTTCCTGTATGGTTTCCTGCTTCTTCATCAACTTGAGACATTGGATCCTTTGGACAGTTACCTGTCACTTGTGTTGGACAAAAGTCATAGTTTTCTAGCTGTCAATATTTTTTCAGCCCTGCTTGAAATTCTTCCACAGTTAGTTTTTGAAATGATTTTTTCAGTCTTCCCTGTGAAGAGCGACTCCACATAACCCCAGCACACAGGGAAGGAGTAGGTAGGTATGCAGTTGGTGTTAAATTTTCATGTGTGTCCTTCCTTTCTAAAGAATGTGGCCTAGTACTGACTGTGGGGTAGTGAATGGCTGAGCTGAATCGATTCAGAAAAGCCATTCTAACCAATCCCAGCAAGTTGGAAATGCCTCCCATGGCATGAGACATGAGGGGTCGGAGATTCCAAGGAGCTACTTGGCTCACAGCGGATATTTCATCTAAAGACTAGGTTGCATTGATAATTTATATTTTAAAAAAAATGGAAAATCTGAAATATCAGAATGCTTTTTTGGCTTCACAATATAGAAATGTTAAATATTTGAAAGAATAAATATATTATCCTGATAAAACTTTGTACAATGTACACCCTTAATTAACATCAAATGCAGCCTCATAAATGTTTGCGTCTGTTAATTTTAAAAGAAAAAAAGAAAAAATTCATTATAGTCTAATGTAAGCAAAATAGAAATTAGAAATAATAACAGTAACTGTTTTTTTCTTTTTTGCGGGGGGATCGATATCCGTTGTTGCTAAGTACATAATATCTCAAAGCTTACTTTATTTTCTTTATCTATTCTAAATTTCTAATGAGATATTTTAGACACAATGGAGTTCTCTGAACATGTGGCAAAATGCATTCTTGGCCAAGGGGATCTTCTGCAACTAGGTCAGTCACTTCACCGATTTACTTTTTACAAGCTTTGGTGTACTGACCAAAGGAGAGGTGCTTTGATACTGAAATCAATATTTAAAAATGAGAAACTCTATGAGATCCTCTTTTAATATGGTGTGATGAGTGACTTAAGACTTCAAAACTCTGATGCTGGGACCATGAATCTTGCATTTGTGTATGTGTCTGTATATTTGAAAAATGAAAATGTGAAACGGCACACAGGAAAACTAAATCAGACTTTTTGATAAAAAGGACTAAACAAAACTGAATAATAGCATTCCATGTGGACATCACCATTTGCAATGCAGAAAGCAGTGTCATTGGAGGAAATTTAATCAGCTCACTATGTCCTGTGAGGTCAACAAGTACAGTCATGAGAGTGGCCACCTGAGCCATCTTAACTGGTTAACCTGAAAAATGAGGAAGACAGGTTAGCAGCAGCTTAAGCTTCCATCTAACATCAGGATGAGTTATAAGAACTTGTTTTTGAAGATCATGGGATCTTTTGAATAGCAGCAATGTCATACAGCATGCACTTTTTCCCCCAAAAGTTGGAATTGATTGTGATATTAGCATTAAGGGTAAAATCTCTTTCATGGTGTAGACATTGGTCCCAAAAGAAAATTAAAGTGTGTTAATGACCTCGGGTAAGAAACTCGGGATTTTACAGCAGGAAGGAAAGGGTAGAATGGACTGCTGCTCCTTAAAGTATGATCTACAAGCTTTATGCTTGTTCCTGTGTTTGAATAAGCACAGATCTATTAATATTCTCTTCTAGACAGAGAAATTGAATTTTATTCATATGCAAAAGGGAAACAGGAAACGACATACTATTTGCTTACTTTTATATGGAACACGTATAGATGACTAAGATTGATTTTTTCTAGAATCATAAGCTACATAGGTTCATACTTTCTTATCATGATTTTTGGGAAGAATTCCCTCAAATACATAAAAGTGCGACTTTTCACAAAGTAAAGTATACCGAGTATGAAGACAGCACTGTTGATGTAGTCAGTGTTATCGACAATTATAATTGCCACTGAAAGTTGTCTGTTTTTCAACAATCTACAGTTCACGCCAGATAGAACTCATATTTTAGGTTCTAAACTATTGCTGTCTTTATTGAAAACTATTAAGGTGCTAAATTACTAGTATCTTTTGTCCTAAGCATGGTATTATTTTACATATTTATTATAACTTCCTTACTGTCTCAGTCACCTAAAGGATAAATAATAGGTAAGATACATCTTTCTTACAGAAACAGAATTGCTTATATTGTTGTCTGAGAAACCATGCACTTTTAAAGGTAATTCATTTTCCCCAAAATAGAAAAATAACAAGAATTATTCTGTCATGACTTTCTGAATTCATAAAATAAGCAAAAATGCTTCTTCTGAACTATGTAGACTTGCCAACTTGAGCAAGTTTGCACCATTCAAATATAAAAGACATCAGTTTGGGGGCTATCATTAAAACTTGTAAATATTCAAGTCAATCTTATTCTTTTAAAAATTATTTTTACTTTATGCAATCGGTTGTCATAGTCCATGATGTAATAAGAAAACTAAGTAGAAATACTGAAGTCAATGTTACAATATTAAGCATATTTATTCCTATAGCAGTGAAAAAAAGACCTTAATGAGAAGAAAGACTAATTCTATATAGGCAGAATATGGAAAACTTATTGGGAGAATTTGTTGAGCAAAAACTTGAAGATAAGCAAGAATTGTCCTAACAACTACTAATGATCTTTTAGTGACCATAAACAGATTAGAGACTGCAAATATACGGCAAGGCATTTGGATTTTGGAATATAAATCACTAAAAGGCAAAACTGTCCTTTTTTCAGACATGTCAGCTGGAATAGGAAAATTATTTTAAGAATTAAATTTAAATAAAAAATATTTATTTTGTAAGTTAATTACAGAGGGATTCAGTAGGAGAGAGAGAGAGAGAGAAAGATTGATTAATCCAAGTCTTTCATATGAGTGGCAAGGGCCCAAGTAGTTGAGCCGTCTTCTGTTGCTTTTCCTGGCCCAATAATAGGGCGCTGGATCAGAAGGAGAGCAGCCAGATTCACACATTCACCCCTATGTGATGCTAGTGTTGCAGGTGAAGTTTTACTTCCTACCCCATAATGGTGGTCCTTGGTTTCTCCTTCTTTTAAAGAATGCAGAAATAAGGTCACACCAACTTATGTCATTGGTGCTATAAATGAGGTTAATTACTTAGGTGACACTGCTGGCAAACACAAGCTGCACAATATATGATAATTTACTGACTTCCACTGAAATAAGAAAAATTAATTATAAATTACACTCAGAACAAAAAACCATTCTGAGGCAATTAATTAAAAAAAATAATTTGTGCATGAAGTTGTTAGGAAGAACATATGGATGCCTTTGCATTCAATGAGTAATCAGGTGGTTGTCAGAATTGTACCATCACAAATATTCCAATCTTCAGAATCTACGAATATGTTATGTGACATGTTAAGATTTAACATTGCAATTGAAATTAAAGTTGCTAACCACTGGATCCCAGAATAGGAAAATCACCCAGGAATTAAATATTTTGGAGCAAAGTGATCACAAGAATCCTTAAATGTGTATAAAGAGGCGGAAAACTCGGTGACAAAATGAAAGCATGTAAAAAAGACTTGATCGATGATCCCAGCTTTGAAAGTGAAAGAAGGGCATGCATGAACCAAGCAGAGTGGGTTGCTTCCAGAATCAAGAACAAGCAGGAACCTGATTGTCTCACGCAGATTGATTTACCTGCCAGTGTTTTATTTTCTATCATAACTGTAGTGCTGGGCGAAGGGTGAAGACAGGAGCCCGGATTGCAGTCTGGGTCTCACACATGGTGTCAGGGATCATTTGGTCTGTCATCTGCTGGCTTTCAGCATGCACCTTAGCAGAACACTGGATTGGAGGCATAGCTGAGACTCCAATCTAGATTCCTCATATGAGGTGTGAGCCTCTCATGGCAGTTCAGAGTCTGACCATTAGAACTGGAACATAATAAATTTATGTCAGTTTAAGTCACTTTTTTTTTCTTTGCTGTGAAGAGTAATAGCAGCCACTAATACTAAACTAATAGAAAAACTATGTCTGCAAGTTTCAGTATTGCATCTTTACTTGTTACCTGAAGGAGGTAGGTAAACATGAGAGCTCTGAACTGTGTCTTTCCTTTAGTTTTTTTAATTTTTATAATTTTCATTACATTGTTAAAGGTAAGAATTTGAAAAAAAAACCCTAAGAAACATGAAATTAACCTTTTTTTTTCTTTTGGAGTTTATAAAGTATGTACTTGCTATTGTCTTTGATGAATTGCTGAGTAGTTATGCTTTAGTACACATATGCCCTGAAGAATATTCTGCACTACATGAAAATATTGTTTGAATTTATTTTGTAGATAAGACTGTGTCTGTCAAATGGCTTGAGTATTAAGAATCACTCTAACTCTATGGAAAATTATAAATGGTGCATGGCTATCGTATTACAGATAAGATCACTCCTCTAAGGTTTCCATTACTGCCATTATTAGGGAAGGCATATCATCTGTGTTCACAGAACTCATGAAGTGCTGAGAGATATGGCGGGTCCCATATCCTGGTTCATAACTTCATAGTGTGAAATTTATTATTCAGTGATCTCTTCCATGACATTACAGAGGTAGTATTTTTGTCATCTGGTGAACCTAATCAATAAAATGCTCTGCAAATAATTAATCCAGTTATAATTTTGATTGCATGTAATTCATTGAGGGCACTATGTCACTTTCTGATACCCAAGGGATGTCTTTAAGGGACACTCTATAAAGCAGCATCAAGAATTTCCTGCAGCAAATCCATCTAATGGCTTCTCATGTGATATCACTGATTAACACTAGAGCTAAGAGAGACAGATGATATTCCTAATCTCTTAGTATGTGACGGCTTCTTGGGAGTGTTTTCATCATATCCGTTCCCGTTGCAATAGTGCACCCTCTTCTTTTTGTTACCTACTTTGATCCATATCCATCCTTTCCTCCTGTGTAACTGTCTGATTTGGCTGTGTGGCTTGATGCTGAGCCTGTAGTAACATCAGCCTGGAAGGAATTATGACATTGGTCAAGGAGAGAATGAGGAGACTTTCTCTGATGATTGATAATGGTTACTTGTGGGGAGATTGAGCAGCCTGCATTAGTCACTTGCCTAGATTCTTTAAGTTCTCTCTTTTACTTCTAATGGAGTCATTCACATACAATTATCAATATATTGCACTAAATTACCTCTAAAGATTGGTGAACTAGAAAACTGAAGTATCTGATTGGGATAACATATTGACATAGTATGATGTCCATGGCAAAACTAAAAATGCACATTGGATAGCATTACCTCACAATGCAGGTTGTACCTTAATGGACTTTGAGATGGGTAAAGGAATTAAGGCAATTACCATGTCCACTATGTCTTAGTAATTACCCTTAGCATATTGCATTCTCAAGTTGTTTTAGCATGTGCAGTTTAATTGAAACAACACGGAACCATTCTGTTTAATCCTGCAAAACAGTATCTGTACTAAATTATGTCCCCTCTTCACACCTTGAAGTCTAGCTTCCAATGTGACTGTATTTTTAAGAAAAGGCCAAAAGGTGGTAATATTCAGTCAGTTATAGATAAGATGCAAATCTGATAGGCTATTGTCGTAAGAACAAAAAACTACAGTGTCTTTTTATGGACACAGCGAAGGAAGGTGATAAAAGTAGAGAGGCCATCCATATGCAACAAAGAGTCCTTGCCGGATGCCAAACCCTTTCTGTGGCTTGATCTTACACTTTCCAACCTCCAGAAAAGTGAGAACATTAATTTCTGTTATTTAAAATGTCCGGTATGTCATTTTATAATGAAAGCCTTGCAAACTATTACAACTCCTGTCAGTATTCATGAATAATTTTCTTACAAAATGCCAGAGTGGCCATTAAAATGGAAATTAGTGAGAATCAAATTCTTACTTTATCCATTTCTTTAATCAGAGTAGTCATCTTTTGTTGCTCTTAAAATCCCTAGCTGTTTTCTACAAAGGAAAGCCTGGGCAGTTCGAGAGGCTCTCGCTTAGGGTATCAGACAGTACAATTAGTTAACATCTTTAGTGAGAAAGATAAAGGCAGATTTCTTTTTCCTTTTTGCAAATAATATTCATGACAATAATTCAAAGAAACAAAAAATAAAAAAATCACAGAATATTTTCTCCAAACGTGCCTTTCAATTTGCAGTTTAACTATGACTTTAATATCTGTAAGCATAGCATCTACCAAGCCTTCAAATTGCAGTTTTAAACATTTTAGAAAACCTTATATCTCCTTGTATTAGTCAATAGTCTCAAGGGAAATGTACATACATAGAAAGCTTTATATTGGAAGGAATGGTTCATGGAATGCTGGAAACATGGAATAATGGGATGTACAAGACCAAGAAAGCACAAAGGATCAGTAGACTCAAGAATAGCTAACATTGTATTCCATTCTGAAGGTAGGAATGGGAAAGGGCAATCCCTGTTATGGGGGGGTGCTAATTTTTTCAGTTCTTCAGCACTTTGGTTGAGGACCATTGACATTATGGAGAATAACCTGTTTTTTTCCAAAGTTCAAAAATTTGCATACTAATATTAAAAAATGCCTACCAAATTGACACATAAATGATGACCACTGCTCTACCATGGGAATCTCTGCACTTTGAAATCACATGTATGATAATTACAAAAAAAAAAGAATGCTCACTGTTGTCAAAGTCTCTGGATTCCTATAGGAACAGGGGGAGGAAAATTGTTCAGAAACTTAAAGGGTTTATATCTATCTATCTATATATATGTGTATCTATCTATGTATGTATCTATGTATGTGTATATATATATATAGAGAGAGAGAGAGAGTGTTAATTTTATGTGGTACCTTGACTGGGCCATAATGTATAATATTACTCTGTGAATTATAGATAACACTATATATAACAATAATATAAGAGGAAAGACAGAGAGGAAGATCTTCAGTCCATTTGATGATTCACTCCCCAAGTGAGCGCAACGGCCCATACATACTATGCCAATCCGAAGCCAGGAGACTCTTCCGGGTCTCCCACGCGGGTGCAGGGTCCCAAAGCTTTGGGCCGTCCTCTGCTGCTTTTCCGGGTCATAGGCAGGGAGCTGGAAGGGAAGCAGGGCTGCTGGGATAGAACCAGCGCCCATATGGGATCCCGAGTGTGCAAGGCGAGGACCTTAACCACTTGCGCCACCGCGCCGGGCCCCTCTGTTTAAATTCTTAACTAATTTCCTTTGACACAGTTTATTCAGGTCAAATTTGTTACATTTGTCCACTACAACATTAGCAATTTTTACACTTTATACCAAGAATATATAGGAAGCAATCACAATGTCAAATTCATATTATGTTTTTAAACTTGTCGCTTTTCTTGCAAAATAGTGATTTAACTGATTTTAACATGCATGGGTCTAAAATGTAATCCTACAGCTGCCACCACACCTTTTCCCCCTTTTACCACAAAGGCTTAGATAATCAAAGGATACTGATGAGAAATGTCTTCCATCTACAAACTTTAACAATAATTCAAAGGGTAGAAGCATGGATCATGTGAAATCAAAAAGAAATGAATAATGAATTATATAATATATAGAAGATGACATAGTAGAAAATACAGAGGAACATTTAAAAACAGAATCATGAGAAAACTGTAAATCAGTTTTTACTATTTAATAAAAATTGGATGAAATATAAGATGAAAAGTTGTATTTAAAACTTTTTAAATTTTAAGCCTTTTTATTATATCATTCATCAAGCAGTTTTGTGGTTTTGAACCCAAAGAAAAGAATGAAATGGTTAAAGCACTAGTGTTAGAGAGATGAAAGATGAAGAGACCAAAGAGAAAATATCCAAAATAAAAGTATAAAATTTTAAAATTATTAAACCTTAAATTATAAGCAGATTCTTCAGTTCAAAACAGAACCCAGCAACACTGGAAAACGATGAGCCTAGAGAGTGGAATACACATATTTTTAAAATGTCATATAAAACATTTTAATATATATTAAGTATGTAAGTGTTACATATTAGATATCTACAATATAAAACACAGCAAATAAATTTAAATTGCTAATTTATATGTCATATGTAACATATATTGTATATAAATAATCCTCTTTTATAAATACACTGTTTTAGCTTGAATTGTTACACATCACCACCATCTGAAAGGTGTAAATTACAACAATGCATTCCTGTAATATCTGGCGTCTGGAAGTTCATGATCAAGTCAACAAAATAAAACAACAAAACCACCAAAAAGGCGCTGGCAGGGGCTGTGTTTGTAAGACACGTTTCCTGGTTTTCAGGCAATTGCATACCTGTGTTAACCCATGGAGATGCTGCATCCCATGGAATGAGAGGGCAGCTTATGTCTTTTTTTTTTTTCTTAAAAGAACAATTACCGTATCATGAGAGCTCCAACCTAATGACCTCAAACAAACCAGTTACCTACCAAATGGTTGATCTAATTCCTTCACTCTGGAACTACGGTTTTGACATGAGAAGTAGGAGGCACATTTAATCCACAACAAGCACTTATGCTTTGTTATTTTTACTTTAAAAATATCGCTTTCCAAGTATTACTTACTGGATATTCTCATTAACATTATGATTTAACATCATTGTTTTCTATTTACAAATGAAAGGCACAGGCTGAATTAGACTAAAAGATCCAGGGAGTGGAAGTTTGGATTCATATCCAGGCTTCGTAGCTGCAGAGTCACTCTTTCTTAATGACTGCCCTATATTTGTAACATGAAAACTATTTTTTAAAATTGATTAAATCACTTGGAGAAGCAAGTATATGTTGTACATATAATATGTATGGCATAACAGGGGATCTCTTTCCTTTATAAAATGAAATATGAAAAAGATCATTGTTTGATGAAGCACATACATCATATACCTTATGTTCTACAAAGAAACATTATTTGCAATCATATAATTTATAGTGCACACCAAATCTCCTGAAATACTGAATAATACGTCTCTAGGTTGTGGAAGATTGTCCTGCATCTCTGCCTGCTACGTGGTGGGCATGGCCCACAGCTGACCTGCCCCTGACTTGAGGCACAGATTCCAGCCCTGTGTGCACAACATGACCTGACTGGAGGGCCTAGGAGAGAATAGACGTGCCTTCTAGCCAATTACAGTGTCTTTAGTGGGTGGGGAGACTGTCAAAAACGCCCTCCAGCTCTCTCTTTCCTTGGGCTTTATAAACTTGTAAACTAGTGAATAATAAATCGGATATCCCTCACCAGCTGGTTTCCGGTGGTTCTTGGTGGAAGAACAGAGGCTCCTCAGCCTATGGTGACCTCTCTCTAGGCCTGTTGGTCAGGAAAACGCTTAGACCAGGTATTATGCAATATGTCATTGCATAATAGCAATCTTATTGTTATAGTGTTAATTTGTTACATTGAAATTGCTTATAGAAATAAGAATGGGAAGCTTGTAATCACAAAGAAACAGAAAATAGACTCTTTCTAAAGGACCAGAGAATTGGGTGAATATCAATAACATGATAATTACTAGTACAATAGTAATAACAAAATATTGATTTTGCAAAAAAGTTATATTATCAGAAATGCAGATTTACAGAGAGAAGGAGAGACAGAAAGAGAGATTTTGCATTCACTGTTTCACTCCTTAAGTGACCACAGCTGCTGGAGCTGAGCCAATTCAAAGCCAGGAGCCAGGAACCTCTTCCAGGGTATCTATGTGGGTGCCAGGTCCCAAGGCTTTGACCATTCTCCTCTGCTTTCCCAGACCACAAGTAGGGAGCTGGAGGTGAAGTGGAGCATCTGGGACACGAACTGGCACCCATATGGGATCTCGGTGCTTGACGGGGGAGGATTGGCCAATCAAGTCAGGCCTACAAGATGTTGTTTAGAAAATATGTGGGTTGAAGGGAATACCCATGGGAATAACTGTGTATGCTTAAATACCTTTCATTACTGATAGTTGAATAGTAAATATTCAAAACATCCATAACAGTAGGTAATAAAGAATGAAAATGAAATGAAAAATATTCTTCAAAGGGAAATGATTGCTTTTGAAAATTTGCTTTATATTTAATATAGCAAGCATACCAGTCATCAGCTTTTTAAATTTTTGATAAGGAGAAATTTGCAAATAGAGGAAATGATGGAAGAAGGCTCATGCAACAGTAAATAGAGAAAATCATCAGGTTAGAAAGTTGATAGTTTATTGAAAAAAAACCTTTTCTTTCACATTGTTCCTTTCCCACTGCATTTTCAACTAGCTTTGTCACCAAAATGAATTATGGTAGTTTATGTTAGATAATACTGCCAGTCTGAAAATGATAGTCCAGTGTTCCTGGATGTTTCAGATGTTAATTATGAACAGTAATGATATTGAATGAATTTCTCCAATTTCTAAGTGTTACTTAAAATCATTAAAACACTGTAATCCACAAACAAAATATCTCTTGGTCAAATTGAATCCACACTCTTCTCTTTGACCTGTGTTCAAAGATCTATCACACCATATTTTTAGACAGCATCCCATACAAATCGTTGTTTTGACCTGAAAATTTGTAATTACTCTGTTTACATTAACTGCTCTTTACTCCAAAGAGATGCAGGAAAAAAAAATATATGTATATCTTCAAGACTTTACTTAGGAAATGAAAGTTTACTTTAGAAAGCAACTCAGAGGTAGACATCCCATAAACTTTTGAAGCTCGAAGACATATTATGTGGGGATAGTAATCAAAAAGAGGGGGGTATATCATCCTAATAGAGGTAGGCTGAGACCTATTAGTAAATAGTTTAAAGCTTTGTTCCTTAAAAAAAAAAATTGAAAAAGAGGCTATGATAGGCAGTTTACTCTGCCAGCAAATATGCATTAATTATGTGCTCTGTATGCTAGTGATGATTGTATACAATTAAAAAGAGCAGAGATTACTACGTTTTTATGGGGTGTTGGGAAAATCTAATAGTGAATGTGTGTGAGCAAAAGAAATTGTGAATGGGTAATGGGTATGGTGAAGAAGGGAAAGGGCTGGCATGGTTGGTGGAATGTCAACTTAAGTCTTGTTTGTTCCATCTCCCTACCAGCACCCAGTACAACTGGGAAGGCAGTGGAGCATGGCCTAAGTTGGGATCTTGCCACCCAAATGGGAAACAAAGATGGTATTTCCGGCTTAAACCTTTCCCAGCCTGGACAGCATTTAAAAACCTTTCTTTATGTCCTCGTGTGTGTGTGTGTGTGTGTGTGTGTGTGTGTGTGTGTGAGATTGCCTTTCATATAAATACATTTGAAAAAACGTATTGATAAAGAAAAAACAGCAAATGTAATGCATGCAAGTTAATGTACATGAATTGTACTTTTCAATTTGGAAAAAAAATCTCTTCACTTTCTGTGACAATATTATTATAGTGTAGATATTCCAATTCTAAAACGTTAGGGTCATTTGTCAGTATATTGTGACAGATGAATACAAGTAGTGCATATAATTGGAGTTCTGTGGGGTGGGATAGGGCATAATTTGCACATTTAACCAAGGTAGGGCAGGTTTATGACATTCACTCTGAACGTCATAGATTCTTGTTCTGTAAAGAAAAAGAAAAAGAATTAGACAGAAAGAATTGCTAGTGCCTTTCTTGATCGATACAGACAACTCAGTGTATTTTGAAATTAAAGAATCCTCACTTTTTTCCTTTTAATCATGTAGAAAATGATCTGCTTCACCAAATTTTGAGGAAAAATATTTTTCCTCAGGTCATCCCTTTGACTATAACGTTAGCTTTAAACGGATAAAGTTGATCTATATTCATAGCCACATTCATGGATTGACAGAGCTTTTGAAAATGAATAAGTAAAATACCTAGCTGCTCTATCAGAAACCTCATGTAAAAACAAATGCTTGTTTTAAAATAGGGAGGTTGAATTCTCCGTTTTCAGGTAGTGCAAGGTTAACATAAAAGCTCACGTATGTAAGGACAAATCTGTTAGTTCACCGAGTTGATGCTTGCCATTATAGAAATTTGAGATGTAAGGCATGATTAGGAATACAAAATAACCAATACTTAGTAAAGTCATGTCAGAGTATGAAATCCCTGATTAATTATATTGTGTGTCATTTTCCAGAGGGCCCAGGCTTAGGAAAAACATCACAAAGTGGATATTACAAAGTCCACTGTACCTCGACAACCTAGCTCCATACACTTAATTCAGTCATTTTAATCGTTGTCCATATATACCGAAGTGATAAGCATAAGATTCAAACTGTATACCAGTATGTCTAGCATATTTTGATATTTGTCAAACTTTAAATTTATATTTATTAATAAAAGCCATATTGACATTTATTGTTCATTCAGGGTTTTCTTTTCTAATTGTACTATAAGGGATTTGTGTATATTTTAGTGATTCAATAGCATGAGGTTAAGATATGTTTTATTCAGGATTCAAAGTTGTCGCAAACTGTGTTTTGCAAGTAACAGAGAGATTCAAGATGCTCTAGTAAAAAATCCAAGTCTATATGACATTAATTTTGAATATTACCATACCTAATTCAATGTGAAATTACTTTGCAAGTCTGTGAACAAAAGTTTTTTTCTACTTGTTTAGCTATCTCTGAAGGTGTATTGTCACGTTTGTGAACATAGCCATTGCTCAAAGTTCTGGCACTGTTTTTAACTTTCTTTGCATATTCATGGATGACTTATTTGCATGTTAAGGTTTATAAAATTTTAAAGATAATTGAATAGCAAGTCCACAATGTAAAAGGGTAGCAATACTTTGGGAGACTCGTTTTATCTGTGTAATAGATACAAGTTCAATACACCAGCAAACTGAGCAGAATATCCAAAAACATTAGTAACAAGGAAATGTTTTGTGCTGACTTTTCTGTTTATGCTCATATGTTGCCTGACCTTCAGTAAGTCCTGAAAGAAATTGTCCTGCTGGTTACTTCAGTTGTTTAAGTAGTATTTTATTACATAATTCTCCATCAAAATGACAGAGAAATCCATTTGGGAATAATCTTATTTAGCAGTTAATGGACCATTACCTTTTGGTACATGTAACTAGCAAAGCAGAATATTAGGCACTTTAGGTTTGCCTTTGTTTTCGTTCTGTATTTTGATATCACACAGGCTTTCGTGTATGCGAACGTCTATCCTCTGTGTCTTGTCTCACTGAGTAGGAACCAAGGGGTGAGGAGTGGGAAGACAAGAGAGGAGCTTGGTTAAAATTAACAGCATTTGCTTTGACTTGTTCAGGCCTGTGGATGCAGTAAGATACAGGCCATATTTCCATGGATCAGTTTTTCATGGTACATTCACTGCATTCAGTCAGTGTTCAGTTCTCTTTCTTCCTCTCCAGTTTTCAAGATTCTTTTTTCATCATAGTTGTGTTTATAAACAAGCAATTCAAGTAGACTTTGCACTGAAAAGATTAGCAAGAATTCATCCTTTATTCTTGGTTCATCGATCTGTTATTATTTTATTCTCCAATGGTTTCTCCCATTACTTTCTGGCAGATTCATCTGCAGAAATTTTAAATTCTTGCACTATGGTTTGTTTTTCTAGGAAAGGCACAATTGTATCTAGAGTATGTCAAAGAATCAATTACCTATGGATAATCTAATTTTAGATTTTCTTTTTTTCTAATAGAGAAAGATATGGTGTCTCTGAATAACTTTCACTTCAATATTATGTTACTAAAGATTTTGTTTTGTTGTGACTTGAGAGAAAAATACAGGAGGAGAAAAAGCAAGAAAAAAAGGAGAGAGAGAGAAGAGAGAAAAACTCCCATCCGCTTGTTCACTTCCTAAGTGCCATGCCGTGACAGGCCTTGTCTGAACCTTGGTCAGGAGCTGGGAATATAATCTGAGTATTGGCTGTGATTGGCAGGGACCCAGGTGTCAGACACTGCCTCTCATCACACTGCCTATTAATAATAAGGTGGGACTAGTCTGGAGGACACTGGCAAAGGACGTGGGCACCTCATGTCATGTCCTCAATGCCAGGTTAAATGCTATCCCAGATCCTTTTATTTTGTTAATGATCAATTATTGACCACATGATCTAGGAAAATAGATAGTAAAAAGTAGTCAATCTCATTAAGAAATGGATCATTTCTAATTGGGAGGTAGACATGTGGATGTTTGGCATAGAGACAAACTATGAAGCATGTGCACAGCAGTACGGTGCCACAGAGGAAAGGAAGAGCAAGTGCAAAAGGCATAGACTCTAGGAATCAGCCTTCTCATTTTAAAGACCTTTGTATTGAAAAGTAGAAGTTGAGAATATAGAACTCATCCAGTAGGAAGTCTAGAGATTCTTTAGCAAGAAATAAACTTAGTAGCTATTAGTGCAAGGTTGTTTGGGATCTTGGAGTAGAATATTTATGAAGGTAAAAAAAATCAACATGTATGTGTGTAAATTGTACACATTTGTGTTTCTATTGACGATAACATATGCTTCTGTGTGCAATAATGCCCATTCCATGTATTTTCAAGGCATTTTTTCAGTTTCTATAAATGTTTTCTCATGAAATCATAAATAATCAATAATTATTTATGAAAAATACCCCCAAAGAGCCTTTTATTGTCACATTTTGCGTAGTTAACAAATAATTTTCTATATATTGATAAGTTCATGTGATTTATATAAAGTGAATCCAGATTTGCCAGAACATATTTTCTGAAGAATGATGACTGTATAGTTATGGAGCTTTTGTCTATTAACTGTCTCTCAGTGGGTCTGTGTGTTCTACTTCTCTCTGTGTGTATGAATATCTAAAATGCTATTTATTGTGACTTTTTTTCGTAAAGGTAATGCCAGGGAAGTGATGTTGGAAGACAATGTTAGAGTTTATTATTTAATATTTGATGGATTTAACTGTTATAAAAAACTTCCATCCCAGAGAAAAGACAATGAATTGGAAAGGCTACTTATTTGGTTTAGTTGGTTTACATGTGGATTTATTTGTACAGTATCCCATAGCTTGCACAATTATTTCAAGCTAATTCAAAATTTACAAAAAAGAAAGAAGTTAAAATAAATTCCGAGGCTTTCATCACATTCATGATTGACTTTACTGAGCGAGTGGTTTGACTTACCAATACCATGAGTTGGTGTAGCTAGTGAATATATGGCAACATTTTTAGAATGAAAGAGTTTTTTCATGAAAATGGTTACTAGTACTGGCTTCAGATATCAGTCTACTTTTTATCTGTTTACATTGCTAATCTTTTATGAAAACTTTTATAAACACACAGTTGTGCTTATACACACTGACAAAAAACATATACATCAAGTTACTTCTGAAGTCTTCAGTAAAGACATTATTCTTAAATTATGAAGTAAACTTTTCTTAGTTATTTCAGTGCTACCCTCAATGATACTTGTCAGTAAGAATGAAGAACTATTAATTCATACTGTGATAATTAGCATATGACTAATTTTAATGACTAATTCTGCCTGTCTTGTATTTGGCATTATTTCCTGCAGCATACCATGCTGTGCAGTGTATTTACACTGAGTTAATTCCTTCCATTCGCGTTCACATTGAAAACAAGCGCCAGAGCACATAATTTTATAGAAGAGCCATAAAAGGTAGATAATAAATAGACTTGCTTCCTTTTGCATAGTCACTTAAATAGCAAGTAATCTCTTGCTATTGAGTGAAAAAGTACCATGTATCATACAGAAAAATGATTCAATAATCTCTTATCTAAGTTAATTGCTTCTCTTTCTTCAGCTTTGATCATGGCTTCATTCAAGCTAAAAATACAAAACCTAGGAATCAATATATTTAATCGTTAAAAATACCACATTTATCATCAAAAGTACATCTAATAACATTGAAATTCATAAAGTAAAAGTTGTTGTGGCATTTAATAACTATTTGTGACTACAAAGATGAAGTTTCAAATCTAAAAGGCAAATATTTATTTACAGTTAAATGGCTTATTTTTCTCTCTCAATAAATCCAGGAGAACGGTTCAGCATATATTTAAGCACATAGCACCTGACTGTTGCTTTGTTTGTGATAAAGTTCTGTAACTATACAACTAAATGTGCAAGTCTCCTTTAATGATGGATAAAAACAATGTGCACAATATTTTTGCTTATTTATACAATGTGAACAAATTTCCCAGTTCAGATTCAGTAGCATTGTGATAATTCTCACCCTACCTTCCTTTCTGCCCACATTCCTACCCTCTCTCCTCCATCCTATTTGTTCTTTGTCAACTTTTTTTTATACCGTCATTTAACTTCATAATGTGCAATGTTTATGGTAATGAAAACAAATCATTTTAAGCTCTTCTGTAATCACAGCATTATCATATGGAACAAATTTGCTACCTAGCATTTCATTTCTTTAAAAAAAATTCTAGATATAAATGCATGTTTTGAGACTGAACAAATTTTGCCTTCCAGAAACTACATGATATACAAATATCTCAATTTCATGTGTTTATAATCCTCATGTAACACAGTGAATCTTCAGTCGGAACCCTTGATTACACGTTTTTCTAGAAAGACATCCAAAGGAAAGTCACTATGGTATGTTATTAGGAACAATTGATGTTTCTGATGACAAAATGGAAAATTATCTACAAGAAGGATTAATTTTAACAGAATCAAAAATACTTTATTTAGCATTATAGCAATATTGTTTTCAACATATGAAATTAAAGCCTCAAACTCGATAAGAAATCTTGTTAATTAAGAGAAATTAGACACTCACAAAAGGAGCAGCATATAGGGCATCCAAAAACTTCACCATTCAAGACAAAATTTTTAATCCAGTATTCTTCTGAATCAGATTTAATGGAAAAACTCAATGCTGACCAGAGTATCAAATTTGCACAAGGCAGTTGTTTTCTGTTTTTTAAAAATATTGATTTTATTTTTATTTGAAAGGAAGCATTACAGAAAGAAGTAGAGACAAAGAGAGGGGGATCTTCCAACTCCTGGTTTAGTACTTTCATGGCTGCTACTGCCAGAGTTGCACTTGTTCAAAGCCAGAACCAGGAGCTTTCCCTGGATCTTCCAGGTGGATGCAGGGGCTCAAGAATCTGAGCCATCATCCACTGCCATCCTAGGTCTTAAGCACTGGGCTAGAATGGAAGTGCAACAGGTGGGACAGGAACTGGCATCCATATGGGATGCCTGACTTTCTGGGCATTGAGTTGCAATGCAAAACATAGGAGTTCATCCTGAGCAGGTGCTGATTGGTTTTCTATTAGGTGTGAGAAAAGAGGAATTCTTCAAAATTGTTGCAGATACAAGTTTAAGCCACTTCGAAAAATTATAGAAGTTCCTTTAAAACTGCAAATAGAGCTATCCCATGACAGTGGAATTTCTTTACGGTGATGTACCCAAGAGATATAACTTTTAAAAATCCATTGTAATACAATTCATTGATTTCCATCTTTTTTTCTCTTCAATTGAGGTTAAAATATAAAACAGTGCCCATGCATGAGTTGTGTCTGTATTTTTAGAATACAATTTTATTATACCATTAAATATTAATGTTAGAAATGTTTTTAGTCATTAATGCCTGCTTAGGTGGTTATTGTTTTGTGCTTTGCAAAGAAAATCATAAATGTTCACCCCTAAGAATGATCAGGAAACATTCTCCACTAACCACCACATACACAATACAGCCATGCTATTGAATAAAGCATTGAATGCTTCACTCTAAAAATAGGTGGGAGTTATTAGGTCTGCTTGATTAAATCAAATAAGGGACACTTCAAACAATTTCCTTTCCAATAAAACATTGAGTGTATTTTATTTTTCAATCAGCTTTCCAAATATTTTGTGCCACCATACAGCAGATTTGATCTGTGGGAAAAAAATTCTACTGCTTGTTTAAATCTTGAGCTACTTATGTAAAATGGTACTTAAAATTACGTAAAAGCAGATAGTAGCAGATTTGGGGGAAAAAAAGAGAACTCAGACTGAGAATATGCTAAATATGGTAAGTTTAATTTAGTTAAGGATTACTAAAAAAATAGAGTCTCTAATGAAAATCAGAGACAGAGAAATAACTGAACAGAAAGCAGATGGTTGCCATAGTAACAAGACACATTCACTCTGGGACTGATTGAAAAGAACATATCTCAGAACCAACACAACCCACAGAGGATGGATATCTCTGGAAATCTCTTTTATTCAAGTTTTCTTCTTTCCTGGTAAGTGATGGAGAGATTGAAGGCCAGGCAGGCCTGAAGATATTACAAATGGAAAAATGTCTTTTTGGAATTAGCTATTATTAGTAGAAGGTGACTCAGAAACCATGTAGTTTAATCAGAAATTTAAAAGCAGAGAGGAGATGGCAAACATATTTGAAATGGAGTGTTATCCGTAATTGATTTGGTTTGTGAATGCATGAGCTGATCCTGCAGATAGCTCTCTGGACTCAGCACGAAAGAACGAAGGCATTAACAAAAAGGCAGTGTCTGGGTGGCAAAGTTGTAAGTATTAGTGTTGCCTATAATCTTGAATGCAAGCCAGGAACAGCGTTCAGATAATCAGAACTTTTTCAATAGTAAAAAAAAGAAGAAAAATTTAAATACAGTACATGGAAATTTCTTCCATTGAACTTATTATTATCTGTAACCAGTATTTCTAGCCTGGGACTGTTCATAGTCAAAATTCACACACACACACACACACACACACACACACACACACACACACACACACACACACACATCACAGGGGGTTGATTCTATCATAAGGAAAAAGCTAGAAAATCTGAACTACTTTGAGCCATCTTTTAGAGTATTTAGCTGCAGCTACAGTTGCCCCCTAAAACGTTTGAAACCATTTGATCTATTAAGGACACATTTAATAAATTAACACATTTTACATCATTTTAACCTTGGTAAGTTGAGTTGGGAGATTGACTTTTCCTGACACACCTCTACTTGCTCTACAGAAGAAGGAGCAGCCAGCACTAGTGAATGAGTAAACTGTATTCTAACGAGAGAAAAACAAACCCCAGAAGATGAGACTCTGGGTGAGGAGTGCCATATTTTTCAAATCTTTGTATTAGGATATTTTGGTCAAATGTGACTGCGTTAGATTCTCAGTAAAGATGAATTGCCCCTGGAAAAATAATGTAAGGTAGCTTCTCAATACGTTGACGAATTTCCTTCAATGATTTCTGAAACTTGTGAGTGCAGAGCTCTTCCAGCTGAATCTGGGCAGAGACAGGCTATCCCAAACGCTCAGATGCAGTTACCACTGCCCCTTTCCTCTTGCTGCATCATATGAGTAGTTTAGTGCAGCTTTGGCAGGAAGACAGTTTCATAGTACATTTTTTGACCCTTTCTTTGCTTAAATGTCAGATCAATTTTTATTCCACAGTTATTGAAAAAGCAAGAATGACATCATTGTGTCTTCAAAACAAATGAAAAAACCAACAAAACAAATATGTTGCTGTGGAACGAAGGACAGGGTGTGGACACAAGGAGTAGGGACATGAACTAGTGGGCTAGGGTGTTAATCCAAGGAAAACAGAAGTGCTAATTTAAATTATGACAATAGTAATGTAGGACAAGATAAAAAAACAGATTTAAAAGAGAGATTCCAAACAACACCTGGAGAGCAGGATCAGATGGTTGGAAGGTTGATTGCTGTACTGGCCATGGAAAGGTAAGGAGGAGATATAAGTCAAAATAAATGTTTCTCCCGATTTACATGTAAGTGTTCAAAATACTGTAGCTAACAAGAAGCCGAGGGCTGAAGCCAGGAAAGAACTCCCCAGCTAGTTTACGTGCACTCTGCAACCCCATGGGTTACCAGGAAGGGAGCTTGGGAAACGACATGTTCTGACCTCACCATCTCTGGATCCTTTGCTAATCCTCAAAACTAACTTCACTGGGCAAGGAACCACTAATTACTCAGTCCGCAGAGTGTTACCAGTTCAGGGTATAGAGTGTAGATGAGTGGAAAATAGATCAGTAAAGGAAATGAAAGAATCGCTGATTGCAAAAAATAAAAAAAGTGATCCTCTGAATCTCTTATGCAATCATGTTCTCATTTCAATATAATTGTCCAACAAATGTCTTTCCTAATATTGAACATGAAGTGCCCATTTGTTTGGGTTATCAGAAAATCACAAGCCTTATGTGGAATTTTCTCAGGTTTAATCTTTATTCATTTGCAGAATTTGAGAGAGACAGTTGGAAGGTACAGTTTCCTGAAGAAGCTAGCTCTATGAGAACAGTTTTTATATCAAAGATTAATGAGGTATTGAGGATTTAGAAAAAGGAACATGAGAGGGCCCTTCCTGTCTAAGACTATACATTCAAATTATTTCACTCATACTGGCTTCTTGGACCTTTCCTTGTTTGTGGTGGTCTTGTTCCCTCATAGTAGAAACTTGCCTCTTAAAAAGATTATTTATTAAATGCAGTTCTTTGTGGCTAAATGGGCCCAACTGGAAACTATAATGCTAAGGGAAATGAGCGAATCCTAAAAGGTTAGATACCACATGTTTGCCTTGATTTAACCTGTAATTTTTTTGTTTGGTTGTTTGTTATTTTTTGAACCTGTCATTGATACTGTCTCAACCCAGATCTTTCGAAGAATGGAAATTGCATTATTTTTAACATATTGTTTACCCAATACTATGTCAATTAATTCCGTAATGTTGTATATTGATACTGAGGTTTTGTTGGGGCTTTTAACTGACCGGATCTTTACTCTGTTAGCCCTACCTTCAGACCAGAGAAGGTCTCCCCAAGAGGCCACTGAACTTATCTGGACAATAAGACGCTGAACTTTATGCTAGGCATGTGTTTGCAAGGAATGAATCTCAACTGAACTTGAACTATGGTTATGCAACAAGGTGGAGGAATCCACCATGGGGGGAGGGGTTGGGGGAATCCCCAGCGCCTATAAAACTGTACCACATAATACAATGTAAACAACAATAAAAAAAAAGATTATTTATTCTTATTTGAAAGGCAGATTTTATAGAGAAAGAAAGAGATAACAGAGAAAGAGATCTTCCAGTTGCTGATTCACTCCCCAGATGGTCCAACAGCCCGAGCTGAACTAATCAGAAACCAGGAACAAAGAGCCAGAGGCTTCTTTTGGGTTCCTATGTTGGTGTAGGACTCAAGCGCCTGGGACCACCCTCTGCTGCTTTCCCAGGCCATAAGCAAAAAGCTGGATCAGAAGCCGAGCAGCTGGAACATGAGCTAATGCTCATACGGGGTGCTGTCACTGCAGGGGGGAATTAGTGTGCAATACCACCAAGTTGGTGCCAAAACTTTGTATTTAAGGTAAGCTTTCACAGAACAGCTTCTAAAAACCAAACTCAAGGGACCTGTGTTTTGTCAGAGCAGCTAACCTAAGCTGCTGGGACAGTCACTTCTCACAACAAAGTGCTTGGTGTTTGGATTCTGATTCTACTCCTGAATTTAGACTCCTGCTTACACTTATTATGGAATCATCACATTACATTCTTAATGTAATGATTCAGATAACTGGGTCACTGCCATCTCTGTGGAACTGAGTCCCATGCTTCTGGCTCGCAGCTGGAGAGTGAATGAGCAGATGGGAGTCTCTCACTGTGGGATGTCTGCCTCTTTGCTTTACAAATTCATTAAACAAACAAACAAGCAACAACAAAAAACTTAAGCAAACTGTTTTGAATTTTCTGTTCCAGGTCCTGTGCCCTCAGTGCCTGTTCTTGTTAAGTACTACATTGTTGGTTACATTGGTAAAACATATAGAACGGCGACTTTACCTTACCAAGAATATATCTTACATTCTCTGAAAACAAATAACGGTTAAAAGTTTCTTTTAGTCATTATTCTTTCATTGGATTTACTGATCATACTGCCACTAACACTTTGAATTGTCAAAACAACCTTATCTTTTAAGGCTGCATGATTACTTCTTGGCTTCTGTGCCCATGCAACACCTGGTCTTGTAAAGCCCATAACTAACTTGCAGGTCTCTTAAATGAATAGTGTTTTGTTGTAATCATGGCTAATTTTGTTGCTTTTTCTTTTAAAATTATGAGTCATCCTGTATCTTCTCATTTTTTTTTTGTAATATAAAATTGTGAATCGTGACACAAAATACGCAAGAGATTGCTTTCCTGAAGGAGCCTGTTTTAGATAATCAGGTTGAGATATACTCATAGACAACGTGCTGTACTCTAAAAAGCAAGTCATTTGAACAAAGGCTTTATTGTCTTGGGGTTAGTTTTATTTCTGCAATGTTCTCAATGATGTAACTAATGGCAGTAGAGTATCACACTTGTTTTCATCCCTATAGAAACTTCATTGTACATATGTGTAGTACATCTTTTAGAGTATCTGTTGTCTCAACACTTTGCAGATGGAGGAAATGACATTCAGTAATGCCAAGTACATTGTCTAAGGCTATACATTGAAAACATGCCATTCCAACCAGATTTATTTGCTCTATAATTTATACATGCTTCATTTTTATAAGTAGTCATGGTACGCATATACGCACTCTTACAGTTTCACCTTTAGAGATAAACATATTGGTAACTCTTCCACATTGGAATGATAAGAAATGCTTGAGTTCCTAAGTACTTGTTAAAAGTAGCAACTACTGTTGCAAAGAAAAATAGCAGGCACATATTTGCCATATCAGTGCTGTGCAAGAAAATAATGGGACAGCACAGACAGATATAATAGGTCACCTCACAAAAGGACAGCATTTACCAGGAACCTGGGCATGATAACAGCAGTGATATTATGAGTGTGCACCTGTTGTCATCCATCATATTATGAATACAAATAAGGAGGACTTTTGGAAAAAAAAAAGCTATGTGTAGGCGAAGCTGAGTTCAAGATATTAGGGCTTCCTAAAGTTTTTCACTGGGAATTTGGGGAAATATGTGTTTCTCATCAAAACCAATTAAAATCAACCCCAGCATCACGGTAAGGCAAATGTGAGTGGCTGACATCATCTCCATGATGAAATGGAAACCTCAGGAGCATTGTGAAAGTAACTGGAGCAGCTGCCTTTGAATCCTGCCAGAGAGACAGATGTTCTTGGAACATCCCCTTGCCTTGCCGTCGCCTCTATCCCAGCGGGGCACGATTGTCATGCCGTTCCACTTGTATTTTATTATTACACTCATCGGCACATTTTACTCAGACTGTTGAAACTTTTGTGGAAATCAAATGCCATGTGTTCACAGCAGCTCCAGCCTTTGTGAAACAGTCTGCTCTAAGAAAAATCCATCCCAGGTTTCCCTGAAAATGTCCCCCGCTTAGCCATCCAACTGCTCATGGGTGTCAGATTTACATAGCTAAGTAAAAATTATTCAGCCTGCGTTTACTCTATATAGGATGTGTTTACATGAAGTGACACTTGAAAATCATGTTCCACATAGGAAAAAGGGAGATGTATGTATGAAGGACAAGTGTTAAAACCTGTTTTTCTTACGTGCATTTACTGTTACTACTCCTAATTAGGACTAATTGTTCCCTAAAAATTAAAGGAGAATTTCAAAACCTATTGTTTTAATCAGCAGCATAGAAGGGTTTAGGGAATAATTTAAATCAAATTTTCTAAATTGTGTGTGTAAAAATGTATTATTTTCTCATTGTTCTTATTTAAAGAGTTGATGAATTTGAACAAAAGAACATAATAAATAATAAATTATTCTAAGCCCGTGCAGTTCAGAAAATTGATATTCTGAGTTGCTGGGTTATAAGAAAACAATATAATATAACAAAACAAGAAAATCAAACGCATTAGAACATTGGTTTATTTGATCCTTAAATTTATTCAAAATCTAGTAGGAACTGCACTGTTATTAGTCTTAGTAATCAGGAATATAATTAGTGGTCAAGATCACTGTTATTGAGCCAGAGATCAGGTTCAAAATGTGTCCTGACCTCTCTGGACAAGTTGTTGAAATTTTCTGTATCTCTCATCCTCTGTAAACTGCCTAATTCCTGTATGCATATTATGAAGTTATTGTGAGGATTAAGTTTGTCAATCAAGTTAAATTGTCAGGATAATGTCTGATATAATACATTTCCAGTATATTTTTCTTTTTTAAAGATTTATTTATTTTCATTGGAAACTCAGATTTATAAAGAGAAGAGAGAGAATGAGATATATCTTCCATCTGCTGGTTCACTCCCAAAATGGCCACAATGGCTGGAGCAGAGCCGATCCAAATTCTGGATCCAGCAGCTTCTTCTAGGTCACACATGTGAGTGCAGGATCCCATGTACTTGGGCCATCCTCCACTGCTTTCTCAGGTCCTAAGCAGGAAACTGGATGGGAAGTGGAGCAGGTGGAACACTAACTGGCAACTATATGGGATTCTGATGCCCAGAGGTGGAAGACTAGCTTTTGAGCTATTCGTGCTCATTCCCCAGCATATTTTTATTATATTACTTTCAAGCTATCGATATCTGTTTATGCAACTACAATAAGAAATTCTAGCTGAATGCTATTTTTTTCAGTTGGAATTATAACATCTGATTCTTTTGTATAATATTACGTGGTGCTTTATTAATGGCTTGAATATAGAAAAATGTTTATAAATAATATTTATACATGAAATTTATAATTATAGTGTCAATTATGAATGTATTAGCAATGTAAATCTTTTGCTCATAAATCAAGGAAATACAAAAGACAGTAGACAAATAGCAAATAGTACTGTTTATAAATAGTAAGAATTAATCTCAGATGATAGGAAGAAAATATGAGTGAATAAATTTCCATGTAATGGACATCTGGAAATTCATCTAAGCTAATTAAATACAAGTAAAATACAATCCAGTCTTCAACATGGTTTTAGTGTGCTTTAACATTTGTTTATAATTTTTCAATATATGTATTATTTGCCACAGTATGAGATAGGATAGAAACTGGTTAAAAAATACATTTGCCTTCATTTGTACCTTTTAAAGCATTGGTCTTCAAAGATTGAAAATTAATAAAAGAAATCTTGTAAGAAACTACTACATTAAATTCTCAGGGTTTTAAGTTAATATCTATAAATTAATGTTATAATATACTCAAGCAGTTATCAATTAGGAAGAACTCTAATAAATGAAAGTGCATTTAGAATGACAAGGACAAATATCAAATTCTTAGAAAATGATCTTCTAGTTCTGTCATAATAAACTGGTAAAATGTGGTGGCGCAAGAATGAATTAGAAAACTCCCAACAGAGTTCATCAAAAGCAAACTACACCACAACACGTGCTAATCAAGCTTTCTTGAACATAAGGAAAAAAATCCTTAAGTGTGCACATGAAAAATAAATCAGGGGACCTATAGAGGAACCCCAGTCAAATTCACAACTGACCTCTCAGAGGAAGCATGACAGGCCAGAAGACAATGGAGAGACATATTCCAGATTCTAAAGGGAAAAAATGTTTAGCCCAGAATAATATGTATCCCACAAAGCTCTTCTTTGTCTTTGAAAATGAAACCAAACTCTTCCACAGTAAAGAAGAACTCCAAGTCACCCTTCTAAACCTGCCCTATTAATGCCCTATTAATGATACTCAAAGATGTTCTCATGAAAGAGAAAAGGAATAGCAACTATCAAAAAACCAAAGGCAAATGTGAAGAACATCCCACTTAAAGGCTAACAGAAGACTAAATCAAAGAACAACCCATTGCTAAAATGACAGAACCAAACTGCTACCTATCCATAATAACTCTGAATACTATTTCAATCTACGCTGATATTGTAGGTATAGACAATGGTAGAAAGTCCAGCATCCTATTATCAACAGTTCCATTGGGATTCTATCTTTTATTTGGGAATAGTGATGCCTACTGCATTGTATTTTCACTTCTTGGTGTGCTAGTCACAATTATACAATTCCACTAAAATGAATCTATGCACATACAACCAATCCTGTATTTTGTGTGAAGGTTGGCTTACATCAGAGAGAATATATGATATTTGTCCTTTTGAGATTGACTTATTACACTGAGCATAATGATCTCCAGTTGGGACCATTTGGTTGCAAATGGCAGAATTTCATTTGTAACTGTTGTTGAAGAACTGTACTGTTGTAAAAATAGAGGGAAACAGTGTGTGCATTTGAGGAATCTGGATCAGCAATTGAGCAATCAGGACTGGAACCAGGCATTCCAATATGGCATGGAGGAATCTGAAGCAGCACTTGGCTGCTGTGCCAGACACTTTTCCAGAGTTGTGACTTTTTTATTTGGAATGCTACAGTCACAGAAGTGCTGAGTGTTCACATTCACATGTATACATTCACTCATGTATATATGAATTTTTTATATTAGTCACATTTATTCTTATAATCTGATCAGTCACTGATTTAAGCTTACACACACTAGTGTTCACAATTGGCTAAAAGTAAAATGATACCACATTCTGTTTGTGAGGCTGAGTACAACAGGATCACTCATGGATGATCATGTTGAAGCTAGTTCTTGTTGCAGTAGCTTGAGGTCTCTGAAATTAAACCAGTGACAGTTTAGTGAGAAAAGATCAATATCCATGCAAAGGACAGAAGGAGAAATGTTAACTGTTATCCAGGACCAATAAAATCTCAGCTTTCCTATCTGGAACTAATATGAAAAGTTATTTTGGCTCTTGGGTTAGTTGTTCATTCAATAAGCATTTCCCCTGGAAGTAATCATTACGATTTAGTCCTACTATTAAGGTCTATAGAGAGTAAACAGCTGGACTATGTGTCCCGAGGCCACAAATTATTCTGTGCAGGGGAATTTTCAAGATTCTTCATTCATTCCTCTATAGGGAATGGGGATCCAACAGAAAATGGCATCAAGTGTAAAGAAAAAAAAATAGCACACAGCAAGCCTTAGTTATGATAATAGGCAATGATGTGACATATTCTCAAGTTATTACTACATTGATTGAAAGTTTTGTAAAATATAAATTCAAATTTTAGGTCAACCTTTTGCCCCTTAGCAATTGCATGAGAACTCATGATCCTCTACAGAATTAAGTGATCTGTAAAATAGCAGTCATAATAATTTCTCCACAAAGTGTTTCTGAGGTATTTGATGCTTCTGTTCATCTAGAGTCTTGCTATGCATCAAAATATTATATATTATAAACAATCACCGTATATAAATCTGGGGTTTTACATGGAACCAATATACGAACAATATTACTATCCTAGTTATAGCTAGATAGTGCCAGACTTCAGTTAAAAAAAAAATCTGACATGAAAGTTCATCCAAAAAAGAATTATTCCCTTTCTTGACCAATCTTGACTAATCCATCTGATATTTTCAAATTATTTTTGAAAGATTTATTTGTTTATTTTTTATTTGAAAGTCCCAGAGAGAAGAAGGAAAAGAGCTGGTGGAAGACAGGGATCTTCCATCCGACTGGTTCAATCCCCACATTGTCACTGGGGCCAAAACCAGGCTGGTCTGATGCTGGGAGCAGGGGTGAGGAGTCTCCTAAAGGGGTCAGGGGCCCAAGTGATCAGGCCAACTTCCACTGCTTAACAGGGAGCTGGATCTGAAGTAGAGCATCTAGGATCCAAATTTCTACCTGAATTAGGTGCCTGCATAGCAGAGTTTTGCTAGTAAAATAAAAAGCTCACTTGAAAATATCATATAGATTAGATGCCAAATTCAGAGAACCCAATAAGGTAGAAAGAATCATGATTTATGAAAGCAAGGTCAAGAAAAATAAAGGACAAGATGGTATGGTAGAAACCAAATTAGGCATTAAAACTTACTTTCTCACATAGTTTCACCTTAACTTTGTGAAATGCATTATAAACTCAAATTTATAGAAAATGTAATTAGTGGCAAAATAAGTTGTCCAAGACGAAACAGATAGTGAGTGGGATAATCTATATGTCCAGTCATTCTGTCTTCAACCCCTTGTTCTCTCTGTTGATAGTTTCACTAATGGACACTGATTCCAGACCCCACTCCAATTTGTTCCCTATAACTTGTCAAACAGAAGCAAACAATAAGCAAACACGTACTCATTTATTGGCTCTTTTCTTCAGAAAGTGCCGTGGTCTTCTAAGCTGATGTCCATACTGATTGTATCAATGGTTATGTAGGCACTGGTGACTCATTTTTTTTTTTTCTGGGAAGATGTGTACGTGATTGTGCTTCTGTTCTTTTGAATACTTATTTATTATTTATTTGAAAGGCAGACTGAGCGATAGAGAGAGAGCTTACATATGCTGGCTCCCTCTCCAAGTGGCTGCAGTCATCAGGACTGGACTAGGTTGAGGTCTGGAACCAAGAACTCATTCTAACTCTCACACGAGCATCAGGGTTCCAAGTGTTTGGGTTCGTTATCTCCTACTTTCCCAGATATATATACATGGGACTTGATTGGAAGCTGAGCACTGGGACCCTAAATTGAAAAATTTTTATTGGAAAGTCAGATATACAGAGAAGAGGAGACACAGAGAAGATTTTGTCTTTGTTGATTTACTCCCCAAACGGCAGCAAAGGCCAGAGCTGTGTTGATCTGAAGCCAGGAGTCAGTAGCCTCCTCTGGGACTCCCATGCAGGTGCAGACTCCCAAAGCCTTAGGCTGTCTTCATGTCCTCAACTGTTTTTCCAGGCCACAAGCAGGACGCTGGATGGGAAATGGGGCCACCAGGATTAGAACCAGCACCCATATGGGATCCTGCCTCATGCAAGGCGAGGACTTTAGCCGCTAGGCTACCACACTGGGCCCCTATGATGTACTTTTCAATCAAAAGCATGTTATTCAGTCTCTATATGTTTGTATATTATCTATAATTTCTTTAATTATTAATTTACAGTTTTATTCTATTTCAGTCATAAAAGATATATTGCAATATTTCAATTTTTTGAATTAGTTGACGATTGTTTCATGGTCTAGTGTGTGTTCTGCCCTAAAGAATAGTCCATGTACTACTGGAAAGAATGTGTATTCTCCAGGTGTTGCATGGATTGTTTTGTTTAGCATTGGTCTATAGCATGGATTAATTCCATTATTTTTTGTCTGGCAGCTATACCAATGGATAAATGTAGAATGTGGAGGGCTGTGTTGTGTAGTAGCAGGTTACTCTGAGGCCTATAAAGTTGGTTTCCAATATGTACGGCAGTTCTTGTCCTGTCTTTACCACTTCTGAATCTGCTTTCTGCCAATGCCCTTGGAAAAGAAGTTCATGGGCTAAGCGAGCACTTGTTATCCACGTGGGAGACCCACAAACAATACAGTTTACCTGGATTCAGTTATAGCCATTTTGGGAGTCAATCAGCAAATGAACCATTTCTCTCTCTCTGTGTCTCTATTTTTCTCTTTCTCTTTCTGTAACTGACTTAAAACTTATTTATTTGTTTGATGGGTCTGGTACAGTAACCTGGCAGCTAAAGTCCTCGCCTTGCATGCACCAGGATCCCATAGGGTGCTGATACTAATCCTGTTGAAGCCACTTGGAGAGTGAATCATTGGATGGGAGATCTTCCTGTCTCTGCTTCTCTCTGTGTATCTGACTTTCCAGTGAAAATAAATCAATATTCAAAGAGAATATTTGTTTGAAACACAGAAGTTATAAAAGAGAGAAAGAGACAGAAAGTGAGAGAAGGAGATAATCTCCAGATGGATGCAAAAGCCTTGGCTGGGCCAGGCCAAAGCCGGAAAGCAGATTTTCCATCTGGCTCTCCCTTGTGAGTGTCAGAGACACAGGTAATTAGGCCATCCCCTGCTGCTTTCTCAGGCAAATTAGCAAGGAAACCGACTCAAAAAAGAGCAGATATGGCTCATATTAGTGCCTATATGACATGTTGACATGGCAAACAATGTCTTAACCTGGCATAGCACAAGCACTGTCCCTGTAGGTACCTTTCCAATACATACATGCATACATACGTCTTTCAAAGGGTTTGATGATGCATGACTCTTTGGTGACTTTCGATTAGTCACCGCTTCAGTTAGTGCATGGTAGACATTATTATTATGATTGTCAATGACTATTAATGCATTTTATATTAACAAAACACGAAAATGTTCTGTGCTCACGGAATATGGCATGATCTGATAATACCAGCCTTTCCTTCTATGATCCTGCAGTGTTACAAAGGGCACAGCAGGGGAATCACCAGCTAGAGCAGGAAGGTAAAATAAGCTTACATTCATTTTCCTTCAGAGAAAAATATTGACATATCGAATGGTGCACTACCTGACATATTGTTAAATCATTTGCTCTCCAATGGGATTATGCGATTTGGTGATGGATTGCCTTTTCTGAATGTAACTTCCCGGAGAGAGTTGCTGTAACATGGCCATCTGTTTGATATCATGGGCAAACCACCTTTTAAAATCTGTCTTGCCTTTTTTTCTATTTCTCAACATAGGCATTTTAAAATCCATAAACAAATGTTTTCAAGTGTTTTTCTCAGAGCACCCTAATCAAGAGAGCAATGGATTTAGAGTTAGGAGACCTAGTTTCTATTCCAGGAACAACCACTAATGAGTTCTGTGCCTTGGGAAGAGCCATTTAATTTCCCTTGCCCTTAATTCCTTCATTTATTCACTAAAGAATTTGAACTAAATATTTTAAGCATACATTTCAAATATAATTGCCTAATATTTTTTGTTATATGGGAAGTACTAATGCTGTGTTCTTTTGTTATGTTTCTGCTCTTTTCTTTGCATTTCCTACTCCACATTTCCACTTGATCTTAGCCAAAAGGCCCTTTACTAGCTCATTCAGCATGAAAGAAGGCCTAATTTCAACATGCTCCTAGATGTAAGATATAGTTAACACAACCTGAATAAATTAAATAAACTGAAGGTTATATTATTTATTCAAGTATATGTTTATTTTTATCAGGTAACAGCCAATCTGTCCTCTACATCATTTTATAATGATAAATTAAACCTCCCTGGAGCTTACTGTGTTGTTAAAAAAATATAGTAAACGATCTGTGAACTATGCTTCATTTAAAAATCAGAAAACAAAAAGCATGACTCTTCTGCCAGTGGTAATAGCAAGCACAACTTTTCTTGAAATTCTCAAAGGGCAGTTGTCACAAAGTAACCAAGTGAATTATTTCAAACCATCAGTTTTCTCCTTGAAGGAAAGAGCCAATGAACTCTTTCGTATTTACCACACTCAGAAGTTATCAGGAGCTTCACTAGCACCACGTGTAAAACAGTTAAAATGTCAACGAGCTATGGAGGATGGACTAGCCATTTGTTCAAAACAACCGGGAGCCAGAGGCTGGTGAAGGGCTCATCTGTACAGGAAGCTGCTAATGCTCAGAAGAAAGGCTGGACAAGAGTGAACACAGAGCCAGACCCCGTGGCGGGTCAGGAAGGCACTTGATGATTTTTGATCATGCTGCCTCTTGTCCCAGACACTCGTTCATATTGAACACACACACACACACACACACACACACACACACACACACACACACAGTGACCTTTAAAGACACATGATGGAGATTGCATCAGTATTTTCTTTTACACAGGGAGGATGTTGATTTTTGGTTGTTTTTCAGAGAGAAGACCTAAAAGATTGGGAACTTTGATTTTATGTGAGATAGAAATAAACTCCTAATATATTTAAACAACTCTACACATTGTGCTTTTTAAAAATAGAACAATAGTATTTCCTTGATTACTGTAGAAAGTGTTGTTGAAGTGATTCCATCATATCGTCTCGGTCAGCAATGAGAAGGGAAGTAGGAAACTCATGTTGACAGTTACACGGGTTCTTTGGACATCAGGGAAATATATTGATTTTGTGTAATCTAATTAGTGAGAAGTTTTATAAATCTTCTGTGTGCTCTAATGAGAATGGTGTAGGTTTTTGCATTGCAGTATAAATCCAAAAAAAAAAAAATATTAACCAGGATTCTCTAGAGAAAAAGAACCAAAATGATGTATCTGTTTCGTGGTAGAGATAAAACTACCTTTCCTTCCATCAATTCATCCATCCCTCCGTCTACCCACCTATCGGTCACTTTATCTGTTGAGGGATAAACAGAGATACAGCGATGGAAGGACATAGTTTTAAAGCATTGACTTGGCATGTTGAGGTTGGCAAATCCATGGTCTGCACTGTAGATAGAAGACCGAGATTCCAGAGAATAAAAGCATTTGTAATCCAAAGGGTTAAGCTGACAGAACTACAGTACTTGGATAAGGTCTTATTTTAAATAAATTCAACTGCAGTGAGTAACCCTTTCACCTTATGGACGGCAAAATGCTGTATACAAAGTCTACTGACTCCTGTTGCTGGTTTTGCCTGTTTCTTACAGCTTTTCTAACTCATTTCCTCCATTTCTGGACTCTGTGTTAAGTCCACTTTTGCAGTGACATGGATTGCTTCCCTTCTCATTTCCAACTGTTTCTTTCTGTGAAGTGGAAAAGGGAGATGATTTCCTTGGGGATTTTGTAACAGCTTAACATTTCAGAAGTTTATTTGAATCAAATATTGTTTAACTTTAGTCATTTACAACATCTGCTCCTCTACATCTCTGATATCCAAATTTCATCCTGCGTATTTCTTTTGTTTACATAATTGTAAATTTACAATTATTAGTCATTTGTCTTTTTAAATATTGAAGAAAATGCAAGTGGATTTAAAAGCCAAAATTGTAATTCTGTCTTTTATATTTACCTATATATGTAGTTTCACCCAAATAAATCCATATTTTTATATGACATGAAATAGAAGTTTCCCTTGGCTATCTCTAAGAGTTTTCGGTGTCTGATAACAGAGTGTAGATGAAGTCTTTCCTGACACAGTTCAGACGTTGAAACAACCTCTTAAGACCAAGAGTGAGCTTCATGATGCCCACATTTCATAATATGTACATATGTATGCATAAATATGTCATAAATATGTCCCTTATGTGTATATGTACATGTATATCTACTATATAAACATCATCAAAGGCATTAAAAATTTTAAACTGTTCCTGGGGTGGACGTTGTGGTGAAGCATGTTAAGCCACTACTTGGGTTGCCCAAATCTCATATAAGATCATTGGTTCCAGTTCTGTTTACCCCACTTCTGACCCAACTTGTTTATAATGCATCCTGCGGAGAGTAGTAAAAATGGTTCGAGTGGTTGTAGTTGTACTCCTGTAATGCAAGTGGGAGACCAGTTGGAGTTCTTGGTCTCTGGTTTTTGTTGGCATTTTGAGGATCAACTAGTTATTTAAAAACTTGTTGTTCTTTGTCAGTATGCCTTTTAAGCAGATGAAAAATACCAATATATAGACATTAAGGAATAAGGTCCTTTATGGAAAAGTAGTGGAATATTTTCAAGTCTGATCTACTTAAGAAATTAAAAGCTTTTGTATTCCTTTACAAACTGTTTTTTCTATGAATACCTGTCAAATAAAGAGATAAAGTATGTAACACAGGAATTTGCAACTTTGTTGAGTAGCTTAAAATACATAGCCAGCAATACCTGCTTGTCAGGTTTACTTAAAGCAGATATACATGCATTAAAGATAAGATATTTATTAGCATTGCTTTACAAGATCTTTGTGTGTCTCTTAATTTTGGAAAACCACTCAGGTTTATAACTACCAGACATTAAAATTATTTCCTTTTAAAGAATGCTTTAATTTTCTCCAAAGAACAGTTTCCAAAATATTAACAATCATTTAATTTTAATTGATTGTATAAAATGTTAAGTAATATTTCCTTTAGACCACTATATGTAATAATTTGCTACAGTTATGTTATCAGCTATGGACTTAGATACATTAGTAAAGCTAAGATAGTAGCCGTAATTGATAGTGATTGTTGCTGAATCTTTTCTGTATTTTTCATTACAGACAGCAAAAACATGTTTTGGCAAACACATTTTCTTCTTTTATTGAATGACTTCACTTTAGAGTTTAAACTATCTACACCTGATCTCTGCATTTTCCTGGATAGAAAATACTTTTTTCAGTTACAAATTCAACTGATGTCTCCTTTCCTATTAACTTCATGTTATGCAAATTAAAATGCTTCTTAACATTTCTACACTAATCCACTCCTACAATTGGTTGCTTTAAATGCTACACTGATTAACTTCAACAGCTATAACTATAAGAAAACATTTCTCACTTATGAACATTTCTCACTTATGAACTTATGTTTTCTTCAAAATCACAGTCTATGTTCATATTTATATCACAAATCAATTATCTTTTCAATTATAATAAATTATTGCCCTTAAAATTATGAACAACTTATATTTTGTCTTGAACAATTCATGAAATAAAGTTCCTTTACTTCTATATGGAAAATGTAGAGTTTAGGTGAGTGTAGCAAGAATTCACCAAAACTTTCCATATTCTTTTTTGTTTTAAAGATTTATTTATTTTTATTTGAAAGGCATATTTTACAGCAAAAGTAGGGACAGAGAAATAGTTCTACTACCTCTGGTTCACTTTCAAGTGGCCATAAAAACTGGAACTGAGCCAATCTATAGATAAGATCCAGGAGTTTCTTATAGGTCTACCAGGTGGATATAGTAGGCCAAGATTTTGAGCCACCCTCTGTCAGCAAGGAGCTGTACTTGAAGCAGAGCAGCTGGGCCATGAACCAGTGCGTATGGATGCTGGTTCTACAAGGGGGTAGATTAGTCTGCTCCTGTCCTGCACTGACCTACTGCCCACATTCTATTAAAATGTTTTCTGTTGCTTCATTTTCAGACCTCAGTGAGAAATGCTCTCTTGATTTTTCACTGATTCTTAACAATTTATGATTTATCACAATTTATTTTTACCTTAGATCCTAAATGAGGAGTGACAGGTTGACATGAGGAAAAATGCACTGAAAATAGAGTTCTGAGTTGGATAAATTGCAAACTATTTTCAGTTGTGTTTGAGAAAGTGCGGCCTTTAGGCCACTATACTTCCTATAGCACACATCAACAGAAAGCTGATGTCTTTTTACCTAATTGTGCATTGGTTTTACATGATAGAAGAAAAATACAATTGTTACTCAAAGATACAACTTGTATTAAAACATTCAATGCACTGTTGATTTTTATTTTATTTGGACTAAATATCATTGCCATATTAATTTGAAAATGTAGACCATTCTTTTTTTAATGTATATGCTTTATTTTATATTTGATGATGTTTATATAGTTGATCAGGGCAGGAAGGGTTGATGATCAGGGAAAGTGGGCAAGACAATTGTTTCCACATTCTACTTTTCTTCTTCCTGTATCTGGGATACAATGGTAGAGACCATCACCAGCCTCCACAGTACCCAATGCCATCCCAGAGTCCCTGTTTTGGAGCATGTTCTGTAGGTTCTGTTAAAATAGTTTTGATATTTCTGAGATACTGTTGATATTATTGCTCCAAGGATGAGGAAATCCTTCCAAGTTCAGTTGGCTGACATAGTCCACCTCAGAATCTCCACCAAAAGTTTGCTCTCAAGCTTTACTGGGGTAGTTGATCAATTTGTTCCGCCCTTCTTCCTCTGCAAACCAATGAATGTTGGGGCCCAGCCCAACCCTGCCCACCACCACTTGGCCCTCACATACACCACAGGGTGCTGCGGCCCACTTAGAGCAACTCCCAATAACCCCCACAGGACAGGCCCTTAACTCTGGTTCCCGTGCCTGCCAGCATGTGCAGTGGACTTGTCTGGTCTGTCCCACATCCCATTCAGATCTCACATACATCATTGGGCATTAAAGTCTAGCTCAACCCAGCCAACCCCAACCTCCAGCCCACACTCATGCCAGTGGGTTCCATTGCTAGGCCCAACCCCAGTCCCAGTTCTCATGTTCACCAGTGAGAGTTGCAACCCATCAGAGAGGTGCCAAGAACCTCCTCACTGAACCCACTCCTTGCCCTGCATCTTACACTCTCCATATGGTTCTGCAGTCTAGCTTAACAGGACTTGCCCCAGTACTAGCACTTACCAACTGATGGTGCAGCAAAGCCCAATAAGCTTGCTCTTACTCTGGCTCATGTATGTACCAGAGGACACAATCGGTTATCCTAGCCTGGCTATCCCCTAAGCTAGTTCACATGTAGGCCAAAAAGTGTTGTAGCTCTGCCCACCCTGATCTGCCCCCATCCCAGCTCTCACTCTCACCAACAGGAGCATTGGCCCAGCAGAGGAATCCCCGCTACCCCTCTACTTGGCTCATACACCTCCCCCCACCCAATTTCGAGTGTGCTGGTAGGTACTGTGGCATAGTCTGGCATGGCCCTTCTCACCTCGACATTTGCCAGCGGGTGCATTAACTATGATTTGCATTTGGGTAAATTTGCTAGTACATGGAATCAACATATGACAGGAATCAGATTCTAATTCAGGTTTCTGATGTTAAATTCGTGGTTGTTTTATTATGCTGTCAAAAATATGATAATTACCATAGAAGAGAATGCTAATTCCTTATCTGAGGGATTATTCTTATAGATAATCTTTGATTGGAATTGCAGTTTGATCATTCACTTGGCAAGACAGAAGTTTCAAATATCTTTTGTTTAATGCTCACATTGTAATCTTTAGCTCTTATTATTTGCATGTATCCCTAATTGGTATGCAGTGTTCTAAATATAAATATTTTTATCTTGACAGCATGCCTGTAATTTCTCAGAATTATTGAAATAATAGTTTTAATATTTCAAAAGAATGTATGGCTAATTGTACATAGGGAAAATTTGGGAGATAATTTTGAATGGAAAGAAACAGCCAAAAACCTGTAAAATTTTTTACATAGTATTTATGAAATAAGATGTAAACCAAAGCCTTTTAGCGTCTAAGAACACAAGATCCTTCTCATTTCAATCCTCCCTTTCTTTATTTGGTTGGCACGTTGAAAATAGCATAATGCAAACTTATCAAATGTTAAAATACTGACAATACAGTTTGCTATGAAAATTTAATTGATTCAATGAACTGTCTCTTGATTGCTTCAATGAAGTCTTTTGATATGTGTATTCTAAAATCAATCCATAAACTAGCATTCAGTGCTGTGTCTTGAGTGCATCATTTAAGTCACTTCTAAAGTGTAATTTCACTCTATTTTCACTAAAAGATTTGTGTTACTCCTTATGGTAATATTTCTGTATCAGATATATTGACGTAGCGTAAGTCGGCTGACAACAATGTCTTCCATTCGTTTGCAGTCCACATAGGCTGAGGTAACCGGTGCAGCATGTCTGCCAGCCATAAATCATTTGCTCTATTTTTTTTCCCATTCTGGGCCATCTGAAGATTTCCCATTCTCATTTCTTTTCCTTTTGCAGTCTATTCTTTTTTCCTTCTCTCAATTTACTTTTCATATTTCTTCACATTTCCCCAAAGACTATATCTCAGCAGAAGGTTGTGCTTCTTTGGCAGCATAGCAGATTTCTATTGGCAGAGAAAAAGTACACACTTGCTTTGTTAGCCCTAATCACACTGACACTTACTGTCCACTGCAGTGCAGTAACAGTGGTTCAGTCTAGGTTACTATAATTGGAAATCTTGGCAGTGATTGCTGCTGTACAGAAGAAAAAAATTCTCTAAGTGGTTGCTTCCTGACTTATGAAGGGCAAACATCTTCAAAATGGATGTTACTGATAATTTTTATAAATTAAGCCATCTATTTATGTTCTATAGATACAACAAAATCAATTGAAAGTGAGTGTTAAGACCTAGGAAATGTACTTTCTGGATTTTGATTATTGCTGTTAACTGTGTGTGGTTGGCAAAAAAGCTATACCATATCTAAACACTTGCAGTTATCTTCATAATACATTCTGTCACTACAGTCAACTATTATATTCATAGATGAAAGAATCAGATTGCATGTTGACAGATCTGTAATTCACAGGGTATTTTCTTCTTACATTGAGACAGATGCACACACACACACACACACACACACACACACACATATATACAAGCTTGTGTGTGTATGAGAAAGAGAAAGATTGAGAAATTGATTTTCCATCTGCTGGTTCACTACCCAAATGCTGAGAATGTCCAGAGCTGGTTGGATTATCAGGATTGGCAGCCAGGTCTCCCAGCTAAATAGCAGGGACCCAATCACCTGAACCAGCACGGTCAACTCACATAGCATGCATCAGCAGCAAGCTAAACTTGGGAGCTAAGGATAGAATCTAGTTAGGCCTGTTTGGAATGAGGGTGTCACATCCTCTAGGTCAAACACTTGCTTCATGTAACTAATTGGATTTTTTGAAAGGTTCTTTGCATTAATGTTTGTGTCTTTTAAATATTTTATTTATATAAGGTGGACCAGGTTCATGAATTTCATATATACATGAGTAGCAGCACAGGTACACTTCCTTTGCTGACCTCTTTCCTGCCTGATTGCTGCCCTCCCTCCTCTAACGTTTCTTATTTTTTCTTAATTGCTATACTGATACACTTTGTTGACTTTATAATCACAAGCTTAATCCTTCACTATGTAGAGAATCCAGCAGCTAGTTTGTAGAAAAAAAATGCTCCTCAAGAATATAGTCAAAGGCTATAAATATAATAATAATAATAATCATCATCATCTCAAACTGTCAGTTCTGCTCATATCTTACAGTTTTTTGTACAAATCATGGATTAAAGTGACATAGCCCTTAGGTTAATCATTAAAATGAAGATACATTAAACATTTCAGGAAAATTGTACCACAGTTTCTTTAACCACTCCTTTTTGGATGAGCATCTGGATTGTTTCCATGTCGTTGTTATTGTAGATTGTGCTGCTGTAAATATAGAATTACAGATCCCCTTCTCATATACAGTTTTTATTTCCTTTGGATGTATTGCTAGAGCAGGACAGCTGGGTCATATAGCGGGTTTATTCTCTAAGCACTCTCCATACTGATTTTCATAGTGGTTGTACTAGCCTACATTCCCACCAGCAGTAAAGCAGGGTATCTTTCTCCCCACATCCATGCCTGCAGGTGTTGTTAGCATAGTTCTGAATCTAGGCCTGTCTCACTGGAGTTAGATGAAACCTCAATATTGTTCTCATTTGTATCTCTCTGATAGCTAGGGAGCCTGAGCATCTTTTCATATGTCTGTTAGCCTTTTGAATTTCTTCTTTTGAAAAATGTCTGCTCATTTCTTTTGCCTTCCTTTGCCCATTTCTTAATAGGGTTTTTTGGTTTTTGTTTTTTAATGTCTCCAGGTTTTATGAAGCTCCTTATAAACACTGGATATTAGTATATTAGTCAATGTCACTTATGTAGTGTGCAATGATTTTCTCCCATGAAAATTTAATAAATCTTCTCACACTAATTAACACAAGAAGTTCAAACCTCAGCTAAGCTATAAAATGTCTGAAAGTTGAAAATTGTATTGAAATCAACATTTTCTACTAAACCATAGGACACAAGACAGAGTTGTGAAAGCAGCATTGTAGAGAAACCAATTACAGGTCAGAGTAAGTAGAAATCAGCTTGCTCACTTATGCACAATAACATCTCTACAAAGATCCAAGGTGATGCAATAACGTTTTCAAAAATGTTGTTTCAGTATATGAGCATTTGTGTTCAGGAAAACAAACCTCAATAGCCTAATTCTCTCTATTCTTCTCTCTCACTTCTCCCAAAGCACAAATAAATTAAATTTAACAAAAAATGCTAAAATCATAATCTTGAAAATTCCTGTGAGGTAAGATGAAATGTTCAAAATATTAAAATAAACAAAACTCTATTCAATTTGATGCAAAAAATACAAACGATTGAAAAGACATGTTGTGCTTCTACAAAGTCAAAGTAATCTTATTTAAAAGGCAATTTACAAGTTGTAAGAAAATCTGACAAAATGGTTGTATCCAGAATATTTAAATGATTTCTATATTTTTCTAAAGATACACCGGATCCATTTAAAATGCTCAAAATGCACTTTATCAATGAAAATCTAGCCATGTTGAATTGCATATTCTGGCATGTAACTATGCCAGAATATGTTTATGTTGTTTCAGGCTACTGTTGTGCTGATTCTTTGTTTACTTATTTACTTTTGAAATGCAGTTACAGCAGAGAGAGAAGAGAGAGATATATATCTCACATCTGCTGATTCACTCCCCTATAATGGCCTGAACAGTCCAAAGCCGGATGCTTCTTCCAAGTCTCTCATGAGGGAGCAGGGATCCAAGAATTTGGGCCTTGCTCTCTTGCTTTCCAAGGCCATCAGCAGGGAGTGGAGCAGCCAGGACACAAACTGATGTGTGTGGGATGCAGATGCGCCAGTGGAGGCTTCAACTGCTAAGCCACAGTGTTTCCCTATATGATGATTGTTTTATTTTAGCAGGCAGGCTCATATTTTTTAGCAATTCCCATAAAGTTAAAATGCTAAAGGAGGCAAGCAAATCTGTAGTCACGGAGAGGAGATCTTGTCTGAATCACAGATTAGGAAAGGATTGACTTAACGTGACATATACGGACTTTGGGATGCTGGAAAATGTCACATATGCCTGATGGTAGTTATGGTTTCATGACCATGTATTTGTTAACTTAGTGGAACTAATACAACTTAAATAATCATCAATATACTTCAATGTTTAAAATATGCTGAATTAATTAATTTGCTCATTTAATCCTGGAGGCAAGTCATCTCAAGTCCTCATATAAAATATAAATGGGAGAAAAATGAATAGGTGAAGGTTTGTTCTCTACCAATGGTGAAGTCCAAAAAGATGCCATGGCTTCAGTCTACTTATGCCCAAACTTCCATCTCAAAAATACATGGAAGCAACACTGTGGCTTCAGGGGCATCACAGATGGCTCCTTGGTGCGTCGCACACTTTATTTATTTATTTTTGTTTTCTATTGTTATTTTGGAAGTTTTAACACAAATGATTCCAACCTCTGAAATATGAAAATACACAATCTCTATATTTTTTTCATTTTGAGAAACAAAGGACAATCAGGGCAAAAAAGTAGAACAACAAACAATAATAGTCCGCATTGCTGCTATTTATATGCTCTAAACATTGCTGAGGAATCAGTAACTACTTTAGTAAATTTGACAGAGAACGTGAGCAGCCGGCTCAGTAATCTGAGGAATGTTTATGACTTAGTGAGCAGGCAACATGCAAGGGTATGTGTTTACCACTGAGTCGCTGTCATGAGTTTTGATATATAGGAAGTGGATATTGGAATATGTAAGATATAAAAATATCTCAAAATATACCAAATTGTTTCGGAAAAGTTGTCTGCATGAAAAGGAGTTTAGAGCTAACAAGCAGGAGAGGCTAATTAACAACTAGAACTTTTTTTTTAAAGTTACATTCACTCTCCCTTTTTTCACCTTGATTCATCTTCTGTGTACTTACACAAAATTGTATTATAGCATTGCTAAAAGAACATTCACTGTTTATACAGTTTAAATGTTAGGATAGGGCCCGGCACGGTAACTTAGTGACAAAAAGTCCTCACCCTAAACGCCCCAGGATCCCATATGGGTGCTGGTTTGTATCCCAGCACCCTGCTTCCCATCTAGTTCTCTGCTTGTAACCGGGGAAAACAGTCCAGGACGGCCCAAAGTCTTGGGACCCTACACTCATGTGGGCGACCAGGAAGAAGTTTCTGGCTCCTGGCACCTGGCTCCTGTTGTTGCGACCACTTAAGAGAGTGAAACATCGGATAGAAGATCTTTTTCTCTGTCTCTTGTTCTCTCTGTGTATCTTCCTTTCCAATAATAATAAATAAATCTTTAAAAAATTGGGATAAGCATATTATTGACCAGAACTGTGCAAGATTGGAAAGCTGCATAGTATATCTGATTTTAAAATTGCCATGTAAATGTTAGCATTAAGAATCGTCACATACATAAATCCAAGCTTAAATTTGGACACGTGATCATTTTCACAAGCATTTTAATTTATTGGCCCTAATAAATGTGTTCAAAGTTTTACTTCACATATAAACTACATAATATTAAGTAAAATAATATTAATATTACTATATTGATATTATTTGTATAAAAGTACTATTTTCCTGTGGTAATTTAGAAAGAATAAATAAAATAAGACTAAATAGATTTTAAAAGTCTAGTTTGAGTGTTAATAATATCACATATAATTGAAAATATCCAAATATATCTGAAATAATGAAAAAAAACCATGTTTTTCTATTATAGTTTAATGGTCCTTGCAAATAATAAGTCATCTATAAGTAACTTTTGGTAAGTGTACAATTCAGAATAGCTTGAGAATTTATAATAAAAATGAGCATCATTGTATATTAATTAGAAGCAAAAGAATAAAAACCCATATGTACTGAATGGTACACTTGGAATCGTGAAGATGAGCTGAACTCACAAATTTTAACAGTCACATTCTAATGATAAATAAAAGCATCATCTAAAGCATACACAAAATCCAGGGAATGCAATGCAATGCATTTAGTCAGGCATTTGTATTGAAGTTCTGTTTTATCATTAGATCAAAAACATTTTGTCCTGAAGCAGAACTACCTTTCGTATGTGATATTTGCATTCCATATTAGCTTATGTCGGAGCCTCAGGGATTTTCTGAGTCTTTGTGAAGATTGCTTTGAAAGCCAAAGTGCACATCACTGTATTCCAGGTGACATATCTTGAGCTCACTCATGAATTAAATATCAGATGCCAACTTTGTAATTATGCACACAGTGAATGCACCTGGACAGTTCATGGTGTGGTCAGAAGGAACACAATAGGCTATGTGTTCAGCCATCAAAATTAAGACTGCCTCCTATTTTCCCAAGACAGTGAAATAAGGAATGTCAACCCCAATACACTGCAAAACATCTGGTGTGATATCCTGTTGGCATTATTCACTAAAAACCAAACCCTATCTGCATGGTAATGGAGTGCATTAGATCAATGATTAGTCAAACCTGGGAAATATTTACTGCTTTGCTTGAGGTCTGCAAAGTACTGATGTTTATATCTGAAAGAAAATACAACTTTAAATAATGGTTTCATTTTTGATTAGTTAACACTTTTAATGCATGATTGGTAATAGGACTGTCATACAAAACTTGCATTTTTAAAGTTTCCATTGCATTTTCTTGATTTAAGACTCCACAGGATTTTAATCTTAATGATTATGTGTTTTTATTAAATATTTGTGATCAACATTGAGTACTGTTCATTAGTTACAAATGAGATAGGGAAATTTAAAAGCTGTCATTTCTGTATACAGAAATTCTTAGTGTGTCAATCACTCAGAACTGATGCTTTTGGCCATTTCAAAGGGAAGGTAGGTAAGCGTATATTGAGGGGAGCTTTGCATTTAATTTTGTTTCTTTTGTATCATGGAGCACATTTGAATTTCATGTATTTACAATAACTTTCCAAAAATTTTGTAGGAAATGCTTTTATGAAAAAGAACATGCATTTCAATGTTTTGTACCATTGTAAATCTCTATTTTAGTTCAACTTTTTAAAGATTTATTTTAGTTTTGTTGGAAAGCCAGATATACAGAGAAGAGGGAAGACAGCGAGGAAAATCATCCCTCCATTGATTCACTTCCCAAGTGGCTGCAATAGCAGGAGCTATGCCAATCCGAAGCCAGGAGCCAGGAGCCAGGAGCCTCTTCCAGGTCTCCCACATGGATGCAGGGTCCCAAGGCTTTGGGCTATCTTCAAATGCTTTCCCAGGCCACAAACAGGGTGCTAGATGGGAAGCGGGGCAGCAGGGGCATGAACCAGTGCCCATATGTGATACTGGAGCGTGCAAGGTGAGGACTTCAGCTGCTAGGCTATAGCTCAGGGCCCTTGATTTAACTTTTCCAAGAGACATGAGACCTTTTGAAGTACTCTTGTATATAAGTTGGCTGATTATATAAGTTAACAGATGGCAGTTTTATTTTTCTTAAAATTATTGATTGAATCTAATGTAGTTGTGGTCGAAACAAAAACAATGACTATCAATGCCAATAAAAGTTAACTTGAAGTGCAGTGAGAGATGAAGTTCAAATGATGAAAAGACCTTCTTTTAAAATATTTGATTAGGAATAAACTCCTTAATTGAATGCCTCTGTTATTAAACATCAATATTGTATAGCTAAGAAATGTGAATCCAGATAAGTAATTTCCAACTTAGACACACATGGTTTTTGTGTTGTTTTTATAGAACAGTTGCCCACGTATGACTTTCATTTTCCTCACTGCTAACTTAAATAATTTTCTTTTTCTTAACTTCACTGAATGGATTTTTTGCCTAAATGAATGACTTTTTAAGATAATATTAATGAAGATATTTCTGAGAAATACAAGAGTTGAATTTGAGCTTGTTCTTGCATAACTATGCCACTAGTAGTACTGTGGAAGTTTTGTTATGGAATCTCAAGAGACAAGAACAAAACAAAGACCACATACTTGCCTTAAAGAATATATGGACCTCCTGACAGATCATATGCAATTTGAGTAGAGCTGCGAGACTCTGGCAAAGTCAGCGCAAACAGTGGGTGATTACATCAACGCACAGTTTTAATTTTGGAGACAGCAGAGTGAAGTGTTTTATAAGGAACCTGTTGTGGTCTGTGCGTGCATCCCCTCAAGAGTCTTTTGTTAACGCCCTAACCCCTCGAGTGATGATAGAGGGAGGGTGGCTTTTCCACAGCTGAAATTTATTCAAGTTCTTTCCAAGAAGCCAGTAAAACTCTATGGTTTTTGTCATGTAAGATACAAATTAAGGGAAGTAGAAATATTAGCTAAGGAAAGTAACACTGAATATACTGAAACCAAAATGAACAATTACAATAAACACGCCATTTGAACAGAGCATTTCAGTATGGAATTAAGAAAACACTTCCCCCAAATTACCCTACCCAGGTGTTTGTATAATTGAATTCTACCAAAACATCAAGAAACTCTTTCAAACTTTGTTAAAGAATACAGAAAGGAGCAAAGTTTCCAATTTTATGTAAAACAGGATTTCAGAAATTCCTACTATATTTATCAGTACCAGACTTCTGATATAAAGTAATAGCAATAATATCTCTATAGTTACAAAAAAAATCACAACCAAAGTGATTCATTAAATGACGGAAGGAATTTTTCAGGATTTCTAAAGGAGAAAAATATTTCATATTGGTTAAAAATGAAGCTTGAGAAAAACATAAGCCAAAAACAAACTGATTGCATAAAATTATAACTACAGCTTGATATAATTATTTTCTTCTTGACAGCATATAGTTTTAATGATCTATGATTATTTTATTTATTTATTTTTAAAATCTATATTAGGCCCAGGGAATTTCTCTTCTATAATCACTTTACCTTTTACTGCGTATCAATTAAACGGTCATTTTTCCATTTAGCCATTGTATGCACCTGCTGTTGATAGTTCCACTCAACCAGTATTTTATTTCATTTTACTTGTAGAACTTCTGATTTTGTGAAACACTAAGCCCTTTACTGTAATGAAAATTTTAAACATGCTATTTCAAAAACTATGAATAGAAAATGAAGGAAGTGAGAGAGAGGGAGGGTAGTCTCAGAATTGTATCTAGGAACAACACTGAGTCTGTAAATTATAGAAATATATACATATATATATACACACATATATGTATATTATAAAAGGTGTTGAAATCCTCCACATTAAATGTGCAAAATTTGTTGTACTAACTATGTGTGATAACATGAAGATGTCTGTTAAGGGTTTGTCTAGATTGGATACATTGTATTAATAGTTAGAGGAAAGAAATAAAAAGTAATTACAGAAAACCCCTGGATCAAGAGAAAAGGAATATGGCTAAAACCTAAATCCTAGGATCATCAAATTAGAAACAACTGCCACAGGGACTATGAAGCATACTTAAAATGGGGACTGCAATTCAATTACTCCTCACTTGTGTGTTATTTTAAAAATCGTATTTTCCCATGTATGCTTGAATATTTTGTATTTGAATGAATGTCTTCCTCTGAGCAAATCCACAGAGAACATATGTTTGGGCCCAGCGCGATAGCATAGTGATTGAAGTCCTTGCCTTGAATGTGCCAGGATCCCAATGGGCGCCAGTTCTAACCATGGCGGCCCCGCTTCCCATCCAGCTTCCTGCCTGTGGCCTGGGAAAGCAGTCGTGGATGGCCCAAAGCTTTGGGACCCATCTACCCATGTGGAAGACCTGGGGAAGAAGTTCCTGGCTCCTGGCTCCTGGCTTCGGATTGGCTCAGCTCCAGCTGTTGCGGCCACTTGGAGAGTGAATCATTGGACGGAAGATCTTCTCCTCTGTCTTTCCTCCTCCCTGTATATCTGAATTTGCAATATAAATAAATAAATCTTAGAGAGAGAGAAAGAGAGGGAACATATATTCATAAATTGGATCCCTTACCTTTTTTGTATTTTTAAAAAAGATTTTATTTGTTTTTGGGGGTGGGGGGAGAGCAGGGAAAACAGATTTACCGAGAGAGGGAGAGACAGAAAGATCCTTCACCTTTTGGTTCATTCCTCAAATGGCCTCAATGCCATTTTTGGCCTGAGCCAATTTGAAGTCAGGAATCGGGAGCTTCTACAAGGTTTCCCATGTAGGTGCAGGTTCCCAAGACTTGAAACATTCTCAGCTGCTTTCCGAGGCCACAAACAGGATCCATTACACCTTAAATGATGAATATGTTATGACAAATTATAAGAACACTTGGTTTTTTTTTTTATCAGTTAGTGATGTATCAGATTGAAATATTAGCATTTGTCCTAAGGCTTTGGGCCATCCTCTACTGCTTTCCCATGGTATAAGCAGGGAATGAATGGAAAATGGAGCAGCCAGGACATGAATAGGCACCGAATTGTGCTGGCAGTGCTAGCAGTTGGAGGATTAGGTAATTATGCCATCATGCCAGCCTCTGTAATGGTTAATTGTAGGTAAGGTCTCATTAGTATACGTTGATTGAGAGCTATAATACTTTTGGAGTATAAAACATTTTTACATGTTTGAGTATTATTTTCAGTAGTAATATCATTTATGTCTTGGTTGCCAAATCCAAATCAATTGCTCTTACATGGCAACAGATCACAAAATTGTTTTTACTAAAGAAAAATTTGTTATGTTTGACATTCTTAAATTATTTTAAGCTTTTTCCAAAAAAAACAGATTTAATATTAACTTTTTTGCTTTGTGTTGTACTAGGATAGCAGGGTTCATGAAATGTTCATTTTAAATAGGGAAATTCATATTAGACTTTAGACAACTTCCGCGTGTATTTTATGTTAAATACATATGAATAATCAGCAAAATAGTCAACAAGACATCATCAGTCTATGAACACTGATGAACTAGGACTAGCCTTCATTTATCATTGACAGCTGTAATCATATTTTTACTTGTTGTTAGATGGTTACTTCTAAACCACATGCAACTTGTCAAACAATCATGTATGATGTGTTATCAACGAAGCAAATGAACCAGCCCATCTAGCACAGTTTAACATTATGTTGCATGTAAAAGGTTTAGTGTGTAGACTTTTTAAGTGTTTTGTAAGAATGAAGAAGATAACACTCTTCTTTTTCACATTGATATCTATTTAGGGAAGGATATCATGCCTCGTGCTTTGGGAGTTTTCCACTTACCTGTAACTATCTGAGTGCAACAGTTGTGCAAACTGAGGATGTATGCATTTTCAAGTGTGCTGTGATACTTTCTCAACTGACATGGCACACAGGCAGGGCATCATTATTCCTTTTATTGTAGGGTAATCTCAGAAGGTTGAAAATTCCAGATAAACACTTTAGAAGAGCAATGTGTATTTCTAGATAGTTTTTAAAATACTCAGGGATGATGATTAGAATTAGAAAAAAAAACACATTACCAAATATAATGTTAAAGGCAGATTCAGGTGTACTTCTCCAAATGGCTGGAGTTCAGGGCTATTTATATTAATATGCATTATATGTACCCTGCAGATTAAGCTAAACCGCTGGGGAAATGGATGGCCAATGAACCACTTTATCTGTACTCTGCAGGAACCTTGAGTCATTTGCCACCTGCAACATAATTATAATTCTATTTTGATGTACATAGTGCTACAGTAGCTAAAATCATTTTCATTTCTTTCCAAAATTTCCCACAGAGAAATGCAAGGCAATGCATTCTATTTTAAAACAACATTGTTTCCCTGTATTTATGCAGTAAAATGTAACCCTATTCTCTAGCAGCAGCCAATATATCCTTCAATACATACTGGAACAATCATTGTCTATAGTCAGAAAAGGCAATGAAATTGAATATCTTGAGAATTCCTTAATATTTAGTTAATGAGACTGCTTTGGTGAAATTGTAAGTGAAAGATGTTTGATTTCTCGTAATATTTTCATGTTTTTCTCCACACATTGAAAGGAAATGTTGGACTGAAGCACTTATAAGGTGAAGGGAAAAAAATAGCTTCGCTCAATGACAGATATTTCAGAGTTACACAATTATGTATGATTTTATATAAAAATATATTCTCCAACTTCCAAATTCAGAAATCTCCAGATCAAAATTAACTACTTAAAGGGAGACATTAAAATAAAGAAATAGAAGGTATCATTGAAAAAATAAGTAAGATAGAGGCACAATTGAATCAGGAAAACATAAAATAGTGGAAAAGGAAATAATTGGCTGCTAGGAAAAAAGACTAGTACAATGTATAAGTTCATTTAAAGACTGATGGAAGGTAGAAGAACATAAAGTATGTAAAGAAAAAGTTGTGGAAACAATTCAGAATTATTCTTGCACATTGTTCTGCCACTATCAGTTGAGATTTTTTTTTCTAGGTTTTGCATTACCTCAAAATTTACTCTTTTCTTTCTTAAAATATGTAAAGCTTTCAGTCATGGCAAGTTTCAATTGATTGAAATGGAACCCACAAAATATCCTTTTTATTGGTGCAGAAGATTAAACTGCCACTTAAAATTTTTGCATCTCATATGAGAATGATGGTTCAAGTTCCGTTTATTGGGTTTCTGGCTAATGTTCCTGGAAAGGCAGTAGAAGATGGCCTAACTGCTTGGGTCACTATGCTCCATTTCAGAGACTGACTCTTGGCCACATGCGGCTGTTAGACTTGCGGTGTGAACCAGTAGATGGACAATTTTTCTGTTTCTCCCTCTGGGTCTCTTTCATTTCAACACATTTTTGTTTTAAAAAAGAAGTCCTTAACTTCTTACTTGGGTACTCTTAAGATTGCTTAAGAAAAATGAAAAGGTAGTGATTCATGTACTGATATTGAGACTGATAGTTAGGAGTTAGTATTGGAGACAAATATCCATCTGTATCTCATAGTCAGATCATTACAATTATTACAACAAAATAAAAATCCTTTAAAGTAATATTTTAAGACATACCATCTTCTAATATCCCACAATACTGTCTGTGGTTACTGGATTGCTCATAATTTTTTAACTAAATTCAGCAGACCAGTATGATAGTGTTTAAACTAATCTTTTGATTTAATGATATGTAATTTCACTATTAATCCTTTTATATCAAATTGACCTATATTATAATGCTGGGTAAAATGATGTAAGCTGTAACTATTCTTGTACATATCACATATGTCCATGGCAGTTTATGTCTGTTGTGATTTTATAGTTTTGAAAGAGCTGTGAAAGTAAGTCATGCATTTCAGCACAATTCATATTTCAGCAACATTATCAATGAACATGACCCCTCACTGTATACTATTGAGTGGTCTTGCTTGTTATGGTCAAGGCACATATTGTGTTTGTTTAAGACACACAATACAGCACAAATGCCACAAAGTCACAAATGATGTCTACGTACTTGATTTGTTAGTCCACAGAGCTATTAAAATGATGTATTTAAACTCCCTACTTTTTGTTGTTTATACACAACCTCAAAAATCTCAATTTAAAGTATATCCACACAACACAGTCGAAGAGATCATTGCTTCCCCACCACCTTTTTTTTTTTTTTTTTTTTTGTACTTTGAAGTCAGGTAACACATCTTGCAGAGATTTGCAATAGAAATAGAAATAATGGAAAAATAGCTAGTCAAAATATTGACTGCTTACTAAGTGGACATTTTATGTCTTTTAGTCCATCAAGTTGATCAGTGTCTCCATTTTAGTGATGAGAATCTCGCATTTATTGGAGAGTTAAACCTTATTGTTTTGATGAAATTTTTCCAATTATGTTATATATTTACAAATACACTTATACACATCTGTGTGTGTGTGTGTCTGTGTGTGTGTGTGTGAGAGAGAGAGAGAGAGAGGAGAGAGAGACTTTTCATAAACATTGGACAACATGTATTGAGGACTAGATCTCTAAGAAAAGGAGTCAGCAGATTGCAAAATTCCATTGACTACGTATAGCCAATGCACCTAGGAAAACAATGGAAAGTGACCCAAGTGCTTGGGACCCTGCACCCCTAGTTGAGACCAGGGTGGAATTCCACACTCCTGGCCCGGTTTCATCCCAGACAGTTTGATTATTTCATGTGTAAATTACAGGATGGACCATCTCTCTCTCACACATTTCTATATATTTATTGTAGATATATAGTTATAGATATATAGGTATCTACCCTTTTCTGCCCTTCTTTGCCTTTCAAATACATAATTAACTTTGTCTTTCAAATATATAATTAAATTTAAAAAGTAGATTGTCTTATTGCATTTCAATAGTACTTTATTTTAATCTATGTAAGAGTATTTGTGTAGCCATCTAGATATCATAATTTGTACCACTGATTTGTAATTATAGAATGTGAATAAACTCTTTAAGGTTCTTCTTCAAGTTGATATCTTTTTGTTTTTGCCTTTATACATGAACTTTATAAACAACTTCTTAATTTAGTCTTAGAATCATCAGTGCACGTGGCATTAGTTCGCAGTTTCGTTGAATGTAAAATTGTTGGTTGTAGAGAGGAAACATTTTAGCCTTTATCTAATCTGTTTGATATATGTCCGATTTAAATATTATCTAAACTTTTTTCAGTGGTAACAGTTTTGGGAAATGCACTTAAAATATTTGATTAATTTGCAAGTTATGCTTTCTAATCTCATTATAACTTACATTTCAAGTGAATTTTCCAATTATGTGTTACTATTACATAATAATATAACCTAAATAGTGTCATTTTTTAAAATGAACTATGACTTGAATCATGATTTTCTTAGATTTTTTAATGAATAACAAACATATCTGTGGCTTCTGCTAGAGCTTCTTTCTTTGAAAATAGAATAGCTGGCATTACGCAGTACACATGATTAGAGGAAGTGTAGAGAATGGTGCATTATGACTCCATGAGTGGTGCTGGATCAATATGAAACTTCTGAATTCATGGTAATTCAGACCACAAAAGTCATGCTTTCTTCAAATGCTGATTCTTCCAATATATTGGAGACTGGTTTCACATCACTATTTCATTGGCTGTATACATCTGTGAATGAAGTTCATGGAATACACAGATGAATTTTTTAAAATGTTCCTTGGCTATTTAGATATAGGCATGTAGGAATAAGTTAGCTATACAAGTATTAAGACTTCATGGTTTTTTTGCATTATATATTATATATATATATATAATTTTTTGATGATCTTTACATAATTGATTAGGGCTCAAAGGGTCAAGCACTATGGGAAAGTAGGTAAGACCATTGTGTTAATACTTCATATTTGAATCATTTTTATTTACTAAGATGTTAACAGTATGTTCAAGTGCAAGGACGCTTCTATGACTACCACATTTCATAAAAGAAAAACATTGAAATAGAACTGAAATGTTCTGGTTGCTGAAGTAGATAATGCAAGCTTTTATATCTCTGTGGGTATTCACATAATTTATCACACTACCTGATAACAGAATCTTACAATTTTTATTATTATCATTGTAATGTTTATGGTACAATTCCATAGTCTGTGGGATTTCACTTACCTCCTCCCCAAACTCCCTCCCCACAACTGGTTTCTCCCATATTATTACAACAGTATAGTTCTTCATAAGCAGTCATAAGTCCCTCATTCTGTTATTTAAGTGTGTCCTGACATTGCTGGTACAGACAATGTCAGACAGTCCAGCATCGTCGTATTGTCAATATTTATCCAACAGTTTCATTGGGAGTCCATCTGTGATTTGGAAGTAGAGATGCAGGGTGCATTGTATCTTCACATCTGCATATGATAGTTTCTATTATGCAGTTACTATGCATTCCCTTAAATGAGAAGCCATGAAACAAAATCAACACAGGAATAAAGTTAAAACAAAATTTAACAGCAATATTTTTTCTTCAACTTCTGATTTCATTTTTGATTAACAAATTTCCTTCGGATTCCACAAATACCAAGTTTGACTTTCTCCTTGCTGTTCAATGAGAAAAATTATGTGCCCCCCAAAATTGGAGAGGAATTACACTTTTTAGCTATCCTCTTTCTACTGCTTCTTATTTCCTTGCTTTGTTCCTACATATTTATTAACCCCAATCCTCTAGAGTTTAGGGAGCTGTTAAAAGAATTCTATGAAGCAGTTTATACATAAATGCTCTCAAGCAAAGGGAAACTTCCAGATTGATCAGAAAATCTTACCTTTAATGAATTAGTTACAGGTAGGAAATCAATACAGAAGCGAAAGCTGGGGAGCACTTACCTCAAACTAATGTCTTGCTTATATCATAGATCACTTTTCTCCCTGTTGATACTGAGTAGTAGCCAATGGAGCCATGTACAGGGCTTTATGAGAAGAGTCACGGATTCCATGCCTATCTGCTGATCAAGAATATGACCTAAGATTCAGTCAGTTTTGATTTTTTATTCTAATTTTGATTAAAGGCACCAGTTGATATTATGTGTGAAATTCTAGAGTTTTTAAATCTTGTCTCTATTTTACTATAATAAATAAATTGAGTTCTATTTTTTTTCTTAAGCCTGAAGTTAAAATTCATTAACTCTGAGGAGCTCTCTCCTTGGCTTTTATAATATCTTTCATCTCATGAGTACTTTAGCAAAACATGTGTTATAATTTAATGTAAACTTTTGTTGAAGATGTGTGGTAATGCAAGTAAAGTATTGTATCTTGGATATTATCACAATTGGCAAATCAGATAATATAGCTTCAGGACATTTTAAATGACAGTCATCAAAAATATGATTCACTTATCCATCTGTTCTTTTTAATTGTTGTTACTTGAATATTTGCAATATTGTACAACAAGGATGGATGACATGTTAATCCAAGGCTCTCTATGACTTGGGTTGGAGAGGTGTTTTATTGGAGTGACTTATCAAAAAATTTGTTTACCTACCTCTCAGAGAAACTAAATCACCTAATACTTTTTATTTTCACTTAATACAATACCTTTTTTAAAGAAAGACCATTTTAATCCTTGCTGTTGCTACTAGTAACAGACATTTTAGTCTGTAAACACATTGTATTCTCGGAAGCAATTAGCCGTGTTTAGGGAAATTAAACAAAGGGGGATGTTTGATATTTGCAATAAAATGATAAGTTTAGTATTTCTAATTTCCCAGTAAGCTACATGTGGCCTTGAACCAATTACTTAACTTCCTGGAATCCAGAGGCTGCATTTATAAAATAATGCAATAATAGTTATAATCTCATATGCCTATTTTGAGAATCATTTAGCTAACATTTTGAGTGTTTATCACTAGCTAAGTATTTATCTTATGTTAAAAAATCTTACTTATTGTAATGCACATATGAAATCTTATTCCTTCTAAGTATTAAAATGTTTAAATTTGTCATTCTCCAATGAGTCTTCATTGATTAAATCTTTGATCACATTTTATAACAACAGTTGAGTTAAAGCAATAACTGTTTATTTGGGGATAATAAATTGAATTGTAAGATATAAATGGATAAATATAGATGCATTATAGCTCTTTGGAATGATTATTATGTTGAATAAATAATAGTCTATTAATAAATATATATAGTCTATCAAAATTTCTTTAAAAGGCTTTGGAGATATTTGTCTCAATGTCTGCTTGAAAGCATTACAATATAAGAAATAGTACAATGCTAGGGTCAGTAGCATAAATATTATTTTTCATTCTACTCTTTCACTTTCTGAAAATGCTCTACTTTCCTAGGCTTAGCTTGTTCACCTGAAGAAGCCAAAAGAAAAATAAATTCTGAAGAAATTTATGATCTTTTAACATAAAATATGGAAAATTCTGTATAGTAAGTAATATTCAGCTCTGAGCACATGGCATGGATAGCAGAAGCCTATGAAAATTCTCAGATACAGAACAGAGTTTGCAGAAAAAGGCATGTCCAATAACAAAGTATTGATAGGTGCCTGAGCTGCTTATTTTGTTTAAACTATTTAAAAAGACAGATGATTTGTATTGCCTCTAAAATATCAACTTAAAGAAAGCCATATCCTTGGAGATTATTGCAGACTTCTGTTTAAGTGCTCTAAGTGCCTAAGGAATGTATGAAGTAAAATACCAACTTACATAGCTCACTGACCTGTGCAGTTCATTCAGAAGTCTGAACCTCAATTTCTCTATCAGTAGAATGGGAATTGCGTCATTAATTCAAGGTGACATAAGGTGATATAGATGGTGGCAGCTGGTACATCGATAAGACCCCAAGAGATGCCACTTGTTAATTCTCCCTCTCTAAGCAGTGAACTTTTTCTCTTTTGAGGGGAGAGCAAAGACTGCTTCATTCATCACTGTCATGGGTTTCCAACACCTGTCGTAGACACAGCACTCAGTAAACGCTGCCAGCTAATAGACTTGGCTATCTGCATTGGCAGATTTTACCTATAGTCATGCAGCCTTTTGAAATTTCCATGATTCTATTTTCGTCTGTATGGAATTGTGATTGAGACTGTCAGCCAAGACTAATGAGAAAAAGGTGAAGAAATTTTATTAAATTTTAAGCAAGCTTCTGGCCTTTCTAGAGAGCCACTGGCAATGAGTCATCAAGCTATTTCTGTATAGCTATCAAATCTCAGTTCAGAATAGAATCTTTGATTGTGACAAGACTCATTTATATAACATTTTAGATAATCCTAAAATGATATTTCATTTCATATTGTATTCCAGAAAAAATACTTTTGAAAAACAAGGAACAGAAGAAGCTTAGAGAATATGTTAGTACTAGAAAATAACTACATAAGGTCATACACTAATTTTTCACAATATAATGTCAAAGACATTTTGAAAAAATTATAAGCAGACTCAGATACTAGTTCTTTTTTTTTTCCAACCGGGGACAATGACCACATAAGAAGAAGAGTACTAATGGCTTTGTGGTGCTCACCTTGACTTTCAACTACTGGTTCTCTGTTTTTAAAGGATGTGTCTATTTGAAAAGTAGAATGGCAGAGAAAGGGACAGCAAGAGAGACATCTTCCAGCTATCTGCTGGTTCACTCCCCCAAATGCCTGTGATAGCCAGAGCCCAAAACACTACCTGAATTTCCCATGTGGGTGGCAGAGACCCAAATGCCTAGGTTGTCATCCATTATTTTCCCAGAAACATTAGCAAGAAGTTGATTTTGAAGTGGAGTAGCTGGGATTTGAACTGGCTGTCACATATGGGATGTGAGGGTTCCATATGGTGTGCCATAAAGCCATTACCACCTCTTCTTTCTCCCCTCATTTTTCCCTATCTCTTTTTTGAGAAAGCCCCTTAGGCCCTTGAGAATTTTTTTTTTAAACAGCTCTTTTTTTTTTTTTTTTTCTTCTAAGAACAGTGGATGGGGATAGCCAGTTAAAAGCAAACCTTGGAATCATAAGGTCTGATCTGCACAGAATCTTGTAGATGATTCTGAAGAAGCATTTGAGGTGTTTGAATCTCAGCTTCCTCACCCATAAAGCAGAAATTTAGGAAAAGTGAATTGTTGGAACTGAAATAGTGACAGAACAGGCCAGCTCCTGCCTACAGCACTGGTATCCCACATATGCATCAGGTTGAGTCCCAGGAAGCTCGTTCTTAGTATCTAACTGTCCATATTATTTAAGACAAATTCCTATTCTGTTAGAAGCTCACTCTCCTTAAAAGGAAGATCTATCAATCAAGCATCTTCCAATATCCCTCACAGCATGGAGTGTGGACCCAAAAAAGGAATTTAAGTGCATTGTTCTGCTTAACGTCCATTAGTAACCTCTTTTGTCTAGAACAACTTTCAGACTCACAATACAAGCATACACTCTAATGTTATGCATTCTTTTACTTTTTATTTACTCTCAATGAAAAGTTTTCTAACTATATAGTGAGAGATACTCTTTATCAGACTCCCAGTGCTCTCCAGCATGGCTGAAAATTGACTCTTTAAAGAATGTAACAAGTGAAAATAAATTCTCCATCCAGTTTCTCGAGTTGGCAGTATCATATCAACTACACTAAATTTAAACTTGTGGATCTATTTATGTTAAAGTTACATAAATGTTCATTTCAGAGTGCAAGAATTCAGAAGTTACTCTTATATTTTTATAGTATAACACGACTCAGTAGTGACATGTTTTTGGAAAAAAAGTTTTTGGGATGTAAATCCAAATCTATTTTTTAATTACAGAATTATCAGTGAAACCTAATAAATTTATTCTTTAAAAAATTCAAGTGCCTTTGTATCAGTCAATTGATAATGGTAAGAAAGTCATAAATTATAATGATTTAAGACTAGCTCTGGCAGAAGCATCTCACTGCTGGCAAGAATCTGGCTCCTGTCCAAACAATAGACTCAAGACAATTTCATTTCTCTATTCAACTGCAATTCCCTGTTTTACTGGGAACCCTTCACAACTGTAAACTGAACTTAAAGGAGCAAAGTTCAGATCATTACCTGTGCGTTTCTACTGAGCTTTCTTCTTTTAAATATGCCATTGTTACACAATGAACGTGTTTCTCTATTAGTCTTGCAAATACTTTAAACTGCATGAAATATAAGCCTTATGAAAATGTTGTTATTGTCAGAGGAAAACAAATCACTCTCCTGAGATATTTCACTAAAATTGATTATCCACTAGATCTACAAAACAAGAAAAAAAAGTATCATTATTTTTCTTTATATCTTTGCCTGATTCACTTCATTATGTTTATCACATACCTCTTGACATATGCCTAATTTTTGGTTAGGCATTCTTGCCTTGAACATTCAAAAAAATCACTTTAGGATGTAGCTTTCCTTATTATTTAGTTAATGTTGCCAATCATTTACTTTTCATGTTCTTTAATAAGAAATTATATCACACAAATATAGTAGTAAATGGGCTGTGAAAAGACAGACTATACATAGCATTAGAAATAATCAGGTAGCAATCATTCAGGTCACAAGGTTAGTAGCTGTAGTAACCCATTTGCCATTTCTGTATGATTACAACAGCTAACCGATCCCAGTGGAAAGTGTATCTTCTAAGGAGATGTAGTTTGCCTGACTCTGGCTTTATATAAATGGAATTGCACTGTATACATTAATATTTGTCTTTTAATTTGTTCTTGCTCTACACTATTATAATTGTTATGCTCTATGACATTAAAGTATCATTCGTTCATTTTTATGTAACACTGATGATATCACTCTATAATTCACAGTTATGAAACATATTAAAATAAATATGAGCTTATTAGTAACTGATATCAGACATGAGTTTGTGTAGTTTGGCTCTTCAAACTATACTTATAATCATTATGACATACTCAATGATTGTTGCAGGTTAGATAAAAATAAGTGCAAGAATAATTCAAATACTTTCCAAAATAGAAATGAATTTACAAACCGTTATAGCCTATGAATATTCCTCTTACTCCATATTCCAGCTAAATCATACTTTCACCTTTTTATTTGCTATCCACTTGTGTGGATACAGTGGAACTACACAGTGATTTTTAGTTTGAATATTTTTCTAACTGGCTGCCTCCTTTTCATTTGTGGACTGCCTGGATGGATTTGCTGTAGCAAAGGCCATTTGAAGCTACTGCCTGTATTTAGGTGGCTTCACTCTCTTTCATATTGATAACATGAATTTGCAATATTCATCAGTTCTTTTGCACTGCAAATATTTGTTTATATGATCAACATGTTCTGCAGTGCTTTTATAAATTAATGATTTGTTGAATGTGGCTGAATGTGAAACTCCTACATTCAGCAAATATTTGTTGTTTAAGGGGTAATTTCTTACCATATGTTGTGAAAATATTTTTTTCTAAGATATTCATAATTTTTACATAGAAAAGTCTAATGCACAAAAAATTGGTTTATGTATGTTGTCCTATAGATACAAATTTAATTATGACCATATATGGGTACCAATATTTTAAGCAGAATTTTACTTATTTGTTTTTTAAATTTTATTTATTTCCTTGGAAGATACACTGCCAGAGGAAGAAAGGAATACAGGGATATAAAAAAGGAAAAGAGAGAGTGAGAGCAGAGATTGACCTTGCCATCTGCTGGTTTACTCTGCAAGTGCCTTCAATAGGACTGGGGCATCCCAGTCATGAATTAGATCCTCTGTATTTTCAGTTATTTTGCCATTCACAAACATTTTCTGAAAATGTAGAGGATATAGGAAAACACTTCAACTGTTTTTGAATGATGATATAACCTTAAATTCTTGGTCTTCTTTCATTTATATTACTTTCTAGTCTCTATCTTCCTAAACACATAGTCAACATACTCCAAATATTTAACTTTTTGTAATGATTGACAATTTCAATGATATAAACATCCATGCTTCTAACATGATCTTTCTGAATATGGTATTGGGAGGAAATATGTACAACCAATCCTTACAAAATGCTGCCAATCATTTTTAACTTGCCACTGGTTACAGGCCTAATTTGGCATTAATGAATTTCCACTTAAATGCCAATGATTTCTCTCTCTGGCTTGAACTAGATAGGAATGTGTCTCCTTGTCCCCTAGTGATTGAGGAAGGACACATGCCTAATGGTGGCAGAGGAGTCATAGTAGACATGGTAAATCTATTTAGAGTCCAGAATATCCAAACACCTTTACAATATACTCCAATACTCTGTTCCTTCTGTTGAAGTCATGAGCATCCTGCCAGAAAGTGTCTGCTACCCTTCCCAGTCCTGGAGTAAAGATGGAAACTACACAAAGCTGGTCTTTGTTAGAAGTACAATGTAAATAAAAACTTGTTTTATGTTAGACTGAATCACTGGGACATCAGAGTTTTTTTTTTTTTCTCTAAAACATAGATGTCTCTATCTATCCTGCCTGTTAAACCAGTTCAGTTTACCTTAACAGTGTTCATATACTTAAAAAATTATAAATGAATTTATATCCTTCACAGCCATGTCTTTGTTTTGAGATTGCTTTATTTATTTGAAAGAGTTATAGAGAGGAAGGAGAGAAAGAGAGAGAGAGAAAAGAAAGAGAGAGAAAAAGAGAGAGAGAAGAGAAAGAAAGAGAAAGGAAGGAAGGAAGATAGAACAAAGGAAAGAACAAAGGAACAAAGGAAAGAAGAAAGGAAGGAAGGAAGGAAGGAAGGAAGGAAGGAAGGAAGGGAGGAATGAAGGGAGGAAGGAAGGGAGGAATGAAGGGAGGAAGGAAGGGAGGGAGGAATGAAGGGAGGAAGGAAGGGAGGGAGGAAGGGAGGGAGGGAGGAAGGAAGGGAGGAAGGAAGGAAGGAAGGGAGGAAGGAAGGAAGGAAGGAAGGGAGGGAGGGAGGAAGGAAGGAAGGGAGGAAGGAAGGGAGGGAGGAAGGGAGGGAGGGAGGAAGGGAGGGAGGGAGGAAGGAAGGAAAAAAACCACTCTTTTATCCTTAGACCCACTACACATGTGGCCACAAAGGCCAGGACTGAGTCAGGTCGAGTTCAGGAGCCAGGAACTTCATCCAGATTTGTAATGTTCGTGGCAGGAGTCAGAATATTCAAGCTATTTTAGCTGATTTTTGTCAGGCCATTGGGAGATGCATCTGAAGAGGAGAAGCTGGGACACACACTGTGGCAAAGATGTGATGCCAGCATCATAGTCAGAGACATTACCAACTGTGTCACAACAATGGGCCCAAACACTGCAACTTCATTAGGAAAGATGTCATGCCAGTCTGGCAACCAGTATGCTGTGTTCAGTTCCACCACTGAAATTCCCAAAAATTCTCTTTTTGCCAGAATGCTTATTTTGAGATAACTATGACTCAATGACCCAGAGAAAAAGTAATCTTTTCTGTATCACAAAATGGTAATAATAATAATAATAATAAAAGAAAAGCCACCTAAAGTACAGTTAGTCAAGCCAAAATAAACAAATGGGACTACATTACTAAGACACTCCTGTACAGCAAAGGAAACAATCAACAAAGCAAAGAAGCAACCAACAGAATGGGAGAAAATCTTTGCACAACTATACAGCTCATTTTGCCTGGCCCTCATGGTCGTTTGAGGACCAGACCAGCAGATGCAAGATTTCTCTCTGTTTCTGTCTCTCTATAACTTGGCCTTTCACATAAATCAATAAATCCTAAAAAAAAAGTATTAAGAAAGAAAAAGTAATGTTTTATTTACTTATTTTTTTCTCCTTATAAGAGTATATATTCTTTCTGTGTGGCTGGGGAATACATAGAAGTGTCTTCCCTAGCAAACATTGTAATACATATTCAATGATAACATCCTAACTTATTCTTGCATTGACTTATGCTCAACACCATTAAAACAAATCAGAAAGCTGAAGGAGCAGGATAGGTACTATCTTCCAAAGGGAGAACACGAAAAAGGAGATAACGGCAATGAATTCAAATGAGTGTTCTTCCAACTGACTTTTAAAGTAAACAGCAGGAGAAATTGGGAATTAAGAGAGAGAGAGTTAAGTTATACCCACCAATTTGCAGTCTCCTGAAATTCTCCATGTTTCTGTGTTTCCAAGAACAGAGCCCACACGTCCTCATTATCAAGGCTCGGGAGCATCGCTCACCTGGTCTGAGAAAGGTCAGTCGTCCACCCACGTGCAGCTACACAGTGTACCTGGGTCCCCCGAGTTTTTCAAGTAATAACAGCTTTGGGAACTAGAGGGAAGCAGACATCACTAAATCAAAACAAGAAGCCTGCTTTAATTTTCTTCTTCTTCTTTTTTTTTTTTTTTGAAAAATTATTCATGCAGACAACTTTGTAGTTAAAGGGTACCCTGCATATGAAAGAATTCTGATATGCATGTCAGTAATACATAGAATAACCTACATTTATTTAGATAAAGAATAAACATGAAACGGTTTATGGGCTTACAAACTGATCAGAGTCAAAACTTGTACCACAGAAAATTTTAAGTATAATGGTCTGAGCATAAATTTCACATACTGTTTTTATTTCTCTTAAAAAGAAATGTTTGAGATAAAATGAGACAGAGACAGATAGGTGTTTAGAGGGCTGCTGCCCTTGGTTCATTATCCAGTTGTGAGCACAGTAGTTTAGGGACAGTTAGGATGGCTTGTCCCATACCAGGCTCACCAAAGGGCAAATCAAATGATTTGTACTGTGAGCTTCCAATATTATGAGCCCGAATAAACCTCCTTTCTCAAAAAAATTATTTCCCTGAGGTATTTCATTGGAATAACAAAAAGTTGATTGCTGCTGGCTTCTGTGCGACAGTTCACAGCAGCGTAACACACCATAATCAATGTGACTGTCTGTGTGAATGGAGAAATAAAACGTTACATATCCTTTCAGTGGCAAGCTATTCGACAAAGAAAAGGAACGAGATTCAGACATATGGTCTAACACAGATAAAACTCAGAAACCTTATGATAAATGAAAGGGAACAGATGCAAAAGCTTATTCCATTTCTAAAGAATTTCTTGAAAAGGCAGACCTATAAAGACAGAAGGATCAGTAACTGCCTGAGGCTGAGCATGAGCGTAGAGATTGACAGGAAACAGACACTAAAACATTTTGGAGTGATGGGAATGACTTAAACTAGATGGTAGTTTTGTTTTCATAGATCTATCAATTTACTAAAGACGTATTATCCCCTTATCCGTTGTAAGTTAAAGTTTATAAAACTACACAATTTTCGTATAATTTCCTCTTTAATATTTAGATACCCAGTGTATTATGTTTATTAGCTTTATGTTCGCACCTACTGTTATTTTTTATTAGCTCATTTTATAACTTACTACATCCTGTGTCGATTACACAGAAAAGGACACTAGTAGATGGTATGTTCCTTTATTTTTAAATAATTCTATGAAAAGTTAGAGAGAAAAAGACACAGAGAAAGAGAGAGGGAGAGTGAAGGGGTTGATGTTGGTTCACATCCCATATGGCTGTGATGATCCGGACTTGGCTGGACTGAAGCCAGGAACTTGAAATTCATCCCGTCTCCCACATGAGGGACAGGTTTTCCAAACACTCGGGCAGTTTCCTGCTGTTTTGCTAGCAGTATATCCAGGGAGCTGTGCCAGAAGTGGAGGAGCCAGGACTTGTATAAGCACTCGTTTAGAATTCCGTCCTCCTTGGTAGCACCTTAACCCATCCTGACACATACAGGTCCATTGAAATTTTCACTATAATGTAGTGGACAATTGAAAATCAAAACAGCACATCTGTTTTTTTTTTTTTTGGCCTAGTATTTAGAACATCTGCTCACTGCTTTGGCCCCGATTCAAGGTTACTGCCAAAGCAAAGTTTGGACGGCAGTTTAGTTGCATCTTCGCCAGCTGTGAGGGAGACTTGGGCTCCGTTTCTTGTTCTGGCTTTTGCCCTGTCAAGTTCTTGCTGCTGCGGGCACTGGAGAGTGAACCAGTTGGTTTGGCTCTCCCTGTCAACCTGTGTGCTCTAATTACAAAAGCATAAAATATAAATTAACTATGTTCAAAAAGTCACAGTGAATACTCTGTATGTTTCCACAGCGTCAGAATTAAGATTCTGATCTCACCTACAGCAAGAGAAAAAATGAAAATTAGGCTTCCTGCACTTCTGTGTGCAACACTAATCAATTATGCCCCCGTGTATACATGTGATTCAATGTGATTTAAATTATTCTGACTGTAATTATTATACACATATCTGGCTTTCTCAAATTTCATTTCAGTTGAAGACAAAAAATAAACTTTATCTCAAATTTCATCTCTCTTCTGGAAGCCTCAAGTGTGGTTGAAATCACTTGCTCCCTTGCCCTCAACATCTCACAAACAAGGGGAGACAGTCCCAGAGAACAAGCCCGTTCTGCTGTTTTGCCAGAGACGCAAAGATAACATGAGCCAAACTCTACTGAGAGTCTGATTTATATTAGGAACTCTTTTCCATGCATAGCATCACCTATGGATACAGTTACCTTACTCCTGGCACCACACACTCATTTAAATCTGCTGTAAATGAAAAATGAAGTGCAAGTAGAAAGGGAGTTGTTGAAAATTTGTGAGGGTAAAAAAAAATGCAATTGCTGAAATAATTTATTCAGAATCCCAAAGCATGTCAGTCAGTGTTGTCTGTAAGAATTCTTAAGCAGGCACAGAGACTCCTCACCCTTCCATTTTAATAGATTTGCGGACTTTCCTTGCAGTAGATGGATTACTTAATAGTTAAACTCCTGGTTTTCATTGTTTATCACTAAATTTGCTCCCTTTTCACAGAGTCTACGACTAGTAATTAATTTTTTTTCTATTCTTAATTTCAAAAGAATCAAATTGCCATTAAGCAAACAACTATTTTAAGAGCAGCTACTCTTATTAAATTTGTGAGATTTAATGACATGTTCTCAAATTCATCTCTTTCGTAATTGTCTCTTGAGCACAGGAGACACAGCATAACGAGACGCTTTGAAGTTGAGTCACTATGCAGCCTGCAGTGGGTTGCGTTTGTAAGATAAGACTTGGTATTAGCATCCCTTGGGAGGGTACCTCTTCCAATGCCACCCCATGACGGAGGTTAAATTGCCTTTCCTTCAGCAGTGAGACCTTCTATCCAGCATGCTGGAGGGGCAGGCTGCCAGCCACGTATCACAAGGTCTGAAATTACACAGGAAATCACACTGTCTTTTTTTCTTGGAAGCAGCAGGAAGCAATGTTCAGTTCAGGAGAGATAGGGACCCCCTGCCTGTAATGGCTTAGATTGATTTTCAGAAAAGATTCTTCTTTAGAAAAAATAATTACCCAGCTGCACTCTCTCCCTTGTATCTTTGCTTTCTGCTTCAGCTTTTTTTTTTTCTTTCTGTGCTTTGTGTCTCTCTCTCTCTTCTCCCTCCAACTCTAAAATTATGGAATTTGTTCATTTATGTCAGAATATTAATTATGAAAATGCTTTTACAAAAAAATTATATATATCCCCAAGACCCCATTTTGGCTGCTTGTGATTAGTGTCAATGTGGCCTTTTTGCAGCACTTATGTGTTCTCCAAGAACACAGTCTGTCCAAAGTGACATTCTCCCATTGTCTGCTAAAGAAATCTACTTTATGTCTAAAATTGGAAGTCCTCCCATTTTTCCAAAGTGGAAACTAGATGATTTTCAACTCTACCTGGCTTCCTTGGAGAGGAATAGATCAATGCCTGAATGTATTTAAAATAAATGAACAGCTTTCAAAATGTGTGCCAAAATAAAAGCAGACCAGGTCAGAAACAGGGAGTAAAATGAAGAATAGTAATACTAGGTTAATGACCCTAAGAGGAATGGATGATATCTTTAAAATCCCTGTTCTCAGCTGCTGGGGGGGGGGGCAAGCCTGCAACTTCTGCCTCTTCACCACACACAGAACTTCGGAGACATTTTGGCTCAAGCACTTTGGATTATTCCGAAGTACTCTTTGTAGTTCTTGTATTTTAAGTCATGTTGACCCAGAGTGAATAAACATTTTTAAAAAGGTACAATCTGTGAGGGCATAGCACACAGGATCTAAATTGAATCATCACGAAATTTAGATGAATTGCACTGTTATTTCCCAGAGTCACCCAGAGATGAGCGCAAGAACTTCAATCTGTGTGTTGATTTTATCGTTCACTCAGCATGTGAGTATTTCTGAGAATTGGAGTTTAAAAGCAGTGACAACATTTTATTCCTGTTCTCACTCAACACTCCGTACTAATTTTTAAAATAACAATCAATTATTCTGATATTGCTGAAATGAGAAATGTCTATTTTTCATGATTATTTTTTACCAAGGTCATGGCAGCACAAACTGTATCTCCCTTCAATGTCAGAGGCCTATATGATTTTCCACCAGCAATCTGCTATAAGCACAGCTGTAATGACGTTTCAATATGCATGGCATAGGTTATGGCATCAGATTGAAAGTAATGCTATTTTTAGATTAGAGAAAAAAAATGCATAAATTCTGCAAACCCTGGTGCAGGACATTATATAAACTTGCTTTTCTATTCTCAAGGAATCTTGAAATTAATGACTAACCCTTATTTCTGCAAGTTAAATCCTCATAAAATGACTGTTGAGCATCTCTTGGCAGCACTGATTATATTTAACATTTAATTACAATATAACTTGGTGAAAGTTAATTTCTAAATCTGATCTTGTTTTCAACTGTAGATTTCAAATTGGTTCAATTTTGTATCCATACTTTTCACCATTTTTGATTTTGTCCTTTAATACTTTCACTTATGGGTAGAGAATTAGAAAATCAATTTCTTTTTTATATTTTCCAGTTCAGAGTAAAAAAAAAAATGCATGGAACAAAGATTTTTCAGTCAAGGTATAGTAGAATGAAGTAGTTCCCCTAGGATAAATTCCATTGGCACTTAACAATATAGTAATTTATATCTGTACGTATAAGTATATTCATACATATGAAAGAGATAATAACTGTCATTTAAGGATCAATCTATTTTGGAAGTTTTTAAATTAACATTTTTGAAGAAAATATTTTCCATCTTTTTAAAAAAGATTTGTTTATTTTTATTTCAATGCCAGATATATATAGAGAGAGGAGGAGAGCAGAGAGGAAGACTTCCATCCTATGACTTATTCCCCCAGTGACCGCAACGGCTGGAGCTGTGCCGATCTGAAGCCAGGAGTCAGTAACCTCTTCTGGGTCACCCATGCAGGTGCAGGGTCCCAAGGCTTTGGGCTGTCCTCGACTGCTTTCCCAGGCCACAAGCAGGGCATTGGATGGGCTGCTGGGATTAGAACTGGCACCCATATGGGATCCCAGCACATTCAAGGTGAGGACTTTAGCCGTTACGCCACCACGCCGGGCCCATTTTTCATTATTTTTAATAGACATCTCTCATAATGATTATTACGTCGAGCTAATAGTGATTAAATCAAGGAAATATTTATTTTTCTAGTGTACAAAGCTTAACAGAAAATCCACTTGTTTTTTTTATTAATTACATTGTATTATGTCACACAGTTTTATAGGTACTGGGATTCCCCCCACCCCTCCCCTAACCTTCCCTCCATGGAGAAAATCCACTTCTTATACTACTAATATCTACTTCTTAAAAAAAGTCATTTATCATTCACAATTAATTATGCTTTGAGATTAGCTCTAGGAGCAGAACTCTGTGGCACAGTGTATAAGCTGATGCTTGGGTGAGCTGTCCCTATCCATTTTGGAGAGCCAGACAGGAGCCTGTATCTTAGTAATATTTTTTGGTTTTGATAAATTCTTCCTTGCTAAAAAGGAAATTCGGTATGCATTAACACTTAAAATGAAATAGTTAACATTTACATAAACCAGTCAGGCTCTTGTTTATGATAGATGGATATATAGATAGATTTTTAAATATACGATAGTTGAAAATTAGGTATACAGAATATGGTGATAAATACACACACAGGCTGTGTCATTTCTGGTCAAGGCGTCAGTACCTCTAATAACTCATATTAAGTTCATCAAAACGTAAGTAATGTGCCTGAGTTCACACAGGTGGTTGGTAGTCAAGTAATTGCTTCCATGAAGCCTACATTCTAATGCCTGGATCTTGAGACTATTATGTCATAGGGCAAAAGGTTAATCGTTTTTTATGGCAAAATATGTGATTAAGGCTCTTAAGGGGTCATCATCTTGAATTATCTAGATGAACCCAATATTACCACAATGACATAAGAAAAAGACTGGCTTGTCAGGGTCCGAGAAGGAAGCTCTGTGAAGAAGGGTGACCTGGTGACAGAACAACAGAAATTGGAGACAGAAAGAGAACTATAGTTTGGGTGTATCTAACTTAAGTTGAAATGTAACTCCACTGTTTTGTATTAATTGGGTACAAACTAAATCCAGCTATGGTATTTACATAGTGGGGAGGTAGTTAAAGGGTAAGTGGGGCCCTAATCTTATGGAACAGTACAGGGCTTTATGAGAAGAGCAGGCATGATCTGTGCCAGTGTCTCGCCACATGATGCCCTGCATCTTTCAGAGTCCCCACTACAAGAAGGAGCTTACCAGACACAGCTGTTCAGTCTTGAGCATCCCAGCCTTCATGAATATGGATGAGTAAATGTTTATAATTTTATCAGTTACAGTCTCTGAGATTCAATTTTAGCTAAAGCAAGGTGGTTAAGACACAAAGAGGTTTTTTTTTTTTTTTCATGTTATAGCCCTTTAAGGCAAAAGAAGGGGCCTCAGCCAAAGCTTGCAGACTTTGTGAAACCTGGAAAAGACAGTGGAGCAGAGTGCCCCCTAGCGTCAGCAAAGTGAATTCGGCTCTGCACTTGGAGATTTCCTGAGTCTCTCTCTATTTTTCTTCCTTACTTAGAAACTATTTTACTTGTTTTGAAAGACACAGTCAGACAGAGACACCCCATCTGCTGACTCACTTGCCAGAGTGCTGCAACATCTCTTAGCTGGGGTTGGCCACAGGAACTGAGAACCCAATCGAATTGCTGGTCAACAGGGGTGACAAGGGACCTTTCCGATGAAGCCATCACTTGCTGCTTTCAGCAGGAGGCTGAACCCAACCTCTCTGATGTGAGATTGGAGTTACTTGGTTGGGCTGAATGTTCAGATCAAGTGTTTGCATTTTACCTGCAGAAACTTAAGGGAAAAAATTGTATTAGCTTCAGCCATTAATTTTATGATAATATGTGATATCTCCACAAACTAATAAAAGCAAGAAATGAGGGCAACCAGCTAATGACACAACCACATTTCAGTCTTACCTAATATTTCCTAACTGTACATTCTGTCTTAATTCAATAGTATTTGAAGCATTCTTAGGTGACATAAAATCATTGTGAATATGCTGTTATCTAAGAAATTCTCCAAAATCTCCTTACAGTTCAGCTAAATTTACTTTTATAATAGTCTCTAACCTAAAAAAAAAAATACACATCATCTCTTAGCACAAATATTAACATGTTACTCTGTAATGTATAGCCAGGCAGAATGTGCTTGCTTTCCGGCTGTAGCCTTCTTACTGCACATGCGCAAATGCTTCATGGTGCACCTGCAATAAGCCCTTTCTGCTTTTAAAGTTCTGAGATTTAAAACGAAGATTTCCTCAATGACACTTCATCATCATGCACATCTTGTAAGAAATGTTAAGAGAAACTAAAATGGCTTACATGAGAGTAATTCTGTCTCATCAGTAAAACGCCTGGCAAATTTTGGATGGAAACATTACTTTCTGAGTGAAAATTATCAGGATTTAAAAAAAATTACCTTACATTGAAATTAATTTAGAAAAATTATTATGATAAATATGATTTATTTCGGTTGTCACTTTAATGTTTTAAAGATTTGTTTATTTTTCTTGGAAAGCCAGATTGGCAGCCAGGAGGAGAGACAGAGAGGAAGATCCTCCATCTGCTGATTCTCTTTCCCCACGCGGCAGCAAGGGAAGGAGAGGGAACTTGGGAGAGAGAGAGAGGTAGGAGCTCAGCACCGACTAAATTGGCCAACCAAAACACAATTTAAAAAAAGAGAAGATTGTACTCAAAATGACCAAAGACATTTAAGAAATTGAAAATCTCCGGTATCTGGGGATCCTGCCATTCCTTGGTTAAATAAAATCTTGAGAAATGCTAGCGCCCCAAATGAAACTGCTTCTCTGTTTCATTCCTGTGGGTCTATCTGGAGTCTTAAGCTTTTTTTTTTTTTTTTAAACAAGATGTACTAGATTGCAGAATGAATGGACTTGCATAACCTGAACATGTCCTGTTACATTTTCACATGATCATCTCTGTGTTTGCATGCTTGTGCTTCACCACCTAGACTTGAGAAGGGAAATAGAAAGACTGACGTTACAGCCTGTCACTGTGAATTGCTTCTTTTCTGGTAGAGTGGCTGTCGTAAAGGTACCATGATTTCATGGAAGATGCAGCCTCCAAGAAGCCCGTGTCTTCAGAGAGGCACATTTCTCCATTTTCTGCACCAGTTTCCAGGGCCAGATGATGTATTGCTTCTGTGTAGCTTCTCTTTCACTCAGGATCTTTCAACATGACACAAATTCATACAAGTATCATCAGGAAAATGCAAATGTCAATTTACATTTATTATCCTGATTTTAAATAACCTCTAATATTTTTGACATCTGTAGAATTTTCATTTCCTTTTCATTTCCAAAGCAATAACAGAAAAAATGTAATAGCACTTATCTCTTGTAATTTTCTCTCTCTCTCTCTCTTTTTTTTTTTTTTTTTGTTTTGTTTTTTTGAGTAGCTGGTCTACCATAATGTTAATACTAAAATTCTTTGGTTTTATCTGTTGATGTGACCACACACTCAAAAAAATTATTTATTTGAAAGACAAAGTGATAAAGAGACAGAGAGAAGGACAGAGATGGTCTACCTGGCGGTTCAGTCTGTAAAAGCGTGTAACAGGGAGGCCTAGCCAGGCTGAATTCAGAAGCCAAGCGATTCATCTGGGTCTCACACATGCAAGGCCGGGACACAAGCTTCTGCTCTTATTTAAGGTGCCTGTCAGGGAGATGGATTTGAAATAGAGTAGCTGGGCCTGGTACCAGCGCTTGGCTATGGAATGCTGGTGTCACAAGTAGCAGCTTAATCTGTTGGACCACTTGCTGGCTCTTGAGGTCACACTTTAGTAGTATTTAGTTTTAATCACTTTTAACATAGAACTGTCATACCGCAGTTTGATAAAAATAATAATTTCTAATCTCATTAAAATATTAAAAACATTTACTTAGCAAAGCTACCTTTGAGATAATTTTGTTAACCCTGTGCTGTAAAATTTCTGAACAAATATCAAGTCAGAGCTCTGTGAAATTAAGAGTTATAATAATCATTTCCACTTTCACAGCAACTTCTTTTTTTTTTTTCTTTCTCATCCGAATTCGTATTGACTAAATAACTTCCAGTTCGCTCCAAGTACATAATTCCATGGAATACTGGCATTCTGAGATGGTTTTTGTTACATGTCTGCTGTCCTTTCTCCAACAATCCTGTCAGCTTCTGAAAAGACAAACCAATTTTCTCTGGTGAATGTAGTTTTTAAAAGATACATTTCTATTTATATGAAAGACCTAATTATACAGAAAGAGAGAGAGAGAGAGATCCTTTGTGCTCTGATTCCCTTGCCAAAGTGGCTGAATGGAGGAGACTGTGCAAGGCTGAAGTTGGGATCCCATTGGGTACAGAGGCCCAGCAGGTGGGCCTGCTGCTTCCCCATTCCCTTTATCAGAGAGCTGGATCTTAAATGGAATATTTAGGACTTGAACCATTGATCAGCCAGGTCAGCTCCTTGGAATGTAGATTTCAAACAGCAGATCATGATTTCTCAAAAACAGGGGTGTCCAGTTATTGCTCCTAGCCATGTTCTCTCTTCCTATGTCAGTTTTTGATAAAAGAGAGAACGTTCTTATTTTTTATCTTTTCATCGTTCAGATACTAGAACTATTTTCATAGTCTGGCTGAAAACAAGATAGACAAAATTAATCAGAGATGGAAAGATCTCCTTCTGATACACAACCATGTGCATTAACGCGAGTCTCCAATGGGATGTTTTACTGGTTATAGAACATACAGTAATTTTAAGGTAGTTAAATTACTTTCTTTCACTTTTGAATACCTATCTTGCTAGAGGTCATGGCTGGAATATTCTAGAGTCATTCTTTTTTCATGACCCATAAGCAAAGTTTCAATTAAAATATAGATATTTCTGCCTATCAGACTTATGTCGTGTGACTGGTGTTTGGCGGAATGATTCAGATACCATTTGGCATGCTTACATCTGATATCATAGTGACTGGGCTCAAATCCCGTGAACTTCTAACTCCTGTGAACCCTCAAAAGCAGCAGGTGAGGGTCCAAGAACCTTGGTCTCTGTCACAGAAACTTGGATAGAACTTCGGGCTTCTGACTCCAACTTCATTCAGCTCTGACTATTATACATACACAGGGGGTGAAGTGGAAGCTGCACCATCTCTCTGTCTCCAGGTGCTTTAACTCTCTGTCTTTCCAATGATAGTTAAAAAAAAGGTTACATTTGCATCCAAAACATCTCTGCTGTGAGTTCCACTTATGAATAGTAAGCTCAAAATGTATTGTCTTGATTGTGAGAGTCCATTGTCCCTCAAACCCAAACATCTCTGTAGTAAGAACAATACCTTTCATATATCCCCTTTCCTACTCTTCTAGCCTTCCACAAAGACTCTGGCTCCTGTTTCTGTGATGGTCCTGTGGTTGTTGAATGGTACTCAGCTATATCCACATAGGAAAAATGAGGAATTGTGCCTGCCGTTCCTTTTGCCTTTGACCCCACGTAAAGCAGGACATGTGTTTCTTGCATGTTGCCCTGTTTGTCCCTGTAGCTACTTGCTTTGCTCCATCTACGGTGCCTCCACTCCAGTTTACCATGACTAAATTTCCAAGTACTTAGCAATATGAAAGTTAGATAAATATAAATCAGATATTCTATTCAACTCATTGTATACTGAGGAAACTAATAAGAGGATGAAGCTTCTTTACAGAACATTTTGATGAGTGAGGTATTTAGGTAATATCAAAAAATGTACTTTGAAACAACAGGTTTGCTGAGTCAAATTTAATACTGATTTATATCCTACAAGGTTATAAAGCTGTGATCTGTGGTATTTCATTCTCCGCCAAACAGAATTCTGTAAGCTAGCATGAACTTCTGCGGGCTCCGAGCTCCCAACAGTGTGTGTGTGTGTGTGTGTGTGTGTGTGTATAACATAAGTGCATTCAGTTATAATTAATGAAACAACCCTTGTATAAATCCACAATTTGTCTAATTATCTATTATAACGAATTTCCAGGTATTCTGCCTATTTCAATAAGAAATACTTGCTAGCAATTATTGTCTATCAGAAAAAGTTGGTACTGTTACTTTTTCCATGACTATTTTAACGCTAAAGCAAGAGGTGTTCATAAGGCAATAAATTTCTTAGAATATTGAGCAATATGATACCAGAGGATTAACTTTATCAGAAAATTTCAACTTGTAATAGAGTTAGACTTCTTAAGTAACTTAAAAAGTTAATTCATGTCCATGTTTTCTCCTAATACTACACATTCTTTTTCTGTATATTTTAAATACATTGAATTAAAACATTATCTTTAACTTATGATAAATTTATTTAAATGTCAGTTGAGGGGCCCTGCGCGATGGCGCAGTGGCTAATAGTAAGCATCGGGATCCCATATGGTTGTGGGTTTGTGTCCCAGCTGCTCCACTTTCCATCCAGCTGCCTGCTTGTGGGCTGGGAAAGCAGCAAAGGACCTTGCACCTGCATGGGAGACCTGGAAGAAGTTCCTAGCTCCTGGTTTGGATTGGCTCAGGTCTGGCTGTTGTGGCGCTTGGAGAGAGAACCAGCAGACAGAAGATTCTTCTCTCTGTCTTTCCTTATCTCAGTAAATTTGCCTTTTCAACTAAAAATTATAATAATAAATCCTTAAAAAAATTAAGTGTTGAGTTCATTTTGCTTCTGTGTGTTCTCTGTGTGATATTCATGCTAGTTTCTATTGTCCTGAAATAATTGGCCAATGTTAAAGAAAAACTTAGAAATATGTCTTCAGCAAAATTTATGTGCATCAATAAAAAACTAAAAACATAAATAAAGCAATGTGTATCACCTAGAATCTTATTCTGTATCACAGGTAGCATTTTTATAATTGTCCTTGTCAGTTTATTTCTAGATACATCAATAGATTTGCAGAAATAAATTAAAATTACATATGATTGCCATGACTTTTAATAAAACAGATATTTGCTATAATGAAATTTATATGACATTTAAAATTAACTGGCATTAAATAGATTTTAGTAGTGAGTAAAAGAGAAACAAATGGAAGAACAGTCACCTTCTTTCTTCCTGCTTTGAAGTTCCCATTTCTAGAGGGATTGGCCTTCGGGTCTTTCTGGCAGATGCTGTCCTCCTCTGCAGATTCATGATTATCATGATTTATTTCAGCACCGATTCTTAACTTTGTGCCCCAGGATTCAGAGATGGAATCAAAGTGCCTGCCTGTGGAATTGCAGGAGAAAAACAAATACTCATTTATTTATAAAAATGTATTATTCTTTCTAGTCCAACTAATCCTAGAAATATGTGTGCCAGGAGAAATTTTGAATACTTTGAAAATCACTGTGTTTACTATTTGTGGTCAGATCCAAATACATAGCTAGTTTTTAATAAGTCAATATGGAAGCACAGATTTAACTATCAGCACTTAATAAATTGCTCACTATATTTAAATAAAACTAGTCACAACCTTAGAACTTTATTCCTTATTTGAAAACATTATTCTAAGAGTCCATAGGGTTTACCAGAGTACTGAAAACATCATAGTGTAATGATAAAAACTCATCTCACATTATTTTGCCTATGCAAAATTTTCACACCTTGTGCAATTAACAGAACATATTTATATTTATTTTTCTATGTACCTTACCCACAGTTAATAAGTTTTTTAAAAGCTAAGCCTTGAGCTTCTGCAACTTGAAATCCATTGGTTTCTCATCTCAGGTTCTCATCCTTGCGGAACAGAAACTTACGTTTGTGATTCTTTTGAGCCCAACAGCATATCCCGAAATGCATTTCCTTCCTTGTTTTTGGTCTTTTTGACTTTCTAATGTTTTCTTTATAAGAATACACAGCCTCATACAAGGCCATACACAATTCAATTACATTTTGTCTAGTTATGTTTTTGGATTGAGAGGAAATTAATGTCTCCCTGTTTAATTGTAATTCATTACTGTTCAACTATATGTTGTAGATACTTTTCAATACCTGAGTGAACCACATTTTCCTTTTAATGGATGTTGAAAATTTCATAATGCATGTGCCATCGTGGGTGAATTTGTATGAGGCAAGCTAAAAAGCGTCATAATAATACCGTCAGCAATAAACACTCTTTGCACATAATTTTTTGTGACTTGGTTATCTAGGTTCTTATTAACTTTCAGACATTGACTAGACATCCTGAACACTGCTGCTAGCCCCTCTGAGTACTGAGTCCTGTGTTTTCAAAGCAACTACTGTAAAGGCACTAACTTGGATCCATGAGATAACATCATTTATTTTCTCACACAGAATAAATACTGCATAGTTCTTGTGGTATTACTGACATAGTAATTTGTTATTCAGCGATGTTGTTATTGTAGATAGGTTGTCTCCAATTACAACTGAAATAAATTTTGAGGTTTTGAAATCATCTTTCAAAATTTCAAATACATTTTTATGTGCTAAGATCATTTGAAATTATTCAGTACTCATGACATTATCATTTTGTTTATGATTGAAAGATAACTTTTAATAACATTCCCTAGTCCAAAGTTAAATATATTTCATCACTATCTTATTTTAATTATTTTTTTGTTTAAGTTCTGCTTTGAAATCGTGATTTGTTATGGTATTTCTTTATTAAAAATAAAATGAGCAGTTAAAATTTATTTAAAGTGTCCCAGACAATATGAGCTGCTATCACAAAATAAGTCATTGAACAATCTGCCCTTTAATGACTATAAATTCTATTTTAGTAAAATAGTACAGTTTATGTCTTAATAGTCTGTCTTCTGCTCCACTGATTCAAATATGGAGCAGAGAATATGAATTGCCTTTGACACTTTTAAATTTAACCCAATTTTGTCACAAGGACAAAGCTGTGAAGAGAGAGCAGGCCATGAGACAATTTAGACCTGTATCTCCCACCATACTTGCCAAATTTTTCTGGTATTAGCAGATGTGAGCAAATAATTCATTTCTGGAAAATAACATGTTTAAGAAAAATTGGCTGTTACAGGAAGAAAGTATTCCATTTACCATATTTTTTACTTCTTTTTTATGTTTAGCTGTAGTTAAGCAGTGGAAAAACAGTCATACTGCGGATAATACAGTACATGCAGGACTGGTAAAGAAAATCTGAAACTGTTCACTCCCTCACATGTTGAGTCACCAATTGAGAACATGAAGTATTCTACTACCTGCTCTCAAGAAATGCAGTTTTTAAATGCATATGGTGACATCACTGTTTTAATTATTACATCCTTGGTATGATGGCACAGCCGATTTTGAATTTTTTCCACGACTTTATTCTTTTTTCTTTCATTCTCACTTCACTGAGTATTTTTGTTAAGTTTAAGCTATTTAGTTTTCAATGTGATAGTAACATTTTAGAACGTAAAGTAGCTTGAGAGACATACTGTGAATGCATTTATGGATTTTATTTACTTAGCATTTGCCCCATTTCTATTTTAACTAAGAGTTACATGTTTTTCAGTTTCAGTGGGCTCTGACATGAGTTAGTACAGAGTTCTATGACTTTCTATAGGTTTGATTTAACTATTTAACATTAACTATTCTCAGCGTTGTATGATAGTTTCTCAGTGGTCACTGGTTTATTTCACATGTTGCTATTGCTTTCTTCTGCTTCATAGGCAGAAAGAAATCAATATGTAGCAACAGTTCTTTATGGTAATGTTCAACTTACTGTGTTTGTGAACAGTACCATATTTTTTAAGGATTTATTTATTTTTATTGCAAAATCAGATATACAAGAGAGGAGAGACAGAGGAAGATCTCCCACCTGATGATTCACTCCCCAAGTGATCACAATGGCCTGAGCTGAGCCCATCCAAAGCCAGAAGCCAGGAACTTCCTCCGGGTCTCCCACATGGGTGCAGGGTCCCAAGGCTTTGGGTTGTCCTCAAATGCATTCCCAGGCCACAAGCAGGAACTGGATGGGAAGTGGAGCTGCCGGGATTAGAACCAGTGCCTATATGGGATCCTGGCACGTTCAAGGCGAGGACTTTAGCCACTAGGCCACTGCACCGGGCCCGAAAAATACCACATTAAAATTAGATGATACTTACATCTTTTTACTGACTTTAAAGAGGGCCATTAGACTATCAACTCTAGACACAACTTTATAATTTTTAAGTGACATTGCATATTAAAAATGTAGAAATGCCTTTCAAACTGTCACCATTACCAAAGCTGTGATGGGTGACATCAATATTTTTCCTCATTCATCCCACTGCTCTATGTGCTATAACTTGATTAATTTACAATGCAGAACATTTTGCTGTACATTAATTGTCTCCTGCATTGAGAAAAATTTATTTTCTACCAATCAATATTTAGAAGCATGGCAATCATTTTAGGATCTGATAAAGACTGGTGTAACTTTTTAATTGTTGTTTAAGATTTATTTACTTGAATGAATTGCAATGAGAAAAAGGGAAGAGACAGAGAGAGTGGTCTTTGATCCACTGGTTCATGCTTCACTGTCTCTTAATGTGCTGTGAGTTTTACCACCTCATTTCTTTTTCCTTTTCCTCAAAAATCTTCAAATGGATTTACTCATCAAATCTGATCAATATCCCAATAAGCTGTTATCCACCACTGTTTTTAAGCTGTTTTCAGTAACACTCAGTGATTTGTACGTTGCCATATACACTACCATTATTACAGATGATAGAAAACTAGGCAGAGCAAATCTCTTACTCATTGTATATGTGTACATATATATATAGTATGTTTATCAAAATGTATCAAAAATATATATACAGTAAAGATTGATTCATTTTTTATTGGAAAGGCAGATCTACAGAGAAGGAGAGGCAGAGAGAAAGTCTTTCAGTCTTTGAGTAGCTGCAACGGCTGCTGGTGCTGCAGTGGCAAATGAGCTGATCTGAAACCAGGAGCCTGGAGCTTCTTCCAGGTCTCCCACATGGATGCAGGGTCCCAAGGCTTTGGACCATCCTCTTCTGCTCTCCCTGGCCACAAGCAAGGAACTGAATGGGAAGTGAGGCAGCTGGGATATGAATTAGCACCCATATGGAATCCCAGCGCATGCAAGGCGAGAACTTTAGCCACTAGGCTACCACACTGGCCCCTTTGATATATTTTTGTTGTTAAATTTTTTTAATTTTATAATTGATTTCCAGGTCACCCATCTCCTTCCAAATATCTTTTTATAATTATTATTTTCTCCTTTGAGCAAGAGCTCTGAGCTCCACTAATTGGGCTTGTTCTTTTAATTATCTACATTCATACCTTTGGTGATCTCATGCAGATGAATTACTTTAAAATAATATCTGAGCTGATATACTTAGAACTCATACTTTCATCAACTAAAAATCCTCAAACTCTGTGTTAATACATCCATTTTTCTCCCTTAGCAATATCTGACAGTTCTTACAAAATCATCATGTACCATGGCAAAAATATTTCCACTGCTACAAACTGTGCCTTTTCTGCCCAATCTTCTTTTTTTTCTTTTAAAATTTCTGTTACAAAAAGAGAATATGTTTCATGTATTTCATAGCTATAATTATAAGAAGATAACTGTAGTGCCTCTTCTCCCACTTTTCCTCCTTCAGCTCCTTTGAGTCTTTTTTGTTGCTGATATGAATGACTACATGACTCCAACTTGCAGGCTTGAAACCCAGACTCACCCTTGAACCATTCATTTTTCTGACTCAAATTCAAAGAATGGCCAATATATTTGGTACTCCATCAAAATAAACTCAAAATTCTTTTACTCTTTAAGCTCTCCCCCTGCTGTACTTGCTCCAGTCCGTTGTAATTTCTCATCTGGATTATATGGTTGACTTCTAAATATCTTCCCCAATTCTGCTCTTTAATCTCCATTTCAAGCAGTGCTATGATGAGATTCAAGATGGGAGGACAGGATAAGGCACATTTATACAGATGGAGAATCACTAGCCAGTATGAAGCAGAGAGGGCACATTCCAGGAAATAGGTAGGGATAGGCTGATGGCAGAGGGGCACCTGGAGAAGGATGGACACAAGAAAGCAGCAGAGACAATGGTGTGGTATTGCAGTGACCAGATACCAGTGGAAGTCAGAATACAGCGATCTGAGCTCCACTGGCAGTCAGGTGCAAATAGGTCCAGGTAGTCCTCAGACACAGTGACCAGCAGGTTCTGGCAAGATTTGCACCACCAGAAACCTAGATATTTAGGCCACCAAGTGTTTCCCCAGTTCTTTGAATTGTTTGAACCAGAAGTGGGAGAAAGGTTGTACAGGTAATGACTCAGCCACAGCACAGGAGCACAGGAAGTAGAGAGTGGTGAGCCAGGAGCTGGTTGGTGTAAATCTAAACAAGAATGCAGACCTGAAACTCACTGCAGGGAGTGGCACAAGTAACTACAGAGAACTGGGTACCAAACTCAGTAAAGTAAAATCAAACTGTAGACATGTTAGGGACACAGCTTAAAAACCTGCCCCAAGGAGAAGAATGTGCTAACCAGAAGTACAACGACCAAGAGCAAAAGAAAAGACAGATGCACAATGCATATTATTTAATACTGCCCTGCAAAGAAGCAAAAGCCTTTGCCAACCTCAGAGTTAATTGAGGAATACATGGAGGAAATGGGCGATAAAGAACTTTAAAAACGTGTTATAAAGCTTGTTATCAACAAGGAGTAACACATGCAGTAATTTAAGGAATATGTCACACAGGCAATAGCAACACTGAAACAAAATCAAGCAGAATTACGAGAAATGAAGGACAATATGGAGGAAATTAGGAAAAAAGTCTCCATGATGGAATGAAGGAGGCAAAAGAAAGAATCTCGGAATTGGAAGATATTTCTTGGCACAATAATGAAGTAAACAAAAAGCCAGAAGAGGAACTGAGTCAAACTAGGAAAATTATTCAAGAATTAAGAGACACTATTAAGAGGTCAAATATAAGAGTTATGGGAGTTCCAGAAGGCACAGAAAAATAAGCTGGGTTTAAAAGTATATTCAATGGAATAAGAAAGGAAAATTTCCCTAATCTGAAGAAAGATTTGAAAACAACCTCTACGAGGGGCACAGAACTCTCAACAGGGTTGACCAAATGCAATCTTCACCACAACACATGATAACCAAGTTCTCTTCAGTTGAACATAAGGAAAAGATCCTTAAATGTGCATGTGAGAAAAATCATCGGCATTTTGAGGAATTTCAATTCACACCTGAACTCTCACAGAAAACTCTATAGGCCAGAAGAGGATGAAATGACATATTCCAGATTCTAAAAGAAAAAAAAAATTGTCATCCCAGAATAACGTACCCAGGGAAGTTTTCCTTTGTCTTTAAAAATGCATTAAAATTCTTCTACAGTAAAGAAAAGCTTAAGGAACATACCTCTTCCAGATCTGCCCTACAAATGTTATTTAAAGATGTTCTCTTGACAGTGAAAACGAATAACACCCACCAAAACTAAAGGCAAATGTGAAGATCATACCAGTAAAGTAACAACAGAAGACTAAATCAAACAATGCCAAAATGACAGAAGTGTTACCACCTATTCATTTTAACCCTGAATGTAAGCTGCCTAAACTCATCAAACATGATGGATTATTTAGATAAGATAAAAAATAACAAAACCCATCTATGTGATTCCTACAGAAAACACATCTCTCCAGTAAAGATCAGAGGAAACTGTATCTCATGGATTTGGATGTTTTTGTTTTTATTTTTATTTCTTCAAAACAGTTTTTTTCTGATATTAAAGTCTTTACTGACTCATATGTCATACAGTAGCATCATTTTGTTCAAGAAGGTCCTTGATTTTCATTTCTTCAGCGACATATTAGTCTTTAAATAGCATGTTATCTAACTGCATGACATTGTAAAATTCGATTTTTTTCTTGTTATTGATTTTGTTTTGTGGCTTTTCATTTAAGGGGATGCATAGTAACTGTGCAAAACAGACTATCATATCCAGATGTGGGATACAAAATGCAATATGCATCTCTACTTCCAGATCAAAGATGGAGTCCCAATGAAACTGTTGAACATATCTAGACAATGGGATGCTGGACTGTCTGCCATTGTTCATTCCTACAATGATGGAGTTATGACTGTTTCTGAGGAACTGTACTGCTGGTTTATTTTATGACCATAATTTTTTGGTTAATATTTTATTTATTTTTATTGGAAAGGCACATATATAGAGAGAAGAAGAGAAAGATATTCCATCCACTGATTCATTCCCCAAGTAGCTGCAATGGCCAGAGTAGAGTCAATCCAAAGCCAGGAGCCATGAGTTTCCTCCGGGTTTCCGACTTGGGTTCTGGGTTCCAAGACTTCAGGCCATCTTCACTGCCTTCGCAGGCCACAGGCAGGGAGCTGGATGGGAAGAGGAGCAGTGGAGAGTAGGATTGGTGCCCATATGGGATGTGACCACTTGCAGTTGGAAAATTAGCCAGCGGAGCTAATGTGCCACCCTCACTGTGTAGTTTTATGCTTTCCACTGTCTTCCACATTAGTCCACTTCAGAAATCATACAGTTGCTATTTTAGGGGACTTTTTTTTCCCCTGGAATTTCTTAAACCTTTGATTTTTCCTGCTTGTTCTGTTCTTTGGCTTATTTTTCCTACAACATTTTCAGTAGGTGGAATGAACTACTTGCTTCTTTACTCTGGGTTTCCCCCACTAATAACTTCCAAAAGACTATGTGAAAAAAAAATTCTCAGGATTACAAACAAGTAAAATGCAAGTAAAAGCTACAAACAGATATTATTTTATACCAGTTAGAATTGCTAGCTCCAAAAAGTAAAACTCAACAAATGTAGAGAAGATATGGAGAAAAGTTACACTAATATGCTGTTGGTGGGAATGGAAACCAGAGGAATCACTGGGAAAGACAGTGTGGAGACACTTCTGTAAGCTAAACATAGATCTAACATATAACTCAAACACTGCCTTCCTGGGACTATCTGAAGGAGATGAAATTTTCATTTGAAAGAGTTGCCTGTATTCAGCTGTTTATAGAGGCTCCATCTCAACCTGTCTGGAATAAGAAATCAGCCATTAAAACGAATGAAATTCTGCCTTTTGCAACAATACGGATGCCAATAGAGACCATTATGCTTAGTAAAATATGTAAGACACACAAAGAAGATTATGTTTTTTCTGGTTTGCTTAATAATATGTAGAAATAAATATATATGGATGAAATTGACACTTTAGAATTTGAACATTGTTTATAGTCCCTTTCTATGCTCCAGCTAAACCACTGTCTTTCTACTTTTTAACCTGTACAAATTTTTTGTGACTATAACATGGATTAAATATATGTTGTTGCAAAAAAATATGTAAGAAGAATGCGGAATGGAGGGAAGCATCATCATACTGCTACAGTTCTAAGAACAACATCAGAGGACTTCTCTTTATAGAAATAAAAAGAATTTAGAAACTACTGAAAAATTAGATATTCTAGCTGAAACTTGCAAGGTATTTTAAATGAAAAGTAGAAAGGCTTTTAGTTTTTTCTATAGAGCAAGAAAATTTATTTTCAATATGAACATTTCAGATCTATGTCAAACATTAAAAAGTTGCTTAGAGGACATGATTTTGATCTTAAGAAAATAAATACTAACATGTGCCTGAGTTCTGAAGCTTTCTGAGTTAATGGTGTGCAAACAGTCTTATAGATCTCAAAATTGAGCTGCTTTATTGATCATTTATATTTTGAAGAAAGTGGCTTATTTTCCCCAAATTGCATACTAAGTGTAAAATGAATAACCTTAATGGAAAATAAACTGTTTTTGGAATTGTGGCAATTCACTTCTGGTGAAATTAGTGTTTTCAACTGATTGCCTCTGTTTCCTAACACACAAAACTGCCAGTTTTTGTTTTGTTTTGTCTTGTGTATTTTTTTTTTTTGTCCCCAGAAGCAGCTTTGGTATATGCAGTTGAAGTTTGCAGTTGTCAAAATCTTCTAAAATTATATTTAATGAGCTCATTCTATAAGTCAATGCTAATTTTCTTTGTTTTTTTTTTTGGACGCATTGTTTATACTCTTTTGTTGCTATTTTCCCCTATTTCTCTGCTTCATGATTTTATTCCTTTTGCAAGTAGCCTAGAGTATTGTTCTGACAAATTTAACCAACAGATAATTTCTCTATGAGGATGGCATCGACACTAGGTAGTGGAACCCTCACTAAAATGATCAATCACATATTATGTGAATTTCCTGTTGTTTTTACTGATAAGAAGCAAGGTCAGCCAGACTGTGTGCTTGCAACTATCATCAGAACATTTAATGTTTCTTTAAAATTGAATTCAGAAGGAGCCACTTTTGTGGCACAGTGTGTTAAGCCACTGCTTGTGAGATGGGCATGCCATCTCTCTCCCTCTTCTTTTACATGAATGTATTTTTGTAAAATTAATTAAAAAATGTATTGACAAAATATGAGGAATACAGTATATATAGAACAACATGAAAGGTGTTCTAAGGGGGCTCTTAGATCTTACTTATATAAAAGGAACAAATTTCATGTATTTCATATATGCAATTTTGATCATAATTTCCCACTCTATCTTCTCTCCCTTGTGGATCTTACCCTCCTTTCTCTTTCCTTATTTTTCTTTCAGTTATAAAATGACATACTCTCAAGTTAGTTTATGATTGCATGCTTAACCTCCCTGTAAGGAACGCAGCGAGCATAAAGTAGGAAATGCACTGTTTCTCAAGCGCATAGACGGGGGCTTTGCAAGAACAGAATCTCGTTATGTCAGTTTCACTCACAGACATTCATTTTTTATATCCTGTTTTAGTTGCCATAAATCAGGGAAAGCATGATATCTGTCTTTTTAGGATTTGCTGACTTTGCTAAACATAATGGTCAAATGTGTTGTGTAAAATGATTTTATTCTTTTTTTTGGTGATTGAGTAGTAGTCCACTTTATATATACCCATCATCTATATGTCCAGTTGTCACTTGATGGATATTAGGGTTGATTCCATGTTTTAGCAATTGTGAGTTGAGCTGCTATAAATGTGGGAGTACATATAAATCTTGCATATATACATTTCACTTCCTTTGGGTAATTTTTCAGGATTGGGATGGCTGGGTCATACTGTACATTTATTTTCTGACTTACAAGGAGTCTACATGCTGTCTTCCTTAATGGTTGTGAAGGCTTTACATGCACACCAATAGTGTATTAGGATAACTTTTCTTCCCCCTTCTTTGCCTCCATTGTTACTTTATTATTATTATTATTGCTATTATTATTTTGTTTTGGGTTTTAACTGGAGTGAGGTAAAGCCTCATTGTGCATTTTCCCTCTTTTTTTTTTTTTGTACTTTTCCGACAGCTGCTGATTGAGCATCTTTCCCTGTGTCTGTTGGCTTTTGAAAAAAAAACCTGTTTATATTCTAGATATTAATCATGTATCACATTGTGGTTCACAAATATCTTTTTCACTTTTTTTGTTGGCTGCCTCTTTTCTTTGTTGAGTGTTACCTTTGTACTGCAGGAGTTTCTTAGCTTGACATAATCCCATTTGCCCTACACATTCATCCGTACATTCCTATGGCTTCTATATGTTCCACTTGCTATGTAGAGAAAAAGGAACATTCAACAGGAAGACATTTCAAATTACACAAGCAGAACAATCAATCCAATCTCTTCTCCCCAAATATATAATGTTTTCTATTTACTACGCCAAACAGGAACCCTACCCATCCCAGACCTCAGAATCCCCACTTACTCAGTCTTTTCACTTACACCCTGTCCAATGTCATGGATCTTTTATCTCATGAAAAAGACACCAATTCCATCATAGTTGAGAGATCTTATAAATGAGTCAAGTCATTTGTATGATGTCATAGCCTGCTTTTGTTACTATAACAAAATATCTCAATCTGGGTAATTTATCAAGGAAGGAAATGTATTTTGCCTTATGGTTCTAGAGTCGTGGCAGCCTGAGGCATTGTAACTACGTGTGGGCAGATCCTCAAATTCCTAGCATTCTTGTTGAAAACCAGAAGGACAAATGAGCTCACCAAGAAAAAAGCAGGAAAAAGTCATGAAGGGCACATGCATGTCATAGCCATGTACTTTATACTGATGTAGAGTATGGGTAACAGTTCTTCAGCCATTCATCTGTGCAATAACACCTTCACAGTTGTCATATACTGGCCAATGTGAATGTTTTGGTTTTGGGAGTACAGTTGCTGTGTGTTTGGGAGCACAGCTATCTTTACAAAATGATGATTATACCTTTTGTGAAAAATGCTGTGTAGATAAATGTCTTGGCCCTTTGGTAGTTCTCTTTATAAGGTTCCACAGAGATTTTCACAATGGCTATATCAATGTACATCCTTGCTCTGCTTGCAGCCACGGTGTACTGGTATTTTCATAATCGTAAACAGTATCAGTACTGGTGCTTATTATTATTCATCTGAATTTTTGTTTTAATTTCCTCTCTCCTGACTCAAAATGCCATTACATCGATCTTTAGAAAGTGTGTGAAATTTAGACAGGCAGACATGCATACAAACACACACACACACACACACACACACACACACACACACACACACACAGAGTTTTCATCTGCTGGTTCATTTCCCAAATGTCTATAATTTCCAAATTGGAACAAGAAGTCAGAAACTCAGATCAGCTCTCCAACATGAGCAGCAAGGACCTGATGTTTGTGTGCTCACTGCTGCCTCCTGGGGACAGATAGCTGATAGATAGCTGCAATCAGCAGGACAAACCAAGCCTTATCCCTGGGGAACTGAGACACAAGACCAGTAGGGTGGGCCAACCAGCATCCTCTCAAGGCAAGACCTAGCTCTCTTTACATCTGTTTGTTGCAGTTTAGAAACTTTCTTAGATAAATTTGCTCTGCTGCCTCAGATTTACACCTTGGATCCAGTACAGCGGCATAGCATTCTGATCCTCTGCCTCTGGGCCAACACACGGTAGGGCTGTCAGCCTGAACCCTGCCTGCTCCATTTCCAGTCTTGCACCCATGAAGGAGTCGCACAAGAAGCTCCTGGATCCCAGCTTCAGATCAGTCCAGCCCTGTTCAGAGTGGTCATTTGGAGAGAATCAGTGGATAGAGAAGCTCTCTTTCCCTGTTTGCATTCTTTCAAGTGAAAATAACTAAATCATTTTTAAAATTACACCTTACATTTTACCACTAAAGATCCAAGTATAGTATTTCTCTATATGTCATTTCCTTCCATAAAAGGAGTTCTAATCATGTATGCAGTGAAAACAAATTACTAAGGCCTCCAAATACATATAGTAAATTTTTAAAGCACCACAACAACAAGTAAAATAAGAAACTTAGAATGTACTTGAAACTTCCTAAATAAATTATAAATATTTCAAACGACTCAGAAATTCTCTTCAGGTTATTGATTTTCAAAGGAAATGAAATCACCATCTTATAAATCTGTCTCCATTCCCAGGGCACTATATCATTATTTATAGGAGAATTTCTACTATTTATCAGCCTTGATTCATGACGAAAAAAGCTAAAATAAATACATGCTAAGCACATGCACAGATGTTTTATCAACAAATTTAATACATTTAAAAGCACAATAAGCTACTTTATTGTTATTGAGTTTTAGTTCAAAAACTATAAACCTAGTAAAAGTGAGTAGTTGTTATAATCATGGGGATATAAGCCATTTTATTGCTGATTTCCTTGCTCTCAGCTATTATGCCACATTTGCTTGCTACATCCATCCATCTTAAACTCATAAAAGGTTAAACAAGAAGTTTGAATGGAAAAGGAGAAGTATGAAAGACTAAAAAGAAACAGTAATCTGAGTAAAACTTTTAAAAGACAGTGTGAATTTAATAATAATTATAAAGCATCTGGCAGCTAAACATTATTGCAATCAAGAAACTTGGAAGGAACTCAAATGAAAGCAACAGATTAATCAATTGCTTCTTTTCAAAAACAATTAACATAGCTATAAAAGAAAAACAATCAAATATATTTTTTCCATTTGTTAAAACAATTGTTTTGACTGGATAAAGTAAGATTAAATCAAGGACTAAAATAACCATTACAATCTAAGTCTATTTCTCAGAGTGATATGTACTAAAATTTCCAAAATTAGCATTTGGATACCAGGCTTTAATAAACTAATATGTACAAATATATTTATAGGTGTGTAAAGTAATGAAGCAAAATTTTCATCCTTCATTTAAAAAATTAAATATGAGGAAGGAAGGGAAAGACTAGAATTAGTTATATGGTGATTCCTTTGGATCAGAAGTTTCCAGTAACAATGTAATTAGATTTGCATTAAAAAGATCACAATCTTTTAATGCAAAGTATGTGTGTATGTGTGTATATAAGAGCATTGATTTATTTATACAGTGTACATAAACAAAAGTTGCATGCTTACTGTGTTTTTTTATCTTTATATCATGATTTTCTAAGAGCAGCATCTTCCCTTTAGCAATTAGCTTGTCTAGCCCTGTAATCTTGTAATCTAAAGACAGACTTCCAAAAAAATGACCAAAGACTCCTTGAATAAGTCATTGATGTTAAGACGGGTGCAAGAAAAGGTGGTTATCCTGGAAACTTTTTCAGTGACATAAAATGTAGAAGCACTTAGAAACTGATTAGGTGTATGGATAGAACAAAGGACACAATCAGAAATATTTTCCAATTGTCAACAAGTAAGAAATATTGGAGGGGTCAGGGACAGATGTTCGGCTGTTGTCAAGATGCCAGCTAAAACACCCACATTGCCTATACTTAGGTTCTACAATCCATTCAGGCTCCTATTTACACATTTTTACTAAAATCAACCCTGGAAACCAATAGTATTGGTTCAAGTAGCAGAGCTGCAGCAACCTACGTGGGAGCACTAAATTGAACTCCTAGAACCAATGCTCCAGTTTTATGTCCATTGTGAGTATTTGGGGAGTGAACCGGTTGACAGGAGCTCTGTCTTTCTGTTCCTTTCTATTCAGCTATAATTCATAAAATAAAAATACAGGTATTCATATTGATAAAATGAATAAAATAAAAAATAAATTTGATTTTTTAAATGAATTATTTTAAGTTATTTATAAAATAAATTTTAATTGAAAATTTGAATAACTAAATAAGATAAAATAAAAGACAATTCCAGCAGAATCAATATTAATAGGCACAAAAAGAATGATGAAAATGCATAGTTATCCTTGGGCAACACCACATCAAGTGCTGGTGCAGGCAAGATTTGAAAATGATGTTTAAAGCAGAATTAATGTATCACTTCTAAATCAGACTCTGGCAATTTTTAACACCTGATATTTTTACATTGTGCAAATATTCTCCTTCCCTTGACTTTGGACTGATTTTATAATTATCTTCAAGAATAAAATCACGCTAAAAGGGCAAGATTGGAGATATGTCACTTTCAGAATTAAAAAAAAACAAAGAAATGTGGCTTTGGTCTTGAGTTCCCTCTGTATCACTCCTCTGTCTTTCTATTTTCTCTGTGAGAAGGAACAGTCATAGGTAACAGAACACTATATGCTCCGAAATACTAACAGCGAAACCTTCTCAGTGGCAGACAGGACAGGAGTAGCTTGCATATGGACGTGGATATTTCGAGGCCTTTCACTTGCCTCCAAAGTGGGGATGGAAATAAATGAAGCCTAGCTCCGCCTCCATAGAAACTTTTATTTATCTTTTACTTTTTGTTTGTTTGTTTTATTGGAAAGGCTGATTTTACAGACAGAAGGAGATGCAGAAAGATTTTTCATCCACTGATTCACTCCTCAGATGCCACAATGGCTGACGGTGAAAAGCCAGGTGCCAGCAGCTTCTCCAGGTTTCCCATGTAGGTGCAGGGTCCCAAGGCCTTGGGCCTTCCTCTACCACTTTCCCAGGTCACAGGCAGGGAGCTAGAAGGGAAGTGGAGCAGCCAGGAAGAACTGGAGCCCAAATGTTGTCCGGCACATGCAAACTGAGGATTTAGCCATTGAGCCATTGCATTAGATCCCATTGCAACTTTTTTATAGCCTGACTCTCATGATACAGCTAAACTGCTCACATTCCTGAATCAGGAAAGAGAAGAAAAAACAGACAAACGAACAAACACAAAACCAAGGTCCTTTCAGTGTCTACATAATGGTACATCCTCTGATTTGTCACTATTTATTACCATTATTTTGACGTTTTTTTCTTTCCTAATTGGTTTCAGTCATCTGTGAAATAATGCAAATTGCCTGCTTCAATAAAGTGATCGCATAACAGATATAGGCACACTAAAATGTCAGAAATAAGTAGTAAGTTAATTCCAGATGATGAATCTGTTAGGAAAAAAACAAGTCTCCAAATTGGGCAGTGAGACACTTTGAAGGAGAACTCTAACAGAGGATTGAGAAAAATCCAAGACTATTGATGTACATTTCAGAAGTTTACAGCTCACAGCAAATGGGCAGGCTACCAATTGATAGTTGATAAGGTGCTGTGTTTATGTCTCTAGATTTTGTTTATGTTTTAAAAATCACCCAAAATGAACCCGAGAGTCACCTATCATAATACCTCACCTTACAACTTTAGGCAACTGTGAAGTTAAGCAGTTGTTGAAGTTAAGTTGTCAGTAGTAGGCTGTTTTAGATTTGGTAAATACGATATGTAAATTCTCCTCAAAATCTTTATAGCTGTGAAAAGCCACATAACAAGAGTACACAGTTTAAATGGTTTACCATATCTATAAAATGACCTTACTACTCATGTATTTTATTCCAGTTGTGATAAGCGCTTATCACAAGAACATGCATCTGAATTTTTCCAGCTATTTCAAAAAAGAGATGTATGCTCCACCAGGATACTATTTGTAAAATTTCATGTGAACGGGCATATCCAGGACCTTGTTTTTAAAAATAGGCTGTTGTAGAGATGTAACTTTTTAAATCAGTGACACATTTGCAGGAAGTTTGAAGACATTCTCCGAGATGATTAGAAAACATTTGTTCTGGGTTGACCTGCTACCTCATATGGACACATCAAACATCCATAAGACAAAGCAGGTTTAATACAAACAGATTCAAACTTTCACTCATTGTAGTTTAAGAAAATTAAATTATATTTTAAATTGATGTTTGGATTAAACAATGAAATAATCGTAACATATCATAGGGGGTTAATAAAACAAATTGTGAAAACAGCATGTTAATTCAGTATTAGAAATATTTCATCTTGATTCAAAAGCCAGAAAATTCAATCATTTTCAGCTTCAGGGCAGTAACATATGAGGAGCTAAATACCAAAGAACAGTTTTTCACAAAAAATATTTAGGAACAAATCAATTATAACTTCACTCAGTCATTATTTGTGTGAAGATTACACTGATAGAATTTTGATCATTCTAGTTACAATGTGAAATTTCAGCATTTAAGATTAAGCACTCCATAGAATGTAACCCTCTGTCCTTGAAATGATAAAATTTGTCTCCAAGATGAGCTTTTCATGTCCCACACATGGTGTCTGGGAAAGTGTCTCTTATCCTTTAAGAACACTAAGAAAATGCCCTGAAGAGGCAGGTGTCTCGGGAACTTCAGATCTTTTTAAGAAGTATGTCTTCAAGGTTTGAAGTGGATGCAGCACCGTATGACATCCGCTCCTGATTATTTATAAACCCTTTTTTCATCCTAAACTTGAGAAGGCTAAGGAGTCTCTTGTTTTCTCAGGAAAAGATTAAATACAAATATACCTTGTTGAATACATGTTTATTCTCAATGGTTTCAGGGACAGGGTCTTAGACTCTTCCACCTAGCACAAAAAAAGTCATAAGAACCCAATTGATGCTCATGGAATACTTATAAATTTTTTTTAAAAAAAGGCTTATTTATTTATTGAAAAGTCAGATATACAGAGAAGGAAGATCTTCTGCCCAAGAAATCACTTCCCAAGTGACCACAATGGCCGATGCTGTGCCGATCCTAAGCCAGGAGCCAGGAACTTCTTCCAGGTCTCCCACACAGGTGCAGGGTCCCAAAGCTTTGGGCCATCCTCGACTGCTTTCACAGGCCACAAGCAGGGAGCTGGATGGGAAGTGGAGCTGCCAGGATTAGAACCAGCGGCCATATTGGACCCCGGGTGCGTTCAAGGTGAGGACTCTAGCCGCTAGGCCACGCTGATGGGCCCTACTTATAAAATTTTTATAACAGTTTCTAGTAAAAATCTTCATAGTTGTCCACACCTGTCATTTTGTGACGGCCACCATCTGCATTCCTTAGCATTCCTTAGTTGATGAATCTGCCCCCACGTACCAGGAGCTGCTGAATGGATTCTGTTCCCTCCATTCTGCAGCACTACTCTTCTCATTGGATTAATTCAGAAAATCCTTTTCAGCCTTCACGTTTTTAAAAAAAAATCAGATTTCTCCATATTTACTCAAAAGTAGAAAACAATGTTTAAGAGATTATACGAGATTTCAAGGAATTGAGTTTGAATTTGGCTCTGCCAAGAACATAGCTCTTTCTTCTTCAGCTGTTGAAAGCTTAAAATCTGGTTCTTGTTTCCTAGATGCTGATTTTTGGGTACATGTATATTTGAAGATGATACAATAGGTAATTTTTTTTTTTTGCCTTTCTTGAAATACAATAGAAAACCATTTGGTTCACAATGCAGACACCTTTGTTTTCTCTTCTGTATCTCACAGGTTCTTCCATTCATGTGTAAAGTATTTTCAGCTAAAAATTCTCATTCACATATTTGAGAAATTGCTAAAAATGTTAGAGAAACTAAGAACTAGCCAAATGATACTACGCATCTTTCCATATGAAAGCACAGTGTTATTTAACAGTTTCTGCTAAGAATGGTTTGACTCACTAGGAAAATTACCTTATGATTTATAATTCATTTGGAATTAGACTTTCTAAAGTAGGGTGATAACTTGCAGCTTTTTATGTGATCCAAGATTTTTTTTTCTTGCCCATGCATCAGATAACCCCAAAGGCAAAGGCTTCACCACCTTTTAACAGCAGCATTGTGTATAAATTACTCAACTCTTTCCAGAATGTCCTTTCTCAGTGCCAACATATACCTACAAGGCTTTTGAATTGAAGTTACCATCCTGCTATTGTTCTTGTTCTCAGGACATGACACGGGTTCAGCTCACATTTGTGTGGGAATCAGATTTCTAAGAGTTCTAGAAGATATACACTGGAAAAAAAACTGTCAGGAATGTAGAAAACATTGAGGGAAGAATTTATTTCATTATGCTGTTTCTACATTTGATTTTAGTCAAAAGGCTGAGAAGACAGAGCTTTTACTTTGGTTTCAATTTTGTTATAATTTCCCCCATTGCTAGGAAGCTGTAATTAATTTGAGGTTTTATCTTAAAAAAAATAAACACTGTTTCTATGGACTTGTATGAATTTGTGTAAGCCTTACATTAGAGGTTACTCTTTATTTGCTGGTCTTGATTTCAGAGAAGAGATTTTGCTCTTGGACACTCCCTCTGTGTCTTCACCTTACTCCTTAGGCTAATAAAGGTAAAGAGTAACATTTTTACATCAGTGCATTTGGGGAAAAGTAACTAGCCAGGCATGTCACCATTCTTTCACAGGCCTGTAATCCCACTACGCAGAAAACAAAGCTGTGTCCATGTTCTGGAAATAGCGTGTGAAACTCAACTCTCAACAAAGGTCGTCTTGCTATAGCTATCTTTGCCAGGAAATCTCCCGGCCTTCATCTAATGGCTCTTGCGTCTCTACCATTCAGAATCCTGTTGGGGAAGCCTTTGATTAAATTCCCTTCACATGGTTAAGCTCTTTCTTTCCGTTTTTTTTTTTTTAAAGATTGATTTATTTTTATTGCAAATTTGGATATACAAAGAGGAGTAGAGACAAAGAAGAAGATCTTCCATCCATTGATTCACACCCCAAGTGGCTGCAAGGGCCGGAACAGATCCTGTCCAAAGCCAGAAGCCTGGAGCTTCGTTGAGGTCTCCCCTGTGGGCAGAGGAACAAAAGGCTTTGATCCGTCCGCCACTGCTTCCCCAGGGCATAACCAGGGGGCTGGATGGGAAGCAAGGCCACTGGGACAATAACCAGCATCTGTATTGGATCTTGGTGAATGCAAAGCCAGGACTTGTGCCACTAGGCTATCACGCCAAGCCTTCAGCTCTTTCTAGTTATTTATGCATAAAATACCATTTCCTGTGGGGGGAAAAATTAAAACAACATGATAACTGTTACAGTGTTCTCATTTGATTATTATGTTGTAAATCTCAGAATAAATTGCCTTAGTATTTCTCAGGAAGTCAAATTAAATTTAGTGTGTTTGAAAATCAAATTATTATATCTGCAAGAAATAATTAGTTGAATAATATTTCCCTGGAAAAAGAAATGAGAGTAGAAACCCTGCAACTATGAGGATTCTCCATGCTTCACTACATGGTGTCACACGCTGTATTTCCTGTCGCAGTCACTGACTCAAGTTCATCCAAAACAACTTAATGGAGAAAATTTAAAAATCAGCTCTTTACTGTTTTATGCAGGGTGCGATTACTATGTAAACACACATGTTTTGCTTAATTTTGTTTTTCTTTCATCTAAAAATTTAGAAGACCTATAAGAGTAGCAAAATATATGTAGACTACGATATTTCTATATAAGAAAGAAAAATGCAGAAACCAAGAGGTAAGGTATGTGTTTTATTAGGAAAAATGTTAATCTTGGCAAATTTTTGTACCTTTTAATTACTAGGAATGTAGTTCTTTTAACATTATCTGATGGTTTACATTTACCACTTTGAAGTTGCTTTCTGTTGTTATCTATTTTCCCCCTGGTTATTGGTCTTGTAGGTTAATTGACTGTATTTCCTGATCATATGTTATCTAATTCACTAGCTATACATCTTTATCTAGTTAAATATCACTTACCCATCATAACATATATCTCCCAGTGCTATCATACCAATTTACATCATATGATTACATTTTCTGCCTGTAGCATTTCTGCTAATATGCTAACACTCTAGTCTTACATATAGTACCTTTTTTATTATTTTTACACAATTTATTGTTAAGCTTTAAAATATTTTAACATGGTTATAAAATTACTTGTGGGGTACCTTATGGTATTTCAAAGCATGAACTCACTGTTTCATGTCTTGTGAAGATATTTCCTTTTGAAATCATTTTACCTAGTTGTCATGCAAATGTGCTTCCATTTGTATAGGTTCAGTCTTAACTTGTGTCTGAATCACTTCCCCATCTGTCTGAAAGACCCATTTTAGGTCTGCCTTAGTGTATGGTTCTGCTGGTTAACAATTCTTTCTGCTTTTGTGCATAAAAAGAGGATTTTATTCTATCATTCTCTTCAATTTATTGTATAAAACAGTTGGAAGGGAGAAGAAGAGAGAGAGAGAAAAAAAAGTGGACATTTTTCCATCTGAAGGTTCATGTCTCAATTGTGAGCAACAGGACTGCACTGTGCTGATGCGAGGAGTCCAGAATTCCGTCTCCCATGTGGGTGCCTGGAACCCCTGTGCTGGAACCCCTCTACTGCCTCCAAAACTGCGTGTTATCAGCACTCTAGACTGAAAACTGGTGGGACGTAATCTCACACATTCCAATATGGGTAATAATCCACTTTTCCATTATACCCTGTCTGAGTTCACTTTTTGAGCAAATTTTCACAGGAATAAAATTCTGACGTGACAAAATCTCTTATTCAATATTTAAAGATGTTCTCTGGTGTCTTTTTACTGTCACTGTTTCTGATAAGAAATTTTCCATCAGTAATTTGATTGTGTTGCAGAGCAATTGGATTCTGATGGGCTCTGGTGATGTGTCCCTCATGTTTATTGTGCTTGGCATTCATTGAGCTTGTACCTGTGGGTTTATGGCTTTTATCAGATTACAAGTCTACTTGAATTATTAGCTTCTGGGGCTTGTGAAACTTTTAACTTTTAACTTGTAGCCTGTGGGTCTGTTACATCTAGGGGAAAATCTTTCATTCCATGAAATGCTTTCTAATAGATAATGGAAAAGGAATAACTTCACTGTATTTCAAAATTCCTTATTTTATACAGTGGATAGTCTTAGATCTAATACATAATTTAGAGACATTATTATTCACAACACACAAAAATAATTTAGTTCTCTAACTTCCCCTGTGTTCCTGACAATCAGAACTCATGCTCTTACAAATTGAATTTTATGATTAAAATGTATTCATTTCTACATCTTCTTTACATAAAATTGCTTTAATCATATAAAGCATACACTCGATCCAAAGTTAATAGCAGATCTTAGAATGTCGCTTAAATTAATGCATAATCTTCTCTGTTTATCTACGTATCTATCAGAGGCCACAAGGTGATTTCAGTTCTAACATTAGCAAGATCATTAGAATTTAGCCCCCTTGCACTTTATAATACTTAACATTTTGCCAGTGAGTCCCCAAAGGCTCTCTACACATACATTTAATACTTTAATCTAAACCATCTCTATCAATCCACTGGAAAGATGAACACTTTCTTTTTAAGCAAATCTGTTATTATGTCAGCCTAAGTCCCTCTTGGTATGTTTATAAAAGGAATGTAACACTAAAATCAGATTATTAAATTGTTATTCTTTACTTGTAGAGAATATATTTGTTCGTTAAGTTGTAGTCAATATAAGCATTTGAAAACGATAAAGTCAAATGTCTAGAAATTCTATATCACTATTATTCTAATTCTGTATGAAATGCTTTATAAGTGGGTGCTAGGAATATGATAGCTCTCACTCTTCAGTCATGTAGGAAATATAAAAGTGTTGTAACTCTATCAGTATACACTTTCTGGCAAATAAATCAAGTTACATATCTTCATCGTTTGGAACTAGCATGATGTTATTATCCAAATTGTGCTAGAATCTCTGACATTTGTTCTACCATGAATGAAAAGGCCTTTAAAATAATTTAAAAATAAATTTAGCACCAATTGTATTCTGACAGTATCATATACGTGGAGTTTATGGAAGTTGCAGAAATTTCTTTCTAGAAAATAGGAGTTTAATTAGTTTCAGAGTACATCTCATTGGTTCTAGTTTCTATATTGGGAACATAGATAAAATGAAGAACATTTCTGAAGGTGATGGGTCTTAAACATAGTTGTGTGGTTTTTGAGTTTGGTTTATTCATATTGTTATTTTGAAGACAGCAGTCTTGAAATTTGCATCAAACACTACTCCTTCAAATAAATAATTTGTTGTCAATTTAATTTCCAGAAATCTTTTTGGAAGCATATATTTTAGATTGCTAGTGGTCAAATAGAATTTATGAATTTAAATCAGACGTTCTTGGAGCAATATTAAATGGTATCTAGATATCTATACATTTCCATATTTGAGCAACATAAAATATGTAACTATTTAATAAATACCTTATGACATACCCTAATTTTTAATATTAAATTTAAATATGAAGATTTAAAGCATTCAAAATATGACAGGGAGATTTCTTTATGAACAGAACAACCCAGACTAATTCTTTTGCTTTTAGAAAATTATTTAGGTATTTACCTCAAAGGTAGAGTGACAGAAAGGGGCAGAGAGGGAGAGTAGAGGAGGGATTGAGGATGAGAATGTGATGTCTTTCTATTTGCTTAATCACTTTCCAGAGAGCCAAGAAAAGGATATGCATTCAGATCTTCCCCATGGATAGAGGGGCCCATGTAAGTCAGTCATCATCTGTTCCCCTACCAGGCGCATTAGCAGGGAGCTGAATCAGAAAAGGAGCATCCTGACCAGGAACCAGTGTTCGGATATGGGATGCTGCAATGTTGAGACTGCTCTCAACACATAGCTAGTGGAATAGCTTTTGTTTTTAGCTTCATTTAACAGATGATATTTAAACTGGACCTTTTTAGGCATGTATACGTTGAAAAATTTTAAACATATTTTTGGGAAAAATGCCTCACTAATTTTAAGGGATCAATTACTTTTTAAAATTGCAAATTATTTGTAAAATTATTTTAAATGCCTTGTTAGGTATCTTAACATTATTGTGAGTGAGTGATCTGTCTTGAAAGTATAATCATTTTTTCTCTGAATACAACACTAAAATGAGGGGAAGGAGACATGCAAATATTTAATTTCAAAATTTATTGGTAGTGTATAGACTGTTCTTTTTTTCATAATGGTACATAATATTTTCTTTAAGAGTAACATGCTCTTCTCTATATTATGTAACATATCTATATATAATCAAAGACCAATTGAAAAGAATGGGCATTCAAAAATTTTCTCCATTCAATTAGATCTTATTCTCTTCAGTGATTGTCAAAATTGAGTGCTTTTAAGATTTACTTGAGAATCCACAACACACGCTGAGATATTCTGATTCAATAGAACTCAATAGAAGCCAGAACCTCAGACTTGGAATAAACACTGGTTAATTTTGATGAAGGAGTTTTTAAATTTTACTTCTTTTTATTATTTTCATTTTATGATACAGTTCCATAGATCATGCGATTTCCCTTATCACCTCCCCAAATCCCTCCCCACTCACTGAGTTCCCCTATATCATTGTTATAGTATAGTTCTTCATACACAATCATTGAAGATTTTAGTAGAGCATATTTTGAGGAATTTGGTTTCAAAGCTTGTCTAATAATACCTGTCACTAGATGTGTTGCATATTTGATACTCTATTTTTCTGGTAGAACAAAATATGTGAAAAAAGCCAATTCTTGTATCTTACAACCAGTAAATGACAGATCTATCAAACTATTTTCTTTATATGAAATCAAAAGGATCATCTGTAACACCTGCCAAGAGGAACAGTTTTCAAACTGTACAGGAAAATATTTTTTAGCGACACATATTCAAACTTTTATATGTGATCAGTGTATTCAACAACTGCTTCTCCAGCAAGAATTGGAGCTGGTCAGTTGATTGCACCAGTCATGACCTGCCACTTAGATTTCTCCCCAAGTTCAGGTATTTTTGTTAAACTTTAATCCAAGAATATTTAGCTGATATTCCAGTGAACACTATTTCCCTTCAGCAAGGTGGAACTCTGACACATAAAGCAATCGATCCCTAACCTCACAAAGGAAGCAAAGGGAAGACAAATGCTTGTAATTTCAGAAGTTTTGGGAGCAGACATGCATATAGCATACACGGACATAATATTGTTTATCATATTGTCAAACAAAGGGTAGAGTCACACGTATGTGCAATTTTCCAATAACTGTGCAGCACTGTCATTTCTTGGAAAGAGTATATATTTGAATAAATTACTTTGCTGCAAATAACAGCGCTATTATTTATTGGGTTATTGGACATCTAGTTGTAATTAATTTACTTCGGCTTAATTCTATTATCTGAAAATGAAATGCTGGTAATTGCCATCTGTAATTACTAAAGACAATGCAGATAATGTACATGAATGCCTGATCACAGTAAATGTGTGTTATTTATTAGCTATTGCCATTAACAGTATGAAAAGTAGCACAATAATGCTTATAAATGATTTTCAACACTACAGAATATCTCCATTTAAAGTTTAATAATGTAAAAGCAGTTAAAAAAGCCTAAATTTTATTTTATCACAAAAGCTTATTTTTTGAATTAAAAGACATTGATACTTTTCAATTTTTGCTTTTAAAAATTATAAGCATTGTATGTGATCTTCTAACTTTTGATTTAGCATGAACCCAGAAAATGCACTAAATACACTTTGTGCATGATGTGGTCATAACGGTAATATGTTCATAGAAGTATAAATGATATTATAATTGCTCATAAATAATTAGCAAGTGATTGTACCAATCAACATTCATATTGATTTTAGCAAGAGTTATGCTGAATTACCAAGAATCAACAATTTTAGGTGTTTTTGTTGTAATTACTAGATATTTTTGCATTTTCTTTTCCTTGAAAGCATACATCACCAACTAACCAACAATTTGTAGAAGAAATTGACTGTATCTTCACATGACTTGAAGATATATCTCCTTTAACAAAACTTTATTTTAAAAAAGTAAGTGAAATTCAAACTTAATCTTGAAAGATATGGGTGGTTCACATATTATAGGCTAATAATATTGTCAGCTCTTGACTAGTAACAGGCTGCCTATCATAGTAAGTACCATTCAGAGAGGTGTTCATTGAAATAAGCTACATGTAGTCCATGTGTAAAGACTTCAGTTTTTATAGTTGTAATGCTTCAGGTTTTAGATATTATTGTTAGAAACAAAAGTTTTAATTTGTTTAAGATTTATTTATACTTATTTTTATTATTCAAAAAATAGATATACAGAGAGGATGAGCTATGGAAAGATCTTCCCTCTGGTGATTCTCTCCCCAAATGGCCAGAGCTAAACTAATCTGAAGCTAGGAGCCAGAGGCTTCTCCTGGTCCCCCCCTGTGGGTGCAAGGTCCCAGAGCTTTAGACCATCCCCATCTGCTTTCCCAGACCACAAGCAGGGAGCTGGGAGAGAAGTAGATAGAGCAGCCAGGCCAGGAACCAATACACATAAGGAATCCTTGGGCATACAAGGCAAGGATTTTTGCCACCAGGCTAGCATACCAGGCCCTAAAGTTTAAATTTTTAACATAGACCATGCAAAGGAGTCTGTTAAGATTTGTGTATAGGCCCCAATGCAGTGGCCTAGTAGCTCAAGTCCTCACCTTGTATGCACCACGATCCCATATGGCACAGGTGCGTCTCCTGGATGCTCTGGGATTGCAGTGGAGGATGGACCAAAGCCTTGGGATCCTGCACCCACAGGGGAGTCCTGGAAGAAGCTCCTGGCTCCTGGCTTCAGATCAAATCAGCTCAGCTCTGGCAGTTGTGGCCACTTGAGGAATGAACCAGCAGATGGAAAATCTTTTTCTTTATCTATCCTCTCTGTAGATCTGAATTTCCAATAAAAATAAACGAATCTCTTTTAACAACGTATCTGTGATTTAATAATATTTTGTAGTTGATTGATAAAACAAAATTAATTTAGTCATTTTTGTTGCCACAAATGATTGGAAACGAGATCTCTTCCCTTCTGGGGATTCTGTTGTTTTTAACTGCGTTCTTATTTGTTTTAATTGTGCAGTTTCTAAGTGACATTTAGTATTGTTTTTAGAAACTTGATGCTTTTAAGCAGTATCAAATAGGTCCCAAGGGCACTCTTACAAATATTCAAAGTGTTACCTGGTGTAATACTTCAAAAAATGCTAAACTGTTGCAGGAGGATAGGGACCAGGATAATTTTGGTTCTCGTCTCATATTGAAGAAGAATCTCTATTCAGACTAGTAAAGTGAACAAAAAGGAATTTAATAAGTCAGAAATCTCCCACCGCAGAAACCAGAAGTGGGACTCCAAGAGAGGAGTTGGCAAAACAGCTTTCCAGTATCTGCCTTTAATAAACATAAAGTTACTCAAAGTAACCTGGCTCCTTTCTGAAAATCAAATCTACATTTAACCAACCAGGGAGGACTAGAAGACCAGCTAATCACAAGACAGGTGTTACTATCCAGGCGAGTTTTAGTACAACTAAGCCCTGTTAAGTGATTCGTTTCCCAGCTGGCCTAACCACTCTTCTGGTCCTGCTAACTCCTCCCAGAAGTGCATGCTGTTCTCTAACCAAGGCATTGTTTTCGCCCTCGTGCTGCAGTTTACCTAGTCTGATGGAGCAACTAAATACTTTATGTTGTATTTTGTATCTAACTTCAAATATGTTCAATCTGGAGTGTAGTTTATTTCTGGATTTCTGCTTACCAATGGACATTTAGCCAAACCTGGCATCAGAAAAGAGTATTTGACGATATTCCAAAATAAAGATAGCAAGAGAGAAATAATATTGTCATACATATTTTGTATGTAATTTATTCATTTGTCCAATTAACTTTAATGCAACTAACTGCCATATACCTTAACTGGAGAAAAAGAAGACAAAAAAGTGAATTTGTTTGTCAGTACAAAGGAAATCACATCTTCAATTATATTTCTCAAACTCCATCCACCAAGTTCTTCTCTGAGTCACAATGTTTAGTTCTTTCCTTCTTTTGAAAGATGCACAGATCTTGAGTTATGTTTCGCTGTCACAATTAGACTGCCTTTCTGCAGGTCTCTAAATGCACATGGTTACTTTCAGTCATTGAGCAGTATTCTTTGCTCTTATGAGTTTTATCGTAATTATGAATTTGTGTTATAATTATTTTTGGCCTGACACATTTATCATGCTCCATTTGTGTTTAGAGGAATGCCTACTTTGTTGGTGATGTTTTTGCTAAATCTGGCAAAAATACAATGGTTCACATATGAATTAATGACTCGAACAACCAACCATTTGTCATGCTCTTGTTTTTCTTTTAAATGTCAAGGTATAACCCAGCTGAGCAGTATAATAAAAAGAATATCCTTAATGTAGTAATAACATTCAGAGATTTAGATTTATATAAAGTCCTGTGTTATGATGTATGCCACCAGCACTCCAGTTAAACATCAATTTCTACTGCAAAGTTAGAATTTCAGAGGGAACATACAAGCATTTCTTGATTGCTTTCAGTACTTTCAAGCTTTTAGGACAGATTATCTTCTGTGAGTATGTGCTACAAAAGTGAGAGGTGAGTCATTCGCTTAGCTCTCCATGTAGTGTATGGGTGCCTTGGCACATTTGGGGATGCACTGCATGTTTCATATAAGGTAGCTCACTTTCACACTGCACTCACCTTCGCAGATTGGCTCTCTTAGGCTTCCCACTTACATCCTCACACTAATTTGACTAGTTGATGCAAGAGAAGACAAATATGAGACCCACATCACCAATGGACACTTTAAAGTGTCTGTGCTAGGCTTTCTCATATTCCCACTGCAAGTAATCTAAAGGGAGGTAATATTCTACAAGGCCAAATTTTGAGCAGTACCTTTGTAGGAGAAAAGAAAGAATATGAAACCGAAATACATGGGTTCCTGTGACACAGGGGAAAAAAAAGTTATCTTTGCAGACTGTGAACAGAAAAGGAATGCAAAGAATGTGTGGCACACTGTGGATATTTGGGCTCCCTAGCCTGGTGGTTTCAACAAAACATTGGCACCTGCATAATATCGCTCCTAATGGACTTCCAGTGAGAATGAGGGTATGACCAGTCCTTGTTCTTCATTCCTTAAAAGAAGTGGGAAAAAAGAGACTACTTTCTAGTGGCTAGAAGCTATACCTTTTCATCAAATGTGAGTTACAGAAATAAAACAGAAATCACACACAGAGTTTTCTCTGTCTCTCAAGGTATAGAGCATGGAAGAGTCTGTGAGAGATCCTCCATCTGCTGCTTCTTTCTCCACAGTGACCACGATCAAAGGGACTGAGCCAGGCCAGAGCCAGGAGTCAGGAACTTGAACTGGGAGTTCCATGACAGGAGCTCAAGTGCTTGAGCCATGATTGGTGGGCTGTTAACAAGCACAATGGCAGGCAGCTGGATAGAAAGAAGAGTAACCAGGGCTCCAAATGGCACACCCAACTGGGATGGAGGCATTACAAATGGTGTCTTAATGTACTGCAATGCAGCACCTACTTTGCAGCTGTATTTTATATGAAAGAGTAGATTGCATTTTGTTACGATGTTTTAATTTTTATCAGTTTTGTAGGTATAATGGTGAAATTGGAATGTCCATGAAAGTGAATATAATGAAATGTATACATTTGAAAAAATTCTCCATAAAAAGTATTACATTTGTGAAAGGTACATTTATTTATTTTATGTATTTTACTTGTTGTGTCCAATAATAATAATTCATATTCCCATACTTATATTGAAATGTATTGCATAATCAACTGAAATTTCCTTTCTAGCAAGCATAAATTATGTGTGCAGATTCAGACATATTTGTTCTTCGTCCTGTGTCTCAGAAACTGAAATCTCCATTTCTCTTACAAATTTAAAACGTTCAAGGGGCAGGAGTTTTGTGCAGCTGTCAAGACATCACACCCCATGCTCCCAGCCCACACTGAAGTGTCTGGAATTTTGCTCCACCTCCTCTTTCCTGACCTTGGGAGGTCTTATAGGGTCACCCAACCCCCTGGGTTTCTGCCACCCACATGGGAGACCTGGGAGTTTCAGATTCCTGGTTTCAACTTGTCCCAACACTAAATGTTCAGGCCTTTGGAGCGCGAGCTAGTGACAGGAGATTTTTTTCCTAGTTGTCTGTTTTCCTTTTTATATGGCTCTACCTTTGAAGAAATATATCTTCTAAAGATTTATTTCTGTTTATTGGAAAGGCAGATATGCAGAGAGGAGGAGCAGCATAGAGGAAGACCTTCTGTCTGATAGTTCATTCCCCAAGCAGCCGCAACGGCTGAGCTCAACCAATTTGAAGCCAGGAGTCCAGAACTGCTTCTTCCAAGTCTCCCATGTGGGTGCGGTGCCCCAAGGCTTCAGGTCATCCTCGTTTGCTGTCCCAGGCCACAAGCAGAGAGCTGGATGGGAAGTGGGGCCGCCGGGATTAGAACCATCACCCATATGGGATCCTGGTGCATACAAGGTGAGGACTTTCATTGCTATGCTATCATGCTTGGCCCAGAAATATTTCTTTAATACATAAATAGTATAAAACGCTATTTTTTTTAGTAATATTAAAATCACCATTTTTGAGAAGAGTAGATTTTTAAGATTCATTTTATTTCTTTATTTGAAAGGTAGAGTTACATAGAGAGAGTCAGAAGTTTGAAGAGAGACAGAGAGACAACTCTTCCATCCTTTGATTCACTGTCCAAAATGGCCATAATCAGCCAGAACTGGGCCAGACTGAAGCCAGGAGCCTGAAGCTTCTTATAGGTCTCCCACATAGGTTACTGGAACACAAGCAATTGGGCCATTTTCCATTGCTTTTCTAGGCATATTAGCAGGGAGATGGATCAAAAGTGGGATAGCTGGAAATTGAACCAGAATCTATATGCAATCTCTGCATTGCAAGCTAAAACATAACCAGCTAGGCAATCACACAGATCCCTAGAAAAATAATTTGTATCCTCAATATTTATATGTGGAAAAGAGAATTGGCAATGCGAAGTTAAAAGATCCTGCTATTTAAAAGTGTGCCTTGTCTTAGTATTCTTTTTCTACTGCTAACTCTAATTGATTTTACTAATTATTTTTAATTCATATGTTCACATTATAATTACAGATTATAGTAGGAGCTTTGGCATGAAATGGAGTGGAAGATTCGAATTATTGCAAACCAACTTTGAAAATCAGAAGTACAAAGAGCTCAATAATAGAACAGAATTTTTATATTAAAAGCATATGATGACTTTTCAAAAGATTAGAGTCATCATTCTGATTGCCACTTTAATATTTCCACAATATTGGGCAAGTAACCTAAATCTTTTTGTTCTTTCATTTATCATCTGTAGCACATATTAAAATTAATTATAATTTCAACATACTTTTTATACATGAATAATACCAGGCCATGATTTACACATCAAAATGTATTGGAAACACTATTTCTAAACTCATAACCTACTTATTCAATCAAATATCCCTCTTACATTCACCTTATCAGAACTGTCTCTTGAGTCTACATTAATATGCATTTAAAAATTATAATATGGGAACTATAAATAAAATATTAGTATATTTAGAGCCTATCACTGAGAACTTTGTCACAAAATTTCCTTAAGCATTAGATTAAAACATTAAATACAGTGTTTTATTTACTATAAGATCAAAGTTATAGTTAAAATAAATATATCAGACGAGATCAGGCGTGTTCATGGTGGTATATTTCATCGAGTTTGGAATGCCGAGATTGGCAACGATTCAGAACTGTTGCACTATCAAAACCAGTTGAGCAGTGCCCTTGGAGCATGTCCCATGTTCGGGACCCTGGGATGGTTGGGAGGCTGGGTGGGGTTTCTACCTCTAACTCTCCCATTACCCCAGATACAAAGAGAGAGAGAGAGAGAGAGAGAGAGAGAGAGAGAGAGGAAACAATGGTCTTACACACTTTCCAGAAGCCCTTGGTCATTTGTGCCCTAATCAACTATGTAAAGATGATCAAAATAAAATAATAAATATTTCAAAAAATAATAAGATAAAATAAAACCTTTATGACCCCTCCAAAAAAGTAGCTATGTCTACTTTTTGTGTTTTGAAAATCTCACAGAGGCTGTTTCACAACCATGAGATAATTTATTACAGGAAAACTGTACTGTCTATGGTAAAATACAAGAAGAAAAGGAATTAGATCATGGAATGCACTTGAAGTATAGCACACACTGAAGGCATTTATCAAGTATCAGACATCATAACTTCATACATTTGTAATAATTTACACTACAACCATCCCCATTAACTCATTTTTTTCTTATCTTATTGGAAAGGAAGATACACAGAGAGACGATGAGACAAAGATCTTCTATCCACTAGTTCACTCCCCAAGTGGCTGCAATGGCTGGAGCACATCTGATAGGAAGCCAGAAGCCAGGAGCTTCTTCCTGGTCTCTCACTCTGTTGTAGGGTCCGATGGCTAAGGACCATTATCTACTGCTTTCCCAGGCCACAAGCAGGGAGCTGGAGGTGGAGCAGCCGGGATATGAACCAGTGCCCACATGGGATCCTAGTGGACGCAAAGCAAGGATTTAGCCTCTAGGCTATCACGCCAGGCCCTAACTCTTACTTGTCCCAGTCTGTGATCTGAAAATATTGAATGAAATTTTAAGAAGTACATAATTCATAATCTAAATTTCTGTTTGGAGTAATGTGGTGAAATCTCATGCCACTGTCTTCTGTCCCATCTGGATGTCAATGAATTACCGCTTTGTTGGCATTTTCAGACTGTATACCATACCCAGCATAGCACTTAGTAGAGAGAGCACATTCATGGGAATTTTTATTATAGTTCACTGTTGTAATTGCTCTATTTTATCATTTATCACTGTGGTTCTCTTACTGTGTCTAAATTACAAACTAGATTTTATCATAGGCTTGTATGTACTGAAGCTTTACCTAAGGGGGTTGGTACTAGCTACTTTCAGGCATCCATGTGGATCTTGATACATGTCCTCTGTGGCTAAGGGGCTGAGTATTGTGTAATTTCAAATAGGAGGACTAAAAACACATTTATTCATTCTGTGTGCGCTACCTATTTTATTTGAGATAATATGGAGAAATAATTGGTATGAAATATTTGCAAGATGTTACTATTGCCACTCAATATATACATTGTGGTAGATGGGGCTGTGTGCGTGTTGTGTTCCAATGATCACCTTTCTCCCATATTTTGCACTATACTGTGGCCTGCCATGTGTTACTAAAGCAGCCTTCATGGACAACAATCTCTTCTGCATTTTAGTACTGTAGCAGCGTTGAGAGCTCACCACACTGGGCACTGGCCTGAGCTTGTAATCCTTAGCTCCAAGACGGGCGATATGTGGGTCTTGAAATGCAAGCTGCTCAGCACTGACAACTGTCATTATGGGCAATTCTGATCCTGTGAGTGCTATAGTCAGCTAGTGGTAAGGTAGACCAGAAGACTTGGTGTTCCTGTGTGGCTCTGGGCTGGGTCTACAGACTCAGTTCGTGGGGACCACCATGTGCTCTGGAGTCGTGGATGTCTATCTGGGGCTGTATATTTAGTTCCAAGACAAATATCGATGCTTACTTCCTACTCATTGGACAAACACTGTTTCTTTGCAGTTCTTCCCTAATTTGAGGGAAGTATGACACAAGTCATGTAAAACTGCTTTTTCTTATCTCTTCCATGGATATCTTCTTATTTTTTCTGGAGCAGAAACTATGATCCTTTACCTGATTTCTTCTGCTCAGGTAGGATTGTTTTTATGTCAGTATAGAAGTTCAACTTGAGGAATGATTGCTAAAAGGGTGTATCCCCTTCATCCTCTGCCTCTCTGTAATGATCAATTAGGAAAATATACAAATATTTCTGTCCCTGAAGTCACATTGCTTTTCTGTATTTTCTTATCTTCTTTCTAGCTATTGTGAAGTTTTAAAGGTAAAGTTAATTGGCTCAGTTAATTAGTCATTGTAATTAGTAAAATTTTATAAGGTGGATCAAGGAAAGATATAATGTAATACCATTATTTAATTTCCTCTGATCAAGTCATGAGTCTCCATTATCTAGTGCTGATTGTGTTTAGGGTTCTAGTCATTAACTTGATTGCCTGTAGGAAAGTAAGGAGAGGATAAAATTACTTGTCTTTAAGAATATAAATTGATATATTATGTTTTCCTAATGGCCTAAGTGAAATATATGGTGAAGATAATAAAGATTAAATAGCTAAGACTTGGTTTGAGTTAGAGAATAGGAGTAAATGATATATCACCAAAAGGGGACTATATGTTGCAATGTTCTGAATAGTGTCATCAAGTGCATTTAGGCTGATTTTATCTACGGAGTCAGCGAAGTGCTTGAGAATAAGCGATGGGCGTGATTCTTTACAGCTACGAATTGAATGAATTCCACTTTACCCATTTACATGTTGCTATAGTTGATCAAGTTAGCACCAAGTGAGACAGAGTTTGTTATAGCCCTAATTGAAAGATGAGAAAACTACAAAAGCGAAATGACTTGGTCAGTACCGAACAACTAGTGAGTAACTTAGCAATAATAAGACTCTGAGTCCTAGTTTTTTTAATTAAAGAGATGTTTCCAGAATATTTCTTTCTCCATCTGCTGGTACTTCTTGGTGTGTAAAAAGGAAATAGAAATCCAAAACGAGGCACTGAAAGAATTTAAAACTACAATGTTAAATTTTAAAAATATGAAATGTTGGTACTCAAATAATCCTCAAGTATGAATATATTAAAATATTCATAAATGATGTGTTGAATTATTCCATGTAATGAAGGAAAATAAGAATGCATATTACAAATATGATTCATATATCAGAAAATACTAAATTGTACCAATGATTGTACAAAAGTTAGAGTTTAGTACTTCATTAATATTCTCAATCAGATTTTACATTAATGATATATCTGCATTATCCTGCAGGGTTCTCTCATATAAGAATAACACCTTGTAATTTTCCCACTGAGTGATTGCTAACTTTGTAATTAAATGACTGGCATTCTGAGTCATAGCACCACGGTCATTTTTAGAGTGACACTGGCCATTATTTAAAAAAAAAAAAGATAGGGCCCTAATGTCTGCGTAATTTCAGGAAAGGTTGCTGCCTCTTGCTGCTCTCATCATCCTGAGAACACCACCACTGACCTGGGGTTCCCAGACAGATGAACTTCACAGGTCAAAGTTTTTGGACAGTCTGCTTTCTTTCCGCCTCATCAGTCATTTCAGGATTCCGAGGGCCGTGATGTTTCAGTCATGACACTCAGAGCACAGTGACCTAAAACCAGCGCTGTGTCACTGTCATTGATTGCCTTGTACTGTTCCAAGAACTGTTATGAAACCACATAGCTTCATGTTGCTATTCTTTATGCATTTGTATCTTTCAGTTCTTTTTAATTTACTTAAGTGTGAGAGAATATAGACACATACACAGAGAGAGAGAGAGAGAACAAAATGAGAGAGACAGAGAGAGAATGGAGAGCAGGCATCAGGAGTGGGCAAGAACTGAAGCCAGGATTTCAAACCAGGCCTCTCAAGCAGATGATAAAATCCCACTTCTTTAAGCCACACCCAGTGCCTCCCAGTGTCTGCATTAACATGGATCTGGACTCTGGACTGAAACAGGAACTTAGATGTGGAGTATACTCATCTTAGCTGCTCAGCTAAATGCCCAACTGTGGGCACTCTTTTTGTTTTCCAAGATGCTGCTTCTCAGGTATGTCCTAAAAAGACTGATAGCAAGATTCCTTTATTGACGGGCCCGGCAGCGTAACCTAGTGGCTAAACTCCTCACCTTGAATGCACCATATGGTTGCCGGTTCTAATCCCTGCAGCTTCCCATCCAGCTCCCTGCTTATGGCCTGGGAAAGCAGTCGAGGACGGCCCAAAGCTTTGGGATCCTACACCCTTGTGGGAGACCCCAGCTTCGGACTGGCTGCGCTCACTTGGGGAGTGATTCATTGGACGGAAGAGCTTCCTCTCAATCTCTCCTCCTCTCTGTATATCATTACTTTGTAATAAAAATAAATGAATCTTAAAAAAAAGATTCCTTTATTGATACCTTTTAATGTTCTTGTTATTTTGAAACAAAAGGTGTTACCATGACTCAGCTATTTCTGACATCCAATTGGACTATTTTATTATGTAACTCAAAGTTAAATTTCTGGCTCCAGTGGTGCAGAGGATGAAGGTGCTGCCTACAGTGCCAGCACCCGTATGAGTGCCAGTTTGTGTCCAGCTGCCCCACTTTTGACCCAGCTGCCTGATGATGACCTGAGGAAAGCAGCAGAAAAGGGCCCAGGTGTTTGGTCCTCTGCCACCCACACGGGAGACCCAAATGGAGGTCCTGGCTCCTTGTTTCTGCCCGATCTGGTTCCGGTCATTGTGTCCATCTGAGGAGTGTGGCAGTCGATGTTAGCTATCTTTGTCTTTGTCTCTCCTCTCTGTATGTCTTTCAAATAAATCGGTGCAACTTCAGAAACAAAATGAGAAATAAAATGGGTTCTCCGTTACACAAAATAGCTGATTGATTTAATATTGCAGATTCATGCTGACAAAGTTCATAAGCTTTTGTTTCATTGATGACTGAAGCTGGGATTTACGGATATCTGGATGACTCCAAATTTGATTACAAGGCAATGGGGGTTGGCCTCAGTTTATATCATAACTGTGGCCTGCATTTTTATGTTTCCTTATTCCCAGCATGATGATTTTTTTAGTTTGACTATTATTGTCATCACATGTTTAGCGTTACTGTCATTTTTTCCATTGATATTCATGCATTGTAAACTAGAATTTCAGTAGATTTTTGAGATTTCTTGTTCTTTGATTTTGTTTTAAAATATTTATGGAGATTTTCGTTCCAGTTAATTGTTGCTGATTTGCATTTAAAACTCCTCAACTGTAGCAGCTGTGGCACAGTGGTTTAATCCTGCTTTGGTAATCCGTGCTTTTTTGGAGAGTTGTTTCAAATCTTTTCAGATCCAAGCCCTGTTACTTCCTGCTAACGCATCTTGGTGTGAGGCAGATGATAACTCGACTACTTGGGAGCCTGTTACATGTGTGAGCAACCTTGTGGAGTTCCAGGCTGCTAGCTTCAGCTGCGCATTGGGCATTAAGAATGGAAATCTGTTGCAGATTAAAATAAATATTAATAAATTGAAACTCTTTAGGAAAGATACTGTAAGAGAAAATTCATATTACATGTTTGGAAACATACCCAGAAACCAATGGCCCCGTGAGGCAAGATTTAATCAATCAGATTAATCAGTTGGCTGTGTGTTCCCAGCTTTGTAGAAGCCCTGGACCTGATCTTCTGATCTTACAGTTATTGGGCTATATTCCTGCCTTTTGGATAGAAAAGTAGAATTTTTTTTTTTCCTAACATAACAGTTTGAATGTAATGGATTTTCCTGATTTACAGCTTGAATGTCTCTGATCATGTCACTGGTTGTTCTCAAGTTTCTGTACAGCTCAGGTGAATAGTCTGCCCTTCTACGTGCTGTTGTGGCGATTTTCCTGAAGTTTGTATCAAGTCATACAACTTCAACTGTCAGGGCTATAATAATGAGAACATTCTCAGTTCAGAAAGGTATACTTTTCAGCATCATTTACAGCAATTTAATATAATGTTACTACACAGATATTTTCACTGGCATTTAGAAAAACGTTCAACTAAAGCAGCAACTTTCTGTGGATAACAAGCATAAAATGTTCATAAAGAATTTGCTGCATTATAAATGGCAACAGAACTTGAGTATGTATGTACTAAAGAAGATTTCAGGAAGTAATTTGAATCATGAACGATGACATTATTTTAAAACACACAAGATTCAAGGAATACTTCACAATTTTAGGAACACTAATGTTAATAAGCCATATACATGTGGATATAATATAAAGATTTAATGTCACTTCTCAGTAACAATATTTCTTATGCAACTTAATCTTTTTAATTTAACATTTCTCTTTTTAAAAGACTTTAGAATTTGGTATGGTGCAGTCAAACTTGGAAATTTTATGGTTATCATTAAATAAATGAGGAATTTTAGGGAATGTTGGCAGTAAAGGTATACTATTGAGATGTCAGCATTTAGAAAGAGCTTACAGACAAAAACTTTAGTTAACAATAAAAGAACAATATGGAAGAGATCAAATGATCCCTGAGACATTCCAACAAATAATACCGTGGACTATGAAACCCAGGTGAAGTAGGCTTACAGAGTTTTCTTCCAGCTGAATAGGAACAAGGCAAGGACATGCCACCCAAGAAAGGAAATGATTGCAGCGTTCAAGAATTCAAGGAAATCTTCTTTTATATTGAATGATGTGAAGATTGAGTCAGACGATTGGATTTTATAGTTTAAACTTTATTTGGCGAGAAGAGTATCAGCCAAGTGATGTAAATAAGAGGCTAAGTAGCGCTAAACCAAGAAAGAATTAGAGGATAGGACAGACATTCCTGGTAATTACACTTTTTGTGAGATCTTTGTTTGAAAAGTAATCAAGTAAGAATTTGATGTTAAAAAAATATTATTCTTTTATATACTGGAAACACTTTTTCAAGTTTATCTCGTGATAGAATGGATCTAATAGAGATAGTTTTTTTAATGCAAGTAGAATGTAATATGTTATCTAAATTAATATAGATATTGTAAAAGTGGATAAAATGGGTTTTAATAAAATGTATTTTGAAGTGATGTTGATAAAATACCAGTTAAAGATACTCATAGCTCAAATCAGAATGTCGTGGTTTCATGTCTTTCTATTGCACCTAAGTTTGACTCTTGCCACCTGTGTAGAAACCCTGAAGTAACTTTCAACTACCAACTTTAGGGGCAGTCCAGATCAGAACACTGCGGATATTTGGGGAATGAAGCAGAGGATAGAAGTGCTCTCTCTCTCTCTCTCTCATATGTTCACTCTCTTTTTCCTCCTCTTCAATTAGTAATAATACACTTTGGGTGATCCTGCTGGGTTGAATCTGGACCTGTTAGCGGTTTCACTGAGGACAGCTCACACAAGCAGCTCTTCGCAAAGGCCTGAGGCAGGAGGTGATAGAGAGATGTATGCAGGCTGTATATAAGCTTAAGCAACGTTGAAAATGGGCAGTCTATATCACCAACTCAAAGCAAAAAGAACTCACATATAAGCGCTATTTTTATCTGCTAAATTTATTCCCATTATGATATGAGCCAGTGACTCTAACTTCACTATAATATGTACCAAAATCAAACAGCCATATTAAATGACAGGAGATAAAGTTTTCAGCACTAGAGAAAAAAAAATAGCAGAGAAGTAAAAGCAGCTTGTTTGCTTGGTTCATATGATAATGGATGAGAGCTGGAAATTACAGCATGAAATATAACATAGGTAGGCATGGATTAATAGATACGTGAAATCTTACAGGCATGTGAATATACACTTTCAAAGGAATACATGCTTGGTCTCTCAGCTGGGAGGTTGACACATTGAGACTGCAAAGGCAATGAGCTCACATAGATCTTTGTGTCATTTTTCACTAAAACAAAATGGAGATCTTGTAGGATTATGACATATAATAAAGAAGCCTGGTATATCATGTATAATAAAATAAGTAAGGCTAAACAAAATTGCACAAGGAATACAGGCAGTAATTAAGATAAATCTGTATGCCAAAATTTGATCAAGAACATAAATAATGTTGTTAGAACCTAAAATTTAAAAAAATGCCTGTTAATACAGATAATGTAAGCAGTTCATCCCAAAAGCTGCGAATGTCATAATACACATGACTCTCCCCTCTCTTTTTTTAAAAATATATTTTTATTTTGAATTCTGAATTATGTGGTACAATTTTGTATAGGCTGGGATCCGCCCCTCTGCAAGCTTCCACCCCCTGACAGATTTTCCCCGTTTTACTACAATAGTGTAGTCATTCATAAGGAATCGGGATTCTATTAGTCTCTTATTTAAGTGTACCCCGACATTGTTGGTACAGACAGTGTCAGGCAGTCCAGCGTCTCATTGTCTTCACATGTCCAGCAGTTTCATTAAGAATCTATCTTTCATCTGAAAGCCGGGATGCATGTTCCGTTATTCCCCCACATCTATATATTATAGACACCAGTATTCCATCACTATACATTTCCCCTCTCTTTTAAAGTGAGAAGAGATACAGAGAGACAGATCTTCTGGCTGCTGATCCATTCCCAAGTGGCCTCAACAGCTAGATCTGAGCTGATCCAAAACCAAGAGCCAGGAGTTTCTTCCAGGTCTCCCAAGTGGTTGCAGGGTCCTAAGGCTTTGGGCTGTCCTTGACTGCTTTCCGTAGCTATAGTTAAAAAGCTTAACTATAGTTAAAAAAAATCAGTAATTTTTGCAGGCAGTTTATCTAGCAGATAAGCAAGAGTGAGGAAACCCACATAAGCACAGCGAGTGCTTGAGCTTGATTTCTGTCTGTTCCTGACTCCAATTCCGGCTGTTGCCGCCCCGGAGACACAGAAGTGATGACTAAAGTAATTGGGTTTCTGCCATATGTGTTTGGGAAAAGTGGACGGAATATTTAAATCTCAGTTTCCATCTCTTGCTATTGTGTATCTGGAACATGAACCAGCACCTATGAGGTCTCCATTTCATTCTCTCTTTTTCTCCCTCTCTAACAGATAAATAGGAAATATATATTCTGTTAAAAATAACAATCACAAAAAGGTAATAGAAACCGGTTTCACTTATTTCATTAAACTTACAATAAATATTTTAGTGTGGTTCCCTGTGATACACTGTTGGCAATATAATAACCCACACATAACCTACGGATTTATAGGATTGTGGAAATGTCACTGTGTGTTTAAATTGAATAAAAATGATAGTGTGTCCTAAATGCTATAAGGCAGGAAACCTTGCCATAAAACAATGGGGCAGAGAACATTTGTAGTGATTTCCCTTGGCAAGTTATGTTTAAACTTTTCAGAATTTCACAAGATAAAAAGGTACAGGATAGGCTTGTTTTGGCAAAACTCCAGGAATTCATGTTGAGTAGATTACAAGGCACTATAAATAAGTCATGACTGTCTATTGAGTAGGGTGCACTTTCTGGCAAGTAGGCAATGCACACGGGTAAACATTTGAAAGAACAGAAGTTATTACGTCTCAACAAATGGAACTTTAAAACAAAGGGGCCCTGTCCAAAGTGCGTCTAAAAATAAATGAATATTTTATATAGTAAATTGCTTTTTTGTTCATTAAACTCCTTTAGGCATGTTCCCAATAACTTTTTTTTTCCTTCTAAAAGTCACTTATACATACATAATAAGAATCTTTTACACAAGGCTGATACCTTAAAAAATATATATCTATTTGTTTACTTATCTTCTTGATTTTACTTGAGGGGGAAGAATGAGAACAATACAGAGAGAAAGACAACGGTGAGCTTCCACGTCCACTCATATCATTCAGAACTAATTTAGTCAGGAACTAAAGCCAAGTAACAAGCCAAGAGATGCCCTGCATTTCATCTAGAGCATATTTTTTTTTCTGTAAAACATTGCATACAGAAGAAAGAACTATTACAGCGAATGCACAGACATTAATGTAGGGATAAACAAGACACAAAAAAGCAAGATAACATGTTTCCAAAAGAACACAGTAATTTTTCCAGAGTTAGATTCTAAACTGAAGCGCATCTATAAGATGCCAGAAACAGAAATTAGTTTAGTGTTTGTAAGGAAACTCATTGTGAAACAAATTGATACAGATAGATGAAAGAAATGCTTAAATAAATTCGTGTTATAGATAAGAAAATATTGCTAAGGAGACAGAAATCATTAAGAAGAACCAAGTAGGGATGCTGGAAATGAAAAGTTCAAAGAGTAAAATATAATGATAATTGAGAGGCTTAACTGCAGAATAGATGAACCAAAAGAATTTCTTATTAAAATGACAAAATTTTTAAGTAACCCAATCTGAGAAAAGTGAAAGAGAAAGGAGTTGAAAAGAAAGAAGAAAGTGTATGTGAAATATGGGATATCAATAAATGACCAAATAATCCTATTATAGGCCTTTTTAAAGGAGAAGAGAATCTGATCACTTAAATAATCGTGGAAAAGCCACCAGATTGATCCTAAAAGAGACATGAGCATCCAGGTACAAAAAGTTTAGGAAGCTCACAGACTCCAAACTGGCTCAGCAAAGAGATAATCTTCTCCAAGCAGATTTCAGTTAGCATAGGAAAAGAAGAACAAAAAGAAAAAAAAAAAGAAACAGAATTAGAGATAATGAAAGATACAAAATAGAATTAGAGGTAAAGAAAGAAATGTTACAACTGGAACTACTGCAGTACAAAGGGTCATATGAAACTAGTATTAAAAGATAAAATCAAGAAGGTATAGAAAATAGATTCACATAACCCATAACATGTAAAAATCAAACTATAAACACAATGTTCATCAGGCAAAATTCTGGGGAAGGCTGACTTAACTTTTGAACACTTAACAGTGTTTAAAGATGAACTAACTTCAATATATATCAAACTCCTCCAAAATATGGAACTCTACCAACACTTTTAATGAGGCAAAATTTACTCTGATGCCAAAGCTATGCAAAGACACAGTATGAAAAAAAAAAAAACCCTACACACCTGTACCCTTGCTAAACATAGGCCCAAAGATTCTAAACAAAGTAATGGAACATATATTCCAAAACAACTTCAGAGAGTTCACACATCATAATTGAGAAAGATTCATCTGAGTAATGACAGTTGGTTCAAAATTTACAAATCAATAGATAGTATAAATTTTATCAAGAGAATGAACAAAAATCACTCAGTCACTTTAATAGGTACAGAGAAAGCACTGGATAAGATTCAATACTCAATTATTATATTTAAAAATTCACACATTAGATGTAGAAGGAATGGTTCTAAAACTTATGAAGGTTTTATTTGATAAATCAACAGCTAGTATCATACTAAATAGGGAAAAGCTGAAAATGTTTCCTGGAACAAAGAAGCATGTCCATGTCAACACTTCTTGAAAACCATGCAGAAAATTATACTTAGAGCAGATACGGAAGAGAAGGAAACAAAGGGCTTCAAAATCAAAGAGGGTAAAATCTCTGACTGCAGAAGACACGCTGTCATACATGGAAAAACAGTCCGCCAAAAAGCTGCTAGAACTGATAAAACTAATTCGGTAAAGTTACAAGTTTTGAAATAGGCCTATAAAAATAGTGACTGAGATTATAAAATTGCTGGAAGAATATGTGGGAGAAACACTTCAAAATACCAGTGTAGTTACGACACCTTAGAAAACAACCCCCTAACACAGGAAACTGAAACAAAATCAAACAGGATTATGTTAAACTCATGAGATTCTGAATAAGAAAGGAAAAAGTTAACGGGTAAAGAAACACCCAACAGAATGGGAAATGATATTCACAGCTACTTATATGATGAAAGATTAATATCTAAAATATATCAACAACTTTAAGAACCCAACATCAACAGTAAAAAGAGAAAACAACCAATCCAGTTAATAAATTGACAAACGGCCTCAAGAAGCAGTTCTCAAAACAAGAACTTCAAATGGACATCAGCCTGGTCAGAATTCAAATGACAGAGTAACACATATTGGCATAGCGAAGGAAATGGAAGAACTTAATGTTCTGTTAGAGAGGGAAATATAAATGTCCCTAAAAGTCTATCTTGTGTGGCAAAATGTACATTATGGAGGACATCATACTGAGTGAAATAAGCCAGACCCAGGAAAACAAATACCACATATTCTCTCTCTTGCATGTGGGAATTAAAATTTAAAGGGAAAAAAAAGCAAAAAACAAAAGTAAACAGTCAATTTCTGTGAATCTCCTATAAATAATGATAGCTGGTGTTTAGGTTGGTAGATAAAATGACCCTGTTCCATGTCAAGTACCAGGATTTGATTGGCACCTCTTGACTCCAGCTTCCTGTTAATGCAGATCCTAGGAAGCAACAACGATGGGCTCCTGGCACTCATGTGCAAAAACTGAATTTCCTTTCCGAGCTTCTACCTTCAACCCCATCCGATCCTTGTTGGTGACAGCGTGGAGGAAATAAAAACATAGATGGGAATGCTCTCTCAAATGAATGAATGAATGACATTTTAAGAAAAAGGAAACAGCTAACACAAAACAAATGTTTTGACCCCTTCTCCTCCCCAAATTTTTAAAGCACATTTACGGATAACAAAAATTTCTATATTATTTCCAAATATATGCCTTGGGAAAGGTCATAGACGTGGTTCTTCCTTACTTCCATTTGTTGAAACGATGTCTTCAAGATTTCTATAAAATTTTTCTTTGAGAATGGTCAAGTACGTCCTTTGAATTTGTTTAGATGATTTCTGCGTCCAGTTTCTGAGCTCCTGAGAACTCTTCAAGTTCTTTATCACTCAGCGGAAAGTCTAGCACCATAGAAAGTAACTGACTCATGTGTCTCATAGCTCCAACACAGAGTCTGAGTCCATTTTTTTTAAATTTTGTTTGAGTGTTTTTATCTATGATTTTGTGGTCCCTCTTTCCTTTCTGCCCAACATATTGACAACCTGGGGAGTACAGGTTCGTCTTTGTTTTGTTCAACTCATACCAATCCAGCTGAAACGTTTCAATAGGCCTGAGGATGAACCCACAAATCCCCCGAGTCACCATCCACTCCTTGATCTCCCAGGGTCTTTGCAGATTTGCTAGTGAAGCCTGCTGTGCATCCACAGAAAACCTCAGAATGTGAGGAATCAACTTCACATGCCTTGTTTGTGCATGTGTGGTGTCATCAGTTTCAAAATCCTTCCAAACTCCGCAGAAGGGATCAGTTAACAACAAATGGGTAGAGCCCTTTGGTGATCTCTGTCTTAGTTGGCTAGAAATATTCATCTCATATTATCACGACAGAAGGCCATTCATTGGAGGCACACGAAATTACAGGTCATCCCCAATGGTAAGCAGTAACAAAGACATTTTCTCTGAGCTTATAGTACATGTTCTCAGAACCAAAATTTCATTACTATACAAGTGTTAAGAGAAAATTGTTTGATAAATTAAGTTTAACAGAGTTTAACTGAGCACAGAACAGTTCATGAATTGGAATGCCCTCAGAACTAGGAGTTCAGAGAATTGCTCTCTCCCAAGGGCTGGTGGTATTTATGAAGCGAAAATCGAAATGAGGCAAAGAAATAGGTTATTGGGCACAGTTTGACATTTACCTTACTTGAGCAAGGTCTGAATAGTTAGTCACTTGTGATTGACTAAACTTGGCTGAGGTTCAGCTATTTGTTACAAACGTAAATTCTACATTGTAGTTTCAGTTAATTCGCATACTAAATTAAATTTCTGTTCAGTACATAGAGACTCAAAAGATGGAGGAATTTGGTATTATTCATCTAAGTATAGCATTTTTATTTAGAATATTATCTTCTTGATTTCAACATCATTGCTTTGTCTAAGTGTTTTTATTTTTTTAATCCTAGCCTTATAATATTGGATGGTACTGATAAGCACATTTTATTTTTATACCTCATCACATTTTATATTCTTGTTAAGAAGATTTGTTTATGTGAAAGGAAGAATAACAACAAAAGGAGACAGAGAGACATATCTTCCATCTGTGGGTTTGTTACCTATGTGCGCTCAATAACCGGGGCAAGGTTAAGATGAAGGCCAAAGCAGGAATTCTAGCAGATGTCCTACAGGGTGACAGGAATTCAGTCACTTTAGCCACGGTCCTGACTCCTAGTTACGTTAACAGAAGGCTGAAAACGAGCACTTAGGTGATTTCAAGCCAGTCAGTAAGATGTGGATTAAATCATCCCATGCATGGTGTTTATCAAGCAATTGAGACAGGCCCTCCAATGAGGCACTTTGTTACAGGATCACTGTAGTAAGCAGTGCCTTGTGCATTGTGCCAAAGCCACCAGCGTTACATTCCTAAAGGCAATGATTAACTAAGAATAATGGTATTTCTTGTGTGAAACATAGTCAGTTGTTTGCTTGAATCAGTAATTCTACATTATGGTGCAAGGTGTATTAACAGGAGATTGCAAATTCTAATATAATTGAAAACAAACCTTTGATATTAATATAACCCTGGGTAGAGCTGTTGAGATTTTTGTACTGAATATATAAAAATTTGCTAAGTACACTACATCCACAGCCTGAGCAAAGTTCCACTGGTTTTTTTTTGTGAGCTTTATTAAAGTATAATTCATGTAACATATACTTGCTTAATATTACATGGTATAGTTGTGAATTTGTGCAGTCATTACCACAATCTAACTCTACCCTATTAGTATCTCCCTTTACAGTATTCACTAGCTTGTACTACCTGTTCTATCACCTATAATATCCCCATTCCATAATTCAAGCCACCACTAACATTCTTTGTGCCTGTTTTTGTCATTTCATGGAAATGCAAATACTCTGTATGAGTACAAAGCATATAATTTTTGTAGTTGACTTGGCTTTAGGATGTTGGGTGATTCTATACATCTTTATAGATTATAAATAGCCAAATCTATGCTTGTACCAAGTGTTTCTCCTGGCCCTGTGGCCAAAGCAATTGTTGTTCTTTATATGTATTATTTATTACCAAATTTCTAATTTTTTTCAAGTAGCTCAAATTAGATTCATCAATAGCACAATCAGCAAATCTGTAATTCAATTTACAACATATTCTATGTGTGTGTTTTTCTCCAAAATTAATAAAAAATGACAAGTAATTTAGTGGCAAAGGCTTACAACTCAGCCGTTTCTTATTCTCACCTTTGTCCTTGGTCAGTGGGCTTCAAAATTTGATATATTATTATTTCCTAAATTATGGCTATTACCCTGTCCACATCATTTGTTTCCTTGTTGATTAACATGTTTACCTGAAGCATCATAATAATTATGCATAAATTCAGATTTTCTCTGTAATATCTACTTCCAATTTATAGTAATATTTTCATCAAAAGTAACCAAAAAAAAAAAAAAACCAAATCAAAGTTTAGCCTCCTACTTTCCTGGTTGAAACCTTTCGCTATTTTAAAGATCTCTTGACAAATGAAAGAAAACAGCAATTAAAATAGTGTTCTGCTAATATAATTTAATTAAAGTACTGCTTAACTAATGATCTCACAGAGTTTGTAGAACCTTGTTGTCAACTCCTTGTTCTTTCCTTCTCTTTTTACAGACTCTGGTTTCATAACTGCTAGTACATTGAAAGTTTTTGCATTGGTCAAAATCTGAGCTTTAAGGAAACAGTCAAGATTGATGAGTATGATTGACTCATCATGACTTCGCACAAACGTCCTTTCTGGCCAGCTCAGAGGGCTAAAGCGTCTTGAGCTTTACAGGTTGATAATGGGAATTCCTAAGTGAAAACTTGGCAGTTGTCAGAATTATGGAGACTAGAACTTGAATATTTAAAATTCAGAAAATATGTTTACAGATGAAACATAGGAATTTCCATGACTGAGCCGTTACACATCACGCTCAACTTCCCATTCTATCATACTGTTGCTTTCTTTGCTCTTGTCTTTGGACCTTGCTTTCTTTCTTTGGCACTAACTGTAGTTTTTCTGCCTTATATGTCCACTCACATCTATTTGTTGTCACCTCTCTACTTTAGCCTTAATATATTTTATTTTTTTTATTGTCATCTTAAGGAAGAGAGTGTTTCCATCTCTATTCACTCTCCATGTGTCCGTAACAGGCAGGATGGAGCCAAATGGAATGCAGGAGCAAAGAACTCCATTTGGGAATCTTAGGCAGGAGATCGGGCTCCAAGCATTCTGATGGTCATCTGCTGCTTTTCAGGGCACCTTGGCAAAAAGCTGGGTCAGAGCTGAAAAAACCAGAACTTAATTTAGAGCTGTGATAAAGGATGCTGACATCCCAAGCTGCAAGTCACTTGTTGGCAAGGTGTTTCTATTTCTTTAAACAACAACGAAAAGATAGCAATGGTTCTCTGCAAAGTTTTTAGCATGGTTAGTGACTATGTAAAAAAACACATTTTTGCATATGTTAATTGAATAGGCAACCTAATGAAAAAAAAATATATACTAGTAACATAAAACATGTTGAAAGCAGGACAGCCTGGTACAAAGAGTCAAGCCACTGTTTGGGACTCTGACAATGCGAGCTTGGAAGCTGAGAGGCAGAACTTGATACGCTCAGTCCCTTGCAACCAACATGATGGACATACTGAGCTGTAGGCCCCTGCTCGGTCTATTGCAGGACTATGGCAAGTGAACCAACACACATGAAATCTTTATCTCTGCCTCCCTTCCTCGGTCTCTCATTCATACACACACCCCCTGGGTCATGCTCTTCCTTTCAAGTCAATCATAGTAAAATAAACATTGAAATTTTGAATATACATCTTGAGTTTATAAAACGAAAAAAGCTGATTTTATGTTAAAGATCGTTACTAAGTACATGCAGAAAAATAGAAATCAGGTACTGATTGTAAAAGTCTAGTTAGCATTTTTTTAAGTCTCCAGTCAGTGATTTTAAAAATAGTAGCAATCAGCAACCGAATCATTTAGTTTCAGATACACATTAAATACTTTGTTATTAACTCAAACCAAGAAATAGAATCAGAAAAATATCAAAGATAGATATTCCTCATTATTATATCAAATGAACAGTATGGCTGAAATTTCATAAGATAGTGTAAATTAGCATTGAAAGGGGTATTGGCACATTTACACAGAGTTACTATTTTTATTGCTATGTATTCAAAATGAATTTTTGAACTCATCATCCAGGTTGATTGTGATATAAACTGGCATTGTTCACTAAGCACATTTTGTAAATGCTTAAAGTTGTTTGTGAGTCAGTTCCTAAAGTCATTTTTATACAAATAGCCATAATTTAGGAAGGATTTCCATAACGTATGTCGCAAGTTATGTCAGTGCTCGGTATTTCCACAGCCCCATCTGCAGCTTTGAAGTTCAGATCCTGTACACACCTGCTGGAGTCTCCATCTTCTTTCTGCTTGGAAGCTTTTGCTAACAAAAGGACTCTAATTGCTACAGACTTTGTGAAGGAGATAGTCTGCTAATTTACTTTTGCTTTATGCAAGATATGGTACTTGTGAATATGCCTTTCTCTAATTTACTTGAAAAAAGATTGCTTCTTGGAGAAAATTAATACCAAGTTGCGATTTGTTGAGTGAAGCCTACTGGGGATGAATATAGAAGGTAAAGGTAAGGCAGAAAGGGAATTTCTAAAGTGCTGCATGTGACGTAATGAGAACTATTGAGGGAAAAAACACCAAGAGTAAAGTAAATTGTAAGATCTAAACTGCAGTAAAAGCTAAATCCCACAGCGTTGTTTATAACTTGTCTTAAAAGCCCCAAGAATATTCTAGATGGAATTGATTTGTATTTTACCAGACTCCATAAGCAATGTATATATTGAGAATCAGAGGACCAGGGTAAAGACAGGAAAGTGAGTTCAGATGCATTTTCAGTGGTCCAGACAAGATCCGGAAGAGTTGAAGATTGATAGAAGCCTCTGGAAGATGAAAAACCAGAGGTAATCTGAATTAATTTTACCAGTATCAAATTTTCATGTAGAATAAGAGTGACTCTCAATTCCTGGCTTAGGCTATTATTTGGATTGTACCACACATATATAGGTGACAGAGTAGGAATTCATTTTATTCTAGAGAAATGATCATTGTTTGCTTAAATTTAGAGATTTACACACAGCTCTTTCGTAATTTATAGATGTAGACATTGTTAGGCATGGCACGGGTATAAATATGTGAAGCAACTTTGTGCTACATGAATATAAAAACCACATGTGAGACCTGAGAAATTTTTTCTAACACTTATTGCATTTGTGGTTGCAACTTTCTCTATTGGATTAGGTTTGACTTAAATATTTGATGTTTATTTGTTTTTCATGTCATAAAACTATTTGAAATAGACCACAATAATGGACATATTCAGATATGATATTAAAGGGCAGGGGAAAGCCATAAAAAAGGAGACAGGTAAATACAAAAGGTAGAAAAATGTTCAGAGAAACAATGCAATCATATCTCAGTTCCACGTTTTTCCCTGCGTCCTAATGGTTTTCCTGGCCAAAGCAAGATTTTTATCCAATTGATGTTTTAGTTCTTTTTCTGTGTTAGTGCTTTATACATGCGTACAGCTTGGGAGTTGCTTTTCACATCTGAGACTGTTGGAAGAACATGTTTGAAGTAATTTCTGCCACCTACCTTATATTACTTTTAGCTGTAAGGATTTTCTTGTATGTGTGTGTAAATTGCCAGGAAATACTCTCACCAGGAGAAATGGATCTTTGTATTGTCAAAATTTCAGAGGTTTCTGTGAGCCTATGCTTTCAGAGAAACAGATCTCACTGGCTTTGTAAAGGTATGCGATTGTCTTAGCATGTCAGGAGCTGCTTTGATCTTTCCCTTCCCAGCTAAGGAAAACTTTCAGGGCTCCCAAGCATCAAGGTGATATTAAACTGTAGAAGAACTTTGGTTTGGAAAACAGAGATGCACCTTAAAAACTTAAGGCTCCAAAGTCTTGCTCTCCAAAGCACAATGCTATAATATCATTCAGGTGTTTACCCAAGGTCACATATTTGTCATAAGAAATCATTAGGACAGTGATAGCTTAGCAGCTAAAGTCCTCACCTTGAAAGTGCTGGGATCCCATATGGACACCAGTTCTAATCCCGGCAGCCTCACTTCCCATCCAGCTCCCTGCTTGTGGCCTGGGAAAGCAGTGGAGGATGGCCCAAAGCCTGAGGACCCTGCACCCGCATGGGAGATCCAGAAGAAGCTCCTGGCTTTGGATCCTCTAAGCTCTGCCATTGTGAATCAACAGAAGGAAGAGCTTCCTCTCTGTCTCTCCTTCTCTCTGTATATCTGACTTTACAATAAAAATAAATAACAATAAAAAAAGGAATAATTAGGACAGCGTTCAACCTCTTCTGCCAGAACCTAAAGCCCTGACAACACATAGGCTACCTTTTGTTTTTGGTGTGTGACGTTATTGTTGGGAGCAGCACAAAATCAATCATGTTAACAGAACTTATCTGAAAATACTACCATATTAATAATTCACTCAAAATTAAAAATGATAGCTATTAAATTAAAATCTAGGAATTCTCAGAAGATATTTCTTATCACCTAACTAGATCCAAATGTTAGTTTTTGCCTGTTTAACTTTTTCTCTTCGACGCATTTCATGGCATTTGAACATGCGTTGGGGTCATTATCCTTTTTACTCCTCATTTTCACACTCAGGATATTCTTTCTCCCTTCATAAAAACACAGCTTGCACTTCCCTATTAGCACACATCCCAACTCACAAATGGCCTGCTTTTTGAGGTTTCTAGAGCTAACAGGCAATCATTGCCCAGGATAATGGTGTTTCCAGCACTCTGGGCCCTTAGCACCTTAGTCATACTTTTCTTGCTCCAGCCTCACTCACACATGGTCATTCTTCAGTGTTGGTTATTCTCAATTCTGACTGTTGCATTCTGCATCTTTCCTCATTTGCCTTAACTGCAATAGTAGAGAGCTGGACTAGTAACCCCTAGGAGCTTCATTTCAAGCGGAGTCATTGGGACAGTGACGCTTAATTCCTTGTAATTCTTACTACAGTACACTGATAATCTCTTCACAAAGTCTTCTCTGAAGAAAGTGTTCCATGGGTCACATCCTTTCATTTTATCCAATTTCATTGCAGTCATAGCTTTTATTATTATATGGCATTGGTGCTGTTTTTTTTTAATATTCTACTTAGCTCTGTTATAATGTAATTTCAATGAAATTAACAACAACAACAAAATTGATTCTTGAGCAGAAGGCAAAAAAAAAATCTATATAATTGACCCAGTATAGGCCCTCCATAGTAACAATTTACATATTTCATTTCATCTCACTCTCAGTGTGGTTTTTTTGGACAAGTTTTATTCTTCAATATTCCCTTGCTGATGACTATTAAGGTAAGTAAATATTTACTATCATTTCATTCCAAAATGTTAGAAAGATGGAAGAATGAATAGCCTCAAGTGAAATTAAGGGTATTAGCATGCTTTAGACACATTGGATAATTATTATGCCGATATATCAGAGATGAAGTTGAATGTCTGCCCCTATACTCTTAGTAAAAACCCACTGAGACTTTGCACATAGGGGTAATATCACCGGATTTATATTTCAACATTTAAGTCTGGTGATACTTTGCAAAAGATGTGGAATAGTTTAAAGTAAAATAATGTGTCTGATGAAAGCAAGGTTAGTATGCAAAGGAAAACACACATTAAATTCATGAATTCCATTGTACTAGCATTCACAAAGTATTAGCTTCCAGAGATTTACATGTGTACTTAGCTAATATATATATAATAATAATATTATATATTATATATTATATATATTATATATATATATATATATATATATATAAACCCCATCAGTGGAATACACAAAGTAACTTCAGTCTAGTCATGGCTAGAATGTTAATAAGAAAAATTACCAGTTGGAGTTACTTACCCCAATGGTGGGTTTATTGCTGTCGGCCAGAAAGTATACATACACACACACACATACACACACACACAATGTATTTGTATAAATATATATATAAACATTTATATATATAAACAATATATATATAAATCTTTTCATATGTTGACCTTTTTATTTGATAGAGCCATTAAGCCTTAGATTATAAATTGAACATTTTATACCAAAAACAAAATACTGACTTAAGAAAGAAAATATTTGAAGCACTGAACACATAAAAAAAGAGAACATTCACATATCCATACCGCCAGGTAGACAGAGCTGTTTTTCATAGTTATTTAATTGGGAATATTGACCTTTCCTATGAAATGATGATTGTAAATACTGCATTGGAAGAAAGCTGAAATAAATCACTGTTGAACTAAACTTTCAGCCAAACACATTCCGTTTCTGTTTTCAAAATTCATTCATCAAGATCGTGCTATACATTAGTAATATACTTTACTAGCAGGTTCTGATATTATATGCTAAATATTTACCACAATATGTTTCTCTGTACTGCTTGGTTCTAAAAGTAAGAAACAGTTATGAAACAAAATTATTCATGTCATAAAATTTGAAACTGTAGTAGTATACATTAGAGACCAGGAACATGTTCAGGAAGTCATGGTTTGAAGCTTCATCCTGGAAGAGAATAACTGAGCTGCATGTTAAATACAGGGAAAGAAATTTGAGGAGTGCCATGAGAAAAAACTGTTTTGGCTCGGAAGAAAATTACATATTTGTAAGTGGGTGTGCTACTGATAGAATTAAAAACAAAAAAAAAATTTATTTACTTTGTGTTTATAAAATATTACCCAAGCTGTCTTGTGTATATTTATTTTTTATTTGTATTACTGCCTGAAATATTTGGCATGTTTGTTTTAGCTATAATAATCATTTACTAAATGATTAAAATAATATATTTACTAGCAAGCTTCTATAGTTGAGTCTGATTAAGGCGGTAAAGCAAAAACAAGGGAGACATAAATCATTCCCTTGCCAACTTTCAAATTTGATAGAAAAGAGATTGTACAACCAACTATTGGAACTTCTCTCTGAATTTACAAACCATTCTGCCTTTCAATGGTGGAAAGTCACTTTCATAACAACAACAGTAGAAGGGACAAGAGCAATGATTAACTTATTTTATCATTTAAGTATGAAAACAGTGCACTCCATTGATATGAATTTATATAGAATCAATATTTCTAAGTTGATAGAATATCACATAGAATTTATGTAATATAACCCAAATCTCATTTATGCATATATGATGGCTGCTTGAATAATATCCTAATCTAGACAGCCCAAATGTCATTGTCAAGAGCTATAGAGTAATAGCTCATGAGACAGACAGCGAAGGTGCTTTTGTGGATTGAGAAACCACCAGGTACCCAGTTAGATTGAAGAAAGCACAAAAAAAGTCTGTTGAAATTTGTTTGTATTATGAGTTACGTCAAGCACCGTTAAGAATATGTTCTTCTGGGCCTGGCATGGTGAGGGCTAAATCCTGTCCTTGAACACAATGTGATCCCATGTGAGTGCTTGTTGGTGTCCCAGCTGCCCCACTTCCCATTCAGATCTCTGACTGTGGCCTGGGAAAGCAGTGGAGGATGGCCCAAGGTCTTGGGATGCTGCACCTGTATGGGAGACTGGGAGGAAGCTCCAAGCTCCTTCCTAGCTTCAGATCAACTCAGCTCCAGCCACTGCAGGAACCTGGGTAGTAAACCAGCAGATGGAAGATCTTTCTCTCTGTTTCTCCCCCTCCCTTGTAAATCTGACTTTCCAATAAAAGTAAATAAATCTTTAAAGGAAAAAAAAAAGAATATGATTTTCTACATAGTGTGTAATACCACAGAAGAATTACTCATGTTACATGCAAGCAAAAGTTTCTCTAGTGATCCACCTTTAATGTTCAATATTATGTCCTGGCATATGAATACTTCATATCACCTGAATGGATCTTAGAGAGATTATATGACTCATTCTGAGATTACCCCATTTTTTTCCTGGCTGTTTGGAAAGTTCTTCCACTTTTGATATTACTATTTCTTGGTGTTTTGTGCCCAAATTCTTTCCAAATGCTCCAGGAAACCATGTCAAATTATTGTCTTCTGAACCATTATCTAAATCTGATTGTACAGTTTTGTTTACTGTGATATAACCAGCCCCTACAGCATGAACTCTACAAGGATAAACTATGTTTGTGAATATGTTGATGTTATTTGGCAATAAGTATTCAAATCTCATTCATGCAACATGCTCATCTGAGGCAACTACACTGTGCTTATAAGAAACTTTTTTGTTGTTAAAATATTTATTAATTTGAGAGGTAAAGTTTTAGAAAGGAAGAAACAGAGGGAATGAGAGAGAGAGAAAGAGAGACAGTCTTCAATACATTGGTTCGTTTCCCAGATGGCCAAAAGACCTGAGGTTGGGCCGGACTGGAGCCAAGAGCCCAGAGCCTACTCCAGTTCTCCAGGTGGTTGCTGTGCCACAGTGCCAGCCTCTGTAAGAATCTCCTAATGAGAAGTGAGCTTGGTCATTTGTACTAATTGTACTGTAAATTCTCAGATTCTCATGTAGGATTGTTAGGACTCAGCAAACACTGTTTTGTTTGTTTTGATTCTATCTAACATAAGGCTTGATAACTGGCTGTCAGAATCTAACAATTTCTTTTAATGTGGACATTTCTTAAAGTTTTCTTGGGACACTTCCTGATAAACTCTCATTTTATGGTCATCATGCCTGTCATCAACCTAGAGGCTGTGGATTAAAATGCAGAATTTACCACTTCTTAATTGTATGGCCTTGAATAAGTCATTTAATCATGCTGCGTCCCTGTTTGTTGGTCTTTAAGATGAAACTGGCAGTGCTACTGAGTTCATGGTATTATATTAAAGATTAAGAAAATGAATACGTTCTAAATTGTAAAGATTTTGAAATTGAATTCTAGTGTAGGATACAATTTATATGGTTACATCCATCATTCATGTGAATGAGCACTAAATAGATTCATATAGCATTTTCAATGGCAGTTAAAGGGCTTAGTAACACCGTTTTTATAGATCTTTGTCATAAATATATATATATATATAAGAGTTGTCCATGTTTCATAAGCATTTTGAAGACAGACTAGAAATTACCTTAATGGATATTATCTCATTAACTGCTCATAAATGTTTCATAAAAAGTGATGTAATAATTTTCTGGATCAACACATCCCATTACTTTCTGGGTAACAATACCCTTTGCATTAGAATAGCCTACCCACACATCTACTTTATATCTCCATGTGGTATTTTGTTTATGATTTTCTAAGTATTTCCTTTCCTTTGACTATTTTAATTTCTATCAGTTATTTTCTTTGATAATATGTGTGTTTGTGTATGCAAATTTTAGGTGACAATACTTTCTATTGAATTTACTCTTTAATGTTAAGTTTCATATTCTTACTACAAGTTTTTTTTTAAGAAAATGACTTATTTATTTATTTGCTTTTAGCAAAGAATCAAATTTATTTTACTTGTTGCCACAGTATCCAGGCATATTGATGACTATATAGGTTCTGATGGGTTATTTATAGATTTTTCATGTTGCTTCAACATGCAAAGTTATGTCAGATGCAGATAAGGCTGTTCCATTTCTTTAGCCCAACTTTTTAAATTGATTACTGTTTCTTTTGGCTTACATACAAGATGGAGTGTTTGGTAAGCTGTCAAAGCAAAGGAGTGATGACAGACGTTTTTATTTTCTTTACATTGTTTCTAAAAATCTTTCCATTTGTTTGTGCAGTAGAGAAAAAGTGAGAGGATGAGGGAGAAATCTAACATTCACTGGTGTGTTCCATAAAGGCTTACATTATTCAGGTCTGGGACTCTTAAGTTGGTGGCAGGACCCTAACACTTGAACCTTCAACATTACCTCACAGGGTGCCCACCCCATCTACTTAACACTCAAAAAGGGAAAGCCCTTCAACATGATATAATGACCTGATTGACTAATGGCTGAAAATATCCTTTCTATTTCCAATTGGGTAAGCATTCTATTTGTTCTTTAAATCATAAATAAGTATATTCCTCTAATGTGACCATCATAAAAAGGTTATCTGTTAATAAAAGCAATTCAGTTGGTAGATTTTTTGAGGTTTAACTGACCTGTCTTCCTAAAAGAATCTCTGTAAACACGTATTCTTTTCTATGTGTGCTGTTGCACAAAGGGGCTTTTGCAATTCCGTTCATGAGCAAGACTAATGTGCAATAAGCATTCTACATATGTCCCTTAAAATGATTATATGTCTACATACACTGGCCTCATAAAGTAAATTAACAGTGTTCCATTTAATTTCCTCTATTCTCTGAGTAAGATTGAGTGTTTTTTAAAGATTTAACATCTGTTTGAACTACACATGATATGAGGTACAATATAACATTTTATAAAATAACTAACTCAAGGCACAGAGATGGGTTTCATCGTTGATTCACTCCCCATATGTTCTCATGGCTGGAGCTGGACTAAGGCCAAATCAGGAGCTAGAAGGGAAACCAAGGTCTCCCTCATTGATGGCAGATACACAATCATCTGTGACATTGCTACCACCTCTGATGGCCACATCAGCAGAAAGCCGATTCAGGAGTCAGAGCTAGACACTGGATCCAGTTCCTTCTGTATGGAACCCAAGCTTCACAGCCAGCATAGCAGTACCGAGGTTAAGCACCTGCCCTTGATGTGATGTTTTGCCTGATTTATGTGTCACACAATGATCAACATAAGGTCTTTTCTGTATCTACCATTTTATCATTCATTTATGATGAAATCATCCAAATTCCTTTTTATTATTTTAAGATATATAATGTATCATCATTAGCTCTATTAATCTTGCTATATTATAGAACATCAGAAGTTATTCCCCCTAGGAGTAACATTATATCTGTTGATCAACTTAAACTATAATAAATTAAACATGTGGTCATACCCAACTATAATGCCAAGGGGACTTGCTGTTGTTTATGAGTGAAAAAGTAATTATGTCTTAGACTTCTTCAAAAGTGGGGTTATGTTTAATGGTCGTTTCAAATAGATATGTTGGTATCTTAGAAACTGACAAGTGTGGCCTTATTTTGAAAAATATTATTTGCAAATTTTATTTAAAGATTAAAACCTGAATCCAAACTGGTTATATTCATTAGTTGATTATGTGTTATATCCAACCTCAAGTAGACAGGCATCTTTATGAGACAGAGAAAGACACAAAAGGAAAGAAGAGGTCATTTGAAGACAAAAAAGACAAAAAACATAGCCATGATCCAAATCACATTTCCGGTTACTACAGTTTCAAGGGACTGAGGACCGTTCTACTCTAGAACCTTCTTTTTTTTTTAAAAAAAAAAAAAAGATTTATTTATTTTTACTGGAAAGCCAGATATACAGAGAGCAGGAGAGACAAAGAGGAAGATCCTCTGTCCAATGATTCACTCCCCTAGTGGCCACAATGGCTGGAGCTAAGCAGGTCCAACGCCAGGAGCCAGGAGCCTTCTCCAGGTCTCCGACATGGGTGCAGGGTCCCAAAGTTTTGGGCTGCCTTTGACTGCTATCCCAGTTCACAAGCAGGGAGTTGGATGGGCAGCGACCTGCTGGGATTAGAACCAGCACCCACATGGGACCCAAGTGTGTGCAACATGAGGACTTTAGCTGCTAGGCTACTGCGCTGGGCCTAATTCTAGAACCATTTTAGGGTAGCGGCCCTCCCAACAGCTTGTGATCCTCTCAATATCTGGCTGAAAACTTCTGGACTGCAGAACAATAGAGAATAAGTTTCTGTTGCTTTTTGCCTCTGTAGTAATATATTAAAAAATAAAATAAAAAGCCATGGAAAAGGATGCAAATAGAAACAGTTCTTCATATTTTCCTCTTCATCTTGTATCAGCTTTAGAGCAGTTTCTTTTCTATAAATTTGTCTATTTAACTTTCATTTACAAAACGTTGTTGTGATATCTCCTTTTCTAACTCCTGATATTTGCAAATGGTGTGTTTCTGTTTGATTTTGCTTATGACATTTTGCAAAGGGCTTAAGAATTTTATTACCTTTATCAATGGCAAATATTTGGCTGTGATGATGCTTTCCATGCTCATTTGCTATTTCTATAGCTTTTGTCTATGTTTATTGTTAAATTCTTTCCAACTTCTGCTCTTTTTAATAGATCTTTTACTAAGTTCTATTTTATTTATTTATTGAAATAGCCAACATCATATAGAGACAGATAGACACAGCAGCATAAAGTGAGCCAGGATGAAGCCAAGAGTCTGGAAATCCATCCAGGTCTCCCTCACAGGGTTGGTTGGGGCCCAGGGGCTCGGGCCACCTTCTGCCGCTTTCCCAGGATCATTAGCAAGGAGTTGGATTGCCAGCAGAGAGCAGAGCAGCCTGGGCTCAAGCCAATGCTCACACAGAAGGCTAACATTGTGTCTCGTGGCCGACCCTCTCCTGCCTGCTCCTTAATATATCACTAGCACTTTCTTTGAATTAATTTTTGCCTCCTGGATTTTTAGGCTCTCCTATTTTCTGATATATATTAATTGAAGTCTTTAATTTCCCTGTAAGTTTTGAGGCAGCTGTGCCTTTTAATGTCTGTTAACACATAATTTTATGAACACTGACTTAAGCCTAAGTTCTAATCTCCATTACAACTTTTCTCTTTTACAATTAGCTATTACTGTTCTATTCATTAATTTTCAAATAATTGACTGTGAATTCCAGATATTTGGGATTGAGGATTATGATTTCTTAAATGAAAATGGTCCAGGTTTTAACTTATTGTTTATTATTTATCCTAATCCTAAAAAATTGAATATCCTACAATTAACAATGCAATTAATTAACATTAATTATGTAAAATCAATATATGGGTTAGTTCATAGTTAATTTGATATGATATTAACTCAATTAGTAATTAGTCATATTATCTGCTGTATTTAATGTTATTATTTAATTATATAACATAATTATAAATAATATAATAATGCAATTATATATTTCATAATTATAATCATACTATAATTATTTGAAATAATGGCAAAGCTAGGTACTTTAGTGGTAAAACTTTGATGTGCATATTAGACTAGGCAAGTTCTGTAATTATCTACAGGAATATCCATCAATGCATACTAAATTTTTGTCCATTCAAAATCAATTTAACAAAATAATATAATTGCATAGTACGGCACTTAAATAGGAACTCATATGGATTAGGCATTTAAGAAAGAATCTCTTCATTAATTGTAGTTATAGGAAAAGCCAAAAGTAAGAAACTTTTTAACTCAATAATATGTGGAAATTATTAAAAACAGTATTCAGTACAAAATAATGAATAGGGCCTGAAAAAGAAAATAGGCTATGTGTGAAACCATTTGATCTTAACCAACGATATGATCACACAGTGGTTTCTGTTCTGTGAACTATTTGGTACAGAATCTATCTTGGGTGATAAAGGAGAAGAAAGCTGAATCAAATATGAAATCCCTTTTCTGACCACAGTCCTCCAAACATTGGTTAACAGCTTTCTTTATGTACACTCTTACCTCTTAATTCACTTTTATTCTTTTACTATGGATTTTCTGTTGCACAAACCACAGTAATATACATCACTTGCAGACAAAAATGTCCAGCATCTGTTTATTCTGAAAGAACACTTACAAGGCTTTCCACACGTCCCGGCTTACGTAAGGCACACAATAGCTGTCTTCTGAGTTATTGAAAAGTTGTTTGCGCTTAAGGTTGTTATCATTTCATATTTTTTCTGATTCAGCCACATCATTCCAGAGAAAATATTTTATTAAGAGACAGTAACCCATTTTTATTTACGTAAGTTATTAAAATACATTAGAGTAATTAGGATGGAAAATTTTGTAGGTGCTTTCAATGTGTGGACAGCTCAGAAGAAATTCTGATCAACAAAAGATTTGGCAATATAAACAAACGTGATTTACGATATTAGAGAAGTAAGGTGACATACTGCAAACAAACAAAAACACCAAGGAGAGATAACTTCTGTACTAGTTTTCCCTTTTCCTGTAATATTTTTAGCATAAAATTCATGGCACGCTCCATTAACTTCTTCATAGTTCAATCATTGATAACATTGATAACAGTTAACGATCCCAATACAGAAAAAGAAAAAATCATAGCCATTCGACTTTACCTACTTTGCTTCCTTGGTTTGATTTTTTCACCATAGCATTTAATCATACAGGGGACAATGCATGCTTTACTTATTTATTTACTTATTGTTTGCTTCACTTCACTAAGTAGCATGTTGCACAAGGGCAGAATTGTACCTGATGCTTTGCTTGCATAGCTGCTTCCTGAGCGCTAGGAAAGATCCCCCGGTGGAGCAGAGGTACCCAATGTAGTTAGTGAATAACATATCTAATGAATCAACACACTTAAGTCTGCTTTGATTGTCTGTGCTGAACGTTTGTTCCTGGTGCCACACAATTTGTAGAATGATGCAGTTGGTTGCTCTGTTGCCTTCACATCTTCATTTTCCATATTGGCTCTCATTTCATGCCCGTCTTTACTCTTATCCAATATCTTTCATTTTTCGTTCCTTTCAAAGTTTTTTTAAAAACTTGCCTCAATGGTATCCTTCTTTTGCTGATATTTTCAGCTCTGAATTCGAATTTTGATTTCTCTATCTCTTTAAAATTAATCCATTTTTAAATTTTAAGCGGAAAGCCCCTTGTTTTTTCTCTGTGGGGGATTAATGAAATATGTTAAAATTGTTTTTTCCCTCTCCTATAACTTTATTTCTCCTCTCCTTTTTTTGTTTATTTAAATTTCTAGGTATCTATTTTGTGTAAAATAATATGGAATACGTTTCTGGCCTTAATTTTTGGGAGCACTTTAATCAATGCCAAGCATGGAGTTTTCTAGGTCCCTTGTTGGGGAACCTTGGTGCAAATCTATGTACTTGACAATTTTTCAAAACTTGGTTGGTTGCCTTATACTCAACCCCTTAACTCAGTGGCTTCCTTTTAAAGACTTTATTTCAAAGTACAGTGAAGGAGATGTAGGAAGACACCATGGCATAGAGGAAGGTAGAGAGATTGAGAATGAAAAATAAATTTTAAAAGCTTGTTAATTTAGGAAGTCAGAGTTAGAGAGAGAGAGAGAGAAAGTCCATTTGTCAGTTCAAACTAAATGCATGCACAAATCAGGCTGAAGCAAGGAGCCAGGAACTCCATCTGTGTCCCTGAACTGCTTGGAAAGAAGCCAAGTAATTAGACCAAGCACATTAGCAAATGCTGGATGAGAAATGTAAAATAGCCTGGACTTTGAAAGAAGCACTCAGATATTCAGTAGGAGTTTTCTAAGTGGTGGCTTAATTTACTGCGTCACAACACCCTTCAAAATTTGTGTCTTTTTCATTATCCTTTTTAGAGTTAAGGAAAGAAAAAAAAAAAAGATAAATGTATCCTGCTTATCACCTTTACTTAGAAACTATCTCTTTTTCCAGGTTTTAATTTCAAAAAACTAAAAAATTTGCCATGTTCAGAAAGATACATTCTGTACATCTAGTAATAATTCTTTTAAATTGTAGCATTGCTCAGCAACTAATTACATAGATGTTTAATCATCGCTTGACTCTACAGAGAAAATGCCTATTGCAGAACATTAAGAATCTCCATGCCCAAGATTTATTTTTCTTAATAAAAAGTGTGCAGCTGCATAAAATCTTAACCTTTGGAGATTTCTGAACTAATACCTTGTAGTAATAAAAAATAATGCTAATAAAAAACTATGTGAGTTGTTTGTTCATAGCTCAATAGCATTTTGTCAAAGAAGCTAATGCAACAGAACACAGAAATACTTGCATAAGACTTTTTTAGTTTGTGCAAATCCTTCAATCAGTGCATTATGTTACTTTCTATCTATATGCTTATGCATTTACATTGAAACTCATCCTCAGTAGTCTCTCACAATATATATGTAAGAATACAGCCGAAGAGCATTTTAAAAGATGTTGCTATGTTCTTCATCTATGTTTCACTAATCAATTCAGCATTTACGTCCTTATGTAATATTAGAGTTAAGATGAAATATATTATGTTAGTAAGTCTTCAACAATGCCTAACTTTTGAATTCCAGTGTTTACACAGGATGGTGAGATATGTCTTCATGATTGAAATATTTTAAAAATCAAGATTAAAAGATGAGAAATAAGGCCCAGCATGGAAGCCTAGTGGCTAAAAGTCCTCACCTTGAACTCACTGGGACCTCATATGGGCGCTGGTTCTAATCCCAGCAACCCTGCTTCCCATCCGGCTTCTTGCTTGTGGCCTGAGAAGGCAGTCGAGGATGGCCCAAAGAACGGGGACCCTGCACCCATGTGGGAGATCCAGAAGAGGGTCCTGGCTCCTGGCTTCAGATTGGCTCAGCTCCAGCCATTGCAGCTACTTGGGGAGTGAAGCATTGGACAGAGGATCTTCCTCTCTGTCTCTCCTCCTCTCTGCATATCTGACTTTCCAATAAAAATAAATAAATCTTTAAATGATAGACCACTAGCGGGGATAGTAACAAAAGTCATCATGAAAGCACACACTATATATAGATACAGATATATAAAAGGAATATAATGTCACCCCACAGAGAACAATAATTCATTAATATTGAATTATGAAACATGATTGACAAAATGCCTGAAAAAAGAAAGCAAAGGATTGATTGTAAGATTACTGAAAAGTACCAGAAAAATTAAATGAAATGAAGAATTCATTAAATGACAAAGACAAAAATTCAGCAAAGAAAGTTATTGGAGAAAAACCAAGTAGAAACATTGGAAATGAAGTTTTCAATACGGCAAATAAGAATACAGTGTAAAGCCTTAACAATAGAGTTTGTGGACCCGGTGCAGTGGCGCAAGTGGTTAAGGTCCTCGCCTTGCACGCCCGGGATCCCATATGGGCGCCGGTTCTATCCCAAAAGATGGGCCAAAGCTTTGGAACCCTGCACCCGCATGGGAGACCCAGAACAGGCTCCTGGCTTTGGATCGGCTTAGCATCGGCCGTTGTTGTGCTCACTTAGGGAGTGAATCATTGGATGGAAGATCTTCCTCTCTGTCTCTCCTCTCTGTATATCTGCCTTTCCAATAAAAATAAAATAAATCTTCCAAAAAAAAAAGTAAAACTGCAAGACAGCCTATAAAACTGAAGGATGGCTGAGTTGATGATTTTAAGAATGCCTTTCCAGAGTGCCAGCCATGCTAAAAATAAGAAGTTACTTCCAGAGCAGATGAGAAGGTGTGGTTGTGAAGCCTTCGGTCTTCAAAGGGATCACCATTGGCCCTCTGTATTCAGTCATGCCAAGGTGCGGGGAAGGAAATCGGGCTGAATTTTCGATCCCAACACCCAATTTCAGAACTTCCACAAGTAGAGCAGCTTTGTTCAAAGAGACTTTTGGATATGGCTTTTAAGAGTGAAACCCAACGAAATTCAGAGAGATCTCAGAGATGTTTTCAGACAATTATTTGTTTATCTTATTGCTTATGTTCTTGCCTAAAGAATCTGTTTGTAAATATTTCTTATGTATTAAAGACATTTAGAGATTTTCCATCCACTGCTTCACTCCCCGTATGGCCACTGAATTGTAACAGCAGTTTATGAAGTAGATTTATATGCATATCATTTCTGTGTGGTCCTGGGCTCACAGGTTAATATTTTCCCATTTATATCTCTTAGACAGAATTTAACTAAATTTAGAAAATATCTCTTAACAAAAAAAAACCAAAAATATTAGAGGCTTTTGATATTAGTGATCAAGATGACTTGTTAATTAATTTCATTGTGCAACAAATTTTACCGAAGGCTCTGCAAAATTAGGTGTAAAAGTAAATGCACAAACTGACAGTAATTTCTAGCAATATAAAATAAGCTTCAGAGACATTTTCATACAATCTCATTTGTTGTAAAGTAATTGTATTTTCTTCCTCAAGCTTGCACCTTTTTCTAGCTTTAATTAAATTTTCTTTCTCTTGGCCAAATTGAATTAAAATTAAATTACATCTTATTGTGCTAATAATGGCTACCTCTAACTAATTGTCAGGTTTTTAAAATTGGTAATCTTTTCATACCTTTTATATTTTCCCACTGATTAATTAATACATTTTTGTTGCTTTTAAAATTAGAAAATTAAGCTTAACTTTTAGTTTACGATGTCAGTTTTTGGGCAATTTGACAAAATAAATGTTTGAATATTGTGATTTTATATAGTATGGATTCTTGGGATTTGGGCATTGATATGACAAAATAACAGATTACAGCCAATGCACTTTTATTTCATTCTGCTGCTACAGCACCTAAAATTTTATGTTATTAAATCTTAAATCATTTCAATGTTTCTAAATCATATTTTTTGGGGGAAGTGAATTTTTTTCATATTTTTGAGGGAAGTGAATTTAAATCACAATAGATATGAATAAAGATGAAATAAAAGTAATACAATTATTTAGCCTTCTAAACTTTTTTTAAGTTTTATTACAATGCCATTCTATTTTTTAAGCTCATATTACCTATTTCTCTATGTTATCTATGAATTAGCACATCTTGACTTAATTATTTTTGTGAATCAGAGTGCATGACTCATAGGAACTTTGGAGTCTGTGATGCAGTTACAAGTGGTGTTTAAATACGCACCCAACAAAGCCTATCAGAGTGGATTCATGGGCATTTAGTCAGTAGGACAGTATAAGACTTAATTCTCTTTAACAGCCCTTAGCATGGATTATATTGGAAATTGAACTTGGAAATTAGTTTACTTTAAAATGTTTTATAGTTAATATAGTTTTTGCTCATGACTGCCTTTTCAAAACTCCTTTATCATTTTATAGTGTCTGGATTTTTCAATTTTCTTTAAGCAAAACTGAATAGAATTTGTAGGTAATGCATATTTGGCCAAGGAACTTTGGAGAGACTAGGAGATTATTAAATGTTTCAGAGCTCAGTTTGGCTTCGATTCCAGGTCGGATACTACAGTAGGATATACACCCTAGGCAACTCATTGAAGCAGTGGTGTGCTGGGAACTAAACCAAGCTGTCTGACAAAGATTAGAGGCGTGAGAAAAGAGCCGTGTGCCTTTTCCATTAGTGTTGTAAATACAGAATCTCTTATTAAGAGAGGCAATGTGTGGAACTACCAAGAAATTCAGAGTAATTAATCCAGGGAGATCTTTATATGTGAAGTTTCTAAAAATACTTCATCTTTTAATTGACATAACTGCCTATTACCAAGGTATGTATTTTAATAAATTGCTATAGGAACACTCACTTATTAAAAACTTTGTGAATACACATTTTATAAAGCAAGTGACATTATCTTCACTTCTGTGTGATACCGCTCATTTTCTTTGTAGCAATCACTTGTTTGAACACTGACTAGCAGACAGAGTGAGACTGTCTTAATACAAGCTCCTGTGATCTCAGAAGCAGATAAAGAGCCCACAGTGTGTCATGATCTTGTAGCTTAAAGGGATCTGTCAGGCTTCTCATGTTTTGTATCCAAAGCTTGTCAGGTGGCTATGCTTGTTTTTCATAGGATGAAAAAGTACATTTTTTTTTTGTCATCAGAAGAAAGAGAAACTGCCATAATTGTATACCCATTCACCATCTATAGATATCTATTTTCAAGACTGAGTTTAAAAATTAAGTATTTTTGGTTCGTAAAGGCCAGGCTTCACTGAGCAAAAACCACCCAGTTTGGAAAGGCCGGTACACAGTTAGCTGTATAGCAAGATGTTAGGAAATGGGTACATTCTAGGAAGTTTGGAAAGAAGTTTGAGTGGGGGATTAAAGGGAAACATGCCAAAAACTACAGGTATGCATTCTCTTACTCACACTTGGAGACTGAAAGACGTCTAAATTCTACACAATGCAAATATCCATGCTTTTCCTTGCATAGTTAGTGTCATATTTGATTAAAGAGTGTGTTTTAATATCCCTCAAATTCTGAATGCCAAAACATATTTTTTCTCGATAGGTTCTGGATAAAATAAACTGCCCCTTACTAGGGTCAAAATTACGTTTATGGCAGTAGTGGGAATGTAATATGATTACACAGTAACTGGGGCCTGTTTTTTAGGCATTAGCTCAAGAAAAATGCATGTCCACCAGAGACATTCCACATTCACCATGGCACAGGTTCATAAGAAACATATGATGTCTGAAGGTAGCTTTGTTTATTCTAACAGATTATAGCATAGTACTGGTCAAGTGAAAATATGCTATAAAAAGAAGAGAGTCCGAGAGGAATATTAAATTATAAAAATTCAAAAGGCAATGCACATGCAAGATAAAGTTTAATGAGCAGAGTCTTGTGCCTTTCATGGTGAAGAAAATGAAAATGAAGATGATGACATGTTGTCTAAAACATAGAATGTAATTCGGAGAGAGAGATTCCCAAGGGCGAGCCCACTTTTGGAGGCAGTACACAAATAGGCAGATTGTACGTTGAAAGGGCTAGTTTACCCCAAATGCGTGATTAGCCCACAAATCATTTGTGATTCAGATACCTGATGCTTTAGGGTACGTGATCAAGTCTTCAGTTCCATCTGATAATGACCACAGCTGAGAGATCTGTGTTCATGTGCAGACTTTTGAAATGTCAGCTATTTTCCACACAAAAGATTAAGTGGTATCAATGAATCTTTGGCTCCCACTGGTGCTTACATTTCTGTCCTTCAGCTATCATCTGCAGAAAGCTGTGGGAAATCTCCAGTATGACACTCGGGACAGCTGTGAGAGGGAGAAAACAAACCAAATCAAACCAAACAAACCTTTTTGAAACGAGAACTAACCAAACCAAAAGACGCCATATGGAATGGTTTCACAATATTTTGGGCTGGTTCTGTAAGTTTCCAAAAGAGCCATCATCCCAGGGAAGGTCCATCAGCAAGTCCTCTATTAGGTTAGTTCAGGAAATTAAACACTTGATTGCTTGGAATAACAAAATCATGGATTAAAATGAAGATTAAGCAAGAAAATGTTCCTGGTAATCTGTGCATGCTCATTAGCATTTTTGGCATTATAATTACATAAAACATGGCCGAGATAGTGACGTTCTTAGGAAATGAGTTTACATACAAGGAGATGGTGACTCCCCAAAGATCTGAACAACTAATGTTTTATGTGTTCCTTTGTGGCTGCTGGAATAGTACTTAACAATCAGGACTGGAAATAAAAAAGGACAGAGCCAATGCAGTGGTTCAACAGCCTAACCCTGCTCTTGCAAGAACCACCGTTCCATATGGGTGACAGATGGTGTCCCAATTGCTCCACTTCCCATCTGGCTTTCTGCTCGTGGCCTGGGAAGGCAGTGGAAGATGGCCCAGTGCCTTCTGTCCCTGCAACCACTTGGGAGACCAGGAAGAGGTTCCTGGCTCCGGGCTCCAGATGGATATAGTTCTCTGTCTCTCCTTCCTGTAAATCTGCCTTTCTGATAAAAATAAATAAATACATCTTAAAAAGAAAAAAATCAGTGTAAAGAATTAAGCATTTGGTGTATAGCTAGGAATGCCAGAAGAATAAAAAATAAATTTGGAGAAAAAAAAAGGAACAAAAAATAATATTAAAATGAAAGTAAACACCATTAATATTTGGAATGTGCCCGAGCCTGTTTTAATCACTTTATATAAATGAAACTTGAAAATTCTCATAAGAAAGTCAATTCTTAGCTACCATTTTTACTTCTTTTATAATACATGGACAAATTAACATGTATAAGAGTACACGGCTAATGAGTGTATGAGTCACAATGCAGATCTAGGCAATCTGACTTTTCAAAAGGCGAATGATGGAAAGTACCTACATGTGTAGATTTCAGGGAAGTTGGGATAAAGGGACGGAATGAAGGTTTGAATCTGAGTTACTGATTTGAAAACATTGATGGGTTGCAAGTTTAGAGCCATATTAAAAAAAAAAAAAAACTCAGGAGATGGAAAATAGGTCACTAATATGACTTCTAAAGCGTGGAAAAGAAGTGACCCTTGCTGAGGAAATGTAAAATGTCAAAAATGATACAACAGATAACATGGAAGTGAATGAGAAGGCCAAGCAAGTGGACAAAATGGAATAAATATAGAGTGTATGGCCAGAAAGCCTCATCGTTGATAGACTTCATAGAAACTCTTGCTTAACTGCAAATTCTATATAAGTGTTATAAGATAAAGTTTAAGTGAATCATAGGTCTATCCTGGAGAACATTTACCTCTGCATATATATTTAAATATTCATAAGTAAAGTTGTAGGATTCATGCTTTTATCTCCACAGTAACATATATAATCATGTAGAGCAAGATACATTTGCTTTTCTACATTCTTTTATCTTTAGGGCTTAGCGCAATGCCTGGCACACACTGTGTCTTGTTTAAGTATCTACCATATGATTGAATAAATGAATGAACATATCAATGACATAGTTTTCAATATTCAATTTTAAAGCCCAAGGGATGCTATATATTCCATTATACCCTTTCCATAGTGTTGTTAGTGGAGGGTATCAAATTTACCTGGATGCACATATTTTTTTCACATTAAATGCTATTTTGCATAATCTATAAGAATTGTAGGGTCAGGCCCAGCACAATAGCATAGTGGCTAAAGTCCTCGCCTTGCACACACGGGATCCCATATGGACGCCAGTTCTAATCCCAGCAGCTCCACTTCCCATCCAACTCCCTGCTTGTGGCCTGGGAAATCAGTCTAGGACAGCCCAAGGCATTGGGACCTGCACCCACGTGGGAGATCTGGAAGAGGCTCCTGGCTTTGGACTGGCTCAACTCCAGCCATTGTGGCCACTAGGGGAGTGAACCATTGGAGGGAGAATCTTCCTTTCTGTCTCTCCTCTTCTCTGTATATCTGACTTTCCAATAAAAGTAAATAAATCTTAAAAAAAAAAAAGAATTGTAGGGTCAATTGAAATGTTAAGATGCCGTTCAATGTAATTTACCCAGTATAAGCTATAAGCAATTAAAATTTAAATTCCTCCTTAATCATAACTACTTTAGATACAGAACATTTGACATTGAAAAAAGGTTGTGGAATTAACTACCATCAATCAACTTAGATACACAATTATGAAATAAATAGGTAACTTGGATCGATACCAAAACAAAAACAAGAGCAAAAACAACAAAAAACTAGTGTTTTTGCTAGTTCCCTGAAAATTTGCAAGAGTTTATATTTTCAGATCTTACACTTTGTTTAGTGAATTTTTCATTGTGTGTGTTTCTCCGAGCATATAATCTAGTTGGCTCCAATGACCATCTGCTTCATTCCAGGAATCTTTTTATGCCCTTTGTTATTTCCATCCCTGAACATCTGGTTGTTTTTCAGTCACTGCAAATAAAATATTCATATTTTCTTTTTTTGTGAGCCATAAAAATATTTAAGAAGTAATTAAAGCAACAGATGAAAGAACGAAAAAACATATCACATTGAAGAAATGACTAGTTATCAGAATTTGAAAGTGCCATTTTGACCTTAACTTACTGTATTCAAGAGTATTTAGTCACAAAAAATTCCACTACATATGTGTCTGTATGACAAAAGCTTTATATTAAAAATTGTGGGAGATAACAAAAACTCCTTTTCATTAGATATCACAGGCTTTATACATATGTTTACATACATGTATATTTCAGATTTATATGATAAAAGAGTAAAAGACAACTTGAAATATTTTCCGTTATTAATCCTATAGTATCTTTCCATGTCTTATTTTTCACAGTTTCATAGATAAGTAAACTCTAAGTGTGGACTGAGATGGAATAAATATTTAACTAAGATGTTGACTATAAAAATTGTGTGCTTAACAGCTGATTATTGCCCCAAAGAAATGAGCAATCATGTCCAACACATGGCAAGCCCACTGATTTAATGTTTATTTCCAATCAGAATCTAATTATATGACAATGTGTTTCCCAATTCATGTGGATCTCTAGATTATTAGTTTAAAAATATCATTTCTGTTATTATGAATATTATCTTCTGAATTTCAAACTGCTACCTTCAAGTGGCAGCAACAATTGCTTTGTGATAAAGAGATGACTTTAATTTAGTTAAGATAATTACTTGCAAGTGGCAAGATGTCAAAGTAATTAGATTTCACATTCCCATTACCACCAAGCTATATTGCACAATGTTCAAATATGTTTAAGAAGACCTAAGGTTTTATTCTAGCAAGTTACCTATACTCATTATCTCAGAGACTTAAACTTTAACTTCATAATTAAAGAAAAAAAATTCTCCTTCTCCTCTGTATTTCAAATGTTTTGAACAATGGCTACTCAACATCCAAAAGTACATGTTATATTAGTTACTGAAAACGAATGTTATGACTGATGTGGCTGATAACATGACTGGAGGCTGAGACTCAAGCATTGAATGTAGAAAAGCAAAAGCTACATTTGAAAATAATAGTGATTTTTTTTTTCCTTTGGAAAATCCGCTTTTTGAAATTCCTTAGGGAGAGCAATGATATTAGGATCATCAGTAGTTTAGGCATAGAAGAAAGTTGTCCCATGAAAATGACCCCAAATCAAGAGCAGAATACTAGATTGAGTATCAAACCTAGCATTGCACTCTAGCTCTTTAATTTGGTAATGAAGGGAAAACATCTGAAATAGGGAAATTTGGAGGCATTCAGCTTCCGGTGTTTTTCACCAATGTTTCAATATCTGTTTTCGTATCCATCTGTCCACTATGTTTCCCTGTACATACAGTTACGTATTTGTTTGAAGGAGAGAAGAATGATGAGATTGTGTTAGGGGATTTCTGGGAACTTGAAGTGAGAGGAACTTTAGGTTAGGAGGAACTATGAAAGAGTAATGCCTTGTCATCAGTAAAATTATGTACATGTGTGAAACCCTATAGCAACACCAGAGCACTCTGGTAGCACCAGAACATCCCATCAGATGTTGTTTTACTCTATTAGGGGGAAGGAGGAAGTTAAAGCCGAAGCAGGGAACTCAAAAAGGTAGACAAGGCAATGCCTGCTTTGTTTGGACCAAGGCCTCTGGTTGTGAACCAGCTGAGCTAGTGGCCATGCAAACTGCTTCTGGTAAGTCTCTGTGTCCCACCACTCTGAAAACCCCACTACAAAACAGTTCCTGTTTGCAGAAGCTAACACGACAATTGCTATTTATTTTATTATATTATATTAGTTGGTACTTTTTATAGTATATAAAAGTAAAGTATACTGATTTGCAAAGATAAAATTATGCCCATGAATTTTTAGATAAAAGAAATCACAGTGTCTCAGTAAAGGAAATCACTTTATTTATGTGCTGCCTTGAAGGAGGCACGTGCTGTGGTATAAGCCACCTCTAGGAATATCTGATAAAGCTGATACCAGTATCAAAGTAGGCAAAATTGTGGCATTTAGTTTCATTACTAGGAATATATCTCAGTGATGCAATACTTCCCAAAGTATGAAAAAGATTATTTTCTAAAGCAAATAGTTCACACAGAAAATTAATATACATATACTGATTCATAGGCAGAGCCTGATGTGGGAGACCAGTTTAGAAGTACAGAGTCTTAATCTGAACAGTTCCACTTGTTTGTTTAAATACATTCAACGTGTTCATCATAACAATAAAATATATCTCAAGTCAAGAAAAACTGCAAATGTTGATTAAAGATTCACTTTGTCATTCTATGAACTGAAAAGAAGGAATCATCTTACATCACACCAAGAGAGCAATGCATCCTTTAAAGCTGTCTTCAAATAATGGAACCCAAAAACATCACAATTCAGTTGTCCTTAGTAAGGTAGAGGTCAATCCTTGTGTCTGCTGAAACAGCCCTTCTCAAACCTCTGTGTGCACTAACAGTCAGTGGGAGAGCTTTTCAAAAATGCAAATTCCCAAACCCACCCATAGAGACTTGATTCAGTGAATCTGGAATGGGGTGCATGCTTAATAAATCCTCAGGAAATGGTAGTAGTGCTGAGTCATGAATCTCAATGTGAAAACTGGCTTGAGAAATATTTTATTAGAAAACAATATTGAACCCAACTTCTTCTTACTTTAGAAGTAAGATGTATAGCCTCTTGTAAATGGAAACTTCAAGTGCAGAATTTTCAGTTTGTGCAATAAAATGTGGGAGGTCATGCAACGACGTAGGTCCCAATATCTTTTGTCTCCATACTGTTATTTGTGCTTTATTTTTAGGGCTGCTTAAGCACCAATTACACCTGGCTACAGGTTCTAATCCAGCAGAAAGGGGAGTGTGCTAGCAAAATACCAGTGTGTTCAAACCAGTCACATGCCCTTTCATAGCAGAGGCATGAATACAGCCATCATCTGAGAAGGATCTCTCAAGCCGGATCTGCCTATCACAGTCATATTGGTAGCTTTCTTTCTATGACATCACATCACGCTGCACAAGCTCTCTAAAACAAACATCAATTCAGATAAGATGTTTTTGCATCTGGGACATAGCTGAGGAAACTAAGAGGTCACTCTGTGTTGACCTGTGCCTGAGTATAAAAACCTTCAACCAAGAGAATTATACGTGTCACATCCCATACCTAATATAATAAAATCTTGCAACCTTCTTGATGCTTTCTCTATCTCTGTGGAGCAGCTCCTACAGAATTAGCTTTGGTTTCCCTTCTTGTCCTAGATTTACTACTCTTTACTTTCAGGTCATTGATCAACTTGCCAGCTTGACCTTCAACAGACACATAAGTTTGAGTATCTATTAATCATGGGCCAATCCTCTTTGCCAAAAATACAAATATCAAGTGAACCCTACAAACCTTTCTTCATTGAGGACAACTTCCCTTGTCACTGACCTTGAAAGTTATAGTTGAATGTAACTATCATGCAACTGGAATTCCTTTTTGGACTTTATTCATACATTAAACTAAACCAAGCTTAAATCAACATTGAAACTTTTCTTTTTTCTTAGGTGGATGTATGGGACCACAGAACACATAGGCATAAAGTGAAAGAAGAGACCAGGGGGAAAAAAAAGCTAATGCATTGGTAGTTTGCACTGTGTATTAGCCTGACTGGACCTAAAAACTTCATCCTAATCTCATGATCTTTTAATTTCGTTTTTTATGAGTATCCCTAATACGACTTATTTGTCAGCAATCGGTCTGTTTTGCATAAGACTTCAGAAATTTCTGAGATGCAGCACAATTCAGACTATACTGGAATAGTCCTGGGCAAATGTGTGTGTGTGTGTGTGTGTGTGTGTGTGTGTGTGTGTGTGTGTGTGTGTGAGTAATATAACACCTTAAAACAATAAAAGTGAATCTGGTGCTGTGGTGTGATGAGTGGATTTGATACTTGTGACACACCTGCATTCCAAATCAGTGCTGGTTCCTATCCTGATTGTTCCAGTTGGGTAATGCACCTGAGAAGTAGGAGATGGTGGCTGAATAACTTGAGTTATTTCCTGCATGTGGGAGATCCAGCTGGGGCTCCTGGCTGTCGGCTATGTTATGGATATTATGTCCTTTTATCTGTTTACATGTCTCATCTGCCTCTCTTTCTGTCAGTCACAAGTCACAATAGAGCTGCTGTCTGGTACTAAGTTTCTCAAAATCTGATGCATCTATGCCAATCTTTCTCACGTGGCTGTTAGCAGGAAGCTCTACGTATTCAACATGCAAGCATTTTCATAGCTCTGATCACAATATGCGATATAGCTTCCCCAAGAGCTGGTGATCTGAGAAAGACAAAAACAGATGCTGTGGTGATTTTATAAATCATCTTGAGAGTGACATATGATTATGCCTGCCAAAACCCATTGGTCACACAGCTGAGCTGGAAAAAATTGTGGGAAGAGTTTAAATAAGAATGAGAATGTCACAGTGGGATCGTTGGAGTTATCATGGAGAAAACACAATGTGCAAGCAGCTTCACACCCTCTGTTGCTGACTATATTGGAAAGCAGGTATCTTGGATATAAGCTGTCCAATCCAAGGAGTCTGAGCTAATGAGCTTATTTTATGATGTAAAGGTGACTTGCTGTCTTCATTAGGATTGAGTATAACATGAGACTTTTTTTTTTTGTCAACAGTAATTCAGTTCTCTGCAATGAATATAATGCCTTGAGTTAATAATTTCTGGGCAAAATTCCAAAGTTATGTTGCCTCACAGTTCACATCTTATGGTTTGGATGCTTTAAGAGGCAGCTGTATTTGTAAGTGCACCCTGGCTCTGCTGCAGATTAAATTATCTGAACTTTATTCATAGATGCCAGCCCTGTGTAGCACCAAACTCGTATACCAGAATATTTTGCCTGATGCATAATATTCTACATCCAGGGCTTGCCAGGAGGTGAAATTCCTTCTTTGTGTCAGAGGATAAGGATAATAATCCATCTTATAATTTTGAGATGTCCCAACAAGTCTCTGACAACTTGTCCCACAAATATTTTATGGCTACAGTCTCTTCCACCATTATCTTTTGGTAGCAGTAGTAAATCATTTGTCCTGAAAATGGAACACAAGCCTATAGACAAAAAATCAATGCATTTTTCTGGCTCTAATTAATGACTGTCTGAGGAACTGCAGCTATGGACGTGACCTATATGAGAAGGTTCTAGAATTTCATTTCTTATGTTCTAATGAAGGGAAACTTTGGTGGAACTCATAAAATGGATGAGTTGATACAGTTGCATATGTGTGGGAGGGATGCGAATTATCTCTGGGGTGGTAAAGGCAAACTTTGATGATCAGGCAAACTTGATTTTGTCACTGATTTTTATTTTTCTTTCATCCTGTTGAGTTCTCCTTTCTCACACTAAGTAGAACTGACTGATGTAGCTGGCACGAAACTACAGCAGTGATGGAGTGTGGCTTTGAAGTTGGGTCATAAATATGATGGTTTTCATCTTGTCCTCCATTAGAGCAGAAGTATCTTGCCAAAAATCAGAGAGGATCTGAGCCTTGGGCTAATGCCCATAGGAATGAGCCATGTTAGAAACTGCTCCCCTAAGCCCAGTCAAGCTTTCAAATGACAGTAGCTTTGGCCTGCATTCCAATGCATCGTTTTAGTAGAGCCAGAGACAGAGATATCCAAATAAACCACCCTGGAATTCCTTGTGCCCAGAAACTTACAGACAGTGTATGTTTGTTGTTCAAAACCTCTGCATAAAGAAAGTTTATTCAGTAGCAATGGTTTGCTAATACAGAGAATTAAACCCAACCTAGAAAGAAAACCAATGGACTTTGTATTTCGGTAGATCATCTGTAAGATTTGGCCACTCATCTAATCAGAGGGAAAAAATATCTAGAGAACTCAATAAGCCTCAGTATTTTATACATCAATATGCACTCATTGAGGATCATTCCAGTAAGTCTGTAAGTTCTCCATTGTACTGCAATTGTAGATATTAGAGTCAGAGCTAGAACTAGAACTGTATTCACAGGAAAGTTTTCCATATGAAACAGGAGTAGGCAATTAAATACATTTTTTTCATCATTACATTTTCAGACTTGTCCTACAAAAGGTGAATTTTGAGTCAGCTTCTAGTTTTTGGAAGCAGAGAGAAAATCAACATTAGAAATAGTTTGATAGGAAGGAATGGTAGACAGTATATGCTTTTATAAAGATGTTAAATGCATTTTGCCTGCATATCTACTAGCAGTATCATATATAACTTCAACAAAATATTTTTGTTCAAAATCTTCACAAAGGTGATAGTTTGGGAGAAAGATTTTTTTCTTTTAGATGCACCCCACCCCCAACCCCTTACTGCCGTAGTGGAGGGAAAACTACAACAGGAAGGAATTGAGGATTGTAGACTTACAATTTGCATCCTGACATAAACAAGAAGGTTAAGTTAAAATTTTTCCAAATTCCTTCGAAGGTGGATTCTATACATAATGCCTGATTTTTCTTTTTTATTTTCCCATCCTGACATAGTAGCATAATCCCAATGAAAGTTGATTTTTTTTTTAAGATTCAAAAAAAGTGAAGTTATGAAGAATTGGGAGTATTTAAATCAGTATTTTTTCACCAACCAGCGGAAGATATATAGAACATTTTGGTGCATGAGGAAAGCTATTGACTGCTTCCATTAGTACAATGTGGAGCTGCACCTACACGCTTTCTCCCTCATGTTCAACGTAAGCAACACGGCCTGAGAACATATACTGTCCACAGCTCCTTTATTTGTGTCTTCAATTTCAGCAGTGAAAGTACTAAGTGTTTTGTCTGATAGTTCGTGTCCTGGGTGCTCCACTTCTGATCAGCCCTCTGCTTATGACCTGGGAAATCAGCAGAAGATGGCTCAAGTCCTAGGGACCCTGAAGTCAGGTTTGGGAAATCGGAGAGGGGTTCCCCTTTTCTTGCTCCCAGCTTCCAATCAGCTCAACTCTATTGTAGCTATCTGGGTAGTGTGCCAGCATATGGAAGACCACCTCTCTGTGTCTCTCTTTTGCTCTCTGTAAAGTCCACCTTTCAAATGAAAATAAATACATCTGTAAAGGGAGAAAATACCAAAATATATAGACCCTGCCCTAGAAAGGAGAAAATGAGAAGATAACTAAGAAGAACTGAGATGTCAGTGACAAGGCCCTTCTCCATTTGCAAGCTTTCGCAGCATAAAGGGATCAAACTGGCAAAGAGTTGTGTTAACTAATGTTGAGTGTTGAGATTAATCAGCATGTCTGGATATTTTCATTCCATGTTCTAAGAAAAAAATAAAAGCCATCAAATCGCCATCATAGCAGCACATCATAGATGAAAAGAATCCACTGACTAAACTTTTGAAGATATGTGAGGCAAGGGAGGAAAACTAAAATTCTTCTGAGTTTCCATTCTGCAGTCCACATTTTTATGTACACTGACCCACAGCTTTCCAGTTCCAATGTATTTTCAGGTGAGAGGGAAAGTGACATTTGTTGGTTTGCTTTCTGATTTGCTTCTAAAAGTGAGCATTCATTTTGTAAAGTTTTGTTAAAGACACTATCATATTAGTTGTTTTGGTGTTTTGTGGGTCTATAGTTCATGCAGAACAATGGACATGGTACAATAAAAACTATCCGGGCATACAGGAGAGCCTCCCTCTAGTCAACATCCTCCTTGTCATCTTGCAAGCTGATCATCAACAGTTATATGACTTCCATCCATTGCACTTGTAGGCCAGGCAGTGAAGAACTGTTTTCTTTATGGGGTATGACTTAGGGATCTATGTCTGCCAGGAGCCCTCACTTTATTCTCACAGGATGGCATCCTAGCCCGAACACTTTCATTCTGAGGTCACCGATAGGCGAGTTTCTCCATCTATTTTCTTTTGTCATTGCCACTACCTTCTTCTCAAGAGGGTCGAGCCTCTCCTAACAGCTGCTTCTCCACAAGTTGCTATAGTTTAAGGAGTTGTCATACCAGGGTATGGCATTGTCTAGAAGACATCATCTGGGGCATCAGATTCTTTCTTCCTGCCATTTGCTGGGGAAATGGAACTGGAGGACCTGATACCCCTCTCCTTTTTTTTTTTTTTTTTGGCTACTGCCCCAGTCCATGATTAAACTTGATAGTTCAAGTTTCACTAGTTGTTCGAATGAACTTCTAGATACCTAACAAATGCAACAGATAGAGCTTTCTTGCAAAACACTGTTTTCTCAGGATGCTTAATATTTTTGGTTAATGAATTTGTACTCATTCAGGAAATAAGCTTTGTAACTGAGATTCAGAATCATTTGCTTGGAATCTCTTCCAATTATAATGCAATATGCTTTTCAAGATGCTTCTTAGATAATCAAGGAAGTCAGACACACAGACCTGTATTAAAGAGTGGAAATAATAACATGTATGTTTTCAGTGGTAAATATGTGTGCAAGGCACAACCTTCTGCACACCAATTTTTTAAAAGCTCATTCAGAAAAAAAAAACAGACATAGATAAGTGATTTTATCATTTCCTTCTATTGAAGGAATTGAAACAAGAACTGATTAAGGAAGTTTAGCAATACTAGGTAGGATACTGGCTCCAGAGTTTGCTTTAACTACCTCCACGAGATGGAAGAATCAATTTTTTTTTTCCTTTTTAGTCTTAGATCGTTAGGACATTTTTTCATAATGTTAAGATGGAACTCATCCAGGAAGCATCCTGTAGTCAACACTTTACTTTAGTAGACAGGGCATAACATTCATCCAAATCAGTATCCCTTATACCTTTCATCTCATTAATGATCTCCTACTCAAGCTGCTGTTGCTCTGCTAAGCTCTCACCCATCTTTCTGCTGAACCTAACCTCCATTTCCACCTTATCCAGCACTTTTACTACACGTGTCATTTTCTCCATGAGCGTGCGTCATTTTTTTCTTGCACATGACATAATTTATTTCACCTATGTTCAGAAATATTAAATACTCTACAAGAGAGTCATAATCTTCAAAATCTCAAAGCAGCATACTTCCGCTCCCATACTCTGCTGCACTCGTATGTGAATCTAGGAAGTCACCAACTGATAGACAGTTATCACAAATCATCACCTTCGGACAGTACATTTTCTGCTATATTCCATTGTATTCTCTTTTCCTCATTTTTTTTTTTAAATTATAAGTGCACTATACAGGTGCCTATGAATCAGTAACTGAGGAGAGCAAAAATACAGTCATCTAAAAACTACAGAAAGAAGAGGTCTCTTGGTTTAATAGAGAAAGCCTGGGTTTTGTAGTCAGGCAGACAATGGTGCTAATCCTTGCTCAGCCATGAAGAGCTGTATGATTTGAGGAAAGGTTTTTACCTCCTCTAAGTCTGAATCTCTTCACTGGGAAAGAAAGATTAGTCTCACTTTGCAGCAACTTTAATAAAAAAAAATCAGGATAATGTACCAAAAATGCTTGGCTCACTGCTCCAAAGCTAATAATACAAAAGTCAAACCATTTTTGACAGTTAGGCTTGTGTTAAGAGCATTGTAACATTCATATGACTTGACTGAATCTTTACAGCGATATCCTAAGGTAAAAGTTTGTTACAGGTTGAGATTTCTTTTCCATTTCTTCATTTTCTAAGTATCACATTTAATATTCTCATCATTGTGATATTTGTATTGAGTGTATATACAATATCCCACGCATCACTTTTCAGATTATTATCTGGAACAAATATTATTTGATTGCCAAAACTTGTTGCAAGAATACAAGCTCACTGAGCACCTTCTGTACATTTTTTGATGCATCTTTCAATAACCATTTGGATTTTGGTCACATGCTGCTCTTTCCTAACTGCAATCGGAAAAGAAAAGCTCTCTTGTACTTTCTTCTTCTCGCCAAACAGATATTACATCCTGAAGGTCAGCACTGATTCTCTTTCAGGGCGTACACCTGTGTCACTAATGCCAGAAGCATACCACATGTCTAATTAAATGAACACATTTTATTTAATTTGTTTAAACTTTATTCTTATATGGTGTGTTTTATTTTATTATATTGCAAATGTAAGCTATCTAGCTGATATAAAACATAAGAAAACATATTTGTGTCTATGTGAACACACATATCGACATACTCACCATTTTGGTGAAGTGGCAAAATAATTATAAATCAAAGGTTTTTAAAAAGATTTCATTTAAGATCTGGTGCAGTAGCTTAGTAGCTATAGTCGTTACCTTGCATGTACCAGGATCCCTAATGGGCACTGGTTTGTATTGTGGTTGTTTCCACTCCAGAGCCTTGCTTATGGCCTAGAAAACCAGTAGAGGATGGCCCAAAAGCTAGGGACCCTGCACTGGTGTGGGAGACTGGGAAGAAGTTCCTGGCTCCTAACTTCAGATCGGCTCAGCTCCACCCCTTGCAGCTGCTAGAGGACTGAACCAGCACACTAAAGGTTTTTGTCTCTCATTCTCTCTGCATATCTGACTTTCCAGAATAAATAGATGAATAACTTTTTTAAAAATTTGTTTCATTTTTATTTTAAGGAGTTACAGAGAGGGGGAGAGTCACACAGAGAGTGAGAGAGAGATTTTCCATTGCTATTTCATTTCCCAATAGCCAAAATGGCTAGTGCTGAGCCAGTTTGAAGCTGGGAGCCAGTAATGTCTTCGGGACAACCCATATGGATGCAGGGGTCCAAGGTCTTGGCCCATCCTGCAACAATTTCCACAGTTGTATTAGCAGTAAGCTGGATATAACTTGAGCATCTGGGACTAGAGCTAGTGTCCACTTGGGATGGCAGGACTGTAGGAGGAGGATTATTCTGCTACATCAAGTGTTAGCCCCAGTTTATGTTGCTTATGCCCATGAAATGATCATTCGGATTATACATCAAATGGACCATTTAGTTTAGTGACAATCTTAAATCTAAATCATTTTAATAATATTTTATAAAGTTTTGTAGATATGAAAAATAAGGAATAATGAGAAGGATTAAAATCTTCTAAGTTTTTATCCACTAAAAAGCTAAAAGTTTTCAATCATAATTTTCTGCTTTTCTGGAAAATAAATGCAAGAGAAGCACAAACAATAACTTTTGATCACTAGGTGGTTCGTGAGTGTGAAAGAGGCAAAGCACAACCATTATTTGAGAATTACGGCCACAAATCATAGGATGGGATTAGACACACTAGATACCAGTTCAAATGGTTTAATACTTTCAAAATGTGTTCTTTACTTACATGTAAAGCTGAGTCATTTAATACCTTAGCAATTAAATTAAAATAAAAATATCATTTAAAAAATTCACAGTTTAAATATATTTTCAAAATGTGATTTTCAATAGTATACAAATAAATAGGAACACTGAAAGCATTTTCCACGCTCTTTGTGGATCAATAATTCTGTTCTTAGTAGCTCCTATCAGAAAAATGATTTCCTACAATGAGTAATGGATGGATATGAATGATCAGAGAAAAGTTAAATATATAAACAGAGAAAATAAAAGTTCAATGATTAATATGTTATTTGCAATTAGTAATTTATATATTTTCCATGAAAATTCTATGTGCTTGTTTACCTCAGAAATTGTGTCATTTTAAAAATTTGCTTATTTTGGAAGAGTTACTCAGACATAGAGGAGACAAATCTTACATCCCTCAGATGTTGCAATGGCCAGGGCTGCGCCAGACCAACACCAGGACCCAGTAGCTTCATCTAGGTCTCCAGGGTGGGTGACAAGGTCTCAGCAGTCGGCCCATGCTCTGCTGCTTTTCAGAGGTGATTGGTAGGGAGCTGCCGCAGCACAGGCACAACCCACACACATGTGAGACACTGGAGTCACATTTACGTATATGGTCATGAGGTATCAAGAGTTGCTATAAGGTTAGAACTTATTACTATTACTATTGAAGATATCCAATTCTTTCCCTAGCCTGTTTACAAAACAATTAAAAAATCAGTTGTGGTCATGTGACCATATTTTAAACCGTCCTTTGAGATCTCATTGATCTTGATATCCTTTTAATATCACATTACTGTCATCACGGGGGCAGCTTCGTAGTGCTGAAATCAGATTCTCCATCTCTTTCAGCTTTGTTCTTTTCAAGTTCATGTTAGCTATGCCAGCTTCATTAAATTTCAGTAGGAGTCTTGATGTAAAGCTATCAATTTCTTCAAAAATATTCTTGCTGTGGTTGTAAAGAATTTCAAAGATTATTTTGTGTTGAGTTGATGCTTTAACACTAAAAGGGCCTTCTAATTCATGAGCTTAGTGTATTCAATACATTATTCTTTCTGATAATATTGGCAGATGTCCATGCAGAATTGAAGTTATCTTCAGTTCTAACTTTCTTAGGTTTTATCTTAGATATTCAGTTGATATTGAACTTAATCTGGAATTTATTAAATTTTGCTTTATCTATTGAGAATATCACATATATTTCTGCTTTATTCTATTAAAATTCTAAAATACACTGATAACTATTCAAATGCCTATCTAATCTTTTACTACTATGGTAAGAAAAACTCAATCAATCATGCTATTATCAACATTATAAATCTCTGTATTTCTTAACAAGGTACTTATTTCATTTTATTTGAAAGGTAGACAGAGAGAAAGAGGAAAGAGAGAGATAGATACATCTTCCATCTTTCGGTTAACTCCACAAATGCCCATATAGCTGCATCTAGAGCAGGCTGGAGCTGAAAGCCCAGACCTCCATCCAGGGTCTCCTGCATGAGTGACTGGAAACCAATCACATGAGCCATTACCTGCTGCTTTTCAAAGTGTTCATTTACATAAAACTTAACAGAACTGTGAATCAGAAGAAGATATAGGGCTTGCGCCAAGCCACTCTTACAAAAGGAGGTGAGCTCCCAGGAGCAATGAGCTACTTACCTTTGGTACCAGCTTCTGGCGCCTGGTTCTGACTTTCTGCCAATGCAGGTTTGAGAGGCAGTGGTGGTGGTTCAAGTTGTTGCATAATTGCTGCCCATAGAGGAGGTTTGATTCCAGTTTCCAGCTTACAGTTCTGGCAGGGACTCAATCCCAGCCGTTAAGAACTTTTAGGATAACCTGGGGAGGGTGGGAAATTGGGTGGGCCTTCTCCCTTAATACCCCCCTTCAAACATGAAGGAAACAATATGGAAAAAAATAATAGTCTTACTTTCTTGCAGCCCTTGAACCTTTTTACCCTAATTAACTATGTAAAGATCATCAAAATATATATATAAAAAAGAACTTTTAGGATAGAAACCAGAGAATGATAACTATCTCTGTATACACATTTGCTTCTCAAGTAAATAAGAAATAAATGATATCAATACATATCAGTCTTTCAATATTTGGAAGTACATGCATATCTACTTCTGAAATAGCAGTTACAGGAAGTTATAAGAATGAAACTACATAATTTGATGTTTAAGAATGCTAACTAAACAAAGATTTTCCCATTTATCTTAAACTTGCAGTGGATTCTTCATAGGTTGTTTTGAAAATGCTCAAGCTAAAATGCAGTTTTTGAAAAAATAAGCTTATAAAGTGCTGCTTTTCAAAAGACATACTTGAAACTAGTTACCCTTTCATGTAAATGCCTTGGAATAGGTCAATTTAATAAATCTATTTTACAAAGGTTACATTTTCTACTTCAGAAGTCACCAAGAACTCAGAGTGAAAAACCTCAGTATTGGGCCAAAGTAGCAATCCATTCTCTGGCAGCTGTCACTCCCGCAACATGGCAGCAGGAGGTTGAGATCAGGAGTGGAGCCAGAACGCAGCTCTGACTCTGATGGGGGAGGCAGGTCTCCAGGGTCAACTGCTGAATGGTAAGCCAAATGCCCATCTTTAAATTGTGTTTTAAAGAGAAGTGGCAACATGATACACATAGAAACAACTGTCTTTAAAGAATTGGAGACCCAGTCGCACTTGACTCCATGAGACGTATCCAGTTCAGTCAGGAAGCAGAAAGATTGAACCTGGACTCCAGAATAATTGAGGTTCTCCTGGAAAGGTATGGGGGACACAGAATACAAACACTGAGGAAGCTTACTACTACAGAGTTGGAATAATTTCAGTAGGTTCGGCTTTAAATTTAGTGTCTAGCTTGGTTTCAGCCAAGTGACATATTGACTTAAATAGTAAAATTTCCAAAAAGAGTATTTAAGGCACATGGATATATAAACCATTGTTTTGCTTCTGTATCAAAAGCAAATAGTTTACTCTCTTTAGGAATTAGTTTAGCTCTAGAAGGGTAGGGTATCCCTGGATCTGAAAGACTCCAAGATGACAATACATTCTAAATTAAAATAAGAAAACAAGATTAATGCAATCTATATCTATCTATATGCATATATTTCTTTTTAAAAAAGATTTATTTTATTTTTATTGGAAAGCCAGATATAGAGAGGAGGAGAGACAGGAATATCTTCCATCCATTGATTCACTCCCCAAGCAATGGCTTGGGGATGACTGGATCTGAGCTAATCCGAAGCCAGGAGCCAGGAGCCAGGAGCCAGGTCTCCCACGCAGTTGCAGGGTGCCAAGGCCTTGGGCCATCCTCGTCTGCTTTCCCAGGCCACAAGCAGGGAGCTGGTTGGCATCGGTGCTAGTGGGATTAGAACCAGTGCCCATATGGGATCCCTGTGCGTGCTAAGTGAGGACTTTAGCTGCTAGGCAACGAGCTGGGCCCCTACTTCTTAAAGAACATATATGTGTGTGTGCATGTGTGTGTGTGTGTGTGTGTGTGTGTGTGCGCGCGTGTGCACTTGTATATATGAAATATACATATATATTTCTTAAAGTCACAGATTAGACAATTAGGAATTATTTTTCCTCTCCATAAACCCATTAGTTTTATAGTAGTGAATAATAAGAAAGACACTGTGTTCCCGGGTGTGTCATAATAAAATATGGGAACGAGATGTTTTAAAACAACAGCTCTGTGTTGTCTCGCAGTTCTGGAAGGGAGAAGTTTAGAATCAAGCTGTTGGAGAAATCAGTACTCTCTAGCAATACTGTGGGGAAGAGCCTTCCTTTCCACCTCCCTGACTTCTACTGGCTGCAGTGTGATCACTGGATCCTGCCTGTCCTTTCGTCTCTGCTGCCATGCTTCGTAGGGTTCTCCTCTCCTGTATCTCTAGCTCAGTGTCTCTTCTTTTTACACAGGGTACAAGTCGTGTCGGCTTAAAGGCTAAACCTTGGCTATAATCTTTTGGTTTTACTGAATGTATCTATAACAATTCTATAACAAATGAAAATAAGATTTCATTTTTAGAGCTAGGGATTAAATCTTTAATCTATCTTTTATTTATTTGTTCTTGTTTTGGTGACACTGCTTGACCCAAAATAGGAACCATTTTTTTGGTTTGCTCTTGTTTTACCCTTTCTGCTTTTACAGAAAAATGATTTTATTTAAAAATTAATAATGATGAATGATGAATCCTTTTTCAAAATGATAATGATGATTTTCTATGATTTATGAGAGAAAAACTTTAAATCTATTTCATATGATAAGAGTAGAAATGTAGTGGCTACAGGAGCCTGAAATAAAGGGATCATCTACCTAAGTTTTCATGTAATTTCTTTAAGATTTATTTATTTTTATTCAAAAGGCCAGTTTTTTTTTTGTTTTTAGACAGAGAGAGAGAGGAGGAGAGACACACAGAGAAGCCTACCGTGTGCTGATTTGCTCCACAGATGGCTGCAATGGCAGGAACTGAGCTGAGAGCAAAGCTGGGAGCTAGGAGCTTCTTTCCAGCCTTCTACATGGGTGTAGGATCCCAAAGCCTTGGGTCCCTCTTGATTCTCTCCCAGGTCATAAGCAGAGAGCTGGATCACAATCAAACCAGCCAGGACACAGACTGGGGCACTTATAGAATGCTGGCACTGCAGGACTAGACTGCTACACCACTGCATGGGCTCCTTTGCTTAGATTTCTTTTTAATTTTTATTTTTCATGATACATTTCCAAAGGCTCAGGAGTTTCCCTTTCCATCCTTGCCATTCTACCTCACCCCATTGTTTTTCCCCATATTATTATTATCATTGTAATTGCCCTTGAGCTACAGTCACAAGTCTATCATTCTGCTAATTAATTAAGTGTATCATGACCTTGTAGGTATAGACAATGGCAGAAAGTCCAGCATTATTTAACATGGTCTCCATGTAACTCTTTTAATGTGTAGCCAGGTATTCTGCCACTTAAAATTTTATATTTTCTTCTATCACGCCCTCTAAGAAGAGAGAAAGTCAGAAATAATTAAAAATGTTAACTTTATTTTAAACCATCATTTAGAAATTTCAAAGCATTGCTTTCCTTCAGATAAGATCTCAAAGGAATGATATACATGATCAATTTACAGAGATTAATGTAAGCTTTTACTGTGATGGCAATATCTTTCAAGGCACTAAAATAGGTAAGCAACTTAAATATCAGGGGAACTTCACCACTCACAAACACACAAAGCTAAGTGCTTCTGTCTGTCCCATTATATGGAATAAGTAATCAAATCCCATCTCTACTTCATGTGTAAATAGATGTTAGTTGACTGCAGAAGTGAGGCTAAATGATTTGTTCAATATCTGCTAACTTGAACTTTAAAAGTTCTGATTTCTTTATCAGACTGACTTCATAATAATTTTTATTTTACTGACTTTATCACAACTCTTTTTTTCTAAAAGATTTCTACATTGTGCTTCCAAAGTTTCTATGATTCAGCTAATATATATTATTGTGAGATAAGCACAGAAATTAGAATAAGTGAGTCTTTCAAGCAGATTAATTTTGTGCCCTGCTTAGAAATGCTATTTGGTCTCTTTTCAAGTACCCTGAGCAGCACTGGTTCCTTGCATCAAGACTGTTCCGTACAAATGAGCAGAGGTTATCAGCCTGAATCACAGAAACCAGGGTTTAATTCTATATTTAAGTTGCCTAATTATTAGTGTCATAGAAGAAAATAATTCACATATATATATTTTAAAACTTTTAATTTCTCTTTGTGAATCAGGGGCATTCGAGCAATGAGGGCTGTAGCTCTCTAAAGCAACTTGAATTCTGTAAGCATTTTTCATTACTATCAGTTATAATCTGTGATGCTAGTTAATTTGGCATTATCATCACCCAGATATAATTTTGTGCTCTTTACAGCATCTTGTAACAGGGCATTTACAGTGAACTTATAACAGCCACTGTTAGCTTCGCGGGTGAGATGGGGAAAACGAAAATAGTCAAGAAATTCCCCTGACAGAGTCCTGATGTTTATGAAGAATGAGGCCCTTTTATTTGAATTTCAAAGGAAATAATATGTTAAAAGTCTGGAAGTATCTGAATCTTGCATGAGTGAGCTTTAGAAATTTGCACATTAAAGCAATTATGTTATCATATTAAAAATAGTTTGCATTGCCACTAGAATGATTAAGAAATCAGCTCAGTAGTCAGACTGTTGGGTTGGATCCCCAAACCCTGGACTCTAGCACTTTGACCTTGGCTGTGTTGGAAAGACCATTGAAATACATTAAACACTAGTCCTTTGTTCCCAGCCTTTGGAAGCACAGTTATCATGATAGAAATTATTCTCTTTTGGTGCACATGTCTGTGCCTTTAGACAAGCAGTCAATTTCTATAACTTCCATTCCGATCAAGATGTACCATACTCCCTTCACCCCATTAAGCGTCCTTTGCAAGATCCCATTCATTCAAAATTGAAACAATTACCCCTCACCATAGAGTGAGGAATCAATTCAGTGTCTGCCTGACAAATGAGGTAAGCTGGTAGTATGAAGGGAATTCATTTGCGTAAGAGACTAAAGATACTTTTTGGAAATATGGGTATGTTTATTTTCTTCATTCTGACAGGAACTTCAAATATATATACATATAGATGTATAAACATATTACTTTGATCAAAAGCTATCAAGTTGCATTATTTAAATATATGCCATTCATTGAATCTTTCATCAATGCAATGATTTTTTGAAAAGACAGGTTTATGGGTATATCATTATAGTCATGACTGATTTTATAAAGCAACTCAACTGAACTGTGCATGTGATACTCAGATATCTGGTGAGGCACTGTTTGTTTTTCTTACCTTTTTCATTTTTATTTACTTTTAAGACTTCATTTCTATGTGTGTCTGTGTAAGGAAATCTGGAGGAGGTTGACATTTTGAAGTGATGAGCTGAGTAAAACCTGTTGTCCTCCCCAGTAGGAACTCCAATTGTTGAGTGCTTGAATAGAACCAGAAAACAGGGGAAGATTACATTGGCTTTTCTATCTGCCTGGCTGAGCTGAGTTATTGATCTTCCCCTGCCCTTAGTAGTCCTGGTTCTCAGACCTCCTAGTTGCGATCTAAACCATTAGCTTTCCAGTTCACAGGTTTCCAAGACCTAGAGCTTACTGACCATGCAGTGCAACACTTCTCAGTCTCTCCAGTCAACTTATCAAATATCAGAGAAATCTCTTCTTATGTGGACACATAAATACATATATAATCTTCAAAACCTCATCTAATGTATGTACTTTTTATCTTGTTTTGATTATACTGTTTCTGGAGAACCTTGACTAACACACTATCAAATTAAAAAAAAAAACCTACACCTTACTTCTGTTCCATGTGGTGGGCAAAACCTTTAAGGAAGCTGTTTCTCAGAGGAACAACAGAACAACTGATAAATTCATCAGGCACTCTTCTCCCTACAGAGGCGAGGGAGCAATTAATTGTCAGAATAAAGATGCATGAGAGGAAGGTATGTAGCAAGGGTTGTGTTCCATGTGTAAATGTAAAACCCCACGAGAATAAATGATTAGGGCCTTGATAACTTTTCCCAAAATGTCACAACCTATCATCCAGTTTCCAGATTAGGCTAATTTTTAAAAACAAAACACATAGTCCAGATGAAAATTCACACTCCAAAGGAAAAAGGTTCCTGCAATTCTGTTGCAGATGTGTGTGATAATGTATATACAATGTACAGATATTTGTTTAGCTAAACAAACATGGAGAGAAGATAACACCACCATTCCCAAGGCTTCTCTGGTGGATGCTTAGTATTTAGGTCCTGATGCATAATAACATTGAACCTCTTGGAATGAGAACATAGAGATAACAAGAAAACTGACTTCTTTGCCAAGCCTGGTACACTGTACATGTAATGGCTCTGTAGACTCACTGTCTGGTTTTCCTCCAGCACAATGATTTGTAGTGAGAGGAAATATGTGTTGCTGCACAGAAACACAAATTTTGTTGATTTATTACTGAAGTAAATTTGCAGTGAGATAGCCTAAATGGAAGACTAAGTGATAGCTTAAATGAAATATCTGCACTGACTACCTTCTCTTTTAAAGAAACCAAACCTTGATGGGAGTACTGCCAAGAGCAGTGTCATCTATGGAAAGCTAAGGCATGGGTATGCAGTGGTGGCTCTCATCATCACCTGTTTATCAGCCAGTCCCTTTCAAAAACCAGGTGGATCATGAGGTTAACAGGGAACTACTGCAAACAATGCAATATCTTGTAATATCTAGTAGCTTTACCTGAGGAACACTATACTATCTTCATTTCCATCAGGAAGGAGATTCAGAAATAGTTCACATCTACATATATAACAGAATGTATTTAATCAAACCTTGCCTGGCTACTGTATTAATTTCATTATGTGTTAGAACAAAAGTACCTGATTACCGGATTTTCCATAAAATAGCATATATGTTCATGCCTCACTAATAATCATGGCTTTTGCACTGGGTGAGCAATAACTGTAGGCTATGAATCCAACAAATATGTGAATATTTCAATACTTAATCATCTGGATTCTGTAATTCTTCCTCTAAAATCAAGGATAAATTATTCCATTTTGCCTGAGCAAGTGTGATGCACACCCAATGCCTAGTAGACTTCTGAATAAAATTTTAAGTATTTATTTTTATTGAAAAGTCTCATTTACAGAGAGGAGATACGAAGAGAAAGCTCTTCTGTCTGCTGATTCATTCCCCAAGTGTCTGCAATGGCTGAAGTTGAACTGATCTGAAGCCAGGAGCCAGGGGCTTATTCCAGGTCTTCAGTGCAAGTGCAGGGTCTCAATGCATTGTAGAATCCTCATCTGCTTTCACAGGTTACAATCAGGCAGCTGGGTGGGAAGTGGAGCAGCCAGGATACGAACTGGTGCCCCTATGGGATCCTATAAGTCAATGAAGAATATAATAAGAGAAAAAAAAACTCTTTTGAGGAAATGAAAATAAAAATAAGAGCATCAAAATTCATAAGATGCAGTTTCTTCTGATCTTTGTTGGAGAGATGTGTCTCTTGTAGGTAACACATAAATGGGTTTTGCTTTCTTTGATCCAATTTGCTAATCTATAATGCTTGATAAGTTTAATCCATTTACATTCAGGGTTAATATCAATATGTAGTAATTTGGTCCTGTCATTTTAGTAATGGGTTGTTCATTGTTTAATTTAGTCTTCTTTTTGTTGTCTTACTGGGATGTCCTTCACATTTGCTTTTGGTGGTGCTGTCAAAGAAATGTCAAGAGAACATCTTTAAATATCATTTGTAGAGCAGGGTTGCAAGAGGTGTATTCTTTTAGCTTTTCTTTACTGTAGGCACATTATTCTGGGCTGATTTTTTTTTTCCTTTTAGAATTTGGAATATGTTCATCCTGCTGATTTGTTTGATTTGACCAGGAGCAGAGACAGAACAGCAGAACCCACACAGGCGATGCAGGAACAGGTTGGATTTTACAGCCCAGACACCACTGCTGCATAAGGCACCATTTTTGTACAGAGACAAAGGCTATAGGATAGGACTATGCATGAACTAAGCTGTGAACAAACTCATTTTTGGCTCAGTGTAGTGCATCAACATCACATCCTCTAGGTTCCACCCCAAACTGGTCTAGGTAGCCCCCATACCTAGTGGCCAGCGGATCTAGAACCCCACCAGTGGCACGTCAGGTGCCATTTTGTGCAGTGTTGCAAAGGCTTTGAGATTGGAGGGATAAGAGGGAGCTACACATGTGTTGAGCTTGGAGTGAATTCACTTCCAGCTCAGTGAACTGCACTGATCCCACCGTGAAAACAATATTAACTCTGGCATCCTACAGTTCAAAATAGGTCTGAGTAGCCTTCAGACCTAATGGCCATCAGGTTCCAGCAGGATCAGCACCAACAACCACCTAGTTATTTAGGACATGTAGTGTTTCCCTAATCCTGGGAACTGCTCAAACTGAAAGTGGGAGAAAGTTCGAACGTAAGGAAAAGATCCTTAAATGTACGTGTGGAAAAAATCAATTGACATATAGAGGAATGCTAATCAGATTCACAGCTGACCTCTCACAGGAAACTCTTATCACATTGTTTTTTAAAAACATAGATGAAAGAAGTTTAAGATGGAGACAGTCCAGAACCAGCATAGACAAATGGCAGCATGAAAAACATCTCAGCCTGTAATGACTAGCTTTGAAAATGTAGGAGGAAAGATCTCGAGCTCAGGAACACAGTTGCTTTAGAGAAGGGCAAGAAAGCAAGTGAATAATTCTTTCCTAGATTTCTTAAAAACTGAAACATCTCCCTTAATGTCTTGACCGTATATCCCACTGAGATCCACTGCAGACTTCTGACTCTCAAAAATTATAAGCCAATAAATTCGCACATTTTTAAGCTGTCAAGATTGCAATAATATTTTTTACAGCAATAACAGAAAACTATTAGAGGAAGTTACCTTGCACATTCATTTACTCTTTGACATCTATTTTGCTCCATCTCTTTGACAAAAAATAACACCTTTTCCCACAATTCTTTTCTTCGTAGGAGACTTGCTTTCTGGTTTGATAAAGAAGGAAAATTCCTGGCACTGGAGAACAAAAGAAAGCAAGACAATTGTAACATACATACAGAAGATACAGTAAATCTGTGCATAATCTAATTATGTGCCATAACCTCTTAAGCTATTTCACAAATGTATATGACTGAATAAGTGCTAAACATTGCTGCTCCATTACTCATAGATAATTTAAAATATTTGTCAAATAACCCTTTTCATTTATGAATTCCTATTCGACGGAAGGAGTGGGAGAAGGCAGTGGTCACAATAATGTAAGCATTCTGAAGCTCCCTGGGGACACATAAAGCTTCCCCAGAACATTATTTAACAAATAGATACACACTCCCTCTCTCTGCAGTACACACTTTGCAAGCACATTGAAAGGCCAAGTAAAGCCTATTAATAGAGAATGAAAGTGACTCACACAAAACAAGGAAAAGAAAATCTCCTTTCAAGAGGAATTAAATCTATTCCTTTCAATAGAGGAACCAAGATTAAAAGAGGTGAAAAATGATGAGAATGACCTTTTCAGTTCTAATCACACAAATAAATCACTGCGCAGCTGATGAATTCATTAATTTTGATTAAACATGGGACTATGAAGTCATCTGAATTAATTCAGTAATCACCGTCAAGAAGCTATGCTTTAGAGCTTAATACTGAGTAGTCCTTTTAATTTGCACTTTGACACAGTCTTAGGGTATTGTATAACAAGATCTTCAGATGCACGGGCATTATGCACAGCGAGCCACATCATAGAGTTGAACCAAAGACCTGTAACTGATTATGAAGCAGTCATCGGTACCCAGAGAAAGATGGCATAAAGGGTAGCCACAATAATGACATTTCTGATCTAGCTCCCTGCTAATGACCTGGAAAATCAGCAGAGAATAGCTGGTGTGCTTGGACCCCTGAGACCATGAGGGAGACCTGAAAGTTGCTCCTGACTCTTGGTTTTGATCTGGCCCAACCCCAGTCAATGCAGCCATTTGGGGAGTGAACCAGTGGATGGAGTTTCTTTCTCTCTGTGTCTCTATTATCTCCCCTTTTCTTCTGCCTACTGTTCAGGTTTATAATGACTCTTTAAAGATCTTCCTTCAGAAATTTATTGCCACTGCTTAACTTATCCCTTTTTATCTTTCATATTCTGTCACTACTGTTAAGTTGCACTATTGTTTATTCAGTGTTTAGCATTGATAAGTTTATAGTAATAATTGGCATAATTTTCATATTCTTTTAAATACTATCAATTTGTTTTGGATCTAGTCTTTAGAATCACCACAGATCTAATCTTTTATTAAGCTTTTTGAAGGCATATCTATAGGAATTTTCACTTTGTTGTTAATTTTTACATTTTGTTGGGAACAACTATTTTGCATATGCACAGTGATTCTTCCTCTAAACCGCCATTCCCTCTGTGCTGTCTGTCTTGCACATTATTTGGTGTTAATTTAGGTGTACTCTCAGAGATTGTCCATTCTAAGATCTCTGTTTCTTAAAGTTCTAGATTCCTCTATTCTGGCTGATGGGCAAGCTAATTCTCAGCTTTGTGTGGATTTCACAAATTGCTCTCTTGAGTTTGGGTGGCTGCTTTGCATTCAGTGCAGTTTCCTTCAGTGCATACAAAGGTCAGGACTCAATCAGAGTTTGGTGGAATCCTAGGCAGATTTCTAGAGTTTACTTCGTTCTATTCTCCTCTTATCCAGGAGCACATTACACACAATGCATTGTTGCTAATTCATGGAACCATAACATCTTCCCACTAAGCATAGTTATGATTTAGGCTATGATCCAATAAGCACCTATAGATAATGAACCAAGGGAGATCAGGTTGCTTGTGTTTGTTTTTACAGAGTCACAATTCAGAAATGTCTATTGCACAATGTTTAAAAATAATACCTGTACACTTATTTTTATAAGGTTTTCATTGTGTAAAGCAGAATGCAACTGTGGTGGGAGTACAAGAGAGAACAGAGACTGGACAAAATAATTCTAATTGTGAAGACTTTGATTTACAAATGGAAGGTGAAGAGATAGTGAAGAATATATTTCTATGACTACCACAACCCTGATATTAAATATAATATATATAATATATATATTTAATATATTTAATATTTAATTATATATATTTTTCCTTGAATATGAATTGCGAATTCTTAAGAAAATAATAGCCAACTGAATTCATTAATTCATTATACATAAAATTCATTCATTCATATATGAATTCATTATATGTAATGAAAAAGAATTGCTTGTGATTAGTACATAGTTTCTCTGTAAATGCAAATTGCTGGCTTGATACAGAAAAACAAATCAACAAAATTATATTACAGACTATAAAGATAGATAATAACAATAAAGTGCAAAAAAATTCATGCAATTCAACAATTAAGCCAACTAGAAATAAAAGCCTCACCAAGCTTATTAAAGTCATGTACAAAATACATTGAGCTGATATTGTATTAATGGTGAGAGTTTTGTTTTAACATTAGGGACAAAACAATGATGTTTATTTTCACTGCTAATGATCAATTTTGTATTCATATGCTCAATATTGTCAAAAGCAGTGTTAGGAAAGAGAACTGAATATCCATGCAGTTTAGAAAGGAAGTAAAGCATTTTTTTTTTTAATTTAGAAGCAATGCAGTATTGACAGTTACAATCCTTTGAGCTCTGAGGTCACCCACCCCCATTTGGATCTACCACATGGGATGGAAGAAGCCCAAACCCTGCCTTGCAGCATCCAAGGTCATCTGAACGACAACCAGGAGCCCTGAGCGGTCTGCAGAAACAGAAGAACAGTAAATTTCCTTCGGGACTAGAGAGAAGAGCTTTCTCTGATGCTTGCCTGGTTTCGACTTTGGGTCCCCACCCTCTCTCGTAATGACCATCAGGATCGCTCCAGAAACCCCTCAAAACAAACAAATAAACAAAAAAACTAGAATAGATAGACAGAATAACAAGGAAAGCTTAGAAACAGGAAACGGTCAGCGGGGATGCACTTATAACTCACTGGGTAGGACACATAGATTAGTTACTCCTCACTGGGGTATTGAAGATTTCTCTGTACACCCGTCCTAAAACTGTTCACCTAAACTGTTGACATATATCTTGCTAGAGTTATAGAGTTAGACTACCCGTAAAACAGCCAGGTTCAGCAAAATCATGCTTCAATGCTATAAACTGCTAAATACTAAAATTAAAATAGACATGAGACAGCTGAATAGTAATCTATAGCCATTTTAAGGTGTATAGAACCTGGTTGTATATAAACTAATAATTGAAATGTCAATGTAGAAGTCACAAGATATGGTTCAGAACTTGCATTCTTTTTTTTTTCTTTTTTTAACATATTGGTTACTCAATACTCAATACCATATCAACTAATTACATAACGTCATAAATTGTTACTGATGTAATGTCGGGCTTTTAATTGATCGGGATGATACTCTGTTGCCTCTACCTTTACACCAGAGATGGTCTCCCCAACAAGCCGTTGAACTTATCTGGACAATAAGATGCTGGACTTTTGCTTGGTAGATGCTTGCAATGAAAGAATCTCAACTGAATTTGAATTGCGGTAATGCAACAAGGTGGAGGAATCCACCATGGGGGGGGGGCGGGCTTGGGGAGGGATGGGGAGAAGCCCAGTGCCTATAAAACTGTGTCACATAATGCAATGTAATCATTAAAAAAAATCCTTTGAGCTGCAGTGAAGAGGCGTAAGAATTAGTAGAAAGACTTTGCAAGTTAATTGGATTCAAAATTCATTCATGGAAGTCAATTTAATGTCTATGTACTGGCAATATTAGCAACTGAAATGGCAAAGAGTTTTGTAAGCATTGACTATAATTTCATAAAAAATTTGAGATCTCTGTATTGAAAATCCCCAAATATTGCTAAATTTACAAATACCAAGCTAACCAGAGCAATACAGTATGTAAGGGTCAGTCCATTCTTTCCAAATTGATCTATAAGTGAAATGGAACTCCGTTTAAATTCTCAGCAGGCTTTTTGTTGAAATAATAAAGCTATTTATAGATAGGTATTATTTTGCACCTCTGCTTTTTTGACTTCGGTTTTAAATTAATGTATTTAGATTTTTTTTTAAGTTTAAAAATCAGCATGAATATGGCAGTAGAGTCTAACATTTTGACAAACAATAGAGGAAAAATAGTTTAATACTCATTATTCACTACAAGCACAGCACATGAAAATTTTAAAAATAGCAGTAGGATTACAGTTTTCCAAAATGCAAATAAAATTGAATCGTTCCAGAAAATTGTGTCAGCAGGGGTAAAAACAAGCTCATTCAGGAAGTTCACTTGTGTCCTTCAAACCTAATGGCTGAATATAAATGTAACAAAATGCTACTGCAAAGGACATAGTTAGCCATATGAAATCCCACAGCAGCACATTCGTATTTCTGCTGTGTATTCAGTCATCCTTTACCTGTAAAAGGGGCTTTGTTTAGGGGAAACGTGTATAGTAGCAGGAGAAAAATAAAATAATAACACGTATTACCTAAATTGATAGTGATATGAGAAAAAAAGCACTCATGTAAAAACACACAAACATATGTATATATCAGATAATTCTCTGATAAAAATATTGTAATCTAACAAGAGCTGAAGTTTAGAGAAGTTGAATACCATTTTCAGGCTTAGAAACTGGGTATGTTTTGGCCGATTTATGTTTCAAATTCAATTCTGTTTCATTTAAAAAATAAGACATTGACAAAATGTATGCATATAACTCAGATTTCTTGGATTACATAATGGCAGTATTCATCTATTATTAGCAAGTATGTATTGACATAATATAAACATGAATGCTAACTTTTAAAGAGCCAGCATTGTGGCCTATTAGGTAACACCATTACCAGTGACATGAGCATCCTATGTGGGCATGGTTTGGATTCAGCTTCCTCAAAGTGGCCCAGGAACAGCAGCAGAGGGGGACTCAAGTGTTTGGGCCCCTGCATCTCTGTGGGAGGTCTGGAAGAAGCTTCTGGCTTTGGCGAATCAGCTTGTGGCAGTCATCTGCGGAGAGAGTTAGCAGATGAGAGATTTCTCCGTCTCTTTCTTTCTGCAACTTTGGATTTGAAATTATTAAATAAATCTTAAGAAACAAAGACTTGGATGTTTGTGAGGCATTGTTTTTAGGATAATGATCGGAAATCACCGTGGAAAGTTATAAGAAATATTTTCTTCCTACGTAATGTTTTTCCTGCATGATTCCTACTTGTGGAAGTCAAATAAACTGATGCATGAAAAATATGATTATCACCATTGAACACTATGCAACCATAGAAAGAAGGAAATCCAGTCTTTTGCAACAACAAAATGGTTAGAGCTAGAAAGTATTATTTTCAGTGAAATAAGCCAGCCCCTTAAAAGGGAAATATATGTTCTCACTGATTTGTGGCAGTTAATATAGAATGCTGAAAATGTGGAGAAATGAAAAATCCTTCTTGTGATATGATTGTTGTTTTTAGCTCTTGTTTATACACCTGCATGCTAATATTGATCCTACTTTTTCTGTTGAATATTATGGCTAGCATTGAATCAAGCTAGTGATTGCCGAATGTGTTATAACCTCATTTTTGCAAAAAAATAAACAAAAGTATAGAAAAAAACCCACCAGTTATATTAGCTTCTCACCCCTGTATAATTTGAAATAGAAAAATGCCATAATAAGTACAAGGTACCTTCATCACATCCATGAAAAAAAAATACACATCTTTTACAGTCATTTTCTGTGAATATTTTGAAGTTCCCCTATGGATATATCACATTCTGTGGAAAAGCCAATCTATACATTAATGTAGACTAAGGTTGGAACTGAACATAACAAAATAAAGCCCTAAGTATGCTATCACACAAAAAGAGAGAAAAATAGAAATAACATTTAAACTTCTCTTTGACGCATCAGATCTTATTTTCTAATTTCACACAATCCATGGTGACCAACCAGTGACTCCTGTATAACTCTTTTAGCTCTTTTGCACGCCATCAGCTGTCACCTTTCACTCTGGCACCACTTGAGTCATACACATTCCATCTTACAATTTCTGGTTTAAGTTCTGGCTCTGCTTCCCCTCCAGCTTCTTACTAATGTGACTGTGAGATAGTGGGTGATAACCCAGGTGTTTGGATTTCTACCATGCACATGCAAGACCAGAATGGGATCCCTGGCTCCTGGTTTCCACCTGTGCTAACCCCAGTGGTTGAAACCTTTCAGAATGAATCAGCAAATGGAAAAATGGGAAATCTGCTGCTTTCTCTTTCTTTCTCTGTAACTCTTTTAAAAAGTTTTTCTTATCAATCAGTAAAATAGACATAAAACTACTAACGTAGTCAGAATGAAACTAAAGACTCTCTTATGCCTTTTCTATTGTCTTTTTTTAAAAAATTTACCAATATAACATTTTCTGCATTCTATCAGTACAATTCAAGGAGACAAAAAAATATAATTATGAGTAGGGATGCATATTCGTTTCACTATGCCATACTGTACAACTAATACATTTAAATTGTTTTTCTAACAGACACGGTTTAATTCTATTTGTTCACTGTTAGAGTAACAAATAGAAAGTGGTCAAAGAATCTCTTCCAATTTAGGTTGTAGAAATTTTAATATTTAATCCTCATTTTATTTTCCCTAAGCACAATGTCCAAAAATAATATTTAATTAGAAAATTAAAAAGTCTGAAAGCCAGAACCAAAAAAAGGAACTGAATGTCAGATATTCAGATATTTCTATGAATATTAAAGAAATCAAAATCTGTGGAGAAACATGCTCAATAAAATCTATCTCTAAATGAATTTTCTTGTTTGTCTTCATCATTTTCTCACATTTGTGTCAAGACAAAAAGTGGATTTCTTGCTTTCCTTCCTTGTAACAAAGAAATTCAAGAGCTCAACATGAGGTTTGACTCCTGGGAAGTGATTCTGTGAGGACCTATACTGATGTCCAGAACGGATTCTTAATCAAAGAAGAAGCCTTAGCATGGGAGCCTCTCAGAAAAGTTCTTTATCACCTTCATCCAAACTTCTCCAAAGTTGATGTTCTTATTTAAACTTTGGATAGGTTCATACCAGGCCACTTGAGTTCATGTCTCCTGACAAGCGTGGCTAGTGCCTTTTACCTCTGGTGAGTTGGGACAAGATTCTGTGCTTTATAAGAATTGTGTGCTAATCTTGACCTTTTGTATGCAAAAGATGAAAATGTGTAGAGTCAGAAAACAAGAGTAAAACTTTGTTCTGAAATATATAACCTTTTCCTTGGTTCAAAATTTGGCAAGTATTGAGAAAGTTTAGCCTTCCTTGAGGTTTCTATTAAGCTGTATACACAAGACTAGACAAAAATGGTAATAAGAATTGCTGTGACACTGGCACTAAGATACATATATATGTGTGTGTGTGTGTGTGTGTGTGTGTGTGTGTGTGTGCACGCACGCGCGAGCACATGTATTCCATGCACCTTATTTATGTAATACATCAAGATATTAAATAGGATCACAATTTGGGCATTTATTGTGGCATTTAATGCTAAAAAATGTATGAAATCAGAATCATTTTCTCTGAAAATATGCTACAGTTATGAGTGAAGTTAAAGTGACCATAAACTTTTCTGCCCTGAATAGAACAGTAAGTCTTTGCCACAGGGCTCAGTCATTGCCAGATCAAGGATATTCATAATAAACATGGAAGCCTGGCTCTGAAACTCTAGATGCACATCTGAATGAATGAAAGTGGACCGGGCTTTGGCATTATTTTCAAATAGTTGAAGAATGTCTGAATTATCCTTGCAGATTACCCAATAGAGGAAAATGAAGGTTGAGTTCCTTACATGTTGCAAGGCCTTCCTACAGGTGTTAATTACAGTAGCTGGAAATTCAGCAGGTAAGCCTGTTGAGGAAAATCCAGCTCACCTATCTAAGATGAATAAGGAGGACAGAGGCTGAAAGGAAGATCCAACAGGTTCTGTTTCTATGTTGTTTTAACAAACATTACCATCCATTAGAAAATCTGCAAAAATACTGTATTCAGTGGTGGACTGAGATGGACTGGATGAGACTAAAATCTAAGGTCGTATTAGTCACTGAAAAATTGAAATACAGTTTCAGTGTCTTTTTTCATCTTTTGCATGATGAACAACATAATTAAGGTTGCATTTTGTTATGATCAGATCCAATCAGCCTTAGTCTGTTTCCCTTTACAGGTAGGTCTGCCCTCCCATACATCCTGAAATAACTACAAAGGAGATCAAAAAGCTCAGGAAAGAATAGAATTAAAATAGATTCTGCATTTCCATGGATATTTTTGAAGACACTTTGTATGTCATGCAGCTTTTTCCTTTGTAAATCATGCAGGAAGAAGAAGCTAATCTGAATAGTGTAATTTTCATGCTTCAGTTTATTTAGCGGCTGCAAAACCACATTATACATGCACAAGCACAAAAAAACATTTTCTTACATTTTATCTTGTTTTTTATCCATTATCCTGATGCTAATGCCTCACAAAGATCTGGATTATTTTGAAATAGTTCAAGAGTTTAGAATCAAGGAAAGTAGAGACTTTTCTTTGTAACATATGTGATTATTTTGAACTCTAAATTGAACTATTCATGGAACTGATGAACTTCTTCCTTTATGCTCATCTTGTGTTCTATTCCTACCAGCAGACACCTGTTAGATTTGACCTGCAGAATGCAGCCACTCCAGGTGCATGATTCAGTAACCCACCTTGGTCCTGAGTTGCATTTTTCTGATGATCAACCATATCAAAGACCCTTTTATATGCTATTTTCCATTTATGGATCTCTCTTAAAGAAATGCCTGTTTAGATGCTTTACCAATTTTTCAGTTTGCTGATCTATTCCATTTTTAAAATTTGATGATCATTGTGTCATTGTGCTTAGAAAGTTCATTAAGCTATTTATCCAAAATATGGATTGGGACTATTTTTTCCCATGATCTGAACTATTATTTCATTTCCCAACCATTACGCAATAGCTTTTTTGTTTGTTTGTTTTATTGTGGACACATTAATTCATAGTATAGCTTGGAAGAGAAACACAACTCTGTAATGTTAACCAGGAGATTTAAGGGCAAGGGGAGAACAAGGGAAATTGGGATAACTGTGTATATGTGTGAGTTTCAACATAACTGATTTATTGAATCATAATTCACATTATAATTTGTCATATATTCTTCATAATTCACTATATGCTTTGTTCACTTCAGGTATACAAGCAAGTCATTTTCAATATGTTCTTAACATAGGCATTTATTGCCGTAGAATATTTTCATAAACTCAAAACAAGTACCAATGTCAAAGCTCAAAGCATCCACTAATGTAACTTCTGTGTAGATTGTCATTGCCAAATATTTAATCAAATCGAATCATATCCACATGAGCTTTGTTTTCAATGTTTGTGTGTGTTGTAGAACGTATTAATGCCAGCATTGGTTCATTATATTTCATGCTATGATGTGTCACATTCTGATTATGATTCATCATTTATGTATTTGAACTCTTCGCAAATGTATGCTTTTATGAATATGCTTTATTTTAAATTTGTATTATATTAAAATTTATGTATTTGAGAAGAGAAAGAGGAGCAAGAGAGAGCAGGAGCAAGAGTGAGAGCATGGGAAGAGAGAGATGCTATTTAATTGCTCACCAGGCCACAATGTCTGGTGCTGGGCCAGGTCAACACCAGGCACCAGAGGTTCAATCCAGATCTTCTTTGTGGGTAGCAGAGATCAACCACCTAATCATTTTCTGCTTCTCCTCTTAGTCTATATAGATGGGAAGTTGGGGTCAGAAGCCAGAATCTGGCACTGAGATCAGGTTCTCTGGTAAGGGATCTGGGCATCAGAAGCCCAAGGCTAACTACCCATTTTTGAAAACTTTGTAGAGGAGAGATACTTCTGATTCTTGGCCCCCAAAACAATTATTTTCTAACAAGTAGGATGATGGAGTCTTACCTAGAAGTATCTGCTACGACCCAGCTGAGAAGTTAACAGTAACTTCTCCCTCTCAATGAATCTTCTTTCAGCCTTTAAAATACTATATTATTCTTCAATTTCCCTCAAATTTTTTTAGATTCAGCAAACATATTAATTTGTTTATGTGCTGTCTTGGTGTGTTAGAGGAAACCTGTGTCAAAGAAGAAAAACAGAATGGAACAGCAGCTTCAGGCAGTCAAAATGGAGTCAGCAGGCTCTTGGAAGAGCCTCAGGCAGCTGTGCAACAGCAACCTTGAACTTGACTGCCTGCATATGCTCCCCTGGGCATCTGGTCTACGTGGAGCTGAACTGCTGTGAATGAGATCCACACACTTCCACAACAATCTGTGGAATGATCTGCCTTGGTCCTCGGATGCTCCCCAGTCTGCTCTAACAAAAAATGGTTTGACCTTTGTCACATGAATCATAGTTCCTGACAAGCAGGAGTTGTAACTAACAACTCATTTTGCAGGCAAGGGTAGAAAACCAGCCATTTTGCAAAACCTGGAGGCATATCTTTTTTTTTAAGATTCATTGCTTGTTTTACTTGGAAGAATCACAAAGTGAGAGAGAGAGATGTGCCTTTGCCTTTTATTCTATTGTTTGATTTTAATTATTATTTTTTCTAAGGTTAAAATGTGTAAGACCAGAACATCAAATAAAACAGTTCAGAAAGAGAGAAAATAATTTAAAAAAGAATTTGCCATGTCTCAGTGGGAGCTTTTGTAAAGAAATTTTATTTTTCCATTTGGTACAGAGAAATGAAAATGCAAAACAGGTGATTGGATATAAACCTAAAAGTTTTTCTGGGATATGGAAAGAATTAAAGGATTAGAGAACTTTTAAATAAAATTTAGGAAACATGAATATTCTAATCCTGTAATTAAAATGTTTAATTGGGGGATCATCTAGCTAAGCAAATATCTAATTTCAAGTTTTAAGAATCATCTCTGCATAGATAATCCAAAATATAAAAACATAGTTTAGAATTTAGGAGCGAGGATACTTTGTCAGAAATAAATTTTTTTTTCTATTTATCTTGCTTGACATCAGTTTTCAGAGCTACTAACTTGAGCAGTAAAGTATTTAACACAGCTAACATTTTTATTATGTGTTGATTTGTTTATTTGAAGGCAGAGGAATAGAAAGCAAGCATAAGAGAGATATAGGAAGTGAAAGTTTCAATGCATGAATTCAGTCCCGAAGCACCTGCAGTGGTGGGAGCTGGGCAGAGGCTGCGGTGGGAACCGGAAACTCTCCCCAGCTCTGCTATGTGAGTGGCAGGATGCCAGTAACCGGAAGACCCAGTGCAGCTTCCCTGGGCCTGATATAGCAAGAGGTGAAGTGTTAAATGAGCAAGTGTTCATATATCAATACACACTTCAATATGTTTACGTTTTTATAAAAGGAAACAAACTTCAGTCTTAAACCTGATATAGTGATGTAGTATTTCCATTCCTTTTGATTCTTCTCTCTACACTAATCATATGTAAATTCATTTAATGCAATTTTAATTATGTGTGTGTGTTCATGTGGACAAGTTCTCTTTACGTTGCTTCTCAAAAAACATATTATTACATTCATTTTTTAATTTTTTGTTTTCATATTTTATAAAATAAATCATATTATTGAGATGCTTCACAAAATCACCTGGAATGGGCGCACTGACAGTACATATATTGTACAGTTTCTAAGCTAAAATAATTTTTGGAATTTCTATTAATAGCACTTTAAAAATATCAGAACATACAAAATACAGGGCTCATTTGTAATACTTCAAGTTTGTTCATCCCTAATTCTTCTTTAGATACTAAGCTAAGCTTTTTCCAGATATTTGGACATTTATACCTGAAAAAAGTCACATTCGAAAGTTGTATTTCAATACTCATTTTACAGGTGAGACGAATGAGGCCCTGGCGCATTGAGTGGCACTCCTGATTCTGTGTGTCTAAATGATCAAGTTATATTGGTTCTCCATATGCATACAGCAAAGCAAAAAATTCCTATATTCTGAAAACATTTATAAATTGCTTTCCCAAAGGTGGCACAAATTTGCAGTCTAGCGATTTTTAAATATACTGTGTCATCACAACAGCGAAAATACCTGAATATTGGGTCAAATAAAAGATCTGGAAAGTACAGAGCATGATTTACTTTAAATAATTGAATATACAGAGAGGGATAGTAGATTTCATATGCAGTTGAGATTATCAGTTATATGAAGCTGTCCTTTGAAAGACAGCACCGGTGATTGATGACGAATACGTATGTTCCCCGAAAGGAGCACTTTTAGTTGTATCTAAAGTTTATGCACAACTGAATTTTAAATACTAGAGTCATGGTTGTATCAGGAACAGGATCTTTCATTGGCTTTTCTGATATTATTGATAGGAAAATAAAGTGAGAAACTTAGAGGAGGGCACGAAAAATAAAGTGATGTGGTTCCTGAACTCTTCATTTATATTTACATACGGAACTTTTACATGAGATAAAGCATCTTTGCCTAAAAACAACAACCAGATGAGGTTTTAATTAAAAGCACTTGGAAATAGCAGTTTGAGCACTACTCCTCTTGCTTCTCTCCTCTATATCTTTCCTCTTCTTCCCCCTTTGATTCCTGGCTCTGTTTCTTGGCATTTAATGCTTGTTACATTTTCTCTCTCTGTCTCACTTAGCCTTTAATTGTAGCAGGGATTTGTCCAGAATCACAACTCACTGAAAATGGTCAACCTGGGCAAAGGGTACAAATTAATTTGCCTTCTTACTATCTTAGCTTCACTGTCTGATGTTATGCAAATTAGGCTGACAAAAGCCGTATGACAAGCGAGAAGCAAGCTTTTAGGAAAGACTGCCTCATGTATGGGTGCAAGAGGATTCAGTAATAAGCCACTCAAAGGGCTAGGTACGATTTGTACACACATGGAACACTAACAAATGAATAATCATTTTTTGAAGATGTGCTAAGACATAAGAAAAAGACTTTAACTTTTTTGCTATGGTAAATGTGGGAAGGTAAGTCTGTGGGAAAAAATAATAAAAGACAAGTGTTAGTTGTTCATGGCTATTGCCAGTGTAGTCTCATCTGTGGGGATGAGATTATTATCAACTTCTTGGTACAGAAATGTAAGGCAGTGTGATACATTCACAAGGGAAAGCAATGTTCTATTTTCACATAGATGATACCTCATTTGCTGTGAGCTCAGAGCAGCCTTTATGGCAACATGACCTATTGCAGGGTGCCTTTGAGCTCATTGTATAGTTTAACTCTGGCAAAAACAGGCTGCTTACAAGTTTTAGAGAAGATTTTCCTGAAGTAACTTGACAGATATAAGACTGAATGCTGAAAAGTTTAAAAATAAAAAAAAAAAAGTAGATGCATGGCATTGCATTTAATCTTCCAGACATTGTACTCAGTTGTTTTTTTTTAATTGGAAAGTATCAGATATACAGAGAGAAGAGACTGAGAGGAAGATCTGTCTGTTGATTCACTCTCCAAGTGGCAACAATAGCTGGGACTGAGCCAATCCCAAGCCAGGAACTTCTTCCAGGTCTCCGGCACAGGTGCAGGGTCCCAAGGCTTTGGCCGGTCCTCCACTGCTTTCCCAGGCGGCAAGCAGGGAGCTGGATGGGAAACAGGGTCTCTGGGGTTAGGACTGGTGGCCATTTGGAATTCCAGTGCGTGCAAGGCGAGGATTTTAGCCACTAGGATACTGTGCCTGGTCCCAGTTTTTTAAATAACAAATCTGTTCAAAATTCTTCAGTACTTTCTCATGTATTAAGTCATCTATCATGTCTTTAGATATGACCTACAGTCCTTCAGAGTGCCTGCACTAGCACACACGGCAGCTTTGTTGTCAACACATCTGCGGTTGTCTTTTCTACAATCAGCAATCCTACGGTTCTCAGAGGGGTTTTTCCCAAGGTGATCTTCCACCAGTTCACAATCTAGACTGCTAAGCTTCCTCATCGCACCTCTCTATTTTGAGGATGAAAAAGTAACCATCCTCTGAAATCATCAATACAACAATCTGTAGTTTTCTTTCTGTCGCTAATGAATGTATACCATAATTCAGGAAAGTCAGATCTTTGAGAAATTTTCAGAAAGTTTCTCCTTATTAGCAACTGCACCCCCCACTCAGCAGGAAGAAGCTAAGAGCAGATGACTACGCCCCTTTCCCTAAGAACTTTTGGGGTCCATTTCTGTTTGGAAATGTAAGAGCCAGATGGGATGATAGGTAGTTGGGGTCTCCGGTTCCTGGTAAAACTGTTTATTGTATACATGCAATATTTTAGCTCTGTGAGATTCTTGATTGTTAGTATTTTCAACAATATTTGAACATTGTTAAGATCCAAGTGACCCTCATGTCAAGGAAAATTATTGTAAATGGTATTAACTGGCAGCATGGATGTTAAAGGAATGGAGTGGCGTCTTAGCCTTGGGACTGATGGTTGGTAGCCATGATTGTAGTACTGTTTACTCTTCTCTGCTGCCTATGCAGGCAACAAGCCTGGGAGAGGGTCATCATTTGACAAACTATGATGACTTTAGCTGTGTAAAACCCTAGAACTCAAGTCCAGTTGAGCATGATGCGTAATGGGCAGCCAGAGACGGGTAAGATCTGGCAGAGCTGATGACCAACCTAAGACAGGGATCCCATGTGCCCCGGGTGGGGCTCCCCATGACGGGTAAGGCGTCAACTGACTGCTGAACAACCTAAGACAGGTGTCCATTCAAAAAACAAAAAGGGGGGACATGTAGGCCCTGGTCTCCCAAGGGTTAACTCCACAGCTCAGCTGTTTCTCAAAGGTGTAACAGGAAGGGCAATCATGGCCTGATACATTTAGCCCGTGGCTTGACTGCAACTTCCCTCCTTCCTGCTTCCCCTTTTTGCATGTCCTTGGGGGAGCTTAGGTGTTGCTTAACCATTGGGAAGATCCTGGGAGGGGCCAAGCAGACTATATAAGAGAGTTCGACTTTGAATAAAGCCTTCACTTCACAAGAAAAAAAAAAAAAAAAAAGAAAAAGAAAAATTCTACACTGGTGGCTTCATTGATTTTATCCTTCAAGTCTTTAGTTCATCATCTTTTCAACCAATCTTAATTCAATCTGTCTAGTTTTTACTTGGTTACTTCTTAAAGGCACTTCTATTTTTCAAGATTTATTTTAACTGATTTTTTTAAGGCAGAGAAAGAGTAAGAAAGAAAGAGAAAGAGAGAAATGTCCATCTGCTGACTTACCCTCCCAGTGATCTGGGGCTGGACCAGACCAAAGCGAGGAGCTAGGAGCTTCTTCTGGGTCTGTCATATGGGTGCAGGAGCCCAAGCAGTTGGGCCATACTCTGCTGCCCTTCCAGGAACTGTATGAAAAGTGGAGTATCTGGGACTTGAATCAGATTCCATATGGCATGCTAGCCCTGCAGATGGCAGCTTAACTCACTATCCCACAGCATTCGCCCCTGTAACCTATTTCTTTATATTAGAGTAGCATCTGACTTGGGTCGGACACTGAATTTCACCTCTGAGAGATGAATATGTTTTCCCAAATTTGCATCTAACTTTTCAAGTGTCTGAATATTATATTTAAGAATATCTGATTGTATACTAAACTTCAGGTGTTTATCTTATCAATTCATATCATTTAATGAGAAAAAGAAGGAATAAATGAAGGTGTCACGTAATTGTTTATGTGACTTATGGATAAAATGCACAATTTTTAACAAGTTTATTATGTTGGTTGGGGGAGATGTTTAGGGGGATATGTTGAGATACTTTCTGAGTCCCTAAAGGAAAAAAAAGCTCTTTGACCTTATGTTTTCATTATTTTTCCAGTTAAGAATTCTTTGAAAAATAGCAGAAATATAAAAGAATTGTACTTTGGGGTTATGATAGACGTTTGAGATCATCTATTACTTAACATACTTATCAAATTGTACAGGTCACACTAAATCATATTGATAATAATGTCAAATAGGAAATCGCAAACTCACTCAAAAAATCACTAAGTTGAAACTTCTACTAGAACAACCACAAATTTATGCCAATACATTGGTGATGGCTGCTTTTGGATTTGTTAGAATCACCTACGTTGGTTGACAGTGATGATAGCAAATATGGACTTTTAGACATTCTTTCCAAACTGATGTGAACAATACAAGACAGACTCCTCCCTACAATGTTGATTTCTATTATTTAGAGTTGATTTCATGACAAACATTCAGTGAGGCTGTGTCAGTCACTGAACATGATTGTCATGGAAGCAGAAACCATATGTTTATTTATATTACAGCTTGCTGTGTTCCTGAGCACAAAATTGACGGTCACAGATAATTTCAGAATTCGTAATTTGTTGTAAGAAAGAATGAAAATAGCTGTATTTCCTTACTCTTCAGAATAATAAAAATGCTAGGCAGTATACTTAAAAGGAATACTTCTGGAACTACTTGGTACTAGAATCATACCTTTATATGTTTTTAGTTTCTTTCCTTGATAACCCCAAAACTGTAAAGTGAAAAGTACTTGATTATAATGAAGGCTTTCATTTTTACAGCAAAAAAAAAAATCATCTAACATATAGATGCTGAAACACATATGCAAATATTACCGAGGGCTGCTATTGGACAGGTGCACACAGGTGCAAAAGTACTTCGAAAAGTCCATGGCATCATTATTAAAAAATAATGGACATTTTATATAAATTTTTGAAGACCATTCCTACACCAAAGGAATGTTAAAATATTGAAACTTTGTCAAGTAACTTGTTCTTAGGTAGCCGTTTCTTCAAGACTCTTAAGGATTTCTTGCTGCTTTTCTTGTCTTTCTTAGAGACAGAAATATTAGATGTCACAGCAATAACACCTGGCCCAGGAGGGCTATGTGCATGTAACATCTTTTTTTGTGTGTCTGGGTTGGTTCTCTCAATCTGAACAGAAGACAGTTCTGAAGAATTGTGTTAAAGAGGAAATTAAAGCCTCTGTGGAGAGAGGATCTTGGCTGTCTTTCATGCCATGCTGTGTATAATTGCTAGACCTTGTTCTTCTTAGCAAGTTTAGCTTTGATGCATCAGTCAGGGGAAAATATTTCAAAGTCTAATTTTTCAAACAAAAACATGAGTTTTATTTTATACATATACATATATGTGTATACATATATACACACATATGTGTGTATAGAGAGTCATCCACAAAATGACTGTTTTTAGTTAGAATAAACAAAAAAAATCACTATATCATATCAATGTATTTACTAATTTATGCATGTTAGTATCTAGTCTTTTTTCATGGCAACTGACATTTTACCTGAGTAAATATTTAAGCGGGTAAAAGCAATGTCTTTTTTTCTTTTACCTGTCCATCCAGACTCACCAAAATTATTTGGAGTATGAAAAGGAGATAAAAAGATATTGTTTTGGATGACAAGTTGTCCAGGATGTAGCTGATTCTGGGGCAATTAAAGCTTCTGCAGTATATCTTCAAGAATTCCTTAGATTGAATCATTTTCACTCTTACAGCATGCTTGCTTCTTTAATGAAATTTTTATTGCTGTGAAAATATAGCAAAATTATTTGCTAGGATAAGTTAGGCCTTGATTCCAAAATATTGTTAATTTTATGTACTACTTTTTGCACATTCCGTTCTACACATTAAAGTGAAGAATGCAAATTCTTACTATTCAGATAGCAACGCTTCACCAGTCAAAACAATATGGAGTTTGGCTATTTGAAGAAAGCTTTGTGATTATTTTGAAGTCACATCAGATTTGGCTTTAAGTCAGCAGGTGTCCTTTCATACTGTTCCACTTCAGGTATTTTCAGTGTCCTCAAACGAATAATTTTCAAAGCGCTTTCAGACAGATTGGCATCCCCTAAAATTTTACTTCACTGAATTCCTCATAAATTGCATACCTTACCAAGTGTGGGAGGAGTCATCTCACTTTCCGAACGCCTTGAAAGAACAATTCTTCCTTCACCATTTTCATCTTTTTATCACCCACATGGTACTTAGCTGATGACTTTGATATACATAAATTATATGGGAAAGTCATGAATTTCTTGCTTGTTTTTTCCTCTAAGTTAGTGTATGCAGGAACACTTGAGTATGTGACTGCTGTAGCAACATTAAGGCTGTGGTATAGTCCCATGGTAATATGAAACAGTGCCCACAGCTGACTCTAAGTGGACAAGCACCAGGATCATAAGAAATAGTTCCCTGTAGCTTTAAGTCACTGACATTTGGGAAAATTGTGTTGCTATAGGATAAATTAGACTCATAATAATTTGTTCAGGAAATGACTTATGATTTAATTTCTAGTACTTTAATTACAAAATTCTTAGATGATTATATCCTTTTGATCTCTCTATCTGTATGTTTTCAAATAACTATATGCTGAATAAATTAATGAATACATTAAACATTGATATATAACCATATTCCAGGTGTCATGTTTATTTTGGACATATTCTTGTTATTTCTGGTATTTCTGTGAGGATTTTTTTCCTCCACATTCAATGGGGGATGTACCTTGATTAGTGAGGACCTAGTTAGAACAAAACAATAGAGGAAAGATGAATGTGTTCCAGGTTTGCATTAGTGATGCCCTATATTATCAGCTTCTTAGCCCAGGGCTGAGTAACATTTGAATCCATCAGGCCTCAATTGACTGACTTCCTAGATTTTATTTTACAAACAGCCTATTTTGGTGTGTCTAGAATAACAGATAGGCTGGTTCCAGTGTGCACAAGAAGCCAGATACCAGCAGCCACAATGTTCAATAAAGACGGGTGTTTATAACAAGTAAATGCAGTAAAAATTTCTGGAAGATTCACTAAAGAGGGTGTTGGGGATCTGTGAGTGTAGGATACATATGGGCACAAAGTGAGCAAAACTGCATAATAGAGTTTAATGGGTAGGGGACAGGGGGCTGTAGAACATTTCTTGAGCATGCCTGTTAGTGCATCATGCTTCTACCTGCACGTTCAAAGATGGCTACTAAAACTGCATGGCTTGTGTGAAGCAGCATTCTATGAAAACAAAGGAACACTGAGGTCAGCCTAGGTGGTTCTGCACACGCTCCAGTTGCCATCTAAGTTTGGCAGCTTCTGACAAGTTTACCAGTTTTGTTTTTCCTGATACATAGCACAACTGTTATGGGATAGTTGGATGCTATGCAACATACAGAGAACTGTAATGAAGGAGTTAGTATGTTAAGCAGGTAAGGGAAATTTGATGTTAGGCAAAGAGGTGGTATTTCTCTCTCTCTCCCTCTCCCCCCCCCCCCCCCCGCCGCTTCTCTCTCTCTCTCAAAGATTTATTTGAGAAAGACTCCAATGTCCACAATGGCCAGGGTTGAAGAGAGGATCCAGTAACTCAATTTTGATTTCCAGTGCAGATGGCATGAACTCATCATTGGAGCCGTCATTGCTGCCTCTCACAATCTATATTAACAGGAGGCTGGAGCTGTGTCTCCGATATAGATTCTGGCACCCTAACCATCGTCTTAACTGCAAGGCGAAGTGTAGGGGAGGGGCATTCCTTGAGAGCCATTGCTCCATTCATACTTTTCATCTTGTATAATTGCATAAGGCAATCCTTTTAATAAATCTCCTCTCACATTTCTGTCTGCCTGTCTATCCAGTTGTCTGTGTTATGTTGATTTGGTCTCTCTGGAAAACTTTAGCTAAAATATTATCCTTTCTGTTGGCTTTTCTTTGCTTTCAGTGTCATAGTTACAAGACAAAAATATGTAGTATGAACAGTTGGGTAAATATCCATAAGCAAATGCCTTTAGGAATGAAGATGTTTATAATTCTGAATTTTACTCTAATTTAGAAAATAAGATCTTCATGTCTGTAAAGTTCTTTAATATTACTATAAAAATATGTTTTCAGCAAGATCTTGTCAAAGTCCATTCTTTGTTAGGTAGTCAAAATCATGGCTGCAATTCTTCACTCCTTAAGCTCTCCCAGTAGAGAAAAACACTTTGCAATCATCCATTTTACTGCTAATCATATCTCCTAGCCAGCAGAAGTGTTCGTTTTATTCAACAGGCACACACTTTATAGGTTTCAACAATGTCACATCTTGACGTCTGTTTTTTGAAGTACATGATTACTATTTCGTTATTAATTAGAACATCCTGTTTCTGTTTTGACTCAAGATTTTTGTTTACATTAAAACTGAAATTTGACTTGCTAAGACCATAATGAGGATGATGGAAAATGACCTGATTTTAATACCTTGACTTGGAAATCACATAAGTCACTTTCTATTTAAAACGAATGACACCGACATGGTAATGATTTATCATTGTCACTGAACATCAATGAGCCAAATATCAAAAATTTTCTTGTACACAGCTACCTCTCCCTTCTAAATAGTCTATTTTGTCATTTACCTGGAGTTACCCCTTCCAAGATAAAAGGTAATTGTGATTTAGCTTAACAGATACACAAATACATATAATAATTAAGATGTTTCATCTCATAAACTAATAATGAATTGAAATATAAATGAATATGTGAAGAATTTTAATAATTGATACATAAATACATAAATGGGCTACCAATGTGTAAGACATGTTTGAAAGATTTGCTGATAATAAAAAAGTTGGAATTATTTTTGGTATTTGAACTTGAAGTGATATAGGAATTTGTGCATTTATTTACTAAGAGGTAGTTTCAAAATTGGTATGGTTTTGCATGAACACTAAATCTATTTTTCATTGTATGGAATATTTAGGAAAATTATTTTTTTATACTGTTACTAGAATATTTTCAATTTTATTTGAAACAAACATGCAAATCTGTTTTTAACTGTAAAATTTCATAAAAGCTACCTACAGAGCAAGTAGTTCAAATGAATATTGAACATATAAGTTGAGAGACACTGTAGTTGATAAAACACACCAGATTTTGAATTTAGTATTAGAAAAGGTAAAATAGCTCATTTTAATAAGATATTTTATCTTGATTACAGGTTAGAATTATAGTATCTTAGTTGTGTAGTTGGTTGAGTAAAATGTTACTATAATTAAGGAAACCACTCAAGAAGAATTAAAGAATGTCTTTGGCATGCAGCATGAGATATCACACTAACTTTGTCTTCTTTCATTTCTGTTGCCCTTGGGATGACAGGCTTAGCAAAACAAATTCCTGGATTTATTTAATGCACTGAGAGCCATGTACCACTCACTGAATTTTTTTGACTTCAGATTTCTTGCATACATACTGAATAATTCCAATTTAAAAATTTGTGAGAGGCTTTCCCTGCAAAAGTGATTGTTATCCTAATAACGTCCATACGGAAATTAATTTTAAGGAACATAAAGAGACAAATATTAAGGTGTGTAATTTTATTAGCAGCAAATTCTTAGCAATTTTTCACTGTATTAAAAATATTCTATTTGGTTTAATAAAAATTTCATTTCATTAATAATTTAAGAATACTTTCTGTTTGACAAATACACTTTGAGGTACTTATTATTTATTTGGAGGTAGTTTTTATTTATTTATTAGGCTCTTTTGAAAGTTATAATCATGATAAAAAAGAACAGGTTTTGAAATACATAATCACTTGTTCCTCTGATAGCTAAAGCACATATCTATGTGTTAAAGAATAATGAAGATAATTAAACAATATTCATATTTTCCTCTTTATTAGAGTCTTTTTTTTTAGATTTGTTTGTTGTCATTGGTAATTCAAATTTACAGAGAGGAAAGACTGAGAGAAAGGCTTTCCATTTGCTACAATGGCCAGAGATGAACCAATGTGAAGCCAGAAGCCAGGAACTTCCTCTGGGTCTCCCGCATGGGTCCAGGGTGCCAAGGTGTTGGGCCATCCTCCACTGTTCTCCCAGGCCACAAACAGGGTGCTGGATTTGAAATGGAACAGATGGGATAAGAACCGGCACCCATATGGAATCCTGATGCATGCAAGGCAAAGATTTTAGCCACTAGGCTACTACAACTGGCCCAAGAATCTACTTAATATTAAGAATGGTGAAACTACTCAGAGCACGCTCCACATCTAGGACCCTTGGGTGACACTGGGTGGTTGTCTCCCTCTCTCAGGTACTGATGCAGTTAGCATGCTGGGTGCAGCTTCTCCCCTTCTCTCCCTATTTTACTAGATACAGAAAGAAGAAAAAGAAAATTAGAAAAAATTGGTCCCATCAACATTCTCATATTCCTCGACCCTTCCCACCTTAACCAGTCGTCAGCATAAGCATGTTTTCCTCTCAAATATGTAAATAGCCTCAAAGATACATTTTTTTTAAGTTGAAAAAAAAGAATGGCTTGTCTGAGTTGTGTGTAAATATTTTTCAACATTACCTGAGTCATATGGTGCACATGTTTATGGTTCTTTTATTATTGCCAATGGAATACATAGCTTACAAAATATGAATTGGAAAAATATTTTATTTGATTCATTTAGGAAAGCAATGTTACTTTCATAGGATATGAAAAAGGTTGTTTAGTCACATATTTCCACATATATAACAGAAGTCTTACACTTAAAAAAATGAATCCAAAAAGCAGGCCAACTATGAACAATATTACGCTATCAAATGTCAAAAAGTCAGCATGCAGTATAATTCTCTGCTCTAAAAACATCCACAGTTTCAGAAAGCTATCTTGGCCTAGTTCAAGACATCAGTAAATGTAACTTTTCACATAGTCAGAAGCAAACTATGTGAGGGAATGTCGTGTTGGCTGAAAGAAAATTACATGGCATATTTCTGAAATAGTTCAAAACCTTGTGTCAATCTTAATCTTACATAACAAACCATAGAGAAGATATTCTGACAAGTTGAATAAATAAGTGATGATATTTCTTAGTTTTTCCAGCTGATTCAGGAAAGTATACCTATACTTTATTATCCAGGGCTTATTTATAGATTTGATTATAATATTTTTCTCATTTTTGTGGGATGTCATAATGAGAAAAACACCATCAAAATATCTTGAGATCAGCTCTTAAGTCCTAATCAATAAAACTGATTTTAAGTGATTTGTACAATTCAGAGTTTAAGCTCTTCTTTAAAAACATATGATTCTATTTCTTCACTAAAAGTATATTTCACCTAGATTAAGATTTCCTCATTTCACTTCCAATAAGAACCGTATGGATGGATGCTAATGTATTGTTAAAGGGCTAGTGAAATTCATCATAGCAAATAGCACAGCTTTCGCACACTGCCATAAATTATTCAAAATTTCTTGGAAATTATGCACACAAGCACACACATACATTGATGTGCACATGTTTAATCTTTGTATACAGTTCTTAATATATTTTGTTGTTATTATTTGTGGTATACTTTCCTAGGTATGGCGATTTCTCACTGTCCTTTGCTTTATCCCTCCCCATTTTCTCCTCTCACCATTTTCTCCATATTATCCGAGTAGTATAGTCTTTTAGTAACAGCTGCAAAATTAACATTCTGCTATTTAACAGCATTATGTTGGGTCCTGCACGATAGCCTACTGGCTAAAGTTCATGCCTTTGAATGCACCGGGATCCCATATGGCCACCGGTTCTAATCCCGGCAGCGCCACTGCCCATCCAGCTCCCTGCGTGTATATCCTGCACCCTCGTGGGAGACCTGGAAGAAGCTCCTGGCTCCTGGCTTTGATTTGACTCAACTTCTGTCATTATGGCCGCTTGGGAAGTGAATCAGAGGACCGAAGAGCTTCCTCTCTGTCTCTCCTCCTCTGTATATCTGCATTTCCTATTTAAAAATAAATAAATAAATCTTTAGAAAAAGAGTATCACGGCATTGTAGGTTTAAGCAAATGTATAAAATCTAGTATTATATCATCAAGGTGTAGTTAATGGTTTCATTGGGAGCCCCTTTTTTCAGGGATAGAGATGTGTACTGTTGCATAGCTTCACATCCCAGTTGCATATGTTGTTTTAATGTTGTCCTCTTCGCCTAACATATCTTGACATTGAGATTATACTGTTGCCTGTAATGATCTAGTTCCATTCTAGATATATGTACGTAAACAATTTGCTTGTCCTTTATAGTTGAATCTGTTTCCCTCATTGTTCTATTGCAATCACTGTCAAAGCAGATGTCATCATACACATGGTATTTCACTATTGTGCCTTGCCAGCTCATATTTTTCTACAGTTCAGAGCCAAAATGTAATGCAAAGTGTGAGTGATTTGGTCGCTCTCTAACAATGTCTGTGGTTGCATATTTCCCTGTTCTTGCTAAATAGTGCATTGCAGTAAATATTTAACAGTGCTGGTCCTCTAGAGAAATATATATTGTGATTTCAAATGTTATTTCTCACAGAGATGAAGTTCAGTTTATTTCCAAATGTGGAAAAACCATTTTTCTTCATGCCAGATAACTGATTAAAGTTTTCTCAGTGTAGAGCTCATATTGGTAAAAGATGTATTTGTAATGTGTGAGCTATAAACATTGTTATTTTAATGGAGCAATAATCTAAAGACACTTGAACAATAAGCTGAATGCTGAATACTAAAGCTTTTCAATTTAATTGTAAATTTTCAAATGCGTGAATAATTAAAAATTTACTAATAAAATGTAGGTAGATAAAGCCAAATTTTAAGAAATTACTGGAGCAATAACACAATGTCATTGAATGGAAATATGTTTTTATAAAAGAATGGAATGCTGAGAACAGCAAAATGTGTCCACCCTTACATTCAGCAGACCAGCATCTAGTTGCCTTTGTATGTACAGGGTCATCCCTTGCCAAGGAACTGTAGGAGCTCAAATGAGAGACTGGCCATTCAAACATATGTAAATGATATCCTCATCCGCAGTTCCTCTGTGGGAGAATCAGATGAAAACTCTGTGTACATCTTCACTTTTTTTATGTAAGACCCAGCATATGGTTTCCCCACAATGACCTAACTCTTTAAACAGCAAGTAGTCCACCTGGGATACACCTTGACTGTGCTAACCCAAGCCTGTCACATAAAAAGCAGCAGCTAAGAACATTCCTGCATACAACAGGCTTCTTTTGGATCTGTACTCTGGGATGCAGGTTGTTAGCCAACACTTCTATGAAGTTATTAAAGAGTCCCAAAACTTACCAACTTGAATGGACAAAACAACAGTAAGAAGCCTTTGAAAAGATTTAAGAGTCTTCTGAAAATGGACATTGCATTAAATTAGGGGTTTCTAGCTTAGACAACTTTTATCATATTTGTGGCTGAAGGTCGAACAATAGCTGAATATGTAGTCACCCAAAAGTCAGTGTTCATTCTACAACCAGATAGTCTCCTTTCTTAAGAGTTTGGATTTATTGTCTGCAGGATGACCTGGATGTTTGAGGAATGTTGCTATTGGAGCATTTTTCATTGAGTAATCATCAAAATGACTTTAAGCAAAACTTTTTGTTTTAAAGATTTATTTATTTTTATTGGATTTGCATAAATACAGAGAGGAGAAGTAACAGAGAGGAAGATCTTCCATCTGTTGGTTCACTTCCCCAAGTGGCCACATTGGCCGGAGCTGAGCCGATCTGAAACCAGGAGCCAGGAGCCTCTTCTGGGTCTCCCACCTGGATGCAGGGTCCCAGGATTTTGGGCTGTCCTTGACTGCTTACCCAGGCACAAGCAGGGTGCTGAATCTGAAATGGGGCTGCTGGGATTTTGGCACTTGCATGGCAAGGACATTAGCTGCTAGGCTATTGCACAGGGCACTAAGTAAACCTTTTGAAGGTGAAGCTCTACTCCGATGAAAAAAAGGGTCTAAGACACAAATAAGAGACACAAATAGCAAGCAGAAGAATACCTTACTAAATCTCAAGATCTTGTGTTAGGTACACAAGAGCTTAACTCCCAAAGTATATTGAGTCCTCGGGCCCGGTGCGGTGGCGCAGGTGGTTAAGGTCCTCGCCTTGCACACCCGGGATCCCATATGGGCGCCGGTTCTATCCTGGCAGCCCCGCTTCCCTTCCAGCTCCCTGCCTGTGGCCTGGGAAAGCAGTCGAGGACGGCCCAAAGCTTTGGGACCCTGCACCCGTGTGGGAGACCCGGAAGAGGCTCCTGGCTTCGGAGCGGCATAGTATTGGCCGTTACTCTCACTTGGGGAGTGAATCATCGGATGCAAGATCTTCCGCTCTGTCTTTCCTCTCTGTATATCCACCTTTCCAATAAAAAATAATAAAAATAAATCTTTTTAAAAAAAAAGTATATTGAGTCCTCATCAGGTTACTTTTGCTATCTGAAAATGCTAAAAAGCTGCTTCTTTTATATGAGGACAGACCAGGTCTGCTTCAGGAGATTTTATTTATAAGGTGAACTTCTGAAGCCACAAGTCTCACCTGTTGCTTAGTACCTCCAGCAACAAAACACTACTTGTTGTGTACAAAAGAGAACTAAATGTCCAGGTGAAAGTTGACAGATCCAATTTGTTAACACGCCCCCAGCAAATGGTCACAAATATTTATTACTCTGCACTGCTTCTTTTATTGGATGGATAGAAATCTCACCAACTCAAACAGAAAAGACACAAAGTCTTCGGAGTGTACAAATTCCCACTAAAAAAATTGTGACAGCCCAGACAATAGAAAAGAGTGACAGTAAGACTAGGTCTTCTGAAACATTTCTGGGGCGTGTCCATAACCTGACCCTTGCCATAGCCTTGGGTTCTTGAAAAGTTCCAGGAGAGGAGTGATAATGCTTGTCTCATTCCAGGATGAAATCTTGTACAGCTCAGGCAGTAAGCATCAGACTGGCTGACCCAAACTGTTTTCTGTAAACAGAATTGGAAGATCCTGTTTGCCTGATTCTTCTGTTTGCTACTAAGTGGGATGAGATTCTTACAGATTTATTCAGATTTATTCACAGTGTTTTAATTTTAATTATCCTTTTGATGTATATGAAATCAGTAGACATCTTTCTTTGATTTTAAATACTTGGTCTATAAATTTGTTGATCTCTTCAAAGAAACTTTTTTAAAAGTTCTGAATGCCACTATTGTTTTCCTATTTCCAATGTCAAATTTCATACACAATTTAATTATTATCCACTGTAACTCATTCATTCATTATTATTTAACATTTATGTGACCCAAAGGCTTTAAAGACTGAAAATAGATCTTTCTCATAATTATACTGATTCTGAAAAATATTTATTCTACCAGATAAAATATTATATAGTAAAAATTTGATTACATCATTATTTATTTATCATTTGGTTCTTGAATACCTAACTACGTGAAACTCTGTGAAGTAATGTGATCCAGTGCTGAATCTCAAATATTACATATTTGAAAATGAAGTATTGTACCTTTCTATTTATTCTCTTTGGTTTTCCAGTGATTAGTCCAAATAAATAATTTAGTAGTTAGAGTGAATAACATAGATGGCCATATAAAAGCTATCATAAAAATGGTAGAATGAGATTTCATGGAAACTAAGTGGCATCCTATGAAATATGAGATGTCCTTAACTGCTCTTAGAAGGATAATGACATAATAAACACGGTAACATGATGTTATTGAAACATTAACTCAAAAATATTCTTCAAAACGGTTTCCATACTGCCAGACTAAAATCAAGAGCAACAAGAAGGCCATCAGTGATCATGCTTCAACAGTGAGGCTTCGCTAGGTTAATGGATATGGGAGCAGTTAAAGGAAGGTGGTAGAGCAGGAGACTGCATTCCTGAGTGCAGGTGAGAAAAGGAGACCACTACGAATGGAATTCCGGTATGTAAATTCACAACATTAACAGGCAGTTCTTTGCCTCAGAATAGCTCTGGAAATTTCTTCACAATAAAATGCAAGCCTACTACATTATTTCTGTTTGTTTCTTGTTTTTTTTAAATTTTTTAACATACTTGAAAATTAGCATACAAACATATTCACTATGACTTACTATTTGAGAAGATGATGGGTGAGATGAGGTAGAAGATATTGCAAGGAATTCTTTTAAGAACAATCTAAAAACCAAATCATGACTTAGTTGTGAGGACTAGAAGAAGGCATGAATGTTAATTAATGTTGACAATAAGGCCCAAATGAAATCAGAGTGAAGCATGGCCTCCAAACCTACTTATCAGAATTTATATTTTAAGCCTCAGAAAGCTTGAGTGAACACATTTATTCACTTTTTTAAAGTTTTTTACTGATTAATATAGAAAATTAATCATAAAACAGTGATAATCTTCATTTTCTGAGTCACTGCTCTTTTTGCATTGTATTTCAGAAAACCATTACAAAAACTCATTTTGAGACCTTGATACATAGACAACGCTAGATGTGTAACAATTAGGTGTTGGAGACTTTCAGCTAAACACCATTAAGAGATTTGTAATTCTTGCTGTCGCAATAACCTTGTGTGCGGTCATTTATTTTGTTTACAAAGTAAGATTTGTACAAGAAATAAAAACGTAAATGTGATTTTGTTTTAACATATAGCTCAGAAGGATCAAATAACTTCTTCGTAACTTGGTGCACCTGAAAAGACTGAAAATATGATGAGGTTAATTTCATCATGATTTAACAAAAGTGTTATTTTCTGTCCTTGTTTTGAAATTGTCTACTATTTACTCATTGTTTCATATTTGAGTTTTAAAAGTTGTGAATATATTCCAAATTTGGTCAGTTGAATGACTACTCCTTATTGCTAAAAAAATCACGAGAGTCTAAAATACATTCTAAACACTCAGTAAAGAAACTTTCTATGCCTCCACATGTGGTGATGAAGCACTAATTCCTCTCTTCACTTCATAGCATGAGTCTGGTTTGTTAAAAAAAAAAAAAAAAGCACCTAAGAGTAAAAAGAATCAACATAGTTGAGAAGTCTTTAACTCCTTGAGAATTTTTTAATCTTGGCTAATTTACTCAATAATTTTCTTAACTATGAATATGTTACTCTAGTTTTCATTCTAATTACATATCATTTTTCCTAAAGTAAACGTTTAACTCTTTTAGCATAACATTTTTACGGAATGATTTTGCAAAATTTATTTTCAAATCTTGCTGGGACTTTTAGCACAGAGTTAAGAAGGCAGCAGTCTGAATATTAGTCTCCTGCTGCTACAAATAAAGTTCCCAGATCTTGTCCCTTGGAATGCTGCCTCTCACAGATCTTGGGAATGCTTGCACACACTAATGAAAATAGAATCTGTTAGCTGCACTATATGTTTTTAACCTTGTGATACTTTTTAATTTTAACTTTATTGACAGATGCTTAATTTTTTTTTTTTAACCAAATGCCAGTCATCCTTAAGGAATCTGCAGGGAGAGGTTTTGATTTCTTCACAGGCAGGGCTATGCTTGTAACAAGCCTTTATGATAATTTCATTGGCTATTTCAAAGGAGGTTCTAATTAGTACCACTTTAGTAACTCTAATCCCTCTAATCTCTCCTGAGTCTCCACAGCATCTTATTGGTCACATAAAATCTTCAGTGGAATTTCAGAGAATATTCAAGCAGAGATGCTCTTAAACTTCGCTCTACAATTTATATTTCAAACCTACTCTACCATCAATGATTTAGAAAGGGCTACTATTTCAATGACCCTGTCTAAACATCAATGTTTCTTTGACCAAAGTTAAAGTGTAATTAAGCATTATTTGTATTATTACAGGATATAGGTAAGAATGAATGAAGTTTATGATTGTACCAAATTAATACACCATGATTGTACAAACATAATGAGTTCATGATTATACAGATTACTAGCACTGCAGAAGCATAAATAAATAAGAAACTTTTGTTCAGTCTAAGACTGAAAGCAAAGAGCTGTGTCAGTGGGGAGAATGTAAATCTAAAATTTGAGGCACATTTTCTAAGTTTACCACTGCACTCAAGCTAGGAGGAATAAAAAAAAATATAAGCATATATATAATTTTTAAATAGGGTTTTGGAGACTGGCACTGTGGATAGGGGATAAATTAATCTCCTTTCTTGGAGTGGCTCCTTCATACTCCAAAAGTACAACATGTCATCACTCAGTCTTAGAGCTTACTCAGTTGTGTAAGTTTGTCCATTATGTCTCTAGGGAAACAGAGATTTCCAGCAGAGTTTTCTCAGATCCCAAACATATTGTCTGACAACAGTTGGTTCAATTTGAGTCTTTGTGTGCCATGTGAATGAATGTCAACTTTCTTTTTCTGCTTGCTGAGCTCCAGACATTCCTTAGAGAAATTCTTTCACAAATAGAAAAGTAAGTGATATATCAAAAAAAAAAATCTCTTTGGTACATTTCCCAAAATTTCTCTAATCTCTATTTTTAAGTCACACTAAGGAAGAGCTGTGAAAGATTCTGGATTTTATAATGATGTTATTTTAGCCCATGCAACTTTTTGTTTAACTATATGTAAATTCATTTGTGTTAATTCCATTATGTAATCTACTCATCTGAGAAGTAACTGAGTAATTACACATCAATGCTTTCATGCTTCCCCCATAACTCATAAAAAGTTAGATTACTATTGCATTAATTATAGCGTGTAATACTGGAAAAATATCTTGGTATTCTGAGGCCCATAGAAATTAACATACACTTCCTCATAAATTGCAAACCATTCTTATTTGCCCATGGGTGTTAAATAATTGTTGGAGGCAAAGTTAAAAATGAGTTTTGTGCACATGAAAGATATGGCATTTCATCAGAACCTCCAGAGAACACCTAGTACCACAACAGAAGACTGAGGACAGAACAAATTGTTCATCTGGGCAAATGGTGACTGTCAGCCAGTGGATTCTGGAAAGATTTCATTATGCTTGGAATGGCGAGATTGGCAGCAATTTAGAACTGTTGAACTACCAAAACCACTTGAGTAGTGCCCTCTGAGCATGCCCTACATAGGGGACCTGGAATGGGTGGGAGGCTGGGTGGGGCTTCTCCCTTCATCTCCCCCCTTTACTCCAAATACAGAAAAGACAAAGAGAGAGAGAAAAAGACGGAGAGAGAGAGACAAAGAAAATGTGTGGAAACAATTGTCTTACCCAGTCTTCTGTAGCCCTTGATCCTTTGGGCCTTAAGCAACTATGTAGAGATTATAAAAATAAAATAATAATTAAAAAACAACCAAAAAAATGAGTTTGACAAGGACCAACATTGTGATTTAGCAGATAAAGGAGCTGCCTCAGAGTTGGCATCCCATCTGGGTGCTGGTTTGTGCTTTAGCTGCTCCATATTTTTTTAAAAGATCTATTTTGTTTTTATTGCAAAGTCAAATATACAGAAAGACAGAGAAGAAAATCTTCTATCCCATGATTCACTCCCCAAGTGACCACAATGGCCAGAGCTGCGCCAATCCGAAGCCAGGAGCTTGTCTAGATCTGCCACACAGGTGCAGGGTCCCAAGGCTTTGGGCCGTACTCAGGTCTGCTTTCCCAGGTCACAAGCAGGGAGCTAGATGGGAAGCAAGGCTGTCAGGATTCTAACCGGCTCCCATATGGCATCCTGGCGCATTCAAGGCGAGGACTGTAGCAGCTAGGCTACCAGCTGGACCTGGCTGCTCCATTTCTGGTCCAGATTCCTGCTAGTAGCCTCGGGGAAAAAGTGAAAGATGGACTTTGAGCCCTGCCATCCACATGGAAGATCTGACCCTTGGTTTGATCATGGTCCAGCATTTGCTATTGGAGCCATGTGGTGACTTTGCAGACGGATGATTCTTTCTTTCTCTCTCCCACTCTGTCTACTTCTCTCTTCTCTATTTCTCCCCCTCTCTCTGAAACTCTTCCAAATAGATAAATAAATAAATATTTTTTAAAAGTGATCTATTTCTAAAAATATATTCTATATTTAGCATAAGAGCCTGTGTCCTTTTTCTTTTGGTTGTGAAAAAAATGGCTGTTTATACAAGTCTGCCAGTAGCTGCAGGGAGTTATGAGACTAGATTAAAATCTCTGAAATCTAGAGAAACACCTTATAACTGTAAAATGCCATAGTTTATAACACACCCACATTATCCTGTATACTTCTCATCATCTTCAGATTATTAATTGCATCTAATGTAATGTGAATTGTTGCTTGGTATGTTATTTTTAGAAATATAACAGGAAGAAAATCCTATATGCATTCAGTATAAATGCAAACATTTTTCAAAATATTTTCTGTTCATGGTTAAACTCACAGATGCACGACCTGCATAAACGAAGACTCATCTCTGAAGCCCAAATTGGAGCAAATATAATTAACTGTACAAACCAATCTTCCATTAATTTTCAGAAGGGTTAATACCCTATGTATTAAGTACTAATGCCAGTATATGGCAGAGCATATAAACACTCAATACATTTTTTAAATTAAATGCTAAGGATTAAAAAATCATGAATTTAAATGGTAATAATCAATTTCCTACAAATTGCACTTCCACTTATACTTAGTCTCTAAATTCAAACATATGTCTTTTGTTTTCAATACTAATGAACATTTTATTTTTAAAAACCTAAACAAACCAAGCAATTCAAAAAATCTGACAATGAACCTACTTACCATATATTTGTCAACACATTCCTAAACTGAAACAAGAGCATTGGTTGAATGCTGTCTGGATATTGCATTTCCCATCATAGCGTCAAAAAGTCTTCTATAAAATTGCAAACTTGTATTTCTTCCTGGCTTGATACTCTTCCTGGGAGGCATCCTCCAGAAAGATAAATGAGTAGTTTAAATTGTTTCTTAATTCTTCACTTAAAAACATAATTTTCTAAATTCTCTTTAACCAGCTAAAAATGTTAAGCAGAGATTTGATCCGAATATTGCAGTGATTCAGAATTCAATATATGCGAACAACTTATATAAAATAGTTTTACTTCTCTTACCTTGCACCGGGGTTACATGATTATAAAATTTCTGCTTCCCCACTGTCCTTGAATAGTAGCGATATTGTCCATAACTACTGATCTTGCTATCCAAAGAAACAGAGTATGAGTGATTTTTAAAGTCGATAAGGCATTATATTAACGGCACATTTTTCAAATGCAGAGTTAAGTGTCGCAGCAGTAGTGAATTATAGAAGAAATTCCAAGATTTTTAAGCTTCAAAAGATCATATTTTTATAAGTTAATGTTCACAGAGTTCACCTATCTACTGATATGGTTTTAACTTCATCATTTTGCATAGTTAATCTTGAATACTACTTCCTTGCCAGTTATATATATTCTCAAGTTCATCTACACTACTTATAAGCATATATGTGATCAAGTTTAAAAAAATCATGTCACTTCTAGAATCATACAGGAGTATGGCAGTTAATGATAGACATTGAGATAAAATAAAATCTCAGGAATATTCCATTAATTATGTTTTTGTAAACTAATATTTCTTGTCTCACGCTATAAAGCAATGATTGGTTTTCTAACAATTGTTTATCTCAATTTTAAATTTATACAATATGAAATGCTAGAAGCATTTCAGAAGCAAATATTTTCAGAAAAGATCTCACTTTATAAGCATTTTTGTTTCTGTTTTTATTGGAAAGCCAGATTAATAGAGAGGAGGAGATACAGAGAGAAAAATCTTCAGTGCACTGGTCCACTCCCAGGTTGCCACAATGGCCAGAGTTGAGCCAATCTGAAACCAGGAGTTTCTTCCAGGACGCCCATGCAGGTGCAGGATCCCAAGTCTTTGGACCATCCACGACTGTTTTCCCAGACGACAAATAGGGAGCTGAATGGCAAGTGGAGTAGCCAGGACATAAACCAGTGCCCATATGTGATCCAGGAGATGCAAGGTTAAAATGTAGCCAGTAGGCTTTTGCATCAGACCCCATTTTAATAAGCATTTTAAAATTTTCGTGAAAACTTGGTCTCCTGTTGATAGATGTTAAAATTAATAACACTATTCATTGAAGTTTATATATCTCAGTTAATATTAACTTGGAATTATAATAATATTACTATTTTGTGAGTTGACTGTTTTAGTGGTATTGATGCAGTAAATTCAACAATGTCTTAAGAATTCTCAACCCTTTAATACTAACAAAATGATTAGATCAATAGAAAGGAATATTGTACCGCATGGCCTCGCTCTTGAGTTGTGTTATCAGATGTTTTCTCCTTAGTGCCTTTGTTTCTGTCCATATGCTTAGATTTAATTTTAGTTATCCAATATCCTTAACAGTCTTGAGGGTTCTCTACATTTTCTACCCATTTATTAAAAATAAAGATGTAGAGATTTATTTATTTCTCCCTAGTTTTACAAAGACCTTCCTTGCAGGAGACAGGAGAGAGATCAAGATGTATCTTACTCATCTGTGTGGTTTTCCACTACAGTATACTGTTTTAATTCTGCATATTTCCTTTTACATATCAAATGAATTGCTGTTCTATTTTATTGGAAATGTCAGTGATCTAAAATTTTGTCTTTAGTTGTTACGTTTCTCCACATAATTTTTACAATATTTTGGGGTTTAAAAATTCTCTGCTTCTGTAGTTTAGTCACATACAAAAGCAAGCTCTAATTTTTGCTATCTTTTGCTATGTCAATTTCTTGTAAAATATTAAAGGTCAATGAAACACAATCAACTCGTATTTCTTGTCTTCTAGAACCATGGGGTTTGCCATTATTGTAGGAAAAGAAAATAAAGACTTTCAAAAGACAGACACCTAATTGTAATACAGACAAATCCTGTACTATTGGACAAAAAATGTTTTATATCACAAAGACTGAATTCTGCCAATGAGTTATTCATATATTACAATTCATCTTATGAATATTGTCAATATAAAGCATGTGATTTATTTTAGCAGTGTAAAATAAGTTGAATTTTTTTTTGAGAGATTAGCAATGTGGCTTGATCTAAATGGCTGAATCCTCTCTCGACTCCACATTTATAATTTGAAATCCTGCAGTGCTAGCACGGAATAAAGGGTGTTTGGAAGACCTTGGATACTGAAGTTAAGTGCATTATGGACTTGGTGTACTTCTTGCCGTCTTCTAGCAGGTGAAGACAGCGCCTGTGAAGAAATGGATCCTCACCAGATGTAAACTCTCTCTCACTTTTGATCTTGGACTTCTTGATTTACAGATGGTAAAAAATAAATAGCTATTTATAAGCCCAAACTGTATAGCATTTTGTCATAGCAACCTGAGCACATCAAAAACGCACAGTGCAAGCTAGTAGTCTAAGAATGGCAAGTACTGTTATTTCATATGTAACATACATAAATGTGACAAGGATTTGTTCATCAGAAAAGAATGAGTAATATATTTAGAAAAGAATGTTTTAGAAAGTCTAGGCGATTCATTACATTAAAAATGAAAAATAAAGAGCTATATAATTACTTCAACTGATGCTGAGAAAGCATTTGATGAGATGTAACATCTTTGGTGATATAAACCTTAACTTGGACTTAGAAGAAACATCGGTCAACACAGGCAAGGTATTACATGGCAAGCTCACGTGTAGCATCTTTCTGAATAGAAAAAAAAAGGTGGAAGCATTCCAAGATCTAGATCCAGAAAAAGGTGACTCACTTCCACCATTACTATTCAATATCATTATGAAAGTTTCAGCCAGAGCCATTAGGCAAGGAAAAGAAGTAAACAGATGTGAATTGGTGAGGAGGAAGTCAAATTATCTCTCTGCATGATGTGATTCTATATACAGGGGAACCAAAGAAGTCCAAAAAGAATATTTGACTATAAGACATAAAAGAATTTGATAAACTTGCAAGTTATAAAATCAAGACTCACAAATCAGTAGCCCTTTTAAAAAAATATTATTTATTTATACTGAAAATGCAGATCTACAGAATGAAGAAGAACTGGAGAGAAAGATCTAACTGCAGGTTCACTGCCTAAATGGCCACGATGGTCAGGTATAAGCTAATATGAAGCCAGGAGCTAGGAGTCAGGAGTCAGAGTCCTCTCCCACATGAATACAAGTCACATGATTTTGGGCCATCCTCTACTGCCATCACAGGCCACAAACAGGGAGCTGGATGGGAAGCGGAGCAGCCAGGACATGGACCAGCACCCATGTGGGATCACGATGCTTGCAAGGTGAGGAATAACCAATTAAGCCTTTGTACCAATAGCTTTTTTTGTGCAAATACATGATATTCATGGATTAGAAAAGTTAATGTAATCAGAATGTCATAGTACTCAAAGTGATCTGAAGAAAAGATAATTTCTTTACAAATGAAGCTGGGAAAATGGGATCTATATATGCAGAACTATGAAACAAGTCTTCCATTCTGTAAGTTGTACAAGAGTCAACTCAAAATGGATCAAAGATTTAAATCTATGGTTTGATACCAACAATTAAGAGTTAAACATCAGGGAAACTGTAGGCCATTGCCAAGGCAAAGACTTCTTGAAAATGACCTCAGAAGCATAGATGGTTAAAGCAAAAATAGACAAATGGAATTACATCTAGCTAAAAAGCCTCTGCACTTCAAAAGAAACATGCAATAAAATGAAGAGGCAACTGATAAAATGGAAGAAAATATTTGAAAATCATGCAATTGATAAAAGATTCATATAAGGATTTATAAAAAGCTCAAGAAAATCAACAACAAAAAGTAATAATCTAGTTAAGAAATAGGCAAAGGACATGAACAGGAATTTTAAAATAAACTACAAATGTCAAAAGACACATGAAGAAATGTTTAGGACTGCTATTTATAGGGAATTGGAAATAAAATCACTTTGAGATTACATTTTACCCCAGTTAGAAAGCAAACATTCAAAAAATGTTAAAAATGTATTAATGCTGATGTAGTGAAAAAAGGTAGCTTATCACTGTTGGTGGGAATATAGACTACTGCAACCAGTTTGAAAGGCAGCATGGAGATTCAGCAGAGATCTGAAGAGATCTATCAAATGACCCAGGAATCCCAGGCCAGAGAATTCTCCCAAAGAAAATGATGTCACATGTGGGAGGGTGATTCGTGTCCTTGTATTTATCGCAGCTCAATTCACAGTAGCTAAGGTATGGAACCAATCCAGAGGCCCCTCGTGACAGCAGAAGCAGAATTTTGTATTGTATACAACAGGGAATAATGTTCAGCTATAAAAGAAAGAAACCCTGTCTTTTGCAACAAACGGGTGCAACTTAAAATTGTTGTGTTGGGCCCGGCACAGTAGCTTAGCAGCTAAAGGACTCACCTTTAAGGGGGACCAGGATCCCATATGGGAGCCGGTTCTAATCCCGGCTGCCCCATTTCCCATCCGGTTCCCTGCTTGTGGTCTTGGAAAGCAGTAGAGGACGCCCCAAAGCCTTGTGACCCTAAACCCAGGTCGGAGACCCAGAAGAGGCTCCTGGTTCCTGGCTTTAGGTCAGCTCAGCTCCAGTCATTTTGGCTGCTTCCTCTCTGTCTCTCTTCCTTTCTGTATATCTGCCTTTCCAATAAAAATAAATAAATCTTTAAAAAAATCCACTGATGGAGAGGAGAATGAGTGGTGGACACTTTGCGAAAATTGTGTCTTCTTGAGCTATACCTATGGAATGTGTAAGTTTGTTCCCTTTATATTAATATAAAACAAAAATTATAAATTAAGTAAAAGAAAAGTTGATGTGGTGTTTCAAAAAAAGTATATGGATTTGTAATTAAATTAAGCTACACATCTAAATATAAGGTTCATTCTTATATAAATCTACATACAACAGCCTATTACACAGCTTGCTGTATGGTGTGTGTGTATCTGCGTGTGTGTGTATATACACACACACACATATATATGTGTATTGTTTTATAATTTTGTGTAAGTTACAGATACAAAAATTTCTGAAGGGCATATAGGCAAGCAAGTACTAAAAGTTTCCATAATGAAAGTTTTGATGTTCTTTGAAGTAACAAAATTTTCCATGAGAAATAACAGAAGTACAACATGGCTAGGTCAGGACCATAAGAGGGTGTTCTCCTTGGAAAGTGATGTTGGTTGTATTTTTAATAGTGAAATGAGATGGTCAGGTGATCCCTGTGTGTGATGGAGAATGATGTGTCCAGATTCTAGATCCATGAAAGAAATGTGTTCCCTTATCCTCCTTTTATTTCACATGTAACCTTGAGTCAGTTCTATACCCCAACAAGCTCAAACACCAACATGAACATGTAATACTTACACATGCGGCTAGCGTTTGGTTCTCAGGCTTAATTGGAAGGGAATTCAAGGAAAACCAATAAAAGGAGCAAAGTGTATTCACGTTCTTTGTATGTGACTACGTTCGAGTTAACAGAATCATTTTAGTGCTAAAGAATTTTCTAAGTTTCACCTATAGGAATAATCCATGTGGTCCATCATCTATATGATGCTTTTTCTATATCATATAGCCACATTCTGTGTCACATGGAATGTACTATTAAACACCTAAAAAATAAAATTAAAAAATAAATGCATTTTGGAATACAAATAAAAATTAATGAGCTTGCATGACCTCAAAACAACAGAGAAATTAAAAACTAATAAAATATGGCAAAAGCTAATTTTATTGTTAACCAAATAAAAGGAAATTACTGAGACAAGGAAACAGCAGCATTTTGTATCATTTAGTTCGAAGATATTAAAAATTGTAAGTCTAATATTGACAAAATGCCAAGGGATAGAAGATTCACAGATGACTGCTAAAGGTTTTCCAATGCAGGGTGATTCATTCTTTGATTACAGAATCAACACTAATCATATTTGAACATGCAATTTTATTCCCTACAAATCTAATATATACAAATAAAAAATAGCTTCCAACATAATAACATTTAATCATAAGCAAGCGTATTTGTAAGTATTGCATACCGGAATAACAGTAACCATGCAAAGATCAAAGAAAAAGTTATCATAATGGTAATTATTTTCTCAAATCTAATTCAAGCATGGTGGAACAAAAACCAAGCATCTCAGAGTAATGATATCTGCCGTATAGCCAACTGTCGGAATAGCTTACATTCCTAAAAAAAGCAAGACTTGTTATCACACGTCACTTATGTGGGTGCATATTCTGAGGTTATGTAGATACAAAAGCTCCACGTTACTATCTATTTATGAAAGGCAGATTTTACAGAGAGAGAAACCTCCTATCTGTTCATTCACTCCCCAGAAGGCTATGAGAGTCAATGATGAGCTGACCTGAAGGCAGGAGACAGGATCTTCCTTCAGGGTTTCCACGTGGGTGCAGTGGCCCAAGGACTTTGGCCATCCTCTGCTGCTTTCCCAGGTTTTTAGCAGAAGGCTGCATTGTAAGTGGGACAACCTGGACATGAACCAGCGCCTGTATGGGTTGCTGGTACTGCCAGCTTGGGATTAGCCTGGTATACTGATGCTGGCCTCAACCATAGCAGTTTTACATAAACCTACATAACATAAACTACTGCACTTTTATGGAATTTGAAATGAGCAATCACTAGCTAGAACATGATTATGTGACACATGGGCGGTTTCATACGTACAGTTGTTTCTCACAGGAAGTAAGCATTTGTCTATCCTTTTCATAGCTAACATCCACAAAACGCAGGGGTAAAAACAGTTGGTAAGGAGATGGCCTCATTCTTCATTTATCACCTTGCTTCTTGTTTCGAGGTTGTGTAAATACCTGTGAGCTATTTGGACTCTTGTAGCTCGATTTTCTGATCAGAAAAGCTGCATTATCATGTCAGCCTCATTATTTTATTGCATGAAATATTGTGCAAATATTTAAGACATTAAGAAAACACACATATCTGTTATTCTCTATGAGCCCAATATCTGGCAGTTTTGTTGACAGTATCATATTTCCTCAGCTATTTTTTAAAATCATTTAAAGTTCAAACTGCTGGTGACATTTCTTTCTGTTCAGTACTTGAACTCACAAAGGATATTGTGTATGTTTTTGTACAAGGCAAAAACTTGTAACAAAAAAAACAAAGAAGTATTGTAGACTTAATAAGCCTGTGTTCAGACATGCAAAAAACAAAACCCAAGAAACAATAATTTAAAAAAAAGGAGGGGAAAGGAGAGGGGTTCTAAGCTATAGTCTATACAAGAAACCATTGCATTCCACACCTTGATTTAGGCCAATAAAGCTAATTTAGGGGTTCTGCCCTCCAAAATTATTATACTGTGTTAAATCTAAGATTATAGTGATTTACTATGGCAGCCATAGAAAACAAAGCTAGGAAATAAAGGAAAGAGGAAAAAAAGAAGAGCATAAGCACATTGTTACAGCGATCTTCAATTCAAGAATCACAGAGGTTAACCATCAAAGAACTATTCCATGAGCTTTCTGGCTGCTGACCACAGGGCTTGCATTGTCCACATCTGCCTACCCCTAAAACATTTCGAGCCTCCTTTTCATCGTTAATGCCACCACAGAAAGAGAGATGCTGCAGTCCATTTTATATTAAAAAAAAAAAATTAGCTCATGCTTGATGAGAGGGTTTCCATGGGAACAGATTTCAAAACCTAATATGAGTGGAAAAAAAAGAAAATATTTTCAGAGAGCAGATTAAAATAATTGCAATAGCCTTTAAAATGAGTTAAAATTCATATGTCAGTTTTAGCACACACAAAGATCGAAAGAAAAGTTATTCTGCAGAGTTTACCCTGTGCTAATGGATCTGTAATTCAAAGCATTAAAATTTAGTCATCAAACACAATGCTTCAAGTGTCTGTAGGTTGTTCAGCATTAATGCCTATAATATTTTATAATTATATCATTTTAGTTTTCTTTGAGCATTCATGCTTGAATTCAGCTCTGTATTCTCTTTTTTTTGCTGTTAGTAATCTAAGTAGTCACTCAAAGTGCGTTTTGGTGTAAGCTTGTTGTTCAAGTCTGCAAAAGTTGTGTTAGTGCAATTAATTGCACAATGAAGGCAGGATGCTCTGACATTTAAAATGTATGCCCTAGAAAATATTTTAAGATTGTGCTGCTATGAACATAGCGGTGCATGTTGATTTCTGGTGTAACAGGTGTTTTAGATATATTCCTAGAAGTGCTATTGCTGGATCATATGGTATGCAGATTTTCAGTTGTTTGAGTGTTCTCCATACTGATTTCCATAAAGGCTGTACCAACCTGCAGCCCCACCAACAGTGGAGTAGGGTTCCCTTTCCCCATATCCTCACCAGCAAGTGCTGTTGGTGGTTTTTTGTATGTGAACCATTCTTCCTGGCGTTAGGTGGTACCTCATTGATGTCTTAATTTGGATTTCCCTTGTTGCCAGAGAGCTTCAGCATCTTTTCATATGTTTGTTCACCATTTGGGTTTGTTCCTTCTTGAAGTGTCTGCCCATTTCCAGTGCCCATGTCTTTTTTTTCCCATTTTTATTGTATTCTTAACAATCTTTACATAGTTAATTAGGGTGAAAAGGTTCAAGTGCTACTGGGAAGTAGGTGAGACTATTATTTCTACATTGTTTCCTTCATGTATCTAGGGAAAAGGGAATATTAAGGGAGAAGCCCCACCCAGTCTCCCACCCACCCCAGATCCCTGATGTGGGGCATGCTCTGAGATTCTTGCTCAAGTGGTTTTGATAGTTCAACAGTTATGAGTTGCTGTCACTCTTCACCACTCCAAGCACAATGAGGTTGTTGAAGAATCTACTGGTTGACATAGTCCATCATAGCGTCTCCGTTTGCCCAGTTTTTCACTGCCAACATATGACTTAGGTGGTTGATTGACTTGTTCTATCCTCTGTCTTTTCATGGCTAGGGTTCTGAGTCCGGCAGTTTGATTGGGGGATTCCCAAAGAAACTTTGTCTGAGGTGTTCCCAGACCAGATTCTTGTATGTACTAGCAAATACAGGGCCCGGCACACTCCATCACCCCAATCAGATGGTAGTTGCAATTGCTGGGTTGGTTCTATTTCCAGCTCTGTCTTCCACTGGAGCCAATTGGTGTTGCAGTCCAGCCTGATTCTGCCCAGCATACACTCGGACCCCACACATACCAAAGGGAGCTGCAGCTTAGTCAGAGAGACCCACAATAACCCCCACCAGGCCCGCCCCCTACCCTGGTTTGCCAGTATGTGCAGCAGACTAGTCCAGTCTGTCCCATATCCCATTCAGCTCTCATACATGTCAATGGGTATTGAAGCCTAGTTCCATCTAACCAGCTCCACTATCCAGCCCTCACACATGCTGTTGGGTGCCTTTCTGTCTAGCCACCCCACCCCGTCCTGGTTTTCGTGCCCTCTAGTGGGAGTGGTAATCCAAGAGGGAGGAGCCTATTTCCCTCCCAGGACTCTCCCACTCCCCAGATTATGCACTCTCCAGGTGGTTCTGTGGTTTAACTTGACAGAATTAGCCCCCAGTGCCAGCTTCAGCCAGCTGATGCTGCAGCTAAGCTCAACCAACCCTCACCCACTCTAATTTTTCTTTCACCAGTAGGAACAATCCGTCCAGCCTGGCTTTTTCCTGATCTAGTCCACATGAGGCCCACAAGTGTTGTTATCCTGCTTAGTCTGGTCTGCTCCCATCCCAGCTCATGCTCTCCAGTGGGAGTAGCTGTCCAGGAGGGGAGCACCCCCATATTCCCATCGCTGGCTCCACCCTCTTCCTTGCTGGTTCTCACATGTGCTAGTTAGGCACTGTGGTCACATCTGGTACAGGAAACCTCACCTTGGCATTCTGTAATGTGCACTGGTGTTTTGTCATGACCGAACCTAGCTCAACCCACACTCTGTTCTGGTGCTCGGATTCACCAGTGGATGACGTGAAGTGATTCAGCCTGGTCTGTCCCCGACCCTTGCCAAATATGTGCCAGTGGGATGCTTTCCATAGCATGTCTTGGGCTGTTTCCTGTCATGTTTCTTGCACTTACCTGCAGGACCCATGCCCATTTCTTGAGTGGCTTGTTTGTTTTGGGGTTTTGGTTGTTTTGGAGATCTTTTCACTCAAGATATCCTGCTACTCACAGTGTGTCCACCCTTGGAAGTTTTGTTACTCTAACATCATGAAGTGAAGGACTGTTTCAATGCATATTTTTCAAAACACTGGATTTACTGATAACACAACAGGTGAATGCTGGGCTGCAGTGTGACAGTAAAAGGAAATGCACCCCAGATCCTTAATAAGGACTAGATCGTTGCACCCAAATGCTCTGGTCTTGTAATCGGAATAGCCTAAGCCTTTTAACTCTGATAACCCACATAACACTATTCAATCTCTTTTGTTTTATAGAATGGGAAAGAAAATCCGGTTCTAAAATCAGTGTAGGACAATTATGTCTTAATCTTTTCATTGATTTAGTTTTCTCATTTTAACCTACCATGTAGAAATTTGACAGTCAGGATTTTGGAGGGTAGTCATTTATCTATGGCATTTCCACTTATCTCTGTTTGTCCACCAGCGAGCTCCCTTCCTTCCTCTCTCTCTCTCTCCATAGATTGTCATCATTGTCATTTTTCATTCCTCTGTTTATCTGCAAATACTCTACTCCAGGCTTTAAATCAGAAATAACCTATAAGTAAGTTGATGTTTTTAAAACTTACAGGAAAACTTTGAGGGCTATGTGAGAACACTGAGGGCTACCAAGAGGCAAGCTTCAAGCTGTTATTTTACACACCCTGCAGTTTGCATGGCAACATGCTGTGTAGACAGGGAGACGCAGAAGAATGATGCCAGGGAAGAGAGATGACAGTAGGCCAAGGTAAAAAAAAGAAGCCACAGATGTAAAGACTTAAGCATAGAGAAATATTCCTCGGCACAGCAAAGATTCTCCAACTAAACCTGTCTATGATTTACTTTTTAAAAATAAAGCATTCTCTTATGAAAACTGCAAGTACCCAAATGCCACAGTAGTTTTTAAACTCATTTATTTAAGATATTTTCTAGGACCCTTTAATATTTTTCCAAACAGCTCAAAAGCAGTTTCACTTCAGGGGAGAATAACAAACATTAAGTTTTTCATGATTCAAGAGGAGAAATGTGTAAGTGGTCTATGTTATCTTGAGCTACTTTGTTACAATGTTAGAAAATCTAGTATCTTGTTGTCCAGGTATATTCAACAGTTTCATTGGTAGCTCTGCTTTTATTCAGGTGTAGAGATGCATACTGAAACGTATCTTCACTTCCCATTATACAGTTCATTCATGAGAACAGGTGCAAATACGTATTTACATTTGTATCTATCTTGTATTTTGCATTAGGCTGTTTTATATCAGAGAGCGCATGATATTTGCCCTTTTGGAATCCTGATCACTCTTCCAGACATCTGAGCAGGGAGAACAGGATCCGTACAGCACAGAATCCAGCTTCTTACATGACACACTGGGAGACCTGCTGGAAATGAAAAGACTAAGGAGACAGTCATCACATTGCCATGCCTTCAGAATGCCTAGAAAATAACATTACACTGGTTTCTAAGTATTAAAAATAAACTGTATTTCCTATGACCTAGAAAATCCATTTTCCTAATTGAGTATCAGTTCAGAAAAACTCCATGTGGTTATCCTAAGATATTCCATTTTGTGAATCTTTGAAGGAATTTCCATTTTTATTAGGAAATTTTGAATGGGGGGAAATATAAGATAAATTACACCATGAATCTTTACATGTATTTATTTATTGTCAATTCCAAACTTTCATCCGAACATCCCAGTGTTTGATTTAGGGGTTTTAGATGCGGCATTGGCAAACTAATTTTGGCACAGTAGATTTCAGAATCCCAAGGACTTTAACTATAGAACATTGAATGATGCAAACACTTCTAATATAAGGGCCCACTACTATATCATCCAATACTTAGTTGTAACTTTACAGTAAAGGCCATCCCTATTACAAGCTCTCTCATCATTCATCTTTATTTCTTATTATTTATGACAAACACTGCTTTTCTTTTTCAAGAAAATATGCTTTTCAGCATATGGAAAACAACATCAAATCATACCCCTAATTTTGTTAAGAAGAAAAGTTCATTCTTTCCCCCATACTCACCAGAAAATTACCTTTTATCAGAAACTCATACTGAAGCCCTTCAGAAGTGAAATTTGCTTGATAAAGTATTCTTTTTGCAGCTATCCATGATTACTGCTGTTTTGTTAAGATGATTTTGATTAATCTTTCAGAAATTAGTGTTATGAAGTACAAATTGCTTATAAGCACATATTGAAATATTTCATGTTGCTTTTGAATAAACTACATAAACAGAACAAATATTTATGAGGACTTTTTCCTCAAATCCTGCATTTGTATATGCTCAAAATAATTTTGAATTCATTTTGATGAGAGCAAATTGCTTTCTCTTAGGAGATTGACAGAAATTAAAGATTTCCACTTACTGGTTTCCTATGACATCATTTTTACATTACATCTATGCAAAAATCTGTTTCCTTAGCAACACAAAGCAAACTATTCATTTCAAGAAAACCAACAGAAGGACAACATTTGTGTATTATTAAATGTCAAACCTTGGTGTAGACATTGCATCCACATAGAATATGGCAGTGAATTAAGATAACTTTCGATTTTAATAAATACTGTTTTAAAATATTTGGTTATTTATTTGAAAGCTAATGTTGCAGAAAGAGAGGAAGAGATACAAAAATACAGATCTTCCATTCACTGCTTCCCTTCCAAAGTGGTCACAACAGTGGGGTTAGGTTGGGAGATATTTTCCAGGTCTCCCACATTGCTGGCGGAGGCCCAAGCATTAGGGCCATTTTCTGCTGCTTTTCCCAGGCTACTAACAGGGAGCTGGATGAGAAACAGAGCAGCAGAAGTATGTACCAGTGCTCATATTGGATGCGGGTGTTGCAGTGGGCAGCCCTGAAAAGTAAAAGCAGTGAAACAGAAAGACCAGTCATCTACTGCTTTCTTCCTCCATAATATGCAGTCATTAGAGCTGTGCTGGATAAAAAGCAGAATCCCAGATATCAGCTTGGGTCTCCCACATGCATATCAAGAACATAAATACGCGGGGCACAGCCTGTTGTCTCCCAGGTGTGCTTAGCCGAAAGCTAGTCAAAAGCAACACCAAAACTTGAACCTAGGTAGAATTCAGATACCCCAAGAAGTATTCTAAACTGTCTCAAAGAAATTAAATTCCTCTTAAAACAGAAGGGAATACCACAATGTTTTAGAATTACATTTATGAACTACATTGAATGTGTTCTGTTTCTCTGTCTCACTATAAATCTGACTTTCCAATAAAAATAAATAAATTTTTGAAAAAGAAGAATAGTAATGATTCTAAAATGTGTAAGGCTGTTGTAATTATGAAATAGAGTATCAATTCACAAAATGTCTGTAATGTCAGGTTCATGGAATTCATGTCAGCTATCATTTTTATTATAATCATATTAATTCAATGATTATAAATCATGATTTAAAGCACCAATTCAAATATGGCATGGTTTAGCTTTGTGAATTGGTATGCAGTAGAGTTCATGGGCAGTAGGAGGACTTTATTCCTCCACCCCTCCCCCGGCACACTCACACAAATCTGAATCAGTATGTATCTAGAACTCCTGGTATTACTGTATTTGATGGTGAAGTCGTTTCTCCTTCAAACATTTACTCATTTGCCTTATTCCTTAAGTGTATATACGAAGTCTGCTGAACCCTACTCTGTGGCACCTATTCCATGTGAATGAGATAAAAAAAGAAGTGAAAATATTGCCTATCTTATACTAATAAATGTTTACTAGACTGCCAAAGATTATGAGGTTCAGTGTCCTGGAAAAAGACAAAGTGTTTTGTTTAAAATAAAAATCACTCATTTTTCTAAAACCCTAGGACACAATGACCACAGAGAATGAAATTCATCATCCAGAAAAAAAAAAAATGGTGTTGAGCTAGCGGTAGCTGAATAGACAGATTCATTTGTCCCTCCACTTTTGAAATATATTCCTTTTTGGCACAGTGAATCACTCAGTAAGAAGGGAGCATATTTTCCACTTCAGAGAGAATACCCTTGGTTTTTACAATCAATCTCCCATCTAAAATGTCCCACATGTGGCTTGGGTATGCCAATTTCATCAGATGATACTAAAGGTGCCCTTCAGGGCTAGCACACAATTTTTAAAAAAGCATTCACAGATCTGGACTCATAGTCAGAAAACAGCATAAGACACATTAAGAATTCTCAATCTTTTTCAATAATAAGAACTTACATCTTTGAACACTAAACTGGTAGTTCCTGAAGGTGGAGACTTAAAATACGTAAAATATGATTGCATTGGATTTCATATCTGAAATCACTTTTTAAAGATTTATTTATTTTTATTGGAAAGGCAGATATGCAGAGAGGAAGATCTTGCATTCAATGATTCACTCCCCAAGTGACCGCAATGGCTGGAGCTGAGCCAATCTGAAGCCGGGAGCTCTTCCATATCTCCCGTGTGGGTGCAGGATCCCAAAACTTTGGGCCGTCCTCGACTGCTTTCCCAGGCCACAAGCAGGGAGCTGGATGGGAAGCAGGGCCACCGGGATTAGAACAGGCGACCATATGGGATCCCGGCGTGTTCAAGGCGAGGACTTTAGCAGTTACGCTATCACGCCGTGCCCAACTGAAATCATTTGTAACTTCTAATTGTCTGGGAGTTGAACTCGAAATAAGATTAGATGTGTTATGTTGTGTGAAAGAAATTTATATAAAATATGATCTGGGAGGCTTCTAAAATGCAAGGGAAAATATTTAATATCCAGGCCAGCAGATAAAAAACAGTAAAAGGACCTGACACAATTGCTCAGTAGCTAAATCCTCATCTTGCAAGCGCTAGAATTCCATAGGGCAGGAGTTCATGTCCCCATGGCTCTGTTTCTAATCCAGTTCCTTGCTTGTGGCCTGAGAAAGCAGCAAAGGATGACCCAAAGCCTTGGGACGGTGCACCTGTGTGAGAGACCTGAAAGAAGCTGGCTCTTGGCTCTGGCTTTGGATCAGCTTAGCTTTGAATATTATGGCCATCTGGGGAGGGCATTGGCAGATAGCAGCTCTTTCTCTCTGTTTCTCTTTATCTCCATAAATCTGATCTGCCTTTTTAATAAAAGTAAACAAATACTTTAAAAAAACACACAGTAGGAGGTATCCTATCAACAGCACATACTTAAAGTAGCATGTGGTACATGGTAGTGAGGTATACATTTTCCTACAGTGACCCACGTTAAATTATGGGGCCTTCTCAATCTATACTGCAAAACTGAAAACAAAAACAGCCATTTTGGTGGCAATCATAATGAAAGAACTTTGTCTATACAGAAAACTTTCCTTATAGACATAGGACTGACAGGTTTAAATCTAAGAATTACAGATGTTTCTGAAATCAGTCTTGCAGAATCAGACTTAAGTCAACAGTAGGAGGTAAGGGGTATCTAGTCCAGATTCACCTACACCAGGATGAGGTCATCATAATGAAGTTAGTGTCAAAGACTCTACACAATGTTCCTGATCTGGTATGCAGCTGGAAATCTCAGCAAATAGAATAGGATAGATAGATAGATAGATAGATAGATAGATAGATAGATAGATAGCGAGATAGATAGATAGATAGCGAGATAGATAGATAGATAGCGAGATAGATAGATAGATAGCGAGATAGATAGATGCAGGAACAACACAGTACTCTGTATGGACTGGGCCAAATGCGTAAAAATTTTAAAAGACTATCAGACAGAAACCAGAGCCCAATAAATGCTGGCGAGGATGTGGGAGAAAAGGTTCCTTAATCCATTGTTGGTGGGAATGTATACTAGTCCAACCATTATGTAAGACAGAATGGAGATGCTTAAGATACCTTAAAAGAGATGTATTATATGATCAGGCCATTCCACTTCTCAGGGAATTCAGTGAAATGAAATCAAACTGCATGTGGGAGCATTATCGGCGACCCCATGCTTATAGCATCTCAATTCACAAAACATGCAATCGACCCATATACCTATCAAGTAATGACTGGATAAAGAAAATGTGGCATAAATAGACACTATGGAATACTACCCAGCCATAAAAATGAATGAATCTTGTCTGTAGCAATTAAATGGATCCAATTGGAAGTTTTTCTGCTTAGTGAAAGAAGCCAGCCACCATCAACAAAACACAGAGTACACGAATGCAATCTAATGAGTGAGGTTGACATGCTGAATCTGGTCTTGTTTTACGGGCTTTGTCTACATTCCTGAGGAATGATAGGTTGTTTCTTCTATTTCTGCGTGCTACGTGTTGTGTCTTTGCCAAATAGAAAATCTAAGCCTATGATTGTGAAATGAAATGAAAATATGCCATTGTAAACACTAGTGGAAAAAAATAAAGAAAGAAAGACACAGGAGGGCAGGGAATGCAGCCGGGGAGGGAGAGTAGGTTGGGAAATATAACTATGCCCCGAAATCTGCATCATGACATACGTGAAATTTGTTCACTTTACATAGATAAATAATATTTTTCAAAAAAATTTATGAAAATACAAACTGAATGCTAGATTTTCAGACCAATATCTATTAAATGAGCAGTGTGTAGAGTATGTTAAGAATTCTTGGAGCTGGTGCAGTGGCATATTAGGCTAATTCTCTGCCTGTAGCACTGATATCCCATAGCAATATCAGAGTTCTGGCTGCTCCAGTTCTGATTCAGCTCCCTGCTAATGGCTGGGGAAGGCAACAGAAGATGGTCTAGGTCCAGGGAGCCATGTGTCCACATGGGAAACCCAGGAGAAGCTCCTGGCTCCCAGCTACAGATCAGCCTAGTTCCAACCATTGCAACAATTTGGGAAATGAACCAGTGGATGCAGTATCTCTCTCTCTCTGTTTCTCTCTCTATATATATACATATATATATATATATATTTCTCCCTTTATCAACTTATATATAGAGATATATAGAGATATATATAGAGAAATATATATAGAGAGAGATATATAGATATATATATGCATATATATATATTTCTCCCTTTATCAACTTCTGTAACATTAACTTTAAGTAAAATACACTATTTTTGAAAAAGAATTCTTAAAAAAATGATAGTTTAAAAAAATCTAGAAATCCAATAAGATCATGAGCAAAACTTATGAATAGATATTTCACTGACAAATATGCATAAATCAAAGAAGGAGCATAAAAAATTTAGCATTATCCATCTTATCTCAAGAAAATTTAAATAATTTCTTTAAAAAATCCTCTTTCACTAGTACTGTTTTTGCCACTTATAAATTATTTTAAAATGACTAAAACACATAAAAATGAACAGTAATTCAGTGGGTGAAAGCGACAGTGGGTAATGACTATTTTTCTTCAACTATTGAGAGATAAAAACGAAATTAACATTTCCCACTTGAAGTAGCCCTAAAGTGTTTTTGATTCACAGCCCAAGTCTTTATAAGATGAAAAGGTATCTAGAGAAACAGTTTAGTTTTTAATATCATTGCTTCAATCTGTTGTATTTTGTCTTCACAGGTTTTGCCTTAGAAATATGGGGCAATGTTAGCAGTTCGTTCTTAGGATTGGAAGCCCTGTAGAAGTAGGGACTTTTCTAAATCATTATCTATCAAGAAGAGCTTTGCCCCACTTTAAATTATAAATAATGATTCTCTATCATTGACTGACACGACAGGAGTGCTATTTGAATATTGCTTTTAGGATATCAAATTACTTATTTGTCATGTATTTATTGCCCAGAGGCACATTTGAATCGAGATTTCTTTCCATAAGTTAAGTTATGCAAATACTCTTCGGAGTACAAGAACTATTTTATTTCCCAGCCAAAAAAAAAAAAAATACCTTCAGGCTACTGGTCAATCATCTTGCATGAAAAACTCTTTTATGATTTAGAGGAAGAATCGCATGTGTATTTTTGCCTGAAACCCACAGGAAGCAGCTATATTAAATAATAAACAACTTACATGATTGAAAACCGGACAATTTTACACTACAATCTTTCCCTGTATTCTGAGACTCGTTTGCCCTGGTTAATCACCTAGCTGCTACAAACTTAATCCAAATATGGACAAGTGGGAGTCTGCCCTTTACCACTTCTGCACACAGGGAAATCACAGAGCAATGATACTGTAAATCAACTCAGAAATGAAAAGAAGTCCTAACCCTTTAGAAAGAGAAGTTGAAAGTCAGGATCAAAGCAACTTGCCCCAATATTCGTTTAGAGCACCGTAGAAAGAAAATGAGATCAAGACGGGAAATTCTTTCTTGTTACAACCTGCAGCAGAAATTTTCACATCTCTTTTTGCCGTGAAACTAAACATGAGAATGGAATCTTGTTTCTCCTAATTTCAATATCAACTTAGATTTTATTTATTGGAAGGATTTTCTCTAACACCAGATTGGTCTGTTATATTCCCCTTTGGTGTGTTTCTGTGGGAGTAATTAATGAGGAAATCTAGCAAGTACAACAGAGTTTTAAGCAACTACTTTGTGTACTTTAGCAATATTCATTAGATAAGTCCTTGAGGAAGATTCTGAAAGCTACTGATCTGTATTATTAAGCAATAAAAAAAAAACCTATTAGAATTCAGCCTTAATGAAGGTAATGAATGCACACTCTATGAAGATGTGGCCTAAAATAATTTTGGTAACTAATTTTCATAACTAGAAATTCAAGACATGGTCCATTTATTTTTAGTGGCCTTTCCAAGGACTAACGTAGGGCTCAGCAACATGTCCCAAATCTGCAAACCAGTAGTGAGCTGTTCATTTTTTTGTTCCGACATCCACGGAATACATAGGAGAGGACATAACAGGACATAAGTTTAGAGGGTAATTTAGAAGGTTTTCATCCTTTGAAAAGATCCCCTCCTATGTACATAAAACTAGAAAGACATTTGAAACCTTAATCTAATTTAAGCATCATTAATCTAGTTTAAGCACCATTCTCTGTGTAATGTAGTTAATTGTATTGTATTTATTACTTAACAAATCATTTTCCCTCATACTTGAGAATCATTTAAAGCCAGAGAATTAGGTAAATTGATTTTTTTATTCATAGACCATGTAATAGAAACTGATTGATGCAGGACGGTCTATGTTATTGGCTAAATAAAGAAATGTTTAAAAAAGATGAAATGAATTTTGCCATGTATCAAAGAAAATAAACTTATCCAAGTAATGCATTTATTGAATCATGAATGAATGAATGAATGTGTAGCATGACCACACTTTGCTCACAGAATAAACACATGTATTGACATTCAACTAAAAGGATGGGAGACGTTGAACGAGGGGTAAGCGTGGCTGAACTTGTGGAGAGACGTGTTTCACGCTAACAAAAAATACCATAGAGGAAAGCAGAAGTGCAAGATCCAGAGAACATCAGACACGTGATTTCAAAGCCAAGTGAACACCAACACTGGCTCAAGTAAAAAGACAAGTGTAGACAATACCCATTTTAAGAAGTACCACAAGTCCAGGTCCTGCTTCAGCCAGTTAAGGAAATACAGTTTATATATTTCAAAAACACACAGCAATGTAATTTGCACGGTGTTAATCAGAGCAGAGTTAAGAACGCCTGTTACTGAGATCCAACCATATTGGAGAATGGAGGGTCCTCAACATTGGCTTTAGTCAAAGTTGGGACATTGCTTCATTAATCATTATACAGCCCATACTATTTCAATATTGTATCTGGCATTGAATATGTAGTAGCTCATTTACATATGTTTCATTCTCTCAGCCATTATTAGTAAGAGCTTGTCAGGACAGAGATTTGCAAAACTGAAGTAGTAACAGCAGTATTAACCAAAAAGGGAACTATCAAGACAAGAGAAAGTCTTGATTTCTAGAAAAATAAAGTAGTCATACAACCCAGGGCTTGGGAGACAGAGATTTTATGGGAAGGAAATTCATTTTCAATCTGGTAGGATGCACAAATTTACAAGAACAAATTCCTTTTGTATAGAAAATTCATTGGGAAGTTCATTCCATAAATCTGCATAATATGTGTAAAGTAATATGCTAGTACTTTTTAAATTTGACAAAGTTTTGCAATAATTTAAGTCATCTATAGGGCTAGATAAATAAATCAGATGCTACCATAGTATGTAGTATTTAAAATTTGGAATTTCCTTATCAGCTGATGAAGAATCCATTTCTGTGCGTGTTTGTTCGTGTGTGTGTGTGTGTGTGAGAGAGAGAGAGAGAGAGAGAGAAAGCAACCAGTGCACAAGGGTGCCATAGTAAGTTGTAACTTTAAGAAACAAAGGTAAAAATTAGCCATGCACATGTGTGTGAGCTTTACTTTGCGTAAAATATCTCAGAAAGTACTCTTGGAAAAATGACATGATGTGCTTCCAAGGGGAGTATGAATAATGATAAAGAAGTGAAGACCAGTGTCTGGTATTTTGTATCTAATATCTTCTTTTTGAATTGGAGCAAGAGAACACTCCATCTATTAAAGTACACATAAAGCATTGCTGTTATAAAACAACAACCACAAAAAACCCAACATGATATTTAAAGAAATATTTTAGGTAGAAATCAAGAAGAGCCTGCTTGCCCGCCTGTCAGCTGAGCTAACATGCACGAGTCATGTACTGATCTGTGCTGCCTGGTCTGTTTTCTTGGACACCAGGAGCAGGTGTCTGGGCTTTGGCTTGAGAGTGTGATTTTCCATGCGAGGGCCGATGGCACCATTAGTCGGAAACGTTCTTAGTCCTTTTATAATCTTACGTGAGGCAGGAAAACAGCATGGGCAATATTGGCCGCTTCAGGCACCGGGAAGGCTGAGCTTATTCAGAAGGCCGGATCTATTCAGCATCCCATGGGAGAGCACGCGAAGGTTTGATCTATATGAGTGCTGGGCAGGATTTTGATTTCTTTTTCGATGTAAGTAAAAGATGGCAATTAATAAATAAAAAAAATCTGTGAGAAAAATAGTTCAACAGGTTTGGAAAGTGACAGAAAGAAATTCTACTTCAGGAACAAGTGGAGTCACAGTGATTTCTCCTTTTATAGTTTTAAAATTTGCATCACTTTTTTTTTTTTTTTTAGAGTGGAGTGGGGGGGGGAGAGAGAGAGAGAGAGAGAGAGAGAGAGAGAGAGAGAGAGAAAGGAAGAAAGGAAACAGAGCGAGTACCTCTACTGCTGGTTCATTCTCCCAGACACCCCAAACAACCAATATTGAACGAGGCTGACCGGGGCCGGAAGTTACATCCAAGAGTCTTACAGGAATGGCAGGCACCTGACTACCTGAGACCTCACTGCTGCCGCCCAGAGTCCACCCCAGGAACTGGGAGCTGGGTGTAGGTATTGAACTCAAATACTCTGGGTTTGATGTGGGTTAGAACTCCAGGCCAGATAGCCACATCAGCATTTATTTTTAATATCTAGTAAATGAACTCACAAGCAATCTTGGGTGATTATTATTTGTTAAGATTTATTTATTTTTATTGGAAAGGCAGATATACAAAGAGGAAGATCTTCAGTCCGATTTATTTACTCCCCAAGTGGCTGCAATGGCTGGAACCAGGAGCCAGGAGCCTCTTCTGGGTCTCGCATGCCGGTGCAGGGTTGTACGGCTCTGGACCATCCTCTACTGCTTTCCCAGGCCACAGGATGGAAGCTGGATGGGAAGCAGGGCCACCGGGATTAGAACCAGTACCTACATGGGATCCCAGCATGTGCAAGGCAAGGACTTTTAGCTGCTAGGCTACCGTACCGGGCCCAATTACGATTTTCTGAGAACTTAAGGTTCACAATCCTTTTTGCATGCTAGAGCCAATGAAGTCATTGAGGGAGTCAGAGATTTTTTTAAAAAAGTGTTGATTTCAATATTCATCAAAAACAAGTGATGACAAATCCCCTTTTTCTTTGCCTTTATACCAAACCTAACCACTGTGTATACAAAATGTTCCTCACGTCCCTCTCCCAGCACTGCGTCATTTTGCTCAGTAGATGATTGCAAAATTCTGAACAATTGTCTTGTTAACTAATATAGGGTTCTCTAGATATTTGTCCGATTGTTTTTGTGTGTTTAATGTTCAAACCCTATAGGAAAGAGTTTTTTATAGTCAATGTTAAAGTAGAAAGAGCACTTTTAAGCTTCGCATTTTCCTCCTTAATCACTCTAAAATGTGATAGCTTATCATCTTCGTGACTCTGTGTCAATCTTGGTAAAATCACAGTGCCAACCTGTTAGGATTCTGTTTTGTCTTCCTCTCACTCTACATTATTTTCTACTTCTTCATCGTGTCCTCTCCCTGGGATTCTCAGGTGTTCTTGCCAGCACCTGCCCTGAATGGTGATTCCTGTTCTGCTGACCCCGTGTGCTACCATGGGCCTCTCTGAAGGATCTTTTTAAATCCGCTATTTCCATTTTACGTTCTGACATGATTTAGCTCAGGAGTCACTATCTAGTGTGCTACCCCCTTGCACACACGGAAGCCTAAAGAAAAAGATACCAGAGCGTTTTGACTGTTTCTGATTGCGTATCAAGTTAACTGCTTAGCTAATTTACTTCATCGTCTATTAATAGCCCATGAATATTCCTTATGTTTGGCTCCCCAAATTTGCTCTGTAATTTTCACCTCATCCCTGACCCCTGGTTTTGTCCTCATTACTAACCTGTAGAAATAGGTTTGCCGATTTGACTTCTAAAATGCACCTTTTGCTCTTGATACTAGATACTTGAACTACAGTTCCCTAACACTGTCTTGCCTTGTTCTTATCATTAGACGACTCCTATTCTCCCACCAAGAAAATCACTCGCTGTAGTTTTCTATAGCCGCTTAGGAAATTGCCATACATTAAGCCGCTTGCAGCCGTATTTGCGGGACATTCCGGGTTCAAGAGTCAGTTTCTGGGCATGGCTCAGCTGGATCATTTGTTGAGGACCTCACAAAGCTGCAGTGAGGTCAATTCATCTGCAGTCACCTCATCTGAGCCCAGCACTCTGTGGGAACAATTTTTTGTCAAGATTAATTTTCTTTCAGAAACAACACTGGTAGTAACTTGATTGTTCTGGACCGTAAGGAGATGCTCTGGTGGGGACCTGAATCCCGCCTTTAAATGGAAGTCCCAGTTGGGCAGGTCCACCCAGAATACTTTTCTTTTTCATTAATTGAACAGCTACTGGCCAGGGATGCTAATTTTTCATTTGTGTCATATAACATAATCACTGGGTTGAGTCCTTTCCTTTGATCTGCTCATAATCACCTCGATCCTCAAACTGCGGTGACTGCAGAGGAGCCTGGATCATGTGAAATCATGGTGCAGATGGCATAACATGTCAATAGCAATCTCAGGAGGTCTTTTTCTTGAAATTGAAAGTTTGAATTTTTTCTCTTATATCAGTTTAATTTTAATTTTAAGGTGACAAATGAAATACAGCAAGCACACACTATAAATAATCACTTTCATAAAAAACATACTTGAGACTTAACCAATTTCTTCTCTACACTCCATTTCAAAACAATAAAGTTACTATAAGTTTATTTAATGACAATTATTGAAAAAATAAAGTGTACAGAAATATAAACACACATATATTCAACATATTTTGACAAAATAACAGGAAATTAATGTGACAGGAAAAAGGCATTTCCAACAAATGCTGTGGAATAAGCTGGAAAAAAAAGACCTTTGCCTTTTTATAGAAGACAACAGAAAAGCATTATTTTTGATTGGTTTTAGATCCAAAGTTAATAGATCAAAAATAACAACGATAGAAAAAAAAATAGGAGAATGTATTCATTGCCCTTAGACAGGCAAGATTTCCTAGCTATGAAAGAAAATTAAACAACATAAAATATAATAAAATGATAAGTTTGATTTCACAAAATTAAAGACTTAAGCTCAATAAAAGACACTGTGAAGAAAATGAAAATATAAGATGCATACCAAGGTAAGGTATTACAATATAAATATTTGACAAATGACTTGTGCTCATGTTTCTGCAGATGCATTTCTTAAATGCATCAATTAAGACAAACTATTCAATAAGTTCAACCCAGGAGAGAAACTTGATAAGGAAAAAAAAACCTGCTTAATGGTTAAGTTCATAGAAAAGTGTTCAGCATAATTAATCATCATGGCACCGCAAATCAAAAGGTGAAATATGATTTCATTTCAAGGCTCTAGACCCACAATAGCTACAGGTATTAGCGGCAAGACAGGTGGAGATGCTCAGCAGCCCCAAATCATGATGCATGCCTGTGGGACGACAAAATAGTCAAAATATTTTTAAATTAGTTCATACACTTCTCTAAAATTCATCCCTTATTTCTATTTCTCAGTAATTCCACGTATAGACTAAGCCTTTGTTTTTTTAATAAGGATTTATTTATTTTTATTGGAAAGGCAGATCTACAGAGAGGAGGAGAGACAGAGAGGAAGATTCTCCACCAGATGGTTCAGTCTTCAAGTGCCACAATGGCTGGAGCTGAGCTGATCCGAGGCCAGGAGCCTGCAGCCACTTCCTGGATTCACATGTGGGTGCAGGATCCTAAAGCTCTGGGCCGACCTCTGCTGCTTTCCCAGGCCACAAGCAGGGGGCTGGATGGGAAGTGGAGTCACTGGGATTAGAATTGGTGCTCATGTGGGATCCTGGTGCATTCAAGGCAAGGACTTGAGCAGCTAGGCTATCGCACTGGGACCTAAAATAAGCTTTTGTAAAGCTTATTTGAAATGTTGAATTACACAGAAAGGAGGAGGATGGGAGAAATATCTCCACCCACTGGTTCACATCCCAAATAGTCGCAACAGCTGGAGTTGAGCACATCTGAAGCCAGGAGCCAGGAGCTGCTGCTTCTGCTACGTTCCCAGGTCATAGGCAAGCAGCTGCATTGGGAGTGGAGCAGCTGATGCCGGTAAAGAATGAGAGCACTCTGCAGTGAGGCCTACTCTGCTGTGCCATGGCAGTGGCCCACACATGTAGGGGAATGTAACAGGAGAAGCAGAAACACACGGATGCAAAAATCAATATTCATTATTTGTGTATTTCTTCACACTAGTGATTGATGATATTACAGCACAGTCAACATTACAGGAAATGATAAATTATTAGGTATTCATAAAATGGATCATACTCATCAATAAAAAATGATGAGGGAGTAATTTGAGAGGAACAAGTTCTAGTGTTTACAGCACAGTGGACTGTGCGTGCTGCACAGCAGCCTGCTACAAATTTTATGAAAGGCTTGGACAGAGATGTTAAGAATTTTTTTCCATTAATCCAAGATGCCAGACACAACGAATCACACGTGAGGTCTTCCAGCAGGGGAGGTGGTCATGCGGAAGGGAGAGAACGCAGAGCATAGCAACACGGCAGCGCGGACGGGGAGAAGGCAGAGAGGAGGGAGAGCAGTAGAGAAACTCCTGCCCTAGTGACAGGAAGGGACCTCCGACAGAGAGAGAGAGAGAGAGAGAGAGAGAGAGAGAGAGAGAGAGAGAGAGCAGGGAGAGCTGAGAAACGAGAGAACCCAAAGCTGAGAGAGCCAGAAGCAGAGAACCCAGGATGAGGGCATGAGGAGGGGCTGGGTACTGGCAGGACAGGGAATGCAGGTTGATAAGCATGGTCGTAGATGGGTCAGGGTTATGGGGCTGCAATGAAGTGGTGGATAAGGCTGTCAGGGAGCAAAATTGGGCATGGTACGAAAGAGCCTGAGATCAAAACCGAAACATAAAGAAACTGAAAGCGTTAGGGAAGCAACTACTTAAAGCACAGCAGGTCTGAAACGGCGTGTGGGGGTCTCACCCACCTTCGGGGCTGGTGTCTGAGTCAAACATTTTAAGGTTCTGTTTAGAAACTCCTAAGCAAGTGCCAGTGCTGGTTCGTACAACTTGATCAGTGCACATCATGCAAATGTTTGAAATACCAGACTGCAGCCGGTAAATAACAACGGCAAGGTAATTAGAAATATTACATTGAGAAAAAAAGCTTTGTCTATTTGTCTGTAATTAGGACTTTGAAAGTAAACAAATAAATCTGATGAAAAACCAGAAGTACAAGTAAAATAAACTGTGGGTTAAAAATACTATCGTTCTTTGTGGGTAAAGCGTAACTGGCAGTGGATGTCGTCTGTGTCATGAGATGATGGTTCTGTCTCACACCGCGTTGCGAATGAGTCACAACAACCTGTGCTTGCTAAAACTCACTCATTCAGTTGGTCCCTGTTGTTCGTTATCATCTGCCCAATGAGAGGAAGAGAGTGATGCTGTTCTGTCCGGCTTTGCTTCTGTTCCATTGTGAGTTTGTTTTATCTTGAATTGCAACACTCATCACACTATCATGAAAGGACTGAGCTAAACCCCAGAGAGCAGCAGAAAAAATAAATACATAAGTAAGTTAAAAGCAAATGGATCTTTGTTGACATCATGTGCTGCATTCCCAATCTTGAAATTTAATAATTATATGAATATGTGTGGAATAATATATTCCTTCGTCGCACAAGGGTTTTTTACCACTCACAGATTAAAAAATAATAATAATGAAACAATATAATGGCAGTATGTGTGTGTATATTACTGCTTTGATAATATGTCCATTGCTATCATAGTCATAAAATAAATCCTACGAACATTGTAAAATACTTCTGTTAGCTCTTTCCTTGGTAGCTAAGCTAAGTGTGGGGTAAGTTTGCTGCTACAAGCCAAACAGCAGACACAGCGAGCCACACAAGGGGCTTTATTTCAGCAGGATAGAGGACACAGCGTGGGAGCAGAGGCTGAGAGCAGGACAAAGACTTCTGCTGCCATAGTGGCAGGAGGGGGCTCCGAGGGAAGAGGGATAGCCTGGGACCACAGGAAGATGGAAGGTGCGGGAAGAGACAGCACAGGAAGGGGGTCGCATGGGGGTCGCATGGGGATCGCGTGGGAGGGTGCCTTTTTTTGTGGCGGGAGGCAGGCATCATGGGGCCGTGAGGGATTGGTGGATAGGGTCCTGGGTGGATTGGTGGATAGGATGTTGGAGCCACACGGGGTCGATAGGTGTGGTACTGGGCAGGAATGAAGGAATGTTACCATTTCATGGCGTTGTCAGGCACCGCGTTGTGAGGTTACAGCAAATTGGTGGGGATGGGCTTACAAGGTTACAGTGTGCTGGCAAACAACAAGATCTGAACCTGAAGCGTATGCAAATATTAAGGAAATCGGGACTTAGGGGAAGCAGATATTTAAAATGATACTAAGCCCAGCATGGCAGGGGTCTTCAGGACCGATGTGCCAGTCTGTTTGATTTAGGGTCAAGAGACATGCCTTTTTCAGTCTACCAAAAATATAATTATCAAGCATACAATTGCTTATGATTATCATACATAATACTTAATTCCACTTTGGCATCTCTGAGATCTTCTCGTGTAATTGGGAAATAGAAGCTCAAAGTGAAACATTATAAAAACTTTCCAAAGTGATGCTGACCATAGATACAAGGAATAACACACATTGCATCCTGATGCCTTTGAAATGCTTTGGAAAGCTGTGATGTTAAGCAGAAGGCACCATCTGTTTTGTTTTTAAACATGCCTGAAAATGTATCTGCAGATAAATAGCATTTCCACTGAAATAAAAATAATTTTAAAAATACTGCCTTCAGGTGAAAACGCACAGGAAATCTTTCTCTGAAGTATTACCAAGAGCAAGGATGGGAAACAAGTTGTTGGGCTTAAGAGAGAACTTTTGCACCTGGTGGGAAACAATGGCTGAGGCAGATAAATGTGTGAATCTGATCCCCTTACTGAAAAATACAGATTTTGAAAGAGTCTGGAGCCAATACTAAATCTTAGTGAAATCAGAACTTTAAATGCACTTCGGCATATTACACATACCTTAATTCAAAATATTGTGACGTTTTAGTGTAAACAAGAATAGAGACATGGGTTAATTAACTAGAAAGCAGATGGTACTAAGAGGCGAGTCAGCCCATGATCTGTACAGTACAAAGCGTGCTTGTGGTTCCCACGAAAACCGACACGTCTTACGATTCCACCTCTGATAGCTTTAGGAGAGAAACAATGAGAAGGTTATCAGAGGGTTGATGTGGATAGAGGAAAAAAAACAATTAAAGAATTATTTTTACCCTTGCTAATCCCATATCAATCACTTATGCTTGGCACACTCCCCCTTGGGGGTTTTGTACACAATATTCTCACTTTTTGCGAACATGACAGTCCCCTATTTCCCAATCAGGACCACAATCTTTCACACACAGCTTTACTCCTTTCTGTATACCTCCCAACACGTGAAATAACTTACAAATTTAAAGGCTTGCCAATTAAATACCTACTTAACAATTGGGTGTATTACTAATATATATTATGTTTTTTCATGTTGGATTAAAAAGCATGATCTATTCAAGGGAAAGGTAATAATGAATTTTTTAATAAAGATAGTGAACTTATATAATAGTGAAATGATATTCACATAATGTAAGGTAGTAAAAATTACATGTGAAATTGGGATATTTCAACATAAAAGGCTACGTGTTCTTGCTTTCAGGCTGGGTGTGCGTGCACAGCTGTGTCCTTGCGACATAGGGTTGTTCTTTTGTGGGTCAATTTGGTCCTCACAAGGAAGGTCGCTGGTGACGTGATGCAGAGATCTAGATGTCAGTTGTAGTCCTGGTGGCTGTTCCCATGATTCAGACATAGAACTCTCCTTCAACCTGGAACTCATTGCACTTAGTACCATTCTAACTCTAAGAAGCAATCTTTCAGAGAATGCCTTAAGAGATGAAAGTTTTTTCTGCAAGATAATAAGTCACTGTGATTCCTAATTCCTTTCCAATGTTTCCCATTATATTTTCTCCACACTGCTTCTCTTATGAAAATATGTGACTAGCCTAATGCATTGTCTTAACGATTATTGTGTTGATACCATAATTGGAGAAGACTTCAGAACATTTATGAAAATGATGTTAAATGATAACCTTCTTTTGGTACAAAGATGTTAAATCTACTCATATCTTTTTTTCCAGTAATATTTTTATGAACATTTAAAAGGCTGCTTATATGAGGATAATTTGCCGTAAGCTGATCTCAGGTTGGGCTCAGATTATGTGCTGTGGGAAAAGCAAAGTTCTGTGGAGAGTTGAGTAAGACTCTAGAACCAGTGCTGAAAAGTTACCTTAAAATTTACTGACCATTTGACCATCCTGGATCACTATTCCTGCTATTGCCATTTACCCACTTAGAGCTACATTGAAGAGTTACTTTGAAAATTAAAGAGATAATACATATAAAATATTCAATCCAAATTTGGCACTCACTAACTGCTAAATAAATGTTAGACTCACGCTCTTCTTTCTCATGTTACTAATTCATTTCATCACACTATTTCTTTATTTAGACAATTGATATTCAATAACTCTTACTGAAAATGAGCTATCTCTTTTGAAAACCTGAAACATGTCCCTAAGTTATGGGAAGCATATTCATGATAATTAATTATAATAAAACAAGGCTTAATTGGTGCTAATAATTACATCCTAGCCTGTTTGAAGCACAGATTCATTTTATTTCGCTTGGATGCTGTTTTACATAATTATCCTATTTATTTCCACTCCCACATTCAAACAAAAAGGCATGTCTGTTCATGTATTGATTCAATCCAATTTACTTCTGAAATACAACAGATTGGAAATAACAACTGGCATTTTTCTTAAGTGTTAACAGTATGGTGCTTACCTTGGTGACAGTAACTTGCTGCTTTTGTCACCATGTTTTGACTAAAATTGTCAATACTGTTTTACACAGTCAGGAATCAACTTGTCTGGTTCGCAGTGGCTTTTTGCCATCCAGCATTATTCTTTTTACTTTGGATTGCTCCTTTTATCTTTTTCTTCTCACCTTTTTTTTTTTTTTTGGTTGTTGTTGTTGGTGTTGAATGGTGCTATGATTTTGGGATGCTTATTTCCTAGCTAAATTCATGGGTTGAAAGCTCATCTCCAACGCTCAGGGTTAAGATCATTAGATGGCGAAATCTGAGCTCTCAAGAAAGATTTCCATGTTCCTATATATGCTCTCTAGAGAGCCATCCTGTCAGGACACAATGAGACAGCATAGAAGGAGCCAAGATATAGATCCTTACTGGTACACCACATGCCAGTGTCTCGACTTTACATTTCCCAGCCTCCAGAACTATTAAGAAGTCTAAAACACTTTTTCAGTTTTGTGTCTAATGTCACATGTTTACCAGTCAACATGCTAGAATCAGGAGAATTGCAAATCAGAAAAAAATTCTCATGGGTTGTGAGAATTTTTCTCACAAAACGTTTGATCTGGTGGTTAAATTGCTGGTTGGGACACTCACATCCCACAGTTGAGTACTTGGTTCAAAGCATCCCCGATTCCTATATCACCAATCCAGCTCCCTGTTAATGACACTGAGATATTTGGGGAGTGAGCCAGCAGAGAGAAGATCTCCCTTTCATCTCTCTTTCTGACTCTTTGCCTTTCATATTAAAAAATGAAGAAATATATTTAAAAAATTGCAAAGAGTCTAAGAAGTTAACACGATGGCACTTGTTCATACGGACTTTACGTAGATCACCTCATTCATTTCACGCACAAAGAAATCCCATGAGGTGGCATTGCTTTTGTATCAGGAAGAAATTTGACGAAATCAAAGACTAAGTAGTGTGGGAGAAGGAATAAGTTTGAGAGGATGTTTGGACACCAGAGATCATTTCCTTAATCATTTAGCTTCATAATGACCCGTACTGAGTTGTGCAGGGAGCAGACACATAACCTCGTAATAGGGTATTCATTTGTGTCCCACAACAAAGTACCTGGGTGTGACTTCTGGCTCTGACTCATGTCTCCAGCTGTCTGCCCATGCAAATTCTGGGAGGTAGTGATGATGGCTCAGGTAGCTGGGTCCCTGCATCCTGTATGGGAGATGTGGCATGTGTCTCGGTCTAGTTCATGGCTTCAGCTGCGGCCCAGTCCTAGTGAGTTCCTGCCACCCATTTGGGAGGCTCACATCAGTTCACTAGAACCTGAAGAAGAGCTAACAGCTATCAACACAATGGCTACATTAATTGTGTATAAATTGTGGCACCTGTGCCCAGCTATCAGCCAGATGGGATTCCAATTCCAAGTTATCACTTCCTATTGTTCTATTCTCTTAAAAGTTATTGTATGTCTCAGACACGAATGCCTTGAACTATTTGATGGAAGTAATGTACCCATTACTACAGGTGCTGCGTTCATAGGAAATTGTCACAGTAAATGTTCAATGAATAGTGGCTATAAATGTTTTTATTTAATGCAAACATCATTTTCATGTAACACAAGCTTATCCTGAGATTGGCCAACCCCTCTTGCTAATAGACCCATTAGGTAAACAAAGATACAGGTGTGAGGCTGTTGTACCTTCCACCAGGGTGACACTGAGAGCTCCTCTAACACTTTCTTCAGTCTGTAGCTGCAGGGAGCTTTTCAACTCAGCATTCTGTCTCTGCAAGAGCTTCCTACAACTAGAAATGGGATCCCTTTGCAATTACATTACCGTAGGTAGTAGCATTTAGGTTTTTCTCAAGCTACATGAATTTTCATCTTCAATTAATGCTCCCTGCAGGGCCCTCCAGTTGTACACATTTGAGGATGTAGTGGGATTCCTAAAGGGTATTGATCAGTTAGTGCATGGAACCAAAAAGCAGGGAGGAGACTGAGAAAGAGCCAAGTGGACCAAGTCGCCAGACAGCAAGAATAATGACGGTGTCAGTTGTCTAAATAAACTGACTTGCCTTGGCTGCTTGGAATTCCAGGATGATTCTTTGGACAAAATGCAGACAGCAGCAGGTGAAATGGTGTTTCTGATCCTGCTTCACTGTTCCTCAGGGCAGCCAGCACACGACTTCCCCTGCCCATCTGACAACATAGAGCATGGAGTTCTTTGTTCTACTTACTTGAAAGACTTTCTCTGTGTTTAAAGGAATTCATGGTTTAGAGGCTTGAAGAAAAATACACAGTGAAAAAAAATAGTGCTGAAAAAAATTTGTATTCCAGATAGTTTTTGTATTTCGCCCATCAACACTCCCAGACTCTTTCCTGTGTCTTAGGATCCACTCAGGAGAGTTGTCCTCAGCAAAGGTGAAGCGATGAAGAGTTCAAGCTCTTTCTTGGCCTGGGTTACAGATGTACATCTTCTTTCCTCCAAGGGAGCTTTAGGGTTAAAACAAAATAAGCAAAGGCATGATTTACATGAAAGGGCTATAGGCACTGGGGCAGAAAACAGCATCATAAACACTTATTCTCAACCTTGCTTCAGGAAGTATCATCCCACAGAGTAAAACAGAAATTGCATCCTCTGGAATCTGCAACGTTCCTGTAATCATAGCTTCCTTAAAAAAAATCAGTCTTACTAATCCATTAAGAAAATTCCAAATATGTATATGTATTTATGTATACACATTCAAATATATATTCATATGCAAATAAAACTAGATTTATACTAAATATGTTTGTATATAAGTATGTTTACATATTTATATATGCATGTGTATATTTTAAATATCAAATGTATATGCATATCATGTAATGATAAACTCAAATTATAAATTGTATTTTACTTCTTTTCCTTTTATGATTTATTTATTTATTTGAAAGGTAGATTTGCAGAGAATCACAGTAAGAATTAGGTAGAATTATTTTCGCTCCAAAAATGTCTGCAATAGCCAGAACTTGGTGGGTTTCTCTCTAGGTCTCCGGCCTAGGTGCAAGAGACCAAGCACTTCCTGGGCAAGAATATCAGTGAGCTGCATCTGAAGTGGAGCAGAAGGGACTCAAACCGGGTCCTCCATGCTGGTGCTACAGTGGGAGGTTTACCTGTTATGTCACAGTGTGGACTTCTGTCATGATGGTTACAGTCACTCAAAAATATGTGTTCTTTCGCTATATGTTCTAGATATTGTGCTAGGAGCCTAATCTACAAATATAGAAGCTGGTGTTGCAGCACCACAGGCTTTGCTAGTGTTAGTAGTGGTGGCATCCCATACGTTAGCACAAGTTTGAGGCCTTGCTGTGCTAATGAATCTGGGAAAGCAGTAGAAGATGGTCCAAATGCTTAGTTCCTTATACCCATGTGGAAGACCTGGAATAAGATCTTTACTTAGACCCCTATTCTTGGGCCCACTATATAGAAGACTTAGACGGAGCTCTTGGCTGCTGGTTTCAGCTGGGGCCAACTTTTCTTCTGCACTCACATGGGGGTTAACTAGAAGATGGATGATCTCACTCCCTCACTCTCTGTCATTTCTTTCCATAACTGAATAAATATTTTAAAAATAATATAATACTACATAAAGAAATTCTAGATCTCTAGGTAGACATTTCACAAATTGAAATTTAGTGTCTAGAAGCTTCTAAACTTTTTTCCAAATTAAAACTTGCACAGATGTTACACAAACAGCCTTGAACTAGTAGAAATGTATTTTCAGGGCAGGCCCGATCGCACTTGTGCTTCCCTAGAATTACAGTGTTTGTGGTCTCCTGTCACTTTGTAAACATAATCAATCATGGGTAGTAAGGAACATGTCAACATGTTTTAGTGTGCGTTTGTTTTTCCTATTTATTACTGGTACGTGACAGTTCCACTATTCTGTCAGCAGTTTATAAGGCCTCAGAGAATGCCAGAGTTAGCACAGTGTAAACTAAGCATGTGTGTGTGTGTTCAATCAGTGAGCTAAAATGAGCCCCGAGGTTCATTTCTGATATGGGATTTCTGAAGGAAACCCCTTCTGACTACACAGAAGAGACATCTAGTAAAAAAAAAAAAGTCTGTAAAAATAGTGCATACATTTTCTCATTTTTTCACAAACAGTGAACTAAAATGGGAACAGACAGGTAAGCTTGGCTTTGGAGAAGATGATTTGCTTGAGGAAGGCAAGGCCAAGGGTTTTTTTTTTTCTCATCTCAAAGATCCTGGAGAAAAGGAATCATTAAAATGAGACAGCCTGACTTCCTAATCCAGAAGGTATGAACACGCCCAGTGCTTTCCAAATTTCTGTGGGTTCTGTGAACTAACACTGACCACACAGTTGCCTTCCCATCAGCACCTGTCAAGGTCCTGTTATTCAGAAAAGTGATACTCGTGTGCTTCAACGTTCTCTTGATCTTCCAGCCTATAAAGGTGAGCAACTTTCTTTGCAGGCCAGAACAAGAGCTGGAGATGAGACGCAGTGGATAAAGCCACTGTCTGCTGTACCAGACTCCCATATGAGCACCAGTTCAAGTTTCAGCATCTCCATTTTAGATCTGGCTTCCTATGGATGTGCCTGTGAGGGAGCAGAAAATGCTCTAGTCTGAGCACCCCTGCATCCCAATGGAGGACCAGCGTGATGCGCCTGGCTTCTGATTTTGACTTATCCCATTCCTGGCCGCTGCAGCCTTTTGAAGACTAAACAGCGCATGAAGGATTTTTTCTCATTTCTCTACTGTTTCTCTGCAATTCTGCCTTTCAAATAACTAATATTTTAGAAAAAGACCAGAACACTGCTTTGTGTGGCAAAACAAAAGAAGGAATCTTAGTCTTGGAAGACTGGGTTTAAATCTGGAAATTTAAAAATATTTGTTTTTGAATGGGACAAGCAGAACCAGCTCATACGTACATTATTATCCAATAAGTTGACGTTTTCCATTGTCACTGTATTAGAAGCATTCACAAGGAAGTATAGATCTAGTCAAATGATTTGTAGCCACATTCCTTTAGAAAGCACGTGTTTGAGTTGAATCTCTATAATAGCATTCAACAAAAACATGCTTCGATATGGCCTTGCATGTATCAAAAGCAGCTCATGCTGTTTTAAACATGCCTGTTAAAAAATGTAATTGTTGCCGGCTGATTGTGGTGCAACCCAATGCCTACAATGCCAGCATCTCATAGAGGTGCTGCTTCATGCTTCTGGCTTCTCCACTTCTTATCCATCTCCTTGCTAAAGGTCTGGGAAAGCCCAGAGGATGGCCAAAGTACCTGTATACCTGCCACCCACACGGGGGACCTGGAAGAAGCTTTTGTGCCTAACTTCAGCTTATCCCAGACCTTACCCTTGCGGCCATCTGAGGAGTGAATCAGTGGGCTGCAAGTTCTCTCTCTTCCTCTCTCTCTCTCTCCCTCTCTCTCTCTCCCTCTCTTTGTTCCTCTATCACTCTGTAACTCTGACTTTCCAAATAAATGAACCTTTTTTTAATTATTATTTTTTCAGTGGAGTTGGGACCAGCATGGTGACTGCAGGCTATTCCTCTGATTGCAGTGCCAGCATCACTGTGGGCACTGGTTCTATTGCCAGCTGCTCCACATCCTGATCCACCTTGCTGCTAATGGACTAGGAAGGCAGCAGAAAATGACTCAAGCGCTTGGTCTGATACAACCTCATGGGAAACCCAGAAGAAGCTCCTGGCTCCTGGCTTTGGATAGTCTCAGCTCTGGCCATTGATTCATGTGGAAAGTGAATCATTGGGTGGAAAATCCTCTTTCTCATTTTCTGCAAATGTGCCTTTCAAATAAAAGTAAATAAATCTTTAAAAAAAAATTAGGGTTGCTAAAATTACAGATTTTTTACTACATAACAAAGATTCAGAAAAGCAATCCATAAGCATATTAGGATAAATCAGGGTAGTGCATTAGAAAATCTATAAAATTATGACAGAAATAATATATAATTTATATACTTTTTCAACATTTTACCTGGAGCATTAATTGAACTTATTTATAAGTAACAAAATATTTCAAAACAAATGTTTCTGAATTTCAAAGAGGCCTTGCGACACCTAAAGCTAGTTTTCCGTGGAATACATACAGGAAAGGGGCAGATTTGCTCGGCAAACTGAGGATTAAAGTATAGTTTTACAATTGACATTGTGGTCTTGGATAAGAAATGTGCTCCTGCCTGCCTTTAAACTATGGGTGTAAATACATAATTCACAGGATTAGGTAGTGTATGTTGTTGAAAGATGTGTGTACAAGCACTTGACAGATAGTACTATAAAAATTCTAGGCAGGCATTTGTTGCGGTGGTTGGAATACCCTTCAGGGAATAGTCATCCATATCAGAGTGACTGACTTCCAGTCCTCCCTATTGGAGCTCTGCTAATGCCCACCTCTGCTGACAGCAAATGATGACTCACATGCTTAGCTCCCTGCCAACCAGCAGGATAGTGTTGCTCACTCCTGGCTACAGCCTGGACAAGACCTAGCTGTTGGAGATATTTGGGGGATGATCCGTTACAAAGGAGAACTCTCTGTTCTCACTCTCTTCTCTCTGTGTTTGTATGTCTGCCCGCCTTTCAGATGAACACAGTCAATAATTTTTAAATGTGAAACAATCTATTCATAGACAATTTCCCCATGTATATCATTAGTTATACAAGACTATATTTTTATTTTTTACTACAGTAGAGAAAAGCACCAGCAACACAGGGTCCTGGTATTTCAGAAAAGGGCAGATAACTAGAAGGTGTAGTTTGGAGTTTCTTATGGAGTTGTAACAGGACTGATCAGGTTTAGGATAACATAAGATTGATAGATATAAGGAGGTAAAGAGATGAGCATTCACAAATAAAGAGCTAGTTAATAAGGAGGCAGCTTGCCCAGTTGAGTAATCTACTTCTAGAAAAGGATGCTGATGTTTTAATCGATCATATAGACAAATAATTTTTGTGAACATCTTAAAGAATTTAAAGAAATCATTTGCTAACCTGTAATTGTACCTCTAGCAAATATTATCTAAAATAAATTATGTGAGCACATTGAAAAAGAAAACGATTGGTACAGCCTTTATGGAAATCAGTCTGGAGAACACTCAAACAACTCAAAATCTGCATACCATATGACCCAGCAATAGCACTCCTAGGAATATATCCAAAACACCTGTTTTACGACAAACCAACATGCATCCCTATGTTCATTGCAGCACAATCAGTAATTGCAAAAACATGGAAGCAACCAAAATGCCCATCAGCAGAAGATTGGATAAGAAAGCTTTGGTTCATCTACTCCATGGAATACTACTCAGCTATTAAAAAAACAAAATGCAGTTCTTTGTGGCTAAATGGGCACAACTGGAAACTATAATGCTAAGGGAAATGAGCGAATCCCAAAAGGTTAGATACCACATGTTTGCCTTGATTTAACCTGTAATTTTTTGTTTGGTTGTTTGTTATTTTTTGAACCTGTCATTGATACTGTCTCAACCCAGATGTTTCGAAGAATGGAACTTGCATTATTTTTAACATATTGTTTACCCAATACTATGTCAATTAATTCCATAATGTTGTATATTGATACTGAGGCCTTGTTGGGGCTTTTAACTGACCGGATCTTTACTCTGTTAGACCTATCTTCAGACCATAGAAGGTCTCCCCAAGAGGCCACTGAACTTATCTGGACAATAAGATGCTGAACTTTATGCTAGGCATGTGTTTGCAAGCAATGAATCTCAACTGAACTTGAACTATGGTTATGCAACAAGGTGGAGGAATCCACCATGGGGGGAGGTGTATGGGAGGGGTGGGGGGAATCCCCAGCGCCTATAAAACTGTACTACATAATACAATGTAAGCAACAATAAAAAAAAAAAGAAAACCTTTATTCTTATTTTATAATAATGTGCTATATGCAAGATACAGCGGTATCTGCTCTCAAATATTACTACTACATTTCTGTGAAAATATACCTTGTTGGGCCTGGCGGCGTGGCCTAGCGGCTAAAGTCCTCGCCTTGCACGTGCCCGGGATCCCATATGGGCGCCGGTTCTAATCCCAGCAGCTCCACTTCCCATCCAGCTCCCTGCTTGTGGCCTGGGAAAGCAGTCAAGGACAGCCCAAAGCTTTGAGACCCTGCACCTGTGTGGGATACCCGGAAGAATTTCCTGGATCCTGGCTTCGGATTGGCATAGCATCTGCCATTGCGCTCACTTGGGGAGTGAATCATCGGACGGAAGATCTTCCTCTCTGTCTCTCCTCCTCTCTGTATATCTGACTTCCCAATAAATAAATAAATCTTTAAAAACAAGAAAAAAGAAAATATACAGTGCTCTGAACATGAGATAATGGGAGAGTTTTGATCAGACTACCTATTTACCATATGATTATCATATCATTAACTTTCCAGTGATTCTGAGTATCACTGGACTTATTTTCTGGGAGATCTGTTCTCACACAGTCCTGGGATGAATCATGTGGTCACAACACTGCATGAGGCTATGACTGTCACTCTAAATCTGTGGAGTTCAACACCGGGGCATTCATGCTTGGATGCAAAAGACAAACAAATGTTTTAAACATTCTAGCGAGCTAAGAAATAACGGCTTAACCCCATATTAGCATAATTTTCTGTTCACATCTAAGTTACCAATTTCATCCTACAAGAATAATAAAGATATTCATATTCATTCATATTCTCAGGACATCAAAATGCAATTATTCAGTCCTAGAGTAATGAAAATGAGACTATTGAGTCCATCATGTGGTGGAGTAAAAGCTTCAGGGTGTTCACTGGGCATTGTGTGAAATTTAAGCCCCACAGTTGTGTTATTTATGATGCAAATGTTAGTAGGCAAAGTGCAACTGAAATCAATATGATTTTGTTTAGTATTCATGCAACAAACACCATCTGTACAATATTCTTTGAGATGATATTTAACAGAACTATAGAAAGTAATGACTGTTCAAATATAAATGATGCATTTGATTTTAACTGGAAAGCAGCCATAAACACCAAAGAAGTGTCAGTTATATTAGTTCTGAAAAAGTCCTGTATACTTGAAGCAGAAAAATCCCGAAGAGATCCATTCACTCCTAAGCACTTCCAAGAAGAGTGAGTCATTGTTGTATCAAAAAAGTTGCCAATTCCAGAGATCCTCTCCACCCACTCCCCCACTTAACACTCACCTCCATACTAGACAAGGAACTGACAGTATTTAAAAGAATACTCCTTGTTCATCTCCAGTTGGGCCATAATGCATCTGCAACTTTATTTGAAATGTCATAACTTCACTGGGGCAAATATCCTGCCACTGTGGAATGGTATGAATTCTTCTTTATTTTTTCATGGCTAAGCAAATGAAAATAGCCACCGAGTTTTAGACTGCCTCTTATTCCAACAGTGATATTACTTTCAATTTACTTCAAATAAGAAAAAAAAATCATAAAAGTGCACAGTTTCAGGTCTGTACCTCAAATGCAATATTATAATCACATGTGTCCTACACATAGAGTAACTGACAAAAGAGATAAAAGAAGCACCAGTTCTGAGAAAGCATTATCTGGGACAGATTGTGTTGTCAAGACTCAGCAGACAGCAGAAACAGCCCAGATGTATGCAGTCACTGGCTAGGAGTCGCCCAAGAAGAAGGAGCATGACATGAACATCAAAGCAAACCCTCACAGGAGAAATTACAGATTGTCAGCCACTACTAGACTGCCCTGAAGAGAAGATGGATACACTGTTTTTTGTATCAGCTACAATTTTGTTATTTAACAATCAATTTCTACTGTTTGTTGCATAGAAATTAACTCACTGATTGTTCCCAGGCAGAAATAATTAAGCATGCATTTTTTTTCTGTGTTTGAATTGAGTCATAAGCATTATCACAGACATGTTTAGTTTTCCATGTCCAGCGGACCCGGGCATATATGCTTCATGGACCTCCCTTGCGGCCACACTTTCTGTAACATATTTGTCAACTGATGCACATCATCAAATTGAGTGTTGTGAAGAGTTCCACAAAAATCATTTCCCAATAATTTTGTTTTGAAATTTATTTAAGAAAGTAAATATGGGTGCACACACATAGACACATACACAAAATATGGAAAGTGGTAGCCCATAGAAATGTTCCTATTATTTGCAGGAGTCTAAAGTCTTATTATATACATTTAAAACTATTCTCCTAGTTGATTGAATAGCAAAAGAACAGATTTCTCAGATTCACAACTTGCTCAAGCTCCTAATTTATAATAGCAAGGATGTCAAAGGGAAAGTTGGAAGATGCTGGCAAGTGTACTAGATAAAAGGTACTGGGTAGGGTTTCTGTTATCCAAGATAGACATGCTAAAGATAAAAGGAGCTGACACCTTTAAGTGCTCTGCTATTTCCAGCCCTGTAACTAAGATAAAATGCTATAACGAGTTCATTGGGTTTGGAGCGTGAACTTACTTTAAAACCATAGTTTATCTCTTGAGCTGCCTTATACTTGTACACTGCTATCATGCTAGGAATTACTTTTCTGAGTTCATTGAAACCTGAATTCCATTTTGTCATTTGAAATCTAGTTGCTGTCTAAAAGTGTATCAGCTCAGTGAGTACAAGATAACTTCTTGAATTCCATCAGCTTTATACAGTGCACATCATTTAAACTGATGAATTAGAATTTGTGTAATCCTCCAAATATGTCTTTTATTGAGCTCTGTGTTCAGTGTTTAAGGCACACTGCCTGACACATGTGTCTGTCAGAGAGTAGACATTGAAACAGCATTGTCACAAACTGGGCTATCTGCTCTTTGGTTTCTTTATATCTGCAAAGCGAAAATAACTACTTTTTTTGAAAAATTATTCGGTTTTATATGAACAGCACATTTACAGAGAAAGAGAAAAGGAAAGGCATACAGAAAGAGAGCTTCCATGTGTGGTTAATTCCTCAAATGGCATCAAAGTCTGGAGCCAGTAACTTCTTCCAGGTCTCCCATGCGGGTTTAGGAGCCAAGGATTTCAGCCATCCTCCACTGCCTTTCCAAGTGGAGAGGTGTTTCAGGGACTGGAGCACTCACGACACAAACCATGTGGGATGCCAGCAATACAAGTAGAAGAGCTTGCAAAGCCTCTGCAACATTTTCAAGACTTTAGCACCTTTAAACATGTATATATTTTTTAATTTGATAATCAGGAGACAGGGTGAAAACTCTCCTCTGCTGGATTGTTTTCCAAATTCCTGAAGCAGTAAGGGCTAAACGGGGCCTAAAGTAGCATAATCTAGGTTTTCCATATGGATGACATGCAAACACAATTATTTGAACCACCACTGCGGACTCCCAACACCTGCATGGTAACTGACTGGGAACTCCCCAAGAAAAGTGTGGCAGTAGCTTGAGGCCTGAGGTGATGTAGAAAGGCGAGATGCTGAAAGGCCTTAGCTAAATATATTTCTGGCCACCAAACAGAACAGTTCTTCGTGATAACCTATCAAACTTATACACCACCAAGGCACTTACAACTGGTATCGCAGGGAACTAAGATCAGAACATCTGATAATTTCATACAAATAATCAATCATTTCAGCAAACTTAATTATGGCTACTTGTATGTTTTCCCTTATTAAAGTAGCAACAAAAGCTGCCAGATAGTATTCTGAGGTTTGACAGGACTTGTAGATTCCTCATTTTGATTCTGGTCTTCGGAGTCACTTGCATTCTCCATGAATGACTCCCATGTTCTGAGATCAGAAAAAGATCTCAAGTTAGGAGGGTGCTTAGCTTCTTGCTTTCATGAAGGAAAGGTATTGCTATCCTTCTTATGTAGAACAGTGGATGGGGATCAGAAGTACTAAAGAAATGCTTAACCCCTGGGATAATACACAATATATACAACACACTACCTGGACAGAGATTTTTGGGAAATCTATCCAAGCTGCTACTGACTTTTAAGCTTGTATTCCATCTGAAAAATTGCTACTATTGTAGGTTTGGCTCAGAATAAATCCATAGCACACTGGTTTCTGGGCTCAAGACAATGGACAAGCTTTTTCTTCAATTTTGCCTTTGGTTTTTCAGGTTTTATATGTAATGACCTGCAAATAACTCCTGCCTTGACCCCAAGTTTAAATAGAAATATCAACTATAAAATGCAATTATTTAAGAGGAAAAGGTCATGTTTTATGAGATTGTGTAAGAAATTTGATTTTCAACAAAATCTACACATTCTCAGTGAAACTCAATCAAGTGTTCCTCATGTTTGCCATTTTCTGTACTCTGGGATTATCATGAATGTGATGCAGTCTAGATGTCCTGTCTTCTCAGTAACAATATTCACAGAAACATAGACTAGTGAGACTGAAAAAAAACAGGGACAGGAGAGATGGAATCATTTAAAGGTCTGCCAAAGAAGCTCTGTATCTGAAAAATACAAATGCTGAGTCAGAACTGGCCTGGGGTTCGTGGGTGGCAAGCCTTTCTGCAGGAAAAGAGAATGTTTGGATCTGCAGAAGCTGTGTGTCTTAATTTCCCTGGCTTCTAAAATTTGACCTAATACTTAACACTAATTTCTGCTTTTCCAGGTAACGAATACATCAGTCTAGAAATCACTTTTCAGCTCCTCCAGCAAGTTCTTTAGGTTTGTAAAAAAAGTAGAAACAAGGAGATCCAGATGCCTCAGTTTGGGTATTGATTTGGGTATTGATTTGGGTATTGATTTGGGTATTGATTTGGGGTTTTGATTTACCTTTTAGCCTATGTATTCCCCAGTAACTTCACTCTCACAGAGAACAGGGATGTTCTAATACACGAGTACACAGCCTTGTCAGATAGAGCAAGCAGAGAAAAAGGGCCACTCATACAAGGCTAGCTACAAGGAGGCTCATCTAATTGAAATCACTGGGGCATGAAATAAGCTGTGTTTTATAGACTGTAACGCTGAAATTTGAGGGAAAACCTGCCTCAGAATTACATATATAAAATGTGGACAATCATAACAGATCCTTAGGAGTCGTGGTGACTTAGGAACAGATCCAGCACATATCATGCCTTCAGTCTGTTAAAAATGAAGGAAAATAGAATCTCTGTGCAGGTTCATTAAAGTTGTAGGTGGGATTTAGAACTCAGTATCTCTGTTCACCTCTAAGAGAAATTTTATCCTGTAGATACACCAGCATTGCTGACTTTCAGTCAGTGGTACAATGCCATTTCTTACTCATTCAGTTTCTTTGAATGAAACTCAGATCACAGAAAGGATTCAATCCAGCATTTTTGTCCCTGAATGACCCCTCTCTCATTCAGTCTGTGACCTGAGGTGGGAAGTATACAAGACCAAACTGCTCTTTAAGTTTAGAGTTAGCTTTTTTCATGAAAAAAAAAAAAGTCAGATGCAGGCAACAGCTGTGGTCAGCCCTAGGGTAATACAAGAAGTCCCAAAGGATGCTGTTTTTTAAGACTCTACATCGCTTGTAAAAAAAAAAAAATCTAGAAGAAAATTTACTCTAGTTATAATACTCTGAGTGATGGAATCTGTTAGGCTTCTCTCAAAAATTTTATTGTTGAGAATAAATCAAAAAAGTGTTAGAGCTATGACACTTGCCTGTTCTGCATGTTTCCAAATTTACACTAACTTTATGAACCAAGAAAAGAATGCTTTTATTTGCATGTAAAATTTAGGTAAATATTAGTTGATATGATTAATTTCTGGTATCAGTAATGATTATAACCAATTTTAATAACTGACAAATGCTGAGTAACTCCTATGTGAGTGACAAGTTCATAGTAAGGTAAGCAAGCCAAACCCCTGAGCAAGAACGTTCTCATTTACAGTTAAAGATAATGAGTTCAGCTGATCTAAGTGCTTAAGTTATGCAAAGCCATTTAGTCTGTGTCGATGTCATATTTTAAAATCAGGTCTGTTTAGTTTTAAAGTCCTTGAATTGTTTAGTTTGGTTTGATCTCTGCCATGTTATGCCTGGTGAGCCATACTCGGGTAAAATCATCCTAAGTCAAGGTTTTGAATCCACTTACCCACTTTTAACTCACTGACCAGATGATAGTCTTATAATCTTTGTCAGCAAAAAGGTGTTCTGAAAACCGAGAACATTATACTGACTTATGTACTTTTCAGAATTCCCATGTCCCTTAGGCTTATATGATCAAAAGTTAAATATTTAAATAATCCTTTTCTTACATTTGCATTGTCTCACAGAGTTCTCAGATGGTTCAAACTTTCACAGAAGTTAATACATATTTGTGGGAAAATCTCTGTGTATGTGGACTTGACCAAATATTTTCTTACAAACGTTGAAGTCCCTACAGAGATAAATAAAAAGTGGTAAGAATAAGAAATCCCATAAATACAAGTGAGGAAATGATTGCGATAGATCAAAAACAGTGTTGACATTGCAGAACTGCAAAAATGTATACGAATTTGACAAGAGAATTTAAGAATGATCTTGATCATTCTTTCATTATGTTCTTTTTGAGTAATGTTTAATGTTTACATTCATACTGCTACTGAAAATCTCTCTTCCCAATACAGGAAGATAATCATCCATCACTATGTCCCTCCAATGAACCCGGAGCCCACACATTGCTGGAATTCAGTCTCATGAACAGCATACAGAAACATCACAAGAATCTTCAATGTAGAATACCATATTTTTGCCCTGCCTGCTGCACTAAGCTGAGAAAGAAGCAGAAGCATTTTTACATTCATTTAAATATTTAAGCATTAGGTTGGATTACTTAGGATTTGTATGAAACTCATTTCATCTTTAAAAATATAAGGTGCAGACACCCATATACAGAACAACTTACAAAAAATATCTCCAGAGACAAGATGATGGATGGTTATCTTTTCTCTAATTTCAACTGTTGTGTTTATTTTGCCTTAATATTTAATTAAATAAATGTGGTATATGCAAGTAGCCTCTGTTGAATCCTCTTTTGATATTTATATTACATTTTATGCATTGGCTTTGTACTCAAAACTTGGTAAGAATTTTATATATGGTTGTATTCCACTGCTAAGAGGATAAGTTCTCTGTAGAGCAATTTTAAATAATGTTTGAAAGATAATAGACAATAAACACATTATTTAAAAAAAAATGAAAAGATGCCTTTGACCAATTTGTTCCACTTTGGCTGGTGTTAGATATTCTTCTGCATGGAGAATTTTGAAATTAAAAATAGTTGTGGAAAAAATACTTAAAATAAATTGAATGTAGTGATTTATCATAATTTTGAACTATGATTAACTGATCAATAGTTATTACCATTTCAGGCTACATCAAATTTAGTAGAAAAAAAGAAAATTTGAAATCTTAAAAGCATGATTGACTCAAACATTTATTACTTAAATTTTTAAAGATGAGAAAAGCAGCTATTGTATAACTCTCACAGGAAATGTAGTTTCCCTGACTCAGTGAATGTAATCCTTTCATTGGTAAGCAACTTGTGAAGCAAAGAAGAAGCAAAGGATAAGAATAAAGTTTTGAATTAAATCTGTTAGCTTCAAAAAGTGATTTTTTTCCCCTGTAGCTTGAGTTGATTTAATCTCTTTTGCTACCTTTTGAATTTTATCAGCCAAAAGGACATAATTAATAGGAAATAGGAAATGAGAGAGAGAGAGAGACAGAGAGAGACAGAGAGTGAGAGAGAGACTGGATCTAGAAAGATGTCCAAAGGGAGGACTCTAATCACAAATGAAGCTCTGCACTCTGTGTCATCCGCACCTATGCATCAGTCCCTGCAAAGGTGATGTGTGGTGCAAACTACACAAAGCAGGAGAATCATTCTTGGCAAGCCTCTTCCTCTGGTCTGCAGTGTAACATGACAATAAGGCAAGAAGTGTTAAAGAATGATAAAACTCAGTAGAGCCAAACTTCCCAATGGAAGAGTTGGCTCCCAAATGTTTGCTGAATCCTATTTCTGAAAAAGCTCCACTTCATGGAAAAAGGGCCCACATTCCCTGATATTGTATCTTCTTCAATATTGAGGAGAGAGAGAACCAAAGTGGTAGTGCTGCTAGTTAGCAATGCCAGCACTCTATAATGCAGGGCTAGTTTTAGTACCATCTATTTCACTTTCCAGATTTTTATTTCACTTTCTAGATTCCTACCTAGGAAGGTGGAAAATATTGGTCCAAGTACTTGGGGTCCCAAGAATTGCATCAAGAATGTAGTAAGGATCTTAAATCCTGACTTTGACATAGCTCAAGCCCAGCTATTGTGGTCGTCTGAAGAATGAACCAGTTGATGAAAGATTTCTCTCTCTCTCTCTCTCACACTCTCTCTCTCACTCTCTTTCTACCTTTAAAATAATTAAACAGGTAAATAAATAAATCTTTAAAAAAATAAGAGTGAAGAAAATGGAGAAACTGTTGAGTTCCTCAAAATATACAGAAATGATAATTACTGCTGATCAATAATGTCATCAATAATGTCATTTATGCTCTCTTTGAGACTTAAAAATGACCTTATAATTCAGAACCATTTTTGAACTTTTAATTTTTCTTTGTTGCTCTTACATTTTCACTTTAAATAGTAAAATATGAATAATTTTACACTTGGTGTTAGCCAAATGGTCAAGAAGTGATAAATATATATAATTTTAGAGCCACAAGTCATTGAGGGTGTCTACTTGAAGTTCTGCATAAAACAAAACAATAAAAAGAAATACACAATAACAAACTAAGGAAAGAAAGGAAAGGAAAATAAAGAAGCTTACTGAATTGCTCAACACATTGGTTAAATTGATTTAATATCATTAGGCTAAAAAAAATCCCTCAGAACCATACCCATTCCATTATGCACAGAAATTTGTGCACAAACCATTTAATTAAACACCGATCAGATATACAATGTGTGATAGCTAATAACACAAAAAAGTGAAGAAAAATATCCAATACTACCACAGTTTGACCACTTAAACAATCCAAACTTCTCTTGCTGTGACATAATCCCATGTGCTATTAAACATAGACATGAAATTAATAGTTTTCATTTCTTGAGCTTTAACTGTGAATTCGGTGCTACATTAATTTCCAACAAGAAAGAGGAGAGAGACAAAGATACACACACAGAGAAAGAGACAACATAATGTTCACTAAAAATTGACTATTCCAAATCCGTATTTGTTTTCACTGGTCCATCTATACTCCATCTCCCAATACAAATACACAATTATATTGTTGAATTTAACCATATCATTTCTTTTAAAGCATTAGGAATAGAGAATAAGGCAGAGCTAGACAAATCATGACCCCTGTGTCAAATTTGGCTTGGAATCTGTTTATGTATAGTCCATGGAATTAAGAAGGCTTTTCCACATTTTTGAAGATTCATAAACTGAAACATAGAAGTATATAAAACAAGATCTTGTATAGCCCACAAGATCTAAAATATTTAAGAACTAGCACTTGAAAAGAGAAGTTTCCCCACCTTGAGATAACACGTTACATTTATTTCCTTGAGCTGCTATGAGAAACTACCTCACAATGCGGCTTAACACAAGAAATGTTAATTTGCTCCTAGTTCCAGAGGGCAGAAGTGTCAGCAGGGTTTGTTCCTTCCAGAAGCGCTGAGGAATAATCCGTTCCTTGATCTCTTGGCAGTAATTCTTGGTGTTCCTTGGCATATAAATCGTAACTCCAATATCTGCCTTGTAACATGAAATTCTTCCCTATCTCTCTACCTGATTCATTTTCTCATCAAGATTCCAGTTGTTGTATGAAGAACTCCTCCAATTTATTTACATTATGATTGTTATTTATATCTGCAAAAACATTTCCTTACATAGTGATATTCTTCATAAATATTGCTGCACTTAATCTTGCCATGTAAATGGCAATATTTTCTTCTTTCTGACATTAAAAAATTAATCAAAAGAAGATGAATAGTGAGGACTCTGTTGTTAATCTGGGCATTTGTTATGAGTATAATCAGATCCCGAAAAAGCATGTACATCCATACACATATGCGTTTCTTAGTATGGATACTGCATTTTAATAATATGTTTAATGAAATCTAAAGTCACGTCCTTGAACCCTATGTGGACAAAGAATTTAAAGAATATCATTAAACTCAAGGTAAGGATTTTAGCAATTAAATTTCTTGTAAGTTTGAGAATGGTGCCAGCACTTCCTGTCATCACCCACAAAAAATCAGGATAAGGTTATTGACGCAGTTTATCCCATCAACAACCTCACACTGTTCAGTATCCAGAATTTCCTTAAATATATAATAATATACGCAAAACTACATAAAATGGGCCAGAACTGGGCACAGCAGTTAAAAGCTATCTTGGACACCTGTGAACCCTATTGGAGTACTTGTATTCAGAGATTCCTGTTAATAGATACTCTAAGAAGCAGTAGACAATGGTCCCTTGTCAATGTTTATTCACTTTCTAGTGCTGCCTTTCGTATTCTTCATTATGAATAGCAAACACTGTTCTCTTCACTAATTTTTAGCAACTAAAAGCTTAAGAAAACAAAAAGCCAAGAAGAAGCATGTTTCTTGTAGCATCTGTGTTTTCAAGGGACTTTATGCTTCATCATCTAAGGAGAAAAAGAGATACCACGTGACTTGTGCTTGTTTCAGAGAACTGTCAGTGTTTGTCTCCAAGTCTCAGTAAAATCACTCTTACAGAAAGTTTCTTGTCCCTTTGAAAAATAATCAGCATGGCAGGTAATAGTCTGCTAGTTTGTTTTTTAACTCTATAAAATTTATTTTAATGTTTTGTTTGTTATTTTTTTAAAAATTCAAGTGAGGAGGAAGAGAGATCTTCTACCTGTTCATTCATTGCCATAAATGCTTGCAGTAAGTGGGTCTGGGCCAGGGTGAGGCCAGAAGCCAGGAGTTCTACCTTCATCTCTCATGTAGGTGGCATGCGACAAGCTACTTGGATCATCATCTTCTGCCTTCCAGGTATGTGAGAAGAAACCTGGATTGGATAGAAAGGTGGAACTTGATCATAAACACGCCGACAGGGGATTTCTGGCTTCCAAGCAGGGACTTAATACACTGTGCTGCACAAGGATTTTCTGTGACTTGGTCTGCTCAATTCCATAATGGTGCATTTATTAGGAGATATATTAAACTCATCATATATATTCCTAGAACTAGAGCCTGGTTAAACACATAGAGTCAACCAAACGCAGATTACAACTCAGTTCTGACAGTGGATAGCTCTGTTAGCTAGGGTAATTTCTTTTTTGATTTATTCTTTTTTGATTTATTTTGGAAAGAGGTTATGAGAGTAAGAGGCAAAGAGAGTTCAGGATATTCCACCCACTGGTTTACTCCCAGATGAATGCAATGGCTGGCGTTATGCCAGCTCACTGCTAGAAGCCAGGAGTTTCTTCCAGGTCTTTCACATGAATGCAGGGTCCCAAGCATCCTGGGCCACCCTCCACTGCATTACCATGTGCAATGGTAGGAAGCTGGTTCAGACGTGGAGCAACAGCAGGACTTGAACCTGCACACATGTGGAATGCTGGTGCCACAGGCATCATCACTGTGCCAAAGCATCGGTCACAGGTTTCTTAACGTTTCCTGCTACCTGTTTCATCAGTAAAAGACTCATAGAATCATCATTTGCTAAGAACACAGTGAAGATATGATGAGACAGTGTATTAAAAAGTCAAATACAATGACTAACACAAATGACTCACAAATGATGTAATGTCATGTGATAGGTGTGTCTATTGTGTTTTTTAGAAGCAAATATGGCCCTGTCTGGCTATGGTGCACATGCTCTTTTGTCCTGTTATTTTATCTTGTGTTGTGATGCAGGAAGAAGTTGCCTCACCAGATGTGATTCTGCTACAGATAAGGGAGCAGCTGGGGATCAGAAAAAGGTTGGAGGATGTGTGTTATCACACCTTCCTCCACAGTTGCTTTTAAAACCCCTTGCATGCCTGACAAGCTGAAACTGCTATTACAGTGAAGCCAATGGTTAGAATCAGTGTTGGTACTCAGCATGGCTGCTAACTGTGTCCCCATGATGACCTATAACCTATTGTAGTATAATTATAATAAAATTACCATGAATGACATTTGGCATCCAATACGATGACACCTTGTTACCTCCTAAAAAGTTTAGCAGATAAACAACCAGCAAATTCCTGAAAATTTCTGTCCTTTCTTGGAAAACTGTGCCAAAAGTGCCATTTCCTTGGATTCCAAGTCAAATAAAAGAGTGATCCCAAAACACCTGTGACAGGTGAGCCTCTTATTTTTACTCTTTGCTAATAAATATTGTTACTTTGCTCACCTTTACCAACTCTCAGCTTCAAATTCTTTTGTGCATGAGAGGCAAAAGAAAACAAAAACCCTGGATCCCTCCTCAACATCTCCTTGATCTTGAATTTCTCAAGTTCTACCACTGTTAGATATAATTACATGCATAGCGAATGAATCCATTTGTATAAATTTTATGATCATATGCCAGAAGTGACTGGGACAGATAAATAGTGTCAAGAGTTAGGCAGATTTTGTAAAATGTGTAAGTAAAGAATAAGCTTAGTGATTGAGTAATAGTAGAGCATGGAAGAATCTAGGAAATAAAACTAAAAAAAAATCATGTAGGTTACTGTGAGTATAGTGTTAAGCATGATTCTGACCAAGGCTCAGAGGATGGTTAGAAATGGAGAGAGATTCTGGACCTGTGATGGTCTACAAGGCTGATATCAGCATGCAGGTAGAAATGGAGACATCAAAAGCCAATATAATGAAGAAAATAGTGTTACGTCTCATATCTGATTTAGATTACAGATTTCAGACATTGAACTTTGAGTTGATGCTGGAGTAAGTTAAGACTTCCAGGTCTGTTAAGACGAAGTGCAATTTTGCAAGTTAAAAGAATAAATTTTGTGCAACATGGGCAGAATGGTATGGTTTCAGTGTTGCCCTGTAAGTTCATGTGTTGGAAGTTTAATTCGTAATAAGCAAAGGGCAGAAATAAAAGCTTTAAGAGTGACTGAGCCATGAGAGCAGAGCCTTCATTAATGCTGTTATTGTAGAAGTAGATTTGTTGTGCAGAGCATGGATTTTTTTTATCAAAGTTTGCTCAACCCCGTTTTGCTGTTTCTCGTGTACAACTTCCCACATATTTAATGCCTTACATTATGTAAATGAAGTAAGAAGTAGGATTCCAACCTTGGACTTCTCATCCCATAGTCATGATCCAAACACATTTCTTTCTGTTCATTATACATTACTTAGTCCATGATATTCTATTATAGTAATACAAAATAAAAAAAACATGGCATTCTTTCACACATGAAAGGATTTCTGCCTTCATTTTGGTGTAATATTTGAACTATATGTAATTTGCTGATATTAAAAATTATTTATATAAATTTGGAATATATATATATATGTTTTCCTAGAAGAATAAAAATCACAGCTCTCATTGCTGTCTATGCCATATCCCAAAATTCTAGCTGAGCATGTTACATGCAAAATTTCATGGAAACATCACCAAACTGATTAAGAATGATTGTTACCATTTTCTTCACGTGGATGGCACATTTTGATAGGCTAAGAAAACTGCAGGATTTCACAGAGTTGAAAAGTATCAGGCCTTTTCTGATGTTAAAGGTGCTACATTTAACTTTCGATCTACCTACATACTCCTTAATTACTGAACCCCGAAGTATTTGAAATGAATTTTGTGGGTTTTTGTTTTCAAACAACTTTTCAGTTCACCATCTGTTACGATTTGAATGTACTTCCCCAAGTTCAAGTGTTAGAAGTTTAATCCCCAAATCATCATGTTGGTGATATTGAAGGTGGAGTTTTTGGGAAGCAATCATGGTTGCATCGCATCATGGGCAAAGGTGTGTATGATGTGATCTGTAGTGTTATTAGAGGAAGACACACCTGACCACAGGTACTCTCTTGTTCTTGCCGGGTGACATCCTCTACCGGGCTGTTAAGATGCTGTGAGAGAGCCTTCATCGGATTTCTGCTCATTTTGGTTCTGAGCCATTGTAACTAAGTGAATTATATTCTTTTAGGAGATATGTTAAAGCAACAGAAAAACATTGAAAACAGAATTATCTTACCTAATTTCCAAATAAATTACATGAGCTTCGGGGAGAGCATTTGGTGCTGCAGTAAGGTCATCAGTCAGGACACTGTATCCTGTGCAGGAGCTTTTCATTTCAGTCTCAGCTCGTCCACTTGCACTTCAGCTTCCTGCTAATGCACACAAAGGAGGTAGGAGACAAGGGCTCCATACTTGGGTCGCTGCACCGACATGGAAACATCCTTGGGTTCTCAGTTCCTTAGTTTAGGACAGCCCTGGCTTTTGTGGGTCTCTCCATCTTCCTACCTTTTATTGGATGAAAAAAATTAAAAAGCAAGTTAGTTTGAAGAGTAGATTTTTATTCCTATCTTATGCAAATAAAATTTTACAGTGATAAAGTATACATACTATAAAAATTACACAATTTATTAGGTAGTAAAATGTAGATATAACCCTTGTGTTCTAAAACAAATTTTTATTAATAGCATTTTTATTTAGCATAGCGTATGTACATTTTGGTTAGAAGTAAGCCCTTCAATCTACAAGCAGTCTTTAAGGCACAAAGATTTTAACCCAGAAGACAGTCTTTCATGTTTTTGAGCCATTTCTAGGAGCAATAATAAGCAAATCCTCTTGTACACAGAAGCAGTCTCTCTTTTGAATATGCAGAATCATTTTGTTAAATATTGAAACAATGTATATGAAGTAAAAAAGGTAATTTCTCATGTACTCCTAATGCCCAAAAGAGGTGTTGATAATGGATATCATTCACTGTACATATAAGCTAACTTAGTACATCAACAAAAAGGCATTTTAAAAATATATACCACAGTATTGTTTTGTCATATTGTTAATAGTGTTACACTATTACCTCTTGCCATTACATATGACTCTAACTCATGTTTCTCCAAGGTTACAGGACACTTCAATGAAATTGTCATAACTGTTTCAGCCAGTTCTGTGAGGTCAGATATGTATATCTTGTTTTGGTCCCTTTGTGTTAAAGAAATGTTGCAACCAAAATCTTGAACAAAAATCATTGTGTACACATGAAAGTCCATCTACAGGATAAGTTCCTAGAGGCAGAACTGTAGGGTCAAGAAGGGTATGTTTTCAACATCCACACTTTCTACATTTTGTCTGAATATCTAAGCTTGTTTCTTCCACGTTATTATCAATTTTTGTATGCTGTGTGGCAAAACATTCAAGTTGTCTCAAAAGTCAGTCATATTACCATGGGCATAAAATAATCAATGTTTTTATGCACAAAGTTATTACAGATTTTCCTTTTCTTTTAGACAATAATATCCTTGATTACTCTGCATATCTTTTAAATCATTAAGAGTACCTTAAAAATAAGGGAGTATGTTAAGAGAAGGGAAAAAGAAAAACATGTCCTTAGAAGCAAGGCTTAAGGGCTGCTTGACCCTCAGCCTAAGGGGGCATCTCCTGGAACACCGTCTAGCTCTGTAAGAGTCAGGTTTTGCAGTGGGAGGAATGACCTGGTCATTCAACCTAATCCAAAAGGGCCTATGAATAGGTGACCACACCGATCAGGATGTAGTCAGAACATGATGATTTAGTATTATACACACATTTCCTGGCACAGGTCCTTAAGCAGCAACTTCATAAATACGTGCTGATATGTTGACTAGCTCAGTACTGAATAGCAGAATTGATGACAGTGTTGCGACCAGGCTGAAGCATGAACTTGAATGAATTCCATCCACTTAATTCAGTGGTGAATGAAGCTCATTTTATTCATCATTTTACACAAGAAGGCTTTACTGTTGATTCCCAATAGGTGTTATTTTCTCAGAAGAATTCTGTAAGATTGCAGGCTCAAAATTTCGCCTGGAAAACTCATCGCTTTGGCTACACTGTCCTTGTTGGCCATATTCCCAAGAGGGATTTTTCTGAGAAAAGGAACCCCACCATACGAAGAGCATGGGAAACTACTTCTGACTTAGAGAACACATTCTTACTTTTCTACTTGGAAGTGGTCACTGCAGAAATGATAACAAACCGCGAGGAGGCAAAATGTTGGGATGTGTCTCCCACTTAGCACTGTTGAAATCTGATCATCACTCATCTTTCCAAACAGGCGTATTGGGAATGAACAGCCCTGGGAGAGTCTGGGTGTGCGGCAGGTTTATACCAAGCTGATGTTAAGATAAACAAACATGTACACACACCATAAAAATTACGTGATTTGGGAAAGTACTAAATGAAGGAGCTTCCAGTAAGCATTTTCAAGTCATATACACTAAAAAAGTTTTAGGAGCACATCTACTATTTGTTGTGTTTGTTCCAGATCAAATAAATAAGCCTTTTTTTTCTCAGAAAATTAATGATCATGAAACAAGATTGAGAGTAAATAGTTAAAATCTTATTATTAGTCATAGTCCATTTCTAGATATGAATATAAGAGTAGGAATTATATTGAATACCTGTAAAATCCTGATACCAAAAAATTTCCTGTTAGTTTTTAGGTGCACTTAAGTTCTTGCTTGCAGCTAGTTCCTGCAGTCCTGTCTTCTTTTCATGATAAGTTTACTGCAGGCCAAATGCTAGATGCTGTGATGTTCTTAGGGGATCCTTTATTCTAACGGGGTAGGAATGGGGGTAGGAGTGGTGGGGTAGAGAACAAGAAGGGAAAGGTCTCTTGCCACGGTGACAGGATGGGGGAGTTGCCAGGGCATGCATGGGAAGAGGAAAGATGGAGGAGAATGGGAGAGAGCCAGGAAAGGGAAGGAGGCACACATGGAGGCTCATTTTATAATATCCAGGTGAGCCTGAACGGCATGGTGGGTGTGAGGAATTGTTTGGGAGGGGCTGTGGACAGGCCCTAAAATATTGGTGAATGAGATGATCTAAGCCACAGGTAGGTGGGTGGGAACTAAGGGCAGGGACTGTGAAAGATGGGTGAGACTGTCAGGTAAAGTGCCATAGGTCTCATTGGTGGATGACAAAAAGGGTGCAATTTTTGTGAGCCCTGGGAAAGGAAGCAGGAAGTGATACAGGGTCCAGAACAGGATGTTCGAATCACTCCTAGTAAAACTATCGCTTTCTGTATCTATTACAAAGGTGTTTAAGTTATAAGGCAGTACATTGGATTGTATTTTCCTTTGAAATTTTTCATGTAATTGTAAGAAAACATTTTTCTTTCTGTAAATGGGCTAATACATAATTTTAAAATAATCTTACTGGTGTTCTGATGGCGATTTGTGTGAAATTGACTATTTAAATGGATGACACATTTTTACGTCTTTAAAACAGGTAGTTGCTCTAGAAAATGTACTGAAACATTTGGAACAATTTGCTTTGTCACTTAAAAATTTTAAACATACTGACAATACTTGTTGCTGTTATAACTTAGAGGTCAATAAGACACAGACCTTTGGGAATGAATGTTGTGAATTAGCTTTATGCTTTTACATCCAATGGGCTCTGAGCTAGCATGAATGCTAGGCATTTGCAAGATTTAGATGTATATGTAAATAGAATCATCTGTTCTTACAGAGGAAAAGAATGCCTTTCTGTCTTGACTACAAATTGGTGCTGTTGCTAAGAGAATGTTTGCTGGAGTCAAATTGCCTAGCTTTGAATCTCGGATTTTCTATTCAGTAGTTTTACCCTGGAGAATATGCTTAACCTTGCTGTGCCTATTTGTTCCTATAAAACAGCACTTATTCAGCTACTATGATGATGAAAAAATCAAATAAATTAGTAATTATTCAGCATCACTGTTAAGCATAGGTGAGGTTAAATAATGTAAAGATGCCATTTTTACAATTGGAACTTGATTGAATATCAGTGCTGCAACACATCCCAACATAATATTTATATAATTATCTCCCTAGCTGAAAGTCATTTTTATTTAAAATTCACAGCAAATATTGTTTCCTCCCAGGGCCTTTCCAAATTCCTTAGCTGTTCCTCTCTGTGACTAAATTCATTTTGGCATATCTCTTTTCTGGTATCATTGTAAACAGTACCTTCCTCTACTAAACCTTTATCATATTCATTCCATTTACTTCTCAGTCATGCACCACTTTTCCCAAAATGATGCTTTTTATTCCTGTAACTCCAGTATTTATTGCTTGTTTAATTAGGCTCACATATCAAAATTATATTAGAGGTGGCGGTAGCAATACTAGAGCAGAATTTTTCTTCTCGCCTTGCCGTATTTCATAGCTACTGCATGAAGATATCCAGAAAGAAAACCCCTATCCAGTTACAAACTTTCACAAAGGAACTGTCTGTCAAGCTACTTGGAATTCAGGGACATGGCAAAGTGCAGCTCAGACACCTGCACTAAATGAAGAGAAAGGGGCAATAAACAGGAAATTGATCCTACCCTTAGACCTGTCTGCGCAACAATCCTCCAGAACGAATGTGTTGTTTTCAGAAAGTAATTTCCTAGATATGAAATTATGGCTACAGCAGTAATGGGAGATTTCATGCAAGTACAGGGAGCTCATGATTTCTTGTAGAGATCAACTGTCATAAAGTGAAAGAGAAACGCAGCAATCCTACAGACTTCTAATACAGCATGCCTTCTTTCCTAAAGAAGAAGAAATATGAGAGAAACAATAAAAACACAAGGAAGAGTCGAGGAAAGAGGAAAAAGGGGTGAGAAAGACGGAAAGACAAAGAAAGGGAAGCAACTAAGGATAGCAGGAAAGAAAACGGAGGAAAGAGTGAAAGAGAGAATTAAACACAAAACTAGCAGTGGAAGAAATTTGATGTAATTGTGTGTCAATTTTTAAATGCTATGCAAATATAGCGTGGGGGCCACAATCTGAGCTCTAAAACTAAGAACTTGTTCAGATTCTTACCTTGGCTATTTACTGCCTCTGCACTTTTTTGCCAAATTACTTTTCTCTCCATAATTCAGTTTCTTTATTCATCTACAAATCATCTACCTAATACAGTTGTAAAAATTAAAGAAGTAGCGTGCATAAATTTCTTAATGTAATTCCTGAAGCTCTATAAAAGCTTATTATGTATGAAAAAGCTAGAACTGTTGAATTAAAGGCACAATCATAAAAATGTTGATTAAAGATTGAGAAGCAGAATGCATATGATAAAGGTTTAGCAGCTAGATATACAATTTACTATGATAACAAAAAAAGATATGTAGAAATGAATTTAGTACAGAGACCAAGAGATAAGGGATTTAAGAAGGCCCAGGGAGGAAGTGGTAGTTATTCGCTGAGGAGATAATAAAAATATTAAGTTTGGTTGTACAGAAGTTCTGGTATTAAATCATTTGATACTAGTATGCCTGACAGTTTCACATTACCATGAATTCTCTATTATCAGTTACATATATATACACACAAAGACCCACGTGTGATGCCATTTCAAAAATAAAATAGTCTTGAAGCAGGGTATTTTCACAGCCTGTTATCTGAGGATTTAAAGTGATACTTTTTGAAATATTTAACATAGTCCTTTCATGTATTTTTATCTATAATCAAATAATTTAAATTCAAATTAAATGAATGAGTGTAGTTCGGTTAAGCTTGATTCTCAAATAGAAAGCCACAGATGAACTTAAACAAGAAAGACCTTTATCTTTTCACCGACATAATCATATCAGATGCCCTTGAAACAATGTGGAAGTTGAGGTTACTTCAATCTTTGTGTTCTCTTGGTGTAATATGTTACTGCCATTCATTCATGTGTGAAGGTAAATAATTCTTTGAAGTGTTGCTTTCTAATTTGAATGTTAACAGGGTTTTGTTCATGTATTTATTTTATGATTCCATGATACAGTTCTAAATGCTCCCTCCCGCCTTTCACAAATCCCTGCTCCCCTGTTTGGTTTCCCCATATACTTTCCAATAGGATCATACTTCACAACCAGTCATAAGTCCGTTATTCTGATATCTAAGTGGAGCTTGACATTGTAGACATGGACAATGACAGAGACCCCAATATCTTATTGTCAAGATACATTCAACACTTTCATTGGAAGTTTAGCTTTGATTTGGAAGTAGAGATGCACACTGTGTTGCATCTTCACATCCTTATGTGATAATCTCTACTAAACAGTTACTATACATACCAAATGAAAAGCCAAAAAACAAAATTGGTGTCAGAGAGAAACGTAGAAAATTTACATCAAAATAAAGTTAAATAACATTCCACTGCAATGAAAATCAAAGACTTTCCTAAAGCAAACGATGCTATTGAGTGACCTATGAATCAGTGAGGATATTAATAAGAAAAATAGACTTTTTTTGACTAAGTGAAAATTAAAAAAAAAGAATGTTTAAAAAACGAATTTGAAAAGCAGAGCAATGCAAAGAGAGGAACAGAATCTTCATGATGGAGCAGGAGGGAATAAGGAGCACGGAGCTTGCTCCAGGTCTCCCACTTGGAAGGTAGGGACCCAGCTACTTCAGCTATCACTGACTGCCTCCCAAGATATGCTTTACTAGCAAACTGAACAGGCAGACGGCCTAGCACTGAAACCCTGGTCAGGATGTGGGCACCAAAAATGGTAACAAACATTGCTACAAATATCTGTCACCAATATAAATTATTTCATACTAACAAATTAAACCTTATATTCAAAAAGTTCATGAAAGAATGTAAATTGTGCAATTACTTTTAACCTATCATCAGAAGGGAACTTGCTCCACAAAATCCCTATGGAACATAGGTTGATAATGACTTTACCATCTCATAATATATTAAACTGAGTATGAACCTCCCCGTGGTCACCATTGTAGAGGATGAGCAAAACTGTAGATTGGCCTCTGCTCGTTACACTGCCAAGCTAGGAAATCACTTCTATTCAATTTATTTGGGCAAAGTAGTTATTTGGCCTTAGCTAACTACTCAGGTCTTGAATATGTTGAAAATACATGGAATATTGGATGAGTTTTTCTGTCCCTTCTAGAGCCTGTGTTTCCCAAAGTGTTTTACCACTGTAGTTTCACTTCCACTACAAGGAAAAAGTAAAGACGGAAAGTGACAAGTATGCTTCCCTTCTCTCTTCAATGATAAATTTTGGAAAATGTACACATACATTTTTGTTACGATTCCATGAGCTGAACCTTGTAAAGTGGCTAGGTGTTCCTATAAAGATGATTAGAGAATATCATCCGTATTCTTATAACCATCTGCTTTCTTAACATTTAAAGGTGTTAAGGCTAATGAGAGGAGAGAATGAATACTGGAAGACAAATTGCAGCCTGAGCTGCAGAATTTGTTGATGGATTATATGTCAGTTAGATTCCACTTGATTTAAAAAACATTTCCATTGCAGATTCTGACACACATCAAAACTCAGAATTGATAACAATCCTGAAACACTTCCAATGTGTAGGTTAGCAAAATGATTTCTTTAAAATTAGGGATTAATCCAGGAATCTACTGAAATATTACCTTTCCTTCTACTCAGAAGGAATTTCTTCTGAATTGCCCAGGCAACCTGCAGAGTTTTAATAATAAGATATCTACAGGATATCATTCAATTAACACTGAAGCCAGATATGCAGATTCATGGTTCGTGGGTTATCTTTCTTCGCAGTTTCACAGGAAAAGTAAGTTAATCCTTCAGCATTGCTCAGTGGAGTTTTGATGGCTTGTTTTCTCTCTCAAGAAAGGCCTGCATCCTTTGAGGCAGAAGGTGTGACACTTCCAAGAACTGATGGTCCAAGCGTGTAATATTAAGGTTGATTTAAGGAAGTGGTTGTTAGCTTCTTTTTCCTTATTCTTAATGTTGTTTTTTTTTTTTTTTAAAGAATAGACAACCATTGTCAAAACTCCTTTGCTTGCTTGAAATTCAGTTTCAGATCACTTTTCAGTGTTCTTCATTGTCTCCCTAAGAATAACATAAATGATAATTGGTAGAAATTATATCATCGTATGAACTCAGAAACTGAAAGATTATCCAAGTAATTATTTTTCTGCAATAAATATATCCACATAACAAAATGTTTCCTTCTCAGTTATACGTAGTCTCTTTTCAGACTGCTTTGTAGTGATGGTTTCCTTCAGAGAATGTCATTGTTGCCAAATGCCTTCATTAGAATAGGTACTAGTTGGGTCCGGTGCTACAGCCTAACGGCTAAAGTCCTCGCCTTGAATGCGCCGGGATCCCATATGGGTGCCAGTTCTAATCCTGTTAGCCCCACTTCCCATCCAGCTCCCTGCTTGTGGCCTAGGAATGCAGTAGAGGTCGGCCCAAGTCTTTGAGACCCTGCACCCACGTGGGGGATCCGGAAGAAGCTCCTGGCTCCTGGCTTTGGATTGGCTCAGCTCCAGCCATTGCGGTCCCTTGGGGAGTGAACCATCAGATGGAAAATCTTCCTCTCTGTCTCTCCTCTCTGTATATCCGCCTTGCCAATAAAAAATTTTTAAAAATCTTTAAGAAAAAGAATATGTACTAGTATGTACTAGTTAACAGATGTGTCAAATGTCATTATAGTTCTAACGCAGAATATGTAATTGTAAAATTACTGCTGTTTGTGTTGACCCTTGAGGATGGAATCTTCCAAGAAGATTCCAGGATAGCGTCTTCATTCTGGTAGGCTTGCTCTTTTTGTTTTTTTTTTGTCAAAAAAGCTTTTTGGTCACAGGGACCTAGTGACGATACGCATGTCCTAGTGGTACATCTACCTTCTTGTCCAGCTACACACACACACACACACACACACACACACACACACACAGAGTTAGGGCTAGGGCTCCTGCTTCATTGTCTTGATAGGTAACGATTCATTTAAAACTTGCAGCTACTTGGTTGCCTTCTAACATGGCTTTACCTACTGACTGAGCTGCAAGCCACGCGTGCACCCTGTGGATGTCACCTTCCCTGCCTGTAGGTCAGATTTGGTAGAAGGACCACACCCAGGCACACTAGATGACACAAACATGAAGTCTGGGCTTACAGAGCTTTGCTGAGTGAACAAAACCAGTGGGAGAGAACAGAAAGAACACTGCAGCAGTCTCAGAAAACATTCCATATGGAACCATCGCTGTGCTTGTTTGTGGGTGTAGCCAGGTGAGAAATGCAGTCCTCTTTTTGACTCTTCCTCTGTTCTGTCATTTACCCTTATTATTTTGGGCACGCCAAAATTCACTAGCAGAGCAGGTATAATCAGTAGCAAATCAACAAAATGACAGAAGTTAGCTGTAATCTATCAGTGTTTCCTAGGTATAAGTATATATTTCTGAAATATGAGTACATTGAATGAGGACTCAATATTTCTTTATCTTCTCTTCAATGATGTATGACTCACAGCTTTCTCTATTCATCAGCAGTTACTATCTTTTTTATTTTTTTTTTTCACTCCTTGGGAGAACTTAGCCAAACTGCCTTGAATAAAAAACAAACTGTTTTTGGCTCTTGTGGTGATGAACTCAGAGTTCAGCCTTTAGGCACAGACTGATCTACAGGCTTAAATGACAATCTTAGCATCTATTTTCTCCTAAACACTTGACTCTAATTTTTCTGCAGGCTTTGTCTCTGTTACCCAACAGGCAGTAAAAAAAAAAAACCCAAACAAACAATCAAAAAAAAAAAAAAACCTAGCTATAGGAATTCAACTGTTTTCATTCCCTCATCTTCATTTCCCTTGCGAAGGGACCACATTCTCTCCCACAGGATTCTCAGAGAGAGCTCATTGTTGCACTAGTTTCCTTATATACCAATTCTGAATACAAAATTATTGCAGAAGAGCATGCATCTGTTACTGGCTTAGCTCACCTACCCCTTTCGTAGTCCCCAGAAGCACACCCTGAGAAAAAAATTCTATGTAAGTGATTAGAGCAATGTTTCTGGGAGAAAGCAGAAGGAAATAAAAAAAGGACAGGAATAAAAGGAAACAGAGCAAGGCTATGATTTTAGCAAAGAATAGGAAAAGATTTTCCTGCAGAAAATTTGGTGTGTAATTTACTCCTGCAGTATATTATTAGCTATAGGAAAACACAAACTCTATATTTGAGTAGTTGTAGACAAAAAAAGCTTTACAAGCCCAAGGGCTACCTTGGGAAGATTACTTGTAGCTGCAGACCAGTGCAAGCAGGTACCAGTAGAAGTTGGAAAGGGGGCACACAGAATCATCTGGCAACTGATTCACAGAATCTACTACAAACCCTGAAGTCATAGAGAGCCTTACAGAAAGGGAAGTGTGCATCTTCACCAAAACAGACTAAATAAGTGTTGTCTAATGTGTTCTCCTAACCAAATTTTGTAAATGAATCAAAACACCTTCTAATAAAATATTGGCCAATGTGTTAAAACAATTAGCTCTCTCTACTGCAAAAATCTTTAAAAACCAAAACACATTGAGGCACCTCAGAACTTTAGGAGAGTGAGGTCTGCAAGGCCTGGCACTGCTCGCATACACATCAGGGCAGATGTATATTCCCTTCTCAACACGTGTTCTGACACCACCAAGCCCCCAGCTCTCTCTCTCATACTTGTCACCTACTGACAACTACTGCTTCATTCAAACTGAGTGTTCTCTCATACGGATAACAACCAGGATCTCCTTGGTACTTTTCAGGGATTTCTTTGTTCTTGTCCTTTATCCGTGAATTTTACTTACTGGGAATTGTGTTTTATCCCTTTTTGCTTGTTTCATCTTATTTGAAAGACAAAGAAAGATTTTCCATTTGACTATGACAGATGGGGCTGGATGAACCGGAATCAGGAGATGAGAACTCAGTATTTCCTAGCTGGTACCTGAGCCATGTGTGTGGCCTGCTAGGCTGCTCACCAGCAGGAAGCTTGCTGGAAAGCAGAGGAGCTCATCCTCCGAGCTGGCACTCTAATATGGGATGCAGACATGACAGAGGCCTACTTTACCACAGCACTAAGAACTTCCTTGTAACAAGATGGCACACCATCTTGCTTGCACCATTCTGCATTCTCAGAATTGATGTTATTACAGCCTTTACCTTTAGAACCTCTTTGAACTGTGTAACAGCTCAGAGCATAAATTTAACACTACGATGTATGTTTTCTGGGCCATACATAAGCCCTAATAAACTCTAACCTGTTTTATTGATTTGGGTCTCATTTTCTTTTAAGTGTCAGCACTGTATATGGGTCCCACATTCTGTGTTTAACCAACTGCAAAAAGAAGACATTCAGAAATGCGATAACTGCATTTTTATCACACACATTCAGATTTTGTCTTGCTGTTCCCTAAATAATATAGCATAACAATGATTTATGTATAGTTTATTATAAACTATAGAGGTCAATTATATAAATGTATATAGCAATAATCAGCATATTCATGGTTGATAAATATAGGTTATATATAAATGATTTATATATCCAGATAGGTTATCAATATAAGTGATTTGAGCACCTACCGATTTTGGTATAATAAAGTTCATCACTTTGTGCACCATTATTTGTGCCTGTACTTAAAATGCTTCTCTAGGTAAAAGTCAAGGACCACAAATAGGAATTTAGAACCCATCTCACCCACAACATACTGACAGACAGATAATAGAAATATCAGTTTTATCTGCTTAACAATAGTGATCCAATCATTGAACTAAACGTTTTGTATGAACTGCGCCCACACTCAGATTTGGAACGAAGTTCTTGTTTCAGCCTCTCACTGAGAAGGCAAATTTGAATAAATTAATTAACCTCTCTGAACCTTAATTTCCTTACCTGCATAGTGAAAATTAAGCTTAAGGGTTCCTTCACTAGAAACAGTGGAGATCAAATAGATAGAGAATGCAAGAAATTTTCCAAGTATAACAATGTTTGGAATGTTAATGAATCCACCTTTCCCATTAGAGTGTAAATTTCTGAAGGCCAGGACCTTTTCTTCCTTAAAGAGTCTGTGTGTTTAACATAATACTCACACTTAATTTGCACTCCTTGGAGAGTTAATAAGAAAATATAGTTGGCAGACAAGAGTTCTGCTCTGGTGGCTATGTGATCAAAAGCATAATTGTTTATACCGAATTTTTCATTTGTTAGTATTACATAATTTTTCAGACTTTAAACATGATTTTATGTGTTCATAATGAGCATAAATGAAAACGTTCAACCCGGATTTCAAGGCTGTGTCATCACATTTTATGTTTTTAAGAATTAGTGCTTTACTGAGCAGGAATTAACTGGGCATGGATTCCCCGCACCAAAGGTAGACACTTGGACCTGGCACATTGCCTCAGTGGCTAAATGCTAGCCTTGCACTTCCTGAAATCGCCTATGGGAACTGTTTTGAGTCCCTGCGCTTCAACTTCCCATCCAACTCCCTCCTTATAACCTGGAGAAGCAGTGGTGGATGGCCCAAAGCTTTGGGGCTTTGCACTCACATGAAAGGTTTGGAAGAAGCTCCTGGCCTCTGGCTTTGGATAAGCTCAGCTCTGGATGTGTCTGTTGTGGCCACTTGGGGAACAAAACCAACAGATGGAAGATCTTCCTCTCCGTCTCTTCTTCTCTGTATATCTGTCTTTCCAATAAAAATAAAGAAATCTTTAAAAAAAAAAAGGAAGAAAGGAAGGGAGGAAGGAAGGAAAGAATAGAAAAAAGAAAGAAAGAAGGAATTACAAAGAGAGAGAAAGAAAGACACTTGGCATTAGAGTATCACAGACAATGGGGCCACTGCCTAATATTGTTTCAGGTTCTCACACATGACGCTAAGCAAAAGGCATGAAGATGTAGGTGAGAGCAGATTGTAAATGGGTGTTATACACTTAGACCTGGGTGTCTGTACCTGTCTTCACGAGGAAGGGGAAAGGCTGCTGTCCCCATCAAGGTGGCCCTGTCTTTCTGTAAGTTTGAGAGAAATGCTCTCATTGAATATAGCAATGGGATAATATTTGGGTGGGACTTGAGTACCATTCATTTCCATGTTCCTTAAAAAAGGAAAAGGAAACATGCGCATTTGTTTATTTAAAAGTAAAGTGTTACAGAGAGAAGGGGAGAGGCAAAAATCTTCTAATCATTGACTCACTCCTTAAAAACCACCAAAATAAAAATAAACAAATGGCATTGTATCAAAAAGCTTTTTGACTGCAAAGTAGCCAACAGAGGAAGAAAAGCAGCAGAATAAAAATAAAAAATTGTTGATGATTAAAATCCAGATTATAAATACTAACTCAAACATCTTATTATTTCCTTCCTACTTAGGCTTTGGTAAATATGTTTTTCCTCTCTACCAATAGCGCAGTAGTAATGAGTTATGATAAAGGGTTTAGATATTCTTTCTTGGAATGTCTGCAAGCAGTTTTGCAATGAGTTTATCAGTGCAGAATCACCTACTCCGATAAAAACGAAGATGTGTCTCTCACGCACCACTGCTTGCCTGTGTAATATCGCCTTCAGTTATTTTATAGGACAGTCGTCAATGAAATGAGAATAAAAATGCTTACTTCAGGCCTGAGCTGTGACATATCAGCTTACTCTCCTATTTGCAGTGCCAGCATCCCGTAAAAGCACAGACTTGAGTCCCAGCTACTTCAATTCCCGTCCAGCTCCTTGCTAATATGCCTAAGTGTTTGGGCTCCTGCACTCATGTGGGAGGATAAGGAAGAAGCTAATGGCAACTGTTTTTGCCCTGGCCCAACCACAATCATTTCAATCATTTGGAAAATGAACCATTGGATGGAAGCCAACTACCATCTCCTCCCAGTCTATAACTCTGCCTTCCAAATAAATTAATCTTTTAAAAATTGCTCACTTTGTTCAGTTGATATAGTTAAATGTACTTCATGATATAGCATTAAATCTAGTTTCACCAATAATTTATTATGAATTAGCTGTTGTGTCATTATTCATTTTGCTTCTGTTTTGATCATCTATGTTTATTAAAATTTGCACAATTTTTGGTTCCCCCAAATTTAACTGTAATTTGACTGTGAATTTGAATAGACTAAAATTGTTAACTTCAAAGAAGATAAAAAGTAATTTCAATACTTCTTTAAAGATTATACCTTAATATGAAAAATGACCAAGAAACTACTTCAAATCACTATTAAAATATATTACACACATTAGAAAAAAAAACAAATTATAAATAGCAAATTTACAGAAAATTAACTCCAATGGTTAAAACTGAATAAAGAGAAAGCAAGTCCACTAGTGGTTATAAGAAGGAAAAATCAGACCACAGCAGTATACTTTTTAATAGGATGGCAAACATTAGACATCAAATACTGAGCATTTTTCGACAAAGTAGTACCTCTAATGGATTCTTAGTGCAAATGAAAACAAGCGCAGGTGTTTGGAAGAGTACTTCATCGAGATACAGTAAAATTCAATGTGCTTATTTTGAAATTTCTCCCTCATCCAAACATACAAATAGACTCAAAACAGATTTTGCAGAATGCTTATTTGAAAGACAGAGTTGAAACAGTCAAAATTTAGTGAAGCAGATTAATTGTGTACTGGCTATTATGTCAGTTTCCTGCCTCTTGGACTGCATAGGAAATACTTTCCCTTTATGTGTCAAGAACACTGACACAGACGAATTTCATGAAAGGAGTTAGTTATGCACAGATAGGCAGCACCAAACCACAGCAGCTCAAATTCATGATGAGCTAATCTTACAAGGTTAAAACACACTTGTTCAAGGTGTATGGATTCTCATTCACATGTGCCTCATCTCCAGCAACTGAGAAACTTACACCCCAGGGGAACGACACAGTGGGCTACGCACGGAAGGGCATTCTCACCAACAGGACTACAACCAGGATTGCTCTGCCTTGTTCAGCTTTATCTGAGCATGTTATGTTCTCACTACAGTGATTGTTCAGTCTTGGTAGCTGACGATGAGCAGGAGTGGCGTGCTGGGTTAGTTGAGAACCACTCACGAAGAACTTTCTTGCACTTTGTGTCTCTAATTAACAGTTAAGAAAACTGTTGTGTGTATACATTATAGATGACATACAACAGTAGCAATCAGAAGCAGAGAATAACATTTATACATGAACCTGGACAGATTTTAAAAATATGACTTCAAATGAAAGGGGATTTGGGAGTAGTTCTATAGCAGAACCCCAAAAACATGGATGTAGAAATATTCAGGTCAAATCTGTAGAATCTGGATTCAGATTTTCTATTTGTGACTTCTCACTAGCTGTGTAATTTTGGAAATACCATATAATCTCTCTAGGCCTCAATATTTTCATCTCTAAATACAAACAATAATAGTACTAACACTAAGAAAATTTTACAATGCTTAAGTGGGTTAAAACATCAACAACACTTTGAGGACTGACTGGCACATATTTGTAGCTGAATAATTTTAGTAAGTGTTATTTGTGTTAATATGCATTTGGACCTATACATACACTCAATAATATTATATATTTTCTAAAGAAATTGTATTTTCTTCATAATATTTTAAAGTAAGAATCCACGAGTGGGTGGAATAGAGTAAAAGGCACATAGTAGAGAAATAAAGACAATGCAAGTGTGATAATTATAAAGATGGATAATATTATTAAAGTTACATGAGTGGAATATAAGATGAATTAAACTGTCTACAACTGAAATATAAGCAAGACTATGAGGATGGCATTGTAGTATAGTGAATTTAACCTGTAACACCGTATTCCATAATAGCGTTGGTTGAAATATTGGCAGATCTACTTCATTCTAGCTTCCCCATATTATGCCAGGGAAACAAAGTGTGCCCCATGTGCTTGGGTTCCTGACTCTGAGAGACCTGGATGCACTTCCTGAATCCTGGCTGTGGCCTGACCCAGTCCTGGCCATCGCAGTAAAAGACATGGGTTAGGAATTTTTCTCTGCAACCCCTCCGCATCTTCTTCTGTAACTCTGTATTTCAAATAAACAGAACAAATTCTTTAAAAAAAATAAAGAGCAAAATTAATTCATTTTAACATGCATATATCTTCTCTATGAAAGTTGTCACAGTTTAGTTAGAATACAATTTTTGTCTAAATCTTTAATAACAAGTTTGTATCAAACAGTCACATTCATGGATTCTGCATCTTTAAATGCAACTAGCTGGGACTGTTATGGTGGCACAACAGGTTAATCTTCCAGCACAAGTGCTGGCATCTCATATGGGCTCCAGTTTGAGCCCTGGCTTCTCCAGTTCTGATCCAAATCTCTGTTTATGGCCTGGGAAAGCAAAGCAGGATGGCTGGATGGTTCAAGTTCTTGGGTCTCTGCACTAAGGTGGAAAACTTGGAAAAGGCTCCAGGCTCCTGGTTCCAGACTGCTGGCTTTGAAGCGGCTCAGGTCCAGCTGTTGCAACCATTTAGAGAGTGAACAAGTGAATGGAAGCCCTTTTTCTCTCTGATCCTCTGCCCATTCTCTGTGTAAATCTGCCTTCCAAATAAAAATAAATAAATCTTCAGAAAATACGCTAACTGCAGAGGAAAAAGTATTCAGAAGGAAGAACACATTGTTACTAAACATGTATAGATGTCATTCTTGTCATTATTATTGAAATAAGACTGTATCCAGCAGTTATATAAAATTGACATTATATTAGGTGCCAGATAGATAGATAGGTAGATAGGATTTACAATATATAGCAGAAAGTACATGAATTTTACATAATCACTTCCCTATGTGATACCATGGACATAGCTGGGGCAGATCACTCCTGGATCTCTGCTTGCTTGGCCTATGTGGAAGATCACAGGCACGTGGCACACCATGTCCCTGGGGGAGCCCCCAGACAGTGGTCTATCTCACCAAGCCCTCAAAATGGCCTGATCACTGGCCATTCAGGTGTGAGTGGTAGGCTGCATCCCATTCTCTTGTCTCTGTCCTTGGATGAGCTGTACTGGGACCTCCTTGATAAGAGAATCTCATAAGTCAGTGTGGTCCCATATTGCCTGCCACCCACACCTTGTGAAATTGACCTAGCATTCTGCCAACCATGTGTATTATACATGACCCGTTACCTGATTGGAGAGTCCGGAGTGATAGACATGCTTTTGGCCAATTACAGTGTCTTTGCTGGGTGAGAGGATTGTTGAGAGAAGCCCTTCTGCCCTTCCCTAGCCCTTTCTTAGTGTACATATATTTGTGCTTGCTTTACAATAAATGGACGTGCTTGATCAGACTGTCTCCAGTGTTTCATGCTGTTGAACACCATCAACTCATACCCTTAGTGTCCACTGGTGCATGCCCATCAGGAAATCCCCCCCAGAATAAGCTTCCATGGAATTTGATCTCTGGAGGGATCCTGGAATCAAACCCCTGCAGGAGCCAAGGCATAAATGAGTCAAGAGAATGAGACCTTAAAAGTAGGATATCATATAAAGTCACTTCATCAAAATTCAGTGCTTCTCCAATTTACCAACAAACACAAGCAATTTTCAATAAGGAAAAGGTTACACATTGATTTCAGATTTGCTTGAACTCAAATTTGTGTTTTAATTCCATTTTCCCATGAACTTTCTGAGATTCAAACTCACAAAAACTCTGCTACTTCTGGGTGTTATTTCTCAAGGTGATGTGAAGTGTTGTGACACAGTGTGAGAGGAAACCATGTTTCAGGATACAGCAGGGATGGCACCACTGCTGTTCTGACCACTTCCCTTTAACAAACATGCTGCGCTCCCAGAACATTCTGTAACTGTCCTGGAGAATGTTAAGAAAGAAGGAAGGATGGGGTCCAAGTCCAATTGAAGAGCTACTCTGTATGCAAATGCTCAGTATGTGTTATCTATTATTACTAAGACATATTCATGTACCATATCTGAGACAAAACAGTTATGGCTTCAGTTAAAATATGAAAGCATTGGTTTGAGGTGATGGCAATGGTACTTACTGGAATGCCATTTTTAATAAAAATGAAGATGTTTGCAGCTTCCTGCGGACATTCCGTGACATTGGCCTAAGTGTTCACTCTGTGAAAACTGTAATCAGGGCCGTGGAGTGGAAATTTAAGAATAAGGTCTCCTTATTACTCCTTCCCTGTTCACATAACACAATATCCATAAGATGAGTCTACAAATAAAAGCAAATGACACCTTGATTTCCTGGTGGATTATCTAATGTAGATTCCTCTTACATTTAAGGTCAACTTTTTTTCTAATTGGGATGGGTTTTTAAAATAATATCTCTTAATATAACAATAGTTACAGAGCCTTTGCCTCATGTATGTTTTATGCATTCTTGTTTATTAAATGCACATTTTAAATTATGCTGCTATCACATCACCTATAAATCACAGTGTTTGGGTTTACAGAGGATTTTCTATCTCAAGATGGCAAATCATTTTTCAGACAACTCATGGGAACTCAGAGAATCGTACAACAATATTTATGAATAATGGCATTTCAAAAATGTACCTAGCTGACATTTTTGAAATCTGTTTCTGACAGAACAAAAGTCAAATGACATTTCAACAGGTCAAAAGCTTGTTTTCTCTTCCCAAAGTTAGATGTGTTTATTAAACTGGAGCGCATACTGAATATAGAAGAGTATACTTGTATTTTCAATAACTGAAGAAAGATTCTTGCTTTTCTATAGTCATTAAAACAGGCAGATTGAATTCCCATCAATTGTAAATGGCCCTTGGGATCAATAAGGAGATATTGGAACTGGAACTTCACTGTATTTTGTCTTTTATCCTGTTGTATAACACTCTAGCTTTGTGGCATTATTTTAGTTACTTCTTGAAAAGAATAAAAGTTTTCCTGAAGATTATTGAGAGTGCTAACAGAGTAAACTTTCCATTCAAATAATCAGATTTCCTAATTAATTTAAATACTGAGATGGTATGTTTTACTCAGGAAGAGCTCTGACAGCAGGCACCTGGATTAGAATCCTCACTCTGCTTCTGAAAACCATTGAATTACCTGTGTATTGGTTTCCTTACATTTAGAGTAAGGATAATAGTACATACCTGGATAATTATGTTCTGAGAGTTAAATATATTAAGGCAGTTCGGAACAATGAAAACTGCATTAAGTGCCCCCAAATAATTAATAATATCAAAAGTTAATAGGAAGAACAAAATAAGTTAGATATTTGCAACCAATATAGCAGTGTTTAAGCATACATTTTTTTTTCTTCACAAATCTATTTGAAATACTTAAAACAGGTGAGTGGAGAAAATGCAAATATATATTTCAAAAAAGAGCAAATATCATTGAAAAAATCTAATCAGTATGCAAAATCATGAAAACTAAGATTTATTATTCAGATTAGCATAGATATAGAATAATTCAAGACTGCATTACACAGAGAGTTTAAACTGAAATGGAAATTTTTAAATAATTCTCCAGGAAACATAAATTTCTAATAACCGTTTGGAAATCAGTTTGGCAATATTTAACATGGGATATAATTTTTTAAAAATATTTTTGCTTAATAATAAATTTGTATAATTATTGGTGTTTTGTTAAAAATGCTTATTAAGCTTATTAAGCTTATGTTATATACTGTGGTAACATAATATAAGTTTATAAATTAAGTTGTTAATTCTAAATTGCAAAAAAAAGTATTAAATATATTAATTTGTATTGCTAAATGTATTTTTGAAGCAAACATGAACTATTGCTGTCATGGATTGATATTTTAGAAAAGCATAATGTGGACCATGCAAGAAGATGATACTTGGAGAAGCAAGAAAATTAAAGACACACATAAACCAAAGGCCAAGAGGCGTGTATCAAGATGTGATGCTAAGAAATATTTTTTTAAGATACTAAAAGTACAGTCAACAGCAACAAACTCAGTAGACCACATTATGTCAGATTCAGAAGCTACTGTAAAGCTATGGAAACCACCAGCAGAGTGAAGAGAAAGTTAAAATAATTGAAGAAATTATTTGCAAGCTACTTATCTGGATCAATGTGCAGAATGTATAAGGAATCCCCAAACCAAACAACAAAATCCAGTTATGAAAGAAGCAAAGGAGCTGTGTAGGCATTTATTATATGAAGAAGTACAAATAGCCAATAAATAATGAAAACAGTGCTCGGTACGACTGACCATCAGGGCACTGCAAATTCAAAACACAGTATCACCTCTCCCCCATTAGAACAGCTATATCCTAGTGAGAAAAACAAAAGTAGCAAATACTGGAAAGGATGTAGAAAATCAGGAATCTTTACACACGTCAGTGATTTCCTGCAGCCACTATGGAAGGATGTATGCCATGTCTTAAAAAAACTAGAAATAAAAACTTCATATGACTCACTAATAACACAACTGAATATATAGATATACATCCACAAACGTTCTACTGTTTACTGAAGCTCTCATTGTTCACAGTAACTAAGATAGGGGAAGCAGCATGGTATTCATCATCACATAAACGGATGAACAAAATATTATTCAGCTGCAAAACAAAAACCCTGAAATGCAGTTATTTACAACAAAATGAATAAAGCTGGGGGACATGATGTGTGAAATAAATGTGACACAAAAAGAAAAATATAATATATATTCTCCCTCATAAGTGGGAGCGAAAAATGATCCAGAAACAGAAAAAGGATTCCTGGAGGCTAGGAGGCTGGGAGAGCTAGGAGCGATTTGGGTAACGGTGCCAAATCAAAGTTACATCAGATTTGCTTGTGTTACACAGCATAGCAGATTAACCAGAATTTATAATAACCTATCATGTATTTTAGGAGAAAATGGAACAAAAGCGTTCCAGGGTTCATTACTAAAGTAATGCTAGAGAAGGCAAAATGTTGACTAACCGACTGGACAAGCATGCAGCTTTGTTTTGTATTCCCCAAGCATTCACAACTCTAATTCTGAGAAGTTTTAAGTCATAAGGGCAAGAGGCATACAGACCAACATAGAAAATAATGTTAAGTGTTTGTCGAATACATGTAGGAAAATTCACCTTAGAAGCATGTTAGCAAGTACAATAAAAGTGCAGCAGAAGGGGAGGAAGAGTGAGAGACGGCTTGTGGAGGCTGTTCCCCACAGACAGGGTTTGACTGGATTGGGGGACAGGAACAGAAAGAATGTCAAGGATGAAGCCGGCACCTCCCAAACTAGAATCATGGTGTGCTAGAGTGAGTCAATAAACACAGCTGGGAAACATCAAAATGCTCAGATAGTCTTTGTGGAGCTACAGCCAATTCAAATGAGATTTTAATATACAGGCTGTTGGTAACGTTTTTGAGCTAAGACGAAGGGAAACGTGTTTCCTGGTTTGGTTTTATTTTATAAACAAATGCTGTGAGTCCATTACATGCTAGGCCTTCTGTAAAGTTTGTGGAACTTAGCAAGCACAGATGAGACCCAGCCTCATTGTTGCTAACAGTCTACCGGGAAAAAAAATACACATTACTCAAACTATACTACATGGTCAGACTCACCAATTAGTATTTTAGGAGGAGTAAGTACAGAGAACTAAGACAAAATATTCTTGTACAGGAGATGTTTTTGTTGTCTTGAGTTCTAACTTGTTAGTTTGTAGGATGTACATTTTAAAGGCAGGGCAAGCTCCATGTCCGGGAAGAGATGGACATTTGGGAAACTCAGAAGCTTGCAAGAACACGAAGACAATAAGGTTAGCGGATAACACAAAAGAAGCAAAGGTAAGAGTTTAAAATGGGTGGTTAGAAGTGGCCAGGTGGATACAACCTCCAAAGGGAAACAAGCTGTGGAAGTCACCTAGGTGTGTCTTTTTGGATGAATAGGAGCCTGTGGATGTGGTGAGAGGACTCAAGAAACTGAGCCTGAAGGCAGTGATAACAGTTAGGTAGATGTTGCAAGACAGGAAAGAAATCATGGCAACTTCAACTCAGGAGGGACACTTAGAGGAGGGGTTTCTGATCCTCACTTCAGTCTTCAAGTAAATAAAAATGTTGACTCTATAGATACATGTTAGCTTTTGACTGCAAAAAAAAAAATCACTCCAGTATATTGGGTAGATTTATTCTAATAAAAGGAACATCCCCTCTTTACCATGGGCATTCAATGAGAAAAGCAATAAAATTTTGACATAGCACGTAGTTAGGCGGGACCAGGCTGTGTGAATTTGAAAGAGAAAGATTAAAAAGCAGCCACAACAGAAAGAAAGGAAAGCTAATAAACTGAAATGTCTGCTGGGATCTGCTTCACACAGGCTCATTTCTGACAGTTCCTGGGGGAAAGGAACAAACTAGAACAGTGTGAAATTTTCATCAGAAAAACCCAAACCTCATGAAAATGGCCTCTTCCAGCTTTGTGCACACATTTTATACCAAAGGGATTTCATTCACATTTGTGGATGTTTCCCCTTTGGTCCAGGAATCCTTCATCAAAACAAAATGAGAGGCCTGTCAGCCTGGCTAGAGAGGGTGCCTTTCTCAAGATTGATTTTACGGCTCTTTGTTCCATGTGTGTAGAGTTTAACGAGATAAAGGGAACAGCACAGGTGCTTAGGAAATCAGGACAAGTTTTTTCTTGCATCCGTAAGATTACCCAAGTCCCTGCCATTTCTAGTACCAGTGGAGAGAAGCCTAAGACCCATTTGTTCCTCTCATTTTTGAGAGGACTCCTTAACTCCATTGACCCTTGCATGTACGAATGTTCTTTTCCCACAAAGGGAGAATACAACTTAATTCTACATGCATCCCATACGGGAGCGCTGGGTTGGAGTACCACCTCAATTTTCCCTTCCAGCTTCCTGTTACTGCGTGCTTTGGTTCTAGATGAGTCCTTGCCAGTCACGTGGAGGATATGAACTGATCGCTTGGATGCCAGCAGCTGCTCCACCTCTCTTGCTTCTGCAATTATTTGGAGAACAAAGAAACTGATGTAATCTATCTCTGTTAGAAATAGCATACAGTAAATATAACACTTTAAAACATTTCTTTATTCCAACGGCCCACGGTAGCCCACCCTCCTCCTGCTCAGATATGCTTCTCAGTCTGCCTTACTCACACTTAATAGAATTACAACTAGATGCATAAAATCATAACCCTCCAAACCTCTTTAAAAATTAAGTAACTAACACATTCAACTCAGTGGCAAAGCATCTAAGCAGGACATTCCCTGCCTTGTCAACCTGGTTCTTGATCCAGGACAGAAAAAGGTCTAAAGAAAGGAGTACCCCATGACAGTTCCTCTGAAACAGTGGAGGTCTCTCCTCAGCCACTTTTCTGAAGATCACATGAAAACTCAATGACAATCTGCATGTAATATTTTCTATTAACATTTTTTTTCAGTTTTAGAGTATGCTTAGAGCTTACCTTCATAAAATTTTAACTTCTATGTTGAAGGTGAAATTCTTGTTGAAAATTCAAACAAATCATCAGTGTCTGTAAACATTTTGTGTACAGCATCAATCTCTTCACTCCCTGTGTTCTCATAATGTCTCTTTTCGTGCTATAAGCATCTTGATGTCAAGGCCTGTGTGGTTTTCATTATGCGTCCCAAACATCTAATGTCATAGCTAGCAAACAGTCTCAGTTGAATGAATATTTGCAGAGTAAACATATAGTTTATTATTTACTTTTTTAACTGGATGGGGTCACCTTTACTACATGAAAGCAGTATCAAGAAATAATGTGATGTTGAAGGCATTTGGCATACTGGTTGAGATGCAGTGTGCTCTGTCAAAGTATCTGGGCTCCATTTTCAATTCCTGCTCCCTAAAACAGCTTCTTCCCAAAACCAGCCCTAGGAGGCAGCAGGTGTCATTGTTTCTCTGTCATGTGACTTCCACAATTAAGGAAGCTTGGATTGAGTATCTGGCTTCTGACATCAGGCCTAATGCATTTATGACTATTATAGACACTTAGGAAGTGAGATTGGAGATGAATTTTTAAAAAGTCATTTAAATTTCTAGATTCAATTTTTATGTTTCCACTCTTAGCACAAAATATTCTAAACCTAATGATATGACTTAGAATTCCTAGCAGCATTTAAGCCAATTATTTAAAGTGGGTAGCTTAGTTTCAGTGCTAACTCTAATCTTGACTCATTTACTCTTTTCTTGATGAAATTTGATGTACCATATGTTCCATTCAAATTTCCTTTTTGAATTAGTTTGGTAAACTGTTGCTGGGATCAAAGTAAAAAGCTGACAACTATTCACACACATTCTATGATTTTCTTAGTTTCCACAGTTGTTTTGTTTTTGTATCTTTTGAGGTTTTATTTATTTATTTATGTAGCTTTTTAAAAAATTCATTTATTTTTTTATGGAATGGTAGATTTATAGAGAAGAAAGACAAAGATATCCCATATGCTGGTTCACTCTCTATGTGGCCACAATGATTGGAGCAGAGCTGACATGCAGCCAGGTCTCCCAAACACGTGCTGGGTCCCAAGGCTTTGGGCCATCGTCTACCGCTTTTCCAGGGCCCAAGCAGGGAGCTGGATGGGAAGCAGAGCATTCAGGACTGAAGGTAGCATCCATATGGCATCCCGGTATGTGCAAGGCAAGGATTTAGCCACTGAGCCACCATGCCAGACCCTAAAGTTGTTTTGTGTTAATATACCATTGCCAATTTCCTGTTACACAGAATTGTTACTAATGATTATATATGACAATTATGCCTAAAAATTATTGGAAAATATATAAGAAAGGATAGAAATCCTATCAGAAAAATTCTTCACAAGGTTTCACAACTTATTAATTTCTCCAAAATTAAATGTATTTTGTAACACTGACTTCCATTTCTTGATACTGCTTCTATTTAGTAAAGGTGACTCCATCCAGTAAATAATAAACTATATGTTTACTCTGCAAATATTCATTCAACTGAGACTGTTTGCTAGCTATGACATTAGATGTTTGGGACGCATAATGAAAACCACACAGGCCTTGACATCAAGATGCTTATAGCACGAAAAGAGACATTATGAGAACACAGAGAAGAGATTGATGCTGTACACAAAACGTTTACAGACACTGATGATTTGTTTGAATTTTCAACAAGAATTTCACCTTCAACATAGAAGTTAAAATTTTATGAAGGTAAGCTCTAAACATACTCTAAAACTGAAAAAAAAATGTTAATAGAAAATATTACATGCAGATTATCATTGAGTTTTCATGTGATCTTCAGAAAAGTGGCTGAGGAGAGACCATTTCTGATCCTCCAGATACCAGCTAAAAAAGTAACAAAGAAATGAAAGTAACGAAGGCGTGTCCAATCCATGAAAACAGTTCACATTTTGAATCTGACTGGAAAAAATATGTGTTGTATGAAATTTTCTAATGGAAAAAAATTTTAAGATGAATTCCATGTAAGTTTAGATGCTAGCACATATTCATTTCTTGCATTATTTTATTTGAATTTTTCTTTAATAATAGTACGATTTTCTGAAATTCATCATTTGTGTTGAAACCTTTGTTTTTCTTCAAATATTAAAAGTTTATTTATACATGAGCACATTTATTACTGTAATATTTTCTAAGACATTGTGTAAGTACTTTTACTTTCCATTACTACATGTATGAACTATCACCCTTAAGTACTCAATGAGTGGAAATGACAAACTAACCTTAGGAAAAGGTTCTTTGAAATTACATTTCTTTTCTGAAATCTGGGAAATATTGCTGATTGTAAACTTCTTGGATTTTTATTTCAGAAGATCGTGGTAGTATGTAGCAGTAACATACTTTGTCAGGCATGAATGCATGTTTGTTCAATTTTGTTACTATTGTGTATAAGTATGTAGTGTCCATATATATTGATGCAAGTCTATAATCTTAGCTCTGCTTATAATGCTTCTAAAATTTATTCCTACCTGGTTTCTTTAAACATTAAAATAATCATTGTTAAATTCCTCCCAGTCCATTGCTTTTTGCCCCTGATTTTTTTGTTTTGTTTGTTTGTTTTGGCTAATAGTTTTGTATGAATGTGGAATACTTTTCACTGTCATGTTTCTGTTGTGCTGCTGTCTCAAGTTTTTCTCATTTCATGATGATATAAGCCTCCTCTATTCTCAATTATTCCAGTTCCCTCTGGAGGCAGTATCAGATGTCACAGGTTAAAAGACCACCTTACACTTTAGAAAGCAACCACAAAGAGCAGGTTGTCATCTATAGCTCTGACCTGTCACCTGTTCATCAGAGATCCTTCTATTTGAGTCCCAATGAATTTGCTGAGCAGCTCACAGAACTCATTGAAGCGTGTATTTATTCATCCTAATGAGAAGCATAATGTAAATACATAGGTTGTGACATTATGTAGAAAATCCTGGGTTCTATCACCCAGAACCCCTTAACTTGTAAAGAAAAAAAGTTACCATTCCTGTTTAAAAATGTGTCATATAATATCATTACTAGGCTGTTTTATTTAGGTCAAGAATTCAGAGATGGTGCTCAGAGATGGCACCGTAAGGATGCTTTGTCTTGCTGTCCTCACGTCTGGGGCCTCACCTGAGCAGACAGGGAGGCTGGGGAGCAGTTCAATGCCTATAGGCAGCACTTCTCTAACCAACATTCACTGCTGTGTTCAGTTGTTGATTACAGATGTCAACTGGGACCCTAGTTGTTCTAATAACTAAAGGCTTTCATATTGAGAGATTTTCTTATATGGACTGTATTGGGCTTCTCAAAGCATACTGGCTAAGCCAAATGATGAATTACCACACAAAAATTTGTGAGCAGTCATGTTTCCTTATATGATTTACTTTTGGACAGCTTATAATATTACTTTCACTGGACTCCTAATGCTATCCGAACTATAAAGTAATAACAAAGCTCTGACCCCTTAATGGGAGGAAGGTCAAAGTCATATTTTAAGAATATATGAATTAGTCTACGGCCATACCATCCTGAACGCGCCCGATCTCGTCTGATCTCGGAAGAATATATGAATTAAAAATATTGTAGAAACCATTTACAGAAAACATAACCCACCAAGCATCAGTTTAGTAAATTAATGGGACTCTGGAATTGTAATAGGATTCATACATCTTTCAAAGAACCAGAACATCTTTACTCCATTGAACTTTTCATTTCAGTTTAAATGCTATTTTAATTTTCATCTTGATAGTTTAAGCAGTGCAGGTCATGGATGAAAACTATGTCATTTAAAGACCATTAGGAGACATACATTTTCCAGAATAGCAGAAAAATCATTTTAGCTCCCTATTAGCTTTTCCTGTGATGAATCATACAACGAGTCAGCTTTACACTAGGAAGTCACCATGGCTCAATAAACTGATCAATGAACTAAGGCTGGAGCATATGGTAAACATATCTACTCCCCCCAAGATATTTTAAGCCTCATCAAAATATTCTTAACCAGATGTGTAACCAATCTTTTTAATACAATGCTGAAATCCATATAAGAGAAAAGATTTTTGTTAAATTCTTACAAATATACACACTTGAGTTTTTGCCTGACTGCTTTCCCTATATGTCCAACCATTCACAATATATTGGAACTGGAGCTAGAGAAACTAAGGAAAGCCTGTAATACAATTGGCTCTTTGTGATAATATTTGTATTGGCAAAAAAAGTTGAAAGAATAATAAAACATGCTGGCTTTTGGCCCGTAAGTAGATTGCTACCAATGCATCATTCTTCTAGCATGCACTCAGCCCAATAGATTATGGAAGAAAGGTCATGTGAGGTATATTCAAATGGCTATGTTTGACTGTTAACAAGAATAATATATTGAAGACAAGTTGCTAACTATATTAGCTTTTCCATTAGATTCCTTTAATCTTATAGCAGTAATAAGCAAATAGAGTGTTTTTTCCCTCATCCATCTGGGAATGAAAACTCATGTCAAATAGGCAGTAGTATAAATGATTCACATTTTCTTTTGCATTAAACTTTGTGCCTCTAATCTTGTGTCTGGATTCCAGAAAGGAAGAAAATGAAGTCAAAACTCTCCCTATATTATCCTAGTATTTTTCTTAAGAAAAATAATAAGACCTTGATAAAAATAAAAGACTGATTAAATGTGTTCACAATTAATTAGGGGGCCTTAATATTATAAGAAATTTTGGGCAAAATAGTGCCACTAATTTCTTTGCCTCAGCAGTAGAGAAAGGATAGAAAACTTTGAATATAAGTATTTTAAAAGTGATATTAATACATAAAAACTTAAAATATCATTTGAGTATTTCCTGGTTTTTCTTCCCTCTCCTGTTCTGAAATGTTGTAAGAACATTTAATTTGATTTATTGTCTTTGGCTTTCTGTTTTTGAAAAGTAAAACATTTTATTGCTCCAGTTTATTAGATATTTAATCAAATCATCTATTTTTAATCCAGTACTGGACTCATGTGTTCTGCCGAGCCAATCCTCTAATGCCAACAACTTCAAGAAATACAACACAATAGCGTTTAAATCTTGTGTTATCTATGTAGAGCTTGGGCATGTAGAAGGATACAGTTTTGTAGTGTAGTCCCAAGAGCAGGGTCCCAGGCACAGGCGTGAATGAGTTTAAAGCAAGTGCAACTACTGGCTTTCGCTGGGACCTTAAGTTACTATCAACTAGCTTGTGCTTCAGCTTCCTCAGGTATAAATTTGAAATTGTAATATCAACTCCTTCACAATGTTCTAAGAATTCAACCATATTTCACGAATAAAGTTGCTAAAACAATGCCAGATTCAATGTTTTATTATTAATTTTTCTTATTATATTATTTGTATCTCTCATTTTTCATTCCCAGACATGATCTCACAAATTCTCCTGGAAAAGCATGTCTCTTATATGTACATAATTCTCCTGGAAAAGCATGTCTCTTATATGTACATATGTACTTTAGTGGCTCATCTTTCTTGTCCTACTTTACAAAAAAGTGAACAAATTACAATTAAACATTTGTGTTTGGTTAGCATCACAGATGTTCATTCACATAACCAGTGAATACTACCAGCATATTCTAAAAATAATGCTGTTGTTAATAACTCCGATAATTCGGTAAAAATCCAGGTTGTGCTTCTTTCTCTGCATGCTTTTATAATTATCAATGGCTCTTCCCATTATGGGTTGTCTGTGTATTTATGACTCCGAGAGAAAAAAGTGGACCAATACATCCCAAGAGAGAGTTTAGTTGCAGCACACATTATTTTTAAATATTTATATGTTTGAAAGGAAGAATTACACCAGATGAGGGTGGGCAGTATCCCCCAGAAGTTTATTTGCTCCCCAAATAACCACAAAGCAGGAGTAGAGGAAAGCAGACGGCAAGGAGCCAGCAGCTTCATCCAGGCCTCCAACATGTACAGCAGGGGCTCAAACATTTGTATCACCTTCTGTTGATTTCCCAGACCATTTGCAGGTAACTGGGTTGAAGTTGAGCAGTCAGGAAATGAAACAGCACCTATTTAGAATTCCAGCATCACAGGTAGTTGTTTAACTCACTTTGCCACAAAGCCAATACCAAGTTGTGTCACATTTGAGGTAAAAGGCATATCCACATTAGTAATTGTAGAACTACCTATAAACTTATAAAATGCACCAGATTTTCTACTTCAATGTCAAGTTGCACATACAAACTAGAAGAGATTGTGCAATTATTTTTTATCATATGTCAGGCTTAAAATAATATTCATCAGGTCAAGTTTTGAGAAAGAGGGTTATCGTCAGTGCTGGGGGACAAGAAGTTAAGCTGCCATTGTTTACACCACATCCTATGAGGGCGCAGGTTCAAGACCTGGCCATTTTGTTTCTTACTCAGTTTCCTGAAGTTGTGAATGATTCACTCCATTTCGGGGTTTCTGTGTATTTGCCTTTCAAATAAACTGGTTGACTTAAAAAAGAGTAACTGCTTTCACTTTGATTAAATACACACACAAAAATAGGTATTAGATAAGTAATGGTTTCAAATAGTTGGTATAATTTCAAATGAATTCAGTTGCTTTCCTTTTATATACAGACAAGAAAATTGAAAAACGTCATTAAAATCACGTCTTTTTTTTTTTTAATGCCTTGTTTCCCTTGTTAAGCCTCAGCCAACAGATGCGCACTGAAAAGTCTAGAAGAGGGTGTAGTGATTTAACAATTCTGGGTGATCATAGCATCAAGATTAAAGATAACTAAACTACGCATTGTCAGAATCTTTTGCCAAGGAAAATTCAATTTTAAAATGCTTTTCTGTGTAACACATTGCAGATTGTTTGAACATGCATTCCAAAGTGATGGAGACTGACTTTGACACATGGAAGTAAGAGGGAAATGGAATATTAAAATAATCATCAACAATTTATACTCTGTTCGATTGCATTCTACAACATTGTCTAGGGTGGCCAATTTTTAATAATCATGTAAGTATTTATTGAAAGGCAGAAAGTAGGGATTTTCTTTCTACCGATTCATTCCCCCAGAAGCCTACAGCAGCTAGGGGTAGGTTGAACTCAGTTTGCCACATGGGTAGCAGTGATCTAACCGTTCAAGTCATTGCACGATTCCTTTTAAGAAATTGGAATAAGAGTCGGGACTTGAACCCAAACACAAATTTTTGACTCCTAATCATCTTTTTGCCACAGATTAGTTTCTTATCAGCTTCTCCTGAATTCAATGTATAATTTAAATTGATTTAATTTATTAATTTGTTCTCTCCATAAACTTCAGATTGCTTTGTGATTTTAATACTTACACATAATTATTAATTATATAATCAGCATATAAAATATTTAATCAATTTGTGGTTATAATTTTTCATTATATTCTAAATCAGTTGAGGTGATACACTGTGCCTATTACGGCTATAATTCTATCAAGAAAGTAAGATCCAGGAAGTCTCTGTGTGTCTAGACCCACCACGTCTTCCTCCAACTTATAATTTTACTTTCACTCAATGTGCCGAAATGTTTACTTGACAGTAGCGCTGAGGACAGATCCACAGACACCAACAATAAACTTCTGGGATGCACTAGTGAAGCTTTACCAAAGCCCAGCTCTGGCTTTCCACTCCACAACATGAGGTAGGGCGTTATTGTTTTGTGTTTTAAGCTAGGAACAAAAAGTCTATATAATCATAAACTGTAATCATTTCAGTTGATCCTGAACCCGCAAAGTGTCCTTGACTATAGAAATTTTCACTTTCCTTTGCAAATCAGGACACCACCCGTTCCATTTGCCCTCTTTTCTGTGTCTCAGAAACGCGATGTGTCTAGATTACATCCATGAAACTCATTCACAATCAGACGGGGAGCAGAAGAACCTCCAGAGGAAAGGAGGCGTAAAATAGATGGAAGAGCAGTAAAAAGTGGCCTTGGGGTGTGTGACCCACAAACTTCCTCCAACAGGGCGATCCCCAGTAGCCAGCAACTGTGTGTTCTTCAATTGATGCGGGCTGCGTGTGTCACAAGATCCTGTGGGTGTTGTCTGCATAGCTTCCTGCAACTTCTCTAGCCTTGTTCATCCTTTTGCCTCATCTCCTTTTGTAATTAGCTATAAGATTCTAGAAGATCCCTGGAGGTTTTTACAACTCTATCTTTAAAGCTTTCTTTAAAAAAAAAAAAAACAAAAACAAAAACAAAAAAACATTAGCTTTCTTTTTTTATTGTTCTTTGATAACAGTGTAGCTGTTGCTGGGGTCTCGCTTCCCCTCTGCAAGCTCCCTCCCTTCGCCTCTGCTCTCCCCTCCAGCCTCACAATGTGTATCTTTCCTGAATTTTCCCAAGTCCACCGGCTCCTGCTGGTGTGTCTCCCAACCATGTAGGAGACTGTCATTTTGCTCTGAGTTCATTAAACTCTCAAATTGCACTTGTATATCATACTTTTCTTCTAAATTTGTGATTGAGAAATGTACTAAAAATACCTTAGAGCAAGAACATGTTTTCTGACCTTCCTTACTCTGTCTTGGGAAGATAACGTCAGGAAAACAGGAAGGATTAGCATAAAACAGTGTGACTATTTTGTAATAAGCCTTAAAGCCCAGGGTTTCCATTGCAAACACAGAATTTATAAACAAAGTTGGAGTGTGGTATTGTGTCAGGTGCAGTGGATGCAAAATCTCTGGCTCAGTGTTTTCTTCTTCAGCAGATGCAGTGCTAATCAACTCTTCCCTCTTATTCCGTAGATTCCGTCAGTAATCCGTTGAAATCAGTAACATAAAATGTCCACCTAGCAAAATTATAGGTATGTCTTTTATTAATATTGAGGCAAAGAGTAGTCATCAAATATTCCAATTTTATTATGATAATAATCTTTGAAAGAATGATGTCAGAAATAATTGTGCCACACAATGATTTGAAGGAAAAAAAAACTAAATGGAAACTAAAAACCTTGAGTCATAATGTAAATACGAGAAAATTTTAGTAGATACTTCCATCAACATCAGATACACGATAGATGATATGCCTGGGGCATGTTATTTCTAAAACTTTCCATTGTATGTGACTATTTTACAGATATGTTTTATTAAGTTGCAAGGTTTAGCAAACTGCTCTGTTATTATTTGAAATATAAATTTTAATAATTGAAAGGCACATATTGAAATGCAAAAAGAAATTACATGAGTAATATGCAAGGCGAATTATCAATTTATTCAAAAGGGGTTGTTTAGTTTTAATGCTGTGAGATACTGGTAAAAACAAGATTCTATATTAACAGAAACAAGTTTAATGAGAAAACACATTTGTTGATATCTCAAAGGAAAATCATTAAAATGATTTTAATATTTGCATTTGTCACTTTTTATTACTTAAAATATTATATGTCATTTTTAGTGGTAGCAGCAACTTCTCTGTAGACTAGCCTACTTTTCCACTTCAAGTAATATTAAAATAATTATGAAGATGCATGGATTTTTGTTAATTAAACAGACATAAAAATAATTTTCCACATATTCTAAAATGAGAAACCTAGCTTTAATTAATTTCTTTTGGGAAAAGTTAGGAGCATAAAGTACAGTGCAAGGGAAATTAACTACTATAATTCACTTAAAACATTCTTCTACTCAAATATTTTTCTATTTAAAATTTCTTAAATTAAGCAAAAACTTTTTGAGAATGTGGTGGTTTTTAATTAGAGCAGTTAATGTATTCTCAAATAGGAATTATCCATCTTTTTTTCTGAAAAATGTCTGGCAGTAATTTTTTAGGTTTTACAGGCTGTTTGATTTCTCTTGCAGTTACGAAACCCTGTGTTTCTATTAGAAACCAGATTTCGTCATGGGAGATATATGTGAATGATTTTGTCTGAAAAATGACTGCTTTTGGCATAATTAGGCAATACCTTTTCAAAGTGGGCAACACTCTATTTTCTTTAATTTGTTTTTGTTGTTGTTGTTGTTTTGTTTTGTAGGAGGGAAGTTCATCGCCCTAGTGGACAGCAGGAATCAGTTGTGTAAGCCAACACTGCTGCCTCTCACTGCTTTGGCAGGCAGTTGGAATCAGCAACCAGCGACAGAAATCAAACCAAGACACTGGAATGTTGAACACGGGTATCTGAACTGCTGGTGAAACACCCTCGTTTCTCCCTAGTGTTGCTTATTTCCGTATTGATAACCTTTATCTGAAACTTGATGTACTATACACTTGAATCGAGAGAATTTTCACTTTTTACTCTAGGAGTCAAATAATAAGAAATAATATAAAGTTCATTTAGGAACAACAATTGAACAGATAATACAAAAGAGTTGAGACATTCTAATTAAGGACGGTGTTCTTTAATCGTAGGTATAAGTTATTCAAATCTGTTTCCAATCATGAATATATCCTGACATAAAACTTTTACTTATTTCAAGGCACCATGTGTTGCTTTGATATATGTGAACATTGCTTAATAGTTTGATTGGATATCAGAAGCAAGTTTTATATGCTTTTAGTATATGACAACAATATTGCAGCTGAAATGTGATCCATGTTTTTAAGATTTGTATTTTATTTTGTAAGTGAAAGGGAGAGAGGGAGAGACAGTGAGAGAGCATGATCTTCTGTGCAATGCTTCACTCTCCAAATTGCCACAATAGCCACAGCTGGATCAAGTGGGCACCAGGAGCCAAGATTTCCATGTGGGTTTTTCCTATGCATAGCAGGAGCCCAAGTACATGAGCCATACCTTGCTACCTTCCAGGTGTATGAGCAAGACGGTGAATCAGAAGCAGGGCAGTGGGATCGAACCAGCATTTAGATAAGTGATGCCAACATTGCAAATGGCTGTTAACCCACTGTACTCCAATGCTGGCCAAACCATTCACTTTTAAAATAAGAGATAACATAGATGATGCTACTATAATGCTAATAAGGGATAATGCAGCAGTGTGTTTTTGTACTTTAAATAGAATTCTTCTTCAGGTCTATTTCTCTTTTAGGGAGAAGTCATATTCTGAAGTTGGAATGCAAGCAATCAGTTTGCCATAAGAGTAGTTCTATGTTATTGAATGATGAAGGTCTTTAGAGTTGGGAACACTTAAGTTTCATTTTTAGAATAAACTATACAGTCATAGTTTTGGCAGTGAAATATCATGTATAAATACTAGTAATTATTCCCTAATGTTTTACAATTCCACATACTTTCAAATGTCTCTGTATTGACTGGAGACCCTCATCAATTATTTTTACTTACATTGTAGTAATATAGATTGGAAACATCAGTTCCAAAGTCATGTTGACATATGGAGAATCAGTAAAATGAGTTATCTTTAGGAAAACCACCAAAAAACATGGTAATCCTTATTTTGTAACAAGTTATTGGGTTTATTTTGCACTCAGTATCATAGTAGTACAGAATAGCTTGAAACTTCAGATAATTTTGCCAAACATTTGTAAATATTCATCAAAACAATTAATCAGAAATATAATAGAAGGCATTATAATTACAAGCCATAAAAGAAAAAAAAATGTGACTACATACACTTAATGGATGCAAATAATTGCCACTATAGTGCTTTATGAAGATCCAAATTGTTTCCATTTAGTTAAGCCATGTCTTTTAATTTTATGTTATATTGCGTTCTAGATATCATGGCCTTCACTATTCAGACACAAAGTCCAAGCACATTTTATCAACCAACAATTACTTTTTTTCCTTATCTTAAGACAGATATTTTAGAAATTGTCTAAGATCAAATATTAGCTTCCAATATTTATTAGCTCACAAAGCATCTATTCCTCTTCAAAATTCTAATCTCTTTCTCCCATTCAAGAAATACTACAGAAGGTTTGTTTCTCTTTTGAAAAGATAGCAGAGGCTATTTGACGCAAAATCTTTTTTTTTTTTTAATGGGGCTGTTATTTTTTTGTTCAGCCTTAATACAACAAAGGTTTAGATCAGCAAAGAAAAAAAACATGTGATTAAATTTAATATTAAACAAAATTATACAATGTTTGCACTTAAAACACTTCCTTGCAGTGTTTTAATATCTATTCACACACAATGCCATTCCCCTGGTTGACACCAGTCACGCCTAGTCTCTGGGTTCCTGTTGCCTGTGGATTCAACTTCCATGTTTGTTGTTTTCCTTCTTATTCAGGTCTAGCCTTCCTGCTTCCTGACTGCAGACTTGGGTCATCAGTGTACATCAGATTCTCAGTCACAATCACCTTCTATATAAAATAGCTTCCCGGTTAGCTTTGCTTAGACCAAGCATCACACGCAAGAGAGAGGAAACTTTTAGTTTCAATAATGGTCCCTTTGACCCCAGGAATCTCCATGAACGCTTCTTAAGTATGTGATGTCAGCCTGCCTGCTGAAATTGGTATTTTTGCCACTGTCTTTTTAGGCTCAACTCCTATTGAGTCTATATGAATGTTAACCTCCACTTGAAACAGAACCCACACTTATTTTTTTCATGCAGGCCTCTTGTTTGCCTGGAAATTTTGATCTTTCCACTCAGATTCAATGCATTGCATCCTTAAGCTCCGACCTCTAATGAAACCTTGCCAAGTCATCCTCTGGACTTGAATTGTAAAGTCAACCCTTTTATCTCTATTGTTATATTCATATTCCTTGAGAGTGCACCATCCAATTGCATTTAGTACGATACTTATTATGTGAAAAAAAATACATATAACTATTCGAATCTGGATACTCTACTTTCAAAGTGCAAACAAAAGAAGATAAAACTGGCTTTAATTTTTTAGACCAATGAGGTCATTAATTTTTAGAAACTCCATTTGGAAAGTCTTTGATAAAGATTTGGTAATGGTCTCAGAACTTTCCTGTGGACTATAGCGGTAAAACAATCAAATCAAACTAAAACAAAAGATGACAATAGGAAAGTAATTTGCCAAGAACACCTGGTCTCATATTAATAAAAGAACATTATCAAGCTCCCCCAAAAAATCTCACAATGGAAAGAGAATAGCTTAGTCTGTCAGTAATTACTTTAAAACATCTCTTGTGGGTCAAATGCTAAATTCTTCATTCTATGTGTCATCCAAACCCATGTTAAGAAATCATGTAAATGTGGTATCTTTCTCCAGATAGAAACGTGCAAAATAGGCACTGGTATAGAACTTCAAAAATTTTGAGGTATGATTTTATCCACAGATTGTGTTTATTCAATTTTTGGCTGCTAATTTCAATTTTAGTCAAACAAATTGTGTATGAAACTTGACTTTCATGTAGTCAAAGCACAAGCTGCATTTTGTCACAATATATTGACTCAAAATACAATTTCACACATACATATGAGTCCTTTAATTTGAGAGTACTGTAAGCCATTATTTATACTGCTGAAACATCAGCAAGAATGACATCTTCAAGTTTGTCCTTCTTCTTCAGGAAAAACAATCTGTCATAGGGCTCTATGTTGATGTCAGACTTGAGAATACACCAAAGAGGCAGGGTAGAAGAAAATCATAATGGGATCCTTTATATCCATAAACTATGTTTGGACTTAAAATTGATCTGTGAAAAAACGCTCCTAAATGAAATCTGTTACTGGTTTATAATGAAATGTAAACTTTGCATTTAGTTATATCTCCTGGGAAAACTTTTCCATTTACCTTCTGAATTCCCTGATAATATAAGTGACTTCATTTTCTTTTTAAGAAAATGTTTGACATTATGGGAATTTTCTGTGAGCTCAATAGTTTTTATACAATCAAAACTGGGTATTACTATATCATTGTTAACACAAAAGAAAAAGTCATGTCAGGTGACATTTCACATCCATATAATCTTTGTAGATCCTGATTATATATTTACACGATGGGTCAATACAAATGTACAAATGCAAAAATGGGTAATTTTTGCAAATGATGCTGAGTACTTATGTTTCCTCCGTTTTATATCCACCCTTTGTATTAAAAATATTTAAAATGTCCAGGAAAAGAAAAGTCCTAGCAAAGCCAAGAAAACATAATGGTTCAAGTGGAAAAGGAAGAGGTTCAGGAGGGCAGACCAGTGTATGAATAAAGAAAATATAGGAATTGGACAACATTCCCTTCGGCAATAATTTTTGTTTGGTTTCTTGTAAAGCAGTCTGAATATCTTTTTATCTTCCCATTACTATTTTTAGAAACATGATTGTACACTTCATTTTCTACATATTTAAATTGTTCAAAACATCATTGGCTTTGAAGACAAAGTGTTGTCTTGATGGTATTTATAAGGAATATATATTTCATATATACATAGAAAATCATCTTTCATTTTTTGTCAATTTTGTTTTCACTCATAAAGATTTTCAACACTTGCAAGGCAAGTAGTTCATGAAACATCAGCAAGTAAAATCAAGATTACATCAAGCAATCTCCAGTATTTTAAATTACAGTCATGCTTAAAAATACTTGAAAGAGTCCAAAACTCAAAACTTCCCTGTGACAATGAACAAGTTATAGCTTAAAACATGGAAATATTCATAATGCATCTTATTAAAGTGTTTTATTTTTCATGATATTTCAATTCCATTGATCTCTAATACATAATACAAATCTGCAAGGAAGTATGTACAAGGCAAACTTTAATTTCCATCCAAAAGAATAATGTTGATTGATGTGGACACTATTATTCAATTACTAGTTTTATATTTAAAGGTACAAAGCAAAAAAAATTTCCCATTCATGCTTGGAACACATCATGAGACATATGTATATTTTAAGAAAATAAAATTTTTATACTCTGCAAAAATAAGTATAACCATTCCAAAACATCACTCAGATATTCATCAGTCATATGGGAGAACTTGCACATTGAAAACTGAGATGTTAAATTCACAGGTTGCCTCAAACCTTAAGATGTATTATAAATGCTAAATCATGAAACTCCTCATTGAAATCATTGGTCCTGTCTGTAGAGCAGGTGTTAAAGATCTACCTTTCTGGCACCTTCTCTAGATCAGGTGATGGTGAATGAATAGCTGACAGGCCAAGGTACTCACAGGAATGTAATGACAGGAGACTAAATCCAAATCTCCTTCTAACAACAAAACACTTCAGAAACTCCAATTATTAACTGATAAACTTCATCTCCAGTGAGACTTGCTTGCTATCTGTTCCTGTCACTAGGAATTTAGAATGCCATTTCATACACAAAACAAAGATGACTGCCATTAAAATTCACTCCTGGTATGATTGGGGCGCTAAAATTTCCAAGTAAAGAAAATGCCAAAAAAATTTATAATACATTTTTTAACTGACTCAGTCCAACACTTGGAAGCTGGAAGAGGCAGAACTAAAAATATTTCCTAAATACTTGTGGTCTGTAAATATTTATAAACTGGCTAAATTTAATGTTTCTCTAATTTTATTCATTTTACCTTGAAAACAATTGGCTTGTTAAGTTTCCGTGTAAGATTGGAAAATCCTAAGATTGTAAAATTCTAAATGTAGCTAGAGATTTGCGTAATTTGTTATTAGGATGTGAAACTGGACCAAAGATAAAACTTTGCTGTTTCATTTGTTTTTAACCGTCCTTAACAGAGTTCATATAATTATTCCACATTGTATTCATAAATCATAATATTGCTTGGTAGCCAAAAATTGATAAGGTTTCAAGAAAAATTGAGTTCAGAAATTCAAATCAATTTTTCATGGAGTTAAAACATTTTGAACATAAAATTAAGGAAATCACAATTTTAAGCTTGAAGCTAGTTACTTTCCAAAGACTACAAGAAATAAAAAGCAACAGGAAAAATCAGCAGTTACTTCAAGGATAAGAATTATTACACAAATATTAGATATTAGTTCCACTTAAAATCATAAACAAAACATATCTAAATAAAATATGTATAAACCGATCAATAAATATGAGCCACAAAACTTGTAATTTCAGAATTTTAACAAAATATAAGTAAATTAAAGAAAAATTAAAGTAAAAATTACGCTCCTCCAAAACACTAGTAAAATATAAGTAAAATTTTTAAAAAATAAAGTAATAATCATGGTCCTATATGGTGTTTTAATGTTATGAATTGTAAAATCAATTGGGGTCATGTAATTTTAATTCATTTAAAAGCTACTCCTTTATTTACCAGCACCAGCTGTAAGTCAGCTATGATACTATCCACATGGTTCCCATTGGTTTCCCTGTGCTTTCAATTTAATCTTCCTTTTACTGAATTGCTACAGATCACAATGGATTTTAGTCAGAAATCTGAGTTTTGCCGAGTAAGTGTAACTCATAAGTAAAGATAGCCCACCCAATAGACAAGATTGAACAGGGCAAAAGCTGTTGGGAAAAATATTCGAGAATAGGAGTCAATCTTGGCAATGCGGATGTGGATCCTGCCTTCCCGCCAGGAGCCGGCTCTGCAGTCCTCAAAGCAGCAGAAGAAGCTGGCGCAATCTTTGCCCTCCAAACACTGATAGCCGTATTCATCCTCTCCTTGGGGCAGAGAGATGCTGCTCATTGGAATCAGAGTAGATCCAGGGTGGAGACCTGGGGACATCTGAGCACGATAATAAGAGGTTTTGAATATAAGTAGCTTCGCAGGCAAAGATCAGTGTTACTCCTCAAGGCAAACTCTAGGATATTACTAAGAAACAAACATGACATTGATTTACATATATCAAGTATCTTCAACAAAAGTATGTTTTTAGAACATAATTTACTTTGTAACACATTACATTTTTGTATGAATTCAAAGGCTGATTTAGAAAATAAAGTCTTGAAAATCTACAATATGTTTTATACCTTTAGAAAATTGACCCATCAATGTATTGTTGACCAATAGCTAACTTTAAAATGTAAAACATATTTTATACAGTCTTCCAAAAAATTTCACAGAAAGCATGTATTATGAAGAAACCACAGCAGATCAAAAATGTAGGTGAAATTAACTTACTTTGTAATTGCATTTTCTTAAAATTTTTAAAGTAGCGTTGTTTTTATGATATTTTACACTGAAACATTTACAGTAATAAGATATTTGTTTATTTAGTACTAATAACAACGGTTGGAAAAGTAGACATGTTAATAGTGCAGAGTTTGAGGAACTGAGAAAACAGAAACAGTATGGCATTCACAGGAGTGAATAAATGCAAGGTGCCATATTGGAGATGGAGGATTCACGGTTGTTAAAGCAAAGAATCAGAAACAACTGGCTGAGGATTCTGCTCATTCCTCCAACTCATCACTACACAGTGCTGGACTGATCAGACATTTTTGGTGTGACAACTGTATGGAGGAAATTTTATAACTTAATGGCAAATGATTACTTTTAATGTTTCATATTGTCAGATAATGTAATTTTCCAGATCATTGGAAAAACAGATTAAACTTTTTACAAAACTGGGCTTTAAATAATATTTAAGTAATATAATTATGGAAAAACATTTTTTATCATTCTGGGCCAGAAAATATGGTAGATCAAGGCAAGCACTTCGTAGTCAGACCAACTCGTAGCTCTGCCAACTTGGCTGGCGTCAGCTAGAGCGGGAATCTGGCTTCTCTTCAGCTTACCTCCTGCTTACAAAAATCACAGTAACGATGCTTGGAGACCCAGTGACTGATGAAACAGGTGATGCATACAGCTTACTGAATAAAATATTTGACAAGCATATATGCGCCTATCAATGTGTAATGTTTATTGTCACTGATACTGTTTATCAGTATTATTGAGCCTTTTAGGATATAACACAATTAATTATAAAAGACATACCAAAACAAACAGGCAAACAAGCAAATACAATAACCACAAACACACGCCAAGATTTTCTGAAGCGTATTGCTACAAAATGAATGAATTTGAATAAAAAGCCAAGTAAATTTGAGTGAACATTACAGCTTCGGTAGTCTTTTATTCTTCACAACAGTTGCACCATAGAAGGGCCACATTCACATTTAACTGTTAGGATTAACTGTAATCAGTAGGTATTATTTAAATGCTAGCTATACTTTTAACCTGGTATCCAATTCTTCCTAACTGTAATCTTATAAATTGTTTCACCCTATATTTTGGAAAAAATAAATCTGCAGTCATGAGATTAAGCGATTTCTTAAAAATAAGGAAAATAATACACAATAAGAATTTCTTGAAATTTGGAAATCAGTATTATTCTATGAGGTAGTATAAGATCAAAGTCACTAATCATAAAAAATTCTTTTTAAAAATAATTAGGGGCCCGGCGCGGTGGCGCAGTGGTTAAGGTCCTTGCCTTGCACTCCCGGGATCCCATATGGGCGCCGGTTCTAATCCCAGCAGCACTGCTTACCATCCAGCTCCCTGTCTGTGGCCTGGGAAAGCAGTTTAGGACGACCCAAAGCCTTGGGACCCTGCATCCACGTGGGAAAACTGAAAGAAATCTGATTTACATATTTCTATATGTATCTATGTATACATATATATTCATATACATTTCTATGCATATGTATAACACATGCAAATTTGAAATTTCTATATTTCTACCTATATACAATATTCCAACTACAACTAAATTATTTGTCATAATTTGACAAGTGTTCACCCTGCTGCCCTCTCAAATAGCAAATATTGAATAATTAAAATAAATTGGTTAAGGATATATGCAAGGAAACAACATGACTGAAAAGAATATTTTCATTTTAATCACATGATTCTGAGACTACAATTGTTTCAGTTTAAAAGCCACTGACCATAGTCATTCTTACTGGTAAAGATAAGTATTTGTCTAGTTATTTATTATAGTGCTTCTATATTATCGATATAGCTCAATAAATAAAATCATTTTTTGTATGTGAATGAAATAATGCAAATAATTTAAGTGGGAAACACATCAGAATTAAATGTAACATGTTTTCCATGTTGCAAAGAATGTAATTATTAAAATGCATTAAACTGTCTGTAAAACATCGATATATTATTTTCCTAATGCTATGAAATTATGGCAGGGGCTTTGTGTGAAAACCTACTGGTTAAACTCCCACCTTTCAACTGCCAGAATCCCATAGAGGTGCAGGTTCATGTTCCAGATGTTCCACTTCCCATGCAGCTCCTTGCTTGGGAGCTGGGAAAACAACAGAGTGTGATCTGAAGCCTTGGGATTCTGCTTCCAAGTGGGAGACCCAGAGGAAACTCTTGGCTCCTGACTTTGGATCAACTCAGTTTTGGCCATTGCGGCCACTCGGGGAGTGGACAAGTAGATGGAGGACCTTTCTCTCTGTATGTTCTTCTACGTGTGTGTGTTTCCTTTTCAATAAAAGCAAATAAATCTTTAAAAAAAATCTGAAATTATGACTGATATTATTGCTAATCTCCCCTTTTTAGCTTAAGAAATGTTTAAATACATTAGATTTTCAGGACCAAAGTTAATGCATGATAGTTACAAAAATTTATGTTAATGTGTTATTAATACAATAGGACAAATTAAATGTCCCTCCTCCCTGCTTCTGTTTCTCCATTTCCTCCTCCCTTGCTTTCTAAATTGTTGCACATGAGAATGCCATTCTAAGCACAAATTTTCTTCACTCTTCTTTCACATAATGTCACTCAAGTATCAGTTGCAGTGTTCAAAAAGTACAAAACCCACTTTAGTATTAATCTGAAGAGAGAAAGTAGATCTTAGCATAGGGGAAATGTCACTCGTCTTCTCAGAATCTCTGATGACTTCCTGAAAGTCAAAGCATGGATGAACACAGACACGTGGAAAAGTGTACCCATGAATAATGGATCTCAGAAAGGCACAGGAAATGGAAGTCTAAATGTGGAAGCTATTCTTTTTCTCATGGAAGTTCTACAGATGAGTTATAGTGCATAAAGCCATAACCAGAGATGCTGACATCCTGTGGGTGCTGGCTCTAGTCCTGGTTGCTCTACTTCAGATCCAGGTTCCTGTTGATGCTCCTGGGAAACAAATAGAAAATGGCCGAAGTGTTTGGGCTCCAAACCTGTGTAGGAGACCCAGAAAAAGTTCCTGGGCTCCTAACTTAGTCTGATCCATCCCTAGTCATTGCAACCAATTAGGGAAGGAAACAGAAGATGGCTCTCTTCCTTTGTGACTTTGCCATGTATATATTTTTTCTTTTTTTTTTTTAAGATTTACTGATTTTTTTTTTGAAAAGCAGATTTACAGAGAGAAGGAGAGACAGAAAATTCTCCCATCTGTTTGGTTCACTCCCCAGATATCTTCAATGGCCAGATCCAAGCAGATCCCCAGTCAGGGGCAAGGAGCTTCCCCTGGGTTTCCCAAGAAGGTGTGGTTTCCCAAGGTTTTGGACCTTTTTCCACTGCTTTCCCAGGTCATAAGCAGGGTGCTGGAAAAGAAGTGGAGTAGCAGGGACAGGAACCAGTGCCACTATGAGACCCAGAATGTGCATGGTCAGGATTTAGACATTGAATGCAGGGCTGGCAGCTTTGCCTTTCAGGTAAATAAAATTAAATATTAAAAACAAACACAGATCTAGAGATGCTGCTCACTGGTTGGTAGAAAAAATAATTATGATAAAGAAGAATGGACAATTGCATTAATTAAATGTCCTCTGCAGATCAATTGTGAGTCTTTGAAATGCTAGTCATGAACCAAGCAAAGAGAAAAGAAACATGCTGACTGGCTGTTTGTTCATTCTCTCCTCAAAACATAGAAAAATCCCTTATGTTAGCAAAAAACTATCACACTAATTGTCTCATCCACCTATAATTTGTACTCTCAAGTGTATTTGCACATATATAGAAGTGATGTGATTCTGTGCTTACCATGCAGACATGACAGCAAAACCTGAGTTTTAGAATCATAAAGTTTGCATGCCAAGCATATTGGACCCACTGGTGATCAATCATGAAGAACTTTTGAGATAAACTGATAATACAAAAGGAAAAAGTGAAGAGCAAAATTCAAAGCAACTAAATCTTAAAAATTCAAGAATCAGAGTGGAGGATTAAACCTAAATAGATAGAACATATGAAAATTTTTGAGTAGCTGATATGCCCAGCTGAGGAAAAACAGAAGGAGCATAGTCAGTATTAAAGCCTCTTACAAATTCAAGATGTTATGGTGAAGTTTAAAACATTTGAAATTTTCTGAAAGAAAATCTAGGAAAAAACTTTTCTTACAGCATAGAGCTGGAAAAAATTGGAATAAAAATAGGATAAAAAGAAAATCTGGAATATATGGTTAATACAAGAAGGGTAAAATACATCTCATACATAATTGTTTTAAAAGAGAGAATAGATATCAACTGCAACAATGAATCATACAATTTTTCAGAAACACACGATTCATGAGATTTAAAGCTTCAACGCACACTGCTCCTCAAGAAAAATTTTGCACTCAGATAATTAAGATAATGAAAAAATTCAGCCAGCAATAGAAAAAAAAATCTACAAAGAAAAATGTCTAGATTGGCATTAGAATTTCTTGCAAAAATGAATCTAGAAGATGAATTTTAAGTGTTATTTAAAGTTTAAAAATTAACCAATGCAACACTCTTAATAGTAAGATGAAATCATAAGAACGGAGAAAATAAGAAAGCTGTTTTCTCTATCTCTTTATTCCAAGGGGTAGCCGCCTTGAAATGTGATGCATTTAGAATTAGAGGAACAGCGGGGAGTATAAATGTAGAAATGTTTAAAATTAGTTTAATTCTTGAAACATGGAATGAAGAGTTCCACTTAGAGAACTGTATTCTTTATCTGCACATTCAATTTTCCTCCTTCTTTGCTGAAGCCATACATCTTCTGACCATTAAAAGTATTTTATTCAGACAAGAGTTTTACTCAGTCATGAAGACCCTTCCAGTTGGAACAGTCTATGGATCTTTCAGTGAGAAGAAAAGCCTGAAGGTGTGTGTTAGCTGGAAGCAGAAGAATATCCCATAGCCATTTTCCCAACTGACATGAAACGACTGTGCAATCTATTGAAAGCATCCCATCATTCGCAAAATCTTAGCAAATATTCAAATAACCTTCTTTCTGAACTCCACATTTCACGAACATCCCATAATCCTGCCTGGGAACACTGCCAGGTACCAGTACACAAAAGAATTTTTCTAATTTGTAAAAATGATATATTGATGCAGGTTTTCATTATTCTACTACTGTTCAAGGTCAGTGAATGTTTATGCATATACTGAAAAGGGAGATTTTCTTTGCAGAAAAGGGGTTGTGGAGTGAATGTTGGGATAAAAGAAACGAAAACTACAACAGAATGTGAAAACACTTCCCATCCACTATTTCCATTTCATTATCAGGGTTCCAACCATTAGTAATATCTTATTTAATGATATATATTATAAGGATTTATTTATTTTTTGAAAGGCAGAGAGAGAAGACAGAGATCTTTTATCCACTATTTTACTATGCAAATTGCCCCTTTTGGACCAGGTGAAAGCTCTTAGCCAGGAATTCCATTAGGGTTTCTCACTTGAGTTGCAGTTTCTCACTTCGGTATATGGCCATTATCTACTACTTTTCCAAAAGCATTATCTGGATGCTATTTCTGCAATGATGCAACATTAACTTGAACTTGCACTCTGATATTGGCTTTGTAAGTGGTAACCTAGCCACTGTTGTACAATGCTGGTATTTACATTTTGAATCATTATGAGTCTTTCCAAGTTTATCCCCCTATCTCTAATGACATCAATTCACATATTTATACTATTTCTAATATTTAAAAACAAATATGTAAATATGCCATCATGTTTAAAAGCTTGTCTCACTTGCCAGTGTCATCAAGACAAAATTGGAATTCTTAGTAGGGCATTGCACAACTTTTCTGTACTCAAAATGGATGACTTCCTTAATGTTCCTACCTTATTTTTTAATTAAGTCAACATTTAAAAAATATATTTAGTTTTATTCACTAGAAAGATGACAGAGAGGGGGTGAGAGGTGGGGAGTGAGAAAGAGAGAGAGAGAGAATCTTGCACCTACTGGTTCACCCCTCAAATGGTGGTAATAACGAGAGCTGAGCTGGCTATAGCCAGGGGCATCATCCTTCAGCATTGTCCACATGGGTGTAGAGATACAAGTCCTTAAACCGTAGTCTCTGCCTTCTGGAATACACTTAAGCAGCAAGCTGGACCAGAAGTGGAGATCACACTGTATCCCTGGCACTCAGATACAACCATCAGAAATAGTGGCTTAACCCGCTGTGCCAAAGTCTCCTTCTCCATCACCAGGTTCCTATATTCCAGAAAACCAATACCCTAGAGAAACTTCTAAACTTATGAAACTGTCCTATATTTGTGTTGTCCCTGTGCCACCATTGATATGTACCCGCTGAGCATTTGAAACGTGGTTATTTCAACTAAAATCCTGAAATTAAGATTTAAAACATTTTTTCGATGAATCATAATCAACCCGGTTATACATGGATAATGGATGGGACATGGGGCAATCTTCATTTAAAAACTTTTACTTGAAAGGCAAAGTGACAAAGTGTGAGGGCAAGACAGACACGGAGGTGGTTTTAGGCAGGAAAGGAGAGGGAGGAAGAGAAAGCATCCACTGGATCACCCACCCCACAAACGGTCACAGCAGCCAGATTGGAACTGACAAAATCAGAGGTCATAACTCTAGCCATCACTCACATTGGTAAAAGGAGCCGTGTGCAAAGGGGCATCTTCAACTGCATTCCCAGGTGCATAACAGGAAGCTGGGAGGAAAAGGGGGAATCAAGGGCTCAGCCCACCACATATGGGATTCTGGCTTTGCACACGGTTGTTTAAACCGCTATGGAGCAAAGTTGGTTCTTATATTAGTCTACATTTTTATTCTCACATGTAAGTCTCAACTGGGCTCACATGATTTTCTTGGTCTTATAAGTTCTTCCAAATGTGCTGGTCTGAAAGCTGCAACTTATTCAAATAACTATTTAAATAATATTACATTTTCTGTGAGATTTTCTCAGCCAAACTTTCTTTGGAAAAAAGAAATTTTCTGAATATATTAAAATAAATAAAATGAAAATAAGTGTTTCACCCTGTTGTGAATCTCATTGAGATTGTGGGATTGAGACAATTTTTGTAGGCAATATTATAAGGTAGCTTAAAACTGACTCAAATAACATTGGTAGGTCACAGAAACCAGGATCTGTCTATTTCAATAAGACTATTTCAAGAAGAACATTTCTTTTAGATATAGATCCATTTCATAAAAACATAATATTTTATATTTTATTTATATTCCTTGCAGAAAAATATTCTATTTCTGAGATAGTATCAAAACTCTCCATGGGATGGTTGCTTCCCTCATATGCTCCTTGCTTATGTTTGTTTTAGAATGTTATTTACATTTTATTTGATTATCTTCCCTGTACATCTCTAATGCACTTTTCAACATTTACATTTAACAATTGCTGAGTGTCAAGGTGAAATTTTTTTATTCTTAAATTTTTTGTTCATAGTAGATAAAATGCATCCATTCCTTTTACATTTTCATTATATTTAAAGTCCAACATGAGTAAGATGGACTTCTCCAGTGGATGTATCAGACTCTTGATGCACTGAGATTTCCAGGGTTTCTCACAGCACATGTTGAATATCCAATTTCAACCTCATTCATTCTTCAGCTGGTACACTACTGCTGGCTCTTCGTGGCTTTTACTTTTTTCATAAAGGGCTTTGATTCCATAATTCCATACAGTTACTCCATATTCTCAGCTATTGTTGAAAATAGTTGACACTAATATAATTGAATCATATTCTTAGTGATAATTTAAAAAATATATTGGATGAAAATATAGACCAAAATATCATTGACACTCAAATTAGAGAGAAAGAAGAAAGAATATGAAAATACAGGGAGAAGGAAGGAAGGAAGGCAAGAAAAGCAGTAGGGAGACAGGATACAAGAACCAAACAATGGAAAAAGCCTGGAAGGTGGACGTGAAAGATGAAAGCATGGGGTAGGGAGAGAGTACAAGCTGACCCAATATTTTATTTAATGTGAAAATTATAAATATGTTTTTAAATTTATAATTTACTTAATGGGTTCATTGAAGCTAAAAAGTCTATTGTGTTAAATATGAATTCTCCCTAAAAAAATAGAAGACATTCTACGATTCTTATATATTCTGATTTACCTCAGTATAAGATGCTGTTACTGAACACTGAGTCAATTACAGAACCAGATTTGATTTTATATATATATATGTATATATGCATATATATACATATATATATATATATATAATGTTAGTACTGTGCCTGGTACAATGGCTCAATGGCTAAATCCTCATCTTGTAACCATTGAGATCCCATATGGGCACCAGTTCATATCCCAGCTGCTCCACTTCCCATGCAATTCCCTGCTTATTGCCTGTGAAAGCAGTAGAGGATGGCTCAAAGCACTGGAAACATGCACCCTCATGGGAGACCTAGAAGAATCTCCTGGCTCCTGGCTGTGGATCAGCTCAGCTCCAGTCATTGTGGCCATTTGGGGAGTGAACCAAAAGATGGAAGACCTTTTAATCTCTCTTTCTCTCTGTAAATCTGATCTTTCTTTCAAATAAAAATAAATAAATCTTAAAATATCAGTACCTTATAAATCATATAATTGAACAAGTAAAAATTACATAGCAAACTTGGTTTTGTAAATTTGCAAAAAAATATGCATTTGTCACTTAAGTAGTCAATGTATGGTATGCAAATTAACTTGGATTTTTTCTCACATAGTAGTTGAATGCTATCATTTAATTTTCACTTGTTATTTTCTACCTTTAGTATTTTTCTTTCTGGGCTTGATGCTAAATTTCAAACCTAAGCATACTCTTTCTCTTTCTCTCTCATTCTATTTTTACCCTGGCTTTCTTCCACCAAGATGACACAGGTCCAACTCTTGAATCTTTTACTTATGAAATCTGCGCTTGCATATATAGCATCATTCTGAACTTTACTTATAATCATGCTTGCAAAACACTCATAAAAACACAAGAACTTTGGCTCATTCAGTAAGTCCAAAATAATACCTTCAAATACCTTAAAATGCAATATGTATTAGCAATCATCCAATATTAAATATTAATTATTTAGGTAATGAATAGAATCTGCAAAATACATGTTATTTTTATGTTATTTTAATGTGATACAAATTATGGTAGCAATACAAATGACTTTGAAGATGGTGTAAGGAAATATGTATACCAAAAAATGCAAAAATAATTTTACAGCTGTGAGGTCCAAACACAGCTGAATTCTAACATTAGAGAGCTATGTTTATTTCTTAAAGTGGTTAATTGTGTGGGCTCCAGATGGTTACATATCTTAACATTCACACACAAAATAGAATCAAAATCAATATTTTAAGTACAATAAATCTACTATTTGTGAAAATGGTCTTAGCAAAAGAAACTACTCTTTACAACAAACATTGAATACAGAAATTTGGGAGATAAAAACGCACTGTTTCTGTTGGTCAAGCCTTGATTCACCAGTTTCTTTGTAACTATGGTTAGTATTAGTCATGTTGCCTCAAGGATTCCTATTATTCTAAGCAAACACAGCATAATATTCAAAATAGTATCTCTTAGTAAACTGGTTTATGAAATATATATCTATACACACACACACACACACACACACACACACACACACATTTATATGAAATACATACCGAGGCCCTGTTTTTTAGCTTTTTCTCTCTATTTGTCTTTGCTTTTCTGTTGCTGGTAAAGTAATGCAAGGTTCCATACTCCATCAAGGCTGCAAAAACAAAAATGAAACAAACAGAAACAAAGAGATCCATCGCAGTTACATAGGAAACCTTGGGTAAAGACTTGCGGGCAATTGTACTCAAGGTTGTCATGGTCAGAACTGTTGTGATACCTGTGGAGAGAGAGAGAAAAAAAAGTGAAAATGGAAAATAGCAAGCTACTCTTGTTCATCCATCGGATTTGGCGATACTGTAGTCATACATAGACAAGAGAGGCAAATGAAATATTTACTAAATTTATTTCAGAAAAAAATCACTGGTTACCATAGATACGTTATGTTCCATGTAGCGTTTGCTTCTGTGTGAGTTTTAATCATTTAAAACCCTGCGGATTGCAGGTTTCAATAACAACACTTCCCTTCCTTCATAGGAATGGGAGAGTCAACTTCCAGCTAGCACAGTTGCCTGCAAGAACAATTTTGTTTGCCACCTACTCTGCAGTGAGTGACTTTGCTGGCAGACACCTGTGCCCATAAACTGTGACTCAAGTGAAAGTAACAGCATAAACAGCATCAAAAAGATAATGTTACACAGAGGCAACAGCCTTCTTTCCCCTCCTCCTCTTTACCACTGTCTGCTAGCATACAACAGCCAGAGCTCCAGTCGGCCTCTCAGACCTTAGGAAGTGTTGGCATTAAGAATCACCCCAGGAAAGCCGAAAGCTTATCAACTGGACTGCCTGTCTCTGGAATGTCAACTCGGGAAATGAGCATTTTTTTTTTAAGAATTACTTATTTTTATTGCGAAGTCAAATATACAAAGAGGAGAAGACAGAGAGGAAGAGCTCCACCTGTTGATTCACTCCTCAAGTGGCCTCAATAGCCAGAGCTGCGCCAATCCAAAGCTAGGAGCCTGGAGCCTCCTCAGATTCTCCCGTGTGGGTGCAGGGTCCAAGGCTTTGGCCCATCCTTGATTGCTTTCCAAGGCCACAAGCACGGAGCTGGATGGAAAGCAGGGCAGCCTGAATTAGAACCGGCGCTCATATGGGATCCAGATGCATTCAAGTCAAGGACTTTAGCCGCTAGGCTACCATGCTGGGCCTGGAAATGAGCATTCTTCCTCCAACTGGAGCAATAGTGATTTACCATTTTCTGCCATATTCAACTGATTAATTATGAAAGTAATTTCTTACTTGACATGTTGAGTTCATGCTATTTTTAGCTCAATTTAGGTGAAGAATATAAGCATAATTAAGTAGAGGAATACACAGACATACCAGATGCACATCTATTATTCATAATTCAGCATTTATAATGGGATGTACCTCTGAACCACACTCCTTTGTGTCCTTGGAAATGCCTATTTCTCTTCACCCACTGACCATGTGATTCTTGGCACTTTACATTTAGGTATTCTGAGTCCTGGCTGCACGAGCTGCATTCCTATTTGCCTAGATGACTTTATTTATCAATTGTTTTCCCACTAAAGTGACCACATGAATGAAATCGTTTATTTTCAAAGATGTACTAAACATAATGGAAAAAGCTTCTGGGGGCCCAGGATATGTGTGTGTGTGCTTGTGTTATGTCAATATCTCTTCCTGGCTTAAGTCCTAGCCTTACACGTGTCAGGATCTCATATGGGCACTGGTTCTATACTAAGCCACCCTGCGTCTCATGCAGCTCCCTGGCTGTCGCCTGAGAAAGCAGTTGAGGACAACCTAAAGCCTTGGGTCCCCGCACCCATGTGGGAGACAGGGAGGAAGCCCCTGGCTCCTGACTTTGGATAGGCACAGCTCCAGTGATGGCTTCCTCTCTGTCTGTTCTCCTCTCTGTATATCTGAGTTTCAAATAATAAATAATTTAAAAAATAATTTTCAAAAAGGCTTTTCTTCTGACATTTACACAATGTTAACATTCATGTTGGTAAAAATAATAACAATAATAATAATATAAGGGTTACAGCAACATGTAAGGGTCTTTCTAGCACAGTAAATCTTTAGCTATTTCTTGCTCCTGCATCTTCATTTCTGCAACCCACTCTGACACCTGCTATCAGAAGTCCATCCTTTTGTTCATCTCATCTTTAAAGACTGGCAAAATTGGAGATGTTACTAATGTGGATGAGTCTTGGAAATTGTCTCTAACTCTACCACCAATCTATGTTGTCATTTCCATAGAACTTTCTTAACTACTCTCTGCTTCTCATTAAAATAACGGGCATAGTAATACTCTGCACGGTGCTTGTTAGGAATAGCTACATTAAGTATTTCATTGATTTATGGGTTCTTACTGTGGCTACTTAGGATCCCACTGCCAGATTTTTTCACACTGGAATTTTAAAGCTGCACTTTCCGCTCTGTTCAAAGCTTAGCTACATCGTACAAATATTCATGAGAGGGATATTATAAAAAGTTGACGGAATATCTACAAAGAAAAAATTGGTATGTACTTTCCCCAAATTGCCTTACAATTAGCTTTTATTTTAAGTTCATTTTCTCACCTACCCTCCCATGTTATGCTCTCACCAAAATTCAATTTGAAATATTTTCTAATTTCTCTTTTCAATCATGTCCCACTCCTACTTAATAATCATATTAATGTGTGGTTTGATTTTGCTCATCATGATTGAGCTACATTTTATTTCAGAAAAATGCTGTTATACTTCTGATTTATAAGGAAGCAAGAACTACAGCAGAAGTTAGCTTTAGGTTACCTGTTCAATTCAGTAATTACTGTCACCATGATTAGTTGTAAAAGAGTACCCCGGATTTCATGAAAGTATCTGAGATTCCAAGACAACAGGAAAGTACTTGAGCTGTTTAGAGGACCACAAAGCATATCTACAAAATCTTTGTTCTTTCTGCTGTATCTTCCCCTGCTCAAAATTCTACAATAGTCTGCCTCCACATTTGGAATAAAATGCAAAGTCCTTAAGATGAAGCACTAGGATTGATGTGATCTGACAATTGGCCACTTATCCAAGCTCATCCTCCAGCTATTTTCAGTGTTATTTTCCTGAACAGCAGGGACGGTTAGCAGAAAGTTTCTCTTCAGAAACTGTGGCCCTCCCTGCCTGAATTTCTTTTCTACTCAAATAACCTTGAAAACAGTCTCTTGGATCTTCAGACCACTGCCCAAATGCCATCTCCTCAGACAGATCAGGTCTGTGCAGTAGCAAACTTCCTAAATACCCACTCCTCCTGCAATTCTCTGACCATCCCTACTGTTATATCTTCATTGGTTTTATCACTCTAAGATTTTAGTAGATACTTTTATAGTTGCATAGTTCTGGTTTTCCTCACTAAAGCGTCAACACAATGATCATTTCTTAATGTTGGTTCACTTTTTAAAGCGGCCTGTTCCAAAGAAAATGCCTGACAAACGTTTGTTAAAATAGGTTTTAAAGCTCTTGATTGTCTAAGAGCCCAAAGTAACTCATACACCTTGAACAGAAAAAGTTTAATTTCAAGAAACCTGAAGTGTGAATGAGTTGTGTGTGTGTGTGTGTGTGTGTGCTATCTCAATATCTCCATTTAAACTCCCAAAGAACAGAGCTCCCAAGAACAGAGCCAGATGCTTCAAGTTTTATCTCTGCATTTATGTGTTCTAGATTTTACTACATCTATTAAATGGAGTTGTGTAGCATCTGCCACAGAAGCCACAAGAAAACCTCATTATGATTGAAGATAGAAAAGATCTCGGCTTCCTTTGTGTTCTAGAAACAATTATCAGGAGTGTGACTTGGGTTTTACTTGGGTTTTGATAGTGAATCAATTGATCAGCAAGTTCTCTTTGTATATTAGTATATGTACATAGGTCATAATTTTCTTTCAAGTAGGTGTGCATTAATTAGCCACTTATTTTCTTATTTGATATGAGTATTGCAATAGATTGCCAGAGAAATAGATGAAAAGTCTGTTTGATCAAACATAAATTATAAATTGCCCTTTCAGTCAATAGGGTTGTGCAGATAAGGATAGAGTTCCTGGATCCTAGTCAGCCCGTTCTGGCCCCTAGGTCATCATCTCTGTCTTTCATACACTTCTTTCAAAACGGTATCGCACTAGAGTCCTGGCTCAATTTTTGTTCTGATTGTAGTCTAAGGCAGCTATAAATTTTGAGCACAATAGTATGCATGTAATGATCCTATAATACTACAGCATAACATCGCGTATCTTACCAAGTGATGTTCTGGCAGGTACTGCATCTTTATTGATCCAAAAAGACACCCAAGAAAGAACAACAGTCAGAATGCATGGAATGTAGGTCTGAATAGTGAAATACCCCATCCGTCTGCTCAGATCAAAAAAAATGGTCATAATCACATAATCCCCTGGAAGAAAAAAGTGTTTTATGTCAGTGATAAATAACAAAAACATAGATTCCAATCCATATATTTCAATAAAAATGCCTTTTAATGCCAGCATGATTCATTGCTTCATTCTTTTTGCCTTACCGGAGATTGTGTGGGAAATTTCAGTTGAGTTTCGTAAGCCTACAAACGCAAACTGATATAATCTCCAGTATTTAGGATCAGCCACTTCTACAGAGGGCTTTTTCCATTTATATTCAATTTCATTTTTAGGATATCCATCTAGAGAAAAAATAAAATGAAAAAATGTCCAGCTACAAAGAAACAAATGAGTTATTGCAATGCCAACTTTTTAAAAATATGTATATATGTGTACTTAAAATATATATTGACAGAAAGAGGAGACAAAGACAGGATGAGGGAGTGGATGAGCTACAGGGCGAAAATATGCTGGTTTACTCCCCAAATGGACACAACAACCAGGAGTGGGCCAGGCTAAAACTAGAAACAGCCTCTTGGTCTCCAAGATGAACCACAGGGAACCAAACAGGGGTCATCCACCTGCCCCTCCCCACCCCTCCTTTCCAGGCCGTTATTAACAAGAAGCAGGATCTGAAATGGAGTGGCTAGAATTTGAATCAGCATTCTGAAATGGGCTGCTGGAGTTCCGAGCAGCACCTTAACCACCAACCTGCGCAATAAAGACATTACCCAAAGACAAACTCCTCAAATGTCTTCCTCAATGTTTATTATAAGATACAGGAAATACAGTAACTACATAAAATGTCTGCCTATACTATAAAGATTAACCATTGAATAGCTAATTTATCCTATTATGCTCTTTTAGAGGAAGTTTGTCTTTAAGTCTATAGGTTTTCCATGTGTATTGGGGGCAGCAGGAATTTCTTCTTGTAATCCTAAGTGTGTAGCTGTTTATAACCCAGGCTCATGAATATCATGTTTTATTAGGCATCTGCCTCGCAACTCTGTAAAACCACAGCTTGGAGTTACAATTTGGTAAATCTTCTGAGATCACAGTTGACTGCAAATCTCATCTTGAAGCTTCAATTTTTTGTGTGAATTTTTGTGGCTAAAATCTCTGCATATTTCTGATCATTTATCTTTCTTTGGGAGTATTTTAGCCACATAAAATATAGATTATTCCATCATGTTGCAAGAATAGCGCTCACAATCCAACTTTAGAAATTTGTAAAATGATGTTTCATGTTGCATTAGGACCCCATTTTACTCACAGCACTATTAAATGTTATCTAGCTACCAAGCCAATTCGGAAGAATCTGTTTCCCTTCTCTTATGTTCTCCATCCTATTTCTTTTACTCTCTAAGAACCCAGCCATCTTGCTTGCTGGTAGTTCTTATTCCTTACCATTATAGAGACTGTAGTGGTAGTTTATAGAGTTTGGGAACAAACACAGCTAGTTAGACATGGAACCATTGTGAATCTATGACACTAGCTTACAAACATGAGAAGACAATGAAATCTTGCAGATATATTGCTTATGGACCTTCACGCTTAGGCTTGCTTCTGTATTTTACTATTACAGAGTACCAGAAAAAAAATAGTTGGCAGTTATATTCGTCATTGACACCCATATATATTTACAAGGTAGATTATAACTTCTCTCATAATGACATTCAAAGCCAAAACAATGTCGTGAGACTTAACGTGGCAGTCAAAAGACAGTAGAACACAACATTATCAAATATTTTCATATAATATATTCTTTAACATTTTGCTGCTATTTGCTTGATTTATTATTTAATATTTAATATTTAAAAATTCATGCAGTAGTTATGGATTTGCAGTACAAAAAATGCTTTACTCTCTTGAGATGTATTTAAAAATCATATATAATAAAGGTAAGTTTTGTTTGCAGAAAGATGGATAATATCTGAGTTAAGTTTTTTTCTTGCTTATAGAAAATAACTCAGTATAAATTCTTCTTCATCTTTAATCAAAAGAAGAAAAGAAACTTTGAATCAAACAACACTTAATAAGCATATTTAATGAAATATACACATTCATACTTAATTTTATTTTCTCTTGTAAAGAAACAAACACATTATTGACAATTATTTTATCTAAGATAGTTACATATAATACATAATATCTGAAAACGGATTTTGTATTTCATGTTATGTTTTAAAACAGTTTGAAGCTGAGTCTCTGTGAAAATATGAATTATTTATCACTTACAGCTGGAAAACTCAAGTGGACAGGAATGTTCATCCATAGGAAAATTATGAAGCTGAAGATAACATTCTGCATTAATTGTCAGCCTATGTAAAAGGAAAAATAAATAAGCATTAAATCTGTGATGTAAAGCCAAAGCTGTAAGCCATGCACTCTTGTCATGACTCCTGTGGAAGTGAGAGGAACTCAAACAATTGGACCATCATTGGCTGCTTTCCCAGGTATGTTATCAGAAGTTTGACTGAAAATATACAGTAGTGAGAAGTGGAACCAGACATTGATTTGGCATACAAGTGTCCCAAGCAGGCGTGTAATCCACTGTGTCAGAACGCCCAAACTTTTTATTTTATTCAAAAGCATGATTTTGTGCTACAATAAAGGACTGTGATGTGTTAGAACACAGCAATTATCTAAAAGTCTCAAGGTCTTAATTGGTACTATTCATATCAATCGCAAATGAGTATAAAAATTTGAACATTTTCTTTATCAGTGATTTACATGTGAATTGTTAATTAAATTACTTTTTTACTTATTTGAAAGGCAGAGAGATGAATGAAAGGGGTAGATCTTGGGCACACTGAATCGCTCCTTTAATGTTCCAGCACCTGGGAACTCAACTTGAATCCCTCATACAGGTGACAGGGAACTAATTACTTCATCCATCACTTGCTGCCTCCCAGGGTACACAATACAAAGAGCTGAGCTGTGAGTTATGGGCTTGGTAAGTGCTAGGTAACTGCTATACTGGACACTCATCCCGTTACATACATTTCGAAGTTTATACTGCAGGATTTGAGCAAACGTACCCATGCACATATGCAAATGAGCACGCGCAGACAAGATTAGCAATAACGGATGGTTACATGTGGTAATTTTTTCTTATCATTATATTTTTTCATTTTGAATGATTCTCTGAAATAGATACACCTCAGGAAATGAGTTAATAAAGTACAACCTCACACATCACCCTTATGTATTGATCCCTTGTTAGATTATTTTACAACACTTTTGAAATCAGAGCGTCAAAATACAATAGCTTGATAGGCTCAAATATTTGCATATAGCTTTCAATACCGAATGCTTATACTATAACCTTTTCTGGTTTGAGTAAAGGAAACCAGAATTGCTTCTGGTTGTTTCGTGGTTTTTCTACATAAAACTAACTCTGAGCTTGCAGAACAATTTTCACAGCATTTCTCGACTTTAGATCTTAGTTAATGAAAGGAGGTCCACATACTTTGCAAGTTTAGAAAGGGACAGCTCAGGAACTGATAAAATATTAGCGTCAAAGTAAATTAGAGCAACTAAAATTTTTAAAAACTATTACCTTAATGTGTATAGAACTCGACCGTCATTCCAAATTCTTAGCAGACGATTAGGAGTTGTTATCCAATGAGCATCCGATTTTCTGGAATTTCTAAAGAATGTGTCCGGAATCCAAATTTTCCCTACCATATTACTGTTAAGCATTAGTACTTTCATTGTACTATTGAACTTCAAACGACTGTCAAACCAAGTTTGGGCAAAAATTATATCTATTGTGTATTCCTAAAATGTAAAAGAATATTAACATATTAGTAAATCTACTATCTTAGATGATTTCCTCAGAAGTCAAAACATTTATATTGTGAAATTTCTGAAAGTCAATATCACTTGAACAAGTACTTGTGGAGAAAAATACCATACAATTAACTTTTTTAATAAACATTTTTTTAAGTTTATATAAGTCATATAAAATAGAATCCATAAGTGGGATCACCCAGAGTGATTTTCTTTTTTTTTTTTTTGAAATTTTTATTCAAGGATTTTTAGTAAATGAAGACATTAAATGTAAGTAAAACACAAAAGAAAACTAATTAAGTGTTAAAAAAAAAAAACCTGAGTTCCAATTTTATAATACTTTGCAGTGATTAACTACAAAAAAATAATATTTATTTGGTGGTACACAACAAGGGACACATTTTAAAGAGCAAATAGACCATTACATATGACATCATTGGTGTATTTGTTCCTTGAACCATATGGAAAATTACTGGGCAGACTCACTAAGAACATCTTATAGCTTTGTAAACTTGTTCTCAGTCCTGACACTTTATTTTCTAATCAACTATAATGAATCCAACCACCCTTTTCACCTTGCACAAATGTTTATACTTTCAGAATCTAGCAGTACATCCTGCATTAATGACATATTCTGATTTAATTATTTGCATTTTAACACAGAGCAAGCTCATAACGCATTCTATAGCAATTGCTGGAAAGAACACTGAGTTGATTTTATTTGCCATGATTCCGCACTTGCTTTGTGGGATCAGGCAACAGAAACTGCTGAAGATATCAGCCACGAAGTGCTTGTCTGGAAGCCAGCACCAGTAGACATATGCTCAGCTGCCAGTATTCCTAATCAAAATACACTGGTCGTCATTGAGATCTGTTTTATCTACCATGGAACTTTGCAAATAGCTTTAGATACTTCTTAGCTGGAAAGTTTTATTTAGGATATCTGAAATTCACAATTGTTCTCTCATTCTAAGACGTAAAAGGAGAAGCTGTAGAGTTTGGGGGGTCTTGAAAGTTCATCCTTGCTACATACTTTGTTTTGTTTCTCTCAAGCCCTTTTAAGTGGCTAAGCCTCAAAATATCCTGCAGTAAGATAGAAAGATCATTAAAGTCTGTTCCACTTGATGTTAACTGAAGAATCTAGTTTCATTAACTTATTTGTATTACTATCATTCCCAGAAAATGCTCAAACTGTGTTCTTGTTGATGTTTCTATTTAGAATTATAATTACCTGAATATTAAATAAGCAATGCAGATACGAAATGGAACTTCCTTTCACTCAGAATAAGAAGTACTTCAGCTTTTAAGATAAACATGCTGAGATAACAAATAGATCATTAGCAGTTGAGACCCAATCAATATAATGAGATTTATTGTATCTCCTCCCATGTTAGCTGACTAAATAGCATAATGAGTGCACGCTATCCATCCTGATCAAACTGTGTCGATTAAAGTTTGTAGTATGGTCTCACTATCACAATGCCAGTTTTCCAACTACATACTTTAATCTCACATATGAAAATACTACATGACTCAAGTTGTTAACTTTTATTACAGTAAATCTATTATGTATTATAAGTATTGGTTAGCTCAGCATTACCATCTGTTGAAAAGCATGAGAACTTCACGCAAAATACAAGGCCCACATGGGAATTAAAGTATACGCCTAATTTGGTCATGAAGTTTGGCTGATGATGAAATCCTTATCTGTCATCCCCTCCCAAATGATCTCATTTTGGTCAAGACAGAGTGATGAGCCAAATCATGGTTAGCAGTGGATCTGGTTATAGAGTTATGATTTGCAGAGAATAAGTACTCATCTAGCCAATCCATAGCACAAAAGGCTTTACACTTAATTAAAAGGTAACAGTATCATCTGTCTTTTCTCAATCATTGTAACAGCACCAGTGTATTTCCTTGTATTACCAAGGAAAAGAACTGATTTTATTCTATTTTTCAAGGGATAAAGGAAATAAAAGAAATAAAGAATAAAGAGGTTATAACAACAACTGTTAGTGAATTATTCAAGGCATCCATCAATACACTGACAGAGGTTTAAAGCATATTCAGCAAGCCTGATTCAGCTTCCTATAAGAAGGGTGTATATGGCAAAAGGAACATAAAATTAACAAATTAGCTTTTTTTGCACACATATGTATTGTTTCTGTTACTTCTGTATTATACTCTGTTTATATTGATTAAAATAGAGATTCATTTTCTGTATGTACACTTAATAAATAGGAAATTAATAAGACATCTAGACTTGCAATTGGCCAAATGACTAGGCAATTTGGCAACCTACTCAATTTGACAATAAATAAATAAATAGATAAATAAATAAATAAAACATCATCGAGTGATAATGGCAGGAATAGACCTCATGGAATCAGAAAGTGAATCAAAAAGTAGGGAGATTAAAATCCTCATTTTCCTCTTCAATAACACAACTAGATCTATTACTTAGGTAATATAAGCAATGTGTTTGCTTAATAATCTTGTGCTGTAGGTTACCGTCACATACCCATAATATCATCTTGAATCCCCCACAGAAATCAGTGAGCTTAGCTTGGTTTGGAGATTTGCTATGAGACTGAATATTATGCCCATTAGTTAAGGGTAAGACATTATTATTGAGAGACATATTTAAAATACGCACACAAAAATCTTTCTAAAACATGAAACTTAAGAGAGAAAGAAAAATTTAATTCCAATCTAGTAACAACTATTAGTGGTTTTCTGCTTACATTTAAGATGCTTTTAATCAGAACACTCATAAATTGATCAGTCACCAATATTCTGTTTTTTATTCCTTCCTTTATTAGTGCATTTGCCTGTCGTTTCTATTTGAAGTCCTCAAAATGGAAACTATGGAAATAACTATTTATTGACCTGTATACTTACTCCATTTATATTCAATTATCAGATACTCCATTTTTATGAAAACAACATTGAAATCACCAGTCTAATCCTGGAAAAAGTAAATAAACACACACACATATACATATATGTATATATCCTAAGGTAGAATAATTTTGTTTATATAGGTTACCAATGATCTGTAGAGGTGGAATTTTACATAACCAAGCTGAAAAAGAAACATCGATTTTTGGCAAAGCACACTCTAGCTAACTTTAGAAAAACCAGTGAAGTCAATTCATTTAGGTGTGTTCCTTTGATAACTCATATTGCATTTGTAGTTAAGAGGAAATAGGGGACACTGTGCTCCTGCTTGCTTAATTACACCCAAGTTGGCTTCCTTGATTACATTCATATTCCAGGCAATTTTTCTCATCTTACGAAAAGCGAATTCTAATTTCCCTTCATTGTTTAGTTAAACTCTTCTACAAAACCTAGTTTTCATTAATCCCTGGTATGACAATGCTTTCCTTTAATAAACAATATCGCATGTTCCACAGAGCGTTTTAATGTTCTTATTATCAGTAGCAATTTCATTTAATTAGCAGTTTTTCAAACGACCACTGTCCAAGGTTACCATTATGTAATTACTCCACTGGGAAAACTAAATCTTTAGTACCATGAATCTTTTAAATAGGAAGATATCACAGAAATCTCTTGGTAACCATCATGTGAATGTGTTTCTAGAATACTAATTCAGCCTTGAATCCTCTCTCATTATTTTAATGACCATATTTTACATTTCAAGAATTCATGCAAAACAAGAACCAAGTTTGAAACAACAATAATGACAGCAAAAACACACAGTTGAGGAAAGCACAGACTTTTTCATACTGTTAGACAGGCCTCGCTACTAGAGGCACTGCCTGCTTAGAGACTGAACATTAAAATGGATTTACAGCTCAGGAATTAGGACCAACATACCCACACCAGTCCCTGAGTTCAGACCCTGGCTCCGTTCCTATCGCAGCTTCCTACTAACTCGAATCCTTGCAGGCAACAATGAGAGCTCAAGGAGATCACTAAAGTTCCCAGGGCTTGCCTCTTGACCTGCCCTAGCACCAGGTACAGTGAGTATTTGAATATTTTTCTCTACCTCACAAATAAATAAAATTATCTTCCCTTGACTCTCAAACCCCCTTCTATTCCTACTACTCCTGTTTTTTTTTTTTTTTAATGAACAATGAACGATTTTCCTGAGAAGAAAAATGAACATTTTAGTGAAGCATTACTATATAAGTTCTCCTATTTGAATGATAAAAACTTCAACATTTTTGTTCACAGGTATGCGGAATATGTTCTACTTACAGAACGACAGTGGATTTTACAGTACGTTGTTTTGGTCACAGATAATACCTGAAACCTCATTGAAATCTTGGCTTTTGTTTCTGTGTCATTGCCTTTCTACTCCTCGTCAAACCTGCTGCCTCCTTGACCAACTCAGAATCCCCTTCAAGTCCATGAAGGCAGGTGCTCCCTTAGCTTTCCCACCTTTCAATTCTTCAGTCAGCATTTTTAAGCCTTTTAAATATTTTCCAATTTTAGAGAATTTATTCTTTAGCCCAGATTTCCCCAGCCCAATATTTAAGATTGGCATCTTTGACATTCTTGGAAGACATTCCTTACTCTCTCACATTCAATTTATCCAAAACCAGAGTATATCCATTTTCATTAAGGTAACAGTGATGTCAGGCATAGTCCAGCCAGAGTGCTTTCCTGGCACTAATCAACGCAGACAGCTGTGAAAGCGAACCACAATCATGCATACAGCAAGGTGGGGCAGGAAAACTTGGATTTAAGGTAATACTGTAAGAATTAGCAGACACAGCAATTGTCAGATACAATGCATTGATATGGGGATTTAAGTGAGTGAAGCATTGTAGTAAAGAGATGATTTTACTGTTTTAACAATAATCTGTTATCAATTCAGACATCTTCCCAGAAAAGCAGGCAAATCACACGAAGTAGGACCAAATAGCTTCTTCTGAATGCATCATTAGTACTGGCAGCACATACTGTGCTTAACCTCATCTTTAATAAAGACCATACTAGCTGCAACATATCTCTTTATATCTTAAAGTGACACAATGTATAAATAATGAGTTATCAAATTCCCCATCCCCCCCCAAAAAATCTCTCTAATACTTTTAAGGCTGCTGTTGTCTTAGCCAGGTTAATTGCTACATACTGTGTAAAACCTTAGATATCTACTTCCCACAACAATAAACCAACTTCTTAATTGATCTCTCAAACCCTGACCTTAGCTTCTTGCATTCATTTTCTATGCTGTTAAGAGGAATGTTCTGAAAGTAAAAATCAGAATTAGAGACTCTCTTGTTGAAAAGCTTCCAGTAATTTCTGTTACGCAGAGGGTTACAATTCATAAAGCAGCATTTAAGCTTCCTTTTATAGTTGTTTATAAGAACAGCCTTGAAAAGCCTTTAAACATATCTTGCTCCATGGTTGTTTATCCCACACTTTATATGCCAGGGATATCAATTTGCTGAATGCCCTAAACTTACCAGGTGTTTCATTGCTCTGTGGTTTCATTCATACTGCTTTCTCAGCCAGAAACTCTTTCCTTCTCTGCCTGTTCCCCGCCCCTCACCTTTTGATGTCCTTTTTCCAGATATTTTCATGGACACACTCTGAAAGGCTCAAGTTTTAATCCTCTGACATAACACTTCCAAACACAGCTCATTGTAAACATGAGCCAAAAACACGGTAACAATTCTTAGATAAAATACTTTGTTTCCAGTTGCCACTAACGGAAACATAACAACTCCCCATGTTGGTCTGGATTCATGAAAAATCAGCTGTAAAAAACAACTATCAGCAAGTTGAGTCAAATTCTCTCTATTCTAAACATGCGTGTTTGAGATCTCCATATTTTTTACATTCCTTACTTACCATGTTTATGGGATCAACTGGTCCAATGCTGTTTACATAAACGTCAGTTTCAATTACTGTGGGCCTCACTGTAAAATAGCAACACAATGAATTTTCAAGGATTAGAATAGAGATAGTTCTGAGTAAACATCAGTTCTAAATAATTTTTATTAGCGCACACTATTTTGTCATTTCAACCATAAAACATTTCCCATTGTGAAATGTAAATGTATTACTCATAAAACCACCAAGAATTTTTCAGTTTATAAAAGAGTCAATATGTAAACGTTGATATTTTAGCTGAAAACGTCAATGCAAGCGAAGCGTACTGATGATCTGCGAAGGAACATAGATGCACACAGAGCAAGAATGGACTGCCGGTGAAGTGGCTGAAGAGGCCCTGACAGTAGACTGCTGGACTCCTGACGTTGTCTGTGCCTGTATTGTTGGGAGATAACGTCAATGACAGCATGAAGGACATGCAACTGTTCCTGAAAGGCACCCATTGTAAAACTAGAGGGGAAATCAGTGCGGAGGGGAGGGAATTTGGGGAGGAACACGGGAAATCCCAATGCCTATTCAACTATGTCATAAAGCAAAACAGAACAACATCATCCACTAAGCTTAGTTTATCCAAAAATATGTTAAATTGTTGGTTCTGAAATAGTTATAGAGAGTTTTAGGAGTGAAGCTCATTTTGGATCTTAAATAATATCTAATCTGCTTACTGTTTATCAGTAGTGTGTGCTGGTAAATATTTAACAAGTCTGCTTTCAGAGGGGGTGGAATGAAGCCCTGACTCACAGCTTTTGTTGATTTCACATTACAAATATTCCCACCATGATTGATTTAAAGATAACAAAGAGAAATCAATTGAAAGCAGAGTGGAAACAATATAGCATAAAATAACAATTGTAAGCAAGTCCGAGATAATTCAGGGGCACACACTAGAAATTGAATCATAGTCGTAAGAATTAAATCACATAATGTACCTTTTTTTCCTATATGCATATTTAGCTTCTCAAACCAACCCTAATTCCTCTCAATGTCACGTAAGATGCAAATGTTTCCTTCATATATATAAAGAAATATATATATAGTATACATATGTATTTAAACATAACCTTTATAAACAAATATATAAAATGCCGATAGAAAATACATAGACACTGACTATATATATTCAGGAACTATTATTGAGGAAAAGGTATGTAAGCGGACAAGGAGGGTTTAAAGAAAGAATGAACAGGACATTTGGTCGTCTCTCAAAAAAAAATGTTAAAATCAATTATGAGATGAAACTTAAAATGTTAAAGCAATAACTCTGAAAGTGGATTATAAAATACATGTCAAGCACATGTATTTGTGATCAACATAAAACAAGTGTGCCTGAAATGAAAAAATGAAAAATCCTATCAGTAAGTTCAATGTAGAAAAGTACTTAGATAAAGAATACACTAAATGATTATGAAACATGTATTTACAATCTGTAAAGATTTTTATATCCCATTTTGTAACTTTGAAGTGCCAGTGTTTGATCTTGCCTTTTCTTCTAAAGCCCTAAATCAGTAGAGAGACTAAACCTGACAATAAACTAAAACAAACCATATCTTGGAACTACAGTTAGCAATAGACACACACATAATCACTAGAGGAAAATAACAGAAATCTGTAAATGGAGCTTGATAATAACTCATTGCCTCTTCTATTGATTCATGTTGCACGCAGTAAATGTGGAAAATTACTTAAAATAAAGGTTTGCTGGAATTAGTCTCTTTCATATCATTGTGATTTTTAGAATCCAAAGTTTATTCACTCTTGTGACAGCAATAATGTGCAAAAATAAAAACAGATTATTTCAATTCAAAGCTGAAAATTTGAGCTAAAATGGAATTGTCATTGCAGGCTCATTAAATGATGTCTTGTAAGTGGACACAGATTATGTTTAACTCACTAATACATACAGAGATCAAAAATTCCTTTCTTTGCAGTTGTGTAGCACTGAATGAGAAAACCATGTCCTGCCACAGCAAATTGCATTTTTACATACAGAAGGCAGGAAAAAATGACATGGTATTATTTTTGCAAGGATTCTTTCTGTGCTGTGATTCAAAGTAATTTGGTCTAAGTACTTCCACAGAAGAGAAGTATATACACGCTCAGTGGGGAGTGGGCAGAGAGAAAGAAAAGATGCTCAGGGCAGCTTCAAGGAAAAGCAGCAAAGATGCAGACGAAGGAAAAATGTTGAAAGAATAAAGCACTGAAATCCATTAAGATTTCCACATCGTTTCAGGGAGGCTAGGGAAAACTAACTCCAGAGGTAAGTAATTAATGTCTGAGTCAGAAAACACAAAGAAAAATTGATTTTAAATTTTTTTTCATAATTGATCTAACCATGCTTTCTTGGATACTCGTTCTAAGATTAGCATAGCATTGTATGTATCTTTCTGTTCATCTGTACTTAAAATTAATTGCACAGTTAATAATTTTAATTTCAAAGAATTTTTTAAACACTTCTCTTGTTTTTTCCAGGATAAGAATATCTTAGAGAAGATGAAATAGATTCCTTAATGTAGATACTGCAGCACACACAGACTTCATTTTATTTGTATCAATATATCAATGAATTTTATTTACTCAGAAATTCATCAAAACAGGTATATCCTTGTCTGGGACACCGGTAGGATCTAAGTTCATGGGCTTTTAAACACTGGTTAATGTGCTTCTCTTCCAGTCCTTGGTCACATGCAGATCTCCTTTTGTAAACCTGTGCTGCTGAGAGGCTCTTGTGTGGCAGTGTACAGGTTCAGGTCCTAGATCTACTGCACATTCCAGCTTCCAGGTAATGTGTACCCTGGAGGGGTGGTGGGTGACGGGTTTATGTACCTGGGTGTCTGCTTCTCATGTGGAAGGATGTGGTTGGATTTGGGGCTCCTGGCTGCAGTTTTTGCCCAACTGGCTGTTGCTGACGTGTCTGGAGTGAACCAGATTTTGTCTCTCTTCCCATCTCCTTGCATTTCAAATAATATTAATTATAAAGCAGTGCTCAAAACTTTATGAAACATTTCTGAAAGTTCCTTTGAAGAGTCAAGTTTGTCTGAAAATGTTCCCTCTGAAGTATTATCTCTGACACTCAGCTGATAAAATAGGAGAGATGTTAGTCAATAGTCTTATTTTTTGGTGGTCTCCAAGCATAATACAATTTGGACATTATGCTAGGTCAGTAAAATAAGTTGGAAGTTCCCTTTCTTTTATTTTCTGAAAGATATTGTGTAGGTTTGCATGTTGTCTTATGCATCTTATAGAAAATCAACAGAATATAAATGAATCAGAATATAGAGTCTGCATGTTGGGCAGAGGTCAGCAGGAGCTGTAGGCAGTTAAGTTGCAGCTCGGGATGCCAACAGCCATATCCAAGAGCTGCTTGGATTCCCAGCCACTCCCCTTCCAGTCCGGCTTCCCAGTGATGAGTTTGGGAATGCAATGGATGATAGCCCAAGTCTTGAGTCCCTGTGAACCCTACGGAGATGGAATTTCTGGCTCCTGGTGTTGACTTGAACCAAACTGTACTCCCTTTCATGAGTCAAGTATAAAAATACCTAAATTAAAGATAAAGATGCAATATTTGGCCTATGCTGTCAGGCTTTGGGTCATTTTCCTGTTATCACACTTGCGAGGGCACCAGGTGAGGAACATCCACAAAGCAGACCCGCAAGGGTGGCAGGTGGTGTGTTCTGTCTGCTAGTCAACGGGCGATAGTCACGGTTTTGCTGGTATTTAAGAAGTGGTGGGAAGATCTTTCTTCTCTCTCTTTTTCCTCTCTTTTTCTATCTCTTCTTCTTTCTGCGTCAGTCTGCCTTTTAAATAAATACATCTTTTTAAAATGAATAACATTTATGTCACTCATAAATACAGCTGCAAAATGATAAATAATGATCATTAAATAGACTCTAACCCCACATAAAATACATAAAGTTTCATGACCAAGAGGTCTTTCCAAGAATGCAAGTTGTGTTCTACTAAATCCAAATAGGAAAAAAAAATGAGATTATTTCCAAAAATGTTGAAAAGATACTTATCAAATTTCAATACCACTTCCTAAATTAAAAATTAAGATGGATAGCTGGGTTTTTTTTTTTTGAGATATATACACACTAAAGACATTTCCTCTAAGATTCAAAATATGAATGTTGACCACCAGCTCCAATATTTTTGATACTAAAGAAGACCATCATTGAATGCTATCAGCTATGATATATCAATTAGGTACATGAGTTAGTAAGAAAAAGTGTAATTATTTATGTTTATGAGATGCGATGTCTTAATGATTTAAGTACTACAAATTTACACAGATAATTTTACAAAGTAACATAGCAATATAAAATAAACAATATTATTTATCAATACCATGTTCAAGAAATCATAACCTTCAACAGAAAAAGCAAAACTAATTAGAATTAAACTTAATAAGTGTAAAAATGTATATACGTGTCTTTAAAATACTTTGGATGACACATAATCAATGTAGAAATTGATACTAGCATCCCTATCCTTGTGTTAAGCTTTTCAATATTAGTTCTCCCCAAATTAATTTGTGTATTTTAAACAACTACAATATAAATACCAATAAAATATTTTTCCACAAGCTAAACTTGCTGAAGAAAAAGCCCATTTAAAAACACAAGAGTAACCACAAAAAAATGGGTAAAGAAAAAGATAGAACAAAGTAAAATATGAGATGAGACTAGACCTATAGGACATTAATATGAGTGATGTAGTCTCAGGGGACTATTGTACCACACAATGATATAATGTAGTTATACATAAATATAGAAGTAGAGCAGAGAATGAAATAGAAGAGCTAAAAATAACTAAAATACACAAGAAAATGTAATGTAAGTCAAAGTTGATGTTTCAAGCAAGAAAAAGAAATATTGCCATTTTAAGTAAATAATCCTGGCTCTACAGAATAACTCTGCAAAAGGTGAAGTTGGATTTACACTTTACATTGCAGATAGCAATAATTTCCAAAAGGGTCTGAGACTAAAGATGAAAAAATAAAATTGCACAAGTACCAGAAGTAAACTTTACTGGGGCCATAAAATTACCATAAATTGGCTTAAAACAACAGTGGTTTCTTCTTTCTCTTCTGGCTACCAGAAATCCAAAATTAAAGTTTCAACAGGTTATACTTCCTTAGGCAACGCCAGCTAAGATTCTGTTTTTTGTCCATTACAGCTGATGGTAACTATAATATCCCTCATGCTAATGGGCCTTCTCTCGGGGTTTTTCAAATCACTTCAGTCTTTTTTATCTGTACTCATCTGTTCCTTCTTCCTACCAGAATATGTGTCATTGGATTTAGATCCACAGGGAAATTCCAAAGTGACCATCTTTTCAATTATGTTCACATGCAGTGATTCTGGGATTGGGATATGTACCTGGATTTGTGGAAGCTGATATGTAGCCTGCTATAGAGTCTTTCATGGATTAGAATTCTCTTGGTACAGGTGTCAAGATGAGGGATTAAGACAACTGCATCCTGTATCTCGTATCTGAGAGCCTGTGTTTAATTTTTGATGCCATGTTCTGACTTCAGGTTCCTATAGATGCAGCCCCTGGGGAAAAACCAGGATGACTAAAAAAATGGGCTCTTGGTTCCCATCAGGGACACCTGGATTGAGTTTCAAACTCCTGGCTTCAGCCAGAAACAACTCTAACACTCCTGCCCTAGCTTCCACCTCTAATTGCCACCTTCTCATATAAAAATTAAAAAGAAGTCATAAAACAGAGGTATAGGGCCCAGCGCAGTAGCCTAGAGGCTAAAGTACTTGCCTTGCAAGCACCAGGATCCCCTATGGGTGCCTATTTGTGTCCTGGTGGCTCTGCTTTCCATCCTGTTCCCTGCTTGTGGCCTGGAAAAGCAGTCAAGATGACCCAAGACCCTGGGATCCTACACTTGGTTAGAAGACCCAGAAGAGGCTCCTGGCTCCTGGCTTTGATTCGGCTCAGCTCCAGCCACTGCAGCCATTTCAGTAGTGAATCATTGGATGGAAGATCTTACTCTTTGTTTCTCCTCCTCTCTGTGTATCTGACTTTCCAATTAAAAAAAAAAAAGAGGGATAAAGACCCTGAAATCCATTATTAAATGAGAAATAAATATGAACATAAAATTCTACAGCATGATATTAATTAAATGAACCCTGAACTAATGACATTATGAAACATTTAGTAGACAAAAAATAATCAATAAAGATAAATCATTTCTGAGCTAACAGGATGGCCAAACTAAAAGTTCTGAGAATATATATCTCAATATTCAGACTACAGGAAAATTAGAACTCTTACACACTATTTTTAGGAATTGAAAATAGTAATCTTTCTGGAGGGAACATTCCTCAATCAATTCTGAAGTACATATACGAATCTGTTTTAATCCCGAAATGGAATATGTGACAATTAATTCTGAATTAATCATTCACTAACATGATTATTTATTTATATATATTTATGTATATGTATATATAGAGAGAGAGATATAAATGTCCTAAACCATTAATTGCTTTACTGTTGGTTATTTGCAAGATACAAGAATCAACCATATATTGCCTAAATTATAATATAATTCTACAGTGGACTATACTAAAATGTTAAGTAGACTATGGAAGATCTAATTGAAATGAAGCAAAATAGAAATTAGCATTTAAAGTAGACCATCTTTCTTATCTTCTCAGCTCTGCAAATAAATATGTAAAGAATTAAGCATAAGTCAATGACCTGTTTGTCATGAGAATGGGAACAAATAGAAGGCAAGTTAGAAATGAAATATTTCAATAATCAGATATTTGCTGGTAATAATCTCACTTCTACAAAAAAAATATTAAAAATAAGGAAAGCATAAGCACAAATACTTGAAAAATACTGTGCAAAGTGAAGAATAAAGTCACGCTGGAGAGAAGAGGGAATGTAGAGCTAACTTCAGTGAATTGGGGGAGCAATAAAAGAACATGAATGGTGCAAGTGTTCATTTATTTTCATAGGTTCATAATTGATCAATAGAGATACACCAAATTGCTCAAACAGAGAATTGTAGGGTCACAATATGATGAGCAGTTTTCAGAAACTTTATGAAAAACTTAATATTATAAAAGCCTGCAGGGATGTTAGATATCTTTTCCACCAAAATAAACTCAGGTTTTAATCCTGTTTTATGCAAACTTTTAAAATACCCTCTTACAGTTATTCCTTATGCTATAATTACAATTAAATCCATCAAAGGAATGCGTCATCACCTGGCAAGTAGAAAAGCAATAACTGCCACAGGTAAAGAACGTTAACAATCCTAGAGAAACAAGCCAGAGTGAGGCGACACACATGTACGCAGTCTCACGGCATGTGCTCGCAACACAGCAACACAGCAACTCATTGAAAATGCAGAACTGGAAATGTCATGGAGGGAAAATACAAAATTAAAAACACCAGTAATAAAAAAGATACAGCATCCGGCACTTTCTGCTATAATACACATAAATGGCACAACATCACTGCTGTGGTATTCCTAGTTAAAATGCATAAACCCACTGTATTAGCACTCAAGTCAGAACTCTAATTCAAAGTCCTTGGAAGTTTCAAAATTTATTTTGCAGCATTTATTTATCTTCTGGTCAGAAAAAATACTGACCAACTATTTGATTTTCTGTAATGATTTTTTCAGTTTTTGAAATCAATGCTATGCTAACAAACACCAATATATTACATTTTCCTCTCTTCTCATCTCTGATTTCTGATGTATACTACTTTTTACTTAAATAATTTAGGATACCTAAAATTTAATAATTAAGACATTATTAATTATTATGTCTTATTGACTTGTTTTATGGAAGGAAGCTGTACTAGTTATACGTATTGATGTGTAAGTACAAGCTTTCTCTTCCATTAATGTCCACTTGTTTAAAATTTACAATTTAATCTAAATTTTAAAATGTCTAATAAATAAGTATTTTATACGTTTATTTTTGTATAGTCACCATACAGTGCTAAACAGAATTCCATAGCTTATCCATTCCTTCAACCTTTGAATAGAACTTTTAAAACTTCACATAAAATTACATCAGATAGTTCTCTAATAGAGAAATATATTTAAACTCCTTAATTTGGAAGTCTATTTAAAAGACACATGCAAATTTTTCTTTATAGAAAACACTAATACAAACTAAGCAACATATAATGTTCATTAATTTGGTGTGGGAAAAGTTCCACTTGATAAAGAGTTCAACTTTTGTATGTTGATTATGGATTTAAAGCCAAGTTCAGTGAAATTCTTTGCTTATTAATGTTTCCTTGTTTTAAAGAGTCATAAGGAAGATTTTGCTATTTCATAAGTTTTACACATAAATGCAAAGGATAACAATTGATTGCTTTGAAGAACAAAGCTTGTTTTCTACATGAATCATACTATTATTTTTCAAACAGTACATAATAGACACACTACTGGAATTCTTACTTTTTAAATATTAGATCATATTTCTCAACCTTTTCGGTACTTTAACAAAATCCTCCTATTGCAACTCTTACTGTAGAAGTTACAAAATAATTATATTAAATATCTTTATAGGTTGTTTTTTTTTTTCTTCAAACTATGAACGCCGCAAACTGACCATTCCTACGAATAATGTTCAAATCCAGAAGGCTCTCTGACCTACTTCAGATGCTCAAGTAATATGATTAATGACCATTAGTAAGATTTTTCATAGCAAGCAAAACCTCAGGCTGATAACACAAACTCACCACCTATATCTGGACGCAGTTTGTTGTCATATCCTTGAAGCAATGAGTTGAGAATTTGTGTGATATCTCCTTCATGGATTTTTGGTGCCAAGACCCAAGTTTTATTCACCGTCAAATCCTCATCATCTTCATCATCTGTTTTATCAACACTAAACAATTCAAAGAAAAAACTGATGTCAGAGAGTTGAACTAATACATATGTATAATATATATAAATATTTTATCCATACATTTAGAAATATTTTAAGATAAGCATAATGGCAAAGAGAGTGGTAACAGTGACAAACTCAATAGCACTAATTAGTAAGACTAACACTTCCATCATCTTGTATTTTTTCCCAATATTAAAATGCTCAAAATTTAAATATTAGCTGCAAAAAATGCATACAATGAAAGAAAAACAAGATAGATTTTGACTCGCCTCACAACCATACAAAAGGAAACATACAAATAATGGATTGTATAAGTGAACAGATTTGAACACCTTCTCTACAATCATGTTTAATGACCACAAACCACCAAGTCCAAGAATAAAAATTAACAGGTCAAGGTGCATTTGACAATCCTATAATATTCATGAAAATATATGCATAGAAAAATTTATGAAACTATATACATAGAGAAGAGCACTTAAGGAAAGATGAATGGGAAATGTTTCAAAGAAAGGTAATTTATACTCCTATACTCGCTCCTTTTAAGTGATTCAGGAAATCATGAATGGGTGACTCATTGATCCATACACAAGTAGCACTGGGAGCATAAGTATCAGATTTTCAAGAAGTAAGACTTGAATGATCACAACAACCCTGGCTTTATTTTGTAAATGAGAAAGCCTGGGTAACTAGCCAAAGCATCAACCCATTTGTAATCATAATTCAGGTGACCTCTGTCTCTCTAGCTGTTTCCTGCATCCAAGTCTTAACAAGCATAAAGAATCAGCCCAGATTGCCTTAGAAATGTGCAGTAGTATAGATTTCCATCTTACGACTCATAGGAAATAACAAGCTTCGCATGGTTAACCATTATAACCCCATCTTCCTTTGAGTAAGATCATTCTAGTCTTAGTCACTAGTTTAGTAGCTAGTTAAAACAACAACAAACACTCTAAAGTTCCAGTGAACAGCAAACAGTAAACACTAATGTTGGAAAAAACAAGTAAATGTACAGCCTGTTAAGTTATTTACATATACTTCAGAGTCGGGCTCTTTTCCAGGAGTAAATATCTAAGGTTTTGTCTCAATATCTTTAGCTAACCTTTGTAAATTATCCATTTAGGTATCTTTTGCTTTGGAACCAAACATCTTGGCAAATGCAGCCTCCCCTCGATCTATAGTGAACTTTCAAATTATACTGCCTCAATCCATCTTCACAAAGCCCTATTGTTATTATTAACAGAAGTTGAATTTATTGTTATCTTCAATGCTTTTCCTCCCCTCTTGCTGTTTTTGTCTAACTTAGGCACGTGACCTGTAACTTCTTCATGCCCGAGAATTTCACACCTCTCTTCTATTGACCTTAGACATGTCCCTATGACTTATTTGCCTAACGACATATAAAATTGAGCTGTATCATTACTGAGTGGAAGGTTTAGTGTCAATAACCGTTTTCATGTCTCTTGTCCTTCCACCAGAAGATACACCATATTCAGAGTGTTTAATTTCTTCCCTGCTGGAGTGAAGGTGACATGGAGAGAACCACAGCTACAATACAATGGACACTAAGAATGAGCCAGAAGTAAATATTCCGGATTGTGAATCAGAGATTTGGGAGAATTTGTTGTAACACCCTAACCTAATCTACTCCAACTGATAGCTGCTCTGCAGCTCTCACAGTATTTTCATTTAGTGTTTGAGAAAACAAATTGAAAGATGTTGGATAACATGTACCTCAGTTTTCAACTCAAAAATCTCATCAGTTCTTCTCATGAATGCCAACTCATCACACAGTCTTAGAAAGTTCTTCCTCAAAAAAAAAAAAAATCTAGCTTCCCCATATGAGGCATAAATTGAATAAAGAGCAGGTGCTTGTTTTGCAACATCCTTAACAGAGGATAATTCTTATCCTTGCATTCCATTACTTCACACAAGGAAGAATAACATCTGAGACGTCAACATGACCAAGGCAATATCATTAACTTCTGATGCTAACACCAGTACTCGACATAGGCAGTATCATGCTGATTCCAACACGACAGAAATTCATAGATGGATATGAATGAATGTTGTGCTTCTGTTGAAACACTCTTAAACAAGAAGCTTTAATGTCTTTAGTTAGCTATTAAAGTAATTATCCTGCAATATTTAACATGTGGTGTATACACTGCTGAAATATTACTGCACATTTTTCCAAATAAATTCCTATTGCTTTTCTAAATTTATAACATATATTTATTGTTTAACTACTGTACTATAATCCTGAAGTCTTAAGATTTCCTGCCACTGTGAGTTTCTTGAAATTTTTCTTACCTAATTAGACTTGCTAAGATGTAGCCAACCACTGAAATTTTAGGTTACATCTGCCTAGCATGGAACATCGGTAGCATACAGACAGGCTTGATACATTTAAGCATTAGACCTTTCCTTGAAGCAGGAGTATAATAAATGAAATTTCTATGAAAAATAATGACTTATCTTTTTTTGCTGGAAGAAGCATTTGGGAATTTAAAGTCACAGGCTCATTTAATCGCTACGTTCTTTTCCCAGTAGCACAGAAGTAATATGACAGTAAACTTCAGTAATAATATGATGATATACTTCCTCTTTTGCCAATAACAGAATGGATTTGCATTATAGTTAATTTATCTACATCTTCCCTCTAAGCTCTCTAAATTGACTTCAGAATATTCATTTATTACTTTAAATATTGGGACTTTTTATTATAAAGTGATAGTGTGCCTGCCACCTTCAGGTCTTTTAAATCTATGAGATTCTTGTAGCTTCTGTCTTTTTTAGATCACTATATATTTTGAGAAACAGGCATGATTTTCTCAAATAATTTTCCATGAATTTCTAGATTTGTGCTCAAGGATTTTTTTTTTACATAATTTTATTAACTTGCATTCTAACCTTTGAGAACATACATTTAGAACCTGATTACATGAAGTTTTTTGTTTATTACAATGATAAATGTTTTCCTTCTTATCTTCAGGGATTGAAAATACCTATAATGCATCACAGGAGTTTACCGTGTTTCAAGAGCCTGTGTCCCATTCCATTCAACTGTTATAATTTAAGTCACAGTTGAGAGAACTACTGCAGCATCCCTGAAAATATGCTACTTTGTTCCCCAGCCATGCTAACATCACTTCCTTGCCAGCCAGATGCCCATTTGGGGCATCAGAACACAGCAGATCCAAGCTGTCCCAGGCAGCAAGTGAATGAAGCAGGAACACAGTGTGCCCTCTGTCCTCACCGAAACTTTCTCACTAAGGGCTCTGCCTCAGACTTTCTGATAGTAGCTTCCTTTCTCCACCTCTGCTTTCTAGATGTCAGTAACCCATGAGAACTGGAGACCTCTCCTGTCCGGATACAACCTTTGCCTCCCATTTCCCAGGCATTTCTTTCAAACACACCTTATGTATATAATCTTCTGCTTTTTACATTCTTCAATGATAAACCATTTTCTATTTAAGTGTTTTAGTTTCAGAGAGAGAGAGAGAGAGTTATGCTACTCTGAAGGTGGGAGCTAGAAGCTTCTTCTGGGTCTCTTTTGGTGTTGCAGGAGCCTGAGTAATTGGGCCATCCTCTGTTGCTTTCCAAGGTACATTAACTCAAATTAGCATCAATATGGGATGGTGGCATCAATTGCTTTAACCAGTATACTGCAGCGCAGGCCCTAGAAAATTGTTTTGATTGCAGGTGAAATACACTGCTAAGGCCGGTTGTAAACCTCATTGCGGCAAAAGGACAGGTGCAGTTAGTTGCAGTGAATATATTGTCTATACCCATATTATTCATATACTTCATATTCACTACTATTCAGCTGTATTCAGATTATTATGTGTAAATAATTTGGTAGTAAATGCAATAAGTGTTTTTGGCTGCTACTTCTACTTCCATGCATTTATCTCATGGTGATTATATACTCATGGAGAAAATGTCCAAACTGTTTCTTTAGAAGTAAACATCAAAGTTATCTTACATTTGTCACTTGGGGTTAGCACAACCTTCTCTTCTAGAAATAAATATGGCGAGTGACATTTGTAATAAGGGAATCAATTAATCAGGTTGCCCTAAATGATATGTAAGCACATTGGATCAAGGAATCTGATCTCTTGCCTTTTACACTCGGAAAATAAGGACATAATTATGTCTAGAAATCATAACTTGTTCTTTTGTTAATTGGAACATTTTTATTGTTATCATTTTAATATTAATCACTATCATGAGAATTATTTGGGTATCCTTGTTAGCATTCATGTAATCAATTGAGAAAAACCAACCGTTAAGATTGAACAAACCATCATTTCATACTCAAAACCTATATTTTACATAACCTTACTTATGACTTAAGAGATAAATTCAAGTACCAGGTTTCAGTCTAGTGGTCAGTGCGCTGACTTTCCATGACAGAGTTCCTGAGTTGGAGTCCCTGCTGCAGCTCCAGACTAGAGCTCCCTGAGAATGTAGACTTCGTGACATGGTGATGCTGGCTCAAGTAACTGAGCTTCTACAACCCCAATGGGAGAGCTGGGTGTTGGAGGGCTTGAACACTGCCTGTCATTCTGTTTCTCTGGCTCTCAAATAAGTAAATAAGTGCTAAGCTCTGCTTCTTTAACTTTATTTCCAAAAATCTATGTGACTTCTCCAAAGATTCTATGTCATTTAAATTGTCAGTTGCATATTAAGTATTTTAGGAATGTAGACTATTGGAAGTATCTACGTTTTAGAGGCATTATGGCCTATACTTCACACAATAAACAAGGAGAGTGGAATTCTAAATATATGAATAATTTCATTAGGAATGAAAAAATTCATAATAAAGTATAAGAAAAGTTCAGACTATGAAGGATACAATCCTTACAAAGTTGGAAAAGTAGATCAAAAGATTGCTGCACTATGTGAGAATTCATAAAATATTTAAATACTTATCAGAAGTAGTGTTAGAACAATAAAAAAGGATCAGTTAAGTGGAAATATCTGGAGAAAAGAACCAAGAAACATAAGCTTGGAAAATTGCTCAATATTAGGAGAAAATAAGATTTTGTATTTTTATATGCATTTCTGAAGCTGCTAAAAGCACACTGCACCTTACAATGATCAGCTAATTTTTAACTTTAAATGTAGGAAGTTCTTGTTATATAAAATCAGATTGAATAGTTCTTCCAATCTTTTCATGAGGAGTAATGATTTGCTCAGTTACTTTAATAAAAAGAAACAGTTTTGCTGAATTCTTTCTCATAGTTGCTTTACTTAACAAGGTCCAAGCATGCATAGGTCAAATAGAAGCTAAGAGTGTAATCCCTGTTCTTTATCATGTGTCTGCCAAGGTAAATAAATACTGGGAATTTATGAGAAAATACAAAATATGGCATATGTTTTTATCTACTTTATAAAATTGAACGTTAAAACTGAGCAAATACAAGTGCTTCAAATTACTTCAAGATTCAGAAATAAATGGTGATAAACACTATTTTTGCACAGAGTGTCTTACTGTTACAGTGGTGGCTGTTCCCAAACCTCTCTCGCTTAGGTAATGTAGTACACAAAACTGTGAAATTCTTCCAGGAATGAGAAGAGACAGAGATATTAAAATTGACTTTTGAATTGAGTAATATCATATCTTTAGAAAGATTAAACAAATCATAAAACAAAAAAGTGTACTAACAGTTTTAATTGTACGTTTGAGACCACCGTATGGGAAGGATGTTCAGGCACAGGGGGACAGTTCATGCTTTTGGCTGCCCACATCCCACATGGGGCTGGCAGTCTGTATCCTAGCATTGCCACCTTTGATCTCTTTCTGATGCATTCTGAGAAGAAGCAAATAACAATTCCAATCCTAGGGTTCCTGCCTTCCATTTTAGATATTTGGTTGGAGTCCAAGTATTCATCTTTAGAAGAGAAGTGGTTCCCGCGGTCAAGGATGTTTAGGAAGAGAAATAGCTATTGCAAGATTATTCTCCATCTCTGTCCCTGTCTCTGCTACTCTTTCAACTAGACGAAAAATAAATGCATGTTTTAACTACTATAATTCTTTAAAAGATAGATAATTTTACCAATCATGCCACATATTGTATCAAAGTTTGGATTTTTGTTAATGGCTTTATATGGCAGGTCAATTATCTTCGTAAAACAAAATTTAGAAAACTGATAGCCATTCATTGAAAGTGTCATCTTCAGATGATGTGAGTACCCAGAGATAATAAGTGTTCCTTTGAAACCATTTCCATGTGAGTGCTTCTATGTAGGAACAGAAAAAAACACCATGATTTTCATTATATCTACTAAGAAAATGGCTACTGTTTAGAGAGTATGTTAAAACAAACACCAAGTTGTCTGTGCTCCACTGTGTAATGATGGAGACTGACAGAACATAAATTAGATTTAGAAACAATACAACCCTTCATGACAAATTAAGTCTTTGATGTTGTTATGCATCAAGTAAGTTCTTCCAGGTTGCTAAACATGTAGGCAATGTGGAAGCATCGTAGTTAAACGTATTAGAAGAATTTAAAAGTGGAATAAAATAGGATTTAATGCTGAACTTAGAAGCACATAGTTTTCTTACTAAAAATAATTACTGAGTCTTGGTATCTTAAAGTAAGAGTGAAATACTTTCAATGACATAGAATTGTCTTGAACCATTCACTTCAAATGGGAGAGAATATAAATGAGCACCACAAAACAGCCAAAAATTTTTTCCAGTCAGTTCCACTTATGCCTGTTTCAAGTTTATCAAAAAGAATTTTTGCTAAGAAAACTCCAGGAAAAAAAAAAGTGTACTCATTGCACAACTGACTAGAGTGAAAATTGCTTTTACAATGTGGATATCTGAGCTATGTTTAAATTTAATCTGATCTATATGGTTTTGTTGTGCCAATCAATATGGTTGTTTTGTGGAAAGAATGCTCCTCACTCAATATACTCTACAACAAGTGCTAGAAAAATATACTTTCTCGATAATTGTACTCACTTATGATTACTAAGAGATGCATGATGTTTCAATATTTAAGGAATTCCTATTTTGTACAAGCATAAAGCGATAGTCCCAAATAGTCAGCATTAGCAGTGTTAAAGCTAACTGAAGAAAAACAGTAAGTCTAATCATACCAACTACAGCATTTATATTAAGCCCAATATTCTCTAGTTTCTGTCTTCTGCTTTTCCCATCCCAGCTATAAAATGGAGATCAGGGTCTACGTTCAGTTACTTCCATATCCCTGCTTTTTCACCCCCATTTCCATGACTTTCTTGTCCTTTAGAACATGTCTAAACAAAGGAGCAGTGTTACATTTTAGAATTCACTCTTTATGGAAGGAAAGGATACCCATAATTCAGAATTTTGCTTTTCAAATAAAATATATAGGATATTTTCCTTACTTGAATTCTAATGGCACTTGCTAAAAGATTGGGATAAAGCAAGTTTTCAAATGGTCTACCAAGCTATGAAACAATACATCTGATCTCATTGATGCAATCCATCTCTCTATCCTTCATTCACACTGAACTAAACTTAGCTATGACAGCTGACAGAACATGACCATTAGTCATAGCTGTGTGGATAGCAGCCTCCCTGGTCCCTGTAATACACCTCACCTGAGAATTTTGGTAATTTCTTATCATTATTTATTTATATTAATAAACCATCTCAACACAATGTGTCAGAAAAAGTTCACTAGGAATGCAATCAGCATAAAGAAGAGATCCTTACACAATTCATGGAAAATACATATTATGACAAATATGCTGCTTCAATCCTTTTCCACAAAAATAAGCTCCTAACAAATGGATATAACATGTCTGAGGGACACCTATTTTTCAAATGTTTAGTTATTTTCATTTTATTTAAAAGTCACACAAGAACAGTTAAAAGTTAGGGGGTATCTTCCACCTGCTGATACACTTCTCCAATGTCTACAGTAGCTGTGACTGGGCTAGGCTGAAGTCAGTAGGCTACAATACAGCCCATGCCTCTCACATGGTCGACACGGATTCAGGCACTGGAGGTATCACCTTCTGCTTCCCAGTACGCACAGTGGCAGGATGATGGGCCATGAGTGATGGAGCTGGGACATGAACCAGGGATAAATATAGGATGTTGGAGTCCCAAATTGTGCGTTCATCTGTTTTGAAGCATTAAGAACAAGGCATTAGTTTGAAGAGTGCCAACAAGGACATGAATTCTGTTAAAATTGAAGGAAGAACACATAAAATGGATGATAAAACTGTTTGAAAGAACAATAAAATGTTTGATGCTTTATGAAGTTTATTAGGGTGAAGAGGGACTATTATCAAAAGGACAGGTAGTAACAAATTTTGCAAATGCCGATCGGCATGTGGAGAAATGGAAATTCATTTTATTTTTTTTAAGAAGAAAGGAAATGTTGGTTTCAGCGTTTCTATAAATACAGTTTTGATAAACTTTGTCAGATTTATTTTTTGTTTTGAGAGTCAGAGTTACAGCAATAGTGAGGGGTGTAGAAACAGAGACTCTTCCATCTGCTCATTCTTTCACCCAATGGCCAGTATGGCCAGTGCTGGGCCAGGTCAGAACCAGAAGGCAGGAATTTCATCTGGGTTTCCCAGATGGACACAGGGGCCTAAACAATTGTCCCACCTTCTTCTGCTTTTCCCAGGCCATTAACAGAGACCTGATTCAGAAGTAGAGTTGCTGAAAAACAAAGCTCCACCTGTACAAGAAGCAGGCATCATGGACATTGGATTTAACTTTTATGGCCCAAGGCCAAACCCTTAACAAATCATTTTCAGAAGAGACAAGAGTCTGTTGAAGATGAAGCTTTGCAATGGTCAACAATCCACCTCCACTTGCGGGGAGAGCATTTAATTTTTTTTCATATTCTGTTGTCAATAGACTGACAAAAATAGCAGCAACAATAATGCATAAACAGACATATCAGTTAGTTCAACTTACAACACCTTTGATCAAAAAATTAGAGTGAAACAAACACTGCTCAATGGATACCTAGATTCTTGCACACATATCTGCTGCAAATATCCCTGAAGTGTTTCATGGAATTGTAAGTGGAGATGACACAAAGCTTTACCAGTAGGATACTGAAAATAAACCACTGTCACAGCAGTGGTTGCCCAGAGGTAAAAGTGATTCCGCCAAAGCAGAAAACGAGTGATGAAACCCAAGTTCAAAACAACACTTTATGGAGATGCTCAAAGGGTTATACTTAGTGACTTTCTCCAAGGCCAAGGAAGACGCATGTTTGAAGCCAAAGTGCCAGCAGGAAAATGCTGTTCTGATGCTTCACCAAACAATCTTTTTTACACCATGACAATGACCACGCTCATTACTCTGGTAGAAAAAAAGGCCAATCTGAGGGGAAATTATTAAGCGTTCACTTTTCATTACCAAGTTGGCTCCCTCTGACTTATTTCTTTTCGTTTCTTCATCATAAGAAAAAAAAAAATCTTTGAAAGGCATTGATTTTACTTCACCTAATAATTGACATAGTTGAATACCCAAAGCATTCCGTCCCTTAAAGCTGGACAAAATGGTTGGTATCATAACTGACAAACATTTCTTGAACTTAATGAAGTTTATATTGAAGGAGAAAATTCATTTAAAATTTTTAATTCTGTATTTCCATGAACTTTTGTTTAAAAGTTTACTATTACGTGGAAACTAGACAACAGCACTATAATTGCGCATTCAGAATTATAACACTAGAGGCTAGCCAAATGCAGAGGCAAGAGAGGGAGCTTGGAGAACGAGCACCAAATTTGATATTGTATGTACAAATAGAAGAAAGAAGTTACATGATCTCAATCCTAAAGTAACATGAATGTGGAAATAGTCATTATTTTGTTTTGAGCAAACAGACTGAGTTGTCACATAATAGCACATAAATATCTACAATTTTTTAAATTAAAAATAAAAGCATCCCATATGCTGTGATATACATGTCAGCTATAAACTACACAAATACAACCGGGGCAAGGACTTGCCTTTCTATCACTGCATATGCATTTCTGAGAATCTTGTGTAACACACAGTTGACTGTCAACAAATATTTGTTGACTAAATGAATAAATAAATGTTTACTACATAAATTAGTGTTAGGAGCCAAAATTGTGGTGGAGAAAGTTAACCTGTATCGTACATAAAACTAGTTTGAATCTGTCTATCTCACTTTAATTTCCGCTTGCTGTTGAGGTACCTGGGACGGCAGCAGGAAGCAGCCTTAGCACCTGGACCTATAAGACACTTTAGGGAATGTTGCCCAGAATTCCCGGATTGGTGCTTGGACTGCCCAAGTCCCAGTCATTGCCAACATTTGAGGAGAGAAGCAGCAGATGGAATAATTCTCTTCCTTTCTGTCTCTCCCTCTTCATCTGACTCTGTCGCTCAAAAACAGAAATGCATCTTTTAAGAAAAAATAACTAAATCTAACGTGAAGTTTCATTTGGATGAATTATTTCAATTCTTACACTTTGGATTTTAAGATAAGTAAAAACAAGGAAAAATGCGTCGCTTTCATCTGCCTCCTACTGAGCACTAGAACATTTCCACAAGCTTCTGCTTGGGTAGGTTTATTGATGATGAGTCTATTATATTGTTTAAGAGCTTTTATAATGGAAGAAAATCTGCCTTCATACAGCCTTCATTACTTGATATTGTTTATCTGCTACATAAATATGCAATGGTTGAATCATGATTTTGTGTAGCATTATTAAAAATAAGGTAACCATCTAATTCCTTAATAAAACCATTCTAAAAATTTCATTTTTTTCCTAATGATGTTGTTCTGAGATAAGCAGTAAATCGGAGATTTCTCTGATCTCTGGCACACACTGCTAAAAGTGCGTAACAGGTACAGATTTTGCTGCGTACCTCTTTTATCAATGAGCCCCTATTTTATCATCTTTATTTCTCTGTCCTGCCCTTCCTTCTCTGTTGTCTCCATTGCTCCTTTGCTGCTCCTATTCTTTCATTTTCCCTTCATACTCAGTCATGCTACTTGTATTGTTCTGTATTGCATCTATAATCTGAGTGAACTGGTAGTGAAACTTCAGGGCTTTTTAGCATAAAAACATGTGGATTTGAATGTTGAACTCTTACAAACAGCATGACCTAGAGTAAGTTCAAGGGGACATTTTTGTGCCTCGATTTTTCCATCTGTGAAATGGAGAAAGTCCAGGTATTTAGACCTTATTTATAATGAAGGCTCAGTTGGCAATTTGTCTAAATACAGTCACCTGGGCTCAATATTTTTTATCAGAATTTTGTTGATACTTGCCTCCCTAGTTTTATGGTGTAACTAGAAAGAAACGTAGTGCCTCTGTAGTTCTTTCTCTTCATTTCTGTTCATTCCATCAAATCTTTTGCCTTCAAAAACGTAGATAACTTTTACATTAGACATTCCAAAGGTATATTTATTTATTTTAATTAAAGATGTATCACTTTGAACAACATGATAAATCTGATTTTAAGCAGCAGGTATAACCTCATATGGCTAATGCTTGCATCTATTGTATTCACCATAGTAAACCCAATGTATTGTACAAGGTGTGGTACAGAATAGAAGCTCATTAAGTATTTATTAAATATATCAATAATCTCTCTCAAATGCAAAATAAACTTGGTAATACACAGAGGTCTTGCCATATGTAAAATCACTTGGAAAGCATAAGTAATACTAGGCTCACTGTGACTCCATAAAATACTTGTTATTTTGACATTCTTTTCAGATAAAAAAAATAATAACTACTGCATTCTTTGCACAAGACCAAAGAACTGATTTTGAAAACAGTTGGAAATGCTAATGACATCTCTACTTTCCAAAAATGAGGTGCTTATTCCCTGCCCCCCACCCTACCCAAAAAATCGTGCCTAAAGTCACTCTACTTGGAAATGGTGGAACTGAAAGTGTAATTGGACATGATGGGACATTCCAGAATTCTCATTTGATTTCCTCGCATAGGTGAATTACGTCTCTACAGCCTGTTCATTCCATTTATGCTCCCATACCCTTTTCTCTCATGCTATTTATTATATGTTGATACTCATTTTCTCAGTAACTGAGAGCCATTTTACAGTTTCTTACCCTTTCCCATTTTCCTTATCATATTATTGGACGTGTTGTAAATACTTGTGTGTAAGTATAAAATATTAAATAGATTCAATGTTTAAATGAGATGACAAACATTTCCTTTTGTAGTTAAGACAAATATGTGCTACAGAGCACAGACGGAATGAAATTGAAACTTGGTATTTCTTGTTTGCATTACCTAGGAGACTCTATACAAGGGGGATTTAGCAAATATGATAGTTGCATGTTAGCTTCAAAATAATTTTGCCCCTCTTTTTGAATATCTAATTACATCGCACCAATTCTGCGTTATTTTTTTCTCATGGTTTCAAGATGATCATCAGCACTTTATATAAAAATTAAGCCAAAATACCTGAATATGTAAATAAACATCATTCATTCACTTCTCTATAAAATCCAGTACTGAAATATCTTGAAAATAATATATTTTGAAAAGCAATGTCATTGAATATTTCTCCACAGGCATCTCAATGCTATCTTATATAATCATCGTTGTTTAAAAAATTAGAGTAAGTTATTTTATGTGAGATTTCTCAAAAAAAGTTTCTCAGAGCTTGTAATAAGTTAGTTATTTTTAAAACAACTAAAATATCAAGGCATCTTTGCAACTCTTTTTGAAAAAGCTAATTATAATTAGATGTTTTCAACATTAAAGTTAGGCAAATCAACTTGAAGATATTTTAACCAACTTGAGGAGATGTTAGTCTCTTGGAGGATGAAACACGGAAACCATGGTTACAGCTTTCAGCTACAACAGGACAAACTTTTTTTTTTAGTTCAACAATAAAAAAAAAATCAATGCACTGTTTCTCTTGATGGGAACTAACAAGGAAACAAGACATTCCCTCTGATTCAATATAAGAAACATCAGCTTTCAATTTGGTAAGTCCCAAGACATGACTTTGAAGCTTCATTCTGAAAGTCAGTAGTATGGTTCTGTATGTGGTTTTGTATGTGGTTCTGCTTGTAAGAATTTCACAACCAGACCAACCATTATCAGTTTTACATGGCCATCTCCAAAGGAGAAATGGACAGAAAACTATGATTATATAGCCAGAAGTATTGACATAAATTATCTCAAATAAATATTAAAAAGATGATTTCATAACTGTAGCTGTTTTAAAAAAATGAAGACATGATCTCTATTAGTGAGGCCCAAAACCCATTAAAAGAGCAATATACAGATGTGTTTTTCAATATATACTGTTTCAATGCAGAATAATCAATATTAGCTACATTTCTATAATAAAAAAATGTATTACTTATCATCTTTAACTGTATAGCATCTCATTCATGATTACAACATGGCAAAAAGAAATACACAGCATTCACAAATAAAATTCTCTTTATGAAAACCACTAAGACAGACCAGGAAAGAAACCATTTGAATTATTTTACGTTTCAGTACAAACCACAGATATATTTGTTGTGAATCTGTAACATGTCATAAATGATTTACTATAACTTTTTATTTCTTAAGTGGAGAAACTGGGTTCAGAGAGGTTAAGGATTCTGACACGTGAACTCGTGTGTCCAGACAGTTCAACCTCAGCTCCAGGTACTGCACCACACAGTTGTTCTATTTCAGTAGCAAGATGAGAGTTTTGGAGCCAGGGACAATGGTCATCATCTAAATATTCTTAAAGACAAAACACCTTTTAAGTGAAATAAATGTGTCTTTGCATAAACCTAGACATTATGCTCTTCCTTGTTCGTTGAAAGGAAAACTTGTAATGAAAAGATAAAATAGCATACAGGTTGTTATTTCAGAAAACCATTTGATAAAGCAGTTTCTGCTTTCGTACTATCATCAAGGTATGTATGCACTGTATGTATCTTCTGCAAGGTTTTATAATATATTCAAAGCCTAAGTCATTAACATGAGGCATACAACTATGTATGCAGGCATATATGTATAACTGTATATGGAATAACCCAATCAGAAGAATGTTGGTATTATATACAGAGCATTTGAAGTAAAAACGATAATAACAAACTCTAAATGTAAAACTTAAAAAGCAAAACACAACATCAAAAATTTTCAAACGTTGCCTTTTATTTAATATACTTCAATCTCTGTTTTATGAAAGAATATGTACTTGTTCCATCTGCTGGCTGTGGCAAAAAAATCCAATGTAGTTACCAACTCAAATTATAATAATTTATTTTAGGATTGATGCAAACTGTGAGAAAGTCATAGTTTCATCTTCACAGTGGTTGTGTTTCACTGGAGTTCTAAGCAGGATTACATAATATACAATTCAACATGCATTAATTTCTCTCACCCACTACTACACACAATCCAAGTATAACGTCTGATCAATTAATTTGGTGTAAGAATGACTCCAAAGTTTCATTGAGAAGTGTTAGATCCTAGTTTTGCTCCTGTTTAATTGGAGGCATGGGATAACGGTTTACTCTTATTTTCCATGTGTATGAGCTTAAGTCCCGTGAGCACACACACACACACACACACACACACACACACACTCATATCACCATAACATTTCCTGATTACTTGTGAATAGACAATTCAAATTTAAAGAAATAATTGAAACCTGTTTCTCTGGTAGATTGCTTAAACCAGATCTTTCTTGGTGTCAAGCATTGATCAGTTCCCTCAAGTCACAACACAAACAAGAAGAGAAAAGGACACTTTAGAATACAGAAAAGAATCATTTGTATCATTGTGTGTGAGAGAGAGAGACATCAAGTTTCTGAATTCAGAACCATCCAGAAAGTTCATCAATGACATTCCTTTACTAAATGTAGTAGCAAAGTCATTTGCACTCTCTTCATCCCTTCTGGTAACCGAGTCTTTAAGAGTAAAGTTAAAAAACAACCAAAGTAACCTGGATGCTTCCAAAATATGCCAATTTCCTTCTGAGTAAAATATCTGATCAGAAAATAAAATGCTGGTAAATATCACACATGTTGCTGGGAAATGTAAATTACTGAACTTGGAATGAGATTTTCAAAAGAGAAATAAAGGGAGGAGGGAAGCAGGAAGAGTTTTCCGTCCCTGAATTTACTCACCAATTTCCCAGATGAAGGGTCAGTAGCAAGAACATCAACCTCACCCCTCTACTTTGATTCCGCAGAAGAAAAGGGGTGAGGAGGAAAGCTTTCCAGAACCCCATCTAGATAGCTTTCAAGGAGCCGCACTCGCTCAAGCTTGCATGCCAGGTCTTTCGGCTCCCACTTCCTAGCAGCCCGCGGGATCCAAGCAGGGAGAGTAGGGAGCAGTGGTACACCTCCTAGCCAGGTAGGATGCGACTCCCGCAGGAACTGAGAGGGACAGCCAATCAGAGGGAGAGGATGCTGGTATATATTATCTTAAAAAGATCTGCACCAATCGGTGACTTTCGGGGGCGGAGCTTCCCCTACTAGAAATTGAGCCCAGTAGGCAAAAGGGCTCCGGGTTTCTAAAAGAAAAACAAACCTCTTCTCCCTGGCCGCCTGGGGGAAACGTTTGAGTAGCCTTGACAGAGGCCCTCCACGAGGGAAAAGGTGGCATTGCTACTACCCTGCAGTCCCCAAGGTCTGGTTTGGGGCCACGGTCTCTTCCCATTCCCGCGTTTAGACCCAGGGGAAGTAAAAAGCGCCCACTCAGTGTTGCCTCATCTTTGTTGGTCTGGGGGTGGGGCGGCTTCTCATTTCCCTGCAGCCCCAGCAGCTGGCACCCTGCCCCGCACTGAGGAGCTCTCGGAAATGCGAGGTGTGGAACTGAATGAATGAATGAGCCTCTTGCTCCGTGCCTGCCTGGTGATCACGTTTCCTTCTCTCGCAGGTTTAATCAGGAGACAATTTGCAGTCTGCTTCTCGCGCCAGGCACCAAAAGATTAACATTGACTAAGGAACAGTGTGCAAGAACTGTCACACTGTACAAATACAGGAAAGAACAACAGGGACGGATTTTGAAAAGGTTCTCTTAGCGGCAGGATTTTTAAACCCTGAACAGGCGTGAACCTGCTTTGGCTCTCCCTCCCCAGTCGCCTTTGAGCACCAGTGCAGCCTACCTAACTTCAGAGGTTCTGCTCCGAGTTGGCAGCGGAGCCAGAGAGTCGCTATGGCAACCAGAAAGCCTCTGGCAGCTGGAACAACTGTACAGACAAGGACCGTGGTGGAGAAGCAGGCTCGCTCTGCCCAGCCATCTTCTGCCTTCCGCCTTCCCAAATCCCTGTTTCCCACGGAAGCCGCCTGCAGTGGGGGTCTTTGGCTGTCTCATTAATCAAGCCCCACAACCACCTGGAATGGGCCAGATGCAGGGATGATCTGCAATTTACCACCTCATTACTTGCGAGTGTTTGTCTGTCAGCACACAGGGCAAACCAGAAGTAACGGGCAGCCAGGGAACTGTTGCCACGCTACCCTTCCAAATCACTATTTGGAACTGGATATAGGTAACAAGGTCGCAGCTCACTTTTTTCACCCTTTCTTTTTCTTGCCTGGAATAACAGTGCAGTGCTGGGCGTTTCTCCCTTCTGACTGATTCTCCATCCTTCCAGCCTCCTTCAATGACACCTATAGATTCTGCTTGCTTTTCTTAGCCAGCACGTATTAATTGGGCAGCGTTTTGATCTTCCAAAAGCCATATTCATCAAAGTAGCCTGTACAGAACAATTAATATAATGATAAGGTCACAATGTAATAGACTTTTTACCTAGTACATTCAGATAAAAATAATACCAATATAAATCAGAGCTGCTGGTTTTTTCTTATTTTTAATGTTTCAGTTAACATTATGCTTTGGATAGTTATTCTACAGTTTCATTAGATGCACCTATTAGTTCAGTGGACTGATTAACCAACAAGAGAGGGAATTCGCTAGAAGTAGATTGTGAATAGCAGACACTTGTCCAGCTACTACTTTGCATTTGGCTAAGATTAGGTAAGATTTAATGGGAACAGGATATACCCAAATCATAAAACCATGGTTAATAATTCTCCCACCAATAATTCTTAACATGCTTTTACTCCTTTTTATCCTGTAACTAAAAGGCATAGAGCTCAATTAAATTGGAGGAAAAAATGAAGGATATACTCTTGGATAGTAACATGCTTACTGTTTATTTTAATGAGAGATGAATAAGTTTAGTAAGGGAACACCCATGTCTTTCTCATAATGTGTTGTTTCTAATTTTATAAGAACGTATTTCCAGTATGTTTTATTCCTTTCTTCAAGTACTTTGAGCTGATGCTTCACTTCTGATACCACCTTTGATTCATTGCTTTCTTTGCTCCGTTTTTGTATAATATGTATCTTCTGGGAAACAGCCTATTCTGTTGTCACAATTTATTATAATTTCCTAAACACTGCATAAAAAAACACTGAGTCCTCTAGAACCTAAAAGAAAAGAAAAAGATGAAGATTCTGAATATCAGCCACATCTGGACCCTTTGTTTTTGACTTAATCAAACAGCTCAGTCACATATTTTGGACATAGCAATTGGGAAGGCATGTCCTAAACAAACAAGGTACATTTTGGCTTCCGGAGACTGCTTGTCTCTCAGGACACACTTGGGGCTATCAGCTGTATTACAGACCTTTAAGTTTAGAGGTAAAGTTGCTATAAGGACTGGGACAGAGAGAACTTTCTGCCTGTGTTACATCAGTAGTTTACAGAGACTGTTACCCTTTGTAACCGTGTTCAGTGAATGAAGATACTTTCAGTTGGGGAAGGGTGGAGTGATCTACTAAGACTTAGCAGACAGAGGCTAGGGTTGCTACTCTATATCCTAAAATGCACAGTGTTAAACCTCTCCTGCCACCCAATACTACACAACTAATGATGTCCAATGAATGGTAGCCGGCACAACCTAGTTACCTTCTGAAAAGTTCAATAAGGAATTAGGATGGGATGATTGTACTTCAGAGCCAAAGGGCAGTTGTTCTCACATTGTACCTCTTTGTATTTACTCTTCTGATCATCATAAACTCCATCTGCTTCAATCAAGACTTCAATTTCAGGTTCCTAGACATTGCATACAACAGTACACGTTTTGTCTTTTCTCATGATATTCTTTTAGCCTACAGACTCATCATTATCTGATAAATCCCTCATCATAGTGGCAAATTCCAAATTTTGATTCTTGACTTATTTTTTATACTAAACCACAGGAATTAATTATTTTCTTGATATTCAAGATCGCAAGATCAAAATAAACAAATGTAGCCACTCAATATGTGCAATCAATTTAGTATTTAAATGAAGCAAAAGTTAGAGTTAAAACCAATGCAAGATACTACAGATACATACCCTTTCTATGCCAGTTGATCCCCACATGCAGCCAAGAGAAGGAATCCAAAAGCTGGCTTTTAGTGTGGAACTATTGCTTCTAATAAGACAATTTTGCTTTTTTTTTTTTTTTTGGCTTATTTTTTTATTTATTTATTTTTTTTTTGAGTCTCAACTTCTTTCATTGGTTATTTCTATTTCCTAGAGTCCGGCGTGGCAGTATGTTGTAGTGTGTCAGGCTGAGCTGCTGTTTGTAACACTGGCATTTAATGTCAGAGTGCTGATTTAGACGTATTCTCTTACATTTATGACTCAGCTCCCTGATAAAAGACGTAGGCGAGAAGGAGAAAATAGCACAATAATCTGGGCCCTGCTAAGATCCAGAAGGAGTTCCGGGTTCTGTTCTTCAGCCCAGCCCATCCCTGGCTGTTCCGGTTATCTGGGGAGTGAACAAGTGTGAGGAAAATCTCTGTGTCTCCCTAATGTTGAGTTAATCTACTTTTAGAGTGAATGACTGGATTTAAATAATAGATGGCCATCCTTGTCTGACTGATTCTTCATTCACTAAATGTGGTTGTGACTTTCATGTTTATGACTCTACAGTCTTACTTAGGCTCTGAGAAATTTCCAGAATGCAGTTTCTATGATCTCTCACCCACCTTTGAACCACTTGGCCATTTCATGTTTCTTTCTTTTTTTTCTTTTTTTCAGAATATTTCTGGTCAGTTTGATATCATGCTTTCCTGTGTTTCCTCTAATTTGTTTTAAGTTTTACATGTTTATTCTACCTAAATTCAGTAGTTTGGAGTTCCTCAATTATATGTTTGATCTCTTTTCATTTAACAAGCTTATTTATAATCAACTGTGTACAAGACATTGTAAAACTTTAAAATTACTTCCTGCACTTGAATTGCAAACCAGGAAATTTCTGTTGGGTTTGACTGTCAAGCCTGAGGCACTATATATTGTGCTTACATAAAATACATATCTGCTAGCCCATCACCAATTCTATTTAATATTCCAAAATCTTACTTTCAGTCTATCCTGCATAAATATGACAGAAAGATAAGGGTCAAAACCAAGATCTTCTACTTATAAATTTTTTTAAGCATGGAAAGCTTCTTTGTCTTTTTTTTTCTTTTTGTTATTTCAAGAAAAAGTGTTAAGAGGGAAAGAGACAAAGATGGACAGAGGTCTCTCATTTGCTAGCTCACTTTTCCAAAACCTGCAGCAATCAAGTATAGGTCAAGTGTAAGCTGGCAGTGAGGCACTCAGTTCAGGCTTTTACATGGCTGGCAGGGATCTAATTACTTAAGCCATTATTTACTGCATTTAAGAATGTGTATTAGCAACAAGCAAGATTATAAGCTGAGGCCGAATTCAAAATCAGGCACTGGGATATGGGATATAGGTTTCCAACGCCGTCTTTACTATTGCAGCAAATACCAATCCAGAGAGCTTTTTGCATTTCCACTACCTTAGCTTCCACACGATTGCTCTGGCAATTATTCTAGTTAGTTACATTAGGAACTTAGAATTATACTTGGTGTAGAGTGAGTACTCAAGATCACCTAAACAATTTTTGTTATTGTCAGTATCATTATCTATTTCTACTGACAGCTTATCCAAGTGATCCTCACATTTACTCAAATGACTGCAATAATCATTTCCAGGCTACCCTGGCATTTATTTATTCTTCATATATTTTTCAGAATGACCTTTGACTTTTTTCTGCTCACTATTCAATTATATATTATTGTACTTAGAACAAAATATAACATTATTACAGAAGCTTTTGAGACCGTGCAGTTTCTAGTCTCTGTCTTCCTTCCCTGCTTTATCGTTACAACTCTTTCTTTATTCATGTTCCAGGAAGAATACCCTAAATTCATCTTCTCCATGGCCCTGCCTCTTTTTTTTTTAATATTTTTTTCTAATATTTCTCCACTCTTGCATCACTCCACCTTGCCTTATATCATTTATTTGGCTGTTTTCTCTCTGTGTGTGTTTCTTTTATTTCTGGAAAATACTGGAAGGAACACTTATTTTTCAACTCAGATTAACTGACACAATAACATCTATTGGCATCACTTTTCACTTCTGACAGTGCTGTATTTTATAATTTATTGATTCATTGAGTCAAGAAAGAGTTCCTCAGCACCTGGGCTTTAAGCACTTTTCAATATACATATAATGCCACCACAAACAAAATATGCATTTGAATGAAATTGCCATAATATTCTTTTCTTTTGCTGCACTATACCCAAAGGTCTTGCAAAGCATGCATGGTAGACATTTCTTCAGAGAAAAATTAAGGAAGGAAGGCACTGCAACTTTTCTCTATTGCTATCTTGATCATTTTGTCCATCACATCTCATTTTTCCAAATCTAAACCTTTCCTCAATAATTAGGAACAGACTAATAATGTGTAATTATCAGAGTTAATATTACTAGGTAATATAAATAAAACATAAATGAATCACAGTAAATTCTAAGAATAGAGTATCAGAAGGACAAACACAAGCATCACAAAACTTGTAACTCAGTTACATTGCAATGGCGAAGAAATGCTATGCTAATTGCTTTTCTGATATGTGCCTCTAGACAACACCTCTCTGAATCTCAAATTTTTAAATTATGTAATGGAGATGCCAGTTATTCCTGGGTGAATATGAAGATTAAATAAAATAACTTTGGTGTTTCTCTTCGGAAACTATGGAGAAATATTAGCTTTTGATTTATTGGTTTTTGACAATCTTTTTTCACTTAAAATTTATGATGAAAGAATATAAAATACCCAAAACCTAAGCTTTTGGTTTCTTAATTGATTTGGACACCTGTCAAGTATTTTCTACCCATTCGTTTATTCTGCAGATGAGGAAACTGAAGAACACAAGCCAAGCAACTTCACCTAGTTAAATGGTAAGCCAGGGGCAAAGCAGAAATCTCAATCCAGAGGTTTTGACTTTCTCTGTCTTAGAATCTTCCAAATGGTCAATGAATCATGATATATGCTCAAAGGAAATTATTAATATTTCTTCCCAGTCATCTTTCTCCTCTTGGGTTAACCACCACGGTTATTACCATGACTACATACCACAGCATCATTGTCATTAAAACCTTTCATATTTCACTTTAAAGGGCCTTCCTCTAAAAATGTCAAAAGTAGGAAAGAGTTTTTGAGAAATGATCCTTATGCAGGCATGTTTCAAAGGAGTGCACTCCTGTTTAAGCTATGAGACACTTACAGGAAAGAGACCCAGCACTTGGAGATTTATTGTAGGCTGACATTTAATGAAAACCCTCAAGGTTTTGATGAAACTTTATTATATCAATTACTCACTCACTTCATATATAACCTAATATATTTTATTTTAAAAATGCCTTGCTAGCAGGGAACTGGCATTGAAATAATAGCCCCCAGGGCATCTTTGAAAGGGTCTCATCCAGTACCAAACTCCCTACTCATCCAGTTTATAGTCTGTGATGTATCTACTTATACAACTTTGACAAGGAGGCACAGGATAATGTGATTATCCAGATACAGGCTCCTTTAATGAGTCTACTTCCTTTCTCACTTGTCTCACTGTAGCTTTTGATCCACAAAACAATGTAGTAGTAACTAAATGTAAGTGAATGAACACCATTTAAAGTCTTCGAGTCTTTCCTTAGATCTGTGTGTTGATTCCAGGCACACCACAAAAAGTATTAGTCTTCATTGACAGAATGCTGACGATTCTGTATAGGAACATGTTCTAAGACTATTTAGCTGTGTCGGGAGGAGTGTGATATTTAATTAGCAAAATGTGTTGAAATAGGTAGGTGCACTTAGCCAAGATGCTGGGTGACAATTCATTAAGGAATTAGCAATGTTTCTAATAATTTGTTTGCTCGTTGACTAAGTCTTCACCTAAAGGTAACTTGTAGTAATAAAACTAAGGCAGTTTTAGAACTATAAAGTGTTCATCTGAAGGTTTAAGAAGAAGTGTATTAGTTTTCTAGCACCTGTTGAATAAGCTAAGTCTATGCTCTGGATATGTCTAAGTGTATTATCTTAAGCATCACACCTTCACAATGGAAGTCCATCAAGCTTTGTCAGGGCAATGTTGAGGGCTGATGATGACATTGGGAAATGCTGCCATCAAACTGCATTCTTGAAATCAAGGTGGATAGTAGGTTCCAAGAGATTTCCTGTATCCAACAGACAACAACGTAGTTTATTGAAAGAGGCCAAGGGGTGGTGCCTACTCATGGGAATTAATGTGGCTATAGTTGCAGTAAAGGATGTGATAGCCCACCAAGTAATTATCAACCTACAGAAACCCAACGTATTAGTGTCAAATTGTGTGCCCTCCCATGATGGATATGTTGAAAGTTTAACCCCAATTTGATGGTATAAGGATATTGGTCTCTTGGGTTATAATTATGAAATTAGATCCTTAATGAGTTGGATTGGTGCCCTTAGAAGAGACATGAGAGAAATAATTACTGTTGTCAGCATAGGATACAAGTAGTTGATCATTGTCTTCAAGTGAGAAAGAGTGCCTTCATTAGACACCCAGTTGTGCTTTGTTTGTTATTGGACATCTCTGCTTCCAGAACCACGAGAAAGAGATATCTGTTGTTCAACCCAGCCAGTATTTGCTACTGTGTTTTCAATAACCTGAGCTGAATAAGACAATTTGCTGATTGACTGTGGTGTGCTTAGTGCTGCAGTCAATAATCAGTATATAGATTTTCATTGATGTCTGCAGGCAAAAAAAAACACTAGATCTGATAAAGAGAAATACAAATTAAATCATTATAACAGAATCCAGATGCTTCAGCCAACACCTAGTCACAATACTATTCCTAGGCTTGGGGTCTCCCAAATATTTAGTGGCCAAATTCCTTTGAGGAATAGCAAATTTATACTGAGGTCTACTTCCTAATCTCCTTGTGATTTATGTAGTTAGATAAGGATTCTAACTCTGGTCACTAACATACATGGGTTTTGATTACTGAAGTTCATGTGCAACAAATTCTCTGTTACCTGGTGCAGAACGAACATTTTCATGCAATACCCACTAGAGGAAGTTCAATTTCAGCTAAGACGGTCATCAAACACTTCTACTGACTTACTTTGAAGCTAAAAATGTACAGCCTTGGAACATAATTTTGTCAAAGGGGATCTTGATAATTTCAGTCTCTCATCATATTTCATACTATACCAGGTTCTATTTCATTACGTTCACATTGTCTTGCTGATCAGTCTTGGTTAAAAGAATAAAACATGTTATTATAGCCACTTAATAAGAAATTGGAAGGAAGCATCCTGTAAGACCATGGAGAATTTTCATAAATTGCCACAGGTTCAATGTTCTGGGTGTGTCCATGTATGCCTGTGGAGGTTATATCAGTTTGTTCCGTCAGGTTCTACTATTATTAAGAAAGGGACATTGTGTCTCTACAGTTTGTGGACCTAGTACATTTTATTCATGCTTATTATTGAGTATTATTAAAGTTCATTTTTATTAGCCTTTTATTATTTTTACTAGAACTCAGGAAAAGAGAAAATGCTCTAATAGGCTTAATCTGCTGTACAAGATACTTGACCACTTGTGCTCCAACATCTCCAGATGCACCTAGCCAAGCTGCATCCTTACTGGACAGGTTTCAATTGATGAATCACAAATTAAAATTTCAACACTTTAGGCAAACTTATGTATACTTTTCAGATATGTTTTTCTTCTAATAAATTGTATCTGTCTTGATGCTGGACCCTCAAAGATTTCACACCTTCCAGGATAGAGCAAGTAAACCTACAAGGTGAATTTCCTGATATGAAATGAGGTTGTTTGACTCACACATGCCTGAATAGAAGTCCATCATCAACTTAAAGTGATACATGTAGCATCAGCCTTGAGTGATGCCCAAAGATATGAGCAAGTAACATGCGCAAGTGTTCCAGTTGCATGTGGCCTTTTCTACACCTGCCTTATTTTTCTAATAAAATTCTCTCTCTCTCTCTCTCTCTCTCTCTCTCTCTCTCTCTCTCTCTCTTTCTCTCTCTCTCTCTTTCATCTTTTTCACAATTGAGAAATAGAAACAGTCTCTATATTGCTACATGCGATGGCTAAGATCAGGCATTTGGAAAGATTCAATTAGAAAATCAGTGACAAAGATAGAATTTAGAGAGATTTCCATAAATGCAGACACAAAGTGTCAGGATAGATGTTGCTCTATGCATGAATTTTCACCAAGGAGTATTCTCATCAGAGTTAGATATTCACAATGAGGTAAATAAAATGATACTTTCCTTGCGTATTGGTCAACCTCTTTCTCCAGCCAACCCATCCTGCTGTAATGTCACTGGAGCAGGGATAAATTGTATGTGTGGTTCAGGCACACGGGTTCTACTCAAAAGGTGCAATTGAACATGGTGAGTACTCACAATCTGTTCTTGGCAGAGACTATTACTTTATTCCCCAAGTGTAATGCTTTGATTAATTAACCACTTGACAGCAAAATCCATGGGGTAAAAACTTATAACAACTCTGTATTTTTCTGCAGGCTGTCAAAGTTGTTAAGGTGGGACATTATGAGAAATATTGAAAGTTTAAGTGTTTCTTCATTCACTATAACTTTCAAGATCCACGTTTCTCCCCCAGGTAATGATCTGGGATGACTTACGATAAAGGTGGACCCACCACCAGCTACAGAGTTCCAGAGGTAAGAATCTGAAAGAAGACAACTTAAAGAAAAATTCAAATTGCCATGTTTCAGTAAATATTGTTTAAATATCTGAGACCAAACGTCCATGTGATAATTCACAGTGTAGGAACTATTTTTACATTAAGGCTTTGTGTGTATATCCCACTTATGTGAAGTAGTCACCACAAATACCTGTTTCCACTTTTCTGTAGTCTACCACATTGCATATGTCATCCACTTACAAGCACCTGGTATAGCATTTGCCACTAAATGGTAAACTCTCTAAGAGGCACAGGCTCTCATTGTCTTTTTCCCCATAACACCTAGCAACATTGAGTACATTGCAATTGTTGAATAGAAAAAATGAACTAGTAATACTTTTATTCATCTAAATATATACTTTACCTTTGAGAATGATTTAAAAAAAAAAACTTAGGTCATGAAAGCATGTAAAAAACTAGAAACTTGAAGAAAGATTTAACTGCACATGATGGGCTACAAAAAAACTAAAGTGCAGTAGGAAGTATTCATTTGAAATTTAGATGATTCAAGAGTTTTTGTAGGTTGAGCCCTTCAGAACTGTGGTAAGCTGCAGTACTTTGGGTCATAATAGGCTTGAAAGTTAATCAGTTAAATTGTGCTATAGCTCAGGTATAACAGAGGAATATGTTTTTTTATTATTATTTACCATAGTAAAAAAGGAGAGGAGTATTGGCAATTAATCCTGAGGACAGCATGATGCACACAAATAGGAGTACAGAATCAAATAAAGTGAAATGCATGTTAAGTAAGTTTAAATACTTAGAGGAGAAATTATCTGCAGGCTCATAGAACACAGTGCATACTAAAGGATTTATCCAAGACAATATATATTTTATCAAGAGTGCTGATATTTAGAGATCCTTATAACTAGTCAGTTTCAGTCATGCTTCCCCCTTATTATAAGCAATGTTTAGATGAGCGTGTCCTTCTCTGAGAACTGAATTTGATTTTAGCAAGCCAGTATTCTTTCTTTGAAGTCAGTAGCTCATTTAGTGATAGTTCCTTCATCATTGCTAAAAATACTCGTATGTTTCTCAAAACAATTGCTTAAAATGTTTACAAAGGAAATAAATCAGCTGGCTTGTTCTTTAGGAAACAAGTTATCATGCGTATGTTTTCACTGATAATATCTCAAAGGAACGTAATGCGTAATTTCATGCCTATCTTTACATTGAAAATGTACCTATTATTATTTTTTTATTTATATTTACAAGCTCGGATATTTAAAAGTAAAGCCTGAGAAAATACAAATACCACCAACCTCTGCAATCAAATTTAGAGTTTCAGATACAAAATGACCATATCCACATGTTGAACTTCCTAAGAATTCCTTTGCTTAGGTTATGTAGAGCCTACACTGAAACTGCTGACACCAAGCAGTGTTAGCGCTCAGTCTACACTGTATCAGGTAATATACGGGAGCCAATTACTGACAAGGTTACCACTTCCATGAATGCTACAACCTTTTCTTCAACTTAACAAATATACATATTTAAAAGCCAACATAATCATTCATATTTAGTTACCTTTATTACAGGATTTATTGACGCTCAGTAAAAACAGATTAAATTAATAATATTCAAATTGATGTTTATACAAATAAAATGCATGAATTTTATTTTTACAAGAGTTTCCATCTCGTATTTATTTATTCAGCAAATATTTGATTAACTATGAAGAGTTCTCTTGAAGATTAAGAGCTAAATCCTCAGGTAGTGATCCGGTGTAGGGGATAAAGCCACTGCCTGTGACATTGGACAGCCCATATGGGAACCTGTTTATATTCCAGTTGCTCCATTTCCAAAACAACTTCTTGCCAATAGCCTCGGAAAGGAGTAAACGGTAGCCCAAGTGTTTAGGTGACCTGACATTCAGATAGAGACCCAGATGATTCTCCCAGAGGCTTGGCCTGGCCCAGCCTGTAAAATAAATCAACAGGTGGAAAATCTCTCTCTCTCTCTCTCTCTCCCTGTCTCTCTCTCTCTGTATACCTCTAACTTTTACATACAATTTAAAAAGTCTTTTTTTTTTTAAGATTTATTTTATTTTTATTGGAAAGGCGGATATACAGAGAGGAGAGACAGAGAGGAAGATCTTCTGTCCGATGATTCACTCCCTGAGTGAGCGCAACGGGCGATACTATGCAGATCCGAAGCCAGGAGCCTCTTCCGGGTCTCCCACACGGGTTCAGGGTCCCAAAGCTTTGGGCCGTCCTTGACTGCTTTCCCGAGCCACAGGCAGGGAGCTGGATGGGAAGTGGGGCCACTGGGACCAGAACTGGAGCCCATATGGGATCCGGGGTGTGCAAGGCGAGAACCTTAACCACTGCGCCATCTCGCCGGGCCCAGAAAGTCTTTTTTAAGAAATAATATTCTGTTTTCATGTAATCATTGAATCCTAATCTTTGCTTGACACTTGCTACCATCATTTATATTTGAAATCTCAGTGCAAATACTATGAAATTATGTATCCTTAGATTAAAAGGATGCTGTGTGATCTAGGAACAAAGTCATTGTCATTTTTCCACATTAATTTTCCACATAAATAATGAAATTCAGGATAGAGATTGTTGTCTTGAGAATAATCAGGTTAGTGCTGTTTGTAGCTTAATTGGCCACACGGCTAGAACTTTCTGCTGACAAGCATGGTAGAAGGTCATGGTTTCAATGTCTTTATAATCTACATTGCTGCTCTCTCTTTTGTTGCTATATTCTATGCGAATTCAAAGTTGGTAAACAAGAAAGACATGAACAAATTCATGGTTTGACTTTCTAGTTGAATATATTTCCTTGTGGAGATGAAGAAATAGCCTTCACAATTAACCTAGGACTGAGACACAGGATAAAGGTTATCAATCAACCACAAAACTGATATTCCTGGAGTATTCCAAATCAAAAATAATCCGTATCAAATCATATTTATCATGTTTGCATATATAAAGTTAAGACTCAGGTATATCAGTACATATAATTATAACTAATGTTAGCTGTCATCACATCAAAAACACTCTTTAGCAGGATTTATGCTGTCTTTTTGCATCCATTTCTCTAATCCCTAGAAGAAATCTTCCAGATTAATATTATTATGTCTATGTTACATATAGAGTAATGGACACTCAGAGAAGTTAACTTGCCCAAGGTTACACAATTACTAAATGGCAGAACAGATATTTAAATCTCAGGCCATCCTGACTTGAATGCCCTGCTTTCTGCTGTACTTCAAAAGCATATAAGTAGCCGCTTAAAGCTAAGAGCACATTTGCTTCATTTAGCTAACATGATGGCAGCAAAACATCAAAGAAGGAAATTGAAAATTGGATAGCAATGGCAAAAGGACATTGATTTCTTTAATCATAAAGGAAACTTGAGACTAGCAGACTTAAATAACGAATACTATGTTTCTCACCTGAATTCCAAGGTAGCTCTCAACTTTTTTTCTCTCTTCTTTCTGAGTAATTTATTAGGTTCACAGATTCATTAGTGAGAGTTTATGATTATAGATTGAACTCAAGGTATCAGATCTTATTAGTGAAGAGTTTAATTTTACAAATATAAGCTCAAGTGTCTTTATCATAGCTTCTCATTAAAGAGATCATAGAATTACCTAAAGACAAGTTTGAATAATTATTGCAGGTTTAGAATGAAGAGCTTATCAGGTGTACCAATAGACACAGTAAAGATAACAACAGATGAACACTGGAAATGAAGCATTATTTGTGTAAACAAAAATTAAGCCTTAGTCTTAAAAGAACTGAACTCATCTCCATAGAGTAAAACACACTTGTTGGAGTCGATGTTGTGGTGCAGCAGGTGGAAAGAAAGATAAATTGAGTGAGCCAAAAATTGAGAGAAAGAGAGAGAGAAAAAGAAAGATTTCCACCTGCTAGTTCACTGTTCAAATGCCCTTGGTATGCTAGGATGGAGCAGGCAGAAACATCTGGCAAAAAAATTCATCTGGGTCTCTCTCCTAGGTGGCAGGAGTTAAGGTACTTGCGCAGTTACCTGATGCCTCCCAGGTGTGGGAGCAGGAAGCAAGACCAACACGTGCTCTCAGGCAATGTCCACATCCAAGGATGGTTTGACTCATGAAGCTCAAGTGTATACTCGTCTCTCAACTTACTCTTTCTTGCTCTCACTCTGTCTTTGTCCTGAGAATACCTGGTATATTTCAAGGAAACTTTTTGTGTAGCTAACACAGTTTGAAGAAAAAAAAAAAGATAATATACCATAGAAAACAGAATTCATACATATAACATTGGTGGAAATGAACTAGAACCGAATGGGAGAATCTAAGGGTAAGCACAGACAAAAAGCACCAGGTGTGTAGTTTACATGGGCGAATAGAAGCAATCTAAGGATCGAGAACTACTTAGACCAAAGCCTGAGACTCATCTCCAAAGAAAATATATAGAAATTATACAATGCTTAGCCTGGAAACTAGGAACTATATGACGATATATAAAAGTAGTAATGTTTTATGTTGTAAAACAGATATATGTCTCTCATCTCCATAAACTTACTTCATAACATGAAAATTTTACCATCAAAGATCTAATTTATAAAATTAACAAGAGAGATTTTCAAGGAATAAGATTCAAACAAAAATACAAATATTAGTGTTACAAGAGCCACAATCGTGTATATCAAAGTGACAGTAGTCAGTTCTGTACTCTTCCTGGTGTTTAATATCCATTCTCAACAACTGACAAGCCACTCGCCATCACAGAAAGTGCAATAAACTTTTTCCAGCCATTGTTCACAGAGACTTAGTAACCATTATCTCTGTTTTTAACATGATTGGAAACTATTTAAAGACACATTTTCTCACTAATGTTTACACCTTATCATAATAATCCTGCCACTGCTACCATTAAATTCTAATTTTTGTGAAATCAAAAATAAATTGTGAATGCGGGAAATGTGGACATCTTTCATAATGACACAATGTTCTTTCCATTAAAAGAAGCAAAAGACTGTTGTTAGCAAGCTCACTGCAAAGTGTTACTTGAGCAATCAGCACACTGAGTGTTTCATTAGTCTTATGACATGATTTGATACTCGACTAGAAAGCTGATTGGTGACATGTCGTGGAGAGCATTTATAGTTGAACCGGAAGACAAAGCAAGCTAAGTTTAGGAGTCTAGTGGGTTGCTGGGAGTCCAAGAGGGGTGAGCAGAAAGAGAAGCTGAAAGGGCAGAAATGTAACGTGTTGTGATGAAACAAAGACTCACCCGAGAATATTTTGACTGCCGGGAAAATAAAGAAGAATCAGAATCCGTGTCCCAATTTTTTGACTGATAATTTAGCAAAAACGACCTGAAATAGTTTTAAACTAGCCACAACTCAGAGTGCAGTCATTGAATAATTAAGTAAGGATAAATTCTGAAAATGGCATGACAAGATATTTCAATAGGCCTAACTAAATAATCCCCACCTGAATAATATTGAGATGCCTACATGCTACAAGGTTCTATAATCTTGACAAATGTTTCTTCTGAGTACACTTGAATTGGAAGTCATCATTTTTCTGGAGATATTTAACCACGGTTTATGAATTGACTTCATTTTCTCAACAACGCCTAATGCCTCCGAATACTCACTGCTCCCCAGCAGCAATTTCCCTTCGAATCTGTGGGGAAAGGCGGACGCAGTCTAAGCCACTGGGTTACTATAATTCTGTATATCCTTAGCTCCCTGCGTCACTGCATGCATCTTTTAAACTCTTAGATTTTAGACATCCCCAGACACAAATTCAAATAATGTGAAAAATAAATTACAGTGTAATTGGTACGAAATACAGAGATATGTCAAGTGCTTCTTCTTTAATGGAAATGAATATGTTTTAACGAGTCAGGTGGCTATAATCTTTGCGATGAAAACAAATCTTTCTCAAAGTCATTAGGAAACAAAGCCACTAAAATCAAATTGTGTGAGATGGAGGTGGAAGGTGGGGAGAAATTTACCTTTTTAGTCACCTTATGGGAATAGTTGGTTCTAGAATGTTAAATGTTTATTCACCACAAGAAGATTTTTTTTTTTTCTGATTTGATTCTTGTTTGTTTGTGGCACTAAGGGCAAACCCTGGACAGCAGCAACTCAGAGGATTGGCTGACGGCCTTGGGCTCATGGAGACAGTCCAGGCTTTATGCCTGCACCCCAGGTGGCCGAGAAACCCCCATCCCACCGGTGTGTTCCCAGAATGCTGAGATCTGCTATTGCGGGTGCGCTCCATGATCTGTCTGTGCGGCCCTCCCCGACAGCTTTGTTCTCCCAGCTAACAGAGTCTGAGCGATGCAGACAACAGGAGTGCAGAAGCTGAACATCCCCAGAGCCCTGGGTAGCCGGCAGTGGGTGCCATGAACAGATCTCTAGGGTGGCACCTAACTGTGGAAAAGGTACCAACGTGGGCCCAGGCCTGCTCCAGCCCATGGCCAGCGGGCAGCAGCACCCTGTGGCTCAGCAGGGTTTAGAGGCTCCGTGCATGGCTGCACTGAGCGGAGCTCCGCACCTCAGGGCCTGCCGCTGTGGGACTGGCCACCACCGGGAAGTGGGGATGCCTGCCACATGGCTACTTGACTGTACCCTGGTATCTGAGGACTAAGAGCTGGCAGTTCTTTCCCGGGGTGGCGGCCATGGAAAGAGCTTCCCAAATCTCATGCTGCAGGAGCAGACTGCACTCAGATTGACAGCCGCACGGAGGGCAAGGAGGTGGAAGGCCGGTCCGCGGCTAGGTGGTAGGAGCATTGATGGCACCGTGAGCCCATGGCCTGCAGCATCTCACTCTGTCCTATGAAAGTGCTCTGGGACACAGCAGTTTAAAATTGCTGTTTGGGATGCCCCACCTCCCCCATTAGAATTCCTTACTTAAATCCCAGCTACTCCACATTCCCAATCCAGCCTTCAGCTAATGTTCTCAAGAGGCATTCGATTATAGACCAAGTAGTTGGGTTCTTGTCTCCCATATGATGAAACTAATTGGCATTTCTATCTGTTGGCTTCTAACAGGGCTAACCACGGGTGCTTTGCCCACTGGAGAGTGAAGCAATGAATGGGAAGAGCTCTTTGTCTTTCCTCTCTTCCCCATATCATTTCACATTTTAAATAAATCCTTTCAAAATATTTTATTTGTTATGTACAATAAATATGGAACTCAATGAAAGAAGAAAGGAGGGCCTTGTGCCGTGGACTAGTGGCTAAAGTTTTTGCCTTGAACACGTTGGAATCCCATATGAGCGCTGGTTCTAATCCCAGCAGCTCTGCTTCCCTTCCAGCTCCCTGCTTGTGGCCTGTGAAAGCAGTCGAGGACGGCCCAAAGCCTCGGGACCCTGCACCTGCGTGGGAGACCTGGAATAGCTCCTGGCTCCTGGTTTCGGATTGGTACAGCACCAGCCATTGTGGTCACTTGGGGAGTGATTCGTCAGATGGAAGATCTTCCTCTCTGTCTCTACTCATCTCTGTATATCTGACTTTGCAACAAAAATAAATCTTAAAAAAAAAGAAAAAAGAAGAGATTGAGTCATAGTACAGGCAGATTAGACAGGCAGAAGATAGTAAGACAGATAGATAATTGGTTGGATGGAGAGAGAGAGAAAGAAACAGAGAGACAGAGGGAGATTTACCATATACACCAACAGATGCATGTATTATTGATATATGTCTTACTTCTACTTCAACATTCTCATCTGCTAAACCAAAGTAACAATATCAACCTCCCTTCCTAATTTGCTATGGATTTAAATATGTATTTTTGCTTATCAAAAGTCCCATTTCACTTCATTTTAAATATATTTTATTTATTTGTAAGGTAAAGAAGAGAGAGAGAAAGTCTTTCATTTATTGGTTCACTTTGCGGATTGCCACAATGGCCAGGCTGCATCAAGCCAATGCTGTAAGTCAGGAGCTTCTTCCAGGTCTGCCATGTGCATTTGCAGCCCAAGCTGTCGGATCACGCTCAACTGCTTTTCCAGGTTAGTAGCGGGGAGTCGGAGAAGGACAACAGTTTCAACTTAACCCGGTGCTTTAGAGTTGGAGGTATCGCAGGCGTTGGCTTTACCTGCTGTGCCATAACAGAGATCCAAGAAGTCCCATTTCATCATACTTTCTTTAGTCAATAGATTTTTTTTTTAGTACATATAAAATTAAGGCCCTGGGAATTCCTTGTGTAATAGCATATACAAAATAAACACCAATCTGGAGCTTAGAAAATGTTGTGACTCCACAAAAAAAATCTTCAAAAGAATATTGTGAAAGTTTAGATTCCATATATTTTAACCTCACACTTTTGACACGTACTTCTTTGAAGAAAATACATAAATAAAGGATGCATGTTTCAATGATGTAAGTTCCTTTTTATCTTGCATAATTTGACATTTACAACTTTACTTTAGTATTAAATAATTCCTAACCATTTGAGAAACTCTTATAGAAAGTACAGCAGAGGAAATTATCTGCTTTTGTCCAATTTGTTTTACTATAGTTCATTATAGCTAGTTCGGATTTCATTACTAATGGTGTCCAACAGGCACAATGTCTGATTTTTTGGCTCTTTTTAAAACATAAATTCAGCCTTATGCCTAGGAGTCAAGTAGGAAAGCAAAATTTATTGCTATGTTTAAAAATAAATTGCATTTTCAAACACTCTAGAAAAACAAACCGCATCTTTGAAATACAAGCTTATCAAATAATGAACCAGAGGCCTCTAATTCAAGAACAGCAGTCTGAAGCCTTAAGTTACAATAGAGCCCAGTGCCAATTCCTAAACTGATGACTGATTTCCTCTGCCTCAGTTCAAAGCCCTTATGCCTTTGATATTTTCAAGTATCTATATCCTGGATGAAGTAATATAGTCTGTGATTAGAGAAACAAAAAAGTCTGAGGATTACTCAAGAGATTTAGATTTTATCTTATTTTTATTTTTCTTCTCGTAAAAATATCTACTGTATTATTTCCCACTAAAGATTTTCTAATAAATTTTAATCTCAACCTCATTCGAAGTTGCAGTTTGCATTTTATACCATCTCATAAAATTCCTAAACAGATGATGGAATGAATGATGTGTTCATCTCCCGTGGTCCTGACAACAGGACTCCAATATTTATCAATTCTGCATTTTAAAAATAGATGTACTTATTTATTTGAAAAGCAGAATTTTAGAGAGGAAGAGGTATCGTTTGTTCACTGGTTCTCTCCTCAAATGTGCACAATCACCTGGGCTGGGCTAGGCTGAAATCAAGATCCTGAAACTTGTTACATGTCTGACATGTATGTGGCAGGGGCCCCATCCTTGGCACATCTGCTGCTTTCCCAGGCAAACTAACAGGAAAATGGATTTGATGTGCAGCTGCTGTAACTTGGACTGGCGCCCCATTGGGATGCTGGCATGCAATAGCACCTTAACTTGCTCTACCACAATGTCAATTCTGTGTCTACATTTTTTTTTTTTTTTGGAAAACTCCCTATGTAGACAAAAGAACTTACGTATTTATTTTTTTCTTGTTACAAATTCATCAGCATATTTTTCAGATCAAAGAAAAACAAACATGTAAGGAATCCACTATGGCGCAATAGAAGTCAAACTTATGGAAAATTCCAGCTAATGGAGCTCTCGGTTAAAGGGAAGAATGTCAGGTGGCTTTTGAGGTCATTTGGAGGGTAAACAGCAAGTGGAAGTTCTCTCCATGTTTTCCAGTAACTCTTCCTTTTAAATAAACATATTAAAAAAATAATAATAATGTGAAAGATTTAATGTAAACAAGAGAAGTACATAAGATGGAGGGTCCAGTGCGATAGTGTAATGGTGAAGGTCCTCGCCTTCAATGCACCAGGATCCCATATGGGTGCTGGTTCTAATCCTGACAGCTCCACTTCCCATCCAGCTCTCTGCTTGTGACCTGGGAAAGCGGTCCAGGACAGCCCAAAGCCTTGGGACTCTGCACCCGCGTAGGAAACCCAGAAAGAAGTTCCTGGCTTCTGGCTTCAGATTGACTCAGCTCCAGCTGTTGCGGCTGCTTGGGGAGTGGACCATCAGCCAGATCTTCCTCTCTGTCTCTCCTCCTCTCTGTACATCTGACTTTCCAATAAAATAAATAAATCTTAAAAAAAAAAAGAAGAAAAGTACATAAGATGGAAGCCCTCAATTGCAGTTTTTTTAAAGATTTATTTATTTTTCTTGGAAAAGACTGATTTACAGAGAGAAGGAGAAACAGATCTTCCCTTTGCTGGTTCACTCCCCAACTAGACTCAGTGTCAGAAGCTGAGCTGCACTGATGCCAGGAGCCTGGAGCTTCCTCTTGGGCTCCCACACGGGGGCAGGGTCCCACAGCTTTGGATCATCCTCTGCTGTCTCCCTAGGCCACAAGCTGGGAGCTGGATGGAAGTAGAGCAGCCGGCAAACACACACCAGTGCCCCCATGGGATCCCCGTGGATGCAAGACAAATTTCAGTGTAGGCTGGATGCTGGGCCCACAGATGTTGTTTTTAAGATAACAAGTTCAGATGTCAGAGACATCTGCAGCCAAAAAAGTACAGGGACAGTGTCAGCTGTCTGGGAATCAAAGCTGTGGGCAAGTTACGGCATTGACAAGGCCAGTGGTTGGCAAGCCCAGAGTCTCAGGCAGTCCCCTAAAATAATGGATCACGTGTTCTGCTCCTCTCCCGCAGCCAGTATCTGTTAGGAAGTCCCACTGGTGAAGTCCACATGTAAGTTTATTCCCCAAGGGAATAAAAACTGCCAGGACAGGCACTACGCTGCTCGTCTCTCTTGAAGAGGAGCCCTCCCCCCAACCCCCCACCCCACCTTGGCTGCTCGCTCTAAAAAACTTCTTGTGTCACCTTTTTTTTTTTCCCTCATCATTGGTTACCCTTTCTTCAACTCTGGTTCAAGCGTTCTCGCTCTCCTCTTTTTGTCTCTTCTGCTCTACATAATTTTCTCAAATAACCAAAACGTAAGAAAGAAGAAAGCATGTTATTGCAAAAAAAGATGAAAATAAAGAAAAGAGGGAGGTCAAATACAGCAGGGAAGCAGGGGATATGGTGATTTCAGAGTTAGATCTATGAAATTTATGAAGTTTGTTGCCTTTATAACAAAAATTACAATTTTAGAAGCACATATTGATCCATTGGAAAAATGACACTTTAAAATTACTTTCCAACACTTCTTTGAATGCTTTGTCATTTCTTTCCAAGGATCAGAGCACTGAACCGTCAAATATTTTAGAGAGAACATTATCCACGGATGTTTCCACACTAAGCTGAAGGCCAACAGGTCTGTAACTTTGACATGGTGATTCTCGAGTGAGTTCAAAGGTCAGATATCAGAAAAAACAGAGCAGAGTTGTAAGACACACTCAGAGAGAAGAGCTTTCACAGAGCTGTCATACTTGCCCTCTGAGATAGATCATTAGGGATTCATATTTCTGTATCTCAAAGGAGTGTGTTAGGAGCAAGAAGCTCGCATGTTGTAGTGATACGATGATTTCTACACCTAATTCAGAGATTTCTTTCTGAAACACCATGAGAAATCAGGGGGGTTCGTTGTTTTTGTGGTTATTAAAACTCAATTGTTTCTGAGAGCTGAAAACATTTTAGACTCTAAAATTTATTTCTCTTACTTTGAATTGTACTTTGGTTTTCTGATCTAAAGCTTCCTTGACTGGTTATTTCTGAAAGGAAGGGTTGATGGTGATTTTTTACTTTCCTCTTTTCCCTTTACCAAAACTAGTACATATTAGGGTTTCAATATCCAGTCTGTAACTGTTATACATTTTTTAAAGATTTATTTATTTTTATTGGAAAGTCAGATATACAGAGAGGAGTGACAGAGAGGAAGATGTTCCATCTGTTGATTCACTCCCCAATTGGCTACAACAGCCAGAGCTGAGCGAATCCAAAGCCAAGAGCCAGGAACTTCTTCTGAGTCTCCCCCCGGATGTACAGGATCCCGGGGCTTTGGACCGTCCTCAACTGCTTTCCCAGGCCACAAGTAGGGGGCTGGATGGGAAGTGGGGCTGTTGGGATTACAACTGGTGCCCATATGGGATCCCGGCACATGCAAAGTGAGGACTTTAGCCACTAGACCACAATGTGGGGCCTTATACATATTTAAAACAAATTCTGAATGTGTTTCCAAAGACTTCCTGACAAACCTTCCCTTCAACTCATAGAATTAAAGATAAATATCTGTTTTAAAGAATGATGTGTATCTCCTGAGGACTTGAGTAAACACTCAAAACAAGATGGAAAGTAGCTTACAGTAGAGATTTTGAACATGGATCGTGTAACTAGAGTTCTGAGTTCATATTCCAGAACTGTGTGATCCAACAGAGGCAACCAACACTTGCTGTCTGCACTCTGATAGCAGAAATTGAACACAGATATACACAGCAGGAAAGCTTGTAGAAAACTGGCTTTGCCATTGTTAAATGAATACGTAATACCTTTCGTGATTGGAGGGGAGAACAGATGGCAGGGGAAGGAACTTAAGGGAGGCAGAAGGGAGACCCCAGTGCTAACCAAACAGTATCAAAAAATATGTATTTTTTTAAAAAAAGATCTTTTGTGAAGTCCTTTATCTCTATGTATGCATTTTTGTATTCTTTTTTTTTTTATTGTTGCTTACATTGTGTTATGTAGTACAGTTTTATAGGCGCTGGGGATTCCCCCCACCCCTCCCATACCCCTCCCCCCATGGTGGATTCCTCCACCTTGTTGCATAACCATAGTTCAAGTTCAGTTGAGATTCATTGCTTGCAAACACATGCCTAGCATAAAGTTCAGCGTCTTATTGTCCAGATAAGTTCAGTGGCCTCTATTCTTATGGGTAAAAGATAAATGTGACACTTGGTTTACAAAATTTTTTGATTCAATGATGTTATAATTTATAATAAATTAGCTTTTTGATTATTATGAATGATTAGTTCTTTTGCTCTTATTGTGCTATTCTATGTGACACAATGGCATTTACAATTAAATATTTTGTATATTATACTAATCAACTGACTCTCTTAACATGAATACAAGCATTAAAATATAATTCAGCAGTGTCTCAGATATTAACATAATTCTGCCAGAATCAGCTGGGTCAAACATGAGAGAAAAGGTCATTTCATTGCCCAACATAGAAAGAGAGTATTTCCACCCAAAGCATATTTCAGTGGAAATTTTCAATGTTTCTGTCAATCATAAACTCATACCAAATAGTAAGAGGGACCAGATTCAGTTTCTCTGCTTTGAATTACACTACTGACCTCTCAACTGAAGAAATGGTAAATATGTCCACATTTTAAGTCGAACCTTTTTCTTGAATCTGGAAATGCATCAATACTGAACAAGATTCCAAGGATCATCAAATACATTAATAGTGAACACGATTTCCTTCTCCGGTGTTCAATACGAGGCAAGAATTAGAAAAATTTTCAAAAGAGCATATCAGACAATAAGGCAGATTAAAGTTATCTTATATGCAATAAAAACAATGTATGCAATTTTGAAATTAGGTATTGTAATGGTGTTGGTATTTAATGGGGGAAGTAATATGCTTTTCTAAATTGGGTTTTAAATATAAATTTAGCTGAATTTTGACCAATATACAATCCTATGTTGAGGGTAGTAGCTTACAAAGGCATTGAAATGATATAAGAAATTAATATACGAGTTTCAAACACTGAACTCCAAATTAAAATTTCTCATGAACAAGTAGAAATTACATAGTTTTTCCTTTCTAACTTGATTTTCACAGTTTTAAAGAACAATAAACTGGACCCAACATGGTTGTTTTAGTGTAAGCCCTGGGATCCCATGAGAGCACCTGTTTGCATCCTGGTTGCTTCACTTCCCATCCAGCTCCATGCTTGTAGCCTGGGAAAGCAGTTGAGGATGACCTAAAGCCTTGGGACTCTGCACTGTGGGGGAGACCCAGAAGAAGCTCCTGGGTCATGGCTTTGGATTGGCTCAGCCCTGGTCATTAAGGCCATTTATGGAGTAAACCAGCAGATGGAAGATCTTTCTCTGTATTAGTCCTCTCTGCATAAATCTTATCTGCCTATCCAAGAAAAATAATTTGGAGATACAATGCAATATGCATCCCTGCTTCCAAATCAAAGATGGACTCCCAGTGAAACTGTTGGACATGTGTAGACAATGGGATGCTGGATAGTCTAACATTGTCTGTACCGGCAACATCAGGACACACTTAAATAACAGACTGATGGAATCAGGACTCCTTGTGAAGGAGTCAGGGGTGGGAATTTGGTGGGGGGTGAGACTCTCCGGAATTATGTCATAAAATTCAAAAACTCAAAATAAAAGTTCAAACAAAAGTCTAACAAACCATTCAAATATATTTTCAGAACATTGACATTCCTTACACATGAATACAATCCCATGACTCAGATTTTATTACATAGTGATATGGAGGAATTGATGAAGGGATACCAGAGGTGATATATAATATTGATTTACAGTATTTTTGTTAAATTCAGTATTTAAATGCCTAAACCTTTTCTGCCCTTCATTAGTTGCTACTATCTGAAGAATTTATTTCCTATCATTGAACCTCACAATTCTCAAATGTAATGAACATGTGACATTAAAATGAGATCATTAATGCATGATACTTATCAGGTGTTTTAGACAAGACAAGCCCTTACTAACATTATGTATATTTCCTAAATGTTCGGTATCATTCTTTTTTTCTTCTTCTTGTAAGGATGATACATGATACTTCCTTAAAGACAGAAGTCTAGAGAAAACACAATAAAGCAAGAGTAATAATTTCTTGTTGAGTGCTTTCAAATTCCTAGACCTTTTATTTATTTATTTTATTTGAGGGGTAAAAACAAATTCCATCCACTGGTCTGTTTTGCAAGCTGCATGACAGTTCCGTCTGGACCAGGCAAAGGCAGGAGGTCGAAACTCAGTCTGAGTCTCGTATATGGATGGCAGGGATGGAAGTATTGACATCATTCCTTGCTGCTTCTCAGGGTTTGCATTAGCAAGAGAGGAGCCAGGACACAACCCAGTTACTCCATTATGAGATGTGGGCATGAAAATTGGCATCTTTAACAGCTTACCAGAACTTTTCTATATAATTTCTCACATTTAACTCACTTGCTCTTTAAAAGTTATGTTGTAAAAATGCATGGTTTTTCAACAAGCTCATGAAATATACGTATAATGAAAAAAAAAAAGTATTCCTGAATTTCAAACTATTGTGCACCATTTGCCTTTTACTTCTATTTTCATGAACTCCTTGAAGTTCTGTTTCACTTAATATCCATTTTTCATCAAAAATATAATGGATACTCAAAAAGGTAAAATGAATTGATTAAGGTAATGAGATAAATTTCAAGAGGAATTAAAAGTAAAAGTTAGTGTATTTAGTTAAGCTTGCATCCCTTATTGAATTACCTAAGTTTGAATCTTGGCTTCTTCAGGCTTCTAACTCCAGATTCCTGCTAATGTGAGCTTTGGAAGGCAGAGGATGATAACTCAAGTCATTGGATCATGTTTACTCATGTAGGAGTAGCCAGTTTCTGACTTTGCCCTGTGCTGTTGTGGACATTTGAGCAGTGAATAAGCAATTAGGGGTCTCTCTCTCTCTTATCTCCACTTCTCTAATAAAAATAAATAAATATTTCCTTTAGAATTTCTGAGAATTATAAAGAAACTATAGACAGTTTCTTGTATGGTTATAACTGCATGTAATACAATCAAGTCTATTCTAAACAGTGGGATGAAATTTGAAGAATCAGTACTTTGCCATGTAAAAATTACCACTTTAGAGTGCTTCAAGATCTTAACAAATAATTGTAAAACTTCTCTCCCTAAGGTATTCAAATTAGAAATTGCTTGACTGTTAAAGGGCTTGTTCTGACATTCTATTCAGAGTTGTTAGATTATTCATGATATGTGTTGAATTAGTTTTCTTTGCCTTAAGGAGTTGTAAAGAATCCAAGACCGTGCGTCATGATTAAAGAGAAATTGAACAGTTAAATTCTTAAGTACATGTGACAAGGAATAAAACTGTTCTGCTACATTATCTGGGCTCTTTGGCCGGCTGCCAATGATGTTCAGTCAGATAGAGACTTCTGACAAGATGTGCTGTTCTTGAATTAGAATGTCCACATTATAACTCCTGATGAAAACACAGATGCCAGGTGAGATAGTCTGACTCTTTCAGCCTGATGTGATTACATTTTCTCTATAATACAGACAAAGCTGTTATCTCTTCATCCACTCAGTTAGACATCCAAAACTTTCTGGTTTTTTGTTTGTTTGTTTTGCAGAGTTGATTGCCTGATATGTAGCAGAGGTGAGGACTTTTTTTTTAATCACTTCTGGTCTCACTTATTTCTGCTCTTAGGCTAAATTGGGTCTATAAAAGCACGTTGTTTAAATGAAAGTACATTTTACTTTTCTTTTCAAACTGACACATCCCATTAGCACTGCAAACCAATTGCATCAGTTACAGATTTACACTTTTAAAATCCTGCTTCTTTTCACCATTACATTTCTTCTTCGTAATCCTCTATGCTGAAAAAACATTCTAGTCAAGTTTATATTCTGCTTGGATGTACTGTTGGTTTCCCCGCAGTTTTAAGATCCATTTTTCCATCTTATGTGGGGATACAGCACTGGACAAACATCATTGGTCAGTGTGTGAGCGGTGCAGTGGTTAACTTGTCACTTGAGATGGCTGTGACCTGTCAGAGCACGTGGTTTGAGGTGCAGCTCCATTTCTGCTTCCAGTTTTCCTTGAGTGTTTTCCTTGGGTGATGGCTCCTGTCAACATTTAGGGAGCAAACCATCGGATGGCAATTCTGTTTCTGTTAGTCCGCCTTTTAAATGAAGAAAGTAAATAAGTTAGGCAATAAGAAATTTGAAGGGTCCAACAACTGCTAGAATTTTATTCACATGCAAATGCTTCTTAACTTACAAAGGCATTATGTATATCGGTGAATCCGTAATTTTCAGAAAATATAAGGTGAACGTTTTTGCCTAATAGATGGTACCTATTGAACATCTCAGCTGAACAACACAGCATCATGTAGTCTGTGGTTTGCCCCGGACATGGTCATGTGACTGAGTGGGAGTTGTGGCTCCCGTGCTTCCCAAGGAGAATATTGTACAATGTGTCTCTAACCCAGGGAAATACAGAAATGGAAAATTTTGTGTAGTTTCTGTTAATGGAATTGTTTCTCATCTTCATGGAGTCAAAAATTCATGTCATATCATCATAAGCAAAATGCGTATGTATTCTACAAACATATGTCCTCCTTTGTAAAAATAAACACATCTTTTTATTTTCTTTCAGAGTCAGGGAAAGACACACACACACACACACACAGAATGAGTTGGAAATAGAGTCCTCCATCTTCTGGTTCACTCCTCAAATTCTCACAATAGCCATGCACTCTGATATGGGTTGTAGACAACCCAATGGGTACCACACATCAACTACAGCGAATGTTTCCTTGATGGTGGCCAAGAGATGGAATAACTCACAAACAATGGATCTCAATTGTACCACTTGCAGCTAATGGGACTTGAGAAATCATTTAGACTCTCATTCTCACTCATAAAATTAAATAGGAAAATAATAATGCTATATAATAACAGCAATAATAAAATAAAAACACAGGAGCTATAAGTTGATTTGTCAAGTCCTAAGTGTCTGGCTCGCAGTCTGGACCATGTATGTGTTGGTTGTTGCTGTTAACGTTATTATTAAATGCTTCTGAAGCATGCCTATGAACATTATCTGTCACATGCTAATCTGAAAACATCAACACAGTGTGCTACTTAAATACAATGGCTTGATAATTTGCTCCAGCCTCCTACAGCTATGGGCCTTGAAGGAATTATATTGCTAAGAGACATTAAGTGATTCTGTAACTCTTTTATGAGCAATATCCTAATTTGCGAAGAGTCACAGTTGTTCCTATATAAAAAGTTATTTCAGAAATTCAGTTACATAAAAGAGGATACATTGTAGCAAGTGCATATTAAATATCCATAAATAGGGATCTTTTCTTTGTTCCATTCATTTAATTCCTGAATGAGATTTTTTTTTTTCTGTAGCCAATAATGACTCAGCAGGGGTAAAATATTCAGTCTTCAAGCTGTTAGTAGATTAGAGCTGGAAAGACAAAATGAATCATCACACCTAACCACGTCATGCTTCATTCTGCATTCCTGCCTCACCGACTAATACAGTCACATACACTGCGAGGCTGTTAAAAGAAAGAAATGAGTGTACAAATACAGCATAACACCTTTTGTTCCTGATAGGTGTGAAATCGATGCAAGTTCCTTCATGTCAGCCAAAAGGATGAATGTGTCTCAGGCTGGAAAAATTTACAATAGGAAACTGAATCAAAATACAATTCAAACAGCCATATATCATTATAGATTTAAATTTCTATTTAAAAACATAGTTATAGATATCGGGGAATCTTCCAATTATTTTCTTTGTTGATTTTTGCCATTGTTGTAGAATCGATGGTTTGGGGAGAATCAAAAAATGTTCAAAATTCTGAGAAGCACAGTATTTAATTTTTGTACAATGGGCTGCTGATTAAAAACAATACATTGCGGGCCCGGCGCGGTGGCGCAAGTGGTTAAAGGTCCTCGCCTTGCACGCCCGGGATCCCATATGGGCGCCGGTTCTAATCCCGGCAGCCCCGCTTCCCTTCCAGCTCCCTGCTTGTGGCCTGGGAAAGCAGTCGAGGACGGCCCAAAGCTTTGGGAACCTGCACCCGCGTGGGAGACCCGGAAGAGGCTCCTGGCTTCGGATCGGCATAGTATCGGCCCGTTGTGCTCACTTGGGGAGTGAATCATCGGACGGAAGATCTTCCTCTCTGTCTCTCCTCTCTGTATATCCACCTTTCCAATAAAAAAAAAAAAAAATAAATCTTTAAAAAAAAAAAAAAAACAATACATTGCTACAAAATCCATACCTATAGTTATTTGTATGTTAGCTGCAACAATGGAAGAGAAGTACAGATAATGATACTGGTGAATTATATATAAAGACAACAACCTCTAATTTGTTGTTTAGCAGAGAATGAAGAAGATAACCACATATTACGTGTACACATTGTTGTCTATGGCTGTTCCACCCTGAATGCACACAGTTCCATCTGTCCTATGTATATTGCTCATGTGTCAGTGAAATAACAAGTGAAAATCAGAATGTTTTAGTACGAAAAAAAGGTAATAAATGAGTGAGTACAAAAGTACAAAAAATTTGGAACAGAATTTTTTTTTTTTGTCTCTCACAAGACTATGGGTTGAATTGTTGCTGCAGTGAAAAGAGAATAGGAAAATTTTTTGAGCTCTCAAGTTTCCAAAGTTTTTGTATAGTAGCAGTCTTTCCATTTGTATAATAAATAATTTTCCTTCAAATATGTTCTGTCGCTCCCTGCCTGTGGCCCGGGAAAGCAGTTGAGGACGGCCCAAAGCTTTGGGACCCTGCACCCACGTGGGAGACCCTGAAGAGGCTCCTGGCTTCGGATTGGCATAGTATCGGCCCGTTGCGGCTCACTTGGGGAGTGAATCATCGGACGGAAGATCTTCCTCTCTGTCTCTCCTCTCTGTATATCCGCCTTTCCAATAAATAAATAATAAAAATAAATCTTTAAAAAAAATATGTTCTGTCGAATATCACAGCTATTCAGCAATCTGAAGGTTGACATTCAATTGAGAACAAAATGTAGGAATTTCAATTTCTTGATACTTCGGTAACAATGACATAAACCAAACTTCAATTTTAGACTGATGGAGCTTTAACTTGTCCAGTATCTAGGGTCCTTGTGCTTGAATGAAGCATGTTTTTGTTCCACTTCTCTCCACCTTTTTGAGACCATGAAAATTAACATGTTTGAATATTATAATCCTTGGTGGCATTCCAAACAGCTATGGATAAACTCAGATTTTGGTTTCCTGAGAACAGCTAATTTTGTTTTTTGTTGTTTTCTTTTTTAATTGGAAAGTCAGATAACCGGAGAGGAGGAGAGAAACAGAGGAAGAACGTCTATCTGATGATTCACTCACCAAAGAGCTGTAATGGCAGGAACTGAGCCAATTCAAAGCCAGGAGTCAGAGCCTCTTCCGGGTCTCCCACGCTTTTTGCAGGGTCCCATGAATTTGGGCCATCCTCCATTGCTTTCCCAGGCCACAAGAAGGGAGTTGGATGGGAAGTGGGGCTGCTGGGATTAGAACCAGGGCCAATTGGTGTCCTGGCACATTTAAGGTGAGGACTTTAGCCACTAGGCTACAGCACCAGGCCAGAGCAGCTAATTTGTAATAAATACAGTGATGCCTCATGATCCTTCTTGGTATTATTTGGGGACATTAATATATTTAATAAGCCATAAAGTCCCTTCATGTATAAATCAAATCTTTCATTTTTTGCATTCTCAAAAGCGTCCTCCCGCCTTGCTTTATGAAACACCACTAATGGACTCTTCTAAAATCTTTAGACTAACTCACATTTTTGTGAAATTTTTCAAGTCCTAAGAAACCTGCTTTAAACTTAATAGGTTCAATCATTTCTTCCCCTCCTCATTGCACTCAAATTCATGTGATGCCATTTATTACCCATCCCATTCATAAAGTGAGAAACATGACAGTTATTAGAATCTTGTGTGTCCACTTATGATCAAGATCTAATTGGCTGTTGAGTTTTCCCCACTTAGGTTTTTTCAAGGATCTCAAATCTGTGTATACCCACCCACATTTTATGCAACAAAGTTGAGGTACCATGGCTTGCCAGACATCTGGGACATTCTCCGGCTATTCCCATCTTATACTGTAGTCAAAATGAAAATTTTGTAGTTCTTCCATGAAACAGGGATATATGGTAATATGCGTAGGTCTTCACTGTCTCCCAAAGTACTTAGCGGGAAAGCTCACACTCTTTAATTTACAAGATTCTGTAAGGTCCTTCCTTCTCTCTTAAATGTAAACATCCTATCATTTTACAGATTGTGCTCTAGCAACATGGTTGTGGCTTTTACCACATTTGCATTGCACATTATGTTTCTGTAGCGTATTTTTCTCCTGATGGATTTCTGTTTATGATCCCTCTCTTTATCAAGACATTTGTGGCTTGGGAAGTCCTTTTCTGAACATCATTCCCTCCGATGCCTTTAAGGCCAGTGTGAGAAGGGCAGGTAGAAAGGTCTAGTTACGCTCTCCCTTAAAAGTGATTAAATGACTTCCCAAAGTGACTATTGATGTACATGAAGAGAGTTTTTTCAACTTTCTGCAAATTAATTTGATTTATCATAAGGAAATATTCTAATATTCTAATAAGTAACAGTCGCCTTTTGTTTCAATTTGATAACAATGCTTTCATACAAGTAAAGTGAATAAAGTATCATCAAGGTTGCGTTAAAAGAAATGAAAAATTACATAAAAATGGATTATAACAGAGATGACAAGTTATTTGAATAGATTTAAATACCAACTTCAGTATTTACCAGCTTTAGGAAGGCCTGGATATAATTTGGCTGTATTTCAACATCCCTATTTGGAAAAAATGATAAAAAATAATACCTATTTGGTAGGAATTTTATGATAAGTAAACACACTCAAGTTCTTGTAACATTGCCCAGTATATTTACTACTCTTCCAAAAAATCTTACTGTTTGATAGTAGGGTTGGTAAGTAAATCATTGAAAATAAGACTGTGTTGGAAGTTCTAGTGTCTAAAAGATTAATTTATTTATTTGAAATGCAGAGCAAGTATGCACATGTGCACAAACGAGTGAGAAAGACAAAAAGAGAGAGATCTTCCATCAGCCTATATATTCCTCAAATAGTTACAGCAATCAAGTCTGACCAATCCAAATCCAGGAGCCAAAAATTATCTGAGTTTTTCCCCTGGGCGGCAGATGCCCAAGCTCTTGGACCATTTCCCATTGCCTTTACAGGTGCATTCGCAGAAGGCTGTGTTGGATGCATAGTAGTCAGGACTCTAATCTGCAATCTGAGATGGGATGTTTGTGACACAAGTGGCAGCTTAATCCTATGTGCTCTGATGTCATTCCATCATTCCCTAGTGTCTTTTTTTTTTAAGATTCATTTTATGAGTTTAACATGGAAAGGGAGAGAGAGAGAGAGAAAGAGATCTTCCACTTGCTGGTTTACTACATAAATGCTGCAACTGTCAAAAAGGTGAAGGGCTAAGAGCTTCTTCCCAGCCTCCCATGTGAGTGCAGGGTCCCAGGCACTTGTGGCATTTTCTGCTGCTTTCCCAAGTGTTAGCCAGGGATTTGGGTTGCACTGGAGCAGTCAGAATTCAACGCTACAGAGCCACCATCACAGGCAGTTTTACCGACTACACTGCAGCACTAGCTTTGCCTAATTTCTTTTATAAATCATTTAAAAAACACAACATCTTTGTATAAGTATTTTTTTGAAGTAAGATGAAAAAATGTGAAGTAATCTTCAAATAACCTTTTAATGCTAAACAGGAAACCGATTTGCATTGTTCTGAGCTTTTATTTCTTATAGCGAATTCCTTAAAAAATATGCATAATCCATTCAGCCTACATTTGGGACAGAATCATATACAATGTCCAAAATCCACCTTGATTTTATTCTACAGAATGTATGACATTAGATTTTAAAGATGCTTTCTACCACTATGACTTCTGGGAAACATTAGCTTCAAATGGACTAGTTATGAAATCAAAATACCATTTTGTTTAATATAAAAATGATTTTCAAAAAGCCAGTCAAGCTTTAACAACAATTCACAAAAGCCAATTTGATTATAAAATACAAATTTCAAGTGCTCAATAGTATAGCTGCCTTTTTGTGTAAGTATTTGTCAGAGCCTATAATTGTAATCACTTCTACAATTCTGTCTAGGACTTGCTTCCCTTATTATAACTTCTGCCAAACCACTCCTGTTCAAGTACTGTGGTTCTCCCCTGTCCACCCACCAGTTTTACACCCAGAACTTTTTCCCCACTTTTTACTTGCTATTTCATGTGGAATGTGAATGTCCATAAAATATCTTCTTATTCTGCCAATCTTTTTGGATTGATTGGCAGTAATTGCAAATTTTACCATGTTCAGTACTAGATACACTTGTGTTTCTAAATGGCTTCTCCAGTTTCTTTCCTGGGACATAGGTAGGTTACTTGGGGGGAAAGTTATTGCAGGACTTATTTCTTCAATTTTTCATTTTTATCTTGAGCAGAACTAAATGCCTAACCATTTTCCATTATTGAAGCAAAAGCTCCTTGAATTCTATACCCAACATTTTGTACCTTATTGGCATAGCCTGCCAGGGGAAGGCTATGCATTCAGATTGGCTAGTATTTCCACCATCTACTTAGGACCTACCTCCTCCATACTTGAATGCTTTCATCTCACACATTTGCACTTCTTATTGCTTTTGGAACTCTTGAGAGAGCCTGAAGACTTCAATGCTTGTCATGGGCTGCAGCTCTTGTTTTCCCAAGGGCCACAGTTGGCTTTGAAAAGCTTTAGAATTCCTTAGCCTCTGACTCGGTTGTTTCTCCCTACACTACATCCTGGAGAATCTCTCAAAATGGTACTGCATTTGTTTTTTGTTTTTTTTTTCAGTTATTTCTCTATTGTACGACATCTACTCTCTCAATAAAAGGCATGTTCATGCATTTTCTCGGATTTGAGTGAATAAGAGGGCCCTTTCGTCAGTGGGGCCAAACCTCCTCCCTGTAACTTCAGTTTGAACAGAAATAAAGCTTGCACCACTTTTTTATCCCCTGGAAATGCAGAAAATAAAAGAGTGAGATAATATTTTCACATTTGGTTAAATAGCTCATATATGTGTGTCTCAATTCTACATTGACATATTTTTTTCTTTAAACTAATTCTTTTTATGTAACTACAATTTTATTTTTACTCTTCACATTGTTTGTTATTTAATTTCAGCTAATATATATCAATAATGTTTCTCTTCATACAATAAATCAAAGTAAATTAAAAAATAAAGATCATTAAATTTTCTTACATTCATTAGATACCACATTCCCATTTGATCTTTAGGGAGAGGCAGAAAGTAGATGATTTTTTATAAGCTGAGACATTTAAATGGAAATAGCTTGTGAGATAATTTGATTTGCATCAAAATTACAATACAGTACAGAACTGTGTGCATCTAGTCTTGATAATTAATATTGAATAACACTTGAGTCATTTACCAAAATCATGACCTGTTTAAATTATTTTGCAAAGTTCCAGCTGACACCAATATGGACAAATACGAGAATGGATGATTCAATTTCTATCAGCAATAGAACGGCCATGCCTTCTCTCATTTGTCAGGTTATTGACTCAGAAAGAAATCAAAACTGACTTTAAGTAATTTTTTTATTTTTATGTAATCTTGTCTGCCAAATTACAAACAGCTGAACAAGTACAGGCAGTATAAACAATTCCAAAATATTGATGATCCATTTTACTTGGTGTGGCTAAGACAAAGTTAATATTTACGAACTGAAAAATGAATCCACTTTGTGATGATTCAGTGAGAATGCCAGTCAACTGAAGATGTCAGTGCAAATTTAGACTCAGTTTGTATTTAAGAAAATAATTTAAGCTCTTCGAGCATTTCTAATATGGCAACATTAATCTATAGCTATACACTTCGTGTGAAAATTAAATGGCATAATGCATATGGCATAGTTTTACACAAGCACATTCATTATATAATCGCCTCACATCATTAACTAATTCAATATTGATCATGTCATCTACCAGATGAACTAAGACAAACTGAGCCTGCAAGGCTACCTTCTCAGGGAAGGACTGAGTTTTAACTTAAGTTTCAAAAGTGAGGAGGAAGCTCCTTTTCACCTGTGGATATTCAAACATCATTTTCATATCAGTGAACATTAAAGAACAATTGATACTGACATTCAGAATTTCCATATTCTGCTTAATTTAATTAAAAAATTGAAAATTTTCTCATACTGCACATTACATATCATGTTAAATATTTAGAAATGTTAAGTGGGACCCGGTACAGAGGCTAGTGGCTGAAGTTCTTGCCTTGCATGCACCAGGATCCCATATGGATGCCCGTTCTAACCCCGGCAGCACCGCTTTCATCCAGCTCCCTGTTTGTGGCTCGGAAAAGCAGTCAAGCATGGCCCAAAGCCTTGCGACCCTGGAAGAAGAAGCTCCTGGCTTGGGAGACCTGAAAGAAGCTTCTGGCTTCGGATTGGCTCAGCAACAGCTATTGCAGCCCTTTGAGGAGTGAATGATCGGACGGAAGATCTTCCTCTCTGTATATCTGACTTTGCAATAAAAAATAATAATAAAAATATTTTTTAAATGCTTTAAGTGATAAGCTTTACCAAAAAACAAAATAACTTTCTCTCATCCTCTCTATAACTGTGGCTAGCATATATTTAGGAAATACATCTTGTTCAAAACAACTGAACTACATGATTGAATTTTTGAAAAGCGTATCAGTAAGTTACGGCAGCATGAATCTCCGTGTATCTGTGAAGAAGCAAAGCTCTTGTAGCAGCTCTGGACTGCCTATCTTCCAAAGTGAACACAAGTATATCGATATATTGCTGGCTCATTTAAGCCTTTGTCAACCTTCAGTTTCTGTTACCTTACAACAGACAAAGCTAACTTCTAACAGAGGTATTTTGTGGGGAAGACAATGCACCAAGATATAAATTCTATGTTTTTTTTCAGTTACAAACAAGGTGAGTCATCACTTGAGAACTGGGGGAAAGATGCTCATGAGTCTTTGATCAGAGAAAAGAAATTAAATAGCCACTTCAAAAAAAAGAAAATAAGCTTGGTAAGGAACAAGCTGTCACCGACAGAGAATTTGAGCTGAATCCTGTTCATGGTGACAGTGATTTAAAGTTGCAGTACTTTCCCAGGTGCTGTAACTTTTCTCAGACGTTTGGTCCACGAAGACGGAAGGGAGCAAAGCACCATCAGATGTGGGTTCTTTCAGGAGAGTAGCAATGTAGGTGGTGTAACAAAATAATGGTAATAATAATAGCAACACATGCCAGAGGTTTATTATACAAAAATTAGAGCAGATTAATGTAAAGAGTAAGATACGTGGTACGTGAGGAATGATAAGCTCAGTATACTGTGGAACTTAAGGAAATTCAAAAGTTGGATGGAAGTAACTGGGAACAAATTTGGAAAATCTGAAGATTAGTGTCTGACTGTGGTAGACTGAATTCCAAGGTTTGCCACCTTTTTCTCAAGAACTTGGTGTTGAGCCTGAAGATTGTCACTGTACTCTCTGTCTTTGGTAAGAACCAGACTGCGCAAAAAGTTGGTACAAAAGACCTCAGGTGGTTATAAATAAAACCCATATCATACAACATGTGTAAGCATTCCAAATAAACATGTGTTCAGAAAGAATGTTCTGAATTATTATACATAAATTCTTCTTGAGCTAATTTGGAATGTATTGCCCAAACGTTTACTCTAGTAATTTGTATAAACATGCACATGCTAATAAAATATAGGCATTCCTCATTATCCAAATTCTTGATATGTACATTCAACTTTTGTTTATATGTTTAATAATAAACATAATTATTCATGGATATTTAGAGATAATTTTGGACTTTACTATCTAAATTCTGAATTCTCTTTGATATCAGAAATAAACAATACAGCTATATAAGAAGGAAATCCCCCCATTATATGTTGCATTTATGTTTCTCCAATTCTCTCTTCAATATATTTGATCTCTTCAGTGGTATCCTACAAGCTTCAGTTACACAAGTTTCTGAATTTTCAAGCATTTTATAGCATTGCACTTTGATTCTTTGTCTGGCTATTTTTTTAAAGGCAATCTTGACAAAACCATAGAAAATCTAACTTTCAGAATTTTTTTCTCATGCAAAACGGCCTCCCGGATCTCAAATAGTCACATCTGTCAGAAATCATTTTCAGAATAGTACTTAACGTGCAGAGTGGCCAGCCTCGGCTGCTATTGTGAGTATTAGTGGGTGTCTGTGTCTCTTTCTGTGTTTTCCAGGTGGGCTTCATTAGCACTGCCAACTGATTTAAATTCAACCACAATTTCATATGCTTGAAAGTCTGCAGACAAAGGAAATCCATAAATTGCAATATGATCGTGGGAGTTAATTTCATTTCAAGAGAAATTGAGATGCTTGGAACAAACATAAGTTTTAGTTTCCTTATTCTAATCAACCAAGAGAGAAGTAGAAAAATTACCTCATAAGTATCATCTACAAGCCTTGAAGAATTCTGGACTTTAAGAATTAGAAGACTCATTTAAAAGTAGTTTCAGAATTCACAGGCATTCATGGGCTATTAGCCTCAGAAATATTGCACAAAGCTAAAAACGACACTGTAGTCAGATCCAAACTGAATATATTCTACTTTAGGAGGCATCGCTCTATATACTTTAAACATAATTTATTTAACTTAAATTTCTATGTAGTCTGGGAGACAAACACTAACTCTAGGAGAAACTACAGTGAGTTCTCAGAAGAGGATATAGTTTTAATTATACACTGAAAGATGAAAGGACTTGGAGCAGGGATATATGAAATGGAAGGGAAAAGCCAGCCAAAGGAAAGTCAGAAGCCTACAAGAAAGGAGTACATAAAACCTTTTGGAGGGGAAAAAAAAAAGGATTCCTGAAGACAGTAAATGAAGCTTCAAAAGAAAGAGCAAAACTAAAATGGCAATTAAGGAGGACCTATAGTTTACATGGTCAAATGCAAGACATCTATGTTCAGTTTGAAGTTCGTCCTTGGAAAATGATTAGTTATTAGAGCGGGCACCATGGTGAAGTATGCTAAGCCTCCAGCTGTGGTGTCAGATTCCCACATGGATATTAATTTGTACCCTGGAGTCTCTACTTCAAATCCAGGTCCCTGCTTCTGTCCTAGAAAAGCAGTACAGAATGGTCCAAACACTTGGGTCTCTGTACTCACGTGGGAGATCTGGAAGAGGCTTCTGGCTCCCAGCTTCAGATCTTCCCAAACCCACCTGTTGCAGCCATTTGGGGAGCATGTCAGTGGATGGGAGATCTTTTTCTGTCTCTCCTCTATTATGTAACTCTGCCATTCAAATAAAGAAAAAAGTTTCAGAAAGAATGCTGAGCTGAAAATGAAGCATTAATAGGACAGGAGAGTGAAGGACAGGGGTTCACTCAACAGACAAATGAAATGAGACAGGGACCTAAGCTTGACTACTACAGAATCATGGGGCAAGTAAAAGTGGACACTTCCAAGGAACACTTCAGAAAAAGAAGCCTATTTTCCTAGCTGCACATAGAGTTTGCTTTTTAACAGGAATTGATGGGGGACTAAATGTGAAATTGAAAAAAAAGCAAAGAACAACAGGGACTTCAAGCTTCCGTGAGAGTGGGCGTGGGATTCCAGGTGGTCAGTGCTTAAGATACCTTTCTGAGGGGGTGGTTTTGCTGCTCACACATTTTTATGGTGGTGATCTGAGAATTTTCATGAACGTGAAGATGTTATAGTGCATATCTCACAGAAACTTCCAGATGTCATTCCTTTGAAAAGGGATTCCTCCCAGGAAACAACGAAACCGAAGAAACCAATCATGATAATTTGGCAGATGAAATGAGCACAAAAGGTTTCACCCATATTGAGGGATTCTGACAATTCGGAAAGACATCTGAAAGACAAATTCATTTTTGCTAAAATGAGGAATCCATCATAAATATGGATATATGAATATATTTACAAATATACCTCTATTTTTGTGGAGGGGTAGGAGAAAGAAAGGGAGAGACACAGAGAGAAAGAAAAAACTTTGCATAAATTGCTGATGTTATTTTAAAAATAAAATATTTCTTTTGCACTTATCTGATAACAGATTCTGGATATTGACCACTCAATTTTCAAAGACCATATCTTCGAGAGGCCAAAATGTGTAAGACGTTATGAAAGGACCAAACCACCTCCTTGCACATTTCTCCATGTGAATCTGGCCATGTTGACTGGCGTTTAGTGCCGTTTACCTTGAGGATGAACATTTTGGTGTTGCTTTGTGAACCAGCAGCCTCAAGTAACCCCTCTCCATTTACTGATCTGAAGTAAGAATAATAGACCAATTATGGACACTGTTTTCATTAAAAAAAAGAAGAAGCACTGATCAGTTCATTATGTCATAAACTTCATCCATCACACTGGCTCTGGGAATGATGATGCTATAGAATTCTGCAAATTTCCCCTGAGAAGATGTTTTTGGGTGAATCACATTCCTCAAGGGCAGCACAGATGCTCCTCTCTTATCAGTCATTGCTTTATAAGCAACTTCATCTTGGAAAAAGCGATTCTTACTGTTGTTCACCATAAATTGTTTGTTCATTATACTCCAAGATGATAGGAATGATTCTAAAACACAACATTAGATCATCACATGAGTATTTGTTCTCAGCTTTCTGTGATCTGTGTATATCTACATAATTAAATCATGAAAGTCTATACAATGCTATTTGTAAGAATGAAACATTTAAACAATACCGCTGTACTTAAAACTATTTCCAATCATTCAGCTAAATGCATTTGGCGGTACTGAAATAGGGCAATATCAGACTTTTGTTAAAGTCAAAGATGTAGCAAAGAGTACATCTTCATCACAAATAGTAAAACTTGAGCTATTTTCAGATCATGAAGGCTTTATGAAGAACCTAGTGCCGTCTGTAGGAATGCTGATAAGTGGCTTTACGTCTCACCCAGAAGCATTCATCTAGCTATTTTTGTATACCTGTTCCAGATATTTTCCCTGCTAGTACATATTACTATAGAGACTTCAGAAGAAACTTCAAAGATATAAATAAGCAAAAATATCATAGATGTACACAAACAGAATTTTACACCTTTAGAAGGTCATTGATGGGGCTGGCATCATGGCACAGCATGTTAAGTTTCTGAGAATCCAGCATTCCCTTTGGGCAACAGTGTGAATCCTGGCTACTCCACTTCTGATCCAGTTCTGCATTAACACACCTGGAGCCCCTGCGCCAGTGTGGGAGACCGAGATGAAGCTTCTGGCTTCTGCCTTTGAAATGACTCAACCATGACTCTTCCAGCCATCTGGGGAGTGAGCAAAGACGTGGAAGATCATTCTCCCTTGCATGTCTCTCACTCTGGAACACTACTTTCAAACACTATTTTCAAACACATAATCTTTTTTTAAAAGATAATTTCTGTTGCATATTCTTCTTCATTCCTGATTAGTGACTCAGAGAAAGTTACTTCAATACATTTTGCCTCCATTTTCTCATAATAATACTAATGAATGTCTTATGTGTGATAATTAAATGTGTAGATTCGTGTAAATTTTTTTTGCTGCCATGACTGCCAAAATAGAGCTAGTTCTATAAATGTTAGCTATTTTAGAGAAGAAACTATGGAGCAAAGAAATGAAAATGGAAAACCTTTAAAAGAAACCAAGAGGATGCAGACTGAAGAGGGAGGTGATGGAGGTGTTCATTAGGGCACTCGAAAAGACAATGCGGTAGGCTGAGTCAGGGCATAGTTGTTCAAGGAACTTCATTCACAAACTTTAACACAGAAGCCAAAGCCTAGATTCCCAAACACCATCAACATGAACATGTGAAAAGCCAGTAGGTGATTCAAACGCACTGGATGAGCTTCCCCTAATAATCAAAATGAGATGGAGATGATCAGAGAAAGAGTTCCTCATAGGAAACCTTTTAATGCTCCTCCAAAATTACTGTGCTGAATTCGAACAATCGATGCAATGAGCTTTGCAAGTGAGATTTTTGTTTAGATTTGTTTATTTTTTATTGGAAACTCAGATTTAGAAAGAGAAGGAGATCCATCTGCGGATTCTCTCCCTAAGTGGTCACAACAGCAGGAGCTAAGTCAATCCAAAGCCAGGAGCCCAGAGCCTCTTCTGCAACTCCCACATGGATACAGGGTCCCAAGGCCTTGAGCTGTTCTCTACTGTTTGGCCAGCACACAAGCAGGAAGCTAGATGAGAAGTGGAGCAGGTGGGACACAAATTGGCATCCATACAGGATCCCAGCAACTGTAATGCAAGGATTTAGCCAGTAGGACATTACAACGGGCTCCTTCAAGTAAGACTTCTAAGGAATGATTAAGAGAGGGAAGAGCCTTTGTGAATGTGATCATTGCTTTATACAAGAGGCTGCAGAGAGGTCTCCTCCCATTTTCTCTATGTGGAAACAGAGAGAGGATTATCATACTCCAAGAAGATTATCATACTCCTCAGCAATATTTAACAATGCTGACATGCAAAAACTGAGACATAAATCTCTGGCTTTTATAAGACATCAAGTTTATAATACTTCATTAAAGATCGCTAAAAGTCTAATGCAAGATTATCACTACATATTTGGCCCTGATTTTAACACTTTGGAACAACTTTCTATTCTTATATTTAACTATCAACACAATTATAAACAGTCAAAAATCAAACTACCACCGTTAAATGTGTAACAGTTTGTTGCTAGTTTTGTAGTTTCGTTAATTTCAAGAAAAATGGGTCCCTATTTACAAACAGGAACCTTTCAAAGTAAGTCTGCACATCTAGAAGGCATTTTTTCTGCCTCTAATATTTCCTGCGAAATGTAATTGGAAAGTTTATACCATTATTTTTTTTATTTCTTAGCAGCAACTCCCCCAGAAAGTTGAATGAGACCTGAGAAATGGAAATGATGCTTGTTTGCACATTGCACTTTTAAAAGATTAATTCCTCAAAAGTAAGTGCTTTGAATAGACGACGCCTGTAGTAACAATAGACACTGATGACTAGATTTAATGGGAAATAATAGTAACAACTACAAGAAAATCAATGATTTCAAGCAGTGATTCAGCCCTTACTGAATATACCAGGTACTACATGTCACACATTTAGTTACCTCCCAGTTCTGTGAATTAGATACTGATTTGGATATAGCAAGGCACTCTTTTGTTAATGATGACAAAAGTAGAACCACACAGGTTATATCAGTTACTCAAAATCACGTGACTCTGGGCCCTGTGCAGGAGCCTAGCAGCTAAAGTCCCTACCTTAAACATGCCAGGATCCCAGATGGGCACTGGTTCTAATCCTGGCAGCTCTGCTTCCGATCCAGCTCCCTGCTTGTGACTTAAGAAACTAATCAAGGACGGCCCAAAGCCATGGGATCGTGTACCCGTGCAGGAGACCCTGAAGAAGTTCCTGGCTTCTGGCTTCTCTGATCGGCACAGCTCTGGCCATAGGTCACTTAGGAGTGAATTAGCAGGCAGAAAATCTTCTCTGTCTCTCTTCCTCTTTCTATATCTGACTTTACAACTTAAAAAAATAATAAATCTTTAGTAAAAAAAAATCACAGGACTCATAACAGTATTTTTTTTTTTTTATTTTTTCATTGGAAAGGCAGATGTACAGAGAGAGAGGAGAGAGAGAGAGGAAGATCTTCCGTCCGATGATTCACTCCCCAAGTGAGCGCAACGGGCCGATACTATGCCGATCCGAAGCCAGGAGCCTCTTCCGGGTCTCCCACGCGGGTGCAGGTTCCCAAAGCTTTGGGCCGTCCTCGACTGCTTTCCCAGGCCACAAGCAGGGAGCTGGAAGGGAAGCGGGGCTGCCGGGATTAGAACCGGCGCCCATATGGGATCCCGGGGTTGCAAGGCGAGGACTTAACCACTTGCGCCACCGCGCCGGGCCCCAGTATGTTTTGTTTTGAGTGTCTGTGATGAGTTGACATTTTAACTCTATGTCACTGCCGTATATTAAGGCCAAAGTATATAAACATTTATTGAAAGATTTAGAAGGTAAAATCTATTAGCTATATACTTGTGCAGCGAAGAAGACCAAAATGTAATTGGATATGAATTCAGAATATGTGTATCTGTATATTGGAACCCACTGGAATTATGTAAGTTTACTTGACAATGTTAAGTAGCTGAAGGAGAAAAACAAACATAACAAAACAAAAAACAACTTTGCTGGAGCTATAAAGATCACCATTAGTACTTAGTAAAAAAAAATGGTTTGAAAATGGCCTAACTGGCCCAGCACAGTAGTATCCTAGTGGCCAAAGTCCTTGCCTTGCATGTCCAGGATCCCATATTGGCACCGATTGGTGTTCTGGCTGCTCCACTTCCCATCCAGCGCCCTGCTTGTGGCCTGGGACAGCAGTAGAGGATGGTCCAATGCCTTGGAACCCTGCACCCATGTGGGAGACCTGGAAGAAACTCCTCACTTCTGGCTTTAGATCAGCTCATCTCCGGCCATTGCAGTCACTTGGGGAGAGAACCACTGGACGCAAGACCTTTCTCTCCATCTCTCCTTTTCTCTTGAACTCTGATTTTTCCAGTAAAAATAAATAAATATTAAGAAAAAGAAAATGCCCTTTACAGGATGTGAAAGAAAAGTTAGTAACTCTTAACAATTCTTAATTCTATGCAGGGGTTGTGATCCTCAGGTCACAGGTCAGAGAAGATCTGCAAAACCATTTGATCCAGCTCTGCAAAGGTACCTGCAGGTGGGACTTGACAATAATTAAGTCTATAGCAAGCTAATTTTTAATTTGATAATGTACTGCCTGCAAATGAGATAAGGGAATTAAGAAAACACCCCTAACTGTAACAGCATGTAAAATAAAATAAGAATAAAACATATTATCCAAGAAGACTTGCATCTGAAAACTGTGAGACACTTAAAAAAACAATATCTTGGTGACCTTCAGGATGATTTCCAATGTTAGGTAGATGGATTATCTTTATTCAAAGATAAAGTATGAGTCAAGAAAACATCTATGGATGATAATTTTTCAAAGGGTAGATTGGTAAGGGTCAGTTTTATGCATCATCTTACCTGGAAAAAGATGTTCAGACAGCTTGTAAAGCATTATTACTCAATGTTTCTGTAAGGTTGTTGCCAAAGAGACTAGAATTTGAATCAGGAGACTGAGGAAAGATTTATTTCACCAAGGTTGTGTCAGGACATATACTGATAGTTTGAGAACTTCAGTTGAACAACACATAGATAAAGGCTGATTTGTCATCTCTCTCTTCCTGAGCTGGGATTTCTGTCTTCTCCTGCCCTTGGGTTTCAGAGATTCTATATTTCAGATCGGTGGATTTGCATGAAGACACCTGCCTTCTCTTTTGGTCCCCAGATTTCATTCTCTAGGTGGATGTGAGCACTCTTTGTCTAGCAGCCTACTCAGTAAAGCTCACTGTTCTCTTCAAAGCAGCAGGGCCTAAGTTACAGTTAAATAAGTTCTGCACTTGAGAGGCTTCATAAGGCTGCTGTACTACATTTGTGGATATAAATAAACCAAGCAGCAAAATTAATTAAATAAATAAAATGTAGAAGTATCTTTTCCTTTAAGTAACATTCCAAGTTTTCCTTCTTTTTTTTTATTATTTTTTTTATTGGAAAGGCAGATATGCAGAGAGGAGAGACACAGAGGAAAATGTTCTGTCTGATGATTCACTCCCCAAGTGAGCGCAACGGCCAATGCTATGCCGATCCGAAGCCAGGAGCCTCTTCCGGGTCTCCCACGCGGGTGCAGGGTCCCAAAGCTTTGGGCCATCCTCGACTGCTTTCCTGGGCCACAGGCAGGGAGCTGGAAGGGAAGCGGGGCTGCCGGGATTAGAACCGACACCCATATGGGATCCCGGGCGTGCAAGGTGAGGACCTTAACCACTGCGCCACCACGCCGGGCCCCAAGTTTTCCTTCTGTTAAACCTGTACCATTGCTGTACTCTGCTTTGACAGGTGAATATGTGCTTATGTTTAGGAGCAGTATGATGAATTGATAGTCATTTCTTTTATAAAAATCAAAGGAGATAAAGTATCAACAAAAATCAATTAATATCAATTGATCAATCAACACAGAAACCAAGAAGTCTCTCTGTGGCTTCTGTGAGTTGGCTCCTACTCAATGCCTCACTCAGATGCACACCAAAACGCACCAGTGTCAATTCCTTCTATTGGTGACAGACTCCTGTTAGTCAAAATATGAAAATGAGTTAAAAAATCATCTCTACTACAAAGAACCAGAGCACTCCTCATGCTCAGTCCCAGCATGCACAATCTCTGTAAGCTGAACAAAGTGCAAGTCGAATCCCAGTGGGAAGTTTTCTCAGCACGTCAATAACAAGGACAAAGGAATATGGCCAATTGTACATTAGTTGAAATGGTGTTTACTTGGCTAGGTGCATCCATTTGGCAACGAGAGCAGACTTGTTAATACTGAGGAGTTGGGTCTTCTGATGGTTCATTCTGGGTGATTTTTGGATGAACGCTATCATTTTTGTTCGTTCCTGTGGCTGACTAACAATACTTTCAATTTATGTTTTCATTTTAAATTAAAAAAAAAAACATATGATCAGGGTATATTCTAGTACACCAGAAGTATAGTGTCTCTTAAGCAATGCGTTTAGTCTGCATTTGTGACATATGATTTAATTCCGAGTAAGTAAAGCTATTTCTTTGATCATCAGAATTTTTCATAAGGTAGAGTATACATTAATTAAGCTTCTAAATTTTTGGCATACTCTAAACAATCCTGGACATGAAATGAATATTAGCTCTATCATATGATTAGTAACGTGCCTTTCAATTGAGTTCAATGTATTACATATGAATTTACCATGTAATTCTTGAAAGATTCCAATAATAAAACTAGAATTCATCTAAATGGTGGTCACACATGCGACATAAACTGGTTGCTCAGAAGCTCGGCTATACAAATCTTATTTTATTTGCCTTTCACTGTGCAGTTGTTGTGCCATGAAAAACTTCTTCATTCTATGTTTGCTGTGATTTTGCATACCATTCATCCCATTATTCTTAATGTGCATGAACAGCTGGATTCATTACAAAAATATAACTTGTGTTCCCAGAGAGTTTGAGGTAGGAGAATAGTTTTAAACATTTACTATGATATTTGGATGGAACAGCTAATAGACAAGATATGGCTGCCTGTCTGGGCTTTCTGTTCCAGAAGCGACTTGTGTCCCAGTGGACAGAGTGCTCTGTTCTTCTTAAGGAAGCCCAAGTGTTCTTGTAGCACTTCCCTGTAATTTTCTGGACAAAGTGAACTGCTATCTGTGCCAAAAGAGAACTACACACTCCATTATCTTTTCAATAGGCCTGAAAATTATCTGTTTAAAAACCTTTCCTACTGTCGCTTTTAGAAGTGTTTACAAAGTGGTTGATAGAGATTTTCCCCAAATTATAATTTTAGAACTGCTTCACATTCAGTCTTATAATTTTAAAAGAAATCAAATTTTAAGTTAAAAAAAATTACCTGTCTCCCCTGGCTCTATTTTATACCCTGAGAGATTTCCTTTGTGTTTACGTCATTTTTTTGCTTCACAATCTGCTAACTTCTTCTGTATTGGATAATCCCCTTGTCATTCTCATGTGCATGATCTAAGGGACTGATTGCACGATGCCCTCCATTCATCTCTTCACTGCTCACACAATCATCATGTTCCAATGCTGGAAATGTATCTGGTACAGCAGCTTGTAGCTGATGTAGCTTGAAAGCTGTAATTCTCAAGTATTTTTCTACCACATTTGCAGAATGTACATTTTCAAGGCATTTTATCGTTCATTTGAATAAGTAGTTCTCCATTTCCAAACGTTTTACATTGTAGTGATTGAACGTAATGCTCAGATTTTTTTTTTTACAAACTTGTCTTTTTCAATGTATGGTTTATTCTAGATATCTGTAATTGTTAAAGATCAAAACTGATCCAAAGTGGTATTGGTTACAGACAGTATCATACATTATATTTTCTTACTAAAAACAATCCATTTCCCACAATCATTTTTCTTTCCTAGTCTTTCTGAAACATGGCAGGTAAAAGTAGTTCCTGCTGTTCATAAAAAATGATGCAATTATTATCCAAACATGTTCATCCCTGTTTACATTCATGACCTCAAAACATTGCATCAGACTCATGTATCTGGACTAGCAGGGTGGTATCACTGAGTTAGTACAGATACATACAAAATATATTTTTTCTGTTTATTAGCAAAGAAAATTTCAAAAAATCTGTTTCATAGAATTATGGCTTTTTACAAAATACACATACTTAATTTTGGACACCTTTCATCTCTTTTAATGTTTTAAATCAATGAGTTGTGAAAACACTCATTAAGTGGTTCTTGACATCCATTTCAACATATTCTCTTTTTTCCCCAACATATTGTGGATACATTTTTTCTGTTTTTAAGTCCAAAAAGCTCACATTTTAATTTTCAGATTTTCATCCACTTAGTGATCTGGATTTAAATTCAGTGAAACTAATAATATATTTATACAAGATTTGAGAAGTGAAAAACCAGGTAGTTAAAGACATCTCTTGGTTCTGCTTTTTATTCACTTCTATGTAGATTTATTATCATTTGGAAGGCTTAGGGGCAAGAGAGGAAGAGAGAGCTGTTCCATCAACTGTGTCACTCCATTCTGTAGGCTTACAGCAAGTCACAGCTGGGCCAGGTTGGAGCCAGGTGCCTGGAATTTTATCTGTCTTCTACCTGGGTGGCAAGAACCTTAGCAGTTTTATTATAATCCACTCTTTCCTATTTACAGGAAATTGGTTTACAAACAGAAGAGCTGGGACATGCACAGGCACTCCAAAATGGGACAGAGTCATCCCAAACAATTGTTGAAACTGTCACGACACAACACCTACTCCATGCTTGTTATTCAAGTAAAGCCTAATGCAAAAGCTCCAGGGTTTAACAGTTATATCAGCAGTAGTCTTACCAATCTACATACACAGAAATTGAAAAATAAAATATAGACAAACGATTTGAATCATTTTACTTGGTTATGATGGCTGGGTGTGGCTGTGATGTAACATTTTTTTAAAGATTTATTTAATTTATTTGAAAGGCAGATTTACAGAGAGAAAGAGGAGGGAGAGAGAGAAAGCCCTCTCTATCTGCTATTTCACTCCCCAAACAGTTGCAACAGCAGAGGCTGGGCCAGCCGAAGCCAGGAGCTGGGAATGTGGGTGCTGGGGCTCCGTCAGAAGGCTGTCTTTCCCTGTTATTCTACATGGGGTGTCATTGTCACAGGTGGTAACTGCTCATTAAGCCACAATGCCAGCCCTGGCAGTGCTGCTGTCATGGTCAACTTTGGGGAATTAGATCATTCAGTGTGGGCAGAAAACTTGTCCTATCTTTTCCTAGAATGGGACATTATTTTTATCTTATTAGATTGTAAATGATCACACTTTAGTGTTATCTTTTCTACTAAACCATTGTTTTATATCAACATATATGACAACACAATCTACAACAAAAACAACACATTTCTTTGCTGACCAGATGTATTTAAATGGAATTCAGGAAAACTGTTAAAAAAAAATCTGAGGCTACAGAGTGGCATGCAGGGTGACCCACCTACTGTGATGCCAGTGTCCCATACAGACACCCTTCCAGAGCCCCTTTCTGTAACTCTGTAACTCTGTGTTTAAAAAATTATGTATATATATGTATATACATATACATATATGTGTGTGTGTGTGTTGCTACACATCACTTCTGCTGAGTTCTTCCAGGAAGATATGCCATGATGATGACTCTTTTGACAAGTGAAAAGTCTCAGTGATGGAAGGAAAGATTTTATCTGCACAATTTCTCTTATGTAGGATATAATAAATACTATTATCTATAACACCTCTGTATATACCCACTTTTGAAACATAAAATGATCTAAATATTCAATGCCTGATATGAGAATCATTTGAAGTAGCCAAACTTTGATTTTGATATTAGTTTTGAACTATGTGGAATTATCAGTCACAGTATTGCAAGGTACTTGAAAATAATTGATTTTTAAGATTTTTTTTTGTAAAGACAGATATACAGAGAGGAGGAGAGAGGAAGATGTTCCATCCATTGATTCACTCCAAGCAGCCACAACAGCTAGAGCTGAGCCAATCTGAAGCCAGGAACCTGGAGCCTCTTCCAAGTCTCCCATGCGGTACAGGGTCCCAAGGCTTTGGGCCATTTTCCACTGCTTTCCCTGGCCACAAGTAGGGAGCTGGATGGGAAATGAGGCTGCCAGGATTATAGCCGGCGCTGATATGGGATCCTGGAGCATGCAAGGCAAGGACCTTAGCCGTTAGGGTATCACACCAAGCCCGAAGATAGTTGCTTTTTTCTGTTTTTTTTTTTTAATCTGATTTTTAATTTTAGTTCCCATATACATGGGAAAATGTGTGCTTCTTTTTTCTTTTTTTTTCTTGCTGTAAATGCAGAGTGTTACTAAACTTTGTTTTAAATATTTGTTAAAAAGGTTAGAAATTATACGCTACTATAATGATTTTGAAACTGGTTTAAAATTTATTTTGTACTAATGAAGTTGAACATATTTTTATTTGATTATTATGTATAGTCTTTGTGTATTTTCCAATTGGACTGTAAGATTTTTTTTCTTAACTTGTTGAGTTATATATAGTGGATCCAGTAAGTATTTGAGTAAACTGCAAATTAAAGCTATGTTCTCTAAAGAAAATTGAAAAGCATATAGTATTAGAAGGGAGCAGTTAGAGATGTGAAAGTTAGTACTCTTGTATAATATTGTGTTGATAAATTTGTCAAAATCTCGGATCACAGAATTCTGAGATGGAGATTTTCCACAGCTAATGCAATTTGTTTATAATCTTACTAAATATATAAACATTCTATATTTAAATTATTCCCCTTGATTATAGGAGAATTATAGAACAGTTGAATAATTTGGTGGATAAACCATTGATATGAAATTTAAAATATTAAAAATTTCATTTGGGGGATATTATTTAGAAAGCCATGAGAACATATGAGAGAAATTATGTGAAAAGCTATATATAATTGGAACTAAGAAAAAGTGTAGCAAACAGAAAGAAAAAAGCATTCAAAGAGACAAGGAAAGATATAATATTAGCAATTGGAATTACAGGATGAAGGAAGTAGAAAGAAAGAAATATAATTAGGGCCCGGCCTGATAACATAGTGGTTAAGGTCCTTGCCTTGCACTCCTGGGATCCCATGTGGGACCGGTTCTAAATCCCGGCCAACCCTCTTCCCATCCAGCTTCCTGCTTGTGGCCCAAGGCTTAGGGGCCCTGCGCTCACCTGGGAGACCCAGGGGAGGCTCCTGCTTCCTGGCTTTGGATAGGCTTAGCTCCGGCCGTTGTGTCCACTTGGGGAGTGAACCCGTGATGGAAGCTCTTCCTCTCTGTCTCTCCTCCTCCCTGTATATCTGACTTTGCAATGAAGATGAATAAATGTTAAAAAAAAAAAAAGAAATATAATTAAAGGGATCATTACTGAAAATTTTTCAAAATTGAAAAGACAGTCAACATATTTAAAGAATTTCAAAGAACGCCCAGTGTGATGGCTCGTAGCTTAATCCTTGCCTCACAAGCACCATTCTGCCATACGGACCCCAGTTCTTGTCCCTGGCTGCTCTACTTCCCATTCAGCTCCCTGCGGGTAGCCTGGGAGAGCAGTGCAGGATGGCCCAACACCTTGGAATCTTATGCCTGTGTGGAAGTCCCAGAAGAAGCTCCTGATTCCAGGTTTTGGATCAACTCAGTTCCTGGCTGTTGCAGCCACTTGTGGAATGAACCAGCAGATGAGGGAAGATCCTTCTCTCTGCAACATTGCCTTTCTAATAAAAATCGATAAATCTTTAAAAAATAAAGAATTGAAGTGATAACAACTAAAAGCGTTGGGATGGGGGGGGGGAGCGCGTAACCTCTGCCTTTAAGGAACTATAGGGGCTTGTGTTGTGGCACACTGGATGGAGCCACAGGCCACAACCTTTGATGTTGGTCTACCTTTTAAGTCCCAGTTGTTCTACTTCTGAATTAGTTCCCTGCTACTCTGCCTGGGAAAGTAGCAGAAGGCCTGGGTCCTTGGCTCACCATCAGGAAGACCAAGTGGAAGCTCTAGGCTCTTGCCTTTCCATGGCCCCATGTTGACCTTGTGGCCATTTGGGAAGCGATCAATGGATGGAAGGGGTTTGTGTGTGTGTGTGTGTGTGTGTGTGTGTGTGTGTGTGTGTGTGTGTGTGTGTGTGTGTGTGTGTGTGTGTGTCTAGATAATTCTACCTTTCAAATTAATAATATTAAGACTAGTGGGGAAAACAAATGCAGAATAATTTGAGGAGCACAGGAGCCCAGTGACTTTGAGATTGCAAAAGTCATACATTTTCAATGAAGGTGATAGATATTATTATAACTGGCCCAGGAGAATGGAAACGGCTCAGCTTCTCAGTGTGAGTAGGTACAAGTCTTCATTCTTTCAATTCAGCATCAGGTCGTGAGATAGTTAAGGGTGTCAGGCAAACACAAAATGATGTAGAGTTTAATTTTCTCTAATTAAACTTATAAAGTTTAATGAAAGGTAATGATGTGTTTAAACCAAGAATAAATTATTTTATTGTGTTTCAGTTTTGTTATTAGTAAAATATTACCTGTAGGCTCATCAAATCTAAAGTGATTGCAGTTTAATATTATAGAAATTGTAATAATGAAGGCTTAATAATAATAACCCATTAAAATTGACATTTTCTATTTAAAGAGCTTCATTCTTCTAAGTAGAAAGTTAAGTTACAAAATTATGCTTTCAGCAAATAGTACTGCATCACTTTGAAATATGCTAATCAGTTATATTTATGTGACTTATATATGCATTATTATTAATTAATATTGATAATTAAAAACACTAGGTTTCAAAATTTTAAAACCACATTATCAAATCTTGATCAGTTCTCCTTACTCATACCAGAAGATTATTTAATCACTGACTTCTTTCTGATTAAAATAAGTGTGTTCACATCTCATATCTGTTATTACTCCCTCGTTGTTTTATTTGAGATTAGCATGAAACTAGCATGTATCTTGAAGACCATGAATGATGAAGGAAAAATAGATAATCTAGTATCATCCTTGACTATCCAATGAAACCTTGTTTTCTTCGTTTATAACATGTATCCTATCCCATTCAACTTCTCATTTCTAATCCTCTTGTTTTAGCCTTGTTCTTGTCATTTGGCTCCATTAATTGTAATTTTTCTGGAGTATTCCTTGCCAGACAATTTCTATTTGGCAGGAAGCTAGTCCTAGATTCGCTTAAGCAAAGTGACTTTCCTTTGTAGGTTCCAAGAGCATACACTTGATTGATGGAGAATGTTTCTATACTGCTTCTCCTCTGCGCTTGATTAGGTCTTCCATTTGGCTTGGCTCTTTCCTGTCTTTTAACAACTTTCCCTACAAGTTCCCAGAAAACTTTCCTTATTCCGAGGTCAAAATTATCAATAGCTGACATGACAGCTCATTTTGCAGTAGAAAATGTCTTACCTAGAAACAGTTCTAGGCAGAGTTTGGTGTCTCCCTTTTAGTGGCTGTAGATCCTGTTGGGAGTATGATGTTAAAGCATAGACTGGAGAACATTTTGTATTTTATAGGTAATTAAGCCTTTCGGAGACAGAACCATCCTCCCTTCAACAAATGGATGAGAATATTTGTATTCAGTAAAAGTAAAGGGAGTTTACAGCTCTTCTCTCCTTTCCATTCAAATTGGAGTCTTGTATGGATTGCTGAACAAAATTAAAGGTTGTGCCTATTTCTCTCCTGGTGTATGCTACACCAAAATTAGACTGAAAGCTGGCTGATCCTGTTACTGTTCCAGATACAGCCATTCTCACATTTTAAGAAAATTTACTCCGAAAAAAGGACTCCATGTTGGAAGGACAGGTATATATAGACTGGCTTGCAGGTGTCTTGGATGGTGAATGGCAGCCCTAACTCTTCTTAGGTTATCAACTCTATTTCATGATCATGGATGTCCAGATCACTCCAACTGCAAGGTTAAATACTTCAATAGATCAGATCAGTTTGTCGCATACCATGATTGTTAGTCATCATCATATACCAACAAATGCTGTCACCAATGGAACTTAGAAACTGTTGAACTATCTTGAATGTCTTAATCATGTGTCGTTTGAGATTGACTGGGTTGATTCCAAGAATCCCGTTCAAGAGTCCTGTATGGCAGCTTCTTGCCATTGTGTTGTTCTCACCCATAAGCTTTAAATATATGAATGCAGCTATCCTTTCACATCAAATCGTTTTATAAGCATTGAAATAACATATGTAAATTAAGAGTCATCTAAGAAATCTTGATGTTGTGAAATATAAAGTTGCGCTGAGATCAAGTTGATCGATTGTGATATTTGCAAACCATGTCTTCGCTGTCACTAATCATGGTTTAGTATCTCAAGACTGAAAGGATAAGCCAAAGGGAGGTTATCATCAAAACCCAGTAAGTTTCATCTAAGCCAAACTCCATACTTAACTACTGAGTTTAGCTCAAAGCAGCTTCTGCACATAGTGAACTGTAACTTGTTTGACATGCAAAAAACAATCTAAGCTAGCTTAACAGTATATCTTTGTAACTAAGCAATTGAATCTCAACCAGTCTCAGCAGTTGAACATCAGCTAATGGCAGACTGCCAACAGATCAAATCACATAAATATAAAGCAAATGCTGACAGGAGACAATCAAGCAGCTCTTGTTGTCTGAAAAGCTGCAGAGCAATACAACCTTCTCATTTAAGTAAAATTTGTTCAGTTAAGTTGGACCCAGTTTTTCTCGTATCTGATGTAATTCCATGTTTTTCTTAATGTAGAGCTGAAGGATTTAATGCTCCAAGAGTTAATATTGAGCATGGATCTGAGAGTATAAAAGGTTTTCTTATCATTGTGCAAGTATATATTCATGGCATACTATTTTATCCAAGACTTACTGCTCTGCTGTTTCCTTGGCTTTACGTTTTGAAGATGCATCAACTTGTAACTTTATAGAAATGCCTATGAAATCTGTTCCATCTGTGTGACTCTTCCAGAGCAGAAGTATGTATAGTATGCAGATCTGCTGCTTCAGCTGCAACCCATCTTTGCCAGTGACAGGGATGAACATAACACAGGAGTCCCCACAGATGTGCTTGGCGTGCACGGACACACAAGGGCACAGTCTTGTCTTCCCATGGCAGTGGGAGATACAGGGTGATCTCCAAACATGCAACGGTCATAGCCATCACAATGGACTCAGAGATGCCCCTGTTGAGGAATTCTGTGGCCCTAAGGGTACTTTTCCAAGGTTGTTCATAGCAATATGATTGTTGGAAGACAAACAGTAGTTCTTGATAAGATGAGGTTGTTGGGGAGATGGACTTGGATTTGTAACAACATCAGTTAAGGCTATGGTTTCCTGGGCTCCTTCGGCCTCTAGAAAGCAGATGATGTTAAAGAAGGAGATAAAAAGTTGTGAATGTCCTTTAAATATTTCAGTTCCATTGAAGGTTTTTGGACAAGATCTTATTCTGCTTAACACATTCAGGACAAAGCGTGTTGTCCTCCAGGTGTGGGGATGAGAAATCACATCAAGGAAGCAAGAAGAGCGCACTCATTCTTCCTTTTTTCTTCTCAGGAACACAAGTGCGTCGTGCCTGAAACTGCAGCTGAATCCAACCGCGTGTTTTGAAGGGAGACTTTCCGTGGACTACACCACCTGTCACCAGAGGCCTCTGGGGTTGTCGCCACTGCCTTCCTCTGTTATCACTCACTGTATGCTCCCATTCCCCAGGAGCACAGGCACACGCTTCTGGAGTGGAAGAGCCACTGGAGGGGGATGAATCCCCGCAGGACACACTGTTTCTTAGCACTTTCCAGGGCTGTTTGCTCTTTGCCCATCTGTGATTGTGTGTTGATGTTTTGATCTTGACCTCTTTGACTGTGTAGGGAATGTCCCATAAACAGGTATTCTAATGTGGGTCAACACACTCATGTTCTCGCTTAGATAGATGTTTTTAGCCTGCTAGTGTTTATCCTCAGCTTTTTTTTTAAAAAAGATTTATTTATTTCTATTGCAAAGTCAGATATACAGAGAAAAGGATAGACAGAGATGAAGATCTTCCATCTGATGATTCACTTGCCAAGCGACCACAATGGCTGGAGCTGAGCCAATCCGAAGCCAGGAGCCAGGAGCTTCCTCCGGGTCTCCCACGAGGGTACAGGGTCCCAAGGCTTTGGGCTGTCTGGTCTGCTTTCTCAGGACACACTCAGGGAGTTGGATGGGAAGTGGGGCTGCCGGGGTTAGAACTGGAGCCCATATGGGATCCTGGGGCGTTCAAGGCAAGGACCTTAGCCGCTAGGCCACGGCGCTGGACCCTAATCTCAGTGTTTGACCACAGGCCTGCGCAGGACCTGAGCCAGGTCCATGGGAGGCAGATCTAGAGGTAATGGAGGAACCAATCTGTTCTTCGAGGTTTAAGGTCTCATTACACTGTGCCTTTTCCTTAGGACGGGAAACTTCATCAACTTTAATCTTTTTCGATTTTTTTTCTTTCCTTTTCTGTTGTTTTGGTTGAGTGAATGCCATCTGTTCTTCCCTTGGCCGTGTTGTGGAGTTTTTGTCCTTGTCCCTCTGAGCGCCCATACTCGGGAGAGGAATGCAGTTGAGAAAAACAAGTATTTATACTTCCAAGATGGTCTGAGGTCCAAGAGTGCTTTTCTGAAAGACTTAGTATCACTTCAATCTACTTTATTGTGTTACTAGTTAATTGTGTGGCTATTTCTTGTTTAAGAATAAATTGTGAGTAGATTAAAAGATATAGACTGGTAAGCAGAGATCCTTAATCAAAAACAAATCAAAAAACAAATATTACAATGGAACCACAATAGATTTGTGAGGTGAAAATCCACAGAGGTTAAACATACCTATGAAACTTTCCTTTTTTTTTTTAAGTCTCATCAAGACTCACCCAAGTTTCTGATTCATCTCAGGCAGTTGTGAAAAATCAATGAGGAACTTAACTGTGCTTAAAAAAATTATTTTTATGTTTTTCTGACATTTCAAAAAAATATTTATTTTTATTGGAAGGGCATATTTAAAGGGAAGGAGACGGAGAGAAATATCTGCTGGTTCAATCTCCAATGGCCTCAGAGCTGGAGCTGAGCCCCTATGCAGCAGAAACTCCCTGTGGGCCTCCCACACAGGTGTAGGGTCTAAGGCTTTGGGCCATTTTTCATTGCTTTCCCAGGACACAGGTTCCTTGATAAGAAGTGGAACAGCCAGGATACAAACCAGTGTCCATCTGGGATGCTAGCACTGCAAAGCAGAGGGTTAGCCAATTGAGCCACCATGCTGCCCTCTCAAAGTATTTTATTTTAATTATATACAGAATACCGACAATCAAAACAGAAATTTATTTTAAAAGTCACACTGAATTAATAAAATATACGCAATGAGAAAACTTTAAAATTTCTGGATTTGTAAATAGAATGATGAACTTGAATAAATTCATAGAAAGGAAAACCTGACTTATTTTATATAATGGTTTTCTACATATAGCACTTTGTATGATAGAAGACAGCCAATTTTCTGGGTGAACTTAGATTCAAAAGCTAACATTTTCTTGAAATATCAGAGATATATGGTAGTGATTTATGGTCTCTCAAAAATTTCAGGGTAAGTTATATTTTCCTGTCACCCCAAAGTTTTACATTTTAAAAAGAAATTTAAGAAACTAGGCAACATTTCACATTATTGTCCCAAAATACTACATGCCAACATAAGAAAGCCACATTAATGATAAATTCAGTTATTATCAGCCAACAAATAGACTATTAAAAACACAAGTTTCAGATTGAGTAAAATTAAATTGATTTTAATAAGTACAAAAAAATCTTTAGCATTAATTTGCATGAGCTTAATCAGATTTTTAAAAATAGTAAGCATAATAATACACTCAATAGAGACAAGCTTTTCTTACATATATAGAATCGAGTGGCTTTTCCAAAATACAAGATCACAAATCACAAATATTAGTAGCTCTTGACCTATCTTCCCAAATCAGAAAATCTGCCACGTAAGTATATTGTCACCCAGAAAATTTCAAATTTCACATGCTATGAATATTCAGTTTAGTCTTATTGCATCACGGAGCACTCTGTAAGCATGCATTTTGCTTATTAATGTGTAGCATCAGGGAACAGGCTACTTTTATTTTCTAATTTACCAACAAATAGAAGCTGTGGATCTTCTGTGAGTCTCAGCTCTGATGAGTATTTCATGGAGGGTCACACTCCAAAGCCTGGAGTCCTCAAAATTTCAATTTGTGTTTTCTTAGGAAATTATGACTACAAATGTGATACAAACAAACTTAAAACCACATATGACAGACACACCCAAGACCTTCTGGTAAAAAAAGGAGCTTTGGTAATTTTTTTTTAAAAAGGTGGCTCAACAATTCATTTTTCATTTTCTAATAACTCTTGAAATTTATTTACACATTAAGCTGACTTTAAAGCAGAGTGTGGTTTAATTACTGTATTGATTGTATCAAAACTAGATACATTGGGAACAAATGTATAAAGTGTTGCATCAGAACTAATTCCTTTGTTGCAACTTCCTGAGACTACTTGTTTTTACAAACGTATCCTGCTGGAAGTACCAAGATTCCTCCAACATTATAGTCCCACAATCTACAGACATGATTTGTAAAGTAAGACTTCGAAAGTGAAGCATGAATGACTGAAACCTTCACACTGTCTCATCAGTGGCACTAACTTGGGATCAATTTGGCTTTTATACATACTGATTTACAAAACTATATTTGAGTAAATCACAAAAAAATTCTCCCAGTGTTTGGTGACTTTAAATGTAATGAAACCAACAATATGGCAAAGGAAAACTAGATCTATTTACCACCAACAAAACTGGAAAAATTAAGGGGGGGGGGGAATGGAAGAAATTAAACAGAGAGGTGTTGTCTTTTGTGTGCTTGGGAATTTTAAAACATACATGATTATTAATTATGTTCAAAAAGACTCATGTATTTCTGGAACCAAACTGTAAGCTACATTAGTGAATAAAAAGTGTTACAGAGATGAATATTTGGTTACCACGTACAGGGTTCTTGGTTTCGTCATATAGAAAAGTAGACAGCAGTCATTTTATCAGATGCACCTTCATAAAAGAGTCTGGATAGAAATTTGAATTAAAAGAAAAAAAAATCATTTCCTTTAATTTTTCTGGCACTGGATTTTACACTGTGTAGTGGTGTTCTAGATAGAAATTCTAGATTTCCAGAACTTTGAGTCTCACACAGTGATTACAATCGCTTTGATGACTCAGTCAGGCAATGTTTGTAAAGGGACTAGAATATTATCTAATGTAATGATCTCATTAAGAAAGTATTCAGAATCTTTTCAATTAAAAACTAAGATATGAATCCAACGGTAATGGATTTTCACGACTTGATGCTTGCAAGAGACCAACCAGAAAAAAATTCATTTTTTCAAAGAGATTTTCCAAAATTGTTTGAAAAAAGCTTGTGACTCAGAGGTCTTTCTGTCTTCTCCTATAAAGTAGTATTGTAAGACCATGTTTAATTTTGTGGTTCAAAAGAACCAACTAGAAATATATGGGAAGCATGTATATATCATTATTAGAAGGGTCTGTATAAAAATATGTACGTCTCAAGTCTAATTAATATGTTGTGGATCTACTGAAAAAAACACTCTGTTAACTAAGTTACTCACTAGGTTAATAACAGTGACATGTGATTGCATATATTAACAAAATAAATATTTATCATAAATAGAGTTTCTTGAAACATTACTTCATATGTGCTTTGTAATATACACACACATACAAACACACATACACACACTCCACAGACAAAGCTAAAGCATAACTAAAACTTCTTTAGGAATATTACAATAAATGCAAACAGACCTAATCATTGTTTTTCTATACTGGCAGTTTTAACTGATGTTAGGTATTGATTACAACATGGTACAGAGAATAAATCATTTATGAGAGAACATGTTCCTTGTACAAAACATTACAAACAATATATCTCAACCTACCACGGGAGACACAGTGGTTTGAAAGTGTTGATAATTAGGAATTTTAACAGGCAACGTGCTCTCACATTATTTTTATGGAAAACAAACTTTGGATGAATTATTATTGTCTTTAAAAATGACTTTCAGTTGAACGTCCTCTACATTAACGTTTTCATCAAAATGCTCATTGTGATATAAGGATTCTGTTAAAATATCACTGAATATGAATGTGCATTTACAGTTTAGTTTTACGAGATAAAAATAGAGTACTCCGTTTGGTTTAATTAGCAACAACACAAGTCTCACTGTGAGTTTTTATCCTTAATATTTCCTTCGACGTTCTCCTCTGTAAATTTAATGAAAAGAAAAGTTCTTTCATAACAAAGACAATATGAATATATTTAAATATAAATTTATATATCAAATATTATGAAATAAATAATTTTATTAAATGATGATTTTTCACTTAATGCATGAATTAAATACTCAATACAAAGTACCATAATTTATCTTGTTCACATAATAGAAATAATTTTAGTACAATGTTGTGATTTATAAGCATGCAGATGTTCAAAATAACTATACTTAAACTCAGTTTAAATGCTATGCCCTAAATACTATGAATTAATAAAAGTTCCTTGGGACATTAGTTAAAAGAAAAACAAACTACACTGTAAGAAAATAATGAGTGAAATGGTATTTCAAAGTTTTGAATCTTTTTATAAGAAAAACTACTCCAAGTTCCCCAAAAGTACCCAGATGAATACAGGAGAGCCAGACACTAATGATGGCTCTCCCTCGCTTAGTAAACTATTAATATGCCCCAGATTTCAAATTAAGTAATACATACTTATATGCTTCACAGAAATATGTCTGGAGACCTTCACTATGGGGAAAATACAAATGTCGATTATCAAGCTTCTTCTATTCTCCCATCATTGAAGTCATGTCAGGCTGTGCCCCAGTAAAGTTCTGGTGCCATTCTAGCGACCATAATAACATCAAGGTAGTGTTCAGTTTCCAAAACCAGGAATGAGAGATGAAACATTAGACCATTTGAGATAAACATCTACCTGTAAGAATAGATAGATACGGGCCCGGCACGGTGGCACAAGTGGTTAAGTCCTCACCTTGCACGCCCAGGATCCCATATGGGCGCCGGTTCTATCCCGGCAGCCCCTCTTCCCATCCAGCTCCCTGCCTGTGGCCCAGGAAAGCAGTCGAGGACGGCCCAAAGCTTTGGGACCCTGCACCCGCGTGGGAGACCCAGAAGAGGCTCCTGGCTTCGGATCAGCATAGCATAGGCCCGTTGCGCTCACTTAGGGAGTGAATCATCCAAAGGAAGATCTTCCTCTCTGTCTCTCCTCTCTGCATATCTGCCTTTCCAACAAAAATAAAAATACATCTTAAAAAAAAAAGAATAGATAGATACAATAGGTGGATCTATATCTTAACTAATTTACTTATTAAGGAAAAATAAAAAAACGAAATAATATTTTTCATGTTGCTTTGAAATAAACTATGATTTTATCAAAAAATAAGATTAGAAACGTGATTCAAGGAAATCCTGAGATAAATTTGAACTAGAGATCCCTGGGAATATTTTTGATCAATAAACTGCCATTTAAATTTACCGAAGAGTTAAAAAATGCAGTAAATGGTCACATTAGGTCTGTTTCTATGGTCAAAGAGATGTTTGCACACTAATAGTATCAAAACTCACTAATCAACTCTTAGAACCACACTTATTTACATATTTCATCTAGTCTCTTATTTTAAGTTTTTATAGGAATCAGATACAGTGTAAATTTTCTATAAATTCTATAGGTGACACTAAATTCTATGAGTGACATTAACACCAACCTCAGGGCATGACATATAAAAATGGTGAAACATTGACTGATATAATTATTCTGTGCTAGTTAATTTATATTTCTCTACACATACATTTATTTATCTACATTTTGTACATACCATAATCCTTATACCATTGCATACCTGCATAATTTTAAGTGCAATTTTGGGGCCAAAGAAATCCATGTCAGTACACAAAAATGTGTTTTCTGAAGAATAGGCCTTACGGCAAACATAGATCTTTTTTACTTTGTGTTTTTAAATAGGCTTGTGGAATGGAAAAAAATTGTAAAGAATTTAGAATTCTTTGTTGTGGAACATCCTTTCTTTTGTCAGTGAGAACTTAAAGTGCATTTTGATGAGCTTTAAGAGAATAGCAGAATGATGGACTTATGACTGTTTGTGAAAAACTATACTTATGTAACGATACAGGGAAAATCAGTGTGGGGGGAGGGAATTTAGGGAGAGAGTAATGGAAATCAAGAGCCTATGGAATAGCATCAAAAAATAAAAATAAAAATAAATTAAATACAAGTTTTTAAAAAGAGTGTAAAAACTACACTAAAATTTGAGAAATAGTAAGTTTTGATCTACCTTATTGGAAAATCTAAGCTGTCAATGATCAAATAAAATCTTAACGGTGAAATTATAATAATTGATTCAACTGTTTCAAGTAGCAATCCTAACCATGAGATGACACTATGCCATAAACACTCCTAAAACCGATGCCATGAGTGTAGCTGCAGCCCCGTGCCCAAGGTACAGATGAGTTTTTCCATTGAACTACAGAAACATTTATTTACAAACATTTTTACACATGTACATATTTATAATTGTGTAATTGGTAGTTGGACATTAGGTGGGAGATGGCTTTACAAGGAGCAAATCCTTAAAGTGTTAACGATGCCTGTCACACAGAGCATTGCTATTGCTGGCCTGCTTCCAACCATATTCCCTCATACTATTCAGCACTTCCATCAACAGACGAGCAATGCTGCATGTCAAAGTTTATGAAAAACGGATATCTGTCATTTCAGCGAAGGGAAAAAATGCAGCTTTTAAAACTACCGAGCTGACAAAGAAGGTGCTATTTCAGGGAAATGAAAAAAAATACATTTATTAGCTCATGTAACAATTTCACATAATTGTATTTAATCAAGGATTTCAGGTTCTATTTTGTGAGGGAATGTTCAATGTCAAGGCTGTCTTTACAGTAAAATCTGGTGAGAAAAAAAAAGATGCATTTGTGACCCTGGTAATAATGCAATCATGCCCAGCGCATAATCTAATCACATAAAAACAAGGAAAATGAAATCAAACGAAGAGCCTAAAGGAGGGAAAGAAAAAGCAACTTTTGTTGAGACTTTGCTAAGTTCCATATTTTTTATTGATTTTATGAACAAACCTATTTATGCACTACACTCAAATACTTTACAAAACTGCAGAAAATGCCACTATTTGACTACTTGTGTTTCTACAAAAACATCACCAGAAAGGTGCATCTATTAGTAAAAGTCAACTAATAACTGCTAATGCACATGTCAATCAAAAGTGTTTTAGGTTTGCCAAAAACTTTGAATCTAGCATAATACACAATTGTTAATGTTTATTACCATACTCTGGGGGCATAAAGAGTATTTTTAGATATTAAAAGAAAATGAATTTATTAATTGATCATTTGTAGTATATAAAATTGAGAATTGTGATTTCTAATCTCTATGTGTGTTCACGTTTGTGCGTGTGAGATAATCCACAATCTGTCAGTGACGCATTAAAGTTGCAGTTTAAAAATGTTGAGAACTCTTACCAAAACCACTTCTAGTATACAAAGCTGTTGTAAATTTGAGTCAGCGAAATTTAAAGTTGCAATTTACAAAGGCAGATTTACATGAATTCTTATCTGAAAGAGCTACTTTCAAGACAGAAAAGTGTGCCAATGCACTGCCCTTTCCTTTATAATGAGTGGCTCCTGAGTCCTGATGAAAAGAAGCCTTAAGGCAGAACTTGCAGTAAACAGGAAAGAGGAGAATCATAGAAGTGCTCATCTGAAGCTGGGGACACCTATGGATTCTCATCAATGGGAGTTTTTGGCACAGTTTTCTAATCCATTACGAACGTTGCTCCACAGCAGGCACACCTGTCCGGTCTCCAGCACCAAGAAAATTTAGCTGATCAATTTCAATACAACACATACTTGGAAGGAGTAAGACACATTTATTATATGTATATTTTTAAATTTCAGGTAGTTTCCAATGAGTGAAATAAGATTTCAATTAATACTTTCAAATAAAATCTGAAGCTAAAAATGTAATGATCATGACATTCCAAAAGTCACTGTATCATAGGCATAATTAACATCTGGTCAGGGAGACTCATGTAAGTACTGGAACTTGTCATGCTGTAATATGTACATGGCTATAGACACTATACACAATAGTTAAAAGCTGCTTTAAGAACTCTAGCTTTTCTTGATATATGGGCCAAGCATTCAATTTTACTAGCAGGGATTTGAAGCACTCATCATGGGAATTCATGTTGTGAAGAGAGACTGCTATTTAGGACAACTCATCACTGAATGATGCTATGTCCCACCATAATTCAGTCACACAAGAAGACACTTCTATTTAAGACCTAAATCAAAAGTGTCCTTAAAGGATGACACAGAAACTGCATTTTTTTTAAACAATATTAGAGTAAGAAATTAAGTTCATCTTAAGGTCAAGTCTCTTTGAAAGGCAATGGCTCTTTTGGTATGGGGGTGCTTTCCGCTCATGGTTCCATGAGTTAACAAATGCGTATCTCCATTAAAGGTCTACAGGTAAGCTCTACCAGTATATACAGACTATACATGTTGGTTTCATAAATTAGCAGTTATTAGTCAAACTGTTTACAGTAAAACAAACCGAATTTAATGAAGCTGTACATCCCAACACAACTAACATCTAGAGTCAAGGACTGACTCCTAATACAGGCTCTCTGTTTAAATATGTAGCCCAATAAACTAAATTAAATGTACCAAACAAAACCGGGAAAACTATTCTAGACATTCTGTCAATTTTGCTGACACTGTTGAAGGTTTTCTTGGCTTCCGCTGGCTTGTTTTCCGGCTTCTTGTTGGGTTCTGGCGTGGTGGCGCTCTTGGAGATGGTGGAGAGAACTGGGTCTTTGGAAAGATTCGGGGCGTAATTGGCAACTGCCACGGCGTAAGCGTTGTTCTGTATCATGACAGAGGCTTTCTCTTTTTTCTATTGAAAAATACAAAAATGAACAGAGTGTGGGTTGAGCCTGATACTGCACATTTTCTGAACTCCAATTCAAATTCTGAAGAAAAATATCTTGATACCAAAAAGAAACCTATGGACACGAATCTATAAAATCTAGAGACATTTAGAGTGAGGAAATCCCCAGCATAAAATTAAAATTACAATTTCCTCAGAGAATTATTTTTTTGTTGTTGTTATTTTCACAGAAAATAAGCAATGGAAAATTTTCTACTTCATAATACAACACTGGTTTCCACTATTAAAAATCACTCAGATATCTGCTGACTGAATCCGTGAATGAAGCAGTGAAATGCAAAGAAAACTATTTTAACAAGTGGAATTGTCCTCTATAGTGGAAGAGCCCAGATTTCCAATTTGATAAAATTTACGTATATCCACACAGTACATAGTCTATATATTACAGGGTCTGCTTTACTCAAATAGTAAAATATAGTAACCTTACATAGATACTATAGTCATCTTATGCAGTAGCAGTGGAAAAAAACATTAAAAAAGAAAATCATAGGAAGAAAGTAAAATAAAACACAAACTCCCGGATTTTGCCTAGGTCACCCTCATGTTGTTTTACTTCCAGTTGAGCCATCACCAGCTCTTCTGGGTTACTATCGCCTTCTGTCTGCAACGTACAATATTCCTTTGTGCTCTTCTCGGCCTGACAAATCTTATCATAGATACGCCATAACCCCATGGATCCTCTTAAAACACGTGTTGGATCATGTCACTCCAAGCCATAAATCTCTTAAATGCTCTTCAAGGACCTTAGCATCAAGTATCATTTTTACTTACTGTTTACTGATTCTTTCAAAATGACTTTAGTTTTCAAAATTCAGCCTGCCCTGGTGCCTTTGGCTGTGCTACTCCCCTAGCTTAGAACTCCTTACTCCCACCCTGTTATTCACACGATCAGTTAATTTCCTCTCATTTTTTCTATGAGTTTAAATGTGGAACGCAAATGGTTTCCATAAAAAAGTTTCTGAGACAGAATTTCAGGCATCATTTATTTTAATTAGGAGTTCTCAAAATAGATAAAATAACAAAAGAACTCTGAAAGTTTCAAAGATCTAACTCCTGTACTGTCCATACATCTTTTTTTTTTCTTTGAGTTCTGCCCACTCCTCTTTCCTTTGTTGTTAAGAGATTATTGCAGAGCTGGTTTTTATTTAACAGGAGCGATGGGGCACTAACACATATAACTGTAAGACCTGTAAGAAAGCTCCTTTTCCTATTGATGCATGTAGTCCACCTGCTGCAAATGCAGAATGGTGGTAGGATATGTCAGGCTGCAGGATAAGCTGAGATGGCATCTTTGAGAATCCTTCCAATTGGATAGGAAGTAATTTCCAAGATTCATCTAGGTTATAAGTAAATGGAAATGAAATCATGAATGTACATTAAAGAGGTTTTGTGACTTGACTATTTTCCTGTCCACTAAATGGGCTGAATGAATACTACTTAGCTGTATCTGGCTTTCATATCTCTACTTTTAAATAGTACTGCAACACTTCCAGTCTGAAAAAGCTGTTCAAAACTCAGGAATAACTTTTTTTCCAAAAAAAAAAGCTCATATCATCTTATATCATTAGGTTATTTTCCCCAAGAATTCTTTAACCCATATAATGTATAATATATAGCACTTACATTATGTTAATTATATCTAAACATCATCTAAAGTAGCATACAAGCACATTTATAAAGGAATCCGGGCCTAGGGAAAGTTCTTTTACCTCTCCCTGCTTCAGTTTCTACTTTGAATAAAGTAAAATAATATACCACAGCAATCTGGAACTGCTGTGATAAACAAATGCACCAGGGTTAGTCTAATCAATAGAAATACTGCGATCTCTGCTGGTGGGATGCAGTGACCACCAACTACTACAAACTAGACAATGATTGCTGTCATATAAAATGCATAGGTAATATAACTTAGTATGTGTTTGGAATAAAAAGGGATATGTGTCATATGGGAGTGCACAAGAAAGATTTTTATGAAAGTGGGACACTTACATGGGAATAGAAATTAAAACATTCTTTGACACACAAAAATGTACACGTTTCCAGGCTCCTCCCTGCCAACCCTAATACCGAGGCACTGAGATACTCTTCAACTGCCCAGATAATCACAGGTAGTAAAAATGTGCTTAACACTGTGGACCTGAGTGACGAAATCAGTCAGAAGACACAGTCCGGCCACTGACGAGTCAGAATGGACCTGTTTACAAATATCCAGCACAACCCTATGAGCTGAACAAGTGTCCGCCACACATATTTGTGAATTGCATATTTTAACCTTAACATTGCATTGTATAAAGGCTATGTTAAAAAAATAATTCTAATATATGTTGCTGATATTTATCACCTTGTCTATGAAGGGGAAAACTACTCTTTTTTTTTCTTATTTTTCCAAGTATGGCTTCAATTTCTGAGTGTAACGGGCAATGGAAAACACACACACACACACACACACACACACACACACACACACACACACAAAGAGGGGAAATAAATACAAACTCAGAAGCAGGCCCAGCACTACCCAGCACTTAAGGTGTTGCTTTTGGCTGCAAAATTCTGCCTTGGAGTTTCACAAAGGGCCAATTTAAAGCAACATGTACCACACACACACAAGTACTATATTTAATCAAGGTCCCAGTGCTTGGCACCTGTAACTGCTTATGAAGTTTCTGAATGAGGACAGGGCAGTCTCGCGGCACTACATCTTCCCAAATCCGCACCATAGGAGCACAATGTATTTTGGCTAAGATTTTTACAATGTCTAGCTTCAAATGAGAAAATAACTCCCGTAGGTGCCTTTGAAAATAATTGCCCAAATCTACAGTACAAATGAACAGTTCCTCTTCATTGAAAAGGAAATATATACACAGGAAAACTACTAATGAATTCATAACTGACTCACAATTCTTCTGTCTTCCAAAACCTCTTTCTTCAAATGATCAAGTAGTTACAGCATTAAACCTATGCATAATAAACTATTACCAAGAGATAGTATCTTATCCTAGTCACTATTTATGACTATGAAAAAGAACAGGATTGAAAGAAATTGTATTTTTGAGACCTCTTTGAATATCAAAAAGGCTTTAGATTCGCCCAGACCAGCAGCAGGTTGGATTCTTTGGCCACATGACTTGAACCTTACTAGACTTTATCTTACTTTAATTAATGGACCCTTTGAAAAGAAGCAGCTCATTGAAATCTACTGCATAACTCTTCGAAGCATTACTCACCATGAAAGAAACTGGAATGCCAATGCCCATGACCTTTTACAATTTTGGTTTCCTTTGAAAACTAGAAAAATTCTGGCAGTTCTCATTGCCCAATTTTCTATACTTTCATTTAGCTCTGTATTTATACTTTAAAGCACTAAGGGCACTTCATATCAATTGAAGAATAAGGTCACACGTTTCCAAAAATATGCATAAGTACAGGCTAAACGTCTGAAGTTTCAAAATAAAAATGGAGCATTAAAAGTTAAAATCCAAGTCAACTGGCTGGAGAATTGAGGAAATGCAGAAAAAGTCACAATTATTTTCTATTCGTTTTAGGCAATCCTGTGAGGCATAATACCTAGACAGGGGGGTAATTGCTGCAGTAACATTTCATCATTCTTAACTACCATCATTTCAATGGACTTCTACACGCACATGTACTATAGATAATAAAAACGCAAAACATCAAGAAATTCACTCAGTTTAAATTTATACTCACTTTCTCTGCAAACTATACACTGCCTATAATTTTTTCATCTGTTAATAATGCTACCATTGAAGAAGAAAGTCCTAACTAACTCTGAGTTGTTCCCAAGTCAGATGCATTTTACTTTGTTTCCATCAAAATCACAGCCATGAAGATACACTTCTTGTTGCCTACATTAACAGGCACTTGTTGGTCCTTCCAGGGCTGTATGTTGTTTGTCTGTAAGAACACTCGTAGGTATTCCTTTCAATTTTCCTTTCCTCTTCTTTCAATGAACTGTAAGCTTTTGGAAAACACAAACTGTCCTGCACAGCCTCTAGCACAGTTTCTGGAGCACAGCATACTCAAAAAGAACTTTACCCAATGATAAATGAATGCCAGGTACAAGACATAATTGTATACAGGTAAAATAAAAAGTTTAAAGTGAGACACTTTACATAAGGCATACTTTGCTAGATGGGTAGAAACACAATCTCATAACTAATTCTATAATGCTTTTATCCAATCATGTTGAAAGTCCTTAGTAACACTATCTACAGGTATGGAAGACTGAGGACTAATAAAATAAATTCAAGTAATAAAAAATGGCTGTAAAAGTTATTTCACTTGTGACTGAAAGACAAAAGTTTGAAAACTGGACTTACGTGAGTTAGAAACAAAACCAATAAGTTATATATTTTTATGTACTACCTGGGGTGGATAAGCAAGCTATTACACACTAAAGTCTGTTGACAGTTATATTGACACTTAGTTGAAATACAAGAGGAATATACCCATATCAGTTTATTTTCTTTTATGTAAATGATATTTTACAGGATCTGGAATACACAGGTGTCTGATTATATATTATAAAATGTGAAATTTTAAAAAAATTTGAAGTATCTTACAGCATTGTGGCAGTTCAGTCTTAACTTCCTTCGAGAGGGAGAGAAAATAAAATTGCTTGTAATCTGAACAAATGTCCTAGCTAAAATAAAGATACCTATTAGTGAAGTGAGCTAGCATATAAATGAAAATCACAATTGCACGGTTTCAGAATTGGAACTAACCTCAGAGATGGTCCCTTACAAAAAAAAAAAAAAAAGAGGCTCTTATAGAAAATATTGAAACCAGAACATGTTGCCTTTTTACAGTGACTGTGGCTACCAAAAAGCCCATTACTTGTAAAACAACAACATGCTCCCTGGTCAGATAATGTTACTGTTAGCTGTCTCAAAACCATCCTGACTGAGAAAAGGGATACTTACAGAATATTGTTGGAAGGTTAAACAGTCCATCCACTTCTCTAAGTACGCTAAAGTCTTTCCTTGGGTTAAACTGGGCCATGAGATAGCTAGGTCCTTGGACCATATTAGATTAGCTCCTTGAAGAATTGCCTTCACTGAGTTGTATGTTAGTGTAATGACTTCAGCTTTTATTGAAGGGGACTACAAGAAACATCAATATGAAATTCATTACAGCATTTATTGGGAAAAATCTGACATCACTTGCTACAGTATCAGTTTTCCCTAACAGAAAGATTCACAGAATGTTTTATTTTTTAAGAAAATGATTTCAATGTAAGGAAAACATTTTCTCTCTCATGTTTCCATTTTCTGTATAAAAAAATAATTTTATCCCCTTTTGTGCTGCTTTGCTCAGTAAGATATTCAGAATGTGGATCTCAACTATTACAGCTTTGGACTACAGCTAGTGTGCTGGCCCAGTGGACATGGTTGAGTCTCTTCTGCTGATTTTCTACTTTAAATTCCATTTTACCTATTTGTATATAAGTGCATGTATTTTCTTGAAATTCTTTAGAAACAAGGCAGGATGTTAAAAATCCAAATCAATGAAGAAACATAATTAAAAATATATTACTTCCCATAAATTGAATAGAGTGACACACAAACACAGATACAGTCCCTAACCACAAGGATTAACATGTTACAATGCTTGTGGTTTAAATAATTTATGGCCTGGTATCTGCCATGTTTTCCTTAGCATATTTAAATGCACGGACTCAAGATTTAGATGAAAACAATCTCAAACATTAAAGTAAATATCTTGTAAAATATAACCCAATCCGTTCTGTGCCAGATGCTGTGCTAGGTAAAAGAAGCTACAATGATTAATGACACAAAAATCTTCTCTTGCATATTGTAACCTGGTGTTAGAAAAATACACTTACAATTAAATTCTAAGTCATTGAGCTACTATTAAAGGGATTTCTGTCATGTTCTATGGGAACATACATTGTGAAACTGTCAGTCCAGAAAGCTTTGAGGTTAAGTAGAATCAGACAATTGTTAAAGATTAAGTAAAAGTTCACTAAGTACTCAAAGAAGATATTTTATGAGCATGGTCAGTACAACCAACATCACAGAAACATAAAGAAACATGAATATTTGGGGAAATGATGGCGACTTCTAATGATAAGAGAAGAAAGCAATACAATCATGCCATTTGGGTCTATCTTTGGACTTGGATCAACCACTTACTGCATGTGTTATCCAGACCAAATAACTTTCCTTGATAATTTATACTTAAAACAGAGATGTGTTCAGGAACATAGAAGCAATTGCATAATAAACAATACAAGATATCTTACTGCCCATCCTGTAAGCAAGTTTATGAGAAAAGTATAGATATAGATATAGATCATGTTAATTTATTTAGAGTTAAGTGATCCAATTTATATTTTAGATTGATAATACTGGGGGATGCTGTTTGGCCTACAGGTTACAAGTCCTGCATCCAACATCCGCTCACCTGGGTTTGAAATCTAGCAATGATTTTTATCTTAACTCTACTGCCAACACAGACTCCAGGAAACAGCAGTAGTGTCTCAAGAAATTGGAGTCCCTCCACCCATATGGGAAAACCATGAATGAGTTCCCAGTTCCTGGTTTTGACCCAACCCAGACCTGGCCATTGGCAAAAGGTAGGAAGACAACTAGCAGACAGAACCTCGATATTTCTATCTCTCACAATAATAAGATACATTTTGAGAAAGAATAAATATAACTCTGATAGTACCGTAGGAGACAGATTAAAATAAGGTGGGAAACCATGAATAAACTATAAAAATAATAAGAAATGGTGAAGACATGGTCTAAGGTTTTGAGGAAGGAAAATGGGCAAGATCTTAAAAGTAGCTTTATACTGAAAAATACTTGCAAGATGCAAGCCTGTACAGTGGATCGTGCTACTGATTAGAGGACTGATGAATGGCGAATAATTAGGCCTGGACAGAGGAACGGCTGTAATCTGTGTGCTTGTCTGTTTCTCTTTTCCATTCTTGTTAAAGATTTGTAGAGATTGAGATACCCAGGTAGATCTCGAAAGTTAAGAAAAGTGTAGGATACAGTTGTCAAGTATAACCCTAGGCAGAAAGAAAAAGGCATCGGTGGTCACTTTTATATAGTAATACCTCATTCATCCATACCATGCTTGCTAAGTACCTACTACACATGAGAAACTGTGCAAAGAGCCAGTGATAAATGGTTTATAACAACAAAGATGGTGAGATGCAGATCCATGAAAGAGTGGAGACACACACATACAATTCAACCTGGGGTAAGGGCTCTGAGTCCCAGGGGCAGCACTCAGAAAGTTCCTGAGGACTGTATGCTTGTACTGATGGCGAGCACGATACTCTGAGTGGGACTGTCAAAAGGTGAAGAGCGTGCTTCGTGTGGCAGACATTCCTACACAGATTGCACTCTGAAACCCCAAAATTGAGAATCACACAGCAAAATGAGAAACAAAAGAAACAGTATAAAAGAATGCTGGAATGATTCTTCAAGGAACAGATGTGAGGGAGGCTGGATTCGCTCTGAACTCTGGCAGAGAATCTCAAAGAACAGAATGAATAGTGGCAGCTGCCAGGATGTGGAGGAGAGAAGCTGAATTTCCAAGGCCAGTTCTCGGAAGCAAAAAGGAGACAAAGAGTTGCTGAATTTAGTCTGGCGTGGAATTCTGCAGCCTAAAAGCAGAAATGTTCCTGGAAATCCTTTGAGAAAAATGGAAAATTATTATCTTTTTCTTAAAATAGAGATTATTGCTGACCCTTGGTTACAGGACAGTGAATGAAAGGGAAAACAGATTTTAATAAGTAGAGTTGAAAGTGCAACCAGTAGTGCAGAATTCAAGCTGAAAGAGGGCAAGAGAACTGGAAACAGGTGATCTAAAGCAGTTTAATGACTTAAACTTGGTTATTTTTAGATGATGTTGCAGCTTATTTTGCAGTTGCACTCAAAGGGACTGATACAAGGTAAGCTGTAAGGGTATCTCTCTCCTTTCCCTATTCCTGTTTCTATGTAGTAAACAGGGTCTTGACCGTCTCTCCTACCCTTGTTTAGGAAGGAACTTCATGCCTCTCTCTGGCTCTTTATCGGTCACAAGTAAACAAACCTTTCCTTTCAGTAACTCCTGTTTCGGTGTGATTACTGAGCAGCCCCCCAGGAAAACATGCCTAATTGTGTAGGCTAATAAAATGATAACACTATAAGCAATACTTTCAAAAAGTTTGAATGGGAAACAAAGGAGAGAATGAGGTACAGACATAGGATTGGGAAAATGTGGCTTTTGCCATAATAGTAAATTACACATAAGCATCTTCTTAAGCTGAAACAAAGGAGTAGTTAAAAAAAGTAAACATATGCATTTGAAGGAACAAGAAAAGGATAATGAATGGGAAGACATTTGAAAAGCAACCAGAAATAAAAGCTAGTTAATTATTCTAGTGAAAGGATTAGCATTCAGCAAATGGAGGAATACAGAGTAAGAAAGACACTTCCAGAATTTGGGAGTGGCGTAGATAACGTTTGAATATGAAATAGCAAGTAAATCTGGAGTCAGCTTACGTGACCCTGGACTATACTTTTAGAAGGTTTTGTTGTTTTACTTTGAAACAGACATGACTCTGCCCAAGGAGAAAGCAAAGTCTTCTTTGTTGCCTAACTTAGGGTTTGAAAGTAGCTTAAATATAAGTAAGTGGGTTTATTAATTTGCTTGTGAAAGCTAGTTTTAACCAATATCAGAGAATAATCAACCTTTAGACAATCTATACATAAATGTTAAATACATACTTCTTTTTTTCTGAACGCAATTATTGGTATGTGTCTTTGAGTCATTATTTCTACAAAACAAATTTATACGTTCCATTTGTAAATCCTAAGAATTTTGATATGCTCTTTGAATTCACAAATAATTTAAATGTGTTTACAGGTTTCCTAATGCAAAAATGAAGGACATTTGCTAGACAGATTAGTCTGAAGCGCATGAAAATGATCTAAGGGATAAAAATTCAAAAATGAAGCCAGGAGTGTTACTGTACTATCTTTTATAAATCTAGCAGTCTTTTGTGCAATCTACCAAATTTCTGTTTTGTTCTAGGGACATGGCTGTTCCGAGGAAAATTTGAAAATACCTTGATTCATAAAATGGTTAAGGTGGTTCTTCATAAACTCTTTCTTATAAAGCTTTTAAAGCCTTTCCAGAATTTAAGATCTGTAATTCATTTAATTCTTAGATTCAACAAATAGTTTTCAAATATTTACTAAAGTTATGGCCATTGTACTACTCAGTCTTGTCACAAAAAAGCGAATGAGAACAAATATTAAGACTGTCGTTGTTTTCTTAATTAAACCACATGAATTGAAGTATCATAAACAATATTGTCTTCCTATTACATTGATAAACCAGATGTTGTGACATGAATTTATCTTGCTTATGTGTGATTTGACACATACATAAACTAGATATTCATCGGTACTGCTGTTGTTTTTTAAATGCAGTTTGAAAAACCTTTTTCATTTAAAAGTACCTTCATTTTTTTCAAGCTCAGCAACTGAAAAGTCACATCATTTGACATGCTAAATTGCATTGTCAATTTGATTGACACCCCCAGCATTAAAGATAATACACCGATATATTTCTACTTGTGCATTTATTCGACAAAACACTGTAATTCAAATTTATAACATTTGTATAGGACTATTTAATATTTTACTCAAGAAATTGTGTGAGAGAGTATGTGCACCAAGGTGGGTAAGAAGAGATTGCATAAATGAAAAACCAGTGTACTATATGGCAAAGGAAAACATAAATTAACAAAAAGTAATGGAAATGCTGAAGTAGCCTAGAAGCAATGCATGTAAAACTGGTCATATTTCTTGTAGTATTTATTTGTTGGCTCTGCTAGTAGGAAAAATAAAGTTTAAATGAGATGAGCGTTCTTATTAAATATAGTGTACACAATTAAGGAAAAATGCAAGAATTTTAAATTCAACATCCACCCTTTCTATGCTTATACTGCAATACGGTATTAGAAGTAAAATACATATCTATTATATACTATAATTAGTATTATTATTAGAAGTACAATACATATATTTATTTTTAGTAGTATTAGAAGTAAAATGATATGTATTTACATACTATAGCGTATTTCACTCACTAGAAATGAATTTGAAAATGGTACCCTTATTTTAACTTTAACAGAAGACGCATTTGGTTAGATGAACTTTTAAATGGAAGCATTTTGATATAATATTGTACTACTATTAAGAGTACTTTATATTTCACTATGATATATCCAAAGTCTCATCACTAAGCAGAAAATTAATAATGTAAAAATCAAGGAAACTACTACTTATCAAAGCACAAAACTTCCCAGGTCAGTACTTGGAACCTACAGATTGACACCAATAATCTCAAAAGAAAATAACCCTAAAGACAAATAACTTTTCCCTTTTAGAGCAATTTAAGATTCTTCAGCATTCCAGCATCTACATGTTTATTGTTTAAAACGTGGGAGAGGCAAAAATGCTACCTGGGCTTTTGCAACCAAGTCACAGACATGGGAATATGTGACGAGTGCTCAATCCCTGGAGAAAGCCTGGAATTCTACAATACGTATAGTTAATTCCCACATTCTTCTACCGATCTATTGTAAGGCTATATGGTGTTTAAGAATATGAACTTTATGGTTAAATAGAGATTGGTTCTAGTAAATTACTAAATTTTCTATGACGTTTTTCAAGTGTATGACTTTACTCAGCATTGGCAAAAAAAAAAAAATGAGAAGTAGGAAGAGAACAAGAAAGCATAGGAAAAGACAGAGTATAGTGCATGATGCAGAGATCGCAACATAGGCTGGGGAATAACCATAGCAGAAGCTCTGACACCATAAGCACTCCCAAAGTAATTCAGGCAAGAACATACTTAAAAAATCAGGATGGCTATAATTAATAAATATGTATAAGCTTGTATACATATTTATGTATGTAAAAGTTAAAGTTCAATTTTCAGATAAGATGGTATCTGTTACAAGTTGAATATGTTAGGGATTTGGGGAATTATCGAGAGAATGAATCTGTCACTTACCTTGTCATTTACTACACTCTTCCCATCCCAAGCCCATCCTCTCTTGGTGAAGTAATTAACAGTTGCAAATTCAATTAGGGCAGAGAACACAAATGCATAACAGACAGCAATGAACCAGTCCATGGCAGTTGCATAAGCCACTTTGGGAAGAGAATTCCTGGCACTGATGCTTAAAGTTGTCATCGTCAGAACAGTGGTTACTCCTGCAAGAGAATATACAAGTACCAACAACATCAACATGTCCAACCAGGACAGCAGGGAAATCAAATTTCCTTTATTATTTTTCTTTCTTCAAAGTTACTTTCAGTGTCATTTTTATCAATCTGAAAATACTGCAAGAATACAGTCTAATTAATTATGAATGGTTATTGTATTTCTTGAGGTAATAACTGATAATGCTTTCAATATGAATCACTATCTTTTTAAAAGTATTGTTGAAACCAAAAGGACTGCAGATTCTGAAGTAAGATTCCTGTGAAGAAAAACAGATTTTCAAAAATATAATTTTGTCCTTTAACATTATCTTTTTTCCCAAAATCCTACCGACAGTCTTCAGTAGGTATATTCATTCTTCTTTTTTAAGATATTGAAAGGCAGATCTAAAGACAAGGAGTGATAGAGAGAAATCTTTCATCCAGTGATTCACTCCCCAAAAGGCCACAATGGCCAGAGTTGAGCTGATCCAAAGTCAGCAGTCAGCAGCCAGGAGCTTTGGCCGGGTCTTCCATGTGTATGCAGGGACCCAAGGACCTTTCCAGGTCATAAGCTGACTTCCCGGGTCATAATCAGGAAACTGATTTGGAAGTAAAACAGCCAAGACATCCACATGGGACACAGAATATTAGCCTTTGTGCTACCGCAACAACCCGGCTATGTTAATTCTTTATTCAAATCATGTTATACAATGAACTGACAAGCCTCACCCATGATCACAGTGGAACTCTGATGAGTCTAGTTTTCATTCCAATATGACTATAAAAGTATGAAAATAATTCTCAATTACTAAGCATTGTGAAGATGCATTTCTTTCCACAACAAAACATAGAATCAATAGAACATAACTGCTAAAAACATAATAAAGAATATTTTATACTTTCATTGGTTTAACAATAACCCTGTTGTTTCATTTTATGGTTGTTCAGCTAGCAGGTAGCTGAATCACAACTGCTAAAGACCAGGAAATTGACCACTCGGGAGGGTAAATCACACCACCAGCATGCAGAATGGCTGTAAGCTGCTATCTTTTCAGAGACCCAAGAGAAGCTTAATTAGTTACACAGGAGGCAGATTATGCAAAAAAGAAGATGAAAATGTTACAGAAATGTTCATTCATATTTTGAAGTCTTTCTATTTTATTTTTTACTTTCCCATAAAATAGAGCAGCTTTTTGTTTTCTCACCCACAATGGTAATTCAAAATGCAGTAATTCCATTGAAACAGGAGTGAATGCATCAAGAAATATGATAGTAGTAATAGAAATAAAAGATAGAAATGAGCTTACTTTATCTGCTGCTGAGTCATTATTACAAAACATTTTACAGAAGCACACTATACTTGCATGTATCAACCGGTGAAAAAATCTGCTTTATCTTCTTACTGATACATAAAAGCTCACATATTAACGGAATGTCATGCTGTGGCTTGTCTGATGTTCACACTGCATAAAGTCCAATCAAGACAAATAGATCTATCTCTTCAAAGAGTTAACATTTCTTAATGGTATATACATTCCAAATCCTTTTTTCTAAAATATACAATGCATCAACACTGTCTATAGTTATCACACTGCATAGTAGAACAGCAGAACTAATTATTCCCATCTAAATATAACAGTATATATTAAACAACTAAAATCCCAGTCTCCCTCTTTCCTACAGTTCCTATCTAAAACTATAAAAGATGACCAACATGATACACTTAACTACTATGAGATCAACATTTTTAGACTGCCATGTGAGTGAAATAATACAATACGTTTTTCTTTGGCTTATTCCATTAACACGGTAACCTGTGGTGCTACCATGTGGCTGCAGATGGCAAGGCTTCATTCTCTTTTTATGACTAACTGACATTGTGTACAGGTTTTCTCTATTCAGTTGGCAGTTGATGTTAGAAGTTTTAGATTAAGATGTTTTGTTTGAGACTTTTGTATGGAAAGTAGAGTGCAAGACAGATAAAGAACTTCCAATATATGCTTCCCATCCATTTATTCACATACAATACACACAGGGCAATCATGTACATATGCACATCCCTGCATGTATAAATAGGAAAAGAAGATACCAAATTAGTACATGGAAATACATTTAACTTTACCAGCATTCAATGAGGTGCAAACAAAGCAATAATTACATGCCCTTTTCAGAAAGCAATACTATAATCAACTTACTAGTAAACCTTAGAAATATTCATGTCTTGGTGTTAAGGAAAATACGAAGCAATGGAAATAGTGATTTAATAGTGATGTCAAGTTGGAGTTAGCTAAGATCAGTTGCCTAATTTAATGGCATAAAGGGTTTCACTTAGATTTAAAAATGAAGTTTATTGTTTTAGTGTGTACTGTTATGTGTTTGGCCAATGCCAAGTTAAGTTTTGTGAACAATGTTAGGTAGTTGTGCAAGTTGATTATTTCGCAAATGGATATTCGGTATTTCATCATCATTTACTGAAAATACTTTTTCCAAGAATACATGATCTTGCAAAATTAAACAGCATTATCTGTAGAATTTCAATTTTATCTCATTGATCAATAAATTGTCTTTGTGCAAGTTGATACAGTTTTGATGACTGTTTACAATAAGTTTCAAAAATAGGAAATTTGAGTTCATTCATATGCTTAATCAATTATCTTATTCATTTACAAGATTGCTTTGGCAATTCAGGGTGCAATAGGGTTCCATGATTTTATGATCAATTTGCCCCCTTCTGAAAAAAGTCATTGACACTTTGATAGTCATGACATCGAAATAGTAGATTACTTTATGCAGCATTATCATTTTGACCATGATAATTTTTGGCCTCTAATTTTTGAATTTATGATACCCTTCCATTATAAACAATTGATAAGTAAATTTATACAAGTGTATAAAAATACATAGAATTTATTAGACCTTGCAAAATTTCACTTTGGCACTGAATAATTTTCCAGTATACAAGTTTACACCTCCTTGGCTAAATTCTTTATAGGTATTTCTTTTGTTCAGAGGCTAAGCCCAAAAGAATTGTATTTTAACTCTCAGAATCTTCATTTCTGATTTATGGAAATACAACTGATTTTCATGTACTGCTTTTGCACCCTGCACTTTTGCTAAATTTGTTTAATAGCTGTAATTAACAGTTTTATGTGGTATGCTAAAAATCTTCTATATTAAAGACTATGCCATCTGTTGATGGAGACTTTTTTTTTCTTTTCCAATATATATGTCTTTTATTACTTTGTCTTGGCAAATTGCCCTGCCTATATCTTGCAGTAATGTTGAATATAATTAGAGTGTGTGTTCTTGATGAGCGGAAGTTATTTGATACTTCGTGTATTATGGTAGCTGTATGCTTTTCTTAGATATCCTTATCTTAGAATGAAAAAAACTTTCTCCTATTGCTACTTCACTCTTTTTATCAGAAAAGAGTTCTGAATTTATTTAAGAGGCTTTTTTTCATTGATACGATAATTCATTTCTTTATCTGGCTTTGTTTTCTTCGTTCTATAACCCTCTACAGTGAGCCAGGAATTGATCTCTACTACTTTATTAGTTGGAAGGCTATGGTATTTGATGTTGATTATATGTTGTACACATATAAATACATGCATTTGAAAGGCAAAGCATGGGAGAGAGACACAGGGGGAGAGAGAAAGAGAAAGAGAGAGAAATCTTGAAATCACTGATTAACTTTTCAAATGGCCAAAACAGCCATGTGTGGCACAGGCAGGAATCAGGAACCTAAGGAACTCCATGCTGTGATCGGCAGGAGGAACAGCTGCCCAAGTGAATTTAGCTGCATCCTATGCCTTTCCAGGTAATTCAGCAAGAAAGCAGATGAGAAGTAGAGTAATACAAAATCAAACAACGCTACAATGTGGGATGTTGATTCTTGGGGCAAATGTTTGGCTTATTGGCTAAGCTACAGGTGCATACATTTGCATCCTATGTAAAAATGTCTGGGATCGAGCTCTGGCTTTGCAACGCATTCCAGCTTGCTAAAAATGTGAATGTCAGAAGGATACAATGGATGACGCTGCTGGGTCCCTGCCATGCAGTTTAAAGCATCTAGACTGGCCTGGCCAAGCTCTAGCTATTGATGAACTTTAAGAGTAAACTACTGAGTGGTTCCCATCTTGCATCTGTTCTCTGTCTTCCTTATAAATAAATAAAATACTAAATTATATTGTTGATGCTAACTTTGAAAATTTTATAGAAATCTATGCACTTATATGTCAATATCTGTATACCTTCATGAAGAGCATAAAACAAAAATCAGAAAGGTCATTCATCTATCTATCATCACCACTTCAAAGAATATTAAGTGGATAAAATAGAACATGAATCACCATTGATATTTCTTTTCTTTTTTAGATATTTTAAAATGAAAGCAGAAATAAAATTAAAAGATGAAATCTGAAAGTATATTATCTTAAATAAATATACCTTAAATATTATTTGACTATGAGAATGAGATTTTAGTATTCTTATTTTCTTATTTTTATTTCTATTTCTTTCTTCCCAGCACAAATCTAGTTTGCTTCTTTGCTAAGAAAAGACAATTCTATTGTAAAATGATCTTAAAATTATTTTTACATATTCAAATATTTTCCATATTAAAATTTCATTTTCTCTCATCACTTTGGAAATTTGATAACATTTTTATGGGAAGTATCATTATGAATTTAAATTATATATGTGAAAGACATGAAACATTTATTCTTGTTTAAAACTTGTTTAAACCTTTCTTGTTTAAATTGGTCTTGATTTTGCTTTTAAAGTAGCTTTTTCCTGCGTGCATTGGAGCACTTTGGATGGTAGTGGCATGGCTTTGCATGCAATAATGCATCTAGTTTCAGTAATAGCACTTTTGGAAGTCTCTATATGTATTTAAACAAGAATCTGTTGTTGGATTTGAGGTGAAAGTAAGGAAGGAACAGTCTTAAAATCTAATAGTCACAAAAAATGCAATGAAACAAATTTAAAATTGTTTGATACCACCTGCTGGTTACTGCTAGAAATGACAAAAACAAAAAGACATTCTGATAGTAAAAGTATCACACTTTTTTTTTCTTTCTTTTTTTTCAGCACAAATGGATAAAGCGGTATTTTCCACCTTCCAAATTAAACAACCCTGATGAATGCGACTTACGTGTGTTTGGAAAGTTTCAATTATAATCCAATACTACACTAAAACCTGAATGATAAAAACACTGACAATGCAATTTGGAAGACATATCTATGTTGTAAATCTTAACTTACCCACATTCCACTAATTTACAATTCATGAACACAAGAGGAACAATTATGATCTAAAAAAAGTTCAAACAGCCAATTATAGTATAAATAATACTGTTGAGGGAATTTTTTTCTCAGTTGAATATACTCTATCGCCACTCCGTATCCTTTTTATTCGGATAGTCCTTTTTCAGTAAAAGTCTCCATACACTAAATGTTAATACACAATCAAAAATATTTTATCAGTAGAAGCAACTGAATCTGTTTGCTCTACTTGAAACCGTGTATTTTCTTCCTTCCTTCCTTTTTTCTTTCCTTCCTTTGTTCCCTCCCTCCTTCTTTCTTTCTTTTCCTTTTTTTCTTTTTCACTTAATAAAAAGAGTAAGAGATTTCCTATCAACTGATTTACTCCCCAAACAAATGTAACAGCTGTGGCTGGGCCCAAGCCAGGAGCCAGAATCCCCATCTGCCCATCCGGGTCTCCCACTGAGGTGGCAAGGATGCAAGCACTTGAGTTACCAAGTCTCATGGTGAGTATTAGTAAGAAACTGACCTGGGAGGCAGAGCCAGGGACTTCAAGTAAGACCTCTGATTTCGGATGGAGGCACCCGAAGCAGCCTGCCCACCACAATGCTAACATCTCTCTCTGCATGCCACCTAGAACCCCTGTACGCCTAAACAAAGCACACAGAGCGAAGAATCTAAGCCAGGGATGAAAGAGTCCCATCTAGTGGTGGCTTAAGAAAAAAAAGATCAAAGGACACTTAGGTATTACTATGTAAATGTTTGCCTAGCAAAATCTTGGGAAATTTTACTTTACTTATTAACACATGTCTCATTAGAAAGCACGGAATATGGCTCATTGGAAAAGGGAGAGAAAAGCTCTGAACCTGACACCGCTCAGTTCTCCCAGAACCTCAAATCTTTTCAGAATGGATTCACACCTTTGATCTCACAGAATCTACCATTTTCGTGATTCTGTTTCGAGGTTTCTAAGGAGCCATCACTCAGATCACTAGTTAGGAATAACTTGCTATCCTAAGGTCATCAGATGGATTTGCTATTGTCGGTGTGACTTAAAACAATTCACAACTGAGTGAGGAACGAGTGAGGCATTCTACATTAAGATAAGGCTGGCAGTAAGGATGCTCCAGTGCAGCCCTCCTGGGCATCACTACACTTCCCCAGACCTCTGCGCCTACTGCTGAGCGTCAGAAAAATCCTGCAGCCAATGAATTTAAAGCTCATGTACTCGGTGTGATGACAACAAACAATAAAATCCTATCTTGTACAAACTTCCCATTTTTATCAAATGCTTTTTCTAATTCAATCTTGTAAGCTGCATCACTGTAAAATACAGAGTGACAGCTAAAATATTAACAGCTTGGATGATTTCTTACAAATCTTTGAAATGACTTAGCTGGGGAGATATGTGTCATGAATAATACATTGTTAAATAATTTTTGTCAAAAAAGTCATCTAACTGAATGACTTTAAAGACTGGAAAATAGTTAAAATAATTAAGAGCTGTTTGTCTTTTTCTGTAAAAAAAAAAGCTTTAAAAATCTAATAAATATGCACTCAAAATTGTGTTCTAGTGAAAGTAAATATTTCACAATTTAGTGTGAACCTAAACCCATATGAATAGTGGCAAAATCACAGTAAGGACGCCAGACATATATTTCTATTTTTTTTTTTTTAATTTCAAATTTAAGTGAAAAAGCATGCTCACAATAAAACAATAGTAAAACAATCTCCTGAAACAACTAAAATCTTCCTCACATACTCCTTATAAACTAATAAATCTTTCACAGATAAATCCAAGGCGAGGTATAATATGAAGAATCAGGTTTAAGGAACGAATGAAAAACTATGATCAAATGCTTCAGCTCAGATCACCCGGGAGTTTCAAATGACTAAGGCGATCCTATTATACCTTAAGCCTGCTTTTACAGACCTGGGTTAATTCGGTGAATTTTACTTAAAATCAGAGAAGATGACACTGGGGTGGATCTGAACTCTTAAAAAAGCCATTCTCTTGTATTAGTTACTCTACTGTCATCTGAGAGTATGAATTTCTGCTGAAGGGCAAGGAATCAGACTTGTTTCCATTAATAGCTGCCAAACAGTAATTTAAATTTAAATCTAAATACTCATAAGTTCTTATGTACGTTGAATGAGTGTGATTCCCGAGCAGAGACTACCCATGGATTAAACAATCCCAGGGTATTTCTCTCTTCAGACTCTAAACAGAACACTGAAATTAGAGCCTTTCTGGAGAACGCTACAGTAGAAACAATGAAAGCCTTTGAGTTAGGGAACACAAAGGTCAAATTATTTTTCTAGTATTAACCTGATATTTAATGTTGGCATAGCCTTTTAATAGTCCTGGTCTCAATGGTCGTGTTGGAAATTGGGACATAATGTCTACTTAAACGAGGATATTTTTTGCTTTTTCCTATAGCAAACCTGGGAATTAGAAGGTGCCTAAAGAGTATTCCTGTTTTTATTTTTGTCTCATCATGATGGTTACCTAAAATGTAGGAAATGGGAGTTATGTGCTCTCATGACTAAATTGTCATGGCAGGAAAAAGTACTATTCCGGTGTGTTTGTGAAAGTCAAATTTGATAAAAATATTCAACAAGAGCCCAGCAGCATACTTACTTAATTCCTTCTTTATGTTATAAATGTAAGCAGCTAGTAAGCCATTCATTTCAATCAACCCTAACCAGGCTACCTGTGTTCCAGAAACCACTTCTCAGACTACCTCTAAACCAGAACTAGCTTGGCTCTCTCATGTTCCCTGCCATTGCTTATTAAAGCATTTTGCTCCAGTCACTTTCCTAATTGGCAGTAGACTGCCTGGGATGCGACTCTGACAGCGGATGGAAGAGGGCGGCTGGTGGGCTGGCAGCTTGTATCTGATTAGCATGTGCTGCCTTATGCCAAAGTCAATTCTCAGATGCCAGTTGTGACTCCTGATACCAGTCCAAAGCCCATACTTTGTGTAAGACAGAGAGCAGAAATGAATTCTGCAGAGATTGTTTCTGTCCTATTCGCAATTCCTGTTCATTAGTTTCCAATCCTGTTTGTTACCAAACAGGCACTGTATGCCTTCCGCGACCTTCTCGCAGTTTCCAATTAAGACTATGTCCTTTCCTAAGGCTGCTCTAACTCTTCAGTCTAACTTCAGCCGCTCTCACAGGACTTCCTTTCACCTCACTTTTGTTTTCTGACACAATGTTTGCAGGCTGCCCTGTTCTATTTCTGTATGCCTTGATCTGTATGCAAATTCTAATGTCCACAGAACAAGGCAGGAGAACTGCAAAGGTAAGGGAAAAAACAGCAAGAGGTAAGAGCTAGGATAAAGCAGGGCTCGCAAATATTTACAGATAGAAGGGAGAATCTTCAGTTCCTGTCAAGGAAGATCATATGTGGCCATGATGTCTGTTTAACAAACTCTTTTGGTTTTTCAAACGCTTTTTTTTTAAAAGATTTTTTTTATTTATTGGAAAGTCAGATATACAGAGAGGAGAAGAGACAGAGGGGAAGATCTTCCGTCCGATGATTCACTCCCCAAGTGAGGTGAGTGCAACAGCTGATGCTATGCAGATCCGAAGCCAGGAGCCAGGAACTTCTTCCGGGTCTCCCACACAGGTGCAGCGTCCCAAAGCTTTGGGCTGTCCTCGACTGCTTTCCTGGGCCACAAGCAGGGAGCTGGATGGGAAATGGGGCTGCTGGAACTAGAACCAGCACCCATATGGGATCCCGGGCATGCAAGGCGAGGACTTTAGCCTCTAGGCCATGCCGCTGGGCCCTTCAAAAGCTTTTTTAAAGCAATCTAGATATGAATTTGGGTATCTATAAGGGCATGCCTATGTGTGCATGTGCAATCAATATCAATCACCATGGCTCGGCTAGTCAGCTAGCTACCGTCATCCTTCATGTATCAAGTATTTCTATGAAATGCAATAACCAAAGTCAAAATACTCTTTTATACAAATATGAAAAGGAGTTGAAACATTGTACAACTAGAGGGTCAGATCAGATGTGGACTAAAAAAAAATTGAATTCAAGACAGAAACACACACACATGTACACACCACTTTAATTTACAGCACATTTGACAGTATGCTTGGTCCCAGGAAATATCCAAATTTGAAATCATATAGGCAAAACAAAAAGTAAATACTAACTAAATAATCTAATTACAGAAAATACTGACACATATGTTGAAATAACATGTTGACATGGTGAATGGAATGATCTATATACTGATAATGACAGATACAGGATAGAGGGACAATAAAACTAGGGTGAGAGAGGTAGAAGGGCAGACAAAATATCAATAGAGGTAAGACAAAATAATCTAGTTACTACCTGTTTAATATTTGCTCTGTCCTGGCATTGAATGTTCAGTAAACAAATCTGATCTTATCCTCTTTTCCAAAGACAGATACCACTCTGCCCTCAATTTGTTTCTCTCTCTCTCTCTTGCTCTCTCTCTCTCTCTTTTGAACATGGGGTTCTAGTCATACATTGAGAAATAATGTGAGTTTTGAGTGGTCAACTCTTTTATAGAACTGGAAGCCAGGTCCAGGCTCATGTGCCCAAACCATAGAACACACTGCAGATTCTGAGGAAACAGAGACAGGTGAGTTTTCGTGACTCTGTTTAACATTCTCTCTCCGGAGTAACCCAGAGCCAGAGCATAGCAGCTTTGGACCGAGTTCTCTGAGTCCTTGCAGGGAATTATCCAGCCTGAAGATGACGTTAGAAAACACCAGGCGTAACGGTGAATATCAGAAGCACTGCACCTCTGTGGGCTGTTTTCCCTCTAGACCTGTGAAGTTGACTACTTAATTTTCAAAAGATAACCTTTTCTTTATTGTTTTGCCAATATACATTCATCATTCAATTCAGCGTAGCACTCTGATTTCCTCTGGCTAACCATGTGGTGTGCAATTTTTGTCCACATATTGTTTGTGTTAACCTAACTCCTGTTGAATTAATTAATTAATGTACTGTTTACTTACCTACTTCTCATTAATATGTACATCTGTATATTAGTGAATTAATCTACCAACTACAATATCTCTTATATACCCCCTAATCTAAAATTACTTGCTACTTATCTACTATTCTCACAATCATATTAGAAGTTTGAATATTGTAGCTTTATTTCAAAATCTGATGTTAAATTATTTCTTACCTGTCTTCTTTCCTTTTTCATAATTGAAGAACAGTCCTGTTAATATATTATAAATCAAAGGTATGCCTCTATATATGTAATTGAATTTGCATGCAAACGCATTTTTACCATAAAGTTCAACATTTGGATTATTTTATTACAATTTTCAGTTCTTCTGCTATAGAAAGGGAAATCCTCTTCCAATTTTCTTTAACTTATTCAACTTTTTATGGTTACTGTACAGGAAATATATGGACTGCAGGTTCTCAGCTCTAATCACTTTGAGGAAATTATTGATTACTTCCAAGAAATTACAGTTTATAATTTTTGCTTGCTAGTAAACTATAAGCTATAACTGATAATAATTTTCTTATACATAGGGAGTGGAAATGCCATTTCGGCCACCCAGGGTATATGCACCAATTAACAAATATTCCTGAGGACTGTGAATATGTTTAGGTGCATGTATCTGGATCAAAAGTTTTTCAAAAGAGATTTTAATTTTTCAAAGATTTATTTATTTTTGTAAGAAAGGGATATTTACAGAGGGGAGAGACAGAAAGATCTTCCATATGCTGATTCATTCCCCAAATGGCTGCAATGGCCAGCTCTGAGCCAATCTGAAGCCAGGAGTCAAGCACTCCCTGTGAATCCATATGAATGCAGGTGTCCAAGGCTTTGGAGCATCCTCCATTGCTTTCCTGAGTCGGAGTAAGGAGCTGGATAGAAGGGAAGCAGCCAGGGTATGAAAGAGCACCTGTATTGAATCCTGGTGCATGCAGTGGGGAAGATTAACCAAGTGTGATACTTGTCTTTTTACAATGCTTCAACCTTTTATTATCATTATCCATTCGGGACATTATGTTTAATCCGCCATGTTAAGCTGCTTGAACATGGGGGCAGGTTTTTCTTTGTGTTTCCATCTCTAGGCCTTGATTTTGTATCTGTCAGAGTGAGTTCTCAGTAATACTTTCCTAAAGGAATGAGTGGACCAAATACACAAAGATCATCTACTAGTTCAGCTTAATTCATACATTCAAAAAACAGCATCCAAACGCCCCTGCATGATTTAAGTTAAGATGTACTTGGTAAGTAAAAACACTAATGGAATGAATCAATCTCTCTCTGTCTCTCTCTCTCTCTCTCTCTGCTTTTTTCTTTCCCTTACTTTTTCTTGTTTAAACTGTAAAAATCACTGCAGGCAATTGACCTAGTAGTTAAGACACTGGGATGCTCATATGCCATATCAGAATGTTACAATTCAAAATTGTCTATTCTGGTGATTTCAGCTTCCTGCCACTGTCCACCCTCGAAGGCAGCAGATGACAGCTGGAACAGTTGGGATCCTGCTAGCTTTTGGAAGACCTGAACTAAGTTCCTGTCTACAGATTGCAGTTTGGCCCACTACCAGCCACTGTGGGCTTTTGGAGCAGTGAATCTGCAGAAGAAAATGTTGTCTACTGTTCTCTCTCAGATAAAGACAAATCAATCGATCAATAAAACATCAGTATTAAAACATCTTTCTTCATTTAAAACAATATTGCAATAGACATAGAACGCGTAGGACTGACAGTCTGCATCTAAAACAATTCCTTGGCCTAGTTTCCATCAAGGAAATCAGACACATTAATGGAAGTGAATGACATCTTTCTCTTTTACTTTTGCTTTCTCCAACTTATATTACTAAAATCATGTTCCTTAATTTAAAAACACAGAAAACGTACACATATGGCATAGTTATATTCTAAACCAGTATCTCCAAAAAATTCTACTTTGACTAACATAACATCGAAATAAATATCAAGATGCAACATGAATTAGCACGAAAAGGTACTAAATGTGTATCTTGAATATCTGAGCTTTTATGAATTGTGTGGTCTCAACTCTATTTTACTTCCCTGGGCCCAGCTACCGCATCTAGAAAGTAAAATCAATATGGTCTGCCTGTGTTCCATAGGCTCTTGGGTCAAGAATCAAAGGAGAGAGTGCTTTTGAAAGTGTGCCGTGAAACATAATGTGCTGCATTATAAAGTGCGTGTTCACTCACCGAACACAGTTCTTGCAGGCACCGATTCTCTGTTAAGCCAGAATGATACTTGCGATAGAATGACAGTCATAATGCAAGGCAGGTATGTCTGAATCACAAAATACCCAATTTTTCTTTTCAAGTGGAAATGAGCTGTCATTACCGTATATTCACCTGGAATAAAAAAAAGTTAGGAAGTTTAAAAACTTTTAAATCCAATTGTTTAAACATTTTGGAAATAGAAGGAAATAAAGAAAGAATAATCCTGAAACACACATACCCCACATGTGTTCCATTTATGCCACAGAAACTATCATGTCCAAATGCACAGTTAGTAAGAGTAAGAAAGATCATTTTCATAGTATCAAAAAGTGTGTGCTGCATATCCTGTGAGTTGGTATTTAACTCTTTAGGGAGATGCTAATTCACCCAAAGAATTCAGAATTCATAAATGGTCTTTGCAAATGGACTATCTTACATGAGCAGGTCCTGGTAACCACTGATCCTAAATTCAAGCTTCGTCTTGGACTGACCTATGATGCTTTTTGTATTTTCAATGGTTGTTCTCTGGGTGTATTTCCCTGGCTGGTCTTCTGGTCCGAATTTCCCACTTTAACCACTAGATCTGAATTTTCTGATTTTGTATTTCTGCTCTACTTTTTCAGTTAATTCTATCTGATCCTTGGAAATGAACACCTTCTTTGTGTTCCCTGGATTCTAACTGTGGCCAGATAAAAGAAAACTCATCCACACAGCTACTTTGTTCATACATCAGTATGGCCCTTCAATAAATAATCTAACAAGCTAAGAGTGTTATCAAAAGTCAAGAGTTGAATAGTTATAAACTTTCCCAAACAAAGAGGAAAACATAAGAAAAGTACAGAAATTGTCATCACTTACTTGAAAATGAATGCTAAAATTGACTGGTCTGGGCCCAGCTCGGCAGCCTAGCGGCTAAAGTCCCATAGAGGTGTCTGTTCCAATACCAGCAGCCCCGCTTCCCATCCAGCTCCCTGCCTGTGGCCTGGGAAAGCAGTCAAGGATGGCCCAAAGCCTTGGGACCCTGCAACCATGTGGGAGACTCAGAGGAGGTTCTGGGCTCCTGGCTTTGGATGAGCTTAGCTCCAGCCTTTGCAGTCACTTGGGGAGAGGATCATTGGACAGAAGATCTTCCTCTCTGTCTCTCATCTCTATATCTGAATTTCCAATAAAAATAAAGAAATCTTTAAAAAAAATTGACTGGTCTGAGATGACACACTCTTTCAAAATAGGGAATATGGTTCACAGTGAAACCTAATGTTCTTAATGGCTTAAAGCTCCAAGGAAATCTGTGCTTCTAGTTCATGGACCTCCAGAACAGATGCTTTAAAGTAATCTGACACCTTTCCAACGACTGGATCTACTTTCTTAGCACTAGCTTTTCTTTAGATTCACTTTACTAACCTGTACTGGATTTAATTGTCTCCTTTCCAATCGACTGACCCAGAAGATCATATTGATTTAACCTGGAGCCATCAGGAGCAACCTGTACTGAATCAGATGCATTATATGTCCAAATATAAGTGACCTCTGAGGTTGTATATGCATCTGTGGAAAATCAGAAAAAAAAAGCATTTTTAAAGCATTTTAGTATGACCATCAATAAAGCACAATATCAAAAGTTATTCATTTCAGACTCACTGCTTCCTGAAAAACATAATGTGTATCATGTTTTAGGGCAAATTTGTGTCCTTGGAATATGCAGTTTCTACATGAAATGGGAAGCAACCTAACGGAGACAAATAAGAAGAAGAGTATATGATAATTGCAATTGTTTTGAGAGGTAGAGTGAATGTATTTGTAGATCCTACAAAAACCACTGGGAACTGGGATGGCTATAACATTGCCTTGAGCCCCAGGGGAACAAATGAAGGCAAGGTAATAAACAGGTTACTATTGCCCAAAGTGTAAATGTCAACTGCTTCATGAAATCAAAATCACGATCCAAAATTATATGATCTTCTGGACATAAATGTAGCATAGCTGATACAAAAAAGCTATAGTTCTAACAAAATATTGTTCTGATGTTATTAGAGGAAAGATAACTACTTGCTACACAACATGCAGCAAAAATAATAATAATAATAATAAATAAATAAAAGCAAGCAAGCTTTGTTTCCACCAACTTGAACACTCTTTTTAATCTGAGTTTATTTTAAAATTCATGCACACAAACATCACTAGCCATCTCAATTAAGTGATAGATTGATGGGAAAGGACTGAACATACAGATCACTTATGAGTTCCTTATTTATTTGGACATGTTCAAAGAATTTAACAAAAGTCAAATCACAATACAATGGAACACAAATTATGTACATGGGGTTGACCTTTTTCTGTGGTACTGCATACGTTTCCCTGTCCATGTTTGTGCTGCTGGGGAGCAATGGCCTCTCCACTTAGTTCCCTAGTTTAAAATTTTAAGCGACATGTACATGCTTTTGTTCATGTAAATGTTTAGAAATAACAGTTCTTATTGGTCTTGTAGAAACCTCAGCACCATACGTTTCTACAAGACCAGTAAGAACTGTCTATTACTCTCTAAGACACTGGAAATCTTATCTCCTCTCACGGGCAGATTTTCCACCTTCATCCCACAGTTCTGGATGCAGTAAAGTGGCAATCTGTGAATTCATGACTTACTGCTGTGTGGTGTTTCAAGGACATACTATAATGTCCCCTGGTTTTATGGATGTTACTACTAAATGTTCCTTATCAAGGAAGTACTGTTTTCACCGTGCTTGTACTCAAGAACATGTACAAGTAAATAATGTGAAAAGATTTTTTTTAACACTCTAAAAGTAAACGTAATTACATATTCATATGTATTCATATGTGTATACTTTAAATAACAGAGCATATCTATTCAATGTTTAGAAGTTGACCATTTCTAGTTATTCTAAGGCTCTAATTTCTTGTTAATTAATTTTAATTAATTAATCACTAATCTACTGAGAGTAACAATGACACCAGTAGCATTATTGTGGTTAATTAGCAACTTGTAAATTGTGTGGCTTATTTTGTTTCCCATGTAAACAAATTATAACTCTAGCTTTAATGAGCTTTTCAATGATACGCCATTCAACATATTTTTAAAAAGTCATTTGTGCCCCGTTTGTATTGGGAACATCTCATTACTCTCAGTTGTGAGAAGTACTAATTTATGAAGTTGTTTCAAGCTAATGTAATTATACCATTTTAAATTATGTTATAAATGAGTCCCTATAAAGCTTATAAGATTTTAAAGAGATTAGTGAGACGCTGATAGACAAGGATTATGTATGACTCGTATCTGCATGTGTAGCTGCAAATACAGGGCCTCACTTAGAGCAAAAGCTCTCTCTTTGTTCTTGCTAGTTTCATGAATAAATTCAAGTTTTATTTATATTATTTCATGAAAGATAGAAACTTGGAGAAGAGTCCAAGAATCACATAAAGTAACCAAGTTTCACATGACTTTTAATTGAAAAAATGATGTATTTCATTAGACATGAGTGGGTTTTTTTTTTTTTTTAGATCTTGGGTCTGATAAAATGAAACATGTAGCAAATTCAGACAATGCAACTTGGAGGCTCTCTCTCCGGTACACCAACATCCATAAACCAGAAAGCATTCAAATGATCTTTAATACAGGATAAAGTAAATAGAGGCTGTTGGTTTTACATCACTCTAAATTATTTGTTGGAATTGGGCTGACATCAACCCCTTTTATTTAATCTAATTAAGCAAGATGTATTTGAGGTTTGTGCTGCATTTTACAGATACCTACTTGCTAACTCTCAGCATACAATAGGAAAAAAAAATTCCAAATATTTGGAGCCAGTACTTTTTACCTCAAAAGGCATTTTACAATTTCTTTGGGGGATAAAGCGTAAACTATCTCTGGGATTCCATTTGAGCAGTTTGAAAGCAATTGAAGCAAAAAAAATATATATATATGGATAATAAGTTTTTATAAAAAGACTGAATTTAAATTACAAACACATAAAAGGGTCTTCCTTTGAGAATAGTGATAAACTTTCAGAAAATCAATCACTTTGATGAGTGGAGTAATTTTTATGAAAAATGAAAATAAATGACTAGAAGAAAAGTGTCACTACTACCTTTGGAAAACTTTGTTTATCAACAATTCCAGGCTTGACTTTCTTATCTACACTTTTATATTTATGCATCGATTTTTCATCAGAATGTAAGCATAAAGAAAACAAAATAAACCGCAATTCCTCAAATAGAGAACAAGTAACAAAAACTATGTTGTGCCTATAACACTTCTGCATTTTATAAGCCATATTTTGAAACATGAAATCTACTACTCTGTAGATTCATTAGATCATATCTTTACATTTCATTTAAAACGCATTTATTTCTTTTTCATAATGTAGCTGTCAAGTCAGCTAGGTTCGATCTCATAATAACAACACTTTTCTCACTGAAAAATGCTCGTTTCATTACATCATTTTGTCTTACATCAGTCTTTCTTTCATACCAAGCTTTCCATTTTTTATTTTAATGTCACTTACGCAATGCTAATGTGTGTTCCTCTGATGCACCTGCTGTGGTTTGTTCAGTATCATGCTTACATTGTATAATATCGTCGACTGAAATAGTGTTGGAGGAAGATGTCAGTAGAGAAATGATGGTTTCCATGACAGAAAAAAAAAGCCTTTGTGGCTAAACAAAAGGAAATTCTCAAAAGAGTTCAGGACTACCACCTTTGTGTGATTTTTCAGAACAAGCAAAAACCAAACTCCTTCCATTAAACTATGGTCATCTCAATGATTAGTGAGTCTCGTACTCACAATAGCCAATAACCTTTTTGTTGTTGTTGTTAATCAGTTGATACAGTTTCAGAGAAGATACACTGCTCAGTCATACATATTTTTAATAAGGCAAGAGCACTGTATCTATGCTCAATAGAAAATAAAAAGCCACAAGCTTCCCAGAATGGTTAGAGATGGGTTCCAGAAGCAGCACAGTTTCTAAAAAGGTCAGGGATGGTACAGGCTCACACAGAGAGCAGCTGCTTAACAATATTCATGAATATATTCTGAGTCCATCGGGAGTGCCACGTGAGGACCTTGGGAGATGATTTGACCTTTCCCCTTTCCGATTATTCTAGGAGTGTGAATGTTTCTGCTTGACATACAAGACAGAGCCTCTGTGACCTAAAGAATGGCCAAAGGCCATTCGATGCACAAGGAAGCTGTCTGCACATTGCAACCCAGCTACATCATCTCCAAATTTAACTTAGGAACAAAAAATATCCCTGCCATGAGTTACACGGCAGAGGCAAATGCACAGATTTAGCTTCCGTGCCTGCCACTGGCAACAGGCCGATGGCTACTTCAATAAGCAACAGAAACAAGCCTTTACAATTCACTCTTTGTTGATGAAAAAGATCTATTTTGCATTTTTAACATTATAACACAAGAAAAAGAAGGTAAATTTCAGGCTTCACCTTTAAGGAATTCTTGGTCTAGTGTTACCAATTTATTAAACACACATTCCTTTTTAGCAGTCAAATGAGCAGTAATTTAAATGCAATGAGTATTAGAACGTGTTGAGGTTTCAGCAATTACTCCCCTGAAGACATTCAACATGTTTTTACTCATGTACTTTTTTGGGCAAGTGTCAAGCATCCCAGTAAGTGCAAAGGAATGACAAAATTGATCAGGAAGGTTTATCCCTGTACTTACAGCTGCCAAATTTCAGAGGACATGAATGAGCATCCATTGGAAAATCCTCCAAGTGCATTGGACATTCGGCTTGCACTGTAAGCCTAAAAGTCAAAATTTCACTCTTTGTTTAAGCAAACTGGCAAGTAATGAAAAATAACTCATTACTGTTGTCAATCCAAATCAATGACCTAGGAAATTCTTTAAGCTTCATTTAAGGCAATTCATGTTCAAATCTGTTTTAACATTTAGGTGTTCCCCCTCAAAAAGATATTTACATACAAAATAATAGGTATTAAAATGTATTTTAGTTACCATTTTACACCAGTAGTTTAAAAGCAATGCACACATGCTTGTTTATATATAAGTATATTGTTTCCTCAGTAAACTCATTAGTATTTGAACAAGAATTGTGTAAAAAAAAAAAATAACTATCATGGCAAAAAAAAATAGTCATTTTCTTCTCCATTACCTCCTCAGCAACCATAGATATAACAATGCTGATATCAAAATTCAGTACTGACCAAAAGGAGCTCCCTTTAAAATTAAGCAAACAGTTAAATGAATACCATATACATTACATATGGTATTATATATGTATAATACATTTATTATATGTCTATATTTTGGCTGAATCAAAAATTTTTCAATCATTGATTTACCACAAGGGAATACTCAAAGTGAAAAGTTTAACAAACATACTATGCATGAATATTTTGACAGAAACAGACTTTCAGGCAGAGAATAGAACCAACACTTCAACTTTAGGTGATGTCCACTTACAAGTGAGTCTTCACGGGTTATTCTTCAAAGACTAGACACAGTCTAAACCTATATTATTATCCCTTCCTAAATAACTCTTATGACTAAACTCCAGCATTTAGCTTCTTATATATTACAACACATCGAACGTATAGAAAAACATCCACTTACATGTAGTATTTATGAGTTATCTATGTTTTAAATATTTTACTAAGCCATTTATTTACTTTATGTATTATAATCTGGTGGTTTGTTTTATTACTTGATATAAATAACATTTTTTTCACATTTTATGATTACTATAAAATATTAATGCACAAGACTTATGAAAATGTTGGTAGAATCATCAACTCTTTATTTCCTAGATAATTTCATCAAATTATCCCAATTGCATCAAATTTGATATTGACAATCTATGAAAGCGTAATTTCATATGGTACAATATAATATATGCTTATGCAATGTAACTTACTAATTTAAATACTGATTAAATGAAAAAGTTAATTAAAGGAAATATACTCTCTAGAATAGCTTCCTAAGAGAATCAAAACATTAAATTAAATAAAACTCTGCTGAAATACCAGTTAAGCGACCAAAACTGTAACACAACAGGTTAGGCCACCATCATTGAAGACCTGGTATCAATTCTGGCTACTTTGTTTCCAATGCAACTTCCTGATAATTTGCCTGGAAAGGCAGCAGAAAACAGCCAAAGTACACGGGTTATCTGCTACTCACGTAGTAGATCAGTTAGAATTGTTAAATCCTGGTTCACCCTGGCCTGGCTTTGACTGTTGTAGCCATTGGAGGGCAAACTACCTGATGGAACATCTGTCTGTCTCTCTTTCTCTCTCTCTTTCACACACACACACACACACACTTTTACTCCCTTTTCAATAAATAATTAAGTCTTTTCATAAATCAGGTAAAATGTTGCTGGGATATCTAAAGAACTGTGAGCAAAAAAAATTACACTTTTATAAACAAATATGAACTGTGGCATTAGAAATACACTTAAAGATTGTTGACATTAATAAATAGCAAAAATACTTCTTTTGTTTTAACACACTATGATGAAAATTAAATTCATAAATACTATTTTACCTTTGTGTTTTCAATATCCAAGCTTTTATAAAGCATGAAAGAGTATTTAATATGCTAGGGAGCTGTTCATCTTGTGCCATGCAAATACTTGTCAATTTTATTCTCTAGTTGTTTAATCGGTGCATTTGTAAGTATTTAAATGTGACAGGACAAATTTAAAAACATACCTCATTGTATACAGTAGCGTTCCATCATCCTGAATTCGAAGTAGCTTATTTGGCATTGTCATATTATGAGCTACAGATTTTTTCCCATTATGAAAGAAGGTATCTGGCGTCCAGATTTTGCTAGCCATTAAATTATTAAGTCGAAGGATATTCATAGGACCTTTAAATTTTAAACGCTCATCTTTCCATTTTTGTCGGAAAAAAACATCGATTGTATATTCCTAGAATAGAAAAAATAGCATTATTTGAAAATATACATTTAAGGTATAAAAGAACACTTTAAAACATAAAAAAAAATCATCTTTAAATAGATTAGTGAGTCAAGTTAGACCTCAGAACCACCTGGAAAGTGCTAGATCGCGGTTGGGAATGGACCTAGTAGGGAAAATGCAGACACCCCTCTGATGGGCTGCAGCTCCCATCGGGGCTTGGAGTGGACCTGGCTGGGCAGGCTGCAATAGCTACCAGCATAAATGTGAGCTGGATAATGGTAGTGGTTGGGCTGAACTAGCCTGCAGCACTCATTGGTGTGTACAAAAGCCCAATGGGATGCAGAAGAGACTGGACCAGTCTGCTGCACATACCAGCAAGCACAGGGACCATGGCTGGTGGTGGGCCTAGTGGGGGTTATTGGCGATCAGTCTGAATGGGCAGCAGTTCCCACTGGTGTATATGAGCACCAAATCTGTGGCAGGCATGGTTAGGTTTGGCTGCAGCATCCAGTGGTTTATGTAAAAGTTGGGGATAGAGACAGAACTGCCCAAACAATTACAACCACTAGTGTATGTGTAGGCTGATATGCGTGGCAGGCTGAGCCGAACCCCTACTGTCTGGCACACACAAGAGTCAGGTCTGGAGAACATAACCACATTGTTGCAAAAAGAGTAAATGTGTATGGTTTTGTACAGGTCTCAAATTACTCTCCAGTTTCTTCTGCCTTAACACTGCTTGGAAATTAGGCTTGGGTTGAAATCTGAATGGGATCTTTTAAGCAAGTTAGCTCAAGAAAAAATAAGCAGGCAAGCTTTCCAGTTGCAAGACCAAATAAATAATAAAACAGAAAGGACAAAACAGAAAACTTGTAAGCACACAGTTGGATCCATATGACTCATCACCTCCTGATGCCAAAGACACCATAGACTATGTTTCTTTTTTAATCCTAAAAGATATGATGAAATATCATTGTTAGCAAGAATGTGTCAGGGAGTAACGATTTCAGTGATGTTTATTGATGAAATTATTTATAAGAAAAATGCTATAGCAAGTTCATATTAACAAGTTATATTTACAAATAAATTCCCTCATGTCAAAATATACTCTAAAACATTCAGAAAGAATAGCTAGTGTATTCTATTATCACTGTCTAAATTTTAAAAACATTTGTTTTTTCTTTTTATTGAAGGGCAAAGTTGCAGAGACAGAGAGAAAGCAGGAGAGGAAGAAAGAGATAATCTATCCAGTGAATTTTTCCCCAAGTGACAATTTATTATTTGTTAAAATCAGTGTCAACATGTTTTATAAGCAGTTACATTATAAATAATTAAATAATTAAACTGCCCAATTACACAGTTGGGGTTGGAAATTCAACAACTTTCACTAAACATAAAATCAGACATCACCTGTTTCAAAATAAATGCCATGATAATTTAGTAACTTCACTAAGCTGAAATTACGTACATAGTAAAAGGGTCATGTATTTATAAAAAATATCAAATATTTGCATAAGTCTTAATTAAATAAATGATTTTTAATAATCTTTATAGCATTGAATGTATGAAAATGATAAATATTAGCTACCAAAAACGGTCTAAAAAAGGAGAAGAGAGTTGCTGTAGGCTCTGCTTTTACTCTTAGTGGAAAATTTAATAACCTAATTCACCCTTGTTCTCTGTGATCTGGTCATTTTTTTAAGTTTTTAATTTTCATGTAGTTGGAACTTAAAAAAAAAAACACAGGTAGGGAGATGAGTCTAAGCGCTTTCATCAGTGTATCTGAGTGTTTGCAATTGTGGCGCCTCGAGTTCCACCTTAGCAAGTGTACGTTGGACACTTACTTTTCCAGGCGAACTTCATGTGTTTAACAGCACATCTAAGCACATCTACAATTTCAACTCCAATTCCATAACATTGGGATAGAGCTTTTATTTGAGCTTCTGCCTACTGCGAAAGACTTGCACAGCCCAGCCATACAGTTCCCGTGTTCCTCGGGACTCTACTTCTAATTTTGTCACTCTTGCAAGTGAGGTTTCCATGAACATTCTCATTCATACTTTTAGTATAAAGCTGTAAGAATTCCTCTACTGTAGTGCAAAAGAAGCAATTTATTAATGGCTGAGCATATCTTTGTTCTAGGAAAGCTTTACTTACAAAATTAAACCACTAACAGGATTTGACTGGTGTCCCATAGTAGTCTGAACTCTGCCTTAGACCAACACGATTAGTGACAGCCCTGAAATTTATTGTATGTATCTATTAATAACATATTTTCAAACTGAAATCCTAAGAGAAATGAAAAATTTGTACTTTTTAGGATTTATTTCATTTTTATTGGAAAGTCAGATATAACAGAGAGGAGAGACAGAGAGGAAGATCTGTTAGTTGGTTCACTCCCCAAGTGACTGCAACGGTTAGAACTGAGCCAATCTGAAGCCAGGAGCCTGGAGCCTTTTCTGCGTCTCCCATGTGGTTGCAGGGTCCCAAGGATTTGGTCTGTCCTCAACTGATTTCCTAGGCCACAAGCAGGGAGCTGGATGGGAAGCAGGGCTGCCAAGGCACAAGGAATCCTGGCACATGCAAGGGGAGGACTTTAGCCGCTAGGCTACTATGCTGGACCGGAACTTTGTATTCTTAATTGCAGGAATTTATTTGGTTTCCCTACAATTTGCCATAGACAGAACATTTCACTTTATCTATTGTAATTCATGTGAAATCTTCATACTGCTATTATGTACATGTCTATTTTACTTGTACATGTAATGCATTTCAATAGTTTGTCAAAATTCTGGTTTTTCATGAATTTTGTGTTCATTTCATCTACTTACTTTTCTTTACAATGTTATTTTCTTTATGAGTTATGAAAATTGCACATTTATTCTACTTACTGGTGCTTTCTGAAAAAACACAATAATGAGAATTATCTTAAAATTACAAATATCATAAATATGTTCCTTTGTGTTTCTCCTGAAAATGTATTGTTCTGCTTTTCATAATCTTGCCTTTTTTTTCCTTTGATTAGTACACATGATATGAGCTAAAAGTTCTACATTTTTAGGTATTTTAAATGGGAAAAACTGAGGTAGTGCCATACACCTTTCCCATCGTACACAATTACATTCAGATTTAAATCTGTTTCTGGCATTAGTTTTTTCCCCCACTTTTGTCTATCCTCTAATCAATATCAAGGACATGATCACAAGAGTTGTATAATGTTTGTATTCAGAATTTATTTTTATTGTTCAGCTGAAGATATTTTCAAATTTTTAGTGTGGCTTTATCTTCTCTACATAGGAGAAATTTTGAACTATGTAATTATATTTCAAAACATTAATTTATCTGGGATTTTGTAATTGATATTTAATTTTATCGAATCTTTATTTAGAGATCATGCTTTGTTAGATATGAAGAATTCACACTTTCTTGAGCATTACTTAAAAGATTTTGTCATTTCTATTCAATGTTGTCAAGTTTATGATAATTCATTTACATCTTTTACATTCACTGCGATTAATACACCAAACATGTTAGCACAGAATATTGTGTAAGAAATTATGATAAAATGAATGACAAAAACCAAAATATACAAAGCTTTTACATGATTGATGAAAATCCATAAGGGAAGAAGTTCAAGAAGTCAGAAAAAGAAAGTATGAGAAAGCATCTACACAGTCAGATACACAGAAACAGAGTGAGGGGAAATATCACACTCTTAAGAAAATTAAGAAACATGTAGACAGCAACAACGCAAAGCAGAGCTGAGACACTGCGAACCATTGGGAGTGGAGCAAGCAAAAGCAAAATACAGTGAGCTGAGAAAGAGTGTCTACACAGAAAATCACTTCAATCAAGAGAAAATAGAGATTAGCTGATACCAGTTAGCCATCATTGTGTTAAAATGTGATAATACAATAAAAAATATATTCCTTATTAGTTTAGATGTCATGAGGCTCGGAGTTGACTGCGATCACTTGGACTCAGGTAGATCTTGTTTTGACTTACTCAACCAGCTGCAGTTCAGCTGCACATTGGCTGTTCTACACAGTCTTCATGGAAGACCCCTGGGGCAAATGAGCTTGACTCCGAGTGTCTGTCATCCTCCACCAAGAGCCAGCACTTTATTCTGGGCTTGTCTTTCTCATGTCAAGGGAAGGAATCCAGAAGAACAAGTCCCCATGCACAAGCTGATTTCAGCCATTACTTGTGTCATGTACCATAATAACCCACTGACCACAGTAAATCACGTGGTTAAACTGACTGAGAATTAAGACAAATGGGCAATCTAGGGGCCTACGATGACTGACCACAAAAGGTTGGTGTAGCTGAGTGTGCGGAGGGATAGGAACTGAATTCGGAGGAGCAGAGAGCAGGAAGCACAGAATTACTGGGAATGGTGTCCGAAATTCCCTGGAGTCAGGGGACAGAGGCAGATGTCACATAAGCAAGAGAGGGCTGTGTAAACTCTCAAGACTGTAATCTACAACCTGAGTAGGTGGAAGCAGACTCCATTCAGGGCACACAGGGATTCAGTCAAAATTCGGTGAGTCACGAATTGATGCAGAGACAACCCCGACAGGAGTCTTAGTCTATCCATAGGAGAAAGAGGGAGGCAAAGAGACTCGTAGGGCAGGACACTGGTGAAAGAAAAATAGCCTGAGGAGGAAACCACTGGCATGGGCTTGGGCAGCTCCTACCAGGGAAGGGAACACCATTGGGAGTAGGGCAATGAAGGAGTGAATCATACGGGGCAAGGTCTGAACCCATCCCCATCCAAAGGCTTTCGGGTCTGTGCCCCCCAGAGGGATGCCGGAATCACCCAAAACAGAGCAGTAGAGTCCCTTGGGGGCAGAGGCTTGTCTCGGTGAGCCAGTGGCATGAGAAGATTCTGGGAGTGCGAAGGAGCGGCTACCCAGCAGGCCAAGGGGAAGCCAGTGGCAGGAACATGAATACCAGGAGAAAACAAAGACACACATACCTGCTGCTGCTTGCGTGTCGGGGGTTAGGGAAGGTGCGGTGACCCTGGAGTGTGGAGTGTCCAGCTGCTGATTGCACACTGTGCAGAGGCAGCTAGGACACACTGGCTCTGGGTGGACGCCCAGCAGGCAGAGGCCACAAAGGCGTGCAACAGCAAAGGGCTTGCACACAGTGAAGCAGCTGGAGGGCGCCCACCCTAAATAGCATCCTTGTGGTCAGAAATTACAAAATCACTCATGCTGCATACCTGTCCAAGACTGCAAAAGACAGAAAGCACTCCGGTGCCAAGCAGAGCAAAAGCACTGGTCGCCCACAAGGTGGCAGCAGTTGACACACATTCTGGTGGCTTGGTCATCTGACAGGCGAGTTAGGGTTAAGTATCCCCAACAACCCACCTGCCACATGAAGAAGGCAGGCCAGAGAAAAACCCTCACATCCACTCACCAACAAAACTTGTGGGATACTGCAGTGTTAAGAGGTAAATTTATTGCAATTGGTGCTTACGTCAAGAAACAAAATAGATACAAGATTAATGTCAGCTAAGTATACACCTGAAGGAACCAGAAAACAACAGCAAGATAATCCCCAAAACAACAGAAAACAATAAACAAAATAAGAGAAGAATCAAGCCAAATAAAGATCAAAAGAACAATATGTAAAATCAATAAATCAAAAAGTTGCATCTTTGAGAACATAAACGAAAGACAACCCATTAGCCCAACTGACCCAACTGACCAAAAAAAAAAAAAGCAGAAAACAAGCATTTAGAATATCAAAGATGAAAAAGGGAACATAATAGACACTACACCCACACATAATTAATTAGAAATTACTACACATAACTATATTCCAACAAATCATAAGACCTCCATGAAATGGATAGGTTCCTGGACTCACACCATATACCAAAATTTAGCAATGAAGCAACAGAAAACCTAAACAAACCTGTAACAGTGGCAGAGATTGAATCAGAATTAAAGCTTTCCCAACAAAGAAAAGTCCAGGCCCATATGGTTTCACTCTGAATTTCACAAAGTATTCCAAGCAGAGCTGACCCTAATAATCTATCATCTCTTCAAACAATGGAAGGGGAGGCAATTTTTCCAATCTCATTCTATGAGGCCAACATCACCTTAATACCAAAACCAGATAGAGAATCAACAGAGAAAGAAAACTATAGACCAATATCCCTGATGAACATAGACGCTAAGATCTTCAACAAAATACTAACCAATAGAATACAAAAATACATCAGATAGATTATTCATTTGGACTAGGTGGGATCCATTCTTAACATGCAGGGATGGTTCAACATTGGTAAATCTATAAATATGATAAATGTGATACATCACATCAAAAAACCAAAGAACAAGAATCATATGATAGTTTCAATAGATGCAGAAAAAGCTTTTGACAAAAACCAACACCACTTCTTGCTAAAAACTCTAAGGTAATCATAGAAGGAACAATTCACAACACAATCAAAGCAATATATGAAAAACCCAATGCCAGCATCATACTGAATGAGGAAAGACTGGAAGCCTTCCCGTTAAGATCCAGAACCAGATAAGGATGTCCACTATTGCCAATGCTATTTAGGAGAACCAAGAGACTTAATAAAGAGACTAGTAGAACTTACACAGAGTTTGGTAAAGTGGCAGGGTACAAAATCAATCAACAGAAATCAACAGCCATAGAAAATGCTCCATGGGGATGAAGGTTCACTATTTTTTTTTCTCCCCATGGTAGACTGTATTCAAAGGAATGCATCATGGAAATGTAGTGGAAATTAATATGTTCATAAGTGGAAACAGAGAGAAGTAAGTCCTCCTGCATGCACTACAAGGATGCATTCACAAGGAAATGACTGATAATTCCCTGCATTGTTGGGAGACACCTCAGTGGCAGCATGATGGACTTGTGAATATTCCCGAAAGACACACATTGTAAGGCTGGAGGGGAGACCAGGGGAAAGGGCAGGGAATATGCAGAGAGAGAACGGAGACCCCAGTGCCTATTAAACTGTATTATGAAACAATAAAAAAGTAAAAAAAAAAAAAAAGACAAAGAGGCAGCATACTTTCATCTAAGGAGCACTTCAGAGTAAACTGGAGAAAGATGTGGTTATATTCTATAAAACGATGGATGTATTCCATTATTGCCCTAATCTTCCATGTGAGACAAATGAAAGATGTTGGTGAATACAGAATTTGAGTACATCCGAAACTTTAATGAAAGTCATGTGAATCCAGTCCCAAGGATCTCGGCTGGATACAGCTCTGTACATTTATAAGCAACTATATTGTACCTAATGTAGAGCAAGTCTGTAAACAGAGGCAATAAAATAAGCCTAAAGCATTCGTTTACAAAGTAGGACATGTTCATTCATTTCAGTGGTAGAAGAAAATATTTTTTATAGCGTATACCTAAATATTTTTGTGTAGTATCAAAATAGAAGTAAAGTAATCTTTACTATTAAATGAAGCGTTGTATAATTGTATAATATGGTGAGCACTCCAAAGCATGTTAAAGTAGATTAAGTTCTTGTTTGTAAAGCATCCTGGATGAAGGAGAGCAATAAGTACAACAGGGCGTGGTTGAGAGATGGAAGTGCACAGCAAAACTAAATTAATAAATAACATAAAACAAAACAAAACAAAAAGTAAGAAAATAGTAAAAACAAACAAACCATTCAACACACTGAAAATACACCCTGTAAGTATTGGGATAGGATATTTGAAAACCAGATATACAATAAATGTTTGACATGGAAAATATAAAAGGAATTCACACAACTCAATAGCGGCCCCCCCACCAATAACTTTAAAAATTAGCAAAGAACCTGAATAGACATTTCTTTAAAAAAGCCATACAAATGAGCAACCAATATATGCAAAGACGTTAACATTAGCAATTAAAATCACTATTGCTTACCCCTTTATTACAATTAGGATAGTGATTAGAAAGAGATGAAAGATAAATTTTGGTGATGGACATGGAGGAAAGAAAATCCTTGTAAACAGATGTTGGGGATGTGAATCAATATAGCTGTTCAGACAAACAGCAGATTTTGGCAATCTTATTGCAAGTGAGGAGAACGCAAGGCAGATGATGAATATGTTCATTTTCTCGACTATAATAAATGTTTCACCGTGTATAGGTATATTAAATATTATGTTGTACATCTTAAGTGCACCCAATAAAAAAATCTCCCCATATATAAATCTATTCAAACATAAGTTCAAATAATAATAATAATAAATTAAATAATATGAGATAGATATTAAGAGTGCAGTCCATTGTGTCAGTATATTAGTGTGCTTAACTTCAGTGGGTTATTCAACCTCTCCTTATTTCAGCTGCATTACTGGTAAAATGATGCTAATAAGATAGGAACTACTTCCTAGATTCATCTAAGAATGTCATGAGATAACAAGTATAAACAAGCAAGTGGAAAACCATTTGGGCATCGAGGAAGAAAGCCAGGCATAAAATGCTTCCAAAACATCTCTCTCCCTCCTTTCTTACTCAACTAAAGACATCCCAAGTCTGCCAGAGTGGAGAGCTGACACTCACCCATTAGCCACACAGACAAGACTAACTGCTAAGAGAGAACTATCACAGAACCTTGTAATAATAGAGTTGGCACTTTTCCTAATTTGCCTTCCCTCTAGTTCAAATCTGAAAGATCTAGAACGACAAGAGGAAGGGTAGATCATGGCCTTTCCCACAGCACATCTGCAGTTATAAATGAGGCTGAGAAAAGGAAACTGCATGAGACCAATGTTTCAAAGGCACTGGACTGAAGCCTCTACATTGAGATGTTGAGATTACTGGCACGATTTGGAAAAGGGAGCTGCAAAATCTGAACCAGTTCTGTTTAGTGAGTTGACTTTCTAAATCCCTTGAAATGAAAATCCAAGCTCTCCTAGCCTACGGGGTCTTGTAAAACATCATCCATCACATCCTGTAAGACAGCCTCCATCACATGCTTTACCTCACCAGCCTATGTCTAGTACTACCCTTAACCCCACCACACACACACACACACACACACACACACACACACACGCACACACACACAACACAGCACTGCAGCAACACCAAAATGCATGTTGGTCTCTGTTATACTACTTCTTCCTATACACATTCATAGTTCTCTATTATACCACTGTGAGAGTTTTCCATCTACCAACATCTGATCACTGAAAACAAGGGTCATGACCAACTTCTTCAATACTATGTCACTGTCATACAAAACTACATAACACATATGGATTGAACAGTAATTAGCACAATAAGGAGAGACATAGACAAATGTAATAAAAGTATTTGAGTAACACAATGTCTAGCAGCACAGGGGAGAGGCATCAGCAGGGGCAGATGGCATCACAGTTGTCAGATGCGATGCAGTCCTGCATATAGAATCTGAATCCTTAAATTCATAGATGTGAAATGTCTGTGTATATGTTTGTATGTGTGTGCCTAGGTAACTACAGTAAATTAATAACAGTGGGGCTTTTATATCTTAAAGAATATCAACACTACCAAAATAGTTATAAAATAATTTCTGTAGCACAAAAATCTGCTGTTTGAAGGTATATTTGCAGACACTTAGGACCTGAGGACAATAGGATATAATCCCACTAGCTCCAAATATATTTATCACATCTGTACCAGCCACACTGAAACTTTTCATATTGCTTAATCAACAATCTCTTCTAATCCTCGCTGAAGCATTCTTTCTCAGCTATACAGCTAACCGATCTATTTTTTCCTTATTAGCTCTCTTTCTTTCCTAGATATGTCTACAAATTATCCTCAGGCAAATTCCACTGTGACACAACATTAACCCATAAATGTTCCAATAAAGGAATCACACTGCTTTAAAATAAATGCTGCTTCTTTGCTTCTCCCACAACCCACCTAGCAAGTTGAGAGCAAATCCTGGATGCATGTATGCATTTCAGCTTCTAGCACAGTGAAATCTTCCTGAATCAAACAGGCACAAATTGTGCCTAATAATAGCTCAGACTAAAGTAAAGAAAAAAAGACATGCAAAGATTTTTTTATAATCCTATATGCAATGAATGCCAGGTGGTAAAGCACAGAGAAAGGAAAGACCATTTGGAGTATCTTGAAAAGACATTAGAGAAAATAAAATGTGATCATGGGCCTGAGTAAGTAGATGTTCTCCAGTTGGCAAAGGAGAAGGAACATATAATAGGAACAGGAACAACAAGACTAAAGAGCTGTTCGAGATAATGACATGTTCAGAGAGCAGGGAGAAGTTCAAGATCTTTAAAAAATAACTTACACCCACTGCCCTGTTTGCCTCTCCCCCTCATCCCTGCTGCTTAAAACTGCAGCCTCCACTCTCTCCACTTCCTCACCTCCCACATGCCTCCACCCACTGCAATCTGTTTGCATTTACCACAGTCAGCAAATACCTCCTTGTTCATAATCTAAAGGAATTATTATAAACATTTTTCTTGGATTTATCATATGGTGTGATTGTTGTCTCCATACTTCTGCAGTCCTCTCCTATGCTGTCCTTAAGTGCACATTCTCTTGATGTGGGAAAGCTTTAGGACTGCACTGTTCATGGGCTCTGAGATGTCCTTGTGCATATAAGTTATATCGATGCAGTGATACATGCTGGAAAATCGATGGAAACAACACCAGTGGGTCATATATGACATTCTTGACTAAAAACAGTTTGTTTGTGTTTTTTTTTTTTTGCATAACTCTCCCACAAAAGACTTGCACAGACTTACAATTCAGAAAAAGCTAATCAACAAGACAACAACAGCAAAAACAGCTTTTCTTCTGTTCCCATACGCTGGAAAATGGTACTACCTCCTTCCATATCCCCAAGGACCATGCTGCTTCTTCCAACTTTGCATTCAATAGGCCACCAAGTCTTACCAATTCTATTATTATCAATTTTACCACACAGAGGTCTGCCAAATAATTTCATTTATTTCAATCTGGAGTACAACTGACCTTGCCCAGTTCATAATCATCTCTTGCTTGGATACAACAACCTTCAAGCTAGCTTTTAGTTGTCCTCTCAACATACGAATTAAAAATACTTGATAATAGGAAATCTGACCTGTCATATGCCCTTTGCCATTCCTAACTCTCCAATAATCCTATGATGAACTTCTGCAGTCCTCAACAAAAAGTCACTCACCATAACCTATGAACTGCAGACAGTCATAGCAAGCAGCTAGAAGTCCACAAATGTGGGATGTAGCCCAGAAAGAAACTAGGTTACCTACTCCAGGTGATATTACTGCAGCTTTGAAGAAAAATCCTGATAAAAACTAGATGTACACTAGAAAATATTTGCCAAATTTCTGTGTATTGCCCAAGTCCAATTCCATACTATTCAGAAGATCAGAAATCTTCTAGTAACTGATTTCTACATGCCAACTTTAAAGTAAGCAAGGAGTGTTACTCTACTTTTTTTTCCAGATTTCATTAGCTACATCCAAAGGTGATAACTTCTGACAAGGTATAAGTCCAAAAGATAAGAATTAGATTTTTGACCAGATATGAAGGTTTAATAACAGTGTAAACTTCCCTATGTTATTGACTACTAAATCACACAATAATAACTTATAAAGATTCTAAGATAGTTTGTACTCTGCGTTTTTATAGAAGCAGAAAAGTATTAATCAATGGAATCAGTATAGTCTATAACACACTTAAGAAATGACCTGTTTCTGAAGAGCCTAATTGTAAATTCCCTATCAGAAATCTCAAGATCACTTTGATCTTTCCGCTGTGCCGACTTTAACCACAGATCTTGGCAAGGGATAACCATTCAGGCTGAGGTTCTTCATGTAGGCTCAGATACAACATTCACAGCTAAACCTGTATAGCTAAAGAATCTGCATACACATGAGAATGTTTCCTGAGACAACAACAACAATAACAACAAAATCCTTAAAGCCAGAAGAACAAGTTAGAATGGTTAAAATGTATATGCCTGCTTCGAGCTTGGTCAGCTGTCAGGGACTAGTGCATTGTAAAGTTTAATTGCTTTCTTACTCATGTATTTTTTAAAATGTTGAAATAAAAGATTTTAACTTAGTTACAATCACTATAATTAAGATCCTTAATTACAATTTAGATATGCAAGTTTGCTTGGACAATTACACCAGCGAATGAATCTCAGGGAGCTGTGTGTGTGTGTGTGTGTGTGTGTGTATGTCTAAGTGTACACACCAGTTCTTTCGTTTGTTGAGTTCTTAATTCTTTTTGGTATGCTGCTCTTTCCTCTCAGGCTAATGTCACAGCAAATCTACCTCAATGATCTGGATGTAAGGGTTCATGTTTTTCTACTGAGGATATGCACAGAGAGAAAGAAGGTATTAGCTAACTTATTCAAAGTGAAATTAAATGCATCCTTTATTTTCCCATTTAAAAATCTACTTCTGTCAGCCATTAATTAGCTGTCTCCATGTCCACTTTTAGTTGTAACTGGTAATACCATGACAATACTTTTCTCTATTTAGAGTGTCAGCGTTGTTTCATTCTTGACCTAGCCATCAGTATTAAAAAAGAATTCAAAATTCTCTTCACTAATTCTCTGTTTTGCAGTAAAAGTAATACCAAGGTTAAAAAAAATGCCCGTTTTGATAATCATGAATACCAAATCATTTCTCATTTGATAATCATGAATACCAAATCATTTCTCTTCACTCATGTACATTTGCATTTTCTGATTGAGGTCCATCTTCCATGTAAGTGTGTGTATGTTAGCGTGTGCTTGTGTTACAAGAGTATACAAGCTACTTTTTAATGTTTAATTTCCCCCAGTTTCATCTTTATCTTCTATAGTTGAACACATAGCATGAAGTACCTGTTAAGTAATCTAGTCCTCACTCCAAATCCCCTCTGTGCTCCACAGGGCTATGGAATCAATGCCCAGTGCTCTGCTTCTCAAATTCAAACACGCCCTCCTCCCAGTCCTTCATGACATAGGAGGTAGACTCCCCGTTGGCTCGCAAAGAGCTTGGCTGATAGGGGATGTTGCAGAGACACTCCAGTGTCGGAGAGTGGAGCTATTCCTTCCAAATCTCCAGTGCTCCTCACTTGTTTGTGATGTTTCTATAGCTACAACACTCTTGCAGAGAGGCAAGGAGCACATTTCAATCTATCAATTCATTCTGATTTCATGATGGTGCACCCTCAGCAATAGATTCTGCTTCTGCCTTTGTTAATTCTGACTTCCTGCTCTTTTGGAGATTACTTTTATTCTATTTTAAAATATAGCTTATGCTCACTACTTAATGATTTTTAAAAGTTTTCTTATTCATACTATTTTACAGTCTGTTATTTTCTATTCCAAATTATGATATAGTAAGTTCCCATTTGGCAGAGTTATGATTAATTAGATTTCCCAAAATACAACTATTTGTAAAACTGAACAATGCTTATAAACATGGAAATACAGCATGAAATCTGACATAGGTAAAAAAAAAAATCCAAGTATTTCAGGTGAAGAATATTAAAGGAAATATATCATTAATGAAAATGTCTAGTCTTCAGGTCCTTCAAGAAACTACTGGAATGTAGAATACATATTCATTTTGGAAAATGAGCCATATATAAGTATATGCATGCACACACACACAAATCAAATAACAAAATTCATTCTAAAAATTCAAACTGAATCTTTTTATTATAATATTGCACTACAGTTCAAACAGCCAATCCTATATAAAGGAAGAAGTGTGAATGTATTTTAATCTTTACTATAATATGCTGCAGGAGAGCCCAAGCAGGAAAATATATCTTGTGGGTAAAAACACTTTTTTCAAAGTTCTTAATTTCAATTCACCAGAATTTAAGAGTTACTTTTTTGTTCCATTTATATATGGATTACTTTAACTTTGTGCTACTGTTGATGATTGCAAATCTAACATTGGCTACCAACATTCAAATTATGTGTTAACAAACCAAAGAATAACAAAGCACCAAAGATGCAAAATGGGTTTAATTCATTATCCTACTGGAAAACAATAACTTCATGTTCTTGGACAAAATTGCCAAGGACTTGTTTGAAACACCCAAGAAATAAATTTATCTTGTTAGAAATATGCACGCTTGCATATTTATGGGTGTATATATTTGACATTTTACGTAAAATTATTTACTTAGCAAAATCACACCAAAATATTATACAATAATTGTTGCACAACATATAAAGTATCTGTAATGTTGAAAATTCACTGGTATTCAGGATCTTGTCATTTGCCTTTCTGGTCTATGTGGTAACAAGACAGCAGAAGTAACCACATAAAAACCATTATTTCTACAAAGTTCAACTAGTTTCTCACTACAGCACTTGACAACATTCTGAGTTTCCCACATATTACTACTTGAAAAGGAAATGTTCAGGGTTGGGCAATAGGCATAGCACTCAACTGCCTCTTGATATTCCTGAAGCTGGCATCATAATGCCTGGTTCAAGTCCTGGCACCTCCACTTTTGACCTGGCTTCCTGGTAATGCATACACTGCGAGGCAACAGTAGATGATGACTCAAGTATTTCTGGTGCTGCCACCCATGATGGAGTCCTGAAACAGCAGTTTTTAACCTGGTTCTGGCCTGGATGTTGCGTGCATTTGATGAACCATGGATGGGAGGTATTCTGTCCCTTCCCTTCCTATCAAATAAAACTAAACAAAAAGTTTTAATTAAAAAATGAAACTCTTCTTTAAAATTGGTTTTCATTTTCATCATACCTCTAATATTTAGGAATATTTAGTAAGATACACTGTATTAAAACAAGGAATATTTGCTTTAAGAATATTTACTTCTGGCAACTAATGTTTTGTATACATAATCGTGCTAAATGATGTTTCTGATATTTCAAGGCCCTAACCATTCATATCAACATATGAAAATAGAGTAACATGTAAGGTCAGGATATGGGAATGCATTATGCCTGAGAGTGGAAATTTTTCCTGTTCTAGAACATGACTAGGACCAAGAAGTGACTGGAGCAGAGGGTCCACTTCAATGTTTACATTCTAATTAGGAAGAAATTCAAGAACTTTCCTGTATTTGCTTTCACTTTTCCAACGAAGGATTTCACCTCTCAACAATGTGGTAACTCCAATTTTCACCAGATCATTACATGAAAAGGACTGTGAGATCAGAGAAGTGGCTTTGATGGAAGAAAAAAAATTACAAGGAGTAAAATCTCTAGTCTTGAAACCAAAACTGTATAGTATAAGTACAAAAAAAATTAATCTTCTTAATTCCCTGATTTTGTGGGTATGCTACACAGACAAAAAAAAACCCCACATAATTCTGAAAGACTAAAAGTAGATCTTACCTATTTCCCCTTATATGAAATTAAAACACAGTTAATGAACTACTCACCATGTCTGTATCCGAGACAGGGCCGAAACTGGTCACGTAGATATTAGTGAAGACTTCGGTGATACTGTCTGATATGAGAAATAAATAAGGGTTGAGATTATGGCATGGTCAGAAAGCTATGTTTTGCTTTCTTTTTATTTTTCACAGTCAACACAGAAGAGCTTTATGGTACAGTTATTTCAGAGGTTCTTATAGTCCTAAACATAATTTTCCTAGAAGGACTTAACATTCTTTCTTGGAAACCCTAACTAATCAGAGTATCCTGCTTCAAAATGTATTGTTCATAATGAACTGTTTTTTTGAAACCATTATTAAATGAACTCATTTACAAGGAATTTATCACAATGTGAAAAATAAAGTATGGTTAGTACGGTTATCATGTGTTAGAGATTTAAATTTTACGCCCATGGCATATAGTTCAAATAGTATTTAATGACAGATTTAATATACAGATTATAACTTAATGTATCTTCTCCATAAAGCACATAAAGATGTTCATCGTTGTAAGCTTACATAATTCACATTAACATAAAATCTTAGTTATTCAATGATACAGATGTAAATAAATAACTTCCATTAATCACAATGGATTACTCCCAAAGAAGCTTTTCTTTCAAGGTATTTAAGAAAGCCCCAAATGCTAAGACTGCATTTAAATGGGTTTGAATATTACGTAACTTATTAACTGCAACACCATTAACTGGATTGCTCTATTAACCAGGTAAGTTAGATCTTTTACTTTTAAACAAAGCCAAGTGTTACTGTGGGAAATCTGAAGAGAGAATTAAAAAAACTCTTTCATTGTACTTGACAGGAAAGCCACATGATTAATTTCTATGATCTAAGTTGAATGCTTAATCCACTGTTTAATGTGTAAAATATTACCATGTCATATTTTCATGTTATACTGGACATAGATTCGCAAACATCAAAGGGAATAAATTATGTCTGGCATACCAATTCTACTAAGATAAAATTTTTAAAAATAAGAAGGTTTTTGTAATGATTACAATGTGAAGGCTTACTTTATACCAAATATCAATCAAAGGAACTGAAATACAATAATGTGCATGGCAAACCCATGTAACAGATTTTCTGTTTTCATTCCTATGTGTTTCTATGATCTACACAGAAATGTAGGAAAAAGTGCCCAACGATCCAGAGCTTAGTTGAGTAGATAAGGCCAGATTTTAGAGCCTAAGCAATCTGATTTGAATTCTCAGGCTAAAACAAAATGTTCAGCCACAGCAAAAGATAAACTTGAAGCTAGAAGTAGTCTCATCAACTAAATATTTCTACTCACCATAATACCCTGTGACAAAGACAGTTACAGAACTTTAAACTACATTAATTTCATGTACTGCTGTCTTCCTAAAGTTATGCTATGAAATTTCGTTATATAATCCATTTGGAATGTAAATGTATGTGCAAAGTGACTTTCTGCAGCCAACTAAGCCTCCCCAAATCCTGCCCAGGTTCAGGTGTAAGCACGCTGCTAGTTTAGCTCCATAGGATTCTCTGTTGCACAGGAGTCCCACATCTAGTGTGTGCTCTGTTTTCATGCTTTTGAAAACCTTGATTACCTTTGAACAAAAGGCCCGCTATTTTCATCACAGATTGAGCCTCACAAATCATGCAGCCAATTCTGAAAGAGAATCCCATGTACCATTGTTGACACCAAATCAACCATGTCCTTACTTTTATTCAATAACCAAGCGAATGCAATTCAGTTGTTATAGATGTTGGATTTAAATGTTTGAGATGACAGAAAGTAAAATGTTATGCAAATTTTCACCTTATAAGAGGTAAATAAAGTTATGCTTAGTAAATTTAGAAAAGAGAGATGGTTAAAAAAATAAATGTGTTGATGGACTTAGATAATATTCAGAAGATGCTCAAAGGCAGGGTAAGAGCTTATCTAGTGACTGTAGGGAGGTGTTAAAAATTGGGAAAGAGGAAGATACAGATCATCTTAAAGTTCTAAGTAGTGAGATATGACATAGACATGAAATATGCATAGTTGTGTTGGCTTAGTGACCACGAACTCCTAACAGCAATCTGAACCTGGAAAAATGATCCATGGATGAAATTTTAAGGATTAACAGAAAGAGAAATGCATGTAGCTGTGAACCATCAGCATGGACTAGACAATGTTTCAGTGTCATGATGAAATACGTTTTACGGAGCTCACACAAATATCCATGGTTCTATACTCAAAGTGCAATCATTTCTAAATGAATTTTAAATTTAGATGATGTTGATCAGAGTGGGAATGATTAAGGGCTAGGGAAAAGTGCACTCTTGATTTGTAGCCTTGCTCTCCAGAGCGTACGGAAAAGAACTGGAACAGCGGGGAGTGAAGGTAAAGGAAGAGTGAAAAACAGATATGAAGGCAAGAGAAAGGTGAGATTCTAAGGCTAGATGTTATTTCCAGATCTTATGACAGATTTATGGAACAGAGTCTGTCATATTTTCTAGTTATTTTGGTTTCCCATATTAATTGAGAACAGGGTGGAAATGTGCTATGATACCTGTTAGAATGTTCTGATCCAAGGCTCAGGTGTACATTCCTGAGTAAAGGAACTGGCAGGTTTGTTGCAAACTCTGTGTATTTTAGAAATTATGAGTCAGTCTCTGAAGTCCTAATCACTGACTAACTCCAAGCTTACACACATGGGCTACAGCCCCTTCCTCCTTCAGCTGTGCGTGTTACTTCTCTGCCTTTAAATCTTAGTTTATGGGACCCGGCGCGGTAGCCTAGCGGATAAAGTCCTGGCTTTGTAAGTGCCGGGATCTCACATGAGTGCCGGTTTCAATCCCGGCAGCCCCGCTTCTCACCCAGCTCCCTGCTTGTGCCCTGGGTACACAGTCGAGGACTGTCCAAAGCTTTGGGAATCTGCACCTGCACGAGAAACCCAGAAGAAACTCCTGGCTCCTGGCTTGTGGGAGGTGAATCAGTGGACGAGGATCTTCTCTGTCTTTCCTTCTTTCTGTATATCTGACTTCGCAATTAAAAATAAATAAATCTTTTTTTTTTAATTTAAATAAATCTTAGTTCACACATTTTCTTTTCAGACCAGGAGTTCACTGTTCCTCTGACCTTTATAAGGCCTCTTCACTATTTGTTCCTAAACACTTTCGTTTCCTCTTACGGAACTTTCTAGAATTTGTCATGATTTTCATGTCTCGATATTTTTACTTATTTCATTTTTTGTTATTGTTGCTATATATTTGACTTTTCTCCTAAATGAGATCTCCAGTTCTGGCTAATTATTATAACATGGCAAGTGCTCCGTCCACAGTCTGTCAAATATTAGCTGCTATTATTTGAACAAACAAATCCTCGCTCATTAAATAAGCCATGCAGAGAATCTATCTTTTCTCCAATTATTTCAACATGAGAAAGGATGATGTGGAGCTGTGGCTACTGAGAAGACTATGGTATCTGCCATTTGTGAAGGCAGAGTCCACACTGCCCCTTGACAGAACACGTTGAATGTGTAAGCAACAGGCTTCCAGAGGAGTGACACAGACAAGCCAAAGCAAGGAGTGCTTAAAGAAGGCCCTGATTTAGGGCAAACTAAAAATTGAGCTCTGAACAGTAAGCACTTTCTAATAAAGCACCCACCATGAGTTATCTAAGCATCCTTGTCTACCTGCTAAATGCTTCACTTCAGATTAACTGAAAAGTAGCATGGAAAGCCAGAGCATCTCCTTGTCTCCAGAGGCAAACATCAGGATGTTTATAGTGAGATGACTGCGGGAGAAGTGAGGAATGTTGAACCTGTGAGAGCCTGCGAGTCTGAAGCGTGCTCCTCAGTCTCAGAGCAGTGGCTTCCGCTGGGAACTGAACAAGGACAAGCCTCCAGCGGGATCCCAGAGTGACTTTACACAGCTCTCCTCGTTCCTTGCTTTGCAAATCAGTTCTAACAAATTTTGGCAAAAATCTTCACACTTGATGGTGGTCGTTGAGTAAATCCTTCTGTTCTGTATTTTCTGTATGTTTAAAATGCTCCAAGAGGGAGTGAGGAGTGGGGGGGCGGAATGCCCTTCAAGGATAACCACAATGAATATGCAAATAATTTCAAAAGAGGATTAAATTAAATCATGAAAAACATTCTTGGTTGGGTAATGCAGTGTGCAGTAAGAATCAAAGCTTCTTTGAAAAAATCCACACTGACACACTGCTAAAAATTAAAAATGATTTGTGAATACAGGTTCTCATTCCTCCAGATTCACTGAAAATAGACATCTGAGGATGAACTCTTCGAACAAAACCAGCTTAAGCACGAGAAGTCACGCAATGAGTGTCGGCTTAACTGGGGAGATGGTATACCTGTGCTTTAAGAGCAATTTTCAAGGAAGACATCTAACTGGGGTTAACTCTTCTGTGTGGCTTTCCAAGTTGCTGTGGATTCTGCAAACCACCAAAGTACTGAGAATATTTCAGGAGGGGAAAATCCTGCAGGTGGTTCAGTTCTTTCACGTGGTTGGATACGAACAGACACGTGGTAGATCAAGTGAAAAGAGAGGCAGGGCTTGTGGAGAAAACAATAAAGCAAAACATCACTTCTTTCTGGAATTTTTTCTGTTTCATCAGCTTACAAACTTCTCGTGCAAACGCTCGTCTTACAGTTCTTCAGTAATATTTGTCTTTGAGATTTTCTTGTTTTGTTATAATAATTCTAGCTAAAAATCTGTAAATATTGTTAACCGTCAAAAACATTTTGGTTTGTAAATGTCCTCTCATGACTTTATTTCATTACTTGTATTTATAGTTTATTATAACAATAATCATAATTTTGCTTGTTAAAACAAGCAAACCAAAAGATTGAGTTTGTTCTTCAGTGTGCGGAGGCAGGAAATTAGGTTCCTGCTCTAAGATGGTTCTTCTGTCTCAGTGATGAGCATTTATAGCTACACATTTTCTTTTGAGCATTGTTCTGATTCCAATACATTTGGTGATCAATTTATTTTCATTTATGTGGAAATGTTTAAAACAACGTCCTTTTTGATTCCCTTCGGAACTAGTTCTCTTGTGAAGTAATCTAAACCTACACATAGTTACGATACTCACAAATTTGTTTTGGTTTTTTATTTTTAGTTAAAATTATTTGTGGTTGAGGAACAAAGTTTGGATCATTGTAATCCACTGAAATGTGTTGAGTTTGATGGTGAATAAGCAAACAGCGCAGGCAGCAGGGTGTTGCATGCATAATTGAGAAAAATGTGCATTCTAGGACTTTTTTGTGGCGTAGGCCTTCGGGACTGCAGGTGTTGACTGAGAGTGTTTTCCAGGTGCTGGGTTTCTTTGCTGATTTCTGTCTAGTGTTGTATTACTGCAAACAGGACACTGAGGTCTCTTAATGGTATTGATCAAATATCTATTTTTGTCTTTGTTTTTCTTAGCCAGTTGTATATGCAATGTGTATTTTTTGTTCCGCAGATATTTTCTAGTATGTAATGCTAAGCAATTTAATTCTTTTTTAATTGATTTTTTTATTATTGATTGTCATCCTAAAGATTGTAAAATGGATGATTTATAAATACTTAGTTTGGATTTATACACATATAATGTGAATAGTGAACAGAAGCTCCTTATATTTATACTTCTTTCCACACATATTTACATATTCGCATCTTTATACATGGAAAATCCACCTGCACTATTTTCTTTATCTTTAAATGATATAGAAAACTGCTGAAGACAAAAATATGTCCATACTGGGTCTGGCGCAATAGCGTAGTAGTTAAAGTACGTGCCTTGCATGGAGATCCCATATGGTGGCCAGTTCTAATCTCAGTGGCCTACTTCCCATCCAGCTCCCTGCTTGTGGCCTGGGAAAGCAGTCAAGGACGGCCCAAAGCCTTGGGACCCTGCACCCATGTGGGTGACCCCAAAGAGCTCCTGTCTCCTGGCTTCTGATTGACTCAGCTCCAGTCGTTGCGTACAGAAGAACTTCCTCTCTGTCTCTCCTCTTCCTGTATATCTACCTTTCCAATAAAAATAAATAAATCTTTAAAAAAATAAATGTCCATACTATTACTTAGTTGTAGATGAGGGAATCAACCACTAAGCTTGATTTATAGAGATATAAAAGGTGAGATTAAGATGGCTTCCTTGTTCAAAATAATTTCTATTAATAAAAATGAATTAAAGGAACCCTGGAAATTTCTCTGTGTTGAGCTGAGATCCCTTGTAGAATATTTCCTTATTACTAGCATAGATAAAATAGTATTTCATAGCTCCTGTGAATACCATGTAAAGGAACAATATGCAGCTAGAGAACTGAGGGCATAGGGGGATATCCCAGACAGAGAATACAGAGCGTAACACAGAGCTGATATGCAAAAATACATACAGCAAGATTGCACTTGCTTCATAATGTGTGGTCTTAGAAAACTGGTCTCATCTGCAAGATACAGGTGACTGTAATCACCTGGTAGGCTTAGTTTGAAGGCTAAATGACTGGGTTTATAAAATTATTGCTAGCAGGCCCACCATGCTGACTCAGTGGCTGAATTCTCGCCTTCAATGTGCTGGGTTCCCATATGTGCGCCAGCTTATGTCCTGCTCTTTCACTTTCCATCTTATGGCCTGGGAAAGCAGGAGAGCAAAAAGCCTTGGGACCCTGCATCCACCTGGCAGACTCAGAAAAAGCTCCTGACTCCTGACTTCACATGGCTCATCTTTGGCCATTGTGGCCACTTGTACATCTGCACATCTGCCTTCCCAATAAAAAATAAATATATAAATAAATCTTCAAATTATTTCTAGCAGATACTGTCAGAGTGCATTATGTATATATATCACGAGGAACCTATTGCTGTGTATATATGCCATCCAGTCCTTGGCTCCACAGAGCAGTAATTACACTTTTAACCTCTGTATATCTAAGTTTCTGTATCTCTAAAAAAGAAAATAAGCAATCACAAATCATTAAAACTATAATACAACATGCTTAACCATTGGTATGATAAGCATAAAACAAAGTTATATAAAACTATATTTATGCAACACTGATATTAATATTTGCTTTTGCTTTTTTTAAAAAAAATCAGCCCCTGCATGTAACAGCGAACACATATTTGTCTTCTGGGTCTGGTTCATCTCATCAACATGCTGTCCCCCAGTTGAGCCCATGTTGCTGCAAATGGTTGTGACTGGCTTAAAATTCAATGTGTATGAGTAAAATGGTCATTTTTCCATCCAGTTATTATTTATAGTCTTTGTCTGTGTTCTCTGTAAACCAAAGTCTTTTTGCCTTTTGCTTGCTAAACTTATTATTTGGTGAAGTATTAAGCCTTTTTCTGTAAGTTAAATTTAAAATGTTATCTCAAAATTTCAAAAAAAGAGAGACAGAAAGAATCTATCTCATCAGCCTTCTGTAAGGATTCTGATTTGTAGGAAAAGCAGAAAAAAATATCAGATAATAGTGTTCCATAATGTTAGCTATTATTACTGTTATTAGAATTTGAGAACTAGATGGATTCCTCTAAGATAAGGAAACAGACAAAGAAGAAACATAAAATATGCTGTTCCCAACACTTAAAGAACTCATAAAAGAAAATGATCCAGGAAATTAGTTTAGGAAAAAGAATCCAGACAAGTAATGGTACCGCAAGATGAGGGGAATGCAATGTTCCAGAGGCTCGCCGTAGGAATGGTGAGAAGGGTATTCTCAAGTCAATGAAGATGAAGTGATGTGCAGGTGATGCTGCTGCAAAATCAGGTGACTGAGGCCCCGAAACTTTGCTACATTTACAGGACTGGAAGTCATTAACAGCATAATTAATATGTGCAGAGGCAAGCATAGAGTCCAAGAAGTGGAAGACAGAAAAACTTTGCTAACTTTTACAAACCATTGAGAAGTTTTATTGTGAGTAGGTGAGGACTCCAGTAAAGGGAACAGAGCAGGGGATTGGAAAGTGGGGGAAAGGAAAAAGTTTGGCTTTGCTTTCTTCAGGCAGAAAACGAAAGAGCGTACTGCAATGAAAATGGAAGAACAGGAAGGCAAAGGAGAGAGTTAACATACAGAAGAAAGAGACCAGTGAACAGTGACACAGGAAATTTCTGAATAAACATTCAGACATTTGTTAAAACAGTTGGCACTGGACACACATGACAAGGAAGAAGCAGGACTTCAATGATTACATCAGTGATGAGTAAGGATTTAATCAAATGGAAATAAGGTTTCAAGGCTAACAGTAAGAATTGTGAGGAAGCTCCTAAAGCAAAACTTGTAGTTGTATGCCTAATTCCTCCATTATTCTTATTATCAAAAGTCAAAAGGTTGATAGTTTAAGCAATTATACTAACAAATTATGCCACATCAATAGAAGACCTATGAAGCACCTGCTTTTACTTCCTCATCCATATCCCTTCTACATTCATTGATTCTCTACAGGCTATGGTGTTCCACTGTAAGCACCCCTGGTTCCCTGCCTGAGAGCTTTTTTGAGGTATGCAATGAAAACTGGAAAGACAGAAAAGTTTATGCTCTTGAAAGCAGTCATCAATTAATGACTGATGGCAGATAGAAAAATTATAAGAAATCTCATTACCAATGGAAAAACAAATCTAGGAAATCTTCCATACCATTTCCCATGCAACTAGACCCTAGGGGGCTGGAATTCTAGCTCTACAAGTTAACCCTCCACCTTCAGGCACTGAAATTTTATATGGGTGCCAGTTTGTGTCCCAGCTGCTCCACCCCATCCAGCTTCCTCTTATGTCCGGGGAAATCAGTGGAGGATGGCACAAGTCTTTGGAACCCGAAGCCTACATGGCAAACCTGGAAGAGGCCTCTAGTTCCTGGCTTTCAATTGGCTCTGCTCCAGCCATTGCAGTCATTTGGGGAGTGAACCAGAAAACACAAGATCTTTCCCTCTATGTCTCTCCTTCTTCGGTAATCTACCTTTCAAATAAAAATAAATAAATCTTTTTAAAAAAAAGTCAACTAAATGTTAGTCAACCTCAGTGTTAGCCAATTCATTAGTGTGCCTTGTATTTTATTAACTTCCTTCTCTTTCTTGGATAAATTTGTAATACCTTTTTTCTAAATATACCCATATCTTATATTTTGTTTGCAAGACAAGCCAAAGTCAAAGCTAACATCATTCACTCACCCTAAGAAAGAGAAATGACAATAGGTATAGAAACAGGAAACATTAATTACATTCACTAGAACACACCAACCGCCAGTAAGATACATACCTTCCTTAGCCTTGTAATTTATATATTAGCAGTGATACCAATAAATGCATAAATTTAGAACGTTGAGAGTAAAACAAACAATGGATGGCATCCCTTCAAGGAATTGTGTAGCAAAATAAGAATGTCATGCACATATTCTAAGACAAGTTAGTCATCGGTGTCCTAAACTTTACTTGCTCAGCTGCAATAAAGATGTTTCGTTTCCTGGAATTATTCTATAACACCCACATATGCTATTTGTCATCAATCAATTCCATTAAAATCAACCAAACCTACTGAGTGGCTTCTGTGACTACTTCAAGTAGCATTCCCTATTAAAAGTTCAAAACATTAAATTTTAAAACATAATATCTTACTATTCTCTCCTAAAGGAAATGCTTCCCTTCACCCCATATTATTCCCAGTGGATATTCAACACACCTATAATACAAAAGGATCCCTCAACAACACGCTGCTCCTTTTGGATGACTGAAAAAAAATGCCTCTTGCAACAGGAAGATTAAAAGCTCTTGCTACAATGTTTTATTCCAGTTCAAATTTCTGATCTCTAATAAATTGTCAATCTTTCAAAAAGTGAAATAGCAGTAATAATCAATTTTAATTTCTCTTCTAGGTCAGCTACTAGACCTCATCTCTATATAGCAACATTAGCAGTAGACTTTGTACATAGAGGGGCAGGGAAGAAAAAAGCAATTTGGGATCAAATCAAGAACAATGCAAAATGATACAAGAGATTAAATAATCACAACCTAACCTGTAAGTAAAAACCTTGAACTTTGCACCTGAGGGCAATAAAATGAGGACAATGTAAAAAAACACATATGAATATTTAAAAATCAGTGTAGGATTTCTAGCCTTATTAGAATATAACATCAGGACTGCTTTAACAACCAAAAACTATCAAACGTTCATAAAAATAAGCATATTTCTCTGGTTGGCTCTTAAATCTTTATAAAGAAGAATCACAGAGTATCCATACATACAATTTTTACATACATGTAATTTTTAAAATTTAAAACACAAAATGCTTTTTTCTCCTAGGATATTGGTGAAGTTTTGTTTGCTTATTTTTATTTTTCCAATTAATAAAATGTAGTCATATTCAGAATGCAACCATTTTGGAATCCTTAAAAAAAAACTCCTATTTGCACATTGTTGCCACTTATAGCGAAAGCAGTTCTAGAGTTCTATTTAGAACAATTAAGCTAGAAAACAAATAAAGTGCAAATAACTGAGATGAAGAAAATATGAAGTAGTCTCTTTTAAATTAAGAAAAATTTGAAGACTACACCAAAAGAAAATCAGTAAACAAATTCAATACAGATACAGGTTACAAAACCAACACATAAAAATCAGCAGCATTTCTACAAAATTCCAATGAATTATCTGAAACAAAATGAAGAACATAAACCCATTTATGATACCATTAAAAAATAAATGTTTCTAATTCTGGTGTACATTTACTGAATGAGAAGCAAGATGTTTTTAGTGAAAAACACAAAGCACTGGCAAAAATAACTGAAGATAATGCAAATGAAAAGATACTCATTGTCCTGGTTTAATAGATGAAACTCTCCTTAAATGACTATGATACCCATTGTAATATATTAATTAATGCAGTTCCTGAAAAATTCCATTTACTCTTAATGGTATTGAAAATAATCCTAAAGTTTATATGGAATCAAAAACACCCTGACTAGCAAAAGCACTCGAGTAACAGAACAAAACGAAAGGTAATATACCTTCTGATAGCAAAATGTGGTATAAGGCTATCACAATCAAAATAGCATGGTGCCGGCATGAAAGTAGAACAAAGTAGGAACCCCGGAAAGAAACCCACAGCTCCATCATCAGTTGAATTTCATCAGTGTTACCAAAAACTCACAACAGGAAAAGGAATGGCTCTTCAATAATGCTGCTGCAAAAACCTGGTTATGCATATGCAAAAAGAGTGCAATGAGTCTCTATCAGTGATACAGGAATCACCTGAAATGGATTAAATATCGGAATGTGATATTATAAATTAGAAAATTTCTGAAAGAAATCATAGGGAAAAACAATGCATCATGGTTGTTTGTCACAATGTCTTATGTGTGGTCCCACAAAGCAAAAATAGAAAAACGTTACTAACAGTTGAAAAGAAAATTGCGAAGTTAAAAAATTTAAAAAGTGAAGAGATAACACAATGACTGAAATATTTGCAAATTCTAAAATCAGAAAATTTATTCACATTCAAATTATATAAGGAACTCGAACTACTCAATAACCAAAACTGCTCCTTACAAAGAAATGTCTATGGACAGGACATAGAACGTCATTAAAGGAAACACAAAGACATTTCATCATAACAGTCTGGTTGCATATTATAAATGAGTCTGACCTTGAAGTCACTGCAAAAAGTCTGTCTCCAAGTTCTGGGAATGCTGTGGCTCATAAAGCCACCAGTAGGGAGGAGATAATAGAGTGTGTTCCCTGACTCTGACTGTTTTAGCACCACTTCGTTCTTGCTACTCTGGCCAGGGTGCTGAATACACAACTCTCCCCAAAGCACTGGTGAAGCAAGTCAGCAGAGAGTCAACCAGACTGAATGCACTTTAATTTGCAGAGGTTTATTGGAATTATTTGGTTCAATTAACAGACGTCTACCAAGAGTTTCCTAAGCACATCTCAGAGACACCCCCAGCCAGGCAGACAAGGGAGAAAATGTTTCCAAAGGGAAGCTCTGTGTGGTACCATACGTTGTTTACATTCCTCAAGGTGATGTTTCATCAAGCAATTGCAGCATGCCAGGCTGGGACTCTGACAAGGCAAAGGAGTGAATATGCTCTCAAAGATTTCACCTCTAAGTAAAAGCTAGCTTTTTCCAAGATGGTATCTTCACAATGTTGTCTCATTCTAAGTTGTTAGAAAGCATTCATAGCTAGAATTTTACAAGGCAAAGAAGCAACCAATAGAATGCGAGGAAATATTTGCACACTATACAATTGACAAGGGGTTAATATTCAGGATTTACAAAGAACATTGAGAACACTGCAAAACAACTCTATGAAGAAATGAGTGAAGGAAATGAACATATATTTAAAGAACAAATTCAAATGGCTGATAGACATATGACAAAATGCTCAGGCTCCCTAGCCATCAGGGATATACAAATGAAAACCACAATACAAATGAAAACCAGTGAGATTGGCCTACCTTCAGAACTCTACTAATAACACCTGCTGGCATAGACGTGGGGAGAAAGGAACCCTCCTTCACTGTTGGTGGGACTGTAGGTTAGTACAACCACTATGGTAGTGAATATGGAGAGTGCTTGCCCTGTAACCCCAGCTATCCACCTCTGGGAATATATCCAAAGAAAATGAAATCTGCATATGAGAAAGTAATTTGTCATCCTATATTAATAATAGCACAATCTACAAGAGCAAAGACATGGAAATAACCCAGATGTCCATCAAAAGAGGAGTGGATAAAGAAACTCTGGAACATTTACTCCATGAAATACCACTCAGCCACTAAAATGAATGGAAGTCTACCATTTGCAACCAAATGGTCCCAACCAGAGACCACTATGCTCAGTGAAATAAGTCAATCCCAAAAGGACAAATACCAAATGTTCTGTCTAATATATGGCAAAATTCATGCAAAATATAAGATCAGTAGCCCTTTCAGTGCTGTTTTTGCTACATGTTTTATATTTTTTATTTTCATTTCTTCAGAATAATTTCCTTTCTCGTACTGATTTTTTCACTGACTCATTGTAGATCATACCGGAGAATCAATCTCTCCAAGAATATTTTTAGTTTTCTTTTTTCATTTCTTTGCCATAAAGTTGGTCAAGCAGTAACATGATATTAAACTCCATGGTGTTGTAAATTTTTTAACTTTATTTCTGTTGTTGATTTTGTTTTATGGCTTTTTATTTAATGGCATGTAAGTAACTGTAATAGAGACTATTATATCCAGATGAGAAGATGCAATGCAGTATTCATCCCTATTTTGAAATCAAAGATGGACTCCCAATGATGAAGCTATTAAATGTATCTAGAAAATAGGATGCTGGACTGTCTGCTACTGTCCATAGCACAATGTCAGGCTTCATTTAAATAGCAGAATGGTGGACTTATGACTGCTTATTGGGAACTATACTATTGTAATAATATAGGGGAAATCAGTATGGGGAGGGTGTTTGGGTAGGAGAAAAGGGAAGACCCAGAGCCTATGGAATTTATTCATGAAATATTAAACAAACAGAGTCACGGGCTTATTCCGAACATTGGTTTGTGAAGCTAGCATTACTGGGTTAGTTGCGAATCCACAGCTTGTTAACCAACATTCTGCAATCTTACACTCATCCCAAATGAAATTATCCTAACAGATGGGTGAGAACTTAAAAATAAAAGCTCTACAGTTAAATATGTTTCTATTTTGCTCTCATATTAACAAGAAAACTATAATAGCCAATTCACATTGAGATAAATATCTTTTTTTTTTTAGGAATTACTTTCTTCGGGACTCGAGAAGGGAACTTTCTCTGGTCCTTATTTAGTTCCAACTTTGGATCCCCACCCTCCCTTGCAATGACCATCAGGGTCACTCTGGAGCACCCCCCTCCAAAACAATTAGATTAGATAGACAGAGAACAACAAGGAAAGCTTAGAACCTGACAGGAAATCGTCAGCTTGGACTCACATATACCTTACTAGGTAGGACACAAAGATTAGTTACTTCTCACTAAGGTATTGAAGATTTCTCTGCACACCCCTCTTAAAACTGTTCTGCGCCTCAACTGTTGACATATGCCTTGTTAGAGTAATAAGCCAGTTTGGATTATCCTAAAATACGCCAAGTTCAGTAAAAATTATGTTTCAACACTATAAGCTACTAAATACAAAAATGAAAATAGACACGAGACAGCTGAATAGTACCCTATAGCCGTTTTAAGGTGTATAGCAGCCGGTTGTGTATAAACTAAAATTGAAATGTCAATGAAGTAGTCACAGGATGTGGTTAAGAATTTGCATTTTCTAACATATTGGTCTCTCAATACCATGTCAATTAACTCCATAAGGCTGTAAACTGTTGTTGAGGTTACGTTTTGGCTTTTCATTGGATGGGATCATATTCTGCCAGCTCTGCTTTCAGACCGGAGATGCCTCCCCAAGAAACTGTTGAATTTATCTGGACAATAAGATTCTGGACTCTGCATGGTACAAGCTTGCAATGAAAGAATCATGACTGGATTTGAAGTATAATACTGCAACAAGGTGGAGGAATCCACCATGGAGGGAGGGAATGGGGAGGGGTTGGGGGAATCCCAGAGCCTATGAAACTGTGTCATAAAATGAAATGAAATTAAGTTGCTGTTTTCACACACACACACAAAAAGAATAAAAGCAGTGAAGAGGAGGTGTAAAAATGTATTTCTCTCTTGGCTTTGTAAATGTATATCATTTCACTGAAATAATACATAATCTCGGTATGTAACAATAAAATAATGTACTGTTTTTTCCTTTCATTATTTTTGAAATATCTTAAGTGAACTATAACTGAATTCCAAAAATATGATTTAAATGATGACAGAATCTGATAAAATGCATGCTTCATTTGAAAAAACAAAGAATTACTTTCTTAATAGGTATACATTAAAATAAGTATACATTGTAAAAAAAAAAAGTACTTATTTTAGACATATTTACTTTTTAAGACCTCTTAATTACCCCTCACACAATACTGCTGTTGACAACATTTCTGTTTAACTTGCAAGTTAATTTCTCCATCTTTTTTTTACTACTTTGCAAGAAGCTTTTGAGGAATACAAAGTGTTCCCATTGAAAAACATAGTATCTTCAATATATCAAATACATGTATAAACTGTGGTTTTCAAACATTACAACATCCTGTATCCTCCCTCTCTCTCTCTCTTTCTCTCTCTGTCTCTCTTTCACTATTCTTGAAAAAAGCCACCATCTCCCATCTTCTGACTCATATTCTACATTTTAATTTTTTCACAGGTTTGCTATGTAGTTTTGAATATTTCTTCTTTTCTTCTCATACTCACTGGCAAGGGGCAGTGGAATGTCCTATTTTGTATTTTCTTGCCTGTAGTAATGGCAAGTCTTCTTTATGGTCTGCGAAATTGCAAAAGTATCCCCCACCAGTTAGGAGCACTGCATATTTAATTCTTTGAAGAAAACTTTTTTCATTGACTCTCCTTTTCCTTAAGACCAGGTCAAAATATGAAAGAATAGAACCTAAGATTCTTAACGTTGTTCCTTCCTCAATGCTCAACCCCTGATCTTGTGCCATTTTTTGTTGCATCCTTATTCATACCGAACTCAGTATTATTACCCTTCATACCTTCAAATCTTTCTAAATTTATTCCTTTCTCCAAATAAAATCTCCTCTTTTTAAATATTTGTTCTTAAAACAAACAGCTCAAATAACAATTCTCCTGTTGAGTTATCCCTGCCAAACCTAGAATATTCATCTTCCTGTTGGTTTTAGGAACCTTTATACTTTTTAAGATAGAATAATTCAACCTGATTGTAATTTACATTGTTCAAGAAGTCATGGGACTGGTGTAGTGGTGTTTACAAGATAAAATCATTCACGTGTAGCGCTGGCAGTCCATTTGGGCTTTGAGTGGTCCTTTACTGCCTTCCCAGGCCACAAGCAAGCACAAAGGCTGACCCATATAGGATCCCGGCTGGTGCAAGGTAACGATTTAGCCACTAGACCATTGAAATCGGCCCCAAAACAATGTTATAAACCATTTGAAATAGGGAATGTCCGAAGAGAATATTCTTGCTTTCCTTTTCATCCTTCCAATTTTCCTACCTTCCTGTTTTTTCCACCTTCCAAAACCAAAATACATTGAGTGCCTATTGTACTTTGTAATAAATGTAGATAAATCATATTAAACATAGGAGGTTGCCATTGTGTTATTGTAAGGAAGATTGATTAATGTACAAAATGTGCAAAAGTACTAAAAGCTATCAGAAATAATTCCCCACAGTGGTGAGAAAGGGATGAGTGGTCTTGACCTCAAGGTGCAGAACTCAGAGCCTGGCAGATGTGCCATGTCATCCTTCCATGTGCACAGCTCATATTTTGCTTTTATTTAATTATGTTTCTTCTGTCTTAAGACTCTTTCCTAGGATGGACACTGTTGCAGAGCAGGTTGGGATGTCACCTGTGACGTCTGCATCCTATATTAGACAGCCTTTGTTTGAGTTCAAGCACTATTTATCCAGCTTCCTGAACAATGGTTGACGTGGCTGGCCTTTGGAACCTGTCCAGGAGATTCAGGTAGAATTCCTGACTTCTGGCTCCTGGCTCCTGGTTCTGACCCGGCCCAGTTATGATGCTCAGATCATGTGTGTGTTTGTGTGTTTGTGTGTGTGTGTGTGTGTGTGTGTGTGTGTGTGTGTGTGTGTGTGTGAGTGAGAGAGAGAGAGAGAGAGAGATCAATTTCTCACCGTTTACTTCTTGTAGTCCTTCACAACAGTCATCAAAGTCCACCATTCTGCTATTTAAATGCCTCATGGCATTATGGTATAGGCAGTGGCAGGAAAATCTAGTATATTGTCAATTTAGATTTAACAGTTTCTTTAAGAGTTTCTCTTTTATTCAGGAGTATAGATGCATACTGAGATGTATCTTCACTTCCCAGTATACTGATCTCCATTGTACAGTTCATTTGTGAGAATATATGTATATTCATGTTAACCTGTGTATCTGTTTGTTTTGTGTTTTTGCACAAATGTTGCCTTGTATCAAGAAAAACAAGATATTTGTCTTTTGGGGATTGGCTTATTTTACTGATCATGAAAAATTACATCCTTCCATTTATTTTCACCACATCAACTCCCCCCATCACCTTTCTTTCTTTGGTGCTTCCATAGTTGCACATTTAAGAGATGGAGAGAGTGCGTGCACTCTATCCATCCTAATGAATATTAATATGCATGACGAGTTCCTCTAATTCCCTCTGATGAATTCTTAGAAAGTCTAGATTCTTAGTGATGAAAACAGATGCAGCATTTGGTGCAGACTCAAATCAAATAGAAGAAGGAATTTAACAGAAATATGAGAGGACGAAGAAAGATATCTATGAAAGTAAAGTACTTACTAGAAGCCTCTGGTGGCCTTCAAAAATAGTTTTGAAGGCTACACTCAGACTAGTTATTGAAAGCTTCTTTTAATTTAATGCAATTCCAAATTCACAATTATGGGAAAGCCACAGTGTTGTTTAACTTTGTTCTAAATATTTTTCTGAATACTAACTATGCCCCGATAGTTTTCAGAAAAAAATTAGACAGTTGTTAATATGAAAGTAGAAATAACAATTGTTGAGAAATATATTGTTTACATTGCTCAAAATAAAAAAAAATTGAGAAGTAACATGAATGGGTAATATATACTAGACTTACACCTGAGAAACTGATCTTCTGAGGAAAATGATTACAGACCATGTTTGGAATAAAAATTTGGGTTTATTAGCTTACATCATGTCTTTAATTTCTCAGCTATGAGAATTCCTGTTATACAAAATACTAGATGCAAACATTTAAGCTTCTGTGTATTTCTTTATACTTTTTCCTTCTCCACCTCAATGTTCTAGTATCAGAAGTTGAATATTTTCCCTGTCTTGAATACGTTCTCCAATCCTGCTCCTTATAAAAAGTGTTTTTTTATATAAACTTGTAAAGTGATACATTGAGTGTTTCACCAGAAAATGATTCCCTCATGCCCACTCTTACTTGTGCTTGCGTTTTTGTAAGCTGCTGTTACAGTTCTTCAGGTAGTTTTCAAAGGCAGTTGTGACACAACCCCAGCTGATAGATAACACAAACAAAAACCAACAAAAAACAGAAAAGCAAAATCATACCACAGGCCTGTCTTCACTGACCTCTGAATGTGAGATTGTGAGGCACCTGCTGAACGGACAAAGAATCACCACAAATGAGCCTTTGCAGGTTTTCTGCGGTCCCTAGGATACTGAGTGCTAAAACAGCACATTCCATTTGTGCACTGATCCTGTACACCCACAGCTTTCCTGTTTGAAACGGACACTACATTTCTGAGCTCTATTTACGACTGTTGAATCTCAACATTTTTCTTATATTTATGACTCACAGATTACAAAGAGCAAAGCAGAAATAGTAAGTAAGCTACATAATTTATTTTCCCTTTGGTCCTCCCAGAAATAATAATGTTTGCATCTTCTCTCAGAGTGACAATTTTATGTATCCCATCTGTAACTATGCACAAGAATATAAATCCAATACAAAAATGAGATCCATCATTTTCTGAAAGCATCGTGACAGTTCTCTTTGGTTCCAAAGGATTTATCACTCATAAAGGGAAGAACTCAGAGCCACTTTTACTCTTATAAGAGACATTTTAAACAAACCTGCTGGGACTTGTCTAGTTCAGTAATTTCATCCACTGTCCATTTCCACTGACTGTATAATACTTGTCTCGGGGTGGTCAGAGAACAATGAAGCCAAATCACTGTGAAGACAGGCTTAAGGAGATCATTTTCTGCAATCAAGAGGCAGGGGGCATCCATATTGATTTCAGAGGGTGGCTAAAGCAAAGAGCTTGCAGCACAGAACTTAGGGAGAGTAAGCTGACAGATGAAAGTCCAGCTGTCAAGTAAAGACAGTATCTTCTTTCTTAAAAACAAATAAAACCTATTTTTAAAAATTATTTGACATGGAAGGAGACACAAAATGAAAGGGAGCTACAGAGGGAGAGCTCTTCTGCAGCTTTTTGCGACTTCCTGCAACAGTGTAAGCGATCGAATCCTGCCTTTGCTTCTGATTCACCTCCCTGTTGATGGGACTGAGAAGCAGTTGGTCATGGCTTAACTACTTGGGTCCCCATCATCCACGAGAAGATCTGGAGTTTCCTAAGTTCAGCTTTTGGAGACATATACAAGGTGAACCAGTGAATGGATGGTCGTGTATGTCTGTTTCTCATTTTGTATCACTCTGTCTTCCCAGTAAGTAACTATTTAGAAGAAATCCAACTATTGGAATCTTCATCACTGACGCCCGGGGCCTGAATCAGCAGGAAACTGGAGTTGTAGGCTACGGGGCTCAAGGACAAAAGGGACACAAAGTCAACAAGATGGCGGCTAACAGTCAAGATCACTGGGTTACACATGGCGAGCAAGATGGTGGCCAAGGACAGAGTCCTGGGCGTGAACAGGGCAGGGGTCAAATCGTTTCAAAGAAAGACTGATTGGCCAAAGCAATTTTCTCACCTACCCTTGGCCTATGGGGAGGTGGCTTCTGCAGTCTTGCTCCTAGTAATTGGCTAATAGTTCTCCACTTCTGGAATTCCTGGGATTCCTGGCCTGAGGCTATTTGTTACCCTATATAAGAAACTGAAATTCTCAAATAAATCAGAACTGCTTAGACAGAACCCCTGTCTGTCTGTTTGTCTCTCTCGGGCACGGAGGCTCACCACCTCCAGCAACGGGGTGCTAGAGGAATCTGTGGGGGAGACCCCTCAATGGATTACAGTCAGAAATCAAATCCAAGCAGTTCAGCTAACACCCTGACTGCTAGGCCGAACTTGTGGCTTTGGGAGGCCTCACTACCCTTGGCTGTCATTATTTGCTCTAAGCAGCAGAGTGGTTCTCACTTGCCCTTATTTTCTATTCAGCATGACCTTTGTGTATATAATTTGGAGAAAGTTCCACGGAGAATATAAAGAGGTATAAGTGTTTGCACTATTCTTTTTTAAAAATATCTCAGATACTACAAATTGTAAAATAAAAATATTTGTGTTTATTATAGTCCTTCCTTAAGATTTGGCTTAGGCCTAAATACTGTAACTACTCATTCAGACTGTAAGTAACCTCACTGATGTCAGCAGACTATATCCAGATCCCTAAACTTCAGAGGAGCTCTGAGAAGTAAAAATATCAGAAATAAGTGACACAGTTAGTAAACAGCTGGCACATCCAGGGTGTCAATGACTGATGAATGTTCCAGAGAAAATAAAAGTAAATAATCAAGAACGTAGTATAAACGCTGAGTGGTGGGAAAACTGGAATGGAGATGACCATTATTCATTGCATTTAGGGTTATGCTAATCTTACAATGTTGCTATTTCCTTTTTTTTTTTTAAGATACATTTATTTTTATTGGTAAGGCAAATCAGATTTGTAGAGAGAAGCAGAGATGGAAATATCTACAATCTGCTGGCTCACTACCCAGTGGCAGTTGCAAAGCCGGAGCCAAGAGCTCGAATCAGATCTTCCACACAGGTACAGGGTCCCAAGGTTTTGGGCCATCTTCTACTGCCTTCCTAGACCACAAGCAGGAAAATGGTTGGGAAATGGAGCAGCCTGGATGTGAATCAGCATCCATATGGGATCCCAGCTCTTGCAAGGTAAGGATTCAGTCATTGACCCATCTGGGCCCTATATTGATATTTCAAAGAAGACTTAGAGAATGCTGAAAATATCACGAAAGAGATGCCTGGAAAAAAAATCTCTAGGAGCAGGAATCTTTTTGTTCACTGATATATTGGATTGAATTAGGATAACTGTTGACACATACTGTACCCTCAATATTTATGAAATAAATAATAAATGTATGCAAGATGAATTAAAAATAATATATTTCAGTAAAGACATATTCCTTGCCATTTTTTCCCATGCATTGTCTTGTCTCCTCCCACAAGCCCTGAGAGGTGGTAACTTTTCTTCTTATTGTGAAATGTGAAAGAGAAACAATTGTGGTGTTATTTTTTCCCTAAGGTTAGGCAGCAATTAAGTGGCAGAGCAAGGACTGAAGCTCACTCCCCCCCAAAAGAGAAATCACTCCCAGCTCTGAAGCTGGATGTGAGTTACTGTGACATGCTTAAAGTGGCAACTTACTTCACTGTACAGTTTTGCATAATCATGAGCCTCTGCTAGGAGTAAGAAAGGATTTATGCTCTCTGGACAAGGAAGCAGATCGTAATTAACAAGAGATCCGTTATTCCAGAGTGAAATCTTACTTTAGAAATTTTCACAAGACATTGGCTCATAACTTTTACGGGAAATGGCAAAAATAACGGGGAGTATGGATAAATTTGTAATGTGTTGCCTTTTTAATTCCTTTCTTTTATCTTGATTCTCAATTCTTCCCTAGGGAATAACTCCTAAGTATTTCTAGTATGTAATCATTGTTCCTGACCACCAGGTAACATAAAAGTCAAAGTGCTGGTGAATGATGTGTTTAAAAATGATGCACTTGGAATAATATAAAACAACAAGCAGGCTGATGCTTGACTATCCTAGTGATCCCCGTTGAATTCTGCCAGACCTGCAGAACGATGGCGTTGAGTCCCGGCCTGGGGAAGTCCGGGCATCATGGAGCTGTCCTTCCCTGTAGTGTCTGCATAGGCACTCACACTCGTACTGGTCTGTTTTCCAAGTTTGTCTCTGTCATAGAATGAGGTGGGAATCTGTCCTTTCTCCTTGTTGCATCTGTGACTTATTCTTAAGTTCCATAGAATAAGAGTTTACCTGCGCTATGCACACCCACTCACTTCGCACCAGTCCCACAGGCAGCCACAAAATGCCTGGACGCTTAATATTTGCATTCTAATAAAAAAATCCTAGTCTACTCCCTTCCAAAGTGCTTTCCACCCACACCAACACTCTTTTTCATTTGCCAGTGAGTCATGTAAGTACAAGCAATTTATATTAAAAGCTTCAGTCTCACTCTCTGTCTTTCTGTTCTATATTTTTGCCAATATTTCCTTAACTTCAGTAATCCTTAAAACTGCAATAATTCATTTCTTGAGGTATAAACATAAAGGAATGGATAAGCTATCATTAGAGTCCCAGAATTTCACGCACTGAACAATATTTTTTTAGGAATAAACATCCATCATGCTTTAAAAATACCTTAACAGATTGTCATTCTAAATGGTGCCTTAAACAGCAGTTGTCCCTTCTCTTGCAAGCTTAGTGAAGAGATAATATATCCTTTTGGGTCAGGCTGTGCTCCATTTTCCTCTGGTAGACCCTTTAACTACAAATAGTTCGCTTTTCTTAAATGGACTCAAATTTATTTTTAAATCAAAGCTATGATAAAATTAAAGAAAACAGGTAGCTTATTTAAATATGGATTTCTGATTCTCCACTTGCCAGACATCTCACCAGTCACATAAACCCTCAAATAATCAGGATTCTGTCATGCATAGTACTACCAGAGCACTACTAGAAGAAAACACATCACAACCTAGTGTGCTGTGAATTTTCCATCTTGTTTTTATTTACTTAAAATTGTCTGCATTGCGTTAGAATAGGAATTGGCTAGTTACAATGGCAGCTCAATTTTAAGACTCTTTAAGATTATTTCTAAAAGTGTCTCCCATCACATTATTATACTGCTTGAAACTTAATGTGATTAAAACACTTTATTTATATTTCTCAATTATTATTTTCATCATGCCACTAATTATCTAGTGCCAAGAGGCATATGAACTCTCTTCATACCCGCTGAACTAGCTTAAATGTAATATTTCTTTTCTTCAAAATGAATTCATTATTTGCAAGCAGAAGGACAGAGAAAGAAACAACTAAAGGAAGGAACAAAAGGATCCTCTTCCATCCATTGGTTCAATAGCCAAATGGTTACAACAAGAGCTATGTCAGGGCAAAACCAGGAGTCTGGAACTCCTTCCCAGTCTCACACATGCGCTGCAGGGATCCCAGCACTTGATTCATCGTCTACTGCTTTCTTATTTGTACAAGAGGGAGCAGGATAAGATAATGAAGTAATCAGGACTCAAGCTAGTACAGTGATATGAACTTCTTGTATCAGAAAGGTAGCTTAACCCACAACACCACAATGCTAATCCCCAAAACTGGCATTTGTTATCTTCCATATGATCTCAACGTCATGCCCATTATTAGTTTGATTGCAGCACTCAATATCCATACCCACATCAATCCTCATGAAATAATACTGCTTCTATTCAAACTCACTCCTAAGAAGTATTCATTTATTTTTATTGGAAAGACAGATCAGATTTACAGACAGAGGGAGAGACAAAGAAAAAGATCTTCTGTCTGCTGGAAGTGCTGGCAACAGCCGGAGCTGAGCCAATCTAAATCCCAGGTCCAGGAACTTCCTCTGGATCTCCCACATGGGTGCAGGGTCCCAAGGCTTTGGGCCATTCTCTACTGCTTTTCCAGGCCACAAGCAGGGAGCTGGATGGGAAGTGGAGCTGCCAGGATTAGAACTGGCACCCATATGGAATCCCGGTGCTTGCAAGGCAGGGACTTAGACCCCGAGCCATAGCTCCAGACCCTCAAATTCATTCTTTAAACTGCTGAAGTCAATACCTTCTACAGCTTCTTTTATTATGCTCTTATGAAAATGTGAATACTTTTAAGGTTCTCTAAAATTCAAAAATCACTCTTTGCTTTTATTCTCTTCTCCCACGATTTCTAATTTTATCAGTCTGTCTAGTTTGCACAGCTAAAACTTTGATCAATTTTCTCTAAATCTCCCATTCAATAAGCACTTTATGGCTGCCACTTTACACTCATCTCAGGAAGAAGACATACCTGCCACTACCAGAGGTGTGGCAGACCAACTGAAAAAAAGCAGCACTGCTCCTCTGCTTCCCAAGTGTCTCATATTCTAACAACTCCTCTCTTTGACTTTATCAAACACATACAGGGCATGTGGCAGCTGCATCAGAGCAAGCACATGTTTGAGGAACCTAGCGTCTGTCTCTAATATCAATTCTAAGATCCACGTGAATCCTGGGGGTGCAGAGCTTGTCCTAAAACAACGAGGGACTCAGCCATGCTTCTCACAGGAGTATCTTCTAAATGAGGAGACTCACACAAGGAACGACACCTAGCTGCTGCCTGGCTGGGTTTGCCCAGTATCGGAAGTCCATCCTGCACATCTTGGCGTCCACTTTCTTCCCTTGAGGCAACTGTTGAAGAAGCACTTTCAGCCCCATTCACAATCCTCCCCTAAGAGATGAGCGGCAACTTTTTGAGAAATGAAATCTGAAGGCGTCATGCATGTCTGCCTTTGGCATTTTCTGATTTAGGTCGTTTGCCCAGGAGAGCTATCCCACTTTGGGTTTTGCTTCCTGTGACAAGTACACGATTGTAGGTACAGGTCTGTCTAAAGGCAAACCGGAAAGAGCATCTCTGTCCAGATGCACAGCTTGAGCGCTACACACGGACAGCAACCATGGTTGCATGGTTCTATTGTAGGCCCCAGTCCTGCCCAAGTGAAGTTTAGGGAGCCCGGCTATGACATAAAAATTAAGCCACATAGAACTGTGATACGCTTTATGTGACTAGTTTTCATCTTGGCTATAGTTAGGGAAGGAAGTAAAGGGGTCTTAATAACTTCAGCCATTGAAGAGGAATGACCGCACTTATTTTTATCCAGTATGTTTCATTTTACCTTGTCAAGAATATGTGGAGGGGAAAGATGTGAAGAATCATAGCTGAACTCAGTTACCCACTATTGGTACTGAATGGGCCAAGTATTTCAACTCTTACAGTTCTAGTTTCTGCAAACATGTGATCAATTAATATTTAATGCCAAGCACTGTTTTACAGTCTGAAGGCATGCAGTATTTACCTCACGGAGCTTTGCTTCGGGAAAATTGATGTATCTTACAACATAAGGTCAATATGAAGATTAAATGAAGTGCAGCATGAGGCACAGTTACAGTTGTCCCCAGAGCACAGTAAGTACTCAATAAGTGCTGGTGATGAGGGTGATAATGGTGATGATAAATCGTGGCTTCACTAAGGGATGCAATATAGAAGCTAACCACACAACTCTTGCTGCTAATTCAGTTCTTCCTCAGTGACTGTCTGAGCTTTAGAATGTTCCACAATGCAAGGGTGATTCTCAGGTAAAAACATTTTACAACCTTTGATCTCTGAACTCTAGTCTCCTACCCTGAACAGAGCTCCTTAGGGGAAACTGGTATGTAACGGTATGGCATATCAGGAGGAATTATTTTTTTTAGCTTGAAAGTACAGAAATTCCATTTTGTTACATTTTGAAATATTCACATAAAAGATGCTCAGCATGGTGCCCCCCATTTGTTGATTGGATACTAGATGAAGAAACACTGAACAAATATTTCTCTTGATTTCTACAAGATGAGAGGGTGGCTGCTAAATGAGCAGAGCTGTGCAGTCAGTTAGGATGGTGCTAAAGTAAGCGACATCTCCTTAAGAATGCTCTGCTCATTATCTTAACCACACATACCAAAGAGTGCGGGATTATAGGGTCACTGTAGCACACACTGTCTCTATCAGAGATTTCTTTCATCTACATGCCTTGCTGGTGTTCACATACTAGCTTGGCTACTTGTTAAAATCTATGTGTTCTGAATCCTATCAAACACTTATGACTTATCTACTTATCACATTTATATTCTTGACAAAGGAATGATGAAATCCTTTCCTGGGTAATGGACTGCTCTCAGACACAATTCATTGCTTCATTAATTCACTCATTTATCATCAACAAAGGCCTATTAATTACCAAGCATTGGTGATCTTCAATTTTATGCTTATTTTGAAATAAGACATCAAAACTTGGAGAGCTTAAATATTATGCTGTTCATGGAATTATATGAATAATGAGTAACAGAGATATTAATCAGAATATTTACTTCTTTATCCAAGATAAATGACAGATCCTTATCTGCAGAACTTGGCAAAAGAAAAAAACCTGGCAAGTAAGAAGATAACCATTTTGGGTATGGTGTGGTAGCCTAGCGTCTCAAGTCCTTACCTTGCACATGCCAGGATCCCATAAAGGTGGCTGGTTCTAATCTAGCCACCAGAATTCCCCACCAGTTCCCTGCTTGTGGCCTGGGAAAGCAGTGGAGGACAGCCCAAAGCCTTTGGACCCTGCACCCACACAGGAGACCATAAGAAGCTCTTGGCTCCTGGCTTCAAATTGGCTCAGCTCCAGCCGTTGTGGTCACTTAGGGAGTGAATCGTCGGACAGAAGATCTTCCTCTCTGTCTCTCCTCCTCTGTATACCTGACTTTCCAATAAAAATAAATAAATCTTTTTTAAAAAGTTACAACTGGTCTCCAGCCATAACTCTGTAGTAGTTCAACACTCTGAAGGCTCAAAACATTTTTAATTCACTCTACGATCTTGTAACCATTTTTGATTGCTATTTGGAAGTTTAAAAACTATATACCTGTGAGATTTCATCATGAATTTCTATAAAACTTAATGACTTGGGATAAACATAATATCACTTAAATAAAATACACCATAATCTGAGAAAATAAATCTTTAAAAAATAAACTAAATAAAAACTAAGATAGCCATTCTTCCTTTTCTTTCTCATTTTCCATTCATTTTTTTAATTATACAGATTCAGTTTACTTTATAGACATAGACTTAGTTCACCAGTAACCATAATGTTCAATAAGTAAAAATATAGAGAGTCCACTGTGCATAGAGGATGCACAAGAAAGACGGAGCCCTACTCAGCCATAAACAAAGCATAAAATAACTGACAATATCATATTTTGTTAGTTTACTCCGTGCCCTTGAAAAATATGCATTTAATATTCGAGGAAGTTTTTATACCATTTTTAATTCCAATTTACATTGCAAGATAAACATCTCAATGAGAGCACTCTCATTTCTGAAAATCAGTGACAAAGAGTAGAAAGCCAGCTTATAAAAGAGTGGTTCCCCTTGGAACCTACAAGTCTGGAAGCTATGAAACTAGATAAAAATGCCACCTGGCAGATCTGGCACAGTAGCATAATGGCTAATGTCCTTGCCTTGAATGTGCTGGGAACACATATGGGTGCCAGTTCCTGTCCCGGCTGCTTCACTTCCCTTTCAGCTCCTGCTTGTGACCTGGGAAAGCATTTAAAGATAGTTCAAAGCCTTGGAACCCTACACCCCTGTGGCAGACCCAGAAGCTCTTGGTTGCCTGCCTTTGGTTCAGTCGTTAAGGCCACAAGGGGAGTGAGTCAGTGGATTGAAGATCTTTCTCTCTATCCTTCTTTCTGTAAATCCAACTTGCCAATAAAAAAAATAAATACATCTTTAAAAAATGCTATCTGGCTTTTGGAAAATGTTACTTAATGAAAAGAATCCAAAACTGCAGCCAACACGGTGGCTCAACATGGTAACCCTGCATCTTCTAGCCCCACATTCAATAGGGCTCCAGTCCACATCCTGGCTGTTCCATTTCCAATGCAGCTGTCTGCTTATGGTCTAGCAAAACATCAGAGGATGGCACAAGTTCTTGGGACCCTGTACCCATTTGGGAAGCTTGAAAAAGGTTCTCCAGCTTATGAATTTGGAACAGTCCAGCTCCGGCTGTTGCAGCCATTTGGGAATTGAATCAGCAGATGAAAAATCTGTTTATCTCTGAAAATCTTCCTTTTAATTCAAAGTATTTTTTTAAGAACTCCAACACTAATAAAGCAGATATCACTTGAAATTTGTTTGGTACCTTGATTTTGTTATCATAAGAGTCTAGAAAATATTAAATTCATCAAAATCGGTGCAATTTAGGGGATATCATTTATGCTTTATCCAAGCTAAACAAAGACTCCAAAAAAATTTAAAAACTCTGTTCTATAGGACAGAAATGAACTTACATTATATTCAATGAGAGAAACACAATTTGAAAATAGCACTCAGAAACATTTAAATGGAATCATCATATCTTACTGTAAGTTACTGAAAAATGTTTACAAATAAGCATTGATGGGTAGAGACAGAATCATGAAAAGCTTAAAAAAATTGGGATTATATCTCTAAACTTTCAATGAGAGGTTTAAAGCAGCTCGCAAATGGATCTTTATTGTTCTTCAGAGAGAAAATTTAAGTCTTAGCAAACTTACATACAGTGAAACAATAATTTATGAAAGGATAAAAGATGATAATCCAGCCTATTCAAGTATTAAATATTGGCTGTTTGATACTATGCTAAGAATGCTGCGCTAAGCACTATGGCACAAAACAATCAAGATTTTGTTCCTATAGTCAAAAATGCCTAATTTATTTAGGAAGCTACGACATGTATAATAGTCCCTATATTTTAGGTCTTTTCTATTTAGGCAAAATACGATAGTTTTAACTTCGCTGTTTAAGTGAACAGCTTGTGTAGTCCTTGTGTCATCTCTCTTTTTCTATTAACTTATATTTCCATTATCTGAAAATACATCCCATACCATGTGTTCCAGAAAAATAAATAAAATAACAATGACTGCAAGTGACACATAAACAATGAATGAATGAAATACATGAAAGGCAGATTGCAATAAGCCAGAAAGGAGGGAAGTAGTAACGGAGCAGCGAGTTCCTGAAGACAGTATATATAAGCATTGATGGATAGAGACAGAAGACATTTACCACTGCAAAAATTAAAGTACACTGAGGGCCCCAAACCTTTGAATTAGAGAAATGGAAATTCAGTTCTGAGCTAGATACTAACCAATTTTTGATTTAATTTGTATAAGCTTCAATTATCTCATCTGCTAAATGGGGCTTATAATTCCTATTTATAGTATTTATAAAGCATCAAATGAGGTGATGCCTACAAACTACTGTACTTAGAGCAAGCCAAATGTGAAAACAAATATATTTAAAATATGAAATAACAGTTTCAGATGCTGTATAACAAAATCATTACAAATTAGCGGCAGCATTCAATGTCCACTTAACAGTGCATAGTTCTGTAGACATTATCTGCAGAGTGGTATGTCTGGGTTTTCAACTCATGGTCTCCTGATGCTGGAATGAAGTTAAGAACTGGGCTGTGTTCTCTGCAGCTTGTTCAGTTTGTTGTTCAAATCCAGTTCCTCACAAGTTGAGAACCAAGGTTCCCACTTTCTCCTATGGCCTCTTGCAAGCATGGGGAATCTCCCTCAAGTGCCCATGGTAAGATTGGATCATTCCCACAGATATACTCTCTCCTTTAAAGGCAACTGTGTGATTTAACAATATCTAACTGCAGGAGGGCAACTACCATCAGTCTCGAAGATAACCTGGGGCACATAAAACACATTGCAAGAATCTTGAATGTGTGTAATGGTCTTAGAGTTGTAATACTTTCAATCATGTTGAATGTTAATTTTTGAGCTTGAGTAAGTCATAATCTTCATTAGAAACTATACACAAAGTTTGAGTAAATCATAATTATAATTAGAAACAATAAAACTCATGTTATTGCAATCATTAAAATCTAATTACATCTGTGCAAAGGGATAGAACTTATTCATTGTAGCCTAAATTTCTCAAGGAAAGCAAGTAGATGTGAGGGCAGAGGACATCCTTTACCAGGTTTTCTCAGAAATCCTCATTCTTGTTTTGGCCTTGCACTGAAGTAATTTTCACAGTCAGCCATTCTCTTTTGTCTAATTCCAATGTGTGGCAAAAAAAATACCATGCAATTCACAGATTCTGTGGAAGTCTGTACACAAAATTCTACCGAGCAGCATTCCGCAAAGGAGAAGCTTAACCATAGGTAAATGGGGTAAGTACTTAAGTAAAGATCATCAGGCACCATGGACATGATCAGTAAAAACAAACAAAAAAAATATCTCATGTCCTATTTTTAATGAATCTGTCATTTTATGCCCATATCTCATACGTTATGAGCAAATTTCTGCAGTTGGACATACTATGACAAGAAGGCAAATAAGAAGTTGGCCACTGTTGAATACCTAACACATGCCAGGTGTTTTCAAGTGAACATTACATGTAATTTCTGCTAAAACTGTCAGGTATTTCATATCTGTTTTACTGATAAAGCAGCAGAGACTTAGAAAAAGTAATTAATATGCATAAAATCACAGAGTAACAGCATGCTTGAGCCAGAATGCCAAACTGGTTTAAAAGACGCTAAGGGCCAATCTCATTTCAAAGTGCATTCATCCGCCTCACAATATTAACAGCAGTCAAGTGGAACAAAGGAAAATGAACCTGTCTTCACTCAATGCATATAGGAAAAGGAATTCCAGAATTAATATGCATGACTTCTCAAAACTTTCATATATTCTTTCTTCACATGGCATGTTTTTCCACATCAAATACCATAAGCCTATTATAGTTGAAATTTATATGAGTAATTATATCACTGTCTTATTAATTCCATTAGTAATCTGTGTAACAAATTATAACGCACCAAGAAATGCTGAAACTATCTCCTGAGACTACATGGCCTTCTCGTGTCTTCCCCTAAGCTCTTCCTGTATACAGTAATAGCAAACTCTCTTGCTTTACATTAAATAAACAGTAAAAATTAGCGGTTTGAGAGTCAAAGATTCTAGATTTAACTCGTAATGCTCTAAGAAATGTTCATTCTTCCTCTACACAGCTAAACCTAGATCCTAGTATGTGGCATATACTGAAGCATGATAGAAAAGAATAATGAGGACTCCCAAGGAAGTAAATGTGGAGGTTCACAGCATCTTTTGCTTCCAGAGGCTAAGGATTACATAAGAGTAGTAAACAGGGACCTCCTATTGCACAGGTCACAGATACCCTCACTGAAACCATCCTTCCTGGGTGCGGAGGTACTCGATTACTAATTAATGAGGTTCTGGGGATGGTTTTTTCAGAGGCATTCATTGGCTAATCTATCACAAAATAATTGACTGACAGATCTCTGGCTCTCAGTGTCTTAAAACTGAGGACCATCAATTTATCGAACCCACATGACTTCTGGGTATTTAATCACAGATACAGTGTTAACATCAGGTCTGACAATTAAAACAGATCAGATCCTATTATTAATTTAAAATATTTGATGATAAAAGTATCACATACTCTCCATAAGATATCTAAATATTTAGATGATACTTATAAAAATAGTGATTCCTTTCCATTGTTTTAAATTTTAGAAATATTTTAGGCTTACACCAGTCATACTTCCAAAGTTCATTTTTGTATTTTTTTTTGCATTTTTTGTTACTGTGTCCAGCAGTGACTCCTCCAAGGTTCCAGTTCAGGAACAGAAGGCAGTGTTACATGCCCTAGAGAACAGTGAAACCACACAGCCTTTGTTCATGATCAATGCTCTTATGATCTGAAATCCATTAACAGCGAGGGCCAATGACAATTTCACTAGATTAAATTTAAGTTCCTGCTGTCGGCTCTAATTTCGTGTGTGACTGAATTAAAGGTTCAACTCAGCCACGGAGTTCATCTATCAATCAACATTGCTTTTGGGAATGGTGACTCATTTGGCAATGTCAGAAATCTACAGCACTAAAATTTAGTTACAAAATTGCTAAATGACAAAAATATTTCTGAATACAAAATAAGTAAGAGTCTATAGTGCAGATTGATATAGGTATTTGTACCTTTGTATGCTTCAGAGTCATACTTGTAATAAACAAATGGTGAATTCTAGATCCTGTGATGGCCACTGAGGATACACAGCAAATAAGAAAGACTTGGTCTCTCTCCCCATCCATTTAATTCTACTCTTCCTGAATAATCACTGTCCTTTGATTTTCTAATTTGAGGCTCACATTTCAGATACTGTCTCCTTTTACATTCCTGCAATTGCTGTTTGCTTTCATAGCTCAAAGAGCAAAAAACATGGAAAGTCTTTGAAGATGTTTTAAATGACTTGTGCCAAAAGAGAATGATGACCAATTCGATAAACACTCTATGCACAGTACACATAGCAATAGCTCTGTAATTATATATCCTAAAATGGGGTATTGCCTATATATCACACCATTAGATAACCAATCACTGCCTAAATTGTGCCCCTCTGAGAAACAGTTCCTTCTTGGTAAGTGTGGGACTCACTATGCTATTTATGATCATTCCACATTGGATTAGACAGTAGAGTCACATTCCCTTACCCCCTCAATGTTAAGCATCTCTGTGTGGCTTTTGTTGAACAACAGAATGTCAGACGTGATATTCTGATCAGAAAGTTTAATGTCATCAACACCTAGCCATCTTGTGTTTTCTCTTTCCACAATGACCAGCTGTGATTCAGATGACAGCTGTCCATGGTCTTGATAGCCTTAGTGAAGGTGAAATGCCACAGTCTGTCTCCACACAGTCATCCAATCTCATGGACACTTTAGGGTCATGCATGAGAATAAATGAGAGAGAAATGAAACTAGATTGTCGATACTACAATCTAAGTCAATTTCTTTTGACCAATCTGCTCGGGAAACCAAAGGAGGTTTCTAACTCCTTACAACTTTGAACTAGCTCAGAACCATAGGGGAGAAAAATCCCTTTTTGAACTTATTTAGAAAAATTCACACTACTTTAAATACATAATCATTTTCCATTTTTTAACTTAAAATAAGGCAAACTATTCTGAGAGAGGAAAAGCAAGAATCATCTTTAACCGGAAACTTGACGGCAGATGATTCAGTTTGATGTCTGGATATCTGCCTCAGTATCAAGAACATGTTGAAATGCAAATTTGAGAACAAAATCTAAACTGAATGAATGTTTGAATATTTGTTCAATTTGCATTGGAAAAGTTATCAAATTAATTTTGTTCGTGTTCTTCATGAGAAGTCTCGATTTAAAGCCAGAGGCTGCAAACTAATGATCAGGTGGTGTCTGCTTGGAAAGCACAGGATATTGTTTGATTTTAATTAGAACTGGTCAGTTTTCAAAAACTGAAATTCCTCATAAAAATAAAATATCTCAGACCTTTGGAAAATAATGTGATAAGCTGTAAACCTGATTTTAAGCACTTATATGGCAATAATGGAATAAAAACTATTTCACATAAAAAGAAATACACTCTCTAGGTCCTCAATTTCCATAATGCTCAACTAATTTTTATGCTTTTCCCATGGGAAACAATTAAGTCTGGGTTCTGATTCTGATTCCTGCATGCTACATTACATGCAATGTATATTACGCTTTAGGAAGTAAGGTCTGTTGTGGGAGCTGAGCAAAAAGATTTATGAAATCTAATTACTTCAAAATCACAAAATCTGGCAATATGGAAAACAGTATAGGGATAGGATTATATACATAACTATTTCCTTTGGGCAGCACAATATTTATTACCCAAGCAACTAACTTTACTGAGTGACACGGGCTGAACAACTATCGCTAAGAAAAGAGGTACACTTGTGTATCAAGGGACGCGATTATCAAGATTTACTGAATTATCATCATAGGAAAGTTTAGCCTAGGGCTACTCTATTTGCCATTTATTAAAGGGAAGATACATACCCACCCTTTGTAAAATGGCCTGCTTTAAAAAATATCGAACACCTTGTGGAATAACCGAAACAGTCCAATCACTCAGGTTGATATTTGTGGACTTGAGCATCACAGCATTATAGCCAGGAGATTGTTGAGAAATAAAGATTTAGGAAATTATTTTCAAGTGCATGTTTAGGTTTTTACAGGTTGACAAATACTGATATAATACATGTCAGAAAGTCACAGGATGAAAATCAGTTTCAGCTGTCAAAATTATAATCTTAGATTCTATAGTTTGAATTAGAGAAATTCACTTGCAAATGTACACAGTTCATTCATTTTATGCTGTATTCAAGATATATTACCACTTATATCTAAAAACTTTATACCTAGCACTTGGATTAGGAAAACATACAAAAAGTCACACATATCTACCTTTAAATAGCATAGATCCCAACAGGTGGAATCTATTAGAGTTACAGCACAGCATAGTAACACTACGACCAATAGAGTAAGAGTTGATTTTTTTTCCAGGGATGCGTGTTTATGTGTGTGCGTGTGTATGTGAGAGAGAGCACCATGCAAGGAGTCTTTGTAGAAGCAATAACATAGATTAAGATTCAGAGGCTAAGGAGGGTGGATATATTAAAAAAAAAACTTGAAGACTCGTGAACGCTAGCCTTTTGGTGCAATAGGTTACACCACCACCTGCAATGTAAGCATCCCACACAGGTGCCAGTTCAGGTCCAAGCTGTTCCACTGCTGATTCAGCTACATAATGACAAGCCTGGGAAATCAGTGCAAGATGGCCCAAAAGGCTTGGGCCACTGTCACCCGAGTATAAGCCTCAGATGCAGTTCCTGGCTCCTGCCCTCTGCCTGGCTTACCTGAGGTTGCTGTTGTCATCTAGAGAAATGAAGCAGTGATAGAAACTCTCTCTGCCTCTCCACCTCCCACGCCCCTCATCCCCATCTGTCATTAGTTCTTCTGAAATACATAAATACATTTTTAAAAATAAAGACTCATGAGCTACCACATACGAAATAGTAGTAAAGAGTAAGAGATGGGGCTCAAAAAGTGAACAGAGAGAGGCCAGCAGCTCTATGGACTACTAGAGATATGAATATTTGAACTGACCACATGCATGTTAATGTTTTAAATGACATAATTGCATAAAATAGTTCTGGGAAAAATTCAAGTAAAAAGCAATAAGAATTAAAGATACAGACACCATGAGAAGAACCTAAAGAACCTGTTTATATTGCTAGGTCAGCTTGACAAAATGCAATTCTGATTTACTGTTTTATACACACATCAAACAGGGCAAAATACATGTAAAGAAACTAAAAGCTCATAGATAAGAAGGAAAAAAATGAAACCCTTACCCTTGGCGTTTTTAACCCTTTCTACAAAGAATCTACTTAGAGTGCAGCTAAGTACATACACAAAAATGTTACTGGAATACTAGGAATAAGAGCTTGTAGCTGAGTTTGCTTTTTAAAACAAGGCTTCTTTCTCTTTTGAGACTATAATGAACATGTTCACACCACAAGCAAAGTCAGAAGTAAGACAGGAATGCTCCCAAGGTTGGTTTGGCTGAGATCGATATAAGAGGTTAACCTCTAATAATATGTATGGAAATATAAAAAATAAATTACAAATACAAATTTTCCATTTAAAAGTACTTTTAAGAAAAAATGCATGGCCTAGATACTTTGGCTTTCTCCCTCCCCTGATGGAAATTCCTGTTGTGACTTAGTTTGGGTGGTCAAAGGCACATCTCCTTCAGTTGGTGGTGAAACCCACAGGTCGTGGGCAGCCTGTCCACTGCAAGGTGTCCACGTTCAGATTCTGAAATGGGAAGTGGAGGATGAGTAGGCCACAGGGCATTCTTTTGTTTTTAGTTTAACTTTTCCCTTTTCTGATGTCTAATCAGCCTCATTGGTCTTCTGCTTCTGGAGGTCAAGCACTTACATTATGAACAGAGAAAACAAAGAGAAACCAGAGAATAGAACCTGGTGAAGGGTAGAGAAACAACACACCAGGAAAGGAGAGCTGGCTCAAGGGATGTTAAGTAGAGCAGAGAAAAAAGATGGAGACATGTCACCCACATAACGTGGTGCAGCATCCTGCGTGTGGAGCAGGCTTCAGGAACACAAACATCCGTAAATATAATGTGATATCTTCCATCGCTGCTGCACATATATCAATCACTTCCCATGCAATAAAGATGCAAATAGCTAATTTCATATAAACTTTTCATTGCTAAGAGTCAGAAACTAAAGCCACTTGGTACTCTCGAAGGCTGGGTAGACTTCAGACTCTAAGCAGCTCTATTCTGTTAGTGAAGTCTGACCCTTATTCTGGCTGTCTATTTCGCTGCAATGAAGAAAAACAGGCCTTGAATATCTATTCCAAGATTCGGATTTTCTACTCTATTTCCCTTGAAACAAGCCACAAGAAGAAGAAATTTTAGATGGGATGGACATTGCAGGTCATTGTCAATGATCCCCATCTTCAAATTTGGGAAACCAAGGCATGGAGATAAAATTTAGCTTCTCCAAAATCAAACAAACTTTTATAGAAAAATTTTCTTTTCACAGATAAATTAGTGGTTTTCTGATGTTGTACATCAGTTTTCCATCATAGCTTCCACCAAGGAAATCAAAGTTCCTTTACAATTATCAAAGCTTGAAAACTAAACACAATCAGTTCTCTACAAACCTAGGTTCTTCCAGGTTTATAATCTGCCCTCTGCCATACATTCTAATACAAACTGCCTAATTCTGCTTTAAAGGAAAGCATGCTTCCGTATATCTTCTACAAAGAAAATCTTTAAAACAGCACAAAGAATGAGTTCTGTCACTTTTCTGGGTGTAGTCAAATCCTATTTATATTAATGTCATATTCTTAATACAATGGAATATTCAAAACTAAATTAATTGTTATAATCAGTTATTTAAGCATTATTAACTCAAAACACTCATGTCAGGCTTTTCTTTCATAATTTCTTCACTGTAACACCAACACATTTTCATGAAACGAAGTTTAAACATCACTAAAACATCACACATCTGCTTTTATACACAGAGTAATATATAAGTCAAAGTCGTGCATAACCAGAGAGAAAAATCTGTGTCTGAAATTCATCTATATTAATAGTCAATCTACTACCATCAATATTAGAATAAAATGTCCTAAACATAAATTTGCCCATAGTTATACTGCTGCAAATATGATTTATAATCCTCAACAGTTAGAAACAAAAATTATGAATTTCTATTTGTAGAAATTCAACAGAAACGATAATATTAAGCATATTCATAACAGATTTGTTCTCTTCATGGCATTTGGTTCTTGATGTGTGCCCCTGATGCAACACGGTAGCTGTTGCTGATCCTTCTTCATTACTCAAAGTGTGGCCAGACCAGCAACCTCAGCATAATCCTAGATTCTACGTGAATTGAAACATTTTGAGCTCCGCATAGTCAAAATGAATCCAAACCATCTAGTTCAACAATCACCATCCCAGTGATTTATAGACACATTCCACAGCACAGGGAATCGAGGCACAGAAAGATGAAGATTTTCTTTTCTCTTGGACAGTTGTTCGATGTAGTTGACATTACTATTAGCCTGCTGATTATCCTGCATCCTCCTGTCCATAAAAATTTCGATTTTACTTTAATGAAGAACTGCACTCAGCACCAAGTACAATGCTCATTTTCCCAAATGCCTTTTTGGTTGGAAAACTATGAGAGAAAGGTGCAAGTCAGCTGCAAGTGATGGGAACATTTATTTCTCTGATAAAAGTACCAAACAAGATTGGTGACATCCCTCCCTGTCATTGCAGCTTTGTGTGTGGAGGAAGCTGCAGAAGTCTTCTTGGAATTAAGACGTGACAGGGATAATGACAGAAGTAAATGCTGTAAAGTATAGGAAAGTGAAAATAGGCTGCGTTCTTTATGCTACCATGTAAGGACTCAATGAAAGCGCTAACTACTTCTAGACTTCCTATTTGAGAAAAGCATTTGCCCACTAAAGACACTGCAGCTGAGGTTTTCTGATGAGTACAGACACACCACTTACCACTAAAGGTCTCCCTGGCATCCACACCTCTGTGTTTGATGGTTTAATTTCAAAGTTATAGAGCAGTTCCCTTTTTTCTCCAAATAACAATAAATGAATTACAAAAAGATATTTGGGTTACACCCTCTTTTATTATTTCAGATAGTAATGTGTTTTCACTCCATCTTCTCTAAAAAGGTGGGCAAAATTAGAGATGGAAGACCACAAGATCCTTGAAGGGAGAGAATTTGATGAAGAAACATCTGTTTTCATTTTACTAACTTTCCTATCCACTCAAACAGGCACTTGCCTAATCTCTTTGCCTTCTGATAGATTTTTCTCACTGTCCTAATTGTTTCAAGATAATGACAATGGGAGAAATTGCCACTGCCCCTGCCACCAGTGTTAGTCATGCCACCCGAAATTATAACAATCAGATTGGGTGTGGTGACAGCTAAGAGATTAGTTCAACAAGCAACAGTGTAAATGTCTAAATCTTGAGTCAAAGGCTGAAAGCCAGAGCACTTTCATTTACATTTCATAGATCATACTGTAAGCCCTTAATGACCCTCCTTAATGAAACTGTGGAACACACCATCAGCTTGAAGGCAACCGAAGTGTCTCTACCGGTGTCCTCCACACCTTCTGAGAAGCTTGAAGGAATGCAAGTTAGAAACCATTCGGTTAAAGCAGCATTCTTTCCACTGCTACATCTATAACATTCTTTAAGAAATCAGAACATCATTAGTCAAAAGTCTGTGTTTTAAGAACAACAAATCAATTTTCATATATAATCTATTTTCAAGGGGTGATATACATTAATATAATCACACATCAATACCATTCTGGATATGGTTCTCATGTTAGCTATCTTAAGTCCTGTAAATCTGAAATATTAATAAGGCAAAGGCTGCTCAGAATGATAAAAGGACACTAAAGCAAAGCCTAGGGAAGGCAAACTGCAAGATCTTGGCATGAGCAAAGACTCGTTGGATAAAACCCCAGAAATGCAGGCAATAAAGGCAAACAGAGACAAATGGGATATTACGCCAAGATAAGAAGATTCTATGAAACAAATGAAGCACTCAACAGAGTTAACGGGCAAATGACAAAAAGCACAGAATATTTGCAAATTACATATGAGCAGGCATTTTTCAAAGGATGAATGTCAACTGGCCAGCTGACACATAAAAAGATACTTAGGATCACTAGTTATTTAAGAAACACAAATAAAAATTCCTAGACTCTTTACTCCTCATCACAGTTCAAATGACGACTATCCAAAAATCAAAACAGAGCAAATACTGGCAAGGGATATGGGGAAACAGGCATTCTAACACATTGGTGATAGAAATGTAAACTATTAATATCTTTATGGAAGATGGTATACACTTCTCAAAAATCTGAAAACAGATCTCCTGGAAGACCCAGGCACTTTACTCCTGGAAATTTACTCAAAAAAATGAAATCGGGAAATAAAAAAGTTGTCCATACTCTCATGTCTATGGCAGCTCAATTCACAATAGTTGAAGTACAGAATCAATCCAAATGTCCATCAACTGATGACACATTAGAGAAATTGTTGTGTAGATATACGATGTCACACTACTCTTCCAAGAAAGCACTACATCTGGTGAAACAACCCAGTCCAAAAAACACAAATGTCATGTTTCCTCTGGCTTGTGTTAATTACATAGACTACAAAAGATACAATATACATGGGTGGAACTGGCATTTTGAGATTTGATTTGCAGTTTTCATCCTTACTCTGTGGAATAGTGGTTTTGCTACTTAATACTTGTTGAATTCTTTAGTGAAGAGTTAGCTTATGATTATAAAGAAAATTGAATGTTTGCTTTTATAAAAATTAAAAGACTGATAAGTGAAGTAGGGAGAGGGAAGATGGATGAAAAAGATTGAGTGAATGGTAGGAGCTCCAATGATCTTAAAACTCTGTATTTGAAATAATAAAATGTTACTGCAAAAAAAGTAAGAAATAAAAGAGGGAGCTTTAATGGAGAGATAAAAGGAGGCAAGTAGCGTTGTTTTTTTAGAATTATGTATATATGAAATTTGTTGTCTTTATATTAACTTTTAAAAAGAGTAACTGGCTTTAATTAACAGGGGGATTCTATTTCTCTCTTAGAAATGCCCAGACGATTGTATCTTAATAGTGACTACACATTCACTTCCATTGCTTCATGGCATTCTCACCACCAAGGCCCATTCCACTTATTCTGTTGTGATTCTGAAGTTTCTACTGTTTTAACATCTACTGGACAATAGTTTGCTATTCTCCCAGGCACAATCATCACTTCCACATTTTTTGCTTCAATGGTTGCTCTGGCATAACTAATTAAATCTATCCTCTGATATGTCCTCTTAGCCAACCTGGACACAAGCCTTACAATTCTGTTTTCTTTAATTAAGATTTCCTCTCTCTTTGTATCCAATGTTTAATATTCCTTGTAAACCTCTCTGGCACCTTAGTACACTATTTCTATTTTTTTTTTTTTTTTTAGAATGCACAGATTTTCTCTACATAATCATGGGAAAAATAGATTTGTTTCACTATGATTCTCTGATAACTTGCTTAATTCCAATGCAAAAACTTCCTTAAAAACTGTGTTTATTGATTTGTTTGAAAGGCAGTTACAGAGAGAGAGGAAAGAGCGAGGAATCCTCTATGCATTGGCTGTCTCCCCAACCGGATGCACAGCCATGCAAAGCCAGGAGCCATAGGAGCTTCCTCTTGATCATCCAAATGGATGCAGGGGCCGAAGCACTTGGGTCATCCTCTACCACTTCCCCAGAAACATTAGCAGGGAGCTGGAGAAGAAGTGGAGCAGCTGGGACTCCAACTGGCACAAATATGGGAAGCCTGTGCCAGAGGCTGTAGCGTTACCCACTGTGTCACAGTGCTGACTCCTCCACCGCCCATTAACAACACATCAGTTTTATTTGGAAAGTCTCACCCAAAGATCTGAGTAATAACTGTATTTTGCTGCAAAGTCTAAAGTATCCTCACAAGTAAATGGAAAGCTTTCATCTTTTTCTAAAAATTTCCTATTGTATTTGTCTCCCTGATCCAAGTTGCTTTTTCAATTCAAATTCTGCAGTTCTCTTCTGTCCTAGTAAGCTTTCAATACACCTCACTGCCAAAGCATCAAGTCCTTTCATCTTCTAATGGAGGCAAGCCTCCCCCCTCATACTTACTAAAATATTTTGTACATCACCACAAAAAATCTAAATAATGGGTTTTGAAATGCTATTATGAGCAATTTACAATTTTTATCCTTTCTTTGACCTTCCTTTTTTATGATCTACTCCTTCTGCTTTACTCACAGGCAAGTCCAATTGTTCTACTAATGACACCATATTCTTGAAATATTCATAAAGGTTATTTGACTTTGGTACTCCTGTTCATAAGACAGTTGAAAAATAGCATTATTTTATGTATTGATATTGGTAATGGAGACATACTAATTGAATATATCTACTGGGTAGAGTGTGACATTAGAGTACATTGTTACAGCATGTAATGGTAAGATTAAAGCAATTAGCTTACCTATCACTTTAAACATTCATACGTTCTTGGCTTTGGAAGCATTTGGAATCCTACCTATTACCTATTTTGGATACATAATTAGTTATATTCGACCGTTATCCTAAGGTGCTGCAGAATATCATCAGTGATTCCTCCAATTCAACTCTACTCTTAAGCACCCTCTCTCCACTCCCATCGCACCTTCCCAGCCTCTAGTAACCGCTGTTCTATTCTCTGCTTCCATGAAACCAAGTTAAGTGCAAATATATTGTGAATGTCTTTCTGTGCCTGACTTAGGTCTCTTTCCAGGTTCTTCCAAGTTGCTGCAAATTGCAGAATGTTTATATTTTGGGGGTAGGGAGAGGTGGAAAAAAAATTTTTTTAATGTTTATATTTTTGTATATAAATATCAATCTGTTATTTACAAGTAACCACATTTTCGGGCCCGGCGCGATGGCGCAGTGGTTAAGGTCCTCTCCTTGCACGCCCGGGGTTCCCATATAGGCGCCGGTTCTAATCCCGGCAGCTCCACTTCCCTTCCAGCTCCCTGCTTGTGGCCTGGGAAAGCAGTCAAGGACGGCCCAAAGCTTTGGGACCCTGCACCCGCGTGGGAGACCCAGAAGAGGCTCCTGGCTTCAGACAGGCATAGCATCAGCCGTTGTGCTCACTTAGGGAGTGAATCATCAGATGGAAGATCTTCCTCTCTGTCTCTCCTCTCTGTATATCCGCCTTTCCAATAAAAACAAAAATAAATCTTTAAAAAAAAACAAGTAACCACATTTTCTTTGTTCATTCACCCATAGACGGAACACTCAGATCAATTCTCTGTCATGACTGTTATAAGAAACATGATAAGCACGGAAAATGTAGTGATATCTTTAACATGTTGATTTAATTTCCTCTGGATATATGGCCACAGTGGGGCTGTTGGGTCACATGCTAGTTCTATTTCTAGTATTACGAGTCACAATTGGCTGTTACTTGAACTCCTTACATATTTTGAATATTAATCTCCTGTCAGACAAACAGCTTACAAATATTTGCCCCTCACTCTGTAGATTGTCTTTGAACCCTGCCGATTGTTTCCTTTTCTGTGCAAAGGCTTTTTCATTTAATGTAAATCCATGTTCAGTTTTTTACTGTATTTCCTTGCTTTGGGAGTCATATAAAGAAATTGACAGGAATGACATCCTTAAGAAGTTTCCCACACTTTCTTCTAATGAAATATCTTATATTTTATACTTTTCTAAGGATAACACATGCATCAATACATATAAGAAAAAGTAAGACAATATATTTTATTATACTTTAAAGTGGTAATACCCTAACTAAATATATCCTCTAAGAATACACAAATATTTATGTGTAGCAAGAATAGTGTCACATTATTCCTAGAACACTTTGCTTCAAGTCCCACAAAAGCTGCTGACAGCAAATACTGAGTGTTGATAAATATATTCATGAAAAAGATATTCTTTAAAAAGGGTACTATTCCTCAATATTATGTGACATTTAAAATGTTTATCATGTTTAAATATTGAAATAGACAAAATGTGACACAAAGAAGAAATAAATTTACCTCAAATAAAGATACTGATAGATGTGTTACACTTTGAATTAAAATGTGTAAAAAAAATATACAAAGAAATCAAACTTATTACCAAGTAGAAGTTAATGTTGAGTATGTGAAATCAAGTAGAAAATTTCAAGGATGTTATGGGAGGATTGATATTCAGAATTAATGAGCTGCTATATGGAATCTTTTTTACACTTAAACATTAATTTTATTATGATCATATCTAAACCTGATGGAATTGGTGCATTTCAAGTTAAAAACAAGTTTTCAAAATTCTCCCTTGTGCCAGCAGCATTAACACTGCACAGGAAATGGACATATTTATTGCTGCCTACAATGTGTCCAGTTATCTTCTCATAAAAAAACTGTCTTGTATACATGTAACCCCTTAGCACTGAGAGATTCTTGAATGTTAATATTTTCAACGATGCTTGTACATTGTTACTTATATTACTAAGTATGTTACTAAATCAAAGATTTGATTAGTTACTAGAAAGAGGGGGGAATGAAGAACCTAGGCGTTTTCTGCCTTTTGTGATTCTGCCTTAATGGCTTGGCTGGGGGCTGTGTGAACCTCAGGCCTGATAGTCTACGTGACACCTGGCAGGACACCTGGCAGGTCACGTAGGCAGACCACTCCTCAGGAAGGAGGTACCTGGTGTTTGATAAGATTCACAGCCCAATAGCTTATCAATTTGTACTTTTTGAAAGTTGCTTGTTTCAAACCCACCAATAGAAGCCTGCTAAGTCATGACTGTATAATTAATAGCCTGAAATGTATAAGAACTGGCTTGGCGCTTCTGGCTCGCGCTTCTTTGGTCCTCCTTGTGGATCCTGGGCTGGGGGAGGTGGCTGGGTTACCTAGGCTAACCTGAATAAACCACCTTTTTGCCTCAAAAAAAAAAAAATAAAAATAAAACAGAGGATGAATGATGACAATGAAGACAATGCTAGAAGCTTCTACATTAGTTCTTAAATAAGGAGGAAAAGAAGAGACACATAATACTGGCAAAATATGGTGGGAAATGAATTTATGTAATGACTAGGCTTTGTTCATCATGGTTTTTCCAGCATTGAAGACACTCAGCAAATTCTTGGCCCTTAGTGAAAAGAATGGTTGGATGAATAAATGAACTTGCCTAACAGCAGTTTATTGTACAAGCAAGTTATTTCTTACTTCTTTGAAGTTTGGTAGAAAGCATGTTAAAATAGAGCATGATGGTGAGACTAGAGATTGAGAGTGCATAAACCCCCACTGTCCACTAGGAACTTCTATCCCAGGAACACCAAAACTACACCCTGTGTAACTTTATACCATTAGCATGCCTGGTGTCATTTGTCCCAAATACACATTTGCTCTGGGAAAAAGTGCTAAAACAATTTCATTTGACTTTCTCCATGTTAACACATTGAAATGTAATGAAATGCTGAGTGCTCTTGCTGTTCATTCGGATATTTGCACTACCATTATGACTGAGCTCTAGCCATCAAAACAAACTACAATAAACAGGATGAAACAAATGCATTAGTTAACCAGTTTATCTGCTGTGCAAGAAGGCAGGAGACAAAAACACAACTCAGCTGCACCTTATCTTAAATGCTGCAGGAGAAAAATTAGTAAGTGAGGAATTCCCATGCCTGAAAATATTAGTTAAAATCTCTCATCATGACTAAGAATAACACCCATTTAACAGTGAAGGCTGAAAGAATAAACTAGTGTTAGCTAAAAATGTCTTTGTGGAAAAAATAAGACCTGTTGTGTTTTCTGGTCCATGCACTTCTGTGAGGTTGCCTGAGTAGGGGATGCGATGCAGGAGGACCATTACTGAATCTAACGTACGTCAGCGCTGCCACAGCTTCAGTCTGTCTTACACAGTTAGTTAAAATAACAAACTAAGAAAAGTTCTGCCAAACTACCTTTTCCTCACCATTTCTACGGGAGCTGTTTTAGAATTATTCAGCAACCTGGACTAGGCAAACATCACAGTATGTTGATAAGGGTACTCAGAAACACTAAGATGCTTGTTAGTCATGCCTGGAAATGCTAAAAAGAGTCCAAAAACCTGTCCGTGCCATGACTGTGTTTCGAGTTTAGCCTAGCATGAGCTGTGATGTAGCCCATCAGTATTCTATTCCCACAGCAGATGGATAGACGTAGGAGGCCCCTGAACAAAACTGAAGGAACTGACTTTGAAAGCAGTGCCCAGAACTGTCAGCTTCCCCGGTGGCATCCCTCTTGAAGCAGCCAGGCCCCTCTGCTTTCTCTGTTTCATGCCGCCCACAAAGTAAATTTCAATAAACAAGAAATAGCAGATGATAGCAATCATTTAAACTTCTACTGAAAACTACTTACACATGTGTGGGGAATGACCCCAATTTATTTCCAATCTCTCACTATGAAATCACCCAATGCAGTGGTCACTGTGACCTGTAGACAACCAGTGGGTGGATATGATAACGAGCAAGAAACAGGCTCCTAAGGTCTCGGGTTGTTTCTGAAGGTTATCACGCTCTGAGTACCTAGGAGACCCCAGGAGTCGGAGTCAGAAGGAAAGCTAAGGGAGATGAGATTCCCAGGCACCTCGTGACAATGACACTGCAGGAGCAGCAGCAGCTCCAATTTGGCTGCTTAAATGAGGAAGAGAATAGCAGACCTCCCAGCTTTCCAAGCAGAAGCCCTGCATTTGCTTTTCACCCTGGCTGCCCCTGAGACCTGAACAACTAAGCATCTCAGACCCATCTCGCTCTTTCTACTCATGTTGCTGTCTCATTTCTTTAATTTCTCCTTGCCTCCTCAAATATGATATGATCTTCGTATCTCTATTAAAAAGAAGAGCTATGTTCTAAAAAGAAGAGCTATGCCATCAGCTATCAGGCATGCAAGACCCAGACAGCTTACTGTTGAAGTAACTCACAACCCAGGTGAGGTGGGTGGCCATGATTTCAACTTTATATTTCTAAAAATCATCATCAATGTCACATAGTGAGCTTTGATTCTGTAAATACAACTTTGCTCCCATAAGCAAATTCATTGACATGAACCACAACATCAAATTGATATAGTCATGGTAATAATGATGAAGGACAATAAACATGTCATCTTCTTCTGTAATTCTCAGGTTTTGAGAGATTCTGTGCATATACAAAAGTGAGTCCTCAAAATGAATAGAAGGAACAAAAATTGCAATAATGTCTCCCTTCTTTCAAACTACATACATTGTGTTTTCTCCATATACTATTGCTTTAAGCAATCACAATCTTTATGAATTAAGTATAATATTGGGGTATATCTGCTATTGCATTTATAGTAGAAACAGCTTTAAGACCAGCAATGGTAACATGTTCATTTATTAAGTTTCTACTCTGTACAACATTATGCAATGGATTAAGATATAAAAATGAAATAACCCGACAAATCAATAAACCATATGCTTTCATCTCTATTTTGCAAATAAAGAAACCAAAGCAAGGAGAGATTGACTAGCATACTAGAAAGTAAGTTCTTATATAATTACAGAGTAATTCAAAATTCAAAGCATATCAGTGGATCCATGACATTATGAAGTAACTCAATCCACTTGCAAGGTGGTACTTCTTTCCTCTTAAATCCCAGTGAGATTAGATTTTTTTCAGTATTATTTTTATCCACTAAATAGGCCATATTTTATATTTATAAACTTTGGAGGAATAAAATTCATAGACACACGTTATGATACATCTCCTTACAGCATGAAAGAGGGTAAATAACCAAAAGTCATGTCGTAAAGTGATTCCCCCAGCCTGAAGTTTATGACCTGTGTTTTAATATTTCATGTCTTTAAGCAAAAAGCTCCTCAATATTTCAGAATATAAAATAAGAGCATTGGCAAAACAGCATCTTTCTAGACAAGATTCTTGAAACATCTTTTCCAAACACAGTTAAGCACGGTAGTCAATCTTTATTTTCCAGACTGAGTCTATAATTTAGACACCAAGGCCTGTCATTTCTAATAGCTGTCAATTCTGAACACTGTGAATGCTCACTGCCATGAATATATGAGGCCTGTCGACACAGTAAATGTTCCAGTGACCCTATACAATTGATTAAAAACTGAATGTCCTTCCTTTTTGTCAGTTAACAAGTTGGATGTCGCTCACGGAATGTAAAAATTCATGAGTGGGAATCTGAGTTTTTACCCCCATGAATAAAATGAAGACAAAAGAAGGTTTGATTTTATTATTCATTTGAAGTAAACCAAGGTATGGTTTCAGCAGGCATGATTTCAAAGCAAACCTAGATTCAATTTCTAACCTCACAGTAAGACACCCTACCAAATGCAGACGAACTTCCAATATTCTCTTGGCATGTCGTCAAGTAATACTATGCTCTAAGAATACACTCTTCTGAAGCAAAAAAAAACTCTTGTATTACTGCTAACAGTAAAATCTATTAGTGGAAGACTACATTATGTCTATAATATTTTTAATTTACTTGAACCATGCAATATCTGTTCGAGAAAGAAATAGCATGAGTATTTCCTTAGAGATAAGTAAGTTAAGTCATCAATGGAACAATGAATTACCCCAAATCACACAGTTAGTTCATGAGAGAATCACATCTATCATAAGTCAGGAATTTCAGGAATTTGTATAATTGAAGAACTGTGCAAAAATATACATATTAACTGATGTTAATAATGATGTTAATTAAGTGATAATTATTAAATCAATTTCAAGGACCAGGTGAATTGGATAGTTAATTTATGGTGGCATACTAAAAGTATTAATTTTAACTAATAAAAATCAAAATCAATCAAGAAATACTTAATTGAATATTGCGTACACACAGGTCACTGTCACTTGTTCTAGATATTTAGAGTTTCTTATTGGTGAAACAAGCAATAAGACAAGCACAAAGCCAGGACTTCCTAAACTGCATATGCTACCACAAGAGAGCAAAGTAAGCAATTAAGACAGTGGCAATTAGCAAAAGCATAAACTTTTCTGTTAAAAGATGAATGCTCGGGCCGGCGCAGTGGCGCAAGTGGCTAAGTCCTCGCCTTGCACACCCGGGATCCCATATGTGCGCCGGTTCTAATCCCGGCAGCCCCGCTTCCCTTCCAGCTCCCTGCCTGTGGCCCAGGAAGGCAGTTGAGGACGGCCCAAAGCTTTGGGACCCTGCACCCGCATGGGAGACCCGGAAAGAGGCTCCTGGCTTTGGATCGGCATAGTATCGGCCCGTTGCGCTCACTTGGGGAGTGAATCATCGGACGGAAGATCTTCCTCTCTGTCTCTCCTCTCTGTATATCTGCCTTTCCAATAAAAAAAATAATAAAAATAAATCTTTAAAAAAAAAAAAGATGAATGCTCTGGCCAACATTATGTCACAATTGGTTAAACCTCTGACTGCCACAATGACCTCTGCTATCCAAATGCCTGCTGTTCCAGAAAGAAAAACAAGATCCAGATATCAGCAATGCTGGGAGGAGGCTAGTTTTTAATAATGACAGTAACTATTTTAATTAAATTATAATTTAAAATTTCAGGAATACATTTAGAATTTCTCAAGATCTTTTAGTCATGTTCTTAACTGACATATCAACTACCTGTCAGTTGCTGCTAAAATTCGTTTTTATGTCATCATATTTATCAAAACTCTATGACTGGTATTAGAAAGACTATTGTACTGATGGCAAATGTAGATTCAGAGACATTAAGTGCACTAAAGTAAATCTTCAAAATCTAAAATCTGGCTCTCTTCACCAGCCTTTCTGACCTCCTACAGCATAATACTCAACTCATAACCTTAACAATCTTAACTAAAAGGTCTGTTAGCGTGAACAGCCCCACTTTCCAGATGATTAATTAGTCATGGAGATGATTAATTTGTCATGGAAAAGTTAATCAAACAATCACATTTATTTTATGGCCACATATGCAGATCAATACTTATTTGCTAAAGGCACAGAGGATTTATGATACAACATCATGCCTTGATGTGTTTACAATCTTATTAAGTTAACGAGAGACTCATAAAAATATAATAAGTAATAGAGGATAGTACATAATAACTTCCAAATTAGATATGAAGCCAACAACTACTAAAGAAATTCAACAAAGAGAAAACTGAATTTGGGTGCACAATTTAGTTAAGAAATCTTTTCACTATGGAGGACTGGTGTTAAGATGATTTATTTTTGCCAGGAAGTAAAAGTGGAGCAGAAAGGATGAAGAAAGGATGAAGAAAACATATTCCTGTCACAACAGATAATATAACCAAAGGCCAAGAAAGTAGATGGTAATAAAATACCCATAGATGACCAATAGATGTTTGAAATTCAGGATGGACCGGATAGGAAGTTAAGAGGTAAATGACACCAGATGGGTCCATTGTGGAATACCATATCATAATAAGAACCAAAGAGAAGTGGGTAGAAATTAGTAATTGTAAGTGCATTGTGTTGTGTTTTTCTCAACAACCCTCAAAGCTAGAAAGATGGATATAGCATGTCCATTTGAAATCAAAGGAAACAAATCTTGGTCGCAGGATAACGAGCTTTCTGTGTGTGGATGGAACAGAACCCTAATCTAGCTTTATTTGCCTCTAAGGCTCAGGTCCTTAGCATGCTTCCTCATCACTGTCTGCCAAAGGCACTGGGAAACCATTAAAGGTACCTGGTCAATAAAACAGAGTGACATAGGGAAAACCAGGGAACGTTAAAAGAAGATGAATCTGCTTGTGAGATGTTAGCACGCATTTAATACCAGAAGACTGGAAATAAAGATAAGAAAGTTAAGTTGCAAAGACCATTTAGGATATATCAGAATAACTCAAATAACAGAAAATCAGAATGTGCTCGAAAGTGAGTTAAGGAAATAAAGAATAGATAAAAGGTATGAAAAAAATTGCCAAGAATTTGATGGCAATATCAAAGTCCTGAAAAGACTCACTGTGTATTCTCACTATATATATATATATATATATATATATATATATATATATATTCACTATATTCTCACTATATATTCCTCCTAAAAACTAAAAGAAGCAAAATTCACAGTCTAGACTGAATAGTTTAAGATTGTTCAACAACACCTACTTTATTTAAAATACTAAAATCTATGGATTGGCAAAGAGATCAACTTCAGCGCAGTCTACCTCTACAACCACCTTCACAAACTATAAGAGCCTTGGGCTAGGTATATTTCTCTCATGCTAATTTGGCAATAGTTCATTGCAACATATATGCTAAGAGATAAAGCAATTGCTTTCATTCAACAGCACTAGACATTAAAGACTAACATGATTTCCCTTTTACGTGTCCTCTTACAAGCCAAGTGTATGTTAAGCACCTGAATTCTCCCTTAGGGACAAAAATGTGTCACAGCAGTGAACACAGCTCTTCCTTGGGGAATTCTCTTAACATTCTAGGTACCATTGAGGGATTAGAGCCAACAAAGCCAGCAGTAATTAAATAGCATACTACTTAGCATCAGTTTGAGCTTCTGCTGACATTTTTCTTATCCTAGAAACAAATCAAGCTACATAACTGTTAACGCTAGCTACATAAAATGAGCAACTCAAATTTTTCATAAATAATAGTTTATGTGGCTATTAGGGCATTTAGTTAATACAAATATTTTTAAGAAAACTGATACTGAAAGCTTTCAAACCTGGAAATAACAAGGATGATGGTATAATCTTATTAATATGAAATGTTCCATAATGCATTTTAGTTTTAAACTAATTATCAAATTCAATGCCATGATAATTATGAAACATACACACACACACATTTAAGTTCGCACATTTATCAATGATTGTTTCCTAGTTACTAAGATGGCTACTCTAACGTGTGTGTGTGTGTACATGGCCATGTCTGTGAGCCCTTACAATCTTGCTAGAATTGAAGAGTAACAATATTTCGACTCACAATGCTTTAGAGATTCACAAAACTCCTGTACATTCACATAACTACTTGTATCATCTCCCTGAACTAAATGGCAATTAAAATGTAGCACATTGATCAAGCCAGAATCTTTCATCTTCATACATAAATCAGAGTTGTTTTCTTCTGAGCTGAAATTTATTTTCAAAATTGAAACCAAACTGTGTCATCAGCTACTTATTTGAGCTTATACGTATCTCATACATCTAAAATATCTTTCAAAGTTTCAAGGATTCCCTTCCCGTGCTATATTTCAGAAATACAATATGCAGGGTTTAAGAAAAGCACCACAAAATCCTAAAAAGTGAATTTTCTAAAATACCACATAGGTAATCTTTCTCTTATGTGTGTTCTTTATTTTTACATGTTCATATTGGTGTGAAAATAAGCATCTATGAAGCACAAAAATAACCAACAATACTATACATGCATATATCTTCAGTAGTGGAACACTCTAACACACTCTGTGTGTGGGGAAAAAAAGAAAAGAAATTCATTTGAGAATTACTCATGCAGAGATCCTGAGTACCATATGACACTAGGCTTCCTAATAAAAGGCATGCTGAAACAGTAAATGCATGGAAAAATAATTACAGATAACATTGGTTTCACATTACCTTTCTATATCCTATGATTTTAGCACATATCAATGTATTCACATATAAACTCTATTAACAGGGAAAGGCTATACTTAACTTATAAAGACATTATTTTGTGCAAGATTTTATAAAAGGAAAACTATTTTTACCTCCAAGTCCTGGTCTAAGCCGATTATCGTAACCATCCAGAAGTCTGTCTAGAATTCTTGTAAAGATGGTAATATTATTTTTAGCCTCATCTTCTTGGATGTTTGCCAGCACCAACCTAAACAGATAATTTTACAAGCTGATATGGATACATAACTGCCAACATGTTCTTCTTGATTTGAATCTTAGGATTCCCTAAGCTATTGGTGTCGTCAGAATTCCTCTTTTTGTTTTTGTTTTTTACTAATATCAGTATCTCTATAGGGAAGGCAAATATACTGTTGATAATGGATACCAAACAATATATTATCACAAGTTTGATGTTAGAACCTTTGAGATTCCTTCCATTTAGCAGCCTATCTGTGCTGTTTTGTTTTCGCAAAATCCACTCCCTAGAATATAGGATGATTATAGATTATCAAGTGCAGACCCTATCAGGAATGAGGCTTTTACACCTAGAAAACAGTCAAAGAGACTTCTGAACTCATTCTTCAGTTATTTGAATATTAGCTGGAAAGCAAATTGCCTCCTTGGAGAAACCAAATTTCTCCATCTCCTTCATAAATGTCTTTCCCTTCTCTTCCCGTCTTCCTCTTTCAACAGATTATTTTCTTACTTTGTATCTACCTCCACCCAATGGCCAAGTGCAATATAGACATCAGGGAAACTCCACTGGCTGTGTGCCAGGCCGTGCTGCAGCCAGGGGGTGGAGGTGGGCTCTAAGAGCAGCAGCAACATGCACCTGTGTGGGGAACGCTCCTCCAGACTGGTCTCCCACAAGAGTGAGCAGTGCTTACACACAGGTTAAAGGGCCAAATACTTCTTTTTGTTAATAGATTTCTTTAAAGAACAGATAACCTTAAAGCATCACCAGAAAAGCTTTAAAAATATTGTTTTTGTCATTGTATCTTCACCAAATAGCTAATCAGAGACCTAACTCTGTGACTTAAAAGCAATTTGGTGCAGAAACAACTGAATACCTAAAACAGAATGTCCTTTTTCATTGCCTCCCCCCTTAGAATGATTCAGAGATTTAAATTGCTGGCATCAGAGAAAGAATCATTTATATAATAGAATAAAATACTGGCAAGAGTATTACTGGTCAAATATAGCACAAGAAAACTAGCAGAGAGAAATTGCTTAAGCATTGGAAATTTTTAATGGTTAATTGGTAATACACTGATCACTTTTTTAAAATCAGTACACAGTCAGATTCTGATCAAGGTGTATTTTCTAAAATATTAACTGTCCATTGTATTTAAAGATAAGATTTGTAGCTTAACAGAATCATAATACATAAAAATTTGGTAAGAAACAGCAAATGTTGCTTTAATAGTATAATTAGTAAAACACTCAAATTAACATTCAAAAATTACATATGTAAATCAGCTCAGATCCTCTAGGCTAGAAAGTTTTACATAATCTACTTAAGCAAATTTTAAGACCCATCACTACTAGAGTCATGGCACTTATCAAAGATTTTCATTTAAAAGTGCTTCAAATCACATTTGACATTTTCTTTCTGAAGTCAATCTTCAGGTGTTTAATTAAGCATCAAGCTTTATAACTAGATATCTTTTCGATTTTAGAAAAGATTTTTATACCTTGACCATTATCTGGACAGAATTCGGAGGGAGGAGGGAGCGGGGAATGAAATGTGAAATCAAGATTTTTTTAAAAAAGCAATAGTTACAGGAGTACTTTTTGAAAGTTTTATTTTATGTTCTTTTGCAATTCGATAATCTTGTCCTGAAGGCAGAGTAAAAGAGGTTCTCTGATGGTAAGAATTAGAAAAAGCTACAGTTAAGATGTTCTTGAGATCAATGAAAACGTTATGTTTGCAGAGCACAGTGGAAGGAAACAAGTTTGCAGTAGCATTCCTTACAACAGTAACCATTTTAGGATTAAAAGATCTCTAAGTTAGGAGCATGAAAAGTTAATACATTAGGCTCTTGTTTAGTTGGGATTGTGAAGTTGTATACTATCTCCACCTAGAGGTTTAAGACTCACTCATCATTTAAGCTTGCTCTGCTGACTCAAAGAATCAAGACCACTAATAACGAAAAGAAAAAAAAAAAATTAAGTTGCCACTCAGATCAGCACTTTTCTATCTGGCTTTAAGGAACACTTGGTTTCATTACTCAATAGTATTATGAGCTCCTAGTACCACGTCAACTCCTTGTAAGCATGTGCCATTCAAAGGATTTTAAACTTCTATATAGGAAAAATGTCTGTTCACTTTTGCATATCATCACTAAAAACAAACAGCGGAGAACTTTTTATCATCTTCGTCACTTTGTAGTACACATTCCTGGTACAACCCCTTTTCGTCCGAAAAATAAATAAAGAAAGAAAGAAACCTTCAGTTATTACCCTAAATTCTACAAGGCCACCTTGTATTGATGGTGCTCAATATGTACATCTTCACACTGAGTTAAAGGCAACAGAGTGAGGCTCTTACCTGCTTGAGTCCCACGCTAAAAAGACCAGAAGCAGCAGCTGCATATTGTAGATGCTCAGTTTCATCCTCATTGCTCCTCTTTGCAAAGCCGTGGAAGGAGAAAAAAAACAAAGCACAGTTAACATTGCCCCAGTTCCGCCGCCCAAGGAACCCAGGAGAGTGCCATCTCATTTGGAAATGGAAGTTAAAGCTTTGCAGATTACTCCAGTGGACTCAGTGAAGCATCTGAACAGAGCGGAGGGGAACTACTTTTTTCTTCTTGGCATCAAGATGATAAGGTAATCACACTTTCTCTGCCAGCAATTCCCTCCCCCAAGCCCTGTGGTCAGCAAACACCTTGCTGTGCACAGTCAAGAGTAACAATACCCCAGATTCCAGAGAGATAAATGAGCTGGAGAATAAGATTGGTGGGAAGGGAGAATGGGAAAGGGGAGAAGAAGTGGGGTCTTCATACCTCAGCCCCCTGAACGCAGACCACCCCGGCAACCAAAGCAGGAAAAGCGAAGGGTCGCCAACCCACTTTTCCAATTATTTCTCTTTACAGTGTTTTTCGATCTTGAAGTCTTCTCTGCTTTACTCCCTTCTGAACATAAAATAGCATGAAATCACACAAAACAAAAATCTTTCTGCCTGCCCATGATGATAGCACCAGACTGCCTGGGGAGCAGGGGGCAGTAGGGGTCTGATCCTGGGAACAACACGTTTGACAGCTCTCAGGGAGCTGGGGACTACAGACTACAAGAAGCCTAGGAGTGGGGCTCAGGGATCACAGCCCAGTCAGGCTGGTAGCGGCCAGCACAGTCTGCAAAGTTGAAGACCATAAAAGAACCAGGCTCAGGCGCTGCCGGACAGGCTCCTGCATCTTATTGTAGTTGCAAAGACGCTTCTGAAGATGAGTATTGAAACGATCTTTTGAAAGGGTTGGGGAGAAGGAAAGACCCGAGCCCGCTCCGTTTGCACGAAGCATCCGAGTGGGGCGGAGGGAGAAGAGGCGTGCACGACAGACAGGCAGATGGGCAAAGGTCCTTGCGGGGACCGACGTGGGCGACCCTACCTGGAACAGAGAGCGGAATTCGATGCTTTTCTCTCTTTGCCCTGATCTCCAGGAGGTAGCAAACTTGAGGGGGTGGGAGGAGAGAGGAGAGAGAGAAAGAGAGAAAGAGAGAGAGAGAGAAAGAGAGAAAGAGAGAAAGAGAGAGAGAGAGACTGAGACTGCAGCAGCTGAGCGAGCGGGCAGAGATGGTCTGGTCGCAACCAGAGCGGCGGCCGCGGCGCAAGGAGTAGAAGGAGGCGAAGGCGTCGGTAGTGGCGGTGATGGGCGGAGAAGGAGGAGGAGGAAGAGGAGGAGGGAGAAGCGATGGCGGTGGGGGCGCGGGCGGAGGCGCCGAGCGCGCTGGCACTGGCGGGCAGGAGCCCCGCGCCTAGAGGAGGAGGAGCCAGGCCAGGGAGGAGGGCTAACGAGATTCCCCGGAAAGCAGGGAGCCCCCTCCCCCGCCCCTCTGCCGGGGAACCGACCCCGTCTCTCCAGGCACCTGCAACCGCGCAGCCCTGGGAGGCTTCGGGCGCCAGGGTGCGCCCCGAGCGCCGCTCCCCGCGCCCACGCGCGCCCGAGGAGCGCCGAGCTCAGGCGCTGCCGGGAGATGGGGGGCTGCTCCCCGCGGCCGCCTGCTGGGGCTCCTCGGAGGCCCCGACGTGCCTGGGTGGGTGGGGGCTGCTGGTGGGTGTTGGCGCGAAGTCATGAGTGCAGTGAGTCTGCGAGGCCCTGGATCCTCGCGGCTGCGTGCTGCCTCCAGTCTTCCTCTGACATACCCTGGCTGGAAGCGACGTGGCTGCCGAGCAGAGTAAAGAGGTAGGGCTCCCACTGGAGGGCCAGGGGGCTAATCACGTCCTTACTTAGTCATCAGCGCGTCCACGCACTGCCAAGTTTAATGCATATGGCGTGAAAGCAGACAACAGGAAGTTTCTTTGATTTTCTGCGCCTCTTGATGGATCGCTCATACCTCCACATGCCAGCATACAGGACCGATTTCCCCTCAAAGAACTGAGGGTTGGAGACTCCTCTAAGAGCCAGTCAGTAAAGCAGGTTTTGCAGGTTAGGCACGCAGAGACCTCCCTCAATTTCAAAGCAAAACCTTTCACCAACCTCAGGGGCGTCCTTACATGTAAGCTCATTCTATCCAGTGCTCTGAAAAGTTTGCATTATCAGAGGGTAAAGGGGGATTGCCTACTTCCACACCTCTGCAGTTCTCTTCTGCGTGGGCATGAGAGGGGGGATGTAGCAGGGCTGGGGGTCTCCCCCACTTCCCCGCGCGCCGCCCCTCAATTGATTCTCCTGAAGGCGAAGAAGCTTGCAATTCCGGTCCCCATGCCACACTTACAGCACTGTGTTTGGTCTCTCTTTTCTTTCTATTTTATCATAGGTGAGAAAATCCAAGCATGCTACTAGAAAAACAATTTTCCTTCTTTGTAATTCACAGAGACCGTGCCGTGCACACTCTGCGAAGGCAGAGCAGAGCCTCGGCTTACCTCTTGCAGAAGTTGTTACACAGGTCAGACGATTTTACCAGGGAAAGATGGTAAGTATGCCGATCTGTTTCTGCCAGTCTGCATTCAGAGTTAATGCGTGCCAAACATTTCTATTTTCATTAGTTGTGCACCAAAAATTCAGGTGTTTTTTTTTTTTTCTTCCTAGATGGTGCAGTTTTTCCTAAGAGACGCTGCCAATCGACAGTAAAATTTAGCTTTGCTTTGAAGATTATGTGAGAAAAGAAAAGCTTTACATTGTGAGTAGTTTGCACAGTCTTTTTCAACCTAGGAAGAATCCCTTTCTGAGTGAACATGTCAATATGCTACAATCAGGACAAATGCTCTCCCTTTTAGGTGGCTCTAGAAAGAATGGAACACCACCTACTTTCTTCTCCATCATTAATATTCCTTTCCTGACTTGCCCGTTGCAGAGTCTAATTGAAATTCACAAAGATAAAAAGCATGCCATTTAAGACCTGCAACCAGGAATCTAAACGTGTTGGACTTGGTGGGAATACCTCACTTCGTACTGTATTTTCCTGTTTTCTGTTTCAATGAACCAGTCTGCATTAAGATATTTATGGCTTCATCATCTGTACTACTTACAAATTGTATTTGAACGTGGAAGTTGAGCAATGCATTTTTTCTCCCGGCCTTAATTGCCATGCTCCTAATTTCATGAAAATTTCTTTTGTGAATGTTATGAATTTGAAAACATTTGCACGTATTATTTCATATTCTCCACTATCACCTTTATCTTGAATTTTAGTATTAAATGATAGATATTTTTGTTTCGGTTGCTTTATTTCAAAAATTTTAGCAATTGAAGTCAACGGTCTTGAAAAGAATCAATTTTTTTTGTATTGGCAGAATTATTTAATTTCTAACCTCATTGACGCATTAACTGTGTGGACCCTTACAAAGTTGAAGGTCTTCAGATGATTTTCACCGTGTGTTTTGCTTTGTTTTTGTTTATAAGTGTATATTGAAGCAGTCCACAGGACATACACCTACACAAGAAAGACTCAGAGTAAAAGCTAGAGAAAGTCATTACAAAATCATGATTGTGACTTCTTCCTTACATAATGTGTTGCGGATGTATTGACGTTGCATAGCTGTGATTTAAACTTCAAACCACATTAAAGAAAATGCAGATAGGAAAGCCTGGTTGCAGGCCTAGGGTCTCTACCCCATAGCACCACCTCTACTGATATTTCACAATATTACAAGTGCAGACAAATTGCTTTGAGGATCTTGGAGGATTGTCCAATTTCCCCAAACACGAGATGCATTCCTCCTGGCTTTCTTTTCAGCCGTCAGTGAAGGAGTGCAGGTTGACTGAGACTGGAGAGTGCAGCCAGCATGTGTGGATCGTGACTGAGCTCTTCCCACTCATTGCTTTTTGTAGCATGTTCTGAGGCAACCAACCCTAGAGAATTGGCAACTAATTGGTTGTCAGTAAACCCAATCCCATTCAGACTCAGGCAGTGCCAAACCTTCTGTTGGAATCTGTCTGAATTACTCTCCTATAAATTAGATTTGGGGGTCATTTATATATTCCTCACCTTCAACTCTTATGCCCCCAAGAATATTTCCACATACGGTAAAGAGTTGAGACACAATGCTTTTCTCTGAATTCTTCCTGCCTGGACTATCAGCACACTGTATGTTTTTTTAAAATGTTACAAAATTGATACACAACTATGAACAGATATTTTACAGAGCTTATTTTAGTGCACAGCTGGGCACTGCTATTCCAGATAACTACTATTCTGCACGCCATTAAGAGCTCCATCAGTCTTTAAACATGCCGTAAGACAAACTTTCTATAAGAAAACATGTGAATAAACACACATACAGATCTGTGGATGGATGATAAACATCTAAACTAATAAAAATAGTCATGAAAATTAGAATAATATCATCTAAACAGCACATCTTTATAAAAAGTCTTGCCAGCACCTGACTTGGTCTTGGTGGTTTATATGTACTTTAAAGAGGCACATCAGAATAACAATTGTAGCTATCTCATTACATTTAAAATTTTTTAAATATCAGTGTCTGTTCTGTAGAGGAACTTTGTATTCTCTTTAAATATATGCTTATATAATTTATTTTTAACTGAAACAATTTTGTGAAAAAAACAAAGTAGAAACTGAAGCGCAAACAGTCCCATGATCACAGATTTGGTGCCTTAGAAACCCCAAAACACATTTGGAGTTTAAGTTTATTTTCATGTATACCCGTTTGACATAAAGCAAGTGTGGCAAGCTCCATTTTTTTCTGTGACTTGAATTTGGAAAGATAGTTAGGCTGTAAAATGCCGAAAGAAGAAACAACTGGGCAGTCAGAGTTACTAATCTTAGGAAGGATTCCAGAACTACTTTCTTACCTTAATGTATCTAGGTCACATTTCATTAGGCTAAATATACAATGTATACTAGTTTGAACATTATCTTTTTCAAATAGAGTTAGCTACTCTGTTTATAAAATAATGTTACAAATCCCTATTCAACTTCTAAGGTGAATATACCATGTATTTGTAAAATAGCTGGTGGTTTTGGTTATTGTATAAATATGTTCATATCATCACACACACACACAGAGTTTCCTCTCATGAGATTATAGGTAGAGTTCAGGTTATTCTACAACTTCATAAAACAAAGATTAAACTCAAATACTTCAACCAAAAACTCCCCTAGAGAAAAACTATAGTGTGCATGTTATTGAAGGGTAGGTGGCTACCGGACCAGCAGATTTTGTCACGTTCTGTAAATGACAGCTCTCATAATGAAAATACAAGAGTACATTACGATGTCTTCACTTGTATCATTACTTAGGCTTCATGCTCAGTATTTTTTTTATTATGATTCATTTGTGCCATGAGAAATTGAAAGCACACAAAGATTAAGCTAGATCTTTGCCTCATAGTAGTTGAGTCAGGAGTATAGCTTAAACAATATAGCCTTCAGTGTTCACATGTTCAATGACTATGTTATTTATAAAACACCTCACAAGAAAAACATGCCATAGAAAGCAACAGTAATAATCACAACAAAATTAGAAGTTGTAAGGGATCAAGTAGTTCATTCCAGGCCCTTTACCGACATTTCAGATAGAGTAAGATGTTTATTTAGTAACATTATTTGTAGCATCAAAGCTCTTCCATATTGAAAGGATGTGTAAATTGGGAAGTAATAAATGAAAACTGGGATTAAGCTACAAAGTATTCCATGATCAGAAACACAAAAGAGAAAAGAAAAAACAATTATTTCTTAGAAAAAAAATGAATTTTGCCATGGCAAATTAATTATGGATATCAAATAATTTTGCATATAGATCATTTCTTCTTGGTAGAGACTTTGTTTTTGTCACAGAGGCTTGCACAAAGATGTTCCTTAAGTAATTACTGCTTATTGTAGAGTTAAGCACTTTGGAATACAAATTGAGAACCTTGTTTCCAGAATTGAAAATGAAATGACCTTGGGCTATCACAACTGCAATCCATGCTAACAACTCTCAAATTTCTATCTCTTAGCAACTCACCCTCCATCATGGAACTCCATTGGAAGGGAAACATAGGAGAACCTTCTAATTTAGGTATTGGCAAACTATTCTTGAAGTACTTGAGAGGAGAGCAAGGAGATGTTTTAATAAAGTAGTACCACTAGCACTGTACAGAAATATCAGTTACCGGCCTACGTATATCAACAAGCTGAATTTTCTTACTCTCCCTGAAACTAGAGAGATCAACAGCGTTTGCTGCAATAGTGAAATGATAGCAGAAGAAACATGCGTCATTTCTACATGCAAGCTGAATGAGTTTAGACTCGCTGTGCTGCTCATGTCCCCATGTCCCTGTTATCTGTGACCCCTGCTCACCCATTTGAGGACAGCTCATCGGATCCTTGCATGAATACAGCGTAAGGTCAGAGCTCCTAGTTGGCCTTCACTGAATATATAACACAGACTAGAAGTATGTAGGAATTATTGTTATTTTAAATTGCAGAATACTTTAACATATCCCAGCCATTGGAAGATAAAGAGAAACGGAAGTTTTAGTATAATTTATTTTACTTTCAAGGACATTATTGAATGATGAAGTAGCACATAAAATTATTTCTGGAAGAAGAAACTTTGATTCAGACACCATGGCACAGCACATAAATAGTTGCTTGCCCAAGTAAGTCTGAACCAATTGATTTCCTTGATCATTGATAACATTTGTGCTTCGTTGCCATCTCTTAACTGTTTTTTTTCTTGCTGCAGCTCAACATCCAGAGAAGTTGAGATGAACTCTGAATATGTTCTCAACAAGCACTTCTGAACTCTATCTCATCCCTCCACACAGTAGCAAGCACTTCAAGTGGGTGGTGATATTTTTTTTCTGTTCCAACAGAGTCTCTGATTGCTCGACCATCTGACACATATCAGGAATAGGATAAAACATGACAAAAAGAAGGAGTTACAAAAACAGGCCCGACGAGGATGTGAAAACTGCTAGATGTGAAGGTGAAAGAGATGGGTTAGTATACTGGCTCTAAGTATCAGCTCACATTAGGAATAGTTCTTCTAGATCAAGAAAAACAAAAGAATCTGACTCTGATCTAAAAACACATAGTGATAACTTTAAACCAGAGATTTTGTTAGCAGAGATTTTTGACAGGGTAGGAAAAGGTCAATTAGTCTTAAGTTGTCATGTGAATTTTATTGTCGTTGCACAGTCGGCTGGAAAAAAAAAATTTAGGGATTTAAACTGCCTCGGCTAGTCAATCAGCCATCATTTCTGTGCCAACCATTGCAACAATTTAACATTCAAATTATGAGTAGAAAAAGTTAGAGCTCTTTAATAAGCTCCAGAGGAAGCAGAAAGTGTCTCATCTCGCTGCTGTTTATAGTGCTGCACACACCAAAGTTAATAGAATAGAAGATACGTGAGTGGATAAACACACACAGCAATCGATAAATGAAGGCAAGACTATGTCAGAAAGTTCTTATATTGTTCACTGTTGCTCATGTGGTCTCTCCTTAACTCTCAGAAACCTCACCACCATGTAGTAGTCTTAAGTGATCTTTCCACAATTCAGATCTGATCATGTCACTGCTTAACTGAACTCCTTGTGACAGTCCCCATTACTTACAGGGTCAGAACTAAAGCCTTTGCTTTGGTCAGTGTTCTCCACTCTTTGACTCCTGCATGGTGCTGATCCACTGTTCCTCTTTGTCCACCAACACCAGCCTGCCCTCAGTTTCTGTATTGCAGCCGATTCTGTCTGCTGTAAATCTGCCCCATCTCCCCACATGATTGGTGTGCATCTGTCCTTTACAGTAAAAGTTAGGAAGAATTTTCTCAGGAAAACTTCACCCATGAAGGATCCAGTTCTGCCCCAGCACATCAGTCTGTTAAGTTCCCTTCCTGGAAGTATTTTGTCATAGCAGCTTGCCTTCCCCCACACACCCACCCGCCCCCACCCCTTTTTGTTATTTTTCATTTTAGCCTCTGTGTGACTGTTTAACTTTGGATATCCACTTACTATTTTGTACGTTGTATGAGTGTACTGCCATGCTTGTTGTAACATTGAACCTCCTTGAATTAATGCATCATCTGATTCAGAGTAAAAGCTCAGCAGTTGTTGAAACAAGTGAATACATAATATGCACAAATTTGGTGTATATTACGAAGATAGTGTCTTCTGATGCTAAAATTAAACCTACGGTCCAACAACTGGAGTGTTACAATCATCTCAAATCTATGGAGAACTACGTGCTAAATATCATGTCATTGACTTTCTGTGCTTAAGAAAAATGATCTGACACAACAACTTATTTTAGTATCAAGGGATAGAGAAAGAAGGGGGTTTGATTAAGGTAGCTAACAAAAAATAAATTACGGTTTTTATTATTGTTAAACGATTACTCATGTGAAAGCAAAGTAGAGAGATATTTTCTTTCCATTCTTCCACTTTCCAAATGTCTGGAACACCCAAAGCTGCACCAGATTTAAGTCAGTAACCATGAACTCCATCTCCCATGAAGGGTGATGGAGCCCAAGCACTCCAGCCACAATCTGCTGCCTCCCACTGCATTGACAATAAGCTGGATCAAAAGACAAGCAGCTTGGATACAAATCAAGATTTACCTCATTCAGGGTCATGTTCATGCCAGGCATGATGTTCTTTGATTCTCAATGGGGAAGATTCATTCTGCAACTTGAGTGAATTGGTAATGGTGGAGGTCAATGAACTCTTTGCCTTAAAGAATAAAGTAACATGGATCCCTGCAATTAACCATCTGAAAAAGTTATAGTATTCTTTGTCTATTGTGGAATTATCTGGTCTGACTCAGTTCTTGAGAACTCAGAAATGATGGACTAATTAACAGCCTACAAGAACCCATATGAACATAGGATCTGTAAGTATTCCTAAAAGGATCTTTTAATAAAGGAGTAGGTTACTGAAATATAACATGATTTCTATTTTTATATATTCTTACTTTATACTACTTCTCTTTATTTACTAATTTCCTTAGCACTTTTATTACAAATGTGAAGTTTGTGTTTTTCTCAAAATCTAAGCTTTTGAGTCGTATGAACACTTTTTTCATATCATACTTCTCTAAATATTGAAGTAACTTATCTAAGGGATGTATTTTATATCATGTAACTATCTAGTCATGTGCATACATGTATAAATATGTATTAATATCATAAGAAGAACGAATCAATTTAGCTTCCAGGGCCAATAAATTGCATGATGTACATATGTCGTTTGATACTTGTTTTTGCATGTAAAGATATACTGATATATACTTGCTTATATTTTGCATGTTGTGTAGTGATTACTTGCATGCTATAACAGAGCTGAGTAACTAGGGCAGAGACAAACAGAACAAAAACCCTAAAATATCTCCCTCTAGTTCTAAGACTAGAAGTTTGCCCCCACCTCTGCATTGAGTCAAAGAGTAGCACATATAAACTGAGTAGCAGCTCAGAAAACTTGAACAGTATAGTAGAATGGTTCCTTTATAACCTTTTAGCCTTTCTCCTGTGTCCTTGTGCCATGCTCTTCCTTCCGCTTTACACTCAGTTGGAATACTATTCTCAGGTTTTCCCTCAAGTGGAGTGTGAGTTACTTTAAGGTTATTTATCTAACTAATTTTACATCTTTGCCTACCTTCATTTAGCACAGTTATAGAGTCTCAGTGAAATTTTGATGAAAAACTAGACAATTTGAACAATAAATATCATTGACTCCCATAATGAACAGTGTATTTGCCATGGAGTTTAGCTCCTGAAATAAATTTTCTCTGAGAGGTGAAAGTTTTTTATAGGGAAACATTTATTTCCAGCTGATAGTTCTGTTAACACTCATATTGGTGTTACCTACTAATTGTTACCTATCCATAATGAAGGAATTTCATTGTATTAAGGCTACTTTACCATCTGCTGCCATAGGGTGTTCTGCAATTCTTTTTACAAACAAAACGCACTGAACTAGATACAAATTCTTAGCAGTTGAGATTCGATCAAAGTATCCAAAAATCATGATATAGAAATCCAAAATAGGTCCTGGTACTGTGGCCTAGTGGCTAAAGTCCTCGCTTTGAATGCACCAGGATCACATGTGGGCACCAGTTCTAATCCTGGCAGCCCTGCTTCCCATCCAGATTCCAGGCTCCTGGCTTTGAATACGCTCAGCTCCAGCCATTGCAGGCACTTGGGAAGTGAATCAAAGCACAGAAGATCTTCCTCTCTGTCTCTTTTCTGTATATCTGACTTTCCAATAAAAATAAAATAAACCTCTTTTTTTTTTTAAAAAATCCAATCTAAACACCAGAAAATTATTTTTTAAGTATCATTATCTTCTTCTTATCAAAAATTGACAAAATCAAAATCTAATATGTTGTTTCTCTACAAATGAACATGAACTCCCAAGCTTTTGTTTTTCTGTAATATTCTGTAGAAGGCATGACTATCTGAATACATGGATATGCACATGGAGAAAAAAACAGAAAGAAAGAGAAATGAATTTGAACGAAATATTAGTGTAACTAATAATCTATTTGTAAGAATAGTTAAGAATAGACAAAACTTTAAGGCAAATAAAGCAAGACAGCCATCATTTTGTTCCTGTAATATCGGTTGTAGGGCATTCAATGCTTCCAAGGATGAATCCCACCCTAGGCTGTTAAAATAACTGGAGCAGAATAATACAGAGTCTTCCAGAAACATACTTTGGTATCAAACCTCAAGTCAGCCTTGCTGTGCTGCTCTGATCTGACACTGTATACAATAGCAATAAAATTGGTTGGTTGAAATTAAGACTCAATCAATACTTGATTCTTATTTTTTTCCACCTTATTCTCCCACCCCTGAATCTTACTTTTATTCCCTTCTTTATACTATGCCCTCCTTTGAGAACAGTTTTGTATTTTACTCATCTATTTTCTCTTAGGACCACAAACATAGTTATCTCATTTCCTTGTTTATTCCAATGTGTATTCTTTTAATTTTTCTCTACCTGTAAAGAATACAGTCTATTAACTCGCAAAGTCCTCTGGAAGGTTAGCAAATTGTGATGGAAGAAGAAAGTGATTTTTTTTTAGCATCACAGACTGAACCATCGCAATGGACATTAAATGCCACTTAAAACTGGTCTGCTATCCCTTTCAACCTCGGATCATATAGGATATGCAAAACTGGATAACTTTCAGATAACATTGGTGTTATTCATTAGATCATCTACAAACTCATTGAAAAACCCTCTCAAAAATCTTCCTTGCCCACCACCACTGCTACAAGGTGATTTGTTCAATTTCTTTAATAGATGCGATACTTAAATAGGTAGTACAATATATAATATATGAGTACGTTAAATTGAACTAACACCTTAGAAAAATTTAATTAGCTTAAAAAATGATTAAATACGAATTAACTACTTTGGTTTAATTAATTAGCATATAACTTATGAGAGCAACTTTTCTATTCTTGATTTTAATGCTTGGTATCGTAGATGTGTCAAAATTTAAGATGAATCTAAATGGATTCAAAGTTTTTGCATAAATAAAGCTCATGAGAGGAAGTTTGCTGTCCCCCGGGTTCCCCAGGTCACCTCTAGGCTCCTAGACCTGGGAACATACTGCAGGTAGAATCAAAGACTACCACATACTACCATGAGGACCTATTGTGTTCTCAGAATAAAACTTCATAGAAAAGTCTATTCCATTGATTTAAGAATGAACCTCTGAACAAATTAAGATATTCTCTGACTACACCTGCCTCTTAATAAATCTTCAACATGGCAAACTTTGGTGTAAGATCACGTTTTCTGTGTGAGTTAGCAGATACGCTGATAACTTCCTCTAACCAGAAGTGGTTACCGGTATTTATCAAAAGAACCTGACACTCACTAAAGGAAAAAAAAAAATGGTTTGGCATGCCTTTATGATCTGAAACTGTAGATAGGAAATGTGGAGTTTGAAAATGAGAGAGCAAGGAGTGAGCATCTGCTATTTAAGAAAATGTTGCCAGGGCTTTATCAGTTGTCATGGGGAAAAGTGTAGCAATAATGACATACCTTGGCAGAAGCTAAGTTTTGAAAAGGGAAAGCTTATTCACACCTGGCCTAGCTTCCTTGATTTGGACAAGATCTCCCTGGAGGAACAACAACAAAAAAAAGTTCATAACACAAGTACAAGAGCTTGAGGCAGAAAAAGGATTTTATTTTTAGAACACTAGTAGTTAATATGGGAAGAACTCTCGAATGTGGCTGGTAGTATACACAAAACAGAAGCCAGAGATATTTTCGATTTCTTCCCCAAAGAAATAGCATGATACATGATTACACGAATAGGACCGGCATCTGCATTATAGATTTATGGCCCTGAATCAGAGCTTAAGAGAAAGCTGAAAGGTTAGCAAGTCAAAGCTACTGGCCAAGGAATCATTTGACTATCACAATCTCTACTGGGGAAAGGGCATGATTAATGAGTTAGTAGCCATGGTTGAGAAGGCTAGAACATTCAAAGAACAGAAAACAGAGTAGATCATTTCACCATCTGCCCTTAGGAATTTTATATGTCATAACCACTTACAGATGTACTTCCTGCTGCATTTGACTTGAATAGATTCTTGACTTGAAAAGCCTCTGTTTCTTATTCATCTTCTCATTGTTCAAAAATAGTAGATACAATTGGAAGTGGTTGATTTTTTTTATTTGACTGAAATTTTTGCTGCCATCTCAGGATGCCAGGGAAAGAAACATCCGGAATTCATTTTGTCATTCACTTATGATTTCTACTGTAATCTACAGTAAAAGCTAGATGTGTATAGGCAATCTCTTCCATTCCCTTCCCTACTTAAAAACTAGTCAAGGGAATCCTCTGATTTTTGTTTTGCTTAAGAACCCTAGATTAGCCAACTAAGACTCTCAAGTTTAATAAACATCATGACAATAATCTAAAGACTCTTAACAACTTATTTTGATTGCAATTTCCAAATTCAAAAAAAATGTTTAAATAATCATGCCTGTAGTCCGAATTCTTGTATATTCATCAGCATTGAACCATTGCTTTTTTATGTCAAAATTCTATATATGCACTCTTTTTAGGTGTATTAAAAAAATTTCTAAAAAACATTCTTGTTTTTTTAAAATTGAAGAAGATTTTTTTGAGGTCACATTTTTTTAAAATTGACAAAAAAAGAAAATCCCCCCCCCCTTTAAAAATATTGTTTACATAGTTGATAAGGATGCAAGCCTGTAAGGGCCTCCCATCAGAGGTGAGTTGGGGTCAGGTATGAAGGAAGGTGGGTAGGACGTCAGTTTAATTTCTTTTTTCATGTCTGCAAGCAAGGAGAGGAAGGAGTCTGCTCCTTGATGTCAAACCCCATCGGCACCTGGGATGAGGGATGATGCTCTGAAGACACGCCAGAGACACCAATATCGGGCAGATTATTCTGAAGATTTGTTACTTGAGTGGCTTGGTAGTTCTGAGTTGTTAGTTTTGTTGCTCCAAGGTTGAGAAAATGTTTCCAAGGTCTATTGGTTGACAAAGTCCACCTTAGTGCATCCACACACCCACACACTATCCCTGAAGCTTGGCTAGAACTGTCCAACCTGCTCTGCTTTCAACCCTCTTGCAAAGTAATCAGTAACATTTCCTTTCATTTATAAATCATACAAAAAAAAAAAAAACACACAAAAAACAACTCTGTAAACGGACCAGAAGTCCTGAAGTCCTATGGCTCTCCACAATCCAAAGATTCTGATGGTGCAACTCAGGATGCCTCAGATTAATGCCCAAGCTGCTAAAGCCAGCAGTCAATATATAAGGATATTAGTTGTGTCTAAGAGTCCCTGCATAAATTCGCTGAATGCTTCCATCAGTGTCATCTGGTGGCAATGTAGCAATGTAGGAAGGAGACCTTTAATTAAAAATGAGACCTATTTTGGCTGTGGTAAAGGAATTAAATCCTCCATTTTTAGCAAAATTTGATAATAGTTCAGATTGAGCCCCTGTTCTAAACACATCACTGTACAGGGAAATTTATATGCAGCTTCTCACAGATTTTCTGCAATTCCCTTCTCAAATGTTATTGCTGCTTTAAAGCATAAGATTCATCCAGGTCAAGTAGTTCTAACATTCGTTCAAAGTATCTGGCAGAATTCTAACCATTTCTGCCTTCATCAGCCCACTCCTCTGTTAAAAATAACAGAGTAACATTATATTATATTATTATAGAAAGAGCTCTAATACAGACTGGTCTTCAATGTTATTCTATTTAGTTGTTTGCTTTTAATTAAAAATAAAAATAGTTTTATGAGATTCTAAAACAGATTTTTAGGTATCGCACCTAGTGTTCCTAAAGTTGTATTGGCTCCACAGAGACAAGATTTAAACTTAGGTCAGTGGGATAAGTCCAAAAAATAAATTGTCCCACACCTTCCCCTCATCTTAGACATTACTACGTCACAAATCTCATAAAACTCTTTTCATTTCTCCCAAACTGACTTAATAGTAAAGAGTAATAATAGCCTTATTAACCAAAATCTACAAGTTTGTTGAACATTGATTTTTTTTTACTTGCAGAGTATAATGTGTCCAGAATTAATTTAGTTTTTTACAAAGAAAATTGTCACAGTATGTTCAACGCTGCAGCAGATAAGAAAATATGTTCCTCACAGTTGTTTAAACTCTTAAAGCAGCAAAGAACAAAGATGCCTAACATATCTTTAGCACTCATTTCTGTCATTGAACCAAAACTGCATGCAGGTGCAAGTGGCTATTTAAAGAAAATTGTAAATGGCTTTCATATCTTATCAATATAGTGAGGACATATAAATAGTCGCACATGGCAGATAATTAGTTTATGCTAACACATTATTGTGCTTACAAGCATCTGGATACCAACTACTTGGCAAAAGAGCAAAGGGAAGTCATGGCTAGCAAAATACTATGAAGTTATTTGCAAAATGCTGAGCAGTGAGTATTCAAGTGACAAAGAAAAAATCTGAAACTTGAATTAATGGGAATGACTTAACCTAACCAAGAATTCCAGAGAAAAAGTAGTCGTGACAACAGTCATACCTAATATCACTGTTTTATGAGATCTGCTTTGTTTTATTTTTATTACTTTTTTCAAAAAATATTAGGAGAAACAAATTCACAGATATAAGTTTACTTTAAAATTCATGGCAAATGGGATTTCATTCCAAGTTTATTTTTGTTGCAATAACAGAACTGGAATCTATTCAAGGGCAGTCATGTGGCACAGCTGCTACGACGTTCCTTGGGATGCCCGCATACTGTATCAGAGTACCTGGTTCAAGGTCTTGCTAATGTTGCACTATGTGAGGCATCAGGTTATGCTTCTTTATTTTTTAATTTTTTTTATTGGAAAGTCAGATATACAGAGAGGAGGAGAGACGGACAGGAAGATCTTCCCATCTGATGATTCACTCCCTAAGTGACTGCAACAGCAGGTGCTATGCCGATCCAGAGCCAGGAGTCAGGAATCTCCTCCAGGTCTCCCACATGGTTGCAGGGTCCCAAGGCTTTGGGCCGTCCTCAACTGCTTTCCCAGGCCACAAACAGGGAGCTGGATGGGAAGCAGGGCTGCCGGGATTAGAACCAGCGCCCATATGGGATCCTGGGCCTTCAAGGCGAGGACTTTAGCCACTAGGCCATGCCACCGGGCCCAGGTTATGTTTCATGAGAGACCCAAAAGGAATTCTTGGCTCCTGGGTTTCTCCTGGACCAGCACTAGTTGTTGCAAGATTTAGGGAATGAACCAGCAAGTGGAAGATTTCTCTGTCTCTCTGCCCTTCAAGCAAAATAATTGATGCTGTGACTGTTGAAAGAGATGCGAACAGCTTTTCTGTTTCCATGCTGTGCAGCACATAGATCATTGCCCCTGAATTCTCTCTAAAAATACACCAACTTGGAAGTCAGTGTGTGCTGAATAAACTTCTCTTATCCTTGTCCCTTGTCCTTTATTATGCCACTTTGATTCTTATGCTTCTACAAACAATATGTGAGGTTCATTAGCTATATCCAGAAAGATATGGTTGATTTCACCATGTCTTACCTGACTCAGACTCCAGGGATATCATCATGTGTATTCCAGTGCGTGGATCCTTGCACCCTGACGGTCTTCTTGGTTTATGAACTGGCTAGAACTCAACTCTCCACACACTTAGTGCCAGCAGCTGAGCAGCATTATGTATCTAGAAATACACAAAATGTCATCACCACAACCTTGAGAAGGCCCTGGACAGAGCAATCCTACCGTATTTCTTTCAGATGCTTTCTTTTTCACAGTTGGCTACATGGATATTTCACAATTTCTTGTTTTTCTCAGACATCCACAATTAATCGTAGCCTCACTATCTGTTTATGCAATAACACAGTGGGAGATAAAGTATCATGGTTGGGTCTCTTAAGTATGTAAGAAGCTATTACTTGGCATCCACTGGAAAGACAAAAACAAACTTTAAATGCCCAGTGTAAGGGAAAAAATACAGGTGGGACACTGAACTGCAAAGAGCAAGATGTGTATATTTACAATGTGATGTCCATCATATTGTAATGTTCAACTAATAAGGGGTGGTATCTCTCTCTCCCTGTTTTTCTCCCTCTTCTTTCCTTTTTCCATTGATTTTTCTCTCATCCTCTCTGTCTCTTGTTCTGACATTCAAACTTTAAAAAATAAAGATATCCAAACTTATGTCTCTATGACACCAGTTTCTACTAAACCTTGGAGAACATCACCGCTTACCAACATCATACCTATGATATGTTCTTTCAGTTTTATCCCAGAAATTCCATGAGTCAGAAATGCGAAAAATATCACCCAAGATGATGTGAGGGCTTTTTTTTTTTCCTTTTTGTGATTTTATTGGACTTTTAGACTTGAAAGACCTGCTTTTTAACTATCTTGGAAAGCTCTCTCATTTAAGACGCTGTGGGAAACTAAATAAAACACCATCTGTTGACACTGTGGAATCAAGCACCCTCCTGACAGCATATTGGAACATAACCTTTTTTCTTTATTATTTATCTATTATATTTCGAATCTGTTTCCTGCATTCCTCTAGCCCCTGTACTCACTGAGATATCAAGTCATGCAAGGTTACATGCAAGTAGATTTGTTCAATCGTCAGGTTTTCTGAGGTATAATATCTTATGTGCTCTCCAACGAATCCGTTATGTATCATTACTCATTCATACTCTTTGCCCTAAAAATCACTCCCTGGGCATGCTCTTCAATCCTATTCAATAGAATGCCAATTAATAATCATCCTTAAGCCACTTTTGTTTGGTCATCCATTTTTACTTCTAAACACTGTTGCTATAACTAGAAACTATTCAGAGCAGTCCTAATTTTGAAAGCAGATCTATCAATTCTATTGAAAAGGATACTGCTTTTTAAAAATCTATCACTGATGGGCCCGGCGCGGTGGCGCAAGTGGTTAAGTCCTCACCTAGCACGCCCGGGATCCCATATGGGCGCCGGTTCTAATCCCGGCAGCCCCACTTCCTTTCCAGCTCCCTGCCTGTGGCCCGGAAAGCAGTCGAGGACGGCCCAAGGCTTTGGGACCCTGCACCCGCATGGGAGACCCAGAGGAGGCTCCTGGCTTCGGATCGGCATAGCATCGACCGTTGCGCTCACTTGGGGAGTGAATCATCGGATGGAAGATCTTCCTCTCTGTCTCTCCTCTCTGTATATCCGCCTTTCCAATGAAAAAATAATAAAAATAAATCTTTAAAAAAAAAAAATCTATCACTGAGAATTGTTCCCCAATTTGATGCAGGTTTTTTGTTTTTGTGCTTTACTTTCTAGAAATATGCATGTCTCATCATTGAGACCATAACTGAATAAAATTAGCATGTATTCAAGGTGTGTTGTCAAAATAAGCTTTGACATAATAAACAATGAGATGGCTAATCGACGGTGTTTGTTCTATAATTTGAATTCATCAGGACTTCTTTGACGTAGAGGAGATACAGGAAAGAGCAGGTCTTGCTGATAACTGGTAACGGGACAGTAGTTCTGTGGTTCCAATTCAAACAAAAACTTGGAAGAGTATAGCCTTTCACTCTATCTTTTTAGCTTTTTAAAAATTATTTTATTTCACAGGTTGGATGTTTGGAAAATTAACCTCCTGTTTCACTGACCCAGTAGGGAAGGAAGTAAGGCATGAGAACTACGGATTCAGTCTGGGAATGTGGGGCATCATGACTGGGCAGACTACAAGCACTGGCTCATCTTCAGTGCTAAATATGCTTTTCATTTCATTTAGCATGCTGTGGGAAAGAGAGATGATCTCACCTCCATTCTATAGAAAAACAGAGACATGACTAGACAAGGTAAAATGCTATGGAGTAGGGTTAAGTAAAACCTTTATCATCAGGCAGAGACTGACTTGTGCCCCTTCCCCACTATTGATTGCACTTTTGACCTCCTTTCTGAGCCATGTTTCTATGTAAAATGCAGATGTGGCTATATTTAATTTGAAGAATTATTGGGAAGAATAAATATGGAGAGTTTCCACTTTAGAGTAAATATATAAAAACTAACAAGGAGGCATGTAATGAAACTAAGCTTGGAACTGAGCTATTTCTTTTTCATCAAATCATAGAAAACCCATTTAATATAGATTTTTAAGTTGAAATAGAATGTATGATTAGCTGTATAATTCTATACATGAGCAGACACAAATCAATTTCATTCTGAAAATTTGAAAAAGCAGAAGCATTTCTTTGTGGCTTTTTCTGTTCTTTTCTACTAAATTCATTTTTCCTTTCAGCATGCCATAAGACTCAGATATTTAATTTTGTTTTTCAAATAAACACTTAAGTCATTCATCATTTTTTTCAAAGTTAACTAGTAGAAAACATAACTGGTGAATTTATACTATTAAAATTTGTGAAATTCACTATGTATATTTTACATTGATTTTAAATGTTATTTTGACAAATTAATAATACCAAGAATCAGAAATAAGGTTTTAAAAGACACAATATGACTTGGTCTGAAATTTTATCTTCATAGTAGCCTACTTTGAAAAAAGAGAGGCTTCTGTGTCAATTTTGACCATTTTAAATAAAATTTTCTTCTTTTTAAATTTAAAATGTTTTATTTTTCATGATGTGGCTCCATAGGCACAGAGATACGTCCAAAATGAATATTTTTAATGCATTTCAAAGTTAGTTTGACAGTGCTTCCAATCAGAAGGATATATACAATTCTTGCTCATTTCTATTTTCTTATGATTTATGCATCTGGAAATTATATGTAAGACAGAGGGAAAGACAGAGGGTAAGAGGTATCTTCCTCCCTCTGGTTCACCCCGCAATTATCGGCACTAGCCAAGGCTGAGGCAGATCTAACTCCAGCTAAAGCAGTAGCCAAGAACTTCATCTGGTTCTTCTGTGTGGGTGGCAAGGGCACCTGTACCATCTTTACTTGACTTTTTCCCAGGCCACCAGCTGGAAACTCGATCTAGAATAGCCAGGACATGAACCTACATCCATATGGTATATCAAGACTGCAGGCGGCAACCTTACCATATGCAACAAGGAAAATCCCACCTATTTCTATATTAACTTCAGACAGACATTTCCATTTTTTTGGCTAATATTTTGGTATGTTCTTCGGGTTCAACTGTTATATTGTCTCTCTTCTCTGTCTTACACAAATTATATTCAAAGTGCCTCTGCATATAGTTCCAGTTTCTCTTTGAATTTCTTCTCTCTTCTTTTCCATCCTCCTTTCTCCCCTCCCTGCCTCCCTTTTCCTCAATTTCTCCGCTCTCTTCTGCAGAATGAAAGCCTGAAGAGACAAGTGAAGTGTGGAATCTGCTTAAAGCTCCTTCACAGACTGCTGTAAGTTTACCTTAGTGTTTAGTTATCTCTCCAATCCCAAATCATCAAAGTTATTTCGTCAACTCATATGCATCAATAACTAGTAAGGCATTACCTTTTGTTTTTCATATTTTGTCAGCCTACAGATTTTTCATGAAGTTTTGTATTGCCCTGATAAGTACAGCTGACCCAAACGCATATGGGAGAAATCCATTCTTGAAATAGGCAGGGAAACCTACGACAGCAGCTTCGCAACTGTGGGCATCAGTCACTGTATCTAAAGGAGAAAATGGAAAAACTTATCAGCCAGTTGGGGCCAAATAAGAACACATTTATTGTAATTATTTACAACGTGTTTATAAATTATAGGAAAATTGAATTAAATAAGTTAAAATTGGGCCCGGCGACATGGCCTAGCAGCTAAAGTCCTCGCCTTGAAGGTGCCGGGATCCCATATGGGTGCTGGTTCTAATCCCGGCAGCCCTGCTTCCCATCCAGCTCCCTGTTTGTGGCCTGGGAAAGCAGTTGAGGATGGCCCAAAGCTTTGGGATCCTGCACCCGTGTGGGAGACCTGGAGGAGGTTCCTGGCTCCTGGCTTGGGATCGGCACAGCACCAGCTGTTGCAGTCACTTAGGGAGTAAATCATCAGACGGGAAGAACTTCCTCTCTAGTTCTCCTCTTCTCTGTATATCTGGCTTTGCAATAAAAATAAATAAATCTTTAAAAAAATAAGTTAAAATGTATTTCAGTACCTGGATCTCAATGAATCTGATGGGTATAGCCCAAACATCTGGCCAATGCACCCGTAGTTTTCCTCTTTCATTGAAAGATAAGGAGTTAATTGTGAGATAATACAGCTACACAGCTGATGAACAGGAACAACAAAACCCACAATGGGCAATCCAGACAGTACTTTACGCACTGGGCTGGCTGAATGGACCGATTTCAGCCTAAATAATGCTACTGCGCAGGTTAGATCGAGTGATCATTTCTAGTTTTGGAAGTTTATAGAGAATAGGAAGAAAACGGTCAGAAAATGAAATATGAGGTCTTACATCTTCCTTCCTTCCTTCTTTCCTTTTTGTTTCCTTCCTTCCTCCTTCCTTCCTCCCTCCCTCCCTCACTCCCTCCCTCCCTCCCTTCCTTCCTTCCTTCCTTCCTTCCTTCCTTCCTTCCTTCCTTCCTTCCTTCCTTCCTTCCTTCCTTTCTTCCTTCCTTCCTTCCTCTTCCTGTCCCCTCTCATTCTCACTTAAGCTCTCTTCTCTAACAGCACACCTGCCTTGGTTTTCTCCACAGCTACTTCCTTTCCACTACTTCAAGATGATTTTCTTCTTTCTGGCACATGCCTGTCAGAGTACCTTATCTTGCAATTCTCTTAAATTTTCTCTTTTTTCCCCCAGAGTTAATCCCAGATTGGTCCATATTGTATTATTACTTGACGTAACTAGTAACTCCCCAATTTAGACCTTCAGCCTTTCCCATTTCCTGAAACCTAGGGCCCTCCATTCAGGGAACAAATACATATAACTCTAAAAGTCTCTGCTGTGGTTGGAATGTGTCCCTTTCAAAGTGGCGATGATGCCAAAGTAATGGAGTAGAGTGTTAAAGGAGTAAAGTGTCTGTGAGGTGCTTGGGCCAGGAGGGCTCTGCTTTGTTAATGGAACTCATGTCCTGTGAAAAGAGGCTTCACGTTCAGCCTCTTCCTACCGTTCCATCTTCTACATGTGAGGATGTTGCAGCAAAGTTCTAACCATCTAACGCATCTCAAACTACAGCCAGATTATTGTCTTGCGATAAGAGCATTTCCATTCTTAATAGACTTAGTCTCAGGTACTTACTATAAAATCATAAAATAGATGAAGGGCATCTCCCAAATTAAATATGTGATTCTCACTTCACTTTGCAATTAGCTCCTGTCTGCATTCCTCCTGTGAACCAACAGTGTTTCTATCTCTCGGGATGTTATTTAGCATTCAGCATTAGTCTAGGCCCCCAATCACTTAATCCACCCAAATATCCCATTGGATCACCTTTAAAATAAATCTAGACACTGTCTACTTCTCTCACCCTTTCCTATGACTGTCCTTGTTCAAAGCAGTCGTTTACATTGCACTCAGGACAGCATTCTTCTAACAATTCTATTTTCACTCCTGAAATACTTCAGAGAACTCACAGAAAAACATGATGAATTCTTCAAAAATAAGTTGCATCTAGTCCTTGCCTGTTCAAAGCAATAAATCATTTCCCATACTACAGTAATAATTTTTAGATATTAATATGTACTAGTATATGTTTGTGTTATAATAGTACTCAGTTTTGAATCTATGCAATTGCCTGTTAAGTCAGATCTGCTCTTTCTCTTTCCTATCATGGTTCCTCTACTTACTGTGTCACAGCAACAGATTTTTCCAACTAAACATCACGTAGGTACACTATAGATCCCACCTTGAGCCCTTTCTTTTGTTCTCTGCTTATAGCATCCCACCCCCCAACACAGATGATCTGACTGCTTTATACAAAAATATTTTCTGAACATCTCCCTATATCTTCTTTACTTTTCTTCCTGATGCTTATCACTTCTTGGCATTGTATTTTATGTCCACTTGATTATTTATCTTTTATTTATGTATGCAAGTGGTGCATAGACTCAGTTACAAGTGTATTTTGTCTGTTTCATCCAGTGATGGATCACAGAGCCCAGAGCAATGCCAGGCCTAGAGTGAACATCTTACGCATACTTAACATAGAGAAGGAAGGGCACTAGATAAGGTATAAGTCTTTCACTTAAAATTTTTAAGCAGTGATTTATTTGGGAGGAGAGGACACACAGACACACACACACAAACTCTGTGCTGTTTCACCTCCTTCCCCAAAAGCCTGTTGCAGTTAAGGCTTCAAAGCTAGGGATCAGAACAATATAACTCTGTTGCTTAGGTAGCAGGGACCCAATTACCTGACCCAGGACTGTGGCTTCCAAGAGTCTGCATTGGCAGGAAGCTACAGTTATGAGCCAGAGTCTGGAATTGATCCCAGGCACTCCAGGGTGGGACAGATGTCTTAACTGCTAGGTCAAATGCCTGCTTGCTGATAATGCTTAATTTAAATTACAAATAGGAGGAAAAAGACATGAAGTAGGTGAATTTGACTGCCCACTGTTATCCTCTAACATGGATAATTCAGCATTACTCTAATTTTAACCTAATATTCAGATTAATACAAAGTAAGGAGCCAAGATGAGTAAGGTATTTTGAACGGGGCTAGAACACCTAATGTGAGCTTGGCACATGACAGCATACTGGGCACAAAGAGATTGTTCAGAAACTCTCCTTGAGTGCCAACCATGTATAGTTTAAAAGACCACAAGAATAAATGTAGAACACTATGGTAAGTAAAATAATTGAAGTATGATCTTCATCAAAACTTCGTAGGGATGCAATTTAGGAAGTTATCACACTGTGCTAGTTGCAGCTGCATTGGAGAAAGCTTCACAAAGGACTTCCTCGTCAAATTAGAACTTTGGCTGAAGACCTCTATGTTTATGTAGTGACTTTCAAAAATTCATGAAGTGTGTTTTATGAAAAATGATGACAGGCTTTCAAAGTTTGGTACTGAAATAAATATATCATTTAATTCTCTTTCCCATACATTTTTTTATCTCATATCTTTTAACTTTTTATAGGTTGACTTTATAAAGAAAGTATAATTTATTCTTAGAAGGCTTCTTATTCTTCTAAAAAGCTTGCTCTAATTAATATTTCTTGATTGGATAGAAATAAATCGCTTTCTTATCAGGCTAGCCAGAAAAAAGAAGAGAAAAAAATACCATAAGCAACATACATGTCAAAAAATTTGACATCACAAGCTGAATTTTACAATGATGTTCATGTGAAACTTATCAGGAATTCTGGACACTTCAGTGACTTAGTGTTTCATATGTATTAAGCTCAATTAAACATATTACATAGATGAGTCTATTTATATATATGTTGTATATATTTTGTATGATGTTACATAATTATTCATGTATGTACACAGAATGATGATGTAAAACATAGTTTCTTTTATCCCATTTTTAAAACACGTTCACACACACGTTACTCATGAATTGAAACATGTTTTTACCACTTTAAACTCAGGTTGAATAATTTACAATTATCAGAAAGCACCAAGAATCACTAAAATGAGTACACATTATCTTCTCTCATACCTGACATGTAACCATCCTCTTTTCTGGAGAGGGAGAGAGAGGGAGACGCCATGCATTGATTCAACCCCCAAATTCCCACGACAGAACACACCCAGTGACACTGGAGAAGACTGAAGTTCATTTCCATTTCTCACACAGGTGATAAAACCCAATTCCATTGAACCACCACCTGAGATCCCTCAGGACAGATTTGCAAGGAACTGAACTTGAAAGTGGAGCAGGAGCTTAAAAAGCAGGCAGTTCAATGCAGTAGTGTGTTAACTGTTGTGCTAACTGTTGTGTCAGAAGCCCTCCCTATTTCAAACTTTTATTCTATATGCATAAGGCAATGATGACACATGGACAAATCTTTTCCAGTGTAGCTAACTGGCAATAGAACATTTCCAGCAGTATCTTTGGACACAGCTCTGTGCCGCTACAATTGATTACATATTTTTTTCAATTATGTATTTTTTAAATTTATCTATTGATTTATTGAAAGGCAGAGAAGAAAAGTTGGGAATAAAGGAATCTCCCAACGACCAATCCACTCACAAATAGATGCAACAATCAAGTCTGGGCCAACAAAACCTAGAAGCCAGGTACTCCTCCTTGGTTTTCTCCTTGGTGCCAGTGCCTCATGTACTTGAACCGCCTTTTGTTGCCTTCACAAGCACTTTGGGTGGGAAGGAGTGTAGCCAGTACTCAAACTGGTGATATGGGATACGAGATGTCACAAATTAAAGCCTGATCTGCAGAACTACAACGGTGCTGGCAACAAACAAGACGAAACAAAAAAGCACTTTGATCTACTTAGGTGAAAGTTGAATAAAAGAGAAGAAAGGGATAGTCAATTATTTACTTTACATGTTGGTCAAAGAAAATACCTAAATGAAACTTCATTGTTTTACAAATGAGCCCTACAGAACTTTCCATGTTTAGTCATAGGCAATATTTTAATTCAAACCATATATATATATAATTTATGGTTATTACAGCTGTTAAAATGTTCTGGCAGAGGATACCAACCACTCTGGTGTCTCCAAGAGTCAGGAAATGGTTACATGTTTGCAATTCTTTGGGAAAAAAAATGAGGTGACATTTGCTCATTTCAGGTGTTATTTCACTGATGGTCATTTAAACTCCTAATATATTGAAGAGTCTCAATTTTGTTCTGATTTCTACCCTTACATCTCAATCCAGAAGTATTTTACATAATTTTATTAAGGTACATTTGAAAGTTAAAATGCACATAATAAGACATGCAACTTGTTGATTCTATATATATATAGAATGTAGTAATAACAATAATCAAATTAATTAACACAGCTATCATCTCAATTATCCTTTACTGTTATTGTTGCTAGATCATTTAAAATACATTTCCTTACAAGTTGCAAATATATACAAATTGTTGCTTATAATAGTGACCTCAATGAATATTAGACCTCTAGAGAGCTCATTTTTTTGGAAATTTGTTTTTATTTTAAAGGTAATTTTTTTTTTTACAGAGAAGAAGAGGCAGAGAGAGAAAAATCTTCCACCTGCTGGTTCACTCTCCAAATGACCACTTAGCCAGAGCTGAGTTGATCTAAAGCTGGTAGCCGGGAGTTTATTTCCAGCCTCCCATACGGGTGCAAGGTCCCAAGGCTTTGCATCGTCATTCTCTGCTTTCTCTGTCCAGAGCCAGAGCTGGATTAAGAAGTGGAGCAGCCAGCCCTGCACAATAGCCTAGTGGCTAAATCCTCACCTTACTACTTCCCGGATCCTATATGGGCATCAGTTCTTGTCTTAGCTATTCCACTTCCCATCTAGCTCCCTGCATGTGGCCTGGGAGAGCAGAAAAGGATGATCCAAAGCAACTTGAGCTAATAAAACATGAGAAATGTTTGGGGATTCCTGGAAAAAAAAAACTATTAACTCTTAGACACACCAAAGGAAAATATATTTTGCTTTTTCCCATTGGACATCATGGTATGTTCAACAAAGGGATAGATCTGAGGTAGACATGTTGTAACTAAGACACTAACCCTGACAAATGACATTACATGAAGGCATGGGAACAGAATGATAGAAGACCTGAATGAGATCATTGACACACAATTAACTAAGTGCAGGTGGTTGTGGTAGCTTAGTGACTAAATCCTCATCTTGTATGCATTGGAATCCCATTTTGGGTGCTGGTTTGTATGCTGGCTGTTCTACTTCCCACCCAGTTCCTTACTTGTAGGCTGGGACAACAGTAGGGTATGGCCCAGGCTTAGGGATTCTGCACCTGTGTGAGCAACCCTGAAGAAGCCATGGCTCCAGGCTTCAGATTGCCTCAGCTCCATTGCTGTTCACTTGCGCAGTGAATTTGCAGACATAGATCTATTTCTCTTTATTTCTATATATTTGCCTTTACAATAAAAAAGAAAAATGAATATTAAAATTTTTTTTTAAAAAGTAAGTATGAATCTACTCTATTCTGAACTTTTCCTTTGGGAAGATTGTCTCCTGGGATAACTAACTGAACCTACAGGTTAATATGCTAGTGCCCACGTTGGAGTACCGGGGATCGATTTCTGTCTTCGGTTCCTCACTTCATCTTTACACTTCCGTGAACAATGAGATGATCTGAATCGAGTCCCCCTGCCACTCCCTGCCTTCATGCCAGCCCCACCCTGGCTTTTGTGGGCTTTTGGAGAGTGAATCAGCAGATGGGAACTCTGCTGTGTATGAGTCTTTCTTTATCATTAAAATAACCACATGGCTAAATTTATGTACTACTTATTATTGGAGCTCTTTTGTTCCTTGCAGCCAAACCATGAATGTATTCCAGACTTAAAAGTAGAACAGGTAACAGTTTTTTAAATGTATTATTAAATTTCAAATAGTACAACACCCAAATTTATCTACCACCCTTCAAATTCAGGGTTTTTTTATTCTTAATTCTCACACCTAGATAAGGAGATACACTGCAAACATATTGCAGCTGCTGACTGACTCAGCCTAGGAAGTTTCCTGTCAGGACTTATGTGCTGTTGTAGTCCCTCTCATCAAACATTCACCCCAGGACATGGAACATACACATTACAGATATTTATTACACATGCATCTGTGAAACTAAATTATAAGGAAGATAGTAAAACCTCTGGAACATGATCTGGGCTTTTACAATGCTGACCACCGAGCAAAAAAGCATGAATTAATTTTGAAAGCATGACATAAAGGAATGTATAATGAAAACAAGACAATAAGAACATAGTTAAAATGCAAACGCCAAATACACTGTGTAAAAATAAATTCTAGGACAGGAGTTTTTGTTCAAATACTTTCTGGATTCCCTGAATTCCACACTAAGGGGCCTGATTCAAGCTCCTCTGTTCCTGATCCATCTCTCTGCTAATGCACATGGTGGGCACAGGAAAATGGGTCAAGGAATTGGGCCTCTGCCATCCATGCGAGACACTTGGATTGGGTTCTGGGCTCCTTTCTTCGAACTGACTCAACATTAATAGTTGTGGGCACTTAAGCAGTAAACTGAATGAGAACTCATTCACTTTTTTCTTGCTGAGTCTCACTTTGCTTTTCACAGAAATAAATAAATCTTTTTTTAAAAAAATCCCATGAACTGGAAGAGGAGAAAAAAAAATCCACATATTCTAGAGCACTCAATAGAGACGTTAGCATTTGTGATATGACTGTTGGACAAGTAAGTAAAGATGATTCAGAAAGGCAGAAAGATTTTTCAGTGTCTTCCTACAAATCTGCAAGGGTTTATGTTGAATTAAGTAGGGGATACTTAGAGAACATGAAATAGAAGGAATGATTCAAAGTAAGGAACAGAGATGAGCATACACACACATTTTGACTGACTGTGGAAGATTTGAACATCAGACTCAGAAATCTGACCTTGATCCTGTAAGTGATAATGTCACTGGAGGTTTTAAACAGGGGGAAAACAATATTATTAAAAAATAAACTTGGTATCAGCACCTTGGTATAAAAGGAAAAGATTAGAAAAGCAGGATGCCGCTTGATAGGTGATTAAAACTGTCTACTGCTGTGAGAAATAAATTATATTCGCCGTTCACATCCTTAAGCAAGTCACCATAAGTAGAACTAATTAAATTGAATGAAATAGAGATTAAGTGAAAGAAGAAAACCAAGTACAAAGTGCTGGATATTACAGAGATAAATAAACTAATAGATTTATCCTCTTGGAAAAGATCATAGTTGTGATGGAGGTTCATATCAACATGAAAGTTTACAGTTATAGCACAAGAGAAAAATAAAGATCAATGGCATATATATTACATATATGTATATATATTCATTTCAGAGTGTGTGTGGTTTTTTTTTTCCTTTATTTTATGATACAGCTTAATAGCCACTGAGGTCTTCCCTCCCCCTCTTCATGTCCCCTCCCCTCTGTCCTCCCCTCCAGTCTTACAATTGGTACCTTTCATGTACGCTCAGAAGTCCATCATACTGCCATTGAGGTGTCTCCCAGCAATGAGGGAAATTGGCTGCCATTTCACTAGGAGTCCATCAATGGCATATCTATTGCTCTTTCATTCCATTACTTTATCTATATTTAAAGAGTACAATATGCTCTATTGAAATTTTGATGACAGCGTTTAGAGGTTTTATTAATTACTTTAATCTGAGAGGCAGAGAGATAGAAATAGACAAGCATTTGCAGGTTCACACCTCAAACATTTAGGAACCAGGAAGTCCATCTTTGATTCCCACATACAGTGCAGGGACCCAAGCACTAGCTGCTTCTTAGAGTATGCCATAGCAGGTAGCTGGAATTAACACTCAGATAAGGCACTTCAACTTGGGATGAGAAGCAAACCAAGAAGCATCTTGAGTCTGTGCCACTTGCCTGCCTCCAACACAAAGTTTTGACATATTTATATATATAGAAATACTTCTTATCATCAAGCAATCAACACATCCACCATCTCAGTTACTCTTTTTTGTATGTGCGTGTGGGTGTGACAAGAACACCCACAGTCGGCTTGTTCTTTGCAAAAATCTTCAATCTGATACAGTATTGTTAACCACAAGTATTTACTCTACCTTTGTTTATTAATACCCTATGTATCTTCCACAGTAAACGTCTCCCCAATTACTGACTAGCCCCTCTCCCTGCTAACTACTGTTTTATTCTCTATACTTAAGTATGCATTTTTCTTGTATTCCATACGTAAGTTAACGCAGTGCTTTTCATTCTTAGTCTGATTTCACTTAGCACAATGTCTTACAGGTTCCATGTTCTATCACATGGCAGAACCCTTTTATAAGCAAATAATGTTTTTTGCCCAAAATAACAATTTTTACTATTCAAAAAATTTGCACTAAAATAAGATTATCATGCACTTTTATGTTCCAAAATACTTTTGAAAGGTGTGTGTGTGTGTGTGTGTGTGTGTGTGTGTGTGTGTGTGTGCAATAGTCTAATGAATGGGGGTGTACATACTTTATGAGGAAGTTATTGTATGTCTTCTGGATATACACTCAGAAAGAGATCATTGAATCATATTGTACATCTGTATTTTTATTCCTTAAGAGATTCATGTGGTTTGATGACGGTTACACCAAATAGATACTTTCAACAACAACATACCGAAGTTTCCTTCTCTCCACACTTTGCCAACACTTTTTAAAGAATTGCAGAAAGCCATTGTAACAGGTGTAAGTTGATAACTCATAGAGGCTTTGCATTGAATTTTCCTGATCGCTAGTGCTGTTGAGCACATTTAAAGATACTAACTGTCCATTTTGTGGCTTCTTTGGAGAAATGTTTATATGGATAGCTTTGCCATTTTTAAAATTTGGCTGTTTTTTTCCTATTTAATTATGTGACATTTTCCCTATTTGTTGGATAGTTACATTGCATCAGACAGATGATTTTAAATGTGCTATCCTTATCTGTACATTGCCTTTTCACGTGGCTGAATATTTTCTTTTCTTGGCAGAAGACGTTTACTTTGACATAGTCCCTTTAATTCTGTGGTCTCTGTGTTTGAGTGACATGCCCTCTGAAAATCATTATCCAAATGAATGTCACATCATTTTTCACTTAGATTTTCTGTTAGGATTTTGAAAGTTTTAGGTTGTATATTTAGGTTTTTGTCCACTTTCTTGGAGTTAATCTATTGCACTTGGATCTGTCACAACTGTTCAAGGTAAATATGCCTTCTGTTTAGTTGTTCTACACAGAATAGAAATAACCTTCATGAAAAATATCACTTCTTCATAAGAATTTTTTTGTTAGGATATGGAGTATTATTTTATACCCCATAAGTATTTAATCTTGAGATGTGTTTGCTTATACAGTCTTTCATTATGAAATTTGTTTTTCATCCAAGCATTTACACACTTGCTTATATTTGTATTCAACAAACATTCAGATCCTCTTCTGTACTTGATATTGAGTGCTTGTAATAGAGAAACCAGAAATGCATGAACTGCGCAGACTTTCTCCCCGGAATCACAGTCTTGCTGAAAATGGACTTCATGACTAACTATGAACTACTAAAACCTACATTGTAGCAAGGTTTATAATTCAAACAATCAAGATTTTTCTGAGAGCGTGGTCTAGAGTAAACTGACCCACCCTGCAAGGTGTCTCATCAAAGCTATTGTAAAGAGCAAATTGTGTGTGTGGCTATTTCTAATAAAGCACTCAATGAATGCTAGCAGCAATTATCATGATTTTTGTCCTTCTCATCCTCCTTAGGGCCACTGTCGTTCTGAATCGTATAAAATAAGAAAACATCACCTAGATAGTGAGGCAGTAGGGAAGGAGGGCATTTCAGGCAGAGCAATCTCACTAATGCATAGGAATTTGGGGAAATTAAGAGCAGAGTATCTGAAGGAGGCATGGCGCTCTCGAGCTGTCTTCCGATAATGGCTTCTTACTGACCAGCATCTTCTCTGGGTGCAAGCACTTACTGCTCTCCTCCCTTATCTTTATGTTTCTTACTCCATGCAGAATGTATTTCCATTACAAACAGCAAACTCCGTGTCTAATCACATTGTGGCAACAGAAAACATGTTTCATCACGTTCACTGAACAGTGAGAAAATGATTCTGATTCAAGGTTAAAAAAAAATCTCCCATTAAGTAAGAACCAGAAAGCCATAAATCCTCCTGTGAATTCCTGTTTTATACCATACACACACACACACACACACACACACACTCTAAACAGCTAAGATGCTCTCAAATTTTCTCTGAAGTGATTCATATTCCTGGGCCATGTTCCAGGGTGTTTTATCAACTTTAACATGATTTAGATATCTTTCATGTCTTTTTAGATTTTTCAACTTATAAATATCTTATGGAGTACTGAATTTCATAGGAAAGCTCTACCTTATAAATAGGTGTTATTTTTCTTTACTAAAAGTCCTTCCAGCGTCAGATTATACTCATCAGTTCTGGCATTACAGGAACTTGAACTCAAAGCCCGCAGGAGAAGTTCTGTAAGGTGGTGGTTTTAAACTAACTGTGAGAGAAAACCGGGTGTTTTTCTTTGTCCCTTTATTCTGTTAAGAATGATACTTTCATAAAATGAAAAAAAAAAGTTAATTACAAAAATGCCATGTTTCTGTAAATGTCTTTAGCACACAGCATGACTCTCATCTTTGCAGCAAGCCAGTAAGCAAAGCTGGCCGACTAGCATCATTCTTCTGCCCACACTTTGAGCAACACTAGAAGAGGACTGGAGACACGATGGACAACCTTTCAGAGATATTTGTGTTTCAGAAGAAAATTGTAAAATATGAGAAGGCCAACAGATTCCAAACAAGTTACTTTGTAATTCCAAATAGATGACTTTTTCTTGCACTCAACAAAGTCTACCTTGCACTACCATTGTAATTGCAGAGAACAGCACTACTTGAAAGCTCAGTCTGGGACAGCTGGTCTTCGAAAGTTCTCCATCTTAGACAACTGAAGCTCTGTGCTCACTGGACATATTTCTCTCAGAGAGAGATTACTTTTGTAGTAAAAATGCAATCTATGGAGATGATTAAAACATGGAGTACATTCCCAACTGCTTCTGATTTTCCAATTTCCTCTGATTAGCCAAGTAGGCCAGAGCTAAATATGGGAAGAGAAAGAAAAACTATTTTTTTTCTAGAGGTACAGATGAAAAAATAAATGTGAATAAAATGTTTATGTATTTTCCCATTTTTGTCATCATGTAAGTGTTAACATTGTGGGATTTTAAAAATTGTTTTTACTATCAGATATGTGTTCATTGTGCAATGATTCAGAAACTATAGCCCAAGATACATTTTTGAGTAGAGACAGTGAGATTAAAGTTGCTTAAATGAAGAAATAATTGAGCATGGAGCAATTGTAAGAAGCAAACTTTTGAAATATATACATTATCCATGAGGGGAAGACAAATTCATCGGGTGAGTTACCTTAAAACATGATGTAGAAGGAGAAGGAGGAGACGAGAAATTACATCAGCTTTCCCACATAAAATAAGCAATATTGAAAAATTTTTCGTAATTTTCATAAGAAATGAAATGTATTAATATGAAAAGGGTATGCAAATGATTAGAATGGAGAATTTGAGAAAAGCAGAGGCAATTTTTTAGACCAGATATTACAGCGGGCATGCCAACAGATCACAAAGTTATGAATCATATATTCTGTGAGAACTGGCTAATTCCAAGCAGTCTGGTTTGATTCGATGAGTCATCAACATTGAGAAAATTCCCTGCAATATACAGGGAGATTCCCTGAGTCATCCTGGTGTTCCTAGGTGATCAAATAGTGTTCTACTGATAAAGTTGGAAAAGAATGTGTTTGCATTACTCTTCCAAATAAGCAGACAATATGATTATGTAAGGGTAGGAAATGACTCATCACCAATTTATGAAATTACAAACTCTTGCTGGCTGTGAAACCATTTCTTCTTCTATTTGATTTTGTTAAACACAGACTTAGATTCTTATATGATCATGATGATCATTTTAATGAAAAAGCTCCACTGCATAAAAGTCAAAACCAGGATAAAAAACAAAGTTTCCTGGTCAGATCCTGTTACCAAGTATTTGTATCACAATGACTTGGTGACTCATTACTAAGCACTAGACGCACACTTATCACTGCCCACTGAATAAATGCTACCTGGACATCCCTCTGACTCTTCAAATAAATGTAGCAAATTACAAGTTTAGTATCTTTTCTTACCACCCATGGTCTCAAATTTTGCAGATGCAATTTGTACTTCAGACACTCAAGGTAGAAATCTTAGGACAATTTCCGGTTCCTCTATCCTAATTAGGCAATATGATATCGAGGTCATTTGATATAACAATAACATTAATGAACTAGGGAATATTCCTTGAACACTTACTATGAATTAGACTCTATACTAAATACATTGTAGATTCCTTTTCATTTAAATCCTCCTCCTGAACAATCTGAGTGTAGTCACTTCATTATTGCCACTTTTCCTATGAAGAATGAAACAGCAATTGAAGAACTTATCCAAATCCATGCAGCTAACAGGTAAGGAAATTGAAATAGAACTTGTACTACTACCTCTATGCTGTATTCCTTCTCTTCCTTTGTATTCAAAATTTTTTTTTCGTCATTGAGTGTTTAATCATTTTTATTCCCTCTGAGCTTTTCCCCATACACTGGTATCCTAAATGGTATTCCAACAACATAGCCGTAAGTCATTTCATTACATAAAACGGTGTGTTATCTGCATGTAGCCCACACACATCTTCCCACAGACCTTAACTCATTGCTGCTATCAGTTTTAGTACTTTCTAAAATATAAATCCTATACGAATAGCCAGAGTGCAGTATTTAGTGAGTGATATTAGCTGACGGGCCAAAACTTTCATATTTCTGATCTAGTTCATCTTTCCCACTTTTCCTTTCCTATTTCCAGTCATTAGTGCCATTGTTTATCCTGAAGGGATTATATGTGTTTATGAGCTGGAAAGATGAGCTACATCTGCTGGACAGTGAGGACTAGAAAACTGCAAAGACTGTTATTCCAGATTACAAATGGAACGTGAGTCTTGGACCAATGAGTTGGATTTTTAGCCCAATAAGAGCAGGAACTGGAGCTGTCTCTTTTCTCTATGTCTGAATGTAGTTTACTTAAAATAGTAGTAACTGTAGCTAGAGGACTGACAGTATAGGGGAAAACAGTATTGTAGGTGGAAATGGGGAGGATGGAAATTCCTGAGGCTATAGAATTCTATCATGAAACATACAAATTGGAAAAATAATAATTCAATTGCTAATACAGACTGTGAGATCATATCATAATAAATATCAAGGTGGGAAAATATCAAGAGAACATTAAAGAAAAACTAATCAGAATAAGTTATTTTCAAAAGAAAAAAATAAAAAGTTATCCATAATTAGCTCTCTTAATGAAATATAATAATCACTCCAATTCATTAGAGGATTTGCAAAATCACAGCAAATAATTACCAGCTATTTTGTTAACCAAATTGGAAATGTAACTTCAAATTTCTTATTAATTAGAAATAATTTTGATCAATCTGAATTTTTGGCTTAGCTTTATCAGAAAATCCAGACATATGCCATTCCATTTTGTACATACTTGTTTTTATTATACAGGATGTGAGAGGAAATGCAATTATTGACAAGCCTCACATACTGCATCCTAAATAATGTGCTATGATTTTTATTTTATATTTGATAAAAATACCATTTAAAAATTACAAATGCAATGGTATGTGTCATTAAAAGAATGTTTTTCAAAATAACCAAGTAGTTTCTATTAAAAATAGAAAAGTTAGCTTACATAGATTACAAAGTAGCATTCTCTATTTTGTATTCCATACATGTCGGATGAAGGACTCAGATCCATCAGTGCATGTGTTTGGAACACTAAGAATCCCATGGCCATGACATTTTCCAGCCAGATAAAAATACACATGCATATGTCTGTATGACTCATTCTACACAACTCAAAATTGCTGAAGAGTGGGTGTAACTATGAATATTGCTGCACAATGTCGTTTTTAAAGGAAAAAAAAGGGGAAGATTCCAGTCTTTCTGGGTAACTTCAGATTAATTGAAGTATAAATTAATAAAATGCCCAACTCAAAATGCATTACAGCTATGTCTAGTGTTTGAGAACAAATGAGGCAGGATGAATAATACATAACAAAGGTGATAATTACTCTATAAGCACACATATTCTGTCTGACTACTTTTGAACTAAGTTAGGCCTTACCTCAGTCAGGATTTAAGTAAGAAATTGACTTTTTCAACTGTACTTCAACTTTACTTTAAATTGTATCTAAATTAGGATATGTGTGTTGCCCAAATAGTTTTTTTTCATTTTAAACACTATAACCTATGACATAATTATCAGCTGTGAATGAGCCAACTTGTATAAATATGAAATAATAAAATAAGGACAAATTACGATATTTCACCTTAATATATTGTTATTCTAAGTACTTTGATAAGTGAATTTATATGTAATTACTATCATCCCAACAGAAAAAGCAACATGAACTGTTTGCTATTCTTTTATTCTTTCTATTACATAAATTAGTAAAATAACAGCAAATTCCACAAAGCTGGAAAATGACATATCATAATTTTGTTCTAACTTTGATGTAAAATTCCAACTCCAAATTCATTATTGCTTCTGTAAAAAGGTTAGCTTCATTTGATAGAAGTAACGGAATTGTTGATAATATTTAAAATTCACATTAAAGGAGTTAAATGAAGATTTCAAACAAGGATGTAAAGGTTCCAATATAAACAGTCATATATTGAAGTAAGTGTATTTTAAACACTGCAAATTCCCACATCACATAAATTGCCAATTACATGAAAAAATTCAACCAACTCCGCAGGTAGCATGCTGACATTATTCTTTTTATTTATTTATTTTTTATACAAAGGTTCATACAAGCATAATTACTACAGAATATATGCAGAAAGTTCTAAATGGATTTATTCTTTCTCAATAAAAGCGCTAAGCACATAGACTTAAAAAAAAATCTTTCTTTGGAAATTTTTGAAGATGGGATAGTTAGGTAAGGTTAAGTTCAGCTAGACTAATAGAATGAGCGTACTTCATGACACGGCTATCTGTAAGAGGAAGAGGACAAGTACATTTGTGTAAGAAAACAGCCCTCCATGGCTTATTTTTGTGCATCTTAGCAGTCAATGCCAATCACTGCAGCTTTTGCTACTGCTATCGATTATAAAATTGGCATTGTGAAGCATAAAGGCTTTCCTTGCAGTTCTGCCATCCATTTTATTGACTTAGGCACAAACAAGCTTCAATCAGCAGATATTCACTTTGTGCGCTTGAACAAAGCAAAAAGCAAACAGTTCAGAAGCATGACTCTCTGACGCTGTCTATGTTCTTGGAAACAAGCCTCAAGGTTTTGATCACAAGTGTATGATTGTTTTTATATTTGTAACCTCAGTGTCTTGTTGACTGATTTTGTATCCCTTTAAATCCAAAAAAACTTGACATTTACAGTTAATCTGATTTGAATTGTTCGATTGTTCTGCTATTGTTCTTCTTCATTGGCTGGCAAATATTACCCTGATGGTAAATATAAACTTGCTAAGACCAAATGTGTCACAGGGTTTAATTTATTCCTGCAGGTAGGTTTTCTTCCTTTTTTCCTTCCTTCCTTCCTTCCTTCCTTCCTTCGTCCTTCCCTTCCTTCCTCCCTTCCTTTCTTTCTTCAATCAACACCATTACCATAATCATTTACTTTTTAAACTATAAAGTTGCTTAGGTATGCTTTTATACAGAAAAGAACTTTATATATATAATATATTAAATATATATTTACACACAGACATCTATATTTATACATACATACAACTACACTAGCAGAATATTTCTGAGAACAAAGAACAAATTCTTTCTATCGTTTCTTTTTTTTTTTTTAATATTTCCCTTCCAACAGAGAATATGTAGGGAACAAAACACTTAGAAACAGAATCATGCTACTTGCTCCTATCATATTGGAAAAATGAAGTCTTTTTTTCCGCATTTTATCATTATTATTTTATGATGCAGTTCCATAGGCGCTGGGATTTCCTTCTCTGCTTCACTCTGGCTAATGATTCTCTGTGGAAACGTGTTCTCACCCTATTCTGCCATCTTGGTTCTCCCAAAAATGAAGTCTTAAATATTCTTTTTCAGTGAACAGGGAGATCACTCATTCTCTAGACAATATATCTTGAATGATGTCCAACAAAATAGTTAAGGGTGTGTGTATTCCCTATTGAAGATAATGTTCACCACACGCACATCCCGTATGCAAGTGTCTGCAAATGAAGTCTGGCTCTGTCCCTGCTTCCTGTTTCCTGATAATGTGCACTGCAGGTGGCAGTAGTTGTTGGCTCAAGTGTTGGGCTCCTGTTGCATACATAGGACTGAGTTCTGAGATCGATTCATCCTGGCCCACCCTTGCCCATGGTGGGCATTTGGTGAGTGAATCAACAGATGCAAGCTTTTTGTCTGTGTTTCTGCTTTTTTCCTGTGCCTTTCAAACAAAAATAATAAATATTTAGGAAAATTCACTGTTTTCCTATATGCCCATACTATTTTCAGAGAAGAGTCAAATTTGAACCAATTCAAAACAATGAGACAAAGGTGTATTAATTTCAATTCTTTTATTACTTTTGTTGTCTGCTTTTATAACATACGATGAATGATAATTGAACTTCACTTTAATTTCAGCAAAATCATTTACTTAAAATGTGTTACATAAAATAAATATATTGGTTTGAATTGAGTCACAGATTATAGATTTCTTAATCAGAAAAATTATAAGGCGATTATTATAATAAAATGTAACAGCAAAAAGTTGGATATCTACATGAAATTAATACTTTTTTGTACTGTTTGTAAGAAAAAGTTTCTATTTTTAATAAGTATATGCTGTGTGGAAAAAAATTCACTATTGTTCAGTTCATGGAGTCATAAGTTTGTTCATATTGGTATTTCCATCATGATGCTAGGACAAAAAATAATTGAGTATTACATTTATTCAGCAGCCCGTGAGCAATGTGAAAACACAGGGAATAGAGGCGAGGAATTCATGGGCAATGATTTGCTTTGCCAGGTCTAAATGTGAAGCACTTTTTTAATAAAATCTGCTGTATTTGTCCTTTGACCACTCTTCAAGAAACACTGGTTTAGGGTCAGACTCTCATCCTTCTAGGCGCAAAACCCTGGCACAATTTTAAATATATTAGGTATGTAAATCCATATGTCTAGATACACTCATATCACACTCAATTTCAGACAAGTATTTTATGTAACTCACAATTTTTTGAGTTCACAGACAGCAATATATTTAACAAAATGTCAAAGTACTAGTTAAAATCAAACCAATAACTTCCATGCAAAGCAGTACACATAGGTCAATAAATCAAGATAATTTAAAAAAATAGTGCTTTAAAATTAGCTGCTTAAAGATGCTGTTTGTGGACTGGGACCCCAGAATTAGCTTCCCCAAGTACTCAACAGAACAATCCATATGATCAAATCTGGACAGGCAAGTCAGCAGCCAGGACAATCTTCCAGGTCTCCACATGGGTGCAATAACCCAAGAACTTGGGCCAACTTCTATTAATTTCCCAAAGTAAATTAGCAGGGAGCTGGATTATAAGTGGAGTAGTTGGGTCTGCAACCAGAACCAATATGGGCTGATTCACTGACTGTACTGCAGTACTTCTCATCCAGTGCCTGCCACCGTATCTGGGAAAGCTACTGAATAACACACCTATTTGGGAGACTCAGATGGCCCACCAGCACTTGGCTTTTGCCTCACCCCTAGCCCCAGTCCTTTTAACCATTCAGGCAATGAAGCAGCGGATGGCAGATCTGTCTCTCTGTCTAAACTTCTTATCTGTAACTTTTCCAAATAATTCATACATATTTTAATTTAAAAATACTGATGCTATGTCAAAAGTGGATGAAGAGTTATGAATCAGATAAGAGAAGCAAGAAAAAAAAAAGAGACAACTCTAAAAGTTATTAAAAGAGACCACCTTCTGTATACTCTCCATTCTGTTTAGCGTTTCACCCTAAGATTAACAACACAAACTCTTGCACTGACCTGGTGCAAAAGTCTAGTGGCTAAATCCTTGCCATAAAATTGCCATGATCCCATATGTGTGCTGTTCATGACCTGGCAGCTCCACTTCCCATTCGGTTCCCTGCCTATGGCCTGGGAAAGCAGTAGAGGATGCCCCAAAGCCTTTGGACCCTGCACCCATATGAGAGACCCTTGAGAAGAAGCTTGTGGTTCCTGGCTTCAGATAAGCTCATCTCTGACCATTGTGGCCACTTGGGAATTGAACTATGGAATAATTTGATTAACAGTAAAAAGCTGACATACATAACCAAAAGCAGCAAAGCTGAAGAAGTTCATGAAGGATTATTTCTCACTAATAGCATCTCATTCTATGACTAATGGAAGCATTTCCTCTATCTGCTAACAATATGCAGACTGCATAGCCACTTGGGATCACTGGACTGGGTCAGGCTCTTCAACAGTGTGGCTGGACCCTGAATTTTCAGTGGACGGACTGTAAGGGCCACCACATCAATGCAGTGTGAGGACCTGACCGCCAGCTGCAATGGAGCATTGCCAAATGTTATATAAACAAGAAATGAATCTTAATATGTTAAGTCTCTAAAACTTTGATGTTTGTTGTTGAGCAGAACCAAATGTTTTATCCTGTAAAAATGCATTTTTAAAAGTCATCTTTATAAATAGTCCTTATAGCAATACAATTTTTCTTTATGGAGATACATACCATAGTGTATACAACTAATGGTTTACAGATGAGTTCTTTTTCACAGTTGCTTAACATTGACTCAGCTATAGCAGTAATACTTGAAAATGTTGATGTTTTATTTTCATTTATTTATGATAAATTTGGGAAGTGTAGTTATTGGCATAGAATGTTGAGCATTTCAAAGGCCATGTATATATATTTCCAGATTATTTATCATAACATTTGTAACATTTAAAATTCTTATTGGCCATATGTGTTCTGCAATGATTTCATATCATTAGTCAATAGTATTTTTATATCATCTGTAATGTCATAAGAAAATCATACCTTTTTTTGTACCAGCTTGTGAGTTTTTAAAAACTAATCAGGCTGTTTTTTTATGATTTCATTGGCTTTTAATTTATCTAATTTATCTTGTTTTTAAAAGAACAATTTATTCGAATCATTTATTCATTCTTTAGTTAGTATAATTATTAAATGGTTGTTTAAATCCTCTATTTTTAGTCAGGTACATTACAACTTTCTTGATTGTTTTTCCTCCCTTTTTCATAATTCATGTGTGTGCATGTATGTGTGTATGTTTGCCTCATCTTTTAACAACAGCTCTCAACAAACTGAGATGTTTCTTCTCATCAGAATGAGCCATGTGCAGTAGTTGAGCAGAGCTCTGTGTGAGCAAAGTGTCAGGTTGGATTCTCCCTTTCCGATTAGCCTGTAACCCTGCACAATGCATTTCTTCATTCTAAACCACACTTTTTTTCTAACTTGGGAATAATATTATGGCTGGCATCAAAATGATAATCTGAGGCCCAAATTAGACAATCAATGCAAAACACTTGAACAAAGTTAATGCAAAGCCACACTTATTCTTTCCTCATGCCCATTTCAGACCTTATCTATACTTCAGTATCCACTGATCACAATTCAAAACTTCAGATTGTTATATATTGTAACATTCTTTCCCTTATTGGGACTTTCATATGGTACTATATAAAATATCATATATCTCTAACTGTTGGATTCATAATAGCATTCTGCTTTATTTTTAATTTTAATTAACTTTTAAATTTAACAGGCATGTTTATAAATATTTTTCTTTTAAAGACTCATTTGAAAGACAGTGAGATAGAGAGAAAGGACAAGATATCCAGGGATTTTCTATGCAGTTCACCCCCAAAGGCCCACAACAGCAGGAACTAGGCACTGCCAAGCCAAGAGCCAGGAGTTCAACAGGTGTCTCAGAGACCCAAGTATCCAGCCATCACACTGTAACCTATGAGTGCTTGCGAATAAACAATAATGTGTTCAGGCAAGTTGTTTATTGTTCTATTGATGTACTATTTTTAAAATCTATCTATTTTTATTTGAAAGGCAGATTTACAGATAAAGAGACAGATCTTCCACTTCTGGTTCATTCCCAAATGACTGTATCAGCCAGAGCTAAGTTGATCCCAAGCCAGGAGCCAGAAGTTTCTTATGGGTCTCCCTTGTGATTGCAGGTGCCCAAGGACTTCCCAGTCCATAAGCAGGGAGTTGATTCAGAAGTGGAGCAGCTGGGACCCACACTATCACCCATATGGGATTCCATCACCATAGGTGCAAGACTAGGCTACACACCACCGTATTGGCCCCACGTGTAATTATTTTTTTTAACTGGTAGTTGTACTCTGTTATTTTTAGTATAAAAATCTCATTCATTAACTCTGCCCTCTCTGCTGCATCCATTATTCTAGGTTTATCTGGAAGTTAAATTGGAAGTGGAGCTAGGACTTGAATATACACGGTCTGATAAAGGATGCCAACATCCAAAGTGGTACTCTATGCTGAACAACTTCCACAGTAAGTGTCTGTTTGCTAGTATGTAATAGGTGTTTGGTTTCTGGATTTTTGTTGGGAGTTTTCTCTTGTAAAGCATGGATTCTAAGAGTTCTCTAGGCTTATGTTGAAAATTAAATAAGCTGATATACATATACGTACATATATGTAAAGTTCTGAGAAGCATGTCTGGCACATACACAAGAAGCTCTAACTTAGTGTTAATTTTTAATATAAGTATCATTATTGGAGGCAAAATATTCTAAAACTATTTGAAATTATTAAATACTGTCCCATATACTTCGTACAAAAGTCTCCTGTATATTCATTCATCACAGTATATTGTAAGTTTTCAACTGACATACAATTAATGAATAAAAAATTTTTAAAAGCCAGATCTTCCTGCCCTAATCAGTGGCCCACACTTCTCAATTTTGTAAACATTATCAAAAATTGAAACTGAAAAAATTAAAGAAACTGTCTTACAAATGATTGGGGGGAAACAGGTAGAAGAAGAGAATATTTGAGTATAGAATCACTTGGGGGACATTTAATATGTGTTTAAAATATGAATGTTTCTTTCAAGAGAATGAAAAAAGAAGTAAAAGAAGCACTCTGCTTTTTTTCTGCATCCAATAGATTGGAAGGAATGGGACTTACTTCCCACAAGGGCGACAAAACAGAAAGACAGTAGCAGCAGCAATGAATGGGTCATAATAGTAACTAGCAAGAAACAGAAAGAACAGATTTTAGGAAGCTCTTTGCATGCCCAGGCAACACTATAGCACCTCCAATGAAAGAGGAGACGTAACAGAAGAATTGACAAGATGTGTGTGTAAAAAGAAATTTACATGCACAATATCAAAAAAAAAAAAAAAAGGCTGAGTAGGAAGGGATTCCTTTTCTTACAATGCCATAACAAAAGCAGAGATTTCTCCAAAGCTGGCAGAAGTATAATCTGGGAAAAGTCCAAAAAGGAAGTTTCTGGAGAAAACAAAGGATGTCTCTGAAGCGCACGCTAATGATCAGTTCCTGGCTATTTTTAGCTGCAGCTTCCCCTGGAAGGTTTGCTCCTTTCTAGATAGATCATCCAATCAGAAGCAGAAAAGCCGAGCAAGCCAGCACTGGGGAAGTCCCCATTCTTACGTTTTCCAGGTTATCAAATGCTCTCCCATGCTACTGGATGGTTTCTTACAGTGGGTAATTTTGAGCATCATGTACTCTTTTACCAATTCATTTATTCAATAAGCATTGATGGAATACTATTGTAGAAGTGTTGCATTAGAAATGCCCTGACTGCATCCATGATTAATAATGATTACTATTAATAATATACAGGAAATCAATATGGGGAGAGAGCTTGGGGAGGGGTTAAGGGTAATCTCAGAGCCTAAGGAACTGTGTCATAAAATAATAATAATAAATAATAATTACTATTGTCTTAGTAATTGTATGTAGCATAAATGTGTTACAAATTTATAACAGATCTTACAGAATATTTTTTTTAAGATTTATTTTTATTATTTTTCATTGGAAAGGCGGATATACAGAGAGGAGAGACAGAGAGGAAGATCTTCCGTCCCATGATTCACTCCCCAAGTGAGCGCAACGGGCCGATACTATGCCGGTCCGATACTATGCCGGTCCGAAGCCAGGAGCCTCTTCCGGGTCTCCCGCATGGGTGTAGGGTCCCAAAGCTTTGGGCCGTCCTCGACTGCTTTCCCAGGCCAAAGGCAGGGAGCTGGTGGGGAAGCGGGGCTGCCGGGATTAGAACCGACGCCCACATGGGATCCCGGGGGCGTGCAAGGCGAGGACCTTTAACCACTTGCGCCACCGCGCCGGGCCCCAGAATATTTCTTGTTATCAGATGACAATAATTAAGGCAAATGCAAATGGTCCTAATTTTAAATGTTTTTTCTCAATATTGCATTTAGTGATTTTATTTTATTTATTTATTTTTAATTTTATTTTTTAATAATGATTAGGTGGAAGAAGTGAGGTGTAGGGAAAAATGGGTGAACTCATTGCTTCTAAATTTGCCATTTCTTCTTCTTGTTCCTGCGGGAAGGGGAGAGACACAGGAGGAAACCACTCATGACTTTCCACATGTCCCAGGACCCAGGGATGAGGAACCACCACCTCATATCAACCCAGGATCTCAATGTGCACATATTCTAAGGGTTCTGTCCAAGTGGTTTGAATAGTTCTGAAATGCTGTTGATTTCATGGATCCAAGGATGAGTCACCCCCCCCCCAATGTCCACTGGCTCCATTCACCGAGATTTTCTGCTGTCATCATTTGTTTGGAGTAGTTGTCCAGTTTGGTCGGTTCTTGTGCTACAGCACCAAATGTGTTGCCATATTATCCTTTTACAACAGGACCCGTGTCTACTACTCTACCTTTTTCATTAAGTAAGACATGTTCTTGCAGGTGAGTCCAAGTACCTGGGCCAGGTGTCCCAAGCACAACAGGATCCCCTTCTCTTGGGGCTCACAAACCCAGCACCCACCTAGTAGGTGGGACCTGAGACCTAGGCCAGGTGACCCAAGCCCCGCTGATCCCTCTCCCCTGGGGGATCATAAACCCAGCACCCACCTCACAGGCAGGGCCTAGGGCCCAGGCCAGGCTTCCTGAACCCCATCCCTGGGGCTCACAAACGTGAGGCACACCAGGTTGAGTCTCTGCTTGTGATGCTTACATTGGAGTCTATATATTGAAGTGTTGGCTTCTCAGCAGCCAGTTCCCTACAAATGTGCCTTGGAAGGCAACAAATGAGGGCTCAAGTACCTGGGAGAGCTCTGGATAGAGTTCCTGGCTCCTGATTTTGGACTGTCCCAACCCTGACTATTGCAAGCATTTGAGGAGTGAACTAATAGATGAAATATAATCACTCATCCTTTGTACATCTCCTTTTCAAGTATGCAATCTTTAAAATTATTTGTCTTGGAAATTTTCAGCTTGTAATGTTGACAGTGATACCTCTTCATTGGAAATCTTACGTTGGATTTTGAAGTTTAAGTTGCTCCCAGGCTAGTCCCATGCATTCCGATGCTATCTCACAAAGCTGTCCAGTAGCAACGTCTCACCACTATTGACACACCAGTAAATATCATAGCTCATATGACTGTGCTGTTGGAAACCACACTGCAGCTACCTCTGAGATGATCTTGTGCTCTCACAAAACTTTAAAGTCTGGCATAGTGAACAGATAACAATGAGATATGTCGTAGTTATAGCAGTATAAATGTGAGCTCTTGTAGGAGTGTATATGGAAGCTGTCTACTCCAGCGGTTCAAAGCAGGAAAGAGCTCATCCAACTTAAAGGTAGACATAGCCTGTGCTTTTAAATGGTTGTAGTGATGGGAGGTCAAATGTTCCAGCAAGAGTAAACATTATGAAGGCCCTACAGTAAGAGCAGTTGGAACTGGTGCACTGGAGAAATGATGTCGAGATCATTGGCCTTCTAGAGAGGAGACAGTGAGAACGAGCTCAGTGAGCTAAGTCAGCATGACAGGGGTGCAGAGTCAGACCCTTTCACGTATGTTTCCAAAGAGGTGATATTTAGCTTTTCTTACAAAGCTCTGCTAACAGTGAAAGCATGTGCATATTTTAATGCATTGTTACTTTACAATTCAGAAGCATCTCCGGTTGCCAGGCAGATTAAATGGCAAATCAACGGCTCTGTCCAGTACTTTGGCTTCTGCAAAAAAAAAAGCAAAATTTTCTGCTTGCTTTGCCTTGAAAATTAATAATGGAAAAAGTTCTTCTTTGAAAAAAACTAGGGGGAAAAAGCTGAAGGGATTAACATAACAATAAAGGCAGGATGGGTTAGTAAAACAGGAAGAACTTACAAAAAGATTAAAGGAGGAAAACTCAGATCCCCTTTCAAGCTGTCACAGAGTGACTGAGAAAGTTAAAAGGGATATGAACAATGATTTGAAAAGGGACCAAGTAAAGACAAAGCTTTCAGGAAGAAAGTCAATATTCCTTGAGGCTGTAGAAACATTCTGTGGAGGCAGCAAGGGCATAAAAACAGAGAAAGAAATTGAAGCATAAACAGAAAAAGATCAAAGGGCAGGTGAAAAGAATTTGCTATATCATCCAGGTTCAAGATATTTTTAAAAAGACAAGAATAGGGGCAGGTATGGTAGCCTAGTGACTAAAGTCCTTGCCTTGCATGAGCAGGCATCACATGTGGGCACGTTTGCTAATTCCAGCGGCCCCACTTCCTATCCAGCTCCATTCTTGTGGCCTGGGAAAGCCGTACAGGATGGCCCAAGGCCTTGGGACTCTGCACCATGTGGAAGACCTGGATGAAGCTCCGGGCTCCTGGCTTCGGATTGCAGCAGCTTCAGCCATTGCAGCCACTTGAGGAGTGAATCAGCAGATGGAATATCTTCCTCTCTGTCTCTGCCTTCTCTATGTCTGACTTTGCAATAAAAATCTATTTTGAAAAAAGACAAAAATAAAGCAGAAAACAAAGCACACAGAGAAGAGATTAGAAGTCGACACAATATATTTTAAAAAACAGACATTAAGCTGACACAGAAAGAGAAACTTGAAATCAAAGAAAGGTTCTTTATGAAAGAAACAAGTGATTAAAAAATATACGTGTGACAATAGGAAAGGATCAATCAGGGGTTAAAAATTACTCTCCAATAAACACATCCACCAAAACGTTCATCTGAGTATTTAAGTATTTCCTCAAGGTTTTCAATTTAAGTGTGGTTTTTGTTTTGGTTTTGTTTTTTTACTTTCTTTTGGCCCCCTTTGAAAAAAATTCGATGGAGGGATTTGGCTTAGATACATGGAGAGATGATAAAAGGGATCAGTACAAGGACCATTGTTACCGACAATTGTGACAGAAGACAGCACTGGAATCCGGAGACCACCAGCACTACTGAACATGCATCACAAGACTTGCATGGGCATCTTATGCCAAGGTTGGCAAGCTTAGCAGAAGGCATGACACACAGGGCAAATGATATGCTAGAGGGCCAAAAATAGCTGTTTGTGAATGAAGAGGTGGAAAATTATTAATTTATTCAAGCTGGTACTGATGACTCAACACATACAATTTTATTGCCTTAAGTCTACCTCCAAAATAGTGTTTGACAGATAAGCTGCTAAAATAAATATGATTATTACATATCAAAATGTCCTATGTGCTAATATTCATTGAGTAGAGTAGAAACAAATTAATATGACAAAGAGAAAAAAGAAAGCCTACCCATGGACTTTTTTTTATTTGCATGTTTTCTCTGTAGACGTTCCCAAAACAAAATGAATAACAAATCCAAGGTAAGACAAATGAAAATGATTAAAAATAAGATGCTATCACAGGCCTCTATGCTCACGTACCTTATGTACATAACATCACTTAGGGAATGATAGACAAACTGAAGATTAGAATAATTGAAATCTATAATAAAGAGCATTCCAGTAGCACTGAAGCATGAGGCAGCAAAGCACAAAGCTATTAAAATGAGACAAAAGCAGATTTAATGATATGGAGGGTTTCAAAGAGCCGGCCAGGCCAATGGCAATGATTGGTTCGCTTTGGAGAAGAAGGAGATGCAAAACACATTAGTGTAATGAAAATAAGAGAACAGAAGATGAAAATAAACATGGCGGTTTGACAATTATTAGGAAGTCATATACATATAATCAAGCATCTTTTAGTGCCAGTTCCTGTTTGTACATTACTGTTCCCCCAACCTGCCTACAGCTCCCTCATTAGTGAGTCATTTTTCAAGTCTTTGCAGAACAAAAGGTGCAAGAAAAACATAATAGAAGGCTCTGTGTTCCTCAGGAGAGAAAGGGATATTCAATGCCAAGGTATTTTGTCAATTATTGTGTGTGTGTGTGTGTGTGTGTGTGTGTGTGTGTGTGTGTGTGTGTGTGTGGTGTGTGTGTGTGTGTGGTTTCAAATGTATGAAGGCAGAAAGTGAGAAAAACCAGGACAGATGTTGAAGCACAGTGGGGAAGCCCAGGCTTTGGAAATCACAGCTTTATAGTCATCAGCTGTGACCCTGGGTCAGTTATTCACACAACTGTCACCTCTTTTTTTGTTGTTTCTTTTCTTTTCATGTGATAGAAATAACAGTAGAGTGTGTGCCTGTGTGCATCCCACAGTTGCGGTGGTACTGAATTAGGTAATATAGGTGAGGTTCTTAACCACGTAGGAGTTCAAATATTATGATAGATTTTGATATAAATAGCATTTGAAATCTAAATGCTCAGAAAGAAAAAAAGGAAATGACAGTATTGATTTTCTTTAAAATGGAACAAATGTGAAGTTGAGAGCTTTAGAGATGAGCCCATGTGTCTAGCAGATACCATGGTGACACACAATGTGTCACAAATAAAAACAAACAAGCAAGCCACTTTCTAAGTATGGGTGCTACAAGAACTAGACACACAGTGATATAGTAGAAGGCAGGGGAAGAGCCATGCTAAGAGGAAGAGAGACAGGGGTGAATTCCGGTTGCAACCACAGTGTTTGTGTATCATCGTTAGCAAACACAGCTGATTACTGCCCAATGGGGTAACAGAAAATGAAAGAACCAGGGCTGAGAGCAGGCTGGCTAGATGATCATTGTGGATTACTTTGCTGAGCGATTGCATTCATTGGTGGATATGAAAGTTGGGATGGAGTGGGTTAGTCTGGGGGCAGGCAGGCTGAGCTAGGTTCCTGCAACTGGTGGTGTATACAAGAACCAGAATGAGCACAGGCCAGCTAAACTAGGCTGCAGCACACCAGTTAACAAATACCAGGACTGGGTGTGAGCGCTGTCAGGATGGATCACAGTATCCACTGGCAGGCTTGAGATCCAGGCCTGGGAACCTGCTTGGCAAGAGAACTATGGACACTCCTCTGTTAGGTTGTACCTGCCTCTGGTTAGCACAAGAACAAGGGTTGGGGACTGGCCAGACTAGACAAGGTGCAAACACCAGGGATGAGGCCTGGCTTGGTGGGAGTTACTGAGGGTCACCTTGACTAGGCTGTAGCACCTACTGGTATGTGTGAGGATCATGTCTGTGATGGGACTGCAGGCTGGGACACAGCACCCATCAGTTAGCTTGAAGTATGGAGCTGGGGTGGAACTGACAAGGGAGCTGCATCCACTGGCATATGTATTGATTTTGGTGCAGGTAACAGACCACACCTGATCTTGCACTGGCTGGCACACACAAGAAGAGTCAGGTTGGACTCAGGAAAGGTCAGCCCAGGAAAGGTTTCTTGGGGGACTCCCTGACTAGATTGTTAGACTCAGACTCTGGCCACGGGGAAAATCACAGGATGTATGGCCCAATCTTGCAGTATACATATTGGGAATGGGTTTCAGTCACTTATGCTTGTGCAGTACGACGCAATGAACGTGATGGCCAACTCATCTAGACCAGCAGTGGACTTGAACTGCCTTGTCGGAGAATGAAAAGCACAACAGGTTGGGCAATTCTGGTCAAGCTTTGTAGTATGTTCCTGGGACTGCAAATGCACTGGGGTGGACTTTGTCAACCAATAGACCTTGGAAATACTTTCTCAACACTGGAGCAAGGAAACCAGCAGCTACTTAAAATTATCAATACTGGCAGAAGAAAGATGGTAGTATAGGCTGTGCACAGGTTTAAACTGATGAAGAATCATCCGCCATGGTGAGGCAGAGAGTGTAGATTTCAGAAAGTAGAAGGCTGATGGCAGATGGGTACCTGGAGACCCATACTAGTAAACAAATAACTCCTAGACTGAAAAAGCAAGTTCACTCCCCATTAAAATAAGGGAAAGGAATCTTAAATTGGAATTAACCTAACCAAAGAAGTGAAATACCTCTATACTGAAAACCATAAAACATTAAAAAAGAAATAGAAGAAGACATTAAAAGATGGAGAAAGTTGCTATAGTCCTGGATCAGCAGGATCAACATCATCAGAATATCCAGATTACCAAAAGTAATATACAGATTCAATGCAATCCCAATTAAAATCCCAAGAACATTCTTCTCAGAAATAGAAAAGATGACAAAAAGTTCATCTGGAATCACAAAATGACACCAATAGCCAAAGGTATCCTGAAAAGTAGAAATCAAGCTGCAGGAATCACAACTCCAGACCTCAAGACATGCCACAGGGAAGTGGTTACCAAAACAGTCTGGTCCTGCTAAAGAAACAGAGAAGATCAAGGGAACAGAATAGAAATCCCATTAGGGAGCCCACACATGCACAGCCAACTAATCTTTGACAAGAAAACTGAAAACAATCCAGGAACAAGCCTGGTCTCTTCAGCAAATGCTGTTTGGAATATTGAATAGCAGCCTGCAGAGGTAAGAAGCATGATCCCCACCAGTCACCTTATAAAAAATCAGCTCGAAATGGATCAAGGGCATAAACCTGCCTCCAGAAATCATCATGCTGTTAGAGCACAACACAGGAATCACTCCCCACAATACAGGAATAGGAAAAGACTTCTTCAAAAAGTCAGCAAAGCCAAAATAAACCATTGAGGCTACACCAGAATAAGAGGCTTCTGCACTACAAAGGAAATTATCAAAAGTGAATAAGCAACCAACAAAATGGGAGAAAATATTTGCACACTATACAACTGATAGTGGACTAATATCTAAGATTTACAAACAACTTCAAATACTCAATGACAACAAAACAAGAAACCCTGTGAAAGAATTAGCAGATATTTAAAAAAAAATTCAAATGACTAATAGACACATGAAAGAATGCTCAGGGCCCCTAGCTGTCAGGGAATTATAAATGAAAACCACACTGAAGTTCCACCTAACTCCAGTGAAACTGGCCTAAGTTCAGAACTCTACTAACAACAGCTGATGGCATGGATGCAGGAAGAAAGGTACCCTTCTTCACTGCTCGTGGGAGTGTAGGCTAGTACAACCACTGCAGAAGTCAGTACAGAGAGTGCTGAGACAACTAAAAATTGATGCGCTGTTTGACCCAGCTATTTCACTTCTGGGTAAATCCAAAGAAAATGAAATCTGCAAATGAAAAAGAGATTTGTAATCCTAGATTTACAGTAGCACAATCTACAAGAGCAAAGACATGGAAACAACCCAGATGCCTGTCAAAAAAGGAGTGGATAAAGAAGCTGGTATATCTACTCCATGGAATAGTACTCAGTCATTAAGAAGAATAAAATTCTACTATTTGCAACCAAATAGTCCCAACTAGAGATCATTATGTAATAATGATATGCAACAAGCCAATCCCCAAAGGACAAATATCATATGTTCTTTCTGATATAAGGCAACATTTTTGCAAAATCAAGATCATTATCCCTTTTAATACTGTTTTTACTACATCTCATGTGTTTTGAGTTTTGTCTTTATTTTCATTTCCTCAAAATAGTTTTTTCCTCTCTTATTAAATTTTTCATTGGCTCATAGGTCATACAGTAGCGTCACTATCTTCAAGAAGGTTTTTTTTTATTCTTCTCTTTTTCACATCTTTAGTGACTCATTGGTCATTTATCAGCACATTGTTTAACTTCACGTTGCTGTAAAATTTCTTTTCCTGCTGTTGATTTTGTTTTATAGGTTTTAATTTAAGGGAATGTACAGTGACTCTGTAATAGAGACTATCATATCCAGACGTGAAGATAGTATACAGTATGCATCTCTACTTCCAAATCAAACACAGACTCCCAATGAAACTGTTAAGTATATCTTGACAGTGAGATACTGAACTCTGCCGTTGTGCATACCAACAAGTCAGAATACAGTTAAAGAGCAGAATGACGGACTTAGGACAATTTATAAAGGACTAAACTGTTGTAATAATATGCGGGAAATCAGTGTGAGGAGAGGGTAAGGGAAAAGAGCCTATAGAACTGCATCATAAAATAATAATAATAAAGGGGGGGGAGTACTATCAAAACCACTCAAGTGACACCCTGGGAACACTCTCCCGTGGAGCCTCCAAGTGTCATCAAAGAACCATTCCCAGCTATCCAGGGTGCTGATGACGTTTGACAGCAAGGAGCAGCCCCTTCCTCTCCTCCCCTGTGGACACAAGAGGGGAAAAAAAAAAAAACAAAGCAGAAACACATGTCCCACGCACCTTTCTTTGCACCTGAACCTCTAAAAACAGACCCGCATGGGAGTGCATCTTTTCCACTACATAAGTGATGTTAAAAAGAAAAGAATTTTTTTAAAAAAAGATAAGTATAAGGGGTAATTTTGTGCTCCTGTGATAAGAACCACAGTTTTAGATATTTTTGCATTCATGTATGTGTACACAGCCAACACCGAGCACGCTAACACATGAATGCCATTTGATGACCGTGTAACGTTTTACGTGCAATGCTGCAGTAGGCCAGTGTTTACTTAGTCTTTGTGCCATAGGATATACACTTGATTGCCACTCAGACTGAAGCGTTAAATCCCAGAGAGCTCTTTAAAGGTATTGCTGACTGAGGAGCCCTGAGCGGTCCTCGGAAACAGAACAGTAAACTTCCTCCAGGAATGGGGAGAGGAGCTTTCTCTAGTCTGTCCTTACTTGGATCCTCACCCTTTCTTGCAATGACCGTCAGGGTTGTTCCGGAGCCCCCTACTCCTCCACCCCCCCCCAAAAAGCATTAGATTAGATAGACAGAGAACAATAAGGAAAGCTTAGAACCTGACAGGAAACGGTCAGCCTGGATGCTCATATACCTTACTAGGTAGGACACAAAGATAAGTCACTCCTCACTAGGGTATTGAAGATTTCTCTGCACACCCCTCCTAAGACTGTTCTGTGCCTCAACTACTGACATATGCCTTGTTAAAGTTATAAGCCAGTTTGTACTATCTTAAAATCCACCAAGTTCAGTAAAAATTATGCTTCAACACTATAAGCTACTAAATACAAAAATGAAAATAGACACGAGACAGCTGAATAGTACCCTATAGCCGTTTTAAGGTGTATAGCAGCCGGTTGTGTATAAACTAAAATTGAAACGTCAATGAAGTAGTCACAGGATGTGGTTAAGAACTTGTATTTTCTAAAATACTGGTTACTCAATACCATGTCAATTAACCCCATAAGGTTGTAAACTGTTGTTGATGTTATGTTGTGGCTTTTAATTGATCGGGATGATATTCTGCCAGCTCTGCTTTTAGACCAGAGACGGTCTCCCCAAGAAACTGTTGAATTTATCTGGACAATAAGATGCTGGACTCTTTGCTTGATATATACTTGCAATAAAAGAATCTTGACTGGATTTGAACTGTAATATTACAACAATGTGGAGGAATCCACCATGGGGGCAGGGCACAAGGAGGGGTTGGAGGAATCCCAGAGCCTATGAAACTGTGTCATAAAATGAAATGTAATTAAAAATATTTAAAAAATGAAAAAAACTATAAAGTAGTACCGGTTGTTGACAAGGACTCTGTCCCTTAGCTGGTGGGAAGACGGACTGAGCAGGAAATATTGGAAAGAGCTGGAAGAACCTGGCAAAATTGACTAAACACGCTAAACATACGCAAGCTATACATACTAAACATATGTAAACATGCACTGTGTTGTCTTGTTAATTGTGCATTATTTTCAATAAAATATTCCTTCTAAGCCTAAACAAAAAAAAGGTATTTTTGGCTATCAAGAGGGACCTGAGGTTGTATGTGCTCCATTCCTCCTCCACTTGAACTATGAACCCTTAGAATATTTCTTAACGTTAAAGAACCAGTGAATTATTAGCAGCACAGCAGATCTGAGGCAATCTAGTTAAATACTACTTTAAATGTTTCTTCCTACCACAGCAAAACTAAATAAGAAAAAGTATTACTGCATTTCAGAAATACAGTCAATTTGACAGAGTTTCTGTAGTTGTAGTGTTGCTATCACTCAGCAAGTAGCTGAATAAATTAGAAATAGAGCACAATATTATCCAATTTTTAAAAATAACCCGACACAAAAGGTTGCCAAGATACTGAGCTTTTGTCTTTCCTAAAGCTTGTTCTCCTGGTTACTTTTGTTCTGTCTATCCCGCATGATGATGTTTGTTGCTATAGCTAAATTCGGTTTTCATTTTAGTGCTGTTTCATGCTGCTGAGATGCACAAGGGCCTACCTACACTGCATCTTTAGGCAAAATTTCTCCAACCAAGTGTAACTTAGGCTTATTTCCTACAGTGAACTAGAAAAGTTTGAACATCCAGATTTCATAGTTTGCAATGGTCAAGTTTTTCCAGACCAAAAATAATGTCTTCATCTCATGATTGTACTGGATTATAAACACTTTTTTCCTCAGCCAAACTTTATTCAAGCTCCCCTGAGTTCTTTGTCAGCTATATCCACATTTTCATATTTTCTCAGGAGTCCAGTTTTAGTAAAACCCCCGGTATACTGATTTTAGTCATCGTGTCCACTCTTACAGTCTGACCACCCATGCTGTAATCAAATTTATCTTCCTCCATAATTCCTTAGGTCACATCCAGCCATTCTTGCCAACTTTCAACAGTAATATTGATAGTGTGGTTGAGCCCAAATGCTTCCTTACTCCTGATATAGTTCCACTTACTAAGCTTCTGTCCACAGTCTGCCAGCTCCCATTCTGATCCATGTAAACATTTTTTCCTTGTTGGATTTTCCCAGGGTGTCAAAACACATTGCTATATTTTTTACTTTCCACATCATTCTCAAATAACCTGTGCCTGGAGCTGCAAATACATGTTTGTTTTCCAAGAATTCCCTTTTGTACCTGTGCACATGGCAACAACTCTACCTCATTCATGGGAGATACATTTCAACACCTTCCATGGACACCCAAAACCTTAGATAGAACTAAACCTTCCATAAACTACATCTTTGTACATAAATATCTATAATAATACTTACTCATATTAGGAAGATAAGAATTAGGCAACAGCTAGCACTAAAATAGAGCACTTACACCAATGACTGTTTTGATGGTAATGTGAATGTGATCTGTCATGAACGATCCTATTGTGTTTGCTCTCTGCATTTTGTGATGATGTGAGGTGATGCAATGTTGATGTGATAAAATTAAGTAGGCTTTGTGACGCAGAGTGGTTAGGCCACTGTGTAAGTCACTTGAAAACAAGCACTGCAAAACTACAAGCATAGTCTGATACCAGTGACAGATTTCAGGGAGATAATGTACACAGGGGGGACATGCTGAACAAAGGATGATTCACTTCCATGGCAAGAAGAAAACTCACAGTACTCAGGAAAATGGGCCATGTAAAACTCCTCAATGTTTATATCTGAAATTCTCCATTTAGCCATGATTACAAAAAGAGTACTGAAACTGCAAAAAAGGAAACTCCATGAGGTTCAATAATAATTCTGATATTGATTGCAGACTAAAATGTTGCTCAGAAATATTCAATACTTAGAATATCTCCTCTTCACACATAACAACCATGGACGAACTCAACCTGCTTTACATATTCAAGGAATTCCAACCCAGAGGAAGATGGAATCAGACAAGTAAACTGTAGTATTATTTCTGGAAAGTGAATTTGATAGAAAAGGAGGAAAAATTTTATTACCTATTACATAAAGGATAATATTCATGTACTATATATATGTATATGTGTGTGTATTGATGATGATATATTTATGATAAACATAAATCAAAGCAAACGTGCTTTTTTCCACTGTTAATTTTTCTCAGATAAGATCCCTTTGGGTTTTAGAAAAATAACTAACATCAGTTGAAAACTCACATAATCAGATCTAAGATTTTCAGGAGACAAATCTCCTATTTGGAGCACACTTGGAGGACCATTTCTCAAAAACACTAAACCTTTGCTTAATTACTCTGTCCTTTATTGCCTAACTAAACACAAGAGTTATTTGCTGATCCAGATCCCATGCCTTCCTTTCTTCCATCTTGTCAATAGAAAATATTACTTTTAACTAATAAAATGCCCATCATCTCTTCCATATCTCAGCTCAAGAGAAGCATTATTTCATCATTGCTTCAGTCACTGCTTCATCAGAAAGATGAAAATTTCTTCTTTTCTGGAAACCTATCTTGAATCAGTTTATCTTGTATTTCATTCTTGCAATTAACTATTTTAAAGCTCTGCAACAACTCAAGATAGGAGAAAGCTAGTTTTCTATCAGTGTTCCAAAAACTCAATGTGACTGTGAACAGGTAGGATGAAGGGGTTAATTAATGGCAAATTACTTAGAGGATATTAAAGGAAAGGGAATGCTTGCCTAATCAGTTTCACAGGATTCCTGCTTCAGGCAGATCGGGGAGTTCAGAAGTCAGTGGTAGTGGTTCCTTAATTACCCTAAGCAGGAATTTTACCATAACTCAGCTCAACGAAGTCCAATACACAGATAAATATGACAAGGGGGTTCAGAGGAGCTCACTACAGATTGATAGAGGAAAAGGTCTTTGCCAATAACACTAGAAATAATAATAATAATAATGCTATCTTTTCTTTTTGAGAAAATAGGATTTAGCAAACTGCCTAAAATCATCCAACTAGGGTACTAGGATTCAAACTCAGATAGACAGAACTCCAGAGCTCCACCTGTTAACTGCAAAGTCTTCAAATTTTTTAGAAGTTACTTTATAAAAGGAGAAATTCTTCCCAGAGTTAATCATCAGTAAGAGGTTATTTCATCAATGCTATTAATGAATAAAGTAGAAAGAAGATGAAGAGCTTACTGGGGTGTTTCATAATTTTTTAGAATCATTTTATCAGTCTGATAGAATATTTATTTTGCTTTTTAACATGGGATAAAAGAAAAAATCTTAAGAATCTAATTTATGTTGCTTGCAATGAAACTGAGGCTAAGGCTAAGGAACACAAGGCGAAGTGCAATAACTTTGGGACAGAGCAATTGACTAGTGGACCTGAGATTGTGCCTATCTACTACTTTGTATGGGTTGATATTTACACCTCAATAGCTAATTATTATACATGTTTTACTCAACACAAGGAAGAACAATTTCTTGACACATCAACTAGGAGGGCTATTTCCCTTTCAGGATTCTCAGAAGCCTAGTTCTCCTCCTTGAGGTAGATATATTTCATTCTCTATTTGGCGAAAAAGTAATCTGATTGATGGACTTTTCCACGTAGGGTGTTGACCTCTAACTTGGCTCAAGCTGTTAGTATTTTCGTCGATGTCATGCTAATCCATATTAACCTGGAAGGGGAATTTGAGTAGGTATGACTTCGCAATGAAGTGAAAAGCGCTATTTGAAGAGAGAGACATATTTCACCTTGAGGAGTTGAAACTCACTTCTTCCTTCAAACTTCCAACTCACTGGTCCAAAAAATCTTGATATAAACATATGCCTTACATTTTCTTCCTGACAACTGGCCATCAATATACTGAGGTAATTGCAGATCCTATAATCCTTTTTTCAACACCTGCTCTATCTCAATTATTTTATGTTCCTGGAAACTAAATTTCATTCTGCTATTTCAATAGATTTTCTGGGGTTTTGTGTGACAACTTCATGAGTGTGTTGCCTACGCCACAGAACCACCCATTACCACAGCACGCTGCTGCAGAAGATACTGAGCAATATCTCATCATGGATACCCACTTTTTTTTATACTTTTAAAACATGAAGCCTAATAACAATCCTTAATTAAGCAAACAAACTTTTCAGGACTTATTTGAAATGAACTATGTTAGTATCCAAGGAGAAAAAAATCCAAGAAAGCATGGAAAGAATATAATTTTTCTTTACAGTATACTCGGAAAAAAATTTCTTTTGACCATATTCCTAACATTCATTATTGAATCTCAGAGCACTAAACTCAAGAAATCAACAATAGTTTGTAAAATGCCTACTTGAAGAATGGGAACCAAAATGTTATTTTTAATTATAGCTTAAATTATTGCTAATAACCTAAGAAAGAACAAGGAGAACACTGGAGAAAACCTTTTATAACATTGTGACAAAAAAAACCCACAAGTTGGGCTTTATTAAAATATGTGACTCATAGAAACATGAAGCAAATTATGCCTTTCTAGTGATGCTCTATTTCAAAGCTAAAAGTAATACTCACTTTATATCTTGTATTGAAGGATGAAAGGGATTTGCAGAGTTTCATTACTGCCCCCAGGGATCCAGTTTTCAAAAGCAGTGGAGAATTTGTCTGAAGACTTCCCTCTGAACAATGATCTCTATTTCTGGGCTCAGAAAAGCAAGTGGACCAAGTGCAGAGAATGAGAAGTCAGTACAGAGGGGACGTGGATGCTGTGAAACAGGTTTTTCTGATTCCCACATACTATTTTGTTTAGGAATAGCTTGAAACATCAAAGAGTTTAACACATGCTGTGTGTGCAGATGACATTGTGTTGTTTTTCATAGACTGTGGGGCCTCTGAGAAGATCAGATATCAAAGCGCAAAGAACTGGGAGTATAGAGTTTAAAGACAGACCTAGGCGTGAGTTCTAGACACGTCACATTGTAACAGACTGTCTATGCCAAATTTATGTTCATCCCAACTTAAGCTTTTCCACATCTATGAAGAGGATGCCCATATTCACTATCATATAATTGTATGTAAGGGTCAAGTGAGATCATTTGGATGAATCATAACTTCTGAAGAGTTATGCCAAACTAGTAACTAGAATAATTGTCCACAATTGAAATGCCAAGTAATAGAAAAGGTATTTACAGTTAGCTATGTTGTCCTTAAAACATTCCATCCCCTCAATCTGTTGCTCAAACGTCTGCACTAATTTTCTTTTTTCAAAGTCAATAACTTATTTTTTCACAAATTGGTGGTTTAGGGTAAGTACTCGTTATGAGTCTGATTTAATACATTCGACACTCAACTGTAATGGTTATTAGTAAGCTCTGTGAATCTATTTTGTCTTCTCTCCCATAGTCATTTTTCTTATAAATGCTTTAATAAGAGGGTTTAAGCACCACTTGTATGTATCTGGGAAGGCAAAGAAAATGATTAAAACCCAGAAGCCCTTGCAGGGATGGGGTTCCTGACCTTTGACTCTCTCCTGCTCCAGACCTGACTGTTGCAGCATTTGGGCAGTGAACCAGTGGATAAAAAGCTTTCTCACTGTCTCAATCTCTTCTCTCTCTCTCTCTCTCTACCTCTCGCATTAATAGATAAATCCAAAATAAGTCCCTTTTCTTAAAAGGTCAGTTAACCAATAAGACTCTGGATATTGTATTTGTCTAATGCTCTGTACAATGCTTCATACACAGTAAGGATTCAATACATACTGATTATTGTTGTTTTCACATAGGCCATAGAGTGAAATCAAATGGAAGCAGTAGACTACTCCAATAAAAGTTAATACTGATGAGTATCAGGGCGGGATGAGTGATGAGAGCCATGTGTTCACTCACTTTTTTACTAAGTGTCATTTTGTAGAGACGCTTAAGAATTCATGCATACAGTGAACTTTTATTCATCTTCTCTATTCTTTTATGTCCTATAAAAATACTAAGGAAACTATACTTTTGTAAATAAAAAGATTCTGCTAATGCACATGTCTAAAGAATACATGTGTATGTGATTTCCTAGATTCTGTAATTTCTCTGCTTCCTTCTGAACACTGACAAATTTCTCACTTAAACGGACTCTCACTTTTCTCCACTCTGTTTCGGAAGATGTGTGTATTTTTCTTAGCTTTAATAATCCCGGTGCGGGTGACTCACAGGTACTCATCATGGAATCTGATCTCTCACCAGGCAGTGCAGCTCTCCGATTTCCCACTGAGTGATTCGTCCCAAGTATAAAAAGTAACATATCCACTCCAAACGTGTAAAACTTCTCCCACTCAAATTTACTCCTTCTTCTAATTTTCCAAATCTGCTCACAATATTCTCATTTTCCAAACCCCTTGGATTTGAAACTGTTAAGTCATCTCTGACTCATTCTTTGTCTTTATTCTCTACATTAGAATACAAAATACCGTGTTTTTATTTGGAAATAAATAAATTCTCCACTGGCTTTCGGCCTAGACTAACAACACTTGTTCATCTAATAACCGAACGACTGTTAAATTCCCTTATGTTCCCCAAAATTCCATTGCTTCAGCATTCAATCTTTTTTTCTTATTAGTCAAATTAATTTTCATTAAGTACATATTCATCTTGCAAGTCTTTGCCTTAAATTTAAAAGTGTTACTACATGAACTATAACATGTCTAGCTTTCAGATTCCCCATTGCGGGAAACGACTAAATATAAATGCAGTTGTCCCATCCCTGTAACAAGTTTATTATGTTCCGACTCTCCTCAGTGATTCCCAAACCCATCTTCCGGCTTTGCTTCACTTTTCTACTGCTGTATGAGTCAGCATTCCTTTCGGTAGTATATAACTCCTACCACCGCATCTCAGTAACCTTGTCTAAGTTTGCTGCAACAATGAACAGCCTCCAGTTCTTGGTAGTTTAAAAGAGGACATATTTTAAATATTTTAGACTGTGTTAATATACAATTTTGTATGACTCTTCATAATTTGTGTTTTCATACCCAAGCTGACGAAGTGCTTTCTTTTGAGACGGTCTTGTCTTAGACAGTGAAACAGAAACAAACATGGCAGAACCACTGAAGCTTTGGGTCCAAATGGACATTTATCTCAAACTGGACATATTTGTACTCATTTCACTCCACAAGGCAAGTCACATGGTAAAGCTTAACACCGGTACGATAGGGTAATACTACTTTCAATAGAGAGGTACAGAAACCCCTTGGCTGGTCTCGGCAGTAACAGAACTGGGTGTGTAACAGTTCTACGAAGAAAATGTCTATGGCAGTTTACATCTTTGTCTCAAATATTTGCTCTCCTTTCTCTCCCACAAAAATATGCTCTCTCTCTTTCCAGGGAGGATAACCAACACACCACCCCCAACATTACAGACTCTGTTCTTGAGGTATTCTATATCTATATCAAGGCAACACATGATGGTTTTTGATGAACACATTTATGAACTGAAGAGATAAACTATTTACCAGTACATATAGAACAGACAGTGGTGTAGAAGACAGAACAATAGAAATGACATTCACATATGGAAAGAAGACTAGACAGCATTCAGCACTCCGTGAATACAAACAGAGCTGAAACATTAGAGAAGAAAGGATATATTATTTTTAAAAAATATTTTTATTAGAAAGATATACTGAGAGGAGGAGAGACAGACAGGAAGATCTTCCAGCTGATGATTCACTCCCCAAGTGGCCACAATGGCCGGAGCTACATGAATCCGAAGTCAGGAGCCCAGAGCCTCTTCTGGGTCTCCCATGCAGATGCAGGGTCCCAAGGCTTTGGACCATCCTCAACTGCTTTCTCAGACCACACACAGGGAACTGGATGGGAAGTTGGGCTGCCAGGTAGAACCGGTACCCATATGGGATTCCAGTGCATGCAAGATGAGGACTTTACTATACTGGATCCAGAAATGCTGTATTCTTTAAAAAAAAAATATGTTTCTATTTGAAAGGCATACTGACAGAGCAGAAGAGAGACAAAGTAAATGATCTTCCATCTGCTGGTTCTCTCCCTAGATGGCCACAATAACCAGAGCTGACCTGGGCCAGAACAAGGAGCCTGAAACCAGGGGAGTCTTCCAAATCTCCCAACTGTGTGCAGGGTCGTAAGGACTTGGGCTATCCTCTACTGCTTCCAAGACCGTAAAAAGGGAGATGAATGGGAGTAGTACAGCCGAGATATGAACTGGTCTCCATATGGGATTCCAGCTTTTCAAGGTGAAGGATTAACTTATTGCACATGCTGCCAGCCCTGACATGATTATTTTTAGAGTCTTCAAATTAGGGTTGTTACCCAATGTTCTCTCCTCTCTTCCTCCATGCACACTTACATTCCTCTTTCATGAATCATGCAGGGCCAAAAGATGTTATTAATTTTATGCCTTTTGGACATTTGTGTTTATTATTATTATTATTATTACAGATCCAAACAATAGGTTCATGCCAGAGACAATATGCCAATGATTCCAGATATCTGGCCTTGGGGATAAAAGAATCAATGTAACACTACCAATTATAAAATCTTGCCTTACTATGGAGCCTTGAGGCCACAGAAAGTGCTTGCTCTCCCAAAACAAATAACCAGAGATTGCATTTACTTTGCTATAGCATATTTTTGTGACTTTGATAAAATGACACTTATCATTCTCTTTCTTCACTATCCAATATGAGTTGTAATATCGAAAGAGGAAAGGATGTTTAATCTTTGCCAATCAGCCATGTGTCTGCCTACCTTTTCCCCAGTTCTTACCAGTGGAAGCTGGCAATTCAATTGGTGAGGGTTCTATGATATTCATGGTACCATATCAATATTGTAAGTCTGTGTCCTTTACCAACAATGGCATGTTCTGGAAAAGCTTCTTTACATGATTTCATCATTGTGGGACTATCATAAACTATATTTACATAAGCCTGGATGGAATAACCTACTGAAAATCTATGCTATGTGGTAAAACCTATTATGCTGCAAGATATTTTTGCCAAATTCTTACCAAATATGCCTTCGCAAGCAATTTTCTCTGCAATAAGCTTATCTACATTTTCAGAAAATTCTTCAGCTGCCTTCACATTGGAACCCCCAGATTAATCACTCATGTTAAACTGCGCAGAGCTGGACTTTTTATTCGGTTTTTATTTTTTGTTGCTAAAAAGAGAACAGATTTCATGAACTTCATAGTTACAATTCAAAGCAGATAAACATGTTTTTTTTCTTCCTTTCTTTAATTTTCTCTTTAATTTTCTTCCATTTAATTTTTCCGAAATAGGCTTATTTCAGCATTGAATAGTATTCAATTAGTAAAAAAGTAGAAATGACATAGTTCCAAAGAGAATAGGCAAGGTCTAAAAATTCTTAGTGCTACAAGCCTCCCCTGCTCATAGAAGGAACTCTAGTCCCTAGAGCAGGCTGTCTAATCCAAAGGGTTGCTCCATGGTCCACCTTGGCAAGTCAAAGTGCAGGTACCTTGATAGCGAGTCAGGGAGTGCTTCATGAGCTGAAGTGAGTGCTCTCACATCTTGCCAACACTCCAGGTCAAAATCAAAGTAACAAATGTACCCCTCTGATTAAAATCTATGGGTTTCATGTGAACTGTACAAGAAACCTGTACCAGCCTTCCCACAGTAAAGGAAGTAAAGTCGCTGCCTGTTACCAGCATTCCATGTAATCACCAGTTGGAATCCTTGCTGCTCCACATCTGTTCCAGCTTCCTGACAATGCAGCTAGGAAAGTGGGAGAAGATGGTTCAAGTGCTTGGACCCCTGTACCCATGTGGAGGACTCAAAAGAGGAAGTTCTTTCCTCCTGGTTTCAGACCTTCGCATTTCCAGTCATTTTAGATATTTGGGGAGTAAACCAGAGAATGAGAGACATCCCATATTTCCCTCCTGTCTCTTCACATAATCACTTTAAAAATAAACTAGTACTAGTCCCTTAGAAAAAAAAAGATAGTATTTTCTTCCTGCTGGTTGCTGAGCACCTTGACTTAAGAAGATGGCCTCCGCTCCAGCCACTGGCTGTGGCAGGCATGGGCAGTCTCCTGCTTGCTGCGTGCTGCTGTAAAGTAAGCCGACTAGCTGCACTGGTCCATGGCATGTTTCTTCTTTTGGTGGAATTTCCACTGCAAATTTCTCTCCAAGTGTCTGCTAGAAACACAGTTCCTCCCCTTTTCTTCTGTAATCTTCCTGTGATCAAATTCAGCACATATTTTTCTTTTTCAACTATCATGGTTCTAGAAATAAATTTTAATATCCTAGCCAGATTGAGCCTTTTCTTTCAACCACACAAAATGATTTTGCTTTATGGCGCTGATATAGATGTGTTTCTGTGCCTGGTTTCCAGTCCAGACCATTAGAGATTCTCTAGACCTGATAGAGGCTCTGACTGAGTCATTAGTACTGCTGCATTTTGTGAAGCAGATCCTTCAATCACTTCTAAATTGCTATTCTTTACATTTAAAAAAAGGTTTACTTTAAATTTATTTGAAAAGCACAGTAGGAGAGAGAGAAAGAACAGAAAGAAAGATCTTCCATCCACTGCTTAACTCCCCAAATGGTTATAATAGCCAGGGCTGGTTCAGACCTAAGTCAGGAGCTGAGAGCTTGAGAGCTTCCTTTGGAGGAAGGGGTTTAAGGATTTGGACCATCTTCCACTGCTTTTCCAGGCACATTGAACGAGCTGGATCACAAGTTGAGCACCTGGAACTCAAATCAGTACCCAGATGGGATGTCAACATCACAGATGGTCTATTTGCCTATTATGTCGTAATGCTAACCTCTATCACTTGTTCTTATTCTTCAGGATGGCGGCTATATTGCAATGGGGCACACCCAACTGGTGAGCAATCATCTCCATTAAGGGGACTGCTATCTTTTTATAATAATGTGCTGCACAGGATGGGCATTCTGACACTGTAGCTAAAATACTTGCATTTTATATTAAGTGACTGAGTTAAATTCTCAGCCCTGGTTTTTGATTCCAGCTAATCCAGTAAGTCCCACACAGTAGGAAGCAGGTGATGGCTCAGTTGAATTCTTGCTACTCGTGTGGTCTCCTTGGATTAAGTTCCTGACTAATATCTTTGGCCTAGGCCAGTGCTGGCCATTGCAAACAAATAAATAACGAAATGAAATGAGATGATGTCAGTAACAGTATCTTCTTTAGAGTTGTTGAAATTGGAGAAAATTATAAAATCAAGTTATAGAACCTTTCTCATTTTTCAGCCATTGCTCCAAGAATAGAAATGAAACACAAGCAAGTTTGATATTCAAACTATTCTATGAAAGCTCCATTGAGAGAGAAGCATGCATCCATTTTCCACTTCACTGTATGCCCTAAAATCACAAAATGATCTAGAAATAGTTCCTGAATTCAAATGAAGCCGCTCTGAGACTCACAAGACTAGTACTTTTTTCCCTCACTACTGAACCGGTTCCAAAAAGAAATGTCAATGAATAGATTAGATATTACTCTTGGCAAGTAGAAGCAAGATGGAACAAATTAGATTATTGGAAACTTGGGAATCAAATTCCATTTAAAAGATTGTTAGAAAGAAATCTGTATAAATATAACCACTTCAATGCCTTTCTTTGAGGCTTTTTTTTCCCCTTAAAATGATATATAATATTTAACTTATTCTAGGACATATTTGCCTCTATTACATTGAAAATTTAATTCCCCAATTTCCTATAAATTATCTGAATCTTTCTACTTGTGAGTCTAAAATAGTAGGAATTCAAAGTGCTGTTTGGAAAATTAGATACCCATGAATAGAAGAGTTAACAATCAGAAAGTGTAGGCATAATTCCACAGTATCGCTTAAATTGAAACTTCCAATTCGAATAGTTCACATATTGTTCAGTTATTCTCAGCTGTGAGTTTGAAAGGAAATATAATTCACCTCAAATAATAGGTGAATCACAATTTGAGGAAAGCATATTTAGTAGGAAGGTGCTCTGGAAAATATGCTGAGTGAGCAGGAAAAGTAGTGGAAAGAGGATAGATAAAATACGTGCTAATTGCATAATTGGCAGACTTTTATGGTTTAAAATCCTGATATGTGCTACAGATCTACCTAAAATTCATTCTCAATTACATAAGAGAATGTAGAGAATGAACTTGGTTGGTTTCATGGAAGATTGACATCCTTTCAATAGACATATGTTGGCCTTAAGTATGCTGTCTTCCCAATATTCTGATGACTAAATACCCCATCGTGATAAAGAATACTGTGTAAATTCCCACGTTAGAATTTAGTCAAAGCATCCTTATTCTATTATTGGAATGATAATGCACTAAAATATGTTGGTCAGAAACTATTATTTAATTTTGCAATACTAGAATTTACATTTTACTTTGTAATTTTATTTAAATTTTATTATTCTATACACAGTATAAGTTTTAGATTGTATCTTTATAAGCATATGCTATCCTCGTAGATCATTTTCATTCAATCAAAACCAAAAATAACAATTTGAAAAATACTGGATAAATACGAATAATATTTATTATGAATAACATTTCTTCTTAGTGCACTGTATTTACTATTTTAAGAAGTGACTATTTTCCCCTTACATGCTTAAGCTATTTTCATATTAAACTAACTTAGTCAATAAGAAGCAGGAATAGAATGTACAGTCATATTCAAAATGTATCGGATTATCACATTATTCCAAAATCCAAAACCCAAGATTAAACACTTTTACCTCAAGTTCGTGCTGACTATGAGTGCATCTATATATTTGGGTTGCATCACTTGTATTGAATGCATTTCTGAGCATTCTAAAAGCTTATCTTCTTATTAAGATCCAAGTAAGCAAACACAAAACAGTACAGCTTCTCCGTATTAGAAAAAACAAAAAACTCTGAACAAGATTTTCATGCTACATAGCTCCTTAGGAAATGGTAAATACTGAGGATTATAAAATCATCCTGGTTGGACTTTGATTCCAAAAGATATCTAGTGGAATGAAAGACATAAACACCAAGAAGGAGTTCCAGAGCTGCGCCACTTCTCAGAGTGAAGACTGTATGAGCCAGACTCTGATCTCGGGAATTATCTCAGGATCCAATACCTCAATCAAGACGAAGAAAAAAAAGACTCTGATGACTAAAGAAACTGGGAGTGGAAAACAAAGAGAAAATGGTCCCAGATTCTAATGGATGAGCCATAGCCTTGTCCCAAAAAACTGCAGAATCATGTTCTAGCTAGAGTATTGGGATTGTTGTGAAAGGGAAAGGAAATCAAGTTTTCTTTAGTTCCATAAATATATGAAAGCCCTTGCAAAAATTATCAGAGAAAATTATCCTGACCAAATCCTGATGCAACAAAGGCTTCAAGCCCTGACTCTCATATTACCCAGATGATATAGAACTCTGAGAGAGCGTCATGAATCAGTCCCAGATGAGTCTCTAGAATTGATTATATTAAGAAAAAGAGAGCTTCAAGGTACAATATCTGTTATTGATCAAAGAAAATAAATCTGTCATATCTTTTAGAATAGTGTTAGTATCTAGGTAGGAAACCCATATTGCTCCAACAGTGCTTATTGAAGTAATATATTCCCTCAATTATTTTTTATTATTGGTTTGCTTTTCAGTTTTACTGATGACTATGTATTTGGGGTATAGAGAATAAGAAACAGAGAAAGATAAATATTCTTGTTAGGTATATAGATTGAGTTCAAGGTTGAGAAGAAAAGGAATTAGAAAATTTTTTTAAGAAATACCATATTCAAAGGAGTTGATGTAGAACAGAAATCGTGAAAGGTATACTGAGGATCAATTATCAGTGCTTAAAAATGAAGTTACTCCATACATGAAGCTTCTGAAGGTTCCCATGAGTGGGACAGTTTAAACCAAGCAATATCACTTCACTAAAGAGATGGCAAAGGCTAAGGAAGTAGCAGTTGTAGGAAATAAACAATTCCTTCATTTCAACACAGGAAAAGGAGGAAGGATGATGATCCAGGGAGCCATATTCCTTGGACACGGAAGGCTGAAGGCATGCAGACCATTGTTCCCCAAATGTGATCATGGAAATGCCATTTAAGGGTTAAACACCATTCAAATTGGTGAGTATAAACTAACAATGAAATAATCCTGATTTGAATATAGAGTCAAATATTTTTTTCAACAATCCTCATATGTCCAAGAAAAAAAATCTAAAGCATGATTTGGTTCATTGTGATGAAAAGGCAAATATTTCAGCAGAGAAAGGAGGGAGTTAATGGATTATGTGAACGAGGGCATTGGTGTTTAGCAATTAGCTTAATATTACTGAATTAAAAGACCCAACAAGAACAAAACAAGAAAAGGTGTGGAAGTGCTGTAACACATAACTTGGAAAGACAAGAAGTTGATAGTGAGCAGTTTGATATTTTAGTACAAAATTTGGAAGTGAGAGCCTTGTGGTGGGAGGGTATAGGTCCACAGTGCAGGAGTGAGCAATGTGATATGTATTAACGATACTGGAGCTGGCCATTTGCTTTGAGATGCAGTTGCAATGGAGAAGTCCACAAACTGGGCACCAAAGTCTTCACTGGAAAAGCAGATTCCACAAGATGAGCTAAGCCTGTCCAGAAGCAGTCACAAAGGACAGTGCAGCTAGGACAATTTAAAAAAATTCACATGATCATAGAATGAAAGTTGAGCCTTTTTTCTAGAAGACTTGCTTAAGGCAGCTGCAGAGGAAACACTGTCCACAGGAGAGCAAGTTGCAGGAAAGAAAGCAGTGGAGTTATTATAAAAATTGAGACTGATACCAAAGAGTAAGATTACTTCTGTAATTGTAAGAAACACAATGTTTAACCTAAAGCAGTTGAGTCTAATTTGTTATATTTAGCCTTTATTTATTGATACAGTCAGAAAATAGAATAACAGTGAGAGCCAAAATCTGTGAGAGGCGGAGTATGCAAATTAATAGAATTGCTTAATAAATGTATGTATAAAAACATCTCAGTTACCACAAAGAGAGAGACAGAAACAACAAATATGACATGGATAAAACAAAGTAAAACCAAAAAAACAAAAAACAAAAAACAAAAAAACCTCATTTACTACCATTTTCTATTACTTCCCTTCAAAACTATTTTTTACTTTTTTACTTTTTTACTATTTTTTTTACTATTTTTTTACTATTTTACTATTTATTACTATTTTTTACTATTTTTACTTTTTTTTTATTGTTGATAGAGTGCCTTCACCTGCTGGTTCACTGCTCAAAATCCTTTGAAACCTGAACCCAGGCCAAGGCTGAAGCCAGGAGCTAGAATCGGAAAGCTTATCTCCTACATGAGTGGGCAGGAAGACCTGAGCCAGAACTGACTGCCTCTTCCCACAGCAGGAAGCTGGACTAAGGGACCACATTTGAGATTTGAAGCCAGATACTTTTATCCTGGCCCATGTGCCTCTTAACTGCTCATATATATATCTGCTTCCTGTAACACACTTAAAAAAATATACACACACATTTGGACTGACTTCTTATGGCATCAGCTTTCCAGCTTGCATTACTGCCAATGTTTCTTCCTAACTTGAAGTCCCTCCTGGATCTCTCTGACACATCAGATACACATTGAGACGCATCAGGCACTAATTATTCTCTTCCTTCTGCTCCTTTGAGAGCAAATGGCTTTTGTGGTGCTTGTTGTTCTTATACAGACTTCATAACGTTGGATTTTCCAAATACATAATTTAACATTTACAGTAACTTTTTTTTGTGTGATGTTCTCTAGATTTGTTTTTGTTTAGGTACTTATTTATTTGACCAGAGAGAGAAAAAGAGATCGTTTCCTTCTACTGATTCAATTTCCAGATGCCTACAATAGTTGGACTTGGGCTATGTCAAGGCCACTAGCTAGGAACCAACTCATTCTGTTTCTGGTGTGAGAGGCTGGGACCAAACTACCTGACCCCTCACCGGAGCGCTTGAGCTATTGCCTGCTACCTCTAAGGATGCATATTAATGGATATTAATACAGGGGATGTGGCATCCCAAAAGGTGTCACAGCCACCAGATTGAATTCCCTCCCGTATTCTACATTTCAAAAAGTATAATTTATTGTAGTAGTAACATTTAACAGGAAATCTATATTCTTTTTTAATTATATATTTCATTAGCCATAGGTACTACACTGTGCAGTAGATCATTAAAGGAGACCTTGTACTCAAAATGATTGTGTCAGTAGTTTTTTTTAAAGATTTCTTTATTTTAAGGCAAAATAATAAGGGAGTAAATGACACGCAGAGAGAAAGATATTTTCAATCTGCTGATTCACTCCTCATATGACTGCAATGGCTGAGCTACACAACGCCAAAGCAACGAGACAGGACTCCATCCTGGTCTCCTACACCGGTGGCAGGGGCCCAAGTACTGGAACCATCTTCTACTGTCTTCCAAGGCACTTCAGCAGGAAACTGTATTGGATGTGGAACGGTCAGCTCACCAACCAGCACTCCTATTTGAAATGCCAGTCTTGTAAGACACAGGTTAACTTGCTGGCCAAAATATTGGTTACTCGTTGTACTTTTTCTATGACACCTAAATTATATGTATTTGAACATGCGTGACTTGGGCAATTTGGAACTGCAGCTTTTTCAAGCATCTTGGTGATGACAGCTCCCTGCAGTGTCGGCTTCATAACAACAGGCATACATTACAGAGTCTGCCTCCTGTCTGCTTTACTTTCCTGTAAAGATTTCATTTCCACTTTGTTATTGTGATTTGTTATTACTATGTACTTTCTCATTTATTTTTACACTGATTCTATTATTTCTGAGCTTAATAGATGTGGAGGAGATGTGACATGGATGTAGTCTAATATTTTTGAATTAGAAATAATAGAAAACAACTGTTTAGAAATCTGTAAATTATTTATTAAATGTAATGAGAATCGTAGCTTTGTCATAAGGCTTTCATTTATAATAAAAGATGAAAAAATTAAAAATGTGTGCTATCGCCAAAAAAATTAATACATGGATACTGGGCTTATCTATCGTATTATTTCCAATCTTTCTGTAATAAGAATCATTATGTGTATTTATGGCTACCTAATTTCTGCTATTTATTTGTGTAATTTAAGAATTAATTATATTAGCTTTAAAGATTTGCTTCTCTGTTGCATTATACATTTGGAATGTCTCCAAGTCTATTTAATTTGCTAGACTGTCTGGAATCATACTTGATAATCAAATATGCTACAAATAAAACAAGTTAATTAATAAGTGACTATTAAGAAAGGAAATTAAATTTACATTTACTAAGTTGCTTACAAAGCAAAAAAAAAGCAGCTGAACTTTTATTCTGTGACAAAAATAATATCCATTTAATCCTTAAGGTGATATATTTTTAGGCTTAAACGTTTGAAGGTAAGGTAATATTTGTAACATTGATTTATCTGTGTTTCACTGTTTGCCCATCTCTTCTGTTGATATTGCACCAATTTCATTTAAAGTTGCATTCTAAGAGGACCAATCCAACACCATGTCATTTTTCAAAGACAGAGCATGCTTGAGAACTGAAGCCCCAAACATCTGTGTTGAAATGTCGACATACCTTTTTAAAAGGAAATCTAAAATTTCAGGCCAACAGAAAGCTGCTGTGGTCATTTGTATCTTCTTATGTTTTTATTTGAAATTCTATTGTCTTGATAGAAAAAAGCTTGAAAGGTATGTGTTAAATATGTTCCAATGTCTGTTCGAAATCAAAATTGTAAGATAACACTGATTTTTCCTATATGCTAATCATGATAACAAAATAAATATTTTGCATAGTCTGAATAGAAGTTCAAGAGTCAGATTCTCTTCTCATGGTGAGGGTAAGATGTTAGTAGGATGCCTTCCCTGTACAAATTGCAGATAGACTGATGCAGGCATCTTTGTTGGTTGATAGCCACATGTTTCAGGACAATGGATAGGAGGTAAACGAATTATAAGAACTAGGAACTCATCCTTTGAGCAAATTTGCCTTATGCAATACTGAAATTGTCAGTTCTTGTCTATAGGGGGTTTTGTTCATGTCCTTCCATCCTTCCTTCTCATCTTTCTGTGGCACATATTTCAGCAATTGGGTGATCTCAAAGAAGTTTAAACCCACATTTCTTTTGCAGAATTTAGAAAACGGTCTCAATGTAATGGAAAACTCACACAAATTAACAAAATATCTACCTCTAAATCCGACCAAAACACACTAACAGACTGTATGGAAACCACAGAGACAGAGAGCTGAAAAGGCTAATCCAAAGAAAGTATCTTTCATCATGTAGGGCTTATATGGGCTTTGAATTTGGCTCTGAAAAAAAAAAAAGTGGGCAATTTGTGCTAAAAGTTGTTACCTACCTACTTTCCTCCTGTTTGAAATCATGAGTATTATCTCTAGGATAATAAACAGGGAACTTTCATACCATGTTAAGAGTTACAGTGCAGAGGTGATAATGGAGGATGTTATGAGATTTTTGGGCAATGAATAAAATAAGTTGCTCTTCTGAAAATCCTGAAGATTAAAATTTAGATAATATCTATTAATCTATCTATGCTTAATATTTTTGGTCAACATTGGAAACAACACTTACTTCAGAAAGTTATTTCATTGATAACCTTCAATTACATTGTATAAAAAAGAATTTAAAAATTAGTGCCGGTGATCCTTCAGAAATCCATTTATGTAGAATACCTAATTTCCCCCAATTATTACCATTTGACTTCTCGTACAGAACATCCTGTAACATTTGCCAAGTACCTTTTAGAATCACAATCAAGGAATAAAAGTGAACCCCAGTGATTTTTTTGGCTCATGTAGATAGCGTCTTCAGCAGCAGCTTGCGGCATTGATTTGTCCCAGTGGAGTGTTGTTTCCGGAAAGAGGGTGCATGAATCACTTTTACGGGCTAAGAGTCTTTCTCTGCATGTCACCTTGCATTATTAATGGTTGATTCAATTTTGCTGGCTAGATTTAGAGTTCTTTCCAGGGTAAGGTTAAATTCAAGTAGCTATCTTATGAATTCCTACAGTACCAACCATTAGTATTATTTAAACCATAACATCTCATTTCTCTTTTTCCTGTACTTGAATATACCCTCAAAGTCTATGTGAACTTCTGAAACAGCTTTTATCTGGCTAAAGGAAAACCACTTGTTCTGTAACGTTTTAAGATGTGGTCTTGGAATGAGATGTGCCTGTATGTAATCCTCGAGTCCATCACTTAAGTTTTTTAACCCTGGACATGTCAATTTCTCTAAGGCACAATTTCCTTTTTCCCTCCAAACTACCATACAGATGAAAGAATGAAACAAAAATCCGTAGTAAGGCTCTTGTCTTGTGGTGAACCCATAATAAGTGGTGGGCACAATAATTGGTCAGACACTATTAGGTTAAGTAGTAAACTATGAATATGGCAATAATTCAATTTCAAAAATACAGACAGGTTTAAATGAACACTGAACAAGAATTTGCTTGTACTTTCTTGCTCTCAAGTCCAGAGTTGCATTCTATTCTCACATTAGTGAACTGTTATTACTGAAACAACTGCTTTGTAGGTGGTAATATGTTAAATATTAGGTATTTTATGATCCCACTGGAAGGACCCAAATCTATCCAGAAAGATAAGATCACGTGAGACTTGCTTAATGAAAGTGTTCAAATACTGCACTGTGTGATGAAGGAAGTGCATATATGAGAATTTTAAAAAGAAATAGAATTAAAAATTATAACAAGGACGGGATTAAAGAAAGACTTCAAAACTTGATTATGATCTTATAAGGCAGTTACAAAAATCTATAAACACCAATGAACCCTTGATTTTCAGAGTTTAGAGAACTAGAGCTTAAAAATACACACACACACACACACACACACACACACGTAAAACTCTCATACAAATATTCAGAAAACCTGTAACTTGTGCAGGTACTTATTGCCAGTCAATAGTAACACTCAAAGTTATGTCTAGGTCTCCTGCTCTTGTTCCTATATTTTTGCTGAAGTATGCTGTGTGAGCAAACTTTTAAAAGCTTCTTGAACTTTTCTTAGTAATATCGAAAATCCTATCTGATTACATAAGGTGTATTCTATTTATAGATATCAGGTGTATTAAGACTTTTCTCAAATGTAGCCTTCTCAATGATTGATTCCTGCATCCTCAGTTACAGTAGTGTGCCATACATCAAGTTCATGTAAGTCAATTATTGCATCGCCTCGCAAATCCGGATTTCGTGTTCACATTGAAGCAATCCATGAAACAGCCAATTGAAAGCAGCCTTGGTGCGAGTCCCAATAGCACAGAAATCAGAAAATTCAATGTTGTTTTCTGCAGATTCACTTGTTAAATGTTTATTGGCACATCACTAGGTTGAACTAGGAAATTCTATACAGTTCTGCTTTTCAAACAGGTGAAAATAGAAAATTACGTTTTTATTCGCATAGGAATGAATTTGAAATAGTTTGATGTGAGAAGGTCATGGAAATGATATGCTCTTCAGATGAAAACACTGTAAACAGGAATTAGAAGATTCTAGCTGAAGGTTTTCTCTCATAAATAAGAGAAATATAATGCATATGGATTTTGCAATTATAGTAGATTTGGTTAACTATTCATACAGATTTACATAAGTTAACTTCAAATGTCCTATGATGAGTAGATAAATTTTTTCCAGTAACTTGAGATCTATAATTCTATTCTGATGCTCATTTATCAAAATATGAAAATAATGGATTATTTCAGTAAATAAAAATAAATTATTTGATACATAAAAATTCAATACTTTCTTTTACAGAATAAGCTGTATTAATATAACTTAACAGAGCATTATTTTGTTTATGTAGGCACAGATATCAAAAATTAGGTTGAATACATCAATAATGCTAGTTAAATATGTGGTATGGATCACTTTTACTTCTTTCTTAGAATGTTTTATATCTTCAAAAAAATCCCAGTGGTGAAGTGTCTAAGTTATGTGAATTACAACTCGTATGAAAAGTAAATATACTAGAGGCATGCTTTAGATATGATTTGTCACTCCAGAATTCATCCACATGAAGGAAACATACACTCCAGGGCCACAACATTGAGTTGGAGTGACCTTGAAAACACGGAGCATAATTTAAGGTCAATAGGAACGTTGTCCTAGCAAAGAATTGAAGTAAGTCTTATACAAAAATGGTTATAAAAATCTGAGTGTGGTCACAATCAGATCTCTCTCTAATTTTTTCTCTCTCTCAATCTGGTGCTCCCACCAATGCCATACATGTGGTTCTGCCTCACTAAAGCTAAGCTGATGCCAACACCAAATCCTCGAAACTATGAAGTTCATTTCTCAAATGTCCAGGGTCACTTGCAGGAATCCTCCTCAACCACGCTAGTTACTCAAATCCCAAACTGACACCATGACTCCTGCATTTTGTTTTATATAAGCAATTGTTCTTTTTTCTACACTCACATTAACTCAGCTGTGATGCTTCCTGTTTACTCATACGGTTTACCAGGATGCCATGGTGACATAGAAAGCACACAAACAAAAGTTCTTTGAATAAGTATGTAAATGTGAAAGTGAAAATATGAGTTTAAAACAAAAATTAATTTGTAGCAGTAAAATGTGAATGTGGCTATTAATTTTTCTACCTTCCAGAATTTGACATGGGTGTCAAATGTCTTTTAAATATCCTTTATGCTTAGTATTTTCATTGAAATATATGATTTCCAAGCTTATCACCTGTAAAACTTCATACTTTTTAAAAACAATGTAAAACTAAGCTAGGGTTAGGCTCAAACAGAAGAAACAGCTAGGGAACAGCATTTAAAGAGTTACTCATTCTCAGCCTTGCGCAGGTCAACGCCTAAGCTTGTAGGACCTGAGAGTGAACAAGCCATCAAATCTCAAGTTGTAAGCTTACCTGGTTTCATTTAGCGCAAGATAATGTATAGATGACCTCTTTTCTATAATGCTATCTTTGAAGGAGAAAAATGTGTGTGACTGTGTTTTTCGGCTTTATTTTTTTATCAATGTCACTCCTCCTGAACTAAGTCCCCCTTGACCTCCTGCCAAATCTGCTCAACAAAACATTCATGTTAAGTAAGATATTCCTTTTCTTCACCCTCAGCAGCTGTCCATGATGGATATCACTGGCTGCAGTTTATAGACTGCTTCCATTTAGCCTACAGTTGGTTTGTAAACAGAATTATTTATTCCTTTATTTTGATTGAGCAGGCCAGGGATAACAAACAAAAATTCTTGGATCCCATTTCACAGTCATTTTGATGGGATTTTTAGGGATTTGTCACAGCAGCCTCTCACTTCTTGGTACCAAAATCTACTTCAGTTTGCCAAGACGTTCATAACAGTATATTAAAGATTAAGTGGCTTAAGAAACCAAAATTTATTTTCTCACCAGTTGGAAAAGTGTAACTACAAGATCCAGAGTGTAGACGGCTTTGTTTCTCCTGAGAGCTCTCTCCTTGACGGACAGATGACCACCACGCTATCTCCCTCATATATGTTCCTCTTTTGACCAGTTGCATTAGATTAAAACCCATTCAAATAACTTCATTTAATCTTAAATAAGTATCCTGACTCCAAATGCACTCAAAGTAGGAGGTAATTAGCTTAAGCGCTTCAACATTTAAAATTTGCAGAAACCTCATTTTGTTTCTAAGCCTTGTATGTCCATTGATGTAATTTTGAGAGGCCCAGGAAAATATGGTTTCTATTCATTTTCAAATTTTCTCGGGCACCTGTTTGCCAGTGGGAGCCATCACCTCAAGAAACACACGAAGGGCTCAGAGTTACAGGAAACTTGTCACTCTGGTTCTCCACGGCCATCACTTCCCCACCTTTAGTGGTGCTTCCTAGATACCTCCACACCAAGCACAGAGCCGCAATACCTTCCCATAAACAAAGCTGCACTCTAGTCCCCCAGAGCCCACTGGACCAGAAGTATGACACTTGGCAAAATTGGGAGAAATTGTCTTTCTTTCACAAGCTTAAAACTCAAAAGCCATGGGCAGGCAATGTATTGAACCACAGATGCCAGCTCTTCACTGCCAACGTGCACACTATACCACAAGGTCAGTACAGTCTATTCCCCTACTCCTTGACACTGGCAATGCCAGATTATATGGGATACTGGGGTAGAAAAAAAGCAGAAGACAAATGATCTTTCATGGTTTATCTTGTTTCTTGTACTCCAAGTATCTTCCATGAAAAAAATGATTCCTATTAAATGATGTTCCATCAGCCCAGGCTCTTGGACAAAATCACATGATATAGATTGAAGTGCCTGACCTACTACTGGTACCAAGCTAGCTGACTAATATTCTGAAGTAGATTGCCCAGTGGAGGCATTTTCTATTAGCCAAACTGCTGTTAGCATCCTGTTCTATGAGTATGTGAATGGTTGCATGTTGTTGAAAGTTGCTGAGTTTTTCAGTGTTTTGTTACACAATGGCATTGCTGGTAAGAACCAACTAATACAATACCCAAGAAAGGCACAAAAACAATTATCTGGGCCAGTGTTGTGTTATAGCATGCTACTCCTCTACCTGCAGGGCCGGCATTCCATATTGGCTACAGTTCAAGTCTCAGCTTTTGATCCCAGTTCCACTTCTGATTCAGCTCCCTGTCCACAGCCTGGGAAAGCAGCAGTGGATGGTTCAAGTCCTTGGGATCTTGCCCTCACGTGGCAGACCCAGAAGAAACCTCTGCATCCTGGCTTCAGGTAAACTCAAGTGTAACCATTGTGATTATTTGGGGGAATGAACTAGTGGATGGAAGATCTCTCTATCACTCTTTGCTTTTCCTCTCTGTAAATCTTTCAAATAAATATAAATCTTTAAAAAATGAAAAATAAGCAATTGTCTTCCTTGAGTCCCTTCTGCATATAAAATAAATTAGTTTAATATACAACTTGAGGTATATGCTCACAAGTTCTTTGTCACCTTTGATTATAGATTCCAATTTGTTGTGCACCTAACAATTTTTGTTTTTCCACTTATTTTTGTTTAGTTATAGAAAGTCAGACAAAGTTTTAAGTTTTTGCGATTACTCTCCAAATGCCCATAACAGCCAGGAATGAGTCAAACTCATACCAGGAGCCAGAAATTCAGTCCAGATAGCCCATGATGGTGGCCGGAACTTGAGCCATCACTTCCTGTCTCCCATAGTGCACCTTGACAGGAAGGTGGAATCAGATGCAGATTTTGGACTAAATCCAGGCCTTCCAATCTGAGATGCAGACATACCCAGTACCATCTTAACGCCTGCACCAATAGCATGCCCCTCACGTTATGATTGAAATCTGTCTGTCTCAATGAGCAATGCTCTTTCACACAGTTTATTTTTTGAAAGTGACATGCTCAGCTTACTAGGAGCTCATGACATAACCACAGGTTCATGTTTTTCAATAGGATCACAGAGAATAGTGGAAGCCACACTACAATTCTATTTAATGGGTAAAATATATGTGGCCGAGAGCAGGGAAAAATGCTGGTATTAGGCCACTCCGTGAGTCACTGTCAACACCAGAACTAGGCCTCCGGTCCTGCTAATCCAGTTCTCTTCTCTTGGAAGCCTCATGAGTTGTAGCTGGGATTTAAAAGAATTATCCTGTGAATTTTTTTTTTTTTAAATTGAGATCTTCCTTAGCAGCAACGAACTTGCCCAGGTTTTTCTGTATTAGATCATGTCAATTAACTGCTTCATTTTGTGATTTCCTTCAACATTAATCTTAGATAATTTTGACATGTATTTTGATGTAAAACTTATCTCAAAGGGAGTATTTAATGAAGTGGAGTAAGATCCATTAAATATAATAAACTATACCAAATATTGAGATCTATAAAGTGCCTGAGAACCACTGAATAGTCATTTACTTAAATCTGCTCAGTCTTCCTTCTTACTAGTGAGTCATTTTAGTTAGAGAAAAAGGTATTTAACCAATTTTTATTAATAGTATGTGATTCCTTTATAGTGTTGATGTTTTTGACTACTAGAATTCTAGAGTATGAACAGGGGATCTCGCTCAGGTTCTTTACGGGGAAGTTTTCATAACTTCTAAAAGCCAAACATATCTGTGTGTTGGATGAAATTATTTGCTGCTATTTGCATTTTTCTACAATTCCTGTGAGCATGGATTTAACGGTCTGAATGCATGGCAATAGTGAAAAATATTGTTTAAAAGCACTAGCTTAGTCTTTGCAAGCCATGTGTAGTTCCAAGTCAGCATGTCAGTTTCTTTTCTCTCAGTGGAAATGCTATTGATATTAAAAACTCCAGGTTGTTTATTCAGATTGTATGACTTTGACTCTATCCTGGGCTGATTACTAGTTGGAAACTTTGAACACACTGGACTTCCGTTTGCATTACTTTTCTCCACTTGTAAGATGAAGATAATATAAATAGGATAATATAAATATTTACTATATAGAGTTGTTTAATAAATTAAATGTGTTTAATTCTGTTGATTGATCTCCTAGAATATGTGTTTTTATTATTTCCTACCTTTGGAGTATACGTGGACTCACAATTCATTTCCAAACAACATGGTGTATCAGAGAAGTTTACATGTGCAACAAAAGCATACGTAATTTTGTAATGTTCACCTGCTAGACGCTTGTCTTCCTTGTGAACTTTGAAAAGGCAAGCTGTTACACTGTAAGCAGCCCTGTCATGAGAGACTACATCATAGGAAACTGAGGACAGCCCATAGACAACAGCCAGCAAAAAACTGACACTGCCAATCTCACAGACTATGAGGGACCTGGATGTGCCAATGTCACACGAAGTCAAAAAGCAAGCCTTCCTTAGTGGAGTCTCAGATGAAAACCCAGCCCTGGCAGACACTTTGATTGCAAACTTTAAGTGTGTTTGTTTTTAATCCGTGGTGTTTGTGTTGGCTTGCTCCACAACAACAGACAGCTAAGACTTTTACCTACCCTTTTACAGATTTAATAGACAAGTTGCAATGGGAGGAGACTGAGACAGCTAGAGTATGCCACCCAGACTGCTCCACAGGAGAATTATGCTGTAAGGAGAATGCTGATAGAAACACTGGCTTCCAACAACAGGATCCAGCACATGTCCCTACCATCCCCCACAGCCCAGTGACTGAGCCCTGACTGCCTATGCTACAGCCAGGACCTTCATGCCCATTGTGAGGCTTCTAGACTTTCCCATTGCACTCAAACCCTCAAACCATGTGGCTCAGACTGTCTCAGATTTCTACTGCCATCAGCAGCACTTCCTCCTCTTCCTAACCTGGCTTCACAGCATTGCACTGGCATGGTAGAATGAAGCAATCCTCTCCCTCCGTTCTGTTCTTTTCACAGGCACCTCCAGCAATAAATCTCAGACCTTTCCATTTCTTAGTATCAGCATCCCAGAAAACTCAAATATACATGCAGCCTTCTTGAGAGTTCTACTCTTCTGCTTATCTGGAACTTCAGCTTCAGGCAAGGCTGGGGATGCAGACCCATACAGCTAGAAACACATGAAGGGCCATAGAGCAACATTAAGTCCTAATTCTGCCACCATCTCATTGGCTCTAAGCATGTCATCAATCTCTTCCGACATTATTTCTTTAAACAACTGTTGAAATAGATGATCTTTAAGCTTTTTTTCTGTTCTCTCTTTTTTAAGGCTTTATTTTTATTTAAAAAAGGAGAGAGAGAGAGAGAAAGAGAGAGAAAGAAATCTTCCTTCTACTGATTCACTTCCCAAATGGCTACAACTGCCAGAGCGGAGCTATTCTGAAGCCAGGAACCAGGCTCTTCTTCCAGACCAGACCTCCCATGAGGGTGCAAGGGCAGAAGGACGTAGGCCCTCCTTCACTGTCTTAGGCTATTCACAGGAAGATGGATCAGAAGTGGAACTGCGTGTACTTGAACAGGTGCCCATGTGGGATGTCCGTGCAGCAGGCTAAGGCTTAGCCTTATGCTGCAGCACCATCCCTGATACTTGGTCTTTTTCAATAAATGTAGTCAGATGCAAAAGGGTACTTATAAATAAGCCCTGTACACAGGTTTAGAACACAGAGTGCAAGAAAATAGACAAATAGAAATAGTGGCCAGAGAGAAAAGAATCATGTTATATTGGTCATTGCAATCTAAGCTGGTTTGCATCCTGACATTTCTCATTGAAAAAAAACTTTGCATCAAGTCTTGATTTAGCTGCCATCTTTACAGCAGGTTTGCTTTAGGCCATCTTAGTGCTTCACTGGGGATTTCATAGTGCAAAATCCCCAGGTGTCTATCTTAGATGAAAGCCAGCTTCTTAGCCTCCCTGTCCCCAGGGACCAGGTCTGCCTTCCCTTCCTCTTTAGCTGTTGACACTTCCCCCCCCCCTCTTGGGGCTACTCTGCCTGCCACATTTGTTTCTTCAGTGGTCTATCCTTTCTCTAGCTCAACATTTTCTTGGTGTGCTCAAAGGAAAACAGGCACTCTTTTGATTTGAAAGTTTTTACTTCAAATGCCCCTGGGGCAACAGGAGATAATGCATTTCCAGAATTCTCATGAAGCTCACAGTCGGCTGTGCCCGTGGCTGTGACTGCTACACCATGAGGCACACTGCACTCGTTTCCTCTCTGTCCTTTCCTTTCATTTCTTCTCAGATGCATTCCTTTTTAAAATTCTGACACAACAGCCCATCCCATTTTTTCTTGATTTCTCCGCGTGCTACTGGGATACTGTCAGCTTCCCTGTGAAAAGCAGTGTCTACATGTTTTCCATTTGACTCTGGATGGGATTGTAAATAACTAACTCAGTACAACATGGTAAAGATGACCGTCCTTGACTTTTTTAGATTAGATCATAAAAAAGGCAGGGAAATTGGTGCCTTGTCTGGGAGGATATGCTGAGTTGCCACTGAAAATGTTTAACTACCCCCAGGCTACGACACGGTAAGAAGCGCAGGCTACACAGGGAGACCTTGTGAACCCCATTCAGTTGAAAAGCCCCGCTGAACTTCCAGCCTGCAGCTCACATTCACTGTGAACCCAGAGTGACAGTGCCTGCAGATGATCTCCTGTTCCAGCTCCTGGATGAGTCTTCCCAAATATGAAAGAGAAAGGGGCAGGGACAACTGATTACCTCCATCTGCATTTCTAACAAAGGCTTCTTAAAACATGTTTCTTATTTTGAAAATACATTGTTAAGACTGGAAATTTTAGGAAGATGCAATAAATGGAACATTGTTGGAGCATCTGCAGCTCTAATGTGATTTTCTAAAGTGATTGTCCTCACTTCCTGCCTAGGTATCGGTTACTGCCCTTGTTTATTCACTCGACAGCCAGGAATTTTAACAATTTGTCATCCGGAGACTCTTGTTATCTTTTCATTTAGCTTCACTCAGGCTGCTTTCTTTATTTTGCAACCACCAGACAAACGCCTATTCAGGATTGCTCTGCATTGATCCTGTACAAGCAAAATCCATGGCTAGCAAACATGCCTCTAGTACTGGAAATAAGACATTTTCCAGGGGGAGAGAAGTGCTCAGACTATTGAGTAAGACTGCTGATAGGATATCCTTCTCCCACCTCTGAGTATCTAAGTTCCAGTCCTGGTGTCAGCTCCCCACCTGCGCTTCCTGCTATTGTAGACCTCAGGAGGCAGTACATGGTGGTTCATGTAATAGAGAAGACCAATGCACAGGAGATTTCGTTTCTGCGTATGTTGTGTGTATGTGTGTGTGTGTGTGTGTGTGTGTGTGTGTATCTCTGTCTCTCTGTCCCTGTCTGTTTTTCTATCTCTTTGCCTCTCAAATCATTCGAGAAAAGAGAGAGTCTGAGACGAGAGAAAATTTCCATCCTTTGCAGTCACTGCACTACATTTTCTGGCAAAAAGCAAATTTATCATGTTAGGTAGCACAGATACTCAATGTAAAACAGATACAACACAGTTACAGCTTAGTACAAGAAAAAAGTGCCAAGATATAATCTTTTAGACTAAGTACAGAAGTGTTGCTCGTTGAATAGTCATTAGACACAATTTGGATATACTGGATCTACTAAGAATTTCATTTTCATGTAATACATTAAACTACGAGTTTCTAAGATAATTAATAAACTTTTTTCAAAGAAACAAAAGTATAAGTTTCAGTAAATTATTTGATATATGCAAATGTAAAATTAATCATAAACCCATTGTGTTTCTATCTATGATATGATCATAAAAGGGAACATTTTAAGGTTCAATAAAAACTACAGGCCCGGTTGGAATTATCCTGCAACATGCTAATTCAATGTGAAAAACTCTGATGATGCTCCTGTACAATGTGATTTACTTCAGTGTCACGTTGCAGGAATGTGCCAAAGTACGCTTCCTGCCACAAGTCCTTTATGCCGTCTGTCAAGGCAAAGATTAAAAAGATTCAGTACCCAAATGGCTGCAACAGCCTGAGCTGGGCTGGTTGGAAACCAAGCGCCAGGAGCTTCTTCCATGTCTCCCACATGGAGGCAGGGACCCAAGCACTTGGGCTGTCATCTTCTGCTTTCCCGGGCGCTGTAGCAGAGAGCTGCATCAGAATTAGAACAACAGGAACTCAAACTGGTGCCCATGTTGGATCCTGACACCTCAGCTACACATCACTGGTCCCTATAGGTGACTTGCCTAAAACAAGTACCTGTCTACACTTAGTATGTTTTTGTTGAGAAAAAATTTAGCCGACACATAATGTTCACTTGACTTGTATTGAACAGCGTCAACAAAGTGAAGACAGATGGTATTTTTATATTTAATACAAGCAACATTGCTGATATAATGCTTTATCGATTGAAGCACAGCTTCAGTTATTTTTTATTAACATCATCCTAGTAATGTGGGTAGCACAGATGATTCCATTAGACGGTATTTACAAATCTCCTTAGAGTTACTCTTCTGAATGGATTTCTAAAGTCATAAAAGAAAATAACTTAAATTCTAATGCTTTTGTTTTAGGAAAGCAAACTTGGTTACCTTTGGAGAAGCTATCTTTCAAACACCCCTTGAATTAAAATTATAGTGCTAGTATTCCTATGTTACTGTAAAATGTGAATGCATTGTATGCTGTGTGTATGAAATCTCACACAATCCTTGCCATAATAGTGCAGTAACCTGTATGTAAGCAAATCCAGTCACAGAGAGGTTAAAATGTTACCTCAGTCACATAGTAAGTGTGTGGTAGAAATGAGATTCAATTTCAGAATAACAGACAAAAACTCACATGCTTAACAGTGCACTGTGTTACTTTGCAAAAGATAATGAAACAGAAAAACAATCAAAAATATACCCAGAGAATACAAATGATGGACAGATCAACAGAAATGGAAGTTTGCAGATGCTCATTTATATATTGTAAAAAAACACACACACAAAACTGGGAAGACAGTCTCACTAGAGAGGGCTAGTTGTCAAAACCATGCTTATGAATTTTTGAAATCAGTTCTCTTTATATTAAAACAAACATGTACCAAAGGGAAAACCACTTTAGTAAATGAATGTTATGATAACTTCATTTTTTGTATGCAAACAAAAATGATATAAAATAAATGTTGACGTAGTCACAAACTTCATATAGTTGTACGATAAAATTGAACAGTTGAACATAAGTTAAATATTATCTTATTTATGTAAATACAGGACCCAACACTACAATAAAGAAACAGTATTGGAAGGCTGCTCAGCAAGCAGTTAGTCAGAACCCTTGGATGCCTCTGGACCTTCACGTATGAGATCATTATTCCTTCCTTGGTTTTTAATCTTTTGCAGTAATCATGAGCTGCACACTATCTTCGAATAAAGTGAAAATATTCTCATATTTGTACAATATTGTAAATTCACATTTAATTCAGAAGTTAATTCCTTGCCTTACAATTTTTGAAGAAACTAATTAAGCATCCAAACTAGATGTTAAACAAACACTGCAGTTTTTAAAATGTGTACTTATTTTTATTGGAAAGGCAGATTTACAGAGAAAAGGAGAGACTGAAACATCTTCTGTCTCCTGATTCACTTCCAAAGTGGCCACGATGGCAGGAGCTGAGCTGATCTGAAGCCAATAACCTGAGGCTTCTTCTTGGTCTCTCATGTGGGTGGAGAGGCCCAAGGCTTTGGCTATCCACTTCTGCTTTCTCAGGCTACAAACAGGCAGTTGGAAGGGAAGTGGAGCAGCCACACGTACCTGTACCTTAGGTGATCTCAGCACACACAAGGGAAGTTTTTAGCCACTCGGCTATAATGCCAAGCCCAGATGAAACACCCACAATGAAGGATATATGACTGTTTATGAAGATCTATACTATAGTAATAATATAGGGGATCTTGGGAGTGGTGGAAATAGGGGAGGGGACTAAGGGAAATCGTGGGACCTATGGAACTGTATCATAAAATGTAATAATAATTAAAAAAAGAAAAAACTTAACAGTAAAAAGGAAAGTTGTAAGGAGTTTACCAACATGAAAGGCAAAATAATTACATTTGAAAGTAACATAAAAGTAGAAAATAATCAATATAATACATTATTCTTAAAAATGTAGATAGAGCCACTTTAAAAGGCAAATATTATAGCAATATATGTGAAATAAGTATAAAGGAGAAGTTATGGAAAGTGATGCTTATGCTTAAGAGCAAAAGTGCTAATTATGGAAATACCAATTCTTGTTTCAATATATATATAAGCTATGTGATTTTGAATAATTTATACAGTTAATTTCCTCATCTACAGAGTAGAAAAGGTAATTACAATTGCCTAATAGAATTTTTGAGGCCAATTAAAATGATTAAGATTATTATTCATAATAAGAATATAGAAAACTTCTGTGACTAATTGAGCTTTACAGAAGTAAAATTGATTCAAAAGGAAGAAAATATTCAGACATGTACAGTCACCTTTGCAAGGGTAATCCTATCTCCCATCTCCTCCAGACACTTACCATGTTTGGCCCACAGCAATCTCTGTGTCCTTCTCAAAAACGTCATTCAAACTGCCCTTGCACTATTAATAAGTATGCAAAAATAATGCCAGCCAATGCATTCCTACCTTAATCCCCACAACTTGTGAGTTTGTTCTCCACATGGAAGTAGGACTTCATTCACAGAATTAAGAACGTTGGGGTAGACACCAGCTCGGGGTATCCAGCTGGATCATGGGGATCGCGCGGAGCAGAAGGCCGTTTCCTCTTGCCCACGGACTTGCTGGTGCAGGTAAAAGCAGCAGGCACTGCCATGTCCCGCTTTGCAGACAGAGAAGGGAGCCCTCAGCAGGAGGGTGTGGACTGTTCCTAGACGCTGAAAAAGTAAACAGTGAATTTTCTGAGAATTCTGAAAATGGAATTCAGCCCCTAGCACATTGGACTGTGCCCTTTTAAAACCTAAAAGGGACTTCAAAATTTTGCAAGCTTAAGGCAATGCCTTTGAATTGCTTAAAACCACGATTTTGAGGAAGACATCTTATAGTAGAAACAGAAAATTGACACGTTATAGCGTGGTATTAAATTCAAAACTGTGCATACAATCTCACCATGAATATATGCTCTCACACACCAGACAAAGCAGTCTAAGCATGTCTATAAACCATTGCATTAGATACAAGTATTTAGCATTGACTTGATTGATTCCGTTTCCTTGTTGCTAGATCATACTTGACAATCTCCCTATTATGACTGTATGCAACGAATTGTAAACAATCTGTAGGGAAAGGCATGCAAGTTCATATCGGGTGTAGTGAAGTTTTAGTTGTGGCATTTAGGGCTACAGTATACAGCTAAAGCACAGAGTCCCAGAGTCCTTTCAGACATAAACTTTCCTTCACACAGACTGATACTTCATCAATTAGTGCAACAATCAGGGTTTCAGTCTAATCATGAATGCTTTCCCTTAATAACTGCTTGCTTTAACTACCAAACAGACATGAGTACACCACAACGGCATTAGGAATGACACACGGACAACATCACTTCCTTTTGAGAAAGAAGTGCAGTGCCGACTGATATCTCAATCATTATCACATACTAGATTGGCTGGGGCCCAAGGAGACACTGCTGTAACAAACTGATTATACATATCTAGAAGAAAAAAGAAATCGGAAGATAAAATTGTTACAGTGCATTTTGGTAGTTTGCACATTAATATTACATATTTTTAATAAAGTGGCCATTGTTATAAAATACCTGAAAATTCTTTTGCAATTCACTTTGAGACAAAAATCTTTGAAGATTCTTATAATATTACACAGTATTAAACTTGTAAAGTAATTCTGATGTAATTCTAGAGCAAAAATACATTGTCTAATTTTAGTGTTCTGACCTATTAAATGAATCTATTTATTATGCATCTGTCTTCTGTTAAGTTTTGACAAAATTCCAAAAGCTTGAAAAATAACTCATGCTTAGTAGATTAGAGTGTGTAAATAACCACTGTTCTTTCATTTTCAACAAATATTATTACAAACCACAAGGAAATAAGAGCATAATAACTAGGCAAGAATTCAGAATCAAAGATTTAGAGAAAGTATAAAAATTAGAATATTTACAGGTGTTGGTAGAGTTTGAGTTCCATCTTTGTTTACTTACTATGTGCATAAGGAAATAATTTATTTTACTATAGCTCCAGCTATCAAGTTAGGTAACAAATAGAAGACAATGGTGCAGGAAAGTCTGAATGGCCAAAATATGATATGAGAAAAAAAAAAAGCAGGAGGCATTATGCTTCCTGGCATAAAAATGTATCACAAAACTATGGTAATAAAAATAATACGGTCCTTGCTTTAGAAACAGGTACATAAATCAAACTGAAGATTTAAAGATAGCTGTCCCACTGCCTACATGTGGGACACACATAGTAAGTGGCAAGCCACCACTTTCCAGGCCAGTATCCCAATGGACACCTGTTTGGTTCATGTCTATTTCTGTTCTAACTCCCTGCTAAAGCACTCTGGAAAGCAACAGAAATGGCTCAGGTACTTGGGTCCCCAAATCCAAGTAGGAGTTCTTGGCTTCTGGCTCCTGGCTAGGGCATAGCCCAACCCTGTCTTTGAAGACATTTGAGGAGCGAACTAGCAGAAGATCCCTCTCGTTGTCGCCAGCTCTCTTTGCCTCTCCCTCTCAGTAACTCTGTCATATAAACAAACAAACAAACAAACAAATAAATAAATAAATAAATCTTTTAAAACAGAGATAGAGATAGGGAGAGAGACAGAAAGAGAAATCACCTATCTTCTTGTTCATTTCCCAAAAATCTGCAACAACCATGGCTGAGCCACACCAAAGCCCAAAGCCCGGGACTCTGCACAGCTATTCCCTGAGGGTGGGAAGGAGTCAGGACTTCCCTTCCCAGAATCTGTATTAATAGGAAATTGGAATAAGAAGCACAGCTGGGACTTGAGCATGAATTCTGTGCCCAGAAAATGAGCATCTCAAGCAGCACCTCACCCACGATGTCACGTGCTCAGACCATGTTTACTCTTCATCAGATTTTAGTGGTTTGAAGTCAGTTTTTTATTTCTGAAGTATAAGCACATTTTACATAAACTCTTAGAAATATAACATTAAATTTCAAGGAAATATAACGTTAAGTTCAGCATCTAGAAATCCTGTTTGTGCTTTCCTATTTGTGATTTTCAGAATCTTATTTAAAAAATAATTATTCTGTTCTTAGCTGCCATAGAATGCTAATAGATTTTGGAACAAAGTCTCCTTCACTTAAAATTAATCCCTTGCATTTTAAATTTCAATAACAGTTACAGGAAGTTCAGGAATTTAGAATATCAATGATAAAATTCTTAGTTGCTTATGTCTAAAATTGCATTGATAAGAATTAGAACATTTTTGGCCCAGTGCATTGGCACAAAGGCTAAAATCTTTACCTTGCAAGCAGCAGGATCCCATGTGGGTATTCCAGTTGCTCCACTTCCCATCCAGCTCCCTGCTTCTGGCCTGGGAAAGCAGTGGAGGACTGCCCAAAGCCTTGAACAGCCACTTGGGGAGTGAACCAGTGTACACAAGACCTTTCTGTCTCTCCTTCTCTCTGTAAATCAGCCTTTGCAATAAAAGTAAGTAAACCTTGAAAACAAAAATAAAAAAACAGCATAATGATAATGATGTAAATTAACAAAGTAGAAAATAAATATGCAATGGATTGGATATACAGGATCAATATGGGCCCTTTGAGAAGATGGATGTAATTGATGAGAATTCTCAAAGACTTTCAGTATAGATATTAAAATTTTTTTAATGCAATGGTATTGATTTTATGGATATTTTAATATCAAAGAATGATACTTATGAAAATAAATTTGAAAATTCAGATGAAGTATCTAAAATTACCATAGCAGGCAAATGAAGATATAGAAAATGTAATCCTGTAACCTCTCCAAATTGGAAACTAAATCTAAAATTTAGAATTTTCCTAGCAAAGAAAATTTCAGGCTCAGACAACCTCAACAGAAAATTCTATTAGATATTTACCAAATAATTCACCCAAATCTTTCATAAATGCTCCCAGAACACAGAAGGAAACCAAATATCTCCAAGCTATACCTAATATGCATGCGAATAAAACATATACTTACACATCCACTTTTTGTTGAAAGCAAGGCTGGATATATCATGTACATGAAAAAATTTACAGAGTGAGGAAAAAAGGGTATATTATTATGTAAGTTACATAAACCAGTGAAGTCAATATTCATTTATAAATATGTAAAATAATATACATCCACATAGGTTTTCACACTTTATATATGGGAATGTATGTTACCTTCCACATGAGAAAAAAACATGTATTATTTATCTTTCTGTGTCTGATTCACTTGGCATAATCTACCCATTTTGTTCTAAATATCAGACCTTAATTATCTTGTTTGGTTGAGTAATAATATATTATATTGCAAGACTAAATCAACCCTAATAAACACCCCCAAAACAAGAAAATTTTCCTACCACAAAAAAAAAAAATGAAAGGCTTGTTTGAAGACTGCAAAATCCAGACTTTAATAATGAGAATGGCCAGCACACAATTAAAATTGATCATAAGAGCTAATGTTGTAATCAAAGTGGCTAAGACACTGTCACACAAGTGTGTCGTGTCTGAGTGCAAGCTACACTTTTACCTGTTCTGTTTCCAACCCAGCTTCCTTCCACTGCTCATGGAAAGGGAGCAAAGAATGACCCAAGAGCACCAAGTCTGCCATCCATGTTGGAGACTAAGACGGAGTTTATGATTCCTAACTTTGCCCTGGTCCAACCTTGACTGTCATGGCCAGCTGAGGAGTGAACTAACAGTTAGAAAACTGCATCTCTGTTTCTCCGCATCTCCCCCCTTCTATAGATTGTTTTGCCTTTAAAATGAAATAAATAACTCCTTTTTAAAACCTTAATTCCTAATTTTTATAGTTCACTGAAGCTCTATTCGGGGTCATTTTTCTCTGTGCTTCACTGTAAATAATTTCCTTTGAAATATATTCAATGTGGAATTCAGTATGGGATGCTGCTGTTGCATGCAGCAGCTGTGCCACAACATTGACCCATGATTTGTATTTCAAGAAGAACAATTTTATTATGTACTGCGCAGTGTGCACATTATAAGTAAGATGTTTGTAACCCTACAGATACAAAAAAAAAAAAAAACATGCAATTATTACCTGGCCTTTGGAAACAGGTGCCACTTGTAAGCAGAAATACACACACACACACACACACACACTGTGCCTTGCAGGACAATAAAAAGTGGCCCCTGCTCTTGGATACCTGTTCCTCATGTGCATTCCTGGCTCCTGGTTTCATCCTAGCCCAACCCTGAAAAATGCAGCCATTTGGGAAGTGAATCAAAATCACTCTCTCTCTCTTTCTCTCTCATTCTGTGTGTATGTCTATGTGCAATATCTCTTTGTGTATACATTACTGTGCTTTTCAAATGAATTAAGTAATTTGTGAATTAATTAATCTTTAAAAACTTACAAATCAGGTCTTGAAATATGCTCAAACCTCGCGGCAATGTCTTATCACTCAGAGCAAAATCCATACATTAAAGCTTCACGTGATCTGGCCCCAGGTTATTACTCTGCCTTTGTTCCTTATTTATCACTTAGTTCTCACATTCTAGGTTTTTTCACTGATCTTTAAGATATGTGGCAGTTTTCCACTTCAAAATATTCATGCTCTTTATTTCTGTTTCGCTAGACTATTCTTATCCACAGAAGTGCTATTTTGCACCTTTGTTTTATTCGTGGTGCTCCTCGAGTGCCACTTTCTCAGTCATCTTTCCTGAACATCCCATTGTAAACGCCCTTAGCACTTCCACAGCCTCAGCACCTTCTCTATCTTTGCTCCACCTTAGTCATTCCCTTAGCACATATTACTGGCATTATGTGGCACACATTTGTGCTTACTTGTTTATTCGCACAAGGAATTTTCCTGTTTTTGTCTATCTTCTTTACTTTCAGCCAAAATACACTTTGCAAAGATTAGCCATTTCATATAGTCTGGTGGAATTTTTTGTGGCAAGGGAAATAGAGAGGAAGAGGAACTAAAGTTGGACAGCTTTAGCCTAACATCTGTTGGAGAGCTCCAGGTGACCTGTGCAGTAGGCAGGTTGCTGAGGACAACTCCAGCTGACTGTTGGACAGCTCCTGCTGACAGTACTGCAGTTCAGGTAGTCAGTTGACAGGTTCAGGCGACCCACCATTTGACAACCACAGACAACCTGCTGTGGGACAGCTGCAGCTGCTACCTGCATGACAGCCACTCCAGCCCACATGACTGCCAGTGTGGCTCTCTTTCAATCAAGCATCCTAGCTTACCTTCCACCTGTCACCATTCCCGAACCTGCAAGTTCCACAGTGCTGCGAATTTAGGGCCAATAACTGCTGGAAACACCCAGTGTGACTGCAGGATGTCCCTAAGTTGTTGCTGGAGTGTTTTGAAGTTATGTTCATTCTACTGTCCTTCTGTTTTGTGAGATAGCCTGATTATTTCTTGAGTATGCACCTTTTTTTTGGTTCTAAAAAAAAGGATACTTTGTTGAACATCTTTATGCCTACCGCTTCAATTAATTCATGGGTGGAAAGAACAATCTGCAACAATACCAGCCAGAAATCTGAGTCCACAAGAAAATGACTGTATGAATGTAATGTGTTCAGTAAAGTGGCTGACAAGAACACTGGAAAACTTTAACATAGTTTATCAATGCTTAGCAGACAAACTAAACAAAAAGCAATTTGTTTTCCCAAGAGAAGGAAAAATGTTAAATTTCCTTCTGACTGATGACATAACACAGGCATCTTCCTTCAATTTCATAGAGCCATCATGCACAGTTAAGGATTAGCTCACAGCACTACCTGGAGATCTAGCGTGCTGCTGTCCCAAGCAGCCATTGATGCTACTGTGCCATGGTGTTCTTATTCCTTACAATCATTTTTTTTTCAGATTTAAAAAAAATATTATTCATAAATAATAATTTCTGCTTTATGATAGAGGTCTTAGCAGTACATTATCAAGAAACAAATTATACTTGTTGAATTATCTTTCTAGAGCATAATTTTCCAAGACTTCGCACCCATACTAAAATGCATGCTTGTTGATCTAGTCTTTTGCAGGTTAATAAGTACAAGCACGTTATTGAGAGTTCATCATAATCAGTTTCAAATCTCAGTCTTGAAATTTCCAGTTGCATAATCTTGAGTAATTTACCTAACTTTTTAAAGCACAACTCATTTTTGCTTTAATTGTATGTACTTATCATTATGAGACTCTAAAAATGAAATAATGTGAATATCCAATCAAGTATTTTGGATATAACAACCATTTGATAAATATAAGAAAACATAAAAATGAATTCAGATATATTTAGAGAATAAAGCAAGTTAACATTGCATTTATGTGCTCTTTCTCATTTTAAGACTTTTTGTATTTGATCTCTATTGTCTCCTTAGTAAAATTTTATTCTCTGTAGTGTGCTCTGTGACATAAGCTCTGGTCAAATTTCTTTGTACCATTTAGTAGGCACACTATAGGAATATAGTTCTTCATTCAGTCAATGGAAGGTAAGACTCCTAATTCCCTATTAAGAGAAAAGTCACTTCTTTCAGTTTTTAAGATTTATTTCTTTTATTGGAAAGTAGGATTTACAGAGAGACGAAGAAGAGACAGAGACAAAGATCTGTCCACTGGTTTGCTCCCCAAGTGGCCAGAATGGCTGAAGTTGAACCAGTAGTTGCAGGGTCCCAAGGCTTTGGGCCATTCTCCATTGCTGCTTCCCCAGGCCACAAGCCCAGAGCTGGAAAGGAAGTGTAGCAGCCAGGACAACCCACATGGGATCCCGGCACATGCAAGGCAAGACTTTAGCCACTAAGCTATTGTGTTTATGTCCAGAAAAACCACTTCTTTGCAAAGAACTTTCCCATGTTACAAACCTATTGTCATTACTGCACTCTCTATGTAACACCATCAAACTTTCTCCGCAAACACGGAGTTAGGGAGTTCCTGCTTCTCCCTTCCTTCCTCCTGTCTGAACTGCAAAGAACCCTGAACACATGAGACTTATTCTCTTCTATTTTACCTGTATTAGATTTTCCACTAGTCTAGTTATGAGTCTTTTATTTTGAAACTTGAAAAGGAAATGCCACTTCTTCAGTGACAAAGACATAACCTAGGGCTGTTGTGTGATTCGAGTATTTTCATCTCCTCCTGCTCTTTTGCTTTGAAATCAGTAAGGTTATGTGTAATCAAAGAGCAAATATGATCATTCAAAGGAATTAGCTGCTGGTAAATTTAGAACTAACCCCTCATATGCGACTTCACACAGAGATTGTTTTTCTTCCTCTGCATGTCACACAGCACATCTAAAGGAGAAGTATAAATGTTTTCAAAGGCACCTCCACGCACAGCTCAGAAATGTGGACTAATGATGAAAATCAGCCTTTGTTGTATTATCGGTTCCATCCACCTGTTTTTCATTGCACTCAAGATACATTAATGATGAGTCTAAGTTTTTAATGGTCTTGGTTAATGACAGAATTACATCAAGTAAAAAAGAATATTGAATATTCATAACATTTAAATGACAAGCATGCAGAGTTAAGGACAGATTAATCAGCATAAATTAATTAATTATTCTGTGAAAGTTTTTTGACATAATACTATGGAATATAAAAATATCAAGAAGCAGGTGTTGCTGCACAGTGGATTAGGCTTCCAATCGGGACATCTGCTTCCCATATCAGAGTGCCTAGAATTAAGTCTTGCTTCCTGATACAGCAGATGGTGACCCAAGTGCTGGATTCCCAGCATGATTAGGAGAGAACAGGATAGAATTCCTGGCCCCAGCTATTGCAGGCATACAGAGAGTGAAAAAAGTAATAAAAGCTCCCTCTGTTGCTCTTGCATTGGTTCTCGCTCTGACTTCTCTCTCCTGGTCATTTTGCCTTTCAAATAACTAGTAAATAAGTACCTTTAAAACTTATTTTAAAAGAAAGTATAAAAAATAGTGGCTAACCTCAAGGACTTGGCTATTGAGATATATGCTACAAAAAAATAACATTCAAGTACACGAAATCCTGTATTAAATATCCAGAGTAGTCCTTTGAAGGAACTCCCATTGTGAAGGCCAGCGACTACTACAAGTGTACCTGTGAAATACATCACGCTGCACAGATAGTAATTACTTCTAATAAACAGAATTAACATAAGGTAGAAAGAATGTTTACAATAAAAAAAATCCTAGTAGGAAGATATGCTCCCAGCCCAGTCCCGGACCTGGAGCTGTTAGCAGGCCAGTATGCCTGGTACCCAGGTAGGCTCTTACTGAGGCTGCTTCAATCTCTCTGCAACCCGTTATTAATTCTATTGTCTCCATACACTCATAGCTTTGCAATAGGCTGTCCTTAGTGCTGCCTTACTTGAATTGTATCTTGAGATTGCTCTGGCTTTCTTTGCCTCGTGCCTTCCCCTGCGTTATTTTTTCATTCCCTATCCTATTTTGTGTTAATGAAAAGCTAAAATGCATCACCACATAAAACATCAGAAAAATAAACTTTCGTACCATGACTCATAATATCCCGTTTGGTTCACAGCAGCAGCTCTTACTAGAAGATTGTTGCACATGACAAGAAACAAGTAAGCCCTGATTTGCACAAATTAAAATGAAGTAGATGAGTGTGTCAAGGAGCATTTCTTAGATGTTCCAAGAATTTTCTTGCACATTCTTTGCACATGATCCATTTTATCAGGAAAGAGTAATACCCCTGTGCATTAATCCAGAACAGCCCCGAGTGATTGCAAAGAACTCAGTCCCTAAAAATGGGTAATGTTTAGACCATGAAAATGAGGACAGGAGATATTCTAGATGAGGGAAATGTGAGAATGACGGTGGGTGTGTAAGTATATTGCAATCTGATCTCAATTGAACATAGGATGGCGTATGTAGTCATAGTTGAAGTCCCTTAGATTTCTGGGTTCAAGTTCTGATTCTTTTTCCTCTGCTTATAGGTGAACCCCAGGACAGTATGCAGAAAGCATGTGTGTGCGTGTGTGTGTGTGTTTGAATACCAATGAGTTTCTTCAGGAAATAACCACATCTTGTTTGATTGTCTCCGTGTTGACTGTGGGAATTGGATTCAATTCCAAAGTAATAAAAGCATAGAGAAAAGAATATTACTATATTAAAGGATAAGCGTTCAAATGTATTCCCAAGAACACTGTTAGGGACTTAAGGGAAATTTCATTTCACTTTCTAACTTTCCTAATTCGGGTCATGTATATAACCTGTCTCCAGAGAAGACAGATAAAGTTATGCTGAATAAGGCTGAAACGAACCCAACTAACACGGAGCAGAAAGTGATGACACCTTAGCAGTGATGTGAAGGCTAAAGAGTTGATATCATTGGTGTTGCAGGCATATATATTATTTAATGCAGGTGCCTTAATTGCTGACTCTCCTTATTACTTTTGCAGATATCTACCCAGCAACAAGAGCTATGGGTGCTACCTTTTTATGGGTGTCATTTATTATTTTTGCATTGAGCTATCTGACACAATTCTTCATTGTATAGATTTGTTTTCCTTCTAATAACTAGGCAATCTAGTTCTTGCTCTCACCAGTTATTTTCTCTATTTTCCATTCCACACTTTCAGATCTATTCCTAGTCCCAGCATTAGCCATTCATTTAGAAAACTGACAGGTAACATCATAGAAAGAAGCCAAAGAGAAAAACCAAGAGAAAGGCATTGTGGAAGAATGGTGGTAATGTGATCATGTCCTCAGTGCCCACCCTTATGGGCTCTGGAAACCTTCGAAGTCACCTGCTTTCTGTAAGACCTTCCTACAAGTAAGTCGGAGGGGAAACTAACAACCAATCACATTCCAAAGGACAAACACACAATACTAAGACGATGAATAACAGAGCAGAGTCAGGCCATGAGAACGGAGTCCATTTCAAGAGCATCTACCTTCTTTTTCTAACTGGCACACTCCCCCTGTCTCTACCTCTACTGCTTTGCAGTTATCAGAAACAGATTTTCCACACCTGGAAATTCCGCTTTTTACACAAATAATTGAAACTCCACATCATTCTTTCACGTTGCTTTCAATGACCCTTGAGGCAACAGTGACCATTATGTTTCTCTGTAATAATCAGGAGAAGCTGTAATTGCAATTCTGCCATGTAAGTCGCACCAATAATGAAGGCCGCAATCACAGGGGAGTGACTTGCTGTGGTGCCAGGTAGTGTAAATTAGGAATGAGAACAAAAATCAGTAGCACTCCATGTGTGACATTCAAGTGTATCAAGTCAATTCTAACACTACTCAGAAATCAACAAATAAAAGGATAAGATGCTATGACTTGGTTTCATAAATCCCTTCTTATTCCTTTCTAAGAAATGAATCTAGGAGGTTAGTTTGCTACGATGAATATTCCAAGTAGTAAATTGCATTCATTAGTGAGAAATAGCTATCAATATAAAGAGTTTTTAAAATGCAAATGCATTTGATTTTGCAATTGATAGTTCAGACTGTTCAGGATCTACAAGAAAACCTGAAAATGACAAAGGAGCCAAAAGAATATTTTATCTAGCACCACTGAAGCAAGTAATTATTTAATATTGCAGTCACTAAATGTTTTTGATACTTTTTCTTCGCACACGAATCTGTAGGGACCAGCATTGTGATGTAGCATGCGAAGCTGTCACAGCACCAACATCCAAGTTATGTCAATTCAAATGCCCAACTGCTTTATGTCCAAAAGAGTTTCCTGCTAAAATGCCTGGGAAGCAGAAGAAAATGACACAAATATTTGGACCACTGCCACCCACGCCAGAGACCAGGAGGGAGCTCCCAGCTTCTGGTTTCAGCCTAGCCGAGATCTGACTGGTGGCAGTCATTAGGGGCGTGAAACAGAAGGCTGAAGGTACGTTCTCCTACCGTTTTTCCCTCTATCATGCTGCCACACAAGTAAGTCTCATTTCTTATGACTTATCTAGTTGAAAAGCAGGATTTCCCAAGAGGGAGGAAGATGGAGAAACACACATTCATTTAGAGACCCTCCATCCATTGTTCCACTACCCAAATGATGTAACTGCTAAAACTGGGCTGTTGCAAAGTCAGGAGCCAGGGATTTCTTCCAGGTCTCTTTTTCTCCAAGGGCATAGGGACCCAAGTGCTTGAATCATCTTATTCTGCTTTCCCAGGCACATAAGCTAGGAGCTGGATCAGAAGTGAGGTACACCAGACATGATCAGGCACTGATAAGTGTTGAAAGCATTGTAGGCAGAAGCTTTTACCAGTTGCACCAAAATGCTAGCCACAAGAAACACATCTTTCATAAAACAATATGTAGCTACATCAGCATGGAACGGTCCTGATAAAATGGTCTCAGAAAAGATACAGCCAATTTTTGTTCTATAAGAATATGTCTAGGATCTTTGGTTATACTAATGGGATAATATCAAATTTATGCAAATAAGTTAAAATTATACATTACAAACCTGATGAATATATGGGAAATTTAAATAAAAATCCTGCACATTAATGAACATTTATGGAAATGTTAAACAGTGACTTCATAGTCCATCTGCCCAGAGAACACCAGAGGTCAATGTTTTTTGAGGATACACTCCATCTTATTCAGAACAGAAGCATAATCAAGTCTCTAGAGTCCTTCTAGCACAGGTGGAAGGAGTATCATTGGCCTGTAGCATTAAGGGATCTGTGTCAAGAAGAAAACACTAACCTGGAAATAAATAGAGTCAAAGCCCTAAATCCGCCACTTCCTTATATGATCTTGGAAAAGCCACTATCATTTAGCTTCAGTTTCACTGCTGTCAGTGAGTACAATAATTATCTCATAAAATTAAGTGAAGTTAAGCACGAATATACTTAACATACTTTCAATAATCTAGGCATTGCTATTAGGGGATCATATATATTTTTTAAATTTAGACTTGTATAATTGTGAAAATCTTTGGATCAGTGACTTCTGCATGTAATTACTGAATAAGGGATACTATAATTTAAAATAATGTTCATCACTTTTAAGTAGCGCCTGTAGGTTGCTAAGCCCCAGTGACTTGATCTTAATCATTAATCAAATGAGCAAAAACACATCATAAAATATTTAAATGGGGCCTGGCACAATGGCTCAACTTGCTACTTCTCACCTTCAAGAGCTAGGATCCCATATGGGCACCAGTTCAAGTCCAGGCTGCTCTACTTCCCATCCAGCTCCCTGCTTGTGGCCTGAGAAAGCAGTGGAGGATGGCCCAAAGTCTTAGAATCCTGTATCTGCAAAGGAGATTGGAAGAGGCTCCTTGATCCTGGCTTCAGATAGACTCAGCTCAGGCCAATTTGACCACTTTGGGAGTGAAACAGCAGATGGATGATCTTTCTCTCTATCTGTCTTCTCTACAGATTTGCCTTTCCGGTAAAAAAAAAATAGATATTTAAAAACATATTTAAAAGAACAATATTGCCTTTTATTTCAAAGTAGCCAACATTCTTAAAGCACATTATTAAAATGATTTTACCAAGAGGTTTGCTGAGACATAGGTAAGTACATAATAATCGCAGTAACGATGTCCAATAATTTCAACAAGGCTATGAGCTGAGCAGTTAAGATACCAACAGCCAAAGACTTCTTAAGTCTGTCCCCAAGACAGCATGACCCATGATGCCAGGCAGCTTGAGATCAGATGCTCAAAATTGCATTTTGCAGATTAGACCAAGAATATAACTGCTGGAAGGCTGATCATAGAGAATGTTCACTAAATAAATAAATAAATGTCATACTCGGTGCTTTTAGCAAGGCTGTATTATTTAATTCTAGACTGAAATGGGAAACAGCTAGGATTCAGGTTTCTTGGCAAGAGGCATGGGAAACAACCACTAGGGCACAGGACTAAAGGTGGATATTTATAAGAAACCATGCACTGGTAACAGAGCTTGTAAAATTTTAACCTTTGCAAGCAGATTCAGTGTCACTCCTGGAGCTAGGAAGCAAGGGCTTAAGTGAATTATGTCCTTCAGAAATGTGATTGTAGAACACAAAAACTAGCTTCTTTCTGGGAGAGTTCTCCCCATTGAATTCAAATTTATATATCACAGATTCAGAACACCTGGAACAGACTGAATCATGGCCTGAGAAGATGATAACCAAAAATACCACCTCCACTACTCAAAAGAAATTTCTTCTCTGTTATTTGTTACCATTAAATACAAGATTCAATTGAACATTTTTTTTTTTGCAGGAGTAAGGCAAAAAATGTTGCCTTTTAAAAATGAGCAGTCCCAGGCCCTGTGTGGAAACCTAGGCACTAAAATCCTCACCTTGAACGAGCTGGGTCTCATATGGGCTCCGGTTCTAATCCTGGCAGACCTGCTTCCCATCCAGCTCCCTGGATGCCAAGAGCCAGCAAGGAGGTGGCGGCAACCCTTTCCACAGAAGCTGAAACTCATGGCAAGGGTTCAATCCCTTCAGTTCAGGTGGACCATTCAGATTCAAATTCCACTTCAATTAAACTGTTTTTCTGCTCTTCTTCCTTAATATTTTTAAAGATTAAAAACACAGAAACCTTAAAAAAATTTCCAGGCTTGTGGCCTGGAAATCAGTCGAGGGTGGCCCAAAGCCTTGGGACCCTGCACCTGTGTGGGAGATCTGGAGGAGGCGCCTGGTCCCTAGCTTCAGGTTAAGTCAGCTCTCCCGTTGCGGCCACATGGAGAGTGAATCATCTGACAGAAGATCTTCCTCTCTGTATATCTGACTTTCCAATAAAAATAAATAATTCTTTATAGCAAAAAAAAAAAAAAAAAGAGCGGGCCTGATAGTTATGATGCCTATAGCCTGTATTGCAATACCTGGGGTTCAACACCCAGTTCTGCTCCTGGGTTTAGCTTCCTGGTAATGCAGATCACTGGAAAGCAGTAGTAATGTCTCAAGTACTTGGTTCTTACAGTGGAACAAATTAAAAGTACAATGGAGAGTCTCCAAAACAGAATGAAGGATGCAGAAGAAAGAATCTCAAAATTAGAAGACATTTCTTGTCATCTGGGGAAATAAACAAAAAGCTGGAAGCAGAGCTGGATCAGGCCAAAAAAAGTATTCAAGAATTGAAAGACACTATTAAAAGGCCAAATATAAGAGTTATGGGAGTCCCAGAAGGTGCAGAAAGAGAAGCTGGGTTTACAAATATATTTGATGAAATAATAAAGGAAAATTTCCCCAATCTAGAGAAAGAATTGGGAAACAACATCCAGGAGGTCCACAGAACTCCCAACAAGGTTGACCAAAAGCGAGCCTTACCATGACACATGATAATCAAGCTCTTTTCAATCAAACATAAGGAACAGATCCTTAAATGTGCATATGAAAAAAATCAACTGACATATAAAGGAAGGCCAATTAAACTCACAGGAGATCTCTCACTGGAAACTCTACAGGCAAGAATAAAATGGAGCAACATATTCCAGATTCTAAAAGAAAAAAAATTGTAGGCCCAGGATAATTTACCCAGCAAAACCTTTCTTTGTCTTTGAAAATGAAATACAATTCTTTCACTGTAAAGAAAAGTTAAAAGAATATGCCTCTTCCAAACCTGCCTTACAAATGATACTTAAAGATGTTCCCTTAACAGAAAAAAGGAATAGACCCCACCAAAACCAAAGGCAATCTCCTAGTAAAATAACAACAGAAGACTAAATCAATGAGCAACTCATTGCTAAAATGACAGGACCAAATTACCACCCATTCATATTAACTCTGAATGTAAATGGCTTAAATTCATCAATCAAATATTATAGATTAGTAGACTTCATTAAAATAACAAAACCCATCTATTTGTTGCCTACAGGAGACATACATCACCAACAAATATCAGCGGTAACTATCTCACGGGTTTTGATTTTTTTAATTTCATCTCCTCATAACCGTCACTAAATTCTTCACTGACTCACAGATCATACAGTAGCATCGTTTTCTTCAAGTAGGTTCTTGGTTTTCTTTTTCATTTCTTCAGCAACACATTAGTCATTCAGAAGCATATTATTTAATCTCATAGCATTATTAATTTGTTTTTTCTGTTATTGATCTTGATTTGTGGTTTTCCATTTAAGCGGATGCACAGTAATTGTGTAATGTAGATTAACATATCCAGTTGTGAAGACACAATGCAATATGCATCTCTACTTACAGAACAAATATGGACTCCCATTGAAACTGTTTGCTATATCTTGACAATAGGATGCTGGACTCTCTGCCATTGTCCATGCCCACAATGATGGATGTATGACTGCTTATGAAGACCAATACTAGAGTACTAATATAGAGGAACTCAGCGGGACAGAGGAGATTGGAGAGGAGGCGAGGGATATCCCAGGGCCTATGGGACTATATCATAAAATGATGATGATGATGATAGTGAAGAAGTAAAATTAAAAAAAAATAAAGTGGGGAAGAGTTTGTTTAAAAAAAACACTGTGATAATTTTACATATGCTGGGCAGAAATAGCACAAACTGTAGCTTTTGATAAGTCATGGTTCCACCACAGAATAAAAAATGATTCTAGCAGGCGCTGAACTGAAGGAGAGGATGCATATTGCATTTTTATGTAATAGAATTTTTATTAAAAAAGCAAGATAACTTGATTTCTTTAAATATAAAACTGATTTATATATTTAGAGTTTAATTTATCTCGTTGAACTTCATAAATGAATCATGTTTGTATTAAAAATTATTATGTTGATGTGGCCATTTTGAAATACCTTATTGTCACTTAGTCTTACTGAAGAATCTCTGATATGCCGTGCCATTTGGAGGGACAGAATTTCAAATAAGAAACATAATAAACAATAAATCAGGGGCTTCGCTACTGAATAGCCTTGGAATTATTTTGATCAATTTCAGATCTATGGATGCCAAATATTTATTTTTCATCCTAAGAAAATTCTCAAGACAATGAGAATGAAGTCCTTAAAACAGAAGTGTCCAAAACATGAGCATTTCCCGAAGAGAAAACAGCCAAACTTCAGTTTTGCTTAACTTTATCTGGTCATGTAAAAAGAGAACAACGGAGATTTCTTTTTTTTTTTTTCCACTACTGAATTCTATGAGAGTTTTCCTTCAATAATGTTTGCCTCTTACATTGCCTCCTTTCCTTATCCCTCCTGAAGAAAACCCTGCACTCATCAGTTGGTATGGAGCTAGGAAAATCTCTTAACCCCCTGTACCTCTCCTGCCTCATTCAAAGAAGGTGTACATCAATAGTTTCTAACTTATTAAGCTGTTGTGAGGATTACAACAAATCCTAAATATAAGCTATTTACAACAATGCCTGCCCATACAAAACGCTGTGTGAATATCAGCCGCTAGTGAGCACATCTGCTTTTGGTTTGCTGAGAATGATGCTTGTCAAAACCCTTGAAAACTGAGTTCTGAATTGGAGACAATAGATATAAAACAAAGGCTAGATTTTGTTCTCATTGTGTTTTTCATTAAGGATTATCCTTAGTAGAATGTTCTTTTTACATAATTGCATTATGTATGTATTATGATTAATATATATATGTAGTCTCATTACCTATGTGTAAGATAGTAATCATCACAGATGTATATAATCTTATTACTTATGTATTATCATGAAGCATTTCTGAGCATAACATTCTCTAAATATTGAGATCTCAACACAATTACCTTCCACCACCAAGTGTCAGATGAATACTGGATGTGGATATCTAGATTTGGGAGGATTAGAATAGGTCCAAAACAGATAACTATGAGAATAGTAGAGTGAAAGGATTAGAAAAATTTCCAAAAGTGTCCAAGTGGCACTAAGGACTTTCTTGATGTCAGTGGTTTCATTATTCAGAATGCTTAAAAAAAATAAACAGCTGATCGGAGCGATGGACTGTGCCAGGCCCTGTTCTTGCTAGTACATACAAGAATCTGATCTGGGAACACCTAAGACAAAGTTTCTTTGGGGATCCCCCCAACTGAGCTTCCGGACTCAGAACCCTAACCATGAAAAGACAGAGGACAGAACAAGCCAACCACCTCAGCTATATGTTGGCAATGAAAATACTGGGCAAATGGAGACTCTATGATGGACTACGTCAATCAGTGGATTCTCCAATGACCTCATCGTGCTTGGAGTGGTGAGAGTGGCAGCGATTTATAACTGGTGAACTATCATAATCATGTGAGCAAGACCCTCGAAGCATGCCCCACATCAGGGACCTGGGGTGGGTGGGAGACTGGGTGGGGCTTCTCCCTTAAAATCCCCTTTTACCTCAGATATATTAAGAAAACAATATGGAACTAATTGTCTTGCCCATCCTCCTGTAGTGCTTGAACCTTTTTACCCTAATTATGTCAATTGTCAAAAAAAATAAATTTACTAAAATAGAATACATACAGGAAAAAAATGCTCAATTAGATCACATCTTGATGGACTGGGAATGTCTGCAATGGGTATCTACAAACTGGAGAGCAAGTAAAGCCAGTGAAGCAAAACTGCTCAGCAGCAGTTGGTGCAGCCCCTTGTCCCAAGTCAGAAAGTCTCAAAGGGTCACTCATTCAAGTCTGAGAGTGCAAAGCCCTAAGAACCTGGGGTCTTATATCCAAGAGTAGCAGTAGAAGACAATAGACTGCAATCACAGGGAAGGGTAGGAGAACGTGCCCACGTTTCTGCTTTCCTGTTCTATCCTGGATCCAGCCAACTGCATCTCTTTAGCCTACTTGGAGGTTAGGACTACCCCCTAGGGTTTACTGACCTACAAACCAGTGTTCTATTGAAACTACCTCACTTGTATATAGTGCATCTGTAATTCTACGGGTACCTCTCCTTTCCAACAAACTGGCCCCCCAAATTAACCTTTGAAGTGGTCATGAATAGAAATACTTAAAGAGACTCAGAGGACATGAAAAGTCACATTTTCTGTGGTAGACAGGCAAGCAGAAAACCTCCACCTGGCCACTACCTGAATGAAGGGTGTTCTGCAAAGCATGATGATGAGGCTGCTCAGACTCACTGATGCTGCTGGTGAGTGCTTCCAGTAACACCCACAGCTTCCTTCTGTGCTCCGGTATTAAACTGGGTAAAGGAAACAAAAATTCTCATGTGTCAGAATACATACACCATACCCAACTAAGTTTAACCACGTATACATTATCATGAAGTCTGTGAAGAAAATTGACGACATCAACTTTTTTTGCAGAGACATTTTCATTACTAATAGATGTTGAACCTATGATATTTTTCCAGGATTCTCGAAGGAAATTCAATCCAATTAAAGTAGAACAAATATGCTCAAATATAATAAACATTTTACCAAAATTAATCAATTAATATCATAGTTAGAGTAAAGACATTTCATTTGTATTCAGGAACTGTTTAAGTCCTGGCCCATCATTGTCAGTCGATATTGCCTCAGAGTTCCCATAAAATTCATAATATGAGTATATATTTATGCCATTTTGTAATAGAACAATATATTTTTGAAAATCTAAAATAGAAAAAAGACTTTCCTGGATGATTTTTTTGCGATAACATCATAGTCAAAGTCTTAATGCTCCATTAAATAAAGTGTTCAACAAGCAAATATTGGCTGTATTAATTTACATTTTTACCAACCTGTCATCCACATTCTCACCACCATTTGTTTCTCGTTGTTTTCTGGGTTCTGATGGGAGTGAGGTGAGATCTCATTATGGCTTTGATCTGTATTTCCTAAATGGCCATTGATAATAAGCAAGCTTAAACAGATTTGTTAGTCATTTCTTTTTCTTCATTTGAAACTTACCCATTGAGTTCTTTACCAATTTCTGAGTTGTACCATTTAAAAAAAAAATGTTGAATCTTTTTTGTCTGGTAATTATCTTGCAAATGTATTTTTCCTATTCTTTTATTTTTAATTTTTATTGGAAAGGCAGATTTATATAGAGAGAGAGACAGAGAGAAAGATCTTCCAACTGCTCATTCATTCCCCAAATTGTCACAATGGCCAGAGTTGATTTGATCTGATGCCAGCAGCCAGGAACTTCTGGATTTCCTGTGCAGATGCAGGGCCTCAAGGCCTTGGGCCACCCCTTCTGCTCCCAGGCTACAAGCAGAAAGCTGGGTGGAACATGGAGCAGCTGGGACATGAACCAGTGTCTATATGGAATCCTGGCACTTGGAGGTGGATTACCCAATTGAGGCATCATGCTGATCCCTATTTTTCCCATTCTGGCGTCTGCCTCTTCACTTAATTCATTGTTTCATTTCATTCCTAGGGAAGGAAAAAAGCAAGTTTAAGAGGAAATGGAAGAACAAAATGACCGTATGTGGAAGAATGAATGCCTAAGAGTCAATCAAAACAATTAAAAAAAATTTTTTTTTTCTTATCAGATATCATATTTCAATGTCTTTGTATTCAAACCATGTGATTGATATTGCACTGGCAAAACAGGACAATGAAATGAACTAGAGAACTGACAAATACAACCTTGTATGTGTGAAAACATACATCATGGAATCTGTTTAAAAAATGGCAATCAAGACTGCCATGTTGACAATCGTCGCCATCATCCTTAGACCTAGAGGGACACAATTAACAACGTCATCATTTATAGCATCAATGTAAATAGCATCTGACATTCAGGAAGCTAATAATCAATATTGCTTAAATGGATTAATACAAAAGGGAGATGTAAGTATTTAGATACCCGGAATAAAGCAAATAAATCTAGAGGACTTTATAGAAGTTTTAAACTTTTGTGATACAGTAGATAAGCAAGATAATGTCTTTGAAAGTTCTTTTCAGGAAATAATGTTCTCTGTGTTATTTTATATCCTCAAAGGTCTTAAAATACAAAAACAATGATCTACATGTCGGAAAATGAGCTCTATCATTGTTGTTTGTGTAGAACTAAGCCACACAGCTTCACCTTCTGCATGTTCAGCTGAATAATCTTTTGAATGTCAAGGAAGGGACATTCTGAACATTATCAAAACAAATAAATTGTCATAGGTAATGCTTTATGTACGTTCACCTAGCTCCTATGATAAAAATCCTGACATGAGGTCTACATTTTTGTATCTAACCCTAGATCCTTACAGAGTGACAGGTGTGTTTTCACGTTGTGTTTTATACACTACATTACATATATGTTTTCTCAAAGGTCTCGAAAGAAGGATCCATCCAACCATGAATTACCATTCATAAACTTCTTTTACCATGGCATATTGCTTACTGAGTTTTGTATTCCCTTATTAATATTTCCACATGTTAAAAACATATGTAATCTATTTACTTTGACTACTATTCTGTTTTCACAAAAGTCAGAGCAGAGAACTAGATAGTAACAAGAAACTGGAAATCAGAAAGTCTCCCAGTCAGTGTCTTAAAAGCTTGTAAATTCTATGTGCACTAAAAAGGCACTTAAATTCAGCTAGAAATTTTCTTTCTTGCTTCATCTTGATTTAGCTATGTCCAAAGATCTACTAGATGCATCAATTTGAATGACATGTTGGCTGCCACGAAGAATGCTATTTTCTTCATCTTTCCATGTAATAGTGTTCTGCATTTACAGTACACCAGGGATCATAAATCGATCTGGCTCTACAAACAGGGGTCCAGAGATTAACAATATGTTGAATTGCACACACAGGGCTATTGCTATGACAAAATAGACAGAATCAAATGATTTTACATATTTTTTTCAAAATATACCAAGAATTAAGTTTCTAAGAGTTTTCTTTTCATAAAAATTAGGAATGCAGAGTTAAGACTGCCAAAAAACATTGCACTCTTGCCACTCTGTTCCTGAATCTCACAAATGAAATAAACACATTGAAGTGTTAAAGATATATTCACTATAGAAAAACTGAACATGACGCATAACACTGTACATTGTTAAACTAGTTGTCAGAGTGCATTGATCACATCTCTGCAAACTCAGCTTAGAATAAAAGACAATAATTAGAAGATCGCCTAAATGAAAAGATCATCAATCCTCACAAGGAAAAGAAAAATATTCCTAAACAAATCTCTGTTTTGTTGTTATTTTCATTATCAATTAAAGAAACTTTAGTCATTAAAAGTTAAAGGATTAGTCACACAAATATACGTAAAGAGCAACAAATATTACTGGACTTACTTACATAACTGAGAAGTTCACAAATAGAGTTCAAGTAAGGCCGAATCTAGGGCTCCAAAAGCTTGTCAGCAAGACTTTGAAACTTTTTATTTTTCGGTTCTGCTTTCTTTGTTGGTTTCATTCTCTAGCCCATCTGAAGTTGTTTTCTGGCAATTCAAGATTCAAGTGGTCCTTAATGGGTTGCTCTCAGAACGTTTCTCATCATCCAACAGGATCAATTTCCCCAAGTTGGTTCTACTTGGACAAGCATGTCCCAAGCACATGAATTGCTATCTTGGGGACCCTTAGGATCATGACCAAGTCTGTGCGACTTTCTTAAAACCAAAAAGGACTGTTCTTGAAAGTTAAAGAAAATGGACCCGGGAAGAAAAAAATAAAAATAAGGAAAACCTCATGTTCTAAAGCAAAGATGAAATACACTGGGGAAAATGTACGCTATGAAAGTTTATTAATGCCACCTTTAGAGTGGCAAGAGCAAGACTAAATCTAATATTTTAATTTTCTCTTCCACATGACTTTATTTTTTATGTAGAAATGCTGTCTATATTTAACAGTTTAGGACATAATGGGTATATGTGACAAATCATGTGCTGAGAGAGGGTAAGGAAGAACTGGACTATGGCTCACACAACTTGTTACCAGTGAGAATGCTTAAGTTAGATTGTGGTCCGTTATAGAATGTCGGAATCAAAATTGTAATGCCCTTCTAGTTCTATGTCAGTAGTGACATCAAGAAAAAATGCCAACACAGAGAGTCATTATCAGTCTTTAAGAAAAAAAAAAAACAAGCATATTTAGTAAATGTAATGGGAACAAGACTGGTGTAACAGAATGCTAGTTCAATTTTCCACCTGCAGGCACCAGCATTCTGTGTGGGTGCAGGCTGAGCCCCAACTACTACACTTCTGATCCATATCCCTGTTATGACCTGGGAAGGCATTGGAGGATGCTCCAAGTTCATGGCCCCCAGCACAATGCATGGGAGACTCAGAAGAAGCTTTTCTGGAGCATGGATTCAGATGGGCAGCTATTTGGGGAGTGAACCAGCAGATGGAAGACCTTCTCTTGCTGTCTCTCCTTCTCTCTGTAAAATCTGCCTTTCAAATAAAAATAAATGAATCTTAAAAAAAAAAAAAAAGATAAAGAAAATTACCGGAGTAATGGTACTGGATAGATGAGGCAATGCTGGGTTAACTATATAAAGCACACTCAACATTTTTGTAATGCATCCCAAAACTAGAATATTTGTTCTATTTAGTATTGTATTTTCAGTGTTTTAATCCTATCATCCAAGCCCTAGAAACACCAATTATCAAATAAAGAATGCTTCATTATTGTATACAATTTAATAGAAACCTTCCCATAGGAAAGAGATGGTTTCTGATGTGGGTTAAGCCCTTGCTAGGGATGTCCACATGCCATAATTAGATCCATTCCTGACTACTCTACTTCTAATTCAGTTCCTGACTAAGGCACCTTGAAAACAGTGGGTTATGGCTCAAGTACTTGAGCTGCTCTTGCTATCTCGATATGGGAGACCTGAATGGTGGTCATCCGCAGAGTGAATGGATGTTAGAATCAATCAATAACAGCCCCTATCCCGGCTGCCCCACCCATCCTGGCACTCCTTTCCTCCATTTCCCTTTCCAGTTCTGTCTCTGTCTGCCTTGGTAAAACTCTGCTTTTCAAATGAATCAGTAAGTGGAGAATTTTAAAAGAGAGATGGCTTCTTAAGACTTGGGATTCTAAGACAATTTGAATTTTCTGAAAATACCGAAATCTCATCTCATTTATGGCTCTACAGATTAATTTTGTGGCATATGTGAAATAAATTTAAAATGTAAAAAATCAGCCAAAAAGTTTGTACTTTATCACATTGTCTAACATATGTGCCTTGTTTTTCATGTTCAGAAACAACTGTTAGAATTTTGATAATATGATTATCTCAAACATTTCAGCACATGATTTGAGTAACCAAACCCACGAACATGGCAAAACTAAATGCTTTATCTCAAGAAATGAAGCTATTCATTATCAGTTTTTACTGGATTTTTTTGTCTGCTAAGAAGACTGATATTTGTTACCACTGTTTTGATGACTTTCAAAGACCTGTATTTTTTCCCTGTAATTGATCTCAAAATAAGAGGTAATTTACAAAGAATTGAAAATCATATCTGTTTATATTCCTGGAATAAAAAGAAAAATACGTTTTAAGTTTCCTAATTGCCCATGCAGTCTGGATATATCAATGACTTCAGTTTGCAAAGATGTGTTAAACAAAGACTATATTCTCTGTACCAAAGCAAACAGGAATTTGAGTACACATCATCATGGTTAATTGCATGTCATATGTAAAGGTGGCAAAACTGAGACTAAATTACTTTGCTTTCTTCTTTATTCCTAATCAGAATAATCCTTTAAGATAGAACTTCACCAACGTCTTCATTTTCTTTTCTAGTGTAAGATCACTGGTAGCATTTCACATTTCCCCGTGATTGAGTAACATCTGCCTGTCTTCCCTAGCAGGTGTATACATTTTTGCTTAAATTGCAACTTTTTGCTTTTGTACAATTGCTTATGAAAGGTTTAGTGGATATATGAGTGTATTCATACTATGGTGTGTGTGTGTGTGTGTGCAAGTGTATGCACGTATATGTGTTTTGTGGACACCTGAATTTAATTTGACAATAGATTCCAAAGATTTTGGCAGGACCTGGAAATTTGTGTAGTTCGGTACAGCTGAGTGTTGCTTGAAATAAGTAGATAATAATCCACAGAATAAAACCCAGAAAATAATAATTCCCAAAGAGAATTGTCTAAGGCTCATCTTTCCAAAATGTATCGACTTCAACAGACAATTATGGAAATTGGAAGGAGATGGATGGGAAGCTGATGTAGAAAACACTTCTATGCAAGGAAGTACTATGTGTGTAAGTGAACAGACAGTCCAATTCCTGAAGCTGGACATCATTCTTCAGGATGCCATAGCCCGTTCAGATGACTATCTATATATTAACTCAGAACTATACTGGCACCATGACTCTTAATGTAAATGGAAAGCGGCTTCTTAGTAACAATAGTGCCTGTGATAGAATGATGTGCAAAAGCTGCAGTACAGTAATTGTTTCTCTGGGAATTGTGAAAGCCTATACATGGAGTACTACCATGTTGAACAATGAGCAGTATACTGAGAAGAACAGATTACAAGGTGTAGACAGAGAGCTCATTTATTAAGCACGTTAAAAATATAATAAAATCAAATTAAGGGGAAATAAACTTTAGGATAAAGGAGTTAACTAGTTTTAGTCCATGAATGCAAACTGAAATTTCAATTTAAATAAACTTTCAATGAAAAATGTTTGGATGTTTTTCTTGAGTGCATGACAAGTACCAGAAGAAATAATTTCAAGAGAAGAGTGGCATAATTTGGTAGCTAAATATATCTTCAGTTTATCATTAAGCCAGACCCATTTTACTGAAGTTCATGGAAATGTAATTCCTCTTTTTTTTTTCTCCTAAGCACAGATGAACTGTGTTCATGCCTTCCATGTGATCCTCCTTTAACTCTGACGCCCTTGCATTTCAGGCTAGCCCGTAGTCTTGGACTTTCTTGGCTTGACATCATTTATGCCTTACTCACAGATAGGTCTTGAACCTTGTTCCTAATCGGGGACCTAATTAAGAGATGCCACTTCTTTTTACTTACTTGTGGAGTTTTTTTCCCATATCATTGCTTTATTGCTTTGTGTTTGTTTTAAACCTGCTGTAACACTTTAACTTTGCACATCCTTTTTTTTAAATGGATCGTTGTCTAACTCAAATAACAATCAAGAGACAGACATTCCATATAATTCATATAATTCAGCTGGTAGCCTCTTCGGAATGTAACTAGTGGGCACCATTAGGGAACAGTCTCATTCTGTAAGAGCAAACTATTTTCCAACCTTATTATACATTGTTAAAAATGACTATAAAGGAAGAAATTAGAGTGATCTATTATGGCATAATTGTTCAAATCATCCCCAGAAATGCAAAACATGTAAGACTATAAATTTCTACAAAGTATCTTGCTTGCATGTCTCCTGTGTTTCTGTAGCAGTTCTGACTTCCTTTATGACAAGTGAATGTGTAATCATAAATCGATGTTGCCTGCAATGTCAAAGCCAGATTAAACTAGGGGAAGAATCAAGTCCCTGCTCTACTGGAGCTGACAAAGACAACAGCATCAATCTGACCCTTTTATAACCTCATTCTCCAGTCTTCCATCCCTCATCTCTGATGGAGAATGAGAACAGATCCACCTATCATGTTTTTGTCTAATAGAATGGCATGTGTTTGCAGAGCATCTTGTTTTCCTCTTATTCATATTTTGACTTGGCATTTATAGCAGTTGGGTGGGAAAAAAACCCCACAGTCTGATTTGTCTGCAGCAGACAGTCTAATTAAATTGGAGGGGAGGGACAGATGCACAAAGCTGCTGAACTGCTCATAATACAAAACATGGCAGCTTCAGTTGGGAGAATCTGGCAAGATGGTGCCAACAATTTCAGCTCAGTGAACTAGCTGAAGTATGTAATTATGTTAAGTTCTCCTATTTTAATTCCAATTTCACATATATTGCTGATGCATTTGAAAAGCGCTTAGTTAGAAAGCCATTATTTGGGCTGTGAAAAAGAATGACATACACATGATTCATAAATGCTGTAATTTCCTTCTGACTCAGATGTCTCAATATTAAAATGTGACTTTTACAAAATAAATATTGATGCAAAGGATTTTATTTTTCATCTTTTGAAATGTTTTCCTATATGTTTCAAACCAGCAACAGTCCTTCTTTTATACTTGTGAACTGCTTGCAATCAAGAAACTCAACTGCTGTTTGTAATATTGCAATCCTGAAGCAAACCTTTATAAACACGAATGCCTATGAATAGAAGCACAAACTGCTGTGTCTTTAGTCCAAAATCCCTTCTGTCAAGTTGTTTTACCATCTCTACTTCCATGATAACATCATTCCTTCAAATTGCTGTGCGTATCCATGTGGCTTCTGTGGAACAATTTGCTAACTTTACACTAAATCTATTTCATCCCATCCCAACCCCAAAGTTACAAAGTCTGCACGTTTCATCACCTTTCAGTGTGAAAAGTATATTTACATATCTATAGGGAATACACATTTCACACAAAATCTAGTTTTTCAGAATAACTTAGCAAGTTTCTGTCCCTATTTGGATATGAAAAATTTCAGGAAATGATTGGTATAAAATTATCATTTGATGAAGTTCATTGAAGAACTCACCACATAAAATGTTTAAGTAAAATAAGATTCTGAATGTGTGATGCTCTTTAATTTATTTATTTGTATTGGACTCACCACATAAAATGTTTAAGTAAAATAAGATTCTGAATGTGTGATGCTCTTTAATTTATTTATTTGTATTGGACAGGCAGGTTTACAGAGAGAAAGAGATACAGAGAAATAGATCTTCCATCTGCTGGTTCACTGCCCAAGCACCTGTAACGGCCAGAGCTAAACTCAACTGAAGCCAGGTCCAGGAGTTTCTTCTGTGTCTCTCAAATGGTTGCAGGGTCCCAAATCTTTGAACTATCCTCTACCGCTTTCCCAGGCCACAAGCAAGGAGATGGAAGGGAAGTGGAGCAGCTGGAATAGGACCAACACCAATTTGGGATCCCAGTGTGCAGAGTGAGGATTTAGCCATTGAGCAATCCTGCTGGGTCTGTGTGAAACCTTTTAAAGAAGAGAAAGTATGTATATCTGTTTCACCCTTTAAAAAAAGTTAAGCAATAACAACAAAGGAAGAAAATGTCATCAATTAATAATCGAGAAAAGGATCAATAAATGCAGACAGATATAGCCTGGTAGAATTTAAATTAGACATGCAACACTTTTTTTCCCCCAATGTTCTAACAAAACATAAAAAGACACGAAGAAGTGGAAAATTTTGATAGACATAAAATTTATTTTTATAAGGAGTGGTACATAGGATAAATACATCAAATTAGTTTGTGGAAGCAAATGTTTATAATAATTAATGTAGTTTTAATAAATAATATAAAACATATCCCCAACTAATAAAATTAAAATAAGGCATAATAATACAGTTTACTTTTAACTATCACCAAATAAAATAGATTTTAGAAACTACAACTACATGACTTCTGGTTAAGGATGGCAAGTTTAAAATAAGCAATAGACACTATTTGTTTATGTAAAACTCACTTAAAATGTGATCTCTTTTACTTTTTGATAGATAGAAATCAATCTAAAGAACAAAGATAAAATATTCTGTGTGTCAAAATCAGAAGAGAATTTGTAATTGTTTTTAATAGGCCCCAAATGCTGAAACTCAAAGAAATAACAAAGAAACCTGAGACTTGCTGCCATGACTCAATGTATACCAAACAACAAATGACTCACGACTTGGCAGTAGTAGATCCTTCCGGAAGCCAAGACAAAGATGATGTTAAAATCAGGAAAACCCTTGAAAAGCCTGTTTAGGTCTTCAATTGCCTCTCTTCCTCTACAGAGTTAAAAATTTGGTACCTCCTGCCCATGCTCTTCCCTCCAACTTACATAGCAACCAGGCAAATGACTCCTGCTTTGTTAAAGGGAAAGATGAATCAGATTATGTCCAATCAGAGATGAAGGCCAGAATTCTATAGTAAAACCCAGATTCTGACTTAACAAAAAAACAAAACAGGTACTAATCTTACTAGGATCCCAGAATGGAAAGCTTTAATCATATCTTTCAAGCTTTATAAAAAGGCTTGTCAGAGGGGATAGACAGCCAGGGGAAAAATACTACAAATAAGGATATATAGGATTCCATAATAACCAGCTCGGCTAAGTCACCCTTTGGGATGCCCTTTCCACATGCCGAGAAACCAGCCACATCTTTTACATCCTTCTTTTAAATGATATAATCATTTGATATAAACATATTTGAGGCACATTTTTTATTATCAAAGATAAAAGTCAAGATAGACAAAAACAAGAGACAGAGCAAAAAGATCACAGAAGAAAACAGTACAGATCTGTACATGATACTTAAATATACATTTCCAGAGAAATAAGATTTAATTTGAAAAGAACATTTAAAAATAAAAAATACGTGTCTTGGAAATTAAAAATGTAAATTTCAAAGGGATAAACAGAACGTAAGCTGAAAAATATCCCAAAAAGCAGAACAATAAGATACAAAGAAAAAAGAAGAAATAGGAAAAAAACACAAACTCGAAGATCAAGCAGGGAGCTGGAAGGGAAGTGCAGCAGCCAAGACACAAACAAGCACCCATGTGGGAATCCAGTGTTTGCAAGGTGAGGACTTTAGCCACTAGGCTACCATGCCAGACTCTGAGCATAGGATTATGGCTACAACTACCCAGGTTGTTTGGAGCAACATCGTAACATGCAATGTCAGGGAATCCATGGACCCTCTGACAGGTACTCTGGCTTTCTGCAGTGCAGTCCTGTCACAGCAATCCACACCATGGAACTCATTTAGAAAAATCGATAAAGAAAATATCCTATCAAATTTCAGAAGCAAAGTAGGATGGGAAAACATCCGTAACAATATAGTAACAATAATGGAGTGAGAAAATGGAAAACAGCTCACAAATTCAAAGGGAGATATGCTTTCCCACTTAGAATCCTGTGAAAAGCCAAAGAATTACGGCTGAGGACAAGTTGGTAACAAAGGCATCTCCATTGGTGTTTATGAGATGCCTAGGTAACTGACTCAATAAAAGCAAAAAGAAAATAAAAATGTTAAATTACAGACTCTAAGAAACAGGAAATCCAAATGAAGAGAAGAAAATAGAATTCTTAGTGTGAGAGTTCATAAAGATGTCAATATAAAGATCATTACACTTAGGAACAAAAGTAGCAATTAAAATAATCTACATGACATATTTTTGCAAAAATGCAAATAGATACAATAATTGATAGAATAATAAATACTGAATGAAACGTGAAACCATGAAATCAGAAAACTATTGAAACCTACTAGTTGTAAGTATTTAGAAAACCAACCACTATTACAGTATCATGACCAAGCACCTAAAAAGGCATTATTAAGAAGAAAGAATGCACAGCAAAGAATGAGGCCATTTGTGGAGTGAACCAGTGGATGGAAGATTCTCTTTATCTCTATCTATCTCTCCTTCTCCTATCTCTCCTCTCTCTGTGTGTCCTTCTCTCTGCAAATCAACCTTCCAAATAGAAATAAATATGTAAATAATAATAAATATTTAGCTCTACAATTTACCACCTCTGTAACATGAGGCAGTTAGTTAAAAAAAAAAAAATGAGCTTGAGTTTATTGACTTACGAATTACAATAGCATTGCCTACCTTAAAAGAATACACTTTGGAAGTGGGCATTTAATCTCTTTGTGAAGATGCCTGCATCACCCATTGCAATAACCAGGTTCAACCCTTGGCTCTGGCCCCTGACTCCAGCTTCCTGCTAAGGCAGACTGTGAATGAGATAAAAGCACAAACGGTTGTTCCTGCCAACATGTGAGAAAACTAGATTATGTTCCTGGCTCCTGGCTTTCCCCCTGGTCCTGTAATGACACCTGTGTCCAATGGAGGAGCGAGTCAGCAGATGGGAACTCTGTTTCTATCCCTCTGTGTCTCTCTCTGCCTCTCAAATACTCAAATAAAATATCTTTACAAATTAAATGCTGAATAAAACATCTATTTAGTAAGGTTATTTGCAGTACTTTGCATGTAGCAAGTTCATAAATGTGTTATTTATTATTTTATTCTCTCAATTTCAAGGAACTTTATCATAGAGACTGCAATATTGATAAGTGAAGATACATTGCAGTATGGATCTCTCTATGCCCAAATAAATGATGGACTCTCAATGAAACTATTAAATATATCTTGATAATAGGAATCTGGACTTTCTGCCACTATCTACACCTACAATGTCAGGATACACTTGAATAGCAGAATGGACTTGTGGACTTGTGACTGCTGTCAAAGAGTTATACCACTGTAATAACACAGGGAAAATCAATTAGGGGAGGGAAATTGGCAGGGGTGGGGTTGGGGAAAAGAGAAGAGAAATTGCTGAACCTATGGAACTGTATCTTAAAATTAGTTAATTAAAGAGAAAAGTAACAGAACTTAGAGAGTGCAAAAACCATATAAAGAAATGAAATTTTTAAAAATACTTCCCCTGTCTGGAAGAATGGAATCAAAATAAATTATGAGAATAAATTTAATCTTCTGCTTATAAAGACAGCATAAAGTCAAATGGATAATAGAAACACCAACAGTCCCACCTGTGATGTAATGCAATTTGATTATCCTGTATCTCTGAAAGATATAAAACAGTACTTGCCTTCAATTTCAGTGTTTTATTGTGATGTTTAAAATAAGATGCTAAGAATAAAAATGATGAATCAGTTAAAAGCTATGATACTAAGGATCTAACAAGCACAATTTTAATTTTCATCAGAATTTCTCAAAAGATATTTCTTCATATAGATGTAGTCACAGTTCTATATGATGTAGTTTGCAAAATAATGAATATTCTCTGTCTTTTCTCCTCTACTCACCTTTGGAATCCAAAAAACAGAAATAAACATAGATGAAAAAGGTACTTAGACTGCCACCTAGTATACATTTTTCTGTATAGCATAATTTCTAAAACTGTTTGAAATACATTTCTAACTGCAGTAAAAATACATTTAAGGACATTGCTTTAGCTTGTATTGAAAATTGTGTGGGGGTCATTGTTTTCACTCTTCGACCTAAATTATTCCCCCTAACTATTGATTTTTGAGGGCATCATTCACTAGGCACTGATATAGAATTTCAACTTATTAAGGATTCCCTTCATCAGAACCATTACAAATATCACTAGCTGGCCCAGCATGATAGCCTGGTGGCTAAATCCCCACCTGTATGTGCCAGGGATCCCATATGGGCACTAGTTCATATACCAGCTGCTCCACTTCCCATCTAGCTCCTAATTTGTGGCCTGGGAAAAGAGTCAAGAATGGCCAAGCCCTGGGATCCTGCACCCATGTGGAAGACCTGGAAGAAACTCCTAGCTCCTGGCTTCGAATTGGCTCAGCTCCAGCCATTACTGCCACTTGTGGAGTGAATCAACAGACAGAAGCTTCTCCCATATTGCCTTCTCTCTGTTTATCTTTCTAATAAAAATAAATACACCTTTTAAAAATGAAAAGAAATATTCATAGCATTCTGTAACTTCCTTCTAGAGAAATTATACAAGGATTAAGCCTGGTATTCAAATCTCAGAAAAGCAAGCGTATATCAACCACAAGGAACTGTATGGCACTGAAGACACTCAAATACTATATTTGAAATAAATATAGGACAGAGTAACATGCCAGTACGTAATCTGAAGACATTTATCCCTGGTGTTAAAACTGAATTAGCAAATGGTCTAAAATGGCATGATTTAGCCACAGGTAAGTATCCCAACCTACAATGCCATGGTACACTTAAAGAGCAGAATGTGAAATTTGTAACTGTTTCCAAAGGACTACACTACTACAGTAACATGGGAGAAAATGGTGGGAGGGAAGAATGGACAGGAAGGAATCCCTATACCTACAAAACTGCATCACTGGAAATAACAACAATTAAAAGAAGAAAAGAAGAGACATTTCAGTCCTTACACACATGCTGAGACACACAAAGAAATGTTCAGAGTTGCTCTAGGGTTAAAAACTCAAGTGCGAGCAGATAATCTCAGCACAGGAAAATGCCATTCAATTCAATTCCATTTCACACATTTGTACTGAGCTGCCACTGTAAGCGGGAAAGAGATGTTTAATGTTCTAGGGGTTGGCAATCCAAGGTCCAGGTGATGGCAGGCTTAATTTTTCTCAAGACCTTTTCTTTGGCTTGTACATAGCTATCCCTATTCTGATGTCTTCACATGCTTTTTTCTCTGTGTGTCTATTTTCAGTGTCTCCTCAAGAGGACGTCAGTTGGGCTGGTGTGGTAGCATAGCAAGTTGATCCTCTGCCTGCTGCTCCGCTTCCTATTTGGCTCCCTGATAATGGCCTGGGAAGGCATCAGAGTCAGCCAAAGGCCCTGGGCCCACTACATCCACAAAGGGGACGTAGCAGAAGTCCTAGATCCTGGTTTTGGAGTGGCCCAGCTCTGGTGCTTGCAGCCATTTGGAGTGTGAACAAATGTATGGAAGATCTCTTTCTGTCTCTCCCACTTTCTCTGTAAATCTAAGTTTAAATAAAATAAATAATTTTTTCTTTAAAAAAATAAAGTGTATGCCTGTCATATTGAATTGTGATCAACTCAGATTAAGTATTTTCAAGAAAATATCTCTTTAAATGATCTCTGCTCAATTATAGTAACATTCTGAGGTACCAGGGGTTAAGATTGCAATAATGGAACATTATGAAGATAAAATAAAGCTCATAAAATCTGCTAAGTCTAATCTTAATAAATAATCTAAATAACTTTGAGCTATTTCCTGTTCAGAATCTTTCAAATATCAACTTTTTCCTCTGCTACTCTATATAACTTTTTTCTGAACTTTATGTACTTTTATTTAAGCCAATTATATGATAAATCTCTTGGCAACAAATGATTCATTTCCTTAAATACCCATAAAAGTGTTGCATTGTGCTTTGTGGAAAGCGAATATGTGGAAGTTAAATATCCACTGTCTGCCTTCCTGTGGCTCCTGATGTTTTAAGATTTTTCTGTCTGCTTATTCACTGTCTAGTAATGCAATGTCTTTAGATAAACATTCAATTTCAATGTGGAATGTTATTTATAAAAGAAATGTTCATAGTTATACACTTTACAAAAGAAAGTAGTTCCTGGAAACTAAACTAGTTTAAGTCATCATATTCCACCACCCACCCAGTTAATAAAACACAGTTTCCTGGAAAATGACAAGAACAATGCTAGAGGAAGAGCTTACAATTGCTACCATGAAATTTCTGAGACTGTAACATTGTCCAAAATCTGACTTTCCATTTCAGCATATCAGCCTCATTGTGACCTTTGCACCCTAATATATTTGGTTTTCAATTTACAATGCAGATGTGCAGACACAACTTCAAATGAGAATTTTAAAATTAGTTTACAAATTTTATTCCATGCTAGCTGGGTAGTTGGTGCCTTCCAGGTACTAGTTGTCTTCTGGCAATGTTGAACTTTTAACTAACTATGCCCTGTATAAACAGAAATAGCTAGAGCAGACTTCCCAAATTTACTATTTTTCAGTTTATTTGTTTTATCGAGCTTTCTATGCTTCTTCCAGGCTCCATATAGGGCTTTCACATTTCTCTCTCTTCAAAGCATAATGGGACTGGTATTGAAACAGAAAGTCAATGAAACAGAAAATAGAAACCCCAGAAGGGAGCCCACACATGTACAACCAACTAATCTTTGACCAGAAAACAGAAAACAAGCCAAAGAAAAAAGAAATTGGTCAACACACACTGTTGGGACAATTGAATAGCAGCTTGCAGAGGTAAGAAACAAGTCTCCCCATTTTTAACCTTATGCAAAATATCAGCTGAAATGGAGCAAGAACCTAAATCTGCACTCAGAAACCATCAAACTCTTAGAGGAAAACAAAGCACCACGAGATATAGGCATTGGTAAAACTTCTTAGAAAAGTCACCCAAAGTCCAGGCAGTCAAAGCTAAAATGAACAAATGGGACTACATCAAATTAAGCAGCTTCTGTACAGCAAAGAAACTGATCAACAAAACGAAAAGCAACCAACAGAAGGGAGAACATCTTTACACACTGCACAATTGATAGTGGACTAATATCCAGGATTTATAAAGAGTTTCAGAAATTCAATGATGGCTAAACAACTGTATGAAGAAACACGCAAAAGAAATGAACAGCTGCTTTTCAAAAGATCTAATTAAAATGGCTAATGGACATATAAAAATGCTTAAGTTCCCTATCTGTCAGGGAACTACAAATAAAAACCATGCTGAGGTTCTACCTAACTCCAGTGAGACTGGCCTACATTCAGAACTCTAGCAACCACGCCTGATGGCCTAGATGTGGGGAGAGAGGTATCATAATTCACTGTTGGTGGGAGCACGGGCTAGCACAACGGCTATGGAAGGCAGTATGGAGAACACTAAGAGCACTGAAAATTGCTCTGCTATATGACCCAGCTATGCCACTTCTGGGAACATAGCCAATGGAAATGAAATCTGCATATAAGAAAGTAATCCGTAATCCTCTATTTACAACAGTACAATCTACAATAATGAAAACATGGAAACAACCCAGATGCATGTCAAAAGAGGAATGGATAAATAAACTGAAGTTCATCTGCTCCAAGGAATATGACTGTCATTAAAAAGAACGAAATTCTTTCAACAAAATGATCTCTACTAGACACCATTGTGTTCAATGAAATAAGGCCAATCGCAAAACAACAAATATCATGCATTCTCTCTAATATAAAGCAACCTCTCTGCAAAACACAAGCTCAATAGATATATGGATAAACACATATTTATGCAGAAGATCTGTATAACAGAGGCAAGTGTATCATGAGGTGCAGATACACTGCAGTACATATCTACTTCTAAATAGAAGATGGGCTCCCGCAGAAACTATTCAATACACCTTGAATGTTGGACTCAATAACGTTCTCTATACCTATATTGTTAGGATGCACTTACATAGCAGAATGTTGGATTTGTGACTGTTGTTGAGGGACTAAACTGTTATTACAATATATGGGAAAACAATGGGAGAAGGATGGGTTAGGGGAAGGTGGAAATCCCTTAACCTAAGGAACTGATTCATGTTCAAGTTGGAAGCTAGCAATACCCAAAGCAAATCACATCCTTTCAGTGAATACTATTATGCTAATTAGTACGCTAATTTTTCATGTTTACTAAAATGTGAGAAGGGCAGACAAAATTCACTTCTTAGACTATCATTTCTTTCTTGAGAAATTTTTAAGTAGATTTAATAGTAATCTTTTTTTCCACTACATATCTCTTTCTGTGAAACGATCTTCTCATGAAATCTTTACAAAAGGAACAATTCAGCTCAATCCATAAGCATGAGGGCATGAGGGTGACATGTGTTTCAAAAGTCTATTTAATGCAATATTTAAGATAATTTGATAAAGATGTAAAACAATTCAAAGACACTTTTTAAAATAGTTGTCCAAGAACCCTAACATTTGAAGTAGCTATCTGAGTTATATTTTCCAGTGGAGATAGTAGTAGATTCAGCAATTTACCTGGGCTTTGTGACCTCACCCATAACAGTATGACAAAATCTGTCCAACTGTCATGATTGAGGCTTTCCAATGAATAAAGTGGGAAGAATATATGGATTTTTTCTCACTGAATTGGGCTGTAACCATGTCATATTCTCTGAATTATGTGTTTTGTGAGTGGATGTGATGTTGATCATGTCCAAACATAGGTTCAAATGTTATTCTAGGGAATAGCTCCTACTATCACATGTTGCAACCCTCCGTTATGAGAAAAGCATGTCCTGGTACACTAATCTTTTCAAAATGCTGTAACATTCATCATGATTGGATTGGTGGGATGGACAGCAATTCAGGATTTTGAACTATCAAAACCTCTTGAGAACTTCGTGGCATTGCAAATTTCTATTTTTCTTCCTGTTGTTGACTTTGTACTGTGGCTTTTCATTTAAAGGGATGTATAGTAACTGTGTAATGGAAACTATCATATCCAGATGTGAAGATTCAATGCAGTATGCATCTCTACTTCCAGAACAAAGATAGACTCCCAATGAAACTGTCAACTATATCTTAACAATAGGATGCTGGACTCTCTGCCATTGTCCATGCCCACAATGATGGACATATGACTGTGTATCAAGAAATAATATAGTGGAACTCAGTGGGAGGAAAGGGACTTGGAGTGGGAGTAAGGGAAATCCCAAGGCCTATGGAACTACATCATCAAATGATGACATAATAACAAAATGTAAACAAAAATGCTATAACATAATAACACAGATGAGATAGCTTTAAAAAGAAAAGAACATACTTTTATTTCTCACAGTTCTGGAAGGTAAGAAGTCCAAGATAGCAGTGTTAGTAGGTTCTGTGTCCAGTGAAGAACCGATGATTGGTCCAGCGATGGTTGTTTGTTCACGGAGATTTCATATAAATCTAGCAAAACACAATTAACAAACTCATTAATCGGTCTGATCAAATTCCTAAGAGCAATCTGTTATCCCCCAAACAGCGAACAGTAACTTACATAATGTGCTGCGATCTCAGAGTGATGTGGATACTTGGAATTTTTTTGCTGTACTTCTTCATGATACACTGCCAAATAATATAATTCATCCTGCAGGTTTGCCCCAGAAAAAAAGACTTTCTCCTGAATCCATTATCATTTACTTTGTCTCATAAACTAGAAAAGTCAATCACTGTAATACTTTAGACTCCAAATTTTTCCTCTAAGTCTTATTTGTACCTAGCTGATTTTTTAAACCATTTCTTGGGTCCTTTTCTTTATGTTTGATTAATATAAAGAAAAATAGGTTTCTTTACATTAACAATTTCAAGAAGGCACTCACACTTTCCCCACTCCCCTCCTCCTCAATATAACTTCTCCTTTCCTTTCTCTTCATTAGTTTTCCAAGACATAATTTTAATTCACTTTTTCATAATATTCATATCACTAGTAACAGTTCTCAACAAGTTAAACTAGGAAAAGCCACAGTTCCATTGGAGTATGAACATGGACTAAAAGCTGACCATTTCACTCCTTTACATTTTTTTTGTATTCTATAATAGCTGCTCCATATCAGAGAAAAAGATACAATAGCTTTTTAAGACTGGCTCATTTTACTAAGCATAATGGTTTCTAGTTGCATCTATTTTGTTTGAAAAGCTAGGATTTCATTTTTTTTGTGTGACCCAGGAGTATAATTAGCAAATCTTTAAAACCAGGGAATCATTATGAAAAATAAAGCCTAATCATTTTTAGAGCTTAGAATAGGAATTGTTACTGAAAGTACAATACATGATATTTATCTTCAATTCAGTCACTCAGTATCCAGATTCCTAAAATTTCTAAAGTCACATAATTTGCGCAAAATACATAGAATGCTGGCGCAGTCCTCAATCTCACTGTCATTTGCAAGCACAAGCAAGTTTAAAGAAGGTAGGTGCTTTGCTCATATTCACAGCCTCTCAATTTAAACACTGAAAATACAACAGGAATTTCCGTCCCCAGTCAATTCGTTGATACTAAGACATGCTGTACACTATAATAATGTAAATACTTAAGCCAGCAAAGTATCATCCCAATCAATTAAAAGCCCCAACATAACATCAACAACCATTTACAACCTTATGCCACTAATTGACATGGTATTGATTAACAGTATGTTAATAGGAAAATGCAGGTTCTTAACTACATCCTGTGACTTCTTCATAGACACTTCAATTTTTGGTTTATATTCAACAGGATTCCATACACCTCAAAATGGCTATAGATTACTATTCAGCTGTCTCGATGGTCTCACCAGGAAATCGTTGAACCCACTAGGATGATAAGACACTGGACTTTATGCTTGGTAAATACTTCCAAGGAAAGAACCTCAAATGAATTTGAACTGTGGTAATGCAGCAAAATGGAGAAATCCACCATGGGGAGAGGGTTCGGGGAGGGGTGAGAGGAATCCCAGTGCCCATAACACTGTGTCACATAATGCAATGCAATTAATAACAAAAAAATGGAAGAAAAAGAAATAATGTAAATACTTAGCATCCAGGCTGTTTTATTTGAACACTGATGGGCAGGTAGAATTTGTGAGTATTGAGCAATCTTCCCATTTTCACAGGCATCACTGAAGCACATTAAGGCTTGGTTTATCTATGGATATGAAAATTTAAAGCTGTTTATTAGGGACATTTCACAAAACTTCATTCTCTGTTCTTAAAGTGCTTCCTATCTTGTTCTAAACATGCCTAGGTGATCACATGCCTACCACCAGCAAACACAGGACTGAAAAGTATAGTTCATATATTCAAATATATTCAGAAAAAAGTGCCTCGAAACTTATTTTTAGAACTTTATCACCACTTTCACACACACTTCTATCATTAAAAATATGTAGCCCTCTCAAGGCAATTAAAAAATAGTATCTAGATAACTATATACACCAAGTCCTGTATTACATATGAAAATTCCAAAATTAAATATGACAAGGCAGCTGTTTTCAAAGGGCTCACATTATAGATACCATTGATTTAGGAGATAATTTGGCTTTTCTCTGTTAAATCATATAATCTGAAGTTCCAGTAATGTGTAGCTTTACTCAGATTATAACGTGTTTCTTTCCCTGGAAAGAAGATACATCTAATTTTTTTTATTATTATAAAACTTCTGAGTTGGTGCCAGTGTTTTTGCACTACAGCTTCAATTATTGCTTACAAAGCCAGCATCCCATATTGGACACATGGTTTGAGACTTGACTGCTCTACTTTCCATCCAACTCCATGTTAACATGTCTGGGAAAGCAGCAGGAAACGGCACAAGAACTTAGACTCTTGCCCCAGCATGGGAGACCTGGTGGCAATTCCAGGGTTCTACCTTCAGATTGGCACAGCCGTTACAACCATTTGTAAAGTGAAACAGCAGGTAAAAGATTCTCTCTGTCTTTGTCTCTCTCCTATATCCCCTTAAAATAAAATGTCAAGAAAATATTTTCATTTATTGAACCATGTCAAAGCTTGTTCTGTCACAAGATTTGACACTGGTTGACACGGGCTGCATCTTTATTTTGCTTTAAAAAGCTGAACATGGCTTTCTTGCAAAATGAGCTGAAATGTTATATTAGCATCCCTTTAAAAGCTTCCCCTTTCCATCTGTGTTGATAAGAATTCAAATATGTCCACTAAAGACGTTTTTACATTATCTTTGAAAAGTATGAGCCAAGTTTCATTTAGCAGGCAATTATTTTGAGTGAATGGAATATGTGACTTTTTACTTAATTTATTCAAGTTAAAATTAATCCACGACAAACAATTGCTTTAGGAACTGTAACAACACAGGAGCTAATGACACCACACTTCCCTTCCCCACATGCTGGCACAGTGATACTTGACTTGTACTGTCATCCTCTGGAATAGAAGAGCAGATATTTCAATGGAACAGTCTGTTCCCTTCTTATAAAATATGCCTTATTTTCTCATAGGAATCTCCAGAATGATAGCAGACAGCAGGACTGAAGTAATTCATGGCTGTAAATTTAAGAAAATGATAAAAGAAGACACATTTCAGAATGCCAGCTTGGTGATTCATGTCTGTTACTTAATTTAAGACGTGGCCCACAATTTGCCTTTAAAAAAGCTTCCCTTCTATACCTTTCTGCGAGTAAGATGATCTTACAGTTTGTTGTTTAAGAAGAACACTGTTGAGTCAAACTGTGCTATAAATAATAGAGTTGAGACAAAATGTATAAACCAACAGCAAAACTAGGTTCGATGGGCAGGCTATCCAGGAGGCAAAACTTCCTTCAACACATTAGGGTTTTGAGTTTCCCCAAGTTTTTCTTAACTATCATATGGTACATGCTACTGGGTATATTATACATCTTTGTAATTATTATGCAACCTTGATTGAATTTATAATATCCTTTGAGTAGAGAGGATGTCTTTTGTTTATCTGCTTCTCTGGATCCTGACACAAACCCTACATTTGCCACACAATGACTAGGAATATTTGAACAGAATTTACTTAATTCATGTTTTTAGAAGGAACCTGTATGAGTCAAGGATCTCCAGGTAAATGAAATCACAACTGGTCCGATGAGATTATGTAAACCTAAAAGTCTGGTTTGCAGTATGCTGGTTTATGCTGGTTGGAGATTAGGGAGAGCAGGTATGTAATCACAGTATGACAGCTTGCAAAATCAACATCCAAGAAGAGTTGCTTTTCTTCGAAGCTCAAGCACTATCTCACAAAATCACGCACAGTAAATCCCCTTCTTCTTAGAAAAGGATCAACTTCCTTATTTTGTTGAGGTCTTTCATTGGTAACTACCCAAATACTTAGCTCACATTTAACTTTGTAAATACTATAGTTTGTGTGTGTGTGTGTGTGTAAATGTTTGTTCATACATGAAGAATTGAGTTTTTGAAATCAAGCAACGACTTAAAAAACTCAAGCACAATAAGCTCCTTCCTATTTAGAAAAATAACAGCCAGATAGAAAAAAAATTAATAAATAAATATATATATATATATATATATATATGTAGAGAGAGAGAGCAGGAGTTTAGCCTACTACTTAAGACACTCATGTCCCATTTTGGAATCCCTCAGTTTGATTCCAAGGTCTCGCTCCAACACCAGCTTACAAGCAATGGTGATTGCGTAGGTAATCTGGTTCCTGCCACCCTAATGGGAGATCTGAATTTGTTCCTGGGTCACAGCCCTGGCCCGGCTGAAGATATTGTGGGCCTTGGGGACTGAACGAGAAGATGGCAGTTACCTCCCTTTTATGTTTTTCTCTCGGCCTCTCATTCTCAAAACCTTTTTTAGGTGGGAAAATGTAGCTGAAGATAAGAAACAGAAACAAAAACCTCTCAGACATATTAGTAGGAATTTATCTCCTCTAAGATAGACATTAAACTACTTATCTTCAAATGAAGATACTAAACCTGTGGAATTGCAATATAACCTCATCACAAAATGGGGGAACATTGAAAGGTACAATAGCACTCAAAAATCATGCAATCACAGAGAAAGAGAGCAATGTATTACCAAAAGATGCTAAAAACGAGACTCCAGGGGCCCAATTTAATCAAAGACCAAGTATTGTTACAACTATACATTTGTTACAGCTTGGTAGGTTTATATTTATATTTCAAAGTACCTTAAAGGATCTTTAGAAATGATAACTAAGGAAAAATTCAGACAACAGCTCATCAATTTTCAAATGTCTACCATTATTTTTATTTTCTTTTAATGACACATAGAAATGTGCTAATTAAGATCAGCGAATGCGTAGTTAACATTCGTGTTCCTTGTCATATATCTTCATTTTCAGAATTGGTAGCATTTCTTTTTAATTAATTTGCTTTAATTAACCCCAATCAAAATGTATCTCAGCTGTCTATCAAAACGTCAAAAATCAGAAAGACTTAGGATAAAATTGTAGCTCTTACATTTTTTATCTTAAGGAAATATTTTTGTGATAACATAGTACATAGTTTCAAAGTGCTGTCAGTATTAAAGCAATACAAGGTAGTTAGTGGAATGATTATAATTTCATACATGTGAGCAGCAGCCACTTTCATTGGAATATTCAGCACCTAATTCAGTAAGAAGCAATATGACAGCTCCACATCCTTTCAGGGTGTCTTAATTCTTTTCCTCCCACCTTATTCACCTTGTTGGCATTTTCCTTACTTTTTCTTTGTTCTTTGAATTATTTTGTTTTTCTTGGAAAGTCAAATTTACACTGACCCAAAGAACTAAAATAATTAGAAGGAGCTTCTTCCCAAAGCTTTGGGCCACTCTCCACTTTCCTCTGTAGCTAGAAGGGACATGGAACAACCAGGACATGAACTGGCACCATTAAGTCTCCAGGTGCTCGCCAGGCAGAGGACTGCTCATGAAGACATCATGTTGGGCCCTCATTTGCCTTATGTTCTAACCCTGTCAAAGGAAAAAAAATGGAAAGAAAAACTCCTTCTGAGAAAGTTAAAACTTCCCATTCTACTATGTTGCTAAAGAGCAAGAAGAAAATCTAAACACATATACAGAACAATAGCTTTGGTAGACACATAGAAAGGTTCAACAGAAAGAAAAGATAATTAGATGGAAAATCATGGTTGTCCTAATATTTGAGATTGATTCTGTCCTCAACTGGGAGCTAAATATCTTTAAAGCATTACCTAACCCTCCCAATATTACAAGCTCTCTTTACATTTAATTTTTTTTTTTTGGAATAAGGTACAGAACCTTTCTACTAAAAAATAAACAAAACAAATTGGACTTTCTATAAATAATGGTTTGACAAAGCCCCTTTGCATCCCCCAACACAAAAATATCATTATCTATGTGACAAATACAATCTTGTTTTGTCATATTTTGTTGTTTTTAGGTGTTAGAATATAATTGAATTCTTTTTGAAGGCAAGAATAAATGTAACAGAGTATTTGTTAACCTATTAACTAGCAATAGTGCTTCTTATAGTCATCTCAACTTCAGAGTCGTGGTTTCTCCATGTACATAATGTAACACTGTGACACTATTTTCCGTGTGTGTATACACATACGTAAAAGTCATATATATGACTATATCTAAAAAGTCATATATATGACTTTTATATGCACTTATATAATATGTAATATATTATATACACATATATGTATATACACATATATAATATGTGTGTATACATGTGTGCATATAATCATAATATATGTATATACATATATAATATGTGTGCATGTATATGTTTGTATATATATACATATACAAAAGTCATGTATATATGACTGATCATAGCAGTCTAGGCTTTAGCAGCATAAGGATGGATAAACAGGTTTTGGTTTCAGAAGCTTTAGTTGATCTACTGTAACACAGCACTCTCTTTAGCCCAGTGTTAGAATGCACAATTGCTAACTTTGTTATAAAGCCCTCTGCAGTGCCATTCCAATAGAACAGAGAACTGTTTTTAATAGAAAGTAAATTCTATGTGTATTTCAATCCTGAAAAATGATGATCATCAGATAATAAACTGATCAATATATTTTAACCTTTACTTTATAATTAGGTTAGGCAATTCTTTTTATGCCTAATTTCTTAAAAAATGTAACTTCACTTGAAGCTACACCCAAGTCAATACTTTGTTGTTTGTCTAGTTTCTAACTTTGAAAGTGGATTAATATAACCCTTTCCTTATGGTAAGACATTGCCATTGCCACTATTTAAGATAGAAATTTATTGTATAGTTCTTACAAGGATGGTAGAAAATGAAATTGGTCTTGCTTTGGCCCTGGAGATGCTTTCTAGTGATAATTTTTTAATATATTCCTGTGATACTTAGCTGTCAAAAACATTTTCTCAAAAACTAAGGGCAAGGGAAACGATGAGTCATTAGGAAATGACTGTTTCATCTTCATTTTTCCACACTGACTTGCGAAGTGGCAAGCTCCCTTGCTGCACACCAACCTCCCTGGTGCGAGATTCCAGGACCTGACAGATCCTCTTCCAAGGAATGAACTCTTCAAAGCACCTGGCAAACAAAATAATTCATCTCCACAACACTTTTGCGAAGTAGGTACACATTACTGTCAGCATGATGAAATGAAAAGTACCCTGAAAATAGAAAAGTTGCCTACGGTTATAAATAAAATTATTATTTGAAGTAGAGATATGTTCTACTTTCTCATTCTAAGATTTCACCAGGTCCCTCCAATCCTTGCATAGGGGCCATGCTATTCTTCTCTGTATCGTTCCACTTTTAGTATACGTGCTGCCAAAGCGAGCACCCTCCAATCCTAACAAGAACTTAGATCAACGTTGGGACAATGTTCTACCAAATCAGCAATATGTTGAAAATATAATTTATATTTTGGGGGGTAACACTTTAAGATATGAAAAATTCAATCATCATAATGAAAAACTGCCTTTAAAGATATGAATCTTATTTTAACTTATGCTGGTAGTAACTAAATGATTTCATCTTCGAATAGGAGATCAGAAGATTTCCACCCATCAAGAAAATAAATCTCTTTAATAGTTAGCAGACCTGCACTTAAAAATCCCATTTGTAAATGAACAGTATTGCATTTCTGCCACAGTACATGCACAAACTTTAAGCAAGTACAATGGATATTCACCGAGGAAATATTCGGTAAAGCTTAAAAATGAAATAAGCATCTCTATTTGCATTTATTGAACACAGAGTCCTTGTTAAGAACTGAATGTGTCAAGGAATTAATCACGAGCTCATGGGAATGAGCTCAGGCAATATTCCTATTAATATTCACTTATAAATAGCTGCAGCTGTACTGGCTAATAAAATCCCTAAATGACAGGCAGGTTATTCTTCCTGCAGTCCCAGTATCCCCCAGCATGCTCTTGTAACTCCCATGTTAAAGAGCTCTACAACACAGAGCTCTGCCCTGACACTTGTCACAGAATTGGCAGAATTTGCGCTCATCATGTCCACCTGATAAACAGCCTTTAGTGAGCTGAACTCATGTTGCTGGTCTGCTAATTGGCCAGTTAGATTCATTTCTTGTTGCTGAGCCTCTAAACAAATTAAGGTTAATTGGAATCAGGAATGGATCAACAACCTCAATACTCAATCTGTTGAGCATTTCTCTCTTCAACTCATTACTTTTCTGTCTTTTTTTTTTCTTGGTTCATTTTACTTTCTTGCAAAACACTATTTTACTTTCTTCCTTCTGTCTGTCTCTATTGCCATTATACATTGTTGCAAAATTTTAAAAAATATTGACAGATAAGTGGCAAAATCACAACACGCTTCAATGAACAGAATCAACATTTCTAATAATATACAACTTGCGGGTTTTTTTTTGGGGGGGGAGCTTTTCCAATATCTATCCACTTAACCTCTCAGGAAGAATCATTTTGTTATTTGAGTCCTCTTTTAATGTAGAGAGTAGACTTAGAGAGCATCTCAATATATTCAATTGATAGAGCTTTCCATTGAAGATGAAAGTAAATCTACTTTATCTTTTGTAGTAAAGGAATCCTAAGTGATATAAGACATGTTTTCAGACTCACAATGTCACTGTTCTCAGTTGTGAATTGGGAACTCAGTGGTTGCAGGGACCCACATCACCACCATGGCTACTTCACAGGGTCTACCATTGGCAGGAAACTAGAATCAAGAGGTAGAGTGTCAATAAGGATTGAATCCAGGTATCCTGATTTGAATACAATTTGTAGATATAATAATTGGCATCTTAATCATAAAGCCAAATGCCCAACTCAGGAAAGTGATTTTTGATCCCTGCTACTAAGTGAATCATTAAACTTGCTAAATCAACTATCATTCTCTAATGACAAATCCAGTAAACATGTAACAACAAATTTAAGGTAACTTTTAATGGTTGTTACACCTCATTCATAATTATATTTATCTTGCCAAAATATTTAATCTGTGCTTACAAATTCTTAGAAGTCAGTTAGCTGAAAGATTTCCCAATGTAGATGCAAAAAACTGTACAGCAATGTTCTACAGGAATTAGACTATAATCATTTCAGTCTTCAGTTCTTGGGATGGCTGGGTGGGAGTTGGAATGACTGCAGAGCTGTGTTCATGTACGTATGAAAAGAAAAGATTGGCAAAATCTTTTTTAACAAACAGAAATAATTCTTAAATATGTCCCTTAAATATGTCCCTTAAATAGGCATTATCCATTAAAAATAGCAAGCCTTAAACTCTCCTAATTATTCATATGTTATGTCTAACAGTGAATTGATATTTCTATTTCAAATCAAATTTCACAAAATGAATGGCCATAATAGTTATTGATATAATAAATAATTATAAAATAGGAAAACATAGCCTAGATAGGTATTATTCATTGAAATATCTTAATCATGCTATACAACTAAGTTAATTTTTAAAATTCTGATTTGAAAGGTAGGAGGAGTTCTCAAGAAATAACTTAAGAAATTAGTTCGACTATTCTGCATGTATCTTTTAAGGTTAAATTAGTACTATTTAAGAAATTCAAAACATGTTCCTTTGAGTGTTTTACAAACCCCTATGATCTTGAGCAAATTATATTTAACTACTCCCAATATTCTTTACTCAACTAAAACATAATAAACACATTTACCTCATTGGAAGCTAAGAAGATTAAATAACTTAGTGCTATTCTTAGCACATAGTAGTTTCTCAATCAAGATTAAACATTATTACATTTTTTTGTGTTTTCCAAAAGTTACAGGTATTCTAAATTATTTCTTAAAAGGTAAATTGCTTAGACATATGTTAATTTTCTAGGTAATCCTGAAGAGAAAATCTGCAAATGTGAATTTTGGCAAGATTGTCATAACCAGTGTGTGACATTTCTGAAACACTATTTCCAAGGAAGAGAATTACTTTTGTTTGTATTAAATGGTATTTTAAATATTGTAAGCAATGCTAAGCAGTAAAACTATTCAAACCAGATTGTCATTGCACTGAGCACATCACCAGATTAATTCAAGATTTCTGTTAGAGAAGCTCCAGTGGGAGAACTCAACTGGCTAATCCTGTACCTTGCAGGGTTTGCCTCCCATATGGGTACCGGTTCATGTCCTAGATGCTCTACTTCCCATCATTTCCCTGTTTATGGGCTGGTAAAGTAGAGGAGGATGGCCCAAAACCTTGGGATCCTGCACCTATGCGGGAGACCCAGAAGACTCTCCTAGCTTTGAGCTTCAGATTGGTTCAGCTCTGGTTGCTGTAGCCATTTGTGCAGTAAGCCAGTGGCTGAAAGATCTTTCTCTCCATCTCACCTTTTTGGTAAGATAAATCTGCCTTTCCAGTAAAAACAAATAAATTTTTAAAATCTGTCACATGCGTTGGAGAGCTCATTACATTGCTGTATCTATTGCACCTGTTCTGTGGAGAACATCACCATGCACCTAACACTCTCTTCAGGAACCCTGGAGTTTTCCTCAGATTAATCTATTCTGACTGTTATGGTCCCTGTTCTTCACCAACTCATATCAAATATATTTTGTCATTAATTCAAGCAATTTTAATTGAACACTAACATTCTTCTATTTCAGTAAAGTTCATCAGAATGGACCAGCAGGATGACTCAGCAGCTCAATCCTCACCTCGCATGGTCCGGAATCCCATATGGGTGCCAGCTCGTGATCCAGATGCTCCACTTCCCATCCAGCTCCCTGACTATGGCCTGGGAAACAGTAGAGGATGGCCCAAAGCTTTGGAAACCTGAACCCGTAAAGGAGACCTGGAGGAAGCTCATGGCTTCTAACTTCAGACAGGTTCAGTTTATCCTCTTGAGGTCACTTGCGGAGTGAACCAGCCAACAAAAGAACATTCTCTATATCTCCTCCTCTCTGTAAATCTGTCTTACCAAGAAAAACAAATAAATCTTTAAAAAAGAGGTTCACCAGACCTCCTGTAATAAGTCTTTTCACTATAGTGCTTCTTATCTTTCATCCAATAAATGCATGCCACTTCTTTCATAACTCAGATGCTGACTCAATTTCTTATTCAAAAGTCTGATATGCCTGTCTTTTTTAGAGGTAATGGTTTCTGGAATTAATTTATGAAATCAGTTTTAGTACTCTCCCCTTATATTTTAATATTGAATTTTAATGAATTCATATTACTTAAGCTAGATAAAGTATGTGCCTCTGAGAGTGAAGTAGAGCCTGTGATCCCAAGCAAGTGGTTTTAACTCCTCTTAGTATTTTCCTTCATCTTTCACAATTCAAAATATGTCATTCTTTAGTATCATAGGATATGCTATAACAAAATAGCCATTGTAAGTTGAGCTATATAGGCAAGAACTGGATTCATCATATTCATGTAGTATCTGGACCCATTAAAACCAAAGCTGAAACACAGAGATTGCTGATAGAACCTTGACTCTGATTGCAAAAGAAAGTTCTTGAGTATTTTGTAAACTGTAATTTTATTCATGGGTTTCTTTAGATACTCTGGGCAGCACATTGTATTACAATATAGTTGCATCTAATGTAGAGATTATGTAAATTCTTTGGGAGTATTCTGTAATTAATATTCACAAGAAGACTAGGAAATAAAGACTAAGAAGTCTTCAATCTGAACCATAGTTTCTCAGCCTCAGTATTATCTGCATTGAGGATAGATCATCTTTCTTGTTTGTGAGAGATGATATTCTGTGACATTACAGAATATGTAGCTATGTCAGTGGCCTGAGCCCACCAAATGGCAGTAGCACCTCCAATTATTGATAATCAAACATAACAATAGAGAACCACTGGTCTAGATGCGGCTAGTGCTCCAGAGTCTTACAGAGTCATTTTCATGAGTATTCAAATAAATGTCTTTAGATCCCATCTAATTAATATAATTGTTCCTAATTCCATCCAAGCTACAGCCTAAGTGCCCACTATTATTTGGCTTCACCACAGCTGCCATGCTGCTTGATACTAATCCTTTTTCTTCAACCATGTGAAAATATTACAAATCTAAGGTTTAGGTGTTTGACAACTTCTATAAAATGCTGATAGAAATCAGAGAAAATTTACCAAAGTCAAGAAATAAGTTTTACATCCAATATTAGTCATCATGGAATATTCCTTCCATTTCCTATGCCCCACCACTAGACCCTCTTCACATTTTTTTCTTCTCTCATTTTCCTTCATCTTCACTCATTTTTACCATTTTCAGAAACTCAAAATATCATATTACCACATAGAAAAACTATGCTTAGCTGTTTTTCACACTCACTCTTGTAGCATCATACCACATTCAACCCAAAATGTCTCATTTCTTAGTACTAGTGTGTTTTTCTTTATCTTAGAACTCATTGACCAGAAGATAAAGTATGATTTTCCTTATGTATTTTAGTAGTACTTTTCCCCATGGACTACTCTGTTTTCTTCTCATGTAGTCTCATTTTAAATATGACCTACCAAAAGGTCTTCCTAATGCCCTGAATTAGTAATACAGTAACTCTCCAACTTGAATATTCTGTCTTGGAGCAGCCAGCTCCCTTTTCATTGCTTCTATCAGAGTCTGTAACTACACATGCACTTCTGTGCCTCACTCTTTATTCTCGTGTTTTTATTCATCTCTACATTCTATAAGGATATGTTCACATATGTTTTTTTTTCATAATTATGCCAAGTGTCCAACGCTTAGTAAAGTGTGTTTTTTTAATGAAAAGTGAATAAATGAATGTTGCAAAAGTCTGCGTTGGGAAAGAAAGAGAAGTAAAAAATACATCTGATGACCAAGTACAGTTTTGGTGACAGAATTTTAGGATTGAGAATATTAATGAAACGTGCATATTTCTAAAGCAACAAAGCAGAAAAGATGAAACAGTCATCCAATGGAAGTTCAGCCAAGAGCAGGTTCAGCACCAACCCTTAACAACAGTGAAAGTGAATGCATGTCAATGAATCACTGGATTTGGGAGATCCTTTTTAGTTTAAGGAGATGTATACACGACATGTTGATAATCACCTATTTGAAGAGGCAATGATATATAATTCTCTAAGATTCATAAATGATCAGGTATAAACGCTAACTGGGTACTTCATAGAACGTCTCTGAAATCAGAAATTAAAAGTGCTTAAACAGTTTTGATGACCAAAATCAAAAACAAAGAAAAAGAAACCAAGTGAGTCAGGGGCAGCTTCAGAAAATTCTCACAATGGGAATTAGGCTTCCCAGAAGCTCCTGGGTTGCCCTGGGCCAAAGGAGATGGCAGATAAATATGCAAAATGGCTTCTGTTCCAACAGCTCTGCAGTGCCACTTTGATGCAGGCTTATTTCTGCTAGTTCCACGGTCATAAATAAATTCATCAAAGCTAAGCTCCTTTCAAAAGGAGCATTTCATTTCAACACCAAAAATAATGTCCTCACTAAAGATAGCTTTTCCTTCAGGTGTTCCCACTTATGTACTCTCAGAAACCCAGACACAACTGACACACCAAAACACCTTAACCCAACAGCAGCTAAATTGTTCCCACTCTGTTTATTCTTAGAAACAAAGACGGTTGGACGTGACAAGGGATTTTAGTGACTTTAAATTTTTGTGATTGCTTTATACAGGCACAAACATGCCTTATCTTTAGGAATAGCTAAGGACCATCCGTTCAGATTTTCAGAACCAAGGTCCCAAACAAGGAACCCATATTTTAGAATAAGGACCCCAGCTTCCACACTTCCCCAGGGTATCTTCCTTAACGCAATCTTCACTTCTCACAAAGCAGGCAGAGCAACATATGGCTGGCCTTGATTTAACTGTTGTTCTCTGTACATCATTTAACTCTCCGTGGTAACTAGTGCTGTAATAGAGATGGGGCACTGGAATTAAGAGAGATTTATTGGCTGATTGTATCTCCGGGCCGTAGGGCCCAGGACAATCAGATCCAAACTCTGACAGGTCAGACAAGAATTCAGAGTCATTTGTGGGTTTATGTGGGACTTATTCATAGTGGTAGTGAGGCACAGAGAAGAAATCGCCACTTGGGCTCAACAACACTGGGGCCACAGGAGATACCTGTTTTTATGTTCGTGATGGCAGTCAGGCACACCCATAGATATCTACAGGTAGCTACACACAGGCAGTATCACGTGTCCACAGCCATATACTGATAACCGTGCCTAGTCATGTCTACAAATTGCATATATAGGTTTGCTGACCAAAGTGGTCAAAACCAATCCATTTTATAACAGACTTGTGCACTGCTACATGAACAGGTGGACCTGTTGGTTATTGTACAGAAAGATACGGGAACACAGAGAAAGGCAGGCATGAACGCAAACACCATCTTTGCAACTCATCTCCTTAACACTGACAGCCACACAGTTCTTATGTCAGTAGAACAAAGATGTGAATAATCCTTTGAATAATGACCCATACTACCCCTACTAACTAATCAGAAAGCTAAAATAAGTAGTATTTCAGCGCCCAGCACATAGTCTCGTGGCTAAAGTCCCAGCTTTGCATGCGCCAGGATCTGATATGAGCTCCAGTTCTAATACTAGCTGCTCCACTTCCCTTCCAGCTTCCCACCCGTGGCCTAGCAAGGCAGTCGAGGACAGCCTAAAGCCTTGGGACTCTGACCCACATGGGAGACCCAGAAGAAGCTCCTGGTTTCCTCAAATTTCATGATACAAGGATCAGTGCAGTGGCTGAACAGATCACTCTTCCACTTTCAAGCACCAGCATCCCTTATGGGTGCCAGTTTGTCCTAGCTGCTCCACTTCCCATCCAGATCTTTCCTTATGATCTAGAAGAGCGGTGGAGAATGATCCAAGTCCTTGTGACCCTGCACCAACATAAGAGGCTCAGAGTAAGCTCCTGACTCCTGGTTTCAGATTGCTTTAGCTCCAGTCTTGTTGTCGACCTGCAGTAGCAGTTGACCTCCTCATGTAGAATGGCAGAACTGAATCTTTTCTCTACCCTCTACCCCTGGCTCCAAATTACAAAGCACTTGACTTTTATGTGTTAGTAGAGTTCTGTTTAGGTGAGGGTTTCTCTCTATCTTTCGCATGGAGTCTCAACACACTGTACTGGTCAAGAAGGTCAGCATGGGGCAATCTTCTCAAAGTACGGCAAAATAGTGGACTGTTCAGTTCATACGAGCTTTGCCTTCCTTCAACAGGTTAATGAGAGAAATGCTTGAGCTGTCAAAGCAGAATGACTGTTGAACAGGCTTTAGATGTTAATCTGGCAGCAGAGTCAAACATGAACAGAGGAAATGCAAGTGGGAAACGATCGGCAATGGAAACATACGGCCCCTCCTCTGACTTAGACCGTGACTTCCACGTGATTCCGACAACCACGTGCAGTCACACAGCACGTGTTCATGCTTCTCCTCCTACTGCTCGGGTTACTTGTAATGTCCTCTAAATCCCAGTATTTATAGCAAACATCTCAAGGAGAGGAAATGGTGGCGTCAAGTTCTCCCAGCCAACAGTGAAGTTCTTCCAAATCCAGAAAGGCTTCAGGAGCTGACCTTCAGACCATGAAGAAGGGGGTGACCCAGGTAACTCACAAAGTGAATTCTCTGCTGGAAAACCCAAGGAAAAAACAAAAAGGAAGAGAACAGACAAGCAGCTGGAGTTGATAAAGTATAATGAAAAACACACTTAGGAAGTAGAGGATGACAGACGCACCAAGTGTCAATGGTGGGAATGGCACAATCACTTAGGGAGGGAAAGTCTTCTTCCATTACTCAGTGTGTGTGTGTGTGTGTGTGTGTGTGTGTGTGTGTGTGTGTGTGTGTGTGTGTGTGTGCGCGCGCGCGCACGCGCCCTCAGGAGCTTATCCTTTATTGTGAGGTAATACCAAAGATTTCATCTTCCACTTATTTGTCTAATGAAAATCTAAATTATTCATTTAAATTCTAAACTAAAAGCATTAACTTTACAATTCAAATGATCATATGAAAATATATTCAGCAAGCAAATTACCAAAGGTATTAGTCTTCTGTTACTATAATTAAAATTGTAATAAAAATTAATAATAATAAAACGAAATAGCCTAACTTCATAAAGAAGAGAGGTTTATTTGGGCTCCTAATTTTAGAAGCTCATGATCTAGGACCTTCATCTGGCATAGTCCTCTGGCGGACAAAATCCCCAAGTCAAGGCAGGGTATCACACAGCAAGAGAGGGGGCAGGCATGTCTGCATTTGTGTTCTCATGTCTGTGCCTCCATAAAGTCCCAGGGTTCAGTTCATGTGGGCTCCACCCAAACGGCCAAGTTTCCACCTCTGAACACTACAGTCCAATTAATTTTTCACCCTCTTAGTCTAATTAACACAAAATTTTGCAGACTGTATTTTTGAGTTTATGGAGACATATTTCAAAACCATGTGACAAAATTAGCTGCGCTTTGTATGCATTCACTTAGGGATAACTTGGTTTCTAGATTCCTAAGAAATAATGTAATTCCAAAGAAATTATTACAAGAATATTTAATTTCAGTTTTAACTCCTAGATGAGTCGTTTGTCTTTAATATGGGAACAGTATCATGACTCACAAATTATTCGCTGATAGTGGAAGCTCATCTTTTAAGGACTAAACACAATTAAGACTTGTATACAGAGATAGGCAAATATTGCCAAATCAAAGTCTAGGTACAAACACAAGTTTAAATAAGAGGCTATGTATTTAAACTTATGTATACATATATGCACATGTATATGTGTGTTTATATGCATATGTATATATCTTTGTATATGTGTATATATTTACATATATGTGTATATATTCATATATAATCATGATACAGTTCCATACACTCAGGGATTTCCCCTTCCGTCCTCTCTTCACCTTCCCCCCACTGATTTTCTCTATATTACGACAGTCATATCGTCCTTCAGTAATTGTCACAAGTCCATCACCCTGCTAGTCAAGTGTTTCATGACATTGTAAGAATAGACAATGGCAGAAAGTCCAACATCCTGTTGTCAAAATACATTTAACAGTTTCATTCACAGTCCATCTTTTATTTGGGAATAAAGATGCATACTGTGCGGCATCTTCTCAGTATGCTCATCTGCACTATGTAATCCCTCTAGGTGAATATATGTACATACATGTTCACATGTTGCTTTAGCACTGCCTCATGGCATAGAGAAGTGGAAGTTGCCTTATATCAGAAAGAACATGATATTTGTCCTTTGGGGATTGGCTTATTTCATGAAGCATAATGGTTTCAAGTATATTAAATAATATACATTCTTTTGGAGAGAGAAGGCTTTTATTCATCCTTTAAGATAATACTTAAAATATACCACTGAGAAATCTTTTTTCTCCTAAGAACGTGCATAAAAATATGTCACAGTGCTTTTAAGCAAGAGCCTTTTTTGCTAATGTGTACATATACCCACAAATTTAGGATGAATCTGCTAACAGATTTGTTACATAAAGAATATATTTAATATTTGCAAAGATCGGTGAGGATATGAAACTTCCATACTGCTTCAGAACATCTAAAGTGAAAAAAGACACCTGTAGTGCTCCTGAATTGTTACATGACATAACATATTTCATGTAATTCACACATACCCCAACCCGTGACAATCGTTCCTCTACGAAACAACTGTCTAGTTTGTAACCTTCACTGTGCTTTATAGGAACATTAAATTTGATAACCTCTGCCATAAGAGTACAGTTTAGGATTCCTATATCCAATCATATTTTATTTATTTCAAAGTAGCCATCTTTCACAGCCAGTTACATATTTTATTAGATACCATCAATAGCTGTAAATCTTTTTAAAGCCAATTTAAGTTCTAAAAAGAGAATAATAGTGCAGAACCATTTTTTTCATTTATTTCAAGAGACATGCCCATGATGTTTATTTGTTCTTGAGGCTGAAGAGCTAGCAGGAAGCAATTTCAGGAAGTAACTCCTATCATAGACTGAGTAGTGGCCATATCTTTAAACTCTTGCATTTCTATGTTGGAATGATAATAGTTGTGTTTATTACAATGAGCTTATTATAAATAAAGTAAGTAAAATAAGCTAATGTGAAACAATTAGTGAAACTAAAATTACAAAGAAATGGCTACTAAATGAGGCTGGCATGGAAGATGGAGACAACGTAAGAGTGTGTGTGTGCATGTGTGTGTGCTTAAGCACGAAGCTAGACTGAAAGTATATGTGTGTACTGTACTTTAATGCTGCCCTGATACGACCAATTCGCTTTCATTACCCTATGCCAGTTTAGTTCATATTTTCATTATTTCCTGGTATTATTCTGCTATCTACTGAGACTGCCACTTAATATTTCCTTAATGTTCAACTTAATTTTTTTATTATGGTGTCACATTAACCTTCAACAGTGCAACAAGTTATATTTCTACTTTGCTCAAACATCAGATTGGGTTTCTAGTTTCTAAATAAATCCTTTGTTTCATCATGGTATCAAAGGCTTTCAACAATATAGCTCCAGTTTTTCATCTGTCTATATCATAATCTAGTCACACATAAATACTGTAATTCCTGTCTCTATATTATAGTTATATTTTTTATCTTCATCTTTTTATAATTAACATTAACTTGATCAAAGTCTGTATAGAAAGCCAGCATTATGACTTCTTTTCAGATAATCTAACATTGAAGTACTTGGGTTTCTCTATATCTCCTTCTCTCAGAAAATCTACCTTTCAAATAAACTATATGTATATAAAGTATATACATATATAAAGTACTTGGAATTTCAAATAACTCTCTGAGTCCCCAATTTTATATAACAATGTCTTTCTTGTAAGAACTCCTAACTGGATTCTAGGATTTGGAATTTAGTTCTATAGCCTTGTGAATGAGGCAATCATCTTTCATATATTGTTACTTGCACTTATAGTGATATGATTTATTTAATAAAGAATCAGTGAGTTACAAATAGCAGACTTCGCACTGGTTAACCTAAAGAAACTCGGATTTATTAGAAGGATCCTGAGGTCACTATTAGAATTAAAGCTGACCTGGTCTCTAAGCATCAGACTGACAGAAGCCAGGACAGTGCTCTGGAATTCTACAACACCTTCCAACACAGCATGACTCAGAGTCAACTACCTTCAGTCTTGGCATATGAGATTTTTCAAAATTCTGACGGAAAGACAGATGGTGATTTTCATAGTTTTATTCATAAGATTGGACGTTGAATCATTCAGTCACCTTAGAGAACAGGAGTTTTAGTGCAAGCATGATCTGTTCTGAGACTCTCAGTTCCCACTCATCTGTAACATGGCAAACTCATCTGAGGCAAAAGAACAAGCAAATTAGGCTTTGGGGGCTAGAAATTGCACTGTACCATTGAAAACTGCATCTGAGTTCCCTAACACTTGGCAGCCATCAATCCACAGAGAAGCCTGAAACCAGGACAAAAGGGTCCCTCCGAGAACCTTAAAAATATCTGAGCAGAGGATTCTGTCTAAACGACTAGAAATTGGCTAATAAACAAGTAGTTACTCACAGATCTTGGGAATTGGCATGAATATGGCCGTTCAACCTCCTTTGTCAGCAAAGTTGATGAGTCTAGAGATGTGCCCACAGATGGTATAGATAGGGACAAAAACTCCTCTGCTGTCTTTTCTAGTCCTTGTGCTAGTGTGTGTGTGTGTGTGTTTGTTTGTTTGTTTGTTTTGCTTTGATCATATCAGATTTTAAATTCAGGCAAAAAATGAAAGGTGTTTAATCCCTTAAACTTACTTACCCAACCATTTCCTCCCTGGCAAGTCTCCAAATCTACCACAGAAGTACAAACAAATAAATCTTTTCAATTACAACCACAATTCAGCCCAGGCACTCTTGTATGAGACTCTGTGTACCAGGAACTTCATTTGTGCCCTGCATCCCTTTCCCCTCTTAGACTGACCAGAGCTTGGGCTCCCTGTGCTTTGTTTGACTCTCTGCCCTGCTTAGCAAACAGGCTCAGGACACAATCTGCTTTATTCACATTTACATCAAATTAAATGAAATTGAATGTCTGCATGTATGCCAGCCTATGTGTAAGTGTTTCTGGAAGAATGATTCAAAAGCCTGGCCAAAAACCATCTTACACAATTTGAGAATTAACAGTGAGTGGCAGATCTGTCTCTGTCTCTCCAGCTCTCTTTATTGCTTTATCTTTCAAATTAATACATTTTTGGTTTTTTTAAAAAAAGTGTATGTTTGAGGCTGGCACTGCAGTATAGCAGAAAAGCCAGCACTCACTGTGGACACTGGTTCATGTTCTGGCTGTTGTACTTGCAATCCAGTTCCCTGTAGATGGCTTAGGAAAATTCAGTGGAAGATATCTCAAGTCTTTGTTCCTAGCTTCTACGTGGCTCAGCCCTGGTACTTGCATTGACATGACTTTCTAATAAAATAAATCTTAAAAAAAATATATTTGGGGGACCCTGTGCAGTGGTCTTCTGGCTGAATCCTTGCCTTACAAGCGCCAGGATCCAATATGGGCACCAATTCCTGTCCCAGCTGCTCCACTTCCCATCCAACTCCCTGCTTGTGGTCTGGGAAAGCAGTAAAAGATGACCCGAAGTCTTGGGACCCTGCACCCATGTGGGAGACCTGGGAAAAACTTCTGGCTGTAGATCAACTAGGCTGTCATATTTGCAGCATCTTGGGAAGTGAATTAGCAGACAGATCTTTCTCTGTCCGTTCCATAAATCTGACTTTCCAATGAAAAGAAAATCTTTTTTTTTTTTTTAGGTTTTTATTTTTATTATTTTTTTCATTGGAAAGGCAGATATACAGAGAAGAGGAGAGACAGAGAGGAACATCTTCCGTCCAATGATTCACTCCCCAAGTGAGCGCAGCAGCGGATGCTATGCCGATCCAGAGCCAGGAGCCTCTTCCGGGTCTCCCACGCGGGTGCAGGGTCCCAAGGCTTTGGGCCGTCCTTGACTGCCTTCCTGGGCCACAGGCAGGGAGCTGGATGGGAAGTGGAGCTGCCGGGATTAGTTCCAGGGCCCATATGGGATCCCGGGTGTGCAAGGCAAGGACCTTAACCACTGTGCCACCGCGCCGGGCTCAAAGAAGATCTTTTTTAAAAATTTAAAAGATTGTGATATTGGGGAACTTTGGATGTGGATTTTTTTTAAATTTTTTTTTAAAGATTTGTTTATTGTTGGACAGTATGATTTACAGAGAGGCGGATTAACCAGTTGAACCAATGTGCCGAGCCCTGGATGTGGGTTACTAGCAATATTAAGGTTGTATATTCTGATAATTTTTCTGATATATAAGATTATGTACATAATAAGTAACATATTGCCTCCCCCAAAATTGTTTAGATACAGAAAAAGTACATTTGTACTAACTTCCAGGTTTGAAAATTATAAAGTAAAAACTTCTAAACATTTTTTTTTTAAGTCTTATAATGAGAATACTAAGAAAAAAAAGCCATAGAGCTAACTCCTTGATGTGAGAAAACCAGAAAGTTATTCAGGAAATCAGTTCATCCCAAGGTAAATTACTGCCCATGCATGTGATTCATTGGCACAAATGCACACATAAGAAAATAGTTACAAAAACAGAAAATGAAAATTAATTTACTGTAATAGTAGAAGTGGTCTGAAAACAATAGGATGTTATATCAAAATTTTGCATGAAAAATTCTGAATATCAAGAGGAGATACTATTGAAGAAGAGCTCTTTGGTTCAAATTAGTGAGTAATGGATGAAAAAGCAGACAGCAGAATGAGAGGATGGTTTCAATATTTAAACTTGTCAGAGCACCTTGTTGAAAACATACAATGGATTTTTATAGCTCAATAATGAAAGATGGTGTAAATGCCCAGGCAGATGATACAACCATGTACCGCCTCACAAATAATCAAGTCCTTCATTCTAGCTTCATGCACAGAGAAACAAACTAAGGCATTGAGGGCAATGGTAAATGAGTAGAAAGGGACCTGGAAGAGGCGCCGGGCTCCTGGCTTCGGATCAGCACAGCTCCAGCTGTTGTGGCCGCTTGGGGAGTGAATCAACAGGGAGACGATTTTCCTCTCTGTCTCTCCTTTCTCTTTTTCTGATTCTCCAATTAAAATAAAATAAAACTTAACAATAAATAAACAAAATAAAATGAGCAGTGAGTGACTCTTCCACTAACCTAAAAGAGAAGGGAAACTGAGATGGAACAGCTGAAACCAAACCAATCCTCTAAGTCATCCATACATGCGGATCAAATCCCAGGGAACCTATTGTGTTGCCTTCTTTGGAAAAAGAGTGTTTGCATCTGTGATTATTTGAAGGTTCCTAAGATGAAGAGAATATACTAGACTATTCAATTGGGTGTTATAAGTCACAAAAAGATATTCTTACAGGTGTTCTCCAAAGAGAAAGGGAGATTTCACACAAAGCCTTAGTACTGGAAGCATCACGAAAACAGACGCAGAGACTACACTGAGCAGTGGCCATAAACCAAAGGGGTGCAAACCACCGCAAGCTTCAAGAGGCAAGGAAGGCTTCTCTGCAGAGCTTCGCACAGGAATCCGGTCCTTCTGATGCCTGGACTGCTGACTCCGGCACTCCGGCTCAATTTTGTGGGAAAACAACATCGTGCTGTTGTTAACCACAAGATTTGCGGCAATCTTCTTATATGTATCAGTTTTGGATAAAACTCAGAGGTAAAGAAGGAACTTGAGAACTTCCCCACCGGATGACTTTACTTCTTGCTATGATAGGAACTGAGAGTTTGAGTTTCAGAGGCTTCTCATCCCCCAGATAGGAACTGAGCCTGTGAGTGGAGTGTGGAAGGAAGTTACTAGCAAGGAGAATTCTAAGGCGAAACACAAGCGGGGCAGAGGCTGGAAATAACAGATGTCACCTATAATTTGTTGGGGGGAGGGGAGGCTTGACAAATCAGCTGCTGATCTACTTCTCCCTAGATCATTAGGTTTAGGGGTTGGAATCAGCATTCAGAACTGACAAGAAAAAATGCAAGACCTGCTCGGACCAGGATGTGTTGAAGCTTTAGAGTGTGCTGTCATGAAAACACACAATAACATAAGAACTAATGATCTAGGGAGAAGTAGGGGTCTGGAATCAGCCTCGTGAACCAAGCAGGCAGGTGCTGAAGACAGGTTAGTGTGAGCACTTGCTTGGTATCCCTCCAGCTCCCAGCAACCTCAGGTCAGAATGCATCCCGGGAAGCGGAGTCAATGAAGAATCAAGTAGTCCTGTTGCCCTCACATAATTTCCACATGAGCTTTCACATGTGCCAATTGTATTTAGTCCGTGTTTGGCTTTATTGCTCTCCACTCCCAGTCTGAAGAGACTTTGGCTCTGGAGTTGGGAAGGAGAATAAGGCAGAATGGGAAAATGAGTAGAGAGGGGAGAAAGTGTCTTTATGAGGAAAACCCCATAAAAATTTCACAGGTGCATGGTTTAGGGATCAGAGTTCCTAGGATAAAGTGGGGGGAAACGAGATTGAACAAATTAAGCAGTCTGAAATTAGACACCTGGTGAAAGATGAAGGAATTATCCAAACTGAGGTTGAACTGACTCCGAACCGAAGGACCTGAATCCCCATAATTCCATGGCAACCACTTGATATAGCTTGCTTTTGAATCAGCATCCTCGAGGCTCTCAAAGCCTCCTGCTTCCTTTCCAATGAAATGTGCGAGTACTACTGATTTACTAAATCATTTTTGCAAAGGTTTGATAAATACCTATAAAACTGCAAATGCTTTGATAAGTTATAGGAAATGAAGTGGGAGTAGTGATAGGCATTGTGTCTTTTTCATGATTTCCCAGTCCTATGAAAAAAACCACCAGTCAGCATCTCCTATTTCTAGTGTACCTGGTTGGTTAGAACTAATTAGCCAGACATGTGTTTCCTAGCTTAAATTGTATATTTTTTTTCCCCAGAGGGAACATAATATTATGTAAGGAAAACTAAGTTTTTAATGAAAAATATTCTTTAAAGCCTGTGAGTGTTGCGGTTCTTGGCAGACGCTTGAATCAGGAAGAGAAACCAGTTGTTCAACAATTACAAGTGGAAAATACTTCAGTGAGAAAAAGACGACACCTGGGAAGAAGCACAATATGCTTTAAGAAAACAAGATTTCTGTGCGGGTCAAGCATAATTTCTTTTTAAACAGAAAGTCAATACTTCTCATAAATCTAATTTTTTAGAGAGTACAATCTATGATAGTTATTATTTATGTTCTGAGAGGTAGGGAAAACAAAAAATAATTTTAGATTTTGCTATGGTAACAAATGTGACATTATTACATCGCACAACGACACTCAATTCTCTGATAACAAGTAGTGCTGTGCTCACTGCCTTTACACTGCTCTTCACAGAAACTAATTCTAAGCACTTTAGATAATTTTAAACTCACTTTGTTTGTGACAAAGACAGAAGTTGTAGTCTTTCAGAAACGACAATATGCTAAAAATATTTTAATACATCTGTGTGTCCTCACTGTTGTTATTTCTCTAATGTTCAAAATTCTCTTTTCGTTACTTGTCTTTCACATTAAATAGCTTCCATTATTCTTAAGAATATTGCACATTTATCTAAATAAAATCTAGATGATAAAAATATCCATAAAATAAATTGAGCTTTCCGCTTTATCCAGTTTTTCTCCTATATTTTTATATGTGCTCATCTTTTCATCTCAACTATTCTGAATTTTCACCCAATTTGTTTCAAAAAAAGTTATCATTTGTTTGCTATAAAATTAGCAACAGAACCTCATATTTAGTGATTAATAAGATAAAACAATGTTGTGTGTTTGAGAATATATTGATAAATGTCATTAATGAACAACATTATAGAATAAAATTGAAGCATTTAGTTCATCATGTATGGCTTTCAGATTCTTCAACTGTGCACATGACCCACTGCAAATCGTAAATCTTAGTAAATACATTTAACCTTAGTAAATACAAAAAGTATTTCACAATTGGACACAATTAACAGTTTACAATGATAATTTTATATATGCCCTATATTTCATAGTTACTAAATATGGCAAATCACAGTCCAGCTATTTCCCGTTATAGAGGCTCTGAGCTCCTGGTCATCGGGACTTAGTTTACCAGCCATCATCTTAACCTGTTTATAATCAATACAGGCCCTTTATGATCATCCTAGCTAGTGGGTTTTGATGCTATCCTCATCATTTTCTAATGCTGGCTACCCTTTCAGTGATCAGAACAGTAGCTGATACATGAAACCCTTGTTATCTTTCTTTGAGGCTGCCTTTGGTGTGAAACAATTACAGTGCAATATAGTATCAACCAAAATCCATAAGAGAAGAGAACGAACCAAATTTGAAACCCCATCTCTTCAATGGGTTAACTTCACAAAATTAAAGTCCTTTGTTTTTCCATTGTGCACTTCCACAAATGACCCAACAGGCAAACACGGATATTTACATTGCTTATTCTTTGCTGGACCTCATTCTTCTGAAGTTGTTTCTGCCATTCAGTAAGATTCATCATGCATTCTGTTAAAGAATGGTATTGTCTTACTGTGTAACAGGAGGTGCCTGGAGAATAACGGAAGACGTGATATTCGAATCATGTCCACTTTATCCCAGTCCGAATTGTGGCCCATTTTTCCTCTCCACTATTGGCACAGTAAGCAGTAAATAACGGGAGTTACATACTACGAATATTCATTGAAATTGTAGTACAGTATTTAGTTACTCATTTTGAAAACTATAATAGTATAGTTATATTAAATACTGTAACATATTCAAATACCAAAACTTACAACTTCTTCTTAAAATTTTATTTTGGTAGGCCTTATTTTTAACTTAGAATGTAACATTATTAACTATATTAATAAGGTGACATTCATAGTATTTACTGTAAACTCTAACTATGCTGCCATAGATATGCTGTCAAAAAGATACAGCTTTTCAAAATATAACTACTTTCATAAAAACTTGAAGATTAAATTAATTCTGAAAAATGAACAGTGAAAAATCTATTATTTTGCTTAGAAGTATATCATTTTTCATTGAATCATGTTTAGTAGCCATAATTGATAGTAAGATGTTGACATCATAATGTGTAATATCTAATATATTGGCTAATGATACGATGGAATAAGTAAAACTTAACTAGCCTTTATTGAAACCATAAATAAATGTTCAAAACTGAAAATATCTGATTAATATTTAATTCAAACTCCTACTGAATTAACAAGTTGATGCAAATATTTAATGTTTATGTAAATTATCATTGTTTTATGAGTTCTTAATAAGTATCACGCTATTAAAACTAACACAATTCATCTCTTGTATATACACATATATACACAATTCAAATAAAATTCAGTGAAAACATAGATCAACTTCAGAAGAAAATTAATGATTTGAAAAAACTCATGCAAGAGATAACATATCATGTATTTTTCATTGCAGTTTAATAAATCCAGCAACATATTTAGCAAATCAATCCTATTATGTGTGCAATTTGTAAATAAGCATTTTTAAAGCCTCACTGTGATTAAATATCCCACTTGGAGCTTGAGTTCTATGTAGCAGATACTGTGAAGATACAGTTAAAATGACAAGGAAACATTTTGGAGTAATCACCCAAATGTAACAGACCGTAATCAAGCACTGATCCTCACACTCCTTCTAATGCTGGAGTGTTTGAACTAGGTGCATTAATAACGTGTGGTGATGGAAAAAGTGTAAGTCATTGAAAATCAAAGTGTCAAACTTGAGACTCATTCCTTCACTAAAAAATAAAAAAAAAAACTGATCGTGCAAATGCTATTTACAATGGCACACAAAAGATATCAAAGCAAAAACAACAAAAATCTGCTGTTTTTCTACCTTTATCTATACCTACAATGCCATGAGGCCCTTCAGTAGCAGAATGTGAAACTTATAACTGTTACTGAAGTAACATTTACTGTTACAGTAACTGTTACTGAAGTACTATTCCACTGTAATGAAGTGGGGGCAAACGGTGTGAGGGGAAACCGGGGCTGGAGAAAGAACAAGGGGAAAAGAGGTATCCATTTAGCTACAAAATTATATCACAGAGAATCATAATTTAATTTTTAAAATTTAGTCTTCAGAATAAAATCTCGGGACTCTGCAACACAGACACACACACACACACACACACACACACACACACACACACACACACACACACAATGGTCTCAGGAGTCAATTGAACATCCAGTACTGCTTAATGTTCTGTTACCTGCAGTATTTTTAATTATATGAATACATCAAGGTGAGGAAAGAATGTTAAATGAAGTTCATTGGAAGATATGACTTCAGGTAAAAATTAAATTGTGAGGCTTCAAATAACAGGACAACCAGAGTAAAAGGATGTGGTTCAAAATGTAGTATCAAGTATTGAATAAGTTGGTAGTGACCTTGGTCCTTCCTATCTGTGAAAGCTGACAATAAAAGACAGGCAAATGCAACACTATGGCTTGCATATCTTTTTCAACAGAAGAATATCAGTTACCATGAGGTAATGGCAGCCAAAACTAAGTTCTTTCCTGACAAGTTAAATTAAATTTAGCTAAATATAATATAAATTGTTAGCAATAGCTCTTAATGAAGCATTCATAATGGATTATGAAAATACATCATTTGTGGGCCCAGTGCCGTGGCCTAGCAGCTGAAATCCTTGTCTTGAATGCACCGGGATCCCATATGCATGCCGGTTCTAATCCCAGCAGCACCACGTGGGAGATCTATTAATTAATAGATAAGCTCCTGGCTCCTGGCTTCGGATTGGTGCAGCACCATCAGATGATTCACTATTCAAGTCACCTCAACAGTCAGAGCTGAGCCAATCGGAAGCCAGGAGTTTCTTCCAGGTCTCCCACAGGGTTGCAGGGTCCCAAGGCTTTGGGCCATTCTCCACTGCTTTCCCAGGCCACAAGCAGGGAGCTGGATGGGAAGTGGGGCTGCTGGGATAGAACTGGCGCCCATATGGGATCCTGGTCTGTTCAAGGCAAGGACTTTAGCCGCTAGGCTTCTGCGCGGAGTCCAGGTTTTGTCTTTAAGACTTTAGTGATTAGGGCAATTCTTTTGCATAATTTTTTTATGGAAATTAGTACATATACAAAAATCTTTTATTCAAAGCCTCTCTTCTCCTTAGAAAATCAAGGATTTTCTAAAAAACAATTGAGACTATTTCTTGTGCGAAGGAATTCTTACCTGGCTTTTCCATCTGTTGACCCCAGACTGTGCTTGTCAAATGATCTAAAGTATGATAGCAGTTACAGTGCTGACTCATGGACGTGCATAATCAATTACTGATCGGTTTTCAATAACAGGTAATTTTACATCATTGGAGGAAAAAATATCTTTTTTAAAAAATATGCATCAATGTAATATAGCAGTAAGTTTTTTTTCTTTTTTGTATAGTTAATAGGACTTGCCAAAATTACCTATTATTATGTCTTACTGTGTCACTGTTAGTGCAAAAGAGAAACCTTAGCATGTCAGTGCAATGCAGAGAGAAGCGTTTGGAGACAAGAGGCAGTGAGCTCTCCTCTCAGCTATGGTGCTGAAAAATCACCTAGGTTAACATTCTCTCTCACCACCTTGACTAATTTTTATTCTGCCCTCTGATTACTCTTCTGAACGAATTAAATCTCTTGACTTCTTCTGGAGTGTCCTTTAAACACAATATTAGTCATAGGTATAATATATATATATATATTTTAATTTAATTTAAATTTTCTCAACAAACATCAGCAAAGATAATGAACCTGTTAGATTAATTAATAGATAAGCTATTCTTATCAAATTTCTTTACCTAACCATTTCTATTTCACTGCTTACCTGAAAAGTCAAAGTATTTCAGAAAAGAACAAAATGTGTTTACAATGTAAGGAATATATCTGCTGAAATTCTACAGTTTGTAACATCTACACAAAGCTTTCATTGAAAAATAATTGGAAGCCTGCAACTACATGCTCTAAAAACATCTTTCTCTCCTTTTTAATTCTGACACTTTCTTGTCTGTAACACAGATATTGAAACAATAGTTTCTGCCCAGTATTTGACAATGCAATTTTTATATTATTCTGAGTCCCTATTCCTTTTCTCTGAAAATAAAATTTCTATTGAACAATGAAAATACTTTTTCATTCTACCTTACCCATTTTTGTAATTTGAAGATCATTCAAAACCAGGTGACTTCAATCCAAAATTAGTATAATTTCAATGTTTACTGATCATACTTATGTCAAAGAGCCAAATTTTCCTAGAGAATTCACAGGAACATAGGTAAAAAATATGATACATACATTTTAAACATGTAGCAACAAAGTTACAGCTGTGTATCTAATAATCGCTTTGGACTGGGATCAATAAATAATGTAAGTTACTTGATTAATCCAGTACATAAGTATCCTCGTAGGTAAACTAAAAATTCTGATATACTCTTGTAGATATGATGGATCCCTTTAGCAAATTTAGAGTACATTGGAAATTAGTTTATGATACTATTTTTTAAAATATTTCCATATTTTGGGGGGCCAGTGCAATGGTACAACTATGTAATCCTCCACTTCCAAGCTCAGCATCGCATATAGGTGCCACTTCTTGTCCTGGCTGCTCCGTTTCTGATCCAGGCCCCTGCTTATAGCTTAGGAAACATGGAGGATGCTCAAGAGTTTGGGATTTTGCACCCATCTGAGAGACCCAGAAGAAGCTTCTGGCTCCTTGCTCCTTCCTCCTGGCTTCGGATAACCTCAGCTTTGGCTGTTGTGGCCATTTAGAGACTGAACCAGCTTATGATCTTCCTGTCTCTCCTTCTCTGTAAACTTGCCTTTCCAATGAAAATAAATAAATCTATTTTTTAACAAAGAAGTATTTTAATATTTAAAGATTGATGATTTTATGAACATATATACTGTATAATGATTATCCTAGTCAATCCATCTTGCCATCCCTTGTTATGGAAAAGGGACAACACTTAAAAGCCATGCTTATCAAATATAAAAACAAGTTATTATTGCTATAGTTAGCATGTTGTAGATAAATATTGAATCCATCTGATAATTGGCAGTTGATATTTATTGATCCCTTCTCCCCTAACCTATACTACTGACATTTTCTGCCTTATGACTTCAATTCCCTTAGACTTTACATGAAAGAGACCATAAAGATTTGCATATCCTCTTTGAATAAAAGGAGTTCCTTCTCAAATGGCTGAGCAGTATACCCGTGTGTGGTATGTGTGGGGTGTGTTGAGGGGGGGATGTGGTATAAGAAATTCAAAAAGGTAGTGGAACACTAAAATTGACTTGTTACAACAGAAATCTGTTGAAATCCACATTTGCTTTGTCTTTCATAACATTCTCCAGTGGATACTTTATCTTTTCATATTTGTTTTTTCATAGTTCATACTGCCAAACATGCAGAAGCATAATAATTTTCAAGTTCTATGATGAACAACCTTGGTATAAACATGGGATATTAAAAACCATCTTCAAAATACAGCTTTGGGGGCCCAGGGCCATAGCTTAGTGGCCCTACTGGGATTTCATATGGGTACCAGTTAGTGTTCTGGCTGCTCCACTTCCCATACAGCTCCCTGCGTGTGGCCTGGAAAAATAGTAGAGCATGGCCCAAAGACCTGGGACCCTGCACCCATATAGGAGACTGAAATAAGCTCCTGGCTTCAGGTCAGCTCAGCTCTGGCCATTGTGGCCACTAAGGGAGTGAACCAACAGACTGAAGATCTTTCTCTCTGTGTTTCCTTCTCTCTGTAAATCTGCCTTTCCAACAAAAAATAAAACAAATCTTAAAAAAAAATGCTGCTTTCATAGCTTTAGGAAACACCCCTAGAAGTGGGATTGCTAGATTATATGATAGTTCCAATTTTTGAAAAAACTTCCCAACAGTTTTATCATAATGCCTGTACCAATTTACATTCCAACCAACTGTTCACAAGAATTCTTTTTTCTCTCTAAACGCATGAATTTGCCAAAATTTCTCTTATCACTGTTTTCTAATTATCATTTCTGGGTGAACGTATAGGTTTGATTTCCCCCCTCCCCCGACTCCAGGTCTCTTTGAATGTGCCTTTTGTGTTTCTGGGCCAAGTTTGTCCTTACCATGACCAAGAAGACTGGAATTACATCACAGGACTGACTGTGAGCCTGAAGCCAAGACAGCTCTACACACCTGCTGCTCTGCACATGCAGAATCTCCAGGCTTTTGGGCAAGCAACAGTGCCTTCGGCTCACAACCAAGGGGCTGGAGCTCAACCGCAGGACTAGCTCAAGATGTGCAGTGTGACTAAAATTGAGCAGGTATACACAGAAGTGTGACAGGACCGCACTCACACCATATTTGAGAGAGACATGGGTTGGTTATAAGGTCACGTTAGGTTCTCCTCTGGGACTGAGGTTGGCAAGCCATTCCCACAAATCAAAGACATGTTGAAATTATCAATGGTTATCAAAATATGCTGTGTTTAAAAGTTACAGTAAATTAGCCAAAGGGGAAATGAGAAACTACAGTTACATAACAATTGGAATCCTTTGAATCCTTTACTGGACTTAATAACTTCATGTATCTTATTTCATACAGTACTCCTCACTGTGCTTGGTTTTGGTTTCCAGGTACATTGGGTATTTTCCTTTTTCTTTCTCTTATTTCTCTTCTTAACAGAGTGTAAAGCTCTGTTTTCCCCACAGACAGTTCATGGACAATTGCCTATCTCGTGATCCACCTTAGTTCTTACTCATCTGAAGTTAAAGCACCATCACAAGACTCCTTCTAAATGACCAAAGCCTACTAGGTTACTTTCTCTTGGAATCTTACCTATCATGTATTCTCCTTTTAGATGCTTGCAATGCTAATCCAAACATTTCTGCTTCACGGATGGTTCATCTGACAGATAAATTGATGGCACTATTATTAATGTTAACTTTTAAGATAAAGAACTCAGATTTGTTTTATTATTTTTTTAATTTGAAAAAAAAGAATGGTTGGTGTGTATCACATTAACAATAAAACTGCACAAAGGAATTTTCAAAGTGTTTACTGATTTTCATTTTATTTGAAAGTCATAGACATAAAGGGAGAATTTCTGTATCTTGGTTCACTTTTCAAATGTTTACATTGGCTAGGGCTGGGCCGGACAAAAGTCAGGAACCTAAAACTCCATCCAGTTCTCTCCCATAGGTATCCAGAATGAAATTACGTTAGGCATCACTTTTTAACCACCAGAGTATATGTCAGCTATAAGCTAAGCCAGAAGCAGAAGAACCGAGGTTCTAACCAAGCACTCAGATATGACACTGAGGTCATGAGAGGTGTCTTGCCTGCTGTGCCAAACACTCACAGCAGGAAAGGATTATTTTGAGTCATATTTATGTCAACATGAAAAAAAATTACCATAGGCTATAATTTGGAAAAGATCAATTGATAAATGCATTTTACATAAAACGGGAGTTTTGTGATTACAGTGCCAAAATTCTGACATAATTGAGAAGTATTACATAGAAATCAGTATTTCTATATTAAGTCAATTCACTTACAAAGCCCACTGGTGAAATAGTGACATTTGCATTAGGTGTATCAAAATAAACTTGAACTATTTTAAACTCTAACACAGTCACACAAATACACCTTGCCTTTATTTTGATAATGTTACCTTCCAAAATGAAAATGAAAATAAGACAAATAAAGATAATATGAAGTTCTAATTTCTCATAAACCTCTCAATTAAGGAAAGATTTTTGTAAAACTAATTTCCACCCTCATAATTGAACTTAAATTCTTTTTCTTCTCTTTCTCAACTGTAATGTCTCAGCAGTGTTGTTTGTATAATGAAACATTTGATCCTCTTAACTAAAATAGTCTTCGCTTAGTAGTTCATCTAATTTCTATTTCATGGTTGTCAATCTGTAACATAATAAACTTCATATGATTATTGCACTACCAGCAAAGGGATTTATGCTGAACTAAACATGAAGTAAGCAGGCCAAGAAACTCTCTCAGTCTCTCGTTTGTTTTTTCCTCTCTCTGTCCCTGTGACCAACAGTATCCTGCACCTTACTGTCTCCTTCTCAAGGATTATTCCATTAGTGCCAAAGTCTATGGGATGGATACCAGAGACTCCGTAAAGCTGTGCCTCTCTCTTAATTACCTTCTTGGGTGATTTTGCTTGTTGGGGGGATTAAAGAGAAGGCATTTGAGATTGTACAAGAAAGCAGATGTGCCATCTGAGTCACAATTCATTTGGGGAGAGAAAATACATTTTCCAAAGTCACCTTTAACACCTTTCACTCCATCCATCTCCCAAGAACAACTCCTCTGAAATGCAATATACAGGCACATGCCAGGATCGTTCGTTATTGAGTTACTTGGATACTGAAGATTCAAACCATCACACGGAAACTGCAAAGGAAATTCAGGATGAAAGCACGCAAGCATAAGGCTGCTGGGGTTCTGCTTTCTTCCCACCCTGTTGAGCAACACTTAATACATCAGAAGATGGAAAAGGCAGATCTATTCATTTCATTCCCACTTTTTATCACCCACATAATACATAAAACACAGGTCAGGCAGTAATCTCTTCCTTATACAAAATGACCATTACTTGCTAAGCTCTCATTTAATAAATAGACCCCATTATTGAGTGTACAGAAATTAAAATCACCCTGCCACAAAATCCATTGACCTCCCAGGAGGACTCTCTACAGCTCATGTTGATCATGCCCATTAGGCTTCCATGCTGTGAAAGGGATAAATGGAAATGGAAATAGAAAAATAATAGGAGCAGAAGAAAAAACTTGGCATCCAGCTCCTAATCTTGCACACTAGGGCTTTCTAGAATGTAAACACACCATCAGTCATGTCTGCTAATCCCTACCACGCTGATCCCCAGCTAAAGGATAAGCAGTGTGATGGGGGATTAGGAAAACAAACACTAAAACACAGAGACTAGACTGGCAGAAGCTCTCACTTTAAAAATGGTCTCCTGGGGCCCACCGCGATAGCCTAGCAGCTAAAGTCCTCTCCTTAAACCCACCAGGATCCCATATAGGCACCATTTCCAGCCCGATGATCTCACTTCCCATCCAGCTCCCTGCTTGGGGCCTGGGAAGCAGTCCAGGACGGCTCAAAGCCTTGGGACCCTGTACCCACACAGGAGACCTGGAGGAGGCTCCTGGCTTCAGATCCGCTCAACTCCAGCCACTTGGGGAGTGAATGAGCGGATAGAAGATGTTCCTCTTTGTCTCTCCTCCTCTCTGCATATTTGACTCTCTCATAAAAATAAATAAATCTTTAAAAAAAATATGCTCCTGGAATAAATAATCAAGGCTGTAATACCCAGTACAAAAAAAAAAAAAAATGAAGTCTGGCTACTGCAAGTGGATCAGTGTTGGAGATTAACAGCACGGTTTTAGGAAAAAAAATGATTCACAATGTTGGTCCATGAGGCAGCACAGGATTTAAAAACTGAAGGATGTGTCAATAGAATAACAGCGGAGAGATGCAGAAACAACATTTAGATTTAAGACATTTCCTGTCATTTTCCTTCAATTGCTTTTGTGCACATGACTTTTATCTCTACTGCTTACACAGAGGGTGTTGACATGTGAATGAAGATAGTGAAATCATATTCTGTTGGTTGCATGAACTCTTCAGCAGAATAGATGAGATATTTAGATGTCTTATACTTCTCACCTAACCACTCAACCCTAGCACTTATTTAATTTCCATCATCACTTAAAGATGGGGTAACTGTGTAAGTCCTTTCCCCAGCTTCCTGTGATTTACTGTAAAATGACCAAGAGCCTTTTCTTATTATTTCAGAATTTGGGCTATAATGTTTAGACTTACAGAAGTGGATCTCAAATGGTGATTAGTATGATAATTGGCTAGGAATTAGCACTGGCATGCAGTCTGAGCAGTGGGTGCCCATGCTACCTTGTGTTGCTGTAAATTCGAATATCATCAGTCGCTAAAGTAGAGCTACTACAACGAACAAATAAACAGCACCCCAACTTGCCTCTACCCTATGCCTTTCCTAGTCCAGAAGAAGAGAAATATTTTCTTCTGGGACTTACTTCTTGAATTATGTCCTTGATCCATTTTTATATTCTTTGTATGCTTGCTTAGCGTGATGTGTCAGGTTTGCTTGTTTGCTTTCTAATGATGATATGTTTGCACCCACTTCTACCAGGAATCTATCCTGAGCAGAATCCTTCCATTGAACTGCCTTCACAGTGTTGTTGAAAATCAGTGTGGATCTCCTCTACTTCCTCCGTCTGTTTTGGTTTCGATACCACACCGGTTGAAATAATGTGTTACCTTTAAATATTTATTTGTTTATTTGAATTTTAGAGTTACACAGAGAAGACATGCGACACACACAGAGAGAGAGAGAGAACTTTGCATCCATTGGGTCATTCCCCAAAGGGTTGCAATGGCTGGATCTGGCCAAGCAGTTTCCCACATTCTTAAGCTCTTTCATTTTCATGGTACATTTAATATCACTAATGAAGATAAGTCTATACTTTGGTTTTCTTCTGAAATCATTTGTTCCAGAGAATAATCCAGTACAATAGTTCACATTTAGTGGTTATGCTCTTTAGTTTTCCTCGACTGTAACAGTTCTAGAACCGTCCTTGTTTTTTTAAGGTCAGGAGAATTTGGAGAAGTACTGATGAGGTGTTCAAATGTCCCTGAACTGATATTTCTAATGCTTTTCTCATATTTTTATTAGGGTTATAGGCATAAGGGAGTAAACCCACAGGGCTGAAGTACCATTCTCATCACAGCATATCAAGAATACACAATCTGCATGAATTACAACAGTTGGTGCTGAGTTTGATGACTTTACTGAGTTAGGGACTGTTCGGTTTCTATATTATGAACTTACACCTTTTTTCTGCATTCCATGTGTATTCTCTATAAGGCATAGGTAGTTACATTCACCCCCTCCCCACTAAAGATTGGATACTCTGAATCACAAACCTTTACCATTCGATAGCGTTGATCAAGTTGTTCTAGTTTTAACTTATTGAATTTTTTTTCTATCTATATTAACTCTCCCTTTAGCACACACACACACCATTGTTGGTTTTGTTGAGGTTTTCAACACTTCCTTATTATGTAGTATAATAAGTTATCTCTCAAAACACTCATATGGTAGGACCTTGGCTTTTTTTTTTCTTTGTTTCAAAATCTAGCCTGACAGCCTGCAGCTTTTTATTATGATATTTAATCCAGTCACATTGGAAGTCATTAATGACATGGCCTACTTGTGCCTCTTACCTTTTTGTGTCCCTGTGATCCTTGTTACTCCAAAGAAACCAATGTTTTTATGCAATTACAATTCTCTACCGATGTAATCAAACTTTGGATAAAGTTTTAATTATAAGGCCCATCTTTAATTTTTAAGCCTCTGCTTCTTGTTAACAATAATTTAATTCTAGTAATGTTTAGCTACTTTTAACTTATTACCTTGATTTTCCTTCTTTGTGCCGACATTACACGTATATATTATAGAAATATGTTACATATATGCATATTTACATATAATGTACATAGATCTACATATTTACAATAGTCTACTGCTCCTCAATTATTTCCTGTGGCTTCAATTTAGCATCTAAGATTATTTCTTTTTACCTTGAAGGATTTCCTTCTTCCTTAAAATGAGTAAATGATAAAGTTTGAACACAGCTTCTGAATTTGTACAAACTGAAAGTTTCAGTAAATTTTATTTTGGATTCTCTAAAATCACATTCTGTAGAAAGTCGCTGACTCAGCTCCATATCATTGGGGTATAGACCAAACACAATAATAGGAATACTAATAAGGTGAGTGCTATTAGCCGAATTGTTTGTCCCTTCTCACCCTTAGACGTTGAAGTCCCTACACCTAAAACTTCATTGTGATTGTATTCAGAAACAGGATATTCAAAGAAATAACTGAGTTAAACTAAGGTCATTACAGTGGGCCATACTCCAATATGACCAGTGTCCTAATTGATGAAGGAAATTTGGACAAATATATGCAGAAACAGAGTGCTCTCAAAATGCAGGGGGAAGATCACAATTTACCAATCAAGTGGGAAAACCTGGAACAGAGCCTTCTCTTACTGACTTTAGAAGACAATAACAAGCCCAACTACTGATTTCATACTTCTTACTTTCAACACTCAGAGAGAACATATATCTGCGCATATCCACCCAGACTACAGTACTTTATTATAACATCCCTAGCAAAGTAACGTTGTGAATTTGCATGCAGATTTAGAATTGATAAAGATTGGCACATATATCCGGTATAGATTATGCTTCACACTTTTACATAATGCTAAGAGAGAGATGAACTTGCATGTAACACTGCTAATGACAGCCCTCCTGTGTGTGGATTCTGTGCCTCGTGTGAATGCTCAGGTTCTGCAGCTCTCACACACATCATTTCTGTAGAAATCCTTCCTACATTATGCTTCAGTGGAAAACCGTAACAGGAACCCAGGACTCACAAGGTGAATTATCCATTGTCATTGACCTTCCCCACAAGCATTCAAACTTAATTTGTAACAGCAGTGATTATTGTTATGGGTCAACAAATACAGTGGTCACTACTAAGGCAATTGCTCATCATAGTAAAAGCAATCTACAATGACTATGGCATAATAATCACAGCCTTTATACATAATGCATGGTAGTAGTACTGGGCTAATACTCAACCTACCTATATGATTCACTTATCAAGAACAAAAGAAAGGGAATGAGTAGGGTATATTACTGAGCATTTACCAATGGTTTATATTTTTCTACATTACAATGATATGGAAATGACTAAGGATTCAGTGGATGGGTTAACAATTGAAGAGAGTTTTGACTGATTTGATAAGACTTTCACATGTGTAGGTCTCCATTAGCTCAACCAGTTAGAAGGAACCACATCTGTACTATTAGAACAGAATTGTGGCATGAGGCAGGATTTCAGTTACACCAAATTTGACTCTTTTTTTTCAAATAAAATAAGTAACTTCCTCTAACCTTGCTTGGTAATTAGTAATCAGAATAGAGATGGTAAAAGGAGATATTCAATAAAGAGACATGAGGCTTAATATGAAGACTATAAGAAATTGCACAGAAATTAAGAAAGAAATGACCATATCTCTACACCGAGATTCAGTTGCCCTTCTGATAGCAAAGTACTGAAAAAGCCACTCTGCACAGGCAATTGTACCCATAAATTATACAAAATGCTGTGTGCACGCACGTGTGTTTGTGTGAATTCGTGCATAACACAGAACTCTGTGAGGATAACCAGATGCTTATTCTCTTGAAAACTACTTGATTGCTGTATCCAGTGGTAGGAGGTGGACTTCAGCATTCTTCCCTAAATCTCTTGATGAAGGTCTCTCACCTGCTCAGCTTGTCACCCCTCCCACCTTCATAGTTACTGCCAGTTAAAAACCAAGTGAGAAACTTGGTCAAATAAGAAGCATCTTCATAAAGCCCATGCAATAGGCATGATCTGAAAAGCTATGCATGGATTCAAAAATGGCCTTCACCAAAATCAGCATGTCTTTTAATTCATGTTTCCACAAAATTTTCAGATGCCCTCATGAGATAAGTGACTAATAACTTTTTATCTACTTCTCAGATCTTCAAAATGTTTATCCTTCAAAATAGACACTAGGGTATCATCCCTATGTTATTAACTATGATAGACAAAATCACATATAAATGTTTGCATGTGGGCCTGGCATGGTGGCCTAGAGGCGAAAGTCCTCACCTTGAGCACTCCGGAACCCCAAATGGGCACCAGTTCTAATCCCGGCAGCTCCACTTCCCATCCAGCTCCCTGCTTGTGGCCTGGGAAAGCAGTCTAGGACGGCCCAAAGCCTTGGGACTCTGCACCCACATGAGAGATCCGTACGAAGTTCCAGGCTCCTGGCTTCAGATTGGTGCAGCACCGACCATTGCAGTCACTTGGGGTGTGAATCATCAGACAGAAGATCTTCCTCTCTGTCTCTCCTCCTCTCTATATATCTAAATTTGCAATAAAAATAAATAAATCTTTTAAAAAGGTTTGCATATATACTTTAGGTAATATATTTCACCTGTATGTGTGTTGAACTTTCACATTTTAGTAATGTTAAGATATCATTTAGAATTTGAGAAACAGATCAAGAAAAGGGGTAAAGATAAAATCTGGACTCAGCAGTACAACATTCTTCTGAAAGGTTTGTTTCAGTCTGGTAAGACGGAAACACACCGTAAAGGCTCCAAAGGGCACCCAGGGATTCTTGCTGTGATGCACTTTATAGAGTAATAGGCACAGTTTACCACTCACTCATTATCGCCCTCAGCCACCCAGAGTGGCTATAATCAATATTACTCGATGCATTACTATCAAAGGACTGCTGTTATCTTGTATCCTGCCAACATGAAGAAATTAGAAGAGGGAAGGGTCAGAAATAATCCAGGTTAAGATTTAAAAAATAATTACTTGAATTAAGTTTTACTTAACAGGGCAAGAGTTAAAACATATGTCTTTCATAGAAAGAGGAGAGAAAAAAAAATCACTATCCCACATTTTCATTCTCCCCTTCAATAAATATGATCTATAAAAAGGAAAAAAATTCACTAGCTTCCATTAGTGCATGAAGACTCCAATAAGTCATTCCTAAGTCTTAATGTTAATTGCAAAGAATTGATCAAATCAAATATTTTATTTCTTTATGACCTGCTATGTTGATGTTTTATCCATATTACTAAATCTAAATGCACTTTGCTATTCATGTCCCTTTGTTGTTCTGTATTTAAAATCAAGATATATTGTCATGACTTAGTCGTATCTACTCCAATAGATTTCAAACTAGCTCTATTCTGATGATTCCAAAATTTATATTCCCATCCCTTATCATTGCTCTGGGCACATTACACAAATGACTATTAAATATTTGTTCAGAACCTGTAGGTAGAAGTTGAACACTCAGCTCAAACAAATAAGAGCCGTATTAGATAGCTGATTTGAATGCTATGTACTTGGAATGGGTGTTCTGCATAGCAATTAAGGTACCAGTTAGTATGCCTCCCTCTTCCATCCGAATGCCTGTGCCTGAGTCTTGACTGTGCTGCGGATTCCAGCTTCCTGCCAAGTTTCCCCTGGGAGGCAACAAATCTTGACTCAAGTGTTTGGTTCCCTGTTACCCAAATGGAGACCTGGACTAAGTTTCCTACTCATGGCTTCATCCTGGCCCAGTCACAATTATGGGTTCTTGGGGAGCGAATTGGCTAGGCATTCCACAATGTGTCTCTTTGCCTTTTGAAACAATGATATAACTAAACACAAAGTCCACGCCTTATACTTATTCTGTTTCTGTAGCTATCCAGGGGACAGTATGCTTGCAGTTCTCATCAATGCAGTTCTACCATCAATGCTGCAAGCAGGCTTCCTGCATTTTGGGGAATTACAGATATCAGTACATCCCAGATGCAATGGAGAAGACTCACTTTGGAAAAGTCACTTTTATGATCATGGTTATCTCCCCTGAGTAGACTTTATATTGGTAACCATCAGTCACCATTCCCACAGTTGCTTGGACCAAATGTTTCTTTTTCTCACACCAAATCCTATTGGACCTATTGACTCCACCCTTAAAGCGTGTTCATTTTCATAGTCCCCGCTCTGACTGAAGTCGTGATCACTCCTGACCTCAATCTGGCACCACCAGTTCTACTCTCCTCAGTCTGTGCTCTAAGAAGTATCTCTAGAAACACTTAAAAGTGCAAGTAAACAATATACTTCTCTACTTATAAGTAACATCACTCTCAAACTAAACTTCCCATCAGACTCAATTACATGAGTTGGTCGCACTTCACCCTCTCACACACAAAGTCACTGCGCGGTAATCACTCCGTCATTCTGGGTTTTCTTTGGATTTATAAATGTTCCTTTCTCAGTGTCTTCATCATTGAATTTCCTACTGACAGAAAAACTTATTTGGCAGAATCAGCATAGTGAATTCAATTATTCTGGGTTCTTTGTGAATGTCATTTCTTCAGAGAGCTTCCTGATCACTCCATCTGAAACAGAGTCCTGCTCCTCTTTGTGTCTTAAAGTAAAATGTATTCATACAAAACTTGATGTATACTGAAGGCCAACAGATCAGGAGATGATTGTTATCAAAAAGTTGATTGCTCAAAGATCCTGAAGAGAAAGAAAATAAGAAGGACCAGGCCAGGGCCTGGCGTGGTAGCTTAGTGGTTGAAGTCCTCATCTTGCATGCACCAGGATTCCATATGGGTATCAGCTTGTGTCTCACTGCTCCACTTCCCTTCCAACCCCCTGTTTGCATCCTGTAAAGGCAGACAAAATTGACCCAAGACCTTGGGACCCTACACCTGCGTGGGAGACCCAAAAGAAGCTCCTGGCTCCTGGTTTCAGATTGGTTCAACTCTGGCTGTTGCGGCCACTTGGGGAGTATATCTGACTTTCCATAAAAATAAAATAAATTTTTGAGAGAAAAGGTAACTGGTACTGTAAATTCATAATGATGAAAAGTGGAGAAGTAGGACTTAAACATGAATTCAAAGCCCATGATCTTAAGTATTATTATCTTATATTATTGTACATCATTTGCAGTAGAACTTGGCTGTACCTACACAGAGGGGAGTTTGTCCTCTAAAAGAATGTGTTTTTGTATGGCTTTTTCAGGTTGCTTCTTATTATTTTAAGTTGAAAACATGAATATGGGTTAGTCCTGAAATGTAAACTATTTTTTTTTTCAGGCTCATGATTTCCTTAGCAACACAATTTCTTCAGAAACCTAAGGGAACGAAGAAATGAGTTCCACAAAAACCTCACCAATTTTCTTTCAATCTCCTCAGTGGTCAAAATTACCTGAAAGTTTTTTCTAGATATAATTTTTCTTGTCACCACACATACAGTTCCTTCCACTCTGTCCCTTTCCTTCCAAGAAAAGATCCATTTCTACTACGTTGAGTCCAGATAATAGCATTGAATGAAGACCAATTCCCTATTTACATGGCACCTCTGTAGGGTCACAGTGTTACCTAAATTCACATGGTCCCTACGGCACCAAAGCCTTTTTTGTCTGTTATTATCTGAACTCCACAAACTATTCATAAGCCTTCCCATTTTGAAAACCATGCTCTATCATTTGTGTTTGCAAGGTAGTCTTTACAGTATGCTACGATACAGTGGGAAGCAAAGAACATATCCTCATATTTCGGCTCTGTCCGGCAACTTCACTAAGAGCTACAGGTTGAGTTGCTATCTAATCTGCCTTCCATCTCATTACATAGTGTAGTTCGATTAAATAGTTTTGCTATAATAATAGGGAATTCTGGGTTTATGGCCTGCTAAGCTGCTATCAAAAACCAATCAGCTAAGCTAAAGTCTTTATAAGTGCATTCGCACAGTTGCTCGTGGTTCTGCACAGATTATTTACATTCACAAATGGCATGTAACTGCCGGATCAGTCGCTGAAAGGACCCTAAGAGCATCTCTCCATCATATAGCGAATCCATGTGTATATTCTTCATGTGATGATTCACAGACTCCTAAGCTTCTCTTCTTCCTCTTCTTTTTTTTTTTTTTTTTCTGGCCATCCCCCAAGTGTGAATGGTGAAACAGCCAACATTCTAGGCCCTGGCCCTCGGTTGCACTTACTCTCCCACCAAAGTCCTCTCTCATTATTTTTTCAATTTTGCTTAGAACATTCTTAACCCCCAGGATTTGTATCTGATTTTTAAAAATTGCTTGATGTATCTACAAAATTTCTCCAATGACATGCTGGATTATTTGTGGTTTGTTCAAAGTTGATTAAATTTTTATTTTGCATGAGTTTACTTTTAACTACCTGAGGACTTGTGCATTTTGTTTTATAGGTGCTTCCTGGTGGCTTACTTTTACTATTAGATAATACCATCTTTTACTGAAAATTAACAATATTTTTGCTTTTTGAAAAGATTTATTTTATTCGAAAGTCAGATATACAGAGAGGAGGAGAGACAGAGAGGAAGAGCTTCTGTCCATTGATTCACTCCTGAGCGGCCAAAGCAGCCAGAGTTTCCAATTCAAAGCCAGGAGCTTTATCTGAGTCTCCCATTTGGGTGCAGGGACCCAAGGCTTTGGGTCATTCTAGCGTGTCTTCCCAGGCCACAAGCAGAGAGCTGAATAGAAACTGCAGACACCGGGATTAAAACTGGAGCCCATGTGGGACCCCTATGCTTGCAGGGTGAGGATTTTAGCCACTAGGCTACTGCGCTGGGCCCCACAATATTTTTGTCAAATAATGAAATCTACCCATTGAAAGATTAACTTCACCTGTCTGAAAAACTCAAACCAGATTCCTTGTTTTTTTTTTCTCAGAACTTGATTACTGGCATTATTTTACCAGCAGATGGTGGCATATGTTCAAGTTTCCCAAGAGATCATGGTTGGTATATTATCACTGTTTCAGCAATACAGTGTGTCTCAAGCCATGCTTTTCTTTTTAATGTTTTATTTAGTTTTTTAAAGGTTTATTTATTTATATTGGAAAATGAGATAAACAGAGAAGAGGAGAGACAAAGAGGAAGATCTTCCATCCATCGGCCCACTTCCCAAGTGGCCAGAGCTGAGGCAATCTGAAACCAGAAGGTTGAAGCCTCTTCCAGGTCTCCCATGCAGGGTCAAGGCCCCAATGCTTTGGGACGTCCTTGCTTGCTTTTTTTACAGGGAAGGAGCTGGATGGTAAGCAGAGTTGCTGGGATTAGAACTGGCACCCATATGGGATCCCAGGCGTGCAAGGGAAGGACCTTAGCCACTAGGCTATTGCGCTGGGCCCTGTTTTATTTATTTTTTAATATCGAATTTTAATTACATTATGTTGAAAGTCTTACTGACTCCATTAAACAAAATGTTCAACAAGTTTTTTTTAAAAGTCCAGAAGGAATATAAATTAAGATTACAATCCGAAATAATCTAAAGAAAAAAGCTCAATGTCACTCATAAATTTTAAGAGTCATGAAATGATTGATACTATGGCAGCATAAATATTTGATAAGCATTTAATACTAAGTTTGACAAAGCACTCTACTTACTGCAAAACCAATATTCACAGGAAATGTCCTTAATTTTACCTCCTACATGCAAAAATGTACAGTACTTTTCTGTGTCTGGCTCAATTCAGTTAACATGATGTTCTCATGCTGGAATCATTTTGTTGCAAATGACAGACTTCATTTTTCCTTCATACCTCAGGATATTCATGAATATTTATATGCAGATCTCTCTCACACACACATTCGTAGCCTACCCACACACACGTATTTCTATCACATGTTCTTTATCCATTGATCTGATGATGGACATTATGGCTGATTCCATATTTTGGCTGTTGTTCAGTGTTGCTATAACTACAATAGAGAATGGCATCTTTGCTAAATTATGTTCATTTCCTTTGAGCATGCACCCAGTACTAGTTTACTGGATCATTTAGAAAGCATCTTTCTAGGTTCTTAGAAAATCTCAGTATCATTTTTTTGCTCTGTCTGCTTTAATTTACATTGCCAACAACACTATAAGCCAACAGTAAAAATTACAAAGCATTGATGAAAAAAATCATCAAAAGCACAAACACACAAATCAAAAGGTATCCCTTGCTCATATTAAAATGTGTAATTCTTATCAAAATATCAATGCCAATTTTCAAAGAATTTTTAAAAAAACTCATAAAATTCATATGTAGTCAAGCCCAACTTTGACACAAATCAGCAGTGGGTGGTTGAGGTTGGTTTACATAGTCACTGATCTATAAGCTGTAACAGATTCTACTGACACCGAAGCTGGTGATGAAGTAACAGGCCCTAGGCTCACAAACGATGACTTGTGCCTAGAATCCTTTCCCGCTCTACCCCCAATAAATTACTCTCTCCCTGCGATGGTGCCGGACGCAGTGAGAGGAATGAGGTATTTCAATCTGTGGCCACTGAGGCCTCATGCCTGAGTCATGAATGCAGCCCACAGACCATTGTGTCTAGCAAAGCATGCAGGCATCATCAACGCCCATGTCTTGCTGCCATGCTTGCTTCTGCAGTATGCTCACTGACCAAGACTTTTGCAGTGAGCTGGAAGTGACACCGGCCAGGATGAAACACAGATAACATGAGTCTCTCTGCATGGAGAGCACTGTAGAACACAAAACTGATAAGCATTAATACATGCAATTACCTGCCCTGGTGACATTTTAATGCCCTGTTATTTAAAATGCATGATTCATTTATTTTCATCTAGGTGAGTATTTGGCCCATTTTTCTCATCTCAGTCATGTGTGCAGGTTTTGCATTCCCCCATATAAACAGCTCTACTGAGTACAGCATAAGGAAACGACAGACCATCAGCATAGCACGTGCACATTGTAACTTTACATCTCAGAGGGAAGTAATCATTTTTGTAAGTTTCATTTTATAAGTAATAGCATTCTTTATTCTTCTTAAGAAAAAGAAATCCTAGCATTTTTTGTTAAAAATGCAATGTATCCCTTTCACTTTTCTATAGCACTTGGACACCAAGTGATGAACATGTTTTTGACTCCATTACTCAGGACCTTATACATTATACTTAGCATTTCTCTTATAACCTCTGTATCTAAGTCGTGATTTAAATAGTACAAAATTCATAAACCTTACATTGGAATTAATTTTTGTTCTCAATTGTTTATTCCAAAGGTAATCTTTCTTTTATAATTGCTAAATGCTTGAAAATAATTTACAATTATGTCTTTATAACTTCAATTCTCAAATGACAGCTTTTGCTGTCCCAAATGGATTTTAAAATTGGCTGCATATTGATGTGTTCAGTTAGAGCATTGTACAATAATTAACCAGTTCTTTTATTATAAAAGCATGATTTTTGTAATTAGAAATCTAATTATACCTCTCCACTGTCATCATCCAACTGTCATAATAATTTTTATCATTGCATAACCTTTGTCCTAATCGTCCTAATGGATATGACCACTGCCTCAAATTTTATCCAATTTCTTTCCTTTCTTATTGGAAAAGTCCTTTATTTCCATTGTTCTGTTTCTGCTATTACTATATTTCCTTTTTCTTTTTTAAAAAATACAAACACTCAAAAGTTGTCCTAAGTCCAGAAAAGCTGTGTTCCAGCTCCATCACTTAGCATTATGGATATCTATTTGTGATGGCACTGTGCTCTTCCATTTGCACTTATCACTCTTGAGAGGAATGGAAATGCAGTAACAACACTTACCGTGGGAGAGGTAAGCCATGCGCTGTGAAGCATTAGTTCCAGGGGTTATATTTGGAAATCAGAAGGATGTGGGCTTGAAACAATGGAGGCACGGACTTCAAAAAGTTTATTGCAAAGATGTATTTTAAGACAGTTATGTTTTGATGGGAAAAAATTTGGAAATACATACATGAAGTTTTTTTTTTTCAACCTGCAAAGGCAGTAAACATCTCATCAAAGATTGTCAGCAAGGACCCCAGGGCCATCCTACCCGCAAAGGAGCTCACTGAAGATCTGACCGCCCTTGACGGCTCAGAACCCTGGGGCCAGCCATTTCCTATCGATCTCCCACACAGGACCCAAGCAGCCCAGGACTCTCCTCACAGCCACCAGCAACACAGCAGATCAGCACTCAGCAGGAGCCCTGAGCGGGTTTCTTAGTGAAAGCAAAGTCTGTATGTTTCCTTCTGGACACAGAGCAATTTTCTCTCTTCTAAGCTCTAGCTTTGGCCCTTTCTTCTCATACAGTGATCATCAGGGTGTCTCAGGAGCCTAAGTTAGATATTTCATCCAATCTCTGAACTGTGTCTGGAATGGTCTAATGTTTCCTTCTACCAGAGTCCAGCACCAACACTGGTTCAGAGGAAGACCACTGTTCCTGTATGACCAAGGAAGACTGTGTGCGTCTCTCTGACAGACATGAATCCAGAAGTTTGGAGCAACCAGCAAAACGTTGGTCAGATTATAGCTTTATAGCTCAGCCTAGACCATGGGCCAGGCTCCCTACAGACTGGAGGACACCCTTGAGTACTCTGACTCAGCGTTCACAAAGTCTTTTTCACTTTGCCCATCTGCAGAAGATTTCTGTCCTCCACTTGTCTCATTAAACTATAGGGGCATATGTTTGCTTGCCACTGCACTTACACCTATGAAGCTCTGTGAGATTTTGCTATGCTTACTGTTTAACTGTTGGGTGAGTATAAATGTTACCATGTGCACTATATTATGTCACGCCCTTCAGCCAGGCAGTAGGTGTACCATGCTTTACCTTCTAGGCTGAAAGTTTCCCTGACACTCCTAGGGTTTGCAACACTTTGGCAAAGTATTATTGCGTAAAGATCACTTATCTGTTTCCTCCTACTTGGGAGGAAAGGAAGTTTAAATAACTAGAGGTCAAAATTTTGTATGTTCCTTCGAAAGTTTATTTTTCTTAATACCGAGCTGCTGATGCTCTGTGAGATACGATACAAAGGAAAGTTTAAAGTGCACTCCTAAGGAAGCAGGATGGCCTGATTTTCTGTGTTACCTAAAATATTTATCTATCTTCTGTGATAGGCTTATGTCCTGATGTGTATGCTAATTCCTTCAGTTACATTGTTTTTGTGCTTTCTAACGCACTGATCTAGGTTAACAATTTTATGCAACTCGGGGAACTTTCAGATGTCCTATTGCCTTTATTGAGCTTAATTGAGTCGACAATTTCAACCTTAATGGAATTAATTTTAAAACTGATTAAATCTAGTCCACAGCCTTAATGAACATGCTCAGGCCTAAGTTTTGCTTTGACAAAGGTTTAAATCTGACAATTCTTTCACAGCTAAGCCATAAAACTCAAATACCTGCCATGAAGATATCAAGCTGAACCCATGAAACTCAAAAACATGAGCAATTATAACTGACTTACGCTCTGTCACCTAGCATCAGGCAAGGAGAATGTGACTTCCACCTCCCTGAATTCTAGATAAGTCAGAAAGTTTCTCTGAGGGGATGCCAAGGCCCTTCCCAACAGCTCTTTGACAAAATCAAAATGTCGATTCTCATCTCTTTGCATTTGTATCATGAGAAAAGCAAGGAGATGGTGCCTGAATTTTCAGGTTACCCTGAGAACTGACAGAGGAGGCTGCCAGCCCTACCCTTCTAATGGCCTTCTTGTTCTGAGCAAACTAGACAGGCTTAGAGTCCCCGACTGCAGGGCCTACATATTGGCTCAACTGGTTAATCCTCAGCCTGCAGGTGCTGGCATCTCTTACGGGCACTGTCTCCTATGTCCCAGCTGCTCCCCTTTCAGTCCAGCTCCCTGCCCATGGCCTATGCATTCACATGGGAGAAGAGACCCAATCCTAGCTCCTTACTTCACATTGGTTAAGCTTCATCCTTTGCGGCCAATGGGGGAAGGAATCAGTGGATGGAAGATTTTTCTGCCTCTCCTTTGATTTTATCAGGTCCTTCTGTAAAGAAATTTAAAAGTCAGCTTCGAGAGAGAGGAAGAGACAGTGAGACAAATATCTTTAAAGTCCTGATTCACTCCCCAAGTGGCCACAACAATTAGGATAGATCCAGATAAAAATGACAAGCCAAGAGCTTCCTTCTGGTCTTTCATTTCGTTGCAGGGGCACACGTGCTGGGCCATCTTCTGCTACTTTTTTCAATCACTAACAAGAAGTGGAGCAAGTGGGACTGGAACTTGGACCCACATAGTGTGCGAGTATCACAGGTGCCAGCTTTACCCATATGTCACAATGAAGGCCCCAAGATGTTAGGAACTTTAAACAATGTTTCTATTAAGTATTAAGATAGTTTTAAGACCAGCATGGTAGCTTATCAAGCTAATCCTCCACCTGTGGCTCTGGCATCCCTTATGGACACTGGTTCGTGTCCTAGTGGATCTATCTGAGCAAGCTCCCTGTCTAAAACCTGGGAAACAGCAGAGGATGGCCCAAAGCCTAAGGCCCCTTCGACCATGTGGGAGGTCTGGAGGAAGGTCCTGACTCCTTTCGGATCAGCTAAACTCTGACCATTGACATAATTCTGGGGGAGTGAAACAGTGGATGGAATATCTCTCTTTTTCTCTATCTCTTTGTCTTTCTTTCAAAATCAATCAATCAATAAATGATGGGCCTGGTGGAATGACTAAATCCTTACTTTGCAAGCACCAGGATCCAAGAAAGGGTATCAATTCTTGCCCCAGCTGCTACACTTCCCATCCAGCTCACTGATTACGGCCTGGGAAAGCAACTGATGACCCAAAGCCTTGGGACCCTGCACCCACATAAAAGAAGAAGCTCCCGGCTCCTCACTCTGGATAGGCTCTGCTCCAACCATCACGGCCACTTAGGGAGTGAACCGGGGGGATGGAAGATCTTTGTCTCTCCTCTCTGTGAATCTGATCAGCCTTTCCAATCAAAGTGAGTAAATCTTTAAAAATATAATAAATATGAATATCTTAAGAATAAAAGATAGTTACTATGAACTCTGAGGCACTTCTACTGGAGTATATATATTTAATTTCTCATGCAAAGTCTTGTTTACTTCCCTCTGTATGAAATATTGCTTTACATGAGGAAACATTTTGCTCCTCTCACGGTTTCTGCTCGTAATCTTCCCAGCTATCTGCTATTTTATTAATTTATATGTCCAAATTTTAATGTTATTTTCAAGAGGCCATCAACACATGGGATCACTAGCCTTCCTTAGAATGTCATGGCTGCTAACTTGGCTTCCTCCTATGATGCTTTAAAAAATCATTTGTCAGCGTGCTCAGGCCTAGTGGTTAAAATGCCTCTTGGGATGCATGGGTCTGGTATAATAGTGCTTGGATTCAAAGGCTGGCCACGTCCCAAATTCTATATTCCTGCTAATGTGCACCATGGAAAACAGGTAACAGTTCAATGGGAGAATTGAACTGAGCTGATGACAACTAGCTCCCAGTTTGGTCTCCCCCTCCCACCCCCCCGACTGTTGCTAGTATTTGAGGAATGAACCAGTAGACTGGAAATCACTTTTTCTCTTTCTGTGGCTCTACCACTAAAATCAGTAAAATGAATTAACTGAAAAATCACTTTTTGAGTCAGTGTTTAGTGGCACTGGTTTAAGCGACTTGTGATGCTGGAATCCACTATGAGTATTGGTTCATATCCTGGGTGTTCCACTTCCAATCCAACTTCCCGCTAATGCACCTCAGAATACAGAGGAAGATGGCAAAGTGCTTGGGCCCCTGTGTCCACATGGGAGACCCTGGAGGAACTTTCTAAGTCCTGCTTGGACCTGGTCCACCCCAGGACACTGAAGTCCTTGAGAGAGAGAATTTGTGCATGAAAGAGAATGGCTGATTTTTCTCTCGCTCTTTCTAATTCTGCCTTTCCAATAAAATAAATACATGTTTTTAAAAAAGAAAAATAAAAGTAAGAAATAAGCTATTTTTAAAAACTATCTCCCACCTAATGAATCATCAAAAGGATGATACAAATTTCAGCCACTTAAAATAATGTTAGATATTTGATACTAAAGATTGAGAATGAAAACAACTAATTAAAAGACTCTTACTCAAAGTGTTACAATTGTTTTAAAATTTTGGTGTGTGCTGAGGTTTTCAGATCATTTGTCTTACATATGTGATATCACTACCACTTTAAGAAAGAGACTGTCAGGGTATCTTCCTTGGAGCAAATGAATTACCACCACGAACAACTAATTTGGAAATAAAATTCCTCAGTTCAATCGAACTTGTCAAGTCCACTACAAACAGAAACAGTGGGAGTCTAACCCAAAATTTTCCTTTAATAATCATTCTTGTGATTATCATGTAGCTCATGTTTGAGGCACGTTGCATCAGGAGAAAAATTTCTGAAAATGTGTGTTAAACCAAAATCTATAAAATCAAGTAATTTACAACACAAGATGCTTTTATACCAAAAGATACCATTAGCAGCAACCCCAAAAATACCTTATTTATTTGGAGCTCATATGATATTGATGTGTTTTTAGAATGGATACTAATTTAATGTGTTTTCCAAGGGGATGCCCTTCACATCATAATTTATTTGTTCAGTTTCACAGGTGCACGTGGTACAGTCAGAATGACGAAACACTGTGGTCTTTGCACTAATAGCCTTCCATGGGCTCCATTATCCAACTACATAGATCTGCAAAAGGCAAGGTACACCGTTACAAACCACTATGACAAACGGGGAGTGTACATTGTGTCATCAACACACTCTTACTTCACAAGGTTGGTATTAAACCTGCTTCCTTTACACACATTCATCTTAGTGTAAAAAAATCTTCTCTTAAGTATGCATGCTGTGTCTGCGTTTTACTTATATGTGGTTTCAGCGAAAGCTCTTTTGCAAAAATTTGATAAAATTGGAAATAAATGCTTCATATGACACTTTACTGTTTCTGTTTTGGGGGTTAGTTTCAAGAAACTTCAACTTGAAAGAATGACTGAGTATGCTATACCAAGTCTTCTAAACCAAGTCTACTTTCTCTGCTAGCAGTTTGGTAAGGACAGGATTTGGCTGCAGTCTTCAGCACTCCATATGTTTCGTTTAGAATGTTTTCCATGTTGTCAGTATTTTTTCACAGATGCACAGATGAGAGGTAAAGTGGATTAAGCTGCCATAAAATACTAAACCGTATTTTACAACAACTGCACAGTGACAACCAAGGAATTCCTGCTGAAAACTGTCACAGGAAAGCTCTTTCTTTTTGCCTTTTTTATTTAGTTAGCAAAAAGAGAAAGGAATAAAAACTATTTATTGATTTATTGATTCATTTAAAGATTTTTTTTTTTAATTTGGGAAAGCAGCTTTACAGAGAGAAGCAGAGAGAAAGATCTTCTATCTACTGGATCACTCCCCAAGCGGCCATAATATCCAGAATGAAGCTGATCTGAAGCCAGGAACCAGGAGCCTCCTCCAGGTCTCCCATGCGGGTGCAGGGTCCCAAAGCTTTGGGCCATCCTCTACTATTTTCCTAGGCCAGAAGCAGAGAGTTGGATGGGCAGTGGAACAGCCAGGACATGAACTGACACCCACACGGGACCCCAGTACTTGAATTGGGAGTAATAGTTAATCAAGCCATGTCGCAGGCCCTAAAAATAATATAAACTATTCAGTATCATATCCTATCTCCTAACAAAGTCTAGACTTTGATTCATCCATTCAAAAATAAAAAGTATAGTTTCCTTTTTGCTTTAAAGTGTGCAAGAGGAAAACAAAGCATAGCATTCAGCTTTAAATACCTTTAATTTGCCTTATTTCATACTGATGACCTGTAGGAGGTATATACAAAGGAATCCAAGCATGATCCTTGTCATTAAGAATCTCAAAATAGTCTCAAATCATATGTTCTTAAGAATAACAACTGTCTAATGTTTATAACATTAAAGAGAACTTACAACAAATAGTTATTACTTATAACCTACTTATGGGAGATGAAATTGATTTTCCCAAAGACATGTAACTCAGTGTTTAGAGTCAAAATGTGTATCCAAAGTACTTCTGAAGTGGATCCACAGCTTTCTATACAACAGTGGTACTTGGCGGGGACCATCACTCTACGTAGACTTTTAGAGGGACTTGGCCATAACGTAGGTTTAGAAACTAACATGAGGTTAAGTCCAGGGTATATCTATTTCTCCATATAGCTTCAAGAAACACAGCCTAAAGCATTTATTGAAAACAAATGCACAAAATTAGCCAATTCAGTTTGCTTCCTAAACTTATGGCAAACATGCTTATCTACCCTAATTTTTTCAACTTTTACAAAGCTTGTTTAAAAACGATTAGTATTTATATAAGGTGAACAAATTCCATGCATTCCTTACATACACATCCCATCCTCCCTCCGGGCATGCTTCCACCCACCGCCTCCTTCCTTATTTCGTTTTTTTTTTTTTTTTCAGTTTTACAATTTCATGCCTTCAATTTAGTTTTTGCTCAAAAGCTTAACAGTCTACTAAGTAAAAAATTCAACAAATGGTAAGAAGAAAAAAAAAATCACTGTTTCTCAATAGTATATACAAGGGTTGTAAACAATAATCACATCTTAAAATACTGAGTTTTTTCATGTGTGTTGCTTTTTTGAAATTTCATACATTAATTACCATATATCAGGGAAAACATGTATTTGTCTTTTTACATCGGCTTATTTCACTAAGCATATGGCTTCTGCTTGCATCACTTTGTCACAAAAAATAAAATTTCACTCTGATGGCTGAGTAGTATTCTATAGTGTATATATACTACATTTTCCCTATCTAGTTATCAGTTAATCGACATAACAGTCGATTCCATATTTTAGCTCTTGTAAGTTGCCCTGCTATCGTTTTCATTTCCTTTCAATTAATTTGTAGAGTAGGATGGCTAGGTGAAATTGCAGATCTAGTTTCTGACTTCCAAGTAATCTTCAGTCTTCCATAACAGTTGTACTACTATGCAAAATCACCAACAGTATATTCGGGTACCTTTTCTCTATTTCCTCACCAGCATTTGCTGCTACTTGGTGGCTGTATAATAGCATCTCTAGTAGGATAAGTTGAAATCTCATTGGGGTTTTTATTTGCATTTGCCCAGTGGTTGACTATCCTGAGCATTTTTTCATGTTTTGTTGGTCATTTCAATCTCATCCCTTGAAACAGGCCCGTTCATGCCTTTGCCAATTTTTTCCTTGGATTGTTTGTTCTGTTGTAGTTCAGTTTCTTAAGCTCTTTATAGATTCTAGGTGTTAATTATTTATTAGTTGAATAGTTTGCAAATATTTTCTTCTGTTCTGTTAGTTGCCTATTCACTTAGTGTAGTGTTTCCATTGTAGGGGAAAAAAACTTTTAGATTGATGTAATCCTATTTTTTTTTCTTTTATACTCTGTGTCTCTGGGTTCTTTTCCAAGAAGTCTTTGCCTATGCAATGTCTTAAAAATTTTCTCTGGTGTTTTTCTCTAGTAATTTAACGGTGTCAAGTTGTAGATTTAGATCCTTGGCACATTTTAGGATGAAATGATATAATACATTTTATATTTCTACTCACAGAGATCCAATTTTCCCAACACCGCTTGTTGAAGAGATTGTTCTCTCTCCAGGGTTTTATTTCAGCTCATTTGTCAAGGATTAGTTGGTTGACAAAAAGTTTGGCCATTACCAAGCCTTTATATTTAAGATAGAAATGAAAACTGCTTGCTAGCAGTCAGTCTAATCTAAACCTTATTTCCCGGGTTTGAAGTAACATTGAATAAGCTATAAATTCTTCATAAAGTATTCAGTATCATATAAATAACAAGTTATATAGCACTTCAGATTGATTCTCAGCCAACCAGATTACTCATTATGCAAAAACTGATATTTTCTTAAAACATATATCTTTTCCTCTAATACAGAGAAAGTGGGGGAGAGAACACTCCCAGCTGCTGGCTCATGCCCCAGATACCTGTAGTGCCATGGGCCACGTGAGGCCAACACCAGGACGCAGGAACCCAATGCAGACTTGCCATGTGGCTTCTGACTATGAGTTTTTCTGTGTTTCATACTATTCCATCTTTATTCTGGTCTGAAACATTTCAACAGTGGACTAAAGGCAGAGGTTAGATCACATCTAATTGTGCCACAGGTGGCATTTAATTAAAACACTATTTTGAGATAAACATCAAGGAAACGAGTGAATTAATTAAAAAGAACCCAATGCAAGAAATGCCATACGGCTAATGAAATTCTCCTGGTTTGTAGTCCTCAACTGGGAAGATGACAAGATTTCAATAAATTGGGGTGCTCCATTCATTGTCTTTGGGATTTGACATGAAAATGGCATCCCACTCTGTTTCATTGAGTGTGCTGCTGCTTGAAGCTGGTTGATGAAATCTGCGAGGTCTGTTGCTTCAGGTCACAGTGATGTCCCTCAGAGACTCAAACCCAGTGTTAATCACAAAAGACCTCCAGCACTAGTCCCTTGGGCCCAAGACCCAAAGGCAAGCCTCCACAAGCGTTCTGCGGCCAGCTTGCCACACGACAGATTACCCACAGAACTTGAGAAGACGTATTAACCATCATTAATCCTCACAGCCTGCCCCAGTCTATCGTTTGTCTCTATGTTAACAGTTATATTCCAGTTGGAATCTGTTATAAAAATTATTTTCACCTTATGCTTTTTAAATGGCTAATACAATATTTAAAACTGTATTGTGGTTCATGTTATGTTTCTATTGGGAAGTAAGTACTGATCTAGAATGATTTTGATGAATTTGTAGATAAACCCATCCTGATAAAGAATAACTGGAATTTTATTTTCATGTGTTTCTACTAGCAAACTCCCTTAATTGTCATTACGCTTCCACTCCCAGAAGGACTTACAAATACAAAACTTCAGTTGTACTAAAAAGAATCAAAGAATGAAAAACACTTCTCATCTTTTTTGGCAGTGCATATAGTGAGAAAACCATACAACTAATTTCTCAGTTAGAAATATCTCAGAACTATCAGCACTGCTGTGAGGCTGAAACATGGATCCAAGGTAAGAAAAACTTTTTTTAGGAAATTATGTAGCACAGCGTGTTTGAGTTACTCTGGATTACAATTTCCATATTTCAGGTATGGACAGGTCATTATACTCTTTTCCATGTAGACCGCCCGTGCTGTACAGAAGCAATCACCTTCCTTTCTATGTCTTTAGACATAGGCAGTGGAAAAGAAAAGCAGGTTCTACCAAAAGATTTAATGCTTTATCCTTGAAGGAGTTTAACTTTCTGTCCTGGCACAACTAGGCTATGCCAAATCTAGAAGTAGCTACATTCAGTAGCCAGACTGCAGCAAGCAGGATTATCAGAACATTGGTTGTGATTGAATTAACCTTATCATTCTTGAAAAACGTCCTTAAGTTTCATTTTGATTTCGTTGTTCTTCTGTGAGAACATGAGTCTGTTATATACCTGACTGTCTCTGTATCATTTCAATCAAGTGATTTTCACATCTCAGTTTCTACCTGTGGATTTTAATGCCCTCTTGGGCTTCCTGAAAGCGTGTGACTTAGGTGAAGTGCCTTGCATGGTGAAAAACAAAATGTTCTGATCCACTGCTCAAGATAAATACCATGGAAAATCACTCTATCCTAAAAACAGGTGCTATGCTTTCCTTCAGAATTAAATCTGATCAGAATTTTAATTGTCACTAATATAAAGTCAGTATTCATTGTAGAAAAATGAACAGGAATGCCTTTTCATTGAAATTAAAAGTGCTTGAAAAGGTCTTATATTAATTGATGTTTGTAATCTTCTAACTCGTGCTTGAAAAATGTGCCAGGATCCTGTGTGCATTTCACAAATGGCGAGTAAAGGCGTTAATTTTGACTTGCTCTTAATTTTCCAGAAAATATTACATTTCTAAACTTATGTCACATATTGAAAGCTATGCAGAAATTGACATGACTCAGTTGCAATTCAACAAAGTGAGATAGCATCCAAAAGTTTCCTTTTCAGGTGCATTACAAAAGATACATAGCTTTCCATTAAGCTAAGCTGTTTTTCTTTTGTGGCAAACATTTATACTAGATAGTTCCATTAGCTTGTTTACTTATGCTTTATTTATAAACTAATGTACATATTATTTCAATGACATTTTAAGATATTGACATGTTTCCACTAAAATATTAAAGAAGGCAGTTATTAATATTTCATCATCACAGAGGTGCTGCAGGAATGATCAGCAGTTTTAGCAGAGGGTAAGAATTTTGAGGAATGGTGCCATCAGGAATATGCATTAGAGTATTGGAGTAATTGCACACACGATATTTTTTGAGTATATTTAACAATCAATGGAATCTGTGAGGTTTAAGAAAAATAGTCTAGGGGCCAGCACAGTTGGGAAGTAAGCTAATCAGCCACCCTGTGGTACCAGCATTTCATATGGGCACCAGTGTGTGTCCCAGCTGTTCCACTTCCGATCCAGCCCTTTGTCTTTGCAAAGCAGCATGTGGGAGGACTGGAAGAGACTCCAGGTTGTGAACTTTGATCAGCTCAGCTCCAGCTCTTTCTTGGTGTAACAACTGTCTTTCAAATAAAAATAGGTTACCAAAAAAAATCTATCTCCTTTACTGCCTTTATGTTCCACAACCGTTAATTTCAGAGAAATGAGAAAACACACTGTCCTGTGTGTAAACAAACATCTAACCAAACAATGTTTTAATTACCTGGAATGGTTGAACTGATTTATTTGAAAGAAATACAACTGAGCAGCCAAACTTCTCAAGAAGACCACCAAGCCACTTCCTAACGGTGAATGACAATTTCCAGAGCTTCATTTGTTGGTGTCACTGCCATAGGACATCATTAAATGCTTAGTCATTTAAACTTTTACTGTGATTTTTCTATGGAAAGGCTTTTCTTGCTTGGCATGAATGAAGAGATTTTACTAAAGAAGCATCTGCATTGCTGTTTGAAAGGTCAGTACAACAGAGGAAGGAAACAGCTCAGGCACTCGCAGCAGAACAGAGGACCACAATCCCCTCCCTGCAAATGAGGACTGAAGCCAGGAAGGAACAAAAACTCGTAGGTGGTTTAACTGTGGGAAGAGTCAAGAAGCAGTGTCCCTGTAGCAAGGAGACAGAACGTCCTGATAGAACTCTGTCTCTGAAGCCTTTCTTGATGCCTCCCTTATGCCAAACCTGATAGGCAAGCCACCAGAAATGATCTTGGCAGCTACAGCCAGAGTCAGCCCCTTGTGGGACCAGAGCCGAGCAACTGTTTCAGAGAAGACGTCTGAGGTGGGGTAACAAAAAAAAAAAAAAAAGAAAAAGAAAAAAAATCAAAGATCTGTGGTGACAAATGGGTGAAAATAGACGTCTATGGTAACTTGCCATTTTTTTCAATAAGAATCACAAACACAGAGAAAGTCAACTATTCGGTTAATAAAAATATTCAGTTAATCAAAAATTATAAAGGTTTTTGTTTTAATTTTATCAACTGTATTCCATTTTTTTCCTCCAGAATGTATGTATTGGTTTGTTTCTTTTTTTTCCTTTGGTTTTATTTATTTTTCGAAAAGTAGAGTGGCATAAAGAGGGGAAATCAAGGATTCTCTATCCACTTATTCACTCCCTGAACACCCACAGCAGCTAGAACTGGGTCAGGCCAAAGCCAGGTCCAAGCACTTCCTCCAGATCGCTCACAGGGGCAGTAGGAACCCAGGGCTTGATCCACCTCGTGCTGTCTCCTAAGTATGTTGTCAGGAAGTTCAATTCAAAGCAAATGTGAAAGTCAATTTTAGTTACTCTGATAGCAGACAAGACTGCCCCAAACAACATCTTATCCCACTGTGCTATGAACTCACTCCTTGATCCACTTTCCAGAGCTACTGGCTATCTTTTAAAAATAGCAATAATAATAAAAACATCTTATATATGAACACGATGTCCACCGTGTTAGACTCCATTCTGCCACTACACAGAACCACGCATATCAACAGCTTGTTAAATACTCTTTCACTTAGCATCCATCCATAGACAATCACACTTACGTGTAACTTTTCCATTTAAAGTATATAGACTCTTTATCATATGTGAAAACATAAATTCCTTAGCGTTAACTTACTTAATTTTTTGAAATATTTTCATGAATAGTGTATTCACAGATGTTACATTTACATCAATACATGTCTGACTCAATTTCAGTTTGATAACATTACAATGCATGTGTGTACTGTTCTGAAAAAATTCTTATCTAAAATTGTTTATGGCCCAAGTATACTATAAATAAAAATAATGCCACATATTATATCTTTTTTAATATGCCAGTATATCTGTAGGTGATTATTGACGTTAAGAAAAATGTGGCCCCTCTGGCACTGAGGAAGAACCGGGCTGGAAGCCATGCCACCCATCCCCATCCCCTGGAAGGGGCAGAAGGCTCCAGCTTCCTTCTCACTTGAGAATGTAAGAACTACACACAAAAAAATGTCTGTTAAATTAAGTTCTGTGTCTCAAAAAGAAAAAAAAAACAGTTATGTAGTAAGATAGTGACTGAAAACTAGTTAATAAAACAGACATTCTGCATTCCATTACAGAAGCAACTCTGTTAACCAAATTCCTTGTCTTTTCTCCAACATGACACGCAAAAATGGAAAGCTACTGAAACATTTATTGAGCATATCTTAGAGACTCAGTGAAGTTGGGCATATATCAAATTTTATAGGGTACTTGCATTTTTTTTGCAAAGTGTGCATAATCGTTGCCATTTTTATGTACATTTGTGTACAGATTTGAAATTGATTATGCTGATTTCATTTACATGTTTTATATTTCATAATATTTCTTCAATACGTCTTTCTTGGTGTGAGAAAGATGGACCCACCAACAGATCAGAAAAAGGATTTAGCAAACAGCTGACAGTGACATATCACATCAACAGGGGAAAGATGGATTTAAAAAAAAATAGAATATCTTGGAATGACTGCTAGCCATCTGGAATGAAAAAAAGCTCTACCTCCAAAACATTATTTTTATCACAATAAGTTTTACACAAATCAAAATAGAAAATATAAAAAATGACTTCACAGGAAATAAAAGAAAATAAATCAGGACATTTGTTTGTTGTCACACACTGGGAAATAAATTTTTACATGAGATAGAATACTCTAGAAATCGTTTCACTACAGAGGAACATCTTATTAACATTATCTATGCCCAAATTATTGGATGTCAGCACAGTAAACTTTTATTAAAAAAATCAAAAGGTAAACTACACATGAAGAATATATTTTTTGTTTTGTTTTGAAAGATGTATTTACTTGAAAGAGAGAGAGAGGTTACATGTATTGGTTCACCCCCTGAAACTCTGTAACAGCCAGGGAAGTGCCAGGCCAAGGCCAGGAGCCAAGAACTCCAACCAGTTCTTAGGAAGTCTAAATACTTGAACCACCACCCGCCGTATCCCAGGCAAAGTAGCAGGAAATTTAATTCAGAGCAGGGTCACCAGGTTTAAATCAGTCCTCAGACACAGGGATATGGACAGCAGTCTAACTCGCAAGGCCACAACACCCACTCCGAAAAATATAATTCTGAAAAGGATTTTTAAAACCTAAATATTGTAAGTAATACACCAATTAATTATTTAGCAATATTAATTTGACATTCTAATACAATAGCAAGCCAAAATAAATTATTTGTATAGCCAATTATTACTTATGATATTCAATGGGATATAAACTGGACTCGGATATAAACTTCTTTTTATTATACACGTTATTTTATTATCATTGACACAGGTAATCAGCATTTTATTATCTAATATCTTACATTTAATATTAGGATAAGTTTTCATAAACCCAAAAACACTAGGTATCAAGGGCTACTGAAGTCATATCCTACGTCATGTTACTGTTCTCCTGTCACTGGCACACAATAACAATGGCAAATGGAAGAGCAATGGTAAGGGATGATCGTTCATTGCAGCTAGAGATGTTTGCAAAGGTCTTATATTAATTGATGTCTGTGATCTTCTAATTTATTCTATATGTTAAGAGCCTGTAACCTGCCTCACTTCCCAGTGTTTTCAGCAGGAACTATCCTTGGCCCTAGAACCCGTAGCTCACCATCCTAAGCTGTAAGTTTCACAGCTTGACTGGGGAGTTTATTTCACTCAGCCTCTTCTGAGTTCCTCTTTTTAACTACACCTTTATGGTAAGACAGAAGACAGAAACAGTAGATTTCAGGTGTTTTTTTTTTTTTAAGATTATTAAGCTAATGAGCAGTCAAAAAAACAGGAAATAAACTCAAAAGATACTGCACAAGTAGACAGAAGGAAAAAAAACTCAAAAGATACTAACAATTTAAGCCACAAATTAACTTGCCCTGTTGGTTAATCTGTCCTGTTCAGTGTGACACGTCACCTTGTCCATGTGATTAACGAAAAAGGAGGAGAGCATCCGGATAGAACACTAAAATCCTGTCCCACTTACAGAACTGACCATTCCCAAGTCTATCCTGCAATGTCAGTTCCACGTTCAAAAGCCTGTATTTCCAACTCATTTTAATTACTCAGCTTGGCTATCTCTGAGTTAATTTGTCTAAAACTAAACCTAAATGATTTTGTCCAAAACTGAATCCCCAAATGAGTTCCTTTCTAAACTGTCCTTATCACAGTCTGGGTTGGTACCACAGCAGAACGGATTACATTCCCGCCTGTAATGCTGCTGCATCGGCATCCCGGATGGAGCCTGCTCTCGCTAGTGCACCCAGGGAACCAGGGGAAGGTGCATGATGTGCTGGGCCGCTGCATCCCTGGGCAAACCTCCTGGCTCCTGGTTTCACAGCGGCCCAGCGCCTTTATGTTGCCCGCTGTCACACAGGATCGTGGGGATGCTTCTCACGTCCCTGAACTATAGTTTTGAAGCACAAGGGAACTCCTGACGGATAGGAACATCTGAAAGTTTTGTCCAAAGCTGCTGACTTCACAGGAGGAATTGCTATAATAAACAATGATGACTTTGGCTGATTTTTTTTTTTTTTTACTTAAATAAAAAAAACTTAATGAACTTGTCAAATCTTTCTGGTAGCATGACTACAAAGGGAACCTTCTCTAACGAAATATAATTGCCTATCACAGCAAGCTTCTAGCTTTCTCTTATGCTTGAACTCTAACTTTAGTTTCAGACGTGTTCCAGGATTAGTGTTATATTTTCAGTTTCTGCTCAAAGGGCACTGCAGAAGATTTAGGAATATTAAAATTCATTTTGATTTGCATATGTAAAGGACGTAATAAACATACATGTATACGCGCATCGAAGTATCTATAAAAGTCTAGAAGAAATTTGTTTGAAATATGATGCCAGTACTTCATATTGGTAACCAAGTACATCTTGAATGCTAAATGCAGTTAAAACTATTATAATCATTGTAATTTTCATTGTGCATTTTAATTTTAATTTAAAAGGTGCATTTTTAAGAAGATTTCAAAAATTTTTATAAGACAAGCAGATCAGGTTTATGGAAAGAAGGAAAGACAGAGAGAAAAATCTTCTATTCACTGACTCATTCCCCAAATGGCCGCAATGGCCAGAGCTGAGCCAACCTGAAGCCAGGAGCCAGGAGCTCCCTCTGGGTCTCCCACAAGAGTACAGGGTCCCAAGGCTTTAAGCCATCCCTCACTGCTTTCCCAGGCCACAAGCAGGGAGCTGGATGGAAGTGGAGCAGTTGAGACACAAACCAGTGCCCATAAGAAATCCTGGCTCTTGCATGGGAGGATTTAGCCACAGTGCTATCAGATAGACCCCATAGAAAACATGGATTTTAAAAGACTAATTTTCTTTTTCTTTTTTTTTTTTTTTTAATTTGAAAGCTAGTTACAGAGAGAACAAGAGATAGAGGTCTTCCATTCACTAGTGCAATCCCAAAATTGCCACAATAGCTGGAAAAAGACAGGAGCCAAGACAGCCAGGACTTAGGCATTAGTATGGGACGCCAGTGCTAAAAGCAGAAGCCTAGCCCACTACACCTGGTGTTCGTCCACAGTATAGATATTTTATATTATCTCCTAAAAATACAAAAACTCATTTTTTATTCAAAGTTACTTTTTCTAAATATACGATAGTAGTCTATATAAGTATTACTTATATATAATTTAATAGCTATTATTATATTGAAGGATAATTAAATTTTCAATACAATTACATTTTAATTTTTCATTCCTTATGTCATTGCTATGAAACAATGCTCGTCAGAACACACAGATACGAGAGATAATTATCAAATTCAGCTCCTTCATATTTTTGCCAACATCATTATATAAAAAGGCAGATTATTACTATGTCTAATCTATCATGACAAAGCTATATTTTTCAAGACGTGGATAACTGAAGTTTCAGCTAAAGAATCAACAGAGTTTTACCCATAATTTTTAAATATTCATTAGATAATCTGTACTTTACTATCATTAGGGCACCAAAAAGTGAGGGGTTTGTAGAGTCTTCACCATTATAGTATCCCATAGGATCATTTCCATGTCTTAAAAATCTGTGACCCAGACCCAGTGCGGTAGCCTAGTGGTTAATGTCCTCACCTTGTTGGAGCCAGAATCCCACATGGGCGCCAGTTCTAATCCTGGTGTCCCCACTCCCATCCAGTTCCCTGCTTGTGGCCTGGAGAATCAGTCGAGGACGGCCCAAGAACTAACTTGAGACCCTGCATCTATTTGGGAAACCCAGAAGAGACCCCTGGCTCCTGGCTTCAGTTCAGCTCCGGACATTGTGGCTGCTTGGGGAGTAAATCAACAGACAGAAAATTTTCTTCTCTGTCTCTCCTGTCTGTATATCTGACTTCACAATAAAAATAAAAATCTTAAAAAAAATCCGTGATCCTCCTTTTCATTCCTTTCTCTTTTCTAACTCCTGGCAACCACTGATCATTTTACTGCCTCCATAGTTTTGCCTCCTGCAGAATGCTAAATAGTAGCATTCACACGTATCATTTTTAGATGAGAATTTTCACTTATGAATATACATTTAAATTTCCTATGTCTTGACTTGTTTCTTTTCGATACTGGGTAACATTCCATTATCTAATTACAGAAGGACACGCCAGTGGCTTCCAAATTTTGGCAATCACGCTTCCAGAAATATCTGAATACAGGGTTTTGTGTGAACATAAGTTGTCAATTTATTAGTGTAAATATGAAGTAGTGTGACTGCTAAATTGCACATATGGTTTAGAATATGTTCTGTTTTGTAGGAAATTGCCAAACATACTTCTAAAGCGGTGCCAGTATTTTGCATTCCAACCAGAAATGAGTAAGAGTTCCTGTTGCTCTACATTCTTGCCAGGGGTTCCTGCCTCTTCAGATTTTGGCCACTGTAATAAGTGATGTTAGGCTGCTATCACAAAAATGCGTGCCATCTTAATGCTGTTTCATTTGCAGCTCTCCAATGCCATTTGATGTTAGAAATTTTCATATGTTTACTTGACATACGTTAAGTTTATACTGTCTGGTGGTGAGGTAAGCATTCAGAGGTTTTGTCCATTTTTTGGAATCTGGTTGTTCATTTGCTTATTATTCACTTTCTATTCCTTGTCTATTTTGTCTTTACGTATTCTGTCACATATCTCTCCCAGTCAGTGTCCTGGGTTGTCATTTTCTTGACAGTGCCTTTTTTTATATTAGAAGTTGTTTTACTAAAGTACAATTTTATAAATTACTTACAGTATCCTGCTTTTGTATAATACCGAGAAAGTCATTGTTAAGTCCAAGCTAATCTTATTTTTTTAGTGTGCTATTTTGGAAGTTTTTTAACTTTGAGCTAATCCTTGCAAATGATGTAATATATGTGTCTATATTCATATTTTGTCTCTGAATATACAAATTGTTCCAATACCACTTGCTAAAATGTTTATCTTTTCTCCACCATACCATTTTTGTTCTTTTGTCATTGACTAACCCTGTTCAATTCAACTTAGAGAGAGAGAGAGATGGAGAGAGAGATTTCCCATTCCATTTAACTCCCCAAGTGTCCATAATGGCCGCAGCTGGGCCAAGCCAAAGATGGGTGTCAGGAGCTTCTTCCAGATTCAGCACACAAGTGCACAGGCCCAATGACTTGAGCCATTCTCTGGTGTCTCTCTAGTTGCACTAGCAGGGAGCTGGGTTCGAGGTGGAGCGCAGGGGCCTGAACCTGCACGCATGTGGGATGTGGACACCGCAGGAAGCAGTCCCTCTCCCCTGCACCATGCACTTTCTCCTCATCTCAGCCTTTCCAAGGATTTGTATCCAGCTGGGTTTCTGCGTACTCGATGCCATCACCTACACACATCCACAAGGTGTGATTTGTTTTTCCTCTCACTTGAGGATCAAAGCTATACACTGCTATGAAACGTGACAGTTGTATTTAACATGAAACAGAAAACCCACCCAAATCAGTTTACAGCTAAAAGGAAAAACACTGACTCCTTTCATAAAATGCATGCAGTGGTCCTCGTTCCAGGCTTTACTCCAGCTAGTCATATGCTGCTCTGCATTTGCAAATGGACTGTCCCCTAACAAAGATGGCAAGTTTAGGCTTGCTGTTGTTGCTGTTACAGACTTATAGTACTCTTTCTACCAAATTATCATAATCCTCATCCACCAATGTCGACATTAATTTTCTGAGAAGTTGAATAGCCATTATTTTTCCCAATACTATGGGTTATTCTTACAAATCAGCTTGGACAGTTCCCCCTCCCGATCAGCCAGGAAACTCACATATACAGAAGAGAAATTTATCTTCAATGGAGGAGAATGGAGAGGATACAAAGGACATACAAAAACACTGTAGTTTGCAATCTGGCAGGATCTCTAAATATGTGAAAATAATGGCTTTAGACCATTTGAACAAAAAAATTAATTAGTCCTAACTAGTTAACTTTTAACTTTTTTTGTAAAGTTCAAATTCACGGGGTTTATTGCCTCCTCGGTAAGAGGAGACAGCTCCTCAGTAGCTCCAACAGAAACAGAGTTATGAAAGCATAATATAAATTAACTACAGCTGCTTCACAAAAACCCTGTTGTTTTTTCCCCAAAGTTATCTTTAATGTGACTTTCATGTTGTTTTTACTAAAACAAAATCTTTTTATGGAAAGAAGAGATTTCTTGACAAAAAGAGAGAAATTTTCTACAGCAATATAAAAATAAAAATATATCACTGTTATTTATATTAACACCAGGCTTTTTTTTAAGGTATCCATCTAAACGTGAAGTTCATAAATTCTATATTCTTCTGATGCCTTAGTAAGAATTTCTTGTATTTATTCAACTCTGTTATGCCATTTTTGACAGTGACAGCTAATACACACTGAAACCGTCCGTAGGAAGGAATGCTGTAAATATGGCTATTTTCAGAAATACAGAACAAAATTTGACAGAAAGGGAGAGTGTGTCGTTTGATTTGCTTATCAAATCAGAGAAAACGAGATTTTGAAGGAGCTGATGCTGACTCCAATGCTGTTTATTCAGAATTCTAAGCCCTTCGATCACCAGTTCAAAATGGCTTTTAAGGTTCACAGAAATGCGCATTGTGGAAGAGTCACTCGCGGATTTCACAGCTTTTTTGCACAGGGGTAGATTCATCTTTTAGTTCCATTTTCCCACAATTCCTTGGCAGTGGCCTCACATCCAGTGAGCAATGCCGTGTGGCAGCGGCCTTGCTGCATCATGCACAGACTGCATTTCTTCGCATCCTTCACGACTGACGGCTCACTATTCTGTCCGGTTAAAACTCTGCTAGTTTTTAAATTTATTTTTCTACTCTTTTGTGATTTTGCTTCTAAAATTCTGACAACGTTCATAGGTATTTGTAGATTATGGCTATATCACCATGAAACTGAAAAATTGTACATTTTATTCAGACCAAATACTAAGAAAATTTCTAAAGCAAAGTCCTGGATGTATGTATATGTATGCATATGTTTATGTATGTATATATGTATATAAGCCTATATTTCATCCATCTATCTATCTACTTGCACGTATCTTATGTAAATTATTGATAGGTGCATTTGTGGAAGACAGAGAATCTTCCATTTGTTCTTTCACTCCACAAATGCCTGTGTAAGTTGCTAACTATCCTATGGTGGCAAGGAAAGTGTAAGGTTTTCATTTCTCACCTCAAGTTCACTGTAACAAGACAATAAAAATTAACATGAATAAATGAGTGTAACAATAAAGTTGCACAAAAACTTTGAGCAGACAGAACATTAAAGGTGGAGCAACGACAGAGGGGCGGCCGCGGTGCACTGAGGAGGAAGGCGGCAGAAGCAGAGCTGACCCTCCAGATGTAACACCTCTGAGCTAATGCAAAAGGGCCTTGAAACAGTTCTTCATTTTTCACCAATGTAAGCTTATTATTATTTTTTAAAGTCAGATATACAGAGAAGAGGAGAGACAGAGAGGAAGATCTTTCGTCCGATGATTCACTCCCCAAGTGATCATAACGGCCAGTGCTGTGCCGATCCAAAGCCAGGAACTTCTTCCGGGTCTCCCACACGGGTACAGGGTCCCAAAGCTTTGGGCCATCCTGGACTGCTTTCCCGGGCCACAAGCAGGGAGCTGGATGGGAAGTGGAGCTGCCAGTATTAGAACCGGCATCCATATGGGATTCCAGCACGTTCAAGGTGAGGACTATAGCTGCTAGGCCACGCCGCTGGGCCCCAATATAAGCTTATATACTCATAAAGTCGTAGCTTTTTTATGTTTTTTTTTCTCTAATAAAATAGAAACGTATTTTTGTAGTCAAAACGAAATGGTCAGTATTTGCCTCTGAAGGAAACTGTACCAATTATTCTCTCCAGTAAAATTGCAGTTTTTAGCTTACTAATTTTAAAGTTTGACCGTTGGCAATCCCCACTTATAAACCTGGCCTTGTCAGTCATTATCAGTATGAAGGATAATCACACATCATTAGTAATTGAACAACAACTTGTAGAAAAAGACCAGGATCAACAAATTTGAAGAAAATGCCACAGCAGAAATAGGGGATTTAAGAGAAAGAAAACAAAAGAAGGGGCCCAGCACGATAGCATAGTAGTTAAACTCCTCTTCTTGCATGCCCCAGCATCCCATATGGGCACCGGTTCTAATCCTGGTGGTCCTTCTTCCCATCCAGCTCCCTGCCTGTGGCCTGGGAAAGCAGTCGAGGATGGGTCCAAAGGGTCCAAAGCCTTGGGACCCTGCACCCACACGGGAGACCTAGAAGAGATCCTGCCTCCTGGCTTCGGATTGCCTCAGCTCCAATCAGCGGCCGCTTGGGGAGTGAATCGTTGCACAGAAGATCTTCTCTGTCTCTCCTCCTCTCTGTATATCTGACTTTCCAATAAATAAATCTTAAAAAAAATTTGACCCACAATATTGCAATTCAAATATTCCAATACAAAAACAAGGAATTAGAAAAAAGAGAAATGTTAACACTTGTATTTATATAAAAAAGATATCCATAGATAATAACAGAAGTGTAATAATCAAGAAATATCTCTTTAATTTTAAAGCATGGATACAAGTAAACTATAAACAGAAAACGAATTTGAAAACCACAAATCGGTTCTAACAAAAGATAGAAAATGAGCAGCGTTCTGATAGTCTATTTTAAAATTTTAAGTCTAACTAGGGTGCTCTAATTCTAAAATAATGAACATTTATTATTTTTATACTAATTAAAAAGGTGATAAAACATCAGGAAAATATATTCAAGAAAGCTCTGTCTCAAAATAAGATTTCTAAATTTGCATTTGATCTTAACACTGAGTATTTACAACAGAGGTGAGAAACAATTTCTGAATTACTGAGTACAATAATGCTGTTGTTGTCATTGATTTTCTATAGTCAAACATGTACTACAGAAAACATTTCAGTGCTTTGAGCTTAGGTAAGCAACATACAGGAACAAAATTCTCCCAGCATTTTGCTAAATGGAGTTGACGTGGAGTCACCATCGTTGTTAAAGAAGAAACACTTTGTTGGATTTAATTTTGCCTGAGTTCTCCTCCCTGTTCTATTCCTGACCTAGTCATACTCCAAGTCCATGCAAATGTTCAAGCCACAGGTGATCCTCACAGCTTTTAGACCAACAGTGCTCCTCCGTTCAGTGCCAACAGGTCTCTGCTAGGACCAGGCTCTTTTCCTGTCAACAGTCAGCTCAGACCACAAAACAGTTTTGGACAAGACGGGCTTGTCAACTTTGAACTGCATCATCTTTTGTTTGTTTTGCTTTTCCCTGTCTGATCCCTGTGAGCAAAGATCATCATAGATTCAGGGATAGGAAAGGAAATCAGATGTCTGCACCAATTAGGATAAAGTGGAGAACAATGGTTGAGATCAAATCAATTAATGCACAAATGGCTTCTCTGATGTGATCCCAACTGACCACAAGCAAAAAAAAGGTTCACCGGAAAAGGTCAAATGATTGATCAAACAAATCAAAATTTAGCCATTAAAAAATATTTGAAATACATTTAAAATAGAAAAGTAATAACATTTGCAGCAAAAATGACAGAAAATAATGGACATTGTATTGTATGACCACATCTCACAATTTAATAAGATAAAATGTCAGTCAAAAAAGATGAGTGAAAGGAAACTATATGCCTACAAATGCACAAATTCATATACACATTGATCATATTTTTAAATATCTGTGACTATTAACAGTCAACAAAAAAAGTAACATGCAGGTGCTGACACTGTGGCACAGCAAGTTAACCCGGTACTCGGAAGGCTGGCATCCTCTGCTGGATTACGGGTTATACTCCCAGCTGCACTGCTTCTCATTTTAACCAGGCGGGAAGTCAACAGAAGGTGGTCCGTGTGCTTGGGCCCCCTGCCAACATGCGGAAAACCAGGATGGAGTTTTGCTCCTGATCTTGGACTGGCACAAATCTGACTATTGAGCAACTTGGGGAATGAACTCACAGATGAAATCATGGTCTCTTTCAATACACACACACACACACACACACACACACACACACACACACACACACACACCTGTCATTCTGCCTTCTGGTGTGTGTGTGAGTGGTGAGCATCCAAATAGGACAGTATTTTTTTTAATCTCTTAATTTTTTATTTTGAAAAATGAAATTGCTGATACTGAACCAATCTCATCCATATTGAAGGCTTCACCTCTTTTGTGTAACTGGTGGAAGCTGACAAGTTCAATACACATCTTGATAACATATATCCACAGTTTAAAAAATGGTGATTTATGAGCATAAGGCTCTACATAGAAATACCAAAAGCACAGTTTCAAGGTTATTCAATATCAGGTCATCAAAACAGTAATACAGGAGAAACCCAGTAATAACCGCAGGAAGTCCGCCGACTGTTCCTCCTCAGCCGCCGGGCTTCCAATCCTTCCGACTTCTGAGCCGAGTTGCCAGCATCGGCCGAGCAGTGCTTCTGTGGCACAGGTGTCCAACTTCTGAGGGCTTCTAACTTTGTTCTCTTCGCTTTCCCCACCAAGTTACAAGTAATGATTACTCCCTAGTGTTAATCCCATTGTAACCATTTTCTCCTAGCTTAATGACTTCATATCAAAGGAATATTGAGTCATGGAAAGATTGTAATTAATTTTGTGACTAACTGCAGAAATGGAATGTGTCTGATTTCTTTTTCCTGGTGGTTAATCAGTTAACCCAACACTACTTATTAAAACATCTAAGTTTTTCTGGATATTGTTCTGCCAAATAAATTATATAATCGACACATGAGACTGCAGACAAAAGTATTTAGTACATGAAAAAGACAGTACTTAAATCGGTGGGGAACAAATTTTTGTTGGGGTGAAGAAGTTGTGTGTGACACAGGAACGGAAAGCTAGCTTTATTTCCCCAAGGAGCTCAAGTGTTGCTATAGTGCCCCCTGCAGGTACAGATTAACAGAAGACAAACAGAAAAAAATATATATACATGTGGCTGAATTCCATCACGCAAACTGGGTCGTGGAAGATGGTTGCTAAGACACATATGTTTAATAAGTCACTACTTAGTCTTTTACCATCACAAAATAAGTGTTGGCATGGGTAACGCTTTGCATAGATGTTCTCATGTATGTGTCAACAGTTTTAAATAGAAATGAGAATTGTTGTGTCAAAGTACAAATAAAGTATATTGCCATATTCTCTTCTGGAATTTTTTTTATCATTTTGCATTTCCAATCACAATCTGTGAGAGTGTCAATAGCCAGAGATTCGTTGATATATACTGTTACACTTTTGGATTTTTGTCTAATCGATTGTTAAGAAACAACATCTCATTTTAATTATTTTTTCATTGTGAGAAATTAAAATTTTCATATGTATTATTGGCATCTTTTTCTGTAAACTATTCATATTTCCTTTGATCAATGGTCTTCTCCACTCTCAGAAACATTTTTAAAATTTGTTAAAGATTTATTTTTTTATTGGAAAGGTGGATATTCAAAAAGAAGAAGAGACAAAGATCTTTCATCCGTTGGGTCAATCCCCAAGTGGCCACAACAGCCAAAATTGAGCCAATCCAAAGTGAAGAGCCACGAGCTTCTTCCGAGTCTCCCGTGCTGGTGCAGAGTCCCAAGGGTTTGGGCCAAACTCTACTGCTTTACCAGGCCACAAGAACAGAGCTGGATGGGAAGTGGAGCAGCCAGATACAAGCCAGCACCCATATGGGATCCCAGAGCATGCAATGCAAGGATTTAGCCACTAAGTTATTTATTTGCTGGGCCCTCAAAGACACTTTTATGTATGTAAAAATAACTTCCAAGATATTAACATATTTTTCCATTTAGTAATTTATGCTTTTCTTTGCTTATTGTGCTTTTAAAATATTTTCAACGAAAAATACATTCATTATTATGGCTAAATTTATTACTTTTTCTTATTGCATCAGGCTTTTGATTCATTTTCAAGAAACTTTCCTCACAGTTATTAGAAAATATATCCATGATCTTGTACAACGTAATTTTTCATTAACAACTCCAACCAAGTTTGAGTTTATCCTATCCACAATGTGAGAAGTGGGTACAATTGTATCCATTTTTTTCTTAGGATTAAGTACTATCCCGCACTATTGCATCAAAATCTTTCTTCATATTTTTGAAAGATGCCTTTATCACACTTTTACATATGTGATAATGCCCACTTCTTTGTACTCTATTAGTCTAATATAGCTTCTTTAGTGCATAACAGCAAAATATTTTAGACATAACTCCATAAAAATTTGTAATAATAGAGCTAAGTCTACTTCCTGACATTTTGTGTGTCCTGTTCATTTGATCTTTTAAATCAATTTAATAAATAACTAACTTCAAAGTAAAAATAGTATTTTGCATGAAAGCTTTAATGCTATGAATCAACTCAGTAAAAATTAAATTGAGTGAGGCTGAATTTTTCTATCCATGAACATGGTACTAAGTATCCTCATTTGTTCATATTCATTGTGTGTGTGTCTGTTTGTGTAAACACACACACATTTGCTGGGTGTAAGCGTACTTATACATAACCTAACCCTCTTTTGTAAATGAAATGGTCTCATCCATATCTTTTTAACGTTCATCTGATGACTTTGTAACTTGATACAATCCCAAAATTCTGTTTACTCTCAATGTATTGTTTTACTTGCAAATAATCTTTCCATCTGCAAATAGACTAATTAACCTAATTAATAAATTAATAAATCTAATAAATTAAGCTAACTCCTTCCATTTTTAAGCAGTATCTGCAAGAAAATGCCTCATGGGAATGGAAAGATACATCATGCTTGCATTTCATCTGAAATTACTGGGAAAGCATCCAAAGTCTTTCTGTCATTTAGATGCCACCCTAAAGATCACGATCAACAGACATAACTCAAAATGTTTATAAAATATGGGGATTTAAAGATGTTTATAAAGAATGACAACAAAATTCCACCTAACTCTGGTGAGACCGGCTTACATATAGAAATTTACAAATAACTTCTGGTGAGGTTGTGGGGGAAAGGCGCCCTAATCCACTGACGGTGGGGATGTAAGCTGGTACAACCACTATGGAAGTCAGTACGGACAGTGTTCCGGTTACTGAGAATTGATCTACCATGTGACCCCGCCATCCAACTCCTGGGACTGCATCAAAGGAAAACTCAATTTATATTCAAGGAGAGACCCACAGCAATATGTTGATAGCAGTAAAATTAATGATAGTGAAGACAATCAACCCAGATACCTGTCAGTACAGAAATAGATAAAGAAACGGTTACATCTACTCAATGGAATACTACTTAGCCATAAAAAGAATGAGATCTTGTCATTTGCAACCACAAGATCCAGCTGCAAACTATAATGCTTAGTGAAGTAAGCCAGTCCTGAAGGAAAAATTCATCTGTTCATATGTTGTCTTTGACGTGAGACAGCCCTTAGGCAAAGTATATAAACATGTACATATACACATAAACATATGTATCCATATATTCATATAAATGAACTGTAAAAGTAACAATAACTGGGAAATGGAGATACTATGCAGGGTGCATCTCTATGCTAAAATAAAAGTAGGAGTCCCAAGGAAGCTTACAAATACACCTCTATATTACGAGACTAGGTTTTCTACTTTGCCTATATTTACCATGTCATGACAAATTTAAATATCAGAAACTTAGGGCCCAGATCTATGGCTCAATGACTAAATCCTCACCTTGCAAGTGCTTGGATCCCATATGGGTGCCAGTTCATGTCCCAGCTGCTCCACCCCATTCAGTTCCCTGTTTATGGCCTGAAAAGGCAGCAGAAGATGGCCCAAAGTCTGGGGACTATGGACCTGCATGGGAGACTGGAAGAAGCGCCTGGCTACTGGCTTCTGGTTTTGAATGGGCTCAGTTCTAGCTGTCTTAGCCATTTGGGGAGTGAACCAGCTCATAGAAGATCTTTCTGTCTCTCCTCTTGGTTAAAAAAAAAAAAAAAACACCCTGTTTTACTAGTAAGAATAAATAAATCTTTATAAAAAAACATAATTATCAGAAACTTAAACCTGTAACATATACTAAGAGACTATGGAACAGAATAAAAACTCAGGAAGTGAGTCCACACATGTACAGCCAACTGATCTTCAATAAGAGAACTGAAAATAATCCACCTCTTCCCAATTTTTCAAAAATGCTCTTGGGACAAACTGTATTTTTTAAATTTAGAATTAAGAAACAAAATCCCTACCTAACACCCCATACAAAAATCAATACACAGTCAATCAAGAATATATACCCAAGAGTTGAAACATCAATTAAGTGGAGGAAAACATTGGGTAAACACTGCAAGACATTGGCACAGGCAGATTTCTTGGATAATACCCAAGAAGCACAGGAAATAAAGGCAAAAAAGACAAATGGGATTGCATCAAACTAAGAAGCTTCTGCACTGCACAGAAAAAATATTTAACAAAGTGAAGATGAAAAAATATATGCAAGCTATACATCTAATAAAGAATTAATACCCAGAATATATAAGGAGCTCAAGTAACTTAACACCAAAACAAATAATCCAGTTCAGAAATGGACTAAGCTTATGGAAAGGTATTTTTAAAGAATGAAACACAAAAAGTCAAAAAATATATATGAAACAGTGCTTAGGATCAGTGCTTACCAAGGAAATGCAAATAAAAATGTGCAATGAGGTTTTACCTCACCCTAGTTAGAAATGCCATCTCATTGAAACTAAAAAACCAGCAAATGCTGGTGAGGATGCACCACTGGCAGCAATGTAAACTACAGCAACATTTACAGAAAGCAGTATGAAGAGTCTTCATAAATCTGAAAATATATCTACCCCAGGACTCAGTCATCCCAGTCCACACATTTTCCATCAGATGGTTTTAATAGTTTATTTTTTATGTTGCTTATGTAATGATATTGTTCCTACAACAAAATAAGTAATGTGTATTTAGTTAAGTCAGAACTATATAGATTGGGACAGAAATTGAGACAGAGCTGGAAACAAGCAAACAAAAACATGAGGGACTGTGACACTGAACCTTATAGGAATAGATTAAAAAATAAAACACAGAGAAGGCAAGAAATTCCATCTACTGCTTTGCTTGAAAGTCTGTACTTTCCTGCTTTCCCAACTTCAACTTGTCAAAAACAAAGTGTTTAGAAACTGTCCAAATCTATGCTACAATTTTGTTACACAAAGCTCTTGATAATTGTACGTTATTTACTGCAGACATTCTATATATAGAAACATGATACTTCATTCATATGTTCTAAGATGTAAAGAGCAATCCTAAAGAGAATTTACAGAAGCCACACAAGTTTTAAGCTAGGAACAACCTTTCCATTGTTCAAGTTTAATCATGTGAAGCCTTGTGTGTGTCCATATCTAATCTGCATTTCCCAGGACATAACTTGCTCTTGATAATCAATGATTGTCCAGTGGAATCATAATCTTCATCTTCATCCCAAGAAGTTGCATCATCCATTTAGTCATTTTTTCAAGATAACATTTACAATGGCTTATTGAGGATTTACCTTAGTTCATTTAATTTTACATTGATTTTTATAAATCACACATTACTTCTTTTACATATATATATAAAGATTTTATATATAAGAAAATAGCAGAATGGGCCTGGCACAACAGCCTAGTGGCTAAAGTCCTCACCTTGCATCTGCCGGGATTCTATATGGGCACTGATTTGTGTCTGTCTGCTCCACTTCCCACCCAGATCCCTGCCTGTGGCCTGGGAAAGTAGCCCAGGATGGCCCAAAGCCTTGGGACCCTGTACCCACCCAGGAGATGAAAGAGGTTCCTGGCTCCTGGATTGGGATCAGCTCAGCTCCCGCAGTTGTGGCTACTTGTGGAGAGAACCAGCAGATGGAAGATCTTTCTGTCTCTCTTTCTCTTTGTAAATCTGCCTTTCAAATAAAAATAAATAAATCTTTAAAGAAAGAAAGGGAGGGAGGGAGGAAAGAACAGGAAAAACAAGCCAAACAAGTAAGGGGGGAAATTAGGCTATGAATACTCATTTTTTTGGTATCCAAATCCATTCTATTTTAGGCAAATGTCATTAATGCAAAAAAATCTAGAAAGAACAGTACGTAAAAGCATAACAGACAGAACATTGTTTCAAAACTGCATCTTACTTTATTTTGATAGATGGTAACATTTATATCATTTAAATGTTATTTACAAAGTAGTTTAAACCCTCTTGCATATATTATCTAATACAATATCCATAAATTTCTTCTTTTTTTCTTGTTGTTATATTTGTCAGACACCCATCAGTTATAGCTGTGTCTGTGATTGGAAGGTCTTTCATTTTAAGAAAATGTGAAATGTTTCCATGGAGATCAGCTTGAGATAGCCCAGTGACGAACATCTTAGCTATAATTTCACATTGGTTTCTATGGTTTCCAGATAGGGAAAGAAAATGAAGTTGCAGATTTTTTTTTTGTAATGTAAAAGGTTATTGGAAAATAAGAGATACTGCTCAAATTAATATCATTCCCCTAGAAAAACATCTGCTGTCACTGCAAAACATGAAGCATTTGATGATGAATGCCATGCACGTATTCTTTTCTGCATTCTTAATAAATGAGGAATTATCATGATACTTATTTCCAAAATCAGCAGACACTTAGGGGACTCATTTCATTGTTGACATTTACTTTAGCAACGGATACTAATAAGTGGTTTACTTGTCATTTCCACTTCGCTTTGCCCATATCACACATTTCAACAGACTACACACTACATGGTTCAACGATGTGTAAGACAGCGCTATGACATAGAAAAATACATTGATCTACTGTTTATGTCTGAGACTAACACTCGCATTATTTAGACAAGTGTTCCTGCTATTATTGGTTAGCCTGGATTACACTCAAAGCCCATTAAACTAACTGATCAAACACACATTATCCCTTGGCCCTATTCTACAGCTTGGTTCTTATCGATTCTGCTCATAAGTGCCACACAGCCATACCGTTTATCTCTAGGATTGTCTTAGTAAGTTCGAAAATCTCTAACGAGCAGTATACCAAACACCAAGAAACATAAATTCCACTTCTATTTTCATTTCTGAGTAATTTCCATTTCATTTAAGTAACCACTGGCGGGTCATGTACTTCACTTAGTCAGTGAGGTGAATGACCAGCTTATGTTTTTCTAATACTTACTATAAATTTCACATGAGAGAAAGAAAATATATGTATAACTTGTAATAATCATAACTAGCACACTGATATGGTAAATTTTAATTATCACTCTCCACTTACTGTTCACACTTACTTAGAGCATAGTAGCAAAACAGTGTCACTATCCAGTTTCTCCAAGTACACGCAGAACATGTGTTAAAATGTTCTTTGTCTCCTGACAAGAAAATGTGTTAGAAAACTATTTAGTAATTTTTTGAAGAAAAACGCGTAAGACACCCTTTTCAATAAGCATATGAGAAAATATATGCATTGAGTTTATTTAAAAGCATGGTTTTCAGATGCAAATAGAAAAAAAAAGCTTGCATATGATTCTTTCCAACAAGAAAAATTAGAAACAGCGAAAGCTTTAACATCCAAGTCTGACTCTAAGAAATGAGGAGCAGGCATTTTGTCTAGGGGTTAAGCTGCCAGTTGGAATGTCTGAATTCTTAGCCTGGCTCTGTTCCTGATTCTGGCAGCCTGTCAATTCTCACTCTGCGAGGCAACACATGATAGATGAACCGGTTAGGTCAGTGCAACTCAAATAACAGCCTTAGATTTAGTCCCACATCTTGGTTGCAGCTTGGCCCAGTACCAGTCATATGGGCATTTGGGGAATGAAACAGGGGGGGAGTTTTCTTGTACCCTTTCTCTCTTTGTATCTCAAATGAACAGAATCTGTGATCAACATTTTTAAATGCCATAATTTTAAGTATATATCTACATACATACTTTAAAAAAATAATGGTGATTGGAAAAAATAGTATGCATAAGGTATATAAAAACTCATGGCAATGAAATCAAATAAAAAATTAATCTTGGAATAATAAATTTAGAAATCCACACATACTTCCTCAAGGCATTAATTTTCTTTGAATGTTATGAGGTCCCATGTTGACATGGACTTCAGAACGGTTTCATAACAACAACAACAACAAAACTTATATTTTAACTACATTTTCCACAAACTTTCTGAATTCACCCTCATACCCGTGTATATCTGTAAGACAAACTTATCCAAAAGGATAGCTGCACACACGTCTAAAGAGACTAAGATTTTAAATCCTAATTTCAAATCAGAAATATACTAAGATAAAGGTAAGGAAATCAGTAACTGTCATTTGAAAACACTTATTACATGCAGTATACATTTCCTACCCCTCTTGGCTAAAACTCGCTTTGATTATTTTTACCCTTATTTCGCACAACAACCTGAATTATTGTCCCAATACTTCTACCTTCAGCTTGAATCCTTCTCCAGAATTTCCAGTTATGACTGCTAGCCAATGTAGCATGAAAGTCAATAAACAAATTTTAACAACCAGAGATGCCCAGAACCTAGGCTCAACTGTTTAAAAGTTGCACATTCAAGAAATTTCTCATTAGTCCGAATCCTAACTTAAAATATGTAAACCCAATCGTGATTTTTATTGGCAATGCCCTGATGGTTAGTGATCATGAGCACCTTTTATGTGCCTACTGGCCATTTGTATTTCATCCTTGGAAAAACACCTGTTCAAATCCTTAGCCTGTTTATGTAAACTTGATTATTTTGTTTTTGCTCTGCTTCTTTTTAGCTCCTTATCCTCTGGATATTAATCCTTTGTATCAGATATATGGTTTACAAATATTTTATCCTACTATTGACAATGATCTCTTCACCATGTTCTGTGTACACCTTTCCTGTAGAAGCTTCCAGAATTGACTTCATTTCATCTGTGTATTAGGTCTTATAGCCTCTGCTTGAACCAGTGTTTTCAAGTGCTTTCCCTATGTTTTCCTCTAGTATTCTGAAGATTTCAGATCTTAGGTTTAGAACCTTGACTCTCTGTGAGTTGATTTTACTATGGGGTATAAAGTAGAGGTTATATCCTATTTCTGTATATGGAGATTAATGTCTCCCAATATGACTTGCTGAAGAGTCAGAGAGTGATTTTTTTAATTTATTTATCTGGGGTTTCTAATCTGTTCCATTGGTGGGCATGCCCATTATAATGCCACACCATGCTGCTTTCTTTGATTAGCTCTTCCCTGTAATATGTCACCTTACCCAGTTAGAATAGCTATCGTCCAAAAATTAAAATAAATGGTGAGACTATGGAGAATAAGGCATCCTAATAAACTGTTGGTGGGAATGTAAATTATAACCCTTATAGAAGACAATATAGAGATTCACATAAAGCCTGTAAACAGATCCACCATGAGATGGCCATCCACCCACAGGAACTCACCCAAATAAAATAAAATCAACACATGAAACAGGTACTTGTACCTCATGTTCACAGCAACTCAACTTACTGAATCAACCCAGATGGCCATCAACTGATGACTGGATAAATAGAGTAAGTAAATAAATAAATATATATAAATATATATTTATATATAAATATATATGTACATATATATTTATATATTTTATATTTATTTATATACACATATATGTCATCAGTTGATGGCTGGATATATAATGCATATATACATATATGTAATGTGTATATATGTTATATATATCATTTATGTGTATATGTATATATGATGAAACCCTTTGAAAAACCATGGATAAAATTGGAGACTATTAACATAGAGCACAAAAATACAAAGTAAATGAGTAAAACCAACATCCTGAGATTCAATTATTGCTTTTATAGCTTTGGTCTATAGGCCTTGGGGAGTAGCAATTTTTCTAACTACTACTTGTTGGATTTTTTAAAACATTTTTAAGGATTTATTTAATTATTTTTACTGGAAAGGCAGATTGACAGAGAAGGAGATGCAGAGATAACTTTCATCCACTGGTTCACTGCCCAAGTGGACACAATGGCCAGAGCTGAGCCGATCCAAAGCCAGGAGCCAGGAGCTTCTTCCCAGTCTCCCACGGGGGTGCAGGGTCCCAAGCCTTTGGGCTATCCTTTACTGCTTTTCCAAGCCACAAGCAGGGAGCTGGACTTGAAGTGGATTAAACACAAACCAGCACACACATGGGATCCCAGCACATTTAAGGCAAGGATTTAGCCACTAGACTATTGTGCCAGACCCTGGACTCTTTCATTCAGTGGGGGATTAAACCTGTCAACATAAAGTACACTGAAAGTATGTTATAGATGGCTAAAGGTATAACTGTGTACCAGACCCTGGCTACTAGCTACTGGCTGCAAGTTGGTCAAGAAACCAGAAGGCATACTGTGACAAAATTAACAAGAAATCTGAAAATAGGTGTTTTATAAAGACTTCTCCATGTGTACATCCCATTTCCCATATAAATGGGAATAACAGTAAAAATAATCAGGTAAAAATTATATTTAGGTAGCAGTCTCTTTTCACTCATCCTATGCTTTCAATGGCTTAGTTGGTGACCACCGCAGCAGTAATGAATCTCACACATGAGCTCAACAAGATGACTTGCACTTACACAGGCTAATCTGACTACTGCCTCTGCTATGTTCCCAAATTATGAAAGCAGCAAACAGTGCACCACCATCTTAACACCCTTTCCTAGAGGAAAATAAGAGATCATCCAGTTAATGAATCATTTCCACAAAGGAAAAGGCAGTACGTTGTTCTCATTGGAATAAAAATGCTTTATTTTTAAGACTTTTTTTTTTATTGGAAAGGCAGATTTACAAAGAAAAGATACACAGAGAAAGACCTTTCTTCATCCACTGGTTCACTCCCCATGAGGCTACAATGGCCAGAGTCAAGCTGATTCAAAGCCAGGAGCCAGGAGCCTCCTCCAGGTTGCCCATGAGGGTTCAGGGTTCCAAAGCTTTAAGGCCATCCTCCACTGGTTTCCCAGGTCACAATCAGGGAGCTTGTTGGGAAGTGACACAGCCAGTGCACAAACCAGCACCCATGTTAGATCCCAGCACAGATAATTTTAGCCACTGAGCCATCACATTGGGTCCAAAAATTTCTTTTAAACTTCCTTTACTTCCCTGTAACTTTTATTATAACATACATTATCTATGGACTAGCAGAGTGTTTTACACAGCATCATGGATGCCACATATCCCAATTTAGTAAAACTTTATTGAAACAAAGGGCTCATGTTCATTGGACTCATCTGGTTACATTAAGTTCCCCATTACTGATAAAAAATGGCATCATGTTTTTGTTTAATATTAGTTGTGACAAAAGTTTACACTATCAGCTTGCAATGCTGAGGTACTCTTCCACAATGCTAGATATGGTCTAAAAAAACAACATACTCATGTTGCTATTTTCCCTGGGCTAGGATTAATGAGATTCAGGAAAGGAATCATTACCACTACCGATTTCCTAGAGCAACATTCATCTCCTGTTCTCCTGACTGCAGATTTTACTGGCCTTCACATCTTAGGCTTACACCAGGGTTCAAGAAAAGGGGGCCATTAAACTGGAAATTAAAATGTCATATTGAAAAAAGGTTTCAGTTTATGAGTTGTAGCATTTTAGGTACAAGGATGCCTATTATTGTCTTTATTTGAAATGCAGGTGTGGTCACAAAAGTTTTCATGGATATAAAATTGGCACGGTGAACGTAACAGTAGTTTTCTAACTATCCATTACGCTGAATTCAAAGTACTTTTTTCTCCCCTTCAGATACAGCTTCTCTCGAGCACAAGATGAAAATCTATGAAATAAGGAAGATGGAGATGAAATGCCAATCATTTTATACCTATCTTAAAGCACCAGGAACCACAATAGCTTTTCTAATGATGCCAATCATCTGGCTTGCCCTGTCAAAAAGGAAAGGTTCCTGGGCTTACAGTTATTCAAACACCCTGTTATTCTTCAACTCCTCATTGGGTCAACTGCATATATGGATTTACAGTGAAAGGGTGCTGCTTTCCAGCAGATCATGTCAATCATTTTACTTAAGAACAATGAGAGGCAGGCACAAGTTCCAGTTTGTATTCATGATTACAATGTGTCCTTCCCAGTTCTCATTGGTCCTAGCTCTATCTCTAGCTTTCTTCATTTGTTGTAAATCTTTAATATCAGAGAGAGGCAATAGGCTTGTAAAAAAATTCTCCATGAATTTCTACAATTGTATTCAATCTAATTCCTATCATTAATCCCTTATTCTATGTTATTTAGATGGAATCTGCCTCTGATTAAACACTGGTCAATACAATTAGTATGCAGAATATGCAAAACGCTTCTGCAAATGGGTAAGAAAAACAATTGAAAAGTGCTAGAAGAAATAGAAAACTCAGACTAGGGAACTCGAAGGAAGATCTCTTTCTGTAACTCTGAGTTTCAAATGAATAAATCAACAAATTAGGGAATAAATAAAAAACATTTTAAGCCACTGAGTTTTTGAAATATTTGTGAAACAACAATAGTAGCTAATATGATCTTCAGTCATCACTGCAAACTGAAGTGGTAAACAAGTTCAGTTAGCTTAAGTCACTCAACAAATCCTCTAAAAGCCTAATACAGCAGGTCCTGTTACAGGAATAAAACCATGAAAAACATCCCAAGACCTATGCTTCTGAAGAGTTTCACCCCCAAGAATAACACAACATATAAACAAAGCTGATCTTATGCTGCTGATGATGATGAAAACGAAACATGTAAGGAAACACACGAAAGCAAGGCAAAGTTGTGGCTGTAGTTCTGCAAAGAATAAACAAAAGCTTTCTCCAGAAAGCGGACACATGACTAAAACCTAGAGATGTGTAAGACAGCAGATCCTGCATTATCAGAAGACATGCAAACCATGCAAAGGGATGAACCAATGGAAACATGCTAATGCAGGGAGTGAACTGGCCACTACAAGATCTAGTGGATTTATGTGTCTCCCTGATAACTTCAGCTTTAAGTGGAAAGTCAAATGGGAAGAAGATGGGTGTGGAAGAGATGAGTGGCCTCACGAGATTACATTTTAAAATATTCACTCTCATTGCTGTGGTTAAAAAAAAAAATCATCATAAATGGTGGAGGATGGAGGCAGGAGCTTTGGGTAAGAGCAAGTGCAGAAACAGGAAATCAGCTAAAAATGTTCTTATAATAATACAAGTCACCACATGATATTTCAGATCATGCTGGGAAAGATGAAAAATCATCAGTATACAAACATGATTTGAAGATTCAACAGGATTTGTCAGTCAATCTGTCAGCTATAAAGATGTTTTACCCACTGAATGATACCTACCTAGTACGTATCATTAAACCAAAAGAATCATACTTCATTAATACTACTTTGTAATATTTGTTATTCATAATCCCCATAATCTATACTCATTACTACTGTATCACTTGTAGGCACTATAATTATTATTTTCAAAGACTGACAGTATTTTATTTCTTCAATTACTTTCTCTTTAATGAACAGCAGAAATGTTTACATGACAAGTTGTTTTTGAGACAATTCTGTTAGAGCAACTGAGACAGTTACTCCTCATTCCACTGCACGGGGGTAACTCTGCCAACAGGGGATAGGTTCCATTCTATTCCCATCTGGGTGGTTAAGAAACCCCACGTGACAACACAAAAAGCCGCCCCACTGGCTAGCACAGCATTGCCATATTTCTCATGAAAATCCAGGGAGCATTTCGTGTGGTTCTGCCTTGCCATAATTTGCTGAATGTTTCGAATCTTGAGCCCACTAAGTGCATTTTTGACCAAAAGAAACATCATGATGTGATGGGCTTGCAGCTGCTGGCAGCTACTTGTTTTTCTTGTGGCAAAGAGACCTGGAAAAGCAAACAAAAAGGGGGTTTAAGACATAATGTCCCATATTCAATTTCTTGCTCTTTAAAGTTTTGAGCATACTATGCGTCCAATGAGTTGGTAATCAGGTATGTGAGCTTTAATATAATGCTATACAGGTTTCATTTTAACCCTCCTACTGTTAGCTATGTGGAACTGGGAAAATCATAATTTTTCTTTGCCTCACTGTTCTCACTGGAAAACAAAGACAGGGCTTAGTCCAACTCATAGGCATGCAGTAGGCTTACAAGATAATCCAAAACAAAACAGCAAAGTAACGACATGAAGTCAATGGCAACTTTTCTGCTTACAAAAAATATCCAACGCTTTGCTCTGCAGACTCCAAGCTTACAGTATGGATAGAATGGCTATTTACGTTCACACCCACCTTTCCCCATTAGAGAAACAACCTACCATATATTTACCATCAATGTTAACTTTGTCAACAGTAGAAGGACATTCAGAATCTTTACTATTGTGGGAGACTTAGCCAGAAGAATCTCCCCTGAAGGACCACCAGCAATTGATATGGAGATGAATGAGCATGAAACCTTCTGGTTCACAGGTTTAGATAAATACCTGCTAGAGGACTGGGAGATTGTCCCTTGCTGTTGAGATGTAAATGGCTCAAACCCCTCCTCCCTGGATGCCTACCAGACAACCTTCTTTAAAAGTCTGATGCTGATAATAAACTTTGGCTACTGGCCACCAGTCAGTAGCCCACAGGTTATTATTGTCTCCATGCACCAAATTGTTCGCTGCAGGACAGCGAACAGTCAACAACCACAGGGCAACCACAGTCACACCTCCAGTTTTTCCTGCTCCCTTTTTTCCTCTTGGTTAACACCACTCCTATTCTGCCACCTTTCTATCTATAATACCATCCTGTTCCTATCTACAAACTGAATTCCACTGGCCTTAAAAACATCTCAGCCTAAAAGTTAGCATTTTTGTGACGTCTTCTCGAAACTCCTACAGGGTGAACATAGCTGCCACACATTCTTTAATCCTTCTTAACAGCATCTAGTAGGAAGCATTGTTGTTTTCTAAAAGTTACTTTTAGAGAAGTACGTATTCACAGCAAAACTGACCATACAGGACAGAGGTTCCTTATAACCTCTGACCCCACACATCCAACAGCTTCTCTAAATACTGCCAATTTTCATTAGCATGGGATACAACTATTGAGTCTACACTGGCACATTGTTATCCTATAGGGGAGACAGGTATTCCATAGATCCTGGTCCAGGCTGGATTATGCATATGTCTACTATTACAGTATGATACAAAGTAGCTTAACTGTCCAAAACTCCTTTGTTTTCTGCCTCTTCATTCACCTTTCAGCTTTGTCCTCTAATTTGTAGAAACCAGACTATGTTCTTATTTCTACAGTTCTGCCCTTCTCAGAATATATGGAATTACACAATAGTTGTCTTTTAAATTTATTCCTTCAAGCTAGTAACATACACTTAATATTCACTCCTATTTTTCATGGACTGATACTTATTTGTAGTGTTAAATACTACTCCGTTACTGGTATGAATCTCTATTTTACTGAACAACATTTGCTTGCTTACAAATTTTGAGTATGAATTAAGTTCTGTGTGGGTTTCTAGGTGGGCAAGTTTTCAACTAATTTGGGTAAGTATCCAGGAACACAAATTCTGTATCATGATAATGTTTGGTGTTGCAACAAACTGCTGAACTGTATTCCAAAATGATCGAACTATTTTGTACTCCAAAGATGACTGAACTAACGAAGAGGCTTTCTGTTACTCCCCATCATGTCACCATCACTCGTGGTTTAGATTTCTCAGTGTTTGATTTGCAATCCCATAATGGTTCCTCCAGTGCCGCACTTAATATGCTTATTTCTTATCTGTACGCTGCAATTTTGGTAGTGTCTCCTTTTCTTGAAACATCCATTTTTAAGCCTGGATGTTCATTTTCTTGTGGTTGGATTTTAAGACTCTTCCTAAGCTCTGGATGACAGTGTATTATGAGATACATCCTTTCCATATTTTCTCCTGGTCTGTGCCTTGCCTTGTCACTCTTGTTTTCTTCCATGTGAACAGTTCTTTATTTTTAATATAGAGAGAATAGGTTTTCTGCATTCCACAGGCACAGTTCCAAGAAGATGACCACACTTCCCTCCTTTCCCAGCTCCCTCTCAATCTCTTCATCCATTCTTCACTGACATAATTTTAATTCACTCTATACTTGTAAGATTAAGCCACTACTCTTATTTATAATTTCCATAGAAAACTCCAGTGTTTTCTGTATATCACCTAGAAGCAAAAGTTCTGGCACACATAGAGAAGAAAGTCTGATCCAAATTCTAGTTTTTGTGATAACTTTGAGCTACCCACAGTGTTGGCTACTGCTTCTGCTTGATTCAATTAAGGCACCCAGAAGACTGGTGTTGGATTTTGATGGTCTGATGCTGCCTCATCTCCACAACCATGTCTTCCTTTCCTGAAATGAGTTAGTTAGCTGAGAAGTGCCGTTTTCTTTAGGAAATTATCAACCATAAGCTTTTTCTAAGGCATTGTTGACTTTGACATTCTTTTATTCAAGTTTTAACAAAAATTTGATGCCTTTTTTTAAAAAGGGACTTACTAATTTATTTGAAAGTCAGAGTTACAGAAGTTCAGACAGTGGAAGAGGGAGAGAAAAAGATCTTCACCTGCTGGTTCACTCCCAAATGGCCACAACAGCCAGAGCTAGGCCCATCCAAAGCAGAAACCAGGTACTTCTTACAAGGTCTCCCACATAGGTGCAGGGGTGGGGCTCAAGGATCTGTGCTGCCTTTGGCTCTTTTCCTAGGTACCTTAGCACACAGCTGGATTGGAACCAGGGCAGTCGGGATAAGAACAGGCATCTGTCCACAAAGACTTTGGGCATCAAAGGCAGCAGCTTTAGCTGCTATGCTACAGTGCTGACCTCAACAATATCTGGTTTTTGTTCTTGTTTCAGTTTCAGTAGAATTCAGATTGCTTTGAGAATTTAGGTTGCTTTCAAACTGACATCTTACTCTTAGTATTTTAAACTACCCACTTTTCAGACATATTATAATTTAGTATGGGGGAACAGAGGGTTAAGCTGCCCACTTAATGATGCTGGCACTTCATATGAGCACCAGTTCAAGTTCTGTTTGTTTCATTTCTTATTCAGTTCACTGTTTAATGTGCCTGGAAAAGCAGGAGCTGGTCCAAAAGCTTGGGCCTCTGCGCCTATGTGGGATATCTGTATGGAGTTCTAGGATCCAGGCATTATTCTGGTCCAACCTTGATCACTGCAGCCATTTGTGGAATGAATTAGCAGGTGGAAAGTCCTTTTTCTCTCTCCCGCTCTCATTCTTGCTCTGGTTTCTAACATTTTCGTAAATAAATCCTGTTTTAAAGGTTATCATGGTTTATTTTAATAAAAACTTTTAAAATCTTTACAGTTTTTATTACTACCATTTTGATGTCTGTTTTTAATGGAGAGGGTGAGAATAATAACAGAGAGAGAGAGAAATAGAAAGAGAGAAATGTTGTCCATCTACTGGATCACTCCCCAAGCAGGAACAATGGCCAGCCTGTTCCAGAATGAGACCAGGAGTCTATAGCTCTTCCCAGGTCACCCTAGCTGGTGGTGAAGTACCAAATACTTGAGACATTATCCACTGTTTTCCCAGGTGCTTTAACATGAATTTGGATCTGAAGCAGACTAGCTAGGACTTGAATCAGCACCCTGCTGTAGATGTCAACATCCCAGGCAGCAGCTCAGTGCCCTGTGCCGTATCCCTGACTACTGAAACCATACTACTTTCCATGCACTTTCTGAACCGCCTCCTCTCTTACCAGCATTTACAGAACCGCATATAACTTAATACTTTTGGTTTGAAAATTTCATTGTGAATGGAGGAGTAATACTGTTTATTGCAACCATAGTGGCATCTAAACTCTACTCGTTAAATATCAGTAATAATATTTTCCAGTTTGACACCATAAAAATTTCCAACATTGCCAAATACCACCTGAGGAACAAGTCCTAGTTGAGAACCATCATGCTATACAGAGATAGGTATCTACTCTCATTTTCCACTATATATGACACCATATTGTTTAATACAGAAGGAAAGTACCTTGCTAAGAAATTGTGTTCTCCTCCTCTCAGTAAAGGAATGTAAAAACCATCCATTAATATTTTTGTTAATCAATAATATTCAAAATGCACAGTAAAATAACCTAGATGAATAGTTTATTCATTTGGATATCTGTACCTTCCATGAAAAATAATAAATGTTGAACTAATTTTTCTTTTCCCAAACATGCCTGTCGCAAAGAATTTTTGGATATTTTGCTACGAATGCTTTCTGGTCTCCATGTCAAATGTACCATAATTACACATTCAGAGAAGCAGCCTGAGAATCTGTACCCCTGAGTGATCAAGAGACTTACCATCAGATATGTATTACCCAGTGCCAATAATCTACACCTTTCCAAAGGAAAAAACATCTATAAAAGACTACTTATTTTGTAGGCAACTGAAAAGGCACAGGGCTAACTGGATTCACCACCATCAGTGACCTGCAAGAGTTACAGGGACCCTTCAGGAGTAAGTCAAGCAACAAAAACATCCAGCTGTATTGAAGGATACACTTTAAATATAGCTGTATTTAAGGATACTGTATTTAGGCTAACCGTACTGGAACACTACTCAATTGCAAGACCCTCATCTCTACCTGTTTTTATTTCTACTCTTTTCTTTACAGCTTCAAAATATCAATGTAAAAAAAAAACCATTAAAGAGGCTATCTTCAGAAACGAAAATGCACATAACCTGCAGTGTCTTCAATCCTTTTATGTGTTTGTCAGATGCAATGATGCTCAAGGAGGGATTAGGTGTATAAAGGACAAACTGTCTCCCATCAGGACTACTTAAGTTTTCAGGGTTTCACAAAAGGAAATATGAGAAGCTTGCACAAAGCAATGCTGCTGATGGAAATGTTGAACAATGGTTCCATTTTATACATAATGGCACTATCTCTTGAGTCACTGCGCTGATGGACATTTCAGCCATTTGCTTAAGGCTCTGGTTTTTATATTATTTTATTATGCCTAAAAAGTTACACAAATCGATGCTAGCTGAACAAACAGAAATGCCGATTATAGTAGCTGAGTAGTCATGCTAGAGGGAACAAACAGAGTGAACAAAGAACTCATGAGCTTATGTCTTTAAATATCAGAACAGAGTTACAAGGTATGCACTCTCCCTTACATTACTGCCATGGTCAAAATACAAATGAAGAGCCCCTGTATTTCCCAATTAGAATACCCCCACTTAAAATACTCTAAGTACTCCAAGATGTCCACACTGGGAATGACAGCGTTCATTCAGGCAATTTATTTCTGGCACTTGATCAGATTACCATGGTCACTCATTAAGTATCCATAATATTTTCTTGACTAACAGGAGTTCTTTCAACTGCGCTCACATTCCTTTCTGACAGTCTTTTTTTGTAAGACAGAGTTTAAACAGCCATGGAGAGATGAAGGGTTTTTCTCCATGACACACTGCAAATTACTGGAGTGATTGTAATACCTCTTATTCTGTCACTCAACATCAGGCAGGTGCATTTCCTCAAACTAGATTTGATGTTGTTTTTATATTACAGTGTATTTGAAAAAATTCAAATGGATAATTACATTATTTCAGACAATGCATTTAACTTTTATGAAGTATAATACTGTTTGCTCTCAAAAAATCCCATTAATGCCATTCCACAATATTTCTTCAAAATCATTTGGGAAAACAAAGGAACAGAAAACTTAAATATTTTATCTATAAAATTACTTGGAGTCACTGAAAGACATTAACAGTGTGAGTGATATGCTTGAACCTCAACTGTAGCTTGGACACTACTCTTGTCTAGTTGCAGAAAAGTTTGCAGACGAATTCAATTGTGGACAACAGGGTTAGTTGCATACCTACTGCAAGGTACCAATGAGAAGTAGTAAGGATTTGAAGATGTACAGTTCACCAAAAGTTCTCAAAATGTGTTAGTTCCTTGGTGTACAACCATTACACTCCTGGGTCCACCTGGCCGTCTCCCAGACAAAGCCACAATTCCGCATAGCACTTTACAGATGCCAGCCTGTGAGGATCCACTTCACAGCAATGGAGCCTTCAGGATTTCACATATAAACTGAATACAGGAATTTATTTCACTGCCTTTATAAGAAGGACACTCCACTGCGATGAATAGAATACATGATGTATTCATTTTTACCAGTTGAATACTATTTCAATTATAAAGTGACTTTATTTATAACAGTATTTCCCCTAAGTAAGTTCCTTTTCATTAGTTCTATTCATTAGTTTTATTTTTACTGGAAGTCACTTGAAAAAGGCTCTAATGTTCTCTAAATTTTGGGAAACATGTAACTGCTTATGTATACATGGATTATCTGAGAGAAACTGCAAATTCAGTTGAACACACTGCACAGTTTTCCTTCTGAAACACTCTAAAGCATAAAGGTAGTTTTCCAGAACACCTAGGATTATACCAAAGGATATCTCTGTGATCTCTCTGTTGTTACATCACTGAACTAATTTCCACTGGTTTAATAGTTTCAGAAAGCAATTCACAAACTAAATCACTTACTTGTGGGGACCTTTAATACGTGACTAAAGGAGAATAGGGCGTGTGGTTATCCCAGGGTATCTGAACACTCACAGATAGTAGCAATTAAATGTGGCCTTCATTATGTTATTCTAACTTCTGCAATCTTAATATCTGTGCAGATACTCCTTTCATCTCTACAGCCACCTTTGTGAATTGAATGTCCTATAAATAGAAAATTTTCATGACTATGTATTGGCTATTAGACTTGCATAACGACCCCTCATTGTGTAATTTGAAAATTTCATTTAAATGATGAATTTAAAATGTAGACAATATTCCTGTGCTTAAGTATATCAGTGACACAATTCAGGTAAGAGAAAAGAAAGCAGGTCCCAGAACAATTGCCTAGTGGCTAATGTCCTCACCTTGCAAGTGCCAGGATCCCATATGGCCACTGGTTCTAATCCTGGTGGCCCTGTTTCCCATTCTGCTCCCTGCTTGGGGTCTGGGAAAGCAGTGAAGGATTGCCCAAAGCCTTGGGACCCTGTACCTGTGTGGGCAACCTGGAAGATGCTCCAGTCTCCTGGCTTCAGATTAGTACAGCTCTGGCTATTGCAGCCACTTGGGGAGTGAACCAATGGATCTTTCTCTCTGTGTAACTGACTTTTCAATAAAAATAAATAAATCCTTTTAAAAATAGCAAAGGAAGCATTACAATATTAAATTTTTTAGGTATCAAGATATTTTATTTTCAAAAATATGTGCCACTCTTTCCATTTTGCAGAAAAGCATTTTCAATTGCTAACTAGAACTCAGGCTAGTATGAGTCCACTTTGGAATATATTTTATTGAAATTCTACATTCAGAATGGAATATTACTTCAAAGTAATTTTTTTTTTCATTCCCAACCTAGACTATCTATGCTCTCCTAAATTCTGCTCAAAATACACCTGTACATTCATTCTCTGTAAGTCTTGCTATTGCCATCATCTGGAGAACCACAGCACACTTGCAGAGAAATTCCATTTGTAACAAGAGCACTTCTCAACTCTCAAGTGGGAACTGTGAGCATTTTGCAAGTCACTTACTGTTTCAGTGTAATCTTTTCTGAGTTTCACTTTCATAAAATCTGGAAAACTTTCTGAAAACTTTTAACAAGATGTTGGCCTTTCACTTTTTTTTTTTTCTTGCCATCTTGGGTTCACTATTTGGAAGTAAAAGTCTGGCTCAACAGGCTGACTCTGGTAAGCTGATTTTGCCCCCCTATATGTGCCTCAGCAGAAACAATGAAACAGGATATTTCACCAAACTTTGAGGCACAGTGCTTGCTTTAGTGAAGTATTTCTTTTTAGTTTTTTGTTTAAGTTCCTGAGGCAAGGATACAAAACAGAAAGCAAGATTGAAAAGAAGTTACCTATCTAAAAACATAATGAGAGATAGTGAGAACACAGATTTTTGGTCTGAAATTCTAGTTTCCAATAAGGATCACAGTTTTAGAGTGCTAACTACATCTCAGGTGCCATTTCTATGAACAAATCCAAGAGAGTCTGAAATTTCATAGGCTAAATGGAAATTTACTATTTTATAATTTTTTTAATGTTAATAAATAAAAGTAATGCAACGTAACCATATGAACATTTGTTCACTAGAAAATTGAGATTTCTATCAAGTGACCCATAATTAACAGGCTTAAAACACTTTTGAAAAAAATCAGCTAACCCAAAGCCCACATAACAGAGTCCTGAATGTATTATAAAAGTCACTGAATACTTGTACCCAAAGTATGCTAGTGACACAGCGTACTGTGATGAATGATTATTCACTGTCATCATCCAGTAGTTGAATAAAACTAAGACTCACTAATGCTACCCAGGATTGCAAGAAAATATCATGATGGTTGCTAGTCCAGAAAAAGATCAAACACAAAGTCAGAAATTTCAACAGAATATACATTACTTTTGCATCACTCTGATGTTAAAAATTCCAAGTCTAACATGTTGGAAATTGCCTGCATTCTCACAAAAGATGTTTAATGATATAACAAGTCAAAGAGATAAGCATTAGTAAATACCCTACATGTATTCTATGAGTATTTTCTCCAAATAAATTAACCAAAACTTCAATTTTCATGGTGTTCCTATACATGGAAAAGAGGAGCCCAGGCCTGCCAAGGCAGGAAATGATCTCAAAGAAGTGTAGCTTCAGGAAAAGAGCAGACTACAGACAGGCCTCTTCAGAAAGATACTAAACAAATTAGGCTAATAAGATTTTTTTAAAAAGCACCACATACACAGAGCGCCAGAAGAAATAAGAAAATCATAATTATGTCAAATATCAGGATTATCTCAGAAAGAATACAATATATTTACCACATTCAAAAACATATTTTAAATATTTAAAATTTGCACTAAGGAAAGAAAAATATAAAGGATGACTACAAAAACCAGAAAACCAAATAAATTTTCTAAGCATGTAAGCAAAATTAACAATAGACTAGTGCCTAAATCCTCAACCTGCAATTGCTGGGATCCTACATGGTGCTGGTCTGTGTCCTGACTGCTCCACTTCCATTCAGATCTCTGCCCGTGGCATGCGAAAGCAGAAGATGATCCAAAGCCTTGGGACTCTGCACCCACATGGGAGATCCAGAAGAAGCTCCTGGCTCCTGGCTTCAGATTGGCTCAGTGTCCAGTCACTGCAGCTGCTTCAGGAATAAACCAGTGAACTTTCAGCAACCTTTCTGTCTGTCTCTGCTCTGTAAATCTGACTTTCCAATAATGGCATCTTAGTCACAGTGAAAGAATGAATATGATACTAAATTGGAAAAAAAAAATGAGTCAAAGACCTTTTAGAAACAGAAAAAAAAAAAAGGTTTTTAAAGTATCTAAGTTACAAGAAGAGAACTCATAACATTAGATTTAATAAATTTTACCTTCAAATCAGGACTATTAGGGATTACCTGCTCTTCTGACCCTTAAAACAACTCTGGTCTTCAATTGCCCAGTCAGTTGAGCAGTCCACAAATCAAATACAGGAAAACATCTTGGAAGGTAGATGAGATACTTACACAGCTACCTAAATGTTCTCCTCTCCGGGCCTCACTCTCCCTCAACCAGTGCACTTGTAAATGTTTATAAAACGTTTAGAAAGGATGCCATCACAGCAGAAGCCAGAGCTCCATGAGAACAGCCACTCCTCAATCTCTACCACCTGCTTGTCAGCAAAATCTGTACTGGGGGGAAACATGTGGAGTACAATCTAGATTCCCTCCGTTTCCATGAAGCCAAGAAACCCATTAGGAAACTGGCACAGCATCCAGAGTCACATTAGAAATGACCTTTGCTAAGTACACGATCTCCTCAACCTTCCACATACGCAGTGTGTTGCTTTACTGTGTCCAGATTCCAAGATGGGGAGAGGGGGAATGGAACTATCCCTGTATATCATAACAATATTTGTGTTAGTTTAGGAAATGTGATATTATTAAGTTTGAAAATACATATTTCAAGGGTCAATACTTCCTTTTACTATAGTACGTCTTAAATGAGAATGTTTAGACACAGTATCCCTAGCTGAACTCAAATGCTCACTGCTTTGCTCCAGGGAAATAGCATCTTTACAGCATAACATAATGAATTGGTTTTTGTTCTGCCTTTCTCAGACTGCTGTGAACACAAGGGATTAAAAGTCAAGAGAGCCAGAGAAAAATAAGAAATTCTAATTATAGGCAAGAAGTTGTTGACATGAACACATTACAATAACTAAATATACCTTTAAGAACTTCACTGTTCTCTTTAATCACAACCAACATCTATTGATGCATTTTTAAATAAATTGTTGAGATTGTAAATAGTCGTAAGAATAACAGGAAGAGTTCAGACCAAGAGGTGGACATGGCCCACCCCAGAGTCAGGAGCACCATTCAAGATCAAAGACAATAACACGTTTTTACAAATGTCCAAGACATTTTGTTTTGACATGCGTGAAGGACTAGAATAACAGTAACATCTGTTTATTAGCTGTTTTGTGAAGTCAGCCAAGTTTTAGGGGAACAATACCCAAGAAAACTTTGTGAGAGTATTTCTTCACCTTGACGATCAAATAAGGCTTTCTGAGAGAAATCACTAGACATCCACTTTCAGTTTCTATTTTATTCTTTCCTATTTTCCATCGCCTAATTATAAGAAACCTTAAAAATCCATCTCCCTCAGATAGTAATGTAAAAAGATGGATTAAATGACTGATATCACTGACCAAAATGTCTTGAATTGGATGAAACTTATTTTGAGAAATGAATCTACAAATGTTGTGTTTCATTACACATGCTTAAGTGATTTTTGATGTAGCCTCACTCTATATCTATTTTTCTATCTAATGTGTGTTTGACATATGAAGAGACTTTTAGAAATCCACCAAAATTGCAATATAAACATGCTTATATATGCAATAATTTTTAAAATATTTATTTATTTTTAGGGGAAAGGCAGATTTTATAAAGAATAAACAGAGGAAGATCTTTCATCACTGGTTCACTCCAGAAGTGGCCATGACCCTTAGAGCTCAGCCAATCCAAGCCAGGCACGGGGAACTTCCTTGGACGTACGAGGCAGGCACAGGGTCCTAAAGCTCTGGCCCATCCTCCACTGCTTTCCTACGTCATAAGTAGAGACACAAATGGGAAGTGGAGCAGCCGGAACATGAACAGGTATCCATAAGGAATCCCGGTGCCCACAATGTGAGAATTGTAACTGGGCCATCACACCACGCCCTTGTGCAATAATTTTGAAACCTTTTTTTAGTCATACACATTAGTTACTGAAGACCTTTAAAAGCATGGACATCCAAAATTCTGTGTCAATGTAAACTTTTAACTACATTTTTCAGAAACATTTTGAAGTACTTTTGTATGCATATATATGGATATTGGTTATGCTCAATTTCTGTTTCTTTAGAGTATGCATGTTCATGGTCATCAAGGGAAAGATATTCTGTCTTTGCTGCACTAATTCTTTTTTTTTTTAATTTATTTATGTGTTGGAACGCAGAGTAACAGTGAAAAAAGGAAGGGAGAGTGAGAGGCAGGGACAGATTTCCACCCACTGTTTACATGTTAAATAGCTTTAGGGGCCGGAGTTGGGCTCCTCCGAAGCCAGTTCTTCAGGGTCCTCCATGTGATCGGAAAGGCTCAAGTACATGTGCCATTCTCTATCGCTTTATCAAGCTCATTACCCAGGAGATGGGCAAGAAATGTAGCAGCTGTGACTTAAGCCAGTGCCCACATGGGTGCTGGCATAACCAGCAGTGGCTTTATGGACTTAAGCCACAAAGCCAGCCATATGTTCTTTGTGTTAGACAATCTTTTAGCAGATGAAAAGAATTTTATTTGTACTAATGATGATTTAGTTGTTCTAATCAGTTTAAATTATTTTTCTGAAACCGTTTCTAAAGCACTGTATTTAAATTTCCATGCACATAATACATCCTGCCTTGCTGCTGGCCAATTCTGGCCAACTCCATCAGATTGATTCTGGTGCTCATAATTCAATTTTAGTGTTATTTCATCATACTTATATGTTTACCTGTCTATCTAACTTCCTTCTTTAAAGAAAAGAATTATGCAATTTATAAACTATCAGCTTAACCCACTATGCCACAGCACTGGCCCCTGTTTGATGTTTAAATTACAATTGCACAGGGGTTGCTCTACTTTGTCAGCATATTGTTCAGTGAGAAGTACATTGTTTAAATGCTTTTCCCTAACTGGCCCTTATTGCATGAAACAGCTCTTTACAATATGTATATCTATGACACCTGCACGAACAGCAGGATGGCGGCTGGAGTTGTGGTGCCGAAGGTTAAGCTGCCACCTGTTGAAGTCAGGATCCATGTCACTATTCCACTTTGAGTCCTTGCTACCCCATTTGTTTTTGAACATTGGTTACTATACCTTATTATCACATCTATATCTATTAATATCCAAATGTATCACTTCCAAATCATCACACTGGAATTTGCTTCAATATATGAATTCATGGGAAACATAAATATTTACTATCAAGCAGCATGTAAGGAGAGAATTTCAAAAATACTTTAATGTTCATTTTAACAAATATTTACTGTAGCTACTATATATTGGGTGCAGGGATAGAGTAATGACTAAATGGTAGACTGTGAGTCAACCAACATAAGAAAGTCCTATCCTGTGGCAATAACAAGTGATGATCTAGGCACTACAAGGCATATGTACAGTCTGGAAGACACTGGAAAATGTAATCTGTCTAACCAGAGAAAAAGAGTGCATGATACACCAAAAGTTAGTTTAAAGAAAAAAAAATTGGCCACACTGCAGGCTATGGGTATTCCAGAAACAGCAAAAACGCCATTCCAGCAGGATGGAAGTAAGAAAAACGCAGGTACAGCCAAAATTAAGAACAATATCAGGCCGGTAAGTAGACTTAATTTTAGGGATTTTAGTCTAATCCCTGTGCCAAAACATGTTTACATTTTAATGTCATCTTTATTTTGCAGTGAAATGAACATTTCTTGGACAAAGATAAAAGACATTTTGCCCTTGCCTCCTGGTGTGAAGTAATGGAGAGATGAACACAAAAAGGATGATTTGAAATTAAAATTAGGCAATAGTTTGAAAATTTTGCAATTCTTCCCAGGATCTCCATGAACAAGACTTTTCCTATCATAATTTCTCCCAAAAGGAGTTAATCTGGGTAGTGTTAGAAAATTAATTCCTATCACCTTAGGTTTTCTTTAACACTCAGAAAACCAGCTTATTTGCTGAATTCTCAATCTTATCCAAACTTTTAACAGCAGAGTAACACCTTGTCAGTGAGAGTAAGAAGAGCTAACAAATTCCAAGTCCTGTTAATGTCTGATACAGGTATCATCCCTAACTATACAAGTTATGAAAATCAGGAAATTTTTGTATTTGCAGTTAGTTGATATCACTTATGAAAACTAGAAATCTTTTCTTTGGCACAGGACATGATCTGGACAAAAATCATAAACTTATCTTCAATTTTTTAGCTCTCACTCATTTATCTTAGAATATGTCCCTATTTTAATCATAGCCAGATCTCAACTATAGCCCAGTAAACACATCACAACATCATTGATTATAGACAAGATAAGGTACAAAAAAGATTTTGATGCTACAAAAACATTAGAGTGAGCATTATGATGAACACTATTTCATTAGAAAGTTCATGATTAACAGCCTTTGATACTAAAGATAGAAAAATTAGAAAAGAAGCATTGGAAACCAAGTAATTTGCCTATCTTGGTATTACTAGAAAAAAAACAACTGGGGTAAAAATCTCAACCCTAATCCAACAGAAGACCTCAGGTACCCCTTCAAAGATGTAAAGAAAAGCAAGTGTCATAACATTTCAGGCCTAATTCTATGGAAACCTTACAGGCCTGTGGACAATCCTAGGCAGACAAGATCCCGGCCTTAGGACTTACAGAAAACACAGAAGAGACCCTGTGAAGACAGAAGAAATAGGTTATTTTTTACACAAGGACCATTCAACACCCCCAGAGCATTCTCTATTCCTTTTCCCTACACTCCTGAGGTAGCACCAACAAACCCTCTCTGTTCTTGACACTAATGTAGTCTGATAACAAGGAGTTGGTACCCTTTCCCTGACCCCAGTATGTCCCTCACACGTGCTCACCTCTATAATGATTAAGAAAAGATTAATGATAAAAAACATATTCACATAAGGTTCAAACAGCATCATGTTATCTCACTGCATGTGTACCTGTCTTCTGTATTACTAAATTAACAGATCTCTATTTAAAAATAGATTGGATAAATGGAGGACAACCTGTGGAAAACACTATATCATCCCTGGCTGGAACCCACTGTGAAAAAAATTTAAACTTAAAACAGCAATGATTTTTCAAAATTCTCTATCATTATTGGAAAATGAATTTGAAAGGGTTTTAGAAAGATTTTACTCAACAATATATCAAATTTGTGGTGACATTCTCCAACACTCATCTATCTGAAAATCAGATACATTTCTATCACTGCTGTGCTTACAACACTTTTGTTCACATTCCATTACCTTACTTGACCCAAGCGGAAAGTACCATCAAGCACACACAGCTATTGATACAAGAAAGGTAAAAGTGGAACCAAATGGTGAGGACACAGAAGGAACCAGGATCTTCTTCAAATAAAGAGTATAGGGCAGAAGAGGTGACACACATGAGCGAGGAGCAGTGCTTGTCTGCAGCTAACAGAACCCTTCCACCTGCCAACTTAATACTCTTTCTTGTGCTAAAAGAAGGAAAATAAAGAGAAAGAATTCAACTCCCCATACCTATTTGGCAGGATTAAAAAATTATATATGCAAAGACTTTAACAAACTGACTGATACACGGTAAACATACAATACATGGAAGGTATTGTTTTCTTTTGAAATTCAAACAACTTCTCTTTGGCTTTATTTTCATTGTTAAAAGGAAAAATATATGACTTAGAAATATAGGAAAAAAATGTACATGAACAAAAGAGTAATCCTGAGAACTTGAATTCCCACTGGTAAAATCACTGAAAATATCTTGCCTTTCATGCTCTTTTTAACTTATTGAAATGTTTAAAATACATTATAAACATGTAATCATGACAATAATCATAATTTTATGCCAATACTACAAAAAACATACATAGATGCAACCCTATTGTGAATTAATTTTTAAAATATTTGTAAGTAATTATTCAATAGGCATAAATATAACTAAATATTAATGTACTTTTTTTGCTTTTACTTTATGGAAAAATGACAGAATCATTTGTAGTTACAATTCCAACTGGTTTTTTTTTTCATATTTGCATAAAATAGGCACTTATTTAAAAATACATCTTTTTTTCACAAATTTTTGAGAAATGTAGATGTATTTTCTGCTCTTCTATTTTACTTAGATTCACTGGTTGCTGAATTCTTCCCCTCTAAGTTCACAGCATGGCAGTAATTAAATCTGAAGAAGGCTACATTTTCTAAAGCTGAAAAAAACTAGGGAGACGCTGTCCTATGTCCCTGGGAAGAAAGCAGCCACTATAAATGATGGTTGGAAAAACGGTTGTCTGCACAACTCCTTAGTCCTGGAGACCAACTCTGGTCCCTAAGGATTCAGAGATCTCACAGGACTCTGAGGGAGGACAGCATACCCAAGACACTTCAATCCTAGCAAATAACCCACAGTTACTAGTAAGGCTACAGTTGCCATTCTGGGTTGTTGTGCGTTGCAGTACTTTCTGCTACTTCTTGGTTGTTCACTAATGCTTTCTAGTCATCTTGGCCAAAATATACTTATTTACTAAATTGTTCTTTTTAAATTATTATTTTTTATTGTTTTCTGTGATACAATTTTGAAGACAGAGGTATTTCCACCCTTTCCCTCCCACCACTTCCCCCCATATTATTATAGCAGTACAGTCCTTCAGTAACTGCTACAAGTTTAACACTCTATTTAAGTACATCAAGACTTGTAGGTACAGGCAGTGGTAGAAAATCTAACATGATATTGCCAAGGTATGTTTAACTTTTCACTGGGAATCCTCCTTTTCTTCAGTACAGCTGCCTGCTGTAACGTATCTTTACTTCCCAGTACTAGTCTCCATTATACAGCTCATTTAAGAGAATATACGTATATACTTGTTCACCTATATGGCTACTTATAAATTGTATGAATGTTACCTTATATTACACAGAACACATTGTATTTGTCCTGTTGGAACTGCTTTATTTCACTGAGCGTAACAGTCTCCATCACGTAAAAATCTAACACATAGGAAGTGGAGGAAAAGGTACCCTAATCCGCTGCTGGTGAAAATGTAAACTAGGGCATCCATCAAGGAAGACGTAACAAAAATTTCTCCATATCTGAACGTGAATTCACTATATAGTCCAGCCATCCTACTATGGGGAATTTATCCAAACAAAATGAGATCAGAATATGAGCATTATCTACTTATTTTTTTTAAATAAATGTACACTTTGGCTGCATGACTTACCTATCTTCATCAACAAATAAGGATAGATTTCTACTCAATATAATAAACACATTATATAGCATAAGCAAACAGTTATTGACAAAATACGAATTTAGTTTGGTAAAAAAACATCAACAATTTATTCATTGCTCATCAAAAAGTATTAATCAACTGAATGATGGGACTAACATAACTAGCTAAGATGGATTCTCATTTGCAGGCCCTGAAAGCAGAGACATTTACGAAAGCAAATAAATGGGAAGTTTTATTTCAGATTTGTAATGGCATGTACCGTTTCCACTCACATCCCATTTGTTGGCACTCAATCACCTGGCAATGTCTACTTGTAGGAAAGCCTGACAACTGCCTACTGCAGTAAGCAGAGAATCAGAGCAGAAATTTCATCAGCAATGCCCACAACATCATTAACACTAAATTTTGAGGTCTGTGTCCTAACACTGTGTAAGTCTCACTGTCAGTTTTTAAAACTTATTTGACTAAACTGTGGCTTTTCTTTGTATAGCAAACTTGGAACAGTTGCAAATTTCAAAACTAGAATTCCTTTTCTTTTTTCTTATTCACAAGAGAAGCTGCTTTGTACAAGCTAATAAAAAGCTTCTGCTTACCAATCTGTAGCATCAATTCATATTGACATGCAAACCAGGAAAAAAAAAGTAATACAGAATGTTTCTCTTCACATGTACCCTTCCTAAACAAAGTCATCCTGCTACAACTTTTCCAAAGTTGTAGTTATCTTAAGGACAGGCTAGAGGAGATTTTCAACATAAAATATTTCCCTAAGGAATAGTCCACTCATTATTTTTTAAAAAGATACTTTAGAAAAGTTTCCTTTTTAAATTCTTGTATGCAAAACTTATACTAATTGCAGTAAACTCTTGGAAATTAATGTTTTCAACAAATTACATTAAAAGAACTATAACTTTTCCCATATTCTTATGAACTGATCAGAATCTTTTATTGAAGAAATCTCAGCATTAGTTATGATTATTTGGAGTTCTGCTATTTTAGATGCTATGGCATGAGAATGCGTCGGTAGAAACCCTAACACTGTCATGCTTTATTCTCTTAGTCTGCCCCCTCCCCCCAAAAATTAGTTTCAGTTTAAGAAAATGTCAGTTGAGAAAAACAGATTTTTTAGACAGTAATCAATGTTCTGAAGTTGACGGCTGGACTCTTTTAAATAATGCATTACCAATCAAGCTTATAGAATACATACAAATAAGACTATGTGGTTAGCAAATTCACACTGAATTGTTTCTATGTAGAATGCACAATAGATTCATATTCAAAATTATTATAACACATCATGTAAACCAAAAAATTTCCAGAGATTCACACTGTAAATTAGAAAGTTCTGGAGAAGAAAAAAAAAAAAAAACTTTGACAAACCCTGCATTCACCTACACAAATGCATAAATGCATGTTAAGTGTGCTCAAGTGGTGAACCAGAAACACACAATAGAAACAACACTCTCAACTGTACTTTCCTATTCAGAGAAATACATAATTCTTTCATTAAAATATCCCTTGGATGTGTTATCTGAACAAGAAGGATTCTTACATAGGGATTCAGATAATGTTTCATTGCCCTAGAAGCAAGCTTTAATCATTAAACTTTCTTTAAAAGATTTTTTTAATTGGAAAATCAGATATACAGAGATGAGGAGAGACAGAAAGATCTTCTGTCCACTAGTTCACTCCCCAAGTGGCCACAATGGCTGGAGCTGAACCGATCTGAAGCCAGGAACCAGGAACCTCTTCTGGGTGTCCATTGTGGGTACAGGGCATCAAGGCCTTGGGCTGTCCTTGAGTGCCTTCCCAGGCCACAAGCAGGAAGCTGGATGGGAAGCAGGGCTGCAGGGATTAGAACCTGCACCCACATGGGATCCCTGCTCATGCAAGGCTAGGACTTTAGCTACTATGCTACCACACCTGGCCCTCATTAAACTTTCTATAATACAAATCAGTTTCCTAGCTGATTTCATTTCACTAATATTAATATTTAATTTGACATTTCTATTATCATAAGGTACTGGATAAATAGTTGGGTGATTTGTTAAAACACACAAGGACCATCACCCTATTCTCTTTTCCCTCCTGCTTGATCATAAAGTCTCTTAACTATTACATTAATACAATCCAGCACAGTAGCATCCTGGGTAAAACCACCACTTACAGCACCAACATCTCATATGGTCACCTGTTCAAATCCTAGCTGCTCCACTTCCAATCCAGCTCCCACTAATGTCCCCTGAGAAAGCAGCAAATGAATGTGTGCCTGCTTGGGCCTCCGTATCCATGTGGCAGACATGATGCAGCTCTTGGCTCCTGACTTCCCTTCAGCACATGCCCAGCTGTTGTTGTCACTGGGGCCACAGACCAATCACGAAGATCTCTTTCTCTCTCCCTCCTTTTCCTCCTCCCCCCTCACTGGTCCTTCCCCTTCTCTCTCTCCTCGGCCCTCTCCCTAGCTATCTATCTACCTGGCTCTGCCTCTCCCCCTCTGTAACTCTTTCAAATAAATAAAATTTTAATAAAGAATTGTATGAATAAAAACTGTAAGTCTATCTCATTTAAAATAAATTGAACCCATCACGGAAACTGTGTATGTAGGCATGTAAAACAGAACTAAATCATGAGAAACGCCCAGGCAGTAACGAGCACCACACTGTGACAGTTTATTCACTGAGCCTATGTTGAAGGCTTTGTGGCTTATTTATGAGCGTAAGGCTCAAATAATTTTTTCAAGTGGTAGATAGGTTCAAAATTTTGTTTTAATTTGCTCTTTAAACATAGTGTATGAAGAGAAAGAATGATTCAGTCTTAGTATTTTCACATAGGTCTTCACTTTAAAGTGGCACACTTTTAAGAGGGACAATAAAAGAGGTGCAACTCAAGGAAAACAAGTAAATTTATACAACAATTATTCAGATTAATTGGTTAACTAATTACATGATACTCTTCTTCGCAAGATTGTCAAGTTTAACCTGTGTGTGGAGAGATAACAGCATTGCTAATGAGAGAACATGTACTAAATATTTACCAAGAGGTAGGCACTCTGATGGCTGATTTGCAGGAATCATTTTAGATCATTATAACAATCTGTGATCCAGACAGAGTCATCATCACTTTGCCTGTCCACTGACGAGGCAACTGACTTTGGGGGAAGTGAAGCAATCCTACCGTCAAGGAAGGCCAACAGTCGAAGACCTGTCTACTCAGCCCCTTAGTGCTCCAAACCCATGATCTCCCCAAGGTAACATGCCGAACAAACTCAAGCAAGAGCTGAATACTGATATTTTTCAAGATCCCCCTTTCTACTACTGCTAATTTTTAATTAGGCAACTTTAATTTTTAACATAGTATAAGCTCCAAACACCTTGAATAACTGCACAATCAAGGTTCACTTATGTCACAGAGTAAATAAAATTTTCTCAAATACTTTCTGCTCTTGAGCAAATATAGCCCAAATAGGTCTTCAGTCTGGTTGCAGAACTGGGTTCAGTAACAGTTAAAGGAAGGCAGGAGATGCAGATAAAACGTCAAATGGTGGCAGCTTCAAGCAGGCCAGATTTCAGCAAAACACAAAAAACACCTCAACAAGAATTAAGATTTGACAAACATCCAACATCAAAAAGCAGAGCTGCTTCTTTTTGTTTTTCTCTGAATACTATGCAGAGGCTTCCAGTGCATCTTAATACGTATATCACAAAGGTTAATTACACCAGCATCCACACAGCAAGGACCATTTGAGAAACAGAAATAAGCAAGGGTAAAGACAAAACTGAGGGTCAATTCTCAATTACTCAGTGTCCCTGCATGCAGTCAGTGGCCTTTACTGAATCTTCTGTCTTATTAATTGTGTGCATATCCAGCAGAAGGTGGCAGGGTCAGTTTGTCAATGTCTTCTTTGGGGGTTCACTGTTCAGAGTTCTATAGTGAACTTTGTAATTACATGAGTGTAGAAGACAGACTTTTAGACCTTAAATGCATTTCAGCGTGATTCAAACACACACACACAGAAACGTGCTTATTACTATGATAGGTACCCTCTGGGATGTGCATATTTGTATTTGCATGAAGCATGTCACAGATGTTATATCAGTCTCATTTATTACCCAAACCTCTTTGCTAACCACTTCAAACATGCCAGTGTTTTAGACAACACATACTTAGCTTTAAGTATCCATTTGGCTTTCTTCAAGCTATATAAGTTACAGTAATGAAGGGATCGTGCAGGGCATACTGTGTTAAAAGAGATCATGTGTGCATTATAAAATTAATGAAAAATGTTCTAGTGTTATGTTTCATTTCAACAATTGCCTTTAATTTTGCCTTTAAATAAAACGCAATGTTCATTCATGTGAACGTGTGACAGAGAGGGGGACGGATAGCAAGTTGGGAGAGAGAGGAACAGAAAATGGGAGAAGAGGGAAGAAAGAGAAAGTGAGAGATAAGGAGAGGAGAGAGAGATCTTCCCTCCCACAGATCACTGGGAAGAGCCTCAATCCTGACCCATGAATAGTAAAAACAAAGTATAAAACAGAAGCAGACCATTTTCTTTAACCTGGGGGAGACTTACGGTTTCAATGCAAACCCCTAAACAAAATGTGGAGAAAAAAGAGATGCCTGCAGATCAAAGCAGGACCAGGATTCCCTTACTGGGACATAAAATACAATTTGCCATCTAAGCTAATAAGATGATTCAACTAGAAATACTTAACAAGTTTCTGAAGGGTCATTGTTGGCTCAGGCCCTGGGGCCTACAGACTTTCAGTGTTCTGTGCTTTTATGTGCTTTTTTGCTGCAGGATATTCACTAGAGGTTAACTAGGAATATCAAAGAAAATCTTGAAAGTGCTTTACTCAAAGATAATGGTTAGGTATCAGAACACAAGCAAGCTCTAAAAGTCAACCCAAACACATCACGATTATTCCTCTAAAGAACAGAGGCAATGATCATCAGCAGGGTCAATGTTAACAACAAAACAGAAACAAAATATAATCCTGGAAATGTCGGATACACCTGCCATTTTCCGGAGAAAGGGACTTTAAATAACCCTGTTGCCCTCTCTCAGCATTACTGCTTTCCACAACTGCTTGAGGATTTAATTTTAAAGTCCTTCCAAGTCTATATTCATTCCTCTGCTCCTTAAGGAATATCTGCTCCGAATGAAGCGTAATGCTGACTGCTGTTCCTTCCCTCTAGCTTTAGCAGGTTTTCAGCAGTTCACTAAGGCTTCATTGTCTCTACACGCAGAGGAAAGGAACTGCAATGCAAAACAAGATAGCAAAAGGAAATGCAAAGGTGAATAAAGTACACATGAAATTTTTGAATTAGAACTTTATTAAAACTATGTGAACAAAACATACGAATGGCCCATCAGATAGAAATCTGCAATATTAATCAGCTCTATGTGAAGAGAAATGAAGAAAAATGCAATCAAAGAGACTTGCTATGAATGTTATGGCAGATATTCAGTTAAGGGGGAAACAAAAGCTTAAAACAGCATAGATAGTATGGACATATAATAAAGAAATAATGTATTACAAGAAGATTTTTTAGTAAGTAGAAAGTAATTATATAGATGGAAATTAAAAAGTTAAAATGTATTTGCAGTCTGTATTTGCAGTCTGGGAAACTAGCAGTTTATGATGTTCATGAACACAAAGGAGAAAAAAGGTGGTATCAAGTTTAATAAAAGAAAATATATTCTAACTTTAATGAGTTTGAAGTGTTTACGATCTCTAAAGTAAAGCACCCAAACAGCAGTTGTCTTGATTAAGATAATGCTAGCTGTGGTTAAAGGGGAACCTTGAAATGGAACTGTTTCAACACAACAAATATCTGTTTCTTGATCCTATAACTCCAGTGAGGCATGAAGGTCGAAAGGAATGTGATGAACAGTAATCTGGTCATCTTAGTTGGAGGTCTATCGCTTTTAACATACTGCTTCCAACACGGTATCATTGGATTCTAACGGGCACAATCAACAGACAGGAAGACAGAATCCAGAGAAGGCAAGCCCAATTCTCAGTAAGGTCAAAATAAGTGTAAACATCACTTCTGTTGCAAAAACCACGAGCAAGGACCAGCTACAGAAGCACATATATGTTCAAGATGAAGGTAAAACTTAGATAACCGGGAAGTTAACTATCTCCTGGTGTCAACACTGCAATCCAAAGAGTGAACTGTGAAAAACCTCAACCCACAGAAGTATTAATTTTTATAACAATAAAGAAGCAAGTATATAAAAAAATGAAAGCAGCATAGGAAGGAACTATCTGAACCCATGTGTTTGTAGCAGCTCAATTCACAATAGCGAAGATATGAAGCCAGTCTAGATGTTTATCAATTAATAACTGCATTTAAAAACCTGTGATATCTAAACACAATGGGATATCACTTCACCATAAAAAGTATGAAATCCCAGAATTTACAAAAATTGGATGGAACTGGAAATTGTTATACTAAGTGAATTAAGCCAGGCTCAAGAAGAAAAATATCTCTCATGTTTTATTTGCGGAAACCACACACACACACACTCACTCACACACACACACACACACACACACACACACACACACACACACACAGTTCAGTGATCAGTGATTATTTCAGGATTTTCTGCACATGAGAGAAGTGAACATCCCTTGGTCTGATTACTGTTGGTAGCTTGTTTCCAACCTAGGCTCTTTATTTATCACATGTTGAATTCTTCATCTGGTGGAACATGAAATCTTTGAATATCATAAATTAAAATATAATGGCTACATACATAGCATTTATATTGCACTAGGCACTAAAGTAATCTTGTGATTTGTAAAGACAAGAGGATGTAGGTAGCTTATGTGCAATAGTAGACATATATATATGCCTCTCTCATATATATATGTTCTCTCTCTCTCTCTATATATATATATATATGCCTCTCTCATATATATATGTTCTCTCTCTCTATATATATATATATATATGCCTCTCTCATATATATAGGTTCTCTCTCTGCAGATTGTGCTATCCACATCGGCTATGTTGGAACCAATCCCTTACAGATGACAAATGATGACTGTATACAACAGAATCACCAGTCACAAGAAAGACTGAAATTGTATACATGAGGCAATATAGCACAATGCTAAAAATGGTCTACAAAGTGAAATAAGCTGGATACAAAAGCATAAATAAAATGATCCTATTTACATTAAAATCTAAGATAGGCAGAATCATAGAGACTAAATGTACAATAGAGATTCCCGGGGTCTAGGAGGGCAGACTATAGAGCCATGACTTACTGAGCAGAGTTGCTCTTGGAGGGAAATGACCTCCAGAAACGGAGATAGTAGTCGCACAGCACTGTGAATGCAATACCACTGAACTGCACACTTAAAGGTGTGAAAATGCAAGACTGTACAAGTTGGTGCTCTTAGAAAACTGACAGCAATCAAATACATAGGAAGGATGTTTTAAAATGATCAAGTTTGTGTGTTCCTATACTTTATCATGTTGTTTGCTGTCACAATTCAGAAATATTGAAGATCAAGACAATAAAACACAGAATACAAAAACAAAGAACAAGGTAGGTCTTATCTCCTCAACCTGAAAAACCGAAATCAAAATAATCAAAATTACTGGCCATTGAGGACATTTGGGGAGTGAACCAGCAGATGGAAGATCTTTTGTCTCTTTTCTTTGTAACTGTGGCTTTCAAATAAATAAATGAATATTCTCCAAAAAGACTGCAAGTTTTGAGAAAATGTAGATGAATTTGCACACTGATCAATTTTGAATCATTAAGAGGATTTAAAAGGTGTTTACACTACACCTCTATTCCGTGTCATCTGTGTGGCTGAAAGACACAACAGAGGTGGTCATTTCTTATTAGTCAAACCTAGATCACTGGCAACTGGCAACTCTTCTCTCATTTGTCTTTTGGTAAGACCCTGTGTGTTACACTTAGAAAAAAATGCTAATGTGTTCTCATCTGCTTCTGTAGCAGATCTCAAGGTCTGAGGATTCTGAATGACAACCCAACACCAGAAATTGCATTCCACATTACATTTGCCTTTCTTGGGACTACCTTTCACTTCAAAATCTGCACACACACATACACACACAAACTCCCACACATCCACATTCACACAATTCATCCCAAGATCATTGAAAAGCAGTGTCAATGTCCCCGGACTCTCTTTGTGAAGCAGGTGCTTTGAGTATTTCAGTGCTTTTTCAAAACATTAACTCACCATAATTTTGGAGACTTTTTGTTTTGACTTCTTTGACCTTTGTAACTTTACAGCCTCCGTCTAATAGACCCTTTCTGGCTTTCCTAACAGACTGCCAAAGAACCTGGAGGACAGCAGCCCATTCTTGGGCTTTGCTGAGCCTTGTCCCTGGCTCTCACTGTGAGTCTGCTCCAGCCTTTTGGCCACCTCCTGCTTCGATCTCTCTCTCCAGTAAGGAACTCCTGCCTTTTAGCCAACAGCCATGTTTACTGACTTCCCCATTAAGGTCCTTGGCTTACTGTTTCAGTCTATGTATCAACAGAACTCCTTGGCAACTTCCTGGGTCGCCTCTTGTCCCTCCTTCATCACAGACTGTTTTCAGCTTTTCAGATATAGCCTGGCAGCCTAAAACAACACTGTGCTGGCCCTATCTCTGGTTTTTATTCAGCCCCACACAAGTCTGATAAATAATGTTTTTCCTTAGCACCTTCTGCGTACCTGTTACTGTGATGTCAAGTAATACAATGTACCCAACTTCTAACTGCCCATGGTAAACCGCATTCTGTAATGCCAGAAGCTGGCATTTAGTGCTCCACTAAAGAGGCATTTAGACTACTCACGTGTTGTTTTGGTGAGACTTTCATGTGGGGATGACTGTCGCAGAAAGTGAAGGTATAGCTCAGTCTAAAGATCTCACTGAGTACAGAGGTTTGTTTTGTTGCTGGCACAGAAAGCTAGCACATAATAGCACAAACACAGAAACAAAGAATGTAAAAAGCATCCTAGGATCTGTAATTTTTTTTTAAGTAGGCCAAAGCACAAAATTCATGCGGTGGGGCTGGTACAATGGCTCAACTGGTTAATCTTTTGTGTACAAGCACCAGCATCCCATATGGATGAGGGTTCATGTCCCAGCGGCTCCTCTTCCAATTCAGCTTCCTGCTTATCGCCTGGGAAAGCAGTGCAGGATTACCCAAAGCCTTGGGAGCCTACATCTACATGGGAGACCTGAAAGAGGATCCAAGCTCCTAGCTTTGGATCAGCTCAGCTCCGGCCATTGCCGCCTTTTAGAGAGTGAACCAGCAGATGAAGTTCTTCCTTTCTCTGTTTTTCCTTCTCTATATAAATAAGACTCTGCAATCAAAATAAATAAATCTAAAAAGCAGCAATTCAAGGGGTGGGGACAGGGCTAAGAAGATAAGCTTAAAAAGACAAATAAGAACCAAAGAGTATCTGAGGGCAATGAAACGTTAAATGGTCCTAACTGATACCAGCTTTATGCTTCAGAAAGTGCTTGGTGTGAATGACTTTACTGGAAAATGGTGAGACTGGAGAAACATTAACTTAAAGGGTTTTCCAGTGAGTGAAAATACGAGTACCTTGCAGCAGGCTCGCAGAGGGATGGAGATGAAGACAGAGCATCCACATCCCAGTGCCTATGTCTGCGTCCAGGCTCTGTTCCACAGCCCGACTTGCTGCTCTTCTACTGCCTGTACTTTCTGGTTCAAATGACTGGGTGGCCAGGTTCCAGAGACCCAGGTGAGGGGCATGAATACGAGCTTCTGGACCTTTGAGGGAATAACTTATGATGAAAGTGAGAGTTCTCTTTCTTCTTTCTTTCCCAAATAAGCCTTTTTTCAAATATATAGACCAAAATAGTATCAGCTTTTGAAGAAAAAAAAAAAGGAAGTAATTGCAGAGCTAGAGAGGAAATAAAGCAATGACGGGTAAATCCCTGTTCTTGAGGGAGTCCATGTTTGGGATAATAATGCTACCCTACTAAAACATAATGGCATGTAAAATGTAGTCAGATTAGCTAAAAACAGTATATATACATATATATCTGATGGCAAAAGACAGTCTCTGAAAGGAAAACATTTAAAATATGTTGTAACAAATAATGTTCCACAGCAAATTTAAAGGAGCAAGACAATAAAACGCAACAGCAGATTTTTATCAAGGAAGAACAGGCCCGTTCACAGCATGTTTCCATGGTGAGCTACTTAGTAAGCCTGAGAACTGCTTGTTAACAAAATGAGAAACTTACTATCACACTGACCTTGGTAGCAATTTAAAAATAAATTGGGTATATAATATATAATAAAAACCCCTGATCCATGTTGAAATCCACAAGGATTCTATGGCCTTGCTCTCCTATTACTCATACAGATGCCCTAAACTCACTCACCCAGTACAGCTAGTCCCTGTCACGACTACTTTAAGCTCAGTCATCCTAATGACAACAAGTCTCTTAATATTCCACCTGGTTTTTAAAAAATCATATGGACAAATACACGCTCAAAGTAATTACTGTTTCCAGCTGAGGGAAGCATCCATCTTCCAGGATCTGCGCGGGCCAGCGTTGACTCACCTGGCCGGGGCCCTGGCTGCCCCTCTGCTGATCCAGCAGTGCGCTAATGCGCCTGCGACAGTGCGCAGACACAGTGTTGGGCTACCTGAGCAGCAAAGCCAAGATCCAGTTCCCCCGACCCTCTCTCTCTGCCTTTGAATAAACAATACTCCAAGAAGGATCCCTTATTCTGTTTACAAACATAGATTTACTGTGTTTGTGCACTGGGGGACTTTTTGATTTTTAAGGACAATTAAAGCAACAAGTTTACAGAAGTGAATAAGCATGGGTAAATTACACACAGTCTGCTAGTCAGGAGCCAATTTCATGTCAGAAAACATGTTCATTAGAATCTTGAATTTTCCAGTTGTGAAAATACATCATCCTGACGTCTTATGAATAGAGCTGCGGTGAGAAATAAATGCTCACGATGCTCATAGTGCACCCAGCTCCAAGTCTGGCATTCCTTAATGTAAACGTTGTACTACTAACGCCATATGCACTCCTGTTGCCAGGAGACGCTGAGGGCCTAGGTCAGTAAATACAAGATCCAGGACTCAAACAATCTACCGCAGGCTCACTGCTCTTGAATTACAAGAATTGAATTTTTAGAAAAAATTCTTTAAGAGGTCAAGAATTAATAGAAATATCACAGTAAACTTGTGGCTTCAGAGTCAGATGAGAAGGGAAAATACACAAGACAGTAAAAGCAAAAGTAATCTATGAAAGGAGCTCACCGGTGTAATTACAGAAATTACCAGGCTGAGAATGGAAAGTTTGTGACAAATGGCTAAAGCAATAAGATAATTTAGTCTGGGGAAAAAAAACAGTAGGAGGTAATAACTGAACAGAAACATGGTTTAGATACTACATACTCTTTTGCAAAGGTGGTTCAATGCTTCCCCAAGACCAGAAATTAAACCTAAGGAAAAAATAGCTATCATAAAATGGGCAATCTCCTGTCAATTTTGCCTGAGAAATAAAGAGGGGGCGCTCCTGGCCGGTGGCAGGGGATGGATAAGGTTATCCACGATTCATAGATGAAGTGGTTTTACATATGCAAACACATTATATATAATAGCAAAACCTACAACTATAGCAAGCTGCAGGTTTATAGGCAAATGCCAAAATTTGGAGTATTTTCATACAATAGATATTTTTTAAAAGAACATGTCTCAATTTTTGAGTCACAAAAATTATTTTTCAAATACCCATTTATTTACTAAAAAGGAATTGCTCATAGCCATGTCACGTAATAAAATTGCTGCCAGCAAGGAATTTCATTATCCATTCAAATTTCATGTAAGAATAAAATGTCACTTGTAACAAAGTCATTAAGCCTGAATTAAAATTTATGAATTAGGTATTACAAAGCTCTACTTTCAGGGTGATGGCTGACTCCAAACGTATGAGCAAACGGGAAAAAAGGCATTTTTATAGACAGAAAATCACTCATCATAATAAACAACATAATCGGGCCCAGCGCAGTGGCCTAGTAGGTAAAGTCCTTGCCTTGAATGCGGCCAGGATCCCATATGGTCTCCGGTTCTAATCCCGGCAGCTCCAATTCCCATCTAGCTCTCTGCTTGTGGCCTGGGAAAGCAGTTGAGGACGGCCCAAAGCCTTGGGACCCTGCACCCGCTTGGGAGACCTGGAAGAGCTCCTGGCTTCTAGTTTCAGATGGGCTCAGCTCTGGCCACTGCGGCCATTTGGGGACTGAATCATCAGACGGAAGATCTTTCTCTCTTTCTCTCCTTCTCTCTGTATATCTGACTTTGCAATAAAAATAAATAAATCTTTTTTAAAAATAAATAAATAAACAATATAATCATAGAAAGAAACTCAAAACTTTCAAGTTGACCATTGGCCTCAAATTTAAGAGAAAAAAATCAAATGCATTTTTATACATAATCTGACACAGTAATGAACAACTTAAACCCTGCATACAAAGAAAGCAGACCACACAGCAAAATGAGATTTTCAATGCATCTAAAATTTACCTAAGCAGAAATTACATAGTCACACCAGGGGGCGCTCTTAACACTGAAATGATGGATGCCATAGTTGAAAACACTTGGTGGTCTCAGTTGGCCAAATAAAAGAATTTTCTAAGTATGTAGTACTTCCAAAAAGTGCTTGTTTCTTGCAAATGTTTGCTGGCAACACATACATTTGCTTTTGCATCCAACTGTTGGTATAGTTAACTCTATCAAGTTAGTCCATCAAGCAAAACATTCTCGGCAGAGAGAAGTATTTCATTCTTCAGACATTTGATGCTAAGACTGGTACCTGTCTCATTCATTTTGCAGTGAGAACGGAACTAAATAATAAACAGTGATTAAAAGTACACACCACTTTTAACTGATGTTTTTTTTCCAAAATTTTCTGATTAGAACTTCATTTTTTCCCACAAAGAGAAAGGACAATTATCAAAGTATTGTAAAACAGACATTCACTGTTAAAGTCTCATCTAGGCAGTAGGAACCTTTCCTGCATTTGTTTCCTTACCTTGTAGGTGCTCTGCAGTCCAGTTGTTTGCCTCACCACCTTAAGATTTAGCTTCCTAAAAAATACAATTAGAGAGTTACTATCAGGCTACAAAGAAACAGCAAAAGACACAGGCAGATAGAGGTTATGCTATCCACAGAAAAACCACAATACACCACCCACCAACACTATTTTCACACAACTAACAACTGTTTAAAATAAATGTTAGGGAATAACTTGATGCTGAGATAAACATCCTACATGCGTGTGGAGAGGTGAGGCAGAGCGGGCCCATCGTGGAACAGAGGGTTCCACTGCTCTGGCTAGGACCACCTCCTAGGAGTTACCTGGAGAGCCACTGTTCCCTGCAGCCGGGCTCAAATGGGGAGCCAAAGTCAGGAGCTCCCCTGTGAGTTAGGCTCAGTGAAAAACAAATGCTACTCTCCGTGCCCCAAATCCAGCTGGCCGGCACACAAATCCCTAAACTGACCTTCAAAAACTACATTTTCTCATGCACTTATAAGGAATACACACACACACAAAAACACCGGAAGTGAAGATGTAGCTAGAGAATATCTTTCATTTAGTTTCTAGCTTGGACTAAAGTAAACACGAATTATATTAAGCCCTATCCAGAACTCAGACCTTAATGTTTTTTGAGGCTGTTGATGAGCAGGGAGAAATGAAAGAGCACAGTAAGGAAGACGAGCCCCAGACGAGAAGCCCTGTGGGAAATGCAAGGCAGAAGAGGTGTCTGAGATCTGCTGCTGCCGCGTTTATCCATTCTTCTGATCTTCACAGAAAAACATACTGAGGTTTAACGAAGCACACACAGTCTCATTCAGAGAGAAGTCACACCGGATGTAAAACAACCTGGCCTATGAAAAAGCTGCATGAGTCCCAACAACTCCCAACGCCAGAGCACTGCGATGGATCTTACTAGAAGCACGTCCTGAGCAACTGCTGAGAAGCAGCGTTTACCTCCGTTATGGGCGGAATAGTTTCCAGGGGGCATCAAGTGGCATATATTCATTTTTTTATGGTTTGTATTTATTTGAGAGACACAGGGAAAGAGACAGGCAGAGAAACAGACACGTGTTTCCTTTCTGCCTGTTCACCCCCAGTTGTTCCTACTGGCTGTGGCTGGCTTAGACCTTGAGCTAGAAACGGCAAAAGCAATCGAGGTCTCCCATGAGAGTGAGAGGAGCCCCACTGCTGGTGCCAATAAGCTGCCTCCAAAATCAGCAGTGGCCAGAAATCAAACTCACATTCTAATACGGAGCATGTCGTCTAAGTCACTGAGCAAAATGTCTGCTGCCGACATATATTTCAGATCAGGCCCTCATGTCAGCAGCAAATGAAGATAATTATGCTAAGCAAGAAATGTCAAGTTTAAAATCTTTGAGAAAAAAAGCAATTCTATCAGTACTTAAGATTCCCCAGGATGAGGTGAAATTGCTAATCTAGATGAGAGCAAGGCTAACTGCATTCATCCATTCAACAAATATTTAAGAAGCACCTCTTTATTTGCCAGAACATTCTTAAGGGTCTGAGTGAGATGTGGAAATAAAGCAGGCAGAATTCTGTGAACTTGTAACATTCTCATTCTTGTAAGGAATGATACACATACACTACGAATGCAATAAGTAAATTATAGAATGTGGCAATGTAAGTACCTTGTAAGGCAGTACATGAGGAAATTAGAAAACAAAGAAAAACACAAAACGGACTGCAGTTGCAAAAAAGTACAAAGGACAGCTCACATCTCCAATGCTTTACCAGGAAAGTCCCATGGCAGATGATGTAGTCAACCATGAAAATATCTGAGAGAAGGCTTCCAATCAAATGGAACAACCTCTTCCCAGGCCTTAAAGTGGGACATGTGGGTCCTGTTCAAACAGCAAAATGAAACCCAGTGGTTTGGGATGGAATAAGAAAGATATGGTAGAAAAGGCCAGAGAAGTAACAGAAGGCCAAATTACATCGTTTTTGCTGGAAAAAAAAAAAAAAACAACAAAAAAAACCCAGAAGATTCTTATCAAAACAGAGACAAGGTGAGAGCTATCATATTTTGAAAATAAGTAGGACACTATTTTATAATAAATCAGATGCTAGATTTAAGAGAATGAAGAGTCAAAGATGATTACAAAGGTTTTGAGCTGGCCCTTAGTGAGGCTAGTAAGAGTGCGGAAAAGCAAGCGACTGAGGAGGATGATCGCGCTGGCTTCGACCACGGACAGTGAAGAGGCCCATTACAGAAGAACGTAAGTAAGCAGGCGGTGGCAAAGCTAACACAGGAAACTAAGGGTGTTCCTGTACTGATAGTCATTAAAACATTTCAGGAGAAAACTCTAAGCCTACATAAGATAAGTGGAAGAAGAATTGTAGGTAGGTACACTCTAGGATTTCCGTTGTCCTTGTCTCCTGGTATTCGTGCACCCTGTACAATTCCTATCCACAAAAGCGTGGGCAGGAGCAGTAACTTGTTTGTAACCAACAGAGAAGTGTGACAATGCAGTCGATAAGATGTAAATGAATTAGTTTGGTTATATTATTTCCTTATATGCAATGATACTCCAGACCTTATTTGGCTTTTTCCCTCACCAATTTTCGTGAGAGAAACAGCCATATAGAGCACCCCACTTGACAGGGATTATGAGTAGTCTCCAATTGCCAGTTTGCAAAGATCTCCAGCCTCTAGCGAAACAGTAAGAAACAAGACTGTCCCTCAAGGAAGTTCTGATAACAACCTAAGCCCTACTAAACACATCCTTCTCTAGTCAAACATTAGAAGACATCCATACCCAACTGACACAACTGCAGCCCACAGAGAACTCCAAAGCTGTGCCCAGACTAAAGCCCTAAAACTGGGAGAAAATCAACATGCATTCTGTTAAACTGCTGTTTATGTTAATTCATTATACACCAATAAGAAGTAGCACTGCATCCTTCTTAAGTTCCAACATATGCAGGCCAATGAGATATGGAACAGGCTGGCAAAGGATGTAGGAAGAATGACCAGTGAAACAGGAAGAAAAGCAAGAGAAACTGCAGTGGCCAAGAGGATCTCCTGCAAGCCTCTTCACAAAGAACCAGTGACAAAACCAAGGGGGAATAAGCCTGCAGACATTCTAGAAGCCAGTGGCAATCACCAATGAAAGGGAAAAGCAGGAAAAGCCAGGTCCAGACACCTTCAGTGCAGCCTCAGGGTCCTGAACAGATGTATTTCCAAAGGGTGCTGAAAGGGGGTGAAACTATATGGAAACTGGTCAATCCTAGACAGCATACATTTAACTGTTGCACTGGCAGTTCTCCTTTCACGTGGGAGTAGAGATGCCGACTGCAACATACCATCACTTTGCAGTATGCTAGTCTCCAATACACAGTTCATCTACGAGAGTATATGTATATGCGTGTTCACCTATATAGCGTGGTATTTTGTATACATGTTGTCTTGCATCAGAGAGAACAGACAACATTTGCCTTTAGGGATTGGTATATTAAAATGAGCATTCAGTCTTAATGGGCGCCTTTGTAAGGACAATTAGTGCCAGAGTTGTGCAACTTCACCGCCTATGAGGCTTTGAAGGTTGGAATTTCAAAACTGGCTAACACATAATAATAAAGTCATCTCAGTTACTAAATAGATAAAATAGGCTATTTTTATACTTTTCATTGTTACAAGACATCCCGAAATTGGCTTTTAATTTATTTTTTAAAAAATCATTACAACCAGCTCTAATAAGCTAGTCTTGTATTCAAGGCCTTGAGCTGACAAGGCTTGCTCAGTGAGAGAGGCTAACCTGATTTTGTACATCCGTACTTTGTATGCAAACAAATGTTATTTATAAAGTACTGCTGCTACTGTCACACAAAGACTGGTTTGTACATTTATGTGATTAATATTCAGCTTTTATCTGATTTATCTATGGTGAGCATCCCATTTTCCTATAATGCTTTGAAAGCAATTTCTTCTCTATTAATTCAATTCAATGAAGATGCATTGAACACTTACACAGTTAGATAAAAGTGAAATTTGAATAAAAAAGAAATATTAAAAGTTCCTGTTCTACAACATATCCAAAATAGGTCTTTCTTTTGTCTTCAATATACTTTGTGTGTGTGTGTGTATGTGTACATTTAATCATACTTATCTATACATCCAGTACATACTTAGCAATGCAGCTGTTCCTTGCTCGACCAGCTTTTCTCAGGATTTGTTCCATCATTAATTGGCTAAAACACTGAGCCACTGCTCATGTGTTTTATTTAGTTTAATGATCTTCATTAAGCTCACAAATGGCCTTTTGAGAAATACTTAAGTATAAGACTAAAACATGGCATGAAGAGTTTTCAACTGATTTTGTTACTAACAGCCTCTCTATTTTCTTTTGTATGCCTTTCCCCATTTGAATATAAGCCCCTACATGGCAGAAAATTCGATTTGCTTTTCACTGATGTAAATTTTGGCTCATGGGAGGTATTCAATAAACTTTAATTGACCAACTTCTAAGATATAAATATGCAATTAGAAAAGCAAATGGAAATAGTTTTAGACAAATGCATATCAAGTACAGCTGAACAACGGCCTACAGCATGTTTCAGTCATAGCTTTATTCAAAAATTTGTTAAATTAACTGGAGAATCATCATTTTTAAATGCCCATGTAGTTAACTACCACACTCAAAAATTCAATCTAGCTCTGATTTCTCACAACTGTTACAAAAAATGGAAGCAAACTATGTAATCATATTTCCAACAAAAGAAAAAATGTCTTTGTATTAACAATAAAAGTTATTCCTGGATGATAAATTCAAAGCAGAATTTATTGCAAGGATCATTACGGCAAAAATCACAAAATGTATCTTCTTTAATGGTCTTCTGAAAAGAGACAGATAGAATGACTTCAAATTGCTAACATTAGGAATCTTGAATTAAATACAATGTAAGACTCAAACATTTATCCTCTAGTCCCACTATCACTCTCTGCATTACTGTTGAGCATACCCTAATTATCTATAAGGACGTGCTGGTAAGCATACTTAAGACCGATCTTGTTTTTTTTTAAGGCAGGCTGCTAAATGAAAAGACATTTGTTGTTTGTTCAAAATGCACATAGATTTCTCACAAGATAAAAATATATCCTTATATCTCACATTATTGTCTATTTTCTAAGATTTTACTTCATTTAGTGTGAGGAATCACATGAAATTATACAAATGAGCACATTTTTAGCCTGCAAGGCACTGCTGGCTAAATGTCAATGATTTACTAACACTGTAAAGTATAGCTGTTTAGCGGAATATTTTGTGAAAGAAAAAGTGAATGTTAGCACTTTCTATAAGCAAAACACAATGGTAAGACAATAGTAGGCCAAGAGACTTACCCACAGTCCTCCATCAATGAAATCACTAGGTGGTTAGGCTTTATAATATGTGTATTTCCCCAAAGAACAAGAATTGATTGGACCTTGACTTGGCTTTTAATCTAAGAGCACAGAACACATTAAGTTGGCCTTGTGAAATTCAATGATACTAGATTTAATTTTTTAACAAAAAGAACCTTGGATAATCCATCTCTCCTTGGGTTTCAAGTAAGAAACACCAAGATAATGAACCAGATCTGATGGTCACAGAAGCTTAAAGAAAAATGTAGTTCAAGTTAACAGTGAACAAGAGAACATAGTTGTCCTTCTGGCAATTCTGATCCATGAGAAATCGAAGGAGTGCCAGCAATGAAGCACCGTGGGCAAAGCTGTCATCTGAAACACCCGCTTTCCATATCAAAGTGCTGGTTCAAGTCTGCTGCATTGCTCCTTACTGTCCTGCTAATGTGCCTGGGAAGGCAGCAGATCGCGGCCCCAGTACCTGGGACCCAGATGTAGGTGAGGGCTCCAGCTTTAGCGTGGAGCAGCCACAGCATACAGTCAATCTGAGGAGTCAACAAGAAGGTGAATGACATTGTCTCTCATTCTCCAGCCAATATTTTTCTCTTTCCATGTCACTCTGCTTTCCAAATAAATAATTTATTAAAATGAAAAGATCCAAAGAGGGCACATGAAGCCAAAATTGTTAATTCTGAGTCAGATATTAAAAAATGTAAATGGACATAATACACTTAATATAGTTTTAAACTATTAATATTCAGAACTAATTTAGACAGAGAGAAAAACTGGAGATTAGTAAAGCAGTTGCTGTATTCTTTGCCTCATTTTAGGTAACAAAATACAGGCTATTAAAGTGATAGAATATTATTAACCAAGTTCTAGATTTCATGTGATACTCACCAGGTTTCCACTAGTGACTATCAACTGTTCAAAAATCTTATAAGGAAGGGGTCGCACACTGCACTTAGTTCTTACTTTTCCTTAGTCTCCTCCAGTCTATTCCCAAGTCTTCCTTTTTGCAATTATTTACTGATTTATTTTCATTTTATTTTAAAAAAAAGAAGGGAGAGGAGAGAAAGAGGCAGGGAAAGCAGGGAGGAGGAAGAACAGAGCGTTCACGCATCGACTCACTCCTCAAACGCTCACAATGGCCAGCTGAAGCCAGAAGAAATTCACCGAATCGTTTGCAGGAGGTGGCAAGAACACAGTATTTAGCCATCACACACTATCTCCGACAGTGTGTACCAGGAAGAAACTGGACCGCTAGCCGAGTTGTCGGGTTTCAAGTCCAGTGCTTGTTTGAGTTAATCTTTCAAGTGGCAATTCAACCATTGGCAGGACGTGCCCACCTCAGTTTTTGCCTTTTAGGTAAGGATTATGATGATGTGGACGTTTTGGTCCTTAAAGTCTCCTGTGTTGGAGGCTAGGTACTGGAATGTCAGGAAACGCTTAGCATGTGGGAGCCTAATGCCTAATAGAAAAATCCTAAATCAATTAGAGGCATGGACTCAAAGGAAAGTATGATACTTGTCTTTGCCTCCTCGTCTCATTCTTGCATTGTCAGATACTGTGACTGCTCCTGTCTTCATGTGTTCCTGCTGTCGCCATTTGCCAGGATCTGATGCAGTCAGCGTTGCTCACTAAGACTGAGCTAATGTCACTACTATGTCCGTGAACCTCAACACACGTGAGCTTTTACAGAAACCCTTTCTCTTTATAATGTTAACCTGCCTCAAGTATTTTATTATAGCAATGAAAAGCTAATAACATACACATATTTGGAGAATACTGATTTTTCTGTAAAATTTTCTTCAATTTGTATTTATCCAGTGATTTCCCAAGACCATATTGAGCTTCTGCATTTTTTTGGCAAAATTTCTCATAATTTAGTGCTGTGATTTTCTCATAGCTACATGGTTTGCATTTTTTCTCTGCTTTCTGTTGGCAATTGTACTGCTGGTATGTTGAAGTCCATTAGTGTTCCTAATTGGAAAATGTTTAGATGTGCCATAGAAAGAACACACATGTAAAAGTTTCAGACACATGTTGTGGGGTTTTATATCAATACCAAACAATTAATATTTACTAATTAAGATGTTTTTAAACAGAAATACACATAGAACAAAGCTAAACAACTAGTTAATGAAAATATTATGACAAAAGAAATGTCATGAACCTATCCCTGTACTTAACCCTATAGTAATAATTTAGCGTTTGCTAGTCCTGTGACTTTATGGACTAGCAAATTCTTGGACTAACAAGAATGCATGGTATTCTTTATCTTCCCGTATGTATTAAAGCAATGCACTTATAGTGACACCTCTAATTCTAATCTGTTGTAACACCACTACATTCATTTTAGCATCCCCCTTTTATTTATGATTCTTTCTAGAGCAATGGAAAAACTAGTTTTCTTTTTATATATTTATTAATTTATTTATTGGAAAATCAGATATATAGGGAGCAGGAGAGACAGAGATAAATATTTTACTTGTTTTTGTCAATATGTGGTTTTGTTTGTTTGCTTGTTTGTTTGTTTCAAAGAGAGGGAATAACAAATAGATCCTCCATCCATGGGTTCATTCTCCAAATGGCCGCAACACTGGGGCTGGGCAAGACTGGAACTTCCTTCAGGTGTAGCTGGACTTCCTTCAGGTTTAGCTGGAAGTACCCCACGCACGTGATCTATCTTCCACTGTTTTCCCAGGCACATTAGCAGGGAATCAGAATGGAAGTAAAGCACCCAGGACTCAAATCAGTGCCATAGTAGATGTCAGTGTCACAGCTGGCAGCTTTTATGTTCTACACCACAATATCAAGTAAAAGTTTCTGTAAAAACATCTTACATTGATAAGAAAAATACTGCCATTACTTTTAAAAATCAAAACTTAACCCACAAGTTTTGGATCTAGGATTGATTCCCAAAGAAATCAGCAAAATACTATTAATCTGAAATAGTGATATGTTACCTTACTACAGGGGGAAAGCAATGAAGCTTTTGTCCTTTTTGTCTTCCACCTTCAGGTGAACAGTGGTGACACCGTTTTCTATACCCCGGGGGTGTCATGGGGAGATGTGCACATCACAGTTTAAGCTCCACTGCTGCATTCAAATGTCTATGATCTATAGAACTGGGAGAAATTAAGCGTTTCAATGCTGTTCCTTACAAAATATTTTCACAGTAGGAACAGAAACAGTTGAGTGCTAACACATATTTATGTAAAAGGTAAATTAAACAAAAAGCAAGTAGAACCTCCCACTGGGAAAGCTACGGAAGTTACAACTGATCAAAACATAATTTTAAAAATGCACGACCAGAAAAATTAATCTTGGTGTTGGGAAAGGAGAGTTAAGAGAAGCTCGCTCTTTTTTTTGGTGTTCTTTCTTTTCTTTTTTTCCCTTCCTTCCTTCATTCCTTCTTTTTTATCCTCCTTCCTTCCTTCAATTTTGGCTTCTTTCCCCTGCATTTTTCCATTATTGTCTCAAATATTTTCCATTGAAACATGTATTTCTAAATCACATCTAGTTAAATAAATATTTATTAACTTACATGTGATATAACAGAGTAATCAATGAAATCAACAAAATCAACTGTTTAGTCCCATACATTTAAGAATATTTTATTTATCTTTCTGTGCCTGGTTTATTTCATTTAACAACAATGAATATCAAGAATGTGTCAGCATGATCATCATCCATTTTACTTGTAAGCAACAAAAATAATCCATTTCATTACTAGAAAAACACTCAAGGACAAAAAGTCTGATTAAAGATGTTTTGGTTATAACCAAAAATACAGGCAGAAAAAAAAATTGACAAACTGAATTTTACCAACAAAAAGCTTGTCACAACAAAGAAAACAACGGAATGAAGAAACATTGTGGAGACTGGAAAGAAGTATCTGCTATCTACTCATTTGTCTCGCGACTACTGTCTGATTCCCTCAGCACTGAAACAAAAATCAGTGCCCTTTCCAGATGAACTGATCATAAAATAGCAGAGTTTAACTTCAGCTGAAGAGTGCACAGAGTCCAATATTCTTCCTTTGGTATTCCCCATGGCCCAGATCTGGCTATTACAGCCATTTGGAGAACACATCAGCAGACAGAAAATCTGTCTCTATTTCTGTCTCACCCATCTCTCTATAACTCTATCTAATAAATAACTTTTTCAAAATACCTTGATTACTGTGAAGAGATTAGTTTAAATTGTTAAATGTTTATTTAGATTCAAATTTCAAGAGCACAGATTCCTTTAAAAACCCAAATATTACTATCCATAAAATGGGATAGTATCTATAACTCCCTCAATGAGAATATCAGACATAACATGAAATATAATTAAGTGTATTTATCTTGGAACTAGAATCAGAAAGATGGCTCTGTGTTGCTAGAATTTGATACCCATTTCCTTCAAAAGAAACTGGAAAGCTTTTTAAAATACCTATAAGTAAAAAACAAAAGTAAACATTATACAGGAACTCCAGTTTGTAACCTTGAGATAATGATTACAACAGGAAGCAAAACACATGAGCCTTTCTATGGTGACACAAAGTTTAGTAAAAGAAAAGTTAACAGACAAAAATTACTGAAATATAAAAATTACAAAAGAAGATATGAGAATAAGACACTGGATTGGACTGCCTCTTGTATTTAAAAAAAGGTCAAAAAAACATACACACATACATAAATTAATTGCAAGCAAGAGCCCCAGACATGGTGGGGTAATATTGCAGAAATTAAGGTAACTAGTGAGAATAGCTTAGCATGTTAAAGCAGGATTTATACTTTTTATGCTATTTTACAAATCTCAGGTGTTCCCTGGCACAATCTTCTGAGCTTAATTTCATTTACTATGCAAAAATTGTTCACATTTTTCTTTAAATATTCATCTAGTAGCTGGTAGAACTAGAATCGCTAGTTTAGATCTTTGGAGTTAGGGTTATAACAAATCATAAACCCAAAATATAACAAAACAAAGAAAGTACTCCTCTTTCAAGGACAGTGTGCTGCCCTCAACTATGTGGATAAACATTAGGAAGAGCACATGGTTAGATGAACAACCAGTGCCACTGGGTTCTAAAAAAGAAAAAAAAGTGATTGAAAGTTTGTTCCTCACCAGGAACACAGTCTTCTGCCATTCAGAGCTTTCCCACCTTAGCATGCAAACTTCTTCCCTAACAAAGCTGTTCCTCTCTCTGAATGACAACCCCCTCCATTTCAGGTAATCCTGACTCAACAGCTTCCTCCACCACCTCTTTTCTGACTCTACTGGATGCTCTCAAAAGGACTACAAATTTTAGGGAATCAGAAATGACGATGCACATCTGGACTCCAATATTTACAAGCTCTGTGGCCCAGAAGACATTTTGCCCCTCTGGGCCTTACTCTTCCCACCAGGAGAACAGGACTGGGGGAACAGAACAACTGAAGGGTTAATTAAACATACTATGTCTGCAGGGAAGGTATCATTGTTATACTTATGTTCTTAACGACATGCTATAACCTGGATATGTTTATCTTTCAGTAATTAATAAATCTGAGTTGCCAACCTTCATAAATTGTGTCCATAACACAACAGAATTAATGAAATGAGCCATGGGTCAAGATTCCAGTCTGAATTCATGTCTTTACCACTTTCCACCCGTGTAACCATGGAAAACTAATTCAACTGGTGTGAAATTCCTCAGTAATGGGAACATATAAACAGAAATTGTATTAAATGGGAAAATGGGTTATAATGCAATGAACTGCAAAAGAGAAATATGTTTCCCTGCAGATTATCATTCACTTTATGTCTTGAGTCAAACTGAAGCAAGACTGGGAGCACTGAATCATTAGTCTTCTTAAAGGTGAATATTTTGTTCAGATTTCTGAAAAGAGTAAACTAAATTCATAACACAGAACCAAAATTCAACGTTTACTTTTTAGTTTTTATTCAAGTAAGAGCAACACAGCTAGGATGGGAGTAAGTGAGACTATGTTTAAATATGTGATATTTTAGAATCCCTACAGTAATGCCTCCAGCAAAGCCAGTATGTTTTTTGTTGCAGTGAAGATATGAGAAGATCCCAAAGAAATGAAGTAGTGAATAGAACATCACCCATGAAATCTTCAGTGGGATATACTTTTGCAGTTTCAACACCTAATGTGTAAAACTAAAGAAGAACAAGCTAAAACTTATGCAGTCTTCATTTATATTCCTTTTCTGCAACTAGCAATAACATATGGTCCATCAAACTCATTCCCTTATGCACACTTTTTTCTGTTCCAAGAGCAGAATGTATTCCCAGCTACATTAATCATATTCTAAAACCAAGTCTATGTTTTGATATCTAGGTTTTTGTACAGTCCCTGTAGCATTATGAAAGCATGCAATTTTTCTTTGCTTATGTAGACTAGATATGCTATATTAAAAATAACAAGAAAATCTAGACTTAGCCAAATACTATACAACTAGCAGATGTTTTCTGGAAATCTCTTTTGATGGTGATACTGCTATATACATTGTAAGAATTCCCAGCATGGTAGCCTAGTAGCTAGAGTACTCACCTTGCATGCACCAGGATCGCATATGGGTGCTACATCATGTCTGGGCTGCTCCACTTCCCTTCCAGCTCCCTGTTTGAGAAAGCAGTAGAGGATGGCCTAAAGCTTTGGGACCCTATAACCATGTGGGAGACCTGAAAGAAGATCCTGGCTCCTGGCTTCAGACCAGCTCAGCTCTGGCTGCTGTGACCACCTGGGGAGTGAACCAGTAGATGAAGATCTTTCTCTCTTGTCTATACTTCTCACTGTAAATCTCACTTTTCAATAACAAATAAATCTTTAAAAACATATAGTGTAGGGCCTGGCACGATGGCGCAGTGGTTAAGGTCCTCGCCTTGCACGCCCAGGATCCCATATGGGCGCTGGTTCTAATCCCGGCAGCTCCACTTCCCATCCAGCTCCCTGCTTGTGGCCTGGGAAAGCAGTTGAGGACAGCCCAAAGCCTTGGGACCCTGCACCCGCGTGGGAGACCTGAAAGAGGCTCCTGGCTTCGGATCGGCATAGCATCGGCTGTTGTGCTCATTTGGGGAGTGAATCATCGGACAGAAGATCTTCCTCTCTGTCTATCTGCCTTTCCAATAAAAATAAAACAAATCTTTAATAAATATATATATATATATAGTGTAAAAACGAAACATTCAATTCTATGCTATTTGTTTCTGCTTATGCATAGACATATAATCATAATATTGTCAAATATATGCTCCCTACCTGGTGTCTCTGCTACCAGGCTGGTCTCCCAGGCATGCTTTGAGAGTAACAAGCTTACTCCTGCTTGTTTCTTCCCTTTGCTTCCAGGACTCCCAGTGAGCCTTAAGGCTGCATAGCCACTGGCAGCTCACAACTGCTACCACACATAGACACCTTATGCATAATCATGTGCTTCTCATTACTCATTACTGATCATTTTTAATGTTTATGCTTTAATGAAAGTTTCAAAATTTTATGGAAATGTTAAAATGATTACTAAGTGATTCTTAGAAGGCATTTTAAATTCAGTGGAAAATACAAAATACTAGAGCTCGATGTGTTTCCTTCTAATTAATAAAATCCCACTCAGTTATTTTGCTCAGAATCTTCTGCAGCCAGTTAACCTTTCATTTTTTTTTCTCATCTTACTGTGTTCTCAGTTGTCCTTGGAAAGAACAAGACTGCTCAACCTTTTCAATCCTCAGATCATAATCCAATTATAGGTACTGAACAATTTTAGCTCATTTTTAGTGTCTAAAGGTTTTTTGCCTGTAATCCACACCGTAAGCATCCCCTAAATAAAATTTCCTAAAATAGCATTTTAGCTATGTTACAACCTTGCTCAACACCATATACTTCTAGTTTATAGGAAAGATCTACAGTCTTTGCACTGAAAGATTTCCAAGTCCTAGAAAACAGCCTCACATTTTAGTTATCAATCCAACATCCAAATACTTTCCAATTTCATTTTGCTTTCATCTGAATAAATTCCTTTTTATTCTCCAAGTCTCATGATTATTCTTTTTCAGTGATATTACCACTGTCCTCATTTTCCCTTATTTCTTCAGCATTCCAAATCTCCCTTGTTTCAATGGTCAATTCAAATACTATATGTTCCATTACAATGCCCAACCACTGAATCCCACTGTGTCATGTTTTTGTTTCTGAATTTACCCTATATTTGTATCTATCTACATATACAGTGAACTTGCTATGCTATTCTTAATTGTTTCTGCTAAAATATTTCTACCCCAAAATGTAAACACATGTAGGCCACAAACATAGCCTACATAATTTTTAGATTATCCATATTACTTCTACCAGAGCCAACAAAAGACAGCAGAAAGGGTTTTGCTGTTACAGCACAGTAGGTAAAGTCACTTCCTCAAATTAGGCAACCTACACAGGAGCATCTATGGACATCCTGGCTACTCCACATCAGTTTATCTCCCTGCTATTACACCTGGGAAAGCAGAGACCAAAGATCCTCAGACCCCGCCACCCATGTGGCACATCTATTTACAGTGAAAAGTTTAGAGATAAAATTTTTACTACACCAATGTAAGTTAATATACTAGATGGTAATATTTAAATATCTTAGTGAATATCTTAATTAAAGGAAATGACCACCAAGTTTAAAACACAGAATCTTGTCTTACTGTCATAAAAATCTTGATTTGCTAAATTGGGTCAAAAAGAGAAAAAACAGAGATTTTATCTGCTTTAAGATCAAAGAAGTAAAATACAATTGTACATATTAAAAACATTCTCAAATACTTTTCATTACATTAAAAATTTTTGTACAACTTTTCCAAGCATGAGTTTCCTAGAAGCTAAAGTTACCTGATAGCAGCTTGTACTATATCCTTGGCAGCTGCTAATGTTATATCCAGAAAATTAACAATTCTTACAAAAATATATCTTCAGTAAGTTCAAAGGCCACCTTGCTGTCCTCTTGAATTTATGTCTAAATTTTTAATAAAACCTTTAGTAATAAGAATTGAAAAATACTCAAAAACTCAGTGCATGTTTCAGCAGGACACATGGCAGGATAAGCCCCGAGACTGCTGCAGACAAGACGGATGGTGTGCAGAGACACAGGCGAATTCAGTGTACTGAGAGGAGCAGTGGGAACGGACAAGGGCAGAGGATGAATATGCAGAATAATTCATCTCATGTAACAAATGAGAAAATGTAAACATTGTTAAATGACAGTCCTGAGGTTTTATGGTCAAATTCTGGACCACGTGAGAAATGAACCTCAAATTTCTCATTTATCATGACACGTCTTTGGATAAAGCAGTCTTTACCACGCTAAGACACTTTTCTCTTTCTTAATCATGACTGGTTAGTTTTTCTTTGATAGAGAAGAACACCATGACTGTAAACCTTATGCACACCTATGATTGCCATCATACAGATTCATGTTCTGGTAGAATCATTAGACAATCATACTGCCCTATCAAAGAGACTCAATTTAAAAATTTGCTAAGAAACCTTGAAGCATTTTCCCAAAGAAAACACATATTAGCGAACAAGCATATGAAACCAGGTTCAATATCATTAATCATGAGAGAAATTCAAATCAATTATAACAATGAAATATCATCTCTTACCTGTAAGGATAGCTATTATCAAAAAGGAGTAAATGAGAATATATAGAGAGAAGACTGAACTCAATATACCATTGATAGGAAGGCAAACTGTATCAGGGAACACAGTATGCAGGTTTCTCAAAAGTTAAAAATAAAACCACATAAGACCCAGCAATCCCTCTGTAGCATAGATAAACAACATGAAGTTGACACCTTTTGAGTATATATTTGCACCTCCTTGCTCCACCTGTTATAACGTGGGTGAACTGGACTACATAATGCTAAGTAAAGTAAGCCAAACACAGAAGGGGGGAAAACACTGACTGATCTTATTTGTATAAGTGGAATGTCAAAAACAAAAATTCAAATACACAAAAATAGGCAATAGAGTGGTGGCTACCAGGACCATAGAAGAGGAAGGAAAAGTAGATAAAAGGATAAAAACAGGCAGACATGTGGGATAAGGACTCTAATAAATAATTTAAACTGAGTATTTTCTGACAGTACATTTCAAGTAAAATTATAATTTAAATAATGTAAAATGTAAGTATAAAGGGTAATGGATAACTTTAAAACTGCCCATAGGAATTTCATTATGTATGCGTACTGTGAGAGCTCCAAAATAACATATTTTTCTCTCACATAATCATCTCAGTATAAACAATCCAGGAAAAAAAATACCACATCTATATAGTGTCACGTATCAAATGATCTGTATTAAACTGATCTGTCTCCTCAGGTTCTGTGATTTCTACCTCGTGAGCAACTATAGTCCTTCCAGCTTCCCTCAGTGATAGAAAATACTGTGCTATCTTACACACATTCCAGACAGGAGTAAATAAGGAAGGAAAGTGAAGGTCTAGTTTTTACCTTTAATTGCATAACACAGAACTTGCACACATCACACCTGTTAACATTGCATTGGCCAGAGCTTAATCACACTGACATACTTACCAAAGGAGTCAGGAAAACACAGCTTTGTTAGCCAGGTACTTAGCTAACACTCAAGATGACTAAATATGTCTATTTTTCTGATTGAATGCAGGTACATAGTATACAATCATTATGCATTTTCCTAAATGACTCTAAACTTCCTTTGCGGTGCATATATTTAGTTTCACTGAACATTATAAATTAAAGCCATGATCTTTCTTTTCCACAACTCTTCCGAGTTTTACTCCACTATTCTACATTCATAATCTTTATTCTTGTGTAATGCAAAATTTTGCCTTGGAGCTACACTTACAGTAAATTGAACACACACACACAAAAAACAGAAAAACAAGAAATATTTTGTCTTTGTAGTTGATGAGTAACATAATTCCAATCATTTAGGGTCCTTCTGACATCTCAGTTTTATTTCAAAAACTACAATTAAATAACTGTAGAATATACTCTGGTTTTCTACTAAGCATTGTTTTTTACTGATGATAACTCATGGTTTTCACTATGCAGGGATATAACTGGTGACATGGGTGTTTCAAGTGCTCGTGTTTGTGTTTGTCACATAACAGGCTTCTGTCATCTATGCCCTCCCAAAGCAATCTGCTCATCCAACTCTTGGTTCTGATCTTCTGCCACTTTCCCAGTGGAAAGGAAGCCAGCCATATAGTGAAATGGCAAGTTTTCATCTGGAGATACAGAACGTATAGGATAAGCAATTTTGAAAAGATATCCTGCATAATAATGAGGCTTATTGTGAAACTAATGAAGCCAAATTGGGACCGACTTGAGCACAGAAGTAGTATTTTAATCCTTTCATTCACATAAATGAAACTAATCAAATAAATGACAGATTTATGAAAAAGAGCATAATACGTTTCAAAGTAACTTCTCAGAAAATACCCATTAGGTACAAAACTGCAAAGAGTTACTTTACAGGACACAAATCTGCAAAACATGCCTGAATCAAGTGATTCAAGTGACTGTCGTCACTAATGGAACAAATTAAAATACTGCAGCACCTGACGGGGCACATTTTGTGATTTCTTGACAAAGATGCCTAATTTGAATGCAAATCAGAGAAATGTCAAACCGGGGTAAGGTTCTACAAAGCAATCAGCCTGCAGTCTTCACAAGCGTCAAAATCAGGAAGGTCAAAGGAAAACTGAGCCAAGAGCCAGCTAAGGAAAACAAGTGCTTTTGGATTAAATCTTTTGGCAATTAAAGGTTATTCCAGGAAATCTGGCAAAACGTGAATAGGATACAAGATTAAGAGGGCATGTGGTCAAACTTCCTGGTTTTATGCAGGAGAATGTTGATCATGAAGAATTTATAAACAATCATAGTTGAAAATAATTAATGACATGAGTTAAAATCTGGTGTACAATCTGTTTGTGAAACAGCGTTGAACAGGAAGTTACGGTATGCTTGATAAGTCTGTGCTTGGTATACCTGTACCCCACATCAGGGCGCACAATTTAACCCTGGCTCCTCTGCTTCTCCTCCAGCTTGCTCCTGACGGGTCCCTAGGGAGGGAGCAGACACTGTGTCGGGAAGCCTCAGACACAGTCCAAGGCTCCTGAACGCAGGGTTGCTTGGTCCCAGCTACTGCAGGCATGGGAAGGGAGCTAGTGCAGGCAAGATCTATTTACATTCTTTCACCATCTCTCACTCTACCTTTCAAATGAATGGATAGTCTCTTGGTGACTGAAGTTTATATACAATGGGTTGATTTTCCCTTGCTAATCAGAAGACTCATGAAAAATAATGAATATTTCACTAGCACAAAATCACATTATTTAATAATATGCATAAGAAAAGATGAAATAATTCAAAATGTTGGGCCAGGAACAAAACAGACATCTTAAAAGAACTTCCACAGTTACAGCATAGGAAATTCCTCTTTTCTGCGCATGCACATTACTGACCAAAGGATGTTCAAAAGAACTTGCTGCAGCAACCAACTGAAAGCTAAGAAGAAAAATTTTACTAATATGTCTCAGCAAAAGGATATCAGCTAAGATTCTCTTTTCTAAATTCTAAGCTTATCATTTAAGTGAGAATTGGGCTATTAGCCCAAATCTATCTATAACAAAAATGGATTTCCAGTTTGATTTTTATTTACCACTACACTCTTGCTATATCTCAATGACAAAGGAGACTAAGAGATGACAAAAAATGATTTATTGCCTCAACTCCACCTATGAGTCATCTAAATGGCACCATACACTCTGCCAGTGGATATACAGGTCTGATGAATTACCCTGAAGTAGAAACAATTTTATTGGGCCCCCTGAATCTATGTTACAATTCAACCCTGGGTTCTGGTAAGCTTTCACACACTCATGTGAAATCCTGAGAGGAGTCTCAAGACAGAGTTTGTGTTATAGACCTTCTGTTTTTATAGCTCGTTTTGAGAAGGACATGCTGTAAGCTGAATTTTTTCCAGTGTAGCATACATATCTGCAAAGGCCCAAAGGATATTGACCAAAATTGCATTTGAAATAATGCAAATGAACATTATGACAAAATGCAAACAACACAATGACAAATTTGAAACAAAATATACACCTCACACTGCTTGATGTATATACATTTCATAGTGATTTCAGTGAATCTATATTGCCACCATGCCTTTTCCACTTGCCAAATTAATCAATATACCATGCTAAAAAAAAAAACACATCAACTGAGAAGTGATTAAGGACAGAACATACCCCTAATATTTAATATCATACGCTAGGACTTATTCAAAGAAAGCTACCCCTTTACAATACCAGGCTTAAAATATAGATCAAAAGCAGCAAATTTTAGCTTGGTTTTACAAGAAAACCATTGCCTTTTTTTCTTTTCATTCACTTCAACAGTTTAACATTTTCACTGGAGGTGGAACTTCTGCTGCATGAGAAGGCAATGAACCATCAGAAAGTCTAGTTTTGGGGTTACATGCTATCACTATTGGTCCAGTCACAAAAATCAGAATTATCTAAATGAGGTCTTCCTAAAAATGAATTCCAGGTCAACAGACGTCTTTATGTGTTGAAGACAAGTAATTTCATCAAATCCTTAAAATGTCACCATGTATACCTTGTACAGTCAATGGAAAGGTTACAGTTTCTAATACTGGGCCTAAAATGAGGCTTTCGGAAGGAAAGAAAACTGATAGCCAAAACCATTAAGCTGCACTCATTCATATGGTCACAGAGACAGACAACACAATTGCCAAAGCCATTAACTACCAAGTTACCCCCTTGATGTTACAAGGGTTTAAAATGACTCATGAATCAGAATCCATTAAAAAAAAAAAAAAAGTTGGAAATAACAGAGCAAGAAAAAATGAGGACTATGGAGCCCAGAGTGGAAAAATCCTCACCTTGACACACTGGGATCTATTATGGACTGTTCCTCCTCCCATCCAGCTCCCTGCTTGTGGCCTGAGAAAGCAGTAGAGGACAGCCCAAAGCCTTGGGACCCTGCACCCGCATGGGAGACCCAGAAGAAGCTCCTGGCTCCTGGCTTCAGATCAGCTCCAGCTCCAGCTGTTGCAGCTAGTTGGGGAGTGAACCAACAGATAGAATCTTTCTGTCTCTCCTTCTCTCTGAGTATCCTTCTACTAAAAATAAATAAATCTTTACAAAATGAGAACTACGGGGCTTGGCACGGTAGCCTAGTGGCTAAAGTCATAGTCTTCCACTCACTGAGATCCCATATGGGTACTGGTTCTAATCCCGGCACCTCCACTTCCCCTCCAGCTCCCTGCCTGTGGCCTGGGAAAGCATGGCCCAGATTCTTGGGACCCTGCAACCAGATGGGAGACACGGAAGAGGCTCCTGGCTCCTGGCTTCAGATCAGCACAGCCCCAGTCATTGCAGCCACTTGGGGAGTGAATCAACAGACAAATGATTCTCCTCTCTGTCTCTCCTTCTTTCTATATATTTGACTTTCCAGTAAAAATGCATAAATCTTAAAAAAAAAAAGAAAAAATGAGAACTATGGAAAAATTTATCTTCATAATTATTAGCCTTTGATGTAAACATGTAATTATTCACATACTTGTATACTATGACAAATATCAGCTCAGAAATGCAGTGTTTTTATTAAGAATTTGGCAGATGGTAAACTTAAACCAAAGAAAAACAACTAGTTTCTGCAAAAGAATCCTACTTAATGCAAATGCCACTATGCTAACAGAAAAAAAGTACCTAAAGATGAAATTACTTCCCAAAGAAGTTTTCAGCTTTCCAGACAGCAAACTGGTGAAACCAGAGTTCAATAGAAGGAAATGCCTTTTCACATATTTAAAGAATACTTAAAGATAAAAAGAACCCCACATGTGTACGAAGGGGTCCACTGACTAGACAAAACTGTCTACAGGTTTAAGGGAAATAACGTACATGTTTTAGGCTGTAGGCAAAAATCTTCCCAGCAACATGAAAATATAACTTTTCAAATAATTAGCATTACAGTTCGAAGAGGGAACGGAATAGTTGTGTGCATCTCACATAAAGGGCTTAATACAAATCATACATGAAGACAGAAAGGAAAGAATGAAGGAAGACAGGAAAGGATGGAAACAATCCCATCCTTTCTTCTGCTTGTTTTTAGAGTAGCATTTCAGGATATAAGTTTTCCAAAGAACAATACTTATGTTTTCCTTTTCTAAAAGTATAACGAGAAAAGCAAATTTTTTTCTAAACCAGAATAAGTCATTAGTGGGTTTGATACTGGCAACAGAATGGCTGCCTCATGTACATATGTACTCCGCCTCCTATTCAGGGCTTGATCCCAGAGGATTCATCTAAAGTTATGTACACAAAATCATTCTTCCACACTGATATAATGTATTCTCTGGCAATTTACACCAACAAAAGCATCGTTACTACCTGCCTCTGCCTCAACTCTCATTTCACAACGAGCCTCTACCTTGCCTGTAGCTTGGACAATGAAAACAAAGATAGGGGTCGATCTAGTTCAGAAATTCCTTTGTCACATCCTGGGCATGCCTCATTCCTGTCTGAAGCCATTAATCAGGCCAAAACCAGTAGGCTACCAACCCCTGCTGCAGACATAGATGCCCCAACTGGAAGGTCTGCTTGCTGTGCTGACACCACTCTTAATGACCCAAACATCTGGAAAAATAACATTTCACAGTGACGATCAGATTTTGGCTGATAAGCAACAACTCACACGCTGTGAACTGTGCATTAGGAGCACAACAGGAGGAGCAAAGTGTGTCCCTTAGAAGGTGTCACAGAGCCCAGTGCTTTCCACTGAGGCAAAGACCTTTTTTATCTCAGAGGGGTGCCTTCAGGTTACAGACAATGAATCCCCGCAAGATTGCAGCGAGTGCCTTTAGAATTAGAGAAAATAAGCCACATTCAAACCCTGCTCCCTTCCATTTTCTACTTCCAGCACGTTTATGTTACCTTTAAAAATTAACTTTTCTAAATCAAAAAATGTATTAAACAATGATGTACAGAAGCAGATTACTCGGTCTTAAGATTGTATATTCATTTTATATTTCACTGATTTTCCTGTTTTTTAATACTTCTTCCCATTCCAGCTCTACACACTCTCCCTATCTTCCAAAACAAAACAAACACCAGAAGACATCTTTCAAATAAACACAGTGCTCCTATAATCATCATGTATTAACCAAGTGAGTCCAAGGTAAAGAGTCATTCAGTAGAATAAATATCACAATTACGAGCAGTCCCTACATTTATTTTTCCCATTTTTATGTATTGTTTGCATTCTCTCTGTCTAGGACTTTTAATATTCTGCCTCATAGGTCTGAACTTGAGTCTTGACATGTGTTACTAATGTAGTACAGAAATGCTACCTATTCTCTAAGGTTTAACTTCTGCCACAAAGCGATTTTACCATCCTCCTCTTCCTCATGTCTCCTAGGCCTGACAGCGCAGCAGCACCTCACTTTTTGTCAAGGCAACAATCATCACATATATTCTAAGTCTGGTTTTCACTCACTTCTGTTTCACAACATTGCTTTTTTTTTTCTGAGCAGAAGTAAATTGCAAAGAAAGATGCATAATGTTGGCACTGTTGTTACCCAATATTATCAAGGGAGAAAATCCATCTAGATGTGAAAAAGGACAAGTGTATACTCAAGCACAACCTAACAGTAAAGTGACAGAAGTAATCTATAATTTCATGAAGAGAATGCCTTCTAAGGGAGGTGCTCAGAAGAAAGAGTAGAATAAATGAAATTCTACTGGCTTCCTTACTAATGTAAGAACAAAGGGCTCTAAGTACAAGCAGGACTCAATAGATATTGTCAACTTACTCCAACTACAAACACATACAAACACTTGCTCTAAAACAAACTGGATATGAAATACATCAAAAAGTTAAAAGTGATTATTTCTGAGGAGTTGAACTTTTATCACTTTTCTTATTCTTCCATACTTTCACACTGTTTTCTAGTGCATCTAGTCTGTGATAGTTTTACATGTATACAAATGTGTACAAATGAATAAAGGCCAGCAGTAAATCCACCTACATATGAACATCTCTGAACATAGATTAAATGGATATTTCTGGCCATGTATGAAACACAGCTAAAGCGGTGGCAAGACTAGATGCACGAAACTGAAGGATAAAAGAACACAGGTCAGAAACGAAGGGGCTTGAATGAAAATGATGACAATGATCATGGAGAAAAGTTGTCAGCTTCACAATAAACTTCAAAAGTAGTCCAGCTAGTAGTTTTGCTGATGGGAATGTGAAACCAAGCAATAAACATAAAGCCACTGTGGGTTTTTTGGAGGTTTTTTTTTTTTCCTAATCCAAGCAACTAAATGTTACAATTTACTTCAAAGAAAACATGGTGTGAAAAAGATCTGGCAGAGGAAATGAGGAAATTAAGCATTCAATTTTGGAGATGTTATATTCAGGTGAAGAGCTAGGAGATGAATCTAGATTTCAAGGAAACATTCAAGCCAGTCACAGAACCTGTGGAGTTTTCAGTAAAGGGATGTTAATTAAAGCATTATGCAAAATTTGAACACATCTAAAAAAGATATGTGGACCACGATAAAATCCTGGGTCTTTACATTTACATCACACTAAAGATGCTCTAACAGAGAGGATTAGAAGGGTATAACATTAGATGAGGCAGGAAATTAGCAGCAATATTTCCAATAATCAACCAAAGTATTTAAGAGGGTGCACTTTAAGCAGCACAACTGTCTAAAGTTTCCTTGTCTTGTCTCTACCCATTTATTAGACATTACTTTAGATTGCATGTAAGTTGTACACATTTTTTCACAATTTCTGTAGTATACTAGTAAGTCTAAAAGCATTGCATCAGTGGATACTTTGATTAGGCCTCAGCCCATTCTAGCTTACCCCTCTACTTGTTTAACCAGTGTCACTAGAGAATGACAGTGAATTTTGCACTAGCTATAGACTACATATTGAGGGGAATACAGCCTGAAAGCCATGCCAATTAAATTGCAGGCATGCTATTGTGATTCAGTGAAGAAAAAATGAGTCTCAAATATAAGTAGGTTTATTTTGTTCCAGCATCATGCAAGACATTTTATGTATTCACCTATGTATTCACTCACCCTGTTCAATTTATTTTTCGGTATTGTTGGGCAGCCATTAGAATAGGTTAATAGTAAGGATTATAATTAAGTACAACTTGTAAGTTCCATAGAACAACGTACTTAACACAAACTGTTAAAGAAACAGAGATCACCTTTCTTAACAGTTAAATCAAGGACTTCTATAAACTGCAGAAATCTGTTAGACTTCCTGACTTCAATGCTCATTTCAGGGATTATCAGTATCACTGTTATATTTTGTAGTATAGATTGAAAAGTGACATTCCACTGAGTGCTTATCGGACTTCATTGATATATTAGATAACCTTAAGGGAACAGATCCAATCGAAACAACATGGAGCAACGTACGCACACAGCAGACATCCTTTGAATCACTATCACACTTGCATTTGTATTCACAACGGAATCATGGTGTGCCACACAGGAGCTGTTCGTTGCCTTGCCCATGATACAGAATCTAAAGCAATATAGACATTATTCCTTGCATCCAAGTTTTTTTGGGTGCTTGAAATTACAAGAGACAGAACACAGAGTAACAGGGCATATTACTCAATTACGCTTTACTCTTTAACCCCAGCCTTTGGTCCATCTCCCTACATCAACTTCCAGTCGGAAAAAAAAAAAATTATTTTTAAATAAATGTATATATATATTTATTTATTTTTGTTATAATTTGAAAGGCAAAGCTACAGAGAGAAGGAAAGACAATAGAGAGATTTTCCAACTGCTGGTTCACTCTCCAAAGAGGCACAATAGACAGAGCTGGGCCAATCTGAAGCCAGAAGCTTCCTCCAGGTTTCCCACATGGGTTCAGGGGTCCAAGGAATTCAGCTTTCCTCTGCTGTTTTACCAAATAATAAGCAGGGAGCCAGACTGAAAGTAAAACATCCATATGGGATGCCACATCACAGGTGGAGACACAGCCGACTACCCTATGCTGTCAGCTGCAGGATGATTATAAACAAAATCACCCCCACATCTCCAAACAAAGACTCGAACAAGTCACTGTATCTCAAAACCATTAGATATTTTAGTAATATGTTGTTCATTTGTTTACTGTGGTGGCAATGAAAATAGTTTCAAATGCTGTTGAAGAATGCCTAATTAAATAGGCATTTAGGTATACTGGGTGAAAATTTTCTTAGAGCCTTAACAAGTGTAATAGTGCACTGTGAATCTTTAAGAGGAAAACACTGTATTATTTGTTTCTTAAACTCATATGTAAAGAAATCTCTGAGCCTAAACAACTGTGTTATGAAAAATAATTTTTAAAAAACAGATATATAAATCTCCTTTTCTTTCATAGTGTCTTATAAGATTTTCATTTCCTGGAATATTTTGAAAAATTAAAACAAGTATTCTCTATTATACCAGTTGTTAAAACTTTTTTTTATCAATTTTCCATAGTCCTTTAAGAGTCTTACTTTGTTGTTGAAATGTTTACATTATGTTATAAAATAACTATCTAAACTCTGTAGGAATTCCACGAGAGCAGAAATGTCTCCTTATTTCTTCTCTGGAATGAGTACACATCTAAAAGGAAACAGTGAATAAATTCATTCAAGTCCAAATAATTAATGAATAATTGAATTAAGGATTTCTTAATGCTATGTCTCAAACTTTTTGTCTTTTTTTTTTTAATAATGTCAAGACCCTAACCAAACAGTATCAGATGAGATAATGTTAGGAAATTTCAATATGCTGGAATTTTCCAGAGCTCATACTTGGGCATAAAGCAATCTGAGCAAGAAGCTGCAAATGAAGTCATAATGCTCCTTTTCCAAAAGAAAGTAGCAAAGAGCAAGAAAGTTCTCTAACCTATGGAAAAAAATACCAGTCATGTTTCAAAATTAGCCAACTTTTCACTCTATAGAACCTCTTATAAAAATTCATAAGAAGAAATTAAAAAGTACAGGGATAGGGCCCAGCATGGCAGCCTAACAGCTGAAGTCCTTGCCTTGCATGCACCAGGATCCGATATGAGTGCCAATTCTAATCCTGGCAGCCCCACTTTCCTTCCAGCTCCCTGCTTGTGGCCTGGGGAGGCAGCTGAGGATGGCCCAAATGCCTTGGGATCCTTTGCCCACGTAAGAGATCCGGACTTAGTTCCTGGCTCCTGGCTTCAGATTAACACAGCACCAGCCACTGTGATCAACTGGGGAGTGAATCATCAGATGAAAGATCTTCCTCTCTGCCTTTCCTCCTTTCTGTATATCTGACTTTGCAATAAAAACAAAATAAATCTTTTTTAAAAAAGCACATGGATAACAACTACAAGAAAAATTAATTGGTGGTATTGGGGAGTCAATTAAAATTAATTTGGTTTAGCAAGTTTTTGATAAATTTTAATGTGTAATTATACTAATGTTATTTTCCACATTTTTTGGTAAATTTACAGACAGACAAACGGGAGACAGAGATAGAGAGAGGACTCATATCTACTGGTTTATTCCCTAAATGAATATAATAGTTGAAGCTAAGAAAGGATAAAGTCAGGAGCCAAGAATTCAAGCCAAGTTATTAACATGGATGGCAGAGACCCAGTTACATGAGCCAACACGTGCTGCCTCCCAGGGTGGATACTAGCAGCAAGTTGGAATTGACAGATGAGTTAGACTTGACCTTAAGCAGTCCAATATGGGATGCAGGTATTTTACCAGGAATCTTAATTGCTAAGCCAAACGCCAATCGAATACTTTCTTACCAACAATTATATATATAGTATTAAACACATACGTTTCTTAAAGGTCCCCCAAATTGTATAAATTTTAGACTACAGAAAACTCCCGAAGGGAGAAATTATTAACTAAAATCATTTCATTATGAAATTACTAAGACCAAACTCAAAGCAAAGGCTGACTGGCCTCAATCAATTCTTCCTGTTGTGTCCTCATCACCTTTGTCCTTTAAGCCTAAGAATGAATCTCATCTGCTATTGAAAACAAATTTTGCAGGGAGAGAAAAACCTATGAAGTTTCTAGATAAGATGATGTTATTAGACACACAAACAGGGGGCTGGGGACACATCATAATATACTTGTCTTACTTCACAATTTTACTTATTCTTACACCACTTGCCTCCTTCTTGTAGAGCTGGTTTAAAAGAACTATGTACTGAGTATATATGAGTACAAGCATTTATTTTGTCTTTAATCTTTGCGTTTCTCTAAATTTGACTATGGTTTCACAATCATCATGTCCATGAGACATGTTCTGGTAGGATTAGGAGTAAACATATCCAGTGGCTACTTTTTGACTTACATACCAAATAAACACAACAAATAATTAAAGATAGTATTAAGCATTCTAGTAAGTGTACATAATAGTTTCCAAAATCTGTATACAGCCATGTATAAAAAGACAAGAGACAGGCAACCTAATCAGAGATTTGATAATTTTTCTTTTCTGGATGATGTACAGTTACTCAGATTTAAAGCTAGTGAAAAAAATCTTCTTATTTTTCTGCTTCACTTTGTACCAGGATAGCTCTCACAAACAAAAACATTGGGAAAAAAAAAAAAAAAACACATACTGAAAGTACAGGAATAAATCTCCATAGATCTAATACACTGTTTGGGGCAACCAAGTATTATATTTTTGCTAAGAGCAAACAACAGGCATCCTTTTCATTTTATTTTATTAATGCAGTCCAGCCGACATGAGCAGACAAAACTGAAAGAGAAGCAGAATGTGCTTTATCATCTGTGGCCGAATTTCAATTTTCTCTTTCAAGTACAGATGAATGCATTTTCTTTGCAACCCAAAGACAGAAGATCTTGATTACTGTTGCAGGAATAATCTCAGCCTTTGTGTGAAAAAGACAGGGGAAATGAATAGTCTCTCTGAATCATATGTCAACTTGTGAACTCACAAAACAAGATATATTCATGGAGGTAGGAAAATTAAATTAAGGTGAAATGGCAGACCCATTAAAATGACAGTTGAAGGCTTATTTTGTAGGCCATGGCAGGCTTCCCAATTGTCCTCTCTCTTAGCATCACCCTAAGGGCACAGACAACTGAACCAGAAATAAACAGGGTCAATGCAGGGGCAACTGTCTGGGAGCACAGGTCACTCAGGCTGTGGACCTGTCATGAACCACTAGCTTTGCTGTAAAATTAAGGTTCTGATTCCATTCTTGCCTCCACCACCCTTGTTTTATGTCTCAAGCAAAAAGGAATTATCATCTCTCTGGATTTCTTCTGTTACCCATGTATAAAAAAATCAATCCAGTATCAGCTCTTCTGGATTACTTCATTCTCTATTGGAAGAATGCTAAGCAAGCACCCTCTTGAATACGGCACTCAGCAAACACCTGGGCTTCTGCTATGAAACAGAATGACCACTCTTGGAGTAGGATCAGAAGACACAAATTGGGACATCAGCCTATTACTGTTCTTCCATCTCCTGCATCTCGTGGGATGACCCTGAAGGCTGTCAATTCATTGCTCTTCCATCTTCACTCACACTCCCATTTTTCATCTCTTTCCACTGTTCAAATTAAATAACCCATTCTCAATTTATTGCAGAAATATCCTTCTCTTGTTTTGAGTGATATTTTAAACCAGAGAATTAATGAAGACTTCTTAGATCCTATTTTCTTTTTCTTTCTTTTTTAAATTATTATTTTTGTTTTTGATGATTTTTACATAGCTGATTGGAGTGATTAGGGTCAAGGTGAGTGAGACCAGCACTCCCATTTTCTATTACCTTACCTGAGAACCTGGTACTGCTAACCACATTGTTTGAATGTATTTCTTCAGCTTTCCTGACTTTCTGATTATGTTGTCTGACTTCCACCTCTGTTTCTCCTTTTCATCATCTAGGCTAACCTTTCAGCCTTATAATTCAAAAGACACCTATACACTTAGAATACTCTAGGTTGGTGAATTTTAAACTTCCACTCCCAGCCCAGAATTCTAGTTCCACATTTTCAGTATCTAATGAGCTTTCTCTTGTATACATGCTCATTGAGTAAAATCCAAATATGGATATTTTTACTTATCACTTTCCCTCCCAAATTTGTTAGGTCCTCTAAACTCTAACATTAACTCTAAATTACCTCTTTGCTTCAATTCATAAATGAGGGCCACAAGAATTTTGCCTTCCCTTTGAAATTCTCAGTTCTAAAAGCCACAACTGTATTTGGCATTGTTATAATTTACGCCTTATATTATTGCAGTTTTTCCTAATTTCCAGCTCACAACTTTTTCCACTCAAATCATCAACAGCCAAGTTTCCTAAAATATTTTGTTGCATTTTTTTCCTTGCTTGTTTAAAAACTGTTCAGATCGGTGCGTGTTTGCTGCAGTGGTTCAGCCACCCCAGGGAACACCTACATCCTGTATCAATTTCCGGAGAAATTCTAGATTCTTTTCCCAATCCCACTCTCCTGCTTATGCATACCTTGGCACACACTAGGTGATAGTTCTGTTGCTTGAGTACATCTCACCATACGGGAGACCAGAAATGAATTCCCCAGGTCCTGCCTGTGGCCTTTCCAATCTCTACAGAGGTTGAAATATTTGAAGTGAAAAAGCAGACCTGTTCTTTCTCTCTATGCCTTGTAAATAAGTAAAATTGAGTAAAATCAATCCTAAATTGCAGGGAAAAAAAGCTATGTTCAGCTTACATTTCTTACAGAATAGGGACTAAATTCTTTGGTTTAACCAGACATAATCATTGCTGTGTTTTCTGCTACCTAATGATAATACTTACCAATTTATGAGTGTGAATGATAAAGTTTCTACACTGTAAACTCACGAAGGAAGAGACTATTCTTTACCCCCTGTTCATCACTCTACACTGCAGCTGGAGAAAACAGTTAAGAAATATGTATAAATGCTCTCGGTTCATATTAATTTCCGAAGTGTACTACTTTCTTGATTTCTACTACAAAGCAGGGTCAAATTCATGTACTTCCTCCTCTACTAAGTATCATCAATTATTCCCAAGATAACTACCCTTTCAGACTTTCAGTTATTACAAGTTTCAAATGTTCTATAATCTACTATACACTAATAATTTCACTTGTGGTAGCTTCATCTTTCTTAGCTAGATTCCATTGCACCCTACTTGAGAAACTGTCATTAACATTATGCAGAAAACAAAATAATTTTGAAGCCTTGCAACAGCAATGTAAAAACATGAGCTAAGAAAGGCAAATGAGTAAGACACTCTTCTATTTGGTAAATCTACCTATAAGGAAAACAGGTTGCATAATAAGACATAAAACCCACTTTGATTAAGTTCTGTGGAGAATAGAGACCTGAAACTGTCCCAAAGCTAAAGATTATACATGGCATTAGGTACTCAGATAAGGGCTAAAAGAACTGGGGAGAAAATCCCCAAGAACTTATTTCAAGAAGAAATGAGACTCAACACTTGGTCTGAGACATACATAGCTATATAACTCCTGCAAACATCTTACTCATATACTGAAGTTGTGCATTTAGGACTCAAATCACCAGGTTTCTAAGAAGACTTTTTTATTGTTGTTGTTCATTATGTGGTATTTATCTAAAGGGTATACATTTCAAGCATCCAACATACTGAGTTTTATATTTATTTTTATTGGATGAGCAGATCAGATTTATAAGGAGACACAGAGATCTGCTGGGTCACCGCCCAGAGGGCTGCCACAGCCAGAGCGAGCCATCCAGGGGCAGACAATTTAACATCCTGATGATACTCCCCAGCCCAGCACCAGACACCTCTGGCATTCCCATTCCCGTCTTTTTTTTTTCCTTTTAATCTTTACAATTACATACTTTCAATTTACCTTGTAACAGAATCCTAACTTTTCACTAAGAAGAATTCAAGTAGTAAGAAAAAAAAAAAAAAACACTATTCCTCAAAAGTATAGTTACACCAATAAATAAAAATCAAATATAAAAATGTCAATTTTGTTCATATATATTACATTTATTTTGTATTCTGTGCATTACCACAAGTGAGGGAAAGAGCACAATATTTGTCTTTTGGGACTGGCTTACTTCACCGAGCATAATGGTGTCCTTTCTAAATTTGGTGAGGCCCAAGTGCATAGTGTTTACAAAGGTTATGGTACAACAATGTCTTAGGTTTTCAATTCTACTCACCACTCATTCATTGCTTCTCCCAAAGCAATTTCTCTGAAAAAGGGGAGGGATATTTTATAGGAAAGGCAGATTTACAAAGAGAAGGAAAGATCTTCCATTGCGGGTTCACTCCCCAAATAGAAACAATGGCTGAGGCTGAGGCGATCTGAAGCCAGGAGCTTCCTCTGAAACTCCCACAGGTGTGCAGGTGGAGCAGCTAGGACATGAACTGGCACTCACACAGGATCCCAACACTTACGCGGGAGGACCAGCCGAATGATCCGCGGTGCCCGGCCTTCCCAGAACACCTTTTAGTGTGCCAACATGCTTGCATATGGGAAATGCCCTAGAGAGGTACACCATTGGTTTTCATACCCTCTCTATGCTTAAATTATACACACACACACACACAAATATCACTATGGTATTCAATGCAGCAACATACTATGTAGATTACCTACGAGGAACAAGCTGTATTATGTGGCCCGAGTGCAGTCCATGATATCTTAACAGAGAAACATCGCCTAATTACGTGTTTCTCCAACCAAATCTGGATTCCAAACAACACTGTGTTCTTAGATATCAGAGTCGAATGGCATCTCACAGAAGAAAATATAGAAATACTGCTACTTTCACGTAAGATCTTAGTTGATATGAATAGCGCACAATACAGAAAGCTCCTATCAATACGTGTATTTTGACACAGTGTATTCATCCTATCTGGGAGGAAAATCAACTTGGCATAAAAATGATTTTGACATTTCAGACATCCTTACGAGTAAAGGTTTCAAGTTGCAATACCATCAGTGTCACTAATGTGCATTTTTTTCCTCCATTCCCTGCAGCAAACACCTCTTCACGTCCATTTTCTCACTGGTCCTCCAGTTTCTGGCATACTGGTGCTGCTGAAAGTGGACTGTCTCTGTGAGCAGATACAGGTGGCTCTTACCACGGCCTCGTATGATGGAAACGCTATTCAGGGGAAACTTGCCTCTTCTGAGGGGTTTCTGTCTTATCCCATTTGTTCAGCTGGCAAATCTCTCTGTGCAGATTCTTGCAAATGCTGCTTCTGTTGCCTGAGCCCCAGGGCCCCGAGAACTGACTCCTCCCCTGCGCTCCCTCAGGCACTGTCTGCCTTCCCTGAATCCTTTGGAGTCTGAACAGCATTTTTTTTTTCTGTACAATGAAATACGCTTCTAGTTTTTCTCTCTGGCCTCCTCTTTCCCCGTTACACCTTTTTCAAAGTCTGAATTCGGTTTTTAACTCATCTTCTGAGGTTTAGTTTCTAACTTTTTAACCAGCTGATAAATTTAGTGTCTTCTCATATATTTAAGACATTTATTACTACCTATGTATTTTATTAAAAACATCATATTTGTATAATTCTATTACATGAAAGGCTGTTTTTTTTTTTGCCAGAAATGAGTATTTTCCACTTTTTAAAAATTTTTTCAAGGCATTAAGGTTTTTTTTTTTTTTGCACATTTCTTTATTTTTTAAAATCCAGGATTGCCTTTACCAGCAACAATAAGATCACTCTTAAAATCATAGGCCAGTCCCGGACACCAGGATCTGATCCCTGTCCCAGCCACAAAAAGGAGTCGAAAGAATGGAAGAGATAGGACTCTGACATATCCCACGCTACCCGGCTACTTGTGGCGCTCAACAAGCTGCGCAGTCCCGTGAGACCTAAGAGGAACACCTCAGTAAAAGTGGGGGTATCTGAAAGACTCTTCGTCATCAAAACTCGGTCTACTTCCAGATTTGTAGGACAAGCCATGGCAATGATAAAACCGGGATGCACTCCCTACTCATCCGGCTTAGATGCGGCGTTTGGGGGTCCCTTGAGATCGCTCGTCTTTGCTTAGCGTCCTCATATACGACACACAAACCTGCGTCTACGGGAAAAATGATAAGGGAAGGAGGGAGGGTAGGAAGGAGGGAGGGAAGGAAGGAGGGAGGGTAGGAAGGAGGGAGGGAAGGAAGGAACGAACGAACGAACTGTGGCTTATACCGAGACGGCCACTCTCGGGCGGACACCGCGGCTGGAAGCTGCCACAGCGGCCTCTGAAAACACCCAGTGTGTTCCTAGCCCAATTTCGCCGAAACTTGACGCACCCCTCCATCGCTACATCACAAAACATGCCATAACACAAAACTGGTTTTCTTCTCATCTTCCTCTGTCCCCACAACTCGCCCCCAAACGTTGGGACTGCGAAAAGTCGAACAGGTAACATGGAAAGCCATGAAGCGGCTCAAAAAAGAAATGACCAAAAAACTCCTTCTAACTTCCAGGGCGCTTTTTAACAAGTTCACCGACAAGCGCTGGCGTAAAATCATGTGGGTTTGCCAGGAACGTTTTGAAATCCCCTCGTGAAAAAAACCACTGTGGCTTTCAGCTGGGGCTTACTGACGCTGAGCCCCAGAATAAATAAACTTACCGACAGCTTCAGGAGTAGACGAGAAGATGGAACAAAATGGCGTGGAGCCAAACGCACTCCCCGCCCACCTTCCAGCGCGGGAACTTGGCGCGAGGAGCACGTCCTGTGGTAGCTTCCCCTCAGGGAGCGGAAGGGGCGGGCCACGCGAGCCTCTGATAACAACTGACCAATCAGATTCCGGCTGCCGCCACCACTGCAGGAATAAGAAGTGACTCCAATATGTTACTCCAATATGTCTCATAATAATAAAGGAAACCATACTAGGAGCTCTAAGTGTTCCTGCGGTATGCATAGTCCTCCGGCTGGGAACTTCGTTTCCAAACCGCAAGAAGCACCTGTGGCCGTTCAACAACATCTTTATCCCGCTTGGTAAGAAGAAGCCCCCGGTATCGGGTGCCTATAACTTCTGAGCCTATGGCATGCTAAATATGGGTACCATAAACTATTTTGTCCAAAGGTGAACCCTTGAAAGTGGAAGGAGGAGGTACAATTGATTCAGATTATTCAGAGTGGAGCCAATCTGAAGCCAGGAGCCAGGGGCTTCTTAGTCTTGTAAGATCCTAAGACTCTGGGCCATCATCTACTGCTTTCCTAGCCCATAGGCAGGGATACAGATGAGAAGCAGACCACTCAGAACTCAAACTGGTGTTCTCATGGGATCTCAGCACATGCGAAGAGGGGATTTAGCCATTGAGCCATCACATTGGGCCCTGTTACTTAGGATTCTTCTGAAGATTTTGCCAAATTTACCACTTAGGAATTTAAAAAGTCTAATTTTCCTAAGATGATTAAATTTATGTAAATTCTGAAAGAGGCTCTTAGAAATATTTTTCATGTGAGCTTTAAAATCAAAAAGCACAGTTATGAAATTCCAAAATAAATATTGTACTTTGTTTAATATATTATTCAATTGGCTTTGCTCATGCCATCCCTTAATTTTGTAGAAATACACTTAAAGGGCCCGGCGCGGTGGCGCAAGTGGTTAAAGGTCCTCGCCTTGCACGCCCGGGATCCCATATGGGCGCCGGTTCTAATCCCGGCAGCCCCGCTTCCCTTCCAGCTCCTTGCCTGTGGCCTGGGAAAGCAGTCGAGGACAGCCCAAAGCTTTGGGAACCTGCACCCGCGTGGGAGACCCGGAAGAGGCTCCTGGCTTCGGATTGGCATAGTATAGGCCGTCGCACTCACTTGGGGAGTGAATCATTGGACGGAAGATCTTCCTCTCTGTCTCTCCTCTCTGTATATCCGCCTTTCCAATGAAAAAATAATAAAAATAAATCTTAAAAAAAAAAAGAAAAAGAAAAAAATACACTTAAATAGCTTTCCCATCTGGCTTTGTTTTGGTAACTACAACCTTAAAATCTTGAAGACCTGAATTGTGTTGTTACAACAATTCAAATATTTGATTCAAATTCCCAATGCTGCAGGACCTACATACACTTTGATCAGGCCTCAGTTGAACGGTACCCAGAGTAGACAGCAATGCGAGTAGCATCAGATTCTTTGCTCACGACCACCTAAGTTTAGCAATTAATTTTCCTGGCTCTTCGAGATCACTACTGTCTTAGAAAAAGGCGCTGCAAGTTGTACCTCACAGAAGAAGTATTGGTTATGTTGCATCTGAAAATCAAAAAACAGAAAAGCTATGGTTGTTAGCCAAGTTTACTATGTGATAAAAAATCAACATTTTATGAATGTTCAGATTCCATCTCTTTCTAAACAAATCTGTAGGGAAGTTAGAAGCAAAAGTACATGATCAAAGGGTTAAGATTTAGTAAATATTATTGTTATTAATGCAAACATGAATACAACTTTTTCAACATAAATTTTAAAATATGAGATAAATACCATGGTGGACAAAACACTAAGAGATAGAATACACATACTTTTGTGTGTTGTATTTCTCTTTGATCTCATTCCTTCAGAACTCTCCAAAAAAGAAGTGGAAACAAGATGTGCTGCCACTTCTCTCCAAGCAAAAATATCGCTTGCTTCTCGTTTCTCATTCTGCCCCAGAACTGCAGAAGTGGGAAGAGGGACATTGTGTTTGCTGGTCTCCTTTTCGTGTAACTCTATCTCTAAAACACCAACAATCATACCTCTTTTCTGAGTTTATATTCCACTTGAAAATTCTTGTTCGTTGAGAGGAGTGAGTGAAACTCTGTGGAGCATGTTTTGTGCATTGTTATCTCAATTCTTTCCCTTGGCTATGAACAAATATTAGAAAACTGGGAGACAGGCATAAGGATAAAAGATGAAATAAACAAAGCATGGTTACAGGAGAAATTCCTGAAGAACTTGGAGACAGGAATATGAAGACTACTGTGGAAAATGGCAAAGGGGGTGAGATAAAAGGAGATTTTGAGAAGTGTTTGTCAAGATTATAGATGTAAATGTTACACTGTTTAAGAATTCAAAGTAAATTGGTTTATTTGAAGTGAATTTCTGATTGCTGCACTGTAATTCTTTAACCATCATACTATAACCATAGGAGTTCAATAGGCTATTAAAAAAATGAATTAGGAGAGAATGTCACAAAATATCCTGATCAAGAGTTCAAACCTAAAAAATTATCTCACTGCTCTGGCCTGTGTAAAGTGCATTTACAAAGCAAGCCTCTTACGGCCCTACAGCCTCACTTTCAATATATTTTATGAGACCCTACTATGTATTTTGTGGTATTTTCACCAATGATTTGTGGGTTATATTTGACATAACTATCATCTTCATTTATTTAGGTGACAAACTGATTACTTACATAGATTGCTTTGATATGTGTAACTGAAACTCAAAAACTAATTTAAAAATTTCTAGTTTCAAATGTTCACTTATTGGCTCGATTGCTAACCTATCCTCGGGGTTGGAGTCAGTCAAGAAATAAACACACAGTTAATGGAATCTTGAAATGTCACAGTCTGAGAGCTCCGAGATCTCTTGAGCTGAATCGTCCTGCTACTTCTAGCTAAGATTCCGTAAAATCCACTGTGCTATGGTAATACTTACTGAGTACTCATAAAGCCTGAATAACCTCTGATCTGTGACCCCGTTCTCTCACACTCGTGTTTCAATGTGTAGCTACAGATCCTCCATGGGTTTCACTCAAGAACAAATGGTTGTTCTTCTACAATCATTTGTCTCAACTGGCATTTGACTGGCAGACAGAGACAGTGCCCTCAACTACAGACCAGCTGACACAGGGCAAAAGAAAAATGATAGCTCAGATAAGTATTCATAGGCTACAAGTCTGTAATAACCATATGGCTAATTATTCAAAAATCACATGTTTAAAAATATCTCAATGTGGAATATTTAATTCTACAATTTTTTTCTGCCTGGATAGCATTCAATAAATGCACTTCAGAACAATACACATATACTTTGACAATTAAAGATGGTCAGCCATTCAGTTTGTGATGCTAGTGTCAAGAAGTAATCTATTTCCCCTCTCCTGGCACCTAGGTTGTTTTTGTTTAACTGCTTTGGTCAATAAATATTGCAGAAGGAACATGATGCCAACCTGAATATCAGGCATGAAGAAACTTACTATTTGTACTTTCTGATATTTGGAATGCTAACTTTGGGGAAAGCCAACTTCTGCATTAAAAAAATGTGAGTTATGAGACTTCTGTACTATGAAAATGCCTTAGATAGTCATTTGGAAATAAAAACAGCACATCATTGCCATAATAAATGTCTATGCTTCTATTCAGACAACTCAGAAATGGGAATATAAATCAATACACACTAAGTTATGTTAACTTAGGACTAACATTATGGCACAGCTGATGAAGCCACTGCCATCTGCAGCATCGCATTGCATGTGAGTGCTCATTCGTTTGCTGTCTGTTCCAGGTACAATCCAGCTCCCTTCTGATGGCTTAAGAGAAACATCAGAGCATGGGTTGAATGTTTGAGTCCTTTCCACCCACAAGGGAGACACAAGTGAAGCTCCTGGCTCCTGAGTTCCAGCCCTTGCCATGACAGTCATCTGGGGAGTGGATCAGCATATGGAAGAGCTGTCTCTGTGTCTGTCTCTCTCTGTCTGCCTGGGACTCTAATATTCAAGTAAGTAAATAAATAATACATAAAAAGGTTAATTCAGAAAGACTCTTCATTCTGTCCTCTCCATCATCTAACCATGTTTCCTATGGCCCAGGTTTATCATCTAATTGTACAATGCCTGAAAATCAGTCTAGAAATAGTGGAATGGCATCTCTGCTATGGGTTAGCATTTCGTTTCACTTTGCCAGCCAACTTCAGAAACCACCATGGAGCTTCTTTCACAATACTCCTTTCCTTGTTTCTCATGTCTCTTCCTCACTTAGCGCCTTGATATTATCTTTTTCTTTCTACTGCCACTATCATAAAAAATTTTGAACATAAAAATGAACAAATATGTTCTTAACTACAATAAGGTTTTCATAGAGCAATATATTGTACATGTTGTCTTTCAGAAAACATTAGAACAAACTTTCTTGCACATCAGGATATTTATTTCAAAATTACTTGTGTCAGTCTGAGTAAACAATGTGTGGCTTGTTAAAAGATCATAAACTTCTTGGAGTCTTTTTATGGCAAGCAAAAAAATTGCAAAGGGTAAAAGTTGCAGAGAAAATAATTCAAAACCAAAATGGGTGTGAAGTTAATCCTTTAATACTTAATATATTGTTTTTCCAAACATCCAGCAAGGGAAAAGTAGGTAAAAATTGTGAAGCTATATAATATCTCAAAACATTGAAATATATATATGAGTCCTTTTTCAATTGCTATTAAGTCAGAATTGTAATCACAGAGTGATATCTGGCTGTTTTAATCATAGTTAATAAGTTTAAGTGTAACTATATGAAACCATTTTCTCTGCTTGCATCAGTGATTCATTCAATATTATAAAAATATGTAAATAAAATGAAAGCCTAGCTGTTGGCATGTTATTGTAAATCAGTTCTGATGTTAAAAAAAAAAGGTAAAGCTTCATTTACAAAATATAGTGGTGACATTAGTTAGGTGATTAGTTCTTTTTAAATGTTTTTCAGTTTGTTGTAAAGAACACTGCAAAACTATATATAAAACTAATAATATGGAGGAAATGGTAGAAGGGGAAAATGATGTGGGGGGAAGAGGACAAAAAGAGGGGAATTTCCTATATCTAAAAATAAATCATAGAAAATAATAAAAAATGATTTTAAAAAAAAGAATATTGTAAAAGGCCCCCAAGTAGCAATGCTTAGGTAGGGGATGGGAGAAGGGCTACAGAGCTTGCATGCTTCCTCTAGCACAACAGAAATCTCCACTTGTGCAGCTTTCTGGAAACTGTGAACTTTTTTCTTTGAGGATTGTATGACTGTAGCATGGATAATTGTGCTATAATATAACTTCACACACAAAAAAGCCCATGATGCAGTTCTTACAGTGCAAGTGTGAGAACCCAGCACCGCCCATGTGACCTGATTCTTCAGCATTGCTTTCTCTTGAGCATGGAACAGAATTGTTTCTGAAACTGGAGTTACAGTTTCATTATACGCTGACAAGGTAGTTAAGAGGGTTTTTTTGTTCTTTCACTTCTGATACACCCCAAAATAATGTATATTTATGGGGCAGTATGCTGGGCTTCTTCTATGTAAGTATACACTATATAATGTTAAATAAGAGGGAAGATAGATGGTAGATAGATAGATAGATAGATAGACGAACAGACTTTAAACATTCAACATTTCTTTATGCTGAAAGTGTTCAAAATCATTTCTTGTGTTTTGTTTTGTTTTGTGTTTGGTCAAAAGGTTTATTGTCTATCAGCAGCCGGCCCTGCCCTCTTAGTAAGCTTGTTTTTTGTTTTGTTTTGTTTTTTTGTTTGTTTTGTTTTTTGGTGGTGGGGTGCTACCTGATCTTTCTTCTGGGCAAGAAATATTTAAGACAAGTTCCACCTCTTCCTAATATTTCTCTTGGGCTTCTTTGTAACACCTTTAAGTGCAAACCACTGCTAACATCACTTAAGAAATGAAAAGTATTGGTTTCAGTGTTGTTGCTGTTACTTATCCTCTATAGTCATCAATTATATTTTTAAGATTTTAAAATTTTTATTAGAAAAGCAGATATAGCTTGACAAAAAAGAGAGAGAAAGAGAGAAGGAAATAGAGAGAGAACGATCTTGCATCTTTGATCTGAAGCCAGGAGCCCAGAATTTCTTCCAGTTTTCCTACACATAGTTAGAATCCCAAGACTTTGGGCTATGCTCTATTGCTTTCCCAGACCAGAAGCAGGGAACTGGATGGGAAGTGGAGCAGCCAGGACATGAACCAGGGCCCATATGGGATCCTGAAGTTTGCAAGGTGAGGATTTAGCCACTAGGTCAATGTGCTTTGCCCAGTCATTAATTATTTCTACAACTCAAATTACCAAGTACTATGGTAAGATAGTCAAATGGACAAAGTATCATTAATGTATTGACATAGCTATACTTACCAAATAAACTGTGAACTTGTGATCAAGAAGCTAGACTGCCTACCTTTTATACAAACTTTAAAATTAAAAAAAAAATATGCTGTCCTATAGTCACAATTTTATATGATGATAAGAACTTTGATATGAAAAGAGATATGTAAGATAGGGGGAAATGTTGTGAATGAATTCTTCAAGAAGAATCAGATTTGGCCTGACCAAATGGGAGATTTACATAAGATTGACAGCAAAAGGAAAAAAAAAAAAAGAAAGAAAAGCATTCCAGGCAAAAGATTTACCTAGACACTGCATCAAGATATAGTCACTCAGGGTATAATCCAAGAATTTCATGTAGCGCTAGGTGGCTAAAACTTAAAATTGTTAGAGGCTAAAGATAGAAGTGACTTATGATTGGAGTATGTTAATGAATTCATATTTTATCCCGTGGAGGTGAAGAACTAACAGAACTTCAAAGTCAAGTGAAAAATGAACAGGAGTAGGATTTAGCAGTATTCAGACACCATCATGTACAATGAGTGACTCTACAATGAAATCAGGAAGCCAGTAAGAAAGCCATTATGTGAACAGAAATACAAGCTGTAATTCCAGAATGGAAACCGGATTACATGTTAATCAATTGTTTTGACAAGTTCCAGTATTTTAGATCTGCTCTTTCACTTACATATTTGAGTAATTTAGTGAGTACAATTTCTGAAGGGCATTTTCAATTCCGTGCCAGTTGTGAGGGTGGCCAAAGGGTATTAATCTGTTCACAATTCTTTGCTAAAATAAAGAGCCGGGCCCGGCGAGGTGGCGCAAGTGGTTAAGTCCTCACCTTGCACGCCCGGGATCCCATATGGGCACCGGTTCTAATCCCGGCCGGCAACCCCGCTTCCCTTCCAGCTCCCTGCTTGTGGCCCGGGAAAGCAGTCAAGGACGGCCCAAAGCTTTGGGACCCTGCACCCGCGTGGGAGACCTGGAAGAGGCTCCTGGCTTCGGATTGGCATAGCATCGGCCGTTGCGCTCACTTGGGGAGTGAATCATCGGATGGAAGATCTTCCTCTCTGTCTCTCCTCTCTGTATATCCGCCTTTCCAATAAGAAAATAATAATAAAAAAATAAATCTTTAAAATAAAGAGCTATAGTTTTACCCTTCATACTTCTTTTTTTCTGTTAAAAGAACATTAAAAGTAGTTTTAATTATGAGTGAATAATATAGTGTACTCATCTATACTGGAATAATATATACAATACAGTGTTTAGAAAACAACGCACTTAAAAATCTAGAAAAACAGAAAGATGCCAGCATGCCCTTTTCATTTTGCGCATGATACAGAAGACTTTTGTTTTATTTCCATAGCAGTAGGAACACCACAAACTGTAAGAGATTAACTTTATATTATATATGTATTAAATGGAGAGTAGGAAAAATAGAGCCCAACTGAAGTCTAAAACAGAATCGGAAGTGCTCTCAGAGTGTTGTAGTGCCACACCAATCAAAGTGCATCCTCTGTTAAAAGAACACACATATCAATCTGTTTTCAAATTGATAATTGTACATGAAACAACTTGATGATAGTATCATTACAAAAGCAAACATATGTGCCTTAGTTAATAAAGAATGTCACCAATTAGCATTTATATTAGTGCCAAAGGTATAGATTAATGAATCTTTGTCAAGAATTCTAGGTTGATGAATGTTATCCAGAACAATTTACAAAAAAAAAAAAAAAATCCTAAACAATGGTAAATGGATGGTATCATTCTTTGAAATAATATGAGAAGAATGGCATTTAAAATTTACATGATGGATATGTATCTGGAATCAGTTAAACTTATTGGCGTTTCAGAGATTTCATGTAATTTTTCTTATGAGATAGATTAATTTTTAGGAAGTACAAAAGATAACATTATAAAGAAACTTACAATTACTAAACCACTGAGGATTTATTCTCATAACTAAGAGACCCGCACTGACTTTCCACTTCTAATTAGTCAGAAGGAAATTGACCTTTAACTATTACACATCTCAAAATAATGAGCTATGCAGAAAATTGTTTGTAGAAAATGAAAACAAATGAAGCTAGCATGCTTTAAGCGCTTGAGTTAATCCAGCTTGAAAAGTCATTACATCCATGTCTTCCGTTAATTCTTATTTTGTATGTATCTATTTATTCTTCAGTTTGTGGATGATTTTACTTGCTTGATTTGAACTTCCAACTTTCACATTAGCTTCCCCTCTTTACTATTATCACTGAAAACAAGAAGTAGACACTTTTTGAAGAATATTCCATTCAACTTGAAGCAAAAAATGGTAATCAGTGAGATCTTTTCAATTTTAAAGCATATGGATATAGATATATAGATCTAGACATAAGCATAAATATGCTACATATATGTGTGTAAAGTATATATCAAATATATTGTTATATTTATAGTGAATATGTTATACGCATTATATAGATTCATATCTCCCCATACAACAATGCAACTGTATATTTTAAATACTAAATTTAAACAGCAACTCTTTTACCAAACTAGGGAGCTGTATATAGCTAACCAAGTACAACAAATATGGAAAAGATTTACTTAAGATCATATAAGAAGAGACAAAAGAAAACTATATATTAAATTTTATTGATGTTTAGTTGTACAGTAATGTGCATGTATGTATATTCTCCCAGGAACATCTCTTTTACAAAAGTTATACTGAAATAGTTGTTAAGAATAGTATATTCAAAATATTTCATAGAACATTATAAGATTTAAAAGAAATGCTAAAATGTCTAGTACAAATCAAGTGCTTCATCTCATCAAACTAATTACAGCAAATATTAACTAATTAACAAGCATAAGATCATATCTCTAGTATGTGTTATTCTCATATAGTTTCTCAGACACTTATTTTATTCTTCCAAATGAGAAGCAAGTCATGAACTGATTAATATGATTTATTAGTTTACTCTTTCCTTTGGGCAGAATCCATATATATATGATATTTAGTGAATATAAACTGCATATTAAAAGACTTTAACATACCAGATTTGATATCACAGATCCTATAATTTTTCTTCATCTGTGTCATCTAAAAAGAATTTCTGCAACCATTAAAACATGGCAAAAATGTATTCCAGGTAGAGTTGTTAGTCAGGTAAATGAAACAGTAAGAATTTAGATTACTCATGACAGTGATGGTACTTACACAATGATATGTCATATCAAACACAATAACCAATTTAGAGGAAGGATATTTGTACTTGGAAAAACCAGTACTTACAGAAAAGAAACCAAAAAGATACTTATTGCTTCAAACTCAAACAGGGAAATGGTTAGAGAGATACAATATTTCATATTCAATGATTCCAGAATTAATTTTAGCTCCTTTATCTTAAAATATAAGTATCTGTGACTAACTCTACAAGAAATTAAAAGTCCCTACTGTTTTGAAGATACACTTTACAGTGACAAATCAAGATGTGTGTTATTGTAAAATACTGTATCCTATCACAATCAGTAGAAATTTAGATCTGGGAAGCAAACAAAATTTGCTTTAAGAGATAGCATTAAAAAAACATCAGTTTTCCAGAGTAAACATCAAACATGGCAGTTAAGACACATGTTAACACTACTTCTTGCCTCCACACCCCACAAATACATCCCATATCAGGTTCCCCAGGCTTCTGCGCTATGGCTATTGTAGGTGTTTAGGGAGGAAACTAACGAAAGAAGGATGGTCTCTCTCTCTCTCTTTCACTGTCACACACTCACTGTCTCTCTGCCTTTCCAATAAAGTAAAAATAAATGAATAAAAATTGAAAATCATATCCTGATGAATTATTTCATAGCACATATCTTCTTTCAAAATAGAATTCTAAGCCAAGTTTGTAATGAGTATGTGCTCCTCTCTATAATTTAAGACTTTGCTCCTATATAGAATAAAATCACCAATTTCAGAAGCTCAAACATAATTGCATGAGCCCAAGAAATGTATACTATGTGGGAAAATGGTATTTTCCCTTGAAATCAAAACACCTATATTTCTTGCCAAACTGTTTTGAAAAAAAATCCAAAGAAAGGCTCCTTCCCTAACTCTTTTTCCCTCTGTAGCTCTCAACATTTGAGGCATCAAAGTAATCACCGGAAAGTTTTCTTCATCAAGGATAAACAAGTATAACATTAAGTTCCTACTTAAATTAGCTACCATTCAGTGTCTTGCTGCATAGACATGGCTTTGCACAAAAACTGAATTCTCACTCATTTGAAAATAAAACTCTCTTGAGATCCTAAAACCTTATTTTATCCACCATCAATAATTCGTTTGTGTTTATTCGATACTTTCTCAAGATACATAACGAATGTAACAGCAAGCCAGTAAGTGGCACTGCATCAGCAACATTGGCTGAGATATACCGCAAGCTGACTCGCCAACCTAAAGGCTAACTACAATAAAACACATTTTACATCACAACTATTTTTTGCTTTAAGAAGAACGTGTTTTTCTTTTTGTAAGATGGGTTTATTTATTTGAAAGGAGACACACAGAAGACACATAGAACACAGAACAGAGGAGATTGGGGTGCAGGGAGGCATTGGAGAGCTGCGAGGGGAGGGAGGGAGAGAGACAGAGACAGAGATTCTATCCACTGGCTTACTCCTCAATGGCGCTGGAAAAGGACGGATCCAGGACCTTGTAATTCCATCCTGGTTTCCCACATGGGTGGAAGGAGACCAAACACATGACCTGTCTCCCTCTGCCTTCTCAGTGAATTGTCAGGGAGCAGGCAGAAGACAGAGTAGCCTGGACTCCAACCAGCATTCATATAAAATAGAATGCTGGCACTTGCAATGTGCTTCCTACTGACTTAAATTCATTTAGATATTCAAGGAAATTACACTTTGCATATTAATTTGCGTCAAAAGTAACATTAAATAATTGAAATGATGCTAAGTCATAATAGCAAATCGTTGTTTCTTTTATGTTCCTAGCTCTTTCAATTAAAGAATGACCCATCACCTTTAAAAATAACAAACTCAGCAACATAAGTTCACTGAGCCTTCCCCTAAGCCAGTAGCACTGTTTTACTACAGATTCAATCCAGGATTAATGCCTGAGTCTGAGGATACCTGATACAAGGAAGTTAAAACCACTTATGCACCGTATAGACCTGATAGGTTGTGATTCTGTTAAAGATAATGAAATATAAGGACATACAATCAATTCCCTTGTATGATACTCTCCAAAAATGACATAACTTTTTAAAACACAATCAAAACATGATCTATCTTTAATAAATAATTGATAACAAACTTCGATAATAGTTTTTATTTATCTAGTAAACATGGAGATATTTACCCAGACGGAAGAAAAGGATGTGACTGGCATGTTTCTCTAGCAGGATATAGATCTCATTACTTTTAATGGTACCGAGGTGCCTTCAAAGATCAGCTCCAGGAGACGTTTAGTACACAGACAAGAGAAAAACAGCATCAATCTTGATACAATTCCAGCTACATATTCAGAAATTGAGAAAATATTGGTAGTGCAAAGAACATGGATTGTCTACATTTGAACACTATGCAACAGTCTGTAACTATTAGATTCAAACGGACACAGAAGAGAGTGAAAAAAAATTTTTAGCAGTAACAATATAGGGAGAGAGGGGAAGAAGAACTCACACTGTAAGCTACACAAAGCACCTGAATATCAAAAGTGGAAAAGCATATGGTCAGTGGGAAGAAGAAAGGTGCACTTGAAATCTGACGCAGAAATAGCTTCTCTGGGTTCCTACAATCTAGCTTCTCACCGTTTCCTCCTATGTGAGTCAGTGATGAACACAGAGAAACCAGCATGCAAGATTGGCAAAGAAAGAAAAAAAATGAGAAGTGCATACTAGGGAAAACTATTTTCAGGAAAAATAAGAAAAGTTTACAAAACTAGCTTGATATTCTTAAAACAAAAACCAAATACTATATACATGATCTTATGAATGGAGCTTGGGGAGCTCAGAAGAAGAGATAGATGTTGATAAAGAGATCATTTTGGAACGGGCAAAAACAAATGGAAAATGAAGTGGCAGAGATCAAAAAGGCAATTTTTTAGAAAATCCATAAAGTTGAAAATGATTATAGACGTTATAAAATGAAACAGCCATGATTGAAAACCTACTTCAGCGAAGCTTAAGGATTGACAAAATTTGATACAACATGTATTATAGAGAAGATTATAAATAGTTGTAGACAAAACAGGTTTAGCATAATTAACATTCCTAAAGAACAAAATTATTTAGACATGTAACAGGAGAAAATGTTGCTTAAATAAAGCTTGTAATCTGTATAAATCAGCAGAATTCTCTGAAGTCCACAGCTTTGAAGAGACACAGCACAAATTTCAACAAGTTCTTCCTTTTTACGTTAGAGTTTTTAATGTTAAAATAATTTTTAACACTTAATAACAGCTTTAATACATGACACATTTTTGCATATATGCAACTGTGCATTTTCATCAGTCTGCTCCTCTGAAAAGAACTGTACGAAGTTATTCGGCATGATCATCATGAGGTGTTAATTTGCAGATGATGGAATTCTGAGATTGCATTTACCCTAAGTGTTTCTTCTTACCTTTAAAAACTTCATCCTTTCTCAACTTTTCTAATCAATCTTGCTTTAAAACTAAAAAACAAAACAAAACAAAACAAACAAGCAAAAAAAAACGTCATCCTTTCTCATGCTTATCCTGGTCATTAGAATGTGTTTTCTGTTTTTCTTAGTGGAAGTGTAGTATTGGGTCTAAAAACACCAAAGGATCAATTCTTTGAGCCCTTCCCTATCATTTATTTTCTGCCTTCTTCCTCAACAAATCTATGAAGTTTTGTGTATCCTCCAACCACCTAGATTCACGTCATGCCAAGTAAAATTGGAGTCTAAGGCTAAAAGAAACATTACTTATCTGCTGCTATGTTTATTTAAATGTGTGTATTTTGCTCATCATACATATGCATATTATGCTTTAAATTTTTTTTTAGGTTGTTACTTATCTTCATTATTGTGGGCTTTGGTGTCCTCCAACACACTAGTGCCTAAGGTGTTGCTCTAGTCTTAGACCTTCTACTTTTTATACTCCATACTTTTTTCTTCACATCAGTCATCACCACCAGGTTTTGACCACCTGCAAGGAAAGGAATCAATTTTATCTTTGTCTATCTAAAACAGTACCAGTACTGGCAAAGAATTTATTTACATGAATGCTTAAAAAAGCCGAAGGAGAAATAACCAATATCTTTATAAATGTAAAGAGTAAAATCTTCTGTGATGCAGGAAATATCAAATGTAAATGGAGAGGCATTAATTTCTCTGAGTTTTATTTTTAGAATTAAGAAAATATTACTTGCAGCAAGTCACAGATTCATATAATCAAACAGTAGAACTGATTATTTTCCATAATTAATCATCTATGTATGGCACAAAATATTAAGTGCATATAATACATACATAAGTACATATATACTTAGATTTGCTCTAAGCATGAAAGAATATTAATATTGAAACCATCATTATGTATTATTTAATCCATTTTGTTTTAAATGAGAAATCAGTCCTACAAAGATTAAGTAACTTGTCTAAAATCAGAACATACTTGGAACTTGAAGGGAGACTTCTCTCCAGGACCTTCCACAAGATGTTGTTTAAAAATTAGAAAAGGGGGGAAATCACTGGAAAACAGGAGAGGGGGAAAAAGGGAAACTTTTTTCCCTAGTTAAGTTAGAAATGACTAGTTTGTAATTAAATGAACCACAAACCCGATTACTGCTAAGGTGAGGTGATTGAAAAACAATCTTTCAAAGTTTATGCCAGCTTTGCGCTTTCATCTTGTCACTAACTTCTCTATGATTCATTTCACCCACCAAAGAGGGTGATTTTACATTCAGCCTACTTTAGCTGAAAGGTCCAATTGAAAATACATTATTTCAATGCATGTGCCTAAATATGTACTCCAATACATATTTAAGGTCCAATTGAAAATACATCACATCAAATATTATGCATATGCACAAATACAAGTCATTTTCAACTGAATTGGTCATGTAAATATACTTTTTAGACATAGTCCTGCCTAGAGGAAATTGAAAATAATTATGTTGCAATTAGACGCCAACTAAGACTGAAAGAGGAAATACAGATACTGTACTAGTACTAAAGAAATCAATTCTGAAGTTTATTTTTAAATGATACATACAAAGGTACCATCCTCAGTCAGCATTCTTCTTATTCATAATTCTTGTCCCGAATTAAAAAAAAAATCATTGAATAAATTTCTTAAACAATCTACAAGTTATAATTAACAGTATGTTTCCATACTTTTTACAATAGTATTTATATTTTTCAATCTATTTGTTTTCTAAGTACACAGTTTAAAATCCTTAGTCAATTTCTCGTTTGTTTGACCATCTGATTTTTTTAAATCTTCATGTGTAAGGGCACGAGAAAAAAATGAGTTCCTTTTGATCTCAATTCTACAAATCTAAAATAATTTATTTTTTATCCATTTAAGAACTGTAACATTTAAAGAAAATCTTTTGAAAAATAAAAAAGGAAGTTGACAAAATACTTCAAAAGAGTAGATCAGTAGGTAAGCAAAGGGAACTTGTTCTTCATCAAAGGAATAAGGTCATTTCAGTGAAATAATGAATTATTAGAGATTCCAAGCATAGTTCAAATCATTTCCTCAAGGCCACAAATCCATTCACACTCATGAAATAATTTATGGTCAATCATTTTTTACAAGTACTCTGTATTAAATATATACATATGTACAGATTTTACTGGACCTAATTTTACCATAATAAATTTGAAAATAGAGATTTAGATTCGATGATTTCTACATAATCTTAGAGCTTTAAAATGTGTCTAGTCTATAAAATACCTAGAGAGACAACCAAGAAATCATCAGATATGGATAACAATGACTATTTGGTGTTTTTACATTTTACAGGTCTCAGATACAAACAATGGAGCTCAACCCAAAAAGTTGACATCAATTAATTAATGTTTATTTCCAAATAATAAAAGATCCTCTTTGCAGGGTGGCTGAATCTATCAAAATGTTCCCCAGACACATTCATTCATATCCTTTGAAGCAGGCAGAAAGGCTATAGAAGGAAAAAGCAAAAGCAACACAAAAACGACACATTAGTTCTGGATAGTGCTGTATAAGACAGCTCCAAAAAATCCAATTATCTTGTTAAGTCTACCTCATGAAGCAGAAGCATCAGTATATGAAAATCCTGATACATTTCCTAGCAGTCAGTGGGTGGTACCCTGCTTCTGTGATTTCTCCCTCACGTCCTGTCTCGGTAACAACTTTAGTTTTAAAATGCTCATATGAGTTACAAAACCTTAACAAAATTCCCAGAACACACACAAAACTAGCCCAGAAATACAGAATTATGAACATAAAACTCTGAAGAAGTTTATTATTTCACCATCTAATAAAAGTTTGCACTTGGAAAAGCATCTGAGAAGGGATATTGAATTCTTATTTCTAATGTTCCAGTGGTTCTGATCAAATTCTATTATGTAATTCTGATCAAATTTGAGTCTATTCAGTTTTACACTTCCCAGATTCTTATCTGCAGGTACATAGTGCTTTTCAATGACAGAACAATCTATACCACATTTTCATATTTTGAAAACCAGTTTTTGAAGTTGTACTATCATTTACTAACCTCACAGCAGCTATGTGAACAAATATACTAGTTACCTGCTACTGATGTACGAAAAGCAAATAATTTTGGATATGTTGCCAGACTCTAAGTTTCTTTTATTAAGGAATGCATTGTCTTTTGCTGGCTTGTGTTTTTTTTTTAAGCATGCATTGACTATTCTACTTAAGTAATATTGTAGATAATGGTGAAAGAGCTTTCCTAGGAGACAGTGCCCAGCTCAGTGGACTCTAGGCTTAGTAACTATGTAGTGACTGAAGAGAGTACATGAATGAATGAGCTACTATAAAAAATAATGCTTACAATGAATTAAGCTTTGGCTCAGAGTACAAAATTTCAAGTCAACTATTAAGAACTATTTGACCAGCATATGAAAGGGAACACATCTTCCCCGACTTGTGTCTTTGTCTTTCACACAGAAAAGTCTTATTCTATTGATCAGCCTTGTTCCATGTTTCCTTTAATGGACATTTTATTTAGCAGGGAAATAAATCTCTTTTTTTTTGGTAGGTAGTAAAAGGATTTCCAAAGGCTAAAGCATATGATATCTGATAAACAGTTCTGGTTAAGGATAGTGTCACTGAGAAATTTAGGATGGCCGATGACATGTATAGGGTATATTTTAAACATTTCACAATCTCTTTAAATTGCAATGCAAAAAAATGTATACTCCATATTTCTAATAGCCTTCTTTGTCTTCTCAACGTTCTGAATGGCCTACATTTCATCTTATTTGAAGGATGAACTGATCATTTTTCTCAGAATAAAGATGTCACTTATTTGTCACCGAAAAATTATCTCTCCCAATAGCTGGTTTATATTTTTTTGAACTGAAAAATTATGTGTAGCCTTTTATTTTTGTAAAGAATAACTATTTATCTTTAAAAAAACATTGCAAAAGCTAGTCTGCATTTTATCAACTTGTAGGAAACTATCATACAATAAAATTACATTAGACTCTCTGATTTTTCCATAGTATCTTTAGATAAATAAACAACCCAATAGACCATGTTAAATGCTCCAAATGTGACTGGAAAGAGAATACGAGCATATTTGTCTATTTTACTTGTGCCAGATCCAGAGGGTTGAGGAGCTGGTGGAGAAGTTGACAGTTTCCCAGAAGCCCCTGTGGTATTAACTGTGGTCTTAATCCGTCCAAGTCTTGATCCAAACGCGTGATGAGCAGAAGTAGATCCAATGGAAGCTTGTCTAGACACACATGCAGTCTGACTGGGAGTAGAAGGAGGAGCAGGTGTCAGTGCTCTTGCAGCAGATATAGTTTCAGCTGCATTTGCTTTGCTGAACGGGTTTGGACTGGAAGCTAAGTCAGTCTGGGGTTTGGTTTCAGAGGATTCTTGAGCAACTGTGGCAGATTTGCTTGACTGGTTTCCCACTTCAGTTCTGCTGCCAACATCTGATTCAGCATGAACCAAGGCATTTGTTCTTTTCCGCATGTTCAAATTAGCATGTGTACTCTGAAAAGGTATATTGAAAACTATACTGATTATGTGAATTAATGAAGATTCTGTGCAAAGCTAAAAGGAAGGGCAATACATAAAATCAATCATGTCCATAAAAAGTGTTTATTGATACCTTATATTCACTTAGTTTAATAAAAAATCTTAAAATAAATAAAAAGTATATGCATGCTTGGGGAATTAGAAGAATTCTACTTCAATATATAATCCATTTTATAACGACGGTTTAAATCTATAAAGGAGATTGGACTTTTAGGGAGAAAATCAGCAGATGGAAGATTTCTCTCTGTCTCTCCCTTTTCTGCAACTCTCTCACTAAATAATTAGTTCTCTAAAAAAGAAATAGTCAAGAAAGGAAGAAAAAGAAGCTCTTCAATGGATGAACTGGAAGGAGAAAACTTCCGTGGGGGACAAGTCACAGATAATACATCAAGTGCGAGTAATTGAGAGTTCATTTTAAAGCAAAAGATTTAGTCCATAAGTACTATCTTGACTACAATGCTCATAAAGCATGTTTAGAAAGTTCCATCTATGTTCCGTGAAATTTTTTAATTACAGCACCAAAGTCATGGAGTAGAGGAAGAAAAACAGCTTCACAAAACACAAAGCCAAGTGGACTCTGGGAGGTTCCAGTTAAATTCTTCATGTCAGCTTGGAGTATTCCTCTAAGCAGGTTGCAGCTGAACTAAAAAGAAACTGCAGCCTAATACATGGCACCTAAGTTGGTGAAGACAACTGAAACTCAAATTGATATCAAAAGACATCATTACTAAAAGACATCATCATTTATCCTGAACATCCCCACTACACAACATAGTATCAACGGCACTTAATCTTTAAAGTTTGAATCTCTTTTAACAGCAACAAATAAAAACTGATTATCACTAATTTGAAGATGTTATATGCATAGTAATTCAATTTGAAAGTAGAAGATAGAGCATGTATGACTATTGATCAAATATAGGCAGAGCCTTATAAATATTGATTAAATATAGACACTCACATATGTAATAAAAAGTACAACAAAAATGAAATACATTCAAATGCCAAACTGTGATAAAAAATCATAAGTTTCCTAAGAAGAGAAGTAAAAAGGGTTGTATAGGAAAAATAACCCAAACAGGACATATATCTTCAAATATGATCTGATTCAAATATAATTCAAATATAATCTGAGTTGCATACTATCTTTTTCCATCAAAAGATAGGTTATCCTGAATCACTGGAAACCCATTATTTTTTCTAACACTAAATTTGAAACTTTTCACTTCCAGCCAGAATTAAATAACAGGGATTTAATTTACTCTGAAGCCTGAAATGACAAAGAACTAGAAAAAAATGTGAAACAATAGTTTTTGAAGACACTGGCTTCAGACAACACAGGGCCATAATTCTAGCGATGAAACAGAAATAGTTTTCATGCTGAGGTGCAGGAAAACGGAGAACCTAGAATCAAAGTGAAGAAATGGAGCTAACGGTCTCAGGACATCAAGATGGCTAGATTCCGTGGAGCAAACCACCAGAGGAGAGAATGCTGAACAGAAAGAACTCCAAAAAAGATCTAAAGAGAGTAACCATTTAACACTTGGCTAAACAAATACAAGTTTCTGAGTGTGATGTAATTACTCAACATAGAACAAAGAACTACCTGTATATGTTAAGGACCCAGCACCTGATGTCCACACAAAGCCAGGAATGATTCAATCACATCAACAGAGCCACTTAGCATCAATATTCATGTAGCATTTGGTAGAAAACCCAGAAGGACTTTGCCTCATAATATGAATAAATATCCCTAAATACTACCTCTTGCTCCCTAAAGAATTTTAAAGATAATACTATAAAGACTCAAAATGATTCCAGTAACTGCACTATACCCCAGAACAAACCGTAAGCACACTGAAGTTCTTAGTTGTGCCCAGTATCCTCTGGAAGTTCCAGAAATCCTGTGAATCAGGTCCAGTATGCTATAGGGTAAAAAAAAAAACTAGCACCAATTCATCATTTCTCCATATTTTTATCTTGTACAATGTGATCTCACACAATCCCCTCAACAAAATATGAATCATTTCCCCCCACAAACTCCTTTAGCTTTTCTTTTGATAATGGTATGAAATGGAAATGATGGTGTGTCATTTTCCAGTTGTGGCCTCATCATGTCTCAAAGTACATGACATAAAAAACAAGCCTATGCTAACCTGGTGGAGGATTACAAATATTTGGAACAGTGTCAGTCATACCAATGAAGTCATCCTGGATCACTGAACATCCTGATCGCTGGACCCATGGGACCATGAACTGCCCAGACACGTTTCATCAAAATCAACAGAATTTCCCAGTTGACTAATATACTCTAGAGTGAAAGTAAATATTTATTGCATGACCATTTGTGATGAAGAATTTCTGTGAAAAAAAAATATATATATTGACTGCTTGAATCAAAGGTTGCAATAGAAGTGTTGATTAACTTCTGAAAATCCCTCAGATTCTAGGATCTAAAGGTTGGCCTTAGAGTACCTTTAGGGGGCACTGTAGCCTAACTCCACTTCCTAGTTAAAGGAGCAAGATATTTTGCTATAACACCAACTTTCAAGGATTGCAATATATTAAAGTTGGGAGGGATTTTAGTAGTAAGTTTAAGCCAGCTTTTCATTTTACAGCACAATAAAATAAGAACAGCAATGTTATGGTTGCTTGGACGTCATAGGCCAGTTACCGACTGTCATGCTGCACAGTTTCTCGCAAGTGTGAAAAAAATAACTTCACATGCTATTTGTGTCAGTAAAGTGTTTGTAATAGCCAGGTATGTTGTGAAGAAAAGCTAACCACGACTTGGTAATTAGAAAGGAACATGGCAAAAACTTCCAGTGTCCCTTAGAGCATCATTTAAGAAGGCTACTAGAGTATTATTAAGTCTACAGGAGAACCTTCCTGACAGTGATTTTTTTGCTTAATATTTGAGTAGGATGCAATCATTGGGAAATTCACATATTAACTTGTGTATTTCTGCTGCAGAAAAAAAAAACCAAAGGTTTTTATTTTATCGCCTTGTGAGATATTAAGCACATTAGTTCCTAAACCAGGTTTTTATTCTAGTATTCACTTTTCAAAAACCCATAGCCACTCTTCCAATAGATTTTGAGCCAACTTTACCAACTAAGTGATTCCTTCATGAATTAATGCATTCACCACAGATTTGTCATTTCCATTCCATGTCCGAATTACTTGTTTGCACCAGCTTGAAAATGACATCCTGCGGTAGATATTGTGCCGTAACACAGTTAAGCTGATGCTCGGGTTGCAGATATCGGAGTGGCAATGTCTGAGGCGTAACTCAGGTCCTATTCCAGGCTCTTGCTAACATGAACACTGTGTGGAAGCAGGCAGAGTCTCAAGCACTTGGATCCCTGGTATCCCCGTGGCAAACCTATATGGAGTTTCAAGTTCTAGATGCAGGAATAAAAACACACTGTAAAAAGATTAAGGAATTTTTATCCTGATAACTTCTGTTCCTGGACAAGTCATAAATACAAAGAGAAACATAAGCCCAGATTTGAAGAATATCCCTAGAAAACAGGTAAATCCCACATAAAAGACAAAGGATCTGAATAAAATGATTAGAACGATGACTGCAGGATGCAGTGTGAGAAGTGCCAACAACATTTCTATCTGAAAAAATCAAATCTTATCATTTCCAGTTAAAAAGTATTAATAAGCCTCTAGAATATAAAAATGATCTTATTAATCATTGAAGACAAATTTACACATTAATAACCTACTTCTTCCTTGATAAATTGCCCTGAAAAGTATATAGTACAGAATCAAAGTCCTTTTCCCAAATTTCTATCATAAAATTTCTACCTTATCTAAAAAGTATTATTTTTTTTTGTTTTGTTTTAGGGCTAATTTCAACAAACTGGCAAAAAAAATCAATTATCTTGAGTCAATCTCAAGCATGACTGAGAATGCCTATGGAGTCTCGTTTACAGAACTTTTAAATTAAAACACTTTAACAGATATATAATTGGACATGTTAATAGGAGACCATGTGATATTGAATGTATATATCGTGTAATGTTCAGGGAGGAAAATACATATTCTGCAAATATGCAACTTCAGCACTATGTGTGTTAATCCTACAAAAAGGAACATGGAATTAGACTGATTTGAGTCTGAAAACCCTTACCCTCTTCCAAACAGCTGAACGATGCCTATGTCATTTTGTATTTATGTCCAAACGTCTACTGTGTAAAAGTTTGTTGTCATTCTTCATGATGACAAATCACAAAGGAGTTTGGAAATTTGCTGATCTACCTGGCAGAGGATTCAGCAGCAACAATATTCATGCAGCTTTCAGGTTTGAGGAATAATTATTGTGGAAAGCAGAGTGGTGTTATGTTTCATGCAGAGTACCGAGACTTCAGCGGCTCCATCAGTATTCAGCAGACACGTAGTGGTTTCAAACTGAAAAAGCACCTAAGCTTCATTTGAATTTTTAAAAATGATTTAGTTTGAAAGCATTTTGTCATCAGTCACAATAGCCCAAAGCAAAGAAACTGCTGGGATGTGAGGTGACAGATTCAAACATTACTAGCAAATTAAGCAGCAACAGGCAAACAGAAGCTGATCCAAGCAATTCGTCAATCATCCCTGTGATCTAACACAATTTCTAAAGAAGTATTATCAACTGCAAAAAAGGAATATTCACCCCCATCTTATTACTGTAGCAGCAATGAGAATAAGTGACTAAGATTAGATTTGTAGAGCATGAGCCGCTACTTTCATATTGCTTGCTTGAGAACTAATGAACTTTAATCAAATGTAATTTAACACTTCTAAATTAAAAACTAACAGGTTATAATGAACAGTCTTGTCCTTTTAGGATCTCAACGAGTCACATACTCAAAAAGAAAAAAATCCCAAATCTAATAATGTAAAGATATAAAGACATTTACTCAAAGCCACTGGACAGAGTTTTATAAATGAGGAAATAAGTAGTGGAGCACAGTTGAAACTAAACCCCAATGTAATGATCTACTGAAGACTTTCAATAGCATTTTTAGAAAGTGCCACAATGGAGAAATGAAAAACAACACCTCTAAATAAACATGCTAAATATATCATGAATAGTTACTGCAGGATTCAATCATATATTGAGCTCTAAAATACAGAAATGAAAATGTTGAGTTCCCTATTTATTTCATTTTCTTCCAATGATAAAAGTAAATTCAATGTATGCATTTTCATAAACTGTAGAAATATTTTCAGTAGTAGACACTGGGATAGATTTACTTCTTCCACTTGGAGTTATCAGAAAAATAGAGCTTAAAGAATTAATTTATTTTGCCTTTACAGAGTTGGATTTAAATGTTTAAAACATCAGAATTTATTTGAGAGCCATGATTTATTAGCTGGTTTTGTTTTGTGGTGATTCTTAGGCCTTTGTTTGCCAATACTTTTTGTATTAAAGATAGAGCTCCCCTGGAGGACACTGCTTTGTTAGGTCTTTACTTGGTCAGGTGGACTTTTCTAGAATGCTAGCTAGAGTTGCACTTGTAGCTGCTCTTATAAACAAAGCTCTGGAGAAGTTGGATAACAAAACCATTCTACTCACTGTCCTTAAATCCAAACACTTTGCTAGATAAACTTTTTCTCATTCAAATGAAAAGCAATTTCGTAGTTGTTTGAAGCATTTATAAGAACTGTTTAAATCACTAAGATATCAACAAAAGTATCAACCCCTTTTTGCACAAAGTGTATTAATTAGCTGCTCTATTGTCAGCATCTTGGGTCAGAAATTTACAGAACAAAAAAATATTTGGCTAAATCAGATTGGCCAAGATTCAAATATTAAATTTCCCATTCACTAGTTAGAGATATTCAGCAAGGTTTATCTAACTTCTTGAAGTCTCAAAGACTTTCTTGCTACAAAAGCAGTAACAGTATATTCCCTGTCATGAATATGTAAGATAATGTAGCAAAATACTAAGCACAAAGCCAACTGTATAAGTAACTTGATTGAACTATTTGTATATTTATATAATGTATTTACATATTTATAGACTTAGTTATTATAAATTACACTGTTTAATACAGATCCATAAATACACAATTACAAATTATATATGCATAAATATATAAATAAGTATATATTTATAATTATTGGTATGCAACATGATATATTTACATATCATATGTCTCCAACAGAAAAATCATGTCATTCAGAAATATATACTGAAACCAAAACTTTAAAGTTTTAAAATGTATACTTATATAAAATATGATCACCTCTGATAGTCAGAAAAGGAAAGAAAGAAGTCTATGGCGATGTCAGCCATGGAAAGCATGCTACTGGAAGAAATAAGAAAATAAGAAATATTTGCACATATATAATAACAAAACACAATAGTAAAATGTGTTATTAAAGGTGAGAATAAACATTAAATTACATAACTTGTGAACAAAGAGAGAAAATATAAAAATTTGTAATAATAGCAATAGCCACAAAAGCTAAATTTTATGAAGCCACCTAGCACTCAGCAAAGAAACATTCAGTTAACTGAACTAGCTACAACAGTTATGTTGAGCTTTATAAAGGAAAAGCTAATCAAAAGAATTTCAATGTCTGTAAAACTGTGACTATGATAAGAAAAGCATCTTGTGCATTTTATATTAGATGTGTGTGTGTGTGTGTGTGTGGTGTGTGGTGTGACTCTGGGACATCAGTAACTATCAGTCAATCTAGAAAGTAGTCATTAGGGCAGCATCAAGGACTGGAGGGACCATTGGAACACCAATCTACAAGATTGTCACACCTCATTATTCTGGAGAAGACAGACATAAAGCATTGGCTCTCAAGTACAGTGTTGACTAACCAATCTGGGAAGTAGTCAAAAGGGCTTTCACTCACATATAAACTTGAAGAAAGAAATAAGAGACCACCAAACTGGGGATAACAAACAGCAAAAAGTGTCAAAGCAGATCACAAATGGAAACAGCACAACGTTACAAGTCATTACTGTTGGAACTTAACTGTGTTCCTTCAAAATTTATATAATGAAGTATTAACTCTATATCCGAGTGTACAGGTGATAAAATATTTAATGAAGTGGCTAAAGTTAAAGAGTCAGAGGGTGAAACCCTAATATGGTACAACTGGTGTCTTTACAGAAAAGAATGAAACATCACAGATTACTTATATCCTCCCCCAGAACCCACTCTCGACCACATAGGGCCATAGTGAGAAAATGACTATTTGCAAGTTAGAAAGCAGTACTAAATGCAGGTGAGCCCTGTAGAAATTCAGATCCAGAACTTTCCAACCTCTACAACTATCAAATGATTTGAGTATTAAGCCTCCCAGGTGATGGCGCGGTATGACAATGCAGACAGACTAGGAAAACAGCCTAATTTTGAGGAAATTACTTTCAAGATACATATTTTAAATGTTTTTAAATAATGAATATTATAATAGTAGTTTTGTAAGGAAAAAATGTAAGTGTACTATTTGGCAGCCCCCTCATCTTTCACAGTTTTGTGAATGTCTAATCAGTTCTCTTTTATTCACTGAGTGGGTACACTTCTCTGGTTATTGAAAAACCCTAGGAGCCAAGATACAAGACATGCAGAGACCGAAGCTTTTGATAGGAATGAAGGCAGAAATCATACTTCCCATGAGGCACAGACATCTTCTTAAAGGGTTACATTTACTTATGTATAAAATTCCCTCTTTGTTAGCTCATTTTCACCCTAATCAGAAGAATCCAGTTAACTGGAATTTTTAACTAATTTTCTGATTTAGATTCCCAACTCTGCAACTACTCAACATTTTTTAATAAAAATTTTCATTCTTTATGACTCGTAAGTGTGACTAATACACAAATTTGTGTGGTCCCGCTTTGTGTTTCAGAGCATGTATTTGAGACACGGAAAATGCCATTTACAGCCTGATTTATAACTTACTTTTTTTTACATTTTGTGTTAGGAGTACTGGGTATTTAGCATAATGGTTAAGGTGCTGTTTGAGTTGCCACACTCAGCTTTGCAGTGCCTGGGTACAAGTCTTGGTTATGCTCCCAAGTATTTCCAGCTTCCAGGTAATGCGCACCATGGAAAACAGCAGATGATGCTTCAGGCGCTTGGATTGGTATCAGCCATGTGAAACATCAAGAGTGAGAACAATATTCTGGCCTCTGTCCCGATCCTGGGTCTTGGGGACTTTGGGGTAGGTAACATGGAGATGTGGAGATGCAAGAGCTCTTTTTTTTTCTTTTCCTTTCAAAATAGCAAAAACTATATGAACAATATTGAAGTTGATTTATGTACATTTTTGATTAAATACATTGTAAAATAAATTGCTAAGTTTTTCAAGTACTAATTCAGGTGGCCTAACAAATTCACATTTTCATTAATGTTTTTATTTATTTGAAAGGAAGAATGGGGGAGAAAGACCTGAGATAGAGACTCATTCAGAGAATGAGAAACAGAGAGACACAGAGAGAGACAGAGAGAGAGACAGAGAGAGAAAGAGAGATTAAATCTACTGGACCACTGCCCAAGTGGTTGCAATGGTCGAAATTGGGCTAAGCCATATTCAAGAATCTGGAACCCCTTCTGGAACTCCTCTGTGGATCAGATGTGCCCAAGAAGTTGAGCATCTTCTCTTGCTTTCCCAGACACATTAGCTTGGAGGTGAAGCAAAAGTGAGGCAGAGGACACAAACCGGCAGTCAGAGGCCTAAAATGCTGTGCCACAAACCTAGCCCCAAATTCAACTAAAGCAATAACATGATACTATTTAAAGTATTTGCTTAATCTTCAAACTGGATTGTAATTCACAAAATCCAAACTCAGGCAGCATTTGAACAATGTTTTAGTCTAAATATAGACAATGCAGTTTGATGATAATGAAATTGTGCTACAAAAAACAGCCATCCAGAAAGATTCAGGCCAGCACCAACCCTATACATGGGAAGTAATCCAAGCCACAGTTTTATCTAGATAAGCAAATATAACAGGGCACGGCCTAAACCACAAGCATTTGTCAAGAACAGATTACCAGGATATTTCTGCAGGGGTGAGGGAAATGGGGGATTTCTCAGCTCCAGTGTTAATCGACCTTGTATTCCTTTGTAAAACTATAGTTACGTAGGGAACAAAAGTGTGAGATGAGTCAGAAACCTTACTAAATTTCTTTGAAATTGCAGACAAAAAATAGTTTCCTATGACTTCAATAGACGCATTTTTAAAGATAAAAGCTGAATCCCTATGTTTGATCATCTAAAGGAACTTACTGCCCATGTCAAAGAGGTAATAGAATATGCACAGCTCAGGTCATAAGCAGCAAATAGCTTACCGAAGACATCTATGTACAAACCAATGAATGCTGTAAAAGAAATATAAGGCACTATGGAATATATTAATTAGCTGAGCATTAGAGAAACCTCTTTGTAAAATTAATACTTAGGCTGAGATGTTACAGTTGAATAAAGTTTTAGCAGATGAAAGAGGGACTCAAGGATAAGGGGAGACTTTCTCCAAGTGCTGATTGTGGGAGCAATTTTGGAAGCTTCCTTCAGGAGTAAGGTTATGGAAGGCCAATCACATTCTGTCAATAAAAACTTGAGACCCCTTAAAGATGTCCTAAGATCTACCCTATTTCCTCTTACTCCTGATTTGTTTGTAAATGAACAATTAAAGCAGGACTGTACATTCTATTCCATGTAATAATGTCTAATAATAATGGCATTTTCCAGAGTAAAGTCTTGAATTATCATCGTATCTACTGGAAACTATGTGCCAAATGCTACACTTATTTTTTTTTTCCTCTGATTAGTTTTTACTATGAAATATCTTGAGTCCCTGAGACCAACCAGACAAAATCCATTTCATTACTGTTTTTTTCATGGAAATTTTCCTTTAAAAATAATTTTTCATTATATGGTAAATGTTTTTCACAAATGCTCTCACTGATTTCTTACGATAATGCATGGGATAATACTATCATCCTTATTTTCCTGATGAAGCCATGTAGCCTTGAAAAAATGAGAACCTCTTTCAAAAGCACATGATTAAAAATGTTAGAGATCATGAATTGAATCTTTAGTCCTATTCAACCATGTCAGCTCCTGCCCAAAACAACAAACACATATGTTTCTGAAATTTAACTGAAGCATAAAAGGCCTACAAAAACCCAAGTCAAAGAAAAAGACATGTGTATATAATGTGGTTTTTCATATTTGGATTAGACTTATATTTAGTTTTGAATATTCACTAAGCACTCTGCTAAGTCTTTGTATCCCTCACAATTCTTCATCTGAAAATCGTTGTAGAGTTCTTACTAAATTTTAATATCATTCATAACATTCTTTCAATTTATGTCATTAACTGCTTATACATATTTTTTAGCACATATATCTTCTAATACAAACTTAAATATCTATATAGGTCCACATGATTATATCACAGAATAACAATAAATAGAGTTCAGTTCAGCAAAGCTTTGGTTCTTTTTTTTTCCTGAAGACTTTGAAAAATTAATAATGGTTACTCAAAATCTTTATCTACTACATGATAAAAATATTTTATGATGTTTTCTGCATCTTGAAAATTATTGCTCAATTTTCTTTGCTGAAATCTCCTTTATGTTTAAATACCATTTTAAAAAACTTTTTCAATTTTCAATAGTCTATCTGCTGCAAAGGATTAAAACATCTCCCCCACAATCCATGTTCATTAGACACTTTTCTAAGTTTGACTTGAGGATAATTCTTAGAATATGTGACTTTTTAAGAAATACTTTAAGTTTAGCAATGTGTGCCCCCAAACTATGTATGTACATATGTATACGTAACAAATAAGCATTTATCAAGTTGCTTATTACATAAGTTCTTGCATTTTTACAATAAATATCCTTCCCTCGTCTTTACAAATAAAAGCATAATTGGTCATAACACAGAAATTGAATTATTCTGTTAATACAATTCACTGCAAGTCTATTCCATCCAGAGTAAAACAGCATTTCAAGTCAGTAGGTCAAATTCACATTCTTCTTCGACACTGGTTCATGGCTCTCACAATAGACAACCACCAAATAGATGAAGCCATTTGGGTGTTTTCCAGGAAATTATTTGACTTGTTCCGAAGTATTTGACTTGTTTCATGGTAATGGCAGGGGTTTCTATTATCAAACCATTCAATACTTGATAATGCTCTCAAGCTGAAAACAGCTGTTCATCCCAAGTGAAAAAATTTAAACTTTTTCTGAGCCTGGCTAATCTTATTTGAGCTAGGAAATAAGGTATTAGACTATTTTGCATGTTCTACCACTTTATGACAAGAAAGCCAATTTTGCACTTCAGTAAAGGCAGATTGCAAATTTAGCATGAATTGAACCAGGAGCTGAGTTGCAATTTATGGCAAATGACTCATCAGCACATTAATGTCTACTGCCAAGATAACCACTTCAACCATGCAGGCAGGAAACCCAGACAGTGGAAATCTGCCCTCTGTCAATATCCATAAAACACATCCTAAAACCATCACTAGCGTTAATTCCTATTCTCATATGGCAGTATAGCTAGGTTCTAAAATTAGTATTACGGCTTTTGAAGTCAAGTGGTTAAGTATTGGACTCTGCTTAATACAAGCTGTGCAATAATGGGGAAGTTGATATAACCTGCCTGTGCCTCAGATTTCTCCTGGGTACAGTGAAGATAATAATGACAATGCTTGGTAAATAACATCGTAAGAGACACTTCCTTGTATATCTCTAACAATACTGATTAATGCTGCTATTGAATTGTTCGCCTTTCTATTCTTTTCTAATAGATTTATTGATTTGTTCAAAAGGCAGAATTATGGATGACACACAGAGAGAAACAGACAGGGACACCTTCTGTTCACTGATTAACTCCCCAACTAACCACAAAATTTAGGGTTGAACCAGCCTGAATCCGGAGTAGGAACCCAATCAGGCCATCATGCTGCCTTCCCAGGCAAGTTAGCAAGAAGCTCGTTGGAAGGGGAGCTCCTGTACTCAAGTCTACTCCATGTGAAATCCCAGAGTTGCAAATAGCTACTTAAGCTGCTGCACCACAGCACGGTTGCTATCATTTGCTAATGTAATAAAGATACATAGATAGATGTAGGGATTTTCGGTTTTAGCCCTAGTTTGGTTTAGGCTTCGTTAAGGCCTGATTTTAGAGTAGGCTGCAGCCTGTGTGGTAGATGACCTCACTTTATTGATGGAAACAAATCCTTAACCCTCTCAGGGTTATTTATAAGAACAAGATCAGGGTGGAGGCTTGCCTCCTTGTAGTAGCCTCTCTGCAATGGGAAGGGATACATGTTTGAAATGGCAACATCTAGACCTGTTTGTTATAAATACTATGGAGATAGGGGTTAACAAATCTTCATTAATGAGGGGTGGCCAGCACGTAGAAGCATAGAACTAAAAAATCAACGATTGTGTTCACTAACATCTCAGACCCTTGGATTTATGGAATGTTTGATTTGTACATACAGAATAAAAACAGACTCAGGGAGTTTTTCTGGGATCTTGTGCCCGGCTCAAGTGCAAAGTCAATTCTGGTCCCCACTGTTTCTTTATCTTGTTTTTTTCCTATTCTTAATTCTTAATTATTCCTATTTCTAATAAATTCTTTCAGGGCCTGTCTGTCCACCTTGTACCTTGCAGGACTGTTGTATGCTGCCAATAAAGTGAAATTCACTATAAAGTTTCTTTCATTAAAAGTTATTAATTGTGTTTTTAAAACAGAACTAAATGTCAAGTGAATGCTGACATTTTTTCACTCTGGAACATGCTGGGAATATATGGGAAGCTATATAATCATAATTCTTATTTATTATTTCTAGCTGGAGAAATAATGAACTCTATACATTGGAGCAAACTTGAGAACTAGCTAAAATCCAGATTTCCAAGACATGACAATTGGAGGAATAGTTATGGTATCCTTCAAGGGGCAGGAAGTCATAATTTTGAGGAATTTTATTCTATTTAACTGAAGTTTAAATTTTCGAAAGCATCTGCGCCTTCTCAAAATACAACATTCTAAACTTTTTTTTACATTATAAATAAGTAAGCACAAATGTTAATTTTCAAATCCCCTCAAACTTTTGACCACTTCCCTCAACTATCATTAGTAGTATGATGAAAAAAAAATGGCTACAAGCATTATTTTCACTTCTTCACCCATCATATACTCCTCATTTCTTGGCATTTGACTCTCATTTTTATTATGTGACAATAATTATTCCAATAACATTGTTTAAAAGAATCTATGTTTCATGTATTGTTTAAGTAGCATCTATCATTTTGCTTGATTTTGTCCCCACTTGTTTACATTTACTCATGATTCTACACTCTACTGGCCTTTTCTAGTTGATGGTATTGATGCTCGTCTACAAACCAAACTCTAAAACATGATCTTTCTGCGAGGTTTGGCTTACAGTTATCTTCCCTTCTCAGTCTCCACTAAATAGATATATTCCTTGGCTTTGATTCAATTATTTAGGTCAATGTCTTAAAATTATTGTCTATTCCCCAGTTTATCTCCAATTTCTAATCGGATACTAAGCTTTAAATGTACTCATTTATCCACTAAACTGCTTGTTCATATAATTATTGAACAGACTTATTGAGTGTCTCTTTAGATTTCAGGCACTGCGCTTGACTCTTGTGTCATAAACCAAAGGAGAGCTTACAATTTCTACTTAAGGAATTTATACTCTCACTATGTGCAAAATACAGTCAGTGTGTAAACTTACTCATAGGCATGAAATGTTTGCTTGAATATATAGCTCCTGGTCTATTCAATATTTTAGAAAGTAGCACTCATTGCAACTAGCTTTCCAAGCCACACAACTCTTGTTAAGCTTGTCTCCTTCTGAGTTATTCTCTTCCATTCTGCTTACTCAGAAGTTTTCTGATTTATGTGTTCCTTCCCTCAGCCATTGTAAGGTTATTCAACATTCCTAACTTGACAACCACACAAGCTATTTACATCCTCTGACATAGCAGTCTCAGGTGCTTTCCCTCTTTCTGCTTTCCACTGAAAGAATATATATGCTGTGTAAATTTGCTGATGTCATATTCTTGCTTAAGCTTTTTAATGGTACCTAACATTTTCATGTGAAAAAAAAGCAGTCTTATGTAGCAAAAAATTTTAAATATACCGGGCCCAACTTCCCAGTAAAGTCTGAGCTTACTTGTACATCCAAACCTTCCTCTTTCCCATTTCAAATACCCTAGTGTATTATATGCTGTCCATGATTGCTCTGTATTAATTTGGCATTTCCCCAGGTTAATCCAGACAGATGGATGGTTTACTGCCTTTGCTTGCATGAAGAATGTTGGGTTTACAGTGGCTTTACTAGACTAGGGGAGAAAATTTGACCAGATGTGTGAGAAAGTTAGGCAATATTGCGTGATCAAATTTATGAATGAATTATTAAAAAAATGCTCAATTTCAGAGAAAGTACAGTTGTTACTAGGGTAAAACACAGGGGAAGAAAGAGAGAAGAATTTACTCAAGAGGGACACCATTTCAGTTAAAATAAACAAGCTCTAGGAACAACTATACACATGCAGACTGCAGTTAAAATATAGTGCATTGTATACTTCAAATGTGCTAAGACAAACTTCAAGTGTTAATATACACACACAGAGATAACTATATGGATAAATGAATATGCTATTTGGCTTGAGTACAGTCATCAGCTTATTGTGGATATGTAAAACAAAGCTTTACCTAGGTAAATCTTAAATAGATACCATGGAAATGAGTAATATCACCAATCTAAAACAGTCAAGAATTTTAAGTATCAGGATGCACATTTGGCCTCTCATGATATCTATTACTTTCACAGTGGAATATGTAGATTTAAATCCTTAGCTCTGGCTCCTGAATCCAGCTTCTATTTAATGCAGAGTGTTGGAACCATAGATAATGGCTTGAGTAACTAACACCTTGTCAATCAAATGAGATAACTGGATAGAATTCTTCTATCCCAGTTTTGGCCCCAGATTTTGGCGAGTAAACCAGCAAACAGAACACCTCACTCTGTCTCTCATTGTTTCTCCGCTTCTCAATAAGTTTTTTTAAGGCATTGTCTGATAATTACCTCAATCTCTTGACCACCCAATGAGTCAGACCTGCCTGAAGCTCCTAAATATAGTTGGGGAAGCGAGGTCTCCAGCAAGAAAGGTATACCACAGTGAATCATCAATAGTTTTTGAATGGCTGTTATTCCTTTCATTTCACTTCACTTTCTATACCTCTTGATTGCTTGCACATAATTTTTTTTTGCATTGAATTTTGATTTGGGGAAGACCCAAATTAAAATGCATAACTCTAACCAGGATTTATGTCTCACATTAGACTTTATTGGGTCCTACAAACTTGAGCCACCTTCTCTTGCTTCTGGGTCTTGGCAGAAAATCTCCTCACTGCCTCCTTTTCTCTGACTTCATGGCCTTGTTTTCCAAGACAGTGCCTAAAAGTGGCTTCCTCTGTGATGTCTGACTTGGCACTCTGCTACCCTAGTCAACATTGCTCACTTGAGGAATTCCCAGACTGTGGTATCTTCACAGATCTTCCTAATTCTGCTTCCTAACCAAGGACTTAGTATGCCTCTGTGAGTGTCTTCCCATTTCCCCCCCCCCAACAACTAGCATGGGATTAAATACTGAGAAACAGTTAATAAAAATAAGTTGAGTGAATAAATAATAAGTCATGAGTAAACTGTATTAAAATATCAACATCAAAATCATCTCCCTATCCCTTTCCTAATGTACTCAAAATATAAAAATTAGCTTCATACAGTGTATCTCAGAAGATAATATTTGGCAAGGCTCTACAGCCAAAAAGTAGCACATTTAAATACCTTTGGAAACCAGACAATCATGTTTTCTGTCCAGATTATACTTCCTGGACCATCAAAGTAATGGGTTACTTAATGAATCAATCCTGGAATATTAATTGATAACCAAACTAAAATGGTTTCCCTCCCCTATTGCATACACCTGCCTATCCAGAAGTATGACTAAGTGCTTCTTCCTAAGCATGAGAAATTACCTTGTGGACCACCCTCCACTATCCTCTTTTGTTTTGAGGCTACATAGTAAAGACATGAAACCAAACCTGCGACTGTAAGACCCAAGCTCAAAGAAATGCAAACTTTCATTTAAAGGACTTGGAGCATGTAGCCAGTGGCTGCAATAGTCAGTTTAACTAGGACTGATTCTTTTCCCATCTCAATCATAGTTCTAAAGCTATCATTTATTGAAAAAGCTGATTTTCCAAGCACACACTAGAACAGCTTTTCTGTACAGCTGCATTGCTATTTAAATCTTCCATGAATATCACCACAAACCCAAGAAAATTCTTAGCTGAAATACTGCTCTTGGAGAGGACATAGTAAAATAAGACTCCATGGGGGAAAAAAACTGAGGAAATGAAACCTAGTCATTAATTTTAATACTGAAATTACAAAAATAAGGCATGCGATTCAACTCCTCTGAGCTATAGAACACTTGAAATCACTATTTAGATTCTTTTGTGGTGCTCCCTGGTGGACATTGTTTTATTTTGAAGTCATTCCTTAACATGCCCCAGAAACGTGGATATGTGCATCACACTCTGCAACAATAAGATAGGACATCAATGGAATTAAAGCAAGGCTTGAGAAACACCAAATAGGAGCTTGCATTGTGCCACAGTGATTTAAGATACTACCCATAATGCCAGCACCCAAAGGGGCATTCCACATCAAATCGGTTAGTATCTCAGCTGCTGCACTTTCAACCCAACCCTTGCTAACGCGCCTGTGAAAAAGCTGAAATTGATTCAAGTACTTGAATCCCTGCTACGTGGGTGGACTGAAGTCCTTGACATCAGCCTGGTCCAGCACAGGGCATTGTTGCAGTTTGAGAAGTGAGCCAGTGGACACAAGATCCTACCTTCTCTCCCTCACTCTGTAACTCTGTCTTTTAAGTAAAATAAATAAAACTTTAAAAAGAGATACTAATCAGATCAATGGAAGGCAAGATTAGTTTTGGGAAGAGATGAATGTTGAACTCTCATTTCTGCACTAAATGTCAGATTCTTATCTCCAACACTATTGTGCAAAATAATCCCAGCATCCCAATGGTGACATCCTAGTACTACTGATTTGCTGCTTTAATCTCACATAAGCAGCCATATCAAACTCCTGCTGTAATCAAGCAGCCTCTTGGCATTTTTTAGGCTGTCTTTGTAGCATTTTGTAATGTGGTGGCTAATCTGAATTTCATCAAAATGGAAACTTTCTATTCCAGCCAGCTACATCACAGACTACATCTTCCTCATTTAAGATATTCAATTTCAGCTGAACCCTACAGAATGAAGTTATATTGAGCATGCAGCATTATTATAAATACTTTCGAGGCATTTCTATGGAGGCTCTTGGAAACAAGTGGATTGTGCCTAAAGTAGGTCTCCAAAATCCCTGGCCAAACAAGGGTCCTTGTGAGAATCAATCTGTGCCCATTCCAAGTACTGTGCAATTGTGTGGCTCATTTCTACTTTCGGTTACCAATATAATAGGGTCTCCCACCTGAAGATAAGTGCATGCTTACTATAGTGTCACGTTAAATAAGTAAATGTCATAATATCCCACAGATGTGGCAAGATGGCTGTGAAAGAAAGAACACATCAAGTAAGGGATCTACCCAGCCTTTTTTTAATCTAGCATAGCACCTGGCACAACTTAGAAACTTAATAAATACAGAATGGATGGATAAATACATAGAAATGATCTGAGAGCTTAATGTTGACAAAAGGCTTACTAAAATATCATTGGTTTGAAAGTTTCACCTAAATGTTGTAAGTCATCACTTGACCACAAAACATGAATAAAAATCTCAGCAAGGCCCGAATCATTTGGACCCAATCCATCCTCAAAAGCATTGTGAAATTAATAGATGAAAGTTTTGAATTCTAGTTATGCTGTGGCAGCCTACGGCTCCCTTGGTTTTGAAATCCTTTTCCAGCATCCTAAAATCAGAACGCTTTCCTCGTGTTCTTTCTTTTGTTTCTGTAGGAAACAGTGACTTCCAGGCATCCAAGATGACACAACAGAGATTGCCAAATTGCACGCCACCCTGCAGTTGCCAAGGAGATAATGCATGTCATTCCTCAAATAACATGTTGCTCATGCTTTCATTTCCTCTATCTAGCTTTTTAAGATATTTTTTCGCTTGAAATGAATTCAGATAATATTCACCATGAACTGATGGAAGCACTCCTTTAAAAAAAATTGTTTATCCCATTCCTGCAAGGCACTTGATCGCATCACACATGCTGGCTGTGGAAGAGCTGAGCATATTTTATGCTGATTTTGGAACCAGTGAATCAGCAGTTTTCACCGGGGGAAAAAAAATTCTGAATTTTGTCTGCCTGTGTTCTAAGTAAAGGTCCAATTAAATCCACACCTGGCACTAACAAGTTTGATTTTAAAATGGCCTAACACAAAAACAGCTGCACTCAATTGACTTTATGTTAAAAAAGGCAAGGAAACAAAGAAGGAAGCAAAAAGGGAGGAGTAATAGAACAAAGGAAGGAAGGAGAGGAAAGAAAGAAGGAAGGAAGGCAAATTTATAATGTTGAGCACCTGCAGCATTCCATATTAAAATCTAAACATGAACATAAAAAACAAACAAAAAAAAATTTAAGATCCTTGCTGAGGACCTGGCATGATGGCTCAGTGGCTAAATCCTTGCCTTGCACATGCCGGGATCCCATATGGGTGCTGGTTCGTGTCCCAGCTTCATCACTTCCTAACCAACTCCCTGCTTGTGGCCTGGGAAAGGCCTGGAGACAGATGGTCCCAAACCCTGGGACCCTGTACCCTTGTGGAAGGCGCAGAAGCTCCTTGCTCCTGACTTCGGATGGGCTCAGCTCCATCTGTTGTGGCCACTTGGGGAGTGAACCAGCTTATAGAAGATCTTTCTATCGCTCCTTCTCTCTGTGAATCTGATCTTCCAACTTGAAAAAAAAATCTCTCTTTTTTTTATCTTGACTGACATCCTGCTACCAAGAAGCAGAATCAGAGTGTGAACTAGTATGTATCTAATTTAAATGCATGCTTTTCCCAGTTACCCAGTGTTGCACAATAAAAATTGCTCCAGACATAGTGGATTAAAGCAACAGAAATCATTGCAATGTCATCTTTCCTGGGTTGGAGGCTCACAGGACTGAGTGAGGCAACTCTGACTTAGTGTCTTCCCTGTGGTGTCCCTCTGAAGGGCTGAGGGAGGAGTCACCCTGGAGATCTCTTTTACATGCCTGGAAGTGCAGAATACCCCGCAGCACATTTGGAACAATAGCACCAAGTGAAATACTGTTTTAAAAGGTTCATTCACATAGCCCACTGGAGGTGTGTTCTTATGTTCTTGCTCCAGTATCTACAGTCAACATGTCGAGAGGCCTCTGTCTGTTGTCTACCTCCTCAGCATTCTTTAAGCTTATTCAGATAGTGAACTACGCAGCCAGATAGCCTAGACCATGAACCTGAATCCACTCAGCTGATCTGAAACTGCAGTAATGCCTCCACTTGAACACACAATGTATACTTTAACCAACAAAACAATCACACTGTTTACCCTTTGGAAATCTATCAAGCTGTTTTGAATAAGGAGACTCTTAGAAAATAATGCATTAATGACATGAACAAAGAGCACCATGGAGTAAACACAATAATCAGATTGTGAAGAGCATTCAGACTAGGGAAGAACATTACGTTAGCTCGTGCAAAAGAAGCAGCAAATTGCAGCTCATTTCTTGCTTTGCCGAGAGAGTATGATTGTGCTCAGTCTACTGTGCTGGCAGATTGGCCTGGAATAAACACATAGAATGTTTTATTCCATGTAGTTATTGTTAAGATTTAACAGTTCTCTCATGAGCTAAGCTGTACTAAACAGTGCTAAATCAGGTTTATCAAGTACAGTGCCATAATCCTAAATATCACTGTTGTATCAGCATGTGACACTTGAACTCATACTGCACTTTTTCCAATAAAAGTGCACCATCTACTCTCAATCAGACCACCAGATCTGATGAATCGTTGGACTATCCTTACTTTCTGTGTCATGAAATAGAGCTATATTTGTAATGCACAAGGCAGATCAAGCAGGTGGAAGAAATTCTTTCCAGGAGTTCACTCCTCTCTTTCATACTTCTGATTTCACCCTACTTGTGTCAGCACCAGATTTTACTACTTTCAGGCTCCTGTTAATTTTTTTTTCTAAATGAGAAATATAGTCTAATAAAATATCTGAGAGTAAAGCAGTGGTCTTCACCTCTCTTACAGTATGGAAAATTGACCTTTTCCTTGCATAAACATTATGGTACAATAACGACTGGAAGTCATTTTTACTTCTTTCCTGATGGGGTGGGTGTGTGTATGTATGTGTGTGTGTGTGTGTGTGTTCCTATTATGGCTAAATAGAAAAAGTTCACTGCTAGAAATTGCCTTTTACATTTTCTCTCTTGTTAGGGTTTCTAATAGTTGGTCAAGCCTGCTTGCTTTCATGCAGAAGAAACGCTAAGCTGGATGGGCCATGAGGACAACTGGTACGAACTCAGGCAATTTCAGGCAAACAAGGACAAGGTCTATCTTTCTGATAGAAATTAATTTTAAAACTTAATTTTTTCTAGTTTATTATGAGTTTGAAGACAACATACAATTATAAATATATATCACATGGAAAATTGGTGATTTCTAAACCTTTTTATGTCTCCTCTTAACACATAAATGCACTCTGAATACATATTTGTAGTCATGAATCTGACAAATAAATTTGACTATGTTGCAGGGATATTATTCATTGCAAATGTGTGAAATGAATTATTTACTAAATTATCAAAGACAAATATAATGAGTGGAGAAATGCTGCGAAAATATGAAAGAAAAATAAATATTAAAAAGTACTACATGAGGTATTCATTTTTAATTAACTAAAAACAAACAGAATTCACTATGTAAAATCTCATTCTATTTTTATGAATTGCTTGGGGACACTAAAATAACTTTCTGTCAGCAGATCAGGTCCCCATTGACCGTCATCTATTTCTTGTCCTGTGGATAATAGCTAAATCCTTGGTGCCATTTTTGGATCAGCCCGTTGGCAGACATTAGGCAGAAAGCATGTTAACATTGCTGAGGATCAGCTAAGGTTTTAGAAAGTGCATTTCTTGCTTGCAGTAGCAGCAATCCTGAGCTAAGTACAAGGGAGAATGTTTTGTGAATCCTGGAATCTGTACAAGTCTCAAATATTTCAAGTCCTAATGGGAAAAAGAAACTAAACGCTTACTGAGGGCATTAAGATGCCGACAGAGGAGATGTCCCACCAGTCCCAGACGCAGTACAGCTCTGGTTGTGATACCCTCAGCTCACGTCGGGGTATCCTTAGATTGTGTTTGCCTTAAAAACTAACAGTGGATGAGTGTTGTTACTGTGGGGATTAGAGGATGCTGCTTGAAATGCCTACATTCCATATAGGAAGGAATATTTTGGCTCAATTCCTGGTTCTGCTCCCCATTTCAGCTTATCACTAATATACACCCTGCCAGGAAGCAGGAGATAGCTTAAATACTTGGGGCCTTGCCACCCATGCAAGGGATCAGGACTGCATGCCCAGCTCCTGGGTTTGGCCGGTCTAGCCCCGGCTGTGATAGTCATTTGGTGGGTGAATAAATTGTTACAGATCTTTGGAGGAGAGGCAGGATCTCCATCTGTCTGTCTGCTTTTTAAATGAGATAAATATATAATAATTTTACAAATAAAAAAATCAAATAATTTTTGCCTAAAAACAAATAATCTAACAAATTGAAATATAGTAACGATTATCACGGGGACATTTACTCATTAAACACCTGTTTTGACTTTAAAAGAGAGCTGATAAATGCAACATTAAGTTGGATTTAGGTCTCTTCTCTACTGCACTCTTAAGTATTTTAACCAGCAAAAAAATGGCATATTGATAAGGTCAACTGGAAGCACCTGACTTTTTTTGGGAAACAAACCACAAGCTTATTTGTTGAGGGCATGAGCAGTCTGCAAATACTGAACACCCACCCTTTGCAGCAACTGCATTTGAAAATACAGATGTACTCAAAAAATCCCTGTCAAGCTGCTCAACAGTTGACTTGCTCTTGCTTTTAGTCCCTGAAGAAGCATCACTCCAGGTACACAGGCCTCCCTTTCTCACCTTCCAATCAATTGCATTTACCAGTTTCTCCATACCAAATCTGCTCTAGTTATCCACTAGATTCTTCCCTTATGTACAACCGGAAAGTGAACTCACATCCAGGCAAAAATCCCACAAGCAGAGTTCAACATGACTCTCACCTTGCGTTTAACATCATCCCTGTTAGGAGCCATATAATTAATTCAGTAGAAGTAAAATCAAGGAGCCAGCATTGTGTGACAGCACCTAAAGCCACCGCCTGTGACTCCAACGTTCTCTAAGGGTGAAAGTCCATGTCAAGTATTTGAACCCCTGTCACCTTGTGTGGGAGACCCTGACAAAGGGCCTGGTTCCTGACTTCATCTTAGCCCAGTCCCCAGGCCACAAGGGCCATCTTGTATGAACTAGCAGGTGGAAGATGTCTCTCTTGCTCTCCACCCCCTCTCTCTCTGACATTTAAATAAATAAATAAATAAATAAATAAATCTTTTAAATGCTGAGGTCAAAGGCACAGTCAATGGAAGGCAGGGACAGTACTTGTTTCTAATGGGAGAGTTCCAAAGAAACCAGAGTGGCTCCAGCATAAGAGAAGAGTTACACAGATTCCTCTCAATTATCCCACTACTCTGTGGGATCCTCCAGAAGAAAGTCACCGTGCTGAAATGGATCTAGATCAGTTGTCTCTGCCTCCGTTGTTACCTAACACATTCTTGGAATCATCAATACTAACAGACTCTATTTTATTCATTGATTCACTGACTTGGTTAACAAATACCAAACTTAAAGTTTATACTTTTCAATGTGCTTTTTAAAAATCTGTTCAATATACTAAACTCAGTCATTCACATGTGTTCACAACTTGTTAAACTAGATACAGCAGTTGACTTTCTTCTCTTTGTATTCATGGAACTCACACACCCCACACCATTTGGACTCCTCGAGTGCCAAAGGCATGAACAAAGTAAAAGCACAAGTGTGCTAAATAATGTAGCTCCCTTTATCCACACCTCCTCTGACTTAATATTTTATGACAGTTTTGTCTTCATATTTGATGAAGTTCCTAACATTTACATTAAGCTGAACAAACATAGAAACACTTTTCTTAGGGAGGTGAAAAAGTAAGTGATAATATTCTCATTCCTTACTGTGAATTTCTCAAGAATAGTTATCAGTATTAGTATTAGTATTGTGACTGTGGAGCCTAAAACTGCTTTTTAATTAGCAAATAATATTCAAAAGCAACAATAAAACTTTTTTTAAGCTAAGTTAGCTTCCAAAAGAGTCTCCAAAGAAGAGAAATTCAGAGAATTACATTGTATTGAGAGTCATGAGATCAGAGTAAATCTACATGCAGATCATCCACAAAAAGCTCAGAGGGGTATGAAATTGAAGGAAGACCTCAAGGGTCAAAGACTGGAATACATATCGAGTGCCACGGAATAATTAGGAGGAAGGTGAAAATGCAAAATCACTACTAAGGGAAGAAAAAGATTGCTTTGGAAAGCATAGAATGTATTATTGAAGCAGTCTCTAGACAGGGTAAAATCTTATGGAATTGGAGATATCACAAAACATTAAGAAACACATTTCCTGGAAGACGATATGAATGGAAAATATTCTCTTTTTAAAACCGCTGACAACTTGACCAAAAAGCGTAATACTTTTCTTCTACCAAAGATATTTTTCATGAATGATATCTGCTAATTCATTTAGGTGAAATGAGATCAGTCATATCTAAACTGATGTCTCTTGTACTTGCTAAATAGCATCTGAAACTGACTTCGTGGTGTATATTATAGTGTGAGAAAGTTAGCTCCTCAAAAGAGCCAGAGGGAAAATTGGCAGCTTTGCCAAATCAACCAGAAGGAATGGATAGTATTACTCAGTATATCGGGAAGGAGAACTTGCTCCAAAATACTGAGAGTAGTTTAGGGAAGTGCTTGTTTTTCATGTGGTTCTGTTTTTGCCTTCTAAAAAGATCTGCTGGCCCTCACACATTGTTGGGAAACCATCACCAAATAAGCAAATGATTAAACCATCATTAGAATCACTTTTAACAGTGCAAGCTCTCAAGTAGAAATAAATAAATAATTAAACCATCTTTAGAATAACTTTTAGCAGTGTAAGTTCTCAAGTGGACATGTCTGGTTCTCGCATATATTATTTTCCCTGCCAATTAAGCCTCATTGATTATAGGAGAAGTTCAAAATGATCTATAGGAATTTCTTGTGCACCTACTCTATTTAAAATTTTCCCATAACATGGAAAACTATTCTCCTGAATAATATTATAAATATATACTGCTAGCTGGATATATTTATTCTGCACACCAAAAAGTAACAGTGACATTTAAAACACTTTTTTGATGTTTACAAAGTCAAAAAAAAAAAAAAAGAAAGAAAGAAAATGAAAAGCTATGGGTTGGTTCTTCTATGGTTAGATGAAATGACTGTGAAAACTCAGTATTTATAGCCTTGGAAAAAAAAATCTACATGTATTTTATGTTTATTTGAAGGTTAGTGAGTTGTAATTTTCTATCGTTTCATTATTTCTTTAAACCAAACTGCTATGCAAAAATGGGGATCTTTTTTCTACCAAGGGCATTTTGAATACCTGGAACAGCATTCTCAGGCCACACACAATTATCAGTTAAAAATCAGTCTGCTAGAGATTTATTGAGTTTAGAGTCCTACCTGCAGTTTCCTTGGCAGCCCAGGATAAATGATCTAGGAGGCCATTATACAGCCCGTGGTCCAGCTGTTCCCACCCCTGGAATGGATATATATTGTTTGTTTATAAATAGGAAAGTTTCAAGGCACTAGTTCCATTTTCAACAAGGTGAACAGCAATGTGGTTTTCCTAAGAATTACGGTAAGGTTGGGTTCTGAGTACGCGGTGAGGGGGACAGCAGGAGTCAGCAGAGGTGTGCAAATGGTTGCTGCGGAAGGGCGCGGAGTGCGGCACTGAGTGGTACTCTAGACCCACAGTCCCTGGGTTTAACCTTGGTTCTACTACCTAGCAACTGCACGACTGCGCAACTCATTCAGATCTTTAGGAGCCTCCATTTCCTCACCAGGAAAAAAAAACTGGAGATTGTGTGAGTTCTCAGTTGAGGTGCCCTGTGGTACGTGGTAAGCATCAATTGGTGGATTTTTTGCTGTTGAAAAAGTATGGATTTTTGCCACATAAGTAAGCATAAAACAAACCTGAGTATTTCATGTGATCTGACACAAAAGCCCCCAAAAGAAATGCCCTGTATCCAACCAGCTCTTATTGCATCTTGTGTCACAAAACAAGACCAGGTTATCAAAGCATAAACACTTGCATTATTATTGAGAGTGGATGAATCTGTAGTAATACAGATATTTAGTTATACTTTCTCTTAACATCATCATGAAATGGACAAGTGGAAGCTCAAGGATTGGGTTGTGACAGCAAGGCTACACCAGAAAATTGAGAGGAAAGGCAAAAACCATTTAATGTCTGCCTGCAGTTATTTCTAAGTGAGAGGCAGCACTCTGCATTTGAAAGCATCCATTTTCGGATGCCAAAGACGTAAGGCTCAAATCCAACTCTACCATTTACTATACATATAGTCTAGGCAACTCACCAAAAATATACTTCACCATGGCTCAGTCTTTCAGAATCATCAAATTCTGTGTAAAATGAAAGAGCAGTTCCTCATGAGTTTTGGTGTGAAGATTTGAAATGACACGAAAAAAGAAAGTAGTGTAACAAGTAGCTCACAGTAGGTACTCAAGGATGGTCTGACTCCACCAAACTGTATATAAAATGGATTTCACAGCTGCTTCATTGGTGATACATGTGTCAATACAAACAAACCATATCATCTATAATATCTACATATGTAACACACCCCATAAGCACTAGGCCAATATAGCCAATTCTCCAAATGCAGCATTAAATTGATGATGCCAGGAGCCTCTTCTGTGTCTCCCATGTGGATCCAGGGTCCCAAGGCATTGGGCGTCCCTTGACTGCTTTCCCAGGCCACAAGCAGGGAGCTGGATGGGAAGCGGGGCAGCCAGGATTAGAACGTGCGCCCATATGGGATCCTGGTGGCCACTAGGCTACTGCACCAGGCCCTTTTCTCTACTTTCAATGATATCCACTAGCATGCCCTCTTCTGCATTTCAAAAACAATTCAAAATCTGAACGTAATTGTCTCTCATATGGTTTATCACTACTCAGGATCTCTACTTCACAGCATTTTGCAAACTGTCAATATTTATTTTAACTTGTAAAATAACTATGTGCTCTGACATATCCATATCTGTGTATGTTGATACATCTGATACATTAACACTTAATAGGTATTTCAAAAATATATGCCTTTTTAAGAATGCATTGAATATCAAGATTGTACAAAATGTAGAGCTAGCTGATAGATCTAAGGTAGTAGAAATCATTTGAGAGTAAAGTTACGTAATAATAAGCACGTATATATTATTCTAAATCCAATATCAGATCATACTTCAATTTACTAAATGTAACTACTCAAAAATGGCATGACTAGTAGCTTCTCCAAATGCACTTGGCAGTTTTTGTTTTTTGAATCCTTTGCTGTTTGCATGGTGATTGGTGTATAATAGCTGCCTGCAAATGTTTGTTAACTAGCTGGGCTCTTCTCTTAAGCATGCTAGTCTCTTAAGTATGCTATTTCTCTACACTTAAAAATATAATGCAATTTTTTAAAATGGCTGGGAACAAGACATAATCCTGGCATTTTAAATATTTAGGCCATTTAATAGTTTTGCAGTTGAATTATCAGTCCTGCCTAAAAAGCATTTCTACCTACAGGATATCTGATGCTTAAAACTACACAAGTTTGTGGAGGTATTTGAGTATTTGAGCTCTAAACAATATCACTAGGCTTCTATCACAAGCACACCTAAATGTCAAATAAATTAGAAGTATGGTTTCAGTCCTTTTACAAAGTGCCAAGTCAAAAGATTTTAAGCTAAATTGTTTAAAAATTAAATAAATAAGGACAAATGGGAAAGCGAGTTTATTTTTTTTATATTAGCTTAAACTATAGAATAGCAGTCTAAGAGGTTTTTTGATAGTGTAATTGAAAGGAAAATTTGAAATTAACCCAGTCAGTACACCCTGTAGGAACAGAATGAGGTTTTGTAGTACCAATCCCTGGGAGTCACCATATTTAATACTGATGTCATTCCCAGTCATTGGTATTTATGGAAGTGATACAACTAACGTGATCAGAGAACTACTGGCTGCCCTATCCTCCAAGCACAAGCTGCCATCACAGATTTGCCAACTTTTGTTTTGCAGCACACCAGTGAAGAACAACCGCTGACAGGCACACCTCAGACTTATCATTACACAAAGTGTACACGGACCAAACATCACGTTTTACAGCAGGACGAAAACCATTACATGATCATCAGAATATCATTGTTAGAAATATATGTTTTCTGTCCCAAAAGTTCATGTTAACATCTGCCTAATGCTCATATTTACTTCTGAAGAAGATGTTACAAAGATAGCTATATGCAAATTTAGTGATTAACATTGGCTTTTAGAAAAATAAAATTTCATATTATACAATTTCTAAAACTAGCCCATCATCAGTAAACAGTTAAGTATGCTGTGTGAGGTATGGGAGAACAAAATATAACTTCGATATCTGTTTTACTAATTAATTCACCATTTGGCTAGGTAAAAACATAGCACGTGAATGTGAAAAAAAATTAAGCAAAACAATATTATAAAATTAAAGATTAGGTCTAGAAGATTCTTAAATATAGGATAGCAATAATTTCAGATACTACTTGCTGTACAATAAGCAAGTGTACTTTTTGCTACTGTGTACTTCACAACATATTTTCCCCTTCTTGAGACCCTTCTCCATACCCATCTTTGTTTTTTATTATCACCCTCCCTTGATTTTCTTAAAGATTATTTATTTATTTATTTGAAAGGCTGGTTGAGGCGGGGGAGAGAGAGAGAGAGACAGAGAGACAGAGATATTGTCCATCTGATGGCTTACTCCCCTAAATATCACTAACAGCTAGGAATGGGTCAGGCTGAAGCTGGGAATCACGAACTCCATAATGGCCTCCCAGGTGGTTGTAGAAACCGGAATACTTGAACTACCTGTTTCCTCCAAGCCACATTAGCAGGAAGCTGGATTAGAAGTGGAATAGCAGGACTCAGCCTAGCATTCCAGTAAGGGATGTGCCAATAATCAGCTTAACCTGAAGCACCACAACTCCCATCCTATTCCCCCTTAATGTTACTGCATTTTCAACTGTCAGTGTTGAAATTCATATGGAAATCATTCAGTTACAACTGATACTCCAAGGTCAGTTGCACTTCAGTGGGAAATGGATGCAGGAGGACAGGTGGACTCAAGCTATCAATTACTGTAATAAAAACGCAGACATTCTTCAAGTAAACTGCTGTGGAGACCTACGCTATTACACAGGCATATATGTAAAGCACGTGAAGCAGTTAATGCCTGTTTTTGAGTAGGTTTGTTTCAAAGTCCATTTCAACACTTAAATGGACAACTTTCTGTCCTTCGCAAGTTCTGTTTTCTTGACCTAGGATGCAAAGAAGACTTCCTGAGTCAAATTGTCTAAGCCAAGCAAAGGAGCTTAACTAAGCACTGACTATCAATAGTAATTGTTGTAGTTAAGAGATACATTTTAGGGAGAAAACTGAGAACCATTCGTTCTCTTTCCATTTTTGGAAATTCTACAGAACAATTTTAATTTAATTAAATGATAAATTCAAGTCTTTATAATATTTTATTGCAGCACTAGAGTAATGAGCCTCATTACTTGGGGAAAATGAAAAGAGAACTATATATGTACATTTTCAACACAGAAAATCATACAAACACATAAATAGAGTATCTTCCAAGGCTGAAATCTTTGCATCAACAATCTGGAGGTTCAGGAAATTAATAGGTATATGAGAGGCATATGTTTATAACTACAATATTATCAGAAAATCTCAAGTTTATCATTATTGATAGTAAAATTACATACAGGTTCAACCATTGTGGCTTAAACCCTTGCTAGGGATGCCCTCATCTGCTATATGTTGATAAGCCAATCCAAATACATCTTTCTTTTTCTAAGATTAATTTACACAAATATTTATTTATTTACTTGAAATTCAGAGTTACAGAGAGAAAGAGAGGTGGGGGGGTGGGGAGAAGAGAGAGAAAAAATCTTCCATCCTCAGATGGCTTCAGTGGCCAAGGCTGGGCCGGGCTAGGCTGAAGCCGGGAGTGAGGAGTCTCCCATGTGGGTGGTAGAGCCCATGCACTTAGGTCGTCTTATCAATACTATTATCAGAAAGATGGATTCAAATTAGAGCAACTGGAACATGAAAATGTTGCTCATAATTGAATGCTGGTGTTGCAAGTGGCAGGTACACCAGCTACGGTACAATCTTACAAGTTCTATTTGTTTTACTTATTCAAATGGCAGAATAATAGAGAAGGAAGAGAAGAAGGAAGACAGAGAGAGAGACAGACAGACAGACAGAATGTTCCATCCACTGGTTCATTCCCAGGCTGCAACAGAAAGCTCATTGAGGTTTCCTTATGGGTGGCATTCCGATATGGGAATCTGTATCTTAACCCAGTATGCAACAATAATGCCCTACCTGCAAATAATATTTTTAAAAGATTCATAACTTGCAAGGAGCATGGGGAAAGAATGAATAAGGAAAAAATGGCAAAAATGTAATGCTGAAGTTAATTTTTTAAATAATGAAAAATACTAAAAAAATCAGTCTCATTAAGCTTCAAAAGAAAAATGTTTTATATAGGAGAAAAATGAAAATTTATTTCATGATGCAATGAAATAGCTAGGTAAGAAAATAGAGCAACTACAACTTTTTACACGCTGAATAGCCTATCATCTGATAAAAATAGTTGAAATTTAAAAAATAGTGTGGTCTTATAATATTAGAAGAAATTTCACATATTTTGTATTTGAAAAATTACAAAGGAGGTAATTTTTTTCTTTAATTTGAGAGAGAATCACAGAAATCCACCATTTCTTTAGTTCAATCCCTGGGACTCACCCCAGGACACACAAGTGCTCGCCGGGACCAAAGGACCTGAGTCATCACCTGCTGTAGGGGTGAGATGCTAAAAGACAGATAACATAAGTTTAAATAAAATGGGTTGACTCACTAAAAAGTAACTCCTTTATAATTATTTTTAAACATTTACAATCTTTTAGTATAACAAGGTACAACGGAAAGGCTTACAACATTCAAATCTACTGTAAAAATTATATTTTGAGTTGGTGGAACAAAAATAATCCACATAAAAATTTTAATATTGTCCCCAAATAAATCTTAGCCCATACAAAAGAGCAGCAACATAATTACAGAACATTTAAGAAATAATTATGATAATATTGTACACCGATACTTATGAAGTATGAGCAAAGCTGTATGCAATCTAAATCTCACTGGAGCAAAGGAAATATTGTTAAATAAGAAGCAACGAAAAACACATTACTAAAAAACTAACTCAGGAAATGAGAATATCATGAATAAAATTAACTTGTAAAATAGATTCAAATAAAATACAGTGTTCAGTTGATAATTAGAAAGAGAAATACTAAAATAAATAAGCCAACTGGATTTTTGAAAGAACTGATGAATAGAACACTTTTATTAGGACTTCAACACATCAAACCAAAGAAAACAATCATAAGAGACAAAAAGGGCTTTGGTGAGGGATGAAAAACAAGCATAAAACTGCATATTCAGTGAATAATTTTTAACCTGAGAGTGGGATACAAAGCATATTCTGATAATTGTGAAAATCTTGATGAGCTGGGTGCCAAGGCAACTATGAACTATCTTGACTGACTCAGTTCAGAGCACCGTGTTTTTCTGCCTGTCCTGCATGTTCTTAGAAGAGTAGCAGCACCCGAAGCTTATGCAGGAGGAGACAAGAAAGTCCAGGACCCTGACCAGTGTGTGCAGGGCAGGTGGACAACTAACTGGTCCACGCAACTGTCATCTTCTCTTTTACAACAATTTCCATCCTCTCCCCCCTTCTTTTACTTAGCACTATCGCATTAACACTATCTAGCACATCACTTATTTTATTATTTAGGTGCTTGCAAATTATCTACCTCCCTTCCCTTGCACTATCTAAATAAATGTAGGATACTGGCTGGAGTTTCTATGGTATGTTATTGATTCTTGGATCGTAAACAAGGCTTGACAAATGTTTATGTATCTATGTATCTATATATCTATATATCTATATCTATATCTATATATCTGGTAAGTGAATCTGTTGAATGAATGAAAGGAGTAAGAGACAGAGACGCCATCTACAGAGAATAACGCTGATGGTTTCTATAAACTTACATTTGGGTTCATGCAGGCAAAAATACTTTGCCACCCTTTGTAGCACTGACAATAGACTGTACATTTGTGTACTCTTTCAAGAGAGAAGCCGAACAGAGTGAGAATAAAGGGAGTGGAATAATGGAGAAGGAGTTGAGGGGAGAGGAAAAAATGAGACAGGCTTCCAGTTTCCATTCCTATTTTCATTAAGACTGCTATTTTTACACATGGAGAATAAAACACTTATTTTAAATCACAGAATCTCTGGTTGCCAATTTTTAAATTACAGCAGTTTTCATTGTGTTATCTGCCATCTCTTACACGTGTCATTTTGGGTAAAGAATTCTCCACCCTGGGTGTGCATCAATTTCAACTATGAGTTTTCATTTTTACTGGCTTTCTTTTCTTGTTTATTTGAAGGGCATAGGTCCTGCTAAGCCCATCAGGTAGTTGTAAGGTGGGTATGCACTAAGAATGTTACCTTCTTCAAAGAATTCTACCAAAATGCCCACCCAACACACTCATAGCTACCACAGGTTCCTCTTAATCTTTCGTTCCCTTCTGTCAAAAGCTTTTAATTTGAAAATTTTTTAAAAAATCAGCTTGACCTGCTGCTAACTCATTCAGAGTTGTTCAATTTTTAAGCTATATCTAATCACTGTTCTAGACTTTCAATTCATAAATATCTTTTTATGTTTGAATTTTAAATGACTAAGATATTATCAATGAGATTCTCAGTTTCTCAGCTTTCCCTTATCAATATTAAGTTAACCAAATCGCTGGAATTTCAAACAGAAAGAGTGTTAGCTAAATACCTGCAGAGGTGCTTCAGCATGCTTTTCTCTTAGCACTGGAACAGCTGGATTTTCCTGAGGGAGTTTAGATTTCTTCTTTTTGGCTTTTTCCATTTGAACATTGGTGAAATAGTTGACAGCAGCAAATTCAATCAGAGCCGAAAATACAAAAGCAAAGCAGACAGCAATGAACCAGTCCATGGCAGTAGCATAGGACACTTTGGGCAGAGAATGGCGTGCACTGATGCTCAATGTGGTCATGGTGAGAACTGTGGTTATACCTTGAAGGCAAAAATGGAAACAGACATAACTCCTTACTACTATTATTTCTTTTCAAAACCAGCAAACTGAAAACCATACAGGACAGTAGGTAGAAAGAGGTTTTAACAAAGTCAGGAACAGCTTAAATGAAAGCTATCTAATGAGCCGATGAAGTTAGCACAGACTTTATAGTGAGACAGATATGGTTCAAATCCTGACCTTTCCAATAATCAGAACTTGATTAACACCAAGTTTAGAGTACCTATTGGGCTTCATTTTACATCCATCTATCAGATAAAGGTAAAGATTTGTATAACGTACTCTGTATGCAACTGTATATAAGTTCCAAGCCCACATGCCTGTGAAATCCAAAACATTTTGCAAGAAGGGAGACTCATTAGAGTGGTGGCTATCAAAAGGAGTGGAATGTTGGGAATACTAGTCTGGCCTCTTGAATTTAGCATCAGAAAATCTGGCCTAGGCATGGCCTCCTGCTAGTGAGAACCACTGCCAGACAAAAATAAAGTGCAAGAGCTCAGCTATTAAAAACAACAAAAGTGCATTGTTCCACAGGTTTCTAGACTGACTTGGCTTTCAAAAGATTGGATATATATATATATATACAAGCCACCACATTATGACTGGAAGAAAAAAAGTATTTGCAGCAAACACAGAGATCCTGCTTTTTGTATCAGCATATTTCAAAGCACTGCAATCACAAATTTATCTCCTCAGTGTAGAAAAAGGCTGATTCCCACTCTCAGTGTAAAAATTCCTCCTGCCTTTGGAATTGCAGTGCAATGTGTTATTGAAAGATGCTCACATTGGTGCTGTTGGCCTTTTATGTCTATCTGACTCATCTCATCTAGTTAAGGCTAAAAATGTCTGACAGGGTTTATTTATCCATTTGAACTTATTCTATTGAATGACTCTGGTAGGTCCTAAAGTTGACACACCCAGGTTTTGGGGGTGGGAGTTAATGATGGTGGTGATGATGGTGATGATGATGAAGTCGATGATGAAGGCATCTAAATTGTATATTCTAGTCCATGCCAATTCCCAGCTAAAAAGCAAATGATACAAGTTCAACTGCAGTGATAATGAGCCCCATATAGCAATAAAGAAAGATTGGTATTTTAATTCAGAATAAACATTGTTGCCTAAACTTAGCACCTATTTTCATCTTTGCTCTGCCATGGACTAACTACTACACATGTACAAGCCTTGTTAACAAGCCCATTGAGCACAGGCTCTTTGAGGACAGACAAGTCTGGTATTGCTCCTGTATTTAATAACATAATATTTCATATAGTGTCAGACACAGTATAAATGGAATGAAAAACATATTGTTCCAACTCTGCCAATCTCTTTCCCCTGAATATTAGGTTCCTTCTGAATTTCCAGGCTCAAAAGATAAGTTGCACTCACTAACCATATAAACTCTACAGAAAAAGAATTTTGAGGCTTTCATAATACATTTTTCAAATTTTGTAACAATTATAGTATTTTATTACTCTAAAATAGATTTTAAAATTAGTTCAGTTAAACACATAAACACCTATATATCTATGAAGATGAACTTAAAATTCACTGGACTTTATTTCAGAAAGATACCTTAGAACGTTTAGAGTTCCAAATTAAATCTCAGAAAAATGGGACAATTCCCGTGCTGACTGTAAGATGCATGAATAAACCCTAAAATGACTCTTAAAAAGAAAGTTCAAAAATGTGTTTTTATTTGAATGCCTCAGTAGCCAGGGCTGGGCCAGTCCAAAGGCAAGTCATAAGCTAAGAGGGTGAATTGGGTCTCCCATGTTGGTGTGGGGACACAAGCAATGGGACATCTTTTGCTGCTTTCCCAGGCCATTACTAGGGAATGTGACTGGAGGTCAGCACATAGGACTTGAACTATCCCCAGTATAGGATTCCAGATCCCCAGGCAGTGCCTTTGATCACCATGCCACAGTGCTGACCCTGGAAAACAGTGTTTAACCATAAATCAAAATAAACCATTCATAAAAATTTAAATTTCATAAGTGGTGTAGCGGCTAAAGCCCTTGCCTTGAATGTGCTGGGATCCCATATGGGCACCGGTTCTAATCCCGGCGGCTCCACTTCCCATTCAGCTCCCTGTGGCCTTGTGGCCTGGGAAAGCAGTCAAGGATGGCCCAACGCCTTGGGACCCTGCACCCACATGGAAGACATGGAGGAAGTTCCTGGCTCCTGGCTTCGGATCAGCACAGCACCGGCCGTTGCAGTCATTTGGGGAGTGAATCATCAGACAGAAGATCTTCCTCTCTGTCTCTCCTCCTCTCCGTATATCTGATTTTGCAATAGAAATAAATCAATCTTTTAAAAATTAAATAAACTTGCTTTCAAAGTTTGTGTAATAGCCTTTCAGACATTTCATTTTCTATTTACATCTGTTGGCAAAACTAGGAAATTAGCTGACATAGACAAGTGGCTACATATATGAAAGTTAGCATATCTTTAGATGTTAGAACATTTTCTCTAGCTGACGTTCAGATGTGAGGAAGGCACTAATACGACAGTGATGTTCTCATTGCCCCGATTTTAGGTGGAACGTTTAATTAAATAAATAAATACCCAAGGAACAACAAACAGAAACCAATCCTTTCGAAAAGAATGGACAGTTTCTCTGCATCTACACAGTGTACGTATTATCAATGCCTTTGCCATCATCTGCCCTGAGAACATTTCAAAGCCATAAGTAATTTTTACGATATGTTCAAACTGATCTCTCTGCATTTACTTTTCATGATTGATCAATACCAATATCTTGACATATGGGCACATACTATAAAAACTTCATATTTTAAATGGAAAAGCCTGTCTACATTCAACAATTAACACACATCCACACAATCTCACCAGTGCATGAGAAATTTTCTAACTGTTCCTATATTTAATATCCCTGGTAGAGACAGAATGGATAGATAAATTGGGTCTGCTACTTACAGTTATGCAAATTTATTTAAGTTCTCTAATATCCCTGAACCATGCTCCTTATGAATAAAAAAAATAGCAATACCTTAATTGCTAAGTTATTACAAAGCTTAAATAATATGATTATTTCAGAATATGAAAAAAATTGTTAACACTACTGGGACAATTACTTTGTGCTACTTAATTTCCTTGTGATATCTTCTTCAGACAGAAATGTTGGCTGAATACAGTTGTAATCAATGATATTATTCTCCAAACCTCTGGAAATATCTTTCATTTTGAGACATATTATTATTTAGTTTAGTTTAGACATAATGTAAAATAGTTTGTTGAGAAAATCTTCAAAGCTTATCAACCAAATCACAATATAATAAACTGAAGGATATTCACTTTTGGTATCTAGTAGTAACTTTGACAGCATGAAATGACATACAACACTTATATTGTATTTATTATGTACTAGGCATTACCACAAGAGCTTCAGCCCATTGGTTCATAATCCTCACAGAAACCTTATGAAGTAGTTGCATCATGAGCCAACAGGCAGAAGAGAGTCACTGAATATTAAGATAGTAAATGGTGGATGCTGGATTCAGCCTGGGCTTTCTGCCTCTGGAGCTTGTACTCGCAGCACGATCACCTCCTCATCACTGTAGCCTTGGCTATAGCAAATGCATTCTATTCCAGAAGTTCCTTGAGATCTTAGTAAAAATCTCATAATACCTATGTGAACCTAATTGGGTATTGTTCACTTTATATAAATTAAATAAAATTTTAAAATGCATCAGTAATAACATTCTGCCAATCCAGAAATGCAAAATATTAATAATTACTCTCAAGTAATAAAAAAGGTATCTGGAAGAAGATCTGGTAATACTTGCACAGTCATTTTTAGTTGTAAAGCCTAATAGAAAGAAAGGCTTCATTTTTAATAATGAAACTCCCAAATTATTAATATTTTGTGAGACTAATTAAGGTACTTTGATCTCACATTCATCTTCTATAGATATTTCCCAACTAGTCAGACTGCCTTAGAATATGACATATTAAGATACAAGATTAAATTAGGCAAATGGCTTAGAAATTCATACACTAATTGGGTTTCCCAAATCCTACAGTGTCAAGTCCTTATTCCATTGCAGGCTACTACTAATACATACCCTGCAAAGCAGCAAATGAAGGTTCAAGAACTGGGCCCATGTCACTTATATAGGAGAACTGCATTGTTTTCCTGGCTCCCAGCTTGTGAGCATTTGAAAAGTACAGCTGGAATCTCCCTATCTCCATCTCTAGCCATACAGGTGTCTTTCTATCTCTTTCTATGTGTCCATCTCCCTGTTTCTAGTTCCATCTCTATTTCTATCTTTCTGCCTCTCAAGTAAGTGTTAGAAAAGATTAGTGTATTAAATGAGAAAATTAACATCAAAGACTTGGCAGAGTATCTGCTAAGTACATATAAATGCTTTGCTATTCACATAAACAGAAGATAGGAAAAGATGTTAACCTTAAAATAAGTAATTATAACTGATTTTATTATCTTAAAGCATGGCTAGCATGAAAGACTTATTAACATTCACAGAAACTTTAAATACATATGTTCTGGACTTCACACGCAGCAACTGAAAAAAGGAAAAGCAAAAATCATAATTATGGGCTGAAAAGCATACAGATAGGACATTACAATGAGTTTATCGTCTAAGAATTTAGTATCTTCCAACTCAATGCATTTAAATCATTTGCATTTTGTTCCTCTTTATGAAACGCCAAATTATTCTAAGACTTTCATATTCATTCAGCCATGACTTTTATTTGTCTTATTTTAAGCTCCCAGTGCAGTTCGTTCTAACACCTAGGTATAATTTTAATTCAATTACACAGCATTGTGCTAGAAACCCAAGGATATCCCTGATAATGAAATCATGTCCCAATTCACTCTTGGTCTATACTTCCCTGGTTCTCAAGAGGAAATTGGCCTTCCCTGTCTCTTTTGTTAGACCTATCTTCAGACCATAGAAGGTCTCCCCAAGAGGCCACTGAACTTATCTGGACAATAAGACGCTGAACTTTATGCTAGGCATGTGTTTGCAAGCAATGAATCTCAACTGAACTTGAACTATGGTTATGCAACAAGGTGGAGGAATCCACCATGGGGGGAGGGGTATGGGAGGAGTGGGGGGAGTCCCCAGCGCCTATAAAACTGTACTACATAATACAATGTAAGCAACAATAAAAAAAATAAATAAAAAAAACAAATAAAATAAAATACAGTAATTAAAAAAAAAAAAGAGGAAATTGGATGTATGGCCCAAGCAGTGGGCAGACTGCCAATACCTTTCCAAGCCCTAAGAATTGGTATGGGCTAACAAAATGCAAATGTGTGTGATGCTTTACCCCATACAGCTTAACTTATTTCTAGTTAGTGTCTTTTTTGAACTATTTAAAAGTAATTCCCATGAACTGCGATCAAAATGCAACGTGCAACCAAGAAATGAATTGTGGTTACCAAATACAGTCCGAGCTGGAACTGATTCCTTATTTATCCAGAATGAAACTTGAGAAAGAATCACTGTCATAATGCATGGGATATATGTCTGAATCATAAAATAACCCATCTTTCGTCTGAGGTGGAAGTAAACCGTCATAACAATATATTCACCTGCCAAGAAACATGAGAAAAAGGCATTATTGCTCCTGCAGGACATTAGTCAAGAGTGTCACATACACATTATATACCACACAACAAATGGAAATTGAAAGCATTATACAGAAGAATATTTTTGTTCTCTATAGTGACTAAGCAATTTAGTAAAGTAGGCTAAAGCTTTTTAAATGTTATAATTTTAATAAATTCCTGAAATGCCCTATGGTTCAAAGGTCTAATACTGCTAAAGAAGCTAGCTTTCATTTTTAGCTTCTTTTATTTATTTATCTTTTCATTTTTAGCTTCTTTTAAAATGGAAAGCAAACATAACTTTAAGAGAAAATTGCAGGAAAAATGAAAACACACACACATAAATACATGGTTATCCACCATATACATGGAAAAGGGAAGCCTGATTTTTGAAAACAGCAAAATTCCCTTATATATTTCATATTTTTAGAAGATGTTATAGATTTGTGTATGTAAATCATTCATACATATTTCATACATGCACACATGCAACCATAGGGAGAAATTATGCTAGCTTTATTTGCACTTAGAAAAATACAAACAGATATGTAGAATGAAAACATGCCTTGCTTACTATCCTTCAGTTCAAGCATGTTTGTTGCATAGATGAAAACCTAAAGACCTAATGAGCAAAGGATTGCTTGGAGCTGCTGATAAACACTGTAACTGTTATATCTAAAGGAATATGTTAAGGCAGCTATTTAGAAATAGAGGTCTTAACTACAGACTTGCTTTCTTCCAGATACAGTTTAAATTTCAGATAGGAAAATGAGTGTCTTTCCAAAGTGAATTCTTTTTTTTCTGGCCAGATGAGAGGTTAAGGCCACTGTGTCATTTCATAATTGGTGACTACAGTGTTGTTTCAGAAGGTTTCCTCAAAACGATGACAGATGTAACAGGTGTTGTGAAGCTAAAAATCATGGGGATTTAAAAGAGAGATGTGATACCATGAATGTCAGGCACGATTGTGGATGCATACAAGAGAGTTTTAATAGAGGAGAAAGTAGACTAAATTACTTTTCCTTTAAACAAAACCCACATACGCATTTTATTTTCCCATAATATAATTTACCTAGTTAAAAAACCCTTCACTTCGGTATAACTGACTTAGAAATGCGTGTATATTAATGCACACAAGGTGATGCCATTACAGAAGAGTCCACATCTGTGACCAGCACAACCGATGCTAAAAGCCTTTCCGTCACCTCAAAAAATGCCTTTCCATCTTACTATCTGCATGTGTGATGAGAAGACTCACGATCTTCCCTTCAAGACAAAGAATATAACACGGTGTTGTTAACCAAAGGCACTCTTCTGTGTAGTTATCAAACAGAACTTACTCCTCTTTTTAAACTGACATCTGAAATCTTTGACCAATATCTTCTGCTGTTCCAGTCTCCTGCCCAGTCCCTGACAATATTGTTCCAATGAATTTACTTCTTGAATTTTTTTTTTCATAAAATACAACAAAAAAAACCCTTCAGGCCCTCAGAGCTGTGTTCCAGATATGTAGTGACTGTCCATTTCCTATTAACAAAACTTTAACATTGTAATCTGACAGGCAAGGCCTTTTAAGGTTTCCAGAAGTTAGGATGCTTGCGGTTACATTTTAGTTTTTACTATTTATTAACTATAGGACTCTATACTGCAAGGTAAAAATAAAATGCATTGATGTCTGCCTCAACTGTGAAATGAAGGTAGTAACAGTATCAAGGCCATGGGATGATTATGAGAATTTTAATAGTTAAATGCAATGGAACAATGTTGTCAGGATATGCTGAGAAGGTCCTATTCTAGAAATCAGAAAATGAGTTCCCCCTAGACACTGAATCTGCTGACATCTTGTCATGGATTTCCCAGACTCCAGAACTTTGAGAAAGAAGTATTTAAAAGATATCTATATATCTACTTTATGGAATTTTTGTTTTAGCAGTCCAAACAGACTGAAAAAACTACCAAGTATTTTTTATGATGTGTGTGTACAAGAAACAATTTTGTAAAAACCAATACTGATTGTCCCATTAAGAATGTTAAACTATATCCTATGATTATTTCCATTCACATTCCAAAGAAATCAAAAATCATCAATTAAAGCCACTCATCTATTCTTGTAACCACTTATATGTACACTATCAACAGTTTTTATAATTAAACTTTAAATTCTTGTGTTACTTTGCTGGGGGAAGAGAAGATAAAAATTTTGGAAAGCACCAAAATATACAGGGTCAAACTTCCAGTCTCCTATTTTTCTTAAAGCTAACGTTGATTTCTGAATACGAACATGAAACCACTTCTCATATCTCACCAAGTTCAAGTGTAAAATACTAAATTAAGAGTGAATACATGAATAGCATTTTGAGCTGTTTTGTGCATTGATTCTTCCTGGAAATATTTGTGGTCTCCCTGAAAATACTGGTTGCTTCCGAGAAAAAGCTAGGATACAGCTCTGCTGCTGGTAGTAAGGAACACACTGGCTTCAACCACAAAGGAGCTCACCCGTAATCGATTTGATAGTTTCACTCGATACAGTTTGCCCAATCAAGTCGTACTGGACTAGGCTGGACGATTCCTTTGGCACTTCAACTGATTTCTCGGGACCTTTTGTCCAGGTGTAAATCATTTCACTCTTCGGATACGCATCTGAACGAGAGCAGATTGAGTCAGTGCTCTCTTCTTAGCATTGGTGTTTAACTCTTAAGTTTATTATACATGTCCAAGAAAAATAGAATACACATGAGATTTATTATGATGTATCATGTATCATTCATTATAAAAATGATTACTACTTCAGAAACTGTAGTTACTGAACAAATAGCCTTGCAACTCAGCAGAATTTGTTTTTATGCCAAAAAGTTAGGGAAGGAAAGACTAAAGCCAGGACTTTGAAAAATGCCACATTTGCATCTGTTCACATAGATGTGATTTCATGATGACAGGATAAGCCACTGAGAAGCAGCTATATCAACCCCCCAAACAGTGCTGTCAAACTCCTAACACATCAGTGTATGACCAATACTGATATCTTCCATCCTGGTGCAGCTCTGCCATTTAGAAGCATACCAGATGCTTCCTATAATGACATAACAATAAAAACAAAAAACAAATGTTACTGGTGGGAGAGCTCTCCAGGGGTCACCTATTCTGGATTCTGCCTGTGGGCAAAATCCAGACTATTTGGGAACTATTCTGCAGTGACAACTGGCAGTGCCCTTTGTAAAGCCCTCCAGGGAATACATTTATACAACCAGTTCCACTACCTTTCAACTCTTTAAAATCAGTACACTTTCCCTTCCATCTTCAACAAATCCCTCCCAGCAGCAATTTAGACCCATCTCCTATTGCACAGTTCAAATGGAGACCAGCTGCTTGCTTACCAGATTACCCAGAACAGACGGTCTGGCTCACACACAAATAAGTTCAAAAGAATCAAAATGAATGTTGTGCCACCTCCTCCCCAGAAACCATCCCAAAATGGCCAGAGCACGGCAGGTTTTCAGCGGAAATTGTGATCTTCAAAATGAGTCAACACCTAGGGAGGTTCTCTTTACAAACGACCTTGCAAAATAAAGTATGAGGCTGGTTTTGACATTGAACATTTTACAGCTATGTGTCTGTTCATCTCCTAATGTTCAGTCATATATTTAAAATGTTTATATCCTATGTTCTTGTCTATGGCACGTATCCTTTTCTTTGCTACCCTTCCTAGAATGACTGGTTTCCTTAACTTCATCATTCCTCTAAATTACAAATAAGGTGAAATTGTATTTTTCTATTTCCTGAATCATTAAGGACATTTACTGATTTTAATTTACCTCTCTTTAACCTCCAGTCTCTGAACACCAGGTGCTTCTAATATGTGATTTCTTTTCTTAAAACAAATCCTAACTGAGCACCAATTATATTCAAGTCATGGATCTCTATGAGAACTAGACAGTATAAGATACATAAAAGACTTCTAAATAAAAAGTCCGTTGGATGAAATTTGAATTATTGCAGCACAAATAGATTTTAATTCTGGAAAGAATATCACTCTGTACAGTTTTATGATTTTTATCTTCTTATTAAATCTTTGGTCAAGAAGCAAATAATTTCTCTCTGGCTTCAAGTTAACCCACTGAATATTTTAATATCAGGGTTATAAAAAAGAACAATTTCTGATTCTCATTAAGTTAAGCATGAGCAATAACGGCAAGAGACCATTTTACAATTAACACACCTAAGAGTGTGAAGCGATAGTAAAAGCAAACATTTTTCTTTTGTAAATTCTAATAGAATCAAATATTTGAAGACGACCTTAGAAGACGTGAGCACACTTTGCTACCCTGTCAGAGAAGGGAACTTGAGCAACTGAATCTCAAATCAATTTTCTGATCCGTTCAGCTCAGCCACTTGTTTTCAACCCTACAGAATTTCCCTAATTCATCTAGCCCAATGTTTCTCTTCCAGGAGCATCTTCAACTAAACCACTCCATCTTTGTTTATACTGAAGCAGAAGCCTCTACCTCTTGTATTCTGCACTCCAGCGTAACCACAGCCCAAACCCCATGTGAAAGCCAAAGGGAAAATTTTGGAATATCAAAAAATGGCAGACTACTTTGTAAAACTTTCTAAGGCTTTCCAAAGCTTAGGTAGGATCCAGACTCCCTAATGTGACAGACCAGGTGCAAGATTACCCTAGAGCACGCCTTCTGTGCTTTGGTGTACGCTCTAAATACTTCCGCAGTAATAGTGATGTTCATGTTATTTTAACCTATGTCATATCTGGAAGCTTTAATCTTTGGCTTTTCCCAAGGCCGCTATAAAGGGCTGTGCTTACAATAGAAACTTTCAAACTGCCTCCCAAAATAACTTTCTTTTATCACCAATACATGAAGTGAATTTCACCACAGATCATCAACTGTTATTTATGACGTTTTACCTATACTACATATGTAAATAGGTATCTTGTTTTGTGAACAAATGAGGGGTTCATTTTAATCCTTATTTAGAAAAATTAACTAATGAGCAATCTCTAAAAATCAAGCCTTATGCTATCATTCTTGTCTTGGATCATGATTCACATGTTATATTATGAAAAATTACATAGATACATATTTCTCACATTAGGTAATCACAGACTAAAGTAACATTTTTATTGTAACTTACAACTCCCAAATTTCAGCGGACAAGCATGACCATCCATGGGGAAATCCACTAATCTCATAGGACACTCCGCATTTATGGTAAGTCTATGAAGGAAAAAATGCAGTGAAATAGAATCAATCCTTTCTTACAATAGTTTCATAGCTCCTTAAAATGGAAAGGAGAGGAGAAAGTGGAAGACAGAAGGAGGAACTTAGAGAAGACGGGATAAAAGAGGAAGGAGCAGAAAGAAAAGATTACCTCATTGTGTACAAAATAGTGCCATTTCTCATGATTCTAAAAAGTTTATTTGGAGCTGTCATGTTATGTGAAACAGATTTCTTTCCATTTCTGAAGAAAGTATCAGGTGTCCACACTTTTGTTACCATCATATTATTCAACCTCAGGATTTCAATGGGGCCATCATATTTGAGCCTTTTGTCAATCCACGTTTGTCTGAAGAATACATCCATTGTGTATTCCTAAGGAAATTAGTGTGTGATTCAGTCAAAGCACAGATGACTACACGTACATATACAGAAAGTATGCATTAAGTGATAGGCTCTTTCTAATTCAAAAGTCACCCCTCATTAAATAGGCGAGGAAATGAACGCAAATCAATAGAGTCAAAATAAGCTCAGCAGTTAGACTGCATTATGTCCACTTTGATACCTTCATCTTTTACATTCACAAGAAATAAATTACCACACGTTTAATCATTCAAGAATAATTACTATAATTAAATAAAACTGCCAGCATCCGTAATGATAGTTGTGCTTAACGTTAGACTAGATATCAAAGTGTAACAAATATCATCGCATAATTAATCATAAAGTTGAAGGTGTTTCTTTAAGACAAAGTAAAATATGTAAGAAATTAATTTTATTTTTATCAAGTTTACTAACAAACAACTGAGGCATTTCACATCATCATCTTTTGTCAAAGGTCCAGGGGAAAAAGTTAAGAAGGTTCCCTGTCATGAAAAATAAATATATTTAATTAAAAATAGTACAACTAAATGGATGAATTGATCCTGAACCATTTCTCAGTATTTTAAGCTCTTTCAGCAGGGGATGGAGGGGAGGGAGAAAGCCATTCATGAGGAGTTAAGTATTCAATTAATTTAGACCAAAACTAATTATAACATTAAGTATAATATTGTCCTCTCCAATTAAAAAAAACAAACAAGTAAACAAATCAACTTCACATAGTTTGGGCTATGAGAACTATTAATAGATTTTTTTGTTGTTGAGAATGACTCCAACAACTGTTGAAATGTCAGAGCTGAAATGCAAATTCAATGTCTTACTCTTTATAACCTTTTAGTAGAATAGGACATTTGACTTTCCAGCTTTGCACTGATTGACAAGAAAATAAATGTTAATTGCACTCATTTCAGGCATATTTTCTTCCAATCTCAGAAGGTACATAAAATTTCCCAAATACCTACCATTTCAACATCAGAGACAGGTCCAAAGCTGGTGACATATATGTCCGTTTTCACTTCTGTTACAGGACCTAGTAGGTTTGAAGTAAATAAGTGTGAAAAATAATTACCATTTTTACAGCCTAGGCAAGTTAGATAATTAAAGAATAAATAGACAAATGACATATCATCTCACAAGTGTCTTATGTTTTCAGTGAGCTAAAGAATCTCAACAACAACAACAAAAAATGTGGACCGAAGCAAAATACAACCAGAAAATGGTGTTTACATAATGGAAAAAAGAAAGCCAATTACTTACCAGGAATCTTGTTATTCAAACATACATTACCCCTGGGCACTGTTACAGCAGGCAATGTAGAGACACAAAAGCTTTCAGCTTTTGTGATATTTTTATAACCCATCATTGATTGGTCTCTAAAGAAGTGAGTTGTTAAAAATAGGAAATGTGGTATAATAGTGAAGAAAAGAAAAACCATAACCACTATAAGGAATGAATCTTTTGAGGACTGAGAATACTGGTGAATGACTTTTAAAATGGTCCCTGTCATCTTTAACGACAAGCACACCATCCACTGTGATTGGGTTCAAAGAAAAGTTCTAAGAGTCTATTCCATTCGCTGACTCTTGCTCTGCCACGGATTGCTCTGTGATATTGGGCAAGTTACTTAACCCCCAGCTGCAGCAGCCATACCTGTTGTGCAACATTTTTGTAGAGACCAAAAGATGCCTCCTAAATAAGATGCCAAACACAGTGACTGTCTCATGTAAGCATCCCTTCAATCTCAGTTGTGCTTGACTTAGGAGATTCTTTTCTGTGTCTAAATAAGACTGGCTCATCAAGTATGTACATATTCTGCATGAAAAAAAAGGTGAAAATATGGTGATTAATATTTTGGCCAGGTCCAGTGCGGTAGCCTATTGGCTGAAGTTCTCATCTTGCACCATATGGATGCCACTTCTAAGCCCAGTAGCCCCAGTTCCCATCCAGCTCCCTGCTTGTGGCCTGGGAAAGTAGTTGAGGACAGTCCAAAGCCTTGGGACCCTACTCCTGCGTGAGAGACCAGAAGAAGCTCCTGGTTTCTGGCTTCAGATCACCACAGCTTTGGCAGTTTTGGCCACTTGGGAAGTGAAACAGCAAATGGAAGATCTTCCTCTCTGCCTCTCCTCTTCTCTGTATATCTGTCTTTCTAATAAAAGTAAAATAAATAAAAAAAGGTTACAGCTGACAAAGATCATTACTACAACCCGGATTTAGCTTGATGCTGGCATTTTGGAGCTTCTAATGCCATCTAAGTATATGACATTGGTCAAGTTTCCTCCTAAGACATTTTTTAATGAGGATTATTTGAAATATTATATAAAGGTGTTTTAGAAAGTTAATGGAAAATGTACATTAATTTTTAAATGTGCAATTAATTTTTAATCCCATTCTCTGTGAACATTTTGCAGTAACCTCATTTGTAAATCAAATATCCTATTACCAGAAACCAATGCAGTCAGTGACAGTAGTTATTATAGATTTTGCCTCTAAAAATGCAAAAACTATTGGCCTCTTGAACATCATGTCCTTAAATGATGATTTATAACACTGTATGGCCAGAGGCTAACTACTTCCTAAGTGACACAAATAACATTGACCATGAAGATGAAATACATCCCTTGGATTTGGTCAAGAAATAATGTTTATGCCAAAAAGCAGTTGGTATTTCTGAATGACCTTGGTCTGAAGTTATCCTCATAAAAATGAATTTGAATATTTCTCACTCTAAAATACGAAGATTGAGCCACACCAAGATAGCCTCCAGGAGAACGAGAAAAGAATTCTTCATTGAAGAAGTAGTATAACAAAAACATACTCCCACCGCCTCTGGGAGGACAATGAGAGCAAGAAAATATAAGTCTGCTTAGTCTAACCATAGTTTTGATTTTGTAAGTGTCACTTCCTTGGAAAGCAGGAAAGTTTATTGAATTCTCAATTAAATGAGAAGTTAGAACCAAAAGAACCAGAGGAGGTAAATTCATTAGAGCCAAACTGTTTGAACCAGGATCAGCTAACCCAACAAGCAGAATATATAGTGAACCCCAGAAGGTGGAAACCTTATTCAAATAGGTTCAAGAGAAGAAATGACTCTGTTACATTCTTAAAGACAACTATAAAAGTTCTGAACAGCAGAAACAACAAGTTCATAGAAATATGTGTTATGAAAAAAAAATGCATGAATTCTACCAAAACAATTAATTTTTAAATCTGCTTTTTTCATGAAATTTTTGGACAATTTCATACCACTGTATTACACGACATGGAGAGGCAAGTTATTCAAACAATTAGGGTTGATTACACACTGATAACTGGCCAATTTGACAATATTTACATGAAATTGAATGTTACCAGTTGTAGAAGTTCTTCTCAAACTTTAATTACATCAGTACCACCTAGCGAGCTTATTACAGCACGGATTGCTGGGCGTCTTCCTTAGATTCACCAATTTACAATGTTTTCAATCCTAGCAAGTTCTTAGAGAAAGTTATTAACATTTTTAATGATGTTCACCTGCTTTCTAGATTAACATTTACAATAGTAAATCTTTTAAAATATTAATACCAAAGTGTTTCAAGGATCTGGGAAGTCCTAAGAGAAAGAGGAGTTGGGCCAACAGTAGTTTTCTCTGTAAGTTTATTTTAGGATTTATCACTGTGTAATAATTCTTGTAGTTATCATGATTCTGCAGTAATAATAGATATTGTCAAAATCTTGCACAACGCACTGCTTTTCAAATAATGCTTGAAAAATATTTTATGTTCATGTTATAACTTCAGTATTTGTGACATTATTTGGTCATATGATTAACATATAAATCTTTGAGATGTATGACCACTAAACGGTTCTCATTGAAACGTTTATTTAGTAAATCCTTATTCGTAAGCCCTAGCTATAAGGCAGGTTCCATACGAGGTCCTGATGCTTTAGTGGTAAACAAGATTGAAAAGTTCTTTGAATCAAGGAGCTGACAGAGTATAAATAGTACAGAAACAAATGAAATTTTATCATATTAAATTCTTCACTGGCTCATAGGTCATACACTATTATCATTTTTTCCAAGGTTTTTTTTATTTACTTTTTGGTTTCTTCAGTGACACATTGACCACTCAGCAGCATGTTATTAAACTTCATGGCATTGTTTTTTTTTTTTTTTAACTTTATTCCTGTTGTTGATTTTGTTTTATGGCTTTTCACTTTAGGGGATGTATAGCAACTGTATAGTAGAGATGATCATATCCAGAGGTGGAGATACAATACACTACACATCTCCACTTACAACCCAAAGATGGACTCCTAATGAAACTAATATATTTGGACAATAGGATGCTGGACTTCCCGCCATTTTCTGTACGTGCAATGTCGGGATACACTTAAATAACAGAATAATGGACTTAAGACTGTTTATGAAGGACTATAGTATTTTAATAACAGGGGAATTTGGGGAGAAGGTAAGGGAAATCTCAGAGCCTTTGGAATTGTATCATAAAATTACAAAACAAATTACATAAAATTACAAAACAATTACATAACAATTACAAAACAAAATTTTATATTTAGGCCAACTGGTATATATTATTTTGCTATGGCAGTTCTAGCAAGAGATCAATCATTTTTTCTCTGCTTCTTTTTCTCCTAATGTTTCCTCTGATATTCAGTCTATTTTTATCGATAGACTATAGTAACAAGTTTGTTTGCATCCCATCATCACTAGTAGAGCTCTAGAGGCTTAAATTATGTCTTTTTTTTTTTTCAAAATCATTCCAGAAGTGGTATGGGAAATGAAGTGCAGGAAGGCAAGAATGGCTAAAGGACTGTTGTCCCAGTGTAGTTGAGAGAATGGTGACCCAGACCAAGGACTCAGCAGTGGAGATGAAACGGCAGATCTATGTGCACTGTCTACAGAGGACAGGCTTTTCCAACAAACAAGACACAGAGATATTATAACTGCTATTTGCTAAAGATCTATTATCAGGTAGGACAGCAGGCACCCCCACTGCAGTTTCATTGAATCATCATACCACCCCCAGACAATGCTATTATCATGAGAATTTCATAGATTTAGACACTGATTTTGGATGTCGAACATTGTGACAGAGTCAGAATTCTATCTCCTTGTGCTGATCTTGAAAATGTATTCTAGCTTTAATAAATTACATCATACCACTAAATAATAAGTCAGTAATTGGCTGATTAAGCAAATGAGAAGTTTTATGTCTAGTATACAACATGCTATACATATAGTTTGTGTTTCATCCATAAATAATTAGTAAACTACGTTCAGACAGAAGTTTTTTTAATGCCTGTAATTTCCTGCTGGTTATACTTTTTGATTCTGTCTACCCTGAATAGCAGATGAGATCCTAATCCTTTTTTTCATGCAACATAAGTGCTGAATAACTATACACTCAGTTGTGTTCCTACTGTCACCCCGTGGTGATTTTAAGCACCTACCCATATCCTCCAGCGAAAAAATGAATGATTCGTTTGCTAAATCAATTAACATTAAGTTATTTTCCATTAAAGTAGAAACTGTCTTATTTCTATGTGTATCCTCTTCTGGAACCAGTCTCAGGCCTTAAATGCAATAGCTTTTCAATAAATTAGTTGTCAAAGAATAATGGTTGTTATGCAATTAAGAATAAATATTAGAGACATTAATATGACTGTTTAGGATATTATAATCAACCTTACTAAGAGAATAATTACATAGAAACCTGATAATTTTGAACATGCTGGAAGGACTTCTTGTATATATAGTATTCAACTGATATTAATACATAATTTTTTATTGTTTCATTTTATGACACAGTTTCATAGGCTCTGGGATTCCCCCAACCCCTCCCCAAACTCTCCCCCCATAACCAGCCATGATTACTTCATTGCAGGCATGGACCATGCAGAAAAAGAAAAGAGAGCATCCAGGATGAAGTCACTGGTAGGTTCAATTGTCTCATGAGGACTTCCCTTACCAGAATGGAGGGGTGCTGTGTCATCACAGAGGGCCGGAGGACCAGATGGCTCACTGTATAGAAGAGCCTACACTATACTTTTTAAACTTCTAAGGTATTTGGAATATGTGGGAAGTTTTTAGGAGTTCTAAATTCTGCATGGGGTTGGTATTCTGGCATAGTGGGTAAGGCTGCTGGCTGCTATGCCAACATCCCATGTAGGCACTGATTTCAATCCACTACTGTGCCACACTGCTGGGCCAGTGCAGTATTTTGAGCTCCTCAAAAGTGCCCATGTGCTCAAAATACCCTGAAAGTTTTTAAAATACAGAAATACAGAGAGTGGACTCTTCCATCCAATTAAATTATACCAGATGTCTAATTTCTTTGTTTGACATCTGTGCTCCTTGGCTTCTCAAACCATAACTGAACTTTGTTTTCAACCACTGGCTGACCTCAACCACTGATTTCAGAGACTCACCCAGGTCAGGCTTGCTCCTATGCTCACCATACTTTCAACCTAAATCGTTTCTAGGTCTCCAAGTCTTGCTTTCCTACTTTTGCTGAACTCTTAACATACTGCCAAAAAGAACGTGATTCCAGAATACATTTAGAATAAACCAAGTTCTTTTTTTAAAAAAAAATACATCATTTATTTTAAAAATCTTACTTCTTTGATTATGAAGAAATAGATTTAATTCAATTCTTAAAATACGGTGGATGCCACATAAGGCGGACAAGGTGATCTTTGACAGTCTTTGAAAGAAAGAAGATAAAATTCAGGGAAATGGAACCATCTAATGAATGAAAGAATCCAACTTGCTGGGAAAGTGGGAAGGAAGTCGGCAATGCATCAGAGAATGCCCAACTGTTCACATGACATTGTTAGTATAGATGTAGCCAAACAATACTCATTTTAAAAATTTCAGTTCCAAAAGTGGTGTTCAATTTGTTCTTCCATAATAAGATATAAGGTGTGTTGCTGATCTTAACACTACTCTATCATTGTTATACACATTGCCTCTCTCCAGCTATGGACTGGAGAAAACTCAAAAACAAGATTTTCTTTTTTTAGCTACTTACATCATGCATCCACTTACATCTTACAAAACCCTAGTGATATGTTCTTAAAAATGAAGAGATTTGGACCCGGCGCGGTGGCGCAAGTGGTTAAAGGTCCTCGCCTTGCACGCCCGGGATCCCATATGGGCACCGGTTCTAATCCCGGCAGCCCCGCTTCCCTTCCAGCTCCCTGCCTGTGGCCTGGGAAAGCAGTTGAGGACAGCCCAAAGCCTTGGGAACCTGCACCCGCGTGGGAGACCTGGAAGAGGCTCCTGGCTTCGGATCGGCATAGAATCGGCCCGTTGTGCTCACTTGGGGAGTGAATCATTGGATGGAAGATTTTCCTCTCTGTCTCTCCTCTCTGTATATCCGCCTTTCCAATGAAAAAAATAATAATAATAAAAAAATGAAGAGATTTAATGTGCCCAAGAGCTATGACAAGAAATACAACTAAAATGCATAAGGCAATATTGAAATCTCTAAATATGCTTGTCATTAACAGAACGTTGAAATTGTAACTTTCTCAACTATTGAATAGAGATGACAGACATTCATTGATTCCACTGAGAAAACCAAAACTCCAAGAGTTCCAGAAGTTTCTTTTTCTTGGAAGACATTAAGCATGATTGCCTTCTAAACTATGATTTTTCTATCAGTCTCACTCTAACTTTGAATAATGCAAGCCATGCAATCTATAAGAAAAGAATGCACCAATGATAAAAAAAGAAAATAAGAAATTCTCAGGAGAACATTTTGAGGCCAATAAATGTCTCAAAAATATGTTCTACCCACATTAGAATATACAAAGAAAATTAAAATGGTTTCACAATAAAATATCATTTCATGACTTTGACTGTGTACACCCAACATACAAGTATCCAGCCCTCTCTACTTTTGTAAAGGGCATGTGGTTCCTAAGCCTCAGATTCACTGCAGAAAAGGAGTCTGATTTAGTCAACTCACCATAAAAAGAAAAAACAGTTTAGTGTTACCTTGTCAAGTAGAACTCCCACTTACACCAAGATCCAGAAAACTCCATTCCCAGCTTTATATACAAAAGAAACTCTTGAACATTTACAGCAGGGTATTTGGGCAAGAATATTCACAGCAATAGAATGTTGGAAGCAAGCAAAAATCCTGCTGCCAACAGAACAAATGAATAAACTGGTTCCTGTGCTAAGGGAATATCACAGAGCAGTTAACAGGAACAATCTATACAGCACCATCCACAAGAACGAGTCTCTGCAGCACTCAACAAAGCTCAAAACAAGCCAAGATTCCAAATAGATTTTACAAACTAAAGATGACCTAAAATGAAATTCAGAGAAATCTTATGAAGTAATTTATAAAAAGGATTCAGAAGGGTGATGACTTTGGGTACATTAGACAGAAAGATAGGATTGGAAGGAGCACGCAGCAGGATAAAAGTTATTGTCAAACTCTCTGATTCCACTGCTGTGTTTACTAGATTTTGATACACAGTTGGCTAGATAAAAAGGAGGTTTTATGTGACTCAAAAAGGAGAATGTCTTATGAACCAAGCATTATTCATCCAGAACTCAATTTTGTGCACCAGGAAAGTATGAGTACAAGGAAGTACTCTTTAAGGATACACAAATGTAAGCTTGTGGGTTTCTGTTTTTCATCCAAAAGAATCTGAAAACTCAGTGAAGTGTTATTGATATATTAGTAGTCTATGGTCTATTTTATGGTGTCTAATTGCAAAAACTCCAAATGCATTTTGCATCACCTGATTCTAACTAAAAATGTAAATAAATGATAGTATTAGTACAATTTTAGTCTATGCCTTTAGCATGCAGCTTAAAATACCCCAGACTCATTTCCACTTGATAACCAACTGGCATCCCAAGGTTAACATTCCACACACAAAATTTTCATCTGCATCTCTAACGGGCTTCCACGACAATCTTGGAAAATCTGCTTTTCCTCTAGTTGGTGTTTAAGTCAAAGGCTTTGGAGTCAGCTTTGACACTTCCCTTTCTCTCACATCCCACATTCTAGCTGTCCTCAGTCGAGGCTAACTTCAAAAGATGGCCAGAAGTTAACCATTTCTTAGAAAATTACAAATTTCTCTGGCACCAGCTTGGAGCAAGTGTCCATCACCTCTCATCTGGTTTGTGGTGAAAAACTTCTCTACTGCTGTTTTTGCCTCTGTTCTCCATTTCTCAATAAAGTCAACAAGACAAGCATTTCAAAGTTAGTTATTTTAGGATTACACCCCCCACTAAAATTCCTCCAATCACTTCTCTAAATCAGAGTAACAGCAGCATCTTCATCAGCATGCAAAGTCCTTACTCATCCTCTAATAACACTGTCTCCTTCTTCATTACAGAAACACTGACTCGCACAACACCTCACCCCTGACATGACTTCAGTTCTTACCCACTTGGAGTCAGTACTGAGATATCATCTTTTCAATAAAGTTGATTTTTTTAAAGATTTATTTTTATTTTTCTTGCAAAGTCAGATATACAGAGAGGAGAGAGAGAGAGAGGAAGATGTTCCATTCGTTGATTCACTCCCCGAGCAGCTGCAACTGCCACAGTTGAGCCGATCCAAAGCTAGGAGCCCAGAGCCTTTTCCAGGTCTCTCACACGGGTGCAGGGTCCCAAGGCTTTCGGCCATCCATGACTGCTTTCCCAGGCCACAAGCAGGGAGCTGGATGGGAAGCAGGGCTGCCAGGATTAGAACCGGCTTTTGTATGGGATCCCAGCGTGTACAAGTCGAGAACTTTACACACTAGGCTACTGTGCCAGGCCCTCCTTTTCAATCAAGTTTTATCAGCTGCCCTTGTTAACACTGCAATAACATATTATTCTATAGAAGTTGGAATTACTTTACTGCAGTTTGAGTTGTCTACCACTCCATGCAGCATCTATATTTCACTTACATCTCTGGCTTATTTTTGGTCTCTTCTACTAGAATATGGTTCATGAGGACAAGGAATTACACAGCTCTCCCTACCTACAAACATTATCCTTGTTCAGTTTGTCAAAATCAGAATCTGTCCATTTTATTTTCCCCTGTAATTTTACCATCCATATCACTCTAACAGCAATTCCTTGTCAAATTAAACTTTTTAAATATATCTTGATTTTTGCCATTTTTATTGGTGACTTCAAACAACGTGTTCCAAGGGACTGTATAATAAACAGAGAGTCCCACCCTTCAAGAAAAGAGACAGCACCTTCATTGTTATCCTTGTCTCCAGTGTTGCCTGATCTCCTTTCCCAAGCCTGCCATAATAGGCCTGCTAAATGGACCATGTTGACATCTAAGCCATACAAAACCATTTTCCCCACTTGTAGAACTCCAAAGACTTCTGGATCCATCAGAGAACAATCTCCCTCTGCCACCACCCCTGCCACCTTACCTGACTTGAGCTCACCTTACCATCCCACCACATGCTTGGAGAGCCTTCCTCTGACACCCAGCTACAAGTATACAGGCTCCTTTTCCTTCCAAATCACACCAATCTAGTTTTCTACCTTCAGGATCTTTGACTTGTCTTTTGTATTTCTCCCAAGAATAAACTTTACTCTCACACTCTCCATGCCTTCAGGTCTCCACTTAAAAGAGATGGCCTGCCGTATCTGAAGTAGTTGCTCATTCTTGTTTTCTCTTGCACGCTGTTAGAGTGTGACATAGCATCTTCAGTTCATCACTTGGTTATTTGTTTCTTCACTATTTTTATCTCTATCCTGTTTAGCTATAAGGTCAGAGGAGCAATATTGCTTCAGAATCATACTTTCACAACCCAATATTGCTCCTGACACCACTGTTTTAATATGCATGGGTTTAATAAATGAATGAATGTGACACATCAAAAGAAAATGGAGCCTACCTTTCTATTGTCCTGAGGATCTGACGTTTTCTTTAAATATGCATTTTTTTTAAAATATGCTCTTGACATTCAGTTAACAAAACTTGCATATGTCACAGAAATTCAATTTTTATAATGAGATATAGATCACCTATAAATGCTGCTAAAGCAATTTTATCTGTATGGGGAAAATAGTCCAAGTTAACCAAAATGTGTATAATTTCTTATATCTGCATTTCTATCTTAAGCATTACTAAAGGTTTAGACAGAAAGCTCTCATCTTATTCCACTGGATAAATGGAATTTTGTTTATTGTGAGACTCACTTAGTGGCAAGCATATCCATTCTTGGTAAAGAAGATGATGCAAAAAAAAAAAAAGTGAAAACGCCTCAGAGGGGGATGCTGAGAAACTAGCTGCCTGACTAAGTGTTTGAGAATTGGGTTATGAGCTGTGACCTCATCAGCTGCTAGCTGTAGGGTTCCTGGGCAGTTTCTTGGAACTTTCGCCAATATTTTCTCCAAAAGAGAGATGATGTTTGTACTGCTTTGATTGTGTGTTTTTGACATAATCTTGATAACTGCTGTTTATTTAAAAAAAAAAGTTTTTAAATTCATAAAGGACTTCACTGATGCAAAGTCCTACTTTACTGGTAAGCAAAACCTTACAAAATTTGTCCTAATGATGTTTCTATCCCAAAGAGGTTATGGACGATGATACAAGGCAGCCATCCATATATGAAGTATTTATTGTTCAATAGCATGTGCCCCAAGAGACTGAGACGCTCAAAACCTGTAGGATCCCTAAGAGAGATGCAAATGGTCCCTTAGTGGCTTATGCCCCAATCATTCATTGTTAAGAAGTCAAAGTGGGCTGGAACATGAAGAATGCTTTTCTATCTCCTTTGTGAAAACAAACACACAAACAAACCAAAAAAAACCAAACACCTCACTGATGTGCCACTTCTGAGCAGGTGCAAAGTACTTCAAGATGATTGCACCTGATGTGTCCCAGGCTGAAAGCACTACATTCTTTCACAAATCCCAACCCAGCATCTCTCCCCATGCTTCCTTCCTTCTTTTCTCACCTTTCCCCTTTTCTTCTCCAATGGGAGAATGTGCAGACAAAGCAGAGAAGATCCTGGAGGGATGAAAGGAAGAGTACCATTCCAGTCCCTTTTATTTCCCTATTGCAAGCTGTGCTGCTGAGTTAAAAATATGCAATTTAGTTTCCAAATCTATTTCAACCCCTGCCTGGCCTACTGAGCAATCACATATCATCCAATTTCAATTCAAATCTTTGCTTTTAGCTTTATTTTAAATAGAACACAGCTACGTTGTATAAACAGATAAAAAGTAAATGTTCCACAAAGAGCAGCAGCAGGATTAAAGGAACCAGGAAGTCAACTTGAATTTATAGGCTACTGGTCAAAATCTGAATTGTTTTCCTTCTATTTTTAAAATGCCAAAATTTCCACAAAGTGTAAAATGTCATAAAAGGGAGGAAACGAAAAGTTTGGTCTAACTAAATATCTGAAAGTTCGTGCTAATAATAATATTTTGCTATTTTTCACGGTGTACATTGACAACTTTCTGTAAGCCAGTGGCACATTTTCCGCAGGTGATAATTACTATCCTTCTGTCTCATTTGGAATACTACACATTACAAAGAATGACCCACTTTCCAACAAAATGAATCATGAATACCACAAATATTTCTAACAGAGATAACAAATTCACTGCTATAAACTTTTAATGATTAGTCAACTTACGTCAAAATACAGTTACTTCCATTAGATCATTCTCTTTTCATAAAGCTATAAATGTGTAATCTCTAAGTGGGTAATGCAAATTACTTGGCAGTGACACATGAGATGACTAACGATGTCCTTGAGACATTTCACAATGTTGTAGTTAACCAAAACCCAGTAATGGCTTATATAAATGGTTTTCCCACATTTTATTATCTACATAATGTAATAGGGAGAAAGTAGATGGTTAAAAAAGGTTCATTTACAATGTACCCCCTTTCCCTCTTAAATGTTTAGCTTGTTTTATAAACTGATATTATTCTGACTTTCAACGTTTAATAATCAAACCATCATGATCTCAATTGTAACTTTTCACTTTTATTTACATACAGGAACCTCAGTTCTCTAACAAATATTTAAACTACTGGTGATTTGCCATCTCTGTTAGTTTTTTTCCCTTTTTTAAAAAAAAAGTCAAATTTTAAACCCTACAGGCAGATAAATCCCATCTTACTGATACAACGTAGTCTTAAATGGCACCAAACCAGCTGAAAAATTCTCCATGAAACTATTTTTGACCTAAAATGATAATTTCCTAGTCACTTAGGAAAGATCATGCCTTGACAAATGATTCATTTCTGCTCTCAAATTTTCTTTTCAAATCTGCATGATGGCAATTGCAGTGTGGGCAACCTCTCTCTGCAGAGGCAGCAGGGCAGAACCAGCAGAAACTTTGAACTTGCTCATCTATCCTGACTATACTCAGCCCTCTGGTACTCAGGCGGGTCCCTCAGAGCCACTCCACATCCTCTCAGAACCATGCAGGAAAAAGAAAACGGCTTGGGATGCACAAGACTGGATGCCCATCTATCATCAACTGCTCTGTCTCTTGGCTGAATCACTTTCCCTTTTTAGTTCTCAAGGCCCTCATCAATTAAGTGAAAAAAAAAAAGAAAGAAAAAAAAAAAAAACCAGACTGAATAAACTCTGAAGAATCAGCAGCAGCTCTTCTTCTAGCCATATTTTCTAATAATCCTCACTATTGGACCATATCCCTACCTCTTATGCAAAGCTGCTCTGCTCCTCACTTCTGCTTTCTCCATTCTCCATCCACTTGCAATAGGAAGCATAAGAACCCTTCTAATGTTATGATACGAATCACACCATATCTGCTATCAACATCTGCAGGCGCTTTTCTTTTAAGGATGTAATCTTATCTCAGCTGGCATCCTGCCCTGCCATCTACTAATTGAACTCAGACCTAATTTTCCAAGCTTTCATTTCTTTACCTGTAAAATGGGAATAACCACGGCTTTCCTCTTCAGGATGGTAGGAGTTAAAGAGAGAAACGCTTTTAAAGCCCTTGGTATATATGAAAGTGTAATTAACTAAGTACTATATTGGTGGTTGCTATTGTTGCTCTGCTGTGCTAGTACTAAAATATAAGCTCAGGGGCAGGCTTGGCATAGCAGTTAAGATACCACTGTAATGCCTGTATCCCATGGCAGAGTCTCTGCATTCCAGTGCATGCTACACATCATAGTGCACCTGATAAGACAGCACGGGAATGTTCATGTGTGTGGTTCCCTACCCGTGCCTTGTCAGATTAGCATTTAGTTCTTGGCTCCTAACTTGGGTCTGGCCCAACTTTGGTTATTGTGGGAATTTGGGGAGTCAGCCAGGAGGTGGGAGGTCTCTGTATCTTTGCCTCTTTCAAAATAAGTAGAATTAGTTATAAGTTTTGACAAAGCAGATTAATTCTAGTTCAATGCCTCTGCTGATGGGATCACTAGCCCAGTGTATGGGATAATACAGAGACTTGGCCACCAGAGGACCTGGCCAACATTACTACTAGCACCCTGGCAAGTCACTTGTCCTCAATCAACTGCACACTGAGGATGTTTGAAATTAAGAATTATATTTTAAGATTTCTGTGAGCCTACTGCCTGGCACAGAGCTTGCCACACAGCTCCTCATCTCATTTGCAAATGAAACAAGAACAGGAAAAAAGAGCAACAATACTGTAATGTATTTCTGCTAAGCTCTTTATAAATATTTGTTGAAAGAAAAAAGCCCAAACAGTTCTGCAATCAAAGTCTTGGGAGGGAAGCAAATGTCATTTTCCTCCAAGAAAGAAGGGAAAAAAAACAGTGTCCTGTTGTAGAACAGGAAAGGACTGGGTTGTTTAGCAGAGCAGGCAGCTCCGTGCCCCAGATTCAAGTTCTAGGTGGAACACTGGCCAGGCAGCTCTTGGCAGAGTGAGGCGCACGTGGGAGGATGGAGGAGTCGGGTTCAGCTGCCTCCAGCACACCTACTCTAGTCCAAGAGGCCAGGTTCAGGGAAACTCCCTTCTCAGGGCGCAGCTGAGCCCCTACTTCCCATTTTTGACTTCCCCTCCAACATCCCACGCCCAACAGTCAGGTCCCCGGGAGGTAATTAATGTGGGGGAGCGGCAAAGCTTCTGAGGGGGCCGGGAGATGGCAGTGTACCAGTGGGGGCGGTCTTCTTGTCATAGGTCTCCCAGAGATGGGGCTGGGGAAGAGGCAGGGGGAGAGGGAAATGGGGGAGGGGGAGGTATTTTGCATACCTACTGATCTTCCCACAGACAGACACACAGACAGACCGAGACGAGAGGGACAGATAGGACATAGGTGTGCGTTTGAAACCGTACCCCCAAATCCAGGACGAAGCCTGTTGTCATAACCATCCAGCAAACTGTCCAGGATGCGGGTAAAATTTTCCGGGCACAATTTCTCCTCCTTTTGGTTCTGTCCTGGGGATTCGTTTATACTGTAAGCACAAGAAAACGGGGGCGGAAAGGGTTATTTTAAGAATTGATCCGAGAACAGGTGGAAACAGGTTTGCCTTCTAGGGACTGAGTCGCTAAATGAAGCAATGCTGAGGCCAGGGGGGAGGGATGCGGAAGACAAAAAGCGGTTAGGAAAAGCGCACCCCTCGCGCACACAACCCAGCACCTACGCGCCTCTCGGCCCCTGCGCCCCTCATGTTTTCAGTGTCTAAGCTGTCACAGAAAAGCGTGGCTTTTGGCTCCCGATCTTATAGCGGAGACACAAATATTTGGTCAGCCCAGGGAAAAGTAGGTGGTATGAGAGGGTCAGGGACAGCTCACTTGTCCACCTGCCCATAACCCACAGCACCCCCCAAAGAACTCACCAAGTCGCCAGGCACAGGAAGCGCAGGAGGGCGAAGCTGACCGCGGCGGACAGCGCAATCGCGGGTACCTTCTTGGCAGAGACCATCTTTGCAACATGCCATACTTTAAGCCTGTTCACGTTTCCAGGCTCAAGATGCCCCGAGCAGAGTGCGTGGAGAGGGCAGAGCGGCTCCCGCGGCGTGCGCACTCTCGCCCGCGCTCCACCACCCTAGCCGCGGTGGGCGTGTGTGCGCGCGCGGGCCAGGGGAGGCGGAACCTGCCTCGGCGCACCCTCCCGCTCCGGCTCCGGCTCCTGCTCCGGCTCCCGCGCCGGTTTGCTGGGCTTGTGGAGCTGTGCATGCCGCTGCACACCACACACCCTTTCGCGCCCGCACGCCCTGCGCCTCCGGGCGGAGTAACTTGGGTGCGCAGGCGAACGAGGTGCTGCAAGTTTGTAGCGACCTGTAACTCCAGCGGCCAGGAGTCTTGGTGCTGCTGCAGCACGTGGGGTCTTCCTTTCACTCTCCTGTTTCCCCTCATTTTGCCGAGACTCGGATTATAACCAATGAAGCCGCTTTCTTTAGGCTGTGGGAGAACCCGTTTTGTACCCGTAGTAGAGGGAAGGATTCCTGTGTTAACCAGGCTTGGAGGTGGGGAGTGAGAGGCAGTAGCCTTTGCAGGGGCTGGGGCTGAATCAGGAAAAAAAAAAAAATTGTACTGGCTGAGAGGTGAGAGAACTCAATGGGGCAGATTTTTTGCTAAACTTTCAAGCAATGGACTGGAGCTCACAACGTAGTGAAGTTGTTTGCCAAGCTGTTTGTTGAAAAATACAGAATTTCTTCACTGCCCCCACCTCAGCTAATGCGCTTTGCTGTCCCATCCTGTTCTAACCAGGAGGCAAGATACGGCTGGCGGCCCAGAGCAGCCCTGATGCTCATCATTGCCTTTCACTTCCCGGGACACTGGACAGAGCTTTTCTTTCACAATGCAGCCCACTTCCTTCCAGAGGTGGACAATTGAGGACAAAGCAGGATAGAGGAGGTTCCACAGGAGTGGAAGTGGGGGGAGGGGGCGGGAGAAGGAAAGAGAACAAGAAAAAAGGGTATGTATGTGAGAAAGGCGACGCGTGGATAAAAATGGAAGGGGACACATCCATTTATTTTATTTGAAAGGCAGAGTAACGGAGGGAAAGAGAGAGATAAAGAGACATTTTCCACCTGCTGGTAAACTCCCCCAGAAAACTGAAATAGCCAGAAATGAGCCAGGCACAATCTACAGCCTTGAACTCCTGGTAGACCCGGATGGGTGGCAAGAACCCAAATTCTTGGGCCGCCATGTACTTCCTCCCAGATGCATACACAGGAGAGAGTTTTAGAAGAGAAGTAGCCTGGGCTACAACAGAGCTCCCAGAAGGTGATGCAGACTTACCGAGCATGGCTTACCCCTTTCACCATGTCTACCTCAGATGAACAAGTCCTGATTTACTTGTGACTCGAAACGGAACACTGTGTAGACAGGGTTCCCTAAAGGAATTGCAATAGACTTACTAAAACGCGCCAACTGTTGATCACATGTTAGAAACATGGATCAGGGTCCATTTAGGCATTTTCATGTGATGCATCAACAGCCTTAGTAAATTCCACACTTGGTTCCTGGGAATAGACAGTGATAGTTTGTTTAGTTTAGAACTTTCAGAATTTGTTCACAATTTTCTGAATGGTGTGATACAGCAGCCACACTGGAGAGGATTTCAGGGTTTTGTTTGCATGTTTCAAAGTCCTAATTAAAAGATCCATCCCCAGAGGAAGACAAATGTGTTCATACTGCATAAACCCAAGCTACCTAATCTCAGAGCATCCTGTACTCTGACGTGCTGCCTTCATCCAATGTACATCATAATTCAATTTACATCATTCTTCTTTACAGATTGCAATCTGCTTGAGAGCCCGTGAATGGTCATTTTTGCACATGTGTGCTTGTTTTATTTCTTGTTACAGTGCATAGCACACAGTTGATCAGCAAATATTTTTTTGAACAAAAAACTAAGTGAATGAATATCTGCTCCATCATATTATTATTGAAATCTTAGATCCTAGATTAATATTATTAATATTGAAATAAAATTCAAGCTTTCTCTTGGGGGGAAAATAATGGAAACCATAGTAAACCCTGCATATACACCATTAAAGCATTTGTCTCCACAGATTCTCCATGTACATTTTTTCTTTAATATTAAAATTGTTTATTTGAAAGACAGCTTTACAGGGGAGGGGGAGGGTGAGAGAAAGGGAAGAGAGAGATCTTCCATCTGCCAGCTCACTCCCGAAATGGCAGCCACAGGGCTGCTCCCCTTCTGAGCCAGCTCCCTGCTGATATGCCTAGGAAAGCAGCAAATGGCAGTGAAGGTGCTGGGGCTCCTGCAGCCCTTTGCAAGACCTAAAGACAACTCATGGATCATGGCTTAAAACCAGCCGATTGCAGGCATCTGGGTAGTGAGCCAGTGGATGGACGATCTCTGTCTCTCTCTCTCTCTGTGTCTCTCTCTCTCTCCAATTAAGCCTTTTAAAGAAATAAAAATTTAAGCTCGTTTCCCCCTGTTTCTGCCATCCTTCAGCACTGCCGATATAGAACTGTCTATAATGAATAAGGATACTTGGGGTACTTCTTTCTGATTTTGCATGTTGTTTATTTCATCAATGCTCAATATTCTGGAGTTTGATAACCTCCACCCCATGATAATATGTATTTTGCATTTGTATTATAGGTGAAAGTAAATATATGATTAGCACACCTTTGTCATTGTTATAACACCCTTTATGCAAAAAATAAAAAACATACATAAGTCTCAAAATTTACAATTTCTTAAGTGTATAAATCATTAAATAAACTCTTATTTTTGAAAAAACATCCAATTCATGATGATTCAGGACTATGAGTATATTCTGATTGCCTGAATGTGTAGAAATACAAAGCTATTAAAATTGTGTTCCTGGGTCCAGCATGATAGCCTAGTAGCCAAATTCTCGCCTTGCATCCACCAGGATCCCATATGGGCACCAGTTCAAGTCCTGGCTGCTCCACTTCCCATCCAGCTCCCTGCTTGTGGCCAGAGAAAGCAATAAAGGATAACCCAAAGCATTAGGACCTTGCACCCATTTGGGAGATCTGAAAGAAGCTCCTGGCTCCTGGCTTCAGATTGGCTCAGCTCTTGCTGTCATGGCCACTTGGGGAGTGAACCAGCACATAGAAGATCTTTCTGTTTCTGCTTTTCTCTGTAAAGCTGACTTTCCATAAAAAATAAATACATTTTTTAAAAATAAAAACAAAATTGTGTCCATAATTTCCTTTTTCATTTGCTTCTTTATGAAAAGATTTATTTCATTTAAAGGCAGAATTGCAGAGATGAGAAGGCAGAGATATCCTTCAGTTGCTGTTCATTCCCCAGATTTCATACTAGTCAGGGAAGAACCAGGCTGAAGCCAGGAACCATGACCCTCATCAGGGCCTTCCCCGGGGGTGGGAGTGGGCCAAGTCCTTGGCCCATCATGCTCTGATTTCCAAGCAGCATTACCAGGAAGCTGGATTGCAGGTAGAGTGTCTGGGACTCAAGCTGGTTACCAAATGCGATGTTGGCATTGCAGGTGGCAGCTAAACTCGCTACACAACGCTTGCCACCATGCCTTTCTTATTTAAAGTTAACATATGTTGGGACCAGTACAGTGGCAGCATCCAATACATTAAAATAACTATATTATTATTTAAAAAGTTAACATATGTCATCCATTACTGTATTTAATAAAATTTGAACTATGTCCAAGTACACTACCGCCAAATATCATTATTTTAAAGCAGTCATATTTCCTAGCAATAAGTTTACACCTAATATGGTGAGATACAGATAATACTGTACAGACAGCCCCACTGGGACAGTTCATGGATGAACACATTAAGGTCCATCATGCCTAGCAAACTGGCTGGAAATGAAAACCTTGGGTATGTTTAAGAATTTCCATTTTTTTTGTTTGGATATTCATAATTTTTAATCACAATTTTTTAGAAAACTACAGAATGCACTAACTTTTATATAAAAGATGAAGCATAAAATAGAAATACTGAGGCAAACAATTGAACAAATATTTGAAAAAAATGTCTGATTAAATCTATACATCACTTGTAAGCTCATTCACTGCTCAGTTCAATAGAACACTTAAAAATCATATGTTAGGCCAAACACCATGACTCACTTGGCTAATCACTCCCTCATGAGCACCAGGATTCCATGTTGTGGCTGTTCATGTCCTGGCTGCTCCATTTCCTATCCAGCTCCCTAATGATGGCCTGGGAAAACAGCAAAGGATGCCCAAAGCCTTGGGCCCTGCACCCACAGGGGAGACCTGGAAGCAGCTCCTGGCTCCTGGCTTCGGATCGGCACACCTCCAGCCATTGCACCGATTTGGGAAGTGAACCAGCAGATGGAAGATATTTCTGTCTTTCCTGATTTCTGTAAATCTGCATTTCCAATAAAAATGAATAAACTTTTCCCCCATTTATCATTAGCTTACCAATGATACAACTATATTGAATCCAATTTTGGGTGGTAAGAAAGTAAATATTAATTTGAAAGGATTAAATCTGCTGCGTTTTCTTTTCATTGTGTCACGCACATGTACATACACTTAAAATCTACTATCAAGGGCCCAGCGGCATGGCCTAGCAGCTAAAGTCCTCACCTTGTATGTGCCGGGATCCCATATGGGCGCCAGATCTAATCCTGGCAGCTCCACTTCCCATCCAGCTCCCTACTTGTGGCCTGAGAAAACAGTCGAGGATGGCCCAAAGCCTTGGGATCCTGCACCCGCGTGGGATACCTGGAAGAAGTTCCTGGATCCTGGCTTCGGATCGGCATAGCATTGGCCGTTGCGCTCACTTGGGGAGTGAATCATCGGATGGAAGATCTTCCTCTCTGTCTCTCCTCCTCTCTGTATATCTGACTTTCCAATAAATAAATAATAAATCTTAAAAAAAATCTACTATCAAAAAGTGAATATTACATACACATTACAGCATTAACCTGAGTGACCATGCTACTCACAGAGGGTCTGTACTTACCTATCCCATGCAGGCTTGTGGCTCATAGCTCACATATCTCATTTTTGCCCCTTCGTCATCTCTACTCACTAATAACCACTGCCAAAGTCTGTTTCTAGGCATTTGTCATTGCTTTTGGATCCCATGATTAAGGAAAGCCTCTTAGTGTCTGTCTTTCCAAACTCTGTAGTTTCATCTATGATGCTCCAAATGACTGCATCTCTCTCTTTTCGTTTTTTTTTTTTTTTTAAGTCTGAATTTCACATTTTGTATCAGTTGTTTTGTCAATATTTCTACTGATGGATGCTTCGGTTGTTTCAATATGCTGACTGTTGTGAATAGTTCTGCAATGAGCATGAGTGCAGATATGTCTCCCAGTCGCTGATTTTACTTCCTTTGAGTGTGTATCTGACAGGAGAATCACTAAATCAGAGTAATTCTGTTGTTGTTGTTTATGATTTGAGGAAGCAACATGCTCTTTTGCACAATGACCTGACCAATTAACATTCCCATAAGTCAGTATATATGGGTTTCCTAATCTGTGGGAATTTTGCAGAGTATTTTTTGGATAAAGTGTCATAATGGCAGCATGTATCATACAGTTTAGGGGAATTTAACTATGTTGATAAAAATCACTTGAATAAGAAATAAAATGTGGCCAATACTTGGGAACATTATTTTAAAGGATTACTTGTGTGAAGTACAGAGTTCCAGAGATAGGGAGGGGGAAAGAGAGAGTGACAGTAAAAATGAGAGTGGGATTTTCTATCTTTTGATTCACTCCCTAAACAGCCACGCAGATGGGACTGGGTTAGGCCAACGTCAGGAGTCAGGAACTTGCTACAGGTCTCTCATATCAGAGGCACAGCTCTAGCCATTGGGGCCATCTTCCATCGTCTTCCCAGGCACTTTAGCAGGGAGCTGGAGCAGGAGTGGGACATCTGGGACATCCCTCACAGGGGATGCCAGCATCACTAGTGGCAGATGAACTTGCTGCACCACAACATTGGCCCTAACTATTGTATGTCATAGGAATAATTCCTATGTGTGAAATTTAAGAAGTCAGCTATAATTGTATTTTAAGTCATTTTTTGTAATAATACATAAACAAGCATTTTTATACTTAATAGTCTCTAAGTTACCACATTAATTTAAACTCTAATGGAATATGCTAGTTCTTCAGTGTCAGTTTTTGTTTCATTTGAAAGTCTGATGCTTGGTTCAGGTAATGCGACAGAGCAGGTTATTCTGTTGCCCGTGATCTCATCATCCCGTATGTGAAGGCAGCACATATGGACCAAGAACTTGTCCCTGCCACCCATGTGGGAGATCCAGCTGGAGCCCTGGCCTCGTGGCTTCCACCAGGCACAGCTCTAGTCATTGCGGTTGTTTGGGGAGTGAACCAGAGATGGAAGATTCTTTCTAACTCTGCCTTTCAAATAAATTTTTTAAAAAGAAAATTTGGTATTTTATAAGTAAAAATGATACATTTTAAGCATCTACAGCATCATTAGTGACTTTAGTAAATATTTGTAGGCTTGTTTGCGATTGGCTTTAGTGTGTGAAGCATTATTTTATTTTATTTTATTTTAGAGTAAATTTTGCAATGAGCACTTACATAAATTTAGAAGAGTACCCCAAAGAGCCATGGTTATTTTTGTCTATATATGCAAATATTCTATAAACTTTATACAAACTACTCATTTTGAGAAGCGATACCCCTTTAATTGTAAGGTATGTGTTTCTGACATAACATGATAAGGTGTGACGATAATTAGGATTCATGAACACCTCCTGACACCATGCCTCGCAGACACAGAGCATCCCCATTCTACAGGTCAGAGCAGATCACAGGACCAGACCAGATCCTTCCAGAAGGAGTGCATGAAATGTGAATCCTGGGAGACATGAGTCACAGAGCAGCCATCTCTGTCAACTAGCTTCTATGTGTATTGTTCCACATGCCTGAAATACTTTATAGAAAAAAATTAACATTTCATAATAGTGTCATGATAATGAATCTTGCAACAACAAGACTAGCACACAGAATCCAGATATAATAAAATATTATAAGTACTTCAGTGAAGGTATTTTTAGATTAAATGATATTTAAATTAGTGGACTTTGAATAATATGTGTATGTTTCTCTCCATCACCTGAAGACTTTAATAAATGAAATCCGACCTCCCCAAAGAGTTGATTCTGCAAGCAGATGGACTTCACCCTCAAACAACAGTATTGAGTCTCCACACACTGCTCCCTTTCACGGTGGACTTTGGGCTTGCAAGTTTTCAAGGAGAGAGATGATATGATATTGATCATATTTCACTGTAAATCACTAACTAATGTAAATAGTAAATGGTTCCAATAATAAATGTGTACTGAATTTTCAGGATTCTAGTAAAATTTTGATGCATTCAAAATTATTCTTGGACCCAGCATGTTGGTTCAGTGGTTAAATCCTCACCTTGCATGTGCTGGGATCCTATATGGATGCTGGTTCTAGTCCCGGCTGCTCCATTTCCCTTCCAGTTTTCTGTTTGTGGCCCGAAAAAGCAGTTGAGGATGGTCCAAAGCCTGGGACCCTGCACCTCTGTGGGAGACCCAGAAGAAGCTCCCAGTTTCTGGCTTTGGATCAGCTTGGCTCCATCTGTTGTGGCCACTTGGGGAGTGAACCAGCAGATAAAAGATCTTTGTCTCTCCTTATATTTGTAAATCTGCCTTTCCAAGAAAAAACAAATAAATATTTAAAAAAAATCATTCCTACCTTTAAGATATCACTTCATTGTTACAAAGATGAGGGCAAATTCTTAAGCAATCTGAAATTGTATCATATAATAATTTATTTCTCTTTTACTTTTAGGTTAGACAGTTGTGTGGTAGCACAGTGAAGGACTCAGGCAAAGTGAGCAATTATAAATGTGCAAAATACATAAGCCATTAGATTCTAAATCAATTAACTAATACAAATTTGAATTTTGTCCTTATCATGGTTTTTAAAATAATGTATTCTCACTACAGAAATTGTAAATACAAAGCATGAGCAAAAAAAAAGAAATAATTTATGTGTAATACAATGATTCAAATAAACTTTCAAAACTCCTTCTAAAAAGTTGCAAGACTTAAGCCTTTGCAAAAATGTTACACTAAGCTTGGGGAAAAACAATAGTAAGATATTTAACAAATGTGCAAAAGACAAAGATGCAGAATATATTGTACAGAAAGTGACTTTGTAACGTTTTTGAAATTCTGCTTTTTAACTTGCTGATTTCTATTCAACGAAGCATTAAGTGTGTGATTATGAAGTAAATTTAAAGCATGTTATATTAAACATTATAGGAAAGGAAGGAAGGAGAAAAAAGAGAGGATGGAAAGTATATTATTAAAATTGTATCATGAGATACACGAAATCTAGTCTCTTTGTATTAATAAGAATATCTTGTCACAAAAAGTTTTGAAATCAATGCACAGTTTTTAGCACTGCACACATTCCATGAACTGTTTAAATACCTTTCCTATTGTACACATACTTAATGTGGATATTTAGATTGGATACTTTAAATGTTTTAATGTCGAGAAGACAACATTAAATTAGCCCAAAGAATGCATTTCTTTCAACTAATTAAACTATACCGAAATATTTGGCATCTTTAGATTGATTAAATAGCTTTTTTTTTTTTTTAAACATTTGACTAAGATCCAGTGCAAAATGTTTAAATAGCAACAGTTTTTAAGAAAAGCATAACAAAATATTTACCTGGATTTCTTCAGCATTTAGAAAAAATCCCCAATACAGAAGCTATGACACGAATCAGGTGTACGTAAGTGGAATCATCACGTTATCCCAGATGTGTGCAGATGTGCGGATGCAGCCCATGCTGGCATATGTTCAGTCTTCTGGAGATTCCACTGCCAGACTGCTCTTTGTTACCCTCTGGTGGCGACTGCGTGGAGTGGCAATAAGCATCATTTTAAGAGCAAAGGGACTGACGTGTTCAGGGAGAGAGAAGGCTCTCAGCGTTGCTAACCAGTACTATGCTTGAAGATCAAGATCAAAGGATATTGGAACTAACACAGAAGAGTGCACAAGTGAAACATCATTTATTTGCAGCTTATAGTGTTCAAAAGCTGAAAATTTGAAAAGTCAGATTCACCAACAGCCTAACACATCCACGCTTCCACAGTTGGGCTTTTTAGTGGGAAAACCCAAGTCAGTTTTTTTTTTTTTAATCTTGTAGTAATTAATTAAATGTACCAGTTTTTCTTGCTCATTAAGACTTTCTATCACCAGTGCGTTTTGTCTTACTAGTTGCCTCACAAATGCCCTTTTCCATTTTTCTGTTTGTGAAACACTGAGATGCACCTTGAAAATTTAGCTTGAGAGGTGCCTGACTTGAAAAACATGTTCAGGTCCTCCAGATCAGAGTTCTGTTATCATACATTGTGCTTTCATTTCCATTTGTTTCAAGAACTTTTGTTAAATGTCCTCCTTAATCTGTCCCTTTTTTATTTGGTTGTTCAGAGGTAAGTTTATTCGTTTCTATCTATTTTGTAACTTCTGAATTTTTCAAATTTTATTAGATTTATGGCATTATGATCTGAAACATACTTGATTTGATTTCTAATTTTTAAAACCAAAGTTGTACAGATTTGCTAGTGACTTACTGTGTGATCTCTCCTGGAGACACCTTGTGTGCCTTAAAGATGGAGAACAATGCTGATTCCACAGCTTGTGAAGGGTGCATGTCTGTTGTAAGCACAGCGTCTAGGACACAGCTGAGCTCTTTGCTGACATTAATTTTTTTTTTCTAGGTAAAGTGGTAACAGTTCATTTTGTTTTTGTAACTAATTTAGTTTGCCCTTTTTTTAAATTTTGATTTTTAAATGAATTTTAACTGATTCAGTGTGGTCTACAGAAACAATTCTCCCAACATTCTCTACTCTTCTTGGTTCACCATGTTATCTAACTGCCATTCTTATCAGAGGCCAAACCAACTAAACTGCCTAATCTTTCTTTAAAAAAAAAAAAAAAAGATTAATTAATTCTTATTTGGAAAATCAGATATACAGCAAGAAAGAGATACAGAGAGGAAGGTCTTGCATCTGCTGATTCACTCCCCAAATGGGTGCAATAGCTGGAGCTGCGCTGATTCGAAGCCAGGAGCCAGGAACTTCTTTTGGGTGTCCCATGCGGGTGCAGGGTCCCAAGGCTTTGGGCCATCCTTGACTGCTTTCCCAGGCCGTAGCAGGGAGCTGGATGGGAAGTCGGGCCACAAGGACACAAACTGGCGCCCATATGGGATCCTGGTGGATGCAAGTGACTTTAGTCACTAGGTTAAGGCATCCGATCTGAACTGCCTAATCTTATACCTGAACCGACAAAATGGTAAAAATAAATAAGCCTTTTCTCTTTGTGAATTTTTTTTCAAATTTTTATTTTCAGTAACAAAATGCTACTACGCTTACCATAGGAACTGCTCCAACCCTGGATCCTCCCTTCTTAGCTGCTTAACCCTTGAAGAGCTCCTTTAGCGTTCAGATTTCTCATTAGAAAAATAAAAACAATGATGGTGGCATTTGATAGAATTGTTAGCAATGATTCATGTGTTAAAACATGTTAGAACACCCTGGAGAGTGTCTGGGCCATCACAGCCACACAAAGCGATAGTTATATTAATGACCAAGATATTCAACTTTTTTTAACTTGCCACTTTTTTTTAAATCTCCTTGCCACTGGTGGAAAGATAAAATGCAAAATGTTTTAAAACGATAGGGTGTGTTGGACCCAGCACGATAGCATAATGGTTAAGGTCCTCACCTTGAATTCACCAGGATCCCATATGGGCGCCATTTCTAATCCCAGCAGCTCCACTTCCCATCCAGCTCCCTGCTTGGGGTCTAGGAAAGCAGTTGAGGACAACCCAAAGCCTTGGGACCCTGCACCCATATGGGAGATCCAGAAAGAAGTTCCTGGTTCCTGGCTTCAGATCAGCGCAGCACCAGCAATTGCGGCCACTTGGGGATTGAATCATCAGATGGAAGTTCTTCCTCTCTGTCTCTCCTCCTCTCTGTACATCTGCCTTTCCAATAAAATGACTTCATTCTTTATCCCCATTGAAAGCCATATACTCAAGCACATAATGAAAAAAATAAAACATCTTACTTCTATTAGTGTTTATTATTCATCATTTAAAAACTTCCTTGCCTCTTTTAGTGGCAATGTCATAGAAACTTTTGGGAAGCTAATCATTTGACTTGATCACAACAGTGACATTAACACTTCATTGAATTATTGGATTAACAATTTTTTGAAGCAAAGGAAAATCAAACTCGTGAATGTTCATCACCTTCCTTTAGGAGACAAAATGTCTAATTTTTTTTTCAGAGAATTTAATGAACAAAATGGTGTTCCTTGTGTAAATGGAAGTAGAATCAGTTTTTGACTAGGTGCTAAAATGTTCAACTTGTAATTAAAAATCATAGCTTTCTATTAATAACTTGAGATATTTTTTTCTCTACATTGTCAGTTGATTATTTGAGAAAGAGAACAGACAGCCTGAGGACTACTGGTTCACTTCTTTTTGTCCATAACAGCTGGGAACTGGCCAAAGTTAGGAGTTACATGTGCTACTGGTACCCATCTACTTCAACTATCACCTACTAACTCCCAGAATATGTATTAATAGAAGCAAAGCTTACAAGCCTATACTTTAGAACAAAAGACAGCAAACTGAGTCTCTGGGAACTTAGGTATTTATCCAACAGACTGCACCTACACACACACACACTCACACCAAGGAATAGGAAGATTTCATGAGCTAGAAAGGAGGGCAGGAAAGTGAGCAGAAACTTTGCTTGAAATACAGAGCCAAATCCACAATAGTGGGACACAGCATCAGTCAGGCTCCAAGGACACTGGTCCCCAGGCAAGTACTCATAGATGGATCAGTTCTGCCTGCCCCAGCACCAGGTGGGGCCTGCATCCTTGTAGGATGGACCCTCATTTTGTCCTGCATAAGCACCAGCCATGGTAAAAGCCTGGTATGTATCCACGAGCCCACTTAAGCCCCTGTAACTATGTTAGGCTCAGGTGCATTCCAGCTTAGTGTTAGTGTAGGCAACCAAGGAATGGTCACACCTCCTCCAACCTTGGGAAGCACAGCAAGTAGTAAGAGTATTACCACTCAGAGACTAGAAAAGGACGTGAAACAGCATCAGGCTGATAAAACCTAGCACGAGAGCAATTCTGATGGTTGCTCTCTCCAATCCAATGCATGCAGATGGAGCATCAGGACCCACTCCTGCGGCAGGATGAGACCACAGCTCCAAAAGGCATACTGCCCAATCTAGGATCACTTGGAACTGGTTGTAGCATTCTAGGACAATGAATCAACCTCAGCAAGAGATAGACAATAAAAATTTGAGTTTTGTGCCTGGCTTTGTGCCTTAATAAGCTCCCAGCTCAAAATTTGACCTGTCATAGCAACATTATGCTATAAGACTCCCCACAAATTTACTCTCTCAGTCTCAGACAACTATGCAAATTGTAATGGTCTGTTTGAGGAGAGAAATGGAAAATAAAAGGGACAATGCCATGGTGTAGTAAATCAACCCTTTGTCTGTGGTGCCAGCAGCCCATGTGGGTGCTGGTTCAAGTTCTGGCAGCTTGGCTTCCCATCCAGTTACCTGTTAATGGCCTGGGAAGGCAACAGGGGACTTAGTTCCCTGAACCCACATGTGAGACACAGAACAAGCTCCTGGCTACTACCTACCTTTGGCCAGCACAGCCCCAGTAAACATTTGGAAAATGAACAGCAAATGAAAGACCTTTATTTCTGTCTCTCCTGTTCTCTCTGTAATTCTGCCTTCCAAGTAAAAATAAATAAATCTTTTAAAAGAAAAAAGAAAGAAAAGGGAATTAAGGACAAAATATTGTATAACAACATAAGGCTAGATCTTATGTGGTAAGCCACAAAACCCAGAATATATTACAATGAATACTCAAAGGCCACTAACTATGGATAAGGTCATGTGGTCCTACCTTTGTTTAAGGTCAATTGTCTTTTATATGTATTTTCCCAATCAATTCCTCACAATGTACCAGCTGTTGACTTGGGACAACCCTGGAATTTGGAACCTTCTGAAACTAAAATTATCTAGTATAACCATGGCAAGCCTGGACATGGGGTGCCATGTAATAGGAAAGCAAAAAGTTTTTTGGGCTCAGATAAATAAATAAGTTGATTTGGGGGAAGAGGTACAAAGTCAGATTACTAAGAGATAAATAGTTAATCCTTCCATGAATGGATGATGTCATACTCTGAGAAGTGTCAAGAACTTTCACAGAGTCAAAATTCTACATACCAGACCAAATAACTCCAGAAACAAACCATCTAGCAATAAATACTTGCAAATTCTTGATCATAGAATTCAAAGTAACCATTTCAAATTCAACAAACTTAAAAAAATCACAGAGAAACAACTTGAGAAACTTAGAATAAAATTAGTTAAAAATCAAACTGAGGGTTCTTGACATGCAAGGTACACCGAATGAAATAAAAAATGTGATAAAATGTATCAAGATAAACGATGAAACAGAAGCAAGAATTGGTGAGTTCAAAGACATCTCTTTGAAAATATATAGCGAGAAAGTGAAAAAGAATGCAAAATGAAGTTCTATGAAGGCAGCCTGCAGAAAAATTATGATAGCATTAAACAAAAAGGATTCGAGTTATCAGAGTTTAAGAGAGACTTAAGATTGCCAAATAGGAGCAAGCATCTAAGCTGATATCCCAAATCAGAATGCATGGAACAATACTATCCAGAGAAACTATAAATAGAGAAGTCAATGAAAGGCATCCAAATTAGAAGAGATCAAATTGTTACTGTTTGAAAATGACAAAATCTCACATATACAAATCTACCTAGAACCCTCTGGGACAAATGCCTACATGAACAGAATAACATAATAAAAACAGATACACAAAAATGAATATCATTGCTTTACACCAAAAAGGAACTATTTGAAAAAGAAACAATGAAAGCATTTTCATTTCAAATAGTTACAGAAATCACATGGATGAGAATATATTTATCCAAAGACATGAAATACTTGTTCAATGAAAACTATAAAACAGGGCCCCATGCAGTAGCCTAGCAGCTAAAGTCCTTGCCTTGCATGCACCAGGATCCCATATGGACACGGTTGCTAATCCTGGAAGCTCTGCTTCCTATTCAGCTCTCTGCTTGTGGCCTTGGAAAGTAGTCGAGGATGACCCAAGGTTGTGGGACTCTGAACCCACATGGGAGACCCAGAGGAGTCTCGAGGCTCCTGGCTCCTGGCTGTGGATCAGCTCAGCTCCGGCCGTTGCGGCCACTTGTGGGATGAAACCATCAGACAGAAGGTCTTCCTCTCTACCTCTCCTCTCTGTATGTCTGACTTGGCCATAAAAATAAATAAATCTTGAAAAAAATGACAAAACTTTGACAAAAAGACATTAAGGATACAAGGAAATAAAAAGATATTTCAAATTTATAAATTTAGAAAATGAGATTATTAAAATGTTGATATGCCCAAAAAGATACACAGCTCAACTACTATCTTTGTCAAAATACCAATGCTAGTTTGCACATGCCAGAAAAAGACAACCCTCAACTGGTATAGAACCATAAACAGAGCCAACAGACAAGTAAATCTTGAGCAAAAAGAACATAGCAGGGGGCATTACACAATTTGACTTCAAATATGTAATACAAAATTTAGTGACTAAAGGGCCTGTACTACTGTGATAAATTGGGGACAGTGACTGTAAAAGGGCAGGAGGGAAAAACGGGGAGGGGAATGAAGAGATACACAAGGAGACATCCCTATGCCCATAAAGTTTATCATGAAAAATAATATTAAACTGAAAAAAATTAGCCAAAAATATAATAATTAAAACATGATGTTGGCATAAAATCAGACACATAGACCAATAGAAGAGAGTAGAAATAGTAGACAGGCTATTGCAATCCATACTCAATAGATTCTCCCAGAATGTGCTAGCATTGGAGAAAAGACATTCAATGTGATTGATGTTCACTTGAAGAAGAAAAAGAAATATGTTCATTGTGTAGAAAAATAACCTCAATGGGAATTGGAAAAAAATGATGGTTATCAGAGATCGGAGCAAACAAGGAGGAAGGGGGACATGGGAATGATGGGTAATGAGCACTAAGTTATACTAGGTAGATACGGGGAATTTTTTATTCTACTGCATAGTAGGATGGCCGAAGATAAACAGTGTTCGGGATACATTTTTTTAAAGAGCTAGAGGAAAGGCTCTGAAACGACTGATGATAGCTTAAGGTAATAGTGTTTATTTTGTTTTGAACATTGCACAGCATATATGTTTATTAAAATGTCACATGGGATTCCAGAAGTATGTATATTTCTAAGTGTCAGTTAAAGCATTTGAAAAAGATGTATCTAGAATGTTGCTGTTTCTTGTCACCTCCTGAACCACTGTTTGGAATCTCTACCATTGTCCTCTAATGGTTTGTCTTCTAGAGTAGCTACACGGATTTATTTTTTTAGAGAACAAACTTGGTCACATTATCCCCACCTTAAATCCTAACACTGGCTTTCTATCTTCCTCAGAGTAAATCCTCCATTCTATGACTCATTTCCTGTTTCTGTCTCTCCCTCTTTCACAGCCACACTAGCCTCCTCAAACATACTACACACATTTTCACTTATGTATCAATGCTTGTCTTCGAAATCTCTACCTGACTGCCTTCATTTTCATGCATGCTTTTTATGCAAATGTCTTTTTTTTTTTTTTCCGTTGAAGTCTTCCTTGATCCCTCTATCTAGTTCCAACAGACATATCTCTCTGCAGGTTCCCCCTTGAAGCCCATGATTTATTTTGCTCTCTTTCTGTTAAAAATATTTGTAGTTTACACATTTGTCCTGTTTATGGCCCTCCTTTGCCACTAACATTGAAAGTGTTCACAAATAAGATTTTTATCTTTTGTGTTCACAGCTGAACAATGTAGCATTTAGAATCATGACTGGCTCATTTAGATATGTGTAAACCAGTGTTATGTTTGTTTGTTCATTGATTCAATAAATACTTAGTGCCTGAGTATCTAACTGTAGAGGGAGTTGCAGATAAGTACACCGTTGATGAGTGTAAAAATGCGTGTTTCCCCCACAGAGCTTCAATTTATTGATATGATTGTAACAATGCATGAGAGCAAAGAACAGAGATCTTAGTGAGGATACTTGGCCGCGTGGGGCCTTAGGGAACGGTGAACCACTAGGAACATCAGCAGTTCTGATGCATTTTGGTAAGGAAATGCAGAGTTTGCGAGACAATCCTCAGTACCCTCTCCCTTGTATGTGTGTATGGATCATCTGTCCCATGCGATCCCCAATCAGGTGTTCCAAACTGTTTGTTACTCACTACAATTTCAGTTCCTGCCTCTTTTCAGAGACAGCCCTTCCTAATGTGTTTACTGACATTTTGACACCTCACCCTCTGTAAGCTTTCTTCCATCAGAAACCCTACAGCCTGGTGGCTGAGAGTGCGGACTTTCTGATTTTGACTTTGTAGTCTTGAATATGTACTTTCTCACTTCCACATTGTGTGACACACAGTAAGCTGTCCTTTCCTCAATGTAAGCAAATAAATCTACCTTACTTCAGAGATGTTAGGTGTAAATGGAATGACATATGGAAAAGACTTCTAAAAGGATATCTGGCACATAATTGCAGCATCTCCCCCACAGATTCCTCTAGTACGCTGTTGCTGGAGGGGGTGAACCTGCTGCCCACCACCCAGCCTCCCGCCCGCAAGAGACAAACAGGTGGACAGGGGTTCTGTCTAAGCAGTTCCGGTTTATTGGGGAAATTCATATTCTTATGTAGGGTAAGGGATAGCCTCAGGCCAGGAATTTCAGGAATTCCAGGAGGGGAGAAACTAGGAGCCAATTATAAGGAGCATGATTGCAGAAGCCACCTCCCATAGGCCGGGGTAGGTGAGCGAGACGGCCCTGGCCGATCAGTCTTTCTTTGAAACAATGTGACTCCTGCCCTGGTTCACACCCAGGGCTCTGTCCTTGGCCGCCATCTTGCTCGCCACAGGTTACCCAGTGACCTTGACTGTTAGTGGCCATCTTACTGACTTAATGACCTCTTTGCCCCTGAGCCCCACACAAAATAAGTTCTCATAAAATTTAGGGTTTGTGTTTATCTAAGGGGAATGGTTTATTCAAAATAACCATTTATTTCCATTTTATCTTAACCTGTCAACTTCATAGCCCCTCATTTTACTCATAACATTTAGTTTGTGTTCCTGTTATTTATAGCTTTAGGATGCTTTCTTAATTTAAATTTAATGACACTTTATTTTTTGGAAGGCAGTTTGTCTTGTTAATGATTTTTGTTTTAACAGTTTGCAATTTTTATTCTAATATCTCTTATGGTATTATTACTACTTTTAGCCTTACTATTATAAAATAGTATTATTTTTTTCTGCTTATGGAAATTATTTCCTTTAGTTTATGATGCTGATTTCCTGATAGCTTTCTTGATCTTTTATGGCATGTCCATGTCAGTATATTGAATATTATTTCATTTGTTACACCCAAATTAAAACCATTATATTCCTATGCCTAACATACTTTCAATTATAGAGAGAGAAAGAAACCCAGAACTTTCCGGTTCTTCACCCTGTATCTATTCAGTTTTAGTAAACAACGGGAATGACAAATTCCTGAGGAAAATATGTTTCTTGTTTAAAGCTTGAATGATTGAAGCTTTATCTCCCAGAGGAAAGATAATTTTGTAAGTTTGATTTCTTTCCACAGAAAGCAACTAGTTAATTAATTACAGTATCATGTTGTTACTGAGTCAACCAGCCCAAATGTCTAGGTTTCCCAAGCTGTCTTGTACGTCTCTGTTCAAATAACGGAATAGATTGTAACGACAATAAAATAAAAATGATGTTTGGATCCTTTGAAGCTTTATTGAGCAACCGGTCATACATATCTAAAATGTGCAGAAAGAAATGTTGAACGCTAAACTATGGTTCATCTGTACCACTAAAGTTCTACAACAAAATCCCATGACATTTCCTGGTTCACCACATCCCAGCCAGAAGTCACAGTCCTCTGAACACTACCAGACTGCACAGGAACTTTTTTATAAATTCCACTTGGGGAGCATAGGCTTGTTGCACTTAAAGAAAAAATTGTTCATGTAATTTGAAATCATTGTAAAACTGTGAAACAGTCACAGTATATTTAAATGCATTTAATCATAAAGGATTTGTTTAAAAATGTTCTTCAACAGAGGTTACAATTGTATGTTTTATGGTAATGACAGTTTTTCATAATTAATAGTGTGTTGGTAAAGAGTGTGGATGCTCATTAAGCTATCAGAATTTGAATTCTGTCTCCTCTGGTTTTAATTGTTTGACCCTGGATAAATTACTTGAACTTTTTCTGTCTCAGTATCTTTGTTTAGAAAATGGAATTAGTTACAATTTCCTTGAATAAGGTATTATGGGCACTACATGTATCAACTGCTTAATATGCTGTTGATAAATATTAAGATGATACAAATATCATTAATACAAAATTAGCACTTTTAATAGAAGACATAGCATAAAGAATGGCTTCATTAATTAGCTAGAGTATACATTTTAAAACAAGAAATTTTATAGTCTTTTTGGGAAAATTTTTAAAACAAGAAAAGCATTTAATAGTATGCTAATTTATCAAACACTAGAAATATTAGAAATAATATTTTAAAAGAAATAGAATTATAACAATAGTATGGAAAACTAATGGGATGTTATTTTTTCTTTATGATAGCAAAATAAGAGCATGATAATTAGGACACAAAAATAAGTAAAATTATAGTTGGATATATTAAGTGAAATGTTTCAAATTTAAATGTTCAAACTATAATAAGTGAATAGAAAAAGCTAAAAAGTTAACAAGAAAAATGGAATCTTTTTCCATTAGCAGCTAAAAATATGTCAAAGAGCTGGCTATTAATACAATCTGAAACACAAGGCATTTTTAACATGTCCCTGGAGAATAAATTCATATGCAAAAGTGAAGTGATACCATTCCCATTAACACAGAATAAAAATACTACATTAGTTAATTAGACCAGTTAATGTAATATTGAAGTAACACAACATTTTAACTGTTAATAAATTAATAACTTAGCTTAAAAAATTAAGTGTGAAAGCATAGCAAGGACTATGTAAATATCCTAAAAAGTAATAATGTTATGTCTCCCTTACCAAAAATTTATATTTTTAAGAAGGATTTACTCAATAATAGCTTATATTTATATCTTCATTGATATGACAGGGAGAGAGAGAGGGAAAGAATGAGAGAGACGGACAGAGAGGGCACAACCTTCCATCTGCTAGCTCCTTCCCCAGGTGGCTGTAATATCTGGGGTTAAGCCAGACCAAATCCAGGAGCCAGGAACCGACTGCATGTCTCCCATGCATGTCCAGGGGCCTGTGGATTTGGGCCATTCTCTCGATTTCCCAGGAAAATTAGCAGGGAGCTGGATCAGAAGTGGTGCCTGTATGGGACACTGGCATTGCAGGTTGCCGTTTCGCTTGCTATTATAACACAGTGCTGGCCCTTGTATAAATATTTAAATATAACTGCAAATATATCTTCCCAATTTTTTTACTTTATTGATATTGATCAGTTTTCATAATACCTAAAATTATATGGAGAGTAGAATACTGAATATCCACATACCATGTCTTGGATAATTTGCTTGAGTTTTTTTTGATGAAATATTATAGATTCAGTTGAACCTTAAATTCTAATATGTACATATATATGTATATGCATAATATTTGCACTAGCTTTTGCATTTCAATGTTTTTATCTTTACTATTATCATGATGTTTATCATTCTGCATCTGTTTATTTCTGTTTGGTCAAGGATCTATATTTGTGAACTACCTGCTTAATAGCATGTAGATGCTTTATAAATATTGTACATGCAGAATCAGAGAGAGAGAGAGCCTCCTACTTGTTGGTTACCTCCCCAAGTACCGAGGGACTAGGAGCTCAATCCCAGATCTCTCATGTGGGTGGCAGGTTCCCCAGTAGTTGAGCCACATCACGTGCTGCATCCCTAGGCACAACCAGCAGGAACCTTGAGCTGAGAGCAGGGCTCACACAGGGATCCAGGAACTCCAATAAGGCAGTCAGCTGTCTCAAGTTTGCCTTTATGGCTGAACCATTCACCCCAATATTTTGACTTCTTCTATGTGACTATATTCACATTTATTATTTTTCCCTAATTAGTAAATCCTTAAGCATAGTAGATCCAGATAACCTATAAAAACAAATGGATTTTATTTACCTTCCGGTTTTGGAGGTTCAAGGCCTTTGTGCCAGAATTGGACAAATTCTGAAGTGAGCGTTCTCTCACACTGGCATCGTATCATGGTGGTATACAGTGGCAGGAGCCTAGGCAACCGTTTCTGGAGGCGGGAAACAAGAAAAGGGAAGGTCTGGGCTTGTAGTTTTTACAATAACTCTCCTGCATGAAGACAAAGCTGCTCCCTTGGGTGAGCAGGGCTCCCAGGGACGTGGGGACCTTTCACTTGGCCCTGCCCGGTAAAGGTCCAAGTGGCCTCCCCAGACCAGCACCACAGCCCCTTATGGGACACCCCTAACCACAGAAACATTGTTCATTTCGTTCTATTAAAAACAACACTAACTGAACATATTTAGACTCCATTTGTGTATTGCTGGACTATATTTATTCTGGTCCACAGGGCATGCGCATCTTGAATGTATGTTCATTTTATGGCCAAAATGCCTTACTAAGCATTGAGATCTAGTATGTCTCCCACAGTCTGCAATCTGTCCGTATTAGCCATTTCTAAATCATGCATAACTCAGAAGTTTAGAAATGGAATATCCTTGCTTTAATTCTTCCTCAGAGAGGAGTCTTTTTTCTTTCCTATTTATATGTGGGAAGGATTTTTTTTTTGACAAATTTACTATATTGATTCTTTGATAATTAACTTCAATGGAAATGTTTTTGTGCATGCAAATTGATTTTTTCATTATATTTAGAGCCACATGATATAAATATTATGTTGAAATGTTTTTACTGTAATAATCTTTTCCTTCTTAGCTTATATTTTTGTTCATCTCCAATATCCCCCTACACTGAAATAACAAAAAACATTCGTGAACAGTTTTTCTAAAAGTTTAAAGTTCTGTTTTCTGCACTTAGATATATTTTTCCATCACACATATTTGTCTATATAAGGTAAAGATTTACTTTTTCTCTCAATGTCTAATAAATGATTTCACAGTATTTATTGAATAGCTAGTGTTTTCTCACTTTTCCTAAAATAGAGAGCCATTTCTCAGCTCCTGATTTATTTGAATTATTTTGTCCTATCTCAACAGAATGCTCTACCAAGTACATATTCATTCAGTTTCCATAGTCCACAGTTTTGATACATCTCTTTTTAGTTTTTCCTTCATCCAATTTTTCTTGGCTTTTTGATTTTAGCCCTGACAATTGTATTTTAATGTTTAGGATTGACTTTTCAATTCCCATTTAAAATGTCAGAATTTTTATTCAAAATAATTATATTCCTACACTATATAGAGTTGACAACTTTCTATTGTGGAATATTCCTATTCACACATCTGGTGCATTTCCTATTAACATAGGCTTAGGATGTGTTGTCTACATTGGTCTGTACATCTGACCTCATTCATTTATTCCTGGAGATGCTGATGGTTTTTGTAGTTACTGCACTATAACAAATGTTCATTTTCTGCTTTCTTGTGGATATACTACTATGAATAAGAATATTAGTAAAATGTGTAAAGTTTGTTGAACGCAAGATATGTTCATCCTTGTTGGGTGCTGACTTTTAGGATTCTCCTTTTACCCACTGAGTTATCAGGAAAAAATCAAGTAGAAATGTGAGTGGCTTTCACTGCCAGCTTTACAAAATAAAAAGTGTTAATTCAGCTGAGCCTGGGAGGGGAAAAGTCTTAATGAATAGGATTGGTTGGGAAATAATTAAGCAATACACAGAAAGAAAGCTGACATTTTTAAGCCATAGAAAGATTTCAAAATGCATCTGGATATGGTTTCAAAGCAATCAATTATTTAACCGTTTCTTTTACTTATGTTACTTTTCTTTACTGACATTTAGCTCTAATACATTCTTTCCCAAATATCTATAAGCACACAGAGAGAATATCAAACCCAAAGCTTCTTTTATGTATTGAATTTGGCCAGCATGGTTGATAATTTCCTAACCCCAATGGATGCATCAAGGGACAAATTCCATGTCCAAAGTGACTGTATATATGATTTTGTTCGCTGATGTAGTATCAGCACTTGCTTCTGTTCCTGCTGCCTGGTACAAGTTCAGTCAGTACTTGAGGGATTGTTGAACGAGTAAGTAAAGGAAATCTCCACACATCTTATTTGCTACAAAGTGGCTCTTACAATAAGTTGTGCAACACAGAACTTCCAGACTTCATCATGGATTTAACAGTAAATCTACTCTGGGGCTAGGTACGGTAGCCTAGTGGCTGATAATCCTTGCCTTGCATGTGCCGAGATCCCATACGTGTGCCAGTTCTGATCCCTGCAGCCCCAGTTCCCATCCATCTCTGTGTTTGTGGTCTGGGAAAACTGTCAAGGACAGCCCAAAGCCTTGGGACCCTGCACCCCTGCATGGGAGACCCAGAAGGAACTCCTGGTTCCTGGGGTGGGATCAGCTCAACATTGGCTATGGTAGCCACTTGGGGAGAGAATCAGCAGATGGAAGATCTTCCTTTCTGTTTATCCTCCTCTCTGTATATCTGATTTTCCCAATAAAAATAAACAAATCATTTGAAACAAAAGAAAAACAAATTCTACTCCAAAATCTACTCTGTTGTCCATCATATAAACAGATTTATGTGAATTAAAATGACAGATTATGAAGGGGCTATCCTCTGGTGTCAGGAGAAGGAAACAGGGAGAGATAGGGGAAGGAGAGGGAAGAAACACTATTCCTACAAAACTGTATCATGAAAAATAATAATAATAAAAAACAAAATTAAAGAAGAAATATATTGACCTCCACTTAAAAAAATTAGAGAACCTGATTCAGAGGATTCCAGAAATGACTTGAGAGTTTAAGATTGTTGTAAGACTCACATAAGAAAATAAAACAAATATTTTTGTAGAATATCAAGTTCTGGAGCTGACACAATGGTATAGTAAGCTAATCCTTTGTTTGGGGTGCTGGCATCTCATATGGATGCTGCTTTGAGTCCTGGCTGTTCCATTTTCAATCCAGTTCTCTGCTACTGGCCTGGAAATGCACTTGAATATCATTTGTACACACCCACCCATAGACAGTTCATTCCCTAGGTTTCCCCTAAATTCTATAATTGTATATTTAACTATGTTACTAAAAATCCCCACTTGCATATCTAATTAGCATCTTAGCTATGTCCAAATCTGAAATTCCAAATGGCTGCCCATCCCCCAACAGAGAAAAGAATTACCATCTCTAAAAGTCTCTACCATGAAAGTTGGGAGCTCAAATTCTGAACCCATGTGGGAGAACCCGAGAAAGTCCTGATTCCCAACTTTACACTGGTCTAGCTCTGGCCATTTGGGGATGGAAGAATCTTTCTCTTTTCCTCTTTCTGGTAGAAATAGATAAACCTTAAAAAAAAAAAAAGTTCTATATCTGTCAACACCTGTAACATTCTTGAGATCATTTCAAGCATCCTCAACTCCCTACCCTCCTAATATTTCATATCTTACAGTGTGTATGTGTTGTATGTGTGTATCGGTCACAGTTGGGTGGGTTTAGAGATGAAATTAGATAATTTATATAATGTGCACAAAACTACCACATAATTGGCAAGCTGTCCCCACCTGCAGGACACGATGCTCAAATCCTGGACTGGGAATGCCAGGCTGCTAGCCCCCAGCTGCTGGCGCAAGAAACACATGGACACACATACTTGGTAGAAAAGAGTGCCCAATGCCCTTTATTTTACTCTCATATACATACCTTCTTCTCTAGGGGAAGGGGAGGGGTTTCCTGGAACTACTTATTTTCATTGAAGCAGGGAAGGAACTAATCATCTATATTGAAGCAGGGGAGGGACTAATTATTTGAATAGGAACAGGGGTGGAGGTTCTATTCTGCTTGCTCCACACAGGATGTTCTGGCCTAATACCCTGCTTGCTGTGGCCCTGCTTGCCCAAGGCAGGCTTTGCAATGCAACAGGCTGCCAGGTAGGCCAAGTCTAAGGCCCCTAAGTCTGTGGCTCCCAAGAGGAAGCAATACAGATTCAATCTTGCTGTTATTTTTCCAAAATGTTCTGAAACTCAAATAGGAGCCTGTCCCGTCCACACAAGTGCTCAGTGAGTTCCAGAAGCCTGACTGCAGACACAGGTCCTGCCTTGGCACGTGGCTTTTCCCTCCCCATACTGCTCTCATCCATGGTCCTTCCCTCCCCTCCTTCCTTTATCAACTGATCACTCACTCTGGAATCCGCGTTTGGGTATACTATGGTCTTCAAGCCTCTAGGATTTGACACCACCTGTTCCCTCTTTCAATTCATGCTTTTCCTCCCATCTTGTATCTAACCCCCTGCAAAAAAGTATTTGACACCACCCGTTCCCTCTTTCAATTCATGCTTTTCCTCCCATCTTTTATCTAACCCCCTCCAAAAACCGTTGTTTTCCTTCCACTGTCTCCCACTCTGAAAAGCATCTCTGTGACTCAGGCAGAATTTACAACCTTCCAGCCTCTTTTTAAGCTACCTGGACGGTCATGAATCCCACCAAGATTTTTGTCTCTCTTCCTGATTGCTCTGTGAATTTCTCTAGATTAGGAACCCCAGGTCAACTCTAAAGTTCCCAAATGCCTAGAATGGAGTGAGGACTTCTTTATGCGATTTAGAAGATGAACAAAAGCTGCCCCCCAGGGTCTCTTACCTAATATGTGCACAGTAACATTTGTCCAGGTGATTCAACGAATTGATTGTAAGTTGATTCAAAGCTTGCACCTGCAGAATCCCAACTTACAAGCTAACAGAGGTGACAGAATTGGGGAATTTCAGTACCTTGCACAGGCTGAGCAAGCTAACAGGGTAGCTACTGAATAAACACACGTTTCTAATGGGAACTGTCCAAGAAAAAAGGGACTTGGTTCAGGTGGCACTAAAGGATTGCCTACTCAGAGCCTCTGCCTTCCCCCCTCCCCTCACCTCCACCTGTTCCCAGGGAGAGACAAGGAGGAGTGAGGTGGGAAAACCAGGCAGGGGAGTGGGACGTCGGCCCTCCCCTTCCCAGCACCTCCTCCTCCCTCAGAGAAGGCCTGCACCGACCACACCAACCAGGGGACTTGAGCCTCCTGCGGCTCTTTCCCACTCCTTCTCTGGCTCTTCCTCTCCGCTCTGCGCCTCCACACTCCTCCTTCTCAGACCTCGGTGACTGCTAGGAAGGATGCCAGTCCTGGGCTGCCCGAGCCTGGGAGAGCAGTGAACCGGCGAATGAAAACCCCAGAGCCACGGCGGAGAGGAATCCAGTGGAGCAGCCTCCAGCGCTCCAGAAGTCTGTGTGCACTCGGCTGGGAACAGCAGGTTGTCCGCCACTACCCCGAGAACGCCGAGCTCCCCGAACAGGAACTTTAAAGGGAGTGAAATCTGTTGCCTGTTCCACTAAGGAATCCTGTTTGCCAGACACAAGGTGTCTTTTTGGTAGTGAGCACTCTCCGCGCATGCGCAGGTCCATTCGGGAATTACTGCCCAGCCGCGGACTAAGTTGCATTCCTTGAATCTTCGCAGAAAAGACAATTCTTTCATCAGAGTTAGTAATGTGGACAGCACAACATCGAGAGAGTCTGGGGCTCCTCTCTTTGCCTGTGATGATTGCCATGGTGTGTTGTGCACACAGGTGAGCCGCAGTTCTGAATCTCTTTGCTTTTCCATGCCTGCTGGATCATGTCTCTGTCATTCCCGGGGTAGGTGCCCCGGGTATCCCTTTTTCTAAATGTCTGCTCGCAGTTTGTGCTCGTTCTGAATGCGGTCTCCACTTCTCCCCTTCAGCGCCAACGAACCCAGCAACATGTCCTACGTGAAAGAGACGGTGGACAGATTGCTCAAAGGCTATGACATTCGCTTGCGTCCGGACTTCGGAGGTAATGTTTCATGTTATTTCAACCTGTAACCCATCCCTAGTTCCCACTGAAAATCAGCGATAAATGCGATTTTTTTTTTAAAGACAGGCGTGTGGCTTTTTAAGCATGCACTACGCCCTGGACACACACACACACGCACTCGCTGCCCAGACCCCCAGGCTCAGGTGCAGCAGCCCCGGGCTGAGCCTTCCTGCCCCGGCCGACACACCCTCTGCATAGTCACTGCATCACGCCTTTGCCCACACCTGTTTTCCCAGGCGGGCCCCTGCGGGGAGGTTCAGAGGGATGGAGTGGGGAGGGAGCCCTTTGGGAAGCTGGTGAGGCCGGCGGAGCCCCCCGCCCCGCCCCTGCCCTCGGACACTCCGGGAACGGGGTCCCTAATGCGGTCCCGCCTCGCCGGCAGGGCCCCCGGTGGACGTGGGGATGCGGATCGATGTCGCCAGCATCGATATGGTCTCCGAAGTGAACATGGTGAGTGTCTTACGCAGATGCGACAAGCCCCGTCCCCGTGTCCTCTGCGTCTCCCTGGCGGTCACCTCGCCCCTGGCCCCCGGGGGTCCCGCCCGGCGCGCGCCCCTCACTCGCCGGCACGCACAGCCCGCGGCCCTCTGGTTTGTATTTTGGACACACGCACGGACTACTGCGGTGTTCCGGAGGAAACGTGCTCGGCTCTATTTTGGGAAGGATGGGTGGCTGTTGCGCCGACTGATGGGTTGGGGAGGAGTCTGAGCGCTGGTGCGGCCGGGTTTCCCGGCGCGTGCGGGTGCGGAGGGCACCATCTGCCGGCCGCCTGCGGGAGGGTCCCCGCACGGGTGGGCTGCAGGACCCCACAGCTGGCCAACCCTGCGCGCCCGGGGTAGCCACAAGCGAACCGTCGGGGTTCCAGCCGGCCTCCTGGCGCCTTCAGGCCGTGGCACGCCTGTGGCTGGAGCAACAGGCGCAGAGAAAAGCTTGTTAGTAGGCAAAGTCCTCGGGCCTGGCTCCTGGGAGCCTTGGCGTGGTTCCCACGTGGAGGTTGATGAATTTGTCTTGTTGCATCTTGCAAATTCAAATGGAAGCAAAATGGATTGAGTTCTCTGGCTGTGTTGGACCCTTGACCCCTAAGCATCTTCGAAAAGACTGAAGACGGAATGGGGCAGGGAGGGAGTGCCTCGCGCAGCCTTTCCACCTGCCTGGTGACCCAACACTCTTGGATTTGTTTTTTGTTTTCTTCATGCTATTTGAAGCAAAATGGGTTGAAAACATAGCTGCCACTTCCTCTGATGGCTGCTTTAAGCACTGTGGGTAGCAGTTTTCTAGTTGTTGGAGTTTCTGACTGTTGCTTTGTGAAAGGCAGGGAGAAATGCCTGTTGCTTTTCTAGGATCAGTTACCCAGGGAACAGCTAGACCTAAGTGAGCCAAGTGCTGTTTTTAGTCCACAGAAGAAACAATGTTCTAGCAGCAAAAATGTAGACAGTCTGAATAATTAGAAGACCAAAACCTTTTGGATTTTAAAGCTTTATATCCACGTTTTGAGTTTTGATTTTTATTCTATTTCGATACGAGTGTGCCATTTTATTTTAATATGCACAAGTTTAAGATTTTTTTTGTTGCATTATATTTTTTTTTTTAGATTATTCCCAGGAAGAAATATTTATAGACTGTTGTATAGGACTAACATAAACCTTGGAGCATTACATTTTTGTATTTTCAAGCTGTAACTGCTACTATTTTGTGTAATTCATTTAAAATATGGTTTTAGTAAGACTTTCATTGTTTCACTGAAAGAAACCTGAGTTTGAAAGCACAGGGCACACAAATGAATATTTCTGTCTTGTCATAGATGTTTTATTTCAAACAGACGCACCATTTACATACTGTTGACATTCATGTTGACACCATACAGCAACCCAAACACATCATTTGCAAATATTCTGAGGATAATGTAGACCTAGGCAGGTTGTATCTAATCCATGTGGGTTCAATTGGACAAATTATCCAATGAATTTGTTTAACAAGTCATATCATCTAGTTAAATAATGCTATTTCTTGTTACAGAAATTTATTTTAGTACCTAGTAAGCCACCAGATACATTCATAAAACAATGATTCAAAAAGCAGAAACAGCAAAGGGTAACTTTAAAATAGTCTACCTTGCTCTAGCAGTCTTCACACTGTTTAGAATTTCCAAAAATAAGTAATTCTAATTTATTCACATAAACCTTTCTACTTAAAAAATGTAGCTGAATATATACATTGCCATTAATCAGAGTAACTGCAATAGAAAGCTCCAAATAACCACTTTTTAATTAAATCCATACATTGAAAGAATTGACACTTCTTCCTAATGATTGCGTAGTACTGTTTCATGATGGCAGCAATGTATATATGCACTTGATTTTAAAAATACCTATGAAATAATTAAGACATTGATATATATTCTATAAAATAGCCATTATTTTTTCACTATGCTGTTAAAGACATTCTGTGCAAATAGAAACCATTGAAAATTGAAAGCTAAAGCTTAATTTACTTTTTCTTCCTTCTCTTTCATTTTAATGAGAGGTGCTGACACCATTCAAAAACATTTTTTTCCTTCTCTCACCTATGAGAAAGCACTGTAATAAGCTCAAAATAACTTTATGCAAAATGGAAACAAGGAAAAAATATTCTTTTCCTGCAAAGAATAAGAAAATTGTTTGCAATATCTTTGGTTTTCAATAATGTAAATTGGGTTGAAAGACTATGAAAAATAATGTTCATTTCTTTTTATACTATGTGGTTTTCATTCCTCCAGTAGGCATTGCCATTTGGAATTATTTAACAAGGAACATTTTGTCAAAATTGACAAAAATGAGAATGAGCAAGAACTGAATTTTTTTTAAGAAATAGCAAGTTCAAAAATTAACAGATTTAAATCTTTTGTGTTTTGTGCATTACCATTATTACCCATTTCATGGTTGGAAGCATAATTAGGTTAATGTGTTTGAGAAACAGGTCCTGTGAATTTTTGTTCATTTTCTGCGCTACCCCAAATGTGTGTGTATAACACTGTTTATACACATGTATAACTTTGTAACACTGTTTTAAAGACTAATGTCACCTCAAGATTTTTATGTTTCATGTCCTTTGGATTATAAACTTTCCCCAAAATGAAGGGACAGGGAAGAAAGCATCTGCTCGAGTTAAGAATCCCTATAATTGCAAGCATCACTGGTTCTGAGCAGAGGATGCGAAAAGTGAAAAGATATACTGCTGCAGAATATACATATATTTGTTGATCTTGCTTTGATAGGACATGTACCAAATTTAGAAAAAAAATGTATTTGACAGCCAAACATTTTTTTCAGGCAATAATCTTGATTATCGTACAAAGGATATTCCTTTTGATAACATGGGATATATGATGTGTGTGGTAGAGACTATACATACTATTATCGTTTTCAGAATCATCATCTAAATAAGCTGCTGTGGTTTCCACTTATCGTATAATAAATTCTTCAAAATTTCTATTTCTACCAACAATACTCATATGCATGCCTGCATGCACACACACACGGAGACTGACTAAAGATGAACAGGAAGCAGTTGGAGCGAAAGGAGAGAACAGTTCCCAGGAATTGTTCTTCAAGTAACCACTGACATCTGCTACTATCAAGTGAATAAAACGTAGGCAGTAGTAGGCCAGTTTCCTTCTTGAGTGGTAACTTAGGGAAGCCTGGTATTAACTGCCTGCAAACGAGTGCTCTATTCTCTTATTTCAGATCCCAACAACTAGCTACTTCTCCCTATTCCAGAGAGGATTCTAAACATTGCTAGGAGTCTTACACAGCTCTGTGTCCCCTGATCTGAAAGCATCATGGTCCCAGAGACCCCCCACCAGGAGACTTTATATCCAGTGAGCTCTCACTGAAAGTAGGACTGAATTTCCGGACATTGCCATTGAGAGATAGTCATGTACCCATTGTTTCTTCCCTTCTTTGGTGAAAGAGTTGATGCAACAGCAAAAGCACTTACAGGTTTTACAATTAACAGTGACAATGGCATGTGAAGCAAACATGAGCCAATTTTATAAACAGTGGCTGGGGAGGGGGAACACATTCAATTTTCCAAATAGCTGCTTTAAGTTTCACTATTGTTTTCATGCTCATATTTTCTTCCAGAAGTTTCTGGTACACACTTGTGTTATATCCAATTACCATCACCGTGGCGACTCAAAACAGTAATCTTTGACAGAATACAGTTTTCATATCCACTTGCTTAAACTAGTGCTTCTCAATTTTTAAGGTACGCATGAATTATTTTTGGGAATTTGTTATACTAAAAATTTGGAATCCAAGGCATTGGGCATGTGGAGGCTGGAATTCTGCCTTTCCCCCCAAGTGACATCCATTGCTGGTGTGTGTCTCAAGGGAGTGGAGCATTAGCTTAAGATGTAGTTATATTATGAAGTCAATAATTTTTTTTCTCTTGAATTGCCCTAGAAATGTTATAGTATTTCAAGATTCCAAAGTAAGTTTCAAATTAATTCTCAGGTAGTTAAACAGCTAACATTGCTGTGAGTTTAGTAATTGGCAGGGGGCCACAGGGCAAGGGTTAAGAGCCTGGGTGACAGAGCTCCACTTAAACTGACTGGTAGGTGCTCTTCCTAGGCTTATCCCTACTTGGGAATCAGTTTGTCTTAGACAATGTATGTCAATGCTCATGAAATGAACCTACACAGGAAATTATCTTAGCTAGCTCCCCAAATTAAGAAGAACCTGTGAAATAGCCTAAACTTACTCTCTGCTATTTGTAAATTCTGAGGTTGTAATACAATTTCCTTTGCAAACAGAGCAAATGGGTCAGTACCACTTAAAGTAAGAACCGATATCAGCAGCTAGATGAAGATAAAAAATGTTTCTCTTACATGAGTAATTAGTCCAGCCCTTGTTTTTTTCATGGGATGAGTTGCAAAGGGGAGACCTGCTTTTTGCTTTTCTCTTTGGAGGCAGCAGAAGTCACCTTAAAGCAAGCTATCCGGCATTGGATGAACCTGAATTTACATTTGAAAGTTTGTCATCTTTGGATTACAGGACCAGATTGGACAGTGAAGTGTGTAATATGATGGTACTAAATAGCAATATTTATGGAGTATTTCACATGTGTGAAGCATAGTTATCTACTGTATATTAATTACTTATTTTAATATTTCATTTAAGGCTGTGACTTTCTTATCCCCCGTTACAGATAAAAAAAAAAAAATTGAAGCTGATAGGTGGAGAAACTTGACAGAAATTAGATAACTTGTAAGTTACATAACTCAAAAATGGTAGAGCCAAGATTTGAAAACCAGGGAGCCTGTTTCCAGGGCTTTCTTTTTATGTATCAGAGGAGTAAAAAATAACATGCTTCCAGGGGCCAGTGTTGCAGAGCAGTGGGTAAGATCATCCCTTGCTTCACCCACATCCCATATCAGAATTGTGGTTGAGTCCTTGCTGCTATGCTTCCGATTCAGCTTCCTGCCGATGTGCTTGGGAAGACAGTAGATGATCCAAGTTCTTGGATGCCTGCCACCTGTAGGAGAGAACAGGGTGGGGAGTTCCTGACTCCTGGCTTCAACTTGGTCCAGCCCTTGGTGTTGCGGTCATTTTGGGAGTGAACCAGCAGCTGGAAGATCTCTCTGTGATTCTTTCCCTCTTTTGTCTTTATATCCTATAGATATATCTTTTATAGGGAGATATTTTCATTAAATGGTTTTAGACCTTCAAGGTGTAGTGTGACTTTCTTCTCCCTCAGGCTTCTCCTCTGTAAAATTTAGGTATTATTTGTTAAATCTTCTTGTTCATCTAGTCCACAAGAAATGCTTAAATTTTAAAGGCTTGCAGACGGCATCAAAATCAAGAATCATCTTCTCTGTCATATTCCTAAATCCCGTTCTGTCTCATTCCATTTTATTTTTCTGGTAGGTGAGTCAGTTGACAAGCACTTATTGGGCTCCCACTGAGTGCAAACTATGACATTCTCCTGAGCACACTGCAGTAATGATTGTGTGCAATCTGGGGCCTCTTGAGTCATCATTTTAATTGGTGGTGGCATTATCATCCAACTTTTTCTTCCTTAAACACATTTGAGAAGACAGCAACCATAAATGCTAGTTCAATCCTCTTCGAAATGAAACTTCACTGGTGCCTGTTTTACATTACATTCACATTAGAACCAAAATCCAACAAATTCTTCTTAACTTGTACTGTCCAGATAGAAATTTCAGCTGGAAATGCTGCATCTCTACTACTAAACTAAGTACAACATGTCAGAAGTTTATGTCAAATAGAAGTAAACTGTTATATTTCAAGATCGGGTACCCACAAGGATTTGCTGACCTCCCTTTAAATAGTTCCCTGATGTTGCTTGAATGGCGAGAGGGTAGAACCAGGGTGTTTCTCTCAGCTGCATTTCCTATAACTTCTCCAAGTTTTTGATGCATTTTGCTTTGTCAAATCCCCCTGATTGCATTATGACACCCTTAAAGCTTACAAAGACCTGGTGTTTGAGTTCAGTGGGTTACGTCACTCTGTGACAGGTGGACTCTCAGTTACTCTGACTTCCTACCCAGCTCCCTGTGAAGGCACTCGGAAGGCAGTGGATGACGGTCTCGGTCCTTGGGTCCCTGCCACCCCTGTGAGAGAATCCAGAGAGCGTTCCTAATATTGGCCTATGCCCAGGCTGTTGTGGGCAGTTGAAGAGTAGAAGATATTCATTCATATTCTCTCTCTCTTTAGCTATCGCTCTTACTCTCTCTGCCATTATCTCCCTCATTTGGTCATTCTACCTTTCAAATAAATAGATGACTGAATAAGCAAACAGTAATAAATATTAACATATACACATGTATGAATAAAATCTTGCATGACTGAGGAAGGCAAATGTTTCAAAAGAAAAATGAGGGGTTTCACTATTTCCAATTGATTTAAGTTTCAGTAGAAGGACTCAAATGACAGATGCATACTTAGTTAATAGGAGCGTGAATTGTTTATAGAAAAGTTGGTGAAATGACAATGTGTGGTCTTACCCATAACTTATGAGAGCTTTGAGCCTTATTTTTCATAAAATGTTGAGTTTCAACAAGTCTGAAGTTTAGAATACCTCTGTTTTCTATGCAGCTGATTGTACATTAAAAAAAACACACACCTTAACTTTTATCTATTGAAAGGAAAGGGGGAAAGTTAATGCTAGTATTTAACAATCTACTACTCAGTACCTGGAAGACCTGCTTGAAAAGACTTTACATTTAGCCAGTAGTGATAACTTAACAAAAAGGTTGAGAGATACCTTTGTTTAATATGCCCAGTTGCACGTTCTATATTCCTCATGGGCCTTCCCTAAACAAACTAATAATTTACCTACTTCTGCCCCACATATCTCCAATAAAACCTGTTTTTTTTAATTGTTATTTTAAGATGAAGATTTTCCAAGAGTATTCCTTCAGTAACTGGTAAATAAAAGACACGCAGTCCTTGTCCTTGTGAAATTTATAGTTTTAGAAATTATTTAAACTCTCTAATTTTGGATTAAATATTTTTTCCCTTTGAGATAAAGACACACATTGTTTTATTGATCTTGTGATGTTTCTGTTCAATACATACTTTTGGAGTACCCAATCTAAACTAAATCCTGAACTAGGTATTAGGGATGGGAATGCATATAACTTGGACAAGTTTCCTGCCACCCAAGCTTGGCCAATGTGAAGGTGAATGCACATATAACTAGTTATTTAAAAATGGCTTTGCAGGTGGCATGATAGAGACACGTATACAGAGGATCTTATGGAAATGTAAAGAAGTAGTTTCTAAAGCACAGGGAAGGGTTTGTGTCTGAAATGGGTATGAAGAGGGAATAGCAGTTATCAGCTCTGTGGAAGCTACAGATGGGAGCAAAGACCTTCCAAGTGAAGTGAAGGACACAAACATGCCTGAAAACAGCATGGGGTGTTCCAAGCACTCCCACTCACTTCTGTGAGGACTTACAGGGCACAGGGAGGATTGTCAAAATACCAGACTGAGCATTAGAAGCAAGGTGTTTGACATTGTTATTGAATGTTCTCACTGTGTGAAAATAAGTCTGCATAAACACAAATTGGTTGGTATGAGCACTGATCATTTCTGGGATACTCAAGAAATGTGTAAAAAGTTTTACCTCTTGAATGCCAAACAATATATGTGAAAAAATACATGATGCTTTTCTATGCCTTTTCATAGCATTGGATTCACAAATATTCCACAAGGGGACTCCAAAATTCTAGAAAAAATGGAATTAACCTATTTGTTTTTCTGGTACAAATGCCTTTTGAAATCCATGAATACAGAATACCATGGCATTTTAGCTTTGCAAAGAGAGTTTCCTGCTAATATACCAAGGGTGGCAAGAAAAGATGGTCTGATAACTGGGTGACTGTTACCTGTGTGGGAGACCCAGACAGAATTCCAGACTCCTGACGTCAGCCCATCCAACTAAATGCTGGCTGTTTTACACATTTGGGGAAGAAAGTGGTAGATAAAAATTTTATTTTCTCTTTCTCTCATTCTCTCTTCTCCCTCACTTCCTCCTCCTCCTCTTTCTCCCCACGCTCTGACATTCTGCATTTCAAATCTCAAAATAAAAATGAAAGTTTACAGACTGTGAGATGATGCTGTATCACCTATACTAAGGAAACGTATCATAATTTCTGAAATGCAGAAAGCTGTAAAGCACTTAACAGACATATAACGTATTTCAGTTAGATTGTTCTTAGAGCTGTGTGGAGATTGAAGTAGAGATGGTTAAAGTTGAACACAGAAGTCTAGATGATGGTAATTGACTCTACTATTCAGTGGCCTTAGGAGAAGAAAATGAGGATAAAAATCATATTCAACAAAGAAAAATCGGGTATTTAGCGATTGACTGAATGCTAGAGGTTAGAGAGAAAATGAATTCCAAATGACTTCTCACATTCCATGTCAAGTTACTGGCATGCAACATATGAAATACGAAAGGTTAGATTTTTTTTTCCTTCTTGTTGCTGAGTGGATTGATCAGGGAAGTCTCTAGGAGTGAAGATCAGTTGAATTGAAGGGTTTTTCTTTTTCTTTCTTTCTTTCTTTCTTTTTTTTTTTTTTTTTGGAGAGTGGGTTATCTTTACTGAAACATTTGTCGAAAGTTCCGGTCCTTATGCATTTCAACCCTCTGTGACTCATAGAGAGTTTTAGTCTTATGATTTATTATTTTCAAGGAAATGATAAACAGTTGTTTAATTAAGAGAACCAGTTTTGTGATTTCTATAGAGACAGTTGAGGACATTCATTTGGACTCCTACCTGTGCTCAGAACAACTTCCCATGTCTGTGTCTGCTGTCTGTGTCTGCTGCCTGTTCCCTGCACCTTCTCTTTGACCTGTTCTTCAATCTGCTGGAAGTCCTGTTTCTTCCATGAAGTCTTTCCTGTAATCATGTCTGAGAAGATTTTGGTGAAGACATAGTATCTGGGGCATATGCACAAATTAGTACTCTGACAAGATAAAAGACACAGTAGAGCTTGTTAAAATTGCTTATTTATTTTTTTACCTGAAAGATGGAGAGAGGCATACTGACAGAAAGGACTTGAATGTGTTGGTTCCCCCCTGAGACCCACAACAGCCAGGGCTGGGCTAGGCTAAATGCAGGACTACAGAACCCCAGCTCTGTCTCTCACATGGATGGCAGGGACCCAGATGCTTGAGCCATCATCCACTGTCTCTCAGAATTCACCTTAGTGGGGAGCTCGATCAGGAGCAGACAAACAGGGACTTGAACCACACATTTGGATGTAAAGTGAGAATGTCTCCATCAGTCACTTAGTAACTGTTGCACCAAATATGCAGCCCTCAGCATAATTTAAGAAATATCCATACATATATTTCCAATTCACCTGAATTTACCTCTGTCTGCCTCTGTGTGCTCCAGGAAATTTAGGATTCTAATCTTTAGATAGTTCTTAACATATTATCAAGACTAATAATGGCAATTTTTAGAATTATAAAATGCATTTTGGAGTCAGAAAAAAGTAATAATAGTAGTTAAGATGTTTTAATTCAGAAATTAATAATTCTCCATCAAGTGTACCTTACATTATTTGTCTATAATTTTCTTTTATTTCAACTGTGAGGCATGAGCTGTTCCCATAGAAACAGCTTCATCACATGGCATGCCAGATTCACAAATACAGAATCACTTCATGACAAATATCAGCAGCTATGTGGGTGCGTGCACACACACACACACACACACACACACACACACACACACACACACGCGCGCGCGCGTGCACACACACAGACACACACAGACTTCTCATCCTTTATACAAAAAAGTCATTTTAAAAATTTTCTGAGGCTATTTTATTGCCACCTAGACTACCAATATTTCTAGACATATTTGATTTTTAAAATTTCAAGTGCAAATAAAGATTAAAATTTTTTTTGTAGTAATAAATTTTTGTAGGATAATTTGGTGACTGCAAAGCAAATGGCCTTTAAAAAGAAGGAAAATAAAGCAAAAAGGAGTGTGTAGAATACACTTTGCCTGCCAATCTAGAAAGGTTTTAAAGTGATAGCTATATTTAAAGAAAAGCAAAAGCTTTACTGAATGTGAAAATAAAAAGTAAAATCAGTTGAAACTAAAAATACGAGAGTTCAAAAAAGTTTTTAAAAAACAATTAGAAAATGTCAGTTTTGGCAGAAAAATTTTGAAATACATAGGAACAGTCTTCAGAAAGTTCACGTAAAGTATAAGTTCTAAAATATATTTTTTTAAAATTGCCCCAAAAGTAACCTACTTTTAAATTCTATTTCTATTAACTTTTTGAAATGTTCTTGTGTGTGTATACTTGATGTATGTGTAGGTAATATCTACCTATATACATTTAACCATTTTTGGCAAAATTACATCCCTGCTGCTACATAGTATGTTTGCTTCAAAATGTCAACTTTTGTCTGAAAGGTCCACATCTACTCAGCAACTTACTGCAACCAGTAAATGTGATAACCCAACCTCCACACTGAATGGTCCTGGAAGACTGCCAGCACTGGCATCGTCACTCTTCCATACCTGCCACTGCCACACACTGTTCAGCATGTCCCGAAAAAGTAATTGGCAAAACAAAAATCTCAGAGAGCTGCTGAACCGAGGCTGGTGAATAGAGACAAAAAAGATTAACAAGGTTAATGCTAGCTGAAAGCTTCTAGCTTACTCTGGGGAAATTTTTGAAGTTTTGGGAATGAAAGAAAGAGGACATGATGGAAAATTTGGAGAGTGAAACATATTCATAATGGTGGGAAGGCAGATTCAAAGATTGGTGTGTTGTTGATGCGTATCTTCTTTATACCTACACAGACACCACTTTGGGAAACGCCACCACAAGTTGTATTGTCATAAAGTTTGAAAATTTTGGCATGACTTGGTTCTGCAAATTTGCAGAAGGGAGTGACTTCCAAAATATCACTGTCTGAGGTCTGCCTCAATGTGTTCTAAGTAACTCTTTCACATAAATATACTTGAGTAATGAAGTTTTTGCGTAATCATTTGCTTGCTGTCCATCAGTGAGGGACTTGGTGCACAGAGCCAATAGTCATACCTACAGCCTACTGACTGATGGTCAATAGTTAAATTTTGTTAACAGCAAAAGACTTTTAAAGACTGAGGGTCGCATAGGCAAGGAAGAAGGAGGTAGTCTATGTGCTAGCATGCAAGGGGAGTCAATCAGCAGATAATGTGTTCTTAGGTTATTATTGTTTAAAAGCATAAAGGAGAAGAAGCACTCCTTTGATCTGCTATTGCTGACGTTTTGTTGGGGCTTTTAACTGTTCGGGATCTTACTCTGTTAGCTTTGCCTTCAGACCAGGGAAGGCCTCCCCAAGAAGCCATTGAATGTTATCAGGACAAATAGATGCTGGACTCAATGCTGGGTGTGTGCTTGCAATGAAGGAATCTCAACTGAACTTGAACTGTGGTTATGCCCCATGGGGTGAGGATTGTGGGAGGAGTGGGGGAAATCCAAGCACCTATAAAACTGTATCACATAATACAATGGTATTAACAATAAAAAAAAAAAATAAATAAATAAAAGGAAAAAAAAAAGCTTGAGGATTGAGGAGTTCCTGAGCCCAAGCTCTCCTGTTTCGACTCCTCAGCACCGTTGCCATAATTCCTGGAGCTTTATCATGGATTTGCAGCTGATTACCGTTCTACATGTGTGAGGTCCTCTCCTAATTGTCTTCCTGCAAGGGAGTTCTTGTGCCTCTGTTTTCCCCTTCCGACTGCTTCAAGACTTTTGTCCTGAATTCTTGGATCTTCTCACAAGATTACAGTTGGTTACAGTTCTACAATGGTGAGGTTTCTTGTGTAGATTTGTTTTCCCACAGTTGTCATTCTACTTTTCCACATTGTTAAAGGATTTATGAGGCATATGTGAGGCAAAACTCAAGGGGATTTCACTTTTTGAATACATTTACCATGTTGAGTCACACTCAGGGATGTTTAGTTTTTGAATCAATATATCGGACACTCTTGGCAGAATAGGTAGGGAGCATATACAGCAGGTAATTTCTGGCTAACTAGTAAGGCATCATTTGGAAATGCCACTATTTCAATGTGATATCCATTTTAATTCCTGCTGAAATGCAAATAACTATGACAGAGATAAAAAAGCAGTGCTCATTTTCATTCCTGTGTTCATAGCAAAATATGAAGGCATGTTGAATGACAGAACAGGGTTGTCTCTGCACACAGACTAGCAAAGGGATTGCAGAGATAAGAAGCTGGAGTTACATCCACACCTCTCCCACGCCCCAAATCAGTTGTTTCCTGGGACTGGGAGCTGATATGAGTCAGCCAGACTGTCCAAGTGTCCTGAAACAGCATTTTGTTGTCTACTTTGACTCTCTGCACACAAGAAGCTCGTCACAGGACATGACAGTGAGGCCCAGGATTGTGGCATCTGAGATGTGAAATCAACAAATCCACTTTCTTTTCCTCTTCAGAATAGCATCTATTCTTGATGACTTGGTTGGTGGCAAGAATGTTTATAATGTTAGCACTTAATTAGTCTCATACTTAGAATCTCATACTTAGAATCAGTATCTAATGAAGAAAGTACAATAATCTTTTAAGTCCAAACTCTCTCTGTCTAGTGTATATGATTTTGCATTCTTTTCCAAGATTACTTCACTTTTCAATGTTTAAATGTCTTCAGTGTTTCTCTCAAATTATAGTAGAATGATTTTCAATCACTTCAAAATGTCAAAATGGAGTTATATCTTAATTTAATACTTTCAAGTATGAATTGTGTTATTTAACTTCTTAAATTCTTAGTAGCTAATTTAGGGATCTGTGAGGGTCAAAAGTGATACATCAAATATGGGTACATGCTCAAGTGTATGTAATGAATAGTCTGTGAGCTACTATAAATATTAAATAAAGGTCTATCTAATGTTTTCATTATCAATGAGATTTGTCCTCATCTTTCACTTTTTAGTTCCATGACATCAGAGGTAATGTCAATTCACGTTATTCACCATCAAATATGATCAAATGTTTACCTGTTTTTCCTGAAGTTGAAACTCATTGTACTGTTAATTGTGAAACTTCTGTGTGAGGATTGATATGAAAATGTAAATAATTTCTCTGTTCACCCTCATGATTTTTTTTTTCCCCTTCATACTCACACTGAGAAGGAGCTGGGCTGCCTTAACATTTTTAACATAAACAAAATTTTGATCTGTATATGATCCTTGTTTATTTCTCGAGAGTCCACATTTTGTATTACTTCATGGTATTTAATGAAACGGAATATATACTCGTTCACATGTTTAGCCAAGGAATTAGGCTACCAGGGTTGACTTCTACGTTACAACACCTTCACTTACAGGATCCATTACTTTGGCGTAATTTATCTTAGAGTGATTTTATAATTTGTTTCTCAAACAAATGCTTTCAAGAAAGAAGTGGGCATTGTCAATGATTTTCAGTGAGAACAAACCAATAGTCACCTAGAGAAGCCAGAATTTATGATCATGCTAGATCACCCAAAATTTGAACTGTGAAACTATTCTATAAAACATTAAAAAAAATAATACTTTCTGCTTGGGAACTGAAGGACAAATACAGAAAAGTGTTTAGATCTTTTAATGCAATAACTGATCTCTTAGTAGATATATGATCAAGGAGTTCTTTGGTGACCTCTTTCAGAGTCAATATCATGCACAAAGGTTCTATCCCTCCAAAACAACCAACTCCAAGCCCCACCTCTAAAGACCATCATTTTGGGAATAGTTTAAACACGAGACATTTGGAGAGATATATAGTCTATAAAAATCCTCCTCATCCTCATTGTCATCATAATTATTCTATTTATTGACCACTTACAATGTACCAGGCACCATTATGAGTGCTTTATCTTTAACTATGAATTATACAATTGGTTAAAATAAGTGGAAATAACCTAATGAGAAATTTATAGATTATCAAATAAATATATGATATGTCAGTTCACCTTACATACCCAGTTTTGTAAGAGCCGCTTTATACTTTGTAATAAAAATGGTGAGGAAGTTATTAAAAATTATAGGATTTGCTCCATTCTCTTAAGAAACATCTAAGCACTTCACTTAGCACACCACTTGGATATCACTAATCATTTTATCTAAGATCATACAGTTTTCTACTTGAAGTTGTATCTGACAATGAATGGCACCAAAAACAGCCCTGAAGATAAAGAACTGCCTAGCAGAAATGGGAGAACAATGTGGTTAGAAAAATAGTAGATATTCTAAGCAGGGAAAATAGTTTTTAAGTTTGTAGAGTAATGATAACTAAAAATGTAGATTAATAACTCATGAATCTTCAGGCCTAGAAAATCTATACTAGAATCTTGATAATTCAAAAATGAGCTAATACATATTGATTATGTATATGGCTGGTGCCATTCTAACTTCAAGCATTAACCAACTTAATCTTAAAGCAACCATAATGAGTTGAAGTATGTAGCACTGATCCTTGAATTATAGACACACCGAGAAGTAGAAAAATTAAGTGACTTGCCCCAAATTACAGTAAATTAGTAAGATTATAGAAAGTGATTGTTTTTAACAATGTTTAAGCATAGGAGCCCTTCAAAAATTAAGATACATAATTAACACTTTTCATCATAGGGTGAAATGTGTTAGAAAGAGACATTGTTTATGCAAACGTTAAATCTGATAGAAGTTAAGGAGTAGCTTTATTATAACTTTCAAGTTTATGAAAATGTTTAATCCATTTGCTGGTATAAATCATATTGGATATGTTATGTGCAAAGTACAAAATGTTAGGTGCTAGCTGGAAATAGAAAAGAATGGATTTGGTGCCTCTTCTAAAATCTTGAGTTGAAGAAAGGAAGTAAGATTAGATTGGACATAAGGAACAGCATCTTGACTATCATGAGTAATAAGATGCTGGAAGGAGCTATCAAGAGTAGTTTGGAAGTGTTCATCCTTAGAAAGCTGGAGAACAAGAATACATGATTATATCTGTCCTAGTTGGCTTGGATGGCTATTCTGTCCAGAGAAGAAAAGAGCATGAGGTGGGAAACAAAATATCTCTAATATCCTTCTTAACAAGAGTTTGAGCTTCTAACATTTTAAATTACTATTTGCAAACAATCAAGATGACCAAAATTCCCAAATTTTTCTTTGTCATATATATATATATGCCTGATTGATCATTTTCTTCACCAGAAATGCTCAGTGCTAGTGACAAACCAGTTCACTTGGCTGTCAGTTCAGTGGTTTCATCTAGAACAACTTAATTATTAACCTTATCATATAGACTAATGTACATCCCAGGGACACTTGCCATGTCCCTGAACTTCACAGGGATTCAGAGGAAACATCAAGTCTTTGATTGCCTAGGGTCCTCTGAGATGAAAACCTCTCAAATACAACCTGCAGGTCTGACTGTGCTTGGCGAGTGCTAGCACTCAGCAGCCTGAAAGAAGCTGTGTTGCATGTAAGTGTAAGCATCCAAGTCCTGTCCATGCATGCTGCTTCTCACATTGGATGCCTCGCTACATGCTTTACCTCAGCTCCGCAGCAACTACCCAGACTGGGACTTTTCATGCATTTATTGAAGTTTTAAATTGTTATTACAGTTTTGTGGGTATAAGGAGTTCTTTCCTTCTATGCCATTTTCAGGACTATTTAATATCCCTCATCTACACACTAAGCACTGAATCCAGAAAGATTGTTTCTGGTGGCTTTCTTTAAAGCTCATACTTCGCTTACTTCAGAAATACTTCTATATTCCTTTCTAATGTTATCCAGCAATCATTGTTCATGGTTTTTGAAATAACTCTAGCTGGAATTTTTCTATTCAATCAGATATTTTTTTAAAGATTTATTTAATTTTTTGTTGGAAAGGCAGATATACAGAGAGGAGAGACAGAGAAGATCTTTCATCTGATGATTCACTCCCCAAGTGACCACAATGGCCAGAGCTGAGCCAATTTGAAGCCAGGAGCTTCTTCTGGGTCTCCCATGCAGGTGCAGGGTCCCAAAGATTTGGGCCATCCTGGACTGCTTTCCCAGGCCACAAGCAAGGAGCTGAATGGGAAGCAGAGCTGCCAGGATGAGAACTGGTGCCAATATGGGATCCTAGCACATGCAAGGACTTTAGCCACTAGGCTACCATGCCCGGCCCTTTTTTTTTTTTTTAAATCAAGGGACAGGTACTCCTATCCAAAAGGCTTGGACATGAATTGCCAGGCCTCAGAGCAAACACAAGCACTAGAGACACTGTGACTCGTGCTTCGGTTCTGGGGTTCCAGTGTGCGATTGTCACATTGGGGAGAGCATTTCCCTTTAGTCTTTTCATGATTAAAGAACAGAACTATGACTGTGATTACAGAGAGATCTTGATAAAATTCAGTTCTTTCCTCCTCCATTGGCATCCATGTCACGCCTCATAGAATAAACAGCACAGTATTTTTCCCGTCATGTTTGGTTGCAATAACGAGTTTGCCTGCTCACATCCAGGACAAAGACTCAGGAAATCCAAAATCAGTTGTTATTTTTGAATTCATGATGTCTCTTGTCAGGGGGAGGAGTGGCGGGAAGAGCTGCTCTGCACTGCAGATGTCTCCAGTGGGGCTGCCTGTCAGCAGGATGAGGGAAGAAGCAGTCCGGGAGATGGGCAGGAGGGAGGTTTATCAGATGGCCCATTTCTGGGTAGAAAAAAAAAGCGAAGGTACATCCTGCTGTTCTGAATTCTCTCAGTGAACACTGAGAGAAATCAAACAGTAATATGTAAAGGTCAGATCATTTCATCATGTCCTTTCAGAACGGGGAGATTGTAATATGAAATGCAGATGGCATCTTGAGGTTAAAATAGCAAGCATTATTAAAGCATAGCTGAAAGGAGATATTTTTCATTTTCTGCCTTGGAGGAATATACATTTTTTTCCCCCTAAATCTGTTTTGTTTGGCTTAATTTAAATGATGGCAATAGAAACATAAAAATCATTTAGCTGGCTTCTATAGAAATAAAACCGACAAAGGATGAGCAGTATGTTTATAACAAAGAAATTGCCACAGACCATAGAGCAGGGACAAACAACTTGCTTGAAGCAAACTGTTGTTTCTGAATTTCAAAAGTGCAGAGTTAGGCTATTTGAGAGATCTCTAAATTCTGCTGTAGCTATTGTAGGATTCACATTTATTCTTTTAGCTACTAGATCAGGCATACTATGATTACTCACAAATATCCATCTTACTGTTTTGTTTGTACCTTTATAGCTAAGGCATAATGTGTACTTTTTTGTGTCCTTCATAGTTTAGCAAGAATATGCTTAACAATACCTGAGCTTATACTGTAATTTATGATTTTACATAGGTTCAGGCACACATAGGTCAGTTCAAGAGAGAATGTCATTGCTTTTAGTTCAAAATTACTGCTAAGGAATGGGGGGTGGGTGTTGAGGACCGAGCCAAGTTAACAAATCGGTTACAGAAAAGTTATAATTTTAATCATATGTATTGTTGATGTTACTGAAATGTGAAATATGTCATTTCAAAATGGCTTTCATAATTGAAATCATCAGACCATTGCACCATTTGTGTTAAAACGATTTCATTTTGATTTTATTACTGACTTAGTAGCAGAAATTAGGTCACCATCTATGTCTATATCTATATCTATATCTATATCTGTATCTATATCTATATATCTCTATGTCTATATCATCTACCTATGCTTTTTAATAGAATTGCTAGTTTGCAATCCCAAAGAGCTCTTTTGGAAATTCCAAACACAAACCTGGACATAAATGTCCATGAAAACAGCTAGCAGAAATCTGCTTGTCGTCTTTGTTGGATGTTAGCATTGTACATGGTTGGTTTTAAGTAGATGTGTAGCACTCTGAGACAAGCTGTTTCTTCCAGCTTGTCCCTCAGGAGTAAATCAGCAAGAAATATTCAACTTCTTCTCTTGACTCCTGACCTTCCTTATACCTAATCTATGTAAATGAGAGACAAATTCAATCACGCGTTCAGTTTCAGTAACATGGACAACTCCTTTCTTTTCTTTCTTTTTCCTTCCCTTCCAACTCCTTTTTCCATATGGTGCCTTAATTTGGTGGTAAATTGAGACTCAACTGGCCACCATCTGTTCTGGAAAAGTACCATGATGGAAGCTGAATGGGTTGTTACTTGCTTACCCTACGTTCTGATCCTTGCTCTGTGTCAACCATCTCTTTTAATTTCCTTTTGTCTTCATGTTGGAGAATTAAAAATATTCCATTTAATCTATTTCTGCTCTTCCTTTCTTGGGAAGAGACCAATTTATGACAGTAGGAAGACTCAGCTTTGTGCTACCCCTTCCAATTCAGACACTGGCATGGAGGAAAAGAACTTGATTTCAAAAGGCTGCTGCCCTGGTGACAAAGGGCAAGCCTTTAAAACAATTTTTTTGAGGGGAGTGGGGAAGTGTTAATGAGCTTTTGAAAAATGCAAAATTTTACCTAGAGTTAAGAAGAAAAGAGCTAAACTTTTCTGTGTAAGAATACAGGGGAAGCTGAGGGTGAAACAGAAAACAGAGGGTGAGAAGAAAGACGCTAATGAAAACCAAAAGAATTGAAAAACAAGCCAGGGAATTTCTCTGCTAATGCTTTTCAGGGTTGGAGTAGCTGGAGGACTTCAAATCAGGGTTCTCAGCATTCCATTTCACATGAATTTCCATCACTTTGATATAATGTTCTTCAATGAAGACTATTGATAATGAATTTTTTTTCCTTGATAGTATGGTGTGTGTGTTTGGGGGGTGGGAGTGGGGTGTGAGGTCCATAACATAGTATCCTGAATTACAGACTAGAAGAAAACCCTGTACTTTAAGCCAGCGTGATAACAAGTGTTCAGAAGAAGAAAGGAACTAGTTGCAGATGTGAGCGTGAACATTTTTTTTGGACTGTCCGAAACATTTCATTGAAAGCGTTGGATTTTTAGTAATATTTGGGAAAGAGCTCAAGATAACTCATTTTAGATTCAAATAAAGTCAACCATATAGAAAGCCTATGACCTGCTCCTGAATAAAATTGGGTGCTTTCCTTTCTACCGCAGGATCTGCAGGCTTTCTGTAGGAATATGGGAAACCCTTGTGATGAAGCTTAGAGGAATGGGCGTGAGTCTAAGCCGCACTCGGTTCCTCCTCTGATTTCCTACAGGAACTTTCCCTGGAGATGCAAATTTATGGGTGAATAAAATGGAGATGTATCTAGGCAAGCAGGAGAGGAGGTATCTGGCAGTTATGCCTCATAGCATATGCATAATTTCTAAAAGACATGCGGACAACTAATTTAAAGTACTTTTGCATACAGAATTGAAGCACAGAGCTACAACAGCCACAGTGTATCTTAAGACCCATTTTGTGCGGTGGCCTTTTCAGTACAGTGGGTAGATGATTCCAAGAATTCACATCACTCCTTTTAAGCTCATCATACTTCTGTTCCTGACTTCTATCTGGCTATGCTCATCTTTCTATTTTTATCTGATTCTTTCTTTCTTTAAAGATCTCTTGTTTTTCTGACTGACTTTAGCAATGGATTAGCTTCCCAACAGCCAGTGGAATTAAAAACGTGATTCAATCAAAATGCCCAGATGTGAACAGATGGCAGTTACATTTTTCTGTTGTTCCTGAGCATTGAGGTCCCAAACCAGGGCACAACATTTGGAAGATGTTCAGGATAAAGCAGCTGGGTAGACCATAAATGCTCAGGCGTGTTGAAAAGATGACATATAATGATAAAAACAAGTCCAGGGAGGTAAATCAAAGAAATGGAAATAATAATTCTTTAAGTTAAGATGTCCAGAGAATGCAGCATGAGGAAAACAGAGAGTGACAGTGAAAACAGAGAGAGGAGATGAGAGTTTAATGCACGTCCTTATTTGGTAGAGATAAGAGAAGAAATGCAAATGCGAATGAAGGCAAGAGTAGGGTGGGGCACAGTCACAAGTTTAGTTCTCCTGAGGCCCTGGGAGGGGGATTTGTGGTTCTTGGCAGTGTAATTGAAGAATATTCTTGGAAATAAGTACTGTGGAGGAGTGAGGGCAGCAGTATTAGGTGATGAGAAAAGCAAAATCTTGGAGAAGTTGAATGTGGTAGCTATGAGTGTGTAAATAACCCGAGGGAAGTTGTGGAGCAAGTACAATCTTGAACAATGGTCTGAAACTGGGACATATGACCTGAGTCTTTGCTTGCAATATGCAGGCATTGGTGGCTTCTAAAACACAGACAGTGTTTTGTTTTGTTTTCCCATAATTCTGCAGACTGGAATGTTCAAGATCAGTGTGCCAGCCATTTGGTGTCCGTCAAGGTCCCCCCTTCTGGTTCATATTCAAACTGATCATTGCTGTGTCCTCACAAGACAGGAGTGCGGGAAGTGCCCAGTTTCTGTTAAAAGGGTACTAATGCCAGTCCTGTGGGCTCTGCCATCATTGTCTAATCACCACTCAAGGGGTGCATCTCCAAACACCATCACAGGGGAGGTCAGGATTCCAAAAATAAGGATTTTAAAGGGACATGTACATTCAGTTCTTGTACTGAACCATGACTCTATCACAGCATTCACAAGCCTTATCATGTGTTCTGTTGTTGGGAAAGAGATGTGACTAGGTTGATGAAATTCTTTCTAGTTGGTATTTTCCTGGAAAGGAACTCAGTTAAGAGAAGATAGCCGCCCCCTGGGCCACTATAAGAATGAATTTCGACTCTTGGAAGAGGGTCAGACTGAATGTAGGCCTTATGGTGGCTCCTTCGCACGCTGGGGTCAGGAACATATCTCAACATGCTGTCTGTGCCGATGCGCTCTGTGAGCTCAGTGGACCTCAGTCTCCTAGCAATTCACTGATTGTTGCTTGTTACTTTCATAGCCAGCAACCATAAGCAGATAAACAGAATTATTTCCTTGACTTGTAGATTCCTCATGGTTGACTTCTAGATTTCTCATTGTGGAGGTAAGGTGACTTGAGCTCTGCTTTATGTTTGGGTATTAATCACCATAAACATGTACCTTGTACGCCAATGTTTCCATGAAGCACAGGAAATGAGACACTGCCGTTTCCTGTATTTTATTGAGAAAGTGATTGTTTTTGGAAAGAAAAAAGTTATTATAGAACAACTGATGGCAAAAAATATGGAAGGAAAAAAATGGTTTGGAAGAATTTCGAATGTTCAGGAAAGAAAAACTAACCTTAAAAAATGAATAGCTTTAGTCTGCCAAACTTAATTATGGGTTGAAATTAAATGTTCCCTATTAATGCAGTTATCAATTGGGCTGAGATGGAAGGAGCTCAGCGGTAGGCTTTTTAATGACTTATTTGGGTGTGGAAGACACTCAAGTGGTGATAAAGCAGACATCACTTACATGACCATGCACTTGGTGTAAATATTAATTATAATTGAATTGCATTTCCCAAATGGGATGAGTTATTTTCTGCTAATCTGAAGTTAGACACAGCAAGGTTGAGATAGCGGGCGAACGGGGAAGTGTTTCACAATGACCAACCTGATTGTGCAGGGTAGCATAGCTATCAGCCAGAGAGCAGGTGTCCTTTCAGCGTGACATCACAGGTCTACTCACGCCTGTGCATCTTTCTTTGAACACCTAGTGTTTTCATGCTCTTAACGTCCATTCTCCTACTAAAGAACTAAAAGCTTGTCTTCAACATTATATTAAACTTATTTATTATCATATTTAATCCACTGATGAGGCTTACTCTGCAAGTCTGCTTAGGGGCATTTGACTCTTACAAATTGTAAAAGCTTACGTATAATAATAAGCTTATAATAATGAAAAATCTAGACTGGGTACATCCTTACCAAGGTATCAAATAACATATATACCATGTGTAACATACCTTCCATGTGAACTTCCATCATCATGCCCTGTTGATACCTGTGAATTCTAAGTCTCAATCTATTGTGTGTGTATGTGTGTGTGTGTGTATGTGTGTGTGTGGTAAAAACATGATGTGATTTAAGTATTCTCACTTTCATGTCCAATTCTAATGATAAAATCATATATCTATCACTTGAACGTGAAATGACTTTTTGGGTTATATACATAGGTTCCTGAAGATTCTCAGGGTCAAAGAAAATGCTTGAAAATTAACACGACACAATTTCTTATTAATGTTCATGTTAGTGAAATATTAAAACAGAACAAATCCATTTAGTTCATAGATTCAATTTGAAGAATGATACCTTTCTTCCTAAGAATGATGTTCCTTCCTTCCATACTTCCTTCTTCTCTTCTCTTCCCTTCCCTTCCCTTCCCTCCCTTCCCTTCCCTTCCCTCCCTCCCTCCCTCTTTCTTTCTTTCTTTCTTTCTTTCTTTCTTTCTTTCTTTCTTTCTTTCTTTCTTTCTTTCTTTCTTTCTTTCTTTCTTTCTTTCTTTCTTTCTTTCTTTCTTCCTTCCTTCCTTCCTTCCTTCCTTCCTTCCTTCCTTCCTTCCTTCCTTCCTTCCTTCCTTCCTTCCTTCCTTCCTTCCTTCCTTCCTTTTCTGGCTTTCTTGCTTTCCTCTTCATAAATCAATTTGGGAAACTGAACCAGGGTGTGGACACCCTAAAGCCATGAGCTTATTCTAGGTCACCCATGTAAGTGACTGGGACTCAAGCACTTGTCCATCTTCCCCAAGGTCATTGAAGGGAAGTGGATCAGAAGTGGGTAGCCCCATGGATGCTGTGCATTGCAGGGGTGGCTCTCCCTCTGGCTGCTAAGTAGGCTAATCTTTTATAGTCCATGAATGATGATCATATTACCCTTGGCAAATGTTCACCACCCCTGAAAGAATTGGACTTTTTCTTTTTTCATAAAAAGCAGCTTATCCAGGGTACATTCACTACAATTGAAGTTTAATGAACAATAAGCTTAGTTAGAACAGTTTGTTCCTATCTTCCCACCAGCCTTGGCTGACAACTCATGAAGAACCTTCCAGAATTGGTTCACATTTTATCTTCATTTCTATTCTGCTATTATCTTTATTCTTATTTTATTTCTTTTTAAAAATTATTTATTTATTTATGTTTCTTTTTATTTGAAATGGAGGGTGAAAGTGAGAGCTAGTGAAAGAGAGAGAAATTCCATACCACAAATGCCAGCAATAGCCAGCATTGGGCCAGGGTAAAGCCAGGAGCCTGGAATTCAATCCATTTTTCCTTATAGTGGCTGAGACATAACAACTTGAACCACCACTTTCAGGAAGCTGGATCAGAAGGAAAGTGTGAATTCCAATGAATGCATTCAGATGGGAAAGTAGTCATCCCAAGTGGTGTTTTTTTCTTTCTTTAATGATTTTTTATTGCAAAAGCAGACATACAGAAAGGAGAAACAGAATGGAAGTTCTTCCATCAGATGATTTACTCCCCAAGTGACCAAAATGGCCGGTGCTGTGCCGATCTGGAGCCAGAAGCCAGGAACTTCCTCCAGGTCTCTCAAGCAGGTGCAGGGTCCCAAGGCTTTGGGCCATCCTTGACTGCTTTCTCAGGCCACAAGCAGGGAGCTGGATGGGAAGTGGAGCCACCAGGATTAGAACTGGTGCACATATGGATTCCAGGAGCATTCAAGGCAAGGACTTAAGCCACTAGGCTACCACGCCGGGCTCCCCAAATGGTGTCTTAACTGCTCTACCAAATGTCCATCTCTCTTCGTTTCTTCGGGTGACCTGCAAGTGATTCTGAGATGAAGCTGAAAAGAAATGAGGGCATTTAATGCAAATAAGGTAATGTTCTGATACCAAAATGTTCAGTGACCAGAATGAATAATTAGTAGGCATAGTTTTTGATGTATGCTGTTAACATTACTATCATATCTTACACATGATGAACAGAAATGTGGTTAAGGTATTTTTTGCTAGAGAATGATTTTTAGCAATGGAAGAAAAAGACAAAATAGGAAAGCATAAATCTTACGGTAAGAGACAGGAATCTGGAGATTACACAAAATGAACTGTACAGATAGTCCATGCAAGCGTTCAACAGTGAAAACTGCCGTCTGAAGAGGCTGCACTGAGTTCTGCTTGTGAGACAAGTGACTCATTTGGAGTATGGTTTTAATAGATACTGTAGGTTAAAGAAAGTCAGGGATCTGTAAGATGCTGATAGTACCTGGAGTTTCTATTTAGAGAACAAAAAATCCATTTCTGAGCAGAAGGGCCCATTATCACTCAAAAAGCTCATATTAATCACTGACCTGTACACAAAGATAGGTTCATCGAACAAATAAATAAATAGAATCTATTGGGGAAAATGTCTATAAGATTTCTAAAAGCAGAAAGCATGCCTGATTAAACAACCTGGATTTTCTCAGGCGTAAACCAATCTTTTAAAAGTAAAAGCAAATGCCTTGTACACAAAGAACTCCCAGTGGAAGTAATTTAATTAAACATGCAAAAGGTCTTTGACAAGGTAGGAGGAATGTAAGTAGAGAGATGCTCAAAATACCGGCTATCCAGTGTTAGAAGGCATGAGTCACATGTCCGGTGCGGCGTTGGGGTATGATGAAATGCTCAGATGTACCCCTGGGGCTAAGCACAGCTCAGGGATTAGATGGTAGATCCCACCTCACTACTGCAGTCCCACTTTTCTTTTCTATATAGTATCTCCTAGCAAGGTTTCATTGAAGACAAACATATTGAATAACCTTTAAACAGCTTTCTTCGTTTCGGAAGAATCTGTGGTAATCATTCCTGCCCATTCCAATAGACACACAGTTTTATTCACTACGGAGCTGGCATAGTCTTTTGAAGTAGAAACCTCAAACAAAGGCTCATGCATAAATCAAATGGCACATTTTCTGCTTAGGAAATAAAATGGTTGTCCTTATTAGGAGTCAAAGCTGAGGTCCAAATTATTGAGCGGTTAATTAATTAACATCTAGCGGGTGAGAAGATTATAATATCCAAATTTGCATCCGTGTCTAATTGATCATCAAGCAAAGCATCAGTTCAGTCGGTACAAATATCACTATCAATCTTCATGTAAAGAAAAATGAAGGAGTGTTTGGAGCTAATTTGTCTTAGAGAAAGTTATTTATGCTTTGGAGGATTCCGAAGTACTCTGACTGGAAATCGCTTTCTAGTCCATCTTACTCACCTGTGAGCGACTGGGGTTTGGGGAGCATCCTGCACACCCTCAGGTTGCTTTGTGATCTGTGAGGTATGATGCTAAAATGCAGTCTTTGATTTCTGAATTTTACATAATAAATTCATAGAGGTTAGCTTTACTAATGTCACTTCCTGGTGCCTGAGGAACAGAGATTATATGTAGGTTTTTTTAATAGAAGTGACTTTCATGTAGATGTAAAGATAGTTCCTAGTGCAACATAGAAACCTGAAGGAAAAAAGTACATTTTATGCTGAACAGAATGCATTATGCATGTAGCCTTGTATTCTGTATTGTATTCTTCAAGAGTCAAATATGAGTTGTGAAAGGCCCTGCCCTTGCTTCAGAGAATGACTTTTAGAGAATTCTACATTTCTGTAACTTATTTTTTAAAGAGTTTTTTTTTTTTAATTTAAAAGGCAGGCTTTATAGAGAGGAGACACACTTCGTGGTTTACTCCCCAAATGGCCACAAAATCCAAGCTGAGCTATCCAAAGCCAGAGGCCAGGAGCTTCTTCTGTGTCTCCCATATGGGTGCAGAGGCCCAAGAATTTGAGCAGTTGTCTGCTATTTTCCTAGGCCATAAGCAGGGAGCTGAATTGGAAGTGGAGCAGCCAGGACACAAACCGTCACCCATATGGGATTCCAGCACCATAGGCAGAGTTTTAGCTTGCTATGCCACCATTCCAGCCCCATTTAGTAACTTATTTTTAAAGATTTATTTCTGTGAAGAACACAGTCATACAAGCATACATGCACTCACACGCAGATGCAGAGCAAGCAGAGAAAGTTAGAGCAGAAGGAGAGAGAGAGAAAGAGAGACACAGAGAGAGAGAGAGAGCTCTTCCATCCACTGTTTATTTTCCAAATTGCAAGAAGGGCAGAGCTGGACAAGCTGAAAGTAGGAACCAGGAGCTTCTTGGGCTCCCATGTGTTACGACAGCTCACACTCTTGAGCTATCTTCCACTGCTTTAGCAGACACATTAGCAGGCAGCTGAATTGGAAGTGTAACAGCTGGAACTTGAATCAGCCCCAAATGGGATGCCAATAATGCAAGCGGCAACTTAACCCTCTATGCCAACTTTACGTACAGTTCTGTGCTGGTGATTTCCAAGTACTTACCTCCAGTCATGCCTCGTTTTAAGCATTCTTAATCCACTGTTTAAATGTTTTGTTAATCATTATGAGTTGTATATATGATTGGCCCCCAAACATAATGTTGTAAATATTGGCCTTCAGTTTTTTCCCCCCAAATACATTTACATGACTCACAACGTTGGGTAATAACACTACAGTTCCAATGAAGTATGGAATCATCTCTGATTCTCCACTTACGCCTTTTTTTTCTTCCTGCTTGAACAATAACAACTCTCTGATATCAGCTACTTAGTAAATGGCTAATACATTCTTCCCATTTGCTAAAATCAATGGGTTGTGTTTGCCAGAATAGGTTTCTTGAAGTAAATGTGACATCTACTTGTGAGCCTTTTAACATGTTTCCAACACAAGTAATGATCCGCAAACCAAATATTGTGTAGCATCACATAGAAAGTATGTAAGACTCATTTTTCAAGAATTAGTTATTTGTAAGACAGAGTTTTAAACACATAGAGAGGGAGGGAGAGATGGGGAGATAGAGAGAGTCAGAGAGAGAGAGAGAAAGAATACCTTCCACCTGCTGGTTCATTCACTAGGCTGCAGTGGCAGGACCTGTGCCAAGATGAAGTCAGGAGTTCAGGAGTTTCTTTCAGGTCTTCCATATGAGTGCAGGAGCCCAAACACTTGGACCACTCTTAATTGCTTTGCTAGGGGAATTGGCAGGGAGATGGATTCGAAGCAGAGCAACTGTGGCTCAAACTTGAGCCCACATGGGGTTCTGGCATCACAGATGGTGGTTTTACCACATTCTGGCCCCAGGACAGTCAAACTCTTATTGTAAGATCATTCTTAAGGTCACCATTGCATGCTGAATGTCGTAGTGAATAAATGGTTGTTTTGTCTGTATAGTGGGAGAGAAAAATCCATAGAAATATTTCAACTTTCCAAGGAATTCTTCCATAACAAGAATGAAATTGAATGGATGCAGTTGCTTAACAAGCTATCTTTTGCCTGCAGTGCTGGAAACCCATATGGATGCTGGCTCAAGTCCTGCTGTTCCACTGCTATGACTTGGGAAAGCAGCAGGGAGTAGTTCATGTCTTTGGGTGCCCAGCAGCCACATGAGAAACCCGGAAGAAATTCCTAGCTCCTGGTTTTGGATTGGCTCATCTCTGACCATTGTGATCATTTGGGGACTGAACCTGTGGATGGAAGACCTCTCTCTGTCTTTCTGTCTCTCTGTAAACTAGTCTTTTAAATTAAAAAAAAAATTAATGCTTCAAAAAATGAGATTAGTCCTTTGAGTAATTTTACATGTGGTGTTACTGAGGCCTTTTAATTTTCTTTCAGTGGAATTAACTTACACATGTTATTTTCAAGCATAGCAAGTAAAAGCAAATACTTTTTAAAAATTATTTTCAGCTAAGTCAACAACAAACCAGGAAATTGACTCCTTTAATTGTATATGTAGCCTAAAGTCCCCATATTGGCTTTCTTGAACTCAGTATCCCTGAGACTTCCCCATTCTGACGTTCATCTCTGTGAAGACTCACAGTCTGAGCCTAGTGGATTCATCATTAGTATTCAGCAACTTCAATCAATGCTCAGCATGGAAGTGGCCTCAGCGTGAGTCATGAAAGGCCTGCAAGAAAGACGACACTGTAAGACCAACACACACTGTTGGCTGTTGCCATGTAATTATTCTGCATTATATTATACATACTTGATTAGACAAATCAGATTATTATTCATCTTAAGCAGTTTGATATTAAAAGATGCACTCACTTTCAGGTTTGTTTGGTTTCAGTTTAAAGAACTAACATCTCCTTATGATTTTACAATGGACTTATCCAATGTTCTCTCTAATCATTATGAAATACAAGTTTACAAAATATTATCACCTGATTCATTTATTTAAAACATTTTGCTAGAAATAGAATAATGTTTAACATACAACTATTTTTACCTTTTAAATTTTGTTTTTGTTTATTTTAGGGGGAGAGGGAGGGAGAGAAAGATCAATTCTATGGTTCATTGCCCAAATGCCACAATGCCTGAGACTTGGCAGGGCTGCAGCTGGGAACCAGGATCTTAACCCCAATTTCTCATGAAAGTTGTTCCTGCATTTTGCAGGAGCGACAGCCAGGTACTGAATTCAAACACTGACATGAGAGACGAGCATTCTAATCCACATCGCAGATGCCATGGCCAATGCCCAACTACTCTTATTAAATTGTTTTAAAATGTGATTTGACTTTCCCTTTTGCTAGATTTGCTCATCTGTAATTGAGCTGAGAAACTTTCCCCTGTAGATTCTCATTCTGGGAAAACAACATCAACATTCCTTTATTTTTCCATATCCCATTCATTCTAAGGAAACTAACAATGGTGAACTACCCGTATTGTGCTTTAAAAGGAATCGATTGGGCCTGATGCTGTGCTGTAAGATGTTCAGCTCCTGTTTGAAATGATGACAACCTGCACCAGGGTTTGAATACAGTCCTTGCTGTCCCACTTCCAACCCAGTTTCTTGCTGATGTGACGGGGAACACAGCAAAGGATGATTCAAATGTTTGGGTCCCTGTATCTTATGTGGGAAATCTGGAAGCTGTTCCTGGCTTCTGATTTCAACCAAGGGCATGCATGGCTCTTGTGGCCATTTAGGGGCTAATGCAGTGGATGGAATCTGATTTTGTTTTTCCTCTCTTGCTCCCCCTGCTCTGTCATTTTGCTTTTCAAATGAATAAATAAATTTAAGAATCAATGATTGTTCTTTTCAGTGAAAAATACTATCAAAGCTCTGAATACTCAGACAAATAGTTAATTAAAATAATTACTTTGTTTGCTAGGCTGACTGTGAGCAGAAAGGGAACTAGGTAAGATTCAGATGTAGCTGGGTTTTCTGAGTAAATTCTACCAGAGCTTGCTTTTCAGTTGCTTATGGGACATGGTCTGTGGTTATCCAAATAGTGTTTTGAGTTATAAACTGAATTAAAAAAAAAAAAACTGTATGATGTTGATGAGCAAGATACAGTCCCAAAAGTCATTTTCCCAAGCAGAAGCTCTGTAGAAAGCCTTCAGAGCGATGCAGGGCTGTGCGTCTTCTTCAGAGTAAGTCCCTGGGGAAGGGATTCAATTCCTTCTTGGAGTCTAATTTATCAAGCGACGGTATCTCTCTGGAACGCTCATCACCATGCGTGATGCTCTTCTAAGTGCCATCTTTTGATTTGTTTTCTGGTGGATGCTATTTTTTTCTCAGGTGAATTTGTTTATACAAGCCTTGTTTCACTTTAGTGCCTCTCAACTCCCAAATGCTAATATCCATTCTTATTTTCTGTTCCTGCATTGAATTCTGCCTTCTGTAATAATGACAGATATGGTGCTGCCAAATTAAATGGGAGTTGTACTTATCTTCTTTTTGGAGACCTTATTTCATGATTTTGTATTATGAGGACTTCTTGTCTGTGCTGCTTTGAACCTCATTGGTCCCTCCAGTCCTGGCAAGCTCATTTCCAATCAGATGTGATGTAGCTGATAACATTTGAACTGTATCACATTACAGGGCACTTGTAAGCCATTTATACCAGATTTCACTAAGAACTCAGCTGAAACAAGACAGGGTCATTTTCTCAGAAGGATTTTTCCAGTTCTGAACCATTCCCATTAGATTTCCAGTGACTCCTTCAGGTTAAACTTGAAGCAATGTCTTTTTTGACAAGCCAGAGATTAATTGCTTGCTTCTTTTGCTGACACAATAGAAACCTGTTTCCACCAGGAAAAAAAAAGTACTATGCCTTTCTCTAGATAATTTGACTTAAAATACTCATCAATGGCAAAAAATTTAGTAAAACAGGCTAGACAATGTATTTTAACTTGGTAATGTGATTTACCTTGACATTGAGACATCTCCTACAAAAATATTTTTTATTTGTCTTCCTCAATGGTAGTATTTATCTAATCCATCCACAACAATAAAAAATTTCTTTATAAACATTCTTATGTTCATAGAGTTTTTGTAGTGAAAGACAACTCTTCTGTCACTCAGGAAATGCAACATCCCCATTATAAGCAGCACAACATTGAGCAACTCTCTTTTATTTGCAACTGATAAGGAAAAAATGTACACAGATCAGGGCATTGACCTCTATCTTTTCAAATATTTACCATTTCCTTTTTTTGTGTGAAAATGTAAAAATCTTTTTTTCCAGATTCTAAAATATACATACAGTACAACACATTAGCTGCAGTCACGCTATTGAGCAACAGAATTTCTTTCTCCTGTCTAGTGTCTCCTCCATTCAAGTCTCCCAATCTATTGATAACCTTAATTCTACACCCAATTTTTATGAGATCAGTAAATATTACTTTACATAAAATTAAGTTTGTACAGTCCTTATTTTGTGTTTGGCTTATTTCTTCAGTTCTTTCCAAGTTGCTGGAATGACAAGATTTTATTTCAATGTCCATTCTGCACATGTAACATGTTTTCTTTGTCCTGTCACTAACGGATGGGTATTTTGGTTGTTTCCATTTCTTGGCTATTACAAGCATCCACATAGGAGTATGGATATTTCTGACAGAATGGTCTTATTTACTTGGAAATGTACTAGGTAGTGAGATTAGTGGATCAGATAGTATTTTCATTTTTAGTTTTTTGAAAAATCATCACACTTTTCCAAATGACAATATTAATTTACATTTCCACTAATGGGGTAGGATTCCCTTTTCTCCACATTCTGGCCAGCATTTGTTATCATTTGCCTTTTTGATAGCAGCCATTATGACTACAGAAAGGTAGCATCTCATTGTGGTTTGAATTTGCATTGCCATATTGCTGATCAGTTTTATATCTTTCTTTGGAAAACTGTTTAAATATATTTCTATTTTTACATTGGAATTTTTCTCTTTTTAATGCTATTAGGCAGCTAGGGTTCTATAAATACCCTGCCTGTTAAGCCCTTGTCAATGTATAATTTGCAGATATTTTGTGTCATTCTATAAGTTTTCCCTTCTATGTGTTTATTGTGCAGAAGTTGGATGAAATCTCATTTGTGTTTTGCAGTTTCTGTGCTCTGTGATTTGGAGTCTAACAGTTCCCTATCCATCAAGTGTCTTAAATATATGCTATAAAATGTTTTCTTTTTAATTTATGTATTTGATGGTTTTTACATAGTTGATTGGGGTGGTCAGGGTCAAGGTCTACAGGAAGGTGGGTGAGATCACAATTTCCACGTTCTCCTTTTTTCCCTTCCTATATCTGTGAGAAGGGGGGAGACAAGGAGAGAAGCTACAGCTAACCTCCCACCCAACACCACCCCAGGGTCCCCAGTGTGGGCTATTCTCTGAGGGTCCTGCTCATGAGGTTTCGACAGTTTAACAGTTCTGAATTACTGCCAATCTTGCCATTCCAAGCATGATGAAATCTCTCCAGAATCCACTGGTTGACATAGTCCACCTTAGAGTCTCCGTTTGCCCAGCTATCTGCTGCCAACACTCAGCAGGGGTAGTTGATTGATTTGTTTTGTCCTCTTTTATGGTACCATGTGTCCTCTGCAGATTCCAATGTACTGCCATATTCTCCATGTGCACCTGGATATGCTGTCCACTGCTCCACCTAAGCCACTGAGGAGGCCTGGCTCTGACATATGCACTCCACATTCAGACCATGGAACCTGCAATTCTCTTCATGGTTTCAGTTCTGAGTCCACCAATTTAATTGGGTTTGGGGGGCGGGTGCCATAGAAACATTATCTGAGGTGATTCTAGACCTGATTCTTGTGTGTGTGCTTGCCAATACAGGGTCTGGCATAGTCCTTCACCCCAATCAGCTTATGCACTTGCTGGTGGTTGCAATTGTTGGTTCAGTTCTATATCCAGGCTTGTATTCTACACAAACCAATGGGTGTTGCACCCTAGCCTGATTCTGCCCACCGCACACTTGGCCCTCACATACTCTAGTGGGAGCTGCAGCCTGCTTGAAGCGACCTACAATGATCCCCATTAGGCCCACCCCCTGCCCTGGTTCCTGTGCTCACCAGTATGTACAGCAGACTGGTCCACTCTGTACCACATCTCATTCAGCTCTCATACATGTCAATGGGCATCAGAGCCTAATTCAACCCAACCAGCCCCACTAACCAGCCCACACACATGCTGGCAGGTGCCACTCCCTATCTGGCCATGCCTGCCCTAGTCCTGGTTCTTATTTTCACCACTTGGAGTAGCACCCCAGAGGGAGGTGCTCACTGTTTCCCTATTGAGCTCATTCCCACTCCCAGGTCTTGGATTCATCAAGTGACTCTGCAGTTTAACTTGACAGAGTTTGCCTCCCATGTCAGCATCTGTCAGCTGATGCTGTGGCAAAGTCCAACCAATCCACCCCCATTCTGACTTATGCATGCATCACTAGGAACAGTCAACCCAGTTTGACTTTCCCTTGATCCAGCCCACATAGGTCAATAGGTGTTGCATGAGCCATGTGTAAACTGTGTTGGGTGTGGACCAGATTTGGCTGCGCTGAAGCACCCAACAATTAAAACTGGAATGGGCTTTGCCCTCTCCTGCATGAGATTCACATGTGCTGGTTGGGTGCTGCAGCCCAATCTGGCATAACTTGCCTCTCCTCGACATTTGCCAGAGGGTATTGTAACCTGGTTGGGTCACTGGCTCATGCTAGTGGGGGCTATAGCATAGCCCAGCCAAGCCTAGCTCAAAGATCCCCCAGTCATGGTATTCATGTGAATTGGATTGTGCTGCGACCCAACTTGGCCTGATCCACACTCCATTCTTGTGCTTGAATTCAGCAGTGGGTGGTATGAACTGGCCCAGCTTGGCTCGCCCCTGAGCAGTGCCAAATGTATGTTGGTGGGTACAGTTCCCTGGTCTAGTCTGGGCTGCTCCTTATCATGGTTCTTTTGCTCACCTATGGGGACTGTGTCCTAACAAAGGAGTTTCTCAATCTCCTCCATCAGAACCTCTTCCAGTGCCAGATCTCGCACACACCGTAGTCCATGGGTCAGCTCTAATTAGTCTACCTCTTGTCTTAGCAAGAACAGAGGCCTTTCCTGACTGGACTTTACCCATTCCAGTTTTTATTGTTGGGTGTTTCAGCCCAGCCAAACCTGGTCCACACCCAAACAGAACTTACACCTGGATCAGCAGGGAAAAAAACCTAGCCCACCCCATCCTATACCTACCCTGGTTCTCAGAAGCACCAGTGAGTGTTGAAGTCTAGCCCAGTCTGGTGCACCCTTGTGCCAAGGGACATTGCAGCCATGTCCAGACTAGATAGCAGCCCCAACTCTGGCTTTCGCACTCACCAGTGGGAACGACAACCCAGCCCATTTTGATTTCCTCCCTTGTTGAGGATCTTATCTAACTAAATACCTTTAAGTATAAGTTGATGCCTAAAATCTATAAAGCCAAGATCTATAAAGTTTAGATGGGTGAAAAGATTTTTTTAGACAACAGTTTGTGTTTCACCCAAACGTTTTCCCTTAGTGCTTTGCACTTCAAAAGTACCATGGGCTCGGTTTACTAAGGCAAAAATCTTAGAGTCACCTGCAACTTCTTTTGTCTCATGTGTAGCTTTTGAACAAATCCTGCTGGACATACCTTGCACGATATCTAAAATTTTAACATGTTCCTGCCTACCACACAATTAGAAACTGTATTATATTCCTTCTTAAATCATTACAATAATCTCTAGGCTTAATTCCTGCCTCGCCAAATGCATTCTCTGCATAGTCTAGAAGAATATATCTAAAATGTCATTTGAGTGATATCACTCTTTATTCTGGTTCATCTCTTATGCAGAATGTAATCCGAGACTTGATGCTTTTCAGGTCCTAAAGAGTCTGTCCCCATTGACACTCTAACTCACCTCACACCTTTTTTTGGGTACTCACTTTGCTCAAGAATGACTAACCTCCACATAACAGAAGTAAGAACTTGAAGCTTATACAAGTTAGGGGACCTTTTTCAGGTAATAGAATATAAAGATTAGATATGGAAAACATTGATTTAGGATAAGAGAACATCACAGTACATTTATAAACTTAAACTAAATAACACCTTAGTGCATTTTTATTAAATAATTCCCTGCTGCACTTAGGCACAATGGATGGTAGGCACATTTTTGGATTCTTACCCTGGGAAACTAGTTGCAGCTTAGGCAGCAAATGGCTGCAAACCACATAAATATATCCCGGTAAATCTAAACAAAATTAGTATCAACAAGATCCTAACAAGGCCACTGACCATTCCAATACTCCTTGACAGAAAGGAACAAAGCATGATGAAGGATAATGTAAAAGTAGAAAGATGCAGAAGATATAAGCAACTGTGCTTAATCTACAAGTTACCTAAATTGCCCCTCCCTCCGGCCCCCTGCAAATGTGTGAGCCTGTGAACTCCAGCAGGGCTCTTGGTAATGTCTGAGCAGGATTCTGATCCAGTGAGGGGTTCTACAGCTGAGCTTCATTTGTTCCAAGGTGAGTTTTCCCCTGATCCATACATTTGCTTTTGCCCTTCCATTCGAATCTTATTTTAAATGTCCCATTTGCAGCCATGCCTTTCAGCTTACTCTAATATACAAGTTGTGTGCTCTTACTTTTTCATCCTCGCCCCTACCTCACCTTTCTTCATGGTATTTATCAACCTCATGCCATATTACTCACACACTTATTCATGAGCTTATTTACATCCAGATAGAATGACAGTACTTTGATTGGAAAGACTTTGGAGGGGCTGGTATTGTGGCACAATAGGTAAAGACTCTGTCTGTAATTCCACATGGTTTTTGGTTCACATCCGGGGTGCTCCATTCAGATCCAGATACCTGGGAAGCAGGGGAAATGTCCCTCACCCACAAGAGAGAACCAGAAGAGGCTCTGGCTTCAGACTGGCCTGGCCCATCCGTGGTAGACAGTTCAAGAGTGAATTCAAAGTTCTTGAATTCAAAGTTCAACAATTCAACAATTCAAAGTTCTTTCTCTCTGAATCACTCCTTCTCTGTTTCTGTAACTCTGCCTTCCAAATGGATAAAATACATTTTTTAAATGAAATTATTTTGTATATGGGTAGATCCCCAGAAGCTAGAACAGTTTTTGTTGTATGATACTAATTCAACAAATATCTGTTGAAGGAAGACGTGAGTGTATTGCTTCTACAAATGTTCATGAAAGCCAATGGAATTAAACTATTTGACAATTGTGTGGGAACAGAAAGATCTGTTGTTATGAAGACATTAATGATTTGGTTCTGGCACCTCTAGAAACCTGCTTCCTGACAGAAAGGATATTTAATTGGAAAATACACAGGAAGGGCTTTGGCAGTGCAAGGAGATATTTGGCTGGATTTTAATTATGAATTTGTTAAAACTGGCTTGTACTCTGTGAAGAGGCTTGAATACTGTTCCCATGGTTTTACTTCATCACTGGGAAAAAACTGGTGACATTTTAAATGGTAATAGATGTTGGGAAGACAAATGGCACATTAAAACCCACGCACCATTGTGACATGCTGCTTCAAGCCCAGAACAACACTTCTTAGTGAAAACAATGTTTCATAGCTCACATAGTAGAGCTTCCTTTTCCTTGGACCCAAATTTGCATTGTCTGTTTCATGTAGACACATTTTTTTTTTCCTTTTAGCAAGAGCTGGAAAGCAGCCTCCTCATTGAAGCTATGCGATTTCTCAATTCTCCCAAGGAAGTCAGTCAGCTTGTCACTCACAGTGGTAGCTCCATGCATAAACTGACGTCATAAAAACATGAAGAGAGTGAAAGTATTGTACAAAAACTTTAAGACGAGAGAAAAACAAACCCTCTGGATACTTCACAATAGAACGGCAATGAACAGTACATGGCAACATTCCGAAGTTTCTCTGTTTTAAATTCATCATGAGAGAACTTCAAATTACTGGGTGCAATTTAAGCTTGCCAGTCTTCAAGTTAGCCACACACTTGAAATAGCTACTGAAAATTGAACAATGAGTGGCTGTTTTGCTTTCCTATCCTTGGACTAAGAGCTAAGGCAGGAAAGAAAGTGGCCTATCATACATTCATTCATTCAAGAATGAAACCATTGAGAACCTTGGGACCAAACAGTTTCCTAGACTTTGAAAAATTAGGTTAATTGTAATAAAAAATTGATGTTGGAAAGCAGAAAGTATTGTTCTTTAAATGGACTTTATCAAAACTTTAGATTCGCGGGGTCACCACAATTTCATAATTGTTACAATATATGTTCTCATCAAATCCCATATTACTATGATATTAAAGCAAAAAGAATAGAATCTATGTAGTTCACAGTTAAGCTTTTAAGAATATAATTATATGTTCCTTGCATTTGAATTTTCCAAATGCTGTATTTGGGAAATACATACCTGTACACTGTGAGTTAGAGCAAGGATGTAAAGTGGCTGACACTTGTATCTCATCAACAAGCCTTTTTGATGAAAACCAATGAATAAATAAGTGCTAAGATATATAGGTCAAGGGTGTCAGCATTCTGTGAGCAGAATACAGAAACTCTGACTTCAGAAACAGGAAGCAAGTAGCACTGGGGAGAGGTGTCACACTCTGCCTTCCTCCAGAGAATGATGCTGTTCCCAGGTTGGCAGTATATTCCAATGTCATCTTTCTACATTTTGAGTTTTCTTTCTATTGCATCTTTTGGAGGAATTGTAGTCTCTCCCTGTGTTGGGATTATTTTGGGGTACCTTTGAACAAGGAAGCCTGGTGTGGAATCGCTATTCACTCCTCCAAACTGATATTTTTCTCCTCCATTACCCCTTGAATGAGTTTGGGTCTCCTCAAACATGGCAGCAAGTTCGATATTGTCATTACCGTCTCCTTTCCCTCAGTCACTGTAAATGTGTGAGGTATTTTTGAAATGTTTCTTAAACCTGTCTGATTTCTAGTTTCTCACTGCTGCCTGGATTTCTTCCATTCAAAACTCAACATTTTTTTCTAATTATCTCTTCCTTCTGTTCCCAGGCCTCCAATGAATCCTCCAACACAAACATCTTGAGTGACTTATCATAAATGATGCTTATTTCTTGAAAATTTCTGCTAATGACCTGTTATAACACCGAGCAGTCTAAACAACTTAGCCGTATTCTGTAGTTTCTACAATTTTGATACTAATCTATATCCCTGGTGGCATTTTCTTATCCAATCTACTTTATACACTCAAAATTCTCATTCTCCTCTTCTCCAAACAAAAGTTCAATTATGATACAGAAACTCTCTGTACTTTAAATACACCAATACATCAAAATCCTTCATGCTACCATCTCTGTGTGACCTTCCACTTCCCACATAAAAAAGAAATTATCTTTTCCTATTTATCACAATTGTTATGTTGAATATAGTTCCATTTCTTTTTATCCTTACAATGCAGTCCTTTAAAGTGTTAGACATGCCTACTTTCCCCAGGTTCTCTACACATCTTGTTTTCTTTTGGACCCATTACAATGTGCTTTCATTTCCACCACTTCATCAATACTGCTCATTTTATAGCCGTGTTGCTCTACCTATCTGTCACTTCTGAGTCACCCTCCTCAATGAGGATATTGCATATTCCTTTCTTCTTGTAATATTTGTCCACTTACATTCTAGGCACAATTTCATAACATAATGAAGTCCAGGTTTCTCCACACCTTACTGAGCTTCCTGACAACTTCCAAATTTGGGAGAATCCCATGGTTCATTTTCTGGAACTTTGCTTTTTTCCACTTACTTCCTGAGTGACTTCTATGTGATTTTACTTATCCCAGCAACAAGCAGCACCTGATTCGCAACGCTCAGACCATGCATTTACTGGAGGCATCCTTGATATTTCTCTGCTTTGATCTATTTTGTGTGACTATAACGATATATCTGACACTAGATAACAAAATGAGATTTGTCTAAATGGCTGAGAAGTCCAAAGAACATGGTGCCGATGATCTGGCCAGGATTCCTTGGCTGCTTCATGGCACTGCAAAGAAGGGATAAAGAGAACTTCTCACATGCAGAAGAGGACAGAAAAGTCGGGTAGCCTGGCTTGTATATGACCAGCTTCCTTTTATATGAACTAAACAATGCCATGAGACAAAACCCACAGCAGCAACACTCTTCAACCACTCTTGAGGGTGGCTAATTTAATCAGTACTCACTAGGTCACTTATTAAGGTTCTACCAACTTGCCAGTGGCTTGACTACAGTGCTGTTTTGTCCCATACTCTGTGCTGGATCCATCAGTAAATCCTGAATCGTCTGCTTTCTTACTAGTTTCAGAAATTGATCATTCCTTCATTCCTTTTTCACTGTTACTGTTTTCTTTGAATCCTGAATTGTCTGCTAAAAGTTCCAAAGTGATTTCTTGACTTGAGTGTTAAAGTCCCACAATCTATACTCAACAGACAAGCCAGATTTAAAAAAAAAAAATCTGATGTCAGATTATACTCACCTTTTGCTTTCAAAATCTTAGCCTTGACTAGGATAGCAAAATCTTTCTGACCATTGATGGTTTTCTACTTTTCATATACTCCCCTACTGTCCTGTGCCTCCAGCCTTGACTGTTCCCTTTCTTTTCTTCAAATGTCCCAAGTTATTTCAGTATGCTCGACAAAAAACCCCCGACAGTATACACCACCAACTAGCCCTTACCTGGCATGCCCTAATCTCATGCCTCAACAGACATTACTAACACTGGAATCATTACATTTTCTATTGCCTCTGCATCCCCTTTCCCTCCAATGTTGTATCCAAAAGTTCAAGGACCTGTGTGTATTTTAGTGCCTAGGATAGTGTTGGGCATATGGAAGGAACTTGGTAGGTTTGTATTAAATGAATTCTTTTGTTTTTTTTTTTCTTTTTTTTTTTTTAATTCTTAGCTCTCAAGCCAGTTAATGGAAACACAATACCTGCACATCCTAATTTTTAGCAAAGCACAGAAAATCCTCTTCTATTTTAATTGGGTGTGAGGGTAATGGGGATGAGAAAGCTGAGGTTAGAATATTTTGAGAACCATTATGTGATTGTAAATTACCTTAAACAACTCTGTGATTTTCAGAGGAAATGAAGTCATTGTAATCCCTTAGTCATCAGTCAAAAAAAAAAAAAGTAGAACTGATACAAAGCAAAAAGTCATTTTGGCAGAATGGAATCAGAACATATTTTCCTGCTTTGAAAATGTTTCAACTTTATTTTTCAGTTGTTCTCCCTCAAGCAAACTTTGGTTCTCAAGTATACTTGTTCAATCATGATTATCAGTGCAATGATGTGCTCAACAGTGGCTTCCTGTGGTTTTCCTATTTTAGGCAACAACGACATTTACTATAGAGATTATACATGGATTACAATTCTGAAACATACGTTGTTGAGGGTTGCTTTTGGTCTCATAGTCCAAGGGAAAAGGTTAGAGTTTAATATTTTATAGCTCACAGTAGGTAACATATTCAACCTAAATGTGTGGCAGAAGCAATTCTTCAAAGTATCAAAGGGCATTGCTATTAGAGAAAAAGGAAATGTTAGTTTACTACTATGACTCTCAGCTAGGTTATATTATGTAAGCAGCATTTAAAGCAGGCTACCATTTTCCTAACTGTTTAGCTAAACACAGCTCTCATAATGCGAGATTATGTTTAATAATACCTTTATAATGTTTATCTGAAAATGTAAGTTTATAAGATGGCTAGGCAAGAGTATAATTTTTAGTCTACAAATACATTCTTGTTTGCTAATAATGATGTTTCTGTAAGTTCTTGATCATGTATTATTTCATATAACAAACTACAAGTGGATTTACCAAGCTGGTTTTTCTTTTTTCTTTGACAGCTTTCTTAAAACTGCGCAATTTATGTGTTGCTACTAATTTAATTAAATCAACATTTGGAAGTTATACAGCTGATTTGTCAGTGCTCTAGATTAGTGATGCAATTTATCTGACTTCATTAACAGGATTTTAAACACTGACAGTGTCACATTACTGAGGATTTATTGAATATTTCTGTTGGCAGAACACTTCCAATAATATCTTTTAACTTTAGACAATTCTTATTATAGATCTATAGACTATCACTTATCAGAAAGACTGTTAAAGCACAGATGCTTATAGTTAAATTCAAAGAGTGTCCAGAATTGGATTAAACACAGATTTCCAGTGGCACCAGCTGTTCTAACTGTCTAGCTCCTTTTATCTCCTTTGAAAAGTTTGCAGGTGTAACAAAAGCAATTCCATTAATAGTGTAGAGAAAAGAAACAAACCCACATAGCTCATGTACTACCATCCAGAGACATAGAAGTATTTAAAGCTCTTCTCTATCCTTAAAAAGGATGTGTACAGAGCTATAGGCATGCAGCCCAGTATTTGAGATAATCCATAGGATCCCTGGAACATATCATATTGCATGGGTTTGATCCCCGTTGTGTTTCCAATATACTTTCTGGCTATTGCACAGCCAGAGGCAATACAGTAACAGGTGATGCCTCAAGTAGCTGACTCTGCACCAACATGACAAACCCAGGGTGAATTCCCATTTGCCAGTAGCCTGGCCCAGTCTCTATTGTTGTTGGGATTTGAGAAGTAACCCAGGAAATGGAAGCTTCTCTCTTTTCTCTCTCTGTCTCTCTCCTTTTTCCCCTCCCTCTCCCACAATAAATAAGTAGAGAGATAGATACATTGGTAAGTCTTACAATAGGTATGTTAGGCAAACTATTGTCTTAATTTGAAGCAATTCGATTTTTCTCTCTTGAGGAAGGACATTTTTGTAAACATCAAGGAGGGAACTCTCTAACCACTTTGTAATGCCTTATCAAATCCTGAAATACCACATGAGCTGATGTTCTAAGAAGGCATAAAATTCTGACACAGAAAGTGAATAGAGTATTGGATGTGGACTGAATAAGTAGAGGCCAGCTAAGCAAAAGGTCAACTCTAATGATTTCAGGCTTATGCAAAAGTTAGGAACACTGGCCTTTCATCTATACATAGATTTTTGATCTGCAGAAATTACTTTTGTCTTTTTATTGAGGTGTATTTTCCTGACTTTAAAAGACCAAAACTATAAATCTGAGTTTGGTGCTCACATAAAGGATGCTTTAAGCTCTTCGGGCATGCATATAGCACCCAGTGCCCACAGTGACCTGGAGTTCCTTTGTCACAGAAATGGGGGTGGTCTGTGATTTTTGGAGGGTGGCAGGGGAGTGGTCTTTCCATTATTTAAAAATAAGTGGCTTTAAAAAGACTATTCATAATAGGAGGTCAGCACATAGCCACAATATATACACAAGCATCACAGAATATCCATGGGGTGGGAGTTGATTGCAACTATACAGACAAGACATAGATTGACAGCTATCTCATCCCCATATTCTCTGTTGGGATCTTTCTAAATTCAAGACATTGTTTGATTGCTTCTAAATTGTGTACAATATGTGTAAAGGAAATACAATATGTCACAGATCTACTTCTATAAAATTATTGCTTTTTCCAAAGATTATTCATTATTCCAGAAAAAGTTTTTCTGGAAAAAATGCGATCACAAAAAGATTTTCAAAAATAAAATTACCCATACTGGAAAGTAGACTAAAAGGTAGGATAGTAAGCAATTTCTGTATAAAAGTTGGTCCAAAGTAAGGAATGAATGAAATATGCTCCAAGATACCCTTGATTTAACATGACAAATAATTCAGTATTTTAAACTATGTTGTAGGTCTTCAGAAAGAGATTCTCCCTTGTAGTGTGCCATGTTCATGTTTGTTATCATCTTATTAAATTTTAAAAGATATTCTCTGAAATAAGGCACCAGGAACTACCTGGGCACGGTAGGAGGGAGGACATTTTCACCTTTAAATTGGAACCACTCATAATATATTTTTCATATTATTCTTGTGAAAATTAAGCAACACCATGAATGCATAGTGCTTACCATGGAGTTTGGCATATAAACATGCCCGATTAATGTTAGCTTGTGTTACAGTATTGTTACCAATATTACCAGGACACAGACAACAAGCTAATGGGGTTGGAGGCTGGAGTGACTAGTACAGGGATGACTCCAGATGTGGTGACATTTGAGTCTTCTAGCATGGAAATATATGCCAAAAGGTAGAAAGGCTCTCAAGATAAAGGAATTATTGTTACCAATAAGGTTGTAACAGTTAATTAAATTTGAAACCGCTTATCTTTTCCTTGCTTAGTACCAAAAGTTACTAAATGGCAGATACGATACTAGGAAAAATCTCACATTAGCTCAGAAATTTAAGGGCAAATCACTTAAAATATCTGCTCCTAGAAGTGAGGAATTACCATTTTCCTTTGCCAAGATATGGTGAGGAAGAGCTGTTTTTAGAGCAAGTTTCTTTCTAAATTAAAAATGGCTCCCATGAGAGTTTTCACTGCCAATAAGAGGCTGTGTGCGTTGCTTCTGTTTCACTGAGGAGCTACTAGCATTCAGAATCAATTCAGCTTAAGTCAGAGAGCCAGGGATATTTCTATTGAGACAGCAAATGAGAAGTATCATGTGATTTCTTCCCTCCCCTTGCAGTCTCTGACCCAAGAAAAGCAGCATAGACAATTTCATTAAGTACCAGCTGAATGAATTTAAACCAACTCTGCCATATATGCAAACCACAGGACACAAACTGGATGCTGTTACAGTCATTAAATTGGTGATACACTTAGAAAGAAAGGCAGCAGTTCACAACCGCACCAGGAAGACGGTGGTTTGTATAGGCACTCTTGGCTGTGTGTCCCAGGTGAAGTAAACAAAGTGAATCAAACAGTATACTTTATGTCCTAAAAAGTAATACAGACAACAATGAAGTTTGAATTATAGTTTGCAGCCAGCATGTTTGTGACAGGTAAATAATTATTTCTGTTAGGTCTGAAGGTTTTTATGTCTATTTTCAATAATGATAAAATGTATTCCATTTAAAGACACCTGTTCATCACAGAAATTCCTACCTGCCCTTCAATATGGGATCATACAAAATATAAGAAAAAAACCCTGAAAATTGTATAAGCGAAAACAGAGGAAATAAGCTATGCAGTACATTCATGAAGATGTCTGCTGACAGTCAATTTTTTTTAATATCGGAGAATAGGGGTTCAAGAGAATTTGATTGTCATCATCTTTTTCCAATAATGCAGGCCTGACCAAGGTCTGGCAATGTGGAACCCCTTGGAGCTAACCTGAAACAGCTCACAAATGGGTATCAACTATGGCTAGTGATGAAAATCAACCAGCCAGTGGCATCTGAAATTAGTAACAGTTCTGGAATGTTCATGTGGGTGGGCCAACTCTGCCGCTAAGTGTTCAGTAGACTAAACTTGTCCTAACCACCACTCTGTTTCTCCAGTTGGAATCAGCTTTGGTCTTACGTTATGGTTTGTATTCTACTTCTCCAGGTGAGTGGGCTGGCAGGCTGATCTGATTCAACTAATCTTTGGTATTCCCAGTGACTGCTTTTTAGACTTTCTTAGAAAGTGGTCTCTGCCTTTGTTCTTCCAGGCATTGGTGAAAGTTGTGCTCAACTGCAGGTTCTCACTGCTTTAGGTCATGGTTAAATTAGCTCTACTCTCCTTGTCAACATAACACAGCTGCTCAGATCTATGTTTCTGCTTTTTTTGTTTGCTTGCTTTTAATAAATGCATTTTATTTTTGATGATGCTTGCATAATTGAGAGGGATGCATGCCCATGTGAACCATCAGTTGGGGTGGGGAGGGTCGAGCACTTGGGGAAAGTAGATGACACATCTGCCTCCAATCTCCTTCTTTCTTCCTGTATCTGGGGAAAGTGAGGAAAGAAGAGGAGAGGGCCACTCCCAACAGCGCAACTGCGTCAGTACCCAGGATTGGGAAATGACCGACCACCCATTGTCATCCCAAGATCACAAATATGAGGGATGTTCCAAGGATACTGCTTAAGTGGGTTTGATAGTTCTGAGATGCTGTTGATTTCATTGCTCCAAGGTTGAGGAAATCCTTCCAATGTCCATTGGCTGACACTGTCCACCTTAGAGTGTCCATTTGCCCAGAAACTCTCTGTCAAAACTTGACCAGGAAAGCTGTCCAATTTGTTCTGCCTTCCATAGTGCTAGACATCCTCTGCAGGCAATGTCTGGTTGTCATGTTCTCCATGAGCATCTGAGCATGCTGTCCCCTGTACAGGCCTGCAACTGCAGAAACCCAGCTCTGACACATGCACTACACAGATCACAGATCCTGCAATTGTCACCATAGTTGGAGTTCTAAGTCTAGTGATCCAGTTTGGTGAGGAGCAAATAAACCTCACCAGAGGTGACCCCCAACCTGACTCCTCTGTGTGTGAGCCAGTGGTGGGTCCAACAGTCCATCACCCATACTAGCCTACACACACACACACACACACACACACACACACACACACACACACACACACAGGTAGTTGCAGTCTCCTAGTCAGCTTTGACCCAGCCCCATCTCACACACAAGTCAATAGATGCTGTGGCACAGCCTAACCCTGCCTACCACACACTTGGCTCTCATACATAGCAGTGGGAACTGCAGCCTTGTTGGAGTGACACCCAATAACCACAACCAGGCTGACCCCAAATCACAGTTCCTATACATGCTGGTATGTGCAGCAGACTGGTCCAGTCTGTCCTACATACCATTTGGCTCTTGTACACATCAATGGGCTTTGGAGCCTAACTCAGCCCAATTAACCCCACTACACAGCTCATACTTATGCTGGCAGGTACCACTGCATGTCCAGCCAAGCATGCCCTAGCCTTGGTTTAAATACTCACCCTTGGGTGCTGCAGCCCATCAGAGGGGTTGTCCACATTTTTCCTACGTCGCCCACTTTCAGTCTCAGATCTTGCACTTTCCAGGTGGTTCTGCAGTCTAGCCTAACAGGACTGGGAATGGGAAAGGCGGGGCTGGGCTTTGGCACAAAATATAAGAGCTGGAATGGATATGGACTGGTTGGGCAAGGCTGTTATGCCTGCCAGGACAAGAGCTGGGCCAAGTCAGGCTGGGCCAAGAATTCATTGGTGTGGTATGCATGAGATCTGCAGCAATAGGAGGTGACCTGATAGAGGATCTTGGGAAAATCTGTCAGGACAAAGTGCCTGCAAGTGAGTAGAAGAACCAAGGCTGGGAGCAGCCCAAACCAAGTCAGGTTATAATACATGTGGGTCAGGTCTGGGGGGAAGGTCTGACTGGAACAATTCATAGCACCCGTGACAGACATGAGAGCTAGGATGGGGTGTAGGGCAGATCAGGTTGGGCCACAACACCAGCCAATTCACAATAGGGTCTGACTGGGATGGGCTAGGCTGTAGCACCCACCAGCATGATCTGAAACTGGGGGAAGACCAGGCCGAGTTAGGCTAAAACACACTGGTGAATGCTGAGGTGAGGTGAGCCATGCCACTCTGGGACATAGCTCCCATGAGCACATGTAAGACCCTGGACGGGGATGAGCCCAGTAGCAGAGCCACTGCTCCAGATGGTGTGACAGGTGGGACTGGGGGAAGACCAGGCTGGGCAGGGCCACAAAGCCTGTTGGCTTGCATGAGCTGGGTTAGCGGAGAGAACCAAGTCAGACTAAGTAACTCTATTCACTGGTACATACACGTACAAGGGTAAGTGCAGGCTGGTCGTACTTTGCTGCAGGGTTGGCTAGCAGGTGCTGAAACTGGGGACAAGTCCTGTCAGGCTAGACTTTTTAAATCCATTTCATTCTTTAAAATGAGGGAGAGAGAGATCTCCTTTAAGCCGGGAGAGAGAGAACTTTCATCCTTTTGGTTTACTCCCCAAAAATCCAGAACTCTATCCAGGCCTCCTGTGTGGGTGTCAAGGACTGAGGTACTTGGTTCATCACCTGCTGATCCTCCAGAAATTGGGAAATGTGGAACTATTAGAAGCAGAGGACCTGGGGCTTGAATTGGGCGCTCCTGTAAGGGATGTTGCAATGTCAAGTGGTGACTTATCTGTTCCCTGTCTATGGACTATTGATCATCTTCTTTGTGAACCATTCCTACAGCTAGGTAAATTTGCTGGTTTCAACCTGAATTGTGGCCATATCATTGTCCCTTCAGGGAGATGATAAATTCACCCCAAAGCAAACACATGTTTTTGCTCCTGGGACCCTTAAAGTTCCCTTTTATGCAATACCTTTGGTCTGTAGGGAGTCTTACCTAAGATTCTTCACCTCCCACTCAGCAGGCAGCTGATGATATGATAAAAAAAAAAGCAAAACAAAACAAAACAACATTCTTTTATTAGAGTGTGATTCACATACCATTCATATACCATTCACATACAACATACCATTCACATACAACATTCTCTGTGTGGCAGACTAAAGCTCTTCCCAATCAGGACCAGGATTCTGGATTAGCAATTTTCTGTATCTGAGCCTTGCTTCTATCACTGAAAAAAAAAAGGAATGAAAGCAGAACATTAAATATCTGTAAGTTAGTGTTTAGAGACATTTTTCACTTATTATTTTAAAGAAAAAGCAGGTAGTGAAGGGAAGGAAGGTGTAGGGAGAGGAGAGCAAAGAATAGGAAAGAAGAGGAGGGGAGGGGAAGATAGGAGAGGAGAAGAAAGTAGAGGAGACAGGAGGAGAAGAGAAGAAAGGTGAAGAAAGGGGAAGGAGAAAGGTGAGAAGAAAAGGGAGAAGAAGGGGAAGAAAAGACGATAGGGGAAGGGAAGAGAGGAGATGAAAGGGGGCAGAGGGACAGGAGGGCAGAAAGGAGTATAGAAAAAGAGCGGAAGATCATTATCTGGTTGTGGATGGACTAGGTCGAAGCCAAGATACGAGAACTTAGTCCAGATTTCTCACTGGATGATCAAGTACCCAAGGACTTAAAACATCACTTGCTGCCTTCTGGGGTTTACATGAACGGGAAGATTAACTGGGAGGGGAACTGAGATTCATACCCAGGGACCCTGTGATGGCTTTATCCAATGACAGTTCCTAAAAAAAAAACCTGTCATCTCCATTATGCACCTTAAAAATGTGTTTGGCACAAATACAAGAGCATTGGAATGTATAATCAGCAAATTTTCTATTATTTACTAAATGCTATGAATATCTTGTCAAAACATTCCCTAAAAATACTGCACATTCTCTCAATCATGCTAAGAAAAACACAATCACTCAAGGAGGAATTTGCCTACAGTGTGACATTCTTCTAAATAAAGCCCCAGAGACACCATGTGAGATGCTAAGACCTGTTTTCTAAATACCAACTGGTCAAAGCTCTGTAATTTTAAAACCTCTGTAGGCCATATTTTCATTAATTATTGAAAACATTTTAAAAGATTTATTTGAGACATTTTATATATAAGAATATATATGTGCATAATATATATATATATATGTATATATATGCAGAAAGAGAGAGAGGAAGAGATTTGTAACGACTGGAGTTGTGAAAATGCACCCATGGACTTCTATGTGGGCACAGGGGCCCAAGTCCTATTGCTACATCATTAGTCATGGGAAAATGTCAATAAATGTCTGACTAAATGCAAGTAAAGTTTACTTTTAACCTCTTATTTCTTCTTTACACTTTTCACTTAATCCAACTTATCTTCTCCATCTGAATTGCCACATCCACACAGTAACTTTCCCTATTAGTATTGAAAATGTCATAGCTTTAATTATTTTTAAAATTGTTGTCAGGCCAATAGAAAGAGCACGTTCATTGTCTGTTTCAGGGCTGAAGCAAGTGAAACCAGGGGCAATCCACAGATCCCCTGTGGGCGGCCAGAAGTACTTGGCCATCACTGTTGCATCCCATCATGTGTGTTATCATGAAAAAATATATATATGTATATATATACATATATCAGATTCAAGGCTGGAGCTAGGAATAGAACCTATATACTGTAATAGGGGGTGAAAATGTTCTAAACAAATTCTAAGCCATATATACCTGCCCTTTAGTCCTACTTTAAATTCTTTGTGAAATGTCCTCCTTAAACAAAGTTTTCCCGTTGCTGGTAAGTATACTGTGTGAAGTTAAAAGGTCATTTGTTTCAGCAAGATGCTGGACAATAAGATGCTGGACTCTATGCATGGTACATGCTTGCAATGAAAGAATCATGACTGGATTTGAACTGTAATGCTGCCACAAGGTGGAGGAATCCACCATGGAGGGGAGGGTATGGGGAGGGGTTGGCGGAATCCCAGAGCCTATGAAACTGTGCCATAAAATGAAATGAAATTTTTTTTAAAAAAAAAGAAAGAAAATGAAAAAAAAAAGAAAATTAAAAGTCTTTCAAAGTTTAAGTTTAAAACAAGGCCATTTATTTCAACTCTTTCCTTTTATACCTGTGTATCATTTAGTCTCTTTCTTGACCTTTTTTGTTTTAGCCACATCTGTGAAATAAGCAAGTAACCCTATATCCTTTAGTGGTTCAGTTTCATTGCTGGGCCCTTCTTCTTATCATTCTTTAGGTGTCGGACTTTCTTTATAACAATGACTTATTATTGACCACTACTCTTGCCAAAGAGCTCCTCTCTGGACTTTTTTTCTCCTTCAACTTATCTTTTTCATTCCAGGTGTACAAAGTTTGGTTCCTACAAAATCATACTCCCCACCAAGGGAAATTAGCATAGAAAGAGGCTCAGCTACATGTTAAAGACTGGGATCCTGTCCTGAATGTCACTAATTAGTTCTGCATACATGCAAATGACATGCACTTCCTGTCTTTTAGGTGTGAAATGGAACTAATAATGCTATCCCATCAACTTTGAAACTTGAGAGTTAGGATGATGAAAGCAAAGGGTGGGAAGTATTCAGTGTCACAGAAAGGCAGTATATTGTGATAAATGAACACATTAGCATGGACTGCTGTGTAATCCGTCCCAGATAAGTCCTGGTCTTTTTAATCAGCCCTTCAAGTGACAAATTCCTTAATCAAAAACAATGGCCCTCTAGGTCTTTGAACACTCAACTCATCTGGTGAGGGAGATGTTGCAGTTAAGCCAGGAGCCTTGAGACACCACTCAATTATATTCCAATATACAATTTTATGGATGACACAAAGGGGATTTGCTTAGATTTGGTTTTTTTTTTTTTTTTTTTTTTTTATAAAACTGCACCAGCTAAACTTAAAAATACTGTGAAAGGCACTCAGTATGCAAGGTCAATGAAATAGTTTGAACAGTATCCAGAAGCTGGGATGAAAAGGAACAAGACTTAACTTTAATCCTGTAAGATTATGTTATACAATGAATAGTGATTCTAAAGAATTGAATATTGTGAATCAAAAATAATCCCAGCTTAGGATGACATAATGAAGCCTTTGATACCTCTGAAAAAATTGTCCAAAACTAAGACCCAAAGAAATGGATGTTCCCATTCTCAAATCATTATGGGGCTATAGCAACAGAGCTGTCTTTATCTAAATACTGAATTATTTTTCAAGAAAATTCAGGTTTGCCATTTAACTTCCCAGAACCTTATTTTCTGCAATTAGAATTGAGATAACCTAAATCACATGTTTGTTTTGAAAATTGAATAGTAAAACACATATTAAAGTAGTATGCATACATAAATATGGCACAAATATTTTTTGCTGACATTTCAAAACATCAAGTGCCTGTTCATACATTTTATATTACATTTTTAATTTTCTGTAAATTTTATGCAATATAATTCTTTCTCTGCAACCCTACAGCTGTGCATATTAAGTATATGATTTTTATCTTTATTTTATATTCCAACTTACTCATTTTCACCTTATAGAAAGGCAGATAAAAAGAAGAAGAAAAGAGATCCCATTCAGTCCCAGTTCACTTCCCATATACCTGTAGAAGCCGGGGTGGGGTTAGGCTGAGAACTGGAACCCGGCATTGTGCAGAATGTTCTCCACCATATGCTCTTAAAATTAATCTTCTTTACCTGCTTTAGGTTCAGCGGTTGCTGAATCTCAATTTGTTAAACTTTAATATATTGAAATGCTTTAGACAGTGAGACTATGTAGATTTTTATTCCCTAGGGACTATTGTAATGACTTTTCCTTGATGGTAGATACTGGAACCCATGAAAATCTGAATAATGCCCCCTAGGTATTTTATATAGAAAATGTTCCATTTTCATTGGTTGATGAGGCAGCAAGCATTCCAGGTAAAATAGGAGGCTATGTAGCAAGGCAGAAATAGTGGCTAAATTAACTCAACTTTTTTTGAAGCTGTAACATTTATTTCTTCTGTGATTGTATAATACTCAGTTTATATCCCTGGACTTCAAATTTCTTCACTGTAGAGATGGTACAACTTGCTTTGTGTTCATCTCAAAATTATGCAATAACTGTAAATTCCTGGGAGTTTTTCCTATTGGCCGGATCCCGAGACCACCGATGAGGTGTGGCAATGGTGTTCTTCAGCTGCAAGAACCACTGGGGACAGTCTGATGGAGCATACCCATTTATTGTAAAGTGAGCACAACTTATACAGACTAGGAAAGGGAAGGGCTTAACGGAGGTCCACGACGGTTCTCTCACCCAACAATGACATTGTAACTGGCCAGAAAGCATAGCTATCTCTCTGGACCCTCCAACCAAGTTACAGGTCGTGTTCTGCACGCAGGCTGGAAGCTATGCCTCAAGTCACATTCACCACCAGTGCTGGCAAGTAGGCTGTGGGTGGCATTTGACTTCATTAAAGTTGCTTATCAAGGAAGTTCTAGCACAGCTCCTCTGAGGACGGAGAAGAGAGACTGGGGGGCAGCCCACGGCTCTTGCTGCCTGTCCAGTGAATTAGTCTAGGCTGAGGTCTCAGCCAACACTGCTGTCAGGGGGTTCCCCCGGGTCGATGGTGTGCTGATGACCTCCCACATCGGCTAAGCAGGCAGCTATCCAGGGACTGATCTCCCACAGCAAACACTGGGACTTTTACATTTACAGTTGGTGGTATAGGTGGTATTGATATTGCTTGCCTTCAGGTAACTGAGGCTTCTAATACCATCTTAAATCATTTATCTTAACAGTTCAGGGTCATGTGAGATATTATTCACATAAAATTTTATATAAAAACTTTATTTTATTCTCAAAAGTAACATATTAAGAGGAACTTCATATCACTTCTGTAGATGGAGCACAAATACCTCTTTGAAAATCAAGGGTAACTGTAAAAGGACTTAATAAAAATATCATTCAATTCTAGCTGCATGATAGTTCCTACTGTGCTTATGATAAGCTCCCCTCATTGAATTCAGAGATGGATGTGTGTTACAAAGTCTCCAAGTATTGTTCTACCTTCACACAAAACTTTCTACTGGATGCAAATCAGAGGTATTGAAAGAAAGCTTTTAAGAGGTTGGCTTTCTGTCTGTCATCTCTGTTATTTTTGAAATTACTTAAAATTGTCTTGCCTGCCATCTATCAGATTGATCTGCTGTTTCTGGGAAATTTAGTGCAGCGTGAAGCTTGGTGGACTATGAATCCATGGTCTTCCACATATTCTGGCATAGCATCTAATCCATTCTTCTTGCTTCCTGAATTTCCATTGCGGATATTTAGATCTTCTATTTTCAAGTATCTTTTTCTTTTTAGAAATACTAGTCAGTGTATTTTACTATGCACAAATAAGTTATAAAACTTCCTCTAGTAAATATCTAAGGGTTTCTAGATGTTCATTTCCAGAGGAACTATCTTGTTTGCCATAGTCTATAAATAAGGTCATTCTGAACTTCTGTTGGCAATTCAAGCCATTGCCAGACCTATGGGGAACTCAGTGAATTCATGTTAATACTGCTGTAATGGAAAACTATATGCAATGGAGTGAGCAAAATTATCAGATATTCATGAATAATAGGCCACCCCAACCTCCTCTGTTAAAGTGCTACAAAATATCTTGATTCATAGTATGTTTTTACAAAGAAAAAGAAAAAAAAAGCGATAGATTATTATGCTTTCAACAAGCTTTTACAAGCATACCAGCAAAAACACAGCATGAGAAGAATTTAGGAGAGCATTAAGGTTACAATTTATCAGTTCTTAGTGATTTAATAATTATTTGACACTCAGGCCTTGATAATGTCCTCCAATCTTAAAACTAGTCACTGGAGTTGGTGGGTGACCCTGGCCTGTGCTTATCGCCACAGAGTTTAGATTCCAGCTTTCACGACTAGTATTAATGTGAGTGTGTGTTATTCAAGTGTACTAGTGCAGGTAGGTCGGTGGTATCTGAGTTCATTGAAATACATGTTCTTATATATTCAATGACTCAGCACTCCCTCCCATTTTTCACTGAGTATTAGAATAAAATAATGCCTTTGCATCAACCCTTTACATTTAAGACTCAAGATTAGTGATTTCCTCAGGCAGAATAAAGTGGGGTCTTTCTTCTCTCATATCTTCCCTGGGTGTTTGTTCAGGCACAAGAACGTTTACCAGCTCACTTCTATCCCATGACTATGTACCCACTTGCACTGTAATCCCATGTAAGTTCCCAATAATACTTCCCTTTCTTCTCCACATTTCCTGTCCTAGGAATCTTAAGTTTTGCTAATGGGTATATACCAAAATGACCTTTAATACACAGGATTTTCCCCAGATCTCTGCCAATCTATTAACATGTTTTTTTTCAGATTAAAATAATGCAACTTTAGGAAATCTGAAAAATCTACTACTTTCTATAGGCTCCTAACCAAGTCGTTCTGTCTACCAAACCCAGTCTTCCGATCCCTAGATATCAGCATTATCAGTATATTGACTCATAGGGGGGAAAAGCTGTAAAAAAATAAGGTGAATATAACTTACTTCTTTCAAACAAGCTCTAGTAACTTTATCTTCAAAATGAATTCTTGCAGTAAGTTATCAGTATGAATGTAAATTAGTTATGGTTTCTTTCAGAGATTGTAAAAAAGAGAGCAGGAAAGAAATAATGAGAGAGACTAAGAGAAAGAAAGTGAAAGAAGGGAGAATAATGGAAGCATCATTATGTTCCTAGAATTTTATCCATGAGTTACACGGAATCTGTTATCTCTATTAACACCACATTAGCATGAAAATTGATGAAAATTCTGTTGTAATTATGCACTTATTGTGACCCTGAGGATCTAATGTATTAATAAACTCTGAAAGTCTAATGGGCAAATATCAGTAACAGCCTAAATAATCAGAATGTGTTGGGCTGAAAGGTCATTCCACTTCTATTTTAGCTAATGTGAGACAGCTTCTGCCCACATGTGGTCTGCGCTTTGTAAGGCAAACGCAGCAGAAGCAATTTATTGTCTTCTAAACTGATGTAATCAGAATAATTCATCACCAATGAATTAGTTAATTCTTATTATGTATTAGTCTCAAAAATACTCTCACATGAGGCATCTTTATATAATACCTGAATTTTAATAAAATTCACCCAATAAAAATAGATGATAAATACACACAAAATTCTTTGGTTCTGCAACTCACTCTCCCCTTCCGTTCTTCCTCTCTCACCTGTTGTACAATTTGTGTGTCTGGAAGTTGAGAAGTTGCTAATGATCAGAATGATTCACATGGCCTTTCCCCGGAGTTAATTCCTGTGATTATGAGAAATGCTTAGTAGACTACGTGGCACAAAGCTGAGTTTTTGTAATGGTAGAAAAGATTATTTTTGAGCTTCCTATCCCTCAGGTTCAACTTGCTTTAGGTCCCAAGTTACTTGGATTGTATCATCAGCAAAACATACAGTTCAGATGCGTGGAGTGTCTCCCAGCAAAAGCAGGAAAAAGACCCTTGAAGAAGAAGCATGGCCAGTAACCCTCCCATCATCATCTTTGAGGTGGCCTGTGCCCTTGGGCTCTACATCAGCGAAAACAGTTTTATTCAGTTCTGTCTCAGGTAGGCTGTACATTTTCTTTGAAAAAATGAAAAAAAAAAACAGAGAATAGGTGAAATGAGTATTTTTCTCAAAGCCATGTAAGTTAGTGACTTGTTATGTATATTGTCCATGGCCATAACTACCCAGTGGTACTTCCAAATGCCCCTTTCATATTTTACAAATTACATCATTTATGTTCTAGTCAAAAGAGAGCTGAAAAAAAAACTGGTTTTGTTGATGTAAAAGTCAAAATTCCATTCAGGTCTTATATTTTCACGCAAAAGACTTACAAAAAACTACAAAAAAAATAATGCTTATCATAAAAAATTTCCAGCCAAGTATTTTCTTCCTTATGATATTGGAAGTTTTGTGAAGGAAGTATTCCGTAAGTATATTATTCCACTTTCGACTTTGTGACCCTTTTCTGCATTTTAATCTTCAAAGTGTTTTTGTTGCTCATAAAATAACATTTGTAAGTAAGCAAAATTTACTTTGTATTGACACAATGCTTAATTTCTGTGTTTATCGATTTACAGTTTGCCTGTGACAATAAAGAGAATTTTCATGCTGGCATTGACACAAAGGTTGAAGCAGTGTATTGAACTAGTATAAACAATACATTTAGAACAGCAGGTTCCTCAGAAAAACAAAAGTCTCACTTCTCAGGAGACTTTGTTTTTCAGGGAAAAGGAAGAACATATCGAGCTATTTTAGTTATTATTGCGACAAAACAAACAAACCTGAAACCTACTGTTTTGAACATTTGTGAGTATAAGCAATTTTTAAAATGATTCTCCGAGTTGGTCATCTGCACAGTTCTATTGTGGATTTCCTCCCTCACCTGACTGAACTCATAATGAGAATTAAGTTAGCGGCAGTCTTATTTGCATTTATCAATTTGTTCTGGCTATGAGCTATCACCTGGCAGGTGGGCTGTCACCACCATAGCAGGGTAGTTCAAAGTCCCAAGAGGATAAGGGAAGGAATTGCCTGGTCTCAGAAGCCTATAAAGAATTTATGGTGGGCCCGGCGCGGTGGCGCAAGTGGTTAAAGGTCCTCGCCTTGCACGCCCGGGATCCCATATGGGCGCCGGTTCTAATCCCGGCAGCCCCGCTTCCCTTCCAGCTCCCTGCCTGTGGCCTGGGAAAGCAGTCGAGGACGACCCAAAGCCTTGGGACCCTGCACCCTCGTGGGAGACCCGGAAGAGGCTCCTGGCTTCGGACTGGCATAGTATCGGTCCGTTGCGCTCACTTGGGGAGTGAATCATCGGACGGAAGATCTTCCTCTCTGTCTCTCCTTTCTGTATATCCGCCTTTCCAATAAAAAAAATAATAAAAATAAATCTTTAAAAAAAAAAAAAAGAATTTATGGTGATGCAATTGCCATGTTTCCTTCTTCATTACAGCTCCGAAGAACAACCCAGAGGAGGGTAAAAAAGCAGACTACAAAAATTATTGGTCAAGCAGCAAATTTACATTGCAAAGGGCAAGGGTGTAGAGGGGAGTGGTTTCTTCCTTCCCTTCTTCCCTTCCCTTCTTCCCTTCCCTTCTTCCCTTGCCTTCCCTTGCCTTCCCTTGCCTTCCCTTGCCTTCCCTTGCCTTCCCTTGCCTTCCCTTGCCTTCCCTTGCCTTCCCTTGCCTTCCCTTGCCTTCCCTTTCCTTTTTCTTCTGTATTTCTATATTTTTAAACCTTTGAAAAATTTTCCATAATACAGTTCCATAGTCACAGGGATGTCCCCCTCTAACCCTCTTTCCCCCCAACTGTTTTCCCCCATGTCTTACAATAGTATGATCATTCAGCAACAGTTCCAAGTCCAACATTCTGCTATTTAGTGCAATATGGCAATGTAGCTATAAGCCATGACAACATGCCAGTTCTATGTGGATCATTCAGATAAAATTTTATTCTCATGCTCTTAAAATCCTTGTCACTTTCCCAAGCCATTAGCAGGCAACTGAATTGGAAACGAACCATAGCCTGAATAAGGTGCTGATGTCACATAACCCAACTTTATCTGCTGTGCCTCAATGCCAGCCACGTTCTGTAGCATGTTCTTCTGCTTTCCCAGGCCATAAGCAGGGAGGTGGACTGGAAGCAAGCACTCTTAGATCATATAGACACAGCAGGCGGGGGCTTAGCCTACTACACCACAGTGCCAACCCCAGAAGAGTTAGTAATATATACATCACAGTCACTTCTTATACTATAAGAATGAAAAATTATAATTATATTAAAAACAAATTCCAGGGATTTTCTCCAATGTTAAGCACAATTGAAAATATCTTAATTGTCATCATATGACATGTAAGGTAGAGGCTGTACTTCTGCATGTGACAATCTCAGAAGGGGGGTATCTGGCTGATGTCATTTTAGATTCATTACATTTGTGACTATTTTTCTCTGAGAAGATTTTTCTCATCACAAAACTGTTGATGTTGTCAGACATTTTGAGTTGAATATAAAAACAATTATGGGTATGATTGGGAAAGTTGTAAGTGTCATACATGACCTGCCTGAGGGACAGGAAATTGAAAATAAGTTGTTTACTTTTATATCCTGTTACAAAAGGAGTTTGAATGGCATGCTATTAATTTCTGGAAATAGAAATGTCCAATACAATCAATTGTAACCAGCCTTCCCTACAGTAGGTACAGATCTGATCCAAGTTAGATCAGGCTGCAAAACCAAATTATTATTTCAAATCAGCTTGAGCAAGTAGTGCTGCATTTTAGACATCATAAGCATACGAAACCAGGAATTGTACACAACAGAAATCTAATGGTAGAAGATGAAGGGAATGGGAGGAAGTTGGAGGAATATCAGGGAAGTTCTAGTCCTACAGGGAGAGTTTCCTTTGGAGTGATCTAAACAGATGATACACTGAGCAAGCAAATTTGAGTTCTAGCAATTAAGGTCTTGGAACTTTGGACAGCTAAAGTCTATTCTTGATTTTCTCTTTTAAGGATTTAGGGAGAGGAACCTGTGCTGTACTGATTCTTGTGTTGATTTCAATGTAATAAGAAAATAATTTGTTTTCTGTTATTTATTGCTTATGACTATAGTGTCTACAACAGTAAAAGTGTGGAGATTGAAAAGTTGAGTGAGGTTGGAGTGTAATGAGCACAGAAAAGGATGACCTGTCAACCTCAGCACGCCGTGTAACTCGAGGCACACAAAATGAATTCAAAACATCAATGTGAAATCGAATTAACAAATAAATCTATTTCAGTGCACACATGCGAGAGACAGGCAAGGTTTTACATGGTAATCATTTTCATGAACGCTTTGGGGACTCTCTGATGAATAGAGGTCAAGGATCCCGCCAGTAGCCTACAGATAACACTCCTCAACAAAGAATGTTCCTGTTTAGAAGCTCATTCATGGACCTGGCACTGACCTTCCTCCTCCTCCCATTGCTAGCACCCCATATGGGTGTCAGTCCTATACCTGGAGACCCAAGTCTGATTCAGCTCCCTGAAGAGAATGCTTTAAATTCTTTGGGCCTTGCATCCCTGTGGGAGACCCAGAAGAGTCTCCTGGCTCCTGGATTCAGACCAGCTCAGCTCTGGCATTTACAGCCATTTGGGAAGCAAACCAGTGAATGAAACATGTCTTTCTCTTTCTCTCTGCAAATCTGCCCTTCATATAAAAATGAGTGTATCTTTTTTTTTAATATCAATCATGGAGGCTGAGAACTTTCAATTAGTTATTTTTCTATCTATAATTGCATATATAGGTATATGAATTATGTTTTATCTTTCATTTGAGATGTTTACTTCTCTAATTACATTCTTAATTGTTTGCAAAGACCCATTTGACACATTGCTCCTACTTTGAGAGAACAAATACAAAATAAGAAGTAAAGGATAGTGGCATACAGCATAATTAATAAATATTTGAGATATGTTAAAGAGATGGAAAGCAAATAAAAAGAACTCATCCACAAAATAGCTCATTTTTAAACTCACAGGAAATGTCAGGTCTTATGACAAGTTTTGAAGAATGATACTAGCAAGGCAAATTCATAAATCATCTCTGGGGATTGCGATTAGTTTTGATTCTCATTTGTCAGACCTAGGAAATAACCAAACTGCAGTGAGTAGTTGTTTGCACCCCTTGTTTTTCAGAGCAGAAAAACAAAATCGATCTGTTCTCACAGTTTCAAATTTCCATTTGACAGAAATAGCAAAAAAAATTAAAAATTATTTACTAAATCAAAGTAAGTGGGAAGTTTCGGGGAAAATCACTTATGCCTTTCAATATATGCTTTGGAAACTTAAGAGCTGATTAGTTATATGCAGTGTTAAAAATGCACTAATAACTATGACAAGTCTCTTTCAAGGTGTGCAACTAAGTAACTCCAAAGGATCGTCTATGCCCTGAATTCGCTAGTGGTAACAAGTAAGATTTTTTACTTAAACCTTTTCTTTAGAAAGATGCCAGCCAATGAAAGGGACAGCTTTGTACATAGAGCATCATTTGTACCTGCTAAGAAGCTGTTAAAAACTGATTTGCAATCACTACCCATTAGCTGCTAGTATTCTACGATCAGTATTCCAAGAGGCAGTGAGTGTGGGCAAGGGAGGGACCAAAGAGGAAGTGATGAAGTAATAAGCAAGCAGCACGATTACTAATCTAATCTTCCATCCACCAATGCAACTCTCCTGATTGGGATTGAAAACAAAAAAATTCTAGGGTGGCAAAATTTTTATGAAAGTTGGGATGAACAAAGGCTCAATTGTTGTAATATTTGTTAAGACTGAGACTAATTAGCCTTCTTCTTTTGGAAGCAAAGAGATGCTCAGGCTTTCGCATACGCATGTCTCCTGTGGGTCTTGAACTTTCTGATTTGTGTTTGCTGACATGCTTACTTGTACTCACTTGAATGAAAGTTTGAAGATATAGCTCAAACAACAAAAGAAGTCAGGAATGAAAGTTTGCTTTGCAATTTTAAAAATGAGGAAAGAAAAAAATGCCCTTGCTCTATCACAGTGTCTGATGGTTTTGAAAGAATTGCAACTATTAAATGCAAGTTTAAAAGTGATTTTATTGCTGAAGCATGAGCTACATGCTTTGGAAACTCCTTGACAGAAACGTACCATATTTTATGGAAGAATGAGAGATTAATCATTCTACACTCTTTGATAGTGTTCTAAAATAATCCTGGCAGCTTGAATGTCCCCAAGTAATGTTGTTGTCAGGAGGGTGCCAGGGACTTGACAGAACAAGCAGAAACATCATCAGGGCACCTTGTAGTCTCTCAGAAGAACAACAGCCACACGCGAACATCTCTGTAGTTCCAAGCAAAACAATAGCAAAAAGAAAGCAATAAAAGGACCCTGCTTGCCAAATACTGACTACCAGTAATAAATTGGTTTGTATGCATGTGTAAGAAGTTCACAAGAGTCGGCTGACATCCTGCACATGCAGATGGATGCAAGAGGCACCAGAACATGGCAACTCTAAATGCTGTACCATTTGTACCTACAGGCTGGTGTGGCCTCGGGGAAGCACTAGGAGCAAGTATGACTCAAGAAATTCATAAGTTGGTTCTTGATTCATACTGATCTTTTAATCTTCACATTCTTCAGTCATTTTCATTAACTGTCAGTGCTAAGTCAGTTTCTCGTGAAATGTCACAGATGTGGATGTTAATGTATTCTTTGTAAATTGTGCTTATTTTTCAAAGGAAGTGACTCTTATCTTTGATATCTTAAAGAGGACTTTTATTCCAGAGATTAATCAACATGCATCAAATTCCATAGCCATGGGTAGATTTCACCTGGAATTTAAATGGGAATCATGACTTTATATTAACTTAGGCTTTTATCTTTGGAGAAAATGTCTGATTGACTACCACATGTTTAAAGAACAATGTAAAATCCTTGCAAATATAAAATTCTTAGCATAGGATAGTGACAAATATTTCACATTGCTTATTAAGCCCACCTTCATTCTATTTAAAGGATTTTTGTCATGGAGTCCCAGAGCTGGAAACATACCTCCATCTGTCATGTGCTCTATCCTGCTGTCACACAGATGGTGGTCTCACATACTTTACTCTGTCTTCAGGGCTTTCTTCCTCTGTGCCAATGCCAGTGTGAATATAAAAGTTCCTATATATGGAGAGAAAACAGCACTTCCCAAACCCTATATTGCTGATGGATTTTTGAAATCTTCAATTATTACTCCCTTTTGATTTTCCGGTGATTAGAATAGAAACTTTGAGTTAAGTCCATGGTGAGACAGGCCAGAGTAAGATGAAAAAGGCACTAGAAATTACTACTGAGGTGAGACAAACCAGGGATGTCTCTCTTGTAAAGAAAATTAGTAATTTTGGAAATCAGATAAAGCAAGGTCACAACAAAAATCATGTAGGTATGGGCTATCACTGTACAGCAGGCTGAGATGTCGCATATGATGCCAGAAACTCAGATCAGGGTGACAATTTGAATCCCAGGTGTACTGCTTTATATCCAACGTCTTGTTATTGTGACTGCAAAAGCAGTGGATGATGACCAAAGTGGGAGAGCACTATGGAGTTCTTGTTTGCTGGCTTTTGCCTGACCCACACCTGTCTGTTGTGAGAATTCAGGAAGAAAACCGTAGATGACAGGGGTGTGTGTGTGTGTGTGTGTGTGTGTGTGTGTTCCCTACTCTGTCACTCTATTTTTCAAATAAATACTTAACTAAATGTTTAAAAAAAGAATAATATAAGTGAAAAGCTGATTGTAGTAATACTTTTAATGTCCCGGAAAATATCCTAATTCTCATAACGTGATTATGTCACATTTTATGCCAAAATGAGGGTTGTCATTGTGGTTCATTTAAGGACCTTGTTTCTTTAGAAAGCATATTCTGGATTATTATCAGGTAGGCACATGCTAAACCCAGAGTCCTTAAAATGAAGAATCTTCTGGATGTCGTAAGAAGGAAGAGTCAGAGAAAATCAAAGAGACACATGACGGTGGACGGGTAGTCAGAGGTGTGAGGTGCAGTTCCGAAGATGCAAGCCAGTTGTGTGAGCCAGGGAATGTGGTCAACTGTGAAGACCTGGAAAAGGCAGGAAGCAGACTCTCCCACAGGGTCTTCAAGGAAGAGCAAAGCCCACAACCACCTCAATTTTAGTCCAGTGAGACCTGCACAGACATCTAGCTCTTAGAATTGTCAGCTCACATAGTTCTGCTATTTCAGGTCTCTAAGTTTGTGGTAGTAGCTATAGTAAGATTAGAGAACTATAGTTGGTTTATCCTTGACAATACTTTCTATTCTCTAGATAACATCCAAAGTGAGCCTGTTAAAAAGGCAGATTGTGCCTGTCTTCTACACAGAAGCCCCTAGCCATCCCATCTCACTCAGTTTTAAGTCACAGTCTTAATAAGGGCATCCCAGGACCTTTGCTGTGAAGCCTTCCTTTCTCCAGATCTTATCTCCTACCCTTTTTAATTCTGTCCTAGCCATAGGGACAAGCTTGCTCCTTCTAGAAGCTGCCAGGTGTGCATGCATCTGCCGTGGGATGTTGTACCTGATATCTCTCTACACGGGAATCTCGGAGAGTTGTAAGATTCCATTCTGAGCCTTTTTAGGTCCTTGCTCTAATGATACCTACTTAACTGAATTTTTCATGACCACAAATAAAGAAGAAGTAAACCATCCCATTCTCCCCCTCAGCATGCCAATCCAATTTCCTTGCTTTATTTTTGTCATAGATTTCATTGCTAATTTATGTTGTTCATTATCTTTCTTCTTTTACTAGAATAGAAGCCTCAGTAGGGCACGCAGATTTCTACTTTGTGTATTGCTAACCTATAGCGTTTAGGACATTACTGTCCCATATTTAATGCACAATACACATTTATTGAACAAATTCACGCACAGAGTATACAATTTAAAAGAGGGGAATGGCCTTGACTATTCTTCAACTATTGATGTCATATCACTTATACTCAGTGTGACCTAGGTATTGATACTTTTAAAACAAAATGCGAATTTCAGCATAAACAAGGAGTTTCACAGCTTATCCCCGGCTATTTAGACTCATCATTAGTTTCCCTATAACCCAAATCCTCAACCTTTCAATTTATTTCTCAAAACAGCATTAGTACAAGGTATGCGTTCCTGTCACTGATTTTTTTCCCTTTTGCATCACTCATGAGTTGCCTTTTCACAGTCACTTCTTACGTTGAAGCACAATTGACTTGTAATTTGTCAGAACATGCAAAAAAAAAATATTTCTTTTCCCAGATTCCTTTTTTTCTTCCTCCATTTATTTCCATTTCAACTTCATTAAAATGTGTCACATCTTTTCTGGAGTTAGATCTCTCATGCTCTCCCCAAATCAATATGCCCACCATTTACTTTGGGACTGTATTGATTCACTGCTCCTGGTTTAAAGAGCTCATTACTGTGTTGGCATTTTATCACAAAACTTTAGAATTGAGTGTTGTCACTCATGCACAAGAACACCCTAGGCCTTTCTGCTTTCTACCACTTGAACTCATTTTGTCTTCATTTAGGAGTTCTGCTAAAGGTTACTTTGTTTACCTTATATAATATTCTCATTATTTGACAAGAAGAGTCCTAGTTGGGTTGGTGATGGAGGCTATTTTATAACATAAGATTGTAGATGCTTGAGGTTTCCCAGTAATTAACATGATTTCTCAGTTATCAATGTGTAAGCAATAACATCTATTGCTTCATGTGAATCTGACAACTGTATAGAGTTGTAATGAAGTAGATTTGACATCTTGATGACCTAAGCTTGAATAAATTACCCAAGGCTAAGTGATTTTCCAAGAAGTTGAGGTGATGGAGAAACAGGTGAGAAACTGTAATATCCCACTCTGTTTTGATGTCCAGTGTCATGGTGTTTAAAAGATTTGTTTTTATTGGCAAATCAGATCTACAGAGAGAAGGAGATACACAGAGAGAAAGATCTTCTATCTGCTTTTTCAATCCCCAGATGACCCCAGTGGCTGAAGCTGAGCTGATTGGAAGCCAGGAGCCAGGAGCTTTTTCCTGGCTTCCCACATGGGTACAGGGTCCCAAGGCTTTGGACCATCCTTAACTGATTTCCCAGGACACAAACAGGGAGCTGAATGGGAAGTGGGGCCAACTGGGAAACAAACTGGCACCTATATGGGATCCAGGCATTTACAGGGTGAGGACATTAGCCACCAGGCTACCGTGCCAGGTCTGCTAATATTCTAGTATAACCTTAGGTAGGTGTCATCAAGTAATGGTTTGGCTATTTTAACTGAAAGAAAATTCAACATTTCAGAAGCAGTTGATTCTAATAAGCAAATCTGCTAAGGCAGCTCTTATATGACAGCATTGGAAAAAATATGCTTTTCAGTTATTTTCAACCAGCATCTCTACTTCTGATTTTTAAGACAACACAAAGTACTGTGTACTGCCTTCCTTCCATCTCAATTGAGAATGTAGACCCCAAGACTGTAAGTATAGTGATGGCAAGGAAAGTTTTTTTTTTTTTTTGATGTGACAGTCCCATGAAAGAATAAACAAAGTAAATTCTGAAATAAGTTATCAAGTAGTGCTTCTCAAATAACAGGAACACATCAGAAAACACCCCTGCAGGGAACCTTTTATGTGTTGAGAAATGGAAGGGTCCTTCAAAAACTTTACTGGTAGAGGGGAATTTAAAAGGTATGAATTTAGGGACTGGCATTGTGGTGCTGCACGTTAAGTTGCCACCTGCCACAATAGCAATCCATATTGGTGTGCCTGTTGAAATCCCAACTACTCCACTTCTCATCCAGCTCCATGCTAATATACTCAGAGAGATGGCAGAACAGGGAATGAATACAAAGGGCCATGTCATTCACATGGGAGTCCTGATGGAATTCCTGATCCATGGTTGAGCCTGTGTGTTGCACTCATTTGGGGAGTGAATCAGTAGATAGAAGACTTCTCTTTCATTTCTCCCTTCATTTTGAATAAATAAACAAATTTCCAAATATTTCCAAATAAAAAAGAGACATATATTTCAGTAGAAAAACATTCTGATACCCACACATACATTTTACATAATAAGCCCTTTCCATGAGCTTTTTCAAGATTCCTTATAGGAGTTGGGTCATATATCCATGGTGTATTATTAAAAAGAAGAAAGATCAAGAATCATAATGTTAGGGAATGATTTCCATTCCTCAGAGGATATAACTAGAAACTATGTTGAATTCTCTGTTACTTGATTTTTTAAAGATTTACTTATTTTTATTGGAAAGGCAGATATACAGAGAGGAGGAGAGACAGAGAGGAAGTTCTGTCCACTGGTTCACTCCCCAAGCGGCCACAATGGCCAGAGCTGAACCAATGTGAAGCCAGGAGCCAGGAGCTTCTTCTGGGTTTTCCACGTGGGTGCAGGGTCCCAAGGCTTTGGGCTGTCCTTGACTGCTTTCCCAGGCCAAAAGCAGGGAAATGGCTGGGACGTGGGGCTGCTGGGATTAGAACCAGCATCCATTTGGGATCCTGGTGCGTTCAAGGGAGGACTTTAGTTGCTACACTATCATACCAGATCATGTTAACCTGATTTTTGATCTTTGACAGACATAGTGTGAATACCTGAAAGGGAAACAATTGCTATTGTTCTTGTTCTTTGCTTGAGTTAGAAAAAGATGACTTCTGGCTGGTGGAACCTCAGGCTTCCGTCAAACTTGTACGTAAGGACAGAAAACAGCGTTCATACTACCCTACTAACAGCTGTTTTTGCTTAAGTAGGTTGTTGATCTGTGGTCTTCAAGATCTCATACCAGTACCTTACATGCTGAAGAAACAAACATAATTAAGTATTGGGTTTTTGGTTATTGGTTCTCGCCACCAGCACCCTGCCCAAATTATAACATTTGCAGAAAAGTCTCTGAATGGCTGCTGGGTGGTTTTAGAGAATCAAAGTTTGAGATAGTCACTACAAGATGAAGGAAGAATTGTGCAAATTTCCACATTCACTTCCAAAACAGAGATATGTAATACTGACAATTCTCTGCTTTAATGAGCCATTAAAAAGGAAAAAAAAAAACCACTTTTTGGTAGATAAACTCCTTAGTTAAATGCCTTATTTAACAATTACAGAGAAGGAATTTAGTTTTGAATTTGTCCACATGATTTGCTTTAAGATTATTACTCTTTTACTCTAAAAACTACCGCCAGACAAAAGGAATATAATAAAACAAGCAAATTATATTTGTAAATTTTTGAATTAAAATCATTTGGTTAGAATTGCAAAGACTTAATGGACAGTTAAAGAGAATAACATTTCACAGAAGGGAACTTATTTCTAATTAACATGCAATAAAAATCAAATAATTAAAAATAATTTCTAGAACAAATTTTAAGGAAATAATATTTAATAACATTTTAAGGATAGTAATTCACATTGGATCATGTTTAATGCATATCAGTTCATAAAATTACATAATTTTAAAGATCAAATTAGTTTGGCATTAAATTATGTAACTTTAGAGAAGCTAAGACTCTAAAATCATAGGCACAGATTTTAAAACTGTATTTGTTTCAGGAAACTCTGGTTTTTAAGGATAAAATCACAGCATTCAAAGTCAAGAAAAGCTTCTTAGATTTCTCAAGGTAGATGATTAGTGTGTCTGTCCCGAGCTTTTAATTAAGAATACAAGTGAGATTTTATTTTCTGCTAATTTATGGCCTACTTTTAAGTATTGGTGTTTTTGTTTGTTTTTTAAGATTTATTTATTTGAAAGAATAACAGAGAGAGAGAGAGAAAGAAGGAAGGGGAGAAAGAAGAGAGAGGGGAAGAGAGAGGGCAAGGGGAACAAAGATGGAGAGATAAGAGAGGGACAGAGAGACAGTATGTCTGTTTACTGACTCGTTCCCCCGACTGCTGCAGTGCCGGGGCTGAGCCCGGGACCAGGAATTTCCTTCTCAAGGGCGGCAGGGGCCTAAACACGGCTTCATCCTTCACTACCTTTCTCAAAATGTTAGTAGTTAGCTGGATTGGAAGGAGAGTAGCCGAGGCACAAACCAGTGCATTGTGGGTGACCAATGTACCCGCTATGCCAAAACAACAACCAGGGTTTTGGTGAAATTTTAAGTGACGTGAACCTGTTTTGTCATGGGAGCATTTCCTGATTTTCCATCTAAAAGCAATTCATCCTTTTATCTGCTCCTACATTATTATTTTTTTAATTTGTTAGCTTTGTACTGTGCTTTTGCTGCCATATTCTGTGGAGAACAGGAAAAGAATGGCCAAGAAACAGAATAATTTTTTAAAGTTAATTAATAGAGTGTATGTAGAAGTAAAAAAAAAAAACCTTCTTAAGTGTGAAATTGATTATCCATGAGAAGTCAATTTTACTCGAATATCAGAATCAAAGAATTATGAAAGAATTGACATTTAAAAAGACCACTTATTTAGTATTATACTTTCTTTCTCCATTTTATCTTTGTTATGAATTCCACTTTATGTGATACTAATATATTCACTCACTCTGCTTTAAAAACACTAGGCATGTGAGCATGCAAACACACACATATACATATATATGAAAGAAATATGGAAAAATGTTTAACATGGCTCATGTGTGTTCATTGAACTCTATACTTTGGGGTGTTATATCCAATATTTTACAGAAATAATTAGATCATGAAAGAAGTACTAGTAGAGGGAGAATGCAAATATTGCTGAAATATCATCATGTGTAAAAACAGGCAAATGTAAACAGGATAGAAAATAGGACAATTTGTCCATAAAATAGGATATGCTGAAAAAAGTCTATAAATACAGCCTGAAAGTTAGGTTTCAGCGAAATCGTGAACATTGTTATATGCCACCCCAGAAAGCTCCTCTGAGTAGTGTAAGTTGTACGTGATTTCACGTTCACCAGGTGTGGCTCCCTTAAGAAAACACCTGTTTGCACTAGAGCGTTTTTGAGCTGGACTCTGTCCCAAAGTATTTAAGTGCATAGGTCATGCTAATGGTCTGAAAAGTTTGTTCAAGGAATGGATGAGTGTGTTGATCATACACGAGAACAAATTATCACCAAACAATGCAGCTAGGATGCAGGGAAAGGATGCCTGGGCAGTAGCCTCAGAAGAAGAATAGAATAATTCCGCCTTGAAAATTGTCTCATAATGTTAGAGAGAGACAGAGAGCAAATATGTCAGAAAGTTACTTTCTGTAGAAATTGTCATTGCTTTATTCCACTTTGGAATATAATCTATAATTTATCTAAAATATCATATTTAATTGAAATACATAATATCTTTACTTCAACTTCTCTTCTATGGACACTGCGACTGCAGCCAACATTTTCTTCTGTGAATAGTTCTATAAAGAAAAGCAACCACTTCTGTCTGAAATCATATCTACTGACCTCGTCCTTTTTTGCTTCGTATGTATTGCATGCAGTTAACTTTCTCTAAATGCATATGAGAAAAATCATGCAGATGTCATGGCACATTAAAGCACATTGGAAATATATTTCTATACTAAGACTCAGAGAAAACCAATCAAATCATGCAGAAATACACCTTGTGTAAAATGTTTCATATACTTATTTTGAAAATTTGGTCCTTACATTTCATAATGCTTATTTCATAAACAGAAATAAATGGCAGATTTGTACCTGTATTTTTTTCTTTTAATTTACTGGTGCATTTTTACAAAAGCGCCTCATTCATCTCTGAAGTATATTTCTATTAAGGAAGACAAAGCATGATGTTCTGTTTAAGAGCTCAAATAAATGCTACTTTTCCATTTTAATAAGCAGAGAACCTTGTTTCTACTACAGAAATTGAATAATGAAATGATCAAGAGTGAAACAACTCTTGGCAACTTGTCCTAAGGACTTGGACAAATTGGAAATTATAGGATAAAGGGACTTGAGAATTTTACAGGGCTTGTTAATCTCTACTCACACAGAGTTGACAGTTTTAGGTAGCCAGGTGAGAAGGGAAAGTTAAATTTAGATTGTAACTTCAAATTAAGGCATGACATTTTGCTTTTACTGTTTGTTAACCAACTCCAAGCCACTAACAATAACCACATGGGACCTATTCTCGGGTATACTATTATAACAGATGTGAATGAAAGAATTATCATGATTTTGCCTCTCATCTTAAGGAGCTTGTGGATGAGATGAGCAAGTGGAACAGCCAAATAAAACGTAGTTGAGTGTAGATTAAAAGGGAAGGCTACGGAGAAATGTGAGAACAGTTACGGAAAGTTGAATCACTTTGCCCGTTTCGGACTATGGATTCAGCCTAAAATTGTAGAGAAGAGAAACTCAAGTAGAATCGCGAAGACGGAGACGAGTTCTTCAGGTATAGCAAGAGAGCAATCTGCGTAAAATCCTGGACCGGAGCAACTCAGTGGAAAGCTCTGAGATCTCCAAACTGTGCCAAGAGCTGGAACATCACAGGGAGGAAGTGTTGGGTGTGGAAGTGGAAGAACATGCCCATCAAGGGGCTTGAAACACCAGAGTATGGTAATCCATGTAGTTATTTCTGCAGGACCAGTTGAGAAATGTTAATAATGGGTCAAGCTGGGTTGCAGCATTACTGCAATCATCCCGCGGCTCTCTCTCCCAATGACCTCGACATCCAGGACTAGACCAGACCAAAGCCAGGTGCCAGGAACTACATTTGGGCTCCCATACACGGCAGGAGCAGGAGCCCAAATCCTTGGGCCATCTCCTGAGTTTTTCATAGGTCCATTAGCAGAAAGCTGAGTTAGAAATTGGGCAGCTGGGACTTTCAGTGGCACTTCGGTATGGGATGCTAGCTTAATAAATCTTAGTTTAACCCACTTTGCCATAAAGCCAGCCCTGAGAGATTATCTTTTTTTTATGGGGTTTATTTATCTTCAAAACTTATGAAATTTTAACAATATTTTCTAAATATAAGACATTTCTGGCCAATAATATTTTATTTCTATTGTTATTTACACTATCTAGAAACCTACAATTGTGTCCATAATAACCTAATAGCCTCTAATTTCCAATTTATTTATTTTTTTAAATATTCACTTATTATTTTTATTGGAGAGGCAGATGTACAGAGAGGAGGAGAGACAGGAAGATCTTCAGCTCGTTGATTCACTCCCCAAGTGACTGCAACAGCTGGTGGCTGTGGTGATCCAAAGTTAGGAGCCAGGAACTTCTTTCTGGGTCTCCCACACAGGTGCAGAATCCCAAGGCTTTGGGCCGTCCTCCACTGCTTTCCCAGGTTACAAGCAGGGAGCTAGATGGGAAGTGGAGCTGCTGGGATTAGAACCGAACCGGTGCCCATATGGGATCCCGGCACGTTTAAGGCGAGGATTATTGTGCCAGGCCCCTAAATTCCAATTTAAATGAATTGACTTTTTTTAATGATATAGTTCCTCAGGCTCAGGGATTTCCCCTCTACTCTCCCTACCTCCCTCCCCCCCCCCCACTGTTTTCCCTGTATTGTAGCAATAGTTAAGCCCCTCAAAAATAGTCACAAGTCTGTCATCCTGCTATTTAAATGTATCCTGATATTGTAGGTAGAGAGAATGGTATAAAGTCCAGATTCTGTTGTCAAGATACATCTAATAGTTTCAATGAAGTGACTTTGAACTCACTTCCTAGCCACAGTTTTAGAATTTTATATTCATGATTTACCATTCATTTTCTCTGTACTTGCTGTGCTACTGCTGACAATCACGGACACTTGAAAATTAATTCTGCAAGAGGTTGAGAAAGCCATTTTGTATTTAAAAAAATACTTTTAGACTTTTAGCTTAGATCTCAATAGTCGTTCGGATGAATATATCCAGACTCATTTTGCACTTCCTGAATAACAAGTGCGTCCATGAAAGCAATGGGTAAAGGTCAATAGGAGGACTTGAAAACCATCGGGCATTGATGTTCTACAGCTCTGCCATGAACCCGCGGTGATGTCACTAGGTAAGTCAGGAGCGCTCCATTAACAACAACAGCACACCGTGGAGCCTTTAACAACTTAGCACTTTAGCACAGAAACTTAAATGTCTGCGTCCAATGTTAGTGGCTTATCTATATGTATAATAAATAGTCACCAAGAAAAATGGGAGAATTTTCTGTATAATCAACTTTTCACAGATAATCTGTTGCTCTCCCACCACAATGTCATCAGTCACTTTCGAATGATTGTGAGCACGGCTTCACTTCATTAGTGAGTAATAGTTTCCATATAGAAAATAATAAAACGAAGATGCCATAACTGCATCATAGCTGTTACGTTGACAGTGTTCTTTTTAAGCAACTAAATCTCTGACAGGGTGAATGAAGCCCTAGCAGCGAAGACGTTGAAATACGCCACGGAGAAAATAGCATCATTTCCCAAATTGCCTACTTTATCTATTATCTGGAGAGATTAACTTAATTGCTGCAATAAAGCTTGTACTTTTCATCAGAAGTTTGCTTCTTGAGGTGTTGGTGCGTGAGGGGACTGTTTGCACTTTTACTATCAAGAATGTTATGGTTATTAAATAAAATAGTATGTGAAAATGCTTTACACAGAGAATGCTCTAGAATCACGATGTTTTCAGTAGATGATTGATAAAATTTACATTTTTTACCCACGTAACGTTATTCAGTAATATTTATTTTAGGGCTGTTACTGATGTGAATGTGATTGAGAAGGTGGACTAGTGTGGGGAGAGGGTACAGAGTGGGTGATTAAAGACTATTTGCAAAAGACCATATGGCTTAAGAGTATATTAGTGGGAAAGGATGGCATACGGCAAACAATATGGAGGTGTTTAATGCAGGCGATTGTGAAAGTAGCCCTTACCATGATACTTTTGTAATATTTAAGTAGAATTCAGTAATTGAATAGGACCCGAGAATCTGATTAGAAGCATGTCCTTACCATCTGTATGTTCACACACATATGTTATTTTATCTGAAGTCGATGAACACTGAAATGGGAAAGAGGAAAAGGACAAATGTTCTCAACTTGTAAGTGGATCTGAAGGACAGTGATACTGCAGTAAAAAATAAGGACAATGATGCAGCCTCAGAGGTAGAGTCAATAAGGTAAGCTGGAGGTGGGAAAAATAAGGCCAGATTCAGACATTCTGAGTTTACAGGGTAGAAGCTTATGCAAGAGGGGATGTTTACCAGTGGTCTCACCCAGGATCTTGACACTCGTGTGAATAATATATCTGGAGATGTAATTGTGGATGTTATTTGCATACTTACAGAAAGTGAATGGTGGGATTTGAAGTTGTCCAGAGTTAATTTCTGATCTTTGGAAAACTCTGTTTTCTTCCCTCTGAAGAATGAAACCAGACATTCCGTTACCGCATTTCTAGGTCCTCATTATTTGGCAAACAGAGTGGAGCCCTGGTCTCCAGAAATAAGGCTGTCAGTGTACAAGGACCTTGTGAGTTGGAATGCAGCTGTCAGAAGGGACACAGGGAAAGGCATAGAAATTCAATGCAAGAAGAAAACCCAACATTAGAGGTGCAGCACAAGAATAGATAAATAACTATTGATTTTGAGTCAACAAAGAGTCAGGAAATTAGACAAGATGTAAAAATGAGATAAATAAAGGAATATATAAGAACCTAAGGACTCAGAAGGAATATTCTGTATTATTTTAAAGAATAGTACAAGGCTTCCAATCTGATTTCTTCTTTATCAGAACAATTATGATAGACCTAGTTTTTTACATGGAACTACATGGTGTTTCATAAAATGTATACACATTATGTAATCCTCAATCAGGATAACTATATTTACCCTTTCAAGCATTTAATATTTCTTTATAATTAAAAATATCAAAAATAATATCTTGTGATTTTTAAATATATAAGTATATTTATTAACATTATCCATATTAACATTATCCATAGTCTTGACACTGTGTAATAGAACCACAGAATTTTTCACTCCCATCTAGCTATAAATTAGTGCCCATCAACCATCCTTTTTCAGTTGTTTCTTTGCCACTTTATTTAACAGCCTCTGGTAATCAAAGTTATAATTTTAACTTCTTGAGATAAGCTGTTTTTTAGTGTCTGCATATGAGCAAGGTAATATGTGTTACTAGGTTGTTGGTTTTTTTTTTTTTTTGGATGACTAAATTTACTTAACATAATGACCCCAAGTTCCATCTAGGTTATTGCAAATAACCACATTTCATCTTCCAATGTCTGGAAAATATTCCAGTGTGTATATGTGTGTTTTTCTTATTCATTCCTTGATAATTGAATCCCAGGGCTGTTTCCATTTCTTGGCTGCTATGACAGTTCTGCAGTGGACATAAGGGTGCAGATGTCTCTTCAACACCTAGATTTCATTTTCCGAACATACTGGACCGGAGCTGAGAGTAGGAAATATTTACCCAAACTGACAGGCCGTCTTCCATATTTAACATGTTTCTCTTCAGTGTTTCTTTTTTAAAAGATCCTTAAAAGCAATTTATAGGTCTTAAGAGTCATTGCTGAGTATGCCTACTCACAATTTAAACAAATCCTTCTCCCACAAGTGCAATACATTCACTGAGCATAATCAATGCTGTCTTTTCTTTCAATCCCTGAAAAAGATGGAAAAGATGAATAAGCCATAAATGTGCATATCTTGAATAAGGTAACATTTTAACAAAAATGTGAGCTTCTCAGAGTTTTGCTTAATCAAAATGTATTAAGTAAACATACTGTAGTTAATTAAAATATTCTGTAAAAGATATTTTGTTAGAAGAGACATTGAAGGAAATCTGTTTTGTAGCTATGAAAACTTTTTTCAGTCATGGGAGATCAAATAGGATTCAATAGACACTCAAATTATTTTCAGATATTGACAAAAGTCAAATTTGGACAATAGTATCTTCCTTGATATTGGTAAAATCATGATTTATGAAATAGTGGAATCTAAAAGATGTCGTGACATAAAATCCTTATTCAGAGACTCACTTGCCTAATGTGAAAGTATGTGAGTTTCAGCTCATTCTATACCAGGGATGTTTTAACCTATATTTCTCTGGAGAAGGTGCGCTTCACTGAGGCAAAATAATTCAGATCATAACTTCAAATAAGCTGTACAATAGAAAGATATTATAACATGTAGCAAGGATTTCTGTGCCTATAAAATAAAAAAGAATTGGCTTTGGTTACAGAAATATCTATGATTTGCAAAAAAAAAAAAAATGATGCAATAAGTTTCAGTTGCTCTACACAACAATGTATCTGTAAGTACTAAGTTAAAGTACCTTCAGGCACAGATTTTGGCATGTCATTTTATAGGTCTACTGGTTAGCATATGGAGGTATGGTTGACAGCTAATGGTATGCCCAAAACGTTCTCCTAAATATCTGGGGGGGGGAGCAACCCAAAGGCAAACTTCTAAGGCTGCAGGCACAGACATCTCCAAGTTAAACTCAATCCTTCTTCATGTGATTTTACCAGACCAAGGATGGTATTATTTTAAACTTGAACTTCATGCTTAATCTACTCCTCAGATGTCCATGGGAAATATTTCTAAAAATTTCTGAAATTCATGCATAGAATTCCCATCCTATGTGTTTTCTGTGAACTGGCTCAAGATCTTTGATATATATATAAATTTCAAAACTTTTCAGTAAAAATAAACGTATCTCTTAATTCTGTTTCCACAAACATTTTGCAATATCTTCATGCATCCTTAGTAGAAATTCAACAAAATATGATAACATCCACATGTACTTTTTTTTAAAATGTATTTATTTGAAAGGCAGAGCAAAACAGAGAGAAAGACAGCAAGAGAGGCACACACATCTCTGTTTACCTGATTCATTCCCCAAGTGTCTGCAAGAGCCAGGGCTGAACCAACGCCAGAGCCGTGCTTTTTCTAAGCTGGGCGACTTGGGTCCAAGTACTTGGGTCAGCTTCTGTATTCCCAGCCATACTAGCAGGGCTGGGTCAGAATTAAAGCAACAGGGATTCCAGCCCACCCTACAATATAGGATGCTGGAGTCTCATGTAGTAGCTTAAACCACTCCACCACAATATTGGCCATTTATGTCTAATTTTACATCATATTTGCATTTGGAGATTCTGTTGTCTAGTACTAGTATTTTGCTGTTTTGTTTGTATTCAACAGAAAGTTCTTGGTTTTTAGAGGTGACAGACAGGACTTGGTTTAAGTATTAGATTGACTATCTAACATCTTATGTGATCTTGGCTTAGTTTTTTAAACTTTGGATATTTACTTTCCCTTTTTGCTAAAAAAGAAAAGAAACCAAAAGGAAAGCAAAGCAGGTGACTACTCCTAAACCTGAGGATGAGAAGGAAAACGTACATAGGAAATGTGTGCCTGTCTTAAGCCATGGAAAAGGGGAAAAAGCTGACAGAGTTTGCATTCTTTGTGAGATGCAACTACATTCTTGCAAAGAAAGTTAAATAGTTGCTTCTGGACAATAAATATGTTTTTGTTTAAATATGCATGTATTTTTATTGCAAAGTCAGATATACAGAGAGGAGGAGAGACAGCGAGGAAGGTCTTGCATCTGCTGATTCACTTCCCAGGGGACCACAATGGCTGGAGCTGCACTGATTCACAGCCAGGAGCCTGGAACCTCCTCTGGGTCTCCCATGCAGGTGCAGGGTCCCACAGCTTTGGGCTGTCCTTGGCTGCTTTCCCATGCCACAATCAAGGAGCTGGATGGGAAGAGAAGTGGGGCTGCCAGCATTAGAATCAGTGCCCATGTGAGGTGAGGACTTAATCCATCTGGCTACCGCACAAGGCCCTATAAATATGTTTTATTAAAAAATATCTTCTACAACCCCAAAATCTCTTGTGTCTCTTAAAAATTCTTTTCTTCCCTTCACTCTTTCCTTTTTCTCTTTCAATTATAATGATTGCAGATCCCTGTCCCTGTGTTAAGCTGGATGGACAGTTGGAGGTTTTAATGAGTAGGAGAGCAAACATCTGAATTCTGGAGTGAGTGTTTGTGCAGGGCTGAACAGGCTGCTCCAGATGCCCATCTGCTGTGGAAGCACCTGGGTTCTGGTCCTGGTTGTGTTTTGTTATAATGTGCTCTTAGCAAATAGAAGGTAATGGCTCAAGTATTTAATTCTCATCATTCATGCCGGATACCCCGATCCAGTCCTCTCCATTTTCAGGCTTTTGCCAGATCTAACTCCACCTGTTATAGGTATTTGAGGAGTGAACTAATGGAATGATGACTGGCTCCACCTCTTTCCTTGTCTTTTCCATTTCATATAAATAAATAAATCTTCATGTACATGGTGAGGAATGTCACATTAAAGAAAGAAAACATTTTGTTGAGTTAAATGAAAGAATATCTAATTGTGAGTATATACCCATGTATTAAATGCTAAATTGCAATATATTCAAACAGAATTCAAAGAAAGGATAAAAAAAGTCAGTAAAAGAGGTAAAAATAAACTCTAGAAAAGAGCTAAAAAATTTTTAAAGATTTATTTTATTTTTATTGGAAAGGCAGATTTACAGGAAGAGGGAGAGATAAAAAGAAAGATCTTTCATCTGTTGGTTCACTCCCCAATGGTCGCAATGGTTGGAACTGAGCTGATCCAAAGCTAGGAGCCAAGATCATTTTCCGGGTCTCCATGTGCAGGCTTTTGGGGACCACACTCTGCTACTTTCCCAAGCCACAAGCAGGGATCTGGATGGGAAGTGGGGCAGCCAGCACATGGAATCCTGGTGCACACAAGGCAAAAATTTAGCCACCAAGAGAGCTAAGTTTTAAGGTTATTTTAAAAGTCCTGTTGTTTCGGGATATATAGAGGAGGAAAATAATCATAATAGGAAAACTTTCATTTTTTTGCAAGCTCCTTCTGTCTAGTTATGTCACATTTGAAATTAATCAAATGCCTTATCAAGTTGGCAGAACACATCCTTGAAGCAAACATGAAAGACCTACAGCTCTTTTTAAAGTAATTTCTAGGATACAGCTAGTGTTCTGAAATCACCTATTATTGGGCAGGGTCCCTTCTATTCTGGTATCTAAGTCAGATCTATGGTTAGCTATACAGCAGATTGTCAAGCCTGAATGGTGCTGGTTCCTTCTTCAGGGTGCTGTTATGTTGGTCTGAACCATCTTTTTAGCTGAATTTAAAATTTGCAGTTCTCCTTTTGTTTCAAATCACCCTATCTGAACAGCATCATGCATTGTTCCCTGCCATCTACTCTCTGCATCCTTATAGATGATGGCCTCTTTAGGTCATTAAATATTCCAAACAATGCTAGGAGATATGTATATTCTTCTCTTGCTACCCTCTATTTCTTACATAGACCATTCTGAATGCTTTCTGAATGCATGCAGAGAATAAGAACTTTAAATTCAGAAAGAGTTACACCCTGGCTTTTATTCATTTTAAAACTAGTCCCTAAAATATCAAAGGAAAGATAGTCTTTTCCCAATTGGTCAACAAATCAATGTTTTCATTTCCAATCAATCAACTTGATTGTGACTTTGGTTGCACAATATCATTTAATCAAAGCATGTACATATGCATCCTTCTTCATCAAGGAAGCAAATGATGGAATTTCTGCCCAGATTTTTGACTTGTGATTTCTCTTCTTTCTTCATTTTTTATTATGGTCACTGAATTGTGCATCTTTGCAGAGTCACAGGTATTTGCCTAAAAATCCTAGGAGACATTTATCAGCCTACCCTCAGCATGAGCCTAATTTTCATTTTTTAAGCATTTAGCTATTCCTTTGAAAGGCAAAGTGAGAGGGGAAAATGGGAGGAAAAGAAAAAGAAAAGAGAGGAGAGGAGAAGACAGGAAAGGAGAGGCGAGAAGAGGAGAGAAGAGAAGAGAAGAGAAGAGAAGAGAAGAGAAGAGAAGAGAAGAGAAGAGAACTGCTCCATACAGTGTTTAACCTCAAATGGCTGCCTCAGTCGGGCTGGGCCAGGCTGAAGCCAAGAGCCAGAAGTTCTCCCTGACCCTCACAGCTGGATGGAAGGAGCTCTAGCTCTTGAGCCATCAATCACTGTTTCCCAGGGGCATGGTCGGGGAGCTGAGTCTGAAGCAGAGTATCTATGACTCCAACTGGTATTACAATGTTGGATGCATGCATTTCAGATAATGTTTCCTTGGCTGTGTCACACTGCCTGCCCCTCCCCCTACAACTTTCATGTTTGAAACCAGGATGGACTGCATAACTTTCAAGGTTCAATCTAAGCTAAAAAAAAAAAATCAGATCCACTTGTTCAACATTATTGAGAGACAAGAATATGAAAACAAGACCTTAGACCAACATAACGACCTTCTAAGAGTAGGAGTCCTTGTGTGGCCTTGTGTGGTCACTTGTCCACGAAGCTGGCCCTACTTGGAAGGAGATCTCTTGACCTTTGGTTGACATCTCACCTGTCTTGTGATGCTAGTAAAGCCGCTCTATTCCTGGGTGACTTTGTTTCTCCCGAATATGAGTGGACTCAGCATTACAGCTCCAGATATTTGATCCTGTTTATCCACTATGTACTACAAAGGAATCACAGCTAGCTTAGTGATTTCAAGCATTCTGAAAATGGCTTTAAATGTAGTATCTCAAGCTTCCACGATTCTCAGGCTTAAAGTACAAAGTACAAAGTTTTAACTAGAAACATACATGTACATGATTAGCTAATCAAAAAATGAAATCTTCTTATTCCTCATTTCAGTGTTCTTTGACTATTTGAATAATCATTCTCTTTAGCTTCACAAATAAAAATAACAAACTTCTGTGCTTAAAAAGGAAATTAGAATGCTAATCTTAATATTTTTCTGATATTTTTAGTTATTTTATTGTTGCGTTGTTTGCTTTAAATAACCTCAGATGTTTAAAAAATACCTATTATAAATTAATTCTGCCTTGTCAAAAGTGAATTGGAAATCATAAAAATGTTATGTTTTGAAATATACACTTAACTAGATTATCTTTAATTCATAAGTACTGTATCTGACTTTCATTTTTGATGCTTGATTTCAAGGAAATTAAAACTGTTAGAAAATCAACTGATAACTTTTCATATAATGCCACACACACACACACACGCATATTATTTATTTAGCAAATTGTCAACTGGAAACTATATTAAATCTTTTTTTAAAAATTGAAAAAGAGACATGCAGAGAGAGAAAGAGAGAATCCATTGGCTCACTTCCCAAATGCCCACACAGCCCCCTCCAGGGGAAACATTATGAAGAACTTTACTGTATGAAGTGATGCCAGGATCTTGAACCTTGGCACATTGCATAACCAAAAATATATCAAATACAATTATTTTAATAATTTTAATTTTATTTTAGTAATTTTAATATTTTAACAATTATTTTAATAAAACTTTTACAAAACTAATAAATTTCTCCAATTATCTAAAATAGAAAAATCTTTTCCCATCATTTTTGTTTTTATTTCAATTTTATAATAGTGCTAACAAGCATAAGGCACTGTTCTTTCACTGTACTAAAATTTTCTGCTTCACCTTTTATTTGTGGCATTTTAATCTTGCTGTAAGTGGCCATGTTGCTGGCTCAGGACATCTTTGCCAAAGGCTACCTCAGGAAATTTTCCGCATTTAACCAGTACAGTTCATCCACAGAACTGGTCATTTGTTTTGCTAAATTAAGGAGGAACAGTCTTAAATCATTTAAAATACTTTGGAAAATTACCTGTAATGTTTTGTTTTTTTAGTTTTTAGTATGTTACTGCAAAATTAATGGTCAAAATTGATAAATGCTATTCCTACTTACTTACTCTAAAGTCTATAGGAGCCAAAAGGGAAAGGTTAGTTTTATTTTCTTTCCCTTAGAATTATTTTTCTGTTCTGCTAGTGAACTAGTTGCAAGTTCATCCTTAGCCCGAGACATTCATCTCAATTATTTGAATTGGCTCCCTGCAGATAGCCCTTAATATAGAATATCATTCACTTACAAACTAGTTGCCACAGACATCTGCCACTGCTCACCCTGGCAGCAAAGATGTATAAACCATTTCAAATTATGTCTGTAGACACACAAAGAATATTGCCATACCATAATATTTAGCAGTGCAGTTTGTCTTCATTCACTCTCTCTCTACCTATTTGGTCTTCTACGTGAGCAGAATGGTCACTGTTAAATCTTGGAACACATTGTAGTACATCGTTATTTTGACTGATAACTCAGGTGGGAAGGTATACATTCTGTATTTCTTTTCTTCTGTAGGGATTTGCACTTAGTTAGCATTTATTGATTTAACATTTTTTTTATTGCTGTTATAATATCTGGTAATGTAACAACAACATGCAAAGTCTTGGAAGCTCAGTATCTAATTTTTGTAAAATAAAAGGCACTATAATGTTTATGTTTTCATGTTGGTTGGAAGGCAACTCTAAGCATTTACAAAAACTAATTTCCTGCACGTTAAATGTGGAATTCACCTATAGACAAACACACAAACCCTTCCTGTTATATGCACCATCAAGCCTCCACGTCTTAGCATCATTTAACCTCTTAAATTTGAATGATTTCATTAGTTCTCATCATTGATTGGCAAGGAAGCAGGTTTCCATTGGGTGAACCATTCATCAAGACATCTTGGCCACATCCTTTTCTGTGAAACCCTCTCTATGTTACCTACACAATTGACTTTCAAACTCCTACCTGTGTCCTATTTAGGAGCATTTTGGTGCTCCAGGAAAAGCAAGATTTTATAACATTCCTGCTCCATAAATTAGTAAGACCAACACTTAGATATATGGCTACTTTGTATTAGGTTATAGAAAGCATTTTTGTTAAATCATAATTGAAAATCCTTTTCATATAATGAAATTGGTCATGAAATGCATTGGGGAAATAATTCAGATTACAAGAATGCCAGTTGTTTCATCTGTACTGTAAGCAAAGTATGTAGAATTCCTGTGTCCCATTTGCATCCATACATGGTTAGCAACTGTTGTAATGCCTCTTGCCATGAGTCCTAAGTGTTTACTCTCCTTTCTCCTGTCTGAAGACAGTGTCTACAAGTTGTTTACTTCTGTATGCTTATCACCTAGAGCAGAAATTGTCCTTTAGATGGTGGTTAATAAATACTTACTAAAATAAATAGGGCTAAAATATTAGAATGTAATATTTTACATCTGTTGTCTAAGAAGGATGTCTAATATTCAGTTGCTAAAAGCTTTGCTAAAAATGATGAAGCTGAGATCATTGTAAAATATCAGAGTTCAATGCAAATTAGCTGAAAGCGCTTTTTTTTTTTGCTTTTAAACTAGTAGTTTGGTTTCACATTTGAAATTATAATTTCAGTGAGTGTAACTAAAGAGGTTCATAATTCACAGGTCCTAAAGTACAATTCATTTAACAATTCTCCCTAGAGTTATAAATGGCCAGACTTCTTAAAACAATACAAGTAAGTTTATAATCTTTAATGTGATAAATTGCTTGGCATAGTTTTTATGACAGTTTTTAAAAAGTTAAAACATTGTCAAAAGTGCTATTGAATTACCATTTACTGTTTCTCTCAAAAGTAACAGAATATATTAAGAATGAAAAAAGTTCACTTTCTATAATTTGACTTAATTAAGTGTATGCAATCCCGATAAAACACTGTGTAAGAGGCCAGCACGATGGCTCAAATGGACCATCTTCCATCTACCTACAAGTGCAGCATATCTTACAGCTGCAATTCCTATCCTTGCCGCTCAGCTTCTCATCCAGCTCCCTGCCTGTGGCCTGGGAAAGCAGTGTAGGATGGCCCAAGTCCTTGCGATCCTGCACCCACATGGGAGACCGGAAGACGTTCTGGGCTCTTGGCTTCTGATTGGCTCAGCTCCAGCCGTTTGGGGAGCAAACCATTGAATGGGAAGATCTTTCTCTCTGTCTTTGTTTCTGTCTGTTAAGCATCTGAATTTCCAATGAAAACAAGTCTTAAAAAAACTTCCTAAAATCTTAGGGAAAAAAATATGGGTATTAAATAGTAATCTCAAAAATACATGAAAATGTTCATACAGATACAACTAACGTTTACATGCGATCATATATAGATACATATTCCCATTATCTCAGAAGTAACCATCAACAACTATGCCAACAAAGTGTCTAGCTAGACAGAGCTATGCCAGCAGATGATTCATATTTAAAGCAAACATCTGCTGTTACATTATCAACAGCAACTTTCAATGCAGGCAGGCAGGTGTTAGGTACGTTAAGAAATATGAAGAAGAGGGTTAATCAAAAATAAATATGAAAACTATATGGACATGAAAAGAATAAGCAGTTGATAAAATATAAGCCTACATTTTATAGTAATACTTGCAAGTTGCACATGCATCTGAAAATGTATTTTACCAGATTTTGAAATTTATATATAAAGTTACTGTATTTAAGACAGTGTAATATTGATATAGGAAGAGACACCCGAAGGAACAAAAATATATTTAGAATATGCCTATTTATTTCTTTCACACAGAAATTTTTGTTATAGATATAATATTAAAAATACAGGGAGAAAAGACTGATTTAAATGTGCTGGGAATTGATTATTAAAATGGAATAAAATAGGCTCTGTTTTTATTTATAGCATCCAAAATAGGTTTCAGACATACATAAAATTAAAAATGAGGTATTCAAATTCAGAAGAAAACAGTGGCAAATCTATGCAGCTTCAACACAGTGGAGTTTATTTAAACAAGATGCAAACACTAGGACATACAATAAAAGTGCTAAAGTTGCTGGCATCACAATAAAACTACTAGCTTCTACCAAAGAATCATAAATTTAAAGCATAAAAATCAAATTGGCATATTTTCAGAAGGTATTTTAAAACCACAAAAGATGGCATCTGTAACATGTAAAACTACTCAGGCAAAATGTAAGTAACAGATTAAACAAAACAGGGAAAAATAATGCTAATAAATATTTGAAAAGAAATTCAGTCTATTAATTCAGATTATTAATCAAGCTTCTGACAATAAAACAATGAAGCTTCATTAATCCCCACCATGGAGGTGCACATTAAGAACTTAGTGCAATGCTTGTGAGAAAGTAAGGAAACAAAACACTCCAACCCTGAAGGACGAAATGTTTATTGGTACAAACCATATAATCACAAGAGTTGGTGGTGAATTGTGCTCCTGGAAATTAATCAGCAAATATTTAATAAAATTACTTCTTCACTCTGTCAGGGCTGCGAGGACTCAGTCATTTTCTACTTAGGTTGATTCTTTTTTTTTTTTTTAAAAATTTATTTTTATTATTTTTCATTGGAAAGGCGGATATATAGAGAGGAGGATCTTCCGTCCGATGATTCACTCCCCAAGTGAGCGCAACGGGCCGATACTATGCTGATCCGAAGCCAGGAGCCTCTTCCGGGTCTCCCACGCGGGTGCAGGGTCCCAAAGCTTTGGGCTGTCCTCCACTGCTTTCCCGGGCCACAGGCAGGGAGCAGGAAGGGAAGCAGGGCTGCTGGGACTAGAACCGGCGCCCATATGGGATCCCAGGCGTGCAAGGCGAGGACCTTTAACCACTTGCACCACCGCGCCGGCTTGAACCTTGGAGGCATCTTGCGTGTAAACTCTTCCTTCTGTCGTTCATGCCTGCTTTCTCACAATTCCTTCGCTCACGTGCTGTTTCCCTGAACTGCCTATCCAGTTCAAATTCTCTGGTATCCCTTTTTACATCAACTTGGTATCGTTTAAGCCATAATCTTGGTGGAAATATGTAAGTTTTTTGTGTCTTCAGTGACTTCATCTGTCAAATGAGATATAAATACCCACACCCACTAAGATAAATATATACATATATGGCAAAATAAAGAGCAATTGAAGAATGTTAAAGCTAAGTCAGTAGTTACTAACCCAGCAGTGGAAATAAAGTGAAATACTGAAAATAATCTGAAACAAAACAAGTAAAAGAAACAAGAAGGGAGAGAAGTACATATTGAAAAGAAATAGCCATGTTAGATTTAAAACTAACACTCAGTATTTATACTAAGTATAAGCTTTTGTAAACTTTTTAATGAATATCAGAATGTCAAGATAAGACCTATAAGAAATCTATTATAGTTACAAAGATGCCTAAAAGTTAAATGTGAAAATGTTTAGCTAGCACTCAAACATTAAGATAGCTGAGGTATATTTTGGACTAAATTAAAATGAAGATCCCACACACTAAACTTATGGAATGTAGCTCAGATAGTACAGAGAGAAATTTAAATTTATATATGCATGCATTTAAAAAGAAGAAATGTTTCACAAATGTTGAGTTGGGTTCCATCTTAATGAACATGTATATACATGTATTCATTTAGAGGAACTGTGTAATGTTACAGAGACATGAAGATGCAGTGCAGTATGCGTCTCGACTTCCAAATAAGAGAATTCCCAATGAAACTGTGAAATATGTCTTGACAATAGGATGCTGCAATTTCTACCATTGTCTATGCCTACAATATCATGATACACTTGAGTAGAATAATGGACTTGTGATTGTTGCTAAAGGACTACACTATTGTAATAATTTAAGGGAAAACAGTTTGGAAATAGGGAATTGGAACAGTGGAATGGGAAATTCCTGAGCCTATAGAACTGTATCATGAATAATATAAGGTTTAAAAACAGAAACCCAGAAGTGAAAATTAAACCAAATTAAGTACAAAAAAGAACAAGAGTAAAAGTAAAACATAGTAATTGTAATAGAAAAAATCAATGAAACATTAAAAATACTATCTAGGGCCCGACAGCATGGCCTAGTGGCTAAAAGTCCTCACCTTGAACACCCGGGATCCCATATGGGCGCCGGTTCTAATCCCGGTGGCGCCACTTCCCATCCAGTTCCCTGCTTGTGGCCTGGGAAAGCAGTCAAGGACGGCCCAAAGTTTTGGGACCCTGCACCTGCATGGGAGACCTGGAGGAGGTTCCTGGCTCCTGGCTTCGGATCAGCACAGCATCGGCCCTTGTGCTCACTTGGGGAGTGAATCATCGGATGGACGATCTTCCTCTCTGTCTGTCCTCTCTGTATATCTGACTTTGTAATAAAAATGAATAAATCTTTAAAAAAAATACTATCTAGAACAACCCCTTATACAATTCAAACTGAAATGTAAGACATAGTTACCAATGTCAAGAATAAAGAAGGGGTCGATGTTGTGGCTCGACAGGCTGATCCTCTGCCTGCAAGAGTGCTGTCACTCCATATGGACGCTGGTTCGTGTCCCAGCAGCTCCACTTCCCATCCAGGCCCCCACTTATGGACTGGAAAGCAGTGCAGGATGGTGCAAGGTTTTAGGCCCTGCAAACATGGAAGACCCAGAAGAAGCTCCTGGCTCCTGGCTTCAGATAGGCTCAGCCCTGGCCGTTGTGGCCATTTAAGGAGTTAACAAGTGGAAGAAAGATCTTTCTCTGTTTCCTTCTCTGTAAATCTGCCATGTCAATAAATATAAATAATAAATCTTTTTAAAAAATAGAAGTGAAGTTAGTACTTGATCTCATTAACATTGTATGAAACAAAAAAATAGATGTCAAAGATATAAAACTATATGCTTCATTTACATAGAAATCTAGAAAAGGAAAAGCTAGAATATGTGAATCTGCTTTTCTGCATTTTAAGCCAGTTTTTAAAAGTCTGATTGCTTATTTGAAAGAGTAACAGAGTGAGGAAGATAAAGAGATCTTCCATCTGCTAACTCACTTCCCAGATAATTGCAGCTCCAGGGCTGGGCGAGGCAGAAGCCGGGAATCAGGAACTTCATCCAGGTTTCCCATGTGGGTGGAAGGGCCTAAGCACGAGGGGCAGCACCTGCTGCTTTTCCTGGTTGCGTTAGTTGACAGTTGAATTGGAATGTGAGCAACTGGAACGTGAGTCAGCACCAGTATGGGATGCTGCCATGGCAGATGGCTGCTTGACCTGTCGTCCGCAGTGCTGCCTCCAGGCCTCCTGGTTTTCGTATGTTTCAGAGTTACGGCATTTCAGAGTTCTCTCTTGTCTGGAATGTTTAGACAGCAGCCGGTGAAGCAGAGGATCTGTAGCATGAGTTTTAGTTTTCTGTATCACTGTCTGAAATTTCTTTTCTTTCTTTTGAGTCTTGGTTAGCACTTAATTTTCTTCTCTGCTTGCAGTCTATGTCACTACACTAGGCTAGATTACATTGACTTGAGTAAGTATACTGTTTAAATATACTGAACAGCAATCACCTACTTGAAACCTAACTCTTGTGGTAAAGCTAATGGCATCAATAATGAATTACACAATTGATAAACCAAATAAATATACATTTTTAATCATAATTTATTAAATAAAATGCAAAAATTCTGTTACATTCCTGGCATTTGGAAAAAGAAATTAGGATATTATTCATATGCCAGCCACTGAATCAATGATTTTCTGGTGTTTGTTATAGATTTTTTTCCATAGAATGTCCTTCAAGGGATAAATCAAACAGTGCAGCTTATTTCTGTCAGCCTGAAGATTTTTTTTTTTTGCATTTATTCAACATTGTGATTAAAAGAGGCTGTTTTGCTTGGCAACTCATATGAAATCTGCCTCCTCAACTAGAGAAGGTCCTGAGGACTCTGTAGCTAAATTTCAGCTAACAACACGATCATCTATCATTGCAAAGTAACTACAACAAATCAACAGACCTAGTGTGTCAGAAGATAAGGTGAAATATATCCCTGTGAACTAAAGTTGTGCATAAACCTTGAGACTTCAATTAATGGCATGCCTATAATGCAGACACAGAGTACTGATCATCATACAGGCACAACGTATAATTAACCACTGGCAAAGCAGACTTTAGTAAGCCATTAAGATATCTCCCCAAATTAGTATAAACCAAACATCTGACCTGCCCTGCTATCTTAAAAAATAGGCCAACAATTTAGTGACACCTGTGGTTTTCATCGTGTAAAGTAAGTTATGTTTTAATGCATTTTTTATTTGAATTTTTTTTCGATTCCTTCGATGGCCATGCATTGCAGGTGACACCGTGAAATGTGGAGAGATAAACACAGTCCCTGGTGGCAGAGCACTTACAGCTGAGGGCCAGCAGTGTACACCGAGGTGAACATGGTGCTGCATCAGAAGTGGAGCAGGCAGGACTTGAACTGGTGCTCACATTATAGAGGATGCTAGCATAGTAGGTAGGAACTTAACCCATTGAGCCACATTGCCAGTTCCTGGGTACCCACTCCGACAGAAACACTCATCTCTCTTTTCTGACATGTAATTCTATTTAGTTGCACGATTATTAGATGTGTGCCTGCTCCTGCAGTGGGGTATAAACACTGTGGTAACAGGGGTCCTATGGGCTCTATGTATATATGAAACAAGAGAGGAGTGCTCTGGTACCTTACTTGTTATATATTTCCGGGTCTCGGCAATAGTGCTTATCACAAAGTAGGCGCCAAGCAGATACTTGCTGATTGAGGATATTAGTGAAGAAATTCGGGTTAAATCCAGGAAGTTAGCTGCCCTAAGTTATTACTATCTCGGAGGGATAGTTGAACAACCTGTTGGGCTTTGACGGATAGTCAAACTGCCAAGTGGCATAAAATTGAATTTTAAGGTCCATCTGTATTTTTACAAAAGTTCTAACCTCCAGTTAGAACACACCTTGATTTAAAGCTTTGATTCATTTCTCTCTAATCCTAGCAAACTGAAGCCACTTCCTGAGTGCCTGTGCCAGTCTTACACAAGGCAGCCCTTGCTGTGGCTTCCGTCACTGTCTCCGCAGTTCTAGGGAAACATCAGGCAGATTTCACACGCAGGAAATAACCTTCACCTTCAAGCGAATGTTTTGATGTGATGACAAAATGCAAGAACCAATGCATAAAATCTAAAGACCCATGTTATATTTCCATTCAGTTCCTAGATCAGCATGAACTTTTGGAAACCACTGAATCCTTAGTAATGGTATGCATGAGCAGAGATTTAAGGACATTGCTTGTATGCTAGTTGACAAGAACAATGCCAGAAAACTATTACTGACAAAACAGAGCAATTTTAAAAATAATCGATAGAATTAAAATTCTATATGCAAATTATTTTTATTTTTAGCATGCAAATTAACATGACAAGCATTTTATTGATTATTGCCCCAGAAGTAAAAATAATGAGTATTCTTTTCTTTTTACAATTTAGGCTTATTTTATTGACACTGTTTAATTAAATCATGCATATAATGGATATTTAACTATTACTGTTGAAAAAGAATAAAATGCAATACACAGAATATAGTTTTAGGCTAATTTAATCAGGAAGTATCATTTAGCTGGAGTTTCTTCTCCTTTTAATAAAGTTTTGTTTCATTTTACCACTTATCATTGTTGATGCTTTATACTAAATTTTTTCTTGTTATTTTCCTGTGGATATAAAAGTTAGCCTAATGGCCTGCAGATTCTCATCCCAACATTACCATTAAAATCTGTCAGTGTTCTTGAATTTGTTTAACATCTGTGTCAAAAGCTATCTTTTTGATATTATTTTTTGTTGTAAGGTTACAACTGACATTAAAAAAAAAAGGTTTAAGAGGTAATTTTTTACAAGAAAGATTTGTGGATTTTTTTTTGTTTGTTTCTTTTGTGTGTGGGGGGGAGGTTCAATTCAAGATGATAACTTATGTTTACTCATTTATGTTCCATATTTCTCAAGTGTCCATTAAAAGGAACATACTGTAAGGTACTATTTCATGGCAATGAAAAATGAGTGATGTCATTAATAAACTGGAAAAATTTAAACAAATTTCTGAGACAGTCCGGAATATGGAAAGTGCTTAATGAAGTTGGCGGTGATATTCCCCACCCAGAACATCGACAGAGTCTCTAAGAATACAGGAAGCCAGCATGCCTGCAAGACACTAGTGTCAAGAGGGAGACAAATCTAGAACTCATGTCCTCACTTGCTGTCCTAATCCCACTCTTTATAGCATAATTCTCTCAGTATCTCCTTGTCTTCCTAACTCATTTTGCTGAAGTCCACACTCAAAAGGCCACTCTATCAAACCGGTGCTTCTGCACCACTCCTTCTAAATTAGAGCAGCATCTTCCTTTCGCCCGAAATTCATCGTTATCTACCTAGTATGTCCAGCTTTTATTTTCTTGATAATGTCCAGAATACAACTTTTTAAAAAATTTTTCCCAGTGTATCTCTTGTAAAAGAAAGTAATCTTCACAAGAACATGAATTGTTGCTGTTTTGTTGACTAGTATACCCCATAACAATTTGAACAAAATCTGTATCACTGAAAACGATTTTAGAGTGTCAATGTGAATTGGGGGATTCATAAGTGAATTAACAGATGTGAACATGAATTTCTGTATGCTACCTTCACCCCATCTTTTTGGTACTCCATTACAATACCTGGTCAGATATGGACTGCGACTTTGGAAATCTGGAGAAGGGGAGTATTTTAAGTAAACAATAGGCCAAAATAAACTGAAACTATTAGTGAAAGTATTGATGCTTTGAGCTTGTGAAAGTTTTCCAGTATTGAGATTGGGTTTACTATCTGTGCATCCATGTATACACACCTCCAGTAAGTTTATTTATTGCTTTACCTTAAAAAAATACAAACCATCAAAAATGACCATGTTGAAAAAAAGCGTGTGATGTGACAAAGATGAAGCAGGACCATCTTATCCTAGAAAAGGTACACAGAATTAAAAAACTCGAATTCACATTCTTAAAATGATTTCAGGTGACACCACATGCTCCAAACCAGAACAAGAAGAAATAAAGAAGGAAAAATAATAACTGAGAGCCCTTAGCAGCCAAAACACACTCGCTGAAATCTAAAAAGTAAGGCAAAAAACAAGGGGAAAATAAAATTAGGATAACTTCTCACAATGCGATCAAGAAAGAAAGTAAGAGTCACAGAGAATCATTCCAGGAGTTCCAACATTCAGTCCTAAAGCTGCAGAAAGAGGAAAAGCAGGAGAGGAGATGCTATGGAAAATGATATTGCCCAATAATTCAGAAAAGCACAATCTTTAGATTAAAATGGTCTACTAAATAAAACAAAAAAATGACAAATGTAACCTGAAGAGGAATGTTGCTGAAACACTGCAGCAGAGACAATATTAAACAGGACAGATGTTGTGGCACAGTCACTGCGCGGGGCACTCACCTTTGATTTCAGAGTGCAAAATGCTGTCTCTGCCTCCAATGCAGATTCACATCGCAGAACTGCAGTTCTGGCATCCCCGATCACAAAAGGAGGGAGTGGCACCAGGGATTTCATTTTTGGCACAATTTCATCAAAGTGTGGGAAAGAAAAGATAACCTCAGAAGTAAGCAGAAAGTCATATCAAACCAAAACAGACAAAGAACAAAGACCCCAAAACACTCCCTTCTTAATATCTCTCCAGGCCTTTACTTTTCTCCATCTCCACTGTGATGCCATTGCTGCAAGCCTTCATCATTTCTTGCGTAAGTTAGTCCATGGTCTCTCAGCTTCTAATTTCCATGAGTTACTTCTCCTAGTCCACTTCCTGCACTGTTGTCAGAGATGACCTTTATAAGAAGTTTATCTGTATAGAATATCTCCTTGATCAAAATCCCTTGGTATTGTCTTTTGCTTTTACATCAATGTACAAATTGTGATACGTGTTTACTGCTTAAAATCCCAACTGTCCTATGCTATTAAAATGCTGGTCCTTCTAAGAATGAGTAGATTATTCTTCTGAAATATCCTCTCCTTCTTCTGACCTGTATAATTCCTACTCATTCTGAGAATCTCATGTCAAATTCCTACTTTACAATGCTTTCCCTTTCTTTGGAATAAGTATCATTCCTACATGCTTATGTAATTTAGGGTTTGTTTCATCTAACCGTTGGTCACATTAAGTGACATGCACAGTCTGGAAAAATAATAGTGTTCAGTAGCCACCAATTCAATGATAGGCAAACAAATAGATGAAGACAATTTGAATAGGCTTAATAAGCAGGTGGAGTCTCTGTTACAGACAGCAAAAATGAAAGAGAACTTCCAAAACCAAAATGACTGATGTCTAGCAAATCCTAGCAGACTTGTAGATGAATTGGATTGGAATGATTTGTGGATTCTGAGCAAACATGAAAGCCTGGGCTAATGAGGATAAGTAAGCAGGAGGAATTTGAAAGTTTTATGAGGCATAACAAAGTTCATCATGATTGCCCTTGCCACACACCAGCTGGATTTCTGGAATAATACTGAATGAGCTGACCAGGCCATTTAAAAGACCACACATAGAACAGATAGATAGAGATGCAAATATTTTTTCCTAAAGATTTATTTATTTATTTGAAAGGCAGAGTTGCAGAAAGAAAGAGAAGAAGGAGAAGAAAACAGAAAAAGAGAGGGACTCCTTCCATCCACTGGCTCACTCCCCAAATGGTTGTAATGATGGGGCTAGGTCAGACTCAAGTAGGAACTGGAAGCTTCTTTCAGGTTTTCTATGTAGATGGTAGGAGCCAAACACTCAGGCCATCCCCTGCTGCTTTTTCAGGCACATTAGCAGGGAGCTGGATTGAAAGTGGAGCAGGTTAGAACCAACCCAGTACTCATATTGAAGCCAGTTCTGCAGGTTTTGGTTTGACCCGCTAAACCACAGTGCCAGCCCCATATATATATATATCTTAAGCAAAATTATGATGTGAGGATACTGTGTAGTATGCATTTCTGCTTCCAGACGAAGGTGGACTTACAATGAAATTGTTTACTATATCTTGACAATAGGATTCTGGACTCTCTGCCATTGTCCATGCCCGCAATAATGGACATATGACTGAGTATGAAGAACTATATGTTAGTAATGATATAGAGGAACTAGATGGGATGGGGGAAACTGGGGAGGGGATAAGGAAATATGGAACTGTATATTAAAATGATAATAATAATAATAAAATGTAAAAAAGTCTTAGTTTGTCTGGGGGAATAAAATGTTACAAAGCTATATTTGTAACTGTGCATCAATCTGTTCACCCGTATAGTTGTCCATGTTCTGTTGGCCAACATAAAAAGGGCACCCATCTGACCAGTCTGAGTTCTTCCCCAGCTTGGTCAGAGTGGTGTTTGAGTCATCACCATGTCATAAAAGCCAGACTAATGAACATTACATACTAATGATTTCTGCTGGAGCTGTCAAGATTAAAATATTGTGAATCACAAGTTCTTCTAGGTGCTGCTGCACACCATCAGGCATGTGATGCTGGGTCATCTAAGAATGGAAAGTTGTGAAATGCAATGAGGCAGAATTTATGTAATATCAGCTGATACCTGAAATCAGCTGAGCCCAAGCTGAGAAACAACCCAAGTTTGAGACGGGGATGGCTCTAAAATACTCTCAAGAATAAATAAGCACATCATCATTAATATTCTTCAGACCTCAATGCAGCAGGTATGCAGCAAAGAACTCCAGACAGTGGTCTGTGCTGCCTGTAGGGTTCACATAATTTCATTCCTTTCACTCTTAACTCACCACCAACTTACAAATTTACATGCTTTATTCACAGTTATCTATCATCTCAGAAAATCTGAGGATTTTTTAAATTATCAATTGATATTAAAAACTAATACTTGGAAAAATGTCCTGGAGCCTCTATAATTAAGGTCTGTCATTTGTATCCCAATCACCTGGAAGAGTTTCCAAAGCACAGATTACAAAATCTTATTTTGGAAATGCTCTGTCAGTCTCTGAGGATGAGGCTTTAATAAACCATTCAACAGTCCTGAGGTCGTACCTTGAAAAGCAAGAGATTGTTACCATCTCATAATATTAAGTAAGTCTGCATTGGCTTACTTTTAATGGTCCACTGCAATTTTCTCTACTTTTAGTGTCAACATGTATAGTATCTCTCTTTTTAAAATACACACTATGTCTGTGGTGAGAACTGAAATTCCACATTTCCAATAAGCTTCCAGATTCTATTAATGATGCAGGTCATTTTGGCCTGCCCCAGACCCAGTCCACATCCAAGTCAAGGAGTGTTGCAGCTTTGCCAAGCCTGGTGTGGCCCATAGCTGGTCCTGGCACTCATACATGCCAGCATTTGCCGAGGCCTGACCCAGCACAACTTGCCTCCAGATCTAGCCTAAATACATGCCAATGAGTGATGCAACCTTGCCTGGCCTTGCCCACACCGAGTACCAGCTCTTGTGCTCCCCTGTAGAAGCTGCAGCTTAGCGTGAGTGTTCAGCAGTTTCCTCTCCCAGGCCTGTTTTCAGTCCTAAGAAAAACCTAACTGGTAAGTGCCTGACCTTTCTTGGCATGGTCTACCCTCATTCTTGGTGTTTGTATATGCCAGTCGGTGTTGCAGCTTGGTCCAGCCTGACTTCCTCTCAGCTCTGGCCTCTACAAGTATCAGTGAGTTCTGTGGTCCACCCTGGCTCAGCCAGTTACTACTCCCAGGCCACTGAGCAAACAAGAAGGTTCTACAATGCCATAAGCGTGAGCAAACAAATCTCCTATAGTGTCTGCTCTATTCTCACCCCTAAATCTGGTTCTATCATGTTCCAGAGGGAACTGAAGCCCAACCCAAAGTGGCCTACCCCCTGCTCAGACGCTTGTGTGTGAGTACCACAGCGTAGCCCAGCATGCCCCTAGTACCAACTTTCATGCGCACCAGCAGGAGGCAGGTGATGCTGTTTAGTCTACCTAAAAGTGCAGTGACCCAATTCATGAAAAAAAAACAAAACACTCCTCCCATGTCAAATACACCCTCATTGGCTCCCATTCCAATATGTCCCCTTAGACCCCTTTTTTGGGCAATCTGCAGACCCTCCTCCCACCCTGCGTGTCTGGAGGCCAGAGTAGCTTGTCCCAGCCTGGCATCCCACACCTTTCTCTCATATTATTATTTTTGTTTTTTAAATAATAAGAGCCTGTGCTGGTACACTGAGATGGTTACCAAAGATTTGAGATTAACCAGACCAAGAGTGCCCACCAGCTATTGGCTGCTTTTTTTCCTAGCAGTGTAACACATGCCTAGGTACAAGGCAACCTGTGCAGTTGCTTACAACTGGAGAAAAGTAGTTTCCACTAAGCGCTAAAGTTGTTTGCCTTATTTTTATTTTGACAAAGCCAAAGAATCTCAGGAGAGTTGCTGTTCTATGAGCAAAATTAACTTTTAGTATTAATAGAATTAAGTATCTTAATAAAAGAAGCATAATATTTATATCCAGAGTCAATTACGATAAGCTCAAGTGGTGAGAATTCTCATCCCTTTGCAACTACAAATAAAATAAGTTTGATCTCTTTACAATGTGCAACTCTTCCAATAAGTAAATCTGTGTTACAAAGAAATAACACTTAACACCATTTGAACATTTATTTTCTATGTAACTATCCAAACTTTTCATGAATACTTGCATTTTGGACACTGTGTATGATGTGATAAAACCATAAACATCTGTCTTCAAAGAGCCGTGTCATATTTGCATGCAATGTAGAACATACAATTTAATATTAAGATATTAGAATACAATAGAGGAGGGATGAAGTGGCACTCTATGATGCCATTGCTGGGAGGGTGTCTGACACACAGTTCAGAAAGCAGTAGGTAGATGAATAAATGATTGTCCTTAGGCAAGTTTCAGACAAAACTGTGATATCAATGCAGGAACTTTCAGGTTGTAGAGAGAATAGATGGTTTTCAGTTGTTTTAGTTGCTCAAACCCGGAACCATTTGTAACAACAACTAACATAGTTGGACCTCACTGGAAACAGGACTTAGGTTCAATGCTGTGTTAACTCAACAAATACTTGCACATCCAAACAACTCTAATATACAGGTTTTATTTTGTTCTACCTTTAGAAGGCTCTACTACTCACCATCTTTATGCCACCCATTTTTAATTTCTATTTTTCCTAGCCATTCTTGCTGGTCTTTGCTTCCTACATATGACTCCTCTGCTTGCTTTTGGCATTTCCCCAAGCTACCATGTCCTTTCTCTGTGTCATGCTTTCTTACTCAAGGTCTCTTTCCAGTATGGAGCTTCCATCATGGAGATGGTCCAAAGCCCAAAGCCCACTGCCTAGTTTATGTAATTGCTTTCTTTGCCTTGAAAAATTGTGGCTAGCCTATTTGAGCAAAGTGGGATCAAATAAATATAAAATAGTATTTATAGATAGATTTTACCCCCTGACGCCTATTTCATGTATAGTGTTCTGATCACAGGAGTTTACCAAATGGTATTGTGAAAACAATCAAAATGAATCAAACAATAGAGTATTCTTCAGTTATCCATGCAGCAGCAAATACTATTTTTCAAACACCATTTATTTATATGCAAGACAGAGATACATAGAGCAAAATCTGGGCCAGACTGAAGAGAATTGAGAAAATCCCCAACGGTCACTCACATTAGCAGTAGGGAGCCAAGTGCTTGAATCCTCTGCATTCTCAGATGCATTAACCGGAAACTCGAATGGAAACAAGGCAGCTCAGTTTCAAAACGGGCACCTTTACATGAGATGTCAGCATGACAAGAAATGATTCAACCATCTTCATTATAATGCTTGCCTCTAAGTGCTGTATTTGAACTAATAATTGTATCCTGAGCTTTGAACTAAAACCTTTGTTATGTTATATAAATTAATTATAATTTCATGTGGGAGCAAACTAAAAACCTCATACTGCCTAAATGACACAGTAGCAAATATAATATAAAACAAAGCTAAAGTTGTATACAAGTCTACTTGACTCCATAACCTGTATGTTAATTGTGATACTCTCTTTTCACAATTTCCAAAAGGGAGACATAGCAATGAATTTCAGAGAAATGATCACAGCTTATGTAAGTCTTCACTCAGAAATAGAGTAATCACATACAGTATATTAGAAAGGGGCCCAGGATCGAGGAAGGACTATGAAAATCATAACTGGTCTATTATGTCATGTGAAACCAAAACTCTAAAGCTTCATGTTTGCCTGGTTTTCCGAGAATTTTCATTCACTTCATATTGTTGATACAGTCTAGTGAAAGTGTATTGCTATTTATGTGGTGCCAATTGTGGGTGCACAGAGAAAATGATACATGATTCATACTTTTGAACACATCGAGTGGGGAGATGGATGAATAGCTGCATTTCCCTTAGCATAATGGTTTCCAGTTGGACTCATTTGGTCACAAAAAAAACTACATTTCATTTTTTTTTAATAGCTGAGTAGTATTCCATGGAGTAAATGAACCATAGCTTTCTTATCCAGTCTTCTGTTGATGGGCATTTCAGTTGCTTCCAAGTTTTGGCAATTATTATGCTGCTGATTGTGCTGCTGTGTACATTGGGGTGCATGTTGGTTTCTCATGTAACAGGTGTCTTGGATATATTCCTAGCAGTGCTATTGCTGGATCATATGGTATGCGGATTTTCAGTTGTTTGAGTGTTCTTCATACTGATTTCCATAGAGGTTGTACCAACCCATAGTCCCACCAGCAGTGGAGTAGTGTTCCTTTTTCCCTACATCCTCGTCAGCAAGTGTTGTTTGTGGTTTTTTGTATGTGAGCCGTTCTTACTGGCGTTAGGTGGTACCTCATTGTTGTCTTCATTTGGATTTCCCTTATTGCCAGGGAACTTGAGCATTTTTTTCATATGTTTGCTTGCCATTAGGATTTGTTCCTTTGTGAAATGTGTGCCAATCCCAAAAGGTTAGATAACAGATGCTTGCCTTAATTTAAGATGAAATGATGTCAACCCGAAAAACAGTACCTGTTAAATGTAATATTATTCCAACCCCAAACAGCCTGTATCTCATGCAATAAGATATTGTGATGTAACCAATGAGTGAACAATCAATGTGAGTCAGATTGCTTATGATCTACATCAAAGAATTGCAAAACCTAATATACTTTTAAGATCCTAAGCTACTGGAAAATGGGGCAGAAGAGCAGAGAAATCTCCCATCTCCTTAGAATGTGTGAGGAAGACGTGAAGTATAACCTATCAGGAACATAACAGGCAACTTGTAGACAACAGACTTGAATCAGCATTAGAAAATAGTGAAACTACAAAGCCATATAGGGGGACTCAAGAGTGATCCTGAAAACTTCTTAATAGGAGGTCATATGCACAGAGCAGTGGGGGACACCAGAGTGGATCAGATGGGCAGGAGGAGGCTTGTATCCCAACCCTAGAGATTCCTGGATCCTCACCAAGGACTATCAGTACGGGCACAAAGGACTACATCCCAACTGCCAAGGAGACCACGGGGAATTGGAGTGCCCTCGGAGGCCGAGAACTCTGAGGTCACCCACCCCCGTTTGGATCTCCCACATGGGATGGAAGAAGCCCAAATCCTTCCTCGCAGGATCCAAGGTCATTGGAACAACAACCAGGAGCCCTGAGCGGTCTGCAGAAACAGAAAAACAGTAAACTTCCTTTGAGACTAGGAAGAGGAGCTTTACATCAGGGTTGCTCCAGAGGCACCCCCCCCCAAAAAAAAGCGAACAAAAATGTTAGAATAGTTAACCAGACAGGAAACAGTCAGCGTGGATTCACATATACCTTTCTAGGTAGGACACAAAGATTAGTTACTCCTCACCAGGGCATTGAAGATTTCTCTGCACACCCCTCCTAAAACTGTTCTGTGCCTCAACTGTTGACATATGCTTTGTTAGATTTATAAGCTAGTTTAGACTATCCTAAAATCTACCAAGTTCAGAAAAATTATGCTTCAACACTATAAACTGCTAAATACTAAAATGAAAATAGACATGAGACAGCTGGATAGTACCCTATAGCCGTTTTAAGTTGTATAGCAGAAGGTTCTGTATATAAACTAAAATTGAAATGTCAATGAAGTAATCACAGGATGTGGTTAAAAACTTGCATTTTTTTTTACATATTGGTTACTCAATACCATGTCAATTAATTCCATAAAGTTGTAAATTGTTCTTGATGTTATGTTGGGGCTTTTAATTGGACGGGATGAATTTTTGCCAGCTCTACCTTCAGACCAGAGATGGTCTCCCCAAGAAACCATTGAATTTATCTGCACAATAAGATGCTGGACTCTATGCTTGGTATATGCTTTCAATGAAGGAATCTCAACTGAACTTGCACTGTGGTTATGCAACAAGGTGGAGGAATCCGCCATGGAGAGAGGGCATGGGGAGGGGTTGGAGGAATCTCAGAGCCTATGAAACTGTCATATAATGCAATGTAATTAATTTTTTAAAAATGTATTAACAGAGAAACATGGTAGAATATATTAAAGATTAATTCAGTTTAGAGTGTAAGTTTTATTTTTCAATAAAAAGACATCCATTTGGCTCTTGAATACAAGAAGGAGTTACACCATCAAGAATAGAAAAAAAAAATGCAATCAAAGAGAAATATGGAAATTGAAGACAGAGTAGCAATTTGTGTCTGCAATAACATAAGAACTGAAGAAGGAAAAGTAGATTGAGTCAGATTATTTAAAACGTTATTTGGCAAAGAAGAATCTGTAATTCTTCTCCAGTGTATACAGTACTTACAAACAACTCCATCTGGCCAAGTAGAACTTACCTGGGATGTAAATCAGGAAGTCACCAAAGCACTGCACATAGTTTCTTCACACTTGACTCCAGCTTTGTTTGAATTCATTCACCTTCGTAATATGGCAAGCCTGCAAATGTTTTCATCTTCTCTTCTGAAAATTCGGCCTCATAGTTACTGTCAATAATGTCTTTTTAAAATATCAAATGTAGGGGAATCCCCTGAAAAGAGAAGGAAGAAAAGAAGAAAGTGAAAGGGAAGGAGCAAGTGTAAAAGAGCAAAGGGTTGTGTTGTGAGTACAGGAAGGACTTTGATGGGCTTGTCTTTATCTGGAGAAATAAGTGTGCATGGAGTAGCATGTCTATTTATAGAACTCTAAAAACGATTTCTAGTCAGGTAATCTTGCAAAATCAGGCAATGTATATATAGCATAATGAATATTTAAATGCAATGGGAATTTCAGAAACTCATGAAGTTAAAGTATTTCCGTGGCAACATCAGAAGAGGACCAGCTCCAAAGGGCTGAGAATCGTTGCCATGGCAACAGTGAGGCTGACTCATTCATAGATAACTTGTGGCATGAGAGAAATTGCTTGAAGATTTTTAACACTGTACCAAAATATACAAAGCTCCGTGTAAATGGAAAATACATTATATTGCAGACATCACTTACTGATTCTTGAGTTCCGTCACCTCTGGGATGGGGTAGATTTCCAGCATATTTCAGATTTTACCCAGTTATAACAAACATCCAAAGTCAAAAGTAAATTGGAAGAGTCAGAATATACACAGGACTAGTAAGTAAAAACAGCAATTTTTCTCCTTCCCCTCTCCCTTTTTTTTATGTATTCCTAAAAATGAGTCCACAGAGCAGGATCATGACAGATTCAAGGCTCTGCTTTCCTTTTCTTCAGTGGAAAGAGTATAAGAGGAAATGACATTACAAGCCTCCACAAGAACAGAGAAGTAGACCTAATGAAAGCACAAGGCATTTTTTTTTTCATTTGAGATTTTTAAAGAGTTCCTAGGTAATACCCCAGACTATTTTTTCAAATCATGAATGCTAATCACAAAGTAATCACCTTGGGAGCATATACCAAAAACACATATTTAAGGACAGTGTTGTTCAGAATCTAATTCAGTAGTCCATCTTTCTGGTAGTAATGATGATGCACATGAAATGTGAGGATTGTTGATTTAGGTCAGTCTCTACATCTCACTAACAAAAGAACTCATACTTTGGGATTTTGACCTATCTTATATCCAAATCCCACCCTCTGGGTCCTCACATCTATTGTCAACAAACCAAGTAAAGTTCTAATATATTTAGAAAGGTTCTTTTTTTTTTCTTTAAATAATGTAAGCTTATAATGTAGCTACATTAATTCCTTCTGCATATCCTAAAAAATAATGTGTTGGAGTGTGATCACACTGCCTAATTAGAGTTTTGCTTGATTAGATGGTGAATTATTTAGATCAGTTCCTTTTTGTGGGATATGTTGTTGCTTATGCCTACCTTTGAGCAAATACTTTTATAGAGGATATACAAGGATGCAAAACTACGAAAGTCAGTCTCATTGTATTTCCCAGTTGCATTTTCCCAAGCATTTCAAGCACCTGAAATCAATAACCAATCAAATGCATGAACTTTCTGCTAAGTTTCAGTCCTCCTCTTGTACTGGCATTCTTTTCTCCATCTCCCATATCCATAGCAACCAATTCAAGGACCACTGTTTGCTTTCACTGCTTTTATCTCTGCTGCACCCACTCTTCTGCCTTCTTCCCTTCATACTGCATCCCTACTCCTCTGTCTTCGTTCAGGGCAGTCACATGGTTCTCCCGCACTACAAATTTTTAATTGCTTCTTAACTGGGCTAGCTGTCACTGCATCTGCTTTTATTCTATTTATTGATTATTCAACAATATTTTATTAGGCATCCACTGTATATTAGGCCATATCTTCAGCATGAAGCATGTTTTTAGAATAGATATGCCTTATGGGATTCAAAGTCCGTGATAAGAAACAATAGATAATCCAACCAGTTTCTTTACAAAGTTATATAAGCTCTGATAAGAGAGTCCTATAGAAATTTTGAGGCAGAACTCAGAACCCAAATCTAAACATTTGGGTTTCTGAACAGGGAGATAAAAGGCACATACACTAGTAGCAGAGATCAGGCAGGGTGAGAGTAGAGGAATGTGTGCTCCAGTCAAAATATGTGGATGATTACATGATGAGAACTGGAGGAACACATAAGTGGTTCAAGTAGAAAGGGTAACTTGGGCAGGGCACAGGCATGTTATTGTGTATCTTGAAGAACTTGTATTTTGACCATAACCTTGAGGGGTCATAGCAAATTTAATCTTGGAAGCAATATGATCTTATTTGAACTGAAAGCATAAAGTGAAATTACTGCCACGCCTCCCATATAACACATGAATTAAAGAGCAAATTTGGAGAGGACAATTATAGGCTAATTGTGGCAAACCAGGTGAGAAATGTTAAAGACCGAACTGGGTCATAGTAACTTTAGACAAAATAAGGGGCTATTTTATATATATATATATATAATAAGATTGCAAAATCGTGTCAGTTTGTTTAATGTCAATAGGAAAAGAAAAGAGACAAGAAAGGCTTCCAGCTTCTGGTTTGGTCCATGGAGTAGATGATTGTTTCACTGTAAATAGGACTGTATAGGGAGGACTAATGTTAAGGCTAAATAAGCATAATTCTGGTTGAGACCATGTGTAACTTCTTTATCCAGCCTGCCATGAGCTTGGTGCTAGGAATATAGAAGTAAAGAACAACAGCTTCTTCTCTCAATCAGATTATGCTCATCCACTTCTTAGAGTCATAGCACACACACATACACACAGACACACACACACACACACACACCACAATCTCAATCTAAATTAAAAAATCTTTACCTGCTAGGCACTTGTGATATTTGTCTTTCCTCTTACTGTCACTTAGAAACAATTCCTATCAAGGGAAATATAATTTGTACCACAAGTAATGATTAATGAGCCTTTTACTTACGAGTGGTAAAATACCATGGCAGGCTTTTGAATATGTTAGCCATTGTACCAGAAGGAAATTACTCTACTCCCCCTACGCCTTAAGGATTGTTATGGAACAAAAATGTTGGCTTTTCTTCAGCTAACGTCTGAAGCATCATCCTAGACAGTAATGAACAGTTGATTGTATTTAGTATTCCATGGGGATATCAAAGGCTCTCAGATAAGAGCATGCAGTGGCCTTCATTACCATCACTAGCTTTTGGAGGGAAGACCATGGATAAAACATCAGAGAGGTCTGAAAAGTCTAGGCTAGAACTGAATGTTAATGATTAAACGGCATTAATAAAAAACCAAGGTGGAAATCAGCCTTGGGCAATAGACAAAAGCCAGATCCTAGGAGAGAAAACACTTCCTTGCTTGTGATATATGCTTAAACCCTTGCTTACTATACAATATAGTAGAACAGAGCACGACCTCAGAGTCGTCATATCTGGATTCAAATCACAAGTCCAACATCCTTGAGCAGAGTCACTTTGTGTATCTATTGTATTCAGAGTCTAATCACTGAAAGGAGAGATTGATTTCAATTTATAGGGTTTTGGTGAGATTTGATGCACAATGTAAACGTAAATGAAACCTAATAAGATGTTTCTCACATGTTTAAACATTCAGCAAAATATATTTGTCATTATGAAGTATTTCAATGGTAAAACTGGTAGTAAAATGAAATTATTCGCACTTATTTTGTTCAGCAACAGGCTCTAAACTACTTGACTTTCCTTATGTATTCCATTATAGTTTGTTAGCATTCCTTCAGTATTGCAATTAATCCTTCCAGCAGTCTTGTTGATGGTATTGTGCTCAAAACACAAATAAGGACATTAATTTTCAGCCTAGTGGACAGGTTTGCTCTAGTATCATGGGATTAATATGCAATGTGTCTTTAATTATATTCTAAGTGTCACAATTGCTAATGCTGCTTCTCGTTACTATTCAGTCTATTTCGGTTGAAAACTTAATTCATAATCCAGGCTTCTGTGTCACGAGCTGTAGCCAATCTATACTTTTTTGCACTTAGATATGTATGTTTAGTAAAAGCTCAAGATTGACGATAAATCCACATAAAAACAAAATTAAACTGAACACAATTGACATTATTAGAACCATTACATTTAAAGCTCACAAACTTATTTTTGCACTCAGAAAGCAACTCTTGGAGTCTTCTTTGCTCCCCATTATGTATAGGAACCTGCCAAGGTCCTGTCCGACAACATCTGCTGAAAAAACTGAATCAGAGCCAGTTACAGATCAGCAGAAGATAACTAGATGCTCAATGAGTTTGAGCCACTGGAATCAACAAATATGAATGTTTTTATAGTGCTTTGGTTTTGTAAACCTTGCTTCTAGGCCCTACTGCAGGGATTTTGTACATTTGGGCTTAATGTGTAGAAAACGAAGAAACTTACAGCTTTGTTTGTATTTACTTTAGCAAGTTACATCTAGCGTTGAATGTCCAATGGCATAGGAGAACTCATGAAAGCTATGAAATGGACCAAAATGAGAAAAAATATGAGAATTCATACTAATTGTATATGCTGAAAATACACACACATACAGGGAGATTTATTGCATCATATTGTTAAAATGTATAAAACAAATTCAAAACCGATAATAAATAATGAATAATTTTTGTGTTATATCCTTTTAAATCTAAATTGAATATGTAGTCATTAACAATTTTATTTTCATTCATTGACTTGGAGAAATTTTATGCTTTACCCTTAATAAAATAAAACATCAAAGAAATGAACTTAATATAATATTACTTACAATTTTAACAAGCTTAATCACCAATTCCATGTGTATGGATTTATGTTTCTTTGCAATGTTATCGTAAGGAAAAAACCAAGAGTTACTCTTCAAGTTATTAGTTAATGACAGAAAGCAAGATGAATAAACAGATGGTTGTGAGAAAAAAAAATCCAGGTGGTTTGGTAAGTAGTATGCAGAGGATAATATTAGGCGTTGAAAAGCAGGAAAGACAAAAGCCATTACATATTGATGCTGGTTTTCTCTGTGTGTATAAACAGAAACAGATACAGCGAAGAGAATGAGACAAAGTGGACATAATAACGCTGTGTGGAGGCACTATGAGTTGCCTTCTCCTTTTGTGAGTTCCCCCAGGAATTCCCCTGGCTCCACTACCCACTACCTTTAAGAAGGCAATTTAATGAAAATTCATTTGGCTGTTTTTAGATATTCTGAAATTAAGGTATCCGCATGTGCCCAGCGAACTCCTCCCAAGGTAATTGAAACATCAAAGTGATGTAACTGCTTGATTCTTGACGGTGATCAAGTGTAGCACTGTATGGACAGGGAACAGGTCTATCACTGTAAAATCTCATTCTCTTCCAACAAAATAGTATCACATTAGGACTCCTTATTGTAGACCACTCCTGTTACACTTTGTATGTATTGAAATATCATAGATCACAAGAGGAAACAACTGTTCATTGAATAGAAAATGTGTTTCATTTTTGTTCACCATACAGACATGTAACAAAATACAAACAATATAAAATGTTTAAAGCCTAGATTCTCGATTTTCATGTCATCTTTTCCGGAGGCACTTAAATTTTCGTGTATGTAATATGAATTTTGATATGATTCTGCTTTAATATTTTATTCTATTCTTTTCCAGTGAAGCTCAATCCGTAATAGGTTGGCTTTCCTGAGTTGTCATAGATACGACATACAGTAATCATTCTGGTCGTATATTTATAGCTCAATTCAAGGCCTTCTGACAAATTGTGACATTCTGAGTATTCCATTTTACCTTGCATTTCTCTGATTTTATTCTTCTATTATTTAGATACTGAGGAAAATAGGAACACTAATTTTCTACGATTCTCTGGAATTCATTATATAATATGCAATTATGTGATTTTAAATGACAGTGAAATATATGAGTCACTCTCCTGATTAATTATTAACTGAATATTTAGTATTTATTGAATATTCAATCCTTATGAATATGGACCAACTTGTAAATAGGTCCCTGAATTTTATCCAGCATAGATCCACTTTTAGTGTAAATAGCTTTATATTTTAAAATTGATGAGAATTATTTTTGGTTTTGTCGTTGGAATTATTTGTTTCAAGCTCTACATGCTTTTATCTTCGTAAAATGTACTAATTCCATACATTACTAAAAGTTTTAGAATCATTGATCTTGAATTATTAGAATGTGGAAAATCTGGGTAATAGACCTATCAATCTGAAAGTCTCCAAGTATATTTTCTAGAGATGCCTCCATTTTTTTCCCCAGGAAACTAGAGTTCAGTAAGACAATTTCTCAATGTATTGAACGTGATATGCGGTGCCCACATGAACAACACTACTTAACTTGTATCCAAGAAGTATATTTAACCATCCGTTATCCACTGTGCACTATGCAAAGGCCGCTCACATATAAATGTTTTGTGCTCTGGAAATTCAGAGTCAATTGTACTGTGAAATAATTACAGAACAACATGATGCGTGCAGTATCACAGTCTGCAGTGAGCACTGTGAGAGCTCACAGGAGTGACGAATCCTAGAACCACACTCCCCAAGGGTTCTGTCCTTTTCCCACCTTACACTGCCTCAACGGTGAGCTAACCCATTTCCACTGCCTCATCTATCACTCATGACTCACATAACTGCTTTTCTCCCTGAACTCTGCCTTCCTGTGTTCCAACCTCTAAGTACTGTTTGTCACCTCTCTATTCCTGTGGCACTCACACCACCAACACAAACCCTATCTAAAATATATCACTCATCCGTGGCTTCGAATCCTCAACTTTTATTCTTGTAATCTTTCTACCACATCAGATCAGAAACTTGCTGGTCACTCTTCACACCCTCTACTCGCTAATCTCCTTACTTCAAGAAAAGATCACCCGAGTCCCTTAAATATTGAATGTGTTTTTCTTCATCACCTCCCCTTCAGTTCTGTTAGTCAATCCTGACTTTGTTTTTGCTGCAGGTTAATATAAGGCATCTAAAACTGATATCTTCTGGTTCAACAAGCTGCCTCTTTTATTATTCAAGACCCATAAATAAAAGGTTAATTTCTCTGAGTGTTTAAATTGGAGCAACCTGTATGCAAGGAGCTGATTAGACCTATTGAGACAGAATGGAGGAGCCTACAGAATACAGAAAGACAGTCTGAAAATGTGTAATACTGTCACTTCTGCTAGTCGATGCATTCCTAGAACAGGGAACACAAATTATTTACTTTTTCTCAACATTGTTTCTCATAATACAATTACATTAATGTAGTAAATAAACATTAAATGTTGACAGAAGGAGTTAGTAATTCTAATAGGGTCAATCTTTTGAGTCAGAAGGCTCCAGAAATTTTATTTGTATGATTCAATATTTTGCTATATCTTATTACAGAAATAATTAATTATTTAAGATTATGATTTATTTAGATTCTGCAATATGTTTATACTGTCACTATATTAAACATGATTATTTGTATTCACCTTCAGAAAATGAATTAATTTACTAATAAGAAGTTTTATATGTTTGATTAAATAGATTTCTATGATTTCCAGAATGGGTATTAAGTTACAACTTAAATATTAGATTTAAAATGCTAAAACCCCTTCTTTTGTACAGCTCAGAGTTTCATACAGCAAGTGTAATGCAATTCATTTGTTTGGAATAGATCATGTATTTGTTGTCTTATCCTTGTCATATACGTACATGTATTGCAATGTTATCCATGTGATTTCTTTGGATGATTCCTGTGTGGTATAGTACTATAATCTGAAGTGTTTTTCTTCACCCACTGGGTTTATGAATTCCAAAAATTTTTAGAACACAGCAGAAGATTGCAAAAAAAAAATTGACTACACATATGGAGAAACCAAATGGAGCTATTTAGTACCAGACGAAGGTGAAAGAAGATTATGTTCTCTGAGGCACACATTAGATTACAATTTTTTTTGTTTTTACAAAAGTCAGTAATAAAAAGAATGTGGCTTCCAGAGCAATATTAATAAATAATGTATGTATTTTAAAATATAGTAGCAATACATCTATAAGGAATATATGTAACAAGCGCATATTAACAGTTAACAAAACTGAAATTAAACTAAGGCTTAAAAATTACAAATTAACAACAATCCTGGAAGATAAAATGATGAACTTGTTTTGCAGAATATACTTAATTATAACACTGATATACAACAGTTCACTGAAATAGTGGGTTCCATCATAAATATACATTTTGAGATTCACTTTAATTTAGCTTAAATTGTTATCCCAATTTTCACTAAATTTTATTTTCATGCAATGCAAGTTATGTTTTCTTTTTTCACTTATCTTGGTAACTGGTATTACCAACATATACATTCAAGTAAATTTGTGTTGATGGCTGTTATTATTGTGTTTCATAGGGAATTACTTTAGCAGGAAGGAAATGTAAGACTAAAATATTATCTTTTCCCACGAAGATAATCACTTTAATTTAATGTAATTGAATTCTTATATATTTAATACTTTTGCATTTAAAGAACATTTTCCTTTGGAATTTTATTGACTATTATTGATTGGGTGTGGTCTATCTTTTCTATTCTCAATGAATCAAATTTTTTTTGCTCTTGAATTAACTTCAACAATTTCATTAACAATCTTGTACCTGTTAATTCCATTAATTCACCTCAAAGAATACCCTATGGCCCATAGTTTCTGAATATGTAATGTTTCTCAAGGAATGGTTTGTACACTTGAGAAAACTGATTGAGAAAGTCCTTGCAAATACACCTGTAAGAAGAATGATTTTAATTCTCTTGGACTAACATCATTATCATGTTTCTGGAAATATTTCCATTCGCTTTGCTTGCACTTAGGCCTAATGATGAATTAACAAAATAACTTACATGGTAGAGCCAAACGTAACAATTTCAAGCCTTTCATTTCCAGCAAAATTATGATATAACAAATCACAATCATAGACTTCATTATATTCAAATGACAATTGGTAACATTCATGTTAGGGTACAGACAAAGAATAGTTTATTTAAAATACAGTAGTTCATTTGACATGTACATCATAAATTGTCTCATAGAGTTGTAACAGGCAATGTTGATGGCTTAGGTTTATCTCAATCTACATGTGACAGAGCATGCAATCAAGAAGTTTAGGAATCTGAACCTCAGATCTGAACAATTAATTTTCCTCACAAAACCATGTTAAAAACTTGAGGATGAAAATACAAATGGCAGCAATTGTGAACAGATTTATATATACTATTGTGAACTCTATATGTATGCACATATATATGTACACACATATATATGTATGTGCATATGTGTGTAAGACACAGAGGATGTGAGATGTTTTAGATATTTAAAGGGATATTCTGTGATTAGTGAAGACTATGCATATTGGATATTGAAAAAGAAAAAATGACTTTGAGTTAGTGTGAGATAATTCAAGTGCACAGCATAAGCATTCCTTTATTTATTGAGCAAAGGACACTAGAATCACAATATAGAAGGGATGCTGCTTATCTTTCAGAAATTCTTAGAAATGCATAAATATCAGTCTACAAGAATGGGTCACATAATTAAAATCTGTAATCTTTGTGAGTCAAACAAAGCAATATTCATCCAAAAAACATTTGAATGATTCAAAATTACCTTCCCTTTGTCAGTGACACATTTCTATCTTTTACATTTCTGTATTTTTAAATATAAAAATTATATTTATATATATATTTCCATAACTACAGATGGAGCTCTCTGTTCCATTCCTTTATGAATCTCATAATACCATTACCTTAACTACAACCTTAATACTTAATTACAGATGAGACTGGGCATATTCAGAAATTTTTTTACAGAATTAGAAAAATTATCTCAAATTTGTGTAAAATCTTGTCTACCATTAGAGAGAACATATGATATTTGTCCTTTTGAGATTGGCTTATTTCACTGAGCATAATGGTCTGTAGTTGGGAACATTTTGATGCAAATGACAGGACTTCATTCTTCTTTAATGATGGTATAGCAGTCCATGGAATAGATGCACCACAGAATTTTTTATTCATGCCAAATACAAACACAAATAAACATGTAAGTGAACAAGTATGGGCACATATGCTCATAGATGAACTGTATGAGTAAGACTAGCATACTGCGGGATGAACCTGCATCTCAGTTGACATTTCCACACTCTAATAAAAGGAAGAGTCCCCATGAAGCAGTTAAATCTATCTTCACAATGGGACACTATATTTTGTTTATACGAACAATACCATGATATTTGTAAACAGTAGCATATTAAACTTGTAACTGTTACTGAAGAACTATATTGCTGTAATAATATGGAGGGAAATAGAGAAAGAAGAAAATGGTGAGGGAGAAAGGGGAAGGAAACTCCCAATACCTACAAAAATGTATCATGGAAAATAATGAAAGTATTTTTTAAAACTTGTACGAAACCACAAAACGCTCAGAATAGCCAAAATGATCCTGATTGGAGTGGAGTACAACCTAAAGGCATCTCAATGCCTGACTTCAAAGAAAACTACAAAGCTACAAAGCATGAACAACTGTCATCAAACCAGCACATGGATCAATGGAAAGATAGAGAACCTGGAAATTATTTCACACATGTATAGCAAACTGATTTCTGACAAAAGGCCTAAGACCATACATTGAAGTAAGTAATCTCTTCAAAAGATAGTGCTTGCAAAACTAGCTGCATATACATGTAAGAATAAAGTTAGGGGCCCAACAGGGTATCCTGGTGGCTAAGTCCTCACCTTGCAATGCCAGGATCCTATGTGGGTGCCGGTTTAGGTCCCAGCGGCTCCACTTCCCATCCAGCTCCCTCCTTGTGGCCTGGAAAAGCAGTCGAGGATGGCCCAAAGTCTTGGGACCACGCACCTGCATGGGAGACATGGAAGAAGCGTCTGGCTCCTGGCTTCAGATAGGCTCAGCTCTGGCTCGTTGAGGGATGAAACAGAGGAAATATCTTCTTTATATATCTGACTTTCCAATAAAAATAAATCAATCTTTAAAAAGAAAAGGATGAAGTTAGATCCATTCCTCTCACCACATATAAAAAAGATGGATTAAAGAACTAACTTTACGTCTTGAGACTGTGAAAAAGAAAATTAGGGGAAACACTGCAAGATGTCGGTGATAACATCCTGGCTAGGGCCCCCAACCCCAAGGGGAAAAGCAGCAAAATCAAACTAAACAAATGAGATTATTTTAAAAGAAAGAACCAAGACAAAGACATCCACATAGAATGGAAACTGTTTGTAAATATTTTAAGAATTAATATAAAGAATTAATATCCAGAATATCAGCAACTCAAAAAACTCAACGACAGAATAGCAAACATTCCAGTTCAGAATTGAACAGAGGACTTCAAAAGACAGTTCTCAAATGAAAAAATAAAAATGGCCAACAAATATATGAAAAATACTCAATATCACTAGCCATCAGGGAAATGCAAATCGAAACCATGATGTTACATCATCTCACTTCCACTAAGGGTCCAAAATATAGTGCGTAAGAGATGCTGGTGATGGAGTGGAGAAAAGAGAATGCTTATGCATGGGACGTCACTGATCCCAGCGACCATGGCCAACAGGACGGTGCTTTCTTACCGAGCTAGAAATAGACTCGCCACGTGAACCAGCAAACCCACTGTAAGGATATATACCCAAAAGACATGAACACGTGGCAAAGATAACTGCATGACTATATTTTTAACAACACTGTTTACAATAGCCAAAATATAGAATCAAGCAAGATGTTCATCATCTGATGAATGGGTAACAAACATGTGAAACACAAATATGTACATATAAGGGAATATTATTCAGCTATGAGAAGGGTGATATTCTACCATTGAAGAATGTAACCGGAGGACATCACATTGAGTAAAATAAGATAGGCATTGAAACACAAATATTGCATGTTCTCCCTTATAAATGAGAGCTAAAATTGGGGGAAAGTAATAAAACAAAAGTATTGATGCAAATACATTTTGTCATTTTTGTAAAGATCTATTTATTTTTATTGTAAAGTAGTCAGATATACAGAGAGGAGGAGAGACAGAAAGGAAGATCCTCCATCCATGGATTCACTCCCAAAGTGGCCACATGGCCTGAGCTGAGCTGATCTGAAGGCAGGAGCCAGGAGTTTCTTCCAGGTCTCCTCTACAGATGCAGGGTCCCAAGGTTTTGGGTTTCTCCACTGCTTTCCCAGGCCACAAGCATGGAGCTGGATGGGAAGTAGGATTGCCATCGATAAGAACCATCACCCATATAAGATCCTAACACATTCAAGGCGAGGACTTTAGCCACTAGGCTACTGCACCAGACCCTGAATGGTTTTTTATAACTTTGACAAACCAATAGTTAAAATGTTTTGCTACTATAGTCTAATGATCTGTGATGGTTTAAAAATTTCTCTGAGTGAAATGGTCATTTTTCTTCAGTTGATTATCGCTTATAGCTCCTCCCTATGTTACTGTTCAACTAGGGTTTTTGTTTTTAACTTTTTCTACTTACTGATTCATTTATTTTGTGGATGACTAAGCCCTTGGATGTAATCTTAATTACTATGTAATCTTAATGTTAGTTGATATCAAAAACATGTTATCTCAGAGAGAAAACAAAAAGTCACCCTATATGTGGAGATGAAAATTCCGGCATATTCAAACATAAGATTTTCGTGGCCGTCAGGATAGTATGTCCATGGCACAGACACGCACATTTGCCATAGACTATCAAGTTCTTTACAAAAGTCATAGATGATAGTGACAGTAAAATTCTTCTTTGTTTCCTTCATTTGACAGGATTACACACTTACTATGTATTTCCAGCAGTCTTGGAAAGACAAAAGGCTTTCTTATTCTGGAATTCCATTAAACCTTACCTTGGACAACAGAGTAGCTGACCAACTCTGGGTACCAGATACCTACTTCCTGAATGACAAGAAATCATTTGTGCATGGGGTCACAGTGAAAAACCGAATGATCCGTCTACACCCTGATGGAACAGTTCTCTATGGACTCCGGTAAGTGTCTTTTTGTTCTATTTTTTTCCAATGCTGTTTTGTTTCTACCTGGAAATGCATGAAGAAGGGAGAGAAGACACAGGTTTTCTCATAATAAAGACCAGCAAATGAATCTGGGAAGAGTTTAAGCTCAAAAATAGCAATACCATCTATCAAATGTAAAGAATTTTGGGGCCCGGCTTTCAAGTAACAGACGAAATAACAAGAAAATGGGTCTTTGCCATTGATTTCACACCTAGCTGGTTTTAGGAGTTACATATCTTTTTTGAGTCAGTAGTTTAGCCATGTAGATCTAAATGAACTGAAATGTGTTATGATTTTTGGACTTAGGAAAAGGAACTGGAAAACAATTGTCAGAAGAAAGTGTTTTGTGGTGACATCAGAAGATGTACATTGTCTTTATTTATATTTTTGCTTTAGTATTTTGCTTTTGCATTTTATGAGTCTATGAACAACGTTGAATTAATTTATGTCTTTTGGGTGAAGAAGCAGTTGATGTTTACTTTTCTCAGATGGCTATCTAGTCACTTGAACATCAGTAGTTCAAAAGAATTCTTATGTTTTCATCGGAGTATCTTGGTGCCTTTGACTATAGAAGTGGGCAGAGGGTACCAGAGGTCCTGTTTCTGGCTCTTTTCTGTGCAGTTGTTCCATTTGTCCATCCTTAAGATCTCTGGTTCTGGTTTATTTGCTGAAGCTAGTATGGTAAAGAGCTATTGACTAACTTCTGAGATAAGTCTTCCAACTCTACTTATTTTTCAATATTGATTTAGGTATGCTAGGTCTTTAGCATCTCCCTGCAGCTTGTAGAATTAACTTGTCAATTTCTATGTTTAAAAAATTCCTTCAGAGATTATAGTCATGAGCATTGCTTTTCTAGGGCAGTTAGCAAAAAGCTGACTTCTTAAAATAATCGAATCTTCTAATTTGTGAACGGGATGTAATTTTGTGATTTTGATTAGCTTTAATGTATATTGACCATACAATGTTCAATGATGCTCTTATTTAATTTTGTTTTGCTATGGCTGAGTCAGATAAAAAGAAGTTATGATATACTTTTGGAAGTCTATGATTGTCCTTCATGTAGTTAAGGGTTTGCCAGAAATTTTGGGCTGTGGTTTCAAGATTAGCTTCCAGTTTTACCAAAGAAATGTTTAACTTGTTACTACAGAGTTTTAGAGTGCTGGTTCTCTCTACTTTGCTTTCATTTTTTTTTTTTTTTGACTCTTGTGAAGCAGCTAAAAGCTCCATGCCTTCAAATTAATATATCTCCAATATTTTCCTGCCATTTTAAAGAGTTCATCAGCCCCCACAGTGTCTTTCAGTGTACTATGAACACCAAGTTAAAACTCTAATTACAGGTTAAAAACTCTAATTAATGTGTATACTGAAACATACTAACAGCAATATGTGGTCAGAAATATATCTGTGATAAAATTTCCCATTCTTGAAGTAATGATTGTTTTGTCATTATGTTTGGTCCTCACTTGCTCGAGTGAATGGCATCAATTGATCTTGGCAAAATCATCTTTGCATTTTTCCACTATTTTAGAGCTCCAAAAGTTTTCAACAACAATTGAAAATCTGTGATAAAAATCTTTCAGAAATATGATGAACAGGTACCTTGAATTATTGATCATCACTATAGATAAAATCTATCTACTTAAGCTCGGAGATTGATCATCAGTGATGTTTAATACAGTGGAACTCACTAGCAATTCTGAAACCCACACAAATTCTGCAGGTATCCGAATTGCGTAAGTAATGGGATATACTAACTCCGTGAGACAACCAAATAGGCTAATCAGGCACTACACATGTAAATTACTCATCAGTCATTTGTAAGAAAATAAAAAGGTAACTAATTTTTTTTTTTATTGTAAGAAAGAATGTAGATCAAATGTTCAGTTTCTAGAGTCTGGCTTCAGGACTTTTCAACTTATTGACATTCTATAACAACAGAATGACACAGAGAAAATAATTGACGATGAAGTTGCACACATCCTATTTTACAAATAGGAAGCTGGGGGCCCGGCGCGATGGCACAGTGGTTAAGGTCCTCACCTTGCACACCCGGGATCCCATGTGGACGCCGGTTCTAATCCCGGCAGCCCTGCTTCCCTTCCAGCTCCCTGCCTGTGGCCCAGGAAAGCAGTTGAGGACAGCCCAAGGCTTTGGGACCCTGCACCCGCGCGGGAGAACTGGAAGAGGCTCCTGGCTTCAGACCTACATAGCATTGGCCGTTGCGCTCACTTGGGGAGTGAATCATCGGACGGAAGATCTTCCTCTCTGTCTCTCCTCTCGGTATATCCGCCTTTCCAATAAAAAAAAAAATAAATCTTTAAAAAAAAAATACAAATAGGAAGCTGGAAGCACAAAAGACAAATTAATCTTATTTCCAGGGAACAGTTAGTGATTGGCAGAGTTGGGACTAAAGTACAAACATCCTGATTCCCACGATTTTACTCTTCCATCGTCATTACCTTTCAAATACAAGTAAAAGTCAATGCCTCCTGCCAAACTATGCAATCTAGCTTTCCTCTCCTTGGAGCTATCTCGGGTCTTCGTAGGGTTTAACCTGCACACAACTTCCTTCCAAAGGGAGACACAAACCACTCGTCTGTTTTCTGGGCTCTGATCTTTTTATAGGGCCAGTTTTTTCCATGAAATCACACACCAACCCTCGTATCTTCTCTTCCTCCTCTGCTTCCTTCTCATTCCCTCTTCTCTCACAGGCTTGTTTTACTTCTCAGAGGCTACAAATATCATAGAGAGGCCATAAGTGGTAACAGAGAATCTAGGACTTCTGGATCGAAGGCTTAACATGGGCTTGAACTCCACAATTTTCTTACTACTTGATCTTGAACAAATTGTATAAATTTCCTGAGCCTCAATGTCACCAACTATAATAAGTGGCTAACCCCTCTAACTCTTAATTAAAAAGATACTAAGCTATTTGATATGACAGTATGTTTTAAGTCCTAAACTATATTTCTGTAAAGTAATTGTGATATTCTTATTTGATAGTAGATAAAACAACAGGCATACTGAAGGTGTGTTTTTTCAATTCCCAGGGATATCAAAAACTAGAACAGCAGCACAGATAATCCAATCAAGAAGACACTCATTGAGTGTCTGGTTTGTACCAAACAGTCACTACGTTGGCTCTGTGCGTACTTCTCCAGATTCTGGCTGAAAGTGTTAAAGAAGCAGAGTGGAAAGCCACTGGACTGCAAGTTGTGTGACATGTGAAGTAATTAACAGTAATTAACTGTGTCCTACAATAATTTTTAAAATTTCCCTGGCTTTTAGACCACTCCCAACCTAAAAAGAAGCAAACTGGACAAAATTTTCCCCAAATTCCCTAAATTATCCCTATATATTATAATGCCTATAATTATCTCTAGATAAATATATACATTCATATATCTTTTAAATAAATGGATAAAGAATTTATATGATATACTATAAATTGCATTAGAAAGACACAATTCAGTATGTGACTCTTGAAAGCTCAACTTCTGTCTTAAAGCATTTGCAATTACTCGAAAATGACAACTAAGAACTGGAATTTAGTCCAACAGTTTAAGATGCTGGTTATGAAACCTGCCTCCCATGAGACTACCCGACTCCAATTCTCAAATCTGGCCTTAACTCCAGCTACCTACTAACATAGCCCTTTGCAAGCAGCAATGATGGTTCAAGCAATTAGGACCCTACCACTTATGTGGGAGACCTGAATCGAGTTTATGGCTACCGGTTTATGACTCTGTCTCAGCCTTGGCCATTGCCAGCATTTGGGAAGTGAAATTGAAGATGATAGCTCTCTCTCCCTCAAATAAATATATTTTTTAAAAATTATGTTCACTTTTAAAAAGTAGGAAAGATGTAGCATCAACTCCCTCAATGGCAAACATAAAATAGGTAATATCATTTTTCCTCTGTTCCTTCTGTTGAACTTGCAGAAAAGCTTTTCTTTCAAAGGTCAATCTACGTGTACATTTAATTGTGCTGTTGCACAATCTTTTTAAACTTTTCCCAGTCTCCTACTTGACTCTCCTGTCCTCCTTCTCAGTTGATTCCATTTCTGTTTTCTCTTCCAAGCTCAATTCTTGTCTCCAGTTTGATTCCCTTTGCTCTCCCAACCTGAAAACACCTTCAGCTCCAACTGTCAAACCATCACTCAGGCGGCATCTTAAATTGTTCAAATGATTTAGGAGTCATGCCCGGTGATAACTTCAACACAATGCTTTCTGTGTCCTATTTTTTTTTTTTTTTGCCTTTCTGCTACTCCACCACTAGTGTTTTTCTGACTCTGACTTGTTTTGCCTCTGCCTGTGAACTAATAGGATTTCTCCAGGTCTCACCTGTTTGTTGAATTTAATAACTTTCAATATCTGAAGTTTCAAATTGAATTCCAGAAAAATATTTGTAATTGATTAATGAGCATCTAAGATTTGATGCCCTGCCAGCTGCCTTGATGTGTCTTTTGTTTTATATCACTTCCCCTCAAAAATCTGGACCCTGCTGTTTTCCCAAACATCACGCTCAATAAGCATAAACTTAGCGGTGTCTGACTCCATGAGATCCAGTCTGTTGTATCTAATGGTCTCTATCTCACCATCTTCCTTATTTCCAGTTTCTACACAGCTTCCTTTCAGAATTTGTCTTTCTTTGTCATCACTCATACAGAGTCTGTCAGTCAATATCACTCCTACACATAAACACCTAAATAATTCAAAGTCTCAAAATTTCCCATAAAATTAAATATTCATTGCTTTATGTGTGAATCGAAAAGTTGCTACTTACTTGTCCACAGACACATAAGGATAGCAAATTCAAATAGGTCGCAAATTTTCAGGGCACATACATATAACAACAACAAAAAAAATGGTTTTCTGAAATACGTATTCAAGGGGGTAGTCTGTATTTTACTTGAGCCCTAAGGTCCTACTGAAATGTTTTCTTTTCCTATCTATCCTTAAACACTCCCCACTCTACCACTTTCTCCCATCTTAGTGAATGTATTCTAAAAAGCCTCCCTCAAAATCCAATTTCTCTAACCGGATAAAAAGTATCTCACTGCATTTTAATCTTATAAAAACACATGTTACTGGCAACTCTCTTGGTTTCTATCTTTCTGTGACTTGGACTTATATTCCTGTGATGTAAACAAGATTGTATATTTGTTAAAACGGCAAATTGTATTTGCATTATCTTTGCATACCTCTTCTGAAGCCAGAAGATGCCCATTAAGTGTGTGTAAAAATTCAGCATGGAGGATTGGGACACCTGATTCACACTGGTTGTCAGTTGCAACAGTTCCTATATCTAAAAAGATGGCTCTTAACCAAAGAACAATTATCATGATTAGTGGCCAGATGTGTTCTGCCTCTTGTCCAAACATCCTCCAGCTGGTCAGGCCCACTGCTGATCTTTTCCAATGCCCTGTCTTGGGGATGCTCAGAGAATGTGTTTGTGTTTCCCTGAAAATGTAAGTCATGAGATCACTTGATTTGGGGAAGATGTCTAGTGAGGCATTTAATCTCTTTAAACTTGTACTTCCTTTTGAATTGCCGGCAGAACTCCTGCCGTTCATCTCCTTACCAAGTGCCACAACGCTCCTCCCCCCATTTCCTGCTGGAGGAGTGGTCCAGAAGCAGAGGCTATGGCAAAAGGGGAAATGAAATGATTTGCAAAAACCTGTTAGTATTGTACTGGTCCCATTTAAAAATCAATGTTTTTTTCAGCTGATATAATCACAAACCTACATTGCGTTAGATATCTAGTGAGCAAACATCACAACACTTTAAGTGGTATCCATAGCAATTGTATCACTTAGCTAGTTCTTATGTGTGTCCCTAAGATTAATCGTTACCACAGTTCATGTATACCTTTTTAAAAAAATGTTTGGTGCTAGAAATATGTTAGATTTAGAATTCTTTTGGATTTTGCAACGTGTCCATGTACTTAATGAGCTATATCAGATATCGAACTCAACTCTACATATTTAGCTTATGTTTCATATGCAGCTTAACTATTGCATAGACTAACATTTACTTTATGCAATATTTTAAGGGTGCTGAGGTTTTCATTGACAACATGTCACCTGAGGTCAGGCATGGAATTCCTATTTTTTTTTAAAGATTTTCTTTTAAATCTCTATTGGAAAGTCAGATATACAGGGAGGAAAAGAGACAGAGAGGAAGATTTTCCATCCATTGATTCATTCCCCAACTGGCTGAAGCTGAGCCAATCTGAAGCCAGGAGTCAGGAGCCTCTTCCAGGTCTCACTTGTGCAAGGTACCAAGGCTTTTGGGCCGTCCTTGACTGCTTTCCCAGGCCACAGACAGGGAGCTGGATGAGAAGCCAGCCCACCAGGATTAGAACCTGCACCCATACGGGATCCCGGTGCGTGCAAGGTGAGAACTTTAGCTGCTAGGCTACCACACTGGGCTCAGACATGGAATTTCTTCACTTTTGGCATCATGCTGGTGTACAACAATTTAAATATTTTGTTTAATTTTTGAAATATCACACTTATGATGATCAGCTTACATATGTGAGTCATTATACTGAAGTCTGTACTTGTATTATTATGTTTGACTTACTGCAAGAGTGTAGCATATAGTGTCAATTCTACTGATACCAGCACTGCCATATGTAAAGTAACTTCTCTGGTCACATATATTGTTTACATTTTAAAAGAAGACTCAAGTGGGTAAATGCACCTTATCTGGCTAATATATCATTTACATCTATTTTATTGATCCCCTTTTAAGATGTTGTTGAAGAAATATTGTCATACTTCCTAGTTGTAAATGCATTCTTCCATCTTCTGTATTGAACTTTCAGGAGATTTTATTTAAAATTTTTTTCATCCAGCTATTTTCTTTGAGTAGTAGAGAACAAAAGACAAGGACAGAGATAGAGGCTGAGACTGAGTTACAGATCTCCTAGCTGCTCATTCCCTCTGTTCACAAAGGCCAAGACTGGGGCTGGCTGAAGCCAGCAGCTGGGAATTCGTTCCACATTCCCCGTATGGGTGGCAGACAGCCGACTTCTTAGGAATCACCTGCTGGCTCCAGGGTGCAATCATGGGACGCTCTGTCAACAGCAGAGTCAGGACACAAACCCAGGTTTTCCAAAGCAGAGGGCCAGTATTCCAAACAGCCTTTTAATTACTTGCCAAGCACCTTTCCCTTAGGCTGCCTCGTAGTTGGTACAGTACACTCGCATCAGTAAATGTAGAATCCCTGGCTATCTTTTCATTGTACAATATGGATACTGATAAGAAAATTCAGTTACAGACAATCAGACCTATTCATTACTATAATTCTATTACTTTAAAAAATATTATTTTTATTGGAAAGTCAAATTTTACAGAGAGAACTAAAGACAGAGAAAAAAAGCTTCCATCTGCTGTTTCACTCCCCAAATGGCTACAATGGCTGTTAGAGCTGAGCCGATCTGAAGCCAGGAGCCAGGAGCTTCTTCCAGATCTCCCACACAGATGCAGGGTCCCAAGGCTTTGGGCTGTCCTCGACTACTTTTCCAGGCTATACGCAGGGAGCTAAAAGGAAAGTGGAGCAGCTAGGATGAGAACCAGCACCCATATTGAATCCTGGCACATGCAAGGCAAGAACTTTGGCCACTAGGCTCTTGCTCTGGGCCCCTGCTGCTTTTTATGTACATGAAGATGTTAAAAGGTAATGGAAAGCTAAGTGCTCCATATCACATAGAAGTCACCATTTTTGATACACACATGTTATATCCAGAGTGTCTGGGTCAAGCCATGACAGTGCTTCAGGTACAGCTTTCCCTGAAAGGCAATGACTTGTGTCCCTGACACCCACTGAGGGGTCTGGATTAACTTCTAGACTCCTCAATCAATCTGGCCTACTCTTGGTTACTGTGGCCATTTGGGAGATAGTTCTTTGTTTCTCTCTCCCGCTTGAAATAAATATATACTAAATGAATGAATGAATTTGTAAAATGCCAATTTTTCTATACCTTATAAAGTGGTTTTGCAAATCCACCATAAGTGTTGGAGGTAAAAGTTTAGCTTATGTACTTGTCAGTTTTTCATTTCTACAGCAAAGCACCTTAGATAAAATGACTTATGAAGGAAGGAGGTTTATTTTGGCTTAAGGTTTTGTAGTTTCACTGTCTAAGATGACGTAGACACCATTATTCTTGCCTCTGATGCTGACATGCTTGCTGGCAGAGTCGAGAGGTGGTGCAGAGGGTGTGACAGGGAAAGAGAGAGTGCTTGTCTGTCTCACGTACCTTTTAAAAGCCACCATGATGGGATCACGGGACCAGCAGGCTCCAATCTAGCAACCCAATCTACTCTAAGCATTCTAAGAAGTTTATTGCTTAACAGCCTCCTTCCCCTTAAAGCTGTCGATGTAATACTTCAGGGTTCAATCTTTAACACTTGTGCCTTTGGAGAACACACAAATATCCAAAAGAATGGGATGCCAATCCTATCATCTCAAAAATCTGTAGTTTTAGTCCCTGCATAAAGCTTATCATTATCCCGTGTAAATAGTTTCCCCTGGAAATCATTTCCAGGACAGTGGTCTACATATGATGGTGTCCTATCTCTCCATTATAGAAGTGGAAATGACCAAAGAAGGTACACAACGTTAATGGAAATGGCTCTAGTCAGGTTTATCAACTTCTTTAAGAAAGCACACAACTTTGTTGTGTTTTCTTTCCCCCGCCAACAAGTCTGGATTGTAAAGAGCAGTTTCTCCACTGTCGGTTTCAGGAGAGAGTCTCCTGTTAATCAAATAGAGCCTGATGAAGCTTTGCGAACTCCCCTAACCCCTACGGTATTCGCTTTTCCAGCCTGACTCTGGATTGATTTTTTTGATAATCTTGACAGTGCCTGACCACAGCTTGTGTGAGAGAATAAAATCAGTATCTATAATTATTGAATGTAAAAGAAAATAGAGTTTCTCATTATTCCTTGGGGGAATCATTTCATCTTGCCTTGGTTATAAAGCAAAGTAAAAATAATGGTAATTATCTTGATAAGGTAAATCCAATAAAAACAACAATAAAGCATCGCAAACCACTATGGTTCTTAAGAGCAGTGTGGGGGTTCTAAATGTTTCATAGCAGCCCTCTATATTGATTGTAAACTTTGGGAGAAAAAACTGTTTTTCTCTCCTACAGACACAGAGGTACTTAAAATTACATTCAAGGGTTCTTGGCAGATGACACAGCTTCCTGCGAGAAATGCTAGGTATCGTTGGTTGCAGAGAATAAATATGTGGGTTGAAATGGTGTTTGCAGAAGAGGACTGACTGTTGTTTACAAAGACACTCTGTTTAAAGGAAGAAATTTGTATTATAAATTGTTTTTTTAAAAATCCCGATAATTTTTTTTTAAAGAAAAGGAAAAAGTATTACTTCAAATGTATAAGAGACTCAAAAGTTCATGCCTAAGAATAGTTGATTAGACAGGACCACAAAGCCCTCCCTATAGTTTTAACCAAAGGACAGTGATGCTTTTCCTCTCACCGTTCAGTTGATTGATTATATTTTTGAGTTTGTCAGGGAAGGAGATTTGTTTCAAATGCTCTCTGGTGAAAGGGCTGCCGGTTTTGCCACTTAAACTTTTAACTTTCACTTTTAATGTTCTTAGTCACAGAGAATGTTAGGACTAGTAATGTTTGATAGTGCCTCCTACGTAAAATGTGTATGGTACATCAAGTATTAACTGGAATTTTTAGAGAAGTGAAATATAGTTAATGTGGTTTTTAATTAGCCATACAATGCATGAGTGCATCATTACGAACAATCCTCCTTAGATAAATAAATGTAAAAGACTTATTTAAAACAGTGGCCAAACATGTCTGAAAAATACAACTGCATCTTCTCAAATTCTGAATTTTGATTGTGTTGTTTAAGGATACCAATTGTGAACTATGAAGACAGGAGAGAATGAGAGAAAGAATGAAAGAACAAGGATGAAAGATAGTATAGAGAGAGGAAAAGAAGGGACAGAGGGAAAGTGGGAGGGAAAAAGAAAAGTATCTCTTATATGTGAATTTTATACTCTAGTTATATTGTCTCAGACAAGCACTACTTTGAGAGATGCGTTAAGTTTTAACATAAATTTGTGAGCTTTTTGAACTAATCTTCTCCAAAAGCATTAATTTATCCTGGTAAAACATGATTTTCAAGTTCACTATTTTAGCACCAATTCCATGACTCTTACACAACTGCATACCATCTAATACTTTAAATTTAAGTATATACCTCTATGGAAACATACATATGTAAGTATATGCATTTCTGTTTTCCCTACATGTGGAAAACCATTATTTTATAAACAGACATTAACATATATCTAAGCTACAAATTTTATTACAATTTGGATTTCTGGATTTTGTTTTATTTACAATGACCTTTCCTCTCTTATAAAATTAAAATAGCCATTTTGCCTATTTTATGGGATATTATAAATAAATGCCTTACCTTGTACAAAATATGTTATTTATATATTCTATTTAATAATAAATACATATCTTATACAGTAATCATGATCATAAAAATAAAGATCTAAGTTCTGGTAATGAATATACACAGTACAAAAAATGTTATATACATGAGTGAAATCAACATCTTGAATTTTGATTACTAACTTTATATCTCTTGTATAGACTTTTGAGGAACAGTGGTTTCTATTAAAAAGAGAGGAAACAAAATACAAAAAGCAAGAAAAAAAGGTTGTGAAGTACCAAATTAAGGCTAGGCTCCCTGAGAGTATACCTGTATATAATGAATAATATAGATGAAAGTATATGTGTTTATGTATATTTCCTAGATTGTGATCAGCCATGATTAGGCTGATTAAATGTCTAATTTCATATATCAATGGGAAGCCATAGTGTTTCTGAAACTTAATATTCCACTGCGGTTTATATATTAGATAAAAAAAAAACTAAGCCTGTTATGTCATTTGCGTTTGCAAGCTTTAAGACATTATAACATGTAGACACGGAAGAAGCATGTTTTGTATTAGTGGAACATGCCACCTGTGGATTGGACAGTATCCCACCACTGTTACAGAAGCAATAGTTTAAAACAGAAAAGGATTTCAGTAAGGATGTGTGTTGTAAAAACGCAATACAAACTATATTTAATGCTAGAGCTTTTAGGAAACTATTGACTTAGTTTTGCATACCCACCTAAGTAATCTGATTGAATAGTATGTATTTACAACAAATGAGTTATTGCTTTGCTGTATCTAGATTAAGTAATGGAACAATGAATACTATGTTTCCAAAAACGAATGTCTTATCTTTCTGAATATTTCAAATCACAAAATACATTTTGTAAAGGAAAGATATTTTTCTGCACAGTTCTCTTTCTTTCTTCTCTGCCTGGAAACAATGGGTGCTATTTATCCAGGTAGATTAGATACTGCCATTTCCAGGACAAAGAATGTTATACTAAAGGAGTAGCTCCATCCCTGATACATTAGAGGTTGTTGCTCTATGTTTCCTATGAAATTTCAGGCTTTTCTTTTCCAAATCTTTTTCCTTCAAAAGTAAACATAGGGCTGGAGCTGTTGGAACACAGCCAACGTGCTATGAAACAGCAATGTAGAAGAACTGAAAGAGTTGCCTGTCCCTTTTACTCCAGATGCAAATTAGAAATAGACACTTCAGCAACAAAAATTAATGAGAATGTTGCTTCAATTTTTATTAGATTTTAAAATAATTACTCTTATTTTTCCAAGACTGTGAATTTGCTTAAAGCAGAACCATTTGTTCTTTTTAAGTATCAAAAGATGACTAGAGACAGAATTTTTTTTTGTTCTAGATACTTAACCACTGACGACTCTGAAAGTTCAATTTATTTTACAAAACAATGAAGGTTGACTCTACAGAATTAGTGAGTACCACACAAGGTTATTAAAATATCTCTACCTTCTCAACTAAAGACTCGATACTTCCAGAACAAAAATTTCATCTCCTCAAATTCAAGAATGTCTGATTCTCTATCATGATAGGCTCTGGGCTTACAAATTCTTCATGTTTTATAAAAGTTTTGAGACATGAAACCGAAGTTTAATGACATCAAAACAGAAATTTGATAAGTCAAATCTAGAATTATTAACTAAATGCTGTCAAATGACAAAGCTACAAGTTTCTTACAGACAATACCTGTTACAGAAACTCGAAGGTACAAAAGTTAATTAAAATATGCCCCCTGTATTTGTTAAGGAGTGACTTAGGTCAAGAAAAACCTCCCTCACACTTTATTTTCTTACACATTTTCTGCCTCTTCTTTTGCTTCTCTTTCTTGTCATTCTGCTACACCCAATGATCCCTTAGTATATTTGCTTTCCAAAGGAGAAGCAGGTGAGCTCTATTAAGGGAATATCCTTTGAAGTACCTAAAGTGGAGAGGTTGGATGGAAGTCACATGTAAAACTTGAGAGTCAATAGAGAGCTGTAAGTGGTAGTCATTTAAAGATACATGAACTTAAGTGACTGTACTATCTCACTAAGGCAGTGAAGCATAGAGAGAAAAGCGATGAGATTCATTGTCAGAAGTAGTCTTCCAATATTTAGCTGTAAATAAGAGGTATAGATAACTAAGGAGACTAAGAAGTAGTCATTGAAGTAGGAGTGAGTGGAGCCAGGAGACTGTCATTTACAGGGAGCCAAGAACAGATAGTGTTTTGAATAAATCAAAGTCATCATTTGTGTCATCTTGCTAAGAGGTCAGATCACTTGGAAACTGATCATAACTTATCATGGTACTTAACAACATGACAGTTGTTAGTGACTTTGATAAAACCAATTTGCATGCAATAGTGGAATGAACAGGTTAGTTGCACTTTATCAGGACAGCAAAGGGAGAGTGAAATTATAAACTTATCAGTATCCTAGTGAGAAGAAAATTGGATTTCTTTCTATAGAAAGAAGGGTGAGACACCAAGACAATGCCTTTAATGAGGAAAGAAGACATCAAATCTCTTGCAAAGGTAGAAACTTATCCTCAGTAGAAGGCATGAGCTTCATTCAACAAAACCAGGAGGGCAAAGTCTTCCCCGAATCTCCAACAGATAGGTCAATGCAGTGGTGACATTTAGCCATCACAATGACTCTCTAAGACAGCCATTCCTACCTTTCCCCTGCAAATGGGTAAACTGAGGCACAAAAAGTTAAATAACTTACTCTAGAGCCAAAAGATCCAATAGCTAGAAAGCGAATGTGTCAGAATTTGAAACCCAGCAAACTAAACTCATGACTTAGGTGCTCCACCACTATATTGGTAGGTCACAGGCTAAGCAGAAGGTCAGTTGTCACCGAAGTTGTGTTCTTGGTCCTCACCAGCATACCTGAGAATGTCAACAATCCAAAGTTCTTGAGAGGAATGCCAATGGAATGGAAAAGTACATGGAACTCTGTCATTAAGCAATGAAAATAGGAAAGCTCCAGAAATTATAGCTCTTCAGCCATTCCATCTTTAAAACCACAAATCAGTTGCCTGCATGGCTGTTTACACTTCAATATACATGAAAAAGAAATTAAATTGGAGCATCTGTATAAAGCAGAGACAAAAATGTAGAAACAACTAGGCAACAAAATAGCTGAGGTGATAGAGATATAAAATTCACTAAAATGATTTCAAAGTCTGCCACTTCAGGAAAAGTCTAGACTTACCATGTGTAACCTCCAACAGAAGATCGATGACCAACATGTAGAACTTCCAGGGAATCTAATGGTTTCATTTTCATATCTTAGAAGCCTAATGTGGAAAAGATTCAATATTAAAATTTGCTATATAATCTTTCCAAATGGAATTAATAAATTGATAGCATTTCTCCAGGGGCAAATGAGCTGGTTAAAAGGGAGAAATTTAAACTGTAGAGGCAAATGAAGCAGCTACTCCATGTTACTCAACCTCTCTGAGCCTTAGCTTGCTTATCTGTAAAGTGTCTGGGATGATGTCCATCTTTTTAGTTCATACAAACACTGTAATGTATGAAATGAAAATGGTGCTTTTGATTCTGTTTGTTTTGTTTCCCGTTAGCTTTCTTTGTTTTGCACATTGAATCTCTAAAGATGTCTTCACAAAGCATAGATGAATACAAATTCATGTCATGTTAAAATATTGCAAAAGGGATTATGGCCATAAATGTGAAGTTGTTATTCCATGTTATTATAGGACTAAGAGAAAAATTCAGAGATTAAAAGCATGAAGTTTGGAGGTCCATGTTTTTTTTTACATATAAAAATATTTTATTTTGTGTTACAATATAGTTCCATAGGCTCTGGGGTAGCCCTTGCCCTTCCCCAAGGTTCAATCCCCCCATTGATTTCCCCTCTAGTTTCACAATGGATGTCCTTCGTGAACAGTCACAAGTCCACCATGCTGTTATTGAAGTTTTTCCCATCAATGTAGGTGTGGGCATTGTCAAAGTCCTTCATCTTACTGTTAGGATGTATTCAGTTCTTTCACTGGGAGCTCATCTTTGGTGTATGTATATACATACAGCACTTTCTCTCCCTATCTGAATCTATCAGTCCCCACTGCACTTCCATTATCTATCTCATAAAATACAGAACCAGTGAGCACAGTCCATAACAGTGTGAAAATAATAAATTTTCATCCACATGAAGTTAACAAACATGTTGCAAAAGCAAAATTGCATCAAAAGAGTGATGAAAATGAGAATTGAAAACCTTCTTGTAGGACATGGTCTCTGAATGTGCCCATACAACTCTTCGTTATATCAAAGATATGACCTTGGGCACATCATCCTGTCAAGGGCAGAATTTCCTTAATAGGAGCATAATAGTGCCCATGAGGCATACTTGTTGAGATCATTAAATGAGCAAATGCATCTAAAATGAATAGCAAAGTGCCAGCCATCTAGTAAGTACTCAATTAACAGTAGCTAAGCCATCAGGAAGTGCTCTGCCAGTGGAGAACCTGTCTCTTTAATGTGTTGTTCTGCTTCCTGGGGAGGTTCTGATACTTTCAGAATTAAATGAAAGTCCTTTTCATGACCCTACATAGAATCACTTGGATTTCTTTTGATGATATCTGCCCTATCCCTTAGAATCTCTTCAGGTTTTTTCAAAATAGACAATGAGAAGAAAATTCTTTCTTTCTTTTTTTTTTTTTGACACTATGAAGGGGCTAGAGAAAAAAAAAAACTCATTATCGCAGTTCAGGAAACTCTGTTATTGCTCATTATTTTCAAGCATTATGTACTTTGTTCTTTTGAGTCACAGGATACTTTTGTACCAAAGAAGCTGTATGTGCCCAAAATATAAAGAATCATTTTTATTCACCCCATATAAAGAGGGCAATAAGAAATGCCATTTTTAGAAAATAGATAAAAGGACTTTGAAGATCAGCTTTTTTCCCCCTCTTTTTTATCTAGAAATACACATGCCAAATGAGATTTCAAGAGATTTAGTTTTTGCTAAGAAGCTTAAGAAAATGAGGAACCCTGGTTGAATATAGCATTTATGGTTGAATATAGAGAAAATACAGTGTAATGATTTGCTTTGTTCCAGGCTCTGCTTTCATGTTCTGTGTTTATCACCATGTTTACTGTCAAGAAATTTAAAATACAGCTACTTCATTACTGAAAGAATAATAGACCATACTCCTCAGTCATTTACCTTTTCCTTCATGAATATTTTACTTGTTTTCAATGTGTTTTAAGAGACAAAATGAAACAATAGAAACATAATTAGCCCTTGTGAAATATCCTAAAGAAAAGGAACATCAAAATCGAAGGGAGCCATCTCTAGACTAGACTAGACCCTCTCTGGAATATCCCAAGGCATGTTCCCCTGGCTGTCAGCCTTAAACAGATGTAAGAATCTATTTTTTTAAAAAAATGAAGAAAGAGCACTCAAAATTCTTATTAATCTACTTTCTGGCTTCATTCTCCATTTTCCTTCCTTTTTCTAATCCTGTTGGGGAAATAAAAATTTGTGATTGAGATCAAAGAGCCTTAGATTTTGAATGCTGTACATCTGCTAGGTCTTTGAGATCAACCGTTAGGTACGATCATAGATATAAGTTAATATTTAGAATTTAAGGAAATGCTGGTCCTCTTTTATAAACCAGAGCTGCTGATGAGCAGGCATAGCAACAAGTGAGTCATGTTCTGTAGCAGTTGCATATTCTATATTTCCCTAAAGGAACTGTAGAAACTCAGGGACAAATCTTGCCTTAGTGTTCCCGGATGCTATCACAGGTTCAGGCATTGTGTTGCTGTAGGTTAAGCCACCATCTGGGATACATGTATTACGTATTCAAGGAATCCAGTCTCATCTCCCTTTCTAATTCAGGTTTCCACTTATGCGTACCCCAGGGAGGGTTCAAGGACTTTCAGTTGATGGCTCAAGTAACCTGGTCCTTGCCTTCACCCGGGAGACCTGGACTCAGTTCCTGACTCTCAGCTTCAACCTAGCACAGTGCCAGGCATGCAGGCATGCGAGGAGTGAACTGGTAAACACAAGCATCTCCTTTTCTCTATGTGTCTCCATTTCTTTGCCACTCTCATCTTCTAACGGATAAAAGTAAGTAAATAAGGGGTTCATCACCCCTATTGCTATACAACTGTAGCATAGAAAATAGCTTATAAAAGCACATTTTTAAAAGTAAATAACTTTAAGAATTAAAAAAAAAAAACATAGTTTTCCCCCTAATTTGTGGTAGCCAAAATATAGAGCACAGAAAAATATAATATGTATGAGCAAAATTAATATTTGGAGATCTGATTATTGCTTCTAGCCCTTGTCTATACTCTTAAGGGCAATAGATTTTCTATTTACTACTTGCTGAATTTTTTAATTTGATGGATGTTTAGGCTTGTAATTATAAGGAAAATGGAAATTATCATTGTAAAAATTTAAAGAAAAACGAGAAAGAGGGACAGTGAGATTGAGGGAGGGAGACCTAGTAGGGTGAGGAGCATCCTGATGCTCTTATAACTATATATTTTTGAAATACATGAAATTTGTCCTCTTTATAAATTAAAAATACTTTTTTATAAATTAAAAATTTTGAAAAACATAAAACCAATGGGGTCACAAAGTAACAAAGCTGATGGAACAATTGATTCCATGGCTAGAAAACCATATCAAGTCATTGATCAACCAGACCAAATCAGAGATCATTCTAATAGATTATCCTGGCCCCAAGTTAGCCTTGTCCCTGATCGTTGCGATGTTTCCACCCTCTTGGAGTTGCAGTCAATATCAGATAGTGCCTATGAGTCAGTGTTGAGACAGCAGTTTCATCTGGCTTTGCACTGGCCAGCTAGATGTTATTGAGCAGCTTGTTTGAATTTTTTGAGACTCAAGTTTCTCCTCTGAAATATGGAAACTAAAATAGAAAAGATTTCATGGCATTCTTCTGAAAAATGAAGGTGGAAATACCTGTTTAGTACTTTATATAGAACCTACTACATAAAGGATTATACTCCAAGTAATTATCATTATTATTATTATTATTATTATTATTATTATACGATTTATGGTACCTGAGATTCTCCACTATATATAAGATAAGCATGAGCTTATAGAATCATTTTTGAAAATTTATGGAATCATTTACATCTGTGGATAAGTGGAGAGATAATTGTATCTAAGGCACTGTATTAAGTGTTATTAGGGCAACATTTTTGAAGATTGTTCTATTAGCAAGATTTATATTACTACAGTGAAATATCTCCTCTTTATAAATAGAAAATATTTAGTTGGTCCAATCTTGGACCGATGGTGACTACACTGGCTCAGTTCTGCTTAGGATCCAATGGGAGATAAGAGATGATGAATATGGAAGGCAGGGGAGCATGCAGGCGCACATGATCACATCCAAACAGAGAAAAGGTGAGGGAGATCTGGGATCACTCATTGCATAGTCACTGGGTTTCATAAATTACAAAGGTGCTGCAAGGATGTAGCTTCCATTCCCAAAAGTTACAGGACTTCCCAACCATCCAGTAGAAGGTGAACAGGGGTCCTTTAATTTTTTGTAATGTATTTTAGTTAATTTTTGTGCAGTGCTCTGATCAGTGTGTTCTTTGCACATATACAACCAAAATAGCGTCTTAACATTTGTACAAGTCACAATCTCTTTTTGCTTATTTGGTTCCAAGATTTTTATTTTTAAATTTTGAATCATAATATAATATAATATAATATAATATAATATAATATAATATAATATAATATAGATTTCTCTGTTCAGTTAAAGGCCAGGTTACAGAAGTAGGCGAGGAGTTAGAAATCTGTTTGCTGGTTCACTGCTTCAAATGCTGCTTTGACCAGGGCTGGAGCTAAGAGCTTTATCTGAATCTACCATGTGGGTAGCAGGGACCCAATACTTGGGCCATCTTCTACTAATTTTAGGTGGATTATCAGGAAACAGAATCAGACTAGAACTGGCACTTCTATGGGATGCCAATGCAACAGGTACTAGCTCAACCCCCTGTGCCATTGTTCTGGCCACCTTTATTAGCCTTTAACAGATGCAGAATGGCTCATAGATACAATGTGAATAATATGATGGCATTCCCCTTCCTCTTTTTGTTTTCTAATGACATATTTAAATTTGCATTACAATAAGGTTTAATACCTCACCTATAAGAAATCTAACAAGAAAAAAGCAAAATAACCATAGCTTAGTGTAAATGGAGACAATGTCTATAAACAATAATTGAATAGAAAAAGACTATCCAAAAACAGTGAGTATATAAATCATTAATAGTATAGGAGTATAACTTTCTTAATTTTAATAGAATCTAGATGTCTATTTTGTTGCAAATTTGTTCTGTATACACTGTCTGCCCAGTGATTCCCTTAGGTAGAAATGTTTATTCTTTGAATGTAATAATAGGCACTTAAGACTAAAACAACACATTCAAATACATTTGAGTGGGGCAAATGCTCCTCTTAAAACAGCATTAACATTAAAATTAGAGAACGGTAGTCTACCCCCATGGCAAGGGGAAAATAATGATTGCCCTGGGATACTTTGCATGCTGTTCTTATTTTAGAGAATAAAGGATATGGTTTTTTTTGGCTTAACTTTGGATCAATTTAGCACTGGCAAATTTCTACTCGATGGTATTCCTTAGATGTCAGATTTCTTTCTAAATGTCTTATAAATTCTGCACAGTTTTGTATGAGAGTAAGTCCCCGGAAGGCAGCTGTGCTCACCACTATACCACCAACACCTACAACTAGCTTGGCACAGCCGTGGATGCTGTGGGCATTTGGAGAACGAACCAGACTCTAAAAAACTCTCTTTCTCATTCTCTCTCTAATTAAATAAACAGATCTTTTCCCATATAACAGATGAGGAAACTGGAGTTTAAAGAGATCATATCACTTTTCCATGAACACTACACTGCAAAATTCGTGAACTTTGCCAGATAACTCTCTGGTTTGTTTAGCAAATTCCCTCCATTGGCTGTGAAAACATCATTTCCTAGTATGGAAATCAGCTCAATGTCACTGAATTCTACTTTCAAAGATATTTTTACTCAGCGTCTCACTCTTCCTCTAACCTCAGTTATTATCAACCATCTCATAGTTGCCACACCCAGCAATACTCATCTGTCTGGTGTCTAGCTGCATGAACAAATGACTTAAGAGTATAAGTCTTACTTTTATGTACCTCTTCCTCTCCTGAAGAATCAGATATATTACAAACCTGTCCAAGTTGTGTTTGAATGAATATAGAGAAATAATTAGATAGTAACCTAAAAGAATGAGAAATCTGTCACTCCACCTTACCTTACTTCAACTCACTCTAAGTCACGCACGATGGTGGTAAGAAAAAACCTTTTCCACTACAGTGAAGAAATGTTGAACCTGGCTCATCTCAGCTTCTTCCTCAATTTAGCTTGCTTTTTCTAAAGCAACTATTATTGTATTCCCACGAGCCAGACCAGACTGCAGAAGTCAATCCATGTTCAAGAATCAGAGAAAATGGCAAGTTTCAGTCAGCTGGAATTCAATTTAACTTTGTTCTTTTCGCTAAAAAGCCCAAGAATACAAGTTAGCACAGTTCTCAAGCTGCAATCCTCAGCCTTCATGGCCATTCACATACAGTTTGGTGGCCTTGATCGTTTATGAAAGGAGGGACTTGACATGAGAGAATTCCAGCTTCTCTGATTGGAGAGCTGAGTCAGAAATGCACCATGTTACAATGAATTGATGACTTTACCACACCAAGGCTCAATATGTCCCTTTTTATTTCTTCCTGAGCAATAGATCAGGTTACAATACAGCTGACCTGTCTACAGAATAACACATCAATCTTCACTTCTCTAAAATAGATGTTCTTTTGTTTTAGATTTTATTTATTTCTATGGTTGACAGAAGTATTCTAGGGATTTTCTTTTGCCAAGAAGTTATTTTCTCAATGTCATATTTATGCTTTCATGATAGTGGAAAGTCCTTGGAACATAGAATTTAAATTAAATGCTTCAGTTTTGACACTGGATACACCTAACCAGATTATCAACAAGCATAAGGGCTCTTGAAAAATCTCTGCTTCTCACAGAAAAAGACCTGCTCCTCTCAGAGCTTTTACTTCCTTCCTAGCAAACATACAGGCAGAAGCAAGACAACTACTTTCTAGAAGTTATTTATACTACTTGCTCCACTAGGGAGTTAAAAAGGCATGACTTACCTCAAATCAGTCACATATAGGAAAGAGTTTAATTTCAGTCTAAAATCTAAAGGCCAGTATCTCAACTTCATTACATAAGTACATGAATCATCCACTGCTCATTCTCCTTTTTGTGAAAGCAGGGTGGTGCAGTTAAAAAGAATTATTTGAAGAGTAGATGGAGAGAGGAAGATAGAGATGAGTGATCTCCTGTCACTGTTTTTTCCTCAAATGTTCACAAGCTTCAGGCCTGCCCCAGGTCCAAACCAGGAGCTCGGGGCTCAGTGTGGGCCTTCCAAATGAATTATCAGTCCTGAACTGCTCTAGCCCTGACTAACTGCATCCCAGGATCTTCTTCTGTGTTATGTGGAAGATGGAATAAGAAGCAGCACCAGAATTTGAACCCTAGAACTCCAATATAGGATACAGCCCGAAACAGTCCTTTAATTGTTGTTTCTAGTAACTTATCCACAGGGATATAGTAGTAAGTAGAACAACAGAATTGCACAAAATCGTATTCACATTCAGGATCTTTAGTACTTTGGTTTTCTTAATCTGAAGATGCTAAAATCTCAAACAACATTCTCATGCTATGTGTGTATGTACAATGATCATTATTAGCCGATTTAGGGAAAAAACTCTCCTCAAGGGATGCCAACAGTGATCAAAAATCAGCTCGCAAACGCAGCTTGCAAGAACTGGTGCAGCATTCTTTAAAGCTGACAGCCCCAGATTGCTGCTCTCTTTGGAACATGGCCCTTCTGTTCAGATGTCTCGTGGAGGAGTACCATGGGTGGCTATGCTATACTTAACCAGGGGAAAACATCAAGCAGTGTTCAAAGCTGGTCGTAACTTGCCTATATATAGCCTTTCCAGAAGGCACCTAAAGTGCTTCATTGAATGTCTTCTCAAATATTGCAGTCATCCATAATACCAGATTGACATGGAGCACATTTCCCTGTTTTAACAAATAAAATTTTGATCAATATTTATCTTTCTACCTACACAAAGGGAACATTTTCACGTATTTCATGGATAGAGTTTTATGAACATAATGATGTTTCAGTTGTATTCCTCCCTCCCTCTCACCCTCTGTCCTCCTTCTTTTCTTGTTTATCCTGTGCCTTCTGTTTTACAAAGCCAAGGCATTATTTGGAGTGGGGAATTTAAAGCAAATGTCATTGAAGCAAACCTGAAGTCATTCATGAGCTTTCTCTTGTAATCACTACCCTAATGCATGCTAAGTAGGAGAACCTAAAATGATAGCAAAATGCCTGTTTGTCTTTTCTAATCAAGCTAAAACTATAAAATTTTGTGTAATATTTGATTTGTTAGGGAAACTTGAGAATGCTTGAGTGGTCTCATTTGTTCTTTAAAAAGCCCCGAACGATGCCGAGTATTAAAAGTCTAGTAACAAGAGACATAGGAAAAAAATGACTCCAGCACTTTTTAAGTCTCATGATATTACTCATTCTTCTAATCAATTTATTTTTTTTTCTGTGTCTTCAATGTACTTCTCTCTCCTAAACTACAGGCTATACCCAGACAGTAACGAGGAAACTGAGAAATTGTCTATCTTGAGTGAACAAGCAACTCAAAGGAGATATCTTACTAAAGTAGTAACCCCTTCAACTAGGGAGGGTAATAGTGTGATCATGATATTATACATAGTAAATTGTGCTTATTAAGAAATACCAGTGGCACTGTAAGTGGCTAATCCTTAAGAGCACCTTCTCCAAACTCTGAAGTCATGATACATAATCAAAGAATAAATGCTTCATTGAGCAGTTAAAATAGGGCAAGCACTATGGAAATCATTTTCACACCTTTCCTTATACTAACTCATATGAGCTAAATGGATATTTCTCACTGAAGTGAGAACTTACAGCCAGAAGGCGGTTAAGTGACTTTCAAAATGATGCATACCTGGCAAATATTGGAAGTAGCTTTAGGAAAATCTAGTATTTCCAATGATTTCGGTGTTTTTGCACGCTGGGTAAAAAGCTTCTTTAGCTATAGTGCATGCTTATCCAGAGGTTAATATTATATAAACTTCCTTTATGATAAAGCCAATACGGTACTTCTTTGCTGATATAAATTCAGCCTACTTTATAGTGCAGTACTACAGTATAAAATCAAAACTGAATGTGAAATTAATGATGGATCCATTAGTGAAGAAATTATGTCAGTATTAATTTTAGTTAATCTTTGGAAGTGTCTAAAAACTTTTGTGAATTTTCTATTTCTTTATATTTTAATACCTTATTTGGGGGGATAAATTTAATTTTATTATAGTCAAAGGTGTGCCACTCTACTAAATAAGGAGTTCAATAAATAAAAAGTGAAATGACCATAGAACAGCAGGAACATTGGCACAGACTTGACATGTATGAACTCATCTAAGTACTATACCTACTCTCATTTTACAGGGGAGAATATGTAAGATATAAAGAGGTGAAGTAATTTCAAGTTCACTTGTCTAACAAATTGAAAATCTAGAAATTCAAATTAAGATGCTCAAACCTCAGAGTGTACATACCTAATCATGTATGGGTGAACGTTCCATTTGTAAATAATACAAACTTTTACATCAGGCTACATTTCTGCAACATACATGTTGTTAACCAATTGTACAAATGAAGGATATACAATTTAGAAACAGGCTCCATATACCCTCTGAAACTGACAATTTATCATCTCTCAACTTCCTCCTTTATAAAATTTGATATTAAATGTCTTTGAGAACTTGGGTAAAACTAAGTGAAAACAAATGTGTTAAGTACTTCACAAGTAACAGGTCTTCATAAGTGGCTTTTTATTAAGGTGTTATCAAATCTGAATGGTTTGTTTGTTTGTTTGTTTGTAATGAAATAACAGCCTAAAATATAACCATTGATTCTAAACCTACTTTATCACTATAGCGACTTCATGCGAGGAACAAACTAAAAATGGAAAAAATGTCTGTGTTTGTGCGTTTTGTGCAATATATGTAGATGGAATGAATGCCCCATCCCAAGAGTCTCTACTGGATAGTTAAAATATTCATTACTTGACAAGTAATGACATGACAGACAAGATTATGCAAAATATGATTGATAATCTGAATGCAGTTTTTATGACCAAGGAAAGATCAGAGCTTATTTTCAGCTTCTAAATTCTTTGTCAAATGCATTATTTCAGGCATCATATTTAAAAATGAGATGCAACAGATGATTATTTTGAAGATGACAGCATTAAACTATACCCTGATTCTCTTCAAATTTCACCATTTTCATTAGCCGTAAAATGGCTTGTGCTTTGACCTTAGCACTCTCATCTCAAGCTCATTAGCATACTGCTTTTATTTCTTTCAAAATTCGTGTCAGGTTGATTAAAGCAGGACTCAAGTTCAACAGTGAGGAATGAAATTGACATCACTCCATCGGTGGCTATATTCCTCTGCGTTTGGAGAACAACATAAAGCATGCATTCTAGATTGGGAAGCAATTCCTTTATTGATTCTAGGAACTACACAGTCATATATCCAATATGTTCTTGCAGTTTTTCATTGGCTAAACTCTATTGAGGAGGAGTAGTGGTTTCCCCAGTTTTCTTGATTTGCCTTTTCCATTTGTTATAAAAATGAAGAGCAAAATGTGTTTAGTTGTCATCTGGGATTATTTCACCTTTTCTAATTCAAGAATAATTTTATGAAAATTCTTGCTTTTGCTTGCTTTTTTTAAAAAATCAAACAATATATTCTAAAATACATATAATCTAACCATGTTAGAAACTGTAGCTTTAACTCCTTTTCTTAGACAGAGTTCTTGGGCAAAGAGTAAATTCTTGTCAGCCTGAACAACTTATACATGAAGATAAGTAAATTCTCACAGGTTACAATATGGATCAGCTTTTCTAGCAATCTGTTTTTCTTTTTTCTTCCTATTATATTTATATTTAGCAGTTTATAGTATTCAAGAGAGATTTTACAGAACTTTGTGCATTTTAGGATGATCAAAACAGATTTATAACTCTAACAAGCCACATAGTAAAAATTGAAAAGTGAAACAGTCTTAGGCAGGTGCACAGAGAAATCGCCAGTAACTTAGTAAGTGAGGAATAACTGAACTCTGCAACCTACCTAGTGAGGTCTAGCAAAAGCCAAGTCGGGAGTCTGACCAGTAATGTACAGGCTGAGCAATTACAGGCCAGGTGTCTAGCAACCCATTTACAAAGGTTTTCACAATTGTTCAGAATCCATCTAAATTCAAGTTCATGCACGTGTGCCTTCATGGAGTACACACTCCAATTATTTCACCCATATTGGAGACACCAGGGCCATCCGGTCTAGATTCAAGGATTTTGTCACAGACACAGACTAGAGAATGAAGGGTCCCATGATGATGAAATAAGGAATGAGTATGGTAAAGAACAGAATAAATCTCTGAGAAGGATGATCTCTCTCTCTGTTTCTTTCTCCTTCTCTCGTTGCCCCTGGCATTACGCCACTTGGGAAGATGATATTATTTTCTGTAGTTTTATTTTGTTGCAAACCTTAACACTTCCTAAGTGTACGTTCACTTTGGTGTTAACTTGGTGTTATTTTAATGGGTTTGTTACTGAATTGCATTTTTCATGGATTATTCTTTTTTATTAACTGTTTTTAAGGCTTTATTGTTCCACCTTTGACACTACTTTATTAACAATACTATGGAACAGTAAGTAAGTCTCATCTGCTGGCCCTTTTTTGTTGAGTTGATAGAATGGCTCATTTGAGTTGTTAGTTTTTGCTTAATATTCAGATCGGATTCTGAGGGAAAATAGTCCCAAATTCCATCCCCCATGTTGTAATCAATTGTAGTGCTGTAATACAAACAGGCTCTGGGCTCATAATGCCACAATAGTGCTACCCAAGTCATATTACAGTTTCTGAATATAGAGGCAGTAATCTCCGCAGTGGGATTCAGTTTTCATAAGGCAGAAGTTCCCAGTCCATAAAATACATACAATGTATCTTTTACCAAGAAATATTGTATTATTATTTTGTTATGTTATTCAATGTGTATACCCTTGTAATATCATACAATTTTAAGCACAAAATATCACAAGCATAATTCATCAAAATATGAGATATTTATTTGTTCTACATGTGACTATCTGTATCCTTAATTTTGAATAACACATCATATACATTTTAATCACAATGCATCACAACGCTTCCATTTACCCGTTCCCAGACTTCCATGAAAGACAAATGTAGCTATCATGAAAAGGAAGTTGGGATATGTTGCCTTGGGGTCAGAAATATTACCAGACAGCAGTAGATCAAAGGAATTTCTCCATAAGTTCTTATACCTTTTGGTTATTTAACTTAAAGCTTACAGGCTTTAGACATAGGACAAACCCACCACTATGCAGCACTGATGCTGTGTAGAGACAAGACATGAATCTGTTTTGTGAATAGCATTCTGGTGTGGTGCAATTACTGATCCAAGGCAGAATAAATTCAGGGAGGTCTGGATTTGAATATATAAAACAAGTAAATAGTATGCTGCATTTTTTAAAGGAATACATATTATTTTTGAGAGGAAGAGTTACAGAGAAATAGGTAGAACTGTAGAACTGTACCTGTTTCTCTGTGAGAGAGAGAGAGAATCTTCCATCTATTAGTCATTCCCCAATTGGCACATTGACTATAGCTGGGCCAGGTCAAAGCCAGAAGGCTAGAACTCCATCTGGGTCTCCCATGTGGGTGATTGAAACCCAAGAACTTGCGTCATCTTATTCTTTCCTAGATGCATTAACAGGGAAGTAGACCAGAGGTGATGCATTCAGGAATTGAATTAGAGCTCATACAGGATGCTACCATTGCAAGCATTAGCTTAACCACTTGCTCTATAATACTAAACCGATATGTGTGTGTGTGTGTGTGTGTGTGTGTGTGTATTTTGAAATTGAAAGTTACAGAGCGAGAGAGAGAGGTACACGAGAGGGATCATTCATCCACTGATTCACTTCCCAAATGGTTGCAACAGCCAGCATGGGGGTGAGCCAAAGCCAGGAGTCTGCAGCTTCTTTTGGGTCTCCCAGATGGATTCAGGAGCCCAAGAACTTGGGCCATCTTCCATTGCTTTTGTATGCACATTAGCAGGGAATTGTACTGGAAATGGAGCTGCCATAACATAAACTTGTGTCCACTCAGGATGCTTGTGTTGCAGACAGCAACACAAAGCTACAGTGCTGGGTTTATCTCTCCATATATTGTCTGTGATAACACCTAAAAAGTAGAATTACATGGGAAATGGTTGATGATTAGAGACTGAAATAATGTTGAGGAACAAAATAGAAAAAAAAACTGTCTTGAATAAATGGTTGATAGAAATATGACTTTAAAGACTGCTGATGAGGCTCAGATCATAATAGTAAGAATGCATAAAATCAGGCCCAGCACAGTAGCCTAGTGGCTAAAGTCATTGCCTTGCACATGCTGGGATCCCATGTGGCTGCTGGTTCTGATCCCAGCGGTTCTGCTTCCCATTCAGCTCTCCGCTTGTGGCCTGGGAAGCAGTTGAGGATGGCCCAAAGCCTTGGGACCCTGCACTCATATGGGAGACTGGGAGGAGGCTCTGGGCTTCTGGCTTAAGATCTGCTCAGCTCCTGCCAGTGCAGCTGCTTGGGAGTGAATCATCAAATGGAAAATCTTCCTCTCTATCTGTCCTGCTCTCTCTCTCTCTTTCTGTCTCTCTCTCTCTTTCTCTGTATATATGATTATTCTTTTAAAAATGCATACGATCTTAGATAATACCTAAATCATCAAGCACAAACTATTGGTGGAATATACTACTGGTGAGAGAAGTAATTGAGAACCATGGAAGAATATTGTTGCTGCATGGTGACAGAAACCTTACCTGAATTGTGAAAGCTCATAGTTATGAAAAGAGCAGAGCTTGTAAGCAACGAGCTTGTATGTTTACCTTAGGAAATTTCCAAGCAATGTGTTGAAGAAAGGACATAGCTGCTTCTTTTTGCTTATAGTAAAACGTGAGGAGGATAAGATAAATCAAAGGGAAATTATTAAGCTTAAAAGATTTAGAGCTTAATAATTTAGAAAATGTTTAACCTACTTGAACAGTAAATAATGCTAAATTACAAAATTGATTTTCGAAAAAGTGATGAAGCCAAGAGTATAGTCAGACAACCTAATTATAATACCTCTGATAACAAAAATGTCTGATTATTTACTCAAACAGAGGGCTTTATGAACCTATCATGCCTATCATGGCTTCCCTCTGCCATCTCAACAGAAATGAGTAAGAGTCGTGTATCTTATCTAAGGGAGTGAGTTCCCATGACGTGCATATGAGATATAAGAAGTTTCTATGAACTTTATAGCAGCATAAAAATTGCTGTCTCGCACTGAGAGAGAATAACTGGGAGAGGAGAAAGAAGGTGCTGAAGGCAGGCCCACGTGCTCAAAGAGTAGATGAAACAAGAATTATTCCAAGTTGGTAAAAATTACTGGAGTTTTAGTAGTCAAACGTAGAAGCTGCTTAGCTTCAATTTAGAAGTTGCAACAGGCAGGTACCCCTCTCACATGCATATGTTACTTCATTTGGATCTCTTCTCAGGAATGGAATGTTTGGGTAACAGGGTAGAGTTATTTTCAGTTGTCTGAACAATCTCCATACTGATTTCCATAGTGATTGTACCAGTTCACATTCCCACCAAAATGAATTAGGGTTCCTTTATCCCGGCATCGTTGCAAATTCAGTGTGTCTTACACAGTGACCATTAACTAAGGAATGTCAGTGGTCACTAGAAGCTGGAAAATTCAGGGACACAGATTCCACCCTAGAACTTTGAGAAAGAACATAACACCTGATTATCATGCTATAAGACCCAGCTTAATGTTTCTACCTCCCAGATATGTAAAATAATATTTATATCTTTTAAAACACTAAATTTTGGGAGTTTGTCACAGAATTAATACAAAATAAATGCAGATGTAAATGAATATTCCAAGAAAGAACCCTGAAATCCTATTTTCCAAGTTTCTGAATAGACAAGGAAAAGGAGGATGATGTGAAATCATTGCAATGTTGAGCCTTATCTGAATTGTAGTGATTAAAACTATGAGCTTCAGATTTAGGTGGTGCTAGATATTAATTGCAGCTTGCCCAGGCTTTTAGACAAAACTAGTTAAGTTTCCTTTTTCCAGCTAAGTCTGTTCATCTGTAAAACCGAAGTTCAAATCCCTACGTCATGTGAGCAATGTGTAAACTGACCAAGAATGCTGTAAGTTTTATTTATCACACTCTTGGCTCATGGGAAGTGTTATTTGAATCATGGCTTTTCTTTATTCATTGGCAAATGTATTGGGGTCATTTTATGTGGCAGGCACTCTGACATTTTGAGGAGGAAAGTAATGCTCAAAAGAGTAAAAAAAAAAATAAACCTGCCTTTGTGGAATTTATATACTATTAGGTTTGTGTCTTCAACAAGATAATAAAGTGAATACATTCTGCATTATGAGGTGGGAACCAGTTTTCAGGGTGAATAGAGTGAGGGAACACTGTCAGTAGACAGAAGTGTGTTTGTTTGCAGATGGCACTAACTACTTAGGAAAAGAAGATGATGCAACAAAAAGAATAGAGTAGTGTCCTTCTTTCAGGTTAGAGAAATGACAGCTCACTGTGTAGGCTCAGGAGCTGGTCTCAAATAGATGCACTCTACAGTCCATCTGCACTTAAGATATAAGGTAAAATGTATGAGATTGCACTTGGGAAACTGTGGTTGTGGAGTATGTGCAAGTTCTTTCCTGATGGCTTCTTTTCCCTATGTGAATAGGTAGAAAGAGTCATCAGCTTAAATTGAGAAGTGGAAGGCAATGTGTACTATGAGTAAATAAGATAGAACAAAGAAGTAAACATCCAAGAGAGGAATAAATAAAGATACTAGAGAGGGGTTGTCAGCTAACTTAATCATGCTCATTTTGTGATCATAAATGGAGAGAGCAACCGATCAATATGCTTGTCATTTTCCTCCTTCTGTACCTGAGTGCATGGATGAATATATGAAGTGCCTAGGGAGACACATTAGCTAAAGTCATTTGAAGAGGGAAACTGGTATGAATGAGAGACTTACATAAGGAGTTGCTCTGTCTAACCATGAAATTTAAGCTTGGTATGGTAGGAACAAAGAATATGCCTGAGGTCACAACACAGTGAATATGTGAGAGAACCAATATATTGTTGGTCCTTGTGTGTTCAAAGGCCATTGAAACTCAAGTCCTGGATTGTGCATACTCAAACACTGGAGGAAGCACATGAGGAAAGGTATCTTGGCATTTGAAATGCACTTACTGGCAATCACAAAGTCAAGAGTCTGAAGCTGGCAGCCAATGAAGGTGGTACTAGATGACTAGATCATTAAAGGGAATGTCCAGTTTCGAGAAGGATGACTGATATGCACATGGAAAGGAAGTGTGGAGTCTGATTAGTAAAGGCCTCCCAATATAGTTATTGTTTCTGTGTTTGTTAAAAACATTGCATAGGAAGTTGACCAACTTCTCTTTAGCATTTTCTACTTAGCAGTTGCTTCCTCTCAAAAGCATAAGACAGTTTTACATGCATATTAATTCAAACATAAAAATGTCTGTTGGATAAAAACCATTAACAAAAGCCACGTCACTCTTGAATGCAATACCTTTTTTCCAGATGTTTGGATACTAAGGGCTTTGTCCATTGCCAGGAAATAGGTATTTCTTCCATAAACATGTAATGCCTTATTGAAATTGGAATAGATGACACCTAACATCACATGTTTAGCTGATAATCACTCATATCAGTCATATCTTTAGAGCATGAGCTCGAGAACATTAAGATCTTCAGTTGCACAGTATGTTATACATATGTAATTCTGTTACATTCATGACAGACAGAATGGTCAATACTTATCCAGGCAGCATAACCATTATCAAGTTTTATAATGTAAAAGATCACAAAAAATAGGTGTTTTGTTTCAGCAAACACAGTTCACTAACACTTAATTGGAGAAAAAAATTTACCTTCATGAAAAAATAATAAAAATAAATCTTTAAAAAAAAAAATTTACCTTCAGCAAATTTGATGGACATACAGCTGTTCAAAAATATGTTAAATGCGTATTTGACCTAAAGCATATATATCATTTTAACTTCATTAAGTCTTGAGAAGATGAAAGCATCCCAGACCATGAAAGAATAAGGGAGATTACACTATGTTATATATGAAAGGACTATACCTGGAAAACTACACACAGATTTTAAACAGAGTGTTAAAAATCAAGGAGAAATTCTATCTGAAACAAACTATAGCTATAATTTATCTGTAAAAAACAATAAAGCTAAGTCTTTAATTGAGCCACTCCCTCCTATTACATAGCTAAGTTTTATGGTATTAGCTCCCTAGATCCACTGGCTCTCTAGATGGAAAAATTGGCACTTCTTCTTTTAGAATTAGTGAAAGGCACTTGTTCTTTTCCATTTTCTAGTACAGAAAAGAATTATAAGGAAAATTACATGAAACATACTCCTCTGGTATTTAGCTATTAGAAAAGGGCAATGTGGAAATACCAGAGCTCTCATGCAGGTGACTTCAGCACTTTTGGAACTATTTCATTTCTTAGAATGTGTGCTGGGTAGACATGTATTATATTATCTCACTTAAGAGTGTGACTATTTATTTTAGATATACTTAAACATATAATATTGTTCATAATTTTAAGCATCATGAGAATTATACAAGAGATCAAAGAACCAAAAATAGCCCATGTGTTTGTCTTCAGAAGTACATAATAGAGCCCCTCTTCTTTGTTATGGTCTTTCAGATTAACAAGATGAAGCAGATGCTGCTTCACCCCTGCTTAGATTAATGGCATAAAAAGTATGCCCAAGTGGCTGTCATGGCCGGAGCTGAACCAATTCAAATCCAGGAGCTAGGAGCTTCCTCCAGGTCTCCCACGTGGGTGCAGGGTCCCAAGGTTTGGGCCATTCTCTACTGGTTTCCTAGGCTACAATGAAAGCAAATCAATCTTAAAAAAATAAAAAAGTATCCCTTAAGATATGGACAATGATCCTGCCAGCCAAAAAGGGCCCCTAAGTTTTGAGATACCTTCTATCCAGTGGCAATACTCATAATGCATTTTGGGTTTTTACAAGTATATAAAGTTTTATTAATCAACTGCTTCACAGAACAAATGAAAGAAAAGCAAGCATAAAAAGCACATCTGCCTCAAAGGCCTCCACTTTTGCATAGATAAAAGTGACCTGTGCAACCTTCTCAACCAGTGTACAATAGCTCTTTCTTTACCATGGAAAAACCCTATTTTACACTATCCAAGCAAGTCTCGGTGTTTTACAACACTGGTTCCTTTGATCCGACTACCCTTTTCAAACCAGAGAAGCAGATGCTGACTTCCTGGTTGTGTGTCTGCCCATGGAACTTGGAAAAGCTCATAAAGCCGATTATGCCCCAATGTGAGCAGTCCAACAAGAGCTGCCATGCACATCACGCTCTAAAGTGACCCAATAATGTTGGTCTGTGACATGCCATGCAAGATTCATAGTAGAAATGAAATGAAGCCCTCTCCTGCCCTCACATCTCATGTGGACAACCTTGTGAACAGGCTTTGTGAAAAATCCCCATTGGAGCACATACTCACCTGTTTACTTTCCTGCAGATTGTAGAAATTAAGAAAATAAGCCATCCCCAAATAAGCCATTTCCTATCCTAAGTAGGAAAAAATGTTTTCTCTCCCTCTCTTCCTGAGAATAATCAATAATTGCAAAAGTCCTTGCATTTTACCTGGGGGTTCAATCTGTGTGCCTTGACTTTGGAATACATTTCTCAAAGCTTTGTGACACTTCACATTCATTGGTCAGAGGCCGCAAAGTGTCATTACCTAAATGTGACACCCAGGAAGAAAGGTGTAATTTCTATTATTTCAGTCAGCAAATTAGCTTTGCACTTCCAAATCTACTTCCCTAGTGAGTACCCAGCTATATCATACAAACAATAAGTTGGATAGCAAAAGGATGAATAAGACTTCTAAAAGAAGAGAGACATACAGATGTTGGGAATACCTGTTTTTATTGATATGTCCACCGCTTTTTGCCATGAGTAACTGTTCCAACACAGACGTGCCCTGGTTACTGGTGGTAGCCCTCATGTGCACCCGAAGAATGGCACACAGCATATCTTACTATATGGTCTCATGGGCATAACACCAGATTGCAATGCATGTTGATTTTTCTCATCCAGTTGAGAAATCTCAGCTGCCCCCTCTAAGCGTGGGTGGAGGCAAAACCTCCTTGGCAGGCAGGACAAATATATGCTCAAAGCATTACTCCTGGAACAACTCTCATGCTGTTCTAAGCCTTTTCAAATTGTTCCTTCTGGGGTTGGAAAAATGAAATCAATGACCTCAGAGGACCTTAGATACATCTAAAAATAAAAATCAAAGCAGCTGGGATCAAACCAGCTCAGTAATTTTTCGACACGTTTCATTCTTTCTCTGAAGCCATGGCCATGGAAGACAAAAGGTGAGAAAATGAAATTTTAATTTGACTTTGACACTTAAAAGAGTGAATGCATTTGAATTTAATCAGTAAATAACTACAATTGTCTTTATGATGTGGCTGCATTAACTGAAACAGCTTACATGATCACTGATGTCACAGTTCAGGCCTGGGTACACACATGCTCTGGGGTTTTTAACTCACCCATAATTGGCTGCACATTATGATTTTTCTGTCCAAGTCAGCAGATTAAAACTAGAAGTACATATGGAGAATATGTTGACAAACAGTACTCAATGCACAATTGTTTTAGCATTTGCACATCTATACAGTGCTTGGACTTCAGATAAAAGGTCAAATGCTTAGAAATCTGGCTTGGATGGTTCGACTCTATTCAGAAGGAACTCTGAAAGGCCACATAATTACTCTCATTTTCTCCCATGAGAAGTCATCAAGCACACCCATCAAGAAAATTGTATAATCAGACACAGCTCCCTGGCGCATGTTCAGCTGTAATCTCCTGGGAAATAAACAGCCTAACACAAGAGCTGAGGCATATGACTACCGTGCAGATCTCAAGGGTACACTTCCCTCACTCACTGTTTTGCATGCGTAAAGATATACATGTGCCTGTGCACTTAGGGACACAGTCAATCTCATAAATTTTCTGGTTATAAAATCCCAGATGTAATAGACTTTACTTTTGATTTCAAGCCTTAGCTTCTGAATACCCCAGAGACAGGTAATGCAAATTGCACTAATAGAAGCTTTTTCATTAAAGGATATCTTTGTTGATGTCTAAGTACTCATTTTTCCTTAATTTTGCTTAATCTCATGTACAAACACTTGAACATATATTGGGTTTGCTTTAAATTTTAAAAGCAATCGACATTTATGTGAATGTGTGTTCTGAAGCATCTTTCTGAACTTCTATGAAAATGCCCTGTAGGTAAGGTTCTGGAACTCTTATTCTTTGGTTTTGGTGATTATATCCCCTGATTAAAGCTTCCATCTAGAAGAGAGGTTTTATTTTTTTCCTTTGTTAATTATCCCCAATGGAAACAGAAATGATGGAAAGAAAAATGTGTTCCACATATTGGTAAGCAAAACTTAAGAAAAAAAGATTTAAATATATTTTCAAAATATTGGTGCCATTACCAACTTTTCCAGACCCACTGATCCGTTTTTTTTTTTTCCTTGCTCAATATGTCTTTGAATACTTAGAAAGATTATCAGAGTATATTTCCATAGTTGGCTAAAACTTTACAGGCTTACCTACAAAAGAACCATGGAGAATTTCTTAATAAATACTGTAGAGTTGAGCTGTAGGATCATAGGATTTAAAAAAATAATACTAAATGTCTTAAAACTATAAGTTGACCTTAAAGCTTTGGGGTTTCATTTTGAAAAGATGTGACTTATTCATCTTTCTATCTAGACCCACTGGTGGAAAAACATAGTTAAGAAAGATGGATTGGTTAACAAGGTATGGATGAGACAGCTGAGGTCAAAAGGTTTGGTGCTAGGTTTTTGCTCATTGTTGGTTTTAACCCTGTCATGGTCTATAAATAGTCCTAGTGAAGAATGCCAAGAGTAGAAATGGATTTCTCCACGTAGGAGGTAGATGGCATTTTATCTTTTCAAACATGCAGTGATCTCACATACCACTTTCCAACATATTTTGAAACAGTTGATCCAAGAAAAATGTCCAAGGACAATGACCAATAACATATCTAAAGATGTATTTATTGGATCTTTATTTTAAATATAATGTAGGTAATGTAATATTAAAGTTATTATTGCTTTACTATTTATTATGCATAACATTGTAGGTTTCATTATTTAATTGTTACAACACTAAAGATTTAGTTTTGAAAATTTTGAAAATGTATGTAAGATGAATAAATTTCATGTATTGCCTATACACATGTTTAAAAGCTAGTACTTTATTATCCATCCCGTTTTATTGAAGAACTCGGGGCATGAGAACAATTTAAGTCACAGAACCAGTAAGATTTTATTACAAGGAAGTGACCCCCACAATGTCGATCATACAGCACCAAACATAAACACAGGACCAAATAGTCCTCATTTCTGTGTCATGAAAGCATAGATTTTTATCTTATTGAATTGTTACTTCTATATTTGCATTTTCAGGCTATACCAGGAGAATATCTTTTTTTGAATTTAAAATCCTGTGAGGAAGCCTGGAGAACATTGAGTCATTGTGACACTGGGTTGTGTGAACTGATTTTCTGTCTTCCTGGAAAAGTATATTACTTTGAGATGAACTTAAACCTAACTCCTCACGAGGGAAAGAGGGGCCAGCTTTTTACAAACAAATGCTGAGAATTAATTAGTGTACACAATGATCTCGACAGGTCATTTAGCCTGTAGTTACATAGCACAACTGATATAAGTATTACAGAAGTCAGCTCATTTTTCACCATAGTCATTCCACTAACTTAATGTTAATATAACATTATATTTTATTTGAAGTTCTCTGGTTTTTTTTCTTTGAAATGGCAACTTTGATAATTGCTTAACTATTAGCATGTGAATTTCTGATTAGGTAATCAGAAAATAACACCAAGATAGTGGTGCTTGCAAAGCTAGTCCCTACTATTTACTTTTTTTTTTTTTAAGATTCATTTTATTTTTGTTGGAAAGTCAGATACACAAACTGGAGGAGAAACAGAGAGGAAGATCTTTTGTCTATTGATTCACTCCCCAAGTGGCCACAATAGCTGGAGCTGCACTGATCTGAAGCCAGGAGCCTCTTCCGGGTCTCCGGCATGGGTGTTGGGTCCCAAGGTTTGGGCCGTCCTCAACTGCTTTCCCAAGACCACAATCAGGAAGCTGGATGGGAAGTGGAGCCACCAGGATAAGAACCAGTGCCCATCTGGGATCTCAGCACATGCAAGGCGAGGACTTTAGCCACTATGCTACCATGCCAGGCAACCTACTATTTATTTTGCCATAATGTTCTTCATGTTGAACCAGCCAGAAAAGTAAATGAGTTACAACTGTTGTCTGTTGAAACTGATTTTCAGAAACACATCATGTAATTGTCACTTTCACAATTCTCATACCTTTACCTTTTTGGCTCTGTATACAAGTAACAATTAGGCAATCAGAAATTAACTTTTGTTCAATAAAATATATTTCATATACTGAAAGTATAAAGAACTGTGCTGATGTTTTCCTCAAATTATGTTACCTATGCAATATAATTAAAAGTATTATGAAAGTAATCATGGAAGCAAATCATGCACACTGATTTAGAGGTGACTTCTCTAATAACTAGTTATTCAACTACGTTTTTGCAGGTTCTCATTCTGCACCATACCTCTGCAGTATGACATGGGAATCCAGTTAAGTGCAACCTTACCGTATCCTAGATAAAATTATAGTTAAATATTTAATGTAGAGGTAGCATCCACTCTTACAAAATAGACTAAAAACAAGATATTATCAGTAGGTGGTATTATAGCTCATTATTTCTTCTTTGAACTTAAGAAGTTTGCTTAACTCCTCCTCTGCTAAACACATATATTTATTGTAAGTACTGATTAACAATAACAAAGGTGTATTGTTCTGAATTATATGCCAACGCTTATAGAACCGTTATTCACAACAGTCAAATGGTTGAAACAGCCTGGTGATTGTCAAAAGATGAATGGAGGGGCAGGCATTGAGGTGCAAAGTGCTGCGCTTCAAACTGTCACTTGGCATTGACTGCATCCCATATCAGAGATTACCTGGTTGTGAGTCCCACCTCTGCCAGTGTATTCATTTGAAAGGCAATGTGACACAGAGAGGGGCACACGCATGCACAGAGTGGAGGGAGAGATCCTAACCACTGATTCAATCTTACAGTGGCCACAATAGCTGCTTGAGCTAGGCCAACGGCAAGACCCAACAAGTTCATCCTGGTCTTCAGTACAGAAGACAGGCGCCAATGTAAAGGGACCATCTTCTGCTGCCTTCAGCTCCCAGGAGCTTTAGAGAGAGGTTGGATTGGAAGGGCAGGACATAGGAATTAAACCCCCATACGCAACTCCGACATCTCAAAAGTGGCAGCTTAACAATGCTGCCTCTATTGCTTGGTTTCAGATCCAGTTTGGGAGGCGGCAGGTAATTTGTCAAGTGCTTGAATCCATACCAACCACACAGGAAGCATTAATGAATTCATGTCCCTTATCTTCAGCCCAACTCAGCCCCTGCTATTGCTGACATCTATGGAGTGAACCATAATAAGCTTTCTGTCTCTGTCACTCTACCTTTAAGACACTAAAAATTAGTATGTGAACATTTTGAAAAGAATAGTCAATATATAGTATGTAGAATATACAAAAAAAAAAGGTATCAGTCAGCCCTAAAGAGAAAAAGGCTCAAATAGGAATAAAGGTGAATCTTGAAAAGAAAATACCAGGGAAAAATAAACATATGATGAATATTAAATAATATGAAATATGAAATGTATAGATTAGGAAATTAATAGAAAAAGAAAATAGGAATTATCAGAGGCTGAGAGGAGGATGAAATGGAAACTTAATTCTTAATTAGATGCAATGTTTCTGTTTAGTATAATATTAAACTTTTAAAAAGAATAGACATTTAAAACTATTTTGTCTCAAAAATTAAAGAACCAAAACAAAGAAATAGAATGAGAGAAATGAAAGAGGGAGAAAGAGAGAAAAGGACCATTTCATTCTTACAATTGTATTATGGGGGCCGAGTACGGTGGCTCAATAGCTAAATCCTCACTTTGCAGATGCCAGGATCACATATGAGTCCCACTTTGTGTCCTGTCTGGTTCACTTCCCATCCAGCTCCCTGCTTGTGGCCTGGGAAAGCAGTTGAGGATGGCCCAAAGACTTGTGACCCTGCACCCACATGGGAGACTTGGAAGAAGCTCCTGGATCCTGACTTCAGATCAGCTCGGCTCCGGCCATTGTGACCACTAGGGAAGTGAGCCAGTGGATGGAAGACCTTTCCTACCATCTCTTCTCCCTATAAATCTGCCTTTTCAGGAAAAATTTTTAAAAATCCTAAAAAAGACTGTAAATGACTGTTTCTATGATATATATAATCATAGTTTTTTAAAAAAATCACAATATACCAAAAAACTGTCGAATAATACACCTTATTTTTTCTTACATTTTTAAGATTTTTGTATTAACGTGAAAAGACTGGAATTCATGTAGTTCCTCGATACAATCTTAAAAATATAATTAAATGTCCTTCCTCCTTCACCCTTCCTTTCTTCCTTTATTCCTTCCTCCCCTGATTTTTTCTAATAAATGTATTTATGTGTTTTTTAATACACTAAATGCATTTAGGGAGAAACACAGGCTAAACAGGTAGTCAATTCCATGGTGCTTTATAAAATATACTCTGATGGTTCAATGTAAAAAATGCACTAAAAAGAACTAGCTTTTCTCACTTTTGCCAGCCTTTCCCTTCTGCTAGTCGGTCATCACTTCAGTTCACAGAGGTGCCCTCCATGTCTTCACCTCCCCAGTGTTAATTATTGGATTACGTTTCTACTGTTCCATTTATCTGTACCTGAAACGCCCTTAGGTACTTTATAATCTCACACCATCAGCTCTTTTCTTTTCACCAAAGAAAAGAAATTCCAGAGACATTCAATCTGACTTCACAGCTCACCAGTTTGTTCTCAAATTTGATCCTACATCCCGAATTCTTATGGGACTCACTGATTTTTTCCAACAAAACCTTATCCTCTGAAACTCCCATTTGTCATACTATTTGTCAACTATGTAGATATAATACTCTCATGCTATACAGTATTTGTACAAATTAGAACATATTTGTCAGTCTCTCTCAGTAGATTATAAACTTCTCTACGGCCATTTACATTCTTATTTCAATTGCAATGTCTGTCTTATTTTCACAAACATGCATAAAAGAATTTTGCTAGTGATTTTGTGATACCAGAAAAAAAACCTTCAATACATTAAATCAATCAATCAATCAATTAAAGATCAATTAGAGAGGGCACTACATTGTGTACCTTTGCTTGTACATGCCATGTCATGATAAATGTAAATAACAGAAAGCGAAACCTTTCAGTACTACTATGGGTTACAACACAGGGGAAAACAGGGTGTGAGGAAGGGAGAAGGAGAAGAGAGGAACCCTCATACCTACAAAACTGTCATGGAAAATAACAAATATACTTAGGTGATAAAAAGTGGGGGGGCATGCCAGTGGGAAAGTGTCCATCTTGTTCCTGGTACAATACTCAATGGCTAGTCCTCAGTCATGTGGGTAGAGATGGCTTTCCCACACTCTTCGAGTCCTGGCAATACCCCTTTCCCACTGCTTGCACACCACTTTCCAAACATTTCTGTTACTTAATATGAAAAAGGCAGCATCCTTACTAAAAAAGCATAACTTCCTGCTAGTGTCCTGAAAGAACTGTGTCATAAATGTTGCTCAGTGTTTTTAGTTTTTTTAGTTCTAAACACCTCTGTGTCCTCCTTACTCGGTTGAACTGTTGCTCTGTTGCTATGCTGTTTAATATGCATTAAGAAGGCAGGAATGCCAGATTTAGAAAACCTATTAATGACCGTATAACTTGACTCTTTCCTAAGATAGAGTATGTATTAAACAATATGTGCCCCAGATTTTTGACCCACTCAATTCCAACGGGAAAAAATGTATGTACGGTATTTAATCTTATAGCTTATATACTCACTAAAACCCCGAGCTGAAATGCTCATGGAGCCTTACAGCATATGAATGAACTGTAGCTGGATGTATTCATAGAATGATAAATTAACCACTTTAAATTTAGACAGCAGAAGGGAAGTCTCTCAGGAATCTACAGCTTTTCGATTTTATATGAGCATTTGTGTTTGATTCTGATGTCTGGCTGTTCCATTTAAGGAAACTATTTTTACAGCCTGGCATTTCCCCTGTATTATTTGTACTTGAAAGACTTGAATAGGGCTACTGAACACTATTAAAACTATTAGTTTCAAAGGCCATGTATAACAAATGACAGGTAACTTATTGCATAGGGAAAAGCTAAAGGTGTTCTTAAACACAGAATACAAAAGCAATGCCCACCATCAGCATTTGTGTTCAATATGGTGCTCTACATTGTCTTCATTGTAATTTAGGCAAAATAAAGGGCATCCATGTATACAGAATTAAGTGGTCACTGTTCACATATTTGGAAAATTCCAAAGACTCCATTAAAAAAAATGTTAGTCCTAATGTAAAAATTCAGATAAGTTGCATGGTAAAGTCAACATACAAAAATCAACATTACTGGGCGCTTAATACTGGAATGCTGCATCCCATGTAAGAGTGCCTGCATTCCTCCAGTCTGGCGTCCTGCAAATGTACGGCCTGAGAAATAGCAGGAATCGGTTAAAGTAGTTGGGTCCTGTTGCCTGAATGGGAATCCTAGACTGAGTGATTGCCTTTTGCAATTATCTTAACCCAACACTGGCTGTTGTTGGCATTTGGGAAGGGAACCAATGAATGGAAGAACTCTGTGTATTCCTCCTTCTCTGTCAATTTACTTTTCAAGTCAACAAGTGATTTTTTTTTAAGATTTACTTATTTTTATTGGAGACAGACATAAGATAGCAGGACAGCTAGAAAGGAAGCTATTCCACCCGATGATTCACTCCCCAAGCGGCCACAACGGCTGGAGCTGAGCCAATCCAAAGCCAGGAGCCAGGAGCCAGGAGCTTCTTCCATGTCTCCCACATGGTTGCAGGGTCCCAAGGTTTTAGGCCATCCTCAACTGCTTTCCCAGGCTACAAAAGGGAGCTGGTAGGGAAGCGGGGCTGCAAGGAGTAGAACTGGTACATATACGTGATCCCGGCACGTTGAAGGCAAGGACTTAAGCCGCTATGTGTTGCACCAGGCCCAATAAATGAATTTTTATGAAAAAGACAAAAGACAACAAGCGCCAGTTCATGCATGAGGCAAAGGGAGCCCTTGCACACTCCTGTAGGGATGTGAATTAATGCGATCATTACAGAATATAGTATCAAAGGACCTCTAAAACGTTGACAACTACAAAAGCCTTATAACCCAGCAATCCCACTACTGGGTATTTCTCCAGAGAAAATGAAACCAATGGCATCCAACTCAGCATTGAAGGCATGGTTTACAGCTAGTTCCTGATACCCCAAAGTTTCTGTGTATCTCACAGTGTGGAATGTGTCTTTCCATCCTCAACAGTCCCGAAGTCTGAAGTCTTGAGGTTCCAGACTGTCCTTCATCTTTTTGCTTTTTGAAAGGCACACATGAATGTCTTTTCTTATGCTGAAATTTTCTTCATTTGTGTTTCTTAGACTCTCTTAAATCCATTGGCGAGTTCTCAAATGCCAATTCTTCTGGAAAGATATGTTTAACTTCCCAGTGTAAATGAGATGAGCACCCCATTTCTCTTACAGTCTGCCTCAGAATCTGGCATTCTCCCAAGAAATTTTTTTCCATAATCAGGAGGCATATTTTCAGTTCTGTGTTTAGTTGATTAATGTTTGTGCATTTACCTCCCCATTTGTTATTTTTTATACTTATGAATATTAAGAGAACAGACTTCGTAATTCTCACAGACACAATTCTAAGACAACCATGCTGTTTATTAGACTGGAGTAACTCAATCATTCGCCATAAATCCAGTGTGTATCATGGTGGTTAATGTATATATAGTGTCCCTTCTAACTTTTTGTTCATTTATAAAATTATTTGTCTACTTTTTTCCATTTGAAAGATCGAGAGACAGAGAGATCTCACATCTGGCAACATCCAAGGCTCTATCTGTCTTGCACATGTGTGGCAGAGACCCAACTAACCACTTGATCCGTCACCAATTGCCTTCCAAGTTGCACAGTATCAAGAAGCCAGAATTGAAGGCAAAACCAAAATATAAACCCAGTCGCTTCAATATGAAATATGGACATGCCAAGCAATTTCCTTACTACTTGCCAAACCGGTACCTCCAGTAACCTATTTGTATAAAGTTCAGCTACACAGAAAATGAACGTAATAGTATTGGATCTATTTTCCCATTTTTTTGCTGCCTCTCTCTCACCTTCCCAACTTCCTTCTCTCTCTCCTTTTCTCTCTGTTTTCTCCCTATTTATATATAGTCTAAATTTTATTTCTGTAAGATTATTTTAATTGAAAATCAGAGTTACAGAAAGGAGGAGAAACACAGAAAGATCTGCCATCTGCTGGATCATTTTCCAATCATGGTGATGGCTAGATTTGGGCTGGTCTGAAGCCAGGAGCCAGGAGCTTCTTCCAAATCTTCCAAGTAGGTGCAAGGGTCCAAGGCTTTGGGCCATTTTCCACTGCTTTTCAAGGCCATATATAGGGAGCTGGATCAAAGGTGGAACAGCATTGTTGGGGGAATGAGTAGGAGTGGGGGAATATGGAAGAGGTTTGGATGGGGGGAGAGAAATTTCAGAGCCAATGGAACTGAATCATGAAATAATCAAATTAGGAAATTATTAAAAAAAAAAAAAAAGAAAAAGTGGAGCAGCCAAGACATGAAGCAGCACCCATATGATGCTGCCCTGCAGGCTGAGGATTAAATTGCTGTGCCACTGGACCAGCCTCAATGTTTTAAATTTTATTTTTTTTAAGATTTATTTTTATTATTTTTTCATTGGAAGGGCGGATATACAGAGAGGAGAGACAGAGAGGAAGATCTTCCATGCGATGATTCACTCCCCAAGTGAGCGCAACGGGCCAATACTATGCCAATCCGAAGCCAGGAGCCTCTTCTGGGTCTCCCACGCGGGTGCAGGGTCCCAAAGCTTTGGGCTGTCCTCGACTGCTTTCCCAGGCCACAGGCAGGGAGCTGGAAGGGAAGCGGGGCTGCTGGGATTAGAACCAGCGCCCATATGGGATCCTGGGCGTGCTAGGCGAGGACCTTAACCACTTGCGCCACCGCGCCGGGCCCAATGTTTTAAATTTTAAATTCCCAATTTGACTTTTACGTTTCTATCTTGGAGATACCTAAAAATGTTTAAATCAGACTGACAATTTTCTTTGTTTCGTCAATGTTGTGGGAAGCTTTTGCGGGAATGTCAGCTGGTACCTTCTGGCTCTCATTTTTATTTTCTCCTGCTATCTGCTTTTAGTGATAGATGTGAATGATTCTGTTCATTATAAAATGCCTTTTTTTTTCTGGGCCATCAATAATAGTTTCATGTTGTTTTTGTGTGTTATAACATACTTTAGTTGAAGGTATTTTATTGAATTCATTTGTACTTTAAGGCAGTGTTGGTGTATCTTTTTGTATAATTCATTTCAATTTTGACAGAGGCTTTAATTTTCATTGCCCCCTTTCTGCCTTTTTATCACCAAGCCTTCACAGTGGTCCATCACCTCCGAAATAGAGTCTGAATGAGATTCTGGTCTCTGGTCTTGGTGATGCTATTTTTTTTTAAGATTTATTTTTATTATTATTTTTATTGGAAAGACGGATATACAGAGAGGAGAGACAGAGAGGAAGATCTTCCGTCCGATGATTCACTCCCCAGTTGACCGCAATGGCTGGGGCTGAGATGATCCAGGAGCCAGGAGCTTCCTCTGAGTCTCCCACGCGGGCGCAGCATCCTAAGGGGATGTATTTCTACTGAAAACAAAGTGTTTTTCATTTGGTATTTTTATAATCAGTATTGGTGTCGATTTGTGTGAAGTCAGTCTGCATCCAACGTTACTGGATGTATTGATTGTAAAAGCTTGCTGTGGACACTGTCGGTTTACGTTGTTTGAGAAACGTCACTGGAAATACATTCATTTATGAGAAATAATCTCCAATTTGCTATGATCTGTAAAGAATTTAGCAAATCAAAACATGGATAAGTAAGTATACTCTGAATCAGTAAAGAAAAAGGGGGGGATATATTTTGGTGTACGGGAAGACACCAAATTTTTATACTATTCTTAGGTGAAATAGGAGTAAAAAATAAAGGTAAACTAAGAAGAATCAAAGCCTTAGAACAATTTTTAATTTTTATTTTATTCCCCATATATTTCAATAAACTATTACTTTTAATTGCTACAATCATTGAAGTTAATAAAGAAACATATTAATGGGGGATAAGCCTGATTTAGATTACATATTCTCACTGAATAGCAGCTAAACCATTCCAGAATGTTCTTGTGGTAGGAATTAGTACTTCTTCAGAAGCTAGCTCAGTCAAAATCCTCATTCAGGTTGGATAATGCAGCTTCTCTCAAAATATTGACACAGGAGCTTTACAATGGACGAATTCTATCAAATTACTGATCATACACCTTAAAGGAAAAGCTAGTATGCCTGTCTCCTCTTTGCAAATGGGAGTGAAACATGTTAGTCATAAAGACTAGACTCCTAAGACACAAATGGGAAATTAATAGGAACAGAGATCATGAGTAAATATTACCTTCTGAGGAAAGAATTGAAAATATGCCAGATTTTATAAGAAAATTTTCTCTTTAGTTAAAGTTGGAAGCAAGAATTTTCAGTGATCCAATAATTTTCATCTTCAAATTCATGCACATTTCAAAGAACTTCTTCAAAATGGTGAATCCTTATATTCTCTTAGAAAGTGACTAGTGGCTTCTTTTATTTTGATATTTCAAATTATTTTCTTTATATAAGATGAAAGAATTTCATGCATTTAACAATGTAAATTTAGCAGTGATACTTCCCACGGCAGCCTCCCTCTTGCTTGTGTTCCCCACCTCCTCCTTCCTTATCTTTAAAAAGAATTTATTAGCTCTATTATTTTTTTTTTCTATTTAGGTATTTATTTTTGTATAATTATAAATGTAAGAAATATTCTTTGATATTTTTAAAGATATGATAATGAGCAAAATGCTGAACCCCCTGAGCCTCCATAATCTTCTTGGTGGTTTATGTACATCTAAAATAATTTTCCTTCAGTTCTGAGTCCTATATTCATTGGAAAAAGGAAATATTGTACAGTTCCCATCTTTATATCAGTTTTTATTATTATTATTACATTGCGTTATGTGACACAGTTGTAGGCACTGGGTTTCTCCCCACCCCTCTCATAACCCTCCCCCCATGGTGGATTCCTCTACCATGCTTCATTGCCACAGTTCAAGTTCAGTTAGGGTTCTCTCATTGCAGGCATATAAAGTTGTGGATTGTTGCTGATGTTTTTTGGGGCTTTTGATTGGTCGGGATGACACTCAGGCAGCTCTACCTTCGGACCAGAGATGGTCTCCATAAGAAGCCGTTGAACTTATCTGGACAATAAGATGCTGGACCCTATGCTTGGTATTATTATTTTTAATCATTGTCATGCCATGCTTTCAGTTTGCTTTACAAACACAGCCTTAATACTTCACTAGGTAAAAAATGCAACAGATAACAAACAAAAACTATTTCTCAGGATTGTAGAAAAGGGATATAAATAACCAATCTTAAAATGTCAATTTTATTCATCTAGATTGCATTTTTTGGTAGTATTTATGTTAGCTGCCACAAATCAGGGAAGAGGTATGAAATTTGTCTTTGGGGGACTGGCTTGTTTCACTAAGCTTAATGGTTTCCAAAGCACATTGGAGAAAGTAGGTGGACTCTGATTGCCAGGCCCCTTTCTAAAGCTGTTACTATGATGAACAAGACCTCTGATCTCTGCAGAGTGCTTGATAATCTGTTCTGTTCAAGTTCATTTTGAGAAAGAGAGTAATGTTGTAAAATTTATAGGAATATTGATGGGAATATGCTTTATGTTGTTTTATGGCATACTGAGTAATAGCAATGGCCAATGTAAAATCTGATATATTAAAATATGGTTCATGTAACATGATTCCATAATTTATTATGAAAGCCATAGAGTACTTTCAGAGTTCTACTGTGTGAAATGTAGGATTTAGCATTAACAACAAAAGTTTGACACATTTTTATTTAAAAAGCAGAGTGACAAACAGATGGAGAAAAGGAGGAAGAGTGAAAATGAGAGAACAAAAATCTTCCATCTGCTGGTTCACATAGCCTAGTAGCTATTTAAGTGAGTTGAAAATGTAAAAAACGAAAGAAAATAATTGTTATTTTTTTTAAATCTTTGCCTGCTTCTAATAATTACCTTGCAAACCTTGTAAGCAACCACATCTAATCAATACATTATGATTCTGTCATTATGGACTCCTTTGGACTCATTTATATTTGTATTTGCCTTGTGATCTTTAAAACCTTTGTCAGTTGTATTCTTTGACTATAGTCCTTTAGTAACTTCAACTTTTTATGTTTTAAGTCTTAACAAAATGGAATTATGTAATTTGCTCACTGTATTGTCAACTTCGTTTTATTCTTTTTTAACATGTTAATTTTAAATGCGTATTTTGTTTATGTTTATTTATTTGAAAGGCAGAGAGAGAGAGAGCGATAGGTCTCTTCGATCCACTGGTTAATTCTCAAATGCCCACAACAACCAGGAACAAACCAGGAATCCAGAACTCAATGTAGGTTTTCCACCAAGGTGATGGGAACCCAAGTACTTAAGCCATCATTTCTGCCTCCCATGGTGTACGTTAATAGGAACATGGGAAAGGGGGAGAGCCAGGATCCACACCTAAACACCCTGATGTGGTTGGGTGTGTCCCAAGTGGGATCTAAACTACTGCACCAAATTTCTACCCTTCCAGTTGATTTTAAACACTAACACATTTGGAATTACCCTGCTTTCAAAATCAGAAGGAATGAAAATTTCCCTGATTCAGTCTCTGGACTATAGTTTTTATATGTGCCCTTCTTACTTGCTTTATCTATTCTTCATTGACTAGATCTTAATTAACTCTTTCAGACTACTGCATTTATATTAAAAAAAATTTTTTTCTCATTGCCCCACCTAGATCTAATGATAATCCATTTCAGTATTGCTTGTTGGAAGTTTAGAATTATTTATGTTCTTAAATTTTTTCTATGCCAACTCTCCAACTTTCTGTTTGCCAATGCCAGTTAAACATAATGCTATCCAGTTTCCTCTCTCTCGCATATCACACATATATCCTCAAACCACTCTAAACAGCTCCTATCCGAAAAGTCACCTCCTTAACTGATCACTCCACTTAGCTTCCATCAATTTTTTTCCCTATATAATGCACATGCTTCAACCCCTTACAATATGAATTCCAAATCCCACATTGTTTAACAAGCACCTTTATAGATTTTAACTTGATTAAACAGTTTTAATTAATAGTTTTAACTTTGGTATATTTTTGTAACTTAGTATTTTCCCAATTCTTCCTTTGCTTGAGTTTTGATGGTTCCGTTCTACATTCTCCTCTTTCATTCTGCCTGTCCATAAAAGACATTTTATGCATATGTTTTTCATCTATAATTACTCTAATAATAATTAGATGGCAACCTCACCTATTATCACAGCCTCATAACAGTTTCTTTATGGAGAGTTCTTAAATATATAACCCCAATTTAGCCTCTTCATAATTTACCACTTCAATTAACATCTCTTTACACAATTTACCAGCAATAAAAATAATTCTGTCCAAAATCAGATCCTGTATCGCTCTTTATACCTTCTCTATGTGCAGTTTCACTTAAGGGTACCATTAGTTTCTTATTCAAATGAACTCAGGAGCTCAGGTCAATTTTGACTCCTCTGCTTCTTATTATGAAACTCTGAATTACAATTAGATAAATAAATCTTTTTGGAAATGAAATATCAATGCATTACAAGGAAAAGCAACAGATGGCCAAGCAATATTTATTTTGACTCTAATTATAGATACATTAGGTAAAAACTTATTGAATGATTTGTGTGATATCCCAGTGCCAGATGATCCCAAATTGACTGAACATGACTTCCTTACTAAAATTAGAAACGTGTAAGTGCCCCTAGGGTCATTTAGAAGAAAAGTGAGGATATATATTACAGACATGAAAAAGAACAGAGACTATATATTCTATATGCTTCCTACAAGGAGATAATTAGGGAAACATTCTTATAGACAATCATGTAACTTCATAATATAATATATTATATGATATGGTATAAGTTGTTTTTGCATTTGGATCACAACACAGTAGACAATCAGGAAGAACTCTAATGAAAATCTTCTAGGATGTTGCAATAAACAGAACAAAAGTTTTAAGGAATACTCTGTGAAAATGCAAAAATTAATCTCTCAAGTTAACAAAATTTCTTTTCCAGAAGATATAACCATAAAACCATCCCCATTTATATAGTACCTGCTATATAAATGGTGCATTTGTGTTATATAAAGATGAAATTTTTCTTGGAGAAGTGAAATAATTTTCCCAATGGCTGGTGAATAGGGGAGCCAACATTTCAAGTTAGTATGTCTGACCTCAAATTCCCAGATCTTAATCATTAAGCTAAGCTGTAGTTCAAATAGCTTTTTTGGAGAACTAAGTGAGCTAAATTATTTCAAGTTGCTGACTCAAGCCCAGCGTAACTATGATGTTCAATATGTTTGCCAAAAATAAAATTGAATGAACAAGTAAAACTCATGCTGAACTCACATTCAGATTGCTTTGTGGTCAATCTAATAAGAAAGGTCAGTTGTGTGACACAGAAAGGAGAAAGAGAAGCAATGTGGTTTTGGCAATTACTTTGTGACTGCATTAAATATGTGCATGACTTCACTGGTGTGACATTCAGGTGACAGATAGTTCTCTATTGATTTTTTGTGTGTTTTTCTAAAAAGAAGGAAAAAAGATTGAGTCATTCAAAAATGGACTTTTCATAATCGCAATGACCAACAGACCTATGAAAACATTTTGGGGGTGACAGATTATTATAGAAATGTAAGAAGCTACAGTTACACTTTCCTTACCACTGTTAGAACGGCTGCTGTTCAAAATCAAAATACAACTACCTCTGGTGAGATGTGGGGAAGAAAGGTACCCTAATCCACTATTGGTGGGAATGTAAAGCAGAGATTCCTAAAAAAAAACATCTGAAAGTAGAGCTGTTGTATAATTCAATCATTCTGCTCCTGGGAATATATCCAAAGGAAACAAAATCATCATATGAAAGAGTAATCTATACCACCCTGTTTGTAGCAACTAAATTCACAATCAGTAAGATATGGGATCAGGCTAGGTGTGCATTAGCTAATGATTGGATACATAAAATGTGGTGCTAGAGTTATGGAATACTCCTCCAGCCTTAAGAAGGCTGACATTCTATCTTTTTCCACAAAATGAATATAACTGGGAACACTTAGCAAAATAAGCCAGACCAAAAAAAGAGAGAAACATTATGTTTTCTCTGATTGGTTGTAATTAACCTATAGGATTTAAAAAAAAAAAAAAAAAAAAAAAAAAAAACTCCTCACTTATATCAAGCCGAGCTGACATTTTGTGATCTGATTGTTGTCTGTAACTCCTTTTTATACCCCTGCAGAACAATAATCTTAACTATCTTACTTTTAGTTTTATTTGTTTAAACTTGCAGCGAGCATGTGATTATAAAATACATTAAAAGTAGGCTATCATAAAAAATAAGAAATAAAGGGAAAGGAAGTAAGAGGGAGAAGATAAGGGAAGAAAACATCATTGTATTCTTACATTATATTCTTGGAGTAGTATCTATGAAATTCATGAAACCTGTTCTTTATATATTTAAATTAAAACTATAGAAAGGTTTAGTCACATCCAAATCATTATATTTTGCAAATATTACCTAACATGGCATCAGAGTAAATTATTACCATAAATTGTAAGCATTACTATCAAGTTATGGAACTTGAGAGGAGAAATTTATTCTGATTTATTTGGGTGAGGCCAAAATGCAATCACATGTGTTCATATGAGTTTTTGCACACAATCACACACTCACTCTCTCACACACATGTGCGACACACTCATACACAAAGTCAGTATGATGACAGGAGCAGATATTGAGATGATCATGCCACAAGGTAGGGAATACTTGATTGGGAAACCACCATAAACAGAAGAAGGCAAGGAATGGATTCTCCAGTTAGTTTTCTGGCATCAGTGTAGGCCTGATGGTACATGGATGATGTTGGGATGCTGGTTTTCAGAACATCAGAAAGTGAGTTTTAATTATTTAAAGCCAACAAATTTGTGTTAATTTAGAAAAAAAAATGTAGTGAATTAAATCTCTTTATACAGATTACTTTTACTTTGTTGTATTTTAAAAAGTAATATTTGGGAAATATAATTATTTTTGCTATACAGAGACTGAATTTTATAGGAAATATATATATTGGTGATAACTATAAAGACTTAGAAATTCCAAACGTTTTGTGGAAGAACTTATTTGTGCTGCCCAGGGATCATGTGAGAGTGTGAAGATGACAATATTTAGATTACTAGAAGAAAGTTGAATATTGATGTGGAAGATGTCCAGTGGTGAGATAAAAGCAACTGGAAGGGTTGTACAACTGGACCTTCATTATGGCTAAGAATACCATGACTATCTCTAGAAAAAACACTGAACAACCACTAGTGACTATGTTGATTTAGTTTTCATTCGAGCGGCTGCAATTTGGAGAAAGATGTCCAATGGTTCAGTCCCATGGGTCAAGTCAACAAAAGAATGAAAACAAATGCCAAACATGAGCTTGCTGAGTATTCTCTCCATCAATCATTATCCTTTTGCGACCACAGAAGGGTAAGGTTCTATTCCTTTGCTGACAAATGCCAGTCCCTAGAAGCAGTGCCTGGAATTCTGTGAGTACCCATGAATTTCTCGTTGAGAGAATGAATTTTCAGAGGAATGTGTGGGCATCTTGGGCATTTGTGCTATGCAGGCCTAAGAAATACCCTCACATGAGTGTCCATTAAATATAACTGTCTTCATTGTTTGGGAATACCTTCTGAGCATCCAAAAGATGGCAACCAAAAGGCTGACCAATTCTGTGTAAAAGGATCTTACTTGGGAGTGTTTGTAGATGAGAACTCTTATTAGAGCTTACATTATGCCCAACTTCGGTTAAAAAAAAATACGGTGGGGGGGGAGCTTTAATATCTCACATACCTTCCAGTGTAATCTACATTAAGAAAACAGAAACTGAAAACGAGGCTATATCAGAAGCTAGAGTTTCCAACTTCCAGTTGTTTAGTTGTTTTATGTCCCTCTAGCCACAAAGACATTAGTGAAATTTTTGAAGTCATTGGAAGACCCATATCAACCCACTAGCAGGTAGCATTCCTTTATGTTAAAAGAGTAGTATATGAAATTTAGGAGAATTTTTCACAAATGTTTAAAATAAATTAACTATTGGAAGAGAATTATGATTGCCAGCAAATGGAAATGTAACCGCTTAACTCAAACCACTTTAATACTTGTGTCAGTTGTTTGACTTCCCTGGGCCTCAGTTCTTTCATCTGTAAAATGAAGAGTTTGAAAAGATAATTATCAGTCATGTTCTGATTGCCAGTGGTCTAAAGCACTGGCTGTGACTCAGTCGCTAAGCTAAAAATGTTCTGCTTCTCTAATAAATCACTTCCTTACTGTTGTAAATGTACTGAGAAAGAAATAAGAATTTACTTGTGAAAATTACTCTATTTTATGGTGTTTCGCATCATTGGGCAACACAGAGTAACAACATGATAGTTTTCTGGATAGTGTGAAACCTGCAGACAGAGAAACCCAGTGATTTGGGGGATGTGTTTAGTTTTTCATAATGATCCAAGAAATATTGTGAACTCTTTGAGAACATGAACTATGCTTATACCATTCCTAAAATGTAATAATTGTTCTTTATGCTCCCTATCAAAGTCCATTGTCAGACTCTCATTTTGAGACTTGCACAGAGAAGGAAAGTTGTAATTTCACTGTGCAATTTTGGCATTGTCTTCATGCTCAACCCTGGGAGAGATCCGATAAAATTTTTATTATTTTAGACATTTAGATATTTATGTGTTTTTATCATTCTCTAGCTTTTGAGGTTGAACATTTTGGTTAATTCTACTTATTCTACTTTTCCGTCTTCTAACAATCTTACAATATTATTCTTCAGATTTTCATATAAATGGATTCTCCTTTAAATCATCAAGGGTCATTCTTTTTTGTCACTAAATCTTTATTTGTTTTTGCTAGAAACAATAATCTGTTATTTGAAACCTAAATATGATTATTTATATCTCCATCTAGATTATCTGCATACATTTCAATTTCAGTACATAATGTACATTGTAAGTTCTAACATGGAACTTCAGATATCCCACTCCAAGTCTGCACATCTCCATATGTGTACTACCTTATTGCTTATGTACACATCAATCCTTCCTTTCAGAGTTCTTGATCTGAGAAACTCCAATCCTTACCAACACGCCAACAGCATTTACAATGTCATCAAATTCTACAAAAAATGTCTCAAAAGCATTTCTTGAATCCCATCCTGTTATTACTCATAGTCAACCATAACTCTGATTATTACTTTCTTTAATCCTTTCTTCTCTTTTTCCATCCCTCACAATCAGTATATCCACATCTTGCATTCCTGTAAGTGCATATCCATTGATCAACAGCTCCTCATCCTTCCCCACAGCATAACTACCCAGTGCTGTGGTGCCTACTATTCTATTTCAACTTCCATGAGATCAACATTTTTACTTTCCATGTGAGAGTGAGGCCATACAGTATTTGTTTTCCTGTGCCCTTGTTACTTCACCTAAGAACGTTCTGTAAGTTTATCCATCTTGTTGCAAATTATAGGATTGTTTCTTTGTATGACTCCATAGTATTCTATATCTGTGTAAATCATATCACTTTTTAATCCATTCATCTGCTGATGGACACTCAAGTTGTTTTCATTTCTCAAACATGGAATAGCATTACAATAAACATGTGGGTACAGATACTTCTTTAACATCTAGTCTAACCTCCTTTGAATATGTATCCAGTGGTGGAAAAACTGGATCATATAGTGGCTCAATTCTTAATATTTTTTAAAAATATTCATATTGTTTTGCATAATGACTTCATTGCAATTATGTGTGAATGTTCCCTTTACACATCTTTTTCAATACCTAATATCTCCTGACATTTTGTGTTATGTTAATATTTGTATTTGCTTATTTTCATTTTATTTCAAAGACAAAGAGACAGGAAACAATATATGGAAAGAAGCAGAGAGCTATTGTTCACCCGCTGGGTCACTCTCCAAATGCCTGCAACATGCTAGGTGGGATGAGGCTGAGAGTAGGAGTCCAAAACTCAATCTGGGTGTCCCATATGAGCGGCAATAGTGTAATTTACAACAAGGATAAACCCTGAGAATAGATAAACCTTGAGTCATTATCTACATGGCAAAAATGGAATTGAAAGCAGAGGAGCCAGGATTCAAACTAGGTATTCTGATATGGATACAGGCATGCCATATAACTTCTTAACCACTGTGCTAAACACCTTTTGTGATATAATAGCTATCCTAACTAAGATGTAGTTTCTCTGTGAAATTTCAATTTATATTTTTTAGGTTATTAGTAATATTGAGCATATATCTGCTGATATGTGCATATCCTTTTTTGACAAGTGCTTATTAAATTCTTTAGTCCATTTTTAAAATAGGGTTACTTTATTAATATATAAAAATTATGTATTAATTATATGCATTTCATATATGTTAGTATATGTTTAAATATACATATATAAATAAACATTATGCAATTTACACATAATTTCTTCCACTATGAAGTTTGTCTCTTCGCTTTACTTGAATTGTTTCCTTTACTATGTGGAAAATTTTCAGCTTGATATTATACTAATTTCCATGTTTATTTTTGCTGCCTTTGCTTTTGCAATGATATCAAAATATTGTTACCTAGGCATGTTCTAAAATATTTGTCCCATGCTTTATTTGAATTGTTTTGTAGTTTTTGTCATTAACACTTCGGTAGTTCATCCATTTTAGCTAATTTTTTGGTATGTGATGAGAGATAGTAGTCTAATCATTAGTCTGCATGTGGATATGCTATTTTGTTAACATTATTTATTGGAAAAGAATGTCCTTTCCCTAATGTATATTCTCTGCATCCTTGTTTTAAAAAAATGGGCTGTAATGTGTTTGTTCATTCCTGGGTTTTCTATTCTGCTGTATTGGCCTTTTATGCTATTCCCATGCTATTGCATTACCATAGCTTTGTACAGAAATGAAGTCATATAGTTTGATTCCTCCAGCTTTGATCTTTCTGCTCAAGATTATTTTGCCTAGTAAGATTCTTTTGTGGTTCCATACGCATTTTATTGAGACACATCACTTTTGTTCAATTACATTTTATATTGCTAGTTTAAACTCTACCTTTTGGGCTCTGAGAAACATCAATCTTTGTATTCCATCAGCAAAAGTGTATTAAGTGGCCACAAAAGGAATGTTGCCAAACAACTACAATAAGGCTACTTTTAAAAGCTTCTGTAAAAAAAAAATGAAGTCAAAAGATTACTTTGGTGCAAGAAATTTTTGAAACCCTTTTACCGTTTCTTCATAACACATATTTTTTCATGAACTTTTTGAAGTTCTTTTATACAAAAGAAGCAGAGAAGACAGTTTCCCTGCCAAAACAAAAAGTAGTCATGTAAGGAAGAAAGTTACATTAGCAATGGGTTACATAAATCTACAACTACTACAATGAGGCATATAATAAATATTATATGAAAAAGTAGATCCTGCGTACCTCTTGTTCCTCTCAGTCTATTAAGGATGGAAACAAACTAGCATGTATTTAGCATTTGTTTATGTCCCGCTAATACTTGTCAGGGATCATCCCTACCTTAACAATAAGGAAGATAACACTACTGGAATTTGAGTCAATTTTCCTAAATCTGTACATGATATTCACAATAGTTAACATAGATCTGTGATTCATTGATTTAAATTGTGAAATAATTTGTCTAGATTTTTGTTGTTATGTGCCAAACAAATACAAATTGGGTAACTGCTTTTGGCATTGCTCCATTCCAGTGAACCCACTCATATCTGACTGACTGTTCTTGGGCTCTCACGTGAACAACATTTTATTATTCTATCACAATATTCAAAATAACAGTGGAAAACAATCAGAAACAAAAAACCATAAGCCTGTTGTTTATAAACTTTGGACTTTCATACAGTGCTCCAAATATTGATATGAGATATTAAGGAAACAAAAGATGAAAACACTTTAAGCATTAAGATGGATAGAAATGGCACTTTTTTGCAGACAAGCAGAGCTGGATGAGACCTCCCTGCCTGTGGCCTGGGAAAGCGGTTGAGGACAGCCCAAGTGCTTGGGATCCTGCACCTGCGTGGGAGACCTGGAGGAGCTCCTGGCTTCAGAGTGGCTCAGCTCTGGCCATTGTGACTACTTGGGTGAAGCAACCAGTGGATGGAAGAGCTTTCTCTCTGTCTCTTCTCCTCTCTGTAAATCTGACTTTCCAATTTTTAAAAAATCCTTAAAAACCCTTTAAATACTTTCACCTCCAAAATATTGTATGAATGTATAAGTGAGAAAAATAAAGACAGGCAGGTGACATAAAATTTAAAATATATATATATAGCCACCCACAGAAAATAACGGCTTGCTTACTCATTTTCCCAAATATTTTATTATTGTAATAGAGTGGTATTGGGTCTTAAGGAATCAGTGGGAAATATCAAAAGGAATAAGAATTTAAATTTTCACACTTCTTTATTCTTTATCAGGATTTCAGCGAAAAATAATGTACCAGTGAGTTATGTCATTTCATATTTCCTTAATAGAAGTTAAAAGTCATGTGAAGAGTAATTAAATGTATCAGGGATTCTCATGAGCACTACAGTAACCCATAGAAAGCAATAAAAATAAACAACATCCTCATCCCTAGAAGTAACTGGTATTTGGACTCCTCCTTTTAAGATTATTAATTTTTATTGGACAGTTAGATAGAGAGCAGGAGAGACAAAAGGGAAAACCTTCCATCAGCTGATTCACTCCTCAAGTGGCTGCAATGGCCAGAGCTGAGCCGACCTGAAGCCAGGAGCCAGAAGCTTATTCTGGGTCTCATATGGTGCAGGGTCTCAAGGGATTAGAACTGGCATCCATGTGGGATCCCAATGTGTGCAAGATGAAGGTTTCAGCTGCTAGACTACCATGCCAAGCCGTGGACTGCTGTCGTGATCTGACTTGACTTATTACTAAATTTTATTTACATTAATATAATTGCACAGTGTTAGCCCCCCACATCTGTTTTCTATGGATTACTGTAGTGCCTGTGAGTATCACTGATATTTCATTTTTATTATTGTCTAACATTCCATTGAATAAATAGACACATTTAAATTATAAACTTTGTAGGGTTTCTTCCAAGTTTTGATATATATGTGGTTCTGAATACCTTTTGGTGAATATATGTATATTCTCATGTACATACTTAGGCTATGCGTAGGTTGAATTGGCTAGGATGAGGACTACTTGTAAAGTTAATTTCACAAAATAGAGACATATTGTTACAGGTGGCCTTTCCAAGTATCAGGAGACTTATTTATTTATTTCGCTTGTTCCAGAAAGGTTGAGTTTACAAACTTTAGTTTAGTACACTTACTGGAAATCATCAACTTCAAATGATCAGTAGCACTGGCCATTGTCGTTAAGGAAAGGTGAACTTCTCCACGTCTGAAGCAAGGTTACCTCAACGTGAAGAGCAGGAGTTGCTTTCCACACCTCCAGTGATGCAGAGGAGATGCAGATCTGTGCTGGCTGGTAAGCATTCCCAGAGCAGCTTGGCACCAGTCCTGGCTCTGAGCTCTGGCACTGCCTCAGGAAGCAGCCTAATCATCCCAATCCTCTGGCCAAGCCAGTCATCTTTGAGTACATTTCTACTGCAAGGACCTTTCTTTTTCTTGTATTTCACTTAATAAAATTAGTCACCACATATGGTGGATTAGCAGCAGCAGCTCAGCTTGCTTGGATTTACATGCATTTATTCTCTGTGGAGATCAAGAGGCAATTTATTCAGTTGCTGGTCTTGTTACGAGTTCCCATCATTTTCCCCTACAGTTCCGTCTGAATAATATGTTTGTGATTATTTATTATTTTTGGTGATTATTCCCACATTTGCAAGCAGCCACACAGGATTTGTTTCCAGATTCTAAATTTTTCTGAACTAGTTTCCTAAGAACAAGATGGTGCAAGAAGATAAATGGTAGAAATTTGTTATAAGGGAAGCTAATACATCAAAACCATGAATGTCCAGAGAACATTGGGTTGTAATTTTTGCCAAAGTTGCTTTCAGGATAACTCTCTGAGTGACAAGAACTGTTTTGCCATGTAGCCTGTAATCATACATTGGGCAAATTCACTCAATAAATGCAAAGCTCTGTTTTTCAAGAGTGGCAGATGAGACTTTTACATTGGCATATTGCTAAAAAGGAGCCAATTTCCCTTTTCAGAAGGGGAAAGCTAAAAGTGCCCAACTATCCCCCTCCATAGCAAAAGAGATTTCTATAAACTCACGGTGAGAGGAGCTGAATCCAGAACTAGTAAGTCTAAAATGTCAGAATTCCTTTCTTCCCTTCTCTTCTTCTCCCCTCTCCTCTCATCAGAATGCACAGATGCGTAGATTTCAACAGTTGCTTCACCAAAATAAACTTTCCTTTGCATTCCATTTTCCATTAAATTTTGATGGACCTTTATGTGATGAAAGTCAGGGAAGCCATTCCAATAACCAATGATCCATTCTTCTCATATTGGTTGTGCAAAAACATTGCCAACCCATTAGTTGGTGGAGGGTACGCAGGATTGGAATTCTTGAGGACATAGCAAGACATCCAATAGGATTAGCTTTGTAATTATTATTATAACTGTTACTCTCCTTGCCTTTTTTGTCTTTCTCTTTCCTCATCCTCCTTGCTCCTTCTCTTCCAGCTTCTAATTCCTACAAAACAGAACCTATTTAATGATCCTTGTAACTTGGGAAAAACCACAGAACATCTAAACATAAATAAACTAGCCCCCATTTAAAAAATAAAGCAGTACTCTGTGTTTCTTTTGCAGATCATTTTCAGCATATTATAATTCATAAATTCATTGGTGTTATTCCTCCGTTGTAGCATATAGCCTCATTTATGGTGGCTATTATTTCCTGTAAAAGAAACTGAAAATTTGGACAGAGAGATTTCTTGCGGTGAGTTGTGACATTAGAGCTTTCTTTCTGAAGATGACAATTTCTTTGTTGTGGCTGCTGCTGCTGCTGCTGAAAACTATTTAAACAGAGGGAAGTTATGAAAATGCAGGAGGACAGGTGTTTCATTCTTTGTTTGTCCCTATTCCAAGTTAGGGTTTGCTAGCCAATTGAAGTAGTCATTGTACATTAGCATGGCCAATGGGAGGACAGTCTGGTTTTTATGATCTTCCAGAGACTGCTAGGCAGACCACAAATGTTTCTATTCCACTGTGAGGTCAGCATTTAGCACCCTTGTTACACTTGGCCTCACTTTGATTCTCTGCATACGTGTGTCTGTATGTATATACAGACATGTATATACACATACACAAATATGTGTTTATATACAGGCATGTGTGTGCTTTTAAAAGGAAATATATTTGTTGCTTATTTCCATAGAAAACATTTTGTGAATCTTCAACTTTCAATTAAAAAGAAGTAAGATCTATGTAACAAAGGCTTTCACTATCAGTTGAAGAAATCCCAGGATTCTAAACCAAAGCAGTGATTTAGAATATGTGGTTATTTAAAATGAACACACCTCTGTAAAGTCATCATGGTGATTCAACTTTCCATCTTTATGATCATTACATCTGTGATACAGTGTCTCCAGTCTTTCGACTCCAATTCCTTAAACTTACAAATCATTGCTCAACAGTCACCAGGCTTTTCTAGCAAATAAAATCTTAACCCCTACCTATTTCTCTTCATTATGTAAGTTTCATCTGATTGCCTCATTACTCTCGGTATTGCCCATAGTTAAAACGAAGATGATTAAATGATAATTATGAAAATGAAACATTAAGGTAGTCAATGTGAATAAATGCCAAAAACTTAATATATTTTTGAAGCTCATTTTGCAGGATACATTTTTCAAGTATATGAGGAAAAGGCTATAATCATGCTTTTAAAGAAATGTCACAATAAACATTTTTCATAAATAGCTAAGGGACTGGTAACTGTGTACTGGATTGTCTGGTATTTATCCTCAATGTGATTCCATTGAATGAATAACATCTCTTACTTTATTGAGATTAGAGCAGCAAATGAGATCATGTTGCCTAAAAGTAAAACTAAGGGCTCTTGCACTGCCAGGAGGGACAAGCTGGTTATTTGGTAAAGATGATACATCAATTTCTTTTCCAATGGCTTCCTGGCCTCACAAACAAGAAGGTGGAGTTCTGTCATTTCTGTTCTGAGATTATACCATCAGAAATTTTTCCTGACTTTACTGAAAAATAAATACTTTTCCAAGTAACCCTAAAACTTCATGACCCCAACCTCCCATTAAACACTCAACCAGGTACAAAACGTCATACAAAACAGCATTTCCCCATTGCTTTAATATTTGTGGTAGATGGTGTTCCATTCTCACACAATAGACTGTAATCTGCAGGCAATTCATTGTCCAGCGGTTATGTCATCATTTTTTTTTCATTCTTCCCTCTCCTCTCTCTTTCGGTTTAAAGATAAAAGATTGCAGGATCTGATTTTTGAGGTCACTTAGACCTGAGTTTCACTCCTGACTCTGCTACTTGCTAAGTTTGTAATCTTGAACAAGTTCATAGTCTGAGCTTTAGTTTCTTCATGTATAAAACACAGCCAATTAGAGCCAAAATCAATAACTGTCACAAGTAACAAAAGAAATACTTGTTCTTCACTGTATGGTGTATTTCAAGGGAAATCTGATAACATGCAAGTTATCTTCCAACAAATGCATTAGACCTCTTAAATAAATATTTATATGGTACTGTTTCCCAAAAACATTATTGTAAGAGTTAGGTTCCTTCCTCAATCATGTGAGTCATCTGAATGAACAATCAGATTCAGGTAAAGGCTGGTAGATGGCTTTTATTTGGATGTAGCCAGTGGGAGAACCTGGGAGGGACAAAAAAGTTTATGGGGTCCAGTTTTATCTCTAGATCCTTTCCTGCATGGTGTCTTTCTTTGGATATGTCTCTTTAAAAAGAAGAGGGAAGGAAGAAAGGAAAGGAGGGAGGGAGAGAAGGAAGGAGGAAAAGAAGGAATAAAAGGAGATTCTCTGAAATTGGACCTGTCTACCAACTTTTTCCTTTAGCTCTAGAAACCAATTCTCCCCTTCAAAATTTTTTTTATTACTTTTTACTGTGATATTAATACAAAGAATCTATTTCATGTAGTTCATAGATTCAAGTCTTTGATTCTGCAAATACTGTTGACGAGAAGAAAGAGAGGAAGGGATACTAGGGAGACGCAGGGCAGCAGAAGAGAAGTGATCACCGTCCTGAACAGAACATATGGGATGCATAAAACTCATTCTCTTTATTTCAATAATTTTTATGTAAAAAGTCTAAGAATGATACTTTTCTTTCTTTCTGAAAACTCTTCGGTTGGAAAAACTGATACGACATTATGCCTCATAGCCTCCTTACAGATTGTTTACACTTTCAAATTAGTCACTTCATGAACATTTCCTTGGGTTATTGCACTTTGATTTCTAAGGGTTCTATTTTTTTTCCATTGGAATCCTGAGTTATTAAACTGATCCAGGAACACAGGTAAAAGTAGAGGAGGCAGGAACTGGAAAAGCCAGAAAGACCTCAGAGTCCTAGGGCTGCTCTGTGTGATGGCAAAGCGGAAAGAACACGTATTTGGTGGGGTGTGCCAGCTACCCTTCATTTTGGAAACTCCCAAGAAGAAGAAAGGGAAACAGAAGAGAATGATCATTTACTTTAACAGATTTCTCTAAGTCAAGAAAGGAGTCCAAAAAAGACTAATAAAATCTAGTTATTGGCCTCATGAAGAGTTCATTTTTATTAGGAAAGTAAAGAAGACTCTAAGTTTAATACTCAGCACCTTTCTGTGACACCAACAGTCTGTTCAAACTCAGTGTCCGAGACTCTGCCATCATAAAGACAGGGATAAGTGGGAGCCCTTGATTTTCTCAACCTTCCATCTCACTGCCATGCTTTCGCTGTGCATCAGCAAGACAGTCAATGAAAATAAAGGGTGAATGTTTTGTCATGTTTCTAAAAGGCCTGCTTACATCATCAACCTTGTATATCATGTAGATTAATGTTTTTAATAGGTTAAAACAGAGTTATAGTGTGAGGAGCATTATTCTAGAATATATCTATTTTCTCATATTCATACATTCTCCAGTTAAAGGCAACCTCACTTTCCAGGAGTGCAGGGTATTATATCCCCAAAAGTGTATATAAAGACACATATACAGTTATATGCACAAGGTATTATATCCCCCCAAAATGTCATAAAGACACATATATGTTAACATATATTAAAGCATCAGAATACAGAAGGATATTAAGCTTTCTAGAACTAATTAAATTTCTTGGCAACACAATGTGCCACGAATCTGAGCTTATCAGAGGCAAGTTCAAGTTTTGTCCCTATCATTTTATATGCACTTAAGATCTATAGCATGATATTATATGATACATATTAGTAGTAGAAAGAGTACCATGATGAATAAATTAACAAATCTTAGCAAACCCATCCTGACAATGGCAAGAACAGTCCATATCTTCCCAATTAAGATGAATCCCATATGTGGTACCTTTTAAAAACTATTATCCTCAAGTTATATATTATATTTCTAGAATTTCTTATTGTACCTATCTGAAATTTTGTATCCATTGGTTACTTTCACTTGACAGTATTCCTCCTGTAAACTTTTACTAAAAACAATGGAGTTACTGCTGTAATATAAAGTGTCAGATTTGAAAACAAACAGAACCATGTGGCTACTGCTGAGAACAGTAACGAAGACTTAAGAAAATTAAAACAGATGTAAGTTACTAAGTGTAGCAAATCTAACTTTGTGTAAGAAAATTATAAAGTGACAACCAAAATATATGCAATAAAAGAGAAATTTTAATTTCAAAATTCAGGGTCCAGCATAGTAGCCTAGTGGTTAAATTCTCGCCTTGCACACTCTGGGATCTCATGTCAGTGCAGGTTCATGTCCCAGCTGCTCCACTTACCATCCAGCTTCCTGTTTGTAACCTGGTGGGGGCGGGCGCAGTCGAGGAAGTCCCAGGGCCTTGGGACCCTGCACACACATGGGAGACCCAGAGGAGGCTCCTGGCTCTTGGCTTCAGATTGGTTCAGCTCTGCCATCAGGGCAACTGCAGCCACTTGGGGAGTAAACCAGTGGATAGAGGATTTTTGTCTCTGTCTCTCTTTGTCTCTGTATATCTGCCTTTCCAATAAAAATAAATAAATCAGTGAGTCTTACAATTCAAAATTCAAGAGAATAGCAGTTTTGTAGACAAAAGCTGATATTCTACCAAGATAAAATATTCAGCATATTTTGCTTATCTGCACAGAATAGCATGCAATCTTCAATAAAACCACTGTGATAGTCAAGTCCAATCCACATATCATCAAAAGCAGCTCGATCTCTTTCTTGGAAACTGACTTGTCAAATTGGAAATGAGTGCTCCACTAGCACATTATAAATCTAGATCTCTCGCCTCAAAGCCCTGGGTTATTTTGACTCTGGTAAATTTCCATTCTTAAATTTTATACAGAAGCTCTTCATGAAATCTCTGAGTTCATAGGTTCCTTTACAGCCTCTGCCTGCTGCCACAAGACTTTAATCAAGTGAGTCTATTCTAGGTGATATGCAAATGCAGTTGATTTAATTAAACTACAGCCTTGAATGGGACTTCCATTTCTGCCTTCGATGTGATCAATTCTCGTCTCCACAGCCAAACTGATCATGCAGCAACAGGCATTCATTTTGGAGACAACCACACTTAACAAGCCTGTATCCTTCTGTCACTGCCTTTGCACTCACAAACAAGTGTGATCCTTACGTTACAGATTTCCCCAGAATAGAGAGGACAGTGCCCACCCACGTTAACACACTAAGCAATGATTTGGATAGTCCACCATCCTTGCAGTCATAACTTTGGACGTTGATTGGGAAAAGAAAATTAAAATCCTGAGAATTGTGAGCAAGACCAAGCAGGTATTTTTTCCCGCTTTAGTGTTTTCAAGTTATGACCATGTGCTAGTTTTGCTTCTGTATTAACTGATACTTATTGTACCATTGTACAAGGTAAGAGTTTGCTCCAAATTTTCTTTTATTTTCTTTTTCACCTCCAAACTTTTCTAGATTTTGAGTTTCATTAATGATCTTCCTTGGTGTGCTCCGAGTCCTACAAACAAGCATCATTAACACCAGTTTATGATAATGAAGGTTAAGTATTCTGCTTAACGTCACATAGCAAGTGGCTAAGGCAGAAACCACAGAGTTGAAAGGATTCAGGGTAAACGGGCGTTGGGACCTCGAACTCCTTGAGGTTTAGCTAATGTTACCACTGCGCCCTCTTCTGGTGAAACACTCAGCACGGCTGTGACTTCAAAAGCTCAATCCCCCATTTCCACCAAAAGTTATATGCCCTCCCCACTACCCATACCCTTGTCCCCATAAAATACATTATTTCACACTGTGAATAATGGGGGGGGGGGGGAACTAAAGGCAAAAATTACATATTACGTGAAACCTGGTTAGATAAAGAGGCAGCAGGAGAAATTTCCTTGAACTCTTGAAGACGATGCCTCAGATGGTCCTCTCTGTGAGAAACAGGCATTAAACATGAATGCGGGGACAAGTTAAAATGGTCATCATGAACAACGTGGCTACAGGACTGGATTAGAAAAGATGGCAACCAATTAAATCACCTGACTCAGGACTTCACTTGGAAATTGTACTTCTTATCCAATCACTAAGTTGTTTCTAAAGTATCATGGGTTTTTTCAGTTCTGGTTGTATCTCCAGAGGCAAACTCGTGAGCCTGTGTTTGTCCAGTATTAAACAATGCCAAGGCTAGAGGACAAGCAAAGCGGTGTAAATTATCATTGACCAGACAAAGGAGACAACAGGGGAGGGCTATCAATAAATCAGGAGAAAGAGAAGTAGCAAAGCTAACTGATAAGTGAAGTAGCTTAAGAGAGGGCAAATGATATACCCTCAGAACCACACATGAGCTCGCAGACAGGGCATGATATTGCATGAAATATCAAGGGACGTCTTAGGGCTGAAGGCAGGAATACATGGAAAGGCTTAAAAAATAATAACTTACTCTAATTTTGCCCCAACATTTTTGCAGTCATGAAAATATCCCTTCCCAATATTCAACAGCTGGAGTGTTTTTATTCTCTCAAAAATCCAAGCAGATAGTGACCTACATTGTGGGACTACATCAAAGTACTAGACTGAAAGCAAATAATAATAATAATAATACTGTCTATGGGGGTTCATGTTAGAACCCTCAGCATTCTGACCTCTCTAATACTGTTGCCACCACAAGTACATCTGCCTGTCGGGAGTTTGTTTCATGAGAAACTGAAGAGCTCCGTCAGGAGTTGTATAAGGGTATTGACAATTACAGAGATGAAGATCAAGTCTCAAACAAACACCATCAATAGAGGAATCTGGATCAAGTTTAAAATGCTTCCCTCTTAAAATGCTCCAACAGTATGGTGCCAGTAATTTGAAAGAATTTTTCTACATAAGGGAAGAAGAGGAAATGAAATTTACAAGAAGCAGACACCACAAGAGGCAGAAGACAAATTTTAAAAGGAAAATTATCCCCCAAAAAATACAAAAAAAAAGGAGATTATAGTCATAAAATAAAAAGGAGACTGTTTATTTTTGAGCAATTTTATTAATTTATTCAAAGGTAGAGTATAGAGAAAGAGGGAAGGAGAGGGGAGAACGGAAGGAGAGAGAGAAAGCTCTCTTATCTGTTGATTTACTTCCCAAAACGCCTACAAGGGCCCAAGCTGGAACAAGCAGAAGCCACAGCCAGGAATTCCATCCCAGCTGGCCATGCAAAGACCCAAGGACTTAGGTCATGTCTTCCACCATACTGAGTACATAAATACCATGCTCTGTTAAAAAACAGAGCAGCGGGACTCTGGTATGGAATGCCAGCATCCTGAGTGTTACAGTGCACATCCTGGCAATTACATATATATATATACACACACCATAGTTCTTTGGGGACTATATCTATATACTTATATATAGATATATATAAGCATATATGCAGCATATATATATATATTTACTATAGTTCCTTGGGGAAAAAATGCCAATTAATGAGCAGACACAAAAAACCAAGACTGCCTCACAGACAATGAAATGAAAGACAGAAAAGGAAAAACAAAAAAAGAATGTAAGAAATGCAAATAGTGGCTCAAGATGTCAATCATGCTAACAGTTAAGAATGGGAAAAGAGAACTGAAGCGGAGGAAAGTATCAAATAAATTAAACAGTTTAAACAGATTGTACAGGTGGCTGTTGGAATGCAAAGCATAATTTTATGAATTTTGAAGTCAGCACCAGAACAAAACATAAGAAATGGTTCAAAATCACTTTCTCTAGGAAACCAGACTGACACGGAGTGCGGCAGACAGGAGTTGCTCTGCTCCCTTAGAATCTTTTATATTTTCTTTAATTTCTAATTGTGATAAATAAGAGGAATCCATTTTGAGGAAGAGAACCATTAATATTTTGTTAGTTATTAATCTCTGCAAGTCATAATGTCCATTTCTTTGCTGTTCATTAGATCGCTGTGCTCAGTGGGGAATGGAAAATCTTAAAATGCATAGTTTGAATTTTAAAAACTAAAACGTTCAAGATTTAAAAAATAAAAGTGAAATAATAATTGTGAAACTATATATAAGCTTTTTTAAAAACATTTATATTCATTATTTTCAAAGGGGCATAAATAGAAATATTTTTCTACTGGGAAACTTCCATTATATATATTGAAATTGTGAATGATTGATAGGAGGATATAATTTGCATCATAAATGATCATTTAAATGACATGCTTCTGGTCTCCCACATGGGTGCAGGGACCCAATGACCTGAGCCATCTTCTGCTGCTTTCCTGGCAGGTAGCTGGTACAAAAGTGGAGCACTTTGGATACAACCTGGTGCCCATTTGAAACACTAGCACTTCAGCTGGAGTGTTAGCATAGTAGGCCACTGGGCTGGTCCACACACCATTTTATTTTCATGCCTAACTTTTCATTTAACAGTCACTCTTAGTCAATAACAAAGTCGAGGTTTGTGCTAAATTCATCTTGGTGATGGCCTCCAAAGCCATTGAGTTAGGCTTATGCACTGTTCACCATCTACATAAGGATGGGTAGGTTGATTTCGTACATGCCCATTTATATCAGTCAGTTTGTTACATTTTGCAAGAAGAGTGTGCATGTGTATATCACATACACTATTTAAGTTCCAGAAGAAATGTAACTCTGATACAGCAAGGCTGAAAGCTCATGATATCTAACAAACTCTTTATGCCCCATTGAAATTGTGTAGTTTATCATGCACTTCAATTGAGGTCTCTTAGGTCTCCACTGCATTAATGCAGAACAGACATCGGAACATTTAACAATAGAAAGAAGAATGTCTTTGGAGCATAATTAGCAATGAAAGCCACTGGATTGGTCAAATAATTTGTTGAGATTACTTCAGTTAGTTACAGCCCACGAGAGATGAGTTCAGTAGCGTTTAGACTTGAGGAAGGAGTTTTGACACCATCCGACCGTTGATGCAAACAGACATGACGCCACACGTGTCTCATCATTCCTTAATCCATCCCCACTCCTATTGCACTTCTTTTAATTTTTTTTCATTTCCCATCACTCCTCTCTCCCCCAATGGATTTTCCTTGCCAGATATGTTTATATAATCAATGTAAGAATATCAACCTGTTAACCCTCACTGTGAGCCGAGGGGATGAATATTATTACTGATATTCCCATCATATTGACAACGAAGGAGCCCACGTTCTTCATCGTTGTATTATACTTATTTCTTTATATGATACTTAATAAGTCTTAATATGAGACATCCTTATTACCTACCTCACCAGGCACACACAGGCTTTTTGAGTGTGATGACTTAAAAGAACCCAACGCATCCCAGCTTAAGGAAATTCATTCACGATAATCTTTTGCCTGCAGTGCAGTTGTTAGTATCCAATTTGCCTGTGAATTCTTAGTCCACTTCTAGCTTTCACTGCAATGTTTGGTGTTGTTACAGCCAAATGAGAGGGATAAGTCAGAATGCTGAATCTGAACTTACCCACGTGACATAGCTGTTTTGGTTTGAGCCTTAGGGTGCCTTTTGCCTAAAGCTTACCTGTGCTTTATGAGCTGCTGTTGACAGTTGGTTGCTGCTAAAATGAGAAATAATTCCTGCCTATTAGCAAGTGAGTTTACCTCCAGGAAACCACTGAAAGTCAGTACAAATCAGAAGAGTTTCAGCAGGAGCCTAAATTAATCTGCAGGAACCTTTCAGCGCTGCAAGCGGTATTACTCCCAAGCATAACAAGGTCAGCCCAGTCATGATGTTGGCCCTGCTTCAATAGCAGGAATGATTTCTGCAAGAAAACCTGCCTGTTGCTTGAGGTTGTGCAAGTGGAAAAGCATTCAGAAAAATGTGACTAATCAAGTGCTAGGAGACTTGAAAACAGAAGTTTTCTGATTAGTAATGCAAAGCTGGGATCCTGCCTCCTTGTATTTGTCAGAATAGGGAACATAAAATCCTGCTAACCTATTCAGCTAGCTGAAAGGTTTCCATGACGACAGTGAGAACTTGGAACATTCAGTACTCTTGTCTTCAAAAATAACCTTTCAGTATAGGCAAAAGATTGGTAAAAGCACTAACCCACCTCACCTGTGCATTTCTGGGTAACTACCTGATCGCTATCTTGGTCTCTTAATATCCTGGGAGAATTTCAAATAGACTGTTTATCCTGCAACATAGGAATAAAAGTCAAGATAAACTGTGTTTAATCTCCTCAGGTTATAGAGCTCTTTCAGTTTGTTCACTCATTAGGTTTTTTTCCCTGCAGAGGGAAAATAATTTACTTCAATGAAGGGATTCAAGCTATCAAGCCATTTTTTTTTCTCTTTTTAAACCTGAAGTTATATAGAAAACATTGCCATAGGCTTTTCCAAAGAGCTACCAACATGTCCTTGTTGTATATAATACAAATGCTAACAAAAAATTCACGTTCTGAAATCAGATAGCCTAACCATGATTACCATTATAGCCATTAAGTTATTCTCAGATAGTGTTAATATTCTGTTTATTCACTTTTTAAACTAAACTGTGCTTCCATTTTGGCAAACAGACATAAGCTTGGATAATAAAGGGTTAATTGCAACAAAGCCACCAAAACATGGCAGATAATTATTTATTTGCCAATATTTCCAAGACTGATTTAATAAAGAACCAAAACAACAACTAAGATAGATGTTACCAATCTATCTTGACCGTGCATTTGACATTGTGATTTTTTTTCCAGGAAAAGCTCTTAGCCATCACCCAATTTTCAGGTGTCTCTTTCTCTGGCTTACTCAATTCTTTCCTAGGTAGCACCTTCAGTTTCAGCTATCCCATCAGGTAGAAACATCACCGTTGCGTGGGCAGAAGCAGCTTCGGAGACTGCTTTCAAACATTAGACACAGTATTTTATGTTTTCTTCTTCCTGAGATGTACCATCAGAGGCATTTTAAGATCATAGGAGCGACTCACTTCACGTGCAAGAAAATAAGGCCGTGGCGGTGAAATTAAAAATCATAGTTAATTAACAACGTCAACTAACATTCAGCTGCCTTTTTGTTCTCACAATGCTTCACTGATTCTAAATATCAGTGATAAAATATTCTTTGCCTACAAGATTTTTTGGTATAGTCCTTCGATAACTATAGAACACACTGATTGGTTTTACTAATATAATGTTGATTTAAGCTTCAAGTTTTCATTATTTATAGAAGAAACAACTTTATATTCTACATGGAAGTGATAAGAATCCCAGTCCAGTTGTAGGTGGCCCATTGGTATTGCATCTGGAGAGGAGAGTGGGTGCAGAACATGTGCAAGGAAGGGACACGCGATGAGCCAGGAAAGAACTGAGACAAGTAGCGAGGCAGAGATTCCATGCCTGACTAGGGCTCGGATGCTCAACCCCTTGCGTGTTAGGGCACATCCCAGTGACCTAAAACCTGCCACTGGGCTCACTCCCAAATACAATAATCACATCTAGCACTCAGCCTCAGCTTTCCAGTGCAGTTAGAGAATGGCTTTGAGAATCGAGTGCTGGCTGGAGAAGACAATGTTGGAAGTGTAGAAGCCATTATGGCCAGCAACGTGTTTCTCTCCTCTGCAAAACAAGAGCTGTAAGGTTTGCATCATTAGCGCTCACCTTGGAAGAGTTCGTGTATTCAGTTGTAGGAGTTAGATTCCTACACTTGATCAGCAAATTTTGAACAAATAGGGGCAGAGTAGCAGTCTGGGGATCAAAAGCACAACTTTGGTGACATCAGTTTTACTCTTCTAGATGTAAATTATTCTCTGCAAACCGGGAATTCACTCTTTTACAATCATCTTTTGATAAAATTACCCTCCTCTTGATTTATAACTTTGTAATTCTTTTGACTGTAATATTTACTTTATTAAACCATTTTACTCTGGGAAAAACCTTGCAGTACATCTGCTTAAGCCTCTGCAGGGGAAGCCTACCTCTCATATTCCAGTGCCTTTACGATCAGATTTCTGGTCATCAGATTTCAAATTTCCGGAAGGCAGCAGAATATGGCTCAAGTACTCGGGGCCCTGGCACCCGTTCGTGAGACCATAGTTAGGCTTTAAGTACTTTATAACATGAGATTTTCATCATAAACACTATTCTACTACACATCATACTGATTTACCCATTTATGAAAAGTTCACTATAAATCTGTTATTGGACAATTAGCTTGTTTTCAGATTTTTCTATTGTGAACAGTGTTCGTTGACTATCTGTACACCCATTTTATTCCCATTTTCTGACTTTGCTTCAGATTAATTTTGTGAGACTGACTGTTTTTGAGCAATTAATAGGGCCGAAGAGCAGAGAGGGACACCATGATAATTATCCACAAATCCGATGATATGAATCATTGGTGCAGTCCACGCTAATGTATTTAGTAGTTAATTAACCAACAGCTGAGCAACTGCCATGTACACAACCTACGTAATAGCATCCTGGGGGGTGGGGATGGAAGAACCTCATGGTACAATGGCTTTAAAAAGCCTTAAGATTCTCCCTCTTTTTATTTGTACATCTATTATTTATGTGCAGTATTCTTGAACATTTCCATCTATCATGTTATGCAGAAGCTTTACAGAATAAAATCCTCCCAGGCAGCTCCTAGTCTTCTGGGGCGAGCTAATCTGCTGTATTTATTCATGTTTCAATGCACAACGAGGAAGAAGAAATTGGCAAGATGATGCAAGGGGCTATGGATAGTCAGCTTTGTTCTTAAGCTTGCAGGCTGGCAACATTTCTCTGGCTAGTTTATTTCTTACTTGTCTTTGATGCTAAATACAAAAAGAATTTGATTTCTAAACAAAGGAGGACATTGGACATGTTGGCATTGTGAGAATATCATTCTGTAAGAGGTAGGGCAAACTGGTGATTTAAAAGTTTGGTTCTGGTGTCAGATTGTTTGAATTTGAATCCTACCTGTTGATTGGGTCATTCCAGACTGGAAAAATAGCTGTGGGCTGTGCTGAGCTTTGAACGGAAAGAAGAAACAAGTTTTATACCCTACCTCTTGGAAACTTAGGGAGGTTTCAATCGATCAAAAATTCTTTAAGAGAATATAAATCAAAGCATCCCGTGCAGGCCCAGGATATCTACACATACTTATTGTATCATTAATGACATCAGTGTTTCCTACATTATAGGGTTAAATCTTTTTGACGATACACACACACATACATACATCCTCAGATACAACACTGAAGTAAATCTTTTGCCATCTGTGTGTGTGTACACATTGAATCTAAATTAAACACACACATAGATACACATGTATCTGTTTACACATTTACATAAATATATTTGGTTTTCCTCCAAGCAAATTAGAAGAATGACCCCTATATCTTCCTTTACTGTGCAGTCTTCTTCAATTCTTTTGCTTGTTTAACTAAGAGCAAGAATCTAAATTTGGCCATAGTTAGGAATATAATGTTTATAATTCACAGTTAAGTTACCTTCATGCAAAAATAATCCATAGGTTTGCTTATTTATCATTATCACCCTTCCTCATGGACCCCACAATCCTTACAGATTATGCATTGAACACTTTCAGAGAAGATAAAATTCATCTGTGCTTTGGGAGTTTACCCTCTAGGAGTGGGTGCCGCCTATAAGATGCAGCAGGCTGTTTCGAATGACTGCACGTTGCCTAGAGAGGAAGCTCTTCTCTGCACATCAACGCTACCTGAGTGTCACAGAGCCCCAGTGCTCAACTTCAGTCCAGAGAGAAGGTCATTACTCATACGAAGGAACAAACTGGAAGACTGGGTGATGTGTCACTGGGACAGAAATTACGCAAGCAGAACATTCAGTAGATGGCACATTGGCTGCTCAGGATGGGAAACTCCCACCAGCAGAAAACCAGGGAGTGTGGGCTTCCTCCACAGCCACCCTCAAGGGCTGTAGCATTCAGTGCAGCGCTTCTGGTGCACTGAAATTCCTGCGTGGCATCTGGCGGTCGGGGAGGGATCTTTGCATTTGGATTTATCTGCTGTCCAAGTGCTCATTCTCATTCAGCCAATGGAAATAATTTTAAAAAAAAAAAAACAAGGAAGTCAACTATGGGATTAAGTATATTTCTAATCATGTTATTGGCTTCTGTAAAACGAAACTTGACAGCTTTTTACTGTGAATTTACTACCTTTTTACTGTGAATTTATTACCTTTTTTTTTTTTCACTACTGTGAATCTACTACCTTTTAACTTCCTTGAATGGCAATATGTGTTTCTCACTCAACTACCTGGACAAGAAATGAGAGAGGACTTCAGAGCATAGTGCAATGAAACATAGGTGAAAAAACACAAAAAGGGCTGCAACTGAAATGCACTGCTTTGCACATCTGCATCAACTTTTATTTGGCAAGGGGGCAACAGAGAAGCAAGAACTGCAGGCTGATCTCTGCCTTTGTAACTTCTTCCCACCCTAAGTCAACAGTAAATGCAATGCTTCGGTCATCTCGACATTGCTGGGCTGAGATCAGTTTCCCATGGTGGCCAGAACAAGGAAGTCTAGCATCCAAGAGCTCTGGGCTGCTGTCCTTACTGAGTCACTTACAAGCCAAGTGGCCTTAGGCCCATTGCTCTACCTCTCTGAGCTGCCACCTTCTCAGTTGGTGTGGATGAAGAGGGTGGTCCTGACTTCATGCTGTCCCCAGTAGATGTTATCATCTGCTACTCCTAAGGGGGTGGGGAAAGATTCAAGGCAAGACAACTTGATCCTGTCTGTATTCTGCTGTGCCAAGCCTGCATTATTAGGCTTCCAAGATTGGGAAACCACCAGATGCTTTGTCTGATGTCAGCGACTCATTTTTGTTGTGCAAAATTCACGTTTGCAGGCCTCCAAAAAACTGTTATAGACTGAAGCACATAAAAGATTTATGCATATTCGGCAGTTACCTCCTGGATAACACTTCTCAGGGGATTGATTAAGGAATTTAATTTAAACTAACAGAACCAGTAGTATCTCTGCCGATCCCCTGTGTAGCTGTGTTAGTGAACATAAATATACATGGACAGGCTTTGGAAAGTCTGTGATTCTTACAATTACCTAGTTCAAAGGAAAGCAAACTGATTACCATATGCATGAAACTGAGAAAGATCTGTTCTGTGTCAGCAGTTGGAGGAAAGTTGGTTTTGAAATGTGAATATCTCATTCCTTTCATTTGATGTGTTTTCAATGCGTATGTAGAGAAAGCAGTCACCCAAAGACAGCATGAAGAAAAAATTGTGTATTTTTATGCCCTAGTTGTAATTGTCAAATTTGAGCAAAAGTAATGCTTTCGTATCTCTTGAAATAAATAAGCACACACAAGCAATTAAATGCTAAGAAATAAAGTAGCCAGAATACATCCCTTATATTTAGCTTTCTTAAAATAATAACTGCATCTCACATTGCAGTGTGCAGCAAAATGCCTTGCTCTTTTCACTGATGTTGCACAGAAGCTCAAAGCAAAAACAACCTGGTAAAATATCAGTTGGATGCCTTAAGTTCTAACCTGAAGCTTCTGTACCAGACCCCAGAAACAGCCCCCGCTATGAACTTGTGTAACCAGAGGGCTTAAAGAAAATGTTTTGTATGTGTTCCAGAGCAATTTGTGTGATTGTTCACTTTTTCTTTAATACACAATCTTGGATTTTATTATTTTACCTTCACAAAATTGCATTGCTATGGATTTTACCATAATAATACAAATTAAAAAGTCAAAATTCAGAAGGAAATTACTTTCAAATTACGTATAATTTTAAAATTCCGATAGCATGGAGTGGACCCGACAGAAACAAAGAAGAGTTGAGGCTGTAAATCCAGATCTGCTAATTTAGAGTCTCCAAAAATGCTCTGTGGGATCTCAGGACTCCTTGAAGCTGACTCAAACATTTTTATCTTATTTCAATGCATTCTGTTACAAACTCAGCAATTCTTTCTGTGATTAACATTAGTAAATCCTTACTACTATTGTCAGTACTTATTACTGAAAACCAATAGAAACCATCAAAATACCGAATTTTCTCTTTCATCACACTTATTGCAGATACTTCAAAATACCATTTACTCTATTTGCTATGGCAAAATTATAGTGGGTAATTAACTTACTGTCTGATCTTATTTTAAATATTATTAACAAAACACATGACACTTTATTACTTTTTAAAATTTTGTTACATTTCAGTAAAGTTGCTTTCTTTTGTAAAGCTTCTGGAAAGATGTTTCTAAGTTTGATTTAACTGCAGAAAGGATCTAGATCTACAACTCCAGAAATTGTGAGCTTTACTCTAAATCCCTGCATCTTACTGCCTTCTATTCAGACACAAGTAGTGAAGATGCTTAGTGGCTAACAGCACAGCCTGTAATCCATAGAACCTTGATTACCAGCATAGAACCTTAACCAGTTAAAAAACATTACTCTCTGAACCCCGGTTTCTTTGTCTTTAGAATGAGGATAGCAACGGGGAACTCGATAGCTCTTACAACATTCTTTAGCACAGGGACTGTCACTTTAAGCATTTGATAATAGCAGATAATGATTAGTTGTCAGTAGTGGTACTGCTTCAGTAACTTCTCTCTAGGTGTACACATATAGTAAATATATATATTTTTTTCAATGAAAGTGGCATTAACAAACATAGTAATTTCTGATGCACAAGTGAGGGGATGTAAAATCCTCCCATTAGTCTCTCTCTCCTGGCAGTGATGGATAGCGTTTTCTATTTTTAGGAGCTATATATGAAATTCACTTCCTTGTGGAGAAATCTGAAAGTGCTCAGAAGTCCATTTGTTCCTAGAGGCTGTGACTATGGAGACAGCACTTACTTCACCATGCTGTGCTGGACGAGAGAGGAGCCAGTTGGAACAATAATAACAGCAGTCAACTGGGAATGGTTGCACTGGGTGGAGCTCCGAGCCCCAGGTTTCTACCTTTTACCTGCCCCTCAATGCCAATTACCAACAGACACCTGCTGATCACACTTCTCTATCTCCATTCTCACTGGAAAGACTTTGTCTTCTTATGTGATGCCAATTCATGATAAATGCTCACAAAGGCATGACAATTTCAGTTGCCAGACCATCTGGCTAGTGGATATTTCATCACAGCTTTTAGAGCCAAGAGTTTTGCTAGTCACCCTGTTTCCATGGAAACAGAAACTGTGGTGACAATTCGTGACTTAGAGGAACTGTCTTGATGCTCATTAGAGATGGCCTCTGGGGGTCAGCAAGCACAAGCTGCATTTGTGTCGCAGGGTGCTATTTGCTGATTTTCATTAGTCTTATTCGTATCCTCGCATCTGAGGCACTTGGAGAACTGAGGAGAAATGTGTTCTGAGCATAGACAAGCCATTATTACACCCTTTTTCTCAGGAATAACAGAATGGCTAGATCAATAAAGGATGGATAGATGAATGTATTCACTCAGCAAACACGTATTGAATGTTTGAACATCGGGTCACTTCTGTGCTTAAATTCTTTCATGATGATATCCAAACTTTTTAATTTAGTAACCAAAAATCAAAAGATTTTTAAAGTGCAGCCATGCATTCCTGAGTGATATCAATTTAGTGTGTAGTAACGAGTATGTTCGCAAATGCATAGAACCTATTAAACAATAGAGCAAGTATCGTGTTAAGGATAAGCCCTGTTTTATGAAACTTGTTTCATTTTCTTTGTTCTATACTGAGTTGTTTTTATAGAGGAAAAAAAGATAAAAAAACTACTGATAGGGAACTACTCGTTCCCCTGTCTAAAGGCCACTCAAACTCATTTTCCAGTCTTACTGCACTGTCGAGTTCTCTGAAAGCACACGTTTTCTTGTAGCTCTAATCCCTGTGTGAGGCACACATCCATTTTCCGACAGCACACACTCCAATGTTGGAAGCAATTGCTCTCTGCCTTACTTGAAACCTCCTGTGGGAAGCTTCTTCCACGCCAAGAAATCTGGGTTAAGTGCCCTTCCTCCCATCCTCGAAGTTCCTCAAACTTCCCAGCACATGTGCACCTGCTCAGTGATCAGCACTTGGCCTGCACCTTTTCAGCTCTGTGTTCTTAAAGATCATAACCACATGTAACAGGTTAGAGTAGTTGCAGATGTCAATATCCACAGGCAAATGTACAGGGCAAACCAAGCCTAAGAACCACGGATCCAATTGAGCATTGTCAAACTGCAAGATACCTATTAATGTTCCTAATCCTGGATGACTTCTGGTAAGAGCCTGGATTCTAAGGAACATTAAGCAATAATAATTTTAAATAAGACTTACTCACACAATGAACAAACTATTCCATTTGCAGGTCTTACTCAGCATTCTGATTACAAATCGTACATTTTACTGGAAAAAATATTTAAGTAGAATCATGACTTGCATGCAGTATAAAATTAATGTGTGTAAAAGATTTTATTTAAATAATTCATTCATAATGAAAAATAAGGTGCTTGACCAGATCAAAGGAAGGTTTCAAAATAATCAATTACAATTACAACAGGAAGGTAGCTGAAGAAAAGGAATACATAAGAAACAAGCAATTAGAGCATAAAGCAAGATCAGGGCAAGAGTTTTGTTATTATTTGGATGTTGTGGTTTTTGGGCAAGTCTGCATTGAAAAATCTTGAATATGCTGAATGAAATAAAATGAAAGAACTTTTTTTCAGACAATGACAAGAAAGGATAAAATCATTGATGAGGATCCTGGCATTATAACAGAAAATAAGACTATGAAATCAATTGAAGATTTCACATCAAACAAAAGACTAAAGATGGATGTAAAAGCATTTATAGTTGAGAAGAGTAAGGGTACCTTTTCTTGATGAAGCTTTACCCTAGGCTGTATTCCATTTGTGGATAATTTCTGAGAGACTCAAAGTGAATTACAATTTTAAGTAGGTGCTTATTTTTGTAGCTCAATGAAGACCGTTGAAGGGAACGTAGAATTGGCCATCATGAATATGTTTGATCAAATGCAAAGGCAGGTTGTCAGATTGTTCACTTTAAGATTCATGTTCCAAACAATGATGGAGTCAACCACTTAGGATGCACTTTGCTTGCAACTGTTAGGAAACTTGGAGATAGAGGAAGATGTTAGTGAAATAAGACCTAAGGGTTTTTCAACCTGTAAACACCCACTTAATTGGTTTTTCATGTACAATTCCATTCACAAGAGCCACAGAGAGCAGGCCAGTGCCTATGGACTGAGCCTCTGGCCCTACCCAGGCACCAGAAACTCAAGTACCAGTGATGTGAACTCACACTTTAACCTGAATCACCATGAGCTAGCTGTATAGTGGGTCAGGAATGCACCTCTGCAACTGCACAAGGCCCTGCAGCCCTGAGACTCAAATGTGACTCAGCTTAACTTCATCCATGGCTGAAAAGTTATTGCTTCCACCAACTCCATCCAATCCTGAAAAGCACAGCACAGAGGAAATCCTCATTCTCTTGGAGATAGGAGAAGGTTAATACAAGACCCTGCCTTGGAATTCAGTGAAATTTAATACTGAGGAAATGCCTTTTGGTGTAAGTTCATAGCTCAACGCCCACAGACGAGACCTCTAGATCTATCCTGGTGCCAGAGCCAATTTGAAACCCCATTTTAATTCCTACCGGTATCACCCATGCCTGGCTGCAACAGTGTCAGGTCAAGTCCACCACAACAAGTGGGTCACACAGCATCATGGGCTTTGCTTCTGTAATGCTCTTAGCAAGATGTAGGGTCTGGTGCATGTGTGGCCATCAGGCTTTTTGTCCTGCATTCCTCTCTAATACCCATTGGGTACATTTTGTATTTGAGAAAAGAAGAGTTTGAATCCGGGAGAATTGTGTAGGATCCTAAGACCAGTCACTGTACGATAAGATATAGTGACAGAGCATGTCATTCATGAACACAGCACAGTTAATACATAAAAGACACCTGAGAAACCTGGCCTCAGGCAGAGATGTGTACGTATGGGCTACCTTTTTCATCTGCATCCCCTCTTTCTGTCTCCCCACCCAGTATAACCTGAAACATACCAACTAGGGATTTGAGACAAATCTGAGCTTTAGCTAGCGTTTAGTTCTGAAACAGCATCAAACACTCAAGCTTGCAACAAGCCTGGACTTGTTTCATCCATGGCTAAAACAACAGAAGTCTTCACAGACTGAAAGCATACAATCGCTTAGAATTTCCAGAAGACTATACACTAATAAAGTCAGATTTTGAAGTGTGAGGTAAACACCCTTTAATGTGCACTTCGCCTAGTATGACATAAAACATCCAGTACTTTCAGGAAGTGGCTGATGTTATGGCTTAGGGGTTAAGCTTCATTTTATAATGCTGGCATTCCATATTATGTAGAGTAGCAGCTGTTCCACTTCTGATCCAGCTCTCTATTCATGAATAGAAGAAGCCAGCAGATGATTGATTGCCCAAGTAATTATGCTATTGTCACTCATACAGAATAGCAAAACGAAGTTCCTAGTTCCTAGATTTGGGCTGGCCCAGCCCCAGATGCTGTGGACATTTGGGAAGTAAACCAGCAGATAGAAGATTGATCTCTCTCTCTCTCTCAGATCCTCTGTCTTAGACATACATATATACATACATATATTTTTAAAAAGCACACACATTATAACAGAAACTTGGCCTCACCTAAAGAACAAAATAAGATGCCATAAACAAATCATCTAGCGATAGATGGCTCTTCATTTTTGGATAGAGATTTCAAGAGTCTTTTATAAGGAAGCTCAGTAAGCTTCCAGAATACACTTATAGATGATAGCAGAATGACGGACTTATGACTGTTTATGAAGGACTATGCTAATGTAATGATATAGGGGAAATCAGTAGGAGTGGAGTGGGGTATTGGGGAAGGGGGAAAGGAATTCTCAGAGCCTGTGGAACTTCAACATAACCCTTCAAAAGAAATCTAATTTTTAAAAATTAGAATTACTTTATCAGAGAAATTTAGCAGAGGGGTTGAATTAATTTTTGAAAATAAAAAAGCCTCAATCTATAAAGTACACTATGAAAATTTAAAACATGACAAAATTTATTAATAACTCAATAGAACAAACAAATCTGCAAGCTGATTATGTGAATTTGGAGGAGTAAGATAAAAAAAAAAGAATAAATGAGTAAAATTTATAGGAACTTTGAGACAGCAATGAAAATGCAAATGGTAGGTTATGGAGACTCAAAAAGGGCTTTGGGAGACCTGAAAATATAGAAAGATTATTAAAAGATATAATAGCACACACTGTCTAAAATTAAAAGACGGATATAAACACCCAGGAATAGGAAAGGCAAACAAAACCAGAAAGACTCAATTCAACCAGCTCTACTATACAACATACTATAACCAAAGTTCCAACGTTTAGACAGAAAGAGAGGATTCTCAAGGCAGTAAGAGAAAAGAAACACTACATAAAATATCCTAATTCATCTGATTGCCAAGTTCTCAGCCAGTAACCTCTAAGACCAGGAAATAATAGGAGATTTTTACAGTGCTAATGGGAAAAAATAAATAAAACAAAAAGAACCCTGCTAGCCAAAAATACTGCATCCAGAAACAGACAAAACAAAACAAAGCTATCCTGTGTTAGTTAAGGAGAAATAAAGCTGTTCTCAGACAAACAAAAGTTGAGAAAATTTGTCACCTGTCTTCGCTATCTTATGAAAGAATTAAACTAAAAAAAATTGTTCAAAGTATGGTTCCAAGAACAGATTCCAAAAAGGACAATCTACAGGGAAAAGTGGTTCAAGTGATGTCATATTCAGATAATCTAGGTAGAGAAAGATGCTCACCACATTAGCTGGTTGATCTCGCCTCATACTACAAATTGAAACTAAGTCTTGATTTGATAGGTGAGGTAGATACCATCTAATAGGTAGTATTCTTTCCAAGAGTATTATGCCAGATTCTAATCATTTTAAAATTGTCAAATAAATCTGGAGTGAGATACCCTGCAATGTAGCTGACTTGAACATTCAACTCTTCCGATGCCTTGAAAAACCAAAAAGAGGAGAGGCATAACAAGGCTAAAGAATCCTGCTCACTCTTGACAATGAAATACAGTATCTGGCCTTTCGTTTCATTCTCAACTTGAAGCACACATACATACACAAGACACACACACACACACAATAAGAGTTATAAAATCATTTTAGGGAAAGCTATATAAAACTAATATAAAGAACACATTTTCAAATTTACTTTATTCTAGTAACTGCCTTGTAATATTTGTGTAACATGCTTTGGTTCTTACAGAATTCATGTTACAATATTTAGGAATAAAATATTTGTGTGGATGCAGCTACTTTCACATTGCTAATAAAATTATTACACTTATTTTCTAGAGAGAGATTGAGAAGTAGTAAAAGGTATGTTTAAAAGGGACTAGATAAGACTCTTGCGTGGATACATGCATCCTACATCACTGTCCAACACTGTTACCAATCCCACTTTTAATCCAACTTCCTACTCATGTGCATCCTGGAAAATACCAAATAATGGCCCAGGTGCCTGGGCTCCGTCACACAAGTAAAAGAGCTGAAAATATATAGAGATTTCTCTATGTCTATTTCAGTCTCATCACTTTGAAATAAAATGAAAGTAAAACTTAAATATATCTGTATATGTTTGTATAAATGAAGAAGAATAGACAAATTATTAAAAATGCAGGCCATTGGATTTGCAAGAACACTTGGGTTCATTTTGCTACTTTAATATTATTTAAAATGATCATTAATTTCCTCAATGTATCATTTCTCAAGTCAGAGAAAATCCTAAGTCCTGTGTCAGAATGTATTATGAACACCCTCCCATCCAAAATATATCCATGTTCTAATTCCAAAAACCCAAGAAAATGTTACTTCACATAGAAAACATGCTGTTTTTTAGATTGAGTGATTAAGTGTTTGGAGATGGAGGGAACAATGTGGATTATTCCAGTGAGTCCATGCTAATCACAGGCTCCTGATAAGGAAAACAAGAAACTTAGGAAAAAAAAAAGCATGTTACCTTTATATTAATTATATTCTAATACCAATTATTTTAAATTAACTCATTTTCTACATTGTCCTGTTACTGATGTATATGTGACTAAACCATAGCCTTAAGAACCCTTCAGACTTAGATACATATGTAAAATGCAGCATAACTCACAAAAAGAAAATGTCATAATCAAATTATATAAGAAGGGAAGTTAGCCTTATATCCCTTTTTCATGCAGAAATAATACACAAAATGTTATTCTAATACCAACTTTAAATATTCAACGATCAATGGTAATAGTTTAAAACACCAACAGTGCAGTATTATCCCTGAGCTCATAGAAAATGATTCAATTATTAATACAATATGGACTTAAGTCATTGGCAGACCTGAAGTCCTTCTGGAGGATACAGGAGCAAATTGCTTGTCTTATTTTATTCAGCTTGCAGAACTCATCCATAGAACTTGACTCATGATGTCCTTAAATCATCCTGTCCTCCTTTCATTCAATCACATAGCTTCTCTTTTCTTTATGACTTAGAAAGCTTGCAGAAGCCTATCAACTTGAGTTACCTAATTGAGAAAATGGGGAAACTCAGCTTTCTTGAAATTTTCTTAAGGGCTGTTGGAATTTATATCCCTAATAAAGTTATATTTCTGCTTACACCCTTGAGCAAGTCTGCATTGTCTTCAAGATCAAATGAAGTCCATGCTCCTATAAAAATGTCTTCTCTACGGCTCTACATTTTCTCTTGCCAAGCCGCCTATGCTCCAGCTATAATAGAATACTTGCAGTTCTTGGTGTAATGTGCATATCCAATATTCAATTTTTAAAAAATGATTTAAACTCATAAGAAATGTTGAGAGCATAGCTAAAAAGTAAGCTAGTAGCATATGAGCTATAGGTAAAACTCATGGAATAATTAAATAAGGCTCATGATTGGGCAAGTGGCTTAGGAAACCACCTTCAATTCAGTTGTGAAAGGTCTAGAGGCAGAGGCCTCAAACTACGTCAGAAACATATCTCTGACTCATAAAATCTGTGAGAAAGGAAGTGTTTATTGTTTTAAGCTTTGAGCATAACCTTTCTCAGCATGTCACAGGTAATACATTCTCCATATGGACATATCAACTGGCATGGATCCCAGAGCACAAAAATGACTGTAACACCTACCAGACTGTTAGGTCCAGGAAGAGGAGGCTTCTATCTTAAGGTAGAGTCTGGGAGTCCCTGGAATGCCTTGAGACCTTGACAGAGGTGTTTAGTGCTTCGAAGGTTCCTGACAGGTGGATCATAATCATAATAGCAAACATCTATTGAATCCTTCCTTTCAAGGAAACTTTTAAAATGCATTATACATAATAGTAATAGTATCACATCTTAGAAAGGAAAAAGTAGGCCAAATAAAGTCATATAACTTGCCCAAGGCCAATAGCTGATGGAGCCTGCAACCAGGAAGTCCACCTACAGTTCACATTTTTAACAATGAATGTTATATCCATGTTGTATACTTCTGCCATAAAATTATAAGCACCTTCTGCTTATCTTACATGTTCTGTTTTCACACACATTTACCAGAGTAGTGCCTTCCATGAAGGTAATCCATAAATGAGTGAGTAAATGAATGGCAATCTTTCTCTTTTAGTCAAGGGCTTATTTTTCTGCTGAGCCTCTGAGACATGTACACCAGCAACAGAGGAATCTTCAACTGTTCCCTGAGGATGCATTATCATCTGTGATGATGTGAAGCACAAACCAGCAGTCCACAGAGACCCTCTCAATCCCCCACGCTGTCTCAGCTAAACTAGAGAAAATGTCACGTTTTCAAAAACTGTCACTTCCATCAGGTTCTGTGTCTAATGTGAACCTATGGTTTTAGAAAGTTCACCAAAAAAAATGGTACATTATTTCTTTGAAATCTGATCCAACAGTTTCATAGCAATCTCATTACATTATGGTTACACTGAAAGCCAAAACAGTGGTAATCACAAATTAAAATTTCTGTCGCATCCTGGGGTGAATTCTCATAGATTATAAATACATCACAAGTTATGTCTTCTGTCCTCAATCTTCAGCCTGCAACTCAGGACATTTATTAAACTTCACTCTACAGAATTCCTCTTATAATTTGCTTTGCTGTGCTAACTAGGGCAAACTGGGCACTTACTAAATTCACATTGTATTAGAAGGTTGGTCTAAGAATTAAATAGAATTGTCAAAGTGTTGCACAATACCAGAGAGCAGTGAGAGCCCTCATATGATGTTTAACAGTTAATCAAAGTGTTTATCAGTATACATTGAGTTGATGGATTAAATGATATTGAAAGGTAAACTAATTATCAGGAACCACAGATTTTTCTGAATTTTTAGCACTTACATTTTCTTGCTGCAAAGCACTTAAATTGTGTTGGGAAAAGAAAATCTGACAAATAAGGTATATGGCACCAAAATGCTGTGGATAATACTGACACTGTTTTCTCAACATCACAATTATGACTAGAAGTATATGCTTATAACACATGTGGGAGCAAAATAGAATGATAATTGTCCATAAAATGCTGCATTCAAATTAATGAAATGAGTTTGTGGACAATAAAATTTACTTTTATGCAATTCTTGTTTAAATTGTGAATCTAATTATGACTGAAGATACTTGAATTAACATTGTTTAAATCTTCAGGCAACAACATCATGTCTGCCCATTCCAATGTATCATGGAAACAGTTTATAACTAATAGCCCATTATAATCCTTCTGGCTTCACCTTCAAAATGTCAATGAATTGGATTGTAATGTAAGTTATTCTAAATGTCTTTGAAAATAAAGACAGTTGAATGTTTTGCTGTCAAGAATTCACCTATGGGAAATCTGTCTTCAGAACGTTCATGCTTTTGTCTAGTTGATTCTATCGCATTGTATTTTCATTTGCTATCTGCTAATAATAGCCATTGCACACGCTAAAAACTACACGTGATCTTAGCCAGAAGGCGAAGAAGCAATGCACACTCAAAATTGGTACCTTGCATGTGAAAAGCTTTTTTTAAAAAAAAAAAAGCATTTCAGAAAAGAACGTCAGTCTTCAAGCTCTCAACTCATTTGGCTTTGTAATTTTTTGGTACTTTTGACTCTACAAAAAAACTTAGAATAGACTGTTTCAGCCACAGTTTATGTATATATTCCATGTAGACGTGTTAATTCATTGCAAAGGTGACTATCTACAGCTGAGCGGTTCTATTAGACCAGGAGAACAAATGGAAGCACAGGACCAATCATTCTTAGGAATGTCCTTTGTGTTTTCATCCATAAGACAGTGAACAGAATCTTCTCCACAGACACCTCTTTTGTTAAAGATCTAGTGCATTTTTGCTGAGCATTTTTTTTTCTTCAGAAAGAGCTCTTGTGAGCAGTTCACTTAACTGTATATTACTTATTATGTACTAGCAAGATTTCAAATTATTAAGTCAGCAAAGTGTTCAGAACTATCTGACAGAAACTTGCACAGGCTGAAAACACAGATTTGCAGGTTTCTGCTTGTGTCTGCGTTTCTGTAAAATCTCCCGTTTTGCAGATCCTGGTGACTTTGTGGTAAACATACCTGCATTTCTCTGGTTTTCCTCAACCATTACTAACTTGGGAAGAGTTGGCACAGCTAATCCACATGGGGACAATGAAATCCCTTTAGTAGTGTGGAATGTGGAAGAGACAGATCACAAGAAACCATTTCACTAACATCAAAGCTCTCCAGAGAAAATGTGTTTTTAAAAAAAAAAAAAAGCTCTTATATTTCCAATTTGGAGATGCTGATTTCCTCCTTTTGTGGGTTATGCTAATTACCCAAAATCTGCAGATATCATAATGGATTTGGAAGCAAAAAAAGAGTAAACCATCCCAGGTGAATCTGGCCCAGAGGAAGCATTGAGTTATTGTCAAGTTGTGGTATGATGTTTAGTTTCTCTCCAAAATTTCAGCTTCACGTCTTTTATCTATCATTTTCTTGCATTTCATTCTTATTTAACTGAAAAATAAAATAATACATATTTATGGAGTACCAAACAATGCTTCATCTTACATACGCATTATATAATGTTCAAATGAGGGTAAACATCTATTTAACTTTTTTATTACATCATGCATAAAACTCTAAATTTCTTTATTACAGCTTTTTACTAAAATTATACGGGATATTATCATTATCCACAGCTGCCCCGGGGTAAATGAAACATCTTTATCCTGTATCAGTTGACTCCTGAATTGTCTGAGCATGACTGATAGCATTAAATTCAGTTACATTTTCTAAAGTTATAGAGTTTTATTACACAACTGTGGTACCTATACACATAAGATAATCAACAATTTCTGTTGGCTTTATAAACAAGTCTGTAAGAACTTCAATCTCACAACTCGGGAATCAGTGTTTCAGTGCAATCTTACAATGCGTGATTTAGTTTTGACACCACATGGCTGAGTAGTAAGATGATATGTGAGCATCTTCTGATGAGCGCAGTCAAGGGAGAAAGCCAATGATGACTGGTAGAAATGCAATGAGGCTCTACAATATCCATAAAGCTCTCTAAATGTCTCAAAAACATTTAATTCTGTTTTCACATAAAAGTAATCTGATTGTTTTAACACAGTATAAGTTACATCTACGACATGATGTATCCTATGCCACATTAGAGTGCGTCAGGGTCAATTTAAAATGATGTTGTGCTATAGGTCCACTCATGCAGAACATGGAGTGCCAATAAACCCACCATTAAGCATCTGTAACATCAGCCACCTGTGAATGTTTCTGAACTATTTGTAAAGGTGCAACTGACTACAAGAGCTCTTCCGTGCCATAAATTTGGGAGTTTTTTCCTGATGTCTTATTCTAAAATTTTGAATATCTCATGCTTCCGTATGTAAGATTTAAAAGGCAAGTACTAAGGACAGGTTTAAGCTGCCATTTGGCACACCAGATTTCCGTATCAGTGTCTTGTCTACTGTGTCTCTGATACCATCCCCTCTGGATGCACCTGGAAAGCATCAGATAATAGCTCAAGTTCCTGTGGGGGACAGAGTTCTTGGTTCCTGGATTGAGCCCAGTCCCAACTATTGCAGCTGTTTGGGGAAGGAATCAGCAGACGGAAGCACATACTCTCTCTCTCCTTCTCTCCCTTTCTCTGTCACTCTACCTTTCCAAAAAATAAGTAAATCCTTTTAAATAAAAAATTCAACCTATTTCTAATGAAGAAATTACTCCACTATTCTTTTTTTAATTTTCTCAACACTACAGAAATAAAATACAACACATAAAATAAAACTGATGCTGAGAGATATTTAAGATAATAATGCTCATCATAAGTTCTGCTTTCAATTTTTTTGCGCAATAAAATAAATATCAATATCTTACTTTTACGGTGATTTTTCAATAGCAAAATATAATTTTCATTTACTTATGTTTTATGTTTTAATGTTCCTTATAAGATTTCATGAAATTAAAGGTTTCCACAGGGGGCATGATTAACATTTTGGTTTAGATAATTTTTGGTTATTTTGCTTTATGCCTCGTGGGCTGCTTAGCAGCATCACTTAGATGCCACTACAGACCCTCCAGCCACAAGTGACAATCAAAAGTATCTTGAGAGACTGCCAAATGTTCCCTGTGAGAGAAAATCACCCATGAATGAGTAGTGTTAGCTTAGGCCAACAGATTATAAAGTTCCAGTTTAGTAATTCCCAGAGAATGTTCACATCTACATGCCTTTTTATTCATAAGCAGCTGTTAAAGGATGTAGCATACAGAATAATTTTCAAAATGTTTTAAATATTCACACCATCTTTTATTTAAAGTTTTGTGCATCATAAAAACAATGATTCAGAATTGTATTTTGAGAAAGAAAGAAAGCCTCTTCTTCCCCAGCTCTGGATTCCAGCTTCCTACTAATGAGACCCTGGGAGGCAGTAGGATAACTCATGCCACATGGCTTCATTTCCAGCACTGGATTTTGCTATTTCTCCATGGATGGAAGCATTTCAAAGTATATGTTTAAAAGATATTCATGAAATATTGTTGAGTTAATAAATTAACCCATGTGATCATGCAAGCAGGAAGTAGTCAGGAAGCTAGTCAATTCTTCTATGTGGTATGCTCTGGAATACAAATAGCCTTCAGGGTCGTGTGTGTATGACCACTTAGAAAAACTTTCTAATTAAGCATCAAAACTCCCCTTGCTCTTGCCTAATGTTCAAATAAATCCAGTTAAATTGATCAGTGCCATAACTAGCAAAGGCACCATAGGAACTGTCCACATGTTCACAGCTGTGAACTTCATTTTTTATAAGAAAATCCAAAGAGATATTGTAAACGGCCAGCATTCTTTTTGTGTGTGTGTTTTCCCAAACAGTGTTTTAAAATAAAAACACTACTGAGAAAGATGTTATATGCCACTTAGCTTAACATAAATGACCAAATCCATAACTTGCCTGGGTGTTTTCAAAAATGACCTCTCAAAAAAATTTTAGAAAATCTTTATATGTGTGAAAGTACTTCAAAAAGTTCATGAAGAATAGAATTAAAATATGATCATCCTGTTGCAAAAATTTTTGAAATCTAGGCACAAGTTTTTCTTCACACAAATTTTCTACAATTTTTTGAAGACTCGACATACACTATATATGCATAGCATGTAATATTATAGATACACAATATATACCTTCCATATATATGCATATACATTATGCTGAAGGTGGACTATGTCAGTCAATAGACCTTGGAAGGATTTCCTCAACCTTAGAGCAATGAAATCAACAGCATCTCAAAACTATCAAAACCTCCCTGAGTTCCGATGGTGGTGAGACTGCTGGGAGCGGCCCTCTCCCCTTCTCTCCCACTTTCCTGGGGAACAGAGAAAAGATTGGAATGTTTCATCTACTTCTCTACTTTCCCCCACGTCTTGACCTGCCCCACCCTAACTATGTAAACATCATCATGTAAACATACGTCATGCTATGTGAACAAGCATCCTTGTTAACTATGTCAATATCATCAAAAATAATGTAAATGTTTTATTTAAAAGATTCTCTAAAAATAAAGTTGTAATACACCAGGAGTCATAGACAGCTGTTTTTGTTTGTTTGTTTGTTTGTTTGTTTTGCTGTTGCTTTGTCTTGTCATATGAGAAACAGAAATAATGCAAATTCATCCTAGTGAAAATTCTGCAGGAATTGACAGAGACATTTCTGAGATGCTCTTGCACTTATGGAAAGGTGCGAAATAATAATCGTAATGATTGCACTTCGTTGGGAAGCACAGCTGAGTACAGGGCAATGGGCTGGGAACTTGCATCTATTATCCTGACCTATCCTGCAAGGAAGGTGCTTTGATGAGGCAACTGATCATCACAGAGATAATTGAAATAATTCCAATTCACACCATTAGTATGTAGCAAAGACTCAAGTCCCATCTGACTGCATTCACAATTTTAATACCTTTATTGTTATAGCCTAGACTACTAGAGCAATTAATTACATTAATTATGATTTAATCTTCATGAAAATGCAACAAGCTAAATTCAACAGCAGACCAAAAGGGTCATACACCATGACCAAGTAGGATTTAATCCCAGGATGCAGGTAATCAATGTGACTTCACACAGCAACAGATCTGGGGATAAATACAAGAACAACTCAGTAGATGCAGAAAAAGCATTTGGCAAAATTCAACATATTATTCATGATATGAACCCTCTAAAAGTAGGCATAAAGGAATTTACCTCAACACAATGAATATATTGTACGATAAACTTAGAACTAGCATTGCAATCCACAAGTCTTGGCATCACACTTCAAATTATTATAAAACAATTATATAGCAATAAAAATAGAGTGCTAGAAAAACAGAAATATAGACCACTAAAGCAGCACTGACAATTCCCACATCCCATATAATTACATCAATCTTCATCAAGGACATAAGAACACACCATGGGGAAAGTTTAGTCCCTTCAAAGCGTGGCGTTCAATAAACAGGATATCCACTGGTATAAAAGGAAATTGGACCATATATAAACCCTACATCTAAAGATTGATCAAAGACTTAAGAATAAAAACTGAAACCATAAAGCTACCAACAGAAAAGCAGGGGGAAAACCTCTTGACATTGGTATTCTCAATAATCGTATGCACATGAAATCAAAACCCCAGATCATAAATGCAAACAATAAATAGTAGTTAATCACACTGAAAAGCTTTGAGACAGCAAAAGAAACAACAAAACTAGTGAGCAGTCTATAAAAGAGGAGGAAATATTTACAAATAATGTATCTGATAAAGGATTGCTGACCAAAATAAACAAATATCTTATGCAGTTCAGTATCAAAAACAAGTAATTGAATTAAAAGCTGTGCGGTAGAGTCAAATAAAGGCTGATCAAAACAGTGAACTCAGATGGCCAACAGACATTTGAAAAAGTTCTAGCAAAGGTCAAGTAAGTGCAAGTCAAAATCAGAATGAGATAAACTCTCACAACAGGATGCTTATTATCAAAAAGACGGAAGATAGTAATTCTTGTGTGTACAAAGAGGTTTTGCACACTAATGAGAATGTGAATTTGAAATCTTTGTCTTGGGAATAGGAGGAAGGAGTCTGCTGTAATTCCATGTGAATGTTATGATTTCTCCCATTTCTATTTTAAAAATCCAATGGAATTTCGATAGTGATAGTTTGGAACTACAGGCCACTTTGGGTAATATAGTCATTTTAATAACATCGTTGCTTCTGCTTTGTGAACATAGGATAGGATTCCACTTGTTCATCAGTGTTTTGTTAGTCTTAGTGCACAGGTCTTTCTTCTCTTTATAGTAGTCCAATTATTTTATAATTATTTTATAATTAGGTAGTCCTTTATTTTGTTATTGTTTTTAATAAATAGGATGCCCTCTTAATTTCTTTATCTGAGAGTATTTTGTTGTGTGAAACAAAATGTTTGTATGTTATGCCTTTGCTGTATTAATTTTTTTCTAATTTTTTTAAATGGAGACTGAATTTCCTATGTTATGTATATGATGATGCCATTGGCAAAAAGATGATTTTACTTCCTGCCCTCTGATTTAGAATGTCTCTTTTTTCATTCTTGATTTCTCTGGCTTGGGCTTCCTGGAAAACAGTGAGAATCACTGACCTGTTCCAGATGTTAAAGCAAAAGTTTCTTTATTATTTTTTTCATTTTTCTTTGTCGATATGATCATGTGGTTTTCTTTTGTTAGTAATGATGAAATTGTGCATTACACTGATGGAATTGCACGTGAGGTTGATTATTATATAGCGATCTCAAGAATAAATCCCGATAGGTCATCTTATCTAATGCACTTCATGTGCAGTTTGACAGATTACTAGTATTTTATTGAGGGTTCTGTCTTCCATGTTCACTAAGGCTATTGGCCTGCAGCTATCTTCTCCTGTATTATCTCTGTTTAATATTGGAATCATGGCAGCTCTGGTCTCACAAAGCAAATGTGAGCACGTCGCATCTTTCAGTTATTGGAAGATTTTGAGAGGATTTAGCACTGGGTCTTCTCCAATGTTTGGTAAAATTGACTCATAGAAGTATCTGATCCTGGCTACATTGATTTGGTTTTGATTGGTGATTTAATCTTACTGTTTTTACTAGTGTGGTCGGGCTCTCTATTCCTTCTTGATACATTATAAGAAAATGTATGTTCCTAGGAATTTACCCATATCCACATGGATGACCCTGTTGTTTAAATTATTGGTATATTACATAATAGTCCCTAATGATCTCACACAATTTTTGTACCTTTTATCCGGTAGGATCACAACCACAGCCGCCTGTATGATGGATCTCCGAAGATATCCCCTGGATGAACAGAACTGTACTCTGGAGATTGAAAGCTGTGAGTTACCTGGGCAGGGACATGAGAAAGAGGGAGGTTTGATCTAATTAAATTCAGCCTTTCCCTGAGTTTACCAGTACTAGTACATTCTGTCCTAAACTGCTTTGCTGACTTTCCAAGAAGCTGATGGTTCAGTGGAAGTTTTATTTGCATCGGTGGCCCAACAGTCATTTCAGTGAAGTTATCTTTCTGGAAACTTAGACAAAAATCATTGATGCTATCTCAACAACTTATAAATTCTCTTCCATAAAGTGAGGTTTGCCTAAAGCATTTCAATGTCAAAGTTGTATCCATAAACAGAGAAATATTTTAACATAAAAAGACGTTGAGATGCTTTTGGTTTTATGGGTCGGTTGATCTCAAAGCCCGAGACGGTAACAGAGTCTTGTTTGAAAACCGTGTCTTTTCTTGCAAAAGAACAAGATGATAAATGCTGCTCAGGGTAACTTAATGTTTTTGAGGTCTAGTGATTGATTCTTGTCTGTCCTCTTGAATTGCTTTTCACTGACCACTTTCTTAACAAATCAAGCATTTTTACCACTAAGATTTATACTGTACAGTAGCTAATTCAAATCCTTATTATTGTACTTAATGTAATGCAAGAAACCAACAAATATTCACTTTAAAAAATATAAGATGCTTTCTAGTAACTTAAAGGAGCATTAATTTAAGGTGGTATTTCAATTGGTGCTGAGTTGTAAGTAACAAATGATGAAATTATATGCATTTTCCCCCAAAATGTGCACTTTATTTTTATTTTCAAGCAAAGTAACTAATGCAAGTGAACTTTACTCATTTCTATGTTAGCAAATAACCAGAAGGTTGCTAACTATTACTAAATATTGATTATGTATTGATTCTTAACTTTACATAATGAATGTGCTGTTTTTCTGTAGATATTCTTCCTGACAGAGTATCGAGACTAGAAATGAGTTTTAAAATGACTAAAAACAGGAGGCTCCCAAGTCAATTAGGAAATAAGAATGTTACAATACATATTCCACAGATACAAAATTGAACCAGTCATACTTTTGTAACTAGTCCAGTGGAGGTTTCACTTACTCTACAGAGGGACTAGTTTGCCAGCTCTTTCCATTCCAAGGGTAGGGAAATGCTGTTCTTGGTTACATCTTCTGAGACAAATTAAAGATGCTTTGCTTATTGTTAATGTCATCTCATCAAGTAAAATTGGAAAGCCATGAAGTCTCATTAAATTGAAAACTTACTTGAACTTGGATCAGATTATAGCCATGGGATGCTATAAAATGAGTTAATGAATACTGAAAAATCAATCAAAGAATTTAGTGTGAAGAGGTTTTGGAATTCGAATTCAGTAAAGCTACCATGCGATAATATGACAGAAGATGGGGATATCAACAGTCGACTATTCCAGTAGCTTTTACTATTTTGTGCAACACGAACTGAAGAAAATCTCAACACTAGTCTTACAGCAGCCAAGGTGATCTTATCAAGATGTAAATTGGATCATATTGATTCTCTGTTCAAAAATATTCAGATTTCCCGTCACACCAAAAAAAAAAATGTCCTTTTTCTTATTTTGATCTTCAGGAGTCTGTGTAATCTAACCTTCCTTGATTTCTTTAGTTTCTTCTCTACTCATGGTCCTGTTTCTTAGTAGTATGAATTCTAATACAACGCACATTAGTTCCTTGTATAGCAAGTATTCTATCCTCTCATAATCTCATCATTTTATTTCATCTGGTTCAAATACCTTTGCTGATGGTAGCTCTTTTAACCTCTTTTTCTCATTTTTGAGTCATTTCCAACAAGTCTATAATGATAATTCAGTACGAACTAGGCTATCCTAGGCACTGTCCTTCAAGAACGGTGTATTAGTGTTCCATTGCTGTGATCTAAATGTCTGTGTCCTGCCTAAATTAGCGTGCTGAAACATAGCCCTCAGTTATCTGTACAGAGTTCTCATTAACAGGATTAAGAACCTAAAAAAGTGGCCTCAGAGAGTGTCTTTGTCCCTACCACCATGTGAGCACACATTAAAAGTCACCATCTACTGACATCAAAGTTGGCTAGCACCTTCATCTTCAACGTCTAAGCCTAGAGAACTGTAAGAAATGTGTTTCTATTGCATGCATGTTATCCAGTTCATCCAGTTGTATATATGTTATGCACTGTATCTTGTCACAGTGGCCCAAATGAACTAAAAAATCCATGTAGCACTTAGGAATATTTATTGGCTCTTACTTTTATTTATTCTGCCTGGAGAATACAAGCTTCCTGAGGAACTCACTGTTGGATTCACAACTAGTAAATAAGAGCTAGTCTAATACCTGAAAATAAGGTAGATATTTGTGTGGTAATATTTCAGCTCTGACTTGTTCAAATCTATTTAATGTTGAACAATAAATCTAGTTTTAATTTTTAAAATAAGACCTGAGGTGCAGATCTTTTACCTGCAATTTTTGCATTTGTTCAGTTTTATTTTCATGTTTTGTCATTATTATTTTTATTACTATAAAGGGAGCTCAGTTATGCATCTCATATGTGCAGTTGAAAAAAAGACACATTTCGCTACCCATTCTCCAACCCGCTTTTCCTCTATCATCATCAAATTTTGCAAAGACATAACTTTAACCTACTCTATATTTACAAATTTAATTCACCAAAAATCATAGTTTCGAACAAGTGAGAGGTAGAAATAACCAAATTCCAAAGAGTATACAAAAGGACTAAGCATAAAAACCATATCCCACATTGACAATTTCATTACTATACATATTTTGTACTGTATATTAAGTGACACACATCAGAGAAATTAAAACTTGTACTTTTGAGGCTGGCTTATTTCACTAAGTGCAATGATTTTCAATTGCATTCATTTTTGTTCAATAGGCAAAATTTCACTAAGTGCAATGATTTTCAATTGCATTCATTTTTGTTCAATAGGCAAAATTTCATTGTTTTTGTAGCTGAGTAACATTTCATAGTATATATATATATAAAACATTTTCATTATAGAGTCATCAGTTGATGGGCATCTGGATTGATTCTATATCTTAGTTATTATGAATTGAGCTGCAATAACTACAAATAACTCTCTGATTCCATTTCACTTGGATAAATTTCCAGGAGTGGGATGGTTGTCATATGGTGCATCAATTTTCAGACTTTTTAAAAATATCCGTACTGTGTTCCATAATGATTGTTTGAATTTACATCTCCACCAATAATGGGTTAGGGTATATTTTTTCCCACAGCTTCACTGGCATCTATTGGGTTTTGTTAGGTTTTGTTTTATGTTGTGGATGAAGATCTTTCTAAGTGGGATAAGGTAAAATCCCCTTGTGATTTTTATTTACATTTTCCTGATGGCTAATGAACTTGTGTATTTTTTATGTCTGCTGGCCTATGTATTATCTCTTATGAAAATTGCCTGTTCATAGCCTTTCTCCATTTCTTAACTGGATTGTTCATTTTGCTGTTGTTGAATTTCCTGAGCTCTTTATGGATCCTGGATATTAATCCTTCATAAGTCACTTAGTTTGTAAGTATTTCCTTTGTAGTGCAGAAACTTTTTAGCTTGGTATAATCCCAGTTGTCTATTTTGATCTTCATTTCTTGTGCTTCTAGAATTTTTTTCCAAAAAAGTCTTTGCCTATTGCTTTGCAGAGTTTCCTAATGATTTACCATAGTAGTCTGATGGAATCAGGATATATATTTACATTCTGGATCCAATTTGAGCTAATATTCATGTTTTAAGACTATATTAGAACATTAAAATTATAAGCGTGTTCAGCAGACTTGACTTTAGGAAAAACCAATATTATAACTGAGGTTCAAAGACAAAAAAAGAATATTGATACATCTAGTTTGAAGGACATTGGACGACAGGAATTCTCTTCTACACAGAAGGTCAGACTTATTGGTCTATTTAGACCTCAAACTGATTTGATGAGGCCTATTGCCATTAGGAAGAGTAACCTGCCTTACTCCTTCTACCATATATTTTAGTTAAACCATTTTTTTAATTTTAATTGCAAAGATACACAAACAGACAGATAGATTGTCCACCAATTGATTGTCCTTAAATGCCTACAAAAGCCAAGACAGCCAGGCAAAAAGCAGATGCCCAGAACTCCACCAAGACCTCTACTGGGAGTAGGGACCCAAGCACTTTGACAATCATCTACTGCCTTCCAGTGTGATCCTTGGCAGGGATTTGAATCCAAAATGGATGTAGACGTTGTGTGAGGATGTGAACATGCTGAGTTTCAACTTAACTTGCTATGCCATAATGCCTACTCCACAGTCTACCAACTTCAATGTTAAATTCATCCAAAGCATCCCTGAAGGAACACACAGAATAATGTTTGACCAAATTTCTGGCACTTCCACGACCTACTAAAGTGGATAATAAGACCATCAGAATTCCAGATTTTAACTCATCAATTCCCTTCAACTAATGTGAGTAACCACATGCTTTAAATGCTCTTGAGTGCTCGTAATGAAGCAACAACCAAACAGAACTAAACTGTCATCCTTCTTGCTTCTCATGTGCCTGGGAAGGCAACAGAGGAGGGCTTAAGTACTTGGAGCCCTGCCACTCGGCTCTTGGCTTCAGCCTGGCTCATGACTGGCTATTACACCCATTCAGGGAATGGGGCAGAATATGAAAGAGAGCATCCTCTCTCTCCACTCCCTGTCTCTCACTCTCTCTGTGTCACTCTGTCTTTCAAATAAACATAAGAATTCATCTAAAGAAACAAAAAATATAGAACTTCCTTTCTTATAAGGACCTTAATTAATTGGAAATGGCCACCCATCACCAATTAATGCAAAATATATCCCTCATTAGAAAGCAGTTTAATTTTAAAAATTCAACATGTCTTTTCAACTTTCAAATCTAGAACTATGGGAGTTGATTCGATTTATTAATCTCCATGCCTGCCAACAATACTGTTCTAAAGTGATTCTGATGTGTTAAGGAAAGTATAGAATACATGAACATATAAATAGTCACAAGAAAAATTGAAATATAGGACAATTACAAGCAAAAGATTTTAAACCATTCTGTATTGCTGCCTGCCAAATCATTAATTTTGATGGGAAGTAATTTTAAAATAGCATCTACAACACGCTGCACACTATCTATTCATGGATGCTAAACACCAAAAATAACAGAAGTAAATTGAACTTCATGAATGATTCATAGTTTCCCTTGCTTTATGTCCTCATTGTCAAGAAAATTAGCAGCATTGGCTATCTCCTTAGATAAATCTTGATTTTGTCATATTCAGTAGACTACTTAATGAAAATGAATATTTCAAATTTATGTTCATAGAAATGTTAATGAATTTTAGTGCCTGTAGCTTTTTTGATGAGCAGAGTGGGGGTGTGGGAAGAAAGGGAATATTTTCTGAATTAATTTATTCCCTTTTCTAGTCTGCTTCTTTGAAACTGTGGGGGAAAAAATGCTCTCTGCAAAGCCTCTGATCTGGTAAACTTATATAATAAAAGCCAGTGGGGAAATGAAGTTACTTTTATGAAAATTAGTTTAGCAATCAATTTGGCTATAAAGATAGTTGTTCGTTTTCACTCCATAAACAGTTCTATCTTCCATGACTGATCAAGTGGCTATGTAGATTGATGTAGATATTTCTGGTTTAAAGATATAAATCCCCAGGATTTTCTTCTCTCTGGTGTCAGAATCATGACCAGTTTGTTACTAGTTCATAATATGAAATGTTAAATAAAATTCACAGTTCTAGCTGATGAATTTAGGGATTAGCTAAACAAAGATCCATTTTATGCAACTCTGATCTCCTAGAAACAGTCATCTTTGCTGAACTGAGAACTTCGGTTCCCTAGGGATTCAAGCTTGAAAATAATGATAGCCAGCATTTATTCGTTACATATTAGAGGCCAAGCACTTTACAGATATTTTCCTTTGAATTTTCATCATATGGAAGAAATTATAGCATCAAGATAGTAGTTTGTTTCAAACCACAAAACTGCACTGGATCAAGTGAGATTTTTAGCTCAGCCAATCTAATTTTTGAGTCTGAGTTTTAGGCATGTATTATAGCTCCTTTAAAAAAAAAAAAAAACACTTCCATACTGTCCTCAGAAAAGCCTTTGCTGTACATTCCCCACTGTATGAGTAGAGTGGTTTTTTAGGTACTCTACTCAGACAGGAAATATACACCCTAGAATAAAGCAAGTTTTGTTAGCCCTTCCTCTCTCCAGTAAATGTGTTCCTACTTATTTCTTAGGTGGAGTTTTAAATTTTGACATTCTTTCCAGCTAAACTGAATGTTGACAAATTCAGAATAATCCAGATTTCACCAGATCACTTCTATAGATGCAACCATAGTGATACAAATGGCTCCTCCTGTTCTATTTTGCCAATCATATTAAGATACAGCTGGGACACACCCTGTAAGTCCACATATTATATGCAATTGTGATGCATAAAGATCTATATCACAACTTAGGTTGTTCTGTAGATGAAATCTGTATAAGAAACATGTGTAAGAAAACGCACAGTTTTTATTTAACAATCCATTTTTTTATTAAATCATCCTATCTTGTATTTAAACTCAAATATTTTTCAAGCAAGTTTGTTTATAACATCACTCTACGTCAAGACCACAGTTAGCAGAATTTGTGGAAGAAAGGTCCTAACATAGCATGTTACTGCCCACTTGATTTCAATATGCACACGACTTTTACAGCCATTTATGTAAAGACTCTGGGTTTTGATTTTTTGGCTGCTCTCTGTTTCTTTAAGCGCCTCTTCTTTTTTTTTTCTTTGTTTTTTTTAATTGTTAATAACATTGTATTATGTGATACAGTTTTATAGGCACTGGGATTCCCCCCGCCCCTCCCACAACCTTCCCCCGCTGGTGGATTCCTCCCCCTTGCGGCATAACCACAGTTCAAGTTCAGTTAAGATTCCTTCATTGCAAGCATAAACCTAGCATAGAGTCCAGCGTCTTATTGTCCAGATAAGTTCACCGGCTTCTTGGGGAGACCTTCTCTGTTCTGAAGGTAGAGCTAACAGAGTAAGGTCCCAGTCAGTTAAAAGCACCAACAAAACATCAGGTCCTCTTCTAATAGATGTAATTCTCTACATTGGAATGGAAATAGAAGAAAGTACATCAAGGAACAGAAAACAGCATGATTTTCAGAGAAAGAAATCACTGAAATGATCAAAAGAAAAAAAAATTAACCTATTCTTTGTTTAATATCCTCTAAGAAAAGGTATAAAAATTTTTCCCCTCAAAAGTGCATTTCTTGAAGCAGTTAGACCAATGAACTTTGCTATTCTTCAGAATTAAGTGCTTCAAGCAAGTATTCAAATTCCAGTAATAAAAAGTTAAGTTGGTGCGAGCATTTGGCACAGCAATTAGGACATCTCTGAGGATTCCTGTGTGCCACATTGGAGAACCTGGGCTTTAGTTCCATCTGCACTTCTGAGTCCAACTTCCTAATATTGCCTGCCCTGGTGGGCAGTGAGAGATGACTCAAGTACTTGCAGTCCTGTCACTTCTGTGAGAGATACAAATTGAATTCTAGGCTCCTGATTTTAGCCTCATCCAGCTCTGACTGTTGGCAGCCAATTGGGGCGTGAACTAGCAGACTAAAAGAGGGAAGTCTCTCTCTCTCTCTCTCCCCACCTCTTTTTCTCTCACTCCCTCCCTCCCTCCCTCCATCCCTCTTTTTCTCTTTCTTTCAAATAAAATGAAAACCCTTTAGAAATTGAAGTCAGGTTATTAAAAGATGCTGCTCTATTTTGGCACCACACATGTGTGTATAGATAGATACACATTAAGATGAATATGATCAATGAGCATTCGTGTGTGTAAAGCACTGGGGGAAACAACTTTGTGTTGGGTAAGAGAGTCAGGAACAGCAGCTACTTTACAACATATTCTATAATGTAGAAAACCCTACTTAAAATTTACTCTTGAATAACCACACAGCATCAGGCTTTACGGGGATTGTGTATCAACCTGAAATCAGCATTTCTTTCAACCATACATTATAAGAATATTGTATGTGTTACTCTTCATCTCATGCCCTCTCCTCTAGGTAATGATTGGTCCCAATTGAATATGCATAAAGAGAGATTACTCTCAAAGCTTCCACTAAATGACTGTGCTGTTTCCAAACGGGTTATATTCTCAGTACTTAAATGATAAAAACCTACAACTCAGAAAAAAAAATTAAGATTCATTCAATACAATGAAGATTTGCCTACTCTTACTTTTGGGTATCCAAGAACAGAAATCCATCACTTGTCCGAAATATTTTCTTGCAGTGCTTGTCGAACTTTCATGAATCTTGTAAAATTAAGCAGGATGTTGTGATAACACACAACATGTGAGCCTGGGATGGCGGTTCAGGATATATTTTGACCACATCTTTAGGTGATGGTAATGCTGTTGATCCACAAACCAGATTTTGGATATTAATAATCTAAAGTAAAACAACCTGTCTCATACATATTCTCCAATATCTGCTTTCTGAGCACATTTACTCCCTATTGTGATTTAATAAGTACCTGAAAGCCATTAACAAGTGCTCTGTATTTGATTGAGAATTTAAGTTTGAAGTTAACTGAGGCAGGAAAGTCATTTTCAGGTGAACTAAATAACTCCAAAACATTTAAATATGAACAATTTGGAAAAACTATGGTTTACTTTTTATATGTGTGGGATCCCAGAAAGACAGTATTTTGTTAATGCTCCTACACCCTTACTAAAAATAATAGTTGGGTGGGTATGTTTGATATAGTAAGGACTTAATCTGCTTGATTTTTCCTTACTTTAGGTCCAACAAATACAGAGTTTAGTAGGAGCTCATGGTTAAATCTCAAATATCTAAAGGCCTGGGAACTAGTGAGTCATTCTGAAGAGAGAAGGTACAGGTTTTCCAGATTTTATCTTTACTGTTCTTTTTGAGAATCTTTCTCAACAGGGAACTGTGGATATCATTTATTATATTTTAATGATTCAGAGCTATAACTCTGGCCATTTCTCATGATGTACTGTAGCTCTGGCTTTTTATGCAACAAAACGAGGTGAAAAAGTTGTGTACTGTTAGCTTCTTGGTAGCTTTAAGAACTACTCATGTTCAAGTGTCTTCCTGGGCAGGGTATACACTTTTTCTCTGCAGTTAATGTGTTAGGGGAAGACAAGTCAATCTCTGCTTATGTCAGTTAAGCATATTTTCATTAATCAACTCAAGGTGTTTTGTGGGCATAGCTCTCGCTTTAAGTTACCAAATCTCTTCTCTAGAAACCTGTAATCGTTTTGTTCTGATGTGTCAATTTCATGGTCTCACATGTGCCAGATCCTGAGTAACTGCCTTCTTATAACCTGCCTCGTCCTGACTGTGGTAATGATGATTCTCTGAGTTCACTGTGAGCAGCTGGATATGAATACTCAACACCCAACCTTGAGTTTCTGGTGTCTGCAGTACATACTGACAGTCTCACTGTTGCTATCAGTATTTTCTCTCTTCCTCCTTTACTTTGCAATGCCTCTATTCCAAAATAACTGTTTATTTAGCTTTGTTCTTTTAGAGGGAAGGTATTTTACATACTTATGATCCAATTTTGGAAGTGCCAAGTGTCTCCTCTCCACCCAGAAGAAAATATATAAAATGATACTCTCCTATGGTCTTCATTTTTTACTTCAAACCTTCAATCTGGCAACATAAAACAATCAAGCCAAAATCTGCTTCATTTTTGTTTCTAGACCATGTCATACAATAAAAATAATTCAATTTTCTTCCTAAGTTGCATGTAGCTTAGAAAGGAGAAATATTCTGCTACTATTGTACCATATCACAATCAAACTTTTCTTAGAGTGTTACTTTAAAGAAAATTTCATGTATGTGAAATACTCTGAAAATGTGTATTTTGTTCTATTTGAGGCAGAATAATGGTAATAATAGAAGGATATATTCATATCACTATGTTAGGATGCAAGTAGCAAAGAACAAAACAAAAGCATACAGAGATAAGGTGCCTCAGTTACCATTCTGACAGCCCAAAATAGACTATAAGAAATGCAGTTGAAAGATCAGTCAGAATGAGCTGTATGTTGACTATAAATGGAGGTATGAATGCAGAAGGTTTAAGCACAGAAAAGATGGCCCAGCACACCAAGTCCGAAACTTACACTGGATTCCAGTTGAATTTCATGGGAAACACCTTTTGTTGTATATTGTGTTTGACACCTTTGGAAATCTATCAACTGGTATTTATAAGTCAAACCTCTGATGAAATGTCATCAATTGAGAACAAGAAATCTGCAAGCATATCATTGATCAATTTTTAAATCTTTAAGTTAATATTACCTATTAGCCATGAACGTGGATATACAGGTTTAGATAAAAGTCTCAGTTTCAACTTCAAAAGAGGACCAACTTGGAAATACAAATTTACAGACCATGACATTACAGGTATAATGAAATCCATGAGTCTTTATGGCATCCCCAAGGGAATTATCACAGCTCACGGAAAGCACTAAGTCTTGGTTGAGTACACACTTAGAAGTTGGGAAATGAAAGAAACCCTGAGGATGGAAATCGCTATGTAGAGCTGCATTATTAATAATAACTGATCCCTTCTCAACAATGATTATCACAACAGCAATCATTATTGGTCTTAATTTTATATTAATGAAGATGATACATAATGGCATTGCTCCGTATATCTGTATTCACATCCAATAGGTAGCAAAGCCAAATCACCAAAGGGAGCCTGGAGGAAGCAGAGAGAAGCTTAAGAGAGAAGGATCTGGGAGCCAAGGTGGGAAGTGTTCTGAAAAAAAAGGATGATCACCTGAGGCAAATGCATCTGGTAAATAAAATTAATTAAGAACTGATAACAGGCCATTGGACTTAACAGTCCAAAGTTCTGGTAGTGAATGTCCAAAGGGAATGGATTTAAAAAAAAGAGGATGAGAGAAGAGAAAATAAAAACAAGTATGATAAACTCCTTCAGTCAAGTATACTCTTGATGAGAAAAAAATAGTAATAACTGAAAGATAATGTGGACTTGAGACATTGTTTTTTATGAGATGGAAGTAATAAGAGCATGTTTGTGTGCTGGTATGATAATTCAGAAGACAGAGGAAAACTAATAATAGAAATGTTGAATATCATGATGCAGAGATGTGTGAATTAGAAAGAGGAAAAGAGATTTGGAATATGGGGAGGAGGGCTATTAGAAGAATCCACATAAGTCATCCATGATCACAAAAGTGAATGCATGATTGGTAAGAGAATAGATAGGTTGTTAGCATCTTGTCAAATTTTTTTTATAATTCTATCTATGTGATGAACTAGTTATCAAAGTTATCAGTAGGGGTGAGAACAGGTTGTGGAGGAAAATAAGTTATGATCTAGTCATCTAGGAGAAAACAGAAGGAATATCCTCAGAATGTCAAATGCTGAGAAGCAGCTGTGAAGACATGAAGTGGCCATCTCTGCTTTCCTTCAAACATGCTCGGTAATTGCTTCACAGTCAGGTGGAGTAGAGTGGTAAACTCATACAGGGTTAGTATTTTTCATGCAAGTATTAGCAAGGAGAAAGAATACGCGAAGATTAGGATTATAAAAAGGAGTAATTAGAATGCATATCCATAAAATTTAAGTTACCCCAGGAGACAAATATAATTATGAAAGGGATTGGAGAGAGTCGAAATTAGCCAATGAAATGATCAACAGTACCTGATGAAGCTGATTTTTATTGGACTGAGGAATCTAGAAAAACTTAGCTGTATGTATCAGGACAAGTGGTCAGAGAATAAGTCATATGATATGTATGCTTCGGAGATAGTGAAGTGATTGGTCATGATAGGATAAAGAAATTGGAATTGAAATGAGTGAAGATAAAAATGAGGAAAATAGTACAGAGATAGAAAAAAAATAATTCAGGTGTACAGAAAATAATGTACATATAAATTGGATTTACAAAGTGTTAAAATGGTGTTTGAAGCTCAACTATATAAATCAAAAAGAATTAGTGTGGATTTACAGATGAAAAAAGAAGATTTAAAGTTATGGAGCTTTAGAAAGAAGGGATGAGAAGCAGTTTGGAAGAGGCCATGTAGAACAGAGGTTTGCAGTGGTGTAAGAGCATCAGCTCATATTGAGAGTCCACAGCTAGGTTGTATCTATAACAGAGGGAGCATAGGCTGAAGGCAAGTTATTAGGACCAGATGCTATGCTCTGAGGAGATTTCGCTTATAATAGATTGTGTATTCTATTCAACTTCTGCCTTTTATAATCATGGAGGCTGAGATAAAGATATAACCAAATTTATAGGGACCTTGAACGGATCTCATGTAGATAACGCACAAGGAATTTAGTATAGTGCTTAGTGCATTGTAACCACACAATCAATGTAGGTCATGAGTATCGATAAAGATGGGCAACCATCACTCGCTCCCCCAGCTTCTCAATCACTCCAGCTTCTGTATCTGCTGTGCATTCTTGTTTTGTTCAGTGTTGTTACACTTTTGCTGCCCCTGTTGTCAACCTTACTTCTCTCCAGTTCTAACCATTTTTTCCTCATCTATCTTACCTAAAATGCTGGGTTTTCCTTACATCACTAACTACCCAAAGCTTTCTTCTCATCTAAGAATCATCTGACCTGATGACAGAGCCCCAGGATCAGCTACCTATATTGCTCTGCTGACGGCATTTTTCTATTTCTGAATATCCAGAGATTTCTGAGCCTTTCATCCTTCAAACATTCACTGTGCACATATCATTTCTGACCTTGGCAGTAGTTGTAGGATGAAATGATGACTACAACCCAGTTCCCTAAAGCCATATTTCTAAAGTGGCATTTTTAGAGATGCATCCTCCCACTCGCAGGAGTTTTAGATGATTAGAAATTAGATCGAGTCTGCCACTGGGGAACCACTGTGCTGCTGTTTTAACTCACTGTTAAATTCCATTGCATCTGGTCAGATTCTTGGCCACTAACTCAATTCCTCTGGGTCTAACTTGTGGTCACTTTAGAAGGCTGTGAACACATCTCTTTTGGTATCATGGGAAGCTTAAATATAACTATTGGCTTCATCCTATTTCTGTGCACTTCATTGCCAGATTATTTTGTAACACTCTTTTATGTGTTCAGTGAAGTGAATACAGGCAGCTGCTTCACAGCCAACAAAGTTTATAAGGCAAACTGTTTGGCCTATTGTTCCTCTTTAAAATCATTGGGAAGAAAATTCGTAGTGAAACAACTGATGACTATACAGTTATCAGTAAACATGACGTTTCCTTAAGAGAAAAGAATGGCGAATGTAGTGGGATAACCATCCTTCGGCACTTTTCAAGATACCTATCAGGGATTTAACAGATCAATCTCTACCTAATGGTTTGGAGATTTAAAAGGAATGTTCTAAAAATGTATGCATTTATTGGTAATTAATACAAGTTAGAATTATTCGTGAGTCAGATACCCAACACATTATTCATTCAACTTTCTAGAATACAATATGTCAGGAGCTATTCTAAACAACAACAAAGCTAATGTGCCTTACATTAGAAGAATATAAAATAAATCAGTCACCAATGCAACATATAATGTAAAAATTTTGAGGGAAATTCAGTAAAGGTATGGAGAGGTGAGTATGGTGTGTAAATATGAGCAGATGAACAGGCACACGGTTCTGTATAGAGAAGTCTGGGAAACCAATGATCTTCAGACCACTAAAGAAAAGTTAAGCCAGATTGCACATTTCATAACATAAAATCCATGTATTAAAATCTTGAAAGATCTGTTTGGGGCTGGCATTGTGGTGTGGCGTATTAAGAAGCTGACATCCCAAATATCACAGCCCTGGTTTAAGTCTCAGCTACTATTCAGGTCCAACTTCCTGCTAAGTCGGTGGAGGATGGTCACCAAGAACTTGGGTCTCACAACCCATATGGGATAGCAAGATAGAGATCCCAGTTCTTGGGCTTTTGGATTCAGTGTGGTTCATATGTGGCAGTTAACAACTATTTCGGGAGTGAACCACCAGAGGAAAGAAAGCATCTCTCTCTCTCACTCTCCCTCCCTCCCTCTCTCTCTCTCTCTCCCCTTTCTCTTTTCAAGTAGATATATTTTTTAAAGAAGATCTTTAAAGTAACTGAGGCATTAAACTATTTTGAACTGCCTCCATATCTGCCTTTACTCCAGTCCATAGCTCCATTCTGCCTCTGTGCAATCACTAGACAAAGTGTTTTCAACAAATTCCCTATAAAACGCTATCTATCCAGTAACTATGTAGAATGACTGTTCAGTGACAATGTGGAACTAAAGGCTACCTCAGTGGTGTCAAGTGTCTTGGTGATACATTTTCAACACAAGAATTTCCTGGAGACACAAACACTCCAACAATAGTAGATAACAATCTTTCTCTAGATGTGGAAACACTGAAAGAATTGTTTCCAGTTTTTCTTTTATACTGGCCGTGATGGTAATGCAAGTTTGACAACAATCATATAAAGCAAGCATATCACTGTGATCTCAGCTTTCCGTATTGCACTCTTTGTATCTTTACTGAAGCATATCTTAGACTCTTCCTACTGGAATGGTATAATTTAAGTCATATAGTTAATGGTGTAAATGCTAATTCACCCACTGCCTTATTGTGTTTTCTACAAATACTTGATAAGAAAGTTTCATGTACCATGAATTAAGTAGACTTGGACTCAGAACTGTGGTGTCTACATCTTGGCAGGACTTTTTCCAATCCACTGAATTTGCATTTCTGGGGATATTAACAAGCTGATTAATCATTCACAAAATCAGGTAACATCAAAAGATTGTTTCAGCCACTTCAAAGACCAACTTTGAAAAATATCATCAATTATTCCATAAAAACAATCTAAAATTACCTATCACAACATCTGATATCCTTTTTGATTTTTTCTTTTGTCTTACACCAGCATTTATGCCATTGCAAAATTATCAGAATATTCCACAAATTTATAAAATGCATTATTATGTTTGCCCTCTCAAACATCCAGCAGATGTGGACAAATAATTTTTCCATTTTCCATTTTTGTGCATGAAAAGTCTAGTATACAAAAAGGACAGTAAATATGTCTAGTTAGTTAAAAGCCAATATTGGACAGGAAAGTAGGTAATAAATCTCAATGTAGAATCCTTCCACAGTCTTGCCTATTTTGCACTAAAAAACTGGAATCAGCATCTGCTATATGTGAAATGATGAACTTAAAAAGTTTCTGTCCTTTAATCACTTTTACTTCTCAGTTGTAATTATTCTTCCATCTTAAATTCTGCAGCAAAGTATCTGAAGGGGTCTTTTTTCTTTAATGGAAAAATTACCAAAGTTCCCTTGGACATAAATCTTCTTTTCATTAGCATTCCCCACAATAAATTGATCTCATGGTCACATGCTTATGCATGAATAGTCTATTAAAATAGTCAAGCCTGTCCCAAAATATCTGAGTCTGCTAAAAATCCTTTTGGACAACACAAGCATTTACGATAGGATTTTAAAACTTATGGTAGCACTCTTATTTTGAAAAGAGGAAAGCAACTCCTGTAAGTTTCAATGGCATTGAGACCAAAATCCTAAAAAAACCATTTATTTAGAGGCTGAATTACATGAGAAATCTCACCTAAAGACTCAGAACATGCTAAGTGGCCAGTATGTGAAGAATACTCCTCAAAATATTCTTTAACTTAAAGTTTAGTTGTATAGCTGTGCTTTATCCAACACTGAATTCACTGTTTAATTTGGAAATACTTATGCTGTGTAAGAGTCAAAGCTGTTCTATTCAATTCCTTGTCTTTACCACCAAGTTCACTCAGGCTTTTTGTTTAAAATACAGAAAATAAGATCTAACATTTGGGAAATCTGTCACTATAATAGATTGTACATTGTTATGTTATTGTTTTTTAAATTACTCTAGAAAACTTTAAATACAGATAGAACTATGGTAAGAAAATTTAAAATGCTATGAATATATGGTTGTCAAAACATTTTTCTGAATATAGAAAAAAGAGCAAAAGACAAAACAGGATTGCTAAGGAACTGTCAGTGAGTTACTACTGCTATAACTCATTGAAAACCAGGAGTTTAAGTTTTAAAATATTTATAGATTTGTTTGAAAGATAATTCTGGAAAGAGAGAGAGATTGTCCAAACCCTGCTTCACTCACCCAAATAACTACAAGGGTTAGAGCTGGGCAATGCAAAAGCTGGGTCAAGGAGCTTCTTTTGGTCTTCTGCATGGGTGGCAGCAGTCCAGGTACTTGGGCCAGTTTATTCTGCTGTCCCCAGAGTGGACAGCTGAGACATGAACTGGTACCCAAGTGGAAAGCCTAGAACAAGTTTCTGGCTCCTGGCTTTGACATGGCCCAGCCATGGCCATTGTGGACATTTGGGAAATGAACCAGAAATGGAAGACCTCTCCCTCTGTTTCTCCCTTTCTCTCTCTGTAACCCTGCCTTCCAAATCAATAAGATAAACCCCTAAAAATTTTTAAGGAAAGGTATCATTGGGGGTGTATAGAGAATTGAATCAACTACCTGACCCCAAATATTTAAATAGAAATATTATGTGTGCCAATGTGCAAGGCAAGTAGCTCAATGTGTTAATGTTAGGCAACAACCTGTAATGAGCAGTCTGCTATTCTGGTTGATGGCCATTCTACACGCTTGGATACTCGACCAAGCAGAGATTAACATTGTTAATGGCACCTGAAAAATTGTAGAAGTCTAATTGTGTTATATTTAACACCTTTATTCAGATCTCTTGCACAAGATTGAAATTATTTTTATACAACTTTCAAGATCAAAATAGATCTGAGACAGACATTTGAGAACTTAGGAAAACGTCCTCAAAAGAGATGGACGTGAACTTGAATGGACAGAAAGGAGAAAAATGCATCTGGAGAAGATACATTATCATATAACGGAAGAAAAGATATAAAAACAGGTTTATGGTCAATTTTTATGACTTAAAAATGTAAGAACGATGGATAAAATCTAAACACAATTTAGCTCTACCCCTTATATAAAAATATGGCCAGTAGGAAGCTCTTTAATTTAATGTGATAGCCCTGGTTTGAAAAGATTTTGAGCCAATGAATTCGGTAAGTGGATTTGTTTTGATGACCTTTTCTAATTTGTTGAATGCCATGAAAATCCCCTGCAGACTTTTTAACAGTTCCAAAGCTAAAAATAATCACCTCACTGAGGATTCTGTCAGCTGTTCTGATTCAGGGAATAATTCTGAATGATGGACTCTGGTTACAAATTGAGGCTCAGAAATGTCCAGCTCGTAATGCCTGCTACAAACCAGGAGATGACGTCTGTGTTTTGTGCTCACTTCCAAAAAGTACACGCAGGGTCAGCAGCAGTATTAAGGAGAAGGCCATCATTTATTATCAATCAAAACTATAATTCAATTAATAATGGTACTAATCCTGTGCCAGTAATTGCTCTATATGTATATGTGTTTCAAATTCTCACTTTCTGAAAATTAATTATGTGGGATAGACATGAGAGGGTCAGAAATTTCAAGTAACTTGTCCCAACTCCCACAGCTACCTAAGGTCAAAAATTTTCAACTCCTTCTTCATACCTCAACATTTGAGATTTTTAACCTCCATGTCATATCTCAGCTTTTTACAGGCATTGCAAGTAAAAGTACTTTAGTAATCAGTATGTATATAGTACAATAATGAAAAAATACAAGGACAGGATCCATGGAATTTGAATGCTAACTGAGCACCTGAAGGATGATTAACTGGATCTTTTAATACTAAACAAAAAATATCAAAGAATGGATGATGGCTGAACTTGGACGCAGGTGTAGCTGTGAGTACATAGAGAACTCAGAGACAAAATTAGGTGGAATAAAGAGCTGAAGAAGAAAAATCACCTGGGGAGGTGAATGAAGCTCCCTGGAGACCACTGGAAGGAAGTGGGAACAGGCAGACAAGAAGAAACTACTACGTATTCAGCTATGAATATGAGCACAACTTTTCATCTTCATGTCCTTGAAATTACCTCTTAAACATAAAGGGAATATCTCCAATCTAACTACTACTTAGTACTCTCATAGGTGGAACACTTTGCATGTAAATCGTTTTTCAGACCCAGTAAAGAATTCACCTATTCTACCAAAATTTACATCTTAACTTATGAAGCTATATGGCTTTCTCCTTTCCATGAACAATTTGTTATCTTCTTGTGGAAACAGAAATAGTTCCTAGGATAGATGTCCAACAACCAGGATGTGTGACTAACTATTAAACTGTTGCATTGACCCATTCTCAGCGTAGCCATGGTACTAGAGCAAAATGATGAGCACAGTAGAAAGGAACTCTCTCTTCCAGGCAGCTAAAGAGATAATTATTTATAAGAAAGGCTCAAACCAATCAAGGTACTTTGTACCATTCAATGGTAAGTGGTTGAGTGAACCTAAGGACATCGAGAGTTCCCTTGAGAATCTGTTTACTCTGTCTTAAGAATAAGTTAGGGTTAACTAGGCCACAGAGAAACATCAAGTTCAAGACCTGACAACAATGAGGATGTAGACAGACATAAGGAATAGAAGTAGATCTAATGTGATTGTGCACTGAATCAGATAAAGAAAGCAAATATGCTATATTAACAATTATCAGAATGGCCCAGATGAGAGAATGCTGGCTTGGACCAGCATGGAAATTGAAAAAGTAGGTGGATATAAAGGGGGATTAGAATATAGATGGAACATAGTGAGAAATGCAATATTAATGATCAGGAGAGAGAAATAAGAAATGACTCAGTTTCCAGAGGGTTTTGCTTACATTAGTAGATGTTTTGAGTTCTCAATAGGGAGCAAAAGAAGACCATAATTAAATATTCCTTCCATAATTTTCTCTTTGGGAATATTATATGCCCTTGTACTCCAACTCAAAGCAGATTGGAGAAAGGAGTGTAAAACTTTAATCCCAGATCTTATACTAATTCTTAGCCCTTAGGTTGTTCGGTCTTTTAAAACATTTCTTTCATTAAAAAATATATATTTGGAAATTAGGAGTTAAAAAGCTGCCATCAAGTGTGAGGCCTTGCTTCTCACATTGGAGTTTGTCTGGGTTTTCCCTAAGAAATCTGAGTTAGTAATTCAAGTAGTTGGGCTCCTGCCCTCCTCATGGGAGCCAAGGCCCCAGCTCCTGGCTTCAACCTGGCCAGTGAAAATTCTGGGAGCTAACCAAGAGATTGTTTCTCTCTCTCTCTCTCGTACTTATGGAGAAAAATGTCAGTATATTTATATATCCGTATTATAGCCCTGCCAGTTACATTGGTCTTCACTTCTGTTGTTAACTTTAGTAGACTTTTTGACTTTGTTTCCATGACACACTAGGAATAGAACAAAGTAATTTCAGCTTTTTCAGCTTACAAAAAAAAACAAAAAACAAAAACTTTTGCACAATGACAGTCATGTTCTCTATGGTTTGCAGCTAAAACAAGTACTTGAAAAAGTACACTTCACATACATCATTACTTATTTTCCATTGCTTAAAATATTTTGTTCTTTTAGGTTCTTACATATTGCATGTATGTATAATGAGATTTTTTAAAGAAATTCATCAGTGTATATATATATATATGTCTATTCATGACTGAGAATTAAATATGTTATTTCTTCAAGTACCTTTAATTTATGTGAATATCTTTAATATAACTTAGAACAAAGAAAACAAGCTAGTGGCTAACACTTTTAATGTAGTGGAAAAAGCCTGGTATAAAAACACAAAGTCACTGGGTTGGATCCTGGCTTTGCTGCTTCTGTGACAGGTCATTCTATCACACCATGCCACAGACTTGCTTTTATGAAATGGAAGAAATAACACTTAGTTTAAGGAGTTCCTCTAGGGAAATATCTACACGAGAAAAGTATTCAAAAGTGTTAGCAACTTCTCAACATATCATGATAGTCACCTCCTAAAAGCTGAAACTGCAGTTATAACAGCAGCAGATTATAACTGCGCTGTGAGTAGAATTATGTACACCATCCAGAAAAGTTTTATGCGTGCTTTTTTTTCCTTTGTTCTAGTTTGGAGTTTTTTGTTTTTCTTCTGCTTTGCTTTGCTTTGTAGTATATCTAGGTGCTATGAACCCACTCTGGTGGTTGTTTCACAGTCTTGGGAATAGAAACATTTCATGACCCTAGTCAACATGAGCAATTAACTTTCATGTCATCTTAGAGAAGAAAGTGATAACTTCTCCTACATTAATTTCTAGTGAAGGATGCCCGACAGAGAGTTTTTTCAGTAATGGCTACTTGCGTTAATGAATAATGTGAAGTGGAATGAGATGAAAGTCACTTTCCATATTTAAGAAACTATGTACAAATTAAGAGATTGATCTGGTTTGGCAAACTTCACAGTTCTTTGGTAAATCAGTGTTATACTGGGCTCTGTAGTCTTTCATTTGCACAACAGATCCTGTGAGTACTATGAAGGCTTTAATTAGGATTACAAAGAATCACATTTGTAGATCTCTGCCAAAGTACCATATTGGAAAACTGTGAATAAGACAAATGCAAGGTGACTACAAAAGCCAGTCCTTCTCATCTGCTATTCCCCATATCCTTCCATTGTAGGCCACATATGCATCTAAGATTTTTCCAACAAAACAGTATCCAATTCTTCTGAAGCAAATGTCAAGAAAAAATGGTGACTATTTCTCTCAGTTCCACTGTATGGTTTTCATTTCTTTTGCATACTGTTTTCTTCCAGATTCTGAGCATATGGGTATATTCTAATTTTTCCATAGCCTGATTGACATATTCACAATAACACATTTTTATTTTCACATTTACATTGCCCACTTTGCACATCTTGTTTATTTATTTATAGTAATGAGGATTTGGTGAAGAGAGAATAAAAAGAAAACTTTGAGAGCTTCCCTGCCATATTTTACATGTAGCTTCTTTCTTTTTTAATTCGAACATTACTAAGAAATATGAAAAATGTAATATCATATCCCATTAGCTTATCTTCAACTTCCATCTTTTTGGTCCCTGAGGACAAGCAACACCTGGGAGATTTCAGAGTAAAGATCCCCTTGGTATTTCCATCTCAGATATAGGTCCATGACTTGGTGATTATTAAAATGAACTAAAAAATCAGATCTCAGTTAATGCTGTTGTAAGTTTTGGTGTAAATGCCTTGAGTTGATATTTTAGCCCATAAAGGGATACTCTATTTTCCAACCACAACAGGTGAGGGGGTATGGAGGAAGTAACTACTTTTGCTTTCTGAGCAGTAATATAGCAGTAACACTTATCTTCAAACTTTCATTGATTATAGTAATAATATATATTTATTACAAATATTTAAGCATAGTTTCTCTCTGGTAGTAGTCCTTTATCCCTTCATGCGTTTCACTCCCTCCATTCTCACTAACTGGTTGTAATTGATGCCAACTCCTAGATGTTTTGCATTTACATTTCCAAATCATATCAATTATATTGTGGCTCCTTGGTATTTTTAATGTATATATTATATTTTTCACACATAATCTTTCTTTTTCATCCTTCAAATACTGATTTCTGAGGATATTGACATTGACCAGTATTAAAATAGTTAAATACCTCTGTAAAGATTGAGAAATAAACAGTTGGTACCATTACTGAAGCTACACCAAGGGGCCTGAGGAATAGTGATTCTCCTGCTATACACTTCAGTTGATCCAGTCATTTGGCTCATCAGCAGTGTGTCGCAGATTCCCTGAGAGATTACTGAGGAAAAGTTGAATTTGAACCTACATTCTACCTCTCAGTTCTACTGCCTTGTGGCCCTGTCACCTTAAGCAAGTTTCTTAACCCTTCCAAATCTGTATTTCCTTATCTATAAGATCGAATATACCTCATATGCATGCTGAGAGGATTATAAGCAAATGGAGTGGGTAAAGCAGGACAAGAAACACAGTATATTTTCTAAATTGTTAAATTAGTATAATTTAAAAATTGTTCCTCTATGTGAGAGGAAGAGGGACAGACATAGGGAGAGTTAGAAACAGAAACCTCCCATCTGCCTGCATCCCCAAATGCCTGCAATAGTCTGAATTTGGCTCACCTGAAGCTAGGAGTCAGAAATCCAGCCTAGATCACTCACACAGGCGGTAGGAACTAAGCCACTCCTGCTGCCTGCCACGATACACCCTCAGAGGAGGCTGGAACTGGGAGCAGAACCAGTATTCAACCTCAGCACCAACATCAGAATACCCAACTCACAAGTGGCTGATGTTAATCAGTGCATTACATACTGATTAGCACTTAGTAAACATTGAATAATTGTTGAATGAGTGAATGAATAACTCCTCCCTCTCAAGTTTACTGAATATGGTCAAGGTAAAGCTCTACACTGTACCATTAACTCAGTAGAGATCACGTCAACATTATTCCCTTTCATGTGCTTAGCACTAAGTACAGTGCTCAATACATAGCATAAGGTGACAATCACCAAATATATTTCCAAATAAAGAGCTGAAATAATCTCATTAATTTTTTCAGACAGCTATTGAGTACATGTATTAAGAGTATCATTTTGATATTATCAGGACATTTTCTGTTCTCAAAATCTGGTCTCTAAAATCTCTTCCAGGAACTAAGTTTTGGGGGAAGATTTTTTTTTTTTTTTGGTTAACTCTATCCAATCAGGTGTTCACTGTGTACTGTGTGCAATGCCTGCTCTAGCTGTTCTTGTACTGGGAATAAGAGGAGAAATAGGGAAACACTGAGTTAGGTCTAGGAAAACATATGCCATGGATGGCCTTTGTGTTCCTTCTGTGATGAACAGAAGGTGGATGCTGGTTTGATTTGGCAAGGGACAGTGGGCCATAAACCTTAATAAAAATGGCTTGAAAGATGATCTGGGTATTTTTCCATGACTCTGTGATCCTAAAGTTTTCCATCATGTGATGTTTGTGCACAATGTCATGCAGAAAAAGAAATGAGGCATTCAAAATAATTGACATATATTTGTTGTTCTGTGGGCAAAAAAATTGATAAAATCATAAAAAACATTGCTTCATTGATCTTTCTCCTGCTCCCAAAGGTTAAGAAATGATTACAGCAGATTCCAGTTTTTACCTATTACTATATTACATGACGTATGTTGCATCCAATTCTCACAAACATCCTTCAGGATCTGTCATCTATTGCTATTCTTATCTTAACCTAATAAATGGAGAGGATAAGACCCAAGGTTAAAGGCTTGCCAGTCTTCACAATAACCTTTAACAGAAAGAAAGCCAGGATACAAACCTCATTCTTCCTGATTCCAACGTTCAGATTTTCCTAAGAAGTCATGGTGAAATATCTTCACAAACAGAATAATGCTAGACCCTCCATCTAATCTGCCACACCAAGTCTTTTTATTATTATTATTACATTGCATTATGTGACACAATTTTTTAGGCACCAGAATTCCCCCTACGACACCAAGTCTTTTAAAGCAACTCAACACATGTTTAGAAAGGTAGGAAAGTGAGAAATAAGAGTTTGGGATTAACTTCAAGCTTCAGTGATTGAAGCGGAAAATAATTGTTATTTATAAATATGGTTATTAGGAAATAACCATAAATATCAGCATGAGCATGCACATTCTCATGATTTTAGTACTTTTTTAAAACTTGTATTGGAAAGACAGATTTACAGAAAGAGGGATAGAAAGAGAACGGTCTTCCATCCACTGGTTTGCTCCCCACATGCCACAATGGCTGGAGCTGAATCAATCTGAAGCCAAGAGGCAGGAGCTTCTTTTGGGCCTCCTATGGAGATGCAGGTTCCCAGAGCTTTGGGCCATCCTCCACTGCTTTCCCAGGCCACAAGCAGGGAGCTGGATCGGAAGTGGAGGAGCTGGGACAAGCACCTGCACCCAATGGGATGCTGATGCTTGCAGATGGAAGATTAGCCAGTTGAACCATAGTGCCATACACCTGTCTCCCCTCTCCTCTACCCCATCACACCACATGTCTAATTGTTATGAGGAATTAAGCACAGGAGATGGAGAGAAACCTCGGTTGGTCTTGCCTGACATGGAGGAAGAATTTTCATAAGAACATCAGTGAGCAAAAACAGGATTTATTAGGTTAAAAAAAATCACCCACGATCAATCTGAAAAAGAGAAAGATTCAAACATCTGGTTTAAGTGAAATCTTTTAGATTCAAGTTTTAGAAAGAAAAAGTGAACCAACAGGTAGCAGAAGGTTGAACAAAATTCATTGAAGGGCCAAAATGCTGATCCTGTCTAGCTTACTCAAAACAAAGTCCTCATAAGGGTGTGATTGGTAACTTCTTTCTATTCTTTCCTTGCTTTCTCATGAAAAATTGGAGACCCAAAGGTATAAATATTAGTGATGTGATAATAATAACTAGCATCTTCTGAGAACTTATGATGTAAGAAAACACCATACCTAATTCTTTAAAGCCATTTTATTTCTTAGAACTAAGCAAACTCTATCACTGCCATTTTGGTATATGAAGAAATTAAGTACTAAGAGGTGAAATGGACCAAAGACATTTTTCTAGAAAATGGCAAAGCCAAGATTAAACTCAACAACCCTTTAGCCCATTTACCATCCACTAAATTTGCATGTGTAATGTAGAGGCTGTTTACAACAATATTTTTAGAATATAAATGTCTGTACAAAGTTATTTAAGTTGTAGAGCTTTTCAGAGGAACATAACTATAGGATATGAAAAGAAAAAAAGGGGGAGATAGAGAGAGTGATAGAAATGATAGAGATACAGACATAGAAAAGGGGGTGAAAATAGATGTGTGTGTGTGAGATTTTTAAGACACTGGTAATAGTACTGTGAAGGTACTGCTAGCATTGACAGGAGATCCAGAGCTAATGTTACAAATCAAATTCAAAAATTGGAAACAGTATTTCCCCTATTTGGGGACACATGTGTATGTCCAAATTTCTTATAGGATCACTGGTCAACTTGAACTGGAGTCCACACTAATGACCTCATTGTAATGTCATATAAGCCATACTGTAAACATAACGTGAAAGCACCTTCACAGAAATTCAAGTCTTGAGTGATTTAGCCACAGTTTGTTTTTATTCTCCTTCAGATTTTGATAGGCCAATTCTTGCTATAACCACTGAAATGGTAATCAGAATATGACTGTCAACCCAAGTTTCCTGTAAATTGCCTAGGAGTGATGACATCCAAGTGCACAGGACATTTTAGCTTATTCTTGCCCATGAGCAATATAAGAATTGCACTAGTTTCTTAGTATGTAATACCAAAATGAAGTGATATAAACTTTCTTACAGAACAGAAGCCGTACTTTATGCGCAAGGTTGGAATTTTTCAGCCATAGTGTCACAGCTCTTCCAAAAGGTTCAAATCTAATGGACCAGAGGCACTATGAAGCCTGATGTACTCATCTTTGTAGTGGCCATCAAAAGAGGGATATTCATAATTTTTTAATCTAGCACTTTGTTATTCAGTAGTAGGAAGTGAAGGTGAGTGTTTAAAAGAGCCACCTCTTCCATCATGTATTTAAAAGCAATGAGCCCATCTTATATTGATAGAATGCTGTGTGCTGTTCTAAGTGCTTGCACATACATTAGTGCATTTAATCTAAATGATCCTTGATTGGCTTGTGAATTAAATCAGCTTCCCAATGTGCCTAACAGTCTTACAGAGCATTTCTGAGCTGAGGAAAATACAAGCCAAAGTGAGGAAATTGCTTTGAAAGCATTCTATAAAATCAAGGCACCATTATTACACAGATTCGGAGATCACGAAGCTTCAGCATTAAGCCCTTAAGGGAATTGTAGAAATTACACAAAGATTTTTCTATCCCTTACTCTTTGCTTTGTTTTTAACACCATTTGCTGTAAGATTCACTCTCAAGTCAAATTTCACTGCATTAAAAAAAAAATGCAGACAGAACTGTGCCTTCATTTCCTTTCTTTTAATAAGCTGCAAGTATGTATTCCTTTCAGAGAAAAAACTGAAAGTGATTTGTGGTCCAAAGCCTGTAACAGGAAAATGCTTGCCACGAGATGATCAGGTCTTAATAATAGTAGCTACACAAAGTAGAGGATGATTTTGTTTTTAGCAAAATAGTTAACTGTGTTTCTGCCTCTGTGCCTTCTGCATCACACGGAAAGTATAATGGAGTTTCTGTTTTGTTTCACAGTGTGAGCCTGTTACATTGACCGACATTAGAAGTAGAATTGCCTAATTTGTCCAAATATAATTGCACAACGTACAACAAAGGCACTGGATGTTTCCACTCTGCAAGAAAGCTTAAAAATGCAAAGGCATGGAGAGTCTGTTTGGTATTCGGCTGGTGGAGTCAGACATCTGTGACGTGGGTGAAGGGAGATTGTTTTCCCCCGAAATACAAAGAATACAGAATGGAATGATAATTTTTAGAATTTAAGCCTAAAAAAATCTTTTATTCTTTGTCTTTATGTTTCTTGAGCTGTTGCTTGCAGAAGTGCCGCAACTTAGAGTGAATTTTTTCCCATTTATTTAGTGTTAAAAAATAATGCAACCCAACTTCCTAACACATATGTGGAAGTAATTACATACCACAAAACGGAAGGCCCTGACAGTTGCACTAATATGTACTTCTAATCTTGTTTTTGAAATACGGAAGAAAATAATACATCTGTTGAGGTAGAAATTTAGATTAAATCCTTGTTGCAAAAAGACATTCAGTTATTGACTAGATTATGCAATTCTATATATCAGGCCCTAATATAATTGTCCTAATTGTTCCTAAAATAGCATTTCTCCTCTTTTGATACAAAATATCTATCATTCAAATGTGGCATATACTGTTTATTTGGAGTCTGAATTTGCATACTGGAAATCTTCAAGCACTTTATCAGTTATTGCACACCTTGTAAAACAGAATGTTAAAACAAGAATTTGTATAACTATGTCTCAAAAGTTATTTCCACATGCAACACTCTCTAGATCAAGATGTAATCTAATGGGAAATAATAATAACGCAAATTTTGCTTTCATTTATTTTTATTGTATTTGTACCTTCAACAACAGGGTCGGGGGCAGTCCAAAGCTGGCAGCCCAGAATGCACTGGAATCTTTCCCATGGGTGGCAAAGATTCAAGTACTTGAACCATTGTCTGTTTACCTCCCAGGGTGGCCACTTGCAGGAAGCTGGGTCAGAAACAGCATGCAGGACTTGACCAAGGCTACCAAGGCTCTTGGATGTGGGATACAGCCATCACAACCAGGGACAACTGCTGAGCCTAACACCAATCCCAGTGATACCAAATTTTATTGAGCACTTACTGTACAGTAGATGTTATTCAAAATGCTTTGTAGATATAAATTCACTTATTTCTCACAGCCACCTTTAAGAATAAGTACGATTATTATTTCTGTTCCTTAAATGAGAAAACAAATCACAGAAATGCGGCAGAATTTGACACGGATTGAATTGGTACTGATTTCTGGGGAAAAAATTCAAACTTGGTTCATTCGACTCCACAGTCCAAACAGATGACCTCTACACAATGTAGATTCTTGAGAATATAGTGACAAAACAGAAACATGGTGGACTGCACTCACCACAATGTCCTCAAAGCCAAAACAAGACATAAACAAACCATCAAGATAAGGCAAAGATGTTTTTGGATTAATAACAAAAGAATTTTCTCCTCTAGACTCAATGAAAACATACCAGTGAAAATACCCTATGGACTGATAGTAAGCTAACAAAAGAGAAGGGTAAAAATATTTCAAATATAAACAGAAAGGTCAACATATGCACAATACTAGCGGTAAAAGGAAAATTGAATATTTAAAGAGCTGAGGGCAGAGTAACTGGAATCAGCATGAGAAGCAGCTGCGGACAATGAGGTTGGAGAAGAGAGGGAGCCATATGGAGGCATATGTATCTGAATCCCAAGAGAAATGAAAAGCCAGTGAAGCAAGAGGGTACCATGAATACATGCGCAGATTTAAATCAAGCACCTGGCTGCTACGTAGTGAAAGCAGCGGGAACAATTCAGAAAATATTGCTAGCAGCATCAGCCCAAAATGATGGAAGCAGTGATTACAGTGGTGGTGATTCAGGAGATCCTCCCTTGTTAAAATACAACATGATCACTAATGGGATCATAGCGATAAGGGGAGAGATGCCAAATATGTACCACCATGTCTCTGACTTTGCAACTTGCAGGTGGTAATTCTCTATGGGGAGATCAGGAGTTGTTGCTGAAGACGTTGAACTTGAGGTGTCATAAAGTCAGCAAGTGTGGTTATGAGTCCAGAGAACTGCAGCTCAGAGGAGAGATCACATATAGTTTTGCTGTTTGCCAAAGGAGAAAGCATTGCAAAAGGCACTACCATTTTGACACTGTAGGTTAAGCTACTGCCTACCATGTCAGCACCTCATACGGGCAGCAGTTTGAGTCCCTGCTGCTCCAATTTCAATCCAACTCCCCGATGGTGGCTTGAGAAATCACCAGAAGATGGCCTAAGTGCTTAAAACCTACACTCATGTGGGAGACCTAAAGGAAGCTCCTAGCTCCTGGCTTCAGCCTGACCAGCCCTAACCGCTGTGGCCATGTGGAACATGAACCAACAATAGAAGACTTTCTCTTTCCCCCCAGCCCACCTCCATGAATAACTTTGACTTTCAAATAATTCAAATAAATCTTTAAAAGAAATAATAAAAGAAAGTATTCTTAAGGTTAATAACATGGATAATTCCCCAATATAGAAAGTATAAATTGAATGAAAAGAAAAGAAAAAACTCTAGGACCCAGCTTTGGGATAAGTCTGTAAGAAACTGGAAGAATGAAATTACAGATACATAGAAGATCACCAGGAGAAAATGGTGTTGAGGAAGCCAACAGAGGGGTTCAATAAGGCAGGATCCAACTCTGCCAACAGTTCAGGTAAAATGAACAGTTAGAAGCTGAACATGGCAAAACAAAAGTCAAAGTCATCAACATAAACTGTGACGCAAAGGAACCAGAAATCAAAATAAGTAAGAAAGAAATGAAGACATGAACTGTGAGATAATTCTACCCCTCTCCCACCAAAAAAAAAAAAATCCACTATGAAGGAGAGAGAGGGATTAGGTGGCAAGTGGAAAGAAAAATGGGATAATATGATCTCACACATAAAATGCAAATTCCTAATGACAGAATCTCAGAGACTGTCCACATTTGTCTACTACTGATGAGAGCTTCATATGGAATTATAATATGAGCATTTTCAGAGGAATATAAGAGTAGCTTATAATTGATCCTAGGAGACATTTTTTCACTCCTGTAGTAATCACTGATCTCGCCGTATCCCTCTCGTTCTTCAATGAAAAGAAGAACATGCCTAGAGAAGTTTAGGTTCTTTTCTCTCTGTTGCTAAGAGAGGAAATGGGAAATTATGTCCAGTAAAACACCTAAGACATATTATTTTAAAATCTTCAGACATCAAGAACTCATAATTGTTTTGTTAAATATTTACTAAGCACATACAGAACACTCACTGTTTTGTTCGATGTTGAAAATACAATGGCAAGCCGCCAAAAATAAAGCAATGATCGGGAGAAGGAAATGTTATTTGCTCTGGCTTAATCAGTATGCATTGTGTATATGTATTCAGCTATCACACTGCATCCCTTCAATTGGTGTAAGTATCAAATGCTAATCAAATATTTAAGATGATAAAAATAAGAGTCATCCTGATTTGATCATTATGGAATGAATTTATTACACTTCACCACCTATATAGGATCTTCTGACAGGTAAAACAGTTTTTAAAACAATAAGTTTTTTAAATGAGTGAAAAAACAATATACATATGTGACTAAAACACAGTTTCTAAACTCAAGATGTTCACATAATAATAAAAAAAAAGTATGTGGACAGAGAGGCTCCTAATATGTTATAAAAATGCCACAAAGACATATGTGCACAGAAAGGGTGCTAGAAACGTCAGACTGAAATGGCACGTGTGTCTGAGCATACACGTGTTTGCACACCCATATGTGTGCATGCATAGTGTTCATGGAACTCAGAATTTCTCAAGGAAATGGAAATTTCTATTTTCTTGAAACCTCTAAGCTGAATGCTAAATAACAATAATTATAGTTATGGAGAGATTAAAATGTACAAATAACATGATAAGCCCTTTATATCTTCACAAACTTCCAGTATATACATTTTAGTGATAAAAAAAATGAGATGAAAGAATTATAGCAATTTATCCATGATGGCACAGTCTGGTAATTATCAGAGTTGACATTTGAGACCAGTGTCACTCCAAAGCCTATTTTCTTGGACCTCTGTGCCATATACCATATGCCATGACGTATAACCAAAGCTTAGAAAAATGTGGTGTGTGTTGGTGATGAGGATGGAAAGGCCACATTCCAGGCCTGACCATCTGTCTTCACTGTTTCTAATCTGATTCTTATTTCAACATGCTGAAACAGCTATCCCAGCATTAGAAACAGAGACATGACCATGTTCCAAGGTCATTTTTAGGGTAGCAGTAAGCAGAAAATAATATAAATGTGTGTGTGCATGTATGTGTGTGAGAGAGAGACAGAGCGAGAGCTTTCTCTCTCTGTATGTATGTGTGTGTACATAAATGGCCTTATGTATAGATATGATGCCTATCTCTGCTTGGCATTCTCATGACATAGTAGTAGAAACTTCTAGAAACAGGCTCTGCCCCTTTCTGAGCAGTTTGTAATGAATGGCTGGAAAGTGATTTTCTCTTTATGTTAATAACCCATCCTGAGAAAACCGTCCATCACAAAGCCTTCCTCTGCCTTTGCTACTGATTCCAAGGTAGGCTTCATCACCATTTGGCAGTCACGGCACTTCGTGCACCAGAGGTAATTAATACCACTGTGGGATGTAAAGAATAAATAACAAGAAGATCATAAAAGTGTTCATCACTGCAGGAGTAGATAGACATGAGGATTAATCATAGCTAGCCTCCCAGAGAAGTGATTCAGATGGATGAGAATTCTGTCATATCAGTTAAGGATCTCGGCAATAATCCTGAGATCAAAGGAGTGAATCAATCTTTTTCTTCCCCAGTGACACACGTATCTGATCACTGGAGATAGTTACAGCCCGAAATTGCCCAGTACAAACTTGATGCATCAGAGAAGCAGCCAGCAATCGTCCTTCCCCACAGGCTCACCAGCAGTAGACCTAAAGGCCCTGGACCAACAGAGGGGGGCATCAGAAGAGACTGATATGTCATGGATTCCAGGGAGGTTCCGAGAATATGGGGGAGATTATCTTTCACTATATCAGAAGCTCTTAAGAGGAAAGGGAGGACAAAGGCCTCCAAACTGTCTAAGTTACTAATTTTCTCATATTTCTCAGTTTCTTTCCTCCTTGTATTTAAACAAGCAAATTATAAAATGAAAGAGAAAGATAATAAGTGGATGAAAGAGAAGAGGTGCAAGAATGTCATAATAAAATGATGAAGTTACAGAATAAAGTTAACTTGGGGCAAATCAAAGCATTAAATTCAGACTAAAGAAATTAAAATATAAGAAAATAAAGCAAAATGTTAGCCTGATGATATAAAGTTCAATGAGTTCAGTGAAAGTAAGACCTAAGAAGTAGGAAAAAAAAGAAAACCAAAACCAGTAAGATTTTTAAAACGTAAAACATCAAAGTAAAAGCCATAAAAGATTAAAGAAAACACCAGCATAAATAAAAAATATAAAAAGCCTAGAACCAGTGAGATAAAGAGCTGAAAACATGAAAGTTAGAAGGATGAAAGATAAAAGTTCAAGCAAGAAAATCCAAGTTAAAAGAACTTAGATGTTAAACATAAAATTCTCTGACTTTTTAAAATTTATTTTTCTCCTTAAAATAGCATAGACAAATGGAAATAAAAAGTAGAGTCAATGGGAAAAAAACACAAAACTTCTAAAGAATAAAACAGAACAAGCTAAACTTAAGATAGAGAAAAATGATCAGCACACTCCAAGGCAATAAAAAATTTCAAAATAGTAATGGATGCTTATGGGTACCACAGAGTATGTTCTTAACGTAACAAGGAAACAAATTATTAGGCCAAAGAAGAGGCAGAAATTAGTTACCAGGAACTACTCTTGGAAAAATGTATCCTTACATTCTGAGTATTCTCCCATCCCTCCAGTTTCAGAGTAGAAAGAAAACATTGTTCCTCTCTAATCCTTAGCTCAGCTTACACTACTGACAACAGTAAAGAGACACAGACAGGAACTGGCACGGTGGTTTAGCAAATGAGTCCTCTGCATGAAATGCTAACACCCCGGATAGGCATCAATTCCCGCTCTAGGGACCCCACTTCCAATCCAGCTCCCTGCCTACAACCTGGGAAAGCAGCAGAAGACGGCCCAAGTCATTAGGACACTGCATCCCTCTGTGGGAGACCCAGAAGAAGCTCTTGGCTTCAAATCAACTCAGCTCAGGTTGCAGCTATTAGGGGAGCAAAGCAGTGAATGGAAGAACTCCTCTCTCTCTCTCTCTCTCTCTGTCCCTCTCTCCCTCCCTCTCACTCTGATTGTAAATCTGCTCCTCAAATAAAAATGAATAAATCTTTTACACACACAGAGAGAGAGAGAGAGAGAGATAGTGAATGATGGTGCCAATCACCTGTCTAAAGATAAATATACAAACAAAAACCTCAACAGTTCACGAGGTGACCTTTAGGCAAAAATGCAGAAATACAAAGTCTGTGTTGATTTTTATTTATTCATGTTCATCTGAGAGAGACAGAGAAAGTCTCCATTCGCTAGTGCACTCCTCAGAAGTCCACTGCAGCCATGGCTGGGCCAGGCTAAACCCAAAAGCCTGGAGCTTCATCTGGACCCCCTATGGGCGTCAGGGGCCTAAGCACTTGAGCCATCATCCACTGCTTCCCAGAATTTATTACCAAGAAGCTGGAATGGAAACTGAGCAGCTAAGGACTTGAACTCTTCCTGTGATATAGGATGTGGATGTACTCCCCCAAAAATGGTTTAACCCAATAAACCACAACATCTGCTCCTGTTTTTAACATTTTTATTAATTTTTGGTTTCTTTCTTCCTCTTCATTTATCATTCATTCTTTGAAACCTAGTTTGATCTAGTTTAATCTTATTATTTCCTAGAAAATCCTTCATTTTGCAAGGAGGACCACGAGAGAAGTCTTTGCTGTGACTGCTTGCTTCTTGTTCTGGTTTTAATGATTTACAACACGAGGGGAACTCACGATAGTTGTTGTTCCTGTCTCTCTGCAACTTGTGCCACCTGCCAGTGTTCTTGGAAGTTGGCCTAAGTGGACTGTATACTGGTTGATCTTAATGAGAGGCATGGATAGGACACAGAAGAAGGGGGGAATGAGTGGGACACAGAAGAAGGAGGGAAAAGAATTGAAGGCATTTATTTGTTCCTGCAGTTCCCTCACTGCTCTGGTTGGACTCAGTTCCTGTGTCACAGCCACACTTGATGGTGGACATCTGTAGCTGTTCTCTCTGGATTCAGAACGCACACACTATGCTTTCTCCCCAGACCCTTCAGGCCTGGGAATGGTTAGTAACCAGCTCCCTAGCTGTTGCTTGCCCAGGATGCTTAGCTTGTCTGTCAGTCCTTGTTCGTTTCTTTTGGCCTGGTCCTTAGGGCTGGATACAGCCCTCTGGTTCACTCTTCAATTTGCTCACAGTGAATGTGCCATCTGCTTCCTGCTGGGATTCATACTGACAGAAAATGAAAGCATGTCCGAGGCAACATAAGCAATCTTCACCCTAGTATCCAAAGCCCTTATTCCACCCATAGGTTCCCACTTTAACACAATTCCAGGGCTCACAAAGCCTTTGTGTTATTTGGAAGGCATCTGACTTCTTCTTCCATCCAAATGTATCTGTATAGAAAGCCATCTTCCCAAAAACTACATCTCTTTACCAAGCCTGCAGGTGTGTCCCCATAAACTAATCTCAGGCAGAAAATACATAATCTTTCACCTCTAAAGTGAAATGCCTCCTACTGTCCCTCAAATTGCAACTTGGGCATTAATTTTTGCAAATGAGTTTTTTAACTAATATCTCTTCCACTGGTTTTATACTTCACCTATCCATTCTAAGTACTACAATGAGAATACTTTCTCTATAAAAAGAGTTATGCTCATTATGCTTCCCGCTGGTTTTTAAAAAGCCTCATTCCTTCTAATTGTCCATAGGCTCACTCAACCATGTAAAAGCCACAGTCTGTATTTCAGCTGAGTTGCCAGCTTTATCCACCAAAAGGCCTAACATCAGAGGAAGCAGCCTAGTGAGTGTGGGGACAGGAATGTCAACTTTACCCTCATTTTTCAAAAATGCTTCCTCCTGCTCTTCACCCACATAAGAATAACACTATATGGCAGGGCCCGGCGCGATGGCACAGTAGTTAAGGTCCTTGCCTTGCACGCCCGGGATCCCATATGGGTGCCGGGATGGGCCCGGGAAAGCAGTCTAGGACGGCCCAAAGCTTTGGGACCCTGCACCCGCGAGGGAGACCCGGAAGAGTCTCCTGGCTTCAGATTGGCTCAGCTCCAGCTGTTGTGGCCGCCTGGGAAGTGAATCATCAGACGGAAGATCTTCCTCTCTGTCTCTCCTCTCTGTATATCCGCCTTTCCAATAAAAATAAAATAAATATTAAAAAAAAAACACTATAAGGCAAAGGTGGGTGCCTCCATAAGTTGGCCTTTCTAATTTTTCTTTCACTCCAGTTTTTATCGTGAACCATAACAAGCTATTCAAAGTCATGGGATAATTAAAACTGTGACTTGAGCTCCCAACATTACTGATTTCATGTGCCACCCAGTTTATAATCGCTTTTGGTTTTTAGACTATTAACATTTTTGGAGATATGTGTGACATCAGGTTGTGACACTGTAAGCAACCTGGGGGACCAATATTGTGTAATGTCTCCTTAATCCATTGTCACACATTCTTTCTTCAACCAACCCAGACATAGCCACCCTATGCATTCTGACTTCCTTCCTTCAAAGCCCCTTTCCCTACTGCTGCTTTACCTAAAACATCCTGAAAACCCTTCTCTGTCTAGGAAGATTCATCCTGTCCGTGAGATAGGGAGTCTCACCCTCGGGCTCTGGGGGAGCTGAGCATATGCTCCCCAGCAGCAGTTAGCAGAGCTCAACAGCAGCATGATAGTCACATCCAATGGGAGCACACGGCTGGCTCTGAGGGAAAGATGCTATACTCCATGCAAAGCCACTTGCCTGCTGCACTAAGAACGGATGAACAGTCAGCAGCCACGAAAGCAGGCTTTGTACCAAGAGGGTGGTACGTGCTCAGTTCTCACAGGATGGATGTGACTGGCTTGTTTGAATAATTCTTCAATCATACAGAAAACTAATGCCATCATTAGGGATAACACAGGGATTGTGCCTTGTCTCATGATAACAGGGTTTGTTAATCTAGATGATCTTATCCACAGGAGCAGCAAGGAAGGAGAACTGGCACTTAGGCCATTCCACGCCCAGCTGACTTCCCCAGATGTCAAGGCAGCACCTAATAGTGAGCTTTAATTCTATGCCTAGTGTAACCGGGGCTGCTTCAACAAACATCATCAGAACTCAGTGAAAAAGATTGACCAGGACTATGAGAGAGTGACTTACATGGGGATGAAGTCAGTTGAAGTAACAGCACTGCTTTGTGCCAGAAATGTATACAGTCTACACTATTGAAACATACATGGCAGGGAGAGAAGTTAGAGAAACAGACAGAAGGTGATCATTAAGAGCCCTGAAGGCCAAGGAAAGAGTTAGGATTATTATGCTATTCCAATGCTAATAGGCATCCTTCCAAAAATGGTTAGGGATTCAAAAATTCAAGGAAAGAACTCTCTAAATCAGATTTTGTTCATCTCCACCACACTATATTTTAACACCCCATAAATGTGAATTTGTAAATCTCCAACATTGTAGGCATTATTGCACAATCTGTTCATATTAGGAGACATTGGTGCTTTATGGAGATTTTTCCAGACCATCAATTACTTACTCAGGAAACAAAGTTTTAAAAATGACAACTATAGGTTAAGATCATTAAAAGGTTTCAAGCTGAGCATGATATTGTCCTATTTGTATTTTAAATTTAACATTCTGTTGGATGTTGTAAGATAAAAAGATAAGAATTTGACCAATTAGTGAACTCAGTTGTGGCTGTAGTTCAGGGGGGAAAATCATAAATAGCAATAACATAATAGAGACCGGAAAAACAGAAATGTCTAAAATGAGGTTCATATATCAGTGGGAGTGTGAGGTCATGCTGTAACCACAAACATGAACCCAAATCTGAGAGTCTTACCATGGTGAAGATGCGTATCATCTTTCCACTAAGTATCTGCCAAGCATTGGCAGGGTTCTGACAGAGTTCACACCACAGAACGGCTCAGTGACCCAGTTGATGGGTATTTCTATCATCAGACGCAAACTCCTTTTTGGGGAAAAAAAAGAGTTTCTTGAATCATTAAAGCAAGATGACAGAGCACGGGGATTCAGACCTTGGCTGTGGTGTGAGGTAACACCTGTCTTTGTGGTTCTAATTCCAAAGAATCTGGTGTGACCTTCCATGTGACCAGATATTGACAAGTCCTTCACAGGAAGTGAGGAAGAAGAAAGAATTAAAGATGCATCCCATGAATGACTAAGGGAATGAAAACACCATGAACTGGGACTTGGAAGGTTCCAAAAGAGGAACAGAAAGCTTAGAGGATAAGATGATTGCTTCATTTTGGTATTTTATATGCAAAAGGAATTACCACTGGAAGATGAAGGGTAGAATGTTGGACATTTTAAATTTAAGTCTTGAGCAAAAGTTATGTCCAAAGACAAGATTTAGGAACCAAGAACAACAATTATAGCCAAGAGTGAAAGAAAGTAAGGCATTCCTAAAGAACATCACAGTTTTTGATTTGGGAAACTCCCAGGAGAGGATAGGAAACTGTCATGCAAGGGAAAAAAAAAATCCAAGTTATTATTTCAACAAAGTGAAAGGAGTTGGAAATTGCTAAGTGATTGTGATCAGCAAAAACAAACACGAGATCCAGAGATGTAGAGGGCCAGATGGGGCCCAGTGCTTTGGCACCTGGGAAGTCACTGGTAATCTCAGCAAGAAAGACATGATTTATTGACAAAATTTTAGCAATGAGAGGGAGGAGGTGACTGAAGAGGAAGTCATAGGAAGTTTTATTTCTAGGCTTCTTCCTCAAGCCCCATGATTTATTTCTTTGTTCATTCAATAATTAGTAAAAATTTATTTTACAGTATAAATAAGATGGTTGAGTGTTCTGCTCTAGAAGATGGATGATGTATTTCCTCCGCAGCACTCCTGCAATATTTTGTGCCTCCTTTTATCCTAACACTTTTACAGTATATTGCATTTAATTTATCCATCATTTAACAATGAGTTTTTTGAGATAAAGACAAGATAAAGATTTCATTGATGTCTTTATTCCAAAAGCTCATCTTAGTGCTTGTTCATAGGGGGCATGCACTGCGCGTGTTTTCTCAAAAGCTGAAAAAGAGTTGTAATTGAACTCACTATACCAATTTCTACAACTCATGGTGACTACAACTTAATAAAGTTCAAAGCGGCAAGCCTACAGCCAGAAACAAGGCCCTGGATTTTACATCTGCTTCTTTCCAACACATGAAAATTATTTTGACATCTTTTTCTCCCAGGGTGATACTTTCAAAATGATTCCTGTCCTGCTTTTCAAATTCCTCAGTGCATTTAAGATTACAGAGTAAAATGCAATCTGAAATATGGATGGTTTACTAGATTGAAACCAACTGGTTGGCCAGTTCCCATAGGGCTTCATAATCTTGGCTGAACTCAGCCTGCAACTGAATGCAATACACTACATGATATGGTGCAGAACAGATGATATAAGGAGCTTCAAATATTCTGTGGAAAATTAAATTAAGATGTAAAATTATTTGGGTAGCAAAATATATTGAAATTTATGTACAATCTTTTATGATACATATTTGGTCATGAACTTTCAGAAGCTTCACTCTACTACTCTATAGTTGAATATAATATACTATACAAAGGTGTCCCATCTGAAATTGTCTTGCATCTATAAAATGTCAAATATCAAACCTTTGAAATTAACAGGGGTCATGTAGGACAATTCTTCCTGTAATAAGAAATTAAAGGATAAACTAGCAACATGAAAAAAAAATCCTATGACCAAATAGACTTGAAAGCTATGTAAGATGAATTAAAAAAAAAGAAAAATTAGTAGAAAACCAGGCACCATAATTTTAAAGGAAGATTTTAGAAATAAATTAATACTGCCCTAACAGAACTTGTAGTCATAATTTTCTATACTCTTAGCTGGGGGTAATTTCTTCCTAAGCGTCCATTATAATGACTGAACAACATGCACATACAATGTGCGACTCTATATCTGACCCATAAAAGATACTAAGTTATTGCCAACTGTGAATATGATCACTAGGAGGCATGGGTGCTTTTGATAAATAGTATTAATGCAAACACTAGTATTTATTTCTGGGACTCATTCAGGAGCAGAGTTTCTACCTTCTTACACATATTCTTTGTAATGACTTCTATGGGATTTCTTGCGATAGTGCATAGGAAGAGCCTCAGTAGCAGGGCAGAACTAGGGTTTAATAAAGAGAACATAGACACTTTCCTGCCATTGCTACCTTCAGCAAGGAAGAACATGGCCAAGTATTGCAGTTTCAAGGATAACTATTTTTCATTGAATTTCTTAAAGAAGTCCCAGGAGCACTTAGTGCTGGAAACTCGTGAAAAGTAACTAGCCCAAATCTTTCTTTTAGAATGAAAATGAATAACTAGGAATGGCTGCTCTGAGAATAACCTGTATCAGAGATAGTCGATCATATTCAAGATCATTTGCTCTAAAGTATGTGGGTTAAACCACATTATCTCTGAAAAAGAAAAATGTGGCATTAAGGATTTATGATCAAGTATTCTAGTACAAATATATTCAGAAGTTCATATTTTAGTAACATGAAATACTGGGAATTTAGCAACGTCTATATAAATTGAAAGATTCCTTGGGAAGGAAAAAGTACCTCAATATGCTCTTAAACTTCAATCCATGTTTTCATGGGAACTTAACTGTAATCCTCTTGGAGGATTTTACAATGGTCTCTGCTTATGCAGGCATACTAGTTATTCGTAAAGACTGAATATAAGACACTAGGCATCATCATCTCTGTGCTTTTTCTCAGGGTACTAAAATGAGTAAGAATCTCAAGGTCAATAAAATAAAAAGTTTCAAAATGCATTATTTCTTTTCTATCATTTAATTAAATTTTTCATTCTATACTCCAATTGAATAATTTCCAGTCTCTCTAACTCAGAAGTTTCAGATTCTTCAAGCATAAGTGCAGTAACATCTTGACTGTTCATCAGTCTTTCTGCTCTTTCCCCTTGTGTTGAATTTGAGCTCCAAGGGCGAAAGGGTCTTTTCACCAGAGAAGCAGTTGTACTTTTCCTCCAACTGTAGTTGAGTCTGAGAAAACAGATGCTTCCAGAAACATCACCATGAAGCTGATTTTACTGATCTTCGTTGCTCCCTGATAGAACCCATCCTAACAGGATGACTGCGCAGTCTTCCAGAACTACATCTTACTCCCAGGCATACTTTTGTAACTAGGATCCCTCTGAAATTCTATCTCACTGTTTCAAAATCACAAGTAACTCATACTCCTTCCTTTCATATAATCACAGAACTGTAAAGAGGCTGACTGACACCGGAACTCACAAGAAGGGAGAGAGACAGACTGAGGCGTGCCTGCATCCGATTCTTCTTTCTTCTTGGCTTCTCTTCCTCTCTTCTCTCCTCTGCATTCATTTTAACTGGTGTTTGCATGGTGAGGAGGATTCTTCAGAACATATGCACATGTAGGCATCCTTCTAATTTTCATGCCTTCAGTTATTAATGTATCATGTGTATGAGACAGCATCTCCAACATCTACTTTCTTGTATCATTTCCGCCTCACCCAGAAGGAGAGTACAGCAAAAAGTCCATGGGAAGTAGAATTAAAAGTTAAGATTATGCTGGAACAAAAACTCTTTTAATCCATGCACAGCTTTTTTTTAATAATACATAGTCTTCACGCACTTTTTGAAGACCCATCATAGTGTGCGACCCGAATCAATAAGATGGGGACTGGGGACAGGATTAAAAATTTGGATTATTGTAAAGAAATATATTTATGATTTGCTCACAAAGCAAATCTGCATCCTTCCTTCCTAAAAATTCTATTCTCTCAAAATATTATCAAGGCTTCATTCTATAGCACTTGTCACGTTATCCATACAAATGGTTTTGATGTAAACTGATCTATGAACCACAACACGTGTCCCAGAGTAGCAGACCCTGATTTCATACTGTTGGCACTTATGACATGTTGGAGAAGGTCACCATCTTGAGGGCCACTGTCCTCAAATTTACGGTGCTAAGCAGCATTCCTAGCCATTATCTACTTGATTTTAAAAGCACCCCCTCCACATTTTAAGAGCCAAAAACAGATGTGACCAGATTATCCCCCAGCACAGCCACAGAAGTGGAAACCCGCAGCAGCTATAATCATCCTAAAGCAACAAGTGATGCTTGTGGAAAGCATCTCAGTATTTTGGTAATGACTTGTTTCTAAGAAGCACTCTGTGGCATTGTCTGCGTGACCTTTTCTGTCTACCCCAGGAGTCAGGGAACAGAGATGATTGGCCCCATTTCTACAGCCAGAAACCGGGAAGTGTTCAGCCTTCTCAATTAAGTCACAGAAATGTACGCTTTGATTTTTCTCACCTGAAAAGTGAAATGCATAATCACTGCTTTTCTTCCTAGGTCTGAAATGGGGCAACCACTGTCGTGCCAGGCTTTCTACTCCACTGTCTCCTTTCTACGCCACAGCCAGCAGCTGTGCAGACAGATTTGTGCTGGTCTGCCTTCAGAAATAAAGACTCTAACCTAAATAAAATGGCAACAAGCCGCATGTTTCATTCATGCAACTGCAAAATTACATGGAATGAAAAATAAATCCCCCCAAAGCCAATAATAATCAGATAGGAAATTTTCATCATGTCCAGACACAATACAATTTTAAAAACACAGATACAAATGTGTCCAACAGGCCTGCCACAGTAACCTTTGTGACACCAATCTGGCCCTTGGAAATGAGTTACAGATACAAGTGTGAATCGTAGGCTCTACAACGTTCCATTCACACAGACTTTAATAACCAAGAAATTACACAAAAACCTGTGAGAGCAGACGACCTCTTAGTTGCTAACACCATCCAATCTGATCCTAACAGGGATCCAGAATAGATGAAACACTGGGAGACAGCTGAGGATGTCCAGAGCATAGAGACCTTCCTGGGAAAGAAAGTCTGCTTTCTTTAGGGAAGAGCATGGCAGTCCATAACCACCGTGGGTGGGCAGTACATGTGTGAAAGTCTAGGGTACAGACCATATACTTTGCATCAACACCTGGAAAAGCATTAGATTTAGATACCGAATAAAGTAAACGTCAATGGGTACTATCTGAGAGTGAATAAGAAGTAGGAGAATTTTTAATTACCTAAAACAAATAAGTCACTAGACAAATAAGTTCATAGAAATTAAAATTGAGTCATATTACAGCAATTTTAAAGTGATGTACATTATTGCTTCAAGCTGTATGATAATCAAAGTATGTGAACAATGATTTAATACCACAAACAGCACATAGATTCATGATGACTCATGTTTGTAGCAAGCTAGCATAGACTGTCCTACTCAGGATATGTGAGAAGACTGTTAGCTGAACATTCAATATACTGAAAGAAATCATTTGTTACCACTACTTTAGTAGTCAGAGTTGCATGCGTTCAAATAGATTTCTTGCTGAAAATTTGATTTTTTGACAAGGAGCAGATTCAACATAATTGCCCCAGTGTCATTTAACATAAATAAATGCTTTAAAATGAAATCTTGAAGAGTGCAGTGAACCAAAGTTAATCTCCTCACGAAAAACTGAAAATTTTTGTAACTGAAAGAAAGGAATAAAATCTTCAGTCCGAAGCCGGACATGCGTGATTCTGGAAGATCTGCAGTGCCCTCTGCAGGTTATCTGAACAATGTCATACACTTAAAATGTATTATCCCAAATTTATTCAGATGATTTCTAGAGCATAAAAATAACTTATTAGGGCTTTATTTTTTAAAGCATTGCATTTTCATCACATGACTGTGATTTTCCAATACAAAAAAGTAATCACTCATATTTCTACCATCCACAGACAATTAATATTAACTATTTACATGCACATTTTTTTTAAGATTTACTAATTTTTGTTGGAAAGGCAGATTTACAGAGAAGAAGATGCAGAGAGAAAGATTGTACATCTGCTGGTTCACTCCTCAAGTGGCTGCATCAACCAGAGTTGATCCGATCCGAGCCCAGAGCTTCTTCCAGGTCTCCCACGCAGGTGTAGGGTCCTGAGGCCTTGGGCTGTCCTCGACTGCTTTCCCAGGCCACAAGCAGGGAGCTGGTGGGAAGTAGAGTGTCAGGACATGAACCAGTGCCCATATGGACTCCTGGCAGATGCAAGATAAGGATTTAGCCACTGAGCCATCACTCCGGGCCTACACATATATTCTTGATTGCATATTCAGGTATACACAAGCTTTTGTATTTATATTTATTTTCTTCCTGCAATACTCTGTAGATATTTTGTCAGGAATGATTTGGAGGAGTTGTAGACTTTTTACATAATTCTTTTTTAAGATTTATTTATTTTTATTGGAAAGTCAGATATACAGAGAGGAGGAGAGACAGAGAGGAAGATCTTCTGTCTGATGATTCACTTCCCAAGCGGCTGCAATGGCTGCAGCTGAGCCAATCTGAAGCCAGGTGTCAGGAGGTCTTCCGGGTCTCCCATGCAAGTGCAGGGTCCCAAGGCTTTGGGCCGTCCTCGACTGCTTTTCCAGATCACAAGCAGGGAGCTGGATGGGAAGTAGGGCTGCCCCGATTATAACAGGCGACCATGGGATCCTGGCACGTGCAAGGCGAGGACTTTAACCATTATACTATCGCACCAGGCCCCTTTTTACATATTTCAACAGGCTTTGCAAAAAGGTATTTTATTGACAAGTTACCATTTCTTATAAGAATTTTTCAGTGAAAAGAGACCCTTCACCACCACTCAAAAAAGAATGAAAAAAGTAGGAAGAATTCAAATATGACAAAACAATACTCAATAGCCACTGAAGGGCGTGTTTACAAGCTGTAAAACTGTGAACTCTGTGACTCTTCAAAATAAAAATACAATAATGATGTTCAGAACAACTTTCCAAAGTTGTCATAAGCATTAGATATCTGAGATTAGTATCCACACTGTTAATCTAGAGTGGTGAACCAAAAATAATACTGCCAGGGCGGTGATATTAAAATAGTATTAAATTTCAGTTAGCCGGGTAATTGGCTTGGTTGCTGTAAATGTTTATGACCTTATTTACCCTAAAAGCTTTATGCTTGAGAAAATGAAAACACATTTGGTGTGTTGGACACTGGTCCAAATTGGAGGTTTCTTTTTTCTCTAAACAAGGCCCGATTTTTTTTTTCATTGCTACAACTACAACAAGACTTTAATGATGCCAAATGGCTATGAATTCTCTTTATAGCAATTTGTAATTTACACATAAAAATTTTATACTTTTATGGGGTGCCAGGGGATGCCTCCGTGCCTGTGTACATTGTAAATTGCGCCATCGGGGCTAACAAATGTGCCTCTTCACAAACTAGTATTTCTTTTTGAAGAAAACATTCAAAACCCTTTCTTCTCATTGGTTTTTTTTTAAGTAATTATATTCTTAATCGCCATCAACCTTAAATAAGATTTTAAACAATCTGCAACAAAATCCAAATGTTGACACACTAGGTTCTCTACTTACAGGTTGGGTTCTTTAACATATGCTCAAGTGATGGTAATTGTCTTTTCTCTTTTGGGAAAATGCAGTCGTAGGAGTCTCTGCCAGAACCTTATAGCAACCCAAGTGGAGCCAGGTTTGGTTTTCCCTTTATTTATTGATATTCTAAGACTCATTTGTTTAAAAGGAAGAGTCACAGGAAGAGTATGGGCAAAAGGGTTGAGGGAGGAAACAGAGAGAGATCCTGCATCCACAAGCTCATTCCCCAAATGGCTGCCAGAAGCCTAAAATTCCATCCAGGTCTCACACCAAAATGACACGGAACTAAGTACCTGGGCCATCTGGATCAGAAGCAAACAGGTAGGGCCTGAGCCAGCACTCAGACCCCAGATGCCAGCTTCTAAACAGTGCTTAAGCCACTGCAGCATAATAGCATAGCACCATCCCCTGCTCTCTCTTTTAAGCAGAGCATAAATTACTAGCAATAGTGACCATTACAGTAAGGCCAGGCTCTCCTTTTAAGTGGAGACTGGATAAGAAGATGTTCTCAGCCCCGCATGACTACAATATTAAGTAAAATATTCTCAGAATCTTGAAACATATTTTATTTGGGTACAGTACTCTTAAGCTTGTTATTTTTAGAAAATCATACCCTGATATGGGCAGAAATTAAGAAAAATAGCAGTCACAATGTATTTCAATCTTTTACCTCATTAAATAGTTTTTTAAAAGGGAGATATGACTGCTTAGGATATTCATTGAGGATAATATAAAAGAGTTTTAAATCTATAAAAGTACATTTGACTATAAGTGTTTCTAGAAAAATCTACTCTGTGAATGTCAAGAGATGAGAAATCGCAGTTATTGTGACTCGTAACATGTATGATACCAAATGTGTGTGTTTTCCTCCCATCATACATTTTCCCTACCCAAGACACCTGTAGGCATGCTGCAATTCAGTTCACTTCTGACACTAACTTTGGGTAGTTAGTGTCAGATTCTCAGATTTAAGGCTCAGTCCCGCGGAGTTTTCATCATTAGACATCAGTCACAAACATCAGATGCCCAGATTACTCACATCTCTTCTGACCTGATTACAAACTGCAGGCTCCAACACACCTGCCCCTGTGTTAACTGGCTTAGAGAAACAGCCCACAGAACTCAGGAAAAAAGTTTACTTACTGTTACCAGCTTATGTAAAAGGGTAAAACACAGGAACAGTGAAATGGGAGAGAAGCAAAGGCAAGGTCAGGAGTAGAGGATGCAATCTCAATTCCTCCATTGGACAAGCTGCTCTCTCAGCATCGTGATGTGTTCACCAGCACCAACATTCTTCAAACCCTGATGTTTAAGGTGTTCATCTCATGGGCATCAGATTATTAAGTCAGGTTTCCTAGGAATGTTCAGATGGAGCTGAAAATGTCATCTTCTAGTAAGATTTGGTCTTTGTGGTAGCCAATCCCCATGCTATGGCTACTTGGGAGTCAATAGAATCACCTCAACAGACCAAGAAGAGGCTCCTATCACACCAAGAAAGTGCCAAGGAAGGTAGCAACTGGGTCAGGTTTAGAAGACAAAAGAGCAAATATTTTTTCTGATAAACTGGTGTAGAATCAACTGAGTCAGGATTTTTTTTTCTAAAACATGATCTGTAAATAGATAAATAAACTGTACATAGATACAGGTTGTTTTTTAAAAACAAAATCTGTTGGTAACAAGCATACCAACATAAGCATTTAGTAAGATTAGCATTTCTTGGGGTGATTATCATTCACTTCACCACTGAAGTTGAACATAGAGCTATTCTGATTTTGATATTTAGTCATTAATTTTCATAAAGCATCCACAAGTGCATAACTTGAGGCAATGTAGTCCCATTGGTGCTTATTATTGGGAGCTGAGCATTTTGAGGGGGAGGTTGTTAGCATGAGCCCATAGTATACCATGCAGTTATTGGTGTTGATATCATGAAATAAAACACATCATTGTTCCAGGAGGCTGAAAGGATAAATTATGCAGTCGAGCACTGATGATATTAATTCACTCCAGATGAAGTTCTAAGCCCTGGATCCCATAGATAGATCATCTGTGAAGGCAGCTTGATTTCACTAAACACAACTCAAAGAGATGGTATTTTCTTATTTAATATGACTGCAAGCCAGTGAGCCAAGAAAGTATGATAAATTTAGAAATACAGACTCAACAATAAAACAATTAGATGAACATTAAATGGATAAATGATGCTGTCCCCTTGCAAAGTACTGTTTAAAGCCTTTTAGTGTCAGCCTACGGAGGAATCAGCACTGGAGTAATCTAGAGCTCTGTGCTTATTTCCACTGCTCCATATTTGTCTCAATCAAGGAAATCACAATAAAAGGCTGAAGTTTTCAAGTTTTCAGATAATATGAAACTAAAAAGGTGAGAAATTCAGAATGAAAACAAAAACAAGCAGAAAATCTCAACATCTAAAAGTGAGTGAAACTGAATTAGGTAAAACTGAATGGGACAGTATTAGATCCCATACTTGAGTCCAGAAGGAAATAAAATCATTTTGTTGCTTGACTAAGCTATTGACTAATAAACAAGAGAAGTCATGGTCTTACTAGCTAGTCACACCAAGAATGTCATTAACTGGACATGCATATTGTAAAACCTGTAGAACCTTCTGTAGCATGGGTCCAGAAATGGTTGAAAAGGTCAGAATGAGGTCAGACAGTGACTTGATCCCAAAAGGGACAGCTGGATAGTCTAAGGGTATATTTGTCACACACCAGCCAACTTAGCAGGGAACGTCATCTGAGGAAGTTACAGGTGATATATGACTGGGAAGTCAGGACAGGTTACAGAAATAGGAGTTCTAATAATGAGAGAAATTCCTTTAATGGGAAATTTTAAAGAAGAGCTGGATATAGTCCAAATAAAGAATGCTAAAAGGAGATAATGACTATTGCACTCATTGGTGTATGGGTTTTAACTGAGCCATTTCTCTGTCAGTCACTACAGGAAAAATATCCTCTTACTCTAAGCTTCTCAAACATCTTGAAAAAATCATCTCCAAATCCCCAAAAGAAAGCTACAATGTTAAAATAAATACATATTGTATTTTTAAAGTGGGCTATAATTCAGTACTTTTTAGAGATACAGAAACTTTAATATGGGATGTGAATAGAATTTGTTGGTGTTTAATATGATATCTAAAGCAAAAAAGTCTTTGTATAGCCATAGTCCGGTGAAGATGAGGATTCATAACCTAGGCCATTTTAACAGCTATGAAGGAGCAAGTCTGCAGAAATCAGTCTAGGGTTTTACAGTTGGGTCAGAAACATCAGATGTCAAGATTCAGAAGGAGTAAGGAGAAGTCTGAGCATCCTACCCTGACTTCTAAATCTTAGATCTTGAACGTGGTTTGGAAATAGTGGGTGATTCAAAGGATACTTGAGAAACTTGAGACACGTGGCTGCACTCAAAGATCCCAAATCTGAGAACACGCTGCAATTTCAAATGTGCAGATACTTAATTCTTCCATCCATCAAAAGTGGCTTATGCAGAAGAGAATATGGATCCACATGACCCCAAAGAGATGTAGAACCAAGGAGACAGGCTTGGCGCCCCTTCAGTTTGGTATGTTCTGGGTGAACTGGAGCCTGGAGAGAAGAGACAGGAGAAATGCAAAAGTGTCCCCCAAAATAATAGGGTCTCCTATTTTGAAAAATGACTGTTTGTTTCACTATTAACATAACAGAGACACAAAGATGAAATGTTGAATATAACTCTGGAGATGAATTCTTCATTTATTATAAGGACATATTTTCTAATGATTATCTGAAAACATAATTATACAGTTGACTGAGAAAATAGCTAGGTTGGCATTCTTGAAGACTAGATTAACACTCAAACAGTGTACTGTCAGAGAGGAGTCAAGCACGAAGTGGGTGGTTGCACGGAGTTGCACTTAAATAAATGTGCCTTCCAAGGTTTATTTTATGGGTTGTCATGGACATACAGAAATAGATGAGAAGTAATTCAAAGTAATCTTTAGAATAATTGTCATGGCAAATATGGAGCACCCAGAAGGATTAAATGCAGTTGGTTTTCTAATCTGTTGCTGAAAAAGCACAATCATAAATATCTGATATAATTAAAGGGATATGCAAAACTACATGACAGAGATATTGATAAATTCCTACTATGGCTCCATTCAGGGAAAGAGTAGGGGAATTGTGGTGTGGCACTCTTTGATGTTAATTTCAAGACATAATTTCAACATTTGAAATGCGGTAATGAGTGTGAATTAAAGCATTTTGATTAGGTGCAACTGAGAAAGTGGAAAGGGAACACATTGGCCTTTGTATTTGGACCAGGAAGTCTCCAATCAGCATTTCTTGTTTCACAACAGCTAAAGGAGAGATAGGGAGAAAATGGCTTTCCTCCAACAATTGAATAAAAGTCCTGGGTTTTTCTAAAACTAGACAAACTTGGGTTTGGTACCTATTTCTGAACAATTAATTTGACCATTGTATTGCAATAAGATAGTGATTTTAAACGTCTGTCTTGGTGTGTTTGGGGTTGCTATAGAAGAATGCCACAGACTAGATCATTTATAATGAACAGAAACTTTCCAACTGAAGAATCTGGAGGCTGGGAATTTCAGTATCAAATGCTGACGAGGGCCTTCTTGTTGGGTCACCCCATGACAGAAGGCAAGGAAGAGCAAACGAGAATAAAATATAAATAAATAAAAACTGGAGTGAGTCCTTCAGTTTGGGGCTAATAATGACATTCATATAATAATGACAGGAATCCATTCATAAAAATGGAGTCCTCATGACAAAACACTTGTTACAGATCAAACATTGCCCTTTGAGGATCAAATTTTAGAGAAGTAAATTTTGGGGATACATTTAAGCCTGGAATACCTTCTAAGCCTGAACCAATGACCATCTCAGAGAATGTTACTTAGAGGCTCCCTTGAGCAATCAACTCACAACATGAACATTGAAATGGGGCTAAAGATGCTACACAAGAGCAAATCTATGTACATCTGCCCATTCATGGATTAGTAGCTTAAATCTCCACGTTATCCAAAAGCATGTAAGTACAACATAAGACTGTCCACCTGGCTCTATTAAGCACAGTGGGGAATAATGTTTAATTCCAGACTAGAAAATGCACCCAAAATAGACTGTCTTGGTAGTACTGAAAAACACTAGCATCCAGATACTGCTATGTTTCAGTAACTCCATGAATTTTACTCATTGACATCAACTTAATTTTTTCTGTTCTTTCTGTGCCACTAAGAAGTCCCCAGGGGATGGGCGGAAATTTTGAGAGCTTCATTGCAATTATTGTTGCTAGGAAACAACATCATTGGCATGGGCTTTGAGACACCGTGTGAAGTCACTGCTTCATAAAGGAATATCTTCAGTAAATAGGCTGTTTGGGTGTGAGTAAATTGATATTCTCGTTCTGTGGCAAAATGTTCTTGTGTAAACTGCGAATAACAATGTATGCAGAGACATTTGGTCTTTGTTTTGGCACCAAATACCATCGTTACCCCCAAGAGAACTCAAATTTCTACTGAAAGAGGAGGGAGTAATCTTTTTCTTCTCAAATCATCTATAATTATCTCAGTGCCTTAATACACTTTAGTTAAAGTGCAAGGGAACCTGGATAGTAGCAAACACCATTGATACTATGCTTTACACAAAAATGTTTAATCAATGAATTAGGCTCAGTTAGTATAAGTGACTAACCAAAATAATTAATAATAAAATAGGATAATTATATTAATATACATATAAATAGTTATGTGAAAATGGTCATTTTGTGCTCGCTCTCTCAAAAAAAAAAAATTTATTTGAATACAAGTACTACAAGCATAACTGACTTAGTAGCTGCGATGACCAGTCAGGAACTAATGGAAAGGTAGCATATACATTACTGCTACCCTGGGCAAAGCAGAGAGTCACTTCCCGAAGGAGACACAGTGGGGCAACGTGAGGCTTCATCAGGATACTTAGAAGAGCGCTCAGTGTAAAACTTGTGATATTTTTATTCCTTGAATTTTTCATTTGCTAATGGATAACTAAACATGGAAAATCAAACTCTGTATAGGGAAGAATATAATCTTCTAGCTGTTTTATTGTATAGAGTGGTGACATTGTACAATTATATTGAAAAAGTATATATATATTTTTTCCAACAAAAATAGCTAAATCTGCAGCTTTTTGTCTTTAAACCTTGTCTGTCTCTTGTAATGCACTGCTTGTTAAATAATAGAAATAGTAGTGCAAATCTCTATCTTGTGTGAGAATGTTTTAGTGTTTCTACAATAAGGATGAAACCTACTTTAGGATTGAGATCAATTTTATACAGTTATCTTAGTTCATTAAGTTTCTGTCTATTCACATTTACTCAGTGATGTCATTTGCTTTGTTAAAAATATAATGAAATTGTATAACATCAAGTACCATTTTAGCATTTGCATAGATAATCATATAATTTTGTCTTCTTAAATGTGATAATAAATGTTACTAAATTTTCTAATATTGAATCACTTATATCCAATGAACTGAACTGGTTAGGATTTATTGTTTAAAGTCCTGCTGAATTTTTTACTAATATTTTCTGCTTATTTTATGAAAATAAATGTTTTCCCACTTAGCCTGTTTTAGAACTACGTTTCTATAATTTTTTTTTGCATAGTCCCACTGTTTCTAAGGTGGTTCCCTTATTTTATCTTAACTATTTGTCTTGCATAATTTATTTCACTGTAATTTTAAGTTATTAATTTATTTGAAAGACGAAATTACAGAGAAAAGAGAGACAGAGAGAGAGAAAGATCTTCCATCTGCTCCAAATGCCAGCAATGACCAAGGTTGGACCAGGCCTAAACTGCCCATAAGGAATACCTGTACTGCAGATAATGGCTTAACCCTCTGCATCACAACATCAGGCCCTCATTGGAGTTCTAAAGAATAATTTCCTCAAACAGGTGTAAATTCTCACTATACTAATTAGCCCCCTATAGATGATTTTATATCCAGTAGGTAAAAAGTTTCATAGATTCTTAGAGATCAGCAAGAATATCTAAAAGTAAACCTCTTCTACCTCAGTTGCGACATACACGTGGGTTATTTTTGCTGGATCAGTCCCTGAATATGGAACATTACCCATTTGGACTGAGGACAAGTTCCAGAAGGAGATGGTTTGAAGACAAATAAAGTAAATGAAACATTGCAATAAATAATCATTAACAGAGTAGCAAGATAAAAACGTTAAGAATGCTTAAAGCAGCACAGTTAAGAGAGTTTTTTTTAAGCAACAAAAATGTAGGGAACGGGGGGAGAACAGTTTAAACTTTGTTCCCATTGTGGCAGTGATGGTGATTCCTTGGCACTTACTTAGCATTGAGCTCCTGAATTTTAAACAATGTTTTATCCTCTGAGATGTTACTGGCTTTAGTCGAAAGTAGGGCAGCATGATATTTACTATAAAAAGATTAAATGGTTACTTCTGAAACGTAAGACCTAGTTAATTCTGTTGTAAAAGAAATAGTTTGATGCTTTATTCCCCAAGGTAAATATAAGTAGAAAATAAAATGAAGAAAAATATTTCTCTCTAGATGATAAAATATGTTCTTAAATTTTACTTCAATGGGTTTTACATTTTCAAGCACATACAACATTGTTCTTATGCAAGTCACTCTGATACTTAGCCATGCATGTCCAGCGAAAACCATGGCAATTGGTACAGAGTGGGAGGAAGAAGATGATAGACCATGGCCCTAGAGTCTTCTGTGCTAACATGAAGGCAAATCTACTTCTATTTGCAATTCTCTACACATCTTCCGAAATGAAAGTTGTCTATCTTAACTATGAAGATACAAAATAATGATCAAGAAGTCATATAATTGCTAACAGTTCCATTCACATGTTAGCTATAATAATATTAACTATAACCAAAAGCATGAATAGAACCTTGCCTAATTGTCTAAAAGAAACATACTTACCAGGTCTTGAGTCTTTACAGGTATTAACAAATTTGATGTTTTTCATACTTCACTCCTGTATCCCTTCTGTGTTATAAAATGTGAGCTCAATTGTTATTTCTTGTTTCTATAATTGTTACTGATAAACGGTGCATGAACTAAATCCTTTTCCAGGAACCTGGAATGCAGCCATCCACCAGTTTAACCAGAGTGACCTATGCTCGTCACAATGAGAAGAAATATGCAATAGTGTCATCAAATAGCACTACGTGCTCTGCAGTTATGTCCACCCAAACCAGATGCAGCCACTACCACCCATCAAAAACAGCACTCGCCACTAGCCCTAAATATCAATCTAATCTAAACTAATTCCTTCTTGTCATAGTTGTTGGGGAATTTTTCCTTCTAGCTCTCACTTTGTCTTTGAAAGGAATGTCTAGATCACCTGTATTCAATTATGCTACATTTCCTTGTTTCAGATGGTTATACAACTGATGACATTGAGTTTTATTGGAATGGAGGAGAGGGGGCCGTAACAGGAGTCAATAAAATTGAACTTCCTCAGTTTTCAATTGTCGATTACAAGATGGTATCCAAGAAAGTGGAATTTACAACAGGTGAGGACATCTTAGTCTAAAGGAATCCAGGATGCTGGGAAAGCAACGTGATGCTTTCAATCAGATGATCTGATTGTTTTCTTCATTTTTTTTTTCTATTTAGGGGCGTACCCAAGACTCTCTCTAAGTTTTCGCCTGAAAAGAAACATTGGTTACTTCATTTTGCAAACTTACATGCCTTCTACATTGATTACAATTCTGTCCTGGGTATCTTTTTGGATCAATTATGATGCATCAGCTGCAAGAGTCGCACTAGGTAATTAATTCCCAGAGTTGCTTAGGGCTGGTGAACTTTGCCTTCAATCAAATAACCACTGTTAGCAATTATAGGCAAGAACTTTCTAACAACCAACCAAAGAATTAGATTACCAAGAAGTACTAACATACAAAAATTTAATATAAGCATGTTTACAATGATTATGCTATAATATCTTCTTGGAATTTTACCCCCACCCAAAATGAAGTACACTTCACACTATTAAAATTTCTTTGTGGAATATATTTAAATTCTCATTGCATAAACTTTTAACAAAAATGGTGGCATCCTTGTTAGCACCTGTTTTTACAGTAGAAAATATTTATAAAATACCATTTTCAGTGCCTGGCACGGTAGCCTAGTGGCTGAAGTCTTCGCCTTGAACACACCAGGATCCCATATGGGCACTGGTTCTAATCCTGGTAGTCCTGTTTCCCATTCAGCTCCCTGCTTGTGGCCTGGGAAAGTAGTCAAGGACATCCCAAAACCTTGGGACCCTGCACCCCATGTGGGAGTCCCAAAAGAAATTCCTGATTTTTGGCTCCAGATCGGCTCAGCTTGCAATCACTTGGGAAGTGAGTCATTGGATGGAAGATCTTCCTCTCTGTCTCTCCTCCTGTCTATATATCTGCCTTTCCAATAAAAATAAATAAATATTTTTAAGTGTCATTTTTAAATGGATTTTAAGAGAGTCAAATAAATAATAATAAGCCATATCAATTGTTGGGAAAGACTAACCTTTAAATATTAACTAAAATGAAATAATACTAACAGGGAATCTTATAATTTGACTCATTATATTAATAATGCACAAGTAATACATCAGCTATATTAATTATCTATGCAAGTCGAAACTTTTTAAAAATTATTTCCTTGGTGGAACAAAATGCAGAGCTAACTTTCCATGGTTGACTAATGGCTGGAAGCTAAAAACTGTGGTTAAGACTTTAGCAGTTTCCATGGACACTTTAAGGTGTATCTGGTGAATAGGATCACATTCTCATTTACTTCATTTTTTTGGTTGTCATATTCAAGGATTTATTCTATTTCTCTCTCTCTCTCTTGCTCACACACTCACACAGAGTTCATCATTTTTGGCTAACACATTGCAACTTTCATGAAACTGCTGAACTGGATTAGTTGAAGCTCAGCTATCACATCTTGTTACATTTAGCCTGTCTGTTTAAAAAATTAAAAACATAAATACAGTTAGTGAATTTGTTAATGTATTATTTACTTATTTTAAACTCATTAGCTAGACTCGTGTTAGGTAACATTCCAGCCCATTCAAATTCACCACTGATTTGAATTATTTCAATTTATTGTCTGTTAGTACACTTCTTTATATCTATTCCTCAGTTACAATGGAGCAAAAACACAAGTTTGAGCCTTATGCCCTCAGGAGAGTAAATAGAGAATCTCCCAAATGGGGCTCCTACATTATAATTCACAAGACCAGTCTAATCTGCTCCCTCCATCCAGTCTTTGTGTTTCCTTGCTCCCCAGGAAGCAAGATGTAGCACGGTTCAAATGCCAAGAGAAGCTGGCCGGTTCTTGCCCACTCCTCTATTTTCTTGGCATTCTCTCACCCCTAAGAATGCCTCCCAAGAACACAAAATACAAAAAGCCCTGCCTGCTGAAGGACTAGTCCTCTGTCCCACTGTCACTCCAGCTTTGCCTGGGCAAATGGCCACCTCCGAACTTATCACCAATGAATTCAATTTGGCTGAGTTCTGTTTCTGCATCTCTTTCCTAACATTTGCTTCCCAACTTTTCTGAGTCACATTCTTAACCTCAGCCATCAAATCAGACAATTTGTACATTAGAATAATCTGACTGGAAAATTAATAAACTATGTGCCGCCATTCTTTCACTGGGCTTTCTGCCATTATTTTGGTTGACTTTTCTTCGTCCATACTGTCAATTTCAAACTTCCTGTTATTTCTATCTTTCTTCCTTCCTTCTTGTCCTGTCTTCCTTTAGTCTCTTTTCTTTCTTCTTTTCCTTCCTCCTGCTTTCATATTCTTTCTTCCTTTTTCTTCCTCAAACAGCATAACACAGAGAAATTGATATCTTGTATCCTCTGTTTCACTCCTCAAATGCCCAGAACAGATGTAGCTGGACCACACCAAAGAGCCAGGAGCTAAAAAATCCATCTAAATCTCTCCAAGGGATGGCAGAACACCAAGTCCTCAGAATAACATCTCCTCCCTTGCTGTCTTTAGTTTAAAGAACTTTCATCAAATTCAAAACATTCTGTTCTCATCTCCATACTTATTTTAAATATGATTATTTGACAATCTTATTTATTTATTCATTCACTTATTTACTTATTCGTTTATTGCTCTTCAGTTGCATATATATAAAGGAGAGACAGAGAGAAAAATCTACCCATTGATTCACTCCTCAAGCAGCTGCAATGGCCAAAGCTGCACTGATCTGAAGCCAGGAGCCTCTTTTGGGGCCCCACGTGGGTATAGGATCCCAAGACTTTGGACCAGCCGCGACTGCTTTCCGAGGCTACAAGCAGGGAGCTGGATGGGAAGCCAGGCCACCAGGATTAGAACCGGCATCCAAATGGGAGCCAAGTACGTACGAGACCACTACTTTAGCCACTAGGCTACCGGGTTGGGCCCTACACAAATATTTAATATTAGTATTGCAGTTCAAACTGCACAAGATTCCAATTTTTTTCACATCTTTCTTTTCCAAATTATCGTTGCCATCATCAACACAAAATATGTATTATTCAGCCACACAAATGTTAATGGACACGAAGGAAAGTTACACCGTTGTCTTTCCAATATGCATCCTCTGGCTAATGGTGCAGCGCATTCCTGCCATCCTGGCAGCAGTCAGGAAATGCTGTCTCAAGCTTAACAATGGCTACTTCAGCGAAGCCTTGTGTGTCTTGTTTCATAGGAATCACCACGGTGCTGACAATGACAACCATCAGCACTCACCTCAGGGAGACCCTGCCAAAGATCCCTTATGTCAAAGCAATTGACATCTATCTGATGGGCTGCTTTGTGTTTGTGTTCCTGGCTCTGCTGGAATACGCCTTTGTAAATTACATCTTCTTTGGAAAAGGTCCTCAGAAAAAGGGGGCTGGCAAACAAGACCAGAGCGCCAATGAGAAGAACAAACTGGAGATGAATAAAGTCCAGGTAAGGAGCTAAGCGTCCCAAATATTATTTTCCCTAAGTGTATCAGCAGCATGCTGTCACGGGCACTCATAAAAGGAAGAATAGTTACAAATATCAGTTTTTCTTGCTCAGATTTAAGCAACCCTTCATTTGACAGTTATGGATGCTGAGCATTGAAGAAGTTAGACTGCAGGTTATAAGCACATGGCTAGATAAGCCTGAAGCTCAACTCCAAGTCCATTGCTACTTATTTGGAACAAATAAGTAAAATCAAATGCAAGAGAATAATTCCAGATTGGCTTGGTAAGTAAATGAGAGAGGACCAAGTTGGATTTTAAGGTGAGAGGAGAACTTGCAGTCCGGTGATGACACCACTGCTGACTGGAATCAAAGGACCCGAATCCAACCTGCACTCCTACCACTTGATGACTTGATGACTTGGGAAAAGTCAACTCATGCTCCTGTGGCTTTTGCTTCCAGAGTCCCCAACCATAAAATAGACTCGACCATTGTATACTTATCACACAAAGTCACTGTAAGGAATAATATTTTAATGTCTAACATTTAATACAATACCTGGAACTCAAGTAGTATTAACCCACTAATATGAGATATTGTTATTATTTTTATGTTGCTTTTCAATGGTACATCTTGTGATCTTTAGCCAAAGCATAGAATAAACCAAATAATTCATAGTCTGTTTATCATGTTAAAATATTTCTGTAGCATGCACCTCTGTGCCATTTTCTCCCAAAATCCATTTATTATTACATATATTGAGATGCTGTGTATAACACAGGTTGTTTTGACAATAGCAGCTGAGGTGACAGTTCATATATTTGTTCATTTAGGCACTGTTCTGGGCGTTATGGACATTATTCTGCCTGAGACAAGGTTTCTTTAAGTAAATTCTAAGCAGAAAGATAAGCAATAAACACACAAACCTGTATTAGGAGGATAATTTCAGGAACTAGTAGGTACTGAGAGAAAAACACAATAGAGAACTGGTAAAGAGAATAATTTGGGTTGGATTCAAAAGGAAGCTTCAGTAAGGTGACAGGAATGGCCTGACACCTACATGATGAGAAGCGGGTAAATACACCAAACCCATTTTAAGCCAAAAGAGCAAGTTATAAGGCTCTGAGGCAGCATTTGCTCTGCGTGCTATAGTACTGAGAAAAGATCGCAGCAGCATAACCACGGAGAGGAAGCAGTATTAATATGAGATGTGGTTGGATGGTTAAGTGGAAACCAAACTATGAATTCTCATGATTTGGTCAGTATGATATCAAGATGGGACCAAATACTGTGAGGTGATTAGAAAGTCACAGGCAGAGAACACAGAAAGTCAACCACATGGTAAAATTCAAAGCAATGTATCTAAGTAGGTCTTGTATTTATTTATGTATTTTGTTAGTTTGGGAGGCACTGTGTTTGACTCTATGGGAGAAGCAGTAGACATGATGCTTGTGCTCCAGGATGCTGGGATTGTGTTTGAGCGAGGTGGATGCCCTGAGGTTTGATTACTTACCTAACCTTTGTCTAAACTCTGGAGGAATAGTAGGCTGGTGGTTATGGGTGTTTTGTTTTGTTTGTTTCCTGCTTGCTATGTGTTGACAACGTTAGCTAGTGGAGAGTGAAGTCTATGATTGCAAAGGGGAATGAAAACATGTCCCTGTAAAAATCAGGGGAAAAAAATAACTAAAAAAGAGAATGGGTAGGGAATTCAGGCATGGAGGCATAGGGTAGAAAATATTGCTATACTTCAAAATCTCTATGATGAAATACATAAAGTTGGTTCACTTTCTTTACAATTTTTTTAAAATTAGGATTGTACTCAAATAAGGCAATCAAAATGAACAAATGCATGAGACAATTAGCTTTAAAGAAAAGTGTTTCTCATTGCCTGACTATAACCCTACCCAAAGCCACCACTTTCTTTCTCTGGCTCTCCATTTCCCCTGTCTGCTAAACTTGGTGTTGTTATGAGAAATAACTGAGAGAAATCACACAGTTTGAATCAGCAAACAGTGTTATCCACAAAAACAAAAATAGCAATAACTTCCTAAACAAAAAAGTAAAAAAAAAAAAAAAATGTGGAAGGTCTGTGGATAATGGGGAATCTAGATAGCATGGAGAAAAATTGCCTCACTGAGGAATGTGATGATACCAGGCAGGGAACAGATGAGTAGGGGTCAGGTTCAGTCATCTTTCTCTCCTCAACCAACTCAAGGCTTAACACTGCTAACTGCATCACTAAATGCCTTACAGGGAGTGCTGAAGGCCAAGGACTGTGAGGGTCCTCTTTCAGCAGAAAGTACATGGGCTTTAATTTAGACAGATGTGGGTCCTAATGGCAGGTCTAGCATCTATTCACTAACTGAGTAAATTGGAACCAGTTTACTACCTAGGTTAAGCTTCATCTATATGAGGCTAGAATGAAGATTGTTTGCAAGTATTTAGCAAGTAATAAATATGAAACATTTATTGTTATGATACACTTGGGGCAAATGCTATAGAAGTCTCAATTCTCTAGTCTGGATATAAGTACCTCCTGTCATCTCTGCTGTCATCTCTCTTTCCCTGCCTTTCTTTTCTGTTTTTCTTTCTTTCTCTGTTGTTTTCTTTGCCTCCCTCTATAGGTTCCTTTATCTCTCCTTCCATCACACTCATGCATTGCCCTATCATGTGCTTTCAACAGCATGTTCTGAGATTAATCCCATTTGGAATCCTTTCTGGACCGTTACTGTGAGGGACCAGGCAAATCACAAAAGCCTTGAGCACAGCTGCCCTTAAACTACCTCATCCTTATTCGCTATGTTCCTTCTGCAATATATAATCAGCTTAAAGCCAAAAATGGCTTCATTGTGGGCTCTTATTTCAGGTAGTTCCAATAGTATATGTGGACACCGCGTAAGAAGAGCAGGTGTCACTAGAATTGCAGGAACAACAGTGGGGAATCCAGTCAAAGTGGAACCAGACCTATCTTTTGACTCTTTAATCCCACTTTCTGCCATTTTACCTGGGGAAATCATGCACCAAGATTGAACAAAGTGTTATGCCTTCCAGACTTGATTATAAGAGTAAAGCAAGTGTTAACATTTACCAATTATAATTTTTATATGTTATTAGTAAGCGACATTACAAATGAGTATCTACCAACATTGAAAATATGCCAAGCTTTTAACTGACAAGTGCAAATGACAAAGGAAAATGTACAGATATATGAGTATTTCTAAGACTACATGAACAGGGGGCAAAATGGAAGATGAGATCACAAAGTTTCTTGCTTTAACTGTTCCTTTTATAGTGAAAAGAAGTGTATACAAACATGAATATCACACACACACACTGCATCACTGCTTTGTGAGTGGAATCAGATGGAAGAGTGATAGGTGGATGCGTGGCTGGAGTGATGGAGTGATGGATGGATGGATGAATGGATGAATGGATGGATGGATGGGATGGATGAACAGCCCCAGACAGGAGAGAGTTCCTCCAAAAAACACATAGAGCCAGTTGTCCAGCAAGGCAGTAGCTTGGCAGACCGTACAAGATGTCTCAGTAAAAAGTTAATGATGGCATTTGGCGTCCCAGCAGCTGTGTCTGACCATCTGACCATGTCCTTTCTCCGTCAGGTCGATGCCCATGGCAACATTCTCCTCAGCACCCTGGAAATCAGGAATGAAACGGGTGGCTCAGAAGTGCTCACCAGCGTGAGCGATCCCAAAGCCACCATGTATTCCTATGACAGTGCCAGCATCCAGTACCGCAAGCCCCTGAGCAGCAGAGAGGGCTATGGGCGTGCCCTGGACCGGCATGGGGTGCCCAGCAAGGGGCGCATCCGCAGGCGAGCCTCTCAGCTCAAAGTCAAAATCCCGGACTTGACTGATGTGAATTCCATAGACAAGTGGTCCAGAATGTTTTTCCCCATCACCTTCTCTCTTTTTAACGTCGTTTATTGGCTTTACTATGTACACTAAGGTCTGTCTTAAGGGTTCGATTTAGACTTTCCTTTTCTCTTGTTTTTTTAACCCCACACAGGTTCCCAGCAGACATACTGCTGTACTTTTTGAGGTAAGCATTTCAGCCATCCAGTTGGTTTTAGGTCTTGCGTATCAATTTTATTACTGCATCATGTTTACTTCAGACAAAAAGAAAAAAAAATATTTTTTCAGCCTACCTTGGTCCAGGTTATCAGCTCTTTGAAGAGCTCTGTCAATTGCCATGTTTACAAATACAAAGAGAGATGTTAGGTAGATCATTAGCAGTTTTTCCTAGCCACCCTGGATTTTATTGATTTCTTTTTTAGATGAAAATAAAAAGAGGACCCCATCCACTTGCACTCCTTCCTGGTAAACTGTAACAATATCATGCTGCCAAAAATTATTTTAAAAAATCCACAATTTCCAGGATCTCAGAAGAAAAAACAAAGCCATTGACAAGTTGCAGATTTCCAGGAAGAAAAACAAAAGAAAAGGAGTCTAGACAAAGTATGAAGATTCCCCACCACCCTCCTGAAACCCCCAAGTCCCTAACTCCTCCACTCCATGAAAAAGGGACAGATCAGCAAGTGCAGGTTAAGGTGATGCAAACCCAACCTGCCATCTATGCCTCACCATTAGGCTAGTTGTTTGGGAAAATATTTGTTTCTCAGATTTCCTAGCAAATATTCAATTAACATTAGAATCCAACTTGGTAAATCTAGTAGTCATTGAGAACATTTTTCTTTTCCTCTTGAGAATCAGGAGTTTGGGGCAATGACCGTTTTTCCAATGGACCTGTTTAACTAAACAGTTCTGGATTCATTTCATCAGCCTGGAATTCCTTGATGCTGTGCTATGACACCTCACCATCCTGTTTCCATACCTCCTATCCCAGACAGTGATACTCCCAGAAGGGAGTGGAGAGAATGCTAAAGAAGAGTGAGGTGTGCAATTTTTGCTTGAAAAAATATATATACATTGCTCTTTCCACAGGGAAGGCAAGATTTATGTGCTGTGCAAAGGGTGCCTGGGCAGTGATGAGCACTGCCAAATCTTAAATCAAATAGTATATATTTCTTAGCCTTCCGGAGAACAGTTTCTAAGCCTCAGCCGGTACTTTGTGACTCAGAGTTCTGTATTCCAAACTATGGAAGTAACGCTTCAGCACAAACACACACATACCTGCATTGGTGTAGGTCTCATGGAGGTCACAGATCAAACAACAGTGACCAAGGCACAGGGCTTCCAGACTTGCACACCAGCCCTTTGAAGTATAGACCCCGTCTACACTTAGGAATCACTGTCATTACTGCTCTGCCTTATCTCTGCTCATGGATTACTTTTGGTGATGATTTGCTTGATCTTCAGTAGCAAGACATACAGTTCTAGACATGTTCAACCAGCCAGTTGGGATTCTTTTCATTCTGTGTACTTAAAAACCTCATGGGTTTTTTTTTTTTATTTATTTATTTTCAGACTTAGTATCCAACAATACTGTATGTTCATTTGTAAGACTGAGTTAATCCCTAAATTGTCCAACCAAAGATTGAGGTGACTGGGCACCTGATCCATGGGTGTGAAATCAGGATTAAGTTACTGGGCTGATTACATCACTGAGGCTTTCTGCCTAAAGCTGTTAGAAGGTCCCAAGCCTATAACAGCGTCAGCTGTTAGAACATGCAGATGTACGTGGAAAGATCAAGCTGAGTTCCTACTGATGAGCTCAAGGAGAGAAAGTTATGAGATATCTGTTTGGTAAGCAACAGGAAAAGTGAATCCCAAAACAAACAGTTACGGCTGAAGACAAAATATATTCTTAAGAACATAAAAACTGTGCTTTCACTAGAACAATGATATCAATGGTTTCAAGAGAAACTAGTAAAGATGTGGGGACTAAATTTCCATTTAGGATTTTAGTGTTCTACCATACTTCCTGGGTCAGAAAACGCCCATTCTCCAGACAGGTACTCATCTGTTTTGAAATGGTTCAGCCCCTTGACACAGTGACATGTTTTCCCATCACAAAATGCCCCAAGTTTAGTGCAAGATGGTCATCTTGGTGATTGCAAGGTTAGTATTATTAGTGACCACCCAGGAACCACCATGCCATTGTATATTATAAATGAGGAAGGAAATGTTTTGGCTGATGTTGAACAGAAATGCATCATTCTGGTGTCCAAGCTCTTTTTAAAAGATTTCACTTTAGAAAGAAGTGTTTTTGATCTAGGTTCCTTAACAAAACAATTTCTCATTATCTGTTCAGATCATTCTTTCAAGGAAAAAAAAAAGGTCATTTGTATTTTTTTAACCTTGCCTTTGAAAATTTAAATATTTTTGGCTGTGAAGCATCTTCTGAGAGAAAAAGTGTATTTTAACTTCTAGTACCTAAACCTGTACAAAAATCTGAAGTTTTTAAATTCAGCAGACCAAAACGGAATCCCCACATGCCCTTCTGGGCAGTGCAGAGGTCACAGCCATAACTGTGCAAACCCTGTCAATTAGCTGTGATTTGTAGACACAATGGCAGCCAGAAAAATGAAACTGTTTCCACATTCCACTTGATAAATTTTTCACACTTCTTTCTTCTGAATATCGCCCAGCCAAATTTCTTCTACTTTGTGCCTCCTTCTGGCCTACTTCTCCCTTTCTAGCCTCAACAATCAGGGGGAAAAAAATCTTTCCTTCTCTGGCTGTCTCCCCTGTCTTGCCCCAAACGATTTACATATGACATAAAAATTGTTAAACGTTCTTAAGTGCCCTCAAACTGGCCTTTCTTCTTGAAAGATTCAACGTGTTACATTGTAAATGGATTGTTATTGAACTGTTATTGGGGTTCCTTTCTTTTTGCCATGAAAATAGCCATAATTCTTGCATTCCTCCAATGGTAGCAGAGGCTGAAAACCGCACAGACTCACTCTGTTATGCCACAGTCATGTTCAAAGAACCCTATTTTCCTACACTGTGACATAAACTGTGCTAAAACATAACCTGTACACACCCAGTAGAACTCTTCCCACTTGATCTTAGCCAAAAGGCCAAGAAACAATCCAGTGGAATTCTCATCTTTCACTCGACTATGATGACTGCACAGTTATTCCTTCCATTCATGTTCTTTGGCTTAAAAATACAGGGGGTAGCTTGTACGCTGTACTTACTAGCAAAGACCTGGGTAAAGGATGTTTTTGGCATGAATTACCCAGGTTCATTGCTTCCATCCTCGATGTTGCCAAATAGAAAGACTGGTTTGTCATGTTGGTAATCTGCTGATTGGCGGCTGTGTGTTTCCATTCATGCTTTTGTGACTGGGCATCACAATCAATGAAAGAGCTCCAAAACACAAGGAGAAAAATGCAGCACAGAGAATAAACTTTAGTTTAAGGGTCCAGCTATAGATTGCTTTAAAAAAATAAAACATTATGTGCAATAGTAGAAACATTGACTAAATTTCATATTTCTAAAATAGACAACTCTTTTCTAAATATTCATTTAATAATAAAGAGCTCAATTATAATTTTCCAACTTAAAAACAAAGATATATGTAAAGTGCTTCTAGAAAGAAATTATCTCCAAGATTTCTTATTTGGACAATTACGAGCTTACCAAATTTGGTACAGCTTTCCGAAGGGTGGTGTGCCACCATGCTTCACTCCCCACCCCCCTAATCACCCCAAGTAAAGTAAACTCGTACATCCCTGGCGGGAAGGAAAAGAAACATGCAAACATTTGCTCACACTGGTTCAATCAGCAGTTACTGGGATGTGAAGGACAGAAAAACAAACAAAAAATGTCTGTTTCCTGAAAGCAAGCAGCACATTTTGTTAACAGAATGTAGAATATCGTGTAAACTTCCTTGTAAATTCTGTACATAGTTCACCAAGTTGTTCTCTGTTGTGTGGTGGTCCTCAGCTTTGGGTGGACGTTCAAAAACTCTGAGCATTGTAAATAATGTAAGCTTTTTTTTTTTTTTGTAAGCACTGGCTTTAATTAATGAAGTGAAGTGACTAGTGATTTGGACCCAAACCAGAATCTTTTTAGCTCTTGCTTTTTCTGCTATCTTGTGTGTGCAGTTGTGTAATTCTGCTACCAGCCTTAGTCTGGTACCTGTAATCACTGCCTCATGCTCCTACCCCACAGAAGAGACAGCAGCTGCTGCTGCAAAGGCTGGACGTCTAAGGGGTTCAGGAACAGCACACCAGCAGAAACAAGAACTGTAGCAAGCTGCTTCTTGAGCTGTGTTAGGAAAAGTGGATGTGCTTTTTATCACTCATTGTGATTTTTCATGTAATTGATATAATTCTATTCAGAGGGTCAGGAATGAAAGAGACACTCAAAATCCACAAGTAATCCAAAGTTCATTTGCACCAGGAACTTTAGCTTCTATCTTCTTCCCTTCCACATTGCTTCCCAGAACTGCTAATGAGAATAGAGGTGAATAGGAGGTTTAGGGTTAGTCAGGGTAAATAGTCAGATGCCCAAATAATAGGAAGGAGTGAAGGAAGATGCAGCAAGCACTCCACATCACCAGCTGACTGATTTATTCCCAAAGAGAAATAGAAATAGATTCATTGGAAATTAGATATTTTTCAACTAGACATGGAGGTATGTGTTATACTTGCTAGTTAGAGAGCTTAGCAATTATGTTTTCGTATACATTTCTCCAAAATGTTGGTATCCTTGAAAAAGTATTCAGAATGGTGGAATATGATGCCTCAAGTAGTGTTTCTATGCTGTCCATGGAAATTCCATGTGTGTCTTTTCTGTCCCAGAGAGAGGGAGGGTGTCCATGGAAATGCAGAATATCCAAGCAATGAAAAATATAGATTGGCCACTTGGTGATGCTTGGGAGGGAACAATGTCTTTCTTGGAGCAAGAATTTTACAAAATAGGACTCTTATTACCAATGTCTTAAGTGCCATGAGAGTATAATGTAGGAAAGCATCAATGTGAGATGTCTTGTTCCCAAAGCATAACAACAAAGTTCACCATCACTTGAATGAGAAAAATACCTTTCTGAACTAATCAATACAGTCCACTGCTTGGTCTAGAATGTATTGTGCTTTTCCTAAAGTTCCTTTTTTTTAAGGTAATCAAATCAATTAAGCTGATAGAAAACATAATTGATGGAGGCTGCAGTTTCACAGACAAGAGTTTGAAATGAAATCCTCTTTAGTAACAGCATTCCGGATTAGAACATAGTATGTCCATAGAAGGCCAGGGTTCAAGAACTTATTTACTTTGTTGAGAACAATAATTTCCTGTTCAACTGGAAGAGGCCTAAAAGTTGTTTTGGGTTTGATTTTGGGGTTTGACTAAAAAGTCCTTGATATGTCAAGGTTTGTAGAACCACTGGTGATTGATGCTGCATGCCTGGTGTATCCTGGAGCAAGCAGCACTCATCAAAAAGGCCCCAGCTGAAATTCAGATGGGGAATACAAGTTCCAATTCTGGACCAATTGAAGAAGAAATTCACACTTCTGGCATTCTATCTACATTTTCTCTCCTGCAGACAATTGAAAATAAATCCATGAAAATAATAAAGAGAAGCCAAATAACATTATTTGCTTACCTTGTGTATACAGGGTTGCAGATGCACTAGCTTGAAACATTCCCGTTTGAAAAACCAAACAATGAACAAAAGCAATTAGTATTGTTTCTCAGTCTCTACTTACTCCCCAGGTTTTATTATAAGGCAAATAGGGAAAGCGAGAGACTTGCCATGATAACTATTAACAATGTTAAGTATATGCTGTTTGCAAATTTGGATCCTGGAAACTTGTCTGTCCTGTCTCCATACTTCCCAGTAATGCAGATAATCCTGCCCTATGGTAAGCCATTGGAGCTGATTCTTCCATCTTCCCTCTCTCTAAGCTATTTGTTCCATGAGTAGCTGAACTCTTTGACTTCTTTGGACTTACCTCACATATCTTCAATTTAATTCACAAAAGCAAGAAATTTTAATAATTTTCCAAAGCTGCAGTTCTGTTGTTATAAAAATGGCCTGGACAGATAATTATCAAATCCTATAGACTTCTCTGAATGGCCCTTGGTTAATTTTCTCTTTTTTTAATCCCTTCTTTAAAGTAAATAAGCTCACATTTTCCATACTATTTCAACATAAAATGTCAATACAAACCATTAGTTCAAATATATAGAAAACACCATTCTATCTACCAGAGCTGGAAAATGAGGCCCATCTCCTTCTATTGTAGTTGTAATATGGTGGACTCACATTGCACAAATTTATCAGAATTACCTATTCATGTCCTACTTTGGTGTCAATTATACACCATTTTAAATTTTATTCTTCCTGGCAAATCTTATCATAAGTAGCACAACGGATTACAAACGATGCTTCAGGAATTTGACCCACTTCATTTCTTTTGTATCTTGTTTCTATTGCAAATTTCTGTTTCTATTTATCACCCTACCCACTCACATTTAGATTTCTACAATATATATTGGATATGGGTCATAACGGATAGTTCACAATGCAAATTGTCTATTTGCCCCCAAATATGTGTAACACCTGTTTCTTCCAGAAAACATTTCCACAGCTCTAAAGAACACAGAATTCTAACAAGGCACAGCCTAATTTTGAAAAGTCAACAATACCTGAGCTACATGGGGAGGAGAGGGAAATTATTATAATAAAAATGCAGTGAAATTAGCATTGAGGCTTGGCTTCTAAATCCTCTCCCTTATATAGATATGTGACTTGGGACATGTCACTGAATGACTTCCAAGTTCTCTTCCAGAACTAAATTTCAAAGTCAATGTTAGAGAGGTCTGTTTGCATGAGAAATTAGCAGGAAGACACAGGAGGTATCATATTCTTCAAATTTTTTTAAGAATCCTCAAAGTGTGCTGTTGAGAAAAAGCCATCTGGTGTCAAGTATATTGAATTCAACATGTATTCACAGTCTTTTAAAATGTGAGGAATAGTCAGGTTTACAAGAATGTTTACAAGAAATATCTCACTATTTTATTAACATTCTATAAGATCATATTTGTAAAAGTTCATGAAAATGGAATTAAAACACATATTTATGACAGTGTACATAATTTTAAAATCCAAATGTAGCTTTCCTATGGATTTTCTAAAGAAACCCCTCCCCAGCCCTGAGCACCAGTCAGTGTGATCTGGTTTTTACTATTTTAGATCCCTGGAAGCTATAGACATCCTTAAATCATCCTCTAAAATTGTCAGGATGAAGCCATGACACACCGCGTCAGGGTGGAAAAGCCAGCTTTGAGACTTCATCTCAGTCCAAAAACTGCTACATGCCCTCTCCAGCCATGAAAACGGAACACATAGGTGACTGGACTGAACTCTCAGGTGAGAAGCAGCTTCTCCTCCAATCAGAAGAATCCACATAGCATCCTTGTAGCTACGACCCCTTCTGCTCTCTCTGTCCGATTCCCTTCATCTTCCTCACATCCCGACTGAACTTTGCAAATGTGCCAGATTTTTAGGTACAACCATGCCAAAAATGAACGTTTCTTTATTAAACTGCGAGTAGCATGACTAGCTCTTAGTATTCTTCAAATACGCTCCCCATTGCATTCTTTGAACATGCTCCTCAGTAGGACGACTACAACCAGATGTTCCTTAACTAATTTTTTTCCTTTCTTCTAAATATCCCTTTAAATTGTAGACTCTCATGAATCCCTTGACAACCTACTGATAATTCAAAGGTGTTGGGATAGTGCCAAGCTTCCATTACTGGCTTTCAATGAATGGAACAGTCCCTTCTTTGTAAAGATGGTTCAGTATGCTGCCCCTCAGCTTCAAGCATCTTATAAAGACTACTGTTCTAAACGCTCCTCTGCAGGTGCACTCATTGCTCCTCTTCAAACAGTGAGTTGTTTTTTGTTTTGTTTGTTTTTTTATTCTAGAGCCCCATCCTTTTTGTCTGAATGGCTTCATATTTAATGTTATGTTGTTGAGGACACACAGCCCCTTTCAGAAGCCAAATGAGTCTTTCTGAATACTGGTGACAGGCAACATTCCTAACTGTTTAAATTCTGGTAAATGTGAAAGAATTGATTAATAACGTGTGTATCAGTTAATATCCACTCAGATTCAGTAACAAAATATGCAGCTAGAAGTAAGTTCTATAATACAAAATGTTATGTCATCACACAAATCCACAAGAAGGGTAAGATCCCTGTAGAAGCAGTTATTCCCTCTTCTGCACTTCTTGTATTCCCATCATGAGAAGAGGAAATAGAGAGAAATCCTGCCTGTGACCTTCTTATAAGAAAAAGAAAATCAACATGTTAGCTGCCCACTTCCCCTGTGCCTGGCAGGTTTTGGAATATGCATTATCATTCAGCCAATCACCCACAGGAGATTGCCCTACAATATTGAGGATACCACCATCACCACCATCGCTGCCACCACAGAGCTGCTCAAGTTGTAAACAAATTGACAACAAGGAGGAAAATTCTCTTGGGTAGAAGTCAACCAGTGACTGTCACACAATAAAGTGTCAGAAAACACTGTCTCACATGTGACTTCATGATTTCATCACTGTAAAGTTAGGGTAACAATTCCATTACTTTAACAAAATATACCTCAACACTAAACCACCAATCCACACACCCTACTAACTAATCACCAATCTAACAATTACAAACAATCAAAACAATACAACCCCTAACCCAAAAAAAAAATCAACCACCCCATCATAAATCATACCCAAAAACCCCACACTTCCCAACAAACTCCTACCCCCATAATAAACCCTCCCCCCCCAAATAATAACTATATCAAAAACACCAAAAAACAAAAACCCAAAAACAACCCCCACACCAACACCCCCACCACAACACATCCTCCCATCCCCCCTCCTAATCCATACCCCCCACTCACACCATACCCCACAAAAAACCACCCCAAAACACAAACCCCAACACCCCCCAACCCCCTCACCCAACACAACCCAAACCTCCCAACCCACCAACCCACCACCCACCCACCCAACACACCCCCACACCACAACCACCACACCGCCCCACCCCCCCCCACCCCCCCCCCCCCCCCCCCCCCCCCCCCCCCCCCCCCCCCCCCCCCCCCCCACCCCCCCCCCCCCCCCCCCCCCCCCACCCCCACCCCCCCCCCCCCCCCCCCCACCCCCCCCCACCCCCCCCCCCCCCCCCCCCCCCCCCCCCCCCCCCCCCCCCCCCCCCCCCACCCACCCCTAGAACAAATCATTAATTATAATGTTCATGTGTTGAACAAAATTTACCTTGGTTCATGTAAACCACTTATTGCTAAGATTGACCACTGCCTTCTTCACTACCCGTGCTTACCTTTTCATTTATCTCCCAATCCGAGAGTGTCTCACTATCCCTAAGTACACCCATTGCTATTCTTGAAATGTGATCCTTTAGATTCACCAACTACCCAGTCTTTCTTTTTCCTAACTCAGCCAGGTAGCAGCTGATGGATTATGAGTGGTTTCCAAAAGCCACCACATAACACTCCTGCCTTCCGGTCATTCCCCTTCTCATTTATTTCCAATAGTTTTGTGAATATTCTGCCTCTCTACAAAAAAGTACAAGATACTTAAGAGTAAATGCTCCATTTTCTAATCATTTTGTATTATTCAAAGCACCTATTATTCTGTCCACGGAAAAGTCTATAAATGCAGATAAAATGACCTACAATAGTAAATGTGACAAAACATATTTGCGTAATAGGCAGTATCTTGGAGCTCTGGACAATGCAGTGTGGGACAGGTGGCTCCTACACTCATCTTCGTGTCAAACCCACAGCCTACTCCCACACCTCCTGAATGAATAGCAAAGGTAGTCAAAGTTACAGTGAATTCAGGTTGGGGTCATTGAAATTATCTCCCCTGTGTATGATTAAATAGGCTGAGTCCTGATATATTCTCATTCTAGATTCAACCAGTTCTAGCAAAATCTGACTTTCCATACTAATTGCTGCTAATTTTCCTTTATGAAAAAATGAGATTTTCCATTTATGTTTTTATCCCCCCCCCAGACACACACATATACATGTTTGCCTTATTTAATACCTTTTGGCCTAGGTTCTATTAGGTTTTATTCTTGAAGCTGGGACTGCTGAGCATCATTGGTGGAACACTCCAATGAAAACTCTAAGAGAATTTTCCCAGAAGGTATTGTATCCCAAAATTTTTGCCCAGACTATCTAGGACTATCTAGGAGAGACAGACGGTTCTTGACATTCATCACTGCTTCTCAAGCCTGAGAAAATAGATGTACAGGGAAATGTCTCTTCTGTCCTTCTCCCCTTCTGTTATAAACATTCCTATTCTCCCATTAGATAGAGTAGTTACTTATTTAAACACAGAGATATATAATTTGCAAGCCTTACCTCAGAGTGGCAACCAGCCACCCCAGTTTTACCAGATAACATATTTTTCTACTTAAATTCCCCAATACATCGAATTGCAGTCTATCTGCATTTTCTTTTATATCCACTCATTGTCAATAGGTTTCCTACATCTTTTTGAAATACTCACTGGATAAAGCTTGAAATACATTATATTTTGCAACAATACTCCTAAGAAAATCTTAGGAAAGCCCCTTTATTATTCTCGCTACAATGTCATGGAAAGCAGATTTATATATCCCAGTGATCTTTCATCTTCAGAATGTCCATTGCTCTTGAAATAAGGCAGTGCTCATGATTCTACACACACGTATTTATTGAGTAAGTTGCTCAACTCTTTACTTCAAAGAGACTCATTAACCCTCTTGTTAAAATCTAATTTAGGCTTTTGGAAATTCCAAATGATATGGCTGTTTACTAGGACCAAAAACTTTTTGATATTTCTATTTTTGACCACCAGGCAACATTTTGTGTCATTATGATGGAAACCTAACAATTAATGTGGGAATAATGTCATTGTGTCATTGAAAATGTTAGTGGAAATAAAATTGAGAAGTATAGCATCATACCATTTAAAAACAAAATTGTTTTTTGAGAGAACAGAATTTGAGCTGACGGTGGCTAGCTTGCAAAGCTCTCCTGGCTGTCTTATCACCTACTAATTATTTCAGTACTCTTGACTTTACTCAAGGGCACTGATTCTGAAACAAAGACCTTCATGTGGTGATGGAGGAGGCTTGGAAGACAGGACTCATTAAGCAAAAAACAAACGAACAAACAAACAAACCAGAAAACTACTGTCCTGCCAGCAATGGAACACCCTTTTGGCTTCGTTTCACTAAAACTTTGTTGAATCCAAAAATTGAGTAAACTTTCCAAACCAGTCTCCTGCTGTTGTAGTTCATAATGTCCTGTACTTTCAGGGTGTGGCTTTCAAAGCAGGTGCTACCTATAAACAGAAAGAAATGCATACCTTCTGTTGCCTCTCAAAAATCATTATGCTAGACCCACCTAATACATTAAGAGGTGTTGAATGTGTTCTTCCTTGTATATTTGCATCTCCACCCACTTTCTATCTGTCCTATCAAATGTGATTGGGTTAATTCATATTCTGATTAGTATTGCAAAGTTATTGTAAATAAGAATCCCATTCTCTTTACTTTTCAGAAAGCAGAACTCCTTTCATTGCAGAGAAAAACTAATTACAATATTTTAATGATCTTTTGACATAAGAATTTGCTTTCTTACATAAGCAGGTAATACTTTTGTATACTGACCAGACCATGAAAGAAGCCTAATGGCAAGAGTGAATATTTCCGCAAACCTGTAGAAATTCTAATGAAATGAGACAGGTTTAGCAAGAAAGGAAAAAAGTGTATCCAAACTTTTATAATTCAAGTTTTCTATTTTGTACTAAAATATGCTGCATTTTCTGACTGAAATAGCTGTCCTGTCTGATGGATACTTGTGACTTTTCTGTAGTTGCGCTCTACATTTGAAATCAAACTTTCATACTGCGTGTGCATGTTTGTATCCTTTCTGTTGTGGATTTGAGTAAAATATTCTCATCATTTCATTAACTGTCTTTTACGTGCTCAATGTATGTGACTTTTTGCCTTCATTATCCCCAAAGCTCTCTGTAGACAAAATCCATGAAGCCTGTAGACCGTGCTCTACACACACGAAAGACAAATTCAATGTCCCTCTAAACAGAGAATCAGTTCATCAGAAACTGTGCAGTGGCCTCTGATTTCTGACCCATCTGCCCTTCATGGTCCTTTATTCCCAATCCTAACCATTCACGGAGTCATTGTGTATTCTTGTAAGATGCAAAACCAATGTACTCGCAATCAGGTATGGACACAAGAAATCTTGTGCTCTTGATTTCAGGACCCTTAGAGACCCTTACAGTCACACAACTGGACTTCTCTCAATATTTTTGTTAAGAGTATGGCTCGGCTATCAAATAAGTTGCTGTTTTCATTGCTTTGGTACTTCAAGATTTTAAATGTTACAGCAAATGAAAGAAATAGCTGAAAGGCTGGTGTCAAAACTGTCAGCTGTACTTTCAAAGTCCTTGTGCAGCTTCTGACATGGAGTTTATTGCTGTAAATATGTATAATCTGTGTTAGCTTGTTTATTCTGAAAACACAAATAAAACATTTTTTATTAAAAAAAAAAGCCTACATATAAAAGCTTACTTTGTACTATGTTGAAAACATGCAAGATTACAGACATATCTTTTTATAATCCTTAAAAATGTTTAGAATTGTGAATCTGCCATTTGAGAGCTTTTATTGTAAAATTTAATACAAAGTCAAATCCCTCTATTTGGAAGAAATTCTCAGCAGGATTATCCACAAGTTGTTTTTAAAAAAATACCAGCACTTTTTCAGGACCGTGTTTCTGTATCACTTTGATTTGAAAATCTATATATTCTTTAAGATAACATGCCTTACAAATATTTGAACATATGGAGTACTTATGTATTAGGAGAAGAAGGAATGAACAGTCTCCTTATATTCAAAAAATGATTCATAAAATTGAATCCAGTCATTTATGAAGTGCATTATGCCAAATTTCTTTTAAAATCTCCACTGTATATATAAATACTAGAGGTGACCTATTTGTCAGACTTTCCTTAGTTGAAGAACCCCCAATTTCAAACTCATTCCTTCCCTTCAGAAAGAATGTGTTGGCAATAAAACACTGAACAGACTAAAGGTGTGAATTTCATTTATCCATTCACTGCTGCTCAGTGAACCAGCTTTTCCAAAAGCCTACGTGTCAATTTAGGGATGACTTTCAGCAAACAAAATAAGTGGTAATCACCCTTGTACCAGCTGAGTCTACACTTGCAGCTATTTTGGAAGCATCCCACACCAGCTCTTATTTCCAGAAAACCAGAGTATACAGTGAAATAGCCATATTGTTTAAATTTGGGAAGGAATAAACATCTATGTAGCATTCTCAGGATTTCCTATGCTGATAAAAATGCTTAAGTGAAATGGGTGCACAGCATCTCAAATAAGGGAAAGGATGAGTTTGTTAACTCAGCAACCATTTGATAGCAGCCCTGCAAAAGCAGTGGGGAAAGCCAAATCTTCCCCACTCAGAGAAAAATGACAATATAGAGACAAGAGCAGTAAGGAGAGCAGTGCAAACATTCACATCAACATCTTTGCAACACATATAAGCAGTGTGAAAATCTCTAGACAGAAGTGCATGCCAGGTTTGTCACAACAAGCAAGAGGCCGCTCCTCTAGACATCAGTGAAAGTATGTGTTGGGGGAGTGTATTTGGGCTATCACTGGTATCCAATTTATTCCACATTTGAGTTCATGGCATCCTTTCTTTTAACTATTTGTTGTGTTCAGAAAAGATTTCAACATGGATCCTATAACTTTCAACAGTCTACAATTACCAAGTTAAACTTCTAACATGGGGGATAATCCTTGCTAATTTGAGTTAGACAATAATTTCTTCTATTTAACATCAAAGGCATGATCCACTAAAGAACTAAGCAACCAACATCAAGATATGTCACCTCAGCTCTTCGAGAACCACAGGTAACAGACCTAAAACACAAGTCATAAACAGGAAGAACATACTTGCAAAATCTATTTAGTAAAATGTGTATCCAAAATACACAAAGAACACTACAAACTACAATAAGAAAACAATTTTTAAAGTAAACAAAAATGCTAAAAAGACCTTGGCAAAGAAGATGTACAGATAGAAGATATGCACACCAAAAAAATGCTCAACACTGGATATTGCTGTGGAGTAGAATATTAACACAGAATAGCAATACCCGTCAAATGACTCCTAACTAACCCAAACCCAGAACACACCAAAGGCTGCTGAGCACGCAGAGCAGCAATGTGTCTAAACCTGCAAAGCGACGTGACAGCAGGATGGATTCCTCTTTCCCTCCCCTGCCTCTGAGATACCAGGTCAGCAGTAGATAGACCTATTCCTTTAGTAAATAATCCAGAAACCCGGGCCCGGCGCGGTGGCGCAAGTGGTTAAAGGTCCTCGCCTTGCACGCCCGGGATCCCATATGGGCGCCGGTTCTAATCCCGGCAGCTCCGCTTCCTTTCCAGCTCCCTGCCTGTGGCCCGGGAAAGCAGTCGAGGACGGCCCAAAGCTTTGGGACCCTGCACTCGCGTGGGAGACCTGGAAGAGGCTCCTGGCTTCGGATCGGCATAATATCGGCCCGTTGCACTCACTTGGGGAGTGAATCATCGGACGGAAGATCTTCCTCTCTGTCTCTCCTCTCTCTGTATATCCGCCTTTCCAATCAAAAAATAATAAAAATAAATCTTTAAAAAAAAAATAAAAAAAAAAAATAATCCAGAAACCAATAAAGAGACATTTGCATTAACCAACTGCCTCTCCAGTGGGAAAACCTATGGCACTCACTGGTCGGCTTCCAACCCAGCTCACCAAGGAGCCAGGATGGGGAGATAGCCAACTCCAGCTTCCCCCAGGGAAAGGAAAGAGCTGGAGCATGAATCGAACATTTTGATCTTCCAGTGTGTTGTTCAAGTGATAGGTTGTTGTCTCAGTGTACTGAGAAGATGCGGCATACACTAGAAGCATGGTACTGTCTGCTTTAGTTCTAGGGTGCCTGCAGAACACAGAGGCTGCTATGGCTCCAGTCTGTCTTTCAGGAGTATAGAAGTAGAGAATGTGTCTGATGTTTAAGGCTCAAGGAGTTCCCTGGCTTGGAACATGGGCATGACCTAGAATATTCTAGAAGTCTAGGAGTTGCTGAAAACAAAAGTGTAATGGTTTGTTACAGCTCCAGAAACTCTGCAGTGCCACAAACTGAGAGAATAGATTATGAGCTCCTGATCTGAGACTCAAAAATCCATCTACTTGGGAAGTTACTGAAGATAACCTACAGAAAGAGGCAAGAGATAAAAAATGATGAAAAGGGTAATTCACTGGGGGGAAAAAAAAAACAATTCAAGATAGACATGCATGCTCCATCAGACTACGCAACTGTATGGAGCAAACATTGACAAAACTGATAGAAAACACCACTCCCCTCCTCATGTACTGACAGAAAATGCTGATTTCCTTCCAAAGGGAGTCCTACGGAACAGGGGAGTGGTTACTTCAGAGTGCAGGAATCTGACACATACTGACTCCACCAAGTAATCAAGATCAATGTCAAATCATAGACCGTATTAATGACATGTATCAATAACAGCAGGCAAAGTAGTACTTTAACCTTTATGAGCTTCCCCTCTAAAACTTGTAACTCCAGTCCAATGAGAAAAACAGGACGTGTGAAAAATATCTCACCTCCACTCTTTAAATAAAACCCATAGTACCAGAAAGGGAAGTCTGGAGAATGATCACAGCAAAGGGAACCTGAAGGCACCTAACTAAATGTGATATGGCAACTAGGATGCAATCTTGAACGAGGAAAAGGATATTAGGTAAAAACTCAGGTTGAGTAAATGATGAGATTTCATAAACACTGCATTATTCTTTGCAAAAAAAGATGTCGTAGTAATGTGTCACTAAAAGGAAAAATGATGTGAGGTATTTTAATCTATTTTTTGCAAATCTAAAATAGTTCTTTAAAAAGTAAGATTTATGGGGTGTAGGGGGAATATATGTACAAAACATGTTAAGGTACTTTGAAACTGTAAAAATGCAATTAAAAGAGCATTCATTTTTTTATGAACTTTAGGAAGTATCCTTATATATAGGATATAGAATCAGAACATTTAAAGAACTCTAAAAATCTAGTACTTTTTTTTTAAAGATTTATTTTTTTATTGCAAAGTCCGATATACAGAGAGGAGAGACACAAAGAAAGATCTTCTATCCAATGATTCACTCCCCAAGTGACCACAACGGCACTGCTGCACCAATCCGAAGCCAGGAGCCAGGAACTCTTCCAGGTCTCCCATGCAGGTGCAGGATCCCAAGGCTTTGGGCTAGCCTAAACTGCTTTCCCAGGTCACAAGCAGGGAGCTGGATGGGAAGTAGAGCAGCCAGGATTAGAACAAGTGCCCATATGGGATCCTGGCGCATTCAAGGCGAGAGCTTTAGCAGCTAGGCCACCATGCTGGGCCCTGAAAATCTAATACTTTAAAAAAAAAAAAAAACACTATCCAAATAAAAACTGGGCAACAGATCTGAAACTTCACGATGCAGGTACAGATGGAAAAATTACACTAAAAGATGTTCATTATTATAAATAATTAAATGATTTTTTTAAAAAAGATTTCCTTATTTATTTGGAAGGCAGAGTTACAGAGAGGGAAAGACAGCAGTCTTCCAACTGCTGATTCACTCCCCAGTGGTCACAGCTGGTAGGGTTGGGTTAGTGTAGGAATCATTTCACCCTACAGTGTATTCAAAAGAATGCAAGGATGTTCATAGTATGTTGTTTTATAAAAGCCAAGAACTTGTCAACCGAAATATCTGTGATTGGTAAAATGATCAATTAGGGCACAACTCTGCACCGGGGACAGGCACCTGCCACAGTGGTCACTGCATGGCGTGCTCACATATCGTATCAGTCTCTGGCTTTGAGCCCTGGTTTTGCTTCTAATCCAGCTTCCTGCATATTCACACTCTTACAGGGAGCAGGTGAAGCTTCAAGTCCCTGGGTCCCTGCCACTCATATGGGAGATGTGGGTGGAATTCTGCTGGCTTCAGCCTGGCCCAATTGCAAACATCTGGGGAGTGGACCAGTGGCTACAGGATATCTTTCTTTCCCTTGTCATTCTTTGTCTTTCAAATAAATTCTTCTTAAAGATTGTTTTGTTTTGCTTTTCCCACTTATTTGCTTTTACATCCGTTTGTCTGCAGGACCACAAATGGAGCAGCTAGAATCCAAACCCAGTGCTATATGAATGACAGTGCTGCAGGGGGAGACTTAACCTACTACGCCACAGTGCCGGCCCTTGAATACATTTTTTTATAAATATTCTTAAAATCTACATTACACTACTTCTCAACAAAAAAACAAGCTATTGATATGTACAACAAGGATAGAACTCAAGGCAGTACTTAAAGTCAGAGTCAAAATTAAGTATATACATCAATCAATATGACAAGCAATCCATTAATGGTCCCTTGCAGAAGGCATCAAGAGCAAGGACAGGAGCAGTGGGAGGTAACATTCAATATCTATCAACACGTTTCCTAGCATGACTTTGGTAATGCTTGCAGAGGCATGCCTATGTATGTCAAAACTCAAACTGCACACTTCAAATGTATACAGAGCATGGGGCTGTGCACACATGAATCCTCAGCATGCCATGTGGGCACCAGTTTGTGTGGCTCAAGTCCTAGGATCCCTGCGCTCAGGAGGGAGACCCAGGAATAGCACCTGGCTCCTGGCTTCAGATCAGCTCAGCTCCCACCTCTGTAGCCACTTGACGAGCCAAGCAGCAGATGGGAGATTTCTCTTTCCTTCTCTCTGTGTAACTCTACTTTTCAAATAAAAATAGCTCTTTGAATTGTTTAAACTATGTACAGAACACAAAGTAAAACACTAAAGAGTTCAGTGAAGCCATCAGATATGCTAATGCAATGATGCCATGTGGGGACGAGGGAACTAAGCAGACAGCGTTTCGGCCTTGCACCGGAGACACACACTGCACAGAAGGCTGAAATTCACAAGAGATCTCAAGATCAGTGCCACCTGTACTGCTAGTCTACAAACTGCTCTGGCTGCATGACACAAGGCCTTTGCCCAAGAAGGTAAAATCAACAGGCATGCTAAGCACATTAAAATTCAGCTGGTATGTCTTCATAGCCAAATCTTCCAAATAAAGAAAGCAACATGCTGATAAATATTGTGGCCCAAGCTTCCTTTCTAATCCCTCACCTGTAACAAATCCATAAAGCCACACTTCTCTGCAGACACACAGTGAGCAGCCCTGTTTACGTCACATTCACATATTCACCTCGTCATCCTATCTTCATTTGTAAGAGGAAAATAGCAAAAACTGCATAGTCCCCCTCAGCAAGTGCCACAATGCCCAGGCACAGGCTCAAATCCCTCATGCAGTCCTTACTACTGCTTATGCGAAGTCACTTGAAACCAAGCAACACATAAAAATAAAACTTTTTATTTTTTCAGAATGTTTGTCATCAAAGTTAAATGAGGTTAAAAAGTTTGCTTTCCAATGAATTTGTTAATATTCAAAAGAGTTAAATTCAATATTAAGAGTCTATAACAAAAACAGAGCTTACTTTTGTCTGATATTTGAATATACTATGCAGACATCTATTCCTCTTATTAGATCATAAACATCTAACCTGACACACTGATGCATATGTAACGATGCTGTTCCATTCTCTTTGTTCTAGATTTTAGCTTAAATAATTCCAAAACTCAAAGTCTTGCACACCAATTTGCTTTCTCCTAATCATATCTGACAAAGAATTTTTATCTTAAGAAACATTACACTTGATTATCTTTCCTTTGAAATACAAGAAAGATATGGAATGTCCTGAGTTACAATTGCGGCTTATACATTCTTCAAGAAAGTTGTTTTTAAATATCACAAATTAAGTATATATTCATAACACGTGTCCTTGCTATTCACATAATTCTTTAAGCAATATTCAAGTATATTTGTGCTTTGTACTCTTACATCACTTTAGAGCCTACTTTTTGTTTTCAATAAAATTATATATATACAAAGATTTTATTTTCAAATACTTAATAACTGAGGCAAAACAAACATGAAAATATAAACTGCTACTATGGCTTTTTCATCTTTCATGTGATGCTCTTCCTGTCAACCACGTAATTTCTTGTTCTTTCTCTTTGAAATCGCCAACACTGCTGTGTGCTCAGCTTGGTGGACAGGTCAATACAACACAAGGGCTGCTGAACAAGCACACAGGAACCTCTCTGCCGTGAGAGGGGCAGCAGCGTACTCTGCTCAGCGTGGGTCTTCGACACTTCCAGTTACTTCAACTGCAGGACCACCTTCAAACACCAATCAGGGAAGAGGACAATACCAGGTTAGACCACAATGCCGCTGCTACCCCCAAACACAACAAGCACACAGCAAACAAGCGCAATATGCAGTAACTGGTAACACTGGCCTCCCAGAGCTGGGCTCAGAACTGTTCAGCATTTTTGCCAGGTTCTGCCTCACAATGCTTTACGCGTACACACCACCCACACCAATCCACCCAAAAGCAAGTCAGGCTCAGACAATCCATTTGGTTACTCAATGCATGCATCATTTCAGGAAGATACTAAAACATTTTAGCCAACAGAGAGAATGGGGAGAAGTTGAGACACATGAGGGATTTTAAAGGGCAGGCTGATTAGCAGCTAGAGGAAGACAGACTTTATCACTGGTGAAAATGCTGAGCAATAATGAAAGGGCATGCCTCTACAGAGAAAGTTACTGCAATGTCTTCCACACAGCAACAGTTTCTGCTGGTTAAGCATTATTTTTCCCATTTATGAAATACCAGGAGGAGTTACTGTCAATGAGTCACTCCACCAGAAACATGAAGTTTGTCAACTTGCCATCTTGTCTCAAACCGATTTTGTCATAACCATTACCAGCCATCACTGGTCTCCTATATTACTTTGTCTACTTAAATAAAACTCTTCTTTAAAAAAATCATAACTATTTGTTTTAATCACTAAATACTCATTAGCATCAACAAATCTCATGGTTAAAAAAAAAGTTATTGTTATCACCAACAAGCCCCACTGCAGAAGAAATGCAACTGTTAAAATTGCACCACCATTCCTTCAAAAATAGCTACAATGGCCAGAGCTGAGCTAATCCAAAACCAGGAGACAGGAGCCTCTTCTGGGTCTCCCATGAGGGTGCAGGGTCCCAAGGCTCGGGGCCATCCTCCACTGCTTTACCATGCCTGAAACAAGGAGCTGTTTGGGAAATGGAGCAGCCAGAACATGAACCGGCATCCACATGGGATCCTGGTACTTGCAAGGATTAGCCAATTGAACTTGTGCCAGGTCCCACCTGCTAGTGCCTTGGCAGGCCCAGACCAAATGATTTCATGGGCCTTACATGACCCACAGATTTTCCCACACTAATAATATTAACCAAAAACACTTAAAGTATATGACAAATTAGGTCAAATACCTTATTAGCTGCTTCCAAGGAAGTTATCAGATTCTGGAGTTCTTCTTTACTCATTTCAATAGTGTATGGTTTTACTTCACCATTTTCTTTGACATCTAGATGTAGGTTTAATAATGGCATTTGTAGTGTAGCAATCTTGTCACTAGAAAGTGCAAGCTGTGTAAATTTAGGGAAAAGAATAATCAGAAAATAGTAAAAGGGTCTATATTAAATATGCAGCAGAACTTCAAAATAATAGTATAACAAAAATTCCTATACAAGGAAAGTATAGAAGAGAAGGTGAAAGAAAATTAAACCCAGGTCATACAACAAGCACTCAAAAAGAGAGAGAAAAGAGTGAATAAAAAAACAATGGATAAAAGTTAATGATCAGTCAGCAACTCTGCGGCAAGTGGTGGTACCTAGGTAAGAAATATGCATGAGAAGCACTGAGTTGGCCCAAAGCAGCAAGAAAAATGGAGAATTCTTAAAGCTTAAAGAAGCCAAAAGCATAGAACACCAAGTACAAAAACAAATAAAATTGAAACTACCCATAAACTCTCAGAAATCAAGATACTTAATCCATAATCAAGCAAATAACATTATCAAGATACCATGAACAGGCCCAGTGTGATAGTGTAATGGTGAAGGTCCTTGCCTTGAACACGCCGGGATCCCATATGGGCGCCGGTTCTAGTCCCAGCAGCTCCACTTCCCATCCAGCTCCCTGCTTGTGGCCTGGGAAAGCAGTGGAAGATGGCCCAAAGCCTTGGGACCCTGCACCCGCATGGGAAACCTGGAAGAAGTTCCTGGCTCCTGGCCTCACTTGGGGAGTGAATCATCGGACAGAAGATCTTCCTCTCTGTCTCTCCTCCTCTCTGTGTATCAGCCTTTGCAATAAAATAAATGAATCTTAAAAAAAAAAAAAAAAGATACCATGACCAATGAGAGCCAGTCAACATATTTACCTACTTCTCAGTTTCTGCTTCCAGAGTATACTCATCCTAGGGCAAATGGAAGAACTGAACACAGTATTCATGGCATACACTTGTTGAAGCAAGTGCTGAGGCTTCAGAGGCAGACAGCAAAGAGAAGCTCGATTTTCCTTGAATCTGAGCTAGAAAATTCCTAAACTGAATCTTGTTCAGAGTATCAGTACTCAGATTTCAAAAGCTTTTTTTTTTTAAAGATTGAATTATTTTCATTGCAAAGTCAGATATACAGAGAGGAAGATCTTCCATCCAATGATCCACTCCCCAAGTGAGCGCAACGGCCGGTGCTGCGCCAATCTGAAGCCGGAAACCAGGAACCTCTTCTGGGTCTCCCACTCAGGTGCAGGGTCCCAAGGCTTTGGGCTGTCTTCAACTGCTTTCCCAGGACACAGGCAGGGAGCTGGATGGGAAGTGGAGCTGCTGGGACTAGAACCGGCGCTCATATGGGATCCTGGTGTGTTCAAAGCAAGGGCTTTAGCCACTAGGCCACGCCACCGGGCCCAGATTTCAAAAGCTTTTTGCCCAAAAATAAGCCTATGTCTTAAACTTATTTGTTCTTCATTTCCAAGACATGAATAGGAGGCAAGCACAGAGGAGATAGTTAAAAGGAGACAGTTCCCTTCCATTTGTTTTAATTTCATCTTTCAGGAACTTTTTCCAGTAACCTTTATCTCCTTCTCTGACCCAAATAGAAGACTCTCGATATCTGTGATTTGGAAATAGCACTGTAATACTATCTACCTAAGGAGAATCTCACTACTTCATCTTCTTTCTCTTCTCTTTCCTCCCTTTTCCCTCCCTCCCTTCTTTCTTTCCCTGCTTTCCTTTCTCCCTACCTTCCTTTTTTTACTTTTATGTTATTAACTACATACCAAAGCCAGATTTACACAGAGAAAGATCTATTTGCAGGCTCACCACCCAAAAGACCTCAACTGCCGGAGCTGAGCCAATCCAAAGCCCGGAGCTCCTTCCAGGTCTCCCACATGGGAGCAGGCCCCACGGCTTCGGGCGGTGCTCTGCCTAGGTCATCCCAGGAAGCTGGATGGAAAGAAGGGCTGCTGGAACAAGAACCAGCGCCCATACTGGATCCCAGCACTTGCAAAAGGAGGAATGGCTAGTTGAATCATCCTGCTGAGCCCTCCTCAGTATTTCTTCAGAAATATTTCTCAGCTTAGCCTTGCATATCATGAATGATTGAAGAAAATATTATTTTAAGAAGGAATGAAAACCATTCCCAGATTCTCAGTCTCTAAGTTCTTCTCTAGGCTGAATTCAAACTCATCTTCTTGCAAATGACAAACCGTAGCCTTGTCCTACTCCATGGAGTCACAGGGCACACACCTGTTCCTTCATCCATACAACTTTTAGAGACGCCTCATTTCTATTAGGTTTCATCTTTCCCAGCAACATGGCCTGGTATGTTCCAAAGCAATTTCAAATAGTGTAATTTTAAGTTCCCAGACACACTTTTTTTTCCCTTGAGTGGGTTCTAATTTGTTTAAATATTTCTTAAGTTTGGCATACAGAATCAAGATGCAACAGTCGAAACAATATGTTAGCACTGTAGGGAGCTATTGGGGCTCAGTTGTGAAGACACTGGTTAGGACATCTGAGTCTCCTATTAGAGTGCCAAGGCTTGATACCCTGGTTCTGCTGATGACTGCTCAAAGATACAGACTGAATATACAGTACCCTACCATTTGCAGCTTTTAATGACTTCTAGATTGAGCGATTAATACAATATTATTCAGAATGTAGACATTCAAGTCAATGCAAAAGATACAATTTACACGATATTTGGTATTTCTCTAGGTCAGTCAGTGTACTCTCAAAATAACACAAATTTTAGATACATATGATAAAAAAGTTTCTTTATATCCAAAAACTTAAAAAAATACATACTCATAAATAAGTGGTTTCTCACCTTTAACTGCCAGTCAAAGTCCTGTAGCTGTGCAGACGAAATATCAACTATTTCTCCTAACAGAGTCTGCTTGATTTCATCTTTCCTGCTTTTCAAGCATTTCATGATAGCTTGTTGATGAGATGAATTCAACTGATTCAATTGCTGGAATACCTATAAGAATACAAATAATTGGTTAGAAAATACAAAGGCTGCCCAGAATGTAAAAACGTAGCTCTACTCTCACACAACTTCTGAAACAGTAATAAAAGGGGAAAAACTCTCCTAACGCAAAAAATACAAAACTATCAAATCAGTTTTAACAAATTTCTGCAAAACAGTAACTAAAAAGAAACCAGCCAGGATATAAATACACCTGCAACACACCAAAGCCATGGCTATACACACACGGCACAATATGCAGCCTGGAAAGCAAGAAGCATCGCAAGAAGAGGATGATACAATAATACAGCATGTGTGCGCATTGGTCAGATATTTCTTTCTGAAAAACAATTTAACTCAGAGACTGAAAAAGCCAGGTCCATTAAAGGCTTCATTTCTCATGCCCAGATACCATCAAATTAACAGGATAATCATAGAGAACTCCATTTTTTAAAATGAGCAACTTTAAATATACCCAAAGAATTTTTGATAAAGATGCAAAACCAATTCAACAGGCGACATGCAGCCTGTAATCTTGCATTTCACTTCAAGATGTCTACCCTGAAGATGCTGATCCCGTGAAAATACAGCTGCCATTTTAACTTCCCATTTTCTTCTGCATGCTTTATATCAGGAGTGGGGAAACCTTTTTTCCACTAGAAACAATTCAATGTTTATAACATTACCCTCAGGTCATACAAAACTATCGACTCACAAATGAGCCTGCTCTAGATTTCCTGAATTTTGAGTTCTGCCTGCAGCTGCTGCAGCAGGGGCAGGACATTTCCCACCACTTTACTAAACGTTTCACAATTACACGAGCAATAATCAAAAACAAGGCTACAAAACTCCAAAACCTCCACAACCAGATTTTCCACTTAGAGTTATATGAGGATTTACTGACAACAGTCTTCAAATTACATAATGCTCTAAATAGTAACTTAAAAAATTCTGGGCCCAAGCTGATGGCCTAGTAGCTGAATCCTCACCTGCCATCTGCTGGGATCCCCTTGGGTGCCGGTTCTAATCCCGCCTGCTCCACTGCCCATCCACTGCTCCACTGCCCGCCCTGCTTGCACCTGGGAAGGTAGTCGAGGACGGCCCAAAGCCTTGGGACCCTGCACCTGTGTGGGAGACCCAGAGGAAGCTCCTGGCTCCTGGCTCCAGATCAGATCAGCTACAGCCACTGCAGCATTTGGGGAGTGAGTCCACACACAGATCTTTCTGTCTCTCCTTCTCTATATAGATCTGCCTTTCCAATATAAAAATAAGATAAATTAAAAAAAAAAAAAAACAACAACTGGACCTTCCTTATTATATACTATAAGGTGTAAAAATTTGGAGGGAAGTTACCTCTTCATCAGATAAGTTTTTACCCACAACAGCTTTGAAAAATTGTGTGACATCTTCTAGAACATGCTTCCATTCTGTGGAATCCCAAACGTCATGATAATCCTGGTGGAGAGGGTAAGCTCGGCCACAGATGCCATCCAGCACTTTGTGAAGAAGCTAAAAAAAAGTGGGGGGGGGGGGAGTATGTATGTGTGTAAGTAAATTATAAGACAGACTTTTCCTTGTGACAAGCAACTATGGAGAGAAGTTCATGTTATTTGCAGGTGTAGCTGAAAGTGACAAAAAACAATTTTGGGGACAACATTTTACACACCAGGTTAATCCACAGCTTGTGACACCAACATTCTAGCAGCGTACAGGTTCCAGTCCCGGCTCCTCTGCCTCGAACCCAGCTCCCTGCTGAAGAGCTCGGGACAGAGGAGGTACTTGGGCACCTGCTCCTCACGGGGAAGCCCTGGCCGGGGCTCTTGGCAGCAAGCTTTACCAGGGTGAGTCCCAGTTACTGCAGTCACTGAGACCAGGAACCAGGTGATGGAAGCTATCTCTCTCTCGCTTTTCTCTCCCTTTCTCTACTCCCTTTCTCTATCCCTCTTTTCTCTCTGCCACTCTGCCCTGTAAACACATCTTGACAACAAAGAAATCTAACACTTTTGAACGCTGTTCTTACTAAAAATCACTCTTCTATTAAAAATTAAGTTCAAAAAAATACTCGAGACTTTCTATTACGATAGCCACCTTCAGATATTAAAATGATTTTATGCACATACTTGTGTCATGTTCCCAGGATTCCACAAGGGAAGACAGAAATGAAAACTTTCATCTCGGGACCCGCCATCAGGGCTTTTCACTACAGGTACAAACTGCACTAGGTTTGCCTCCATTTTCACAACATTCCTACTTACTTCTTTTGCTCTATTCAAAGAAAGCTTCAGTTCATTTCCTTTTTGTTGTTGTTGTTAAAGATTTACTTATTTTTATTGGAAAGACAGATTTACAGAGAAAGAGAGAAAGCTCTTCCATCTACTGGCTCACTCCCCAAGTGGTTGCAAAGGCCAGAGCTGAGCTGATCCGAAGCCAGGAGCCAGGAGCTTCTGGGTCTCCCACGGGAGTGCAGAGTTTAGGTTGTTCTCCAAAGCTTTTCCCAGGCCTCAAGCAGGGAACTGAATGGGAAGTGGAGCAGCTGTGATGGGAATTAGAACAGCTGGCACACAAACCTCTGCCTTTATGGGATTCTAGCACATGCAAGGCAAGGATTTAGCCACCAGGCTATTGCACTAGGCCGTCATGCCTTGCTTTCTATTTCACCCTAATATTAACAATGGAAACCCAAACATGTCTAACTGAAAACGGTGATTAAAACTGAATTTGGGATTAAAATTAGGCTGTGTGGCTCTTAGGGTCACTGTTTTCCTGTAGAAACATTCTGTTTCCTCAAGTGCAAAATGAGAATATCCCCTCTTCCTGCAGTGCTGTAAGGATTACATGAGAAAACATGCAAATCATCTCTACAATGTATTCAACCAGCTCAGGCATTCTTGCTAGGGCCACTGCTGCCCCTCTATGAGCTGGGCTGTCGCCACCTCCTGAGAAAAGCAGTCAAAGACGGCTCAAAGCTTTGGGAACCTGCACCCGCATGGGAGACCTGGAGGAGGTTCCTGGCTCCTGGCTTTGGATCAGCGCAGCACCGGCTGTTGCGCTCACTTGGGGAGTGAATCATCGGCGGAAGATCTTCCTCTCTGTCTCTCCTCCTCTCTTAAAAAAAAAAAAAAAAAAAAGAACCCCACACACACATCAGGTGAGGCCTTAGCCAGATCTGAGGCATCCACTGCACAAGCCCAACATTCAAAGAAAAGGGTATTTGGAGGCAGACACTCGGAAGTCAGAAGCCACAGGGCAGGTCGGGTCATGGGTCCTATCCGAGGAGCAAGACAGGAGGTCCGAAAGCCAGCAAGAGGCTCAGGGACACATCCGAGCCTGCGTCCACTTTTCCGACTAATCCTGGACAAACGACTCAAACTCCTTACTGATGCTTCTCTGTCCTGGTTTGTAATCACGCCCCAGTCCCCTGTGACCACAGGCAGCAGACACAAGAGTGAAAGATTTGGGGGTTTGTTTGGGTTTTTTCCCCCTTGATTCCAGCAAAAGGTTAAGTTAATTCCCTTCTGCCTCCCACTCCACCTCCAGCCCCCTACCTAAACAGCAAATGGAACACAGAGAAAATGAAGGCTGCTTCTTCCGGATTTCACAAGCCAGGTTCTTTCACACACTTAAGGCATCTTGCAGGTCACGCGGAGAAGTTGGCCAATAATTGGGCTTCCCGGGCAGTGCTTCCCAAGTTTTGTTTCTGCCGCCCTCAAGGGAGCAGAGACGGCTGCAGGGAAGCTGACTAAGGTACCCACTGCAGCCAGCCGTGCGCCAGCCGGGCTAGGACGCCTAGCAGGTGGAGGTAACCAATGAATGAAATGTACACGAGCAGGCTGCAAACCACCCATCGCCCACTGCACGTCCTAAGTTTCCCAAGGCTCCATGGCCACTCCACTGCCCGGGTCCCTGACTGCTTCAGGAAGCAGGTGGACCGCCCGCTCTAGGGTGCAAAGCGTTTGCAGCTGGACGTCCACGTTCGCCCACGGTCCCTCCCGAAGCCAGCAAGCCCGGGTGCAGACGTGGTAACCCAGGCCTTGGCCGCCTAAGCACTCCAGGGGAAGCAGAGGCTCAGCCATCCAAAATTGCGCCCCTTCTCTCCTCCCTTCCCTGGCCGCAGCCAGCGCGACCGCCCGCTGGATCACCCCTTGGCCGGGTGCCGACAGCAGCCGCCGCCGCTCTCACCTGTGGGCCCAGCTCGGCAGGTAGCTTCTGCAGCCGCCACAAGGGCGTCCCCTCTTCCGGCTCCATCCCTGTGCGAAACTGGGACCCGGTCACGTGACAAATACGGACTTTTCCAATTGCGACGATTCACCCACGTGACTCCCTCCAGGCTGGGGCGGGGCTGGGGACGCGGCTGTGCTCCTGCGCCTGCGCGGAGGCTCGCCCGCTGCTTTTGCTGTGGTGTGGTCGTCAGGCCTTGTTTTGTTGTGGCTTAAACTCAGTTCGCTGTACCCTAAAGTCAGCCTTGCAAATCTTTGAACAGACTTTGCTCAGTCAGAAAATCGTCTAATGAAGGATGTCAAAAGTGTACTTAAGTTGCCAGGGCCATTTTCTTGTTCTGAAACGTTCTGAATTGGAAGGTAAATGGAAGGCTTAAGGTAAGCAAGATTCACCCTAGTAAAAAGGCACCGTTTGCTCCTCAGCTCCTCAGATAACATTTCAAACAAACAACAAGTAATATTTTGTTATAAATGTGCCCTAAGTATTGCATGGTATATATACCTAAAGTGAAACATTATTGATTACCTGTAGTTCAAATTTAACAGAGTTTGCGGTACGTTTTTTCTGCGAACCTTAAATATATCCCTTAACCGAAGCCAAGTTCAAGGCAAGCTCGAAGGTCCAGCAAGTCGGACTCTAGATCCACACTCTTCGTGTTGCCCTGCACCTAAAGCACCAGCCTTCTTATTGATTCTCTTACGCAGCTGTCACCCTAAGCAAGTTCTGCGGACCTCGGTAAGACAGTCTTATCGTGCAAAAGCGCACAATAAATAATGGAAACAAATTACACAATCTAAGCTAGAAGTTCAGTAATAAAAGTGGTGCCCAGTGGGGGAGCACGTTGCAAAGGGGAAAGTATGCAACCTTGCTTCACAGGAAGGGAAACCGGCATGCCTGCAGGTGGAGCTCACTCTCCTCCTCTCTACCCTGGGCCCAGGACTGGGAGATGAAAAGAACCTCTTCCTCTGAATTGCCATGATACTTGAACCATTTTTCAATTAAAACTGTACCACTGTCTAGACCTTAAAAGCACGAGGTATATACAGCTCCCTTTGCCTCCAGCTGACATGCAATTGTCTTAAGACAACTGTTTTTTCATGAACAGGAGCTGCTCAAGCAGTAGTTAAAAGAGTTCAAATTAGGAAAAATCTGGAAAACTTCCACTTAACTGGAGTATGGTGCAAGTCCATGTCTGGGTAAGCTCTGCTTTATGCAACAGCAATAAAAATAAACCCCAAATCTTATATGTTAGAATAATTGAGACAAACCTACTGTAAGCAAAAGACTTTACTTATTTAAGTCTATTATCTTGGCTGTAATCCTTTGTAGTGGATTTTATCCTAACTTTAAACATGACCAAAAGAACTTGGTGACGTTGTATAACACACACACACACACCTGTTCCAGGGCACATGGCTCATTCATCTCAGTGTGGAGCTAGTGGTGTCTGTCATTGTCTGTTGACAGGTCGCACTGTGGTAGATGCCTCCAGCTAAGGAAAGAAAAGTCCACATTGCAGATCCCTAAACATCAGTTAGGGCCCAAGATTTGCTCAAAGAACACAAAATTAGATTAGGACTTCTCTTTCAAGGAACACTGGCAACTAGGAGGAAATTGCTGTTTCCTTTGAAACTCGGACGTAACGAAAGTTCATCTGTAAATATGGCTCCTGAATTAGCTCAGTTTTGAGGAAGCGGACCTAAATATTTGCCTCTTCATTGGTATGAAGATGTTTTTCCCCATCTAGGAAGAGATATTTTTCAAAACATGTCTGACTCTTCCCATCCCTGTTAGATGTTTTCTAGTCACCGTCTTCCAGATCTTGTTTGCAATATGGTTAAACCTATGGATTCTGAAGCTTGATGTCTTAAAGCACTGGTTCTAAAAATTGCTACCTGTGTAATTTGGGTTATGCCATTTCTCCCTGGTTCCTCCTCTGTGCTTGGTGATAATACCTTAGAACGTACAGAGTCGTTGTAAGTTGATGTGTGTGAAGTCTGATATGGAACACCCAAAATGCTGTCGCACTCCTTTGTGTACAGATGTCTTCTTACTAACCATCCTCAGTAGACTTGGACGTCTCTACCTTGGGGATGGGAGGGATCTGCTCTTGAATCTCACCTGGCTGACCATGCAGTGCAGTCAGTATTGGCCCTGCAGAATTGTGATTCCAGTTGAGAGAGATGCAGAAAGATGCAGGAAAGATGCTCATGTACACACCTGCTGAGCTGAAAATGGAATATATGCTTGCTGTTGACAGAATTTTGTGTTTCTTTCTGAGGTTATTTCATTGTTTTGTTTCAAGGTGGAAGGAGCTTTGTGTGCCACATGGTAGGAAATGCATCAGTTCGTTTGTTCCTTAGTATTTATTGATTAGCCATCTATCAAGATTAGGTACTCCTGCTGACTCTGGGGAGGCAAGCAGTGAGAAACAATGCCCCTTCTCTTTTTGAGGGAAAAAGCGTGCTTAGCGTGATCAAATAGATTATGACAGTGATGCCCTCTACTGAAAAGAGTCCTGAAAATGAAACAAAACAAGGTAACAGAGAGAGATGATAGAAATATCCTTCAGTTGGTCAAGGGGCACCTGGCTAAATAGTGGCATTTATTCTAAGACATGGTGATGAGAAGGTGATGTGATGGCCAACAGCTGTGGAAAAAGGGTTTTCCACAGAATATAAGGCTCTAAAGTGGGAGAAAGCCGGTCTTAGGGTAGTGGCTGGAGGCCTGTGTCGCTAGGAATCAGTTAACAAAAGCAAAGCAGGAGACGTGATGCCCATGGCATGGGCAGGGATTTTCGTAAGCAAATTAACGTGGCCTCCATTGCAACTTTAGATAGCTGTGCTCTGGAAAGCAGATATATTATGGAAAACAGACCTCAGGAGGCAGGAATGAAAGCAAGAGACCTGTAAGGATATTCGTTTGTGTATTTATCTGCAGGATATTCCAGATTAGTCCTGCTTTGTATAGACAATAAAATTAATGTGAGTCGATGTGCATGTCCAGATTCTAGATGTAATCCAGAGACTTAGAAGGTGGTAGGTGGCTAATAGATTGTATTCTGGAGCCATAACAGTTATCAGTGCAATGGATGCTTAGGGAGATACAGACTTAGGAAAGTGAAGTACAGACTAAGAGTTGGTCCAGAATCTCTTCTCCAAGCCAGTCTTGAGGGATTATATCCCTGGCCAAGAGACAGTGTCTCAAACGGTAACTTCTCTATTGGTAGATTGTTGGAAGCACGGGAGTTTTTTGGTTAAGAGTATAGGCCCTGCACGCAGAGTTGGATTCTAATTATATCTCTCTCACTGTCCAGCCACCTGATGAGTAAATTGGGTAACTTAACTCTGCCTGAATTTCCTCTGCTGATTACTTAATAGAGTTAGGGTGAAGTGTGTACAAAGTAAAGCATATAAAGTATTTAGCAGAGTGCCTAGAATGTAGTTTGTTCATAGTAAAATTAATTGCTACTCTCAGCAGTAGTAAGAAGTACAGTGTTATATGAGACAGAGTGATTGCAATCTGGAGCCCTAGATTGGGTATGGAATTCCTGAAAAATCTACCCCCGGACACACACACCCAGGATGTTATCAATACAGTGTTACTGGGTCAGATAACCCTGTTGGTACAGGCTGGAGAAGATTCTCTAGGAGGATGTAGAAACTCACCTAGCAAGGTTGTCAAACAAGGGCAAGGCTTTTGATGTGCAAATACTGGTCTGCCTCTAAGGCTTGCTTCTAGGATTCTCCCATCATTCAACCACAAAATTCTCTGTTCTTCCAGAAATTCCCATTTTCTTTGGTTCCTCTTACGCCTTAGGCTGATGTCTGCCGTGCTAGCTAACATTCTCCCCGTCAGAGAAATAACCCATAATCTTATGAGGGTAATATGGCTGAAAATCCCTCTTCTACATTTTTTCTTCAAGCAGATATACGAGTGTAGAGTTGTTCAAGGACATACTTCTCTCACTGTCTGTCCCATGTCTGTCTTAGGCTGCCTTGGCAAATGATTGTCTTGTGTGATCCTGAGGGTTGGTTACATCCTGCAGTGGGGTAGGCTAGAAGCCCTGACTCATGACCTCTGCAGCTGCATGGCCTATATTTTGTTAGAGACAAAACAGTTGAGCACATTAAAGATACGTGGGTCAAAGAGAAGCAACAAGAGTGTAGACGCAATAGGGCAAAGGAGGGCCAAAAACCAGGAATTTCCCAACCTACTGCTGAACCACAAGTTCTGTCCCTATTTGCTTTGCTCCTGAAGTTGGCTGTTCTTACCCAAGAAATGGTAAATGTGGTTTTGTACCCATGTATTTGGATTGCCCTCAAAATCACATTTTTCATGGAGCATGACACATGGTGCTCTCTTGGCAGCAATTAGCATGTCTAAGATGTGCCTGTTTTGAAGTACAGGGTTCAGCAACCACAGAAAGGAGGTGGCTTTGTCCTCACTTGCTCTTGAGAGCCTGACACAGGAATCCTGCTATTTCTTTCTATTTAGGGATATATGACCCCTTTCTTGGCAAAATGCCAGAGCCATCCTAAGTTTATAGGAGTAAAGATTTGCTACATGGCCTTTACCCTCTGTGAGGAGTAAGAATTTGCTAAATGGCCTGTCGCCTCTATGCGGACAGTATCTGTTCCCCAGGGATAAAGATGAACCCTAAGTAGTTCCGCCCCTGGTAGACCAGCTGTGCTCCTTCCCTGGACACGTTCTGCTAGGAAGAGCTAATCAAATGATCAAAATTTTACTCTCATATGGAGGAATAGACTAACAGATTGTCTACATTTAGATCATCTGGCTACACCATATCCCAAAGAGATTGCTCCTTTAGGCCTCCACAGGGACCTGTCCACATAGGCTGAGTCTGGCTATTTCCTTGTGGCAGTACTTCCTAGGTTAGTTGTTAATTCACATCCAGTTTGTTAATTCATTCAAAGGTGAATAGGAACTGAGGGTTTGTTGTTGTTGTTGTTGTTTTTCCTGATACTTTGTAGGGATTAGGCACAATGCAGTCATCCTGTCTCAGCAATGGACTAAAAACTTTGAACTATAATGAAGGTGTGTATCTCCTTAGGAAAGGCATTCCATTGACTCCCATCACCTTGAGAGAAGAAAGTTGGCCTGAATAGGTTAGTAGAGAATTGGTGACGCCTTTAAAAGAGAATATATGACCTACCAGCAATGTCAGCAATAAACTTAGGCTCATCCTGTAAGCAGCAGTGGTTACTTGGGGAACCAGGCAAAGCAAAGGACTTCCTCAGCTCAGTGTCATTAGGATCTGCAGTTCTGACCCAGCAGTCCTGCCACCCTCAGTGGCCTGGCTTTTAGCAAAGCAGACAGGACTCTGTGAGAGACTGAATCTGTTACTGCAGCTGCTGCCCAATGCGCTGGCTTTCTGTATTCAAAATAGATGCTGTTTATTGGTGGACTGGCCTTTCTAGAACTCTTCGATGGCAGAGCACCACAAAAAGCAGCTATGAGCTGGACCTGCCACCTATTCTTACACTACTCCTTTTGCTATTTCACTTCTCTTCATCCTAGTCTCTGTTAAAATAGATGATGGACGCAGCCTTTAATTTTTAGCTAATGGGGTGCTGCATGCCAACCTGTATTCTCCATTATGTGCTGAATTATGTAACCAGGAAATTCACTGCTACTATACCACCAGGATGTTATTTGCAGATAACATCTTTACACAAGTAAGCAAGTTTAAGTACAGTCATTAGGATGGACACCAAATATAACTGCTGTCTTTCTTCCTTGAGGAAGTGCACACACGTAGGAGGCCTGAAAGAAGGTTCCAGCTCCTGACTGGATCAGCTCAGCTCAGCTCAGCTCAGCTCTAGCCATTTGCAACCACTTGAGGAATGAACCGGCAGACAGAAGATCTGTCTCATTCTATGTAAATCTTTCTGATAAAAAAAATAATTCTTTTTAAAAATTCTGATGAACTATGAATTTGTTCCCAATAGCTATTTAGGGGGAAAAAAAGGCTTCAGATCTTTGTTGTGTGTGTTCCACACCTTGTGTCGTATGAATGTGTGTTGTATGTAAATTTTTGCACACAGGAATGTATTAGCATGGTTCTCTTTCATTTTGAAGACTACAGATTATTTTTTGATTCTGTTCTTTTGGAAGAAGGAGACTTTCTGCTTTTTATTCAAAATTTTACTTAAAGCATCTTAAACAAATTACCTTAGCTTTGATAGATTTATAAGTATTTTGTTTTCTTTCATTTTAAGTCAGCCAACTCTTTCTTGAACTCATCCCTTTCCCTCAACATCTTGCCAAATACAATGAATAACAACTGATTACACTGAAAATTATCAGTTTTCTAATCCATTGGTTCTGCCTTCCAAGTTGACACATGCACTGGCTAACATGAATCCTGAGCTTTCCAAACTGCTGAGGACCGCTAAGCCAGCCATATATTTCCCATATTCTTACAGAAACTTTCCCTCCTTGCACCAAATTTGGCATTAGTCAGATTGCATTAACAACACAAGTGCCCTACCCAGTGAAGTGTAAGTGAATCCATGCTGACCGTTTCCTGTCTGATTCCAAGCTTTCCTTGTTGTTCTCTATCTGTTCTAGATTTTTTTTTGTTTGTTTTGAGGGGGTTCTGGAGCAATCATGATGGTCATTGCGAGAGAGTAGTAATGCAACAGGGTGGAGGAGTCCACCATGGGGGAAGGGTTTGGGGAGAGGGGAGGGGTGGGGGACTCCCAGTGCCTATAAAACTGTGTCACATAATGCAATGTAATCAATTGAAAAAAAAAACAACACAAGTGCTAAAATGATGATAGTTTGACATAATGTTCATCTCTTTCCTTCCTCTGTAACAGTCTCCTGCATACAGCTGCAGTGTTCAGACGACTCCTCTGTTGTCTAAATACTCAAAGGTCAGGCATCGCTGTCAGAAAGGGATAGCATACAAAGAATCATAAGGAGACTTTTATGTGCCAGACCTAAAAAGGGTGTACATCACTCCTACCTAAATCCCGTGTCATAGCAGCAACCAGCTGGAAGAAAATTTTGGAAATATCTCAACCAAACACTTAAGAGACTGAGAGCAGGCAGAATATACAGAAAGGAATGATTTCTCCTTAGGGTGCTATTCCTTGATTCACAAGTTATTTTAACCGAATTATAGATCATGGAAATTTTCAGTGAACATCAGAGTAAAAGTGAAAGAAGTCAGAACATGACATCCCAGATAATCCTCTTTCACACACACACACACACACACACACACACACACACACACACACACATTTTCCAACAAAAAGCAATTGAGAAACTACAGGCTGGGAGGAAGGGGAGAGGCATTGGCACAGCAGGAAAGGCGCTCTTTGGGATCCCCACAGCCCATGCCAGAGTGCCTGGGCTGTTTCAGATTCCCAACCAACTCCAGTTTTCTGTGGCTGCGCACCCTGGGAGGCAGTGCGAATAGTGCAAATACTTCAATCCTTGCCACCAATGTGTTACACCTGCATAGAGATTTTGGATTCAGCCTTGCCCAGCTCTAGTTGTTATTGGGCATTTGATGAATAAACAAGCAGCCAGAAGCAAACATCATAGGAAGATGTCTTTCTGTTCCTTTCCACTTCGCTACAACTACACAGAACTTCTCTTTTATGAAGGTAACTCTTACAACTCACACAGCAGCCATGAGGAATCTACAAGCACAAACACGATTTACCCCAATCATTTGCTTTCATATATTTACCTCCACAAGTTTTTTGCTTCTGAAAGGCTAAAACTGTTTTCCTTGTGTTGTCACTCTTCTAAGAAATAAATCATTCTTTGGACCTGATGCAATGGCTCTATTGGCTAATCCTCCCCATTCAAGCACCAATCCCATAGGGGTGCCAGTTCGTTTCCTTTCTGCTTCACTTCCCATCCAGCTCCCTGCTTATGGCCTGGGAAGGCAGGAGAGGACGGCCCAAACCTTAGCACCAGGACCTGCTCTCCCGTGGGAGACCTAGAACAAGGTCCTGGCTCCTGGCTTCAGCTCAGCTCAGCTCCAGCCATTGTTTTCATTTGGGGATTTTTTTTTTCTGTATATCCTTCTCTCTGCATACCTGCTTTACCAAGAAAAATAAATAAATCTTTCAAAAAATAAAGAAAGGAAAATATCTTTCTCTGTTGATGATAACCTGCTAAGAGTTCTAGGGCATTGCTCTGGGTTGCCTTTCATTGTGTTTTCTCCAGCTGATGGGAGCTGCATACATTAATATACTTGTTTGTTTTTCTGTTGTCATCCTGTTTTTTTGTTGCTGGGGTCTGCTTCAACTCTGAATTAATGAAGAGGAATTAGATTCCCTTCTGAACAGAAGAAAACAGAGTAGATCTAAAATATATTTTTCTCTAACTGTGACAATCCAAAGGCCCCTTTTCAATCCACGGGTATTTCTGGCTAAGGAAAGAACAAAGAAGCCTTTCCCCTTGTCTGTGGAGAAAAATCTGCTGTTTCTTTTGACTGCTTTTTTCCTAGATGCCTGACTCCCTGTGGTTACTTTTGTGGCCTGTTCACTGAGATTCAGGCGATGTTGAATGACCTCTTCCAGAGGATCGCTCTGTGAATGACTCAGTTTGAGAACACTACCACACTTTCCAAAATGTCCCTTATGCTGGTTTATAATACAGCACATCGGCAGCTTTCCAAACAAAACAGTGGCAGACCCCGCCGTGCCTAAACCAAAAACATCAGACTTGTCTTTCAGTTTGGAAAATCAGTGCTATTTTGTTTTACAAAACATCGCAGACAATTCATTTCAAATGAAAAACTGTCATTTTCTACCAAAATCCTGGGGACCCATAGTTTCACCACCTCCAAATGACATTAGCCTCAGTGATGACATTTCTGACAGACGTTCTCGCAATCAAGGAAAGATACCAACTCGGTATTCAGGATTCACATCATTCTTTAATAAAAAGACGGTGTGTGTTCCTTTCCACATTTATTTTCTTAGTTCAAACCTGCTTTTCAGGTTATATTATGACCTAAGTTGACTGATTGGTTCATCTTAATGAGATGTTATGCAGTACATGTGTGAATAATTTATTTGCATTACAATCTGCATGAAATTATTCCTGTGTTAAACTATTGAGAGGAAATGGCTGAAAGTCTAAATGAGCTTAATTATTATCCTGCAACCACACAGGAAATATTTAGAAGTTATATTGTCATTGATTCTATGTCATTGAAAGAAATTATACATGGCTAATTAAGAGACTTGAGGGATATTCACGTTGTGTCAAATCTGTATAAACCCAGATTTAATTGTTTGTCTATATATATATAGATATAGATATATTAAGTTTTTAAGAGGTCAAATGAATAATTGCCACATTTCAATCTGGTAAATGAATTAATAAAGGCTTTTGTCTTTCTTTTACAGTTTTGTGTATAATTAAGAAATATTAACTTCTTATTTCATTATTTTTGTAAAAATATGAATGTGCTTCTTGAGACACCTCAGGTCTCCATTCAAAAGATCTTTGAAGTTAATAGACATTTTTATTTGAAAAGGACACTAAATAGCACATAACAGTTATTTTAGTGCAGCATTAAGGATGTAGCAGACTAAGAGCTCGGCAATTGTTCTGTTAAAATGTGGTATGGAATGAAGTGCAATAACATACCATATCCTTGGGGCTGTGTTCTTTTAGTCAGCATGTCAAATACTCTATTTGTCTTTCTGATGAAGATTCTGAGCCTTTTGGACCACCCTTCTCTCTGATGCCTTTTGTTCTTAGCAGGATACATATAGTGTATGTATATGTCCGTATGTACCATGAGCTTTTAAGATTTCTACCAGTCCTTATTAAAGCACATTAATCTACCCTGGACATTGTTGAGTAATTGATTTTTTTTCACATGAAATATGCTGTATTTTTTTGCTTCCTTTTTTTTCGAAATAGCTTTATAATTTACAACACATAAATTCACCCATTTAAAGTACTGTTCATGGAGAGGTACTATTCTTGAGAGGCAGAAAGAATTAGAAACAGAGCGCTCCCTTGATTAGCTCACTCCCCTAATGCCTGCAACAGCAGGGACTAGGCCAGTAAGGAGCTAGAATGCAACCCAGGTCTTGCATAGGCGTAGATGGCAGAAACCCAATGTCTGGAGTCATCATCACTGCCTCCCAGGGTCTGTGTGGGCAGGAGGTTGGAGTCATGAGCTAAGGCTGCATCTTTAACCCAGTTACTTGGGTGAGGGATGTCAACATCTTAACTCATAAGCTAAACTCCTGCTCCAAGTTTTTTAAATGTGTATAGCCATGCAGTACCATGTCAGTTCTATTTGAGGACACTGTCATGCCCGCCTAAATGACCCTTATGCCTGTCTGCGACAGTTCATATGGGTAGATTTTCAAACAAACAGAATAATGACCACATCCCAGCCTCTAGATCAATATTCAGTTTTGCTTACAAGGTAGAAACCAAAAGAAAAGAAAGAAAACCAGTGTCATTTGTTACTGTTAAAAAGCATCCCAGATGATTTTCTTGCAACCACCGTTGTTGAGATTCCCTGTATTGTACTAAATGTGGGAAATGCGAATGTAACCCCTTGCTACACAAGAAGTCAGATGAACTTAGATCAATGCTGTCACAGGAATAGCAACAATAATGACAGCCTTTAAAACATCTAGTTGACAATGATTTTCAGATTGCTGGGCTTGTTCCTATTGTTTACTTTGCCTAGAGTCCTTCCTTCTACCACCATCCCATGGCGGCTCTCACCTGACACTCCTACTTGGCCCAAGGACTGTGGGTTGTGTTCATACTCCCCCAGAAATTTTAATTGCTGCCTCATTGGTGTTTCTGTAACCCTTTGAATAACCTTCAATTATGTATCTCACTGGGTTGAAGCTCTTTGTTTGCATTCTGCCTTCCCTGTTGCTGTGAGAGCCCCTTGAAATGCAGAGCTGTGCCATGTTCATTCAGTCTGATACAAAGCAGACTTCCAATAACAGTTTGCTGAATTCAAAAATAGAGGAGTAGTTAAAAAAAAAAACTTAGAATATCATAGGCACTGAATTCCAACCTTTAATGCAAATTGCAATGAACTGAAGAGCTTCTCCAACTTCCCTCTTTACCAGCTCACAAGTAGACCAAGGGCAGGAAAATCTCTAGAGACAGGCTCCAACAGCATTTTTGAATGCTTTCCAAAGAATTCTAATGTGTAGCTGAAATTGAGAACCATAGCTTAAAGTCTTAAAGGAGGATGCAAAATTACTACCTTGGCCAAAAATATCCTTGCCTGATTGCCTAAAATATGCAAATTGTTTGCTTACCTTGCTTGGAAACAGTTCAGAAATACATATTAATTCTGACTTTAAAAATACAGGAAAGTCCCTTGGAAATAGCAATTTATGCAACATAAATTGCTGAAGTCTGACAACTTTCCTTCTGACATTTCATTTGATTATGAAATAAGAATTTTGCTACAAGTAGAAAATTGGAAGAGGTAAGGCAGACTGTATTCTGGACAACATTAAACGAGCAAGGGTGACTCTGTGGAGAGCTGTTTAAACAGGGGAGAGAGGGCAGAAGTCAGAACTCACTGTGAATTCCACTGAAACAAAACAAGGAGAATTTTTTATGTTAAATACTTATTTGGGGGTCGAGAGAAAGGGAGTGAGAGAGAGCTCCCTTCAGTTAGTTCTAATTGTTCACAGTGGCCCCGGCTGAGGGTGTAGCCCTGGGACAAGCTGAGAACTCCAGCCATGTCTCCTGCACAGTTGGCAGGAACCCAATGACTGCCATCACTACTTGCTCCCAGCACATGCATTAGGAAGTTGGAGTCTCAGGAGCAGAGCTAGTATCAAGCACAGGCACCCCAACACAGGGTGCTGGTATTTCACCACTGGAACAAATTGCCTGCTGGAAGGAAGATTTTTTTAAAAAACAACTTTCATTCAAAACGCATTAGAGGACAGACTGACTGATCTTCTATCCACAGGGAGATCTTCCATCCCCAAATGCCCACAACAGCTCAGGTTGGGTCAAAGTGAAGGCGGTTGCCTGGCACTCAGCAGTCTTCCACACACATGGCAGGTACATGAGCCATCAATCATTGCTTTGCAGGGTGCACATTGATAGGAGATAAGATACCAACTGGGAGATGAACCACACACTCCAACCACTATGGTGTATTGGTGTCACAAGCAGTAATTTAGCCACTAAAAGTTATGCCCATGTATGGGGGAATTTTTTTTTAAGTGTCAGGACGAAAAAGAAAATTCAGGCCACTTGTGTTTATTAATTTGTTCTAGTCCCCAAAGTACACTTCCCCTATCTTTGTAACAGGAGGGAGCCTTGCAACCAGGAGCAGTGTGCCCACCAAAGTTAGGCTCCCACCCCTCCACAACAATTAGGAGAGGGGGTTTCTACCTGCATGTTAAAGAGATGGCTCACAGGTTCCCGAGGAAGATATCCTTCAGCAGTGAAATTTAAAAGCGATTTTCTGAAACATTTACTTGTCAATGCTGGTATTGTGTGGGGTTCAACAGGCTAATCCTTCACCCTGTGGCACTGGCATTCTATTTGCTCACTGGTTCCTGTCCCTGCTGCTCCACTGCCAATCCAGCTCCCAGCCGATGGCCTGGGAAAGCAGTGGAGGATGGCCCAAGTCCTTGGGCCTGCTCCCACATGAGGGACTCAGAAGAAACTCCTGGCTTCGAATCTGCCCATCTCTAGTTGTTGCAGCCATTTGGGGAATGGAATGAAAGACCTTCTCTCTCTATCTCCCCTCTGTGTGAATCTTTCTTAAAAATAAATATAAATAAATGTTTTAAAAATTTATATTCGCAAAGGGACAAAGAAAATAGTTTATTTAATGAATACTTGAAAATATGTAAGTACGGATTTTTTAAAGCTGTTCTTTAAGAGTGGACCTCAGGTCTGAGAGTCAAGAAGGCCAGGTGAGAGTTCACTGAGCTGGGGGCATATGCAGACAGCCAGGGCCAGAGGTCTAACAGACATGGAATTTTAAAGGAAGAAAGTGAGGTGAGGCACAGGAAGGCAGCCAAAGAAATGACTCAGCAGGGAGGTTTGAGCCACAAGGATTAGTGTGAGGGTTTGGAATCTTGAGAGAACTGAACAAGAAAGCTTAAAGAAGGAAAAGGAATAAGAGTTTTCTGTTTAAACTGAGGCTATCTTACAGAGATTTCTTGCACAGCCTGATTTGCCCCCAAGATGTGAAGAAGGACATAATATTGCCTCTCCTTCAGAAAATGTTCCCAACCACAAAGCCCAGCTGGCCTTGAATAAGCCCCCATCACATGCAACTCCATGGTGGAGGCCATGCGAGTGGAACTTGTGGCTCCATGTCCTCTCAGATTACATTTCAAGCCTGCTGTCCCAGCTAATGTGTTTGCTGTGCTTTTGTTCTGTCCCACAGAGCTAGTTACAATGTAGAGGAATTTGTGAAGACGTCCTCTGGATTTATCATACATCAGAGATTTGGGCTGGTATTTACTTTTTTTTTCTTCTATCCTGTGTCTCCATCCTTACAGCTTCCATAGAAGATGCTCATTTTTTTTTTCTTCCAAACTTTTAAAATCTTGAGTCATGGGCCTGGCTTGATAGCCTGGTAGCTAAATCCTCACCTTGCATCAGCAGAGACCCCACATGGGGGCCAGTTTGTGTCCCTGCGGCCCCATTCCCCATCCAGCTCCCTGCTGTGGCCTGGAAAAGCAGTAGAGGATGGTGCAAAGTCTTGATACCCTGTACCTGCTTGGGAGACCCCCAAGAAGCTCCTGGCTCCTGACTTTGGATCAGCTCAGCCCTGGCCATTGCTGTCACTTGGGGAGTGAGAGAGCAGACAGAGGATCCTCCTCTCTGTCTCTCTTTCTCTCTGTAAATCAGCCTTTCCAATAAAAAATATGAATCTTTAAAAAAGAAAAAGAAAAGAAAAATCTTGATCCACTAATTCCCAACCTCAAGTAATATCTTCATGGAGATAACTTCTGATTTTTGCATATGTATCACTATTTTCATAAAAGCTAATTGTTTTTTATTTTAGCTGTTGCTTTAATGTTTATTCCAAAGAAAACAGATTGAAAACAAACCTTGAAGCTCAAGCAATTGTAATGCAGTAGGGTAATTTTTATGTAAAACTATTAACACAATATAAAGGCTACTGACAGAGGCATTATGAATGAGATAACTCACAGTCGTATAATGAGGACTGCATGTTCTTAGAAGGAATTGACTCACCACATCAGTAAGAATGGATCTTACAATAATGTTCAGTTGCAAAAACAATATTTGGAGCCATGTAGATATAAAAGCCATTAATAGGGGTATATTTGTAAAGGATTTAATGTTCTTACACATGCCTCCAGCTTCAAGAAATTGGTCTCAGAATAGCATTTAATGGAATTTCAGTCATATCTAAAGTATTTCATCAAAGAAACAGGTCTCAAAGGCACATACTATAAAAGTTTGTATTACAGTTACCATGCATTCTGAATGGAAGGATAATATCGATCTGTTTTATGTGTTTTTTTGTACTTTACTGAATCAGTTAAATTATGAAGAAACACACACACAAATAAAAACAAGTATCACCATTAATGCAATGGCATAGTAGACTAATCCTCTACCTGCCACATCAGCATCAAGTGTGGGTGACAGGGTCAAGTCCTGGCTGCTCCATTTCTGATCCAAGACCCTACTTATGAGCTGAGAAAGCGCAAAATATGTTTGAAGTCCTTGGACCTCTGCACCCATGCATGACGCCCAGAACAAGTTCTTGGTTCCCAACTTTGGACTGCCCAGCTATGGCCTTTGATGTCATTTGAGAGTGAATCAGCTGATGGAAGATCTCTCTCTGTCTCTCCTTCTCTCTGTAAATTGGTCTTCCAAGTAAACATCAAGACATTTCTGCCTATAACATTATGAGGTGTACACAGATCTAGAATGAAGCAGGTATAATTTTCTTTGTTAGCCTTTCTCTTAGGATTGTTGCTATAATATGACTCAGATTTAGAGGAAACAAGCCCTCAGACAGGTAATTACAGTGTTAGAAGACTAACTTTAGGCAGCCTTAATTCAACGTCATAGAAAACTTAGGTCCTCAGAGCCCTGGCTGTACTAACATCCACATCATCAGGACACAGCTGAGTACGGCCAAGCGTGCCTTGGCTTGCTTGGATAGGACATCACAGTTATCTGCTTGATGTACTGGAATCCAGAGAAAGTATGGAGTAAACATTGTAATGCATGGGCTGGAGAGTGTTTTCAAAATTTATAGATAAAGAACATTCACCTTGATGTAGACGTTTTTGTTGAATCCATTTTATTTTAATCTGTTTTACGCAAATAGAATTGCTGAATTTTAAATACATTTTAACATGAATTATGCAAATCATGAGCTTGTAAAGGGATAATATCATCCCTGTGTCTTAGCATTTTTAAGAACTGGTTTAAAATGGACTCAGCATGGTAGCCTAATGGCTAAAGTCCTCGCCTTGCATGTGGCAGGATCCTGTGTGGATGCTGGTTCATGTCCTTGCTGCTCCACTTCCTTTTCAACTCCCTACTTGTAGCCTGTGAAAGTAGTAGAGGATGGCCCCAATGCTTTGGACCCTGAACCTGTGTGGGAGACCCCCAAGAAGCTCCTGGCTTCTGGCTTTAGATCAGCTTGGGCCATTGCAGCCATTTGGGGAGTGAATCAGTGGATGGAAGACCTTTCTCTCTGTCTCTCCTTTTTATAAATTTGACTTTCCAATAAAAATAAATAAAGAGTTGTTTTAAAATGATGCACACATACAAAACATTCTTAATACTATAAAGGCCGTGTGCTGATGATGCCAGTGGATCTTGTATGAACAGTAATAACCTACAGGGGGATCAGGTAAAGGATCCTTCTGACCTGGCAGTCCCCCGACCCACCTCATTTTATTCTGTCCATCACTGTTGTTTTCTAATGAGCAAAGAAACATAACACAATTTAAAATTGTAAAGGATTCTTCATCAGGTTTCTCTAACAATGAACTCCTCTAGGGTATTTGCAGTAAAAGTTGACTTACGGAGCTGCAATAAACACATCATTTTTCAGGAACATCATTTTGATGGAGAGAGGAATTCAAATTTTTCTTGCTCTGCTCTCACTGTGGGTCTACTAAGTGTGTCTTCCAGATGACAGATGGTCCAAATTATTCTGAACATTAAGCATTATGCCCTGGGTCGATTGCCACAGTAAGTTTTAAACAAATAGTTGATATCAGCATGTGCCAACCAAAGCTATTTCTGGTACCCCAGGGAGTCAGCTCCTGGGATTCAAGTGCATTTTCTCCTTGTCTGGGTTTTTAGATCTCAACTCACATGCTGTGAACTTCCAATTGGGAGCTTAAGAACAACTGATTAATATTATGGACTAGGGCCAAGCATGCAAGAAGAAAGTCCAACCTTGCCTTTGACCTTGTATTTCAAAGGGACTTCAACCTATTTTTAAAGTCCATTTTGTTACTATTTGCCATAGAAACTTTCAAAATTGTTTTGATCAGTCTTCAATTCTCATGTTCCATGTTGTATTTACAGCTTCTAAGAGAAAGGATACTCTTATTGTTTCTCAAGTGTATTTACAGTTTAAAGGAGGACCCATGTGTTCTTTTTGGATGGTTTTAATTCTGTGTGTCAGCTTGGCTTGGCTACAGTACCAGATGTTTGGTCAAACATTATTCCAGATGTTTCTATGTAGGCATTTTTAGATAAGATTTCCATTTAAATCAAAAGGCCGCCTAAAAACAGATTGTCCTCCACAAAATGGGTGGATCACATCAAATTAGTTGAAATTCTTAATAGAAAAAAAGATGTTGATTTTTCCAGATAAAGGGGAATTTTGCCAGCTGTCTCCATTCTGATCAGAACTGCCAGACATCAACTCTGTTTCTCCCCCTCAATCTCCAACATACGCTCACATCCTGGTTTTTTATTTTTGTTTTTGCCTATGAAGGTTTATTTGTTTTTATTGGAAAGACAGATTTGCAGAGAGGAGAGACAGAGAGAAAAATTTTCTGCCTGCTGGTTCACTCCCCAATTGGCTGCAACAGCCAGGAACTGAGCCTATCCAAAGGCCAAAGCCAGGAGCTTCTCTGGGTCTCCAATGTGGGTGCAGGGTCCCAAAGCTTTAGGCCATCCTCAACTGCTTTGCCATGCAGGATCGAATTGGCACCAATCTGCTGATTCTTGGTTCTGTCTCCCTGGAGAATGCTAACGCATCGCTATTGAGCCTAGGAAATGGTAGGACATCATCAGCAGTGTTAAAGTCTACTGTGTGCTTTTCAAAGTTATATGCACTTTATATTAGACTGTGATAGGAGGAATAACCAAAAAGTTAATGGAAAGTATGCATTCTGAAAAATATATGCATGCATTTAAATCTTGTGTTTGTTTTCTTTTGGACTTTTTGAATTACCCTCCTAGTTCTGTGAATGAACATCCCGGTCATAGAAATACTTCACAAAAATGAACCAGCACTTCACTCAGTAGATGACAGAGATGTCACCACATTCAGCATGGAAATTGGCATGTAACACAGTGAGGTACCTAACTTCACAGAGTGATGTCCCTTCATTTCACCAAGTAGGTTATGCACCCCATATCAGAACAACAATGCCTAAGCTGTGTCTCCGCCAACCCAGGCTTGCTCATGTCAGGCCTCTGAAGAGGTTGGACCCATGAGTGCATGAGTGCCCACTTTCTTACAGGCACCAAGATTTACAGTGTTGTGGTGCAGAGGGCTGTATATTCCTTCTCACTTTTCTTAACAAGCAAGATTTGAACTTTCACCGCCTTTCACATCCCTTTCTTTTCATGCTCACTGCCAGTTTCTTGTTTCAAGCTTCACTTTCATTTCTCTCACACTGCCATCTCTGGACTATCCGCTTACCATAGTGAGGTTTAACCCCCACTGTCTCCATGAAAAATCCTCACGGTAGAGACTGAATTCTCTCTCTTTCCTTTGTTGCTATGTGTTGGCAGCACATTTTTCAAATTCCCAGATTTGGCCAGTGACTTTTCCTCTGTTTTTTCATCAAGGCATTCCCACACGTAGTCTAAGGCCCACCAAAACGAAGTCTAATATTAAACTTTTTCTAGCTCCCCTGCCCATTGAGAACTTATTCTTTCTGTGCTCTTATAGCACCTGATAAATGTCCTTATTGTATGCATTTGTTATATTCCCACTCCACAAAGTAACATCAAGCTTCTGGGCTTGTCATTTAAGGGGCAGAGTAAAAAATGATTTCAAATGACAAATCTCAAGCTCTACTTAAAATCATCCTACTCCATAAAGGATGAAAGCTTCTTAGTAAGCCAATTTCAAGTCAGCCTGGAATTTTCCGTTAGAAAGTGCTAACAGATTGCTGAATCTCCTATGCTCAGCCTCTGCTCCCCTGCTGATTTTCCAGATCTAGCTAGCTATGACTAAGATCCAGTTGTGGAAAGAGCCAAGCCTGATAGAAAAATAGGAAGGAACAATGGGAGAAAAAAGCATCAAAAGAAAGGCACATTGCTTCTGAAAAGCCAAGAAAACAATGGCACCAGGAAGAAATGGTGAACAGATAGTTGAAAATGGGATCTGAGGCTCAGTGGGGAAAGGAGTTTGGAAGTCCTCAGCTTAGAAACCATTACTAACCCCATCATGATGAAGTACACAGTTATCCTAGAAAGGCCACAGACACACTGAGGTTTTAAAAGTGGAAATGAGCCAGAGCAGAGTCTTCAAAATAAAATGAGAGAGAGAGAGCAAGAGAAGGAGGGAAGGAGAGGTGGAGAAGGAGAGAGAGCAAGGATTTACTGAGGTTCATGTTTTATGGTGGTTTGGATAAGCTGAAGAGAGTGAAAGTGGTTGAATCAAGGTTCAGATTGCCTGATGCCTGGCACCTGTGGGTGCTCAGTAAATATTTGCTAGGAGTGCTCACCTCTGAATGTGATAAAGAATCACATAGATAAGCACAAAGATTTCTTGCCAACATTGTACATGCCTTGGAGTTCACTGATATTTCTGAGGTACCGACTGATTCATTTTCATATTATTCTCTCTATGGATATCAGTTGACAAAGTGTAATTGTATTAAGTAAAGTAGTAACAGAATTAAGAATTTATTTCTTTTGGGACAGGGCACCAAAAAAAAAAAAATAATAAGTTAGCCAACAATGGTAAAGTTTGACTCCAGTGCTGTTTGTTGTGTGAAGTATAGCTCTTTCGTGTTGCTCCATTACAGGTAAAGTTTGACCATAAGCAAACTCTTAAATACAACTCTTCTATTCCATGCTCTGCCAGTTTCTTGTTATAGGTCTCCATTTCACAGCTCTTGAACTGCAGAGTCTAAAACTACACAAAAGTGATAACTAAAAATGACAGATCATCCAAGAGGATCAACCAAAATAGACCAGTCTTCAGTGTCTCTCAAAACCTCCCCATTGACTGACTACATGAATATGTCACTTAAATCCCACACAGCCCTTTCTGCTCAAGAATGTTGCCTCTGTGTTACATTCTCTTGTCCTGATTTGCCCTTTTCCTTTGGCTAACTCCTCCCCATCCTTTGCATTCTAGCCCAGATGTCACTTTGTCTTGGTATTTTTATCTACCTACATCTAAATTGTTTCCCCAGCCCTGGAATCTTCTCTGCCACTGCAATTTTCATTTGTATTGCAATTTTGTGATTACCTCTCTTCTCACAGACTACACTACTAGGTCTATAACATCAGTCACTTTGCCCACTTTTAGGTCCCTACATCTAACAGCCACAGAACAGACTGTCAGTATGAATGTTTGTGGAATAAATATGATAAATCCCAGCACATTTGTCATTAATTGGAAGAGTAACTACCACATCTGGAACATACAGAGAAGGCTATGTCCCAAACTGGAGATAAGCAGACAATACTTATGAAATTTAGACATCCTTGTGGGTTTTATTTAATTCCCAAAATCATGAAAGGAGACCTCTTCCAGAGCAATGGCCTGCCATGGAATTGATGTCCGTTTAGCCTTTTGCAAAGTGGCATTTTTCTTTCTGGCAAATGCTTGAGGCAGAGGAAAAGGAAATGCTTATCAACCTCTCCAAGCTTCATATTTATCAAGAAAGGAAGATGTTTATATAAATTTGGCTTTTTTTTTGTCTCCTGCTGAAAATTGTATTACCTTGCAGTAGTGCATTTCTCTACATGTTTTCTGGTATTAAAATTCACAACGTCTTGTCCTTTTGCACACTTATGCTTTGAATGTACCATTGAATTGCCTAATAAGAGGCAGGACTTGGGCCCGGCGGCGTGGCCTAGTGGCTAAAGTTTTTGCCTTGAACACACCAGGATCCCATATGGGCGCCGGTTCTAATCCTGCAGCCCCACTTCCCATCCGGCTCCCTGCTTGTGGCCTGGGAAAGCAGTCAAGGACGGCCCAAAGCCTTGGGACCCTGCACCCATGTGGGAGACCTGGAAGAAGCTCTGGGCTCCGGGCTTCAGATCGGCTCAGCTCTGGCCATTGTGGCCACTTGGGGAGTGAATCAATAGATGTAAGATCCTCCTCTGTCTCTCCTCCTCTCTGTATATCTGACTTTGCAATAAATAAATAAGTCTAAAAAAAAAAAAAGAGGCAGGACTTGTAAGCCTCAGGTTTAATGATCGAACATGTACACAAAGATAAGGGCCTTTGAGGAGAGCGGTTCTTTCAGTTTCAGAATTGGACCTTTCTCCCAACATTAATGGAAAGATGGAAACTGAGTAGTAAAGGATGATAGTGAACTATAAACTTTGAAGCCATTATTTGGTTTTTGTATTCCTGTAAGATTCGGCTAAAGTTACTCGATGAAAGTGAAAGATTTCTTCAAATGGATTGATTAAAGTAGCTAAATGGAAGTCAGAAAAGTGAAGAAGTGTAGCTACATAACAAGGCTTTTAGCAGCAACAGTATCAGGTGCTAACTGTCTCAGTAGACTTATCTTTAAAGAAATACACCTCCTACGTCCTTCACTCAAGTGGTCAATTGCCAGGCCCCCAGGCAGTCAAGAAGACCTTAGCACTCTGTCAGGTACATATTCTTTCCCTTCCTTACCAGGGTTTGGATTCTTAGATACAGTTAATGGTAGCAACAACTAATCCTAGCCATAAGCAGTAACCAAATAATCAGGTGACTTCAGTCTTCCAGTTGTTCTTGTCCTCCTCCTTTTTCTTATAACACACAACTTATGAGATTAGCTTATAAATGATTACCTCTACCTTCAACATACATGTAAACGAGTCGCTAGCTTCATATTTGCCATTCTAACTTAGCTCAAAAGCACTTCTCCCTTGGATGGTTCAAGTTATCTCTTATTTGAATCTCCTTAAAAGGCAGAGAAACAGAGAGAGACAGACAGACAGACAGAAATAGTCTTCCATCGGCTGGTTCACTTCTCAAATGCCCACAACCACCAGCATTAGGCCAGGCAGAAGCCAGGAAGCTGGAACCCCATTGGGTCTCCCAGGAAGTTGGATTTATTCTTTCCCAAGTGTAAATAACTCTTAGGAGAAAAGCTTCATATGAGAGGAACATTTGCCAAAAAATAATAAAGTAGACACACAAACTGGACCCACTAATTGTAATTCCATGGTATGAATATATATACATTAATTTTAAAATTTTAATCAGATGTATTTAAATGATAGAAGAAATATATGTTCTTTTGGTTCAGCCAAATGCTACACAAACAGCTAATTTTATCTCCTCACCCTTCTTTCTGCTTTATCTATTTATTAATTTTTTATTTGAGGGATGAAGCAACAGAGGGCTCCACAAGAGGGTTCATTCCCCAAATACTCGCAATGCAGAGACTGGGTCAGGGTGAAGCCTGAGGCTATGTCCAGATCTCGCACTTTGGTGATGGGACCTACCCTTGGGATGCTGGCGTGGACTCTAACCCAGGCCCAGTCACTAGGCTGTGATTTGATATGCAGCCATCTCAACAAGCATCTTATCCTGGAGGTCAAAAGCCTTTCCTCAGTAAACAATTCTGTTTATCTTGCCACATTTTATATAGCTATATTAAAGTATGCAAGTACACAAATGATGAATGCAAGGTTACATATTACAAAGTGTTTCTTATTGTGCAACAGTATTTTTTTTTACTTATATATAACAGGTTTTCTTTTAAAATAATAACTTTAATCTCAGCCAGCGATACTCAACACTTGTTGCACATTATAATCAGAAGGCAAGCTTTAAAAAAAGAAAGAAAATACTAGAGTCCCACCCTAGAAATTCTGGTTCTGTTGGCCTGGGTGGGGCCTTGGCATCAAGCTCCCCAGTCATTTCTGATGTGAAGCTATTTAGAACAAGCAATTGAGGCAATGCAAACAGGCTGCTGTACCAGCTGCGTGCCTGACTCCTGACTCGTCCTGGTATGCACCTGCCCAGGGAGGCCCTCCCCTGAGGCTACGTCGTGCGCAGATCTGGGGAGCTGGAGAAGCCTGCTGGAAGCCTGCTGGAAGCCTGCTGGAAGCCTCAAGCCTTGTCAAGAAAGTTGACTACCGAATAGGAGATCGTTGGCGCTTAAACCAGGTCAGGGACAGTCACAGAAAGTGCTAGTAGGACTTGGGATTTCCGAGGTCAGACACAAGGCGTTGTGTGTGCTGCTCAGAATTGACTCAGCCGCTGAGATTTGCCGCTGCCTGCAAAAAGAGCTTCCCTAATCAGGCGCCGCAGGAAGCCACACCCAGAACGTGTTTCTGCTTCTCTCTCGGAGGTGCTCGTTCGGCCTCTTTCGCAGAGTTTTCCAACTTGGAAGCCAGCTCCTCTGTGAGTTCTTCTCAAGTGTACACTCTGATTCCCTGACTCTGACTGTGTGTTTGAGGAGTCCTTGAAGGAATGAAGACACAGGCACAACAGAAGAGAGTTTTGAGGGGGGTTTTTACCCCACTTTCACATTTCCTTCAGGGTGGAAAAACAGGGAGTGAGAAAGAACTATACTTGGTGGGATCCTCCCCCCCCTTCAATTTCTAGTTATGGAACCGTTCATCTCAAATGTTTCTATTTTGTTTCCTTCCCCTCCAGGACACAATTCTGCAGTGCTTTAGATTGAGGTAATTGAGCTCCTTGTGAAGCTGAGCTTGGGTGAAAGAAGCGAGTATGAACCAAACACCTGAACTGGAGCAAGCCGGAGCGCCAGGTGCACCCGGTGAAAGGCCCAGGTGGGACACATCTCGCTGCCGACCTCGGAGCCGTGGAAGGCCGGCGGGTGGGCGGCTGTGCGGGGCCGTCCGAGCCCGGCCGGTGGGCAGCTCTGTCCAGCAGCTGGAGCTGGGAGTCCCGCCCACGCGGCGTCACGGGAGGCGGCGCAGCGCGCGATTGGCAGCCCGTGGAGCCGGAGGACAGGAGGAGGAGAAGTGGGCCGAGACCGCCCTGGCGCGGGTGCCGGCTCTGGCTGCTGGAGTTTGGGAGCGGTTTGTGAAGTGATTTTTTTTTTTTTAAACTTCCCAAAGGCAAATGGCTGGCTTGGAAGCCTAACCTGCTCCCCCTCGCCGGACGTGCGCCTGGTTCTTTGCGCCCCAAGCGTCGCGGTCGTCATGCTGTGATGTGTGCCCCGGGAGGAACTGGTAAGAGGGACGACCCTCCTAGGGCCGTCCCCCAGGCTCCGCTTCACTCTTCCTCTTCCTCTTTCTCCTCTCCTCACCCCTACCACCAGGCGTCTGGTGCCACGGCTCCACGCGTTCCTTCAGGGCTCACTCAGGACCCGCACCATATTCAGTCGTTTCATCTCTGAAAGGGACTGTATTTTATATGCTCTGAAAGCCGGATTTGTAGAAAGGTGATTGTGCACGCGCTCCCACGTGCACACATTCTCTCTCTCTCTCCCTCTCCCTCTCTCTCCCTCTCCCTCTCTCCTTCTCCCCCTCCCCTTTCTCCCCCTCTCTCTTTCTACCCCTCCGCTTTCTCCCCCTCTCTCTCCCTCTCTCTCCCTCCCCCTCTCCCCTTCTCCCTCCCCCTCTCCCCTTCTCCCTCCCCCTCTCCCCTTCTCCCTCCCCCTCTCCCTCCCCCTCTCCCTCCCCCTCTCCCTCCCCCTCTCCCTCCCCCTCTCCCCTTCTCTCTCCCCTTCTCTCTCCCCTTCTCTCTCCCCTTCTCTCTCCCCTTCTCTCTCCCCCCACTCCCACGTGCCGTTCTCATCATTGTAAAGTGGAAAGCAGTTTGGTCCAAATGGTGACAAGTGTTACCAATTACCCTCGTGAAGGCATCACTGGCAGATTGCTAAAGAAAAAAAGGTGTTTGAGCTCGACTAGAACTGCTTCTTAGGGGAGTGCTGCGTAAAGCCGGCCTTCTGGGTTGGGCCCTGCTGCGGGGCAGTTCGGAGCACCTGTCATTGTCCCACCTAGTACGTCCCAGAAACTGCTCTGTGCATGGCACAGATCCCTCCCCCTCAGGCCTCTGCCTGGTGACTGGGACTGGGGTCTTTAGAGAGGGAATCTAATTTCAGCACCCCTACTGCTGAAGGCACTTTAGCTCAGGTCTTCAGAACCCAAGTTGTAAGATTCAAAGTTTTACTCCTTTTTATGCTAGCCCTTTTTAAGGAGGAAAAACCAGGCAGTTTTCCAGGCTTAGAGCAAGCCTCTGATTCCAGCAAGAATAAGCCCTCTGCTGGGGTTATTGTATCTACCTTTCCCATCATTTAAACACCCACCCACCCAACACCACTCTAGGCTTGACAAAAACAAAAATGTAACACATCAATGAAACAGAATAACCCAGTCAGTGCTATGACGTGAGACCCTTTTGCTCGCATCCACCCTATGGGACAAGCCCTGCTTCTGCTGGGCTATCCTTCTCACATGTCCCTGTAATGTATAGACACTGAGATGCTTTCTATCAAATTTACACAAACTGTATTGAAAACAAGTTAACACTCCCAACGCTTTAAGGAATTAAGCGGTGAACACTTGTTATATGGTACAAAAATATGAGAATGTAAGCTGTGAAACCGGATGTGGGGGGTGTTGGGCATTAGCGTTTCCAAAATTGAATTATTTTTTTTATTTAGCAACTGCATCTAATTGAGTGGAACATCATTTATATTGTCGTTAAACTGGAGGAAATGCTCAGAATTTGATTACATTTGAACACAGCTGGGTCATTGAACAAATGTGCTTTTTAGAATCACTCAAAAATTGAGTTAAAAAATATCCACACGTCCCAGACTTCATTCCACATTTTTATTTTTTGTATGATCTCGACGAAAAACCCTTCCCCAAGGTATGGAAAAGCGAAGAAAATGGCATCAATCAGTCATTTGGCACCTCTCCAGGCACCATGCTTTGATCAAGATCTATTAAATAAACTGCCAGCTCTTTAAAACAGAGCATGTTTGTAAATCTAAGAGCAAATGGGAGCATGCTAGATGCTATCGTCTTTCCTGGTTAATAGTTACAGCAGGGTAGCAGCCTTGCTGGCCTTTAGCAAAGGCCAGTGAGTAACATTTCTTAAAAATATTGCTCTCTTCCTGTGATCTCAGATGGATTTGTCTGGTTTTCAGAAGTTATTTTTAGCCATATAAACCATACTTCTCCTGGCTTTGCATAGCACGATGTAACAGTGACACTAAGTCATTGAGGACTGATTGAAATCTTTCATAGTTGAGCAACACAGCTATCCTACAAGATTATTTAGCAACAATATATTAGAAGTATGAATAGTCCCATGATACAACTCACTGAACCAATATGGTAGCATTCACTAAGACCTGAAGATGTCACAACCTTTGGCCAAATAATCTTGAGTCTAGAAATACATCCTCAGGAAATCGGCTGAACTCTGCAATAACTTATGAATATGGATATTACACTATTTTCTGAAACATGAAACGAAATCAAACTCCCATTAGCAAAATGTCCCTAAGCAGGGAGCTAGATGGGAAGTGGAGCAGTCGGGACATGGACCATTGCCTTATAGAATGCTAGTGCAGGAGGCAGGGACATAGCTTACCATAGTGCTGGCCCCTGAGTTTCTTTTCATATTCCGTATATTACCAAAATATTTGTAGCCACTATCACTTTTATAGTTTAAAAATTAACTTTTCAAAAATGATACCAAAGTAAAGGCAAATGCTAAACTGTATTTTAAATATCAGCATACCTTTTTCCATATGATATTATGAAAAGAAATACTTTTGTAATGTCACTGTAATCTGAATGTTTGTGGTTCCCCCCTGCAGCATTCACATGTTGATTCTTTATATTGTGATAGAAGAGTGGGGACGTTGAGTTGATTAGAGCATGAGAGTAGATCCCCCCAAATTAGGAGTGAGTGCCCATATAAAAGATGCAGCAGGGAACTTTCTTGCCCTTCCATCAGGTGAGGACACAGTAAGAAGGCGCTATGGAGATGCAGGAGAGCAAGTCCTCAGCAGACCACTAAGCCTGTCAGCGTACGTCAACATAGGAGATTTATAAGCCTGGAAATCAAAATGAAATTTGTGTTTGTTGGGAGGCCCATTCTATAATACAGAAAAATAACCCTTGATGTAAGGGAGGAACAGCACGTTTTACACCACAAAATGATATCCCAGTGAAGCAAAATCTACCCACAGACATCAGTTGATCAGTATGAATAAGCCAATTTTTATCCGGGTGCTGGAACAAGGAGCAAAGCTGGGACTCAGACATATGTACGCTGGTGCGGAATCCGACATCCCAAGTCGCTGCACCCAGGGCCAGCCCTAAATGTGAACTGTTCTTAGGTGTGATTGGTGGGATTCTATGTAATTTCCGTGTTTTTTTTATGTAAGTAGCTATAGTTTCTAAGATTTCTTATGCAAACATTTTATCAGGGGAAAATCACACTAATAGAGCAATTTGTTGAGACATGGTGGTATCTGCTTTCTCCATCACAAAGTTCTTGTAGTTTCCTTTGTTATCTGATGTTATGTCAGGCATCATTATCTCCATATTTCCCAGTGGAAACATTTGGAATATAAGGACAATCACAGGGCTCTTCTGTTCCTGGCTGTATTCTGAAGCAACAAGCAGTTTTGGACCTATCTGAGTTTTACTTCCCTTTCTTTTCTGTTGATCATATCTGCTAATGTCTGGTGTTAATAGGTTTGCATTAAATGCTCTGTATATTTCAAAAATCTTACTCTAATGCCTTTTAAAAAGATGAGAGAAACTTCATTAGTAAAACAAACTTACAAGCTTTCAGTACAATTTTGTAGAGGTTAGGTAATAAAGAACGTAGTTTGTTGGCTGTAAGAATAAAAGTGAAAATCAGTTAAATAGGTTCAAATGTATAAAGGTGTTTTCTTCAATTTCATAACTAGGCAGTTTTCAAAACTTTGATTTTCTTAAATTGGAATAAAATATATAGAAGATTACAGATAAAAGTCTTAATTGTAATGTCACTTGAATAACTGTTTTCTGGGACCCCTCCCTTACCTTTTTATCTCATGGCCTTATTTTCAACTTCACATGACATTTTACGTTTTCCAAATTCATGTGCGAGGGCTCTTCAGAAAGTTCATGGAATAGACACTGAAAAAAAAAGCCCTGTGGATTGATTTCAAAATATCCATCATCACATAAGCTTAATTTTGAATTTCATTTACTATGAGCTTTTGGAAATGCCCTCCTACCGCTTAAGTGCCTAATTTTATCCTCTTTGAACTGAGTGTTTTGATCTGTTTAGTGGCTTTTACTCATTCTCACGCACACAGCATCATGCTTCGGGCATGGTGAGATAAGTGAACCCTAGAAGGTAAGCATCTTGAAGGAGGAGATTTTCGTTTTGCTGACTTCTAATGTCCATCACAATGCCTGACAGCAAACATTAGCTGAAAAGATGAGGTTATTGGGTACTTTCAGTGTGTTGTAGTACGGTATTGAATAGACTTCCTTTGAAAACTGTTCAAGGTGCTAATATTACCATTTGACAAATACAGACTCAAGGTGCCACAAACTCATGGTGAATGCTAGTTGTAGTTCTATTGGCAGGGCTTATATGCTTTCTGCAGCCTGGAGGGGCATTTTTTTTTCTGTCTTTCAAAATGAATGCTTTGGGAGGCAGGAAGCTTTGGGTAAATTACTGGAATTGACCAATTGTTATTAATTCATCTTATAAAGATGATCAACTTTTTCATACCACTCACACTTTTGATTTCTCCCTTACTGGTAAGCCAAGTATGTGTTTACTTGAAAGCTATAGAGAGGAAGAGACGGTAAAAGAGATCTTCTACCTCCTGGTTCACTCTCCGGTTCCCTCCAACAGCTGGACATGGGCCAGGGCCCAGGCCTGAAGTCAGGAACCTGAAACTCTGCTCATCAACCATGTGGGTGGCAAGAACCCAGGGTCTTGGGCCATCACCAGCTGCTGCTTAGGGCGTGCATTAGCAGGAAATTTGATCGTAGGTGCTAAGTAGTTGGGACCCACCAGTACTCAGAAAAGTTAAGCAGGCCCAAGTAGCAGCAGAACCCACTGCACCGTAGTGTCTGCCCCTTAACGTTTTTTTAAGATTTATTTTAATTTGAAATTCAGAGAGGGAGAAACAGATCTTCCATCCGATGGCTGAAATGGCCTCAACAGCCAGGACTGGTCCAGGCCTGTGGGTGTAGCCATGTGGGTATGGGGGCCCAAGCACCTGAGTCATCCTCTACTGCTCTGCCACATGTATTGGCAGGGAACTGGATCGGAAATAGAGCAGCAGGTTTGCAATGGGGACCCACATGGATGTCAGCATTCCAGGCGGCAACTTCACCTGAAGCACCACAACACCAGGCCCCTCAAAAATAATGTTTAACATCTGTAGTTCGTTTCCACTTAAGGTATGTCACAATTTAACAGTTTCTCTATTTCTAAGTCTTTGGGTTAGTTTAATGCTGAGGCTAGCATCTTTGTGTTCAGGGAATAAGAGCTGAACATTTTTAAGCCATGTTTTTGGGATGCCTAGCCAGGAAGAACAAGCAGCACTCTTCTGAGAACCATAGCCGTGCTGCCCTGCACTGTGAATGAGAAATGATTTGCCACACACAGACAGAACGTATGATCTCTGCCTTAATTACGTTTCTGATGATATTGAAAATACTTTTCACTATTTGTAGTGTGATTGTGAAGGCTGTTTTGAGAAGTTGATTTTTCATATAAATACTTAACACTATAATTTCTGTTGTTTGATTTTATTAAATAATAATGTTGGAAGTTTATCACTGAGCCATATAACATGTTACAATGTTTAGGGCAGTAGAAAAGATTCCAAAACCAAGTGCAAATAGATGTGAAAAGTTTAAGTAAGGCACATATCTCAATGCTAGTTGCATTGTGGTCTAGTCATGCTGTCATATAAAATTTTAACAAGCATAATTTTGTGATCAAAGTAATTTAAATATTTTATGGCATTTGTAAGTAGGGTTGTTTTTAAAGTCTGTATGCATGAATGAGCCATAAAATATTAGTGGAGTGTACAGTGGAGCCTTCTGTGTGTACTGCCACCCTTTTGCTAAGTAAGCTGGTGTAGGTCATTGTCTCTGAACTTTAGTTTCTTTGTGTATATGAGGCAGTATTTAGTTAAATAGTTTCTTTACAACTTTAACATTCTAAGTTGCTAGACCATGTACTCTATAAAATGCTTTTCCTAGTCAGAAATGTTGGCATCCATTAGTGCTATAAAAAATCTGTGTTAATCTGTAAAATATCATATACCTTATCTACATGCTTAATAGTAACTGCTGTTGGCAGTCCTGCAGAATAGTTATGATAGCTCTATATATGAAGTCCCACCAGGGCTGACTGGGAGAGTGACAATTCAAATGCCTCCATCTGTCTGAAGCACTCCATTTTTTTTTTGTGCTCTGTCATTTTCCTCTCTTGAACCCAAGGAGTCACTTCAGCATCTTTGACACTTTGGGCTGGATCATTTTGTTTTTTCTTATACGTTGGTTAACAGTATCCCTGCCATTAGCAGTACTCCTGACCCATTCTGCCTATACCAAATACCCCAGCTATTATGAAAGCAATCTCACTCTATTTGAGAGAAAGAGGGAGAGAAAGAAACAAAGGAAAACTTATGTTTAGAAATTAAAACAGAGTAAGATGATAATATAAAGGAAGCAGATACTAAATAGTTTAACTCGTTATTTTTAATGGCCTCATTAATCTCTTACAGTCTGTTGTTAGAATTACAGTTCAATGTGTTTTCAGGTTTTACACACAAGTATGCACGCAGTTTCTCACAGAGAACTGGAATTTAGCTCACTTCATATGAATAAGTGAAAATGGCAGCCCAGGAAATCAGTATTCTGCCTGTTTAGAAAAAGGATTTGGGCTCTCATTTCCAAAATGGCCACTTGTGCTAGTTCCATTTCAGAACTTGATTATCTATCAGTAAGTATTTCATTACCACTTTTCTGTTCTCTTATTTGCCTCATGGGAACTGTTTTCTGGAGTATGTCAGGTAATGCGGGAATCTCCTGAGGTTTGTGGCTGATTCCTTTCGCAGACTGTGGGCTCTTGGAGGGTCAGAACCAAGTAGACACAGGACTTGCCGTAACTTTGGTATCTGGAGAAGCGCCTGGCCAGCTCATGGTAGCCTTACAGTGTTTCCTCGACAGATAGGATTAGGAATTTCTGAACAGCAAAAACAGATATCTCCAGTTCAGTCTTGCTGAGTTTATGCCTTGTAGAAACCTGAAGATCACTGAAATGATCAATTTTGTTGCCATTATTAATGATTGCAAGATAGTTGGAAATAAGAGCTACACATTTCTAAAGAAAGGTATTTGGATAACCAATAGGAATAAACCTCTGCGACCAGGCATAAACATGCAAACAAATCCATGTAAATGCTTCTGAAGGCATGACAATATAGAACACTTTGCTGTTCAGAGTGTTGGATGCCAAATTGTTGAAAGAAAATTATTGAAAGTATGACTTCAGGGAAACACTGTGATGTAACACAGTAGAAGATAAAGCCGTCAACTGCAATGCTATCATCTTACATAGACCCAGCTTCAAGTCCTAGTTGTTCCACTTCCAGTCCAGCTACCTGCTAATGGCCTGAGAAAAGCACAGTGGAAGATGGCCCGAGAGCTTGGGCCCTTGCCACTCCTGTGAAAAAACCAGATGGAGCACTTGGCTTTGGTTTGGTCCAGACTTGGCTGTTGAGGCCATCTGGGAAGTGAACCAAAAGGTTGTGTTCTGATTCTCTCTCCTCCTCCCTCTCCCCACTCTGTCATATCATCTGACTTCCTCCTAGATGAAACTTGGTTTTTACTTAAAGGGATAGATCTCAAGCTGTCTTAAGTGACATGAAATAGATTACCCAGAATAACTTCCTCCCTGAGAGTTTTAGAACAATAAAATTCAAATACCTCAGCTATTTTTAAAAATAGGTTCTATTTGTTTTATTTCCTTTTTGGTAGCTTCCTTTTGTTAGTTTCCCTTTCAGAGTTACATGCTGTAGCTTTTAATGGATGCAATAATGATTTTAAGCATGCACATTGAAAGCTTGAAAAAGATATCACAAAATGCCTAAGCTGTTATATTACTGTCTGGAGCCCTTGAATACGATTGTTGAAGGGCATTCTAGTCTTTATTGCTTAATACATGAGCATTTGGTTCATTATTCATATATTCTTTCCTCAAGTATTCATTGTGTGTCTACTCTGCCTGTTGCTGTCACAGGCCTCTGTTGTCAGTGAACAGCAACACAAAGCAGGAATTCCTACTCTAGCAGAGAAAGGAGAGAAGCCGAAGAATGAATCAATTCTGTACTCTTAGAGAACAATGCTAAAGTTCTATGAAAAATGTGTGGAGAAGGAGAATTAATGGCAGGCAGATCTTACTCAACTGAAGGCTTTTACTGCAATTCATGTACGAGCCTTCAGAGAGTTTTTGTGGTTAGATCAACATCTAAATGAGGTTGCAAAGCTCCAGTTGCTAATGCTTGTCCAATGCAGTGGTTGTGGAGGCCAGGAGAGGTAATGAGGTTCTGGAGGTATTTTTAGAAGAGACCATTAGGCCAATATCTGTACCCCATATCACACAGAATCTGGGTTGGAGTTGTCTCTGTTCCTAATTCCAAATTTCTGCTGTTGTTCACCTAGGAAAGTATTAGATAATGACTTGGACAGTTGGGTCCCTGTCACTTGCATTGAAGACCTGGATTGACTTGTTGGCTTCTGGGGACAGCCTGACCCAACTCCTTGTTGTTGAGGGAGAGTGACCCAGTGTTTGGGAATACACCAGTTATGGCTGTGCATTATCTCTGTCTCTCAAATAAATGCTAAAATATTAAGTATAGCAAATAGAATTTTCTGACTGACCATCCAAGTGTTATAGACAGTGGAGTTTTTAGGCTGCACATGTAGGATAGAATTGCTAGCAATTGGCAGGATTCATCTTTAAGAGCAACAGGTATGGGAAGAGAACCGGAGCCCACTGTGGCCACTCTGCCAGTGTGATTCTGGGACTCTGGGAAGAGCTCTTTGCTGGAGCTCAGGTTCATGAGGAAATTTGCAAGAGTTTGCTTTTGATGGCTTTGGTTTGTTCAGTAAAATAGAAACAAGGTCATCAGCAGTAAGAAAGTCAAGGGAGATATTGGCCAGCAAAGAAAGGAAAAGATGCGAGAAGGTGGAATGTGAAAGTGGGAATGATTGAACTGGAAATGCAGTAGGGCTGCACTAAGTGTGAATGTCCAATTGCTGGTTCATGTTCAAGAATTTAAAGTGACACTAATTAGCAATGCTATGTGCTTTTCACCACTTTTACCATTAGCTTGTAATAGCATTTATTAAAGGAAATAACACAATTAGGATAATTGTGTTTCCCAAGAAGGAAGGAAGGAAGAAAGGAAGAAAGGGGAGTGAGGCAGTTGAAATGGTAAACCAAAGGGTGATTACACTGTTGAAACAAAGTAGGGAAGTGAGACAGATGGGTGAATGTGAGGGACAGCAAAAGATGCTTGATCTGTTGCTGATGGAGGGATCCACGGTTAATTGAACTCAGGTGAAAAATAAATTTTGTTTGAAAATATTGCATACATTGGGCCATATTTCAACTCCATAATAAAGAATTTTCTATTGACTATCAATGAAAGTTTTTGTAATACATACATACAAATACTATTAATTTTTTTTCCAAATGAAGTGTGCTTTTGGCAATTTTTTTTCCCTGTAAGTGGTCTAAGTTCAGCTTTCTTTAAATAATCACCTTCTGTTCTATGGCCATACACTCACATTCCGTAAGGGACTGCCGGAGGCAAGGTGCCTTCTGACAGCCCTTTTTTCCAGAGGTTCTGTTGTCAATCAGGGACCACAAGCAGTCACTGGGACTCTCCCTCCAGGGAAGGTATTTCAGTTAGGGTTGGAGAGCTGATGATCAGGCTGTGCTGCTTGGACAAGTGTGTCAAACATGCTGAGCTTCGCTTCTGTTGACATTAGCTGGAGGTAAGAACATGTACCTAATTGTAAGGATCAAAGTCAGTGCATATGTATCCCTGGTGCAGAACTTGCCATAGCTCCCTAATGAAAATTGCTGTTACAACATCAGACTTGCTGAGTTAATCTTATTATCACCAAATAGCCAAATCTCACAAACCTGCTATGCTATAATTTCAGTAATATAGAAGTACTTCACTTAGGAGTACCAAGGTCAAAGTACAGCATTAAAGCTTGCAACCATCAATTTGGTAACACATGTTCATGCTTTTTAGGTTTGAAGAATAGATTAAGGTATATTAGAAATTCATGCATAACCATTAGTGATATTTTAAAATTTCCCAGTAACAGATACACAGGGTCTTTTTTAAGTTGCATCAAAATGATCTTTCAGTTGTATTTTTGTCAAAGTTTTGAAGTCTCCTTTTGCACAATAGCAACATTTCCTCTGCCTCCCTCCTATGTAAATCAGCTTTGAGCCTAATCAGTCAATGAAGGTGATTTCACTTGGAGATGTGGTCATGTCAAGAGGAAAATCTGAGCTGTATGGAAGGAGGGAAGCATGAAACTGTCAGTGTCTAGATGAGCCATCCATAAATATGTACACAAACACACACACACGTCTGTGCAAATGCAGAGGATCCGTGATTTACCAATTTAAGGCTTTCCTGCTTGATAATAGTTGTAAGAACCCTATGCATGCAATAGAATCTGTTTCAAATGCTGTATTTTCAACTTTGCCTGGGCTAGGAAGATGTATGATCCTCTCTTTTGATGCTGGACACCAGTGGGAGCCACATCTTTCTGTCAACATCTTTGTCACAAGGGAATCAGCTGTCATTCCACAGTGTGCTGTGTTGTCAGTATTTGGGGGAAGTACATGCATTCAGTGTTACTGAGATATTTGACACTTTGTTTTTTTTATAAAATAGGGTTTGCGTTCTATGATTTTGACTATGGGCTCATGTAAGTGTTGAGTGTATTGAAGGCCAGCTAGGCTAAGCTATAGTGTTTGGCAGGTTCGTTGTGTTAAATGTTTTCAAATTTTAATGGGCTTGTAAGAATGTAACCCCATCTTGAGACAAGCAGCATCTGTGTATAACATATTTGTATATATGTATGTGATATTGTGTATATACATTATATATAAAATATTTTCTCTGACATGAGAGAATTCAAGAAATTCCTATTTAATGTTTCTTGCAAATTGGAAGAGCATATAACATTTGTTAGTGTAAAGTGCATCTAGATAGCACATGCATATTTTATACATTTTCAAGACAAGTGTGCTATATTTAAAAATTCTAATTTGACTTCATCAGCAATGATATAAAATGTGTCACTCATGTTTGTTGAAGGGATTGGAAATGAAATGAGCTTTATTTAGATGCTCACCCCTAAAGATGTTTAAGGGCTATGGGCTTGAGTAAGTTGAACTTTTCTCATTGAAATTCTTAAAAAGACAAAAAAAATCCCATTTCACTGTTAGTGGCAAAAGTGTAAGATGGTATGACTTAGCTCTTTGTAAACCTCCACAGACCTTCCTGGCATAGTAATCAGCAGCTATCAACAACAATTACTTAGTCAGTGCTTGAACTGATACAGTGCTCTGGCCTCCTTTCAAATAGGCACTCCTACTGGAGATTTAGTTCAAGCTTAGTAACTGAGGATATTCTAGAGCAGGCAGACTCCCAGGTGGTTTTATTCAGCAAACTTTATTCCTGCCACAGGATGTCCAGTTTTACCAATACATCAGCTGACCCTTGAATTGCAAGGGCCTGTGTATTGTCTGCCCACATACACCATTTATACTTTCCCTAAGATTATGTGACACTAGGGAAAATGAAACCTCCTTGTGCAGATAAGGGATGATAGTTAATGGGAAAGTCTTGCCCGCATGTTGCCTGGGTATCTCGTGCAGCGAAGAGAGCAGCAGATATCAAATGATCTTACTGTCATTAGCATTACCTGTAGGATAAGGAATCAGTCTCCCTGAGCTAAGCAGCATCCAATGGTTAAGTTAGTATAATCAGAGATGATACAGATAGGAGCAACCCAAGTTTTATCTGGGCTTATGACTTACTGTTGTAAAACCAACAGGCAGGGTCATGGCTCACAGAGACTTTTGTATCATGGACTTTACTGTGAAGCAGTTCCTGTCTTGTACTTGAACTGATATAGAAACACATAAATTCTTCTGTATTTTTATTATCCATGGCAGATAACTTTGTTGTATTCCAAAGTTTAAGACCTATAAAGACTTTGATATTTGGTTGATATTTTCAAGTCTTGATGGGGAAGCACGTTGTACATTGATGAGAGGCAGGCCCTATTGCCCTTTCTTGTGATGTTTTCTTAGAAATGTTCTGTAACGCTGAGCTGTGCTTAATGTGCCCAGAGAATCTATCCTTAATACCTCATTACTACTCTGATTAAAAAAAAGCTAGACCTTTACTTTTACTTAATTGCAGCCGTAGATTTGACAGTCTAAATAAGCGGTCCAGTGTGTATCAGCTGCTTTTTCTACAACTCAGAAGAGATGGGCTTTCCAATAACAAGATAATAGCAGATAAACAATTCACCCTTAATTTCAAATTGACAGTTTGAAAACAAATTCTTAGCATGGGACATTGGTTCTCTAAGTCACAAGACTTGTAAAAGTGTGAGACATAGTCCTGAGTTCCATTCCAAACCTGCTGGACCGGAGACTAAGAGGATGAGAGGTGATTCTGATACATGCTGGAGTTGGAAGGCACAAACATAGAGTATCTTGAGATGACTATATATAGGAATGTTTTTCTCTTTTATGAAAGTAAGCTCATGAGTATATTGAAGTTGTTTGTTGACTGCTGATGACCTCAGACATTTTTAATGCTAACTAGGCCCACGAGAACTCATTAGCCTGTATTTGCCTTTGGAAATTTGCCCTACTGCAAACTTTTCATTAAGCATTCATAAGGAGAAACAAGGTTTTTGAGGATTACGTCTGCTCTCAAGTACACTTGTGTATGACAGGGAATTTGGTATGATTTGCTATATATTATACATTAAAGGATACTGCACTTAATAGCTTCTAAAATTACCATCATTGGAAACAATCTAATTTTAAATGATTATAATTGGTTATTCTAAATTTCATTTACATAGCATTTCTAGTTAGAAAGGTGTGACCTTGGTGTCAAAGATTGCAAACCTTGACAAAGACAGAAAATCTTTGGACTGCGGAGTAGTTTGTCAACAGCAATGATCATGAAAGTATTAATACCTTATTAGTTTGTGTGTGTTTATCTCAGCTGTTGATGCTCACCTTCTGCCAGCTCAGTGCCAAGGTTCACTCTCTGGCTTCAGAGTCTGACTCTAGCTTCCTGCTCATGCAGACCTAAAAAACAGTAGTTATGATTTAAATTCTATGGGGAACCCATGACATGTTCCCAGATCCCAGACTCAGCTCTGTTCTGGCTGTTGGAGATATTTGGGAAGTGAACCAGAGGATGGAAGTACTTGCTCTCTTGTTATGATTCTCTAGCTCACCCTCTCCTTCCCTTCCCCATCTTCCTCCTTTCAAATCACAAAATAAATTAGTAAGCAATTCAAAAAGTTGTATTGGTACTTATTTACCAAGCAATGTTTGGTTTGTATGAGGCTCTTCAAAAAGTTCATAGAGAATGTGTTATGTAAAATAGGCAGTGGTCTCTCCAGCTGTGTAATGGTCAAATTATGAAGCTGTGGTGCAGTAAGAAATGCCCTGGGAATCACTAAGCCCGTGTGCTCACGCAGCCCCTAGCGTAAGAATTTGAAGACACAGTGATCTCATATTCCAGGTTCTTCTGACATGACAGCTCCAGCATTCCTCATATTTGATAAAATTCCTAAATAACTACTTCTGCGTGAAGAGCCAGAGTTAATGGAAATTGTGTCCATTCATTCATGTCATAGATCATATCTGTCTTTGCAGAATTTGTTTGCTGGTTAAGTATTAAAACTGTAATTTGTCCAAGTTGTCCACTATGTCCAAGTTGTCATTCTTTTGGTCTTTGAACCTTGATCTTTTTGGCTTTGACTTTCAGTTTTACTAAAGTTCAGTCATTCTATTTATAATTCTGTTATGTGCTTTCTTTGCTTGCAATTTGTAATGGCTATCAGTCCAGATTAGTGGAAAGAGTTTTTTTTTAATAGATTCATAATATTCTGCACTGCAGATGTATACAATCTGTTCAAAGCTCCAACTGAAGTATTTTCAAGTCTCTAGGATTTTAGTGTTGCCACAGAAGTGAAAAGGCATAATGCAGTTTTATACATCCATCCATCCTTATGGGGAAGACTCCTCAGATCCGTCATGGTTTTGTGTAGCTTTAATTTGAATAGGTATTATCAATGAAATTTGACAAAAAGGAAATTCAGTAAAATATTGTAGCAGTTCACACCCCCGTTGTCAATGATGATTCATTTTAACTGTCAGTCACATGGTTAGAATTGGGCTATTCGTGAGAACGTTAATGTGAAGCTCTTTGGTGAACAGTGAGGTTGAGTGTTTGGTATTCATTCCTCTGAATTTACCCTTCTGAAAGTTACTTGTGTCTACTCTGCATCCTATTTTATTGGGCTCTTCATTGTTATTTATCAATTTGAACACTCTATATTAGGAAAAACAAAACTTTGTGATTCATTATTTGCTGTACTTTTATGCTGTATTTGAGATTTTCTACATAGAGTGCATTTGTAGCTAAACTATGTCTTTTACAACTTTACAAAACTAATGATAATAAAATATTCTAAATCTTTCTGCTAATCCTTTTATTAGAATTTTTACATTTAAGTTTTGAATCTACCTGAGGCTTTTTTTTAGCATGATAAAAATAGCAAATTGGTGTTCTTAGTTTCAAAGTTGATGATTATTTCAGAGTTATTTAAACAAATCACTGTTTTCCCAATAAACTGACATTTCACTTTTCCGTGTATTCTATCCTATTTATACACTTCTGGCCGTCTTAATTTTCCGTATAATCTGTATGACAGATTGCCACAAATTAAATGTCATAAACCACCACCTACTCATTAGTGGCTAGTTATGTAAGCAGAAGGCCTATGTTTCAGCTCTCACTTGCTGACTGCAGAGAAGAATCCACATCTAGTCTTGTTCATGTTGTTGGTAGAATTCAGCTCCTTGCTACTGTAGCAGCAAGGTCTCTGTTTCCCAGCTGACCCTTGGTTAGAGGCCATTCTCAGTTATTAGAGGCCACTGGCATCCATTTCTGTAGACAATGTTTCATTTGCTGCATTTGATTGTTTTAGCAGAAATATTCATAATTGACATTGGCCTAGCATTTTTGTGACAATTGTAAATAAGCCTATACATATATGTTATTTAGAGATTTGTATGTTGTTTATGATCATGATTATATTATTGCCTTGTGTAGAAAGTAGGATGCATAGACTTTGGGTATTTATTGATCCATAACCAGTCCCTCTCTATTATTAGGACCCTTGTTCATGTTAGGAAGCATTAAAATTTTAGAGAAATTAAAGCAACTCATCCATTGAAGGGCAGTTTATTCCTGCATTTATGGGTAATATTGAATTTCAGGTTGACAATCTTAACCCAAGAATATATGAGCTTCTGAATAGTTAATCTTTAATCATGATTTCCATTGTTAATCAAAAGCAACTTTATTTAAATTAAATTTTTTATGTAGTTGCTGTTTGCTTATAAAACTAAAAATGAAGTAGGGAGTGGAGACTAGTAAAATCTATTTAAATGGTCTTTTTATGCAAAATACAAAATCTGACAATCCATGAAGACAGAATCAGTAAGGTGTATAGTATTTAGTACTAAAATATTGTTTCTGCTCTAAATGAACATAATTGAATCTGAAGCATCTGGCTTTTGTCTCATTTTCTAAAATTGCTCATTTTCAAGCAGAATTCCTATCGGTGTCAGAGAGTTGGGTCAAGTAAAGCGTGGGACCATTTGATTTACTAGCAGAAAACTAGGACTGATCAAGTCTTTGAGAAGTATGCTATGTTCTTGAACTATAAATGATACTCTTGAAAAAATGCTTTCTAATAAATTATTAATTTTTGTCTATTACTAGGTTTCAGGTCTGACCCTGAAAACAGTTGAGAAAATATTGATATTCTTGACTAATGCATTGTCTGGAAGCCTCTTCAGTTAAAACAAAAAGAGAAAGTTACTAAATATGAGTATAACGAGAGAGTTATGAGTCAGAGTTTAAGAAATTGAGTATCTGGTTTGACTATTACTACTGTATACACAAATTCTCAGCTATCATTAACTAATAATTTGCTTGAGGGAATATCTTCCAGGTAATCACACAAGTGATACTTTGCTTAGCATTCCCATTTCTCTAAAATCTTCACCTAATCCAATTGAAACTTACAGCAACACTCTGACCTAACTTAGTTGTGTAGTGGAATTACCAGGAAACACTGGCATCTGGCTGTAGAGTTGATGTTTTCATCACTACTTTGGCCTTAAAAATCGACCGGCAGAAGAAAAAGTACCCACACTTTTGGGTATGGAGAAACAGTTTTTTTTTTTTTTTTTAAACTAATAAAGGCAGAATCATGCAATTCCAAAATGTATGTGGCAGCTTCTCATTTAGATCTGGAATTCCTGCCCCAAATTGAAGTAGAGCCATGATGAACCATAAAAGGGGAAATAGTTTGTTCATGAACATAGTTAGAATGGGTTTTGGAGGGAATGTTTGGGTATAAGATTGGATGATATAAAGGTCATTCTGTATCATGCCTATTTCTTGTAATTTTCTTTTATTCTGTGTTTACTCTTGCAGGATAACCTGTTTTTAATTAAAAGTAATGAAAATATTCCAAAGCATTACTTATCTTTGTCTTAATAGTCAAAGAGGAGAGTGGGAAATAGAATGCATGCGGATTATCTGTGCCGCACATGGCCCATGAGTTGGTAGTGTCTCATTTCATTCATTAGCAGATAGGCTCAGAATGTGATTGGTTAGATTTCATAGTTAATAAGTGGCTCAGCTCTTGTTTGAGCCTGAGTATAAAAAGCTAGAGATACTTGGTCTGTCAAAAGGTAGTACACAAAAGTCTCATTCCCTCAATTAGAATAGGAGGAAAAAACGTGGGATTAGGTAAAGAACCATAGTGAATAACTTCTGATGTTTGTTACTTTGCACACATGTGGGCCCAGGACTCTGTTTTCATTTAAGAAAAACTATTGATATATATGTGTGTGTGTGTGTATGTATGTATATATATAAAGATTTATTTTTTTTTATTTGAAAGTTAGATATACAGACAGAAGGAGAGTGAGAGAAAGATCTTCTGTTGCTGACTCACTCCCCAAGTGACTGCAATGGCCCGAGCTGATCCAGTCCAAAGCCAGGAGCCTGGAGCCTCTTCCAGGTCTCCCATGTGGGTGGAAGGTCCCAGTCCACAAGCGGGAAGCTGGATAAGAAGTGGGGCAGTGGGATTAAAACCAGTGCCCTTATGGAATCCTGGTGCATGCAAGGCTAGGATTTAGGCACTAAGCTATTGTGCCAGATCCTACTTATTGATGTTTTACATATATATTTTTCTCTTTGTACACATACATGTATATGCATTTTAATATGTATGTATCTATGTGAGTGTAATTACAACAATGCATTTGTGAACACTCTGCTCAAAATACATTATTGAGTAGAATATTTCATAAAGCCGATTATTTTGTGACCTTGAGACAAAATAATCCCAAGCCATTTGCTTCTGGCTGTTGTGGGAAAGGTATTGCCCACACTCTTATAGCTGTCTTTATTTTCAGTCCCTTTCTGACACATGAGCCTACTTCCTGCATCTGTTTGTCTACAGCGTGGTCCATCTACTCCCATATATACTTTAGCTTAGTGTGGAGCAACTCCGTGTGTTTCCAATGTATGAGTGCACTTTAGAAGTTCATGGGAAAACAAGACATTTGGCAAAAAAATCCATGTGTAGGTTTTTTGCATGTCTTGCCATGAACTTGTGAAAACCCTGTCTTACATGTGACTTTCAAACTTTCTTGTACTAAAATACATTTCATTTAAAAAATATTTGTTTGAAAGAGCTATAGATAAAATTATATACATGTTATATATAAATGTATACACATACATACATATGTATACACATATACATACATGTATGTAAATATATATATATAGAGAGAGAGAGAGAAAGAGAGAGATACTGAATGCTTCGTCCATCTGCTCATTCATTTACCAAATGGTCACACAACCCAGGGCTGAAGTCAGGACTTTCATCAAGATCTTCCATGCAAGTGCAGGGACCCAAGTACTTGGATCATCTGCTGGTGTTTTCCCAGACACATTAGTGGGGACTTGGATCATAAGTGGACCGGCTGGGGCTCTAACTAATGCCATATGTGACACGGCATCACAAGCAGAGTGTTTAGCTGTTGTGCCACAATGCTGACACTAATATACTTTCTTTTTCCACTAGCTTTTTAAAAATATTTATTTTTATTGCAAAATCAGATATACAGACAGCAGGAGAGACAGAGAGGAAGATCTGCTGTCCAATGACTCACTCCCCAAGTGCCCGCAATGGCTGGAGCTGAGCTGATCTGAAGCCAGACAGCTAGGAGCTTCTTTTGGGTCTCCCACACGGGTACAGGGTCCTAAGGTTTTGAGCCATTCTCTACTGCTTTTGCAGGCCACAAGCAGGGAGCTGGAGGGGGAGCAGGGCAGCAGCAATTAGAACAGGCACCCATTTGGGATCCTAGTGCATTTAAGGCGAGGATTTTAGCCACTGAGCTACCACGCTGGACCTTCCACTAGCTTTTAAAGTCACTTCTTGCATATGTAGAAACATAGCAGTGGACCTTGAAACCAATTCACTGCATCATGACTAGTTTTAATATACAAGAGAAAATAGGAATACTTGTGTGCACTGCAGGTGACAAGGGTAAGAATCGTTTTGTAGAACTTGTGTTTTATCTCTGCTGCAGGTGTATTTTTCACAGGGATAGATGTTAACACATTCTGAAAGCCACTGAGCTAGGGTGGGGAAAGAAAGCCTTAGTCATTCCTACCCAATACCAAAGGCTGCTTGAGCCAGCCACCATCACTACCTCCTAAGTTGGCATTAGCAGGAATTTGAAGTCAGGTTTGGAGATAGAACCCAGGCACAGTGATAGAGGACATGGGCATCTTAATTTCAAGGCCCAATGCCCATCTGGAGATAAACATTGCAATGACTTAGAATATAGTTCCAAATGAAAACTTCCTTGTAAAGCTTCCAGAAATGGTAGCTTCCTAAAAACGTGTGGCATTTCTCATAAGGGTCACCTAATGTGCACGGTATGAAGTGCATGGAAAGTGCTTAAGCGCTTTCTATTATCTGTTGTTCACTTATACAAAAGTACCTTACCTCCTTCTGGCAGAGTGTCCTAGGTATTTTACTTTGATAACTCAAGTCATGATTTGCAAATTTAAAATGGAAAAGCCATTTTTTAATATACTTAAGTGGAAACCGGACTTTTCAAATATATGCCAGAGGTATGTACCTTAAAAGTTAAAGGGAATAGATGGTGAGCATAATTTTGTCCAGGACATGTTAATTCATTTCATTCTGTTTGAATAAATATTCTAGAGATCAGATTCCAAGGGTAGAGAGCTGATGACAATACAGGTTATCCTTGTAACCTACACTAAGCTCTCAGGACAGACTTTGTAACAGGATCTCCGTATTGTCTATCTACTGTTCACACACATACCTGTAAACTGTTGGATTCTTTATAAGTGCATGTCTATTCTTAGTTTCATTAATTTTTCAGATGTGCACAATTTTTAAAGGTATTATGGGTGTTTAAAAGATTATTTGTGATTCAACTTATTTTCTCTAAGTGCAGTAATAAAGTGATGCAAAATAACTGATTTTTGAATTGCTTAAGACATGATATATAACAACATATTCTAAAATATTGATTCAGTAGAACCATTGGAATAAGTCAACCAAATCTCCCAGGCTTAATAAGTAATTATTTATGATTTTGAATCTATGAAAGCTGGATACAATTGTAATGTGCGTAGAGGCAAGCTATCGATTTCTGATTAGTGTGTAACATTGCATAGAAAAGAAGCAATACATACATCATAAGGTTATAATGAAGCTTAGGAAGGAGGAAAACCTCAATTATTTGCCCAAAATACTTCAGGGTCTTAAATACTATTAGGCCTTTGGGTTACATTTATATTTTTACCTTCCCACCACCACGCCCAGGCCCTGGGCTCCTGGAGGGAGAATGGGGGTTAGGTCATACTCGTTTTTTATTCCTAGTCCAGTACGGTGTTTTCCACATCCTCCCGGTTTTTCTCCAGATGAATTCTGGGCATACTTTGGTCATCTTCCTCTGGGGAAAATTGTCAAAAATAAAGATCATCAGGATAAATTTACTATTTCTAGAAGTGAACTTCAATCCTAGATGATAAGCAAATGCCATGGTGTGGATAAAGCGGGGATAGAAATCAGGCCTCCAGATGTTGGCTCCACACACAGGGTGACAGACCCATCAGGTGAATTTGAGGGCAGTGTCTCTTAAGTACCAGAGATTCTGGTGACACTGTTAATGAGACACATTGACAATTTAAAACCTTTGCATCAGAAAAACATGGTTTAAGTCAGCCTTGATTACTACTCATGCAAATTCCAACCAATGGTTTACCTCTGTGAGCCTGTTTTTCCTTTTTATAAAATGAAGTGAGTGATAAAAATATTAAATAAGATAGTGCATGTCAAAGGTTTTGCCAAGTGCTTTGGATGTAGTGTGTTCTTAACAAATGTGCGCTTCTCACTATTCTGTGTGCTTCCAGAGTTTACACTTCGGGAAGAGCTGACTGTGAAAACAGTTTGAAATAGAAGCATGACAGAGATTGTTAGGTTTTGTTCAGTAGTGTAACTTGCGTTCAGAGTTCAGAGGATGGCTGAGCTCAGCTGGAGTATTCTAAGTTGTATCATGCGGACACTCACATGTTTGTCATCGGCTGGTACCAGGGACCCCAGTTATGTTGATAGGAACAGTGGTGGCAACTGGGACATGTTTGCTTGTCATCCAATAGGCAGCCTGGACTGGGGGTCATGGTGGTGACGACAGGGTTTCCACAGGTAGTGAGAAAGGGAGCGTGCCACAGAACAGACACTTGGGAAGCTTCTGCTTGTGCCATTTTTGCTAGGGTGCTACTGGCCAGATTCAGTGCAGAGAGAAAGACTACCTCTTTATGAGCAAAGAGACACGAATACAGGGAGGTGTGTGCCATCCTCAGGATTTTGTTGACTGCTACTCTGTTGGACATATGGCTGGGTCATTTCCATGTAATTTCGTGACTTTTCCAGACAGTCCCCTGACATCTTTGGCATTGTTTCCACTTCAAAGATCAGGAACCTGATAATCACATAAGACGTTTGCATGCACTGAGAACAAATATTTTGCTTCAAATGAAACGATGGCATTTTAGGGCGTGGTTATTTGTTATTTGCATAGATGATCAGGCGATTAGCCCAGGAGGTAGAAGATGTATGCTTTGTTTGATAAATACTTGATTAAAATGGAGTTCCAAGTAAAAACTTATCGACTTTCATGTACTGAGGTATTGGGTCATGGTTTGGTATGGACAAACATGTTTACTTTAAGCCTTATCCTTTAAGACTTCCAAGGGGCTCATGAAATGTGTTGTTTTGTTTCCAGATCACCCACACACCCTGGATCTCACTGCATTCTGGACATGACTGAGCCCCTTCAATGGGCCAGATACCACTGGCAGCGGCTGATGGGAGGTAGAACCAGGGAAGATGATACAAGGCCATACAACTATTCCTCTCTGCTTGCTTGTGGAGGCAAGTCCTCGCACACCCCCAAAGTGTCAGGGAAGCACCGGGTGGTTGTTCCCCATCTCCAGCCTTTCAAAGACGAGTATGAAAAGTTCTCAGGCACCTACGTGAATAACCGAATACGAACAACCAAGTACACACTTCTGAATTTTGTACCAAGAAATTTATTTGAACAATTTCACAGGTACTGTTACATTTCTCAAAAAACTAAAATGTTTCTGTCATTCTGCTGGAGGGGTTAAAAGTTTTCATGTTTAAAACCTTGCACATTATGGAAGGCTGCCTTGTGCTACCATCCTTGACAGTTTTTGTATGAGTCTGTTGTAGAATGATGACCTCTTACATTCAAGTAGAACTTAACAATTGGGAATACTTTATGCTTGCCAGAGGAGTATTCTTATCCTCATTCTACAGATTGGGAAACGAATGGACTGTGTTCATGACAACATCATTATTACTAATATGTGGCTGACCTATGATGACAGTCTTGGGCTTCCTCCTCCTTGCTTTAGTGTTCTCCACATTGCAGCATGTTAACATTTTAATTTCATGTTTTTATCACTTGAGAATAAAGGGAGAAAGTGCTGAAAATGCACATATGTGATAATACTCATTGAAGCAATGAAATGATTACATTCACATGCATTTGTTGAAACTCCTGTGAGCTTAGGCACTGAAAGAATTCCAAGTATAATTGTTAGTCCTTTCCTTACAGAGTTTGCAGTTTAAAGAAGCAACATATGCAGTACAAACAATAAAGACAGTGTGGTTATGATGAGTATTACAAAGTGCTAACTAGTGGAATGGAAGAGTCCCGGGGGATTGCCTATTAACTGAAGAACTAGTGGCAGGATGGCACTCTCCTGGAAAGTATAGAGTGTGCGATATTTGCACCAGCAGTGTGAACACAGCATCTCAGAGGAAAAAAGATGTAAAGGAAGAAGCCCAAAGACAGCTACATACAAGGCTTGCTGGAAGCCTGGGGAATAGTCATCCCTGACAAACACGGTGGCTCTGGCCTAGGGACCAATAGGAAGTAAAGTAGCAAAGACAGGCATAACCCACCAAATGTCATGACACAGTGGATACCGTAGTCTGCAGGCAAGGTTCTGAGAAGAGGAATGGTGTGCCACATGGAAAGATTGTGGTCAAGGAAGCACACTAAAGGCAGAAAACATTTGGGAAGATACTGTGTATATCCTGGTTAGCTGTGATAGAGACCAGATGTTAGAGCAATGTGGGAGTGAAAGAAGGATAATCCAATTAGCAGATGCTTTGGAATAGAGGTGAGGAACATGTGAAAGGAAGAAAAAATTGATGTGAACATACTGAACTGCAATGATTGGGAAGAGGAGCAAAAAGACTTGGCTGGAAGATAATTTTAACTTAGGAAATGTTTTGAGCTGCTAATTTGAGTATAGAAAGTCTCAGCATTTGTAATTTAATCTGAGAGGAGTTTTCAAAAGTTCATGGAAACTACATTAGAAAAAACTGGATTTCAAAATTGTTGTCCATAACCTTTTTGAATTATCCTTGTCCATATTTCATGTGCATGTGGGTAACATCTGGATGTGACTTGATGCACTTGCATGCCATATCGGAGATCCTGGAATTGAGTTTTCAGTGCTTCTCCCAAAGTCCAGTTTCTTGTTAATGGAAACCAAGACAGGTGGTGGTGATGGCTCAAGCACTTGGGGTCCATTTCACCGATGCGGGAGATGTGGATTGAATATGTAGTGCCTATGTTTGACTGGAACCCAACCCTGAATGTAGCAAACATTCAGGGAGTGAACTAGTGACACATCCGAGAGGTACTCAGCATGTGTGCATCCATTTATCATTTTATCTTTGCTCTCGGTGTCTCAAGTAGGTAAAAAAATTGTCTAAAAATATAGATGAGAATCTGTTCAATTAACCACTGTAACTTTATTATTGTTTCTGGTTTTTGTGAAGCTTGGAGTTCAATGCACTCAATAGCAAAGGAATCTGAAAGTTTAACAGTGATTACTGAAGTTGTTGGTTTTGATGGAGCTCACATAGAAATACATGAAAGCACTAAGGTAGCAACAGATTGAAAGGAGTTGGAGATGAGGAAGGAGAAATGCAGGGTTGTGGACTTCTGGAGAGTGAATCAGCAGATGGAAGATCTTCCTCTCTGCCTCTCTTTTCTCTTAACTCTGACTTTGAAGTCAGTAATTTTTTTTTCTTTTAATCTCAAAATAGTTAGAAAAAGATTAGTCTTAAACCATTTTCTACTGCTTTTTTTAGGCATTAGCAGGGAACTAGAGCGAAAGTGGAACAACCAAGACTCAAACCAGCACCCATTTGGGATGTGACAGGTGGAGGCTTTGCCCACTGCACCGTGACATGATCCTGTATTTTGAACTTTGAAACAAATCTAATGCGTGGGCATAAAATGCTTAAAGGATTGATTCTCTTTTAATTAATTTGTTTTTATAATATACCAATGTTGAATTTCTTCTAAAATTTTGAACTTTTAAAAACCAAGCACTATTCCTGTTAGGCTTTTTATTCTGTGTTACACAATTCAAGATTGTCTCACTTAAATATATTATTTTTTAGATAATCCCTAGTATTTATTAAAAATATAACATAAGGCAGGTATGTGGGGAGCAAAACTGTGTACACAATTGTTAAATGTATCTAGTTCTCTATTATATAGCTTACAAAATATGAACTAATAGGAACTGATTAAAGAAACCCACAATGCAGTATTTTGCCTCTTTTCCATTGGTCCTTGGATTAACTCACTAACACCTCCTCTTGTGTGTTGGTTTCAGGGCTGCCAACTTATACTTCTTGTTCTTAGTTGTTCTGAACTGGGTGCCTTTGGTGGAAGCCTTCCAAAAGGAAATTACCATGCTGCCTCTGGTGGTGGTCCTTACAATTATTGCAATTAAAGATGGCTTGGAAGATTACAGAAAGTACAAAATTGACAAGCAGATCAACAATTTGGTGACTAAAGTTTACAGTAGGTGAGTGATGGGAACTTTACTGCAGATGACGTATGTGGTGTTCAGAAACATGTTACTCTCTCTTTGGTGTGACAAGGACACATGTGTTATTGTTCTGTAAGTTCCACAGTGAATTTAATTCCACTGCCAGAGGAAAACAGAAGTGTATAGCCATTGCCAATTAGGGACTTGGCAGAACGAAAGCTTTTATAACTCGTGTGTCTATGGACTTGAATTAAACATCAAGCCATAGAAAGGGAAACAATTGTTAATCCATAGATACTATAATTTAGGATTAAAAGATGGGATATGAAAAACAAGAATGAATTTGAATAGATATGAAACACTACAGTAGTATATGAAAAAAGTAGGAGCTGCTTATAAAAAGAGATTCTGAAAAATGGTGGAGAATGTTCTACTTCCCATTACAGCCACAGAGGGCTGTGTGAAAGGTGATCTGTGCAGAAGTGTGTTCGCTCTGCTGAAGATCTGATTTCCAATGTTTATGTTTACGGTCAGCCAAGAATAAAAACAGGAAAGCCTAAAACTAGGGCAATATCATTTTTGTAAAACTTATGTTTTCATTTCTCAAAGAGAAGCTATTTAGGGAACAGAAGTTGGCGTTACGGCATAGTGGGTAAGGCCTCTGTCTGGAATGATGCCGGCATTCCATGTAGGCACAGGTTCCTGTTCTAGCTGCTCCCCTTGTGATTCAGCTCCCTGCTAATGGTGAAGGAAGAACAGCACATGGCCCTAGTGCTTGGTCCACTGCACCCATGTGGGAGACCCAGTTGAGACACCTGATTTCAACCTGGCTCAGCTCTGGCCGTTGTGACCTTCTGATGGAAGTGTTCTTTCTCTGTGTCACCGTCTTTCAGATAAATACATTTTTGAAAAAAAAATTAGTGGACAGTATAGACAAGTCTAACTTGTCTTCATTCTTATGTGAACCATATGGAAAAAGGTTAGAAAAAGCTTGACGTAAGATGTGCATTTGTGCTCAAATATGCTGGATCCTGGATTTTGTTCATTTTAAGAATTCTTTGGTGATTTTTGTAACATTTGTTTAAAGTTCAAGAACATAGGAAAAATTTTTTCTTTTGTAATTTGATATTGTTTCTAATCAGAATCTGATACACTATATTTCAATATTAAGTATTAATATGTCTATTGCTTTTGTTTTGAAGCCGCTGAGTATTTTGCTGCATTCATTCTGTGAGTCGCTCAGTAACACATGAGTGCTTCCTCTATGCCAGGGGTGAAATACTGATGCAGTCTCTACTCTCAAACTAGCTGTAACGAGTAATATTTCATGATGACTCTGTGATGAAGTCTAGATTTTTAACATGACTCAGCTAATACTAAATAGATCAAATGGAAAGATTACTTACCGTGTGTGTGTGTGTGTATGTCTTCTATGGAAAATGTTTAGTATAAATAGCTCATTTGTAGTGCTGGTTTAGAGTTGCTTTCACAGGTCTTCTGAAATGTTCTAAGCATGACTCACAGTGAGTAGCTGTGCAGCCTTGGGGAATTACATAAACCAGCTAGACATGCAGTTCCCTTCGTTATGAATATAGCAATAAAGCAGTAAGCAAATATCTAGGCATTTTAAGTGCTAAAGTTATTTTTACATTCTAATAATGATTATTACCCAGAGTTTGTCGCATCATCATTGAGTCATTTAATCAATATCTGAGTGCCCCTTATAATAGTATAAGAGTAGTGCAGCTTGGGTAATTTGTGCCTCAAGTGCCATTTTAGACAATAGTCCAGATCTGTTTTAATGATTAGCATATAAACTTAGAGATACAATATGCTAGTCAATGATCTAAGGTTCATTCTAAGATATCACTTTATTGCATTTCCTAATAGACTTGGTAACATTGCCCTTTTATCTATATTCTTTACAATGTGTTTTTTTTTTTAGCTGTAATAAATTGTTCTTGAAACAATGCTTATAAAAAAAATAAAGGTAATCTATAAAATCATGCCGATCTGTATGCCAATGAAATACAGAGAAATACTTTTAAAGAAAGAATTCCAGCAAAGAATGAGACTATTAAATTTAGCAAACTTTTGTAAGGAAACGTATTAACATTTTTTTCAGATAATTTGATAATCTGTTTATTTAATTGCACAAGGTACTTAATTTCCTACAGGAAAGTCCCACTTGAAATAACAAATTGAAAAATTAAAAGATTAATTGTGGCATGGTATAGTTCAAATGTTTAAGTTAGATTTCCACTAACAGTTATTCTAACTTTAAGATTATTTTTAAAAGAGGAGCCATCTGTAAGATGTTAAAGGTGTATTTTAAGGTAATGTAAGTGTCTTGAAAATAAGACTGTTAATCTTTCAAATGATTCACGGGCCTACTGTGTGGTAGACAGTGAGATTTAGAAATTTAAAATACAACATTTACATTTAAGGGACAGACTTTTTTCAGACCTCAAAATCACTGTTTCAATGATGATAAAATTTTCAGAAATACTCATTAATAATGTGTTAATTCTTAGAGTTCCATGGTTCTTATGAGTCCAAATGTCTGGTGTGACATTTTGCAAGCAGTGGTTGTTCAAGTTCACTTCCTGATATGTGTAATTATGCCACATTTTATTTGGTGGTGGTAAACTCTGGTAGTACTTGGTGAATGTGTTCTGGAATGAACAGCTGCTTTCAAACCCCAGGGCCACTTAGGAGCAGTGTGACCTTGAAAAGCTGTTTTATACACTAAGGCCATTTTTTTTTTGTTTGTAAAAAGGGGACCGTAAAATACACGTAGTACTAATTGCACAACATGGATAAAAACTTGACTTTATTTAAACAAGTATAATGATGCCTTAGAACTCCCTAAGAAATGAACACAAATGTATAGAATGAAAAACATGAATTTCAGCTTTTCTTGTGGCAAAATAAACTTCTTTAAAATTTTATTTTTCATGAACTTCACGACATAACATAATGCAGTTGATAAATCTTTGCTGTTATTTTTTTCAAGACTGCTTTATTATAAATTATTTTTAGTGTCTTATAGGAAAATATTTTAAACATCGAAAAAATAGTTCACATTTTCCCTTCTCTCTTTGCTTTTTGTAAAGTAGAAGTGCATGTTTTCGACCTTTCATTCTTTTCCCTCTCACCTCTCACCACCTCCAGCTCATGGCAATCTCTGTTAAAAGTTTAGTCAGTATTCTTCCCAACTTTCCCCAATGCTTATGTAAGAGCTATTTGATACTGAACCCTTACAGAAACAAAAATTGGTCTGGAAGCATTCCTAAAGAGAGGATTATAAGATATCAATGTTAACCAGTGAGTCTTACATAAGTACAGACAACCAAGCAGATTTTAGGAAATTCTACTTGGGGGCTGGCATTGACCCTAGTGGTGCATGTGGCTGTGTCCCATATCATAATAAACGTCTTTGATTCCCAGCTCCAGATGCTGGCTCCTACTTCCTGCTAACGCATCCCTGGGAAACAGCAGTGATGGGTGAAGTGACTGGGTTACTGCTGCTCCTGAGGGCGACTTGGACCAGGTTCCTGGCACCTGACTTTGGCCAAGTCCAGTCTCAGATAGTAAACTAATAGAACGGAAATCTATCTGTCGGTTTTTGTTTCTGCCTCTCCAATAAATAGTAAATTCTGTGTCTTCATTTAGGTTCTGGGAGAACATGATTGTCTTCTTACTGTTTTAATTCTCCCCAGAAATGTAGCCTCGTTTTCAACTTAGCCACCATCATAAATGTTCAAAGTCAGTTAAGGTGGTGGTGGTATTGTCACTTAGTTGAGGTTGCTTCCAAATGAAGTTTTGTCATGTCTTCACTCCTCAGAATCATTTGGACTGATAACTTTTTCTTTACCAAACTCATTCTTGATCACCCTTCGAGACAGTTCAGACCTCTTCTCCTCTGGTGTCAAATGCCTCTGCTCTTTGTGCTCATATCCTGGACATGTTCTGCTTTTATGAAATTGCAGTTTTCTGAAATTTGAACCATATTTTCCCCATGTGCATTTTGTTAGCACCTATTATGGGAGCTGTCATGCTTGTTCAGCATGTTCATCAACCTGATCTAGCTAGCTACTGGGACAATTGGCTATTTTTAATCCTAGTGGGAAAAAGATCAAGTGAAATCATCTGAATTTTGTTCTAATATAAAATAAATTTCTTAAAAAGAAGCTTCCTATATTTATTAGAAATAAAATCCCTAGCCTTATGAATAATTTCTCCCTAGCTTTATTTATTCCCTTGCCTTCCCAATCGACGATTTCACATTACCAGCTTTATCCAAAGTCAGTAGATTTTTCACTAGTGAAATACCCTAGGCACTTGGATAACCAAACTGTTAATTATTCAAAAATTTTCTTTAGTTGGATTCAAACTTGGGCATAAGATATTGTTGGAGACCAAGCTCAGAAATGTATTTTCTATGATAGTCCCTTAAACTGAATATTTCTTTAACTATCTGATAAGTTATATACAGATTGATCTAAGGAGACATTTCTGTTTAATCTGATGAAGTAATAACTTTGAATACATTAATCACACAACTTAGACAATAACTTTCTCAAGATTATATAGTGCATAGTGAACTCAAACCTGTACTCATATATATATATATATATATATACACACATATACATTCATACATATATAATTAGAAAAGGTCATTTGAAATTATATTTTTGTGAAAAGCACTAGCTCTTGATGGATGTTTGGTACACAAGCGGAGTATGCAACAGAACTACCTTTGGCTCATCAGCAGCATTCCATGTGACATGCTAATTCACTAACTGTTGTCACATGCCACTGCACACATTTTCTCGTTTTATCCCCAGGAAGATGTTTCATGGAGCATAATTAATGCTGCTCACCCGAAACTGCACAAGAAACTTAACCAAAAACAAAAATAGTAAAAATTAACATAATCAGGGTACTTAAAAGAAATCAACTTTAACTAGTTTATCTTTCCTTTAAAAAGATGTGTACAATGCACTTTTTGCAAAGGGACCTGCTGCAGCAGATTCTGGACTGTTGGAGATGCTTCTGCTTTTCCTCAGTTTGTATAGAGAACTCCTTCTACAATCCCAGCAAATCCCACATCTCAGGATCCCGAAGTGCTCTATGGAAAATTCATTAGTGTCTATAAATAACCTATGCACATCTGCCTGTATTTATATTTTAAATCATCTTTGGATTACTTACAATACCTTGTACAATGTAAGTGTTATATAGTTGAGATAACTCTTGTTTAGCAAATACTGACAGAAGGAAAAGTCTGTTTCAGTCTTCATATGCTGAACTCAGCGAAGACCGACTATTTCTATGCAATGAAACTAGAGATATGCTAGGCATGTGTTTGCAAGCAATGAATCTCAACTGAACTTGAACTATGGTTATGCAACAAGGTGGAGGAATCCACCATGGAGGGAGGGGTATGGGAGGGGTGGGGGGAATCCCCAGCGCCTATAAAACTGTACTACATAATACAATGTAAGCAACAATAAATTTTAAAAAATAATTAATTAATTAATTAATTAAAAAAAAGAAACTAGAGATATGACTATGATGGTATTATGATTTTCAAAGCGTTGTTCCTTTGTGTTGCATTGTCCATCTCATCTGCCCAGATAGGAAGTTCTCTGAGCGTGGGATGTACCATCCGTCCCTCCACCTCCTTAGGTTCCTCACCATGAGAGGTATATGAACAAACCTGTCAAATATTCAAGGTAGCTTTGCTCTAAAGTAATATGTAAATAACAAAATGGTTCAAAAATCCCTCAAGGAAAAAAAAGGAGCTGGAAGATGTTTTCATTGCTTATTAAATTTTTAGGTAAAGCATGTATACTACTTTATTTTGGCTAGCTTTGTGACTCTTTTTTGGTGTTTAATAGACTAAACTTCACTGCACTGTTTTTTTTTAAGTTTAATTTATTTTTATTGAAAAGTCAAATTTACAGTAAGAAGTAGAAAAAAGGAGAAAGATCTTTCATCCACTGGTTCACTCCCCAAGTGGCAGCAATGTCTGGAGTTGAACCAATCCCGAACCAAGAACCAGGAACATTCTTCCGGGCCTCCCACGCAGGTGCAGTGTCCCAAGGCTTTGGGCCAACCTCGACTGCTTTCCCAGGCCACAGGCAGGGAGCTGGATGGGAAATGGGGCTGCTGGGATTAGAACTAGTGCCCATATGGGATCCTGCTGCATGCAAGGCAAGGACTTTAACCACCAGGCTACCACACCGGATCTTTCACTCTAATATTTTAAATAAACTTTAAGCTGCACACTAGAAGTAGAAGGAAAACCTATCACATGTGTCTGGTTTAATATTCTTTTCAAAACCTTTGCTCATTTTTAGGAAAGAGAAAAAATACATTGACTACCGTTGGAAGGATGTCACGGTTGGAGACTTTGTTCGCCTGTCCTGCAATGAGATCATTCCTGCCGACATGGTTTTGCTCTTTTCTACTGATCCCGATGGAATCTGTCACATCGAGACTTCGGGTCTGGATGGAGAGAGCAATTTGAAGCAGAGGCAGGTGGTTCGGGGATTTGCAGATCAGGTATGTCGTATCCTCACAGATGGTGATGTGGTTACGTTTCTCCCACACACAGTTGATCATTGCTCTTGGCACTGAGATCAGGTGCATATGTGTTCAAGGTGTTCACAAAAACTTTAATATCAGAAATTACCTGCATGGTTAACAACAGCTAACACAAGTGTCTTCTCTTCCTTATTGATTATAAAGTGTTTACTCAGTAGAGAGTCTTGAATGGATTTCAATACAGAACATTCCCGTTAGTTGCAGATGAGTGCTGATGTTCTCTGCTCATTTATTCCAAGGCTTGGGTTCTGTAATGATACCTGTACTTTTGCTGTACGTGGGAAATTGATGTCATAAAAAAAAGCCATGCTGGGGCCCAGCACAGTAGCCTAGCAGCTAAAGTCCTCGCCTTGCATGTACCACGATCCCATATGGGCACCAGTTCTAATCACAGCCACTCCACTTCCCATCCAGCTCCCTGCCTGTGGCCTGGGAAAACAGTCGAGGATGGCCCTAAGCCTTGGGACTCTGCACCTGCGTGGGAGACCCTGAAGAGGCTCCGGGCTCCTGGATTTGAATCAGCGCAGCTCTGACTGTTGTAGTCACTTAGGGACTGAATCAACAGATGGAAGATTTTCCGGTCTATCCTCCTCTCTGTATATCTAACTTTCCAATAAAAATATTTTTTTAAGTTTAAAAAAATCTTGGAAAAATGCCATGCAGCTATCTTAAGAATTGGTAAAAGTAATAAAATGCATATCAGGTGTTTAATTTTGAATGCTTCTTATTTTGTGATTTTTTTTTTAAATAAATGCTTTTAGGACTCTGAAGTTGATCCCGAGATGTTCTCCAGTAGGATAGAGTGCGAAAGTCCAAACAATGACCTCAACCGATTCCGGGGCTTCCTGTGAGTGATGCATAACTGACTTCCGTGGGTGTGAGTGGAACTGCGCTTAATCCAATGCTTATGCCCTTGGACTCAAGTTATCACCAAGGGCCATAAGTGTAACGACCTCTAACCGACTTACTGCCTTCTTTATTCGTGTGATTGAGGGTTGTGGGGAGAGAAGGAGAGAGAGAGAGGGAGCCTGAGTGAGCACACACACGCATCTTCTGGTTAACTCCAGAGTTGCCTGCAGTAGCCTGAGCTTGGCCAGGACTGCAGTTAGGAGCTGGGACTACAGCCCAGGTTCCCCATGTGGGCAGCAAGAATACAATAACTTGAGCTGTCACTGCCTCCCAGGGGCTTCCTGAATACAAAGCTAGAGACAGGAACCAGAACCAAGAACTGGAACCAGGCACTCTGATACAAGACGGAGGTGATCCAATCCCTACGCTAAATGCCAGTTCCCGTATTTTCACAATTTGATCATCATTGACACACATATTTAAAACAACAGCTACATTGAAACTTAGTTCTTAAAATATGTCCAGGATCTCTTTCAGAGGTGTAAAATATCTTGCATGACTACACGAAGGCTGACATGTTAGTTGTGTGGAAGAAGGCATGTGGCCAGATACAGCAGCTTAGGTCCTGCAGAGTTAGAGCAGCTGTAGGCAATTGCAGTCTTCCAGCTTGGAGCGTGTCTGAGGAGGTAGGAACACCATGCCAGTGTTCCTCTGGAGGCTTCCTGGGCCTTCACACCCCTTCTGCAGGACTGCTAGAAGTTGTCTTAAGCGTTTAACTCTGCCACTGAAGAGTTTTATGAGCCTGAGCCAAATTTACTTATATTTACTTATATTTTGGCCCTTACTTGTCTCCTTTACAAAAGCAGGGTGATTGGTTAAACCTACTCCATACTGGTACATTACTTGACCAGAAATGTTCCCAAGTGACTTTTTAAACCAGATTTTTCTTGATGCTATTATTCTGATATCAAAAGCATGCAAAAGCATTTAAGAAAGACTTGTAGCCCTCATGAACTTAGATGTAAAAATTTTAAGTTATCGCAGATAAAGCTGAGTTTTAGAAAATGGATCGTGACCCAGTGAGAATTCTGCTAAAAATGCAGTGTTGGTCTAATACTTGAAGTTCAAACTAACTCACCATATTAACCCATAACAAATAAAATTATAGAAATGAGGTAAAAAATGAACATCTCATGCAATTAGAAAAAAGCATTTGATGAAATTCTAACTTTTATTCTTGTAGCCTAGAGATGGAAGGTGATTTTCTCCACTTAAATAACCTAGCCAAAACCTACACCTAGATCATAAAGGTGATAAATGTTTTCCTGTAAGATAAGGAACAAGATGATTGTTCACTCTCACAGCAGTCAGGCAGGGGGAGGAAGGGAAAGCATAAGTTAGAAGTAAAACCGTCTTATTCATAGAGTGATGGTGGGTTTAACAATATTGTAGGAAAAAGATCAATGTAACAATTGTTTTTTTTATATACTAACAATGAGCTATCTGATATTTAAAAATTTTAAGCAAAATGTTTCATAGCATCAGAAAAAAAATATATATCCTTTAGGATAATTTGACGAAAGACATGAAAAAAAAGTGTACATAGCAAGGTGCTAAACATTGCTAATAGAAAGTGAAGACCTAAGTAAATGGAAATATATTGTTCCTGGACTGAAATACTATATTGCTGCCCATGTTCCCCCAAATTAGTCTATAGTCTCAGTGCAATCTCATTAAAAATCCTAGCAAATATTTTTAAATAGCCATAAATGCATTTTAAAATGTATGTGGACATGCAAAAATCCTATAATAATTAATAATTAAGACAGGTTAATAGAAGAGACTATGGAGTCCAAAAATGGATCCACATATTTATGAACCACTGGTTTTTAACAAAGATGCAAAAGCACTTTTGTAGAGAATTTCAACAGATGCGACAATAATTAGATATCTTACATTCAGAGAAAGAGTGTTCATCTTTAACTATCGCCAATTATAAAATGAATTCTAGGTTTACGTTTAACCTTAAATTATAAGGATTTTAAGAATGGGGGAAAGGTTTGATCCTAGTTAGAGGAGAATATCAAAATTGAATCTTCAAAACTAAGAATATGTAAGATTAGTCACTAAGTACAAACAGTGGTTGACATTGTGACTGAAGGAGGCAGCATGAAGAGCAGCAGCAGAGGGGTCTGGAGCCATAGTGTATTAGTAGAGGTGTACGTGGCTGAGTTTGTCTGCAGAGTGGCTGAGAGGAAGAAAGCGCATCTTGAGAACATTGTGTGTTTTGCCTAAGATGAAATATTTCTGCCGAAGCTGTTTGAAAATTTGACTGTGGTTAAGTTCTAGGCAGTGTTCCTGGAGAGAAGTTAGACAAAAAACTTCTCATCAGAAGTGTGTCTGTAAACCATCTTGTAGCATGGGTCCTATTGCAGGATTATTTTCTTCCATTTGTACCCGTTGATAAAGCTTTCTCTTGCACGTATGAAGTTTGGAACATTCTAATTTTTGACCTAAAGTCCAATGAGTCCCCTCTAATATCTGTACTCTTTCTCCTGAAGCTGGAAATCCTACTTTCTGGAGGAGCCAGACTTGTCTCTGACAGGTCAATTTTGCCCAGGGCATGTATTTGGTGGATTGAAAACAAATGTGAAAGTATTGTTAACCATAAAAATTTTGATCTTGGTAACTTTCCAAGACCCCAGATCCTGCCTACAATATTTTTGCTATGGTGTCAACTTGATAAGTAATTCCAAATGTCTGGGACTGGAGCCCTGGTGTCCCACCATTAGGTTTCTTTCAGTCCTTGGGGTATGATTATTCCTTCACACATCATTTGCTGGGATAGTCCTTGAGCCTTGTCTTAGAGCTTCTTTCTAGTTCCATGCCTATGTTAGTTCGTTGGTTCTCTAGATTGTCGCTTACCCCTGGGTTCCTGTGTAGTGTGTTTAATTGCCCTCTCGGGGGCCCATTTGTGATGGTTTCCTCTGATTCCAGTTTTTCTTGTACATTAGCAGCCCTGTTTCCTGATTAGCATGACTAACTGCTAGAGTGGCCTTGCTCCTGGAACTCCCAGGTTCCTTCTCCCCCAGTGATTACAGTGGCATTGTACTGCTCTGTTGATGTCTATGTACTCCTGTTTTGTTTTGTTTTGTTGTTCAAGCCATTGATTTGTAGAATAAATTGGGACCAACCATTTTGTCTATGGAATATATCACATGTTCAGTTTGGCTGCCTGCATCCTTCAGTGATGTTTAATATGTTTCTCTGACCTTTCTATAAACTGGAATGTGCCCTTCTAGAATCTGGTGGAGGGTGGGAATGGATTCCCTAGAAAGTAAGACATGTGTATTATCATATATGCATGTATCATACATGCACAGATGTTGCATACAGCTTCAGCGCCTTCCCACATCCTCTGAAACCACAGGCCCCAGATGTCCTGGCAGAGGCTGGAATAGATGCCTTTATTACAAACCAGGAGCACCACGGTGTCCCTTTGTCTCATTGTCAGAGTGGTGTTGTTAGCCACATCTCTTCATTATAAAGTTTCCCATCAACTTTTCACCTAATAACTTTGGAAATGACATATTAAGTACAAACAATTGAAAAAGGTAACTTCTAATTATGTCAATTTTTCCCTTGTCAACTCTCCAGTCACAATAAATATGTACCCCTCCCAAATTTTTTTTTTAATCTGGAACATTTTTGAGTTTCCTAAAGTAAGAAACAGAAATTGCTTTTTTAAAAAAAAGAATTAGTAGAAAACAAAGGTAAGTGAAAACTTGGTGATACTTTTTTCCTAACCAAAGCAAGTAATTGAAACAGCTCATGGGTCAAAAATTTAAATCTTTCCTATGACCTGCCAAGTAAAAAGACCATGAGTTACAGTTTTACATTTGCACTCCCGCCATTTAAACATAGGTCATATACTGTCTTTCTTACAGAGAACATGCCAACAAAGAACGTGTAGGTCTCAGTAAAGAAAATTTGTTGCTCAGAGGCTGCACCGTGAGAAACACCGAGGCTGTGGTGGGCATTGTGGTTTATGCAGGTTGGTCACACTTCCCATTTTCATCAGTCTCGTCCCTGCTTCTGCACAAGCTAGCAGTTTTCACTTAAGACACAAGTTACAGAAAGTTTTTAGTCTTGGTTTTCTAACTGGGTTAAAAAGCAAACTAAATTGAAAAGCATATTTTATGTTCCTATATGCTGTTGTTTTCCAGAGACATTTTGAAATATGTTTGCCACTTTAAATTGTGTGTTTTCTGACATGCTGTATTTCCCACACAGGCCATGAAACCAAAGCAATGCTCAACAACAGCGGGCCACGGTACAAGCGCAGTAAACTAGAAAGAAGAGCAAATACTGATGTCCTCTGGTGTGTCCTGCTTCTCATTATCATGTGTCTAACTGGTGCATTGGGTAGGCAAAAGTTGATTATTTTCTGATTTTGTAAAGCAAGGTATTAGCTTGAAGCATTATATTTTAAATGATATTCATCAGTTTGATTTCTAGAATGTAGTTTCTGTTTGTCAGTAATATCTTTGCTCGTGTCTTTACTTCACTCCTTGGCCAGCAAAATGTTGATTCTGGTTACATACATTTGCTTTGGTGTTGAGGTTACCTGGGAAGGGGTTTAGAGAGAGAAAGAAATATGTAGACATTTGAATTTGAATTTATTTCCAAAAACAAACAGTATATTCCACCAGAATCAATACGCAGAATAAAGTTCTCCATAAACCCTATAGCACAACCTTTTAATGTCTATGTGTGTGGTTTTTCTTTTTTGGAAGGTCATGGAATCTGGCTGAGCAGATATGAAAACATAATCTTTTTTAATATTCCTGAGTCTGATGGACATGTCATATCACCAGTGTTGGCAGGATTCTATATGTTTTGGACCATGATAATTTTGTTACAGGTAATTTCTATCGAGCTTATTGTAAAATTTTAGAAGTTGACTACTACCCCAATTACTTATAGTTTCTCTCTCATTCCTGTAGTATATTGCAATGCTTTAAAACTTGTTTGCATCTTCTTAGGTTTTGATTCCCATTTCCCTGTATGTTTCCATCGAAATTGTGAAGCTCGGACAAATATATTTTATTCAAAGTGATGTGGATTTTTATAATGAGAAAACAGACTCAACAGTTCAGTGTCGGGCCTTGAACATCACCGAGGATCTCGGCCAGATTCAGTACCTCTTCTCTGATAAGACCGGAACCCTCACGGAGAACAAGATGGTTTTTAGGAGATGTAGTGTGGCCGGATATGATTATTGCCATGAAGAAAATGGTGAGTGTTGGGTTCTTACACAAACCAGCATTAATATTGAAATTTTGTTGTTATGTTTTTCTTTGGCAGTCAGTCATTCAAGTACCTGATAATTGTGATATGAAAGTTCTAGATTTTAACATTTTCAATATAAATTGAGAACAAAAGTCTAACTATCTCCTGGGCTGGCTCAGGCATCAAGCACTTAACTCATTCAAATCAATTTGAATTGTTGTCCCTTCAAAAGTTGTTGCATCAAAGTGACACTTTGTTTTAGATATATATGAGGGGTAGAGGTGAGGCAAAGTGTAGGAGTAGTGCAGCACAGACTGGAGAATCCGAGGAAACCGTGGGCCATCTCCCTGCAAAACATTTTGAAAATAATTTCAAATGACTCCTGTTTTTATGTCATCTCAGTGAATTCACTGATACTTAGTGAAAAATAACTAATTTAAAAGTAAATACCATGAACTGCATAAACCCAAGTTACCTTAAAAAAGAAAAAAAAAAAACTTCCGTAACTTTGTTGTTGTTCATGAAAGTGATGCATGTTCCTGTGAAGATAATTCAGAGACATGGACAAGTCAAAAGTCCTAATCTTGAAATGTGAACCATCTTGAGTACTTCCAGTGATGAGCAGCCATCCATTTATGCTTTATGCACAGTTCTCTGTACATAATCATATATATTTATAAAATATTTATCTTTTATCAGAACACACTCTAATTCTGTTTTGCAATTTATCTCTCTTATCCAACAATGTTTCACAAGCTTTTTTTTTTTTTAAGATTCGTTTTCATTTGAAAGAGTTAGAGAAGAGCGAGCTTTCATTGCTAGTTAAATCCCGAACGGCCACAGTGGCTGGAGCTGAGCTAATCCAAAGCCAGGAGCCAGGAGCTTCTTTTTGATTTCCCACATGGGTACAAAGTTTTGGGCCATTGCCTGCTGTTTTCCCAGTCCATTATCAGCAAGCTGTATTGGAAGTGGAGCAGCTGGAACACAAACCAGCACCCATATGGGATACCCAGAGCTGCAGGCAGAGGCTTACGCTATTTGGCCATGGTGCTGGTCTCTGATATTTTTAAATATTGGCTCATATGTTTACATGAACAATGTAGTCTTTCATTATGTAAATAGGTGTTAATACAAGTATATGGTGGCCAGTTGGTTTGCAATTGAAAATATACTTGTGCTTAACATTGACTAATTTATTTAACAAATGTTTTGTCAGTTCTTAATTATGTGACATGGGTCCTTGATCTCATGTAGTTTAGACATTAGAGCTACAAGGAGACAAGATGAAAAAGTATGCAAATTTATCATTTAATAAGCATCTTTGTACATAAAAATTTGAATAGCTGTTTCCTGTAGGATTAATCCTTTATCAGATTTGTAGCTTGCACATATTTCTCCCATTGTTTCAGTTGCCTCTTTGCTTCCTTTGCTGTGAGGAACCATCTTAGCCCAATGTGACAAAATTTGTATATTTTTGTCCTTATTGTATGTGTTTCTGGGTCTTTTTCAAGAAGTCCTTGCCTATCTCAGTGTCTTGTAGGGCTTCTCCATGATTTCCTCTATTGGGAGAGTTTCTGATATTGGGTTTAGATCCTTGATCCATGATGAGTTAGTTTTTACATAGAGTGTTGTTTCATACTTTTGTACGCAGAGATCCAATCTTCTCAACATCACTTGTGGAAGAAGATGCCCCTTCCCTGGGAATTAATTTCAGCTTGTTTGTGAAAGATCAATTGGTTTTAAATGATTCCTTTCTCTGGGGGTGGAGGGGGTGGTCTCTAATCTGTTGTCCATGGGTCTGTTTTTGTGCCAGTGCCAGACTGTTGGAATTAAAACTGCTCTAAAATAAAGTCTTTAAATCTGGTATTGGAATTCTTTCCAGATTAGCTAGTATTGTTTAAGATTGCTGTGGCTATTTCAGTTTTTGTATATGTGTGTGTGTGTGTGTGTTTATTAATTTTAACATCATTCTTTTTCTAAATTTGAGAAGGACATTTTTAGTATTTTGATTTAGATTTAATCTATAAATTTAAGTAGTATGAGCATTTTAATTATACTGATTTTTCCAATTCATGAATATGGGAGGCTTTTCTTTGTTTCTTGTATTTTTCATTGCATTGTAAATTTAATTGTAAAGTTTTTTCACATTGTTGGTCAAAATTATTCCAAAGTATTTAAAAAAAATTTTATTGTGGATGGTACTGACCTTATAAGCTCTTTCTTAGCCTTGACATTTCTTTGTGTGTGCCAATTCTATTGATTTTTGTATTTTGACTTAATATCTTGCAACCTTGCCAAACTCTACAAGTTCCGGTAATCTCTTAGAGGAGGCTTTTATTTTCCTCATTTATATGATCATATCAGCAAACAGATAATTTTACTTCCTCCTTTGCAATTTGTCCTTTGAGTTCTTTTTCTTCTCTAAGAATTCCACCTAAAAACTTCTGTAACTACATTGGATGGCAAATGGTGGAAGTGAATGTCCTTGGCGAATTCTGTATCTTAGTGAAAATGCTTCCAACTTTTCTCCGTTTAACGTGATGCTGACCGTAGGTTTGACATGTATTGCCGAGATTGTGCTATGTTCCTTCTGTACTCAGTTTGCTTAAAGACTTTGTCATGAAAGGATGTTGTATTTCATCAGTGTTGTATTTGTGCCGTGCTTTCCCTGAATCATTGGGATAATCATATGGTTCTTATTCTTCAGTGTGTTAATATGAGTTGTGCTTATTTAAGTGTCCTGCATCCCAGGTATAAATCCCACTTGGTCCATTTTGGTAATCTTTTTGATGCATTGTTGCAGTTGACTAGCTAGTATTTTCTTGAAATTTTCTGAATGCATGTTAATCAGTGATATTGGTTGTATCTTTTCTGGTTTGGGAATTAAGGTGATACTGACCTCATAGAAAGAATCTGGGGGAATGGCGCAATAACCTAGTGGCTAAATCCTCACCTTGCATTCACCGGGATCCTGTTTGGGTGCCAGATCATATCCTGACTGCTCCAATTCCCATATGACTATAGTCATATGTCAACAAATTGGAAAACCTGGAAGAAATTGATAGATTTCTGGACACATACAATTTACCAAAAATGAAGGACAAAAGCATGGAAAACCTAAATAGAACAATAATCAAGATAGAGATTGCATCAGTAATGAAAACTCGGAACAACAAAGAACCAGTATCAATTCAACCAAATTGTTAAAGAACTACTCCCAAATTTTCTCAAACTGTATGGAACTTTCTTTTCTTTTAAAGATTTGCTTTTACTGAAAAGGCAGATTTACAGAGAGCGTTAGATATATAAAGAAAGATCTTCCATCCACAATGGCCAGAAAGGAGATGATCTGAAGCCAGGATCCAGGAGCTTCTTTCAGGTCTCCCATATGGGTGCTGTGTCCCAAGACCATGGGGCATCCTCCACTGCCTTCCCATGCCACAAGCAGAAATCTGATTGGGAAGCAGAGCAGCCGGGGCATGAACCAGTGCCCTCATTGGATCTCAGCTCACTCAAGGCAAGGATTTAGGCACTGAGCTATTGGGCCTCACTCGTTGATTTTTTTAGTCTATCTCTCTATTGATGAAAATGTGATGTTGAAGTTCCCAATTATCATTGTACTGGAACCTACTTTTCCCTTTTGAGCCACTAAAATTTGTTTCAAAAAGCCAGATGTGCTAGCATTGGGTGTATATGCATTTCTGGTAGTCACATCTTCCTGTAATTCAGGTATTTTTTCTTAAGATTCCACTATGACCCTCTCCATTTTCTCCTTGTTCATGTTATGGTGATGGTGTATTACGCTGTAAGAATTTCTAGAATGTATTAATTAATCCACCATTAGTTTTGGTGATCAACAGTTATTCACTGACAGAAATAACACTACAGCTAAATTTATGTAGAATGTTTGTAGTTTCCAAAGTTATTTGACTATAGATCCTTATTTTCAAGGGTAATTGTTTCATTAAATACACAGTGGGAAGTACTACATATTTTTTGTATTTACGTAACTTTGTTTTCATAATATCTAAAATGTTAACTAGAACCCTTTACCACTCTATTCCCTGAACATACAAATTCCTATCCAAGTGAGCACTTCTCTTCCATGCTTCCCTGTCTAGGGGAGATGCCAGCGGTACGAAATAATGTGTCATCCTGTTTAAACTGTGATTGATAAGGTACCTGTTTGGGAACCATAGTTTTGTATTACCTCTTGGAAGTGTGGACTCTACCTAGGCATGGAAACGTACAGAACCTCTGGTCTGTTTTTATTGACATTATTTTTTTAAAAATAAGACCTAGTGCATGTATACACATGTGTACACACACACACACACACACACACACACACACACACACACACACACACCACAGTGGGGACAGGGGTCATGGTGAGGATCAATTCTCTAAGTTAATCCTGTGACATTTATTTTCATGAGAAAGAAAATTGTGTTACTGTTGATCTGTGTTTCCTGGCCAGTCCTTCAGGGTTTTCTTGCTAAGGGGTTGCCTAGGAGATAATTTCATAAAGCATATTGCTACTTAGAAATAACCTCTTACACATATGCTATGACGCTGAGCACATCTGACAGCACCATCACACATTTTAAAATCTTGCAACTCACAAATGTTGTCCCTCAGCAACACCAGAATGTGTGTTGGAAACGCAGAACCTCGGTTCCCTCTTCAGAGCCTTTCTGGAAGTCTGCACATAAAAAGCCTCCAGGTGGCTAATACGGATATTATTGTTTAACATTGTGTCCTGTGACTGCTCTAAAAGGGAACACTTAAACCATTGACTTCTTTTGAAATGGTTTCAGATTTACAGAAAAGTTGTAAAGACATCATGGAGGGTTCCAGTACACAATGACTCCTCCTTTTAGCAGGCATTCTATGATACATTTGTGGAAATAAGAAACCAATTTTGATACATAATCAATTGAAACCCATGCTTTATTCAGACTTTCTGCTTTTTTTTACCTAACATCATTCTTCTGTCCTGGGATTACATCCAGGTTTCTATATATCAGTCTTCATTTATAATTCTCCAGACTTGACAATTTCTTAGACTTTTTTATTATCTTAACAGCCTTGAGGGGTGCTATTCAAGGATTTTATAGAATGGCTGTCAATTTGTAGTCCCATACTCTATAGAGTATCCGTATTAAACATATTTTATCTACCTGATATACACAAGAGCAGCACTGAACACTTTCCAGTTTGGAATCACACCCTCCCAACCCAAATCTCATTTCTAATACCTAGAAGCCATGAGACCCCTGGAAAAATGTCTAATTTCTCTGCACCTCGATAAAAAGGGATCAAATGGACAGTATCTGCCTCTGGATGATGACAAGGGTGAGAGAAGGTAATTCATTCAAAGGCATATAGGACAAAGCATGGCATAAAAATTTTCTCTAATATTAGCTGTTATTGTAGTCCTTGTAAGGATGACTCTTATAATACAGAATAGCCCTGTCTCTTAAGGAACTCGTGTAGGAGGAAGACTTACAGAAGTAAATTTATTATGTTGTTACAAGGTGAAGATTGGTGTTCTTGTTCCTTATTATTTTGGTTTTCAAGCAGCCAGCTTTGGAGGTGGATTCAGCATTGATTAAAGTGTGAGGTCTTTAAGTCAGAATTCTGGACATTTTTAGAATACTGTATGAGGAATGCTTTATACCAAGGGGTTTGCTTATCTGACATCTGAATGGTATGGTTGCAGCTGGCTTAACTCGGTGGGTTGTTTACCAGCAGGTGAAAGCTGGCATGCTGGTAAAGTTTGGGGGATTATTTCATAGTGAAAGATTAGATGGAGGGTGTGTAGATGATACAGTTGAGGAAACTCGTCCGAGTGTGCTGCTTACCCTTTGCTTTCAGCACTTTCCAGGGCACACTGAGAAATAGAATGAACTTTGTGTTTTATGGACTCACACTGACGTCTGAATATCAAACCAATGTGAGTTAGAAGTCATAAGTAGTTACTGGGAATTTCAAGAGAAAAATGGAAAAAACGAATTAGGGATTAAGTCAGTAAGAAGAAGTAGGTAGGTGATTTAATACTTAACCCACTATCCTTCCCTCAGAAATAATGAAGGATTATAGAATTTGTTGTTTTCTTTTCTGAGTCAGAAGCCAAGAATTCCTGCCCCAGTTTAAAGCATTTTTGGAACTTCTATTTTAATAGAAGTGTTAAAAGTCTTCATGAGGAATCATTCTGTGTTTCTTGATTCTGCTTACAGCTCTGATTATTGAGCTACCTAGCATGTTATTAATCAGATTTACAAGATATCTTATTTCCCCAGTGGTGGCTAGAAGTTATGTGATCCTGAGGCATAGCTCTCCTATTAAATGCATTTTGAAGTTCCCAGTGAATTTTAAAATGATATTGTACCTCAGCAAATTTCTAGTAACAACACAAAAATTTACCAACCTTAATACTGCCAATATTTTTATATATTGTCATGTGAAGTTGCGCAGTGCATTGTATGATGCTTGGAAGTATCTTTATCTTTGGTTCATCCAATGCCAGAAGCATCCCACTCTAGCTATAATAATGAGATTGTCTACAGTCGTTGCCAGAGCCCTCTGGTGAACAAATTCTATATTGAGAACATCTGAGCTAACCTAGTTCACACACGTCACAGCTAAGAAGCTGTTCCTTAGTAGGTACACAGACTGGTTTGCTGATAAAGAAGACCTGAATTAAAATCCCAGTTCTGTCTCCAGCTAGCTCTTTAGCTGTGGTTATAGCACTCAATCTATTTGAGTCCTAATTTCTGCAGTTGCAGTATGTAAGAGTTGTAGTTCCTGCTCATTATTTTGAACATTGAAGAGGGAACACGCATACCCCACAGCTTAAGTAGGGGCACATGTGGCATCTTCAGACATGGCGTGGCATGAAGGGTCAGCCTTTGGAGGCTGATAGCAATAGTTTTTAGGACTAGCTTATATAATATTTTGTGAAATTAGGAAAATCACTAGCTTTTATTACTAGAATGAACATATTAATAGTACCTCCTCAGGCACCATTGTAATGACTAAATAGGGCAAAATACCCTGTACCTATTCATTGTGGAGGTTATACATGTTCAAATGAGTATATGGGTGGGAACTTGGCCCTACTGTATAGGTCTTCTGAGGAACTGGCGTTTGAACCACACCTTTAAAGATGTTTAGGATTTATGAAGTAAATTAAGAATGGATATTTCAAACAAGGGCATTGATGAGAAGGAAGAAAGTCAGAATCTATGTGACACAATATGTAGACTGGTTTTTGAAGCAAAAAGTCATTTAAGAAAGCACTCTGTATTGTTTAAGCAGAGACTTCATGAGACTTGCAGAATGATCTTAAAATCAATGGGCCCAAATCATTAATTCTAAAAACCGAGGTCCTATGAGAGCAAAATATTAACCTGTTACACTTGTAATGAGTAACAATATAGTGGTATGCTACAGAATGATTTGGTCGCTGCTGTAGATTAGATGGTTGGGAATGTTAGAGCTTAGTTCTGAATGATGTACCTTGAAGTTCAAAGACAGGATCATTGCACTGGGATGCTGAAACTAGCAATGAGGCCTTTAGTGGCCACGGTGAGCATGTTAATTTGCAAAATGAAAGGATAAGGCTTCTAGAGTCTGAATTTCTGGGGAATGTGGAAGATGAAAGAATAAAGTTAAAGACGACCGTAGTGTTCAGATTAATGTGGCTTTTGGAAGTCAGGATAACCAAGATTTTCTTCTAAGTTAATTGTGAAAACATTGCAGAGTCATGCAGGAAATGATCCTATTTTATCTTTTAAGAAAATCACTCTAGCTACTGTTTAAGGAATGGATTACAGATGGGGCAAAGATACGTGACAAGAGACTTAAAGAAGAATCTTGTAGACATCCACGTAGAGGTATCAAGTTAGAGGATTATGCGCTTGCAGGTGGATCTCAGTGAAAGGCCAGAATTGAAGGCATAGGCTTATGGATGGTACAGTCGAGATTGTATTTCAAGGAAGGGACTAGTTGAGATCACCCAAGGAAGAATGTATGGATGAAGAAGGGAATAAGAACCTGCTACTAATGGACAGCGTAAGGAACTAGGAAGGGACAATACCTGAAGAGGAAAAGCAGGTTAAGTGTAGATTCAAACAAGTCACTTCAAGGAGGAAGAAATGGCCAACTCTTTCAGACATTACTGAGAATTCATGTACAATAGGGGACAATATAATGGTTAGATTTGTCAGTGTAGAACATGTTTGTGACTAGGTTGTGAGCAGTGCCAGTGGGAAGATGAGGACAGGAAGTCATGAAATTGGTTGAGGAGAGACTGCTGCAAACGATAGAATCCAGAGGAGTGGGATCCAGATCACAAGTGGAGGGTTTGGCCTTTCAAACAAGCGGAGTGCTTGATCCATGGTAGGAGGAGGAAATACGGACTTCCTGAACACAGATACAGAGGGGGATAGATCTGATGCTTGAAAAAGGAGGCCGCTCGCTTCTGATTGCTTCTCAGTGAGGTATAAGGTAAGTTCCTTAACTGAGTGTGGAAGGGGTAGGGCTGGAGGAGCTAGAGACCAGATTTGAAAGTGGAGGTGATGTGAAATAGCTGTTTATCAATCTAATTTAATCGCATGCCCAGTGGCTCTTCTCCAGGGTTCACCCAGTGTAATTTTTACTCCTCAGCCAAGAGATTAGAGTCCTATCAGGAAGCTATCTCTGAAGATGAAGAATTCGCAGACAGTCCCAGCAACTCCCTTGGCAATACGGTGAAGCTGCCAGCCCACAGCTGCAGGACTGCCAATCATGGGCCTCTGGGAAGGAAGCTCTCACATCCTCTGGCTGGAAGCTCTTGTGCTCTCGGAAGTGGAGAAGGAGCCAGCGAAACGCCTCATGCCAGACAGGCGGCTTTCAGTAGCCCCATTGTAAGTGTGAATGCCTGACTAGAATCCTGTTCATCCATGCTGTATGACAACCTCAGAGTTACAGTGAAACATTAGTACTTTGTTCCAGAGAAGACACTGCACAACTGCCACACAACATGAGTGACATGCTAATTACACAAAGGAGCAACAATGTCACAACTCTGATGTTTGTTGTAACTTGGTGCTGGGAGATAGTGTGTAATGTTTTATGAGGATTAAAAAAAAATATGCTATTTCTGGTCAGGCTAAGCCTGAGAAGAACTGCCTTAGTTTAAGGATCATGGATCATTCCCCAAAGTAGTAGCATTCGCCATAGAGTTATCCCCTAGACAGGTAAATATGTCTAAGTGAGGGTACTTCAGAGACCCTTTGCCTCTAATCTTCAGCCAAATCCAACCACACTCTCTCCTCTGCCCTATTCCTGTGCCCCAGCAGGGCAGTTTCTAATATTCCCATATCAGAACTCGACACGCTGTGTCCTAGGATCCCAACAGGAGGTGTTGGCAAGTGTCTTGTCACACCTATTAACCAACCAACCCATGTTACTACAGAGAAAATAAGAGATGACGGAGAGAGTAAAAATCAAGGGAATTGTTTGTGTGGAAAAAAAATCAGAAATGAAAAAGCTGTACCATACTTAAAATTGCTTCTACAAAATGTCAGCTGCTTCTCTGCCTTTCACACTTCATTAACTCTTGTGTTTCACCAGCAAGAGGATTCCACCATAGCAGACAAGAAATGCCTTCAAGATAGGTGATAGAACAAGAACAAATTGGCTCTGAGGAACCCTTGCGTTTCTACATGGAATGTATGATTTTCAAAGCAGGGAAGTGATATTAGACCCCAGGAGTGTCATTTGAGCCAGGAAGACCTGGATGAAGAAGACCTGAGTCTTCTCAACATTGCCTGCAACCATTTTAGCAACAGTAGCGATCATTTTAATCCAACTCATTTCCATGGCATTGAGGCTGGAAAACCATTTACAATACATCTTTGCCATTTGTCAAGCTGTTCCAAACATCCAGGCTAATTTTTGCTCAAATTTTCATAAGATATAAAAAACAGATACAGTATCTACTGTCCTAATTCTAAGGCTGCATCAGAATCATATACATACTTTTTCTATACTATCCTTTTACCTTTTATATTCTTCAGCCATCAGGAAGTGTGTGTCAATTCATGTTTAGTTGGAAATAGCACATTATTGGCAACCAGGTGAATTGGCATCATAACTTCCCTCCTGATTCCCCAATCAAGCCATATCCTATTATCAGAAAAAAAATATTTTTAAGGTCCTTTTTATACAATTTCCCCTGCTTAAAATATGCTCTATCTTTGTATGCTATCTCTACTTCCCACATTGGCTGGACTTAGTTCTTTAAGAATCACCTTTCAACCCACGTTCTGAAGACTTCCCAAGTTCTCCTTCCTCGGCTTCCAAGCTCTGCTTACACATCCTTACATGCTGCATTGGCCTTATTTCTGCTTCTGATGTCACATCATCATTAGCTCCCTCAGAACAAGGATTTATTTGTGTTGAATGCTCAACTCAAGCCCTCTGATAACATCTCTTCTCAAGCAAACATTTTCAAGCACTGTTGAATCAAGCTGCTGAACAGGCTGGGCACTTCCATTTTTAATATTTTGTGTCCACCTTCCCTTACCTCAGGGCATGTGTCATTCTGATTATATGAATGCCTGGGATTTCTGTTTGTATTTTTCAAAGATCATCTCCTGGTGAAGACAAGTTGATGTTATCTTTTGTGGAAGTTAAATATTATTTTGAGAAAGTTCCAAAATCTTTGACTTGACAAATGAGCTACTGTAAAAAATTATGTCTGTGATGCTAAAAGTCTATTTATTGAGCACAGGCGGAGAACACCAGCTTGAGAGCATAGAGCTGTCCAGAAATGGAAGGCTGTACAATGGTCAGCTTCAAAGAAGGCATGTATAGAACCAGAGAATGAGTGAGGCTACTGAGACGAGGTCCCAAAAGGATGTGCCAGACTTGGGAGTTAGGGTGTCAGGGAGCCTGTGAATCCTTGTCCATAGTGCCTGAGCTGGAAATAGAAGCCTTGCTTTGTAAACCACTGTGCTTAATGCTCCTTTCATCCTGTGCAGTTTTTCATTCAGCAAGTATAAGTCCATTTCCCCTGGAATACTCTGCTTTTAGGTGTTTGCATGGCTGTCTGCTTCCTGTCCTAGAGATCTCGGTTCAGATGTTTTCAATGAACCCATTCTTCTCTGCCATCTCTGGGTGTCTCTGTCTAGGAACATCTGATTTAATTGTATATTATAGTTTTGGATCTGTTGTCTCCTTCAAGTAGGCTTTGTTTAATCTTAATTTTATTGATTATTAATTAATCTTAATATTTAATCTTTGTTTAAACTGTCCCATGTACTCCTGTTTTCATTGACCAATGCCTTTCCCCACAGATCACTGACACAGGATAAATGAATTTGTTAGTGGCAGACAGAGCATAATACTGGGCAGTGGGATAGGACAGGGAAGCCATGGTCCCAAGGCTTCAGTTTTGCTCTGTACAGAGGAATCAGACAAACAGCTGGATAATTGTGTTCCTGTTTTAAACACGTAATAGTTCATCTAAAGCATAGAAAAGATGTGATTAACTTGAGGGAGCAAGAATGGAATGAGGAAAGATGCGGAAAAGTGTTGAATTAGGATTAAGAGGAGAGGTTTGCAGAGTAGTAGAACGGGATGATATTTGGTGCAGACGGCATTTGGAATGTGCAGGATCATAGAAGAATGGGGGCAGTGAAGGAATTGTTAATGTGTGTTTGCATGGTTATGACTTCTGCTGTTTTCCTTTGAATCTGTGATATTTAAGTATTGGAAGGGGCCAATAGAAGGACTGGACATGTCCCAAACCCAAAATTACACAGATAGAGTAGTGAATCCCTAAACTGATGAGGGATGTCAGCAGGGTAGTGATCCCCTGAAACTGGACAGGCATGACAGCAAGAACCGAAATAGGAACCCTGAGTATAGGTGGAACTAGAGGAGAGGATATGATATTAACTTGATCTCCCGTTTCCAGTGTTGTCGTTGTTCACTCTGTGTACTTATGGCTTTGCAAAAACAAAGTGGGGCTGCTATCACTCTCAGTCCTTTTTCATTAGACTAATTTATTTGAAAGGCAGAGTGACACAGGGGTGCCGGGCATAGGAAAAGGGAGCAAGAAGGAGAATTGGCTTACTTTCCAGATATCACCACAGCTAGGTGTGAGCTAGGGTGAAGACAGGATCTCTGTCGGGATCTCCCATATGTGTGCAAGGGGTCCAGGTGCCAGGCATTGAATGCTGCTTCCCGGGTTCATTAGAGAGGAGCTGGACTGGAAGTGTAGGCTGGACTCAATCAAAGGCACTCTGATATGGAAAACAGGCCAAGCATCCTAAGCTGTGACTGTAACTGCCACAATACCTGGCTGCATGCAGTTTGTTGTTGTTTTAGATTTACTTGTTCTTATTCTAAAGGTAGGGAGCTGGGGCGGAGGTTGTTTTGTTTACAGAGAAAAGGAAAGAGAGAGAGAGGGAAAAAAAAATCTTTCATCTGATGGTTTACTCTCCAAATGGCCACAATGGCTGGAACTAAGCCAATTCAAAGCCAGGAGTCTGGAGCCTCTTTCCGGGTCTCCCACGTTGTCACAGGGTCACAAGGCTTTGGGCTGTTCTCTTCTGCTTTCCCAGGTCACAAGCAGGGAGCTGGATGGGAAGTGGCGCAGCAAGGACATGAGTCAGCATCTATGTGGGATGCAGGTGCTTGTAGTCACAAGATGAGCCCGTTGAGCCACTGTGCAGGTCACCCCACTCAATTTTAAACACGTCTAATATTTAAATTTTATCAAAGTCATCCAACGTCTCAGCAAACATCATTAGAGGCAAAAAGTTGGCTAGGTTTTGTTTGTTTAGTTTCATTTTAAAGAAGTGAATGGGGAAAAAAAAACCCCTGCATGTAAAAGCTACAACCCAGAGGGAAGACATGATGTGAACCACAAGGAAAAAATAAGCTTGGGAATTATTGGAAGTCAAACTAAATTAGAACAAAAATCTACAAAAAACTCTCTCTGAGCCCAGATAAGGTCTTGTTTACATCATGTTCTTCATTCTGTGCTCCAATTAGAACTACGCAACTTATCTAAGAACTCAAAAATACTTTTTAAATGTGTATTTGAGGTTTGAGCTAATATGTGTTTAAAAGACAATATCGTCTTTTTAATTTCTTGTTTCTCCACCAATTTCCTTATGGAATACAAGCTTTCAGCAAATGTTTGATGGGAGACTGTAGCAATAAACTTTTATTGCCAAGCCACGTGCCAGGTCTGTTGTTAGGTATCCAGAAATCAAGAAGTTATGGCTGGGCAGAGGGATGTGGCACAATGAATTCAGCTACTACTCAGGACAGGCTTGTATCAGAGAGCCTGATTTTGTTTCCTGCCTTGGCTTCCAGTTCAGCTTCTTGCTAACACAGCCTGCAATGCAGTTGGGCTTAGCTAACGTGAGCGGGGAAACAATGGTGGCTCAATGGCTTGGGCTTCTACCGCCGGGTCTCCCACGTGGGTGCAGGGTCCCAAAGCTTTGTGCTGTCCTCTTTTCCCGGGCCACAGGCAGGGAGCTGGAAGGGAAGTGGGGCCGCCGGGATTAGAACCGGCGCCCATATGGGATCCCGGGCATTCAAGGCGAGGACCTTAACCACTTGCGCCACCGCGCCGGGCCCGCAGCCAGCAGTTTTAACAAACAGCCCTCAGAAGAAGAATGTGTCTGCACACTGCCGAAGTGCAACCATGCTCGAATTTTGCTAAATCAAATGCCCTAGGACGATAGCAATTGATATATTTAGATAGAAATTTAAGAATGCTTTGTGACGAGAGAACTCGAACCTCTTCAACCTCATGTGAGCCTCCTAACATGCTTGAAGTTGCGTTGGTCATTGGAGAAGAAAAGAAACTAATGTTACATTCCTTGGATTTGTATTGTTCTGGCCTCATCTCTGTCTTTATCTTGTGTACTTTATACAGCTACCTGGGCAGGTAAGTCTTTCCATTGTTACACTAAAGAAGAAATGCACTGGGAGGCAGTGAGTGAGCTCGCAAGTGTGTGGGTCTCTGCTACCCACATGGGAGATCTGATGGGGCTTCTGGCTCCCCACCGAGGCGTGGCCCCACCCTGGCTGCTGCAGCAGTTGGGATTTGAGGAGTGAAAACATGGATGGAAGAGTCTGTCCCTCCCCATCTTCTTTAAAATGAAATAAGCACAAATTTTTGGAAAGGTTCATCAGGGGAGAATCAAGATGGCGGAATAGGGTAAGGACACGTTTAAACAGAGTGCCCTTGTCCATGCCCGCGATGATGGACATATGACTGTTTATGGAGAACTATACTGTAGTAATAACATAGGGGAAGCCAGTGAGGATGGTGAGAAAACTTGGGGAGAGGATAAGGAAAATCCCAGGGCTTATGGAAATGTATCATAATAATAAAGAAAAAAGCAGCTCAGAAGGTAAAGTAAAGCTTGTATGCAGGGACACTCCGACCTGAACCTGAACCTTTGGGACTTCAAACCTCTTTTTAAATATGCTAAGTGGTAATATAAACCCTAACCGGTGTCCAGGATCAGGTGTCTCCCTGCTTTAATCACTGCATCGCTGTTTGCAGCCTGCTAGCAGGCAGCGCACCCAGCACTCCTCTAGAACATGATGCTTTTATAAAATGAGGATTCTAAGCAGAATTCTGGATTCTGTACAATTTTGCTCCAGCTGAAGACTTTCTAATGCATTCATCTGTGTTCCTAAATGATAGCCAAATTTCTAACACAGTACTTCTTTGGATAAAACTGGTTTACCTACTTATAATAGTTTTTATTTAGTTGATTTGGCTTTTACAGTACTGGTAACTTGAGTCACAACAATGCTGGTATGAACAGCATCCTCTAAAAGAAGTTGGTGTGCATCAGTTACTTTCAGATGAAATGACACAAAGTAGACTTGTAGGCACAATAAATCCATAGATTCTACTGAAAGCTGTTGTTCCTGGCTTTGGTTTAGTATAATGGTCAAGATAACCTTCATTAACAATATGCACTTGCTTTTCAATTCAATGTATTTTATGTCTTTTGTTTTCCATTTCCAAGACAGCATCTACATTTAGTGTGTTTTTTAAAAAAAAATTTAGAAAAATAAAGTTCACTGTCCTTCTCTCCACTTAGATCATGGTCTGTAAAGGTTACTGTTGTGTTGACTGTAACATCACCTTGCCTTCTTGGATGTGCAGGAAACAGATGTGCTCCCAGACACCAGACTTTTGGACAAATTTAGTCACATTACGCCTCAGCTCTTTGCTCCCCTGGATGAGACCACTGACATTCCGCCCCTGGAGACCTTGTACATCATGGATTTCTTTATTGCATTAGCGATTTGCAACACCGTTGTGGTTTCTGCTCCTAACCAACCACGACAAAAGGTAAGGTCTCTGGTGTAAGCAAAGGTGGCCTCCTGGAGAATGTTGGGTTTACGTGTATCTGAATTAATCTTGTTCTATTTTTAATTAACTGATAGCAAATGTATCATGTATATTCAGCACCCTTTGTCTGTATTTATCATGTTCTGTGTGATTTGCTGGCATTAGTAAGTTCCATTCTTTCAGTGACAGAGTGAGGTGATGTGATGAAGTGAAATTGTGAGGATCGTGGGTTTGTTGGGAAGTCGGATTTGGACTTTGAACATCTGGCTAAGGATACTCTATTTGCCTCCAAGAGAATTGCTGATTTTGTTTTTTTTTAAGTGATTTTGCTTTGGTTTCCTCACCAAATTAAAATTTTCTTTAAGAGGTCTATATTCCCCCATGTCATGTGTGTGACATTAAGAAAAAGTGTACTGGATCCATTACCATGTTTCATAATAATATGTGAATTTATGAGTAATGTATGAATTCTGCTTTCCAAGTATAAGCTGGGCTACTTTGAACTCAGTCTAAAACCCAACAGATCTAATAATATGCTGAAGTTCTGCAGCCCCTACAAAAGATGGATTTTTTAAAGTCTATTCATAGCTTAAAATCCATGGAAAATGCACTTCCAGTTAAGCAAAACTTATTTTAGAGGCTGGTGATTCGCTGTTGCTCTGTTAGCTTCCTTTGTGTAAATATCTCCCCTTCTGCACGTATGTATTTAAAATTCAATTTATGGCACAATCCAATTAAATTTTAATTTTCCGTTATATCATTTTCTTTTGGCAACTTCAGAGGTAGTCAACTTTAACATAAAAATAATTTACTTCCAATTAAGTGGTGTTTGACAGAGATAACTGTATCTCATGAGGCTTTGCCTTGAAAGATGCTCTATGAAGACTGATTATGTAGCTGGAGAATAAATCATCAGAAATTCTTGATTTCTCCTACCTGCTGTTTTCTCTCATATGTTACTGAAGTGGGCATCTCCAGTTGTTTTCTCCTTAAGAAACTATTAGCTTATGCCCCCCCCCCCCAAATATGAAACTCTACTGCCTGAAAGAACTTGTGTAGGCAGAGAAGAACCAAATTGCCATGATATTTGGAAGTGATAAGAAGGTAATACAGAGTGTAAACAGTTCCTAAAGAAAATGGATGATTTGACTCATTTTTTCATTTCATGTTTTAAGTAAAATTTATTTAAAAGATGAGAACACAACAGATACGCATGGACCATATTCAAGGTTAAAGATTTATTTATTTATTTGAAAGTCAGAGCTGCAGATAGAAGGAAGGAAAAAGAGAAAGCAAGCTTCCATCCATTGATTTGCTCCCCAGTTGGCTGCAACAGCCAGAACTGGCCCAGTCCAAAGCCAGGATCAGGGGCTTCCTCCAGGTCTCCCATGTGGGTGCAGAGACCCATCCAAGTACTCCCACCTCGTTAGCAGGAAGCTGGATTGGAAGCAGAATAGGCAGGATTTAAACCCATGTGGGCTGCTAGCAGTGTCTTGCCTTGCTATGCCGCAGCACTGGCCTCAACTTTGCCAATAGAGACCTATAATTTTTATAAACTTCACTTGCAAATACTGAAAAACATGTCAGGGTGTTTCTAAGTATTTTGTTATAGCTGAAAACTTAATTCGCTTGTAACTTTTAAGTTGTTGCTGCTAGGACACATAATAAACCCGAGTTTTCTATGATTTCTTTCAGACAAGCGCTGTGATTATGCTGAATCTCAGCACTTTGTCTTTTGCTATTCGCTTTAATTGCTTGTAGAAATTGACAGTGTCATCAACCAACGCATCCTTTGTTTTTTTTCATGCTTTCACTGTTTGCTGGCTATGAAAGAGTAATAACTGTTCGTATCTAATTTTTCCCAGTTTGGCTTTCAAGTTGTTTGAAGTTGCTTTGGACTGAATTGTTGAGACTTTCTCAATTCTTCCTAGATCCGACTCTCTTCCCTGAGTGGGATGCCCATCAGGTCCTTGGAAGAGATTAAAAGCCTTTTCCAGAGACTGTCCGTGCGAAGAGCAAGTGCACCGTCTCTGGCCAGTTTGAAAGAGTCGTCCTGCGGAATTCCAAACGCCTTGGTGAGCCGACTCTCCCTCTTCAGTCGAGTGAAGCCGGCTTCGCCCGTGGAGGAGGAAGCCTCCCAGGGCAGCGAGACCGAGATGGCGCACAACTCCAGTGACTCTGCCTGCTGCACGGAAACTGAGAAACACAGCGGTCACGCAGAACTCGCCGCCAACGGCGAGGGGGAATCTGCCCCTGGCCCGCCCTTGGCCTCTGCCCTGTGTTACGAGGCCGAGAGCCCGGATGAAGCGGCCTTGGTGTATGCTGCCAGGGCCTACCGATGCACTCTGCAATCACGGACACCCGAACAGGTCATGGTGGACTTTGCTGCGTTGGGGTCATTAACATTTCAACTCCTACACATCCTGCCCTTCGACTCAGTGAGAAAAAGGATGTCCGTGGTGGTTCGGCACCCGCTTTCCAATCAAGTTGTGGTATATACAAAGGGTGCTGATTCTGTCATCATGGAACTGCTCTCCAGGGGCTCCCCAGGTGGGTTCCTGCAGCTAAGGTGCTAGTGACAGGAAGAGCCCAGAGGTTAAAAAAAAAAAAGACCATTCCCTATGCTTGTGTACAGGCCCAAGAGTAGATATTTGGCAATAAGTCATACTTGGTGAATTATGGTAAAGGGGTCTAATATTTGTAGGAAAGCAAACAAGTTTTGGGGGGGGGGGCTACTCCTATCCAGGTTCCAATCTGGATTTTGCCGTTAGTTGATTCTTTCTTTAAGATTTTTTTTTTTAATTGGAAAGTCAGATATACAGAGAAGAGGAGAGACAGAGAGGAAGATCTTCCATTTGCTGATTCACTCCCCAAGCAACTGCAACAGCTAGAACTGACCCAATCCAAAGCCAGAAGCCAGGATCCTGTTCTTGGTCTCCCACGGTACAGATCCCAAAGCTTTGTGCCATCCTTGACTGCTTTCCCAGGCCACAAGCTGGATGGGAACTGGATGGGAAGCGGGGCTGCCGGACATGAATTGGCACCCACATGGGATCCAGGCACGTGTAAGGCGAGGACTTTAGCTGCTAGGCTACTACACTGGGCTCCATCATGTGATTCTTGATAAAGTTATCTATTATATACCTAAGTCTTTAACAAAGTGGGCGTTATAGTACCTCCTTTATAAGTGCTTGAGTTAGTAAAGACATACTACCTGCCAAGTACTTTGAACAGGGTAAAGGCTTGACAAATGGCAGCAGACATTAACATAGTCATTGGTATGGTAGTTATTAATGATGTGCAAGCAGCGTTTGTATTAAGTTCTTAGTGCTTTTCCCTGCCCAGTGAGGAGGGAACAGGGGCGAGATTTATTGTGAGGGCTTCCTTTAATAGAGCCTTCATAGCTTTTGCTGATTGTGGATTCGGCTACTGTTGTTTTCAAAAATATCTGTAACTGGATTGACTGTGGACGATTGCAGATGGAGCAACTCTGGAAGAACAGCAGATGCTAATAAGGGAGAAGACCCAGAGGCACTTGGATGACTACGCCAAGAGGGGACTGCGCACCTTGTGCATAGCCAAGAAGGTGGGGCTGCTGGGGACCGCCCAGCTTCCCGGCTCCCTCCCTCGCTTAGCCAGCAGTTACTGCAGACCAGCATGTGTAGCACCCTAAGCTAGGCACTGGGTAACGTCCTCGGGACGCTCCTCACGGCTTCTCTATTCCACAGTTAGTAGGTTGGGTTTTTGTTACATATGATATACTGTGAGAATGGTGCTTAAAAACTCTGTTCTCTAAGTTCTTGTATGTTTTAGTAGAGAGAGGGACTCCAAAAACTTGGAAGAAAGTGGCATTAAAAGGTAAGTTTAGTTTGGTGCAAATTGTTTAGAAATGCATATCTCCGAAGGTTCTTCAGAAAGTTTGCAGAAAATGCATTTTAAGAAACATCTGCGCTCTCATTTCCTGTGTGAGAGTGTGTCTAAACAATCGGCCAGAATCAAAAGTCCCCGGGTCTTCCTTCCTTCTGCCCAGGAATCAGTCATATTGTTCCTGGTGTCTTTGAAGAGAATGAGGCCAGCAACGGGCCTTCATCTTCCCCTTCCATGTTCTTGATGTTTTTTCCATGAGCCTTTTTAATTCCAGTAAACTTCTACGATATCTCAGCATCAATTTTTTTCCCCCTGGAGAGTAATATCCTTTCTGAATTAAAAAAGAAAAAATTGAAAGAGCTCCAAGAAATGGTTTGAGGGATGTTGTCAACAAAACCCCTCATTTCTTTTTCAAATTCTAGTCCTTGGATGCTCTGTTAGAGAAAGTGAGATCTGTTACAGACCCAAGGGTGTCGGTCACCCAGCTGCAGCGAGGGCCAACAGCCTCGCTTGTGCACTGTGGGAAGCATGGAGAGGTCAGGAGCAAAGCTACCTTGCCTTTGCAGATGAGTGAGCCCTCCACTGAGAGAGCTGTTCCATCAGATCATGTTCAAGTGCCTCATGGGAAATAAGGAGCGATAACGAAACAGGCTCCGCCCCTCCACTCCAACCTACCTGATAGGAACCACAATGAGGATTCCTTCCTCCTCCCAAAGACAAGGGAAAAAATCAGCCTTCAGTCTCCCTTCAGGAATTCTACTTGCATTTGGAATAAGACTCTCTTGCCTCACTATGTGGGCTGCTTTCTTTTCTTTTTTATTTTTATTTTTTACTCTTACAAGTGAAGTGTACAATTATGTCAAAGAAGCTGCTAGTTGCGGAATCCCCGAAAGTCCTCACACTGCCTTCTCAGCCACACCAGCAGAAGACACTGGATCAGCTACTAACGGGAGGTCTCTCCCAACTTCATATGCCCTGGCCTAATTAGACAGGCGCCCTTTCACTGTGAATGGTGCCTAGAATCCCCAGGAGACAGTGAGCCGCAGCAGCCATCCATCATGACCATTAACCGTCTTGACACAAAGTTTGGAAAACTCATGCTTAGATGGTGTAGGCTATAGATCTGGCATACGTGAGCCCAGGGGAAGAAACCGCTGAAACGAGCTGTTGGCTTAATATCTTGCTAAAAACCAAAACCAAATGTTAGGATCTTGCAGGATCATATGAGCTGCCTCGTAACTGTTTTTGGTTGTTTCTCTTCCTCTTCCCACAGGTCATGAGTGACAGCGAATACGCAGAGTGGCTGCGGGATCATTTCTTAGCTGAAACCAGCATTGACAACAGGGAAGAGCTACTCACGGAATCTGCCGTGAGGCTGGAGAACAAACTGACATTACTTGGTAGGTAGATCGTGCGAGTCAGCCTGAATGAGGAGTTGTGAGCAACACCGGGTTGCTTGCAGTAAGTCGCACACCCGTGCCTCTTTTTTCCCATTAAATATTTGTGGTTCCGCTTACCTTGCACAGTTACACTGCAGCCAGATGGAAGTCCTTTCCTCTCTGTTTTCCACGGAAGTGAACTCAACTTCATTTGTTATTGGATGGTGGCCACTCTTAAAATATTATTTAAAACTCCAGTGCTTAGAGTACAAAGGCAAATAAAGACCAAAGTTGGAGAAGAAACGCAGAGTTTCATCCAAGTCATCAGATTATGCACTCAGGATGGTTTTTCTAATTCATCTTCACAACAAATTTCCGTTTTATTGAGTGGAAATTCAGGGCATGGTGCAGTTCAATGACTTGCTCAAGGTCACATACTGACAATTAGTTACTAACTAACCAAACAGGAAACGCAGGTCTACCTGGACCCAGCGTCTCTCTTTATTTTTTAATTCTGCACCTACACCAATGAGATTTATCCATCTCCTCTCACTTCTGAACTCATCCAACCTTCAAACCTGATCACTATTGTCTCAGGTTGAGCTGCAGGCTCGAATCATCTGGAGAGATTAAAAAAAAAAAAAAACAACACTTCTGGGGCCTGTAGAGAACATTAAGAACCACATGTTCTCACGTATTTACAGAAGCTGAAGGGGAAAATCTCAGAAGGCGACGATGAGTGGACTAGAGATCAGAGGGTTGGGGAAGGGGTGGAGGAGGGAGCCTGGCCATAGGTTAGGTGACCTGCACTCAAGGTCAGAGAAGAGGAGTCAGCTGTGCGTGTTCTGTAGTATGTAAATGATGCATATAAAGACAAGTCACTCCTGCAGATTTCCAACAGAGAGCAATAGTAACTGAGGATTCAGAAATATTCATTACCTTGATGTGATCATAGCACCTTAACCGAATGTTTCAAATAAGCATCTATACATATTATGTGTCAATCAAAATACAGCCTCTCGCTATGGATTCTGGTTCAACCGATCTACTTTATGAACTGGATACTGGGATTGTCCAAAGCTCCCAACTAACCCTCAAAACCACTGCCTAACAGCTTGGAGATGGATCTTCTAAAATGCATCCAAAAGTTTATGAAAATGTAGTCAAACATTTATTTTTTGGTGCCAAATAATCTTGAGATCTGTGCATATTTTTTCTCAACATGTATTTCCCAAACTTTCTGCGGATACCACACAGGCATGGGTTGTTAATGTTTGGTACCAAAGTCTTCTGTTTCTATTTTCCAGGAAGTTCCAGTAGTCCCCTTGTATAAGGACTAACGCTTGAAGCAACCAGCTTCTGAGCTTCTTTTATGAATTAGGGAAAAATTCAGGGACCTGATTTGCTAGCAACTAGTGTAAAAATGCTTACTCTCAATTTCTTTGTGACAGTCTAAGTATAGGGCTACAATTTCTCTTCTGTAATTTCCAAATGAAAAAATGTTCCATGAATGTAGTGCTACAACCCAGTGGGCAATAAGACTAGGTACACCTTGGTGTAAGATTATTTGTAGTCTTTTTATCCTAATTCCCACAGAAACATTGATATAGTTTATTATCAAGGATTGTAAAATATGGGTTATATGTCATATTGTTTTTGTTAAAAATCTAAACAACTTTTAAATTCCAAAATTTGACCCCCAGTTGCTTCAGGAAAGGAAATCGGGGGCTTAGGTTATGAAAAGGCATTACAAATAGGCATTAATGTTCTATTAAGAACATTAGCTAACAACCTGAGCTCGTCCTTGCGAGTACTATAAAATAAAGCTGTAGAACAAGATAGCTTAATTGAATCAAACCCCTTTAGATTATAGGTCAGTAAGCTAACCAAAGAGGAACAAGTAAGTTTGAGCAAATCATTAACCCCGGAAGCTCCCTTACACAAATATACTTTGTGTATGATGTTGGTGTGGGTCTTCATGCCTCAGTTGGATTTCCAGAAGCTTCTGGAGGGATGGTGTGGGTCAGGTTTGAGCCAAAGGCCAGGGTGATTCCCAGCTGGTTTGGAAAAGTACTGTTCACTTTGATTGCCTTGCAGGTGCTACTGGCATCGAGGACCGTCTGCAGGAGGGTGTGCCTGAGTCCATAGAAGCCCTGCACAAAGCTGGCATCAAGATCTGGATGCTGACAGGGGACAAGCAGGAGACAGCTATCAATATCGCTTACGCGTGCAAACTACTGGAGCCAGAGGATAAGCTCTTTATCCTCAATACTGAGACCAAAGTAAGTATGAGGAGGTTAGATCAGGTCCTTTGCATTCTCAAAGCCAAAGGCACGTTTGGAATCTGATGCATGTGAGAAGAAAGAAAACTAGCACCCTTTAGCTTCTTACTGATTGTTTATTCTGTCCAGCAAATTCACTTGTGCTTGGGAGACCAAAATTCTGAAAGTTTGATGAAAAAGTCATGCTTCAGGGAAATCATTGCTTTCTCATGGAGGTGGGGGCAGTGGGGATAATTTTTTTTTTCTTTTCCACTACATTGATATTCTGGGGATTTGACGGAACTTAGGACAAAATAACAAAGTTCATTAAATGCTGAGGAAGAAATTTACCTCCCTTTAAAGTTGCGAGGAATTTATCATTTCTGTTGATATCAAGTGGGTAAACTAATAGTTGTTGGAGGTTCTAAAAATAGGCTGTCAGGATAATTATGCCCTCTTGTGGCGAATTGTGGGTAGTGCTCCTAAAGACACCAAAAATTTCAAAGACTTAAGGAAGGGGAGAACTACTCTTGAAGGAAAAGGGAAAAAAGAAAAGAAAGAAAAAAAGAATGTCTTTATTCTAAAGGCAAAAGGACAGATGAGCAGGGAGAGAGCTCCCATATTCTAGTGCACTCTTCGAATGCCTTCTTCAGGACTGGGAGCCAGGACCTCAATCCAGGTGTCCTACCTGGGTGGCAGGGAACCCAGTATGCACAGTCATTGTTGGTGCACAGTCTCTTTTCCAGCTGGATGCAGGAGCTGGAGGTGGGCATTGTCCCCAGTGCCCCGAGGCGGACACAGGAGTCTTCATTGCTATACCAAATGCCTCCCTGGGATAAGGAATGGCCACCGCCAGCCCCTGTCAGTACCATGCAAAATCTCAGTCACTCAAAAGGACATTTGGCAAAGCCATTGATTCTCAGGACACACCTGTTCCCGAGAGGTTTGTGTCCTTGGGCTTACCAGTTTGGGAAGCCTGAATTAGGATCCTCACGCCCGGCTTTGGCCTGGCCCAGCCAGGGGGAGCTCTCTGTCACTCTGCCTTTCATATAAATAAAGTATGTGAATAGAAAGTCATGTTTTCCAAAAGGCTGTGGTCTGCCTGGCTGGTAACAGTGCCTGGGCTGAAGCTGGGCAGGGGTGTGGTCCTGGGAGGTAATATCCTTCTCACCTCTTCCCCCTCAGCTGTGACGAATGTGATGCGTGTGGACATTTGGTGAGAAAACACGCACGGCTGGCTTCAGTGCTTGGTGGCTAAGCGGACACGGGGATTCTGTGCACATGTAAAAAGTCGAAAGTAATCAATTGCTGGTGTTTGATGTAAAGTCAATAGGATTGAGAAACGTTTCAGTGTGTACTTTAAGAGCTTTTAAAACTGCCTGTCCGGGCTGTATCGGCTGAGTGCTACTGTGGATAATGTTGTTTTGCTATCAAAGCAACGCCACAGCGTGACATTTCCAGAGACCTAACTAGAACATGATTTAATTTAGTTGTGTGATGACTCGAGTCCAAGGATGTAAAACGCCAGGCATGCGGAGGCTGAGCCTCTGGTATTGAAAGCTCTTCGCATGTCCCAGCCCTTGGGAGCCACTAGGAATTAAAAAGGGACTTGAAGGTGGTGGAGTGAAATTTGTCATTTATGGAGGGAATTTCCCACAGTACAAGGGGGCTGCCTGACAGCCACTAGAAAGTCTGGAGCTATTGCGATTGTGTCAGCTTTATGAATTGGGGTATGTAAAATTTTTATTTATTTTGGAGGTGGAGTGACAGACAGAGACAGAAGGGTCTTCCATCTTCTGGTTCACTCCCCAAGTGACTACAACAGCCACTGCTGAGCCAGTCCAAAGCCAGGAGCCAGGAGCTCCTTCCTGGTCTCCCACAGGTACAGATCTCAAGGCTTTGGGCTGTTCTCACCTGCTTTTTCAGTCCAAATGCAGAGAGCTGGATTAGAAATAGAGCAGCTGGGACATAAACCAATGCCCATATGGGATGCAGGTGTTAGCAGGTGGAAGATTAACCTAAAATATCACCCCATCAGCTCCTATAAATTTATGTTTGTTCCTAAATTTATAGATTGCATTGTTAAGTATAGCTCTCATATACAACATTTGATTTCCCTTCTCACAATTTTTTTTCAATTCTCTCTTTTACTATAACCACTTCCTGAATTACCTACTACATTAATATAAAAAGACCATCCAGAAATCATTTAATTTTTAAGGTTATTTTTTCAGAATTTCGTCTAAATTTCTATCGAGTAATTAGTAACTTTTTATACATGAATTCATTTGGTAATTTTAACCAGCAAACAGAGCAGATGAATTGTCCCCATTTCATATCCTGATACTCCAAACAGATATAGCTACTCAGGAAGCACGTCATAAGCTAAGTCCCAGTATGCTTTTTGTATTGTATGATATGTGTGTGTGTGTGTGTATATTCAGTTCTCGTGTGTGTTTTGCTTGGTAGAATTGCCTTGAAATCTGAGTGAACACTGGCCATTGCTGCTCAGGGAGATGTTAGGTTCCTGTAAGCCACTCTGCCAAACAATCAATACATAAGCTTGTTTTGTGTGTTTTCTACTTAAAGACCTCTTATTTGACACGTTAGTAATCCATTAATATTAAAGTCACAGCCAACAATACCATAACTCATGCCTGAACAAAGCTGATTAGCTTCATCACGGGATAGCTGCCTGTGCTTAACACCACGATGCAGCGCTGTAGCACCGCGCCTGGGAGTCATCTCAAATGGCAGAACTCCACAAGAATCAGAAAGATGCCAACACCATGCATTCAGAAGGGCGGCAGCATTAAGGGCACTTGGCAGTGTGAGAGCTGGCACACAAGGCTCAGCCCCACCTTGTTCAGCTCCAGCTGGTCACATGTGCATCCCATCATTCAGGCATACATGATTCGCGTTGCTCTGCAGTTGTCAGCTGATGACCACCGAGCTCTGTGAGTGTAGGTTGCAGGTAGGGTTACAGGTACATGTCAGGAAATAAAACACAATGGCATTAAATGGAATTAAAAGGCACATGCAAAAACACGTTGAAATCCTCCATGGTGGTCTCAGGATACGTGTTTGTGGGCTTTCTGAAGATCGCTCCTGTTATGATGGAGATACTAGTTCGTTTTTTGGTGAGATTGTGGAAGTTCAGCAACGCCATGAAATTTACCTAAAGTCAGTTCACAAATGGCCGAATGAGACTATAGGACACTATAGGACCATGGCTGAGTTGGTAAACTACGTAAATTCTCCCGCCTTTAAGAACTGTTGAATTGGGCCAAAGGTCCTCCCATCTGTTTAACCCTTCCGCACAGACACCCAGGACACTAGGAAGAAGAGCTGTGAAGTCTGTGAAGTCATGGACGATTCTCTCCCAAAGTTGCCTTGAGAAAGGAATTGCTAAAGAATGGTAGATGCAGTCAGCTCTGGCCACCGGGAGCACCCGAAGACTCACCTTTGCCTCTTGTTTCCAGGATGCCTGTGAGATGCTGATGAGCACAATTCTGAAAGAACTTCAAAGCAAAAGCACAGGCTGTCGCGAGCAGGCATCACTGCAGGAAGATCTACCACAGCCCAGCTCCCCCAAGGACTCGGGCCCACGGGCTGGGCTCATCATCACTGGGAAAACCCTGGAGTTTGCCCTGCAGGAGAATCTGCAAAGGCAGTTCCTGGAGCTGACCGCTTGGTGTCAAGCTGTGATCTGCTGCCGTGCTACACCCCTACAGAAAAGCGAGGTGGTGAAACTGGTGCGCAATCGTCTTCAAGTGTTGACCCTGGCTATTGGTGAGTGGGGACTGGAACACCCTTCCCCGCCACACCAGCATCCAGTCCTTTGGTCTATTATTGGCACTTTTTTCCTACTCTGTTTCCCCTGCCCTTTTTTCCCCCCTTTATTTCCTATTTTCTCTCCCTCACACGTTTGATCACTTATTGTGAACATAACCACCATAATATAGTCAGGACTTCCAGGGTTGCAGGTTATGCCCCCAGATCAACCACATGAAGTGACATACTTTATCACAAAAGTAAAATTAAAAATCCAGCAGTTTTAACTTGGGAAATATTAAAAGCAGACATCGGAACAATTAATTCACGGGTTTAGGCTTTCAACAAATGTGTCATCTTTGTCCTACCTATTTTCCTAGGCAATGAAGATATAAACCTAACAAAATACCTCTTCTTAAGGAGCTGACATTTAGTAAGAAATGGCAAAAAACAGAAACACGGAAGATAGTCTATAGTGACAAATGTTTTTTGAAAAGCCAAGCAGAGTAAGGGGGGTCGAGCACTCTGGGGAAAGGGAGATGGGGGTGATTTTAAAGTTAGTTTTCAGAGAAGGTTTCCTTGCCAAAGCTGTCAGAATAGAGATTTAGGGAATTGGAAAAAAAAGTCACAAGTGTGGAGAACATTTATGGCTGAGAGCCAAGTGAAAATCAAAGAGTAGATGTGCTCAGTGGGTTGAAACCAAAGCAGATGGTGTGAAGACGAGACTTGACTACAGTGAGAGAGGTTGACAGGTCACACAGGTCTTGCAGGCCATTGTAGAGTTCAGACTTTTATCTGAAGAGATGGGAAGCAAGTGGGAGACTTTGAGCAGAGATGAGAAGTGTTCTATATTTAGTTGAAAAGAACCACCTTGCTGGCTGTGTGAGAGTAACTGTTGGGTTGTAAAAAAAAAAAAAAAAAAGAAAAAACTAAGCAAGGAAACAAGTTAGGAGGTTAGAACTATTATTGAAATAGTTAAAAAAAAGAAAAAAAGAAAAATTTCATAGCCCAGATTCGAGGAAGGAGAGTGGTGGAACATGGCCAGGTAATTGACACGGTGTAGAGAAGGAGCCAGTGACATTTGCAGATGAATTAGATGTGAGGGAAAGTGCATTGAAAGGGAATGTTCAAAGCTTTATCTAAGAACAGAAGGAACACAGCTGTCATTTACCAAAATGGAGGCTGAGGGAATCAAGAGTTGCATTTGATATTTGTCAAGTTTGGTCAGCCCATTAAATATCTAGCAAGAACATCAAGTAGGCAGCTAGAATGAAAGTTTAGAATTTGGCAGTGGGGAATTAGCTAGATATACATAGGAATGTACAAATCATATACGTCTATAAGATGTTGTGAGAATAAAGAGTGTAAATGAGACAAGGTCTACGAGATAGAGTTCTAAACACTGTACTAGTGAGGGAAGTGACATGTTCTTCAGTGGTTTTGTTGAATGAACAATGAAAGCAAATCTTCAAGCCCCTTCATCTACTTGTCTCTGAAGCTAGAATCCCTGGATTTTACAATTGTATCATGAGTCATGCACTTAATGTATTGACGACTGAGATCAAGGAACTGAAAATGCAGACTCTTCAGGCCTGAGTTCGTTTCCTGTCCATCAGTAAGAGGGTCAACTCAGAGTTGCAAAGGGAAAGTCGGAAACTATGACCAGAAAATAGCTAATTAGTGGTTAGCATTTAATAAACTAGGTGAATGGTTAGTGTTCTCTTATAGTAGAAAACAAAATCATTACCAGCATCCGCCTATCTAGTTGCTCTTCTTAAGATGCTGTTGATGTTGAAGTAGATCATACATCCTTCTGCAGCAAGGATAGCAGGAAAGGATGGCAGAGCTACCCAGAGTGATGCCGGGGCCAAGGGAAAGGCATCTGGTTTGCAAGGATTATGAGAAGGAATTCCCAGAGAAAATGATGTAGGGAAAGGCAGAGAAACAACCTGTGTGGTGGCTAGAAGGAAAAGAATGTACCTGGAGAGTTGAAAATAGCATAGATGACATGCGAGAGGGTAACCAGTGCACACAGCTCCCACAGCAAGAGAGATTTTAAGGCAGAATTAGTATGAAATTTTTCTGTTGGCAATGGGAAGCCACACTTCTGCTTGGCTAGCTTCTGGGACCTTGTAGAAATGCAGCAAGCTTGGAAGAACTTATTCCCTTAGCAGCCCATTCTGATTGGCAAAGTCGGCATCTTTGTTTGCTCTTTGTATGTTTATTGCTTTTCTTCTGCCTCATGAAGGTGATGGTGCCAATGACGTCAGCATGATACAAGTGGCAGACATTGGGATAGGTGTTTCAGGTCAAGAAGGCATGCAGGTAAGTACATGTCGGGCACCCAAGCACCATAAACTTGACCTGCCTGTTCGAGCATAGCCTTCTCTTTGGTTAAAGTGTCTGCAGTGTTATAAGGCTGCATGTGGTCAGCCAGAAGTAGAAGCCAGGAAACTTATTCATTAATTCACTGGTTGTCTTTTAACTGGATGACTGTTTTGGCATTTTGCTGGGTCATTTTATCTGTATGGGTCCCTTGTTCATTTTAAGCCATTAAGCTTATCTAGAACATGGTAATTTACTCTGTTGGAGTTCTTAAATAGCTACTGAAATTCTTTTTTTAAATGTATCTGGGAGAGTCACAGGGAAAGGAGGAGAGATACAGAGCAAGCAAGAGTTCTTCCATCCACTGACTCATCACACCAAATGATTTACAGCAGCCAGGAAAGGAGCAGGCTGAAGCCAGGAGCCAGGAATTCCATCCAGGTCTTCCAGATGTGTTGCAGAACCCAAGTCTGTTGGTTACCATCTCTATTAAAGATGAGAAATTACAGTACCTCCTTGAATGACACATTATACAAATGTGTGTGAAATCAGGACTATTTAATACTCTCTCCTTGAGAAGTGACTGCACATTGTATTGCACAGCACATTACTATGAGGCTGCTTTGTAAGGAAAGCCCTTTGAGTGAGATCCCAGGCTTGGAACCAGAGAAAAGTCTTACTTCATGAGATCATATTCAATAGCCAAGTGATAATTCCAGGTATTCTGTTAAGGTTCCGGTATTCATGAATTTTGGTGATACTGTTGCTGCTGTTTTGTGGTTCTGTCTGTGTTCTTTGTTTTCATCTGCATGGTCGAGTTTTGGTGAGACCTTTGTCTAATTGGAGTGGGGTGATGATCATGCTGGGTCTATTCCAGCACGTCTGATTGCTCAGAGTGGTGTTCTGCCCCATTGCCTCTGCAGGCAGTGATGGCCAGCGACTTCGCCATTTCTCAGTTCAGACACCTCAGCAAGCTCCTTCTGGTCCACGGGCACTGGTGTTACACTCGACTTTCCAACATGATTCTCTACTTTTTCTATAAGAATGTGGTATGTAATTCCAAGACTATGCCCTCTCCCCTTCCCACCTGTCAATCCCTCTTAGCATGAGGGGTGAAGAGGAAGAGTCCTGAGCTAGCTCATTCTGCTGAGTGTTTTCTTGGCTGCAGTCACGAACAGTCCTGCAGTCTTGGAATAGGCTATGTTTCAGGAAACATATTTGCTGACAGGAAATTCCTAGGGTTATCCATCTGCAAGCATTTTCTACTCCTGATGCATGTAAATTTACTTAGGTCTTGATTTAAAATCCAATTTTTAATCTTCCATAAAAAGATTGTGACAAGCAGAATTAGCAGGTGTTTAATGGTGCCAATGCAAATGAAAAGATTAGCATCCATTTGCTGGAATTACCAAAAAAATTTCTACTGTCCCCAAATTGATGTCCTCTGTAACATACAGAAGACATGTGTATACAGGAAAACTTAATAGAATGTCTTACTATGTAATTGATTCACATTCAAATGCAGGAAGTCTCTAGTAGGAACGTACAACCTATTTGCGCTTAGTAGTTATTTGATAAAGTAACATTACTTTGACTACATAATTCTTAAAATGACAGAAATTTATTAGAAGTCCTACCTACTAATCTCCAGTTAAATTTCACTTAAATATAGCCTTCTTTTTAGGAAATCATGGATGTTACCATCAATCATGGATTGAATGACTTAAATCTCTCTTAGTTGGGATGATGATGTTAATGTATTATGATTTTTTGAGCCAAATTATTCATAGTACTTAAAGTCAGTACATAATGTTAGTACTAACCCAAAATTTGTACTACTTAATTGAAATGCCATATGTAGGGAAGAAAATTACTTAATTTCTAGGTATCCCAAGTGTGTGTAGATACAGTGTTTGTGTAGTCACCAGGGACACCTTTTTTTCCCTGCAGCACAATGAACTTTGTTCAGGAAATTCTGATCACCTGTTAGAGTGGTCACGCTTAGAGTTTAATAACACTCAGAAGATACTTTATGAAAATATTTGAAATATCTAGTGTCTCTGCCTGATTGGGTAACTCTGGAGAAAGCTGTGGCTGGTAATATAAAATGTTGGACTTTATCAATGAATTAAAAAGAAACCCTCTCCCAGATTTTGTTTTAAAAACCTTTTCATTTTTCCACCTTCTTTGTTTTGATGCAGTCTACTCCCACACTCCTCCTTTTAACCCTGAGCTAAAGCTGATGTTATGAGACACTAGGATTAGGGTAAAGGTGCCACCGCTTCTTGGCTGGGGCAGGAGGGCACATGAGGGCATTGGGACCCCTGAGTCTGTGATCTGCAATCCTTGGGATGGCTTCTGATCTTGATATTTTCCAAGCTCCATTTAAACCTCTGATTTACCTAACTAAATAATGAATGTTTTACAAACTCTGGAGAGAGAGCCAAGGACTAGAAGTCAAGTAGCTTATCTTTCTAGAACCATGGGTGTTTGACAACCCTTGAAACACAAGGAAGATAAATTTTCATCTGAGAATAGTACTGCAAACTACATATATCCCAAACTGATAGATTCAGGGGCTGTTTAAGATGCACGTCCAGGGTTACTCTATCATAAAATATTGTATGTTATGCCTTTGTCCTGAGGTATTCTAGTGTATCCATAAAGCCACCAATAACAGTAATTTAACATTTATCAGTCAGTTTACATGTAGATGTTTTATTAAATATTTATTTGAAAGTCGGGGTAGGGCGGGGGTACACTCTTCCATTTGCTAATTCACTGTAAATGGCTACAATAGCCAAAGCTGGGCCAATGAAAAAGCACAGTCCATCCAGGTCTCACACAAGGAGGGCAGGGACTAAGGATTTGGGTCATATTCTGCTGCCTTCCCAGGAGCATTAGCAGGGAGCTGGGACTTAAACTGGCACGCATACAGAGTGCCAGCATCACAAGCTGTGGCTGAACTTGTTGTACCACAACACTGGCCTCTCTGACTTAACCTTGATCCTATGCCCTGATGATACAATTGTCATTTTACAGAGGATTATTCATTAAGAGAGGTTAGAAAAGTAGCCTCAAGTCAGTCAATAAGAATCATCCCCAGACCTTAAGACGCAACCTCCTGAATCTAGGTCTAGTGCACCACGGGCCTTGAGAGCCTGGAGTTTTTGCTTGTAGACTTTGAAACAAAATACTGAAGGAAACAATGTAGGCTGTACGGGCTTACCCTCTAGGATGAACAGCTGGCCAGATTTCCTTGAGTCTGGCTCAGTTTTAGCATGGCCATCATATAGCCTCAGACCCAGGCCAGATGGGATGTCTGGACTATCCACTGGCACAGTTCCATGTCACTAGCAGTGACTATGAGTCCAGATTGCCAGCGAATGGACGTCTGGGCGTGCTGGCTCTGTGTCAGCACTAGGCTACGTCGCCTTCATGTGGGGCTTACGTAACTTTGCTTGGACATAGGCTCTGCCACTTATTAGTTGGATTGTTTTCAATGAGTCCCTCAGCTTCCCTGACCCCGCAGTGTCTTACTCCATTCTGACTGCTGCAGCAAAGCAACGCAGGTGGTTGGCTTATAAACAAAGGGAATTTATTACTCATGACTCTGTAAGCTGGAAATGTGCAGTCTAAGTGTCGTCATGGTCAGGTGCTGCTGCAGCAGGCATCTCACTGTATCTCAAACAGTAGAAGTGAGCAACAGTTCTCTGAGTCCTTCTAGAAGGGCACTAATCCCATTCATGAATGCTCTACCACAATGACCCAATCATTTTTGCACTGTTTTCCAAGATTTATTTATTCTTTATTGGAAAAGTAGAGTTACAGAGTGAGGAGAGACAGAGAAAGAGATCTTCCATCCACTGGTTCACTCCCCAGCTGAAGCTTGACCTGTCCAAAGCCAGTAGGCAGAAGCTTCTTCCAGGTCTGCCATCTGGGTTCAGGGACCCAAGGATTGAGCCATCCTCCTCAGTTTTTATAGGCCAGAAGCACGGAGCTTCCAGGACTCAAACCAACACCCATATGGGATTCCAGCACTGCTGGTAGTTTAAGGCCCTGTCTGCTGATAGAATCCCATTGAGGACTAGAAGTTCAACATGCAAATTTTACACAGGCATAAACATTCAGTTCATCCCTCTTGGTTTCCTCATCTGTAAAATGGAAAGTTACCCTCAAATTGTTCTGACGATTAAAGGAATGATCTGTAAGACTCTTGGGACAGGGGCAGAACCCCTACTAAGTAAGGAGCTCTGAGAGCATGTGTGCATATATATATTACATAATATTTACCAAAAAAAGAAGAAGAAGAAGCTACACGAGGAGTTGTAGCCTTGCGTTGTGTGCATGACACAGCTGAGTGGCTGAGGTCACACGCTCAGGAAGTGTAGAGAATGTGTGGTCATAGAGCATGCTACTGCTTCTAAGATCCCGATGTTCCTCTTTGTGTCCCTAGGCCTATGTGAACCTCCTTTTCTGGTACCAGTTCTTTTGTGGGTTTTCAGGAACTTCTATGACTGACTATTGGGTTTTGATCTTCTTTAACCTCCTCTTCACGTCTGCCCCGCCCGTCATTTATGGCGTTTTGGAGAAGGATGTTTCTGCAGAGACCCTCCTGCAGCTGCCTGAGCTTTATCAGAGTGGTCAGAAATCAGAGGTAGGTGATGGGCAGAACTGCCAAGACCCATACACATCTCTGGACAAAACCACAGCAGGTCTCAGCACCATCTGCCATGGACCGCCCAGATCTGTTCCCCTCTCTGCAGTCTCTGCCCTCCTTATTTCTTGCATGGAGGATTGTAATGGTTAATTGAGTGAGTAGTTGTCTCAAATATCTCTTCCTTCCAGTTTACTTTTCTCAAAATTCATAATAACCAATATATGGATATAGTGCATTTGTGTAACACTTCCTATGTTCCAGGCATTGTTTTAAGTGCTCAGCATACAGAAATCTAATCTTCCAAATAGGGTAGGTACTGCTATTGTCTATACTTTGTAAGTAAGAAAGTCACGTGCTAGGGAGTGACCTTGAGTAACCTGCTGGGGCACAGAACAGCTGAGTAATGCAGTTGAACCTAGGTTCTCAAGCTCACACTGTCCACCACCACGTTGTGCTGAAGAAAGAACTTGGATGCTCTCTGTGGTCCTGGAGTTGCCCACCGCGGTGTTTAATAGCAGAAATTCCAAGGGCTACTCTGAGAATGTTGTCAGGCTCACAGAGTGTATGATGGACAAGGAATCTACCTGCAGGTGGACCAGTTGAGTTGATGTCTAGTCAGCTGTTGTAGTGTTGAGACACTTCGGTCAACCAAGGCTTTTGCACTTGGACCTGAGTTCAAAACCAGCTAACATGAGCTTAATGGAAAGGAGAAATGGATTAGCTCACAAAGCTGTGCACAGAACATTCTGGGTAATAACAGAACACTGTTATTCTTTAAGCAATTATAAACCTTGTGGTTATGACTCACCTCGGTTTGTCACATCCTGTCTTTGTGTTTGCCATTCTAGCTACAAAGATAATTTTCTCATTGTCCAGGCCTAGGAGAGACACTCTTGAGAACAGACTTGAGAAATAAAGCACTCTATAGAAGCCTTGGACTGGCAATAATGAGACTTTCCTTACAAAAGTTGTGTTCAGTTTCATTGGCTCTTATAATGACACCAAGTCAGACCACTTTCATAATTAATGGGGTAGATCCTTTAGCTTGCTGGTATTTCAGTGTCTTTATGAAAATGACATAGATTGGGAAGATAATAGTTGTAAAATTTCTAGCCATTTTAAATTTTCAATTTTTAAAAAAAATTTTACCCTCCAGAAACTTTGAAAGATTTAAAATTTTAAATGATGCACTTATTCTCATCAGCCAAACTTTATTCTGATTTTATCTTTCTGGAATAAAAAATAATTTAGTGTCATTGGGTTACATGTAGCAATCAACACAGATCAAGTAACTTGTTCAACTTTCAGAAATGTAAATAATTCTTAAAATCATGTAATATCATCAAATCCATTTACATCAAACTACGTGGCAATTTCCTAAAGGAATTTATCTGACTTAGAAGTTCAAACCAAGATGCAGGGATATGTGGTGGACGTGATAAAGGTTGTCCTACACCCCAGGCCTATGTTGAAGATTTTCAATCAATATTTTTATAACTGTGCCTAGGATCCTATTTGTTCAGACCGAGGTTGTAATTATTCCTTACCCTTGGGACAGTTGAGGTCATTGCCTCCTGCGGTTTACCTTGTTATCAATAATTTGTATACATTGTTCTATCAGCTAGCCAATTTTATCAAGTATGTATTAGCAGGCAGATTCCCAGCCTGTGGCTACTGATAAAACATAGCTGATTTCATTGACTTCACCTTGCAGAATTTGCCTTTCCTCTGAACGTAGCCTCTAAACAATAAAATAGGCTCTCCGGGAATTATGAACTGTCTCCCCTGAAGGATGGTCTACTCTCTGAGGCTCTTCCTCCAAGGAGGAATCTCATTACCTCTCTCTCTTCACTCACAGTCTCGCTGCTGGCTTTGACTTTATGTCCAGATTTTTCCCTTTTTAAAAGTTTCCAGCAGATCCCCTGATTTAAACCTCTTTTTCCTTCCGTAAGTACTTTTCCTGGTGTGACAATGAGAAAACTGCACCTTTTATTTTAATTATTTCATATTATGTGAAAGGCAGGAAGAGACAAAATCATATGCGGGTTTATTCCAAGAATGCCTGTAACAGCCCCAGGTGGGCCAGGCCAAAGCCAGGGCCCTGGAACTCAGCCTCCAGTGTGGATGCCAAGAACCCAAGGGCCTGAGCCATCACCTGCAATCTTCCAGGGTGTGCCTGAACAGGCACTGGAGACAGAGGCAGGCAGGACTCATACCAGCGTGCATCTTTAATTGCAGCACCAAATTGCCACTCTAGGAAATTCTACGTTTCACCTTTTTCATGCTAGTTTTTTTTAAACAACTTTATGAAATTACCTTTTGACTTACATTGTCCTTTCATTCCTAGTGGTTTTTGGTTGCCTCTTCCACCACTAGATTACAATTCTACTTAGATTTATGGACACCTGAATGAAGTGAGATGGGTAGAACCTAGAACCTTTTCACTTCTAATGGAAAAATAGGGAAAGATGATAACAGGGAGAAGTAGACTAGAAGCAATTGAGTCTTCGTTAATTTTTTTCTAAGAAATAAAGAGATGAAAAAAATAGATGTAAAAAAATTCCAACTGTAATCTTTGGAAGAATGGAAGAAGGCATCTGGAGGATGTATATATTTATAAAGACAGTAATGCATTTCCAAGGAAGTTTAATCCTCTGTTTGCATTTGGAAGAAAGCAGATCAAGAAGAACATATTAACAAAACATTAGCTCAAGGATATGATAAATGCTTCCATCTTTGTCCATGGCAGACATCATGTGCACCCATTCCTGTGGGTCAGAATCCATGTCTGAATTCTCTTTCATACTTATCACCAGATAAGCAGGATTGGTTTGTGGTTGAAAACCCTCTTTCAATAGCATCACTTGTTTCTGTACTTTTTCTTTCTGCAAGCTTTGGGTAGGAAGCAGTTTAGCACATCAACAATTACGCAAGAATATTTTATCAACCTGATAAACATTTTGAGAACCTGCTCTGAACCTGGCACTATTTGAATCACTTGGGTCAAGGTCGGTCCCATTCTGTGAGGCATACATTCCACTGAAAGAGCCAAACAGATCTCCAGGGAAACAAATATGTTTACATCTGGTGGTGATGAGAGACTTGGAAGGATGACAAGGTCATGATTAAGTGGGTACAACTGTTAGACTGGTCAAATGTCCGTCTATGAAAAAGTAATATTTGAATTAGAATATAAATTGCAAGGAATAAGAAGGAAGGTCTCCAGAACTTCTGGAAGATAGAAAACCACAGGTGAAGGCCTGAGGAAAGAATGGGAAAGAATAAAGCTTCCTGTGTGCACCATAGATATAAGTGATCCTGGAGAGAGATCTGGCAGGTGGAAGTCATGGGCAAGATGTTGGAGGTGCAGTGGGAAGGCATCGTATGGGCTGAAAAGAGTCAGTTGGTTTAATTCGGGAAATGTCATGGCCTGATTGACGCCTTTTCAACACCAGATGAGGTTTGAATGGAGGGAGGCAAAGAAACAGGAGGCAGTTGCACGGAGAGATGACACTCAGCTGGGAATAATAGAATGATGCAAGTAGAAGTAGTAAAATTTGGAAAAAAAAATTGGAGCAGCAACTTCTGATATATAGGAAATGAAAAGTTAGCACTGCTGGCCTAATCTTAGGTAGTGTTTAAAATTGATCCAACAATAAAAAGCAACCTGAATTGAATGAGAATCCCTTCAAGATTTTTTTTAACCATATTTACCTATGAACTAATCACTTTCAACTACCCTCATTCTTCCACTGTAACTGGAAAAATAATCACATTTTTATGAGTGAAAGAAGGAATCAAGTTTCCCCATGGAGAACCAAGGTACTTATTGTGTGTGCTCCCTGACTTTGCTGTGACTCATGGTAGATTAATCCTAGTCCCTTCCCAATATTTGTTTCATTTCCAGGCGTACTCACCTCTCACCTTCTGGATAACCTTGCTGGATGCCTTTTACCAAAGCCTGGTTTGCTTCTTTGTGCCTTATTTTGTGAGTGCTTGTTCATTTACTCATCGTTAATGAATCAATGACGCTTCTTGTTTTTTTGCCATAAATATTAGCTTTAAAACATTATGTTGTTCATATTGTCAGATTGATTGGTAACTAAATTGTATGCCCCTTCCCAAGAATATGTTAGTTAGGCAGTGTGTTAAATTGGGAAATTGGACCCTTTAACCCCATGCTACTTAATGTCTTTTGTCAATGACTTGAATTAAATGGAAAGTCTGGCCATAGAGTTAGATTCCCAAAATGAGAGCAGCAAAGTCAAAATATGAAAGCTCTACAAGTAGTTGCTCCAAAATGAAGTCTGTTTCACAGGTAAATAATGGAAAAAATGTTACTAAGCAAAGAATGCATACAAATATTTTTTAATGTAAACTAGAATGAAGCATGAAACAGCATAAAGCAGCTACCCATTCAATATCGCTGTCCAGAGGAAAACACACCGTTGCTCATGCACAATTTAAACAGGCACATTAGTGTTAAGAATGAAAAAGATGCTTTTATTCTTTATTCAAGTAAAATCATTTGAATTGACCTTCATAGCATAATCTGGCTACACTGCACTGCAGTAAAGACAAGGAAATCTGAGGTACATTCAGAAAAAATGAAGAGGATGCTGAAAGACTATAAAATTGTGTCCACTGGGGAACAGGTTAAGGACTTGATGTGTACAAGAAAGGAGGGGATATTTACCTGGGAGAGGAATCAACTTAGGGAGGCTACAATAGCTGCTTTGAAAGCTTGCAGCTCTGTTAAGTAGAACAATTTGAAATTTCTCTGTGCCTTAAAGGGATGGGAGGATGAGTGAAAGATTCCGGGAAGGTGAATAATGATTCAGAATCAGGGAAATTTCTTTTTTTTTTTTTTTTGCCTATCAATTTATTTTTGTTTAATTTTTTAAATTATATTTTTGACAATCTTTACATAGTTAATTAGGGTAAAAAGGTTCAAGGGCTATAGGAAAGTGGGCAAGACTATTTCCATATTGTTTCCATCATGTTTAAAGGGGGTATTAAGGGAGAAGGCCCACCCAGTTTCCCACCCTCCCCAGGTCCCAGAGGCAGGGCATGCTCCGAGGTTCTTGCTCAAGTGGTTTTGATAGTTCCCCAGTTATGAATTGCTGCCAATCTTGCCACTCCAAGCATGATGAGGTCGTTAAAGAATCCACTGATTGACATAGTCCATCATAGAGTCTCTGCCCAGTATTTCACTGCCAACATATAGCTGAGATGGTTGATTGACCTGTTCTGTCTTCTGTCTTTGCTTGGTTAGAGTTCTGGATCCAGTATTTTGATGGGGTAGATCTCCAAAGAAACTTTGAGGTGTTCTCAGACCAGATTCTTGTATGTACTAGCAAGTACAGGGCCCGGCACAGTCCACTGTCCCAATCAGCTGGTGGTTGCAATCGCTGGGTTGGTTCTGTTTTCGGCCCCAACTTCCCCTGGAACCAATGGGTGTTGCATTCCATCCTGGTTCTGTCCAGTGCATTCTCGGCCCTTGCATAAACAAGTGGGAGCAGCAGCCTAGTTGGAGCAACCCACTCTAACCCCCACCAGGCCCACCCCCTACCCCTGTTTGCCAGTATGTGTAGCAGTAGTCCAGTCTGTCTCACAGCCCATTCGGCTCTCTTGTACACATCAATGGGTGTTAAAGCTTTATTCCATCTAACCAGCTCCACTATGCAGCCCACACAGATGCTGTTGAGTGCCTTTCTGTCTAGCCACCCCAGCCCCTGTCCTCGTTTTCGTGCCCTCTCATGGAAGTGGTAACCCAAGAGGGAAGAGCCCACTATTTCCCTCCCAGGCTTCTCCCACTCCCTGATTATGCACTCTCCAGGTGGTTCTGGCCTTTGACTTGACAGAATTAGCCCCCGGTGCCAGCTTCTGCCAGCTGATGATGTGGCTAAACCCAAACAACCCTTACCCACTCTAATTTTGTTTGCACCAGTAGGAGTAATCAGTCCAGCCTGGCTTTTCCCTGATCTAGTCCACATGAGGCGCACAGGTGTTGTAGCCCTGCTTGGTCTGGTCTGCCCCCATCCCAACTGAAGCTCTCCAGTGGGAGTAGCTATCCAGCCAGGGAACCGCTCCCCCCATATTGCCCCTGCTGGCTCCGCCCCCTCCCATCCTGGTTCTCATGCATGCTAGTTGGGTGCTGCAGTCACCTCTGGTACAGGCAACCTCACCCTGGCATTCCATATTCTGCACTGGCTTTTGTTGCGACCAAACCCGGCTCGACCCACACTGTTCTGGTGCCTGGATTTGCCAATGGATGACGCGAACTGATTCAGCCTGATCTACCCCCAACCCATGCCAAATGTATGCCAGTGGGTACCTTTCCATGGCCCAGAATCAGGGAAATTTCCACTGAAAAGTGCAAAGCTTAGGTGGCCTCTGTGGGAGAGAATCGGGTTTGTTTGTTTTTTTGTTTTTTTCTGAATGTTCTTGCTTATCCTGAACGACAGCATTATAGGAACATTCTAGAAAGGACTAGAAAGCACTAGAAAGGACTGGGGCCTCGACAGAGCTATGGGTAATGTGGTGCTACACCCACGAGTGGGTACAGTTCTCCAACATCCCTCCTCTTGTTTCTGCAGACGTATCAGGGCTCGGACATTGACATTTTTACATTCGGAAACCCCCTGAACACAGCTGCCCTGTTCATCATTCTTCTGCACCTGGTCATTGAAAGCAAGAGTTTGGTGAGTGGTGTGGGTGCCTGACCCTCTGCCTGCTCAGGAGATCTTGCCTATTAGCAGTGACCTTGCTAAGGACCTTCATGCCTGGAGGATTGTGATAGGCTCCATGCGGAAGGGTGATGATGACTTCTCTTGGTGATCATTGAATGCCATTATGCTGAGGTTGTCACAATGCTAGGGAAGGTGCTAAACACCTGCCTGGGCCCTTTGGTGTCAGTGGTGGGTGGTTCATGGAGGTGAAATAACTAGAGACCTAATCAGGCTTCTATGACCAGCCCTCTTAAAACTAAACGGATAGCTTTCAGCTAAAGTCAAAAGTGGTGTCACAGTCCTGACATCCTGGCTAAATTGTGATGATTTTATGCCTTTTTGTAATAACAGTGAAAACTATTAGTCCTCCTCCTTAGGCAAAACTCTTCTGTGGTTTCCCATGACACTTAGAATGAAATCTGAGAGCGCGAACCCTGTAAGACCACAGTCAAAAACAAGACTGGCATATAGTAGGTGTTTAATAAATATTTAAGAGGGCAAGTGAAAGATTAAGTAACTAGCCTATGTTTGAAATGCACTTACTATTCTAATGATATATGAATTTCTAATGAAATTAGAATTAGAAATTCATACATCTAAAACAGTTGAATTGTGTTATAGAAAAATATATCATGTGAGCCTATAACATTTTAAAATGATTTCTAAAGAAGGGCTGAGTGTTCATTTGGGACATGATTTACAGTCAAATCATACAAGCCCAAAATGCAGTAAAATGCTACTCTCTATAGGTTGGTTAAAGAGAATTTGAAAGCTGAAATATTTGGGCTTCTTTTACTCTCCATTTAGTGTTTAAGTGACCACAGAGGCACTTCTGATTGTCACCTAAGAAAAGTGCTAAAGGTTCTGACATCTTACGGTATCCTAACACATAAAGTGCTTCAATTTAAAGTCACTGAATATGAGCTGTGTTCATGGGCTAACCTGAACAAAGTGTAGAAGAGTTATTTGATAATACCCTGAAGAATAATGAGAAATAAACAAGTTGGACATGCTTACCAGGAGGGCATGTTCTGTCTGCTCTCACCTTGTGGCGCTCCAAGTCTAGTCCCTATGGTGGGAGCATGTATGCCTTGTTTCAGCTGTGGACTGCTGGGAGGACTATTCTGCCAAAGGCTGTGGATGATGAGCAGTGTCTCCTCCTGAGGAATAGAAGCTGAATCCCATGAGAAGCATCATGAGAAAATGGTTCTCACACTGGAGGCCACGCAGGCAGAGCCCCTAGACTCCAGAGGGCTCTTGCCAACAAGCCAGCCACTTTGTGAACACCAATACCCGCCTCTTGCTCACCATCCCATTGCCACCTCCAACTGGCCTACTTGCTTTATTTGTTTCTTGACTTGAACTTTCTTGCATTGATTCAGTTAAACAAGTGAATTCTCTAGTTATTATCTTGCTTGCTGAATGCACACCTTCAAAGAAACAAGTTGGAACTGTAGAGCTCAAACAGAACATTTGACAAAGAGAAATTGTTTTAGAGGCATATTGAGTTCAAGGATTTAGCCTATACTTTCTGAGTAGTTTGTACGTTTTATTTTTTTTAAGCAAGTTTTGTGACCTATGAAGATATGTGACATGGGGAAATTCTTTGCAAGAGCATGAGGGAGAAGAGGAAAATTCGATCTTGTTAGAAAGTTACGGTGCTCTCTTTCTTTGTCTCTAATTCTGCCTTTCAAATGAAATAAAATTTGCACAAAGATAAATCCTAGCTGTACAAATTAAAACAGTAGTTAAAAAAAAGGATCTCCCTGGAAAGCATGACATATTCCACCAATAACATACACACCATGATTTTAGGTGATATATATGGAATAATATTAAATACTATGTCTTTCCATGTTTTGAAAGTATAAGGAAGGAAACAATTGTTCTATGACAATAACTCACACATTTTATAACAAAAGCAGATCAAATCTGACTTAGTACCATTATAACTTAATGCTAATGTTAGATTTAAAATTATTTCTACTCTTCTTTTAACAGAAAGTTGCTGGATTAAATAGTAATGACAGTGAAGGAGAAACATTAGGAGAGAAATATTGGAACAGGGTTTAGTGAAGGCTGGGTGTTGGTACAACATAGAGTTGCATCTCGCTCATACAGAGTTAATTTATGTTCCACATATCATCCCTACAAGGAATTGTCCTCTGAGGAGTGACTCAGGGGCCTAGGCTGCATCTGACACTCTGGAATTCTCCACCAAAGGAACATCTTGGACCTCATGGAAAGAAACAGTATGGAAAGTTGTACACCAACTCTTAAATCTTTCAGTCTGAGGAGTTTTTCATATCTTTTCTCACATTTTCGTAGGACATATGGCCATCCTAATTTCAAATTCCCCAACGGCTTACTTGCAGAGGAGAATGTGAATATTAATGAGCAACCATGTTATATTTATCACCTAAGTGAATGGCTAAAGTTAGCAGATTATCAGATGAAGGTATTACCTTAATGGAGTAATAACATAGTGCATGACTATGTGAAAAATAATTAGGGGGAAAATCCAGACATCTGGTACACAGGCAGTGTGGGATAAAACTAGTCAACAGAACGACCTTTGTGCATTTCAAACAGTGGTATACGCTGCTCATGAAGGATGATGCTGTTATCTCTCCAGTGCTGTGCTGTGCTGCCAGTGTGTTAAACCACACACCCAGTGCTGAGATGCATTCTGTCTTGAAAAGAGCAGGCTTTGCCAGGCTGCAATATCCTGTGAGCGAGGAACATGTTCATTCCGCTCTTGTTGTTGTGTTTCAGACTTGGATACACATGCTGGTCATCGTTGGTAGCATCCTGTCTTACTTTGTCTTCACCTTAGCTTTTGGAGCCATGTGTGTGACTTGCAACCCCCCTTCCAACCCTTACTGGATTATGCAGGAGCACATGCTGGACCCAATGTTTTACTTAGTATGTATCCTCACAACCTGCATTGCTCTTCTGCCCAGGTATGGCATTATTTTCTCATCTGTGAAATCCTAGGCTTAGAATCCTTCAAGCAACTGCTAGGGATGGATGGCAGACTGTGCTATTTGTGGTGGGCAAGAAAGTTTGTGTGTTAATCAAAATATTTAACTGTTTTACTAGAGAACAGAAGTGGCTTATGTGAAGGGGTGTAACTTTTATCTCTTGGAAACGTCTAATCTAGTTGGTGCATCAGAGGGATGGGGCGGCTTTGCTTGGAATATCTAGGAAGATACGATTCCACTCTAACATCCTCCAAGGCTGCACCCCGGTCTTGGTTCAGCTTGTGCTGCTGTAGCTGAATACCACAGACTGAGCCATTCACAGACATTAATTGGCTCACACTTCTGGAAGCTGGGAATCATTAGGACATCAGCAAGTTTGGTTTTCTCTGATTCCAAGAAAAGGCCTTGAGTACTTGATCCCCAAATACTGGGAGGTGAAAGGGGTAAAGAGGAAAAATGAGCTGACCTTGCCCTTGTATAACAATGTCAATTCCATGAGGAGGGAAGACTCCTCCCATCTGTTAATACTGTTACAATAGTTGGTAACTTGGAATCTGAGTTTTAGAATTAATCAATACCCAAGCCTCATGGAAACATCCATTATCTTTTACAAGTGAGAATGGCTCAACATCACCATCGTTGACGCCCCAGCCAAAGAAAGGGGAGAGATGGTGGAAAGCAAAATCTTTTTTGCTTTTTGTAATAGAATTTAGCAGAGGTTGAACACACCATTGTTCAAACCAAGTTTAGCAAAGTCTCATTAAGTAGACTCTGGGTGGCTTAGATCTGGGAGGTTCTAAAGGAAGAAGGAGAGAAAGGTTTTGAGGCACAGGGGACAATTTCTGGGGCATTCTGTAGCAACTGAGCCCTTTCCCTAACCTGTTTTCATCTGTCCTCAGTTATCCTTCCATTTTAGTTATCCCTACGTCTAACATTGTGTAGGACAGAAACAGCTAAGATTCGAGCCTGTGAGCTCTTTGTATTCTGTGAGAGTTCTCTATAGGAAGTTTCAGAAAACTGATGTAGTGTGAAAGATGATAACTGGTAATTCTGCCCTTTTCACCACAAGAGTCAAAATGATTCATATTATTTCCTGTTGGGGTTTAAAACCTGTGGTTAACAGCTCAAATCTAGCTTACTTCCTTTTTTCCTTATTAAATTTTAATGTAAATATATATAGGCTCATTTACTTGTCATTAACACTGCTTTTGCACTGTAAGGGCAGCATTGAGTACTTACAGCTGAACCTAAAATATTGCTCTCTGTGCCACCCTGATTTGTAACACCATGTAGCTCAACAGGCATAAACCCTTTATTGATGGATGTATGATTTAGAAATACAGTAAGGAAAAAAACCAGTTGAATTACCCTATGGTGGTCCTAGTTACTCGGTTAACAATTCCACTGGTAAACCAAGATGAGGTACTCACTGCTCTTACCAGTTTTAAGATTTCCAAAAGAACCAGCAGAATTTCTGAAGAAACAATTCTAGCCTCGAAAAATTCTGAACATTAACTATATAATTCCACCATGGTAGCAATCTCTTGAAGTTGTGAATATGACTTTATGTGGAAAAATAGGACTGTGTTACAATTATTCTCAATGGGTCCTCGCTGCCGTCACACTTGTCCTTCTATGACCAAGGCAGAGCAGGGTTTGCAGGGGCAGATGAGAGGGCCCAGTGACCACAAAGGCAAAGATTCATTAGCCACAGCCCAAAAATGCCAGCAGCCACTGGAAGCAGGGAATATACCCAACCCTGGAACCTGCAGAAGGAGCACGTTCTGGCCCTTTAACACTTTGATTTTGGTCCAGGGAAACTGATCTGGGATCCTTGAATTCCACAACTAGCAGAAAATAGAATTTTATTGTTCTAATACCAGGCATAGGAAACCCTTTTCCTACTGAGGGCTACCTGGGTATTTATAACATCAGTTATGGACCATATAGATGCTTGGAAGAACTTATAAAAAACTCATCTGTGCCCAGACTATGTCTTAGAAGATTATTAATTTTTATTTCATTCCATTATTGGAAACATGTCTACTTAGACAATAGTCATGTGTATGTATATACACAACGTATAGAAGCTCTGTTTATCTCTGTAATCTGTCACCTTCAAACAGTATGATTTGGCATTAATTTGAGAAGTCATATTTTATTCCTTAAGGAACTTAGCCTAGTTTTGGAAAGTTTATCTGCATTACTGCCAAGCTAACCTATCATGAGTTTTCAGACTCATCCCTATGGTGGTACATTTTCTTTAGTGTTCCTATTTTTATTTGTAATCTCATTTTCAAAACAATGATTTGCTAAAAGTAATGCTGTGTTTGCAGGTTGTGAAACTTGCTTTAAAAATCTGTATTTGCCTCAATTTCTTCATGTTTCTAAGACATTTTAAATGCTGAGACCTTATTTGATATTGTTGCTGAATTATATTCATAAATAGCACATTTATGTTTTTTCAAAAATTAACCTTCTACAGTTTTATTGATTCTTGAGGCCCACCCTGTGGTTGCCTTGGTAGACCCAAATGATTGTAGGGACCCTATACAATCCATAGACTGGATGGCCCACCCTGTTATTGGCCATCTAGTTTATGACAGCTTGTTACAGCATCCACAGAAAACTAATGTAGTTTTGGCACCTAGAGGATGGATGCTGTTGTGACAAATAACCTATACACACAGAGTGGTTTTGAACTGGAAGAAGGTAGAAAGAGGCTGTTAAGAATTTTGAGGCACATGACAGAAACACTGTAGACTTCCTGTGGCAACTAGCAGAAATATAGACATTAAAGCCATTGCCAGGAAAGTTCCAGGGGAAAAAAATGAAGAGCCTAATAAGCATAGACTGTGTCATTTTGAAGAATACGTGTGTCATCGCACATCACTGCTAGAAATGTGATTGTTGGAGGCACTGTGGATGTCAAGCAGAAAGCAAGGATCATGCAGCAGGAAAGGTGAGCAAAGGGGATCTTGGCAGCATAGTGGCAGAAAATGTAGCTGAATTTTGTTCCACAGTAGGAAGGCAGAATATATCAGCAATGAATTTGGGTATTGGAGGAGATTTAAAGTATTGAAGGGAAGGCCTGGTTCTCACTGATTGAAAGGAAAAAAAATCAAAGCATAGGGATTTAGGTCAGACCTGTTAAACCAAGTTGAACTAGGTTTGGGAAATTCCAATACCTCCTGATTTCAGAAAGTTGGTAAAAAAATAGAATATTGCCAATTAGGAGTGTGTTCTGGCATAAAGGCCATCAGCGTAACTGAACAACTTTTTGTGGTAGAACTGAAGAAATTAGGGATGACCTTTGGATTCCCCCAATCATCTGAGAATCCTGGAAGAGTATTATACAGGAAAGACCTGTGGGCCTCTGGCTTGCCTAGTGACAAATGCCCAGGACAGATGGGGGATATTCACAGGGGCTTTGAGAATGGTAAAGAAAAATAGCTGTCATGTTAAAAAGTGCTAACATTCTGCCTACATTATATGTAATATTTCACTTAACATTATGCATATGAGGTAGCAACTATTTACCTGTCTACTTTTTTTTATTACATTTGATGTTATGAGTTTTTTTTTTAAATAATGACTTATGGGAGCATTTTATTCTCTAGTATTTTATAAGTGTTTTTTCTCCATTGAATTCACTTACTCTTTTCTCTTTCACCTCGGGAGCACTCAGGTACTTTTTACAACTGGTTAGCATTTGGCTTGGGTTTGGTTTTGTGGTTTGTTGGTTTTTTGTCCCATGATGCATTGGATGTGAATGTAATTTTGTGACACTCCTGGTAACCTAGGTTCGCATACCGAGTTCTTCAGGGATCCCTGTTTCCATCAATGATTCTGAGAGCCAAGCACTTGGACAGACTCACTCCAGAAGGAAGGACTGAAGCTCTCAAGAAGTGGAGAAAGGCTAGCGAACTGGATCAAGTGACCTCTGAGTGTGCTGACAAATCGGGAAAAACACCTCTGTCTGCCCTTTCTCCTGAACTGACCTTGAAGACAGCAGCTTCCTGCACCATGGAACAAGGGAATGGTCCTATGTGTGAAACTGCAGTAGACGTAGGCTGTTCTGGAACTAAACCCTCAGAGACGTGTTAAAGCAGGGCGCCGCCTTTGGAATTGTAAGTTCTCTTTCAAGTTTTTGGAAGAGAGATTACCAGGAAGCCCCCCAGCAAGTAAGAATCTCTTGTATTTTTGTACAGGGACCTGAACATCTTTTTGGCCTTGGAAAATTTAATTTGTAAAACGGGGATGGTGTTTTTGCCTGGGCAGAAATTAGTATTTAATTAGGAATCAAATGCTTTTATGAAACTTCTAGGATTTTATAAAAGTGTTTTGTTTTAGAAATGAAGACATTTTCCAAGGGGTCCATTTGAGATGTATTTATTGTGCTGAGTGCACTCAATCTTAGGAAAGACATTCAGTGAATTTCTTTAGGAAAAAAATGTCATTCTTTGGAAATCTGTCTTTAAAGTGGCAAAATTTACAAGTAAACTCACAAGAACCTTTACAGCATACCGAAGAGGATAAAATTGCATGGTTGAAAATAGTTGTTGGGAGTAGCTTTTTTGTGTCACCTGAGAAGACGACCCCCCCCCTTTTTTTTTTCTTTTGCTGAATGTTTTTGGCTTGTTTCTCATTGCAGTGTTCTGACGGATCCTGCTCTGGGAATGGGCAGGAAAGATGCTAGGGTTCCATCTGGTACCAGGAATGTGTTCTCTCAACTTCCCATGGGGAGAAAACCCAGTCAGAGGTCTGCTTCTGTGCAGATGTTGTCAGGAAGTACTCACGAGATGGCTGGACAAAAATACTCACACAGCACTTTTGTGTATTTGGAAACGAACACTAGATCAAATGAGACAACGGATTTCAAAATAATCTGCTAGAGGCTGCCTGTAGTGTTATCATATTCTAGGTTGTTCTCCAGAGGTTTTCTTAAGGTTCTTAGAATATGTTTTTAGTGCATTTGAGGACAAGAGGTTCTACAGCAGCTTCATTGCTATTGCAGATCATGTGTGCTGGCTTTAGCTAAAAGGAAACTGGGGAGTTTATACCAAGAAAGATGGCTAGGTGCTATTCAACATTGTGCATGTTTGTTATTGTCAAATTCTGTTTATCCATTGGAAGCTGTCAGTCACCCATCACCTGGGCTTACTTCATGCATCTGTTGATGTCCATGTGTCTGTATCAAGGTTTGTGACTTGATTATTCTCAGGGACTCACTTTCTGCCTGTTGTCTACAATCCTGGGAAGACTTTTTGTAGCCTTCTGATATTACAAATAGTATTTTCTACATTGCCTAGTTCCTACAACTTTCAAATACCCACATGTCTAATGGAAGGTCCTTTCTGCTTCCTCATGATTTTTTTAAATAAACTGTTTAATATGTATTGGAACATTGGTATCGCTCATGTATACTAACCTTTTTATGGAAAGCTGAATTCTAAAATGTATCTAACCCCCAGGAAAAAAAGACTTGGGATCTGTATGAAGGCTTAAAGATTCACATGTACAGGTAAGTAATTTTTTGCATACGAAGTTATCCAAGCTAATATGTTCTATTGCCTTTAGTGTTCAGGACATTTCACCAAATGGGAGCACCAAACATTATGTCACTGCTCCTGCTAGCCAAAGAAAACTGATAAATACCATTTGTGATAAAATTTTATTGCAAAAGATCAAATAACTGGATTAGGTTCCCTGTGGTGCTGTGTTGTCCTTAAAAGTCCACATAGCAGGGCTCATGTTCTTAGTGAACACTCATTGAAGGACTTGTGACTGCTATACGCCTCTAAATGCAGACCCCACCATGGAGCCATTGGTCCTCTCAAAGAGTATACATACGCATGTGAGTATGACAAGCAGGTTTTAATTGGTGGAAGGTTGGGGGCAGCATACTGGTACAGAAAAACGATTTCCTGAGGTTTGCCATTTGTGCCCTATATTCATCCAAGAAGGGTTAAACCATTTTACTTGTATTGAGTCATTTAAAATAAGTACAATACATCCATTTCACATTGCATTGAGCAAAACCAAGTTGGCCCAGTAAGTACATGCCCATAGCTGTAACAAGACTGACATATGTTCTTGAACTTTCATACATTTGTGACAATGTCAGGATTTCACACTCACTAGGTTTATACAAACTGTAGATGAGATGAACAACGTGGTAAGTATAACTTTGTGAATTCCGTATATGTTAATGTATAGAAAAGCGTATAAAAATACATGTATAAAATTGCAGTCAGTCTCTTTGGAAATCAGACAGCCCAGGTTGCTGGTAGGATTACCAGGAAGTCATTCAAAATGCATTAGGATATTGCAAAACATGTATAATTAAATTATATGTGAAGTTTGTGTTTTGAAGCTTTTAACTGGAGCAAAGTCCTTTCAGCCACAAATTGCTTCAGAAGTTGATTTGTGTAAAGTGGCCTAGTACTTAAAAGCATCGTTAAAGTTATGCTTAATTAGAAGAAGAAATGACAACGTGTTAGACTTCTTTGGGGACAATTGCAAAATGTTTTACTTCATGCAAAATTTCACTGGGCTTTGAAATATTTTTGTGATTTTTGTGATGAACACTGCAAAACTAAATTTTCATATTTAATGGGGGGGTGGAGTAAAATTTAATTTCATTTAAAAAAAAAATTGCCAAAGAACTTGGTACAGACTGGAAAGATGCAAAGTTTAATCACCACTTCATTGTCACATAGGTAAACTATTGTTCATGAAATAGTGACCTATTTGTTTATATTAGCTGGATGATTGAGATTTAAACAACCAACTCAACACATGCCAGCAATGGGGAAAGTTCTTCAGAAACTTTTCTACATCACCATCTTTATTTAAATCCAGAATGGACTTTCCTGTAATACCAAGTGTTAGTACTGATGTCTGAAAAACTTGGTGTTCAGCAGTCCTTGCTTTTCTGGCCACACAGATGTATGCTTTTGTCCTATCTCTGTCAAAAACTCCAGGATTATGCACACTTCAGAAGAGCAATAGTAAATAATGTAAGCACATAAGTCATCTTGACTGTTAACCGCCCAAAAGCAAGGACCCCACGTTCATACTGAAACTTTCCCCTAAGCTGCTGTGTGTGAGAAGCAGACACTGGCAGAGCTCGGCCAGCCTGGATCTCCACAGCTTCCTTCTGTGACCCGGTGTCTTAGCACCTACAAGCTTTGCATCTCTCCAGAGTGAATTTCATGCTCTAGTTAAGGTTAGGCAAAAGAATCAAAGCCTGCTTTGCCTTGTTTTCTTAAAGCCTTTCTTTAAAATTGGAACAGAAGGAAAATAAAGTTTGAAAAAGAAACTGATTAAAATTAACTCAAAGCACATTTGAAAGTCTGTATACCATTGAGCTTCTCCATCCAGAACAAGTGCTTCTGGTTAGCCCTCCTGCAAGAAGCTCATCATTGTCCAAAAGGCCGTTTTCTTTGAGTGCCTCTGGTAAATGTCTCTGATCCTCCTCGCAATTAGTTCAGGAGAAAGGTCTGGATATAGATCTCCCTTTTAATCCATTTGACAAAGTAGGACACATTGCTATAAACTCCAGGCCCCAGAACTTTGGAAAAGCAGACGGAGCCCCACGAAGTTAAACCAAATAATGTCCACTGTCCTCCAGGCTGCTCACAAACCAGGGGCCCACCACTGTCACCCTGTAAGGAAGAGCAATGGGCATTAGTCACTGGTCTTTAGAACCTGAACCTCCATGCTGTCCCCAGAGTAGAAGAAAACTGAACTCCACTCAACTTCTTGGAAAATTTACAGAAGGCTTTCACTGGCAGCCTGTAGAGAAAGTATGCCATCCACTGTGTAAATGGAGTTTTCAAATGAACATTCTCAACTCTGTTCTAGAAAAATGAGTTGAGTGACTGGGAAGAGATTGTAGTCTTTCCATGAACTCAGACATTTTCAGTAATTTCATGCACTTACTAAGATGTTCTAAAGGGTTGTCTATTTTAAATTTAATGCATTCAATTGGAAATCTCATAACTAACCTCATTCTTCAACTGAGTTCTCAGAACCAAGACAAACATTGAGACTCCCCAGCAATCAATATGGTAAGACATTCTACAATCTGATTGCATTTTTAAGATTCTTGCTATGTAAATGAATGCACTAAGGATAAATATATAGAATTGTTTACTATGCTTAATAGTTCTTAGGACTTTCACATTTGGATAGAAACTACCTTGTAAGAATTGTCTATAGTAAGGACAAAAGAAGCTATAAATGAGATACAATTAAAGATAAAATTTATAAATAGGTACGAAAACCTACTGACATGTTCCTCTGAATACTTCTCATGTTAGCTTGCTCATTTTCTCATGAGATATTTTGGAATGTTTACTGTTATGGCCATTTCGTAGATAGTAGGACTAAAGTACAGGTTAAGCAATTGTTCACGGACAGAGCTGAAATTTGCACCCTAGCCGTTTAGCAGCAGGACACCAAGTCTACATACCAAGCTATGTTGCTGCTTCAAAGGTGAGTGAATATTGCTGTGGATATAGTGATCTTTTATAACTTTCTGAAGACCTAACCCTAAATGCTTAACATACTTTACAAAGTTCTGAATAAGTTTTCTACCTGAAAGCTTAATTGAAAAGACTGTTTAAAGCTAAATTTCCTGGAAATGATTCTGTAAGGCATACTTTGAATTTTTTAGCTCATAAATATTAAGATGCCCCGTTACTTATGTTGAATTGCCCGTTTGGCCAGAGTGATTAAGGTGGGAGAGTTTTATGGAAGCAGGCTGTTAGCTGAGTGCTTAAAAAGCCTGTATCACACATCAGTGAACCTGGGGCAGACATCAGAGATGGAGGACATAGAGGAAGTTGCACATATAGTAACTCAGCTAAACCTCAAACCACTTTGCAGACTCGACTCAGCTGCATCTTGGTCATGAGAAAACTAACCAGAGGTCATATGACTTCCCCATTGAGCAGCTTACTGCTGAGACAAGTCCAAGGTTACAACCCAACATTAATCTTCCAAGACATGTTTTTAAATTTTCTGTTTGGAGAATCAAAATAAGGCCCCTGGTACAAAAAGGAAATATTCTACAACTGTCCACTTCAGTTGAATAACTTGGAACTATGAACCAGAAAGAAAGCTGGCCTTGGTGAGACTCCAAAGGAGCACTCTGCTTCTAGCATAGAAAATCAGGGCTAGCTAGCTGTCATGGAATAGGCACAGTGTCATTTAGTTATTCTAGGTTAATGGTGAGGGCATTGTTATATCTTTTTTAGTAGAAAAATGTGGGGGGACAATTTGACGTACTCTAAAGCGGTAACATTGCAAAGGTGTGTCATAACAATATAGTAAGATACCCACATTCCTCTCTGTCTCAAACTGCTTTGAATGCCTGTATATTTTCATTTCTCTCTGGGCCCTAGTCCAATATAACAGTCAGCAAGGTTCTTATTAAAAATGCTTTTGAGGATTGCTAGGCTGGCCTGCTCTGTACCTGTTTGTGAAGAACCCAGAATCTCTAAAGTTTGAGGACATGCTGGCAATTAAATGAGGCCTACCAGGACCAGACAATGCCACTGTGATGATATCTGAGACAGTGCCTTCACGCCAGCACTCTAATGGCAGAGAACTTCCTCTGGCACCCCACCGCTTGCTCACTGAAGCCGCCAGCTTGGAGTCAAGGTTACTACTGATTCTTAAAGACCTTGTCTCTCATAGCCACAAAAATGGTTGAATGAGGTGGACAAAAATATGGGTTTTTCCTTCTGTTTCTGGAAGAGGGTGACATTCTCCATAGAGTAGATAGGAGAGCTAAAAGCAATCAGCATGAAGGGAGGGGATGGAGGATGTTAGGGCGATTGCCTGGGTACCAAACAAATAGAAAACATTATAAAATAATTAAACAGTTGGCAGCAAATACTCTTTGAAAACTCTTCCCAAGGGGCCTTGGGTGAATCATGAGGAGTTTACATGGACCTAGTGCAGGTACTGCCAAGCCCGATATCCTGTGTGAACAGATAACAGCTTACCATGCAGGAGTCCACTGTGCCAGATTCATAGCCTGCACATATCATCCGGTTGGTGATTGTCTTCATGTCAAAGTAGGACTGACACTGTTCCAGAGAAATAATGCGCACCTCTCCCTCTTGCAGTTTAAAAGGCACTGGAGTCAAAGAAGAAAATACATAAGGTGATTAAATGGCCCAAAGCTGAGGGCTGCACAAGTAGGAAACACATGGTATTACATATCAAGAGAATCGTGTTTTGCAGTGGAAAGGACAAGGCTTGTTTTGTAATCGGGTTTTTCCAAACAGCAGTGCTCATAGTAAGTCATTTGGTGATGCCAACTTAGTGATGAGTTATAGACTTTTCCCACAAGGTCTGTGGCAGGAAACAACAGATGTGATCACGATAGGAGATGTCAGAGAGAGACCTGCTGCAGAAGGGAGGTGGCCAGACTAGGGTCAGCTCAGCCTGTCAGTCCTGCCCCACAGCACCACAGGAGGAAGACTTGCCCTGTTCTCATTACAAAAAAGCCTCTAATCATGTGTTCTAATCAAGTGTTTAATGTAAGAGCTTTTAATCCTAGAGGTTAGTACAGAGATGTGAAAAAGAACAAAACCACCTCCCGGTTGTCAACAGAAAGATCATATGAATTCTGTCTTGCTTGAAAGTGCTTGAAGCAAGACAGTGAGCCATGCCATTCTACAGAATTGTACTTCCTGTTCCTCCTCCAATCAGTGATGCTGAAGAAGTGTACACATACAGGGTACTTTTTTGAATAAAATCAATGTGATCTAGTGGAAGTTTATTATTGAAAGCATGATAATTCAAAAAGATGGTTCATATTTGTTGGGTACTTACGGCCAGTCAGGCACTTACTACCTTTAATCTTACAGTAATCCTCCAATTTTTTTGCCAGTTATAATAAGAGCAGTACACAGTCTTACTGTTCATGCTACACTATGTATATGGTATGGACAGAGTGATATGACATAGCTTTAGCAGATTTCATGGATGAGGTGGAAGGGGAGATAATTTAAGTATTCTGCTCTTATTACCATGACAGTTACAGCTTTGAACAAGCAAGATATGCAGACATAGTGGCATTTTACATCTAACATTGCCTTGGATAGTTTTACATGTGAGCTTTTTCTGAAAAAGGCATCAACTCCTAATAACTTTTCCTTTCCAGCCTTTAATTGACTACACAGGAAAAGAACTCAAAGCATATAGGGCTCATTTAAAAAAAAATCCTTCAAATTGGGCAGTTCCTAATATCAACAGGAAGCCCATGGGCATCATCGTTGCTGGGAGCTATCACATTATACTCAGAGGAGGCATTGAGGTTTCACTGTTTAAGTCATCTCTGGAACCTATTAACTCATTTTCTATTAAACTGATTATTTCTTTTGAGAAGGACTTCCATGTTTTACAGCAGATGGGGTAAGATCATAAGACTGAACTGGAAGCATGACCTTGAAATGGAATTGCCTGGCCCCTGGAGAAGCCCTCAGTGTGTCTGCCCACAGATACCCCAAATCATGGAGTTCCAAAGCAGGACTATTAGAGTTCACATGGCATGGTGACACTAGGACACCTCCAGGGGCACCCCAGAGAAGCTGAGGTATGAAGAATTATTCTTGAGGTTGCCTCTGACTTTAGATGGATCATAAATGTCTGGTTGGCATGGAAGGGACACTGTGGCATACCCTTCAAATACATTTCCAGAAGTCAATTGGGAGAATTATGAACAAAGCCTAGAAAGATGTGTTTTGAGGAACAACCCGAAAGGCAAATCCATTTGGGGTCTTACTTTTGTTGCCCATGTGGCCCCAGCCTGTGATATAGCAGTATGTATCAGGTTCCAATGACTGCTCCGGGCTGGGTAAGCAGACAGGACGCACGTAGCTGGTCTCATTGATGTCTTCACTGAGCTCCACTATGCTGATGTCATAGTCCACCACCGCACGGCTGTAACGAGGGTGCAGGATGATGGTCTTCACAAAACGTGTCTGCATGAACGCTGATGGGTGGTCTAGGTTGTTAATGCCGAGCACCACTTTCCAAACGGCAGCATTTTCTCTCCTAAAATAACAATTCAGAACTACTGGTATTGGAAACCCTGACTTTTCTTTTTGAATTCACATAGGATGCTTAATTATTATTTATGTAAGTACCATGCGTACCTCTTAATGTATTCTTACAAACATAAGCAACATTCACATAATGTCTATTCAGTTCTCAACATCATGCTGTCATGTCAACTTCATCTAACCCTTACTACAAGCCCACCACTCTCTATGCTTGTCCCTGGTCATTATTTTTACTGATATTTCTTTTACATGCATAAGGACAGAGAGATTGAGTTCCCACATGCTAGTTCACTCTCCAAATACTACAGGTAGGTCTATTTCAGGCCAAAGTCAGGAGCCAGGAACCTGATCCAAGAACCAATTCACATGAGCCACCACTGCTGCCTCCCAGGCTGTGCATTAGCAGAAAGCTGAAGAAGCAAAACTGTTGGCTCCAGGTATTCCTATATTGGATGGGGTCTTTTAATTAGACTTGCTTAAATTTTCTTACTATAATCATGGAGATCAATGACAGGGATTGATCTAATGTTTCCATTACAACATGCTCCAAGACAGTATCTCTGTGACAACTGTTAACTCTGCAAGCCTTTTACTCTGTGTTCGCAAGGCCTACTACCTGCGTAATGGATTCTCAACAAAGTAATTATGATTCAGTATGTTTTTGAAAGCATCCATTAATAGCAGACTACAATCATGTAGACAGACCTGTCCTCATCACTCCCTCCCGTCCCATTTTTTTATAGTTCCTTTCTCTAGAATGGCCAAGGTGTAATGTGACATTTACTGGATCATGGTATTTGCTATTGAGGAGTAGCAGAATTTTAACATGGACACTCATTTATACTATAAAACCATAAACCAGCCATGCCTCACACTCTGCACTTGAAAGCTTGTGGTCAAGTCAAGTGAAGCAAGTTGATCTGTTCAAATAGAAGTTTTCCATGATGAACATAATGTCACCTTAGGAGCTTTTAAAATTCCAAATTTTTAAAAGATGTATTTGCAACAGAGCGGGCACATACACAGACCTGCCATCTGCTGGGTCAATCTCCAGTTGGTCACAACAGCTGGGGCTGGGCCCAGCTGACACCAGGAGACCAGGGCGCCATCCAGGCCTCCCACATAGGTGGCAGCAGCTGTGCCTGAACCACCATCTTCCGCTTCCCAGGTGCGTAAGCACAGAGGTGGACTGGCAACATAAGCTATTGGCACTCCAACCCAGGATATAGGTGTTCAAAGCAGGGACTTAACCTGCTGCATCAAGGTCCCTAAGTATTACTTGTGCTATGGGATTTCTAAGTTCTGGTATCAACTAGGTTTACTGGATATTTAAGGAATGATGACAGTTTAATATATATATAATTATTTTCCTCCCTCTCTTTTTTCTTTCCCTCCTTTTCTTTCTTCTTTACCTTGTTCCCTGTTTCAATACAGAGGTGCATGACCATTTGAGAAAACATTCATTTCAAATTCTGTTAACACATCTGAAATTAAGCAATACTTTATCTGAAGTTACTTCCTAATTAATAACTTCTTGCTCTTGACGAAGTTAAGCAGATAATTTAAGCATAACCAAAATTTTAAGTCATAAGCATTCTTTCAAATGGCTAGACATTGTAAGTTATGTGTAACAAAATGAACATATGATTCCAGACCTAATTAATATATTCCAGTTAATGTAATTCTAATAGTAAAAAAAATGTGCCCATGAAGCTGTTAACTATTATAAATTGTATCCACCTGCCTCTTGCTACAAAAGCCACTGTCATTATGGCATTAATGCCACCCAAAGCCATAAAGAAAGAAACATGAGGAATTCATACTTTCATAGTCACTGATAATATTCTTTTTTTCTGATATGAGTATGATGTGAAAAAAAAGTTTTCCACTCAGTTTGGGAAATCATTAACTTTGCCTTGAAAGGGACACCTGAAAAAGGATATATGTTTAAATGTAATAATATTTAAAGACTGAATGTGCGCTAAAAAGAATGAATCTGGGACAATGGCATAAACAGCTCCACTTCTGGGCAAAACCCTGAGAAAGGAAGACAATTTTGAGCTCCATGAATGCCCATCACCTTAAGAGTTCAAAAATGTCCAGTAAAGCTGATGACCAGTTACCATTAAGAGGAACTACATTAGACTATGATGTCAGGAAAAACTGATAAAAAATTTCCACTATCAAAAGAATATCATCCTAGGGGACTCTCATAACTGCATCCTTAAAGTTTGTACAGAGGCCAGTAGTGTGACATAGGTTCAAGTTGCTGCCTGGGACACTGGCATTCCATATAGGCATGGTTGTGTCCTGGCTGTTCCATTTCTATCCAGTTCTCTGCCAGTCCTCTGGGAAAAGCAGTAAAAGATGACCCAAGTGTTACAGGAGACCTGGATGAATCTTCTGACTTCACCCTAGCTCAGCCTTGGTTGCTGTTGCCTTCTGGAGAGTGAATGGCTGGGAGATCTCTCTGTAGCACTGACTTTTCAAATAAATCAATCTTTGTGCAAAAAGAAAAAAAAAACCCACGCAAGGATTCTAATCCTTTAGGAATGAGTAAATAGGCCAAGGTGAAACAAAATAAAACCAGGGGTGACAATCTGGTAACTGCAATGAAAATGGCTAAGGACGAGATTAAAAGGCCTATTTCTCCTGTCCCTCTTGCTCTAGATAGGGAATGGAGCCTAATGAATACACTCTACAGGTGACATTTTAATAGTATATTACCAACTTAAAATTCTTCTAATACCAACTCTGAAAATCTACCTTTACGTACCTGAGAAGCACTACAATAGCCAGAAGAATTGATACTGAAATGCAGTCACAACATTTTTTAATACAATAGCCAGTCACATCTGTTTATATTCTGCTACACTCTGGTTTACATATGGAAATGTAATGAATATTTATTTTCTATATCTTTTTTCAAAAAGCCCATGATTTTCATCTTGAGTTTAAAATTAGAGATTTCAAAAAATAATTTTTAGCAAGGGAAAATTATAGTTAATGGTTGTGATTAGAATCACATATTGAAGCTAGAACATACTGGGTAAAGCTGCTGCTGCCTGTAGTGCCAGCATTTCAGTTTGGTGCTGGAACAAGTCTCAGCTGCTCCACTTTCAATCCAGCTCCCTGTTAGTGCACCTTGAAATGCACAAGATGATGCAAAGTATTTCAGCTCCTCAACGTACATGGGGGACCTGGAAGAAGCTCCTGGCTCCTGGTGTTGCTCTGGCCCAGCCCTGGCTATTACAGCCATCTGGAAAGTATTCCAGTGAATGGAAGATCCCTCATAGCCTCCTCTTCTCTGTAACTGTACTTCTCAAATACAGATCTGCAGAGAGGAGGACAGACAGGAAGATCTTCTGTCTGCTGATGCACATCACAGTGGCCGGAGCTGTGCCAATCCAAAGCAGGAGCCTGGAGTTGCCTCCAGGTCTCCCACGCGGGTGCAGGGTCCCAAGGCTTTGGGCCATCCTCAACTGTTTTCCCAGGCTACAAGCAGGGAACTGAATGGGAAGTAGGGCTACAGGGATTAGAACTGGAACCCATTTGGGATCCTGGTGTGTGCAAGACGAGGATTTTAGCCACTCGGCTGTGCTGAGCCCTCAAACACACACACACATACACATATATATATATATAAACAAGGGGAAATTATACCATTTATAAGCTGGTACTATGGCAAAGCCACCACTAGCATCCCACTTGTGCTTTGATTCAAGTTCTGACTGTACTTCTAACCCAGCTCCCTGCTAATGGTCTGGAAAAGCAACAGAGTGGTCCAGTGTTTGCATTCCTTCACATATACAGGAAACTGGGAAGAAGCTCCTGGCTTGGGACCTGCCCAAATCAGCTCTAGCCATTTTGGTCATTGAGGAGTGAATCAATAGATGCAAGCTTGATTTCTAAGTCTGATTTTCAAATAAATGAATTTTTCTTAATAGTTACCCTTTACAAGACTTCAAAAATAGCAGAGCTATATTATGCTGTTGCCCAATCTGCAACAAGATATGACACCATAGCATGATTTCTGAATAAATAGTTCAATAAATTTATTCATAATTGAGTAACCATGTTAAATAAATAATTCAATAAATCTTTTAATATGATGCTCTGGTTTTGGTAATTTTCAAGAATTCACAGTCACAGTAAATAGACTAAAGTGAGCATAAACGTATGTGTGCAGAGGCAGGAATCTATCAGGTCGCAAGCCCTGCCTATCCTGGGGGTTATCTATCTCTCAGAACCAGCTCATCACTGTCCTACTGAAATGTTTATGTGGCCTGATCTTCCAGGCCTGGATTTGATGAAAAACATTCACACATGTAAATACTGGCTACAATGTTCAACATACACAACAAATAAACTAGATTGGCAGCCTGGGTTCTTCATTAATGCATCATCTCTAGCTAAGTATGTCTACACTCATTATTTAAAATCCCCTTATTACCAACTGAAAGATGTATACTAAAATCTTTATTATACATTAAGAGGGAGAAAACTGATTCACAGCAGACAAACGACTGAAGTCATGAAAGCAGTGAATAACAGACTAGCATACGGTATTTAAAATAGGAGACTGCAGCTTTTCCACTACCTCCTCTGAAGCAAATGATCCATGCGCATCAACCAAGGAATGAAGCACAGGAGGGAAAGCAGCCATGGAAGGTCATGGGCAAGGGAGACCAAGGAAAAAAGCAAAAAGATGCATTCCCTTTCCTGAATAAACTTCCTTGATATGATGGGGAACCCTCAGTGATAAAACTACAGCAAGACAAAGCGTCTCTTCCCCCAGGATTTAGATAAAGCAAGAGAATAAAGGGTCCGATTTTAGAATGTTCTGAGAAAACAAAAATGTGTGACACGTCCAGAGACTCCTTCAGCAAATACGGATTATCAGAGTTAGTGCCACACATATTCGCCACTTTCCCAAATTATTGCAATAAGAAATAACAACAGAAAATCGCTACATAATGATCCCAGAACATTGAACGTGTAATGCCCAGCACAAAAGAATGGCATGAAACCATAGCAGTTGTCAGAAATTCTTGGTCATATAATGGGCAAGAATCTGAGAAAATCAGGAAAAATTGAAACAAGACTTCTGGGTAAAGTTAAGTTCAAAAACAAAAAAAAAGAATTGTTCTCTCTCTGGCAGTAACCCTATGATAAAGTAAAGAGGAAAGCACAAATGTGATTTGTTAAGAAAAGTGAGGAAAATATTTCAAGAAGGATGTAGTGAGCACATACTGGGAATGTTCCTGTCAGTTGAAAATTCACCACTGAGTTTAGTACAATGGAAGTCATTTCCTAGTGTCTGTTTTGAATAGTTCAACTGGAATAGGTTGAGGAGAAAATTGAAAATGAAGACAGGGAGTATAGGAAATTCTTTTTAGGCTCTTTTTTATTCATAAATACATCAAGAGTTGAAGATGAATACTAAATCAAGAGAAAAAAACTAAATTCATGATAAAAATGGCCTTTGAAGGGAATGATCCAGAAAAAAATGAGAAAATGATGTAAACTAGAAATGGCTTTTTGATATGAAGTTCTTGAAAAAGATGAAAAGCGATCTGATTATCCTCATGCAGGAATAGGAACACACCTCTGATCACAACACAAGACAAAGTAGGGAATGTGACCAAAGGTACACAATCTGAGGTTTGGAGAGAAAGGAAAAACTGTTAAATAGTTGTCTGTGAGGGTAGGAAGGTGACTTGACAACTAGAGTCTACTGGAATTGCCCCACTGTGTTAAATACTAAGACACGTGATCATATATTTGATGTGAACTCAGCAATCTGGTGAAGGATAGTACTCAGTAAGGACCGGTATAAGTGCAGGTGCAATGCACATGAGTTACAGTAACAAGACTGGAAGAAGCAAGTCTAGGACATACCTGATTCACAAATCAGTCTGATTAAACCTAATTGAGGATTTTGCTTTTACAAGTCAAACATAAGAAGGGAATCTCCCAAATTTTGGAAGCCCTAAAAACTATGAGAACAACCCAATTGGCTTAGGCCAATTGTTGCCTACACTCTAAGCCTGAAAATTACCACCTGGGGAAGATGATGGAGATCACCTTCACAGGGAAAAAGCAGTAGAGAGCAAGTGGCCAGATTAGGGTCACTTAGGAACCCTCGAATCCAGGCTTCCTCGACACTCCAAGGAAGATGGGAGTCCAAAATGGAGGATTCCCCTCTAAGCAGAACTTAATACCAATGGGAATTAGGTGATAACCCTTCAGATACCTGGAACAGAAAAATAAATAGCAAATGACTGGCATCATTCATAAACACCTAGAAGATAAATAATCCTAAAGATGCAACATAGTCTAAGTAACAACGGGCCAAGCTTCATCCTCACTTTCCTGAGTGCATTGCGAGACCACTAGAGGTCAGGACAGTGTGTCAAACAAGGACAGGTGTTTGGTTCTGTGGAGAAATGGGAGGAGTTGTCTGGAAGGATGCAGGGGTATATTCCTGAGTGCCATTAGGTGGAGCTGATGTTGGCAGTTATGCCCTCCACTAATCTTCATTCTATTTATAAAAAGAATTATTTTTTCTTTGAATGGCAAAGAAAGAAAAGGGAGAAAGGCAGATCTTTCACACAAGGACTCACTCTTCAGATGGTCACAGAGGTGGATCGGGCCAAAGTCAGGAACCAAGAACTTTATCTTGGTATCACATGTGGGTACAGAGACCCAAATTCCTGGGTAATCTCCCACTTCTTCTTCCATGTTATTAGCACTTTGCTAAATTGGAAGGAAAGCATCCAAAAGCAAACACTGATGCCTATATGGGATGTCAGAAACACAGCTGGTGACCCAAACTGCTATGCCACATGCAGGCTCCATGATCTGTACTTTTGGGTAATGTTCGTCCACAGCACCAAACAGCACTAATATATGAATAGAAACAATGATATTTGTGTTGCTAATCTTCCTGGTGTAGTCCAACAAGAAGATATGAAAATGAAGAACTTCAAGGTCTTAGTGAAAGGGCTGAAATGAGAAATCCAAAAAACTAGGTAGGCTGGGGAAGGAAAGTTGAGAAGGAACTGAATGGACGGGGTTGATTTAGAGAAGAAGAGCCAAGAAGGCACAACAACTCTTGTTCTAACAAGGAGCAGTTGAGGTAGAAATCAAGGCATGAGTGACATGACAGGGTTAAATGTGGGGCCAGGAAGTGGGGTGGCAAGTCATTTCAGATGTCTACCAGAGAATTATGTGCTATTGACCACTGCTAGTTGTGTGCCATTCAAGGAAGTTCATTCTTAAATTTTATAAGCCAAAAAAGTGGCTTATTAAATTACCCCTGAAAGTCAGGCTTTCTTCCTTAGAACTTTTGAAGTTGAATTGTTATTAGGGCATAAGGGACTTATCTGGTTAAGTTAGTATCGCATGTTTCTAATTTCCATTCAGGAATTTTTAAATCCTTCTTAATGGACCCCCAAATTTGTCCTCTTTTCCACCAACATAATAAGAGAAAGTCTGTGAAGACCTACAGATAATTCATGCTGGACTTTGTCAAAGTATGGGATCAGGATGTGAAATAAATCCCATTAATTACAGCAATTGATGACTCCAGCAGAGAGCAAGGCTTACAATTAAAAGTTCTGAGAAGTCTGCAGAGCCACTGGAGAGATTATAAAATAGAATCATTGTCATTAGCACATACTCAAGCAAGGCTTGTTTGAAGTTGGGTAATTTCTAACTTCTTGTGGATAGGCCAGGTCCCTCTTGACAGTATAGTTTAGTGTTGCATGAAATTTCATCAAGCCCTTTGATATCACATCCGTTTCCTTAATTATAAACATGTATTTCTTCTCTATTGTAAGATCTCTCCCTTAACTTCACAGATCTGTCAGTAAAAGAGGAAACTTGGATGCCACATATGGTAATAACAGAAGTGGTGTATTAAACTGGATTAACTAGCATTTATAGGGTGGTTTCTCTTAAACCATTGGATTTATTTAAGTAATCATGTCTTGCTGAATAAACGATTGCTAATATAATCTGCCTTTCCTGGAGTTACAAATCAGAATTGAAAAAAAAGACATTTAGAAACATCTGCTCCCTTCCAAAGCAATTGCATCTCAGTATGGAACTGTTTAGCACACTTCTCATCATTCTGGTCTTACACATTAAAGGATCTCAAGAGAGGTACCAATTTTATTTTCCTTATTTTTCCCCCAAAATAAGCAATCATATGCACATTTCAGTTTTATTATTACTTGCTGCCTTTTGTTCTAATGGTTTGAATGGCTATCTCCTAATTAGTTTAACACCTCAAGGAATATATATATATCCCATATATATACACACATATAGAGAATGACAACACTGTGGGTAGAAAACTAGGCAGATAAAGATCTGGGTGGTACATTGAGCTGTGACTTCTGCACCCAAGGTATTTCACCATTACACAAGCCCCTGATGAATTCTGAGATGCACTGGTTAGATTCAAGCACAAAGAAAGAAAGGAAAAAAGAAAAAGGGAAATGTGCAACTTACCCCTCAAAGCAGTGAGCAACGGTCAGAACCCACTTTCTGGCAATGAGGACACAGCCACAGATGTGTCCACTAGGTTCACTCTGCAGCGAGCACTGCCACGGCCACCTGCCAGGGCGACTTGTCCGACCTCCCAGGATCCTCTTGTACATGCGGGCAGCAGGGCGGCGCCCACAGTCTACCAAGGAGCAGGAGAGAGTTTGTGATTGAGTCGCTGCCAATCCCAGAGAAAGGCTCAGCTCTTTGCGGTCACGTACAAGCAATCAGTTCTCAAAGAACCAATTCAGTCTAATCAGGCTCACTTCCCGCTGCTACGCAATTAATGTTCTTACCTTGTTTAGCACACAGAAGAGAAATCCTACTGGCGCTCTCACAGGACTGCCTACCATTTGAAAACACAAACAGGCGCAAATGAAACTACGTATTTACCTTCACTTAAAACATTTTACCGATCACAGATAAGACACTGGCTCAACTGTTAGAAAAGGTCACCGTTCTTTAAGCGATAGTTACCCTCAGAAGAAATTCTGACAGTATTCGGCTCAATATATCATCATCTTAGGGAGAGGGGTATATAAAAATTGTATGTTTTACATTAAATTATAATACAATTTCACAGTTGTGAGCACAGAAATTATTCGAACATGTTTCCCACGTCCTGGGGGCTGATGACATTATCCACAACATTGACTCAGACCATGAAATCCTAGTAGCAAAGAGAGGGAAGTCGAGCTGCAGCTTAGACTACCGTGTGATGAGAGCATGTCTGATTTTTATGACAGAGAAGGAACGTCTGTGCCTCTAAAAGTCAAGCGTGTCATAGTAATGAATTACTACTTTGAAATCTTTTTTTTTAAAAAAAGAACAAGATATTTAGATTGGAAGGAAAATCTTACCAAGATTCTCAAGGATAATGTTTTGGATGTATGAGGTGGTGACAGGAGGAATGGTGATTGTTCCTGGGTCTCTGGCTGGCATGATCAGAAATGGAGGTAGAACCGAGAGGAGGTATAGGTGCAGGAATGGAAGAATCTAAAATCTAAGGTGCACGTTAAAGGCAAGAGCACAGGGCATATTGAAGGAACTCTCATCATAGTTCCACAGAACCCGGTTTCGGGTAGGTTAAATTTTAATCAGCAAATTTCCTTTCAATCATGAAAAATGTATTCACAATGTAAATTTAAAAAAGAAAAAAAAATCATGATGCTTCCAAAATTACTGTGACATTCTTAGAAACCTAGAACTTAGATTTAAAAAATTAAACCCTAAATGCCATGATTGGTTTCTGTGTGATTTTTGTTTTGTTTCCATCTTTTTCGTTTCTTACTAAATTTCACAGGCATATATAATACTTGTATATACTCTATTAAGTAGTGCAGTGAAATTTCATATGCTTTCTACCTTCCCACATGCTAGAGTTCTCTCGTTAGTCTCTAGCTCATCACCTTGAATCTCTTGGTGGCACTTCTCACTACCTTTTTAAAATACGTTTTATATAGCCTCATAATTGCTGTGCACTCACACAATACATGCTGCTTGAGGTCAGGGCCCTTGTTTCACTTCATTCACTTCAACACACCCTCGCCACCCTGCCCTGAGCCTAGTACTGAGAAGATACTGAATTGTTAGTCATTATTTACTAGATTCAAAAACCATAGCTTTTAGGCTAGGAAAGGTCCAAGACTATCTATTCTCTTTATAAAAAGCTATGGTTATATTAAAATCACACATCTAGTTAGTAATCCAGGTTGGCCATTTATCCATGTAGAATTCACTCTTGTGACCTGAAAGGATCTTTGAGTTTCTTTTGTGACCTGAATTATTCATGTATGTGACCTGAAAGGATCTGGCAGATATTTCCAGGATGAAGAGATCACCATGTTCAAAGATGCAGGCCAATATTCTGGAGGACTGCATCAATTGACAAATATTCAGACACTTGACAGCAGAGTTTGGGGAGACTACTTAGACATTCTCAACAAAACTAGTCCACCTTTCATTTGTTTTCTTGGCAATTCTTAGGAGTTGGTCTCTCTAGCAATCACAAGCTTGGAGTCAGGTAAAACTCAGGCTGTCACCGCCTGTGGTCTTCAAGCTTTGAGCAAGTTACTTAAATATTTTAAGTCTTTAATTCCTCAGCAGGAAAATGATCTCTAGCTCACATGCCTACAGTGAGGATGAAATGAGTGAACTGATACAACACCATTCTCTGTGCCTACAATGAAGTATGAGGTAGATGTCAACTTGCTTAATTTATCTTTCTCCTATTGTCCACCTAAAAGTAAATTCAAGATGCCAGGATTTGGAGTAAGCATTTGCTTTCATGCTTGAGAGACTGGTTGAGGGCGGGAACATAATGCTGTGGCAAGGGGGGCGTGAATCCACTGTTCAGGTGCCTGTATGCCATATCGGAGTGTTGGTTCAATTTAAGTCCAGGATACTCCACTTCTGATCCAGCTTCCTACTAATGCACCAGGATGGAGTTCCTTGTCCTGGCTTCGGCCAGACTGAACCCTAGCTGCTGCGGACATTTGGGGAAAGCAGCAGCACATACAAGCTCTCCTTCCCTTCTTTGTCACTCCAAGTAAATAAATGTTGGGAAAAAAGTACAGTTAGGACACACACATACTACAATTGGATCGTCTTAAATTGGAAATGGAAGATAGGTCCTGGTGAAGAGCTCGTTCATGAGCTCACTCTCCACAGCTCTTACAAGAGTTCTTACCCATTTATCAGCAGTTCATGCAAAGTGGTTCTGTTGAAGCTCTCCCAATTGGAGCGTAACATCAGCCAGTGCTGGTCTTTGTCCTGTTCCTCTATCCACTGGGTCACAGATGGTTCTCTGATACAAGACAAACACCAGATAAACATACAAGGCTCAATGATTTTTAAACATCACTGAACACTCATTCTGTTTCATAGAGAAGTATTAGGAGCAGGTGCTTCATTTCACTATTTAGATGCTGATTAAGATGTTTGTACCCAGGACTCAAGCGATGGCTCAATGACTAAGTCCTCACTTTTCAAGAGCCAGGATACCCATATTTTGTGTCCCAGCTGCTCCACTTCCCATCGAGCTCCCTGCATATGGCCTGGGAAAGCAGTAGAGAATGACCCAAAGCCTAGAGACCTTGCTCCCTCATGGGAGACCCCAAAGAAGCTCCTGGCTTCAGCTCAGTTCAGTCGCTGTAGCCATTTGGGGAGTTAACCAGTGGATGTAAGATCTTTCTCTGCTCTCCTCCTCGGTCTTTTCAATTAAAAAAAATTTTTTTAATATTTGTGTCCTATAGCAGTGTCTGAGTTTGATTCCAGTTACTTACTCCAGCTTGCTGCTAATGTACACCCTGGTGGCAGAAGTAGTGGCTTGAGTAATTGATTTCCTGCCACCCACATGAGAACCCTGGATTGAATTCATGGCTATCAGATTCAGCTCTACAGACATTTGCAGTGTGAACTAACAGAAGGAGGCTCACTCCCTCATGCTGATTCTCAAATGATTTTAAGAAACAGCATTAAATTGGAAATTAGTATTTCAAGAATGGAATTTAGAAGTTCACTCTAGAACATCATTAGCAAGGAGAGTTTGCTAAAATGTATTACAAAGGCAATGAAGACCCAAACTTCCTAGTTGTTTTAGTGGGTTCTATTCTGCTGACAAGTATTAGAATTTCATGTGTTGCTAGAATTCTAACATCTGCAAGTCAAAGATCAAATATTTTAGAAAGAACCATGTTAGCCAGGAATCGAAAGCAAAATAAAATTTGTGAAACTGCATTTTATCCCCTGTTTTTAATAAAATAATCAAGGGTCACTTAGTGTCTATCTGGACAGAATAAAAATTGTAACTGAAAATTTTTCAACCTTTTGTAAATCATTGTATCCTAGATTTAAGCACTTTGAGAATAAAACATAGTTGAACATTAAGATTTTTATTGGAAAGTGAGATATATAGAGAGGGAGAGAGACAGAGGAAGATCTTACATTGGTTCACTCCCAAGCATTAGCCACAGCTGGAACTGCACAGATCCAAACACAGAAGCCTGGAGCCTGTTCTGGGTCCTCCCACGTGGGTGCAGGGTCCCAAAGCCCTGGGCTGTTCTTGACTGCTTTCCCAGGCCACCAGCAGGGAGCTGGATGGGAAGCAGGGCGGCTGGGACCAGAACCAGCACCCATGTGGGTCCTCATGCACGCAAGGTAAGGAATTAGCCACTAGGCTACTGTGCTAGGCCCCTAGATAGTTCTTTATCTGTTCTTTATTTTGCTCTTTATCTGTATTCTCAATCCCCACCAATATTTTTTGTATATGTCTCATTATCATTCAAGTAAATATGGTTACATTGTTCCCAAATCTTAAAACCTGAGTTTTAACAAATACTTCGGTTTTGGATAAAGTATCTTATTCTCCCTGAAACATTAGGTTATTCTTAGGCAATTCATACTTGAAGAAAGTCTTGGGATTTCTAATTTAAATCAAAAGTATCACCTATGCTTGCAGGTTGGATGGGGTATAGGGAAGTTTAATCTGGAGGAAGAAGGCAGTCTCCGAAACAGAAAGGAAACAAGACAGAAGGCAGATGCTTTGTTGCTACAAGAAGAGTAGTCAGTCCATTAAGAAAACTCCAATCAGGTAGTTTCTGTTCTTTCCAAATTGCAGGTGAGCTCTTCCAATGACAGCTGAGGGTGACAGGAGTGTGTGATGATGCAGAAATTGATGAGGACATGGGACCATTCCCTGGGGCAAGCCTTCAGAAAAACATTCAGAAGAATGGAAACCCAAAGGTCCCTGGAAATGTCGATGTTCACTTTGTAAAGTGAAGATGGCAAAGGAAGGGGAGAAAGATTTTATTTGTTGGCACTGAAACAAAAAAACATTCCATTTTTTTATGATATAAAAACTATTGCAAATACATAATAGAAAACAAAATGAACATTCCACCCCCTGGGGTACAGGGGAAAAAAACCTCTCTCATGATTTTTAAAAGGAATGCAGGGCCCAGCGTGATAGTGTAGTGGTTAAAGTCCTCGCCTTGCATGCACCAGGATCACATATGGTTGCCAGTTCTAGTCCCAGCTGCTCTGCTTCCCATCCAGCTCTCCGCTTGTGGCCTGGGAAAGCAGTCGAGGATGGCCCAAAGCCTTGGGACCCTGCACCCGTGCGGGAGACCCAGAAGAGGCTCCTGGCTTCGGATCGGCATAGCATCGGCCGTTGCGCTCACTTGGGGAGTGAATCATGGGACGAAAGATCTTCGTCTCTGTCTCTTCTCTCTGTATATCTGACTTTGCAATAACAATGAATAAATCTTTTTTTAAAAAAAGACTTTTAAAAATGGTAACAGGAATGCGCTCTAAAGAGAACACTTAATGGTGGAACAAATGCCAAACACAGAAAGCAAAACAGAGTTCTAATCATTTGGTTCCTAGGCAAAGGGCGTAAACCCCATATAAAAGGCCAGAATAACACTTTAATTTAGGAAATTGAATGAACTATTAGATGATGAAGGACATCACAACCTACTATAGGAATTTTTCTTTTGCTCGATCAAAATGAGGATTTGGCTTCCTATCAACCACAAAGATGCTTTATATTTGAAGCAAAAAGGGCTAGAGAGAAGAGATCAGGGACAACATTGTGCTGTAGTGGCTTAGGCCACCACCTACAGCACCAGTCCTGGCCACTGGGGAGTGAACCAATGGATCAAAGACCTAGGTCTCTCCCTCTCTGTAACTCTGCCATTCAAATAAATAAGCCTTAATTAAAATGTCAGCCTGCACTCAGTAGTCTAGTAGCTTTCCAGATGCCGGCATCCTGAAATTTCTTGCTATAATGGAACAACCTGTAGGCCTCCTACATCCATGCATTTCACCAGCAGAGCCAAGGGAGGATCAACTCCAGATTTTGTTTAATCAAGTTATTCTGGAGGCAGGTATCCACAGAGCACCATGGGACTTCATCACGAGTACTATGCAGCCTACGACTTTCCTGTTCAATATCAGTGCAAATCACTGCAAAGAACATGCCAGCCTGTTACTGCACAGCTCGCTCGCTGAAAGTCCAGGGAAGCTTTCCACAGGGCACTGCACAAGAGGGGGTGTTGTGTTCCACTCATGAGCTTCTAACAGAAAGGCATTTTGTCCTGAATCTGTTAGATTAGGTGGAAAGTTATAGAAACTCCTCATCAGAGAGATGCAAGTATTACAAAAATTGGTTTTCCAAGAAATTCTTAAGACTTGCATGTTCCTCTGAATAAACCTTTTAGTACCAGAAATGTGACCCTACAGACCAACTCAAAGAAGTCTTGACCCTCTTGCTTAGACTCCATACAGATCTAACCAACTGCAAGTTTTAATAAATGCCTGCATATGTGATTTATCACAAGCAAAATAACCTACCCTTCACATAGTAACCTTTTGTGGTAAAAACACTTAAAATCAAACTATCTTATCATAAACCAGTTATCACTATCACCACCATACTGTACTTATCAAAATTATTCATACAAATACAAGTAGCTGAATCTTTATACCTTTCCAATAAATGTCTCCCAGGATCCTAACGCTGTTCCCTGCAGTTCCCACCCCACTCTCTGGGGTATTTTGTCTTGCTTGTTTCATTTAACAATGTCCTCCAAGTTCTTCAACGTTATCTCAAATGCAGAATTTCCTTCTTCCCAAAAGCAGAATGATCTGTGTTGTGTCTGTCATATTTTCAGTATCACCTGACAACAAACGTTTCCAAAGCTTGTCCATTGTCAATAATGCTGGGTTGAACTGGGAGTACAGATACATCTGAGATGTAGATTTCACTTCCTTTGGGAGGAGTGAGATTCCTCAATCATATAATACTTCAATTTTTAATTTTCTAATGAGCTTTCACATTGTTTATTAAAAATATTCTTATCACCAATACATAAAGATTTTTCTTCTACCTGCTCACCAATATTTTCAAAATATTTGCCATTTTCATAAGAACCATCATAACAGGTGTGAAGCTATACCTTACTATGATTTTTAATGTGCATTTCTTTCATAACTAGTGATGCTGAGCACCCTTGTACTTAATGTCCATTTCTATGTCTTCCTTGGGGAAATATCTATTCAGGCTCTTAGTCTATTTTGTTATTGATGTATTCATATGATTGAGTTCCTTAGGCATTTTCAATATTAACCTCAACAATCTAAGGACTTTAAAAAAAATATGTACATGTTAAAAATAACACTGAAGAGAAAAAATTGTTTCCTGTCCACTCACTTACAGAAAAACAATGACTAAATAGTATTCAGAAATACTCAAGTACCCCTACCCAGTTTTTCCTACGGCTCATGCTTATAAATTCTGTGTCTACATACATTGCTCTATGTTATTTAGTGATTTATCTTGGAAGACTTTCCTTCATAATCCCCAACGTGTTCACTAATTTCTATATGGAAAGAAAGACTAGCTTGCTGAATTTTTATGGAATCCACTCAACTCTGTGAGGTAAGTTTTATTACTCCCTAATTGTTGGCATGAAAAAAAATTGAGGCAAAGAAAAAAAAAAAAGAAGTAACTTGCCCAAGGTCACAGAGCAAGCAGATGGCAGAGCTGGTAACTGAATCCATATGGTCTGATGTCCGTGTGACACTTCCTACAGGGACCTCCCACATTAACAGCGTGTGCCATGTTCTTCAGCTGCGCAACTTTCATTACAGAGATGATTATACACCCACAATACCAATCCAGATCCTGCACTGGTAGGTTGGTTTCAGTGTTTGACTAGAACAAAATGGGACTTAATATTTGCAAGCATTTACCTTTGCCCACATGCACAAGCCTGATTTTAGAAAAAATTCCTAGAAAGAAAATCATTGAACATAAAATGTAAAGCTTTGATTAGTAGGCATTTCCTCTTCAAAGAGCAATTCCAATATACATAGCCTTCAATGATGTGTTTTTCCACTCTTAAAACCATATGCATAATTTAATCATAGTATTAAAAGATATGTGGAACTTAACAGCCAAAAATTGTGATGACTGGCACTGCTTTTGACTTAAATAGTTAACATTTTCCATATTATATCAAAAGACAAATTAAAGAAATCCTGTTGTGCAGAGAGCAACAGAGCAAATGGGATTTTGTCAAGGATTAAACATCAAAGTCACTATATCTTCAAAGAGTTTGTGCAAGGAATGCAGACTCAAAATGCTTCAACTGCAGTCATCGAGTCAAATACCAAGCAGGAAATTTAGGCAAAAATATGATCCAAGGTCTGGAATGAGAGTTCAAATGGAGGCCCACAGACCATATGTTTACATATTTAGATGTTATAAATCAAATTAAAAAGCTGTCAAAATGTGTTCTACTCTTGTGTCTTGACAAATATGTCTGCTTGTTCCAAATGAAAAATCCCGAACTCCCTGGAACAATGATTTTCCAATATTAGCATTCAGAAATTACCTGGAGGAACCCTTACAACACAAATTGCTATCCTCATCCTTAGAATTGCTGATTCCCTTAAGTTGCTGATGCATCCCAAAACTGGCTTTCCATCAAGAACACAGGTGATGCCAGTGCTGCAGGTCAGGGACCATACCTTGCAAACACAGCTCTAGAATGGAGAAGCTCCAGGTCAACTAAAGTCCATGGCCAATAGCCACCGTACCCTATGGGTGGATGAGGGAGGCAAAACTGGTGCTACCGAGAATCAGTCTCTAGGTGCTATTAAAATTCTGTTTGAGGAAATCATGTTTTGCAGGCATCCTATGTACTGCAGGATATTTAACATCGATCTTGGCTGCTACTACCCCTTGCTAAGGAGCCTCTCAACACATTGGGACTGAATCATAAACATTTAGAGACAATTTCAAAGTTACTTTATGATTAATAATAGGTTATCCCATGCCTGTGTCATAATTATTTTGTGGTAAAAAAAAAATACGTATCAACCTGTTTTCCTGGAAAATCAAAGGCTTTTTATTCTGGCCAGCAAGAGCAGTGCAGAAATCATTTATTGCTGGTGAGAAATGATCTGAGAACAGTAGTGAGGCTCAGAACCTGATGTTAGGGGTCCAGCATGGAGGCTTGGTGGGTAAGAAGCCAACTGCAATCCTGGAATACCATAGGAATGCAAGTTCAAGTCCTGGCTGTCCTACTTCTTTCTCTTTTTTAAGTATTTATTTATTTTTTATTTGAAAGGCAGATTTACAGAGAAAGAGATTTTCCATCCACTGGTTCATTCCCCAAGTGGTTACAGAGGTTGGATGTGAGCTGATCCAAAGCTCGAGCAGGAGCTTCTGCCTGGTCTCCCACACAAGTGCAGGGTTCCTAGAGTTTGGGCCATCCTCTACTGCCTTTCCAGGCCACAAGCAAGGAACTGGAAGGGAAGTAGAGCAGCTATGATACAAACCAGCCCACAAGAGATCGCAGCAGACGCAAAGCAAGGACTTTAGCCTCTAGGCTCTCATGCCGGGTCCTGTTTCACTTCTGATTTAGCTCCTTGCAAATGCTTCTGGGAAAGTAATGGAGGATGGTTCGAAAGCTTGGATCCTTAAACCCATGTGGCAGATCTAGATGATGCTCCTAGCTTCATGGTTATCCAGCCCCATCTGTCGTGGCAATTTAGGAAATGAATTGGTGGATGGAAGATTTGTCTCCCCCTCTCTAACTGCTTTACAAACAAATCTTCAAAAAAAAATTCAGTTGGCCCTTTAATGTCTTACGTGGTAAACAAGCTATCTGCAATTCTAAACATCCAGTTCAGAACTCACTCATCCACAAAATATCTTACAGATTTTCACCTGTCTTTTCTTGAATCTGGACATGTTACCCCTATTGTTTGTTTCCTATAAATTAGATGAACTAATACTGAAGGATGGTTAATTTTCAAAGAGAAGAAGTTTTCACAGGAAGGTATTAAGATTTCAGAGAACACATGAATGAATGCTACTGTTAAATCATTTGTCTGATTAGATAGCTTAGTTGACTCATTAAAGTGAAACTCCCATCAACAGAAACACTGAAAACATATGGCTGCCATTATGGCATAGCAGGTAAACTCAACTCCCGAAATGTTACTATCCCATATGAGCATTAGTTCTTACCCTAGTTGTTCCATTTCAAATTAAGTGCCCTCTAAACGGCCAGGGAAAGGCTACAGCAAAAGTCCAAAATGCTTGCGCCCGTCACCTACATGGCAGACCCAGAAGCAGCTCCTGGCTTCTCCCTGGTCCAGGCCTGGCCATTGAGATAACTAGGGGATGAACCAATGGATACAAAATCTGTCTCTTCCTCTTTTTATCTCTTTCAAACAAATTTAAAAAAATGTTTAAGACAGACCATGACAAGTGTTGGTGAGCATATACAGAAATTAGAACTCTCCCACATTGGTGTTAAAGGCATAAAAATGGTGCAGCCCTTTGGACAAAATTGGGAAGCACTTAAATAGCTAAAAAAAAAAAAAAAAGTTGCCAACTGCCCCAGTAACTCTATCATACTTGAGAATCAAAGAGAATATTTGTACAAAACGTGCCCATGAATTTTCATAGCATTATTATTTATAGTGAAACAACCCAATGCCTATCAAAGAATGTATAAAAAAGTGATTATACCCATTCAATGAAATATTAAGCATCTTTCCCATGATTAACATGTGAATAGATTACCAGCAGCATAGATTACATTTACTTCTATAGAGGACTAAATCTTTTTTTTGAATTTCATGGAAGTAAATAAGGAAACTATACTCAAGTAAATAGTTCTTACATGACAAAGAAAATAAAGTTAGAAATATTTTCCTGAGAAAAAACTGAGAATAAATTACAGTGTAAATCCTTACATGAGGAGCAGGTAGGGACTTTCAGATCATCCCAATGGGTGGTGTCTGTGGTTTTGCCCAGGAAGCAAGCATCTTTCAAGTATTTTCTCTATAACCAACTTTAAAATAGTAAGGCATAAAATCAAATTACAACTAAGTCCATAAAAGAATATTTGCCAAGATAGTGAGGCTCAGACACTCTTTTCCAGATGTTCTAACTTTGTATAGAAATAACTTATGGGGCCAAGAGACAAGAATATTTCCTTAGATTAACCTCTGTAGACACCAGATAGTTCAACTAACGATTTGGCAGATGGAGAGTGCAGTCTAAACTGATTTTAATGTCGATTAAATAAATACCCATAACTTACTGATAATGAACATACAAGTAGCAAAGTTGATGCACTGTCATGAGAATTTAGGGGTTTGATTTATACCTCTGCCTAATCAGCTATCCTATTTTCAACTGGAGGGAACTCTTTATACTACTAAAGATGAAAGTAAAAAGTCTTTCAGATATAACAAAGATCTCTAAATCTTTTCCTTCAGACACAAACTTACTCGGGAGCCTACCATGTGTATTACAAGACATGGGAAGCATAATTTGAGCTTTAAGAAATCCTGAGTGTTTTTAATCAACTGCTCTACCATGAAAGCTTTTCAACAGAATCCTTGAAAATTGTGTGATTTGGTGTAGAACTGAATTCTTAATGAACAATTTCCAGAATCTTCCCCTTCAAATAGATATAAGACCCACTTGCAATTAGGATATAATGAATCGGAGTCCATTAAAAGCTATTTACTGAATGGATATGTAAATCAGTGATACGATTTACAGTATCAAGATAAATGAGTTGAATTTTTTAGACAATTTTGAAAGGAATATCATGTGCTATAAGCTTAAGCCTTTGTCAAGCTATTTCTAACACACCAATTAGTTTTAGGATGGCTTGTCAAAAGATCTTTTCCGATTGCAACAGCATTATAATTCCAATTTGCTTAGGTTACCTACCATTACACAATCAGGTTTGCATATTAAGCAATAATCTTGGCTCTTAACGAGTGGTAACACCAAAATGAGCACATGCAAAGGGTTTCATTTATTTATGATCATCATCATAAGACCCATTTCCTTTAAAGACAATAAGTTGCAAAAATTAAATTTAATAGAGGATGATTATAATTTTTGCACTCAGAAAAGTTTAAAGTTCCTCGCATGTTACTCAATTTTTCAAAAATGTGGGTCTTTATATGGAAGCAATGGGTTCAAGATGCTAGGAGTTGCATGACTCTTCAATTTGGGATGAAAAATATTCTGCTACTCCTTGAATGGTTCATTATTTTTGGCTCACTATTTTAAAGTTGATTCAAGTTTCATCAGAAGATCTTAGAAAATGCCATTGATTCAGATTTTTATTTTAGACTTCTAGTTTCTTCATCTTATCTTTTTCTCCTTTCTATATTTCTTACAAAACTCACATACATTCTTAATAGGGGACCCATTTTATCTAGTTTTTTTTTTTAATTGGAAAGGTGGATAAAAAGAGAGGAGAGTCAGAGAAGAAGATCTTCCATCCGATGATTCACTCTCCAAGTGAGCGCAATGGCCGTGCTATGCTGATCCGAAGCCAGGAGCCTCTTCTGGGTCTCCTGCGCGGGTGCAGGGTCCCAAGGCTTTGGGCCTTCCTCGACTGTTTTCCTGGGCTACAGGCAGGGAGCTGGATGGGATGCGGGGCTGCTGGGATTAGAACTGGTGCCCATATGCGATCCCAGGCATGCAAGGCGAGGACCTTAACCACTGTGCCATCGCGCCAGGCCCACTCACATACATTCTGAAAATACATGGCCACACACCCTTCAAATCACTGCTTTTCATATCTGATAGAACTGACAATTTCTGAAAAAACAGCAAGTATGTAACTTTCCAAACTATCGATTTCAATGTGCTTCTCAAAGTCAGAGGAAGTCTTTCCATTCTACTAAGAAAGCAAAAAGGGGAACTACTCCTTGATTTACATGTCCTGTTTCACTTAGGGTAAATGGAAATACCAGTAACTTCAAAGTTTTTTTTTAACTTATTAAAAAGATGTGTTGCCTAGAAGGCAGTTTTCAATTACCTCTTATGGAGCAAACCTTTTCTCATCCTGGTTCTGCAGGGGAAAATATGTTAATACTTTATAAATAACCAAAGCATTTCATTTCATTTCAGAAATATTTGACATGCAGTTACTCCATTTACTTTCAGTGGCTTCATCAAAGTAGGTGTTTGGTCCAGCCTTCAGAGCAGGTGTCTGTAATTAAACACCATCTTCTGACCTAATTCATTTCACAGGCTTTAAGGGCTCTTTGTGGGAGAACACTAACTCACGGTGCGTTCATGAGGAAAAGATTATTGCCAAGCTCCAGAGTCCTCTGAGAAATTCATCAATGCTACAAACTACTGACCTTACCCTAAACCCATCTGCTTGCAGGCCAGCTGACTCAATGTCTCCTGCCAGCCGTCTGCACACACGTGGTGGTCTGTGGCAGATCTGTGAACAGTCAGGAATGAAGAGGAGTTCACATTTGTAGAGAGAGTCACTGGGGGAACAAAAGGTGGAAAGCCCTAATTAAAACCACTTCTTCTCATGAATCCACACAATAACTTTAAATGCTTTTGCTTCAGTACACTCATTAATTCTTATTTAAGAACCATGGGGGGAAATCCCAGTGCCTATAAAACTGTATCACATAATACAATGTTAATAACAATTAAAACAAATAAATAAAACTTAAAAAAAAAGAAAGGGGGGGAAAAAAGAACCATGGGTTCAGTGTCTATTCTAGGCAAATCATTTCTCTCTAAGTAATAGAGAACTAAAATCAATTAATTGGAAATGTTCTTTGTTCTCAGAGCTACAGACACCAATGAGGGGGAAAAAAAAGATAGGTCTCTGCTTCTCTTTATGGGCTAGAAGATAGCCAAAAGCTGGGCTCCCCTCCCTGGAGTGCACCTGGGGATTGGCATGTTAATGAAGAAATCATTGTAGCTTCATTCAGAGCACTTTTGTTACAGCAAGCATATGAGAATGCAAAGGTATGCATATGATGCTAATTTTGGATTAATTTCATCTACATATTACTATGTTTCTAATATTCTGTTCTTAATCAGGCACAGGTCATCTAGCAAATCCTGTGCAGTTGCTCAGACACATGGCAAACCAGATGCACAAAGAAGTGAGATAGAATCACGTGAACAGAAGGGGTGATAGCATGGGATGAGGGAATTACTCCAACTCAAGGCACAGACTGCAACATCGCAGCCTTGCTGGGAGGTGGAGGTTGGGAAAGCTAGTCCTTCCAAGCAGCTATGTGGCTAGAATTCCCAACAGGATCTGCAACAACCCCAGAGAGAGGGAGGGGCCCCTTGGTTCTCAGGCTGTAAGAGGTACGGATGAGAAACAGAGTCAAAGCCAGATGTTCAGAAAGTTTTGAAATCCCTTTCTGGCAAAGTTTTGGTACAAAATGTTGCACTCAAATATTCTTACAAATAATAGCGGCATTTCAAATATAGAAGCAACATGGAAGGATACTTTCTGTGACTTGGAAGTAACACTCATGAATCACTGCTGTCAACTTTTGTAACAGCAAAACAAAATAGATGAACTTGGTTAGTAAAATCCGTGCAGTAATTTAAGATTCATTTAACTTCAAGAGCTGACAGGCATGCGCGTGGACAACAGATGGCAGAAGCAAGCCACTTACCACAATCCCATTCATCTGAGCTGTCGGCACAGTTGGCTTCACCGTCACACCACCGGTTCTGTGGCACGCACTCATGGTTTGCACATTCTAGTTCATCATCTTGGCAAAATGCTGGCATGGAAAACAGAAGTGAGAAGACTGAGATGCTTGGAAGAATAAGTGTGATTACAGTGGCAGTTCAGAGTGAGGAAGGAAGAAAACGCATGGGAACAGCGACTTCCAGACAGGTATAAAAACAGAACAGAATGCAGGAAATCTGTTACTGGGTCAACCCATCCAAACAGCATTTCCTAAGACTGAACACCTCCAGAGAACTAGATTCTTCTAACAATGGACTTACAAAAAGAATACCTATAGCAGCACAAATTACCAAGAATTAGAACACAACATGAAAATCTGCAGGAGCAGGACAAAAAGGGTCAACAGATGGAAGCCAACGTAGGAGGAAAGCAAGCCCTGGCCCCCCAAAGAGATAAGATTTACTTTAAAAAAAACTACTACTATCAAATGACTGTCACACATAATTTTAAGTTTTTAACAATTATGAGGACTTCCCTCTGTTGCCTATTTAACATCTAGTTACTTTTTCCTTTATGAGGAAACCTGATTTTTCTCCGCTTTCTCTCCATCCCCAACACACACATGCACGCGCGCGCGCACACACACACACACACACACACACACACACACACACACACACACCTGCCATCCAGTTCCACAGGATCCTGATTAGTATAAATTGAGCATTCTTCTGGCTGTAATTGTTATTTTTTAAGTACAGTTATAGTGCAAGAGTATGCTTAGGATTCAGGATCAGGACTTTGGCCTATGGTTTTCTGGGTTGTGCTTCACAAGATAGTTCCCTGTTTGAACTTTGCTGGCTAGGCTATGCACCCTATGCTGGCACGGGGGCAACTGGAGAAGTGGTCCCTGCATCTCTCCCTGCATGGTGCTGCTTTGGGCAATTCAGCTGCTTGTAGGCAGTGACTTTCTAATATATATGAAGGGTACAGACTGAGAGCTTGGACTCTGATAAAAGTGAATGTCTTACTCATGGCCCAGAATTGAACTCAAGCTCATTGTCGTTGCACATGATTGAGAAAGTCTGGTGTCCTCTGCAATCATCTTCTGACTGTTGCAGGAGCCAGTCCAAGATCAATCTGAATTACAGGATCTCAAAGAAGCTACTAACCCCCAAATGCAGTCTCAAAAAAAATCTATCCTGCACTTGACTTTACACATGATCCTATAAATACATGAGCGTATAAATATAAATAGGTCACATATACATGTGACATACAAATAATGTAATAAATGTCTTCATTGTCAGCTCGAGTTGCAACTTCTCTCACTTATTGGCAAAGATCTTCTAAAGGTAATGGCTATTCATTCAGAAAAGGTAGGAGAATTGTTTTTAAAATGTAATGATCCCACAGACCTAGAAAGATTTAGCTATAACCTTTTCCTTACATTCTTCTATCCTACATGAATATATAGACTCTCAAAGTATAGGACAAACAAACATGCATTATTACATATCTCATTTTGTTCAACTGATTATATTTATATAATACAGGACCAGGAAGACAGACTTCTTAAAATTTTAAAGTTGACATTTTATTTCATCTTATGATGTTTTATATCCCTTAGTTTTTGATTCTTACAATACCATCACCATGTATCTATTTAAAAAATTTAAGCATTTCCTTGGCCTATGCATTTAAGTGAATTTTTGTTTAAAATCTGAAAAAACATGAAAAACCTTTTTAAAAGATGTATGTAAAAGACAGAGTGACATACACACAGAGAGAAAGATGGGGAGAGTTATTGGTACAGAAAGGTATTTTATCCACTGGTTCACCCTCTAAACACGTGCAATAAGCTGAGAATGGGTCAGGCTGTAGCCAGAACTCCAATCCAGTACTTCCTCCTTGGGCAGCAGGAATCCAATGCCCAAGTCATCATCTGGTGCCTCACAGGGACATTAGCAGGAAGCTAGATCAGAAGCAAATGGGGACTCCATCCTAGACACTGAGCTACTGAATGCAGATATTCCAACCAGTGGCCTAACCTCCTGTGCCAAATGCCCATCTCTTCTACTGTGAGCTTCAGATACACATTCCAAAACTTCCAATGCACTCCAACAGGTATATGGTGTTTAAAACAAAATGTTGTGTTGATACATTCCAAAAAGCACTTACAACAGTTTTTTTCATCCATTTTGTCAGGACAGTCCGGGAACCCATCACAGACCAACGTGGGCTTCAAACATTGCTGATTGGATGGACATTCCCAAAGATCTCTTTCTTTACATCCTGGAGACACAAGGAAAGGTTATTTGCATTGCCCACAGTTATGAATTTGGTCAAATGATTGAAATATTGTAACACAAAGATGTGCTTTGCTTCCTTGGAGTTTTGCTCTTACACCCTAGATAATGTAATTTTGAAAACAGAAAACAAAATAATCTCTATCACAATATAAATAGTATAGCTCTTCTAACAAAAGATCAAAAGTGACACATGGGAAATGAGAAACAAAATGAAAAGGCAATTACATTTTAACATGCATTTTAGCTGTTCCTTCTGTTTTTGGAGTCAATTTGCCAACACAAAATACTTCTCCACAAGATGAAGAACTATGTTATTAGGCAAATTTGCCAAAGCCAAAGATTCTACATTCAAATTGCATAAAAAAGTAAGCTTAGTCAACAAATTGATTGCTCATCTTTATGTTCACTCAAAGAGGCCTCTTTTTTTGTCAAATATCCGGAGAACTATTTTATAGAGCCAGGTGCAAAGCCATCACTTTAGGGTAAAGAGCTAAGGTTGGAAACTATCAATATATATGAGAAACTGATGTAATTTTCACAAATTCTTGACAATAGGTCCACAATTGAGCTATAACTTTCCTGTGAAATAGCAGCTACTAGCAAAGATGCTTAGGAAAATTCATTTGCTTGAACTGCAGTATTATTTGGATATCCACTTAAGCCTGTTAAGAGTCTTACATGTTTTCACTACCCTACTCAGATCCCTGGCTCTCACCAGGATGTGAAGTGCTTGAGGCAAAGACCATGTAGCATTGACCAATACCCTGCCTAGAATAGTGTGAACAAGTGACCTGCCCTCAATACATGTGTATTTTAAATGGAACGGCAGTTCATGTTGGGAGCAAGAAAGAATCTCTGGTTCCCAAAAGATCATTTGTTGTAAGGTGGGTGAAGTGCAAAGTAGTGATCAAATAAGAAATTTTTTTCTTTAAAAAAAGAGAATGTTATTTTTTTCAAGGCCCAGCATGATGGCTCAGTTGACTGATCCGCCTCCCTTTGCAAGCACCAGGATCCCATAGGGAAATCAGTTCATGTCCCAGCTGCTCTGCTTCCCATCCAGCTCCCTGCTTGTGACCTAGAAAATCAATAAAGGATGGCTCAAAGCCTTGGGACCCTGCACCTGTGTGGGAGGCCCGGAAAAGGCTCCAGGCTCCCAATCAGCTCAGCTCCAGCCACTGTGGCCACTTGGGGAGTGAGCCAGCAGAGGGAAGATCTCTATCTCTTCTCTCTGTAAATCTGCCTTTCCAGTAAAAGTAAGTCTTCCAACAAGGTCAGTTTTCATTTGATCTCATACAAAAATTCAGAGACATTTTATAAGGAATTGACTCAGGCTTCTTAGAAAGCATTATCAGAAAAAGACTTTTCAAAATTCTTGTTGAAAGCAGTTACGAAAATAAGAAAAAAAAGTTTTGGTAGGAGGCAAGATTAGATTTCAATTTTACCAACCAGAAACAGGAAATGACAGCGAGAGCTTTTCCCAAGCTCTTCATTTGTGATGCTCCCAAGCCCGGGAACTTCTCTATTAGTGCCCCATTGGGTTTGGTTTCCATTTACCTGGTGTATCTCTTACTAGCCCTTCACTTCCACTTTCTGTACTATCTGTATTTATGAAATGATTTTTTTTTTTTACCCATTCAGCCATCCTAAGTCTTCTGGTTGCAAAATTTAATCCATTAACATTCACGGTTACTGTAAACAGATAAAAATACCAGTCTTTTTCTTGATTTGTTCCTCATTAAATCTGCACTGTTAGTGAACTCAGTGGTGCTCACTTTTTAGGCTTACTTCTAGTGAAGCACTCCTTCAGAATTTTTATAAGGCCAGTCTGGTGGTGGCACATTCTTTCACTTTTTATTCATCTGGGAAAATTTCCATTCTCCTCCACTTATAAAGGAAAACTTCTCTAGATATGTTCTTGGGACCTGCCATCTCACTCCCTTCTGGCTTGCAGACTTTCTCCTGAGTTGTCTGCTGTTAATCTAACTGGTTTTCCTGTATGTGTAATGTGATGCTCTTCTCCTTAAATTTTCATGATTTGACTACAATATGCCTCAGAGAAAAATCTTAAATGAAAATAAATGCAATTTAAAATAAAAGTAGGGGCCAGCACAGTAGCAGATCAGGCTCAGCTTCTGCCTTTGCTGCTGGTAACCCATATGGGTGCAAATTCAAGTCTTGGCTGCTCTACTTCTGATCCAGTTCACTAAAAATGGCAAAACAGGAAAGCGAAAGCAGTGGAGCCTGTTTCAAGACCGGAGGCTCCAGAACCCATGTAGAAAACCCAAAAGAAGCTGCTGGCTCCTGATTTCAGATCAGTGCAGCTCTGGCTGCTGTGACCATCTAGGGAATGAACCAACTATTGCTATCTCTCTAAAACTCCGCCTATCCGATAAAAAACAAAAACAAAAATCTAGAATACTCTCTTCTCTGCAGAGAGAGAAAGGAAGAGAGGGAGAAAGAAAGGAAAACCGGGAGGAGTAGAGTGAGTTATCAGTGTAAATAAAGAGCTCAAATCACCTAAAGTCAGGCATTTTTTGTTTTGCAAGAATGTTTTAGTCATGTCAGGTGAATAGGACCATTCATCCTCCTGATTAAATGACGTGAAATGAACAGTCTCACTGCAGGTGGGGCTCACAGGAAGGAGACAAGGTGAGTCTGGGTCCTGAAGCTGGCAGAAGATGAAATAGCCCAGACCTAGACCTCCCAGGACAATATCTACCCCAGGCAATGGTGGCCCAAATGACATGAGGGTGGATCACAGAAGCTGCAGCAGCTAGTACCTGGTACACACGTGTCAAAACTCTTCCAGTGTGCACAGCCACAAGCAAAAGCACTATCAACAGCCAGAACCAAGGCCCTGCCTCAGTGTACCCTGCCAGGGGCAGCAACACCAGCACAGCGGAGAGAGCTATGACCCTCAACTTCACCATCCCAGCTCTGTAGCTGCTACCTCCTTCCAAGGGTGCCATCCTCATCTGGCCTCTTCCACAAGTGACATCCAACAGCCCTGTGGTAAAGGCAGGATGGGGAAATGGAAAGGGCTTTGAGCTGCAGGCTCAGGACCTGCTCCATGGCTTCAGCCCTGGGGACACTGTGAGCATGCACAAGAACCCAGGCACAGAAAAGGTTCCTTCACAAGCAGAGATGTGTGGACATGAGACTGGGCACTCAGAGTGCTAAGAAAGCCGGGGAAGTCTCTCAAATGCTAATAAAGAGTCCCAAAGGACAGAAAGCTATAAAAGTTCTATCAGAGTTCAAAAGGCTAGTAAACATTTTCAGAAAATTTAAATTGAGCTGTAAAACTGACATATATCAGTCAGAGCTGCGGATACACCTGATGGGGATTATGACATCAAAGGTTTTATTCCATATGAGTCTTAAGAGATTAAAGAGAGTTGAAGAAGTGATTAATTTCAAGACAAATTGAAAGGCACTTAATGACACATTGCAGGTCATCACAAGCTTCTCCATATGGCCTCTACTGTTTTACACAGAATGGTGGTCAAATTTGCAATCAGGATGCTGTGTTCCCACTACAGATTTCATTTTTGACAGAACCTAGAAACACTGGATTCTTGTTTCAGCTGTATTGCTTAACTTCCCTGCTGAGAAACATGCTGATGGCATCATAGCCCAGGTACCATCGGCATTTAGAGATCACTCAAATTGTGGACTTTAGAACCTAGGGCAAAGTCCGTCTAACAAAATCTATGCCGTGACAGGAAAGTTCAAAAATATAATCCCGATGATATTTTTCCCCAAATCTCCATTTCTTTTAGTGATTTCCCAAAACTTTGTCTTGTTCTATGCTGCTTGGATATCAATATTTAGAAAATGTTATGCTGAAATTAAACTCATTTTATCACGTTATTAGTTTTACAGATGGCTCCATTTATATAGCACATACTTAACCACTGACAAACCATCATCCTTGAAGTATTTCTGCTCAGTGCTGACTCTGTTCACCATTCTGCTACTTGTTAGGTTCCGTCCATGAATCAATTTTGGAATGACAGGTTTAGGTCTGCGTAATTCTTCCAAATGCTTATTGAAAACATGTCAAATACTGTCAAGATTCATTGTTTGCTTTTCATTAGCGATCAGTTGATGAAATAATTTCCCAAGCAAAAATTTACCAAGACTGGTGAGAGACATTTGCATACGCTGTTGCTGGTTGCTAAATTTCAGCATCTATATTTTAAAGATGTATTGTTTACATTTAGTGCTCTGAATATCTTGTTTTCCTATAGCCAATTATCAAGAAAACACTAAGTTAATTTCTATAAAAATAAAGTCCAATACTGTGGTTAGAAGTTTTGCAGAACAGCAGATCAGAATGGATAATCATCATATAATTCAGTAAAACCCAAGAATTTAAAAGTTCTCAATGCCTCACTGCACAGAATAAACCAAACAGCACTGGTAGAACAGGTGCATTCATTACCAGGTGGTATGCCTCTGCACACACGACCACTAGCAGCAAAGAGATAAAATGGGAACTGGATGCTTTCAGAATAGTGTCTTTGCTGGGCCTTCATCAACCCAGTTTCTTTAAAACTAGCATGATCTCCTAAACACTGGGCAAGCCATTCAGCCACCCTCATTTCCTAGAGAACATGAAGATTACATAAGATTACATACAGACTAGGCAGAAACTTGTTCTATCATTTTGGTGTGGTTAAACCATCAATGAAATTTCATTACTTAACCAGAAACTTAATAGTTTAGAACCATTTAATTCCATATTTTATCATACTTTTTCTTTGTTATACAAGATGAGAATATTTCAAAGCATCTATGGAAAATGGAATGGAAATATGCTTTTTATGTTGCCATAAAATGTTTTTGAAATTCTTGCATACATATATATATTCTGGAACTCCAGGCTTTTAACCCTAGCAAAACTGCTGGATTTTTTTAAGTTAATTTTTACTTTTCTTTAGTATTTAGTATCTTAATGGAGATTTACATTTAACCATTCCAATAGATCATATGTAACATCCTGAATCATCTCAAAATAAAATCACCATTAAATGGATAAAGCCAAAACATTCTCAAGGGCATCTCAAGCAATTTAAAAGAGGTCTTCAAATGGTTCATGGAAATGTGGTTATTAAAAAATGCATAGTTTCAAAAATTGTTCATACCAAAATCAAATTATCTCTTGATTATATTTTCATGTCATTTTTGAAGTGTTCTAAAATGTAAGGATATTTAATTTTTTTCTCTTTTTGCAAATAAGTAATAGGTTTTCAAAGCACTGTATGTTCTTCCGTAACAAAATTACTTGCTGGTCATTCCACCATGATTGTGAGAGCTGCAACTTTCCCAAAGACGCACTTCTCCACATTGCGAGTGGCTGGTTGGATTCCAGCTGATCACTGGTGGCATTTTTCTACCGCAGGAAGGCAATGTCTTCTACAGAAAATTCATTTTGGGGGAGTAAGGCAATAATTCATACATTGAAGGCCAAAAGGATGACATGATCTCGAGATATATTACCTTATATTCTTAGAGGGAAAGAGTGTCACTTGGGGGTAAGACAAGCTAAATAATCATAATCCCATGATCCTGAGTAGCCCTTCAATCATTTGACTTTACTGCAGAATAGTGTGTATTAGAGTACATCATCTGTTTTTCATTCTGTGACACATTCTGAAGTTACAAGTCCAAAGGCTTGCAGGGAAATAAAATGGGAATTAGCTTCACTTAAATTGCCGTTGGCATTTCTGGCCTTTCCATGGGTGATTTTGGAACTCGGCAGCAGAAATGTCAAGAAGAGTTTCATCCTTTGCCAACAGAGACAAAATAAAAGACGGCATGAAAATGAATCCCAATGAAACTAGGACACTGGAGCGTGAACTCGGCCTCTGTGTCTGGCTGCCCATTTGGCAGCACCACGGTCACATGGGAAGACGCCATCACTGACTTGAGAACAGGCAACTGCTTTATGATTTATTCATAACCACTTACACTGTGCTGTATTTACAAACATGAGAATAAATCAAAAATGTATGGCAAATGGAATTGAAAGCAATTTTGAATAAAATGCTTTATAATTCAGTTTTCTCTTCAAACACATTTTCCATAAACTTTAAGACCTGTCATATGCATGGATTTCAAAAAACATGGTACCAAATTTAACTTTTAATTTCATTTGCCATGAATTTCTTGATGTACCCTCGTATGTCATTTAAATTATACATAGATGTGCAATGTGTAAGAGTTAACAAAAAAAAAAACACTTATCAATTCACGCTTTGATCTGAAGTGAATGAATTTGCACCAAATTTGGACACAAGTAAATTAGCACTACTTCCTGCTGGTGAACAGTTTACATTTTTTAATGCAGCTCCTTATCAGTTGTTGCCGAACATGCAAGACAAGTGCCGTCTCATACACATACCACAGTTCTCTTCATCACTGTCGTCGTCGCAATCCGCCTGGCCATCACATCTTCTGGAAGCCAGGACACACCGTCCAGAGTGGCATTTGAAGTGACTAGGTGAACATTCTGTTGAGAACAGAGTTATTCTCAAAGGGTGTAAACCACAGCAGTAACAGCTGATTCACCTACTGCTTTGTGAAGTGCTGTCAGGGAGCTTTACTGCAGATAAGGATGGTCAGTGAGGCTGAGACAGCGAATGTTCACTTGGCCTTCTTTCTGCTGATCACCGTCTTTCCCCTTTGTTCTTGCAGTCATTTCTCTACATCAGCAACCGAGTGTGTACGCCCTCCACAGATTTATTATTGGTCCAAATAGACAACTGCATTGCCAGCACCTTGAGAGATCCGTGCTCCTGATCGCCAGGTGGCCTGCCATGTGCCAAACCAACTCCAATTCCCAGTCTTTCCACCTGGCGGGCAGGTTCCTAATTCAAGTCTTTACGTAATAACCCCGTGTCATGGGCACAGCATAATTGGTGAGGCCACCACCTGTGTCAGTAGCATCTCAAATAGGCACTGGTTCAAGGACCAGCTGCTCCACTTCCCATCCAGCTCCCTGCTAACATGCCTGAGAAAGCATCAGAAGGCAGCCCCAAAGATATGAACCCCTGCACCTAAGTGGGAGATCTGGATAAAGCTGTTGGTTCCTAGCTTTAGCCTGGCCCACCGCTGGCTGAGGAAACCACTGGAGGAGTGAACTAATGGGTAGAATCTTAAATAACTTTTAAAAAATTTGTAATAATAATTCTGAGTTGCCAAGGCCTCTGCATACTGTGCAGCTGATGGACCCAGGGCATGATGCTATTCATTAGGTTATGAGCCCTAGTGTACAATTGCAATCCACATGTAACAGACCCTATGAGCAACACATGGCTAAAACCATGAACACGTGCAATTCTGAACTCACAAATCATGTCAGTTTTACATTTCTAATGATTATTTTTAAAATCATGGCTATGTCTTCGTAGACAAGAGTCCAATTCTTCAGTTTAAGTTCACAAACTGACCCATCTAAGCAGCCTCATTTGCAATTAAACAGAAAAGACAGGGAAAATTAAACAATCCCCTACCCATAAAAAAAAAGAGAGAGACTTCAAAATGTAGCTGTCACATTCACCCGTGTGATGTACCCCATGGCCATTAGTTCAAGGACTAACCTTCCACGTCTTGATCGGGCATCAGGCAAGTTTGATTATCTGACTCTTCCTCTGGGAACTGACCACAGTCTGTGTCTTCAGGCCACTGCAGGCCCACGATGCCAAGGACAGACTCGCAGCGTTCCTTAGCATGCTCACACAGCGCTCTGCAAGACCAGGAAAGACAAAGTGTTCAAAGCAGAAAGCACCACAGCAGAGATGGCTTTTCCTCATGCGCTCAAGGCTTTAGTTCTGGATGAGGGAGGTGTGTGTGTATGTAGGATGTACACACACACACACAAATACATAACAGATACTGGGAAAACAAGAGGAGTCATTTCATCGCAAAAAGAATACATTCCAGCAACATGCCCTTCCACCCAGAGAAGCTCCACTGCAGAAATAAAAAGAAGGATGTTTTTAGCACAGAGTCCTTTCTCCTTTGCTGTTCTCATTCTCAGTCTGCCTGAACTGGGTAGCATATTTTATTTGCAATAAGATAAAAGCAATTTACAGGACTAGTAGCTGAACCACCACTTGCTATGCTGGCATTCCATAACAAGATCCAGCTGTTCTGCTTCTCATTTCGCTTCCTACTAACAAGCATAGGAAAGCAACGGAAGATGCCTCAAGTACTTGGGCCCATGCTCCCCAAGTAGGAGACCTGAATGGAATTTTTGGCTCCAACCCCAGCCATTGCAGCCATCTTGGGAGTTTACCAGCAGATGGGAGACCTTTTCCTCTCTCTTTCTACTCCCCTCCTCTGCCTTTCAATTAAATATACAAATCTTTTTTTATTTTTAATTAGAAACTCAAACTCTATATTGATAGACATGAAAAATATGTATGTATAAAGAAACAGAATTATCCAAAATAAGTTTACCAAAATGTAATGTTCTAGAATCTATCTCACATCAGACATTTTAGCACAGAACTTAAGCCCTGAAATTGTAAGTTATTTCTGGAACTACATCTGCACATACCAGACAAATGCTGCGTTAGGAAATTTGAAATTTCAAATTTAAAGATCAGGTTAAATGTAAGAACTTGGTAATGGTTACTAATGGTAACCCTTCAGCATCAGCAAAAGTGAGATAAGATTTAGAAATAACAAAATTGGTAGGTTTCATAATGGTGATAATTTATGATGAAAATTCACAACTGTCATTGCGCAAGCCAATAAAGTTTTATCTGATTTTATTTAATTTGTTCATTTTCCCAGACCAGTTTGAACTTTTATAGTTTCCTGACACTACAGATGTTCCTACCGCATCACCCATTTGAAATTCAGCCTACAATTGTTTGCCCACCTGTCCACTGTTACTGATATTATGGCTTTTCCTTAAGGCTGCAGGTGACTCCTTCTGCCAGCATATGGCTCCCATGCTCACCACTCACATTTAGGCCAGCACATCTGTATAGTGCCCCCCACTCTCCAAAGGGAAACAGCACCACAGAGAATTCTCATCTCTGTGAGGAAATTCCCTCACAGCATTGAAGGAGGCCATGTTGGCCGCTGAGCAGCTGTACGCCTGTATCATGCACACAGCCGAAGGACCACAGGACTTGCCAAGATCTGAAGTATTTTCCAGTTACGTACACGCATTTCATTGCACAGCAGCTCACCCTGATAACCATTACTAACCTCGCTTTATAGGCAAAGGAATCATGACAGAGACTAAGGAATATGTCTTAAAGGTCACAGAGCAGCTAGCCAAGAGCCAGGACCAATATATTCAACTCCAACTACTAGGACAGAATTCATACCCAAAGTCCATGCCATATCCTTGAAATGCTGCCCCTTATTCCATCCAGATAAGCAAAAACATAAAGGCCAAAAAGCAACTCAACAATGTCCATTCCTGTCCATTTGTGAGGGGCTGGTAAATCCCCTTGTATGACTTTTACAGCTTCTCAATGTTAAGGGGCATGAAATTTTACACACATCTGAGCAGCCAAAGAAAAGGCAGATGCACCCTTTTTTTCTGCAAGCTCATTTCCTAAAAAAATCATCCCTGGTCCACCATGATGAGATACATTTGATTATGTTTGATGAAAAATGGTTCGGCTGTCCAAGGCAGTTCATATTCTCCTTCTTTGATATTTGGGTAACGAATTCTTCAAATCTTAAACTTACAACTCATTTCTTTACTCAATAACCATTTTGTAAATACAGTAATTATTTTGTCCCAATCCAATTAGACTTCATCTCTTAGTTCTCCAAAGTAAGGACACCGTGGAGAGCTGCATCTTCTTACCTGCAAGGAGGGATGCGCTGGCCTGTACTCTCATCACACTTTGGTACCAAAATGGTGCAAGCAAAGAACATGAGGTACTTGTAACAATTGGTTTGAACAAGTGCAGGAAAGAGAGAGGACTCCCAGCTGATAGATGCTTCTTTCTGAGTCCTGTGCCCGAGGTAATTTGGAAAATTTGTATGATTGTATGGCAAATTCATACACAGTTCCAGCGTGATAAGTTCACATTGGCCTGACAAAAAAAAACACATACATATTTTTAAAATTTCACATGTAAAAACAAACTTTAAAAACCAAACTTGTTTCTTTCTCCTTCATGAGTATAAGCAGGACTAGAATACAAGAAATACAGCATTTTTTATGTACATAAAATGAAGTTGGTTAATGAAGTAACCACCTTATGGCCTACAACAAACCCATCAACTGAGTCTGTGCAACAAACTCCATCTCCCTGATAGATCCTATATTTTAAGAATTATTTGGCTTTGTATATGCCATCTGTTTGCCACCTACCTGTAATCATCTCCTTAAATGGGGGCACACAGCTGCCAAGTACAAGCAGCACCTGCTACTGGCAATGACCTCTTCCCATCTTCCCCATCATACGGACTCCTTTCTCGTCATGGAAGACTGAGCCTATCTGAAGCCAAGAGCCAAGAGCTTCTTCTGGGTCTCCCACACAGGTGCACGATACCAAAGGCTGGGGCCATCCTCAACTGCTTTCCCAGGCCACAAGTAGGGAGCTGGATGGGAAGCAGAGCAACCAGGAAATGAATTGTCACCCATGCAGCATACTGGCGCATGCAAGGTGAGGACTTTAGCCACTAGGCTATTGCACAGGGTCCATTAAATTGTTTCTTACAAGGCCAGAATCCCACACCAGAGCACTCGTTTGAGCCCCACCTGGTACACATCTGATCCAGGGCTCCGCTAATGTACCCACAGAGGCAGTGGAAGATGACCAAAGTACTTGGGGACCTGCAACCCATGTGGGAGACCTGAATGAAGCTCTAGGCTCCTGACCCAACCCTAGCACTGTGGCCATTTGGAGAGGAAACCAGAAAAGAGAATCAAAGATTCTGTCTCTCACTCTTAAAAATAAGTAAAAATACTTTACAGAACCATGAGAAACAGGAGTCAACATAATGGCCCAAATGGCTAATCCTCCACCTCCACGCACCATGATCCCCTATGGGCGCTGGTTCATGTCCCAGCTGCTCCACTTCCCATCCAGCTCTCTGCTTCTGCCTGGAAAGCAGTAAAGGATGCCCCAAGCCTTGGGACTCTGCACCCACATGGGAGATCTGGAAGAAGCTCCTGGCTCCTGGCTTTAGATTGGCTCAGCTGCAGCCATGTGGGGAGTGAACCAGCATATCTTTCCCTCCATCTCCTTTTCTCTATAAACCTGCCTTTCCAATGAAAAGAAATTTACAATAATGAGATCCTTCGGGCAGGTTATTTATTTATTTATTTATTTTGGCATTCTTGGTCCTTGTCTTTCCTTTCTGTACCAGGCATCTAACTTTTTGTCATGACATCTCCTTTGGTTGATTAATACATCATACTAGAAGGATAATTTTCTCTTTAAATAAATGTAGAGTGTATCACTTTTGATTTGGGAGAAGAAAAACTTAGGCGTTTTAGAACCAAGCAAGATGCAAGGATTAGGTAACACTCACATACTGTCTTGTAGATTTTCCTTGAATGTGGCGAGGTTGATAGGACCTTGTGTTTTATTCCCTAAGACTTTTGTCACAGAGCACTAAGATAAACTCTCAGTTGCCAATCTCCATTTCGATGATTTATAATATTAATAAAAGTTTTCTGAGAGCAGCAGACTTGCTTTTGAGTTTGATTTACTGTAGCCACTAGAGGGCGATCGAGTTACAAAAGTTTAAACGCTGATGAAGAACTTGACCTTCGCTAGAAATCTCCTTATAGTCCCTGATCTAGCTGAATCTTTTTCTCTGGTGCAAAAAAAAGCTGATGCGCTTCATGGTGATTAACTTATTCTCTCTATAGTATGCATGATTCCCTATATTTTAACATTTGCTTGAAAATTATTTGACAGTGAAACAAAGGTAAATTTATTAATGCTGATTTTCTTCTACTTGAAAAGTTAGAGAAAGAGGGCAAGGAATGAAGGAGGGAGGGAGGGAGAGGGGGAGGAAGTGGGGGAAGGGGAGAGAGAGAGATCCATCTACTGTTTTAATCCCCAAATACTCTCAACACAGACAGCAGGGCCAGGCCAAACCTAGGAGCTCAGAACTTCATCCAGGTCTTCCCACAGGAGCAGCAGGGATGCAAACAGCAGGGGTGATCCTCCACTGTCTGCCCCATTCCCAGCTATACCATCAAGAAGCAATCAGGATCAAATCCCAAAAGAAGATGCTGGCTTGGCAAGCCCAAACTGCTATGCCACATCTCCAGTCCATGTGACCTGACAACATCTGTTTTCTCACAAGGGAGACGGCTCCCTCCTCACCCACCCCCACACCCCCCAATGAGAAGGGAAGAGAGGAGCTGGTTCTCCAGCTTTTAACCAAATATCTGTCGGGTGCCCATCAAAAGTGAAGCCCTGGGCATAGCCCCTTCCCTGGGCCCTCTTCCCAGCCTAGCCTGATCTGCCCTTTGAGACTCCCTCACTGTTGCCGGGCCCTTCCCTATATGCTTTGCACTGATTGACCCAGGAAGGTCAACAGGCCAAACTGCAGCAAATCCAAGACTTGAGCCCGTCACCCGTTCTTTCAGCCTCTACTTGCTACAGTCTTAACTGACAGGATGTGTTTAAGAAGTCACACTCCAGTGAACTGGGAACCCTCAGATCTGCTTTTAAATCCCCTGCCTCCAGCTGAAGTCAAGGCTAAAGCTTGGTGATTAAAAGTGGACAGAGTACAATATGAAAATACCTGCCAGGGGTAAGAAATTGCTACCAGCAATCAGTCATTACATATTTATCTTCATTTTTTTATTAGAAAGGCAGGGAGAGATTTTACATCCATTGGTTCACTCCTCAAATGCTTGCAGTACAGGACCAAGCTAAAGCCAGGAGCTGGAGCTGAAGCTGGAACTCTGTATATGTAAGGCAAGGACCCAAGTCTCAGACACCATATACTACTGCCTCTTCACATTAGCAAAGGGTTGGATCAGAAGCTGCATAGCCAGACCTTGAACCAGGAAACTGAAGCAATATGGGTGACCCAAGTGTCAACTTAACTACTGTGCCAAATCCTACCCTGCCAAAAGCTAATTCAGACAGAGCCACCTGCTCACACCATGTGAAGCTGTAATGTTGCCACTTCACAATTAACCTGATGGTTCCAAAAACAATTACAGGTCCCCAAAGTTCCTGGAAAGATGAAATAAGAGAACAGACTGCTAGAGTTTGATGGGGCTATTTTGATGAGCTCCCTATTTCCTTGTTGGCTAAAGTTTCCATTTCTGAAACTGCATTTTAAACAGGAATAAAGGGAGTGACGGCCAGAAGAGGGGGCCAAAAAAATAATATATAAGAGCTGATGTTGATTTGAAAGTGATGGTAATGATATCAAGCCATGTAGATTTATGGTCCATTCACAATGACACATTTGTTTCTGATTTAGGTTAATTAAGACCATTTTGGTTCTTTTCTGCTACCACATGCAGTCACTATAAGAGAAAAGGCAAAGATATATTTTGCTGAAGGGATTCCAGCCTTCGATATTTTAACATCACTGCAGCAGAAGAGAGTGAACACAGATCACGATGCGGTGATGGAATCTGTCAGGTGCAGTACTCACTGCAGTTATTCAAACCGGTGTTCGGGTTGCAGAGCGCGCTCCCACCACATGAATCAAGGCAGGGATTGTAGAGGCATCTGGGGTCTCCTTCTTGACATGGAGTCTGACCTACAGAGGGAAAAGGGATGTTGGCTTTCATCATCTGAATTCCTTCCACCAGGATCTAAAGGCTGTCTGTCGGGGCCAAGGAATGGCACAACTTTAATTTCCTTCTAGTTTCTCCTCAAACACTGAACACATGTTGAACGTGCCTGCTAGATTAACTTTCCTGGTGGCTAACCACCATCCACTTAGTGCAAGAAAAATCCTGTAGGAATGAAGGAATCAAAGACAACCCACACCCAAAAAGCAGATGCTTGTTGCTTTTTATGGAGAAACCAGCAATGCTCTTACTCAAGTGTCTACACTTGACTAGCAAACAGGTTCAAGTGATCTGAGGGAGAGAGAGCACACAGAAAGATCTGAGATTCTGAATATTAAATAACACTTATTTATACCTGCATCTAGTCTTCCCTCTAGGGAAAACACTTTCCCTGGTAATAAATAGAGCATCAATGCCAACACAATCGTTTCTCATGGTACAAGTCTTCCACGGCTGTTATCCAAATTTTCCGCTTGTCCTTGGAAACTATCACCAGCCTAACTGTGATGACTCAAAAATGGGGATCTTGTTTCCAAGCGAATGGCAGCGGTAGTGTCAGCCTTTGCGTAATGGCTTTTCCTTACAGTAACTAGAGAGGAAACTGCAGTTCCCATCTATTTCCTGCTCATTCATAGATTAAATAGGAAAGATAATGAATGAGTGCCCATTCTTTCTCCCTCCCTCCTGCACTACAGCCGATTCCTTTCAGACATGTCATCTGAAATTTAAAGACTCTTCCAAGACACTTTTAAATATAAATAAAAGTACGTGTGTTTATATAATCACTCTTATCTACTTTTCAGAGACAAGGTGTATAACATTAGAATCCTGCTCCTTTCCAGTATCTTGCATAACATAACTTTGCTGGAAAGCATTGTCAGTCCTTCCAATCAAGCCAGCAGCCCTCCCAATACATGCACACGCACACACACACATTTCACTCAAGGCAAATCTAAAGTTTGTTTCCATGAGTTTACACTCTTAAGGAAATTTTACAACACGCATTCATTGTTTCAGCAAATACTAAGCATTCCAGAACAAGTCCACAGGACAAACTAAACCCTGAGTATTGAAACATCAAAAAGACTGACCCCCCAAGATGCTACCTGTTCTCCAGAATGTGAGCATTGTTTGCCTGAAGATGCATAGCGGTGGGGGGAGGGGGTATTAACAAGTTCATGATGTACGGATCTCAGTGTCATGATGCAGCTAAATAAATTCCTATTTTATTCCATTTCTCCACTTTCCTTTTGCAGCCCTGTGCCTTAGAAGCAGAAGAGACCAGGGGGAGTTGCTCAAGTTGAATTTTCCAGGCAGATGGGCAAGTTGCAGTGGGAGGGATTGGGCTTCCCAAGCAGAAAAGTAGCCCATGCCAAGGCTTGGGGGAGGAAAGTGTACAAGTCAAAACCATAGAGCTTTAGCTACTGGAAAGCCAAGTGAGAAAGACCTGACAGATGTGCAGAAAGCAGAACCTGCAGGTCTAACTCTGGGGCTGGCACTGTGACTCAACAGGCTAATCCTTCACCTCCAAGTGTCAGATGCCATGTGGGTGCTGGTTCAAGTCCTCTCTGCCCCATTTCCAATCCAACTCCTGATTATCACTTGGAAAAGTAGAGGAGGTTGGTCCAAGTCCTTGGGACCCAGTACCCAGAGAGAGAAGAGACTCCTGACTCCTAGCTTCAGATCAGTTTAAAAAAAAATGTCTAGGGCTCAGTGTGGTAGCCTAGTCTTGCAAGTGCCAGGATCCTATATCAACGCTGGTTCTAATCCTGGCAACCCCATTTCCCATCTAGCTCCCTGCTTGTGGCCAGGGAAAGCAGTTGAGAATGACCCAAAGCCTTGGGACCCTACATCTGCGTGCAAGACCTGGAAGAGGCTCCTGGTCTCCTGGCTTCAGATCGGTGCAGTTTCAGCCATTGTGGTCACTTGGGTTGTGAATCATCGGACAGAAGATCTTTGTGTCTCTCCTCCTATCTGTGTATCTGACTTTCCAATGAAAAAAATATAAATCTAAAAAAAAAATGTCTAACTCTGCAGCAGAATCTGAAGCCTTGGGAGAAGTGGGCCTGCTGCACTGCTGAGCTCTGTCCATTAGCACAAGTGTCCAATCCATGCTCAAAGTCCTTGTACCACGCTCTTCTTCATCTGCAGCTGTTTCATCACAATGACATTACTCCTTCCTTTCTGAGATGCCCAACTCCTATTTGTTAATTCCATCTAGTCCAAAGATCTGAGATCCAGTGCCTCTTTCTCAGGGAAGCTGGGTCCCAGGCCCTTAGCCAGCAGGTACACACCATAGCAGGCTGAATCTTCCTTCACAACCATGTTCCTTCATGGGTGAGGACCGGATGGCAGAACCACTTGCAGCATGCCCATCTTCCCAAGAATCCTACTGTTCCAACACCACATTTATTACCACTGAACTTCCAGCAAATGCACACATACTGACACCATATTTTTAAGTCACAGTCATTAAGTAAATATCAAAGCACATTTTGGCTTTTTCAGCTATTGTATCATAGGATTTTCTTATACCTCACATGCACAAGGAAAAAAAACCTACAAATCTTGACATTTCATAGTGAAGAATCCAAAAAAAAAATAGATTATACAAAGTTGTATAGGAAGAACACAATTACAAACAATTTGGTCCAGAGAGAGGTGCTTAGCTGACAAGCACACAGCTGGACAAGGGGTTTCTTCCAGATTGTTTTTTTTTTTTAAGATTTATTTATGTTAATGTCAGAATTGCAGAGAGAGAGGGAGAAAGATCATCCTTCCACTGGTTTACTCTCCGTCTGGCTACAACAGCCAAGACTGGACAAGGCCAAAGCTGGAGGCTTTTTCCAGGTCCCCCATGCAGGTGGCAGGGCCATCTTCTGTTGCTTCCCTAGGCCATTAGCAGGGTGCAGATTCAGAAACAGAACACAGATGCAAGCCAGTGCCTATATGAACTGCTGGCATTGCAGGGCGGTGGCTTTCCCCACTATATAACAATGTCAGCCACTTCTTCCATGTTTTGAAGTTGATAAATCTCTCTTGGTATATTGTTTCTAAGTACTAAGTCTATGGTTTAAAATGTGCTGAGGTCACACAAATGCTAGATCATTTTACACAAGAAATGGCCACAATATTAAGAGCATTCTTACCACATGCCAACTCTAGAAAGTAGTCAACATTATTCTGAATTTGCAGTCACAGAAATTGAGTGCAAACAGGTGAAGCCACTTGTCTAAAGTCAATCAGATAAGTAGCTAAGCCAAGGTCTGAACCAAAAGTGCAGCAATGCCCCAGCTACATACTTGACAACTATGATGGGCCTGTGCCACATCTACAAATCGAGGTCTAGGTTAGTTCTAGGGCTCTGCCTACACAGAGCACCTCAGACTTAGGGACCTTAACACAGTGGGTAGAACCTTTGTTTACACACACAGAATCATGTCAAAAACCAACTTATTTGATTTACTTTGAGTTTCTTGAGTTTTATACACAGACCTCACATGTCTTCAAGAATCTGCAAATTCATTGCTTGCTCATGTGAGGTATTAAACCACTTCTCTCAACATGGTTATTTGCGGAAGCTGTTCCATCTAATTTCACAAGCCACTTCCTCCTAATTGGAACCTGATCTCATTTCATTGGATATTCTACACTTAACTTTTCTCTTTACCCTAAGACAGTTAATGAATTCAACCACACTCTCTCAAAATTTCCTTCTGCCCTGTTTCCTTAGGAACAGTCTCATGGCATCTATTGCTTGAGAATTGGATTTCCCACAAGAGAGGCTGACCAAAGCTGTGCAGCCCACTAAATTAGGCAATCTGGAATTATTCATGTGGCATTAGATTATTTTAAAGAGTTTGAACTTTCCCCGGGGGAGAAGTCCACCAAGAGCCGAAGGTCCCAGGACCTTGGCACACACTCACTGTCACTGCAGTTCTGCTCGTCGCTGCCATCCTTACAGTCCTCATCTCCATCACACCGGAAGCTGCCCGGGATGCACTGTCCACTTCGGCATTCCACCAGGCCTTGGCTGTGACAGGCTAGGAGAGGACGGAAGAGCATGCATTGAAAGATTCTTCCAGCCGGAAGGTCATTAAAACGATTCTTATTTATCAGACTTCACCAAGACAGGAACTGTTGTGCATACACAAATGAATGGATAGAACGGGGAGTGCAATTTTTTTTTTATCAATACTCCCTCTCATTAAACACATTTATTTTTTGTTAACTTCTTCCAAATAATTGTACAATTGTTCTTAGTGATGGTACTAGTGATACCATGAACAATATAAAAACTGCAATTCATAAAGAGCTTAAACGGCTGAACCTCTGCTAGTCTCATGCTGTTCATGTCAAATCTTCACAAAAAGCTCTTGCAAGAGCAGACTTAACATATTTGAAAAAAATAAACTGTGCTGCACTACACATTTACTGTCATTTCACTTGCCATCATCCCTAAAACAATGCAAGATAATCACTACTTGCACGGCACATACATTATATCCATTGTTAAAAAATAAGCTAGAGGTGATTTAAGGTGGAGAGGAGGGTGTATTTAAGTCACGTGCAAACACTAGGTCATTCTATACAAGGAACTTGAACATTACAGATGATGCTCCCCACAGAGAGGCCTGCAACCAACTCCCACACACACTCAAGGAAGGCCGAATACCCACTGTTCTACTTTTATTAGATGCCAAGAGATGACATTAAAATGCAGTTCATTCAAATATGCATGAAATCCATCTTATTAACTCAGGCCAACTTGCTCTTTTTTCACATATAATGACTGTTTTAAAAATCATTTTTGTTATTGCCAACTGAACACACATTTTCTTGGGGAGCACAGTGGTCAGTAACTATACTTCTCATTATTAGTTTGGTCAAAAAGAGCCACCAAAAGATTTTTGCAAGAGGTTGTGAAATAATTACTGTCACATGTTTGTGCAACAGCAGGAGAATTACAGGTGTGTCTCTGGTATTTCTCCCTTTGTTTTCTCACAAATGGTCCCTAAGAACATGTCTGGTGGATCCTGCAGGGATGTTTGGCAAGTCCTATTTCCTTTACAGAGCAAACACTGCCAACTCTGGCAATGGTATCCCTTCTGCCAAGTCACGAATACAGACACACACCTGACTGGCCACATCAGCCCAATGGAACTGGAAGTTCTTACAGATGTGGCACCAACCAACACACAGTGTTCTAATCACACTACTCAACGATGTCCATTATTATCATTATAGGCTAGAACCAAAATAATGCACAAGAACCTTTTCCTGTGAGTGCGATTTGGACAATAAACCTTGTGTATAATCTTCTACCTTGGGACAGTTTATACAAGCTGAAATGAGAAAAGAAGCAACATGAGAAACTGAGATACTCACAGCAATTAACCTCATCGGACTTGTCCACACAGTCATGGTCTCCATCACACACCCACTCAACTGTGATGCAGCGCCCATCCCCACAGCGATGCTCCTTGGTGGGGTGGCAATCTGGAGGAGAGGAAAGCAGGGAGGATGTGGAGAACCAGCAACCAGCAGCTCTGGGTGAAGCATCTGTTCCCACTGGCCGTGTAGCTCCAGTAAGATCTCTAAAAGGGTCCAACCTACGGTAAATGCCACCCCCTTCAAAGCCTGAGCCCCGTGGTGGAGAGACGTGTCTGCTTTTCAGATAGATGCTAGCTCTTCCAGCTGCCTGAGAGGCAGACGTGGCTCCTTCCACTGCTGTCTTCCATTTCCTTTAGTCTTTGTTGTCCTTCCTTATCAGAAACTGGAGAGGTTTATGCTGAGTCAAAGTAGTAGCACCTGCATTGCACAGGTAGCAAGCCAATTTGATGTATCTGACAGCTTCTGTGTTTCTAAGAATTATGGCTTAACCCCTCTGGTAGCTGAAAAGGCAATCTCTCCTCACCCCATTTCTCATGATGCTAAGATTGGGCTTTTTAAAAATGGAATATTTTAATTTATAACTCATTCAAGAGCAGCTCTGTAGAATCAACCTAAAATATGTATGGTGATTTTATGATTCTTTAGACAGGCTTTAGACTCTGTCTCAATTTATGTGTTTCAGGGTTAGGGAGCACCAACTGATCAGTTTCCTCTCACAAGCTGCTTTGTCATGAGAAATGATGTAACTTGAATATATAAAGCCCTTTAAGAAATGTATGTGAGGGGCGTGTGGCTCAGTAGCCTTGAGGCTAAAGTCGTCACCTTGCACATGCCGGGATCCCATATGGGCACCGGTTTATGTCCCTGCGGCCCTGCTTCCCATCCAGCTCCCTGCTTGTGGCTTAGGAAAGCAGCTGAGGACAGTCCAAAGCCTTGGGATCCTGCACCCGTATGGGAGATCCAAAGAGGCTCTGGGCTCCTGGCTTTGGATCAGCTCAGCTCCAGCCATTGTGTCCACTTGGGGAGTGAGTCAATGGATGGAATATCTTCCTCTCTCTTTCTCTCTCTCCTATTCTCTGTATATGTGTTTGTGAATAATAGATTCAATAATGAGCAAGTATCATGTTGCAGGGACATGCCTCTCAAGGAGCGTTTTGGAACAGTAAGCTGAGATATGGGGTCTGCCTTTGGCACCGAGCTGAAATTGCTGTGTGGGACACCCACATCCCAGATCAGATTGCCTGGCCTGAGTCCCGGCTATTCCATCTCCCATCCAGCTTCTTGCTAATACACACTGCAGTTAGGCCCCTGCTAGCTTCAAAGGCGTTAAGTTAACTAGGATCCTTCTTCCCACACACTAACTGTCCCTGCCTCACTGCACTGACCCGTCCAGCTCTCAAAACCACATGCACTGCTCTCAAGTCCCCACAGTAAGTTCACTGATAAAAGGAGCAGGGTGACATCTCTCTCAATCCTTTTTGCAACTACAAATTGCGCAGTGTAATTATTACAATTCTCCACCACATTTGGTTACTAGACCAGTCAGTCCCCCAAGATAAATCACATCTATCTGGCCTGGCCCAAGGCATACATCATACATCCACACTAAGTGTTGTCATGGAGGAAGCTGGCTGGCACTCTCAGACACTACTAGCAAGTTCCCCAGCACCGGGCTAGTTCTGACACCTTGTTCTGAGATGTGCTTTCACAACCATCAAGATTCTCCTGTACTGGGCACTACTGGGCATCATTTTCCCAACACCCATCCTCATCCAGGCCTGTCCTTCTGTTCAGATTACACAGCCCTTCTGTGGGCCAATAAAACACTTTCTAAAGACATAAAGCAAACCACAAAACCCCAAAGGAGGTAAATGAGCAAGAGCTGCTGGTTTTAATTCACAACATGACATTCCAAGTTGAACATGGCTCTGTTAATGGTCCGTTTCTTCTTTAAAAAGATAATAGCATTTATACATAAAGTACCTGTGCAGCTCTCACCCTGTGTGCAGGTGCTACACAAACACAACAAAGGAATCAGGCATAAACAATATACCAGCAAAATTTTGCTCTGAAACTCACATCAAAACATAAGCTACTGGCTCTAATCAGTGGAGAAATAGAACATTTATGAGAAGAAAAACATACAAACATTTTAGCCACCTTCATCCAGGCAGCCCACATCCCATTCTAGAGTGCATCGATTTGATTCCTTGCTACAGTCCTGATTACAGCTCCCTGCCGATCTGTATGCTGTGTGGTAGCAGGGGATGGTTGGAGCAGTTACATCCCTGTCACCCATGTGGGAGACCTGAATTAAGTTCCCAGCTCCCAGCTTGGACCTGGTCTAACTCTAGCTACTGCAGGCAGTGGAGGTGTGGGACAGGTGAACCAGTGGATGTGAGGGCATTTTCTTTTTCTCTCCATCCATCATCTCTTTGTCACTCAACTATGTGTAAAAAAAGAGATCAAGTATTTTAATTCAACCCCAAATTGCTGTTTAAAATGAGTCACAAGTTATTGCTGATAAATTTGAGTAACTTTAAAGCCGAAACCTCAAGGGAATAATGCAACTTACCGCAGTCCCGCTCATCGCTCAGGTCCCCACAATCATCATATCCATCACATACGAGGCTGTGATTCAGACACTTGCCTGTGTGGCAGTGAAATAGGCCCTCCCCACAGGCTATGGAAGGAAGAGAAGCCACCATGAATCAAAGCAGTAATCAATCATGGCAAGAAAACTCACGTTAACCTGATCCGCTCCTGGACATCGGGGCACAGAGACCCTGCCTTGCCTAAGCCTGCGCTACAACCACGACTGGGACCAGCTCCTCTCCAGCCAAATGCTTTTATCATTTCCTGGAAGTTTCCACCCAACATTCAACTTGATGTCATGTGAAACCTTACATTCTTTCAGAATCAGTATTTCCAGCAGAGGGTAAATTGTTCTTCCCTAAAAAAAAAAATGTTTCAAGTAAAAAGTCTGTGCTTGTCAATGGGAAATTTATTTAAATATTCCAATTATATAGCTATCGCTCATTCACATAAACCTGACTGCTTCCAAGAGTCGAGTGTTGTATAGCACCATCCTCGTGTAAGTGTGACACTCACACTGCAGCGGCAAGAAGCAAGGATGCGTGATCTCCAGAGGCTGATGGCTTAATACGGAACTAAGCAACACCCAAGGCAATGTTCCTCAATGATAAGAAAATATGTTCTTACACTTGGCAAAACCGCAACTCCTATTCTAGGTCTGACATCTATTAGCTGTGGGAATTTTAGTTTATCACTCAGCCCTAATGTCTGTGACCTAATCTATGAAAGTGCAATGAGAACAGCTACTCAATAGGGTTTGTAAGAACACCGAATAAAACCATGGAAGTCATTCAAATGGTAGACAAACATGCTTCCCACAAATGATATCAAACACACAAAAACATGCTATCTGATATTCACCTCAAATCCTACACCAAAATTTACTCAAAGTGGATCATGGACTTAAATGTAAAAGTGGGGCCCAGAGTGATAGCTTAATGGTTAAGGTCCTAGCCTTGAACGTGCTGCCCAGAATCCCATATGAATGCCGGTTCTAATCCTGGTGTCCCTGCTTCCCATCCAGCTCCATGCTTGTGGCCTGGGAAAGCAGTCGAGGACGCCCAAAGCTTTGGGACCCTGCACCCGCGTGGGAGACCCGGAAGAGGCTCCTGGCTTCGGATTGGCTCAGTTTCAGCTGTTGCGGCCACTTGGGGAGTGAATCATCGGATGGAAGATCTTCCTCTCTGTATTTCCTCTCTGTATATCTGCCTTTCCAATAAAAATAAATAAATCTTTTAAAAAATAAATAAATGTAAAAGTGAAAACTGTGAAGCTTCTAAAAGGGAAAAGAGCGGGGCGGGGGGGATCTGACTCAGATTAAAACAATCATAGGACATCGGAAGCACAATAGAAAAAATAAATTTTTTTAAAGTTAAAATGCCCGTGATATGAAACATATCTACTAAATAAAGACAAGCCACATCATAAAACATACGAGGAAATTTTGAGGCCAGTCTGTAACATTCCCTAAGACAGGGGCAATTCCAGCACAAACGGGTAGAACTACATTGAACAGAAAGTGTCAGTGAAAGACAAACAAGGAAACTCATGAAAAGCTGGTTAACATTATCAGTCTTTTATCAAAGGGAAATTAAAACCAGAGTGAACACACATCCTCTAGACAGCTGCTATCAAAAAGACAAATAATATGAGGTATTAGCAAGAATGCTGATGAGTTGAAACTCATGCACAGCCAGTGAAAACACAATATACTGCCACTCTGAAAAGCAGGCAGCTTCTTGAACGTGAACTATAGCCTTTCTATACAATTCATTAATCCCACACGTAAGAATCTGCCCAAGTGAATTAAACGCACAAAAACTCCCATGTGTGAATTTTCACATCAGCATTACTTATTATAGCCAAGCACCACAAGGAAGCATGCTTGCTCTCTGGCGAATGGGACAACTAAAACCTTATCCAATGGAATAACATCCAACAACTGAAAAATCAAACTAATAGAACTAATAAAACATACAGCATTGATAGTTCCCAAATGTGTTGTGGTAACTGGATAAGAAGAGATAAAAAAGGATGGCATTATACAACCAATAAAAAAAATATTCCCAGAACAAAATTTAGAGACAGAATTCAAAAGAGTGGCTATACTGGTCAAAGGGTGGAAATAGAGACCAAGTCTAAACGGGCTGGTGAAAAACTCAGGGGGGAGAATCTACCAAAAGGTATAAACCTTGATTATATGTACACTTGCTGTACCACTTTAAAAATTGAAAAGCATTTTTTGAATGCTTTCATGGAAGTCACTTTCCTAAAAAGAACTGAACACTTTCAGAATCCCATCATTTTAGGAACGAAGAGTCATCGTTAGACTGTGTACCAAAGTGAACGTAACAGACACAAGTGGGCATAAAGTCACGTTCACACAAAGAACTTTGCAGTGCTTTTCACCTTACCTTTTCCAGTCTGCATAACCTTTAAGCGAGGATGGCCATCATAAGGGAAGGTACAAATTGAAGAACTAATTGATCCACTTATCACCTGATCAGTACTGTTTCCTCCCATCAGCAGAGGGCACTTGCTCCCCATCCTGTACCACACGGAGAGCCAGGGCTGCAGTGTTGAACCAAGTCTAGACGGGGATGTCATTGTTTTTCTAGATATTGGAGATCTGGGGATTATTTTCTTTTTAGTTTATTTTTTTAGATCTGGGGGTTATTTTAATGACCACATACACACACACGCTACACTGTTGAGTATTTTTGATTGCCTTTGTTTTCATTCCAAGTGCACTTCCTAATGACTATGCTAACTTGATCATGGAGCGAACAGCACACACATTCCCCCAGAGGCGGGGGTGGGAGCTAGTAGCAGACCTCAAGTCTCACAAGTTAATTTCTTTTGAACCAGTACATGCCACTTTCTAAGATGTACTTATGTAAAGTGAACACATTTCATGTATTTCCCAATGCTGATTTAAGGAGCACAGTGCTAACTCCCACCTCGCCTTTTCTCCTGCTCTTCATTTCCACCCATTCCCTCCTCTTTCCCAATTTTCACATATTTTAGTATGCTCAGGAATATAAACAGCTAGTATGCTCAGGAATATAAACAAAAGTGGTAAACCGAAAAAAAATTGAATCCTCTAATGTCAACTTCACTCATTATATATACTATTTTTTCTTATCCATCACGGATCAGGAAAAATTTGGCCTTTTTCTTTTAGGGACTAGCTTACTTCAGTAAGCATAATGGTTTTCAATTGCCTTCATTTAGCTATAAAAAAGTTCATTCATGGTGTACACGTGCCCCATTCTATATCCAGTCATCAGATTACATCTGTTGATTCCACTTCTTAGCTATTATAAGCTGAGTTGTTATAAACAAGGCGGTGCAGAAAACTCTCGTGCTAATTTTGCCTCATTTGGATAAACTCCCAAGAGTAGGATGGCTTGGTCATACAGTTTCAGGTTTCTGAGAAACCTTCACCCTGGCCTCAATAGTAGTTATCCTAGTTTAGATTCCCACTAACAGTGGATTAGGGTACCATTTCTGTATGATAGCTGTTCTAACTTGGATGTGAAAATGCCCTGCCATTTTTGTTTGCATAATTTTTAATAGTAAGACAGAGAATCACATTCTCCTCTTAGAATTTGATTAATAAGAGAACACAAAAATTTCCAAAAGTTTAGTGTCCTCTTGGAAGCCCTTTCTGAGCTTGTAATTCACACTAAACATTTCATTGGCAATATATTTAAAATGATGCTCTTAGATTTTATAAAAGATAACAGGAGCATTTTTTTAAAAAGAATATCGTTCGGGCCCGGCGCGGTGGCGCAAGTGGTTAAAGGTCCTCACCTTGCACGCCCGGGATCCCATATGGGTGCCGGTTCTAATCCCGGCAGCCCCACTTCCCTTCCAGCTCCCTGCCTGTGGCCTGGGAAAGCAGTCGAGGAAGGCCCAAAGCTTTGGGACCCTGCACCCGCGTGGGAGACCCGGAAGAGGCTCCTGGCTTTGGATCGGCATAGCACGGCCATTGCGCTCACTTGGGGAGTGAATCATCGGATGGAAGATCTTCCTCTCTGTCTCTCCTCTCTGTATATCCGCCTTTCCAATTAAAAAAAATAATAATAAAAATAAAATCTTTAAAAAAAAAAAGAATATCGTTCACACAAGTGCAACTTTGCACTGTTAGCACTTACTTGGTTTTGAGTCATTTTCACAACTTAGGTAATAAGTTAGCTGCAAACAACTTGTTATTTCCCCAAGGTCTGAATGATTTGTAAACACCCAAAACCTTAAACAGAGGCACACACATAGCAAATGGCAAAGACTACATTGCACCTTTTATTGGACTAAATGTTTGTTTGAGTTGAAATGAGAGGTTGTCAGCGCAATTTAGGACCAGCACATCCAAATTTGCAAAAGCTGCCTGCTGTGATTCTCTTACTCAACACAAGCATAATTTTGCACGACCTCAGGTAGATGCTTTTTCAGATGCTGCACTTTTTTCTGAAGGAGTTTAATATACAATGTTTTTTTTCCAACATTCTTGCACATTAATATTTACTTCCATTTGACATCTAATACACAGTTAAGCCTGTAGCCGCCAATTATCACTAGTTCAAGCGAGAAACTAAAAGCCAGAGATGCCCTTTTTCACCAGAGGGTTTAAATCATTTTGTGCAATCTCTAGGTCCAGGAATGCACTGCCTCGCTGGTACTCTGCTCATGAATTGCAGAACAATGCAATCTGAGTCCTCTGGACTCCCTGGGTGTTTTGCTATTGCCTGCCCCCTCTAGAGGAAAATTTCTCAACTGCAGTTCTGTTGGAATTTTGAACCAGGTGGCTCTTGGTTGCAGGGATCTGCTCAGTGCAGTGGAGCTCCTTCAGCAACTCCTCTGGCCTTTCCTACCTGATGCCAGTAGTACTTCTCCCCACTACCAATTTTGTGGCAGCAAAGCAGTTCGCCACACATTGCAAAATGTCTCCTGGACTGTAGCAGACCACTGTTGTGCAGTACAGAAACATCACCTGTGTATAAGGTCAGCTTCCAGCTGGTTTCCATCAGTGCCTCCCATCAATCCAACTCTTCTACCTACAGAACTCAGTGCCACAGCGCTGCCTGCTCACACCAATCTGTCTGGTTTTGTGACACTCCTCATGCTACAGGGCTTTAAAAGATAGAATTTTAGGGCTTCTGTGTTTATATGCTATTTTTCCTGAAAATTCCATGAAGACATAAAGTATGTGCTGATGGGCTTTCTAATTTACAATTATCTAGAACCTATTTCACATAATGCAGGAATTCAAGCATAGTCAATGATCTGTTGAGCTCAATATTATCAGAGAGCCATTATGCATAATGTAAATTCTGCAAACATTTGAAACTTCTTCCTTTTAGTGGTAAGCGGGATCTTTATTATTTTGATGGAACTCCTTCTAGAATTTAACCTGTATTCTTAGCTTGGTTAAAAAAAATTATAGTAGATAGGCTTGTTTGTTGACTCAGAAATTGATATTCCAAATGATATTGCCATAGTGTACTGTTCCGTTTGCTACCTTTCAGCATTGCTGCTGACCTGCTCATGACTTCCAGGGGTCACCCAGGAAATGAGGGATTCTGGGACTGAAGGAAGAATAAGGACAATAACCACCTATACTCTTGAGAATCACTGGATTTTCTTCAATTCTTCACATAGTGGAAGGTTAAGCTTGTTGCCATAAAACAAACAGAGTATGTCACTGTAAACATTAAAAGAAAAATAAAGAAAGGAGGAGGGAGGGTGGCGGCATGGGTGAGAGAGAGGTTAAGATGGAGAATACCCTATTCTCCTAAATCTGTATACAGGATACCTGCCAGACCAGGTATTTCAACCAAGCTTATCCCTAACCAACAGCAAACGATCTCCAATAGTACTTGATGATGATTTTATGCATTCATATTTGGTGGCACCTGTTTTCTTGGGACAATGGTTTTGAGGGGTTTTGTTATTATTGTTTGGCTTAAAAGTATGTTTGCTAAGTACCTGCTTTGAGCCAGGCATTTTTCTAGTAAATGGTACTAGAACTGAAATGTGAAGAACACTAGCAATGAAACAGACACCAAACACCTTCTGGATCAGTGATTTCCAATCCAATCTGCTTGTCCCTCAAAACTAACTTGGGAGCCTTGTGGAAGTTCTACTTGCCTAGGAACTCCCACAAGACCAAGTGAGTCAGGGCTTCCTGGACAGGCCGATGAGCAACTGGCCTTCCTGCCAAGCAAAGTCAGGGTTAGAGAAGTACTCTGACCACAGTTGCCAATCCAGAAATGTTTCATTTTCCTCATTTTCAAAATATTTGTATTTTACCACAATTGTCCTATGTAATGAAATTTTTTTGCATTCAAATACAAGATTAGAGAAGGAAGAGTCAGCTATGTCTAAAGTGCTGCTGTGAGGGTTACTCTCAAAGCCTAACAGAGCATCTGAAGCAGTTCAATCCTTCCCTGCCCTAAGACTGATGAAAATGGAATCATTCGCTGAAGCTCAACTTTCATGGACAAGTCGAAGGCAGCAGCAAGTTTGAAACCATCCAAGGCTGGGTTCAAATCTAGTACTTGGAATCTGGCAAGCTTGCTCATCACCCTGAAGCCCAGCTCTGTATTTCACAAGCAGTGAAAAATAATATTGCCTCGGTTGGCAATTCAGTCACACCAAGGAGGCAAACCCATCTTGCACAGTTGAACAATTCATAAAGAACTTGCTTATCCATCTTCTTTTGAATACAGTTACAGAAATTAGCAGGCTGAAACACTCTGTAAACTACTTCACTTGACCTCAATTTTATAAAAGCAGACAACCCCGGAGCTAGAGACCATTTTTGTATTAAATCCAGGGATCCACCATCCCATCTGTGGGCCCTCCCTTTTGTCTGCTGCCAGAACCATAGGAACTGGGCACTTTCTTTGGCCCTTTACTGGGAATGCACCCCCAAACTTCCTTTTCTTCATGAGTATCTGAGAACTGCACTAACGCTTTGATTTACATGGTCTTTCACAGTTATCAAGGGGGTCTTACACATGTTCATGAAAACACATGAGAAAATTAAGCATAGATTTTATTTGTTTATGCCAAGATAAGCTTATTCCTGGATTCTGTTTTCCATGAACTTTTTGAAGTCCCTTTGAACTATTCTTTCAGCTCAGGGTGGTGACAATACAAGCATGGCACTTTTCAGAAACACTCATTTGAAATGCCACACATGGAATGTTCCAGCTCAGGGTCAGATGTCCCCGGAAGGTCAGAAGCAACTGTGCACTTGGTATCTCACCAAGCATTTCCATAACGTTTTCTAAAGAATGCATTTTCTCATCAATTTGGAGGTGTGTTCATGGGAGAAGCTCCTATTGATCTTCCTTAATAGACTCTCAGTTGCTGGGGCATCGCTTAATCCCCCGTAGAACAGTAATGCATTTTTATTTTGTTGCTGACTGCTTCATATTCCACTTTAGCAAATGCAGCAAGGAAGATGCACTTAGTGAAATTCTCAGTACAATGGGGGAAACATGATGAACCCCATGTTGATCTAGTACAGGAGCTAGAAGCATGACTCAGAATCTGAATGTCACAACATGAACTATGATGGGAAATAAGCAAGAGATTCCACTACAATTCCCATCAATTAAATACAATGCTGTTAAAATTCCCCCTTGTAGCTGTGTATAGGTTTTTGCTAAGTCAACAACATCCATAAATATCTCGTAAGACTATTTTGTGCAAAAATGACATTAGGAATTTTCCTGAACACTAAATTCTAAGTTGTGAAAAAACAAGCATCTTACTGAAAATAGATCTTTACATATATGTAACAATTAAAATGTCTTGTGAAGCTAGATATTACACAACATAAACATATAAGTAAAGGTTGTTGATCTCTTTTTTAAACTAAAACATTTATATATTGTAACTCTTTAAGAAGTAGATCTGATAGAACGCAATTTGCAAAAACTTTTCCGAAGCATTTTCCAAGATTCAGGTACTATGGATCTCAAGTTAGGAAACAGCGACCTGAAGGGCATCATGGTACACGAGATTTCACAGCATGCTCACCAAGGAGCATCCTAGCCCTTCAGACAGAAGGGTTGGCTCACTGCCCAATAGACAAGAGGAATTTCTCCATTAAGGTCAGCAACCTGGCAGTTCCCTGCAGGAATAAAACACACTTCTTCCTCTCTCACTAGCTATGGCTATTTAGACAGCCATTAAAAAAAACAGCAATTAAAACAATTGCATATACGCCTGTTTTGAATACAAACCCTGCAGTATAATTCTTAACAGCAGTTTTTCCCTTCTATCTGGGGCATCATTGCAAAGCCATCTGAAACTTGAATCTATAGAGGACAAACAAGTGGTTCATTCAAGTCCCAAGGATGAACAACAAGTCAATGAAGAAGTCAATCAAGGATATTTCAAGCTGACTCTACCAACTAGTGGATGTGTAACACTTAATGTTGTGCACTAGCTTCAGTTTAAAGAAGCATAAGCAAACCAGAAGCTTAGCATCTGCTGTGTCATCCATGCTAAGAATCATTAGGGTGAACACTTTTCCTATAAAAACACTCTTTGGGTGGAAACATTAACCTTAGTACTCAAAGTTTTAAAAACAAAATCCTCCCGCATACATAATAAACCAAAAACCTTCTCACCCTTTTTAAGACCCTTTCAGCAAAGACTTCACTTCCTGGTCTATTCCAATGCAACTGGGCACTGTTGCATTGGTTCATAATAATGCCAGGCCTCTGAAAGGTGTGCAAACACTGCCATCCCTCTGGGAACAGACAAACATGTTGGCTGACTTTATAGAGACAAACCAAGAGAGGTTTGCGCAAGCACAAGTTGGTTGTCAGGATTTGACAATGGGAGAGCTCTGGTTTCTAGGCTCCTGGATTGCATCCCTGTCCCCCCAGACAAACCCCAAACAGCCTGTCACATACTGCAATGCGCCTCATCGCTCCAGTCATCACAGTCATTGTAGCCATTGCACTGGAGTTTCTTGGGGACACAGATTCCACTGGCACACAGAAAGCTCTCACCCCCTCCGCAGAGCACTGGAAAAAGAGGAAAGCAGAAAATGAGGTCATTAAAAGCCTTCTTTACTCTTCTGCTGATACTCAACAAGTTTGTTTTCCAAATTCCTTGCTTCCTTGTCACAGACTTTTTTTTTAACCCTCTACAAAAATAACTGTGAAATTACCTGGGAATGACACAAACAATGCCTGCATGTGAAAGGCAGAAGTGAACCTACCAAGGGGTATGCAGAGCCAGGCCCTCCATGGTCAAAACCCACACATGCAGCCTCTCAGTTGCTATACAAGTTGGGTTGGAAAAAATAGGAGTATTTTTCCTGATGATTGAAAATTATGTCACAGTGAAGTGCTACTAATTGAACAAACACTTTTTGAAAACCTTTCCTAATAAAATGCTATTCTGTGGTGGCACAGAGGAAATTAATAAAAACAGCACCAGTCAGCTGATGCATACTGAAAACATAAGCCTGGAGACCCCATGCCCTGTGCCTCAAGTGCACGGACCTGCCTTAATCAAAACGCCAGTTAAAATGTCAACCTCTGTTTTGGCATAAGGAACATGAAATGACTTTAATTAATGATGCTTCTTGGTTCTTTCTTTTTTTTTTCCTTAACACATTTGCATTCTGATACATTGTGCTTTTAGAATTATAGCATGTTTCAAATTTCAACAAATATCCAACTGATTTAAAACTTGGCAATAAATTTAAGGTAAAAAAAAAAACCCAGAAACATTTTCCAAGGTCAACCACCTAAGATAAGCCAGTTCAATGAAACGGTGTTAAAAGCATCTTAAGTATTTGGTAATATGTACCTTGTTAAATGTGTACAAACTTTGGCTCAGCAAAAGAAAATTTCATAAAGAAAATCATCTTGAACATGTGAAGATTTGTCTTTAAGAATATTCAGTTAACTGTTTTGTTTGTCAAGAAGATATTGTTAAATAATGACCACATAATAGCAGGGGACAGGATAAAAACCTTTCAGTACTTAATAAGAAATACTGTATCAGTAACTGAAAAGCACATTGTAGAAAATAACTCTGACCCCAAATTCAACAGTTTCAGGGAAAAAACAATTCTAAAAGCATAATCTGGTAGGCAGAGGGGTATATCAACCACTACCTGACTTTCCAATGGAGCAGCCATAAAAACAAAAAAAGTATCATCAATGGATTCCTTTTCAATTATATCAAGGACAACAGAGTTTCAGCTCACTAAATACTAAGACCTAGTTGGCTTGACATGTTTGTTATAATGCAATGGTAGTATTATGAGAAAGATCAAAATATAAACAAAAGTTTTGTGATAGGCTACAATTTCAGTGTCTAAACTAAATTACAAGTTGTGGCCTTTCATTGCCTAAGACTAAATTTCACCAGAGCATTTTTATAAGATTCCCTATCACGAGTTTAGAGGAAACCACAAAGAAGTAACTTATTCTACTATGAGACTGATTCTGTGTGGTTCATACTGGAGGGTCCAAAAATTTGCTGCATTAGAGCAGCTCTAGCGCACACAAGGGTTAGTGCATTCCCCACGCAGGGCTCTTATCCATTCATCAGAAAATAAGCTGAAACCTCCTCGTTCTGTAGCTTCTACCTTCTAGTTTCATGTTTAGCATCTTATGGATAACTCCAGTGAAGCCATGTGCTATGTAATGGTCCAATGTACGTGATCAAGTGTCACACATGGCACTGCTCGCACAGCTTTCCCTGCTCACACTGCCTTCTTGGTAAACTCAGCAGAAAGCAACTTCCTCAGTGGAATGCCTCTTCTGGAGATGTGGTCTTAGGACTTTAGCCTTCATTCTTTGGAAGCCCGTACTTCCATTAACCAGTACTACTTTCATAAAATTATACCCTTATTTAATTTCTTTATTTCTTCTGGACAAGTGTTCAGAATTTCCACTTAACTTGCATAAAACTTTCTAATTCATGAAGTGCTTCAGACAAATCTTACTTGAGTCTTCTGAAAGGCTCATGAAGTAGACAAGCAGCTATTTATCCTTTGGCATCTTACAGAGAGGAATTGGTATGCCATTGGGTTAAGAAAGCAAGAGAACAAAGCCACAGAACTAGCGAAAGGTGAAAAATGACCAAGAACCCTGGGGTCAAGGCTCACCCCAATGCTTCCCAGCTCACCCACTCCCCTGCCCCTGAAGACAACCGTGTCAGCAGCTGATACGAGGCCAGTTTGAGAGAACCAAGACCAAGCCAAATTTCCAGCTCAACACGTGTTTTGAGAGAAAATATTAATATGCATCCTTCAGGTACAGGAGACAGATGAAATTCCATGCCAGTTCTAGGCTTTGGGGAAACAGTCTAACACAGAGCATAGCAAGTGTCTGCAGAGAATTTAACAATTCCATTGGCATATCATCCTCCAGTAGTCTGAGTTCACACTTAAGGGTGACAAAAGGAGAATCGTTGAGACAACATGCAACCCAAGCTAGACACCATCTCAAGTAACATCCGTCATCCCAAGAGGAATATGTTAGAATTTGAACCAACAGAATCTTGATTAATGTACGATTCATTTATTACTTGAACAGTGAACAACTATTTACTCTATCTCCAATGTGACAGACACTAGGACAGGCCCTGAAAATATGGTACTGAATCAACAAATTAGAAAGTTCCTACCCTTAATCCTTTGAAGTATATGAGGGGAGGTTTCAAAAAGTTTTCTTCTAAGTGTCATAAAAGAGATAATTTACTATAGCTGAGTGCCAGTCCCAAGCATTAAGTCTCCATCTGTAGTGCTGACATCCTATGTGGGCACCAGTTCATCTTCCAGATACTCTATCTCCCATCCAGTGTCCTACTAATGGCCTGGGAAAGCAGCAGAGGATGGCCCAGGGCCACTACACCCAGCCTCAAATTGGCCCAGCTCTAACCACTTGGGTCATTTGAAGAACCATCTCTGTAAATCTGCCTTTCAAATAAGATCTTTTAAAAATAACAATTTTCTAAGAAATTTTGAATCCCCTCATATTCTGATAATCACCCAAAACCAGTTTAGTTAACTAAAGATATATCACTCCTGAAACTAGCATTCCCATAGGCAATAGTCACTGTTCCTCCAAGAGGGTATGAGTACCGAGTTGACCAAGGCACTAGACCACCAGTTTGCAGCACAGGGCCAGATTTCATGGTGCCACAGTCTGCAGATACATCCCAGGGAGGGATCAGCTCTTTTCAGACTTCCTGTCTCTGTTAACAGACTGCTGAGATAACAACTCACAGTCTGAGATTACCTTGAGACTTTCAGCAATTACTTCCAGCAATGTTGACTTGAGCAAATGCTCTACCTGCTCCTTTAGCAGTTAATCTTTTGACTGCTTCTCAGAAATGACCAACCCTGAGCTGATGGTATGATGTCCTCATCGCTTCTGTCATTGAGCCCTGCTTGAAGCCTGAACTCTGCCTCAACGTCACCTCTGAAGGCAAGACCAACCTGACAGCCCAGCTTGTCAGTGCAGTTTTCTACAGACTCATCAAATTTAAACCTACTGCAGATCCCTATCGCTGGTTCCTCCCACAAGGCTATTTGACTAAATGAAAGCTGTGTGTAATCTCAGGGGCTCATGCAAGAATTCCCTCCTGGCAATGCCATGACATTGGACACATATTTTTAAGAAGATTATGAAGACAGAAAATCGGAGGGAATGCTCCAGTAGCATTTTATTTTATTTATTTATTTTGGAAAGGCAGATATACAGAGAGGAGGAGAGACAGAGAGGAAGATCTTCCACTCGATGATTCACTCCCCAAACGGCCCCAATGACTGGAGCTGAGCTGAAGCCAGGAGCCAGGAGCTTCTTCCAGGTCTCCCACGTAAGTGCAGGGTCCCAAGGCTTTGGACCATCTTCCACTGCTTTCCCAGGCCACAAGCAGGGAGCTGGATGGGAAGCAGGACTGCCAGGATTAGAATTGGTGCCCATATGGGATCCTGGGCTTGCAAGGCGAGGACCTTAACCACTATACTATCGTACCAGGCACCAAATTGGATCTTAATCAGCCTCCCAAGGAGGTTGAGTCATATTAACAAGACCCTGCATCCATTGAGCCTTAAGATTGCTGAGTAGGGGGCTGGCTTGCTGGCATAGCAGACCCAAACACTGCCTGTGGTGCCAGTACCCCATGTGGATGCTGATTGGAGTCCCAGATACGCCATTTCTGATCTAGTTCATTGTTAATTACCTGGGAAAGCAGAAAAGCTGGCCCAAATTCTTGGATCCCTACAACCAAATGGGAAACCTGGAAGATGCTCCTGGTCCAGATTGGCTCAGCTCTGGCCACTGCAGTTATTTGGGAATTGAACCAACAGATGGAAGAGCTCTCACCTTTTTAATAAATAAAAAAGATAGTTGACTAGGTATGAATGGAGTTAGAATCTCCAAGAGGAGAGAGGAAAAAATCAATGCTAGTGGAAACTGACTTGGGAGTGGGGAATTAGCTTGAAAAGTTGGTGGAGTCTCCCTTGAGGTCAGAGTACAGAAAAGACTCTTGGAAAACCAATCTCCAACAAGATATTTTAAGTTCTTTACTGAGGCACTGGAGCTGTCATCTTTTCCTCCATCTCCCATGTAAAATCAACAAGCCTCATGTTGCTCTAGATACATTTCCTCATTATTCAGGCAATTGGGTCCTTCTCTAGGTTATAGGGGTCCATTATTTAATACATAATAGATTCCTTGACTTGTGGAACTTATACTATTAGACAAACAATAGCAACACATATAATAAGAATGAAAATCATCATCTATCATGTTGGAAGGCCATAAATGACAGGGCAGTTATCATTAACACTGGACATTTGAGCAACAACTTGAAAGAGATGAGGGACTTAGCCACATCTCAGAGAAGGTTCCAACAGAAAAGTCTACCAGTTAAGATTCTTCAAGCAAGAACCTAGCCCAAGGCGTCAGGATCAGCATGGAGAACTGTGTGGCCAAAGGAAGGTGAGAAAGGGAGAGGGAACTATGACATGAGAACAGAAGCGAAGGACCACTCACAATAAGCATAGGAAATGGCCCCATTCTTAAGATTTTTAAAGCGTTATTCAAATCTACAGAGGTTGCACTTTTAATGCATGGTTTTCGGTCGCAAGGGCTCAGTTCTGGATTTAATCACACTCTGTAGGGTTTTTCTTATGATATCTAGACTTGAAAGAATGAAACAGAGAAAGAGAAGCTTTGGAAGTGGGTAGGGGTGAGGTGTGCAGTAAAGGAGCCAAACATGAGAAGCCAAATCAAGAACTGACTCGCAGAGCCACCAGCCAGCTCAGAATGACACTGAGGGCATAGTGAGCAAGGATCTAACTATCACTAGAATACAAGAAAAAACCATATCACTTTACTCTTCTAAATTAATGCCAACTTCTCCCACTTAGTGTGAAATACCACTCAGACATGCCTTGCAGGGTTCCCTCCCTGAGATGCTACGAGGTTCCAAGGAGCCTACCCCATATCTGGTAGAACCAACAATGGGCCTGAAGCTTTCATCCTCAGACAACAGTTGAGGGGCTACGATCTCTAAGCCTTCAGTGGATATGCTCCATTTTGTCAGTGCCAAGCCATGATACAGGACCCTGGGCTGCAGGGGCCAGTTTTCCTAGCTACCCCTGCCAATCATACTCCCCTTGAGATTCTGCCTCTTCCCCTAACACATGAGCCCCAGGCCCCACCATGCCTTCTATGCACCCTTCCTAAGAATGCAGAGGTGCTCACATAAACTACTCTCATTTGTCAGTAGACCACACTATTAAACCACATTTTCGTTTGTTACTGAGGGAGCAAGTTTCCCCTTAGCACCTTTTAACTTACATTTTTTTTCTAAACAAGATGACAGGTACTCACAAATGCTTGCTAAGTAAATGTGTTTGAGGTAGGCACTTAGTTCAGTGGATAAGCTGCTGTGTGGGACATCTGCATCTCGGAATGGAGTGCCTTGGTTGGAGTCTCTGCTTCTGATTCCAGCTTCCTACCAAGGCACATATTAGAAGGCAGCAAGGGACGGCTCGGGTACTCATGTCCCTGCCACCTCCATGGGACGCCAAGACTGAGTTCCTACCTACTGGCTTCAGTTATTCCTACTTGTTGGGGGCCTTAAAAGAATAAACCACTTCATGTCAAGACACTCTTGCATCTCCTTCTCTTCGCAAATATTTAATTCTTAAATAAAATATGCATTTGAAAGGAAGTGCCACGATCACTTGCTGCAAACACCAGGTGAAGATCACCCTCACTGCAGCTCCTCTCTTTGGACTAACAAAGTTCTGCTTCTGGGCTTTTTTTTTTTTAAAGATTTTTAAAAATTTTTATTGGAAATGCAGGTTTACACAGAGAAGGCGAGAGATAAAGATGTTCCATCCGCTGGTTCACTCCCCAGAGCTGAGCTAATACAAAACCAGGAGCTTCCCACTCTCCCACGCAGGTGCAGGGTCCCAAGGCTTTGGGTCATTCTTGACTGCTTTCCCAGATCACAAGCAGGGAGCTGGATGGGAAGTGGAGCAGCCAGGACACGAACCAGAGCCCATACGGAATCCCGGAGCATGCAAGGTGAGAACTTTAGCCACTATGCTACTGCACTGGGGTGTTTTTACATCTTTTAATTCCAGAGAAACCATTTCTGGCAGACAAATGTTCAGCAAAAACCTAAAGCAACTCCCTGCATTAAATGTCCTCAAGTTGCACTCTGACTCATGTCTCCCCACCCATTGAAATAAAGCTATGCTCTAATAGACATGCTGCCAGCTGGCCTTCAGCTTGAATTCCTAAAAGTCAGAGCTGAATATACTTCTTGCCTGCCTGACAGCAGGATGGAAGATCTATCATTCTATAGAAAAATCAGTCATCGTAAAATTATCCAGAAATCATGATCAGGAAACCAAAATGCATCTGTTACTGGGCACTCCAAGAGGAGAGGAGACGAAAACAGAAGTTAGAGAGCAGTTCCATGTCATCAGTCAACATCTCAAGTCAAATTGTAATAAAATAGAATTAGAACCCTGCCAGCAGATTTTAATCTAATTAGGGTAAAAATAAAGAGTAAGTCATAAAAAGCAGGAAGTCCAGCGTTAAGATCAGAAACCACTCAAAACAGCCATCTAAAGTTTTTTGTTTTTTTTTTTTTAGAATCTTTATACAGTTCAACGAAGTGTTCAGAGAGCAGGAAAGACAGGGGGAAAAATGAAGGGAGGAAAATGTCTAAATAGAGCTTGTATGATTAAAATAGTAGTTTTAGAGGCTAAAAATCCTAAAAGATACAGATGCAATTGATTCCAAAAGTCACTGGAAAATACTGTATGCCATGACTGTTTGTAATGCTTTCCTGGAAAGAACGTCACAAGGTAACTTCCAATCTCTGCAAGCTATACTCTTGGACTTCCCAGTCCCCATAACCATGAGCCAAAATAAACACCTTCTCTTGTCAATAATCCAGTCTCGGGTATTTAGTTATAGGAACAGAAAATGGACTAAGACCATCTGTTTAAAGAGACACTCTGTGGCATTTTTCTTATTGTTGAGCTATGCAAATTGGGCTGATTTCATTTCACAAGTTAACAGAGTTAAAAATTAAATCCACAAATTAAATCTATTTGTAATCCCAGTTTAGCTCAGTCTACTTTGAGTGCCGAACATCTAGAGGCTAAGACAATTTGTGACTTTGCAGCCTTCCATAACCTAGGAACAAGAATAGAATAAACATATACACTTAGAATTTATTGCAAAAAGAACTATGAAAAATATTTGCAATTAACAGATTACAGGAACAGACAGTTGGAAGAATAGGTGAAAATGCAATTCTTAGGTTGCCTGCCTTCCACATAGGAAAGCCTGGGTACATGGCACTTCCGACTCCAGCTTCTTGTTCATGCATACCCTGGAAGGTATCAGGTGATGCCTTAGGTGGTTCAGTCTCCACTACCCATATGGAAGAGCCAGACCAAGTTCCTGACTCCCAGCTTTGGGCCAGGCCAGTTGTAGCCATTGCTGGCATTTGGGACTCAACCAGAAGATAGATCTCTCTGTTTTCTCTACCTCTTGAAATAAAAATGAAATTACAGATGATTCCACCACTGTCTAAAAATTCACTTCCAAGTCTCATCAAGACTGTATTAAATCACCTTCTCTGATTGTTCCTCACTGTAATTTAGACTTTTCCAAAGCATTGTCATTCTTAAGACATCGGCTGACGTTCAGAACACTGGCACTGTAGCATTTCATCTGTCTTCCAGACTGGACAGCCAGCGATTAGATGCCACTCTCTGAAGCCCCAGGGGAGAGTCCTGCACAGGCCACAGCCTGCCCTCAGTCCCTTCCCCAGCTGCACAGGCCACGGACTTGCTCCCATGCAATACATACCCCTTGTTCAAGGGAAGAATGGAGGATCCTCCTGGCTTCTGCTTCTGACCCTTCACACTTAAGCAAACCCCAAATAACTATCAGATAACCTCAACTGTAAGTATTACTCTATTTGAAAAACCGTAATTGTGAAGAGATTTGTTCATAAACATTCATCCTAATATGAATACTCATACTTGCCAGATAACCAGACAAGAAATTATTCACAATAATAGCCTTGGCAAGATTAAAATAAAAGCAACCTTGTAGGGAAAAAACGTAAACTTGGACTTAAATGAAATGATCTTTGTTGATCTGGGCCAATGTCCTTCATGAGCTTGAGTTCCCTTCTCTGAATCCTACCTACTCTGAAATTGCAGTGGGCAGAAAACACCTACCCCCACCCCGGGGACGGACCAGTATGCTCTGTTTACGAAGGCTGGGAAATGAGTAATTCACTTGTGACAGATGGCCTGCTCAACATGTTTTTAAAATGCCATGTGCTTAAAGGGGTAACCTGCAGGAAATGACAAGTCCCAACTCTGATGTCTGCAAATGTCCTCAGCATGTTTAGGCACAGAAGGAATGATAAATGAGTTCTCTAACACAATCGAGATAATTGGAAAAGAATGTGGCTTCGAGGGGACCAATACAAACATACAATGTCCAACGTAATAACATCTAGCAATAGAATTTCTAACTTTTGACTCCTATACAGAAAAGGGAGTTGATTGCTCCAGGAAACTAGACTTTCACTACCACAACATCATTTATGGCTTGTCAGATGATCTACACTCTGCTGAACACGGGGCATTCTTCCTCTCATGTTTCCTCTACCTCCCTACCCCAGCACTCCCTTCCCAGCACAAACACAGACCATTCCTCCTCGTATCCCTAGTTATCAGGGTTTTGTATAACAAAATCACACAGACTAGACCTAATGGGTTGGGGGCAGAGAGAGGGGGGGCAGACAACCTTGCTTGAAACTAAACCCAAGCACAATTTAATCGCTTGCATTCCAGAGTCATAGCTGCCAGTTTTCTAAGACTAGAAAAATATATACACAGTACCCAAGAGCTCAGGGGAACAGGGAAGGGAGAGCGAGAGGAAGGTGGAAGAGTATGCAAAAAAGGTAAGGGAGGAAGTGCTGCTGAACTTTTTCCCAGAAGTCTTTACAGGACTCAGACATTTTTTTTAACTGGTAAACATGAACAACATCTATCCCCTATGAACCATAGCAAAGCCAACTGTGGAGACAGAATGAATTAAGGCACAAAGAGGTTAAGAGTGACTAAAGCTTTAGGTAAGATACACACTAGACACTAGAGATGTACAGCAATTCATCTGACACTGAATCTATGTCAAGCAAAGAATACTGTGGTGAGAGGAGGAAAGCCCTTTAGCAGTTATCAGGTCAAAATCTGTAAGCCAAAATCCTTATACACCCACTGCTGCAATTTGGATATGTGCCTACTCTTCTCAAGTAGACATTTGATCTAGTGATTAAGATGCCTATGTCCCATGCTGAAGTGCCAGGGTAGGATCCCCTGATATGACTCACCCTTCCCACTGCATGCTAGCAAAGGCCCACCAAGGTAGTGGTGTTGGCTCCCATGACTGGGTTTCTGCCACCCGTGTGGGGATCCTGGATTGAGTTCGCAATTCCTGGCTTTGATCTGCTCAGGCCATTGTGGGTATCTGGGAAGTGAGTCAACAGATGGCACAAATGGGACACTTTTCATCCTCTCTCTCTTAGAGTTTAAAAAGTTAGTGGGGAAAATGGAGTTAAACATTAAAAGTGCTATATAGGTCAACTTCATGTGTTTAACCAAGACATTTCATGACTTAAGTGTTGTCAGTGTCTCAGGTCAGGGTGGGTGATGAAGGAGCATGATGAATTTAGGCCAGCCTGGCAAAAAAATCCATGTGTTCTTATTCACCAACAAGGGCGGGCACACACAGTTTCCAAGCACTGTCATGTGACAGCTGCTCTCTAGCTTGGAGTTCCCGAGAAGCACCTGCTGGGAAGAAATGAGCCCAAGACCCTGCCCATGCGAGAGGCTATGGAGCCTCACCGTGAGTTCTAGTGAGGTTTCCTTTCTAATGGGCATCATTGGCTTGCTCCTGCCATGAAGCAGACACGAAATCTTGTTTCTGGCAACCACTCCTTGGGATAAGCACCCTTACATCTGACGCCCTACTCCTCATTTTGCACATTCTGCTATTTTTTTTTTTCTTTTATCTAAGGGAGCTCCTTTTGTGGCAATTTTTCTCCCTGTCAGTCATATCTTTTAGATTTGCAGTTAGCTGTATCAGTTTTGCAGGCATGTGAAGTATGTACATCTCTGTGGCTTACGTCTTCACAAACATCACTGCCTTTCATAAGAAGACCAATTCTCTTTAAGCCAAATTGCACTGTGTCATGCTTTTAGCTGCATGAGTAGAACAGTTACTGTTACCCAGCAATCCCAGGGTCTTTCTAGAGCAGAGGAAGAGACTGTTGCCAAAATTAAGAGATACAGCCTGGCCAAAAGAACACCAAAGCTTTTCCACAGAGATAAAAAAAAAAATCAGGTCAGATTTCCTAAGAGTCAAAATTGATTAACATGGCTATAGGAAAAGGCTACAATTTGACCAATTGATGTATGTTGAAATTATCAAGCTTCCTGTACTAGTAACAAGGTCAAACACTAAGTTACTTAGTCTGACTGCATTTACGCTAATAGAATAAAAACACCTTTGAAGATGCTGTCAAGACCAAAGTTTCAGCATCGTGCCCAAGGGAAGAAATGTGGCAACCACTCTGAAGCCAGTACCTTTCTCAGCAGCAGACACCACAGGAAGACCACACCACCAACTCATTCAGGGACCTAACAACTCGTGTGAAGCTTCCTGGTGTGTGGCAGTATTTGAAAACAATTGTATTTTATGTGTTCTCAGCATTTATGTTAAAATAAAATCAAATTACTCTTTAAAATCATTTTGCATTTTATATATCAAAGCAAATATATGAATCCTCATAGGCCAGTGATTATGAAACACGAATATAGTCTTTGTGCATTTGTTGTAAAATTGACTTTCCACATTCTCATAATAAACAATGACTTTCGGAAATCAAGTTTTCATTCAGCCGGTAATGTTTCAAGTGGCTTTTTATACATTTTTTTACATTGGCAATTTGAACATAATGTGGTTTTTGTAGACTCTAAATGGTTTCTCCAGCAGATCTCATTACAAGATAATCTCATTACAAACCCCAGTTAGGCTTTCTCACCATGGCACCCAGAATGAAATGCAACTTCACACAGCATGTAGAAAAGTTCTCCTGCAATTGTAGGTCTCCTAAGCTTGGAACTGCCCTATTCCAAGAACTTGCAAGAGCAGAGTCACTTTTTCTCTGCATCTCTCCTCCTAAGCCAATGTTGTGACAGGCGTCCCAATACTGCTCACCAGCAGACAGAACGGGAGCCAGATACTTACAAGAACTTGGCTTGCTTCAAAGCACTCCTGGAGCATCTCCCTGCCTCAAATACTTTCCAGCTGAATTTCCCCCTCTCTGAATTTCTTCATTTCACTTTAAGTCCTCAATTAACAGGCAATGCTTGAGGATTCCTCAATCATGCAACCCAACCAGGAAGTGGCAACACCCTGCAAGATCTTGCACAGACTTTGAGACCCAGAGCCATCATCAGCACTTGGCCAGCCTAGCCCAGGCACACATTTCACACAATGTCTGTGTCCATGAGTTCCACCAACCTCAGATGGAGCCTTCATTTAGCCCTATGATGGTTGCACCTGTACTGGATGTTTTTATACCTCTGCTTCATCGTTACTTCCCAAACAATAAATGCAACCAGTATTTACATCTTACAAGGGCTTGTAACTCCAAGATGATTTAATCTGCATAGGATGGGATATGCCATTCTATAAGAATCTGAGCATCCAGATGTTGGCCCCTGAAGGAGGGACTGGAGCCAATCCCCTTAGCATTCTGAATGATGACTACACATCTATTTCTTCTAACAAGATTTGAAAGGCAGAGTTAGAAAATAGAGAGATCTTCCACTTCTTGGCTCACTCCACAAATGGCTCCAACAGCTGGAGCTAACCTGATCCAGAGCCAGGAACTTCAGCTGGGTCTCTCACATGCATGCAAGGGTCCAAGTGCTTGGGCCATCCAGATGATAGCAGGCAGGAGTCTCAACAGCTTCTCTTCTGATCTAGCTCCAAACTAACACCTGGGAAAGCAGAAGGTGGGCTAATTATGCCCCCACCCTCCTACCTCCATGGGAGACCAGAATGGAGTTCTAGGCTCCTGGCTTCAGTCTGGGCCAGCCCTGGCCATCAGTCATTTGGGGAGTGATTCAACTGAAGAAAGGTTACTCTTCATCTCTTTCTTTGCAATGCTCTGCCTTTCATATATATATAATATATATAAAATAATATGTGTATATATATAATATATATAAAATAAGAAAGGGCCGCATGGAAACAATAAGGGCCCCTGAGAGGAGACACCTGTGTAAATGCCCTGGAGAATCAAGCATCAACATGCCCTCTGCGGGAGCTAAAGAAGTGGAAGCCAAAGACCAGAAAAGAGGGGAGTGGAAGTACTGTCTTCCAAGTGAAGAATTCACCCACACTCCAGCATGTTGACATTTCTGTAGCTAATATATACGGAATACTTTACAGTAAGTATTACAGGCTTTGCATTTAATTTTCTTCAGCATACAGCCAATGGGGCAATTATTTGATACACCAGAGGAGAAAGTTAAAAGAGAAAAGAGAAAAAGGCTTAGAAAAGTTATTAACTGTCCCCCACAATCAGATACTAGGCAATGGAACTATTGAATAAATTCTAAATGGTTTGACTACACAGCCATGCTTTGAATATAGACATTCAAGGGGGCTGCAGTAGTTTCTTATCATTGCCTTACAAATTCACCATGAGTGAATGACTGGCTCAGCAATTCACATGCACATTCCAGGAACGCCTGGGTTCAATACCAGACGCCAGCTCCTGATCCTGGCTGCCTGCTCCTGCAGACCCAGGAGGCAGCAGTGGTGACTCAAAGCTCAGATCCCCGCCATCATGTAGGAGACCAGTTTTGAGTTTCTGGTTCCCTACATGAGCCCAGCTTGTTATGAGTAATCTGGGGAGTGAGCCAACACATAGCAGTGTCCACCCTCTCTTTTCTCTCCCCCTTCCACTACTACCCCTTTGTACATGCCTCTCAAAAGAAGTAAAAATTGCTTCAAAAATCATACTACCAATTGGGTGGCAATATATACATATATATATATATAATAGAACTATATTTCCTCACAGTTGGAGAAGTCAGAAAGCTCACTTGCTCTAGCTGGGCTACAAACAGTGCTGGTAAGGCTAGGTTCCAGAGGCTTCCACAGACCTTGCTTCATGATGCCCCTCGTTCATCTTCAAATCCACCACCAGACTCGCATCTCTGGCATCCTTCTTGTGTCTCCTTCACTTTTAAAGGCCCTACCCAGATAATCCAGAAAAATCCTTGTATTTTAGTGTGAGTTGAGTAGCAGCACTTACATCCATTTCAGTTTTAATTTCCTATTCTCATGTAAGCTGAATGATGAAGAACTTCCAGGGATCAGCACATGGACATCTTTAGAGACTATTACTCTGCAAACCCCAGAGGCTCTGAGATATTAATTCATGTCTAAATATTTAGGTTGTAGATGAGAAATCTGTCAGCTAACTGGTCCATTCCCCAAATACCTAGCTAAGCCAAAGCTGGGCTTCACGAATCTGAGCCAAGTCTCCCACTGGGGAGGTAGGAACCCAGCCACTTGAGCCATCACCTGCTGTCATCAAAAGTCTGCAAGAGCAGCAAGTTGGATGCTAGCACCAAATCCAGGTGCTCCTACATGGGATGTGGGTGTCTTAACTAGCACCTTAACTGTTGGGCCAAACATTCATTCCTTTTTAATTTAAAAAATTATATAAAGGGAATAAGTATTACATATTTATGTGCATAATATTTCCCAATCCCCTCTTCCTATTTTTTTAGTTTTCACAATGACATACTTCTAATTTTATTTGTAATTACAAATTTAACCCTCCACTAAGTAAAATTCAGGGACCAATTGTATGACCTAGAAAGTTAAGTTTCCACCTATGGTGCTGGTACCCCATATGGGTGTCAGTTTGGGTCCCTACTGCTCCACTTCCAATCCAGTTCCCTGTTAACATGCTTAGGAAAGCAGCGCGAGATTGCCAAGTACTCAGGCCCCGGCACTCATGTGGGAGACCCAGAAGCAGTTCCTGGCTTCAGAGCAGCTCAGCTCTAGCTGCTTTGGCTATTTGAGGAGTGAACCAGCACTTGGAAAATCTCTTTTTCTCTCCTCTCTAAAACTCTACTTTTAAAACAAAAATTAATAGATGCAAAAAAAAATCTTCTCTTTATAACTTTCAGATAATCTTTTTAAAGAATTCAATAAGTAATAGGTAGTAAAACCACTGTTCAAGAACACCAGCTATAAATAACCAAATCAACATTTTAATTTTGCTTCTATGCATTAATTTTCCCATTTTTATGTGTTCCTTGCATAGAAGTCCATGAGTGTCTGATTCCACTAAGCACACCTTCTCTCTCACCTCTGAGTTGCTCCATTCCCCTTGCCTGTGTCAGAGATGGTGCAACTTAGACATCTCCCTCTAGCTACCTCCTTTGTTCCACTGTGACTTCACTCAATCCAACTGCAGTGAGAAACCATGGCAGGCAACTGGGCCATGTAAGATCAGAGGGAGAACTACTGTTGGATCTTACTCCTGTAACATGAGTGTTCAAAATATCTTTTGAAAGCAAAAATGACATGTCTTTTTAGAAATTTGAAAAAAAAAATTATTTTAAATAATTGAAAAGCAGAGCTTCCATGTGCTGGTTCACTTTCCAAAAACCTACAACATCTGAGGCTCTCTCAGGCCATAATCAGGAGCCAGGAACTCAATCTGGATCTCCTCCATGAGTAGTGGAGACCCAATTATTGTATCAGTGGCTTCTTTCCAGGGTGTATGCATTCACGAGAAGCAAGAATTGAAGCTAGGGACGGGATTCAAATCCAAGCATTGCACATCCCAAAGCAGCATCATAAGTTCTGCTCCAAAACCCTGCCTTTCTGGAACAACTCTAAGCTGTGAACAAACTCTATGTCAGGCTTTTGTGGCTTATACCGACAATCGGCAATGCTGAGCAAGAGCTAAGCCAGCAGGAAAAGAAGTGGCTCACCTTGCCTTGCCTTTCCCCTTTGCTAATACTACACATCTTTTAAAACCTTCAAAGCAGTCATATGTCTGAAGGAAGAAAGGGTCTGAGACTCCATGTTGTTTGCAGCAGGTGCAAAAGGGAGCAAAGAGGTGGATCCAGAAGAGTTGAGGAGACAAGGTGGTCCCGGGCTAGGACCAGCCACATAATTCATAGGTCCCAGAGAATGCAGGACCTTAAGGGGACAGGAATAGCTTTAAGACACAAAAATAGAAACTCTTCTCCCTAACAATGTTTTATTACTAATGAAACACAATAGCAGTCATTGTAATAGATGCAAAACAGATTTACAAATTACATACAACTTTTATGCCACAATTTGACACAATAAGTATTTCCTTACTAATGAGACATTCTGATTGACTATCAGATTTTTCTTTCATATAATTCACTTATTAGGCCACCAAAAGTTACGCTTTTAGCAAAATAAATGCAACATAATTGGACATAGCATTAGCATCACTGCAAACGCAAGACTGAAACTTGTATGGTTTTTAATTTTGATATATTTATTCTGATGCTTCTGTAGCTGTTAATATTTTAGAGGCTGTGACACCCTTGAGATATTTTTAAGACTTATTTATTTGAAAAGCAGGGAAATGGACAGCAAGAGAAACAGAGATTGTCCACCTGCTGCTCATTCTTGAATCATTCACAAGAGCCAGGGTTGAGCTAGGATGCAGCCAGGAGCTTGGAACTCCTAAGTAGGTGGCAAGAACCCAAGTACTTGGGCCCCTTCCCAGGCAAATTAGCAGGAAGCAGGATCCAAAGCTGAATAGCCAGGACACAAACTAACAGTCCAATATGGAATGTGGGTGTCCCACACAGCAGCTGAACCAGCTGCACCACGACTGCCCCCAAACATTCTGTAAAATCATTGCAGGATACAAAGTTTGTATATCCAGAGCTGGTGAATCTAGTATATAATTAAAATCAAGATTTAGTTCCTCATATGAATCAGTTCCATGTAACTATTAATTTAAAATACAAATGTATACAAAATGTTGATTTGACGTTTCCTGAAAATCATGAATTTTGAACAAAAATAATTTCATGCCTTGTATAAAATTTTGCATGCCTGCTCACAACTCTTGTAGCTATTTTACCAATTTTGAAGAAAGTTTTCATTTTAAGATTGATTTATTTTTGTCAGAAAGGCAGATTTACAGAGAGACACACAGAGAATGATCTTCCATGTGCTGGTTTACCCCTCAAACGGCCGCAATGGGTAGAGTTGAGCTGCTCCCAAACTAGGAGCTTCTTCCAGGTCTTCCATGCAGGTGTAGGGTCCTAAGGCTTTGGGGCATCTCCTACTGCTTTGTTAGATTATAAGGAGCTGGTTGGCAGTGGCGCAGCCAGGACACAAACTGGTGCCCATATGGGATGCCGGTGCTTGCAGATAAAATATTAGCCTTTTGAGCCATCATGCAAACCTGAAGATTTTCACTTTATATTAATACTTGGCCCATCCGGGGGCTTGCATGATGGCTCAGCAAACTAATTCTCTGCCTGGAGTACTGGCATCCCATATGGGTACCAGTTCTAGTTCCAGCTGCTCCACTCCCAATGCAGCTCTCTGCCTATGAACTGGGAAAGCAACAGAAGATGGCTCGGGTCTTCTTTGAAGATCTGTAACAACTGTTTGGCAAATACCTTATTGTACTATTTCTATGTATGCTTTTATTTTGTAATCATTTACTAACAAATTCTACTTTCCCAGAACTACCAATTTCTGTCCATGAAGTTAATATTTATACAGATGTCACAAGGACAGACTCTGGGAACAAACAGGACCAGCTTCCTACAGAATCAAGCAGCACTCCCAAATGAGATAATCCACCCACCAACCTGTACCTTCCTGCTGCTTCTGCTGTCCCAGTCTGGACTCAGGTCCTGGCCCAATATCTCAGGGTCCTGCAGAGTCAGACAGTCCTGTGTTATCAGCAGACTTTGTGTAGTCAGGCTAACCACACCTAATGCACACATTCCTTCCTAGCAGGCTCACTGCTCACATAAGCCTTCTATTAGCTCAAACCTTTTCACAGAACAGTTACAGGAAAGCAGTTGGGAATTTCAAGCTGGTGACAGCAGTGCAGGCAACCCAGTAGAAAGCCTTTCAGGAACACCAAGCAGGCTTTGCCCTCAGCCCCCTGTACAAAGAAAGGCAGAGGTGGTGAGATGGGACATGACTGCCTTAGAGAAGGCCTTCTGAAAAGTTCCAGAAGCAGGGATCCCACCATCCCAAGGTTCTTCAAAAATTGACCTCTTACTCGCTGTGTCCATGCTCTACCCATAACAGTCTGGCTACGCCAAATTCCATCCTGTTGGAACTGCTACAAAGAAGACTAGAGCGTGTGGCAGCGATGGCTGGTAGTCATCCTCTGCACCTGTTTCACAGTGACAGAGTTTAAGAAGTACCTAAAGATGCCCAGTGAAAGAACATAGTTGGATCTCAGTTCTCCCCAATGTGTGAACATCAGATTATTCTATTCAACTTGCTTCAAGGAGACTTACTCTTTCTATGTGCCATCCTGCAAGCTGGAACACAGATATGGCTCTCCATCAGGTTCAACCATACAGAAAGTGATTGATGAAGCATGGATGGATCCATGTATTTCAATAATTTCATGGGTAAAAAGTGACTTGTTTAATGGGGAAGTAAATGTTGTAAAAAATCACTTTTTCATCACCTCTTTTGATAGAGCAGCTCAGCTTTTCCATGCCTGATATAGGCACCTTAACAGGTCAAACAAACTCCTCAGCTAAATGTTGGCAGCAAAATACTGGACAAATGGAGACTCTATGATAGACTATGTCAATCAGTGGATTCTTCAACAGCCTCATCGTGCCTGGAGTGACGAGATTGGCAGCGATTTATAACTGGTGAACTATCAAAACCACTTGAGCAAGGATCTCAGAGAATGCCCTACATCCAGGACCTGGGGTGGGTGGGAGACTGGGTGGGGCTTCTCCCTCAATATTCCCTTTACCTCAGATATATGAAGGAAACAATAGGGAAATAGTGGTCTCACCTACTTTCCTATAGCCCTTGTACCTTTTTACCCTAATTAACAATGTAAAGATTGCCAAAAATATAATGAAAATTTTTTTTTAAAAAAAGATCCCAATCAAAGGACATGATCATGAAACTAGGAATAGTTTAGAAATAAAATACCCAAAAGCTTATCTGACTTGGGCCAGACCCTGATGATGATACAGATACCACAACTGTGACGTTCAAAATATCCTTCAAAGAAAAAATGACCTTATGGAGGAAGCTGCCCAGACATTTTCCATCCTATAAATGACAAACATAAGCAAACAGCCATGCTGCCATAGGAGACCAGAACAAATTTTTTTTCTCTATACAAGTATGATGGGTTAACATGGGTCAGCCAAGGAATACTGTCCACTCTTCCTCTAGGGAGCCTTTCAGACATCAATTCTAAATGTTACATCTGTTGGGCATGAGGTATCCTCACTGCAGAGAAAGGCAAGTAGATTTTCCAACCACTGAATTCTCAGAGTGATATTCAAATTGTCATTTGACATACTCAATTGAACTAAATGTAGTATTCAATTTTCCTTAATGTTTATGTTGCTCCCCAGTAGTAAATTAGTTGTTTAAATGGCACATCTACCCTTGAAGGCGCTTAAAAGTACACCATGATATACGAGAATCAGGTTTGTTATGTTTCCCAACTTGTCTCCAACATCTGTTCAATTTGTACAATGACTCATGTAGAATACTCAGTGTTCAGTGCCAAAACCATTATCTTCCAATAACTGGTTTCTCCTTGCGCCTTCCTACACCTAAGCATTCGCGTAACTGCATGACTGTGGAAGAAAAAAAATGCATAAGATGAAGCTATACTAATCGGCAAGAGACTGAGTTACAATCACGAAAGGTTATGGACGCAACTTCTGCAACTGAAAGGACTGAGTCAATGCGATGTTTTTAGCCAAAAAGCACTTCAACAACTTTCTCCTCTGTGGTAAACACAATTGGAGGTTAACTTAGCATCCCACTATGATGTTGCTGTTATCCATACTTTTCTTTATATACTCAAGTTTTACTTTAATAATCAAAGAATCAAAGAAAATGTTAAATCACATGGTCAATAGTTTTAATGTATATACATATAGAAGTACCTTCATTTGCACACAAAAATTTTTACAAGTTCATTGCCATAGCATCAGCTAGCAGATAATGGCAAGGGGGGAACTGTCAAGCTAAACTGCAGTACCACATGGAGAGTGTAAGATCCAGGAGTGGGAGTAAACCCATTAAGGAAACAGTGGGCACTTCCCTCTCTTGGGTTGCCACCCCCACTGGGGAGCATGAGAACTAGGACTGGGACAGGCATGGCTACACAGAGTGTGGCACCCACCAGTACATTTGAGGGCTGGATGGGGTGCTGGTTGTGTTGAACTAGGCTTCAAGGCCCATTGACACACATGAGAGCTGAATGGAATGTGGGACAGACTGGAGCAGTCTGCTGTACATACTGGCAAGCATGAGAGCCAGAACAGGAGGCAGGCCTGGTGGAGGTTATTGTGGGTTGTCCCAACTAGGCTGTAACTCCTATTGGTTTGCATGGGGGTTGAGTGTGCGATGGGCAGGATCGGGCTGCACTGCAATACCCATTAGTTTGTATAGAAGACAGGCTGGAGACAGAACTAATCAAGCAATTGCAACTAACAGTGTGTATGTAGGCCAATTTGGACAACAGACTGCACTGGACCCTGTATTGCATTCACATACAAGAATTAGGTCTGGGATCGCCTCAGGTAAAGTTTCTTTGGAAATCCCTCCAACTGAGCTGCTGGACTCAGAACCCCAACCATGGAGAAATTGCACGTTCCATGGTTTGACTGGAGTGTATGTGTCAGAGCCTTAATGGCCTAGATGGAGCAGTGGACAGCATACCCAGGATTCATATTCACAGGAAGGATATGGCAACACATTGAAGCCTGCAGAGGACACCATAACAGAGGGTGGAGGACAGAACAAATTGATCAACTACCCCAGCAAAGAGTTGGCATTGAATACCTGGGCAAATGGAGACCCTAAGGTGCACTATGCCATCCAGTGGAGTCTAGAGAGATTGGAGTGGCAAGACTGGCAGCAACACAGAACTGTTGAACTATCAAAACCACTTGAGTGGGACCCTTGGAGTATGCCACACATCAGGAACCCTGGGATGGATGGGAGGCTGAGTGTGGCCTCTCCCCTTATCTCTCCCCTCCTCCCAGATACAGGAAGGAAAAAAAGAGAACATGAAAACAATGGTCTCATCCACTTTCCACTAGCTCTTGACCCTTCGCATCCTAATATGTAAAAATTACTAGAAATAAAATGTATACAATTTTAAAAATACAAAACGAAAAATACAGTACAAAAAACATTTGAAGTCCCTTCATGGTATTCTCATGATATAGATTTCTATGAATTTAAGGCCTTCTTATGAACAGATTTTTAAAAATTTTGCATTAAAGTAAACTAATTCTGTTTTTATGATTTCTTAAAGTACTTTTCAAATATGTTTACTGGCAATACAATTGTAATGCACAGCTCAATCTAGCTATCAATACAGCTTCATTTTCTCTTTATAGATAGGTATTTGATTTGTATGCTTCAGTTTTTAAAACAGCTTCAATTATCAAATTTTGATGCTTTATAGGAGTTACTATAAATGATTAACATGAAACCACCTTCATAGTAAAAGGCTAACCGAAAACTACTAGAAATGTCTGAGTATACGTTTGTTACAACAGGAAGTAGAGAAATACCTAGTTGTAACTGACATAAATTCCTACAGAAATAAAAATTAGAAAGCATATTTGAAAAAATAAAATTGACAAGATCAAAATGAAGGCTACCCCTCGAGAAAGAGAAACTGTGCTTGATTTGCTTAAAGGAAAACTTTTGCATTGAAACTCAGAAATCTCCAAACCATAGAATTTTTCCTCATTTATTTTCCATTGTAATGTCCTTCATGGCTTTTCACAGCAACAACAATGGGTCTAATACACAATTCAGGCATCCAGGAACCAGTAAGCATTCAACGTTACCAGTTAGTTAAAACCTGTTTCTCACCCACAGCTTTGACCAGGTCAAGTCCCTCTCTCCATTGTTCTCCTTATCAAGTTCAGATTACTGGATCTTTCCTTCAAAGGCTCCCTCCAGTTTTTTTTTTGTTTTTTTTTTTCTTTTTTTTTTTTTTTTTTTTTTTTATTGTTGCTTACATTGTATTATGTAGTACAGTTTTATAGGCGCTGGGGATTCCCCCCACCCCTCCCATAACCCTCCCCCCATGGTGGATTCCTCCACCTTGTTGCATAACCATAGTTCAAGTTCAGCCTCCAGTTTTTCCAGCTTTCATTTTCTTCCCCAACCATTCTCTATTCTTTCAGCCAACAAGTCCTTCATTGCCCAGCTCCACCCCCCCAACACACCCATCTATTGCTTAAGTTTCCAACTGTAGTTCAGAACACTTTGAACATCTTCACTCTACTTACATGTAGTTCAAGCTAAACTTGGTAGGTTAAATATCCAGCTGCTCTTGTTTTTTCTGTTTTTAAAACTGTTGATATATACTTTGTACAAAAGAGAATGAAGTTGGGACCAGCATCCTTATAAATGTCTTAAAGTACTTTCGTCTTTTATGTACTATCCTTTAGACCTAGACAAGGTACAAACAGAATAAAAATCAAAACATACATATCAGAACAGATTATGGAAAACAAGAGATAGCCTATATTATAATGTCTGCTTGCTGGTAGTAGACATTTCTGTGGCTATCACTATGGGACCAAGCCAAGACTGGGAGAAATTGAGAAGAGTAGTCATGAAATCCAAGACCACCCTGCCAGCCCTCTTGTACCATACCACTGTGGTAATGAACTGGCAACAAGAGCTGCAAAAGAGAATAAGTGACTGTACACAGGAGGAAAAACTGGGCAGCAAAGCGCATAGGATCCTAAGCAGGAATGAAAGCTGGCAAGAGTTTAGCCTGCCAGGCAGAATTGCCTTTCAGCATCTAACTATGTGCCAACACTCAGACACACAACGCTGATTTCATGAAACACTCTCATGAGACAGTATCTGAAAGTTCATCCCCTTTTCTGTAATGAACATTACTGTTTGCTTATTTGGTTTCTCCTAATGAAACCAAGCTTTCATACAGTGTCTTAAATTTACATAGTGGATGCCACTGGTTCTCAGTCTCCTAGATACCCTCCCTGAACTTAACTCACTCATCTGGGAGTGATGCAACCAGACCTGCAAGATTCCAGTCATTGAGCTCATGAATTCATTCTCTCCTCCCAAGAGATAACACCTTTGCAGCCAGCATTTTCTCGAGGAGTTCCAGCACACCTCTGGACGGGGAAATTCCAGGTGTAGCACAGAAAGTAGCTCCCACTTGAATGTAGGCCCAGGCTAACTGAGGCCTACTTGGCCCCCAGATCAACCAGGTATATAGGGCAGGCAGGTCATTTACAATCTCTTCATCCCTCCGACTCACTCGCATCCGAAGGTACACATTTTATCGTCCTTCCAAATACTTTGCAAGCAACTGGAACAGGACAGCCTGCTCATACCTACAGACCTTAAGGATCACCGCGATCAAACAGAAAAGAAATACACGAGCCTTGGATTCTGATCCAAGAGGAATGGGGCACCTCCGGGATTTTACTAGCACAGTTTCCCACTTCCTTGTAGCTGCCCTTAAAACCCCAAAATGCCTTCAGTCAAAAAGGGAGTAGTTCCCGAGAATTAGAGGTCTGCTGTCCCTCTCATCTATCAATAGATTAATCACTCCCTTGCTTTACCCTAATCAAGAACAAGGACCAAGCACTTGGTGCCACAAAATCTAATCTTAATGAGCTAATGCAGCTATAATACAGAACACAATTTTAAAAACAGGATTAGCTCAGAGTCCCTATTTTCTTTATTGTAAAATTCCTTTCTTCATTCTCATTCAAACCTTGACTATATCAAGGTTTTTTTTTTAATCAAGCTACATCCTGAAATGATGGGATTCAGTTGCTTTACCTATAAAGCAAGAATAATATTCTACATCTATCAAATTGTGTTCAAAATTTTGGCACATCAGGGGACACTGGGGACATTGAAGTTCCATATTCACATGTTGATGGGAGTCACAGCTGCTCCACTTCTAATCCAGTGCCTTGCTAATGTGCTTAGGAAGCATTAGATGGTGACTCAAGTCCTTGAGCCCCTGACACCCACATGAGACCGCAGAACAAGTTCCTGACTCATAACAGCCTGGCTCAGTCTCAGCTATGAGGTCATTTGGGAGTGAACTAGCAGACAGAAGAGCTTTCTGTGCCACCCTCCCTTCTTGACATTCTGCCTCTCAAATAAAATAATCTTCTCTAAGAATTAAATATAGTATATGTGAAATATTAAGTACAATAATTTGAACCCAACATGCAATAAGTTAGCAGTTAGCAATATTGTTCTTGTTACTATAAAAATTTCACTCTCGGCAGAAGACAGTGGTCATTATAATCCAGCTCTCGCTATAAACTAGTCAATTTTCATTTTTAAAACCATAGCTTATTTCTATGCATTTCCCATTTTCCTGCAGGATACAATCTAAGTCCCTTGCATTTCCCTTCCAATTGTCTTCAATCCAGAAGGTTGCTGGTCTATTTCATAACACTCAGAAAAAGCAGGAAAGAGAAAGAGGTGCTAACATACAGGATTCGGTATTACTTAGTCTGTGGTGTAGTAAAAAGCGAGTGTGCAGGGCTGAGCGTGATAGCCTAGCAGCTAAAATCCTTGCCTTGAATGCACAAGGAACCCACCACAGGGGTGTTGATTAGTGTCCTGGTGGCCCTGCTTCCCATCCAGCTCCCTGCTTGTGGCCTGGGAAAGCAGTGGAAGATGGCCCAAAACCTTGGGATTCTGCACCCATGTGGAAGACCAAGAAGATGCTCCAGGTTCCTGGTTTCGAATTGATGCAGCTCTGGCTATTGTGGCCACTTGGGGAGCGAATCAATAGATGGAAGATCTTCCTCTCTGTATATCTGACATTCCAATAAAAACCTTTTAAAAGTGAGTGTATTGAGTTGTCACTACTGTGGGTCTCTCAAAGAAGAGATGTCAAAGCCACTTTTGCATTGCTCCCTGTAAACGTCTAGGGGTACTGTCCTCTCAGCCCCTGCTTGGCACTTCACACTTCCACCCCTCGCCTATTAGCTATTGGACCAATTCACCAAAAATTCTCAAACTCTTGTCTCCACAGCTCAAACTCCTTCCTGAATTTTAGGCACCTGTAGACAACTGAAAATAGAAGATTCATGTATCCAAATGGTTCCTTTTCACAAAATCTCCCCATTCCGGTCTCTCTTTTGGCAAGAAGCTTCTTATGTCATCCCTTCTTATGCCAAGACCTGGCAGTTAACTCTCCCCAGGAGACAACCAAACTCCACAATTTGCAAGTGCTTAGAAACAGATTCTCCTGAATCCCCAGGGCTGGAAACATCAGTAGAAGCAGGCTCTTCAGCTTCAACACCTCAAACCTGAATGGTGCCTCATTAGGGCTCCTAACTATCTGAGGAGCAGGAATGTTACAGAAAAGTTCTGGCAAGTCCTTGCTTTGGACTGAACCAGCTCAAACCAAAATGGAATCACTCAGGTTAAAGGCCAACTAATCAAAAAATAAACTAAGGAAACAGAATGATCCTACAAAAGATCAGACACTTCTACTAACAGCAGATTCTAATCTGCCTGAGTCAAAGTAATAAAAAAATGTCCTCTGCCATAACCTTTGATTCTGTAACCTGGTGTTAGCCAATCAGTGATTTTACCCATTGCTGTTTGCCTTGTTCACACCTTAGGAGACCAGCTATTCACTATTGCTCCAAGGGGACTGTAATTTTATGTTCTGAAGCAACAGCTGCCCCCACTCATGAACTGAAAATAGATGCAATTATGTGTACAACAAAACCTATTCTAATATTCTCTTTTCATAGTTCTGGCAACCGACAAAGGGATCCAAAAGCCGCTACTCAAGATTCCCAAGAACTTTTGTGAAATGCAGAAGCGGCAACACCCACCCCTCCAGAGACCTCCCATCCATCCCTTCCTCAGGAGCTCTCAGATTCCCAAGTTCCTTCCAGGTCAGCCTCTGCTCCCTCCGGACTGAGCTCCCTAATCTTTTTTGGCTTTTGAGACCAGAGTTGGTTTATGCTGAGTGAGAATACACACATGATATTAAGAGACTACTAAGCTTGTCCCATGAGATAGCCAAGGACCTTTGGGCGTTGGCAGTGTCTGTTAAGTCAGGAATGAAATCCTGACAGACACAGGAATGGGCTTTACTTACACTTTCAGATGCTGACTACCCATTTAAGGACCCTGTGCCAGCAAGAACATCAAACCAGGGGGGCTACCCAGCCTTGAACTGTGAAGTGGCTGAGCCCTGACACTAACATGTACCTTTTCTCTTTAAAGAAGTGTGTTCAGGATGTTCCACTTCTGATCCACTTCGCCGCTTACAGCCTGAAAACCAGCAGAGAGATAGCCCATGTGGGAGACCCATTTGAGGAGTGAACCAGTGGTTGGAAGATCTTTTTGTCTCTCTTCTCTGTAAATCTGCCCTTCCATTAAAAATAAATCTTTAAAAAGAAGTGTGCTCAGATATTTCAATGGAGTAAAACACAAATTTTACTAACACAATGGCTTAGGGCAATGAAATAGGCAATCAGGGCCCAGCGTGATAGCATAGCAGTTAAAATCCTTGCCTTGAATGCACCAGGATACCATACAGTGGCCGGTTCTAATCCCAGCAGCTCCACTTTCCCATCCAGCTCCCTGCCTGTGGCCTGGGAAAGCAGTCAAGGAGGGCCCAATGCTTTGGGACCCTGCACCCGCATGGGAGACCTGGAAGAGGCTCCTGGCTGAGCTCCAGCCATTGTGGCTGCTTGGAGAGTGAACCATCGGACGGAAGATCTTCCTCTTTCCTCCTCTGTATATTTGCCTTTCCAATAAAAATAAACAAATCTTTTTTAAAAAGAAATAATCAATACCTAAAAGGGTAAAGCTATTTGGAAGCTAGAAAATGAAAATAATCTCAAGAAAAGCTGTGGAGCCTGCTTATGTGAGCTGCTGTTTGTCTATGTGTGTGCACATCAAAAACTCAGGGAAAATGGAATTCAAAGAACATTCTGCATGTGATGTAGACTCAGATGGATGTATTTATATTTACCAGATATTTTTCTAACTGAGATGATATCATCAAAATTCACAAAGAGCTCTATTACATTGGTTTAAAGAGAAATGCAAATAAATCCACTATTCCCTTAGGGAAAAAAATAGAGATTATTTCAAACGTCTGACAGTGCATATGATGCAAGATAACCTTTGGTAAATAAAAGTAGCTTGAAAGTCACTGCTAAGTAACATCTTCAAAATTAGCAGAATTCTAGTGTGAGCATTTCTCTATTTGGACCAGGTTTTGTATTCAAACAATCCTGTTATTTCAGATGTTTCAGATCATAAAAAAGCATCAATCCAGAGCAGGGACAGAATGCACAGCAAACACGTATTGCTGGCCACCTGTCAGCCATGGAAGCAAAGGAGGGAAAAGCCACGAGGACCTTTGTGGTTTGTCTCTGATGTCTTAGTAACCACCCAGTTGTCAGAAATAACTTAGGATGGCCAGTCCTGTTTGCACGAGCAATTCGAATACTTTGAAGGACAAGTGAATTAGGTGTACATAAACTGAATACAGATCTACAAATTAACTTTTCCTAGTTCATTTGCATAGCAGCTTCCTATCTCAAAGGGATATTATATCAAATTAAGTCATTGATATGCGTAAAATTTGAGGCATTTCTGAGAAAAGGACACAACAGTTGCAGCATGTAAATTTGGATCTCAGAAAAGGCCAAGAAATGATTGCGTGGAAGTTTAAGTGTGTGTGCTTGGGCATTTTGTTCTTATTAAACATGTAGAAGTTAAACATACCTACAGGTTAATAAAAATGAAAAGTTGAGGAAACAGCTTTCTAGAGAGAATGAAATCCATAAATACTGTCTGGTGAAAGCTAGCAAAGCATTGTATTTAGTGTTACAAGAGCTTAAAATTACAATTCATATGGCAGTTCTTCATACGTGCGAAGGACTGTGTCCAACACTTTGTGGTTACCCTAAGGATGTTCAAACACCTTTCAGTATTGACTAATAACCTATTCCCATCTTCTCAGTTTAAATTATCTGTAGATTATTTATAATACCTTATGCAATGTGAAGATTTGCTGCACTGTGATTTAGGAAATAAAATCTTTGAGTTTTCTGGTTATTTTTCATGTATGCCTCATCGAGCCTGTAATTGTAGAACAGCCACATAGCATTGACTGTCCATGAAATTAAGACTTCAGGAAACTATAAGTGAAGTAAGATGTCTGATGAGGACACATATGAGGATTATTTCTGTTAAAAGTAGGAAAACCTACAGATTTTTTAGAAAGGATTATAATGTGGAAATCCTTTACGTGATTTATAGTTAGCTCAGATTAGATACATTTATTTTTAGTATTACTGAAAGCCATCTTTGGTGCCAGCACAGTGATGTAATATGTTAATCTTCTGCCTGTGGCACTGCCACCCCATCTGAGAGCCAGTTTTATGACACGGCTGCTCCACTTCCACTCTAGCTCCCTGCTAATGGTCTGGGAAAGCAGTGGAGGATGGTCCAAGTCTCTGGGCCTCTGGTCGCATGCAGAAGACCCAAAAGAAGCTCCTGGCTTCAGATCAGCTCAGTTCTGGCTACAACAGCTATTTGGGGAGTAAACTAGTGGACAGAAGAAACTTCTCTCCCTGTCTCAAACAGGAAGGAAGGAAGGAAGGAAGGAAGGAAGGAAGGAAGGAAGGAAGGAAGGAAGGAAGGAAGGAAGGAAGGAAGGAAGGAAGGAAGGAAGGAAGGAAAGAAAATTAACTTTAGTGTCATTAATGCATTGATGGAAAGTAAAATATGGTCTCCTCTGTTAAATTAACAACATTTTCGAGTACTGGTACAAAAATCAGAAGTTTTTTGCTGAAATTGGCATAGTAAACAAAGATTACGTTTGGTTCCATTAACAGTGTTTCTATGCTCCATGCTGTTCTACTGGGCTTTGAATACTCCAGAAAGCACAGTATTATTAATAGTTTTTGTTCAAAGCTATGTACCTTTAAAAAGTCTTTCATTTTGATTAAAATATTTGACAAAGGTACTGTTTATTTAAATACTCACAATCTGGTTAGTTTTGATGAACTTCTCAAAAACAAAATTCCAAATCAAATGTTTGTCTCAAATTGACTTTGCAATTGTCTAATTGAGCCCCAGTAAAAGCTTAAAGGTTATGTTTCTCAGCTTGTAAAACAGGAATATTAAACTAATTGGATTTGTTTAATATTTTAAATTACATGAGAGTATTGTAAAAAATTAATGATGCTAAAACCTATTCAAGTCAAGGGTATGTTATTGCTCTGAATGTCACAACAGTTGTACAAGATTCCTAGAAATTTAATGTTAGTAGTAATTCTGGTTATTATGCTAGAATGTTTTATGTCATAAAAATAAAATTCCCTTGTTAAGTTGCATCATTATTAAAATGGCATCAGATCTTTAACCGCGGCTACAGTCCCTGCTTTCTTTCAATCTTCTAAAGCATTTCTTTTCCAAGGACCCGTAATCTCAAAGTGTTCGGTCTTCAGAGATACCCGTGGCGGGGAACCTGACACACACAGGTTTATGGTGACTTTAGAATCCCATCACGGGGCTGATTAAAAAACACCCAGAAGTCCAACAAAGAAACCGATGGATTTAGGAGACCACTAACCAACATCAAGCAGAACTTGACTGCAGAATATTAAATGAACCGTTGAAGAATTATGAGCTTTTATTTTTATTTGAAATGCTGATTTTACAGAAAGAGAAGGAGAGAGAAAGAGAATGTCTCTCGTCTGCTGGTTCACTACCCAGAAGACTGCAACCATCAAAGATGAGTTCATCTAAAGCTGGGAGCCAGGAGCCTCCTGCAAGTGGGTGCAGAACCCCCAGCTTTTGGACCGTCCTCTGCTGCCCCAGAGCCATAAGCCAGGAGCTGGATCAGAAGTGGAGCAGCCAGGACAAGAAGCAGTGCCCGTTTGGGATGCTGGTATCACAGGGCAGTGGGTTGGCTTGCTGAACCACTACATTGGCCTATACGGCCTTTTAATTTTGAAATTTCTTAAGGATTTATTTTCTGGATTTAATAAACCTCTTAAAATAAGCTATTGCTTTTAGTAGTTTGGTAATATTTTTGAATATAAAAACTAAAACATTTTCTCCCTGATTTTAAAATATGTATCCATTATTTTTGTGGTAGCATAGTTATTTGCAAAATTCAATAACAATCTTATGACAGAATATTGGAAAATTTGACTATACTCATACGATTAAGATTTAAGCCGTGTTTTAGTGATTCTAGAAAATGTACATCAAATCAGAAGTCTGCCTTGATATGGCTTTCTAGACTTGAGCTTCTTTTAAAAGTAGAACATGAAAATTTCTAGCAAGCATTCCAGCCAAAGAAGCAAAAAAAAAAAAGGCTGTGGTGTCAGACTAATGTGGTAGCAGTGGCATAGCAAGCTAATCCTTCACCTGAAGCACAAGTATCTTGCATGGGTGCCAATTTATATCCTGGCTGCTCCTCTTCTGATTCTGTTCCCTTCTAATGGTCTGGAAAGCAGTGAAGCAAGACCCAAGTTTTGGGGCACCTATACCCCTATGGGAGACCCAGAAGAAGCTCTTAGCTTTGGATCAGCTTAGCTCTGGCTGTTGTGGTCACTGGGAGAGTAAGTCAGTGGGCTGAAGAACAACCTCTTCCTATTTCTCTTTCTGTAAAATCTGCCTTTCAAATAAAAATAAATCTTTAAATTCCCACCACTGGGCCCAACACCGTGGCCTAGAGGCTAAAGTCCTCGCCTTGACCACGTCCCAGGATCCCATATGGGCGCCGGTTCTAATCCTGGCTGCTCCACTTCCCATCCGGCTCCCTGCATGTGGCCTGGGAAAGCAGTCGAAGATGACCCAAAGCCTGGGGCCCTGCACCTGTGTGGGAAACCTGGAGTGGGTTCTTGGTTCCTGGCTTTGGATCGGTGTAGCACGGGCCATTGTGGTCACTTGGGGAGTGAATCATCAGATGAAAGAGCTTCCTCTGTGTCTCTCCTCCTCTCTGTATACCTGACTTTGCAATAAAAATAAATAAATCTTTAAAAAAAAATTCCCACCACTGTCATCCAACATGCCCAAAGATCTGACTAGATCTAAGCTAATATAGGCACCATTGACCCTAAAACCTCCAGGAACTATAAATTAAACCTCTTCTCTTTAGAAAATAAGTTGTGCCAGGTGTTCCATTGTAGTAACATAAGCCAATATATAAATCAATATTTTTTCTATTATTCTTCCTACTTATTCCCACCTTATGAAATCCATATTTCTGCAATTGCCCTGTATGGGCTCTCATTCTATTTTATAGAGTAGACATTGCCCTGATTTATGAATTACAAATAAAATCAATTAGAGGAGTAACTAAATCTGTTGTAGTTTTATATTTTGACAGTGAGTGCATTAAAGTTCTCAGAAAGCAAGAATGTAAAAATAATTCCCTTCCACTTAAATCTTTCTAGTAATTTGTTCTTATAAATTAGACTGTTAAATCGCATGAAATATTTTTGTTTTCCATCAGAACAATATCCTATTATTACAGTATTCAGTCATTAATACCGTGGCTGTTCAATTTCACAGTTAAGCAAGACTTTTCCAGTCTTCAGATTTTACCCTACATAAATCTATAAAAATCTTCTGTTCAGAAGTTATCCTAAGCAGGGAGTCTTCTGAAATGTCAAATGGAGAAAATTAGAAACAGCTTAACAACCCTAAAGAAAAATATTACATAAAATACTATGGAGCAAAATAGTCATATCCCCAGAGACCACTCATTGTATTAGGCAATGTCAGAAAACATTAACTCTTTCATACCCTCTACATCGGCTGTGCAGAAATAACTCATCAGGTGTTCTCAAAGATTCCTTTTAAAGGTTTATTTGAAAGACTGAGTGAGCAAGTACGTGTGTGTGAGAGAGAGAGAGAGAGAGACAGAGAGAGAGATGGCAGTTTGTCAAGAAACTTCACCTCCACACAGGACCAGAAAAAAAAAATGGCTAGTGTGTTTAGAAATCCCAGTAATGGGAGGAATTGGAAACTTTTGCTTCTCTCCCCCGCCCCAATTACGTAGGACGAGGTGTCAGAATTGTATGGCTTAATGTAGGCTACGATGAGGATGAAAATCATTCTACCTGCTGGCCGATTTGTGATTCACGGAAACATGCACTATTTAGATCCGCCCAGCACAGAATGACAGTGAGGAAAACCAATGAGCCTCCACACATGGTCACTTCATGAAGTGTTTCAGCTTGGCAGTCAAATACAGATACAGTCAGGAATGCACTGACATTTTATCTGTTATTTGTAGCACACATCTTCTGCAATTTTAATGAAATAAAGCAATACCAATCCATCTGAGATTTGATGCAAAGTTAAATGCAGGGCCTCATACTTCAATAAGAATGTGTAACCATCCTTTAGAATCCTGTTCTACTACTAACAAAACATGGAAATGACAGAATGTTTGAGATCAAAAGTTGATACTGGAAGACAAAAAGCATCTGCCATCAGATGATAGAAATTTTCCTATTGAACAGACAAAATTATGGAAAGCAATGAATGTAACTTCAAGGACCAATTGGAATCTATCAAAGTACGAATACAATTAAAACCAAAGGAGAGGAGCCAGCACTGTGCTATAACAGCTAAGCCTCTGCCTGTGACACCAACACCCCACATGGCACTGACTCCTGTCCCAGGGGCTCCACTCCTGATGCAACTTTCTGCTTATAGCTTGGGATAGCAGCAGAGAAGGGTTCAGGTCCTTCCGCCACTGAACCCATGCAGATGACTTAGAAAAACCTCCTGCCTGGGGGTCCTGGTTTTAGACCAGTCCAGCTCTGGCATGTGTGGCCATTTAGAGAGTGAACCAGTAGATTAAAGATCCCACTCAATAACTCTGACTTTCCAATTTAAAGGAGGAAGAATCTTTTTAAAAATCCAAAGAGAATGAGTTGAATTAATGACTAAAATTCCCTAAATCTAGTAAAACAAATTCAGATAGAAGAGACTCAAAATCCAGCTCGGACAATAACAGCCAACCAAGTTAGATTTTTGAAGTAGAAAATGTAAACTTTGTATTAACAAATGAAAAAAACTACAGGATCATTCCCAGAGATCCAAAAACAATTAAAATATTTTTTCCACAAGAACCAGCAAAATTCTCTCTAGGCCTAACCTGCTTAGGTCAGTCCCATTGAGGATAAATCACCTGTACCAAATACTTTAACTTCATTACAGGAATAATATCTCCTTAATACTGTAGTTCATACCTACTTGCTAAAGCAAGAGAACTATAAATGGTAAATACACCGGAGAATTTGTACTGCCCACCGTGGAATCCAATTGACCAAAACAAGCAATGCACAATAAGAAATCAATACTTTAAGGACTATTGTAACAGGTATTGCTTTTAAAGAATTCAACAAAACATGTGCATGATATTTGTAATAAAAATTATAAAAACACCAGTGAGGAAATTAAGCAAGACCTAAAGAAATGGAGAAAAATGAGTCCATGATTTGAAGAGTCAGTATGGCTGAGCTTCACTTCCTCCATAGCTTTAACATAACTCCAATCAGCTGGTAAGTCACACAGAAAGCCAAAGAACTGGAAATAAAAGGTAAATTTTGAAAAAGGTGAAAAACTCACTATATATATTTAATCAATATAAATCATTGGTGAAAGCAAAGACAAGAAGATTAATGAAACTGACTAAAGACTCCAGAAATAAATCTACACGAATATGGCCAATTTTTCATGAAAATGCAGTCATTTAATGAGTAAAGAATTGTTTTTCAACAAATAGTCATGGAACAACTGGACAAACAGGGCAGAAAAAAAAAGTACTGACCTGTACCTCAAGATTTACACAAAAAGTAACATCATATAAAATGAAAATTAAGAAAAACTAAAAAAAATTCTGGGAGAAAAATTTTGTGCACTACTCAGCTAGAGTTCCAATAACAAAAACATATTCCATGGAAAATTTAAAAATGGTAATTGAAGACATTACAAAGATGTGCTCCATGAATGACACTATGAAGGAACTTAAAATATAAGATATAAGGAAAATATTTTTATATTAGATATTCTACAAGAGACTTGTGCTTGAGATACATAAAGGATACTCAAAACTCAACAACGTGAAATCAAACACCAAGAAAAACACGGGGCAACATATGGACAAATACTTCACTAAGGAAGATTCAGTAATAGCAAATAAACAAGTTGATGTAAAACAGGCTCACTTTTACTCATTAGAGAAACTGGAGCTACAAGTCCAGCAAGATATTTCCATACACCTATGAGAACGGCTAACACAGAAATGACTAAATTTGAGAATACAAATACTGGTGAAGTTACACAGTAACTGGAACTTGCGTATGATGTTGATGAAGCTGTCAGAGTTATCAACTCTGAAAACCAGAGTCTCTCATGAAGCTAAGCACACACTCCCGACTTTTATGTTTATCCCAGAGAACTTATAAAACCAGCAAGTGAATGTTCATAGCAGCAGTTTTAACAACCAAAATATCCTGTCACAAGTAAATTAATAAAATTGTGGTGCATCCATGTAATGGAACATTAGCAAGCATTAGACACAAGCTATTGAAATACGCCATGTGGATGGGTCCTGGATGCATTATACCAAGAAAAATAAGTCAGTCTCAAAAGTTAACAGCATTATATGATTCTGTTCACATAATACTCTGGAAAACTATGGGTTTGGAGAACACACTGGTGGTTTTCTCCCATCCAAGTACTAACCAGGCCCAAACCTGCTTAGCTTCAGAGATCAGAGAGATGGGGCGTGTTCAGGGTGGTATAGCCATAGACACACTGGTGGTTTTCAATCTGCAACTGTGGTGCCTTCCAACTCAGTGCTTTCAAAACTGAATTCAAATCTATTCAAATTTTGCAATTTACTACTAGTCATTTTAATAACAGGTTATTTGTGATTTCATATTAAAATGGGAAGTTGTTAAAATAATTGCATTCCATTATCATGAAAAGTCCTTCCAACCTCATGTTCTTTATTATGTGAGTAAGCTTTCAAAGCCCTACCATTTAGAAAAAAAAACAAGGAACAGAATTGATTCCCACACCTTCCACACAAATCAGCCTTAAATTATCCCACCTACAACATCAAGCTATCAGTAGTCAATAAATGTCACAAGTTTAAAAATTATAAACGTGACAGATTTAAGGTACAATTAGGATACATTGGTTAAAAATGATTGACATTCATAGTTGGAGAAAAATTATTTTAGGTCATGATTTATATTTCTTATACATAATTCTGCATGATATGTATGACAGAACAATAATTCTAAGCATTAAAAAAAGGTATCTCACCAGAATGGAATTCTCTGTAAGGAACGATATACAAGGGGCCAGTGTTGTGGTGCATCAGCTAAAACTACCATCAACCCAGCTCCTGCTAACTGCCCGGGGAAACAATGGAAGCTGGCCCAAATGGCTAGAGCCTTGCCATCCGTGTGGGAAATCTGGTGTGAAGCTCTCAGTTTCAGCCTGGCCCAGCCCCCATTGTTACGGCCAACTGGGGTGTGAATCAGTGAACAGAGGCTCACTCATACACTCTGACTTTAAATTACATACATATTTTAAAAATGAAAAGGTCACCACAAAGAAATGGAGCAATGTTAAATGTGCTTAATATTACAAGAGCTTATAATGGTTGGATGGCCATTGAGCTTCAAATCACCGTGAAATTTAAACCCCACTGGACACATTTAAAGAAGTAATGCAATAGTCTCATTTTATATGTTATTATAATATCTTCTAAATTAAATTCCTCACCACTATTTATATTCATGATAAAAAAAAAAAGGTTCAGATATTGAAGCCAGCATGGTTGTAAAACAAGCTAAGCAAGCAGCACTTCATGATCCACTGCTCCACACCTAATCCAGCTCTCTGCTTATGGTCTAGGAAGTAGTGGAGCACAGCCCAGGTCTGGAGGGCCCTGCACTTACTCAAGAGAGCTAGAAGCAGCTCCTGGCTCCTGGTTCCAAATCAGCTTTGTCCGAATTACTAGGCAACTGTCACATCACTATAGCTCAATTCCTGGGAGAATAAATTGAGCCTAAGTAACCATTAGCATGTCTCCTGAAAAGACATAGTATCCTATCCTAGGAACTTTTAGAAACAAATGTGGAACTTAAAATGAAGCTTTTTGCCTCCTATGGGAAAGATTTAAAAAATAATAAAGGCAATTTTCCATGTGTCTGATTTTGTGAAGATATCTTCCATGGCTAAGTTGATCATCCTGGGGAATGTATTTATTTTTATTGCAATGTCAGATATACAGAGAGAAGGAAAGACAGAGCAGGATCTTTTGTCTATTAATTCACTCCAAGTGGCCACAATGGCTGGAACTGAGCCAATCCTAAGCCAGGAGCCAGGAGCTTCTTCCAGGTCTCCCACATGGGTGCAGGGTCCCAAGGTTTTGGGCCATTCTCAACTGCTTTCCCAGGCCACAAGCAGGGAGCTGGATGGGAAGCAGGGCCGCCAGGGTTAGAACCAGTGCTCATATGGGATCCTGGGACACATTCAAGGCAAGTACTTTGGATGCTAAGCTACCACATTGGGCCCACCATGGGGAATATAAAACTGGATTTAGAGTTAAAATAGATGTTTTAAATTGCTCGAGGTCCTGGTTCAAAGTAAGTTCAAAGTAAGATCAAAGTAAGTTAAGGCCTTAACATGATTTTTTTTAAATGTAAAGTTTCAATTTACAGCAAAAGAACCAAGTACTAAATAAATAAATAAACCTATCTGATCCTGAAGTTTCTTCTACCACAACCCACAGAACTGATACTTGTAACTTTCAGGCTTTTCAAAACATTCATGGAAAGTTCATGTTCCTTACCTTTGGCTACAGGGAAGAATCTACATGGGACACAGGGGGATAGTGAGGAAGAACTGAGAAGGATGACCAAGCATAAACTGAGCTGACTCGGACAAGACAGAGGTTGAGTGATGGTGAGCACTGGTCAGCTCTTGTAGATACTTTGGCAGACTGCTTAAGGATTTGCAGACAGGTCAGAGTACGAGAAAGGGACAAGTCAAGGATAGCCCCAAGGTTCTATGCTGGACCAACTCGTAGGACAAAGTTGGTATTGACCAAGATGAGCAAATGTAGGAGAAGGTGCAGAGATAATACCAGATTGCTTTTGCTGTATTTTACTTGTTTTAAGACACTCAAGTAGAAATAGAAGCTAAATTGTATGTGGATACACACACATGTGTATATGTGTGATGAGCACGTATGTGTAAGCAGGTCCAGTGTTCAGAGGGGAAATACAAGCTACACACCCACATCTATGGGTAACAGTGTGTCAGGGCTATCTAGAGCTCCCATCCTGATCATCAAAAGAGGAAAGATCCAGAGAATCGCCTGAGACCACTTCAATGTCTGGAAGTGACATAGATGCATAAGAAACACCCAAGGAGACCAAAAACAAATGGTCAGCAAAAGAGCAAGCCCTAGCTGGAAGCCTTGTGGAGGGCTTAACAAGGAGAAGTGCGGCAGATGCTACTGAGGTCAAATTAGACACATGAAAATACCAGAGTGCGAGGCTATAAGAAAGAAGGCCTTGGGAAAATGGCAAGAGCCGCTTTGCACTCCTTTGTGAGCTTAAGCAAGAGAAGTAGGATACGGACCTGAAATGTAGGGAGCTGGACTAAAATTGGGAATGAAACAGATCTAGAAGACAGCAATGCTTACATGGTTACAAGCAATTTTGAGATTTCCTAGAAAACACATAGAAAATGTTCATGAAAAGAGGCTGAACATAGAAACCTGAGATGCCATTGTTTAATGGGTCAGAGGCAAGAGGAGGAGGCTAGAATGTGATTACAGTCAAGAAAACAGAAGCTGTTTTAGAAACTAGAGGCAAAGAGTGCTATGAATGAAAGAGCAGTCACAGAGACTAATGCTTCCTGCTGCAGACACCACACAAACCCCACGCTCTCTTCAATTAGAGGGTGCGCTGTGGGTAGTAGCACATAGAATGAGCTTCAAAGAGTAAAGAAAGGAAGAACTCAACCCAGTTCCTTCAGTCCTCAAGGGGGTTCATTTTGAACCAAATGTTGTTCATGCTTGCCCAGATTTTCCCCATGGACTTATGCTTCAGTTGCCCAACATGGAAGCTGATTTAAGAACTCATTCTTCCTTGGCCATTTTTTTCCTTCTTAGAATCACTCCTCCACCTCTCCAACCCCACCACTGCCCCCATCCCATCCCCTAAACACACAGTTAGGGCTCAACTTCTCATCCTAGGGTCTGCCTCTGTACTTTGATATCCCTCCAGTGGCCTAGGAAGTCCTTGGAAATATCTTCATCATTTCTACTTCCCAATAAGCTGCCTGATACAGAGAATTACTTACTAAACGTCTGAGAGACAAGAACATTTGCAACAAAGCATTACAGCTTCTCAGAATTCCCCCAATTCTCACAGATTCGTGTAGCCCACAAAACTGTTTCACCTCTGATGTCATTGTTCCCATGATAAAGTCCAAAAATGGAGGTTTTTAAGGGTTTGAGATGTTCTTAAGCCCTGCCACAGTTATTAAGCAACATCAGGCCTTGAAGGCAAGTTTTCAGAATCGAAGTTTTGCACCCTTAAATGAAGCAATTGTATCCATATGGAAGAAACCGTTTATACTTTAAAATAATTCAGAAGTATAAATGTGGGACAGCATGAGATTCTAGGAAAGTCTCATTAAGAGAGAGCCACTGTAATGAATGTGCTTGGCTAGTTTCCAGTGTCTTTACGATGCTATCTGTAATCATTGATCTTTGGAAAACCATTGACACTAAGTACACAGGCAAATAGTGTCACAGCGTTTCGATCAAATGGCCCTGCCATTCAATAGCAAAAATCTCAAATATGTGTTTTAATAAGATTCCAAAATTAAAATTCCTTAGCCCACTGGAATAGTTGCCATCAGCAACCATAGCTAGCCAGAGCAAAAAAGAAACAAGCAAAGGAAAAAGAATCTATAACTAAGCTTTTTTCATGGAGGCAGGGAGAGCTCTTTAGGCCTTCAGAATTGCATTTAACAACTACTTTCTATATATGATTACAGACAAGGTAGAGTAAAGGATTAATCAGAAAGCCCAGAATGATGGATGGAACTTAAACTTAAGCCCTCAAAGTTCTCACAATTCAACTATGGAAACACACTCAAATGTTTATTTTTAAGCCTCTAAAGAACAGTTCCCACAGCATTATCACTTTAGCACATTTTATTTTACAGGACCTAGCACTAACATAAGATAGAGGGGCTCAAATAACTGTGTGTGTGTGCCTTGCTATATAAGCACGAAATATCTTCGAGGAGTTATGACTGATTTAAAGGAAGCCAAAAGAAGATGAATTGAATTTACAGAGCTACGCCTTGGGAAAAGCAGCTGTTACAAACTGTAGGTTTTGGCTCAATTCAATCCGAAAAGACATTTGAGAGTTCTTGTGAGAAGGAGGCTGTTACCAAGGGTGGTGTTAGGATTAATATTCAAATCCTGAGATGGTCTCAGGCTGGTGAACTGTTTGGCGGAGAACAGAGTGCAGGGAGCTGTGTTTAGAATAACCTAGCAGTGACCTCCCTGGTCCTCAATTTTCTGATATATAAACTGAAGATGATAATACTTTAGGGATTTATCCTGGAAGCAAATGAGCTAGCAGCTGTGAAAGCACTTTGAAAACCAGAGTAGGTACGTAATGTAAAAGCAGGGATTGCTGTTTTCTTGTGGCAATATTTGATTCTGCGAGTGGGAATGGGCAGATGGAGAGGAGTCAGTATTTAGTTCTCATACATCTCATGAGCTAAGTAGGAGCATAAGGGCGGTACAAGTTCATAGTTTTAAATACCATGCCAGATCACCTTCTCTCTTCCTCTCTGCCAAATGGGACCCTTCCTCCTTTGGAAATAACCTTTGTGAAATACTTCACAGTTGACTATTCCATTGGCACTTAACCTTTCTTTTGCAGTTTCTGAATGACAGCATGTTTAGATGTAGTTATGAATGTTGTGTGTTCTACTGTTTTATACACGGGTGGCACAGAGTATGTTTAACATTCCTTGAATGTGGAAACAATGTTACATTTATAATTGTATTGATTATTTTGTGAAAGCACTTTGTAAAAAAAACACCAAACCCCAGACAAAGGATTTTCAAAAGTAATAGTATTGACATTTTGATCCACATAAATTTTTTTGTGGGGGGAGCTAAACTGTGCATTGTAGGTATAACCAGTCTTTACACTCGTTATTTAGCTTTCCTCCTTCCAGCTATAACTACCAATCACTACCAAATATTCCCAGAGAAGTGTACAAAATCACCCTTCATTAAGAACCACTATGCTAGCATGGTTATATTATTGTCCCTATACTTTTCTTTTTAAGTTTTTTTATAATAAAAAAAGTCCATCAGCAGATGAGGAAGTATATAAGACTCACCCCTACAAAACCACTGTCCAGCTGAAAGAGAATGATGGTGTTTTTAAGGAGGCTACAAGGAAGGGGTAGGGGCCCAGGAATGAGAGGCACGGAAGACAGGGAAATGTCAATACTGGCTTCCAACCAGGCGATCCAGGACTGGCTAGAGTCACAACAGTGATTACTTGGTCTGGTTAGTGTGTTCAGCTTATGACCAAGTTTCTGGCTGGTCAGCAAGGCTCTACTCTGGAATTTTTATGAGACAAATGGGTAACAACTTGATAACCAGAGTTGAGAACCAGAGAATCGCCCCAGGAGTACAGCAACTTGAACCAGCCAGGAGGCTGGAAACCCTCTTTTTTCCTTTTTAGAATTCCTGGGATAATATTTACAATAAGCATACCAACAACTTATGGAACATAAAAATACAGAACTATGTTAGTTGTGCTTATAAAATCCTAGGGCATACAACCTTACATATAATTAAGACTAATGTAAATACATTTCTATTTGGCACACAGATTCTTGGTATATGAACCCTTTATAATAACTGTGTTAATATGCTACAAATATATTCCTACTCACAAAAACATGTAGTTGTATCCACAGCCCATCAGCTAGGATCATCTCTGATGGTTAAAATCCTGTTTATCAAGCATGAAAGTTAAGTTCTACATATCTGGACATAGGTTCCACAAACATTCAGGGTCCCAAAGCTTTGGGCCATCCTCTGCTGTTTTCCCAGACCACAAGCAGGGAGCTGGATGGGAAGTGGAACAACCAGGACATGAACCAATACCCATATGGGATTCAGATGCTTGCAACGCAGATTAGCCAACCGAATCATTGCAGTGGGGCCCGCTGACAAACTAAATTTCCAACCTGAGAGAAGTTTATATGGACAGAACTTCAAATCAAGGGGCATCTGTTGCAACAATGGTATTTCTAAGCAGTGATAGTTCTGATCAGCAGTGTTAAAGAACTGATAATGTTTTGATTTCAAGTTTTCTCTTTGAATTCCTAAATCCTATAACAATGGGCTATATTTTTCAAATAAGCACTAATTAAGGGCTGCATATGTTCAAAGTAAAACAGGAGCAAATGTAGCTGAAAAAGATCTGTTGATCCTTCTGAACAGCTTATTACTATGTACCATCTTTGGAAGGAATACTAATTCAGCAGATCCCTAATAAATACCATGCTTACAAAGAAACTCCTACTTCTGGCCACAGCATAGTAGCTTGCAGCAGGTGCTTTCATCAAATACAAGCAAAGAAGCCAGATAAAACAGAAGAAACATCTGTTTGAAGTCACCCGAGGGCTGACGAGCTAAAAAGAACTGGGATAGCCTGGATCTCAAGGAGAAGACAACTGAACAACAAAGAGTCTACACTCTGCATGTTGTTCCCTCTCTGGATCTCACCAGTTCCTGGCTTGGGGCTAGACACTAAGAATCTGGACATGAGGCCTCTACAAAGAACCAAAGAATCAGCAGGGTTTTTGGTAACCCTACTGGGGTGGAAAGACAAAAAGCTAGAGTTGGGTATTGCCAGTGCAGATGGACGGTAAAACATCAATTACACAGCAAGGAGAGACACCAAAGACTTGGCCCACCATTTGGGTGGATTGCCCACCAATGCATTTGCACAGAGAGTGAGAAGCTAAAAGCTAAGAAAACAAAAAACAAACTTCTGTAAAACACAAAACCCAGGTAACAGAATAAAAGCAAAATCACAAGTCAGCTTTATCTCACACAATATAAACATCCCAGATAAAACACTGAGCAAAAGAATCCAAAAGCAAGTAAAAAGGCTGACACATCATAACCAAGTAGGATTATTTAGAAAGCAAGAAATTTCAACCTCCAAAAAGCCATTCATATGGAGGACCACTTCACAGAAGTTTTCTCCCCATGAATACAGTGAGAACATTGGTAGAAGTTGGGAGGGTCCATCTTTATAAAACTCTGGAAAATAATCAAAGGCTTGCAATATTTAAAGACTGATTCACTCAAAAATGCCTAAACCTTGGTAAGAACATTCAGTTTTGTAGTACCATAAATTGTCCCTTTCCTGATATCTCTTTGTTAATTCTGGAGTGGCTTGAAATAGCAGATTAACTCCCTACTTGTCATAATTTTAGTTAAATAAAGGTCAATTCACTACTATAGTTGCAAGCATGTTGATAAAATGGGCTTCAACTACATATTGTCTATGAGAAACTTGCTTTATATTCGGAGACACAGATCAGCTCAAAGCTCAGAATGGAAACTTTTAGACACAGTGTTATGTACATATACTGATGTCAAGTACAGTGTTCCATATATTCTGTTAGATTTGTGAGACACCGTAAACCAACAGGGCCTATTTCCTCTTAATTATCTGCTTAGTTCTACACATTATCCAAAGTGGAGTATTATTGCCGAGGTGTACATTTTCCAATACTAGTTTTTGTTTTAATGTCTATGTAATCTGATATTATCACAGATATTGCAACTCTTTTGGTTATTGTTCAAAATGGCATGCTTACAGACTCAATCTTTATCAAAAATAGGACCTGGTTTTTCCCCAGAAGCTGACAATCTAATTCTAGAGATCATACAAGAAGACAAGGCACCTAGAATTTATAAAAACGATCTACCAGAGAATTCACAAGTCTCAATTGCAAAATTAACTGCAAGAAGAAAATCAAGAGTGTGGATATTCTCAAAAGGACAGTTTCATCAATGATATAAACAGAAAGCCCAGAATTAAACCCACATATCCAAAGGCTGATTGAATTTTGAAAAGGGTACCAAACCCATTCAGTGGGGTGGGCAGAGAGTGCTCCTGTCAATAGCTGATGCTGGACAATCACAATTAAATATGCAAATGAATGGCATCGCCCCTCCTGCTGCACAAAAAGTAATTCCAAAATGGATCACAGACATAAGAACTACATTCAGGGCCAGTGCTGTGGCATTATGCGTTGTCACCACCTACAATGCCAGCATCCCATATGAGGATTAAGTTCTAGCTGCTCCAGATGTGATCCAGCTCCCTGCTAATGCATTAGGAAAGCAGAAGATGGTCCAAGGGCCTGAGTCCCTGCCCTCCTCCCCACATAGGAAACCAGGATGGAGTTCCAGACTGGGCTTTAGCCTGACCCAGGCCAGGCTTCTAAAATTTGGGAGGTAAACCAGCAGATGGAAGAAGGCTCTCGCATACACTCTTTCAAATAGCTTTTAAGACTAAATAAAATTTACAATATAGGAGTAAATACTAATAATCTTGTAGTAGGCAGTATTTTTAGACATCACACTAAAATAAAAGATAAATTGGACCTCTTTAACGTTAAAAATTCTGTGCTATGGTGGCTTTTCCGTGTAGTAGGTAAAGCCATTGCCTGCGAGCTAGTGGTATCCCACATCAACACTGATGAGTATCTCAGCGTTCCACTCTACATCCAACTTCCTGCTATCGGCCAGGGAAATGCAATCAAGGCAGCCTGGGTGTGCCACAAGCATGGGAATCCCGGCTGACACTCTTGAAAAACCGGCTTTGGCCTGGCCCTGCTCTAGCTGTTGCAGCTATCTGGGGCATGAATCAGTGGAGGGAAGCTCTCTGACTCATTCCCTCTCTATGTAACTTTTAAAGATTCATTTAGTTTTATTGAAAAGGAATAGGTAAAGAGAGAAGGGGAAACAAAGATCTTCCATTTGCTGGTTCATTTCCTAAAAGATTACAACGGCTGGAAGATCCAAAGCCAGATCTCATATAGGTGCCAGGTCTCAAGGTTTTGGCCCATCCTCTGCTGCTTTCCACTTCCAATCCAGCTCCCTGCTTGTAACCTGGGAAAGCATTTCAGGATGGCCCAAAGCCTTGGGACTCTGCACCCACATGGGACACCCAGAAGTAGTCCCTGGCTTCTGGCTTTGGATGGGCTCAGCTCTGGGCCTTGTGGCCACTTGGGGAGTGAAGCAGCTGATGGGAAGTTCTCTTTGTATCTCCTGTTCTCTGTATATCTGCCTTTCCAATAAAAAAAAGTAAATCTTCAAATGAATTTTTAAAATTTTTAAAAACTTCCAGAGTAGAAAATATACTGTGATGCATTAGTACTAATTAAGATATAATACATTTGTCTAATGCAATGCTAAGCACTTGACACCAGATACTGAAAGGTTACAAGCTGCCTCTTTCCTATGAAATTCAGAACCCAGCAAAACTTTCCAAAATGATAGCATTTCTGACAAAGAGCAGGCTAAGGGTTGTTTCTGGGATGCTGTTGATGCTTTATTTCTGATCTGATGTTGTTTACCTGGGTCTGGTTACTTCATTGCACTATATTGGATTGCATAGTTCGTACTTACATTCATCCCTATACAAATGTTATACCCAAATACTTATATGAATGAAACAAAAAAAGATACCTACATTGCTTTCCATCTTCCTGCTGTGGTGAGAAGCAAATCCTGCTGGCGTTGTTGCTTTCATTTTGGTTTCTAAACTGGGAGCACTTAAGAAAATCAGGCCAGGAGGAGTTCACCATCCCCAGCACTGATTCACAGCCTTCTTTTGCAGCTTCACAGAAAGATCTACAGGGCAGGAGACCATGACTGGAAAAAAACAAAAAAGAAAAAAAAAATGTTGAAGATTAACATTTCTATGAAACACTTCTTTAAAAAAAATTTTTTTTGAAAGGCAGATATACAGAGAGGAGGAGACACAGAGAGGAAGATCTTCTGTCCGATGGTTCACTGCTCAAATGGTTGCAACAGCTGGAGTTGAGCCAATCTGAAGCTAGGAGCCCACGTGCAGGTGCAGGGTCCGAAAGCTTTGGGCCATCCTCGACTGCTTTCCCAGGCCACAAGCAGGGAGCTGGATGGGAACAGGTGCTTATATGGGATCCCAGCACATGCAAGGCAAGGACTTTAGCCATTAGGCTATTGTGCCAGGCCCTCCATAAAACATTTCTCAAAATAAACTTAAAGTTGGCCATTAATGCGCTAATACTACTTTAATGTGTATTTCCATATAGCCAACAATTTACATTTTTATATTCAAATATAATGACTGCAGCCACTCTTATCTAGGATCTAGAGGGAGTAAGCTCATTCCATGATGTCATTTAAGTGTCATTTGTGAAAATATTGTAAGTGAGTTTTAAAAAAAATTTCATTGCTAATAATGTGTGTCAACCAAAGGGGGAAAAAGAGCTCTATTTGCCTACAAAACAGGGGGAAAAAGTATGGAAATAAATCTCCCAAATTTCCAAGGCAGAAGTGGGTCACAAAATAGGTTACTCACTGAGGGTTTCTGCCAAGTTTTTTCCTAAAAATCTTGAGAAATTCAAAGTATCTCAGGGAGAAAAAAAATATGCTTTAATCTGTGCATCCTTCCTGGAAAGGAAGCACCACACAAGCAACTGGTTTTTGGAAGACCTTGCATGGTTATTAATCTTCTCAAATTTCTATTCTGTCTTTCAAAAAGCAGAAAGATGTAAATAATGACTTGTTATTGGGAGCAGCACTGACACCCTTGGCTTCTGCCTTTGTTGACGAACACAACATCTCAAAGCTTCCCAGACCTGTAGCTCGTTGTGGACCCCGACTACAGACTTGTACCCTTTCACACTCAGGAATGCCATTTTTCTATCAGAGCTGCAGGCTGTATCTTGCACCCTGGTCCCTCATCTGATAAAGGCATTGCAAATGATTTTAAAGAAAAGGAAGGAGGAGGCTGGTCAAATTAAAGCATGCAATATACAATTATAGAGTTGGCAAGATGTCACAAAATACTGTGTTACATGTGGGAAAAAAAAACACTAAAAAGAAAGCTACCTGCAGCCTCCCTTACATCCCACTTTTGAGAAGAACAGACCCAGGGAAATGCCAAGCTAGACTGCAAATTACCCAGCTCCCAATGGCAGACACAAGGACAGAACTCAAGTATTTGACCTTTCAAGGCCATGTTCTACTTACTTTCCTGTAGTGTCTGTTCTCAGATAAAAGGCCAAAAAATTGGACTTTAAATAATAATCTCCTGAACCAAACAAGCTGATTTATAATAATACTTTATCTGTACTTCTACGGATTAAAGAAATATAATGGGACATACCAGCCATTCAGACAAAATGGAAGTATTCAACAACGACTGTCACCTACAAACATTTCTGACATTCCACTCAGAAAGCTACGTTAGAACCATCTTTTAGAATTCTGCCTCTCACATAATTTCTTCCATGTATTAAAGTGTAACTAAGCTCTATGGTAAAAATATAGCAAAAGGTTTTGCATTTCAGAGGATTCATTTTTGTACTTAATAGATGGAATGAATAAGGCAAAGGGCTCAATAAAAAGGCACCTGAGTGCCATTCAGGAATTGATTAGGTATTTATGGGACTAAAAAGGTATCACACGTAAATAACATTTTGAACACACATTTTTGTAAACCATATTTCATTCCAAATAAGCTAAACACTACTTTTTATGTAATAAAACTGGTGTGCATAGTTAAGGAATATGGAGAACATAGAATTTGCTATGCAATTGCTTAGGCATTATTCTAAATATTTCCCAGGCATTAACTCATTTATTTGTTACAATAGCCCCATGTGGTAGAGACCAATACCGTCTCTGCTGTGGTTGGAATATGTCACCCAATAGTTCACCTATCGGAAATATGATCACCAAACTCAAACTAATGGTATTTGGAGATGTAGGCCGACAGGTAATTAGGATTAGAAGGAAGTAGGATGAGGCCCCATGATGACACTCATTCCTTTCTAAGCAAGAAAGAGCCGAGTTACCACGCTTCCTCTGTCTCACTATGGACTACTTTGCTTTATGTTATGATGTAGATGTCAAACAGACCTGATCTTGGGTTTCCCAGCTTCCAGAATGTGAGCTAAGGAAACCTGTATCTTATAAAGTACCTGGTCTGGCCTAATACAGCAATAGACATGAACCAAGACAACTCCTAACATACAAACAAGGGAACCAAAGCACCAGAAATAAGACTTATCCAAGTTTGCTAATGTTATAAATAGAACCCAAATTGTAACTCAAATTGATTGACCTAAGGCTCCATTGCATTATCTTCTGTAGAATGGGTCATTTCTAACTTCACAAATGAATACTTCAGAAGCACAAATCAAGGTTAGCCCACAATGTGAAATGCACCCACAATCAGGCATGAACAGCATGGTTGTGCTCTTCTCTCACTTTACAAACATCAACCTTCAGTGATTCATGGCACTTACCAAAAGGGTTACAGACCACAAATAAAACCAAGACATCTGTTTGCTTTTTAGAAAACAGCAAAGCTACCAGACCAGCCAGACTTGTGTTTGGCATTCCTCAGCCACCTGCTGCTGCCTGATCAAGGTGCCAGTGCCCTGGTACCATCCTGGCTACGCAGACTGCAGCCCCCTGTCCAGATGGACCCCTCCACCAGGGTACTCAAAAACACGGTCTTCCCTTCGTACAGTCCAACTTGTACTCCAAATTGTTACTCACCTCAGTTAGGCTTTTAGATAAGAGCTGGAAGAGCACACAAGTGGCTTTATACTAAAACACTTAAATCCTAGAGATTTTTGCACTGATCTGTAAGAGACCACTCACTGATGATATTTACTCAGAGGCGCAGAAACCAGCCAATATCTTCATTCTCTGACATACACCAGTAGCAATAGCCAGAAGTTTCTTTCCCTATTCTAAGGTAGAACGTTTAAGCTCATGAATTGACTCTTCATCATTTTTCCTCCTTGAAAATGATGACTTCATCCTATCACTTTTACACAGCTGCTCCTCCACGGTCTGATGCTCAGCCAATGTTCATCATGCTAGAACTCAGTTTCCTCATTTGAAACAGGAGAGGTTTGAGAGAGAACTAGAATTCAAGTGCATTTTCATAGTCCCTTTGGCACTGACATTTTGCAAATCAAAACTCATTCTTTAATACAGTGTTTCTCAGAAGAATCATGACACTCTCAGCTTTGCTACACTTCGAAAGGTAACAGATATGTTCTCAGTATTTGCTCTGGAAATAGAGAATGATGTTAAAATACCCTCTGACCAATCATTCTAAAATCAGGGACCAAGAAAAATGTCCAGAATGTTTTTTAAATAGATCTCTTAGGAGGTGTAACCAACTGAAACCTCCCTAAGCTCTGAATTGCTGAACTGGGATATGTATAATGGTGATCGGGGATGAATAACTAGAAGCCAATTCAAATGGGGAGCAAAACTAGTAGACATTTGTTCTTTGCATGAAATTCAGCTACTTCTGAAGGATTGAAACATTTTGCTTTTCATCACCTGAGATAGGCCACACTAGTTTGGAATGCAGGTGTCCGCATCCAAGCAACAGTCTGGCAACTGAAAAACAGCGCCCAGCGCAGAGGAAAGGGACGGGCAGAATAGCTACTATGGCTGTCACAGCACTTAGAAATGGAGGTTTCAGATGCGCGTGCGAAGTCTATCTGATGTTGTGCAAGAATCCCTAACCCAGTCCAGCCAAAGTGAAAGTAGAAAACCCCTGGGCCACCTCTATAAAGACTTCATGAAACACTTGCTTAGTATACAAATAATACTTCTACATACTCATCACATGGCTTTATGTTTTCATTAAAAGGCTGTTGTACATAACTTCTAAAAATTGTATGCTTTAGAAAAACACTAAATTTTCTGCTGCAGTTTTCATTGCATCTACAGATATATAGATTTTATTTGCTAGGAAACAGTTCTGAAAGACATGAAGCTAAAATTATTGGATAAATCATATCCTACACAATAAACTTATTATGACCAATGGATTTTAAGTTTTAACTTGAACTGTTTTTATACATTCAAATTTTAAAAATAGTAAGGTTTTCAATCATCTTTCATCCAGACACCCTAAAATAAACAATTTACATAGCTATAATCATTAGAATTAAGAAATTCACATTAGTCTAAGACTTTAATCCAAGACCCATATTTAAATACTCTCAAGATGTTCATATAGGATTCCCTCATTACATTTAGTTGTCACTTTTTACTTCTGGCAAGGAAACTAAGCTTTAAATATATTGAGAGCTTAAGACTAAAAAATTTTTATCCATTTTTTTTTTCAAAGACAGCAATCTGTGGCAGGCAGACTCTACAAAGATCCAGGATCTCTCCAACCAGGTACCACGCCCTGACTAATCCTTCTCTTTGGTGCGGGCCAGCCCAAAGACTAGCTCCCCACCCACGGGATGAAACAATGCTATGTTTATCATTGGGTTAAATCAGACTATCCCTTCCCTGATCTGATGAATCCAGCTGAAACACTGTGAAGACCACATGTTAAAGACCTGACAGATGCCAACTGGGCACTGACGCCCACAGCACATCCACCCTTGAGGAAGTATAGTTCTTCGTGTATCTCACACTTGCAAAAGTATCCTTCCCTGGACCATCAGATAAGACCCAACTATGGCTACCACCTCAGTTGTACCCATTTCAAAGAACCTGAAGCAGAGGTTTTAGATAACTCATCCCCAGATTCCTGAATAAAAGAAACTATTATTTAACTGTTAGGTATGTGTTGTTTTAAGATATTGCTATTGTGACAATGTTATACCAACTACTGTTTCAGGCACTTGAAAAGTGAGTCAACTAGTGCTTTCTTCTCTGTGTGTGAGAGAGAGAGAGATGAGAGAGACTCTGACTCTCTTGTTTTGGTTAGACTGAGCTCTTCAGTGAATAATGCTTTCAAAGAGTCCCAGGCAACTCCCCAAGCTGTAGCACTTACTTGGTTAGAAGAGAATACTGATGCTGGAAGAACCTTGTAAATCTTCCTTTGCTTTTTGAGCAACTGTAACCTAAAGAGAAGATCTCCTAGCCAAGAACTGAGACCACAGCCCATTCCAATAAAATATCTCGTCCAGACAGCCTCTTTCCAACATGACACAAGAGCATGAACTCATCACCACTGAGGGGACACACAAACAGCACAGCAAGGGTTGCTTTCCCTGTGGGGGCACAGCAGCATTGGCCTATGTTAGAACATTCTGGAACCTCAAGGAACCTTAGAATCACACAGGGTATGAGGCAAGCAAGAGAAGGTCCTCCTTGGCTCCCATCTCCACTAAACACATGGGATCATAAATTTTCCCAGTGAATGGTTATGCTTGTCATTGTCTCACATCAGAAGAGAAATAATGAAAAATAAAAAATATTTTTTGATAACAGTGTTCTCAGACTTTAAAATCCAGGATAGCACCTTTTTTTCCCCATTGTATTAGTCATGGTTTCAGCAGGACAGAGATGACCCACCCAAGTGGGACCACTGCAGAGCATGCAGTCAAAGAGCCACTTATGAAGAGTCACAATGGTTTATAAGAATCCACAGGAGTCTGGGGCAGAACCAGCAGCCACATTTAACAGGCAAGGAGAAGGAGCACTTTCCTGAACAGAGCGCCACATGGAAAGGCCACCTGACAGCAGGTCTAGCCCCTGATGAGATGCAGTCACCCCATGTGAGCAGGTAGGAGGAAGCGGCTCACTCTGCTATCCCCCATACTTCCCTGATGTCTCCAACTGGCTGAGCTCAACAGTAGCCCTTTTTTGAAGGAAAAAAAAAACCTCTGGGGAAGAAGTTGGAAAAGGGAAATGAATAAAAGAATGAGCCCAGAGTTGCATATCTCACAGCTAGCAACAGATGCAACAGATCTGCTAATACTTCCTGAGGGAATGAAGCACAATAGTCTATGAGTAGAACAAGTTATTGTCTTGAAATCTCACAGGAGCATCCACACCAGAGAAGTTAGGAAATGCTACAACTGAAAGGTTTTACTGTTTATTACTGGTTTTTAGGGAGTCAGCTTACCAACACATCCATGGATGAAAGCATAAATCATGTCATCTCCTACAGGAAGCAATTTTCACTTCTACTCAAGGGGAAATCACCATCACATACTTCATGAACCAGAGTAAGAAACCCTGCTTAAGATTAAGTTGGCATCCAGCACCATTACTCTTCTGTTGGTAGACATGATTTTCTTGGTGGTTATGCCATTTGCCCAACACTCCAAACCCAATGATCTTTGCCTCATCATTCACATGTAATCCATCATTTCATAGTGACAACTCTGCTTCCTAAGAATTCCTTAAGGAGTCTGGCATTGTGTTGCAACAAACAAGATGTCACTTGTGATGCTGGCTTCCCAAACGAGAGTGTCTGTTCAAGTGAAGCCACTCGTCAGCTCCAGCTTAATGCTAATGTGCCTGGGAAGACAGAAAATGACCCATGGGCTTCTATCTGCAATCCATGTAACAGTTCAGGGTGCAGTGTCTGGCTCCTGGCTTTCGCCTAGCTCAGACCTGGCTGTCATAGCCATGTAGGGCGTGCACCTGTGGGTGGAAGCTCCTTATTCCTTTCTCTTCTGTTGCTTTGCCTTTCAAAAAAGTTAATTCCTTCAAATCCATTCATTTCGCTCCCCATTTTACGTGCTAGTAAAATTAAATTAGCTATGGCTGCTCTATGTACTTTGACAGATCTGTTACCAAGCTATTTGCTCTGCATGGCCTCTTTGCCTTTCCTGGTCCATATAGCAGATTTCTTATCTCCCTCCTAATACTTTTTCAGCTGTTATTTCCTCCCTCCCGGCTAGTAACCTTTCCCAACAATGCCAAAAAAAACAAGATCTCTCCTCCCAAATTACCCCTGCATCTTATAAACTGGCCACATTGTACAATTAGTTGTCTTCCTATCTGGTCCCCTGTTATGCTGAGTCTCCAGAAAGCACTTCTATGTTTTATTCATCTCCATATCCTCAGTATCAAACTACGTGCTTGACACATCAGAAGTGCAGTAGGTGTTTCATAAAAGGTTGAACAACTGGGTGGGGGAAGGGGACATCCTGGTGGCACAGCAACCTAATATTCCACTCTGTGGTGTTAACAGCCCATATGGTCGCCAGTTCTAGTTTCAGCTCTTCCACTACTGATCCAACGCTCTGCTTATAGCCTGGGAAAGCAGCGGTGGATGGTGCCTACACCTACATGGGAGACTCGGAATAAGCTCTTGGCTTCAGATCAGCTCAGTTCTGGCAGTTTCAGCCACTTTAGGAATGAACCACAAGATAGAAGATAATATCTATCCTCTGTAAAATTTGCCCTTCAAATGAAAATAATTGTTTTAAAAGATTAAACAACCAGATCATATTCCAGTATCTTTGTTGTATAAACTGATGATAGGAACTAAAAGAACTCTCAACTGGACAAGTTTCCAGTAGCTCTTTTTGACATCCCACCCCAACCCATATTCCCACCCTGGGAATCTGCTTTCAATGTTGATTCCATCAGGTGGCTTGGGATATCTGGCTCTCCAACATCTTTTGAACTCCCATATCCTCCTGGATCGAGTGTAACCTTGTCCTGACAATGCTCTTGCCACTGTGTGGCAGGCCCCCAAAGGTCTCCATTCCCTTGGTTTACTTACTTGATTGGCCTTACCCACTATATAACATACTATCGTTTCTTATACTCTGTCTTCTTGCCTGGTTCTTACCCACGTAATAAGCACTGTAAAACCAAGGGTTTTCATCTATTTTACTTGCACTGATATCCTATTGTGCACAGTGATAGGCTGGAAGCATCTTCTAAATAAACTCACCACACATAGAGGATGAGTCAGTGACCTGCATGGGACAGTAGCGAAATCAGAAAAACTATTCTCACCTAACTCCCAAGCTCACGAGTCACAGGAGAACTTGTATTATCTTTGTTCCCTCTCAGGTCAACAAATTCCACACACCATCCAATCTATAAATTCCTATGTATGAGGAAAACATGAGATGCAAACCCAATGGTGTGCCAACAGTAGAATGTCACTCTTAAAATAGGAAATAAAGAGAAACATATAGCTTGAATTAAGAAGAGTGTGAATAATGTAAAACCACATAATGACTTCTGAAAGAGCAACAAGAATCCCATACCCTTCCAGCCAACATGATCCTGATCCTCATTAATATTTGGCATACTTTACTGGAGCCCATGGGACAAGGGATTAGCAAATCACAAAAGAAACTTGCAATTGTAAAATTATTTTTGCAGCTGTTTTGATTTTTGCACATCATGAAGTGATGCCATAAATATGAATCTTCAAATGAACTGAATCCTAAGTATTAGTTCTAAATTCCAGTCACATTCACATGACACAAAAGAATTACAGAGGAGAAAACTACATAAATTATTCCACTGGATTTGATGAGATACGTTCACTTGAGACACTACAGGCAAAGACATTTTTTAAAGAGATTAGATCTGTCATGCTCTGATTCTGTAGCATAACATCTTTATAAAACAAAAGCAATCTGAATTATCTGACTGCATTCGATTTTGAGTCATTTTGGTGGCTAAGATGAAAGCTTGCCTAGCATTTGCTCTTTTATGTGTTAGACCATCCAAGTACTAACCAGGCTTGACCCTGCTTAGCTTCTGAGATCGGACGAGACCAGGTGTGTATGTTTAAGACCAAAAAAACGACTCACCAGCTGTGCCTGGAACGGAGATAGGAAATGTAATAATGAAATGGACACCAACACACCCAGGTAACCAGCCTGCTGTGGCTAAGCAACTGCTATTTACAAGTCGATGGTTTCGAGAAAGTAAATGGCAAATGACTTCCTGGGTTTTTAGTTGGTAACAGCAACAAAGCTCATCTTTTTCTTTCAATATTCACCTACAACTTTTTAAAATTACAATTATAAAATATATTTGTAATGTTTCTTTATTCCAAAATGAGAAATGAAAAAAAAGTTCTTGATATAGATAAAACATTAAGCAAAATTAACAGTGTTTAGGAGAAAAAAATCTTTTACATCAAAATGTTTTCCAATATGACTTCAAATGATTTCAAGTGTATGTTTACTTAAGTTGTTGCATGCTGTGATACAGAACAACATATTTAAGAATACAGTCTACATAAATCCTAACCTTGTAAGTAACAGGATCCCACAGGGGCCAGTTCATGTCCCAGCTGCTCCGCTTCTGATCCACCTCCTTGCTTATGGCCTGGGAAGGCAGCAGAGGAAAGCCCAAAGTCTTTGGACCCTGCACCCATGAGGTGGTTCCAGAAGCTCCTGGCTCCTAGCTTTGGATCAGCTCAGTTCTGCCCATCACAGCCATTTTGGGAGTGAAGCAGCAAATGGAAGCACTCTCTCTGTCTTTCCTTCTCTTGATATATCTGATCTGCCTTTCCAATAAAAATAAATCCAAAAAAAAAAGGGTGGCACTGATGAAAGAAAACATACCATATACACATTTTGTGTAGATTTTAGCAGAAAATTGTTGCTACCATCTTCATTTACTTAAGAGTTTCCAAAGACTATGAGGTACATTGTTTAAAAAAATTAAAAGTACAATTTACAAAAGTTAAAAAAAAAGAATACAGTCTACAATTACATAATATATAGACAGATTGGCTACTTTTACTAAAACATGATCAGTAAAATTCAACTCGTAACTGACATGAACAGTGACAGAGACTATAATTTTTGTGTAACATAGTTTTCTAAGAGAAAAAAATTCAAATAGCTTTTGTGCCCACCAGATTTGGTTGTTTGATGGGGCTCAAACCAGAAAATCATGCCATCTATGCATTCAAATGACTGGGGTGCGGGGAAGAGTTTAACCAGTTTTATTGAGATACAAAAAATCTCTACATCCAAAGAACACAATGAGATGAGTTCAAGGACTGGGCTACATGACTATCACTACCCAAAGTTCCCTCCCAGATGTAGTGTATATAAGAACATTTAACATAAGAATATTTATTCTAATTTTAAGTAGTGGGAACTGGGAAACAAGCTCATTTTTACCATGGAATTCTGTCACATTTATCATCAAGTCTAGAGCATTTGAAAGAAATGTACAAATTATGCTTTACAAAGAGGGAGTTTCAAATATCTCTTGTTTTTCTTCCTCTAGAGGTGGAAATGAGAGGTTCCTAGAGCTTTTATTTTACCTACTTAGGGTTTTAGTAAAAAGTAAATTTAAAAGATGAACATGCAAACAAAATTTAGCAGAATTCACTTCTTGATTTATTATCAACAGTTTAGAAATAAAACTCATGGAACTAACAGTGGTCCCAAAAATTCAGAAAGAAATAAAAAAAAAAAGGCAGGCAGAATCACAATATTGTTGGAACTGTATTATGAACTGCATGGAATCTATTCTTTGTATTAATACCAGATTAAGATGAGAACTGATGAGAGCGTGTTGAGCAATTTTACATTTGCTTTGACCCTGAGGATTGAATGTACTAATAAATTCTTAAAAGAAAAAGTCAGGGTTAAAATATAAGAATGAACAGGGTAATGAAGCTCACATTTGGAATCAGAAGTCCCATTGTCTGCCATAAATTGCGTTAACTCTGAACAATGATCAAGCCAGCCATGACACACAAGGATCTAAGATGGCAATAGTTCAGTACCTTTCCAAAGTGATACACTTGAAATACTTGTTTGACATTTTCTTAGGGGAGAACCTCGGAGCTGCATGAACAAAGAAAAAGGACTTCGGGTAGCAGGATCCCAATTCTCAACAACCCCTAGGAATGCAGAGCTGCTGCAGGTAACCCAGCCCACCTTTTCTGAAGCCAGCTGGGCAACTCTCACTACCATGGATCTGACACGGGTGTCATAACCTGCACACAGATTTCCTCATTATCCTTGAGAAAAAAAATGTGACAGATTTAATTCTATTCATCCTGTTTCTTGAGTTCTTAGGTCATCTTATCCACCAATGTGATGGGCCACGGTGCCTATCTAATAGGGAACAAATCTACTGTAAAATGCCCAATTCTGTAACGAGTATCCCCAGTCACTTCTTCATCAGCTTAAGTCCCCCACCATTTCCTGAGACAACAATTCTGTATTTGTATTGGTTTCTTCTCTAAAGTTCTTTTTATTAAGTGGGATTTGACTTCTCATTGGCCTTCATTATTGATTTGATGTTTGCTCTACTGAATTATACAGAGCACTGCTCCCTCGTACATGTTATAGTCCAGAAATAAATGGCCATGGTGTACCCTAAGAATTTCACATCCCCAGTTCCCGCCCCTGTTCTTCACATAGATTCCCAACCACTTTTCTATTCAGCATCCTCTAGGCGTTTTACCATATTTGGCTTCTGCTCTTATATAAACCTTCAGTCTAAAGTTTTCAGTGACAATTGACCAAAAGAATTTTTTTTTTTACTAGCTGAATGCTAACATTAAAGAGAAAAGTACCAAGCTACCAGACCAGCCCTCTAGCACAAGTTAGTATTTTCTCAGCTGTTAGGTCCAGAATTTTCAACAAAAAAGCACAAGTGAATGTATCTTATGAAACACATTTTAAAAATTGAAGCTTATTCAGGAAGAAACAAAACATTTCCGGACATATTTTTAGTATCCATTTTCCTGAGCATATATATAAAATCTTATTTTGGACAATACTTTTAGGAACATCTTAAAAAATAAATGTTGAACTATGATCAACATTTGCGACTCCTGTTAGACATTCTGGCCTCCCTAAGTGATGAGTGTGTTTTGTCTTTAAGCAGAGAATGTAATGTGAGATCAAAGGCCTTCCAACCTAAGGGCTCACGCAAAGGAAGCTAGAAAGATATCGGTGCTTTTTGAGAGACAGAAACAAAGATCAACATGGCTGGACCTGGGCAAACAACCCTAGAGAAACAAGGAGGGTATCAGCAGCATGGCAAAGAACTTTGCTCTTAAAATAATGGGAAGTCCCAGAGAGATCAGAGACAGGAGAAGGGTACCATGCAACTTGTGTTTTTGAATTATCAGCTTGGCAGCAAAGTAGACAATATACTAGATTAAAGGAAAAATAAGCAGGGCAACTCAAGTGTTGCATTTGTAAAAAAAAAAAAAAAAAAAGGCAATGAAGTTAAACTCCCTGCCCCAAAAGTCTTTGAACCCTATATAAGTAATAGGAATGACTTTGGAGAACATCTTAGGTCAGATAATGTAGAAAAGGTAGGGGTACTTAATAGAAAGCATTCCGTTGAACACACAGAAATACAAATAATCCCTGTGACGTAAGAATTAAAAATCCTCATTTTTTAAAAAAAATTATTAAAAAAATCCTCATTTTACAAATAAGAAACTGAGAAATCAGGAACAGGAAATTGGCAGACCCTTAGTTTGAATCAGATTTTGGGTCCCCCTAAATATTTGAGCACATTCTCTGAAACAACCCAATTAAATTCCTTAACTCAAGGGTAAATAGGCACGCTATCCAATTTGAATCAAGTGTTACTTTCAATGAAAGTTCCTTGAGTAAACTCATTTGACCTTGAGCACAAATCCACAGGGATTGAGTACACCAGAGAATATTGTCCTGCAGCTTCTGGGTTTGAGATGTAATTTTTAATCACTAGCTACATAGCTACACAAAAATTTTATTTCATTGACCTAGATGTTAAGGATTTTTTCTTTCAGATTTAATGGAAAATATCAGTATTCCATGGGGAAAAAAAAATCCATAGCCAGGATATGTTTCATTCCACAAGTATGGTGTACCTCTGCAAAGCAGTAAATAGGAGAGGGATGGTGACAAATCAGTCTTCTAGCAGCAAACCTAAGCCTACATTTTGAGGCCAAATTATCTCCTTCTCAATTGGAACAATATTACAGATCTATACATATTAAAGAAGGTGACAAAGGGTAATAGCTACATATTAAAACTATGAGACTGTGATGCTTGTTTCCTTTTCCAGACCTTGTGTACTTGTATATCAAACTCACCTATAAGGGTTGGCATTGTGCCACATCATAGGTTAAGCCACTCTCTGCAATGTTGATATCCCATATAGGCACTGGATCATGACCCAGCTGCTCCATTTCTAACCCAGCTCCATGAACATGCACCTGGCCCAAGTGCTTGGGCCCCTGCCACCCACTTGGAAGACTTGAAAGAAGCTCCTGGCTTAGAACTGGCTCAGCTCTGGCCACTGTCTCCACTTGAGGAGTGAACCAGCAGATCGAAGCTCTCTGTCTCCTCGCCGTAGCTCTGCCTTTCAAATAAATACATCTCTAAAAAAATTTATTTACCAATAATCTGTCATTCTCCTGGCTCTAAACTGTGAAGTTCTCATGTGTTACTTGCTGAACCCATTCTAATTCATATTTCTTGAGTCACCCAACTTGTTTAGATAAGTCTATATCTCGAGATTTCATGAACTACATTCTGCTCAGATAGTCTGTTAGAACTTGATATACACATTTTAAAGCAATCATGGTTCAAATTAGAAACTTAATTTCTACATAGCAATGAACTTTATCAAATATTGCAGGTCTAACGTGAATCACATTAAAAACAATACTATTTATACATCCCTTCATTAACTTCTTAAATTTTAAATGCTATTTTCTTTGGTTAAACAAGCAATTCTGCATAATTTGGATTGTGCAAGAAACTAATATAATGAATGATCTAAAGTAGTAAATTATTAATGCTTGATTTTATCATCATTTTTTACATTTCTAAAATTATTTTTCTTACTAAATGTAGGTTGCAGGGCCCAGGCACATTACATGATAGCAGAAAGCACTGTGATTTTGCCATTTTAAAACTAATTGCAATGAGTAAAAAAAAAAAAAAAAAAAAGGATATGGTCCCAATGAAGTATTTTGTGTTCTTGACTACATGCTATTAATCATTGTAAGAATTGTAAGAGAAACGGAAAAGCTCATAGTACTACACTTATCAAGATGAATCAAGTCAAGGAAACAAAAGTTTTACCTAAAAGCACACAGAAAACCAACAACAACTTAAGTGCATTTTTATAGAGGAATTTAATATTTTACAATTGACTGTTCAAGTAGAGATTGAATAATTAGGACAACAGTCCAAATGAACTTAGATTCCTTGAAGGTGATTGTACTGTTTGTCTTATTTTTATATATACATAAACACATTCATAAGAAATGAAAGCAAAGGAGATGTGGAACTTGTTCAAGATTAGGCAGAAATGGAATCAGAATCCAGCTTAAGGAGCTTCAGGTGACCTAAATAAATTCATACCTTACAATCAAACAGAATATTTAGCATATGTTATAAACATCTTTGTGGCCATTTAATACTATCTATCTTCAATTCCTTATAATTGCTAAAATTTGAGTATGTTGTGAAGAGCCAGGCATTATCCTAAGTTATATCAACTAGCCATCATATTAACTTTGTCATCCTTGCACAGGGGCCATGCTAACCTTCTCTGTATCATTCCAATTTTAGTATGTGCTTCCTAAATGAGCACCATCATGTTAACTTTGTAAACTAAATACAAATATTGTTGCCAGCTTACAGAGGAAGGGCTGCCATGCAGCTCCATCAGGCTGTCCTCCCAAACGCTGTTGTGTTGGAGAGTGAAAAAGATGGGTCCAGTCCTAACCCTTGGGAACAATCAACAGTACCTTATTTGGAGATAGGATATTGCAAATGCATCTAAAAATCTAGAAATGAAAAATGTGACCCCAGATTTTCTAGTGTGGCCTCAATGCTATAGCATTTGTCCTTGCAAGAGAAATAAGAGTCAGAGACTCAGAAGAGACGACGTGTGAAAAGGAAGGCAGAGACTAAAGTCATGTGGCCACAAGACAAGTAATGAATGAGACCACCAGAAGCTGGCAAAAAGAAATTAATCCTCCCCCAGAGCCCTGATTGAGAGCCTGGGGATGCCAAGCTTCTCGCCTCCAGAACTGTTAGAGAATAAACTTCTGCTTTTGAAACCACCCAGCCTGCAGCAAGATGTGACAGCAGCCCTAGGGAACCATCCAACCACCATATTACCCTGCCACCATCTAGGAACACCAAGGGCGTCTTTGTTGACAGCCCATATTTTAACAATGGGAAAGCCCTGGCAGGATTTCCCCACCTTTCTACCCTGAAGGCACCCTGGGAAGCTAGCCCTGCACTGTGAAACATTTACACCCAGGCTGCAGCTGTGGACAGTAAACTGCATTTCTACAAGGAAGAAGCTATTTTTTATCTATATAGAAGCAATGGCAATGCAAGCTTTCCCCCAGTTACAATAACAAACATCTTTGCCCTATTCCATGCATTATTTTACACACTAATTAAATTAGTACAATTAATATGGAACCTATTTGCACTTAGAATATTAAGATTGGGAACAATTACATCTAAGAACCTCCCAATATGCTAATTCAGAAAGTAATTGATGCTCTGTGAGTATGAATTTAACACATGCTTTGAAATGTAATGTATATTTGTTGAGACTCTTCCTTAATATACTCCTGATGGACTAGTTCCCTATTTGATATGCTGACTAGGCTATTTGTCCCTCCCTATCCACTCTATCTCAGCCTGCTCTAGGTTCCAGCATTCACCAGAACAACCATCCAGAATCTCATCCATAATTGATCTAGATAATAAAATTTGGAGCTTTTGAGCTGAGAATATCTAGGTATTTTGGGTCGCATCCCTTGTACTCCTCTCAATCTCACATACTCATTGTCTGGTGATGGGCAAATTTAGTTGGTGGGAGGCCCTGGCAGTGAGGAGACAGGAAGGACAGTGAAGTCAAAGCATTCGTTCTTTCCCTTCTCCCTCTGCAGGCCTGAGGAGCTGGCAGTGACTGGGCTCCACTCTGAGGTGGAGCAGCTGGCTGAGTCAGAGTCCTGGTCTAGACCTAAACTCTCTCTAGGTGCCGCTGGACCCTTTGGCCATTCAAACCTTGGTCAATTGAACATCCCCTAACACGAGACCCTTGTTCTTTCCATCACTAATTTGTTCCCTTCTGTAAGAGTCTCTTCAATGAACTCCTTCAATCACCCCATTAAAGTGATAAGGAAACACACCCTAACAGTGTTCCTCTCACCCGGAACAGCAAGCGAACATCTCTCCAAGAGAACCCATCTAACATACTGAACAGTTATTTTCCATAGACAAAATTATTCCAAGCTTGCAAATCATTCCTAGTTTCCTAACATTACTACTAGAGATGACTAACAAGAGGTATCCTTCTCCTTTAATAACAACAGCAAAAATCAAAGACAGTAGCTTAGGATGTTTTGTGCACCTCAAACAGGTCAGCTTTAAGGGTCTAGCATCACACCAGGGGTTTTGTTCTACGATACCTGTCATCACCATCAATGATGCACTCGGGGAAGGCGAGGTTACAGCCAAACAACATGATATGCTGATAGCAACTGAGGCGATGGAGGTACGCAAAGAACTTGAGGAACTTCTCCGGGTCCATGTGCTTGATGATTGAGAACACAGGTGTGGTTTGGTAGGGCAGCATCTGGCACTGAGTGTGCGGGATGTTGATGCAGGTACCTGGACGGTAAAGAGAGCTACACTCAGAAGTGGACATATCAGATACACGTGTTCATACAATAACTAGCTAGATTCTGCAAAAATTATTATACATGGACAGTCCTACACACAGGTTCACACACATAAGCAAGCATGGGAGAAAGAAATCAAACCATTATTATTTACACAGTGAGAGTACTTTTGTCCTGGGTATATGTGTAGAAAACACACTCCCTGCATGCCACATGGGAATATATACTGGCAGTCAACATTTTAGATTATAGCTAGGCAGAACAGTGTATACAAAAAAAATTCCTAAAATAAACATATTTGACACTGTGATGCTATTTCTAGATATTAATTCTAAAGTAATAATCATGGCTTGAACATTTTCTCCAGTTCTGTGCACACATCACAATTTAAAAGATACAAACCATATACACATGCAATGAATGTGATTGATTTAAAGTATTACAGAATCAGTAACAGAAGAAAACTCAGGTGTGTGGAAGTTGCCTTACAAAGCAACGGAATCACATGAAATAATGTCTAACAGAATTAGAAATGGCATGTCACAAGACCGTCTGTATCCCATAATCCTGTTTAGTTTTATTCATGTAAGAGAATTGATTTTGTTTCCATAAACAGTTTTAAGAATATAGTGATGCTATCCACCTTATCTTCCATCATTTCCCCTTCCTTATTTTTAAGTCTTACAATTACATGCCTTCAGTTTACTAACCGAAGAACAAGTAGGGTCAGTAGAAAAATCACTTATTCCAGAGTAGACAAGGGCTATAAAAAAAAATCAAATCTCACTGTGTGAAATTTTTTATGCTATATCTTAGTTACCACATGATCCTATGTGCATTTGCAATCCTGCCTATTTCAGAGTTCAGGGTCAACTCAGAGGCTGACTTTGCTTATTCTCATAGTTATCTTTTCTGGATACGATTATATGCATAGTCTTTCCAATTTCTTCCTTCTGGAAATTAGCCTTGATCTGATATAAATGATGACATTAATGTGCATCCACACGATGGGATGTTAGCAGCTCTGAAGATTCTGTTTTTTAAATAACAGCTTGTTCAAATAAGTCACAATTTAATTATGTCTTTCTCAAAAAGTGTTGCGGTGCAGAAGGCTAACGCTCTTATGATCTCACCATCCCACATGAAGGTTCATGTTGGGCTCCTGCACCTACATGGGAGAGCTAGAAGAAGCTCCTAGCTTTGGAAAAACATAGCTCTGGCCATTGCAGTTATTTGGGGAAGTAAACCAACAGATAGATGATATCTCTGTCCCTCTTTATACAAGTATGACTTAAAAATAAAATTAGAACTAGAGGGCTAGCATTTTGGTTCAATTTGCTAATCCTCCACCTCCAAGTGCTATACCCTATATGGGTGCTGATTCATGTCCCAGCTGCTCCACTTCCCATTCAGCTCATTTTCAATCTCACCTTTCTCCCTAAGTTTCTCCGAAACCTTCCCAAGCTCCTGTCATAACATTGTCCCCCAAGCGAGCAGATGGAAGCTATTAGCTCATGAGTCTCCCCCTTCATCAAACATACAACTCCCTGTTGTTATACAATATTCAGTCACCCAGAATGTGCCGAGTTCAACATGGTACCATCAACCTATGATTTGTACTTTCAAAGGCAACCAACAAAGCATGGACGTTCCATATATTGAAGCCAAAATATCATGACAGAGTTGAAGGGCACTGAACTTCATCTTACCTTATCAAAATTCAAAATAAGAAAGGGAATTAGAAGGCAAGGAAAATACAAATGAGAACAGGGAACGAATACAATCGGTTCCTACTGATCTTTACAGGAGTTCAATGTTACATAAGTACTGGGGTAGGATATTCATAAAGTTGTTGACACTCAAGTTTGTGAGAAAGATAAAAGTGCATCATAGAAGTGAGAAGACACAGAGATTGGCCCTCAAACCCCCACAACTGTGCATATTGTGCTGTGAGCAAAGAACCTTGCTTCTAAGAGCACAAGTGAGAGATAAACAAGTGGATGTGAGCTTGGCTGCACTCTGTCTCTCACATTGTCTCTGCCTCTGAAATTTAAGAAGTAAGTATTATAAAATTCCCAGAGCCCATTAAAGGAAGAAAAACTGACTGCACATACACACATACACACAGGAATTTCGCTAATTTAAATTACATTTTCTTTAGCACCCATCAGTTTTATTTTCTTCATTTTGTTTTACACTCGAAGAGGACTCTTCTACCTGCTGGTTCCTTCCCCAAATTCCTGCAACAGCCATAGATAAACTGATCTGAAACTGACTGCCAGGAACTTCTTTCAGGTCCCCCACATGGGTGAAGGATCTCAAGGACTTGGGCCAACTTTCACTGATTAACCAAGCCATAAGCCCATAAGCAGAGAGCTGGATTAGAATAGCAGTTGGGACATGAACTGGTACCCACACAAGATGCCACTGCTGCAGGAAGAAGATTAGTGTGCTATTCCACTGTTCCAGCCCTGTGAATCTTTCAGCTTTTGAATTTATCTGAGTACCTTTGAGGGTAAATCATCTTTGAAGTAATTAGATCACCAAAAGCCTCATTTCCCCAGCACCACATAGCCAGGAAAACCAAAAGGAGAATATTTAATATATGAAAGGAAAATCAATTTTTGGTTGGCTACATCATCTTCAAAGCAGTGTGACTTGAGTCAGAGATAAGATTTCTCTGATAGCTAAATTCACTTGGAGAAAAAAAATCTGTGCTGAGGAAGCAGTCATACTCTGAAACTTTTTAAAGAGGTCTCAAGACAGCATAGCTACAAACAATGACGCTGTATTTGTGTGATGATTTCCAAACATTTCCAGAGTTCTCATTGAAAACATTAACACAATACGTACTCTTATATGAAAGCCCTAAGGCTCTCCTAGGGGCATAGCTCAATAGAAAGATGGATATACAAACGGGCAGATGGACTGACAATAAATGATTTAAAAAGGACACAAGATCACCTCTTGGGACCACATTCTGTCCACTCTACCACAGCTGTCGATAGACCAGCAGAGGCTGCGGACAAGCAATCCAGAAGAGCAAGAATTCAGCAGAGGGTCAGTGATCAAGTAAGATTTAGTGAACAAGAAGAATTCTTCAGAAACTGAAAGCCACAAAAGCTCTGGATTGGAAGAAAAATATAAAAGACACCAGTGGTTGAGAAAAATACCTACAAAGACAGAACTATAATTATGTGTGACAAAGAATGAAAAACTTAATTTTGGACAGAAAAATTATGTCAGTTTTGCGTGAATTCACTCACAGCTAACAAATGTGAATATAAAAGGGAATCACTCTCAATGATTCCTGACTTTGAACCATTTAGAAAACTGTCAATTTCTATTCTTTCTGCCTCCACATATGTGTAAACATTTTTTCCTAGAAGGTCTCATTCTTTGTTGAAGCATGTAACTCCAGCATTGTCTTTTTACACATTCTCACCAAAAGGAAAGAGATTTTGTGAATCAATTGCATGTTGTGCCATGCAAAGTCATTGCTCTGTGGGGAAAGGACAACGCCCTGCTGAAAACGGCCTCATTTATCATTGTTTCTCCATTTAACTAGGCTCATAAAGGGTGGAAGAAATAGGTGTGACATTTTCCCCCCTAGGAACTTAGTGCCAAGTCTACCAGAAAGAGGCCACCACTGGCAGGTAAGAATATGTTGGATTTAATTACCTACAGCAAAACCATGTCCATCAATTAATGTTCCTTTTCTTTGAAAATAAAAATTAGGGAAATGAGAATCCAGAGGCAGATCTTTACAGGAAAATATCATTTATGAATGCAATGTATTCCTGGTGGAACACATTTTTAATACAGTTTTACCTTAAGTAGACACAGCAATGATAGGGTAGAGTGAGACATTCCTGTTATGCATATAGTAGGATCAGGTTAGGGTAATTGGTATCTCTAAAACACCAACACTAAAAGACATGATTTTGTAATAAATTTTCAGACAATCAATGATAGGATAGCCTCTGATTTGAAAAGAATTTAGAAACAAAAACCAAAGTGCTGAGTTGAAATAGGGTTCTGATCGTTAGTGTTATGTTAATCTGACTCCGTTTTCTAGATCAAACAGGGATTCCCTTTGCTCATATCTCACTGCTAATAGTCTTAGGAATTAGGAAATAAAGATGGGTCTTGGACCTGATCCAGCAGCCTAGTGGCTAAGGCCTTTGCCTTACATGTGCCGGGATCCCATATGAGCACTGGTTCGTATCCTGGCTGCTCCACTTCACTTCCAGGTCCCTGCTTGTGACCCGGGAAAGCAGTAGAGGACCCAAAAGCCTTGGGACCTTGCAACCACATGTGCGACAAGAAGTTCTGGGCTCCTGGCTTCAGATTGGCTCAGCTCTGGCTGTTGCAACCACTTGGGGAGTGAACCAACAGATTGAAGATCCTTCTCTCTGCCTCTCCTTTGCTCTGTAAATGACTTTCCAAGAATAAATAAGTCTTTAAAAAGAAAGATACATCTTATGTGAATTATCCTTAAACTCCCTTGGAAATTATGATGAATTTATCCACTTCTCAGATTAGGTAATATGAAATTCTTACATGATTTCACTTCACAGAAATTCTTACTTACACAATTAGTTCTAAATGCAATACTAAGAATAAAAGCTCAGTGTATATAAACTAACGAACACTCAAAGTTCTGGATAGCTACTTTTAAGTCAATAAAATGAGATAGCCAATCACATTTAGCAGAGCATTTTGGGGCTTTGAAGAGAGGCAGCACAGATTAATTTACTTAATATTTCTGCACTAGTGTGCCAGATTAATGATTTAAGAAAAATCTTATTTATATAAGGTGAACAAATCTCAAGTAACTTACATATATAGATTTAAAAGTATGATACTTTCCGCCTTGCCCTCCCTCCTTCCTGTTAATTTTTATAATAACATACTTTATTTTCTAATCCCAAGCTTAGCACTCAAAAAAAAAAGTTCAACAAGTAGTAAGTCTTTACTGCCCTTAATTACAAATCCCATTTTCAACCAGTGCAATAAATATTTGTATCTTGAGTTGGGTGCAATTTATGTCTGTTCTTTTAAAACTGCCCTTATATCAAATTTTAAAATGTTTTAAACCAAATCAGCATGGTATCAAATCACAGTGAAAGACAATGGGATAATTTGATAGATGACTTTTCAAAAATAGTAGAACATCAACCTGGTGTACTTTGCTCCCTTTTGTCCAATATTCTAAAAAGAAACTAATTTTGATCTCCATTCTGGGGCACATTTCATTAAAGGACTGCTCACAGGGGAAGGGGAGGGGAGCGGATCCCAGAGTGGAGCAGGTGAAAAGGAGCAGGCTTGTATCCCAACCGTGGAGACTCCCGGATCCTCACCAAGGACTATCAGTACGAGCACCAAGGACTACATCCCAACTACAAAAGAGACCACGCGGAATTGGAGTGCCTTTGGAGGACGAGAAGTCTGAGGTCATCCCCCTGTTTGGATCTCCCACATGGGATGGAAGAAGCCCAAATCCTTCCTTGCAGGATCCAAGGTCATCAGAACAACAGCCAGGAGCCCTGAGCGGTCAGCAAACAGAAGAAACAGAACAGTTAACTTCCTTGGGGACTAGGGAGAAGAGCTTTCTCTGGTCCTTACTCAGTTCCAACTTTGAATCCCCACCCTCTCTTGAATTAACCATCAGGGTCACTCCGGAGGACCCCCGTCCCAAAAAAACAAAACAAACAAACAAAAAAGATTAGAATAGACAGAGAACAAGGAAAGATTAGAACCAAGAGGAAACGGTCAGCATGGACTCACACATACCTTAGTAGGCAGGACACAAAGATTAGTTACTCCTCACTAAGGTTTTGAAGATTCCTCTGCACACCCCTCCTAAAACTGTTCTGTGCCTCAACTGTTGACATATGTCTTGTTAGAGTTGTAAGCCAGTTTAGACTATCCTAAAATCTGCCAAGTTTGGCAAATTATGCTTCAATACTATAAACTGCTAAACACTAAAATGAAAATAGACATGAGATAGCTGAATAGTACCCTATAGCCATTTTAAAGTGGATAGCAGCCAGTTATGTATATAAACTAAAATTGAAATGTCAATGAAGTAGTCACAGGTTGTGGTTAAGAACTTGCATTTTTTTTTAACATATTGGTTACTCAATACTACGTCAAATAATTCCATAATGTTGTAAATTGTTATTGATGTTATGTTGTGGCTTTAAATTGATCGGGATGATATTCTGCCAGCTCTGCCTTCAGACCAGAGGTGGTCTCCCCAAAAAAACCGTTGAATTTATCTGGACAATAAGATGCTGGACTCTATGCTTGGTATATGCTTGCAATGAAAGAATCTTGACTGAATTTGAACTGTAATACTACAACAATGTGGAGGAATCCACCATGGGAGGAGGGGGCGGGGGGGCGGGGGACTGGGAGAATCCTGGATCCTATGAGACAGTGTCACATAATGCAATGTGATTAATATAAAAAAGAAAAAAATAAAGGATTGCTCACACTGATTCCATTGCATCAGTAATACTGCATCAGACAGTATTATAGCACAGCACAATTCCCTTGCCCTAGTTTGTCTCAATTGCCTCATTTTAACTCACAAGTTTGTTCCACAGGTCTCCCCTGAGGGCGCATCTGCATGTTTGACCCATTTCTAGAACTTGAGTTTCAAACAGGATTATAAAGGAGAGTTCATTTAAGATTAACTTTGAAAGGCAGTTAAAGAAAAGGGGTAACAGAGGTTCACTCCTCTAAATGGATACAATGGCTGTGTCTGGGCCAGACTGAAGCCAGGAGCCTGGAACTCCACATGGGTCCTCCACGTGGGTCTCCCACATGGGTTCAGGGGTCCAAACACTTGACTAATCTTCTGCTGCTTTCCCAGGAATATTGGGAGAAAGCCGGATCAGAAATGGAGTGGTAGGGACACAAACCTGCACCCATACTGGGTACCAGCATCATTAGTTGCAGCTTCACCTGCTATACATGCCAGGCTTAACCTGTTACAGAATCCAGCCAAGGGAAAGTTCTTTATATACAATGGTTTTCAATGGTCTAGGAAGAAAATGCTCATCTAGCTGGCTTCCTTTTGTGACTTCATCTTTTATTCTTCTCATCCAGTCTGTCATTATGCTTGTTACCTCCTATCACGTGACAGCCCTCTTTGGCTTAAGTCCTAACCTTGCTCTGTTCGTCCTGTTCCAAACCTTCTCACGTTCATCACTTTTGCCTGCGCCTTTGTTCTCAGTGTTTACTGAAGGACTCTAACACTGCTCGCAGCACTCTCAGACTCACCCACATTAGCTCACTTGCCCTTCCTGTCAGTTAGGGTCTCTTTCACAGCTGAGGAAACAAGGTTTAAGCGATTTCCCCCGCCAAGGTTTGCACAGCGAGTCAACAGCAAAGCTGGAATTCAATTCATGTATGTGCACACCAAGCCCACATCTTTTTCTACTAACAGCTGACTCCACAATCCCAGCTTTGTACTTAAGGGCATCTTCCTCCCCAATTTTACACCTCTTCGATGAATTGGGTCATGCAAGGGCCACGGAGACAGGTGGATTCTTGCTCACTGCTCGTTCAACAAACTTCTTTTGTACTCCTACAACATGGCAGGCACTGCAACAGCAAAGCAAATACCAAGCAGAACAGATGTCCTACCTGTAAGTAGCACACTGTCTTGTAAGGAGAAAGACAAAGTAATTTTAAAAGCATCAACACTGCCTGGCAATGTTTCACAGTAATATTCCCACAATGCTCAGCAAAAAAATTATTTATATATATAATATATATAAACATTATATTATATATATATGCATGCCATGGTAAGGGAAGGCAATAAACCAGTTATTAACAAAGGACTAATTGGGACTTGGCATGAGAGCCTAGTAGCTAAAATCCTAACCTTGCATGAGCCGGGATCCCACATGGGTGCCTGTTCTAATCTCAGCACTTCACTTCCCATCCAACTCTCTGCCTACGGCCTAGGAAAGCAGTTGAGGACGGCCCAAAGCGTCGGGACCCTGCACCCTCATGGGAAACCCAGAAGCAGCTCCTGGCTTTGGTTCAGTGCAGCTCCAGCCATTGCGTATTGGGTTGATCTGCAGGTTATAATGCTGGCATCCTATACAGGTACCTGTTCAGATCCCAGTATTTCTACTTCCAATCCGGTTCCTTGCCTGGGAAAGCAGTACAGAGGGCCCAACTGCTTGGCCCCTCCCAAGGGGCCTGTATTAGCCTCAGCTATTGCAGCCATTGGGGAAATAATTAGCAAATGGAACAACTCACTCTCTCCCTCTATTTCCTGTGTGTGTGTGTGTGTGTGTGTGTGTGTGTGTGTGTGTGTGTGTGTGTGTGTGTGTAACTCTGCCTTTCAAGTAAATAAATATCTTTCAAAAACTGTTAAGGGGCCAATGTGGTGGTGAAGTCAGCTGATCCTCTGTGGTTCTGGCACCCACATCGGTGCCAGTTCATGCCCCAGCTGCTCTACCTCTACTCCAGCTCCCTGTTGTGACCTGGGGCAGCAGTGAAGGATGGCTTGGGTCCTTGGGCCCTGGCACCCACATGGGAGAACTGGAGGAGGCTCCTGATGTCACACTGGTATAGCTCAGTCTCTTGCAGCCATCCGGGGTGTGAACCAGTGGATGGAGGAGCTCTATCTTTGCTTCCTATCTGTAAAAATCTTCCTTTCCAACAAAAAGGAATCTTTAAACACATTTCTTCTCCTATAAATGTATTAGAACCAAATATTCAAACAGTATAACTGCTGCAAGAGTCATGCCACAAAATAATTTAATTCAGGCTTTTTTCTTAAATTTATATCCATTTACAAACATTACTTGTTTAACCCTGTCTTCATTGAGTCCAGTAGTCAAAGCTGTTGTCATTTTTTGACTAAGTACTCACTGTCATCAAGAACACCAAATCGAAGCAATTCCCTTCACTCCCCAAATTGATTGCAACAGCTAGATCGCCTTGCAGGGACAGGAAACTGTAGCAGAGGTTGGAATCAAACAACCAGCCTTCTAAGAGCGCGGTAAAGGCTTTCCTTAAGCCCTCCCGCATCTCCTTGTATCATCCTGATTTTCAGCATTTGTACTAACCGGTCTTGTTCTACTTAGTGATTTGTTTATTCTGAGTATTCCAATTATGGGTTTTGTCACAAGAATACTCAATATTAACCCATTGACTTAAGGAGATTAAATGAGAAACTGAACTCTTGACATCAAAAATTCTTATTGAAAAATATGGAACGTATAGAACAAAGCCTCATACTTGAGACATGAAGATACCAATGTGACAGTGGATATTGCTATGACTGTGCTCAATAACCTGTTATCTAGAACTCCTTATGGATGGGAAATCAACCTATACTATTCCCTTCACTCATGAATTCCTACCTTGGATGCCCCTCTGTACTAAAATGCAGCAGTTCAAAGTAAAGAAATAGTTAGCAACAGTTTGTCTTCCCTTATCCTTGAAAATGTTCAATTGTTGGGCCAGCATGACCACTCAGTTGATTAAGCATCCACTTGCCATGGCTAGCATCCCATATGGACACCAGACTCTTCCCTGATTGCTCTACTCCCAAACCAGCTCCCTGCTTATGGCCTCAGAAAGCAGCAGGTGGAGGAAGGGTAGGGTGGCCCAGTACTTGGGATCCTGTAGCCATGTGGAGACCCAGAAGAAGCTCTTGACTCCCGGGTTTGAAGTGGCTCAACCACAGTCACTGTGGCCATTTGAGGAATGAGCCAGTAGACAGAAGATCTTTGTTTCTCTTCCTCTCTGTAGATCTGCCTTTCTCATAAAATTACACCTCTGAAAAATGTTCATTGTTTTAGCATAAGATTCCCCCTGCATCATAACAAGAAAAACAAAAGAGGAAGGGTTTAAAATTAGCAAAATAAAAAGAAGTCCTAAGCATCAATCCCTACCTTCAACCTAAATAGCCAAACTTCTCCAACCAAACACATTGAAGGTGGGTAGAAATGAGACCCAACTATCTTCTGCATACCATATCATTTTATCTTTGAAGGCGCAAAAATGAAAACAGGAGTAAGGATAGTTATATCAGATAAAATAACTTTAAATAAAAAGGTAAAAAGACAAAAACATTCATTATACACTGCTACAGGATCAGCTCATGAGAAGTAATATATATGCACCAACTTTGGAGATCCTAAATACATACAGTAAATAGTAACACATCTGAATGCAATAAAAGATTGAATGCAATAGTAGAAAACTTCAATAGCCCAGACTCAATAGAAGATTGTCCAACTGAAAGACCAATACAGAAGTATTGACTTTAACTACATTTTTAAATAAAAGTCTTTTCATTAAAGAAAGACTATGCTTAAAGTAATGAAGAAATGTCACAGCAGAAATAAAGGAAAGACCAAAAAAATAAGAGCAGCAAAACTGAAAGTTTGTCTTTGAAGAGACAAAATTGACAAACTTGGCTAAACCAGAATAAAATGTGAAGATGCTAATAAAATCGTAAGTGGAAAAGGAAACATGACAAGTGCTCCCACATGGATAAAGCACAAAGCGTCACAGGAGATCAGTAGGAACAGCTGTATGTCAGCCAACTGGGTCACTAAGATGAAAGATCCCAGACACGTACAACCACCGAGGATGAACCCCACAGACATAGACAACTCTGAGCAAACCATCAAGTAGACATTTAGTCAGTAATCAAAAGTCTTACCGCCCCCCCCACCAAAAAAAAAGCTCAGGACTTCGGCTCATGTTAAATTATAGCCCCCTTAAAGGAGCATCTATCCTTCTTGAACCATTCCAAACTCACTTTATGACGCCAACATTATTCTGCTTCCAAATCCAGACAGCATAAAAAAAATTTACACACCAATATTTTTCCAAAATATGGGGGTAGAAATTCTCAATAGCACATTAAATTCCATCACATATTAAACCAGTTATTTCCTATAAGCAGCTAAGAATTTACTCCCAGAATGCAAGGACAGTTTTTTTTTTTTTATTGAGAAGGCAGATCAGACCCTGGGAGAAAAGGACACAGATCTTAAGTCCACTGGTTCACTCTCCAAATGGCTGCAACAGCCACAGCTGAGCTGATCTGAAGCTAGGAGCTAGGAACCTCCTCTGTCTCCCACGTGGGCACAGGGTCCCAAGATTTTGGGACATCCTCCACTGCTTTTCCAGGCTACTGACTGGGAGCTGGATGGAAAGTGGAATACCTGGAACACAAACCAGTGCCCACACAGGATCCCAGCCCCAAGGAGCAAGGTAAAGACCCAACATTGTCATCACACCAGGCCCACAAGGAAGGTTCCGGTGATACACCACATTAACAGAATGAAAGACAAAAATTATATGGTCCCTTCAAAAATCACAAAAAGATGGAAATCATGCCAGGTATCTGAGACAATGATGAAATAAAACATGCTACGGAACAACCAAGGAGTAACTGAGGAAAAGGAAGGCAAGAACTTTCTTGAAATAAATGAAAATGAAAACACAACATATCAAACTCTGTGGGATATAGCAAAAATAGGAAAGAATAGGAGGGAAGTTCAGAGGCCATTGCTGGGGCATAGCAAATTAAGCCTTCATCTGCAGTGTCAGCATCCCATATCAACACCTGTTTGAGTCCTGGCTCCTCCACTTCTGATTCAGCTCACTGCTAATGACTATGAATGCAAAAGATGCTCCAAGTTCTTGAGCCACTACATGGGGGACCAAGGAGAAGCTCCAGGCCCTGACTTTGGGCCAACCCAACTCCAGCCACTGCCGATACTTGAGGAGTAAATTAGTGGATAGAAGATCTCCCCCCTCTGTCTCCTCTTGCTCTAAACTCTGCCTTTGAAACAGACAAATAAATCTTAAAAAAATTATAGCATTAAGTGCTTACACTTCTGATCCAGCTCCCTACTTAAAGCCTGGGAAAGCAACTGAGGCTGGCCCAAAGCATTAATATTCTGCACACATGTGGGAGACAAAGAAATGCATGGCTTAGGACCAGCTACACTCCAGCCTTTGCGGCCATTTGGGATATGAACAGTGGATGCAGGATTTCTCTTTCCTTTTCTAACTCTGTCTTTCAAATAAAAATAAGTCTTAAAAAAAAGCAAATGACACCACTAATATACAAATGAAACTGCCAAATACACCTTAACAATATGATACTAGATTTTCTACTTATATATACAATGCCATTATACAGTTAGATAGACAGTTAGATAGCAGAATGTTGGACTTGTGACTTGTGACTGTCGTAAAATTATGGGGTGCAATAGCATGTGTGGTATGGGGATGGAGAACAGGGAACCGGAGGGAGGAATCCCTACAACTCACACCCTATCCTGGAAAATAAGAAACTACTATGACTATCTATATACTAACAAGTTGGAAAATCTTTTAGTAATCAGGAGATTTCTGGGGGGCCCAGTGAGAAAGTTTAGTGGTTAAGGTCCTCACCTTGAATGCCCTGGTTCTAATCCTGGCACCCCCACTTCCCATCCAGCTCCCTGCCTGTGGCCTGGGAATGCAGTCAAAGATGGCACAAAGCTTTGGGACCCTGTACCCGCATGGGAGACACAGAGGAAGCTCCTGGCTTCGGATTAGCTCAGCTCCAGCCGTTGCATTCATTTGGAGAGTGAGCCATCAGACGGAAAATCTTCCTCTGTCTCTCCTCCTCTCTGTATATCTGCCTTTCCAATAAAAATAAATCTCTTAAAAAAAGATTTCTGGATACACACAACCTAAGATTAAATCAGGAAAATAAAAATCTGCATAGAGGCATAAGCAATGAGATTGAGGTGGTAATTAAAAGTCTCCCCACAGAGGAAATCCCAGGACCTAGGGCATCAGCACCATATCTGAGAAAGCCGATGATGCCACAAGCACCCGGGCACCCGAACCCACATGGGATGCCCAAAGGAAGTTGCTGAATTTGGCCAGCCTTCAGCCACTGCATCTATGGCTGAACTCACAGAAAACAAACAGAAGCATAATTATAGCAGACGTGGGGAAAGGGAGGCAGGATGGGAAATGGCAGCCCAAGGTTGCAAAGTTTTAGTTAAACAGGAAGTCACTGTGCTGTACAACAGAAAGCCGTGTATTGTATGCTTTGAAAATGGCTAGGGGATTTAAACGTTTTCCCACACACACATACAAAAATATCACTTGGATTTTTTAACTTCAAATGTGACATTTCCTCTCATTTCATATAAACAGTGGTATCCTGGGGCAGGGACAAAGAACAGATTAGAAGGAATCAATTTGATTGAGAATACTTCGTAGCAATTGCTGGCTATACTGTGAAGTTAATGCAGGTTAACTGTACCAGCAGTATAAACTAGGGAAGACATTTCCGTTCTAGATAACACAGAAGAAAACATTTTGCCAGAACAATTTCTCTGGCAAACCAATTAGGAAGAACATTGAGTGCCTAGATCTGTAAGAGGAGTAAGACAAAAAGGAAAAAAAAAAAAAAGGTGAAGACAGGGTCTGTGAAGGTGGCAGCTTCTCAATTAAGTATTAACTCTGAATTCGAACAGGATTTCTCATTAGAGAAAAAGCAAAAAGGCAAATGTAATGCATGTTTGCTTAATGAGTCAACTATATAACATTTGTGAGAATGTCTTTATAGTCAGGAATAAATCATAAACCAATATCTTATTCATCTATGCAAGGAAAATACTTCACATCATGCTGTGTAAATTACCAGAATAAATTGAAAGTTAGTACTCCTTCCAGGAGAAACACAATGCAGAACGTCTATTTTCTACATAGCTACATATACTCTTCTAATGTACCCAAGTCTTTCGGTGGAGTTTGCTGTCAGAGTCACATCCTATGTGTGTGAGTGTGTGTGTATGCCTAGATTTCTGCAGTAACCTTACCTACACGTCCATAGCACTTGATTTCAAGACACAGCCTCGTAACCTGATGCTACTCATGCAGTCAGCATCTCCTGTAACCATCTTCTACAACAATAAAGGGTCAAAATTTTATTATAATTATTCATATTGTGTAGGACCAAGTGTGATGTAACATTCCCTCTGTAACATCTTCATCTGAAGACTTTTCATTGATTTGAAAATAACTCACCCTACTCCGAAACCATCATCTTGGAACTATGAGTAATAATTCAAAGCTATATGGTGTTTGAGTTTATAAAATATCTTGCCATACATTTGTTTGGTGGTTCCACAGTCTGGCCCAAATCCCAGCTTTAGAATTACGTATTTATGTGGCCTTTGGCGTGTTGTTGATCTTCAGTAACAGTTTTCTCATCTGTATATTGGGATGATTAAATCTGTGTTTATCGGTCACTGTGAGGTTGGCGAGACACCAAGTTCTGCTATTACTGTGATCATCTCATTTGGATCTCACAAGCTCTGAGAACTAGACACTTATATCCATGTAACAGAGTAAAACTGAGGCAGACACATTAATCATGTGTCTTGCCTTTTTCCTCTGAATTCTATGACATATCCACTTGTGGAGAAGAAATAATTACTTACTTATTTATACAGGGTCAAAATTTAAGGTTTCATTAGTTGTGAAAGTTTCATTAACTTGTGAAAGTGCCGAGAGCTCTTTTTAAAAGTCATTAAGTATTTAGACACATTAGTTATTGGGAAAATAGTTGTTAAGTTCGCATTAGTTACATAAAAGCATGAGGCTTGGTGCTATAGAGTTGTTTTTCAAGAGAAACTTGAAATTAGACATTTATTTAACCAAAATATACCTTAATATATGAATTATTTTCCATTCCACCAATGGTAAAAATTGTTTAAGAAAAGCAAAGAAATTATTGGGGGTATGGGATAGTGTTGTAGCACCATGGGTGCTCCCTGGACCTCAGCATCCCATGCAGGCAGTGGTTCAAATTCCACCTGCTCCACTTGCAATCCATGTCACTGCTAATATGTTAGGAAAAGCAACAAAGATAATCTATGTACTTGTGTCCCTAGCATTGACATGGGAGATCCAGCAGGGGTTTTAGGCTCTTGGCTTCAGCCTTGGCCAGTCCTAATTGTTGCAGTCATTTGGGGAGCAAGACAGCAAATGGCTGAAGTTTGGAAGGCCTTCCTCTTACCTTCTATTTTAGGTTTCTAACTAGCCAAAATTGTTGCCTCACACTGGGATTAGCTCAAGCATAGGCGAAAGTCTGAAATTGGTACAAACACTGAAGTCCAGGAACAGCATGGGCCTAGTATAAAATTAAAATATGAGGTTCTGCTATAAAAACGTTTTTTCTTTCATTTGATTGCATCACATCTCTTTGCATTTATTAATTTCAAGAAGACAACGGAGCATTAGACAAAATAGAGTGCATCTCAATGGTTGGCTCTTTGCGATAAACAGACCTTCATGCTTCTGAAGGGAGACAATCATTAGGACAGCAGTACCCGCTCAGGGAACAATCTAACCCTGCACAAAGAGATAACCAAACAGTCTCACTATTGCTCTATAGTGTTTTCTAAGAACCAAAGTTGACCCGCTGGTTAGCAGCTTGGACCTCAAATTCAGTCAGAGGCCTCTTGTCTTTACACAACATAAAGTAATACAAGAAAGTCTCCTTCAAACACTAACAATGCTGCTGCTTTGGGGAAGTCAAAAAGTTATATACATAGTATATTTCAACTCCAGCTTGGAGAGTCCTGCATTTCTCTAAAACAAACAAACAATGAAAAAACTTGAAGTTAATGAGTACTCCTACACCTTGGCCTTTACAAGCATACACACTCAACCCTCCAGCTAGGATAGAAAACTAATAATAAAGTCACTACTTCCACTGTGGTGCGTACAAGTCACTGCCTCCTATCTGCCTCTTAACAGTGGTGCCCATGGCAAAGCCAATCCATCACAAGTCAGTTTGAATTCTTCACACACAGGAGCTGCCAAGAAAATGTCAACAGCCACATTCTGTTGCTACTAGGGAGAGAAGATAAGAATTTAGCTCACTTGTAACTGGAACTGTATGTTCAGAAACAGGAAACTGGCACACCTTCCTCCTACTTTTATCAACTACTATAGATAACAAAATTCACTTTTCAGAAGACAAAGAATAGCATTATGAAAGTTGACCTTAAACATAAAATCCCAGTCTCTTTCTCTCACTCTGCCTTTCAAATAAATCCAAATCTTTAAAAGGCAGATGTAAGACAAACTCAGACACTAAGATGTAGGCACCCCAAAAAGCCTCTTAAGCACTGCACAAAACTCCCATCCCCTGTCTCCTCCCATTTTTGCTGTGAAGAGGGACCCGAGTATGCTGTCCAATGTTATGTAAGTAACAAATAAACCTCTGAGATAAAAAAAAAAAGCCAAAACGAAAGTCATGGAGATGACTGATAAATGTGACATAGCAAGAAAGTAGAATTTGCCCAAAGTGCAAGTGCGAAACATTGTCAAAGGGACAGACACATGCTGGCCTACAGAGCTGGCAGAACTGAAGGCTCTGGCCAAGGGTATCAAAATCCCAACTTAGACAACTCAGGAGCGAAATACTGAAACCATGCCTAGGAACATGTCAGTGTTTCCTGCAATTAGAGAAGTTTGGAATATGAATTTTAATAATGATCAATTCAAGGATAAACTGTAGGGCTCAGCATGCTGCTACAAAGCTTTTGCTATCTCCAGTAACTGCTCAAAATTGTAAAATATGGAAGTCCACTCTTAGTAAAGGGGTGGAGGTGTTCCAAGACCAGCAGTAGGCGCCTGACCTGAGGATGCTGCCCAAATCCACAACCTGTTTTTTCCTAGGCATACTTGGAATGTGAACCTCAAAAGCTGTAAGCCACAATAAACTATTCCTATGTCAACTCTTAGGCACTTGTTCTGTAGCATCAAGAAGCTTACTGACACTAACACTAAAAATACTTCAAATTTGACAAGCAAAAAACTCAAAGGAGTTAACTATTAGAAACACATTTAAGACAATACACTGGTTTGTTTGGTTTGATGCTATTGTTGTTCTGGAGTTCATTGTATATTCTGGAAATTAGCCCTTTGTCTCCTGTGTAGTGTGCAAAGATCTTCTCCCATGCTGCTGGTTGCTTTTTAACTTTGTTGATGGTTTCCTTGCTGTGCAGAAACTTAGCTTTAAATGTGCAGACACTTTACAAAGGAGCAAAATCAAATGGCTAAAAACACATGAAAAAAATGCTCAAGCTCTCTGGCTATAAGGGAAATTCAAACAAAAACACTGAAGTTCCACTTAACGCCAGAAAGGATTGCCCACATACAGAATACTACCAACAACACCTGCTGGAGAGGTTGCAAAGAAAAGAGAACCCTACTCCACTACTGGTGGGAATGCAGGCTAGTGCAGCCACTGCGGAAGTCACTATGGAGAACACTTAGGCAAGTAAAAATTCACCTACCATATGGCCCAGCAATACCACTTTTAGGAATATATCCAAAAGACTTGTTACATGACAAAGTAACATTCACCCCAATGTTTATTGCAGCACAACCAACAATCCCAAGAATATGGGAGCAACCTAAATGCCCATCAACAAAGGACTGGATAAAGAAACTGCTTCATCTACACTATGGAATACTACTCAGCGATTTTAAAAAATGAAATATAATATTTTGTGGCCAAAGGAGCCAAACTAGAGACCATTACACTAAGGCAAATGAGCCAATTCCAAAAGGTCAAATATCATATGTTTGCTCTAATATGTTAAATCTGGATATATTATATGTGAATCTTACTCTGTCACTTCATACTTACCTGTACCTTATGTAACAAGAACTTGTGATGTAATTCACTAATCAATAATCCATAAGAGGCTGAGTGTTTATAATCACCTGAGATGGTCAATGTTTCCTTTATTACTTATTGGCACTGCCCACTGTACCTACATTAGAGCCCCAGGGTACAAGAATGAACCTACAAGGAAATGACAGTCTCCTACATGGTTGGGAGACACTCCAGTGGAAACATGGACCTAGGAAAATTCACACAGGACACATATTACATACCTGGAGGGGAGTAAGGAGGGAAGGAGGGGGAACTTGGGGAAGGAGGAGGGGAGAGCCCAGTGCCAACGAATCAAAAAACAAATTTTAAGACAATACACATACAAGACAGCAGGCCAAAAATGCACTTCTAAAATCAAAAGTTGCAAAGTCCCAAATGATTTAACAAAAAAAAAATGTCTTGAAATGAAGGAATAAATGCCTATAAAAAGGACATTTCCTTATGTCAGAATGATAGACATCAATATACATTAAGTTAATAAGAATAATAGAATTCCTCAATCCCACAATTGGTATATTCATATTTCCCCCAAAAATGCAATTTGTTAAGAGACATTTGAACCCCCTTGTTTCTTGCAGCATTACTTTGATCAACCGAAAAACACAAATAGCCTATGTCTCCACAAACTGAAAATAAAGAAAGTGTGGTACACGTACAAAATGAAATACTATGCAAATAATTAAAACAAAGTCCCTCCATTTTCAACAATAGGGGTGGAACTGGAAGTCACTGTGTTGAGTAGGTCAGGTGTAGAAAGAAATAGTGGGTCTGATGCATTGGCTCAGTGGCTAAATCCTCACCTGCCACAAGCCAGGATCCCATATGGGCTGTGATGTTCATGTCCCAGCTGCTCCACTTCCCTTCCAGCTCCCTGCCTGTGGCCTGGGCAAGCAGTCGAGGACGGCCCAAAGCCTTGGGACTCTATCCCCGTGTAGGAGATCCAGAAGAAGTTCCTGGCCCCTGGCTTCAGATCAGCTCAACTCTGGCCATTGTGACCATTTAGAGACTGAGCCAGCAGATGGGAGATCTGTCTTTTATGTCAATATGACTTTTCAATAAAAGTGGTTTTATTAAAAGATATTACATGATCTCACCTATGTGTAGGAGGCTAAATAAGTTGCTCTCACAGAAGTTCAGCGTGGAAGAGGGATTATCAGTGACTGGGAAAAACATCGGGATAGACGAGAGAAGTAGTTTTGATCAATGATTGCTAAGTTACAGCTGCATAGGACAAGTACTGGTGTTGTCTCTCATAGGATGGTGACTGAGTAAAGTACTGCACACCTCAAAGAAGGTTGGGAGATCGATTGCTTTCACCACAAAGAATGATGACTGCAGAATTTCGTGCAGTATACCTGTATCAGAAGATCACATACTACATCATAGATAATGTCAATATTTGACCAAAAAAACTTAGGGAAAAACTGGATACCAGATGTGCTCATTGTTTCTTCATTGAAGGCTAGAAGAAATGACAACCCTCAATCAAAATGAATTTTAAAGGGCCCAGCACGATAGCATAGTGGCTAAAGTCCTCGCCTTGCACGCCCAGGGATCCCATATGGTCACTGGTTCAAATCCCGGCAGCTCCACTTCCCATCCAGCTCCCTGCTTGTGGCCTGGGAATGCAGTCAAAGATGGCCCAAAGCCCTGGGACCCTGCACCCATGTGGGAGACCTGGAGGAAGTTCCTGCCTCCTGGCTTTGGATCGGTGTAGCACTGGCCATTGCTGTCACTTGGGGAGTTAAACTATTGGATGGAAGATCTTCCTCTCCATCTCTCCTCCTCTCTGTATATCTGACTTTGCAATAAAAATAAGTAAGTCTTTAAAAATGAATTTTAATAAGGAAAAATACTCAATTGACACTGATAATTCCAAGCCAAAATGAAGCTTACAAGGCTAGGCATCACTGCTGGCCCCCAGGCAGCACTGCTGGCCCATCACTAACAGGAATCCAAGAGCTGGAGCCAGAGTCGGCACCCAAACCAGCACCAAAGCCAGAAAGCTGGTATAGGACATGGAGATGTTATCTGCTGTGCTCATTATCTGCCCTCCTAATTTTCTAATACAAATGGGTATTGCTGTCAATTTCCCTTGATGTACTCCTTCAATGCATCTCAGAATTTCTGTGAGAAATATATTTTTATACATATCTTGATTTTTCATCAACCTAAAACCTCTTAGAAAGGATACAGCTTCTCTTTTAAACTGAAATGTATTTGTGTACTTGTATGATATTCAATGTTATCAAATGTTATTTGAGAAAACATTTAAGTTATCTGTTTGCCATTTTATATAAAAGATACTTTGGAAATGCAAAAATTTCTTCAGCTTCAATGTGAACTAAGTTCATATTTACATGCCAAATTAGAATGAGGACCACAGGGTAAAGATAACGTCTCCATGGGACATTTGGAAACTACTAGAAGAGGAAAATAAATGTTCAGCAAAAGATAAGTTTTCTAACATCTAATGAAATGGCAAACATTTAGCAACTAATTTTTCTCCCTCTCCCTCTTACAATCCTGCCTTCAAATAGATACATCTTGACAAGAAAAAAAAAGCTGTGTTATATGCTGTGATATGAACAAACCTTGAGGATATTATATTGAGTGAAATTAGCCAGTTGTAAAAAGGATGCATACTGCTCCATTTTTGAGGTTTCAAACCTACAGAAGCAGAAAATAAAATGGTTGCCAGAGGTTAGAGACAGAATAGGACATAGAATTTCAATCCTGCAAGCCACAAAAGTTAGTGATCTGAACAAGGCAAATATAGTTAGTACTGCACACTTAAAACGTCAGAGTAGGGATGGCACTGTGGCACAACTCAAGCTGCTGCTTAGAGTCCCGAGCTCTGCCAGAGCTCTGCCACCCACTTCCAATCCAGCTTCCTGCCAATGCACCAGGGGAGGCAGCAGGTGATGACTCAAGCACTTTGGCCCCTGATACCCCTGTGGGAGACCAAGAAGTTTCCTAAACCTAGCTTTGACCCAACTCAGTCCCGGCTGTTGTGGGCACTTGAGGGGTGAACCAGCAGCTGAAAGAGGTGTGTGTGTGTGGTAAGAGGTGTGGTCGCGTCTTTCCCTCTGTTGCACTGTCTTTCAAGTAAATCTTTATGAAAATTAAGAGATTAGATTTCATATTGTGTTTTACACCACAACAAAAACTTAAGAGAAACTTGCCCGTTCTGTGCCTGATCTTTAGATTAAACCTATTGATACACCAAGCCTTTTGGAAAGAGGTATCTGTCCTATAAATAAGCAGCTCTTCAATGGCAACCCTTTTCCTGTCTGTCACTGTCAGACAAGTATTCTCCAGGACTGAACACCAGGCTACACAACTGCCCCTTAAATATCATTTGTGGTTAACCAGATTTGGAATCCAGCTCTTTGAAATGGAATCAAGCTCCCCTTAAGCCACGGATTTCCCTACTCCCATGTGTCTTTTTCAATGACTGCCTGTTGTTCCGCATTATTCTTTGTGGCAAAAATACACTATAGTCCCTGGAGCTGTTCTATGTGGCTTGTAAGACTGGCTCTGCCACCCACTAGCTGAGCAGTTCTGAGCAAAGCATTAAGCCTCTGTGTGCGTTTCCTCGTCAGTAAAGTGAGACTAATGATAGTATTTATTTCACTGGGTTGTTGTGAGTAGGAACAAAGTAAACATATTTCAACTCCTGAGACCTGTTAGAAGCACATGGTGAGAGCTATGGACATCTTGACTGCAGTGATAGGCCCCTCCAGGGTCTTAAGGACTACCCGGCAGACACAGTGCTGCCACCTCTAGGGTAAACTCCACTGTGAGGCTCCTAGTCCTTGATGCACCCTCTGGCATGACCTCCTTCATCATGCTTTACAATTGGCCATGCATGACCAGTTGGCCTATTCCCATTCCCTAAAACAAGCAAAACCCTTAGATTTAATTAAGAGTTCTATTTCCCATTCATGGCAACCCTCTCATTTTGTTCATTTAAAAAAGCCTAGTGAACTGTAAAGGACACATCATATGGCGACATAATCCCTGCAATTTCACAGCTATAGGGCCATCAATAAACAGTCATTGTCCTGTAGGTATGTCCTGAAGGGCACCACCCTGTGCACATCTATAAACATAAAACCAAAACACACAAGCTCCCTGAGCTCTACTACTTCATGAATAGAGAATCAAAGGCAAATTCGAAGGTAGGATTGTAAGTTTCTATATCTCCTACTTCCCGAGGTCATGAAAACGTTTTTATTATTCAATTATTTTTATTATTCAATAATAATATAATAATAATATTCAATAATAAAGGTGCAGAGTTGGCATCCTCATAACTTATAAAGTTCAGAACAAGAGGTTCTGGCCAAATGGCCCAAGCCAATCATATTAGTGCTTTGATTTTTTTAAAAAATTGTAGATTAGCATGATTAAAAAGAAGCTCCAAAAACAGATTTTAAGTTAAATTTTAAATAACTTAAAACTTTAGAAAAGTGTTTAAGATAGCATTTAAAAAGTACAAATCAATACTGTATAATAAATGGAAAATAGTAAAATAGACTTTGTTCTTCGGTCTCTGAGCCACTAAAAATTTGGGCCCAGTATGATGGCTCAATTGGCTAATCCTCCCCCTGCAAGTACCAGGATCCCATGAGTGCTGGTTCTGGTTCTGGCTGCTCCACTTTCCATCCAGCTCCCTGTTTACAGCCTGGGAAAGCAGCATAAGCGAGTCCAAGTCTTTGAGACACTGCACCACATGGGAAATTCAAAGAAGCTCCTGGCTTCTGGCTTTAGACCAGCTTAGATTTAAACAAACAATGTGTCAGAGAAGAAATTAAAGAAGAGATCAAAAAATTTCTTGAAACCAACAAAGACTCACTAAAAAAAAAAGAAACCAACAAAGACTCAAATACAACATACCAAAACTTGTAATAAGATACTGTGATGTAACATATGAGTCAATAATTACAGACAGATTGCATATGATCACATGAGATTGTTAATATCCCTTTAATCATTATTAGTACTACTACCCAGGGATCACAATGATCTAGTCCATATCGTACTCCCATTTGACCCACATGGGTCATACACTAGCATTAATTTCTACATGAAGATATTAGACACTCTTTTGTACCACCCTAGCATCACATCGATACCCCACTACAAGTTCAACAACACCAGCGAGATGAAAGCTCGCTGTTTCATTTTGCCAAATTTTTCTTTCTTTTTTCCCTCTCAGCCTGAGGGGGACTGTACCTAAGGGGAGGTATGAAGGAAGTGCAGCGGGAATAAATGTCCATAGGCAGAAACATAAGTATATTCCCATACTTGCAATACAAGGATGACTCACAGTGAAACAACAGATACATCCGCACATTGTTGGGAGACACTTCAATGGCAGCATGACGGACTTCTGAGGGTACTCGGAAGACTCCTAGTGAAAGACTCGAGAGGAAAACAAAGGGGGTGGGGAGCGGGAGAGGAAACCCCAATGCCTAGATCAGCTAAGCTCTGGCCATTGCAGCCATTTGGAATGTGAACCAGCAGATGGAAGAACCTTGTCTCCTCTCTATAAATATGTTTCTAAGAAGAATGAGTAAGTCATCAAAGACTTTCTCACCACAACTCTCAAGTTATCAGTAAGGTTCGTGTCTGAAGATGCTACTAGACAGTTAAGTATTTAGGAATTCTTATCTACCTTTACATTTTGTACAGCCAATTCCCCAGAGCTTGGCACGCAATAAATAGCTTAATAATGAATAAACCAGTGCTTCACAGTGCATTAACCGGGGCTCTCAAACATATTTCGCAAACCTTGGAAGACTCCATAGGGACAACAATGGTCCCATAGGTACTAACAGGTACCTCAGATTCTGCCACTTCAAATACTGCATGCAAATATTAGGTTAACGAAGCAGAGTAGCAATATAGAAGAATCAAATGTGTTTATGCTGAAACACAAGGAATGGTTTGCATCAAATGTGAACAGATGTAAAGCTTTTGGTTTGGCAATCATATCGCCATACTTATTTCAACTCCAAGTAAGTGAAAAGGCATAGTCTCTAAAGGCACATGTAACAACAAACAGATTCCCATTAGAAAGATTTTTTCTTTCCTCTCAACACAAAATTGAACAAAGACCAAAAACCTGAGACACTCAGCAAGCCAAATGATTCACGCAAAAGAACACACAGGGCCAATTTTCTTTCAGAGCCAGCGAGTCAAGTAAGTTGCATAATGTTTCATGTTTCACTTTTGTCGGAGGCTTTGGCTTGTAAAAGAGCATCACTGTCCTGGAGTTGAGTAGAACTGTTTTTACACTGCTGTTATCAGCTTGCTACTGTTCTTTGTGCATCAAAGGTCCGGGGCTGTTCCTCCTCAAGAGGAAACTGATAATGAATCTGGAGAGGAAAATGTTAAGCTCCGTGCACTCCGGCCATGGCTGCTGGACTCTCACCTGCTGTTATGAAATGGGTCACTAGCACACCACCTCTGTGGGTACATGTCACCCAGGGATTAATTCAGGACTCGGGGCTGGCAAGTTTGGCCCAGAAATCTTTGGAAAGGGAAGATAAACCTGTAGCCAATAGAGAGTGAAACCAGCACTGTTCCATGGCCCCTGTCAAGAGCCTTGCTCTGCCTGTAAAATTGAGTTTGCTCTTTCTGGAAAGAGCCCAACAGGTTCCAGAGAAAGTCATCCAAAGATGGAAAAGAAAGGAGAACAGGGAACGAGAAGGAGCTTATTCTTGCACTTTTGTTTCCTTTCTGTCTCTCCCAGGAATCATGAAGATCTTTACTAGAAAGGCAACAGCCAAACTAGCGTGTAATAATTAAATGAATCATGAACTTTTGCTTAGATAATAGCCAGAAATCCATGACTGTCTGGGTCTTCTAACTGTCCAAGACAGCAGCCTGATTTACTACACTGAAGAGAGCAGACAACAGAACTTGGAACTGGGGTCCAACACCAATGTCCACCATTTCACAGAAGGGGTGGTGGCCAGGGTACACAACTTTGGTGACTTTTAGAGTAGACAAATACTGAAGCAGCAGCTCAGGCAACCATCCTGTTCTCTGAGGCACCCACAAGGGCTTCTCCAGAGCACGTGTCCTTAGAATGCAAACGTCCTACGGCCCCACAGAATAAGCTTGTAAAGAAGAATCACACCTGCTTCCATTAGCTTTAGGCTAAAATTCCATGGAACTATCAACATGAGCATCATGCAGAAAAAGCAAAGGACAAGGACTTGCATGGTAACAGTTGTTACAGACACTTCAAACTACTACTTATTCTCATCCCCTTCATAAATTGATAGTTAACTTACTGCTTGGGTGTCATTGCTTCATGTATTAAGGAACAGGCACACACTATTACATAATGAATTCATATTTTTAATATTTTATTAGCTGCATGTAATATATAATTGCCGCCTTCTGAATTCTGTGTGATTTTAAACAAGAAAGCATCCCTCTGAGAAGACATCTATTAGCTTCAAATTGTCCGAATCCTTGACAGAAAAAAGTCAAGAACCTTTGTACAGAGAAACGCTGCCTTTTTTTTTTAGGAGTGTTACCCACACAGCTGCAATTCGGGGACCTCCAGCTAAGGGATTACACAGCCTTTCTAACAGGAAGAAAGTTTTGCAAGCCAACATGAAATTAGATATAAATCCCTTTATGCTCATAGGTTTAACTGACATTCACTTGCACAAATAGAAAAAAAAAAACTATGAAGCTAAGAAAATTCACAGTATTACATTAATGTGCGAAAATTAACACCGTTCTGCTAAAACCCACTAAATGTGGTACAGGCTGCTGTGGCACAAGTTCTGAATTTGAGAAGTATGTATTAGTGTGTATCCTCGTTTAGCCACTATAAAAGCATCCTTTCTATAATATGCCAATACGTAGGTTGTTCTACGGAGAGTAATACTTATCAAGTCTGCTTCCAATTTTGTTCCTAAGTAGCCAGGAAAGGCCTAAGAAGCGCAGTTTGGTAACAATAACAATATTACCATAAATAAAAGCCACACGGACACCAAAACATCACTATGCCTGTTACTAAGATGCTTGTCCAAGTGATTCAGATGAAGCTAAAGGTAATGATGTTATTATCATTGGATAGGGACGCCTCGCAGATGGAGACGATCTACACGGTACACAGAGGAATCAGCAGGATACAATTCCTGGGCACGTCTTTTTTTGAACATACTAATTTGGAAGGCAGAGTGATACAGGGAAAGGAAAAGACAGATCTTCCATCCCCTGATTATCTCCCCTAAAGAACCACAACAGCCGAGACAGGTTAAGCAGAAGCCAGCAGCCAAGAAATCTATCCTGATTTCCCACAAGGGTGGCAAGGACCCAGGCATTTGGACCATCTTTCACAGCTTTCCCAGGCACATTAGCAAATCACTAGATAAAACGCAAAGGCGCCAGGACTTGAACCAGCACTCACCAAGTCTCTTGTAGGTGACAACCAGCAGGGTCATCCACCAAAGGCAGACCAAACCATCCATCAACCCACATTTTCACACGTCTGTACAAGCTTGCACTGCAAACCACACAAGCTGCAGAGCTCAGGGGATCACTCAAGGGCGGCAGAACTTTTTTTGAATCAGGACAGGATTATAAAGTCTGGTAAAATGGATAAGCAACTAACTGTACCTGACTTCAGATGTCTAATTATGTTCCTCTCCAAATCCCACCTTGGACTACTGCCTAACGAGTTGTAATACAGGTAAAATTCCAAGACCTGCTATGATTTTCCTAGCTTCCCACTGTAGACTGTAAAACTAACGGAAATACCACATGTTAAACAAAGCTAGAATGATAGAAATGATGTCAGGGTTTGGGATTGGTGCATAAGCTTGTTACACTTAGTAGCTTTGGAGTGTGTAATTTCATAACCTTCATGCCCTCTCTAATCACTGGTATTTTCTAAAGATGTATTTTTATTGGAAAATCAGATACACAGAGAGGAGAAGAGACAGGGAGATGATGATTCATTCCCCAAGTGGCCACAACAGCTAATCCAAAACCAGGAGCCAGGAGCCTCTTCTGGACCTCCCAGTAGGGTGCAGTGTCCCAAAGGCCTTGGTCCATCCTCGATGCTCTCCTAGGCCACAAGCAGGAAGCTAGCTGGGAAGCACGGCCACCAGGATTAGAATCAGCACACTTATGGGATCCCAGGGATCCCAGCACATGCAAGGTGAGGACTTTAGCCACTAGGCTACCAGGCCGGGCCCTAATCATTGCTATTTTTAATAGTATTACTATCAGGATACAAGTCATTTTATTTTCAGGAAAATGACATAACTCATACACACAAAATGCTCCATATAAAATGAATGCCATTGGACCCGGCGCGGTGGTACAGTGGTTAAGGTCCTCGCCTTGCACGCCCGGGATCCCATATGAGCGCCAGTTCTAATCCCGGCAGCTCCACTCCCATCCAGCTCCCTGCCTGTGGCCAGGGAAGGCAGTCGAGGACAGCCCAGAGCTTTGGGACCCTGCACCCGTGTGGGAGACCAGGAAGAGGCTCCTGGCTTCGGATCGGCATAGTATCGGCCGTTGCGCTCACTTGGGGAGTGAATCATCGGACGGAAGATCTTCCTCTCTGTCTCTCCTGTTTATCCGCCTTTCCAATGAAAAGAAAAAACAAACAAAAATGAATGCCGTTATTAGGGAAGAGGTTAAAACAAATGAAACACACAACACGATCTAGTCATTATAACAAAGAATTATGATGAGTCCATTGCCTTGGAGATGAACAGTCTTGAATAAAAAAGCATGTAGAAAATGCATGTAATCAGAATTAGCCCATTTTGAATATGCATATGTATATACATTTACCTCAGATTACGAGAGTATGGATTAAATAAAATCATACATGTCAGTTGCTAAAATGGTTGCACATTGTAAGAATGACATGAAAGGAAGAGAATGGAGGACTTCCTATACAGAAAATAATGATTTCAGTTAAAAATACGTAATCACAAATTGATGAAAGATAAACAGCCAAGAATTCTAGTAAGCTCCAAATAAAAAGAAACCCACACATTCCCAAACATTCAAAACTATGTGAAAGAAAATCTTGAATAATGGAAGAAGTCATGTATCAAATACAAAAGACCATTAAGATTATCTGCAGATTTCCCATGAGAAAATTTAAAGGCAGAGGCTGTGGTAAAAGAAAAGCCAATGAAGAATTCAATTTTTCAATGTCCTTAAAATGCAAGAAAGAAATCAAGATGTTCAGGAATAAACAAAAGCCACTAAAACTGCCCAGGAAGAACATTGAAGGAGTTTGTGCACTCAGCAGGAAACTTTCTGAAACCACACCAGGTAATGCCTGGACGGCATCCCATGAACCAAGATACTCATAAAGAAAAATACATGGATGTCAAAAAAACAGTATCTACTGGTTCTGGTTTTTTTGGGCTCTCTGTACTACTGAAGCAACTAATATATTTTAAAGTAATTATTAACATAAAGCTAGCAATGATGTAACGTTTAACCCCATATTTTGTATTCTCTAATTGAGGAAGCTAATGCATTTTAAAGATTTTTTTATGTGGGAGCACACAATATATTAAAAGGGAATCTTGTGACAGCAACTACCAAAAGTATGGGACAAAACTGCTAAAATGGGGCAGAGCTGAAGTCAACTGGCATAAATTCACATTTGAGTGCTAGAGCTTTAGGATGGTAAATTTAATTTCTTATAAATACAACTTAAATAGTGAATTACAAAAAAATTTCACCTGACTATAAAAGACAGTAACCCAGCTAAATGAAGGAACAAGAAAGTGCTAAAGGGCCCAAAGCGATAGTGTAGTGGCTAAAGTTCTCATCTTCAATGCACCAGGATCCCATATGGGTGCCGGTTCTAATCCCAGCAGTCCAGCTTCCCATCCAGTTCCCTGCCTGTGGCCTGGGAATGCAGTCAAGGATGGCACAATGCTTTGGGACCCTACACCCACATGGGAGACCTGGAGGAAGTTCCTAGCTTCAGACTGGCTCGGCTCCAGCCATTGCAGCCGCTTGGAGAGTGAACCATCTGATAGAAGATCTTCCTCTTTGTCTCTCCTCCTCTCTGCATCTCTTTCTTTTTAAAAAAGTTATGTATTTTAATTGGAAAGTGCTAAAAAGAACATAGAAAGCAAATAGCAAAATGACGCAAGGCTCTCCATGGCAATAATTACTTTAAATTTGTGTTTTTCAAAGATTTGTTTATTGGAAAGGCACATTTACAGAGAGGAGATAGAGATTTTCCATCCATTGGCTCACTCCAAGTCCCCACAATGGCCAGAGTTGAGCGCATCCAAAGCCAGGAGAGCTTCTTCCCAGTCTCCCACATGGGCACAGGGTCCCAGGGGTTTGGGACATCCTCTACTGCTTTCCCAGGCCACAAGAGAGCTAGAAGGAGAGTGGACCACCCAGGACAGCAATCTGCACCCATATGGGATCCCAGAGCGTTCAAGGCAAGAACTTTAGCCACTAGGCCCCTACACTGTGGCCCTGAATTTTATTAAGCTCTCAATCAAAAGACAGATTCACAGCAAGGATTAAACACTAAAGATGCAAAAACATTATCCAACTATATACTGTCTACAAGAGACGAAACAGTTTAACTCAAGACGAAGAGACAAGGAGGGTTGCACATTATTAAAAGCTGTTATATAACAAGATGGAACATTTCAAGTAGTTACATGCCTAATGTCAGGCCATCAAAATACACAAAGCAAAAACAGAGCATCAAAGGGAAAAATAAGCAGCCTTAGGATAGCTGCAAGTACACTCAATGAATAAGTAGACAGAGGTTAAGCAACTGACCAAGGAAATTAGAAATATCCACAAAAGTTGTATGAATAATCACAGCAACATTATTTACAATGGCTAAAAGTAAGAGGTAATCCTAGCATCTATCAATGGATGAATAGATCAGCAAAATGTGATGCATAAATACAATATTATCTATCACTCAAAAGAAACCGGAGTCTTGATACACACTAACCCCAGATGTACCTTTAAAATGTGGGAGTGAAAGAAACCAGATTCAAAGGAACACACACATTGTAGGATTCCCCTTAATAGGAAGGTTAGGAGTAGGCACATCTGTCGAGTCAGAACGTACTCACTTGAACCAGGAGCTAGAAAAAAGGGGAAATATTGAGCAAAGAATATATAAGATGTTATAGCAATGAAAATATTACAACACTGCAGAGTGATAACAGTTGCCTAACTTGAGGACTATTTGCAAAAAATCTTTTGAAATGTACATGGTAAAAAAGCAATGTTATGATATGTAATTGTTTCAAAAAAGAATTTTAAATGAATGAAAAGTTGTGTGTTTTCATCAGCAAGCAGAAGATGTGGAAGTAATAGAAGTTAGTAACAGAACACTTTAGGCTTTCACATTAATTCACTCATGTCAATTTCATTTTAGGTCAGTTTCTAGATTATTTTATGGTGAGCCATATTGTATTTAATCAAAAAGCCCTTGATCAGCCAATTTTCCCTTTCCTTAAATGCGGGTAGGTTTAAATAGTTGTAAAACATACAAGGCAAAGATGAAAAAAATTGAATCATACGATACAGACTGAGCAGGAATCTGTCCTCAGTTTTTCCACTCAAAATCTGGAAAAGACCAGAGTGTCTGGCCATTATTTTTTGGACTGAAGTGGATTTAAATAGTTTCATTATATGCCAAGAAGTCAAGACAATGTCTCAACTAGGGGATAATAAAAAACTCTGCTAGAAGTTCATGTAGATATAAAACACTAAATATTTTTAAGTAAAACTGATTGACATCAAATGGCAGAAGTGTGATCAGGCATCCCTGGTAAACATGATAAATCATATGGTAATAGGTTAAGATGAACACTATAATTATTTTATTGAGCCCTGGCTATACACCTGTAAGGGTTATTTTCTAGAATACTACTCTATTTTGCTAGGGTTTAAATTGTACTAAGAGAACCAGGATGGGGTAGACAAGCCAGATCAGGCCACAATACCAACCAGTCCACATTATAGCTGAAACTGGGTGCTGGCTGAATTAGGCTGAGCTGCAGAACCCACCAGCAGTAGGTGGAACTAGGAACAGGTTGGACAGAGCCAGGTTGAAGCAGTCGCTAGTGGATGCCAAAGTGAGGCAAGCCATGCCAGTCTGAGTACAGTAGATGCCAGATCCATGAGCCCTGGGGGCAGAGGGTGGAGGGATCCAGTAGGGCCATGTTGCCTAGCCTGGATCCCTTGGCCTGCCTGTGAGAGCTTGACTTTCTCAGCGGAAGAGATAGAGTGCTGGATTGCAGGCCTAGATACACAAGGAAGAAATGGCAGTCCACTGGAGTCTGCAGAGGACATCTGGTATCATGGCAAAGGAAGGAGAACAGAGCAAATTGGAATTCTAACCCAGCCAAATGATGACAACAAAATCAGGGTGAATGGAGACTCTAAGATCAATTGTGTCAGCCAATGAACATTGGAAGGGTTCCCTCATCCTTCAATTGGTGAGATTGACAGCATTTAGGAACTATCAAAACCACTTGGGAAGAATTCGGTGCACGCCACATGGGGACCCTGAGTTGATGTCAGGTGGTCATTCCCCATCTCCAGGTACTGGGGCGGTTGTGAAGCTGGGTATAGCTTCTCCCTTTGTCTCTCTCCTTCTCCCAGATACAGGAAGACATGGACGAATGGAAATAATGATCACACCTATTTCCCCTATTACTTAATCCTTTCCATCCTAAAACAATGTAAACGTCCTTAAAAAGAAAAATTAAATGTGCTCAGAAATGCACATTTTGTAAGTGAAGTAATAAAATGAAGAAGCATCAATACTTGAAAATAGCTAGCATAGCAATCCCAAGAACTAGATTTCCACTTCACATTTACCTATTATTAGGCAAGTGATGTTAGATGCATCAACTTGATTTCTCTAAGCCCCATTTCATACGATGAAAAATTACTCATTATATTTTCTGTCTTTTGTGGGTTTTTTAAATGTTTATTTAATTGCAATGCCAAGTTGCAGAAGAAAGAAAGATCTTCTATCTGCTGGTTCATTTCCCAAGTGTTCACAACAGCCCAAACTGTCTCAATCCAAAGCCAAAAACTTCTTCCAGGTCGCCCATGTATGTGCAGGGGCCCAAGAACTTGGGCCATCCTCCACTCCTTTTCCAAGCCATATCAGAAAGCTGAATTGTAAGTGGAACACACCCATGTAGGATGCCAGCACCACTGATGGAGGCTTAGGCTACTACACCAGTGCCAACCACAGCATTTCCTGTCCTTTGTATCCTGTAGGTGTGGGGAACCTTCTCCCTGCCAAAGGCCATGTGGATATTTATAGCATCATTCACAAGCCACACAAACTTAAGAATCAGGCTGCTATAGATTTACTAAATTTTGAATCCAGCCTTAGCAGGGTCAGACTAAACGATTTCATGGGCTTTACAAAACCCACAGGCCAGATGTTCCGCACTTCAGAATTACAAGGAAGATATACAGACGTGTCTGAAAATCAAAAAAATTTGGGGGCTGGCATTGTGGCATAATGCATTAGGCCACTGCCTAAAGACCCAGCATCAAATATGGGCACCTGTCCCAAGACCCAGTTGCTCCACATCTGCTTCAACTCCCTGCTAATGCACCTGGAAGAGTAGCAGAAGATGGCCCATGGCATCTGCTTGGGAGATTTGGAGGAAGCTAATGGTCCTGCCTTCTGCCATGCCCAGCCCTCACCGTTGTGGTCTTTTGGGGAGTGATCCAGCAGATGGACAATCTGTAATTCTGCCTTTCAAATAAACAAATCTTTTGAAGAAAACTATCACACTCTATAAACATCTAAAAGCACTATTGCTGAAATGTATGAAAAATTATCAAATCCCTTAGCAGAAATTAGTTTAGTTACTGTAGACATATACTGAGAATATTTGGGCAGGTACAAAGCTCAGTACAAACTGTCAGGTACATTAAAAACACAGAATGACACATCCTCAAAGGTTGTGACCTTTCTCCATTAAATCATTGTAATTTCATCTGGATTTCCTCTACATGTCAAATTGCACTCCTTCTCCAGCAATGTTCCCTTCAGAGGAAGAGAAAATGAGTCAAACAGACTTCCATCAAACTTCCAAATGGAAGCGCAATGGCCATGTGTTTCTTCACTCCCAGGGCATGTGTTTGTCAACCTTATTTGAAATGTAACAAATGACAGAGCTTTCAAAATACAGACAAATCCACTTAGAAGAAAAATCACAGTCCACTGTAATTACAACCACATTAACCGGGCTGAATTTTTGTTCAATTTTCTTCTGCACCTCAGATGGATGGAAAATACTGTCTTAAAGAATAATGAAGTGCTTCAGACATGACCAAAATATAAAACCTCAAAATTAAACTCCTGAGGAAAATAAATTTAACTTGGCACAATTCTGGGTTACAGTATTACCATCAGGTAACCCACACAATCTGGATGAATCACCGGTGAGTACTAGGCTTTAAGAAACAGTTGAAGCCAATAGACTGCTCTGTGAAAAAAAAAAAAAAAAACATAGATCCAGTCTGTCCGTCTGGGGCTGGAGAAGCTGAATAATCCTGCTTCTAAAACACTGGCCAACATCTACTGCAATAGCTGAAAGGTTACTTAATCCTTCCCTTCCTGGCTCAGATAATAATAAATACTCTGTCTCAGGCCTAAGATGTGAGAGCCCTTTGTGGGTTTTCATGAGAGAAAAAAACAAACAAGAAAATGATCATGGTAGATGGGCTCTGCATAAATCCCCAATCACATAACCATTTTAGGAAGTAGAAAATGATAGGCAAGACAAAGATGCAACAAAGTTCATAGCAAGACTATGTTCTGGGTCCTTTGTGCCCACATGACCAACTTAAAGTGAAGTTTCATTATGTTGGACTTGAACCCGCTTACACACAACATTCCAAACGTTTCATAAATTTACTGGAAATCCAGGAGATTTCAGGTGAAAGACACATCCCAGAATGTGAGGTGTGCCACCAGCTCATTGGCCCATGTTCTTCCATCTGTCCCACTTTTCCTCTAGAATAACTCCTGCCTCCATCCCTGAATAAAATAGTTTTGCACATGCCCTTTCCCTCAAAGTCTATTTCTCCGATATCAACAAGTAAATTTCATAGCCAATAAGTAAGATGGAAGCAAAACCAAAAGCACAGGTGTCTCAAAAGTAGATGGGGGCTCAGCATCCTGTTAAGAGTTCCCTTCAACAAGCCAGTGAAAGAACTATCAACACTGACAGATGAACCCCACATTCACAAGCAACTCCCCCTGCACCGGGGCAAGCAACATAAAGATCCACTTCCCAGAGACAATACACAACATTGACAGCTTCCTGTTTTCTCTCACACCTTTTGTGCACAGCTGAGCTGAGCTGATGGCATTTCATGTCAAAGAACAGGGCACTCAGCTAGGCTTATAAGGTAAATTCTGCCAGTGTAACCGGTAAGTGATTGCAAATCCACAACAGTGGTTGCACACACAAAAACCACCTGTGTTCCATAGGCCACCTACACTCAGCACCTTCAGACTTACTTGGATTCCTCTGACTGTGGTCTTCTGTGACTGCAGCATCCGTGGTCCAGGCTGGGACATGTTGGCTGGGAGGTAGAGTCGATGCCAGCGTTCTCTGGTTATAAACTGCATTTGTAAGAATGACTTCAGACCCTTGGACTTCACCATCAGTGACCACAAGTTCACTCCCATTGGATTTAAAATAGGCCTTTTTTAATGTTCCTAAAAAGAAAAAATATATATTACTACAAGTACTTTTTTAATCACATTGATTAAACTATAGAGCTACTTTCCCATAGGTCATTGCATATTGGCAAATAGAGAAAAGATGCAGCCCAACTCCTTCCTTGGCAGGGGCAACTGATCAGACTTCTCTACCACAAGTCACACAGCCCTAAAAAAATAAAATAAAATCTTGCTTTAGACGTTCAAAGTTTAGAGACCAAATCTCCCATCTAAAGTTCCTAGTATCCAAAGAACTGAGGGCCCCTCTGCCTCTTCTAGGACCTGCCATAAACAACACATGATGTATCTTAGTGTTTGCTTACAGCCTAACTTTGTTCATTGTGACCTGCCATCCAGGACTCATGAAGTATGCTCTGCCTCTCTCTCAACTGCACCTGCCACCAAAACACACAACACTGCCTGCTGGCTTCAGCCTTCTAGTTCCCCATAATTTATACTAAATCCCAGTGGACTACCCACTACGTGTAAGTAAAAATAACAGGGCTCTACATATAACCAGTTTTATATCAAGGATCCAAAAAAGTAAAACTCTCATTACAGCACACAAAGAAACGATCTTCATCGGTAACCAGAACCTATAAAGTAACTACATGAAACAATAAATATTCACAGTGACATTATCAACTAGTCACTTTCTCAAAAAAAAATGGAGGGTGGGGACAGAATGAACAGCTAACATAAGATTAGTGAGAATCATCTATCTTTGTCTCTAGCAAAAACCTTCAGGAACACTGGAAGAGACCATGCATTTTTAACTCAGCCAAAATAGACAGCCCGACTGTGTTTCCACAATATAGCATGCCACAAAAATAAATGAATGTGATATTGATACATCCATAAAAATACCCAAGGGAGATTTTTCTAAAAATGTTTCCAGCGAATGCTCTAGTTGGCTCTCCCTTTTCTAAATAATCTCATGGACAATTAAAAATAAAAGAAACATAAATAAGATGTTTAATATCAGCTCATGGAAAAAATTTCTCTACATGTGCTTGACACTTGGAAGACACGAACTACGAATCAAAATAGAAAAGCAGCTGTTTTCTAACTGATGGAGGTCAACAATTCCATCTGCCAAAGGAGTCCAAACAAAGCGGAGGAGTCAAGAGCTAAGTCACGTCCACGCAGCGCAGGTGAAAAGTGCCCAAGCTGTAACTGAGTAAACATTCAATGCAGTACAATGAAGGACTCGCTTTTTATGTTCAAGTGACTTCCAGTTTTCAGATCGGAGTTACTGTACGACAGGTGTGATGATCACATGAAATGGAACTTTTTATTAAAAAAAAAAAATCACAGCAAATTTTCATCCATACTACTTTTGCTTATTGTGGCATAAAAATGTTTTTCACCTAGTACAACATTTCTACTACCACTACTGTGACTGCAATGAATATATACGGTACAGTAGCGTCATTTACTTAGGCTGACCGAGTCAACATCCAGCTTGGTCAACATGCCTTCAGCAAATGCCAATTCCTCAGCCTTTTACCCGTCAGTAATTTTCTCAAGATAAATTCCTTGTCATAGAAAACATTAACAGTCGTTGTTGACGTTTTGTTTGTAATTGTCTCCATTAACTCAGAGGAAGGCACACGCAGCCCATGCGTTATATGAGGCCTGCAACATCATCTGGCCCTCCAAGGCATCTGCAGGCAGGACTTGAAATGTAATAAACCTACAACAGCATAACTGGATCAGAAGTCTATGATCCACAAATGGAATAAGTATCTATACTGTCCTAGACAGAGAAAGTAGTTCCTCCCCCTTTTTATCTTTTTTTAACCTAACGACTAAGTTATAAAGGAAGATTGAAGGGGCCAACACAGTGGCTCAACAGGCTAATCCTCAGCCTGTCAGCATAGGCATCCCACACAGGTGCCAGTTCTAATTCTCTTTCCCTGCTTCCAAGCCAGCTCCCTGCTTTGTGGCTCAGGAGAGCAATGTAGCATGGCTCCAGGCTCCTGGCTCAGACCAACAATGGCCATGATGGCCATGTGCGAGCCAGCAGGTAAAGGATCTCCTTCACCATCTCTCTGTAAATTTGCCTTTCAAATAAAATTTATTTTTAAAAGATTAAGTAGTAATATCTGCTTACTCTGAGAAGTCCTATGGAAAGTAACTTTAGGTTACTGACTAGGACAACAATTTTTTTTAAAAGAGTCTCCAAAGCAGCCATTCAGTCTAGCCATTCAGATGCCTGAATCCAACGTCCGAGTACCTAAACGCAAGTCCCAGCTCTTCTCCCAATTCTAACTCCCTGTTAATGCTGACCTTGGGAAGCTCAAGATTTTGGGTGCCTAACACCCATGCGGTAGATGTGGAACAAGTTCTCAGCTCCTGATCATTTGGGGGACATAGTAGATGGGAACTGCACCCCCTCTCCTGTCTCTCCCCAAAAATGTTTTCTTCGAAGGAGTAGGGCAGCTTCCTTGCTCTTAAACTCTGTGTCAAAGCAATTTGGCCAAATAAAGAGGACATAACTGCTGGAGCTGATGTTCCTAATGTATATTTATTGATGAGGGAGTGAGGGGGGAGAGAGAGAACCAAACAAATAGAAAATTTTCAGTCATTTCTGGAAACTAACCGCCATCCAACACAGCTGGTCATCTGTTATACATTTTTTAAGAAACACAAAAAGTTACAACTCGTTCAATAATTCCACCAAAACACTGGAATTAACTATTAAAATACTGAGAGCTATTAACTCAATTTAGAGTAATGTCACATTATCTTGCTCTATGTTCCTTTTTCTACAGGGTTGTGGTTATACGCATAGCTTTCATAGCCTGACTACCTGGCTTCAGATTTCATTTCTATCACTTCTTAGTCCTAAAACTGTGGGCAAATTCTCAACCACCATAAAGTCAGGAAAATAAAAATTTCTTCCTTGTGCAAATGGCTGTGGGAAGCCTATTAGACAAACCAGTCCTAAACAGCTCTTGGCACATGTAAAGTTTCCGTAACTGACAATGCTGTATTATTATACTAACACTAATAAGATTTGATTTGTTAAAGCTATCAAAAGACTTTTACCTTAATACCAATTTCCTTTCACTGGAAGCACCCCAGCATCACAAAATGGCTCATTTCTAAAAGCGAATCACTTAACCTACTTTTGGAATCAGAATTGTAGCTGTTTCGTGTTGCAACTAGTAGAAGGTCATGTTCTAGAAAGGTTGTGAGGCTCAAAAGCAATTCAGATCTACAACAAAACAATTTAACAAATTTAACACTTATTTTTATTGGAAAGGCATATTTACAGAGAGAAGGCAGAGATACAGAGAATGATATTCTGGCTGCAATGGCAAAAGCTGAGCTGATCCAAAGGCAGGAAACTCTTCCAGATCTCCCACACAGGTACAGAGTCCCAAGGCTTTGGGCCATCCTTGACTCCTTTCCAAGGCCACAAGCAGGGAGCTGAAAGGGAAGAGGAGCAGCCAGGACACAAATCGGCCCTCTTTTGGAATCCTGGACATGCAAGGCAAGGAATTTAGCTATTAGGCTACTGCACAGGACCCCAATTTAACAATGTTTAAGAAATAGCTTGGGGTCCAGCACCATTGCCTGGTAACTAGAGTACTGCCCTTCCTTGCATGGGTACCCCATACAGGCACTGGTTCCCATTCTGGCTGCTCCACTTCCTTTCCAGCTCCCTGCTTGTGGCCTGGGAAAGCAGTTGAGAACAGCCCAAAGCCTTGGGACCCTGAACCCGTGTGGGAGACCTGAAGAAGTTCCTGGCTCCAGGTAAGATTGGCTTGGCTCTGCCACTGCAGCCACTTAGGGAGTGAACTAGCAGATGAAGGATCTTTGTCTCCCCTTCTCTGTATGACTTTCCAGTAAGATAAAGTTTTTAAAAATAGTCTAATTCTCAAGGCAATGTGGGGGACTCAGCCACAGCCACTAAAGGGAAAGCCTCAGGCTAGCAGAAGGATTCACCAGGGGTCACAGTTCCACTACACGGCACATTTAGGGTCACAGGCCTGAAGTCATACCTCTATTCCATGTCAACCTTACCCATCTACTTACACCCCCAGGACATTCCTCTCCCCACCAAGGCAGATCCAGAGACCATCTCTGTCCCCGGCACTAACGTAGACAAGGAGAGGTGCAGTGTCTTCCACCCTCTCCACTGCCATGGCCATGGGTAGGACGGGAGCATTGCTCTCACCTCTTCCTCCCCCAACCTCTCCAGCCCACATGGACTGTAATGACCTCACCTTTCTAAAGACATTTAAAAACAAAGCAATTCATAAAGAAATCTCCTGTCCCAATAATGTAAATTGTTTAACATTTAGAAAGATGTCTGTAGTTGCAATACTACCAGACTTTACCGATACCTTGTGATGAATAGACGGGACACAGAGGTGAGTCAAATAAAATGTACATTGGATAACCAAATCCTAACGCATGGCATGTGTCACTGTACATCGTGTACGTGGCAAGGAGGATGCTGTACATGTCAGGACATCATGGATCTGCAAGGGGGTAACCTTGTGTTATTCAGGCGAGCCCACCGTGATCATGAGGGTCATTAGAAGCACAGTAAGAGTACATTGCACAGGTCACAAATGAGCAAACCTCAGTGAGATACTCCTTTAAGATGGAAGGAAATTGCAAACCAAGAACACAAAAATTGAAAAGATCTTCCCCTGAGGATGTCCTAGATTAACCGAGGGAGGCAAGCATTTCATCTGAAAGATACAATTCATGCTACATGTGCTTTGAGAATGATATGCCTGGGATGTGACAATCTGGAGGCAAAAACTAGTCATTCCATTCGGGGGAAAATGTCCTTGTTGGTCGTGAGTCAAATTGAGAAAACTTCGAAGTATCTTTTCAGGGAAGTATTTGTGAGGGAAGGAGTATAGTCACAGGAAGCAGACCATTTTCTAGACAAGGACAGAAAGGTATAGAAAAGCCTGCCTCACTCTCCCACATGGCAGGAATAGTCAGCACTGGACCAGGCTGAAACCAAGAGCTTGGACTTCCTCTGGTCCCCTATATGGGCTGCAGAGGCTCCTACATTTGGACCGTCTTCTCCTAGCTTGTCAGGTGCATTTTTGAGTACCTGGGTGGGAATGAAGGATTCAAGACTCAAACCAATCAATATAGAATGTCAGCATCCAAAGCCATGACTTCACTCGCTGGGCCACAACATGGGACCCTGGATTCTGTATTCCTCACTAACCACAGGCGATGTTAATACTGCCAGTCCACATATCATACTCAAGAACAAGGATTTAGATGCCATTTCAGAAAGCTCTATGCCAGTCATATCACCTCAGGCATGGGAGCTGAAACAATCTGATATGGATCATCTGCATCAGAAGGTCAGAGTTAGCAAAAGAACTTCAAGATTTAAAATCCTGAATGATCATAAACCTTCTTGAGTGTTTGGTGGTAAACATAAGATCTTGAAGATTTTTTATTTTAATAGGATTTTTTAAAACTTCACAAGTTAGAAAGATCCTCATCCAAATTCTTACAAAAGCCCCAATCTGCCAAGAAATTTGCAAAGAAAAAAAATCATGCTTACATGCAGTGATCAAGCTCAGCTAGCATTTCTGAGTAGCAACGTCATTGATGAGGAATGTCTCGAGTTCAAGAAAAAGGGACTATTCATCATATTTCCTAAATTCTAAGCCTCTATCATTTTTCTTCTTCATTACATGATAAAAATGTAAAATCAAGTCATGCATAGATTTTCAATTTTAAGAAAACCAGAGAGGTAACCTTGGGTCAGCCTGCTAAACACACAGCAAAGACAAAGAAGCTGTACTTGAAAGGGGAGTGACTGGATAAAAGGAAGAGCCCTTGAAATAAAGTTTTCAGCAGCCTGAGAAAGAAGTTGGGATCCTTCTCATCACCATCTCTAACAAGCACCGATGAGATCATGGAGACAGTTTCAGATCATATTCCGCATGTTTGCAGTCTCAACCCACCTCAATCCTTCTCCACACAGCTGCCCAAAACACCTTTTAAAAATCATCGCCAGGACCAATGTCAAATTTCTGAAAGCATTTGACTTGATGTTTATATACAGTGTAAGATAAGGGTTCAATTTCAGCTTACTGCATGTGGTTATCCAATTTCCCAAATCCCATTTGTTGCAAGGACTTTCCACATGGTATAATCCTGGCACCCTTTCTTAAAGTCACATGAATATTCCAATATACTGAAGTGGTCTGGATGGTAGGAACATCTGAAAAGTATTAATTTTTCCAATGAATAGAAATGATTTTATATTTATGTGCTGTAATCTCTTTTATCAGTGTTTTAGAATTCAATACAAGTAGCAATTTATATATGCACAATCATTAAGAATTCTACCAAAAAATACACATATTTGAGAAGTTCTGCACTGAAGCAAACTTGTTTTACTTGCATTTCCCCTCATATGCACAAATAAATGTGGGGTATTGCCAGACCTTATGTGTTCAATTGGCCTGTATTTGTTTTCCCGACAGTGCTGTACTATCTTGAGGACTATAGCTTTGCAATATATTTTAAATCAGCAAAGGTTATGTCTGTAGCTTTTTTCTTACTCAATTTGCTTAACTTATTCAGGGCTTTCAGTTACATACCAATTAAGACTTTTTCTATTTCTGTAAACCATGACATTGGGATTTGGTTGGGAAATTACAAAGATCCCCTTTTGGTTTTTGGGGGCCTTTTAGTATTTCTTCCAGCTGATGAATACAGAATTTATTTCTATTTATTTTTCTTCTGTAATTGCTTTCATTGTTGTAAGATTCAGTGTAAAATCTTTCACTTTTTTGGTTAAGTTTATTCATAAGTATTATTTTTGACATTATTGTCAGCAAGTTCTTGAATGTGGCAAGCAAAGCACAAGCAACAAGCAGCAAAATTAGAAAAATGGGATTATAATAAGACAAAAAAAAAATCACACAAAGGAACAAACTAAGAAAGGTAACCTATAGGGAGAAATTTTTAAATCATATCTGAAAAAAGGAATTACCACACACAAAACATAGTTACTCAAAAGCTATCCAATAAATGACCCAATTCTTATAAATAGGTGAAGAATAAAACTACTTTGCTAAAGATATAAAAATGATCAATGGATACAAGTTTGCTCAATATCATTGAGGAAATGCAAATCAAAACCACAATGAGACCAGATATCACACCTGCTGCAATATTCAAGAAATACCAGGTAAGAATTAGTAAGGATCTGGAGAAAAACAAATCCTTGTATAGCATAAGTAGAAAAATAGCTTGGTGCAGGTACTTCGGAGAACAGAATAGAACACCCACTCCCCCCCAAAAAATACAAACATACTCTAGCAGTTTCAAATTTGGATACATATGCAAAATAACTGAAATCCAGACCTCATCTTCCCTGTCATGCTCACTGCCATAATTAACAGCCCAGACTTAGAAAGGGCATGAGTATCTATGAAGGACCAGTGGATGAAGAAAATGAAGTATGCATATAAAAATCATCGGCTTTAAAAATGAACTCCTGCCATTTTTGACTATATGGATAAAATAGAAGACATTATGCTAAATGAAGTAAGCCAGACACAGAAGGAAAAGCATTATGTGCTCCTGTATATAAAAGGAACTCAAAAAATAAATTCAGAGACTAGATAGCAATTGCCAGGCAAAGAGGAGAGAACAAAACAAAATGCTTGGTGTTGGTCAAAGAGAACCAGGTTTCTTTAATGCAAGATAAGTCCGTGATCTACATTCAGCACGTGCCTCTGGCTAACAATACTGTAATGCATACGTAGAAATTTACTGAAAGGACTGAACAAGTTAAGAAGTTGGGAGGAAACATTTTTCTAACAAGACTGGATACTTCTGTGTCATGTCCTGGTGAAGTTCTCACAGTTAAGCATCCATCTCCAAACTTAACTTACTGAACATTAAGATATGTACAACTTTCTGCTTGTTAACCATGTATCAATAAAAGTAACAATAAGTAATCAAATAGATTAAATCCATGGCTCCCCATGTCCTCACCATGGGTTTTATAGCTCAAATATCAGTCCCTCAGAGAAGCTGGCTTCCCTTGCGCAGCCCAGGGTCAGACCCCTGTCCCAAGCTCTGAGCCCTTTGATTTATCCAACACAGTAGTGTGATCATTTCATGTCTTCCTCCCACAATAAGCCACGGAGTCTGAGGATCAACTTTTACTTGGAGCTGAGCTCAGTCCTATAGCACCCAGCATCGTCCATAACAGCCCTTCAATAAATGTTTCTTAAAAGAACAATTAGATTTACACATTTATTCCTTTCAGATGTTTCTCAGGATCTCAAAAACAATTTTACTTTAAACGTCATGATGTACTTATTATGTATTTATAAAATGTACATTTTTACATATCCTACATGGTTATATCACAATTAGATTCTTTAAATCAGGTTACCAATGAAATCTCTGATCAAGTTCTTGACATAAGCTGATCCTACACTTAGGTGCAGGCAGACTGCTACAAACTTAGCTCAGATAAAAATTAGGGGTCAGCACTGTGGTACACCAGGGTAAATCATGGTCTTGCATACCACACTGGCATGGTTTCCAGCCCCTCCACTTCCAAGCCAGCTCCTTGCTAATGCTCCTGGCAAAGCAGTGGAAGAAGACCCAAGAGCTTGAGCCCCTGTACCCACGTGGAACACCCAAATGAAGCTCTTGGCTTCAACGTGATCTGGCTCCAGCCATTTGGAGGGTGAGCCAGCAGGAGCTGTCTTTCAAATACATATTTGAGCAGAATAAAAGCTATTGACTGATAATTCTGCATATGCAAACAAATTGCAAGTGATAAAATTATGAAGGAGAACAAAGACACTTAGCGATATTACTTCATGCGCCTTTAGTAACAATTCTGCAAAATAAAAATAAAATAGTTCCCATCTCACAGGCAAGGAGATGTATTTTGCCTAATATCACATCTAGTAAATGATAGAGGAAGACTTACACCCCGGCCTTCCATTGCCCAGCTGTAGGTCTCTTGTGTCTTACAGTCCATCAGCATTAGACTACAACTAAAATAAAAATCTAGAGATAATGTGGCCATTTTTGTTACTCGTTTTCCTCCCAATTTCGTTCAAAAAACTGAATTCTTGTTTTCACTCAAAAAAAAACAAAACAAAACAAAAAAAAAACGTGGAACCCTGAGGCCAACAACTACCCACTAAGCTTTCGCATCTCCACTGCAGGGGGCATTGTGGGAAACAATTTGCTACTGCAGTCTTCTATACCCTGCTGCTAAAATAATTATTCAAGAAGTCAAACTCATTTTCAAAGACATTTTTACTGTCTTAGCTTTATACAAGAAAGATGCCAAAACAGACAAAAATCAGACCCATAGCACTTTTGCATGTGTTAGTATAAGGTTCTTATTATCTTTCCCTAATCAATAATCCTCACCATTTTCTTTGCTTTATAAATAGCAGCAGCTCCAACTTCAAAAAGACTGGCATCCCAGGATTCTTTAGCAGCCCACATTCATGCAGAAATAACTACAAAACTTTGAAAGAGCAGCGAGCAGTAAACTCAAACCAAACAGAGCATTTATTTTTTAGTATCATTTAATGAGGTTTTTAAAAGCAAAGATAAAGATGTGTGCAGAAACCTCTTACCCAAGGTTGTTTCCATATACAAAATATCACTTAGGGCTGGTCACAGATTAGTCATCTCCTTAAGTTATACAAAAAAGTTATATTCCACTCCTGGTGCCTCTCTACAAAACAATGAATGTATGTATATACACAAAACCTCACATGACTGGCCAAAAGTTTTACTTCGTTTCTTGAACTCTTTAGCAGACAACTGGGTCCTTGAGTGTAATGTAAATTTAAAGTGCTGTCAAAAATTAAAAATTCAAATGTATCTCCTTACATGGTCAGTCTGTCCCCAGCAACCGTCAAGCCCTGCAGTTCCAGCTTCCTCTACCAATCTGACTGTTCTCCCTGTATCTTACCCTCCCTTCTCTGCCCCCAACATACCAGTGCCCTCCAGAATCTTGTCCTCATTTGTATCCAATTCATTTTCTCTGCACAGTCCATCAACTCCTGGGCTCTAGCTCCCACCAAGACTCCCACGGCCCCCGTTTCCTTCTCAGCTTCTCTCTGGACGCAGCACATCTGCATTAACCTGTCGCCATCAGGTGCCAGTCGAATTGCAAAGCACACAAGCCAAAAAGCAAATTTTGGGCACAGTTTCTCTTGAAATTCTCCAGGGAGACAGTATTTTGGAGTTCTTAGCCCAACCCATACTGAATTCATTGCAATTGAACTCATTTGCACTATGTTCTCACTGTCCTTGGTTGTCCCACAAGTGTCTGTAACTTACAGAACTACACCTTGTTCTCCATCTACCTGCAGATTCCTCCACGTTTAGTTCCCTCGCACCAAAATTGAGTCCACTTCAATGTCCTTTGAGTTGAACACATGGGAGCATCTAGGTAACCTTGTTAGCTTTCAGTTGGGTTTTAGCCAGAGCTGCACATGCCGATTTCTGCTAGGGAGTTGAACCTCCTCTGACTCCGGTTTCTGGATACAAAAGAATGACTACTCCATTATCAAGTAAATGGCATGTAAGGTCCTAATATTGAACTGGAATTAAAGTTGTATGCTTACAATGGGTAAGTAAATTAATTGCAAGAAAAATTTTGGTGAAATGAACACTTAAAATCATTGGTAATGAAGCTAGATCACCATCATCTTACCTATTTGCCTGTACACACTCAAAAAACCTCAAATTCCTATTACTGGGTGGGTACCTATGACAGAGACCTACAGTAAGCTGTTTTCCCCTAACACTTCATCTTTCACTCAGGATACTACCAATTTAAAAAAAAAGGAAGCAAGACAGATATAAATTAATTCACCCGTCAACACATGTTACTTGGTTGCTGGTCTCCATTTGGTTAAACTTGATCTGTGCTATTTGGTTTGAGTACATTTTTTTGAAATGAAAGTCAAAAGCAGCATTTACATAATTCTTGTCTCCTGCGCACAATCTTGTTTGCATGGAATAGTTGGAAAACCAATGCTCTAGCTAACAGAAGCCCAAAGCCCTTGGTGAGACACGCAAGATCCCGAGTCATTTGCACTTGATCATCCTAATGGATTTTTTTAAAGCCACTGCGAAGTTATTCCCTAGTTTCCCAAGACCATATTCATTTTTCATGAAATGACACTTTTGCACTTGCTATTTTTCTGCCAAATGCGGATCCTAAATTTTCTGTGTTAAAGTTTTATTAGCTTAATTTCAGAGGTTCAAATGTTTACTGCCTTGTAGAGCCTTTTTTATTCCCCAGATACATTAACACTTTGGTCTTCAAAATTACTGTCCAATGTGACAATCATCTTTTCCTCTTGGCAAGAGGAAGAATGTCATGACACCGTTATACATCATAAAGCTAAGCCTGTTTCTAAGACATGAATGATTACGCACCGGGGGAAGTGAGGGAGATAGGGAGGGATGAGGAAGAACACCCTTCCCCATGCTTCTAAATCGCAATGTGAAAAATGTGAAGTCAATTCATTTAACATCTTAATAAATTTTTTAAAGGACTAATCTGATCATCCTTGAGTTCTAAAGGACCTTCTCAGCACTTGCAGCCTCACTTGCTCCTTAACACAGGCAGAGCTTCCCTTACTCTAAATTTATGGGATTTCAGGTATTTCAGAATTCCACATTGTGGAGATTTTGAAGTATTTGCATTAACATAAAGATATATTGAGGTCCTGGTGCGGTGCCCTAGCAGCTAAAGTCCTCAACTTGCATGCACCAGGATCCCATATGGGCACCGGTTCTAATCCCGGCAGCTCCATTTCCCATCCAGCTCCCTGCTTGTGGCCTGGGAAAGCAATTGAGGACGGCCCAAAGCTTTGGAACCCTGCACCCGCATGGGAGACCCTGAGGAGCTCCTGGCTCCTGGCTTCACATCAGCACAGCACCAGCCTTTACGATCACTTGGAGAGTGAAACATCGGATGGAAGATCTTTCTGTCTCTCTTCTCTATATATATCTGACTTTGAAAAAAAAAAGATTGAATATGGAACTAACGTCTAAACATGCAACTTACTTATGCTTCAAATATAGTTTAGCCACACTGCCTAGGTAATTTTACGTAATAGTCAGTACACATGTGTTTTCACTGTGACCCATCACATAGTCAGATACAGGATTTTCCACATGTGGAACATTAGTATCCAAAAAAGCTGCAGTTTTTGGCACATTTTGGATTATAATTTTGATTAGTTATGCTCATCCTTCCAATATCACAACCCATAGATGATTACAGTAGCTGAAACTGAAGATTTGCACAAGGAAATCAACAGATAATCATCTCATTGACTTGATCCTTTCAGCTAAGTACCAAGAAGAAACTACTCATCTAAATCATGCCAATCTTAAGTGATGACTTCATTTTTTTCGTAAGAATAACATCACCCACCAAGAAAGGAAAGCAGGATCACCAGCAGGACGACGAGTGCACAGATACATGGAATCAGGACCAGCAGGAGGAAGCGCAGGAGATGAGCAGTTGCCAGCTTCTGGGAACAGCTCTCACCCGTGTTATTGTCATCAGTTCCCAAGACCTAAGGGAAGGGGGGGAAATGAAACATGGTTTTAATTTTACAAAGCAGCACAATACATGGAACGAAGTTTTAGATTACAGTCATTCATTCAGAGCACCAGATTCCAAAAAAGAATGTACAATGTGTAGTCTAAGGCAGGAAACAAGATCAGTCACCAAATTGTGCTAATAAGCAAATAACTATATACAAATAGAGCAAATGAGCTACACGTCATTTACAAAGTTGACAGAGCGTCAGCATGTTGCCTCAACTGGCTCATCTTCCTCCTCCAAGCACTGCATCCCAAAGGGGCACTGGTTCGCGTCTCAGCTGCTCCACTTCCCACTCACCTCCTTGCTTACAGCCTGGAAGACAGTAGCAGATAACCCAATGCACCCATGTGGGAGACCAAAGGGAAGTTGGCTCCTGGCTTTGAACCAGCTCAGCTCCAGCATTTGTGGCCATTTGGGCAGTGAACTAGTGAATGCAAGATCTTTATCTTGCCTTCTCTCTAAATCTGCCTTTCCAAAAATAAATTCTAAGAAAGTTTACAGGAAAATGTCTGTTAATTCAATGTTTTTATTTGTAGTTTTCACAATATTGATTTTCATGAATTTTTTAAGATCCCTCATATGCGTGGATATTTCATACCAAAATAACCTAGATTCCATTTTCTATGATTGTTCAAGTACCCCTATTTCTATAAGACATGTAATGATATTTTATCTTGATTTTTAAAAGTACGTTTGCCAGCCTAGTATTATTCCATGCCCAGAAATTACCATGTGATGAACTTAGTGTGGACCAAAGTTACAAGCAAAAGATAATTCAGTGATAAAGCAGTTGCTAAGCAGATGTAGACAGGACATTGTCCAAGCTTTCTTATTTGTTTCATTAGTCCTCACAGGAATCAACATGAACCTGGATAAAGCAAGCTTGCCATTACTAATAGGCAACAATGATTGCCGACATTGATTATTGACAAATTAACAAGGAGAAAAAGCCTGTCCTGCTTGCCAGCTGAAGACCGGTAACAGAGGACATCCCTGGTTGTCCCTGATACTCCTGCAGGCCATCTGTAAGATGACAATGAGGTGCTGGACTCATGGTTCAGAGTTTTTGTCTTCAAAAGTTTGAAGTCCTGCTTGAGTTCAATGGACTCTCATTAATGATGTCTGGGAACCTGTTGTTATAAACAGTAGCTTAGGACAGCAACTTATCCAAAGGAGTCTGGGATGATACTAGAAGTGTCTGGAGTCACTATCATCAATTCTTCTGGTCCCCATAATAGAGATGTACCTCCCAAGTCCGTCTTGAACTGAGTTTTCTCCTCTGACAGTTGCCAAGTGTGGACACCAGCCTCCATCTAGCTGGCTCCTGAAGCTCCTTTAACCTTATCTAACACACCAATGCTCAAGTTAGGATAGGGTTGTATCCCAATAGACTCACCTCCAGCTGAAACTGTCTTAGGTATACGGTGAAAATAATACATTTAATCTACTTAATTGCATAGCTTAGCCTAATTTAACCTTGGAAATGCTCCAACACTTACGTTGGTCTACCACTGGGCAAGAACATCGAGCACAAAGTCAACCTAATACTGAATATCTCATGTAACTTACCAGCTACATTGGCTTTCTCACATGATTTAATACCTGTATGTTAAAATCACGGCTCTGTGCCCAATGCAGTAGCCTATTGACTGAAATCCTCGCCTTGCATGTGCCTGGATCCCATACAGGTGCCAGTTCGTGCCTCAACTGCTCTACTTTCCTTCCAGCTCCCTGCTTATGGCCTGGGAAAGGTTGATTCAAAGCCTTGGGACCCTGCACCTGTGTGGGAGATTGACAAACTCCTGGCTCCGGATTGGCTCAGTTCTGGCCATTGCAGTTACTAGGGGAGTGAGCCAGCAGAAGGAAGATCTTCCCATCTCTGCTTCTCTCTGTACATCTGACTTTCCATAAAGGTATATCCAAAAAGAAAAAGGCCCTGCACACAATAAAGATTTTCATTAGAACATTAATTGCAACATGAACATTTGAAGAGTAGTGCCTTTTCCATTCTTGTGGACACAGGCTGAGACCTCAAGGACAGCCAAGATGGCACCAGCTACAACCTGTTCATTCTACTTCATGAACCATTAGTTGCTGAAAAAATCTGTTAAAATAAGAAGAATGCTGCATAAAACAATACTGCATCTTGGCTTATGCATATGGATGATGTATATCTAGGTGGTAAAAGGTTAAGCATCTTAAGATGAACAGCTCAAGTGCCATAGGAGTTCAAAAGAAATTAATTTTCTTGCTGGAGGATCAAGTAAGACTATTTAGGAGAAAATAGGACTAAATCTGTGGCTCTGGAAAAGGCATGTTGTAGGTAAAAGGACTTGGAAAATACACCCAGAGAGGTAGGGAATTCTTCAACTTTCTCCAATTTTCCCTATTATGTTGGTCACAGCAGCATGATAGGGATACCCTTGTAGGGTGGAGGTCTCTGGCATCCACTGCAAAATGCATCCTTTGGAGTCATCAGGTGAGAGGTAGTTAAGGAAGTGCTAGAGGCTCAGGTTACCATTTCATCGAAGTATCCATCATCAAGTACTTAAGCTCCAGATACGATCTAAGAGCAGTCCAAATAACTTCCTGACTGCTGCAAAGAATAACTCTTTTCAAAGGGAGAGGCAGGAGCGAACACTTCGAAGAAATTCCCTATTTCATCACTTGTTTCCCCATCGCATAACTTCCCCATTGCTCTCCTGGCCCCTGAGGAAGGTTTCTGTCAGTGATACATAATTCAGGGGTCCTCTGGGTTGCTCTCATTGTACTGCAGCTCTCCAACTTTCCAGTGCAGCACACGCCTCCAGGTCAGATCAGCACTGCTGAGAGCAGTCTCCATACTTGGTGCAGCCAACTCGGAGCAGCCTGTTCAGATTTGTGTCCTGGGTCCACCACAAGCCCTCCTCACCCTCAAGTATGTAAGCCGAGCACAGGTCCAGCATTCATGGGGCCAGAATATCTGATTACACGTCTGCCTATTTTTAAGCATGCAATTCTCTTCTACTAATCCTATTGACAAAAACTTCTCGGGTCTGAAGAACTATTTTTTTTCCAATCTGGCTCACTGAAAGGTCTTCTAACCCCTGCCTTCTACATTCATAGATACTTACTTGCCTCTCAGATTGCCAATTCAACTACTTCACTACAGCCATTCTGTAGCTTTAGGGGACCCACATGCAAATCAATGGTCCCTAATCCTTTCCCAATCTATAAATTGATTTGTTATTTCCCTGCATATAGTCTCACAAGTCTTTAAACCAGACTTTCAATGATACTCCTGCTAGTGTCCTGAGCCTTCCTTCCCTGCTCTTGCTCTACACCTGGACAGATGAATTGTAGCAGCAAAATTCACCCAACATGGGGCCAACTCAGTGGTACAGCAAGCTAATCGTCTGCCTGCAGCACTGTCATCCCATATGGGCACCGATTTGTGGCATAGCTGCTCCACTTCCCATCCAGCTTCCTGCTTACAGCCTGAGAAAGCAGTGGAGGATGGCCCAACACTTTGGGCCTCTGTACCCACATGGAAGACCCAGAGGAAACTCTTGGCTTCAGATCAGCTCAGCTCCAATTCTTGTGCCATTTGGGGAGTGAATTAGAAGAATTGTCTCTAACCGACCTTTCAAATAAACTAAATCTTTAAAAAGTAACTTTTTAAAAAAGTCCATCCAACAGGACTATTAGATTGCTGGCTTCACATGTCCTCTTCCGGCCACTTCCCCCTTCTCCTGCCCAAGTCTCACTCCAATTCCCACTTCACAAAATAAAAGCCACCAAATGAGGCTCGCTATAACTTTCTACATCTTAATCTTCCCTCCTGTTCATTTGTGCACTCTTGTGCTACAAAAAAGGAAAATCTGCCCTCTGTCCTGTAAGCCTCCCACTTAAACTCTTCCTTCTCAGGACACATTCTCCTTTACAAATTTATATATCCTGGGACCTGGTACGATAGCCTAGCAGCTAAAGTTCTCACCTTGCTCAAACCAGGATCCCATATAGGCGCCAGTTCTAATGTCAATGGCCCCACTTCCCATCCAGCTCCCTGCTTGTGGCCTGGGAAAGCAGTTGAGGATGACCCAAAGCCTCGGGACCCAGTACCCATGTGGGAGACCCAGAACAGGCTCCTGGCTCCAGACTGGCTCAGCTCTGGCCATTGCAGCCGCTTGGGGAGTGAACCATCAGACAGAAGATCTTCCTCTCTGTATAGCTGACATTCCAATGAAAACAAATACATCTTTAACATTTTTTAAATTATAAGTCTACCACCACCCTACCTTTCCATCTGTATTGCCTTCAGCTTTTAACCAAATGTAGGTGTTCCTTGTTATTTTTAATGCATCTTCAAACTTACATTTCCATGTAGCCCCTGGCACTACCTCTTATTGTTCCCATCCAAATTACCCCAGTAAGAGTTGATATTTATTTTCCTAATCTCCCCACTTCTTGCTTCCTACTGTAGTCTCTACAATTCGACATCTACCTTGGCCACTGCACCAAGACAACATTCCCTAAGGTCATCTTTACATTGCTGTATCCAAATAGTATTTTCAGTCCTTGCTGTAAGGACACCTCATCTGAGTTCAAGTTCTCCATCACTCCCTCTTAATTAACAGACTTTCTTCCTTTGATTTCCCTTACTCCTATTTCTCTGGTCATTCCTTCTATTTTCACATGGTCCTCTTTCATATTCACAATCTCCCCAGACAATGACACCAACAGAGGTAACTTATGTCCTTCAAGGTCAAGTGTAGATTTTTGCCGAGTTCCAGACTGCATCAACAATTGGCAAATTCCATCAGTCTGAGGCCAAATCGACAGTCTTCATCTCTATATCTCACAAAACCAGGAGTCCCCAGCCCTGTTTGAGCACTTGGTATGTATCCATATACAAAGCCCTTAAAACATGAGTTTCTAAATCAGCCACTTCCCAATGTATCTGCCCGTTAGTGTTAGAAACATTTTCCTGAGCCTCTTTACCTTTCCCCTATGAGACAAACTGACGGAGGTTTATTGACTCCTCACAGCTGGACAATGAGAAATATGCTTTGGAAATGGCATATTTGCACAATTTTTCAATTGCTTGAAACTAGAAATTAGAAACAATTGCTTGCTTTATATTTATCTTTGATAAAAGGGAAAGTCAGGGGCCAGTGCTGTGGTGTAACAGGAAAAGCTGCTACCTACACCTAACATCCTATGAGCACTAATTCAAATCCTGGCCGCTCCACCTCTATTCTGGCTCTCTGCTAATACTCCTGGGGAAGCACCACAGCATGGCCCGATTGCTCAGGCCCCCGCACCCATGAAAGAAACCCTGAAGAAACTCTAGGCTCCTGGCTTCAGACGAGCCTGGCGCTGGCCATTGTGATCACTTGGAGATTAAACCAGCAAAGGAAGACCTCCTCTCTCTTCTTCCTGTACAACTCTTTCAAATCTTCTTTTTAAAAATCTAATTCTCTAATAAAGTCTAATTATCTAGAACATTTACAAATATTTTCTATTCTTTTTCTTCAGGGGGAAAAAAAAAGGCAGAAACATTCTAATAACCAAATAATCAAGAATTTGTCAAAGATTGCCAAAAAAACTATTTGAAGTTCTAGGAAATGCTTAACCTTTGACAATTTCTGCACTGAGAATATTTTGCTCTGAAATAGAATGCAAATCCTGACCCTGTCAGCTATCAGATATGCGAGCCTCATTCTGCTTAGCAAGGTAGCATAAGAAACGTCATTTTCAATAACAAAGATTGAAATAGAAAGCAGGTTCAAGTTCGTATTCAACAAATCAAAACCTTAATTTAAGAAAGAAAATCTATATTCAGATCATTCCAAGGTTTTGCTAAACACATACCAGACTTGGCCCATGGTATTTCTGGAAGGAACAACAGCCAAAGATACTGTCTGCAAGAAGGCTTTCACCAGCATGCCGTTTCTTATGTTAAAGCATCAATGATGCATTGACACTTTAGATGTCCAAGTTAATAACAGAGCAGGCAAAGTTAGGAAAGCGTGCCAACTATTCCTGATTAGCAGGGTACTGAGCTATGAAGGTTAAAATGAGAGTGACCATGTTAAGAGCTGGGATTATATAAGACATTATGACAACTCGATGGCCATCTGTTTGACCCCAAACTTTAATTGGGATATTGAAATCCACTAAAAAGAAAAACCTATCCAAACCCAACCTCGTATGTTTAGGCCGAGATAAGTTTTCGCGTATGGAGATGAAACAAGGGCACATTCACTCTGCTCTTTTAGCCCAACAGGCAACAGCCCACAAAGATAGTAAAACAACTTCTAGTGCAGTCTGAACAGACCACATGAGTTTCCTCTCAACTCTGTGGGCATGTTGTGCTATCACATACTAATGTACACATGGGCCTGAAAAGTTGCAGGCACAGAGGTCTCACTTGCTTCTGGGTGTTGGTGGCTTACACTGCGTCCTGCATAACCATTAGGCCAGAGTGGGATATGAGCTGCTGTTAGAGATGGGAGTTTCTTCACTGTCTCCACTAGGCAAAGCAAGCCACATGTAACCCCCGACTCAAGGAGAAACCCTGCCCGTGCTGGATGCTTTCCACTCTGGCCTTAGTAAACCATAAAGTGTGTCTCCCATGAGTTACAAGTAGATCTACTGAATAAAAAGACAAATAACTTAGCTACTTCTCAAACCTGGCATCTGTCCATTCTTCACATTAGCTTCTTGCCTGCCAATAAGCTAAATGCCTCCAAAATCATCCATCAGTGAATAACGCCAAACCCAAATGTCTTTTGTTGTGATGTTTGCTTTCACAGTCCCAAGAGGCCTAAAGAACAAGCATCTGGTTTTCAGTAAGCCTTTTTATCCCACTTTCTGGCATTTAATTGAAGCACACAAAGTTCAAATAATTCATGCACCCTCTCAAAATGAAATTACTCTGTTCGCACCAGAACACATGGATCTGGAAACCAACCCTGCCCACATTTTCTCCTTTGAAAATTAGCATACCAACAATCCCAGATAGTCCTCTTACAGATTTCATACTAACATCTCAAAATGAGTGCACAACATGAAGACCAAATACAAAGAAAGTAAGGAGACTAGATAAAAATCCAATGCTCAGGCAGCGTATCACAAGAGTGCTTTTGAAGGTAACGCTCTTCTAAAGTCTGAAATATGAGGGAACAGATTGTATAATTTGGGAGACAACTTGAACAAGAAGCCTCTCCAATACGGAGGATCTGGTGGCCATATAAAGCCATCCCGTTGTTCTGAACATATTTCTGTATCTGCAACTAAGATATCTGGGTCTAATTCCAAATATTTCCAAAGTAAAATGAAGTAAAAAAAATTGTTCCTTACAAGTTCAAAAAGCCTCAAGTCTCAATTTCTCTTAATACATAGCTCAGAATTTGTTCAATTCAGCTCTAAACTAATAATCTATTCAAATAAGGCATTGTCCTCAGAGCAATAATAGACTTTTTACCTTAAGAAAAAGCACATATTCTTGAGAACAAGGTGGGAGGGTCACATTTCTGTAAGAGTTACAGAAGATGATCTTGGAAAAGGAACAGCAGACTCCTTCTTATCTGAGCAGGGTGGGAAAATGAAATCCTGTGTCCTGCTTTGAGATGACTTTGCCCCCAATCTCAAACATGTCAATGCTATCATTTTAAGGGAGACACAAACCTTCAAGTAATAAAAGTTTCCTTTTAAGGCAGATCCAATATCAAAACAATTTCTGAATACATTGGAGAGTCTAAAAAGGTCACTGTTTCAAGACATTTCTAGAAACAGTGGAGGCTATAAAAGAAAAGCAGAATCGGGTTTTCATACCTCGGGAAATACAGTATTTGACATTTATTCCTTTTGGTTTAACGAAGCTTTAGATTTCACATTCTGATCAATTTTATTTCTACTGCATTTCTAATGAAATTATGGTAAAATCTAAAGCAGTCTAATACTCATATTTTGCAAAACCAAGCTGAACCTGCTTTATTCCACACTGTAGGTCCACTGTTGAATCTGTACAACTCTTAGACTTCATTGATGCACCCATTCAACAATGAAAATGTTGTGACTTTTGAAACTTGAAACAGATTGACAAACTGAGTAGAGAACTGAAAAATTGACTTTCTACAGCTGAAAATAATCAAGGAAGGCATACAAGACCAAAATGGATTTTATGCTCTGTGACAATTCATTTCAGGCATTTCAATGCAAGTAAAACATGAACAGATGTTGAAAACAGTTAACCTACTGATCCTACCTGCTGAAAGGAATCTTGCAATGAAAAAGTACCAGGATGGATTTTATGCAGTTAAATGAAGCAGCAATATCTTCCCGAATACCTAGAGCAACAGATGAATTCCAAACTTCACATTTATCATGTGCCTTACTACATTTCATGAATATTCTAGTTGGGAAACAAATTCTGTGCTGTGGTTTGCATTATGAAAGTTCTGCTATGTGAATATTATAAAAGTTCTGCTAATTTGATTTATTCCATTAATGCTTATTTATCACCAATTTTCTGCTGCACAGCTGTGCTATTGGGATACAGAGATGAAGATATAATCCCTGCCCTAAGGGGTTGACAACCCATCTCCAAAGAGTTCAAATTTCCTAGGTGAAAGGTGATGCGGACAGTAACAGACATTAGAAAGACTACAGTAAATCAACCTCAGGTGTGGAGTGCACTTCCACGCCAGAGGAAACCAGTGTTTCTTGAGCACTTCTTCCACTCAAAGTGTGTGCTGTTGTTTAGAGAAGACTGATATTTTGAGCAGCTAAGTTTTCCCTAATGGGGCTCTCACATGACACATTTGACCTCACTGGTCACCATTTAATAAATGCTAATTATATACACTCTGACCAACAAGTCCCATGTTATTTCTAAATGTCTAATGTGTTACCTTCCCCTGCTCAGAATCACTTAGGCCCTTCATCAAGCATCATTGAGCATAGAGAGCGAGGTCACCTGTACCCTTTATGTTCAAGGCAAAGCCGGAAGCAAGCAAACCATTCCTATAGACATTCTATAGACATTTTTAAATGCAAACAAGCCTTGTTTTAACTGTAATATACGTTTCTAGTTGTGATCACCACTTTACCTGACTGATCAAAAGAATTTACAATTTTAAACAAAGAGAAGTGGTAAACTTTTATTAAGACTTTAAAAACCTAACCGCTATTATTGTAAACCAGGAGCACTGAGAAAGAGCTAACAGATATTTAGAGAGGAAACCCACATGGAATACCTATTTCTCAAGCAGGCAGGGCTTCCAGCTTTGGTAGGTCCATACAAAGCATGGACTTTGAACAAGGCAGCCAGCCCCTTCCAGCTCCCAGCCCAGTGTTGCAGCTGAGGCTGAGGGAGTATTCAGCCTTCTCAGGTCCTGGAGGTAAGCAGGACACAATGTGCCACCCAGAAATTGCAAAAAGCAATAAATCCTTTGTTTTCAAGCAGATTGTGAGCTGTATGCTATATTTGTGTCTTTCTTACAAGTCTATTGACTGCCCCAAATTATGTTCATTATGTTGCTTTAACAAACTATTCAGGGCCATGAAAGAAACTAACAGAACAAGTTCCAACACTTGAAAGAGTGGGCTTGCTCACAAGTTCTAACATCCTGCATCACACAGCCTTCAACTCACGAAGTCGCAGTAATCATCTCAGTTTGGGAGTTCAGAGAGCCTATTCTTGGATTCAACCATAGAAGTTTGGCAAATTTGTTTCAAAATAAAACAGCATTTTAACAAAACTGTCCATCCTATTTCACCACCTTTAGGCAAAACAACTGAAAACATTTTTGCAAAAAGCTAAAAGGACAATTCAAGATGCCTGGGTATGGGACATTGTGTCTTTACAGAAATCAAAGCATCTTGGAAAGTTAAGGAAGACCTGTAATGGCTTGATAAAACATACTTCAATCTTTTTTTGTAAAAGAGTAGACTAAATTTGAACATCAAATAATTTTTTAAGGAGAACGAGTTTTAAATACATAGGCTAAGAAGATAAACACTAAAGGCCTGAGTTTACAGAAAAGCATGGTAAAAACGAATAATAAAAATTCACACTTCCTAACACTCTCAGAAACTAAGAGGGAGAGGATGCCTGGTGTCTAGATACAGTGTGGCTGAAATACAAACCCAAGGATGAAGAGGGTCAGGATCTCAGAACAAATATGTTGATTGTGCCCAATGTGATAGGATCTAAGAAATTACTGAAAAGGCAGCTTCTTAAAGAGGACAGTTCCCTGCAAGAACAGTGGGGAAATTATCTTAAAGTTTGGACAGCCAGTCCATCGGCTACTGACAATCAGCATGAACTTCTCTAAGAATCCTTGAACATCAAGTTACAGCCTGGCACAGATGAGTACTTGAGCATCCAGTGTGCACTTCTTAGTATGCTAGAGAATAGGATTTGTGAAAAGGGAAATAAGAGCAAAGTCTCTATGATATGTATGTTTGAAAATAACCGACTGGGAGGGAGGGCTGGTTAGTCAACTCAGAAGGACAACAGTAAAGCAGAACCCTTAGCAGACTCACAACCTGTGGATTGTGTATTTCTCATTGTATACGAAACAACTCCGAGAAAGTCTAGAAGGGAAAGAAACAAGTCAATGACCAGAAAACAAAAAGTAAACCCCCTTAAGAACACTGGACCTGCTTGAACTACAGGTGGGAATGAACACATTAAAATACGGATTCACCTGAGCCTTCCTCAAAGAGGAAAGACACAAAATAGGCTGGGTTATGCTCTAATCAACAATAAAAATACTATGAAGACCCAATTCCTACTTTAAAATGCAAGAAAGATATGGCATGTGTTGTGGTATTGTAGTACAGTAATTAAGCTGCCCCTTGGGAAGCTGGCTTCTCTCATCAGCATGCTTTGGTTCGAGTCCCACCTCCTCTTCCAATATGGCTTCCATTTCATGCACACCCTTGGGGCAGTGGATGACAACAGAAGTACTTGGGTCTCCACATCAATGTGAGAGACCCAGATGGAGTCCCTGGCTTCAGATATTGTGGGCATTTGAGAAGTGAACTGGTGGATGACAGGTAGTTTCCTCTCTCCCATAGTTCTCCCCTTCCTTCTTCCCTCTTTCATCAGACAAGGAGAGAGAATCCAAGTCCACCAAATAATGGTGAACAGGATGGGAAAGCAAAGACTACACTACTATCCGCATCCAATGAGCTTGACCCAAAGGTAGACCAGAAGTGCATGGCATCTCATCCACTGCCTAATTCCCACAGTTGAGCTTATCCCTCTTTTATCAGTCCCCATCAGTCTACTAAGCTCCGAATTCTAGTGCTTTCAGGTGCCTGCCTGCCTGCCTGCCTGCCCGCCTGCTCTTAGCAAGCAGTGTGAAACCTAGTAAAACTGGACAAACTCCCATCTCTGGCTAAGTCAAAGTGTAAGAAGTTTCCCTAACTTACACCCCACAGAGACGTTTCAGAGACTACTCCCCAGAAATGTTATGGCTAGCCTGGGGGAAGGGGACCAGCAGAGGAGGCTCCTACTGAGGCCGTCTCAAAGCCACACAAGCTGCTGCTCTGCCCCCATCCCTCAGCGTTTGGGGAAGTTCACAAGGCATAGCAGTGCAGCCAGGAGTGCCCAAGTCCTAACACATACCAACCCCTCCTCTCTTGGTATGTTCTATTTAGGATACCTATAGTTTCTTCAACCACTGTTCATGCCGGCTTACATTTAGAGAGAAGCGGAAATTGGAAACCAAAGCAGGAAATGCAAAAGCTGATGCAGAGGTAGTCCAGGAAATAAGAGGTGAGGTTAAGGAATGGTTTATTGGCCAAAAAAAAAAAAATTAAATTAAATTAAATTTGCCCTGAGCCCTGACTAAAGAGTGTAAGTTAGGAGTTTGAAATGAGAACCTAGAGGAAAGGACTTTCAGAATGCTACAATGAGAGAGAGAGAGAAAGAGAGAGAGAGAGAGAGCTATAGTTAGCTCAAGGAAAGGGGTCAATCTGTGCCACTTGAAGAAAAATGAAAATCTTATGAAAAAGCAAAAACTTGAAGCCTGACCCATGAGCGGGCTTGTTTCCCACATTGACATTATATAGAAGGCACGTAATGCCCCAGGTGGCTTAACTAGCAGTCAGAGTGCTGACTCCATTAGGGCACCCGAGAAAAGCAGCCCCAAATAACTGCATATTCACAGCACAATCAGTGGAAAATTGATTTTCAATGAAAATTCAGAACACGAGAAAATGTGTCGAACTGTGCAGAGTTTGACAGTGGTCTGTCCTAGAGGAACACAAGGTCTATCACCAGAAACAAGAGAAAGAGGGTGATAAATATCCATTTAATTACAAGGAGATCACTGCAGCAGAAAGTACTGGGTCAATACTTCCCGGTGGTGGGACTGATGACTTTCTAGAGCAGACATCTACCTTTTACTTAAATGCAGTCTCAAGGCAGGCAGGTAGGACTGCACATAGGACACTCACAACCCTCGGCAACCTACTGTCAAATGATTCAGGACCCAGAGCGATGGCTCAGCAGCGAAATCCTTGCCTTCCTTTTGTCAGTATCCCACATTTGGGTGCTGGTTCATTTCTGGCTGTTCCACTTACCATCCAGTTCCCTGCTTGTGGCCTGGGAAAGCAATAAAAGATGGCCCAAAACCTTGGGACCCTGCACCCATGTGGGAGACCTGGAGAACATTCCTGGCTCCTGGCTTTGGATCAGCTCAGCTCCAGCCATTGCAGCCACTTGACAAGTGAACCAGTAGAGAAGATTTTTCTGGTTCTCCTCTCTGTAACCCTGCCTTTCCAATAAAGAAATCTAAAAATATATATCCAATGGCTCAGAAAGTTACTGTACTTCCAGCTTTTCTGTAAATACATGGCATTAAAATTTTTTAAAAGATTGGAAGATCCAGCCAATGGACAGCCTGGAGGTAGAGAAGCCTGCGCCCCTCATTAGAATTCCCCAATTCACTTCTCACCTCCAGCTTCTTATCAACTCAGACCCAGAGAGACCAGACCTTCAAAGAAAAAGTTGGGGTTCGATGGAGCTAAACCAGGTAACAGATACAAAATACCAATACTTAGTAGACCTGGAAGTTAATCTTAAAATTGCTTCAACCATAATAATTGACTTTCATAGCGTCTTTCCACTGAAGGCTTTCAAAATTTAATACATTAATCCACATTTCCCATATACGCTGTATTGAGTGCTCCGTTCAGATCAAAGCATGTAAGGTGTTTCAAATTATATCACATCCCTTAATACCATAAGTTGATGATGAAAATTATAATGGAGATTCCATTTTTCCAACCATATTTTTCAGTTTTGTTTCAACATCTTTCCACAGCTAGCCATTCCAAGTAATAAAGCATTTTTAAGTGATAATACAGCATCTCACAAATACATAACACATGTGAATTGTCTCATTTCATTCCAGTGTGAAATATTGTCTGTACTTTTAGACCAAATTAAACACTAAAGTGATAAATGCTTTAAAGTATGTACTATTATGAATGTATCTAATTTGCTCAGGAAAAGCCAAATCCCAAATTGACTAATTTTCAAATTTTTGCTTTAAATGTTTAATACTTGCCTAACCTTGATTTATCAACTTTGAAGCTCTGCAAAGAAACCACCATTAAGAATTATGATTGGAAATTAAGTGATTATAAGTAATCCTATTTTCAATGAAAGATGTTCAGGGAAAAAAAAACCTTTCAGTAATGCAAGATTAATTTTCTATTAATCATATACTAAATTGTTCACTATTTAATAAACAACTTTTCTGAAACTACAGATAAAATTTTTCCTAACATGGACACAAAAACTGAGAAATGATGGGGCTGGAACTGTAGCATAGAAAATAAAGTCACCACCTTTGATGCTGGTATCCCATATGGGTGTCTGTTTATGGTCTTGGGTATTCCACTTCCAATTCAGCTCCCTGCTAATGACAGGGAGAATAGAGCAGAAAATGACCCAAGCATTTGGGTCCCTACAATCAACATGAGAGACCAAAATGAAACACCTCGCTCCTGGCCTTGGCCTGGCCCAGTGCCAACCACTGTGGGGCGTGACCCAGCGGAGGAAAGATTTCTCCCTCGAAATCAGCCTTTCAAATGATTTAATCTTTTCTAAAACTTTAAGTATGAAAAATCTCCTGAGATCATCAAGTAATGTTCATTTACTTTTGGTTTTAGGCAATCTTTGGATTTTTAAATCAAAAATCAGAGTCACAGATGGAGAAGGAGACAGCTCTTCCACTCACTGGTTCACTCCTGACATGACTACAACAGCCAGGGGTTTCTTGCAGGTCTCCCATGTGGGTAGCAGGAGTTTCAGCACCTGAACCATCCTCTGCTGCTTTCCTAGGCAGCTAATAGGGAGCTCAATCAAGTGAGGCAGCCAAGATCAAAATTTATGGCCACATAGGATTTAGTGTCACAGGCAGGGCTTTATTCACTCTGCCACAGTGCGGGCATGAATTTTCAGACAGATCCCTTCATCTGCTGGCTCACTTCTCAAAAACCCACCAGGTCCAGGCAAGGGCTATGCCAAGGCCCTGGAACTCCATCCTGGCTTCCCCTGCAGGTGGGAGTGATCCATTTATGGAATTCAACACCTCTGCCTCCTAGAGCCTGCACGGTCTGAAAGCTGAGTTGGGAATCGAACTCAGGAACTCCAATGTGGGATGCAGACATCTCAACCTCTGGCCTATGCATCTCACTTCTGTAACCTTTTGAATTTTTAAACATTTATGTTAACTGAAAAGGCACACTCAAAGAAAAGAGGTCTACCATTCACTGATTCACTCCCCAAATGACTGTAAGAGCCAGAGCTGAGATAATCTGAAGCTAGGAGCCAGGAACTTCTTCCAGGTCTCCTACGTGACTACAGGACTGCAGGACTCAACTCTCAGGACTGCGAGGACTCAACTGGGCCCTTAGGAGCGGAGTATCTGCTGAGTACCAGGACCACAGCCCCCACCCCAGAGCTCGCAAGCAAGGCATGTCCCCCTGTCCTTCCCCTGCTCCCCGCTGCATCCACAGAGGGAAGCAAAGTTGCAACAGCTGCAGCTCCTCCACCCACCCCACCTTTGGACACCTTACGTTCTGCCTGGCCTGCTTCCTAGGGCTCCAAGTAAAAAAACCTTTTGGCCTTTGGGGGAAAAAAAAAATTATGCACACTTATAGAGAAGTTGGATATATAGTAGCTTTTTCTGGGACATTCGATGCTAAGTTGTTAACAAAATGCCCCATCCTCTGGAATACATCAATACATACAACACAAGGATACACCCATCCACAAGACAACAAACAAAATTTACACCACCGAACTCTCAGGCCCCATTCAGATTTTTCCCAGTTATGCCAATAATGCCCCATCTACTAAAGGGTCTCATCATAAAGTCACATTGCACTAATTTGGGGGTCTCTGCTAGATCTCTCACGTGATCTTCCATGACTGGGGTACTTGTGTCAACTGTTGAACAGCTGCTGTGTAGACCACCCGGCAGCTGTGGTTTAGGACTAAATAGACGTCTTTAGAAGAAAGGTCACAAAGTGCCATTGTACTCTTCTCACTTTACCCTGTAACTTTGTCCTGACAACGGACACATGAAAACACCTTGGCAACGTTAACATTGGCTTCTCCCCCAGTGTCCTTAGCAAATTTTTCTGGCAAGGTGTTTTGAAGGTATGTTATTACCCCATTTCTTCAAATTTTCCACCTGTCCTTTTATTACCTTACCCAAGCAGGGGCTCTCGGTTCCCTGGTTTATTCTGCAGTTACAATCCGTCACTATTATTATTTCCATGCTCACTTTGCCCTCCCTTTGACCCGCTGGGGAGCCCATCCAAGCTGACTCCGCTGCTGCTTTGTGTTGCCCTCGTCATTCCTTCTTTTCTGAACTAAGTTTTAGGTTCATCTTGCACTTGTCCTACAAGCAGCCATTTCTGCAGAAAGTGTATAAAAACCAGGATTTGGGTATCCCTCTTTATTCAGAATATGCTAGCCACTCTCGGGATGCTAACTAATCCCAGTTTGTCTCAGAACAGAGTTAGCAGGCAAAGAGCACGAACACTGTGTGTATATCACATATGTACACAGACTTCGATATCTCTATAGCCATATCCATCTGTATCCTTTGAAAAATAAAACCATACCTTTACACCCATATCTCCCATTCCAATCACATCACACAAGGTTTTATATTCTGTTTCATTTGTTTGAAAGGCGAAATATGAAAGGAAGGAAGGAGGAAAGAGGAAAAGCCAAGTCAGAATTCCAGGACCTCATCCTAGTCTCCTACTTGACTGGCAGGGATTACGTACTTGGGCCATCATCTGATAACCCCCAAAAGATGTGTATTAGCAGGAAGCTAGATTGGGAGTAGAGTAGCTGGGACTCTAACCTGACAACCAAGTGTGGAAAATAGGCATCTCAAACAGCAAGTTGAGCCACCTATGTCACCAACAGGAAGAGGTCTGGCTTATTGTTGGCATTTTCACCATCTGATCAGCGTCCCAATCTAACCTTTTGTGCCCAGCCACCTCTTCCTGGTAGATGCCTGGATCATCTTGTCTAAATTTCCACAGCCTGCCTGGCTCCCACAGATACTCCCCCACCTATTCAGACTGACCCCCTTTAGACCAGGCGATCCCTCAACAAGCCATCCTTCCTTGGCCTGGGCACCAACATGCCTGGTGGTCACCCCTCCGTAAAACACAGGCTCCATCCTGTACCCCTGTCCCCAGCTTGTAGCCCACCTTGCTTCAGCCACCAAGTTTAGGATTAGGAAAAATGCACAGAAAATTTCAGAGCCTTCAGGAAGCAACCAATGCTACTTTTTGGACCCTTTTCCTCTTTTGCAGAAGAATGAAACTGAAAGATCTGGATCTTATTGCTTTCACAATTGCTTTTGTGTTCAGTGTGTGTGTGTGTTAGGGGCTATCTTGAGTCTTACAACCCTCAGGCTGACACTGAATTCATCCCTTCATATCTGAGTTGACACTCCAGCTCGGAAAGCTGATAAGGAGACAACTACTGTACTCGTGTTCAACAGGGAAGAAGGGTAAGACCCCCTCCAGTGCATGATTGAAACCTTCGAGTGCTGTCTTGTATGAGAATACATCAAAAGGTTTGTTTCAGTATGAAAATAAGAAGTCCATGCATATTTTTCCTAACACATTTTTATGAAATTTACAAGTCTTTGTATTTTCTATATTTTCCCCCATAAATATGTGTCCCAATGTGACATCCTTCCCATCTTAACTGAACATCCAGCACACACACTGGCCATGCTTTCTGTGGTTTGGGGTTCAATGGTAAAGCAGCATGGATTTCTTTGCCTGCCTCCCAATTCTACAGGGAGGACACTTACCATTGATCCTAACAACCTCAGTTTTTCTTTCCTTTCTCCCTACGAGAGAACTTACTCCTTACAGGAAGGACAGTACAGAGTTTCACCAGGATAGCATACCTGGCGACACAGCTGCTCTTGCACACTTAGGTCATTATAAGCAACACAAGGGCTCCTTCAACACAAGCTCTGCCACAGGGTAACTGACAGTGAGCATCAAGGTAGCAACTAAACGAAGGACAAATGGGTACCGTATGGATGGTACTGGCTAAAAGATGAATATGACCCAAGCAGTATGGAGTGAGATAGGTTCATCCCATCACACTCACCCGAATAGCGTCACGTTTAAAGCCTAGGGATTGTTCATTACAAAACTTTTAGTTAACATTTTCAGATCATGCTTAACCAAGTGTAGCTGAAATGGTGCAAAGTGAACCATGGCTACGTGCCCATTTCCAGACCTCACAGCAGGGCAGCTCATTCTACTAAGTACAAGATGACCAATTCAAATGTTTTATGGCTTCTAATAAATTTAAGTGCAAAAAGCACAGAGGCATAGTAAGCTAATCCTCCACCTGCAGAGTAGGCATCCCATATGGGTGCCAGTTCATTTCCCAGCTGCTCTACATCCAATCCAGCTTTCTCATATGGCCTTGTAGAGTAGCATGGCATGGCTCAAGTCCTTAGGATCTTGTACCCATATGGGAGACCTGAAAGGGTTCCTGGCTGCTAGCTCTGGATTGATCCAGCTCTGGCCTTGGTGGCCACTTGGTAAGTGAAGCAACACATAAAATGCCTCCATATCTCCTATACTTAATAAAAAAAAAAAAGTAGATTGTTAAAAATTAAAAACATTGAAAGAAAATCTCTTAAAAATTAAAACTTCAAAAATTTTATTAGGATATCTCACAAACTTCCATTATGTCTGTTGGAGTAAGAAATTATTTTCCTGGGAAGATATTTCATACATGTTGGGAAAGCTCACCGAATACTCTCACCACAGCACCTTAGGAAGCAGGTAGAGAAGTTCTGTGTCATTGTTACTCAGGAGACAAAGAATTAAAAAGCCACCACAGGCCAGACGCCAATGTTGAGTCACCACGTCCAGAATCTGACCATAAAGGGCAAGGAGAGGAAATTGGTCCCCATGGTTTGCCTTAACCCTCTACGCAATGAGATTCACACAGCCCTCAATCCTGCTGTCACTCCCGGTCACCCCAAGTGAGCAGCTGGGCAGGAGGGCTTTGAGGGGCCTCCCCAGGGCTATTTTTAACCAGATTTTCCACTGGGGCAGCCCCAGGCCTAGAGGACTCACTCCAGCTGGGAAACCTGAGAACTCAGCCCTTTTGTGGCAAATAAGGTATTTTTAGCTGAAATTCAGAGAGCTCCGGATTTCCTTCTCCTGTATCCCACACTGTGAAAAGATACAAAGCAGAGCCAGCCCAGAGCAGCGACGGACAGGACCGTGCAGCTCCTAAGCAACCACTGCTGAGCTCCATGCCAGAGGAAGACCCCAGCTCCCAGGTCTGCAGGGCTGCTCATTTGGTGGTCTTTGGTCTTTCTCAGCAGGTGCATGTAGCTCCCTGTCCAGACAGGAGACCAGCCAGCCCTGCAGCAGGCCAGGCATTCTGAGGAACTCTTCCCACACCTACCTACCAGCTGTATCAGCATCACCTGGGACTTGTTACAAATGCAAATCCGACATCTCCACCCAGACCTACCAGCTTAGAAACTGATGAGGGATGGGGGGCTCAGTCATCTGCGGGAGTAAGACTTTCGGGGCGACACTCAAGCACAAGTAGCTGTTTTCCATGGTACAGCTCTGTAGGTACAGGGAGTCCTCCCTGCCCCTCTTCCTCCTCCCTGTTTTCCCCTCCCAGCGTTTTTAATCACAGTAATGTAGTCCTTTAATGATGTCACAAATTTAACTTTCTGCTATTTAAATGTATGGTAGGTACGGACTAGGGTAGAAAATCTAGCAACATACTGAATACACATACTGGTATATTTACATGTGCATTCAAAGTCCTACTTTCATTTGGGAGTAGAGAAGGATGCGTACTGCAACATGTTTACTTCCCAGATGCTAGTCCCCACTACACAGCTCATCTGTGACCCGACAAAACTCTGGCTGAACCACATGGTCACCAACACTCAGAAAGGTGGAACATGCTAACCCTGCCAAACCCACACTAACCCCGCCAGGCCCACAGGAAGGTAACTATTAATAATTCTCAAAAACAGTTGTACATTTGCCAGAAATGAGCAAGAAGCCAGCTAGTAGCTTTCCCATACTATTGGCTCTCTGCTGTGCACTGCACCATCAGATGAAAACAATTCCCGCTTCATCCTTAAGGGCAGCAGAGGACACATCGCTCAGGGTGGGGAAGACTCAGAGGATGACCCCAGCACTAACGGAGGAAGGGACCTGAAAGCGCCAGAACCAGCCATCAACTCGGCCTCTAACCCAAGCTCAGAGGAAGCCACCGGGAAGAGGACACACAAGTAGCCGAGCAGACACCTTCTCAGGAGGGACTGAGCGTTGCTACAAAAAGCTGTGTTCCTTCCCTGTTAGTGCTGCAACTAATGACCCTCACTTGCAAGTTTAAGATAACCTGTACTTAACACTTCTAAAAAAAACCAGGCTGGCTGGAGTCCAGGCCTCAGTGGGCCGCTGCCTTCTAGAGCCCCGAAGGAGGTAACCTGCCTTCCTCCAACTCCTAGTAGCTGTCTCTATTCCCTGCGTGACCCGGTTGTACCTTCACAGTGCCTCTCGCAACACTACTTTGGTCTCCTGCCTCCTTCCTGCGAGAAAGGCTGTGATTACCTGAGGCCCACCCAGGCCGGCCAGGACAACTTCACCTTTGGCCATTGTTAGCCTAACAGGGACAGGAAGTCCTAGGGGACCCGCACACCCTAGTTGTCAATTCCAAAGAAGCTGGATAAGAGACATTTACTTTAACTTACCGGAGGACGACAGCAGCCAGCGAGATGATGATACTCCCACACAGCTTGGCGGGAGAGCTCGACCTTAAATACTACAGGGCGGAACAAGCACAATTGGCTCCTGGTGGAAAGAGCCAGGTGTGTTCCGAGGCTTTCAACAAGCCTCAGCGGTGTGAGGTGCACACGAACGCTCCCCACCACCTTCCACTTGGGATACCGACCCTGGGGGGCGGGGGGTGGCCTACGAGGGCCGTCCTCCTGCATTAGCAGGTGCTGGGAATGAGGGCATGGTTTTATCTGGGTGGAAGGCTGTTATCTGGCCCTGGAACTACTTACAGCTACTAGACACGTACAATTTAACTCGTTTGAACTGAGATGTGCTACAAGTGTACTGAAATTTTGGAACTTATTATTGAAAAATAAGGTAAAATGTCTTATTTAAAAGTTTTCTTTGGTTATTAAGTGAAAAGGAATGGGAGATTTGCTTTACTCCCCAAATACCTGCTAGAGCTAGGACTAGGCAACGCATGAAGTTGAGAGCCAGAAACTCAATCTCCACGAGAACAGAAGCTCTGCCACTCAGAACCCTTCCTGACCTATCTGCCTCTTCATCTGGCTGTTCATTAGCATCCTAAGATAACACAGGTGTCTCCCTAAGGTCTGGCCCTTTGCGGCAAAGCACTGAACCTGAGGCGGCGGCTGTGGGACTCCTGATTTATGTCCTGTCCATTGAAAGTCAGCATGGCCCAGGACTTGCAAATGGCAGCTGCAGTGAGGGCAACCTCACCAGACAGAGCCCTTGAATTCCTAGGATCTGACACTAGGTCCCACAGACAACATCAGAACCGATGACCTGTTCAACACCCAGGTTTGGTCAAGGTTGCAGGGGAACACACCAAACAGCTCCCAGCGTACAGAAGGAAGTACCATGGCAGTTCCTTAGTGTCAGTAGGGAATAGGAAACGGGACAGAATGAAGGGAGAGGGTAGCATGTCCTCCTCATTCTTAGCTTTGGACCCAGGAAGGCCCTTGGAGAGTAAATAGTCCGACCATTGTGACATAGTACCCATGAGGAAACCAGGGACAAAAGGTTTGTTGACCTTAAAAAATTCATAGCTTCAGGCCCAGCACAGCAGCCTGGCAGCTAAAGTCCTGACTTGCACACAATGGGATCCCATATAGGCACTGGTTCTAAACCTAGCAGCTTCCCATCCAGCTCCCTGTTTGTAGCCTGGAAAATCAGTTGAAGACCACCCAAAGTCTTGGGACCCTACATCTGCATGGGAGACCCAGAGGAGGCTCCTGGCTTTGGATCAGCGCAGCTCTGGCTGTTGTGGCCACTTGGGGAGTGAATCATTGGAGGGAATATCTTCCTCTCTGTATATCTGACTTTCCAATAATAAACAAAAAAAAGCTCATAGCTTCATAGTATCAATTTAGTATTAAACTCCCATTTCTGATTTTGCTGGACTAGGACAAAATTGTTTGAAAGGGTCCCAGAAAAAGATAAAGCAAAACATTGTAGCTTTGGTTTCCTAAGCATAGCCAGGGAGAGCAACACCTTGCTTGTTTGCATTGGAAACATACAGAGAGGTGAAAATCAGGCCATCTCAAAGAATTCTGGAAAATCCTTGAGGGATGTGCCAGCCTGGAGACCAATCTAACCTCTGCCGATACATCCCATGTGGTCAGTTATTTCCAGAGCTGGAGCAGATATATCAATCAAGTACCAGATGAGTTCATTGATTTGAGGTCAGAAGACAAAAAGGTGCTGGTGCTGAAACACAGGATCACATCTAAACGCACAGAGGTTCAGAAACCAACAGCAGATTCCCTTCTCAGTTTGGGCTCTCACTCCGGTATACCAGCTGGATGACAAGGCAGACCCACTCATGTTGTTTAACAGATATCTCTTTCCTGGACCCAGAGTAGGATTTATTGCTTAGTTAGAAATTAAGCTTTCCAGAGGTTTGGTTTTGTTCACTGATGTATACCCAAGCATCTAGTACCATGTCTGGTTCCTAAATGATTGTTGAATAGATAGATGAATCTAGTCCTCTCTGTGCCCGAGCTATGGCGTTGAAGCCTCATACATGAGTTGTTTTGGTCTGGCGCATGGAGGGTGAGAGACAAAGGTAAGTTAGAGGCTCCTTTCGGCAGGACTCAGAGCCAATGCCAGAGCAGGATGCCCAGGGAATGGGCCAGGCAAAGCAGCTGGGGCTCCAGGACACCAGTGTGTCTTGTTGAGTCAAGCAGACTGGTCAGGACTGGAGATGGGCTGGAGACGGTGACAAGCTCGGGAACGAGTTGCTGATTGAGTGATGCAAAGACATGTGGTCCCAGGCCTTACAGGCCCGGGTGGAAAGCACATATTAACAAAACATAATCCCCCCTTTCTGAAGGGTGATTGTCCTTCTGCAAGAAAAACAAACATCAGGGAGTGAACTTACTCAAAAAAATACTTAGCATAGACCCAGAAATGAAATCAACTCCAAGAGAGCAAGTAATCAGGCAGGAAAATGGGACCCAGCCATGAATCCACACTGCATGAAAGTACATCCCCTAAGAATTACATTTTCACCAGAAAGTCAGTATGTCTCCTGATTTGGGCTTAACATCTTTGCTTTTATAACTCATTGGGACTATTAGACTTCTTTTAGAATTTCTGTAGAGTGAACCCTAAATCCAGGAGGGCTGGTGCTCCTAGGTAAGAGTAGAGACTACATGGAGGGAGAAAGCTATCTGACAAAGGAGGCAGCCATTGGAGCACTGAGTCTTCCCCGAGCCAAAAATATCAAGACTGGCAGAAGTCAGGCAACAGGAAGTGTTCTCAGATCCTTCAACAGGAGCAAAGCGCTTCTGATCCCTTGATTTTGAATTTACAGTCTCCAAAACTGAACAAATAAAGCCTTGTTGTTTGAAGTTCCCTCAATCTCTGGTAATTTGTTATAGCAGTCCTAAGCACCTAATATATTAGCAAGTTCCTACTAGAGGGCCAGTCAGAATTCACCAATACATGGCTACCGGGTACTAGCTATGGTGCAGGCTCACACACAGCAATGAACAAAAACAGTGGAAAAATCTCAATCTGGGCTTACATTCCAGAATAGGAAGAGCAGTGAAACATATAGTCTTCCAAATGGTGATTAGTTTTGGAAGAGTCCCATAGAATAAAGTGGAGTATTCATTTTTACATCTGAGTTAAACACACTGAGGGGATTTTGCTCCAAACAATGAAACACAGTATTTCAGCACAGTAATTCTTGTAAAAACAACAACAACAACAACAAAGGTAGAGTGTAAGAATATACTCAGGGGAAGAGGAGCCTCTCTTTTGGTTTTGAGCCTCTCTACTCTAAAACCAGGACAACCATCAGCCTCACGCTCACCAGGAACAGAAGCAAACACCACAAAACAAAAGTCATTCTGGCTGGTGGGGAGAATTGCAAGGGATTTGGTGACCAGCACATCCTTGTTGGCTGGTTTATAAACAAACCCATTTGTTCATAACTGGCCATTTTTCCATTCTACAAATGCTACAGCAGTGAAAAAGACCTCAACCAGACAGAGAAGGTTCTGCTACACAAAACCACTTCTTAAGAGGAAGTAAGAGAACATGCCAGCCAGGAAAGCTGTTCCCATCCTAGAGTCTCATTAAATCATGGAGTGGAAGAACTCTATGGAGCTGTCCAGGACAATACTCTGCAAAGAGAAGCTTCTTATGCTGTCCAATGCAGTATCCACAGACCACATGTAATCATATAGGATATGAGACTGAGGCCTTAATTTGATTTCGCTTGATTAATGAAAATATAAACATCTATGGTAGCTGCCACTCTGCTATACAGAAAAGCACTAGAATCACAGAGAACTGTCCTTTGAAAAGGCATGGAGGCTGCACCTAAGATCTGGAATTGTACTGGTTGCTCCTCAAGTAAAAACAGTCTAGAAACCAGATTGTCGAAACAATTTTGAGCAAGAGGAACAATGATAGAGACCGCATGTTCCCTAATTTCAAAATTTATTATAAAGTTTATAGTAACCAGAACTGTATGGCACTGGCATAAGAACAGACATACATACATCAATGGAGTAGAAAAGAGAGCCCAGATACAAGCCCTCACACGTATGATCACCTGAGCTCCAATGGAGATGCCAGCACTGTGCAATGGAGAAAAAGACAATCCCTTCAACCAATGACATTGGGAAAATTAGATCTCTATGTACAAAAAAATGCAATATTGATCCTTTAGCTCATGCGAAACACAAAAATCAACTCAAAATGAACTAAAAACTAGAACATAAAACTTGAAGTCCTGAAAAAAAAAAAAGCATGAAGGGTGGGGAAACACTTTGAAACACCTTGGATGCATCAGAAGAAGCAGAGGCAACAAAAGCAGAAATGCGCAGATGGAATGATAGTAAAATGAACCCTATAAGGGAAATTGTTTGCAAATTATATGATAAAAGTTTTGTGTCCAAACTATCTAACTCAAACAACTAATTACCAAAAAAAAAAAAAAAATTAATTCTTAGGCCCGATTTTAAATGGACAAGATACCTGAGTAGAAATTTCCCCAAAAAGACACAATAAAGGATAGCAGGCATATGAAAAGATGTCGGACACCACTAATCACCAACAAATGCAGATTACAATCACGATGAGATAGTTACTCACATGTGTTAGCAGTGCCGGTATCAAAACATGAAAGAAGGATGTGAACAAAACCCCGGTATACTGTTGGTGGGCACGTAAATTGATGTGGTCAATACGAAAAACAGTACAGTCAGTTCCTCAAAAATATTGAAGCAACTACACGACCCAGCAATCTGATATCTGGGTATATACCAGACATCAATATCAGGATTCTGAAGAGATACTTATATTCTCGTGTTCCTTGCAGCATTTTTCATAATAATAAAGAAGTAGAAGACTGTAGCTACCCACCAGGGGGGAGATGGGTAAAGAAAATGAGACACATAACATACAACAGACATTCCTCACCTTGTAAAGAAACAGAAATCCTGCCATTTGGGACAACATGGATGAACCCGGGGCACACCATGCCGGGTGGTGAACAGGAGGTAGACAAAGGGCAGGGAGCTTCAGCTAAATGAGATAAGACAGTCTCAGAGTTCTGTGCCATATAGCTCCCACAGGTGACAGAGCTGTGCTGTAGCTTACACCTTCTTCAGGGGGGCAGATCTCCTGCTCAGTGTTCCTGTAACATAATCAAGAAGGCAGAAGCAAACTTGTGGAGATGACGTAATATCCATGGTGTTGATTATGGCGATGGTCTCAGCCTATCTCCTTGTCTCCAGTGGATCAGGCCAAGTGGAAGCAATGGGGCACATAGCAGGCCTGAATGCATACTTGTTGAAGTAAGCTTTTGGGGGATGTTGATGGCTCAACTGGCTAATCCTCCATCTGCTAGTGCCAACATCCCATGGTGAGGGAGCAGTTTGTGTTCCAGATGCTCCATTTCCCCCGACCCCATCTCCCTGCTTGTGAAATGGGAAAACAGCAGAGAATGGCCCAAAGCCTTAGGCCGCTTCACCCATGTAGGGGACCAGGAAGAAGCTCCTGGTTCCTGGCTTTGGATTAGCTCAGCTCTGGCAATTACAGACATTCAGGGAATGAATCAACAGATGGAAGATCTTGCTTTCTTTTTCACCTTCTCTCTGTGAATCTGCCTTTCCAATAAAAATTAAAATTTTAAATGAGCATTTCCCTCCTGGACATGTTTGGCAAACCTTCTGAATTACAGCTCTCCTGGTCCTCAGAATGCTGCCAGGCCCCCAGCTGCAAGACAGCCAGAAACTGCAAATGCCCATCTTAGTGTGTCAGGAAGAGAGGGAGGGAAGGAAGAAGGAAACTGGGCCACCTAGCTGAAGACGCAGCTGTCAGGGAGCGGCTATGGTAACTGCACACACTGGGCTATGCTAACTACACACACTGGGCTGCTCTAACTGCACACACCGGGCTATGCTGACTGCTCTCACTGGACTGCTCTAACTACACACACTGGGCTGCTGTAACTACACACACTGGGCTGCTCTAACTGCACACACCGGGCTATGCTGACTGCACACATTGGGCTGCTTTAACTACACACACTACGCTGCTTAGCTTCACCCCTAAGTCTCTCCGGCCCCACCCTCCAACAACACGCAGAAGCGCCTTAGGGCTTGACCAGGCACTGGATGGGGGGAATCCAGACGAAGCCCTGTGGGAAGGGAGGTACTACCACCAAGGAACCACTGCTGGGTCCGGATGCCTTCTGTGCACTCACTCTCAGGACCGCCTCACTGGACTTCAGTTTCTTTCCACAAAAGCGCCTCTACGCCCGACAAGTTCACAGGACTAACAAAGCAGTTCTTGATTTGCCTCTTTAACCTACTGGCAAAAGCGCCCCCTCCCCCCCTTACAGCTTCTTGAGTTTTGGCACGTTATGTAACTCCACGTCTGAATAACTAAAAATAGTTCATCCTGGTGGATCCTGCGGAACGTTGATGGCTCAGCCCAGCACTCATACAAATCCACTCTCACCTTCCAAGCACCAGGAACGCGGACTGGGCGCTGATTTTTAACTTAACCTCACACAGCAAATCTACAAAGCACCTAATAATAGAAACAAGCTGGCCAATGGTGGCGACGGTGTGACTGCGACAAACCATGCACTGTTCCTTCCCTTGTTCTTTGAAGTCACGCCAAAACTAATACTTTAATAGGCCTTTTAATTCCCCAACTACCTGCTAGACTTCGAGTCCTAACTTCATGCTTCCTTTCTCTGCTGGAGGCACAGCGTTCCTCTGCAGAAAGAAATTAAATCAAAACTATGCACCACCACTGAGCAAACAAAAGTCACAAAGTCCTGTGCAGGCTTAGTCTTTGCGGCGCGCAGGTCCTGCAAGTTTCCTCCAGGAGGGAAACTCCACTGAAGTGAAAAGCTGGGGCTGCTCGCCATCCAGCCGCGGCTCCGCGCGTCCAGCATTCCGTCCCGGGAATGGCAAATCTAGAAAAAGCAAAGTGCCTGTACTGCCCTCCACTGGCCCGATAGGGAGGCGCGCCGGGAGCGCAGGGCTCGCCGAGGGAGTGGGGGCTTGAGTTCAGGCGGCAGCCTGGAGGACACCACTTCTCTCCGGGCTGCCTATTTCCCCAATTCCCCAGACTCTGCCCGCGTCGCGCCGTCACCGGTCCCTGCTCGCCCGGCTGGGTTTGGTACCTCGAGGTAGCAAGCGGATTCCAGATCCTAACTGACGCCAGAGGAGCGCAGGCCCGTGGTGAGCGCCCCAGGTGCCCTTTCTCTTCGCTTGCCTTCCCGGGAATGAGAGAGAGCCCGCCAAACCCCAGTGGCTGAGAATCTGCGCTCCCCAGCGGCCGGCGCCCCCAGCGTGCCTAGGCAAGTGCCCGGGACCACGCTGGCCGACGGGGGGCGCGTGGAGTTCCCAATAGTCCACCCGGGCGCTGGTTCGGGGATGCCCCGGGGACGCCGAGGCACCCTAGAGGAGTACAAGCTTGTGCGAGGGAGCAAGACCCAGGGGCGCCATTGGGGGCCAAGGCTTACGTCTGGGGCTGATGAGGCTGCCGCTCGCTCCTTCCAGCTGCCGGCTGGCACCGAGAGGCGACCAGGGATGCCCGAGGAGCTGGTTCCGACGGCGGCGTGTGGAGCCTCTGAGGGCGCCCGTGCGCAATCCAGTTGGCTGGGCGCGTGGAGGGCTCCGAGTGGAAGAGGGACTCTGCAGGAGAGGTGGCATGGCCCCTGACAAGTGCAGCGGGCTCTCCGGACCGAAGCAACTCGAACATTGAAGAAAACCTTGCCCATGGCCCTGGGAGGGTCCCGGCCGCTGGGCTACCCGAGTGGATGACCCTTGTGCGTCCAAGCACAGTATGCAGGGCGCTCAGCGCGGGACTAAGTACGCAGGAGCTCACCGACGGGCCGGGAAGGAGGTGGCACCCTTGGGGGAGGAGGGGTTGACCGTGGGTTTGCCGAGTGGCCACCGGACATGCCTGCGGGAGGGGCGCGAGTCGTGGGCTTACCGGCTTGGGGGCGGCGGCCCGGCAGGAGCGCTCTTCCCGAGCCGGTGCTAAGGAGAGCATATTTCCCTGGTTCCTGTGTCCACTCCCGTCTGAGCTGCTTTTCTCACTTCTACGTGTCTCTGGGAGAGGCACCACAGATATCCTTCTCTTGGCTCAGGAAGAGACAAATTGAACTTGAAGGCACAGGAGCCCCATGTTTTGTGAGCAGACCACTCCCTCCCCCTTCACTCATGTCTCTGGGTCCTATCCAGAAGAAACCCTAATGACAGAGACTCCACATCCCCCCACCTCTTTGCATTCAGAATCCCTGGAAAGCCAAGGGTCTGCTGGTCTCCTCTCCGAAGTTTACACTCTAGGACCACAGCAGGAAAAAGGACAGGGCGAGCTCAGGGCTGTGGGACACAGAGGGTGTGAGCCAAAACAAATCTGTCGCCAAGTTCTTCCTATCACATCCCAGATCATTTTCTTTTAGCCAGAGCCAAACAAAGGTCGAAACAGCTGCAGATGCTGACAATTAAAGGCCAGGTTTCTCTCTGAAAAGATGAAAGGTTTCAAAGGTAAGCAATATTTGCATTAGGCAAATGGATGAGCTAAGAAAGGGCAGTCTGCTTTTTCAAGTCTGTTGAAATCTTCCTTGGGGCTGCAAGGACAAAGGGGAAAGCCCCACTGCTTCCCTAAAGTTGGTTTGGGATTACCTGCTAACAGAATTAGGTTTTTTTAAAAGATTAATTTTTTTAATTGTAAAGTCAGATATATAGAGAGACGAGACAGAGAGCAAAATCTTCCATCCAATGATTCACTCCTCAAGTGACCGCAACAACCACAACTGAGCCAGTCTGAAGCCAGGAGCCAGGAGCTCTTCCGGGTATCCTACGCAGGTGCAGGGTCCTAAGGCTTTGGGCCATCCCAGGCCCAGAATTATTTTTTATTTAAAATATGTATTTTTTTTTTTAAGTCAGAGAGGAGGAGAGACAGAGGGGAAGATCTTTCATCCCCTCATTCATTCCTCCAGTGGCCACAACGGCTGGAGCTGAGCCAATCCAAAGCCAGGAGCCAGGAGCCTCTTTCAGGTCCCCATGTGGGCACAGGGTCCCAATGCTTTGGGCCATTCTTTACTGCTTTCCCAGGCTCCAAGCAGGGAGCTGGATGGGAAGCAGGGCCACTGGGATTAGAACCAGTGCTCATATGGGATCCCAGGCAAGCAAGGTGAAGACTTTAGCCACTAGACTACCGTACTGGGCCCAACAGAATTCTTGAGCTGAACCTCAAGGCCCAGGGAATCCCTGCCTTTCTTTCTCCAGCAGCCACTTTGCCCAAGGCAGTATCCAGGAGAGGGAGCCGAAGGACTCATAACTGTGCCAGGTACTTAAGCACTCCAAGCCCAAGATGACTGCCAAGTGTTTGGCAAGAAGAGACTGAGAAATAAACTTCTCTTAGAAATGATTTTGCATTCAATATCAGATAAGATACTAATGGAAATCTCTAAAATTACCATGTTATTGAGTAAATCATCTCCACTATTTAGATGAAGCCACATATAGAGTTCACAAAATATGTGTTGGTTACCTGTTCCCTGAATAGTACTGCTGGGAACAAAAGATCTACGTTTGTAAAACCAAAGAACAGCATCTGTTTTGTTTCTGAAATGAGATACAAGGAAGGAAACAGTACACATATCTGCTAAGACTGATTCCGCGTTATCTAACATCCGATTTGGAATACAGTACCTGACAAGCTATCATTCATATAAACTAAGCTCTTAGCATGTGGCCAGCTTTATGAATTGCCTCTTTAGGTTTCGCCAACCACTTTGTGGTAGGTGCTACTATTATATTTAGTCTTGCGAGCACAGATTCAGGGAGTTGACGTAACAGTCCCTGATGAGTCAGGCAGTAAGGAGCTGGGATGCCAGGAGGCAGTCTGGTTTCAGGATTGTTTTCTCCTATTCACACCTCAGAGGTGCAGCCTGGGGATCCTGAGCCCAGGAACCTGATTCCTGATCGCTCAGCTCTACCCTTAGCAAAGCACTTGCTGTTCTTTCTGGGAGTCTAAAGGTGGGTTGGTTCAGTCACCGGGGTTTCCACAGGCATTGTGGAGTCCTTGAGTTTCTGCAGCTTCTTTCTCTTCCATCTTCTGCCCTCTGGTGGAGGTGCTACTATGAAATTACAGGAGCTCAATCAGTGGGTTTGAGGCTCCATCACTGCACTGTTTCTCTGTTCTAGAACAAAGGCAGATTGGACTGCTGGTGTAAAATAACAGTTCCTTAGACTTCCAGGTAGGGCAAAAAAAGCCCACCTAGTTCTAGTTGCCAGTTGTACCATGATAAATACTTCAGGAAAGTATGCTTTGCATGTAGCTGATGTTACAAAAAGGGCATGCAACCACTTTTATATTCCTTATGATAGATTTCTATAATGTAAGAACTCACAGAAATATTAGAAGTCACTTACTGAAAATATCATACATTTACAGCACTATTTAATGACCTATTTGGATTATTCCTTTAAACTTCCCACATTCACAAACTTATTTTAAGGTTACACACACCTACTTTCTTAAAATACTTAAGTTTTACAGACACTTTGATCTTTTTAAATTTGTGTAGCATTTCAAGAAACATCCAACCAAAGTAATTTAAAATACAAACACAAAAATTAGAGATTCATGGATAAATTATCTTAAAGATAATGAATACACCCTTGGAGAGGATGGTTTTACAAAGCGCTTTGGTCACATACTGCATTGCAGACCAAACTAATGCCGAAACTACACAGGAAGGCAATTCTAGAACAAGAGTTATCTTCGAGAAACAGCCAGCATTTGGAGATGTTAACAGGGAAGCAAGTGGCTAGAAATCTTACCCCAAGACTTATCAACATAGTTGAATGAATCTTCAACCCATTTAGGGTTTGCTATCTGCCCGATGAACTAAATATACAAAATTCCTGCCCTCACAGAACTTTCAGTGGAATAAATACAGTAAGCAAGCAGAGTTATGTGAAGGATAGGAAATGCTTGTAAACAATGTTGGGATGGTTGTGTAGGGTTAGAATGTAATATTGTAGAGGAGATAAAGAAATAAAACCTTCAAAACAAAAAATGCTAAAAGAAAAAAAAAACTGCAAGAAACAGGCAAACTGGAAACTTACCTCTTGCAGAGAAGGACAGAGTTTATGCAAAACATATCCCACTTTCATACGCCATAATGGTCATCAGCAAGCAGGCAGTAAGAACTGGCTCCTTTGTGGCAGTCTGACACACCTAGTGCCGCATGGGACACTTGGGACATACTGCAGCTGCCCAAGTGGGCTTCGGCTAACTCTGGCTAGTCCTTCCACAGACAGTGCTTCCCCCAATAACAGTGGCCAGCGAGAAAAAAGATGGTTCGGTTCACAAGCTGCTTCCCCCCACACCAACTGTGGATCCATTTGTAAAGGTTAAGTCTTAAAGAGAGAGATTACATCATATTCATTTATATTATTAAAGAATCTCTCAGATTTATGTACCAAGTATTTTACAAAGTCACACACACACACACTGACACACATATACTGAGGTTTAACTCTTGAAACAAACCTAGTTTCCACTCACATCAAATGAGAAAAATGACAACCCCACCTCATAGGACTATTATGGAGACCAAGGAAAATGTCCTTATAAGACACCAGGAACAATGACATGAAGCTGGAGGCCAACCATGGCATCTCCAAGAAAGGAAGTGCCATGGACTGCTGCACTGCTGCCCACAAGCCAGGCAAAAGGCAGTGTCTCCTGCTGGGCCTGAAGAGACCGACCCTGGGAGCATCTTCATGTAGAACTCCTGGCCATCTGCACTATGCAAGACTTCATTTCTACTTTCATAACCCCCCCTAGATGTGATATTTACGATAAAGGCCACAGGAAATGAATACTAGCAACCACACATGGCCAGGGATCAGCCCCAGGACTCCTGAAACTCACATTCTAGCAAAGGCTGGCGACAACACAAGGACAGGTATGGTTCAGTGTTCCAAAGGAAAAATGTAAGCTAGAGGATGAAGTGAGTTGGTAAGGGCGGTTAGGGAATCTCTCTTGAGGGATGTTTAAACATAAAGCAAATGTGGACTGCAGAACTTCATGCTGTCCATTGGTAATTCTTCAGAGAACCATGTAAAAACAGGACCCAACAAGAGCTGGAAGCTTAGCAAGAAAAAAGCTCAGCAAATCACAAACATGAACAGGGTTCAATAAAACATTCTAAGCACAGAAGAATCATTTGCCAGCTGGATACCTGGTCTCTCTTCAGTCTTCAACATGGCAATGCAGCTTTTAATTCCCTCCCACCACTCCCATGCTCTAGCAGAGCGTGGCCAAAACTGTTTCTTCGTCACTCTATGAAGCTTCTCATCCTCACAGGACCTAAGACGAGAGATTTCTAGTGGTCTGACCTCTGCTACTTAGTATAATAGGCAAATTCCATAGAACCAGTAAGACAGGAGTATCACATATCAACTCCAAATCCACAGCTAAGATTCATGACCACTTTGCAACAAGGCAGAAGTTGGCACCTAGTCTTCATGGGTTCTTTCGGCAGCTTTCTCCACTTAAGATCCTTCCTCTGTATCCCATATGGGTGCTGGTTCTAATCCTGGCAGCCCCGCTTCCCATCCAGCTCCCTGCTTGTGGCCTGGGAAAGCAGTCGAGGACGGCCCAAAGCCTTGGGATCCTACACCTGAGTAGGAGACCCAGAAGCAGCATCTGGCTCCTGGCTTCGGATTAGTGCAGCTTCAGCCATTGCGGCCACTTCGGGAGTGAATCAATGGACAGAAGATCTTCCTCTCTGTCTCGCCTCCTCTTTGTTTATCTAATTTTACAATACAAATTAAAAGAAATCTTCAAAAAAAAAAAAAGATCCCTGCTCCTTACATCTCCAAAACATTGGCTCCTGATGAACCCCTGATGTTCTTGACCCAACACCCAACTAAAACTTCTTCTGGACATGATTTTACTGTTAAGATAATCCTTATTACACAGAGCTAGATGAGACTCAAGCACTCCAAGGCCTGAAGCTTAGAAAAACACCATTAGCTACAAGCTAGATGCCTCACATGGGTGACCATTTTCCCACTACTGTATGAACCTGGCCTATTTTTCAGTCATGTGACTCTGCATACTGGCAGTCACCTATTGAGTTCCCTGTGCCAGGAATCTAGCCAAAGATGAAGCAAAAAGAAATAAACGTCTCCATAGTTTGTCTTAAATGTTACCTATTTCCAAAATAAGTTTGCTTCTGTCGTTATTCTTGAAATAACATGAAGAGCAAAAAAACCCTACCAAAAAAAATCTCTAAACACTACCACAGAGATTTATCTGTGAAATTAGAAGTCAAAGCATGAAATTCAAGTATCATAGATTTCTTTACAAAAAGCCAGTCTGGCCCTGGCACGATAGCCTAGTGGTTAAATCCTCCCTCTGCAAGTACCAGGATCACACATGGGTGTCGGTTCTTGTTCCTGCTGCTCCACTTCCCATCCAGCTCCCTGCCTGTGGAATGAAAGAGCAGTAGAGGACGGCCCAAAGCCTTGGGACCCTGTACTGCCATGGGAGACCGGGAAGCCGGCTCAGCTGTGATCACTGCGGCCACTTGGGGGAGTAAATCCGCTGATCGAGAAGTCTCTCTCCTCTCTGGAAATCTGCCCTTCCAATAAAAAAGCCAATGCTTCCAGTGCTTTGCTATAATCAAGTTCCTTTGGCATTTTCAGTTAACAATTGTATCTTGAAACTGTACTTTATTTAGATGTGAATCAAGAAATCAGCAGAACATTTGTGTAAATGTTAGGTGTTGTACAAATCCTAAAAATGTTTCAATGGAAATATATATATATATATATATATATATATTCTACCAGTTTCAAATAGAATGTCACAAGGTAAATAGGAAACAAGATGACATGTTTACAATTTTATTTGTCATGTAACCTTTTCCATTCTTCAATTTACTTAGTTGAAAGCAAAGACAATATATCCTACTTTCTCTCAAAACAAGGAAGTATTAACACATAATTTAACTTCCCTATGACCAAGAATTTATTTATTTACTCTGTCCTACTTCATTCCCTGCCCTGAACTCACTGTGCATATTTTGCAGATGATGGGGGAAGCCCTGAGAACTTGAGCCAGGGAGGAAACATGTTCCAACTGGGGCACCATCACAGGAGGAGCCTGAGCTGCTCAGCATTCCCATGTGCTGCCCTTGCCCACTGGGCCCTTTGAGTCTTTCCTTTACGTATCAGCTGGGAATTAGGAAAACACCATCTGTTCCCTGCTTAATACCTCTCAACACTGCCCACTGCAGAAAGAAGAAAGCCCTACCCTGGAGGGTCTTTCCCAGTTTCCACCAGCTAGTGCCCCTTCACCAGCACTTGCATCACTGGATCACACATGAACCCAAGGTTACCCTCAATGGTGTCTTCCTGCCTGCTCTCCTGCGCCCCCTAGTAACCATCTCAAGGAAAGGGTCACCATTACCTCTAGTCACTAGAATCTCCTGAGACACTGGACTAGCATTTGTTGGCTGAATAAATTAACAGCTTTGTGACTTTAGGAAAATTAATTAAGTCTCAGCAAGCCAAACAAATTTAAAACAAAACAAAACAGAAAGTTTAACTTTATCGTTCATTCATACTCCCTCTTTTGCTCAGTACATTCTTCCCCACAAACTGGAAAAACACCTTAGCAAGAACAACGGATATGAACAGGCTTCCTGCAGTTAACCGCTCAAGACTCTAAATTACATGGAAATGACTTCACAAACACACCTAATCGTTCATATTCCTAAGATTCATACTAATGAAAACAAGCAAAAATTTAAATATAGATGAGCTCATTTAGCACTTCCGCAACATCTACCAGTAACACAACAATAGGAAAAGATTAAAAAAAACTAAAGCCCATCAACAGAGGTACCCTTTAGCTCTAATTCCAGACCAACTAATACTCGAATAAGGAATACGGCATTAAAATTTTCTAAATTCACCTCTGTATTTCTCTAAAATGCACTCCTACCATTTTTTCACCATCAATCACTGTGTATGTTACCTTCATACACTAACATTAATGCAGAACTTAAAATTTTATGCTCTTGGATATTTTAAAAATAAATATACTAAATTACAAATTTGATAGAAAAAAATTTTAATGAAAACATTAACATACAAAAATTAAATAGCAAAACTGCGTAAAATGCTTTATAATTCAAACAGGTCTGATACTGAGACTTCTGCATCAGTCTGTTTTCATAAGAACCAATTATTTATCTCTAGCCATTTAGAACTGTGATAAGAAGAAATGAGAATAAAGCACATAAGAATCATAAGCCCTTGCTCAGAATATATTGCTCATAACTATTAGTTTTCAGCCTATTCTCATTTTTAGAAGATACATACAAGTTTTGCAAAACATGCCAAATCCAGTTAAAAGTTTCTTTCACAAGAAATAGCCACATATGAAGAATCAAGCCTAGTGTTTAATAAAAATTTCGTTCTAATAAGCCAACTTCTGAAATCCAATCATACAACTTTGTTACAATTTTAGAGAACATTTTTTAAAAACAGCACAAAGTTACATGATCAAAAAAGTGTCCTAAGTAACCAAAATGTTGAGAAAGTCTCCTTACCATATATACCTATGGCTCAGTTTTATAGGAATTTATGGGAAAAAAAGTTGGCTTGAACAATTAAATAACTGAATTAATACAGGGAAGTACAATGAACAACAAACATGTTACTCTTTCATTAGCTAAGCCTCATGAAATATTTTCATCCATGCTTTTACTTTAAACAATGTTATACTGTCTTTCTGGATTACAAATCAAGGTAAAGCTTAATGTTCTAACCTCCTAACAACAACTGGAAGAGAATACAGAGATGATTGTTAACATTTGTCATGTTCTACATAGATATATATTTTAATATTCCAAATTTAGCAACTTAACTAAATCCAATCTGAGGTATATTAAAAGAACAAAACATGTTTTTAATACGCGTCATGGGCAATGTACCACACAAACATTGCAAACACAATTCCACATGCTGAAAGGAGGTAATATTTATATTTTTGCCAGGACGATAGCTCAACAATCACTTCATCTTTTTTCCTGTTCTTCTTCCGGCGACCCTTCAGTCTGTTTTCAAAAGCTTCCAGTTCGGCCTGAATCAAAACAAGGTCAGTGTTGTTAAATCCAATCCATACACTGAATTGAAACTTCCCATTTCAATGAAAATAAATTAATTTGAGAAATGTCTTAACAGAAATGATAATATCATAAACACATTTAATTTTTTTAAAAAATCCTCTCTACAACCAGTTGGGTTCAACAAATTTAGAATTTAGGTTAAAGAAAGGCAAATGGGGAGTAGAAAAGATGATTTCAGACTGTAGGCCTGACTTTGACACCAAATCTTAATATAACTGATTAAAACTGAATGTCTTTAAAATACACAGAGTGTTTTTACACTTCAACATATCTTTTAGCCAGCACTAAGTGATGCCCACAGAAAAGATAATTATAATTCTACTCTTTTACAAAGCAAGTGATAAACAGTAGTTTGTAGGGGAAAAATTTGAATGAAAAAGCTGGCAGAAGTTAGGTTTCCTCTGTTTCAAATACATATACAAACAGCGAAAATTCAAGGAAAAAAATGTTTCATCCTGTAAGCCAAAAATGACTATTTCAAGAAGAATGAAAGACTGGCTCTACACAAAGATAAATATGTCACATTCATTACCAAAGGTGAACTTTCATTCTACTGATTGGCACTTACTAGTTTGAAATATGGTAATATAATACACAATAATACAGTTAACAAAAATAAAATTATAAGCTGAAATATACACGTAATTTCCATGCGAGATAACCATGTAAGAGAGTAAATATTTGAGAAGGAAACATAAACTTCAGCTAACTATCCATTATTGTGGCCATTAACTACATTTGAAGAGCTAATGATGTACTTAGTACTAAGTAGTATTTCAAGAAGCCCAAGGGTCTGAATATTTTTTGCAATGTCGCCAATATACAAAAAAAGAGAAAAGATCTTACAACCAGCTGACGAGTACTGGTACAGAAAAATAACTGATGCTTAAATGATGAGTGTACTTAACAAGTTAATAGTACGTTCTAAATATTCATTTTAGAATCAATACATAAGAAATATATATAAGATTTTCATCTGGAGAAAACAAGTAAATAATCTTCTAAGATTCTAGTCAACCGGCGTTTTGCTATACTAAGTTCTGCTAACTTATTTTGGAAAGAGCAGGCAAATCAACGGTACAGAAGCACGAAGTGTCAGAGGTCATCCTGGCCACTCTTCCCTTGGCACCCAGACTATTTCTAACATCCTCCTACATGTCACACAAGTTTCCATTTCCTCATTCATATCAAACACCTTAAGATAAACTGAGAAATAATCGCACATCACTATTAAAAAGTTGAGCTACTCCCGAGAGCCTCTGAGGAAACCAGGATAATCAGGAATGTACTTGCTATCAAAGAAATACAAAACAGCTCATTTATTCCTGAAGAGTGATCCAATGGGGAAATAAAAGAGCAATTCAGTGAAAGGAATATACTGGCTAGGAAACAACCCTTATGTATTCGAGACAATTTTCAACTCAGCAAAACAAAATGCAAATATTTTTAGATGAGTGAAGACCTGGTGCCCAGGAAATGCCCTACAACCATGTGGACACCCTTTCTCCAATGTTCCCACCACAAGAAGTTACAACTTGAAGTTCATGTGGAAGTAAATTAAAAATAGATAAAATATTTGGGAACATAAGGGTCACAAGCCTTCTTAGTGTTTTAGCACACCTGCAGTAAAGTCAGATATCTCATTTTTGTTTTGAAAAAGCTATGTTAGATTCCTAGTATGACAAGCTCTAGTGTGTACTTGGAATTTACTATATGTTACCACAAAAACTAACAATAATGTCTATACGCCTAAACTTGCTTAGTTACCTGCTGTCTTCGCTTTTCTTCTTCAAGAACAGCTCTGGCTTCTGCTTCTTTTATCTGATTATATACATTTAAACAAATTAATAATTTAATCATCACATTATATATAGAATTTTAACAACTTTTCATCCAGACCCCACCAACCCAAAGCAACCGTGGAAGCTTTATAATGAAAATCATTTAAAGCATACATGTTTTGCTGAGAATGCTTACCAAGGTACTAAGCGATTATGGGGGAAGAGACAGAAGGATGGGATTTTCAGCTTAACAGCTGTAACAGATATTAGACATAATTCAAAGAATTCAAAAACTAAAAACTGGAAATTAAAATTTTTATTTCTCTCCTTGAGTAAATATATTAAAAATTTATAATAACAAAAGCACAACCAGATTCAAAACAGGCCTATAATATAGTAAGTAGGTCTTTAGTACAAAAGTAAAATGATGTGATTTCAAAGCTATTTTTAATGAACACATCAACAAATGTACGAAAGTAGGAAAAGCATTAGTACACTGAAAATAATATTTAATGAGACATTACCTCAGATGCTTTTCTCTTCATTTCCTTGCATGTTGAGTCACATTCTACTGAAATCTGATTTTCACGTACTTTGTTGCACTGCAATTCCTGCAAATAATCCAAATTCCAAATGAGCTTTCCCTCAAAGTCCAGACTAAATGTCATAAAAGCAGTTTACCTAACAGCTTAACATTATAAGCATGATTAGCAGTCAAATCACTAACAGCAAGTTACAAGCATTAAATTTCAAAGGAATTAGCATTGCAAGGAACTCAGAGGAAAATGAGAATTAAAACAGTGGCTGTGGGACCCTTGTCTTTTCTCTCACAGGTGTCATGAAATGGTACACATATTGCTCCCACTGGGCCAGTCACTTGGTTTATGCCCATATATTCCTCCTTTACCAGTATATTATACTGAAATTAATTCTTTCCAAGTTTGAATATTATTTTTAAAATATTTTTATTTTGAATTTTGAATTATGTGGTACTTTTTTATATAGGTTGGGATTCCCCCCAAACTCCCACCCCCGTCAGATTTTTCCCACTCTGTTACAATAGTGTAGTCCTTCACAAGGAATCATAATTCTATCAGTCTCTTATTTAAGTGTACCCCGACATTGTTGGTACAATGTCAGATGGTCCAGCCTGACTGTCTGAATATTATAAGGCTGTCCATATGAAGTCTTTTTAAAGCAATGTTTTCAAAAGGCACTACTGATGCCAAAAGATAGTTTCACAAATCAGAGCAACAAAGACAAATTCTTGATCATTGTTAAGCCATGAAACTCACTGTGTCACTCACATTATGTCCCCTGCTCAAAGACTATAAATCTGTAACACACTGCTTCGAACCAAAAGGGCATTAAGTTGGGTTCCAACATAAAATAATCTTTTTCCTACTATTAAACTGTAGAAAACTAAATTGCCAAGGCTGATTTTTTAAAACATTTCCAGAAATAGGTCAGTTAATTTTAACAATAATAAAAATATTCAAAGAAATGGTTTAAAATAGAAGGCAAAAAATAAAGCCAAGAACCTGAAGGCATCACCCCCCCAAAAAAATCAACTCACATACAGAAATATTTTCAATAACTTACAATATTTACCTTTTTAATTCTTTTACAAGGACATCTAAGTTTTACTTTCTGGTTACAATTTAAGGGACATTCACCAGGATGACATATCTCTTTACATCTATGACCACATGGAAGCTAGAATAAAAGCAACAAAGCAGTTATGTATTTACGTTTTGGTCACTCTCTACTTCCCCAGCACCTCAACAATTATTTTAAAGAAAGAATCCCAGAGGAGGTCAACATTGTGGCATAACAAGAAATCAACCCAAGGAGAAAGCATAGTCTCTTCAACAAACAGCACTGGGAAAACTAGATATACGTGTACAGAAGTAAGCAACAAGAAAAAAAAAATAACTTTAATTGGATGAAGGATCGAAATCTACAACCCAATACCATCAAACTACTAGATGAAAGCACCAGTGAAGCTGCAAGAGATGGGGGTGAAAGCAAAATATATCATATTTAGAAAATATGCCAGCATAGGCAACTATGGCAAAAATAAACAAATGGGATTATATAAAGCTAAGAAGCTTCTGCACTGTAAGGAAAACAATAAACAACATGAAGAAGCAACCAACAGAATGGAAAAAAATATTTGCAAATTGCACAACTGATAGAGGATTAAAATTCAGGATATATAAAGAACTCCAGAAACTCAACAATAGAACTCAAGAAAGAACATCAAATCGAAAATTATGAAAATAGACAATAAATTTTAAGTAAATAGTATCCACTCATATGGTCTACCAAATGTTATGACAGCATTACAACTTAATCACAGCTAAGGCAACACTCATTTGAAAATCAGTAACTCTTCAAAGTACTGTATTTCTACATATATACACATCAAGTTATTCAGTCAGATGAAACAAAATATTCTCATTCACTTATTACCTGGAATATGAATTGAGATGAAATGAAATTTATTTTAACAAGGAAAAATTTGGGATTTGAAGAATTTAGAAAATTAAATTTTAAGTATCCCATGTCTCTAGTTTCACTTTCCCAACAAAGAAAGAAGTAAGATAATAACAAAATTATTTGAAGTGGCCATTTTTGTAATTTCACATGAATTATTTTTAAAATCCCCAGGTTCAATTTCTAAGTTCTTAAACTGGGCAAAAATACTTGAGTAGTTTAAAGCCTTAGTTGAAAGAAGACTTTAAGTTTTATATTTAACCTAAGATTGATTACTATGTTTAAAGCTTTCCCACCTCTCCCAAACTCTAAACAGAGTGAGATACACAAAAATAAGTATTCATAAGAAATTAAGGGAATGAGATAGTCTTTAACACATCTATACCTCACAATGATTCCTTTTCAAATGTCTACTCAAAATAAGTAATCCTCACGTTCCATTCCAAACAAAAACATCCCTTTAGATGGTAACACCACCCTGCCTTTAGATGATAATAGATGAACTACTACTTAGGTTTCTTAAATTACTGCCAAGAAAAATAACTACTATTTACCTTCTACTTGGATCAGTCTTTTGAGTCACTTTTGGTACTTTCAGCTTTAACAGAATGCTTGACCAAACAACAGACTCTCTAACAACACAACTTCATATGATTTATATATTTAATAATGAGCTTTATAGATTTAATGATCTGAATGGTAAAAGTACAAAGTGCACAACAAAAATGTTCAGAGAGATGGTTTCTATAATAGCTTCTTCAAAATGTTACAGATATGAGTGTTCTCCCACAGCATCTGACTTTATTTAAGCACATTTATATGCATATACACAGCTACTTTTTCAAATAACCTACTATGGATATACTGTGCAACTGCCTCTGTCTATACAGTTCCTGAAGTATACGTATAAGGTATATAAAGTATTTTTAAATTGTTTTCTTAAAAAAAAAGTATGAATGGGTCATTCTTAGCTATGGCATCCTCAGATTTCATAAGGAGATTTGAATCCATCCTAACCATATGAGGTTATAAAAATGAGGTATTTTAGCAAATTAATCACCTTTCTTTTCTGAACCTTAATTAGTACTGGACCCAGTAAAGGCCTGACAAGAAAGAAGAGAGAGAATAAAGTCTCAGAGAAACACCCAGAGAACACAACTTTAAAGGTCTCCCACAGCTTACCTCTTTGGGGCACTGATTTTTGCAACAGCTGAGGAGATGCTTTTCTTTTTCATCAGCTGTGGTTAACTGTCTAAGAATAAGAGAGAAAATTTGATACATTACAAACAAATCCATTTCACAGCATAACTTTTCTAAAGCTAATTCACAATTTCTATTATATCTGGAAAACCACCTTTCTTCACTTTTCCTTAACTTACATTTTAATTATGTCTCCATTCCTAACAATTATCATCAAATTACTTACTCAAACTATCCTGGTCCCCTTCACCTCCTACCAACAAATGAAGTGTCAAAAGGGCAATAATCCCAAGAAGGAACCACAAAATAACATCTGTGTCTGACCTAACAGTTCCTTCCAGTCCATCATTTGCTACTGACCAACTCACTGTAACTCATAACTGGAATTCCTCATTAAATACACTATACGGTATGAAAAATCAAAATCTCGTTTTTAATATTACTTCAAAAAAAATTTAGGTTATTAATTTTAAAAAGGCAGTTGGGATATTAAAAACATCTTTTATGTTTTTTTAGTAAATTATCTATCAATACTAGAAACTAATAAATTTTAGATTAGCCCGTGCTTTATTTGCTTCTACGACTCAGAAAAATTAATAAAAAGCCACAGACATCAGACTCAGTTCAATGACTCAGTGGCTAAACCCTTGTCCTGCAAGCACTGGAATCCCAGATGGTTCATGTCCCGGCTGCTCCATTTCCTCTCTAGCTCCCTGCTTGTGGCCTGGGAAAGTAGTAAAGGACAGCCCAATGACTTGGGACTCTGCACCCATGTGGGAGACCTGGAAAAAGCTCCTGGCTTCTGGCTTTAGATTGGCTCAGCTCTGGCCACAGCAGTCGCTTAGGGAGTAAACCAGTGGACAGAAGATCTTTCTCTGTGTCTCCTCCTCTCTATAAATCTGACTTTCCAATAAAAATAAATAAACCTTAAAGAAAGAGTCCCAACATCAAGGAATATAACTACTTTCTAGTAGCCAAGAGACCAGAACCGTAACACTACACCATCCCAGTTAGCAGCTACTGACAATCTACAACAACCTATAGCATGCACATATTTCATTTTTCTTCTTCTCCTTTATCTTTCTTCTCCTTTCCTTTATTTTCCCTTTTCCTACTTTTTCTATTTTGTGTTATGAGACAAAACTGTCAAAATGCACTATCAGTTTAGTTTAATGTTAATCAGAATAATTACCATAAATATTCATTAAATTAGCTATAAACACTAAAATATTAAGTTACCTATATTCTCTAATATAACAATTCAATTTTCTTGGCTAAAGTTTTATTCAACAGTATCATGACATTTTACACTGGCTCTACTCAAAAAGTTTATGGCATATTTTCATTCTTACTCTAGTTGTAGAGAATAGAAATGTCTAAAATATGAATTTTAAAGCAGGTTGTTTTTGAGTAAGTTCTCTATTCATGCTGGAAATTAATAAATTTTCTATTCCAATTCATAAAAAAATAAATTTAAAAGTAATCTTTAATACCTGGAGGTAATGACAGATGAGAACAGTAAGTACTTTAAACAGCTTTCACTGCCCAGTAAAAGATTCTAGGGACAAATGCTCATCCCTGGGTTACAAGAGGTCAAGCACGAAATGAGCCTTGGATATTATTCTTATGCTAGAAAGCAAGAAATGCTCAAAACATAATGAAAGAATATCAAAAGGACATGTGAGCAGATCAAAGACGTTCCACAGGCCTATGACGTCCAATAATTTAAACATCAAAATGCCTGTTTGTAGATATGAGTAAAATAATAATTGACTGTACTATGCTACTATTAATAAATCAGAGAAAGAGGGTATTTCTTATAAGAAAATACCAGCTAATAAATGTAGAAGAGACAACGCAACTACAAAATTACCATTTGGCAACTATCACATTAATGACTGATAACTTACACCAGAATCATCAATGCATGCTTAAAACTAGTGACTGAAATTTTGAAGAACAAGTTATACTTGTCTAATTACAAACCTGTATGTTACATAGCTGACGTTAATGGTAAATTATGTTAGATTACTATTTAATATAAAACAATTGAAATTCTTTTCCTTCCAAATGATCCAAAAGCAAAACTTTAAATTTTAAAATAATCAAGATATACAGGTCATTCCTAGTAAATAAAAGCTCTAAGAGTAACATTTACAATAAACAAAAACCTATCCTTTAAATATAGTTTAACAATTATGCTTAAGTAACAATGCATGAGAAAAGTTTTGATCAAATTCTACTTTAACAATTATTTGAACAATTTGTTATACTGTTTCTCTAGCTTTTAAAGCACTCATGTAGCTTTTCTCATAAAAAAAAAAAAAAAGTCTTACATAGAATCCTCAAATAGAAAAAAGAATTTCCTTGGTTAAAAGCAGAGTGAAGCAAGTGGAAGGTAAGGTGATCTGCACTTCTTCCTCTCAAATCACTACAGAAAACGAAAGGCTTGAAGAAGCTGAGGAACACAAATGAAAACACTCTGCAAAAAGTAGGGTTCAGAAATAGACCAAGGCATCATTCAAATAACTTCAGTACAATATGAATTTTTCTGGAGTCCACTCACCTACATTCGACATACAGGCTTGTAATCTTGCAGTGACATTTTATTCTCAGCATTTGAACACAAGGAGGACATTCTCCAGGATGACATGGCAAGACACACGGATGCGGACAACCCGGTGGCCGCGCTTTAGAGCATCCTTCTTCACAGTGAAGGCATTCTGGGCCGGCCTGAACAACAGCAAGGAAACAAACCACCTCAGCACAAAAGTCCAAAGTTTCCATACATGAAGGTTATGAAACTTTTTTATCTCATTAAAAGTAAGTACTGCTTTAATTCTAAAATGATATACATTCTCATTATCTTAAAAATATACACACGAAAAACAGTAAGATAGTAAACATATTATTCATACACTTTTGTGCTTACAAACCTACAAACTAAATCAAACTCTCACCTTTTATATATATATTTTTTTCTAAAGGTTTTTTATTGGAAAGGCAGATTTCCAAAGATAAGGGGAAACAGAAAGAGAAACATTTTCCATCCATTGATTCACTCCCCAAATGGCCACAACAGCCAGAACTGAACTGATCTAAAGCAAGGAGGCAAGAGCTTCTGCCAGGTCTCCACGTAGATCTGGCGTCCCAAGGCTTTGGGCCATTCTCTACTGCTTTTCAGGCTACAAGCAGGGAGCTAGAGGAGGAGTGGAGCAGCGAAGACATGAACTGGCACCTATGTGGGATACTGACACTTGTAGGTGCAGGATTAGGCAGCTGAGCCACCACACCATTCCTAAAGTCTCATCTTTTACATAAAACTGACTACATGCAATATATCTATTAAAACTGTAAATCACGTTCTAAAAAACAGCATTAGAAAAAAACAATAAAGTAAAATTTTATCTACTCACTTTCACTCAATAAGGACAATCTTCACCAAGCAATGCTAGCTCCTCAAGTTCCATGTTCTAAGGAAGACTATCTTAGTAAGACGTGCAGCCAAGGCCTTGGGCCCCTGCCATCTAGGTGGGAAACCAAATGGAGGTCCAGCTCCTGATTTTATCTTGGCTTACCACGGACCATGGCAGATATTTGAGGAATCAATCACTGGATAGAAAAGGTCTTTTTCTCTCTGTCACTCTGCCTTTCAAATAAATAAATCCTAACAACAAAAATAAAGGAATAACAAATACTACATATCATGCATTCCAACTGCCAAAGAAAAAAGTAACTCATAATACAAGTAACATTTCCAACAACACAACTCTTACTAATAATTTAAGCATTTTTAAATTTAATGTTACTTAGGAAAAAAAGTTTCTGACTTATTCCTCATTAAGATACTTGTTAATTCTTTGCAGAATGAAAATCTATGGAGAATAATTATTTTTCAAATAAACAGGTAAAATGTTATTATTTACATTGCTTTTTTTATAAACTGGCTTTTAGAGCTTTGTGAATACTTGATTTCTCATATGCACTTTTTTCTGAAGATTTAATTTCATTTTTATTAGGAAGGCAGATGTGCAGAGAGAAGGAGAGCTATAGAAAATCTTTCATCTGCTGGCTCACTCCCCAAGTGGCGACAATGGCTGAGGTTGAGCTGAGCTGATCCAAAGCCAGGAACCAGGACCCATGAGCCTTCTCCGAGACTCCCACATTGCAGCAGAGTCTATAGGATTTGGGTTGTCCTCCACTCTTTCCCAGGACACAAGCAGGGAGGCTGGATCAGAAATGAGCAGCTGGGACATGAAGCAGGATTCATATGGAATGCTGGCACTTACAGGTAGAGGATCAGCCAATCGAGCTATTGTGCCCACCCCTCTCATACGCTTTTAAAGTGTGAATTATACACACAAACATACATCTCTGATGCTACTGACATTGCAAAAAAGATTGAGCATTTATTAAAACTGAACATCGTCTACCATCTGAGTCAGATATGAAAAAATTGTTTTCAATGGAAAACAAATGCTTTAGACTCAGAGATATGGAATTGCATAGGTGATATTGCATTAGCACAGATCCATCATGTACACAGCTCCACGCCGAAAGGTGCATTACTACTGCATTACTACAAGGCAGCACCAAGACGCAGAGTAACATATAGCAGGCTGCCAGGACAGCCAAGGAAGGAATGAGGGCAAAACATACAAAGACACTAAAGAAAAATGGAAAAGTACTTATTGTATCATTTTGAAAAAAAGAAAAGTTTCAAATACATAGTCAACCTAAGGATATTACCTTGTTTTTGCCAGTGCAGACATCAGCTTCAGTTACTCTGTGACATTCTTTCATACACGTATGATTCTGACAATCTAATATTCGGCCACAAACTCTCTTACAAGAGTAGGGTCCTACAGCATGGCATGGCAGAGGACTCACCTGTTTAGGAAAAAGTGAAGCCAGCACAGCATAAACACAGAGAATCTTCTGAACCTATTTCCAAAACAATCTGCTATCATTTAAGAATAAGTTTAACAAAGGGCTAGTACATTTTCATGAACAGAAAATCTTATCAAAACTAAGACAGACAATGAAAAAAAGTCTCCAAAACATGTCAAAAAACAAACTATGCTTTCCTAAGAGACAAATGACAAAAATGAAATCATATAGTGAAAAAATATGCCCCAGCTAATTCTCAAATAAAAACACAGTATATTTTACAATTAGCAGACACACTTTTGTGCTCTTTATAATGAAATCATAACACCACTTCAACAGCGTCCTTTCTAACAACTCTAATACAGAAGAGGTATAGATTATATACTTTACAGAAAAACTGCGTATAACTCACCTCATGTTTCCCAAGACATTCCCTACAAAGAAAAAATAAAACATTACAAATTCCTCAAAAAGGATATTTAAAGCAAAGATGATAATGCCTACAGGTTTCTTAAAGTTAAGAATAAATACATATGCAAAATGGTAATCAATCATAGCAAGGCATAGGACACAAAGTTATCAAGCAAGGGCCACTGCTTTCTGACCCACCACTAGCACTGAATAACTAGAATTGGAAATTAGAACACAGTACTAGCACAAAAGAAAAGGGAAAAGTGTTGAGCCTAACAGACAAAAGATTCAGCAGGCAGCTTTTCCACAATCAAAACAATGTTCAACCCAGTCTAGATTTCAAGCACAATAACAAACATTTTTAATAATTTTACTATAAAACAGATTAAGGAATTCAAAAGTTATCAACTATTGTATGAGTATCAGACTGCCTATAAATTATAATACCAGTGTCTCCTCAATGTCTTTTAAAGGAAAATTTTATTTATAAAATTTATTTTATAAAACAACTTGGTTCCTCATGATCACAGCCATATAGTTCCTTAAAGAATAGTCTTAACAACTCACAATAACCTCTGTGCTAATGATATTGTGTACAGACTAACACCACCCTACTTTTGGATATAGATCACAATCATACTTTGCCTCCCAACTTGACTGCACAACCTGTAAGTATGAAGATATAAGCTGTTTAACTGTGAGCAAAGTAGTAAAAAAAAAAAGTGGAAGCTTTCAGAAATAAGAATCTTCTATTTAAAAGACCAATGAACAAGATATACCCATGTGTCTTTCGGAACTTTAATTACAGACAACAGCCAACAGCATCTCCATTAATTGTATGCTGCTTATCAGAACTCTGCTCCCTTTTCCCCTAGAACATGTCAGTGCCTCTACTCAAAACGTGAAACATGCCAGGATTCCTTTATTACCGCAGGTTCAATTCCTCACAGCTCAGTATCCTCACAGCTCAGCCTGAGTTTCTTGCTCAGCCAAGAAATACTTCATTGCTAATAATTTCCTTCAAGTATTGTCTTTCAAGGCTGACTTATCTGGCTTTCCTCTGTCCTTAACCTCTGGAATGGGAATCGTCAGGAAATCTAAGAAATGATGACTCTCTTAAATTTGTTTCTATAACTAGAAGCCCAAACAGCTATACAAAATTAGTAAGAACATCCACATCCAGCTGAGGGAGAAGATCAAAAAGGAAAAACTGTTCATAGATGATTTCTAAGCCACACAGCAAATATATCTTAAAAAGTTAAAAATTTAAAAAGCAGCTTAACATAGTGACTAGTTCACAGGCAAGACTCCATGATGAAATAAATTAAGAAACAGAGGAGCAGTTAACTTAAGATACTGATAAAACCATGTCCCAAAATTTTTTAAGTTAAAATGGTAATACTTACATAGGAATTGGAACTTGACATGGTGGACAAGGTAACGCAGTCTGAATAAATGCTGGCTCTGAAGCCTGTTCCCAAGGGCCAGTGGGCTGGTGCTGTTAAGTAAAACATGGTAACAATTTAAACTCTGAAGAAATAAATTAAATGGTCATTTTAAAAATCTAATAGTTCCAAGTATCCTGTGTTTAAACAGGGTGAAAACCGTGCTTTCTAAAATGTCCTATTTCATCCCTATCAGTTGTTCTTCTCCATAAACATTTGGCATTAAAACTGAGGCAGGCTACAGTCTTTGAAGAAATCAAAGGCAGTATGGCCTCCTTTAATTCTCATAAGCCAAAAGGAAAATGAGAAACACAGTCGTAAAACTCCAAAACCACTAGTTGAATGCAATCTACACCATTTTGTTCTGTGCTATTTCCTATCACCTAGAAGATGGCTTACACATAGTGAGGGCTTGAAAGTTACAGGACAGGTGACTAGATCTTCAAGAAGACTAGAGTAAGTATCACCCTAAGCCACAATATGTGAACGACTGCCAGATTCACGTATATCATAATTATGACAGGAACATTACACTGTAATAATCAACATTTATTTACTGCTTTGTCTCCATTTCTATACTCTATACAGCAAAAGATTAAGTCTTCTTTATTTTATACCCCAGTGCGTACCATGTCATACAGGATTTCTAACACAAGAAGTGCCTGATCACTCCTTTTTAAGTAGCTAAGTAAAATCAGGAAAATCTGACCACAGTAATAGACTGTCTCAATGTTAAGAGTGTTCTCTTACCCTGCCAGACTGCTTTACTAATGCTTGGTCATGACACGGAGCAGGACACCGGTGACGGCACTTCTCCAAAACTTTGTTACAAGGTTGATGACACGGGGGACAAGGGCCAAAGTGACAGCGATGCTTTTCTTGACTTGTATGATGACAAGTTGGTGGTCGACTAAATCATAAATTTTTTTAAAATTATTGGTTATTAAACAATCACATCTAAAGTACAATTACTCACTTATATGCCTTCTAGTTTAATAAACAAAGAGCATACTGTGACAACAAGCACGTAACACAAAGAAAAAATGTAAAATTAAATACCAATGACATATATATATATTTTAATTGTAAGGCACCACAGTTTCACACTAACCTGCACAGCTCTTTGCACTTGGGTGGTCTTGTGGTACGTTCTCGACCACAGGGTACTGTCACCTTTGTCTTACCACAACTGCACTTCACATCTACAGTTTCTGGGCAAGGGTAGCAACTGCCTGCAAAAACAAACAAAAGATACTCAAAAAGAGGTTTTCTTAATAATAATAAAATCAATCTATTTGGGTTTTTCTTTCTTTGCACAATTGGATATTCTACAAGAAGAATTAAGAATGACAACAAAACAAACAAAAGCTACGCTGTCTGAAATCACAGATTATCAAGTGCACAGGAGGATCATGGAAATGCTAGCCAGGCTGCACCTAATGATTTGAGTTCTGATTACATGGTGAAGTTTATTTTGTAAAAATTCATCACAGTGGCTGCTGCCACTGTGGCCTAGAGGGTTAGACTGTAGACTTCAACACCCTCTCCCAAATGGGTGCCAGTTCATGAATTAGTTGCCTTACTTCATTCAGTCCTGCTCTGCCAATGTGGGCAAATCTGTGAAAACAATGTAAGACACCCAAGTACTTGGGCCTTGAACCCATAAGGAGACCTGGATCAAACACCTGGCTTCAACCCTAGCCCTGTCCATTGCAGCCATTCTTGGCATGAAATAAGTCTTCATCTCGGTCTTCCTTGGCCTTTTCTCTCTCTGTAACTCAGGCTTTCTAATTAGTAAATCTTATTTAAAAATTCACTACACTATAATTTTACGGTTTTTACACTTTTCTACATACACACTAGAACCTTAATAGCTAAAAATTTTTATTAAAATAATGTGTTCCAAACAAATTCAACATATTACTCATTCAAAACTACAATAAAAAATATATTTAAACTTTTGAAAAGTCTAACATTGACAATAAATAATCTTTTTTGCCTATTATCTCACCTACACAGTACACTATTTTCAGACAAATCCTCCAATAAAGAACAACTTCTCCCTGGTGACATGATGATGGTTATTGACATGTACAGTCAGTTTTCCATTACTTGTGTTCTATAAAAGACTAAATTATAAATTTTCATTTATGGTCATAATTTCAAATTTTTCTTTTAAATATTTTTTTAAAAACTGCTGGGTTTCAGCTTTTTGCTCCTTTGTTTTCGTTTCATGGAAATACATAGCAACACAATTACAGAAACCTTTTGCCACAGGCTATAAAAATTTCTATTTAACAGGATCTGAGATCTGAGACCATCTTAAAGGTTCTTCTCCAATTGAGTTTTCCCAAACAAGTTCATCAGAAAGGAAGTAATATGGAAGGTAGAAGAGTTTTCAACTGAGGAGCACTGAAGAGAGTGCTGCTTAGGTATCAGGACAAAGTGAAGTGCTGACAAGCATTTAACCCAATATATAGATTAATGATGAAAAACAGAAAACAGCCTCATTTAACAACCCTAGAATTAGATCAAAACAGTCCCCTGGAACAACACAAATTAAAAGAGAAAAAACATCATAAACAGAAATATAGCAAATACTATAATTCAGTAAGGTCTCATCTTGACAGTAATGTGAGACAAGTTATCATACCATTGTTTTATTTTGATCTTTCAAAAAATGTTACATGATCCAAGGTGATCAGCATATTAGCATCTACACTTACTAATATATTCAGCAATCCAAAGAATTTAATAAAAATCAACCTTTTTGTAACTCTAAACTTCAGAATCATTTTTAAAAACTAAATTTTCAGAAGAAACATTTTTTTCTAAATAGTGTTACTATTGATCAACAGAATTTATTACAGGTATAGTGTGACAAGTAAAACAGCTGTCTACATCAGGACTAATTAAAATGGCCTCAGTGATACAAAAAAAGCAGCATATATAAATGTAAGTAGAGTGACCAGTAGGTCAACAGCCAAAACGAACTCAACTGCAGTAATTCCAGAAGCACTAAAAGATGACTCTGACCTTAAAAAGAATTGTAAATCACATTTTCATGAAGTCATCATGAAAAGTTATCCTCTCCCTCTGAGTGATATAGCTATAATTTTGATTAGGAGACTATCTCAAATGATGAGCAGTGGTATGAGATGGTTATACACATACATAGAGAGATATAGATATAGATATAGATATAGATATAGATATAGATATATAGGCATATATGGTCTGAAGTTGTACAAAAAACATCCACATACTTTATAGCAGGGGAAATTTTTTTCAAGGGTAATAAGCTTCTTCTGAATCTAATTAAGCATGTTGAAAAAAGATACAAAAAATATCAAACTTGAATTTGAATTAACTTCTAGACTCAACTCTACAATTTGGAAGAAATGCAAAATGTGTTAAATATTATCATAGACACAAACACAGTCTCCGATCAGACTGAGAAATCAAATAAAGCAATCTGGTTTCTTTAACAAATAAATCATGGAAAAACAAGGGAAATTACAGTTTAAGACTTGAGACAGATCAATAGGTGGCAAGTTGTCAATCTGTTTCTGAGTCATACAAACTGAGGTAAAAATGAAGATACCTCTGAGACAACAAGAAAACATGAGACTTGTTGATATGAAGAAATATGTTAACTATTTTTCATTTAAGAAACAGTCTTTCACAAATACTGAAACTCTTACAAGCTTTGCTTCCAAATATTATGAGAAAGAATTTTCAGTACTTCTCCACAAGGTATGTCTGCACTAGCCTTTTGCCTGACACTCTGAATTGTGGTAAGAATGTTCTTTTCTGCTTCTAATTAAATTTTTGTCAAATGAAGGTGTTGAATCTTATCAATCACTTTACACATTCTCCCTTTAATTCATTCTGTTAAAAATCACATGATGAAATTATCTAAAGTTAAAATAGACACACATTACTGAAATAAACCTAACTTCCAAATGACATATTAATACCGGATATCTGAATCTGAGAAGCTTCAATTTTAACACTTGTACAAATGAGCTGATCAGCCAGAATGGATTATAATTTTCTCCTATTTCTTTGTCACATGGTTTTAAAAGCTGAAAATTTTACACCCTAAACAAACTAAACTTTTACATACCCTATAAATATTTGCTAGAAGTTAGTAAAAAATGAACTAGGTCTGACGTTTTCTTTCAAAATTTTGAACTATTGACTCAGTTTTTTTAGCAGTCAAATAATTTTCCCATTTCCTAAATAAAGGCCAATGATTTACAGGGTTCCAAGGTCCTAAAAATCCTTTATCTTCTTTATGTCACCATCAGCCTGACCTACTATCTTCCATTTTTCCCTTTGTGCACACTACTTTGCATCACTGCTTCTTTCCTGGAATACTCCCCGCCCCCTCCACATTCATGTGGCTTAATCCTCTATTTATTCAGGTCTCCTCCTCAAAATCACCTTTTCCAAGTTCTCCCTGGTCACAGTGTATAAAACAGCTACTCCATCCCTATCATCATGCTTGTATTTTTACTCTAGCATTCTTTTAATCCTTGTCACTATCCAATATCTCCACATTAATGTAATTGTATTTGCCACACAGGGAAGAGTCAAATAAGATTCTTAAAAAGCAGTAATTTTGTCAATGTTGTTTAGTCTTACAATTTCAGCTTCTAGTACTTGGCAAATAATAAAAAATATCTATTTATGACTTAGGATACAATTCTCAAAATGTAGTCTAGGAACCACATAAGTCCCTTAGACCCAGCCAAGGAGACTGCAACAGGACTCCTATACATGGAATTTTAAACAAGTTAGTGACAAGGGATATCATAACAGAATAAATGCAGAAACAGACATATGAAACAAGGTATTAAAAACAAAAACATAAAACTATCATTTCACTTTACGAAATACACTTGGCTTTACCAAAAATCATGTTATTTATATTAGCATGTAATGGTTTACTATTGCTATTTTAGAACAAAATAATAAATACGACATTTTAATGTGAAATACAATAAAGTCAATAAATGAAATCCACATTAATAAAAGCTTTTTGTTTCCAAAAAATAAAGGGTTCCTCAGACAAAAAATGTTTGGGAACCACTGGCGTTGATATATCTAATATCTCACTATGCTTAATTCCAAAGAAACATAAAATTTACTATAATACTGAAAAATCTCTATCTTAATTAAGTTTTAAAAACCCATAGGGAAGGTCAGGAGGAAGTGAAGAAACAGTAACTCAGGGCTAGGGAAGCACAATACTTCTTATATTTGGAAGATCTGGATTCAAACATTTACACTGCTCTCCTGAACATTTGCCCAAGTGAACCCTCAGCAGCTTCCATCTCTTTGTCCACAACAAAAGAACATTGGCAGTTCTCATTTTTTCTCAACATTCTTAAGAGCTCAAGTAAGATAGAGAATGTGACTATTGCTTATTAATTAGAAAGTTTCATGTAAACACAAACAGAAAATTAGAGCCATTGTTAAATTTTACCTCTGTGGCAGACAGATGGACACTTATGGTTTCTACATCCTAAAGTCCGTCCGCAGTTTTGATCACAAGGTGGACAGTTTCCAGGGCAACACTGAAGAGAAAGCAATATATAAAAAATGGGTAATTTGAAAGCTCATGCATCATACGGATATCTTTACTAGCTATCACAAAACTTATGGGAAGTAAAAGATATTTCTTTATGCTTTAAGAATGAACGTATTCAAGAGTATCAAACTTCTGTTAAGTAAATATATTATTATTAAGAAATTAAGTAATCAAAAGGACAATGATCTAGTTCAATTAAAGCCATACCAAATACTTTTCCTCTTCAGTTAATTAGTCTATGACTCAAAAAAATATTTGCATCAAATAATTTCATTTCTTTATCTATGTTGCAGGGGTGGGGAACATTTCTCCTAAAGGTCAAATAAGGTCCATGAAATCCCCTGGCCTAGTCCTACCATCCCATGTGCAGGCAGGGCTCAAACTGCAATAAATCTATAGCTGGTTAATTTTTAAGTGGACAATGAGGTCATTAATGCCCAAATGGCCTCTGGCAGAAAAAAAAAGTTTCCCACACCTGACAGACTGACAATATTTTAGACCATTAGTTGGCTGTTTCCTAAATTTAATAAACATAAAATCAGGAATGGGCACTTAGCCTACTAATTAAAACGCCAGCTGGTTCATCCACATGCCACATTGGAGTACTTGAGTTCAATTCCAGCTCAGCTCCAGATTCCAATTTCCTGCTAATGAAGCCCTAAGGACAGCAGGTGCTGGCTCAAGCAGCTGGGCCACTGCCACCTTCATGGCAGATCTGAACTGACTTCCCAGGTCACAGATCTGGACTAGTCAAAACCAAGTAGTTGCAGGTGTATGCAGCGTGATTCCAGAATGAGAATTCTCCCAAATTCTCTCTTCATCATTCACATAAATTGAGCAAATTAAAAACAAAATAAAATCACCTTAATGTATAAATTTGCTTGGCAGTTAACTTTAAGCTGTTGGAGAAGAGATAAATTATCCTTCCTTATTTTATTACTTTCCAGATTTCCAATCTGTGAGAAAACTGTGATCTGTTCTAGTTTTTCATTCACAAATACCCAGTAACTACTTAAAAGTCTATATTGCTTCCTTATTCCTTTTCTGATGCCTCACATTCCTATACTTTGGAGTAGAAATAATGTTCACAATTATCTTAAAGGAATTCAGGATTATAATTTACGTAAGTATTAGTTTCAGTATATAAAACAGCTCAAAATAAAATACATACTACTAAAATCAATCAAAATTCAAAATTGCTCATATAATTGGAGAAACATTTCTCAAGTAATACTTGGTGACTATCACTTTGCCAGAGCAAGGAGGGAAAAGGTTATGTGCTCAATGAAGAGAATAAGTAAAGATACTTCTTTTTCAGGTTGTGATGGAGTAACAACGACTGCATTTACCTCTATGTATCAAACAACTGAAAAACCAGACAAAAGATAAAATCTACAGCTTTCAAACAGGGAATAAGGCAGCACAGGAAAGTAATCCCTAAGAGACAGGAACTAAATCAGGTGCCCGGAATTGGTATCGATTTATACATGAAGAATCCCAGGCTGCAACACAAAAAGAAAGATCACATTCAGAATCTGGCTGTTTCACCAAGCCGAGGAGACAAAATTAATAGTTGAGAGGGGCCGATGCGGCTACAATTTGTGCCAAGGAAATAATAAATAGTACAAAAAAGCTCCAGAGAACTCCAGAAGGGATCCCTTAGGTCTTTGGGTGAGCCCTGATCTGTGCATGTGTGAGAAACAACCAGCAGGAGGAGAAAGCACTGTTTTCACAGATTACACAGGGTTAGGAATACTCACTTCCTCACAGCCAGAACACTTGATTCAGTTTACTCAATAAGTCAGAGTTACTGTCTCAGTACAGGGAGCCAAATGAGCCCTAGGCAAAGGAGTACTCTGGTTTACACCTAACACTTAACCAAGTCTCAAGTACACCAAGTGAATTCTAAGTAACTTAACTCTGCCCCAGAACAAACCTGAAAAATATGTAACAGAACACAGAACAAAACAAAAGGGGCACCAAAAAAAAAGGTAAAGTATAATGTCTGGAACCAATTAGAAATGTCTCAGAAAGCCAAAAAATAATATAACAGAAAGCAATAGCAAAACCAAGGCTCCCAGCTTTGTCCTATCCCAGCCACAGTGGTGTCAGGCATCTGTGGGGAACAAAGCAGCAGATGAAGGCTTTCTCTCTCTGTCCCTTCCTTCCATGAAGTCTGCCTTGCAAATAAGTTAAAAAGCCTTATAAAAATCCTTCAGGTAGAAAACAAAACCAAATCTACAGAAAAGAATTGTGCATCACAAAGTAAGTATAATGATAAAAATCAAACAACACTTACTATTTCTTTTCAAACTCTTGAAAAAAGTATTTAAAGCAAAAATTAAAATATCGCATTTGGGACTTTAAAAAAATACACAGAATAAAAAGTATGAGAATTATATATTTTACTTCTGGAATAAAAACATTATTTTAAATAAACTGTTGTGAGATTCTTAGAGAATACAGAGACTAATGAAGTGGTTCACACCAAAAAGGGGCAATGGAAATAGTTAATAAGCAAATAAAGTAAACAAATGAAAAAAAAAGGAAAATGATATGCTGTGCTGTTAACACTAAGAGAGGGGAAAAATAACCCTGATCTTACTACCAAAGACACATATTTCATAATAACAACAACAAAAATCTCAATTACAAATCCGCACACTCAATAAAACAGTAAGCCAAGCATCTGTTAAGTTAAATTCTAAATAGGCATTAAATCCCTGCCACCACAGAAACCATTACTCAAAAACTGCTAGTGATGAGTTTAAAGTCAGGGAACAGAAGCAGCACACAAAGCAAAGTGAGAACATTACGTACGAGATAGAAGAGACTCTGTCGTTAAAAACATGCATAGGTAGGATTCGGCACCAATACAAATAACTAAAGCCAATCAAAAATATTTATTAATACTTCGTATGGACAGCAAAGGCTACTCCTGCACATTTGAGTAACAAAGCAAGGCAGTGTTTCTCACAGGCCCAAAAATGAGAAATTCCTATTTAAATTAAAACTTCCCAAGCTGACTACATATACCTTTCTCCTACACTGGTGCTTCTGACAATCACGCATCTTCACACACTTGGTTTCACACAGATAAGATTTATGACACGGCATTCTTTTTGTATGCTTTCCACAGCGACAATGCTTTTCCACTTCCTGGAAGAATAAGAAAAATTCTATTAAAAATTATTTATTTTTTTTACTACACTGTAATTGTAAGGGTAACTACAATAGTAACTTTATTTGTCAAATATATTAGAAAAAGAGAGAGGCAGAGACAGGCAGTACTCCCACCCGCTGTGGTACAGGTCTCCTCAATGACCCCTGCCTTCCAGGTCTGCATGGGCAGGAGTTGCAGTCAGGGGCCAGACAGGAATCAAGTCCAGGCACATGCCAACACTGTGCCCACCAGGCTAAACGCTGCTCCACCCAAAACTTTAAACAGCAAATCTCTGTGGAAGGCATTTCTGCAGCCAAACCAGAATTTCCTAAAAGTTACATCTAGCCTTAATAACACAACAACTCTGCATGTCTTATTTGCATAAAGAACAAAACTGGATTATTCAAGACGCTTGTTGATCTGGGAGTACAGACAAAACCAAATTGACAAATACAAATCTCAAGTCCAGTCCTTTTTTTTTTCTTTCAATCTTCAGCAAGCCTACCATGTCACTACTCTGAATGTCGTCTGGAAACAAGCAATCCCACACTGACCAAAACACACATTCAACAAAGAGCACTCAAACTTCACTCAAACAGAAACAAACAAAAGGTAATTATTAGGTTTGACTGTTGGCATACTCTTCTTAATAAACGTTAGGTCATTGAACTCAAACAGGTCATGATACAGATTACAAGACAGCATGTAAGGGAAAACAGTTACAGGACAATCCCAGTTGATATAATAGGATGTGTAGTTTACAAAAGGAATTATTATAGGAGATGACTAACTTGTCTACATGTTTCACAAGGACCTCGGTGACAACGCTGCGAACATCTATGGATTCCACATTCAAGTACTTTGTCACAACTGTCTCCACAAGTTGGGACATCTTCTGTACAAGGCAAAGAAAACTCTGAAGGAAAGCAAAAAGTCAACATTAATAAGCTAACATTATTACACAGCATTAAAAAACAGCCATGCTGCTTAGTCTCCATAAAAAATGGCAGTCCTTTGTACTAGGCATTGTTATGTCCAAAGAATTATTGGAAAAAATAACTTAAATGAAAATTTTCATGAGACTCCTCTATCTGTGAAGCTTATTCTTTTTCAAAAGAAATTTGACACATGAAAAGTTATTCTCCTCAAGAAATGCATTTCTATGGGCCACTTCAAAAACATTTATCTGAACAAATCAGGAAGATTATGTGAACTTCTATAAAAAATTTCCATGAAATACAAAATTATTTCTAATTACCTTTAACCTAGAGAAAAACTTCAGACTTTAAAATATTATGAAACCCAGTTTTAAAATAAACATGCCATGACAAGTCTTAGAATTCACGTTACAAACACACGCTTTATTATCTGCTGAGATAGCCTCCCCACTGTCAACACTGGCCAGCACAGTGGCACATCTGGTACAAATGATGAACCTACACGTCATCATCCAGAGATGACGACTCATGTTCTTCACGATGCACATTCTACGAGTCCAGAGAAACAAATAGCAACATATAACTACCAGTACAGTATCATACAGCGTGGTCTGTCATAGCAAACACTGATCTTTTTTCTATCTTCATGGTGTAGCATATTCCAGAACAAGGGCCTACAGTTGGAGTCCTAGTACAACAGCTTTTTCTTATTGACTTCCTTCCATTTAAAGACAGACATTTATGTTGCTGCCACATCTTTGCACGGCTTGACAGCTCACTTCCTTAAAACAAACAAACAAAAAGTCTTACTTGATTTCTGACATGGACAGGACCTTTTGCCAGATCGAGGACATTCTCCACAAGCACCAACGTGGCAAACCCGCTCACAGGTATGATTAGCACATGGCAGTGTTTTTCCACAAACCTGAAATAAAAGGCAATTTGCACTAACAAGAAGTCTAAAAGGTAACAAAAACTTTGTATAAGGTATTTCCAATCACAAAGGTCTTATAATACCCATATTACTAAACTTCATACCTTACATGCAAGGGTACTTCAGAAACTTTGTGGGCTGGGGCCAGCACCACAGTGTCACTGCACTCATATTCTATATGAGTACTGGTTAGTGTCCTGGCTGCTCCACTTCTGATCCAGCTACCTGCTAATGGTCTGCGAAAGTAGCAGAGGATGGCCAACCCTTTGGGTTCCTGTATCAATATGCAAGACCCAGAAGAAGCTCCTGGCTCTCGGGTTTGAATTGGCTCAGCTCTAGTCATTACAACCATCTGGGGATGGAAGATCTCTCTCTCCTCTGTTATTCTGTCTTTTAAAAAATAAAATAAATACTTATTTGAAAGGCAGAAAGAGAAATCTTTCATCTGCTGCTTTATTTCCCCAAAGGGCTGCAATGGCTAAAGCTGGGTCAGGTTCAAGGAGTCAGGAATTCCATCTGGGTTTGCCAGTTGGGTGGCAGGGCCCACATGGTTGGACTATCTTCTGCGCCTTCCCAGGAGAATCAGCAGAAAGTAATGGGAAGTACAAAAGCCAAGGTACTAACATCATAATTTGTGGCCTAACAATATTCACCCAATACTTACTCCTAAACTTATCTTTTAAATTTCATTTTCTATGAATTCTGAAGTTTGTGAACATGAAGTCCTTTGTAGGTATCACATATATGTACACACATATGTATAGACACATGTATGTATACCCACACACTTAATATGCACTAAAGAGTAAATTTTAAAAACAAAATAAAGGAAACAAAGTAAATACAGTTTTGTATAGCCATTCACCAAAGACTTCCAAATTGCAATAAAACCCTGCCAATTATAAGACAAGCAACCTACAAAGCCAATCTTACTTTTTCAACTGCATTAACTCAAGAAGCAAAGATGCAAAGGAGAGAAAATTAGCAAAAGCACTGACTGCAAAATTCAACCATTAGGTGTTAATTTTGGAAACAGTTTCTAACAAGTAAAACTTTTAAATTAGAAAGTTAGTTTCCTAAGAAATGACACACCTCATCTGAGCTGACAGTCTGCCTCATCTTTTATTCAAGTAACCAAATTTCTAGTTGTTTACATTTTCTATATTTAATATTCACCATCGCTCAAACTATAAACGCACTTACTTGATCACACTGCCACTGAGGGCTTGCACAACTTCTTTCAGCTACTTTTTTGCCACAAACGCACCTCTGTTTACTAACTCTTGGACACGGTGGACAACTTCCTAAAATCAAAATGATTAAAAAAAAAATAAACAGAAACATTACAGAGACAATAGATTTCTGCTCAAAGTTTAGACACCCTACCCAGAATGGCACCTTACCTGCATGACAAGGATGTTCACATTTATGTTGTCCACAAAGCAACTTCTGCCCACATAGCTGCTGGCAGGACCACTCCTTGGTACTGCACCTGCGAGGGATGGGTTTTGCCTTCTTACAGTAACAAGTAGTCGTTACCATCTTTGGACAAGGAGGACAAGGACCTAAATTCAATGAGACAAGAATTCAGAAGTCAAAAATCAAAAATTTTAATTTCTATATCTACCAGCAATTTCTATAGCTTCATATACTGAGCATTTCAACACATAACCCCTTTCAATATTTTCTTATTGAAAACTTAAAACTCTAAAATCAGCTCTTACAATTTTTCACTTCCATATATATAAGCAAGCACAAACAATTTAGATGTGATCTGTAACTCACCCGGATGACAGAGGAGCAAACACTTATGGCCACAAGGAGGTTTGAATTCTCGCTCGCACACTTGGCCGCAGGAATGAGGCACCAGCCAAGGGTCTAAAGGTGGATCCTCCACTTTTCCACAGTAACAATAATACCTACTAGGAGTTTCTGAGCGCTTGTATTCAAACCTGCATTTTGGGCTATTAAAAAAATGAAATTACTAAGTTAATTTTATGTTTAAAAGTAACAGGAAATACAGAAAAATAAGTAGACTTAGAAGCACATATAGTATGTTCAATGAAGTCTGTTAAGGAACTCTATATTAGCAAGCAACCAAATCGTTTTCAATCTTCTAGAACAGCTTAGCATAATATAATTTCTTAATGTGAATGGATCTGTTTCACACCCACACTCCAAAACATAGCAGCCAGCAGTCACATGTACCTAGCAAGCACCTGGAACATGGTGAGTGGTTGTAACTAAGGAAGGAACAGATTTTTTATTTTATAACATTCAAAAATTTAAAAAGCCAAATGTGGTTAGTTGCTGCACATACTTAGGATACTTCACAATTCTGAACACCTGAATAGACCCCAACCTGTGAAAGCTACAGAAATACTTGCTGCAGCTGAAAGACTTTTAATCTACAACATAAATAAATTTTGGTACTGGAAGAGTTAACCTGCAGTTCTAATAAAAACTCACTTGAAGCTCAAGCCAAATAATTTCACTGTCAATAAATGTTGGATTCTTTATCTTCCCAAATGAGTATAGCTAGTATTCTACACAACACTTCACGATTTCTTTGATACCATACACAACATATTTTCAACATCCTGACAACTAAAACCACATCAATATGTTGTCCAGAAACCACGCAGATATTCAAAACAAGTAAAAGATCTTCATGCTTACAATTAAAATAACCAAATGTCATTTCTTATCTGTAGTAAATAGTTGGTATTTTGTTTTAAAAGTTAAAATTTCTTTTACTAACAGGAAAAACTCCACCAGTCCTTTTAGCTACTGTGGAGGGAAATAACGCATCTAATCAACTGAGCCTTGGCTGCTAACAAGGAACTCAGGGCACCTTCATGAGCCCATCCGCACTGAACCAACAGTTCTCCTGATAGCAGTAGTGTAAATATATGAATTTTTTAAAGATAACGTAATGCCAACAATAAAATGTTGGCTTGTGCTATGTATTTTTCATAAATAAGCCATATCATATAGTAGGAATATCTATGTTAATTTTCAGTTTCCACAAAACACCTAATTTAAAACCATTATTTTAGCTCTGTCTTCACAAGGATTAAACAAAAGGGAGTTTTCAAAACTCATTGGAGTAATTTATTTTCTTTTAAAGTATGAATATAGGGGTCAGGTGCTGTAGCCTAGTGGCCAAAGTCCTAGTCTTGGCTGTGCTGGGATCCCACATGGGTGCTGGTTCTAATTCCAGCAGCCTCACTTCCCATCCAGCTCCCGGCTTGTGACCTGAAAAAGCAGGAGAGGATGACCCAAAGACTTGGGATCCTGCACCCACACGGGAGACCCAGAAGAGGCTCCTGACTCCTGGCATCAGATCAGTGCAGCTCCAGCCATTGCTGTCACTTGGGGAGTGAATTAGCAGAGGGAAGATCGTCCTGTTTCTCTTCTCTCTGTATATCTGACTTTCTAATAAAAAGATAAAATAAATCTTTAAAAAAAAAAGAATAACAAAGTCCCTTAAAAGGATAATTAAGAAACTGCTCTGCAGGGAGAAAAATTAACTCTGAATGATTTACTAGTCATTTAAGGAGCAAGTAATTATAAAAATTGAACACCAAACATGAAATTGCCAAAAGTAACTTACAATAATAATTTGTATTTCCTGTACAACTATAACCCAATTAATTAGAAAAAAGTTACCAAGGCCAGGGATAATCTCGCTTTCCAAAATCATCATCCGTCAAAGATGAAACGAGAAATTCGCTGTCTTTGGCCCACTTTTGGATACAAGGCATATGAAATATACAGAAACATCCTGAACAGCTCCAAACCTATGACACAGATGGCAGAAATAAATATATATATTATTTTGTTAATTTCACAATACTGTAAAATGAGCATCACACTAAAGTAGATTCAAAACCTACGTATAGATTAAAAATAAGACTTTCCTGTGAATATAATGAAAAAAAATGTTCTTGATAAAAGAGTACTTAAAAAAGAGTACTTAAAAATAGACCACTAGCATATACCATGATTGATATGTAATTTTCCAGTTTTTCATTATAAACATTTATCCTTACCAAATACATTCATATAATATGTTATTTATAAATGTAAGATATAATTGATACACCTTAGTTTAATTTCACATTTTTATAGTTCTTTCCAACTATAAATAACAATGCAAGGAAACCCTGAAACACACACATGTACACAGATCTCTATATTGACCTTCTGTTATATAAAGCTTACTCATCTAGTGCTCAATTCTGTAAATGGTGTGAGCAAAACTAAGCTGATAATGGAAAAATTATATAACTGAAAAAGATTAAGTAATGACACTAAATTAATTTTAAGACCTGCTGATATTTTGATGTGACAAAAAATCCCTTCTTTTTCCTTATTTTACAAACACTTGATGAAATGTGTATTACATTGCACAAACTAGCCAACATCATCCAAAAAAAAAAAAAAACCAGCAAGTGAATTTCTTAGTTGGAGCTTTTCCTAAAGCAGCACTTGAGCTACAACCCAGGTGCGACACCCAGGGGACCAGAGGGCAGAAGAGGAAATGGCTACACTGTTGAGCTGATTCATGGGCAGCAGGCTCAACTCTGCAGGGTGTCCTCTGAAGAACCACGTACAACCTGCTCGGGATGGCCTTAGCACCACTCTCCCAAAGAAAAGGACGAGACATTCACCACCAATTTCCACCAATTGCTCAGCATGGACTGTGTCCCACGGGACACCTACTCCCTACACACTGCTTCTGCACATCGATGTAGTGGCTAGGTTATTTCTCAAAGAAAAAACGCTGAGATGAAAAGACAAAAGCTCACATGTACAAGCGTCTAAAGATGCTGTCTGCACAGGGACACTATTCACACGCACTCAAGCAGAGCAGGCCGACCAACGTCACCTGAGAACCAAGCGCACTCGTCTCTCTTCTATGCTATCCGACCTGAGCACACTCCACACTCATCTGTCCCGATTTTCCTTATGAGGCAAAGCACCTTTAACTACAGCGGATTAATCTAGGGTCTGTAAGCTCGAGCTATCCTACGTCACTCTCCTTGATTGCTCCTTTACTACTTTTCTTCACAGATTACTTCACCACCAGGCCATACCTCCTCTAAGGACAGGAGTTATGTCTAAGTCTTTCTCCCCTACTGACCTTTGCCACTTCCCATGATGCCTTCAAAGCAGGACAAGTTGACTAGTTAATGACACTGTCAAATGCTTCCTTCAAGGCAGGGACAGTAGTACCTTTTTTTCAGGCCCAAAGAAAGTAAAAATGTGGTACACTTTAATGCTTCACATTTGGGGGACTCTCAAAGGCACAGACACTAAAAAGGCTTTATCAAAATGGCATGTATACTAAAAGTGGTGATTTTTTTTAGATATTAATAATCCAAAAAACACTGCAGGCTCATTTAGAGTTAACTTTTTTTAAAATCAGTTGCAGAATAGAGGGCCCAGTGTGGTAGTCTAGCAGCTAAAGTCCTCGCCTTGAATGCGCCAAGATCAAATATAGGTGTCGGTTCTAATCCCGGCAGCTCCAGTTCCCATCCCGCTCCCTGCTTGTGGCGTGGGAAAACAGTCGAGAATAGCTCAAAGCCTTGGGACCCTGCACCCATGTGGGAGAACCAGAAGAGCTCCTGGCTTCGAATCAGCTCAGCTTCAGCCACTGCAACTGCTTGGGGAGTGAATCAGTGGACAGAAGATCTTCCTCTCTGTCTCTCCTCTTCTCTATATATCTGACTTTGCAATAAAAATAAATCTTTTTAAAAAAAGGGGGTTTGAGCAGAACCCTTAATTTCAAAAAAAAAAAATCAGTTACAGAATAATCCATATACAAATATTCATAATCATATACAAGATACTCAAATGGGACATTTTGAATAAAAATATGCAAAATTAAGTAGTTAAGTATCATGAATATAATACAGGCAGTTTTAAGAGATACTAACATAGATAAGGACAAAAACTTACTGCTTGGTTTCTCTTTACTGAAGCGATACAAATCAAGCACGTCATTGCCCCTGCTTGAAAAGCATCATTTACATACTGCTTTGTCCGCTCTAACTCACGGGTATCTCCATCTGGAACGTTTACAAGTGAAAAATCTCATGTTAAGTAACATCTTACAACACAAACTTAAGAGTACTGATTCTGATTCTGCAAAATGTTTGCAAAAATGAATTTTTAAAGGCATAGGTTTATTTTGTTGCAAAAAATTCTGAAAGTAATGCAAGCACTTTCAAAATGAGCACTTTCTATGAACCCTTTTAAGACACCTCATAGCACTACCGCATGGTAATAACTATTTAGCAATAACAAGTTGCTGTACTTATAAGGTAGCTCTAACAAATACATATACAGTTCTAAATTGTGTCAATTTAGCATCTAACGTATATAAAATGGAATTTATGAATAAGATTAGGTTTTTGGCCCTGTGTGATGGCTTAATTGGCTAAAACTCTCCTTGCAAGCACCAGGATCCCATATGGAAGCTGGTTTACGTCCCAGCTGCCCTACTTCTAATCTAGTTCCCTGTTTATGACCCGGAAAAGTAACAGAGGATGGCCCATAGCCTTGGGACCCTGCACCCGCATGGGCCAAAGACTGAACAAATAAAAAGAGACCATTTTCTAAAAAATGATTTTTTTAAAAAGTTCTAGTAGAAAATCTCTACTAACCAAGCTCATGTTAAAATACACTACACATTACAGCAAACAGATGCACAGCATATGCTGCTGCACAGGAACTACTGCATATACTACGGCGTGTACCCACAGAGCCTGAGACCCTAACATATTGAAGAGTGTGACGCACAGCCCAGAGTCAAGTCAAAGACAAGTCAGCCTGCTCAAGCTTCAGCATCAAGGCTCTCAACCACTACATGTGCTTTCTTCCCCATCAGCAGGTTTAGAGTTGCAGTCCAATCTCTCTTGGACCACCTCTGCTTTTACACAGAAAATGCTGTCAACTCAACAGCAGTTCAAAAGTAAACAAGGTTAAAACCTGGCTCTACCAGGCCAGCACTGGGACATAGTAAGTTAAACCTCCTGCTACAGCACCAGCACCCCACATAGCAGCCATTTTGAGTCCCGGCTGCTTCATTTATGATGCACCTTCCTGCTTTGGCCTTGGAAAGCAGCAGAGGATGGCCCCAAGTCCTTGGCTGCCCCGCACCCACATGGGAGACCTGAGCTCTTGGCTCCTGGCTTCAGACTGACTGAGCTCTAGCCGTTGTGGCCACTTGGGGAGTGAACCAGCGATGGAAGATCGTTCTCTCTGTGTCTTCTTCTCTCAGTAACTCAGTCTTCCAAATAAAACTAAAACAAACCTTAAAATAAAAAAACTTAGTTCTACCACTTACTAATTATTTAAATCTAGGAAAGTTGCTTCTCTATAGAAATGTTTCCCACACATTTTATAGGTTCCCTAGTTCCAACATGACCCTAATCCAAGAAAATGAACAATGCAAGAGTATAAGCACAAACTACTACTATCAATACACATAAGGTGGTAAATATCTACAAACATATTAAAAATATTAATAGTACATGTGGAGGACAGTGCTGTGACACAGAGGGTTAAGCCTCTGCCAACAGTGCCAGCATCCCACATAGGTGCTTGTTTGAGACCAGCTTATTCCACTTCCCTTCCAGCTCCCTGCTAATGCGCTGGCCCCTGCATCTATTTGAGAGACCTGGAAGAAGCTACTGGCACTGCAATCATTTGAGGCTGTTTGGGGAGTGAACCAGCACATGGAAGGTCTCTCTCTGTAACTCTGCCTTTCAAAAAAAAAAAATCTTACAAGAAAAAATAGATACTAAAATTTAAAAATGGACTGAAGACATACTTAACATGAGAGAAAAGAGCAAAGCAAATGAAGACTAGACTAAAAAGAGTATCCAAGTTCCTATAGCCCTACCACACGCCACCAGGGACAGTGTGTCCTGGCGTGTCTTGGGGGGCCCTGGGATCCCCTCCCATCATTCCCTTGAAGGGCTCATTAAACACAGAACTCCTAGCCACGGAAGGGTCACTGCCATTCTGCTTGCTTTTCAACATGATTAGTATTGAACAACACGGAACTCAAATAGCAAAATGCAGAAAACTCCAACTCTATTATCATGACCGCATGCTCTTTCTTGAGATGCAAAAACTATTTCACATGGAGTTAAACTGCTATGAAAAAGTGTCAGGAACAGACATACGTCACCAACGTCAACATTTAAAGGCTCAGTACCTGTCTGAGTAGTGTATGTTACAAATGTATTAGCAACTATTTTTCCCTGTTTTCCTTCAAAATCTTCATCTCCTTCTTCTTCAGATGAAGAGCTAACATGTTCTTGAACAAGCTTTTTGGCTGCAGCTTGATTAGCCTTCTTGATCTCCTCAAACTTCTTCTGAGACATTTGCTCTGTTTGAAAAAAAACACAAATGGTTTGATTTCTGCACGACAAACTCTCAGAAAGCACCAATGATGCAGTCACACAACACTATAAACATGTCTGACAGCCTCCTTGGGAGCATTCTACCTCACTGTAATCCACAAGAAAGTCTCTCGAAATTTCTTACCGCACAAACAACGGACATACCACAAGAAAAGCTTTCGCTTGTGTAAGTGTCCTGTTAAATTCAGCAAACTGCTATACAAAGAGTGACTAACAAATCAGAAAAATACAAACAAAGGAATGAGAGGTATCAAAAAACTCCAAACGTTGGGGTATTCTACAAGATCTTGCCCACAGGGATACTGAAGAGGAACGAAAAGCTGTCAAAACTGGGGAATGGATTCTCCTCACACATCTTGGGTTCCCACCCACAGTACTTGCTGCTCACCAGCTACGCTGACAGTCTGCTTCCTACAAGGCTCAGGAACTTTACCTTTTATCACGGGCTTTTTGACATTTGTTTGTGATCACAACAAGGTAAGTTTATCTAACATCAATCTGCACAAAAGTTAACATGGAAAAAGCACTTTTACAAATTGATGCAAAACAAATGTCAAACAAGTTTTTGATTCATTCCTTCTCTAAGTACCGTCTGTACTTTTATCATTTTATTTGGTTAAAGGACAATGCAAAACTGAGTATCTCCTTTGAGGGTTCAAACTTCTTGAGAATAAGGACCATAGGAATATTCTACAAGAATGAAGTGTTAATCATCTCTTACACATGGCAACCAAAGTCTAAGAAAGGAAAGGAACCTTCTGAACTGATGATTTTATGAGTGTCCAAATTGAATTGCAAATTTATTAAACTCCTAATTTAAAAGACTCTTTATATTAAAAGATACTCACTCTTACTATTGAGTGTATGCATACTTAAAAACGCTTCATCAATGTTGTGGCATAGCTCACAAAGCCACAACCTGAGATGCCAGCATGCCTATGGGGTGCTGGTTCATGTCCCAGCTGCTTTATTTCCAACCCCACTTCCCAACAGCCTGTGAAAAGCAGCAGAAGATGGCCCGAGTGTCTGGACCCCTGCTCCCCATGCATGAGAGCCGGCTGAAGCTCCTGGCTTTAGCCTGGCCCAGCACTGAACACAGCAGCCATCTGAGATGTGAATGAGTGGATGAAAGAGCTCTCTCTTATCTCTCCCTCTCTGCAATTCTAACTTTTAAAATAAAGAAATCTTTGGAGGGGAAAAAAAAAATGTATTTCCCTGATGAAACATTTTCTTATTGTAACCAGTTTGGTTGGGGATTATCAATCAAAACAAGCAATTTCAAGTAAAACTGGAAGTAAACCTACACAGTACTTAGCTAGCAATCTGAGTACTGAAAGAAAGGTAATGTCAATATTACTGATTCGAAACTTCACTAAAAGGATGAGTCAGCAACCCATGAGTACTTGACATGTAAGATCGGGTAGGCACGGTAACTTTGCATACTAAGCCCCCATCTACAGTGTTGGCATCCCATGTGGGCCTTCGTTGAAGATCTGGCTGCTCCACTTGCAATCCTGCTCCCTGCTAACAATGTACCTGGCAGACAGGGAAGAAGCTCCAGGCTCCTTGCTTCCGCCTGGCCCAACCTGGGGAATTGCAGCCATTTGGGAGTAAAGCAACAGATGAAGACCTCTCGCCCTCTGTCTCTTCCCCCCTCTCTGTAACTCTGCCCTTTCAAACACATAAACATTTCTTTTAAAAAAAAAAAATACATATAAGACAAAAGGTTGAATTGGAAAGAAAATAATGAAAATATTCATAACCTGATAAACATGTATATTAACATCATCTTGAGAAAAATTAAGAGAACCTGACAAGGTTCTACCTGTTCATCCAAATATCAACTAGCAAATTCCTGCTTTACCTTGTCTACACACAAAATCCAAAAAGTGTACCAAAGCTGCTCGTATTTCTCCAAACTGCAGCATTCACCCAGCCACCTTCATACACTCGGCAGCTCCAAGCCAACAGACCACCCAACGAGTCTCAAGCCTAGGACAAAGCCGGCTTGGGAGCACGATTCTGCTTGTGGTCCCCCCCCCCCCAGAAAAACCTCCTAAAACATACAATCCCAACACAAAAACGCAATAGTTTCGCAGTTACCCCTGTGGCTCTCACGGGCTGTGGTGTGCACGTGTTCCAGAATCTTGGATGAAGGGGCAACACCACAGAAAAGAGAGACCCGCCAACCCCACCCACAGGGGCGAGGCACCAGCACCCGGTGCCACCAGGATATATACACCGGGCAATCAGGGAAAGCAGGCTGGGAGAGCTGGCCCGGCTGCTCCACTGCAGGACAGTGCCCGGCACGGGAGTGACCCAGGCGAGGTGACCTTAGTCCAGCACAACACTGCACTTGAACAAGAAAAAGTTGTCTGCCAGATCTTTCTGAGATTTTTTTTTTTCCAAACAAGCAAACGCTGGCCACCCCTTCAAACTGAAAGCCCTCCGGCCAACGTTAGGAACCAAGTCAGACCCGAGGGCCACAATTTACGACTCAGAGGAAGCAAGAGAGGGGCACTGTAATTTCACCAAGGTTAACAGACCCACTCAAAGAACGACAGACCTCTGTCTAGAAAACGGAAAGAAAGCAGTTGCCCGAAAGAGTGGAGGAGGGTCCGCCCCGCCCCCCGAGGATGAACGGGGGGCAGACACGACTGGAGCCCGGGGCCACAGCACCCAGGTGGGCTCGAGGACGGGCGCCGCGCTCACCGCCGCCCGCCGAGGTCTGCAGGGCTTCGGGTCCCGCGGGGCTCTGCCTGCTCCCGGCCGCCGCTCCTCCCGGGCTGCTGGCCGCACCGACGGCGCCCACCGACCCCTTCCCGCGGCCTCCTCCCGCACCGCCGAGAGGGACTCCATTGCCGGAGGCGGGGGCGGCAGGGGCCCATCCGCGGGCTCGGCCCCGGCCACCGGCCACCTGGCGCCAGGAAGCCTCCATCCCTGCAGGAGAGAAGGGGAGGGACAAGAAGAGCGTGAGGAGCCTGAGAGCCGAGGGGTTAGCGAGACCGAGGAGACGCCCGGTTGTGAAGGGGCCGAGCGAGGCGGGTCCCGGAAGGTCGCGGGCCTCTCCGTCCAGGAGGGCGCGTCCCACTCAAGCCGGGGTTGGGAGATGGACAGAGAAGGAAGAAGAGCAGGAAGGGTTAGGGACCGCGGGGGGCAAGGAGCATGCAGCACCGGAGAGAGCCAGCCTCCGGGAAGAAGGAAAGCGTCTCCTCAGCCTCAGTGGGAGGACGGAGCGACGCCAGCGCCCGACTGACCCTGAGGTGCCCGCGGGGCCAACTGCTGTAGCAATCCCCACGGAAAGCTACGTCTCCTTACCGACGACGCCCGCCCCCCCGCGACTACAACTCCCAGAAGCCCGCGCTCGGCGGCCCGAGGAACGCGTGGCAGCCCTGGCCGCTTCCCGATCCGGAAGCGAGAGAGTATCTGCAGCGCGTGCGCCAACCTGAGCCGACCTTTGAAAACTACGATTCCCGGCGTGCTCTGGGGCCCCAGAGGGGTGGGCTGACAGAAAAAGCTCACTTTAGAGAAATGGGCGGGTCGGGACGCGCCCGGGAGCCGAGCCCAGGTAGGCAGCTGTGTGTGTGAGAAAAGTGAAAACAGAGTTAGAGGAGGGTAATTGGAGAGCGAGGGAAAGCGCCCTCTTATTTTGCTAGAGCGGTGCAGAAAATAAATCTGAAGCCATCTTCAAGCCACGTCCCTGAAAATTTTGTTAAAATAACTGAGCCACCTTGGCTCACCTTTTTCACTAGGTGGAGTTTTCCAACAGATATAAATACGTAGATTTTAAAAATTCATTCTGATGCCCATCTGGAATTAAAAAAAAAATGGTTGCTGCTATCGCTCATATAATCCGTATGCAACTCTTCGGTTTATTTACTTCACCTACATTAAATATCTAATATTTAGGTGGAATGTATTAGGCATCATGCTTCCTTTAAAGTGTTTCACATAATAACTGCATTAGCTAATTGGGTACAAGAACCCCATTCGTTCTCCTCATTTTACAGCCCCAAAGTGCTGAGGTACAAAGCGAGGAAGCATTGGCGTTTGTTCGTGACGCTAGAAATTGATAAAGCAATCTGGTGCTCGGAACTGTGCTTATAACTTTTAACGTGAGAATGCTACAAGAACTTTGTTGGCTAGAAATGAAGAGGAGTGCAGCAACTCTCTTTAAAAAAAAGATTTACTTATATTAAAGGCAAACTTACAGACAGGAAGAAAGAAAGGAAGAGATCTTGCATTTAGTGGTTCACGGCCCAAATACCCAGGGCTGGACATCTCAGGCAGAGGCTAAGATAGCTGTGCCACAACACTGGCCCGTAGCACTCTCTTAACATTGTGCTTGTATATGCACTGTTGCTTTGTTGCTTTAAAACTTGAAAAAAAAAAAAAGATTTATTTATTTTTACTACAAAGTCAGTTACACAGAGAGGAGAAAAGACAGAGGGGAAGATCTTCCATCCGATGATTCACTCCCCAAGTGACTACAACGTCGGGAGCTGAGCTAATCTGAAGACGGGAGCGAGGAGCCTTCTCCGGGTCTCCCACACAGGTGCAGGGTCCCAAGGTGTTGGGCTGATCTCCTAGGCCACAAGCAGGGAGCTGGATAGGAAGCGGGGCTGCTGGGATTAGAACCAGTGCCCATATGGGATCCTGGTGCACCCAAGGCAAGGACTTCAGCTGCTAGGCTACAGCACTTGGTCCTGTTGCTTGAAAGCTTTAAAAGTTCACCTCATCTAAGGTTGGGTTTTTCCACAGTGATGTTTTCAGTTGTGGAAATGTACTGTTACAGTCTGTGAGCGAATACAGTGATCATCTCTGAGCAATGACCAGGAACTGCCGAGTGACTACTAATAAGGAAATCCTGTTTACAGCCGTGCCGTCTGTCAGAGATCTGAACAAGCATGCTGGTTAAATGTCATTGTCAAGCGCTGCATAGATCTTATATGAATCATACTTTGAAATACTGAACTGACACAACCAAACAATGGAAAGAGGAAAGAAGCACCATGAAAGGAAAAGGATAAAACAACTAATGTAAATTTACCACAAAAGCCAAAAAAGCTATCCTGCCATAGGTTGGGCAGAGAAGAATTCGAAAAATCAAATACTCAGATTGATTGATTTATCTAAGCAGATACCAGTGCATGGACCTTTGGAAACTGAGTCCTGTTTTGTTGTGTTGAGTAATGTTCAGTACTGAGGGATAGTAACATATGATGTGAAAGTGGGTATGACTTCTGAAAGGTGATGTGAGAAGGCGGGAAGAATACCTTTGTTCCTGCATGCCTCTTTCCTAGTGTCTGAAGTTTGAATGGGCTGATATGAGCTGAGTTACCCATTCGAGAGCATGATGTAAATGAGGCCAGACATGCTGAAGCAACCAGCAGGAAGCAGCTTGTTTGCGTGAGGGTTTCATCAAGCAAACTGTCATGGCAGTACTCGCCTGCCTTCCTCTGGACTATAGCATAAGAAACAAATGTAAAATCTCTCACTGTTCAATTATAATTCTTGGCTTTTACTATCTACTCTTATCTTGGATTATGAACCCATAGGGCATCTAAATGATCTAGTTTTGAAAGGCAAAGCAAGTTGATAACATTTCAATAATTTTTTTATTCTAGACCTGCAATCAGATTACATTAAAAATATTCCAGAGAAAATGAGATTCCTGCCCAGTGAAGAGTTACTCTCTACCAATTGACAACTAATAGAAGTGATAAACGTTGACTCCTGTGAGGTCTTCAAAGTTAACTGCATATCACTTTGTCAGATATTACTCGCATGATTTCTGCAGTGGTTAACCTAATCTTCAAAGATCTTTTCCAGGTTCATGATTGGATTGTTCAATTGAGTTTAGTTTTTGTGGGATTTACATCATAACTAGGAAGCTAAAAACATGACCGTTCCTAAGATGGCCTGGCAGTGATTGTGCTTTCTTCTGGTAGAAAAACAAATCTGAGAAATCCTTGTTCTGAGTAAATTCGGCGATGTTGTAAACATGGTTTCCATTTGCCTGTGATCTAACAAAGGGCTATTTCTCTGTATGTATTGTAGGAACATCTTTGGAAAGCTTGAATAGAAACCCCTGCTAGTGAGGCTGACATTCAGACATCCCCTTAGAAGAACAGGACCAGCTAAAAGCAAGACAATTTGGTAGTAGGTTATACTATCAAGAAATAAAAGGCAACTACTCCAAATAAGGGCTTTCATTTCTCCTAACAACACTATTACCACTATTGGCCTGACGTTTTATATGCAGATACTTCTAGAAATTCCATTGCTGTGTTTTTCATCCCATCTCATGTCACAGTTTTTCTCCTCCCCTGCCTGGGTTACATTGAATTTTTTTTTTAACCTTTTAAACAATGTTACGTCCCATTTGCTGGAAGAGTGGTATTTTTAATTGTCATTACTCCCCATTACTTAATCATGTAATCAATTTAGTGGTCTGTAACAGCATTTTCAAAAGGAACTAAAATGAAAACATAGAAAATTCTATAGTGCATGGCATGACATATAAAGGTGGAGATTCTTTTTGTAAAGGCCTTGTTATCGCTGTGCACAATAAACAGTGCATTTTTGCTTTATACTTACGAATTAACACATAGTTTAGGTCATAATTCAGGAAGCTGGGGTAAGATTGTTCTAGAAAGAGTTCCCTCCTGGTTATTACACATGTTTTTGGTTCAGAATCAGTTAAGCCCTGGCAGAGCAGCTTTCCTGGAGTTTCATATCATAGCACCTGCTGTATGTCTTAAAACTATAGCACACAAAGGAAAGCCCCAAGAGTAAAGCAAATGTAGTCGTAACTGCATCACTCCGGGTGTATCCCCCAATGTCACGGTAGTATTAGAAGAGTTTTCTAATGTGAGATTTGAAATTGTTGTTGTGGTTGTTATCAAAGATAGATCTGTAGCTCCCGAGAGAACTTTGTAGGGGCCAGGGCTGTACTGCAGCGCATAAAACCTGCATTGCCACTTGAAGTCCCAGCTACCCCAGCTCCCTGCTAATAGCCTGGAAAATGCAGTGGAGGATGGCACAAGTGTGTGTGCCTCTGCCACTCAAGTAGGTGGGCAGGAAGATGCTTCTGGGTCCTGTCTTCAGCCATTGCAGCTTATCAGGAGAGTGAACCAAGGATGGAAGATCTCTCTCTTTCTCTCTCTCTCTCTCTCTCTCTGTGCAACTGATTTTCCAACAAATAAATACATCTTCAAATGAAAGAGAAAGAGGCTCAAAATTTTTGCCAATGAATGAGCTGCGATGGACTTATTACATTTATTTTTTTATTTTTTTATTGCATTTCATTTTATAACATCATTTCATAGACTCTGGTGTTCCCCTATCCCTTCCCTGTGCCCTACCCCCATGGTGGATTGCTCCACCTTATTGCAGTATTACAGTTCAAATCTAGTCTTGTTTCTTTCATTGTAAGCATGTGCCATGCATAGAGGATGGACTTATTACATTTAAAAAGGGGTGGAAAAGTTGTAGTTCTATCTCCAAGGACTCTACTAATTGGGACCATCCAGGCCTGCTGAGGTCTTGGCCGCACCTTCAGGTGGACAGCACAGCATTGCCCATTCATTTCCTAACCAATTAAGAGACCACCAATGGGAAACATCTTATCTGTAGGTTCCTGCCCAACAAGGAGGGGTCAGGGAATGCTTAAAATCCCAAGACTTGTCCAAAGACCCTTTTGGCGTCTCTCTCCCTCCTCTTTCGAGAGGCACCCCACCTCCCAGCTTTCTCTCTGGAGGTGCTTTCTCTAACTCTGCTCACCTGGTCTCTTTGCAAATAAATTTTTCTGTCTGCAACAGATTCCTGGCTTTTCATTTGTATACTAAGCTGAGGAAAGAACCCACCAGACATTTCTGGTAACACTAATAGACAAATGTTCATCCTTTCAGTTCCACAGGTGGCTTTCTCATGCTTTCTGCAGACACTAAGCAATGAAGCCCCTACAGGAGGTCATCGAACACCATGGACTTTGGTGCCACACAATCCTGAAGCCTTGTGACAAACCCAGGAAGCAGATCTCTGGCTCTCTGAACAACTAACCCAAGTTGTTGGACCAAATGCAATTGGCTGGAGCACAATCCAGATAAAACAAAAATGAGCCTAGTTGGAAAGAAGAGGAATTGGCAATCTGACAAGAAATCCAATATCAACTCTTTTTATGGGCCAGCACTGTCAGGCTGGTGAGTAATTTTTGTGGTGAAATGCTATTTTCAGATTCCCATGGGATGCAATGGTGAAAAATGCATTCTTTTACCTCCAGCTAGTCAGGAAACCAAGAGCCAGACATGAGCTGTAATTCTAGAAAGCATCGTCTCAAATGTACTCAATCTGCATTCCTACCAGGTTAAGTAGAAACATGAAGATAGCAGGCATGTTATCACCAACAAGCCCTTAAAGCACTCAACTCGGGCCAAGCAAAATGCAATCAAATACAGTCTCGCGGCAAAGCGAACATGAGACAAAGGGGCACAGTCCAGTATTGTCAATACACTAAGCTGTGCACATTTATGCTACAATTGGCTGCTATTTCTTCCTCCACTTCTGAAGGAATGTGGGCATCTGAAAAGCCCTGGGGAGGACGCATGAGTCTGTGCCCAGCCTTCTATAGTTTTAACATCTACACTCAGTTGACTCAGGTGGCTGAGAAAGCTGTCAGGCAGCACTGACAGGGGGAAGGCCTTCCCACCCTCTCACCCTTCCTGCACACCTCCCCCCAAGAAGTTACCACTGCCTTGATTTCTGGCATCTATCACTTGATAATTCCAAAGAAAATGTTGTCCTTATCAGGCTCACTTCCACTTCTGTTCAAACAGAACAATATTTTCCAAAATTTTTAAAGCACTGATCTTTCTGAAAGCTAAAACTGCTCCGTTCCCCATATTCTGCCTTTCTTCAACATGCCTTACATACTGGCAAAAGTTTTCTTGATATTAAACTTACTCCTTGTGAACAAATGTTTAAATGCTTCCATGCATCTTGCTATTTATCCATTAAATTCACATTTTAAATTGATTAGATTTTTATTTTACTCTGATGCATATCGATATAGTAAACTCTTCTGGAGGTATTCATATTAGAAAAAATCACTTTTTACTGCCAAAAAAGCACTGATTTTAAAATTTCTAGAAATTGTAAAAACACAACAGGCTTTCAAAATTTTAATTTTAGAACAACACTGGCACCTACTGGTAAGAAGCTTAATTACATAGAAATTTAAATTGGAAAAGTTCGTTTTTTAAAAAATACACCTAAATATTCCAATCAAAATCCCAACAGCATTCTTCTCAGAAATAGAAAAGAAGATACAAAAGTTCACCTGGAAACCCAAGATAATACGAATAGCCAGAACTATCCTGAAGAATAAGTCAAGCTGGAGGAATTACAATTCCAGACCTCAACACATGTTACAGGGCAGTGGTCATCAAAACAGTATAGTACTGGTACAGAAACAGAGAGGATCAAAGGAACAAATAAACAACAAAAGGGAGCCTACACATGGATAGTCAACTAATCTTTGACAAGAAAACTGAAAACAATCCAGGGGAAAAACCCAGTCTCTTCAACAAATGCTGTTGAGACAATTGGATAGAGGCTTGCAGAATTAAGAAGCAAGACCTGCACCTGTCACATTATACAAAAATCAGCTCTAAATGGATCAGGGATAGAAATTTATACCCAGAAACCATCATCAAACTATTAAAGAAAAACATAGGAAGCACTCCCCAAGAGGCCACAACAGCCAGAGCTGAGCTGATCGAGGAGCCTGGAGCGTCTCCTGGTCTCCCACATGGGTGCAGGGTCCCAAGACTTTGGGCCATCCTCTGCTGCTTAGAGGAAGATGAAATATAAGATGAATATAATATAGCTGCTGAATATAGGAGTATAGGAATGGGGAAAGACTTCTCGGAAATGACGCCAAAAGCATGGGCAGTCAAAGACAAAATAAACAAATGGGACTACATCAAACTAAAAAGCTTCTGTACAGCAAATGAAGCGATAAACAAAGTGAAGAGGCAACTAACAGAATGGGAGAAAATCTACACACTACACAACTCAGAGGACTAATATCTAGGATTTACAAAGAGCTTCAAAAACCCAGGGACAGTAAATAAAACCAACCCTGTGAAGAAATGGGTGAAGGAAATGAACAGACTTTTTTCAAAAGAACAGATTCAAATGGATAAGACATAAGAAAAGATGCTCAGACTCCCTAGCCGTCAGGGAGACACAAATGAAAACCACATTGAGGTTCCACCTAACTCCAGTGAAACCAGCCTACATTCAGAACTCTACTATCAACACCTGCCTCTGTGGATGTGTGGAGAGAGGTACCCTCCTTCACTGCTGGTGGGAGTGTAGGCTAGTACAACCACTATGGAAATCAGTATGGAGAGTGCTTAGAGAATTGCAAATAAATCTGCCATATGGCCCAGCTATCCCACTCTTAGGAATATATTCAAAGGAAATAAAACCTGCATATGAGAAGGGTATCTGTAATCCTATATGTACAGCAGCACAATCTATAATAGCAATCCAGATGCCTGTCTAAAGAGGAGTGGTTAAAGAAACTGGCACATCTACTCCGTGGAATATTATTCCCATTAAAAAGAATGAAATCATACCATTTACTACTAGATGGTCCCAACCAGAGACCATTATGCTCAATGAAATAAGCCAACCTCAAAATGACAAATACCCTATGTTCTCTCTGATATAAGGCAGCCTTCATGCAAAATTATAAAATCAATAACCCTTTCCATATGGGTTTTGCTGCATTCCCATGTGTTTTGATGGTTTTGTTTTCATTTTCATTTCTTCCATATAGTTGTTTTTCTCTTGTTCAATTCATTGCTGGCTCATGGATTGCACGGTGGTATCATTTTATCCAAGAGGCTTTTGTGTTTTCTTCACCCATTCGTTGGTTATTTAGTGGCACGTTTTTCGACTTGCATGGTGCTGTAAAATTTTTGTTTTAAGTTCATACCTGTTGTTCACTTTGTTTCCTGGCTTCTCATTTAAGGGAATGTATAGTGGTGGTATAATAAAGACTATCGTATTCAGATGTGAAGATACAATGCAGACTACATGCCTACTTCCAAATCAAAGAGGGACTGCCAATGAAACCATTGGACATATCTAGACAATGCGATGCGGGGCTATCTGACATTGCCTGCACCAGCAATGTCAGGGCGTACTTAAATAATAGACGGATAGATTTTGAATGCTTTTGAAGGACTATGCTATTGTAATAATATGGGGAATATCAATCAGGGAGTAGGAATGAGTGTGTGTCAGGGCGAATCCCAAACCCTATGGAATTGTACCATTAAAAAAAAAATTAAAACCACAATGTGTTATTTTAAAATGCACCTAAACATCACAATTTTAGACTTGCAACTGATGCTGAAGAACTATGGCATTACAATAATATGGAGGAAAGCAGTGTGGCAGGGGAAAATGAGAAGTAAGGCAGGGCAGTGTGTGCTGGGACTCCCTATACCTATAAAACTGTAACGTGGAAAATAATAACAAAAAAAAAACAAAACAAAAGTGCCCAGCATGGTAGCTGGGTGGCTAAAATCCTCACCTTGCAACTGCCGGGACCCCATATGGGACTACGTTTGTATTCCAGCTGCTCCACTTCCCATCCAGCTCCCTGCCTGTTGCCTGGGAAAGCAGCAGAGGATGATTCAAAGTCTTGGCATCCTGCACCCATGTGGGAGAGCCAGTAGAAGCTCCAGGCTCCTGGATCAGATCAGCTCTGGCTGTCACAGCCACTTGGCAAATGAGCCATCGAGAGGAAGATCTTCCTTTATGTCTCTCCTTGTCTTTATTAACCTGCCTTTCCAATAATAAATAAATCTTTTAAAAACCTGCATACAAATTCATGAAGTAATCTCTTTGTATACAATGCTACATTAGAAAAGAGGTGAGAAGGCAGAGTAAACAGTCATTGAACACTTTGCAAAGATAAGAAGGTTGGGGTTATTATCATTTGAAAGGCAAAGAGGAGAGTCAGAAACAAAAGAGCAGTCTCCCATCCTGATTCTCTCCTCAAATACACACAACAGCCAGCATGGGCCAGGCCAAAGCAAGACATGCAGAACTCGATGTGGATCCTCTACACAGGTGTCAAGAACCCATCGCCTGCTGCCTTGCAAGGTGTCCTTGCAGGAAGCTGGAGCGAGAAACAAACTGAAAGCTGGGACTTTAAGCAGGCACTCCTATGTTGGATGCAGGTGTCCCATGTGGCAGCTTAACCACTGCCAATGTCTATTTCCCAAGAATTAGTTTCTACCCACTTCCTGCCCTGACTTAACCCGGCTCTCTTGGATGAATATGTAAAGGATCTTCAAACCCCAGTTTTAGTACCTCTTCTCCCTCTCTGTGCTTATGCTAAGCTTGTCCTTATCCTGATGTGCAAAGATGCCTTTCTGGACAATCAATCACAGCCTAGAATCAGCTTGGGATATGGCTGGTTTATGGTTTGCTTAAAGGAGAGCTTTAGCATTCGCATGTACCCAGGTCAACTCTCTCACTGAACTGCCCCAAAGTCACATGAACATCTGCACTCATGAACATCTGCATGTATTCCAGGTACCTAAACCAGAACACTCATCACCAGCCTAACCTACCAGAGCCCTTTAATCATAGAAAGCAAACTGGCTACATCCTCCTTACCACAAATCTTTCAATAAAACATCAGCCACGTGTCCAATGTCAGCATCAGCAAGATTTACAGAGCACCAGGCCCAAGAGCAACAAATCAGCATACCTGCCTGCATCTCTAACTCAGATCGGCCCCAAAGCACTCACCTGCCCCACGTGCTGTGCCTGTTGGGGCTGATGCTTTACTTGGGCCAGCCCCAAGTCAGGTGCATATCCATCACTAGATCCTCTATTGGTCAAATGTCTGAACACCAACAAACCACTTCATAGTGTCTTACAGCTTCTTGTATCAAGTAAGAAAGCGCATGTACAAAAGAATAAAACCCAGATGGAAGAGAGAATAAATAGGGAGAAAAGGAAAGGCAGCATTTGTCTCAGAAAGAATTAGCATTACATATACTATACAGCACACCACTCCATAGGCCATCTATACAATGAAGAAATCCTGGATGGCTGTTCTTGAATTCAGAAGAAAAACATCAGACTGCAAAGACACACTGTGTAGTTCAGTGGGTGTGCTCTACGGTAGCGTGGAATCAGTTATGACACTGACATCCTGATCATGGTCCAGATAAATAAATGTTAGAATAACAAGCCATGTTTAGTCATGTTGTGGTTGTCCAGGATTTACAGAGCATTGGGCCTGGGCCAGCTAATCAGCACCCTTGCCTGTGTCTCTAACCTAAACCAGCCCCAAAGCACCCACCTGCCCTTAGAGGCTGTGCCTGAGACTGATAGGGCTAGGGGCCAGACAATAGTGACCCATGCTGAGGGTTATTTTGAACCACACCTAGGTTCAGGCATAGAGTAGGGCTGATTAGCAATGTCTTTCACAGCCGCACACTTATCAGATAGCTCCCCAGTTTTTCTAGAACCATCCTTCCATGACCTCTTTCTTGCTTCTCTAGCACATGCTTCTCAAACTTCAATGGGAGTGAGGGGCTGGCATGATGCCTCAACTGGCTAATACTCCACCATTGGCACCAGGACGCCATACAGGCACCAGCTCATGTACCAGTTGCACCACTTCCCATCCAGTACCCTCCTTGAAGCCTGAGCAAGCAGTGGAGGATGGACCAAAACCTTGGAACCCTGCACCCATATGAGAGACACAGAGAAATCAACTGGCTTAAGATTGGCTCGGCTCTGCCCATTGTGGTCATCTGGGGAGTGAACCCACAGACGGAAGATCTTTCTCTGTCTCTCCTCTCTCTAAATCTGCCTTTCCAATAAAAATAAATAAATCTCTTTAAAAAAATCTTCTTATGTGTATGAATCACTCAGGAGTCTCGCTAACGTGCAGCATCTGACACCATTAGGCTGCGATACTGCATTTTCACAAGTCCCAGGGACTACTCACACTGTTCCACACCAGTTTCAAGTCTCCTTTTCTTACATTATTACAATTTCCCATGGAATTGCCCATCCATTTTCTACCTTATTCCTTTTTTAAGATGTATTTCTTTTTGTTGGAAAGGCAAATATTTTTAAAGACAGAAACATCTTCCATCCGCTGTTATGCTCTCCAACTGGCTGCAATGGTTCCAACTGAGACAATCCGAAGCAAGGAGGTAGAAGCTTCTTTCAGGTCTCCCACACGGGTGCAGAGTCCCAAGGCTTTGGGCTTCTCAACTGCTTTCCTGGGCCATAAGCAGGGAGCAGGATGGGAAGTGGAGCAGCCATCACATGAACCGATGCCCATAGGGGATCCCAGCACATGCAAGGGGAGGATGTAGCCACTAGGCCATCCCACCAGGCCCATCACCTTATCTCTTTTTCTTACTGCAGGGCAAGCAGAGGCAAGACAGGCTCACTGGTGTCAGACTTTAATAATCGGAGAATTTAAACATAAACGACTCCACAACTTTTTGTACTTTTTAAGCATTCAATGTTAGTCACTTCAATCTATGTGTTTGTTTATAGTCATAAAGTTTGACTCATCAGACTTTCATCAGGAAGATGTTTCTCCCAACTGCTTTTCCTGAGTTGTAGAGCAAAACAATGTTTATGTCCTTAAGTGACCATGAAGCTCTACAGGGTCTTGAACCCCCTACTAAGTAATCAAATGAATCGTATTTGAAATAGTTGCATAATCATGTTTGCTTTATTGCATTCCAATTTTTTTAATTGCATCCAAAAATGAAGTACATGATAGCTCCCCGTTAGTCTGAATGCAAATGGCATCAAAGTGAGATATACTTGCTTGCTTTTGCCAAGATGATTGCGTACAAGGAACATAGATACTTTTGTAAAAACTGAGAGATTCTGATACTGACAGGTTCATCACTTTATATCTTTGCCATATTCACTATGAAAAATTGCACAGTAATACCCTTCTTTCATTCTGGTACCCCCACAAAGAGTATGTAGACTTTGTGCTGTGCACCAAAACACGTGTTCCTTTTGAAAAAAATTCCCAGCTGAGTATCTCCTTTCTAACCACAGTAGCCCTTAGTCACATGATTAATGACAAACTCTCAATCCTGTGTGGAGTCAATAGGTCCACTTTCTACTCCAGCTCTCTCAAGAGATGAAAATTCTGTGTCAATAAGAGGTTTCAGAAAGTTCTCCACTTTCGTCAACCTTTGCTTCAGTTTCCGCTGCATAGACTCATACTCCGCCAGGATCCGAGCAAACCTTGTCTGCATAAGATCTACCGAGCCCTCCATTTGAGCGACTTTTTCTTCAAGATCTTTGGGATCACTACCAGCATTGGCAATATTCAGATCCAGCAGACCATCTTTCATTAGAATTTGCTTCCCTTTCTCTTCCAGCATAGTTTTGGCGTCTGGGTACTCAGTTAGAGCTTCCATGAGGTCATCTTTTGAGAGGCAAAACAGGTCTGAGTAGCCAATGCTTTTAATATTGGCTGTTCTTCGATTGCCAGCTTTGCTGCCTTTAATGTTAAGAATGCTGATCTCACCAAAGTAGCTGCCATCACTCAGCACCACAAACTGAGTGATTCCATCATCTGCCACCACAGCGAGTTTGCCTTCTTTGATGATGTACATTTCTCGTCCAATATCCCCTTTCTTGCAAATATAATCTCCAGGGCTATAGACTTGGGGTTGTAGTTTCAAGACCAACTCCACCAATAGACCAGCTTCACAGTCAGCAAAAATACGCACCTTTTTTAACGTGTCGAGGTGAACATTGATGGCGATTTCTGCTCTTAGTTTATCAGGTAGATACTTCAAGACTTCTTTCTCATCAACGGTTTTTTTGTTAGTCCACAGGTAGTCAAACCACTTAATTACTCTCTTTTCCATGTCTTTGCTTACATTTCGGAAATGCATGTATTGCTTGATAGCATCAACTCTTGCTTGAAATTCTGCCCTAGCTGCATTCATGTTAGAAATCATAGACCCTATGTTACCAACAATGGTAGCAAAAATTAACACTCCAATTAAGAAATCAACCACCACAAAAACATACTCAGAATCCAGAACAGGGGGTGGTGTCTCCCCAATGGTAGTCAAAGTTAGTGTAGACCAGTAAAGACTGTAGACATACTTTCTAGCCAAACGACCAAATTCGGGATCATTAACATCAGGGTAGACCCATGCATCATTTCCAAATCCAATAGCTTTTGAAATAGAGTAGTACACACATGCATTCCAGTGAATAATGATGACAATATACATGACAAGGTTGGAGATCCTGAAGATGTTTGGGTAATTGGTCCTTGTTTCTGTTCTCTGGAAGAACTCAAACATACGAGAGATCCTTAAGAGCCGATTTAGTCTGATTTCTGGATAGTTCCACCCCAACTTAAAATACAGCAGATCGGTTGGTATCATTGACACAGCATCAAGTTTAAATTGCAAATCTGATTTGTATTTTTCTATGAGTTTATGTTCTTCCTTCACCAACAGTCCTTGTTCTAGGTAGCCTAAAACAAAAAGAAAAAAATCAATCTAATATTGTCTCTCTACAACGTCACTGTGAATTTTCCTAAAGTAATTCACAACTAAATTTATTGAGTTCAAACCAAGAACCATTTTCAATACGTATGCCTTTAGCAGTGTGATAAGACATGCGTAACAATCAATATACGACTGAAAAACATTCTGTTGTAGAAATAAAAAGTAGAACTTTTTAAGTGCAAAACCAAAAGATTGTATATAAATATATTTACCTTTTAATTGTTCATGTGTCTACAAATCTACATCCAGCATCACCAGAGAGGTAAAGCAATTCCTCTGATGAATAATGTTCATGTGACACTGTAATACAACCCTAACACTATATATACATCTGTGTGTGTGTGGTGTGTGTGTATGCTTTGTTCCTTACCCCATCTGTGTGTGTGTGTGTGTGTGTGTGTGTGTGTGTGTGTGTGTGTGTGTGTGTGTGTATGCTTTGTCCTAATTTTCTGGCACAGAGCTCTTAAAATCTTCATAATTTCCCAAGAATTATGTTCTGATGTTTGACATTTGATCCTACTTCCTGACACAGATCTCCTAATCCCTCACAACTTTCTAGACTGTAAGAATGTCTTTTGTTCCAGTGAGGCCACTCTTGAACTGTTGAACTCCTGAATAGAGGCTAATGTTAGGAAGATGAAGCCATGCTTACACACGTGGAAACTTCAGTCAATCCTTACCTGCATCCCATATCCTCCAAGAAGGAACGCAGGGCTGGATATTAATTCAAGATTCTATAATGCAGTCCTGGCAAGATGGCCTAGTAGCTAAATCTTTACCTCACATGCACTGGAACCCCAGGTGAGTGTACTCTTATGTCCCAGCTGCCCCACTTCCCATCCAACTCCCTGTTTGTGGCCTGGGAGAGTAGTCAAAGACAGCCCACAACCTGTGGCCCCTGCACCCTCGTGGAGACCTGGAGAAACTCCTGGCTCCTAGCTTTAGATCAGCTCAGGCTTTTGTGGCTACTTGTGGAGTGAACCAGCAGATGGAAGATCTTTCTGTCTCTCCTTCTCTCTGTAAATCTACCTTCCCAATAGAAATAAATAAGTCTTTCTTTAAAAAAAAAAAAAAAAGATTTTGCAATGCCTACAAGTTAAGCCATCTATAAAAATCCCTGATCTATGGGACCAGGAGAGCCTCTAGGTTGAAGAACACACCCACATGCCAGGTGCTATGTACCCTAAATACACAGGAACGTAAGCTCCTGTTCTTTCTTTTCTTAAGATTTATTTATTTCCATTACAAAGTCAGACATACAGAGAGGAGGAAAAACAGAGAGGATGATCTTCTGTCCAATGATTCACTCCCCAAGTGACCGCAACAGCTGGAGCTGAGCCAATCCGAAGCTAGGAGCCAGGAGCTTCTTCTGGGTTCCCCAGGCAGGTACAGGATCCCAAGGCTTTGTGCTGTCCTTGTCTGCTTTCCCAGGCCTGAAGCAGGGAGCTGGATGGGAAGTGGGGCCGCTGGGATTAGAACCGGTAACCATACAGGATCCCAGCACTTGCAAGGCAAGGACTTTAGCCACTAGGCCATGGTGCCGGGCCCAAGCTCCTATTCCTGTGACCCTTTTGTACTTTGTCCAGTGTATCTCCTCCTCTGGGTCTTCCTCTATATTCTATAATAATCAAGAAATATGTGTTTTCCTGAGTGCTGTGAGCCATGCTAGCAAATTATGTAACCTGAGACAGAGATTCTGGGACTACTGATTTATACACATACAGGAGCACAGTTGACAGTCTGGGGCTTATGTTTGACATCTGAAGTGAAGAATGGCCTTGGGCGAATGAATTCTTAACTTTCAGAGTCTGGATTAACTCAGGTTAGTGTCAGAACTGAGTTACATTGTAGGATACTGAACCGATGTTACAGAATTGCTTGATGTGTAGCACTTAACCCTCCACCACATTCCTGTGGCAGGGAATCTATTGTGAGCTTATACATCTTGGTTGCATCAGCCTAATAACTCACACTGCTCTTTCAGAAAATCAACCCTACCCTCAGTTTGTGGGTACCTGCCCTGCTGTGTTTCTTACCCGTGCCTTCCCCTTTTCATTTAAGTATAACTGCCCTCTGAGGCTGCATTTTCAACTCTAATTCTTGACCTCAGTCTTTTTGTTACTCACCTGGAAAATTCCTTTCTACACTGTCACAATGGGTCTCAAGTTTTGGACTTAAGAGTTTTAATGCTCAAATACATGATGTTAGGGGAAGTATGTGCTCCCCCTCCTCCTAGGCTTGCTAGCTACCAGAACTGAACATCAGACATTGCAGGTGGACCATTTCTCCAGGGATCAATGTTTACAAAAAGTTAAGATTTCATACAAGGATTCTCCAAAGTTTCTCTACTCTGGGCAGGCGGCGGGGGGGTGGGGGGGGGTTGGCAGGAGGATTCCAAGATGACTGAGTAGAGAAAAGACATGCTGCTATTGATCATGAGAACATACCAGGCAAATGAGAGGATCTGTGCTCCTCGAAGATGGCTGGAGAGAAGTTTCCAGCAAAAATCTACAGTAAGAAGAGAGACCACAGAGCAGCCAGGACTGTGCACACAAGCAGTAGCTCATGAGGCACCACCAGCGACTCCAGCATCCAAAGGCTGGCAGGAAGGACATCTTTCCAGAGTGGGGCGAGAGGATTACGCAGCTGTGCTTCACTGGTGCTCCTACCTCAGGGAGAGACTTGTGGGTCCCACTGACTGACCGCAAGTGGATGATTTCATGGCGGAAGGGCAGAGTGGGGGCAGAGAAATCTGTGGTCCCTGCTGACTTTGAGTCTGGCAGACAAGCTGGCAGGGGGTGGGGCACAGTTCCCACTTAACTCTGAGAATGGGGGGCACACGTCCTTCTCCTCTATCTCCAATAAAGTGCCTAGCTCAGGGATGGAGCAAATCCATTTGGATGGAGAGATTCTCAAGGCAGAGAGCAGCTCCACTATTGTCTGGGACTGTGGCAACCCTGGGACTGTGCTGTAGGCTGGGACTCCGTGCTTACACTAAAGAGTGCATGGGTTCTTTGTGTAGTTCATGTGCCTGCATGGAAGGTACAGGTAAGTAGGCAGAGAGAGGTTCACCTTGGCACAGAGAAAGGCAGAGACAGTAACCATGCAACCACGTAATCATCTCTCCCCCACAGACTACAGAGGAGAGTTACCACCCTATTTGGGGAGTTACCTGGACCATTGTCCCACCCACAAACCCTGACCAGAGCTCTGGGTTCCACCAGCATATATATTTGGATATCCCCTGAAGGTGCAGGCATCGTATTGTGTCTAGGGGCACATTCCCAAGAAAAAAGACTTCACATGGTTCTCTAGCATACCAGTTATAGCAATAAAAGAAATATGAACAAGCAGGACAATATGACATCCCAAAGGATTGATTGTTAAATTACTCAAAAACATCGAGAAGCAGTTACATGAATGAAGAAACTCTATGAACAGCACTGGTGAGAAATTTTGTTGGAAAACAGAAATGTTAAAGAGCAATCAAACCAAAGTATTAGAAATGCAGAATTCAATATATCAAATAAAATATACAGAGGAAACCCTGAACAACAGACTGGATGAGGACAAGGAAAATTTGAGTTGGAGTAGAAGGCTTTTGAACTATCACAGTTGCACAAGAGAAGAAGAAGAAAGAAGGAGAGGAGGAGAAGTACAGAAGTAGTAGTGGTGGAGGAGGAAAAAAATGAAAACAGTGTTTGGATTCTGCAAGATATCATCAGACAACAACAAAAAACCATAGGTATCTTTGGCATTCCTGAAGGAAAAGCAGAAGGACTTAGAATATTTATTCATAAAATAATAGCAGAAAATTTTCCAAGTCTGGAAAAAGATACAGATATCCAAGTACAGGAAGCACACAGAATTCCAAATAGACACTATCACAGATCTTTACCATGAAATATTCTATTCAAACTATCAAAGGTGAAACTCTCAGAAAAGATGCTAAAATGGCAATAAAAAATAAAAGATCACCTTTAGAGTACATCTAGTTAGACTGACAGCAGATTTCTAATCGGAAACCCTCCAGGCAAGGAGAGAACAGAGCTATAGCCCAAGTCCTTAAAGGAAAGAGCTCTAAACCCCAACTAATGTATCCTACAAAGCTCCCATTTATAAATGAAGGTGAGATAAAGACCTTCAAAACAAAAATTGAAACAATTTGTCATTATACTTAGTGATGTGATACACACAGAAACAGCCGAAAACCAGCATAAGGAAAGTGAAGGCAGAAAATTTCCTAATGAAGCACCAAGGATATCCAAACTAACAACAGGAATATTTATGGGAAGATGGTACAACTAAGTCATGACTCAGCAATAATAACTGAATGAAAAGCAATAAATTATCTAATTAAGACACAGATTAACTAAATGAATTTCAAAAGCAAGACCCATCTACATGCTACCTAGAAGAAACACATCTCACGAACAAAGACACACACAGACTTAAAATGAAAGAATGGAGAAAGATACTCCATGTAAATGGAAATTTTAAGTGAGCCTTATTATTCCAACATTTAACAAAATTGATTTTAAGATAAAAACTGACAAAAGTGACAAAGAAGGTTATTACATAATGATTGATGGGTCAATTCACCAGGAAGATGCAACTCCAGTAAACGTTCATATACCCAAAGCTACATTACCCAGTTATTTAAAATAAATGTTGGAGCCAGAGCTGTGGTACAACAGATTAAGCCTCTGCCTGTGGTGTTCTGTAAAGTGGAAAGTCTCATCAACAAATGGTGCTGGGAAAATTAGATCTACATATGTAGAACCATGAAACGAGATCCCTGTCTTGTACCTTACGTGAAAATTAACTCACTGTGTTAACTCTAAATCTACAACCTGATACCAATAAATTACTAGAAGAAAACATGAGGCAAGCTGTGTAAGACACTAGCATAGGCAAATATTTCTTATAAAGGACCCTAGAAGCACAGGCAACTAAAGCAAAAACAAATGGGATTACATCAAGCTCAGAAATTTCTGCAGAGTAAACACTAAACAAAATGAAGGATACAGATGGGACAAAATATTTGCACACCATACAACTGATAAAGGATTAATACCCAGGATTAATAAAGAACTCAACTAATTCAACAAGGAAATAAGCAGCTCAGTTAAAAAGTGAACAAAGGACTTGAACAGACAATTTTCAAATTCCTGTTGAACTGTGGTTTTTCTGTTTTTACCTACTGAATGTTATGGTCAGTGGTGCATTAAGCCTGTGATTACAGAATAGATTGAAATTACATTTTTGTAAAAAGTAACGAAGCAAAAAAAGAGAGGAAATAAAGAGGGGAATAAGGAGAGAAAGAGTTTAGGTTATTTTGTTAAAATTTTACCTATGTAATACATGAAATCTGTTCTCATTATAATAATACATTAAAAATCATTTAAAACTTATCAATAATTTTGTATGATAATATGCTGAAATAATATCTTGGAAACACTAGATTAAATAAAATGTATTTTTAAAAGAAAAGAACAAAGTTTCCACTTTGTGTGTATTAGTTTAGTTGCCACTGTAAAAACAATGAGCTTATACCTACTTAACAAAAACACCTCAAATAGGATGCTATCAAATGCTTCTCCTTGGTTCATGATGCCCTGTCAGAAAGCACAAAATCGACTGAAGGCTGTTTTCTTGCACAATTTCTAATGTGGCTCTGCTGGGTACAATGATACTTTTCCCAGGGCTTCTTTAAGGTATCTTCCTAAAAGGCAGCAATTCTCCTTTCCCCACAGCGCTGGCAGAATATTCTTGCACTTTCTATTCCTGTCACCCAGCATGAGTCTAGCAATCAGGAAAAAGGAGGCAAACCAACCCACACTCACGAGGTTGCTTAGTAACATGCTTCTGAATGAGTGTGGTGTGGCCAGGCCTGTGAGTGGTTTTCTGTGCATTTATTGTGAAAATCGCTTAGCTCTGGGAATTTCTAACTGTGTGATACAGATAAAGCATGAAATTTTAAGATAGCAAAACTGAACACATTTACCTGTCCTCGTTCGTACAAACATGTCAACAAGATAGACTATATCTGATACGTAGTCACAAATGAGCCAATATTCTAGGTAATCAGATTGAAGTTCATCAAAACATGCTCTGTAAAAGAGAAAGTTGAATGCATAAAATGCAAGTGGAACCAATTTAACTAAAAGTCTTCTTGGTATAACATTGATCAGACGAGAAGTATAACACACTAAGGCCAGGGATTGACCATCAGAATTCATTCAATCAACCTTGGTTTTCCCAGATGTTTTCCTGAGCAGCTGGATTTTATTTTCAAATACTTCTGAATTCCAATGTTCTTTCCCGTTATACTAGCTGGCTTCGTAAAAACATGAACTAAGAATAAGCAGCCATGAGCTCAAACCAGAATATGTTGGGTGGAATACATTTTTAACTACCAGGTTTACATTGACTAGCTCTACCCAGAACAGGAAATTGCACTGGGTGTTGATAACTGAGATGTTTACCATCCAGAAGACACCAATCCTTGATTTTTTTTCCCCTAACATTATTAACTTTGTGTTTCTTGAAGGCCAAATAAAACACAAAGTTTCTGCTAACATTCTAATTATATGAGCAATAAAAACCTTTAATGTCTTTCCCCACACTCCTCTTCATCACAATACTGAAAATTCAAGCACTCAGAGAACTCCTGGTCGAAAGAAAGCATATTGGGAATATTAGCTTTTCTTTATAATCTGTGGTAGAGAAATGAGGTGTGTTTTGAAACACTACAGTTCACAGTTCAATATGTTTAGTAACCTGGAAACTAGAAGTTGGGGGATAGCCACAATACAGATACCTTGCAATAATCATAGTCCAGTTGTACATCACAGGTAAGGTGATGCAAAACAGCCAGTTGTAATACATGTTTCCCGAGGGATCAATAATCATGACTTCTTTCTTTTCCCTAGCAACGATTAGAGATAACAGAGAAGGTTACCAAGAAACAAAAGTATTTCTTTGATCATGTCATATATGATGATGCCTGTTACCAACAATTGATATAGAAGTCAACCGCAGAAGCTCACCCTGTAGTGGGGAGATCAGCTTGGCAGAAGTACATGAATCATAAGACATTGGTCAGCTAAGGTGGGCAGAGAATAAACTGACCAGTCTTACATTAAACTATGTGTTGAACTCTTATGTAGGTGCTTGATTGTGCAATACAGCAGTCGCTTCTGTGTCCCACCCAGATGGGATAGCGGCTTAGATCATGGGAAGCTATAGCTATTCCACAGACCCTTTAAAAGGTCGTGGGCTATAGGAGAGCAATGATTTTGTCATCTACTTTCAGGTACAAAGTAGCCACGTACTACAGTGTGAGGGAGAACTTGTGGCTTCTTTCCCATCTGTAGCTCTCAATAGTAAGCATGCCTTTTATAGTGAGCCTTCTTTACTTTGGAGAACTTCTCATAAAATTTCTATTATTAAAAAAAGAACCCTGGAACAGAGGCACAAACCATATAGAAAAGGTGGGGTATGCTAATCAGCTAAAGGAGTCATCAAATTTTATTTCAGCTTTTAAAAATTAGTACTAAAGATTCCAGGAATTTGATTTTCCTTGGAATCTATTTCCAAGGGGTAATTTTTTCCTTCATCAATCCTTAGGGTGGGTGGAAAGTCAGCCATACCAGTGAAAATATTGATTTTAGGAAAATCAGAACAAAATTTCAGTTGACACATTTAGTAAGAACTCATCTAAATGTTTATTTTTATATTTGTTTGCTTTTCTTATTTGAGAGGCACAGCAAATAATTGAGTGCTCCTATCTGCCAGCACTTTCCAAATGCCCACAGTGTCCAAGCATGGACCAGCCCAACTCAGGAGCTGGGAGCCTAAGCCATGTCTCTCACAGATGGCAGGAACAGTTTCTTGAGCTGTCATGTTAGCTTCAGGGTCTGCCTCAGCAGAAAGCTGGGATCAGAAGGAAAGCCAGGACTCAAGTCCAGGGACTCCCATGTGAAACATGGACATCTTAACCAGTTTATTAACCTGCAGGCTAAACATTGGCCACTAAATATCTATTTTCAAATGTTTAAAAATATTTAGTCTCTACAAGTCTTCATTATAATAAAGCTTCTGCATACTTTATAAGACATTATGCTTGCAACTGAAACTCATCACCAACTCATTTCTAATTGGAATGCCAGTGAAAACACTTAACTCTTCTTTCTTATCTTTGTTTTTCTCCTCTTTGGTTTTCTTCTCCTTTTCCTTCTTATTCTTCTTCTCTGAAGCCTTTTTGTTTGCATTTTTATCATCTGATTTGCTGAAAAAGTTGAGTATTTAATATTAAAATATGGTAAGATGAAAATAGTACAAGCAGAAAAACAAGAGATCATTCATGCCAACGTCTAACTCACGTTTTCTTTTCTTTCTTCTTTTTCTTCTTCTCTTTTTGTTCTCTAGAGAAGAAACAGTATCTGTCACACGAGCACATTCCACTCTGACTTTCATTCTTATTTACTTTCCACTGAGCAAGAATCCTCAGCTTTGCATTCAAAGATATGCCCCAGTACTTAGAACTCAGTAATCTCATCTCCTAGTGGCGATTTCTGCCCAAACTCTACAACTAACCAGTTAGCAAAACAAACAAAACCAAAAAAAAAATTAAAAAAAAAATTAAAAAAAAAAACACCTGGGTTAATAAATGTGGAAAACTGAAAAAACTGGAGTAAAATAAAAGCATAAGCCCATGGAGGGAAACTTCATCAGCATGAGTCCCAGACAGTATGATTCTGAAATGCCAATGTATAAAAAAATCGTCACTTAGGTTTAAATTCTTGATCTCATTTAAGTTTATCTTTGAATAAAAGCATCAAGAATGTCAAGAAAATGGAATCAATCTTTTCTTCAGGAAACAGTCCTGACTAAAGAAAATTTGGGGGAGTAGTCAAAAAGTTCAAGATATTGTAATTAGAATCCCAATGTCCATACTAGAATTGTTCAGTACATTCGAGACCACCTTTTCCTATACACAGCTTCTTCTTGGGAGGAGACTGCATGATTAAAGACTTTTTTCTACAGAAATCTTTTTCTACTCTATACAAAGACTGGAGTTTACAGTTAGCCAGACCTACAGTTACAATACCTTGCCCTGACCAGCTAAAAAGTCTGAAGAAAAATCTATGATTCAGGAATGAATGAACAAACATCTCATTGCCACTAGGTTAGTCAAGAGAGGGCTGCTGAAGAGAGACATTGGCAGGTCTGAACCCAGACCTCTCAAGTTTGAGAAGAGAAAGGATGCTAAACAGGTAGAAGTTTGTTTGTTTTTTTAAAGATTTATTTTTATTTTTATTTTTTTATTGGAAAGGCGGATATACAGAGAGGAGAGATCTTCCGTCCAATGATTCACTCCCCAAGTGAGCGCAACGGCCAGGAGCCTCTTCCGGATCTCTCACGCCAGTGCAGGGTCCCAAAGCTTTAGGTCGTCCTCTACTGCTCTCCCGGGCCACAGGCAGGGAGCTGGAAGGGAAGCAGGGCTGCCGGGATTAGAACCGGCGCCCATATGGGACCCCGGGTGTTCAAGGCGAGGACCTTAACCACTTGAGCCACCACGCCGGACCCATCGGGTAGAAGTTTTAAGTGCAAATGGAATTAGTGCATGAGAATGACCCCACAGAATTGAGATCCTTTGTCAAGAAGTGGGAGGTAAGACTGGCAGGCAGGCGGGACTTGGCATTGCACTCCTGGAGGAGGTGTTTCACACACACAGCGGTGTTTCCACATGAAAAAAGTAGATCTGAGTAATGCCCTGTGTGGATGGGCTGGGGGACAGAATCCCTCATCTCTCGCTGGCCTTGGCTTAAGGAAACTACCCCACTTTGTAAGACCCACTCTTATCCAACTATGCACGAGCACAAAGGCCCAGACCTGCTAGCTTGTTTAGGGGGAAACTCTGAAACCTGTACTTACTATAAGCTCTGAAACCTGACATGGTACATCCATTCCATTCCCCACCCAATCCTGCCTCCAACTCCTTTCCAGAAATTGTCCCTGGAGCATTCCCAATAACCTCTGCACGCAAGCCACCATCTCAGGGAACCTGAATTAAAACACGCTGGGTCAGACCAGTCACCCTAAAACTTCTAACTCCTTTAACTGCTTTCTTCATCTATTTAAAAAAAATCACAGGATATCATTGCTATTGAGTTTCAAAAAAAAAAAAAAAAAAGATGTGCATACTCCAAACCATTCATGTAAAATAGAATCAAAACATCAGCTTATCTTGGAATAAAAATTTTTGAAAATCACTTATATAATTTATGATATGTGGTTTCCATGAACTTTTTGAAAATCAGATATTTTGTTCCATAACAGGTTTATATATATATTCCAACATTTTCAATGGTCTTTTTTTTTTTTTAATAAATCTTCAGCTTTCTGTTCTAAATATACTTACTGATCCTTATTGCTGCTGTTGTTAACATTGAAAAGTGCCATGGTGCCAGGCAAGTACTGCTTCCTGAGAATGAGAAACAACGCATGAAATCTCAACAGTCACCATCTGTGGATCACCCACAGTAAGTAGCTTTAAAGAACAGATTCTTTTCCAGTCTCTATTTATTAGTAAAACTGTTTATATAATTTTTGAAAATGCACATTCCCCCAAGAATCACAAGCAGCTGAATACCAGTGCCTTAAATCTGAGTGATTAGTAAATGCCCATTGGGCAGTGTTCACACTTAGCATCCATCTGGGTCTAGAGAGAACAACATTGGGTGTATTAACTCCACCCCTCCACCCCAAGAGACTTAAGACTATGAGGGAGGATAAGAACATAAGAAAAGATAAATAAAAACAGTAGGAAAGCTGGAGGTAGTCAGTGAGAAGGAGGGGGAAAAAAACAGGTGATGGAGTGAGACGGAAGCAAATCAACAATGAGTATGTCCCATAGGATGAGAGCCGGTGACCCACACAGTGCCACACTCCTCTACCCCTCCAGAGCCCCGTGCCTGGAACTTCCATAACTTCTTCATTTCCCACTGAAAATCGTTAGCTCTTCTTTTCTAGCAATTCATTCCAGTGTCCTATTTCCTGGAAATAGGATCACGTGGGATAAAGTACTTTAAGCGAATGAGTGCTAATTATTCTTTTGGGATCCTAATTGCTTCGGGACCCTGAAAGAAGGGTCAGACTAAAACAGGGAAAATAGAGAACGGGGGCATAAGAGTTGTTATAGAACAGGCATGAGTCCGCAGGGAGAATGCTGGGTAGGGAATATGGATAGCAAGTTACACCTGAGGTTTTGCATAGTGCAGCCTGCGGAAGGAGAAGCCCTCACATCTGAATAATAGTTTAAGAGCAAGTTCTTGGAGCTGGATCGTACCACTCACCTCTGTGAGGGTCCTTCCTTCCCATGTGAATTGGTTCTAAAAGTACCCCTTGCGTGGGGACTTTCATTTTCCGACTCTTCCGATATAGAGGCACTGTCATCGTCATCAGAAAAGGAGCTATGGTCCAATAGGAGGCAGACAGGAATCAGAACAACGCTTCCTACCATTACGGAGGGGTAGTCGTGTTCACTACAGGCGCCACTGCCTCATCTCTCCTCCCTCTCCAACTAACCCAGTTGCTATATTTAACTGCAGGGAGTTGGGAACAACACAGAATACACAAAATTACATACAGCACAAGCATATTTTAGCAAAATATATTATCTAATCAACTATATTCTCAGATTGACACATTTTTATTGATGGATGTTAATATGACATTAACAAGAAGTATGATATCTGAGTTTTTCAGTTGTATGACAGTGGAAGTTTACAAAAAAATTTACTTCCTAATGTTTCCTTCTACTAAAAAGAAATTCAATCATGTTTGCATATATTCTCTCTATAGGGTAACCAGTTTAAATTACATTTTTATATCATATCATTAGCATTCTGAATCTTACGTACTTTTCCACATTTATCTGTCACAATGTCATCCCTTTACATTTGAAATATTAAATGAGTAATGGCTTTGACAGCAAGTCAATAGTGTTTGGAAAAGATGCCTAGGAGGTACCTCTAAAGCAATAACAGTAATATCTATATCCATTATTGTTAGGCTGTTCCATGTATATAAATTCACTCAAGCTTACTACAGAGTTCAAAATCATAAATTATAAATGGAAATAGGCACAGTTAATTAAACACCTTCAGATCACATTGCAAACACAGAGATTTACCTGCATGCTCCATTTTCCATCCTCCTTATTTCCTTTTCAATATCTGGAACAATCACATTGGGAATGTTTACAAAGGAGTGCCGTGTCTTGATAATACTTGTCTTCATGGTTAGTTTAGTGCCTGAGGAGAAAGAAGTCTTAATAGTAGAAAGATTATTCTTATATATTTACATTTATCGCCAAAAGTTTCACTCTACCATTCTTTTCAAGCTGTAGTAACACTCAATTCCAATTACTCGTTAGCAAAGTACAGACATGAACTATTGCCTTAACTTCCATTGACCAGTTTTTTGTGTGCTTTCTTTAATTATAGAATGACAGAGCTATGAAGCTTGTTTTGCCCTTTTGTATTTGCCCAAGGTTGGAAATATTCTGATACTCTATGTGTATAACAAAACGACAATAAATCTTCTTAACATCAAACAAAGAATACTAAAATGTGTGTAATTTGCAATCAGTCCAAGTGTTCAAACACATGGCATCCTGGGGTGTTACATGGGTTTTATGTTGAAAGGCAGGTACCTCACATAAAAGGTAAAAATATGGCTTGGGGTACCTGGCTCCCAGCTCCACTCCTAACTGGTTTCCTGCTAATGCACATGCTGAGATGCTGGGGCCGTGTAGTGGGTGTGGATGACATGAAGGTATGAAGAGAACAGCTCTCCTGCTGGCAAGGCCAGGAGGGGCTTCCAGATGTGCGGCAAGGCCTGACAGATGTCTCTCCAACTACCTCAATGCAATTTCACCCCCTTTTTGCATGGACACACAGCCACCCCGCCAAGAATTCTGTAATCTATTGAGGCATTGTTGTTTGCCACTTTGAGATGGTTTTTGCAACTGATGTGAGCTTCGGAGCTAATGTTACTGATAATGTCTTGGTGAGAAGGCCTTTAACAATTTTTGCTGTCTCAGCAACTCCCGTGATCCTTTGGCTGGAAGGGCTCAAGAATGTGTGTACTAACATCGCAAAACATGCTTTCAAACTAATTAAGGGTTGCTAAGCCTGTGTTTGTAATAGGAGTTTATGCTTAAAGTTTTTTGTTTCTGATCTTCATATTTTTCCCTCTGTGATATATTTTCTCCTATAACGGATAAGCTGTAGAATGAGAAAAGTAGTAGGAGTGTGTTACTAATTAATATGTCCTGCCAACTGAGTAATTCCTGTCTGTAGGGTCAGGATGGATAATGCTCTGCCTTAGGGTGAAACAATTTGCAGAATCATCTTTGGAAACACCCACTTGATCATGATGTAAAAAGCCTGCGCAAAAGCTTGAGACTTCTTCTGTATAAATGAAGGGGACAGCTTTCTTGCATTGTCCATTATGATCATGAGATTATAGTGGTCCATCCTTTCTCTTTATCTCTTTTTCTTTCTTAAAACGCCAACTCCACACACCATTCTTGAGCTCCGAACTCAGCTGGAGCTGGCCTCCAGCACTGACAGGTAAAAAATGATGGCTCACATAGCTGGGTCCCTGCTTCCAGCCTGAGAGACCCAGACTGAGCTCAGTACTCTTAGCCTTGGCCTGGCACAACCTGGCATGTAGGGAAGGGAACAAACAGGTATGAGCTTCTCTCTCCCTCTCTTTCTCCATCTGTGTGTGTATGTCCCTCTACCTTTCACATAATTCAAAGCAAATATTTTTAAAAGCTTTTCTAGTAAATAAGGATACAATTCAGTCATTGAAATTTTCAGCAGGTATATTACTTCATTCTGATGGTACAGTACAGCCACAAAGCATATTTTGAAAACCACTGGCCCAAACTTTAACCAGGGTATACAGTTTCCCAAGGACAAGTAGAACAGGTGGGGCCAAAACTTCATCTACTTTCCAGCAGCTTCCAGCCCATGCCATGCTGGCATAACTGCTGTCCATGGCACTGCCTTCTCCACCTACTCAGGCTTCTCTCAGTCGGTTGTTTCTACCCACGTTCTCACAAAAGACCTCTCTTCAAATCCAACTACCTATGCTGAGAGTACCAGTAACCAGCAGAATGTTGTACGCTGCAGCACCTGTGGCAGAGTAGTCTGGCTGCACAGTGCAGAATGTTCATTCCTCCCCTTGAACTCTGCCTCCCCGAGCACCTGGGCAGTGAGAGGCTCCTCCACACTTGCTTAAAATCAGCACCAGGGGAAAATCCTTGAACAAACTCCTTTAGAAATCCTGGAGAAGGGGCCAGCATTGTGGTAGTGCAAGTTAAGTCACCACATGCAGGACCAGCATTTCATATGGGCACCCTGACACATATGGGATCCACTTCTGATCCAGCTCCCTGCTATGGCCTGGAAAAACGCATTACTTGGGCCCCTGTCACCAACTCCTGGCTTCAGCCTGGAATCACCCAGCTGATGGAAGAGTCTCTCTCTGTGTGTGTCTCTCTCTCCCTCTCTAACTCTAATTTTTAAATAAGCAACCAAGTCTTTAAAAAAAAAAAAAAAAAGAAAGTCTAGAGAAGTCTTTCTGAGATGGTCAGACTTAGGGCCAGCGAGCATAGATACAATAGAAGCAGTCATTACGTGCAGTTAAATGCAAATGTGCAGAATCCAAAGGTTCTGTGCCCAGGATTCTGTACACACAAAACATGTTCAAATGCGGGCTGCTATTTAAAGGCATCTACTAAAACACACCAGCTGTTTACAGTCAGCCTCCAACGCTAGGAGTTATAACATACTAATAGCATCACCTTTTCACTGCCCAGTAAGGATTCGGGGTCCAACCCCAGCTCTTCAGCAAGTCGCTATGAAACCTTGGCAGAGATCTTGGTGCATCCGATTTTTCTAGAGTGCAGATGAAAGCACCTGTCCTGCCTACTATGGTGAGTCTCTATGGGTAGCAGATGAAAACCATCTATAGCGGTATGTAAATGCAAGTTGATACTATTATTAGATAATCTCAGAGCTCAAGAAGAAACAACCTAAACCTTCTTACAAAGTTAAAAACATGATGACAATGTTCTTTCTGGAAACCCTTTCCTCCAAATGATCTCTTTGAGAAATCAAAACTATCAAGGAAAATAACTATTATCCTTGTAGCGTCATAAGCCGCCTAAAATTCCCGTGAAAAACAGCAGCAGAGCAGATCCAACATGCTGCAATGTATGCCTTGACAAGCACAGGCACCTGTCAAGCACCACTCTGTTATTATCAACATATGAGGAAAACCCAACACTTTCTCAGCTACAAGAATTTTATCATCATTATTATTATCATGATGTACAGAAAATATATAAAGTATCCAAAACAGAGTTGAAATCTTAATCAAAAACCAATTATTGGGCCTGGTGGCGTGGACTAGTGGCTAAAGTCCTCACCTTGAACGTGCCTGGGATCCCATATGGGCGCCGGTTCTAATCCCGCAGCTCCACTTCCCATCCAGCTCCCTGCTTGTGACCTAGGAAAGTAGTCGAGGACAGCCCAATGCCTTGGGACCCTGCACCCGTGTGGGAGACCCAGAAGAAGTTCCTGGCTCCTGGCTTTGGATCGGCATAGCATCGGCCATTGCACTCACTTGGGGAGTCAATCATTGGACAGAAGATCTTCCTCTCTGTCTCTCCTCCTCTCTGTATATTTGACTTTGTAATAAAAATAAATAAATCTTTTTAAAAAAACTCAGGAATATTTAAAAAAAAACTCCAATTATTAAAAACCATTAAGTAAGTATTGCTTAAGTACTCTTTTTTTAAATTCCTGAAAATACAAGCATTGTAAGGACAAGAATTCTGCTTTGTTCACTACCATAACTCCTGTATCTAGAACTGGGAATATGTGTCAATACATGCTGGCTCAATAAACACGAGGGATTGGTTATAATAAAATTATATTAGTTAGTTATGACCTTAGATCATCATAAGATCCTTCATCATCATCAAGGAACATTTGTTTTAAAATTAATGTCAGACTTATTAAGAATGAGAATAAAGAATACACAGTGGTTAGAGAACTTCCTGGTTTACCCTTACCATTTCTCTCCCTCTTTAGTGGATCAGAAAGTATTCAGAATTCTCAATATTTGATCCCACAAATTAATGAATTATGGTAAAGTAGGGTTTTTTTAAAAAGAGATTTGTTTATTTTAAATTTTTATTTATTATTGCAAAGGCAAATTTCCACAGAGGAAGAGAGAGAGAAAGATCTTCTATCCAATGATTCACTCCCCAAGTGGCCACAACAGTTGGAGCTGAGCCAATCCAAAACTAGAAGCCAGGAGCTTCCTCCAGGTCTCCCATGCAGGTGCAGGGTCCCAAGGCTTTGGGCCACCCTTGACTGCTTTCCCAGGCCACAAGCAGGGAGCTGGATGAGGAGGGGAACAGCCAAGACTCAAACTGGCACCTGTGTGGAATCCCAGTATGGATAAGGTGGGGATTCAGGTACTAGGCCATCAAGCTGGGCCGATAAAGTAGGTTTTTCTTATGTTAGAGTATTTTTACCATCATACCTATTCCATAATGAAACATCTGCAGAAATTCATACTGCTTAGGAAAGTTGAGCTTAAAGTTCCTTTTACTATAAAATCCATTGTGATTCCACCAGCTATTGGCTATTTTGCTTGTATGTTAGTTTATTCCTTTGGCATTGATATGGTTTTAATGTAGCCTCCAAAACTCATATTGAAATTTATTTGCCACTGAAACAGTATTGAAAACTGATAGCTTTAAAGGTTCATTAGGTCACAAGGGCTCTGCTCCAGAGGCTGGATTACTGCCGTGATCCAAGAGTGACTTAGTTACTGAGAGAGTGGTTCCTAATGAAAGGAATGCTGTCTACTCCATCTTCCCATGAACATCTCACATGTTTCCTTGTCTGCCCGACCTGTCATGGTGTGAGTCAAAGGCCCTCACCAGATGTCAGGTAAGTATTAGGTCTTTTAATTACATACACACCCTGATAATGCACACCCACTCTTTTTGTTTGCTGGCTTGATGTAGCAATGACATAGATAAGTAGTGTTTATTGACATTGACTGGGTGAAAGAACAAATGTAATTAAAACAAACTGGCTAAGAGATATATAAATTACAAGGCCAAAATGTAAAAAGCCAATTGTAAGTCAGATATTTAATGATAAGAACTTTTTTGTTGTTTTTTTTTTGTTTGTTTTATTTTGCTTTGCTTTATCTCTTCTTAAATAATAGGAACATTTTAAAAGCTTTGTTTAATAATGTTTACCTTCCAATATAGGATGAAATCACTAATATTTAAAAATGTAATTAAGGGCCCAACAAAATGGGTCAGTAGATAAATCCTCTCCTTGCAAGCACAGGGATCCCATACGTGTGCTGGTTTGTGGTTTGTGTTTGGCTGTTCCACTTCCAATCCAGCTCCCTACCTGTGGCCTAGAAAATCAGTAGAGGATGGTCCAAAGCCTTGGGACCCTGCACCCCCATGGGAGATCCAGAAGAAGCTCCTGGCTCCAGGTTTTGGATCAGCTCAGCTTCAACTGTTGTGGCCACTTGGAGAATGAATCAGTGGATGGAAAAATCTTTCCCTCTGCCTCTCCTTCATTCTGCAAATCTTGTTTTTCCAGTAAAAATAAATAAATTTTAAAAAATGTACACATTATGAATAGTAATTTTAACAATTTCAGTTTTTAAAAATTCCTGTTTATTGAAAAGCAGAGAAAGAGACAAAGAAAAACAGAGATCTCCTATTCACTGATTCATTCCTAAATGCCCACAACAGCCAGGTAGGCAGGCAGAATGGAAGAGCTGGGGACTCAATCTAGAGCTCCCATGTGGATGACAGGGCCTCCATCACTTAAGCCATGACCTACCACTTTCTAACATGTGCATTAGTAGGACCAGAATCAGGAGTAAGGCCAAGATTCAAACCCAATGCTCCGACATGGCATCCAGGTGTCCCTAACTGGTCTCTGAACCATTATGCCAAATGCTACCCTCCAGCAGTTTAGACTCATAAAAAAATAAAACATGACAGTAATTGATAATAATTTTTTCCTAATAAAATGTACCTACCTGCCTGTCACAGAGAATTAAAAGGCATAGTGGCTTAAATTCCTATTCATCTTTGAAAGGAGGTATACAGGTTGCTAGAAAGATGCTTACCTTAACTTATCTTATGCTTATCTTAACTGGGAACTTAAGAAGTTCCCATGAGTTGGAGTTCTTAATCTCAGAAGGTCATTTTTATAACTATTTATATTGAATTTGTTCTATTTTCAAATAATTTAAAGAGACTTCAGTACCAGTGTATTTTCAAATTTTCATAAAAAGCAGAACTGAAAGGTAAAGTTATTCTGTTGCAAAAAAATTAGATAGTGATCCTATAATGTGTCTACAGAAAGATCATAAAAATGAACATTATGAAAAAACTATGCAGGAATTTAAAAAAATGTTTTACATGAAGAGAAACTCATCTTTCAATTCCATTTTTCCATGAACCTTCTGAAATGTCTTCACACATAATCTTACCCAAGGGAAAGACACATTTGCTAAAGGCACTGTGTTTGATTTCTAGAAACAGAATTAAAATTTTCAGAAATCAAGTCATATTTATTTATCATGATATTTGGTTTAGCAGAATAGTGCTAGGTTTTTATTTACTATTATTTTTAACTGAAATTACACCCTAGTGGAATTTCCACTCATCTGACAGAAACACGGAGAAGTCAGTAAACACAAGCAATCAACAACATATCTAAAAAGCATGTAACATGGAAAACAAAGCAAAAACGAATGATTAATCAAAACAGAGGTGAAAGCATAACTGAACATATAACTGTAACGGACCTGGGTTCTTACCTTTGGTTGCTAATGTGACAATCTGTGTCTTCTAGATGCAGTTCTTAGTGGTCTATCCAAAACAACCAGGCATATGCTGCGAGCCTTGACATGGTCGGAATCCAGGTCCCAATTCTTTTAAATAGTCAACAGGATGATTTTTCCCTTTCCTTCAATGTGAACAAATGACTGGTTTTCTTACTTTATTCCCAGGGAAAGCAGCAATTCCGTGGCAGTTCCGTGGCATTGACAGAGAAGGATTTTCATGACAGTATGGGATTTGCGGATTTGTACGAGGATGAAAATAACAGCAACCAAAGCATCATTATCCTGTGCAGGAACCTAGACTTATTAATATGCATGAGAGTTAGAGATTAATGAAAGGGGGGTGGTCTCAAAGCTACACCTTTTAAGAAAATTGAAAACAAACTGTAGGTAATATTACCTGGTAAGCTTTATGAAAATTATACTGCTAATTATATCCAGGGTTGTAATCATAAAACACCGTTTATGTTTTCACGATGCATGACTAAATTATCAAAACCTATCAAAAAATACAGGCAGCATGCACTTTATTATTCACTGACCTTTCAATTGTCTATCTTATGGGAAATGGCATATTTTAACCATGTTTGATCAAAAAATAAATTGGATGAAGCTTTTCATTTAAGAAAAGTTCATTCTTCAGATGAACAGAGCCGTTACAATATGCTGGTTAGTGTCTAGATGGTACTCTAATGAACCAAAACTTAGCATCCCCAAGAACTTCTTTATACAACAGTTGGCCATCTACATACTCAAAAAAATATTGTTTATGGTTGAACTATCAGAATGGCATGAAATAGCTGCTATCTCTTTTAATCAAAATTGCTTTTCAAAAAAATCTGTCAAATATCAAAATCGGTCATTCTTTCTCTGGTATTTGCAGTATTGTTATCAACAACCCAGGTAACAGTTATTGCCTGGATTAAATGTAGGCTCTCAAAATATCAAATATTACAAGTAAGTTAGAGGAGTACTAAGTATCTTAAGAAATCTGGCTCTTGGGTTCCAAATCTTCAAACAAAATCTTCTGTTTTTAATCATAACACATACATCATAAAATTTTGATATCACAGAAAGGCAAAAATAAAATTAAAACATGATTCTATGGTTTTGCCATCTTAGGACAAATAAATCTGATACCCAACATCTTATCTTTTTAAATAAAATCATTCTGATTTATATTTAACATATAATGATAATTCTTACATTATTAAATATCTGTTGAAAGCAACCTTTTAAATATTGCATATTTATCACATTCTATTATTCTATAACATGTCTATTGACTTCCCTGTTAGATTGTTTCCTCTAAACAATTTCAAAATTAATTTTCCTATTCTTCAGTCAGTATGTTTAGCAGGGTTATTTATTGTTTTCTTAGAAACCATGTTGTTGGAATTGATGAACATTTGTGTGAACCTAATTTTTAAAAATCTGTGCTCACCTCTGATTGTCTTAATTTATTGCCTTCCTTCTGCCCAACATTTCTTACATACCATTTTTCAAATGTGATGCCACCTTGTACACACCCTTTAAATAGCTAACATATATGATTTCATAAATCCATCTCTGTGATAACTTCCTAAGAGAACTAGTTATCTTGTGCAGCTTGTAGCCACTTGTGCAGCTAACTTGTTATTGTGTCCAGTCCATTTTATTATGTCCTTTCCAAGACAAGCTACATAATCTCCTTTGGAAAAATAAGCCCCTGGCAGTACCACAAACCTGTCTCCAGAAAAAGAATTGTGTGTATTTCAAAAAACTAAATAAGCCTGAAAAAAATGAAGGCTGACAAATTTATGGCAATGAAATTAACTATTGTGAAATCGATCTTTGCCTAGATGCTTGACTTTAAAAAAAAAAATATATATATATATATATGTATATATATATATTTATTGGAAAGGAGAGACAGAGAAAAAGAGCTTCCATCCTCTGGTTCATTCCCCAAGTGGCCATAATGGCTGGAGCTGAGCCAATCTGAAGCCAGGAGTCAGAAGTTTCTTCCAGGTCTCCCACATGGGTGCAGGGTCCCAAGGTTTTGGGCCATCCTCCACTGCTTTCCCAGGGCACAAGCAGGGAGCTGAATGGGAAGTGGAGTATCCAGGACACAAATTGGCACCCACGTGGGATCCCAATGTTGTGCTGGTTTTTGAAACCCCCAGATAATCATCAAGTCTGAAGTCGGTGCTGAGGCAAAAAGGTGGTTTATTCAGGTTAGCCTAGGTAACCCAGCCACCTCCCCCAGCCCAGCATGGCTGGGCGGGGGAGGGGCAGCCGCAGCCGAGGCTGCAAGGATCCACAAGGAGGACAAAAGAAGCGCGAGCCAGAAGAGCCAAGGGAAGGGGCCGAGAGCCCAAGCCCCCCAGTTCTTATACATTTCAGGCTATTAATTATACAGTCATGACTTAGCAGGCTTCTATTGGTGGGTTTGAAACAAGCAACTTTCAAAAAGTACAAATTGATAAGCTATTGGGCTGTGAATCTTATCAAGTACCAGGTACTTCCTTCCTGAGGAGTGGTCTGCCTACGTGACCTGCCAGGTGTCCTGCCGGGTGTCACGTAGGCTATCAGGCCTGAGGTTCACACAGCCCCCAGCCAAGCCATTAAGGCAGAATCACAAAAGGCAGAAAACGCCTAGGTTCTTCACCAGCAGATGCAAGGTGAGGATTTAGCCACTAGGCTATAGTGCCAGGCCCAATGCTTGACTTTTTTTTTACTTATTTATTATTATTATTTTTTAACTTTGGGCCATCCTCTACTGCTTTCCCAGTTCACTTCCCACCCAGCTCCTGGAGCAGCCAGGACATGAACTGGTGCTGGAGTCCGTGCAGTGTCTGTGGGGGGACACAAAGGTGTGAAGAGTATTGTTCCATTGCAGGCAGGGCCACAAGGAACTTCCGGCTGTATGGCAGCGCCCAGCGGATGTCTCTACAATCACCTGAATGCAGCTCCGCCTCCTTTTGCATGGACACCAGACCACCCTGTGGAAGAATTCTAATCCATTCAGGGATTGTTTGCTTCTGTGGAGTTGGCTCTTTTACTCAATCTGAGCTTGGAAGTTAATGTCAATAATAGTGTCTTGCAAAAGGGTCTTTTATTATTCATACTGTCTTGGCTGTCCCCATTGACCTTATGCTAATCAAAGAACCTGTATTTAGGGTTTCATTCTTTCCTTGATCTTTAGGTACTCCTTTTCTTTGTGATACAAGATTGAGTTGTAGAAAAAGAATTGTAGCAGGAACTTCTAGAGTTTTTAGGTGAAACAAACCGCAGAATTATCCTTGGAAACACCCACTTGAAGTCTGAGCCAGCGTTTGACTGCTTCTGTATAAATACAGTGGACAGCTTTCCTGCATTGTCCATTATGATTATGAAATCATAGTGGTCCATTTCACTCCTCTTTATGGCTGGAGCTGAACTCTGGCAAACTGGCACCCATATAGGATCCCAGCATGTACAAGGCAAGGATTTAACCACTGAGCCACCATGCTGGGCCCCTTTACCTTCTTTTCAAAGTACTGGAGTTAGCCAAAGTAATCATTACTTAATGCGACCTCACACAAGACTGGGAACATGCTCATGCATGCAAACATGGGATGTTCACTTTCTCATAATCTGCCTGTTATTTGAGAACTTTTAAAAGTAATTTTAATCAATGAAATACACTACTTAAAGCCACAAGTCTAGTAAATCTCTCTGGCAACTTAACCTCCAGGCGACATCATAAAACTCTGCAAGTGGACATCATAAAATAGCTTTTCCCCAATGAATCACACACACACACACACACACACACACACACACACACACACACACACACATACACACACACACAAATTCATTCCATCTTCCATCTTTTCAGTAACTCTTTAGTTTTATCTCAGATGTTCCTTTCTTTCCTGGTGCTCACATTTCTTTCATGCAACTTTTCCCTTCACAAACTACAATTCATGACGAACTCACTGTTTTTGATTCTGGAGATAAGAGGTGTTAGACGTGTAGTCTTGAGAAAATTACTTAACCTTTCTGAGCCTTAAGTTCCATATTCTTAAAATGTAAATACATCACTCACCAGGTTTGTGTGAGGAAAAATGAACAAGATTTTGCCTATTGTAGGCTGTGAGTATACAGGACACTCAGTAAATAAATATATCATCTTCCCTTTCCCTTCCCTCCACGTCCTTGGACAGCACCTGAACCAGAGCTTTGAAATGCTTGGCCTATGCTCCCAATACCCAATATGTTGCAATGGGACTTGTGGCTAGTAAGTAATTAACTTATGTAAATATGCCAAGTCATTACTTAAACATTTGCTAAATAATTTGTTATGTAATTCTAGCAAATTGAAACCAAATTATTCATCTCCATGTATCACATGAAACCACATGTTTCACTTGTACATCCTTGATAATGCAAAATAATAATTCTTCAACAAGTCATGGAATTCATACAAGTGCTTATTCATTCACTGCTGAGCACCCAGGGTGCTCGGCACTGCTCTAAGACCTGGCAGCACACACAAGCCCTTTCCTCAGCAATGAGGCAGAGGAGAGAGACAGGCAGCAGACATGACCACAGAAAAGTGTAACAGCCAGCTAAGGAGGCACACACAAGAGCCCTGCATTTTCTGGAACTGGACTGGAAGGCTTGCAGCGGGAGGAGGAAAGTCAGGGGGAGAGTATCGCTTTGTTGCAACTGAAGACAATGGGGATTCTGTCTGCATATGTAAAATGCACATTCTAAGATTTTTTTCCCAATTTAAAAGTGTGAGAGTGCTATGTTTTGTTGAATCTCCGAAGTGTGGTAAGCTTGACCCAGTCTCTATGCCACTGGGTTTCTTTTCCTGGGACCTGCAGTAACCTTGACTGATAGAACTGAACCATGTTGGATTATCTACTTGGTAAACTCCTTTTAATCTGGCTCTCTGTCTTGCTTTGTCAGCTGCCTCTAAATCTTTATAATCTTGTTTAAACTACCTCTAAGAATAGATGCTCATTTGCATGAGATTAATTCTTTATATTCCTATTTTAACATAATGTGAGGGATTTTGGTTCTTAGCTCTAAATTATTAAATATTTCATAGTCAGTCTTCCGAACATTGAGATCACTAAGCAGAGTGGTCAGTGACATATCCTCATAGTTTATAATCACAATAACTAAATGTTATATAATCAATTATGAAATACCTATCTCCATAGAAAGAATTGTAAGTGTGAGGCCAGCAAATAAAACAAAAGCATTATTTGGAGCTAAGTGTTACTTTTAAATGCTTGTACCAAAAGATAAACAGGGTTTAAAATAAATTATCTAGGTTCTAATATTGGAAAACAGCAAAAGTCAATGAAAGTAATAGTTGATTCTTGAAAACACTCATAAAACTGACAAACTCCATAACTATGTTGATTGAAAACTGAAAAATCACCAATTAACAAACAGTAAGAACAGTGCAAGGCAGGACAATAACATTTCTGTAAATAGTCTCGAATTCCCTTCCCACCTACCACCCCTCCTGCCCCAGAACCTCAGACTGGTCCTAAGGCAGCCACCTCTGATGAGAGGGGCAAAGGTCAAGCTCACAGTTCCTGATTCTGAGCATCACCACTTGCTCCAGGTAACCAGCACAGAGCCCGTGACAGGAGGTGACCCGGAAAAGGGGCTCATTTGTTATCACACCCTAAGTGTTGAGTTAGAATAAGAATTTTCCTAGAACCAACTACTTGCAGATTTTAAAATCCTCCTCCTTTCATGAAAACAACACGGTTTTTGTTGGGACTTAAAAAAATATCTCCCAAATGGAAGTCACATTCTGAACTGTTATGATATACAATTATTTGAATAGGCAGAGAAAAAAACGTGATCCATTTCTGCTAGGTGACATCGATCCTGAGGAGGCTAATGTTAAACAGATATTTTCTGCTTATTTTCAGAAATGAAAAGCAAGCATCAAATTGACAGCACAGAACTAGAATTTGATTTTTAAAAATCATCCCAAAAGTACATTTTGACATAAGACTGTATGTAAGCCAGCCTTCCTTGGAAAGCATATCAACTGGACACAGGCTGGCCTTGTCCTCACCAAGAAAACCTGTTCTCCACCTCCCAGCTTCCACAGCACACATGGCGACACCTTCCCTCCTGAGGAACTGCAATTGGATTTTAAAAACAAATAACTACAAATGGCTTGTCCCAGAGTCAACTGTCATGTGCCTGTCATAATACCCGAGGCTATTTCTGCTGCCATCACCAATCTTGGGTAATGACAAAAATTGAGCCTGATGGCCAAGGAAGACACTTACATAGATGCACAAGTATTAAGGCTTGTTGTCCAAAATGAGCAGAAATTGCTCTCCCCAAGGCTATTCACATGGGGTGGGGGGAATGTGCTGCCTCAGGCAGTTAGGCTGCCTCATTCGATCACACCTTCTAAGAGTGGGAAAAGCCAGGTGGGCGCCTCATGAATGTTAGCGCCAACGGCACGTAGTCCTTGCCTACCTAGAGCAAAAGCAAGATGAGCAGGTGCAAGGGCCTTGTCCTCACACAGCAGGACACCCGTGGCTAGCACGGGGCAGTATCTGCACCCAACTGATGTTGCATGGAGACCCGCTGAGACCCAGCCTGCCCCAGGCCGGTTGAACAATTGGGGCCAGGTTATCCAACTTCCTTTACCTCTGACCCCTCAGTATGTGTAAGCTGGAGGGCCAGAAACTGCAGTGAGATTTCAGGAACGGATGCAGATGAAGTGCTTTGACACAAATCCGAGCAGGTGTTTGTGGGACTAGGCCTCGCCCCGCCTGGAGCGCTGCTTCTCCTTCCGCACAGGACTGAGAATAGAGTGAGGGTCGCTTACAGGTTGGAAGGATGGACAGGCAGCCAGAGAAACAGAACAGCACGGGAGGGCAAAAATCTGTTCCAAAGCCCCCAGAATAAACTTGAGGAAGCAGCGCACGACCCCTGGAACAAACAACTTCCGTGCAATGCAGACAACCCCCGCCCCAAAGGCTTCCGAAGCCTGCTGGGTCATGACTCCTGCAAGGCAGATCTTTGCACGAGTGAGGTGGCCTCCAGCTTCCCGGAGACGCCGCTACCCCGCCACGTGTGCCCGTATGTCTCGACTATGAGATTTCTCACAGACGTGTGGAAGGGCAGCTGCCCAGCAGGTGCGCAGAGGCCGCCACCAAGGCTGGCAGGGTGAGTGTCCAAACCCTGCGGGCGGGACGCGGGGCGTGGCTGGCCATCCTGGGCCACAACCCGCCCAGAGGCGGGGCCGGTGCTCCGGGATCCCAGAGCTCCCGAGTTCCGCACCGTCGGGAGTGCATGGGGCCGCGAAGCCCAGGTGAAAGAGAGGAGTGAGCGCCGGCGCCCGCGAAGCCCCGTCCGGGGGCCATGGGGGGACAGGTGAGGCTGCCGCCCGGGGAGCCGTGCCGAGAGGGTAAGTGCTGGCCGCCAGCCGGGGCACCTAGCGCCAGGATGGCCACGAGAGCAGGTGGGCGCCCCGCGGGTCCTTGAGGTATAGGCAAAGGGATGTGCCGACCCTGCACGCAGCCGTTCCCGCCATCATTCATTCATTCGGTCGCCCAGGCGCGCACAATAAAACCTTTCGGGTACCTTCGCTGGCGCGGGCTCTGCGGGCCAGCCCGGGTCGCCCAGGGTCCCGCAGGCCGAGCCAGGTGAGCTGAGCGCCCAGCGAGTGCCGGGGTGGGTTCGTCCGGCTGCCGAGGCGAGGACGCCAGCTTCCGGGCGGCGAAGGACGGGTGCTCGCTCTGTTTCTCTCAGACCTGCCGGCGGGGTCGGCGGGCCGAGGGCGAGCCGGAGGGGCCCACGCCGTGCCGAGTCGGGCGCCCCGGGGCCGCCGCCGGATCCCGGCCGCCCACGCCTCGGCTCTCCCTGCCGCCTGAAGACGCCAGCCAGAAGGAGCCCGGGGTCCCGGGAGTGGGCGACGCGCGGGGCCCGTGGGCCGGCTGCCAGCCCGCGCCCCACCGCCAGGCGGCCCGCCCGAGGGCTCCACGCCCGCCCAAGGCGTGAGGGAGGCGGGGTCCCAGGAGGAGGGAGGCCGCTGAGGGGTGGTCCTCGCGGCGTGGACGCGAGAGCGTGACGGGAAGGGGGCGTGGGCGCCCGGTGGAAGAGCTGCACCTTTTGCCAAGAAGCTGGCAGCTTTTTTTTCGGGCTTTTGCTTGTTTGGCCCTTTCTAGTCTGTGGAGGAGCTTTAAAAAGTAAACACCGAAAAATCAGTTGAAACCCTTAGCGAGTTCGTCGAAATTGGATGAGTAAGAGACAGAAGGGAAGCAGAGAGAACGAGCATGCCTACAAACTGTTCAGAAACGGAGTCCTTTTTGAGAGGGTGAGGATTATTTCTTATTCGGCATGTGCACCCTTTTCCATTTTCTAAATCATTCCTAACCCAGTCAGTCAGACGGTTACTAATGCATCCGCCCATGTTTACCTAAGGATGTGTGATTTACACCCACTTGCTTCAACTTCCGGGTGTTTTTCCTGCTTTGCTCATGTACTTAGTTCCTACAAGTATTCCAGTGCGCTGCTTACCTGCGATCCCTTGAGGTCGGTCATTGTGTGGTAACCTGAGGGAGGAAGACTCGAGAGCAATTGGAAAACGACTTGCAGGTGGAATTACATAGCAGGAGCGAAATTCTGAGCCTGGCACTGAGTAATCCAAGGTTCAGTTCTTGATGTGTTGAATGGGTAACAAAAGCCCCAGGTGCCAGACACTGGTCCATGGGCTAAGCTATTCAGATCTACCAAACAGCCTGGTTCTGCACTGTGGGACAAGGTCCCTGACTTCATGCAGCTGTTTGTCCAGGTGGCAGAAAATGTGCAACAAAAGCATTCACAAGGTTACTGCAGTAGTGGTGTTGTGCATATCCCTGGGGCTCAGTAACCCAGCCCACACCACACTGGTTGACCCCAGGACCTGAACCAAGCTACCCAAGCCCTATCAGATCCCTCATCCCTGGGACTCATGTACCTGGCCTCCACTGGGCTCAGGCTAGGTTTTCTTGTATTGCATACTCTGCATAACTCATCAGAGGCCACTAGTGCCAACAGAGTTTTCTTTATTAGTGTGGCAATCTGACACCATGACAATAACTTGTAAGAAATATTACGTCATGTGTGGAATACCAACTGCATGAAGATTAGGTGCTGGGAGTGATAGTTATAAAACAGAGGACAGAAAGACTGGGCTGCGTGAAAGACACATCTACAGCACCACTTATCTGAACAGCTCTAGCCTGGGCCGGCCTTGGGGAGGGACCAGTGGTTTTCCAAGTTTGCTTTGATGCAGTGGGCCATTGTCCCAGTGTAAGCCAGTCAGCAGAGAGAAGAATGGCTAGAACTGATTCAACCTGTCTTCCTGGCTGGACTGTACCCATTTTGAAAACAACGAAACTAAGAAAAACCCTGGCTCTGAGAATTGGCTGTAGCCTTCTCATATGACTAGGGTGTGTCATACACACATGCAGTCATATAAAATATATTGACTTATCTACACACACATTTAAGTTCTGTTTTATTGGATATGAGAGAACTACCAACAGCTCATAAGTTGATTTTGGCACAAGCTTTTTTAAAATCCTTGCATATCTTTGCATAATATGCCTGTTACACAGATGTCATAAAGACCCCTCATCTGCAACAATTCAAATTTTTGGTACTAAAATAAACTTGATTTTTAAAATCTTTTTAAAAAGAGATTTATGTATTTATTTATTTGAAAGGCAGAGCAACAGAGAGAGAAAGAGAAGGTGAAGGAGAGAAGTTCCGTTGGTTCACTCTGCAATTGCCTGTGACAACCAGTCCTGGGCCAGGACAAAAGCAGGATCCGGGAACTTCATGCTGGTCTCCCACGTGGGTGACAATGGCCATGCACTTCAGCCTTTTTTCACTACCTTCCCGGGTGCATTTGCAGGGAGCCAGATCAGAAGCGCAACAGGTGAGAACTGAATATGGAATACTAGTGTCTCAAGCTATGGCTTAACCTACTGTGCCATATTGTTGACCCCTAACTTTACCTTTTAAGTCCATTTTTCATAAATATTTTGAAGTATTTACATGAACCTTATCTCCATCTTACAATTGAAGAGGCCCAGAGAAGGGAATTTAACTGCATCATTAGTGGACAGGCCAAGCACAAACTTGTTAGGGCTTTTGTTTTCCTTTAGGTACCCACAATACATTGAATGGTTTCCTCCCTCCTGTATGTGTGTGTTGGAGCTCTATGTTCAATGTAATGGTATTTGTGCGTAGGGTCTCTGAGAAGTAAATTAAGCAGAAAGGGCAGAGCTCTTGTGCATAGGAATTTCTTTTAAGAAAGAGGCCATCGGGTCTGGCGTTATAGCCTGGTATCCTCACCTTGCATGCGCCAGGATCTCATGTGGGTACCGGTTCATGTCCTGGTTGCTCCATTTTCCTTCCAGCTCCCTGCTTGTGGCCTGGGTAAAGTAGTAGATGACAGCCCAAAGCCTTGGGACTCTGCACCCACATGGGAGACCCAAAAGAAGCAGCCAGCTGTTGACTTCGGATCAGCTCAGCTCCAGCCATTGTGGCCACTTGCAGAGTGAACCCACAGACGGAAGATCTTTTTCTCTGTCTCTCCTTCTCTCTGTAAATCTGACTTTCCAAACAAAATAAATAAATCCTTTAAAAAAAAAAGATAAAGAAAGAGGCTACCATGTGAACACACAACTGGAAAAGGGGTGTCACCAGGCATCATCATCTCAGATTTTCAACTCCAAGAATGGATGCATGTCTGTGTTTAAACTGCCCCATTGGAGGCAGGCGTTTGACCTAGTTAGGCTATCAGAATGCCCGTACATACCAAACCTGAGTTCCTGAGCTTGACTTTGAGTTGTGTTCTGATCTCCACTTCCTGGTAGTGCATATCCTTGTTGCCACAAGGTGACAGGTCAAGCTTAGGTGGTTGGGTCCCTGCCACCCATGTGCGAGACTTGAACTGAGTTCCTGATTCCCTGCTGAGGCAGTCAACACTGAGTGGGAGCACTCTGTGTCTTGGTCTCTTTGTTTCTCTCTTCCTCTTTCCTGTTTCTGCCTCTCAAATTAATTAAAAAACAAAACAAAAACACCCAGCTAAGGCCAGTACTGTGATGTAGTAGGCTAAGCTTTTGCTTGGGGTACAAGTTTATGTCCCAGCTGCTCTATTTCTTGTTATTATTCCTCTTATTCCTGTTTGTTCTCTCACCAAAATAGCTCCTTGAGAATAGAAACATGTTCACCTGTTTCGTTCAGCATTACTATCTTACAAGTTCTTAAAATGGCCTGTAACAGAAAAGCTGTAAGAATTGGCTGGGTGTTACGTAACTATGCAATGCTCTACATGATAAGTGTTCAACAACTACATTGTTGAATAAATAAATGCAATAGGTATATGGATATACATTAGTTATTATGAAAACCATTTTAAACTGCTAGAGAAAATCTACTTGATTAGGAATGTTAAATAGGGTGCTAAGAAGGGAGTGATTTGGAACTAAATTTAAATCAAGAGCTCAATGTTGATAAGTTATTTCAAGGTGTGGAGGGCACTGTGGCACCAGCCTTGACATGGGCAGCTGTTATCAGAATGCTGGCCACTATGTTTCCAATCCAGCTTTCTACCATTGGTCCTGGGAAAGCAGATTAGATGGCCCACATACTAGGGCACCTGCCAGCCAGGTGGGAAGCCCATATGGAATGCCAAACTCCTGGCTGTGACCTGGTCCAAGCCCAGCCATTGTAGCCATTTGGAGAGTCAACCAGAAGCGGGGAAGATCTCTCTCTTCTCTCAGTGTCACTCCGCCTTTCAAAGTAAATCTTTAACAAAATGAAACAAAAAAAAGCTTCTAGGTGATTTTAGACTATGGAAGAAACAAGGAAAACCAAGCGTAGGGAACCAGATTAGACACAGAAGTGAAGGATTCTGAGAGGTCTAGAATGCTGTGGTAGGGTCATGGGTATTTTAATGAGAAGGAGGCTAATGAAGAATTGTTTAAGGAGAAGGGGCTAGATTGGGCTCACTTCACTTGGTCTCACACACAGCCAGGAAAACCTAGTCTAGATCATTCAGCCCCTGTTGACCTACAGACAGAGGTGAGAAGAAATGCTATGCTTGCCTACTCACACTGGCATAGGCAAGACCGAACACAACCTCCTCGTCACTTTATTCTCTAAACATCGGTCCCTGTGAATCAGATCATGTCATTTTCCTGTTTCATCTCCCTGCTTTAGGTTATTATTTTTAATACCAATTATAACCAAAACCCAAGTCCTAACTGATCCTGAACTTTAAAGGTTTGCATGTTCTGCAGCTTGCTTACCTGTTAGTGTTACTTTATTACCCTGTCTCTCATCAACTTTGAAACATAAGTCATCATTTTATTCATTTATTCAACACCAACTTATTAAAGTGGCTACAGCATGTCAGGCATTTTCTAGAAGATGAGGATACAACAGAATTTTGTTGCAGAGCATGTAAACCTTAGACTACACATCCACCCACGCTTGGCCCTTCGTGAGCGATATGCCCAGATCTGCTCCCCATGTTCTGATGTTGGGGCTTAAGCTGAAGGGTCAGCAGCTCTTCAGGTAATCACAGGACCCAAGAGCAAACTCAATCATGTAAGCCTTCCTAAAACTTCTCGTATCACTGCTGGCATTACAAGGAGCAGTCCAACCCTCTGCCAATTTCCCGCTCTGAAGAAATAATCCTTATTAAACAAAGAAATGTTGAAGAGAAAAATCAGGACAGCTGTTAGCTGGAAGGAGTAATTTTTCATTTTAAAGTTAGATGGTAGATATACAAGTGTATATTATTTTTCTTTACAGGCACTCATTTCTGAAGTATTCATTATTTACTAACAATATCAATGAAGTTCTGTGTACTCCATGCAGGTGTATAAATCTGTCCAGTCACTTTATTTAGGTTACTGACATTGTGTGTTAACATGAGAAATGAGGAAACAAACGTGCAGTATTAGAAATGTTCAATGTTGTATAAAGTCTGGATTCACCTCCCTGGAGAATTACTTGGCTTATTTGGACCCTGAGAGGCCGACTCTAACTTACCTTCTCTCTCATTTCCTCTGAAATATTGCAGAGTCCCTGTGTACACACCCTGCTTCACCCATCTCTCGCATACCACTCCACACTTGCTCATATCTCTCTTTGCCCTCCTCATAGCTGCCACAGGAGTTCTCCCTGATGCATTTCCAAAACATAAAACAATTTAAGCATTAAGGTCAACAGCCAGCAAGACATTTATTATTTTCTCCCACCATAAAACTTGAAGCATTCATGTCTGCCACTTAGAATGAAAACTTGCAAAAGGCAACCAAGATTGTTTGCTCCCTCCCTTATCGCCCTCTGCCCCCACAGCCCCTGAAATGCCAGGGACATTTTGCTATGTCAACATCTTAGAGGAAATATTGTTTCACTGGAATGAGAGCCACCCACACCGATTTCTGAGATGGAGTTTTGGAATGGTTATGTTAACCATATACTAAATGACACTAATGTCACCATGGAATTCATTGAAAAGTCAAATCAGATGTTTTCTCAGGAATGAATGTTATACAAATTCATACTAACAAAATTATACACAGTTGATCATAGCTGATTTATTTCCATTTGGAAATTTAAGTAGATAAATAGTGCATGGAACAAGGTGGCCAAATAGCTAGCTTTGTTGCTATTACCAAAAGCAATCGGCCTGAAAACTTATCAGTATTCCAGAATCTTAATAATGTTAAGTCTCATTGGAAAATTTAGAAGTTTCAGTTTGGAATTTATTCTGTATTTCTGAAGAAAAGCTGATTCATTTTCAAATAGTAGAGAAAAAAATGAAATAATAGTCATGAAAATCCTAAATTCATCATTCCACCATTTTCTGGAGCGTAACTTGATGGCTTTTACACTTCATATGTGGTAAAATTCGGTAATTTCTTAATACTTAGCCAAGAATGCCCAGATCTATTTAGGGGCTTTACTGCTGAAACATCATTTACTCAAACTGTGTTTCACACGTCTTCTTAAAATATTTGATGTATAAAACTAATTTTTCCATTCAATTAGTTTTCCTTTCCCTGTTTTTGGTTTAGGGCAGTTCATATTGGGAGAGTTTGCTTTTTTCAAAAGAAAACAAGGACGAGCAAATAGAACATCCCGTCATAGTGTCACTTTGTTGGTACCTTTTCAAATAAAGAAAAGAATATAAAAATTTCAGGGACTGGCCCAGTGGCATAATAGGCTAATCCTTCATCTGCAAGTGCCAGCATTCCATATGAGTAACAGTTGAAGAATCAGATGCTCCACTTCCGATCCTGCTCCCTATTATAGGGAGCGACAAGGAGCTATAGGAAGCTCCCCGAGAAAGCAGCAGAGGATGGTCCAAGATCCGTTGGCCCCTAAACTCACATGGGAGACTCAGAGGAAGTTTCTGACTCCAGGTTTTGGATCAACTCAGCTCCTGCTGTTGCAGCCATTTGGGGAGTGAACCAACAGATGGATGATCTCTCTCTTTCAAGTAACATTAATTAATCTTTTTGAAAAATACATGAAAAGTTTCTTACCTATGTGTTTTAGTTGTGTTTTTTGTCTGTATTTCAGTTGTGTTTTAGTGTTTAGGTCCAACATTTAAAAGCACTGACAATTCAGTGGTTACTATATGCTTATTTGAATCTTAACTCTTAAACTTACTGATATTTAATTCATTTATTGGGGAAAGCAGCAGAGAACAAGCAAACCCACCTCCAGAGCCACTTTTTAAAAGACAATTTATGTCCCAACTGAGTAGGTTGGCTACATTTCCAGTCTCATGGTGATTTCTGGACAAGGGGGCCGCTGTGCCTGTTCCCCACTTTCAGTGTCGTAACCCTGCTTTCTAAGGCACAGGCTGGTAGTGTGAAGAATAGAGGAGGAGGCGAGTGGAGAAGGGCTATGAGGAGAGCGAGTGAGCACCAGCTAGGCCTACATATCCACTCACTGCTCCATCAATGGTTGTTATTTTGCCAAATCAAAGACTCACATATTGCCAGAACATGCCGTTTATAAGAGAAATTCATACTTTTCATGTAAAGCCTTTTGGTTTAAATCCTGACCATGAAACTATCTAAAATTGTCTTTATAAACCCTCTGCAACCCAACAGGGACTGCCAGTGAGGGCCTTGCCTGCCTGCAGTAAGAAAGCGATAAGTGCCATCTGTTCAAGTCTAATTGTGACACAAGGTGGGGGTAAGCATTGTGTAGGAATCCTGAGTCCTTGACATTTCCCTCTTCTCTTCCCAGGCCATGTGCTGTCGGTTGTCTGTCCGAACACCTTCCAGGCTTGGTGTGAAATCACCAATGTGTCCCAGCTGCTGGCTTCCCCCGGCCTCTACATGGACCTGAATACCAGCATAACAAACCTGAGCATTTCCGCAGATGTAGAAAACAAATACAGTCTTTATGTGGGCTTGCTCCTGGCAGTAAGTTCCAGTGTTTTTATTGGCTCCAGCTTCATATTGAAAAAGAAAGGCCTCATGCAACTGGCTGACAAGGGCATCACCAGAGCTGGTAAGGAACATGCAACAAACACTCCCAAGTTGCCAACTGCAGAAATGGCCCTATTGGCAGACCAAAGTGCTTTACAGTCAGAACAGTTGACGTCTCTCTGTCTTGGCCTCGGTCTTCCTCCTTGAGCCAACTGCATGTCCTGCAGACTCTGACCCATATGCAAGGGTCCTTTGAATGTGATCACCTCTCCTTCCTCATGTGTTACCCTCCAGGTCACCTGCTTTACTCTCATTCCTGGAATAAACTGATTAATTTCCCTCCCCAAGGTCTTTTACCTTGAACTCTCTTCATTCAGCTGACTCATCTGGCTGTCCTTGTCGCATCGTCTCTGGGCAGGTCCCTGCCACCCCAGCCCGTTGTTATTCTCTATCATTACACTTCTTCGTTGTATTTAGAATCACTTGTAGTTGTGAAGTTATTGCTTACCTCATTGTGGCCAATTGCTTGTCAATTACAGATTCATAAGTCCCTGGCATAGTGTTTGGCATTCAAAAATATTTGTTAAATTAGTAAATGGGTAGCAGTATGAAGAAGCTACTGTTTATAGTGATATTTTAGGTGCTGAATAGCTCTAGCCTTCATAAGGCACGAATTTTCTATTCATTTTGATCCAGTGTAATATGGTTGAAAACCTGAGTATTTTTCTAGAGTCCATATGGAAAAATAAATGGTTGCAAATAGTGCAAGCAAACTTGTTCGAGAGTACTGTTGGGAATATTTGTACCATCAGTAAACAAAGTGTACTGTATTTCTGTATTATAATTATTCAATATTTTACTGTCATATTATTAAAAGAATGAGGTACTGGTATTAAAACAGATAAATAATATAAGATAACTGTAAACTTATAGATGGACCCAGCTACATGTAACACATTAATACATGATTTTCTTAAAGGTCATTTCAAACCAGTGGAGAAAGTGTGAGTTATTACCTAAAATACTGAGACAAATAAAAATGTTAGAGGAGAAAATGAGACTTTTACTTTAAACCTTTTAGCAAAAGGAAATTTCAGAGTGTTTCAAGTTAAATTTACAGTAATTTTCTTTTTTAAAATATTATTTATTTTTTTATTGGAAAGTCAGATTTACAGAGGGAAGGAGATACAGAAAGGAAGGTCTTCCATGTGCTGGTTCACTCCCCACATGGCCACAAACAGCTGGAGTTGAGCTGATGTGAAGCCAGGAGCCAGGTGCCTCCTTTGGGTCTCCCACATGGGTGCAGGGTCCCGAGGTTTTGGGTTGTCCTTGGTTGCTTTTCTAGGCCACAGGCAGGGGGCTGGATGGGAAGTAGAGCAGCCAAGACACAAACTGGTACCCATATGGGATCTCAGCATATACACATGGAAGATTTAGCCACTGAGTTACCATGCCAGACCCTAAAATAATTATCTTTTAAAAAGCCCAAAAGTTCTCTGTAAGCATAAAGATAAAGGATAAATCTGTTTTCTATAAGGAAATTGAATTGGCAAAAAAAAAAAAAGTCCTATGTGGAAAAACTTTAACAGAAATTAGAAACCAGATGTATACTGAGGAGAAAATTATGAAATACTCATTTGACAGAAGGTAGTTACATTTCTTAATATATAAAAAATGACAGCAGTCATGAAAAATAGGTTAGCACTCTAACATAAAATTATTACAAATAAATGTTTAATAAATTTATATAACTAACTGTTATTTCACCAGTACCTAGAGGCACTAGGTGATGATAAAATCCAATATTGTAATATGACTCCAGTTTAGTCATTTGCATATTCTATAAGGAGACCATTCTAAATAGTTAGCTACTTTGCAGGATAATCTTCACAGTTTGTATACTCTGTTTTCATTAATTATATAAAAATATATATATAGTTGAATTTAAGCAATTTGGTATATTAAAATTTATGAGATGATTTTCTATAGGAAACAATGAGATCACATATTATAGTAGTAGAAAGATAACTTTTTGAATACCTTTGGTGAGCTTTTTTCCCATTCAGTACACTAGACAGAAGTTCAGTGCAATCGTGCCAAAGCAAAGAATGAGTTTATCTATCTAATGCTTATTATCTTCTGATTGACTAACTTAAAATTTCAAAAGCTTCGTGGCAACCATACTCTTCCTCTAAAGTCCTTGCTAGACACCAATATAATTTATGTTTTACAGTTTTCTATTTCTAGTTTTTACCATAACTTGAAGCAATCTATTCGGGGGTTTATATTATTCTGTATGCACAACCTTCACTGACACAAATATAGTAAGCTTAGTGATTAAATAGAACACTCTATGCATTAAAGAACACTTACTCTAGAGAGAATTCAAAATGGGACATAACAGAAAGCTTTACATTTCTGGAAATGACCAAATAAGTAGCCTGAAGACCTTTGATGAACTAACTTCACCTTAAGCCTTGCCTGGTTCCGCCATAACTCAGCACCATCCGAGAAGTCAGTTCTTCAAGCCTCCTTCCCTGAATGTAGCACTTACTTTTTCTTCACGGTGTTTTCTAGGACAAGGCGGACATTCTTACCTCAAGGAATGGCTGTGGTGGGCAGGTTTACTGTCAAGTAAGTGCTTCTCTAAAGAGATTTGCCCATCAAATGGTTGGTTACATGAGATGTTTTTCAAAATTTTTCTTTGTGGTAAGGATATAACTTAGATCTAAACATGTCTCTGTGTGTAATACTTTGTCATATGTGCAAGAAAACATGTGTGTTTAGTGTGTTTAATGTGTTTATAGGTTACTCTTCTCACCTCCCTCCTGTGCGCTCAGTAACACAACTGTCCAGATGCTGTCGTTTTATCACAGACCTGGCCTCAGAACAGCTGAGGGAGAAGATGCTTCCCTTTCAATGTTTTCTCAGCTCTAATTACTTTTGAATCTGTAACCATCTTAGCTACAGGAATGGAGATGTTTTCCTTGCCAGAATCAAAGCATGGAAAACATAAAAGACTCTGGCAGCTTAAACTGAAAATCAATGGGATGAGCTAAGCCATTGGCACTCTCCTTCTTCGCAGACTTGCTGTGGGGACTAAGTGAGACTAGGATGTGAAAACATGTTCTAAATGCTAATGTGGTACCAAAATAGAAATGGCACGTCTGCCTCCACCACTTTCCCTGGTGTGGTTTCCCACTGAACTCTTCTGGACTTCCTGAAACTCTATGGCAGAAACTGCCACAACAGGCACTTGATCAATTGTAGTTTCACATCCATCGCTGGCAAGCCACCGCCCTCAGCACTTCCTTGTATTTTCCCAAACCCAATGACACAGTTCAGTATGTGAGAGATGCTTTACAGGAAAGAACAGGAGACCTCTACTTTCCTAAATGGGTTCTAAAAGGATGGTGCGCATTTTTATAGCTCTTATATTTGATTGATTTATTTGAAAGGGTTACAGAGAGACAGAGACACAGCCAGACATCTTCCATGTACTGGTTCACTTCCCAGGTGAAGGAAGGACAGAGCCAGGAGCTTCTTCAGGTCTGCCACAGAGGTAGAGAAGCCCAAGCACCTGTTCCATCATCTGCTGCTTTCCCAAGAAAATTAGTAGGGATCTGGATCAGAGCTGGATGGGAAGTGAAGCAGCCCAGACAGGAATGACACCCAGTGAGATACAAGCATTTCAGGAAGAGGCTTAACCCAATACAAGACAACGTTGGCCCCCAACCTCTTTAGTTTTTAATATGCTTTCACATGCTTTTTAAATTATTTTATTTGAATAAAAATTGGCAAGGGATGTACTGGGATGATTCAAGACACACATTTGAATGATTTTCCCTTTCCTTCTTTACATGTTTAAAATGAAAATTTTAAGGAGAATGTTGCATGGCTACATTTGCAATTTTACTTTACCATATCAAATATAGGGGCAGATATTGTGGTAAAGCAACCTAAGGTGTCATGTGGGTTGCCCAAGTCCCACATCAGAGTGTTAGTTCAAGTCCTAGCTACTCACTCTGAATCCAGTTTCCTGCTGATGCACCTAGCAAGCAGCCAATGATGGCTCAAGTGCTTAGAGACCTGCCACCCATACGTGAGACCTGGGTGGAACTCCTAACTCTTAGTTCTGGTCCAGTTCTGGCTGTTGTGGGTATTTGAGTAGTAAACCAGCTGATGGAATGGCTCACTTGCTTTCTCACTCACTCTGTCTTTTAGGTAGATAAAAGAAAAACAAATTTTTTTGAAGTATATATTAGATTAGAGAATATGTTAGAGAGAAAAGTGTACATTGAAGACTTTTTAAAGGCTTAATTATTTATTCATTTGAAAGGCAAAATAACAGATGGAGAGGAAAAAAAGAGAGATCTTCCATCTGCTGGTTTACCCCACAAATGAATGCAACAGATGGGACAGGTCCAGACTAAGGCAGGAAGCAGAAACTCCATCCAAGTATTCCATATTTGACCATCTTCACCTGCTTTCCCAGGCTCATTACCAGGGAGCTATATTGAAAGCAGAGTAATTGGGACTGGCACCATTGCTCCCATATGGGAAGCCAAAACTGAAGTGGCACCTTAACCTTCTATGCCACAGTGCCAGCCCTTTAGAGATTTTTATGTAATGACAAATATACTGTACTTTAATCATGAAGTCAGGGCTTTCCTAGAAAGCTGCCTATAAAGATAAAAGGTAAATAATATAAAATATTGAAGGAAAGCTTAATATCCTAAGGAAACTTTTCACAGCTCTTTGACAGCAATCCCCTAATTGTTCTGTAAGATCAGATATGCAATGTTTTCCCAAGGCTAGAAGGCCCTATAGATTAGGAAGAGAAGTATACAGCACAGCGGCCAAGCAGGTTTTCTGTGCCTTTATCTTCCACAAGAAGCATTAGCCTGGCAGAGTTTGTCAGCCTGAAATACTGGATTCTGTGAGCAACTGCCCAGTGGTGATCTTTGAGATTAATTTGGTCCCAGCACAAGAGCCCAGCTTTCCCTCATTCTAAAAGCACGGCATTTCCAACACAATATCTCTTTTCTCAGATGAGAAAAACATTACATTTAGGAACACATCCTTGCAATGTCCTAACAGTTGTTTGGGTCCCCTCTGAGATACTGGTACTTGGAGACCATTTGCAATTCAGCCATCCCTGACCTCATGGGTCTGCGGTGGGCATTCTCCTGTCCCCTACCTACACAGCAGGTTTCTACAAAGCATTCTAATTTTCTAAATTATTTTTAATTTGCAAAGTAATGCATATTCTTGAGCAAATGAAAGAAATCTCTGCTTACTCCAAAGCCACCTCTACCAGATTTCATTTGAGAAAGCCATTGTGTTTTTAGTACTAAAGTAACTAAAATTTCCATTGAAATTCATACAAGTCATGTTTTCACCTGTCAGCACTCTGGGCATTAGCCAAGGGCGTATCACCAAGTATATTAGTTCATTTTTTGTTACTGTGATGAAGTGTCAGACACTGGGTACTTGTGAGTGAAAGAGATTCATGGACCTCCCAGTTCCAAAGGTGAAAGCCCAAAACTGGAAAGTGCCATTGGTTCTGCATTGGCGAGGGCCTGAAGGCAGATGCCACCATGGCAGGAGCATGTGCCAAAGCAAGGCATCTCGCGAGAGAGTGAGGAGAGACTGGCCTTGCTGTTTTAGAGCAGGGCCTCTTGGAAGAGCTGACCAGGGTCCCCAGAAAACCATAACGATCCCTTCCAAGGACTTAAGGACCTCTCACTAACCCCCACCCTGAAAGGCTCCCCCAGCTCCTGGAAGGCCACACCAGAGACCAAGCTTCCCACACATGAGCACTCTCAAACCATGTTCAGACCTTAGCTCCAGATAAACACAGTTCATTGACATCCTGTATCACCAGTCTTCCCAGCTTCCATTTCACAAGCTAGGCCGTTGAATTTCGCTTGATCTTTCACTGTCTGGGGAATAAAAGTCCACTGCTTGGCAAGGGTCTCTTAATTTTTCTTTTCTGATGAGTAGGTCTGGTTTGTATAGTAATACTTCTGCTTGCTTTTAGTGGGAGCAGGAGAGGCTGTCAATTTTGCAGCTTATGCTTTTGCACCTGCCACCTTGGTCACCCCCCTGGGCGCGCTGAGTGTTCTCATAAGGTATGTGAGCAATATGGAGGGAGCCTGGCTTCTATAGATGCTTTCATGTCCATAAGAAACAGTACTAGACACATCTCACTAAAGAAAAGTATGAACCAGCCTGCATTGTAAAAGCATAGATGACCACAAATCCTTTCCGGGACCCCGAGAAGCCTTAGACTAGTCACAGAACTCCTGCTTCCTCATTCATTTAAATGGGAATAACAAATGCTTACTTTTGGCTAAAACAATCACAAAACTAGTTTGAGAAGACAACAAAATAAGTATCAATAGAAGTAGGGAATAGATTGCATATTATTGTTTAGAAAAAAACCTATGCTAGAATGTGCCTGGTTTCCTGCTAATGTTCAAATGCCTGTGTCATATTTGTGACAATTCAGTGAAGCCTCAGTTTGGGGGAAGTTTCTTTTTAAGCTTTCACCCAAACAAATGACCACCAAAATCCTTTTCATTCTTTCTGTTGTTGGGACAGTCAGTGACTGTAGTTAACAGAGGTCCCTAAAAGGCATATAGTGTTACAATTTAACTTTTTTTGCCAAAATTCTCCATTGTCTATTGAATGTTTCTGTTTGGAAACCCCATAGTTTCTTTACTACTGGGACAGGAAAATGAATCTGATATTTCTGAGTGGACCTTTATTCTTGTTTTGTAGCTAAGTTACTGTTTGTTTTCTATTTTACTTTTTCCTTTCTGTTCATGAGCTTCTGGTAGAAGGTTTGCGGTTGGTTGGTCCTGCCCATTTTTTTTCATCTACCTACAAAGTAATTTGTAATTCCAGTGAGAATTAAAAGAGAAGGCACTAAGTATACTTCTTTAAGCAATGAATAGCCAGGTACTCGGGTGTTCATTGAGACGGCAGTTCTGCACCAAGCCACCTCAGGGCACCTCTGGGAAAGCACCCAGGGTTGGAGCACAGCCTCGAAGGCAGATGGGCAGTGATGACTGGCTTGTGGGAAGTGGAGCATCAGAGGAAGCAGGCCAGGTTGCTGGGAGATACAGCAGGCCTGCTGGTGGAGCTGCAGGATGATGCCCTGTTATCCACCATAGTGCCAATCTGGAGCTTCTTGAGGTCACAACCACAAAAGCAGTACCACAGTAGCAGGAAGTAGTTTTAATATTATGACTGTCTGTTTGTGCTGTTTGAACTGCTGTGTAACAACTCAATATCAGCCCTGTGCATTCATTTTGTAGTTACAGATCTCTCTTTGAAACTCACCTGAGTGCATATATTCTATGCTAGATGTTAGCCAAAAGGCCGAGAAGCGATAGTACATATATTCTAAATGTTCAGGCTGAGCATCCCTAAAAATCCAAGATCCAAAATATTCCAAAATTGAAAAATTTTCACACCTGACCCATGCAATGTGTGGCAGTGAAAACACCATCTCCAGGCTATGTATGTAGGCTGGATATGCGAGGGATCAGTGGATCTCATGCTTAGACTTGGGTCTCAGCCCCAGGATATCTCATCCTATATGTGCACATGGTCCAACATTTTTAAAACTGAAACCCAAAACACTCTGCTTCCAAGCATTTCAAATCAGGGGTACTCAATCTGTACGTCAGCAGAGTGAAAAAGATCTTCTGTTGTGTGTGGATTTATAGCAGAAGATGGAACAAAAACTTAAAATGAAGTGGATGAGACCTCTTGGAAGGTCATGGGACTGTGAAGGAATATGGGCTGTCTCTTATATCTCCCCAGGGATAAAAACAATGAAGCAGATGATTTGCAGGGATGGAGAGAAGGTGTGAAAGGATACAGGGGAACAGAGTGATGGAAGGCATAATTTCTGATGCTATGTTACACAAAAGGATAAATAAGGATGTCAGCCATTGTGTATTTTGAAAATACAGTCACAGAAGGGATTTTGAATATTTTCAACACAAATAAATGATAATTATAGGTAGACCAGTTACTCTCACCTGATCATCACATATTGAAATGTCACATAGTGCCCCCTAAATATGTACCGTTACTGTATATCAATGTAAATGTTTCAACATATAAATGGATGGAGGTTGTTCAGTATTACATGGCACATTCAGGTCAGCTCAATGGGATACAGAGTGGCATGTCGCACAGTGTGATTTCTGAATTGCAAAGAAATAAAAAAGTATCTGCATCATGGTAACTTTATTGTTTTGTCTCCCAACAGTGCAATATTGTCTTCCTATTTCTTAAATGAGCACTTGAACATCCATGGGAAAATAGGCTGCATTTTAAGTATTTTGGGGTCAACTGTGATGGTTATCCATGCCCCACAAGAAGAGGAAGTCACTTCTTTGCATGAAATGGAAATGAAGTTGAGAGACCCAGGTCTGTGGTTCAGCTTAAAGAGATGCTCAAGTTCTCTACTTTCTTTCTTCAACAAATGTTATTTGTAATAATAATATTACAGATTAGTTGGGGTGGAGAGGGAAGATCCCAGAGCCTTTGGAACTGTATCATGCAGTAAGTTAATTAGTTAATTAAGAAGAACAGTAGCAATGCTATGGCTCATGTGGGTAGCAGAGTGTTGAACTTATAACTTGCTTGGGGACTATAGTACAGTATTAATACAGGAGGGACAGTGGAAGGGAGAAGGACAGGGAGGGAGAAGATGAAAACATATTTCATGGAAAATAATAACGAAATTTTAAAATGAAACAATATCATAATAGGCTTTCTACAAGCCTACTTATACAGCAAGATGCGTTATAAAGTTAATTATTGCGAGACTCCTAAAAAGGTGGCAGAACTTACTTGTGGTTCCTGCTTTCCCTCCACACAATGCAAAGGAGATATGGAAGCAAAAAAGGCAAAACATATTTAACCCAGATTTTTGCCACTTTCATCCTAAATCTAAAGGAAAACATATGCTACTACCTGCCCTGACAGTAAATTCGAAGGTGAAAATCCTTTGTCAAATATTGAGAACTTTGCAATGGAATGTTGTTTTTCGTTTAATCTCACTTTCACTAAAATGCCCATGCTCTTGACATTATGACTAACAACACTTTTGTTAAAGGCACAGTCTGTTAGCATTTTCTGAAGTCGAATTCTCTCTTCTTCCTCACAGGATTTATTTCTTTCGCTGCAGTTGTAATTGTGATCGCCTTGGTGCTGATTTTGATTGTGGCTCCCAAGAAAGGACAGACCAACATACTGGTCTACATCTCAATCTGCTCTCTGATTGGAGCATTTTCAGTTTCTTCCGTCAAGGGCCTGGGAATTGCCATTAAGGAACTATTAGAATGGAAGCCAGTTTACAAGAACCCCCTGGTCTTTGTTTTGCTGGCCGTACTGGTGCTCTCAGTGACGACACAGATCAACTACCTCAACAAGGCCCTGGACACCTTTAATACATCTCTTGTGACCCCCATCTATTATGTGTTCTTCACATGTATGGTTGTGACCTGCTCGGTCATCCTATTCCAGGAGTGGTACAGCATGAACATTGGAGATATCATTGGGACCTTGAGTGGGTTCTGCACAATCATCAATGGCATCTTCCTCCTCCATGCTTTTAAAAACACCAACATTACCTGGAGCGAACTGACATCCACCGCTAAGAAACAAGTCTTCTCTCCAAATGGCAGTGAGAACAATTATGTTTTACTAGAGAATGTAGATTGTGCAGTGTCTGGACATGATGATGATGTTACCTTGTTTAGCAGGACTGATAACCAAAGTCTCTATAAAGTCTGAATTTCAACCCACAGAGAGGGAACTGTTTGCTTCTTGAAAGAACTTATAGGGAAGCTTATATTGTCTGTTCTAACTAGCAACTTAGATGTGATGCCAAAGAGAGATGCTTTCATCTGGGCCATTGAATTTGAAAATCAAGTTTTAGTTCTTCTCCAGAGAACTTATTTCATCTTCTCAGTTCTGCAAACTAAGCACCCAAAAATCTCTCTGATTAGTCACTTTCTGCTGATCACATTTGCCTCTGCCAGATGGCTCTGAGTCTCCCTGGTGACTCTTCTTAGACTCATGATAACTCATAAAGTCATCAGCGTTCTGATAAGCCGAGTATCAGTCACCAGCTGTGATGAGTCATAATCCCACATTATTAAAACTGAAAAGTGAGGTCACTGGTGCTTTGACCTCTCTTCCACAACTTCCTCCTTTTCAGACTGCACAGATACACTCCTCAAGAAAAAAAAAAATATGCATGCTTTGTAAATCCATTTCCTTTGATGAAGATATGGCAAAATGCAATTCATTGGCTTTGATGGGAACTGACTACTAGTTCAAGATGGAAGAACTGAGGATGAGGAAAAACATTTTAGGCCTCAGAGAAAGGAAACAGTTTTTTTTTTTTCTTTTCATAGAAACACAAATACACAGGTAATTGTGTTCAGAGGTTCTTTTTAATTCAGGCCTGGATGGCAGACAATGTGGTGTTTCTGGAGCAGCCCATGTGAATTCAGCTTTGGGGTTACTTATCTTCCTTTTCTTTTATCCCAAAGATGATTTTTCTTGTTAATGTAGAGATCCTTGTAGAATAATTGCTGCATCGAGTGGATTGTATTATACACTTTAGTTTCTTTTAAATATTTTTATCCCTAAAAGAATGGGATAAAAGATCCCTCTGATTGGAAACAATTAGAAAATCCTTTGTTAACCTGAACCAACGGTCATCACGGTTCTTTTGACATTGACTACTTTCTCCATTTTATAAGGAAATTAAAACTAGTTTACCAGTCTTTCTAAACAGAAGCCTTCTCAGTTCTGCTGATCTGGTATGTTCAGGGTGATGCTGAGTGACTCAAGGACGACTGTCACCTTCAGCACAGGTGCGTGTGGAGAACTATCTCAGTGCATCCTAAATGTCTGGAACTTGTTTACCTTCCGGAAGATCTGTGGGTTGGTATCTCAGGTCGGCTACATGCTCGCTCCAGGGACTTCTGTTTTACTTTACTTGCATATCAGTTGTATAAGCTATGAACACATATTTATATGAAAAGTATCTCCTGAAAACGTAATGTTATACAAATCCTTGGAACGTTTGTGGTTTTAGTTTTGAGAATACTCGGTTTCTCTAGCACACTTTCTCAGTGAGGACATTGACTGTTCCTAACATCCAACCTGAGGCTGCCTTGCTTCTCCACTCTGAATGAAATATTCAGTTGTTTTTCAGCTGTCACTTGTTTTTGCCCAATTCAAAGAATCCTGGAACACAAGGTTAAGTGTGTCACCTGATTTAGAAAATGAAGTGGTGCTGAGACATCCACCCGGGAGGAAAACTAAGAGTTCAAATGAACAAGCATTGTTGAGAAACAATGAAATATTTTTCAAAACTATGTTTTGAAAAAAAAAACACTATTAGGCATTTGTAGTAAGAAAACAAAAAAAATTAAGATTTATTTATTTTTGATAAGAAAAAATACTAGCCTTGATCTTAGCCAAAAGGCCGAAAAACGATAAAGTTTATTTATTTTTGTTGGAAAGGCAGATATACAGAGAGGAGGAGAGACAGAGAGGAAGATCTTCCATCCTATGATTCACTCCCCAAGTAACCACAACAGCCAGAGATGAGCCAATTGGAGCCAGGAGCCAGGAGCCGCTTCCAGGTCTCCCACACAGGTGCAGGGTTCCAAAGCTTTGGGCGTCCTTGACTGCTTTCACAAGCAGGGAGCTGGATGAGAAGCAGGGCTACCGGGATTAGAACCGGTGCCCATAAGGGATCCTGGTGCATGCAAGATGAGGACTTTAGCTGGTAGGCTACCGTGCCAGGCTCAAAAGCAAAAAAAATTTTTTTGCAAATTTAACTTTTAAAAATATTCCCAAGCAGGTAGATAACTATTTAAGCAAGAATAAAACGGTGGGATTTTCCATTCACATAGCTATGTTAATCTGAACTGATAGTTTCATATGTAGATAGATAGTATATTAATTTATATATATATAATGGATACCTTTCAGTTTGTTATGTGAATATCTGTACATATGCCATTAAAGGTTCAAAGGTGGGATCACCAAGGACAAATGGAAAGCTTCTCTTAGTCCTATAAAGGTAACAGTTTTATTTTATTCTACTTTTTGACATAATCCTACTATTAGGTCAGTGGTTAATGATTTCCTTTTTAGTTCAGATTGCCAAATGTTCATAAAATCCTTTATAGTTGTCAGCACAGACTTAATGTCTACTTTTAGAAGCATTAAGTCATGTAAATCATAAGCCAGGCAGGATAAATATTCAATAAAATTTAGTTCTCTTTAAATCATTATTTTCATCTTTATTAAAGAGGTAAGGACCATTGGGTGCCATATTTCCTGCATTCTTCATCTTTTCTCATTTTAGTCATATGAGCTTATTATAAATAATCCAGGTGAAAGTAATTTTGTTATTATTCTTAATGCCACGTACAGATTTTTTTTTTCATATTTTTCTTAATGAAACCAGCAAAACTGAACTAAATACTATTTTCACCTTCCAACAAAGCTGTGCACAGGAAAAATAATATGGATGTATGTGAAATGTTTTCAGATATTTTCAGTAATCTATTCATAAAACTTATTTTTTGAAATGTAAATGCTGTTTTAGAAAGTTTACAAATTTTGAATAAATGTAGATTTTTCATATGTAATAAAATGATGTGTTTTGATCATGCTCTCTGGAGTTCAAGTCTTTGTTTATAGAAGTTAGATAAAAATCACGGAAAGAATTTTCCCATTCCGTTTTCAGATTAAAAAGAAAGTTTCGAGGTAAAAAAAATCTCCATGGGAATTAATCTACTTCCTCATTTTCCTTGAAGTTGAAACTCCTTTGTGGAAGAAGGCTTTCCCCTGAGCCATCCCCTGGGGCCCTGAGTGGGCAGTTGGACAGAAGAAGCCCTCTTATCCTGCAGTCATTTACAGAACAGGACAGAAGCACAAAGCAGTCAATGTCGGGGAATCTGCCTGTAGTTCAGTCACTTAAAAAACAGGAAAAAAATGCAGACACCTCTCATTATCCGTGGGGTATTGATGTCAGTACCACCCACAGACACTGAAAGGAGCAGATAGAGTATATTTACATACAACTTGTGTACACACACACATTTTACATCATCCTTAGATTACTGATAACACCTGATGCAGTGCTTTCCCTATTACCGCATGTGAATTCACCTTTGAAAACAACTTTGCCATTCACTGGAATGAAGGAAGCCACACTGTGAGACATAATGATCTCTTAGTTGTATCTTTCTCCTGTTTTCCCCTCCCCCCATTTCCTAAATGAGGAAGGGTAATATGCTATTCCCCAAATCACAGTTACTTAGCACCAACACGAGGACCAACAGGCAGCTGGAAGGAAGGACAGCAGAGTTCACACAAGCTCGAGGCCGCCTCAGCAGGTTCTCTGTGTACACTGACTAGCATCCCAGCTGCTGCAATAGGAAGCTCTGGAAAGGCGCACAGGTTACAGAGATTCTCAAGTACTACCTTCACAAATAAGGAACACAGAAGAATATTTAAAAAATTTTGCAAAAAATAAAATCTGATATTTTCTGTGGAGTGGGCATTGGGCGGAGTGGTGAAGCCACCCTTTGGAACACACAGATGTCATGTTGGAGTCCTGGCTCTACTTTGATTGTAATTTCCTGCTCAGTTCTGACCCACCAGGAACTCTGTTGGCCTCTCTTTCTGTGTCTCAAATAAAATAATAAAATGTTTAAAGAAAGAAGCAGGAGGAGAGATTTTCCATCCACTGGTTCACTCTTCAAATGATCATAAGAGCCAGTGCCGGGCCAGGCTGATGCAGGAGCCAAGAACTCCAGCTGGGACTCCCATGCTGGTGGCAGGAAGTCCAGTTCTGAGACCATCCTCTGCTGTTTTCCCACATTAGCAGGAAGCTGGGTCAGAGCTGGAGTAGTCATGACTTCAACCAGCACTCTGATAGGGGATGCCAGTATCACAAGTAGCCATTTAGCCTGCGGTGCCACAATACTGCCCACCCCTAAATTTTTTGTGTGTATTTATTATGATGCAAAAAAATGCAAACTGAAATCCTTGTAGAAAATGTGTAACATAAAACACATATTGATTTGCAAAGTACTTTTGCATGAAATAAATCAATTTTCCATGAATTTTTGGAAGTTCCCCTTTATTTTTGTCAAAGTTTCAGTTGTGGGCCCAGTGTGATGGCTCAAATAACTAACCCTTACCCTGGCAAGCACCAGGATCCCATATGGGCACGGGTTCATATCCTGGCTGTTCTGCTTCTCATCCAGCTCCCTACTTATGTCCTGGGAAAGCAGTGGAGGATGGTCCAAAGTCTTGGGACCCTGTACCCACATGGGAAACCAAAGAAAGCTCCTGACTCCTGGCTTCAGATCAGCTCAACTCCTGCTGTTCCAGTCATTTTGGAGAATGAGCCAGCAAAATGGAAGCTCTTTCTCTGTGTCTTTCCTTCTCTCTGTCAATCTGTCTTTCCAATTAAAAAAATAAATGAATAAATCTTGTAACAAAACAGTATTAGTTCCACAAAAATAAAAACTGTTTCAGAAATCAGACTATCTGAGGGCCCAGCACCATGGCCTATCAGTTAAAGTCCTCGTCTTGAACGCGCAGGGATCCCATATGGGCACCAGTTCTAATCCCAGCAGCTCCACTTCCCATCCAGCTCCCTGCTTGTGGCCTGGGAAAGCAGTTGAGGACGACCCAAAGCTTTGGGACGCTGCACCCGTGTGGGAGACCTGGAAGAGGGTCCTGTTTCCCAGCTTCGGATCGGCATAACATCAGCCCGTTACGCTCACTTGGGGAGTGAATCATCGCACAGAAGATCTTCCTCTCTGTATATATGACTTTCCAATAAATAAATAAATCTTTTTTTTTTTTAAAGAAAGAAATCAGACTACCTGAGCCACCCTTTCCCCCTGCCCCTTCCATTACAAATTTCAAGAAACATCTCTCCTTTTGGGGGAGTACTGAATCCCTCCATGAACCCATTAGCATGGGAGTAAATTTAGAAGGTGCAAATTTTTGACAGGTGGGACTTGCGTGACAGTAGAGGGGCCGTGCTCTTCCCGGGGCAGCCACTTTAGCATCTGCTGCAGAACTCCCAATTTCCACCTGCCCCAGCAGCTTACCCAGTCTCCAGGAGACAAAGTTTTACAGTAGCTTTCTCCATTGGGACACCCATTATACCACCAGCAAGTCCCCTTCCCAATCAACCACATGCAGCTCCCACCAACTCCTTGATCAGGGAAAGCATACAGCCAAAGTGTGTAGCAGAGATAAGGGTACCATTCTCTGATGGCTGTGTTCCCAGAATTTCCTGTCACCTTGAGAATGCTCTAGCTACTAGACTCTTGTCAGTAAACAGTATGCCATTGAACCTAGCACCCCCCGGCCCCAAAGCCTGTGGGGTACTATGTGAGTGCCAACTAGAGGGATTCACCACCTGTGTAATTCAACCAGAGGGTCACAGTTGTCTAGTACCCAGGGAGAAAACCTTAAGGCATGGAATGGATCCTGGGTAATGATAGTGGGCCCTCCCCAAGTTAATTGTGTATATCAGGCAGAACAAAAATTCAAAAACACTGCTTAGCATACACCCAGGAAGACAGTGTTTCATTGATGCGAATAGACAAAATAGCCCTCCCGCTCAGACTGTGTCTCTCAGTTAGCTTTTGTTTTTATTTTCGATGGCTAACATTTCTTCATAGCACCAAAAGAGTTTAAATGAAACTATGTTTCAATAAAAGAGATCTCTCTTCCCTTTAATCCACAGGAACTGTAAAGCTGGTTTATAATGCACTGGGCTTGAAGGAAACAAAATTAATTCCTATGGGCCAAATGGGGCTTTGTTTATTGCTGCTACCTTGCTGAAACCTAATTCCTTGTGCGTAACCTTGCATGCACAGAAGGGGCAAGATTTTCTACCAGATTAGAGTCTGCTTGCGGGGCCACAGGATACAAGCTTAATACAGTGATTCCGTCTTTCAGCAAGCACCATCACAGACACTCAGCAGACAGGCTACTAGATTGAGTTTAAATGGATAAAAGGGAAAACAAATACCAGTGAGATGACATTGTTGGCTCATTGTAAGGACCAAACTGGTTTAGAATCCAACAGAACTCAGGAATGCACACAATTCGGGTGAGGCACCTCAGCTGCACTTCTCCTTGGGAAGTGCCTGATGATTGAAGATTAGCCTGCAGCAGAAAGGAAAACTAAAGTGTGGAGGAACTGGTCCAACAAGATCAAGTCGTATGTATACTATTTTGCTGAACTCAGTAGCTCGGGCTGGTGAGGCAAGTCCCCAGAAAATGAACACATCAGCTATTTTCACAAAGTCTGACCAATCTGAGTCCAACAGTGAATGTCAACTGCTTTCATCAGGCATGTGCGTGCCTAGACTCTGATGTGATGACTTCATCTCATGATTGGGAACAGCAAGTGTGAGATGTAAGTGATGCAGCTAAGTGGGAACCTGTTCTGTTTTACTACCAAGCAGACAATAGGCTAGGCTGACTTCAGTCAGTAATAAACCCATTTCCATTTCTCTAGCCAACTAGTCAACTTCTCAAACAAACCTAAATCCCTTTTATACTATATGAACCTGTGGCTCTTTCTTGAGGTTTCATGGAATTCCACACATGTGATGGCCCCCAATGAAATATGCAGCATTAGAAGTCAACCAGCTACCTGACGCTTTCATTCAGAGACCTAGGACTAATCAAGTGAGGAGAAGCTCCAAGCTCCCTAGTTGCTTTCTGGCCATTTGTGATATAGTATTCTCTCTGTTCTCAGGTTTAATTCCATACTAGTTTAACACAGTGCTTTTAACCCTTGCCCACCAAGTACGCTATCAGGAAGCCAGCTCAAGTTGACAAGTGAATCAGAGATACTCTGGAAACGTGGTGAGTCATCATAAGCAATGATGAAATCTAGCTTATGTCCCAATTTTTAGTGAATGTCACAAACCTCAACCCAGAGTAAACACACCTATATGTACATAAAGTGTTTGATTTACAGCAATGATTTTGGCCTTTGCCTGCACATTAGCTTCACCTGAAGAAGTTTTCAAGACTTATCATTGCCTGGGTCCCACCCCAAGCCAATTAAGAACCTATGGGTAGCAGATTCATGTCCTGCCTGATTCATTGTCTATTCACCTCCCTGTCAAGCAGAGAATGGTACAAGTGTTTGTGCCTACATACTCCATGTGGAAGATTCTATGAAGCTCCTAGCTTCTGTCCGGCCCAGCCCTTGCCATTATAACCATCTGGGAAGCAAACCAGTAGATGGAAGCTCTGTCTGTCTCCCCACTCTCTGTAACTCTTTCAAAAACAGAAATACATCAGAGAAAGCTCCTGGCTACTGGCTTTGGATCAGCTCAGTTTGAATCATTACAGCCCTTTGGGGAGTGAGCCAGTGAGTGGAGGATCTCTCCCTCCCTCCCCCCTTCTCTCTGTAACTGATAAATAAAAAACAAATCTTTAAAAATATGTACATAAATAAATATTTTTAGAAAAAAAAAATCTAAGGGTGAGATTAATGGCAAACACAGTTGTTAAATTCCTCCCCTAGGATTTGAATCTGCCAGTAGGGTTGAAAATCCACAGATCCAAAGACCTCAACTACTGTAAGTCACATCTCAACAAGTACAAAAGTACTTAAGATACTCAACAGGTGTTCTCAATTCCTTAGGCACATCACAACACTGTTAAAATCGGGCACACTGGGCCCAGCATAGTAGCCTAGTGGCTAAAGTCCTTGCCTTGCACACACTGGGATCCCATATGGGTGCCGGTTTGTGTCCTGGCTGCCCCCACTCCCATCCAGCTCCCTGCGTGTGACCTGGGAAAGCAGTCAAGGACAGCCCAAAGCCTTGGGACCCTGCACCCACATGGGAGACCTGGAAGAAGTTTCTGGCTCCTTTCTTCAGATTGGCTCAGTTCCAGCCATTGCAGCCATTTGGGGAATGAACCAGCAGATGGAAGATCTTCCTTTCTGTTTCTCCTTCTCTTTCTAAATCTGACTTTGCAATAATAAAAATAACTTTGGTTTTATATATATATATTTTGTAACTTATATTCTAATGTACATTATTTTATTTGCTTTTATAGAATTCATACATAGTGACCATAAGTTTATTATGATTACTGAATGCACAAAACTATACCAAAAATATATGGTATTCCTACTCTGTCAAACTGACATAACAAAGTATTTCTCCTTTAAGTCTTACTTGGAGCACTAATTTCTTCCGTTGATTTACCTGTACTTGGTGTAAAATAATGCTTTCTGTGACTTTGGCAAATCATTTCATCTTTTGACCTTTACTTTTTTTTTTGTTTCTGAAAAGAGAGCACTGGACTTTGTATAAAAATTCTATGCTGTTGCCTATTTTGAAATACTCTTTACACTGAAATAACTTAACAGTGATAGGATGTCATATAAGTATTTGCTGAGTCCAATTATTGCTCTAAGAGTAGACTTTTTCCAAGTAGAACAATGAAAGCAGAGTATTCTAGATTATAGAAAGAACACAGGAATTTAACTGCTTGGGGGGAGTTGAGCGTGAGAGGTGTGGGAGATTGGAAGGAAGTGGCCTAAGGCCAGGTTGAGAAAGTCCTTAAAGTGCTTTGCTAATGAGTTTGAATGTCATTCTCTAGGCAATAGTCATCACCCTGGGACTTTCAAGCCTAGAGGGTACCACAATCAGATGTGGAAAGGATTGTAAATTAGAGATAGTAACAAGTACTGAGACAGTGAGGAAAGTGAGTCAGGAAACTGTTTAAGTACAGAGAACTAGGAACAACTATAAAAAATGCTTTTGGTGGTAGGATCAATATGATTTGATACAGTGTGAGGAAGAGGGGGAAAAAATCAGAATGATTCTGGGGTTTGCTTCTGTTTTTAATGAAATTGGTTCATGATAAAAGGTAGGGTGTGGAAACGTGTTTATGGGAGGTGGTGTCAATTTGAAGATACTTGGGTCAAACAGGTGAGATGTTCCCATTAAGGGCTATAAATTAAGGCTGAGTCCAGAAATAGAGGCAGACTGGAGATTTTCTCAAATTCTTTCCCTGACTTCCTGCAACCCCCAGGCTCATACAAATGAGCACAGAGCATCTTCACCAGAGTCTTCACAATAGATCATGGAATCTCTACTTCCAAATCAAAGATGGATTCCCAATGAAACTGTTAAATATATCTTGAAAATAGAATGCCACTCTCTGTCGCTGCCCAGCAGCGACACTAAAAAAAAATGAGGCACACTCTTGAGGGTCTGGGAAAAGCTGGAACCGCAACCAGACCCCTCACTGCCAAAAGCAGCCACATTTAAACCCTTTTCTCCGCTGTCCCTTTCCCCACTGGCCTTAGCTTTCCTCTGCCGCTTTTCCAGCCCTCTCTCCACCACCCTTCTTCGTTCTTGTCCCCGTTTTCTGCTGCATTTCTCCATTCTTGTCCCCAAAGTTAGGTCTTACTACTTCTCTACCACTTTTCCAGCCCTCTCTCTGCCACCCTTCTTCCCGCCCGTCCTTCTTCTCCCTGTCCCGTCTTCCTCGTCGTTGTTCTCATCCGTCTGCCTGTCCATCTGTCCGTCTGTCTGTCTGTCCATTCTGTCCGTCCTTCCTGTCCCGCAATAATAAAAATAAATCTTAAAAAAGAATCAGGGCCATCATCCATTCTTTCTCTCTCCCTTCAACATTATCCTTATCCTTTGCACCTTTTCCTGAAAACTTAAAAATTTAACATTATTGTGAATACAGTTAAAATATTTACATGAAAACTGAGTATTTCTGGAATTCATCAGCTCAAACCATCTGCTGGGATGATTAAACAATGGAAGTCTGTTCCTCACAGTGTGCAAGGCTGCAAGTCCAAGACCAGGACACGGACGTCACCAGGTGCGAGGAAAGGTCCTCTTGCTGGTGCGGAGCCAAATCCCTTCTCTCTGTGCCCTTGTATGCTGCAGAAGGAGAAAGAACTGGCAGCTGCCTGCCTGCTCTTCTTAGATATTGGTTCTGTTACAAGGGGCCCGTGCAGGTGACTTTATGTAACTCTCATTACCTCCCAAAGGTCCATCTCAACACATGGATCACAAAGAGAGAACAAAAATGCTAAGTCTGTGACAATTTCACTATCAGCAAGTTGACTAGTTTACGGACATAGCTAAGTATCGGTTAAGACAGCATCGGTGCTTCCTGTGGACCGTTTTGAGGATTTCCTCCACAATCCTTAATTATTACGACTCTAAGATCTGGGTCGTCACACCCTTGTTATAGGGGAAGAGGCATTACTGTCTGAGAGTTTAGGAAGCTACGCAGCACAAAGGTAGACAGGGACCAGGTGGTCCTTGACATTGATCTAAGAGTCTCAGTGTCATTAGGGGCATCATAAAGATTTCTAAGCACAACTGCACAGGACAGTAGCTGCCATGAGAGGAGTCAGCAGAAATGAACCTCATTCTAGGAAATGGAACATTACTAACGGTTGCTTCCAGAAACAGAAGTTTCTTTGTCTGTAATAAAGTCTGGGAATACACAATTCAGAATCAGTGCCAGCTCAATATTGCTGGCAGACATCCTGGCTCTTTGCATTTCCTGGGCAGGGTTGCCATATTAAACCAATAAAAATCAGAATGTCCAGTTAAACTTGAATTTCAGGTAAATGATAAACAAACTTGAAGTATATTCCAAGCAATATTTGTGACATATTTATGGTCATCAAGAGTCTGACTCCAAGGGTGGGTGTAAAGGCATAGCGGGTTAAGCTGCTGTTGCCCACACTAGCATCCTGTCCTGGAGAGACTGTTTGAGTCTTGTCTATCCTGTTTCTGATCCAGTTCCTTGCTTAAGCACCTGAGAAAACAACGAGTGATGGCCCAAGCGCTGGGCCCCTGCCACCCAGATGACAGACCTGGATGGAGTTCCTGGCTCTTGGCTTCAGCCTGACCTAATCCTGACTACTGCAGCCTTCGGGGAATGACAGAAGCAGATGGAAAATTCTATCTTTAACTCTGGTGATCTGCCTCTCAAATCTTTGAGTAAATTCTCTTTGTGAAAGAAGGGAATACTGGCATTTGACTGCTGTTAGTTTCCAGACCCGACGCTCCTTCCCTGCCTTTCCAGTAAAGGAGCCTGAGTGTCCCTTGCTTTGTCGCTTGCTATAAGAGCAAACCAGGCAAACTTCACCCTTTCATGCAACTGCACAGCAGTCTGCCTTTGCTGCTCTATGGGTGTTGTCCAACCTCCTTAGAGGCCTGCCCTACTCTTGGCACAGCAAGTTCATCATTTGAGTTGTAAATCTTGTGTATACATGGCATTAATAGTGTCGACATCTACACAGGGAGTCCGTCTATCGTCAGGAAAATGATCACACATGGAGAAAGAGCACGCCAACTAGACAGAAAATGAGCTGCTGCTCTGCAGTTCAGATGGACCGACAACTCCTGTTTAACATGGCAGCACTATCCATAGGCCTTCATCTTCATACCTGTTTTCCCTAAGCCCCCACTCCCTCCAGGTTTCAAGGCCACGTGCAAAGCAGGAAGAAGTAGAACAAGTTTTCCTTTTAGTCAGGGAGGGAAGGAAAGCTCACTTGGTGGGCATGATTACTGCCTGGTGCAGTAGCCTGGTGGCTAGAGTCCTCACGTTGCACATGCCGGGATCCCATACAAGCACAGTAAGATTAACTCTGCAGCATTGCATGAAATGGCTGAGGGTGCAGAGTGTGGAGTTGCAGACTTGCAGTTTCCATATGTGCTCTAGAAGGCAAGCAGGAAGCAACTGAATCGATAGTCAGAAGCACTCTCACAGCACCCACCACTCAAGGGGGGAGTGAGTTGTAGCACCCAGGAAGCCCAGGCTGAGGGGCAGATGCTAGCTGTATAGGGCAGGTCCATGAAGCCAGTGAGTGCTGGAATAAAGGCAAGTCAACCAAGGAGAGTTGTGCTCTGGCCAGGTTGGACAAGACCAGCCCATACCGGTCACCAGCTCGGTCTGCAAATGTCATCAGGGCGTATAGCAACTTAAATGATAAGAAAATGTTGTCAGGAGACTAGAGGTGCCAGGGACACTGCCCCAAGACAAACAACATTTACCCTTTATTCCTGACAGGTCACCTTGCCAGGGCTCAGAGTCACAAGTGGCACAGGAAGGGCAGAGTGAGTTGCTAGCAGTCAGCGTTCATTCTAGTTGGTCTGGGCCAATTCAGTTGCTGATAATTTTGAACATCACCCTGGATAGAATTGCCTCTCTCTGTCAATATCCTGATATTATCATGGGTGGAAACACAGGTGGGGCAACAGCTGAGAGACCACCTGCCACACCGAGGGAAAGTATTTTTATTATTGCATTGGGTTAAAGCTATAGTGTTGAACTAAACCCAGTTTCCCTAGCCCCAGCTAGAAGGGGCATTTTCCATGATCTTTCTAAAATACCCTTGAGTACAGCAAAGGAAAATGGGTCTCTGAAAATGAAAAGGGTAGGGCCGGATGTGCACACTGGGGAACGGATGACAAGACTGCCCCAAGCCTGAAGCCTCACGTATTTACACCAGTGGTAAGAAGCTGCTGTGGTGTGTGTACCCCAGCAAACATGGACAAAAAGATGCTTTGCTCAATTTGGTTTTCTACCAGACTCTCATCAGAGAAGAATGAAGCATCTCCTTTCCCAGCCTCATGCCCTCGTCTCGGCCAGGCCTCCTTCTGGGGCCATCCCTGGCCTGACTGTAGCAAGAATCTTGCTAAGTCAGTTCAGCAAGAATCTCCTGACCTTGGCTATCTGATCAAAGTCTATTCCCTCACCCTTAATAATAAAGTCCTTGTTCTGCCTCTAGTTAGCATCCTGTTGAGCCAGTCGGGTAAGACTCTGTCTACTCTGAACTTTCCTCCTAGTTCCTTTATATCCCTGACTCCTGCCCTGTCCATTAAACCTCATCCCCAGCTACTATCTTTGCTGCAGAGTTCAGTTCAGTCTTTCTTTTGTTACTTACTTTTTATTTATTTTATTCAAATGACAGAGGGACAAAGGCAGAGAGGGGTTGGGGGAGAGAGAGGCAGGCAGACAACAGGCAAAGAGGTGTTTTGATTCATTTCCCAAATACCTGCAGAAGTTGGGGCTGGACCAGGTCAAAGCCAGGGGCCAGAAACTTCATCCAAGTCTCCGATATGGGTAGGAAGGACCAAAATGCTTGAGTGACCACCTCTTGCTTCCCAGCCTTCAGAGCAGCAGTAATCCAGAGTCAGAAGTGGAGCTGGATTATCACCTAAGGCCTCTGACATGGGACCTGGGTCTCCTCAGCAATGTCCCAGATGACTAGCCAACTGTTTGCCAATGAGTTCAGCTTTTCCCCACAATTGCAATCATCTTGCATAAAGCCTCCTTGCCATTTTAGCAAGGGGCAAAATAATTTTTCTTAACCAGAAAAGGGCCAAGCTGTGCAGTCCCATAAGGCAAATGGCCTTGCAGGGGACAGGAACAAGACTCATGATCCCATCCACTGTCAGAGGATGCCCACAAGGTGAAGCTCCAGGTCTGAAAGAAACAGGACAAGGGCAGCCCTACCCTAAACAAGAGAGAGCAACTGCAAACACACGGCCCAGGCCAGCCTTCCTGAACACCAGTCCTTCCTCTCCATTTTCCATACAACGCTGACAACCAAGAGGGAGGCCTGGAGATGATGTGGCAGCAAAATGCAGAAAGCAAAGCTGTGTGTGAGGCATCCCATCCTTTGGTCCTCAGCCAATTGTCACAGCCAACTAAAACAATTCCAGTTGTTGCCTGGGCTGTAGAACAGCTGAATCTCCCATACACTGCTGCAGGTTATAGCCTTGATGATATCCACTGAAGAACACTGTCGGGCATAACTCACAAGAGCTGCACAAACATATCCCATTTGGTGTCGCAATTCCATTTCTGGGCATATATACACAGAAATACATATTGTCACCAAAAGATGTATAGGACAATGTCCATAGCAGCAATGGCCTTAGTAGTTAAACACTGAAAATAATCCAAATATTCCCCCAAAAGAAAAAAAGTAATACATGGAAAAGTTATACTACATAATGCAATATAAGCCCTGGAATAAAACAAATACATACAACATGGATGGGTCAACAAACCTATTGTTGAGGGAAAGAAACTAGGCACAACAGACTATATATCAAAAGATCCAACATACAAAAAAAAATTTAAAATTAACTTGATTTGATTAGTGAATGAGAATGGCTTCTGGAATTCTGCAATGTACCACTTCTTGATCTGGCTCAGTAATACAGTTTTTTTTTCCTAAGATATATCTATTTATTTGAAAGGCAGATCCAAAGAGAAAGAGATACAGAGACAGAGAGAAGGAGAGGAGAAAAAGAGAGAGAAAAAGAGATCCTTCATCCACTGGTTCATTCCCCAAAACTCCAAATGACCGAAACAGCAGGAATTGGGCAAGTGTGAAGTCAGGAGCTTCTTTTGGGTCTCCCACATTATTTCAGAGGCCCAAGCACTTGGGCCATATTCTGCTGTTTTTCCAGGCACATTAACAGAGAGATGGATCAGAAGTGGCGCAGCCAAGATTTGAACTAGTGTCCATATGGTTTATCAACACTCCAGGGGTAGTGCATCACTGGCCCCTACTCTGCAAATGCTAATAAAGCTATGTGCTCATGGTTTGTGTATTTCTTTATGATTTAATGAACAAAGGCTTAAAAAACAGGCCTCTACCCTTTTTGTTCCAGGCTTAGGCCATCCTGGGAAGATTTTAGATTTGACTTTTCCCAGCATTAGCCCTGGGAAATGCCACAAGTTAATTTTGAATTTTGAGTATCAGGGCTTGAAAAGCTAAAACTAAGACATAATCCATGGGCTAGAATATTTGCGTTTACATGACGCAGCATTTGGTCTACAGATGTGAATCCAAGGTAGATACATCTTCACATCAAAGTGAGCCCCACATACTATGGCCGCATCCCGCAGGCAGGTAAAGAGAGACCTAATAATCCTGTAGGCACAAGGAGAGAACACCTTCCTAGAGACTGAAGGCTGTACAATGCCCATCTCCCACATCAGAGTACCTGGGTTCAATTCAAGCACTGACTCCTGACTCCCAATTCTTGCCAGTGCAGAGCCTGAGACACAGTGGGGATGGCTCAAGTCATTGGTTTCTTGTCACCAATGTGGGGCACCCAGATTGTGTTGTCAGCTTTTGGCTCCAGCCTGGGCTAGCTCCCAGTAATATAGCAGATGGGAGCTCTCTCTCTAGCTCTTTTCCTTGCTCTCACATTCTCTGCTTTCAAATTTTGAAAAAGTAACAAATAAGCACATTTATAAATTTATTAAAGCAAACTCTCCTGGGGCTATTCTTGCCAAGAAGTCATTGTCATTGATTGTATCATCTGTTTGGCCTCTAGAATCCTTCAATTTCATGTATCATATTTTCTTTTTCACTACATAACTTTTCTGTCTTCAGGACTCTCTACAACCAATTTGTACAGCTCCTGTTTACTTCTCAAGCAGAGCTATTCAAGTATTGCTGCATCTGGCCTTAAACTACCCATATCCACCTCATACCAGCATAGTTATACTTATGAAGTATAGTTCCCTATCTCTTAAGAAAAATTTCATAACTACACAGACTATGGTATTTAGATTTAAATTTTAGATTTAAAATTCACACATTATCTGGAGTCTTAGTTGCCTAGGGCATAGCTCCAGTGATTCTTGCTCTTAATTTGTCAATTCCAACTTTCCTGAGGGGTTGAAAAAAAAAGCTCACCATCACCACCAACACTTGCTCTTAGAAGTGCCAGCTGCTGTCATGAGGCCCAGGAATCACTTCTCTCTGGCTGTGAATCTTTGCATCGTATGTCCTCACTGACAGAAGGCGTTCCACAGCCATTACTGGCTCTTCAGTGTTTGGGTTTGTGGAATTTGGGGGGGTGGGGTGTGGATTTTTTGGTTGTGTTGATTTTGGCTTTTTCTTTTGATGGGAAATAGGAGTGCCAAGCTCAACAAAACCTCCAAAGGGCACCTTATTGCACACACGGATATCACACGAGTCCCTGTATCACTACATTAACCGCCCCACTCTCAGCCTCTGCTGTGTAATCGTCTCATGTCCTCTAGAGTGACATTTTGGAAGTTATATTTGAATAGTGTTCCCCTAATGGGACACTGTCTCTCTTCAGCTTGCAGGAACAACCGCTGGTGGGTGTGATCATCTCAGATACAGGTTGGTGCCTTACACAAATGTTTCTTGCACTCAAAGCTCATTAGAGTCTAACAATGGATGTTACTTGTATTAGTAATATTCAAAGAATTCTCAGAGTGGAAGAAGTATGACTTAAAAGTCACAGTTAGTATGGTGAATGCTTGGCATAGCGCTTAGTATGTGGCTTTGGCTGTCTGCTTCCTACATTGCAGAGCTTTGATTCCAGTGTTAGCCTTCTGACTCCAGTTTCCTGCTAGGGTGTACCCTGAGTGGTAGCAGGTGATGGCCCAAGCCTCAGGTCCCTGCCATCCACGTAGAAGATCCAGATGGTGCTCCTTGTTCCTTACTATGGCTCAGCACAGGCCTAGCTATTGCAAGCATTTGGAAGTGAACCAGAAAATAGAAGAGATCTCTTTGTACGTGTGCATGAATGTATTCCAAATAAAACAAAAATAATATTTTCAAAATAAAAGTTATAACTATTGACAATCAGCTGCTCTAGTGACAATGAGAAAGAATGGACCCCTGACCCACGGCAGGTTGAGACAGCACCCAAAAGTGGGCTCCTGTTGTGAGATTTCTTGAGAACTACACTACCATTTTCCTTTCTCCCTACACTATTCAGAAGCACTTAGAATGAAGTCAAACAGTTTCTGGCATTGTCATAAACAGTACATGAGAAACTAAGATTTAACTATGGTTGTTGGTTATCTCATCTTGAATTCAAAATCCTGGACTTCAGAAATGATGGAGTTTGATATCCTGTTTGTACTTCCTCTTTTGGAAACAATAAGAAAAGCACAGAAGGCACTTACTATGAGACTTTTTGGAGCTGTCCAATGGCACAGGCGCAAAGTATGAGACCCCCGCTGTGAAATCAAGTCCTGAATTTCCTGGCAATGGCTCTCACCTGTCAATGGAAATGTCACCAGGATTTGTTCAAAGGAGGAATTTGATTATCTCCTGTAACGGAGCTTAAAACTGGAATACAAGTGTCTCCAAAGCAATCATACAGGTGCAATCATACAGGTGCAGAAAGTGTTTAGTAAATAACATATGGGAAGATTATGAGACATACCCAGAATGCCCACATTCATGGAGTGGCTAAAGTTGTGTTTCTCATATGGATCTACGTGGCTCAAAATCATCAAACTCAGAGGAGGCCTCATTCATTCCATGAGTTGGCAGAATTTATTTTCATCTTCTCTGCATCGGCCACCAAAGTCATGAATGTCACTCCTCCTCAGGAAAGAGACCCCTTGTGAAACAACACACTGCCATCGACCCTCTAGGGTTTTTGGCTATGACCATGAAGGGTACCCACTATGAAGATTTTCTCCCTTCTTCACACATGGGATGGGAAAGATTCCACAGGAAAAACACGGCTCAGAAACCTCTCTCATACAATGGAGAAAAACTATCGCCAGAATATTCCTAAATTTAAAATTTCCAAAGCCTGTGATCTTTGGCCTGGTTCCAAGAGTCAGCAATGATAAAGGAAGAGATTCACCATCAGTCGTGACCCTACTTTCAATTTCATCTTGTGACAATCTTGTCATGTGACCATATAAATTGACATTCCATCGCAGATCACCAGGTTTCTGCCATCTCTGTGAGCACCTGTAGCAGCTCAGTGAATGTAGGGCGGCCTTCGGGTTTCTGAGAAAGGGAAATAGAAGCAGTCAGCTCAGTTTAAGATCATTCAGACACCAGTTGCGGAACTTGTTGGTGGGAACCTAGATCCAGTTTGAACCTCTAGAAGGGAAGAAAAAGATATTGTGGAGAGAGAACAAGTGAGCTTTTGGCCTAGCAGCCAGAATACCAGTTAAGATGCCAGTGAAGACATCCCTGCCACACATGGGAGTGCCTGGTGTTGCTTCCCAGCTCTAGCTTCCTGTTGATGCACACCCTTGGACGCCGTGACTGACAAAGGCTCAAGCCACTGCCGCCCAAATGAACGACCTGGACAGCACTGCCCCGCAGATCCATTTGGCTGACTTGACCTGAATGGAATTAAGGTGTTGCTGGGAGGGAAGACTGAGGTAAGGCTCCCAAACTCAGCTATGGCTGATCCCTTCTAGAAAGGAGAATTCCATTCAGAAAACAGATGCAATATCTTCCATGGGGACTTTGTTGATTGTGGGGTGCAGGTTGTTCTCATCTTAAGGGTCAGTCAGCAAAATCCCCCAGGCAGGAAGTCACAGATCATCGCCTTGGGGAATGAGGTTGGCTCTAACTTCATGAAGAACAAGAGATGCCACTGTTGGCTCTTTGAAATACTTGAGAAATAGAACTACTCATGTTAGCCACATGCTCACACAGAGTTGAGAGTAGAGGAGACACCACCCTCTGCAGCTTGTAGACAGAGGACAGCACTACCAAGGACAGAGCAGATGATGACGAGGGCACGCTGGGAGGCTCAGCTCCTTAAAACTGCCAGCAAACATTGTCGCTTTTTTTTTTTTTTCCAAGGAGGCTGAGTTTGCAGGTAGAACTCATGGGCAGTACTTAGCAATAGTAATATTATCACATTTGAATCCAAAAGTACCAAAGTGAACACTTGGACCAAAGTCATAGGCAAAATGAACTTTTGCAAATAAATAAATCAACTAACTGAGATATTGCTTTAATCAATGTCCTGCCTGCAATTTGAGACTATTTACTCGGTCTCCCAGTAGCATCCAATCTGCCCCTTCTGCTTCTTTTGTCTCCTCTCCACACACACATAGAATCTCAGTCTTCCATCACACACACGGACATGTATATTGTTTCATACATAAGATACATCCCTAAGTTACCTACTTGTTGTTACCAAGAGGTTCTTAAGGTGATTGACTGCTACAAACACTTTCCTTTGCGTTTTCCCATATTTTTAAAGATTCTTTGTGGAACAGGTCATATGTAAAATGTTTTTATAACAAGGGAGTTTTATGAGTTTAATACTTCTCTGAAATGTGAACAAATATGACACTCTTTAAATATTTAATTTTCCAGGGTTTGGAGATTGAGAAGCAAGTGATTTTTTTCCCCCAATCAAGAGGAAATTCCTGACCAAGCTATGATTTTTCTGGGCTGAATCTATCAGCTGGGAAGAGAGGTGTTGTCTGATCAGAGGGAAGTCTAACAGGAAGAGTGGGTAGGCTGTGGGCTGTATCGTGCACAGTAAATTCAGAGAAGGGACACAAACCGCTCTGGCCTTATTTTTAAAGTTGGCATTTTAATGAAGAGCACCTGGACTCAGAAGAGATGATTTCCTGAACAAAAGTTCCTGGAACACTTTCTGCCTTCATTCCCATTCCAGTTTCATCTGTATCAGGGGTGTTGGGTGCCATCAAAAGAGATTATTCTTAGGCTCAGGAAAGCAAGCCAAGTGGAAGGAAAGTAAATAAAAACATCCTCCTTTTTTTCAATGGGGAAATGTATCCAGCCTGATTCTACCTTTAGTGTTCACTGACCAGTCCTGAGAGGTAACAAGATACATAATCACCAAGGCACTAACGGCATCATGAGCTTCTGCAAGAACGAATCTCAAACACAGAAGACCTGGAAAATGCACTAAATCCCCTAGATGAAAGGCCAACGCTAAAAACTAAGTGGATCTGGGGTAGAATTGGTACCCATGGCTCTCAACATCATTATCACATCCTAGACACCCCTTTTCTGTGTAGCAGGATCCTAGGGTAACGATTTGATGGTCAGATCTGCCCTGAGCTGCTGGGCTGACAACCTCTAACGGGAGAACAGGGGACACATACCTCATGCCAGCAGCTGTACATGACTTCATATACGGACATTGGTGCCAAGTGAGGACGATACAGCCTGAAGCCTTTAGAGATGGCTTCCACAACTTGCAAATTTGATCTATTTTCAAAAGGCATCTTTCCTTCAGTGAAAACTTCCCACATTAAAACCCCTGTGAAAGAAATATGCAGCAACAGAGTGAAATAGCTACTTGGAACTGGGAAAACCTCCCAACCACAAGGCGTTGTTTTCCTCCTCCAGCATTTTAGTTCCAAACACCTAGAATGAGACCAGTTCTATTGAGGAAACAGTGTATGCACCTTGGTTCCTGAGGACTATATGTTGAAAACAACACATGTAAAAACAATGGCTTTTTTTCCCCATTGGTGTTGACTAGCACCCAATGGGAGAAACTGCTGACAGTCTTTGCATTACTATGTACTGCCCATGTATGAAGGTCAATGACTCTTCTCTGCCTTTTCCTACAAAGTGACACGTGTGTGTGACCCTCTGCTTCCTGCTAGTGTTGAGAGTTACCAGTCAAGTGGTAGCTACTGAGCAATAATTGTTGACTGAGCAGAAAAATTCCTTTAAGAACTTCCAGTTTGAAACCAATATTCACTTACAGTCTATAAATATTAATTAAGTCCTTATTAGAAGCCAAGCCTATGCTAGGGTCAGAGGATTTTGTAAGAACAAAGCCAGTTCAGTGTGTTAGAAAGACAATGGTCAACTAAAACTCCAGGAATTCTAATAGCTCTACAGCTAATTAATGAGGTGCTAATAGTGCTATCCATTGCTCTCTGAGATGTAGTTCACAACTTCACTGCCTTTTAAAATGTCATCTGGGGCCCAGTGTCATGGCCTAGTGGCTAAAGTCCTCGCCTTGAATGCACCCTGGGATCCCATATGGACGCCGGTTCTAATCCCAGCTGCTCCACTTCCCATCCAGCTCCCTGCTTGTAGCCTGGGAAAGCAGTTAAGGACGGCCCAAAGCTTTGGGAACCTGCACCCGTGTGGGATACCTAGAGGTTCCTGGATCCTGGCTTCGGATTGGCATAGCATCAGCCGTTGCACTCACTTGGGAAGTGAATCATCGGATGGAAGATCTTCCTCTCTGTCTCTCCTCCTCTCTGTATATCTGACTTTCCAATAAATAAATAAATCTTTAAAAATAAATAAATAAATAAAATAAAATATCATCTGTTGAGACCACTGTCAGTCAGTGGAGCGCTAATGTTATCAGTGTTCACCTTATCGTGGGCAATCAAGGGCTCAGGTGTCTCCCCAACCCAATGTCATCCAGGAAATTCTGGATGAGGGAGAACAGATACATTGACATATTTTTGCCTTTTTGAAAATCAACCCAAAGAATATATTACTCTGCACATGAGTCTATAGTGCTTCTTTCACTATAAATGATGTCATCCAATAGACAGGTCCCAAGGGAGATCTAGTCTAAAGATCACAAAGTTTGAAGGTTGTGAAGTCAAACGAGGTTACGATAATCAGGTTTTTAAAGTTCCAGTTGTTAACTGAATAGTTGAAAAATTGTCAAGCTGTGGAGCAGTTACATAAAGAAGGTTATTACTTATACCCAAAATTCGATGACACTGTAAGGTCATTTTTTTCCCTTCAAGCCTATGTAGTATAGAAAAATTGGCTGAGCTTTCTAGGTCAGTGGACTCTGGATTTACAGCAAGTGCTAACTGGGAGAAGGAAAGATTCAAATGGCAGGAGTGTCACAGGTTAGTGATACCAGTTACCGAGGACAATGTGAAGGTGGCTAGTACAAAAAAAAAAAGCAGAGCTGTCAGATTTTTTTTTAATAATATACAGTGTTAGAAATCATTTTTTTTAATGAAAGCTCATTCTGTTTGTTAAGTCAAAGTTCAACAAATAGACTCACCAAATGACCAGACATCAGATTTACTGCTATACTTGTTGAAATGGAAAACTTCAGGTGGAGACCACTTGATTGGGAACTTGGCTCCAGAAGAACTGATATATTCATCATCCAAAACGTACCTGCAGTCATGGGATTCAAAGCAGATTTCGCTTACTGCCTCTGAGTTCTATGTACTTTCTAAATCCCTCGTGAACTCTGAGTTAGTAAAAAAAAAAACAAGGTGTTTTGGCCCAGAAAGCTTCTGTGCGCTTTCTCTTAGTAGCACAGTGCCTGATAGTATTTCCTTTCCTGAAATGAGTCTCAGTTGTATTTATTTTCCTTGGCCCTCAGAAACTCATTACAATTCTTCAATGCAAACCGTGGTCCATTCTTGTCAGTTATGAGGCATTCTTTACTCTGCGAAGAAGTGTGTTGACTGTTCTACCAACCCAGGTAATAAGAAGGAAATACAAGATAAACACTAAAAGGAACACTGTTGTGATTGAGGAAAAGAATAAATTCAAAGTTGAATACCTTTTGTCCTTTTATTTAAATATTTTTATGACACACACATAGAATGTGGCAAACAAAACTATATGAAATAATCCTCTAATGATAAAAAAAAATCTCTAATAGATTAGAATGGATCTATAGGAAAAGAAATGAAGGACAACTCCCATCTCCTCAAAAAAAAAAACAAAGCAAACACCTCTCTGTCTTTCCAGAAATGGATGGAAGAATAGCCAAGTGCAGGAATCTACAGAGATCGTGACGGATTTTCTGTCCCTTGAATATGCAACATAGTATTTTTCAACTATTTATTAATGCTGCTCCTTTACTCTCATTTTATCTTCATATACTCTGTCTCACTCCACTATTAATCACCTAACTAAATTAGCTTTCCTACTACTCAGGTAAAGAACAAACAATAGGGAAAAAAAGGGAGGGGTAAGCCATTTTCACTAGACACTGAGTTTCTGAAGTCTAGACTCTTCAGAGAAGAAGGACAGAGTTCTTAACAAAATATTTGGGAAAAATAAATCATGGTTAAGATTGCAGTCTTGGGCCTGGAGCGGTAGCCTAAAGGCTGAAGTCCTTGCCTTGCACACGTCAGGATCCCATATGGGCGTTGATTTATGTCCCAGCAACCCCACTTCCTATCCAGCTCCTTGTTAGTGACTTGGGAAAGCAGTCGAGGATGGACCAAAGCCCTGGGACCCTGCATCCATGTGGGAGACCCAGAAGAGGCTCCTGGTTCCTGGCTTCAGATCAGCTCAGCACTAGCCATTGTGGGGAGTGAATCATCAGATAGAAGATCTTCTGCCTCTCCTCCTCTCTGTATATCTGACTTTTCAATAAAAATAAATACATCTTTCTTGCCACCACCATCACCACATCTACCATCCACCTAGAAAATGATGCCTTGAGCTGGGAAGAAGAGAAAGTAGAAGGAAAATGAGAAGGAGCATTAGTGATCAGTGCATGGCTGAGCTGGTCCCGTTTCTTAGGCTCGAAGGGTTGTGCAGGAAACATGGCAGGTGGAGAAGCCCCTACCCTCATGCTAGGTGAGTGGGACTCACATGCCGGCTAGGCCTGTACCCTCTCTCTGTCTCTCAGGTAGAGCTATAGGAAAGGCAGGAAGATTCCAGAAAAAGAAAGGCTGTGACTGTGTCTAGGCAAATGGAAGCAACAAGAGCAGATTTTCTAATCAGTTCTTAGAGAAACTTGCAAACAGAAATTTAACATGGAGCCGTGGCTACCCATGTGGATGGCTGGCCCTGGGATGGTGGCTGTGAGTACTGTCAGCGTCTGTGTGGATAACGAGGGCCAGACCAGCCACCTCCTTCCCAGTACTGCAGCCCCATGCAATCCACAAAACTTAGAGGTTGACGCTGTAGAAGATCAGGGAGAAACCCTGGACTTAGTAGGCCTCAACTACTAATACCACCAAGAAATGTGTGCCCCAAATGCAAACTGTTAGATTATTAAAAAGGATAAAAATAAACTGTTTGATAATGACACAAAAATCATAGCTGAGAAGGTCAAATTATTCCTTTCGCTTTCAAAAGGATACATTTATTAGAAAAAAATTCCCTTAACTTCACACACATAAATAAACCAAGAAATGATATTTTTAAATTTAAAAATGTATCATGGTTTTGTTAGTATTCATAATGACCTGAAAGGACACGTGTGAAACAGTTCACAATGAACTCATACCTTGCAGCTAAAATGACTGTGTGTCCTAAAACTCAAGGTGGGTCAGTAGGCCCAGCAACCACACCAACACCTGCATTAGCGGAACCAGCCAAACCATTGCACTTTCACTCTGTCAGTTAAAAAATGAGAGATCCCCTGCTACAGGCAAACAGAAGAAAAACTCAGATATTGTGTACCTTGTCATTCCAAAGTCCGAAATTTTGACTACACATGTAGAACTGACCAAACAATTTCTTGCCGCCTACAGAAAGAAAAAAAACCCTCTAAGTTTGAATGCAATTTTTTCCCTTCAAGAGTTCCTATTCTCCATTTCCTGGTTTATTTGGGAGCCACATTGCTTCTCTGTGTGAACAGCCAAGTTCCTTTCATGCTGGTACCAATCAACTCTATATAGGACTCAACACCCTGTTCTCAAATAATGGATTTGAATGAGTCTTCAAAGTGATTTTTAAAACTTAGAAAAAATTTTAAAACTTGTACTTTTTAGAATGTTTACTTCCTCTAAAGATGTATTCTTTTTCTATTTTTAATTGATTACATTGCATTATATGACACAGTTTTATAGGCACTGGGATTCCCCCCTCCCCTCCCCAAAACCCACCCCCCACCATGGTGGATTCTTCCACCTTGTTGCATTACCACAGTTCAAATTCAGTTGAGATTAAAGAAGTATTCTTGATAAAACTGGTTTACTCTAAGGGACAACAACTTTACATCTTGACATTAGAAATTGTGTATGTTTAGTTATCTTAATAAGTAAAGAGGAAAGCCTAATTTACATAACAAATAAGGCTTAGTCATTTCATATCTTTATGCTTTCTGATAATAAAAATTAAGAAATGTTTTATAATACACATTTCTTTGAATGTGCCTATTTATAGTGATCATCTTGCATTTCCTAAAATCACTCCAGTGAACTACACATGGTTCAGTATAACGCTTAGACAATCTATCTGATGCCCAAACCATCCATTTTTGGCAACTTAGTAAAATGTGTATAAGTATATACGTAGTGTATATATATACACACACTAGGCCTTGTGCCTTATATCGGTGAAACTTTTGATAGAATTTCTCAGTTATGAGGCTCCATTATTACTACTAACAAAATCCAGGAATGTGAAATGGTAAGCCAGAGGAGCCAGTGAGGAAGTTACCAGGAAGTACCAGCAACAACCTTTAAGGCAAATCATCAGGAAGATCCCTGACAGACAAAAGGCTCATTGCCACCTGACAGGACCTGGTCATTCTGCATGTCTGAGATGGACATGTGGGAAATTCTCAAATTCTCACTTTTAGATTTAGAGAAGAGACATAGAGAGCACAGAAGAAAAGATGTGAGTATCATGATGACATCTGGAATGGACAGAAAGTGTCCCTTGGGAGGAAGCAAGACAGGGAGGCAGCAAGGAAAACCACAATTGGAATGACACAATTCTTTAAAACGGAGGTGTTTCAGGCATTACAAAATAGAATGGTTTGGCATCACTAGTCCTCTAAACAAAGCCAGTTAGGCTTTTGGGTACCATTATGGTCAAGTTGCCCCTGCCTGCAGGCAGCTTCAGTCCCAGGTACTTGAACTTCACTGTTGACTTCCAGTGTCTAGAAAAGTGTTTGGCTTATGCCGGGTACAGCACATGTATGAGTTCTGGTGGAAGGGAACACAGGTGATGGGAAGAGAACAGGAGGAGAGATAGAAAAGTAAACGAAACCTGTTCCAGTCAGTCGGTTAATGAATTACTTCAAGGCATATTACAAGTAAAACTTTCCTTGATTCCACCTACATTTCACAATAAATTGCATATGAAAATATTTTTAAAATAAACCAAAATGCATTCTTCAAAGTATTGAAAAGTGATTTTACGACCTTCTGAATATGTGTACTCTATTTAAGATTGTAATAAGGAAGTTTGTACCATACTTACTAAGTCCCTGTGAATATAGCAGTTTTTCTCCAGATATTCCATCCCTTCACAAATATCCTGGCACACACTCAGCAGCATTTCCTTCCTAAGATTTCCTTTTCTCTCCCTGAGATAGTTCAGCAGGCAGCCATGTTCCATAAACTCAGTTACAATGTAAAGGGGACGCTGCTGCGTACACACCCCGTACAGCTGAACCAACCTTGAATGGGATAATTTCCTGTTGGAGAAAAACACATGCCAGTGAGCAGAACTGTTTATGCATTTTAACACGACTGGTAATATTTGCCATGTCTAGATAAGCTTCATTATTAAGATATGATCAAATCAACCTAACCAGAGAAAAAAAAATAAAGCAGGTTTCTTTCCACATTATGCCCTGAGAAAACAGGGTCAAGAGTTTAACCAGTACTTCCAGCGTCATCAGAGACACAGCGTCTGATTATAGGGACAGTATGCTGCTTGGCAGCCTCTATTTCCCTCCTTTTCTTTCTGCAGGTCTTTGGCTTCCATATTGCTTAGGGCTCCTCCTTGCCCAGACTGCACAGCTTTTCTCTTTCTTGAGCCCCAGCCTTCCTAACTGCACCTGCTCAAACAAATTCTGGAGAGACAATCAGGAGGGAAGCGTGACTGGTGCACCTCAGACTTAAAAGTTAAATGCTAATGGATATAGCCAATTGAAAAGGAAAACTTTAGATAAAGTCAGAGATTTAAAAACACTTACCAGCATGAAACCCAGCATGAAACCCAGCATGAAACCCAGCATGAAACCTTAGTGTACATTTGGCTTTCACACACACACACACACACACACACACACACACAACACGCACATACAAACATGCAAGTCCCTCAACAGTGCCTGCTAAAACACATCCGGAAGTTTTTAGGCATCAAGAATCCAAAACTGTATTGCTTCTTCTGGGACCTCATTTGTCAACTAGTAGCTGTGGAGAGCAATATTCAAATTAATATTTGTAATTTTAAGATCTACAATGAATTCATTCTGGATTAGTCAAAGGCACCTTGAAAAGTTACTTCTTTTCACTCACACAGTTAAAATCATATCAAAGCTCCAGGAAGATTATTTATAACCATAATATATGAGTAATTGTTAATATATTATCATAAAATCAGTTTGCAAGAACACACCAGTTAATGAAGTAGAGAAACTTTTTTTTTTCTGATTTGTCCTTCACATTCTTAAGGTGAACTTTCAGAAACTGTGTGCAAAGCAATGGCAGACAAGCAAGTCTTGAAAAGGAATATCTGCCAATCTGATCTCCTCATAGCATGATCACTGGTAAAAATCTATCAGAAATAAGGCAAACTCCAATTAGAGATGGTGGGGGGAGCAAATAATTCCTCTGTGTGTGATTCAGTGTATCAAAAAAGTGACAAATATTTCCCATGGACACAGAAAACACAAAGGAACAAATTATGCTCTTGTTTGCAATAAAAACTTTAGAGTCTCTTAACACACGTGAAGTCTCAGTTTTAAGGAAGTATATAATATGATTAAGGGGCAAATATGTCATACCCATGTCTTTAACTTGTCATTCACATGCTTTCTGACTCTTTGCCATATTCTTCTCTTCCCTTTTTCTATGAATTCTCTTCCCCTAGGTAATTATATCAAGTTTCAAGGTCTTTGTTACCACGTCTGATGATTTCTCTAACTTAATGGCCTGAACCTCGGCCTTTCTCCAAATACAGCTGTACTTGCCTGACAGCCTGTAGGTATTCAACATACCGGAAGCAGAATTCTTGACCCGTACCCCGACTCCACAACTCATTTCAGTTTACGGGGAAAGCTTCATCTAGCAGTGCACACCAAAACCTTGCCGTCATCTCTGCTCCCTAGTTTCTGCCCATCCTACCTACCACATGCAACCTGTCTGCAAGTCTTGATCACTTTATCCCCATTGTGTACCCTGAGGGGACTCTCCATCTTGTACCTGCCATGGCTTTTTCCCTGGATGACTGCAGTAACTTGTCATTCACTCTCCCAACCTCTGTTGATTACCAACAGTTCTACCACACAGGGAAGCCTGGGGGACATACATGACGCATACCAGAGAAGATACTTCCAGTCATTGCCGACTGCCCCATCTATTGAGCCCTCATCCTACCCCTGTGTCTTCCCCTTACCTCACTCTGCCATTGTGTTGCTCACTGCAACATGCAATTAAGTAAGCTATTTTGAAGCAGAAGCCTTACCTGTCTCATGAGTGACCATGTTCCCTGGACTTAGACCACTGCCAGGCCCATAAGCAGCCAGCAGTAGTTGCTGAATAAATAACAAAACTAAAAGATTGGTATTATGTCTCATTTTAAGAAAGTTATATGCAATGCTATGAAACCTTTAAGAGAGATTCTTTTTTATGATCTTTTAAGATTTAACAATTTTTAGCATTTTGCTATTCATCTTGGAGATATTTTACACAGATTTCTATTGTTTCTTGAAAACAGGGATATCAATATCACAAAATCTGGGTTTCATGATAATGATCATATCATGGGGAAAAAGGGCTTATTGTATTACACATGGTATAATTCAATGAAGCAATATTTATAACTATATGGCAAATAACACTTTATCCACAAGATTCTGATACTCTATCTTAATTTTATAAAATAAGAGGAAACAGGATGTTCTTTCCACAACTGGTTTATCATTATTAGCATAATGACTTCCAGTTACAACCTTTTTTTTCATATGCTGATTTTAATTTAGATATATTCCCAAGAGTCGACCAGTGGGTTCATATGGTAGAGTCACTTCTGGTTCTCTGAGGAGTAACGATATTGTTTTCCATTACGCCTCTAACTATTTGCACTCCCACCAACAGTGTATTCACCACTTGCCATTTGCTGATATTTGGATAATGACCATCCTACCTGGAGCGAGGTGACACTTCATTGTGCTTCCCTGATGGCTAGTGATCCTGAGCATTTTTTTCAAGTGTGTGTTGGTTGCTTGTATTTCTTCTTTAGAAAAAATGTCTTTTCTTAACTGAACTACTGGTTTTGCTGCTGAGTGCGCTGAGCTCCTTCTGTACCCTAAATATTAATCCTTTAACAGATATATAGTTTGCAAATGTTTTCTCTCCCTTGCTGCAAAAAATCAACTATTTCTAATCCGAGAAAGTACTCATGGATATGCTGCAAGGATTTACAATGCACTTTGCATTTATGATGATTTGATATAGGCATTTAGAGCCAGGATCTATCTTTCCCATCCACTGCACATTGGGAATTCTGACATTCCTTGCTAAGTTCTCAAATCCGCAGCAGTGCAAAGCTACTCGGCACTAACCAGGTGCCAGGCCTGGTAAAAGGGCTTCCTAGAATGGTCCTTTCCTCTCATTCCGAAGTCCTCCTTTCCTTCCTACCAACCACACATTTCAAAACTCTGTTCATTTACCTTCTTGAATTTCAATTTTTTCAAAGTCAAGTTTATATGGAAGAGTCAGAAATATTTATAGAAAAGTAAGTGGTGGTTTTAGGAGAAGAAATGGGTAAATTTTCTCCTTGTCTCTGTTTTCTAAATGTTTTGACTCTTAAAGATATTTTGAGTAATATTTCATTTGCTATTAAAATATTGTTGAAAGCATTTTAAGTATTTCAATCAAGCTTAAATTCTAAAAATTCTTTTATTTGGATAATAAGACTAAAGGTCCAAGTAGGATACTTATTAACTTATTCACTTCCTCTCAAAAATAAACACGTAACAAAGGGGAGGTGAGAAGCACAGGGCATTTTCAGTTTTCTCTCTATTCAATTCTTCATAATACAATATAAAATACTAAAGATTTGTATTTCAAAAACTAAAATATGCAACTGTAAAGATATGATGATGTAGAAATAATAAAGCAAAATAAAAGAAAATGTGCAGGAAAAATTCTTAGAGAAATTCAATATACTGTACATGTTTTTAAAGTATTCTTAGTTCTCATATCATCATACAGTTCACACCTATGAAAAAGTTGCATCCAAAAACCGCAACTCCCTCACTCAACAACTAAAAGAAGGCTTCAGTAAAGGCAGTAAAGGCAGTAAAGGCTTCAGTGCTGCAATGATTTCAGGAAAAAACACCACACCTCAATCCATAGGAGCTGATTTCAACTTGTAGTTTTAGCGCCCCCTGGCTGCATGACCTGAAGCACCTGACTTGAACACTTTAGCCTCCACCTGTCCTGTGTGTGACACGGACCTAATACAACGTGGCCTCTGCACTTGCACGGGGTAGTAAACAGAACTGTGGCTGTATACGTACTATGAAAAGTATAAGCCAAAGTAAAAATAGAGAAAAAACTTGGAAGTTTAATGGGATTTCATGAACAGCAGTCATCTAAGAGAAAGAGATGGGTTTCCTGTTCTTCTAGCAGGTGCTCTGAAGCCCAATGGGCACATGCTCCCAACTGAGGTGGGAGCCTGCAGCCAAGTCCCTGACAGCACAGCAAAGTCTTGAAGTTTTCTTCCCCATTGGAAAACCACAAAGGATGGCACTCATTCTAACGGTTGTGGCGATGATGCTCAGCTCTGGCATTTATTCCCTCTCCTACTCTGGAAAATTGCAGCCTTTAGGGGAGTGAATCAACAGATAGGAGTGCTCTCTCCCTCTCTCTCACCCTCTATTTCACATAAGTAATTGAATCTTTATATATATGATAAAGGGGGAGGGGCAACACGATAGCCTGGTGGTTAAATCTTTGCTTTGAACATGCCTGAATCCCATAGGGTGCTAATTCATGGCCCCGCTGCTCCACTTTCCTTCTAGCTTCCTAGAAGGAATGACAGCCCCATTTTTCCCAGCCCTTGTGGCCTGGGAAAGCAAAGACAGCCCAAAGCCTTGGGACCCTGCACCCACATGGAACACCCAGAGGATACTCCTGACTCCTGGCTTTGGATCAGCTCAGCTCTGGTCATTGTAACCATCTGGGGAATAAATTAGCAGATGGAAGATTTTTCTCTTTGTCTCTCCTCCTCTCTGTAAATCTGTCTTTCCAATAATTTCCTTGGAAGTATATAAATAAACAGTTGGCCTCACTGCTGCCTCCCTAAATCACCAAGACTGTTCCTATTTCTTGTCCCATGTTCCATCACCCTCAGATGAACTCAGAGACCCTCGTTCCAAACACCCAATCAGGCTTGAACCATGCAAGGATCCTTTACCGTGGAACTCAGAGACCCTCGTTCCAAACACCCAATCAGGCTTGAACCATGCAAGGATCCTTTACCGTGCCATTAGACATTTTTATTTCCTATTTACGGGGATTCTGGCACACCTCTAAGTCTCCCTGCTCACATGTCTTCTGATCACTTTCTAAGAAGATTTATTTGTTTCGCTTGAAAGTCAGAGCTATACACAGAGTGTGTGCTCCCATTCACTGGTTTGCTACCAAGCAGCCACAATGGGCAGAGCTGGGCCAGTCCAAAGCCAGGGGCCAGGAACTTCTTCCAGGTCGCCCACATGGGTTCACGCATCCATATCTTTAACCATCTTCTGCTTTCCCAGGCCATTAGCAGGGCTCTGAATTGGGACTGGAGCAGCCAGGATTTGACCCAGTGTCCATATTAGATGCTGGCGCCACAGGTGGAAGATTAGCCTGCTATGCCACTGCATCACCCCTCATTATTATCTTCCTATGTTGGATTTTACCCAATATACAGGAATAGTATTGTTGTCCTTTAGACATAGGAAAGTCATGATCAGATGCAGTAATCTGGGGAATCAAGTCCAGACAGATGGATGCCTGGGGTATCTGAGGATGCAAACACATCATTAGGGCCCCTGCACCCATGTGGGGGACCTGGAGGAAGCTACAGGCTCCTGGCTTTGACCTGGTCAGGCCCCAGCTGTGGTGACCCTGTGGGGGGAACAGGCCAACAGATGGAGGATTATCTCCTGTGTGACTCTCCTCTCTCTCTAATTCTACCTTACAAATATTTTTAAAATAAATCTCAAAAAAGAATGATGATTTCAATTATGCCAAATTATTAACTTATCCTGCTCAAGCCCATATCATAGTCATAAAAAACAGTTATGGGTCTAGAGTCAAAATATGATCCCAGAAAAATTACAGAAGGACAGTGTGCAGGGATCTGCAAGAAGCCACTTTGAAAACTCTGGATTTCTACATGCTTTGAAAGCAAATGCTATGTTCTTCAAAAAACATGAACTTATAGTTACAGGGAATGACCCCTTCAAATAATGAGCCAGACACTGGTGATCACCACCTGGACAAAACCAACGCTTTGCAACTGGGCAAAGGGAAAAAATTAAAGATTCCATATGAGATACCTATTATTCCCTTGTCATGTTCGTAGATGTCTCACCACACACACTGACCTAGTGAGGTAGGTGCTGACAGCCCCGTTTTTACAGAGAGGAAAGTGAGCCTTGGCGGTGTGAAACACCTTGCCCAGATCACACAGAAGCCCGATGGTCAGCCTGGAGGAGCTCACCGGCTGGGGCAGTTATGACACCAATCCAGGTGTGGCTGGCTGTGCAGTCCACGGTTTTCCCATCCACCAGCATGCCCCAGAAGCACACCTGGGTGTTGCTTATACTCACATCATGACTTTCGCCTCTTCAATGAAATCGTCCTCTGACATGGAGCCTTCGTTGATGGCCTTGATGGCCACCTGGAAATGCGCACGCCATTCCCCTAAATAGACCACCCCAAACTGACCACTTCCGATCTTCTTGACGAATGCCAATTCAGATGGATCTATCTCCCACTTTTCTGGAAAAGCAAAATATCCACATGATAAGTAAGAAAAGAATGTTAAAATTTTTAGAGCTGGAAAAAAGAAACTTGGGACTTGGATACCCTCGTTTAACATAGGAGTTAAACATGTTTATAGAGTTGGAGAGGATTTGTCTTATTTTGAATACTCAGTTTGTAGCTTAATTGTGTAATTCAGGAATTCAAGTTTTAAAACACAAGCTTTCCTTACATGGAGGAAAACAACCAACCAATTATGAATAACAGAACATGCTCTCTTCTCATAGACATCCATGATGAGGCCCTCAACTAAATCTACCAAAACTCTGGGTAGGCCTGGAGCCCAAAATCTATATGATATGTCCCCAATCTGTTTTTGTCCTAGCGAGCAAATCCATGATACTCCCTTCTCTTGATATGGATTCCTTCTATTCTAATCCTAAAGGTTTTTCCGCGTTAATGCTACCTCTCCTTAGGGAAAAGTGATCGATTCATCTAAAAACATGTACAAGGTTAGAATTCTAACATATACTCAAAGGGAAATTTGAAGTGAAACTTATTCCATAGATTACTCACTCTAAAGAAGCAAATCAGGGGAAAAGAACAGTTTTTAAAATAACCCTCTTGGAAACTCAAAGAATCAAATCTTAACTGATAAGCATCTCCTTTTTTCTATAGTGAGGGTGCCATCTGCTGGAACATTTACAGAATACAGTTTAAACAACTATAAACTGATAGCAACGCAGAGCAAAGGTGCCAAGTATTTAAAAGCTAACATAGTCACAGTATCTCCCTTACCAGGCAAGTGTAATAAGCCAGTCCCCAAAGGACAAACATCATGTTTTCCTGATATAAGGAAACATTCATGCAAAATACAAAACAGATATACAGGTGAACAATAGATTCTCATAGATAAACTATAGATCTCCCTTTCAAGTAAAAATAAATCTTTTTTAAAAACCCTGCTAAGTCTATTTTAACACATCAAGGAGCACCATGTGCAACTTAACTAAATTGCTAATGGTGAACTTTCCATTATGTATAGAACTTACGAGACAAAAGAATAATTTACATACCACTATATCATGAAATCATGTAACCTAATGAGAGGTTTTTTTTTTTTAATCTTAGTCATATGTCACCCAATAAAATTGAGTTATTATTTTCCTTCAGTATATTTTGGGTCCCACTAATGAGAGCAATCTAAGCAACTAATACGTCACCAAATTAGAAAATAGGCTCGTTTTTTCCCCACAGATTGCAAAAACACATTTGCATAGAAAGTAGTTCAAATGAAACAATCATGCAAGCTGATTTTTCTTAAAGAAAGTGAAGATGAACCTTTAGCAGATCTTTTCAGCAGATTCTCCCAGCCACCACTGTGACCAGAAAGTGACATCTCAAACATACAAATAAAAAGACTTGTAATTTATCAAGAGTTAATATAGATATAGATATATAGTGAAATTTGAAATAAAACTGTAATATTTCTCCCCACACTTTAAGTGGTACCTTGTGAGATGTTTAAGCACAAGAGAAGAAGGTTTCAAACTTGGAAAAGAAACGTACCTAGAGACAGACCTTTCAGAGAGCCTGAAAACGTAAGAACCCTTAGGGAACCTGGGCAGATGTGCCTCTGCATTAGACGTTTTCCTCAGTGAGGGTGAACACCTTACCATAGCTAAAACCAGCAGTGGCTGGAAAACTGTTGCCCATCAATCCAACTGGAGAGCGAAGACGCGTCATGAGTCCTAGGCAGAAGGACAAACCAGCATTTCAAAGTTAGCTTGTAATGTGGGAGGAACCAACATACATCCTAGAAGCTAGTATCAGCCTTTCAATAATTGGGCATTTATGTTACAAGACAGCTTTTGCTCATTTTTTCCCATTGGAAAACCATTATTTGTAAAATAATATTGGCTCAAGTTAAAGACTCTAAGAAAGAACAGAGAGGGCCAAAACATCTTTTGTAAAATCTTAATATCCAGAGACATGAGGGCATTTCAACAATATGTGAGAAGCAGCATTAAAAGAAAAGTTTACTTTGGTAGGAAAAAAAAATGAAATCCATACACAGGATTTTTTATACTACACATTTTCCAAAAATTTACTGAAGACTTTCCTTACACACTGTTATCAACTGGGTGAACACTTTCAGAAAAATCTCTGCAGGTCTGATGGAAAGCATCCAACACATCTTACAAAAACCCACCTGTTCCATGTAAGCTTTTGACATGACGCATGTCAATGACCTATATTAGAGACTATAATTTGAGTCTAAGGCTATTTCCAAGATTTCACAATTCTAAAATATACATTCTTAAACATAACATTTGTAGGACCTCTCAAATGATCACTTATAAACAGGCCTTTTGATGAGAAGACAGTCATGCTGCAGATGATTGGCAGGTGGCCATCCCACAAGGACCAAGAGGATGATTCCTCTGGGAAGAAAGAACAGCAGGTGCAAAGCTGAGAAGCACATCGTATGTGCCTACTGTGTGTAGGATGTTCCTCCAAGTAAATCCCAAAGATTTCAGCAGATCCAAGGATTGGCTAGACAAGGACTCTGACTACAGAGAGTTTGATCTTAAGGAAAACTGCTGGACAGAGGCCATTTTGATAGAAAGGGAATAGATGAGGTGCTGAAGACATGTGCCAGATGTTCTGGGACACTGAGAAAGAGCACCCAGCAGCACACTGCTGGACTCAAAGAAGGCCTCTGGAAGGGAATGACAGCAGCCATGCATCTGACAGGTGCAGACATCCCATGAGGGAACCCAGAGGAGTACATTCCAGGCAGAGGCAGCAAAGGACACCACAAGGCAGAAAGTGTGATGCCAGGGGCTTGAGCAGAAATCGGCAGGAAGGCAGAGATGAGAAAGTATAACTGAATGTCAATAAGTGTGCTGGTGCCTATGGACCCCGGAAGCTATGCTGGGGAGCATTCCATCTTCCCGCTGGGGACCCAGAGTCATCAAAGGATCCCAATCAAGGAATGGCACAGTCCTATTTGCCTTTCTGATGGATCACTCTGGCACTAGCACAGAGGTGGAGGAAAGGAGAGCTGTGAAGACACTCGAAGTTGTCCAAGTGGTAAGACAGTGGTAACAGGTAGGAGGGTAGGATCTCAGGGACATACATTATGTTATGAAATTGACAGACTTATGGTTCCAGATCATGGGTCCAAATTTACAGAATTGTTAGGTACTGAAGGAAAACAGAAGCATCTAGGTAACCTCAATGCCTATTTTTGTGTTTTATTTTTTGAAAAGCTGAGGAACCAAGAGGGAGACAGAAACAGAAATGGAGATCTTCTGCCCACTGTCTCACTCCCAAACACCAGCTGTAGCCAGGAACCCAGAGCCCAACCCAATGGCTCACATGGATGGTAGGGACCCAAGTCCCTAAACCATCACCTGCCTCCCGTTTGCTCGTTAGCAGCCAACCAGAAGCAGAAGCAGAGCAGAGACTCAAAGCCAGGCACCCTGACATGGGATGCATGCATCCAAGGCACAGCTTCACCACTGTGCCAAAACTCACTCCTTTTTCAGCTTTAACGTTGTTATTTGCCCAAGGTTTTTCTCCAGGATGTGTTGCTGATGGCTTGCTGGCCTGTGGCTCTGTGGCAGGATGCAATCTGTCCTTCCTGACACTGCTTCTTGTTCAGGGAAGGCAGTGGATCACCATGGGCTCAAAGGACCAGGGAGGAAGGATGGTCAGTATTCCCAGTCAGTCTCATCTTCAAACCGGATCTTCCAACATACCCTTACATGATGGGAGCAGCCTGGGCCTGAGGGATGCAGCATGGCTGCGCAGACATGAAGAGACAGGAAGTTCGGGGGGCTTGGATTCCTGTGGCCTACATTGTGGCACAGAGACCTACCAGCAGCATGAGCACACTACCCCACAAGCTGTGCCTCCGTTTCATCATCTATTAGATGAACAGCTTCTACTGCAGGACACTGCACTGGAGACTGAATAAATATACACAAAATCGCTCACAGTACGGTTGACCCAGATTAATTCTTAATAGATTAATCAGTTCTTTCTGACTCCTTGCCTTCTCTCCTGTCACTCTCCATTCTTCTTTTCTTCTTTCTTTTCCTTTTTTTAAAGATTTATTTATTCATATTTGAAGGGCAGATTTACAGAAAGAAGGAGAGATAAAAAATGTTCTTCCTTCCACTGGCTTGCTGTCCAAATGGCCACAATGTCCAGAGCTGAGATAAACCAAAGCTAGGAACAAGGAGTTTCTTCCTGGTCTCTCATGTGGGTGTAGGGTCCCAAGGCTTTGGGCCATCCTCTACAGCTTTCTCAGGCAACCAGCAGGGAATTGGAGCAGAAGTGGAGCAGTCAGGACAGGAATCAGTGCCCATTTGGGATGCTGACATTGCAGGTAGAGGATTAGCCTGTTGAACTACTCGGGCCCATCTTGTTTATTTTGAGCTTTTTTTCTAATAAAACAGTCATCACGGTTCCATATTCCAACTTCTGTTTTTTAATTTATTGTTCATTGACCCAGTATTTTATTTTTTAAATTATCTTTATGATACTCAACATGTTAATAAGGATAATCTGTGGGCATTCTCATGAAAAAAAAAAAAACCACACTCTACAGTGTTGCTTCATCCCAGTCTTGATCCACAGAGATGAACACTAACAGTGCCTGGTCTGCTGTAACTTTATTCACTTAAAAATTGGTCCCGAAACTTTGGCAGAGCTTCTCCATATGCACACAAGTGCAAGTTGCAGCTGTTGCTGTTTTCCACAAATGGGACTGTGACTCCAACAGACTTGTCTGCAGTCCTGCTTGACCTGACACCGTCTCCTTCATGCCTTTTGCTGTTGGCACATGCCAATCCCCCTCCTTACTCGTTTTTCCTCACCCTATGACAACTGTGTCTTGAATTTTATCTTTGATGGAAGGGACAGAAGGGCTAAAGGAGAAAACAGAACTAACCTCCTAAGCAGAGCTTTCTAGCCAGCCTCTCTTGTCCCTCCCTCTCCAAACTCCCAGTGACTATTGGGAATATCCATGTAAGTGGCTAGAAATTCCTTTGGAATTCTGCCTTATACTAGAACAGTGCAGCCAGTAGCCTCTTCCCAGAAGACAGATCAACACAATTTTGCAAGAAAGAAATCTAAAAGAAACTACTGCATGACAAGAAGTTAAAACAACAATGACAAAGTTACAACAGGTCACCAGGATTGTGGAAGTCTCCCCCAGGGACTCAGGTTAGGTGAGGGTAGCAGACCAGAGGTGTGGATGCAATTATTGTGGACCTTGTGGGAATCCTGAAAGGTTCTGCAGAGGACAGGTGGGCACAAAGAGCAATTCTTATAAACAACAGCTGGAGAAGGAACTGCCTCAGGTGGATGTAAGGCCAAACTATAGATGTGAAAAGTTGCGTTCTGGGTAGCTTTTTCCCATCCTCCAAGCAAAGAAGGACAGATGAAGACCGGGAGGCAGTTTTCTAGTGTGACTGCCTGAAGCAGAGAACTGAGAGAAGGCTGCACCATTGCTTCAGATTCCAGGCCACTGTGACCCATGTAAGTCACTAACAAACGTAGCATGACCAGATGGTCTCTGACTTCTCTGACACCTATCATTTTTCTGAGCTGGCAGAAAAAAGTCAAAACTCAACCCAGTTCTGCCTCCTGAATGGGAAAGTAAAGAAGCATAAATGAAGAGGACACTGCTCAGAAAACAGACTGTATTTTATGTACTATGTGCTGTCTCAGGGCAGTTCATTCCCATAGGGCTGTAGGGCATGTGGTTTGCCTGTGCTGGCCCAGCTCACCTGCACCCTAGCCGCAAAACACATCACTCACCAGCTGCATTGTGTTGGTGGTACCAAATCAACTCAGGAATGGATTGGAAGAGGTGTCTCTCGGCCACATACCAGTGTCCTGAGTCATTCCTTTTAATCTGATAATGTTTTATCGTAGCTTCCATGGTGCTTCTACAATCAATGAGATGTGATTTAGTAGGCAAGTCCAAGTTCTCCTTAGCAATTCAGTGCATTCCTGAAGCCATCGGCCCTCCCTTTGAAACCCAATCTCCACCACCACATACTGAAGAGATGGATGGATTCCAGCTGACCAAGCCTTGCTATCTCATTAAAACTTCCTCCACTATCTCAGTGTGCGGCTTCAACTCCAAATGTAATTTCAGCCAAACTTATCCAGGCAACAATATGGTATCCCCCAAAAGTTTACCTCTTAATGGACATTTAGAAATATTTACTTAATGTCAACTATTGATGAAACAAGTGAAGGCTGGGAAATGGGAACAAGAGGAAAAACTAACATAAGATGCAAGAGTGAGCATATTCTTGCCATGGGGGTCTAGGGCTCAACACCATTAGGAACCTAGGGAAGCACCCATCAGCACCTCAAAACTACACCCCCAAAGTCTGAAGAGGTTGAGTTACCAATGCCCCAACCCTCATGCCTTGCCTAAAGAATGCTGCGCCAGCCATGTGATTTCCCAGGGATTTCCTGCTCAGCCCTGTTAGGTCCCTGCAAGCTCCCACAGCAGCACATCCACTCGGAAAAGCCCAGGGAGCTCTCTGAGGACGGGAGACCTCACTGTAGCCCACCACCATGAGGGTCCTAAGGAATCCAAGCAAAGCACCCACAGTGTCTCCTATGGCCAATCTAACCCATTCAGTTGACAGTGGAGAAAGGGGGCATAGGAGAGATGAAGTAGCTTATCCATTGTCACACAAAGCATGCTACAGATGTCCTGTGAACTGCCCAATGCTCTAACTTCCCTAGGCCAGCAATCAGCTCCCCGTCTAAGGCTCTAAGACTCTCCTGCTCTCTGTGTGACATTATTTCCATAAAAAAAAAAAGAAAGAAAAGAAAAAGAATGCAGAGAGATCATTCCTTTTTAACATATATGCTTGTTTTCAAAGGCAGAATTAGACAGGAGAGACAATGAGGCAGCTGGCAAAGTTGTCACCTGTGAAGCCACAGTCTCCTATTTATGCTGGTTCAGTCCCAGCTCCACTTCTGATCCAGCTCCCTGCTAACATGCCTGGGAAAGCAGTGGAGGATGGTGCAAGTGCCTTGGCCTCTGCACCCATGTAGGGAATGTCAGGCTCCTGGTCACTGCCGTCACCTGGTGAGCGAGGCGGCAGATGGGAGAGTTTTCTCTCACACTTTTCTCTCTCTCACTAACCCTGAGTTTTACACTAAATAAATCTTTTTTTTTTAAATATTTATCCATTTTATTACAAAGTCAGATATACAGAGAGGAGCAGAGACAGAAAGGAAGATCCTCCATCCGATGATTCACTCCCCAAGCGAGCGCAACGGCCGGTGCTGTGCCAATCCAAAGCCGGGAACCAGAAACCTTTTTCGGGTTTCCCACACGGGTGCAGGATCCCAAGGCTTTGGGCCGTCCTCGACTGCTTTCGCAGGCCACAAACAGGGAGCTAGATGGGAAGTGGAGCTTCCAGGATTAGAACCGGCGCCTATATGGGATCCCAGGGCATTCAAGGCGAGGACTTGAGCCGCTAGGCCACCGTGCGGGCCCTAAATAAATCTTTTTTAAAAAGAAGTAGAAGAAATGTCTAAAGTAACCCAAAATCACAGTTGCTTACCTTCTGGCTTTTATAAATACAGAAATCGTGTAAGATCCCAAATGTCTTGAGTCTCTGACAATAAAGGCACCTTCTTTAGCCTGCAAAATAATTCATACATTGTACCAGCGTATACCTTAGAAAGACAAACCTATATCCTGGTGATGAAAACAAAAGCTGTACCACTTTACTGTGACAGTCTATTCTTACAATAAAAAGCATTAAATATACAGAATATTTTATGATTGACATATAACTACACATATTTATGCATATAGTGATATTTCATCACCTGTAACACCATGTAATCATCAGCTCAGGGTAACTGGCATATCCATCACTTCAAGCATTCATCATTTCTTTCTATTTGGTATAATCAACATCCTCCCTAAAAGCTATTTTGAAGTAGCTTTTATTTATAAACAATTAATTGCCGTCAACCACGGATATCCTACTAACAAAAGTGCTCATTTTTCTCACTAGGTTTTTAATCCACCTGAGATTATTTTTACTTCAGGCAGGGAATCTCATTTCAGTCATTTTCCTAGATGAATGACTGACATGCAGAGTGTAGAACAAATCAGTCTTCAGATCTCGGTGATTTGTAGTACCTGGTAATGCTCCCTAGATAAACCTGCACAGTCAATGAAGCCAACAGGAAAGGTGTCTATCTGTTTTTCATAGATAAGAGGATTCTCAAGTTCATATGGACAAAAAATATATTCACAATTTATGGAAAAGGAAGCCTAATGAGGAAGGCTGATCCAATAAGATAAAGTCTCAGTAGTTAAAAGAGGGCAGTTCACAAATAGGTAGGCTGACCAATGCAACCAAACAGAAAGCTGGGTACAGTCCAAAACAGGAATTTTTTATAATAAAAATGAGATTTTTTAACCAATAAATAAAAGATGGATACTTGGAAATTTTCCAGGAAAATAAAAACAAACATAGTTAAATCCACATCTCCTTGTTTATCATCAAGAGAAATTATAAATGAATCAAAGATAAAAATGTACAAAACAAAGACATTGAAGTAGGCAAGAATCAGGGAAATTCTTTTGTAAATAGATAGAGAATCTAAAAATCCTGCCAAAAAATAAAAACAAAATGCAGAGCATATGAACAGACTGGTCACAGAAAATACAAATATGTAAAATGTAACATATTAAAGATTTATTTTTTTATTATTTTTTTCATTGGAAAGGCGGATATACAGAGAGGAGAGACAGAGAGGAAGATCTTCCGTCCGATGATTCACTCCCCAAGTGAGCGCAACGGGCCGATACTATGCCGATCCGAAGCCAGGAGCCTCTTCTGGGTCTCCCACGCGGGTGCAGGTTCCCAAAGCTTTGGGCTGTCCTCTGCTGCTTTCCCAGGCCACAGGCAGGGAGCTGGAAGGGAAGCGGGGCTGCCGGGATTAGAACCGGCGCCCATATGGGATCCCGGGCGTGCAAGGCGAGGACCTTTAACCACTTGCGCCACCGCGCCGGGCCCAAAATGTAACATATTAAAAATATCTCAGATTCCAAGGGTGAAAGTAACTGAATGAAGCCCCCACTGAGCTGAGGTATTGGGAAGAAGAGACCCAGGTGTTTCCTAGCAAGTGCTGCAGGGAAACAAAACCCCCTATGTTCGGGGCTGGTAGGTAAGTTGATACAACTCCAACAGAAAGCAATGGATTAGTGATGAAAATTAGTAATGGATACTCCTTGTAACCCAGAATTTGTACCTGGGGCAAGGGAGATTTATCCTGCAATTATACTAAAAAAAAAAAATGAAAAAGGAAATGCATGAAGGCAAAATATACAAGGGCAGGCATTGTGGCTGCATGGGTTAAGAAAAATGAGCTCAGGACATTCCCAAATGACCAAAAGAAACTGGGAAAGTTCTGTATTGACAAACCAATACAAACCCTCACCCAATGAATTGAGACGAAAAATGTGAAACAGCCATTGGCAAGAATAGGGAACTACCTCCTAATCATAGTGCATGAGAACAATTTCCTTGAGCCATTAAAAATATCACTAATGCTAGATCTCTAACAAACTGTGACCAAGAATGTCCATTGCAGCACTGTTTGTAAGGAATGCTTTAAACGTTTTTCAACATTGAATTCATTTTCACTCATATGGAATCTAGTGAAATGATGCACCTGATCTATATCTACCTACAGGGCAGATTTCTTTAAATGTTTGATAAAAAGTCAACATACATGCACATATAACCTCCTTATGTAGAGTGGTTAAAAACACTCCAAACAACACTATAGGTTGTATCCACTCTGATAAAATGGAGACCCATTCTCATATGGAGGTTGCCTCTGGGGAGTGGGAGACAGTGAAAAAAATGAGGGGTGGGCTACCAGTGTGGTGGCTGAAATGCTACTTCTCTCCAAGCTGTTGTGAGTAGATTTGAGTCCCTGTTTGTATCAGGGTTGCCTGCATGTGTGGGTTGGCTGTGTCATTTCCAGTTTCAGTGTCTGCAAGAAGATGAAACTCCATTTCAGATGAAGAATCTCTGAAACTGAATGAGCACAGTCCAAGAAGGTAGGCCACAGGACCGGGAAGATTGCTCACGGCAGACTTCTTCTCAACTTCCTCTGATGCTCTGATGCTGCCTGCTGGCCAGACCACCTTGACCTTCAGTGTTAGACCTGCCAGCCGCACAACACACAGATTGCCTGCTGTGGACAGGCAGAGCAGATACTACCTTTGTTGCCACTCTCAAATGACCTCCCAGCAAGCACAGGTCTCCCTGTCCAGCCTCCATTCCCATTCCGGAGCTGCCTTGATTCCTCCCTCCCCCACCACGTCTACTTCCTTGCTTGAAGCAGGTCTTCATGGAAACATCATACAGAACCCCGTAAATGCCTACACTTTTTATCTGTCTGTTAATTAAAAATCATAAGATGAAAGAAAGAGCTCAGAGTTAGGGAACTGATTCTTTGTCATTCACATTTCCAGATTTCCTCAACATCCGAGAGAAGTATGTCATAATGTGATACCTCTTACCTAGCTTCTCGTTTTGACTCTACCTCCACCTCCATATATGCTTCCTGACAGGTGGAAATTTAAACTATATGCATTTCTGTTTTGGTTTGACCTAAATGAGCAGTTTTGATCTGAGTTTGCTATTTTGACCACCTGGCTCTCCCCTTCATTCTCAAAGAACAAAGAATTACAGTACCATAAATTTCCCTGCATTTGAGTGCTTACTGAATATGGGCCAAGTAGAGGACAGGGTATAGATTTGGGATCTGTGAAGCATAGGGTATATGGACAGCCCAAATGCAGGTTTCCTGGAAAAAGGCACTTTGCAGTGAGTGACAAAATCTCATTAGGTCAGGACTAAAACTCATTTCAAGAGAAGCATCACTTCTGAAACTACGATGAAAGAGAGCAGAATACATGGTTTCATACAAAGAGGTCTGGTTTATAACTACCCAGAATGTGTTCAACAGCAATTAAGTTCAAATGGCATTTTAGGATCAGAGAGAACAGGAAGCAATCTACCTTTTTAGTGGATTCAACTCCTTCATATGTACTTCTCGCTCAGAAACTGCGAAGATTCACTGACTATTTATAAGCACAGTGACTTACCTCTTGTCTCAACAGACGCTCTGCCTGATTTCTGGTAATGTTTCTGTGGTACCACCTGTCAAAGCCATAAACACGATTGTTAACCCTTTTTCAGAGCAAACACCTGTTCCATTTCCTTCACTTTCCAGGATGTACTTCAGAACTGATTTTAGAAAGTAAGTAATTATTTTTGGATTCAAATATGCAACAATGTACTATTTTGTGACAACTGATTAAATTTAAACCAATATCTAGTAGATGGCATCACATCTCAATTCAACATATTTAGAATGCAGTTTTGGGCTACTAAATGTGCTGTAAAATTCTATGCAAGGCATATGGTGCAAAAGTCACCATATTAACATATACTGAGCTTTGGAAAGCAAACCACAAAACTGCTGTTGGTTTCCTCTTTGGGCTTCTTTATGTACAGGCTTTTACATGCGCCATGTTAACCTTTGCTAAACTAAAATTGGCTCTTCCACATGTAGCGTTTCTAGATACACTGCCTAGCAATCGAGTTAGAGTAAAAGAATCAGTTAGCAGGGTACATGGAACACCCAGCATATAACGGTGCTTCAACAACCTCCTCTGCCCTCTCTCTACTCTCACCCTACCCTCTCTCCACACTTGGCCACATTTGGCTAGCTCCCATCTTCAGATTCAACAACCCATTTTCTGTCTACAACCAAACTGATTCCTCTGCACATGTCATGAAATGACCTTAGAACATCAGAATCACCCACATAGTAAACAAATCAAATACTATTTAGTGAGTTTGATACAGCAATACATTGTCAGTAAACAAATATTGTACAGGAAAAAGACAAGAAAATGGCACCCCCCCAAAACACAAACACACAAAATTGGAAAATGTTTGCTCAAAACAAGACTTTTTTTTAAAGATTTAAAATGTAATCCATTATTACCAGAAATGCTGTTTTTGTGGACAGTGAAAGGAAACACACACATAACTGCACCTTCTGTCACTGCGGGTGGCCAGATGGTGGCTTACTGAAAACACCCGCATTTCACTTAAGGAAGTAACCCACCTCGACACGTGTACTTCCCCTAACACCCAGGAGTCAAAAGAGGTCACTAAACGAAAGCAGTCTGGTATCTAAACTTCTTAAGCCCTCAAACTGAAAATGAACTTTAATTTAAAAAAAAAAATGGACCACAGAGAATACAGAATTATTACAGATGTTTCTAAACAAAGTAATTTGATTACTAATCACTCACCACTGTTTGGGGAGCAGGAATAACTATGACAGGACCTCAAAACACTCATGGAAAATGGAATTAAAAGAAAAAAATATGGCAGCTTTATTTCTCAATATGAGCTCTATCCACTTCAAGACACTTTCAGAGATGATGCTGCCAGCCATTTGGTTCACTTCTAAAACAGTTGAGGTTCTTGGGAACTTAAAAATGTCAGTAGAGTATTTTTCACATTATTAACAGAAGAAACATGGGCCATTGTTTTAAACTGGGGAACAAAAAGTTGGAAGAAGTTGAATAAGGGCTAGATGGACAATGCCTCATGATTTCCCCTAAAACTGTTATACCATCACCCTGGTTTGATGAGAGGGAGGAACAGCAGTCTTGCTGTGGTGGCCATTCTGGTGCTGTTCTCTGGCCATGGACTCTGCCAAAACATTGGCTGATGCTCCTAAACACTGTCAAAAAAAAAAAAAAATGAATGTGTTTGCGTGCTGATCCTCCTAAAAGTCAGCAGGCAAAATGTCCCAGTCGATGCTTGGAGTTTTGCTCCCGGTCAACCTGGGCCCCTTCCTCTCCTTGGTGGTAATTGCTTTGGTTCCTCTGGGTCTTCCAGGTCATCGTGGTAAGCCCTGCTTCATTTCCTGCATCATTCTTGATCCCTCTTTGTCCAACTTTCTCACTGAATGCTTCCTCTTGTTGCAGGTGAGCTGAGCGCAGCTGCCTTGGCAGCCATCAGGCAGGCTGCGTGCGGCCTTTGATTCTGCAATGAGAGCTGTGGGCTGAGTCCAGGGAGATGCCCTTGGCTGTGTATGCCCTGCTGTTCATCGTCAGTTCTCTTCAATTAGAGAATGGAGAAGACTTGGTTCTTGACAAACTGACCTTCAACATCATCTTGACTCTTTTTATAAGATTCATTGCTAAAAAGGCAATGTTGCAGAGAGACAGAGGGAAAAAAAAGAGAGAGACAGAGAGAGAGAAGAAAAAGACAGGAAGAGAGAATGAATGAGATTTGGTTTACTCCCCAAATAGCTGCAATGGTTCCAGCTTGGCCAGGCTGAAGTCAAGGACCTGGAAATCCATCCAGGTCCCCTACATGCGTGGCAGGGGCCCAACCACCTGGGACATCTTCATTGGAGTCTAGCATTGCAGCCAGGAGCCTTACCCATAACACCACAAAGCCAGGCCCCTTATTCTTTTTTATGTTAGCCATTTGTAAAATGCTGATTTGGGAGGGAGGGCCAATGTCCTCATAAGATTTTTGTAAAACATCCATGATTTCACCATGTCTTCCCCATCAGTTTGGTGGTGGTTCAATGTGACAATTCCTGCTACTCAGATAGGGTCTTTTCAGATTTTTGTCTTATTCTTTTAGTGCCTCAAACTGGATCCTCTTCAAAAACACTTACAAGCAGCAGCAGTTTATGTCAGTCCAAAAAGAAGATTTGAAATCCATGCCTGGTCTTTCTATAATGCTCATTTGTCATGAACTTTATGAAGATCCTCTCATATAATGTTTTTTTTTATATTTTTAAAATTTTATTGGAAAGGCAGATATACAGAGAGGAAAGACAGAGAGGAAGATCTTCCGTCCAATGATTCACTCCCCAAAGGAGCACAACGGCCGATGCTATGCCGATCCAAAGCCAGGAGCCTCTTCTGGGTCTCCCACGCGGGTGCAGGGTCCCAAAGCTTTGGGCCGTCCTCTGCTGCTTTCCCAGGCCACAGGCAGGGAGCTGGATGGAAAGCGGGCCGCCAGGATTAGAACCGGTGCCCATATGGGATCCCAGGCATGCAAGGCGAGGACCTTAGCCACTGCGCCATCGTGCTGGGCCCCTCTTATATAATGTTAAACTGTGAACATCAATCAGCACTTTGCAATGAGTGGTAATATAGGAGAAAAGAATTCCAAGATGAGTTGGCATAGAAAGGAGTCTTCTCAATATCACTGCAGCAGTGTTAGAAACACAGAGCCAGTTTGAACAGGTTGGTCTCACAGCTGGCCAAGTTGCAAAGTCTGTATACTGAGAGTAGACAAAAATAATAATAGCTCACTAAAATGAGCTGAATCTGTAAGAAGTCAGAACTGCACAATACTCAAAAAGGGAACAACTAACGCAAGTTGTATTTTTTTTCCAATAATACTATTTCACTGCTCCTGGATTGGTGTGAATGTTTTTGTTTATGAATGCATTTATTATAATAATGAACAGTATAAGTAAATATGTTAATTCTGCTTAAATATAATTAAAATCTATCCATATACATACACTGTTATAACAACTTCAGAACAGTAAGCAAAGATGTAAGTATATCATACATTTGGAGCTTTTAAAAATAATGCAGAATTTTATCAAGCAGGCAAGAAGTCAAAGGAATACAAGTTAGGGAAGGTTGGGAGCACAGTATTTTAACATCTCAGCCATTTACACCATATGGTAAGCGCTGGAAGAGTCTTTAGGTGTCGGTTTTTAATGGCTACGTCTGTAGCTCTTAGCCTACACAATACTGACTGAGTCAGATGGGCTTTACTGTCTTTTTTCTTTTTTTTTTTTTTAATTCAGCACGTTCACCTAAGGCTCAGTAAGCAATAACACCATCTTGAACATTTTGCCTGGAACCTTGATTAGATCTGAGAACATGAACCTACTTCCATTAGTCTGTGACTTCCCAGCCCTGAGAGGTTCAAGGGCCCGGGGCAGAGACACTGAGGTCACTAAACCCATCCTTCTGTAAAGTTCAGGACCATCAATATGTTTTAAAGTACCTGTAGTTTTCAGCAAATCTACTATGTTAGCCTTTGCCCCGATTTAACATGCATTATTATTTCAAATGTGTTACTTGAAATGAAGAGAACTTATTTCCCAAATGATATTTGTAGTGTTAAGGAAATTTGATTTCTCACATTGGAGTTGGATTTATTAGATTTCCAGGATCACGCAAAGACTTAAGAGAGGGCTTATTAGAATTGCAAATTTGTACTGTCAGGAATGTGAAGTATTTGAAAAGATAATTTAATGTATCCCATTAATTAATGCAAATCAAATATTTTAGGAAATTTAATTAACTGAGTTTATAAAGAGGAATGTTTGTTTAAGGATGTTTGGTAGATTGAGTGTGAATTAAAGTGCTTAGACTTAAAAAAATCAAGATTTACAAGTTGAGTGTGAGAACTTAGCAAAAACTAGGTTTTTACATTGCAACGCTGCTAACTCACATGTTCATTTAAACTTAGAAGAGCCACAAACTGTTCCATGGTCAAGGTTCCCCTGAGACATAAGAGGCCCACACTGACAAACTTCTATTTCCTCATCATCCCCTCCAACTGCCTCCCCCAAACTTTCGACTTCAAGTTACCCCCTCAGAAAGGTCTTCCCCAACACAACACCCCCCATATAAGCCATATCCCATTCACTATTGTTTTTTCTCACCATGTTCTGGATTGCTCCTTCATAACAACATAATTAGAACTGAAGAATTAGAACTGTGAATTCAGAACTGTGAATTCCACAAACAACTGGAACCTCCATAAAGGCAGAGACCTTTTCTGTGAGCTCCATGCTCTACCTCCAGTGCCCAAGATGGCCATCACTTGCTCCCTGACGAGTGTACAGTAAACAGAAGTTGAATAAAGTGATTCAAACAGATGGAGTAACTTAGAAATGCTGCATGCTTATAATACAACCCTACACTATATATCCTGCAACAGAAGGGCTGCATCAGGTGTAAATTCCTTTCCTGTTAGCTTCATACTTAGTGGAAATATATTTACTATAGATGGCAAATATTCTTGTCTTTACTTTTCAGCTCATATAGAACTTTGGAAACATTAGGTAACTTTGTTCAGAACCAAAGCAGTAGTAAGATATGAGTCCAAGATTTATACCTAGGTTACCCCAATTACTAAACCCACATTTCAACCTAGGGTGGTAATTTTCTGTGTTACTAGAACAGTGCTTACCATATAGTAATTACTAAGTAAGTTACTGTTTTTACCATAAAGTTTTAATGATAATGATTATATCTATATATATTAATAAACTTACTTCTTAAAAAGTAATAAAAAGTAAGCCTTCTCATAACTAGAGTCATCAAGATTTATTTTTTAAAAGACACACAAATCAAGCGTCAAGGAAATAAAATGGCAATTATAACCTCAGAGTACCACAATTCAAACGATCCAATATCTACATTATAAACGAGTCATTACAGCCACAGTCCATGCCTCTGAAACAGAGGAAGCCATGAGCAAATAATGATGTTAAGAAAACCACTGAGCAATGAGTGTCCATTCACTAACCAGCAGATCCTGTGATAATCACTCTCACATATTTCCTCTTTAATCTCATAAAAAATCCAAGCTTTGATAATGATATGTCTTGCTTTTCTAATTTTTCTTAACAGATTTCCATGTCCTATCTCTGACCTGGTCTTCCAAGAGACCCCTTAAGGTTGAGCTGCTTTACCAGAGGTAGTAGTGAGATCCCTTGGGGGCATGCTTGAGTAACAGTAGCAAGTAGTTGCAGAACTGTTTTTTCTAAGGAAGGTGAGTTCAGCCTCCTGAAAGCTTCTGTTTTACTGATTTGGATTCTTAGCACAGAGCTACAGGGCTGAGGTCAACAGAGATGGCACAGCAGTCTGAGGAAGGTGGGGAGAAGAAAAGACCTCAAGATGGGGCCAAAAGCAGTGAGTTGGAAGAAAAAACACAAATAGTGAATGGACAATTCTGGTAGTGAGTCCTGTGATCCTCTCCTTCTCTGCTTCCATAAGGACTATATGATTCACCAAAGCTTTGGAAGTTGGATTTCTTTTAAGAAAAGATACACAGAATTTGGCTTCAGGTGGGTTTAAGGCAACCAAAGAGGCTTTCAAAAGCAGCACTTCCCTCAATGCCTCAACTTGCATTGCTTACTGCCTCCTGCTGGAAGAGTAAGCTAACTGCAAAATACTTTTCCAGATGTGGGGAGAGGGCACATTCAGGAGCTGAAACATCTAACTTGATTACAAAAATAGATCTACTCATAGCTTCGCTACTGTTTACCTGTAAATTAATCCATTAACCCCAGTTTCTTATCTATAGAATGAGAGGCTAAGAAGTGATGATCTTTTCCTTCCAAATCTATCATTGTAAACAAAGTAGGTTCAAGCAGAACTTTAGGGAACCTCCCTCAGATTCTTCCAACTACAACACTAGCTTAGCTTTTATTCTCAGTTATTTCTAACATAAATAGAAATATAAGCCAAAATATGGTAACTTGTCTACACGGTAAGTCCAGTGCATTACTCATTAAAACGTTAATTTCATTTCTTTTAAATGTAAGCTTTCCACTTAGGTCATAGAGAAAAACACAAGCGTCAGAAAAGTGTTTCACTTCGTATCTGTTAAAAAAAAATGAAGTGGTTGTACAAAACAAAACAAAAATCAGTTTAAAAAAACCAAGTTTCCGAATCAAGCCAACTGTAAGGATCAAAGATCTCTATCACCGAAGGTGCCAAATGTGTTACTTTCTTTTCCTTTAGCAACCAAAAACAGTATTGAGACATGTATGTGGCCAAAATGTGCCTGCTTGTCACTGGTTAACCCGGGTGTATACTTTGAAGGGGACTTACTCATATATTTCTAAATTGGTTGGTTTGTTTTCAGTAACATAGTTGCTGGGGATTAAGCCTTCGTTCCTACAACAAAAAGAACAAAGAATCAAAATACTTGGCATGTGTCTTAGCATGATTATGACATTATTATGACAACAGTCCTTTTCTACCCTCAAGCATCTAAAAAAAATCAAATTCATTTTGCTCTATTGTTTTTTTAAAAAAGAAAGAAAATCTCTGTACAAGAAAAACTCATAGACTTACTTGTGTATTTTAAGAGGTTGTAGGACTCCAAAATACTCCAAAGAGGGAAAACAGCTCTTAAATGATCATTTCACAACACAGTGGGTAGGTCAGAAAAACAGCAGGAACAACCAATTGCTTCATTTTTTTCAATGTTGCCAAGTATTCCATCTTATAACTAGATAATCTAGTTAAGTCACTCCCTATTGCAAGCAGTGCTATACAGAAGTTTCACCTTTGCCTTTTTGTACACAAGTAAAAATATTTCTTGAAGGTAGAAACCAAACAGGGAAACCGCTATAACATCAAATACGTATACTTTCAGTAGACAAATTGCCTACAAGGAGTTTCTAGTTTACACACCAGTCACCAGGGCAGGCTTTTTCCCATTTCCCATACCTTGCCCAATATCTGAAATACAAGATCTCCAAGACATGTTTTTAAGGGAAGAAATCAAGATGAAGAACAACAAAGTATGACCACAATTTAGGTGAATTAAATCAGTAATCCATTAGAGGTGACCCCAGGAAATCTATTTGCGTCCCAGGATCCAGCTTCTTTTCAATCTGTTTTAGTAACCATTGGAATGTTTGCTCTCAAAACTAGTCTTGTGTAAAGCATCTAAAAGTAAATTAGACATTTGGAGCATCGTAAGAAAAAAGAATTTGGGGATGCTGTTCAGGTACAGCATGTTAATGCTGCTGCCTGCGATGCTGGCATCCAACATTACATCACCAGCAGCAGTCCCTGCTGCTCTGCTTCTGATTAACTCCCTGTTAATGAACCTGAAAAAGCAGCAGAGGATGGGCCAGGTGTTTGGGTCTCTGCCATGGGAGATCAGAATGGAGTTCCTGGCTCCTGGATTCCCCAATACCAGCCATTGTAGCCACACGGAGAGTAAATAAGCAGATTAAAGACCTCTCTCTCTCTGCTTCTCTCCCCGACTTTCACATAAATTTTAAAAGACTTTATTAAGTAAAATATAAATCAGATTCATATGTGGTAGAAATTATTCCCATGTTACAAGCAAATGAAAACCAGCAAGTGAGTGACTTTCCAAGGACTCACAGCAGCATTAAGGCCCGGCGCAGGTGCATCTGCACTGCCAGCTGCCTCAGATCCCTATGCCATGCTCTAATGTCCTCTTGCAAAGGTGGCAGTGTGGGAAGGGCTATAAACCTGGAGCACCAGAGCCTGGCCTAATGCAGACTTCTTTATGTTTCCAAGTCCTTACACGCCCAAGGAGAAGGAATTTGCAAAGGATGCAGACATCACGCCTTACCCTAAACGGTCTCTGGCTTTCCACCAATGACGATCATACTTCTCCAGGATCAGGTATTCCTCTGCTCTCTTTAAGGCTAAGTTACAGGGTTCTCTGGGCAGAAAATCATAAAGTGCCTTGACTCGGATCTGCTCTTCAGCAACCTCAGAGGGTGGAAGCGGAGGCAGTGGCTTACGCTTTGACGGCTGGCCCTGGCCCCTGTTGGACTGTAAAAACCAGGGAGGGAGTTGTGTTTATTATTAATTTAGCAATCCATTCCAAAAAACCAATATGGAAGTAGCCTACTCGCCTGCTGCCTCACTCTTGCTCTCCAGCGCCCCCAGCGGAAGCCAGGATAGATGCTGAAGATGACCAACTACAAGACAGCTCCAGGAGGCAGCAAAACACATACTTCTCGATGTGTACACTTGTGAGATCATAAGTTTTCTTGCCAGACTTGGAACATTCCATGTCACAAATCTTAAAATGTTGATATACTCTTCATTTCACTTTGAGGATTTTCCGCACTTGGAAGGAGAAAATAGCCTTTGGCGTTCAGGTGCTGCTACAGGACTATAAGTTCCTGTTACTCCTGAGCACTCCCCGTCTGAGCTGTCTCAGACTGAAAGCAGCCAGGAAACCATTTCTCCCATTTGCTGTTTCAATTGCTATCTTTAAATATAGCAGAATAAGTTGTTTTGGCTGGCAGGATTTTTTTTTTCCTTTCATGTTCTTCTGGAACATTTATTAACTATTTATTGAGAATTATAGGAACCAAGGAGTAATGTTGCATCCTGGACATTACAACCAAAAGGACTTCATGGGGCACAGACACTAAAAACATCATCTTCAAGGGTCCCCGGTGCCACCTGCCCTTCCTGGGACCCAAGGGCACAAGGGCACTCACGTGATGTTTACTGGACCATTCGCTGAACCAGGGTCGGTGGCGTTCAGGATATTTTTCATCCTCATTCAGGCTGATTTCTGTCCTCACTTGCCTGGCATTGCAAAGCAAATGGTCATAAGTGATTAAATAGATCTATCAAATCACTGAACTATAACAAAACTGGCAGGAAAATGTGGCTCTCTTTCCACTTTTGTTTTTTTTAAAGAAGATCTCCCAACTCCATTCTCTGGAGAAAATCATTAACTCTCAGCACTTGATAGTTCTTATGCAGAAATTAGAAATGTAGAGCTATTAGGAAATAAAATCATGTGCCACGTGAGCAATACAGAGTCAGGTCCATATTAGGGGCATACAATTATAATCATCATAATAAAAAGTTATTTCTATGTCTGACATTGTACCTGCTTTGTATATACACTCTCTCATTTGATGGTATCTATCATTATGAATTAGACATGGTGCAGTGACTAATGTATTGAATTTCAATGCCAGCTCCATTGCTTTGCAGTGCAGCCCCAGGTCAACAATGTAATCTCTCTATGCCTCAATTCTCTCATCTGTAAAAGGGAGGTTTTAAAATCTTCATGCTTTTGAAAGTTACGTGAGCTCATTACCGGGAACTTCTTGGTATTGTGCTTGACACACAGGACGTGCCTGCTACATGATGACTATTACTGTGAACAGGGTGCCTTGGATTTCATTCTTAGCTTTACTGGGAACCAACGTTTAAGGCACACTGATGAGTTTAAGAAGATGCTCATATCATTAGATAGGAATTTTGACCCTTCAAGGGGCATCAAATGGGCCTGACAAGGTGGCATGACATGTTAGTTCAGCACCTGTGATGCTGGCATCCTGTATGGGTTCTGCTTTGAGTCCAACTGCTCCACTCAATGTAGCTCCCTGCTTATGGTCTGGGAAGGCAATGGAGGATGATCCAAGATCTGTGGGCCCCTGCACCCACATGGGAGACCTGGAGGAAGCTCCAAGAACTTCAGACCAGCCCAGCTCTGGCCATTGTAGCCATTTGAGGAATAAAGTGAAATCAGAGGGTGGAAGATTCTCTCTCTCTCTCTCTCTCCCTTTGTCTCTCTCTCTCACTCTTACTCTCTCCTGCAATTTCATGTAAAATAAATATATATAATTAAGAACACCAAATACAGACTAGATTACAGATGTATAAATAACACATAGGTGATAACTTTTGAGAACCTGTACTGTGGGACCACCACAAAAGAATCAATTCAACTTAAGAAGATCAGGTAAGTAACGCAACTGATCTGACACTTGACCCATAGTCTTTAAATGAACAGACAGCAAGGATAAAATGGGAGAAGAGTTCTCAGATGGAACTGAAGCAAGGAAGAGATGCAGAAACATGGCAATATAGAAGCCATGTCCAAGAACTTGCCCTCCCAGGTTGACTTACCGCTTCTGCACAGAGCAGCAACAACAGCAGCAGAAAATAGACTGGATGGAGTTATCTGAAAAGCAGATCATTCCCACTGGTGAGAAAGGCACACATGCTGGATGGTGGACATACCTGACGGGGTGCTTGTCTAAAACAGGATGTCCCCAAGGCCACCGGCGATAGGAATCATTGTCACAAACATTAATGCCTTAACTGTTATCACTTGTGAAAGATAAAAAAGTGTCTTTGAGAGAAAATGAGCTAAGTTACAGGCACGCTGGCCATTGTGGTTTCCCTTCTCAGACTTTGCTGCCCTGGTCTGGTTTCAGCATTTCCTCAGTCTCTGCATGGTAAGTGACCGGTCTCTTTAACATGACTCTTGGCATGCCTGACATTCATTAGCTAACAAGTGTGCAAAACAGAATTCTAAAACAAAGTTCTCTTGAGAAATCAGTGAAGATTTTGAATAAGGTCCATCACCTTTCTTTTATGTTTTTATAGATCTAACTTTATTTCTTTGAAAGCCAGAATTACAGACAGTGAGAGAGAGCGCACAAGATTTTTCATCTCTGGTTCAATCTTCAAATGGCTACAGTGGCCAGGGCTGTGCCAGCCTGAAGCCAGGAGCCCAGAACTTTCTCAGGGTATCCCCTGTGAGTGCAGGGAGCTTTGTCGGAGAGCTGGATTAGAAACATCACATGTCTCTAAAGATGTTTTAAATAAATAGACTTTCAAAATTTCTGCAAATGAAGTCCAATATAAACAAGATACTTTTTGTTGCTCTTAAATTTTTATGAGAGAAAAAGAGAGAGACAAAAGAAATAAATAAATAAGTCCCAATTCCTGGCTTACTCCCAAATGCTCATAACAGCCCCAAACCAGGCAGTCTGCACCAAAGCTGGGAGCTGCTACTACACTCCAGGGTTTCCATGTGAGTGGCAGGACCCAACTACTTGAGTTGCTTGCTGCCACCAAGGGTCCACTGCTCCCAGGAAGGTAGTCAGGAATTCAACTGCTGTGGTCCATGCAGTGGGTATGGAAGACACAAAGGTGTGAAGAGTATTGTTCCATTGCAAGCAGGGCCACAAGGAATCTCCTGCTGCATGGCGGGGCCTGCTGGATTCTCTACAACCATCCGAATGCAGTTCCACCTCCCTTTGCATGGACACTGGACAACCCCGCTGAGATTTCTGTAATCTATTTAGTCATTGTCTGCCTCTGCAGAGTTGGTCTTTACTATCAATGTGAACTTGGAAGTTGATGTTGTTGATAATGTCTTAGCAAAAGGGCCTTTTACTATTTAGGCTGCCCCCATTAACCATATGTTAATCAAGGCTGTTAAGTCCCTAGGTGTAGAGAGAATCTATTGTTTCCCTCTTGATCTTTAGGTCCCTCCTGTGATGCACTTCTTCCTTTAACTGATTCAAGACTAAGTTGTAGAATGAGGTTTATAATAGGAATGTGTTACTGATTGATATCTCTTGGTCTTCATTTTTCTATGTCTAACAATGGGATTAAACTGTACCAATAGCCCCTGAGACAGCCTTATGGGACAGACAGATCTGCAACTTTGTGACTGTGGGTAAATTCGTGTACGCTGGTTACTGACTTGTGTTTCAGTTTCCTCATCTGTCAAGCAAGGTGAACAGGACACATACCCCTAAGCAATTGTGAGGACTAAGTATGCTGAAAGGAAGCAACAGATTTACAGCAGGAGGCCAACCAAGAACACCAGGATAGCCAGGTCATCATGAAAATTAAATTAGGTTCCTGGTGCCCATTTTGAGTCAGGAGCCCAAGACGAATCAAAGCCATGCATGCTGAGAACAGAAAAAGCAGAGAAGGGATTATATGCAAAGGGAAATACTGCAGAGAATCAAACAGAGTGTAGCAATACCATAAGCACAGGGCAGAAACCTGGAGCAGAGCCGCTGCCCACTGCAAAAGAAAAATAATGAGGGGAAAGAAAGTAGCTGAAGCCCAGGACAGTCTGAAGCATAGGCAGTCAGGACAGACGGTCCAAGGAGCAAATCAGGAGCCTAACTATCCTCACCCCTCCTGGTCCCTCCATTCCTGCCTTGGCTCTCCTCCAGCCAGGCCTTGTAGGCAATTAATTCAGCAAAGAGCAGTTGCAGAAGAGCGCTGGCCTGGGGTTGAGGGAAGAGGCACAAACAGGAGACACATGGTTCAGACCACCCTTCAGCAGCCCTCTCGCCCTTCGTGAATAAGAATGTCCCCAAAGCAGGGAACATGGAGCTCCCCATTACCCTCCATATTATCACCAATGACGTCACTTTGATCACCTATTACCTGACACATGAACTCCCAATAGAATTTTGTCAGTAACAGACAAGGAAACCACGAGAACATGAACATGCAACGATTGCTGCAATCCCTACTGCTAGAGTTGTCCCAAGTCCCAAACTCCAAACCACAGATGCTGTCTTCCATCTTCTGTTCAAAGATCCCCTTGTCTCTGCCAACACCCTGACCAAAAGAGATGACCTAGGGTCACAATGTCCTCCTACACTTTAGGAGGAACAGCCCAAATATTCATTCCTGTGGGACTTGAATTCTTGATTGGTCTCTTCTGGTGGGGTTGCTACAGTATCCCTTTGGCCAAGATGATGTGCTGTTATGAAATGAAGGTATTGCATGCCCCAAGTTCTAAAGTCCTCTTCGTCCTCACTGTGAAGCACTAACCCAGTTCCCTCCTGATACTTAAGATAATTATCCTAGCTACACTGACCTCAGTGCCTCCCAGTTTAGTAGTATAAGGAGACACAAGGGCAGGCATTGGCCAGCAGGTGAAGCCAGATTGGGATTGCATATCTGAGTTTCTGGGATTGAGTCCCACTGGTGCTCCCAATCTAGCTTCCTGCCAATGCACACCCTACAAAGCAGCAAATGATGGCTCAGTATTTGAGCCCAATGGGAGATCTCGCTAGATGCAGCTCTAGGATCCTGGCTTCATTTTGAAACAGCCCTGGTGATGGGCATTTGGAGTGTGAAGTTGAAGATGCACACTCTCTTACACCCCCTCCCTGTGTCATGTGTCTTCCTCGTGTGCCTTTAAAATAAATATAAACAAACACAAAATACTAAACTGTTAAGAAAGAGGAATTCCAAAATTGGCCAGAGGACAGTCCCAACTTGGAATATTCCCTAAATTCAGCTCTTGGGCAACAGAACAATCAAATCCAAGGTCACAGGGAAAGAAAACACTGTGCAGCTGGTTATCAGAAGAGGGATCACTTCAATATCCATTTCTTAGTCTCCAGAACAAGTATCTTGGCTGTGGAAAAACAGAACTTTGCTGCTGATATAAGATATTTATTGCAGGCCTGGGATGGTAGTCTACTGGTTAAAGTCCTTGCCTTGCATGTACCAGGATCTCATAGTGGTGCTGGTTCATATCCTGGCTGTTCCACTTTCCATCCAGCTCCCTGCTTGTGGCCTGGGAAAGCAGTTGAGGATGGCCCAAAGACTTGGGACCCTGCATCCACGTATGTGGGAGACCTGGAAGAAGCTACTTGCTCCTGGCTTCAGATTGGCTCAGCTCCAGCCATTGTGGCCACTTGGGGAGTAAACCAGAGATGGAGGCTCTTTCTTTCTCTCCTCCTCTCTGTAAATCTGACTTTCCAATAAAAATAAATAATCCAAACTTGGCATGGCAATGTCTTCCAGATGTGCTCATTACTGAATCTGTAGCAAGCTATTCTACTCTATTGAACTAGCTGTTTTAGAATATTGGGGTACAAGGTAAAGTACTCAGGGGATGACTGAGAGAGCAACAGTAGCCTAAGAGGGCCAGCACAATGGCTCAACTGGGTGACACTTTGCGTGTAAGTACCAGCATCCTATATGGTGCCAGTTTGTGTCCTGGCTGTTCCACTTCCTATCCAGCTCCTCACTTGTGGGCTGAGAAAGCAGAAGAAGATGGCCCAAAGCCTTGGGATCCTGTATCTGCCTAAGACACCCAGAAGTGTTTCCTTATTCCTGGCTTCAGATGAACTCAGCAGTGAACCAGCAGATGGAAGATTTGTTTCCCACTCTCTGTAAATCTGCCTTTTCAATAAAAATTAAAAATAATAAATATATACTGTGGCCTGAACCCTACCAGATCCCCCACCCCTGAGGCTTCCAAACCCAGCACCCCCTTGCTGGTGGGCTCAAAATCCTGAGCCAGGTGACCCAAGTCCTAAGGTCCCTATGCTCACCTGAGATGTGGGTGCTGGGTTTGTCTCTTGGTCCACTTGTGAAGTTGGTGCTACATTCATGAGCCCAGGGGTGGGGGATCCAGCAGGGATCAGGTCACCTGGCCTGGGCCCCTGTGCCCACCTATGAGGTAGATGCCGGTTCATGAGTCCTGAGGATTGGGGATCCAGCAGGGCTCAGGTCACCGGGCTCATGTCCTTGGGACCACCAGCAAGGGGTGGGGGATGCAGAGTTCAAGAGCCCCAGGGTGGGGGATCCAGTGGGACTTGGGTCGCCTGGCCCAGGTCCTTGGGCTCGCCTGCAAGAATATGCTCTCCACAGTGAAAAAGCTAGAGCAATGGACACAGACCCTGATGTACATGGAGAATATAGCAGCCCATTTGGTACCATAGCAGAAGAACTGAGCAAACTGTACTAATACCCCAGCCAAACAATGACAGCAAAAACCTGCATTAATGAAGACTCGAGATTGACCATGTCAGTCAATGGACACTGAGAGGGTTGTATCACCTTGGCTCAGCGAAATCAACAGCATTTCAGAACTATCCAAGCCACCAGGGCAGAACCCTTGGAACATGCACACCAGGACCCCGGGTAGATATCGGGAGGCAGTTCCCCATCCCCAGGTACTGGGACATTTGGGAAGCTCTCCTTCCCCCCAGAAACCAAAAGAAATAGCAAATTTGGAAATAATGGTTTCACCCATTTATCCCTAACACTCAATCCTATTCATCCTATTCAACTATGTAATTATCATGAAAAATAAAAATAAACATTGAAAAAAAAAGGGTTCAGAAAAGGCTAACACTACAGAATGGGGTAGCTTCTGGTTTTCTCTTCTCTTTCTTTCTTTGAGGAGTTTCATACACATTCCCTTCCCATACATGTCCTTATCATCAGTGTCTCAATCATGTCCTCTTTAAACTTCCTGTGAGCAGATCAACTTGTTTGCCGTTCCCCATGAGTTAGCACGGATCAAATGTCTCAGATTATCTCTTACACTGAAGAGGTAAACAAATGAATGCACTTCCTGGAGCTCTGGGGAAACTTTCAACATAGTCTTTCAGATCAGCTCTGACTGAGACTGGAGCAGGATGGCCATTGATATGCACTTAGTATACCAGTATACTTAGTATTAATTCTTAGTATTAACCAGGCCTGAGCTTTTGCCCCCATTAGCTGACAGGGAGCAACCCATGAGGCCTCTGATGTGGGTTGAAGAAAAAGCAGAAAAGAGGGGGCACCCTGTGAATATAATCCTTCCTTTCATTCAAAACCCTTGCATGCGTTGATGGATAACCTCTATACATGCCCAATTTCACAGTTCACTGCATCAGATATTACCAGGCTCATGATAGACAATTTGGATCACACAAATATTTGATGATGCTTTACCAGCAGCAAACATGGAACTAGTATTGAAATAGAAAAGTTATTAGCACAAGGTCAAGGCCTTGCCCCAAACTCCTGGAGGTTTGTGCCATGGTCTCAAAGTGAAGTTCGCCAGAAGCTATACACAGTCAGTTTCTTACCCTCCCTTTGCACTTTATCCCAGGTCAACATCAATGATAAGCCAAGTTGTGGATAACCGGATTAATTTCCTAGCCAAGAGGTTACTCTCATGTTTCTAAATATATTACCAAATGAATCCCTGATCATTTTGAATCTCTTTTTCTAAACCACTTCTGATACCAATTACTGTATCAGTGATTCCAGTAGGAATAATTCAGGGTTTTTTTTAAAGATTTATTTTTATTGCAAAGTCAGACATACAGAGAGGAGGAGAGACAGAGAAGAAGATCTTCCGTCTGATGATTCACTCCCCAAGTGAGCACAACAACCATTACTGTGCTGATCCAAAGCCAGGAGCCAGGAACTTCCTCCAGGTCTCCCACATGGATGCAGGGTCCCAAATCTTCGGGCCGTCCTCGACTGCTTTCCCAGGCCACAAGCAGGGAGCTGGATGGGAAGTAGAGCTGCTGGGATTAGAACCAGTGCCCATATGGGATCCTGGCACTTTCTACGTGAGGACTTTAGCCGCTAGGCCACCATGCCGGGCCCCAGATATTTTTAAATTAATTTATTTATTTGAAAGGCAAAGTTACAAATATAGAGAGGTCTTAGATCTACTGGTTCAATCATCAAATGACTCCAATAACCAGGAGTGAGCCAGGCTGAAGCCAGAAGCTTCTTCCAGGTCTGTCACATAGGTGCAGGCGCCTAAGCACTCAAGCCATATTCTGCTGCTTTTCCCAGGTCTATCAGCAAGGAGCTGAATCAGAAGTAGAACCAAAAACAAACAAACAAAAAGTAGCGTAGCTGGGTCCCCAACTGGCACCTATATGACATATGGGATGCCAGTATCACAGGTGGTAGCTTAACTCACAATACCACAGCAATAGCCTCAAGGTTATATTTAAAACTTTAAAGGCTATATTGATAAAGGGACTAATTACAAAGGATCCATAAGGGAGAGGGAACCATAAGGGATGGTTGGGAGCCACAAAGGATACACTGGAATCTGGATCCAGTACCAGTATCATAGTACCATGCCCAGCTCCTTAAGGACAAGATGGTGAGGGAGGCTCCAGTAAGACCAAGGTCACTTGGAGAGAAGCTATAATCTGAGATTAAGAAACACAGCTCAAGGCAACCTCACTACAACCTCCTTCTAAGATTCTTTGTGAATGTAATCCAACCAGGAGGCAGAGGGCATAGAAGTCCCTGCAGTCCTCACCCTCCCAAGCCCAAGACAGAGCACAGGGTAAAGGAAAACCCACCACTGGGCCATGCTGGAGGCTGGTGACCATAGCTGATCCCTTCAGGTCATCTTTCTAGGGTGGGGGAGGATGGAGAAAAGACAGTCAGCACAGTAACCAAATATATGAGCTCCTTGCCCTTCAGAGAGGTTGGTCTGCCAAATCTATATCCACGCATAATGAACGAAAATAAACTACTGAATCCTGGCAACTACATGGTGATTCAGCTTTTGGATTTCAGCTGCTTCTGTCACTTTGCATCTGTTGAGTTTGGTGGTGTTGATACAAGCAAATGGGGAAGGGGGAGGGGAAATGCACTCCTGGGAGTGAGGGCATACCAACACTTGAGGGTTCTTAGTAGGAGAGGGTCTCATTTACATTCTTACTAACTGACTGCAGTGTTGTTTCGGAGCCTCATATAGATCTATGTCTTCCAAGCCAGCAAACACAAAATCCAAAGTAGGGAACATTAGTGACTTAAAGGCAGTCCGACTAATGCCCAGATTGTGGTAAATTGTGTGCAACTCCTCTTGGGAGTATTGACATTCAAAAATTTAAAACATTCCCTCCCTCTCCCCTATCACCATCTCTCCCCCTCTTTACTAGATCATTCTCAGCCCTATACAAATATGCTATTGCTTCAATCATTCAAAACAAAATCAGATGACTCACGATCTTATTTCCTCCATCAGCTCTGCCCCATTTCCTATGAAATCCAGAGATGAGTGGTCTCTATTTGCTGCCTCTAATTTCTCTCTTTCTATTGCTGTCTTTGCTCATTGCAGTTAAGCCTTTGTCCCCAGAACTTCTAAAACCTCTCGTCAGGGTTGGCAGCGATCCACCACTGAATCCGCCAGACAACGTCCTCATCCCACCTGACCTCTCAGGTATTATTTCCCCCTAGTTTTGCTCCTTCTCAGTTTCCTTTGCTGTTCCCTGACCTCTTGACATTAGTTCACCCACCCCTAAAACTTGTTGGTTTCTTCTTCGCCCTGTCTCATTGGCTTCGCAGATCTCATTTCCTCCTGTGACTTGTACGCCATCCATCAGCTGATGATACCCAAATGTATGCTTCAGGTCCATGTGTAATGAACTCCATACTTACACACCCAAATGCATTTTTAAATTCTTCCCTTGACTGGCTTGCAGATACCTCAAATGAACATGACATGAAACCTGAACTCCTCTGCTTTCCCCCTTCCCAAACTTGCTCTACCACACTTTCTTATCATGTCAAAAGCAATCCATTCTTCCCAATTGCTCAGGCCAATAACCTGGAAGTCATCCATGCTCCTCTTTTTCTCTCACACCCCAAGCCAATCTGTCAAAAAAGCTGATTATGCCTTTAAAAAGAAAAAGCCACAAAGTTCCATTTATACAGTTTAAAAAACATTCTGGAGGGGGATAATTATGGTGACTGAATGATAGTAAGAAGGTACAATTGTCCCATACCTCCTCTGTTCCTGCCATGACTAAGCCACCACCATTTCATCCAGCTTAAGTCAGTAAGTTCCCAACTTCTTCCTGCCACTACCCAGCACTCCTAACTGGGGTTTATCTCCACATAGCAGCCAGAGTAACTCATTCAAAGCCCAAAGCAGATCACATTACTCCTTTTCTGTAAGCCCACAACAGCTCCTCCTCCCAGAGTGGTAGGCAAATTTCTCCCAAAGGCCTGTGCACCCTGGATGATCTGATTTCCTAGTGCCTCACATCCTACTCTACCCTCCCTTTCACCAGGGAATGCGTGCTTGCTTCCCTCCGGTCTGCTTCTAGAGCCTTACAGCCTTCAGGCACCCTTCCTTCAGAGATCTGCATTCTTCGCTTCTCCAAGTCTTCTAAGTCTTTGCTCAAATCTCAGCTTCATCCTATGATGAATTATGACCATCATGTTCACTCCCCAAGTTGAAGATTCTTACTCTGCTCTCCCTCTCTGCTTCCCTCCCTCTCTCCTTCCCTCCCTTCCTTCTTCCCGCTTTTCCTGCTTCTTTCCTTACTGGAATTCTCCACCTTCTGACATATTGAGCAACTTAGATACCTTTTATTCTCAAATTGTCTCTCCCACTAGAATGCACAAAGTTTTTTTTTGCATATTTTGTTCAAAGGCTAGAAAACTCTTTATAATACATACTCTATAACTGTCGAATGGGTGAATGGATCTGAAGGAGCACCAAATCCTAAGCTTCCTCAGAACACCCACCAGTATTAATTCAGCCTTAATAAGAATATGCAAACTGTGCTTAGGAACAGAACAGGTGCAACAGGAGGCAGAGCACAGTTAGAGTGGGACTTTGGGTTAGATGGTTATGAAAGTCTTTGAAAGAAGAGGGGATAGGTTTTCATTATCTACCTCGTAGGGATTCTCAACAGGTACAGAGACAAAGAAAAATTTGGTCACAAGCCAAACCACAGGAAATGGTGGTCAGCTGGGAACCTTTGCATTGCAGACTGTTTAGCAGTACGCCTTACCTCTAAGCACTAATGCCAGCAATAACACATTGCCCTTCCCAACTAACACCCTCACCACCATCACCTTCTCCATCTGTGAAAACCAGAATGTTTTCCGGCACTGACAAATGTTCCCTGAAGTACTTACTACCTTGTAAGATGTTCAACATCAGGAATCTTAACTTTGTCTTTCCCATAAGCAGCAAAAACTCAATAAATAGCTGTTAAATAAGATCTCACCAATACTCATACTATTACATTGCACCTAGGCTCTCTCATAGCCTGATGTTGGCCACAGAGAAAGCGAGGTTGACCATGACCTTTTAGCTAGGTAGAATCTAAAAGACTAAACCCCTGGGGCTTTCGATAGCATTTATGATAACTGTAAATCTAATCTTCTGTTGCAGAACTATACATTAAAAAAGAAAAAGAAAAGAAACTTTGCAAACTTAAACATACTAAAACAAAATACTAAATGAAACAGCACATATTAAAAACTTTTTAGGGGCTCAGCACTATGGCTCAATAGCTAAATCCTCACATTGCATGCCTAGGCTCCCATACAGGTGCTGATTCACGTCCAGGCTGTTCCACTTCCCATCCAGCTCCCTGCTTATGGCCTGGGAAAGTAGGAGAAGATGGCCCAAAGCCTTGGGACTGTGCACTTAGAGAAGGTTCTTGACTTCTGGCTTTGGACCATTTCACCTCTGGCCATTGCAGCCATTTGGGGAATGAACCAGCAGATAGAAGATTTTTTTTCCCTCTCTGACTCCTTCTCTCTGTAAATCTGATCTGCCTTTTCAGTAAAAATAAAGCTTTAAAAACCTTTATGGTACTCTAATTTTTTTCAGTATTAGGATGCAATGATGCTGAGTAAGCTTTTTGTAGGGCACACACTGCTTCATTTTCTTGTAGCAATAGTTTGTTTCTACACAGCTACTCAAGTGTCACATCTGGAAAGTGTAGACAACACAACCTCTCCCAACAGAACCCTGGCCTTGTCTGTTTTTTTCAGCCAGTAACACAGTACCATAGCCAAGGTAAGTCATACAGAAAGGAGGTTTATTTTGATTCGCAGTTCTGGTTCAAGATCAAGTGGTTGCCTCTGAGATGTCCTTCACTTTGGAAGAGTCCTACATCAGGTCCAAGCATCACATGGTAAGAGGTAGGCATCTCCTCTGGAGATGGTCCATTAACCTGGGAATTGTGTGAATGGATGAACCCATTCCTGACAGCAGGGCACTCATTACCTCTGAATTCCATCTGTGAATACCTGATAATGGCAATAAACCACCACATCAACTTTAGAGAAGACAAACCATATTCAAAACACAGTAGTCCCTCCTGTACCAGGCACTGCCAATACTAAGCTCTTACTCATTCACCACACTAGCATGGAGATAGGCCCACAACATTGAAATGGAATAACTGAGAGGGTCAATCATGTGCACAGTCACGTAGCAGAAAAGCAGCTGACATCAGAATCTGAGCCAGTGAGTTTGGCTCAGAGTCCATGGGGTCTAACGATGATACTATGCCTGTGGACGTGAAGGGACTGGCATACAGCAGCTATGCGCTGACTTCCCCACCTTTGGCCTCAGCTGGTTTCCTTAGAAGTCCCTCAGGAAGCATTCATTGGTTATTCATAAGACACAAAGTTAAACAGAGAAGCAGGTGTGGTTCTTCCTCTGAAGACAAAAGCAAGAAGGCAGAGTCGGCCAAAGCTCATGTTGGGCTCCTCAGTTCCTCTCTTCGGAACCCAGTCTTAGCTGCTGTGGCTGATACAAAAGCACATGTACCCCCCATCCAGGGCTTCAATGGGCATTCTCCAGCCCACGATCCAAACAGCTCTCAGGAGAGGCTCCGTCACTTCATCTCATTGGAGTGTGCATGACTGCCACAACGCTAAACAAGCTGGACAGTGGCCTTTACATATTCATAAACACAACTGTGTATGAGTTAGAAAGGAACAGGTTGGTTGCTGCAAAAAGCTGACTCAAAGGTTGTGTAGGCTGGGGAAGTCAGAATTGGATAGGATAGGCCAGCAGCAGTCTAGACTCAGGGAAGAGGTGGCGTGAGAAGGCAGTTCACTGGCTGATCCCTCCTGTTCAGCGGAGGGAAGATGCGGATCTGCCAAGGCCTTCAACCCATATGAGGAAGAGTAAGCTGCCTTCCTCAAGGCTCCCCATTTAAATCTTATCTACACCTAAAACAAACAAAACGAAATAAAACAAAATGAAACACCATCATCAAAACATCCAACATCATGTTTCACCAAATACCTCAGCTCAATCATACAAACCCATAAGATTAAACATTATAACTCCTTCAGTTTAAACACATGGAACTTTGAAAGAGAAATTGCTCCTATCAGGAATACTTAGGCACCAGCAAAAGGCCTTCCTCTGTTAACTGAATGCACAGCTACATACCAGTATGGCAGACAGCAGCCCCACGAACACCCCCTTTGCTTTCTTTGCTCTTTTCTGCTGCCTATAACTTAGGAGGAAATCTTTTAAAAAACAGGACTATTTCCTTGGGGGGGTAAATGTTGTGGTACAGTGAATTAAGCTGCTACTGCATGAAACACCTGCATGCAAATCAGGGGGCCAGCTGAAGTCCTTGCTACTCCATTTCCAAATCTAGTTTCCTGTGAATGTGCCTGGGAGGCAGCAGGTGATGGCGCAGCACTTGGGTCTCTGCCACCCATGTAAAAGACCTAGGAGGAGTTTCTGGTTCCTGGCTTCAGCCCGGCCTAGTCTTGGCTCTTATAGGCATTTGGGGAACAAACCAGGGGATGGAAGATACGTGTGTGTGTGTGTGAGAGAGAGAGAGACAGAGAGAGAAATAGAGAAAAATAGATACATTGCCCTGCAAATCAACAAACACATATTTTAAAAAGTAGCTGTTATCCCTGATTCAACAACAAAGACACTTTAAGCCTGCTCTGCCTCAGCTTTAGGTACAACAAGGCTTTATGCTATTTCTCCCAAAGACCAAAACAACCATGAGCAAGCAGGCCAAATCTGCCCTGACTAGGGTTCCATCCTTCCAGCACAGCACAGCTGCTCACAGACGGCTGTGCCAGTAAATGATTGTTGAATAAATAAAAGGCAAATGATGAAAATCAAACTGTGCCCTTCTGCCTCCTTGCTTGGCGTGCCTTTCCAATACTGGTCCCTGTGAAATTACAGATTGCAGTACTGCCAAGGCAGGCACTGGTGAACATTAACTCCCTGCCCCTTGTGAGTGGGCAGTGAGGTCTTCCAGGTAGGGACGTGGGGCTCACTGTACATGCATTCTATGACGACAGCTTGCTGGCTAGCCTGTGGAGAGAACGCTGGTGTGCTTTTAGACAATTGAAAATTTAAGCTGAAATTCATGTCTGGCAAAGGCCTTCTCCAGAGACTGAAATGCCCCCAGTGGAAACAGTTCAGGGCTGTGGATTAACATAGAGGGCCAGCGCTTCACTTAACACTGGCACCGTTCTTTTCATCTTCTCCTTATTCCTCAGCAAATATCTTTAAACCAGAAGTGCACAGCACGCAAGAGTAATCCCCGAGACCTTTACAGAAACTGGCTCGGCTCTCCTGGGCTAAGCAGTTGAACCTCTTATTTGTTTGGTCCCCAAGTTCTTTCCTGAGAAAACCGTGTCAGTGAGCTCTTCTATGGGCTTCCATCAGGGGGCACTACTTCTTAGGTTGCCTGGCAGCTCAACCAAGCAGCTGAGAAGAAAAAATCAGGGGTACAGGACTGCCTGGAAGCAAAGCCACTGCTAATCCCTTCCCCCTGTCTCTAATGTCTCAAGGTTTACGTCAGTATCACCTCAAGTTGATCCCCTGCCATTTCCGATGTTGGAGTTTCATTTTCAATCAGTGGACCCAGTGAAATTCATTCCTACTAAGTTAGCTCATTAGAGTAACTGGCAGATGGCTAGGATTTTTCTTTCAAAACATACCTCGAAGTCAGCTCCATTCAACAGCTGCCTTGAGCCAAGGCCTGGGCTTGCCACCCAGCACCTGTGCTGGAGGCTGTCCTGGGGAGATAAGGGCCTCTGGTGCCCAGCACCTGCAGTCCTTGAAAACCTGTAGTGGTGGTGGATAAATGTCTGGAGAACATCATGGCTGAGCCAGGCAGGTTGCCACAAGATGTCTTTTGTTTTCTAATTTGCCAAAAAAATTAGATGTTCTTTTACTCCACCATAAATACCCATCGAAAGATCCCTTCTTTAAGAGTCTATGAAGACCCTTTTAAACAATATATAATCTGGGAGATCTGAGTGTGGGGAGAGCAACTGCAGTAGACTCATGAGGAACTGTGAGGAAGCAAGACCCAGCTACTGACAACCATGGGGCTTGGCCTGTCCAGGCTGGAAGGGGCTGTTGGGAGGTAGCTCCTGGGAGTCAGGGTGCCACAGGGCATGGCAGCCAGATCCCCTTGCAGCTGGCTCAGGTGTTTCCCTTCTTCAGCCAGGTCACCAAGCACTCTTCCACCACCCCAAAACCCTTTGCCAGAAGTTGATCTCTTTCCAGTAATGAGCTCATGTGAGCTGGATTTGGCACATCCTCTCCCACCCCCGCGTCTCAGAGCAGTGTTTCCTAGAACTCTGCAGTCTGTGAGCTCCAAGTTCCTGACAAGTTCACAGGCGCCACACCCAAGACATCTGTGTGATGTGAAGAAGTGCTCGGCCACAAGACCTGCTGGGGCGGCTGGCACTGACCCATGGTGGGCAGGGAGCACAGGCGACCCTAGAGGGTGGGTCCCCAGAGGAGCAACAGGACCTGCAGGGCAGTACACACGAGATGGCAAGGAAACCTCAAAAAGGAAATTTCCTCAAGTGGCTGCAGAGGGACTGGCATGGTGATGTGGTGGGTTAAGGCACCACCTGTGACACTGGCATCCCATATGAATGCCAGAACTCCACTAATATACCTGAAAGCAGCAGAAGGTGGTCCAGCTGCTTGGGCCCTGCCAGTGGATGAAAAATCTCTTTTTTTCTCTCTCCCTCTTTCTCTGTAATTGTGCGTTTAAAATTAAAAAAATTTTTTTTCATTTCTTTACTTTCAAAGAGTTACAGAGAGAAAGGGGAAGGAGAGAGGGAGGAAGAGAGGGAGAGAGAAATCATCCATCCACCAGTTCATTTCCCAGACGCTACAGTGCCAGGTCAGGTTGAAGCTAGGAGCTTTATCTGAATCTTATATATGAGCAGCAGGTGCCCAAACTCTTGGCCCATCCTCTGCTGCTTTCTCAGGCAATTAGCAGGGAACTGGATCAGAAGTGGAGCAGCCAGGACATAAACTGGCACCCTTACAGGATGCTGACATTGCAGGCAGTAGCTTTACTCACTTGCTATACCACAACACCTGCCCCTGGTAAGTCTGCCTTTCAGACAAATGACTAAATAAATCTTTTTCAAAGGCAACAAAAGAATAGCTGGAGTTATCTCTGGTTGGAAACAAATTATCCCTAGACCTAGTGAGTTAATTTTTGATCAGTTTCTATGGGTCTGGGGGCCAGGAGTTATAGCTTAGCTACAAGGCTCTTATTCAAGGTCTCACATCAAGTTGTCCTCAAGCTGAGCTGGACTGGAGCTGGGGACTCTTTTCCTAAAGGCTACCTTGGCTCCAGGTATCCTAGTCTGTGCATTGGCCCCTCATTCTTACAGTGGAGCAGCAGCAGAGACAGAGGTCCAATAGCACCATTTGTGGCCTAGCTTCAAGGTCTTCACCTCTCCCATGGTATGTTTACGAGGAGCTTGGTCCACTTCATACTCAAGGGGAGGGACTGGCAAGGGCATGAACACCTGAGCTGATGTAATGAGACACAAGAGGGAATGAGAGGGCTTTGAAAACAGAGAGGAAAGGCATGTGAGCCAGGACCCTTCCCCATCCCCAGGTCAAAAGAGGCCCAGAAATCTATATATCATTAGTGCTTAGGTAGGCTCCAGGGATGCTGAGGCCACACCAAGACCCATGTGGTTATCTTTTCTTTCTTCATAGGGAAGAAAGACAGAAAAAATTTAGACCAAAAGGAAAAAAAAAAAAAACTGGGCAGACTTAGAGGTAAAATTTTCAATGCTCAGCTACTCAACATAGCACTCATAAGGCTGATCTCACAGCAAGGCAGCAGTGGGCTGGAGGAAACACTGACTGCTCATTTTCCCAGACAGAACGTCACAGAGCAGCACTCTTCCCCCCAACCCCCCCGAACCTCCCCTGATTTAGTGAGAGCCAAGCCTCCTACCCCAGAGCATCCCACCCAGCCGAACATCTGGGACAGCCCTTCCCTATAGCAAATGTATTTCATGAATTACTCTAGCAAGCACAACCGAGCCTTTCTTTCTTTCTTTTTTTTCTTTTTTCGATCAACAGAAACACACCTCCAGGCATCTCTTGGCTGTCTCCTGCTCAGCAATAAGCAATCCGCTGTTTTCACCTGGGAGACAATGAAGCCTTGTCTGGCTGCAATTGTAGGGCAGGAAAAAAAAAAATAGAAACAGGTGATTCTCACCATCAAATCAAATAATCAGGAGCTGGGAGGGACACAGACTATTATCTTCCTTCCGTTTCAAAGAGAGCAACCCTCAAAACACCCCAGCAACAGACTCTTGTTTTTTTCCCTTGGGTCACCCAACCTTTGCCTCAACTCTCACAACTATTTATGTCATGTACAACAGAATCCTTCCTATTATAATGGACAGCATTTTCTCCAGCTCTGATCTCAGGGGTTGGGGGGGGAGGGATGAAGAACAGATGCCCTGACAGCTTTTCATATTTCATAGTTCTTACTGCGTCACTGTCAGCTTTGTCTGGCCACCAGGGAGGCGGGGACGCACAGGCTGCTGCTTTTTAGCTTTCTCGGCTTTGATCTGCTTGGCCTGCATGTTTGATAACAGGTAGCCTTTTTATCTGAGTGGATCAAAACTGCCTAGTTACACTCGAGTCAGCACAGCTGGAACTTCATGATTTATTTGTTCAACAAGTTACAGTGACAAGTGTTGGATCAGAAGTGACTGGTCTTAAACAGACGTCACTTAAGCATTACAGTCAGTCTTTCCTGACACCACTCAACATTCGGAAATGCAAAACCTGGGCTGTCTGGCCTTGGCTGCTTTGATCTGATTGAACTTTGTTGAAGTTTGGTTCCACCGGCCTCCAAAATTAAAACCAAAACTAGCACTTTTCTTATTTTAAAAATATTTATACATTAACAAGGCCCTCCTAGGCCTTAGGATCACAGAACTAACTCTAAGGAACACATCCAAAAATTGCACAAGTTACCCCAATAATCTTCAACAGCAGTACCAAAGCGAAGTTTATGAAGCATCTGCCATTTTTGTCCATTGCTTGTGATATGTTGTTGACTGGTGGACAAAAAGAGTCCCTATTTTTCAGGGATATGACAAAAAGTTGCCACCAGTAACCCACCAAAGTGGTAGCAAATCCAGAGTGATAACTGGTGTTCAGTCCTGAGTTGTCCCCGTGAAGTATTTTAACAACAATCAACACACATAAGTGTGTGTTGTTACACACATATCTGAGGAAACTCTGGTTTGTGGAAAATAGAATCAAAAGATAGTTATATTCTTGCAAAAAAAAATTTTTTTTTAAATGCATGCTTCTCAGTCGTCTTCAGAAAGCCTATGAGAAATGCATATTGTTTTTTAAAACACATAACTGTCAAACACTGCACCAAAATTAACATCATTTCATTCCAGTTCCACCACCTTTGGGAACACCATGGTACAGATTTAAGTGCCCCAAGTTTGCTTAGTCGTCACCCATGCTCTCCATAGCCGAACAGTGCCCATAATTACATGAGCACACTAGGTATTTAAATAAGAAACACAGCCGTGCCGCAATATCTGGGGGAAATAATCTTCACAATTTCACAAGTTCTATGCCTTAGGAAGAGAAAAAACTTTTGGTATTCGAGAAGTGCCCAGTACCAGCCGTGCAGGAAAGGATGGAGCCCATGGTACTCACAGGTGGACAGAATCATGGCTGCAGCTCCGCCGGAGTAAACAAACCAGCCTTCAGGTTCTCAGCCAAGCTCCACTCACAAAAGCACATCTTTGAAGTGAAATCATAGTTCACCCACGACCTTTCTCACAGGCGCAGTTAGCCCCACCTATTTTCCTGTTCTAAAAACCTCAGAGGAGTGTGTGAATGACAACGAATGGCCGACCTTGAAAGTGCACCCACATCCCTCCCCTTGCTACTCTAAGCTCCTCATGCCCAAATATGACAGATGCCAGCAAACACTGGCCAGACAACACAGAATCTTGGTAAGAGGAATATCTTAAAGATCACCAAGTCAAACTGTCCCCTCTGGACAGAGAATGAAATAAAAGAGAACCGAAAGGATTAGGGACTTGCCCAAGGCCCCAGAGAGTCGGGGGGAACAGACTTACAGGTCTGGGAACGTCAAATGCAGAATATTCCGCCTGCTCACTTGGGAGGAGAGACTCCAGAGCTCTGGCTTAAGGGTGGGTACAATCTACTATCACACAGGGTGACAACCCCAGCCACACCCCAGCCTGCACTGGGGAGCACTGCTGCATCACCATGGAAACCAGAACCAAAAACTTGCTAAGGGAACAACTTCACAGGGACCCGCCATCACCACACTGCTCCTGCTTTCGCATTCAGAGGGGATATCTCTCGGTTTTACTTCACCTTTTGCCTTCCATATTCTCTCATATAGAAAGATTTTCTTCAATATTTTTGAAGAAAACCTTGCCAAAGATTGCCAAATGTGGTCATTCTTGGGTCCTCCTCAGAGGTAAATGACTGTTAGGGTACAGACTTGACCCTCCCCTTCCTCTCACCAACATCAGCTAGTTCTTCCCAGAGGGGAAGGATGGAAAGGTGATGGGAGGAGGCAGGGAGTGGACGGTGGCAGAAGAGTGCCGCAGTCACAGCAAAGGACCCTGGGACCAGCCCCTGAAACAATGTACAAGCCAGTGAGAAGGTGCCCCTGTCTCTGTGACGTCAGGCAGGGGAGGGCAAAAGCGGCAAGCTGTGGCAAGACAGGACAAATACTTCTTACCGCTACAGAAAGAATGCACATTACCTTCAGCACACGACTTCCTGGCACATGGATTCCAGACAGGCCATGGTGAAGAGAAAAGCTCCTGCAGGGGTCAGAGACAGGATGCAGCTCCCAGCAGGCCTAGGTGTTCACCCAAGCAGCCTCCACAGGGGATGGGGCTCCCAAAGAAAGACCCCAGGTTGGCCACAGCTTTCCAACCACTCCCCCTACCCCGCCCAGAGTACCGAGTGAGGCCATCAGTGGTCTCCTACCAGTGACTGGGACAGGTCTGTGTTCCCTGCAGCACCTGAAGATAAACGAGGCTCCACTGGAGCTGGCATCTCAGTCGGAGGCTATGAGGGTGAGAAACCTACACCATCAAACTGCATAGCAGGGCCTATGGCAAAGCTTTCCCAGATTCCCCGATCTTGACACCCAAGTCGGTCCAGGCCTCCCAAAAAACGACTGGGAAACATCTAGGAATATCACTGTCCCTGGGGCCCCTCCAGGACTCCAGACCACAGTTGGAGCATTTGCTGAGCCCTTCTGTGACCAGCTTCACCTGAGCACTGTGCTCTGGAACCCAGCACCTGCAATCAGAACCTACGCCCTGTGGCAGCTTAACACAGGAACTGACTCACACCCACCTGACAGTCCATCTGATTCCAATTAGCCATGAACAGCGTGGGCAGGACCACAGAGCCTAGACTCAGGTCCAGCTTAGAGCTAAAGAAGGACAGGTACCCCCAGACATAAACTTCCTAAGTCTAGCTAAGCGTGCATGTGTGTGAGGGCATTAGCAAAAGGAGACATTTTCCTCTTCAATAAGAATATCTGGGGGCTTGCACATCAGCTCAACTGACTAATCCTCTGCCTGCAAGTACCAGCATTCTATAAAGGCACCAGTTTGTGTCCTGGCTGTTCCCCTTCCCATCCAGTTCCCTGCTTGTGGCCTGGGAAAGCAGTAGAGGACGGTCTAAAGCCTTGGGACCTTGCACCTGTGTGAGAGATCCAGAAGAAGCTCCTGGCTCTTGGCTTCAGATCAGCTCAGCTCAGGTCACTGCAGCCACTTGGGGAGTGCAGATGGAAGATCTTTGTCTCTTGTTCTCTGTATAAATCTGTATAAATCTGCCTTTCCAATAAAAATGAACACTTTTAAAAAAATATTTGATCCCTAGGGGTACAGAAATTAACAACTGTAGGGCATAGTCTCTAGAGCTGAGAAAGTTAACTCCTGTGATGCCAAATTAGAATTTTCAATCAAAAGACAACTCATGTTTCTTATAAATATAAAACTTTATATATTATATATATATCTACAATATATACAGCATGCAAATATTTTTCATAGCAATCTTGAAAACAGAGATGCTTTCATTACAAAAGATGGGCACTTTGCAAGGTAGGTAGGTTCCTGATTCACCTAGATCCAATTCTAGACTAGGCCCTGGGCCGATACTTCTGGAAAGAAAAAGGGAGGAAAGGAGATGCCGGAAGATGGGTCCGACATCCTCCCCCCTCCCAAACACCCAGGCCTGATAGCTGACACCAGCTTGCGATGGCCAAACCTGTGGCCTGGGCACGGTGCCTGGCCCACAATCAGCACTCAGTGACTGGGCAATGAAGAGAAGTGATTGCTGTGATCACCCTCTGCAAGGCAGTGTTTCCATAATCTGGAAGAGTCAGTCACAGAGCTAAGGCTGGCCTTGAAGTACGTGCTTCAGGTGTTTCCACTTTGTAAGCACACTCAGGCAACCAGCCAGAGCCATTTCCTTCTCACGCTTTGGAATCCGGGAGCCACGGGTCACAAGAATGCTATCTTCCAAAAGTCTCTTCACATTCGACAAGTTCATCTATTGTGCGCAGCAACTCTTCAAAAGAAGGCCTTCCTTCTGGTTTCTGTAATTAAAAGTCAAAGAGAACAGTGGGTTCCAGAATCCATTCCACAGTTTTTCGTTGCTTAAATCAATGCTTTGCAACTAGAATAAGCAAGCACCTATCTCCAAGCAGGTCTATCCCTGCCTATCTAAGTACTGTGTGCCCGGCTAGACTAACCTCTCATAGGCACTGCTTTCATGCCCTGTTTCTAGAACCTAATACAGCTTCTCAATACATACAAGATCAAGTCTTCCAGAGCCCTTTGTAACCTGACCCTCCCCCATCCCCTTGTTACCCAATCTCATTTCCCACAAAAACCCTCACGTGTGCTCACTGTCAGCTAAACCAGACCGATCTTGCTCCTCGTGTGCACATGCTGTCTTCATAACCACCTCCTTACCTCCGTTCACTCTGTTCTCTCTCCACCTAGTACCACTTCCTGCCCAGAAAGTCTCTACCCGTGCCACTCACTGCTCTTGGGAGGTGTTCCAGCGAGTGACTGAGAGCCTGGCTTTGGTGTCTGATGGCCCGTGCTGCTCTCTGCCAGCACCAGTTTCACGTGCCTCAATCTTCAAATCACAGTAAAACTATACTTCAAAAAGGTTTCTGGTGTGTTTCTTTGAAGAATTATTTACTTGCCTCTTTGAAATGCAGAGCTACAGAGAGAGGAAGGAATCAAGAGAGAGAGAGAGAGAAGACCTTCCATCTACTAGTTTACTCCCTAAGTAGCTGCCAACAGCTGGGGCTGGGCCAGGCTGTAACCAGGAGCCAAGACCTCCATCCAGGTCTCCCATGTGGATGGCTGAAACTCGAGCAGTGGGCCATCACTCACTCAAGTGCATTAAGAGAACTGTCCAGGAGCAGTGCAGTTGGAGCAGCCCCCAGACACAGCCTGACACCCTGTGCCACAACACCTTCCATCAAAAGGCTATTGTGAGAACAAAATCTAATCCACTCAGTATAGTACACTGCACATAAGCCAATGTTGCTGTCTTTCTAAAGTCGTTTTGGCGTCTCATCTCTTCTTTGAGGGGACATTTCAATGTCTCCACAGACTGGGTGAGGATATCTGGGGATCTTGAGGTCTAGAAAAGGAAATTCTGCTAAGAGTAGCTCCTCGGGGGACACATCTAGTGCATATGGACGTGCTTAGGTTCAAGTCCTAGGTCTGCTTCTGATTCCAGCTCCCTGATGGGCGCACCCTGGGGCAGGGGGACAGTACTACCCTCAGGGGAGCTTGGCTTCAACCTAAACCAGCCGTGGCTATTGCAGACACTTGAGGAGGAAAGCAGTGGATGGAATCTCTCTGCCTTCCTGATAAATAATATACATAAATAAGTAAATAAAAAGTGGATGCTTTAAATCGCACAGGCTCAAAGGAGGAGACCAGCTTTTCTAAGCCTATTCCCTGAATCAGACAACTGTGAGAGAGAATTACACCTGGGAGACAGGCAACAGCCTGCACTGATTAATATAGTTGTTAGCATTTTCCATTTCTTCATGGTATTCTCCCCATTACCCAGAATTTGGTTGAAAGGATGGCCTTCCTACCTAGAACTTGCAGCCCCTGTCAAAGATGCACCACCACATCTAGCCTAGATGGACTGCTCATTACTCATCTAACAAGCCCAATCCTTAAATGCCTGAGAGATTCAACAAGAAAACATAAAGAAAAAAACCATACCTCGTGCCAACATCTCAGCATCACATCATAGATGTATTTGGATGCCAACTTGGGCCGGTAGAGTCGGTGGCCACGGGTAACCATGGTTACCACTTCATAGTTGGTGTTTTTTTCAAAGGGCATCCTGCCCTCAGTGAACACCTCCCACATTAACACACCTGGAAAAGGAGAAGTAGTTTTCAAATGCTGTGCGTGCTTCCTCTACAGTGCAGAGCCAAGGACACGTGGGCCAGGAGCTTACCAAAGGACCAGACATCCGACTTGCTGCTAAAGCGGCTGTAATTAAACACTTCGGGTGGACACCATTTCACTGGAAATTTAGCGCCAGAAGAACTTGTGTACTGATCATCCAGAACATACCTAGCATAAGACACATCACAGATTGACACCTCCAAAGCACCACCTGTATTCTGCACAAGTCCTTTCAGTCTTCTCCCCTTACGATCAAAACCTCAGTTGACCGAAGCCCAGCAAGGATCCAATGGGAGCTAAAGATAGACCTCAGGGGCCTGAACATTCCCACCTTCCCAACTAACCTGGATGCACTACCTCACTGCTCTCTGCACTTTCATTCCTGTTCATCTTTTTGTCTGGAGGCAATCAAGACAGCATACAGTAAGAGTTTGCCAACTTATTAGCAAGCAGTTTTGTTCCTTAAGCAAAATTCAACCCAAAGGCTCCAGAGGTGGCAGAATTAAAGCAGCTTGTCTCTAAAGGCAGTGCCGTGAAGCAGCCACAGATTCATGTACTTTTAGCTCAGCACCGCTTGAACTACAGCATAAGACAAGATACACATGCAAAAAATGTACAAGGACATACGCAAGAGGTGCATACATTTATGTACTGTGACATCCCCACATGTACATGGGTACACTCAAACCCCTGCAGTAAGAGTGTCCCCAAGGAAGGACACTCAGAAACTGGTAACACTGGTTACCTTGGTAGAATCCTTAAGGACAGGAGCTAAATGGGAGACGTCAGCCCTGCATGCATTTACAAGAGGGATACAGGCATGTAGTATGAGGGCATATAAAATTAATTTCTAAAAGTCGTTAGGAGGTAAACAGTCGAATAGTTGCACACATTTCTTGTGTTCTACAGCATGGTGATTCTCCCCCAAGCTAGCAGGCAACTGACAGACAATACCACCACAGTTGGGATCAAACTGCTGCCAGTCCATGCAGGCCAGTTTGAGTGTGTGGACTATTTCAGAGGAGCTGATAACAGCAGTTTTTCCAAAAACCAAATAAGTGAACAGGGAGCATACGAAAGCACAGGGCCACCTGTCTGATACAGAGCATAGAAAGCAAATGAAGAGTACTGCAAATTAATACTCAAAAATCAAAATCCTTGTTCCATTTCTATCAGGCATGGGTACCCTGGCCCTGGCTTTTATGATTTTAGTATATTTTTTATCGGAAAGGCAGATTTACAGAGAGAAGTAAAGACAGAGGGAAAGATTCTCTATCTGCTAGTTCATTGCCCAATTGGTTGCAACAGCCAGAGCTGGGTTGATATAAAGCCAGGAGCTAGGAGCTTTTTCTGGGTTGCTCACATGGGTACAGGGTCCCAAGGCTTTGAGACATCCTTGACTGCTTTCCCAGACCACAAGCAGGGAGCTGGATCAGAAAAGGAGCAGCCTATACAAGAACCGGCACCCATATGGGATCACAGCAATTGTAAGGGGAGGATTAGCAAATTGAGTCATAGTGCTGGTCCCCAGCCCTGGCTTTCTGAGAGTTCCCAGAACTGCCTGGGGCCAATCACCTTGTCCCTCTTCTGGTTCCCTGAGAAAGCCAAACTAGTCTCAGACTGCAAACTCCAACCATGTTTCTGCTTCCACTAGGAGTCTTTCATCCAGAACGCGTCTGATTGACTCCTTCTCATCTTGTTGCCCTCATTCAGACATATCCCTCTCAGCGAGAGCTTTCTCACCATAGACACTCAGCAGGTACCAGCTGCCGCTGCCCTACCCAAAGCCACACCTGATCCCCTCCCACCCGCCAGCCACACTCTCCATCACAGGGACACATAGAACAGTTCTCATTTCCCAGGATATGCAGCCCCCATCAGTGTCTGAACTTCACTTTTGCAGGGTAAAAGCACCTGCAGTCAACAATGTGAACTAAGGAGTGAGGCTGCATCTTGGTACACCATAGCGAGATGATAGCTACTATATCTGAATTTCAGATCATTATCAGGTGTTACAATACTCGTTTTTTCTATCATTTCAAAATATAGAGCACATTGTTGGGCTCACAGGCAATACAAAAGCAGGTCTTGGGGCAGGGGATAGGTATTGGTTAGGCTCAGCAGTTAGTACACAACTTGGAACACTCATATCGCATATCAGAGTGCCTGGGCTCATGTTCCAGCTTTCCTCCCTATTCCAGCTTCTGAGAAGCGCTGGCTCAGGCCTATGTAGCAGAACCAGACTGGGTTGCTGGATCTTGACATCTGCTGGGTCTGGCCCTATCTTTGCTGTTGCAATTATTTGGGGAGTGAGCCAGTAGATAGATACATCTCTCTCTCTTCCTCTCTCCAGGTTTCAAAATCAAATAAGATAAACAAATAAAAGTTAAAACTTGAAAAAACAACAGGTAAGGAGTACATGGCCAGCCCACTGTCTTCAGAGCACTGTTCTAGCACTTAAGTCTATCCTCAGGCCTTATGTTCCTCCCTCCACTGAACACAAGGTGCCTGTGGGCAGGGACTCAGATGTCTTGCTCTCAGGTTCAGCCTAACACTAAGCCTTGTAGACAGTAGGCATTGCGTTTCTAATATATAAATGGATGAACATAGGAAGAGACAGAAGGAGATAAAGAAGAAACTACATGGGAAGATGCTTCATGGGAGATGAAATAAAATATTCTTTAGGGACAGCTGTTTGGTCTGGTGGCTATGATACTGGTTAGGATGCCAGGTCCCACAACAGAGTATCATGAGTCCGTCCCTGCTCCGGCTCTTGATTCCAGTGGCCTACTACTGTGGGTCCTGGGAGGCAGTGGTGATGGCTCTAACAATTGGATCCCTGCACTGACATACGAAACCCTGACTGCGTTTCCAGCTCCTGGCTTCAGCCCTCCTAGCCATGTTAAGTAGTTAGAATGAACCAAAGGAGGAGGAAACACTCTGACTCTCTAGTTCTCTCTCTCCTCTCTCTCATTCTCCCTCTGGATCTCTAGCTTTCTGTCACTGGCATGACTAATTTTTTAAAGTTAAGTTTGTTTGTTTTTTTTAAAGATTTATTTTATTTTTATTGGAAAGGTGGATATACAGAGAGGAAAGACAGAGAGGAAGATCTTCCGTCCAACGATTCACTTCCCAAGTGAGCACAACGGCCGATGCTATGCCGGTCCGAAGCCAGAAGCCTCTTCCGGGTCTCCCACGCGGGTGCGGGGTCCCAAAGCTTTGGGCTGTCCTCGACTGCTTTCCCGGGCCACAGGCAGGGAGCTAGATGGGAAGCGGGGCTGCTGGGATTAGAACCTGTGCCCATATGGGATCCCAGGCGTGAAAGGCGAGGACCTTAACCACTGCGCCATCGCGCCGGGCCCAAGATAAGTTTATTTTGATTCAGCGCAGGTATGTACAGCTGAGCACACTGGCTCCCTGGGGAGAGGGCCTCCAGGACAACCCAATCTTGGAGGTTAGGTTTTTTGATCTGCACAGGTTCCTGTAGCTGGGTCATGTCACTCTACACCCCCCACCCCCAAAGGGGCCAATAACCCACTGGTGTGTGTGAGAGCTGCCTCTGGGAGAAGGCTCAATTGAGGAGGGAAACTTCTTTATTGGGATGCAGACCCTGTAGGTGAGTGCAAGAAGCAAGGCAAGGAGCAGCCCAGACCATGACAGGTAATACTTGCTGGCACACGTGTGGGTCAGGTCTGGGGACAGATCAGACTGGGCCAGTACATAACACCCACTGGCAGATTTGAGAATCAGGGCAGAGGGCAGGAGGAGTCAGAACAGGGCCACAATACCAGCCAGTTCACATTAGGACTGGGACAGCAATGAGGCCGGGTTGGGATAGGCAGCAACACCCAACAGTAGGAGCTGGAACAGGGGGTAGACTAGACTAAGCCAAATGGGGTAATAAAACTGCAGACACTGAGGTGAGGCGAGTTGTCAGCCTAGGCCCAGATGGGGCTGGGGATGTGAGTCCCAGGGATGGGCGATCTGACAGGGGCCAGGTAGTTTGTTTCAGGGATGGGTTCCTGAGCCCTGAGGACAGGGGAACCGGGGGGCTTGGGTTGCTTGGCCCAGATCCTGGGGCCTGCCTTCTAGGTGGGTGTTGGTTTCATGAGTTCCAACCAGGAGTTGGGGATATGGCGGGGCTAGGTCTCCTGGCCTGGGCTGAACTAGGTAAGTGCTGGGTTCGTGAGCCCAAGGGGTGGGGCATTCAGCAAGGCTCAGGTCACATGGTCTTGGGCCTGGGGCCTACCTACAAGGTGGGTGCTGGGTTTATCAGCCCCAGGGGTGGAGGATCTGGTGGAGCTTGGGACACCTGGCCCAGGTACTTCGATTTGCCTGCAAGAACATGTCCTATTTAATGATAAAGGTGGAGCAGTGGACACAGACCCTGTTGTAAATGGAGAATAAGGCAACTCATTTGGTGCTGTAGCAGAAGAAGGAGAACAGAACAAACTGGACAACTACCCCAAACAATCAATCACAGCAAAAACTCTCAGTGAATGGAGCCAATGGACGTGGGGAGGGTGACATCATCCTTGGATCAGTGAAATCAGCAGCATTTCAGAACTATCCACACCACCTGGACAGAAGCCCCTGAATATGTACACACTGAGACTCTGGGTTGATATGAGGTGGCGGTTCCTCATCCCTGGGTCCTGGGGCGTGTGGAAAGCCATGTGTGGTTTTCCTCTTTGTCTCTCCCCTTCCCCCAGGAATAACAAGAAGAAATAGCAAATTTGGAAGCAATGAGTTCATCCAATTTTTCCTAAACCTTGATCCTTTTCACCATGATCAACCATATAATCATTATTTTAAAATAAAATTTAAAAAATTTTAAAAGGTAAGTTTATTTTGGTTCAAATGTCACTTTTTATATCTAGGCAAAGCTTTTCATAATACGCATTTTCTTTCTAACAAGTTTTTTCTTAATTTATTTATTTTTAATGGAAAGACAGATAAACAGAGAGATGGAGAGACAGAGAGGAAGATCTTCCATCCAATAATTCACTCCCCAAGCAACCACAATGACTGGAGCTGAGCCAATTCAAAGCCAGGAGCCGGGAGCTTCTTCCAGGTCTCCAAGACGGGTTCAGGGTCCCAAAGCCCTGGGCTGTTCTCGACTGCTTTCCCAGGCTACAAGCAGGGAGCTGGATGGGGAGCAGAGCCGCTGGGATTAGAACCAGTGCCCATATGGGATCCTGGCGCGCCCAAAGTGAGGACTTTAACCGCCAGGCTACCGTGCTGGGCCCAAAAAGTTTTTTCTTTGGAAAGGCAGATTTACAGAGAGAAAGATCTTCCATCCACTGGTTCATTCCCCAATTGGCTGCAACAGCTGGAGCTAAGCTGATCTATAAGCTAGGAGCCAGGAGCTTCTTCCAGGTCTCCCATGTAGATGCAGGGTCTCAAGTACTTGGCCAATCCTCTACTGCTTTCCCAGGCCACAGAGAGCTGGATGGAAACTGGAGCAGCTGGGACATGATCCAGTACTCAAATAAGATGGTAGTGTTTGTAGGTAGAGGATTAGCCTGTTGAGCCACCATGCTATCCTTACAATATGAATTTTTTATGAACTGTTTGAAGCCCTCTCATATATGTGTGTTCAAATTTTTTGTACAGAATGTATTATTTTAAAAATATTTATTTATTTGTTCAAAGCACAGAGTGACACAGGAAAAAAAAGAGAGACAAGAAGAGAGATTTTCCATTTGCTGGTTCACTTCCCAAACGGTCTCAACAAGGGCTAGGTCAGGCGGAAGCCAGAATTAGTCGCTTTTTCCAAGCCCCGCACGGGTGGCAGGAGCCTAAGCACCTGGGCCATCTTTCACTATGTTCCCAGGCTTATCAGCATGGAGCTGGATCAGAAGTAGAGCAGCCAGGACTCAAACCAGCAGGCAGGAATTGCCACATTGCAGGTGATAACTTACCCAGCTACAACACAATGCCAACCCCCAAATTTGTTTCAGCTCCATTACTTTTTCAAATATTTTGAACTTTTCTGAAACTTTTTAATGGTCTTTTCTAATATTGTGTTAATTAGATAGATTCAAGGAATAAAAAACATCACCATAAAAAGAGTTTCTGTGAAAACAAGATTCTGGAAATTTAACTTGCAGAGACAAAATACTGTGTTTAACAGGCTATACTGCCACCTAGTGGAGCAAATTACTAGATAATAATACATACTTATAAATTCTCAGAACTTCTAGCAGTATTTCCCATCTGCATCATCAGGGAGGATTATTCCTACACGTATTAATTCTATAAAACAACACAATCATCACCTAAAACTACACATACTCAGTCATACCTGGCCATTCCAAAGTCCGACACTTTGACAACTCCCGCCTCATTTACTAGACAATTTCTGGCAGCCTGGAAAACATGATGGCATTATAGTTTAAAAGTTACATAATAAAGGCAGAAACATAAAAATCCTGTTTTTATTAAATTTATTATAACTCAGTCACCATGTACAGAGAGTGGAAACTTCCTTAGAAGTTGCCTTTATTCTTTCCCACCCCCAACATACAAGTGTTTCCATGTACTTGAAAGAATGGCTAGAGACAAGTCAGAAAGGCCTGTTTGCAAAAGGACTTACCAAATGGAATCATTATACCTACAGTCCTTTCTACACGTGGGCTAATAGAAAGGTGAACCCTTTTTGCGCCCCCAGTCCTATTTTAATTAAACTATGTGATTTTTGTGTTAGAGGGACATCTGTTGATATCTTCCATCCAGGTTCTCGTCAACTGAGCTTAGTAACCCATAACCATCCAAGAAATGGGTGACCAATCTACTCCAATGCCTTTGTTCAATGACTGTTCAATCTCACCCACTAACAATGAAAAGAAAAGCTACGTGTAAACATAGTTTGCTTTTTCATTCATGTTTCCAGTACATGATAATACAGTACACTAAACTGGTCAATTGTGAATTTTTAAATTTAGATTTTCTTGTGATTCTTCAAGACTCTAAGATTCAAGAAAAATTGTTTGATAAAAAGTCATAGTATTTCTCAGAAGTAAAACATATTTTTAATATCATAAAGCATGAGCCAAGCTTACTTCCCAACTATCCACAAGCTTATTTTCCATATTATAGTAATACCACTTACTTCCCTACTGAGTGTTAACATTTATTTCTTAGGCAGCCTCCACCTTCCTGAAAAATACCCCACAAGGCATTGACTCAACAGGACTTCCCAAGCCCCTCAGGATATATGAATCTTCCCTTAAGGGGTAACACAAACTTATCATCAATATTGTATCAAAAACTGCTTTCACTAAGACGTGTTCTGTGTGGACAGGTGCAGTCTGCCATAGTCATGTCCAGTTTCAACTTTTAGCAGCTTTCAAAGTACAAAAAAGAAGATAGTGCCTAGCTCTTGAGTTTCAGCGTTCTTTGTCATCACTGACTGCAGTGCTGGCAAGAACGGCTGTTACACATAGCAGGTCGGTTTTACCAACCCACTGCCTAACCGCACAACGGGATCTTTACAACAGTCCTTTGAGCAAAACAATGTTACACCCAAAATTCACAGACATGGAAACAGAGTGTCAGCAAGACTGTGACTGTCACAAAACACATACAGGAAATCAAGTGTTCTATCTCCAAATCCTCAAATCCCTGCCATGCTTTAGCTAGAGATGACGGCAACACAGCAGTTACACTACAGAATCTAGAGCCAAACTCCCGGTGTTCAAATCCTGGCTCTACAACTTACCTAACCACTGGTCAGTTACTTCATACTATTTACAGAAACACAGTACCAATTTTTTAGTTATTTTTATATTCATGAAATATTTGTTACAGCCATGTCTAATAATCGTGATCCTTAAATTAAAAACAAAATTAAAAAAAAAGGGTTTTCCTGCTACTCTAAAACACAGGCATCCAGGCTTGATCACAAGAAAGCAACATAGAGATGAAGAAAGTCCCAGAGGCTCTGGTGAAAGAACTATCTTTGAGGTTCAATAGCAACGGACTGATAGGATGAGGACAGACTCATTTGTGAAGAAAAACAAAGGAAAGAATGGAGCACACAGGAAGAGTAGAAAGAGAAAAAAAGATGTTTTTCATCACAATAAATTAGAGCCAGTAACAGACTTCCTGTCCCGGGATGCTCAGAAGTTAACATGAGTCTCCCTCTTTCCCCTGTGATTTGAGAGAAAGAATGAACAAAACAATTTCTTTTACAGGTTTTGTTTATAGCGTGTGAGGTGAAAAAGAGCTTGGGATTCAGTCAGAAGGTCAAAGCCAACATTAATTTCCCTATGCATTACAGCAAGCAACCATTTCATGTCCCTAAACTAACTTTCTTCTCCAAGGGACAGTGTTGAAATAAAATCTGCTGCCTCACGAGGTTCTTCCAGTTATCAAACAACCACCAAGGGTGTGGAATTTGGAGACTGGAACTACATAAATCATTATATTTAATAAAGACTTTTCCATTAAGATAATGGAGCAAATAAAATTTACAAAGCTTATAAAGAATGGTAGGTAACAGCCCTTTGGCTCACAGGTAAAACTGTTGCATGGCATGCTGGCATCCCACATGGGCATCTGTTCAAGACCCAGCTACTCCACTTCTGATCCAGCATCCTGCTAAGGTGCCTGGGAAGCAGTGAAAGGTGGCTCAAATGCTTGGGACTCTGCATCCATATGGGAGACCTTGTTGAAGCTCTGGGCTCCCAGTGTTGGCCTGGCTTCTGTGACTATCTGAAGAGTGAACTATAGGATGGAATATTTCTCTCTTTCTGTATCTTCCTCTTTCCAATAATTAAATAAACCTTTTTAAAGTGGTGTAACACATTTAAGAACAAGCATTGGGCATTATGCCTCATTGTGTCTTTTCTCCAACAAATGGGCATGTCGGGGCAGTGGGCGGATGGGGAGAGGGTCATGCTTACCAGATCTCTGTGGATGAAGCTGTTTCTCTCCAGGTACTCCATGCCTTCACACACATCCTGACACATGCTCAGCAGCACATCTCTGCTGAAATGCCCTTGTCTCTGCCGGAGAAAATTCAGAAGGCAGCCCCGCTCCATGAACTCGGTGACAATGTAGATGGGTTTCTGCTGGGTGCATACGCCGTAAAGCTGAACTAACTTCGGGTGTGTCAATTTCCTGAGAAGGAAGGCACAGGTGCATATGGGTACCAGAGAACATAAATCTTCAGGGGTGTGGGCCAGCAAGGGGCTGGGAGTAACTCACATCATCACTTTGGCTTCTTCTATAAAGTCCTCCTCACACATGGCGCCTTCCCTTATAGCTTTGATGGCTACTTTGTACTGGGCTCGCCACTTGCCAAGCCTCACCACTCCAAACAGTCCACTGCCCAACTCCCTCATGAAGGTCAGCTCCGAGGGGTTAATCTCCCACTTCTCTGGAAGACAGTAGAGGGTAAATGTTAATATCTAAACCAAGAATGGAGAAAAGTCAAACCAACGTCAGGCTCCAAGGTACAGGATAACATTGCAATTGTGACAGAGAATACACCACCTACATGGGATCTGCAGTCGCTTTCCACCCCCTGGGAAGGACACAGCCCCGCTAGACTGCCACCATGCCAGCAAAGTGAACTGAAGAAAGCATGAAAACACTGCCAAAGACACTAATTCCACTAGAGCTGAAGCTCAGTGCTTTGAAGAAAAAGCAAATACCTCCTCATTCACTATTCTTCTCCCTGGGATTTTTGTTTTTCTTTTTCTTTTCTTTTTCAATTTAGAGCTAGAAAGGATTGAGCCTGAACAAAGAGCATCTGGCTAGAGATTTCTCTGCTCCTCCATCCTTACATTCTTGGCAGTAACAACAAAGCCCGTGATAACCACTTTCCCTGTCAGATGACAATGCTTATCTTTCCCTAATAGAACATTTCTTACTCAATTATCAATAATGTTGAAAATACAAAATATTTTAATACCCATACTATAAAAACCTATAAAATCATTTCCACTGTGTAGCATTCTATATACCTAAATTTGTCTGGTGATCATATACATATATACATATAAGTGTATATGTATATATGTCAAAGCATATAGCAGATCTCATATATATGAGAGAGATATATATATATAAAACTTTTAAATATAAAAGCATAGACCTATACAAATCTTTCATCCACAGGTTTATTTCCCAAATGCCCATTAGGACCAGGGTTGGGTCAGGCAGAAGTCAAGAGCCCAGAATTCACTCTGGGTATCCAACATGGATGGCAGGGATCAAAGGACCTGTGCCACCTCCTGCTCTCTCCTGGGATTTATATTAGCAGGAAGTTGTAAGCAAGAGTAGAGCTAGGATTTGAACCCAGGCACTTTGATTATGGGATGTGAGCATCTAATCATTAACTAAACATCTGCCTCTGGAAATGGATTCTTTCCCAGGAAAAGCAGCCCATGTGATGACAGCATGACAGTTACCATAGCTGAATCCTGCAGTGGTTGGAGCATTCTTCCCCTTGGTACTAACGGGGTATCGCAGCCTGGTGACAAGTCCTAGAAACCAAAGACGATACTATAGTTGAACTCCTTCTTTAACCATTCAGTACAAACACTAAAGCACAAATTCACAAAATGTGTTTATTTATTGATCTACTTCTGACCTTCTGTGTGCACAGACAACATTGTCCTATATGCTTTGACTCATTCAACACTTTGTTTTACATACTATCAGGAGCCTTGCTAGCTTCTGTACTTTTCAAATACTTTAAAGGATACAAAAGGCTTTCCCTACATGAGATCTGAACTATGAAAGAGATTTATAATTATCAGGCTGCTAAATCCAATGTGATTTACCTGACATAACTCAATGTTGGTACTCTAATAATTTCTTAAATTTATTTACTTAAGAGACAGAGAGTGAGGCACACAAAGATCTCCCATCTGCTCATCCACTTCCCAAATGCCCACAAGAGCTAGAGCTGGCAGGCTGAAGTCAGAGGCCAGAAACCCAATCTGGGTCTCACCTTGAGTGGCAGAGACCCAACTACTTGAGCCACCACCTGCTGCCTATCACAAGAAACGGGAATCAGAAGTGGAATAGGACATATAGGCCTTCAAAGCAGTGACTTAACTGCTACGTCAAATATCCACCTCAAGGCTAGCAATCATATCACAAACATCATGCTCCACAACACTAACAGTAGATATTTAAATTCTTGAAAATGAGTCAAGTGCATCAAACATTTTAAGTAGGTTGCTTATTATATTAAATAAGAAATAGGGGTGCCTCTTCTACCCATGGCCCTCTGCATTCCCTTTATTGCAACAAGTTTCAGAGTAATTTTAAATAATTATGTGCCTCTCTGTTTCCCCAAGATAAAAGGTCTTGGAGAATTAGTATCAGTCAAGTCCATCACTGTCTCCCCAAAACCTGGACTAGTTCCTGGATACAGCAGGTACTAAATACATGCTTAAGGATTGAAGTAAGATAGTGGTAAAGAGTAAAAACTATACACAAGAAAGAAAAAAATAGAGGAATATGAATGCCACAGAAGAAAATAAACAGAATAAGAAATTTGAAGAGCCAGCCATGTAGTGCACTGGGTTATGCTGTCACCCAAAACACCAATGTTTTGGAGTCCCAGTTCCAATTCATTACTCCACTTCCGATCTAACTGTCTACTGATGAGCCTGGAAAGCAGCAGATGATAGCTCAAGTACAAAGACATGCCACTCAAACAAGAAAACAGGATGGAGTTCCCTGCTCCTGGCTTTAAACTGGCCCAGACCCAGCTGTTTCGGCCACTAGAGGGTGAATGAGCACATGAAAAAGCTCTTTATAAAATAAATAAAATAAAATGGTATTTTAAAAAGTTCTTCAGGATATAAAATAAAATAGATTAGTTCCTCAAATGCACAACACAAAATTTATCTTATCAGAAAATGCATTCCTAAGTAAAAATCCAAGAGAAATCAAACAATTTTGCAAAAACATGTACCCAACTGTTCATGGCAGCATTATTTATAAGGGCCAAAATGTGGAAACAATCCAAATTTCACCAACTAATGAGTGATAAGTAAAACTGGAAAATAAAACTCATATAATGGATTCATATAATGGATTATAAATTGAAATGGATAGCTTATCCATCTGGCTGCCTGAATTTAAACTTTTCAACTGCCCCAGGACCTCTTTTTCTTGGACATATTTACACTTATTCCAAGAACACAAACCAACATCTAATGACACATTCAGTAAGTCCATTATGGCAGAAAAAATTTTAGGGGGGAGGGAGTCATTTACGTTGTTCAGAATCCATAGTGATAATGTCCAGCATTGTCCTAGATCATTGGGTGTAGAGTTTGTACCTACCCAGGCTGTGTCTTGGTTTCTATCAGCAGCTGAACCTGACTTTCTAACACAACAGGCAGATATGAAGGTAACTCTAAGGACTTGTAAATATATTGGCTTGAACCCTCTTCTTACCACTTAGTTTTATTATGCTTAGCTTGAAACTGGCATTCCACTTAAAGTACAATCTCAGGATACTAGCTGAGAACCTAATAATTCCACAATACTTTCCAAGCCATGAGTAGTGACTGAGCAACAGGGAGAAGTTATTACACAATTGCTAAGTGTCATGCCCTCTGTATTTTGTTTATATTACCTGATTATTTTGATAAACTTGGGTTGAAGGTTAAAAACAGGGGAGAGATTCATGGAATACTTACACATCTACAGCATGGATCAACATTAAAATCATTACACTGACTCCAAGAAACCAGCCCAAAGAGTCCACATACTGTGATTTCATTTCCATGAAATGTCCAGAATAGGCAAATCTTCAGAGACAGAAATTAGATTAGTGGTTGCCTACGGCTGGAGGGTGGAAAGGGAACAGAGGGAAACTGCTAACGTGTATAAGATTTCTTTTGGAGATGACGACAATGTTCTTACAATTAGATTATGGTGATAGCTGGCCAAACTCTGAAAACATACTAGGAACTACCACATTTTAGATTTCAAATGAGTGAACTTTATGAATGTAAACTATATATGGAAGCCAACATGACATAGTACTTGAATTCTGCCTTGTCTGGTAGTTCCTGTGATCACTCTGAAATGGACATACATTGAACTTTAGTTCTGTACCAAAGATAGATAACATAGAAATGTAGGAAACTTGGTATTTTTAGTTTTCCTTTGTACATAGTCCTTCCTTAATATGCAATGATTTTCAGTCAGTCACATTCCACAGTTAACTAGGTACAGAATAAAGCTGCTCAAGGAAGAATGCATTGGACATGAGCAAGCATGTTTTCAGACTCACTTACCTGCTGCATTGTGCTTATGATATTCAATAATCTCAGGAATTGAACCAAAAGCATGTTTTTCTGCTAGGTAATACTTCTTTGGAGATGTGGCTGTTTCCTTTATATGATAATGCCTGAAACCTGATGAACCTTCTCTAAAACAAAAATCAGAGTGCGTTAGAATTAAGTTGGTATAATACTACTGAACACTTAATACCTTCTCTACAGAGCAACCACAAGCTCCTTTGATGTGGTTCATTCTATTCCCAGCACAAACTTCACTTTTCCCCAAGTTCTTTTTAGCTTCATCTTCCACATTAATATGTGGAAGTTTCCAAAGTGGTCACTGACAACATATTTGGCTGCTAAAGGAATATCTGCCAACCCCATTAAGAAACCATAAAAAGACAAAACAGCTGTTGTCTACCCTGTCGGCAGATACTTGCAAATGTCTAAAACACTTACACCTCTAAAAGAAAATAAATTAGGCTTATGAATGTACATATTCCTCTACAACCTTCCCTTAAGATATCTTCCTAGGACACCGAGCACTTTGACTCAACTAGCCAATCCTCCATCTCCAAGAGCCAGCATCCCTATGGGCACCAGTTTAAGACCAAGTTGCTCCACTTCCCATCCTTACTTAGACATAATTTAGAACAGCATTTCTGAATAACTCAGATGTTTCTTGGCTGCACCCCCACACACACACACCTCTCCTCTGCCACAGCATTTATTCACCTACCACCATACTTGCCTGCCTGTAACTCTCGCTAAGCTATTAAAGGGCAGGGTCTGTGCTCATTTCATTCACTGCTGTAGTCTTGTGCTCAGCTCAGTGCACAATAATGTGTTGAACTTTTCTACAGTTCCTACAACCATTCTTAGCAAACATACCACTGTGTGCTGCATAATGACATTTCGATGAAACCTGCATAAACAACACTGTCTTGTAGTTACATGACCTAGTGATGCTGTAGTGGCTTAGTTTATGCAAGCAATCCATGATGTTTACAAAATAACAAAACTATCCAATACAGTTCTGAGAATATATGGGGTCATTAAGTACTGTGCAACTCTATACAGAAAACTACTGAGAAAATTGCTGAAACTAAAGACAAAAAGCCATATAAACTCTTAGAAACCAGGTTTAGGCTTTATGTCTTAATATTAAAACTACAGATAATTTTTTTTGAAAATCAGAATACAGAAAACAATATAAGAATTCATCCCACCCCCCAAAAATGTCTAAAACAAAAAACAAAAAGAGTAGATTACTTACCCTCCAAATTTCGTATATAGGGACACTGTGTACAAGCCTGGTTGACTGGAGTCCCTTACCATAAAACCACCTTCTTTATCCTAAAGTCCAAGTTGAGAAAATATTTTTAATATAATTACTAATAACAATGTCCCAGAGAAGATTCAAGAACTCACAATTTTATGATTTCTACTCTTTCCCCAGAAAATCGATTTTGCAGAAACACAGCTTACCACTAGGGCTCTTTCCTCCCCCCTCCCCACAACCACATAACCTTATACTTTACTTCATGCCACTGAGCTGAGACCAGCAAAAACAAAGCACATGGACTTTCCCAGCACTACAACATCTCTCACATGCTACTGTGAGGCGTTTCAATCCAGTAGTCTTTCAAAGACTGTCTAGAACCCATAGGTAAGATTCTGCAATTCTCAACATCTTGAACATGTGAGAAAATGGTTATTGAAAAACATTTCTAGAAGCAGTGCTGTAGTTCAGCGCATTAGGCTGCCACCTGCAACACTGGTACCCACATGAGCTTAAGGTCAGCTGCTACACTTTGGATGCAGCTCCCTGCTGATGCACCTGAGAAAGCAGCAGGTAATGGTTCAAGTGCTTGAGCCCTTGAACCTGACCCAGCTCTGGCTATGGCTGGCATCTGGGAAGTCAACCAGCAGATGGGAGATCACTCACTCTGTATTTCTGCCTTTCACATGAATAAATAAATAAATGTTTTATTTAAAAGGAGAGAAAAGAAAAAAGATTTTACTGAATGACTGAGTTTTATATCATACTTTTTTCAATATTTGCTCTAAGCTTTGAATCCTGGTTCAATTTCATTTATATTCATATAGCCTTTTTCTGTAAGTATCTCAGTGTTCTTTATAAGAGTGTACTTACAAATCCTTAATTCCCCAGGAGTCAAAGTTAAATGTCATTTTTGACAAAAGCGATGGACATCCAAGTAATGTAAGCAAAGAAAATTCAAAGCCAGAATAAAAAGGAGACTGTGTTTGGAAATTGGATCTTTACCAGGGTGTCTATGTTAAAATGAGATAATTAATGTTGTCCCTAATCCAGTAAGACTGTTGTCCCCATAAAAATTAAAATTTGGGAGGCAGCATTGTAGATCAGTAGGAAAAGCTATTACTGCCTGCAATGTCAGAATCCCAAATTGATGCTGGTTAATATCACAGCTGCTGCACTTCCAGTCTAGCTTCTGGTTAACGTGTTGGACTGCTGAAATCCATGTGGGAGACCCAGATGGAGCTCCTGCCTCCTGTTTTGGCCTGGCACAGCCCCTGGATGCTGTTGCCATTTGGGGAGTAAACCAGTGGATGGAAGCATATCTATGTATCTCTACTTCCCTTTCTGTAACTCTTTAAAAATTTTCCTTTTAAAAAAGGCAGCATGAAGCAGAATTGGATATAGAGACAGAAATGCCAAGAGGGAAGAGTTCACGATCCTGCCATCTGCAGGCTGAGGTCAGAGGTCTAGGAGTGATGACTCTAAGCCCTGAGAAGGAGCCAACCCTGCCAGCCCCTAGATTCTGACCATCTCACTCTGAAAGCATGAGTGGGCAGAGTTCCACTGCTCAGGCCACTAGTGCCATTTGCAGCACTTTGCTATTGAGTAAACTGACACAATGGCCTTCAATTTTAAATATTTATACAAAGCTAAGCCTGTACCTGCATTACAATATGTCCCAACTTTAGAAGCAGAGGTCTATGGCACTGCTTACCAGGGAGTCACTAAAACTAACCTGTACCGAAATGAAACACACAAAACAAGTACAGACACTTACCTCACTTCTGAGGAGTTGCTCTGCCTTGCTTCTATTCATATTTCGACAGTACCATCTGAACAGAACAAACACATTTAAGCCTTCAGGTTTTTAAAAACTGTTTTTGTTCCTAGTTGGATTCATAAGGTAATACAATTCAATGATAATAAATATCATAAATAAGACTTTATTTCTAATTTCAATAAAGAACAACTGGTTAACTTTGATATATACAATTCTTGAGTTTTTTCTATCCATATTTTAATGAAATTATATACTCACATTGTTTTATTTAGGTAGAATCAAATCACATCTGCTATATCATAACCTAGGTTTGTCATATGATAGACATTTAAAAAAATCAATATAGCTCTATGTGTTACAGCATGGATGCGTCATAACCAATTTAAGCTACCCTCATCATTCAACAGAATGATGAATGATCATAAAATCTAGCATTTAATGATCATAAAGTCATAATCAGAATTTCTGCTCTATTGACTCCAGCATGCAGGAAATGGCACCTTATTGACTTTTAATTCAATTTTGAAACCCATGCACGACTTTTTCATGGAGTAATTTTTCCAGACTTTCTGAAGACTCCTCACACACATGAATTTCAAAAATCTTGCATCAGCATAGATTGTCTTTTAGTTTCATTTTCTACGACCTTTTTGATATCACATTGTACTAACTCATAATATATTTTTAAGTGAAAATAAGATTTAAACAGTATAGACAGCACAATTCTATCTTCATACAAACAGTAAAAAGACGGAAAGAAAATTTACCAATGTCATGTCTCTACAGATCAACTCAATTATGAGGAATATTAACATTATCTCACGTTATCAAGCAAAGCTGTGATCTTCTTAAAATCAATTCAATGTTTTCTACATGTTTACACGCAATCATACACAGTACCTTCAGGAAAAATGATTCCTAGAGATCAACTCTTATAATTTTTTCTTATGCTAGATACCTCAATAAAGAATATATTGGTACTACTTTCCAAAGATAATGAATGCTTAAACTTTAAACATTAAATTTCTCAATGCCTCACATCATTAGGAAAATGAAAACATTTTCTAGTTTTTCATATTCACAAAATAAACATTTACTTACTCATATTGATCTAAATTGTTTGATTTCTTTCCCGTTACATAATTACTTGGGATATATCCTTCACTCCTAGAAATTTAAAAAAAAAAAAGACTCTAGCAAACATAAATTATTGAAAGATTATTAAAAGAAAGGAAGATTACTGATTTCTAGGATAACTAAGGCATATTGTCTAGCTTATAAGAAACATTACCTGACTCCTGTTAACATATCTGTATTATCTAACATTATACAAATTCTTCTATATTTGATCCTCACAAAAATTCTAAGGTAGCCATGCATCATAGCACCAATTTTTTCATAAGGAAATCAAGGCTTAGACAAATGAATGCAGTTTCTCAAGGTCCCCAAGGCAGCAAGCAACAAGGTCAGAACTTGCCCTCTGGACTTGTGAAATGAATGGTCAGTGCTCTTCTCAATGTTTCATAATACTTCTCCAGAACTCACAATTTCTTTGGATGTTTTAAGTAAAGAAATCTTTCAGAAACTTTAAAGTGATGGATTGAAAACATCACCAAGTCTAGTACCTCCAATTCCTTGCAGAAATGGTTCACTAAGGACTGTCCCTGACTTGTGCATGATACTTACTAAAGAGGGGACAAAATTCCCTTCACAGTCAAAATAATCTAATTAAAAAATACAATGAATGAGAAAAAGACCAGTGTCAACTATTGTAATTTGCAAAGAAGAGATGTGATCAGCTCATTTTTAAGTGGTCGAGTGACCACTTAAAAATGCAAAATAATAATGTGTTCTTCCAGTTTTGGCCAACTGAACCAGCCTGGTCATGTGGTAGTTATACCTCTTCCTCTTTCCACTCAGCAAACACCCACTCCCAACCCGCTGTATGCCTCACGGAGAGGGAATACTGACCCATATTTATCTCTTGCTCGCCACCAATGAACATCATTCTTTTCTAAGATGATATACTCTTGGCCTCTCTCTAATCGCAGATCATGTGCTTCTGTTGCTTGGAAGTCATACATTGCCACAACTATTTCCTCACCATTATCTTCTTCTTCAGGAGGAATTGGTGGGGGAGGCCTTCGCTAAACCAAGGAGATAACATTTGAAAGTTTAGTCTCCTGTTTGACAGTGCTCACACAGTAGAACAGTGTAGGATTTTCCTCACATCACTGGAGAAGAAACTTGCGGTCTAACAGAAACTGCCTAATGTGGCAGACCCTCCAATGCTGGAGATGCTGATGCTACTGGTCCTCTCCTGGGGTCAGCACACAGGGGAAGAGCAAAGACTGTTTTTAAACATGAAAAGGGATTTATCCAGTGTCAGAGGAAAGATAAGGGTAAGATATGACTAGAGACCAGGAAGACTAAAGAAGAGCCAGCATCCAACTGGCCTTCAGCACAGGAAAGTGCTCTCATCAAGTCTCTACCCAAAGGAATTTATACTGTGTTATGCCAACAATGAGCAAAGCACATGCTTAGAACCTGCCATGTTTGTACTTTTCTTTTTAATTTTTAATTTTTCATGTTGTTTACATAGTTGACAAGGATATGAGCTCATGAGGACCACTGCTCTTGTAAAGCAGAGTATTACAATACCCATTTTACAACTGAGGTAACAGTGCCTTTAGTAACTCATTGCTACAGATCAGATTCTGACCAGGTCCACAGCGCAGGCTTCCTCCACCATACCCACTTGTCAAAGGCACATCGCCAACATATGGAAGTCACTCCTTTGTCACAGCAGTCTTATGATCAAAACATTCCTTTAAAGTTCCATAGCTCTCACAAAGTTCTATCCATTGGTTCACTCCCCTAATGGTCGTAACAGATAGTTATGCCAGACCAAAGCCAGGAGCTTGGAACTCCACCAGGTTTCTCAAATGAGTGACAGTAGCCCAAGTGCTTGCATTCCTCTGCTTTAACAGGCTTATTACCAGAGAGCTAGACAGGAAGTAGACAGCCAGAACTAGAACTGGGACTCACAAAGGATGCTTGTACAGTGCACCACAGACAGCAGCGTAAGCTGCTGTGTTACAACTCTAGCCCCTAAAATGCATATTATTTTTTAAATGCATGAATGTAAAGGTTTTAAAATATCAAAATAAACTTCTTGTAATTCCACCTCCCAGAAACTTTCTGAAGTACCCTCATACATGCAAAATGCTGGATGATAACACGACCCTTAATGATAAAATTTGATACAACTGATACTATTTGACACCAAGAAAAAGCCAAACAAGCCAGAGTACTTATGCTTCTGGAATGATCCTGAAGGAAAAGTTATATGAACAAATGTACTCAATAAACCACAAAAGCTTCCTTGACTAATAGGCTTTCAGGCTTGAATTACTAAACTTATAGACCTGCAGACTTGAAACGCAAAGACCAAATACCCACAAGTTAGAGACCACCTACCTTCTTCGTTTCTGGTGCTGGAGGTAGTGCTTTTTTTATACCTGCAAATGCCAACAATAAAAATGGATCACAATGTTATCTACCACTGACAAAAGTGTGCTGGTAGTTGGAAGAAAAAGTGAGAATCAGCACATAGATAAGAAATTCCTCCTGACTCTGGTTGCTCTTATCACTGTTGTAGAACAGAATTAAAAACTGCTTTTATAGCTGGTTGTATTTCTGTCTTCTTGAACAGACTATAAATGTCATGATGACTGGGACCCTACCATATTCTTCATATCCCTTCCACTACATAAACTATGAACAATGCTTATTGAGTCAAACAATAAGTTGAAATTAACAAGGCAATCTGTCCCTTCCTCTACTTCCCAGTTTTAACTGGCTCAGAGCTCCCAGGTAAAGATGGAATTTCCCAGCTAGGTGTGGACAAGGAACCAAATTCTGATCAAAGGCCTCTATGTACAAATTAGATATATCATTTTCATTTTTTCAAATTGATTTCATTTTTAAATGCCCACAACATCTGAGCCTGAGCCAGACTGCTGACTCCCAAGGTTTGCATTAGCAGGTTGTGGGATAGAAAGCAAAGATGGGACTGGACCACAAGCACTCTGTCGCTACAACACCTGCCCAGTGCTTCTAGTCACATATCTTAACCTTAAACAACCTATGGTTTCCTTCTCTGTTTCTGCTGCCAAGAAGAGAAAGAATACAAAAGCTGGGCCAATCTCAAGAACTACTTTAAAGACTACCCCTACCACCACATGTGACCATATTGCTACATGAGACTGAAATAAAATCTTCTCTGTAGTTGAGGTCATACTAATTTCTGGGTCTCTTCTTATAGCAGGAAAGAGTGTGCACATTAACTAATGTCAAACCTTATGAAATCAAAATGGTAACAATAGTCTTGCAACTGTGAGCCTGTCTCTTCAATGTGCCAAATTAATGTCAAGACATCCAAAAGATTCAGGGAGCTGCACCCCATAGAACTGAGTGCTGAATAGAATGAGAGGGTCATCTGGACTCGCCTTTTGCACAGAGCAGCATCCCTGACAAATGACAGCTCTGCCCACAACAGGAAGCTTGACCAGCCCTGACTGGCAGGGTGCAGCACCTCACATGGCCCCAGCAGAAAAAGAGAAGTATAGCACACTCAATTATTCTGAGCAGCATCTTACAGTATGCACAAACTGAGTGTGTGTTTAGCCCATAACTAATGGCCTTTCGTTTCCAGTAGGTTGAAGGGTCCTTGGTGTCAGTATTAGCCCTAGACATTTTGTTTCCTCTGAATATTGACATGGCACTCTCATCATGACAGTTCATCATTCTGTCAGTTGTGGAGCCACTTGTAAAATCTCTATCACCAAGCTGTATGAGAACAAAAACAACCCTACTCAGATGCACTGCTCAATGATGTCTCTAGCTACGTGGCTGGGAAGTTTATCGTTAAGAAAGCAAAAAATTAGTGAAGAAACACTGCTGACAGAGCCACACTGAGCTCATGTTGTAAATAGATTCCTTTTGAATAGGCTTCAATATTGTCATTTTAAAAGCTCCCCAAAACAGAACTTTTGATTCCATGAGTAGGTCCCACTGCTAACCAAATATCATCATTCTTATAAGACATACCTACTGTATGTTTTCATCATGCTAGAGAGTGTGAGGTAATTAATGAAACCACTTCATCATATCAATAACAAAGTCATTCTAACAACAATCATGGAAGACGAGTACTTACTGCTTTCAAAAAGATTGTATTTTTCACATCCAGGAGCTAGCTTTTCCGTCTGTCTACAACACTGATAACTTCCATCTGCCCAGAACTTGGGATGATATTTAATCATAATATTATTGTTGTTCTTTATTTCTGGAATTCACAGATAGAGTCATGATTAGAGATCGCACAATGCTGTAACACTGTACATCATTACTTATTCCTTGGATATTATGTTCATCATAAGAATACTTCAACATCATAAGGCTATGCACTAAGAAAGGCCAAAAGGTTCTCTCACTTCCTTTTTTGGGTGAAACACCCTTTCTCAGCAGAAGTAACTGCTGCTACATCAGGAAGGGTTTATGCAAAAGTTGTTCCACCAGCATTTTGTCTGTAAGAAAAGTAATAGGATTGCACAGGAATAACATTTAAATCTCGGGTATATGTCATTCAATCTATACCAAAAGTAGACAACCCAGGCAATTTCTTAGAAAATACAGAATTGTGCTAACAGGTGTTACTGCCTTCATATGTATTACAGATTTAGTGTAAGCAGGCTTTTCTTAAAAAATATTTACATGCAACTGGCAAGAATATGATTTTATTGTATCATTTTTAAGGGATTTATTTATTTATTCTGAAAGTCAAAGTTACAGAGGGAGGAAGAGGCAAAGAGATAGAGATCTTCCATTGCTTCACTCCCCAGATGGCTGCCATAGCCAGTGCTGGGCCAGACTGAAGAAAGAAGCAGGAGCCAGAAGGTTCCTCCATGTCTCCACGTGGGTAACAGGGTCTCAAACACTGGCCATTGTCTGCTGCTTTTCCCAGGCCATTAACATGGTGCTGGACTGGACGTGGAGGAGCCTAGACTTAAATGGCAACCATAGGATACTGGTGTTGCACCACAATGCTGGCCCCCAAAAAGCACATTTTAAACAGGGAAGGTAGCTCCAGCACATGTTGGTATCATAGTCACAGAAAGTTCTTGAGGAAAGTCAGTGTAGGTTAGGAAATTGTGCATTCAAGAATCATATTAGCTTTATTTCTGTTTTAGTAATGATAATGTTGTCTCCTAAAATTATGGAGAGGTTAATTCTGTCATTTACATGAATTTTACCTTCTTTTAACTTCTTCACCCACTTGTCCCGACTATGTGCACTAGGTGCAAAAATATAAAGTGTGTTCACATCATGGACAACCTACAATAATACGAAATAAGAACTTGGTGAGAAACATTTAGACACAACATTTTCTGTCCAGTCAAGAGCCCTGCGCACCACAGTTTTTGAGATAGGATCTAAAGAACATAAACATGTTTTTTTATAAGATTTAATTATTTTTTATCTGAGAGGCAGATTCACACAGAAAGAAGGAAAGACAGAAACTCTATCTGCTGGTTCACTCCCCAAATGGCTGGGGGTTCAGCAGGCTGGGCAAGGTAGCCCCAGCTGTTGGAAAATATGTGGGTTAATATTGGAAGGGGGTGGACTGGGCAGGGCCAAGCAAACCTTAGCCCACCAGCAAATGCAAAAGCCAGGATGGAACGCAGGTCATGCCAGGCTAGGCTGTCACATCTACTCGTTTGCATGAGCCAGGGATGGGAGCAAGGATGGTTGCAGCACCCGCCAGTGAGAGTTAGGGTTAGGGACTAGGGGTCAGCCCAGGGACTGGAGCTCAGGCCAAGCCAGGAAACAGCATCCAAAAGCAAAGGCTGAGACAGGGGAGGGACTATGCCAAGCTGGGTCAAAGAAACCACTGGCACATGCAAAATCTATGGATTGCAACAGGCCTGGTTGGGGAATAAAGGGGACACTATGGCCGGGTTGTGGTTTCCCCTGGTGAGCACGAGGGCCAGTGTGGGGACTGTGGTTTGGTCTGGACATGGTAACATTGTCCCTTGGCACAAGTGTGGACTGGGTCTTGGGTGTGTCATACTGAGCTAGACTCCAGCACCCACAGGTGATCATGAGAACCAGAATAGGTGTAAGACAGGCTGGCCTAAGTCTCTGCCCCTGTGAGTTAGGTATGAGCTGTGTCTGGACGCGGACCAGGTTTGGCTGGGCTGTAACACCCAAAATAAAAACTGGAATGCGTGAATGCCGGCCAGAAAACATTACTGTTCTTGCTAGGATAGGCAGTAGACTAAGTAGGGCTGGCCCATGGAACCACCCATGTGTGTGAGATCTGGGATTGGGAGAGGTTCTGACGGAGGAGCTTGGGGAACTCTTCTGTCAGGACACAGTCCCTGTAGGTGAATGCAAGAACCAAGAAAGGAAGCAGTCTGGAGCCGGCCAGGTAATGATACCCACCGGCATACATTTGCAACAGGTTAGGGGCAAGCCAGGCTGAGCCAGTTTACATCACCCGCTGGTGAATCTGAGCACCAGACTGGACTGTGGGTCAGGACAAATTGAGCCATAATACCAGCCAGCTTATACTAGGGCCGGGACTAGAGGCTGTCTGGACTGGGCTAGGCTGTAGCCCCCACTAGCTGGAATTCTGGGTGGGCCAGGTAGGACAGGCTATAGCACCCACTGGAAAATGCTGAGGTAAGGTGGGCCATGCCAGACTGGGCCGCAGCATCCAACCAGCACAGGTAAGACCTAGGGAAGGAGGGGACAAACCTGGTGGAGGGGGAGGCTGCATGGGTCTCGCTGGCTAGACCAGCACTCCCACTAGAGAGCATGAGAGCTGGAATGGGGACAAACCAGACCAGGCAGGGCTACAACACCTCTTGGCCTCATGTGAGCTGGATCAGGGGAAAGCCAGGCTGGGTTGACTGTTCCTATGGGCACATGCATAAGCCGGAGTGGGTCAAGGTCAGTTGGGTTTTGCCACAGCATCAGCTGGCAGATGCTAGCATGGGGGGCAAATTCTGTCAGGCTAAACTGTAGAACCACCTGGAGAGTGCAAGATCCAGGAGTGGGAGTGGACCCAGTAGGGAAACAGTGGGTACCTCCCTCTTGGGTTGCCACTCTGACTGGCAAGGATGAGAACCAGGACTGGGGCAGGCACGGTTAGACAGTGAATGGCACCTGCCAGCATACGTATGGGCTAATAGTGGAGCTGGCTGGGTTGAACTAGGCTTCAGTGCCCATTGACATGTGTGAGAGCTGAATGGAATGTGGGATAGAAAGGACTGGTCTACTGTACATACTGGCAAGCATGGGAACCAGGGCAGGGGGGCAGGCCTGGTGGGGGTTATTGTGGGTCAATTGCTACTGGTTTGCGTGAGGGCCGAGTATGTGGTGGGCAGAATCAGGTTGGGCTGAAACACCCATTGGTTGTAGAGAAGACAGGGCTAGAGACAAAACTGACCCAGCAATGGCAACCACCAGCATGTGTGTAAGCTGATTTTGGTGACAGACTGTACCAGTCCCTGTATTGGCAAGCACACGCAATAATCAGGTCCGGGATCACCTCAGATGAAGTTTCTTTGGGAATCCCCCCAAATGAATCACTGGACTCAGAGCCCCAACCATGGGGAGAATTGCAGGTTTCATGGTCTGAGTGTGGAGTGCATGTGTCAGAGCTGGTCCTCCTCAGGGACTTAGATGGAGCAGTGACCAGTATATCCAGGTGCTGATGAAGGATATGGCAGGACATTGGTGTCTGCAGGGGACACCTGGCACTATAACCGAGGATGGAGGACAGAACAAATTCAGCAACTACCCCAACCATGTGTTGACAGAGAATATCTAAGGTGAACTGTGTCAACCAGTGGATTCTGGAGGGATTTCATCATGCTTGGAGTGGTGAGATCAGCAGTAATTCAGAAATATCAAAACCTCTTGAGCAGGACCCTCAGAGATGCCCCACATTGGAGTCCCTGAGGTGGTGTCAGGTGGATGTCCTCCATCCCAGTGTACAGAGGCGCTTGGGGGACTGGGTGTGGCTTCTCCCACTATCTCCCTCCTTCCTCCAGATACAGGAAGGAAAAAAAAGAGAATGTGGAAATAATGGTCTCCTACCTTCCTGTAGCCCTTGACCCTAACACCTTAATCAACTGCATAAAAACCATCAAAAATAAAAATAATTATCGGGGAAAAAACTTGAATATCTTAGCTGACAGCTTCCAGCCTATCTTAATTCCCTAAACTGGTACACAATTATTTCAAATGTGATTGATGATTTTATGGTAGCAGTGAAAAAAAAAAAAACAGAAAACACATAGAAGCACTATATTGAAAAATATTTTGGCAACTTTCCCCTCAGGATGTGATGAGGCCACAGACGGGAGTGAAAGAGGACTTTCACTTGGGGATGCTCACCACTCAAAAAAAAAAAAAAGTGCAAAAATGTCTTCTATCAGAGAGAGGCTGATGTGCTGCTTGAGAGGGTCCCTGTGCTGCCTGAGCTGTCACAGCATGGGCACACCTGCTACAGATGCAGACTGGCCCAGATGCTACACTTACCCTCAGCAAGACCATCTCAGCATGTGCTCTTTAAATTCACAAAGCGGCACCGCATAACTCATTTAACACTTGGGTGGCTCTATTCCGTTAGTCATTAACGAGAATACTATGATTTGACCTGCTGTACTTTGCAAGATCATCCTGGGGTTGGAATGGAGATATGGAATATCAGGCTAACCCTTTAAACAGTACAGTTGAATCAACAGATAATGCTTAATACCTCTTCCATCACAAGGAGCCTTTTCATCTCATTTCTGCTTGACAGTAACTCATCAGTGCATTCGGTCTCGGCCTCTACTGCTAGCTTTAACTGCTCTCTGATAAATCTGAGTAGCAGTAAAAAGGATTTGGTGTTGAGAAACTCAGGGCTGTGAGCAGTGTCTAAATAGATCAAAACAAGAACTAACCAGTGTTTCAATTAATACTCAAGAAGTTAATGGAAAAAAAGGCAATTATTAAAAGTGGCAAATGAACCCAAAACATCAGTCATGAGAGGGTGACAGGAAACTGTAAAGTTAAATAGCAAATATGACCGAAAGCCCAGCCCAGCACTGTTGCGAAAGCACACCAGCTCACCTGAAACGGATATTTATTTTGACAAGGAATGACAGCATCATCATTCTTCACTATTTCCACACATTTGATTTTGGAAATATCAATAAATCCTTTTCTGTATTTTTTCTGTTAAAAGAAAAAAGAGGGGAGGAGTATTACAAATGACAATTGTACATCAGAAACACTATTAATAGTAGTAATTGTTAATGAAGTTGTTGAATCAAAAAAACAGAAATTTCCTAAATAATTATTGTCTCCCTTAACTGTTAAAGTAACACAAAACACTTAGCTGTGATTAACTCTAATCAAAAGTAAGTTCTTTAATTTCTCAAGATGAAACTCTTCTGTCCTTATCCCCAGAAAGGTCTAGGACTCAGGGGGACCCCCTTTCATTGCTGCCTTCCCCTCCCAGACACTTCCCTCTGTCAGCTTCTTCTTCTTTTTTTTAAAGATTTATCTTTATTTCCATTACAAAGTCAGATATACAGAGAAGAGGAAGACAGAGAGGAAGATCTTCCGTGCAATGATTCACTCCCCAAGTGACTGCAACGGCCGGCACTGCTCCGAACCAAAGCCAGGAGCCAGGAACCTCCTCTGGGTCTCCCACGCGGGTGCAGGGTCCCAAAGCTTTGGGCCGTCCTCAACTGCTTTCCCAGGCCACAAGCAGGGAGCTGGATGGGAAGCGGAGCTCCCGGAATCAGACCCGGCGTCCACATGGGATCCCGGCGCGTTCAAGGCAAGGGCTTTAGCCACTAGGCCACACCACCAGGCCCTACCCTCTGTCAACTTCTTGATGACACTCCTTTCCACTCATCCAAAAGCCAGCACTGGGAACCAAACCAAGGAGAAGCGCCTGTCACCCAGTCACAGACACAAGCTCCAGGCAGACAGCACTCAGACCTCAGGGTCATGCAGGTGGACTTAATCACAAAAGTTTCCCACTTATCCTTAGATTCAATTGCTCTCCTTTTCCCCCCACAGCCCTCCCTCCCTCTATGCAGATGTGCACTGCAGCAGTGAATTCTGGGCACAGTAAGACCCCATCTCCAAATCACTGACTCCCTGGAGCACAGTCATCTCTGCACCTGAGAATCCATCCAAAACAACACAAAGCAGCAGGTGCAAAGATAACATAACAGGCTCACTAAAAAGTAGTAAGAATAAAAGTGTTTAATGCTAGGATGAACTGGAAACATCCCACACTGGAAGTTGTGCAGGACTAAGGTAACTTCATTTGCTAGTTATGCATACAGTATAGAGAAGGGAAGGTGAAGAACACCAGGCCATCCCTGGACCCTGTTTGTTGAAGACAGCTAACACTGGCAACCTTGGGGTTTTTTACCCTGACCTAGGAACCTATTGCGCATCTCTGCTATCATTCTAAGACTGTGACACTTGTCCACCCTCTGGCTATCAGCAGCCCATATCCCAACTATATTCTGGTTATCATTTCACCAATGCCTTCTATTTCCTCCCTCGCTCTCCCATTCTCCCAATCCATCTGTCTCTTATACATGTATACATGAAGCTATACCCCCTTTGATGTTACTTCATCCTGGACTCATGATATCCCTACCAAGTAGGCCCTACCCTCCCCACTCTAGCTCAAGGATCTCAAATGACCCCAAAGCCCACTAGACTCCTCTGTGTCCCTGACTCCAAGACCTCCTGGGTTTCCTTCCCTCCCTTCCTCTCAGCTTCTCATGGGACAAATGCCTGCAGTGTGTCAACAACCACCTGGAGGAACCAAATGATCAGATAGGGAAAACTCATTTCCCAGCATGCAGCTGCAGACTTGAGCCAGGTGATTTCAATCCTCAGTGTCCCCACAAAATTTGGTAATTTTCCCAAATTTACCTAGGGGAGAGACCAAATAATTACTGTATAACATAATAAATGTCATACAGAAAGAGATGCAAGAGTGGGCATTTAACTTCACACATCTGCTTCCTGTGGTTGATTTCCCAGATCCAACTCCTACCTCTAGCTTCCTACTATTGCAGTGGCAGCCATGGCTCAAGTGATTGGTTTCCTGCCTCCCACATCAACACCTGGATCGCACTCCTAGCTCTTGTCCTAGCCCAAACCATTGCAAGCATTTGGGGCATGAACTGGCTGATGGAGGCTCTTTCCCTCCACCTCTCAAATAATTTTATAAGCGTGAAGAGAACACAGAAAAATTATGGCTTACATTTCAGAAGAGAGAGAAATCCCAGCATTATGTACATGCAAAGAAACAGTCTGGCATGCTTTCATTTTCATGTGTAAAATGTAATACTACTCATGTCATATGCTTGCTAAGAGAATTTACACGAGACAATATGGGAGTACTTAGAAACGCTTGTGAGCATTAGGCCTAGCAGTTAAGCAGCTGGTTAGGCTTCATATCTGAGTGCATGGGCTGCATGAGCAGATCTCCTTGTGACTCCTGCTTTCTGCTAACACAGATTCTGGGAGGCAGTGGTGACGATCCAACCCGTTAGGTTCTTGCCACCCATGTGAGAGACCTGGACTGGGTTCCTGGCTCCTGCCCTTGGTCCCAACATATTCCCAGCTGTTGTAAATGCTGGGAAAATAAATAAGGGAACAGGGAAGTACTTTGGGTACCTCTCTGTCATTCTGTCTGTTTATTAAATAAATAAACAAGAAATTGTGCAGTCTTTTTTTAAAAAAGTCTTGGAAAAAGGATATAAAAAGGTAAGTCTATTTTTGTGCAAAAAAAAAAACAACCTTGAAATACATTCATAGTTTTTCCATAATGCATTTTCCATGAATTTTCTGTAGATCACTTGAATTTGCAAAGCGCTTACAAGAATACATGGCCCACAGTACAAGATTTGTAAGTGGTTACTAAATTAAAAAAAAAAAATCATTATACTAAAAACATACATAGGTGGGCCCAGCGTGGTAGCCTAATGACTAAAGTCCTCGCCTTGCATTGCACCAGGATCCCATATGGGTGCTGGTTTGTATCCTGGCTGCTCCACTTCCATCCAGTTCCCTGTTTGTGATCTAGGAAAGCAGTTGAGCACAGCCCAAAGCCCTGGTATCCTACACCCATGTGGGAAACCTGGAAGAAGTTCCTGACTCCTGGCTTCATATCAGCTCAGCTCCCACCATTGCAGCCACTTGGGGAATGAATCAGCAGACAGAGGATTTTCCCCTTTGTCTCTTCTCTCTGTCTCAATCTGCCTTTCAAATAAAAATAAAGAAATCTTAAAAAAATAAAATAGGTATAGGACACACAATGAAAATGCGAGAAAGAGCATCATATAGCACCTGATGCACAGTGCTACAAGTCTGCTCTGCCATGTCCCCCACCCTGCTGCTCCTGGGGTCTGTGCGCCTTAGTGGGCAGAAGGAATCACTAAAGCACCATGTTAACAAGCCAGACACACTCATTCTAGAAACAGTAGATAATACTAACAGTACAGACAACAGTGGAGCGGGCCGGGAGGAAGCCACTGTTGACATCATGGAATTTATCTAGACACTGCTCTTGGCAGCATTTTCCCCCTGCCAACTCTCTAGTCCTGTAGCAGCAGGCTGTAATCTGTGTCCCAAATGCCCATCTCCACCAGCCACATGCCTTGGCCACCAAAGGCAGCTTTTAGATAGGAGTTAATCTATACAGAAAATTTTGAAATTGCATATATATACCAGGATATATATATATATATATATGGGGTTGAATAGCTCCCACTAAATTCACACTTCCTGAGATATAATATCTAAATGTATAAAACTATAATTTGGAGTTATGTATCCAGATATCTTTCTATGAAACTAACAGATAAAGATTGAAATCTAAGTTGTTCTTTCGTTATTTTAGCTATTTTGCCAACAAACACTGACAGACCATCAACCAGGCACCAAGTGACATGCTGTGTGCTAAAATTCAAAGTCATGCAAGGCAGGCAAGTGGACCCTTCAGGATTTCACAATCATTTGGTGGGTGTAGGGGGAAGAAGTGAAAAGTCATGATCTCAAGTGATAATGGAATGTTCTTTTGTGGTAGGGCCAGAAACAGTTTGGGAAGTTAGAGGGAGGAAGTGACCTTTTTCATTCAGTTTTCAAAGGATGTAGGAGTTTCACTGTAGAGAAAGTGAAGAGCACTCCAGGCACAAAAACAAAACAAAGCAAACAAACAACAATAACAACAAAAAAACAGGTTGTGTATTTGGGGACCAAAAAAGGCGTTCACTGTGGCTATAGTTCATGGTGGTTCAGTGGAAGTGTAAGGTCAAGGCCAGATGGGAAAGGGACCTCCATGGTCAACTTAGCAGATCGAGGGTCTAAGTGATAAGCGGGGAGTGCAGGACTCAGGGATGCTTTGGAGAAGACCACCGGTGGCAGTGTATAAACAGGTGGACTTGGAGGGCAGGAAAGGTGCTAGGAGACTACCTCAACAGTGCAGATGAGAGAAAATGAGGTTCTGAACCAGACGGGGCAGCAAGTAGAGGGAGGAAAGCAGGAAAATGCTGTGAGCACTAAGATAAAGGAATTCACACAGAGATGGAAGGTGGGCACCTGGCCTAGCAGTTCAGCAGTTGGGCCACCTGCATCCCACATCAGACAACCTAGATTTGATACCTGGCCCCAGCTCCTTGCTCCAGCTTCCGCAGACCCCAGGAGACAGCAGTGATGGCTGAGTTGATGGGATTCCTGACACCCACAGAGCAGACCTCGCCAAGTCTCTGGCTCCCAGCTGCTGCATTGCAGACCACTGGGGAGGAGGCCTGTTCTCATTCTCACTCACTCTCTTTTTTTCTCTGCTTCTTACATAAATGAGGAAGGAAGGAATGTTGTAAAGGGCGGAGAAGATGTTGGGAAAGCTCAGAGAACATGAATTTGAGGGACCAATGACCACTGGTGCCATGGTCCTTGACAAGGAAAATAAAAGGGGGGTCAGGTCTGAAGAGGCATGGCTATAAAATGGTGAGTGACTTCAAACAGCAGGTTTAAAACCACTGGGAGGCAGTCAAAAATGCATTTTCTTTATGCCTGAAGATAATTCTGCCTTTCCAGTAGTATCTTAATCCAGCCATCTAGTCACATCTCAGACAGGGCTAAGGAAGGAAAGGCTTGGGAATGCTAAAGGATTCAGCACATGGAACAGTTACTGACAGAGCCATGATTCTTCTCAAGTTTGGCCTCAAGCATTTGCCTCCACTCTTTAGCCATTTAGCATTGGTCCATGGGAACTTTCACCATAAATATTATCATTAATCTCTTAACCTTGGCAAGTGCCTAACTGTAAATTCCTTAGGAGCAAAGGATTCTGTATGTTTTTAATCTCAATCCTGGTTCTTTGATATCTGTGCCTTGCCAACTTGAAAATATTATAAATCTAATGAATATGATCAGCTGAAAGACCAAGTAAATTTACAAATTAATTAAAAATGAATTGTCATGCCAATGTTGTGGTGTTGTAAATTAAACCTACACTTGCAGTGCCAGCATCCATGTGGGTGCCAGTTCATGGCCCAGTTGCTTTACTTTCAATCCATCTCCCTGCTAACCATCTAGGAAAACAGCAGAAAATGGCTTGAGTCCATGGGCCCCTGTACTCACACGGGAAACCAGGAGGAACCGTCTGGCTCCTGGCTCTGGAGCAGCCCGGCTCAGGTCACTGCAGCTATTTGGAAAGTGAACCAACAGATGGAGGATATTTCCACTCCCCCCTCTCTTTCTCATCCCGCCCCCATGTGTGTGTGTATGTGTGTGTTTCCTTCTTTCTAGAACACTTTCAAATAAAAATAAATCTTTATAAAATAAAATGAATTGTCACCAAGGGAAGCAATGAAAATTACTCAGGTTGAACTTAAAGAATTCAGAACTGGAATTCTGGACCTGATTCCAATCATGATCACCGGGATGGGCATTTGGCTGAATAGTTAACACACTTGTTGGGACACTTCCATCCCATATTGGAGTGTTTGGACCAACTCCCATCCCTACTGCTTGCTGCCTGTAGCAGCCTGCTAATGCAGATCCTGGGATGACTCAAGCAGTTGGGTTTTTGCTACCCACTGAGACATGGATTGAGTTCTTGAACCCCCTACAGGCCTTAGCTGACCCCATAACCTCTCCACTGGTTGGTTTCCTGACAAGCCCACAAGTTACAACAGGAATAAATAGTAAAGACTCTCATATAGGGCGTGAATTTGTATTAGTCAGGAGAAACAACCAACAGGATAGAGATGCAGATGAAGATTAGTTCTGGCAGAGACTTCACATGATCACATAGACTAAAAACTCCCACAATCTGCCCTCAGCAATCTGGAGACCCAGGCGAGCAAGATAGGGCATGACTCAGTCCAAGCCTGAAGATCTGAGAACTGGCCAGCAGTGAGGCTTCCAGTCTCATGCCAAAGGACTGAGAACCAGAGGTCCTGAGCTTCAAGGCCTGGGACCCACTGCATTTCCTTATCTCTCACAATCTTAAGTGGGGCCAAAAGACTAAGCTCCAGCCACAGGAAAAAGTGAGATGACCTTATTTTCTGTTCTCTCCAACCTCTGCCACCATGTCCATGTCCTATCTTTTCCTCTGCCTCCCTCACAAGATCCAGTGGAAGATTCTGAAGATAGTGGAGACACTAGATGGAAGAGACCTGGATTTCTGAATCACTATATGGAAGGCAGCATATATAATGTAAGCAAGAAGGAAATGTGCTGTGATTTTAAGGCACTGAGTTTGCAGGTAGAATATGTGACAGTAGTTAGCAACCTTGGATAATACACATACATTCTAGATGAAGAAGTCCCCATACCTCAGATAATGAATACCTCACATTATTATTTTTTATTTTAATTTTTCATGATAAAGTTCCATAGGCTCAGGGATTCCCGTCCCCACTCTTTTCAATTATCCTCCCCTGCAAATGTTTTCCCCTAGATTTTACAATAGTATAGTCCTTAAGCAATGGTCACAAGTCCAGCATTCTGCTACTTAAGTGTATTATGACATTGTAGGAACAGACAATGGTACAGAGTCCCGCATGCTATTGTCAAGATATATTTAACAGTTTCTAGATGAATACATATACATACATGTTTACTTATATATCTATTGATCGTGTATTTTGACTGAAGGTTTCCTTATATCAGAGAGACCATATGATATTTTCCCATTTGGGATTGGCTTATTTCACTGAGCATAATGGTCTCTTAGTTGGGACAATATTGTTGTAAATGGAAGAAGTCCATTCTTTTTAATGGTTGACTACATAGAGGAGATGTACCTCCATTTCTTTATCCATTTTTCTTTTTAAAATAGCAAAAACATGGAAATACCACCTCACATTCTTTACTAGTAAAAAAAAAATCTATACTAAATCTGTATAGCCCAAGGTGTACAAAGGAGGTCACTGAAGTGGTTTTAGGTAGAATTAAAAATCTTAATTTTATATATATATATATATAGTTTCAGGATTACCTTTTATTGATAGATTCTCAATTATTAAGTGATACAGTTTCCTGTTGAAGTAAGCTTGAAGAAAAATATTAAAATATTTAAACAAAAACACTAACACAATAGTCACTTTGCAGAGGACACTTATGAGTATACATGGAAAAGATACATATGCAGTACATACAACGGCTGATATTTGAGTGACCCTGGATTAAATTATCCATTTATTTATAACACTAGCATTACTTGGATTTTTAAATTTTCTACCCATCAATGTCAGCGGGAATTCCAAAAATTCATGGAATTAAAAATTTATTTTGGTGTAAAAATTATTTGAAATTTCTTATAGTTTTTCATAATCTACACTTCTACACATTTTTTTAAAGATTCCACATTCCTCCACAGTGTGTGTTAAGAATGCACTGGAATTACTAACTTTCATCCATGGCTTCATCCACAGATGCACATTCAATAGAAATCCCCTCCCCTCTCCTAGGAGAAAAACATTCCTGTACAAATTCCAAATGCCTAATTTCTCCTATCCCATCAAGTTGCAACCCTTATTGATAGGAAATAGAAAATGCAGAAATAGAAATAGATTTGCCATGGCATTTGGATTCTGGAGACAATCCTGCTACCAGCACACATTTTCAGCCCACACTTGGTGCAAAGGAACTCCAGGGACGATGAGCATACAATGAACTCAGTGGTGGAAGTTGACCTCTGAATCAAACCCCAAGGGTCCAAAATGATTTCCTGGGGTGAACTTAAATAGACTAAATCAGAGCATCTTCCATAACTCAGATTTCAATTGCAAAGTTGGTCAAAAGTTAACACTTACATTGGCAACATTTGCTACCATCTCACAGCCTTCCACACATGCAGCCTTCTAATATACATCAACTATACACAAATGTCCTGTCAATCTCCAATTACCACAGTAATTATCCCATTGCACCTCTGAGAAGTCGACCCCACTTACGTCAGGGACTCCTCCTCAGTCACAGGAGATGGGAACCCTTGGATATCTCACTGCAAAGACCTTCACTTAAAGAAAGAAAGGAAGGCAAAGAGGAAGGGAAGATAGAAAAGAAAAAAGAAAAGAAAAAAAACCTCTTCAGCCTAGATTTTGGTTCTTGGGTTTTTATGGTTAACATTGCCCAATAAAAGTTTGATTCTATAGTACTTGAGTGTCTTGTCCATGAATGTGCATGTGCACATGTGTACTCAAGTGTTGAAGAGATAGCATATTTGCATAAGCATGTTGAGAGAGGCAATGCACGTGTGCATGAGTTTGTGTCTGCACTTGTACTTCCCTTCTTGAAAGAGACAGTGTGTGTATGCATGTGTGGGTGTGTTTGAGAGTGCATATGTGTATGCACAAGTGTTTTTAAGACTTCAACAGCCAATTCCAGAGTTCATGGCTCTTAACTTCAACTTCAGAAAAGCAGAAATAACTAGAATCACATAGCACCATCTTTTATCAAGAGAAACTTGAAGGAGATAAGCTTTGCTGATTGCCATTGAGAGTTACTGTCAGCAAAATGGCCAAGACAGAAAACCTAATCTCCAGGAGAGGAAGATTGTGTCAGCCACTCATAACCCAAATGCAAAATGGCAGCATAAGTGGCAGCTTCACATGGAACCTACAATTGCAGCACGAACAGAGATCTGATACCCACCCCCGCCCTGCAGGGAGGACTGCGAAGAGACCATCCACATCAAGGGCAGTCCGGCGAGTGGGATTCCCCCTACAGCCTCACCCTGGGCTGGGTTTCTGGAAGAAGACAAAGTCCTCCTGACCTCTCAGGAATGTGGCCTCCACCATGCCACACCTGGCCAGTTCTGCCTCTGCTTCTCTGATGTTAGCAGAGGGTACAGGGGCAGGTACCTAAGCAGAAATTGAAATCTAAATTACTTCAAATTGAAATGAACATGGCTTAAGCAGAATATCAGATAAGAGACTACTGGACCCTGGGTATTTCTCCAGCTCTCTCATCAGCATTACAAAGATTACACTGCAGTTAATTCCCTAAGTACCTCTAATATAGTGGCCTGCCTATCATGATGGCTTCCCTGGACTACTCCCTACCACCAAGATAGCAACAACCCTTCTGCGTTTTTCCCATGAATTCCCTTTGCTTGGTCTAGGGGGAATAGAAGGAGCAGGCAGGGAAAGGAAGGTAGTAACAATGCTTACGAGTGAACAAGTAGAGACATGGAGAAGAAAATGTGTGTTGTAAAGCCAGGTCTCTAGAGGATACTCAAACAGAAATGCATAAAATTGCCTCAATGTGTTCCATGGGTATCTGTAAGGCCAATGGATGCCAGTCATTGCTTTTACTACAATCTGTACAGGAATATTCATTCCACTGGCATTGCAAATGATTAATTTATAAGGAACTTCTGTAATGCAACCTATCATTTGACAAGGTTCTAACATAAAATTATTTTTAAACCTATTTCTTTTGCCTGGGTATCTGATGACATCAAGGAAGTCTGGTTTTTGTATTCAGAAGCTCAGATAGTATCATGGTTCCGCTCAAGTGGGGATTCATCGACTTTCAGAGATAGGAAAGAAATGATGTGATGTCTGAGAACAGCATTGTCATGTAGCACATTAAGCTGCCTCTTGTATCACTGGTATCCCATATCAGAATGCAAGTTCTTCCAGCCTCTCCACCTCCCATCTAACTTTCTGCTAATGCACCTGCAAAGATGACCCAAGTACTTGGGCCCCTGCCCACCCATGTGGGAGATCTAGATGGAGTTTCCCTGATTCTAGTTTCAATGTGTCACAGAAGTAGCTGTTTCATTCATTTGCTATGAATGTTATGCTTTAAGATATGTTATGCTTTAAAATACAGTATCCTAGGCTGACAATTTTTTGCTTTTGGAATCTGGAATATGTCGCTACATTCTCTTCTGGGCTATGGAGGTTCTTATGAGAGGCCTTCTGTGAATTTTTTTTTTTAAAGATTTATTTATTTTATTGGAAAGGCAGATGTACAGAGAGGAGGAGAGACAGAGAGGAAGATCTTCCATCCAATAGTTCACTCCCCAAGTGACCACAACGGTCGGTGTTGTGCCAATCCGAAGCCAGGATCCAGGAATTTCTTCCAGGTTTCCCACATGGGTGCAGGGTCCCAAGGCTTTGGGCCGTCTCAACTGCTTTCCCAGGCCACAAGCAGGGAGCTGGATAGAAACTGGAGCTGCTGGAATTTGAACCGGTGCTCAGATGGGTGCATTTACTGACAGGACCTTAACCATCACGCTATCGCGCCGGGCCCACCTTCTGTAAATTTAAATGCCATTCTTTCATATGTCTTTTATTTTTTTTCACGTGCACATTTAAGGATCTCTTCCTTATGTTCGATTGGAGAAAGCTTGATGACCATGTGTCTTGGTGAAGATTGCTTTCGGTCAAGCCTGTTGGGAGTTCTGTGCCTCTCCTGGATGTTATTTCCTAATTCTTTCTTTAGATTGAGGAAATTTTTCATTTATTATTTCATTAAATACATTTCTAAACCAGTTTCTCTTTCTGCACTTTCTGGGACTCCCATAACTCTTTTTCTTTTCTTTCTTTGTTTTAGCTTAGATATTTGAAATACAACTTTATTCTGATTCTAAATGAAAAGGAATGGGAATGACAGTAACAAACAATATTTCTCCATTGAATATTGTGATGTGACTGTTAGCAGTCCTGTTTTGGAAACTTGAGAAGAAAAACCACTGCATTCCCAACAGCTAAACATGCAGGTCCAACAGACGAGGGTGTTAACTGCCACATTCACTCCAAGCCCATTCATCTCCAGCATCCCACAGATGACGTGCATGTTCTACTTAGCTAGACAAGAAGATTGCCCACTCGCCCCTTTGACATCACAGGACAGTTGTCTACAAAACTAGACTTCTGACACCAGGCTCCAGCTTTGCTTCCTCACAGGTCGTCATCCTCATCCGGGAGTGTATTTGTCTGAGCACTCTCAAGGTTGTGCTCATACTGCGCTGCCAATGCCGGGTCTATCACCACCTCTGGCGGGGCGAGAGCAGGCATGGCAACAAATTCCAGGTTGGGGTCTCCAATGAGCTTCCTAGCAAGCCAGAGGGCTTCTCAAAGTTGTAGTTCCTTTTGGCAGAAATGTCATAGCACTGGAGATTTTTCTTTCAGTGGAAGACAATGCATTTTGCCTTCACTTTCCTGTCCTTGATATCCACCTTGTTGCCACACAGCACAATGGGGATGTTCTCACACACTCACACCAGTTCTCTGTGCCAGTTGGGCACGTTCTTATAGGTCACTCTGGATGTCACATCAAACATGATGATGGCACAATGGGCTTTGATGTAGTAGCCGTCCCGTAGGCCGCCGAACTTCTCCTGGCCAGCTGTGTCCCACACGTTGAACTTGATGGTTCCCCGGTTGGTGTGGAACACGAGAGGGTGCACCTCGACGCCCAGCGAGGCTACATACCTTTTCTCGAACTTGCTGGTCAGGTGGCACTTCATGAAGGTCGTCTTCCCAATGCCGCTGTCACCGACCAGCACCAGTTTGAACTGCAATTATGGCTCTCCCTGAGCGGCCATCACGGCGTTATCTTCCAGAAGTGTCTCAACTCCCGCAACTCTTATATTTGGCCTTTCAATAGTGTCTTTCAATTCTTGAATGTTTTTTATAGCTTGACCCAGCTCTGCTTCCAGTTTTTTGTTTATTTACCCTTGGTGACAATAAATATCTTCAAATTCAGAGATTCTGCTAGCAAAGCTTTCCTTTGTCTTTGAAAAGAAAATAAAATTCTTCCACAGTTAAGAAAAGGTAAAAGAATATGCCTCTTCCAAACCTGCCCCATAAAGGATACTTAATGATGTTCTCTTGACAGAGAAGAGGAATAGCACCCACCAAAATCAAAGGCAAAAATAACAGAAGACTAAATCAACGAATAACCCATCGCTAAAATGATGGGACCAAATTATCACCCATTTATATTAACCCTGAATGTAAATGGATTAAATTCATCAACCAAGTGTCATAAATTAGTAGACTGGATTAAAAACACAAAATCCATCTGTTTGTTACCTACAGGAGACATATCTCACCAACAAAGATCAGCAGAAACTATATCTCATGGATTCTGATGTTTTTGTTTTTCTTTTCATTTCTTCAAAACAGTTTTTCTCCTTATATTAAATTCTTCGATGATTCCTAGGTCATGCAGCAGCATCATTTTCTTCAAGAAGGTTCTTGATTTTCTTTTTTATTTCTTTAATAGTACAGTAGTCATTCAGTAGCATGTTATTTAACTTCATGGCACTGTTAATTTCTTTTTTTCTTCCTGTTGTTGATTTTGTTTTGTGGCTTTTCATTTAGGATGTGTACAGTAACTGTATAATGGAGACTATCATACCCAGCACCATGTTATTTAACGTCATGGCACTGTGAATTTCTATTTTTCTTCCTGTTGTTGATTTTGTATTATGGCTTTTCATTTAAGATGATACATAGTAACTGTGTAATGGAGATTATTATATCCAGATGTGAGGACACAATGCGATATGCATCTCTACTTCCAGATCAAAGATGGATTCCCAATGAATTGTTTACTATATCTTGACAATAGGATGTGGGATTTTCTGCCATTGTCCATGCTCACAATGTTGGACACATGACTGTTAATGCAGTACTATACTATAGTAACAATGTAGGGAAACTTGGTATGGAAGATGAGACTTTGGAAAAGGGTAAGGAAAATCCCAGGACATATGGAACTGTATCATAAAATTATAATAATAATAAATAAGAAGTAAAATAAACAAATAAATATTCTTCATGAAATGACTTATATTACTTATTTTGAAAATCAGAGTTACAGAGAGATCTCAGATGGCCACAAAAGCCAGGACTGAGCCAGGCCAACGCCAGAAGCTTCTTCTGGGCCTCCAGCATGGAGCAAGGGCCCAAGTACTTAGGCCATCCTCTGCTGCAGGAAGCTAGATCAGAAGAATTAGAAGCCAGGTCTTGAATCGGCACCATATGGATGCCAGCACCACAGGTGGTGGCTTAACCCGCTACACCACAAGAACAACCCTGCTACATATTTGTTTAAAGAAGTGACTTTTATAAGATAAAGCTAATGGGAGGGACTCTGCACGTATCTCATAGACTGAGGAATTGGCCCAGGGTTATCTGTCTGGGTGACAGGTAAATAAGGTTCACTGTTCTATCCTTATGTCTATTCTTAAGAGTATGTGAAATGTTCCATAGTAAAAAGTTTAAGAAAAATACTTCATGGGCCTGGCGCAGTGGCCTAGCGGCTAGAGTCCTTGCCTTGAATGCGCCAGGATCCCATGTGGGCACCGGTTCTAATTCCAGCAGCTCCACTTCCCTTCCAGCTCCCTGCTTATGGCCTGGGAAAGCAGTCAAGGACGGCCCAAAGCTTTGGGACTCTGCTCCCGTGTGGGAGACCAGGAAGACGCTCCTGGCTTCGGCCTGGCTCAGCAGTTCTGCCCTGGATGTTGCAGGCATTTGGAAAATGAACCAGTGGATGAAGGGGGTCTTCATCTCTCCCCTTCTCTTTCTCTTCCAAATAAATAAACTTTAAAAATTGAATTGGGAAACAGCTCTAAAAAGACATTTCTCGAAGGAAGCCATACACATAGCCAAAAAGCACATGAAAAAAAAAAAAAAACACCTCAACATCACTAATCCTCAGGGAAATGCAAACTGAACTCACAATGAGCCATTATGCTGCTCCAGTTACACCAGGATTACAAAAAGACAAATAATAAACACTGTGTGGGAAAAAGGGGCAACTGCTGGTGAGTATAAATTAGTATAGCCAGGGGAATCAAGATGGCGGAATAGGGTAAGGACATGTTTAAACGGACGGAGAAGCATTTAACCAGAATAAAGCAGAGAGGACATATTTCAGGAAATATGAAAGGACAGAACAATAGCAGAGGGGTACCTGGAGACTGACAGACACAGGAAAGTAGAGGGCACAGCAGTGTGGTGTTGCAGTGAATGATATTCCAGCACGGCGATCTAAACTCCACCAGCAGCCAGAACTCCACCAGCAACCAGGTGGGAAGGGACTTTCACTGGGAGCTTGGGAGATGAACCCAGACGGGGAACTGTCTGTCCTGCTGGTCCATTTGATTTGACCAGGAGCAGAGACAGAGCAGCAGGTCCCAGGCGGGCAGTGCAAGAACAGCAAGGATTTCATAGCCCAGTCAGCCCCCTAGAGCTGAATTGGGCGCCATTTTGCCTAAGGAGGAAAGGGCAAGGGAAAGGACTGAGCATGCTCTGAGAGGGAGTGAGCTCATTTCTGACTCGGTGAACTGCAACGACGTGGCATTATACGGGTTCCATCCAGGGCAGGTCTGGGTAACCCTCGGATCTGTCAGCCAGCAGATCAAGAACTGTTGAGGTAGCACGGGGGGCGCCATTTGCGCACTGTGACAAAAGCTTTGGGACTGCAGGGGGCAACAGTGAACTGCACATGGGCTGAGCTCGCAAGAACTCGCTGACGTCCCGCAGGAAAATAATACCGACTGTGGCATCGTACCGGTCAAAACAGGTCCGTGTGGCACCCAGACCTAGCATCCAACAAGTTCCGACAACATCAGCGCCACCAACAACCTAACTAGATAGGACACCTGGTGTCTCTTTAATCCTGGAACCCACTCCAACCAGAAGAGGGAGACAGGTTGCAGAGACAACAGTGCAGCCTCAGCATGGTATCACAGGAGGTGGAGAGTGGTTAGCCAAGAGCTGGGCTGTGGAGACCACGGTGGATATCTGACATAAGAAGCCAGACCTGGAACTCACTGGAGGTTGTGACACAAGTGGCTGCAAGCAAAAAGTTGTGTACCAACTGCAATAAGTAAAATCGCATTGTAGACCTGTGGGTGACACAGCTTAGAAACCTGCCCCAAGAAGAAGACTCTGCTAACCAGAAGTACAATGATCAAGAGCAAAAGAAGAGACAAAGGCACAATGAATATTACTGAAAACTCCCCTGCAAAGTAGCAAAACCCTATGCCAACCTCAGAGTTAACTGAGGAAGACATTGAGAAAATGGGGGACACAGAATCCATAAGACTCATTTTAAAGATTCTGCTCAAAAATGAGAAGTTAATGCAAGAGTTCAAAGAATTTAAGGAAGCAGTAAAGGAAATCCAGGCTGGTATATCAGAAATTAAGAACACAATAGAGCAAATTACAAGTACAGTGGAAAGTCTCCAAAATAGAATGAAGCAAGCAGAAGAAAAAATCTCAGAATTGGCAGATATCTCCTGTCACCAGGGGGAAGCAAACAAAAAGCTGGAAGCAGAGCTGGATCAGGCCAAAAAAAGTATTCAAGAATTGAAAGACACTATTAAGAGGCCAAATATAAGAGTTATGGGAGTCCCGGAAGGTGCAGAAAGAGAAGCTGAGTTTGCAAATGTATTTAATGAAATAATCAAGGAAAATTTCCCTAATCTGGAGAAAGAATTGGGAAACAAGATCCAGGAGGGACACAGAACTCCCAACAGGCTTGATCTAAAGTGATCTTCCCCACGACATATGATCATCAAGCTCTCTTCAATTGAACATAAGGAAAAGATCCTTAAATGTGCACGTGAAAAACATCAATTGACATATAAAGGAAAGCCAATTAAGCTCACAGGAGATCTCTCACAGGAAACTCTACAGGCAAGAAGAGAATGGAGTGACATATTCCAGATTCTAAAAGAAAAAAATTGTCGGCCTAGGATAACATACCCTGCAAAGCTTTCTTTCATCTTTGAAAATGAAATAAAATTCTTCCAGAGTAAAGAAAAGCTAAAAGAATTTGCCTCTTCCAAACCTGCTCTAGAAATGATACTTCAAGATGTTCTCTTGACAGAGAAGAGGAATAGCACCTACCAAAACCAAAGGCAAACGGGAAGAACATCCCAGTAAAATGACAACAGAAGACTAAATCAATGAACAACCCATTCCTAAAATGACAGGACCAAAGTACCACCCATACATATTAAACTCTGAATGTAAATGGCTTAAGCTCAATCAAACATCATAGATTAGTAGACTGGATTAAAAAACAAAACCCATCTGTTTATTGTTGGGAGGAGACACACTCCAACAAAGATCAGCGGAAACTATATCACATGGGTTTTGTTGTTTTCTGTTGGTTTCATCTCTTCAAAAAACTTTCTTCTGATTAAATCATTCAATGACTCGTAGATCATGCAGTGGCATCATTTTCCTCAAGAAGGTTCTTGATTTTCACTTCTTCAGCTACACGTTGGACATTTAAAAGCATGTTGTTTAACTTCTTGGTGTCGTTAATTTCTTTTTTCTTCCGGAAGTTGATTTTGTTTTGTGGCTCTTCATTTAAGGGAAGGTAAAGTAGTTGTGTAATGGAGACTGTCATATCTAGTAACATGTCATTTAACTTCATGGCATTGTAAATTTCTATTTTTCTTTCTATTGTTGATTTTGTATCATGACTTTTCATTTAAGGGAATGTACAGTAGTTATGTAATGGAGACTAACAACCAGATGTGAGGATGCAGTGTGGTCGGCATCTCTGTTTCCAGACAAAGATGGACTTACACTGAAACTGTTTATATTATATTTTGACAATAGGATTCTGGACTCTCTGCCATTGTCCATGCCCGCAATGATGAACATATGACTGAGTATGAAGAACTATATGTTAATAATGATATAAAGGAACGGGGGAGAGGGAATTGGGGAGGGGATAAGGGAATATGGAACTGTATCGTAAAATGATAGCAATAATAATAAAATGTGAAAAATTAGAAAAAAATTAGTATAGCCATAGGAAAGAACATGGAGGGTATCCAAAGCACTATAAAACCATGACGGGGTTGTGGCACAGCACATTAATCAGCCACTTGTACAGCCTGCATCTCATATCAAAGGACCTGGAATTGAGTCCTGGCTCTGCTTCTGGCTCAGCCTCCTGTTAATGCATTTCCTGAGAGTTAGCAGATGATGGCTCAAGTGCTTGAGTCCTTGCCATTCGTGATGGTGACCCCCTGGCTACTTTGTAAAAATCCAGGGGGAGTAAGGGCTGGCATTGAGGCATGCATGCAATACACCAGCATCCCAATTGCGTACCAGTTCATGTCCCACCTGCTCCCTTCTGACACACCTTTGGCTAAAGACCTGGGAAAAGCAGCAGAAAATGGCCTTTCCACCCATGTGGGAGACGTAAAGAAGCTCCTGGTTCATGGCTCCTGGCTCCTAGCTTCAGACTGACCTAGTCCCAGCTATTGCAGTCATTTGGGAAGCAAGCCAACTGATGAAAAATAACTCCATATCTCCCTCTCTCTCTCTGTCTCTCTCTCTGTGTAACTCTGCCTTTCAAATAAATAAAAGGAATTTAAGGGAGTAAACTAACAGATAATCTGTCTCTCGCCCTCTCTGCCTTCCAAATCAATACAATAAAATAAACACTTAGGGGAAAAAAACAGCAAAAACTGAACCATAACATGACCAAATATGACCTAACAATCCCACTACGAGTATATACACATGTACCCAAAATTAAATCAGTCCTTGAAAGAGACACCAGAGCTCTCATGTTTAGTGCAGCACTATTCACAAGAGTGATGAGATAGAAAAAGCTGAGAACCCATCCACTAATAAATAAGGAAAATATGGTACATCTATACAATGGAATACTATTTGACCATTAAAAATAATGAAATCTGGTCATTTGCAAGAAATGAAACTGGAAGCCATCATTGACTTACATTAAGTGAAACAAGCCAAAAATAGAAAGCCAAGTACTACGTGTTTTCACTCAACATACATTTTTTTTTAAAGATTTATTTTTATTATTTTTTCATTGGAAAGGCGGATATACAGAGAGGAGAGACAGAGAGGAAGATCTTCCGTCCAATGATTCACTCCCCAAGTGAGCGCAACGGGCCGATACTATGCCGATCCAAAGCCAGGAGCCTCTTCCGGGTCTCCCACACGGGTGCAGGGTCCCAAAGCTTTGGGCTGTCCTCGACTGCCTTCCCAGGCCACAGGCAGGGAGCTGGAAGGGAAGCGGGGCTGCCGGGACCAGAACCGGCGCCCATATGGGATCCCGGGCGTGCAAGGCGAGGACCTTTAACCACTTGCGCCACCGCGCCGGGCCCAACATACATTTTTTTTAAAGTTATCTCATAGAAGTTAAAATGTGTACTTATGCTAAAATGTATACAGATAAGAGGCTGGAAGAGAAGTGGAGAGGTGGGTTGAGGAAATTTGATTGGTATATATTCAGTAATATTGGCTAGAAGTAAGAAGTTCTAGACTTCTAAAGCACAGTAGCGTGATGATACATAACATTCATATACTTTATATTATGTATCAAGAAGAAAAGAATGAGAAAATGAATATTTTTACTACAAAGAAATATGAAAAGCTTGAGGAGACAGCTATATTCACCCTGGCTATAGATTATTTAATGTGCACATGTATAAAAAAATCACATGGCATCCCATAAATATGTATAATTTTGTCTAGTAATATTGTTATTACATGAATTAATAAATAAAATACACACTGCAGAATGCTTGGCCATTCTGAGAAATGCTTCCCTGCTCAGGCCTAAGCAGATCTCCAGTGCCCAACAGCCTGCTATGCTACTCATAGAGAACCACCAACACATGGTTTTCCTTACCCATCCTCCCCTCTGCAGTGGTGAAGAAGAACCTCAATATACCACCTAAATGACCTTAGAGGACAGAAAGGAACTTCAAGGAGTTATTCTAGAAATACAGTGGGTATAACTCAAACCTCACTATTACAAAGCATCAAGTTTTAAGTGGATTCAAAAAGAGAAGTGGCTTTTCTTATTGCCTTGTGCTAAGGCAACATCAGATGATCAATGTTAATACATTACTATTTTTGTAAGTCAAAACTAACCAAATATCAATGATTTCAGATGGTTCAGTTCAATGTATTTGCTGTTACTCATATATTTCTCACTTTGAAATGCAAGCAGCCTATGCCACTTACAGTTATTTATCTGACTCCTTGCTGGATACCTGTTGTCCATACTAGACTGAATCATCAGGGATACAGGGATGTCCTTTGCATGGTAGTCACTACTAGTACCCAGCAGTCAGGACTCAATACCTAGTGCTGATGACCCCGGAAATCTTGGAATATGAACCAGGTCTTACTTCAGCCAGGTTTAGCTGCTAACCTAGCCTAACAACAATTATTTTGGCCCATCAAGTCTCACATTTTTGTTTCTGTAAATAGTTCAGTGATAAAACACTTATTTCAAAGTTACCTCAAGTGGTATTTGTACAGCTCCATCTAAGCTTCTTTGTGTATTCTATATTTATACAGGATGATGGAACATCAGGTCACACTATACAATAGCAGGTCACAGTATATAATTTATTTTCCAAAAATTAGACAACCTTCTGCTCCCAGGACAGGATATAAAGTCAAAAATTAACTGAGTAAATAACCTCACATCATTTCCTAATATCCACTATCCTCACTACCTCACTGCTTTTATGCAACTCTTAGGTAGCATTTGGTAAGGAAAGCATAGCTCCTGTCCTCAAGAAAGTCACAATGGACTAGAAAGAGACAACTGCACCTCTTCAGTGTGGTGTGCTTTATGGGACAAAAGCAATGGGACACATAGAAAGATGTTCACTGTGCAGCAGAGTCAGAGAAGGCATCACTGAGGAGGTGACTTTGTGAGGCAGGCTTTGAATCACTAAAAACAGCTTTCCCAGCAAAGAAAGAAGGAAGAATATTGCAAAGATATAGCAAGCCACGAACACGGCAGACTGGAGGACTTCAAGCATTTCAGAGTGATCAATGTGTTAAGATGCGTCAAGGAGGATGGAGGGAAAGGCAGTGAGGGTGGAGAATAGAGGACGGGAGCAGTCCACAAAGACTTCTGCAGGTAACACAAAGGGTTGCACTCTACCTTCTAGGCAACAATGAACACCAGCCTAAATTGTTATATTAGGCTGAGCAGGGGCCTAGAGCGATAAAAAAACAGAAAGCTGAGCCCAGCTCTGCTATTTGGTGAGCCATTATAAACAAGAAGAAAACTGTGATAAATTTTGAAAAATAGAAAAAAATATAAACTTTCTGTTGTCTTACATGTAATATCTCAATAGGTTGAAAACCAGCAGGACACTGTAACACTCAGCGCTACTGCTTAGAAGTAAGATTCTGGAGACACACTCAGTGAATCACCCTGGACCAGTTAACTGGCCTCTCTGACACCTCAGTTTCTATAGATACAAAATAGGGTGGATAGGAGCTCCAAAAACTCCCCAAGTTGGTGGTAAGAATTGAGTTAATTCATGTGAAGCTTCTGGAACACAGCTGATGAACTGTTCAGTGTTTAATAAACATAGCTACTAATACAATTTTTCAAAGCCACACTAGCTCTAGGGAAAACAAAAACAAAAGCCACAAGATTTGTTTAAAAAAAAAAAAAAAAACCCTGACACCTACCTTCTAGACTCCAAGAGAGATCTTCTGAGAATTGCTGTCAAATGTGATTGTGTCTTACCAAATCAAACCAAATGGCATGCATGAGCTCCTTCATTAGAGCATGACAAATATCAGTTCTCTAAAGTTACAGGTCATGGCAGAAATCATCGGATCTACTGACATCCCCTCTTTTCAACCAGAAAATGAGATTTAACCTGTATCTTGTGGGTTTCACAATTCTGTTTTTTAAAACGATGGCTGATGGCTCATGTGACTGCACTATTTTTGCTCTCTGAGGTTGTTATATTAGCTTTGTCTTACAGTATGAAACCAACACTGAATCAGCAAACAACTACACTAGCACTTCCTTTTTAGGTTAGTTAAAGCTGATCTCCGCTAACTCCTAGCCATTAACACACAATAGCAGGGAGAAGCAGCTGCCAACAATCTCACCCTCTTAAAAGAATAATTGAAATAATAAAAGGGTATATTTTTATCACTTATGCTTTCTTGATGGCTAACTCATATTCTGATTAATCTAAAAGTTAATATATATCTAATCCTCAGTAAATACACAATCAGAATCAGCCAAAAAGGTATCACACCATTATCGAAAAGAGGCTCAGGACACTCTACAACTGAGACTGCCTGGACCTGGGACTTTCAGCTCTGCCCCACTTTGCTGAGACCTTTAGCCAGCTACTCAAACTCCCTGTTCTTCTGCTTTCTCATCCATAAAATGGGAATAATAAACTTAGCAATTAATACGATTAGTATCTACCACCAACAGTTACAAGATTCAGTTAATACTTACAAAGTACATTAAGACCATGCCTGGCACATTGATCACCACTGGAAAGACAACAGACTATGTGGTATCCAGCAAATGCCAATCTAGGCTACATACTGTTTTGAGTTAGATGCCAGAAAACCACATATATGCAAGACAGGTACCCACACCTTCCTCCCTGTTCTGAAAAGTGCCCTGCTCACACCAGCAGGAAGCAGCCATTCTCACCACCAGAGAGGAGCGGAGGCCGGGAGAGAGCCACACACACCAACCCTGTGACACTAACCCTCATCTTCTGAGCTACTTTCCCACCACTAACTGCTCTTCTCACTTACTGTGTTTTTATAATTGTCCAAAGTGCTACTCTTTGCCTTCGGAGGCCAAGAACTCTAAGGTCACCCACCTCCGTTTGGATCTCCCACATGGGATGGAAGAAGCCCAAATCCTGCCTTGCAGGATCCAAGGGCAGTGAAACTACAACCAGGAGCACTGAGTGGTCTGCAGAAACAGAACAGTAAACTTCCTTTGGGACCAGGGAGAGGAGCTTTCTCTAGTCCTTGCCTGGTTCCGACTTTGGGTCTCCCACCCTCTCTTGTAATGACCATCAGGGTCGCTCCAGAAACCCCTCAAAACAAACTAACAAATAAACAAATAAACAAAAAAAACCACTTAGAATAGATAGAGAACAGCAAGGAAAGCTTAGAAATGGACAGGAAACGGTCAGCGGGGATGCACTTATAACTCACTGGGTGGGACACAAAGATTAGTTACTCCTCACTAGGGCATTGAACATTTCTCTGCACACCCCTCCTAAAACTGTTCACCTAAACTGTTGACATATGTCTTGTTAGAGTTATAGAGTTAGACTACCCAAAAAACAGCCAGGTTCTGCAAAATCATGCTTCAATGTTACAAACTGCTAAATACTAAAATTAAAATAGACATGAGAGAGCTGAATAGTAATCTATAGTCATTTTAAGGTGTATAGAACCCAGTTGTATATAAACTAATAACTGAAATGTCAATGTAGAAGTCACAGGATGTGGTTCAGAACTTGCATTCTTTTTTTTTCTCTCTTTTAACATGTTGGTTACTCAATACCATGTCAACTAATTCCATAATGTTATAAATTGTTACTGATGTAATGCTGGGGCTTTTCATTGATTGGCATGATACTCTGTCAGCTCTACCATCAGACCAGAGATGGTCTCCCCAAGAAACTGCTGAACTTATCTGGACAGTAAGATACTGGACTTTATGCTTGGTAGATCCTTGCAATGAAAGAAACTCAACTGAATTTTAACTGTGGTAATGCAATAAGGTACAGCAATCCACCATGGGGGGGGGGGGAGGAATCCCAGTGCCTATAAAACTGTGTCACATATGCAATGTAATCAATTAAAAAAAAAAGTGCTACTCTTGGTCCATCCTAGAATAAGCTTTCAGTTTGAACGGTGGGTTGACAAACTTCCATCTGAAGGCTTCCACAAGTATGCTAACTACTGAATAAAAGGTCTACATTTTCTCTGTGTTAATCTGTCTTTCTGGTGGTCTAAGTTCCATGATTCCAGCCAGAAAAACTAAGCTGGACAGGGGAAAAAATAATGATTATTGCTTTTCCGCACTTCCATACTATAGGCACATTTATTAAAATAAAACAAAAAGTTTTAAAAAGTTCCCAAAGCCCTTCCCTCCCTAAGCCTAGAAACCAGTCTTGATTATCACTATGAAAATGTGTGTCCAAGCATGACACAGAAATGACAACAAGTATAATGCTTCCCTCTGGCTCTATTTTTATGACAGATAGTTTCATGCTTTTAAAAATATCTTCTAGTCTTCTAAGCCAAACTGACAGGAGAGTGCAGAGTTCTCTCATATGTTTGCCTGTACATGGCCTTGCAGAGGGGATATTTTCTCCAACGTAAATGAAGAAAATGAAATTCAGAGTCTTAGCAAATGGCCAATATGTGTCACTGAGAGTAAGCAACAGAAAAGGATTCAGAGGAGATCCACTGGCCACTGCCTCCTTCTATAGTAGCACAAAATGAACAAAATGAACCGATGGCTCCAAATTTATTTCTCTAACCCCAACTTCTCCCATGTGTCCTTATTCTTAATATATCACTAATTTGTTTCCTTTATACCTCTTTAGCCACATACAAAATAAATCGGCCACACTCCCCTTCAACTTATATTTCATTTGATTAAATGGACCATCCTTGACTGTTTTCCCAGGCCACAAGCAGGAGCTAGATGGGAAGTGGAGCAGCCAGAATATGAACTGGCACCCATTCAACAGCCATTTATGCATATTTACCACTGATTGAGAACCTGATAAGTGATACCTTCATCTACTTTGTGAAACTTATCAATTCAAGAGGGACACTGATAATTTATTAATAATATATTAAAATACAGATAAGCACACAAAGTAAAGGTGTAACAAGATTATTGTGGAGGGAAATCTAATCTAATCTGGAAGATAAGGGCAGATGTGCTGAGGAAATAATAGTGAAGCTGAAAACATGAAGGGTAGGTCTTCCAGTCCAAAATGGAAATACATGTATGCCCGACAGAGGGAGTGGCTACTGCACGTGCTCTAAGAAGAAAAGGCACTGAAGCCCAGGGCAGTAGCCTAGTGACTGAAGTCCTCACCTTGCATGTACCAGGATCCCATATGGGCACCAATTCATATCCCGGCAGCTCCACTTCCCATCCAGCTCCCTGCTTGTGGCCTGGCAAAGCAGTCGAGCACGGCCCAAAGCCTAGGGACCCTGCACCCATGTGTGGGAGACCTAGAAGAAGCTCCTGGCTCCTGGCTTTAGATCAGCTCAGCTCCAGCTGCTGCAGTCACTTGGGAAGTGAACCAACAGACAGAAGACTTCTCTCTTTGTCTCTCCTCTCTCTGTAAATCTTTTAACAAAAATAATAAATCTTTCAGAATGAGAAGCACTGGTATCTTCAAGCAACAGAACGACTGTTGGGTGTCGGGGTAGGGTTTTGGGAAGGGAGGAGAGTGAAGAACAAGGAACAGCAGATCAGCATAAACCGGAGGGCAGGTGTCCTACAGCCATGCTGAGAACTGCTGAGATTTGAATTGGGGAAAATGGGTTCTTGCAAGGTTTCAGGCCAGGTAGGGACATGATCCCATGTGTTTGTAAAAGACCACCTCGAGGGTAGGCATTTAGCCTAGTGGTTAAGATATCCTCATCCTCCATCAGAGAACTGTGTTCAACTGCAGCTGTGGTTTCCACTTTCAGCTTCCTTTTACTGAAGACCCCATGAAGTAGCAGTGATGGTTCAACTAACAAAGTCAACAAGGTCCCTGCTACTCCACTGGGAGACCTGAATCGAGTTCCTGATTCCCAGTTTCAGCCCAGCCCAGCCCCGACTTCCTTGGGCATTTAGAAAGTAAACCAACAGGTAGGAACTTTTGTCTCTCCTTCTCTCTCTCATCCTCCCTCTTTCTCATGTATTAACTCAAAAAACTAAACAAATAAATAATAGATCTGTGCATCTGTCATGTGAACCAGGCTGAAGAGGGGGTAAGAATATCAAGAGAAGTTCTTCAGGATGTGGCAGAGATTGCTAATTCTCTACCCAAAACATCCATTCCACTAATAGTGAAAGAGAATAGAAAAGTATTTGTCAGCTCATTTTGAAGTTAGGTGTGACCACGTGGCTAAATTCTGGTCAGTGAAACGCAGGCTGAGGTCTTGAATGGAACATAGAGAAAGCTATCAAAGGCTGTTGACTCAGGTAGGAGAAGACCCTCCTTGCTTTTTCTGTCCTCTTCCTGTTTCTAACAATTAATTTACACAAGATAGCTGGAGCTCCAGCATGCCAGTTTAGGTCAAAAAAATTTTTTTAAAGATTTATTTTTATTATTTTTTTATTGGAAAGGTGGATATACAGAGAGGAGAGACAGGGAGGAAGATCTTCCGTCTGATGATTCACTCCCCAAGTGAGCGCAACGGCCGATGCTATGCCGATCCAAAGCCAGGAGATTCTTCCAGGTCTCCCACGCGGGTGCAGGGTCCCAAGGCTTTGGGCCATCCTCTGCTGCTTTCCCGGGCCACAGGCAGGGAGCTGGAAGGGAAGCAGGGCTGCCGGGATCCCTGGGCGTGCAAGGCGAGGACCTTAACCACTTGTGCCACCGCGCCGGGCCCAGTTTGGGTCAAAATTAAAGAAACAAAGTGGTTGGGGTAAGGGAAGAAAGATTCAGAATCACCATCTTGGATCTACCCATTCATACCAGTTCTGGACAAGCCTGCCTCCAGCCTTTTTGTACACACCTCACTCCAATCCCACAGGGAGAGAAAAATTTGGTTTTAAATTACTACGGTTCAGAGATTTTATGCAACAGACAGCCTGAGTCCTAGTGCAGAAAGCACTGCATTCAGCCAACAAGAGGGAGTGGCAGCCTGGATCATGGTAGTGAAAGAAATGGGAGGAAATGGCAAGACTGAGATGTATTCAGATGGAAGAACCAGCAGAATCTCTTAAGAATACACACAGAACTCCAAAGAACAGCCACTTTGGAGAGAAACAGAGACAGGACCGTGCTTGAAAAAGAAGTAAGAAGGAACAGAAAAAAAGGAAGCAGGAACATCACAGAGTTCACACCAACAGACAGGTGTCAATTCTGCACAGTACTAACCTCAAAGAGGCCGGCAGAGCTCTTCCAGGTGGGGTTGCAACAGCAAGAACGCAAGATCTGAGTGGAGGCTCACAGACAAGTGAGGAGAAGGTGGAGGGTGGAGAGCAAAGTCTGGCAAGGCTTTTTGTCCATGTTTGTAGCTTTTAAGGTTTACTAAAATAAAATATTAGCTAACAATAGGTGAGAAATAGAGTTATTAGGAGTTACAGCTTTGAAAAGCATGAGAGAGTGAAACACAGTAATTTTTAAAGCATCAGAAAGCTACCAGACTTGAAGCATGCTCCTAAAATTTCATTTTCAATAACAGAATTTTCAATGAACAGAAGCAAAACAAGGCAAATAGGAAGCAGGCTACAGAAGAGCCACTAGTTTGCTCTTTATCGTCAACATTTGAAAAAAATATTTTAGGAAAAGAGGAGCAGCTACATACACTTGATTTTTCTTGTCTGTGGCTCCACTTGGAGAGAGAAAGGTCAGAGAGAGGTAGTGGAGGGGTCTCCAGCTGGGAGAGGAAAGGAAAAACCATTCTCACTCACTGACAGCCCAGGCAGTGGTCACTCAGCTCACAAAGGCAGGGGCTCAGGATGGCAGACAGAGCCATGATTCCAACATACCGTGGCTTATTTGACGGCAGGCAGGTTTCACCACCACAACAGACCTTCTTTCCAACAATTATGTTACACTTTCCATCGCTACTTAAAAATAATATTATTTTCACTAAGCCTAAGCAGTGTCACACAGATGGAACTAGGAATCACTGGGCTGAGTGAGACAATCCAGACACAGAAAGATAAACACCACATGATCTCACATGAATGTGGAAGCGAAAAAGTTGAGCTCATAAATGGGCAGAGAACAGTGGTCACAAGAGGTTGGGGAGGGACAGCAGGTGACAAGGGCAGGAGGCACAATAACTTATTGTATATTCCATAAAGACCTAGAAAAGAGGAATCCAAAGATTCCCAACAGAAAGAAATGATAAATATGTAAGGAGATAGAAACGCTAATGCCCCAGAGTCATATAAGTGAATGAGTACAAGATTTGACACTGGACACTTCTTATCAGAACCAGTGCTTGCTATTTTAGTTAGAAAACTGCTTTTCTTCATGCTGAAGAAGAACATTGCTGGTCATAAGGTGGAGGAATCCACCATGGAATCCACCATGGGGGGGTTAGGGGGAGGGGCTGGGGGAATCCCAGAGCCTATGAGACAGTGTCACATAATGCAATGTAATCAATAAAAAATAACAAAAAAAACCACATTGCTAGTCATGAAATTAAAATAAGCTAACTAAAAATAATTTTGCAAAGACATTGGCAAGAAATAGTCTTTACCTCATGTGAGAACTGGCCAGATGAAAGTGAGGTGAGCTGTTTTGTTTTCCTTAACTCAGCCTGCCTTGGCAACTCAGAGTAAGAGGAACCTGGCTTTCAGTCAGCTCAGGGCCTCCTCGGGCTGGCTGCTCCTTCCCAGCCCTTCGGGGATGTGTTTATGACAGGTGGAGGCCACAGACAACTGTCAGCCCAGACCTAAGAGAACACAGGAAGATGTGGCCCCACCATGTGGTCCAGACACCCAGGGGGATCAGGTGGAGGAAACTGGTCCACAGTAGTCAAAGCTCACCAATGTGAAAGCAAGTCTGAGACAGGGTGTCTGGGGCTTTGGAACAAAAGAACCAGTGTTTCCACTGGAAATAACTATCAGTGACCTCAGGTATTCAAATGAAGAGAAGAGCCGCTGAGAATTCAGAGTCTGCTTACAAAGCCATAACCTAACATCTGGAAGGAGCAATCACAATGAATCACAATTTGGAGGAATAGTTATTCTGGATAAATCCAGATCAACATCCGACACAGGCAGTTGCTTTATAGCCAGAGGAGTTAACAATCATGATGGATTTGGAAAACTCAGGTGCCATGATTAGAAACTCATTTACCATGTGGATCAAGCTCTCTGCAAACACTGGAGAAGACACAGAAAACAACGAACACTCATGACTCCTAACCTTTCTGATTCACTTTGCAGTTGGTCAGTGTGCATCAAACAATTATCACATCCCAGCTGTAGGCAACTACCCAGGTTGCCTTATACCTAGGCAAGTGTTACACTGCTAGGAAAAAAGCAGCCAATAGTTGATGGGCATTCTGGGCCTGGATAATGCCAAATTTGTGTTAACTGTACCAGTGTGCTACCATAGTTGTCTATTGCCTCTAAGTGGCTAAAGTTCTCGTCTTGCAGGGGTCAGGATCCATATAAGAACAGGTTCATATCCTTGCTGCTCCACTTCCCTTCCAGCTCCCTGCTTGTGGCCTAGAAAAGCAGTCAAGCATGGCCCAAAATCTTGGGACCCAGAACCCACGTGGGAAACCCAGAAGAATCTCCTAGCTCCTGGCTTCAGATCAGCTTAGCTCTGGCCAATGGAACCACTTGGGGAATAAACCAGTGGAAGCAAAATCTTTCTGTCTCTCCTTCTATCTGCAAATCTACCTTACCAAAACTAAATAAATAAATCTTAAATATTCATATTTCTCATATATATACCATATATATGTATATTTAAGAAATATGTATATTTAAGATTTATTTATTTATATTTATATATATGAGAAATATATATATATGAGAAATATAAAGAGCATCAGACCAGAACATGCCACCCTGGCACCCCTGGACTGGGCTAGCTGCAGCACCTGCCGGCACATGCAAGGGCCAGGAGTGAGGACAGACCATGCCAAGCAGAGCCATGCTACCCACTGGCATGCATGGGATCCAAGGCTGGAAACAGGCTTGGTGGGGAAACTTGGGGAACTCCCCTGCCTAGGCACAGGTCCTACTGGTGAGCTTGAGAGCCAGAACTGGAAGCAGGCCAGGCCAAGCTGGGCTACCCACAGGCACATGTGTGAGCCAGATCTGGAGGTGGGCCAGATTGGGTCAGTCCACAGCACACACTGACATGAGAGCCCAGACAGGGTGCAGGCCAGGTTGGGTACTGCAGTACCCACCAATTCATGTGAGGGCTGGAGTGGGACAGGCTGGACCAGGCTATAGCACATGCTAGCAAATGGTGAGCCTGGGAATGGGCCATCACAGACTGGAACACAGCATCTGTTGGCACACACAAGACCCGGGGATGGGAACAGGCTTGGTAGGGGAACATTAGGGAATCCCTTGCTGGACTGTAGATCCACTGCTGAGCATGAGAGCTGGCACAGAGGGAGAGCCAGGCTGGGCTAAGCTGCCATACTTGCTGGTGCACACAAGAGACAGAATAGGTGCAGGTCAGTTGGGCTAGGCTGTAGCACATGCTGGCAAGTGGCTTGGCACATAGGGTATGAGTCATGTCAGGCTGACCACAGTACCACTGAAAAGTCCAAGATCAGGTGTTTGGAGTGAGCCTGGTAAGGCATTCCTCTTCTGGGGTGCAGTTCCCACTGGTGAGCATGAGAACTAGGCTAAGGACAAGCTAGTCTGGTCAAGGCAGCAACACTCATCGGCATACGTGTGGACCAGGTCTGGAGGTGTGAGTCAAGCTGAGCTAAGCTGCAGCACCCATGGGTGTGCCCAAGGGACATATTAGATGCAACTGGACTAGGCTATGCTGGCAGCAGATGCTGGCACATGCAAAAAATCAGAACTAGGTGCAGGCCTTGTGGGGGTTATTAGGGATTACCTGTCTAGGCTGCAGCATCCACTGATATGCATGAAAACCAGACCTGTGACAGACTGGGCTAAGCTAGGCCACAGTTCCCATCATTTCATGTGAGTAATACGGATGGGGGTAGAACAGACCAGGCAGCTACATCCACGGGTATGTGGGTATGTGTACTGGCTGGTGCAGCTGACAGACCAAACCTAACCCTGCACTGGCTGCGGCACACAACAATCATGTCTGAGGCCTCTTTAGTTGCTGATACCTGTGCAGGGACAGCATGCCTAGATGCACAAGGGGACAAGAAGCCCAATTCATGTGGGCAAGCAGAGGACATTGAGTGCCTCGTCAGAGGATAGAAAGTAGAACAGGTTGAACAAATCTCCTGGCCAAGCTTTGCAACATGTTCCTGAACCTGTGGATACACTAAGGAGGACTTAGTCAGCCAATAGACCTTGGAAAGATTTTCTCAACCCTGGATGCAATGAAGCTGGCAATATCTCATAACTATCAAAACCACTCAAGTAACATCCTGGAACATTGTTCCTCACATCAGGGTCTTTAAGGTGTCATCAAATGACTGTTCCCCATCTCTGGGTGCTGAAGTAGCTTGACAGCAAAGAGTGGTCCCCTCCCCCACCTTGTAGCAGACACCCTCCTCCATATCTACCCTCTCCACCCTAATCGGAGACTCACATGGGCATGCATTAAATAACATTAAAATTCATTTTATTACATTTATAAAACTTTTATTACATTTATTAAAATTGTATATTTTTTAATGTGCTAAGAAAGCACATTTTGGTGACATAGAAACCTCAAATACCACTGCTGTTTTGGAAAACAGTGTAGCAGCTCCTCAAAAAGTAGAACACTCAGATGATGCCTAGTCCCCACTGAGTACCCTGGCAGCAATGTTTCACCTGTGCTATGGCAACCCACCGGTTCCATCTGATATAACTCCAGTGGGAGAGGCTCTTGGAAGTCTGGTCCAGGAACACTTCACCCTAATTGCCATTTCCCTTTGCTGATTTTTCTTGGTTTCTTTTCTCCACATTCTGATGAGAATCATGAGTACATGTGTCTGATACATTTTATGAGTTCTCCAAGCAAATCATCGAACCTGGAAGTGATCTTGGAGATCTCCCACAACCTTGGCACTGCTGCTGAGTCAAAATGAGAGAGACCTGGTTTAAATCTCAACTTCGACATTTATTAATTGTGAATCAGTTAGCCTGGATTTTCTCTGGGAAAAAATAAAACAGTACAACTGCCTCCAGGAGACTGGGTGAATAATAAATAATTGGCAGACACTCAATAAATATTCTATCCTTTCCTCTTTACACTAACATATGATGGCACTCCCTGTGGTTGTGCAGCACCTAACCTGCACAACTGCAGATGGCCCCATGGCTCATTTCACCCGTTGCTCCCCTCCATGTCTGGGCTGGAGTCATTTCATGCCAGTTTATGAGGGTCAGTTGCGTATAATATTTCCCAGCTTTGTGTTCATTGATGTCAGGTGGACACACAAAATCTAGCCAGACATGGAGCACTTAAACCATGGAAATTGGCAAATACTATAAATCAAGCTTCTTTCTCCTTACTCACTGTTGCTGAACATTTACTAATACCACTGTCCTCTTCACTTAAAAAAATAAATAAATAAAATGAAGATGAGGTTCCTACTAGATGGCTTTTTAAAAATAAGTAAGCTATATGAAAAGATGCTCAATATCACTAGCCATAAGTAAATATTCATCAAAATCTCAATGAGGTTTCATTATAAAATGAGTATAATCAACAAGACAAGTTACTAACAGTCCCTAACGAAGATGAGTAGAGATCAGACAGAACCTTCTTACAACGCATCAAATATCAAAATTGATTTGGAAAAGTCTAGTGGTTCTTCAAAAGGTTAAACACATAGATAATGTCTAGTTCCCCAAATACAAATTCCAAACCCATACCGAAGAGAAATGAAAACACAGGTGTCATTACAAACATGCACACCTGAATGTTCAAAGCAGTTCCACTGACAAGAGCCAAAGGATGGAAACAACCCAATATTCATCAATGGATAAAGAAAATGTAACACAGTCATACAATAGAGTTTTGTTTAGCTATAAAAAGAAGTAAGTGTTGACATATACTATAATGAGCCTCAAAAAATGCAATGTTTAATGAAAGGAAGATTTCCACAAGTCTTTTACTACTCTACACTGTTTCCTGTTTGGGAAGGCAATGAACTTGAATAAATTTATTTGTAATTGAGTAACAACTTGCAATGTTTCTCTGTGAAAAACCACTCACAGTATTTATGAAACGTACTATTTAACCAAACCCACTTTGAAGTTCTTGAGAGTTAACACCTAACTGTAACCTTTCTCAGCTTCTTTCACACAAGGACTCCACAGAAATATTTCCTTTCTGTGGATGCCTTTTTACTGCACAATTCTACGTGACTTAAATGCACAGGAGGATTCCCACCAACTCACAGGTACAAGGAGGAAAAAAACAAAAATTAACAACTGGTTAAAAAAAAAGAAAAGAAAAAAACAGCATTTTCAATAGTCTGACAAACAAATGAACAAAGAAGGGAAGGAGGAAGGAAATGTACGTATACAAGTGGTCAGTGAAGTTACTGTTTAAGGAAGTTCCCCTTTGTGAAAAGTAGCACAATGTGGTTTAACAGACAGTTAGGAAGATAAGACATCTTCTTTCACCTAGTCAAATAGGATGGCACTTCTGAGAAGGATCCGACTTGGTTGTCCCCCCACTTTCTTTGCTTGTCAAATAGAGGATGGCCAAATTTATGAGTTTGTACCAATAAGGGATGCTGAAGAGGACAAATCAATGTAAGTGTGAGTTCAAAACCCTTGTATATCTGTGGACCTTAAACTGTGTACAGTTCAGAGCAGAAGGAAATCTTGTGGGGCCAGTGAAGAGTTCCAGGTAATCTACAAATGCATGGGCAAGAACAAGCGATAGTAACCAGTAATGCTCAAGCACAAGAGCCCTACTGCTCAGGAGGCCACCTTCTCCACAGCAGCAAACAGCGCAAGAAAGCTGAGTTGTGCCTGAGTGTCTGTGGGGGATCAGTTCCAGCAGCCCCGGAAGATACCAACCTCTGCTGGTGCTTAAGGCCCCCATGTAAGATTCATTAGAACCTGTATGCATCATCTCACACACCCTCCTTCATCTCTGGATTACTTAATACCTAATGCAAAGTAAAGGTTTATCTCTTAGCACAGACACAGGTTTGTTGGCTTTTTTTTTTTCCGTCCATGGCTGGTTGACTCCAGATGTGGAGCCCACAGTTACCAAAGGCAGACTGCATGTCATTACAAACCCATGAAAGTGTCTCAAACACACAGCACCTCTGGCACACAGCTCTGTTCTGGAAGCTCTTTGAACTCTTCCCATTACAGTTTTCACAGACTTTTGTTGCAGGGGCACAACTAATCAAATCATCAGCCATGTGATGAACTCAACTTCCAGTCCATCTCCTTTCCCCAGAAGTCGAGGGGAGGAGCAGAGAGGGGCTACTTCCTAATTAGTGGTTTCCCTGGCAATCAGTCCCCTTTCTGCCACTCCTGTACCAACATTTGGGAAGTTCCAAAGTCACCTCACTAATACAGATGTAGGTGAAGTTGAAAGGGGCTTGTTGCAAATAACAAAAATTCTCAATATACATTTACATGCTCTGCAGCTATTTCAGGAACTAGGAACAAAAAACAAATACTGAAAGGAATTTCCTTTCTCCTTAATCATTCTGGCTCTGTTTCAGATCCCTGTCTGTTTCAGGGGCAAAAGATCAAAATAAATATTTCCTACTATATCACATTATAAAGTCCACTGGGCAACACAAATATGTAAATAAAGTCAATTAATCCCCAAGATGTCATAGGCATGCATGCAGGCATAAACAATCATTCTACCTTCACTAGAGGGAGACAGGGGAGAGGAATGGTATACAATGAAAGCTTCAGAGAAAGCAGGGACTGTGCTAAATCAGAAATGAGTGTTCACCAGGCAACAGACAAATATTTAATGGACAAACTAGCTGGTGAGCAGAAAGACAGGGCTGGCAAGTAAGCAGCAAAGTTTATGTCACTTCAAGTAGAATGACCATTGTTAGCCCAGAAACAATGTGACAGTAACTGCAATTACAATGTTTTCAGAAATGTTAGCTTGATCCTAAGAAGCTACAGCTTTTTTGTTAAGATTTATCTATTTTTATTGCAAAGTCAGACATACACAGAGGAGAAGAGCAGAGAGGAAGATCTTCCATCTGATGATTCACTCCCCAAGTGACCACAACCGTCAGTGCTGTGCCAATCCAAAGCCAGGAGCCTCTTCCAGGTCTCCCACGCGGGTGCAGGGTCCCAAGGCTTGGGCCTTCCTCAACTGCTTTCCCAGGCTACAAGCAGGGAGCTGGAAGGGAAGCGAGCTGCTGGGATTAGAACCGGCGCCTATATGGAATCCTGGTGCTTTCAAGGCAAGAACTTAAGCTGCTAGGCCACCACGCCAGCCCAGAAGCTATTGCTTTTAAAGATTTACTTACTTATTTAAAAGCAGAGTGACAGAAGGAGAGGAAGAGTCAAATCTTCTAATCACTAGTTTGCTCCTCAAATGGCTACAACAGCCAGGGCTCAACCAGGATCAAAGCCAAGAACCACCAACTCTGTTCAGGTCTTCCACAGCAGATAAGGACACAAGTACTTCAGCCACCATTCATTGCTTCCCAGGAAAATTAACAGGTAGCTGGACTGTAAGTGGGGTAGTAAGAATTTGAATTGACACTCTGATATACAATGTGAGCATCCAAAGCCATGGCTTAACCTATGGTGCCACAGTACCGTGTCAAATGCCCACCCCAGCTCCAGCTATTAAATATCTCTGACAGCTGGCTAGATGAAAGATGGCAATCCAAAATACAAAAAGATAAGCAGTCACCCACTTAAGAGAAAGGGATATGGAGAGGCAGAAAGGATGCAGAAAGCTTGATTTGAATGTGTCATTTTGAATGGGCCATAGGCTGCCTAAATTAAACACTGTTCCTGAGTACATCTGTAAGGATATCTCCCAATGAAAACAGCAATGGAATTATTGGAGTTAGTGAATGGATTGCCCAGGGTGGGCAAGTGTTGTCCATTTTTCAATAGAACAAAAGTTAGAGGAGAAAGGAATTTGCTGAGGCCCTGCCTCTCTCTTGCACTGGAACATCACCTGCCCAGGGCCTGGGATTCACATCCCTGGCTCACCCAGTTCTCATGAGTGGAGACAGATTGAATTGCATCACCAGCTCTCCTGAGTCTCTCGTTAAGAGAAAACACATGGAGGAACTTGTCAGCCTCCATAGTCCCAAGAGTCAATTCATCACACATCTCCTTTCCTATATGCACACGTATGTCTGGGTACACACTATTACAGAAGAACTACACGATAGGCTGGCGCCATGATGCAATAGGTTAAACTGTCACCTATGACACCAGCATAACACACCGGAGAGCTGGTTTGAGTCCCAGCTGCACTGTTTCCCATCCAATCCCCTTCAAATATGCCTGGGAAAACAGAGGAGGAAGGCCCAACGAATTGAGCATATGACAAACTGGATAGAGCTCCTGGATTTTGGCTTTGGCCTGGCTCAGTCATAACAGCCATCTGGGCAGTGAATCAGTGAACGGAAGATTCCCCTAAAACCAAATGAAGTCAACTGACAGGAGAGTTAACCCTTCTCTGCTTTAATTCTTACATAAAAGAAGTAACCTGAAACAATGCCATGTTAACTGTTACTTCCCTGTTGTTATGCTCACTGTCTGCCTCCCAACAGGAAGTAACTTTGAAACAATGTGTTTTTTGTTCTTTGATTCCTGCTTTCTTCAGCTCTTCTCTGCCTATGAAACCAACTTCTGCTCAGACCATCAGAACATTTATTCTGTTTTATGGACACAAAATATAGGTATATTTGTAAATCATATGGCAATATCATACATATCTACTATTGACTCAGTTTCTCTGACAAACCCTGGCTAATACATCAGGATTATATGGTAGAAATGGTGATGAAAAAAGCAGCTGGGTATAAAAAAAAGAAAAAAAATATATATGAATGTAATTGTAGGTTACATATAGAATAGAGAATGTTAATTTACAAAGTCCAAGTAGATACTGATAGGTTTAGGACAAAAACCCTGTCTAGTGTTCATTTTCTTCAATCACACAAAAAATTCAAAAAATTTGTACTTAAAAGAAACAAAAATGTCTTCCAAAGTTTTAATGTTACACTGTTTCTGTATTGTGGACAGCACTAACAGACTTGTTCCTGTTTTCCCGAGTATCCAGATCATTTTAAAGATATATGGGCTTTAAACAATCCTGCCATTTTTCACAGGCGTTTGTAATTTCTTGGATGGTGTGTGTTGTGCAAGTTGTAACCTTTCTCAGCCTCAGTTCTTCATTTTGAAATTGAGTCTAATAAAACTTACTGCAGCATTGTTTTCAGAAATAAAGGAAATTATGGCTAAAGTATTCAACATAGTGACTGGTAGGCACACAGGACATAGAAAGCTGTATCATCTTTACTACTAATGGGCCAGAGAGAGCTAACACAGCAGGCCTGATACCACTAGCCTTAGTGAGGCCTACATGACAGGTGAGCCCAGGACTGGCAGCAGACAACCTGGACTCTGGGAGCACCCATATAATCCATAACACTGGTCAGAGTGGCTCACTTTGCTATAGCTACATAAAGCTTGCTGTTTATGCTGGGCACTTGTTTCCTTCTGGAGTCAGAACCTGTGTACACAGCTCAGAGCATCTACAAAAACCCAGGGCACTGAGCCATTACTAACCCCCTTGGCAAACAACATTTTACTTTGTGTCGCAGCAACTCAGTGTTCAGTTGCAATTATGCCTCTCCTCTGTGACTCCACTGAAATGAGACTCTCGGGAGCTTGTACCTGGCCCCACACACCTTTCTCTTTCATTGATTTTGCTTTGTGCCCTTTGCTTTGTGTCCTGTGAGTTATCCAACAAATCACTGAACCAGAAGGTGGCATTGGGGGATTCCTGACCCAACTTTCCCTACTCCTTCGACTTCATAAATGATTAGCCATTTTCTATAGTTGAGCAGTATAACTGACAACCATCCATACTGAAGTCCAATTATAGACATTGCTAATTTCCTTTTTTCATTTGTTTTCTTCAGAGGCAAAGAACAGAGAGTGGCAAAGACAGAGAGAAATCACTGATTCATTTTGTGAAATGCTTACAACAGCCAGCAACACAACACAGGTTTCCCATGCAGGTGGAGGAATCCAATTACTCAAACCATCACTACTGCCTTCCAACAGCTGCATTAGCAGGGAGCTGGAGTCAGGAGCCAAAGCTAGGTCTCAAACCCAAGCTAAAACACTCGAAAATTCCTGATTTCTTTGCTATTATTAATTGCAAACCTATATACTACCTACATTTTTTATTCAAAATAGAAATTACCCTATTCCTTGTTTTCTCACCATTATTTAGTAGGTCATCATACTGCTTAAACTCCTGTCTGCTCCCCTAACCTCCATCTCAAAATCTCATGAAATCTCCACACTGAAAGAGGCATCAGGTTGTCTGACCCATGTGTCATTTGCTCCCTTACTAGAAAACCACATCACTTAAGAAATTTCCAGTGTCTTTTGTTCTATGTTATTACAGGTTACAATCATACAACAGTGGCTGCACTGTGATTGAACACGTTAAGCTGAGTCCACGCTGCTCCACTTCTGACCTAGCTCCCTGCTAATACACCTGGAAAAGGCATCAGAGGATGGCCAAGTGTTTGGGCCACTACACTCATATGGAAGACACAGAGGAGGCTCCAGGCTCCTGTTTCTGTCTTTTCTTTCTCTTTCTCTTTCTCTTCCTCTCAAATAATAATAACAACAACAATAATAAACAAGGAACAGCCCCTCACAGCAGTGGGGATAGAGGCAGGAACATAGTGAATGGTACTAACTGCCTGGGCCTGATGTCACAGTCTCCTCCCCCCTACAAAGAAGGTATAATCAGACAGGAAGTGTCAAAAGTAGAGATTTTAACAGTTTGTCATTCCAGATTCGCCTGTGGCTAAGGCTTCTCCGAGGTGAAGAAATGAATCAGATTCTGAAGCAAGGGGAGGGGCGGGGAGTAGTCCATGCTCCCTTCACTCCACATCAGCTAGCTCACTCAGGGCACACTGACTCTGTAGAAGCCTGCCTCACTACAGTGGCCTCTGGGTCTGAGGATTCCACCAACCTTGGGCCTAAAATAAACTTTTTAATAAAAACTGTTTATATTGAATATTCATTCATCTTCTCTTATCATTATTCCTTAAACAATACAAGATCACAACTGCTTACACAGCACTTATATTGTTATTAGGTATACTAAGTAATCCAGAGCTGATTGAAACTATACAAGAAGATATTAAAATGACATTAAAAATTCTGTATCAAGCCAGGTCTGGTAGCCTAGTGACTAAAGTCCTCACCTTGCATTGCTGGGATCCCTAAAGAGCACTAGTTCCTATTCCAACCACTTTACTTCCCATCCAGCTCCCTGCTTGTGGCCTGGGAAAGCAGTTGAGGATGGCTCAAAGCCTTGGGACCCTACATCCAAGTAGGGGGACCCGGAAGAAGCTCCTGACTCCTGGTTTCAGATCGGCTTCAACTTCGGTCATTATGGCCATTTGGGGAACCAGCAGATGAAAGATCTTTCTCTCTGTCTCTCCTTCTTTCTGAAAATCTGACTTTCCAATAAAAACAAATAAATCTTTTTTAAAAAATCTGTATCATTTTATTTAAGGCACTTGGGTATCCCAAGATTTTGGTATTCAAAGAAAGTCCTGGATATAGAAGAATGGCTATAAATTTATCATCTTCAAAATGAGTCAACAATTGAACTCATTTTTAACAGTATAAGCACATATTTTTAAACAAATAGATTTCTGTGGTTTTCTTTGCTGCTAAAGCACATTTTACCACTTTTACTATAATATTTCTCTCATTTCTTAGAATCATTACATTAAATCTAAATTATAATAAATTATTAATATACAACAAATTATAATCTCAGATTCCTAAATAATTCCTATTTGTGATAACAATTGTTATCTGAAATCCCCTTGGATCTATGAAGTTCTCTGACTTAATAAATCAAATGTAGTACATGTACATAGTAGCCATACATAATTAAACACACTAATATTTCTGTAAAGAGATGTACCAATATTCACACTGAACAGGATAAAAAAATAGCTTTGTATGAGGTCAGATTTTACCACTAAAAGTTTTGGAGTCTCAGTGCAGGCATGGTAGAAATTTAGTCTTTAGTCCTAAATTAAGTGAACCCGAAGAACTGTGCAGGCCCCAGTGACAAAGTCGAAGCCCATCCCTCAGAAGCAGTACCATTCTGTCCGAATTGGGGAAACTAAGCCACTAGGAAATCAGTAGGATTGAAAGGCAGAAGCAAAACAAACAAAAAACAAGTAAAATCAACTTCTGAGGAAGGCACTCTAGGGGGAAAAAAGGAGAATTAAAACCAACCATCAGGCTCACCAACTATCCACTGTAACCATCTACACCACGGCTGTGGTCCCCCACTGGCAACTGGTTTCTAGCCACTCCTGGAAACAACTCAAGAATGTCTCCAGCAGGGGGTGGCGTGGCAGGACTAGAAAATAGCACACCCAACCTGACAGGAACAAAAAGCAGGCCAGAGAGGGTCGCACCTTCACACACCTCTTCTAGTGGTGGAAACAGCCACAAAAAGTGACAGAAGCCAGGAGCTGGCTGAGCATGCCCCTCCCTGCACCTCAGACTCAAGGACCAGGTTTGGTGGCCTCTAATCACACAAAAAGTTGAAAAAAGTCTGCTTTATGCCAACTTCAACAAAGTACTGGGTCTACCCAATCACTTAGTAATGAAGAAACACTCAAAGCAAAGGACACAGACAGTTCATACAGGTTAAGGAAGACTTGATACACAGCACAGTGGGTTATGGAAAAGATACACCTGTCAGATTGCCTAAGATTCTAAAACTGACAGATGACTTTATGTTCTAATTGTTCAATAGAATGATGTAAGATAACTACCGAGACATACTAAATCCCTTATGTTAATAACCTTATGTTAATATCTATCCATAACCCAAACTTTATCTTTCAACTCCAATGACAACACATCATTTCCTTAAAGTCATTAACCCAAGTTTATTCTACAAGACAAAGAGGAGAAGGGCACGATCAGAAAGAAGAATCAACCCAGAAAGCACCAGGGTAAGCTGTGTCTGTCTCCTACCTCTGCTCGACCTTCATAGTAGGTTAACATTGACTTTGTAAGGACAAAAAGCCTCTCTTTGTAGTTCAGGGGTGATGTCTTCTTTTTCTGCTGCGATCTTTTAATAAGAATTTCTTCTAGAATAGTGTTAAAACTCATCTCGGTCTTCTGGTCACTCTTTCTTCTGCCATTGAAGATCCCAGTATTCTAAAGTAAGAAAAAAAAAAGGTTAAAATACGACATTTAAATTTTTCAAGGCTGTTGCCCTTCAAAGTTACCAAATTAAGCTTTACTCTCAGCTGGAGCCAATCAATGTTGTGTTCTGTGCCTGCATCGGAAACGCCCACAGCACAAAAGCTCAATCCCCCCTTCCCCAGGCGCCATCCTGCTCCTCCGCAGCCCGTCATTTCATAAGAAAATCTAGTCAAGGCTTCCCGTGATGTGATTCATACCTCCCAAGATCCCTTCACTTTCTGGTACATTCTTCTGCTATGTAATTGCATCAAATGAATATCTCAGATAGCAAAGAACACCACACAACCCGCATGGCTGGTTTATGCTAGCATTTCAGCTGCTCCATGATCTCTGTACACAAAACAGATGATCACATAGGCATGGCAGTCCCTTGAACAAAATGAGTGACCCACAGTGCTGAACATGATTCACAAGATTTCTATCAAGCATCCTAGTCACCAGAGCCTCAGTGATGTTCGCTTGTCCTTGGCTTCTAAATCACAAGCGAAAATGAAACCCATCCAATCCCAGCTATCTCAACACAGCCTGAGTCCCAGCTGGATGAAAAGATCCTCAGGTGCATAAAGCATACAAGTATCCATGGCTAGACTAAGCCCACCGACAGCACAATGCTTTCCAGTGACTTTTTAGACTTTGTATAAACAGCCAAAGACTACCAGATAATTGAGAAAAAGATTATAACAAATTCAAGATCAAATAACAAATGGGAAAAGACAAGCTTGGAGGAAACAAAGATTGTGCAGGGAAAAAAGGAATGCTTTAAAAAATCACAACTCAATAACAGAACCAAGGATAGACAAAGTCATGATACAGACAAAATCAGCAAAGAACCCAACAAAAAGGGTAGCTACCAGAAATCACAAATAAGAGGACAGGAATTTAGCCCAACAAGATGACAACATCTCACATTGGAATTTCTGAGTTCAAATTCTAGATTGGCTCCTGACTTCCAGCTTCCTGCTAATGTAGACCCTGGAAGGCAAGAATGAGTAACTGGGTTCATGTCACCTACATGAAAACCTGAATTGTCACATTCCAGCTTTTGCTTTAGCCCAGTGCCAGTCCTTGAAGGCACGTGAAAAGTAAACGGGAGGATGGGAGTTTCTCTCTCTCCCCCGCCCCACCTCTCTCTCTTTCTCCCTCTCTGACTCTATCCCCATTTCTTTGCTTCAATCCCCAACTCTCTGCCTCTCAAATATATTTAATTTTAAAAATTTAAAAATAAAATGGCACAAAACAACTATCACAGCACTTCTCATTCAGAGTAGAATGTATAAAGACAGTGTGATATAATCATACAGTGAAATACTGTGTGACAATAGAGAAGGATGAACCACAATTACAGGGAAGAAAATGGTCAAATCTGAAATACATAACATTTGGGGAAAAGCCTATCTTAACCAAACTTATAGCACATGTCACCATTTACCTACAGTTTAAAGTCGGGCAAAGTTCAACCCCACTGTTTAGGAGTGTCTATTATCATCTTTCAGAAGTAAAGCCACATACTGCCTAGTACCTTTACTTCCCAATATGCTAGTGATCCTCCCAAAGGCATTCTTAAAAATAAATTTAAAAATGAAATACAAATGAAAATCTCAATAGAATAATGAGAATAAAGAGTTGAGGAAATCTCCCAAAACATAAAGCAAAAATTCAAAACAAATAAGAGTTGGAAAGAAAATACAATAAAATCTGAAGACTCACCCCTAAGTTCGTCATCTGAAAAACAGTGTGAGGAATCAATTAAAGAAATTTAAGACAACTTCCCCAAACTGAAGATTATTTCCAAATTGGAGCAACATTAAATCAATGCACATCTCATAGAATTTCAAAGCAATGAAAAAAAAACAATTTCAAAACAATGAAGACAAACGGAAAACTTAGCAAGCTTAAAAATCACTTTCAGGGAAAGGAATTTGATCTAGTGGTTAAAATGCCCATCCCACACGTCAGTGTACTTGAATTTACTTGCCAACTCAAGCTCCTGATCCAGCTTCCACAATACAAATCCCAGGTGACACTGATGATGATTCCAGTAACAGTATTCTTGCCACCACACTCCCATAAAATTTAGTGTTTTTAAGTCAATTTCACAGAACGAATCAAAATTCATACTAGCAGTCATCAACGGTAACATTCAAAACTTAAGGATAATGGAGAATGTCCAGAAGAAAATCGATTTCTCGTCTAAAATTCTATAGTCAGCCAAAGTATTGACGAAGTGATAGGAAAATAAAGACATTTTTCTTTTTTTTTTAAGATTTATTTATTATATTGGAAAGGCAGATGTACAGAGAGGAGGAGAGACAGATATTCCATCCGATGATTCACTTCCCAAGTGGCCTCAATGGTCGGTGCTGCACAGATCTGAAGCCAGGAACCAGGAACTTCTTTCAGGTCTCCCACATGAATGCAGGGTCCCAAGACTTTGGACTATCTTCAACTGCTTTCCCAGACCACAAGCAGGGAGCTAACATTTTCCCCAAATGTTATGGGAAGTGGAACTGCCGGGTTTAGAACCACGCCCATATGGGATCCCGGCACATTCAAGGCGAGAATCTCAACCAGTATGCTATTGCGCCGGGCCCAACGACATTTTTCAAATGCTTAAGGCTTTAAATGTCTTAAATCCTATTAAACCTTCTACACACACACACGCACACCCCAACATTTGAGGATGTAACCCATAAAAATAAATAACAGGAAGACACAAAACAGAATCTAGGAAGCAAGAGTTCCAAAACCGCAGAGAGATAAGGAGACTTCCCAAGGACAGTAAAGGAAAATCTAAGACAAGTGACACAGAGCCACAGGCTCAGAGATCATCTGGTCCAAACAGAATCAAGTTGGAAGACTCTTGGAAACAATTTTTGTAGGTGAAACTGAATGTATAAGGAGGAGATAACAATAATTTACAAAAACTTAGCCAATTTCTAAAAACAAAATAAAATAATTTTGGGGAAAACAAAGTATGGTGTCAAAGAGGAAAAAAGCATACTATTATATGTCACAGAATCCAGCTATAAATAACACCTGCTGCATCATAATAAGGTAAACAGTAATGATCTAACTAGTAAAACAAATATTTGGGGGGGTTAGAACAGGAAGTGTGCTTCTGTGTGGGTGTGTAAGCACACGGAAAGGCAGCTATATCTTTGGTGACAGGAGCAGTAAGGGTAGGTAGAGGAAGTCAATAGAGAGCACCTAAAATTCAAAGAGAGAGAGATGTACCAATGTAAGCATACTACTGTGAAGCTGTCAGAAAACAAAATCATAACCAGTTGAGCTGTAGATCTAGTAGGTTTGTATTGATTTTCAAGTAAGGAGCAGCCTCCATTCTGTTTGGTAAAACAAGAGCTCTTACTCAGCAATGGCAGGATCAGAGGTTATAGGAACAACTTTTTCACAGGGGTTAAAACTGGGAGTACTTCCAGATGACAATGACTCAGGATGAATGGAATCCCCTATATTCATGACAAGCTGATCTGCTTTGGGCTTCTACCTATTTCCTTCCATTTCAGTTGGATCATACAACACTCAGCATGTGTGTCTTCAATGTACTTTGTCAACAGTAGTACTAAAGAGCACGAAAGGGCAAAAGCGAGAATCAGAAAAGTACTGGAGGTTAGCAATGTAAAGGTATATATTCCTTACTCTCCTACTCTAACTCTATTCAAACCATAAAACACAAAAGCCAGGAGAAGATAATCCTGTCTGAAATGAAACAAAGAGAGCCTTCAGCCCTCAGCTACAAACTGAAATAACCAGCTGACAAGGAAGGAGAAATCAAGATATGGAGAAGGCTGAAGGGTAGACTGTCCCAAAAGTGGAAAAAAAAATCAATATTCTGAAACGCCAATCCAGTGAATATTATTAATTAATTCTCTGCCTATGCCTGTGGTGCCGGCATTCCATTTGGGAGCTGGTTCTGGTCCTAGCTGTTCCACTTCTGATCTAGCTCCCTGCTAATGGCCTAAGAAAATAGTTGGGGATCATCTGAGGCTTTGGTCCCACATACCCACATGGGAGATCCAGAAAAGGCTCCTGGCCCTGAGCTTCAGACTTTCACAGCTCTAGTCACAGCAGCCAGGGAACTAGCAAATGGAAGATATCTCTTGCTTGTCTTTCCCTGTCTGTCTGCATCAATGTGCCTTTAAAATATATCTTTTAAAAACACAGAAATAAATAAATAGGCAGACCAGAGAAAAAGCAGAGATTATTCACAGAAAATTATCTCTAACAGGAAATACTATTAAAATCATTGTGGGCATCATAATGAAATTGACTATTTTAAAGTTACTTTTTCAAAAATAAAGAAATGGTGGGCCCAGTGTGGTGGCCTAGCGGCTAAAGCCCTCGCCTTGACCGTGCCAGGATCCCAGCAGCCCAGCTTCCCATCCAGCTCCCTGCCTGTGACCTTGGAAAGCAGTCGAGGATGGCCCAAAGCCTTGGGACCCTGCACCTGCATGGGAGACCTGGAAGAAGTTTCTGGCTCCTGGCTTCAGATTGGCACAGCACCAACCGTTGTGGTCACTTGGGGCGTGACTCATGGAACGGAAAATCTTCCTCTCTCTCTTCCTCTCTGTATATCTGACTTTGCAATTAAAAAAATTAAAATAAGTCTTTAAAAAAATAAAAAAATAAGAAATGGTATTACATGCTTAGAACAAAGCTTAATTTCTTCATTGGAACATACTGCCTTATTACATGGAATCATGAGCTTATCATATTATGCATGCTTACAACTTTAAGAAATTGAGCTTATTAAATATCAAGCTTTTAGGGAAATACAAATAAAAACCACATTGAGGTTCCACCTAACTCCAGTGAGCATGGCCTACATTCAGAAATCTATTAACACCTATTGGCATGGATGAGGCAGAAAGGTATCTTACTCCATTGCTGGTGGGAGTGTAGGCTAGCACAACCTCTATGGAAGCCAGTGTGGAGAGTACTAAGAGAACTGAAAATTGACCTGCTGTTTGACCCAGTTATCCCACTCCTCAGAATATATGCAAAGGAAGTGAAATCTGAATATGAAAAAGTGACCTGCAACACTATATTTATACCAGCACAATCAACAATAGTGAAGACATGGAAACAACCCAGATGCCTGTCAAAAGAGGAATGGCTAAAAAAATTGCAGTATAATACTCCAGTTTCTCTTCAGAGCAAATAAATTTTTCGCCTTTTACTAAAGAAACTGTGGTACATCTACTCTATGAAATACTGCTCAGCTATTATGAAAAATGAAATTCTGCCACATGCAACAAAATGATCTCAATTACAGACCAGCATGCTCAGTAAAATAAATCAATCCCAAAAGGATAAATATAATATGTTCTCTTTGATATGAGACAACCTTCATGCAAAATACAAGATCAAGAGATACATAGGTGAACATGTATATACATATATTCGTCTAGAGGAACTGTATAAATGCAGGCACATATACCTTGAAGTGAAGATACACTGCGTCGTGCATCTCTCCTTCTGAATAAATGTTGGACTCCCAATGAAACTGTTGGACTTTCTATCATTGTGCATACCTACAAGGCATGATACACTTAAATAGAAGAATGACAGACTCATGACTGCTGTGAAAGACTATACTGTACTATTGTTATAAAATAGGGGAAATCGGTGTGATGAGGGGGGCTACGGAGGGTGGAAGGGGAAATCCCTGAGCCTAAGGAACTATATCATTAAAAAAAAAATTTAATGCACTTTGTGGCAGATGGCTTTTGGTCCCCTTTCACAACCACCACACACACAGACACACACACACACACACTCTCTCTCTCTCTCTCTCTCTCCCCCCCCCCTTTTTCCTGGATATATGAGCTAGAGATTATATTTTTCAACCTTCTATGCAACTAGCTGTGATCATTTGACTAAATTAAGTCCAAAAGAGTATGTGCACAAATGATATGTTTCTTCTGGGTTAATTTCTACTAAAAGTCAACCTATTTCCAGAATCAGCATTGTGGTGTAGTGGGTAAAGCCATCACCTGCAACATCAGCATCCAATAGGGTGCCAGTTCAAGTCCCAGCTGTTCCATTTCCAATCCTGTTCCCTGTTAATTGCCTGGGGAAGTCAGTGGGAGATGACCCAAATGCCTGGACCGCTGCCATCCACATGGGAGACCCAGAATAAGCTCCTGGCTATGTCTGGTATAGTCATGGCCATTGTGGCCATCTGAGCAGTAACCAGTAGATGGTCTGTCTGTCTTTCTTTTTCTCTCTCTCTTTCTCTGTGTGTGTGTGCATCTGACTCTCTCTCTCTCTCTCTGACTTTCAAATAAATAAATAAATCTTAGTTTAAAAAATTTTAAAAATTAGCAATAAAATCAAGCTACTTTCCATGGCTTAGCTCATTCCCTACTTTTTCACCAGCTTAAAAGTATGAATGGCAGATTCAACTTGCATAGGCACACGAGACATGACCAGGGTGAGTTCAGGGGAGGAGGGGAATGAAACTTGGTCCTTCAGGGCTCCAGGAAGCAGGGCTGTCCTGGTAGCCATCCACTCAGAAGAGAGAAATATACTTCTATTTTAATTTAGAAATTACATGATTTCCTCATTAAGTGGCTTGATCTTTACTCTGACAGACTTACTTGTAAAATCTGATAAAGCATTCTAATATTTTTCTATTCTTTTTATTATTTTTCTTCTAGTTTTTTTAAAAGTATGACCTTCCTCAGAATGATGCTTAAATTTTCTAATATGAATGAAGGAAGTAAAAAATTAGCATGTATTTTTCTCAGAACAAATAGTAAAATTAATGTTTGATTCACCCTCTAAGAACTAACATTTATTACCTAATGATGCTAAAGATAAATAAGCAGTTTTTTACTTTCTTTCTTAAGGAAGAAAAACCTGAATCCTACTGTTTCCTATACTAGTAATTAAGAAATTTAAGTAGAACCATTTAAAATGTCAATATTCTGGCACAAGTTCTCCTTAAATGAGGCTATTTCTGATATAAAATTAATGCTGCCTTTTGCTTTTCAACAATAACAAGCAGAACAAAACAGGAACATTAAGTTTCTCAAGTGGGCAAAGTGATTTTTCAGTTCCTTTGACCAGAAGAAAAACACAAGAGTAAAGAAAAGTAACTTGAAGCAATGAGAGAAGCAAATACCAACGTGTGCTTCTCGGCTATCATATTCTAACTACTTTTCAGTAAGAAACATTCATCTGTGTCCATATGTTCTTTTCATATTGTTTAAAACAGAAAAGGAATCCAAGTTATCATCCTATTCGTGGTTTTTTTTTCCCAAATAAGAACATTTCTTCATAAAATGTGTCAAGAACAAAAACAGCAGAGATTGAAACAGGAAGAAGGGAGAGAGATTTACAGTCTTAAAAGATGTCTCAATCAGCTGGAGTATATACAACAACTGCAGCAACCCAAATACCAACTGGACATTGATGATATTAAGGTTTGTTAACATGAAGTGTTTGATGGGGCCACTGTTCCCTGTGACAACAGCAACAGTTCAAGTCCCAGCTGCTCCACTTCTGATCAGTCTCCCTGCTAATGTACCTGGGAATACACCAAAAGACAGCTGAAGCGCTAGGGCTCCAGCCATCCCCCTGGGAAACTCTGATTGAGTTCCCAGCTCCTGCTTTCACCTGGTCCAGTGCCAGATGATGCAGCCATTTGGGGAGTAAACCAGAAAATAGAAGATCTATCTATTTCTGTAGGTATCTCTTCCTCTCAGTGTAAGTCTGCCATTCAAATAAATATTAAGATAGTTTCAGGGACTCAGAACAACAGCCTAGTGACTAAAGTCCACATCTTGCATGCACTGGGATTCCATACGGACACTAGTTCATATCCTGGTTGTTCCACTTGCCATCCAGCTCCCTGCTTGTGGCCTGGAAAATCAGTCAAGGATGGCCCAAACCTTGGGACCCTACACCTGCATGTAGGGTACTACCCAGAAGTAGCTCTGGACTCCTGGCTTCAGATCGGCGCAACTCCAGCTGTTGCAGCCACTTGGCTAGTGAATCATCGGGTGGAAGATCTTCCTTTCTGTGTCTCCTTCTATATATCTGACTTTACAATAAAATTAAATAAATCTTCAAAAAAAGATAGTGTCAGGTGTTTGTTTGGGGTGCATATATTTGTGTATGTGTGTGTGTTTGTGCATAATAATACCATTGTATTGTTATCTTTTTATTATCCTTACCTTTTAGACATTTATATGGAAAAATCTTCAGATTGCCTCATCACCCAGTGAAGGAAGGGTAGGTGGAAGTATAAACAAAATCAAATTGCTATTGAGCTGATAATTATTGAAACAGAATAATGAATGTAAGATATTACTTTTTCCACCCTATTTTTGTTTGTTTGAAATTTTCCATACTGGGGTGGGTCTCAGGACAGAGCGTCTCATGCCTGGATCCCAGACAACAGCCACCATGTGCACGTGGTGAACTGTCCCCAGGCCTGCCTGGGCTCCAGGGGCTGCTGCCTCCGGAGTGAGTACACCGAGGGGGGAGGTCTCCATGACTGGGCAGGTCGGGACCCACCCTCCGCCTTCATTGGGTGGTGAATGGGATTGGGGAGGGGCGCAACCTTGGGCCTGGGAATTTAAACTTCCAGCAGCCTCTCGGCTGCTGGTGGGTCTCAGGATGGGGCGTCTCATGCCTGGATCCCAGAAAACAGCCACCATGTGCACATGGTGAGCTGTCCCCAGGCAGCTAGTGCACCACTTGGTGCCAGGCTCTGCCTGCTGGCCGCCCGGCCAGGGAGCTCTGGGGTTTTGGTTCTTTGAGTCACAGCTTAAGTAGCTCCAGATTGAACCCGTTGTGCTCCTAGGACACGAAGCATTCGTAAAGATTCCCATTGGCAGTAACTCTTCCTTTGTAAAACTTGTAATCACTGAACAATGCTGACCACCAAATACCAGTCCATGCAAAAGTTATGGCTTCAGACTTGTCCTGTATAATTATATCATGTTACCTGTCATGATGATGGATCAGGAGAAAGGTCACATTAAGCAAGCCATTACATTAACTAGCACTCAAGAACCATAACCAGGGGTAAATTCTGTGAGGGATGTGTGGGCCACATCCTATGAAAATTCTAGCCCCACTGGTTAGCTCAAGAGTTGGGGTAGTGATAGACTAAGCTAAGTGTGACCAAGGAGCCTGCCATCAATCACAGGTAAAGGAACCCCCAATAGTCTGGACTGGTTAGGGCAGCAGCACCCAAATGTGCATCCTGATTAGGGTGTGGGGTGGGCCATGCTGCAACGTTCACCAGCTCATACAAGGCCAAACGGAAGGCCAGACTACGCCAGACACTGGCCTAACCCCAATGGCATGTATGAGAACTGGGTCTGGGAGTGGATCAAGTGGAGGAGCCAGGGCAACTCCCCTGGCAAGTCATAGCTCCCGCTGGTGAACATATGGTCTAGACCTGGGGGTCGGACAAGCTGGGCAAAGTAGCTCCAATAGCTGGCAAATATGTCAATTGGTAATGGAACAGGGTAGATCAGGCAGGACTGAGCAAACCTTAGCCCACAAGCAAAACTAGAGACCAGGACGGAGCACAGGTCATGCCGAGCTAGGCTCTTGTACCTACTAGTCTGTGTGAGCCAGGAACGCTAAGCCACAGTGTCTACGGCAGAGGTCAGGACAGGTGAGGGGCTGAGCCAAGCTGAGTCAGAGCAACCACTGGCATGCAAGTGATCTATGGCTGGGAACAGGCCCGGTTGGGGAGCCAAGCGGACAACCCTAGCTGGGTTGAGGTTCCCACCTGTAGGCCCCGGTCTCCCAAGGGTTAACTCCACAGCTTAGCTTGGTTCTCAAGGTGTAACAGGATGGGCAATCTTGGCCTGATATATTTAGCCCCTGGCTTGACTGCATTTTCCCTCCTTCCTGCTTCCCCCTTTTGCATGCCCTTGCATGCCCTTGGGGGGAGCTTAGGTATAGCTTAAGCATTGGGAAAATCCTGGGAGGGGCCAAGCAGACTATATAAGAGCAGTTCGACTTTGAATAAAGGCTTCACTTCACAAGAATGAGCCTCTGTGTGTTGTGTGTGTTGTCTGTCTTGTCTGTCTCTTAACCCTAGTCCCTCCGCTCGGCTCAGGGTATGTGGTGACGCGGGCGTTGCCAACACCCACCAAGGGGCTGCATTCTGGTCGGGAAGCAGTTGTAGTCTCCCTTGGCACAAGTGTGGACTGCGATAGGATGCACCAAGCCAGGCCAGACCCCAACACTCTCTGGTGTCCTGGACCGGGATAGATGTGCGATGGACTAGGCAAGGTCTCAACCCCCTACTGAGCCATGTGTGAGCCATATGTGGGTATAGACGAGCCATGGCTGGACTGAAACATCCAACAACAAGAACCAGCTTGGGGGCCCGGCGCGATGGCACAGTGGTTAAGGTCCTCGCCTTGCACGCCCGGGATCCCATATGGGCGCCGGTTCTATCCCTGGCAGCCCCACTTCCCTTCCAGCTCCCTGCCTATGGCCCGGGAAAGCAGTCAAGGACGGCCCAAAGCCTTGGGACCCTGCACCCGTGTGGGAGACCCGGAAGAGGCTCTTGGCTTCGGATCTTTTTTTTTTTTTTTAAGATTTATTTTTATTATTTTTTTATTGGAAAGGCGGATATACAGAGAGGAGAGACAGAGAGGAAGATCTTCCGTCCAATGATTCACTCCCCAAGTGAGCGCAACGGCCGATGCTATGCCAATCCGAAGCCAGGAGCCTCTTCCGGGTCTCCCACGCGGGTGCAGGGTCCCAAAGCTTTGGGCCGTCCTCTGCTGCTTTCCCGGGCCACAGGTAGGGAGCTGGAAGGGAAGTGGGGCTGCCAGGGATAGAACCGGCGTCCACATGGCATCCCGAGCATGCAAGGCGAGGACCTTAACCACTTGTGCCACCGTGCTGGGCCCATAAAAATAAATATTAAAAAAAAAAAAAAAAAAGAACCAGCTTGGGTCAAAGGCCAATCAGGAAAAGAAAGTCATTGTTCCTGCTATGACAGGAGGTGAACTGAATAGAGCTGGCTCATCGACCCACTGGTAAGCATGAAACCTGGCATTGGGAGAGGTTCTGATGGAGGAGCCTGGGCAACTGATCTGGCAGGACACAGACCCGGCAGGTAAGCGCAAGAAACATGATAGGAAACAGCCCAGAACAGACCATGGAAAGTTACCCACAGGAATACAATTGGCAGGGGTCGGAGGAAGATCAGGCTGAATCTGTCCACGTCATCCACTGGTAAATCCAAGCACCAGAACAGTGTGGGTTGAGCCTAGTTCAGTCGCAACAAAGACTAGTGCAAAATACGGAATTCCAAGGCGAGGTTGCCTGTGCCAGATATGACTGCAGCACCCATTCAGCACATGTGAGAACCAGGAAGGGACGGGGCAGAGCCGGCATGGGAATAAGGAGTGGTTCCTTTGCTGGATAGCTTCTCCCACTGGAGAGCGTGAGCTGGGATGGGGGCAGACCAGACTAGGCAGGGCTACAACACCTGTGAGCCTCAGGTGGACTAGATCAGGGAAAAGCCAGGCTAGGCGGATTATTCCTACTGGTACAAACAAAATTAGAGTGGGTGAGGGTTGTTTGGTCTTAGCCATAGCATCAGCTGCAAGAAGGTGGCACTGGGAGCTAGTTCTGTCAAGTCAAACCACAGGACTACCTGGAGAGTGGATAATCTGGGAGTGGAAGCAACCTGGGAGGGAAATAGTCTGTTCCCCCCTCTTTTTTTAATTTTAATTTTTTTTGATTACACTGCATTATGTGACACAGTTTTATGGGCACTGGGATTCCCCCCTCCCCTCCCAGGCTCCTCCCCCTTGGGTTACCACTTCCACGGGAGGGCATAAAACTAGGACAGCGGCTGGGGTGGAATGGGGTGTGGGACAGACTGGACTAGTCTGCTACACATACTGGCTAACCAGGGTAGGGGGCAGACCTGGTGGGGGTTATTGTGAGTCGCTCCAACTAGGCCGCAGCTCCCACTGGTTCTGACCAGGCTGGACTGCAACAGCCATTGGTTCCAGTGGAAGTCGGGGCTAAAAACAGAACCAACCAGCAATTGCAACCACCAGCTGATTGGGGCAATGCACTGTGCCAGGCCCTGTACTTGCTAGCACATACCAGAATCTATTTTGAGAACACCTCAGACAAAGTTTCTTTGGAGATCTCCCCAATCAAAATGCTGGACTCAGAACCCTAAAAAAGAAAAGAAAGAAGACAGAACAGATCAACCAACCATCTCAGCTATATCTTGGCAGCGAAATATGGGTCAAACAGAGGCTCTGATGGACTATGTCAACCAATGGATTCTTCAAAAACCTCACAGTGCTTGGAGTGTCAAGACTGGCAGCGATTCATAACTGTTGAAATACCAAAACCACCTGAGCAAGAACCTCAGAGCGTACCCTACATCCGGGACCTGGGGAGGGTGGGAAATTGGGTGGGCCTTCTCCCTTTTTACACACCTTTAAACATGAAGGAAACAATATGAAAAAAAAAAGTCTTACTTTCCTGTAGCCCTTGAGCCTTTTTACCCTAATTAACTATGTAAAGATTGTCAATAAAAATTTTTTAAATTTTTTTAAAAAAAGAAATTTTCCATACTGAAAAGATTTTTTAAAACACATGTAATGGGGCCTGGCATGGTGGCCTAGTGGTTAAAGTGCTTGCCTTGAACGCAACAGGACCCCATATGGTCGCCGGTTCATGATTTTTCACATCCCATTCCTCCAATATTTTGAAATCGTTGAGAAAGAAAACAGGGGCCCAGCATGGTAGCCTATTGTCTAAAGTCCTTGACTTGCATGCACCAGGATCCCATATGGGCAATGGTTCATGTCCAGGCTGCTCCCCTTCCTTTCCAGCTCCCTGCTCGTGGCCTGGGAAAGCAGTTGAGGATGACCCAAAGAGTTGGGACCCTGCACCTGTGTGGGAGATCCAGAAGAAGCTCCTGGTTCAGCTCCAACCATTGTAGCCATTTGGGGAGTGAAGCAGCAGATGGGAGCTCTTTCTCTCCGTAAATCTGAATTTCCAATAAATAAATAAATACATCTCTAAAAAAAACTTCTTTAAAAAGCAAGCAAGAAAGAAAAAAATGGAGGAAATAAAATTCAACTAAGTCAGGGGCAGGTGTATTAAACAAAGCAACTGAGACTCTGCTGTGGGTCACCTGCAGACAGAGGGAGTGCCTGGGTTCAAGTCTGGGCTGCACATCCAACTCCGGCTTCCTACTAATGTGTACCCTGGGAAGCAGCTGGCGATAGCTCAAGTATCTGGGTCTCAATTAAAAATACTAATTTCTAGAAAACATTCTCATACGCTTTTTGTAACAAAAATTGTAAACTATATTGAAAAAGAATGTCAAGGGAAAAGGCTTCCAGCTTAGTGGTTAAGACAGCGCCACTGCACGATGGAATACCTGGGTTTGAAACTCAGCTTTGGTCCCTGGCTCCAGCTTCCTGTCAACACAGCCCTGGGAGGCATGGGTGATGACTCAAGTACTTCTTGAGTACTTCCTGCCATCCACTGACAGATCTGCATTGAGTTGGCCTAACCCCAGTCATGGTAGGCATTTAGGAAGTGAATCAGCAGATGAAAGCACACTTATTTGCTGGCTCGGACGTGCTCACTCTCCCTCTGCCTTCCAACCTTTTTAAATGTCACAGTTATAAGCCACACTCTAACTACTATCCAGATAATGTCCAGACACATTTTCATATGCCCTACTCATGACAAAGTAAATTACGTACTTCACTGCTCTTTTCTCTATCCATTATTGTCATAACTGGGCCAGTATTCAAAAACACAAAATCACTGCAAGTTCACTGACATCCCTCCCAATAAGAGTTGTGGTCTATATTTCCTCACCATGATTCTGAGTGGGCTTGTGGCTCCTTCAACTAAAACAGTACAACAGAAGTGATACTAGCAACCTTGGAGTCCAGGTCATACAAGGCCAACTAGCTCTGCTCTGTTCCCCTAGGTTATTAATAACTAAGTTCCTCTGGTTATTTGGACAGCTTCTCTTGGAAGTAGTAGGAACTGGCATTTTAGCCTGGTTAAGACCCCCACAGCCAGCATCACACTGTCTCTGATTCTAGGTTTGGCTCCAGCTTCCTGATCCAGACCCTGGATTACAGTGATGACAGTTCAAGTAATGGGTTTCTGCCTCCAATGAGGGAGACCCGGACTGAGTTCTAGGCTTCTGGTCTGGCCCCAGCACAGTCCTGGCCTAAATAACCCCAGCCACTGCAGGCAAGAGTTTTCTGCCTTTCTCACCCCCTCTGCCACTTTCTCAGTCTCTCTGCCTCTCAAATTGCAAAAAAAAAAAAAAAAAAAAAAAAAATGTGGGGGGAAGACACAGCAATCTATTCAATGTAAAAGAGGTATATACATACAGACTACCTTGAAATCATCTAATACCCCTTAAGAGTCATGCACCACTTCAATGGTGAACCAATGTAGGAACAAAATTTCGATATATGTCTAGAGATATGTCAATATGAATAAAAGTTGATGCTCTCATTCTGAGCTTAACAATTACTGCCTTATAAAAGGCACATGAAAAGCTTGGCACTGAGGCATAGGACACTGAGCTGCTGCTTACAGTATCGGCATCCCATCTGGGCACTGGTTCAAGGCCCTGCTGCTCTGGATCAGATCCAGTTCCCTGTTAATGTGCCTGTGACAGCAAGGGAGGATGGCCCAAGTGCTTGGCCCACTGTATCCACATGGGAGACCTGGAAGAAGCTCCTGGATCCTAGCTTCAGCCTGCTGTGGCCTATCTGGAGAATGAACTAGTGGGCAGAAGATCTCTTTATCTCTCCTTCTCTCTCTAATTCTGCCTTTCAAATAAATAAATAAACAAACAAAACTGGGGCTGGAGTGGTGGTGCATCAGGCTAATCCTCTATCCTATGGTGCCAGCATCCCATATGTGAGCCAGTTCATGTCCAAGCTGCTCCACCTCCAATCCAGCTTCCTGCTGATAGCCTGGAAAGGCAATGGAGAATGGCTGGAATCCTTGGGCTCTTGCACCCACAGGGGAGAACCAAGAGGAGCTCCTGAATTCTGACTTTGGATTGGCTCAGCTCTGGCCATTGGGGAGAGAGTCAGCAGACAGAATATCTGTGTCTCTCCTTGTCTCTGTAAAAATCTGCCTTTCAAACAAAACTAAGTAAATCTTTAAAAAAAAATAGCCTATTTTTTCAAGTCTTTTTTTCTTCTTTCAAGTGAAAAAAAGAAAAAAAAAGTGGCATGATCTGGTACACAGAACATACACTGCCTAAGACACCTTAGGTGTTCAAAAATGATTTTCTGTATGAAGTAATAATTTCACTTTATGCAAGCCTTGTTGGTACTGACTTGAGAAGTCAAACATCAAACATTGCAGAGCATGCACATCATGTTCAGAATGTGCTTCACCAGCTTCAGTTTCTCTTGCTGTCACTGGACAGACAAGGGAGAAGCCTCCTACTTCAAAAGGACACCCATTTGCACTTGATACCAGCAGTCTCAGAATCATATACTAACAGGATGCCTTTTTTCAGCAAGAAGCTGCTGAAGGCCAATCTTGCCCAATTTAGGAGCCTCCTTTTCCTGGGGGGAGGGGAGGGGTGGAAGATCACCACTTACTAACCCACAAGAGGCCCAGGCAGAAATGTACCAAATGATGCAGTTTCAACTAAACTCTCACCTTGCTCAACTGACAAGTTGTTGTCCACCACTATTCTAATTTCCTGGTAAGATAAAAATGGGCCTCATGGTCCAGAGAAATTTCTCCTGGCTGACATAAGTGGGGGCAAAACTCACAGACTCGGAGGGTCTTCTGATATCAACCACGAGATGAGTGGACTGAAGCTGATCTTTAACGCTATCTTTAGTACTAGAACTTAAGTTATTCTGTGCAGCTTGCTACCCTAGAAACTGCTTATTGCCATGTGATGACGCCTATAAATACAGAAAATCAACCATGCAGAAGGTGACCCTGGTAAATATATCTTTCAATATATTTACAACCCAAAACTTAGGAACCAGCATTGTGGCATAGCAAGTAAAGCTTCTGCCTGCAGTGCTAGCATCCCATATGCCTCATGTCCCAGCTATTCCACTCCCTAAGCAGTAGCCTGGGAAAAGCAGCAGAAAGTGGCCTGAGTACCTGGACCCCTGGAAAGAGTTCAGGTTCCTGGTTTCAGGCTAGGTCAGCACTAGCTGTTTTGACCATTAGGAGATTGAAAAGTGTGTGTGTGTGTGGGGGGGGGGGTAATTCTTTCAAATAAATAAACATGCTTAAAATGCTTAATATGTCTTTTGATAACATGGGAGAAGCAAATATTGCCCTAAATGTTTTTCCTAATGTCACTTTCCATCATCTTAATTCAGCAATTAGGTTATGATTCTACTATGCACTCTGAAATGTTTTTTGTAATTGTGTGTTAAATTTGGAGCTTCTCAAACTCCAGGGAATAACAAACAAACTTTCAAAAGACTGATGGGAAAATGAAGTAAAGAGTAAGTAGAGGTGGGAAAAAGGCCTTTTAAATCTATACATAATTTTTTTTACATAATGATCATTTTTCATAGTTTTTGGAGATCTCTCATATGCATGATTTCAAATTATGTTGCATCAGAATAAATTAATATGTTTTCTGATATTTTTAAAGATTTATTTTTTCTTTATTTGAAAGGCAGAGTCCACAGAGAAGGAGGGAGAGATAGAAAGACCTTCCATCCATTGGTTACACTCCAAATGTCCAATTGGGGCTGGGCCAGGCTAAAGCCAGGAGCCAGACACTCCATCCTGGTCTCCCATGCGGGTCACAGGGACCAAGTACCTGGGCCATCTTTTGCTGCTTTTCCCAGAGAAATTAGTGAGGAGTCAAACCCACACTCATGAGATGTTGGTGTGAAGGTGGCAACTTAACTGACTGTACCACACCCCTGCCCCCTCACTAATTTTAAAATATTCAAATACTTCATTGAATAGTAATCTCTTCTGATTAGATCCATATCAGTTTATCAAATTGAAAACATTCTCTAATACTAATCCAAAAAGAAATTAGCTTATGGGATCATGAAAGATGGTAGAAAATATTACACTATATCATCAATGGAAGTTTTGATGGAAACTGTAAAAATATTCTACTTCTTACATTAATATTTACCAATAATTGAGTAAATAAAGCTCTGGCAAATTCATTTTTATGTGGGCTAAGCTAGGTAGCTACTACTTTCACCGGTTTACCCAAGAATTGGGAATATAATAGACACATAGGTAAACAGGTAACATAATCCTTGGTCTATACCTATTAAATATTACTATCACAATCTCTTTTGAAAATGATTAAGCTTTAGAGTTCTCCTTCCATATATGACAGAAATGGAAATATCATGTAAATAATAGTATTCTCACAGGGACAGGCATTGCAGCTCACAAAAATATAAACTTCTGCCTGTGCTGCCAGCATCCCATATCAGAGCACCATTTCAAGTGCTGGCTACTCTGTTTCTGATCCAGTTCCTATTAATATGCCTGGGAAAACAGTGAGAGATGGTCCATGTGCTTAGTCTCCGCCACTCATGTGGGAGACCAGGACAGAGTTCCTGACTCCTGGCTTCAGCCTGGCTCAACCCTGAACATCCTTGCCACTTGGGCAGTGAACCAGCAAATGAAAGATCTCTCTTTTTCTCTGACTCTCCCTCTCTTAGTCACTCTGCCTTTCAAAAGAATAAAAACAAATCTTAAATATATACATATATACACATAATACAATTTAAACAACATATGCATAAAAAATTTTCAAGGGTTTATACATACCTTCCCAATACACTAAGTTCCTCAGTGTACCCAGCTGATTGTGCCAGAGGAACAGAAAATGCCAACCGTCCCACATGGCTTCACACTGAAAGCACTGATGTCCCACCTTCTCTGTTCAAGCTCTGCTTCTTGACTCCATGATCTTTTTGCTACACTGCATTTATCTGTCTCAGATGGCTAAATATAAGCAGGATCCTGATGGGTATTCTTTCAATGTTACTTCTACCAAATCAGGAAGTTCTAAAGGCACAATGGTGACGGGGTGGTGTTCTGTTCACAGAATGAATTACACAAGTAGATACTACTGTTTTAAATTAGCAAAAGAACAAAATAGATTCATGGCAATTGTGCAAAAATGTTCCAAGGCTGTCAATATGCTCTAAGTGCCACAAGAACAGAAACAGTCTGAGTGCCCACTGCTCAATCTTTATCTCCTAAAAGAGTTTTTCCACAAACTGGGTACTTATTAAATGCCTGATAAATGCCTCCTTACTCAGAGATGAGATCCCACCTGGATTTAGATTTTACCAAAGTGAAGAGGCAGGAAGATGAACAGGAAAGGAGAAAAAACGTATTGGTTCTGAGAAGCAAATCTTGAACCAGAGAAAGCATTTCACTGGATTACCACTGGAAACAGCCTAGAATGGAAGTTTGGCTCTGCTCCTTGAAGACGTACACATAGGCACATTGCTCAACCCTCTCAATTTGCTCCCTAATCTATGTAACACAACTATTACCACTATGTCATAGAACTGATGGAAAACTACATAAAATACTTTGCATGTTATGTGGATTACAGTACTCAATGTCAGTGACAATGGGAGGTGTGAGGCTGATGCCTAAACCAGGTTTATCGTACTGATTATACTGCCATGCCCCGCAGTATCTCACTCAAGCTGCTTAGTCTCCTCACAGTTTGTCAATTTCAGGCATTTCAAATTGTGCCTTCTAATGAAAAAAAAAATGGAATGATACTAGAACTTATGAGCAAGAAGAGCTGGGTTGTGGTTCCAGTTCTGCCACCTACTCACTAGGTGACCTTGAATGAGTCACCAATTTCCCAGACCTGAAAATTATCTTGTTATCAGCTCTGTCCATGCCCAAGGCAGGAGGTACAAGAAATACCGTGAGAAAAGGTGGAGGTGTAGACGTAAGAGCCAATCAATCACTCCACACCATTTTGGTCTAGAGGACAAAAGGAACATCCACATCCCTGAACAAAGCTTCCACAATCATGTTTTTTTGCAACACTAGAACCTGTAGGATGATAACATGTGCTCATAACAGATGATAAGCACAGTAACACTGGTGAGCCATACCCTCTGTAGTCGACACAGAAACCAGCAGTATGTCCAAAAAAGATGGCATGTGCTTACTGCATGCTTGCTAAATAAATAAATGCACGGACAAATATATTTGAGAAAGTTCAGGTTACATAGCACCAAAATGCTTTCCTGTGTGCATTTCTTGAAGTCTTCAGTATGAGAATAGGCTCTGTGAATCACACACAATGTATTTCCCAACCACATGTGATCTTAGAATTCATTTTATTTCCTTTGAACCCTATGTGCAACACCTAAAGTTGTAGTATTCTCAAAACAGAGTTTGAAAAAAAAATCTTACGCTTTTAAAATTCAAGTCATTTTTATTATCACAAAATAAGCAAGCTTTCTTATAATTTATTCATAAAGCAATCAGAAATTTGAGTACTTCGATTCATACCTATTATGTAGCCATTGTCTCCCGGCATTCTACCTCATTAAATCTCCCATCATCAGACACAACCTCACTAGTCTGTCTCCTAAGCAGCATGCATCCTAGCCTCAATCCTCTGGTCCTCACCCTGCTCCCTCATAACCAGTCTGTCCAGAAGATCATCTCTTCTTCCACTGTCTCTTCCCTCTATAATCCTTTGTCTAATTATGAACTGCTACCTGAAAAAAAATATTTATTTCAAAAGCAGAGAGAAATAGAGATCACATTTACTAGTTCACTCCCCAAATACCCTCACCATGTAAGGTTAGGCCGGAGCTGAAGCCTGGAGCCGCAGGTCTCCCACGGGGGTGACAGCAACCCAGCTACTTCACCCAGAACCTTCACCTCTGACCCCCACAAGGTTTGCATTATCAAGCAGCTAGAATCAGGAACATGATATGGGATTTTGCTAGCTCAGCCATCAAGGCAAACACAAGCCCTTGAACTTTGTTACCTGTTTTAATTACTCCCTCTCCCTGCTACCATCACCCCAACAAAGCTTTCTTGTTCTGTGCAATACTATCTCTCACCTCTCCCTTTTATGATGCAGACTGTGTCCTCTTGCATTCTTCCCCTTGGATCCTTCTTAGCTCACTCCTTAACCTCAACTGAACATAACCCTATCCAATCCAACATGGGCCCCTGTGCCTTTCCAATCACCTGTTTCTCAATGCTAGGTGAAGAGATGAGCACATCACGCCTTTTCCTATCCATGCTTTTGCCAGCATGTTCTCTCTGCCTGACGTGGGCTTCTCTCTTTATCCATTTGTTGAAATCCTATTAATTTTTTCAAAGCTGATTCTGGTAATCTCTTTTATGAAGTTGCCTTTATTGGGCCCAGCACAATGGCTCAGTGGCTAATGTCCTTGCCTTACATGTGCTGGGATCTGCATGCCAGGATCTGATATGGGCACCAGTTCATATCCTGGCTGCTCCACTTCCCACCTAATTCCCTGCTTGTGGCCTGGAAAAGAGGTAGAGGACAGCCTATAGACCCGGAGGAGGCTCCTGGGCCTGGCTTTGGAACAACTAAGCTCTGGCCAATGTGGTCACTTCTATCTCTCCTTTTCTCTGTAAATCTGCCTTTCCAACAAAAATTAACAAATCTTTTTCTTAAAAGTTGCCTTTATTTCCTATTCCCACCACAATTAACTATTCCCATGAATGATTCCTCCAGGCAACTACACAGTTAGTTATATGAACACAAAGATAGGAGAGTTAGGAGAGAGGGACATGAACCAGGTGAATCAATCAAGGAAGAATGACCAAGAGAATGGCTGCAAAAAGAGTGACCATAAGGATACTTGCATGGATAGCTTGAACCCTAAAGCAGAAAGGGTTTTTGCAAGAGAAGTGATGTCCTGAGTAAAGCAAAGGGGATCCAGCAGGAGGCCACAGCAGACAGGGCTGCCGGGAAGGGAGTGTTTTCACCCTGTGAGGAGGCCAGGGTGTGGAAGAGTTGATTCACAATGGAACAATGCTCTCAGAGGACCACCGGAAAGATTTGGGAAGGAAGCCAGTAGCGGGATGGGAGTTCAGAATCACAGAGGGGGTTGAGAGTGCAGAGGAAGGCAGTTGATCAGAAAAGCTGAGATAACCAAGAATAAGAAGCAAGCCTGGCCTCAACTGACTGAAATCCCACATGGCTACAGAGGCCACAAGAGTTCAGTGTTCAGCAGTCTTTGATCATCATTCAAAGGGTAGGTCAACGAGTAATTTTTGTAATGTTTATGAAGAACAGATTTCTCAAATGCTTTACTCACAGCACATTCCTGGACCCACCCAGATCCATGTGTGTGGCCTATGCCATGGAAGCAGGCAGGAGGAGTAGCAGGGAGGAACTGGGTGTGGACCTCCTTTCTCTGAAATAGGGCTCACAAAAGAAAGAGCAAGCTGAACAGAAACAGTGTGTACAGGGACCGAAGTCCTACAGGCACCATTCAGGCACCAAGGGCCAAGAGGCAGCAGGCTCATTCAAAGCATAGACCAAGAACGGCTGACAGAGAACCAAAATACTCATTTTCTGGAAAGTCTGTATCAGGCCAGGTACTTTCAAAAGTAAATAACTATATTGAAGCAAACAGAAAAGAATGTAGTAGGGTTCACATAACCAAGAAGTGTTAGGATGCTCCAGCAATAATTAAAACCCGGCTATCAAATAACGCATCTGTATTCGTGCCACTGCACACTGCTGCTCCTCATGGTATGATGGCCTCAGTCTCTCCCACTGCCAACAGCTTCCCCTCAGCACAGAGAGATAGTCACTGGGAGTTCCAGGTTACATCACTGTGGCAGCTAAAAATCTCAGTGCCTCTGTTTGCTCATTGTATAATGGGAATCATCTAAAAGCACCTATCCCCTATAGTCATGTGTGAGGATTAAATGAAATAATGCACATAAATTCCAAGTGCAATACTTGATACAACAAGTTCCATCAGTGGTAGCTATTATTAGCAAAAATAATGACTATTAGTATTATTTTTGAGTATGAGTACCACTGAAGGGTTCAGTTGTGACTTGGTAAAGGAGACAGCCTTGTCAGCTCTCACATAATCACCTGTGGGTCAAGGTTCTTTAAGGGCAACTAAGGACACAAGACATAGGCCACAGTCAGAGCTGAGACACCAATTCAAATCAGTAAACGTGACAGGTACCCATCGTGCACCAGCTCTAGAAACACAACTAGGAACTCTGCAGGTGAGTGGGACTCTTTGACACTATTTCTGAGAAGAGGTTGGCAAAGGCTGATCTTACACTTTCAGAGGGCACTAGGTTCCTGCTAGGCCGATCACAGAACAGTGTAATGAATCCAGCCTCTGGACTACTTCAAGATACAGAAGGATCACAACTAATGCCCATCTTATTCTGAAAAACACGTCTTAGCAAAAATTAGCAGAAACCATCTTTTCCTTTAACAACTTTACTTTCATCTTTCAAAAAACTGTTAGAGTAAATAAGCCAATAAGAATTGTGCAGCATATAACCTGTACAACTATACTTAGCAGCCCTATAATAGGCAAGGAAAACAAGATGGGGATGAGTCAAGGGGTGGAGGGCAGACAGCGGTCCAAAGACCTTTGGGAAGAAAGAACACCTTTTGTGCAGAGATGTGCTGCTCAACACAGAAGTCACTCACAAGTAACTGGGCACTTGAAATGGAGTTAGTGCAATTCAAGAGTTAACTTTTTAAAAATTTATTTAATTTTTTAAAAATTTGAACTTAGGAGTCTGGGAGGGGTTCAGGCCTTGGGGTTGGGGGAAACTGCAGCTCCCTGCAGTGTGGCAGCTGTGGGGGGTGCCCCTACCGGGTCGGACCCAATGCTGGGGACTCACGCCAAACACACTGCCGGAAGGCAGTGGACGAGTCCTTGGCTTCCCCCAAGACCCAAGAGAGTTCTTCCCTCAGGGTAAGTCCACCATGAGGGAACTTGGGAACTGGGTTAAAATTCCTAGCTCCGAGGACAGGAGGTAAACTGAGTAGTGCTGGCTCATGAACCCACTGGTATGCGCAAAACCTGGTACTAGGAGGGTTCTGATGGAGGAACCTGGGCAACTTCTTTGACAAGACAAAGACCCTGCAAGTAAGCGCAAAAAGCATGGAAGGAAATAGCCCAGAAAAGGTCATGGAAAGTCTCCCACTGGCATACATTTGGCATGGGTCGGGGGCAGACCAGGCTGAATCAGTTCACATCATCCACTGGCAAATCCAATAGAACAGGTCAACCAACAACCTCAGCTATATGTTGGCAGCGAAATACTGGACAAATGGAGACTCTATGATGGATATGTCAATCAGTGGATTCTTTAACAACCTCATTGTGCCTGGAGTGGTGAGATTGGCAGCGATTCATGACTGGTGAACTATCAAAACCACTTGAGCAAGGATCTCAGAGCATGCCCCACATCGGGGACCTGGGATGGGCGGGAGACTGGGTGGGGCTTCTCCCTCAATATTCCCTTTACCTTAGATATATGAATAAAGATTTCTTTTAAAAAGATGTATTTATTTTGTGCAAAGAGGTACCTGGTAAATATGTAAATCGGGATATTAGTAATGCTCTTTAGTAGCAATTGTGTTTAATCTCACTTATTCCTTACAAGAATACTACAAGTTAAGTATTCCTAGTATTCTATATGGAAAAAAGAAATTGAAGCTAACAGTCATTAATGAACATTGTTCAAGGTCTGTTAAAAGACATATTTAAACCTTACTTGTAATTTATTTCATACTCTGTACTCATGCCACCTTGTCATAAGATATTAGAATACAAATGAATTATATGAAAAAAAAATTCCTAGCTCTACCCTGCTGCTAAGATCTTGTGGCTGGGTGAGTTTGGGAGGGGTTCGGGCCTTGGGGTTGGGGGAAACTGCAGCTCCCTGCAGTGTGGCAGCTGTGGGGGATACCCCTGCCAGGTCGGACCCAATGCTGGGGACTCAAGCCAAAGACACTGCCAGAAGGCAGTGAATGAGTCCTCGGCCTTGGGCAACCAGTGCACCAAGTGCTGCCAGGCCTTGCCTGCTGGCCGCCTGCAGTGAACTCTGGGGTTTTCAAAATATGTAGTTGCTGCCTGGGGACACTCATGACTAAGGGCAGTTTTAGTGTAGGTGAGAAGTGAATTTTGGGTGATTCCCAGTGACAGGGTCATGAAAGTTTCAAGCATGCACAGGGATTGAGACCTGGTGGTTTGGAGGGAAGTATCCAGAAGATAATTTGGGTTAGACAGATTCACCAGCCCAATTAGGAATCCAGAGATGGGCTGTTAGTATAGAACATCTCTGATAGCCACACACCAGCCCACACCAAAGCTATGGATGGAGGCCTCTTTGGCAATGTTAGGTACCATTACCCGTGGGTGGTGGAGTAGTGGAATGGTCACATTTGGCAGGGTCAAGACACCATCCAGCACGCAAAAGAACTTGGGTTGGGGGTAGATTCATGGGGTTGTGTGGGCCCAACCCTGTGGAAATACAAGTCCCCCACTTAGCTCACAACTGAGGTTGCAATGGACTAAGCTAGGTGTGACCATACCACCTGCCATCACTCACAGGTAAAGGAACCCACAACAGTCAGGGCAGGTCAAGGCAGCAGCACCTGAATGTGCATCCTAAAACAGGATGTGGGGTGGGCCGGGTTGCCACTGGGAAGGGACAGAGTGGGCAGGGCCGAACAAACCTTAACTCGCAAGAAACAACAGAAATCAGGTTGGAACACAGGTCATGCCAAGTAGGTCCTTGCACCTACTGATCTGCGTGAGACCGGGACACTAAGCCACAGCATCTAAGGGGCCAGGGCAAGTGAGGGGCTCTGTCAAGCTGAGTCAGAGCAACCACTGGCCTGCACGTAATCTAAAGCTGGGAATTGGCCTGGCTAGGGAGCTAAGGGGACACCCCAGCTGGGTTGAGTTTCCCACCAAGGAGCTCATGGGCTAGAATGGGGGCTGCATTCTAATCAGGATACAATTGTAATCTCACTTGGCACAAGTGTGGACTGGGACTGGAAGCACCAAGCTAGGCCAGACTCCAACACCATCTGGTGCTCTGGAGGACCAGGGGAGATGTGTGACAGACTAGGCTAGGTCTCAGCCCTTACTGAACCATGTGTGCACTGTATGGGGGTATGGAAGAAGCATGGCTGGATTGAAATATCCAACATTAAGAACCAGATTGGGTTGAAGGCCAGTCAAGAAAAGTCACTGTTCCTGCTAGGACAGGAGGTGAACTGAGTAGGGCTGGCTCATGGACCCACTGGTATGCGCGAAATCTGGCACTGAGAGAGTTTCTGATGGAGGAGCCTGGACAACTTCTCTGGCAGGACACAGTCCCTGCAGGTAAGCGCAGGACAAAATAGGAAATAGCCCAGAACAGGCAATGGAAATTATCCCACTGGCATACACATGTAATGGGTTGGGGGCAGACCAGACTGAACCTGTTCACATCACACCTGCTGGCAAATCCGAGCACCAGAACAGAGTGTGGGTCAAGCCAGGTTCCGTTGCGACACATACCAGTACACAACAAGTAATGCCAAGGTGAGATGAGCCGTACCACATGTGGTTGCAGGGCCCAAACAGCACATGTGATAATCAGGGGGAGGAGGCAAAGCCAACAGGGGAATGTGGGCTCCCCTACTGGCCAATTACTTCCATTGGAAAGCGTGAGTCGGGATGGGGGCAGATCAGACTAGGCAGGACTCTAACACCTGTGGGCCTCATATGAGCTAGATAAGGGAAGGGCTATGGTGGGCTGACTGTTCCAACTGGTGCAAGCAAAAATTAGAGTGGGTGAGGGTTGGTTGGGCTTAACCGCAGCATTAGCTGACAGAGCCTGGCACTGGGAGCTAATTCTGTCAAGCCAAATGCCAGAACCACCTGGAGACTGCATAATCTGGGAGTGGGTGTGGCCTAGAAGGGAAATAATGAGCACCTCCCTCAGGGTTACCACTCTCACTGGACAACACGAAAACCAGGACAGGGGCAAGGGTGGCTAGACAGAAAGGCACCTGCCAGTAGGTGTATGGGCTGGATAGTAGGTTGGTTGGGTTGAACTAGGCTGCAATGCCCATTGACATGTGCGAGAGCTAAATGGGATGTGGGACAGTCTGGAAAAGCCTGTGGTACATACTGGCAAGCATGGGAACCAGAGTAGGGGGCAGAAGTAGGGGGGGTTATGGGGAGTCACCCAAACTAGGCTGTAGCTCCAACTGGTTTGTGTGAGGACCAAGTATGAAGTGGGTAGGATCGAGCTGGACTACAACACCCGTTGGTTCACGAGGAAGACAGGCCTGGAAACAGAACGGACCCAGCAATCACAACAACCAGCATGTGCATTAAGCTAATTTGTGTGACGGATGGTGTTGGAGAGTCTGTACTAGCAAACTCATGCAAGAATCAGGTCTGGGATCATCTCAGATGAAGTTTCTTTGCTGATCCCTCCAACTGAACTGCTGATCTCAGAACCCCAACCATGAAGAGACTGTCAGCCAGTGGACTCTGAATAGGTTTCATTACGGTTGGGACGGAGAGATTGGCAGCAATCCAGAACTGATGAACTATCAAAACTGTTTGAGCAGGACCCTCAGAGTGCACCTCCCGTTGGGGATCTGGGATGGGTGGGAGGTTGCGTGGGGCTTTTCCCTTTGTTACTCCCCTAACCCCAGATACAGGGAAAACCGATAATATTAGTGTGGAAACAATGGTATTACCCACTTTCCCCCTGTAGCCCTTGACCCTTTGTACCCTAATCAACTAAGTAAGATTATTAAAAAATAATTTTAAAAAATTTTGAACTTAGGTGCCAGTGTGATGGCTTACTAGGTAAAGCACCAAAATGCCACCATCCCATGTGGGTGTCTGTTGGAGTTTTAGCTGCTCCACTTCTGATCCAGCTCAAGTGCTAACGGCCTGGAAAGCAGCAAAGGATGACCCAAGTACTTGGGTCCCTGCACCCATGTGGGAGACCTGGAAGAAGCTCCTGGTTCCTGTCTTCAGCCTGGCACAATCCTGTCCATTGCGGCAATCTGGGAAAGAAGCCAGCTGATGAAAGACTGACTCTCTCTTTCTCTCTCTCTATCTTGCTCTCTCTCCCCCTTCTCTCTCTCTCTCTGTGTGTAATTTTGCATTTCAAATAAATAAATGAATAAACCTTTAAGGAAAAGAATGTGAATTTGAAATCAAAACTGAAGCAATATAAAGCATTTTTCTGTTCATCAAAACTCTATTGTTTGCCCCTCTCTGATGGGCTGCAACTCCCACTGGTTAGCATGAGAACCAGGACTGGGGGCAGGCCTGGCTAGACAGGAGGCAGCACCTACCAGCATGTGTGTGGCCTCTATAGTAGAGTCGGCTGGGTTGAGCTAGGCTCCAATGCCCATTGATGTGTACAAGAGCTGAATGACATGTGGGAAATGTTGTATCAGTCAGCTGCACATAGTAGCATGCACAGGAAGCAGGGCTAGGGGCAGGCCTAGTGGGAGTTACTGGGGGGTCACTCTGATTAGACTGCAGTTCCCACAGGTGCAAGAGGGGAAAGTATGTGGTGGGCTGCAGTATCTACTGCTTTGCAAATGAGATGGGGCTGGGGACAAAACTGACCAGGTGACTGCAACCACCAGTGTGTGTGTAGGCTGATGTGGGTGAGGGACTGAGCCAGGCCCCACACTGGCTAGCACACACAGGAGTCAAGTTGGGGTCACCTCTGATGAGGTTTCTGTGGGGACTCTCCCCTCCCAATTGGATTATTGGACTCTGAACTCCAACCATTGTGAAAAATCACAGGATTTGTGGTGTAACCTGGAGTACATGTGTCAGAACTGAGTCTCCACAGTTGCTGAGGCCTGTGCAGTGGACAGCATGCCCAGAAGCTCATGGGAAACATGACAACCAGTTCATTGAGGCCTGCAGAGAACATCTAGTGCTATGGAAGGCAGAACAAATTGGACAGCTCTCTCGGACAATTATCTGGGAGAATCGAGACACTAAGGTGGAACTATGTCAGCCAATGGACCTTGGAAGGATTTCTTCAACCTTGGAGCAACAAAATCAACAGCATCTCAGAACTATCAAAACCATTTAAGCAATATCCTCATCCTTGGAACATGTTCCACTTCAGGTAACCCGAGATGACATCGGGTAGCCTTCCTCCGTTCCTGGGTATTGATGCAGTTGGGTTGCTGGGAGCAGCCTTCGCCCCTTCTCCACTTTCCCCAGATAACAGAAGAAAGGAGATTGGAAGCATTTGTCTCATCCACTTTCCCCCACTTCTTGACCCTTCCTATCCTAATTGGTAGTTCACATGGACATGCATCCCTCTCAACTTTATAAACACCATAAAAAATAAAATGAATTTTGTTATTTAAAAAAACTATTGTTTGGTAGAATTACACATGACACTATCACTGTGTTGAAAAGATAATGTATGGTATTGGTCCTGAGTTGTTTCTAACATCTCACTAATAATGTTATATAAGATGGTAAAATTATATTGTTCTTATATGTTGAGTTGCACAAAATGTATTATTAAGATAATTTCACCTATTGCTTTTTCCTTTTTCAATGCAGTTACTGCAAAGTTCTCAATGACATATATGGCTCACAGCAAATTTCAATGGTACTGCAATGAAAATATTTTATGATCTGTAGAAGTTTAGGATGATACCAGAGGAACTAATGGCTTCAGTTGTGCTTGAAACAGACATTTATGTTTCCTTCTAGCTTGTCCAACTCTGTTTTCCAGAAGGTATTAGTGAGAAGAGTTTATGAGAGCTCACCAAGGAGAGCTTGGGACTCTTCCATGTTCTAGACTCCTTGCCCACCACTTAACAACTCTTACAGAATTTATGATCTTTGCCTGTAAAATGCTAGAAATAATTTTTACCTCATAGGATTGTCTGAACAATTGTCTGAAAAATGGAACCTGGTGTATCACATATGCCCAGTAAACATTGGCAGGTGCATTTCTGGGTGACTAAAGGAGGTCTAAATGAACAGTTTCTGTTGCACTATTCAGTTTGGCATAGCGAAAAAGCCATGCACCTGTCCACATGTCTTGTCTTTTATCTTTCTATACTGAAGGGTTGGTTGGGAGTATTTTACTCAGTCTTCCATGCCACTCATGAAGTTACGTGCCATTTCTAAGTTCATTATGATGAAAACTAAACTACCTCGGATGCTGAAGCACCATGAAAACAAGTGTTTCTGAATGCTTGTGACAATAGCTAAGAACAAGTTAGCATTTTTGTGCTATGTCAAATACTGAGTGAATGTTTCTAGTTAAGAGTTTACAATAATATCTGAAACTTCCTTGAGTAAAAAACTGGAATGTACATCTGCATGCACAAATGGACTTATTTTACCCAAATGTATTCTCCACCACTTCCCTGCCATTTTGCATACACTGAGATAAACAGTCTTGCTTTCAGTAGACCAAAAGACTCATATTGACTGTGAACTTGAAATTTACTGTGTACTTCCTCTTCTATGTCATGTTTTAAGTCATAATAATAGTCTAGCTCAATCACATCCCAAGAAACGTCCAGCTGTGTCTGATCTTTGTCCTGTCTATCTCAAGTCCTGATTTTTAAAAATATTTCTCTCAGTCTCCAACTGACTCAATACACACTGAATTGTCTTTGTGTGAACTTTTTTCAGACTCACTTTAAAAATCACAATTTAGGAACCAGCACTGCACCATAGCAAGCAAAACCACTGCCTGTGGCACTGGCATCCCATATGGGCGCAAGTTCTGGCCCAGCCATTCCACTTCTAATCCAGTTCCCTGCTCATGTGCCTGGGAAAGCAGCAGAGGATGGCCCAAGTGCTTGGGTTCCTAAACCCACAAGGGAAACACACATGAAGCTCCTGGTCCCTGGCTTCAGTCTGGCCATTGTGACCATTTGAGGAGTGAACTACTGGATGGAAGATTTCACTCTTGATCGCTGTCTCTTAGCTCACTCTCTCTCTCTGCCTCTGTGTCTCTGTCACTCCACCTTTGAAATAACTAAACCTCTAAAAAAGAAAAATCATGGGCCAGGCACCTTAGCTTAGAGGCTAAAGTCCTTGCCTTGAATACTCCAGGATCCCACATGGTCGCTGGTTCTAATCCCAGCAGCCCCATTTTCCATCCAGCTCCCTGCCTTTGGCTTGGGAAAGCAGTTGAGGATGGCCCAAAGTCTTGGGAACCTGCACCCGCGTGGGAGATCCGGAAGAGCTCCTGGCTCCTGGCTTCAGATTGGCTCAGCTCCCGCTGTTGCAGCCACTTGGGAAGTGAACCCCGGACGGAAGATTTTCCTCTCTGTCTCTCCTCCTCTCTGAATATCTGCCCTTCCAATAAAAATAAATAAATATTTTTTAAAAGATTTTAAAAATCAAAAATCACAGTTTATCCTTAGCTTCCCTTATTTAATACTCCTTAAGAACATTAACGCATTTGTCAAACATGCATCCCCCTTACAAAGTATCTAGCCTCCAAAAATATTATATCTGTTTCAAATAGTATAAGTTTATTTTCCCCACAATACACTCAAGCATAACTTATATTAAATCCCATTTATTCCTCAAAGTCTAGGAAAGATTCCATAGACACTACATTAAATTTACCCTCTGGTTCTTGGCAAGTCTATCCTCCATGAGGCTCACTTATGTCATCTGTAAAGGGGGCATAATAGAGAGGCCCTTTATCCAGTAGAACAAGCCATCTCATTATTCATGAATGTACGCAAAACACTCTCAGTAAAGCTCAAAGTCCTTTACAAGCATGAGGCCATCAGAGTTTCTGAAGTGGACTGTTAATTACATGTCACTATGCTTTGTTTTATATAAAACATGGGAACATAAGTGTAGCTAATAGCTGACTGAGGATGTAACTGAGGCTTTCAACATCAAATCACAAAATCCGGGAATATATCTAGGAAACAGTCTCAATAGGAATTCAGTCTGTTTTACTTCTATACCAAGAAACTACACTATTGCAAAAAATTTTTAATTTTACTGGTTGCCCTACACACCTTACTGCACCGACTTCATTATACAGTCAAGGAATGGGGAAGTGGGCAGGAGGGTTGAAGTTTCCCAATGCCTTCCCAGCCCACAGGAAGGTTCATAAACCCCAGACCAGGTAGGGAAGTCAAACGTAGTTTCAGTTGCCATAAAAGCAACCTCTTTACATTGTTACTGATACTGGGAAGCTTTTCCTACCAGACACCCAATAAAATGAAATGAGGCTATGTCCTTTACCAACAGGAACATAGACTTGTAAATGCACTTGACAGGTTCTTTCAACTTTATTATTTGACCTATATATAACTTGGTACATGACTTGCCAAACCTTCTACCATCACTTACAAAAGATGGACAGAACTGCTCTAAAAGTTAAAGAAAAGAAAAAGGATAACAGACACTAATAAATTGCTTTTTATTGCTAGTGAACTTTTAAAATCATTTTTTCTGTCATTCTGACACTGATTAAAAGTTAATAATCCTTAACCCAGAATGGTATTTTAAGAACTATTTTCCCACAGAAATAATCCTCAAAAGGCAGGGAGGGGGAAGTATTACAACACTACTAACAACCAAAAAAGGAGATGAAGGGGCCAATCCAAATCTCAATTGTCAGTGGCTCAAAATATCACTAGATAGTTCCATGATACATTATCAGCTAGTTACTAAAATTGATCATAATTTCTACAAGAAAATATCTATACAAGTATGAAATAATGTTACTCAAAGAGCATTAGGCATGAGCTAGTTACAACATCATAAAGTAATTGGACGTACATAAATAAAGCTTACAAAATTTCAATTCACATAAATGGTTGCACATAATGCTCCTTGGGTTAATTATTTTCTAGAAATATGCTAAAGACTTTTGAAATTAAATGCTGAGACAGATGATGGAGAAAGCTTACCAAGACTCTCCCCAGGGTTGGGGTCATTTTCATTTCTCCTTTGAAAGTTTCAGTATTGCTTACATTTTTAGTAATGAATATATAAAACAACAAACAACAGCAACTTCATTTTTAAAGATGATAGTGAGTCCAAGGAACACATACAACTCTTAGATCCCTCAATTTAAGGGGAATAAATGATGTGTCAACACCTCCAAGCCCAATATACAACCTGAGAACTCTCATGCAATGCTTCTCTCACTGGTTTAACTTCACAGTGTCTTCAAAAGTTCAAGAAAAATGTAATTAAGACATCAGTTTGGTGCAAGTACTTTAGAAATCCATGCAAACAAGGAATCTTCAAAACATTCATAAAAATTTAGTATTATGAAAATCTATGCATATATTTCATATTTGCACCAGAATAAATTTATTAATTCCACTTATTCAACCTTTTTTTAAGTTTTGATTTTACTTGGAAGGCACACACAGACACAGATCTTCCATTGATTGATTTGGTTCCCAAAGGCCTACAACAGCCAGAATCCCCAAAGGCCAGCCACATTTCCCATGTGGGTGGCAGTGACCAAGCACTAAAGCCATCACCTACTGCCCCACAGGGTGCCCATTAGCACACAATTGAATCAAAAGTGAAGAAGTCAGGACTTGAACCAGTCACAGCAATATAAGATACAGGTGTCCCAAGCATCATCTTAACAACGATGCCAAATGCCTGCCCCTCCCAGGGACTTTTTGAAGCACTCTTATACATGACAAAGAAAGTGACGTGCTTTAAAATAAATGTGAAAAAAATGTATACCTAATTCGCATATCTTTTAGCACTCATAACCCAGTTAAATAGTATTTGCTTTTCTGCATGGTTAGATGATCCAGTAATTTTTGTAAAAGATGTATTTATTTTTACTGGAAAGGCAGATTTACAGAGAAAAGAGACAGAGAAGGATCTTCTACCCACTGGGTCATTCCTCAAGTGGCCACAATGGCTGAAGCTGAGCTGATACAAAGCCAGAAGCCTCCTCTAGGTCTCCCATGTGAGTGGGGGTCCAAGGCTTTCCTTGGAGGAGGATTAGCCAATGGAGCCAGGTCCATGATCAAGTATCTTTATCATCCAAAGCAGAAAACAGAAACCAACTGCCTTCTATGAAACAAAATAACACTAATGGTGAAACAAACTTGACTGCATATTTAAATCATCTTTGCAGATAAGTGAACCTTGAAATCATACCTCTGTAGCGGGAAAAAATCCACAGTTTCATTTTTGAAGCAATCATGTGCAGATTCCAAACCTTGTGGTTGAAACACAGTACTGAGGAATATATGAAGGCATACAAGGCCCCAAGGCAGCAGCAACAGAAAAAATACTGCTGGAATCCCATGCAGGATTAAAAGAAAAAAGATAAATGTTCTTCCAAATAAATCAGGCTAGGATTTTGCAAAACTGAAAACCAAATGGAATAAGGTATTTTACAGAATTTTACACAAATATTTCATACAGAATAGAACAATTTAACATGAGTCTCTTTGATAGTCTGTAACTAAGCATTTCAAAAGCTTTAAACCTGTTAAATAAATGAAATAGTTACAAAAGATGCATATATTACTAAGATCCAAATAAAGGTTCTCCTCCTTTAGAAATATAGCACTCACCAGACAAGTTACTCTTCTCTGCCTTATTCAAAAGCCACTTTTGTTGGCTTTAAAAACCAAGACAAATGCAACACTACTCCAAGAAGAACTACATGGGTGGAAAATGACCACCGCAATAATATGGGCTGTCCTTCCCAGAATGGTTTCAATAAGGAATATTTCTAAGTAATATGAGAAATTATAAACTTCGAAAGACTTAACTAAATGTTCTGCATTGTTTGCACAGCCGAAGTGAAGTGAAAGTTTAATCAAGTCATTAGTGATTGCTAGATAAAATCTGAATAATCATGACCAAATACATTCTTTCCTTACTAAAGTGTCTAAAATTATCTAGTATCAAAATTATCTATTTTCTTAACTGCAAAGTGTCCAAAATTCATTCAGTTCATTGATCAAGTATTTACTTATTTGGGAAACTTCACCTTCTGGTTGGAAAGCCTAAAAATAACAATAACAACTTAGGTTAAACACACACATATACACACACACACACACACTTGGGGTTAGCACTGTGGCAAGCCAACAAAGTTGCTGCTTGTAATGCCAGCATCCCATACTGGTGTTGATTTAATCCAATTCACTGCTAATGTACCTAGGAAAGCGACAGAAGATGGCCCGAGTTCTTAGGCCCTGTACCCATGTGGCAGATGTGATCTAACACCACCCTAAGTGTTATGACCATTTGGGGAGTGAACTAGTGGGTGGAAAATTATCTCTCTCTCTAACTTTGTCTTTCAAATAAATTAAATAAAGCTTGAAAAAAAAAAACTACCATATCACATGTGGGTGTCTGGCACAGCAGTTAAGAAACCATTCAGAATACTTATACCTGGGTTTGCTTCCTAGCTCAGCTTTCTACTGATGCACAGCTCTGAAGCAGTGGCTAATGGTTCAAGTAGTTGGCCCTTTTATCCATGTGCGAAACCTGGGTAAGTCCCCAGCTTCTGTCAGCCTGGCCTACCCTTAGCTTTTTCACACATTTGGGCACTGAACCAGCGAGAAGGAGATCTTTCTGTGTCTGCCTCTGTCTCTGTATCTCTCTCTTTCAAATAAAAAAAAATAGCTCAAGTCCCCACACCTGCCAGTACACACATGTGCCAGGCTGGGGGTGGGCCTAGGGACCTCAAGCTGGCAAGGTTCTGCGCCAGTAGCTTTGGATCTAGACAAGCAGCTCATGCCCTCATGTTCTGTTTGCCTCAGACACATCAGCATCTCTGATCTCAGGGACCAGACCTCATGTGTATAGCCTCAATGTACACATTACATGTTGAGATACCACTGATGTTGATGCCAGTGCAAAGGAAAGGACCACATCTAGCTGCACACAAAAGCCAAGTCTACCTATGCCTAAGAACCAAGTGAAAACTTCAAATACCTCTCCAAAAGTCAACAAGAATCCAAGAACTCCTAAGAGGAATGCAGACCAGGCCAGAGACACAGGCACTGGCACTGAGTGGAAATTCTCTGGCTCATGAGATGGACCTACTAGATGAGACAGAGACAGATTTTCAAACCCAGGATAAGCAAGGACTACACCCCTAACCATCAGGAAATATATACAGAAGATGTGAGGAATCTATATCCTTCAGCAACCCTTAAGATTAATGGTCAGAATGTTTGGAAGTAGGTGACAGTCGTGGTTGGACCACCTTGTGAGGACCTTAATTAAAAAGCACTATCTTGCAATGGGATGATGGACAGTCTGACATTGTCTGCACCAGCAAGCTCAGGGTCAAGAATTGGAAGCCACATCTTCTCACCCTATGAAATCCCATGTGCCTACCAAATGATACCTTCTCCAAGATGTACTCCCCCTCATCTGGGTTCTGGAGGTAATAGCACATAGTCACCTCCATATTCATGTTCAAAATAATACTGGCAAACAGGAAAGGATGTTCCCTTTCTGCAAACATAGGGCGTAAGGGAGAAAGACTTCCCTCTCTACCACCTGCCTTGACCCAGTCTATTAGAAAACATGGCCCAAGTATACCTGTGATTTCCTCACCTTAAAATAAAAACACACAAACAAAATAAACAAAAATAAATATCTAAAACTTCAACAAAATAGCAATAATTCAAAGGCTCTTTTTGAGAAAGGCAAGAAGCATGAAGAAACACTAGGAGGAATGAACTCAGCATGGCCCCCCAAACCAGCTCGGGTTTTGTACCGAGTAGTACCTAGCAGCAGCACATGCTGACCTAGCCTTTTTAAGCACTTCTTCCCTGCTACCCTTGTGAGATAGTCACTACTGCACCTCCTCCGCGGTAGCAATGAATAGCCCAGGAATTTTCCACAATCCCAGCACACAGCCATTACCAGGGGAGAACAAAGCTTTGCTTTTGCTACAGATAAGACACTTCAGGAACAATACTCTTTAACTTCAGTGGAAGCTGACTCTTCTCATGTCTCTCTGTGTAACTACAAAGCATGTTGGTGTAGTAAAGTTGCTGGGAGAAAATGCTAAAAGATTAGGTTGCATTAAAGAAGCCTGAGGAATGACTCAACTGGGAAAACAAGACTGGGAAAGTTGTGATCACCAGTGAGAAGCAGAGTGAACCAGTCACCTCTGTTTGGTCCAGCCCAAAACAGGAACTTGCTACACATTCCAAGAAGGGCACAAGCTCGAAAACGGGAAGGAGGTGTTGCTGCTGGGAAGGCAGCACATGGTAAAGCATCCCCCAGGAGGAAATAATGATAAACTTCACCAAGGCAAAAAGGGCACCCATCATACTTGGCCCAGTTTCTCTGAAAGGTAAGGCATTCTGAGATTAACAAGACAAAATGAGTCTTCCTGGATGCAATAAACACAAGAAATAGCAACAAGAGCTGACTGCACAAGGGGCGAGCTACACACCTAAAGCAAGTCAGGGTTACAGATAGGGTCTGCTTCCCACAATAACCGTGATCAGCTAAACATGATGTGTAGAGTAGTATAAGAAAGAACATGAGGCTCCATGTGAGGATAAGCCTGGGCTGACTGCAAAATGTTTACTGTGGGTGAAGACAGGCAGAATGACTGTACACTGCCATAACCAAACAATATTGATCTCTGGGAGGAGGTTGATTAAGAAATCCATCTCTGTGGAGTCAACATTTGGTCTAGTGGTTAAGAATTTAGCTGAAGAAGCATGCATCCCATATCAGAGTGCCTGGGTTTCAGTCCTGGCCTGGCTCCTGAGTGCTGCTAACATATACCCCAGGAGGCAGTAGTCAATGATTCAAGTACTTGGGTCCCTGACTCCTCCTACATGACAGACCCAGACTGAGTTACTGGCTTCGAGGTTCAACCTGGCCAGCCTCAGAATTTGTGGGTGTTTAGGAAGTAAATTCACATATGAGAGACATTCAATCTCTCTCTCTCTCTAGCAAACAGATAAATAATTTTAAAGAAATCTATTCTAAACATCAATGACAAAGTGAACAAAAGTTTCTACTTTTTATTTCCGCTGAAAATACAATAAAATAACAGTAAAAAAATGTTTTTCTTGAAGGTATAAATAAGCAAGGCTGAAGAGAATGAATGACAGAAAAGGCAATGGCAAAAATATCTAGGTAAATGAGTGAAAATCAAAACACAATTCAATTTACACCACAGAAATCTCCAAAAAGCTAAAGAATTAAAGACAACTGGGCTCTGTGAAGAGAGGGATGAGCTAAAAAATACTTTTTAAAAGTTAGATCTCCCAGATAATCTGAGCAGTTACATGCCTACCACTTCTCTACCCAGGCAAAAATTAAAAAAAAAAAGACCTAGTATTTTCTTCCCTGTTCCATACCCGCTAATGGCTCTGTAGCTCAATTAACTCACTAAAAACAGCCTGGAGGAGAGAGGTAAACATCTATACACTACCTGCCAAGACTTCCAGCTCTACTACAGAAAGCAGGTGGATAAGCCTAATGAATAAAAAATGATCCTCAGCAAGGTACAGCATCATGAAGCTTCAGGATTGTGGATACAGTGAATAAAATTTCACAAAATTCCAGAGAGGAGCCAACAGGTTAGTACACACAGGACACAAGGAAAATTTCAGGATCTGAACGGTTTTGAATATCTCAACAGCCTCATCAGAAGCTAGAAGGCCTTCAAAGTATCCATCTAGAACTCTACATTCAGCAATCAATCATCTGAAAGAGAAAGATCAATATTTTCAGGTATGACTGGTCTCAGAACAAGAGATCTTTCATGCCTGTTTTCCAGAAACTCCTTGATATGCTCAACCAAAACAGAGGGAACTGCAAGTGCCAGGGATGATGCAATACAGGAGAAAGATGCTGACAAGGACCCTGATGTAGAAGACAATCAGTACAGGCAATAGTAATCTAGAAGGCTTAAGAAGAGCCTCTTGAAGAAAAAGAACTTGACAGCAGACCTGATACATATGAAGGAATATTTTTAAAAATTTGACCAAGAGTTGCAGGTTGAATTAACAACATATACAAAATGAACGAAGCCATTATTAAATCAAAACATGTACTTGGCTTACGTATTTTTCTTAACCTAACTATTAATCAATATGCTGTAACTACTACAAGGACAGGAAAATACAGAAGCTGTGTTTGTATTAGGGGGCTGGAGAGAAAAAGATAGGTAGCTTATCACCTTCCACAGTGAGAAGTTAACAGATAACGTTTCAAATTGAAAATCTGAAGAAGTATCAACTATCAACAATATATAGCAAAGAATTTCAACTAGTATTTCTGGGAAGGAAAAGGCTAATTTGCTTTAACATCAAAGAATAACACATCAACTAACTGTCCACATAATTTTTTACATTCCTTTGCTTTTCCTTTGTACCCCTAAAAATAACTGAATCTTTTAAAATTTTATCCTTGCTTCCTCTAAACAAAACAAAAGGTAATTTTTCCACAGCTAGACCACAGTAAACAAGGTCATCCGAGCTCTGAGCAAACATGATAGGGAAGGCAATACTGATAATCCAATCTAAGGAATGTTTGGATGGAGCAGAGCAGAAACAAAAAGACAGGCCCAGGTAGAACAAATAGGGAGCTGGAAGAAACTACTAGGTCCTTCCCCTTTGTTCATCTGTTTCAACAAAACTATTCTCACAGGGACTGGCAGCTTGGGCTGCCACCTGCAATGGCAACATCTCAAATGGGCTCGGGTTCATCTTCTAGCTGCTTCACTTCTGATCCACCTCCCTTATAACATGCCTGAGAGGACAGCAGAGGATGATACAAGTGTTTGGGCCCTTTCACCCATCTTCCCCTGCTTTCCCAGGCACATTGACAAGGAGCTGCATCAGAGGTGGGGTAACCAAGTCTCCAATATGGGATGCCAGCAACACATGTGGCAGCTCAACCTGTCAATACACAACACCAGCCCCAGTAAATATTTTTTAAATAAAAAAGCTATTTTCATGGTATAATTACCTGGTATAGGATAATTTTACAATTTCCCATGGCCTATTTCACTCCTTTCGAACAAATGCAAATGCTCAATTTATAACCTTAATCCATATAAGGCCACTTCCCTAAGCTCAACTTCAGTTAGTGTACTCTTGTCTACTGCAGATTCAAAAAGACAAGAGCACAGTGAGCATTCTGGAACAAGTGACACTGTCATCTGCAGGCACGAATGGAGCAAACATGAGGAGCCCCACCCCAGGCTGAGGATCAACATCCCTGCTCATCTGGAGCTTCCAGAAGTAGAAATGTGGGGAGCAGTGGGATGGAAGCCAAAGAGCTGGACGCACAGGAGCAGGAAGGAGAGCACCCATCTGGTCCACCAGGAGGAACCTGCAGGCAGGGGTGTGGCTGGAGGCACAGGGCCCAAGATCCCAGCACTCCGCACGCCTGAAGAAAGGCAAGGAAGCCAGTCATCAGAGCCCAAGCCTAAAAGTAGGCCAGCCACTGACCACGCCCCTCCAACCTCCTTGTTAGGAGTCACCTCGAGGGAGCAAGGGCTCTGAGCTTTGCCATGGATGATAAAACACTGCCAGCTGTTCAGAAAATACAACTGCCTTGACATAGAGTGAAGTAGGGAAACAGATTCAAACATCCAAGACCATATGTGAATAACCTACATTCTTTCTATTTGGGGGAAAATGTGACAAGTCGAGTTTATAGGCCTATGTGAAGCAAAGGTATTATCAACTAGAGGACAGTGCTGATTTGCATGTGTTTATAGCAACTTACCCTCCTGACACAGCTCCACACACCAAAACACACACACCATTGTGGAAAGAACCAAGCTCATTAACACCACACACTACAGTGTGCATCCTGGAGTGGCAAGAGCAGTAATATAGCGATCACATGTAGTATGGGGGAAAATGGCTTTCATAAACACTGAGAATGTAACTAAGCTAAAAAAATATTTTCAAATGCATAATGTGAAAATCACCCATGCTTCTCTTTTCTCCATATATGTTATGGCATTCCATATTACATGTGATATTTGCCAAATAACAAACTAAAAATCTCACAAATTACTTTGCTAAATGGCAAAATATATGTGGGAGACCAGCGGTTTGTTGGGTTTTGTTTTTCAGCATTTTTTTCTGTTCCTTTCTCCCCAGCAGTCATCTGCAAGAGAGTAAACCATCATAATTTCCTATGAGGAAGATGGACACTCACTGGAAAAACACAGTGCATACGCACAAAATCTATAACTGTTTGGACAGCTTTCAAACCCACAGAGACTTAGCCATCCACTACACTGTACTTCCAAGTTAGCACTAAGAGCAACACTTCTAAACAAATATGCCAGTTTCAGGAACCTGTAATATGGTGTTGGGAATTAACCTACTGCCTGCCATGCCAGTATTCCATATGAGCTCCATTTGGAGTCCTGGCTGCTCCACTTTCAATCCAACTCTTGTGAAAGGCAGCAGAAGATGGCCCAAGTGTTTGGGCCCCTGAGTCCACCTGGGAGGCCAGACGACAGCTCCCAGCTTTGGTCTGACCCAGCGTCAACCATTGCAACCTTCAGGAGAGTGAGCCAGCAGATGGAAGAACTCTCTCTCTCTCCTCCCCTTCTAACTCCATAACTCTTTCAAATAAATACATTTTTAAAAGCTTTAATACAATTTCAGTTTACAAAGAAGGGTTACAGATGTGCTTGTTTGTGAACAAGCAACATGTCATGACAAAAAAAAAAATCAAGAGCAAAGTTAAGATCTGAAGAAAAATACACACTCCCAGCTCAGCCTAGTTTTTCCCCAAATATTGGCCGAGCCCCCATTTCCAAGATCCAAACACGATTTCCCCACCCCTCACTCCCCAGGAGCGGGGAGGGGGAGGGCTGGGAACTGATGACTGTGAAGAACAAAGTGGATTCTGCCAACTTTCTATCAAGACTGCGCGCTGGAGCAAAGCCGAGGAATCCACTGCGCCGCGCCCCCTGGGCGGCGAACCCAACGCCGAACTTGTCCCGGGGAACCTGAGGGAGAAGGGGGCGGGTGCTCCTCACGAGCAGTCAGCGTCAGCAGCTGCCGGGAAGGTGCCGCCTCGAAGGGCGCAGGTGTCTCACCTCCCAACCGGAGCCTCCTCTCCCCGCGGCGCGGAGGAGACAAAAATTACCCCTGGTCTACGACGGTCCGTCTTCGAGCGTTCGGAGGCCACCTCCCGGTCCTTACCCTTCCCCGCCAAGTGCCACCACGGCCCCGGGGCCGCCGCAGCCGCTCCCCCGACGGCCTTACCTCACGTGAGAGCGCCCGCTGCGGCGAACCGTGGACAGCGCGAGATCTGACGGAGATGCCGGAGACCCAGGCCGGACACCCGCCGCAAACTCCGCCCCCGGTCGCCACGCCCCCTCAGACTCCGCCCCATCCCGCCCCGCCCGGGCCGGCTCGCTCCGCCCCGACGAGGCCCCGCCCTGCTGGGACTGGGAAGCTGGAGGCCTCCGTGGGTCAGAAACGCGTCAACAGGTCCGAGTCTCCTGAGGAGGACTGGGTCTCGGCCCAGGAGAGTCGCCCCGTCGGGGCTCCCCGGCTGGGAGGACCCCGAGCAATGCCACCTGTAGGTGACTGGGAACCGTGTCAGAAATGGGAACCGCACCGCCCTCTTGGATTAGCCGAGAGCCAGGCCGGAGACACAGCGCAGTGGAGCGAAGCAACGGCTTTTACCAAAAGAACAAGTCGTTTTACTGTCAGACCTGAGGCAGCCGGGCGTGTCTGACACACGGAGAGGGGCCTCTAAGCTCTTGGTTGACCCTTCAGCTTAACACTCGTTAACGTGTGGAAAACAGCTCTTCAGAGTAGATAGCAGGCACTGTTCTAGAACCTTTACATGTACTAAATGTCCAAGAAGTACACCGTATCCGGATCACCATGGACCAGGAACAAGGCAAGGCTTTTATTGTGCTGTAGGGTGAAAGGCAGTAAGAAATCAATAAGTGAGGGAAAAATGAAGCCATTTCCTGAGAAATGTCTTGACTAAAAGCAGGGAGATGGAAGAAGGCTTGAGGCAGTTCCTGGAGGCTTTTGGGAGAGGTGGCAAGTGGAGCCAAGACCTAAGGAAAAGGATGTGTGAGAGAAAGAGAAATTGTTATTAAGGAGCATGGGATGCCATTATTCCCTAGGAACTCTCCTGGCTTCTAGTCCCAGTGCGGCTCCCAATTCCAGTTTCCTATTAATGCAGGCCCTGGACGGCAGGAGGTGGTGATGGCCCAAGCACTTGGTTACCGTGCCACAATGTGGGGGAGACCTGGCCCAACTTCAGTTTTTGTAAGCATTTGGAGGATTGAACCATCAAATAGAAAATCTCTATAGCTCTCTGCAAAATACATATTTTTATTTTTTTTAAAGATTTATTTTTATTATTTTTTCATTGGAAAGGCGGATATACAGAGAGGAGAGACAGAGAGGAAGATCTTCCGTCCAATGATTCACTCCCCAAGTGAGCGCAACGGGCCGATACTATGCCGATCCGAAGCCAGGAGCCTCTTCCAGGTCTCCCACGCGGGTGCAGGTTCCCAAGGCTTTGGGCCGTCCTCGACTGCTTTCCCAGGCCACAGGCAGGGAGCTGGAAGGGAAGCGGGGCTGCCGGGATTAGAACCGGCGCCCATATGGGATCCCGGGCGTGCAAGGCGAGGACCTTTAACCACTTGCGCCACCGCGCCGGGCCCAAAATACATATTTTTAAAAAGGGGGCAACCAACCTGAAGATTGGAAGCTCCTGAAACTCAGCATATGGCAAGTTGCTCAAGTTTTCAAACTGCGTGCTTCTAAGGAAATTGAAGGCAGTGTCTTCCAAAGTATTTCTCCTTTAATTGCTATAATAACCACGGGAAGAAAGCCAATATTTCATTTAACCAGGTGGGAAAAAAACAAGGGTCAGAGAAGATTTCATGACTTGCATAGAGTTATGCAGTTAATTAGGGAAAGGGAGAATGGGTAGAGGGTACGTATTTGATTCAAGGCCTTCTGGCTCTATATCCTGTTTTACCCCACTGTCAGGCTTGAAGAGAATGACCTGAAACCTGAATGAGTCTAGAAAAGTTTTCTCTTTTTCTTAATTACCATGTTACCTAACCCAGTATCTCCTGCCTCTTACCCCATTTGGGTACTTCTTTTGACTATTAACACCATTTCTCCCAGAGCAGATGGTTTTTGAAGAGTAAGATTCATAAATCCTATGGAATTGTATGCCAAAAACTTCTTTGTCCCTGTGAGTACGTAGACAGAGAAAGTTATAATTATGTAATTATAGTAACAAGCTTAATTTTCTCCCAAGAAAAATATTCATCTCTAAACCAGGGAACTTTAAGAGGATTATGGAAAATGAAATTAAGATAAGTATTTTTGTGCCAATATTTTAAAATCCATCCTTTAAGGGATCTTCAAAGAATTCACGGAAATGTGTATTATGAAAAAAACTTTTCACTGACTTCAAAATTTTGGCACCAAAATAAACATTTAGGGGCTGATGCAGTTGCACAACAGGCTAATTCTCCACCAGCAAGCACCAATATCGTATATGGGTACTTGTTCATGTCCTGCCTGCTCCACTTCAAATCCACCTCCTTGCTTATGACCTGAGAAAGCAGTAGAGGATGGCCCAAAGCCCTGGGACCCTGCATCCACCCAAAACTTTGGGACCCTGCATCCACATGGGATGCCCAGAAGAAGCTCCTGACTCCTAGCTTCAGATCGGCTCAGTTTTGGCTGTTGTGACCATTTGTGGAATGAACCAGAGGATGGAAAATCTTTCCCTATGTCTCTCCTTCTCTCTGCCTTTCAAATAATAATAAATTTTTTTTAAAGATTTATTTTATTTTTATTGGAAAGGCAGATATACAAAGAGGAGAGACAGAGAGGAAGATCTTCCGTCCAATGATTCACTCCCCACCCAGGCAGCCACAACGGCTGGAGCTGAGCCAATCCAAAGCCAGGAGCCTCTTCCGGGTCTCCCACGCGGGTGCAGGGTCCCAAAGCCTTGGGCCGTCCTTGACTGCTTTCCCAGGCCACAAGCAGGGAGCTGGATGGGAAGCGGGGCTGCTGGGATTAGAACCAGCGCCCACATGGGATCCCGGGTGTGCACCACCATGCCGGGCCCATAATAAATCTTTTAAAAAAACATTTAATTCCATTTTCCATTAACTTTTTAGAGTACCCACATACATGTTTAAGTAGGAGAACTTTCATCATTTTGCAAGATGCCAGTTAGATAATGGCTACTGCCTTTACGTTTAACTTATATTGTGGTGATCAACAGAAATAATTTTCAGTTCACTTTGCCTATTCCAGCTGGGGGACTCTGGTGTTACATATTCTTAACTAAATGCAAATGAGACTCTCAAAGTTTGTGAACTTTAAGTGAAAGGGCAGCAAACCCAGATATTTACATAACTCCTTCATAAAGTTTAAAGTGAAAAAAACAGTCTACATTGTCCCTTCTAATTTTCAGGAAAATCAGCAGACAGATCTACAAATAAAACACCTACACAAATAAACATAACTATTGATAAGTCTTGGGGTAATTTTCATAATGTCATACCATTTCCTAAAGAAAGTTCATGACATTCTCAATTAAACAGGTAAGTAGTTGGTTGCCACAGTTCTGTCATCCACAGGTTACAAGTAGAGAGCTCTGGACACTGTTTTTTAGCAACATGTTGGTAAAAGAGTAGAGAGGATGGACAGACTATTACAGAACTTCAACTACATCAATGAAAAGGTGTAAAAATCAAACTTAGAAAGTAGTTAGCAAAAATAATAATAATAATAATAATAAGGGTCAGCATCATGGCCTAATATGTTAGGCTTCCATCTACAGTGCTAACATCCTATATGGGGGCCAGTCAAGTCCCGGCTGCTCCTTTGTTGATCCAAATCCCTGGCTTGGGAAAGCAACAGAGGATGACTCAAGTTCTTGGACCCATGTACCCAAGTGGGACATCCAGAGAAAGTTCCTGGCTGCTGGCTTCAGATCAGCAGCACTCAGGTCATTACAACCATTTGAGGAATGAACCAGTAGATGGAAGATCTTTCTCTTAGTCTCTCCTTCTCTCTCTATAATTCTGCCTTTCCAATGAAAGGAAATAAATATGGACTCTCATCAGGGAAAAAAAAAGAAGGAAAAATAAAAAATAAGACTCCTGCCTCCAAGGAGAGGGTCAAAAGTAAATTATTACTGTCTTCTTCATTTTAATTAAAATCAGATGCAGAAAAAAAGGAATTAATGTCAACTTTATGGAGAAGAGAATCTCTCTTCGTACAAGATAGCTCCAGGAATTGTATAAAATTTGTACTGTCAGGTTGATGAATTTCAGTTCCTTTGAGAGAGGAAAAGGAATCTTTGAACTTTCATTAGATTCCATGTGGTACATAGGGAGACATACAGAATCACCCTGGGAAGCTCCTAAATAAAACACGGTTTGCATTTGAAGTTTCTTGCACTCCATTTTTTTGTGACCCTCGGTCTGTGGGCCCCTGAAATTATGTGCGAGCCCCAAAAGAGCCTCCTGACTTCACATTGCACCAGCTCCAGCCCTTGCATATTTTCTCTCTCTCCTTATTTATCTCTATTGTGTCAAGATCCCAACTAATTTCACCCTTCCACACAGATGAGAGAAATTGAGGACACTGTGAATATCTCTAAGAATTCATTGGCCCATAAGGTCATCTATCTCAATTAGATCAGTTTGCCTCTTTATCACATTTCCCACCTTGTGCCCCAAATTAAATTCCTTTGTTATATTGCCCTACTCTTTTCCTAAAGCTTTGATCACCTTATCACCATGTTCATTTTTTTTTTTAAATAATGATTACTTGGTTGATCAGGGTAGGAAGGATTGAGGTTTAGGGAAAATTGGATGAATTCATTGCTTCCAAATTTGCTATTTCTTCTTATTGTTCCTGGGGGAAGGGGAGAGACAAAAGAGGAAACCACACATGACTTTCCATACATCCCAGCACCCAGGGATGAGAAAGCGCCACCTCATATCAACTCAGAGTCTCAATGTGTACACACTCCGAGGGTTCTGTCCAAGTGGCCTGGATAGTTCTGAAATGTTGCCGACTTCACCAATCAGAAGATGATGCCACACTCCCAATGTCTATTGGCTCTATTCACAGAGATTTTTTGCTGTCATTGATTGTTTTGGGTAGTTGTCCAGTTAGTTCTGTTCTTCTTCTGCTACAATACCAAATGTGTTGTAGCTACCACACTCTCCTTTTACAATGGGGCATGTGTCCACTGCTCCATCCTCTTCACTAACTAGGACATGTTCTTGCAGGCGAGTTCAAGCACCTGGGCCAAGTGTCCCAACTATCACTGGATCTTCTGCCCCTGGGGTTCAGGAACCCGATATCTACTTAGTAGGCGGGCTCCAAGGCCCAGGACAGGAAACCCAAGCCCCGCCTAATCCCTAACCTCTGGGGCTCATAAACCCAGAACCCACCTCACAGGTAGGCCCTGGGACTCAGGCCAAGCAACCTGACCCCCACTGAGCCCCAGCAAGGACTGACCCCACCCATAGTTCTTGGGTGAGCCAGCAGAGATTGCAGTTCCACATGGGTGAGCCTTACATTGCCCACACAGATTCTGCTATCGGACCCACTTCTGTCACTCTTGTTCTCCCCTCCAAACCACTTTGGTGTCAGTCCTCTATAAACATACACATTTCATGGATTTATCAATGAAAGTCCCTCAGATGTAATTCCTAACCTGACATAAAAGCCATATGTCATCTCCTGCTGCCACTTGTGCAATCTCATCATCCCACTATAAATCAAGACTCTCAAACTGTGAGTGTACACCCCCCGGGTAGCATGAGGGGATTCTCCCAGCACCTTTGGCACCTGGGACTCCCAGGTACAGGCACCCGTGTGGGTCAAAAAACCTAATCTCCAGGATGGAGTGGTCCTGGAGGCCTGCTGACCTTCCCTACCCCCATGGAGCTAGTGTGCTTGGCTAGACATACCTGCACTAGGTTCGAAAAGCCTCCAAGCAGGGGGGTCTTAAAGACCCTCCATGTGTACCTCACCCCCAGGACAGTCACGTGGCCCATAGTCATAGTTTTTTAAGTCCTTGCTTTAAGACATGCTCATGCAGGCACAGAAGGGATGCAGAGCAGTGTGTGGCACACAACCTGGGCATGCACAGCAGAAACCAAGGAAACCTAAGCAACAGGAATTTAAATCCATCAGAACCCTTCAGGGGCAAGAGGACCTTTCAACATGGAAATATAAGCCCACATGCCAGGTTTTCTCCTATCTGAATCCATAAATTTTCCCCAATGCACCTGATTGAGGAGGCAGAATTTAATAGTTTCCCCCGGACAAAAACAAAGATCCCTTCTTCTCAAAAGACTAGTCTTGTAGAGTGTGATTGAGAGCAATAGGCAGGCAAGCCCACCTCATCCTATTACATCACTGTTTCTCAAGTGAAGTATGATGCCCATTCAAACAAACTATTTTTATTATAATTAACTTAAACATATGGAAGTGTAAAATTTATGCACTGTTAATGTTTATAGAATTTAATACATATTTAAAGTCAAAATGCATTTTAAAGAGTGAAACAAAACCACCAAATCAATTACTGAGGCTACACAGTCTCCATTCTGGGATGTCAGCATAAGCCACGTGGGAAAAAAGAAACAAGACAGTCTATCTCTTCCAACCAAGAGATTCTGGTGGAAGTCAGTTGGGGAGATGAAACTCTCAATCCCACCAAACAATAACAAAGAGCAATCCCAACACCAAGCCTCAAAGGAGCCAGAAAGGGAACCTGGACTTCTATGCCCACATGATAGTATAACTTGCATATCCAAAGTTTAAATAAAATAGTACTTCTAATAATATAATTCCCAAAGTGTGTGATTTCAATTGGAAATAACTTGGTATACCAAGAAGCAGAAAGTACTCAACTGAATAAAAAAGAAAATCAACAGATGGCAACACTAAGATGAAAGGGATGCAAATAGAACTGAAAAAGACTTTAAATCAGCCATCATAAAGCTTCTTCAATGAGCAAGCATGTTGAAGCAATAGAAAACAGTCTTAGAGAAGAGATAGAAAGTCTCAGTAAAGAAATGAAAGGCACAAAAAAGAACTAGATGGAATTGTCAGAAATGAAAATACAATAATCAAAATTTAAAACTCCATATATGGCTTCAGCAGAATGAATGGAGCAGAGGAAAGAATCAGTAAACCAAATGCAGAGCAATAGAAATTACCCAAGTTTGGAGTGGTATTTCGGGCAATGATTAAGCTACAGTTTAGGGTACCCACATCTCTTATCACAGTGTTCCACACCTGATTCCAGTTTCTTACTAATCTGAATTTTGGGAGGCAGTAAGTGATGGCTTAAGTAGTGGCATCTCTGCCATCCATCTGACATCTGGATTGAGTCCCTAACTCCTAACCTGACCCAGCTCAGGATATTAAGGGCATTTGGAAAATGAACCAGAGCATGGAATACCTCAGTCTCTGTTTGTCTCTGTTTCTCCCTTTTTTTGTTGCATTCAGATAAGTTTAAAAAAAATGTTTACAAAATTACTCAAAATAAACAACAAATACCATGAATGACACTATGGTGTTTTAACAACAACAACAACAAAAAATTATAATTTGTATTATCTGAATGTCAGAAGAGGAAGTGGACAGGGTTGAAGAGAAATAATGACTGGAAGCTTTCCATATTTGGCGCAAAACACACGTCTACAGAACAGGAAGCTGAATAAGTAATATATGAGAAAAACACACAAAAAAAGTTCATACTACTACATCAGAGTGAACGGTCTTAACACTAGAAAAAATGAATGATATCTCAAAAGCTGCAAGAAAGATATCACACTTGACCTGGGAGAAAACAATTCAAATTATAGTAGATTTCTTTCCAGAAACCACAGCGAAAAAAGTAGCATGACAGTTTTGAGTGCTAGCTCAAGTTTTGTTTGTAGCCAAAATTTCTTCAAAATGAAAGGAAACTCAAAACATTCTCAGATAAAGGAAAACTAAGAGAATTTATTATCAGTTGAACTACTCCCAGAAGAATGGCAAGAGGAAAATCTCTAAGTAGAAAAGAATCAATAAAAGACTAAAACTTGGAAAAACAAAGAAAGGAAGACCATAGCACAAAAAAAAAATACATGAAAATACAATAAACATTTTTTCTAAATTATAATGTATAGAAAAAGCAAAAATTACAAAGTTGAGTGATCCTAACAGTATATAAAGGAAATATTTAAAACAGTTATAAATGGGAGAAGATAAAAGTGAAAGAAGGAATTGAAAGTTCTATGCATCCCTCAAATGGAAAAATGATGACATTACTAGAAAACACGCACACATATACACAAATGTGGGAGGCTCCAAAAATTTGTGAGCAAATGGGATTTTAAAATAATGTGAATTTGTATTAACTTTTTAAAGCTTCCTCACAGTTATCCACTTAAAGTAATCACTAAAATATCTACGTGAATAGATATACCTTTAAAAGACCATGGGTGGGGCCTGGTGCGGTAGCAAAATGGTTAAAGTCCTTGCCTTGAACACAACAGGATCCCTTGTGGGTGCTGGTTCTAATCCCAGCAGCCCAGCTTCCATCCAGCTCCCTGCTTGTGAGCTGGGAAAGCAGTCGAAGACGGCCCAAAGCCCTGGGACCCTGCACCCACATGGGAGACCTGGAGGAAGCACCTGGCTTCTGGCTTCGGATTGGCGCAGCACCGACTGTTGTGGCCACTTGGAGAGAGAGTGAATCATTGGATAGAAGATCTTCCTCTATGTCTCTCCTCCTCTCTGTATATCTGACTGACAAATAAAAATGAATGAATCTTGGGCCTGGCACAATAGCGTAGTGGTTAAAGTCCTCACCTTGCATGCCCAGATATATATAACCAGATTAGGTTTATTCCAGGGTTATAAGACTGCTTCAATGTTAGAAAACAAAAGCTTTTGCACTTCAAAACAGTTTACTGTTGCTCAAAAAGAAAAACATAGATTAATACATGACCCAGTAATTCTTATCCCAGATGTAAATCCAAAAGAACTGAAAACGAACACTCAAATACCTGTCCATAGATATTCTTAACCTTATTCATAATAGCAAAAAATTAGAAACAACACAAATGTCCATCAATTGAATGAACAAAATACAATGTATCCACACCAAAAGATTTCATTCAGCCAAAAAAGGATCAAAGTGCATGGAATGACCTTAAAACATTATGTTACGTGAAACAAGTAATACACAGAAGTTATTTTATAGCGATGACATTTATATGAATTGATCACCATAGGAAAATCTCTAGAAACCAGAGTAGACAACACAGAGGAATTGGGTGGAAGTATGGGGTTTCTTTGGGGCGTGCTGGAAATGTTTTGGAAAGTGACATTAGTACAACACAGTGAATATACTACAGACCAAAATTTGGTTGTTACTAGATTTTTGTAAGAGTGGGACAGGTTGGGCCCAGTGCAATAGCATAGTCGTTAAAGCCCTCACCTTGCATGCCCAGGATCCCATATGGACACCGGTTCTAATCCTGGCAGCTCCACTTCCCATCCAGCTCCCTGCTTGTGGCCTGGGAAAGCAGTTGAGGACGGCCCAAAGCCTTAGGACCCTGCACCTGCGTGGGAGACCCAAAGAGCTCCTAACTCCTGGCTCCTGGCTTTGGATTGGCGCAGCACCAGTCATTGTGGTCACTTGGGGAATGAATCATTGGATGGAATGTCTTCATTTCTATCTCTCCTCCTCTCTGTATATCTGCCTTTCCAATAAAAATAAATAAATCTTTAAAAAAAAAAAGAGTGGGGCAGGATAGAAGCAGGTATATGTATAAAATGGTAATATGAGATATCTATATGTTGAGGCAAAGGATGTTTACTACTCAAATGCCAGCAACAGCCGTGGCAGGGCCAGGCCAAACAAAGCCAGGAGCCAAGAACTGAACTCAGGTCTCCCATGTGGGTGGCATGAACCCAAGCACTTGAGCTATCACCTTCTGCCTCCCTGTATGCACATTAGCAGTAGGCTTGGATTAGAAGCAGAGTGGAAGTGACTTGATCCCTGCATTCCAGTAAGGAATATGAGTATCCAAGACAGAAGCTTAACCACCATACCACAACACCTGCCCTATTGTATGGCTTGGCTGTGATATTATAATATAGCTTTGGAAGTTACCATTAGAGGAATTTGGGAAGCACAAACTGTTTACTAACAACTATGCATGAATCAATAATTATACCATCTTTTAAAAAATTTTTAAATTAATGGCTAATAATGAGAAAGAGCCAACATTTATTGAGTGTTCAGTGTTAACTAGGAACCTAGCACTTAATCCACTTAATGCACACACAATCCTATGGTATAGATGTGATCACTACTTCCATTCTGAGAGTCAAAGAATAATTAACTAATGTGCTCAAGTTTATACAGTTAATCATTAGTAGAGCTATGACTCAAACGCAGACTGACTGGTTCAAGAATCTGTGGTCTTAATCATTATGGTAATAATCAGGCAATTTTGCATACTTGGGTTTTTCAGCTTGTCTCGAAATTTGCATCAACAGCCTTACTTGACAACTAAGGACCAGTAGCTGGTACTTCTGTCTTACCCAGGACCTGAGGTAAAGATGCCATAGAAATAAGTGCATTAACATGTATGGGAGCAAGGGGAGGCTAAGATAATGCCCTAGCCAGTAAATCTGCCACCTGCAACACTGGCATCCCATTGAGCACTTGTTCAGGTCCCAGCAAGCTGCTCCACTTCCCATCCAACTCCTTGCTATTGGCCTGGAAAAAGTAGTGGAAGATGGGCCCAGCACGGAGACCTAGTGGCTAAGGTCCTTGCCTTGAATGTGCCAGGATCCCATATGGCCGCCAGTTCTAATCACGGCATCTTCACTTCCCATCCAGCTCCCTGCTTGTGGCTTGGGAAAGCGGTCAAAGATGGCCCAAAACCTTGGGACCCTGAACCCACATGGGAGACCTGGAGGAAGTTCTTGGTTCCTGGATTCAGATTGGTGCAGTACCAGCCATTGTGGTAACTTGGGGAGTGAATCACCGAATGGAAGATCTTCCTCTCTGCTCTCCTCCTCTCTGTTTGTCTGACTTTGCAATAACAATAAATAAATCTTAAAAAAAAAAAAAAAGGTAGTGGAAAATGGCACACTTCCTCGGGTTTCTACACCCATATAAGAAACCTGGATGAAGCTCTGGGTCCTTGCTTTTGGCCTGTCCCAGGGCTAGTTATTATGATCATCTAGGGAGTGAATCATCAAATAGAGTTCTCTCTCTCTCTCTCTCTTTCTGTCTAAATAAATAAATAAATAAATCTTTTTTTTTAAAGATCCACATGAAATTTTATAAAGTTATATTCCAAAGTTGCATTATGTCCACAGAGACAGTCCCTTCTGATCTCATAAAAGAGGACAATAGTGGAGATTTCTCTTTCCGCTTCTGGAGACCCCAGATGGAGAGGGTGCTGGGATATGCACTTGCTGCCTACTCATGATGGGTCCCTCTCTGTGTGGGGTAACCCATACACATAAATGTGTGTGTGTTTGCTTTCTCACCTTTTAAATAAAATGTGTTTCATATCTGTTAGCACTAAGAGTGACTCTTCTGTGTGTGACAAAAGCTTGGAATAAAAAATATTTACTCACAACTCACAGGGTCTCTCATCTAGAGGTAAAGATTGGCTGTGTGTCCAGCCCACCAAACAGGAGTTCACTGGGTAGCTTTGGATACAAAGATAAAATAGTCCAGCTTTGAACTAAGAAGGGTGAAGGTGGAAGTGAATCCCCAGCTCGCATCCCTCCCTTCTCCCTCAGAATCTCTCCAAGTCTGAGTTACCAGGCAACTTGCACTGATGGGTCTGTTCCCTACTCTGAGGTTCCAGGCATCTGCTTCAAGGGCAGTCGTGGTGAACTGAGTTGTGTCCTTCCAAAATTCACAGCCCAAAGCCCTGATCTCCAGTGTAACTCCGTTCCCTTCAGGAAGTAGTGAAGGCTAAGTGAGCTCAAAAGGGTAGGGCTATAATTTCGAAGGATTGGGGTCTTTAGGAGGTGGAGAAACACCATCAAGTGTGTACTGATGCATCACAGCAAAAGATCAGGACACATCATGAGAAGGGGGCTGTCTGAAAGCAAGGGGTATGAGCTCAGGAAATAACAGACACCCAGATCACGGACTTGTAGGCTCCAGAACTGCGAGGCAGTTCACTCCCTTTTGCTGTGCTAGGTATTGCAACATTGTATATTGTTTCACATCATTGATGATCAAATCAAGTTACATTTCAATTTCCCAACAGTAGTGAGAACAAAGCCTTGGAATATGTGGCCTGCCAGATCACACAGAGCTACTGTGTGGTTACAGTAGCTCTCCCTCACTTGCAGTTTTCCTTTCTATGTTTTCAGTCACCTACAAACATAGTTTGAAAAGATTACATGGAAAATTCTAAGAAAAAAAATCCATGAGTTTTAAGTTGCACACTTGTCTGAGTATTATGAAAGCTCACTCATCTTCCTTCACCCCACCCGGGACATGAATCATTTGTTCAGAATCTCTATATAGCACACACTGCCTGCCCAATGGCCTCCAATTAGGAAAAACGTTCACTACAAGGATTTGGTTATGTATACTTTCCACATCTACAGGTGACCTGGAATATGTCCCCTGTGGATAGGTGGGGAGAGGATATATTTTCTACTGTACTAGAACTAAAGGCAGCCTTCTCGAAGTCTCATAAGACACAAATGTCTCATTCTTCACATTTCTTCTTTGATTAATCAGTTTATTTCTCCTTTCTGTAGTTTTCACATATGCACTACAAATTGTCTTCTGTAATATTTCTTACTTGTCTTCAATGTTTCATGAAATTGGCACCACTGTATACCTTCACTCTGCAACTAGTTAATAGACTCTCATCAAATTACCCAGTGGGTAAATGAATAAATTTCTCTTCATAAAGAAACGAGTTAATGAACTCAGTGCCATTTTCCAAATTGCCTTTTTCCCACGTGACTGAGGCTGTTTTTCTGCACTTCATAATTTCCTGCATCATTAACTTCAGCAAAAAAACAATTGTTCCATTATAATGCAACTTGAGTCCCCTGCAGCTGATCAAAACATTCAACAGTACCACTCAGGCTGGTCCCAATTCCTCTCTCAGAGCGTGAATGTAGGCATTTTGATTTAGTATTGAGGGAAGCGTTGGACAGAGAGCAGTAGAGACAGAGAAGTTACTGCCCTGCCTTCCTTAGCCATCTCCTGATGTGGTAGAGAAACAAATCCTGTGTTGTATATTCTGCATACAGAATAGAAAAGCCAAGAATTCACTTTGAAGCCCTGCAAGTACCACTCTAATATATATATCAGTAGTTTTATTCAAAGTATCATAATATAGAAGCACTAATGTACAGAACAAATGCCAGTTGCCATAGTCACATCTTGACAGATCTACTTGCATTAATGTGTATTTGGTTACTTTTCTCACTTAAATAAGTCTACTTAACAAGAAAATTTCAGAAAGCAAAAGTTACTGCTACTCCCATCCTTTATACCATATGCCTTTAATGCTAGTAATGGAACCCAGCGCCCTAGTCCCCTGCTGCTGGTAATCAGGTAGCTTTTCCTCATTTTGTCTCAGTTAGGGCCTTATATATTATTATCAGGTAGAATTCCCAGCATGCTTTGAGAAATAAAAGTTGTGATGTACCGGAGCACTTCCAGGTAGAGCAATTCTAGAATGGAAATGTGTCTATAGAAATATGATATGAACTGTTTATCTGTTCCACATATGTAATTGAAAATGTTCTGATACATTGAAAAAGGAAAAAAGCAGTAGTCAAAATTAATGTAAACAATGTATCTTATTTAACTCTATTTAGCCAAAATATTATTTTCAATAAGTAATCATATAAATCGCTTTTAATAAGACATTTTACATTTCTCATACTAAACTTTCAGATTTAGATATTTATTTTATATAGATAACATCATAATTTGCATTAGTCACTCTGAAATACTCAATAGCCATTTGTGATTGAGGGTCTCATATTGAACAGTGTGGATCTGGAACAGACCACGGTAGTATATTCACAGATGCATAAGCTGGGAAGATAGCATTGCCATAAAAACTGCCTCAGGGCTGGCACAGTGGCATAACAGGTTAAGCTATCACCTGTAAAGCCAGGATCCCATATAAGTGTCAGTTTCAGTCCCAGCTGTTCCACTTCCAAACCAGCTCCCTGCTAATGGCCAAGGAAAGCGGTGGAGGATGACTCAAGTCCTTGGGCCCCTGCACCCACGTAGAAGATCCAGAAGGAGCTCTTTACTCCTGGCTTCGGCTTGGCCCAATGCTGGCCCAGGAAGTCATTTCAAGGGTAAACCAGTGATGGACACACACTCTCTTTCTTTCTCTCTCTCTCTCTCTCTCTCTCTGCCTCTTCCTCTCCTTCTCTGTAACTAAGCCTTTCAAACAAATAAGTAAATAAATCTTTTTTAGGGCCTGGCACAATAGCGTAGTGGTTAAATTCCTCGCCTTGAACGCACCAGGATCCCATATGGGCGCTGGTTCTAATCCCAGCGGCCCCAATTCCGATCCAGCTCCCTGCTTGTGGCCTAGGAAAGCACTCGAGGACAGCCCAAAGCCCTGGGACCCTGCACCTGCACGGGAGACCCAGGAGAGGCTCCTGGTTCCTGACTTTAGATCAGTTTAGCTCTGGCTGTTGTAGCCATTTGTGAAGTGAACCAGCAGACAAAAGAAGGTCATTCTCTCTCTCTCCTCCTCCTCTCTGTATTTCTGACTTTCCAATAAAAAAAAAAAATCTTAAAAAGAAAGAGGGCCCGGCACGGCGGCCTAGCGGCTAAAGTCCTCACCTTGAACACAAGAGGATCCCATATGGGCACCGGTCCAAATCTCGACATCTGCACTTCCCATCCAGCTCCCTGCTTGTGGCCTGGGAAAGCAGTCAAGGATGGCCCAAAGCCTTGGGACCCTGCACCTGTGTGGGAGACCTGGAAGAGCTCCTGGCTCCTGGCTTTGGATTGGTGCAGCACCGGCTGTTGCGGCCACTTGGGGAGTGAATCATTGGATGGAAGCTCTTCCTCTCTGTCCTCTCTGTATATCTGCCTTTTCAATAAAAAAATAAATAAATCTTGAGAGAGAGAGAGAGAGAGAGAAAGAAAGAAAGAAAGAAAGAAAGAAAGAAAGAAAGAAAGGAAGGAAGGAAGAAAGAAAGAAAGAAAGAAAGAAAGGAAGGAATTACCTCAGGAATCAGTTTGAGATCCACTGCCTGGCTTCATAATATGAAGGGATTCCCCACCCACATTATATTCTAATGTTCAGTGAAATAAATCTTAAAATTTCCCACAAGCACCTTAGTCTGTCAGAAGCTGATTATACTGCTTTTTGGTTTTGTTTTCTTTTGTTTAAGATTTTAAGGATCACAGCAGAGGCATGCTAGTAAAACTATCATTAATTTTTGTGTTAACTGAATTCTAATACAAGAATAGATTCAATATAGTCATGGATAAAATTCTTAGAATATAATGATACTTTCCATTTCCCTCTGTCTCTCTCCTCCTTTCTTTCGATCATTTTTTTTTTAAAAGATGTATTTATTTGAAACACAGAGTTACAGAAAGATGGAGAGACAAACAGAAATCTTCCAACCACTGGTTCACACTCCCAAATGGCTGTAATGGCTGGAGCTGAGCCAATCTGAAGTCAGAAATCAGGAACTTCTTCTGGGTCTACCATGTGGGTGCATAGCCCAAACACTAGGGCCATCAGCTAATGCTTTCTGAGCTCATTAACAGGGAGCTGGATCTGAAGTGGAGCAGCCGAACTCAAAGGGGTACACATATAGGATGGCAGTGGCTGCCTTACCCACTGTGCCATAGCAGCAGCTCTGTCACTCTATCTGGGTGCACCTGGATCTGCACACTACCTCTCTTTTTTTCCCAGCATATTGGCTCAATTGGCTAATCCTCCCCTTGCAAAGTGCCAGGATCCCATATGGATGTCAATTCATGTCATGGCTGCTCCACTTCCCATTCAGCCACGTGCTTGTGGCCTGGCAAAGCAGTAGAGGATGGCCCAAACCCTTGGACACCTACATCCATGTTGGACACCTGGAAAAACCTTCTGGTTTCTGGCTTTGGATCAATTCAGCTTATGTCATCGCGGTCATTTGGGAAGTGAACCAATGGATGGAACATCTTTGTCTCTCCATCTCTGTGCAAATCTGCCTTTCAATTAAAAAAAAGATAAATCTTTTTTTTAAATTTTTTAAATAAAGGATATTGGACACAGCACCAATAACCTAGTAGCTAAATCTTTGCCTCGCACATGCCAGGATCCGGTATGAATGCCGCTTCATGTTCCAGCTGCTCCACTTTCCATCCAACTCTCTTCTTGTAGCCTGGGAAAGCAGTCGAGGATGGCCCAAAGTCTTAGGACCCTGCATCTTCATTGGAGACCCAGAAGAATCTCTTGGCTCCTGGTTTCAGATTGGCTTAACTCTAGCCATTGCAGCTACTTGGGGAGTCAATCAGCAGATGGAAAATTTTTCCCTCTGTCTCTCCTTTCTGTGTATCTGCCTTTAAAAAAAAAATAGATAAAGCTTTTTAAAAAACAAAAACGGATATTAAAAAATAATTAGCTTGGCATTTATTGACATTTGTAGACAAATCATAAAATTGTAGAACTGCAGACTTGTACTTTTATGTATAGTAAAAGGGTTAGAGGCTGTTTAGTTAATCAGAGCTATTCTTTAAAAATATCCACAGGCCTTGGTCTAGGTCTTAATCTAGTCCTGTTTACGACACTCAAGGGTTTAAAATACATTTGTTGGAGGGTCTTTTTTTGAAAACTCACGAAAATTTAATCTAAAAGTTTATTTTATACAAACATTTTGAAATTGACACATTGTTTTTAGATAATTTTCATTGCCTCTAGACCTTTTGATGAATCCTTGCATTTTTGCCAAATAATCAGTAAAGTAAGATATTGCAACTTAATTCATTTGTCTAGTAATCATTCACATGTGCTAAGAAGTCTGATAAACGTTGACACCAATAAATATAAATCATTTATATTTATTCCAAAAGTTATGATGCATTATGGTGAAAGTTCACATGATTTATAACACTTTCACTAAACATTAAACAGTCTATATAAGACAATATTATTGTTATTTGCACTTCATAAAGAAAGTTTTCCTTTGTGGTTAACCACAGTGGTAACATTGAAGAATTAATAAACTGAAACTTTAGCCAGAGATCAAAGAAGCATTAAAATCATGCTGAAGAAGAAATTCATGACAGATAGCAGGAAGACTTCTTGAGAATGAGGTTATTGAAACAGTAGGATGGATTACCATAGGAAAGTGGGATCTTTATCTCTAAATATAGTTTATTTCATCATTACTCAAAGTCTGTCCAAGAACATGTATCTGAAAGCATGTTTTTCTACAGCTTTTATTTTGGTAAGCTACTTACAGAAATAATCACAATTTAGAAAACACAGAGAGAAAAATCTCCCATGACTTCACTCTTTTATATACCACCAAAATTAGCAATTTAGCATTCCTCATTCCTGTCTTATTTGCTGTTTAGACATTTTTCTTCTGCATACCTTTGATCAGACTGTAAATTTTCCCTATTCCTTTACTTACTGCAACAAGATCATTTTTCTCATGGAAAGCATAGTACTCAGAAGCCATGTGATGAAGTGATGTTGTCAGGTGTCTGAGTCTATGTGTTTTATTCACACCAGCATCACTCATCCCCATCCATCAGATTCTTTTAGGTTTAGGCTGCAGGACAAGAGGCTACCAGTGCAGGTGGGGACAAGCAGTGGCCAGTTCTAAGTATGGGAATAAAGACATTGAACTTCTAGCCATCTCAATTCAAAAAGAATATCCCAGGCCCAGCACAGTAGCTTAGGGGCTAAAGTCCTCACCTTGCACGTGCTGGGATCCCATATGAGCGCCAATTTGTGTCCCGGTGGCCCCACTTCTCATCCAACTCCCTGCTTGTGCCCTAGGAAAGCAGTCAAGGACGGCCCAGAGTCTTGGAACCCTGCAAGCACATGGGAGACCTGGAAGAAGCTCCTGGCTCCCGGCTTCAGATTGGCTCAGCTCCAGCCATTACAGCCACTTGGGGAGTGAATCAGTGGACGGAATATCTTCCACTCTGTCTCTCCTCATCTCTGTATATTTGACTTTTCAATGTAAATAAATAAATATTTTTAAAATAACAAAATTATTCTGATTTCTACATTAAAAAAAAAAAAAAGAGTATCTCTAGGTAAGGCCATGAAGAAGAACGAAGAAACAAATGCATCAAGAGAAGCCAAATCACTCTGTCACCATCAAAACCAAAAACAGAAATATCAAACCTTGTGGAGGATAGGGAAGAATTGAAGGGGCTCTCTGGGCCTTCCAGTTGGTCAACCATCCTCAGCTCTCCCAACCTTGCTCTGAGGAGCTCTTGTGGAGGGATGAGTCATGTCTCCTGTACTACTTACTCTCTTGAAGTTGGTTGAGCACTTGGTGTGTAAGATGGAGTGGCTTGAACAAAGATAGGTGGCTTGAGCAATTTGAGTTGATGGTCAGCTATGTGGAGAAGTGCTGAAAAGGCTGCCCAACATCTGGAGATTTTGTAGAAAGATTTTGGATACCACCAGAGAAGAATGACCCAGTCCCAACCATTCTCATTTCTGAGACTTTAAAGTCATTCATCATAGTTTGACTCCACAAATATGAAAGATTTAACATTCATTATTTTCCTTTTAACTTTCATATCATGGAATTCTCAATTTTTTTGCTATAAGGAATATAAAATTTCTAATGAAAGATGGCTTGTACAAAAAAAGACTAAAAGTGTTTAGAAGTGTGGCATCGATAAAGGACCACAGTTCCCAGGATGATAAGCCCTCCATGCAGGGAGCTCAGGAAGTCAGGGGATGATGTGGCAACAATGACTAGTAGGTTATTCTTTAGTTTTGCTTTAAAATACTTTGCACAATGAAAATATTACAAAATTCACACAGGATTTTACACATGTTGGGTTGGTTCAGCGTGTTGTTTTACAAAGAAAGTAATTTTTTGAGTTTTTGGTTATTAAGAAGGAAGCTATGTTACCTTATTTTTTCCTGTTGGAAACAGGAAAGGTGTTTTAACAGTTTTGTATACACTCTACCATTAAGCTTCAGCTATGTGGAGTAAGACGTGAGCTATTTCATATGAAAAGGAGTCCCCTGGGTCTGTTGCAATGGCATGATTGGCTAATCATTCCCCTTCAAATACTGGTAACACATATCTCATTGGTTCGTGCCACACTGTTCCACTTTTCTTCCTGGAAAGCAGCCTGGGAAGGCAGAAGTGGATGGCCCAAAGCCACGGGACCCAGCACTCATGTGGGAGACCTGAAGGAGGCTCTGGATTCTGGCTTCAGATCAGCTCAGTTCTGGTCATTGTAGCCACTTGGGGAGTGAATCAGTGGATGGAAAATCTTTCTCTCTGTCTCTTCTTTCTGTAGATCTTTCTTTCCAATTAAAAAAAAAAAGGAAATGAAAGGAAAAGGGAAAGCAAAGTAGTTGCCCACCCATCTAATCCATCCAGGAAAGAAACTTCTCAACATATGGCAGAATGTCAGGCATCAGGTATTACAAAATGCCAGCTGTCATCTACGCAACCAGTAGGCAGTTTTGAGAAATACCTGGCAATAATGTAACTCAATACAAAGTCTTTTTTAATTTTTTTTTTTACTATTAAAGAGCAAATGTATTCCAAATTACTCCCAATTTCCACCAAAATACTTTTTAGGAATAAAATGAATGATAATTATTGTTGTGCTAGAAAACTTCACCTACCTAGTCCAGCCTCTGCTCTCCTCAAACCAAACCAAACAAAAACAGATACTAACAGTGTGGACCAGTATGAACTTCCTCCATTTAGCTCAAGCAAATACATTTACCTAAAGTATAGTGGGTTTTTTTTCCTGTAACCAATCATGAGATTTCCATAAATATAAAAACTCTCAAATGTGTCCCAGTTGCCTCTGTTTCCAAAGGCTTTGATGAAGATGCAGAACCAGGAAGTGTGAAATACATGCAGGTACAATCTGTAAATAACACTGTTTGCCTGAAGACACAAAACAAGTTGACTAAAATGGTTCATGATTTTAACTCCATTAAAGTCAAATTTTCTGTTTCCAACAGCACTATAAATTCAGTGTCCAAGTTACAGGTGTTTTCGGGGTAAAAAAAAAAATCCATATTCATAATAAACAAAATACCATGACAAACAACTCAATCAAAGTGGTCCAAGAATATAAATGGGTATATTCCGGGGGGAAGAGTGGGTGTCGGAATACAGTAGCAAAAACATGTGAAAACAAGTCCTGTCTACTACTAAATAAGAAATGCTGGTATAGGCAATAAAAAGCCATTCATATCCTTCCAACTGAATAAAGTACAAAGTGATTCTCCAGAGAAGATGTGGGTTTCAACAGGAGTATAAACTGGTGCAACTATTGAAAAGAAGTTTGTCAGCACCCAGGCAAGCTGAAGCTGCTCTCACAAAACAACTCAAGTTTTTACTTCGCCGAAACCTGCCCAAATATGCACAGGGAAAAATGTAGAGGATATTTATAGCATCTTCCTTTGACACAACAATAAGTAAATAAAAACAATAAAAAACACTTCAATTCTCCATCAGCTAGGAAATGAATATCCACCATGAGATTATTCAGACAATGAATTCCATGTGCAAAACAGTTAAGTAAGAACGAAAATAAATCACAATGCATTCAATTTTGTACATTTTGTGTATAATTGTATATGTGCAAAATAATGCATGTTGTATATATGTACCTATACAATGTACATATATATACGCATACCAGGACTCTTCAAAAAGTTAGCAAAAAAATGCATATTATGAACAGGTACATGTTTTTAAAAAAAATTGCACCAAAATAAACTCATCTTTTACTTCATTTTCCCATGAACTTTTTAAAGTGTCCTCATAGACAACGTATGTATAGATAAATATGTAGATATAGGTAACCAGAGAATAAACTCATGTGTGACGATGACACAATTTTTTTTTATAGGAAAAGGTTATCCCTGGTGAGGGAAAAGAGATTAAAGTTTGGATTTAGGTGTATCTGTAATATTCTGTCTATTTAGAGTAAAAACATCCTGAAGTGAAGATGGTAAGATACAGACATTTAAATTCATATGGTAGGGAAATGATTGACTTTAGTATTATTTTCTGTGTTTGAAATATTTAAAAACTGTCATACTTTTTATTTATTAATAAATAGAGCTTATTAGTAAGGGGAACACTCAAATGGTTTGGGGTCAAGGCATATTGAGTCAAGCTTACAGGGCTCAAGTCCACCAATAGATTTAATTCTATCCCATCAACTTCTTGATGTGACAGGAAACTACAACTAAGTCCAAAATCTGCTTGCAAATGTATGTTTAATAGGAGGATTTGTTTGTTTGTTTGTTTGTTTACCCCTCAAGACAGTGCTCTGGTTAAAGTGCTCCAAGCTTTGGGCCTTCTGTTTATAGGTCAAGTGACAGCTGAGCCATTCACATTGGGAATGAGTTTTCATTATGTATGCAAATCCTTTCTTTGTTTTTACCACTCTGTTGTGCTTGGGGTTGCTGATTTAAACTGATCATCTCTGACATTGCAGACATTACAGAAATGCTCACAGATATCTTTTTGAGAAACCCAAGTTCAGGTCTCCATGTCATGGACAACCATCCCATGTAGGTGCAGTTGGTTGCTGTGATCAGTCATCAAGAGATGCTGAAACAGGTGGGTGAAAAATTTGGTGAGAGACAGAAGAATGAATAAAAGCATCTCTTTGCAAAGTAGTTCCTGACAACTAAGGGAAAAATAAGGACCATACAGTATCTATGCCTAGCAGACACTGGACCTGATTGGTGGGTAACCAAATATTACGTGCCTGTTAAGGTTATAAGGAGCTATACAGCATCGTGTCCGAAGTAGCCTCGCCCAAGGAAGTAAAGCAAACAACTATAAATAGAACCGCCACGTTATAGGGAAGACTACTCCATATTCATTAAAATGATCACGGCAAGCTTGGCAAAGATGTGCAACATCAGAAACTCTCCCCCTGCTGGTAGGAGTGTAAATTTGATCCAAGCGGTTTCAAGTTAACAGTATCTGTACTTACGCTTCCCTCCCACTAGATGGTGCTTATTGGCCTTTGAGTACTTTCCTGATGGCTCCAGGAGTTGGACTCTCAGCAGGGTGTGGCTATTCAGGTCCAGGAGGCCCCATCGGCTCTCCCGCTGCCATACTATATTGCCACTGGGGACACATCCATGAGATCTGCCAACTCTCCCAGACACTTGATTTAGCAAGATCAATCCCCAATTATTTCTAGGATGTTTTTCAGAATATATTTCAAACTATCACCTTACTATTTTCAAATATTTCACATAATAGTCTTGCATTTTTAAAGATGTTTTGAGATGGTTTTGAAATGATAAAATATGGTGCAAAGAAATTCTGTGTATTTTTCACCTAGGACTGAGCTTCATAATTTGCTCAGGTTTTAGTATTCCCTCTTTGTTACCTCTCTGATTACAAGTAGATAATTATTTTTTTAAATCATTTAAGAGTAAGTGGTATGTGTGATGCCCCATTAGTCTTATAAACAAGAACACTAACTTAAAAAATTACAATATACCTATCAAATCAGGCAATTAATATTGATGCATACTATTTTATGCATTTAAACTTTACTTATTATCCCAATGACATAACTAACATAAAATGAAACAAAATAAGAAATAGTAACCAAAACAATTTTAAATGTTCCTTTCTGTTCCTAGACCCAATCCAGGAGCACTCTCAGCATCTAATGATCATGTGTCTTCCTAAATCTTGACAATTCCTCAAGCTTCATGAACTGGCATCTGTATGGGATCTCAGCACTTGAAGGGGAAGGATTTAGCTATTGAGCCATTATACCAGGCCCAATTCTGACACTGTCAAAGGCTTCGGATACTTTATATGACCCTCAGTTTGGGTTTGTTTGCTGTGTCTTCGTGATTCAGGTTATGATTTTGAGAGGCTGAAATAGCACAGCAGTGACTCTTCACAGTTGGTCTATCAGGAAGAGCACAATGTTAACCGTCCAATCATCAGTAGTATTGATTGTTACCTTTGTGTTTCTGGACTGTTACCCTAAGGAGTAAATATTTTTAGTTACTCATTGAGAGGAAGTGTGAAGAGGTGAGCATTGTCACACAGGAGGTGAACTCATTGCTTGGGACCCTGCATCCCAGATGTGAGTGATTGGTTTGAGCTTTTGCTGCTTTGCTATTCTGATCCAGCTCTTTTCTGATGTACCTGGGGAGCAACAGATGATGGTCCACTTCCTTGATTCTTGCCATCCACATGGAGAGTCCAGATGGAGTTCCACGCTCCTGGCTTCAGCCTGGCCTGCCCTGTGTCTGTTACCGCCGTTGAAGAAGTAAACCAGCAGATGGATGATCTCTTTATCTCCTTGTCTTTCAAATAAATAAGTAACCATTTAAAATATAAAGAAGAAAAATGAAGACCTGGTATCATAGCTCAACAAGCTCTGCAAGTTTGCAAGTGCCAGCAATCCAAATGGGCGCCGGTTCTAATCCCAGCTGCTCCACTTCCCAGCCAGCTCCCTGTTTGTGTCCTGGAAAAGCAGTGGAGGATGACCCAAAAACTTGGGACCTTGAACTCATGTGGGAGACCTAGAAGTTCCTGGCTCCTGGCTTTGGATCAGCTCACCTCCAGCCATTGTATCCATTTGGGAGTGAAAGAGTGGATAGAAGATCTGACTCTTTGTTACGCTTACACCTTTCCAATTAAAATAAATAAATCTTTACAAAAGAAAAGAAAAAACTATGTGTAGATTTCAAAATGCTTTGTACCAAAATAGACAACTCATAATTTAAATTTTCTGTGAACTTCTTGAAGTACTCTCATATTTTGCAGGGAGATACTTTGATGCTATGTGAGCTTTTCTCATCGAACTTTCACCATTTCTCCCCAAATCACATATGATAGAACTGTTGCTAAGTGGTTAATTTCTTTCTTTCTTTCTTTCTTTCTTTCTTTAATATTTATGAGATCCCGGCATGTTCAAGGTGAGGACTTTCGCCACTAGGCCACCGTGCCGGGCCCTAAGTGGTTAATTTGTAATTCTCTTATTCCTTCTACACTGATAAGTTGGCATTTCACAGATTTTTCCCGTTTATTCGTTCTTTTTTTTTTTTTTGGAAAGGCGGATAGACAGAGAAGAAGTTCTTCTGTCCGATGATTCACTCCCCAAATGAGCGCAACGGCCGATGCTATGCCAATCCGAAGCCAGGAGCCTCTTCCGGGTCTCCCACGCGGGTGCAGGGTCCCAAAGCTTTGAGCTGTCCTCGACTGCTTTCCCGGGCCACAGGCAGGGAGCTGGAAGGGAAGCGGGGCTGCCGGGATAGAACCGGTGCCCATATGGGATCCCGGGCATGCAAGGCAAGGACCTTAACCACTGCGCCACCGCGCCGGGCCCTATTCGTTCATTTTTATCTACATACATGCATGGATTCTCATGTAATTCAGTGGTCTGTAAGCCACTAAGGGTAACGTTGATGCTCATACTTGTGCTTTTCTACTTGTTCAGTGGAGGCCGTTTCGGGTTGTGTCTTGCATGTGTTAACGTATTTCCAATGTACTGTGAGAACTTCACTCCTCTGGTGCAAACAGATTTTGTACTTTCCTTGACAGAGTCTAGTACAGGCCATGTCTCCAGGGAATTGGGTCCTTTTAGTTAGGTGTCCAGAAACCAAGATCTGCAAGATTTTTTGCACTCATTACCGCAAAAAGAAAAAAAAAAAACCATTATTTCCAAGCCCTCATATTAGCTAGAAAGAACTCCTGTGATGACACCCATGTGCATATCTATCCAAATGCCATGTCCATGTGAGTATATTATTGCAACCATGAACTCAAAGCCATCTTGACATGACAAAGATCAGCCTAGCCTTTTCCTTTATATTTATACTCCCTTCTCAGGTGGTAAGAAAGCATCTTTCATCATATTTATTTGTTTTCTCTGTTAATAATCAATACCATAACAAACGAGCCACCTGCTTGGCAGAAAGCAAACCCACTGGCGACTTCCTCAGCTCCAGTCCTGCCTAACCTACCAGGTCCCCTTTCCTAAGTGAACGCGAGTCATCCATGACTCTTGGCTCTCGCTGCCTGTGCATGAAGAGCAAACAGCAAGCCTTCACTGTTCCATCTCAAAGCACTTCTGCACTCTGATTCCTTCTCAGGACTCTCCCTGCATCATTGAAAGACTCAGAAAACCCTACCAACCACCTAGTTAAGTACTGACAGAATTGAGGGACATAGTATATTCTTTCTCCCTCTCCCTCAATTTTGGAGGGGGGGAGGCTGATGACCTGAAATTAAGGGAATTACTGACTGCAGGGACCATCGCCCTAAGATAGTGCTGTCTTCCTAGTACTTATCCGTAGGCACAAAAAAAGTGATGTGCTGCTGTCAGCCCACAAGCTGGGAAAAGTGGTGCCAAGAGGCAGAATTGACCTGATGAACAGAAGGAGGGAATGGCAGGTGTTGAGAAGCCATCTCTGGAGCTCCAGTCTCTCCAGCCCGCTCCTCATGTCTTAGCTTCCAATTGTAACCTCTAAAGAACAAATCGCAAAGCTCAACTCTCCTGCACTGTTCTGGCCAATATTGCCTGTTAATCAGCTGCTAACTGCTCACTCAACTTCCTTGAGTTAAGGACTATGTCAAGCTGATATTGTACCTTTCTCGTAATTCATCCAGGAGTCTAGTCTGGCTGTGTCAGTGAGTTAACCATTCTGCAGTGTTGCTGACTTCATTGGTCACTTCAGAGTTGACCTAAGAAGTGAAGGAACCTTGGGTTGCGTAAAGCGTCATTTATTCTGATTATAAAAGAAACCCTCACAATCTAGACATTTGAGAAAAAAGGGAAAGATAAAGAAAACAAAAGTCGCCCTTTATCCACACCTACCTATCAGAATTTCTTCCCACTTTTCATTCTTGGGACAACTAGACTGCCAAGTTGTTTTCCAAAAAAAAGGTTACTATAATTTATAATTTCATCAGCTATGAATGAGTGTGATTCTCTCACTCCAACAACATTGCATCCTAAAGAACGGAAGATCAAGTAGCAGGATGAAAAAAAAAAATAGGGAAGGGAGAAGTGGGGAAAAGGAAATTGAGAGTCATTTGATTTTTTCTTTCCCCAGGAGTCAATTGAAAGAGAACATCCGATTCTGACTTCTGCCTTTCCAGGTAGGAATACGATGGTACTGGTTGGTCATTCTGTTTCTCTTGAGGGCCTTTTGCTCTTAGAGAAACAAGCCCCTAAGTTGTAAGGTGCTTCCTGTTTGTAGGCATTCAACTTCTTTAGTTGGTGAGAAATGCCCAGATGGCATTTCAAAGCATCCTCTCTCCTTTTTTCCTCACTCTTTGCTTCTGATCAGTCAACAAATCCAACCTCTCTCTTTGACCCTTCTGTCTTTGTCATGAACTCTCCACTGTTGTTCAAGTCTTCATTCAGGATCTTATTATCCCTCACCTAAATGAACTTAATACCTTCCTAACGATCTGCTGGGCCTCCCTACACAGTCTGTCTGACGCAGTCATCTGAAGATCTGGCCATTTGCCCCACCCCCATTCTGCACAAGGATCGAGCTCTTTGTGTTGAAAGCAAGGGTCTCCTGATCTATCCCCCACTTTCTATTTATTATTTCACATTTTATGTTCTCCTGCCCTGTGTACAATGCTTCATTTACCACAAGCTATTTGTAGTTAATGTCCAAAACAGTTGATTTGCCCTTTCTTGCTTTTCTCCTTCCTGGCCAGCAAAGTATTCTACTCAAAATATTATTTTTCAAAAATACTAATTGCCCCCTCTCTGGGGGTAATACCATATTTCCCTGGTTTCTGTTGGCTAGTAATACATGCACATGAGCAAAAGTTACATGTGTCACTTCTAAACAGAAGCCTAAAGACCCGAGTGTGATTTTCTGAGCTCTTTTATTTTTCTTTCTGGCTGTGATTTAGTGATGGTCTAGAGGCCGCTTTATCTGTTTGGGTTTTAAGGTGAAGACAGGTGATAATCTGCGACGGACTTGAGAAAGAGCTGCCACTTGTTATACCGTATCCTGTCCTGACTGATACACTGGCCATCTCCTAACCATCTCTGCAGACCAGGTCTCACCTCTATTCTAGCACACATGTGACTGCTCACTACCTGAATGATTGAATTCCTTGTTTGGGAAAGTTCCTGTTTGTTGTGGGAACCTTGGCAGAACTGATGCCCACTAAGAAAGCGAAAAATAACCAATACTCTTTCTAGCAGATTCTTCACAACAAAGGCAAGGTATGTGACCTCATGTTGGCCATTTGGAAGTTCCTAATTTGGGTTTTTAAGTTTTGGTAAGAACTAGCAAGCACAGTCTAGTCTTGAATCAATCCTAGTTGCCAGTGGCAATATCCAGTGTCCAGAGCAGTAGCAGGCTGTCTCCCAGGCTATCCAGACTCAGGATTCCTGCTCATTTTCGAAGCCTGCTCCTCCAGTTTTTCCAACTGGTTTCTTTCATAAATTACACAGAGTTGTTTTCTGTTGTCTGCAACCAAGAATCCCATTCCTAGGAATTTCCAGAGGCCAAAGAGGCACAGCTTCAAAACAGAGTCACATTTTTTTTTTTTTTAAGATTTATTTATTTCTATTGGGAAGGTAGATTTACAGAGGAGAGAGATTGAGAAAGATCTTCCATCCACTGTTTCAGTCCCCAAATGGCCACAATGGCGAGAGCTGAGCCAATCTAAAGCCAGGAGCCATGAGTTTCTTCCTGGTCTCCCACACAGGTGCAGGGTCCTAAGGCTTTGGGAAATCCTCTACTGCTTTCCCGCGCCACAAGCAAGGAACTGGATGGAAAGTGGAGCAGCCAGGACATGAACTAGTGCCCACATGGGATGCCAGCACTTGAACATGGAGAATTAACCAGATGAACCATGGTGCCAGTCCAGACTCACATTTTTAATTTGTTAAAATTCCTGTGAAAAAAACTTGAAAAGGGATCTCATTTACAGCCTAATTTTTCACATCGGTTCATCCTCTTTTTTCACCCACCTCCTCACCAAGAAAAGGTCCCTCTGCTGGAGCCTTAGTCCCACCCCTTCCCCACCCTGGCTCTGGGTAATGCTGAACCTCTTCTCTCCCGGAAACCCTCGCAGCTCCTGGTTGCCTCGGTCACTTTATCTTGTCTGGCTATGGCCTTATTTCTTTTGTTTCACCTCTCCGATCTGGTTTCTCCCTCTCATTTTCTCAATCCTGCATCATCAATTCTGCAAAAGGTCTGGGACTCGAGCTGACTACACAGAACTCTCCTTAAGGTAGAGGCAGCCAAGTAGCAGGCCACATGCCACATCCAGCTGCTGTAAGTTGAAATTGTTGCTGTTGTGTTTATTCTTCCTTTTAGGTATTTGAAAGAGAGACGAAGAGAAGGAGATGCCTCATTTGTTGGTTCACACTCCAAGTAGTCTCAATAGTCACAGATAATTGCTTCTCGGCCTTTTGGCTAAGATCAAGTATAGTAGTCCAGATAGGCCATCCTGAAGCCAAGGGCCAGGTCTCTCATGTGAGCAATAGTGACTCGAGCTCTTGAGCTGTCAGAATAAGGCTGACCAGGAAGCTCAGCTGGGACTCAAAGCCGGGATTCCAGTATGGCTTGCAGGTTATCCCCAATGGTACATTAACCACTGCACCCAACACCCATCCCTGATAATGGTTCGTGTTATGGTCAGCACCTAGCACTTAACCACAGAATTTCCCCTAAAGGTGTAGATTTCTAGATTTTTGTGAAAAAGAAAGATCTGGAAACATTGAAATTTCATTTCTCTATAGTAAGAGCTTGACAGGAGCACCCCACCCCATCCTCATCATGGGGGGTCTACTTTGTTCTCTATGATCTTCGACCACTGTCCTCATTCAAATTACTTTTCTGGCTCTTGTAATCATTGCAAGTAGCACCACCACCTACTCCATAAGTCACAACTGAAAGAATTAGAAGTGCCTGTAGGTTAAAAGGCATTTTCTCTTTTGGAGTACACACCTTGAGCGAAGGGAGGGTTACAAGAGAGATCACCTGCACATTGCAAGTCGTCCTGCCAAAATATAAGGACAAGAGAAATTGATCAAAGAAAAAAAAAATAGATGAGAAGGTAGGGCGACTCTGAGAATGGAGGGTAGAGGGTACATACAGTTAATGGGTTAAGCTGTCTAACTGGTGAGAATCAAAGTGCAATGGTCGCATTCTTCTATGAGTTTATCTTTTTGAATGGTTACTTTTCCCTCCCTTCTTCCATCTTCTACCTGCCAACCCCACACCCACCTTTATACCAAAGTCATCACAATCCTTGATCACTAAGGCACTGAGAGATGGAGAAGAAAAAGGAAACTCCCATGATTTAGAAACAAACATTTGACTACACTGTAAACATATGAAGATTTTTTTTAATTTTTTAAAAGATTTATTTTTATTGGAAAGCCAGATTTACAGAGAGAGAGATAGAGAGATCTGGCTCACTCCCCAAATGGCTGCAACAGCCGGTGTTGAGCTGATTTGAGGGCAGGAGCAAGGGAATTTTCTGGGTCTCCCATGCGGGTAGAGGGTCCCAAGGCTTTGGGTCGTCCTCAACTGCCTTACCAGGCCACAAGCAGGGAGCTGGATGGGAAGTGGAACAACCAAGATATGAACCAGCGCCCATATGGGATCCCAGCATGTGCAAGGCAAGAATTTTAGCCACTGAGCCATCATATTGCCCTGTCTCCCCCCCCCCCTTTTTTTTTTTAAAGATTTACTTATTTTGGGAGGAAGACTTTTAAAGGAACCATAGACAAAAATAATTCAAAAGAAATATTTGGCTTCCAAAGTTTGCTTGCATCTCAATGCACCCTCATTATTATATACAGTTGGATTTGTTTAAAATTATGTCTCAATAAGCAAACAATTGAACTGATATTTCCTATGCTAAATTTGTTATTTGCTGACTTTATCATGGATTTTCACATGAGAAAACTCGCTTAAGCATCTTTGGCTCCTACTTATTCTTCAGTCTATATCAGTCTTCCACTTTCTCATCCTTCTCAACTCACTGAAATGTGCCTCCTTCAAGGTCACACTGAGTAGCCTATCTATCCTCCACCATCCTCCCTTTGTTTTTGTTTGTTTGTTTGTTTGTTTCATCATAATCTGCAACTATGATGTGTTGCTTACTTACAGTCAGGCTGCTTCTCTACAAAGCATGCACATTTACAAGTATAACCCTAGCATCCAGCATAGTCACAGGAACGTTATAACTGCTCAACAAGCACGAGCTCAGTGAAAATCCTAGAAAGTCACTAGAATATTTCCTGCACTAATTTTCAGCAAGAAGCAGATTTATTTTTGGCCAGACCAGAAATCTTTTGATTACAAACACCAGAAGCCCACTGAAGCCTAGGAGAGAGATACTTCATTATGCACATTATGCACTCTCAGGAAACTGAAGTGCAATATTTATTGGTACGTCTTAAGAAAGAACTTGGCAGGGAGGATACAGGAAATGCGGAATGTCACCATGTTCACAAGCCGATTTTGCCTGCTACTGTTCAGTGAATTTTAACAAAAGACACGATATTGCTGTGTTGGAGACAAAGGATAATATATTACCCACAATAGCAGTAGTGCTTTGAGTATTTGCCTTTTCAGTAGCTCCAGACTGACATGGAGAGAAAGCCGCATGGGGCTTGAACACCCAGTGGTTGTGTTTTAGGTGAGAAAGCTCAAGCTGAGAGAGCCCAGTTCTCTAAAGGTGAGCAAGTAAGTCTGACATTTGCCTGAGAAGGAGACATTGCCTTTATGTTTCTTTCGGATGATACATATCTGCTCTGTGCTTTTGAGGAAAACATTATCTCCATTCCAAGGCTGATGTCCTTGATAAGATAACCTGAGAAAGAAGAAGTTAGTATCTTGCTCACAAAATGAGCTGAAATGCACAAGATCCATGGAGATACCTTGCCCAACCTGCAGGTGTAGAAGAAGCGGAAGAGAAAAATAGACCAAAAACATAGATGGTTGCCATAAGTGCATCACTGGAACTTTCTAGAACAGTTAAGTAAGGCAATACATTTAGCACATTTTATAGAAGACATCATGTAATATCCATTCATTTTTATCTTAAGAAAACTTTATCATTAGGGTTCCTTTTCTTGAGAAAAATATCAATATCTTTTTCTAATGGGTACTTCAAAAAACAGAAAATGGAATTAAAACATGTTTATCATGGTGTAAAAATATCCAAAATAAATGTAAGGTTTTGTCACAATATACATTTTTTTTCAAGAACTTTTTTGAAGAATCCTTATATGCCTGGATTCTAAAGAAATTTTGTATTAAAATAATCTCATCTTTTAATTCCATTTTCCTCAAGCTTCTTTTAAAGATTTATTTATTATTTATTATTTATTTAAAAGGCAGAGCTACAAAGTCATGGGTAGAAGCAAAGAAAAAAAAGGTATCGTCCATCAACTGGTTCACTCCCAAATGGATGAAATGGCTAGGCCAAAACAAGAACCAGGAATGCCATCTGGGTTGCCCACGTGGGTCTCTCACGTGGGTGACAGCAGGTACATTAGAAGGGAGTCGTTTGGAAAACAAAGCAACAGGGAATGCAACCAGAGCTCATGTGGAATGTGGCTTAACCCATTGCACCACAACCCACCTCCTGCAAGAACTTTTTTTTTTAAAAGATATTTTCATTTCTATTGTAAAGTCAGATATACAGAGAGGAAGAGAGACAGAGGGGAAGATCTTCCATCCGTGGATTTACTCCCAAAACAGCTTCAAAGGCCAGAGCTGAGCTGAGCCGATCTGAAGCCAACAGCCCAGAGCCTCCTCCAGGTCTCCCCCTTGGGTACAGGGTCCCCAGGCTTTGGGCTGACTTCCACTGCTTTCCCAGGCCACAAGCAAGGAGCTAGATGAGAAGTGGAGTGGCTGGGATTAAAACCAGCACCCATATAGGATCCTGGTGCATCTTAAGGCAAGGACTTTAACTGCTAGGCTATTGTGCTGGGCCCTCCAGGAACTTTTTGAAGTACAATTGTACAGTATTTTCACAATAGTGACTATGAAGAACAACTTAAATTTCTGGCAATGACAGATTTGATATAATATTAAAGAACAATGTCTGGGCTTGGCACAGTAGCCTATTAGACAATAGTTTACATACTGAGAAAAGTAATGAAAGAAGAACAACTATACAGTTTCATATTCTTTTATTTGCTCATCAGAATGTGAAACACTATTAATTTCCCTTCACTATTGGAAAACTCAACCAGTATTTGGATAAGTATGTTTCAGTACCATGCTATTTAAAACACGGAACCAGTGGTGTGGTGAGGCAAGAACAGAAATTGAAACTAAGCATCTAGAACTTTTATAGCAATATGATACAGCACTTTTCTAAATATTGAGTCTAATAACAAAAAAAATTAGACCTTAGTTTTATGTATGTCTTAAAAATTCATTTTCTAGGAATTCATTTTTACTGAAATTGACCAAACTTCCATTCTCCCATAAATTGGAAATAAAAATAAGAAAATGTGTCCTTATCACAAATAGTTTTTGAAGTTCCATCTTAGTACAAAATCATTAGCAACAGCCATGTATCATTGCTAACACTCTTTAAGAGGTTACTGAGTATAATAACAATATGGCAGAATTATGGGTTGTTCCTTAGGCTAGATTTATTGGCTGTTATGAAGTTATTAGGAACCCAAAGTATTTGAGATGCTGATGAAGTTGATGTGAAAACTCTAATCCCTCTGCCCACATTTCCTTTTGAATATACTGTAGGATTATACTCACTTCTGAGCCTGACCTGTTTGTGATCCTAATATTAGGTAGTCTAATATGTGAGTCTAGTATTATGTCACCCAAGACTCTGGAATTGGAACACTGAGTGACTGAATGATTAGGTCACTGCAGGAACTTAAAATGTCAAGTTGTCACAACACCAAACCATGAGCCAAGAGAAGGCTGATGGCAGGCAGGGTACACAGACACCATGAGTAAGCAGAGAGAATAAGGGGGACAAGTAGCAGATGACAACCAGTGAGACGAATCATGTCAAAATATAAGTCAGGGGCCCAGCATTTGGTTTAGTGGTTGGGAGGCTGTGTGGGTCACCTCTATCCCAGGTTCAAGTCCCCAGCTCCACTTCCAATTCTAGCCTCCTACTAGTGTGCCTCCTGGGAAACAGCAGGTAATGGCTTATGTACTTGGCTAACCTCCACCCACAAAGGAGCCATGGAGATGGGGTTGAATCCAGGTTCCACACTTTGTCCTGGCTCAGCTCTGGCAACTGCAGGGATTTGGATACAGAGCCAACAGGTGAAACAACTCTTTCCATCCTGGCCTTTTCAAACAAAATAGTTTTTGAAATGCACACCAGGTTCTTCCACTCATTTGGCTCAAACCCTAGTTTGTCTTCTCATTTCATTCAGAGTGATGGTCTTCACAATGTCGATGAGGACTATAGAATCTTCCCTGCATTTCTTCGACAACTCCCGTAATTTTCCTCCCTGCTCCAGTTCAGCCACATTGACCTTGACCTCCCTTGAACCCATACACACCATTGCCTCTGTGTGTGTGTGTGTGTTGTGCTTGTCCCAGTAGCTGGCCATGCTTACAGCCTTGCCACTCTCACATGTTTGCTCATGTCATGACACAGGAGACTTTCCCTGCACATCCTACTTAAATGTACAACCTGCCCACACCCATGTTCCTTACTCCTCTTACCTGATTTACTTCTCTCCTTAACACTATTTCTAAGCCCTTTTAACTCTGTTCACTCTTTCCCTGTTTGGTGATCATTTGTACTGATTTTCACTTTATTTTCCATTGCTGCTGCTGCTGCTTCTTTTTCTTTTCTTTTTTTTTTTTTTTTACAAAGATGAAAGCACATATGTATATAGTTTGATATCACTCTGAGTGTTTTATGCTTGAGGTAACATACTATAAATACCATTCTGAGGGACCCAATAAAAATGAGCCCTGAGGCTTCCAGCACTTCATGTTGGATTCTCTCAAACAGTTCTTGCCCATATCCGATAGCTCACAGTACCTACAGTCAAACATGTTGCTACAGCTCTATGGAAGATGTGGCAGCTACATTATCATGCTCAGGAAGAACAGTGGCTTCCTGCACAGAGCTCACAGCCTTCAGGCTCAGTGCAGGGGAGTGGCTGGTCCTGTGTTTACATGCCTGGCCTGGACTCCAACAGACTACACCTGCTCCCGAAGGGGCCTTCGTGCAGCATGATGATGCAACACTGAAGGCATCAGGGGTGGAGACACAGAGAGGCATCTCTTTTGTCTTACCTATTGCAGGGTGAGGAAATCCATTCTCCCATGCAGCCTGCAAGTTGGCCTTTAAAAATACACTTCGCTGCTGTTGCGTAGTATGTATGTCCAAGCCCTTTTCTGGGATGATCACCATCAACACCACGATCTGCACGACCAACAATTGGGGGCTTGCTCAGGAGCTGCCCATAAATGATGCCACATCATAGTTTTGGTCCTATATTCAAGGATCCCAGAGATGCTGAAACTAACACATAGCAGTATGTGACTCAAGGCTGATTAAATACATGACCACGCTGGACACAGCTGCAGTGTCACATAGCACAAATGTGGACTGGAACTTGGGTGTGCCAGACTTGGCTGGATTCCAGCACCCACTGGTGATCATGAGACCTAGGGTTTAGGATGGGTTGGGTTATGTCTCTGCCCCTGCTGAGCCATATGTGAGTGGTGCCTGGGTGTGGACCAGGGTTGGCTGGGCTGCAACACCCTAGAGTAAGAACCAGAATGGGTGAGGGCCAGTCAGGAAAGGTTAGTATTCTTTTTTTCTTTTTTAAAGATTTATTTTTATTATTTTTTTATTGGAAAGGTGGATATACAGAGAGGAGAGACAGAGAGGAAGATCTTCCGTCCAATGATTCACTCCCCAAGTGAGCGCAACGGCCAATGCTATGCCAATCCGAAGCCAGGAGCCTCTTCCGGGTCTCCCACATGGGTGCAGGGTCCCAAAGCTTTGGGCTGTCCTTGACTGCTCTCCCGGGCCACAGGCAGGGAGCTGGAAGGGAAGCGGGGCTGCCGGGATAGAACCAGCGCCCATATGGGATCCTGGGCGTGCAAGGCGAGGACCTTAACCATTGCGCCACCGCGCCGGGCCCGAAAGGTTACTATTCTTGCTATGACAGGCAGTAGACTAAGTAGGGCTGGCCCATGGAACCACCCGTGTGTGCAAGATCTGGGATTGGGAGAGGTTTTGATGGAGGAGCTTGGGGAACTCTTCTGTCGGGACACAGTCCCTGTAGGTGAATGCAAGAACCATGATAGGGATCAGTCTGGAACAGGCCAGGTAATGATACCCACCGGCATACATTTGCAACAGGTTGGGGGTGAACTAGGCTGAGTCAGTTCATATCACCCGCTGGTGAATCTGAGCACCAGACTGGACTGTGGGCCAGGACAAATTGAGCCATAATACCAGCCGGCTTATACTAGGGCTGGGACTGGGGACTGTCTGGACTGGGCTAGGCTGTAACCCCCACCAGTATAAGCTGGGATCGTGGATGGGCTGGGCCAGCGCAGGCTATAAAACCCACTGGAAAATGCCAAGATGAGGCAGGCCATGCTAGACTGGGCCGCAGCATCCAACCAGAACATGTGAGTCCCAGGGGGAACAGGGGACAAATCCAGTAAGGGGGTTGCATGGGTCTCGCTAGCTAGACCAGTACTCCCACTAGAGAGCATGAGAGCTGGAATGGAGACAAACCAGACCGGGCAGGGCTACAACACCTCTTGGCCTCATGTGAGCTGGATCAGGGGAAAGCCAGGCTGGGTTGACTGTTCCTATGGGCACATGCATAAGCCAGAGTGGGTCAAGGTCAGTTGGGTTTTGCCGCAGCATCAACTGGCAGATGCTAGCAAGGGGTGGGAGGGCGCAAATTCTGTCAAGCTAAATTGTAGAACCACCTGGAGAGTGCAAGATCCAGGAGTGGGAGTGGACCCAGTAGGGAAATAGTAGGTACCTCCCTCTTGGGTTGCCACTCTGACTGGCAAGCATGAGAACCAGGACTGGGGCAGGCACGGCTAGATAGTGAATGGCACCCACCGGCACGTGTGTGAGCTGGATAGTGGAGCTGGCTGGGTTGAACTAGGCTTCAGTGCCCATTGACATGTATGAGAGCTGAATGGAATGTGGGACAGACTGGACTAGTCTATTGTACATAAGGCAAGCATGGGAACCAGGGCAGGGGGGCAGGCCTGGTGGGGGTTATTGTGGGTCAATTCCTACTGGTTTGCGTGAGGGCCGGGTATGTGGTGGGCAGGATCAGGCTGGGCTGAAACACCCATTGGTTGTAAAGAAGACAGGGCTAGAGACAAAACTGACCCAGCAATGGCAACCACCAGCATGTGTGTAAGCTGATTTTGGTGACAGACTGTGCCAGTCCCTGTATTGGCAGGCACACACAAGAATCAGGTCCGGGATTACCTCAGATGAAGTTTCTTTGGGAATCCCCCCAACTGAATCACTGGACTCAGAGCCCGAACCATGGGGAGAACTGCAGGTTTCCTGGTCTGAGTGTGGAGTGCATGTGTCAGAGCTGGTCCTCCTCAGGGACTTAGACGGAGCAGTGATCAGTATATCCAGGTGTTGATGAAGGATATGGCAGTACATTGGCATCCTCAGGGGACACCTGGCACTATACCAGAGGATAGAGGACAGAACAAATTCAGCAACTATCTGTTAAACCATCAAAACCTCTTGAGCAGAACCCTCAGAACATGCCCCACATCAGGGACCTTGGGGTGGTGTCAGGTGGCTGTCCTCCAACCCAGGGTACAGAGGCGTTTGGGAGGCTGGATATGGCTTCTCCCTTTATCTCTTCCCCTCCCCCAGTTACAAGAAGGAAAAAAAGAGAATGCGGAAATAATGGTCTCACCCACCTTCCTGTAGCCCTGACCATAATCACCTTAATCAACTATGTAAAAATCATCAAAATAAATAAGTAAATAACTCTTTTTAAAAAAGAAAAAAGAAAAGCCAGTTGGAATAGCTCAATCGATTTGGGAGTATTGAGGTGGTCGGGAAGGAAAAACAGGCAGAAAATCATGCTGACAGAAGATGGTAGCAGCTCTGTCGGAGCTGTGGGCTACCACTTCACGTGTAGGTGACCCACTGAGGTGAATCCTGGCAGCTGTTCATCTCCTCCCTGCCCTGCCTAGCACCTCTCCCTTTCGTCTCTAGGGTACAACACAGAGGTGAAATGAGAGCTATGTGGTTTCCAGGAACTAAGGGGAGATCAAATTTGTTTACAATATGGCGGACCGTGTGGTGCAGCAGGAAGCCTTACAGATTGGGCCCTGGTCCAGCAGATCTGGTTACCAATTTGTCCCAGTGCCAGAACCTCACAACCCTGTCAGCAAATAACATCCCTGATCCTCTCAAAGCAACTGTCCCTCCTGCATATCTGCTAGAAAGGGCATGGAAACTTGACTACCCACCACTATATGCTGTGACATTCACAGATTCATCCTCTTATCTAGCCTTGAACTCAGAACTCCTTGTTCTCATCTGTTTCACTGGTTTTTTTTTTTTTTTAAGATTTCTTTATTTTTTTGGAAAGTCAGATTTAGAGAGAAGGAGAGACAGTGAAAAAATTTTTCCATCTGCTGATTCATTCCTCAAGTGATCACAACAGACCAGAGTTGAGCCGATCCGAAGCCAGGAGCCAGGAACCTTCCCTGGGTCTCCCATGTGGGTACAAGATCCCAAGGCCTTGGGCTGTCCCCCACCACTTTGCCAGGCCACAAGCAGGGAGCTGGAAGGGGAGTGGAACAACTAGGACTAGAGCTGGTGCCAGTATGGGATCCTAATGGATTCAAGGCAAGGACTTAGCCAATAGGCTACTGCACTGGGTCCTTAAAGTCACATTAAAGCTAAACTATTATTTGACTATTATCCCAATAAAACAAGTTATTTGTTCTTATTATATACATATAACAAATTATATATATGTAAGTTTATGAACATACATGTTGCTTGCCAATAAATAAGAAACTTTCATTAAGCCCTATTTCCCTACCTATACACTTTTAATTTTGAAGTCAGATTTTAGTCTTCCTTGTTTCAGAACTCATTTACCCAGGATTTTTGCTATGCAATTCTGAACTTCAAATCTTGTTTTGTTGACTTCTTGTACTGTTGCCATGGGTAAGAAGTCCTATTGCTGAAGTCTGCCCCAAAGAATTCCTAAAAGCTGGGCTCATTCGCCAGTTTTATCAATGACACATTTAGACTCTTCTCAAGTAAATGACCTCTTAGGAAGTCTTTGGAGCAAGAGATAGAGGAATTGCTTCTCTAAGACTCCAGTTGGTTCGGGGTCTTGGGTGCCAGAGATGCAAGGACATCATAACTGTAAAACCTTTTAGAATAAAAGGACTGGGGGCAGGAGCTGGAGTGTATCAGGCTAAGCTGCCGCCTGTAGCACCAACACCATGCACAGCACCTTGTTGAAATTCTAAAACGTAATACTCCCAAGTTCTCTGCATTATGCCTTCAACCTCCACCCCACATGGTAGCTGCTTGAAGCAGGAATACTCCTAAGTATAAGAATGAGGAAGCCATGAAGATCAGGTGGATTTAGAGGTTATCAGCGTAGATTCTGAAGTCAAATAAGGTGGCATAAAGGATTATTTAATCTCTTTGTCTCTATTTACAAAGCAGAGGTTATAATAGCAGCTACTTTAAAGGACTATTTTGAATTTCCTGAAATTTTTTTTTTCATTTAATTGAAAGGTACACTAAGAAACAGAGAGAGAGAGAGACAATGAGGTCTTTCATGCCCTGGTTCACTACCGCAAAGCCTGGACCAGATAGGGCTGGGCCAGGCCAGAGCCAGAAGCCTAGACCTCCATCTGTATCTCCTATGTGAGTAGCAGTGACTCAAGTACTTGAGTACCTGCTGCTTCTCAGGGTGAACATTAGCAGGAAGCTGAATTAGTAGTGAAGTAGCTAGGAGTGGAACCAGGCATCTGAGTATGGGATATAGGCATCCCAAGCTGCAGCTTAACAGTTACACCACAACTACTGTCCCTATTTTAAGTTTTAAATGAGTTAATACATGTCATAAAAGTAGCAAATAATTATGAGCTAACCATATAGGTGGCAGAGATCCAAGTACATGAACCACCACCTGCTGCCTTCCAGGGTACACATCAGAGGCAATCAGAAACAGAAGCAGAGCAAGGATTTGACCCAAGGTATTCCAACATGGGGTCCTAATGCAGTAAGGGGTCTCAATTTAGGAGGCCAAATGCCCACATCTACTGCTACTATTCTCATTGGATAAATTCAGACACTTCAATATTTATAAAATTGAATCTCTATAGCAAATATAATTCTGTATTCATAAGAATAACAAATACAAAATTGGGCAAATTGAATAGTTGATGGTGTTCTTTATATTTGTGAAATACTCCAGGTGTATCATAAACATTCAGAAACAGAAATTTTCACAACTTCCTCGGTAGCTTCACTTACCTGAACCTAACACAAGCCTCCATTTATAATCTATAGTCTCTATGGTATCTCTGAATCAATACATAAAATAATGCATGTCAAACTCTAGATCATATTTCTAGGACCTATTGACTCTGAGATTTTGATTATTCCTGGCAAGCTTTCTCCCATCATTGAGTTACATACTTCATTGCACTTTCCCAATTTTACTATCCTGCTGCTGATAGTCTGCCATTATGGCCACTTTTGAGACATTCCATTACGATGAGATCTGACCAGTGCAGACTGAGAAAAAATTCCGGATCCAAATCCTGCACCCTCTTCTTTTTTGTCCTCAAGATTTCAACTCAGACTTATGTTCTTTCTTTCTCTTTCATTCTTTCTCTCTCTCTCACTCTCTCTCTCCTTCCCTTCCTTTCTTTGTTTCCTTAAGATTCATTTTATTTGAAAGGCAGATGCACAGATAGAAGAAGAAACAGAGAAAGATCCTCTATCCACTGGTTCACACCCCAAGTGGCTACAAAAGCCAGAACTGAGCCCATTTGGAGTCAGAAGCCAGGAGCATCTTCCGGGTCTCCCACCAGCGTGTAGGGATGCAAAGATTTGGGCTATCCTCTGCTGCTTTCCCAGACCATAAGCAAGGAGCTGCATGGAAAGTGGAGCAGCTGGGACATAAATTAGAGCCCATAGGGGATGCTAGTGCTGCAGGCAGATGATTAGCCTATTGAACCACCTCATCAGCCCTCAGAATTTCTTACATGCCTAATCTTGAAAGTTCCTAGGATTTTGCGACAACAGTGAAGAAAAGGTCCCTTAATAAGCCAGAAAAAGGCACATCTGAAGCTGCTGAGGAAAGGGCCAGGAGGAAATGACTGGGCATGTGTGGCCCCCTGAAGATAAAATGGGTGTCCTGGATGGTAAAGATTCTGTCAAAGAGTTTGAGCCTTTTTAAGAAAATGAAAACATCTCTGCAAGTGTCTAGTGATTTTAACTGACTTTGGAGGCATACATTCATTCACATACATGAATTCATTTGAGATTGCAAAATACCTTTAAGTCATTGAGTAATGGTTTTCACTGCAAATACTTTCAGTGGTTTGTAATATCTTCCACTCTGTCAGGAGTTTCACTAAGAGCTCACCTGCAAGTAGGAGCAAGTTATGAAGAGGGCCACACCTGCTTAGAAGAGAGGCAGCTCCTGCAGCCAGCAACAACGTGAGCTTATCATAACAGACAATACCTGAAAGGCTCGTGGAGTTGACTGTGATGCATTGTTCATACACACCAGCTCTCTACTCCTTGTACCAACAGAACAGAACCTTTCAAAGTGACTTCTTTAAAAAGAAGTGCTAACATTTCTGAGTCATCAGAGAAGACAGAGTATTGTAGTACACAGAGTATTATTAACAACAAAGAGGAAGATCTTTGAGGATTTATGATAGAAAGAAAATATTTTTCTCCTGCTCTCAGTGAAAGCCTACAACTTCTTCCTCAACAATTCTGAGAGGCTGTAAAATATGATCTAGTTTTGAGTGTGAGAAATAGAGCATGACATGCTCAAAGTCAGTTAAAATCACTCTTCTGGAAGAGGGAAACATAAAAACCAAGCATCCAAGATGATTAGGAATTTCTAGTTTAAAGATTTGAGACACACCCAATACACTTCCATGCAATTCTATGTGAGGAGGCATCACTTGACCTACTTCCATTCATTCACGTTGACAATCATTTCTTGGGCGCCTACCACTGTTGTAAGTACTGAGGGTATAACAGTGAAGGCTGTTTTCACATAATTCACAATAAATTGGGGAGAGACAGGAAATAAAGAAATGCATGTCTGCAAGAAAGACAACAGGCTATGAGATGGGCAAGGACAGAAGCGTGACTTGAGGGGGGTAGTAATTATGAGGACAGTGAACCCAGCTGATTTTTGCCGGGGGACCTGAGTGAGGTGAGGGAGTCGTCAGTGATGCTACAGACAGGGGAGAAGAGCTCCCAGTGGCAGGAAGAGAGAGGGCAAAGCTCTTAATGGGGAAACAAAATGGCTTGTTTGGGAAAACATCAAGCAGGCCAGCATGGGGTGGGAAGAACTGTAGCCAGGTAGTGACAGTCACCAGGGTACTTGAAGAAGTACCAAAGTATCCAGAGCCTTATTTGCCAGGGAAAGGTCTTTACAGCTGAAGCAGCTGGGAAGCAACTAGAGGTTTTTAAGGAGAGAAGTAATTTAGAATACATGTTACACAAAGGGTCCCCTGGTCATGGCTGCTGACACAACAGACTATGAAAAGCCAAGCAAAACAGTGCACTAAGGGCACTGCAGTAATCCAGACAAGACTTGGCACCTTGAACTAGAGTTATAGCAGTGGAAGTGATGGTAAGTATTCAGACATCATTGCAAATGTAGAACCAGCGTTAGGGATCAATTTGGTTTATGAACGGAAGGGAGGAGTAGCAAGTGTCCCAACATCTTTGGCCAGAGTTTAGGGATTTAAGGGTGTGTGTGTGTGTGTGTGTGTGTGTGTGTGTGTGTATGAGAGATTAAGAGACGACAAATTAAAAGTCAAGAATCATGTTGATAGTACAGCTAGAATTTACTGTACTATGGTTCTCAATTTACTGTTCCACATTAAAACAAACCCTCCATTAGTGCTATTCATAATAGTGTTTGAACTATTCTTTTAAGGAAGGTATTTGAAGGGCTCGCTTTAGAAGAACTGCCAAGTGGCAGTCTATTTCATCACCATTAAATGCAATTCAGAACTGCTATCTGTGAGTGTGAGGTCGTCAAAAATTTTAATCCTGTGGTGACAAGTTCAGATGTGTCAGAAGCAACAGTGGTATTTAGATGAGCATTATGCAGATAATACACATTATTTCAAATTCATATGTTTAGTAAATTCTTTGACTAAGTCTGCATAGTTAGGATAGTAATCTACTTGAAGTGTACAGACAGAAATGAAAAAGACTGCCTTTCCCTGGCTTCTCTGCCCACATTCCATTACTGTTAGGCCTCACCTCTCCTGGAACTCTTGGGAAGTATGTACATTAGAAATACAAAGCATGTTAGCATTAACAGCTTTACTGTCCCACCCAAGCAGTGAACAGAGGGTGAGGAATACAGGCATGCAGGGGCCATGCTCAGGGGCTACCTGTCCTCGGAGTCTGTCTGCAGGAAGTCAGAGAGCAAGCAAGTGCTGGGGAAGGCGAGAGCGGGAGTGCCAGAGTGAAGGAAGCATGTCACTCGTACCAGCTGAGCAGAGGGACTAGGGTTACAAAACAGACAACATACAGTGGGTCATTCTTGTAGAGAATGCCAATCTATTCAAAGTCAACCCACATCTTTTATAGTCTGCTTGGCTCCTCCCAGGATTTTCCCAATGCTCAAGCAACACCTAAGCTCCCCTTGAGGGACAAGCAGGGAAGAGGGAACTTGCAGTCAAGTCAGGGGCTAAATGTATCAGGCCAAGATTGCCCATCCTGTTACACCTTGAGAAACAAGCTAAGCTGTGGAGTTAACCCTACACTCTAAGACAGTGGGCCTCTCCCTATCAGGGGCCTTAATGGGGGCTTGTGTGGTGAGTGTTTACACAACAATGTGATACCGTGCCCTCTCAGGTTCCAGGTGATGATAGGTGAGTGTCACAGGTAGGCAGAGGGAACACCTATGTGGTACGGGTGTGGCTTCCAAGTTTGTGACCCTGAACCAGCTGCCTATCCCACAACACAACTGCTGATCAAGTGCCAAATCCAACAGAATAGTTAGATGTTAGTGGAGCTGCTGGGAAGAGATATGTGTCTCTGACAGATGATGACGAATTTCAAGAGGACAAAAGAGGGACTGTTGCAGAGGCACGGTGGGCTAATCTTCTGCTGGTAGCACTAGCTTCCCATATGGATGCAGGTTCTAACACCGGTTGCTCCACTTCTCATCCAGCTTCCTGCTTGTGGCCTGGGAAGCACTGGAGGATGGCCCCAAGCCTTGGGCTCCTGTACCACATGGGTGATCTAGAAGAAGCTCTTGGCTCTCAGCTTTCAACTGGTCCAACTCTGGCCACTGCAGCCATTTTGAGGAGTGAACAAGTAGATGGAAGATCTCTCTTTTTGTAATTCTTCTTTCTTTTTAAAGAGTTACTTTTTTTTTCCTATTGGAAAGTCAGACTTACAGAGAGAAACATCTATCCGATTCACTCTCCAGGTGCCCACAACATCTGGAGCTGCGCCAGTAGAAAGCCGGAAGCCAGAAGCTTCTTCCGGGTCTCCCATGTGAATGCAGAGTCCCAAGGCTTTGGGCCATCCTCTACTGCTTTCCCAGGCCACAAGCAGGGAGCTGGAAGGGAAGTGGAGCAGCCAGGACACGAACCAGCACCCACATGGGATCCCGGAGCATGCAAAGTGAGAACTTTAACCACTATGCTACTGCACTGAACCCTCTATAACTTTCAAAGGAATGAATGAATGAATAAATACATAAACCCTAAAAAAAAAAAAGAAAACAAACGAGATTTGTCAGGTAGGAAATTCTAGGCAAAGAAAATGTGTGGCAAAAATGCTACAGGGTAGGATTCAGTCCACACCCAGAGATGGCAGGGCTGGATCCTTGATTGCTAAGGGTGGAGGAGGCAATTAAAGGGAAACTGCAGAGGCAAGCCAGGGAGTTGACTGACACTGGAAGGGCAACAGGCCTGATTGGTTTTATTGTGTGTCAAGTGATACACAATCAGGTGCCACTGAAGGCAGAGTTTTGTATCCATACATCTCTCAGCATTCTTCAGAGTCTTCAAATGTTTCTGAAGTATTTTCAGAGGCATCTCTTAAAAGTTGAGACGGATAGGGCAAATGTTTTCCCCAGACTGCGCATCAATTAACCCAGAGGGCAGGGAGAGGTGAGGTTTTCTAGCCTGTGGTTACCTGTGGTTCCAGGGTGCTGCGCACTTTAAGCCAGGAAAACTGTGTTTAACCGGTGAGATAATTCCTTGAAAAAGAGTTTAGTACGGCGTTTGGTCTGCAGTAAGCACTTAACAAATGACAGTTTATGACTTTTCCCTGAGACCCCTGGCAACCTGTTAGGATTGAGGGTTTTCAGGAGGAGGAAGGGCCACAGGCTGTTTCTGACGCTGCTGCCAGTCCCACAATCTGTCTCAGGCAGGCGATGACTACATATTTCCTGAACCAACAGATGAAGAATCCCTGTCTCCGGCCCACGCATGGACTTGTCCCTCGTGGGTCAGGAAAGGCCCGCCAGTTCCAAGTGCGGTGCTTGGGAGCGGAAGGCACACTTCGCGCCCCTCAGGCCGGTCGCACAGTACGTCTCGCCCGCCGCCAGCCTCACCTCCCACCCGTGGCCACCGCCACTCCCCGGGCTAGCCCGGCCGCGCCCCTCCCTCGCAGCGGCCGCGTCCCGCCCCTTCCGGCGGAGGCCCCGCCCCGCCGCGAGCCGGGCGCCCGGTGCTCTCAGAGGCCGGCGGCAGCCTCCCCCACCGCCCGACGCTCTGAGGTCACCGACTGGGCCGGAGTGCGGGGGGCGGAGGGACGGAGGGAAGATGGCGGCAGAGGCCGGATATTGGCGCCGCCTCCCCCACTCCTGGAGCCGGCGCAGATGAGGCGGCTCGGCTGGGGCCAGCGGTGCTTGGGAACCCGAGCTGGGGAGACCCTGGCGGTGGAGCCTGGGCCTGCTCTATGCCGGCGCCTCGGCTAGAGTGAGCGACGGCGGCAGCGGCGCCTCTTTTCGTCGGGCTCCTTCCCTGTGGCTGTGAGGCCGAGCGAGCGGCCGGGCGGCGGAGGCGACGGGGCAGGGATGGAGGACGTTAACTCCAACGTGAACGCGGACCAGGAGGTGCGGAAGCTGCAGGAGCTGGTGAAGAAGCTGGAGAAGCAGAACGAACAGCTGAGGAGCCGCTCGGGGGCCGTGCAGGGCGCAGGCCCTCTCGGGCCCGGCAGCCCGATCCGGGCGGGCGCGTCCACTCCCTCCTCGGGCGCGGCGTCCCCTCGGGGCTTCCCCCTGGGCCTGGGCGCCAAGTCGGCCGGAGGGGCCGGCTCGGGCCCGAGGCGGACGAGCGGCGAGGAGCTGCGAGACGCCGGCTCGCTGCTGGCGGCGGGCGAGGGCGGCTTGCTGGACGAGGTGGAGCCGCTGCGGCCCGAGGAGCTGGAGCGCCTGTCAGGCTGGGAGGAGGAGGAGGAGAGCTGGTGAGCGCGGGGCGCCCGGGCTGGGCGGGGACGGGCCGGGGGCGGAGGTGCGCGTCCCGAGGGTCCCGGTGGGAGGACGTGTGGCATTGTGTTGGCGCCGGGTGGGAGGTGGTGAGGGGAGAACTCGTGGTTTCCTTGCTTTTGGCTGCGGGAAGGTCAGCTGGAGTTGGGGCGTGCGCAGGGAGAGGGGAGCGTGGCTGCTTTTTGCGGGTTTGTTGGACCCTCTGGGTGCTGGACGAGGTGGGGCTCTGTGGGGTCGGCATAGCTCGGGTAGTGCTGGCTGGTCGCCGTGGGAGGAGGAGTCGGAGAGAGGGGGAACTGCTTTGTAGGAAAGAGACCTTGCTTTTGGGCAGTGATAACCTAGGCTTTCGGAGGGTGACCTGGGCATTTTGGATGTCGAGAAGGGGTCCGCCGGTGGAGGCGTCCTCGGGCGCCCGGGGACTGCCAGTGTTGCCTGCGTGTGTGCTGCGGGCAGGGTCTGGGAGCTGTGTGTATGGGGGATGCGGCTCTGGCGGGGCTGGGGACCCGCTGCTGGGTAGGAGGGTGAAGGTGGCTTTGTGTGGAGAGGGCAGAGGATGGGGCTGCTTTGTGTCGAGAGCGAAGCAGGAGCCCTGGCTCGCTCTCTCATTTTTAAACAAGCATTGACTCTGGCATTTTTCGAAGCTGTGGAGTGACAACCGATTCTTCTTGCATTTCTCTGCCATCCTGGGGGCAGAGCAGAAGAGTCCTGGGTTACTGTCTAAAAGTGTCAGTCACGTCGTCGGGAGCCACCTGATGAAATTGTGACCCACACTTTTACGTTCATCAATGAGAAAAACACGAAGTTTCTCTCTCATTTTACTGTTACCGAATAAAGATGTCAGTGGGAAGTTCTTTCTCTTATTTCATCCTCTTTAAAGTTTTAACTTTTAGCTAAAATGTCTCCATTCTGTGAAATTGACACTTCTGACTTAGATGAGAGCCTCCCTGGAGCCCTGGAAGGGGTGGGGCTGGTTGGCAGGGTACTGAGATAGTTAAAGAGTTTTGCCTGGATTCAGCCCCTGACTTTGTCACTTACCAGCTGCTGCATGACCTTGGACGGGTTCTTCTGAGGTTCATTTTTCTTCCCCTACTTGCTACTTGAGGGAAAAGATAATAGTTCTTACCTCTTTAGAGTTGGGAAGGTGAAGCGGGATAGTATGTGTGTGCTTTGAGTACCCTGGGCCAGGCGTTTAAGAGACACCAATGTTAGTTATTATTTTTAAGCCTGGTTATTTAAATAAATATTTAGTTAGCTCTTGTATGATGTCACAGGAGAGTCTGCAAATTCTTGAGTGTTGATCTCTGCACCGGTCAGGGTTTTGTGGAAAGCCAAGTGTAACTAACACACATGAGCTACCGTGTCTACCCTGACTTAGAACAACAGAAGCACTGATCGTGCTCAAACTGGGAAGAAAACACTAGCACGCAGTAGTTGGGGCAAAAGTTTGAGTGGGTAGCTTTGGGGTGGAGTTGGGGAAGGAGCAGAAAGGACGTTTTGTGCTCTGGCAGAGTTGCTCTGCAAAGAGTTGCTCATAAGTCCTAGCAAGGAAGTTTTAAATGATAAGAGGTCCTCTTGAATATAATCATTTTAAATCTCCTTTTCACTGCATGGTTCCTAATATATTAGAACTGACCATGGTAGTCACAGTTTTTGTGTAAGTGTAAAATCATATCCTCTCTAAGGAATGCCAAGCAGGTATGTGCTTTAAAGGAACCCCGAGTCATCTCAGTGATGCTGATAGCAAAGCTCGTAATAGTGAGACTTTGCTGCACTCATCAACATGGACTCCACTTGGAGAAGTCTATTACTGCTTTAGTTTCTGAGCAAGTTTAGTTTCTGAAGCAAGCCTGATATACTGTGGCAGAATTTTCTTTTGACCAGATTCCTGCTTACTAATGTGTTCTTGGCTCCATGTCTTAACATAAATATTGTAGAAATCATAGTTTTTCCGTGAAAAGATTTATATAAATTGCAAGTTTGATGAATCATTTAAAATATGTTGGGTATATATTTGATGGGTAAGTTGAAAGGTGTAGCTGTCAGTGGCAAACAGATTCATAGTCTTAGGAGTTGTTTCTTTTGTAGCAAGCCAAAAACAAGCCCCCCAAAACACCTATCTTGTGTAATTTCTGTCTAGTTGATCTTTTTTGTGTGGAAGACATGTTTTTCCCCAGGTGTTTACACCACGAAATGCTAGTTTTGAAGGTGTCAGTAGTTTTGAAGATGTTCTGGGGTTACATAAATAAATGAAAAATCGGGTTCAGCACAAATTAGTTTAAAAAATTTTTGTGAAATGCAAATGTATACTGAATAGAATGACTCTGGCGTATGGATTGCTAACTGGACTTAGTCGATCTTTTTTTTTTTAGTGGGGCACTTTTTTTTCTAAATAATCTTATATAGTTGATTAAGGTGCAAAGGATCAAGGGCTACAGGAAAGTGGGAAGACCATTTTTTCCACACTAATATCATCATTCACCCCCCCCCCCCAATCTGGGGTCAGAGAAGAAGCAGGGAGAAGCCCCACCCAGCCTCCTACCCAACTTAGTTGATCTTTTTAAGTGTTCATCTCTGAGCATGAGTCAGTTACAGTTTTGTTGCAAGCCAAGTTGAAGGCATGTAAGCTAGGATGTGTACTCTGACTTGCCAGAGGAGTGGTGGAAGAACAATCCTGAGAAACTAGTGTTTGATAGACATGCTTGGAAGAAATGATGGTCTGCAGCAGTGCTTTCCATACTGTTATTTTTTTGTCCTCAACTATCCGGTATGTTCAACATTGTAACCTAATACATACATGTGTAATTGAAGAAAGTTTTACAAATGGAGATTATTTTTACTGACCTAGTACACTCTAATTTTTCACTTTTAATGAAGTAGAAAAAAAATGATGGTTACCATTCATTAAACTGATTCTGTGACCCATTTAATGCAGGGGTAAGGAACATCCAGCCCTTATGTGGTGCAGGAAATCATTTGGTCAGGCTCTGCCCAGGCAGCCACAGGTTTGATACATCTAAGGCAGGCTAATAATTTTAGTGTGATGTACAAAGGATTTTATGAACATCCAAATGGCACTTGAAAGAAAAAAAGGTTTTCTACCATTTCATGATCAGTGGGTTGCAGAAATACTGTTCTGGAATAACTCGAAGAACTCTAGGCAAGGACTCTCACATTGTGCATCTCAGTGTGTCATATGAGGCCAATGCTTGGTTATTTTGTTTTTTATACATTCATGAGATAGTATCTTTTCCTAAATAAGGGGACAATACCTGTATAAACATTAAAGAACATATAGTAGTAACTAATGGAAGTGGAATTTGAATCTAGCTCTTTAAACATCAAAACTTAGGCAGTTATCACTATTTTGCGTTCTCAAGTGTGATCCCTTTTCCAGATAAGTGGTCTTTTGACACATGTACTGTCACATGCCGAATAATCTCTTCTTACCACACAGCATTTTCTTCTCCAGAGTGTGTGGCTCTGGCTTATCATTTTTTAGGTAATGTAACTTTCTGATACTTCAATCACAGCTTTTGTTTTGTTTTTAAACTCTAGATGCTCTTTGTTTGTAGAGGCATGGTACCCCAGAACTATAATCAGCATTTTAAATCATACTCAACCAGATAGGGTATAATAGATACACCTTGCTTGTGCTTTTAAATGCTGCTGTTTTTAAAATATCAGTAACATTCATGGCCTGGCTCTGTAGCCTACTGGTTAGTCCTTACCTTGCACATGCCAGGATCCCATATAGGTGGTGGTTCTAATCCTGGTGGCTTCACTTCCCATCTATCAGTAACATTCAGATATCTTAAAATGCTTTCTTTTGGAGGTAGTATTGTGATTTTGCATCGTAAGCTACCAGCATCCCATATAGGTACCAGTTCAGGTCCTGGCTGCCCCACTTTTGATCCAGCTCCCTGCTAATGTGCCTGGGAAAGAAGCAGAAGATGGCCCAAGTGCTTGGCCTCTTGTACTCATGTGGGAGATCCTAGAGAAGGTCCTGGCTCCTGGCTTCCTATAAGCGCAACATCAACTGCTGTGGCTATTTTTGGAATAAATCAGTGGATAAAGATGTTTCTCTTTTAACTGTATCTTTCAAATCTTTTTAAAAAATATTGTTCGGCAAATTGCCTACAACAGGCTGAAGCTGGGAGTCAGGAACTCAGTCTGGATCTTCTTGTGGGTGACATGGACCCAAGTGCTTGAGCCATGCCCTGCTGCCTCCCAGGATGCACGTTAGCAGGAGGCTGGAATTGGAAACAACTGGACACAGACCCAGTCACCTTGATACAGATTTCTAACTGCTGAGCCAAATGCCCTGCTTCTGAAATCTCTTGGATGTTCATCATTACCAGTTAAGCTTCTCTGCTTAGACCCAATAGGAGCCAGTACTGTCAGTTTCTTCCCCATATTCTTTATACACAAGTTGTTAATCTGAGTCTCAAATCTAAGGTTTTAAAATTCATTTTATTCGTCTTTAGGCATTTAATTTTACCTCTTTCCCCTGATGCTTTGGCCATCTTCATCATCTTCATATTTGGTAGGCATACCTACTAGGGCTTAATGCAGTTGTTGATAAAAGTTTTCTAATGACTACATATTCTGAAGTCTGGAAACATAACCGTGGACTCCTTCCGGATATATAACAATCATGAATCACGCATATTATGGTTGTTCAGTGATAATTAGTTCTACTTACTATTGGGCCATAATGACATTTTAATGGATATTATGAAATATTTTGGTAAACTGTGCATATAGAGTTTTGCCTAAAATAAAATGAAGTTTGAAAATAGAAATTTTAAAATAGAAATTACGGTTTCTTTGGTTTGATTTGTTCATGGTGAACCCTTTAAGGGATCATTGTTCTCCTTTTGCATGTTCTCAGACAATCCATTTAATTGAATTAAGCAAAGAATCAGTTTGGAATTTTTCTACATACTGATTTTTTTCTTTCAAAATTATTATCTTTCCTCTTAGCCACACTTTTGATCCTATACTTGGTAGAAATTATTTGGTGATAAAATTTGTGTTCTTCAAAGAAAGCTTAGAACCACACAGGAAATGGTCGGCTTGGACTCACTTATACCTTAGTAGGTAGGACACAAAGATTAGTTACTCCTCACTAAAGTATTGAAGATTTCTCTGCACACCCCTCCTAAAACTGTTCTGTGCCTCAACTGTTGACATATGCCTTGTTAGAGTTTTAAGCCAGTTTAGACTATCCTAAAATCTGCCAAGTTCAGCAAAATTATGCTTCAACACTATAAACTGCTAAATACTAAAATGAAAATAGACACAAGATACCTGAATAGTACTCTATAGCCATTTTAAGGTGTATAGAAGTCGGCAGTATGTAAACTAAAACTGAAATGTCAATGAAGTAGTCACAGGATGTGGTTAAGAACTTGCATTTTTTAACATATTGGTTACTCAATACCATGTCAATTAATTCCATAATATTGTAAATTGTTGTTGATGTTGTGTTGGGGCTTTTAATAGATTGGGATGATATTCTGCCAGCTCTGGCTTCAGACCAGAGATGGTCTCCCCAAGAAATCATTGAATTTATCTGGATGATAAGATCTTGAACTCAAAAAAATTGTGTTTTCCATCATTTCGAGGTACATTTCGGGCTACATTCTGGCTTACTGTTCATCAGTTTCTCTAATTTGAACTTGAGTATCTTTTGAAGAATGTTTGTTCTACCTTGAGCACTTGAAAAGCTATAGATGCCGAAGAGTTCATTCTTTTCTCTTTGACCTAATATTCATTGCATATTTTGTTTCAGTGTGACTTTCCCTTTTTTGTACTAATGCTCTCAATATTTTCTGCAAGTTTTTTTTTGTTGAGATATAAATTATGTATCATAAAATTCAGTGACTTTTTGTTATATTCACGAAGTTGGGCAGTCGGTCCTAACTTCTTCTTTTTTTTTTTTTTTTTAATATGTTTTAATTTTAGAAATATTTTTTTCAAGATTTATTTTATTTTTCTTGGAAAGTCAGATATACAGAGATGAGGAAAGACAGAGAGGAAGATTTTCTGTTTGCTAATTCACTCCCCAAGTGGCCGCAATGGCCAGAGCAGCACCAATCCAAAGTCAAGAGCCAAGAGCCTCTTCTGGGTCTCCCACCTGGGTGCAGGGTCCCAAGGTGACTGCTTTCCCAGGCCACAAGCCAGGAGCCATGATGGAAGTGGAGCAACCGGGACACGAACCAGTGCCCACATGGGATCCTGAGTGTACAAGGCGAGCACTTTAGCCTCTAGACTCCTGAGTCAGGCCACTGACTGCTTTCGGATTCCAGGACATTGTCGTCATACCCCCAAAGAAACACCATTGCATTTGTGGTCACTCCTTATTTCCCTGTCTCTCCAGCTACTTTCTGTGTCTATCACATTGCCTATTCTGATCTTGTATGTGAACGAAATCTCATAATATGTGACTATCTGTGTCTGTCTTCTTTTATTTAGCATGATTTTGTTAAAGTTTATGCATGTTTTAGCATATGCTAGAACATTCCATTTTATTTTTTCATTCCTTTGTACGTCTGAACAATATGCCATTGTGTGTACTTACTACATTTTATGTATCTCTTCAACAACCGACAAGCATTTGGGTTGATAACACCTTTTGGTTGATAGCAGCAATGCTGCTGTGCAAGTATATGTGCTGAAATTTTTAAATGAACTTATGTTTTCGTTCTTCTTGGGTTTGTGCTGAGGAGAATTATTTCAAATGGTAACTCCATGTTTATCTTTTTGAAAAACTGTCAGGCTGTTTTCCATAATTCCTACAAAATTTTATGTTTCCACAAGCAATGTATGTATGAGGGTTCTAATTTCTCTACAACTTGTTCATCTTTTTTATTATAGCCATCCTATTAATCTCTCCCTGTGGTTTTGATTTGCCTAATGATGATCAACTTTTTTTCTGATATTTATTGGTCATTTGTGCATCTTTGCAGAAATGTCTTCAGTCTCCACCTGTTTTCTGAGTGAGTTATTTACTGAGGGTTTTTTTATGAGAGTATTAAATTTTTAGTATTTTATTTTTGATAATTTCTGCATAGTTGATTAATGTGGGAAGGATGAAGGGCTAGAGGAAAGTGGATGAGGTAATTATTTCCACATTCTCTTTTTACTTTCCTGTATCTGGAGGAAGGGGGGAGAGACAAGAGCAAAAACCACACCCATCCTCCCAGCCACCCCATGCCCTGCTGGGATGGGGCCAGCCACTAATGCCATCCCAGGGTCCCCAATGTCGGGCATGCTACGAGGAGGTTCACACTCAAGTGGTTTCGGTAGTTTAACAGTTCTGAATTCCTGTAGATATTGCTACTTCAAACATGATGAAATCCCTGTAGAAAAGAGTATCGTTAAGTTTTAAAGAGTTTTTGGAATATTCTGAATACTGATCCCAATTGAAATTGATTTGCAAGTGTTTTCCCTCATAATACATGTTGTTTTTTCACTTGATAAAATCATTTGAAGCATAAAGTTATTATAGTTTGAAGCCCATTTACTTGATCAATTTATGTGTGTTTTGTTTTTTGTTACTTGTGCTCTTGGTATTATATTTAAGGAACTAGTGCCTGGGCCCAGCACGGTGGCGCAAGTGGTTAAGGTCCTCGCCTTGCATGCCCGGGATCCCATATGGGCGCCGGTTCTAATCCCGGCAGCCCCGCTTCCCTTCCAGCTCCCTGCCTGTGGCCCGGGAAAGCAGTCAGGACGGCCCAAAGCTTTGGGACCCTGCACCCGCGTGGGAGACCCGGAAGATGCTCCTGGCTTTGGACCGGCATAGCATCGGCCCGTTGCGCTCATTTGGGGAGTGAATCATTGGACGGAAGATCTTCCTCTGTCTCTCCTCTCTGTATATCCGCCTTTCCAATACAAAATAATAAAAAATAAATCTTAAAAAAAAAAAAGAAACTAGTGCCTAATGGAAGATCATAAAGTTTGTTTTTCTTTTTCTTTTTTTTTTTGCTTTTATTTATTTGTTTTAATAATGTATTCTTTTTTTTACATTTTATTATTATTATCATCATTTTATGATACAGTTCCATATTCCCTTATCCCCTCCCCGATTCCCCCCCCCCCGCCCCCCGTCCTCTGTATCATTGCTAACATAGTTCTTCATACACAGTCATATGTCCTGTTAGTTTTTCCTTAGCTCTATATTGAGACCTTAGAGAGGGATAAAGATCTTTGCTGGTTTACTCCTCAAAGCCTAAAGCCCAAAACTCAGTCTGGGTTTTCTACCTGAGTGATAAGGGCTCATGCTCTTGAGCTATCAGCTGCTGCCTCCTAAAATGTGCGTTAGCAGGAAACTGGAATCAAAAGTAGAGCCAAGATTCAGAATCAGTCAGACATGGGGTGTGAGGATTCCAAGTGGCATCCCAATTTCTGTGCCAAATGTCTACTCCTAAATTATGATTATTTATTTAAAATACACAAGAGGCTGGTGTTATGGTTCAGTGGGTTGGAATAGCCTGTGTAACATAGGCACCTCATAAGAACAGCAGTTCAAATCCCAGCTCTTCCATTTCTCATCCAGCTTCTTGTTGATGTGCCTGAGAAAGTAGCTGAGGAGGCCCCCGGAGTCGGGCTTCAGCCACCCATGTGGGAGACCCAAATAGAGTTCCTGGTCTTGGCTTTATTGCAGTCATTTGGCAGAAGTGAATCAAGAGATAGTAAATTCAGTCTCTCCCTCTCTTTTTGTAACTCTTTCAAATAAATAAGACTTTAGAAAATAAAATGTAAGGCCCAGTGCTATGGCTAATTGGCTGTGATCCTTGCATTGCACAAGCTGGGCTCCTACAGGGGCGCCAGTTCATGTCTTGGCCTCTTCACTTTCCTTCCAGCTTCTTGCTTTCAGTCTGAGAAAGCAGTGAAGGACAGCCCAAGGCCTTGGAACCCTGCACCTGTGTAGGAGACCTGGAGGAGGCTCCTGGCTTTGCATTGGTTCAGCTCTGGCTGTTGTGACCACTTGATGAGTGAAACAGTGGATGGAAGATCTCTGTCCATCCTTCTCTCCAATAAATCTGACTTTCCAATAAAAATAAAATCTTTTTTTTTAAAGATTTATTTTTATTATTTTTTTATTGGAAAGGTGGATATACAGAGAGGAGAGACAGAGAGGAAGATCTTCCGTCCGATGATTCACTCCCCAAGTGAGCGCAATGGCCGATACTATGCCAATCCAAAGCCAGGAGCCTCTTCCGGGTCTCCCACATGGGTGCAGGGTCCCAAAGCTTTGGGCCATCCTCTGCTGCTTTCCCGGGCCACAGGCAGGGAGCTGGAAGGGAAGTGGAGCTGCCAGGATTAGAACCAGTGCCCATATGGAATCCTGGCATGTTCAAGGCAAGGACTTTAACTGCTAGGCCACACCACCGGGCCCTCAATTTTATTTTTGTAATGAATCTTTTGAAATTTCCTCTATGTAATTGGGCTAGAATTGGATCCCAATCGATCTGACTCTGCTGAAAACATTTTTTCCTTTTTTTTTATAAGATGTTTTTATTTTTTAGTGGAAAGTCAGATTTGCAGAGAGAAGAGACAGAAGATCTTTCATCTGCTTGTTCCCTCCCCATGTGGCTGCAATGGCTGGAGCTGAACCGATCTGAAGCCAGAAGCTCCTTCCGGGTCTCCCATGTGGGTGCAGAGTCCCAAGGTTTGGACCATCCTTTACTGCTTTCCCAGACCACAAACAGGGAGCTGAATTGGAACTGGAACAGCTGGAACACAAATGGATGTGCTTATGAGATCCTGACTTATGCGTTGTGAGGACTTTAGCCACTACACTGTTGAGCTGGGCCCTGCTGAAAAATTTTCAACCATTACCTAACTATACTTTTTTTGTTGTTGTAAAAATAAAAAGCCATTCTTTTTATTTATGAGAGAAAAACAGAGATCTCCATCCATTGTCCTGTCTTCAAATGTCCTCAACAGCCAGTCAGGCCAGGCCAAAGCAAGGAGCTGGGAACTCGGTTGAGTTGGAGTCTCCCAGGTTGGTGACAGGGTCCCAACAATTGAATTGATAGCTGCTGCCTTTTAGGAGGTATTCCACCTGCTGGTTCATTCCCCAAATGGTCGCAGTGGTTAGGGCTGGCCAGGTAGGAATCAGAAACCTGGAAGTCCTCCTGGGTCTCCCACATGGGTAGCAGGGCCCAAGTACTTGATTCATCTGAAGCTTTCCCAGGCCTGTTAGCAGGAAGCTGGGTCAAAAGTGGAACAACCAGGACTCAAACTGGCACTCACTTGTGTTGCCAGCTTTGTAGACAGCAGCTCAACCCTCTATTACAGTGCCAGTCCCAGATGAGCATGTTTTCTATGCTAAGTATTAGGTAAGGCATTTTCTATGTGTTAAGTCATTTAATGTGTTGATATCCTCTAGGTTTTTCTCCAAATACTCTCAGTAGCCAGGACCTGAGCTAACTGAAACCAGCAGCCAGAAACTCAGTCTGGGACCTGCTGCCTCCCATGGTACACAGCACCAGAAAGCTAGAATCAGGAGTGAAACTGGAACTGCTCTACCTTATATCCACCATACATAATATGTTTAATGCAGCCACCTTATATTTGTGTCTGTCTTATCTAGATTTTTAGCTGTGTAAGCAAAAGGACAATAGCATATTCTTTAAGTTTCTGAGCTCAGTCACATCAAGTTGAATGATTTTTGGTGATGTTAGGTTAAAAGGTAATGAAGGCATAAAATAATGAGTTTGAATTTGTTACATAACCCTCTACCATTTGTACATGAGGAGTTTCACACATAGTTTTGACAGCTGTATTAAATTTGTACTCTTATAATAAACACAGACATATTAGTGCATGTTATTAGAAAATTGCTTTTAAAATAAACCCGTAGTGATATGGCTATTTAAGTTAGGATTGTAAAACTTGTAGTTTGTTTAAAACATCTTTGTACTCCTTGTGATTTCCAACTTTTCTTTTTTGAATATGAATTGCTTTTATGAAGAAAAATCATTGTTAATATACAAATCAGTTTCATTAGTCTGTGGTCATACAAGGTTCATAATATAACATTATATATCATGGGCTCAGTGCAATGGCTCCATTGAATATCTTCCACCTTCCAGCAGCAGGATCCCACATGGGTACCAGTTTATATCCTGGCTGCTCCACCTGGGAAAACAGAGGAGCATGGCTCAAACCTTTTGGACCCTTCACATGGGAAACCCAGAGGAGGCTCAAATTTCCTGGCTTCAGATCAGCTAGGCTTTGGCTATTGCGGCCAATTGGCGAGTGAACCATCGGGGTGGAATATCTTTCTGTCTCACCTTTTCTTTGTAGATCTGCCTTCCCAGTAAAAACAACTAAATCTGGGGGGGGGGAGGGTGGAGGGAAAAAAGCCATTAATACTTCCCTTATTGCTTAATGCAATAAGATTTTATATATAACAGCCAAAAGAAAAGTCGTTCTAAGTGTAGACATGTAATTTTGAAGATACTTATTTTGACATGAAAGAGTTACAAGGAGAGATCCCTGGTTCACTCTCTAGATGGCCGTAATGGCTGGAGTTGGGCTGGTCTGGAGCCAGGAGTCACGAGCTTCTGGATCTCCCTTGTGGGTGCAGGGACCCAAGGCCTTGAGCCATCCTCTGCTGCTTTCCTAGACCATTAACAGGGAGTTGAATTGGTAGTGAAGTGGCTAGGACTTGAACTGTTGCTCATATGGAATGCCAGCACCGTTAAGTGGATGATTAGTGTGCTATGCCACTGCACTGGTCCCCAGGATTTTTTTTGTTTGTTTTTGATAGAATTGGAACAGCTGATATGTATGATCTTACTATTTCTTATTCCTATTTTTAACTTTTCATTTTAAGATGTACGTTCTATACCTGTATCTGTTAAGTGTTTTGGATTTACCTAATTACCTGTGTAGTCTATTCTCACGTAGGTAGAGGAAGAAATTTATTTAGCAGAAATACCAGAAAAGGAAGCATAGAATGATGTAACTCACGTCATGTAACCATTCTGGATCTCTGATATTACCATTGCTCCTCAGTCTCATCTTTGGGACCACCCTGCATGTAAATCTCGGTGCCAGAGTGCCCAGGAAGCTTCATGCTGATGCCCTTGGTACCCAGACTGGCTGCTTGCCTCTTCCCTTATATTTACCCTCCTTTGTGCCCTGCTACCAGGAATACATCTGTAACTATACCTTCTGTTAGTGCAATTTTGACATTTTTATTTATTTATTTAGATTTATTTTTATTGCAAAGTCAAATAGGCCACTAGGCTACCTCGCCGGGCCCATCAGTTTTGACATTTTTAAAAAGATGTATTGATAAACAGCAGAAAGGAGTAATGTGTTAATGTAAGTGAATTTACAGTATACCAGTCCTTACAGTAATGACTTGTGCTAGTCAAAGCACATTGTGATGGTAACTGCATTTGCGTAATAGTTTTTACAACATGAATTTGTAGAAGCATTTAAAGTGAGATTTGCAGTAATGATAGTTCTTGTTTTGCTTGTTGCATTTATTCTTCACCATGTCTTCTGTGATGTTTCATTTGGGAATCTCAGTTATAGAGGAAATATATTCCTTTATAGATAGAACTAGCTTATTTAAAAGGAGGGCTTTAAACTGGGAATGGCTTATAAATGCAAAATATTTTGTTTATTTTGATCTGAGGAAAGAAACCTGGGCTTCTTGCAATAAAGTTGAAATTTTCCTAAGGGTGTTAAAGGACCATAAAGAAAATAAAAGTGATTAAATCTTTTTGAAATGTGAGGAATGGGCCCCCCAGTGCCGTGGCCTAGCGGCTAAAGTCCTCGCCTTGAATGCACCAGGATCCCATATGGGCGCCAGTTCTAATTCTGGCAGCCCCACTTCCCATCCAGCTCCCTGCTTGTGGCCTGGGAAAGCAGTTGAGGACGGCCCAAAGCCTTGGGACCCTGTACCGACGTGGGAGACCTGGAGGAAGTTCCTGGCTCCCGGCTTTGGATCGGTGCAACGCCAGTCATTGTGGTCACTTGGGGAGTGAATCATCAGATGGAAGATCTTCCTCTCTGTCTCTCCTCCTTCTCTCTGTACATCTGACTTTACAATTTAAAAATTTTTTTTTTTTTTTTTTTTTAGAAAAAAGAAATGTGAGGAATGATAGAAACAGGGCAATTCAGTGCCTTTCTTGTGAAAGTATCTGGAAAGGTGAAGCAGGTAGTGCTGTTAGAAATTGAGACATGGATGAAGCAAACCATCTCCCTCTAAAGACTTACTAGAAGGAGCTCTCTCTTCCACTGGTTCTTTCAAGAATTTCTGGTCATCTATATAAGAGTAGAATAGTACTCAGACAAATCTGTTGAGACCTGTTTTGTTGGGAAAGTATAAGAAGCAGGAATGGACCAGGCTGAGTCTGTAAATGACCCCACTCTGATAAGCTTGAGGAATGGAATTTCATGGATGTCATTAAGTTAATGAGGAGGTGTTTAGTGTGCTCTTAGTACCTAGTCAGAACTGCATTTTATAATTATGAAGATGTTGCGTATCTTCATTTCTATTTAGTAGCTATAGACAGATTAATTTAGCAGCCACAGGATGTAAAGATGTACATCTTTTAGTATATGTATTGCTGAGCAAGCTCAAGATGTATATCTTTTGAGTGGACCTGTTGATTTCCCCCTTTCAGAATTGAATTAATAGATCTTTTATTGCCAATTGATATTCTTGTTTGCCGTTAAGTCATCCTTAACTAGGACTAAGCTGAAGAGGGCTGAAAAACAAAACCCAAAGGCAGGCAGCCTCACAGTTCAAACATCTATGTTCCATATTGGAGAGTCGGGTTGATTTCCAGATCTTCACTACAGCTTCCTCTTAATGAGGATGCTGGGATAGTGGTGATGGCTCGAGTAGCTGGGAGACCTGGATTAAGTTTCTGACTTCTTATTTCAGGCTGGTCCAGCCTCAGTTATTGACGGCATTTGGAGAATGAACTAGCAAATGAACTAGCTTGGGTCTGGCACAATGACTCAATTAGCTAATCCTTCCCATGCAAGCACCAGGATTTCATACGGGCACCAGTTTGTGTCCCAGCTGCTGCACTTCCCATCCAGCTCCCTGCTTGTGACCTGGGAAAGCAGTGAAAGATGGCCCAAAGCCTTCGGATCCTGCACTGGTGAGGGAGACCTAAAGGAAGCTCCTGGTTCCTGTCTTCAGATCAACTCAGCTCTGGCTATTTAAGAAGTGAACTGGTAGATGGAAGTTCTTTCTGTCTCTCCTTCTCTGTAAATCTTTCAATAAAAAAAAAAAATGCTCAAGTTCAATCTCTCTTTTGCTTTCTTTCTACTTCATGTATATATGTATATATATGTAAAATATACGTTTTTACAGAAAAAAGGAAAACTCATGAATCTTGGAATCTTGAATCTAGAGGTTTAAGACTAATGCTGTCTTCATGATAGTACAGGCTAAGTTAAAAACTGACAAGCTCTGTTTGAGGCCGCAATTAGGTTTATCTTAATTCATGTTATATTGTCTCTAAGTGTGAAGTGTAATCGCCTGTTGTGTTTCATCTTCAAATTCCAGGTCTTGCCAATGGTAACTGCTATAGAAATGTTCATTCAAGTGACTAACTGGAAAGTGACACTAAGCTTTGAAGGTGCTTAGAATTTGATTAGGAGAAAAAGTGAACATGGAATTCAAGTTACTGTGAAATCAATAATAGGATTCGTAAGAGAAAAGTTTGTATGGACTTGAGCATGAACGCTAATAATTTGAATTGGGATACAGAGGGTTTTTCTTGCTGTCTTTTAGAATAAAAAAAAAAAAGCAGTGGGGGTGTTAGGACACAGTGAGTTAAGCCATTGATTGCTTCAGATACCCACATCCCCTGTCATAGAGCTTGCTCGATTTCTGGCTATTCTGCTTCTGATTCAACTTCCTGCTTATGTGCCTGGTAAAGCACTTGATGACAGCCCAAGTACTTGTGTTTTTGACCCATTTGGAGACCTCGATACAGTTCCATGCTCCTGATTTTAGCATGGCCCAGTCCTGGTTTTTGTAGCCATTTAGAGTGTCAATAAACAGGTGGAAGACCTCTCTGTCCTTAGACTCACAAATAAATAAATGTATAAAATAAAAGAGAAAGAAATTGCACCTGAGTAAAGAGAAAGGGCCGTGAAGATACTCGAAGTGTTTAGAACAGCACCTTGCACAAATTGCATGTATATTGGCTGTCATTATCCTCAATATTATCACCCTTTGTTTATTTTAGTTTTAGATGGTCTAAATTTGCATTGAACTTTTAGAAAGATTTTTAACTTCATAAATGTGAGTGATACAAAATCAACTCAGCAATTTGTACTGTTTAAATTGCTACCACCATTGATTTTGAAATAGTAGATAAGGTAACTAGAATATAATACTTAATACAGGTTGAACCTCCCAACTCTGGAAATTTTGGAGTGCTGATGTATCATTTAAGTAGAAAGCTCCACACTATGAAGCTTAATTTCATGTTCAAAATGACCTTTAGCCTATAGCATTTCTATTACATATATACGTGTGTGTGTGTGTGTATAGATAGATAGATAGATTTTGTAGATATATTTAGATTTTCCAGATATTTTTATCTGGTTTATATTTTCGTTCAGTGGGTAAACTATTTTAACTTTGAAGCTAGTTAGAAACTAATTTTAGAAACTAGAAATACTGCAAATAGAAAATTGTGAAGAACACAGTTTAATATATTTACTGTATTTAAAACTTTAATTATTGTTTTGTGGATTCTAACTTTATGTCGTCACATCTTAGGTAATATTTTCATAGAAATTACTAAGAATAAATTTTTAAAATCTGGCTTTAGCCCTAGTTGATCAACTATTGAAGGTTTTTTTAAAGCAGTATCTGTTATCTGAAATCTCAAGGATTTAACATTTGTTTAAAGTTAGGACTTTTTGTCCAAGAACTACTGTCACTTCTGCAAGTAAGATTAGTTTTAGCCACTCTGAATCATTATGAATCAGTTGTGTAGACTGTAATATGTGTATGTTATATATGTACATAATCACACAGACACTTGCATGTTTTCTGTGAACTGAAAAGCTTCTGGTATTAGGAATTCCTGTGTATAATTGAACTTGAAAAGTTACATATACGAGGGGTTTAAAGTGTTCATGGAAAAACTACACAGATTTAACTTTCTAGCACCAAAATAAACTTATCTTTTAATCTTTTTCTTTTCTTTTTTTTTTTTTTTTCAAATTCTTTTTGTTGGAAAGGCAGATTTACAGAGAGAAGGAGAGACAGAGAAAGCTTCAAACTGCTGGTTCATTTCCTCAATGGCCACAATGTCCGGAGCTGAGCCAGTCCATCATTGTAGACATGGACAAGGCAGAGAGTCCAGCATCATATTGTCAAGATATATTTAACATTTTTCATTGAGAGTCCAGCTTTGATTTGTAAGTAGAGATGCATACTGCATTGTATCCTCACATCTGGATATAATAGTTTTCATTACACAGTTACTGTACATCCACTTAATGAAAAGCCACAAAACAAATTCAACAAAAGGAAGAAAAATACTAATTTACAATACCATGAAATTAAGTAACATGCAACTGAATGACTAATGTGCCACTGAATAAATGAAAAAAGAAAATCAAGAACCTTTTTTGAAGAAAATGATGCTACTGTGTGACCCAGGAGTCAGTGAAGAATTTAGTATGAGGAGAAAAACTGTTTTGAAGAATTGAACAGAAAAACAGAAATGTCAAAATCCATGAGATATGTTTTCCATTGATCTTTGTTGTTGAAATGTGTCTCCTGTATGCAGAAAAAAAAAAAAGATTTTTTAATCCAGTCTACTAAATGATGATGTTTGGTTGATGAGTTTAATCCATTTACATTCAGGGTTAATATGAATAGGTGGTAATTTGGTCCTGTCATTTAGCAGTGAGTTGTTCATTTGATTTAATCTTCTGTTGTTTTTTTACTGGGATGTTCCTCACATTTGCATTTGATTTTGGTGACTGCTATTCCTCTGCTCTGTCAAGGGAACATTTTTATGTATCCTTTGTAGGGCAGGTCTGAAACAGGTGTATTCTTTAAGCTTTTCTTTATTGTGGAAGAATTTTATTTATTATTTAATTAAATTCATTTTTTAAAACCCAGCTTCTCTTTCTGCATTTTCCAGAATTCCTGTAACTTTTTTTTAAATTTTTGAATTAGGTGGTGCAATTTCATATAGACTGGGATTCCCCCCGACACCAGCTACAACCCCCAGATAGATTTTCCCCATTTTACTACAATGGTGTAGTCCTTCATAAGGAATCAGATTTCCATCAGTCTCTTATTTAAGTGTACCCTGACTTTGCTGGTACAAACAATGTCAGATAGTCCAGCATCCCCTGTCTACACATTTCCAACAGTTTCATTGAGAATCCATTTTTCATCTGGAAGCAGGAATGAATGTTGCATTATACCCCCACATCTGGATATGGTGGACTCCAGTACTCCATTACTAAATACATTTCCATAATTGAGAAGCCATGAAACAAGGTCATCAACCGCAACAACAATGACAAAAACAAATTATAGCACCATGAAAAAATGCACCATTGAGTAACCAACACATGGATGACAAAAAGGAAACATAAAAATCTCTTGGAAAAAATGATGCCACCGTGTAATCCATGAGCCAGCAATGAATTCAACAAGAGAAAAGAAAGTCTTTGGAATAAAAAAAACTGAGATAAAAAAAACCATCAAAACACATGGGATGCAGCCAAAAACAAAGCAAAACCAAAGAACAGTATGGATTGGATTGTTGAAGTTACTCTTTCCATGCTGATTTTCTTATATAAGCGAGAACATATAGTATTTGTTCTTTTGTGATTGACTCATTTCACTGAACATATTGGTCTCTAGGGACCACCTGGTTTAAATAGTATAATTTCATTTTTCTTAATAGCTGAATAATATTCCATGGAGTAGATGTACCACAGTTTAACCACTCTTTGGACGCACATCTGGATTGTTTCCATGTATTTGCTATTGTAGATTGTGCTGTTGCAAATACAGGATTACAGATCCCCTTCTCATATGCAGATTTCATTTCAATTAGGTATATTCCTAGGAGTGGGATAGCTGGGTCATATGGCAGATTTATTTGCAATTCTCCAAGCACCTCCATACTGATTTCCACAGTGGTTCCCACCAGCAGTGAAGGCGGACACTCTTATATTTGGTCTTTCAATCGTGTCTTATTTGTTAAATACTTTCCTTAGTTTGACTCAATTCCTCTTCCAACTTTTTGATTGTTTCTCCATTGCCGCAAGAAATATCTTCCAGTTCTGATATTCATTCTATCGAGACTTTTCACTGAATTTTTAATTTGCTCTATTGTGTCCTTCATATCTAATAATTCTGGTTGATTTTGTTTCAGTTTTTCTATTTTCTATGTGACATATTCCTTAAATTCCTACATGTGCTTCTTGTTGTAGATAAGCTTTATAACAAATTTTTAGGTTCTTTGTTCCTCATTTCCTCTGTGTATTCCTCAATTAACTCTGAGGTTGGCAAAGAATTTTGCTCCTTTGCAGGGGAATCTTCTGTAATATCCATTGTGCCTCTGTCTCTTCTTTTGCTCTTGGTCTTTGTACTTCAGTTATCAGATTCTTCTCCTTAGGGCAGGTTTCTAAGTTGTGTCACCCACAGGTGTACAGATCAATTTTACTGATGGTGTTTGGAACTCAGTTCTTTGTTTGCTTTCAGTTGTGCCACTCCCTCCAGCAAGTTTCAGGTCTAGTCTCTTGTGTTAGGCTTCCACCATGGTCTCAGTATCCCCAGCTCCTGGCTTACCACCTTCCACTTCTGTGATCCCATGCTGAGGCTGCACAGTTGTCTATATAACCTTTCTCCCACTTCCGGTTTGAACAGGTCTCTGGATTAGGAAGAAATCAGGTGTTATAAATAATTAAGTTGATGGTGGTGCTGATCTTGCCAGAACCTGTTACCCATTAGGTGTGAGGGCCACCTGGACCTATTTTGACCCGAAGATGCCAAATTAAATATTTTCCTTTTGGGACCAGTGCAATATACTGAGCATAGTAAGTTTGATCCCAGCTCAGTGCATGTGTAGTTCCATCCACAACCTTTGCCTCCCTACACAAAATGGCACGCAGTGTGGGGTCTGATGGTGGTCTGAGCTGTAAAGTCCATCCTGTTCCTGCATTGCCTTTTTGAGATATACTGTTCTCTGTCTCTACTCCTGGTCAAATCAAACAAATCAGCAGATGGGCAGTCCTCTGCCTGGGTTCACCTCCTTGGCTCCCAGTGAACTCCCCTTCCAACCTGGTTGCTGGAGCTCAGTTCGCATCTAGCTGACTGACACTGGTGTATCTGGTCACTGCAAAAGCACACTTGTTTTTGCTGCTTTCTCTTGTCCGTCAGTCTCTAGGTACCTATCTGCTGTCGGCCTAATCTCTCCGGTTTCCTAGAGTGTGCCCTCCTGCTTCGCCTTGGCTAATGATTGTTTAAATGTGTCCTTACCATATTCCACTATCTTGATTCTCCCATAATTTTATTTTCTACAAACTCTTTTGAAGGCCTCTTGCCTTGAGCAGTGTGCATAGACTTTGAGCTGTTGCCACAAAATTCAATATAATATAGTTAATAAATCGAGCTCAGTGTCTTTCCTGAAAAAAAAAGCAACCCAGGTTTTTTTTATTATTATTTTTTGTTTTGACAATCTTTACATAGTTAATTTGGGCAAAAAGGTTCAAGGGCTACAGGAAAGTGAGCAAGACCATCACTTCCACATTGTTTCCTTCATGCGTCTGAAGCAAATGGGGATACCAAGGGAGAAGCCCCACCCAGTTTCCCACCCACCTCAAGTGCTGGATGTGGGGCATGCTCTGAGATACTTGCTCAAGTGGTTTGGATAGTTCACCAGTTATGAATTGCTGCCACTCTCGCCGCTCCAAACACGATTGAGGTCGTTAAAGAATCCACTGCTTGACATAGTCCATCATAGCGTCTCCATTTGCCCAGTATTTCACTGCCAACATATAGCTGAGGTGGTTGGTTGACTTGTTCTGTCTTCTGTCTTTCGATGGTTAGGGTTCTGAGTCCAGCATTTCGATTGCGGAGATCCCCAAAGAAACTTTGTCTGAGGTGTTCTAAGACCAGATTCTTGTATGTACTAGCAAGTGCAGGGCCCAGCACAGTCCATCACCCCGATCAGCTGGTGGTTGTAATTGCTGGGTTGATTCTGTTTTTAGCCGCGACTTCTACTGGAACCAATGGGTGTTGCAGTCCAGCCTGGTTCTGCCCAGTGCATTCTCGACCCTCACCTAAACCAGTGGGAGCTGCAGCCTAGTGAGAGTGACCCACAATAACCCCCCCAAGGCCCGCCCCCTACCCTGGTTAGCCAGTATGTGTAGCAGACTAGTCCAGTCTGTCCCACATCCCATTTGGCTCCCGTACATGTCGTTGAATATTGAAGCTTAGATCCATCTAACCAGCTCAACAATCAAGCCCTCACTGGTCCTCCTGTGGTAGTGGTAACCCAAGAGGGAGGAGCCCACTATTTCCCTCCTAGATCTCTCACTCCTGGATTATGCACTCTTCAGGTGGTTCTGGCATTTGACTTGACAGAATTAGCTCCCAGTGCCAGTTTCTGCCAGCTAATGCTGCGGCTAAGCCCAAACAACCCTCACCCACTCTAATTTTGTTTGCACCAGTAGGAATAATCTGCCCAGCCTGGCTTTTCGTTGATCTAGTCCACATGAGGCACACAGGTGTTATAGCCCTGCTTAGTCTGGTCTGCCCCCATCCCAGCTCATGCTCTCCAGTGGGAGTAGCTGTCCAGCAAGGGAGCCCTCCCTTATTCCCATGCTGGCTCTGCCCCCTCCCTTCCTGGTTCTCACATGCGCTGGATGGGCGCTGCAGTCATATCCGGCACAGGCAATCTCACCCTGGCATTCCATATTGTGTACTGGTTTTTGTTGCAACCAAACCTGGCCTGACCCACACTCTGTTCTGGCGCTCGGATTTGCTAGTGGATGACGTGAACTGATTCAGCCTGGTCTGCCCCCGACCAATGCCAAATATGCCAGTGGGAAACTTCCCGTGCCCTACTCTGGCCTGTTCCCATTCATGCTTCTTGCGCTTTCCTGCAGGGCTTGTATCCTGCCAAGTTGCCCAGGCTCCTCCATCAGAACTTCTTCCAATGCCAGATTTTGCGCATAGCAGGAGGTCCATCCATGAGCCAGCCTTACTCAGTTTACCTCTTGTCCTAGCAGGAACATTGGGTTTTCCTGACTGGCCTTCAACCCAAGCTGGTTCTTGCTGTTGGATGTTTCAACCCAGCCATGGTTCATCCATACCCACATACAGCTCACACATGGTTCAGTAGGCGTTGAGACCTAGCCTAGTCCGTCTCACATCTACCCTGGTCCTCCAGACACCAGACAGTGTTGGGATCTGGGCCAGCCTGGTGCTTCCAGTCCCAGTCTACACTTGTGCCAAGGGAGACTACAACTGTTTCCTGATCAGAATGCAGCCCCCATTCTAGCCCATGCACCCCTTGGTGGAAACCTTAACCCATTTAGGGTGTCCCCTTAGCTCCCCAACCAGGCCTGTTCCCAGCCATAGATCACATGCAATCCAGTGGTTGCTCTGATTCAGCTTGGCTCAGCCCCTCACTTGTACTGGCCTCTCCCTTAGGCACTGTGGCTTAGTGTGCCTGACTCACGCAGACCAGCAGGTGTAAGAGCCTATCTCGGTATGACATGTGCTCCATCCTGGTCTCTAGTTTCGCTTGTGGGTTAAGGTTTGCTCAGTCCTGCCCGGTACACCCTGTTCCATTACCAACCCATACATTAGGCAGTCATTGGAGCTCCTTTGCCCAGCTTATCCGACCCCCAGGTCTGGACCACATGGTCACCAGCGGGAGCTATGACTCGCCAGGGGAATTGCCCTGGTTCCTCCACTTGATCCACTCCCGGACCCAGTTCTCATACATGCCATTGGGTTTTAGGCCAGTGCCCAGCACAGTCTGGCATTCCATTTGGCCTTGTATGAGCTGCAACCCAGTTTTTGATTGATGCTTTCTTGGTTGATGTCACTGTAATCATTACTCCCCAGCAGTACAAACACTGGGATTTCTCCTTTCTTCTCCCCCTTCTTAAAAAAAAATTGCTTAGTTTGTATCTGAAAGACAGTTACCGAGAGGAGAGACAAAGAGAATCTTCTATCTTCTGGTTTATTTCCCCAATGGTTACAATAGCTAGAGCTGAGCTGAGCTGAAGCATGGAGCCAGGAGCTTTTCTAGAGATATTCTAGGAAGATATTTCTGAAGAGTTGATATTTAAGCTTAGGCCCAATAGAAAATATTAATGAGCTTAGTGAAGCTAGGCAGAGGAGGGTAATATAAGTGAACAGTGGAGTTGAATTCATTTCTGGCAAGAGAACAATATCTTGCACAAATAACTTAGAATCAGAAGTGTTGGCTGTTCCAGAAATAGAAATTGGTTCCATTTGGCTGTTTAAAGAGTTGGATGTTAGAGGAAGGTGAGTAATGGAACTAAAGAAGTACTGCCACAGTTAGGTCATCACTTGGATCTCAAGGACTATGGCCATTTTGGGAAGAAGCCACAACCCAAGGGCAAGAGGAGACTGGCTCAGAATCTTTAGCAGAGCAGTGTACATAGAATCAGGTTTGTATGTTAGGAAATACTTTGACTGCATTGTACAGAATGGATTTAAAGTTTGAGGTAAGAGAAGTAAGAGGAAGAGATGTTCACTGATTCACTTCCCAGATGGCTTTAACAACCAGGATTGTGCCAGGCCAAAGCCAGGAGCCAGGAGCTTCAGCCAGATCACCTCTCTGGGTGGCAGAGGCCCAGACACTTGGGCTTCTTTTCCTGGGCTGTTAACTGAGGTAGATCAGAAACAGCAGCTGGAGCTCAAACAGGTGTTCATATGGGATACTAGTATAAGGCAGTGGCTTTATTCATTATTTATTTATTCATTATTTATTCATTACAACACTGGCTTCCAGAGATTTGTTTTAAAGATGTATATATTTGAAAGGAAGGATGACAGGGGTTGGCAGTGAGATGGTGTGTCTGTTTGGCGGGTGGTGGTGGGAGTGGTGCTCTTGTGGGCACATTATCATCTGCTGATTCATGCCTCAAATAGCGTGGAACTCCATCTGGGTCTCCCACATGAGTGGTAGGGGCACAAGTACTTGGAACCATCTTCCATGACTTTCTCAAGCAACTTAGTGGAAGCTGGAGTGAACACTGTGCTATTGACACTAGAACTGTCTCCAGTATGGGATACTAGCATTGCAATTGGCAACTTAACTTGTTGCATCATTGTATCACCCCCTAAAATCAGGCATTTTCATATTTAAGAAAATACTTTTTCTTTTTAGAAATGGCTTTGGTCCTTTGTTCAAAAATTTTAGAATCTTCCTCAGGTCTCCCACATGCATACTGGGTCCCAAAGTCCTGGGCCATTGTGCTCTTCCTTCCCTGGTCACAGGCAGGGAGCTGGATAAGAAGCAAAGCAGCTAAACACGAACCAGAGCCCGCCTGAACTCCTGACACTTGAAGGGGGAAGATAAGCCAGTCGAGCTCCTCATCACATGGACAGTTTTTAAGACTTATTTGTTTAACTTGAAAGTTAATATTCCAGAGAAATAAGGAGAGAGACAGAGATCTTCTGTCACTGATTCACTTCAGGGCCAGTCCAAAGCTGGGATCCAGCAGCTCCTTTTTTGTCGCCCAAGTAGGTGCAGGGGACCAAAGCTTTGGGCCACCCTCCGCTGGTCCTCCTGGCTGTTAGCAGAAAGGCGAGGCAGTGGCCGTTAGCAGGAAGGTGGGAAGTGAGGCAGCCAGGACTAGAACCAGCACCCAAATGGGTTACTGTTGCCTCAGGCTGAGGATTAGCTAGCTGTGCCACCAAGCTAGCCCCTTCAGGAACTTTCAGTATATCTCTTGTATGATTGTGTTTTGTAATCTTTTTGTTAAAAAATCTCTTTAAATTCCATTTCCCTGGGCTACTTGAAGCATCCTTTTATACTTCTGCCTTTAAAAAAAATTTATTTATTTTATTGGGTATGCAGACGTACAAAGAGGAGCAGAGACAGAGTAAGATCTTCTATCTGATGATTCACTCCCCAAGTGGCCGCAACGGTCAGTGCTGCGCCCATCCAAAGCCAGGAGCCAGGTACCTGTTTCTGGATCTCTCACATGGGTGCAGGATCCCAAGACTTTGGGTCGTCCTCGACTGCTTTCCCAGGCCACAAGCAGAGAGCTGGATGGGAAGCTGGGCTGATGGGATTAGAACCGGTGTCCATATGGGTTCTCGGGCGTGCAAGGCGAGGACCTTAACCATTACGCTATTGCACTGGGCCCTATACTTCTGCCTTTATTTAAGAGTTTTACTCTGCATTGTTGCATAGTTTGCAGGATATGAGTCTTATACATCATTTAAGTCTTTTATTCTTTGAAGGTATTATGAATGAAATTTCTGTGTTGGTTTTATTAGCGTGTTCATTGGTAGTGTACAGAAAAAGCAATTGATTGTTGACCTTATATTGCTAAACCATTCTTTACACAAGAGTCTTCTCCTTCATCCCCCTTTGGATTCTTGTAAAGAATTTTCTGAATAAAGGATCATATTTGTAAATAAAGATAGTTTTACTTTTTTCCAACTTGCGTGCCATTAATTCCTTTTTCTGGCTTACTGTAATGCAATATTTAGTTAAAATTATGATAATATACATGCTTAATTTATTTCTAAACTTGGGAGAATGCATTCAGTCCTCAATCATTAGCTAATTGTTTTTAGAGTTTGTATAGGAGTACAGATATTTTTTTCCTTAATATTTGGTATAATTCATAAGTGAAAACATCTGGGCCTTTCTGGGAAGTTTACTTTTGCTGGGAGGCAGAGTTTAAGAGAGATTCTGTCCACTGGTTCATTCCCAAATGGCCACAATGACTGTAGCCGAGCTTGTCCAAAACCAGGAGCTGGGAGTTTCTTAGAGATCTCCATGGGTGGAGGGATCCAAGGACTTGAGCCATCCTCTGCTGCAGTTTCAGACCATTAGCAGGGTAGGTTGGAAGTAAAGCAGCTGGGACTCAGAACAGTGCCCAAATGGGATGCCACTGCCACAGGCAGAGGCTTAGCCTGATACACCTCACAGGTGGCTCCGGGATTTTTCATTTCTAATTTTGTTTTTTGTAAGTTTATTTATATTCCCTGTTTATTCTTCTGTTTGGTAGATTGGATTTTTCTAGGAATATTTCTATTTTAGCTCTATTTTGTTGGCCTAAGATTGTTTTGGGCATTTCCTTAGAAATCTTTCCATTTCTGTGGTATTCTAGCGATCTGACCTCTTATTTCTGGCTTACTGCCTCTTTCTGGGTCATTCTGACTAAAGATATCAACTGAATCACATGTTTTAATTTTTCACCATTTTTTGTTTGTTTTCTGTTAAACTGATTGTTATTCTTTATAATTTGTTTGTAATTTCTTTGCTCTCACTGTTCCGAGTTTACTCTTGTTCTAGTTTTAATAGCCTAGAACATCAGAAACCTCTTTTATTGTCCATTGTAAGCATTTAAGCCCTTCTTTAGCTTCATCAGAAAAAATGGTATGTTAAGTTTTTGTGTTTTATGATTTCTCTGTGGTGTTTTCTTCTTTGCTGTATAAGCATTTATAAGCATGTTCAATTTCCAGATATTTGAGATTTACTGGATTTCTTGATTTTAATGTAATTATGTTGTAAGTAGAGATCATACTTTGAAGAATTTTTAGTTGTCTTACATTCAGTAAGGCTTGTTTCTTGGTCTGTCTTGGAGAATAATCGTTGTGTACATAAAAAGAACATATATCCTCTCGTTATTGAGGTGGAATGTTCCAGAAATGTTAGTTAAGTGAAGCTGATTGATAATATTATTCAGGTCTTCTGTCTTCTTACTAGTTTTCCATGTGGTTCTGATGTTTTGAAGTATTTCTCCTTATCTCTTTTAATATTTTTTAATTGCATGTTTCCCCATTCTTTTTACTTTCAGCCAGTTTGTGATTTTTTGAGTCTTACCATTTTTTTGCGGGAATGGGAGTAGACATCATGGAGCCATGTTTTTTAGTTCAATCAATCTCTTCCTTTTTTTTTTTTAAGGTTGTGTTTATTTTTATTTGAAAGGTAGATTTAGCAAGATGAAAGACAGAGATCTTCCATCTGCAAGTTTACAAAGGGCTATAGTAGCTGGAACTTGGCTGTTCTGAGGCCAGGAACCAGGAATTTCTGTGCCTCCCACATGTTTGCAGCGGCCCAAGTACTGCAGCCATGTTATTCTGCTTTCCCAGGCACATTACCAGGGAGCTGGGTCAGAAATGACACGGCCAGGGCTGAAAATGGAGTGCTGGCAGAGGCAGAGGATTACCCTACTACGTACCAGTGCTGGGCGCCCATCTCTTCTTCCTCTTGAATACAGTGTTTTCTCAGTTCACATTTGATGCATTTTGTATCGTTTATCTCTGATCTGTGTCATTAACTGTGACTTCAGCATGAAAACTTCTAATAATATCATAAATATTGGTTATTGTGTTTTGAAAGACTCACAGTATTATTTAGGGGGGTGGAGTTGGCTCAACTGGCTAATCATCCACCTCCAAGCGCTAGAATCCCATATAGGTGCTGATTAATGTCCTGGCTACTCCACTTTCTATCTAGCTCGCTGCTTGTTGCCTGGGAGGGCAGTGGAGGACAGCCCAAATCCTTAGGACCCTGCACCCCCATGAGAGACCTGGAGGAGGCTCCTGGTTCCTGGCTTTGGATTGCTCAGCTCCATCCATTGCAGCTGTTTGGGGAGTGATCTTTCTGACTCTCCATAAATCCGCCTTTCAAATAAAATTTTTAAAAATGCTATTTAGATTGGTTTTTAGTAGGTTTAGAATACTTTAAAAACTCAGCTAAAGATTCCCTGATCAAGGAATAATTTTGTGCCAGTATTATGTTTCCAAACTTGAAGTAGTGATAGGGAGACTCAAATAATAGAAACTAGGGTGATGGTCATGGTATACTCTGGGATTATTGAGTCATTCTTTTCCTTTCCATCACGCTGGCAGTGGGCAAGTTGCTACATTACCAGTTGTCTGATAAATAGAGGAAGGAACATTTTCTGTTCCAGTTAGGAAGCAAATATTGGAATGCGGAGAAATACTGTTTATAAAGATAGGATTTAAGGACCTGGCACAGTAGCCTGGTGGCTAAAACTTCCCATCCAGCTCCCTGCTTGTGGCCTGGGAAAGTAATGGAGGACGGGGCCCAAAGCCTTGGGACCCAGTACCCACGTGGGAGACCTGGAGGAGCTCCTAGCTTCTGGCTTTGGATTGTTCAACTCTTGCTGTTGCAGCTACTTTGAGAGAGAATCATGGGATGGAAGATCTTCCTTTCTCTTTCCTCCTCTCTGTATATCTCACTTTCCAATATAAATAAATAGATTACTTATTGATAAGGGTAGGACATAAAAAAGAGTCTAAAAATGTTCTTTTTGTTTTTGTTACTGAAAGAATTATGGTACCATTAAAAAAAAAAGGTAACTAGAGAATTTGTGGTAAGTAAACATTGTTTTAATTTCACTGATTTAGAATTATTGATATTTTATATAGTTTATAATAGTTCCTATATATATATTTTTTTAATAATCTTAGTTTATTAGGGTACAAAGGGTCACGGGCTACAGGGTGAAAGTGGGTAATATCATTGTTTCCACACTAATATAATCATTTTGCCCTGTATCTTAGGGATTAGGGAGTAACAAAGGGGAAAGCCAACCCTACCTCCCACAACATCCCCATCCCCAAAAGAGGCTGCTCCTAGGGTCTGCTCATACAATTTGATAGTTCATCAGTTCTGGATTGCTGCCAATCTCTCCGTCCCAACCGTAATGAAACTATCAGAGTCCACTGGTGACAGTCTCTTGATGGTTGGGGTTTCCAGATCTGCAGTTCAGTTCGTGAAAATATCCAAAGAAACTTCATTGAGTTGATCCCAGATCTGATTCTTGAGTGAGTTTGCAAGTACGAAGACTCGAACACGTTCGTCACACCAATCAGCTTATGCATATGTGGTCGTTTGCGATTATGGGTCCGTTCGGGCTTCCAGCCTGGCTTCCTTGTGAACCAATGGGTTGTTGTAGTCCAGCTCGATTCTACCCCACTTCATACTCGGTCTTCATGCAAACAGTTGGAGCTGCAGCCAGTTGAGGCGACTCCCAAAACCCTACCAGTTCTGCCCCCTACCCTGGTTCCCATGCTTGCCAGTATGCACTGCAGGCTTGTCCAGTCTGTCCCACTCCCATTTAGCTCTCGCACACGTTCAATGGAACATTGAAAGCCTGGTTCAAACCCAACCCAACCTTTATTCCAGCCCATACACCACTGGCAGGTGCCTTTCTGTCAAGCCACCCTGCTCCTAGCCTGGGTTTCGTGCTGTCCGGACGGGTGTGGTACCCTGAGGGAGGTGCCCATACTATTTCCACTAACTAGGCCACACCACTCCTAGAGTATGCAGTCTCGGTAGTTTGCATTTGACTTGTCAGAATTGGCTCATAGTACCAGCCTCTGCCAGCTACGCTGTGCTAAGATCCAAACACCCCTCAACCCACTTAATTTTAACTTGCACCAGTCAGAACAGTCAGCTCACCGTGAGGCCCACAGGGGCTTAGTCCTGCCTAAGTCCTGAATGCCCCCATCCGTATTTTTCACACTTTCCAATGGAAGTAGTGATCCAGCAGGGCGTTGCCCGTTCCCTGTTGGCTTTGCCTCCTAACCCTGATGTCACATGTGCTGGTTGTGTGCTGCAAGCCACATCTGGTACGGGCTCAATCTCCCTTGGCTTACTTGTTGTGTACTGGTATGTGTTGCAAACCGAACCTGGCTTGACCAAACTCTGTGATCTGGTGCTCAGATTCACAGAAGTAATGTGAATCAGATTCAGCTGGTATCTGCCCCTACCATGCATGTGTATGCCAGTGGATAATTTTCATTGCTGTTTTGGGTTGTTCCCTATTGTGCTTCTTGCGCTTACCTGCATGGGACTGTGTCCTGCCAGAATGAAGTTGCCGGGCTTTCCTCACAGAACCTGTTCCCAATGCCAGTTTTCGCGCTACCAGTGGGTCCATGAGCCAAACACTACTCAGTTCGCCTGCTATCTAGGAGGAACAGTGGCTTTTCCTGCCTGTGCCTCCGACCAAGCTGGTTCTTGTTGTTGGGTATTTCAAACCCAGCCATGGCTCTTCATACCCCTACCAACTCACACCATGGTTCAGTAAGGGCTGAGACCATAACCTAGTCTGTCACTCACCCTCCCTGGTCCTCAGAGTCACAGATGGTGTTGGAATTTGGCATGGATTGGTGCTTCCCATCCAGTCACACAAATTGTGTCCAAGTAAGATTACGATCGTATCCTGATCAGAATGTAGCCTCAGTCCGCCCATGCGCTCCTTGGTGGGAAACTCAACCCAGCTAGGGTGTAGTGTTATTTCCCCAACCGGGCCTCTGCCCTGCGTTTAGAGAGTGTATAGGCCGGGGTGGTTGTCTGTCTCTGCTTGGAGAGCCCCTCCAACTTGTCGTGGCCCCTGGATGCTGTGGCTTAGTGCCTTGCCTCAACAGATCAGTATGTGCAAGGACCTACCAGGCATGAGCTGTGCTCCAACCTGTTTTCTGTTGTTACTTGTCGAGTAGGTTTGTTCAGCCCTGCCCCTTCCTGTCCCCTTCCAGTTGCTGCCCGGCCACCCCACATCCTGTTTAAAGATGCACATTTGGTGATGCTGCCTTGACCTACCCTGACTGTTGTGGATTCCTTACCATGAGTGGATGTCAGATGCGTGGTCACACCTAGCTTAGACCATTGATCCCCAGCTTGGGAAACTACCCGGGGGACTTGTTATTCCAAAGGGTTGGGCCCACACAACCCCACAGAGCCTCCCCAGCCCAAGTTCTCTTGTGTGTGGAGAGTGTCTTGATCCTGCCAAAATGTGACACTCCACAACTCCAACACTCTCAGTCGGGCAATGGTACCCAACACTGCAAAGAGGCCCCTCATAGCTTCGGTTGTGGGGCTAGTATATGGTGATCAGTTGATGTTCTTATACTAATATCCATCTCTGTATTCATAATTGAGCTGTTGCATCTGTCTTATAAAAATTATCTTCTGGACACTTTCCCCCATACCACTAGGTCTTGGTCCCCTTGTGCCTGCTTATAATCTTCATGGACATGTCACTGAGATATACCCGAAAAATTCACTTTGCACCTACATCTAAACTAGTCTTAGGTCATGAGTGACCCTGGGCCCAGCAAGTACATATCTTGTAAACCCAGAGTTTGCCCTTCCGGGCGGCAGCAGGCAGCCTGGCACCACTTGGTGCACTGGCCGCCCTGGGGGAGGCCGAGGGGACTCGTTCACTGCCTTGTGGCAGTGTCTTTGGCGTGAGTCCCCCGCATTGGGTCCGACCCGGCAGGGGCACCCCCCACAGTTGCCACACTGCAGGGAGTGTCAGTTGCCCCCAAGCCTAGTTCCTATATTTTAAAAGATACTGAAAATGCCTGATAATTTCCTAAATAGTTTTATTAAGGTGCAATTTTCACCGCATAAAATTTACCCATGCTTGTGTAATCTGCATTATCACAAAGTTATGCACTTAATTTAGTTTATTTACACTATCAAAACAAATCATTACTACCATTTAATTGAATAACATATCATCATTAAAAGACACCTAATTTGTATAGCTAACTTCAAATCCTAGGCAATTACTAGTTATTTTATTCTCCGTGGCCTTTTCCACACATTTAATATACATTTTATATACACGGCCGAGTAATCTGTATGTATTCTTTTGTGTCTGGTTTCTTTCACTGAACATTAACATTTTGAAGCTTACCCTTATTCCTTGTACTTTTTTTTTAAGTTCATTGAATAGGTGAGGAAGATACATATTCAGGATCTTGTGTTGGAGTGCAGAGTGCACCCATCCCTGTTTCCTGGTTTATTGTGAGCCGCAGGTCCTGGGACCCTAGCATTGCCCCTCTGTCCAGCCAAAGGCCCATAGTGCCCCACACCCCAGGACCCAAGCTGCAGGCACTAACATGGTGGTATGCACAGGTGTGGCCTGCCTATATTCCCCGGCCTGCACACTCTCCAACTAGTGTGTTGGTGCCTTACACTTACTAATTTTAATTTGACAAAAGAGCTGGAAAAAGTCTATATTTTCACTGCTGGTGTTACAGAGAGATACTTAAATACTTACACTAAAAAATACAGCATTTAATAGTATCCTAGCTTGATTAATGTGAACTGTGAAATTATTATCTCTTTTCCTTGTTGAAGCATCTAACTGTGTGGCTGTATCAAAGCATAGTTGTGGTTTGTTTCATAAATTCTACTTAAAATACTTTAATTTGAAGAAAACCCTGGTTAGAAATCAAATAGCTATTCACATTTTTTACATAAGGTCATACTTCAAATAAATTAACAACCACCAGTGTACTGCAGCCTAATCTGAGAACAAACTGGGGAGAGGAAGTTTAAGTGCACCTCTTGTCTGTTTCTCCTCCGTGTTTTTCCTTTTGGATACATTGCTTAGGAACTGAGGAAATGCTGCCCTGTTCTTTCCTACACTTGATCTTAGCCAAAAGGCCGAGAAGCACTTGCCCTGTTCTTTCCTATAACTGAAGTCATTTCATAGAATGATTCACATTAGGGTATTAAGGATTTAATAAGGACTTTGCTATTGTCAGGTATAATAATTGAATGGAAGACTATTGATTAAATACTGCTAAATTGAAAGCTCTGATTCACTAATGGTAGAATTTTGGTCTGAATTTGTGGTCGCAAGGAAAATGACCAAGATATTTAGCTCGTCTTTCTACCTTCTGGATTACTTTCAGTGATACAGAATCAATCATATCTAGGACAAAGCAAAACTGGAAAAATGAATGCTTTCTTTGGGTTTTGTGTTGGGAATAAAAGAGAAAAATAATTTAAAATATGTCCTTTATATTTATTAAGTACTTGAGGCTTGAGTTTATAGTGTGATTATAATTTTTTTCTTCCTGTGCACTAAATAAATATGGGTGATTTTAAACATGCACTATCACTTTACTGCCTACCCCACAATCATTCCCAAAGAATCTATTGTATACCTTGTGCTTAATAACAAATGTTATCCTTTTGGTTTTTTTGTTTTGTTTTGTTTTCTTCTAGGCTTTATTCATCACCAAAGAAAAAACTTACACCAATGCAGAAATCGGTTAGTCCATTAGTTTGGTGCAGGCAAGTTTTGGATTACCCAAGTCCTGATGTTGAATGTGCTAAAAAGTCTCTTATCCACAAACTTGATCAAACTATGTCAGGTATGTGTGTGATTTTTCTTGGAAATTTATCTTTGCTTTTTTCATCCAAAAAAAAAAAAATGTTGATTGAACCTTTTTTTCCTTTTTAAGCAAGGATTTTCTTGTTTGTTAGCATTTTTTTTTATTTCACTGAGCATACCATCATGAAAGTTCTTGCCATATACTTGTTACCTTCTTATGTTATTGCTGCATGAAATCATAAGATCTTTGACAGTTCCTTTTCTACTACACGTTAAAACTAACTTAAAATAAAAGACTGATATTTTCTCTGATATAGTAAAAAAAAAAAAATACAAATACAAAATAAAAACTCTTCCCAGTATTCAACTTTTGTGAGTTTCGTTTTCTCTGAAGATGATATACCTTGAGGGACTGGTGACACAGTATATAAAACCACTGCCTGCAATTCCTGTGAGGGCACCAGTTCTTTTCCTGTTCCTCCACTTCCAGTCTGTTTCCTTTCTAATATCCTGGAAAGGTTGTGGAAGATGCCCGAATACTTGGACCCTGCACCCACATGGGAGACCTGGAAGAAGTTCCTGGCTTCTGCTCCTGGCATCTGGCTTTGGACTGGCTCTGGCTGTTGAGACTATTTGTAGGGTAAACCAATAAACAGAAGGTCTCTCCTCTGTTTCTCTCCTTCTCTCTCTGTAAACCCTGCTGTTCAAAGAAATCAATCTTTTTCCTTCTATTTTATTTTTAATTTTATGATACAATTCCATGGGCTCTGGATTTCACTTACCTCCCTCCACAAATTCCCCCCCCCGACTGATTTCCCCATATTATTATGATAGTATAGTCCTTCATAAGCAGTCGTAAGACCATCAGTCTGCTATTCAACTGTGTCATGATTTTGCCTTTACAATGACAGTCGAGTGTCCTAAATAAATGTTTTTAGAAAAAGATAAAGCAATAGGTTTTATGTTTTTTTAAAAATGCTTTTTCTTTATATCTATTTGTTTTTAGAATTATACTCTGGTGCTTAAGTTAGATGTAGACAAGTTAGTACATGAAATAACTGGAAATTTTATAGCCAATTTTATTTAGATATTGTGAAATTTATTAAGAATTTTCATAGAAACACTTTTTGTACTTTAAGTATTTTACCTTATAAGAGAAATATGATTTATAACTTATTTAGGAATTTTTATTATTCAACAGTGAATGTTGATGGCCTAGCCATGTTCTTAATCTTGAGGATGTAACACTGAATAAAGCAAATAATGTCTGCCTTCATGGAGCTTTTATTCTCATAGAAGGGATAAGATAAACAAGTAAATAAAACATGAAAGAGGTTGACTGAGGTTTCTGTAAAGAGCCAGGGAGCGAACGGTTTATTTTTTGTGGGCTATAAGGTCTTTGTTGTGGTTGTTTAACATTGATCTTCCAGCAGGATGAGAAGCCATATACACTATGTAAATGAATGGCTGTGGCTTTGCCTGTGTCTCAGTAAAAGTACAAAACAGCTGATAGCCTGGGTTATTTTCTGCTCTATTTTAACAAGGGTATTAAAGATGGTAGGACTGTAAGTGAGGTATAATCAAGAACCAGCTCTGTGTAACAATATTTAAATTTTATGGCAGTATAGACAGAACAATAGTTGCAGTTATGAATATATATATGTGTTTTTTAATTTAATGGGAAAAATTAGCTTTTGCAAATTTGAACTTGATAATCTTAAACATTTCTTTTTCTAGTGACACTTTAAAATAATTTGTGATAAGGTAGAATTCCTCAGGAACTGCAGTATTATTTGAATGTACCAAGAAAACAGCTTCTGCTCTGTCACATCTTGCTTTCCTTCAGTGCTACCACCTAAGTTGTTTTTATGGAAGTACCCGTGCCTTTTTTGCCCTCTGTTGCACTGCTTGCTGTTTTTTATCTTCTTTGAAGGTTATGATCTTTCCGGTTTTTAAAATTTTAATTATAGTAAAAATTTACGTAGCCAAATTTTTCATTTTTGATATTTAAAAATGTAAAGCTCAGGGACATTAGGGACATATACATTGCTGTGTGCTGTCACCATTTTCCTCCAGATGGACAGAACTTATCCCAAACTTTACTTTTCCATCATCTCATACAAAATTTTTGATACTTTTATTAAACATTAATTTCTATCCCTCTTCCCTACTTTTGCTTATCTTTTTAAGAAATATTGGTTTACTTATCTGAAAATCAGAGTTACAGAGAAAAGGGGGTAAAGGAGAGAGATCTTCCACCTGTTGATTTACTTGCCAAGTGGCTGGAGTGGCTGGAGCTGGGCCAATCCAAAGTCAGGAGCTTCTTCTGTTTTTCTCGTGTGGATGTAAGAGCCCAAATACATGGGTCCTTTTCTGCTGCTTTCCCAGGAATATTGGTAGGATACTGGATAGGAAGTAGAACAGCCAGGATTCAAACCAGTGTCCACATGGAATGCTGGCACCAGAGGTACATGCCCACCTCTTGTTTAAATTATGGTTGTCTGACATTTCTCTTATCAAGGGTCTCTCTGTTGTGATGTTTCTATTTATTCATATAGTCTCCACTATCATTTTTTTTGCAAATTAGTCTCATTCATTCTGTTAGTTTTTATTGAGACCTTTTTTAGGGCCCAGTGCTATAGCCTAATGGTTAAAAGTTCTTGCCTTCAACGTGCTGGGATCCCATAGGGGTGGTGGTTCTAATCCCAGCAGCTCCACTTCCCATCCAGCTCCCTGCAGCCTGAGAAAGCAATGGAGGGCGGCCCAAAGCCTTGGGTTCCTGTAACCATGTGGGAGACCTAGAAGAGGTTCCTGGCTCCTGGCTTTGGATGGACGCAGCACTGACCGTTGCGACCACTTAGGGAATGAATCATTGGGCGGAAGATCTTCCTCTCTGTATATCTAACTTCCCAGTAAAAATAAAATAAGTCTTAAAAAAAAAAAAGAGGCCTGTTATATATCAGACTTAGGAAAGGGGTAGTAGAATACATGGTAAGAAATCATGAATACTATACCTACAATCATTGAATTTATAGGAGAAACTTATTAATATGAATGATTTTTTTTAAAGATTTATTTTTATTATTTTTTTTTATTGGAAAGGCAGATATACAGAGAGGAGAGACAGAGAGGAAGATCTTCCGTCCCATGATTCACTCCCCAAGTGAGCGCAACAGCCAATACTATGCTGATCCGAAGCCAGGAGCCTCTTCTGGGTCTCCCACAAGAGTGCAGGGTCCCAAAGCTTTGGGCCGTCCTTGACTGCTTTCCCGGGCCACAGGCAGGGAGCTGGATGGGAAGCGGGGCTGCCGGGGATAGAAACGGCACCCATATGGGATCCCGGGCATTTAAGGCGAGGACCTTAACCACTTGTGCCACCACACCGGGCCCAATATGAATGATTTTTATAACTGATGACAGATAATTAAAAGTGGTGTGTAGTGCTTTCAGAAATAGGAGATTTAGCCCAAACAATGTTGTCGGACATGAAGATTAAGAAAAATATGTCCTAAGGAGAGAAAGGAGGAATAGGGCATTCCAGATAGGGCATTTACAAAGGAGTAGTGGAAGAGAGCATGGTATATACAAGGGTCAGAACAAACCAGGAGAGACAGAAGAGTAAGGATGAGATTGTCATGAACTAAGGCCAGAGAGGTAGGAGGTAGACTGTGTAAGGCCTTTATAGAACATACGAAGTGTTTTTAGACTTGATTCTAAGAGCAGTGGGAAATATTGAAGCTTTATGCCAAAGTGGTATGGTATGTGCCAGCAGGAATTTCTGTTTTGGAAAGATGAGTAGTAGTTGGAGAGCAAATAGTGAAGTAGTATGCTCTGCTTTTGACAGGGTTGATGATGAGGATAATTGGGTGTTGGAAAAAAATTTTTTTCTGTACTCTCACACAGCAGTTACCATAGTAGTCTTCTGTGAGTTCAAAAGGTATGGAGATTTCTTCCACCCACAAGCAAACAGTTCTGTAACAGACACCAGCTGGCAGTACTGTTAGTCCACATCTGATGTCTGCTTGCACTAAAAGTGTAAGATTTTGTCCCACAGTATCACTTCCTCTACCCCCTTTCAGATAGCTATTCTAATTTCAGGTAATCTATGCTTCTGACTAATCAGTTGTAAATGGACCAATTAATCCCTCCACAGAATCAGTATTTTGCCAGAATTATGCATAGACCTCAAGAAAATACATTTACCAATTTATTATATAGGATATTGCAAAGAATGCAGATGAAAGGATGCATTAAGGGAAGAGGTATGACACAGTTCAGCTATTCAAAAATCCCCTGAAATCTATGTCTGGTGTTTTTATGGAGACCTCACTGTGTAGCTTTGAAGTAGGGACAGTGATATCAAATTGTAATTGGAAAGGGGCTGGCATTGTGGCTTGGTGGTTTAAACTGCTGCTTCCAACACTGGCATCTTGTATGTGCCAAGTTCAAGCCCCAGCTACTCCATTTGCAGTCAGCTTTCTAGTGATGCATCTGGGAAGACAAATGATGATTGTACATGTGCTTGGGCCCCGACCACACGTGTGGGAGACCCAGAAGTTTCTGGTTCCTGGCTTCAGCCTGACCCACACTTGTTTGTTTTATTCATTTAGGGAGTAAACATTCTTTTTTCCTGAGTGTGGAACAAGGCCCCTTCTGAAATAAGTGTCTTATCTACTGTCAGACAAGGTAGATCAAGTAACTTCTGGCGATCTACAAGACAAAACTGTAGCAGATTAGTTTCTATATGCTACCTTGGTGGAGGAAGAGGGATTTTAATTCTTATGGCTTATTTTATGGAGGGAGTTATGAGGCAGAAACCATGGATTTAAAAAATACATATTAAAAGATATTAAAAATACATATATGTTTATGATTGTATGTATATGTATATATGTTATATCAGAGGGGGAGGTAATAGGATTGAAAGCATATAATAGTAAAAGTTAAACAAGTTAGATATGAAGAAGGAAGAAGAGAGACTATCAGCAGTGGTTTCTGCAGTTCTAGTTTGTGTTACAGGATGTATATTGTTACCATTTTGAGGGAGAGAACTCCTAGAACAGAATTAAGAGTTGAGTAAGAGATCATAGGTTAGAATTTTTTGCATCTGCTGATTCATTCCCCCAAATGTCGTGGTGCTGGGAACCAGGAGCTCAGTCCACCTTGCTCATGGGAGGTGGGAACCCAGTCAGTTGAGCCATCACTGCTGCCTTCCAGGAAGCTGGAGTCGAGAGCTGAGCCAAGGGACCAGCACCCTGCATACTATTCCTCTACCTGTGCCATTGGCATCCCATAGGGGTGCCAGTTCATGTCTAAACTGCTCCACTTCTGAGCCAGCTCCCTACGTAACCATTTGGGAAAGCAGCAGAGGATGGCTCAAGTCATTGAGCCCTGCACCCACACGGGAGATAACAGAAGTTCCTGGCTCCTAGCTTCAGATCAGCTCAGCTCTGGCTATTGCTGCCATTTGGGGAGTGAACCAGCAGGTGGATGATCTCTGTCTCCTACTCTGTATAATCCTGCCTTTCAAATAAAAATAAGCAAATATGTTTACAAAAAATAGCAGCCATGGATCAAAACCACACAACCATTTGGAACTCAGGTGTCTGAACCATCATACACAATGCATGTCCTCTTGAGGTGAATTTGATGTGTTGATCATTGAATACGCATTCAGAGAGGGATGTTAAATGGGCAGTGTAAATAAATAATAGGGATTCTTGGGTCTGTTTTAATTGCTGTTTTGGGTGTAATTGAGATTTCTTAGGAGAAAGAAAATGGTACAGAATACATTGATAAAAGGATCTGAAATGCTAGGGATTAATAACCGAGTAAAAGAAAGTAAGCTTGATAGGAGGCTGAGGAGCAGTAAAGTGATGGCAAGAAAATAACCATCCCGTTTTTACTTGGATTGATATTTCCAGGAATATTTTACATACTAAATAGGTATAAGGTGTGTCTTACCTCAAACTACACAACTAACCAGAAGACAAATATTCCATCTTTCCAAACCAAAAGTTTTAGCCATCTTTTTTTTTCTCCTCTAGTGATTTTTTTTTTTTCAGTTAATAGCTACATTTTTTTTCTTGTGTTTCTAATTACTGTATACTACCTAATTCATTGTAGTCTAGTGGAAGCGAAAATCTCCTTCAGATTTTTTCCCCCAGCTGATTGGGTGATAGCTGTCTTGCTTCTAGCTGTAGTTTTCCTGTCTGTGACCTGGTCCCAGCCACATGTTCCTGTTTTGTCCCTCCTTGTGCTTTGCCATGCAGGCTTGCTTGCTCTTCTTCCTGTGTGTGCGCTGCATGTTCAAGACACAGCTTTTGCTAATCTTATGAACACAGCTGAAAGAACATAGCAGATTTTGAGTGCTTTCAGTGGCCTGTCATAACTGCTTGTCCTTTCAAGACTGCTGCAGTGTTTATTTTTCTAAAAAGTATTATCCAGGTTCTCTGGGTTGTAATAACAACTGTCTTTTGCTTTCTCAGTTGTAATAACTACTGTCTTTTGCTTTCCATAGCTCTTACCCCTTTATCATACTCATTTCATTTTGTCCTGTGGTTGTTCTTGTTCTGCTGACACTGCTTGGCGGCTGCAGGCATCTGCAGAGAAAGCATTATGACATATTTGTGTTTTCCCGACACTGCTTTTGTCTCTGTCCATATAGAAAGAAAAATGTTATGTTAAGTATTAATTTTCCTTGTGGATAATTTCATTTTATATCTTACCCAAATCATTATTTACTTATGTTGTTATTTGAAAGGTAGAAAAAGAGGTAGGCAGGCAGAGCTCTCATCTGCTGGTTCACTGCCAAAATGCACACAATCTCTGGGATTATGCCAGGCTGAAGCTTGGAGCCAGGAGCTTAGTCCAGATCTCCATGTGGATAGCAGGGCCCAACTTCTTGAGCCAACACTTGCTGCCGCCTGCACCCTTCAGTTTGGGATTTGATCATTTTACCTGATATTTTAATAACCATTAGACCCAATGATTGCCTCTCTGTGGTACTATTTATATAATTATGAACAAAGCACATTTTTGACAGAAACATTCTAGAGTAGGGAGGAGCTTTTTTGTTTTTAAAAAGAGCAGAAGTGTTTTTTTTTTTTTTTTAATCTTAATGTATCTGTCATAGCGTAGTATGCTAATCCTCCGACTGCTAATCCTCCACCCGCAGCACATGCATTCCGTATGGGTGGCATTTGGAGCCCCAGCTGCTCCACTTCTGATCCAGTTCCCTATTTATGGCCTGGAGAAACAGCAGAGAATGGCCCAAGTCCTTCGCCCTGGCTCCTGACCTTTATTCAACTCAGTCCTGACTGTTGGTGCATTAAGAAGTGTACTAGTAGATGAAGGTCTCTGCCACCTCCACCCATTCTCTGTCTGTAAATATCTCTCTCAGACAAAAGTAAATAAATCATTAAAAAATTTAATCCTTTCATTTTAGAGTAATGAAAGGAAACAGATATCCCTAGAGGTCACTGAGCATTGTGTAATGCTTATTAAAGAATGATTTTTATTGGGCCCAGTGCAATAGCATAGTGGTTAAAGTCCTTGCCTTGCACATCCAGGATCCCGTATGGGTGCCGGTTCTAATCCTGGAGGCCCTGCTTCCCATCCACCTTCCTGCCTGTGGCCTGGGAAAGCAGTTGAGGATGGCTCAAAGCTTTGGGACCCTGCACCCACGTGGGAAATCTGGAAGAGCTCCTCCTGGCTCCTGACTTTGGATGGCTCAGCTCCAGCCATTGTGGCCGCTTGGGGAGTGAACCATCAGATGGAAGATCTTCCTCTCTCTCTCTACCCGCCTTTCCAATGATAATAGATACAATTTAATTTTAAGAAGAATGATTTTACCAAAAGGATATAACTGGATTGGTTGAGTGGCTAATAATCTGTTTAGGAGACATTCTTATGTTTTTTTCATTGTTTCATGTATGCACTATTTTATTTATGTAGCCCATTTAAGGTAATGAAGTCTTATAGGGATTATGAAATATGATATACAGGAAGTATTCAAAAGTTAATGAAAATGACTTAATGAATTCTCTAATAAAACTTTTAAATGTCAACTTACTTCAAGCCACTAAATTTGGTTTTCTCTCTTACGCAGCTCTCAAGAGGCAGAATTTGTATAATAATCCTTTCAACTCTGTGAGTTATGCGAGTCCTTATAGTCCAAATGCCAGTAGCCCATACAGCAGTGGCTTCAACTCTCCATCCTCAACCCCAGTGCGACCTCCTATAGTCAAACAGCTCATACTTCCTGGAAATTCAGGTAAGGAGAAAGCAAAATGGAGTTACTAAGAAACAACCACCATAGTACTAAAGAGTTACGCCTGCAGCTCAGAAAATAACTTGATTATTAGTAATTAATTTAGGTTCTGTGTGTGTGTGTGTGTGTGTGTGTGTGTGTGTGTGTGTGTGTGAAATTTAGTTGATTAGAGAAAGTCTCACTGTAGAGCTACTTCCAGGTTAGTACTAGGCATAAAGGGTACAAAGCTAGATTGCATCCATGTAGCCTTCTATAGCTTGGCCTATAAGTTTGTTTGTTTTAAACAAAGCAGTTTTCTTTTTAATTATCTCCTAAAAATTGTGCATTTTATGTGGTACAATGTGATATTTCAATACAGCTATACAATTTGTACTTATCAAATCGAGATAACTGTATTTTCATTTCTTTATTTTTGATTGGAGCCTTTGAACTCCTAGTTCTGCACAAAGTACTTAATAGATGCTTGTGAATTGTAGTCACCTCCCTGTGCTGTGGAACTCCAGAACTATTCCTCTTATCCAAATGTGCTTCGGTGTCCATTATCCACTCTCTTACTTAAGTTTAAAAAAAACAAAACAAACTGGCTCAATTAAATCAGTTTGCAAGGCTGGTTATTCTGATTGAAATATCCTTATAACAGCTTAAAGGTCGTAAAGCTACTGAGTTTAACAGTTGTTTTTTTTTTTAAGGAATTAAAATAAGTTTTGATGATGCAGTTAAATTATAGTGTAAATTTAATGTGAGCCTGTCAAAAGAGTAATGGGACAGTGAGTGCTACGGGATGGAAAAATTACCATGAACTGAGGAAAGTTCTGCTTTACTCCTGTGTTTGACAGTTACTGTGTAGCCCCTACTCTTCTCTGTAATTCATTCAGTTACTTTTTTTCTGCTCTTGCTATGACTGTTACTATTGAAAATGAAAATATTAGCTGCTACAAGTTTTTGACCTATATACTCCCTGGTCTAACCACTTTACTGACCCTGCTCTTACTTAGTGTATATAGATTGTTCTTTGCCACTGATTTTTACTTATGATAAAAACAAATCAAAAAGTTTAATCTACAAGATTGGTTTTAAAATTTAAAAATTGATTTAGACATTATTTAAGCATAACCTTATATTTTTTCCATCATATATGTAGCTCTTATTTCACTGATAAAATAAATATTAATTATTTTGTGTTTGCCTTGGCTCTGCTTACGTGCCTCACATGTTGGAACTGATTCTTATGGTGAAGAATTTGAGGAAGCAATTGTTTCAAATCTAGTATTAGAAGCATTAGTGGTAGCAATAGGATTTTGTTCTTTATTAAAAGTTGGTGGTTGGTGAGATCATTTCCTTAGTAGCACGTTAAACTCTTCTGCACGACCTCTGCCTTGCTTTCTGCCCTGCTTTTGGTTTAGAATGATCATATAAATTTCAGAAAGCTTTTTTTTTTAAAAGATTTATTTTATTTTTATTGGAAAGGCAGATATACAGAGAGGAGAGACAGAGAGGAAGATCTTCCGTCCGATGATTCACTCCCCAAGTGAGCGCAACAGCCGCTAGATACTATGCTGGTCCGAGGCCAGGAGCCTCTTCTGGGTCTCCCACAAGAGTGCAGGGTCCTAAAGCTTTGGGCCATCCTCAACTGCTTTCCCGGGCCACAGGCAGGGAGCTGGAAGGGAAGCGGGGCTGCCGGGACTAGAACCGGCGCCCATATGGGATCCTGGATGTGCAAGGCGAGGACCTTAACCACCGCTCCATCGCGCCGGGCCCAGAAAGCTTTTGTTAAGCTATAAATAACTCATAAAAATTATCCATGCTTATAGGATATCATGTGATATTTTAAAATACTTTTTCTATGCAGTCATTTTCTTCATCACACTTTTTTATGCTTCACTTCTAAAAATTAAAGAATTTCTTGGACCCCATTACTAATTTGGAAAAAAGAAATTTTGTGAAAATGATATAAGAGAAGTTAGTGTGATGTTCTTTTGATCTGTTCCTAAATCTAGAGAATTTATCTCAGATTATAATTTAATTTGCATCAAATTACAGTTTTCTCATTTAGGAAAAATAAATGCTTTTATTCAAAGAAAAGACAATGTTAATGACAGTTTTGAAGAAAGCTTGTGGAGCAGTTTCATTGACTATTTTGTAGAGGTTGAATCTGTTCACATGTAGTTACTAAACACCGACTGCTCGTCAGACACTGTGTTGAAAGCTTAATTATTCTTTTTTTTTTTTAAAGATTTATTTTATTTTTTTATTGGAAAGGCGGATATACAGAGAGGAGAGACAGAGAGGAAGATCTTCCATCCGATGATTCACTCCCCAAGTGAGCGCAACAGCCAATACTATGCCAATCCGAAGCCAGGAGCCTCTTCCGGGTCTCCCACATGGGTGCAGGGTCCCAAAGCTTTGGGCCGTCCTCGACTGCCTTCCCGGGCCACAGGCAGGGAGCTGGAAGGGAAACGGGGCTGCCGGGATAGAACCGGTGCCCATATGGGATCCCGGGTGTGCAAGGCGAGGACCTTAACCACTTGCGCCACCACACCGGGCCCAGCTTAATTATTCTTTAAGAGCTAAGTAATTTATGCTTACATGAAAATGTGTTTTGTGTTTATGCCATAGTGTATGACAGAGTCTTGATAGTCCTCTCCTCCTTAATGAGGTCAGTTTCTATTTTCAGTATTTGAGAAAAGGCAGAATAATTATGAGCTGATTCAAAAGATTTAATTTCACATTAATTGCAAAACATGTTTATATTTTTCTTTACGAAAGCTTGACATTTTTTTTTCTGTTTAAGGTAACTTGAAAAGCTCATCCGACAGAAATCCTCCCCTCAGTCCTCAGTCCTCAATAGATAGTGAGTTAAGTGCTTCGGAATTAGATGAAGACTCCATTGGATCCAATTATAAGCTAAATGATGTAACAGATGTGCAGATTTTAGCCCGAATGCAGGAAGAAAGTAAGTATTTTCATTTATTAAAAATTTGGTTTTTTATAATTTTGTCATGGATTGTGTCTTTAAGTTTGTAGTAGTAGTAATGTTGTGAAAGGAGAAACTTTGAAATGGACATTTCAGAGGCTTATTAACCGTATACACACTTGTTTGTCCCTTTTTACCTGGAGCAGGTTTATTTTGTGAGGAACAAAGAAAGGAATAGTATGCTTAGTGTCTAACTGACACACGCTGTGTGTCACTCTGTGCTGGTCCTCACCGATTCAGCTGTTACTCTAATCCTCAGGAATATTGCCTGAATCCGTACCTTAAAGTAAACTCATTTCTGCTTTGGACCCTGACTTTTTAGACTCAGTCAGAGGCAGATGTTTGGGATGGTGGTTAAGTCACTGCTTGGGACACCAATGTCTTACATCGAGTGTCTGGGTTCGAGTGTAGACTCAGCGATCACTTCTAGCTTGCTCCTGATGTACATCCTGGGAAACGTCATGGAGTGACTCAAAAACTGAAATATATATATATATATATATATATATATATAGGGTAAAGCTATTTAGATAGAGAGAGTGCACGTTCACTCTCCAAATGGCTACAGTGACCAGGGATGGACCAGGCCAATGCCAGGAGTTTAGAACTTCAGCTAGGGCTCCCACATACTTGGCAGGGAGCCCCATGCCATCTGCTGCTACTTTCCCAGGGACTTTGACTGGGAGCTGAATTAGAGGTGGGCATCTGTCCCTCACCAGCAGTCATATGGGAGGTTGGCACAGCATGAGGCACCACAGTGGTCCCTTCAGCTTATTTTATAAATGAAGGCTTAAAGGCAATTAAGCAGTTGAAGGGTCATTTATACCCAACCATTGAGCTCCTGGTATGGGAATAAAATTTCTCTGGTACTTTTCACCTTTATGAGTAAAACTGTACCAAGCTTAAGTATCCAGTGAGTCTGTTTATTCACTCATGTATATTCTGTTCACTAGTTCTCTTCTTTAAATGTTCCTTTAATATTAGTTTCAAATTTGGAATACCACTTTTTTTTTTAAGATTTATGTATTTTTATTACAAAGTCAGATATACAGATAGGAGGAAAGACAGAAAGGAAGATATTCCGTCTAATGATTCACTCCCCAAGTGAGTGCAACGACCGATGATATGCCGATCTGAAGCCAGGATCCAAGAACTTCTTCCATGTCTCCCACGCGGGTGCAGGGTCCCAAGGCTTTGGGCTATCCTCAACTGCTTTCCCAGGCCACAAGCAGGGAGCTGGATGGGAAGTGGAGCTGCCGGGATTAGAACTGGTGCCCATATGGGATCCCGGCGCGTTCAAGGCAAGGACCTTAGCTGCTAGGCCACGCCACCGGGCCCTGGATTACCACTTTTGAGGAGTAGAAATATTTGTAAACTTACAGTTCCACCTTCTAATTTGTATTTTAGATTCAAGAAGAAATCTTGAAATTGAGTAAGTATTTAGGGATATTCATTTAATTTAAAAATAATGTTCAGATGTGGCTTACACCTCCTTATATAGGAGGGTATCTGAAAGTATAAATAAAGTTTCCTTTGCACTTTATACACTGTTTGAATTTCTCAATGGTTATCTTTTCATTTAAAATTTTAAGTTATCGAGTTCTATAGTTAGAAAATTAACACATTTGATTGTCCCCAGGTCTCCGACAGGAATATGCAGCCACCACATCTCGGCGTAGTTCTGGTTCATCTTGCAATTCTACAAGACGGGGTACTTTTAGTGATCAGGAACTTGATGCACAAAGTTTAGATGATGAAGATGACAATATGCATCATGCGGTATACCCTGCTGTTAACAGGTTTTCACCATCACCACGCAATTCACCTCGACCATCACCTAAGCAGTCACCCAGAAATTCACCTCGTTCACGATCTCCTGCTCGGGGAATAGAATATACTAGAGTGTCCCCACAGCCTATGATTAGCCGCTTACAGCAGCCTCGCCTTTCACTTCAAGGTCATCCCACAGATTTACAGACGAGCAATGTTAAAAATGAAGGTAAAATAAAGCAGAATTTATAAAGGAATATTTATGGAACAAAATTATCATATTCAGTGTTAAAGTAATGAAGTTTTTGCCAGAAGTGAATTTAATTTTACTTGATAATATTTCTTTTGCTTTATTACTCATGAAGTGACCTATATTTTGATTATTTAAACATATATTTCAATACATGGCTTGTCATTCTTTTTCTTCCTTTAAATGGTAACTGAGTTAACTTTGGGGATTTTTTTTTCCAGAAGAAGGTACGTAGCAACTGTTTTTCTGAAGTATGCAGGGTGTTTAAATAGATTTTAAAATTCTCATTAGTATTTTAATTCTGTCCATCTGAATGATTTAATTTTAATGAAAATTCTATTTATTGTAGAAAAACTAAGACGCAGTCTTCCAAATCTGTCTCGAACATCTAATACGCAAGTTGATTCAGTAAAAAGCAGCAGAAGTGACTCAAATTTTCAAGTGCCAAATGGAGGAATACCTCGTATTCAACCTCAGGCTTCAGCCAGTGAGTATTTTTCTTGCACTCATATATCAGTTATTTCATAGAAAGTGAGAATTTAAATTCATCCCTGGAAAAGATCTCAGTCTATGAAATTGTATGAAATTGTGGTCTGTACATAATTTTAAAGAAAGCAAAAGAGTCTATTTTTTGAAAATACAAATGTGTTTCTTATGGCTTTAGAAATTAGAAATAGTAGCCAATATGCTATTCAAAACATATATTCTGTGGTAAATACTTACTGTCTTCAATATGCTCCACTTTAAAATATCTAGAAATGTATTGTTATATACTTTAAAACACACATGGTCAAAATAGGTACAGTGTAGTGAATCTGTGGACAGGTAAGGTTTTGTAGCTCTTTTCAAAACAAAAATGTATTACCAGAATGCTTACTTCATTTTACTTCCATATCTGTTGATACGAAATTTGTAAATTTTGACCTGATGAATTTTTTTGTGCCTTCTAAAAACATTTTTGTAAAACAAAATCAAATCAGTATGGATGTCAACACGTATTTAGTTAAAATACTGACTGAAATTGATATTGTAAATTATTAGAAATTATTTTTTTTAAAGGCCTGGTCAGTACTTCTGTATTTAAGATATACTTTGGAAATAAATATTTAGAGTTAAATCTAAACTAGAAAAAAATGAATTAGTAGACATAGCAAAAGAAAAAAATGTGTGTGGTTTTTAACTTTGATGATTACTTAAATGGACACTAGCCCATGAATGAGGCATATCTTTCTAAATTACACAATGTATGTGTAATAAACTTATGAGTTTTTAAAAATATTTGTTTATTCTAAAATCAGAGTTAGAAATAGACAGATTTTTCCATCTGCTACTTCGCCCTCCTGGTAGGCTCAGTGGCCAGTACTGGACCAAGCCAAAGCTAAGAGCTAGTTCTGCCTCTTTATTCAGGTTGTTCCCTCATGTATGCTGGTTTTTTTTCTTTTTAAACTATTCCAGCATCTGAAAGCTTTATGGAAATGAAAATAATTCTTCCCTAAAAAGAGACAGTTTTGAGAAACTAAACTAAGAATGCTAACAGAATTTTCAGCTATAGTAATTACTTGCCTTCTCTAGAGATAGAATTACTGTTAATTAATACTGCTGACTCCCTAGGATTTTTCTATAGGCAAGTTGCTTTTTCTTTTCCCCAGAAGGTAATAATCAGCAAAAATAAAAAGGAAAACATAATAATCACTAATTTACTGTTGGGAGGGAGATGTGTGTGCAGGTTCATGTTGTTGTAATATTTCAGTGTTTGAATAATGAGCAGGTAGAGAATTAAGTAAGTTACCATTCTTCTTAAATAATACTGATTTGGTAACTGTAATAAAAGTTTATAATTAAAATGTCACAAATATGTTTTGATATAGTATTTCATTATTAAAAATGTATTTGAAAAGTATTAAGTCCAGAATATTAGCAAACTTAAAAACTTAGTGTTCATTTTATAAAAATATTTTAAACTTAAGTGTTTAAATTAATACATCATGAAGCAAAATTTTTTCCTAAAGTTGTACGTGAATCTTCAATAGCTAAAAATGTATGTGAGTGTTCTTTAATTATCTATAAATATTTTAATAGCTTTATACATTTTGTAACAATGAGCTGGTATCTTGTGGGATTTTTGTGATACTTTACATTTCCTTTTAAATATTGTTTTCTCAGCTCTTACGTGATTAAGTTTTGGCTCTTACTTGCTATTTGCATGAACTTAACTTTGCAAGGTGTCTGTTACTTCCACCTAAAGGACCACTTCTGTTGCCTGTTACTCTGCCAATCACTGTTTTACATGCTTGTTGGCTGTGGCTGCATTATTGTGGATGCTGGCATTCAGAAATGAGCACTGTAGGAATGCTAATGTCTTCATTTTTAAAGCTCTTACCAATTTTCAGTTTCCATATTTGGGAAACAAGTAACTTAAAAAGTTTAAGAAAACCAGAGCATTGCAGAGGTCGTGGATAAATGTTATTTCTCTTTAGTTCCTTCAATTAAGGGAATAAATTCTTGTTGGGAGAAAATTCCTTTAAAAATCAGCTGGTGTCTTTTACTAAAACTCTAACACAGGTTTAATAGGAAATTTAGTTTTTAGAAAAATAAAGCAATTAGTGATTCAGAAATACCTAACAGGAACAGAGAAAATCTGAAAAGTCGAGGAGTATTTTTAAACAGTTAGTGTTTTCACATGTGTTATTTCATTTGAAACCCAGAAATAATCCATTTTAATTTTTTTCTAAGTTTCCCTTACTTGTTTGGAAAGCAGTGTTGAGAGTAAGGAAGAAACAGAGAAGATCTTGCAGCCACAGGTTCACTCCGCAGATGCCTGCAGTGGCTGAGAGTGGGTCAGGTGGAAGCCAGGAGTCAGGTCTCTCTTCTGCATGTCACAGGCCCTCACTCTTTTAAGACGTCATCTGCCTCTTTCTCAGGCTCATTAGGAAGGAGCTGGATCAGAAGTGGAGCAGCCAGGACTGCATTTGCACCCAAATGCAATGCTGGCATCATAAGAAACAACCTAACCCTCTTAGCCACAAAGCTGTACACCATTTCTTATTTTTATACAAATGGGGCAGAGGTCCATTTATTATAGATTATATGAATTATGAACATGCCAGATTATGTAATTAGAAATTTGCCAGAAACGAGACTGCATCACCCCCTCGTGTACACTCCTCCCCAGATCTCCCAATTTCCTCCTCAATTTGTACAGATTTCATCAAACTGACCTGATCACAAGTAAGTGAGAATCCTGGGAACCATTCCTGGATGACTGCTGGAGCATCGTTTGAGAATGAACTGTAAACAATTTATGAATTGCCACAAGAGTAAAATAATTGTTATAATACTTACCCATTTGCCTACATTTAGCCATATAGAAGAATATTTCTTTGTATAGATTGCAGATTATAACTCGAGAAAAGATACAGAATAAACTACTAGAAAGGGAAGGCTTCTTGCACACTTGCCGACATAAGCATATCCATTCTTCTCTAAGCCTTTGAAGAAGAAATTCTCTTTCACACTGAACTGAATACGAAGCACTAAAAATTACACTTGAACTTTGCATAGTAAAAATTGATCATAGTAAATATGTGTAATCAAATAAGAATGAATAAAATATAGAACACTTATTTCAGAATAAGTAGTACAGTGAGGTTGGGTCAATCACAAGGAAAATTTTTTTTAAAGATTTATTTATTTTTATTACAAAGTCAGATATATAGAGAGGAGGAAAAATAGAGAGGAAGATCTTCTATTTGATAATTCACTCCCCAAGTGAGCACAACTGCCAGTGCTGCACCGATCCAGAGCCAGGAGCCAGGAACTTCCTCCACGTTTCCCACATGGGTGCAGGATCACAAAGCATTGGGCTGTCCTCCACTGCTTTCCCAGGCCACAAGCAGGGAGCTGGAAGTGAAGTGGGGCATTTCTTTATTAGAAGTGTCACAGCATGGCATGTTCAGAATTGCTTGGTTAGACCTTTGCTGTGGAGGGCCTTGAAGGTTCAGTTAAATACCCAGATTTCATATAGTAGTCAGTCACTTACATGTTCCTTACTTATTTAATGAAAATTATTGAGTGTATATTATGTTGCAAGTACCAAGAATGTAAATGTAAGACAGATTCTGTGGGAGCATTAAACCCAGACAGTGTGAAGGGGTTTCAAGAATGATAGTACACATGGGAGGGGAGTGTATTGGGGTTGCAAAATAATGAAAGAAATATAAATTTTCCCAATAGCAAAACCAGTAATGAAACTTTTTTAAAAAGGTGCTTTGATAGTTTGTATGACTGAAGTATAGGATGCAGGATGAATGAGGAAGTGGATAAAGTGATGAGAGATGAGAAGTGCAAGAGACAGGTGCTCAAGAGTTGCTAAGACACCAAAGCAGCATCCTGGAAGGTATAGGGAGGGAGTCGTGGGGGGTTTCTAGGCAGTGTTGCTTTTTAGAAAGTTCACTTATCAATGTGGAGATTAGACCAAAAGAAAGGTGAGAAGCTACTTTGGAAGATAATAAGAGGGCCTGGTTGCGTGGCCTAGTGGCTAAGGGCCTCACCTTGAATGTACTGGGATCCCATATGGTTGCTGGTTCTAATCCCAGCAGCTCCACTTCCTCTCTATCTCCTCCTCTCTGTATATCTGACTTTGTAATAAAAATAAAATAAATCTTTAAAAAAAAAAGATAATAAGAGCTGGATGAACTTTTTTTTTTTTTTTTAAAGATTTATTTTTATTATTTTTTCATTGGAAAGGCGGATATACAGAGAGGAGGAGAGACAGAGAGGAAGATCTTCCATCCGATGATTCACTCCCCAAGTGAGCGCAACGGGCCGATGCTATGCCGATCCGAAGCCAGGAGCCTCTTCCAGGTCTCCCACGCGGGTGCAGGTTCCCAAAGCTTTGGGCTGTCCTCGACTGCTTTCCCAGGCCACAAGCAGGGAGCTGGAAGGGAAGCGGGGCTGCCGGGATTAGAACCGGTGCCCATATGGGATCCCGGGCGTGCAAGGCGAGGACCTTTAACCACTTGCGCCACCGCGCCGGGCCCGATGAACTTTTTTTTTTAAAGATTTATTTTTATTATTATTATTTTTTTTATTGGAAAGGCGGATATACAGAGAGGAGAGACAGAGAGGAAGATCTTTCGTTCGATGATTCACTCCCCAAGTGAGTGCAACGGCCAATGCTATACTGATCTGAAGCCAGGAGCCTCTTCCGGGTCTCCTACGCGGGTGCAGGGTCCCAAAGCCTTGGGCCGTCCTCGGCTGCTTTCCCGGGCCACAGGCAGGGAGCTGGAAGGGAAGCGGGGCTGCCGGGACTAGAACCGGCGCCCATATGGGATCCCGGGCGTGCAAGGCGAGGACCTTAACCACTTGCGCCACCACACCGGGCCCCTGGATGAACTTTTTAAAAATGAAGTACAAAATACTGGTAGCAGAGAAGTTATTAAAAATGGGAGTGAAAGACAAGAAAGGTGAAGGATATCTGGAAATTCGTAAACCATAAAAAGATTAAATCAAATGTCATGAGGTAGGAGTGAAGGGCAAGGGGTATTTTGTCTAGCGGTAGTTAATGCTTGTTCACAGTGCGTTATGCTTGTTTAGTATTTATCACCTGGAGAATACTGTTAATATCCCATTTATGTGATAAAACTATGTTATTTAGTAATCATGTCATGCATGACTTGTAGTAATAATCGGAAAATATGCAGATACCCTTTATTGAACTTGGTAATTTGTGTCAGTAAAAAAAATTATAAATTAAACATTATAACATAAAAAGTAAAAAGATAATTCATTGTTTTAAAAAAAAAGAACATGCTTTTTACATAATATAATGTTCTGTCACAGTGCTTTTACAGTTGAGTTTCTTCAGTATTGATGTCCTTTGAATATTGAGACGTTGCACACTCTAATCAGAGTTATCTATTTGCACTCATTGTTGACTGAAGATCACTGTCCAATTTTAGTTTTGATGTTTTTCATGATATAACTGCTGTGCAAACAGGGAAAATCAATATAAGAATTTAACAGAAATTTGTAAAAATGAAACTGTATAATTGATTTCAGAAATTGCCATGCTGTCCTTGCTGTTTTTGTTTGGGGGGATTCAAGTGTACTGATTTTTAAATATTCACATAGTTGAAAAATTTTATATATAAACTCAGAGTCATTTATAATGACCAAATTGAGATAATTTATATTCTCTTACATTGATTTTTGTCACTGTATTTTTGTTATTTCTCTCTCTCTCTTTTCTCTCTTTTTTTAAAGATTTACTTGTTCTTGGGTCTGGTGCTGTAGCCTAGTGACGAAAGTCCTCAGCTTGCACGCACCAGGATCCCGTATAGGCGCCTATTCTAACCCCAGTGGCCCTGCTTCTCGTCCAGCTCCCTGCTTGTGGCCTTGGAAAGCAGTGGAGGACGGCCCAAAGCCTTGGGACCCCGCACCCACGTGGGTGACCTAGAAGTCCTGAGTTCGGATTGGAGTAATTCCAGCTGTCATGGCCACTAGGGAGTCAATCAGTGGATGGAAGAGCTTTCTGTTTTCCCTCCTCTCTGTGTATCTGACTTTCCAATAAAAACAAAATAAATCTTAGGAAAAAATTAAAAAACAAAAACGATTTACTTGTTCTTACTGGAAAGACAGATTTACATAAGAGAGGAGAGATAGAAAGATCTTCCATTGGTTTGCTCCCTAAATGGCCACAGTGGCCAGAGCTGGGTCATCCAAAGCCAACAACAACTAGGAGCTTCTTCCTGGCCTCCCAGCAGCTACAGAATCTTAAGGCTTTGGGCCATCCTCTGTTGCTTTCCCAGGCCACAAGCAGGGAGCTACATGGGAAGTAGAGCAACTGTGACACAAACTGGTGCCCATATAAAATGCCAGTACTTATAGGTGGAGGATTAGCCAGATGAGCCACCACAATGCCCCCTGTTGTTTATTTCTGACTTGCTTAAATGTAGTGATACATTGTACCATGAGGTTGGAGGCATGCTCTGCAGGTGCAGGTTTTGAGTGATTTCATATTGCAGCAAGTTTACTCTAGAAACAAGCATGGTTGAACCAAAAACTGGGAGTTCTCATTAACTTTATATGAATTGCAATGTTTGTTGGAAAATAACAAGTTGGTCTAGTTTTAAAGCTCATATATGCTTTTTGAACTCACCAAAAACTGCAACTATAATTAATTGTTTGGACTAGTAAACTTGTTTTCTGGGAGGCGTGCTCAGTCGCTGACCTTGCTTGTTGAGGGCGCGGTGATAATAGAAAGCAAAGGAAGGTGTTTTTACTTTCGTTTCTAAACTCTCTGCGGACGGTCCAGCAACCTTTTGCCTACACTTGGGCATGGGCAGTTCCTTCATTGTTTTTAATTGATATATGTAAGTGGAGAAAAAAGGATTAGATGTAGGAAGACCCCAAAGAACACTGGCCTAATCCATGAACCAGAGTGCTCATGACTTGATTTAGGTGTTTAGACCACGATGGAGATGTAAGGAACCACAAACAATAACCAGTTGGAAATTTAAGCTAGAAATGACTTGGGGCATGACAACCACAGGTTTTCAATGAACTGGTTTTGTAGAAGAGGACATTAGCTTGAATAATGGTAACATGAAAAATGGTTGTGTACTTATCTGTCACTATCACTTATGATATCACTCATGATGCTGGAAGGATAATTGGAAATTAATCATTAGCATCAACAGTGGCTATTCATTGAAAAGGATTTTTCAAAAAAAATTTATTGCACTGTATAATATTAAGGCCACATTTTCAATTTTTTGGTGACTAATAGTTTTGGTAACCAACCTCTGTTCAGTTGGTTATTTCTTGCCCTCATCTACTCTACTCTAATAACTGCCTTTTTCTCTTCTTCAGATTTGCTAAGGGCATTACAGTCTCAGTGTCCTTTACGAGTGCTTTTGTTCTCTCTCTGAAATACTGCCCCCAGTTAGCTGCCTGGCTGTTCCCTCTCTTCCCTTAGATCTTTGTGCAAATGTCATCTTATGGAAATCTTTCCTGGGTACCCTGTTTATAAGTGTAATTCCTCCTTCCTGTTCAACTTTTTCTACTTAATTTTCTCTAGAACCACTGTTGCTGTGTGGCAGGCCATATATTGTGCAGCGTTGTTTAGTGTCTGTCTCCCCTCTCCTGGCATATGAATTTCATGAAAGTAGAAACTGTGCATCTCTAGTTGGCTATTCAATTTGTTATAGCAGAAACGGTACCTGACATCACACTGCCTAAATGAAAGAAGACAGGAATGAATGAGTAAGTGATAACTGAAACCTTGTGAATAAACATGTAGCTAAATAATACTCAGTGGTGATGGTATTCTGCTTTCCTGTGGCATGGATATTAGATAATCATTACAAATTTGATTTTTTTTCAGTATGCGGAATGTTTTGCTTATCTTCCTAAAAATATTTGAATTAGATTGGCAGGTTTTTTTTTTCAATTTTTAGCTACAGTATAGATAGAGTTAAAAATTTGAAACCAAATACAGAAAATAGGAAAGAGAAATCCTTAATACTCTCTGATTTGTTAGGTGTCCTTTTATCACCCCAATGACTATGCTCTAACTCAGATTTTCTCAGTGTAAGAGTTTTTGTTTTGTATATAAATCCTAGAATAATGTGAAGTCCAAATTTTATCAAAGCATTCACATTCCAGAGTCATTTTAAATAGTTGAAAAAATGGATAAGTGGGGACTTGTATATCAGAATAATTGGAACCTCTCTAAATATAGAGGGCCCTAGGCTGCTTCTTATTTGGCAGTTCTGTGAGTTTCAGTGTAATTCATAGATAAAACATTTGGAAGAGAGCTTATCATTCTTCATTGATCACTTTATAAAGCAGATACCATGACTCCTCCAAACCCCTCATCACACACACACATCCACACACACACTAACCCTACCTCTATGTCTGTGTGCAGCTCAGATACAGTATAACTCAAAGTGGGTCCCTGTTATTCCATAAAATGATGATGTTGAACTGATTAAAACCATTTGTGACTTTCTGTGGACCTGCCTGGTTCTGAGTTTTCTTTGTCTTTTTGAGTATGGAAATTACTGTTCATATTAGGATAATTCATCTAATGATAACTGCTTTGCCAAAATTTGCTTTCTGCATTGAACAAGTCCTGCATTCGTTTTATTCTAGATTGTGTGCATATGTGCTTGACTTTGATCTTCATATTTGTGTTCTTTGCATTCTGCGGCATGTTTTGCTGGTGCTTTGTTTTCTCTTTGATGTTGTGGCTGATTGATATATTGGAGGCTCCCTCATCTATACGAAACTTTCTAAAAGTATATACTGTGCACTAAGCTTTCCATCTCCTTTACTTCCCAACTTAATGCACTAAACATCACTTTTTAAAAGTCTTCCGCTTGTAGGGTTCTAATGTATTTGCACCTTATAGTTTCTGTTCCATGATAAATTTCTAAGTTTATGTTAAGCTATTCAAGTATAAGGAAGCTGTAGCCTTTATCTTGTACTTCCAGGCAAATATTACAGTTCCTTATTTTTCAACAGCTTCCCAAAGGTTGAAAAACTTGCCTCGTACTTCCCTCAAAGCCAAACAGTTGCTTCAAACTTCATCTACAAAAAGAGGTAACTACAACCTCTTACTATGTTTAAATTTCAGCACATGGTCTAGTTAAGTCTTACGCCTTTTGGCATACCTAATCAATGTTTTCTAGAAGACAAGCCCTAGGTTTTTTTTTTTTTCTAAGCAGTAAAATAATGTGGATTCATTATCTTAATTTGAATAAAATCAGAAGAAACATTTTCTACAAAGGTATGTATTGGGTTGCTATTCTGAAAGGAGTAAGTAATAGTCATTTTTCTCTTCAACCTAAAACCAAAGATATGTTTTATTACCAGCTGAGCCAATAGTACTTTAAAAATGAGCCAAATAAAATTTTTAACATTCTGTATGCTAGTTTTTTTTTCTCATCCTTTGTTTTTGGGTTTACTTATCTTAGTAGGATGGAGTGAGAGAGGACTCTGTTTCAAAATTAAGTACAAGATTAAAAACAATACAAGCTTTTATGGTTAATGGCTGTAGTTGGAATATTTGTGGGTTGATAGTTTTTGTTAAGATTGAATATTGAAAAAGCATGTGAAAGCTGGACAGCAATATTGGCTCCAAGAGAATGAATGTATGGACATTTAGAAGGAAATGAAATTGAAAAAAAAATAGTGAGATTGGATAGACAGGCAGTGCTATCAAAGAAGTCTTAAGAGAAAGTGGGAGAGAATGGACATGAGCATTAAGGAAAATGATTGTCCCTGTGTAGGACATGTGAGTTTCCTGATAGCTTCAGAACTCAGTAGATAGCAGATGTGTAAGAGGGACCAAGCCCTTAACATGGGCGAAGAAAAAGTTTGAGATTTGATTTATTGAAAAAAGTGTGGATATTATGGATGCAAAGATACTGTAATAGATATTTTAACAAATCATTACTGTGCTTAAGCAGTGATTTTGTGGATTGAATCTCAGTCAAGGAAATTATTTTAGATAACGAACTCTGAAGGGAAGTGAGTAAAGTAGAAGTACATGTTTGTGTTTTGAATATCAGGAGTTAGGCCTTTTGGTGGTGGTCCTGAATAAATAATGTTTGTAAGATGGAGGACACAATTTATTGCGATCATTTAGAAGAAAATTCTTGTGTACTAAGTTGAGAAACTTAGTCTTCTTTTTAAAGCGTTTCAATTATTTTCTTGTACTTACAATGACTAGAGGAAGGGAGGCAGGTGTAAACAAATATCTTGGAAAGAATTATGATGTCTAGAATATGGCAAGATTACTGTATCATTAAAAAAATAGAGGAGTTTAATTTTACATAAATTTTGTTTCTTGTCTGACTCTGTAATTTAAACTTAAGATTCTGTGTCACTCCTCTAGCCCAGGGTACAGAAGCAGTCGGGAGACTGGGTGTGGCTTCTCCCCTTGTCTCTCCCCTTCTCCCAGATACAGAAAGGGAAAAAAGAGAATGTGGAAATGATGATCTCACCCACCTTCCTGTAGCCCTTGACCCTTTGCACCCTAATCACGTTTGTAAAAATAGTCAAAAATAGAAAATAATTTAAAAACTACAGAAACAAAACAAAAAATAGTCACATAAAGAAAAGATTCTATGCCACTCTTAAGTGACAAAAGATTTTTGGCCAAATTCTTTAAAATTTACTTACAGTGATTGGATTATTTCTATGACTTTGAGCTGCAAAATTACTTGTTTTTCTATGATGACAAAAGCCCAGTTGCAGCACTGCTATAAACTGAAATTCTTAATATCTGCAGCTATCTTGATAGTAAAGGGAGGAAATTATGTGTGTTTGTGGTGTGTGTGATTGATGTGGCCTCATTCGGTTTAATGTCCTACTTTATTCATCTTGTTCCATACTTTCATATTTTCTGAGTGGTATTTGACCTCAGGACTATCATCACATACCTCTTTTGTTGTAGGCCAATTAAGCAATAGATGTAGATTTAAAGTAGGACTTAAAATGTTGGCTGCATTAATAGTGAAGCCAAATTGAAGAATAGCTCTTGGATCTAAAGCCAAAATAGATTGTCTGATTTTCTTGTAGACTTTGTGGGAATCTTTGCCTTTGTAAATATGTGAGACAGGGTGCATGTTCGTAATGAACTGTCACAAAAATCTCCCATTCTATGGGTGAACCTGCATAATTTTTTAGAAAGCTGTTTAAGACTGCTGGCTCGGGCCTTGCGCTGTAGCCTAGTGGCTAAAGTCCTCCCCGGGATCCCATATGGAAAATCAGTTCTAATCTTGACAGTCCGGCTTCCCATCCAGCCCCCTGCTTATCGCCTGGGAAGGCATTTGAGGATGGCCCAAAGCCTTGTGACCCTGTACCGCATGGGTGACCAGGAAGAGGTTCTGGCTTCCTGGCTTCAGATTGGCTCAGCTCCAGCCATTGTGGCCACTTGGGGAGTGAATCAGTGGATGGATGATCTCCCTCTTTGTCTCTCTTCCTCTTTATGTCTGACTTTCCAATAAAAACAAAATAAAATCTTTTTTAAAAAGAGAGGCTGCAGGCTCTTTGGAACAGGAAAGGATGGTATATTTAACATTTTATATAACAACTTATATAAAACAGTAGTCACTCTGATTTTTCTATTGAGTTAGCAAAGGTGTACAGATGGGAGGGGGCGGTCAGAACTTAATTGCCTGATTCAAAAAGTTTCACCCTAAGCATGTTGAATGGATGCATTCATGCCACTGCTGTGTCTGAGAAAGCCTGTTACATTCCTTGGTATTTTCTTTGGCAAGTTTTCATGTTTGTTCATACCTTCCACCTCCAAGGAAAAGAGAGAGAGAGAGAGAGAGAGTGTGTGTTAAAGATTTTTATTTTATTTTATTTGCAAAGTCAGATATACAGAAAGCAAGAGACAGAGAGGAAGATCATACGTCCACTAATTCACTCCACAAGTGGCTGCACCAGCCAGAACTGAGCCCATCCCAAGCCAGAAGCCAGGAGCATCTTCCAGGTCTCTCATGTGGGTGCAGGGTCCCAAGGCTTTGGGCCATCCTCAACTGCTTTCCGAGGTTACAAGCAGGGAGCTGGATGGGAATCAGGGCCGCTGGGATAGAACCGGCGCCCATATGGGATCCCTGCACGTTCAAGGCAAGGACTTTAGCTGCTAGGCTACAGCGCTGGATCCAAGATTTATTTTAGCTATGTAAAAGGAAGGCTTATCTGCTGGTTCACTCCCCAAGTGGCCACAACAGCCCAAGCTTGGTCAGACTGAAACCAGAAGCCCAAAACTCCATGTCTTTGATTCAAGACAAGGGCCCAAGTAATTGACCCCCTCTTGGCCCCGTTCTGAGGGACATAAAAAGGCACACAGTTCAGAGTGGAGCAACCAGGACTGGAACCGGTGCTCACATGAAATGCCTTGCTGTACCATGACACTGGCCCCTGTTGTGTTTTTGTGTGCTTTTAAGACATTTGGGAGTGACTGTTTAAAGTGCTTTCAGAAAGAGATTTTACACACCGTCACAGAAGGAAACACCGGATTCCTCACCAAATCAGTAGAAGAAAATGAAGATTGATTAGGAAAAAAGTAGATGTCAGGTTAAGTCAAATTATAGAAAATTACTCTAAAGCAAAAAGGCTACTAAGGGGCAGTTAATGATAGTAATTTTCCAGTGTTGTCTTAATTCACTAAGTATATTTTGAAGTATCCAAGGTAAAATCAACCCTGGTGTGAAGACCTTATTTATATGAATTTAAAGTGTTGGTTGAGTTACTGAGTTGTGATGCAACTTGTTAAGTCTGCTGCTTGGAACTCTTGCGCCCATATCAGAATACCTGGTCCAAGTCCCGGCTGCTCTGCTCCTAGTCCCTCTGCCTGCTGATTGGTCCTGAAGGAAGCACATGGTAGCTCAGAGGGTTGAGTCCCTGCCACCAGCATGGGAAACTGCAGCTGTCGGAGGCCTCAAACCAGGCTGGTTGGGAAGCAGAATAGCCAGGACTGGCATGCATGTGAAACACCAGTACTTAAATGGGGGGATTAGCCACTTGAGATACTGTGTCAAGCCCTCTATCTTGTTTGCTAGCTAACAAAATCCTCTTCAGACCAGTTCTCTAAGTAACCATTCTTCTGAATTTTTGTAACATTTGCTTCCTTATTCTCTGTGGTTTAATCATCCAAGCAGTAAAACTTAGTTTTTCCAGTTGTTCCTTTTTGGGCTCAACATGATGGGTTAGTGGCTAAATCCTTGCCTTGCATGTTCTGGGGTCCAATTATGGGCCCTGGTTCACGTCTCAGCTGCTCTACTTGCTGTCCAGCTCCTTGCTTGTGACTTGGGAAAGCAGTCGAGGACGGCCCAAAGCTCTTTAGTACCTGTGTGGGAGACCTAGAAGAAACTCCTGGCTCTGTTGAGAAGTGACCTGGTTCCTATTGAGCAATCATAAACTACCAGATTCTTTTTTTTTTTTAATCTTTTTTTATTATTATATTTTGACAATCTTTACATAGTGAATTAGGGTAAAAGGGTTCAAGAGCTACAGGAAAGTGGGTAAGACTATTATTTTTTCCATATTGTTTCCTTCATGTTTAAAGGGGGTATTAAGAAAGAAGGCCCACCTAATTCCTCACCCTCCCCAGGTCCCGGATGTAGGGTATGCTCTGAGGTTCTTGCTCAAGTGGTCTTGATATTTCAACAGTTATGAATCACTGCCAATCTTGACACTCCAAGCACTATGAGGTCTTTGAAAAATCCACTAGTTGACATAGTCCATCATAGCGTCTCCATTTGCCCAGTATTTCACTGCCAACATATAGCTGAGATGTTTGGTTGACCTGTTCTGTCTTCTCTCTTTTCTTGGTTAGGGTTCTGAGTCCAGCATTTTGATTGGGAGATCTCCAAAGAAACTTTGTCTGAGGTGTTCTCAAAATAGATTCTGGTATGTTCTAGCAAGTACAGGGCCTGGCACAGTGCATTGCCCCAATCAGCTGGTGGTTGTAATTGCTGGTTGGTTCTGTTGTCACTCCGGACTTCCACTGGAACCAATGGGTATTGCAGTTCAGCCTGGTGCTGCCCAGCACATACTCGACCCTCACCTAAACCAATGGGAGCTGCAGCCTAATTGGAGCAACTCAAAATAACCCCTACCAGGCCCGCCCCCTACCCTGGTTAGCCAGTATGTGTAGCAGTAGTCCAGTTTGTTCCACACCCCATTCCACCCCAGCCGCTGTCCTAGTTTTATGCCCTCCCTTGGAAGTGGTAACCCAAGAGGGAGGAGCCCACTATTTCCCTCCCAGGCCTCTCCCACTCCCAGATTATACACTTTCCAGGTAGTTCTGTGGTTTGACTTGACAGAACTAGCCCCCAGTGCCAGCTTCTTCCAGCTGATGCTGTGGCTAAGCCCGAACAACCCTCACCCACTCTAATTTTGTTTGCACCAGGAGGAATAATCAGTCCAGCCTGGCTTTACCCTGATGTAGTCCTCATGAGGCGTACAGGTGTTATAGCCCTGCTTAGTCTGGTCTGCCCCCTCCCAGCCCACGCTCTCCAGCGGGAGTAGCTGTCCAGCAAGGGAACCCTCCCTTATTCCCCTGCCGGCTCTGCCCCGTCCCTTCCTTGTTCTCATGCTTGCTGGTCTGGTGCTGCAGACTCACCAGGGAAGTTTCCCAAATTCCTCCACTTGATCCACTCCCAGACCCAGTTCTCATACATGCCTTTGGGTTTAGGCCAGTGCCCGGGGCAGCCTGGCTTTCCATTTGGCCTTGTATGAGCTGGTGAACGTTGCAGCCCGGCCCACCCCACGCCCTAATCAGGATGCACATTTGGGTGCTGCTGCCCTAACCAGTCCAGACTATTGGGAGTTCCTTTACCTGTGATTGATGGCAGGCTCCTTGGTCACACCTAACTTAGTCCATCACCACCCCAACTCTTGAGCTAACCAGTGGGGCTAGAATTTTCACTGGATGTGGCCCACACATCCCTCACAGAATTTACCCCTGGTTATGGTTCTTGAGTGCTAGTTAATGTAATGGCTTGCTTAATGTGACCCTTCTCCTGATCCATCATCATGTCAGGAAACATGATATAATTCTGCAGGGCAAGCACCAAGCCTTAGCTTTGCATGGACTGGTATTTGGTGGTCAGCATTGTTCAGTGATTACAAGTTTTACAAAGGAAGAGTTACTGCCAATGGGAATCTTTACGAATGCTTCGTGTCCTAGAAGCACAATGGGTTCAACCTGGAGCTAACTAAGCTGTGACTCAAAGAACCAAAACCCCAGAGCTCCCTGGCTGGGCGGCCAGCAGGCGGAGCCTGGCACCAAATGGCGCACTAGCTGCTCGGGGACAGCTCACCACGTGCATATGGTGGGTATCGTCTGGGATCCAGGCATGAGACGCCCCATCCTGAGACCCACCAAAATACCAGATTCTTAAGCTGGCTCCAGTGACAGGGTAAGAGTACCTTCCGTTGTCAGATTGGGAGAACTCCGGAATCTGCAGGATCTCCCCTACTTCCATGTTCATTGCTGGCCAGTATGAAAATCCTGCCTCCATACTTAGCTTTCAGTAATAACCTTCCTGGTCCACCTTCAAGTGTTAGGGAACCTTGTTGTAGCCTCTCAGGTTTAAACCTGATTAGGGTAAGATTAAAGACATGGTTTTTTTCTGCAGTGTTGGCTTGGAGTTAGCTGATGTCATCTGTAAGGTTTGCTTCCTAGTCCTTTGGCTGCAGAGTAAAAGTTGAGGGTTTTTTTGTTTGTTGGGTTGGTCGTTCACTTGGTTTGATCATCTGCCACACTCATTGGCTTTTCTGGGTTGCCAGCTTCTTAGACTCCAAGTCAGGTGGATATAGCAAAGAGAAAACTCTGGCAACTCCTTAATGTATCATCCTTTGGGTCCCAAAGCTCGTAAGTTATATGCCTTCACTCTGCCCCTCAGAGCCCTCCTGTATGTGCTCCATATAATGCTCAAGGTCTTAATAGGCAAAAAATACATGTACTCTGTTTTCCTGGATGCATAAGCTTCAAGTTTACGTTTTTAAAAAAGATTTTAGGAGACAATTATTTCCCAGACTTCATTGTTTTAGCAGTTAAAATTATGGTCAAAAGGTGTTCAGAGGAACACATGATTTTCCCAAAGGACCAATGTCAAGATCAAAAAGAAACATTGTAGTTATATCCCAGTATTTGTAATACCAGTATGTAGAAATGAACACTGTCAACCTCTTCGATATAATCTGGCTATTTTCACACACTGCTTATATTTGTCACCATAAAGGATACCTTGGGCTTGATCATACTTCCTGTACCTAATTCTTATTCATTGTAATGCAATCCATCTCTTAATCTGACCTTTTGGGGCTGGCATTGTGTCAACTGCAGCTTGAGCTGTCACCTGCAATGCTAGCAGGTGTTGGTTGAGTCCTAGCCCCTCTGCTTCTGATCCAGCTCCCTTCTGATGCTCCTAGGAAGGCAGCAAAAGATGATCCAAGTGCTTGGACTGCTGACAGAAATCTTTAGTTTTTTATTTAATTAACATTATTTATTTTTTTATTATTATTATTTTTTATTGGAAAGGCAGATATACAGAGAGGAGAGACAGAGAGGAAGATCTTCCGTCCCATGATTCACTCCCCAAGTGAGCGCAACGGCCCGATGCTCTGCCGATCCGAAGCCAGGAGCCTCTTCTGGGTCTCCCATGCGGGTGCAGGGTCCCAAGGCTTTGGGCCGTCCTCGACTGCTTTCCAGGCCACAGGCAGGGAGCTGGAAGGGAAGCGGGGCTGCCGGGATAGAACCGGCGCCCATATGGGATCCCAGGCGTGCAAGGCGAGGACCTTAAGCACTGCGCCACTGCGCCAGGCCCGACATTATTTATTTTTGAAAATTGAACTTCTTTTCCTTCTGTCCCCAACTCTTCAAAGAATAACCTTTTCAGAGTGTTTTTTGCAATTCACAGTCCTCTGAAATTTTCTGTGCTTAAAAAAAAAAAAAAGAAATTTACTGTGCTTGATCCCATCCAAAACTCCCACCAAATGGAAAATCGTGTTCTAAAGGCTCTGAACTGTGGTGAGAGTTGGGTTTTTTGGAATTGATACTGAAAGAGGCAGATTTGTGCCCTTCCCCTAGGTAGTAGCTAGAAGAATTAAAAAAGATGTGGGGTCCACTGCAGTAGCCTAGTGGCTAAAATCCTCGCCATGCATGCCATGGAATCCCATAGGGGCGTCGGTTCATGTCGTAGTGGCCCCACTTCCCATCCAGCTCCCTGCTTGTGGCCTCAGAAAGCAGTTGGGGATGGCCCAGAGTCTTGGAACCCAACACTTGTGGGAGACCCAAAGGAGGCTCCGGGCTCCTGACTTCGGATTGGCTCAGCTCCACCCATCACGGCCATTTGGGGAGTGAATCAGTGGATGGAACATCTTCCTTTCTGTCTCTCCTCCTCTCTGTATATCTGACTTTCCAATAAAAATAAATAAATCTTTTTAAAAAAAAAAAGATGTGGCAACTTGAAAGACAGTGGAATAACTAGTTAAGAGACTGGTCTGGCAACAGAGAAAAAGGTGAGATTGTGGAGAATATGTATCTGTGACAAAGGGAAGACAGACTGTTTCAAGTGAAACATCTGTGAAAATCATAGGATTTGCATCCTGAAGGTACTTCCTCTCTTGGGCCATCTTTAGTTTCCTTTTTTTAATTTTTAATTTTATTTTTTTGGTATTGCTTATATGGTTGAGAGGGATGTGGACCTTTGATTAAGGTAGTGAGGATTGAAGTACAGGGGAAGGTAAGTAGGACAAATGCTTCAGGTTTTTATTTGGTTTTGTTTTTCCTTTCTTCTCCTGTTTCCACAGAAGGGGAAGGGCCTGCTTCCTGCCGTCAAACCACATCAGTACCCAGGGATGGGGGGCATGGTCATTCAGTGGTGCCCTGGAGACCCCAGTGCTGGGAAGAATGTTCCAGAGGAGTTATTTGTGTGGTCTTGATAGTGCTGAGACATGATTGGCTTCCTTACACCAGTACTGAGAAAACGCAAGGCGTATTGGCTGATCAAGTCCACCTAAGTGCTTCCACAGAGCCATACTTGGCTACAATGCTTGGCAAGCAGAGTTGTCCACCCTGTTCTGCTTTCCACCCTCTGATGAGGCACTTGACATCCTCTGCTGGCCTACGTGATCTGGTTGTCATGTGTACATCTGAGCATGCTGTCCACTGCACAGGCATCAGCAGCTGAAGAGGGCCATTCCAGACACATGTACTCCAAGGTTGGACCATTATATATTGCGATTTTCCCTGTGGCCAGGTTTTGAGTCCAGTGATCTACCTGGGGAGCCCTCCCAAGAAACTTCTCGTAGGGTAACTTCAGACTTGACTCTTGTGTGCACCAGCCAGTGCAGGGTCAGGTTCAGTCCATCACCTGCACCAGCCAATGCACATACCAGTGAATGCAACTACCTGGTCAGTTCTGCCCCAGTCCTATCTCTCATGTGAACCAATGGGTGCTATGGCTTTGTCCAGCCCAGCCTGCCGTAGGCCTGGTCCTCACACAAACCAGCAGGAGCCTCAGCCTAGTCTGGGTGACCCCCAGCAACCCCCACCAAGTCTGATCCCCAACTCTGATCTTTGCAGGTCCTGGCATATGTTGTGGCCTGGCCTTTCCCATCTGGCTCCCATGTACACCTAAAGGTGCTTCAGCTTAGCTCAGTCTGACATGTCCCCAACCCTGGCTCTTGTGCTCACCAGCTAGAGCTGCAACCTAGCAGGGAAGTACCTGTAGTTACCCTAGGCACCAGCTTGGCCCACACCCCCCCCCCGACCTCTGTCCCTCATGTGAATTAGTGGGTGTTTCCTGGCCTGGCCTGCACCCCATCCTGGCTCTTACTCATGCCAGCCTATGAGATGTTCTGGCACAGATTATGTGTTTGCCAGAGGGTGCTACAGTCCAGCCTGATAAGACTTTCATTGAGTCCCAGTAGTTCCCAGCTGGTACTGTGGCTTAACCTGTCCAACTTGCACCATTTTTGGTTCTTGTGTGCACCAGCAGGTGCTGCAGACCTGCCTGGACTCCACTCCTAGTCCCAGCTCTCACGCTCACCAGTGGAAGCAGCAGCCTAACAGGGGAGTTCCTGTAGTTCTGCTAGTAGGCCTGTTCCCAGCCCTGGCTCTTGCACATGATGGTGACTACTGTGGCCCAGTCTGGCACGGTCCACCTCCAGTCTTGGCATTTTCTGGTAGGTGCTTCAGACTGGCTCACCCTGGCCCACCCTAAGTCCCAGATTGTCATTGGCTTTGCAGCACCCAGCCCAGCTTGGCCCCCCCCCCCCCCAGCTCTGTCCCTCATGTGAATTAGTGGGTGTTGCCTGGCCTGGCCTGCACCCCATCCTGGCTCTTACTCATGCCAGCCTATGAGATGTTCTGGCACAGACAAGCCCACCCCCAGACATATGCTGACCGGTACCATAGTCCTACCTGGACTGGTCTGCCCCCAGCCCCTGCCCTTTAGCTCCCCAGCAGGAGCTGCAGCCTAGGAAGGGAGTTCCCCAAGTTCCCGTGCCAGGCCTGCCTCCCATCCCTGGATCTCAAATGTGCTGGCATGTGCCACAGCATAGCTGGCGATGGTCTGCCCTCAATCTCGGACTTTGCATGTGCCTGGTTGGTGCTGCAGCCTGACCCAGCCTGGCCTCCTCCCAGCCAGCCTCAGCTCCCACAAGTGTCATGTGAGTTCATAGTCCATCCCAGCTCAGCCCATTACCACTCTCAGCTGTCATGCAAACCAGTAAGTGCTGCATTTCAGAGGCAAGCCCACAAATCCCCTATAGAATCTGTTCCTAGATCCAGTTCTTTAACACTCCAGTGGGTGCTGTGGCCTAGCCCAGCCAGGCATTCCCCCAGCCCCAGTTTTTGTGTGTACTAGCAGGTAGCGGATAGTGCTACTCAGTTTATCCTAGTCTCCCATATGGGTGGATACCCTGTAATATCCCCCTCCCTATCCTACCTGAGAGTACAGTGACCCATTCTGTGTAAGCTCACCACGTGCCTGTCAGACATGGCTGTCATTGGCCCCCACTCTGGCGCATCCCAGTACCCCCTTCTCTGGGCAACCTACATTCCCCTGCATATCTTTTTAAAAATAAATGGACTATGCTGGCACACTATTACAGTTAACACAGATTTGGCATTAACCAGGCTCAGAATGCCCGCCAACTGTTGGCTGCTTTCCTGCCAGCAGTGTAACATTTCCTAGGTACAGGCAACTTAGGCAGTTGACTACTGCTGGGTTCTTTAGTTTTATTCAAGGAGAAACTAACTGATTTTGGTAATCAAAATACAGTCACTCTACTCTAGTAGCCTGTATTTTCCAGTGTGGTTCTACTTTTTTTTTTTAATCAGTTTTATTCCTGTGGAATTTTAAGAACACAATTTAAATTTAGCAAACGTGAGGGCTGGTGTTGTGTTGCAGTAAGCTGGTTAAGCTGCCACTTGGGATGCTGGTATTCCATATCAGAGTGTCAGTTTGAGTCCTGGCTGCTCTGCTTCTTAACCAGTTTCCTGCTAATGTGTCTAGGAAGACAGTGGAAGATGACGACCCAAATACTTGGGCCCTTGCCACCCATTTGGGAAACCCATATGAAGTTCCTGGCTCCTTGCTCTGGTCTTGCCAAGTCCCATGATTGTGGCCATTTGAGTAAATCATCAGATGGAAGATCTCACTCTCTTCCTCCCTACCTCCATAAACACTCCACACAGTTCAAATAAATAGACCTGAAGAAATTAGTAAAATTCATATTCAGATAACCACTTAATAATCACAGAATAATCACAGATAATCACAGAACACTTCCGTTATCCCCAAACGATCTTTTGTATTCCTTCCCGGTTAATCTTCTCACAGCAAACATCTCTGTGTTATGATAGATGCGTTTGCCTTATCTAAAATTTTGTGTGAATGGAGTTTTGCAACTTTGGCAATATTATGTCTAGCATTTGTTTCACTCACTATAAGGTTTGCGATTCATCTTTGTCATGTGTGTCAGTGGTTTACTTTATGGCTATACCACCATTTGCTCACCTGCTGTTGAACATTTGAGTTCTCAGTTTGGGGCTGTTATTAGTAAATTGTATACAAATCTTGAAATGAACATATGCTCTCATTGAGTGGCTATGTGATTTCATTTTTTTTTCTTGAATGGCCTAATTGAATCTTTGGATGACTATATGCTTATGGAAAAACATAAATTTTTGCTGAAACATCTATACTGTTTATGTTCTTATCAACAGTGCTTGGGAGTTCTTTTGTTCTGCATACTCAACAATAATTGATATATGACTTTTAGTGTTAATTATTCTTGCTGGTATGAAGCCTGGCTCCTTCAGTCTGGTACATCCTTGTCCTTTCTGGCCATCTGAAAAATGAATGAAAAATGCTCTCTCTCTATCTTTCTGTAACCTTGACTTTCAGATAAATAAATGAAAAGACTACGCATGGATTTCAAAAGCAGTATGCACCTAAATAACTTTTTCTTTCCAAGTTTCCATGAAATTTTTAAATACTCTTGTCATTTCTTGCCAACAGAATGTATGGCATTCCTTGTTTTTCTTGTGATGTTAATTTGTATCTTCCTTTGTCTTGTTTTTTCTCTTGATCAATCCTTAAGTTTCATCAGTTTTATCAGTATTTTCAGAAACATTTGAGCCACTGATTTTCTCTTGCTTTTGTGTTTCCTTGCTTTTTGCTCTTAATGTTTTTATGATTTCATTCTCTCTTATAAGTTAGGCTAAATTAAGTTTTATTAACTTCTTATGCTTAATTAGTTTTTACACTGTTCTTTTCTAGTAAAACCATTTTAAAACCTGTAAACTTATAGTTGCCTTTCATGCATCCTCCACATTTTTCAATTGTTTTTTGTTGTTGTTCAGCCAGTTCAAATTATTTTCTGACTTGTCTTTATTAATCAGTATGTTTCCTCAAAGAGCATTTTTTAAATTTTCAAATGTTTGGGGCTTTAGGATGTCTTTCATTTACTGATTTCTGTGAATAATTATATTATGATCAGAAAGCATGCTTTATGTGAAACTTCCTTACAAATTTTGGTCTTGTTTTATCAGCCAAGCATTTATAGGGTGTTTATTGTTGGTAACATGTTCTGTAAATGTTAGGCAGGTCATTTCAGTTAGTGGTTTTTCATGTCTGGATACTTTTATTTTCTTTTTAGGCTTCATTAGTTAGCAAAAAAACCGTTGGGGTTCTGATGCACAGTCAAGTTCCTGGAGTGGCTGGTTTCAAACTGGTACAGCTCTGACTACTGCGAGCATTTTGGGAAGTGAACCAGTAGATGGAAATAACCTCAATCTCTCCCTCTCTGTCTCCTGTCTATCCTCTTTGTCTCTGATTCTTTGCCTTTCAAATAATTTTTTTTTCTTTTTTAAAGATTAATTTATGTTTTTATTGGAAAGGCAGATACACAGAGAGGAGGAGAGAGAGGATCTTTTGTCTGATGGTTCACTCCTCAAGTGACCGCAATGGCCAGAGCTGAGCCAATCTGAAGCCAGGAGCCATGAGTTTCTTCCAGATCTTCCCCGCGGATGCAGGGTCCCAAGGCTTTGGGTCGTCCTCGACTGCTTTACCAGGCCACAAGCAGGATGGAAAGCAGGGTTGCCAAGATTAGAACCAACGCCCATATGGGATCCGGGCATGATCAAGAAGAGGACTTTAGCCGCTACGCTATCATGCCAGCCCCTCAAACAAATTTTTAAAATATTTTAAAGACTTTTAACTTAATAAAATTGACATTTCATTAAAACATGCCATCTTTGTTCTGTAACTTCATTTACCTCTTGATATGGACCTACATTTATAAGTTCTTTGCTTAGTAAAGCACAGCAAAAGAGCAATTGTTTCTTCAAAGCAGAAATAGTTTTAGTTTCTTGCAGAGTTTTAGTCACACAATGATATGGGACTTGAAGGTGCCTCCACCAGATGCGTGATTTGTGTATATATGAATGTTTCCTTGTGGGGAAAATGTGGCTCATGTTTTTAACAATCTGGTGTTCAGCCTTTTCTTCTCCAGAATGTTTGCTAGGTTAGTTGTGACTCTGAGGAGGAATCCTGCAGTGCCTTTTCTCTCTGGTATTCTGGAATCCAGTCTGGCCTAACTAAAACACTGCTGTCAAAGTTAGAACTCTCTGATTAAGGACTTGGTTGCATAGAACTAACCACTTAACCTTTTGTAATTCTTTAGGCTAGAAGTATCTTTCATTTGTTACATTATTAAAAAGTTTTATGAATAAAGATATACTCGTGCCAAGTCATCACATAACTTGAACAGTGGTTTCCTTTACAGTTAAAGCACTGATTTTTCTTTATCACTCCACAGTACCTTCTCCAGGCAAATTTCGCTCCCCTGCAGCACCGTCTCCTTTGGCTCTTCGGCAGCCAGTGAAAGCATTTAGTAACCATGGCATTGGCTCTCCTGGTAGCCAAGAAACAGCACAGCTCACACAAACCACCTCCTCACCTGGGCCTCCCATGCATCAGAACCCAGGTCCAGCAAACCCTCCCAGCAATATCAACAGTGCTACTCTAACCAGACCTGCAGGAACGACTGCAATGAGAAGTGGCTTGCCCAGACCCAGTGCCCCTTCTGCGGGGGGTATACCAGTGCCTCGCAGCAAACTTGCACAACCTGTTCGCAGGTAAGTGGGAAGCTCAGAAGTGTACACAAGTGGGTGGAGTGGAGGTAGTCTCATTTCTGCATTTGATAGTGAACATAGAGTCGTGGTGGTGTTCCACTTGAGTCTCAGTTCAATTTGAAGAAACTTCTTCCTTTATATTCTTATTTGGAATAGTATACCAACTTGATTCAAACTGCATTTGTTTGGATGCCTTAATGATTAAGCTTCTCAGAAGATCCTAGAAAAGATTGTTAGCATCACTTAGGTTGTGATGATTGTTCATTTTAATATAATTTTCAGTAAAGCACATCTGAACTCAAAATGTTTACTTGCCTGAGAACTGCATTTTGTCCCAAAAGGAATTAAACTGAATTACATGAACTCCTCAATTCTAAAATCAGTGATTTAAATCTGCAGACTTATTAGTAGAGTACAACGGTTGCTGAATAACTTATTCTTACCTAATTAGTCTTCACTATAACATTAAATATTCCTATTTTTCAGGGAATATTGAAATTTTATGAGGTTAAATACTTTGACTAAGCCGTACTTAAGACCCTCAGTTCCGAGTCTTTTTAGACACTGTCCCGTGCTGCCTCTAGTGATTGTGGCAGTCAGCTCCATATGATCACATTCATCATTCTGCCACTCAGATAAGTCAGTTATCCACGTTGTCAAAAACTGTGACATTCTTTTCCTTATTTTTAATCTAGTGGTTTTATTAAGAAAGATAAGAGACATCCTATAGTGCCCAGTGAAACCTGAAAGTCGTCAGAAGGTTATGCTGATGGTCTCAGTGGCGCCCTGACCCAGCCTTCGATCAGGATGCCGCTCAGAAATAAATACTGTAAAATTCTGTTGATGGTATTTTGTAAAGACAAGCAAGTAACATAAAATTGCTCTATTTCAGATCCTTGCCAGCTCCTAAAACCTACGGTAGCATGAAAGATGACAGCTGGAAAGATGGTTGCTACTGACCAGCAAAGACAAGAATGCAGAGTTCTCAACTTCATGGATCCCCCTTCTTCCAGGCTGAAAAGCAGCTTTTACATGCAGACTGTTCAGATGAGACTCTTGGGATTTATGAAATCCTAACCCTCTGTCTTAACTAGCACAAACTGACAGAGATGACCAAGCAGCACTTTAATGACGCTTAACATCAGATGTGTTTGGTAATCATACAATCACTCTCCATGAAATCACTTTTAGTTTTATTTAATAGGAACTAAGCTGATTTTTAGGTAATTGACGGAGGCGATATCTGGGCAAATACCTAATGGATGCCAAAGAGAAATGCCCATTTTCAAATGAGAAAGTACTTTTGTGTGCAGGAAAATGGTGGAGTCAGGCTATCCAAAACTTCACATTCAACCTAATTTACTGTATAAATAGCATCAATAAATATTATGTTAATGAGAACTAACATTCTTTCTAATTATCTGAAGTGTTTCACAGTACTTGAGGAAAATTATAGATCAAGATTGGGGGGATGAGAGGAAGAAACCTGTGCTGGAGATTTAAAACATGATATCTAAATTTGAGAGAGTTCATTTGTTTTTTTGCAGAATCATTTAGTCTTGAGTTTTGGACATAGCTCACCTATCATCGCCACCAGATAGTATTATGGTATGCATCCATCATGTTACGGTGATACATCAGACTTATATGTGTTTGTTGATTGCCAAAAGGGCTTAGTATCAGTTGTACAATCTTTCCAACCTGTATGTTCCTGGCTCAGGAAAGATGGCCTTTGCTGTTGAAGCCAGCTTCTTCATATGCTGTTACCTGTTAGAGAACAAAGAGATCTGTGTCTTTCAGCAGGTTTCCTTGAGGGAAAGAGCAAGTAGTAGTGTGTATCTTTATTACTGTTAACAGCAACACCTCAGTGCTTAGAACCTGGAACAGACCTGACGGTGAGAGAGAGGGGGAAAAATCTATGCACTTAACCCACAAAATCTCTGGTGATGACAGTTGTATTATTGCTATGAAATGGCATAACGGTTTATTATGTGTAGGAAAACATAGCCTGCTAAATCCTACTTACTTTGGTCCACTCTAAACTGAGTAACTTTATAAAATATTTTCTGAAAATACTGTCCCTTTTGACTTAGAGTCTGCCTTATATCAATTTTTGCATTTTTACTACATACAACTCTAACCTGTTAAATACTTGCTCAATGTAATGGCTCTTACATTTGTCCTTGAAATTACCTGTTTTGGTTTTATCAGACTATTACCAGATGAAAACTTCTTTTGTAGCAGGCTTCTTATTTTTGATAGCGAGATCTGTTTTTAAATTCTTAATTTAAACAAGGTCTAAAATGCTGACAGTTGATTTCATGCAAAAGATTGTGGAGATTTGAACATAAATTGATTTCTTGTTAATCAAAGACATTGTGTAAGTTGGCAAAAGATATTGAGAAAAAGAATTGGGAAGGCTTGATGTTCAGGTTAATAAAATTTAAACTAATAGCCCCATTGTGCTGTGACTGAAGCCGTGGGAGTTTTCGTGGTAGTAGGGAGTCGTGCAGTCAGGGCAAGCCGCCGGCCACAGCAGCTGGCAGCAGCACTCTATGTTTTGGTGTATAATGCAAGAAGGAAGTTGTAGCCTTGAATCCGAGAGCAATGGGGTAGTAGGGAAAGGATGGTGCCAGAATTCTACATGACGAGGAACTAAAAGCTATTGCTTTTCAGAGGAAGATAAAAACATCTGCTTTGGGTGGGGTATCTCATGTAAATCTAAGTAATAAGAGAAAGAACTAGCTACTGTCTCTTCTTAAAACCACATATACTCAAAAAAACAGGTCTCAGTTTTCAGTGCAACATTTTAAAAATATATATATATGCTGCAATCTAATAATTTAAAGGAATTTTAGCTATTCTGAAACACTCATTGCTTTTTTAAGTTAGATAATCAATTTCAAAAGGAATATTCAGGTTATTTAACTTTGTTTTTAATGGCTGCATCAGAAAAAATGTCTATTTTTTTTTAATTAAAATATTTCATCACTTGTTAAAAACATATTTTGCATCTGGGTTTGGTAAAGTATTATTTTATCTGCTGTGTACTACCACAGACTATTGGCTTTTAGTTTCCTAAAGAGAAAAATGGCCTTTTTACTAGAAAGCCTTTGTGTGTTGCCAGTTTTTCTGTTTGGGAAAATCTAAGGATTTACTGTGGTTAGTGTTACAGAAGAAATGTGGATTTGATAAACTAGTGCCTATGATTTTAACTTATGTTTGATATATAGTAGTAAGGGTTTTATGAATGTTGATTATTTTGTGCCAACAGCCCAGAATTGTCACTTATATGTAAGCAGAAAGCTGTGAACTCTGCTTCCAAAGTTATTTAATTTTCTCAGTGTTTGAATGTTATTTTTTGTAAGTGTGTTAATAAAAGTGTAAAGAATTGGAAAAAAATATAAATATTCTTAACTCAAGCATTTGCTGGATCATTTTTCTACAAAACTTGTTTGTATAATATAAAACACTCTCTGAAGAGTTGACTTTTTTCAGTTTTCATACCCTGGAAATCACATTTTGTAAACTGGGGACCATTCATAATTGTGTCAGATGCTTTTTAAAATTATCTCAATACATCACTTTTTATAAAAAAAAAAAAAAAAAGTTTTTTTGAAAGAGAATTAGATACATACATGGCCCCAGATGTTTGTATAACTCTAGAATGATCTAGACTATGTATGTTTAAATTAACTTTTTATTGAATGTACAGGTGTCCATATTTGACATTACGCATGGTCTTTATAGATCATATGAAGTTGATTCACAAACATTTCGATAGCTGAACTTGTATATGTGGTTGCCTCCTTAATAAACAGCCTGACCATAATGTTTATTATTAAATTTACATTTGTTTTTTGAAGTGTTTTATTAATTTCTTTGTTTTCCCCAGTTGCCTATACTTGCTTTGAATAAACTGCTTGGTTTGTTGTTTGAACACACAAACCCAAATCCTATGGTGCTTTCAGACTTAACTTGGACTGTAGCATTCTGTATTCTCTCTGTCCTTGTTTAATATCTGGATTATTTAAATGTATAGCTTACTCCAAATTAGTTTGTTCTGGGAAACTGTTTACTTTCTGTGAATTGATACTAGTTAGGAAAAAGCTTGCATATGTCAAAGCAGTAAAAGGTCCTTATTATAAGAATTCCCAAAAGGAAATTCTGCAGGTGGGGAAAATGAGTGCATTTTCAAACCAATATCCTTACCTGAAAGTGATAAGTGTGTGGAGTGATGGATATACTAATTACTGTGGTTTAGTCATTACACAATACACAAATAAGGTGAAATATCGCGTGATATCTCATCAACAGATGTAATTATCACATGTCGATTAAAACTTAAAATCTGATTGCACAAAAGCAAGGGGAAAAATCTTTATTTCTCCTGGCTTTGAAAGTAATAGGCTGATTGAAAAGGGCATTAAGTACAAAGGTGACAAGTGTGAAATGGCTCTATTCAGAAACCAGTGCTGATGAGCTGATGTGCCAGTGTAACACGGCTGTAACATCCTCAGTGGAAGGGTAGGAAATGTTTTAGGATGCAAGAATGTTCTCCACTTGCATCACGGATGGAGTTTGCTTTTGCACATGTCTTTCCTGATTGCAGATGCTCCTTGAAAGCGTCATAGAGTTTTTTGCCATTATACCATCCATTGCCTTTTTTTATTAAAAAAAAAAAATGCCTATTGCAGAAATTAGAAATACAACAAATCACAAAGAAGAAAAAGCACTTAATTCCATAGGTAATTGACCTCAATTTTGATAATTCTGTTTTTTTCTTACAAAATTGAAATCACACTCTTGCCTGTAATAACTTTTCCCAATTCTGAAGTCACCAGTGACTGCCATTGATTTAGATGGGTGAGGAAACTAAAGTAGAAAGCATCAGTTCCAAAACTCTACCAGGCCTGTGTTATCATATACATTTTTTTTTCTTTAAGATGTGTTTATTTATTTAATAGAGTTAAACAGGGAGAGACAGGGATCACTTCATATGCTAGTTCACTCCCCAAGGGGCCACAATGGCCAGGACAGCTGGGCCAAAGCCAGGAGCTGCTTCTGACACATGGATGGTAGAGCCCCAAATACTTGAGCCATCTTCTGCTTTTCCCAGACCGTTAGAGGGAGGTGGAGCAGAAGTGCAGCAGCTGCGACACAAACACACCAACGCGGAAAGTGTCAGAGGTCCCATCACAGCACAATGTCAGACCCTAGAATTCCTTATCCACCACACATGCCATCACAGCCTGCCAAGCCCTAAATTGACATTGAATTCACAGCCAGTTTTGAGACAGTACCTTTAAGGAAGCAATAGGTACACAAAGATTCAAGTTTTTCAACCTTGGAATCATCTGTAGGATTGTTAAAACACTAATTTGTGTTCTCTCGAGTGTTGAAAAATCAAGCTCTCATGCCAAGTCCAATATTTGTAGGAGTAGTGCTCCCCAGAACTGGTGAGAATGACTCCTGGATTAATGGTAGCTGGAGACTGGGTCAGTTAGCCCCTGTGAAACCATGTAAGTAGGTGAAGTGTTCCCTGGAGTGGGGCCATGCCCACAAAGTGGACCAAGTTCTAGGCAAACCAGATACACCTGGGCTCTGACCACTTCCCTGTACACTGCACTCTACAGAGCCCTCAGCGGTCCCTTTGAAATGTTCTCTTTCCTCAGTCTTCCTCACAAATTGCCCATGGATTGCCTTTTACTCAACCAGGAGGCGAAAGTGCGCTGTTCCTGGGTTCCTTTTGCCACACCCCCTGCTCCCTCACACTCCATTCCCAAATAGCCGTTGAGTAGGTCCCTCTGCTGCTTCCGTGTTTGCTCAAATGTCACCCCATTTTGTAAACATTATATCCCCACTCTACCCAGTTCCAACTTTTTTCTTAAGCCAAATTCTTTTTCATAGCCCCTACTGCCTTCTAGCATTCCATAAAATCAGCTCACCACTGGGCCTACCTTTACCTTCTTCCTCTGTTCCTATGTTGGCTGGCACTTGTGCACACACAGTCTAAACTTCACAGGAGCAGAGATTATTCATTTATCAACAGATCACAAGTGCCTGAAATAGTACCTGACCCGTGGTAGGCATCCAAATTTTGTGGTTTCTTGTGAATATTTTTTTACTGTGTGGTTTTTAGAATTTTGTTTGAAAGATACAGAAATAGAAACAGATCTTCTCCCCACTGGTTCAGTCCCCAAATACTATGGTCCAGGCTGAAGTCAGGAGCCCGGAACTCCATCTGGGTATCCCACATGGATGGCAGGGGCACAGCCATCAACAGCTGCTGCTCCATGGTACATGTTAACAGGAAGCTGGAATCAGACGCAGGCCTGGGACTTAAACTCAGGCTGTGCAATATGGGATGTGGGTGTGCCAAGTTATGTCTTAACTGCTGTACCAAATGCTCACCCCCGCCCCCCGCCCCCTGCCCCCCGCTGTATTCGTTGAATGAAAGCAGCTGCTGGTAGAAATCTCTTTAAACAGCAACTTACAGGGTCTGGCTTTGAGGCATAGTAGGTTAAGCCTCTGCCTGTGGTGCAAGCATCCTACACAGGCACCAGTTCATCACCCAGCTGATCTGCTTCTGATCTAACTCCCTGCTAACATGCCTGGGAAAGCAGAAGAAAATTGTGCAAGTGCTTGGGTCCCTGCACCCATATAGGAGACCCGAAAGCTCCCGGCTCCTGGCTTTGCGCTGGTCCAGTACTGGCCATTGTGGCCGTCTGGACAGTGAACAGATAGGACAGTCACTCTGTCTCTGTCTGATGAACTGCCTTTCAGATAATAAATAAGTCTTTAAAAAATAAAGCAGAGGTTGGCATAATGAGTTAAACCACTCTAACTCTGCTTTTAGAAATAAATTTAGTTTTTAAAACAACAACTTAATTCTTAATAAAACTCGAAATCACTGGGTCTAGATATCCCCACCAAAAAATTGGTCTTGCAGATACTGTGTAGATAAGAATACAAGAATATATATTATGGTGTTATTTGTGGCCAAGCTTCAACTTCAATTTCCATCACCAGAACGTGGATTAAGTTATAATATTCGTTGGACTTGTAGACATCCACTAGGAAGATCAAGATAAAACAGCTGTGTATAAAGACGCCCAAGGTGTAAAAGGTAAAAGTATTACAGCACAATTGAGACACCACTGTCTTTTCCAAATATCAAATTTTGAAAAATGAATTTAAATTCAAACATTAATTCTCAACAAAAAATATAGGTGTTCATGTATGTATTTATTTCAAAAGAGACCAAGACACATTTGCCATCCAATTACTCATTTTCCAAAAACCCACCACAGATGGGGCGGAGCCAAAGGCAAGGAGCCAGGAACTCCATCCAGGTCACCCACAGCAGGGACCCACGCGCTGCAAGCATGACCTGCTACCTCCCGAGGTGAGAAGCTGGATCAGAACATGCACTGGAACTCAGACCAGGTACTCTGAGATGAGGATATGGGCAGCCCAAGCCATGGCTCACCCGTAAGCCCATGCCCATGCCAGTACATCTGTGGAGATTTTAAGTCTAAATAAGGTGCCCAACAATGTCATTAGTGGAATAAAGGGGCTGTGTGTCTGCTTAGTTTGCAATGACTGCCTCTGGAGAATAGCAAGGAAACTGTTAATACCAGTGGAGAGGAGGGTGAGATTAGAGTGACGACACTGCCTCTTACTGGAGCGGTTTCCACCGATCGCTTGAAATCTTTGCCATATGCATGTAGACAACCACTGCTCCTTCCAAGAGCCAGACAACTGTTGCTCTGCACTTCCCCAGAAACCCCTAGCTGACCAAGGGAGGCAGGCAGCAGGTACCCGGTGGGGCATACTCTGTTTTATCCTCAGCATCACCATCTTATGTGTATGTATTTGGGTCACAGGGAGCATTTGTTGAATTTGACCTTAATGTTATGCTCTGGTTTTTATCAAGGGTGTTGTGAAGAACAAAAGCTGCTCTGCCTTGGGTATAAATGTGTCAAGAGAGGTGGGTATCATGGGGTGGTGGGCCAAGTAGCTGTTTGGGACCTCTGCATTCCACACAAAGTGCCTGAGATCTTTTCCCACCTCCACTTCCAGCCCAGTTTCCTGCTAATGTGCCTGGTAAGCAGCAGAGGATGGCCCAAGCACTTGGGTTTTGAGCCTAAGCATGGGAGGTCCAGATGGAGCTCCTGGAGCCTGGCTGCAGTCTGTTCCTAGAAGACAGAGGATGTTCTCCCTCTCTTTGTCTTTCTTTCAAATTAGTCTTTAAAACCCTTGCAGAGCCGCCTTATGTAGATCAACACCTCCCACAGTCTCATATGAAACCTATGTATTTCATTAATTTTGTATTTTGTACCTCACCCAGGTCATTTAAGTCTATACATTATTTGCAATTGCAGCAACCGAATTTCCTTTTAGAGCCTGTTTAGTGGCAAGAACAATGTGAGGGGGCGGGCTCACAGAAAGAATTTGTAATTAGAAAAACACGATGAGCCCTTCTTAGGTCTTTTGCTGCTACTTCCTTCCAAGAACCCCGATCGTTTCCCATTTTATTATTTAAACAACATCTTAGAAAGAATATGAACATCCATGACGAATCTGCTTTTTTCTAAATATCAAATTCTATCTGCATTCTTCTGCAAGCGGATGCTTCACGTGCTATTACCAACTCTAAACACTAGGGGGAGATGTTGCTCTCTTGAAGAGTTAAATCCCAATTCTTTCAGTGCATCGTTGGAGATTCTCATGGAATAAATGAGAAGACTGAATGTGGTGGTGTCTTCGGCGGGAGCCTAGGAAAGAAAAAGGGAATTAGGTAAAAAGTAAGGAAATTTAAGGAAGTGCGGACTTGTAGTTGATAAAAAATGTAACAACATTGCTTTGATAACTGATAAATATGAAGGAGTTTTTCTTTCTTTTTTTTTTTTTACCGTTCATGGAAAAAGGACTTAAATGCTAAGTCGTATATTCTGGTTTAGAAGGTTTTACATAATATCCATTTCCATGAATTTTTTTGAAGCCCTCTCCTCTACTACACTAATGTAAAATGTTTGCGATGGGGGTAACTAGAAGTAGGATAAATAGAAACTCTCTGTGCTTAGTATGTTTGATTTTTATTCTAAATAAGAGGCTACCTAGGAATTAAACTTTAGGGACAGACATTTGCCTCAGCAGTTAAGACCCCCACGTGGGACCCTTGTGTCCCAAGAGTGACTGGGTACCAGTTCCAGCTTCCTGCTAATGCGCACCCTGGGAGGCATCAGGCAGGGCTGAGGGCTGGCACCTGCGCGAGCTGGCGCGAGATCCCACCTGCAGCTCTGGCTGTGGCAGGAGCGTCCACTCAAGGAGAGATGCTGCAAAGGGAGATTCTCGGAAATAACAAAAATAAATTTCAAACATTTTTTTAAAAACCAGAATGTAATTTTTATTCTATGTCTTCCTGGCGCCGGGACAACTGGTTTGAAAGAATATGTAGGACAATATTGGAGAGCAGGGCTCTGCTCCGTGAGCTATAGAATTGGATGCATGGGACTAATGTTTGAGCCCTGAGCTTCACCGGCTGCTGCCGGGAAGAGCACTCAGTCCGGGGAGCCGTTTGCAGCACCAAGTCCCCGAGAAGTTGCGTGAGTTCTCAGCAGTTTATGCACAAGGGCGCTCTGTTGGGCCATCGGAAAGAAACACAGAGCCGGGTCTAAAAACATGGACAATTGACAGTGCATATCCACGCTCCCTCGGTTCTAGCCAGGCCTCTCTCCTCCGTGCCTCCCTGCCTCGCCTCGCCCTTCCAACATCCAGGCTGTTCCTTATTCCAGCTGCCAGCTCCCACTCCCCCTCTACTACGGAGCCCTGCAGTGGGATGCATTAAGGCTCTGGGGTTCCTTGTGCCGCTCTGTGTCCAACCTCATTCTGGGTGTTTCTGGAAGAGTGTTGTGGGATGAGAGCTATGCTGACACAGGTGGGCTCCGAGTGGCAGATTACCCTCCGCTTTGTGGGCGGGCCCCATCTGATCCGCTCTGTGCCTGCGCCTGGCCCAGGAAAGAAGAAAATTCTACCAGCGTCTGGCTTTGGCCCTCAGACTCGACCCTCCGTGCCCACTCAGCAGATTTGCCAGTCCCGGTCCCGGTAGGAGACGGTTCTTCAAAATGAAGTGCTTTCTGGGGTTTTAGGCGCACCTGTTGGCTGTTGTCTTGTGGAAAGTCTCTTACGCCCAGGCGGAATGGGTAGGCTGGAGATGGTGGTCTTTCCTCCCCCTTTCCTTCTCTGAAAAACAGGAGGGAATACTTTCCTTGTCCCAGGTGTTTTGATATTTCAGGATTTTAGTCTGGAGAGGTTAAGTTTTTGGGGGGAAGTGCGAGCCTTGGGCCTTTGAGAGGCGTTGCTCATTGCAGGCAGGTGTGTCTTACCAGCACAGCTTGCTGGGTGTTTTGTGGATACAAAGCCGAGTTTCCAACTGTCAAGCTCAAGGTGGAAGCACCTGTGGCCTAAGACAATTAGCAGGGCCTGGCAAAGTGACCTAGCAGCTAAGGTCCTCGCCTTGAACGCGCCAGGATCCCGTATGAGCGCCAGTTCTAATTCCGGCAGCCCCACTTCCCATCCAGCTCCCTGCTTGTGGCCTGGGAAAGCAGTGGAGGACGGCCCAAAGCCTTGGGACCCTGCACCTGTTTGGGTGACCTGGAGGAGGCTCCTGGCTCCTGGCTTCAGATTGGAGCAGCACCGGCCATTGCAGTCACTTGGAGAGTGAATCATTGGACAGAGGGTCTTCCTCGTTGTCTCTCCTCTATGTATATCTGACTTTAAAATTGAAATAAAATCAATCTTTAAAAAAAAAAAAAAAAAGACAGCAGAGCTGGGAATGCAGACTAGCAGACCAGCTAGTGAACTTGCTGTCCCTCGTCCTGGAGGCCCCATCGATGATGTGAGCTCCTTTCAAACGTGCACAGAATTGTGGCATAGCAAGTTAACGATCCCATATAAGCGCTGATTCCAGTCCTGACTGTTCCACTTCTGTCCAGCTTCCTGCTTATGGCATGGGAAGGCAACAGAAAATGGTTCAAGTGCTTGGGCTCCTGCACCTGAGCTCATGGGAGACTCAGAAGAAAGTCCTAGCTTTGGCCTGACACTAAAGTCATTTGGAGAGTGAATCAGAGAATGGAAGACCTCCGTCTCTCTGTCTGTCTCTTAACTCTGCCTTTCTTTTTGTTTTTTAAAGATTTATTTTTATTGGCAATGCAGATCTACAGAGAGGAGATACAGAGAAAGAGATGTTCTGTCTGCTGGTTCATTCCCCAAGAGGCCGCAAGAGTAGGAGCTGAGCCAATACGAAGCTAGGAACCAGGAGCTTCTTTTCTTGGGAGCTTTACTCCCAAGCAGGTGCAGGTTCCCAAGGATTTTGGGCCATGCTTTATTGCTCTCCTAGGCCACAGGCAGGAAACTGGATGGGAAGTGGAACATCTGAGAAAGGAACCGATGCCTATATGGGATCATGGTACATGCAGGGTTAGAACTTTGCCCACTAGGCTACTGCACCAAGTCCAACTTTGCCTTTAAAATAAATAAAATAAATCTTTAAGTGCACAGAATAAGAACAGGAAGTGGATTGTAGACCACAGTAAAAAAAAAAAAAAAAAGATGACTGCTTTGAATAAAGAGCTGAGCTGCCCTGTCCTCCGACACAGCAGGCATGCAGGCATGTCCTAGAGCCGCCCTGCGCTCTCTGGGCTTCGTGCCAGGAGTGTGGGTCCAGGAAACGTGATCCTGGAGCACTTTCACTGCAGTTCACCCAGAGCCCTCCTCACCTCCAGCCACGGTATCAGTGACCATGGGGAGGAGACACATGGGAGCAATGACAGACCTGGCAGAGGGGATGAGGCAGGAGCAGGTAAGAGCAGTGGCCACAAGAAAAGTGGAGAGACAGGCCCCAGCGTGTAGTCAGGGTTAATTCTCTGCCTGCATTGCATCCTATAGGGGCCACTTGTTCGGGTCCTGGCCGTTTCACTTCCCATGTGGCTCTCTGCTAATGTACCTAGGAAAGTCAGGGTGGGTTGCCTAGGTCCTTGGGCCCTCCACGCACACGGGGGGGGGGGGGTGGTGCACAGGTGTGTTTGGGGCCCGCAGCAAGGTGCATGGAGCAAAGCTGAGAGCTGCGGGGCGGGTCCTCTAGGAGGACACACTGGGCTCCTCAGGTGGGGTTTCCAGTTCACTCAGGCCCATTCAGGGCAGGAAGAATCTTCTTTACTCCTCGCCCGCTGATCAGGGCCTGGAGTCACACCGGCAAAACAAACCCCTTTGTAGCAGCCCCTGTATTAGTGCTTGACCGATGAAGGAGGGACTGGAGACCAGCCAGGCTGACGTGGCGCACGAGTGTCGCAGCTGGCCATCTGAGCTCCAGCCCCAACGCCGAGCCTGCAGGAGGACAGCCCGAGGAAGATGCTTTCAGAGAAACAAGGCCAGAGTTCCTCAGGAGCATTTCATGGTCAAATTGCAAAGCACAGAGCAGTACAGCAAGCAGTGTGATCCTAGATTGAAAGCCTGGGTTTCCCAAAAGAGGCTGAAGAACAATGTAACAGGACAAAATAATGAAAGAAGAGACTATACACTTTGAACTTTGTTGTAGTGTTGTGGATTGAGGGGACTTGACTGGAAAAGAAGTGAATTCAGAAGGTAAGAAAAGGCAAAATAAGAACCGAAACAAGTCAGGCACCGAAGCAGAAACTGAATGACTGGGTAAACATCAGTGTTCTGGAGCCAGTGCAGCAGCTCAAAAGGCTAATCCTCTGCCTGTCAGCGCTGACATCCCATAAGGGTGCTGAGTCATGCCCTGGCTTCTCCACTTCTGATCCAGCTCCTTGCTTGTCTACTGGAAGGGCAGTGGAGGATGGCTCAGGTCCTTAGTACCCTGCACCCACATAGGGACTGGGAAAAAGCACCTGGCTCTTAGCTTCAAATTGGCATGACTCTGACTGATGTGTTTCATTTGGGAGTGAACCAGCAGGTGGAAGATCTTTCTCTTTGTCTCTCCTTCTCTGTGTAAAGCTGCCTTTCAAATAAAAATTGATTAAAAAAAAACAACAACAATTAAGTAGGGCCCGGTGCAATAGCCTAGTGGCTAAGGTCCTCACCTCACACACGCCAGGATCCCAAATGGGCACCAGTTCTAATCCTGGATGCCCTGTTTCCCATCCAGCTCCCTGCTTGTGGCCTGGAAAAAGCAGTCGAGGATGGCCCAAAGCCTTGGGACCCTGCACCCCCACAGGAGACCCGGAAGAAGCTCCTGGCTTCAAATTAGATTAGCTGCAGCCATTGCAGCCACTTGAGGAGTAAATCATTGGACGGAAGATCTTCCTGTCTCTCCTCCTCTCTGTATATCTGACTGTCCAATAAAAATAAATCTTTTTTTAAAAAGTTAAATAAACTCAAAAAATTAGTATTCTGTTGGTAAGAGACATATAAAAAATCTAGATATATTAAAAGATTGAAGGCAAAAATATGGAAAAATGCCAATCAAAACAGTGCTGTGGTATCTATATTAATATTGGACAAAAGCAATATTAGCTGATCATAACAATAAAATATTTTTGATCTTTCTAATTTTTGTTGACACATCATAATTGTACTTATTTATGAGACACAGTACGTAGTGATAACAGTTTAAGTTGTAGAAGTGATGAACATTTTTATTCACCTAAAAATATAGCCTCGGGCCCGGCGCAGTGGCGCAAGTGGTTAAGGTCCTCGCCTTGCACGCCCAGGATCCCATATGGGCGCCGGTTCTAATCTCAGCAGCCCCGCTTCCCTTCCAGTTCCCTGCCTGTGGCCCGGGAAAGCAGTCGAGGACGGCCCAAAGCTTTGGGAACCTGCACCCGCGTGGGAGACCCGGAAGAGGCTCCTGGCTTCGGATCGGCATAGTATCGGCCCGTTGCGCTCACTTGGGGAGTGAATCATCGGACGGAAGATCTTCCTCTCTGTCTCTCCTCTCTGTATATCCGCCTTTCCAATAATAAAAAAAATATAATAAAAAAAATATAGCCTCAAAATATATCAGACAAAAATGGGTGTGTTATAAAGAGTAACAGACAAATGAATGGTCTACTCTGGTGAGAAATTCTGATCACAAATTAAAAGTTTGTCAGAAATGTCAGAGAAGAGAAAATTCATGTTTAGATGATTTTCAAAAATTAAGACATGTTAGAATTATGGGTCAGAGAACAAGAGTATATGCTGAGAGAAATCAACCACAATAAAAAATAAAGAGCGACTTTGGAATGGCTACTGTAGCTGCTCACACAGAATTTACATTACCTTACATATGGAAGCAGTCACCAAACCATGGCAAAGTACCAGGAACATGGAGACGCTGACGTCACAGGCGTCTCGGATGGGTTTTCAGAATGTGCTTTGGAGAAAGAGCAGAGTGAAGCTAGTAGCACACCGTGGCCAATGGGAGCCAGGGTGAGAGGCCACCCGGGGCCTGTCCACTTCAGACAGTCACAGCAACCTGGGGGATGCACCCAGGCTTTCGTGAGGAGCCCTTGGATGGTTTGGGTCTTTGGTCCCCATTACCCAGTCATTGCCAGTCATTAGCTGGGAGGTCTTGGGAAGGGTTCAGTTTTTCTGTTTATTTTAGCACCTTTCAAAAATATTGCCCATTTTTTTTAACGATTTATGTATTTGGACTGGAAAGGCAGATCTACAGAGAGCAGAGACAGAGAAAGATCTTCCATCACCTGATTCAATCCCCAAGTAGCCACAGGCGGGAGTTGAGCCAAACTGAAGCCAGAAGCCAGGAGCCTCTTCTGCATCTCCCATATGGGTACAGGGTCCCAAGGCTTTGGGCTGTCCTTGACTGCTTGTTCAGGTCACAAGCAGGGAGCTGGATGGGTAGCGGATCAGCTGAGATATGAACTGGCGCCCATGTGGGATCCCAGGCATGCAAGGCAAGGATTTAGTCACTAGGCTATTGTGCTGCCACTCCCCACCCCATGCCATTTTTTAAAAACAACAACAAATTATTTATTTCAAAGGCAGAAAGAGAAAATGAAGGCACCCACACCCGCTGCTTCATTTCCCAGATGCCTGCAGTAACGAGGTCTGGGCTGGACTGAAGCAAGGAGCCAGAATTTGATATAACAGAGCACTCTTGGAGCCAGGATTATTGTGTGTCACAAAATCTGAGAGAACATACCCTGACACAGGTAGCAGGAGGAGGGAAGGAAGGAGAGACCTAGAATGGGGGAGGCAAGGAGTGCAGGTGCATTTGGGCTTCTGAGCAGTAACTGCTTACAGCTTACTGTGTCCTAACCACACCTTACAGTGAACCTTGCCGTGTATGTCCCTCTTTCTGCTTTGCCCACAGTCCCAGTACAGTGTTCAAATGGCACCATGTCAAATGGAGAGTAGCCACAGAGATGCAGCCTTGCAAAGTCCAGGAGCAAACAGTGCTGGACATGACGAGGAGCTGCCCAGCAGAAAACCTGACCTCCTTGGGAAAAAAAAATGACAATTGCAGCAGTGTTGTTGCCTGGCCACGAAGCCAATCCATTTGGAAATTTCAGAAAGTCATAGAAGTTTGAACTATGGGCAGTAGATAACAAATCCCTAAATGCCTTATGGAGATCTTATTAATGCTACCGAATAGGAAAACAGATGAAAATAATTTGTTAATGGACTTTAGGAAAACAAACCAGAGCTGGCACAGTGGAATAACAAGGTAATCAGCCGGCACTGCATATGGGCACCAGTTTGAGTCCCAGCTGCTTCATTTCCAGTTCAGCTCCTTGTTAATAGTCTGGGGAGGCAGCAAAGGATGGCTCAGGAGAGGCCCTGCACCACATGGGAAGCCTGGAAGAAGCTTCTGGCTCCTGGCTTCAGATGAGCTCATATTCAGCCATTGCAGCCATTTGGAGAGTGAACCAGCAGCTGGAAGATCTCTTTATTCGCTTCTCCCTCTTTCTCTTTATCTCTGACTTCCAAGTAAAATGTCTTTAAAAAAAAAAAAAGACTTATTTTTGTTTTTTATTGGAAAGACAGATTTACAGAGAGAAGGAGAGATAGAAAGATCCTCCATCTGCTGGTTCACTCCGCAAGTGGCTGCAGTGGCCAGAGCTGAGCTGATCCAAAGCCAGGAGCCAGGAGCCTGGTAAGGGCCTAGCACCTGCTGGCACATGCAAGCTCTGGGTCTGAGGGTGAGTCTGGTGAGGGAACTTGGGCCACTTCCCTTGTGGGATGTAATTCCCACTTGTGAGCATGTGATTATGCCTGGGTATTGGTCAGACCAGGCAGGATAGCTCTACCTGTCTGCAGGTGTGTGGCGTGGCTTTGGAAGGGCTTGGGCCAGGAGCAGGTCAACCTTAGCTCACTGGCAAATGCAGGAGCCAGGCTGGGATATCACACCTACTAATCTGCATGAGTCCAGGATGGGAGATGGGCAGGGCCAGGCTGTAGCAGTCATCAGTGAGTTAGGACTAGGGGCAGGTTGGGGTAGGCCAGGCTGCAGCATCCGATGGCAAAGACCAAGATGGGAATGGCCTATGCCAAGTTGAGTCAGGGCAACCGCTGGAACGTGCAAGATCTGGGCCTGGAAACAGGTGTGGTTAGGGAGCTAAGGAGATGCCCTGGCTAGGTTGTAGTTCCCACTGGTGACACGAGAGCCATTGGGAGGTAGTGGTCTGGGCTGGACATGGCTGCAGTGTCCCTTGACATGTGTGTGGACTGAGTCTGGGACACGCCACACTGGATTAGACTCCGACCAGACTGGGCCAGTTCATAATACCCATTGGCAGATCTGAGAACCTGGATGGGGTGTAGCATCTTACTCAAATCACATTTAGCTATCCCATTCCAACAGTTACCCTGGGTTTAAAGCATAGATATGACACAGAGATATGATGACCAAAAAAGTACCACAGGAACTGTGCAACATTCAATTTCAAAGAAAAGGAGGGTCCGGTATGATGACTCAATTGGCTAAATCCTCCCCTTGCAAGCACCAGGATCCCGTTTGGGTTTTAGTTAGCATCCTAGCCACTCTATTTCCCATCCAACTCCCACCTTGTGGCCTGGAAAAACAGCTGCAGAGGGCCCAAAGCCTTGGGAGCTTGCACTTGCACAGTAGATCCAAAAGAAGCTCTTGGCTCCTAGCCTCAGCTCAGCTCAGCTCCAGCTCAGTTCCAGCTGCTGCAGCCATTTTGGTAGTGAACTTTCGCTCTGTCTCTCCTCTCTGTAAATCTGACATTCCAATGAAAATAAATCTTTTTTAAAAATTACAGCAAATGTTTTATATTCTTAATAAAAGACTTTAAGAAAAATAACATGTTTTACTCAGTTTCAAGTAAAAATATTTTTAAAAAAGAAGCTGTTATAGTTGCTTGGTATCAATCAGCAAATCATGAAATCAGTTGAGCCATATCATTATTTTAACCCCCTGAAATTTGGCTTGTGAAAGATTCCCCTGGGGTTGACTTGCCTGTGAAACTCCACAGTGGAGTACACCTATGGTTAACACAGCGCCTATGTCAGGGTCACACCAGCTTGCTTAGGACTACAGCAGAAGTTCTTGATAGAATATCTCCTAATGGCATAAGCTCTGAAATAGGATGCATCTGGTAAAAGTTATGCTATAATTGCTCCCAGTTGGCCTTATAACACTGCTAAATACAGCCCTAAGAGTAGAATGAAGATGAGTGGGAATCCAGCCCAATAAATCAATTTAGATATTAAAAAAAAAAAAATAGAGCCCAGCGGCTGAGACAAATGACAATGCAGCCTCAAGTCGGGAATCTGGCTTCCTGGAACCAGCGGCATCATGCAATCCCAGGGGACCTGCCAGGGGGAGGGGAAGCCTCGCTCCAGCGTGTGATTTTCAACAGGTACATATCCTTGACTTCGTCTTCAGCATCCTCTTCTTGCAGACTGCTTTCCTGTGAATGGTGGAAATTCCCAGGGCCTGAATCCCCCGCTGTTGGCCTGCTGCTCAGGATGACATCAGCGAAGGGGAGACTTCCAGGGCACCGAGCACCGGCACTGACAGAGCTCTCCTTGGGTGATGCTCTCCTGCTGAAACACTGCTCGCCCTGTACCACCTCGCTTCAGGCAGGGCAGTCTCTTCATATGTTTTCCAAGTTTGTAATGAGCACATTTTTACTTGTATTGCCAGAATGATACCATGGGTGAAGTCTTCCAGGCTCCCGACACCCCTGGAAGTCACCTGGAGGGAGGGAGTGTGACTTGGAAGTGAGCATCAGATGCACAGGCTTGGAGGTTGCCGGGTGATACTGTTTGAGTGTGTCTCCCATAAAGCAGGTGTTGGGAAGCTTAACTCCCAATACACCGGGGTAGGAAGGTGGAGCCTAGGTGGAGGGGTTTGGATTTTGACCGTGGAGCCATTAGACTGACAATGGATTATCATTTAAAAATCACACAGCATGGGGAGTCTTGTGATTCTAAGATTACATGCCCTACTTTCAGCTCCCAGAAGTAAGCACCCTAGGATGAATGACTTCCTTGGTTGATTCAAGCAATGGGACCTGGAGGGAAAACGGGAACTTTCATAGCAATAGTTAAGAACAGTCAACCTCATATGATATAATCAGGCTGGCTAAAGAAGAGAGGGCAGGGGCTGGTTCAGTGGCTCAGCAGGTTCATCTCCCACATGCAAGTACAGACATCCCACCTAGACACCAGTTCATGTCGCAGCTGCTGGGCCCCTGCCTACGTCCTGGGAGTGCAGCAGAGGATGGCCCAAGTTCTTGGACCCCTGCCCTCATGTGGGAGATCCAGAGGAAGCTCCTAGCTTCTGGCTTTGAATCAGTTCAGCTCTGGCCCTTGCAGCCATTTGAGGAATGAACCAGCAGATGAAAGATCTTTCTGTATCTCCTTCTCACTGTAAATCTGCCTTTTGAATACAAAAACACAAAAGAGGGAGCGGGTAGGGAGAGCAAAATGGTAGCAGGGAAGCTGTGATGTGGTGACCGCCACCCATGTGTCTAGTCCTTGAAGCATGTTGCTTCTCATGGGGATTCTGTGTGCCTCCCTCCTGTGTCGGCCCACCATCATCTGTTTCACAGAACGTCTAGGCTTTACTGCTTGGTTTGGATGGATCGCATCCAGCAGTAGCTTGGCCGTAACTGATGCATGGGAATTGCAATTTCTAAAACTTTGTCTGTTGGAAATTTCCTCCTGATAGCAATCTACCTTGCTTATAGTTTAGCTGGATGATGGAACTTTAGATTGGCAATCACTTTCGTGTAGAATTGTGTGGGCAATGCTCTGGAGGTCTTTTACTTGGATTTCATGTGCTTTTCGTTTTTGAAAATTCTTTGTTTTTTCCCCTCCACTCTTTCATTTTTACACTTCTTTGTTTCCTACAGATAATTTGAACGTGGCCTGTTTAGTTCTTTCCACTTGGCGTGCACTTATTAAACATTCCTACATGCTCAATGCGACGTCCGCTCCCATCAGGTGCTTGTTTTGTCTGTGGAGAGTCATGTCTGCCTATCCACACACACTAAAGAGAAGCAGATGAAAAACTAGAGTGGAAGCTCTGAGCACTTGGGTGGGGCTTGGCTTCCCTGGAGGGTGATCTGTATTAATTGCATTAGGGATCTCCTGTGTCATTCTTTTGAGCCCAACTGCCAAGTTCTGGGAACCACGTGGGTCAGAAAAGCCAGGGTGGATGCACTCTGTCGCGTGCAAACACTCACACCCTCTTTTCCTTACTGTGTCTGTACCTTCCCTTGTGCCTGGTGTCCCCAGGATGGGGAGGGAGCCTCCAGTCTGGGGAAATGTCTTAGCTAGACTGCCAGAACGAAGTACGCCATTGCAAAGCTCCTACGCAATGGAAATGTATTGCTCTGCTTCTGGAGCGGGAAGCCCAGGATCGCAGCAAAGTCAAGTTCTTGCGAAGGCCCTTTTCTATATGGCAGACTGCTGAATTCCCACTATGTCCCACGTAGTGGGAAGAGCCCGAGGGATATGACCTGATCGCCTTCCAGAGTCCCCATCTCCCAATTCTAGCTCACACAGAAGGGGAGAGATTTCTATATATGAATTTTGGGGGACACAAACATTCAGTACAAGGTGGGTAATGAGTCAGTGGTGGGAGTTGTCCCAATAACAGAAGCTGGAGAGTAAATGGGGATATTTAATAACCCTTACTTTATTCCCCCTTCTCCTCTTCCCTAACCTCTTCCCTCTCCCTCTTTCGTTGGAAAAAAAAAAAATGAGTTGCGCTTTACCTACTGAGAAGTCTCAGGGATGGGCCTAACTGGGCTTTAAACACCTTTAGCTTCTTCGTCCTGATCTTCCTTAAGATACAACAGTGTTCACTTTTGAACTTCTGGGTATTACATGGTGACTACTGAGTTATCTGTGTTGATAACTCCTAGACTGAGCTGAGCAAGTCGCATCTGCAGGGGCCTTGTCGCCATCCGAGGACAAGCACCTCTCTGAGCAGGCTGTGACCCCCTGGGCTTCCTGGCTTCTGTGTAAGAAGGGTCACTTCCTACTCCCCTGAGCCCTGACCCTCTCATCCTCAAGCTCCCTGACCTGGGCCCCTGACTCCCCATGTTGGCAGACACTGTTCTCCTTTCCTGCTTTCCAAAGGATGTTTATTTGACTTGATTTTCAGCATTTGGGGTGTTGGAGGATTTTTCAGAACATGAGGTCCGTGGTAATGCCAGGAATAATTCATCTTGTTAAATCCTGTTCATCTTCAAAGGCTCCACGCAAAGGTCACCTCGCAGGGAGCGGCTCGCCCTGCTTCTCCCAGAGGGAGTCAGTCTTTCTGCTTTCAATAAAAGAGCAAGCAAAGCTCCTGCAGCATCTCGCCCCTCCCCGGCCTGGGCGCTGCTCTGCCAGTGCGTTTAGAGTTTTTCTCCACCGTTTGGTCCCAACGGCTCTAGGTGAACACTTTCGGCTGTGTCTCGTGGCTTGTGCACCTAATGCAGTGCACGCCCCTTGGGGACAGGAGAACTTAATGCTGATAGAATCAAAAGAAATTGCTAATGCATTAGTGACATAGCTCACGCTCTGCCCAAGTCACTTCTAACATGTTGATTGTGACACAGTCCACACAAACATGGTCATTACAAATGTGTCAGGGCCGTTCTCCTGTCCTGACGCAGGGCAACCTTGTTCCCACGTTAGGGTCTCTGTACTTGCTGCGTTTCTGCTTGGAAGGATCTTACTTTGGGTGTTCACATGGCTACCACCTGCCCTTGTGTCGGTCTCATCTTTAGAGACAGGGCTCTCCCAACCTGCTCCATGCCTCACCACCTTATCCTGGCTTGTCTTTGTCATGCGTCATTGCAGACTGCCTGAAAGTAAGTTTCATTTATGTACTATTTTAAAAATTACATATGCTACTTGTGATTCACTTTATCATGAATACAGAACCTGCAGTGGTCCCGTGACTGCCTGGTGCACGCACTACGAGAGGTCTTAATATTGGCCTGAAAAGACACAGCTCCTCTCTACTAATTTGGCAAGAGATCTTGTATGAAAGTGGAGGAAGAAGGGAAGGCAGGCTAAAGGTGGCATGTTTCGGTCCTGGGACAGGGCAGGTGGCACAAAGGGCACAGATTTCGCCTTCAATCCCAAAACAGCCCTTATTGTGGATCTTCTTGTGCCCTTAATGTGGATTTCAGCAGCCCACCCCAGCCTCGCCTCCCCGGCTTCCCCAACCACACAGCCTTCTCCGCTACAGGAAGCCTGGTCTGAGGGGGGAGCCACGTTTGGCTTTTCTTGCTAAGGAAGTGTTTTCTGGAAATGGTGCCGATCATGTCCAGCCACGCGTGCATTCACACACACACACACACACACACACACACATACACACACAGGATTTCAGAAAAATGTATGGAAATGAAATTAAAAGATGTTTATTTTGGGGCCAACATTTTTGAAATACACACTCAGTGCTTTCACAGTATACCTACCCATTAATTTTTGGAGAGACTTCACAGGTTTCAAAAATGATTTTAGGCGCCGGTGCCATGATGCAGGAAACTAATCATCTGCCTGCAGTGCTGGCATCCATGTGGGCTGCCTTCTCAGGCACGTTAGCAGGGAATCTGATCGGAAGTGGAGCAGCCAGGACTTGAACTGGCACACTAGCAGGTGATGCCAGTGTCATAAGTGGTGGCTCAACTCACTGTGCAACAAGGGCAACCCCGTCTCTTAAAGGTTTTGATACAGAAGATTTGATGCTGGGTTCAGATTTGCAATTTCATACCTTAACGGTTCTGATAAGGGCATTGATGGGTCACTGTTCTAACCTAAGGATTTGCAGAGAGCTGAGCTTTGTGCTACTGCTTCTGTGGGCATGGCTTTCCTTCATCCACACAATGGTTAGAGAGGAGCAAACCAGGGGAGCGGTCAGCTGGAGCTAATAAGTGGGAATATGGGCGTGAACCGACAAAGGTCTCACAAGCAGAGTCCAGTTCTTCCACAGGGCCAGGGATAATTTGTAAATCTTGAATTTTGTGAAGGCATCTGTAACACCTTGCAATTTAAAGGATGACCCATAGACTTGTAACATCCACAGCTTTCTAGAGTTATAGACCTTCAGGCCTCTAATCCCGGGCTCTGGAGATCAAAATCTACATTTTCATAAGATGCTCAGGGCCTTCTGAGGCACATGAAGGTTTGAGAAGCAGGGGCTGGGCATTGGGCCCGTCTCCCACACTGCGATGCTGGGATCCAGTCCTGCCTCTGCTCTCCTCGCCAGCTTCCTGCTGATGCGTACCCTGGGAGGTAGCAGGGGACGGGTCAAGCAGAGAGTTCCCTGTAACCCATTTGGAGACTCAACCGAGTCCTGGGCTCCTGGCTTTCCCTGGCAAGTCCTTGACTTTTGCAGGCACTAGGGGAATGAGCAAGCACATGGAGGATCTCTCTCTCTCTCTCTCTGTCTTCTACCCTTCAAATAAACTTACTCTTCTGAAGTTTGAGAAGCACTGTTTTAATATATTTGATTTTTTCATTTGTACTCTATCTCCTTTCAAAATCAATTGTGGTTTCCTATTACATATATTATGGAAATATCTTGTATCTTAAATGTGATTTGTAATTAGTTTATAAACCTTAATTCATCTATTCAACTAGATTTAGCTGAACTGATTTTACATTTTTTACTCACATTGTTACAGTGATTACCTATTTATTTGCCTTCAGTCTCTCCTGATATTTATGTTATTGAATATAATTTCAAACAGATTTAGTTATTTGAAAATCACAGAGACAGAGTGATAGAAAAAGAGGTATTCCATCCACTGCTTTACTCCCAGGATACCTGTAGTAGCCAGGACGGGGCCAGGCCAAAACCAGAAGCCAGGAGATTTTTCTGAGTCTCCCATGTGGGTACAGGGGCCCTTTCACATGAACAGAGAGCTGAATCAGAAGTGGAGCAGCCAGGACTGGAACCAGTGCCCATTGGAGGTGCCAGTGTTGCAAGTGGTGGCTTCACCTGCTATGGCACAACATCAACCCCATTGCATATAGGCTATGGAAAATCAATAGACCTCATTATGGGAAGAAAGTTGGATGAAAGACCTATACTAATAGTTGTGTGGCTACTCTGGTTTAAGTGTGTGTGCAGTGGAATGAGCAGGAGTGGAAAGAACTCTGTCTCCTTAGCCCTCCCTGCCTGCCTCCCCCCGTCTCCTAGACACTGCCCTTGAGGCCTCCTCCCAAGCCTGTACTGCGGTGCACCAGGTGACCATCCTTGCTCAATCAGTCAGTAACCATGGCAACTGTGATCATCAGTTATAGGGTGCTCTGTAAATAATTTGTAATAGCTCAAGTGCCATGCTTTGTGGAAAATTTAGTTCCAAATTTCTTTTTTTTTAAGATTTTTTTTATTGCAAAGTCAGATATACAGAGAGGAGGAGAGACAGAGAGGAAGATCTTCCGTCCGATGATTTACTCCCCAAGTGACCACAATGGCCAGAGCTGCACCAATCCAAAGCCAGGAGTCCAGAACCTCTCCCACGTCTCCCAAGGCTTTGGCCCATCCCCAACTGCTTTCCCAGGCCACAAGCAGGGAACTGGATAGGAAGCTGGGCTGCCAGGATCAGAACTGGTGCCCATATAATTTCACGGCACGTTCAAGGCAAGGACTTTAGCCACTAGGCTACTGTGCCAGGCCCTAGTTTCAAATTTCTTGGGGTAGATTTGTACCATGTTTTCAATCACATTTCAGTATGCTTTCTTTTTTAAAGATTGATTGATTTGAGAATCACAGAGAGATAGATAAAGAGAGACCCTCTGTTTGCTGATTTATTCCCCAGATAACCCCAAGGGCCAGTGCTGGGCTAGGCCAAAGCCAGAAGACTCATCCAGGTCTCCCACATGCATGGAAAGGGTCCAAGCACTTGGGCCAGCCTCCACTGCTTTCCCAGGCCATCAGTAGGAACCTGATTGCAAGTGGAGCAGCTGTGTCATGAACTGCTTCCCATTTGGATGCAAGCATGGCAGCCAACAGTTTACCTGATATGCCAACAGGTCCCAGCAAGTGCACTTTGTATAAGGTTAAATGAATGGATGGGTGGTTCAATGGAATGGAGGAGGGAACGGGAGGTGGGAAAGGAGATGGAAGGGAGGCAGAGAGAAACAGAAAAGTAGAGACAGAGAAGAGAGAAAAGTGTGGATTCCTGAGCTTCCCCAGCGGCCAGCCTGCTCTAGCCTGGGCCAGGATGTCTTCTCCTGGGGCTTCTTGGCAACCCCTTCTCAGCCTGGGCTGTCTCACCTTACCTGTGTATCTGGGAGTTGCCTAAGAGACCTGCTCACTTATCCCAGTCTATAACCCCAAGGACAGTCCTTCCCCAGTGGAACAAATCAAAGAAAGCACCTTCTGTTTCAGAGTTGAGAGCCTTCTTCCTTCCCCTTGCTCAAGGAGAGACATGAAAATTCTCCTCTGAGTGAGAATGAAAGCCAGAGCATTCCTCAGGGCTCTGATCTCTCATGAAGACTTTCCAAGGTCTAGTTTATATCCTAGTAACAAGAAGGATGCATGCCGAGTGTGGTACAAGGTGGCAGCACTGCACCCTCCCCATCCCTTTCCATTTGCGTGAGATGTACATCAGGAGTTGCCTCCTTTGTGCCAAGCCCAGCAGTGCACAGAGCCAGGCTTTTAAAAAAGTAATTCATTAGCTTGGAAATAGGAAGTGACAGGAGGTAATTGATCTATTTCAATTTGTTCTCATTGGAGATACCTTTCATTTGTTTGCCCCCTGGCCCCTTGTAATTTAGTGTATGTATTTTCCACACACAAAAAATTTCTGCTTTCCCGCCCCTCCCCAGTACAGTGGGAGCCAATTTGCAGTGATGGGCGCTGTTTTACATCAGACACGCAGACCTCCCGGTTGCGATGTGCACTTTCCTACTACAATTGCATTTAGACAGCGGGCTCCGTTGGTGTCTGCCGACTTGCCTTTGCTCGCAGCCCTCTGGGCAACCTTTTTTCTTCTCTGCTGTCCCCTCCCCCATGGAGATTTTAATTTTGTTAAAACGTTCTTACTGCAGCTGTGACTCAAGTAGGCTGGCGTGCTGCAGCAGCACAGTGTCATTTAATATTCCAAGCCACAGCCCAGACTGTTCCCCATCGGGTCACTGGGAGCAGAGCTGTTGAGCCTGCTTTATGTGACGGTGATTGGCAGCACCCCGCTGTTGGAAAACAGCAGAGAAAACAGCGAGCATGCTCTGAACAGTAGCTCTGCTTTTAATACCAGGATACACACAGAGCCCATTTAGTGGGAGGGAATGTGATCATCAGGTGATGAAATAACACTCAACTCAGCCACCATCTTCGTTTCCTGGGTTAGTCAGGTAAAGCATATCCGTTTGTGAATTCATCCACTGCCTCCCCCGCTCATTGAGCCACAACTTGGAGCTGTGGAACGGTAGGTACAGTGCAAGGCTTAGGACAGGACACATGACAGCATGAGCTCCTGCAACCAACACATCTGGAGTCTTCCATTATCTGGTTCACTCACCCAAATAGCCGCCATGATCTGAGCCAGGCCAGCTCACAGCCAGGGCCTAGGAACTCTAACAAGGTCTTCCACGTGGGACCCAAGTACTCTTTACGGTAGCATCAGCAGGAAGCTGGAATGAAGAGCAGAGCTGACATTGCAACCCAAGCAGCCCAGCATGGGGTGCAAGCATTCAAGCTGAGTCTTAACTATAAGGTCAAACGCCCACCCCTGAGGTAAATTTTAAAGGAAGAACTGTGTATTTCCAGATGAAAAAAGGAAAAAAAAAAAACAGTGAATAGATTTCTCATCAAGGAGCTATGACTAAGACAATGTGAGTTAGCATGGAGATAGAGTGTTGCTTTCTGACCTAGTGGTAGAATTTGTGGTGGCTTGGGGGCTCAGTTCAGATACGGATATAGAAATAGAGATTTGGGAATCGTTGGCTGTGGTTCATTTGCTAAAACCAGCAAGGTAATGAACTCACCAAAGAACTTACCATGGGACCACTCAACACAAGCTGGGACTCAACCTCAGAAAGAGCTGCCTTTGAGGAAGTGACCAAAGAAAAGGGATAGCGAAAGGACCTGGAAAGAGAGTAAAAAGGGCCCAAAAGGAGCCAAGTGGTCAGGTAAAGGCACCTGTGTTCACAGAAACCATCTTCCTTGGCATCCTCCACACCGGCTATTCACCCAGGCACCTGTTACATGATTTTAGATATCACCCAGTTTAGCTCTAACTTAGACAAGTAAAAGGTAAAACCAAAAATTGTATAATTTGTGTTATCAAGATTTTTTAATATGATTTATTTTTATTTTGGATGATATTAACATAGTGAGACCCAGGTGAGAGGGGGTAAACCCGGTAGGGGGACTCCAAGGAGCTCCCTTGCTGGGCCACTATTCCCACTGGTGAGCATGAGAGCTGGGACTGGGGGCAGATCAGGCTGGGCAGGGCTATGACACCTGTTGGCCTGCGTGTAAGCTGGAGCACAGATAAGCCAGACTAGACTGACTACACCTACTGGTATATGCATAAGCCAGAGTGGGTCAGGGTCAGTTGGGTTTTGCCTCAGCATCAGCTGGCAGATGCTGGCATATGGAGGAAACTCTGTCAAGCTAAATTGCAGTACTACCTGGAGAGTTCAAGATCCGAGAGTAGGAGTGAGCCCATTAGGGAAACAGTGGGCACCTCCCTCTTGCGTTGAGACTCTGACTAGTGAGCATGAGAACCAGGACTCAGGCAGGCATGGCTAGACAGAGAATGGCACCTGCCCGTGTATGGGCTGGATAGTGGAGCTGGTTGGGTTGAACTAGGCTTTAATGCCCATTGACATGTGTGAGAGCTGAATGGGATGTGGGACAGACTAGACCAGTCTGCTGTACATACTGGCAAGCACAGGAACAAGGGCAGGGGGTGGGCCTGGTGGGGGTTATTGCAGGTCACTCTAAGCTACAACTCCCACTGGTTTGCATGGGGAATGTGTGTGGTGGGTAGGATCAGGCTGGACTGAAATACCCATTAGTTTGCGTAGAAGACAGGGTTGGAGACAACTGACCCAGCAATGGCAACTAACAATGTGCATTTAGACCAGTTTGGATGATGGACAGTACCAGACCCTGTACTGGCATGCACATACAAGAATCAGGTCTGGGATCTCCTCAGATGAAGCTCTTTGGGAATCCCCCCAACTGAACCGTTAGACTCAGACTTCCAACCATGGGGACAATTGCAGGTTTCATGGTCTGAGTGTGGAGTGCATGCGTCAGAGCTGGTCCTCCTCAGGGACTTAGACGGAGCAGTGACCAGTATATCCAGGTGCTGATGAAGGATATGGCAGGACATTGGTGTCTGCAGAGGACACCTGGCACTATAACAGAGGATGGAGGACAGAACAAATTGATCAACTACGCTAGTCAAGAGCTGGCAGTGAACACCTAGGCAAATGTAATCTCTAAGGTGAACTGTGTCAGCCAGTGGATTCTGGAGAGATTTTATTGTGATTGGAGTGGCGAGATTGGCAGTAATTCAGAACTGTTGAACTATCAAAACCTCTTGGGCAGGATCCTCAGAGCATACCCCACATCGGGGAACCTGGGATGGTTGAGAGGCTGGGTCTGGCTTCTCCCCTTATCTCTCTTCTCCCCCGAGATACAGGAAGGAAAAAAGAGAATGTCAAAACAATGGTCTCACCCACTTTCCTCAAACCCTTGGCCCTTTGCACCCTAATCAAACATGTAAAAATAATAAAAAAATAAAAATTTATACAATTAAAAGAAAGTGAAGCTACCAGGACTCAAACCAGTACCCATATGGGATACTGGTGTATCAGGCAGCAGCTTTACTGGCTATGGCACAACGCTGAGCCCATTGTGTTGCTTTTTGTGTGCCCCCTCAGGCATACTAATATTTCAAGCTCCAATGTGGAATGCATGTGAAGGCAGGCCTCTGCAGTGTTTGACAAACAGCTCTCTGGAGGAAAGGCCTTCGGGTGGATGGCCTTTGTCCCTTCCTGAGGCATGAATGTCCACGTGGTTGCTGATGTCAAGCAGCCACCTTGCAGAGGAAGGCAAGTCACCAGCTGACAGCTCCGGCACGATGCTGGGCTCCACAGGGGCTGTCCTGTGTCCTTATCAGAACAGAGGTGGAAAGCACAGCAACACCACCTCTCTACTCCATGATAGGCTGGCCTAGTTTAGTCTTTTTTTTTTTCTTTCTTTCATTTAAAAAAATATTTATTTATTTATTTTTCTTGGAAAGGCATGTTAGATTTATGAAGAGAAGGAAAGACAGAAAGAAAGAGCTCCTATCTTCTGGTTATTCCCCAAATGGCTAAAACAGCCAGACTGAGCTGATCCAAAGCCAGGAGCTTCCCACACAGGTGCAGGGTCCTGAGGCTTTCGGCCATCCTCAACTGCTTTCCCAGACTACAAGCAGGGAGCTGGCTGGGAAGTGGAGCAGCTGGGACATGAATTGGCACCCATTTGGAATCTTTCCTAGACTCATAAGCAGGGAGCTAGATGGAAAGTGAGACAACCAGGATAGTAACTGGTGTCTGTATGGAAGCTGAGGTCACAGACCACAATGTTGCCCGCCCCCCTCAGGTCAGTCTCTTACTGACAGTCCTTTCAGAGACTCAGATCTACCTGCACATCTTTGCAAACTCCACCTGACATCCACCCGGGCTCCATCTCTGGTCTCTATGTGGCCATTAGAGGGTGAGCCCTGTGGAAACAGGCTAGAAAACCATCTGCTTACCCTGTAAAATGTTTTAATGATTTAATGATTTATTTATTTTTATTTGAACAGCAGAGTTATAGAGAGAGGGAAGAGAAATAGAGTGAGATCTTTATAACCCAATGGTTCACTCCCCAAGTGGCTGCAATGGCTGCAACTGGGCTGGACTGAGACCAAGAGTCAGGAGCTTCTTCCAGGTCTCCCATGCAGGTGCAGGGGCCAAGGCTTTGGGCCATCCTGTCCTGCTTTTCTCAGGCCATAGCGGGGAGCTGGATTAGAAGTGGAGAAGTTGGAATCCTTTGCCAGGTGCTGGCCCCTGTTCTGCTTCCACTTTTATTTAATTTTTATTTTTGTTTCCTGAGCATTCCTATTACTTTAGCACGGGCTTATCTATGCCATTACAAGCCTATTCCTTGTATGTTATGTGGTATATCTGGGTGTTTAGGTTACTGAATTTTGACAACTACTGGAAATGAAATAACTTTCATGTGCTCTTCACTTGGAAGGCAGAGGTAGGGCAGAGCTTTCCCTTCTGCAGCTTGTGACTTCTGCAAATGCTGGTAAGTGCGCAGATTGAGTTGGGCTGAAGCCAGGTGCTGACGACCTCAAAATGGGCCTCCCATGTGGGTATCATGGATCCAAGCACTGCAGCCTTTATTCGCAACATCCCAAGGTGTGCACCAGTAGGAAACTGGGATCAGGAGCAGAGCCAGGACTCGAACCCAGGCCCTCAGGTCCAGGATGAGGGCGTCCTAAAGTGCTGCACCAAATGCCTGTATCTGCCTGAGTTGCTCACATCTGCTCTGAGCTCTTGGCTGAAGGCTTCAGAGCTATGGTTTCGTTTACAGCTCAGACACCTAGAGGACACACTCAGCTCGCACATGCAGCCCTAAAGCCCGTCTCTATCTCATGCAATGCCCTGACCATTCCACCAGCCTCCTTTGCATTGAGTAATTCACCACAAATGTTCTTCTCTTCTCACTTTCCACCTGTTTACGCTGACATCATCATCCTAGTTTCCTAGTTGAACTCTAGCCATTCTTTCTTCCTTATCATAGCCGCTTCTCCAATGCTTCTGGACCTGCCTTTCAGAGCCTTGGGTCCCAGGATGGTCTCTCTCACACTGAAAATTTATCCAGAAAATGGCCAGAGCTGCAACAATCCAAAGCCAGGAGCCCAGAGTGTCTTCCAGGTCTCTTACACAGGTGCAGGGTCCCAAGGCTTTGGGCCGTCCTCCACTGCTTTCCCATGCCACAAGCAGGGAGCTGGATGAGAAGTAGGGCTGTTGGGATTAGAACCGGCATCCATATGGGACCCGCATCTAAGATGAGGATTTTAGCCATTAAGCTATTGTGCCAGGCCCAAGAAATGTTTAAATATTCCAAGAGAATCTACCTTAAAGAATGGTTCAAAATAATACTTCTTTTAAAAAATATTTGTTACACAGAGAGAAGAGACAGAGATGAAGAGAGGAGAGAGAGATCTTCTATCTGCCGATTCACTCCACAAATGGCCATAATGGTCATGGCTGGGTTGCTGTGAAACTAGGAGCCAGGAGCTTCTTTTAGGCCTCACGCATGGGCACAGGGGCCCAAGCACTTGAGCATCCTCTGAGGCTTTAGGCCGTCCTTGACTGCTTTCCCAGGCCACAAGCCTGGGATTGGTGCAGCTCTGTCCATTGCTGTCACTTGGGGAGTGAATCATCAGACAAAAGATCTTCCTGTCTGTCTTTCCTCCTCTTTCCTAGGTGCATTAGCAGGGAGATGGATTGGAAGTGATTTGAAGCAGCGTGCATATAGGATATCAGTGTTATAGGTGACAGCTTTACAATACCATAACACCAGCTCCCCAAATTATACTTCTGAAATTCATAAATATTACTGCTTTTCATACTTTATGTAAAATGGTAGAAATTCTAAAAATCAAAATTCAAATTAGTGGAGGTTAATTTTAATAAAGCTTTTTTTTCCCGCTTGTTTTATCCTGTTTTTATTCTTTATTATGCTGGGTGGTTATTCAGCAAAAAGCAATTTCCAACCATAAGCCTTGAGAAATATCACTGAAGCTTTTTTTAATGTTTACATCAAATAAATTCTCAGTTTAATATCCTGCTAGAGCTTTTCAGATACTGCTTTTTTTCTCTCTCTCTTCTCAGTTTATCAGATGACAGTGCCTTGCTAGTGTAAGACTTTCTGCCATACAAGGGTAGGTATGACAAGTTCCCAGGAAAGTCTTCAAAAATATGTGTCAAAATCAAGTTGAAGTGTTAGGCTCAAAGTAGATGACAATGAGATGAAACCGAATGGCAAACAGAATAGGCAGGAAAAGAGGGAAGGAAAACTTTCTTCCCACATACAAGGAGCCCTGGCCACTACCTCCTGCAAGAGATGCGGGGGCAGTCCTGGCTCCACTCCTGAGGACTCAGAGATAACACAGAAGGCAGACATGAGGGAAATCACATCCCGATCGATGCCTGCTGGGGTAAGGACTAGGAAACATGTAACTGAATCACAGGGCTAGAGAGCCGCGGGGGAAACAACGCTTTTAGAGTGGCTGTCTGAGACCCGAGATGTTGACAGAACACACAGGGAGGCTGCCAAAGCCATCGGGGACACAAGGGGTGGTGAATGCTGAGAGTAGGAAGAGGCCTGGCAGGCACAGCTGCCCACAGCCAACCAGGAGCCACCATGAAGGTCCCAACCCAGGAGTCAGGTTGGTTGCAAGGCACGTTGTCACCAGCTGCCAGTTAGCTCTTGCAGGTTCAGAGACCTGAAGGCAGGCGTGGGAAGCTGCTGGTCACGGAGGATATATCAAGCCTATTGCAACAAGCAATTTGCTCATTTTGTAAAATAGCTTTATGTTGTCTGTTCTTCCCCTGGCCACGCAAGTATGGAGCTGGAAGCTGTGGGCCCTCCCTTGGACTCCCAAATACTTTTTAAAAAGTTATTGGATACCTGATTCCAAGTTTTTTTACCACTTAGTGAAAAGACCTTATTACACAGGAACTCCTGGATTTGTGGCTTGAACTAGCCTGCTTGGTTTTCTCTATCAACCGATGGCCTGATGGGTTGATTATATTGATACACCCTTTGACGCTGGTAGAATGTATTTTTCCTCTGGATTTTATGCCCTATGGAATAACAGTTATATTTTCCTGATAATAAAATGTGTATGCTGGGGACTAGGCTGTGGCATAGTAGGTTAGGCCTCCTCCTGGGGCAGTAGTAACCCCATATGGGCATTAAGTAGAGTCCTCGCTGCTCCGTTTCTGATTGAGATCGATGTTCACAGCCTAGCAGTGCAGCAGAAGATGGCCCAAGAGTTTGGCCCTCTGTGTCTATGTGGGAATTGTAGAAGAAGTTCCTGGCTTTGAATCAGCCCAACTCCAGCCTTTGTGGCTTTCTGGGGAGTGAAGCAGCAGACAGAAGATGTCTCTTGCTGTAACTGTGCTTTTCAAGTAAAAAAAGAAATAAATCTAAAATATTCATGTTCTGGGCCCAGCGTGATAGAGTAGCAGTTAAAGTCCTCGCCTTGAATTTGCCGGGATCCCATATGGGGGCTGGTTCTAATCCCGGCAGCTCCACTTCCCATCCAGCTCCCTGCCTGTGGCCTGGGAAAGCAGTGGAGGACGGCCCAAAGCTTTAGGACCCTGCACCTGTGTGGGAAACTAGGAAAAAAGTTTCTGGCTCCTGGCTTCGGATCGGCATAGCATCGGCCTTTGGTCTCACTTGGGGAGTGAATCATTGCACAGAAGATCTTCCTCTCTGTCTCTCCTCTCCTCCTCTCTGTACATCTGCCTTTCCAATAAAAAATAAATAAATCTTAAAAAAAAAAATTTTTAAAAATGCATGTTTCCAGATATTTGGAGAACATCAGAATACCAAAAAAGTAATACCTTCTCTAAATACTACCACTTAGACATAATACACATTGTGCAAATTTTTTCCAAATTTACATATAGCATATTTAAAATATTTAGTAGACTATAAGTGTATGTGTAATAATGTTTATAGCTTTTAGCTTATTTTTAACAAGATAGTGTTTTTTTTTTCAAAAATATTGTTTTTCAAAAATTATTTGAAAGGTAAAGTTACAGAGAGGAGAGAGGTCGTCCATCTGCTGGTTCACTCCCCAAATGGCCTCAACGGCCAGAGCTGGGCCTTTGGGAGCTGAGAGCCAGAAGCCTCCTCCAGGTCTCCCACATGGAGGTAGGGGCCAAGGCCTTGCCCATCCTCTGCTGCTTTACCAGGCCATGAGCAGGGAGTGGATGGGAAGTGGAGCAGCCGGGACATGGACCAGCACCCATAAGACATGATGGTGTTGCAGGTGGAAGCTTAGCTTACTAAGTCACAATGCTGGCCCAGCTTTTTACCCTATTTTTTCCTATGATATCATAGCACAAAAAATTCCCCTTACCATTAAATGCTCTTCAAAATGTGCCTAGGACTCTTTTAGCAGTATGAGAAAACTACAGATCTACTTTTTTGTTTGAAAAAGCCAGAAAGAATGGGGAAAACACAGAAAAGCTGATACATCACTTTAGGAGCTTCTTAGATCCATCCAAAGACCCCAGATTAAGAACTCTGGGAGCAGGTGCTTAGCCCAGCAGTCAGCACGCTCCACAGGCCACATCAGCGCTCCAGGCCCTATTCCCGGCTCTGCCTTCTAACTCTACTTTCTTCCTAATGCAAAGTGGGAGAAGCAGCAGAGACGACTCAAGAACTTGGGTTCCTGCCACCCACGTAGGGAACCTGAATTGAGGGCGTGGCTCCCAAATGGCCTGGACCAGCCCTAACTGTTTCAGACATTTGGGGAATGAACCAGAAGGTTCCTCTCTCTGTGTCTCTCTTGCTGAACCTGCCTCTCATTTAACTGTTGTGGTTGTTTTAAATATTTAGCTTATTTATTTGAAAGGCAGAGTAACAGAGAGAAGGGGAGGCAGAGCCAACTCTGCACAACGGCATGGGCCAGGCCAAAGCCAGGAGCCCCGAGTCCATGCTGGTCTCCCAAGCAGATGGCAGGGATCCAGGATTTGGACCAGCACCTGCAGCCAGGTGCTTCAGGGGGTATGCGCTGTAAGAGGAGTGGGCAAAAACTCCCTCTAGCGCTTCAATATGGGATGCCAGCATCCTCAAAGATTTTTTTATTTGCTTTTTTTTTTGTAAGGTAGGCTGATTATAAAATATTATAGTAGTATCTTCGTAACAGTCTCCTGTATTAGCATATTCTTATGTATTTAACTACATATCATTGGGCTTAATAATGAAGGTTTTGGAATCCGCTTTGGAATCTGTAGAAGACTGTCCAGTATACAGTAACATGCCAGGTAGCACTCTTTTGCACTCTCTCTCTCTCTTAAATTGTCTGATTGTTTCCTTAGAACAAAAATCTGGAAATAGAATGACGGAGGTAAAATGGACGCACCTCCTCAGGGCTGATGTCATCTACTACCAGGTGTTCTGCTGGGAAGGGTAAACCCTGGCAGGATACAGGCGTGGAGCTGGCTATATTCCTGCCACAGAATATATATTTCATTTGTATCTCTGCCAGTGCCAAATGGCATTGAATTTATTAAATGTAATCTTTTTTTGCTTACTCGCAAGTAGAAATGTTTATATAGGTATATTAGCTGTTCGCATTCCTTTTTGTGATCTTGTGTTTCTTCAAATCATTTGCCTTTTTCTCTTGATTTTTTGACCTTATTGATATATAAAATTTGGTAAATTTTTAATAAATGAATGTTAGCTTTTGGGGGACAAGAGCTGTGACACAGTGAGTTAAGCTATTACTTGAGGTACCCACACCCCGTACTGTTGCCTGTCCTGCTAATGTGCAGCCTAGGAAACAGCAGATGGCAGCTCAAGTCTCTGTCATCCATGCGGAGACCCTGATGGAGTCCTTGGCTCCTGGCTTCAGCCTGGCTCAACCTTGGCAGCTGTGGCCCTTAGGAGAGTAAACCAGCAGATGAAAAGTCTCTTTATATCACTCTCTCCAAAAAAGTCAAATAAATAATTAAATATGGGGGCCTGGAACGGTGGCCTAGCGGCTAAAGTCCTAACCTTGAAAGCGCCAGGATCCTATATGGGTGCCGGTTCTAATCCCAGCAGCTCCACCTCCCATCCAGCTCCCTGCTTGTGGCCTGGGAAAGCAGCTGAGGACGGCCCAAAGCCTTGGGACCCTGTACCGACGTGGGAGACTTAGAGGAAATTCCTAGCTCCTGGCTTCAGATGGGCACAGCACCGGCTGTTGTGGTCACTTGGGGAGGGAAGATCTTCCTCTTTGTCTCTCCTCCTCCTCTCTGTATGTCTGACTTTGCAATTAAAAAAAAGTTAAATATGAACTTTTAGCTATGAATATTTCTCTCATTTTGTTTCTACTGAACTTCTGAACTATGACTTTTTCTCTTATTTGCTTAGAAGGCTATTCCTGGCCCAAGGGTTAAGTCCTTGCCAGTGAGTTCCTCAGCGTTTTAGTTGCACTGTTGTTATAGACAGCCAGTCCTTTCTGCTACCTGGAATCGGTCCTGATGTTGGCTGTGCGACAAGGCTCTCCTCTGAGTTTTGGTGCAGAGTTAACACCCATTCCAAGGAGCGGACAGTTGTCTCTCCCTTCTGCGCCTTCTCTCCCCTCTGGGTGGGCCACAGCTTCCTTGGTGGTGGCAAAAGTAAATGGAAGACCAGCAAGAGGGCACAAGAGGGCACAGCACCCCAGCTGCTCCCCAGAGTCTCCATGGCCCCTGGGGGCTGATTCCCTTAGCGACTCTTCTCCCAGGGTTTTCTCTCCCAGAGTGGAAGAAACCAGAAAGAAGGGTGGGGCAGAACCCTGGGTGACTTCTATAGCAGCTAGAGCAGCTTTGGGGTGATCCTGCTGCATCACAGCCCCCACCCTCTTTTTTTTTTTTTTTTTTTTTTTGCTTTCCACTTAGTTCACAAATTGCGTTTCAAGACAAGGGAGAGAGATAGGAGAATGGGTTGCTGTGCCCCTAACGACTGCTTGTTTAATTCAATTGTGGATCTTAATCTCCTTAACACGGGGAGGCATCCTGGGGCCAGTGGGTGTGATGCCTGCACAGCTGGCCTCCCGCTGGCTGCCCCGCCATCCCCACTCTGCTTTCTGGCCTGCAAAGGCTCTGCTGAAACTCCTCCTCTGGTCTGTTTTCCCTGGGCGCATTCACTCCACGTTTCGGGAGCTTGTTTTGGGGCTTATTGCAGGACCTTTCTTCTCCCTCCAGGATCCTATCTCTATGTGAAGACGCAGGTTACTTCTTTTCACAACTGCACCATTTCCCAGAGAGCCCTGTTGTGGACATTTTGACGTGCTGGCAGAGGCTCTGTCCTCCTGCACTTCAAACTCCCCTGGAGAAGGAATCGCCGATGCAAAGGTAATCGCAGCATGTGTGTCTTTGGTGAATTTGGTCTTACCTCTTACATTATCTGCCGTTTTCATGAGACATGAGGACAAATGGCAAACACGGAGCTCATCCCACCACTGGGCAACTCAAGAGTCTCAACATCCTTTCTCAGGATAAGGACAGGTGCCCCAGAAGGAAAAGCCACTCCATCTCGGCTGTACTCGGGAGCAACCCCTAAACACTGTTGGCTTTAGCCTGGAAATTGTGACCTTGGCTTTCTCAGCGGCACACCCTGTGGGGCTGGTCTCTCCCGGAGGGCTGCAGGAACCACCTTGTTTTTTGGCTTCTATATGCACCTGCTGACATGAAGTTGTTGGATTTGCCTTTCTGAGAACTATGTATATGAGTTGTTTGGGGATAACGCTGTCTAAGCAAGGGAATCCCACCGCTTTATTTCTTGTCATTCCTTTCATCCTAAAGCCAGGACTTTACCCAGAACACTCCACAAATCTCCCTGGCTACAGACAATAACTCCACCTGCCAATAACTTCCAAACACAACACTTCCCCCCCAACCCCCCGGAGGTTTTTCTAATCTCTCCGATATTACGGTGCGGCTTGAGCGGCTGAGGCTCCCATGTGTCTCACCTTCCTCTTTTGTCTAAAATAAAACTTGCCAAAAGGAAATCACGTACAGGCGATTGGCATCATCTCTGCCTGCCACACCAATCCTCCTCCCCCCAGCCTCTGGGTTATCAGGATTTTTCTGCTTTAAGACTCAGTGTGACAACTGCTTGCAAATTCAAGCCATATTCAAGGTCTCGCTCCCCTGGCTTCGCGGTGAGACAGGTCCCTGATTCCTGGCTTGGAAGGCACGGTCGGGCGCCCGCTAGGCAGGCGTCTCCCTCCCTCCTTTGCCACTCCCGCCCACTTGCTGCGCCTGGGCCTCTGGATTGCATTATAAAAAAGGCACAGCCCTACGGCCAACTTGATCGGCAGCCAGGCGTGGGCTTCTCTCCCTGTGTCTTTGTCAGGTCTTTGTTCCGCCTCTGGCTACCCTGGAGCAGAACCACTTACTGGTGATTAAAAGGCGGGGGCAGCGCGGCGGGGCGGGGCCTGCGGGGCTCGGGTACCACGAGGTAGGGAGTGCGAGCCAGCTGCAGCGCTGACCCCGGAGAGCAGCAGCATCCTGCCCGACGCCGCCACCCGGGCCTGACCCCCGAGCCCCGCGGGGTGGCTGCCGGCTGCCGGGCCAGTGCACCCCGCAGCACCGAGCGAGGAGCGTGCCGGGAGCCTCAGGACAGCGCCATGGACGGCACGGACAACGCCACTGTGCTCTGGGCGCCGTCCTCCCTGCTGCCGGACAATTATACGCTGTCGCCCAACGCCAGCAGCCCTGGCCCCGGCACGGACTTCTCCCTGGCTCCCGCCTCCACCCCGGGGCTCAGTCTCGGGCCGGGATCCAGCTTCAGTGCCGGCCCGACCCCAACCCCGCAGCCCACGACGACGACAGCGGCGGCGGTGGCGACTGGGGGCCAGGGTTCATCCCCGTTCCCGCGGCCCTGGGTACCCCACGAGCCCCCGTTCTGGGACACGCCGCTGAGCCACGGGCTGAATGTGCTGGTGGGTGCCGCGCTATGCATCACCATGCTGGGCCTGGGCTGCACTGTGGACGTGAACCACTTCGGGACGCACCTCCGCCGGCCCGTGGGTGCGCTGCTGGCTGCGCTCTGCCAGTTCGGCTTCCTACCGCTGCTTGCCTTCCTGCTGGCCTTGGCCTTCAAGCTGGATGAGGTGGCTGCCGTGGCCGTGCTCCTATGCGGCTGCTGTCCTGGAGGCAACCTCTCCAACCTCATGTCTCTTCTGGTAGACGGCGACATGAACCTCAGGTACGGTCTTTGCGTCCTGGCGGCGGCTTTCTCCCTCTCGTCGTCGCCTGGCCACGATTGCAGTGTGAGGTGGGGACCCCAGAACTCCGGGTGGGAGGAAGGAGGGCAAGGGCGGCAAACCGGAGAGGCAGAGAGGCTGGTCAGCCCGGGTCTTCAGCCACTGGGAGGACAAGCGAGCAGGGGCTGGGGGTCTGGTGCAGGGACTCGCAGGAAATGTCAAAGGTGAGGTCTGGGCTGGGGTTCCCCAAGAAGAAAGCCAAATCTAGTGAGCGCACAGGCACTGCCAGGTGCTACAGAGGATGAAGAGGCTGGTCCGGATTGTGTAAATTCAGTCTGCTTCTAAACCCAGGGCAGCAGGCCAAGACTGTTTTCCATCAACCTTGGATGTGCAGGGTCTTCCGGTGCTCTGCAGGCCTGGAACCAACTCCTCTTATCCCCCAGGGACCTGCAGTGTTCCCCGTAGCTGCAGGGAAAGGGGAGTTCTGCTCCCACGCGCTGAGCCCCTTCCGATGTCTGTCCCCCTCCTTTTCTCGCAGCATCATCATGACCATCTCCTCCACGCTGCTGGCCCTGGTCCTGATGCCCCTATGCCTGTGGATCTACAGTCGCGCTTGGATCAACACGCCGCTGGTGCAGCTGCTCCCCTTGGGCGCCGTGACCTTGACCCTTTGTAGCACTCTCATCCCCATCGGTCTGGGTGTCTTCATTCGCTATCGATACAATCGCGTGGCCGACTACATCGTCAAGGTGAGCTCCCCCGCACCCCCGCCGGCCCTGCCCTGCGCCAGCCACCTGCGTGCTTCTGCGCTCTGACGCCGACCCAGGGCTCAGGGCTCGGAGATGGGGAAGGAATGGAGGGTACTGGCAAGAGATGAACTTCTCAAGGTAACTTCCGTCTCTTGGAATTCCTATAATGGCAGCTTGACTAGAGCTTTATTTCCACCATTTGAGACAACTACGTAATTAAAGACTGGCTCCTAGAGCTCCATCCATGGAGACAAACAGGCGGTGGCGTGGGAGATAACGGTGCCTTTAAGGCACAACACTGACAAACTCAAAACCAACGAGAATCTATTTTTTCCAAAGTGAGGCTAATTTTGAGACACTCTGCAAGAGTTTCCCTTAAAAAAAAAAAAGAAGAAGTTACTATTAAGACTAAAAGCATTTTCCCTTTTAAGAAAAAGTTTATGCCATTAAGACTAAAGGCATTTAACTGAAAATTTACATTGTAGCAAGAATACACAAGATCTAGGCTTTAAGCTCTCCAAATTGGAGCCTGTAGATATATTGCCATGATTAAATGTGCGCATCTTATTTCTCCTTTCCCACTGGAGCATTTTGCAGTTTCTGAAGCTTTGAAACAGGAAGGGATTTCATTGACTTATTATTTAACTCAGTATTTCCAACACTGCGTTCTTTTTTAAAAGAATGCTTTTGTTTCAGTTAGAAATTTTCCAGTAGTTGATTGGAGAAAAAAAAAGCTTGTGTAAGTTAAGCTCTCCTTGAAAATTCAAAGATAGTAAAAAAGTGAAACATGAACAAGACTTTCATTTTAGAAAGTCCGTAACAGACATGACTAATTACTGTAATATGTTCAAGCACATTCCCCTGGCTAAATGAAAAGAGAAATACCCATTGTGAAATTTATTATCTATATTTAGGACATATAATCTGTGTTTTATTTATATTAATTTTTAAACTAATCTCATGATAAAGAGGAACCAAGTTTTATTAATGTAAGAATTTCTATGCATTCAACCTTGAGCTAAAGAAATCCTTGATACATGTAATACACATGTTTATTTGAATAACATATGTAAATATGCACTATTTATACATATTATATACAACCAATAATTTTGAAACAGATTCAGAACATATTGAGCATAATATTAAGGTGCTGTCAATGTGATGTCACTTAGTGTAAATAACACAGGAATTAAAGGAGAAAGCCAACCAAATGAATTATTTGCCTGCTAAAAAGAGAAGAAATATGTTTAAATTACAGAAAATAGGATCAGCTATCTTTGAATTTAAGGTGAACTTATCTCTAAAGCACAATAATTTACGTAAGTGTTACAAGTTGCATACACTTTAAAATGAGCATTCAGAGGCAATCTCCAAACAATGGAAGGTATTACTGTCACCAGAAGACTCAGATTTCCTGTTCAATTTATCAGTGTGATGCAATATTACACTTACAATGCTTTGATTTGTGATCATCTGGTTTCTGCCAACGAAGTGTTTGCAGAACTGCACCTTGAACTTAGCACAGCATCCTTCAGAGTGGACATCAGAGACTGCCTGTTATTTAAGCAAGAGTCTAACGGACTCCTTGGAGGCCAATGTCACAGCCAGCCTGTCCTCCCTTCCTCCAGGAGCGAGGCACCTTAGGGGTGCTCTGTCTCTATCCTTCTCTCCCTTTCTACCTGCATTTTCAAAGTTTACCTACCAGTCCCAAGGAGAAATGGCACAGGGATTGGTACCTTTCCTCCACACTATTGATAGCCTGCTTTGTTTCATTGAGTAAAATGTGACAGTGGAACATCAAGATGACACATTTTATCGAGTCAGTTGGCACTCAGTCTGTGAGAGTCGTTTCTAAGCACTTACAGGTGAAAGAGTCCTCACAAACAGAAGTAGTGTGATGCCAGACCACAGTAAACCCTTCACATCTTAACCGTTTTTCTCTGATGTAATCTAAGAGTTGGTCTTTGTTTCTATTCCCGTAATAATCCTCCATGGTATAAAGCATTTTGAAGGCTTACAACCCCATGCTGAGTTCCTTTGCTGTTAATGGCAGGAAACACCCAGCTCGCCCAGCGACCTGTCCTGCTTATCAGACCGCAGCTAGGATTCCCAACTCCACGCTGTCTGCATTGTTTGTAAGAAGTATGGTGGTCACAGATCAAACACTTGTTCAGGACATTCAAAGCCCCAACACCAAGATCCATGCTGGGGACTGAAGTCCTGGGGACATGCCGTCTGCAGGGTAGGGTGGCTTCTCTTCCAGTGGCACTGTTGAGGGACTGTTGGTCCCAAGGAATAGGCTGGGCTGTGTGACTCCTGGGAGGTCCTGTCTAGATCACCTGACAAGGCCAAGGCTCCAGGCCAGAAGAGCTGTCCAACACAGATGCCTCAGGAGGGACCCCCGCCCAGCCTGCATCACAGAGGATGGGGAGACCAGCTGAGGCGCTTCTTCCAGGAAAGCTCTAGATTTGGGGGCAGGATTCTCCTCCGGCCATCTCGTTGCTACTGACGTGCGTGTCCCTTCTCCTTTGCCAGGTGTCCCTGTGGTCTCTGCTCGTGACGCTGGTGGTCCTCTTCATACTGACGGGTACCATGTTGGGACCGGAACTGCTGGCTAGCATTCCTGCGGCTGTGTATGTGGTAGCTATCTTCATGCCCTTGGCAGGCTATGCCTCGGGCTACGGCTTAGCCGCGCTCTTCCGCCTTCCTCCCAACTGTAAGCGGACGGTGTGTCTGGAGACGGGCAGTCAGAACGTGCAGCTGTGCACGGCCATCCTGAAGCTGGCCTTCCCACCGCGCCTCATCGGCAGCATGTACATGTTCCCGCTGCTCTATGCCCTATTCCAGTCGGCCGAGGCGGGCGTTCTGATCCTCATCTATAAGATGTATGGGAGTGAAATACTGCACAAACGAGAGCCTCTGGACGAAGATGAAGACACAGATGTTTCGTATAAGAAGCTAAAAGAAGAAGAAATGGCCGACACCTCGTACGGCACAGTGAAGACGGAGAACTTGATCATGATGGAGACTACCCAGACTTCCCTCTGAGCCCGCATTCTACACTCCATGCTTGTGGCCTGTGGTAGCGCATATGTTTACATACACGATAACAGCTGGATCACATTATTGTCTGTGTAACAATTAGGATCTTCCTATGGTGTGGCTTCAACAAGTGTTTCCACCAATTCCAAATCCAACTTGGTAATATCGTTTGCACCTGGGACAGCTCCAGCCAAGCCTGACTTCAGTAAATGTGCCGTTGGTTTGCACCCTGACCGTTTTCTACGACTGTAGAAGGCACTAGAAAACAGCCTGGGACCCGTGGACTCTGCCTGCACGATCTTCCATGAGTGGAAAACAAGCTGCCTTGTAAAGTTGTAGAGTATTGCGTCTGATGTAATTGTTGTAAAAAAAAAAAGTGTGCTTGCTCAACTGATAAATAGCCGATAACGTTGCATTTCGAGCTGTATTCCAAAAAAAAAAAAAAAAGAAAGAAAATTTCAAACAAGCCAATGAAACAATGAAATACAGTATTTTATTGTTAAACCGTGTCAAATGGAAGACTGTTTCATGAATGTGTTTGATATCTGGTATCCACCGGTACAGAGTCGCGCTGCTTTTTTGCGCCCGGGCGTGGGGGCAATTTTCTTAACAGTGCCTCTTCTACATTTGTGTGGGAATATTTCAGATCTGGTTACTTTTGGAGGTGTGGCTTGTAGCTCTGTTCTCTGTTTCCACGAATAGCAAAACCTAGCCCCCGCCCTGGCCACTACGGAGAGGGAGGACCCTTGCTCCGGGAGAGCGGGCTCCAGAGGGGCGCAGCGGCCCTTGGCCTTCTGCTCCTGAGCCGGGGGCCCCTGGGCCGCCCGGCCACCTGCAGCTCCGCGGCGGGCGGCGCGCAGCACCACCTGGTTCTGCAATCAGGCGGTAATGGGATCGAGCTGGGAGCCTCCGCCCCGACGCCTTTGACCGCGGACAAATAAGCCCTCTTTCCGGATCGGCCGAGGGTAACGGTGCCAGGCTTCGGGGGTGCAGAGTTTCCGCAATGCGGCAAGTCAGCGAGGGGTTCCTCGGCGGGGACGCGAGCCCAGCCGGCAGCGGTGGCACCGGCGTCGACCCCCTGGCCCGGCAGCCCCCGCAGCCCGGGCGGGGCGGCCCGCCTATTTAGGGCGCGGCCGGCGGCGAAGCGGCTGAGGCTGCGTTTATGGCTGCGCTGGGGGACGAGGTGCTGGATGCTCACATGTATCCGGCCGCCTGCGCCCCTTACTCGTACCCGTACCCCTACCCGCCCGCCCCCAAGGGCAAGGGCGCTGCTGCGCGAGAGGCTTGGCGGCCCCGCGGCGGAGGCTACCCTCCCGCCGCCCCCGCCTCGTCGTCCTTCCCGGGCTACGGGCAGCTCACCGCCGCCGAGTACTTCGAGAACTACCAGCGAGCGCAACTCATGGCCCTGCTGTCTCAGATGAGCCCGGGCCTGGGCCCGCCGCCCCGCAGGCCCAGCAGCCGCGACGTGGCGGTGCAAGTGAACCCGCGCCGCGACGCCTCGGTGCAGTGCTCGCTGGGGCGGCGCACGTTGGCGCGCCGGGCGCGCGACCCCGGGTCCCCGGCCTCCCCGCAGCCGGCCCGCCGGGCGCCCGAGACGGCCAGCTCCCCGCGGCCGGTGCGCTTCCCGCGCACCGTCGCCGTGTACTCGTCCGTGGTCTCCCGCCGCCTCGCCGCCTTCCTGGAGGAGGCTGAGGCGGCGGTGGACGGCGAGCAGAGGCCCGGGGCGCGGGAGGGAGAGCGTGGGCCGCCGGCCGCCAGGCCCCCGCAGGGCCCCGAGGAGGGCGAGGCGTCGGCGCCGGAGCAGTCTCGGTCTCCTGGGTCGGACGAGGAGGTGGAGGAGGGAGAACCAGAGGAGGAGAAGGAGGAGGCCCAGGCCGCGCTGCGGGCGAGCTGGGAGCAACCCGCCGACCGGGACCCGCCCAGGCTGCCGCCGCGGGAGACCCGGGCAGGGGAGGCCGTTCCGAGCAGCGCCGAGGAGCAGCATCTGGCGGCCCAATCCGACGGCGGCGACCGAGGCGACACGACGATGGGCACTCGCGAGGAGCCGGGCAAGGAGCGCCTGCGCTTCCAGGTGAGAGGCTGCCGGGCTAGCCAGCCGGCTCAGGGCGGAGAGGCTGCGGGGTCCTCCCGACCCTTCCACGGTGGCCGCATCCCCCTGCAGGCCGAGCTGGGCCTGGTGCCGACCCCGCGCGGTGGCCAGGACGCCCCGCCTGGTGCCTGTTTTTCTGAGTCTGTTTACCTTGTAACTAATGCCCCGATGGAGGGCACTATGTCCCAGGGCATCAGGTCAGAGAGCAGGTTTCCGGGGTGCCACTATAAAAATTCCTGGGGTTCCTAGCAGCGCTCCCCTAACAGACTTTTGCTGGGAGCTCCCTGAGGGCTTCCTGGAGGAAGCGGTGCTTTTTAAGAAAGCATCCCAGCTCAGAAACCTCAAGCCTGCTAAAGTCTCTGTGCCGCCTGAGACGGAAGGGGGAATGCAGAGCAGCTGGAACCCAACGGGGAGTGGGGAAAAGTGACCAGTGGCTTTTCTGGTGGACAGCTGGGAAGGGGGAGTGGGGGAAATGACTCAGCCCCAGGCTGGGGGTGTCCACACCCCAGGTAATTCTGAGCCTCCCTCAAGCCTGCTCACCTGTGAAGGTGAGGGAGTTCTCTAGTGCCAAAGACCCTCAAGGCTGGAGACCCACGCACAGCTGGCTACTCCCGGGAGGGAGGAGGGGCACGGGAGCACCAGGTCCTCCTGCTTTAGGTTGTACTGACCACCTGCTGGCCTTGCCATTGGTGAACCCGACCTTGAGGGGAACAGCGGAAGGTGTCCTGGGCTAGGAGAGGCCGAGATCTCCCCAGGGACCACTCAGGCTCCACGAAGACCTGTGGATGTTTGCCTTGTCCCTGCCTGTGTTGGGGAGGGAGGATCAACTGTCCAGCTGTCACAGCCTCCTGCGCCCGGGGAACTGAGCATTCTGGGTACTGCTGGGTCTTGCCTGTTTACTTGGTTACACCATGCGCTTCCTTGATAGGCCTGTTGAAGTGGACCCCACCTGACACCGCTCTCTTGCAGGGCCTGGAAGGGGTTGGCAGCTTCTCACAGTTTCTGTCGAGAGTTCAGGGGTCTTGTGGGTAATCTGTGGGATTGTGTTCAGTTCTTAGAACAGAAATACGGTTATTACCACTGCAAGGACTGTAACATCCGGTGGGAGAGTGCCTACGTGTGGTGTGTCCAGGGCACCAACAAGGTAAGCCAGCCCACGGAACTGGCATCGCCTTGCCCAAAGCGTCCAGAGGCCTTTTGCTCTTGGTGAATCTTTTTTTTCTGGCCACAGGTTTACTTCAAACAGTTTTGCAGAACATGTCAGAAGTCTTATAATCCTTACCGCGTGGAGGACATCACGTGCCAGGTAACACGGGGCGGTTTTGTGTTTGGCCTCAGGGTGGAAATGCAGGGTGGGTGTATTTAAGAAGCCAGGTGCTCGGTGACCTAGCGTTTTGATTGCTTCTTGCTTAGCAGTTGTAGAACTAACATAAACCAGGACCTCCATGCCAGCTTCTTGCTGCCCCTGCCTGCCTTGGGCATGGCAACATCTTCTTAAATGGTGACCTCTGTTGCAGAATGGAAGGATGCCAGCTTCCCTGCTGCGCAGTCTAATGTCAAAAACAAAACTGAAAAGTGTAGCAGTTCTTTACTGCTGTGAGGCAGTGAAGGTTGGGTGTTTTCAACGAGTGTGTCGCACAGAGGCCTGTGGGGAAGCGGTGCTGTTTGCTGGGGGCATAGGGTGTGAAGTCCCAACCTTGCCCAACAGTTCACAGAGGAATAGTTGGCTTAGCACTCAAGCCGGGCTGTCTGGCTTTGTGAAGTTCATTCAGGACCTGCTGCTTGCTTGCTTGGTCGCTTGCTGTTAGCCAGGCGCTGTGCTGAGGCTGAGAAAAGCAGGGACCAAGTGACCACACAACTAGTGGAGCCTCATCCGCCCTTTGAAGGGGCCTGACCGAGGCACTTGTCCCAAATTGGATATTTGGTGGTATTAACTCTTCATGGTGGGTAGAGAGAAACTCGGTGGGAAAACCACGGAGGGCCGCCTCGATCACTGCTCTGCCCCTGGCTTCGTTGTGAAGTTCATTTCTACTTGTTTTCCTTTTGTACTCTAAGGGGGTGTGGGGATGAGCACTTACCAGGTTGTTTGAAAAGAAAAGCTCACCATTTGGAACGGGGTCCGATGCACATAGCCCCATTCTAGCACAAGTAGCACCCTCAGTCCCTAACCCTGTGGTTGCGGGGCAGGGGTGCAGGTAATCCAGTGTGCACAAGACCTTGACCAAGAGTACACACGTGGTTGGCCCAGACTAGGACTTGCCAGTGGTTGTCTGTCCATGCTGCTTCTCACTTGGACTTTTTCAGAGTTGTAAACGCACTAGATGCTCCTGCCCAGTGAAGGTCCGCCACGTGGACCCTAAGCGGCCCCATCGGCAAGATCTGTGTGGGCGATGCAAAGGCAAGCGCCTGTCCTGCGACAGCACGTTCAGCTTCAAGTACATCATCTGAGCAGATGCAGAGGAGGGCCTGGCCGCCAAGCAGCCCTGGGAGCTGCGCCCCAGCCCCTTCTCCCACAACACTCCTGAGAGGCAGTGTGTGTTGACAGAACCTCAGAATAAAGGTATTGCAGAGCAATCCGCAAGCTGCAAAGAGTCCCACATCTTCCAAATAAAGTTCGGGAGGGCTGGTCTTGGGTCACAGAGGGGCTGGCCTGCCCCTCTAACATTGGTTGACCTATCCTGGGCCAGCCTCTGAGCTAGTTTTCAGCTCTCTGAGAAAGTCAACAGACCTGTAGGCTTGAGGTTCATGAAGGTACCACAAAATATTTGTGGAAAAATAGAATCGAGCTCTGGGCATAGGTTAGTGTTGCAGTGGGTTGAGCCGTTGCCTGTGATGCCAGCAGCCGCGTCAGCACCTGTGTGCGTTCTGGCAGCCCTGCTTCTGATCCAGCTCACTGCTAATGCCTGAAGCAGCAGAGGATGACCTAAGTGCTTGGGCCCCTGGCTGTTACAGCCATTAGGGGAGTGAACCAGCAGATGGAAAATCGGTATCTTTCTTTGTATTCTCTCCCTTTTAAAGATACCTGTTAGAATTCCCAACCACCCATGCAAGAACAAATCAGCCAAGTATAGAAAAAATATAGATGGTCTTTATTCAAAGAAACTCTGTCCACAGGCTTTTCTTCCCCAGGTAGTGGACAGATAGACGTGAGGAAGGGAGCTACAGAGGAACAGGAAAAGGCGAGGAAAGAAGTACAGGTTTTTTTTTAAATTTTAAGATTTATTTTTATTATTTTTATTGGAAAGGCGGATATACAGAGAGGAAGATCTTCCATCTGATGATTCACTCCCCAAGTGTGCGCAACGGCCGATGCTATGCCGATCCGAAGCCAGGAGCCTCTTCCGGGTCTCCCACGCGGGTGCAGGGTCCCAGTGCCTGGGCCGTCCTCGACTGCTTTCCTGGGCCACAGGCAGGGAGCTGGATGGGAAGAGGGGCTGCCGGCGTTAGAATCGGTGCCCATATGGGATCCCGGGCATGCAAGGCGAGGACCTTAACCACTGTGCCACCGTGCCGGGCCCAGTACAGGGGTTTTTAAGCCCCTCTTGACAGGGAAGCTGAAGTGGGTGTCATTCGGGTCCTTAGTTGGTGGATGTTGGGCTGTGTCTGTCAGTGGGGCAGCAGTGGCTCCACTGCCTTGGGGATGCTCTGGGCTTCGGTTGTCCTTCCTGGGTTCTAGTCTGAGGTCAGAGTGATTTACAGGAGGTGGCAGAGCTTGCTTTGAACCCTGTATCCATGGTAACCATAATACCTTTTAAAAAAACTTTAGGAGCGAAATATGAAGTGTTAAATTTTTCTATAACCTTTTTGAAGATCTCTGGCATGTATGTATGTAAAAAATTTTCCCTGCCCAAGCAGTTTTGAAGTCCCATGAGTTTTGAAGTCCCAGGTAGATCTGTAGGGCTGACACTTTAACAAGGAAGGCATGGACTGAGCAGAAAGCTCCTAGACATTCACCTAGCTGCCTTCTGGGGGTGGAGGCACAGTGTTCCTGGAGGTGTGGGGAGGCTGCTGAGGTGACCCAGGGAGGTGGTGAGTGGGTGGGAGCTGCAGGGCCCATGGGAAACCTGAGCCCAGTAAAACCACCATGGAAGGACAGGAGAGAAGGCTGGAGCGCTGTCCTAATGGCAGTCCTTCAGATGTGGGCAAGTGAGGCTTAGAGCTGGCTGGCCTATGGCAACCTAAGAGGCTGAATAACAACTTGAACTTCAGATGGTAACATACCTGACTCTCAAAACTTAGGCTCTGGGATTGTGGACAATTTCAAATTGAAGTCTGTCCTTTATTGACCTCACAGTTGTTACTCATTCTAACCACATCTGAGTAGCATCCCTAAATCATTGTCCTGGACACACCAAGTCTCCCTGGGGAAACTCCTGGGCGAGGAAGGTGCCAAGCCTGGTGCCATGGGTGTTTCCCATGAAATTGAAGGACAGATGGTTTCATGATCCAGGAATTCCAACTGACAGCTGCTATTTGTGCCTCCATGCAGTTACAAACCCTGCCATTCAAGCTAAGCCTTCACTTGCCTCTGGCAGCCTGCAAGTACCTGGGCCACCCTGGGGTCTCTGGGACTCCCTGTGTGAGGGGGGTTAGGGCCACCTGCCTCAAGACGGCCTGGTGGCGCTTGTCCCAGGGCAGAGTCTGAGGCCAACCTGCACTATCTTGGCTGAAGTGTTTGACAAGCGCCCCAGGCTTTGCTTATGAGATTCAGAACCACTGGTTCCAGCAGCCTTGTGCCCAGGACACAACACGAACGGGGCCTCTGCCCTCAAGGCCCTTCAGTAGAAGGTAGACGGCCACTTGCTGTGACCTAGGAGGAATGAAATAAAGGGAGTTGTGATGTAGGATCTAGAAGGTCCACTCCGCTAATAGCCTGGAGTAAGTAGGTGGGACCTGGAGGACAGGTAAGACCTGTCTTAAGTGTTGCCTGGCCAAGCTGCAGTTGGCATAAGACAGGAAGGAGGCAGATTCTAGGTTGAGGTGATGCCTATGATGGCCGAGTAGCAGAGAACGATTCGGGTGGCCACGGTGGTAGACTTCTCTGAAGATCACAGTGGTAGGCAAATTGAGTAGGGCCAGCCTGGGAGGACTTTCCAGGCCTTGTTCGGAAGGACTGGCTTGTACCTGGTCACCAGGAGAACCTACCATGAGGTCCTAAAGGTGTGGTGTGACTGGTGGGGCGACCGGTGCACCTTTACAAAGAATCGCTTTGCTAAACAGACTGTTGGCAGGGAAGGCGCCTTTGAGTCTACATCATATGGTGGGGACAGAAACACTGGGTGTGGGTGCAGGTGGCCTGTGCCTGTTCTAACATGTAGCTGTTGATTTGACTGGCGGCGGGGGCTGTGGGAGGGTGGATGGTGGTACAAGGCTGTGAGTTCATTTGCCTTCCCTGGTACATAGGTGGGACATGTGTGCTCAAAAGGTGCTTGCTGACCAAATAGAGACGGACAGGGGCCAGTAATGAGATGGCTGGCTGTTGTGGGTGGTTATTGCATCCTTTAATTGTGGCATTGTTTGTTGTAGACTTTGGGTAGCAGGCGCAAAGTTTAGTGTGGAAAAAAGTAAGATGCAGACTGTCTTACTCAGAGTCAGGGGCATTCAGGCATTGAACAAAGAGGCACAGCCACGGAGCAACAAGGAGGCAGGACCCAATGGGGTATGTGCACATGCATAATTCAAAACCCATAAATATGGTCTAATGTAGCCAGGGGCTGGGCGTCAAGGGGCAAGCCAGGAGTCAGCCAGGAGTTCTCCCTGGATCCTAGTTTCTAAGGTGACATGGGTTACTTCGAGAGTCAAAATGCTGTGCAATTAAAGCCATGTTGACTCTGTTTCTTTTTCCTTAGGCCAGACTGGGGCAGTGGCTGAGCAGTTCTCATTCTAGACCGCCAGGGGCACTCCTGTGGCTTTGGTGCGTCGTCTTCAGGGAAAGAAGCAACAAATCCTAAACTGAAGGTAGGCTGTGGGTTACACGATAGTGTTTCAGTGAAGAAAAAACTCCTCTTCCTTTGCTGTCATTTTACTACTTCAGGACAACCAATTTAGTGCCCAAAAGAAAAAGGCTGCATATAGCAAAAACTGGGGTCTATAGGGAACTGAGACAATACATCAGCCATTTGATGAACTGTAAGTGCAATTTTTGGATTCGGAGAAACGAGTCTAGGAAAGTCCAGGTACGACTGGCCCACCCTAGTGCACGCTGACCTTCTGCAGGTGTTTTCATTTTGTTTACACGGGTGACTAGATAAACCTGAATTTACCTATATGGATACCTGCAGGAAGCACCTTTGAGCAGTTTGAAAGGTCTGGTTTGGATAGTTGGTTTGATTTTAATTAGAATGAAGGTGACAGTTCGAAGTTTCTAAATGAGGCACACTATAATCATTGTTTTTAAGAATTCAACACAAGCCAACAGCTACAATGCTTTTTATTTTTAACAAAAAGGATGTAAGGAGGGTGAGAAAATAGGGGAGAGTAAGAGAAGATGTGAAGTGTGGTGTGTCTCCGGACACCATCCTTCCGTTCCTGCCCCAGACCCCAGAGTTATTAAATAATTTAAGGACACCATTTACAGTACCAGAACACCATCAAAATAATTTTTTTTTTTATCAGGGTCAAAAAAATACAGTGATTACGAATGTGCCGAGTCCAGTCGGGATTTTACAGGGAGCGTAACTGGTCGGCAGTCCAGCGGCGTGCACAGTGCCTCCCGCGAATGCACTTGAGCATAATTCCATTTCATTTCTACATTCTAAACCCTGGAACCCCAGAGCCCCGTTTAAAAGGAAAGTCACAGTGGATAAGAGATGCATATAAAAAATACAAGGTGTTCCTTCAAAGCAGAGGAGTTGGGGGACTACATTCATTTCTTTTACAAAACGCTATTTAAAAAAGGACAGAGAATCCAGTTCATGTTCTGCTGCAGACTTAGACAGTGGGTAAGAATATTGCATGTGTTGGTGGTCAGTCTTCAGGCTTGCTTTCGTCTTCCCCACAGCCCCAGGTTCCTTTCGGGTGAGACACGGGAGTCCTGAATCAACATGTAAAAAAATGCCTTTGCATCTCTTCTTGAATTCTGCAGGCACTGAGCCTGCAAGTCCTATATTCTACTGTCAAGGACCACAGTTTTTTTTCTTTCCTTAGCTTTGTACACCTATTCTTGTATAACAGTGCATGGCACAAATGTACAAGAAAATACTGATTTTAGTCTATACAGTTTCTATAATTATGGAGTAAAATATAAAATAAGTTAACTTTTTCTAGTGAAGAGCTGACGGGCAGCATACATCTTTATTTTACATTTTAAAGTCTCTGCAGGCATCTACTTTGGTTAGTAATCAACAATCGTGACGTAAGCACTGGTCAGAGAACTGAGCAGCATTCCAATAACGTTAACAGATATATTATTTCTTTTTGAAATACCGGGAAAGCCCAGTTTTAAAATATTATTAAAATGTTCTAACATTTACACACTAGTAAGAGTTAGAGCTAATAAAATAAAAATTTCTTCAAAAATAATCTTGCAGTGCTCTTTTAGGCATGCTCTGAGACGGTTATCACCAGACATCCACACCCTGAAAATATGACTATCACATATCCATACACCCCAACTCACACACACACGTAATTCCTTAGACAGACCCCACAACACAACACCACCCTAGACCCTCAGCCCCCACAGTGACAAAAAAAAATAAAAATAAAAATCAATGGTTTTTGCCAACAGGTCAGTGTGTGTGGACATCTCTCTGGATGTTCACGTGGGAGAGGCGCTGACCGCTGGAAACCCAGCAGCGTGGCAGGGCTTGGGCGCCAGCGAGCCGGCCTGCTTGCAGCCTTCCGTCCCCTGCTTCCCGATGTCTCGGTATGTAGAGGCCGTTATTGCAAATGTTCTTGGGATTCTCTTTCTTCAGAAGGTAATGTTGTTCGTATGCATCACTTTTAGCCCTTTTCTTTTCACGTAAGGTTCAATGAAAAAAATTCCTTCTCCACAGTTACTGCAGGAAGTTCTGGCAGCTCTTAAGGTTTTTTCCTCCCGTTCAGACCTTTGTTTTTCCTACAGCTTGATTTAGTACTATAACTGTAGATGCCGCCAAAAATAAAGGACTGATGAATCGCGAGGGTTCCTAAAAGGTGCTTGGCTAACGTTCCTCGTCATCTTCAGCTTTCTTTCCCCAGAGGCCTGAAGTTGCTCAGAAGCCAGTGCTCGCCATCCTGCCCCTGTGTGCTTTGGCCTGGGCTAGAAGCTGGTAGGACTGCACCACGCGGACAGACTCTCTGATTTCCAGGTTTAGTTCCATCAGTTTGTAGTTGGCTTCTGACAGGTCCAGGTTGGAGCCGATGATGGCAAAGCTTCCGGTCTGACCCAGCGTCTGGTGATGGAAATAAATGTGCAGCAGTGTCTGCACAGGGTCGTCTTCACAGCCGCCAAAGATGTCGTTGGGCCACAGGGATCTGAAATACAGAGCATGTGTGCGTGAGGGCGAGACGTGAGTCAGTATAAGACCACTGCATTTTAAGTGTACCGTCACAACAAAATTTCTAAGTAATCTAACATTTGAGCAAATCCATTACTCAGAGTTCCCTGTGAGTTAGAAGAGTCTAAAATTGGTGGTGGTGAAAAGCTCAGTGTTGGAGGTAGCAACAGTGAGCCCCAACACCGCGTCAGGAAGAGTCCGGCCAGCAAGCAGTCCCTGCCGAGTCCCTCTGTGTGTTACCTGAAAGCTTTGACTTGTGCCACAGCGGATATGAATTCCTTATTTTTCAGAGTTTCAATTAAAGAATGAATGGCAGTTTCTATGGTGGTCTGTGCCGCTTTGGAGATGTCAATTTCCTCGTGTTCCGATGCAGCCTCGGCGTCTTTGAGGATGCCTTCCAGCTGGGCAAGCGCCTCGGACATGTTGATGACCTGAAACAAGCACGCCATTATGGGACTGGTCTGTGTCCAGTGACAGAGCGAGCAGCTAAGTGGCCGTGAGGTACACCTAATGGCAGGGGCATTTTATCTTATTTAAAAATGTTAAAAAGTGGGCTGTTATTACAGTGTAGCAGGTAAAGCTACTGCCTATAGCACTGGCATCCCATATGGGTGTTGGTTTATGTCCTCCTGGCTGCTCTACTTCTGACCCAGCTTCTTAATGGTCTGGGAAAGCAGAAGATGGTCCAAGTGTTTGGGTGTGGGAGACCCAGTTCCTGGCTCTAGCCTGTTCCAGGGCTGGCCAGTGAGGCCCTCTTAGGAGAGAATGAGTAGACATAAGACCTCTAATCTCAATATTAAAGAAGACAGAAGGGTCCAGTGCCATAGCCTGGTGGCTAAAGTCCTCACCCTGCACACCTAGGATCCCATGTTGGTGTTGGTTTGTGTCCCGGCTGCCCCACTTCCCATTTAGCTCTCTGTTGGGAAAGCAGTGGAGGACGGCCCAAAGCTTTGGAACCCTGGTGCTGGGAGAACCGGAGGAGGCTCCAGCCTCCTGGCTTCAGAGGGGCTCAGCTGTGGCTGTTGGCAGCCACTTGGGGAATAAATCTTTTCCTCTGTAAATCTGACTTTCCAATAAAAATAAACCTTAGCCCCCTCCCCCCCCCCACCATTAAAAGCAGTAAATTCGTTTTCCATTTTGCAGGGAATGCATAATTTCAGGCATCAAATAGTAATTTTAAGTATTCTTGATACAACAGTTGAGTGTATTTAAGATTTATTTTACTTGAAAGTCAGAGCTCCATCCCCCTCTGCTGGTACAGCCTTCAGATGGCTGCACAGCCAGGGCAGAGCTGACGGAGCCTCCTGCAGGTGCCCCACGTGGGAGCGAGGCCCAAGGCCGTGAGCCACCCTCCGCCTAAGGTGAAGAACTAACACGCTGTATACATCCACACTGGCCCTGTCAGCATTCATTTTAACATGTAATTACGTATTACATTTGGATAGTACACGTACATTTATTGTTATGGGGGAACTCGTGAAAACTTTTGGAAAAAGTACTTTGCAATTTGAAAGGCAGGGAAGACAGACTTTCCCATCTGCAGCATCACAGCAGCTGGGGCTGGGCCAGACCAGTGCCAGGAGCCCTCGGCTCCCAGGGGTCTCCCAAGTGGTGGCAGGGACGAGCCGTCACCCGCTGCTTTCCCAGGCACTGAAGCAGTGTAGGTAGGACAAATCTACCAGCACTCTGATAGGGCATGTGGGTGTATCAGATGGCGGCTTAACACGCTGTACCCCAGGCCTACTCCATGAAAATCTTTATATGTACACATATGGATATGTTTATTAGAAAGGCAGATTTCTAGAGAGAAGGAGAGAAAAAGATCTTGAAGGCTGATTCACTTCCCAGTGGCCTCAGTGGCCAGAGCTGAGCCGATCCAAAGCCAGGTGCTTCCTCCAGCTCTCCCACACAGGTACAGGGTCCTAACGCTTTGGGCCATCCTTGACTGCTTTTCCAGGTCCCAAGCAGGGAGCTGGATGGGAACTGGGGCAGCTGGGACACAAACTGGCGCCCTTACCATCCTGCCCCCGTTACTCCTGTAGACCTCTGCATGTGAGAATGATGCTAAGTTATCTTTGAATGCTGGAAATCAATTGATTTTCTTTTCCCTTGTCAGCTGCCAATACTGTTTTCAACAGAAATGTTTGATTTGTGCACAAACATATGCCTAGGAGTTTCAACAAGGCTATGGGAAAAGCACATTATTTAATTTCATTTCCCTTGAACTTCTTAAAATCCCTTCATGTATACATAAAATACCTTGAGTAAATAACTTTACTGTCAAAGGTTTTCATGGAGGCTCCAGTGCAGTAGCCTAGTGGCTAAAATCCTTCCCTTGAATGCGTCAGGATCCCATACAGGATGGTAAGGGTGTTGCCAGGCTTTTCTATCTACTGACGTGCTCTAGTGACTTCTGATTGCAGGATGTGTTCCTGCTGCTTTCCTGCCTAATGGGTTCTGATGGCACACGCTGTTACAAAAGGTACCTCCTCAACTGACAAAAAGATGCACTGTGACTTTGGATTTAACCTAACAAGAAAAACAGGCCTGAGGTTCCACATTTTCTAGACTTACTGGTGACTCTTATAAGTGAATATTTACCTCGGCTTCGTTTTTTATTGTATTGACTTGGTTGATGAGTTTACAGTAGGCCTGGAACAGAAGCAGCAATTGAAAGTGCAGTTTGTACAGCCTCCGGCAGAGCTCCAGCTCCTAGAAAGAAATGACGGCGTGTTAAACGTGGGGGTCGTTTTCCCTGACACTAGACAAGACAGCATTATTTCCAAGTCAAAATTTAGAAACAGTTGTGTTAGGACAGTGTAGGCACTGGCTTTTCAGCAGTAAGCAGGTTAATGTGGTGAAGCTGATGAGAGGCACATGAAAGACGCTCTGGAGACAGGGGTTAGATGAGGGTCGTTGTTGGTTAGCAGTGGCCGCGCATGTTTCCACACTGGACACAGTTTTGGAAGTGGGATATGTACAGGGATTCCACAGTGGGAAAGATCTTTACAAATGCATAGATCCTTGCTCACAGTGAGAGGCAGATTTCAATGCATTTATCTATAAGAGATTGAGAAACAAATTGGATAATTTCCTATCTAAAAGTACAAAGAGATGTGCTTGCTTCGGCAGCACACATTAGAAGAGTTTGTCTATGTTAAAAAAAAAAAAAAAAAAACACCTAAATTTTGCTAGCTCAGTTCCATGGGTTAACATTTGCAAATTGATTTTTTTAATTAATAAGAAATTTAAATAGATGTTAGTTATAGATGTAGAAAAAGATGGCTGCTAGTTGTACATACATACTATCTTTTTTAAAAAACCAGCATTTTATGGGTTTAGGGCCAATGGAAGCATACACTACTTTTAAAGTAGTTCTCAATGAAACATCACAAATGGATAAATGGCAGATGAAAACCAGGCTGGCTGGCAAAGATAAGGAGTCTATAAATCAAGACAGGTCACTTACTGCTAGAATTTCCATTTGCTAAGCAAGAAGGTGATCAGGTCACAAAAAATACAAAGGAAGAAAAAGACCAAGAATTAGTGTGAGAAATCATTGTCACCAGGGTCACAGATGTCCCAGGAAAACTGAAGAACATTATATACCCCAAGGAAAATTTTGTCATTTTCAGAGCACAACTTTTTAGACAATTACTGCAATAGTTCAACTCTTTGTCAAATAGTAACTGAACCACATTTAGGTTCTGGCTATTTCTGTATATAAGCTGTAAGGAAGAAAATTTAAGGAACTTAATCTTGGTAATTTGGCTAGTGTTTTATCTAGGTTTTTATAAATTTTGCCAAAAAACACAAAAACCCACCAGAACTGTAATAAAATTTCCATTTCTAAGGTGGAAAACTTGCTGCAAAATAAGTCAAATGAATTACCATTTTTTTCCTCATAAGAATTGGCTTATAATCTTAAGAATCGGCACATAAGCTTGAGGATACCTCCGATGGCTCTTCAGGCGTCCTGACTCTCCTAGGTTGTCCTAACTATCACAGAGTCACATGACAAAAGATCAAAACGTGTATTTTAAACCCCATCCCGAAAGTAACTTAGTTGACTTACACAAATGTAACAATGTTTAAATCAAAGGAAATTCTGTACATAACACACATAGTAGGGACATCTTATTTATGCACTAAACAATTACAATTTAGCATCTATAACCGCTTGAGCTTCATTAAGTGAGGAAGTTTCTTATAATTAAGATAAGATGATTATAACAATGATATAACAAATGACAAAAAGTCATTTCTTAAGCACGCTTTTCTAAATAGTTTCCCCTGAAAGAGTTTAGCTACATCTATTCCCATCACTTTACAAAGGTCAGTCTTCCAGGAAACACTGGCTGAGCGCAGGATGATGTCTAGTGTATCAGCATATCTGCATTCGAGTTTTTAAAATGTAGCTTATTTCACACAGAAATGAATAATTTGGGATTTAAATACTTTCCTCAGTTCTATTAACTTCAGTAGATCTGACTTAAAGGAAAATAAATTACTGGCATAGATCTCAACTACCAAAACATCTCACAGATGCTAAAGTGAGTTTGTAAGGACGTATATTTTAGATTGTTGCTTTTAAGACTGTTGAAATTGTCGAGGGCATCCTTTTCATTCAATACTAACTACATCTTATGTAAAAGTCTGCACTGGTGTACATGGGATGGGGAGAGTAAGGAGGGGTAAGAAGCAGTTTCAAAAGGAGCTGACAGGTGAGGCAAGACAGGCCAGGGAACAGCATTGTGGGGTAGCCTGTGACACTAACATCCTACATGGATGCTGGTTTGTGTCCCGGCTTCTCCACTTCCAATTCAGCTCCCTGCTAATGGCTATGAAAAAGTAGTGGAGGTTGGCCCAAATGCCTCGGCCCCTGGTACTCATGAGAGATCTGGAAGCCAGCCCAGATCGCTGCAGCCATTTCAGGAGTGAACCAGTGGATGAAAAAGCCGTTTCAAGTCAGTCAGTTTTCACTTAGAAAAACTCATGCTCTGTCAGTTGGCCTGTCATTTCCTTCAAGGTAGAAATAACGTGAGAAATTACATTATAAGCATAAGCACTGGATTGATACAGGAAAAAGGTTTCACTATTGGTTCACATGTGAGACCCAGAATGCCTTAGAATCTACGCATCTAACTCTAGGCTAGCATTAATCCCATACGTCGCTTCATTTATTAAACAGTGCAGGATTCTTAGGATTTGGGGTTTGCCTGAGGCAGCTGGAACCTTGGCTCCCCTGTTTATATATGCCTGTTTAGATCTGCCTCTCCACGCCTCAGTCCCTTCATGTTCACGCTGGGGTACCGACCTACCAGCTGGGGGACAGCGATGGGAAATGCCATCAGAGAGTGCATGAAATAGGTCACTTCTGGAGGACTAATTTTTTCCCCACATTGTGCTTATTCTAAAAACTTCAATGTCTTATGACAATCTTATTTCATAGACAATAGAATATAAGTGGAGTGGAAAAAGACTGGAATTCTGAAATAAAGTGTGGGGGCTATTTTAGTTGACGAGGCATTTTCCTCACAGAAATTTGGCAATCTCATTATATAATTTATAGGCCATAACTAGTCGCCACTTAACAACTTTGAACGCACCTTCCCTAAGAGGATATATGATTAAGCAGGAGAAAAACATAACTTATCCAGTCCAAATTCCACCTGTACAAAGACCAATATAGTGTGTCTCACGTTACTCCTGGGTGTCCCTTCCTGATGGACTAATCGAGGTTCTGAATACTAACCTGGGGCGGGCAGACCCAACTGCATGGGCCCTGGACTGTCGATAGCCATCGAGCTTATCTACTGGATGTTATTAAGCTTCTGTCACAAGCTGCTCATTCATTTTTATTTAAGTGAATTTTTCATTACACAGCCGGTATTTCATTAAGTCTCACTTTTACAATGATTGCCTTGATAACCAAAATGACAAGCTTCACTTTTTTTTTTTTTATTTCTAGGAATATCAACTAAGGCTATGTGAACATCTTAGCTGAACACAAACAAAAAGAAACTTACTTGTGCATCTGTGTTTATCCTATATATGTCTTCTTTGGCACCAAATGTCCTCTTACAATTGTCTAACCACTAAGGAAATAAGTAACAGTAAGTTGTAATGCAGTGATTGTATAACACACAACAGAATTCATAGTATAAGAGTCTGGCCATGTAAAACAGCAAGCTGAAATATTCCCAAGTCCTGGGATTAGTTTAGATGTCTACACTTTGATGTCCATTTGCTGTCGTCCAGCTGTACAGGACATAGCAGGAATGCTTCCTAATGACACACACATGCTTACCACAGTTTTCAAACAAAAGGACAATCAATTCTAATGGCATGGGATGCTCCAGCTTAGCACAGAATATTCTTCATTTTGATGGTTTTATTGGAAATTTTACAACCTGCACCTGCCCTTTGTCTAATGTTGATGGGGGAAATGAAAGCCATGCCTCCCTTCTGGTCAGTTTAATAAAGGCAGCTCGGCACCCAGCGGGTCTGTTTGCTTATCAGAAGTGCACCTCTCAGCACACTGCTGTCAGCTTTCATTAGCGAAACAGAATCCCAGATCCAGCGATCTTGTTTCTCCCTGCTTTCTTTTGAACCACAATGAATGACACAGAAGCTGAACGTGGTTTTCCTGTATCCAGGGGCTATTCCTTGACTTGCTGTGCATTTCCTTCATTCAAATAAAAGCATCATGGTGCCCAGCCCAGTCACAGAGCCCCAGAATTTCCCAATAGGAAAAGCGAAGGACCTTTAAGTTGAACTGTCAAAATCTAAGTGGGGCCTTATCCGTTCTGTTTGATTTCTTGTTTTGTGAGTGACATCAACAATAGGGCTTTCTCATTTTTAATCAAAACTAGCTATGTATCCTAAAAATAGGCATTTAAAATTCTCCATGATAGCTGGATGTTGTATATGCAAAGAATTAGACAATTCAGTTACTTCAAAAGCCTCCGCTTTGACCTTGTCTTTTTATCTCGGTGCCTCAGACTGCTCCAGGCCTTGGGCTATTTACTTGACAGCTTCTCTGAAGAAAAACATGTTATGCTTTCTCTGAGATGGCCGGTGGCACCCAATGTCAAAAGCCATCAGTGAGTTTCTTTCCCTGGGCCACATTCAAGTTGACACCTATTATGGGAGGGTGCATTATCTTTATTCTGAGCAAATGTTTACATGGTAATCACTACTCTGTTTGTCTGTCCAACCAAGAAATGCATGCACTAAAGCTTTTTATTTGGTGGCTTATTACCAAGTTTAATGTTTAATATTAATACCAGTAACAGAATTCTGGCGGGCATTCTTGGTCACTGTTCTGTTAGAAGTCCTCCAGGAGGTCCTGTGCTGCATTCTGGCTGGGCAGGGACAGGTTCACTCTGCCTTTACCATCTGCTCTGCCTGCTGGCATCATCTTTTCTTTACTCAGGGCTCAGAGGGAAGGTAACATTTAACTGGTGCAGCTCAGCTTCTGGGGGTGACAGGCTGAGGCATGTGAGACTATACATACAACTAGAGAGGCTGAATGCTACCAGCTAGGACTTGGGGTGTCGGAGGAGAACACAGAAGCAAGCCCCATATTCACCCAGTGTCTATGCTAGAGGCTTTGCTTAGTCATACTCCTGGGCATCCCTACTCCAGAAATCCAAATCTGTTGCCTGGAATTTGTGCCATGGTTCACTGGGCTGGGAAGACAGAGCTGGCTGTGAGGAGGTACTGAAGGTGAGGGAACTGCTGAGGCGTAAACCCCACTGTCTGCACCATGGCCCCCTTGCAGCAAAGGGACCAAGCAGCTGTACCTGGAACTCAGCCAAGGTCAGCAGAGGGTTCTGGGCTCCGGGTGCTGGCAAGACAAATCCACATCCACAGCCTGGGAGATCACAACTCTGTTGAGGCCGAAGGTTTTCTAGACTGCAGTTCTGCAACACTGCCTCACAAATGCTGCTGCTACTTGCCCCTGCAATGCTGGCAGCAGTGGGAGAGTCTCCACCTAGAGGTTGTTTACAAAGCTGTGGCTTCGCACTGTACTGAGAGGGCCAACGCTGGCAGTCACTGCAGACAGCATCCTCAGAAGCCCCCATGGTCACTGCTGCCGGGGGCTGCCTTCCTGTCCAGCTTACATACTGCCATATCAACAGCTCAGTGCTCAAAGCAAATGACCAGGTTCACAGGGTGAGAACTGACCTGCTCCGCGGCCTCCCTTTTGGCATTGTATGTGTCCAGGTGTTCTTGCAACTCCAGCACACTGAACTTGAGTGTTTCTAGCAGATCACAAGACATCAGCTGTTAAACAAACATGTGGATGCAGGTTACCACCTCTGGTCTCTGATCACAATCACGACACTGACAGCTTTGGATCAGGGAGGACCTCTCACTGGTGTTCCTCATCATACTCTGCCACGCTGCGAACAGGCAGCAGAGGGATTTGGGCAGCACTTTCAAACTAGCCCGAGTGGGAAATGGCAGGACAGGCACTTACATGCCTCAAAGATCACACCTGAGGTCTCTAATGCCTTGATTCATCAGATACAGAATCTAAGTGGGGGCTGGCATTGTGGCATAGCAAGTAAAGCCACAGTCTGTGGTGCTGGCATCCTCTATGGGTGCTGTTTCAAGTCTCAGCTATTCTACCAGCCATCCAGCTCCCTGCTAATGGCTTGGGAAAGCAGTAGAGGATGCTCCCTTGAGGGAGTCCCTGAAGAAGCTCCTGGGTTCTAGTTTAGGCTTGACCTAGCGTTGGTTGTTGCAGCCACTTGGTGGGTAAACCAGCAGATGGAAGATCTCTTTCTCTGCAACTCTGCCTTTGAAATATTTATTTTTTAAAAAAATCTTTAAATGTCCTTAGCAACAGGGCAGATCAATGAGCTCTGCAGGGAGTCCGGCCATACACACTCTGGGAGTGTGACTCTTTGGCATCCCCATTACGACTCAGAACAGGAACCTATTGGCTGATTTTCCCTTATTTCATCCTGTACCACACTAGGGTAGATAAGGTGTGAATGGCAGCCACAGGCCACTAGTCTAATACACTGAAACTGTCTATTACCAGAAGTGTATGAACAAGTTGAAAGCATGAACTTCCATCACTCAAAAATTTGTTTTGAAAAGATCATCTACTGAACGGGCCATTCAAATTCAACCTTGAACCAAGCCTGCGTGGAAACCTTACCGTTTCAGCGTCCACAAACACTGTTGGGCATTCGGAACACATCATCATGACGTCCAGTGAACTTTTAAATTTAGAACCAATCCGCTGTAGATTCTCACCAAGAAAGCTGACTGCCTTGTCAGTTATCTCTCCAAACTTTCTCCGAATTGTCTGTGGGGAAAAGCACAAAAAACAGTTTATTTAAAAGTGACAAAATATCTTTTTATTTAAGAAGTAACTTGTGGGCCCGGTGCGGTAGTCTGGTGGCTGAAGTTGTTTCCTTGCGTGTGCTGGCAACCCATGTAGGCACCAGTTCTAATCCTGGTAGTACCGCTTCCCTTTCAAGCTCCCTGCTTGTCGTCAAGGAAAGCAGTGGAGGATGGCCTAAAGCCTTGGGACTCTGCACCCATGTGGGAGACCCGAAGGAGGCTATTGACTCCTGGCTTCGGATCAGCTCAGCTCTGGCCATTGTGGCCACTTGGGGAGTGAGTCAGTGGATAGAGGATCTTCCTCTTTGTATATCTGACTTTTCAATAAATAAATGTTAAAAACAAACAAAAACCTTGTAAGTAGGACAAACTTGAAAAATTCTTCTAGTCAAGCCAAGTGTAATATCCTAGTGACTAAATCCTCGTCTTGCATGAACTGGGATCCCATATGTGCACCAATTTGTGTTTCTGCTCCTCCACTTCCCATCCAGCTCCCTACTTGTGGCCTGCGAAAGTTGTACAGGATGGCCCAAAACCTTGGGATCTTGGACCTGTGTAGGCGACCCAGAGGCGGCTCCAGGCTCCTGGCTTCAGATCTGCTCAGTTGTGGCCATTGTGGCCATTTGAGGAGTGAACTGGCTGATGGAAGCTCTCTAGTCTCCTTCTCTGTAAAATCTGCCCTTCCAATAAAAATAAGTAAATCTTAAATTAATCTAATCATGTATAAAATTCTATTAACATGTTCATTTCCAAAACTAATCAGATTTACCAGATAGTATTTATGAAAAAATTAATGGTCCATGTCAGACAAATGAGCACATGCCATAGAGTAAATCCTGCCGTGTCTGAGGGATTCGCTGTTCAGAAGTAAACACCTGTCTGATAACTTTTCATGAATATAGCCTCTGGGCTGCCATTTGCCTTGATGTAAATTAGAATCATAAAATTGCTTTATGAGTAGTATATTTTCAGAATTCAGGAATGTTCACTCAGAGGAAACAGGCAGTGCCAAACTCAGGACTCGATGTATTATACAAATAAGGTGTCTGCACACGTGTGTGTGTATGTGTGAGGAAGAGAGATATTAGGTGGCATTAGGCTTGATAAAATAAGAATAAGGCACAGTTTCAGGCATTAATGAATGTCACAAGAAAGAAAAAAAATAGAAAACCAGGTAACAATGGAATAGTACAGAATTAATAAATGCCTTTGTTAATGAGCAGTAAGCAAGTGAGGGGGGTTGGAAGAAGCTTTAGGTTCCTGGCTTCAGATTGGTTCAGGCTTAGCCAGTGCAGCCCTTTGGGGAGGGGACTAGAGGTTGGAGGATCTCTCTCTGTAACTCCACCTTTGATATATTTAAAAGGATGGGAGGGAGCCACTGGAGGTTGGATCAGCAAAGCCTCAGGAGGAAGCCGTTAGCAGTGGGCCTGCTAGGACAGGCCAAGTTGCTTGGGTAGAGATCTGGTGGAGAGCTCAGAGGATGGAGACTTCAGTGGTGGCATTTCACACTGACTCAGCTTCCGTCTGCACAAAATGCAAAAACGGTGTCTACATTTCATCGTTGGGATGTACACAGGGCCTCGGTGAGCACTCAATACATGTTAGCACACGTGACTCCTTTTCAGGATTGGGCTCAAGCACCACAGCTAAAATTATAAGGTGCCCATACAGTAGCTACAGTGCCAACTAACTTTCCACTCCATTCCAAACTGATCCAGAACATCAGCTAGCAGCCCCCTCAAAGCAGGGTCATATCTGTGTTTCCTTGGCAGTCCTCATGGTGGCAGACACACCACAGAACCTTGCTCAGCTGTCGTCTGGAAGGTTTGTTTATATCTCCTTTGGGTAATTAGGTGAACCTGTTACTGTATGAAATACTAGCAGTTCTATAATGTCACTGTGTAAACTTAAGCAGTATTGTGATCTTTGAAAAAAAAAAAAAGAAAACCTGTTCATTATTAGATATTAAAATTTGAAAGAACTGACTTTAGCAGGACACCAAAAACTTAGGTAACTATAACATGCTTCAGCAACTTGAAAACTCACGGACCTGGAACAGCCTAGAAAACACGTGAAACGTGAACACTGCACAGGACCCGTCGTTGTCAGATAGCATCTGATTGACGTGGCAGCGCCAGGCTTCCTCTTCATCATCGTAGGCCACGGGCTGGAAGGCAGCGATGATGGCAGAAAGGAAGGGTGTCGGCAGGGGTGAGGTCTGTACTTCCGGAAAGCCATCTTGCTCTTCTTCATCTTGACTGTTAACACAAATAGCACAGCCAATCAGCTTATATGTTGAATGACTTAAAGTATTTTTAAAAAATTTATTTGAAAGGCAGATTTACAGAGTGAAGAGACGGATCCTCCACCCACTGGGTTCACTCACCAGTGGCCACAGTGGCCAGGGCTGTGCTGATCAGAAGCCAGAAACTTTACTGAATCTCTCACATGGGTGTATGGTCCCAAGCACTTGGGCTATTCTCTGCTGCTTTCCCAGGTCATAAGCAGGGAGCTGGATCAAAAGTGGAGCAGCTGGGATAATGCTCCCGACTCAAAAGAAACAATAACTCCATGTTCTTCAAGGGATTTGTCCCAACAAACAGAACATTGGCATTGGACAAAGAGCAGGATGTATTTCTTTAGGAATAGGTTGTACAGATGATAAGATGTGCTACTCGGGGTCTTCAAATTGCCTGGATTATCTTACAGGGTAGCTCCATATGGAGCAATTCATATGGCAAAAAAAAAAAACCTTGAATAATGACTGCAGAAAAAGACTAAAATAAAGCATATCTAGAGTGAAAAATGCATTTCAAAAATCAATGGTCACTAATTTTTAGCCAAACTAGACTATCTATTATATTTGTAATGTTCTATTTTGGCTGGTATATTTGGCCAAAGTCAACTATTTGACTTCAGCCTGACTGAACCCTCACAGCTATGGGTAGCCACTGTGGTGTGGTGGGTCAAGCTGCTGACTGGGATGGCTGCATCCCACACTGGAGTGTCATTTTGAGCTATTCTGTTCCAATTCAGTTTCCTGCTCCTGTGCCTAGGAAGCAGCAGATGACAGTCTAAGTTCTCGTGTCCCTGCCATGCATGCGGGAGACCTGGAGGGAGTTCCTGGCTCCTGGTCTAGGCCTGGTCCAGCCCTGGCTGCTGTGGCAATTTGGAGAGTGAAGCGATGGACAGAAAGTCTCTCTTTTCTGTCTTTCAAATAAGTGATATACTCCTCTAACATTAAAAAGAATGCTAAATAACTAGATAACGACTTTAATACTGTTTCTGGCACACCTGCACTTGTACATAATCAACAACTGACTAATTACATGAGCTTGTGCTATATCCAAATCCATAAAGGAAAAAAGTTCTGTCACTGAGGTTTCTTATCACTATCTGCATACTTATACACTCTCAAACACAGGTAGTAAATGATCTAGAGCTATTGAGGATAAAAACAAAAATCTACCAGATGCCTTATGTTGTATAGGTTAGAACTCTACCAGGGGCCAGTGTGCTTTGTAACAAGCTAATCCTCAGCCTGTGGCTCTGGCATCCCATGTGGGCACCGGTTCATGTCCTAGCTGTTCCAGTTCCCATCCAGCTCCCTGCTTGTGACCTGACAAAGCAATGGAGGATGGCCCAAGTCCTCGGTACCCTGCACCCATGTAGGAGACCCAGAAAGAAACTCCTGGCTTTGGATTAGCTCAGCTTTGGCTGTTGTGCAGCCACTTGGGGAGTGAACCAGTGGACAGAGAATCTCTCTCTCTCTGTCCCTCTGTTTCTGTCTATAAACTCTGCTTTTCAAATAAAAAGAAATCTTTTTTTTAAAAGTCTATCACATGAAACAGACATAATTTTATTGCAATACTCTGAAATAATATTAAATAAGATCAAGGAGCTTCAAACTGTCACAGATATGCATAAACTGAGACATTAAAAACATTTTGAGTCACAAATATTTATTAAAACCAAGAAGTAAGTATCTAGATGCTATCATAATTGTTATCACAAGTTCCTTTAGGATGTCCACGCATGGTTGAGCACCTGGCAGAGTGGCTGAGATGCCCACGTCCAATAGCTGGCCTTTGCTCCAACTTCCTTCTGCTGTGTACACTGGAGACAGCAGGTGCTGATTCAGGTGGCAGGGACCCAGCACCCATGTGGAGGACCACTGAACTACTACTCTCAGCTTTAGCCTAGCCCAGCTCCAGCCTTTGGGGATACCGGGGAAGTGAGCTAGCAGGTGGGAGCTCTTTCTTCGGCTGCCTCTCAAAAAGAAGAAGAAATCCATGTAGTTTTTTCACATTTTCCAGGAACTGCGAAGATCCCTCCATGCCTAGGTTTCAAAACTTTTTGCACCAAAATGAATTCATTTTTTCATTCCACTTTCCATATATTTTTTGAATTACCCTAATATTGCAGGTATATTTTAGTATCAGAAATTCTTTTGGTATTGATTCTTCAATACTCATTTTTATTTGAAGGACAGAGAGACACGGAGATCTTCCACTGACAGTCACTCCCCAGATGCTCACATCAGTTGGGACTTGCTGGGCCAAAGCCAGGTGTCTAGAACTTGTCATGCTCTGCCATGTGGGAAGCATGGACCGACGTTCTCGAGCCATCCCCACCTTCTACCCAGGATGTCAGGGAGCAGAAAGCTGGAATGGCAAAAGAACCCTAACCCGGGCACTCTGAGAAGGGATGCAGGTTTCCCAGATAGCGCCTTCACTGCTGCATTAAATGCCTGCCCCCAACACTGATTTTAATACTTCCCTACTAGGCATTGTAGCACAGCAAGTATTTTGTGGTTCTAAATTTCAGGCATGACTGAATGTTTTACGAAAACCTACATGTGTTTTTTTTTAATGTAAAAGTCACTTATCAGGAAAAAAAAACCATAGTAAGCCATTGCCATTCATCTTAAAAAAATACACATATATATAGAAGGGTTAACACTGTGGCTCAGTGGGTTAAGCTGCTGCCTGCAGCACAGGCAGAGCATATGTGCACTGATTTGAGTCTTGGCTGTTCCACTTCCAATCTAATTTGCTGTGAATGTGCCCGGCAAGGCAGCAGTGGATGGCCCAAGCCTGGAACCTAAGGGAGAAACCTCGAAGAAGCTACTGGCTTTGGCCTGGCCCGGCCCTGACTGTTCCAGTCATTTAGGGAGTGAACCAGCAGTTAGGAGATCTCTCTCTCTCTCTGCCTCTCTGTGACTCTGCCTTTTAAATAAACAAACATCTATTTAAAATCATGAAGAAGTGACTACAGACACACACGCAAAGACATGCAGGTAAGTAAATAGGAAGGCAGAGGTGTTTGAGGAGGGCTGAGGGAAAAACACCACTTCCTCCCAGGGCACGTAGAGCTGGGCACGCACCTGGACAGTCCCGAGAAGTCGGCCTCCTCTTCCTCACACCGCTCGTCCAGCTCTTTCAGCGCTAAGGTAACATCCTCCTCGCACACAGACTCCGGGTAGCTCTCGGGAGCCAGCAGTTCTGGCGTCCCTCTTTCTTCAAGGTCAAGGATTCCCTGACACACAGGAGAATCCTGTGGCTCTTGAATCACATAGGGCCCTTCATCTTCGAAGGGTGTAACATGTTCCTCCTTTAACACTGAACTTGTCTCCTGAAAAACAACCACAGTTTTAGTGGCCTTTAAAAAGCACTACAAAGAGAACTTCATCGGTCAATAAATGACCGCTGCCGTCCTTTTATGATGTAGCTTTTCCTTGACAAAGTCTGGCGCATTCTGAGTTCTTAGCCTCTGAAGACTTTATGTAAAAAAATTTTTAAAGTCCTAAGCTTAATTTCTTTACATTAGAGTGTATCACCTTAAGAAAAAATATCACTTATTGTCAAATGGAAATGTCAAGGCATGTTTAGTTTTTCTCTTAAGTAACAGGATTTAGATGCTTATTAAGAAATATGTCTTTTGGTATTGTATATCGTTTTCAATATCCAATTCATAATTTTACCATGAAGTCTCTTTTGAAATGTCACTTCTTTTGTTATACGGGAACAAAGTAACTTCTGAAGATTAGCCCAGGAGGTAATTCAAAGTGGCCCTGGGGGTGGCGACCAGTCATGGAGAAGCTGCAGCTGAACCCTGGCATCGGTGAGCTGGGTACCAGCGGTGGGAGCACCATGCATGGGGAGGACTCCAACTGCAAATCTTGGCTTCAGCACTGAGCTACCCGTGTGCAGAAACACTGGGAAATCTGCTGCACTTTTGAAAAGTAAATAAATCATAAGCTCACTTATAAGTCTATTTTTCTATTTCTGAATAGACCAACATAAGAGTTCTGAAGTGTATCTCTTCCTATACATGGAAGCATTCCTGGAATAGTGGTGCTATGTGATCACCATGGGGCAGCTCCACAGGTGATGACTGGATAAATGAACTGCCATTGCTAAAACAGGAAAACACTCGACAAAACAGGACAACTATGTGGCATGCCACTTTCACCAGGTTTTAATTTGCATGGAGAATAATCAGTTTGAAAACAAGTACTTCTGAGCTTACAGCTTTGCAAAAAAAAAAAACATAACAGCTTCTTTTATTTTTATAACTAGTTATTCTTGGGCATACAGTCAGAGACCTCCTGCCCCTAAACTAGCTGAGGATTTAAGTTTACTCCTCTGTAAAATCATCTATGGAGTGAAGCATTCTGACTACATTCAGACTGGGTGTTCTGTTATAATTTACATCCTAAAACGGAATCAGGCTAATTTGCAAATGGTATTAGTACTCTGTGTGCTTTCCATGTTCATGAACTCTTGGGTCAGGCCCTCCCTTGCTCCTGCTGACATATGATGTCTCCTTTATCCAAGTCACTTTGCACTGTCCACACCTCCACGAGGCAGGTATTAGAATCTACTTTCCATAAAAAACCAAGATTAAAAAAAGAAATAGGATGAGATAATGCCTTCCACTCAGAAAGCTCGAAGCTCATCTGCCGTGTCACCAGCAGCAGGGCACCACCCCCACCCACTCATCCTCACTTCTCCCCAGTCTTCCTACACTGACTGCCATCTGGGTCCCGGTCACTTGCTCCCAGGGCACACCAGGACCTTGGAAAACGGCTGCTTCCTCTACCTCCAGATCGTCCAGGGCTGGGCCCTTCTTGTCACTTAGGTGTCACCTCAAATGCTAACCTCACTTTTTCTTCCACTCAAATTCTATAACTGTGAAACTCATATTATGCTTACTGGTTGAATAAACAAATAATGCTGGTATACCCTGTATTTTAAGTGTCTGTTTCCACATCTGTTACTTCACAGGTATCACTAACAGAATGAAAACCCACCTGGTTTCCTGTCCTGGGTGGGTGAAGTCTTAGAACAGTAGCCAGCACCTTTCTCATGTCTTAGTCTCTACTCAAGTGTCTTAGCTGCTGTGCCCAAGTTGGCCCCTTCCTTCCATTCTATTCTCTAGAATTACTCAACCTCCTGCAGGGGACCTGCACATACCATGCCATTCACACATCACTGTCTCTCTCCCCAAGGTGTTCCTCTACTGCAATATGCCCACAGCCAGAAAGCCTGCTCTTACCACCCTTCCCAGCCACACACACAACTATCACCTTGTCGGGCTCCAATGAAGTCTGATCATATTTGTTGGAGAGTGTTGCATACGAAGCTGCAATTTTCTAAAAGTGTTCAGTTGAGCTTGGTGCGGTAGCCTAATGACTAAATCCTTGCCTTGCATGATCTGGGATCCCATATTGGTGCTGGTTCTAATCCCACCTGCTCCACTTTCCATCTGGCTCCCAGATTGTGGTCTGGGAGAGCAGTTGAGGAAGGTCCAAAGCTTTGGGACTCTACACCCACGTGGGAGACCTGAAAGAAGCTCCAGGCTCCTGGATTCGGATCGGTTCAGCTCTGGCCGTTGCGGTCACTTGGGGAGTGAACCAGCAGACAGAAGGTCTGTCTGTCTCTCCTTTTCTCTCTGTATATTTGCCTTTTCAATAAAGATAAAATAAATCTTAAAAAAAAAGGTGTTCTATTTCCTTGTAGTCATTAAACTCCCTGAGAACAGGCAATGCCCTGTTGTTTCTAGCACCTAGCTAATGCTGGCACCTAAGGAAATCACATCAAATATCCAGGGAATTGTAGTATCTAAGCAAGTATGAGCATGGTAAACACTGCCAATAAGGAAGCCAAGATATCTTCATTTCAAAACTTGTCTGCTTATTGTAAAAGAGGGTTCAGGTATGTAAATGTGATGACAATGAGCATGAGGATTTACATACTAAAGTTTTATCATCTAACAGGACTAATCTGGATCTAGTTACTTCATTCATTGGGTTAACACTGACAGAAATATAATATTTTCCTGATACTTACCAAGGCATAAAAGCATATATGACAGAACTATGACAATTATACTTTTATAAGAAGTATCTATAGTAAAAAAAAAAAAAAACCAAGAAAACTAATACTTACTTAGTTTAGGTCAGTCATTAGCTTGGAATCTGGCTTACTTCTCACAGGCCTTTCCAAAAAATATAATACTAGTGGTTCCAAAGTCTTTGAGAACATTTCATCTAACCAACTGCTAACCCAGCTGGCCTGAGGTTTGGATCCCAATCACAGCACCAATCACACAAACCCAATACAAAGCAAGAAGAAAGAAGAAAACGAAAGCAGTCCTTCAAGAAAATGCAGCGCCACACAGGAGGCTCAGCAAGCCCAGCAAAGCGGCTGCCCGTAAGGGAATCCCATTCTGCGATGCCAATGCCCATTACAACACTCGGGGGTATTTTTAACCTGGAGGTCATCTATTAACATTAAAGAAAAAAAAATCACATTTGACTGTTTCATTTAAAACAACCAACAGGTTAGAAATACTGTATACAAATCAAAATCTCAGCATGTCAGATGAAAACTTTGTGGAAAGAGAAGTAAGGGGGTCTAACGGAGTGCTAAAAGGAGCCCAGATTGGCCATGCACCAGCCCCCATTTCTCCCCACCTCAGGCAGCTGGCTGTTAGCATTATCTAGAGAAGCCTCCAAACTTGGGGTCTCATCTCTGATCTGAAGCACTTCCTCGGCGGTGGTGCTGCCCGTGGAGTCTTGTGACTGCAGAAGCAGGTCAGGGTGGTCTGGCATAGCTTCCTCTGTGGCAGAGTCATTGTTTAACTACAGGGAAAACAAGGAGCAGTCACTGATGGGGTGCAAACGTTTTGAAACCTGACCTCGTTGAGGGGTTTCCACTGTCCCAGGGACTCTTGGAAATGCCCTCGTTTCCATCAGTCTAAACCTCAGTGGCTGTCATAAGGCAAACACCGCGAACCCTCAGCAGATCTCAATGAACACTGATGCAGGCTGCACAGGGCATGACAGAAGCCAGCAAATGCAAGAGCTCTACAGCCTTGTGCTGAAATGCACATTTTGGTGGTGCTGTTTTGTGTTTCACTTGAGTTGAAGATTTGTGACAAGGTGGAGCTCTTTGATCCCCATGTGTCAGGAGAAACCCAGAGAAGCTGGCCATTTACTTATCCATGTCAGTATCAACTGTGCACAATTAGGAAATGAGAAACCAGGAAAGTTGTGTTATTATAATGGCGCTCCATTGTTAGTCTTTTCTTTCTTTCTTTTTTTTAATAAATGTATGGGTTGGTTGTGCCCACTGTGGTAGCCTAGCATCTAAACTCCTCACCTTGCATGCTCCAGGATCCCATGTGGGCACCGGTCCCAATCCCGGCGGCCCCACTTCCCATCCAGCTCTCTGTTTGTGGCCTGGGAAAGCAGTCAAGAACTGCCCAAAGCCTTGGGATCCTTCAGCCGCAAGGGAGAACTGGAAGAGGCTCCAGGTCCCTGGCTTTGGATTGGCTCAGCTCTGGCCATTGTAGCTATTTAGGGAGTGAATCATCAGATGGAAGATCTTGCTCTCTGCCTCTCCTCTCTCTGTATATCTGACTTTCCAATGAAAACAAAATAAATCTTAAAAAGAAATGTATTGGGGCCCAGTGCCATGGCCTAGAGGCTAAAGTCCTTGCCTTGAACACGCTGGTTCTAAGTGGGTGCCAGTTCTAAGCCCGGCAGCTCCACTTCCCAACCAACTCCCTGCTTGTGGCCTGGGAAACCAGCTGAGGATGGCCCAAAGCCTTGGGACCCTGCACCCATGTGGGAGATGCAGAAGGAGCTCCTGGCTCCTGGCTTCGGTTGTGGTCACTTGGGAAGTGAGTCATCGGACAGATGATCTTCCTCTCTGTCTCTCTTCCTCTCTGTATATCTGACTTTGCAATAAAAATAAAATAAATCTTTAAGAAAAAAAAATGTTTTGGTTGTTAATGTAGAAAAACTATTACACTTTATATGTTTTACGCACGTTTACAGGGTCAACATTCAACATGAAAGTATTATGATTAAGAGTACATAAGAGCAAAAACCATACTTTTCTATGAAGAGCCACCAACCTAATTTTTTTCTTATCCTAATATTGCCATGAGTACGGTTGGCCTCGTAGAGAGAAGCCACCCATCCCCTACCATGGCTTTCCTGAGGACTAACCTGTATGAATCAGCTATGCCGGCTGGGTGGCTTTCCTCCCCCCCACAGACACAGGCAGCTTCCTGAGTCTGCAATGCGGCCTGAGGAACAGTAACCATGCCTCCTTCAGCCAGTGCTAAAGCCAAGAACTTGGCCATTCCTGAGAGGTCACACAGTCCACACATAAACCAGGCCTCAGGCAGCTTGCTCAAACATAAGGTTGCTAAGACTTGCCTGCTGGAGCCGACTGCCTGGATCAGTGGCAGCTTATCATTAAACACCTACATGCGGGTGGGAGGAGGGGATGCGGATGTTGCTGAAAGACATATTGGACAACACTGAGATGTCAAAACAAGGCAGGGGAGATGACAGAGAGCCAGCTACAAAGTGACAGCTCTGCATTTCCAGCTTGGGGCCTGATGTTCAGCACTGTGGCCAGCCCTAAACCAGCAGCAGGCAGAGCCTGGAGCAAATAAATGGGTTTCAGTTAAAGGGAGGCATGGCTTAGCGTAGCATGAAAATGACATCCCTGCATGAGCAGCAGCAGCACAGTGGACAGCTGGGTCCCACTGCTGGCTTTCCCTCCCTGGGCACTGAATGAAAGTGTAACCGGATACCATCTGTGTGCGCGAGAGGATCTGGCTGGCCGTGAGTGCGGCTTCTTCCTCCGAGGACTCGTCCGTGTCCTCCTGGTTGGTGAGGTTGAGGCTGGGGGTGCTGCTGGAACACTGGTACTCCTGCAGGGAGGGTGTGTCTCCCTTGTCAATGCTATCCAGGGAGCGCCGGCGAACTCCCCAGTTGAAATTATCCATGCTTTCTCCCTGGAGAAGTAAAACACTGTCTTTAAGACCTCAAATAGACGCATACAAATATGTGACTGTAACATATCTGGGAAGCATATCATGATGAAAAATACTTAATGCATCATCAAAAGCAGAGTTTCAATCAGCCCTTCAACTTAAACTTGTAATGCATTTTAATATTTAAAGAGATCAGTAGGATTTGGCAGGATAACCTGTTGTAACTGTCTTAGCTTTCTATCTCGCATCACTGGGGACCAATTAAATCTATTCTCTAAGGTCATTTCTATTCTACCATACATAAGCACAAATGAGACCACAAAGAAGACACACACATCACAGTTGACAACAAATAAACAATCCATAACACCAGGCTGCGACTTACCTGTAGCTCCTGGTTAGCAAAAGGGAAAATACACAGAATTAGAACGGAGACAAACACTGAAATAAACACTACACTTTCGGGGAGAATTCTTTGTGATTTCTCAAACCCAAAGACTGACTCAAGTTCTAGATGACACTTTGTTCAGGAAGTCAGCATGTGGCTCAAACTATTCTGTTTATGCAAAATACACTGTCAAGAAGTCACTGAAGACAGACACTTTAATGCAATGTTTATATAATGCACCTTTGCAACACAAACTTGAAGAAACTCCTCAAAAGGTACATTTAGTACTTAGTACAATGGAAAAATGACCTCAAATAACCACATTTAGCTGACAACGTACAAGGTTACGATTATCTTAGCTATAGGTTGGCTCATGAACACAATGGCTAAATTCAACAGTCATTTTATTTTTTTACTAAAATTGAAATCCAGATCACAGTGATGAAGGCACAATTGTTGCCAATTTAAAAGGGCAAGAGGAAATGCTGACACCTTTCAATTTTGCCCCATTTGAGGATGCCAGTTATGTTTCTGTTACTCTAAGCTGATCGCCCTTTCACAAGAATATAATTTTTCTAAATAATGTAATTCTTATAATCATTCCTCGGCCCTGATGTGAAAACATTACACTGAATTGGCCAGAAACCCATAATTTATTTATATCTCTTTGTTCAGCAAGAAATTGTCTAGAATAGAAGTTTTCCTCTGTTTTTCTGAATAAAGCAGAGGAAGTTACTTCAAATAAAATTTTAGCTGGAAATTAAGTGTGCAAGACGTTAACTCAAAAACCAGAGCTGCTCTGGTCTAAGATATGTGTCCATTCAGTCCCCACTCTTTCTTGGTTGTTTCTCGAGGCCAATTGGCAGCCCTGGTGTTCCGTGGGGTACTTTATGAGGTATTCTTGAACAGTCTTTCCTTCCTTCCTGATTACTACAATAAGCATCGCTAATCCACCTGGTTAAGGTGCTGTAACAAGCCATACTGATTACCACTGGCATTTCAGAGCACTGGAGGAATGTGAAAGTATTTACAGTGCTCTTCAAAGAAAAGAAAGCAAACAAAAAAAAAAACTCTAAATATTACAAAGAGGTAAAGAGCCTGTCTTTAGAAATTTAAATTCTAAATTAAGAAGAGAGCAAATAAGCACCAGGGAATTCAGAAGCTGCTCACTGTGACAGGGCAGTGGCAGTCTGCCTCCTACTTTCTTACTTGGCTGTGCAAATCTCTCCTAGAGATGCTTTGCAAATAATTGAGTGTGAATTTCTTATTAGAAGGTCTGGACTGCCTCTTGTGGGGAACAAAAGACAAAGCAATGGAAGAAATGGAAGAGAACAAAACATGCCAGTATGCACAGCACATGGTAAGTATGCAGATTCTCGGAACCTATAAGAAAGTGTCTAGCTGTATACTTGTTTGTGATATAAAATACATTAACTGCATCTGGAGCACAGTCCTCTCCTTGCATGCACGGGGTTCCCATATGGGCAACAGTTTGCATTCCGACTGTTCCACTTTCCATCTGGCTCCCTGCTTATGTCCTGGGAAAGCAGTGCAGGATGGTCCAAAGCCTTGGGACCCTGCACCCACACTGGAGACCTGGAAGTAGCTACTGGCTCCTGATCGGCTCAGCTCTGGTTGTTGGGGCCACTGTGGGAGTGAACCAGGAAATAGATGGAAAATCTTTCTGTCTCTCTTTCTCTCTGTAAATCTAACTTTGCAATAAAAAGAAAACATAAATCTTAAAAACAAACATAAATTGCAAATAAGTGTCAAAAACCTAGACAGCCAATGCCTGACATGGTGCTGCGCAATACTTGTTCTGGGGTTTCTCTGCTCTTGTGCAAATGTGTTTTTGAGACTGCTCAGCTCCCGAGCTAGTAGAAGGGATCTGTGTGACTCTGAGCCTACGGTCCTGGCCTCACAACCACAGGGGAGGCAGAGGCACCAGCTGAAGGGAGTGTACCTCTCCAAACTACTGCACTCCTGTGAATGACTACCACTGTGACGCAACACTGGCCCTTACAGTTCCTACTATGCCTCATGTCTCGGAGCCAAAGAAAGTACCTGCCATCTGAGAGCTGAGGATTTCATAGCAGCGACAAGACACTGAATTCTTCAGAAAAGATAGCTATCAAAACACAGCAGTTTGGTCTTCTCACAGACAGACATTTGTGATAATTTTAGAATGTACATTAAGAGACATACTTAACACAACTGTTTCAGATTTAGCGGACTGTAGTCTGGGGAATTGACCTCAGCTTTGGAAATTTAAGACTATCAGGGCAACCTTATACTACTTGTCAAAGTCATTGCTTCAGAAATAAGTGTGCATATCAGCTTGGGCCAAAAAGATGGGACAACAAGGTGCTACCAGTACATAGGAAAGCGACTTGCTTATTTTTCTCAGCATTTTTGGAGGCAGACCTGGGTTCATCAGAAATCATATGTGTGTGAAATCATATGTGCACACAAGACAAGACACCTCACTGCTGTCTGAGGTTGACTTGCAGACCTAGAGAACTGCAGACAAAGCCAGAGATCTTATTGAGCCATGCCTAAATCCACTCTTAGCTCTAGGGCTAAACTAGCTGTTCTCTAAGTTAGTCTACTTGAGTTTGAATTTCCATTTTGATGGCATCCAGGGACAGGTGTTGTAGTGTGGCACATGAAGCTGGTACTTTAGATGACTGAATCCCATATCAGAGAGCACTTGGGATCCAGCTTCCCGCCAACGTGCCTGGGAGACAACACACAATGACACAGTACTCAAGTGGGAGATTTGGATAGAGTTCCTGTCTTGCCTTTAGCCTGGCCAAGGCTTGGCTGTTGTGGGCATTTGGTAAATGAACTGGAGAGGCATGACATGGAAAGAATGTTGGTTATTGGCCAGAAGGAAGAGTTCTAGAAAGCCAAAGCCTCTAATGTAAGCATGTCTTAAAAATAATTTAGGAAAATCTTTACTTTGTGTTTTAAAAATAAATATCAAAAACTAGATGTTCCACTTCTATTTCAGATTTATTCTGCTACCTGACATACTGTGATAATCACATTTGGTTCTTAGGTTTTTTTTAACTTCAGGTGATGATGATGATAATGATGCCCAGGGCTGGTGTTGTGAAGCAGGCAGGTTAAGCTGCCAGCTGCAACACCCGCATGCCAGATGGGCACTGATTTAAGTCTTGGCTGCACCACTTCTGATCCAATTCCCTAACATGTCTGAGAAAGTAGTGGAGGATGGTCCAAGTGATTGGGGTCCCTGCACTCACACGGGAGACCTGGACATAGTTTGAAGCTCCTGGCATTGTTGTTGGCTGTTGAGGCCATTTGGTAAGCAAATCAGCATCTGCAAGAGCTCTCTCTCTCTCTCTCTAAATCTGCCTTTTAAATAAATAAATAAATCTTTAAAAAGCTGGGGGGGGGGGGGGTTCCTGTGGTCAAGTCCTTAATTCTCAGACAACTGTAACTAATCTATAACTTTCATTATAGAAGTTCCATGTCCTTACCTCTGCATCTTCCAATTCAACATCTAAAAAGTCAAAATCCTTGAAGACACCAAACTGTTGCTCACTGCTGTTGTCTTCCACGGCTACTTCCTCCTCTTGAATAATGTCCTCTGTTGTAGAAATTAGGCTGGTCTGTTGGTCGCCGACTTCCAAGTCCTCATTGGAAGAAAATACAACCTGGCAATCCACAAGAACAGAAACAAAAGCCCCATCCATCAGCTTTGTCACTCTGCATGCATGACATACCGAAACCTATAAAATAATCATAGACTTCCCCAGCTCAAGGAATGTTACAATCGAAATTTAGTCCCTATGCCCAACTAGCTGAACATCTCATTTTTAACAATGGACAAGTATTTTTTCCATTCTCGGTTAATACTATAAAGAAGTTAGAAAATGAAAGCACAGAGGAAGAATCATTCTTTCATGGACTGACATGTGGACCGGGTGGGGTAGCATAATGGCTAAAGTCCTCACCTTGCATGTGCCAGGATCCCATATTAAATCCCTGTGGTTTTAATCCCAGCTGCCCTGCTTCCCATCCAGCTCCCTGCTTGTGGCCAGGGAAAGCAGTCGAGGACGGCTCAAAGCCTTGGGACCCTGCACCCACATGGGAGACCTAGAGAAAATTCCTGGCTCTTGGCTTTAAATAGCTCAGCTCTGGCCATTGCGGCTGCTTAAGGAGTGAACCAACAGATAGAATATGTTTCTCTCTCCTTCTCTTTGTACATCCTACTTTCCAATAAAAAGAAATAAATCTTCATAAAACAAACAAAAACCCCTGACATGTGCCTTCCTGATTACTCACAGATGGGTTCTTTGGAAGGCCAGATTCTGGGCCACGGAGAGAGAGTACATTCATTAGCTTTTCTCGTGTTCTTCGCTAAAGGGAAACAGGACAAATGTGAAGATTATTGGTAAAATAAGAAAAAATTCTCAACTTTTCATACAAATAACACAATCGATTCTTCTATCCTGTGAATGTTCTGTTTTGCTATTTGGTAATGTACCTGTGACAGCTGGGGCCTTTTCCAGCTAACAGGAACTAAGGCATTAGAATTGGAACCTGAAGAGGTTGAGGAAGTGCTTCTCGTGACTGCAATGCCTTTCGCTTTCCCGTTTCTTCCAGCCGCACTGTGCTGATCACCATATTTATTTCCAATAATTGGTGTCTACATTGAAACAAAACGTGAATGTTGGTCTCGGATATTTCAACATAAAGTATAACCAGCAAATGATAATGACAGTTACTTAGCCTGAGGAGATGCTACAAAAAAAAATGTGTGTATGTATATACATATACATATACATATATATAAATCAAGAGTTTGGAGAGTACTTTATATCTGAAATATCAGAGCTTAGTCCTATTTTTAAATCTAATCTGTCTTCCTTAAAAAACCACCACCTCTACCCACCCCCATCACTATAAACCATATCCTCTTTGTAGAAAGTTCAGAAAATTTAAAAAAATCACCTGTGATCCCACTCAGTTGTATTTAATGTCTTGTTTTTAATAATACACTTTAGAAACATTGAAGGTAAGTAAAAACATTCTATGATGATTGACTCATTTATATTGATCTGGCTTTGTCAAGTTTTGAACTTGCAGTTGAAAATAAAACTGAAGCTCATCTGCATGTCAGATTATCCGCTGCTAACTTACCTCATCATTCTTCCTCCCTGTTCAACTTCAAACTCAGCAAGAAATCATCCTGCTTTTCTTTTCATTCTCAAACACATTAGGCCTTATTATTTTTATTATTTAAAACATTATGTTCCTTTAAGGTTCTGTTTTGGCCACTGCTGCCTCTGCATGCAGTATCAGCTAATTGACTCTCTTATCATCACTTAGTGACTGCACACTTCCAAGGAGGCCTCTTCGAGCCTCACCCCCTCTGTGTAATTACCCTTGGGCAGTCAGCATGCGGGTTTTAATTTGTTTATGTGCCTCTCTCCCAGGACACACGTATTTTCTGGACCATGTGTGGTCCTCTCACTGGAGCCTAGCAGGCAATGATGAAGTCTCAGTGAAGCAAACTGAAAACAACTCCACCAGCAGCACTTCACACACACACAAAATCAAGTGATCTAATCACTTTTTGACTCATGTATCATGTTCCTATGTTATAAATTCTCACTTTTTCATACACAAAAAATCAGAAATAAACATTTTCTATTGAAACAAAGTATCAAAGTAAGTTTAGGATATTTTCCAATGTCAAAAGAAACTGCAATACAACATCTTAATAAAAAGTAGCTAAATCTTTTTTAAGTTTTATCTTCTTTAATCCCTGAAATATTTGAGTAATAATTTCCTTTTTCAAAATTTCTTCCTGGGCTTCCAAAAGACCATTTCAGTGGCACCGTGACCACCAAGTAAGTGTGGTTTCAGATGCTGAGGGAAAAGTTACCAATTTTCCAGCAAGAGTCAAAAGTTGCACATTGGCTTTGTGTTAACATGCAACACAGCCCGGGTAAAGCTTCCTTCTGAACTGGTGGCCCTGCCCGGAAGTGCTTGGCTTCTCAAGGTTCACTGAGAGCTTGAGTTTTTATTTCAGTTTTGTTTTTGTTTTTCTTCCATAGTTTTAGCTATCCACTTGTACAACACTGAAAGCCCTTACATTCTTATTTCCACCCAAGTTTCCCCCTTTGACTTAAACCTAATCGCCCACTTGACCTCCATGAGTGTTTCTCAGTTGCTTCAGAATCAAGATGTCTAGGACCGATCTCATGCCCCCCACTTCCCTGTGAAGATCTGTTTCCTCCAGTCCCACTCCTCTCAACACCTCACTGATGCCTCTGCATCACCTCACGCCCTCTCCCCAGAAAATCCCATCAGCATGTTCCTGTGCCATTGGGTTGGGACTGTCACACGTTATCCTCACCCATGATCCTTACTTCCTTCTTCCTGCCTTATTTTTCATCTTGTTGTTAGTGCTCTTTGCAAAGTGAAAATTCTAGTATTTCCTACTCCAGCTATGAATCCTTGAAGAGCTCCCAGTGTTTTATCAGAAAACCACCTTACCCCCACTATGGCATACAGGATCCCTGAGATGCTGTCCTTCCTGTGTCTAACCTCTCCCATCATGCTCCTTCTCCATTCCCCAGAATCCATGTTTGAGCGATTCTATACTAGCTGGAATTTCAGAGCACCATGTTCCCTCACTATTACAAATCTTTATTCACATGTACTTCTTTCTCTTCAACTTAACACCTTCAACTCAAATTGCCATATACACCTACCCAGGGTTCCACATCTTCAACCCTCAGCTGGCATGTTATCTGTTCTTTCCTGAAACTACTCCTTTAGAGCCACGCTGCATGTTCCTGTAACATTTTTAATTTACTTTCAGCCAAGCACTTATTACAATGCTTATTAGCCTGTTTACTTAGGAGATGTAGGTTTCTGCGAGACCTCCCTCCTACCCCACTCCCACTTTTCAAAGCACTTACCCCAATACCTAACACTGAGCAGAGCTCACTCAACACTAGCTGAATGAATGAACATGGGGAATCTTCTAATTAGGGGTTGATATCAATTCTTGAGCATCTTACCTCAGATATATCAAAATGAAAATCTAAGGTCTTCCCAGGCAACTCCTTAGAGACATTATTAAAAATTTTAGTGAAGGATATTTCAGGAGAACCCATATCTCCTCCATAGGTCTTGGGGATATCGTTGGGTACAACAAGACTTGCAGAGCGTGACACCACCAACTTTAATATGTTAAGCGCTTCTTTCCAGTAAGGGCTCTGGTTTAAAAAAGAATCAACCATAAGTCACAAATGCATATTTAGGAGCACAAAGTATATACTGCAGATTATGGAAATAATGTTTCTGTGAAACATCTGTAAAAATCATTTTTTTAACTGCGAAATCCTTAACATATCACTTAGGAAGGAAGCATTTCCTGTTGCTGAGTGTCTGAAGTGTTTCTAATTCTGCACACTCATAGCTCGCTTTGAGAGGACTGTAGCGTGCAGAGGGTCTGGGGTCACTCACCTGTACGTATTTGCCAATTATCTTTATGACCTCCAGGTTGAACTGCTTGGCTGGGGCTGTGGACAAGTCCACGTGGCTGAGCAGACTGTAGATTATCTGGAGAAGTGACTGCTGCATGCTGGAGAGGCCTTTTTCTAACAACTGTTAAGAAATGTTTAAAAAGGACATTTTAATCAGGCAAAAGAAAAACAGTATTGACATGTAGGATATTGAAAGCCACAACAAATTTAACCTATGCGTTTACGGTTGGGTTATCCTAAACTCAGAGACTAATAAAATGACAGGTAATATCCATCATAATTTCTCCTTGATTCAGAAAAGTTAATTGGGTAATTATTTTTCATCTTCACTGTATTGTTTTATTTCCTTAGGTAATTTAGTTAAGCACCATTTGTTTTAGATGGAGAGAACAACCACTACACCATCATCACCAAAGAGAAAGGCTTACATTTAGTTTTATGTAACTTAAGGACAGCGAATCAGGAAAGAAATACTAGGACTGAAAAAAAAAAAAGCTTCATACTTGTTAAGAATTACTTGTATCTGTCTCTATAAAGAGGTCATCACCTATAGCCATTCTTAAAGACAACTTGCGATGAGTTCTCATGAGTGTTGTATTTAAGGACAAAGCCACGGAAAGGTTCGGGAGAGGAGGTTTACCTCGGCAAGGTAAGTCACGAGACTGAACGTGGTGTCCGAGAAGGAGTCGTGCAGGTAGCGGCACACCACGTTGATCCAGTTGGCGCAGTCCCTAGAGTACGTGTGCGTACTATACAGACTCATCATGTGAGCCAGATTGACAAGCGGCGGGCATTTTTCTTCTGCACAAACCTAGGAAACCAACAAACCCTGTCATTACTCTCACATTATTTTAGATTTTATACTAAACCCTTCATCTATTTCATGAGCTCATCTAGCTTTAAAGCATTTTATTTCCAGACAGTAGAAAAATGAAACAGAAGAGAAGGTATTAGGCAGTCTTGGGAGAGGAACCATAGATCCCATGGCAAGAGGATTAATGTGCCAAACGCTTCTGTGAGTATAAAGTGGTGTGGCTTTTATCAGTCTGGTGCTCTGTCAAAGCAGCTTTTTGTAAACCCTGGATGTCACTGTGTAGCTGTTCTGTTAAATCCACAGGGCGCTAGGGGACTCCCAAGGATGTTCAGACCTGCCATGTTTACGAGCAAATGCTTCCAGCATAGCCATGCTGGGGACTCTCAGACAAGCAGTGAACAGCCTTGCCTGTTCTGCAGCTTTTCTGCAGGTGGACCCCACCCTGGCCCTTGCCTGGTCTTTGAGAAGCCTCTCAAAAATGTACAAACTTTTGAGGGGCTGTTGGATACAGCTATGGGATCTGTCAGGGGCAGTGCTGGCCCAATATACCTTCTCAATGTGTCTGTTCCTCCTTTGAGGGGCACCTAAACAAGGCAAAGATGGAAAAGAGCCCAGAGCAGTTTCATGCACTTGGGCACTTCTAAACATTTGTGCAATCATGGAATTAAAATATGCATCTGTTTTAGTGCAAATTTAGCTTTTGAAATCCACGTAAATAAAGATTCACAAAAAAAGCTATGCATGGATTTCAAAACTGCTGCACCAAAATCAATTTATTCTATTTTTCACAAAATACCCTGATAGTTATTTTTCATAAAAGGCTAATTAACCTCATCATAATTCCTGCTTTTAATTTTCCTATTTTCACTCTCTTCACACCAATGCTTTTTCAGTATTTCATAAGTTTTAGAGCATTTTGCAAAGAACTTAGAGTGTTACATTTTCAACTGTATATTTCAGCCTTCAAATGAGTATGACTGGCTTTTATTTCGATAACGCAGAAGACATTGATTAGCTTGGAAGGTCTCAAGTTCATCATTTGGACATTATCATTGAACAGGACCAAAACATAAAAATATGCCATCTGCTTAGGGACTTAACACAGCAGCTTGGCAGTTATTTTGTGTAATTAAAAGCAACTGCTTTAGTGCATTACTCTTATACACATCATAAAGAAACAAGCAAAATGTGAGTGATCTTTACTTGCATTTCAAAATAACAATTTATGACTATTTTTAAAAATCACAATTTTAGGATCTCATAAAAATTTGTTCAAATTCTTTAAAATATGTAAAAATTTTCCTGGAAAATAAAGCATTGATATAGAATTCCTACATTCATAAATAATAGTTTTCTAAAGAATAATTCTTAAAAATCTATTTTGGAAAAGAGAGAAAATTTATCAGAGTTTGAATATATGCTGTGAAGTATTATCATAAAACAAATGACTTAGAGTGCTTTGTAACAATCCTTTTAGCATACTATTTTTTGCCATAATCAAAGAGAACAATATTTGTCTTACGTGTTACCTCATTTTTAAATTCTATGCTCTCCAAGGGTACAAACAGAGCTGAGGATTTTTGCATAATGAGGAAGCACATAATGGCAGAAAATTACTCTCAAGAGTTGGAAAGGAGAGAGTAATTAAGAAATCCATTGAATTCGCATCCTGCAGGCAGCTAAAAGCACGCAGAGAGGGGACCTGTGTGCTGCCCGGTAGGAAGGAAGCAGACTTAAAAACAGTTCATCATTCACAGAAGGTTATATTTAATTTCTTAGAGACAGAAAAGATATTGGGGAGTTTGCTGTGTCTTGCTTAAGTCACATTAGCCCCTGAATGTTCAAGGGCTTAGGACACTCTTCAGGGCATGCCTCTCGGTCGCCCCAACATTCGGCAGGCATGCATGATCTACAGCCTGCAGCTGCTGCTCTGAAACACCTCCGCTTTGCTTAATTAGGGCATTTATGCCTTTCATTTCCTTGAAATCCTAAATTAAAACAACATAGAATTTATTTCTCTTGTACTTTCTAACCCCTTATGCCTTACGTAAGAAAAAAACATTCTTGGTTACATTTTTCTAATGATATGCCACCAGAATATTAAGAATGAAAGTTATTTTAGTAAATTTTAAATCCTATAAGGCCAAACTAGTGAAAATGTATGTGTTAAAAATTGGCTTTTTTAGGGCAAATAATCATTTTCAAACAACAATATTTTACTTCTAATAATCCTGATTTTTTTTTTTTACCCTCTCAATACTTAATTTTCTATTAGACTCACTTGTTAAGCAAAACCAAGAACTGCAGTCAACTTTTGGCTTATTTTCTGTCATTACAATTTTTATTTCAGAAACTAACATGTTTCTGCTAACTACAATAATGGTTTTTTCTTTTTATATTCAAACTTTTTAAATGACTAAGCACTTAACTTATTGAGACATCTAATTAGGAATGGGCATCACATTTTATTAAATATTTCCTTATCACTTATAACATCCATCTGGATAATAAAAAGGTCCTGACTCTTGTTACCGCTGTGTGTTTTTTCATTGTGTTGGTGCCCAGAGATGATCTGTACCTTCTGTGTTATAACCAAGGCCTATGGCAGAGTGGCTGCTTATGGCTTTCTGCAAGCTGCTTCTGTCCATCACCATGCTACTTGCTGATTCCAGCATTTCAAAAATCACTCAGCAGAAGAGCTCTTCCAAAGGATTTTTATGTGCTAGCTCCTTTCTTTTGAAAACTCTAGTTTTTCCCGGGTCCTTTTGCTAGCTTCTTTCCTTTATGTTTTGATTGATTTATTCTATGAATATTACATACAAACCTGTATAATTCTTTCTTGCCTTTTTTTAAACACTCAACAATTGATTTAAAAACTTAAGAATAACACTACAGTAAGAGGCCATTTGAGAATTCCTTATTTTTTTGAAGAATGGGAATTATTAAAACCAGGAGATGTCAAAATGTCTACCAAAATGAGCCACAACACTTTTAAACAAACGTTACAGGATGACTTTATAGCTACAATACTGTTTTCAGTAATGTAGAGGGAGGGAAGAAATCAACGAAGAAAAAAAGAGTGAAGTATACAGAGAAGGAAGAGAAAGTGTTAAAGGGGGTGGAGGGAAGGAAGGCAAGAAGAAAGGAAGAACTTTCAGAATCCCAAATTATATTATGACTTGGGGGTTTTGCACATGGAATTTCTTCTTAGCAAAATTCAGGCCCCAGCCTCACCCACTGTTGGATATCCTTGGATCTTTGGTGTTTTCCATCCAGCCTTCATTGTCAGCTTAGGTACGAGTTCCTCTAAGGAGACTTGCCCATCAGACCCTGACACAGCTGTCCATCTATTGATCTGATTAACCATTGTAAGGTCCACAAGGGTATTATTCTATCTACTGTGCCGTGGTTGTATTCCTAGCACTGAACCCCATGCCCAGTAGACGGATGGGAGTGAATCAACCAATGAGACAGAAATAGAATAATCAAGCACAGGAAAGGAGCAGAAAAAGACCCAGAGTCAAAGAAGTGTCACTCTAAATGATTTTATTCATTGTCATTTGAGCAGTTTAGCTTTCACCATCACCAAATAACTCCTTTACATGCATAAAGAAAATAATTTAGATGCCAAATTAATTTAGAAAGTGACAGAAGACTTTTTAGAGCTCCCCCTTCTCTTAGATACACTACAGAATAGCTGCCCTATAGCATCACCTTTCGCCGAAGCATTTGCTTACCTTTGCTATTCGACTAGCTGTCTCTTTGCAAAACTGAGTTGGGCTGTCAAAATGCTGGATTAAATGAGGCAATAAGCAAAGGATGTTAAGAGGAAAGCCTATTAAAAAAAAGCAAATAACCAAGTTTATTGCACATTATTTCAAAAGTTAAAGGTATTTTGTAAACGGTTCTCAGAAACCATTTTATGTTCATTGCCTATGATACTTGATATTTAAGTTCAATTGTTTTGGCTGTTACCAATTAATTTAAGCTATGTCACATCTGAAAAGCTGCAACTCTTTGCAGAGAAGCCAAAATTAGTAATTTTGAAACACATGATTTTAGTTCACATTCCACTACATAAAAATGCAAAACGTTGGTGCAATTATATTAACATCACCTGACAACTGGGAAGGATCCACCAATGTGTGTTTGGAGACAGAAATGAGTTTACTGAGGAGGTGCACGGTCATTTCTTGTGTAGATACTGAGGTAAAACCTTTAAGGAAGAGCTGTTGAAGGCCTGGGAAATTATTCCATTTCAATTTGCTTTGTACATTTTCAATCTTCTCTCGACTCTCAGATTTATCCAAAGGCAAATGGATAAGCAGTTTGTTGAGAAGCCTGAGGGCCAGGAGGTATTCATATTCATAATCTGATTCTAGTAATGATGCTGCAATCCAAAAAATGGTGGCCATCAAGTTGGTAGGCTCAGTAGCAGACTGCACATCATCCATGCCCTTCTCTCGGAGAGATGAAAGGCTTCTCGTCCTTGCCAAGCTACTGCTATGGTTAATCCGTCCATCCAGGATATCCAGTGTGTTACTCCGCCGTCGGTCACCTCTTCGGTCACCAATTAAACTAAGTCTCAAAGAGTTGCTTCTTGCACTACTGTTGTATCCCAAATAACTGCCACTATTAATGGGACTTGTGCTTAGATTGAGTTGTCCAGTGCTTTTCCTGTTAGCTGCATACTTATTTCCCATTACAGGATCATGGTATGAGGTTCTTAGAGAGAGAGAGAGAGAGAGTCACATCGTCATTTCTTTGCATTCACTCAACTCTTAGAATCCCTGAACAACAGAAACTGTAACCAGAAAGACCATTTTTCAGTATATCTGACTTTGTTCAATCAAATTTTAGCTTTCTCTCCATAGCAAAACAAAACATATACAACAGTACCTTTTCTACTGTGGCTAAGTGCCTCATTTGAGTTAGGATGACATGTGCCTTGCGCAGGAAACACTGATAACTTTCAGTTCTGGAACTTATGGGTACACTAAGTCCAAAGAAGAACTGATTTCCCTTTTATTATTAGATTATCCTCAAACTCAATGGTCCTGCTATCTCTGTTTCTATCGCATGCTCCTTCCAAGAGAACCAAGTTCCAACACTTATTTTTTGACTTCTCCTTATAAATATTCAATTACTGTTGACTAAAACAATTATTTACAAAATGCTTTACATGTCAGTAGCCTGGAAATGGGTGGGAATGTTCAACAGAGCATTGGGGAGGGGACAAAGAGATGTAAATAAATGGGCAACTTCAAAGGTTGCTAACAACTTCTTAAAATATGAACACACTGTGAAAACCTAAAGGTTGGAGCAAGCCATAACATCTTGGCAGAGTAAGAAATCCTTAACTATGAGCTGAGATTTGAGGTGGGACTTAAAGGATTCCTTGAGTTGGGGTCTGGAAGGCAGAAAAAGCAGAAGAGGCTGCTGCATGGAGAAGTGATCATTTGAGACAGGTGGGTTGCTGTGGCTGGCAGAGATCTTGTCTGGAGAGCAACTGGATATGCAATGTGGCAGGTGGGAGCATGTTAATGAACTTGAAGGGACACAGTCCCAAAGGGCATTGGAAAAGGAATTGTCCACGTTAGTGTCAAGACTATACAGGCCTGAAGTCTATTTTCCTACTGATGAACCATTTGTTTTGGATTGCTATTCTCCCCACCAATATTGGGATAATACAATGCTATAGATGTATCTTGCTATGGGAGTTCTGCATACAGTGGGCTGCCTTGTTTAAATTCTTACTGAGAAAGGGCTGAAAGAAGGTCATAATGCTTCATGGTTTCAGCCAAAGTATCAATTGCAGATTCCAATGTGAGAAGAAGCTCAATCACAAATCCCTGGAAAGAAAGGGCAGAGATTAATTAATTATGCACTGGTAAAAAGAAACTGCAATGGACTACCTGGTGAGAGACTTAAAAATAGAACAAATTCCACATTAACATTAGGTGATTAAGTTCTTAAGCAACAAGAGCCTACTGACTGACAAAACACATCAAACTAATGGTATAATTGGTTATAATAGCACCATAATTTACTTAAAACTGTTCAGGTCAGAAGTCCAAGAATTATCCTTATTTCTCTCTCTCTCTTTTTTTTTTTAAATTTATTGATTTGAAAGGCAGTGAGATAGGAGAGACAAAACTTTCCTATGCACTGGTTTACTCTTCAAATACCCACAACAGCAAGGGCTGCAAGAGGCCAAAGTCAGGACCCAAGAACTCCATCCCAGTCTTACATGTGGGTGGCAGTGACCCAAATACTTGTGTCATTGTCTCCTGCCTCCAGAGTGTACAAAGCATGAAGTTGGATCAGAAGCAGAGCCTGACTCACGCAAAGGCTCTCTGAAACAGAGTCCCAAGTAGTGTGTTGTATGCCTGCCACTCTGCTTTATTACAATCTAAACTGGATCCACCTAAAAGCTTTGAAAGGACTACTAAGACACACCCCCAAATTTGATGGCTCTTTTCTCCCTCAATAGCTTCCCTTAATCTAAGATGCTCCTAGGTGAGCCTGGACTTTTGCCTAACTCCTAACTGGATTTCTACATGCATTTTTGTCCTCTCTTGTACACCCTACCCAGAAGCCAGAGTGAGCTGCCTTCATGGCAGAGTCCTAGCCTGCAGCAGGGACTGTTGGGCCTCCCAGAATCTGGACTTGCTGCCACTCCCTTACAAGTTTCTAACCCCGCTGATCTCAGTGATGCACCTCAAAAAAGGAGATTGCTTCTACCTTGGGGCCTAGTTTCCTCTGTCTAAAAAATGTTCCTTCTTCAGGTTATCAGAAGAATTCAGCTCATTTCAGTATCTGTTCCAAAGTCATATTTTCACATTATCACATCCAAATGACTCCCTTTCCCCAGCGCTCTTTCAATCCTTTGCTTTCTTTTCATACCATTTATCACTAAGTAAAACTGTGTTAGGCCACACTGGCAGATTAAAAAAATAGAATAGATATATCTTGTTTCCCTCAGTAGATTGGAAGCTTCAGAATGCCAGGGAATTTGCCTAGTTCATCCCTGTACCCTCAAAGTCTAGCATAGTGCTAATAAAATCGTTAGTCTGTGAAATCTTAATTCTCTAGTGTAATATTTCACTTAGCTCATCTGAAACTCAATGCTCTACCTGACACTTCAAATTAGCTTCCTGTCTTTTACTCAATATCCAAAGGGGGTTGTGTGTGTATCTTTCCTGGACAAGCATTAAACTATTTGATTTGACTAACTGGTTGATAAATATTAATTATAAAACAAATGTGCCTCTTAATCCTTTGCTTGTGGTCAATCAGAAATTAGGAACTCTTTTTTTTTTAGTTAATTAATTAATTTGACAGAGAGGTAGAGAGAAATAAGTCAGGAGCCAGAAGCTCAATCCAGGCCTCCCCGGTAAAAGAAACTCAACCACTAGAGCCCTCACCAATGCTCGGAGGGTTTTAGGAAGCTGGACTTGGGAGCCACAGCTGGGACTGTAACCCAGGTACTACAATGTGGAAGGGGTGTCTTCACCCCTAAGCCCGACGCTGACCCCTGACATTAGTACTTCTGTCTGATCGCTACCTAGCTCTAGCTGCAGCAAGCTGCATTTGGCAGTGAATCCTTGGCAGCTAGCTAACCTTGGAAAGAATGCAATGACATACCTGTGCCTCTTCCCCTGGGTCTCCTACAGTTTCTACCAGTCTGGAGAGAACATCAGAAAGTGTTGTTGCAGAAAGAGGCTGCTTCAGGGCCCTGAAGATCTGAAAGGATCTCCCAGCATAGTGTCGAGAAGAACAAGAAAGTGCTGTCTGCAGAGCAACTTCACTGAGATGGCGCTCCAAATGAATTCCCTCTGAAAACACAGACAACCACAGGCTGTTGGCATTTTTAGAACATAGTGATTTGAATCTGGCTAGCTGTTCTAATACTGTACTCGCCCCACTGACCCAGCAAGCTATCTGGACACTCACATTTTTTTCTTTCTTAAGATTTTAAAAATGTGTTGAAAGTCAGAGTTAGAGAAAGAGAGGAAGAGAGATCTTCTATCTGATGGTTCCCTTCCCAAATGGCTGCAATGGCCAGGGCTGGAACAGGCTGAAACCTAGAGGCAGGAGTTTGTTTCTGGTCTCCCAAGTGGGTACAGAGGTCCAGGCACTTGGGCCATCTCCCACGGCTTTTCTAGGCACATTCATTACAGAGACAGATCAGAAGTAGATCAGCCAGGACTAGAACTGGTACCCGTGTGGGATGCTGGGGTTTCAGGTGGCAATCTACTCCATTATGCCACAGTACTGGCCTCTGATAGTCACAGGTTATGCCAGTCCCTTTTCTGGGTTTAAGCTCCATCTGCACTGTGGATGAGGCTTTGGTCTAAATCCTAGGAAAATGATGATGAGGCCTAGGGTTTTCCAAGTTCAGCACTGCTGACCTTTGGGGCCACATACTTTGCTGGAGGGCAGTGAGGTCAGCAGCATAGGATAGGCAACAGTGCCCCCAGCCTTGACGCACTGGCTGTCAGTACTGATCCCCTTAGCCCTAGCCTGCAATTGTTCCAAAAATGTCTCCAGACATTTTTGGTTGAGAACCACTGTTTTAGATTTACAGATTTCCACTGATATCCAGAAATACGTTAAATATTACATCAGAGAAGCCAGTAAAGAAGAATTTAAGTGTGTTACGTCCATGTCTTTTCAACTTTTGAATCATACAATAATTTGATGATGTCATGATACACAAAACTAAGATGTCAGAATTTCATAACCAGCATTTTTTAAGGTAGCAGTTTAATCCTTCTTCAACCAAAATGTATCTATCAATATTTAGTTTTTAAATCCCTGAAACTGAAATCGGCTATTAACTTTTCGCTAAGTATTTTTTAATAATTTGACACTTCATGAAAAAGGAATATTACATTAGATTTTATTAAAAGGTACCTGCACTTGAATGTTTAAATACAGAAACCACATGTTTTAAGAATGTGGTTAGCTGCTCGGCACTCTTGATGCTGGGGTTCTTGGCAGAAACGTCCTCATGGTTCCAAAGGGGCCCTCTTTTTCTGAAAAGACACAGCACATGTGGTTCCCTTAATGCTTAATAAGTTTAAGTAATTTTAGTCATTCTTACCTAAACCACACCTTTGCACATCTGAGAGGATAGCAGTTAAATAGATCGAGTTGTGCCTCTGTGTACTACTATATATGTGCAAATTAATGATTTATAGGAAGCAGAGGAATAACTGATCTCAATTTCAACCAACATTACAGTCAATTTCCCTCAGAAGTAGAATGAAAAGATGCCAACATTTGCTAAGAGAAGAGTGTACTGATTACTATTTAGGTATTATAGGACAAAATTACAGGGGCTTGACTGTATTTAGATTATGATGGAATTCATTGACTGATGCAATGCTAACTTACTAGCTAGGCTCACAGGGAAATCTTAGTGCAGAATACTGTTCTGTTTTTTTTTTAAGATGTATTTATTTTTATTGGAAAGTCAGATATACAGAGAGGAAGATCTTCACTCTCCAAGTGGCTGAAATGGCCGGAAATGCGCCAATCTGAAGCCAGGAGCCAGGAACTTCTTCCAGGTCTCCCACGTGGGCGCAGGGCCCAAGGCTTTGGGCTGTCCTCGACTGCTTTCCCAGACCACAGGTAGGGAGCTAGATGGGAAGTGGGGTCATCGGGACACAAACCAGCACACATATGGGATCCCAGCATATGCAACATGAGGACTTTAGCTTCTAGGCTACCGCAGCAAGCCCTAATGATTCTTTTTGAAAAAGTGTTTGCACTATTGCCCAAGTTCCCTATTATGAAGTCCAAAATGCCCTAGACACCTTTTACAAGGTCTTTCTGCCTACCGTCCCTTCCATTTCTACTGCTCGTCTTCTCCACTTATTCACTGATCATGATTCCCTCTCTCCATCTGGTTTGGTAGTTTTCAAACATGACCCTTGAGTTCACTGCCTGCATATCATGGTCTCTTTTCTCAGCATGACAGTTAAATGGGTAAGCCACCACATTTCATTTTTTCATACCCCTGTGATTGTCTTTGCTGTGACACCAAGCTCTTTCTCCCTAGCTATTTTGCTTCTTTACTTATAGTGCTTTGCAGAGTAGACTATAGATAAATGTGTGGTAACCAATCAATAAAAAAGCTACTGAGAATGGAATATACAAGAAGGCCCTCTCTTTGGGCACTTAACTATGATTAAGGTCTTGCTCTGTGTGAGTATAAAGGAATCTCTCCTTTTATATCACTCTTTTCAAAATACTCCCCATTACGAACCTGTGCATTCCAAATTAATGACATTTCAGACAATGAAAACACGGCTTACAAGAGCTGAGCAATGCAAGGATGCCGTGACCTGAATTCTACCAACAAGAGTGAAGATCTGCAAGTCTTACCTTGAGGTAATGAATTCCATGAGGGTTTTGACTTTTCCATCCTGCTCTCCTGAGATATCAACCTCGCTGAGGATGGTGGTGTGCAGATGTGACATGGCAGCACTGTTATTTCCTAAGCTGATGCTAGAAGAGGTAGAACTTGAACTAAGCCCTGAGTCGGTCATAGGGGAGGGCTGGTAATCAGGTATAAAATCACTAATGCCTGCTGAAAGAGAAAGAGTGTAGTGAATACTGACATGTACCTGAACCCACATACCACGTAATTACATGTGGATCCTCAAGAGGAAAACTGTCAGTGCCAGCTGACACGGGCCAGCTTTCCTGGTGATGCTCTTACACGATTCCAGGAAGAGTTTGGGTAAATGCGGTTCCTTGGCCTCGCTGCGCAGTGCTCTGCTGCCCTCTGCTGAAGGCAGTTGGAAGTGGCGCTTCCGAGAATCATGGCATACTGTCTCCATAGTGTAACACAGCCACGATTCCACAATATGAACTGATTTTTCTTTTCTTACAGAAAGGGTTTTATCACTTTCTTCATTTCACTTTGTGAAAGATCATTTTAAAGTCTGTTTGCAATATTTATAGGTTATTTCTAATGCCCATATTTAGAAAAATGGCAAAAGGAGCCTTAAAAGTGAACAGTTAACCATGGGATTCTGAATGAAGTTGATTTAATATAAAAGTGTGGCAATTTTTGTTTTTCTTTACATCACAAAGGCCAGGAAGTTCCCTAATGATTGTTTTCTTGCTAACTATGGGGTTTTAAATAAGTAGCTCTAAAATTCATTAACCTTGTATGCCTGACAAAATCTAACTAGAAAGAAACAATTTTAACTTGTATGAAAAAAATTAGCCCCGACACTGAAATAAATGTTACATTAAAATCCCAGTAATTTTGGTCTTACCACTTTAAAATCTACAACATCTTAAACACAGGAAATGTATAGAAGAGAATTAAAATGTTGTCATTATCTTACTTTGATAATTTTCAGAACTTGTGAGAAGAAATCTACGTTCATCATCATTTTCATGACTAGTGTTCGATAAGTACTCTTTTACTGTGCTTTTAAATCACATATTCAAAACTTTAAAAATCTGACAGATTCTTAAAAGTAACACAGATGTAAATATTCTAAGTTTAACTGATCCTTGTACTCACTAATAAATAACATGAGTGGTTCTTAAAGCTACAGAAACTCATTACAAACATATATACTCTAGCATATCAACTTTTACTTGGTTGACTGCCCTTTTGATTCAGGTTTTCAAACTGTACACTTAGAGGGAATACCTGTGAAAGTATAATCTAAGTGTGCAACTTGTTTGACGGTAAGCACCCTGGGCTCATTCAACTCTTTGTTCCTGAGAAGAACAGAAGCAACAGTTCGGATGTTCCTGTTGGGTCCCATCACTATTAATAAGTGCAGAAGCAGGCGTTTACAATGTTCATACACCTCAGGGTGGCAATGGTCAAACCCTGAAAAGGACAGCGAAAGATCATGGTCAGGAAAAGTGAAATGGCAAGCATTCCCGCAACAGACATTATGCAAACGACTTCAAGGAACATGATGTATTCGATTATTTAAGAAAGTAATTGGTCTAGAGTTCTTATGAAAGTTTATGATATCTCACTGTCCTATAGTATTACACAAGCAAGTTTTGTTTTGCTTTGAGGCCAACAGAGAACAAGATTCTATTCACTAGTTCATTTCCTAAATATCGGCAATGGCCAGTGCTGGCCTGGGCCAAAGCCAGGAATTTAATCTAGGTCTTGCAATGGGTGGTAGGAACTTACTACTTTGACCCATCACTGATGCCTTCCAGGGTGCTCATTAGCAGGAAGATAGAACAGAGAAGAGACACAGGACTTAAACCCAAGTATTCTGTTATACAATGTGAGTTTTTTACTTAATTACCAGGCTAAATGCCCAGTCACCAAGATTTTAAATGTGTTTCACATTTATAATTTCAATGGTTCAACTGGCTAATCCTCCACCTGCAAGGGATGGCATCTCGTATGGGTGCCAGTTCGTGTCCACTTTCCATCTAACTCTATACTTATGGCCTAGGAAGGCAGCCTTGGGACCTTGAACCCACATGGGAGACGTGGAAGACCCTGGCTCCTGGCTTTGGATCAGCTCAGCTCTGGCTGTTGCAGCCATCTGGTGAGTGAACCAATGGGTGTGAGATCTTTGTCTCTCCTCTTCTCTGTAAATCTGACTTTTCAATAAAAATAAATGTATCTTTAAAAAAATAAGTGAAAAAATTAAAGCATGCTTTAAGTCAAAATAAGTTAAAATTTAGTGAACTCAGATATTATTATACTCTTACATAGCACTATACATACTTTAAAAAAAAAGAATCCAGGCATTTGTGTGTGTATGTGAGTCCATAATAGTGAGTAAATATGTGACCACATGGAATATTGGGCAAACATTTCAAGAAACCTAGAAAACCATCACAAGTATTGCAGACTTGACAATCACATTACATAGAACACTACAGACTTTCGGATGTCATATTCCAAACCTTGAATAACCCACTTCTTCTGGAGAACCATATAAAGCTATTTCTATTTCCACTCATTGAAAATGCCCAATCCAAGAAGCAAATGAATTTTACTCTTGGAACAACGGCAGCATTTTTCCTGGTAGACAGCACGTGTGTGTGTGTGTGTGTGTGTGTGTGTGTGTGTGTGTGTGTGTGTGTGTGTGTGTATGAGTGATCACAGGATGGGGCCAGGACTAGGGTTGACTAAATGTTTGGGAGTAGAGGAGAACCTGGGAATAAAACCCCACCGGACCAGGAAAACGGTATCAGCCAAGCGTCACTGTCACAGAAGTAACACAAAATCCAGGGAACCAAAACATGCAAAAATGTTCCCATACCAGTGTACGTTTACATGGTCATAAAAACATAAAATCAAGAATTACAATCAAACATTGTTTACCTATAAAAATTGCATGAAGAAGAAGATGGAGGTAGCTTCCCCATTCCACCTTGACACTATGATCAATAATCAGGTCAGTCAAAAGGATCACCGCTATGTTACACCTACAACAAGGAGGACGGCCGTTAGAGTTCTTACTACAGCTAAGGATATCTAAGAAAATTCTGTACAAGTGTTTTCATTATTTTATTGTTCATGAAAAATACAACTTATCAAGGAAAAAAAAAAAGGAAGGACAGATAGCTGAAAAAAACATTGATAGCTTTTGAACAAAACAAGGGCTAACCAAGTAATGTTTGTTCCTTGAGATCAAGGCCATATTTTCTTCATCTTTCAACCTGAAGATCTAGCTCACTGCTTTGCCACATAGTAGGTGTTCAACATATGAGTGCGGGCTTTAATAAGTTTGGAAAGAACGTAGTCATCGCTTTAGTTTGATTTTGCTACAGAGAATTCAGCTGAATTTGATTCAAATTAAGAATGCAGAGGACAAGAAGTGCACATCTTTTAAAGGTAGTAACTGCGTCCCAGAAAGGTCAAGTCACTCTGCCAGACACCCAGAAAAGCAACAGCAGAATGACTTTCAATAATATCAATTTGGCATAATCAAAATCTAAGCACGCTTTGTTGCAGAGTCACAATAGGGACGATGGCTTTTAGCTGGCGTTTTCAGGAAGCGTGAAGATAGCGGAGGGTTTAACAGAAAGAGAATGATGCTGTGGTCCACCTGTGCAGTGGCAATCCAGGCGACGACGTCTCGGGCACGTAATCCACCAGTGGCGACCAGCAGCCTCCAGCTGGCGGCAAGGGCAGTGGCTCTCCTTGGTTATGCTCCATCACTTTCAGCCGCCAATTAGAATAAAGTGGCATTGAATCACCTATCAAGATAAAATGAGCTCATTTTCTACACCATCTAATGTCTGACAAAATGTGCAAACTCTAGTAAGACACCAACTACTTACAGCATTGGAAAGTTATGAAAAATAATTTCTCAATACTTTAACATATGTTTGCTAGTCAGACCTGAGTATCATGAAATTAGGCAAAGAGAAAAAAGGAGAGGGAGGGAGAGAGGAAGGGTGCACAAAGAGGGAGGGAGTGGATGGCAGAAGGGAGGACAGAAGGAAAGAGGCAATATGGAGAAAAGACAGAAAGCGATTTAGGTTCCACCTTTACATTAAAGTTATATTAGCATTTTATGATAATTCTACATAGACCACACTGTGGGTGAAGACACCTGGTAAAAGGGGTCTGCTTTAAGTTCACTTGTAAATTTCCTGGGACAGGGCTGACACAAACCCATTGTTAAAGCACATCTGCTCTACCACAGCGGGGCTACAGGGAAACAGTAACAGATCATGTCAGGAGATGTGAATTCTGTGTGACATGGGGAAGTCACTTAACCTCTCTGGACCGCAGTTCCATAACAAAATGAGCAGATTGGACCAGATCAGCTCTAGGGCGCCTTTCCAGGCTGAAAGCCTGTACTGTTATCTCTTCTAACTTGAGGTGATAGTGAGAATTGGGAAGGCTTCTCACTTTGAAATACATGGGAGAGCTTTCTTTCTTTTTTTAGTAAAATGAACCTGTGTGCTGAAAGAACAAACCTCTAGAAAAAAAACCACTCTGTTTCCAGTGTCTGGTCCATCCTGCTCCCGGAGAACCAGTTCTGAAGTTTTTCAATTTCTCTATGGGAACCTGAGCCTTCAAAAGCAAATTCTTCCACTTACATGGCTTCTTAGAACCACCGTTTCTTAAGACACTTCAAATGATACTGCAACACCACCCGTGGCAGGGAGACACTCTTAAGAAGCCGTTTGTTGGACAAAACATACTTAACCACGCACAAACAATCAACAATACACCTCGCCATTCTGCTAACATAAGGAACACTTGGAACTGATTACTTTTCTCTTCTTCATAAGACCCTCCGGAGCTGCTGCTGTATCGCGATTCCAGCCTGTGATGTTGACGATTCAAGTGGCTGGTGAGGCCGCTGCAGATGTCCAGGTGCACGTAGCTACAGAAAGGATGCCAGCCGTTAGTCCCCGCTCACGCGGAAATGGTGTTTGTATGTTATGCTTCACATTCCGAGTTGAAAAAAGAACTCAGTATGGAAATCACGGACAAAAGTATTAGGACATGTAATCATTTCTGCCTCGAAGAGTTCAAAAGGTTCAGCTTTTGGTCAAGTACTTCTACCTAAAGATTTTCTTAAACAGATGTCCTAGTTAAAAATCTGTTTTAAACAAAATGGACAGACTGAATGGTGACTCATTAAATATAAAAATTTTTGAAAATCAAGTAATCTGCATATCTAATGTAAAAAACATAGAAATATATTTCAACACTGGGATCTAAACAATGCACCTCCCAGTGGAGATATGGTTATTTATTCGGATGAGGACCAGTGCCTGCCTGTCAGCTGGAAGGCTAACCACGGTACTCACCTCTCCTCAAGGTTCTCCTTTACGGGCTTACTGTCGGGATTGCCTTCTGGGGGAGCTACCATTGTATTGCTACTGGAAGTAGTTCCTGAAACAAGACAAACAGAACTTTAAAAGGCTGGGGGTGCAGGAGAGGGCAGAATTCAATGAGAACAAAAATACCACTTAAATGAAAACAAAGTCACTTTTTAAAAGAAATGTACTCATACCAAACAAGAAGGAAAGGAGACAAAATGGCATTCTTGAATGCTAGAAAACAAAGGGGCAAGAAGAAACTGCTCTGAAGGCTGAATCCTCAGTGGGTCTTGGGGGCAATGAGGCAGCTGCCAGAGTTACACTGCCGAGGATCCAAAAAGGCTCAACAATGGGTGGCATAGAGTAGGGAGAACTGGTTAAAAACATATTTTGTAAGTAGCCGATCTCCAAAATCTATCTCCTGCCTCTTATAGGGAGGATCCTGTCTCTTCACACTGCCAGAACTCATCTCTAATGAAAGGAAATCATATTTCTGGATAAGGTACACTATATATGGCTGAGGGAGAAAGCATCTTACTGAGAAAGGGAGATTAGGTGGAAGTATGCATGCTCGAGTTTGAGGCTGTATCCTGCCCTACAGCCTTCTCGTGCCACTGGGCTTCCAGAAGACTCACAGCTGTGTGTGCATGTGCATGTGTGTGCACCTGTGTCTAAGCACATATCATGCACGGACACACCCCTTCTACGGCAGGCAGATGAACAGAAGATTTGTCTCTAGGATATCTAAGCCACAGGAAAAGACTTATAGACACATATAGATCACAGAAATCGCCAGTAAAGTTCACATATACTTAGAAAACAGTAGATATTGTTAACACTCCACTTTATGAAAATAGATTTAAAACTGGTGGGCTTAAGGAAACCTTTTACTAAGACCATCAAAATAAAGATCAATTCAGATAAAGACTTCTGCAGGGAGAAGAAAAGTTTAATTTTATCACATACAGAAAAAGAATGCATCTAGGAAACAAGAATAGGTGTTACTAAAAAAACCCCACATTTTTTTGAATTTAAAATATTCTATAAATTCAATAAAAATATTAGCAATCCCCTAGAAAATTGAAAAGCTAAAACAGATGACAAAAATCACAAATATGTAACTGAAAATATTTCTAAGTACACAGGCAACATTGTTAACATGCTGAACTAAGCAACAAAGGATTACGCAGAAATTCCATCTCCAGTTGTTTTGCTATTATGTTGATTTTCAATGGAAATTAGACCCTCAGGGACAGAGTCTTCAACTTGCATTTTGGTTAATATTGAAGGTGACAGACATAGCTAATCTACTGGATTTAATTATTTCACATTGTATTAAGAAATTAAGATTAGCATTTTGTAGTCCATAAATAAATGCAACTATGTCAATTTATGATACAAATAAAGTTCCAAAAATTATTATAATTGTATGTTTATGCATGTTTAAGAACAGATATGTGATTGGATATAATGTATTATAGCCAATGCATAAATTCAATTATAAAATAGAATTACAGAAATAATTTTAGCAAGTAAACCTTTTCTAACTTTAACATGACAATCACATTAATTAAGAATACACTCACTTTACAGAAACATATAAATTTATATTACAGCTCTGGCTAAATATGTAAATATCAATTCCCTCTATAATATAAAATCCAATCACTGTTCTCATCCTTTACTCATTAGATGACTCAACAAATTTTAAGATAAATTACTATATATAACTTGTATTTGTTTCCATTTTTTTCTAAATAAAGATTCAAACACCTGCTAACACGTGTAATTATGTAGTTTCCCTTTTAACAGAAAAATAGGCAGTTATAGGTAACATCTCACCTGAGGTGACGGAAGGGATTTTATAGCTGGAAGTGATGCGATAGTATGGGGGATTATCCATGTGAGTGACCCCGGAACTGACAGCGTCGGTCAGCTGAAGTTCACTCACCAGCTCTTCCAGCAACTGCATTGTTTTGTCTCTACCTAAATACACAATAACTTTCTTCACCTGTCACAAAGATTCAGACAAGAAAAAGCACAATTTTTATCGTGTAAATGTGTCTGAGATATCGGCAGAGTAAGTTCAATTTTAAGTGTTAGATGAGCTGCCCTCCTGGGTGCACATTGGCAGGCAGGTGGGACCAGGAGTGGAGCTGGTACTCCAACCCAGGCACTCAAGACTGGATGTGGGCATCTCAAGCCACGTCTGAACTATTATACCCAATGGCTACCCATAATGGTTTTATTCTTGAAGAAGTTTTGGTTAGTATCATCCTAAGACTTTCCTTTGATTTATAGTTAGCCAACTTCCAAAACCAGGACTTATTATTTACTCTGTCTTCCCTATTTGTATATTAAACTCAGAATTATAGTCATAATTAGAAGAAACTAGCACCAATCTAGACCATAAACTAATTTCCTGCAATGAAATGTGGACCTAATAACTAACGAGACCAACGAGAAGGTGATTCTCCATTTTCTCATCTGCAAAATGGAAACAGGTAGCAGTTATCTACCTTAAATGAGTTAAGAGTTATAAAGCTCTTTCAAAAATGGCTAATTTACAATGAATCAAGTGGGGAGAATGTATCTGTAGTGTGTGTTATAGGTGTTTTAGTAATACATATTACCAAAATAACTAAGTAGTCCATCTCCCTTTCTCTCTCCAGTTTAATCCTCACAACTTGAAATGTGGTCTCTGTGGTAAAAGCATCAATATCTAGAATGAGCTAGAAAAGATGGACCCTCAGGCCCTAACCCCACTCCTAGAATCAGATCTGCAGATGAGTCAGACATAAGAAGCCCCTACTGCAGATCTCAACACTCACTGATGGCATCACACCAACAGCCCAACACTGACTCCCCAGGGAAACCTGGCGCTTTGAACCCAACCCTCCACTTCCTTCATTCCCACCGTGTGCACCTGCTGCTCCTTCCCAGTCTCTGCCTCAGTTTCCTCTGAACATGCCCTGAGATCTCTGAGTCTACACACCTACGTCTAACGCTGTAAGTCCTACAGAGGACTCAACCCATTCCTGTGACATTTTCACCTACTATTCAATGTCAGGCTTGAATTTCAGCCCCAGGTCCAGAGCCAGGCGGCTGTGTGACCTTGAGGCAGTGACTGTCTCTGTCTTGTTTCATTCATCAATAAGACTACAGCAGTTGTACCAACTCATTTAATTCCCCAAATCAGATGGAATAATGTAAATGAAGTGCCTTTACCATGTATGGCCTATAATAAGTACCTAAAAAAACAGAAATTATTACTGACACCAAATATGACTTTGTTTAAATTCCTGGCCATGGTTACTCTCAGATTTCTAAATTTGAAATTATAGCCTACACAGAGTTGAGGCAAAAAGGTAACAAAGAGACGATGTGTGGTGAAGATTAAGTGCCATGAAGACCCAGGAGGCTAGAAAACAGTAAGGAGTGTGTGGGCCCAGCATGATAGCCTAAGCTAAAGTCCTTGCCTTGAATGCCTGGGATCCCAGATGAATGCTGGTTTGTTTCCCAGCTGCTCCACTTCTCATCCAGTTCCCTGCTTGTAGCCTGGGAAAGCAGTGAAGCATGGCCCAAGACCTTGGGACCCTGGACCTCCTGAGAGACCCCGAGGGATGTCAAGATTCCTGGCTTTGAATCAGCTCAGCTGCAGCCGTTGTGGCCATTCGGGAGTGAACCAGTAGATGGAGGATTCTTTCTCTCTATATCTCCTTCACTTTGTGAATCTGCCTTTCCAATAAAAATAAATGAATCTTTAAAAAAAAAAAAAGAGTAAGGAGTGTGTGTGTGTGTGTGTGTGTGTGTGTGTGTGAGAGAGAGAGAGAGAGAGAGAGAGAGAGGCCTGTGTTGGCTTTCAGATCAATGTGCAGCCAAGTTCTGAGATCTGACAGCTGAGTGGGGAGCAGGAGGGGTCAGGGCAGGAACACACGCTCTCTTGAGGCAAGAGAAGGATGTAGGTGCAAAGGCCTGAGGTGGTAATGCTGAAGGGCAGCGAGCAGGCAATGGGACCAGAGCCCAAACTTCCTAAAGCCTTGTCAAATAACACTTTGTCCAACATCTGCCTGGAAGATGATGCTTGCAGTGACCCTGGGAACTCAAGGAAAGCTGTTAAACAGCTTGTGAAGGAGTATCTGTAAGCACTTTGTGAGAAGCACACTGCAGAAGCCACTTGCTTCAGGACTGCTCTCTTCACTGACATGTGAGACAGCCTCACACCATTCATGGGAAAAGCCCATTCTCTTTCGATTGTTTCCCTGAATGTCTGAAGCCCCCAGAATATACATGTGTGCATATTCCATGTGACTCTCATGCTGGATGGTTTCCTGCTGTCTTCTTTTTTTGGAGAGATTTAAAGGCAGAAATGTTACATCCTTCATTTTATGTGTTCTTTACTTTCTACTTCTTTATGAAAATAAATGCTTCCTTACTGATTTGAGAACAAGAAGACACACAGTGAGCTCCCATCCACTACTTAACTTTGCAAATGAGCTCAAAAGCGGGGAATGAACTGGGCTTACACTGGCAGCCATGAGCCCAGTGACTTCAGCCCGTAGCACTGCCTCCCAGGGTCTCCATTAGCAGGAAGCTAGAACAGAGAGCAGAGCAGGGCAGAACGCCAGACACTCCAACACGGGATGAGAGCATCCTAACTGCTGGTGTAACAGCTAGACTACATGCACCCCTTTGTTCGCTGTCTCTTCCAGTGTCTTCCTGAGCTTCTAGAATCTTTAGGTATAATTCTACAGGTGCTGACCTCCCATTTACTACCTAGTGGTAACATCCAAATGCCAGGTTCAGCCTTGCCAAAACTCTAAGCATCCCCGACTGTGTGGATTTTGACTTTAGCACCATGTCTTCTCAAGTGTTCTCTTCAAGCCCTTGAGAGCTGTGATTCCTGTGTTGTTCCCCAACACACTCTGGGATTTCCCTTTGCCATTCTTATCACAATTGGACTTTATTAGCTTGGTGCTTTATTCATGAAATACAGTAGGCATGAGCTTGCAGTGCACTTTTGGAACCACCCATCAGTTTGTAATGACTGGTACACAGGGACACACCTGTTTTGTACTGCATTCAATTATCTTGCTGAATAAGAGAGTCACCTACCCTTTCCTAACTCTCCTCCTCTCAGTCCTGGTCTCGCGTCTAAGAAGACAGACATGTGGCAAAAAATGTTTTAAAAATCGGATTACTTCAACTTGAATACATACGTAAGGCAAGAGGCTTGGTTCGCTGTTCACTCCACAGATGCTGATCAAAAAGTGCAAAATGATTTTCAAGTTCTTTGGCCAGCCATCCGCAAGTGTGGTCCACACATTTTCCACTTCTGACCAGGCCAGTTCATCACCATACTAAATACAGCACACACACAACAAACATGTCAGCAATGACAGTGTATTAAAACCAAACCTGACACCACAAAATACAAATAATATTATTTTTATAGGCTGCTTTAATCTTTTGCACATTTTAGAGGAAAAAACATTTTGTTCAATAAATCTAAACATCATTATGATTATTCACCGAAGAATCAGTTAAAAATTAAGATTTCATATCTAATATAAAGCAATTTTAAGGATAGGAATTTATAATACATTTTGCTTAGTTATCATAGAACTATCAAATTTCTTTTTGTTTCTAACTTATTTTGTGTAACCCAAATACAAAATTCATTTTACCTTTGCTGTCATGTACATCAGATTGTTTAAAACCATTGCAGTGGCTTGTGGGGATCCCCAGCCCTCTCCTCGTAGCCAGCGCCTGCTGGTCACCATCAATTCTCGGTCTTTTAATGAATCCTCTTCATCTTCATCATGTCTCCTTGCTGTGGGCAAAGGCTTTAAATCCACTAACTCAATGTTGTTCATCCAAGGTAACAGGTAGTGCAGCATTACTTGTCGTCCAGCAGGGTGTGCTGTCTGAATTCTCTGGCTTATCTCTAATTAAAAACAAACCAGAGGAGAGAATTGTTCTAATTTCAGTTTGCTCTCACTGTAATTAATTTCAACTTTTCTCTCATAAGGAATAAAAGGCCAGATTTTGTTAAGTTTAACAGTTATAAGCACTATTTCTATGTTAAAACAATTTCACCACACTGATCTATCATAAAGAAAATCAATAGCTAACAGGTTGCTATAAGCATAATATACTTCTCAAAACTGAAACATTTATGTATGTGCACTGTTGAAGGGATTGTAAAACGATGCACACTACAAACAAAGCAAAATAGCCAAGGTCATGGAAGTGTTTAGGTAGTCAAAGCCAGGGAAAATAGGCAAGGGATCAGGAGTGTGTGTGAAGGAGGAGGAGGCGGAGGGCACTTGCCAGGCTACAGATGCCACGGAAGACCCCTGCACTGGGCCAGCAGAAAGGACAAAACAGGACTCTTCAAACTGCCAAGCGGGCAAAGCTTGTGCTGATAGCCGTGTGTGCACAGTGCATGCCCAATGGCACCTGTACTCATCTTGCCATGAGAATAATGAAAGTGCAAATTCACAGCAAGTTGACATTCACTTCAGAATGCGTTCAGGTTCAGAGGCTATTTTAAGTAGAGTTAAAATGCGTTTCTTTTAGGAGAAACGACAAGGAGGTTGTGTTGTGGGCCTGGTTCACACCGGCTCTGGCAGCCATGCTAACTAATGGAAGGCTTCTCTGCTTTTTGTGCAGGAGCCCAGCAGAAGCCCAGCAGCCTAAAACATGTTCATGGTGACCACTGCTTTGTGTCGATGATCACCCATCTCCACCTCGGAAGGGCTGTCAACGACGTGCCAACTTGGGAAGAGGAAGGGGCAGGATAGCTGGCATCAGAACTGATCGTCAGCAGAAGTGCAGCTGCTTTTCTCCTCACTTGGTCACTTAGGTAGGGGAAACAAATGATTCCCTCTGCTGACGTAGGTACTATGACAGGTGCTATGACAGATGTCTCAAGCCTATATGTCTTGAGCCCAAATGAAGTGTAAGACTCACAGCAGGGCCTACTGATTCCCTGAAAGACAGTTTTGTGCACATCCAGGACTCAGACTGGTCAGAGATCTTGCCACAGCGGCTGAGTGTCTCATCTCCCGGGCTGTAAATCAGACTGTTCAGCAAAAGCATAAGGCCCTGTAGGGGCATTGACAATAGTACGTCCCTAGCATGGGGAGGCTGAATTAGATCAACATCAGAAATTCTCAACTGGAGCGCTGGTAGGCCCAGATAGCGAGCTGCTTCACTGATGCACAGCCCTGATGTGCTAAAATCCCTGGCAGGAATAGGTGCCAGTCCAGCCCCAAGGATGGCATGCTGGACTGGAAAGCCACATGAAGCACCCCACTGTTCTGCTCAAGAAACTGTACCACCTGCCCCTTTAATGAGAGGTTTCATTTACAGAGATATTTTTCTTTATCCTTCACTTTTGTTACTAAGGACAGGACAACATGCAAATCATACTCAGGAAGTTCAATAGCTACTAAAGCAATATTTTAACATTGTACATGGAGCCCCCTCTTCCTTCCTTTTTTTTTGTATCCTCAGTGGGGTGAGCAGGGAGACCATCATGGAGTCCTGTAAAGTCTATCCGAAAAAGCTTATTTATGATGGATTGGTATTGAGTCCTTAATAAAGAAAACAATCTTCTTACTTGAGCGTTATGTTTTGACTCAGCCCCAAACTTAAACAATTTGAAATTTCCCATAGTTTAAGAAATGATTGCCAAACAAAAATTAATGAGCAGTTCTGCAATCCTACCTGAGAAGATGGCAAGAGTCAGTTCAGGATAGGCCCTTGCAAGTTCCTCGGACAGCTGATAATAGGACACAGAATACAGATGTGGCAGAGGAGACAACTGGCTGAGCACCCCGTCTGTTCTCTGAACCTCCAGTTTGTGAGCATAGCGAAACATCTTCGGTTCCAGAATCTACCAGAACATAATTCGCAAACTTCAAGTAAATATTTTATGACTCTTGTAAAGCTCAGCTATAAATAAAGGGGGTGAGGGGAATCTTCTCCCAAGGGCCTGGCGCAGTAGCCTAGTGCCTAAAGTCCTCGCCTTGCATGTGCTGGGATCCCATATGGGAACCAAGTCTAATCCTGGCAGCCCTACTTCCCATCCAGCTCCCTGCTAGTGGCCTGGGAAAGCTATTGAGGATGGTCCAAAACCTTAGGATCCTGTACCCGCGTGGGAGACCTGGATGAGGCACGGAGCTCTTGCTTTGGATAGGTTCAACTCCAGCTGTTGTGGCTGCTTGGGGATTGAACCATTGGACAGAGGATCTTTCTTAGCTTGTATCACATCAACAGCTATTCTCCTGGATTTTCTACTTCACTGGCAAAGGTCTAATTTCTAAGATGGTCCTACAAGAATCTGTAGGATTTCAAAGCTTTTGGAAATTTTCAGCATCTACTCAAATTTCACTCTTAGCCTTTGGTTAGGTTTGAAGCCCCTTGACAATTATCATTGAGTTAATTATTGCAGAATATACAACGCACATGCTCAGTAAACTTTCCAAGTTATTTCCCCTCAATTTTATGAGAAAAAAGTTATACAAGGATATCAAAAAAGAACTAATTATTTTTAACATAGCTCTCACAAAAAAAACCATTCAACTCACATTATTCATCTGTGCACACAAGCTATAATCATTCTGTTCATAAGTTCCTTTATACACAGTAACGTACATAATCTTCCTTTTATACACTCAATTGTTCACATCATGTACAATGTTAAGCATCTACATTGTCTTTGTCTTGTGTTTCGATAATGAAAACGACACTACACTTCACTGTTAAAACCAACCATGAGAGCTAGTATATTTTAAACACAAGGTTAAATTATTGTCTTTTTCTAAATATGCTCTAAAATATTTTAACATCTGTTTACAAACCTGTAACAGTTGCATAGCAACTTCATAGATACTTCTGGAGGAATCAGCTGCTTTAAACAGGATCAGATTCAGGAGCATCACTGTGTCACACTGATAATCCCTAGGGAGAAATTTTACACGTTAGGTAGATCCCAGCGTTCTGAGGCATTCACCAAAGCTAATCAATACAGCACACAACAGGCAAGCCAGTGGCTATGAGGAAACTGCTACTGCGTTACAGCAGCAAGTACAACAGATACCTGGTGATCATTACCCGTATTTTGGTCACACTCCCTTAGAGCTTAGGGAAAGATACAGCAGCTTTTTTGTTAGTTTGTTTTTTAGAATTTCTAAATTCAAAAGGAAACATTTTTTTAAGAGGAAGGACAATGACACGAGTCTTTGGAATACCTGTTCTGGAAAACATTAGCAATGGCCTTAAAGCAGCCGGCGGCTACCCTCTTGGAACCCGTGTAACATCGGTCCACAGCCCAGTACATCAGGTTGCTCTGATCTGGGTTCAGCTCCAGCAGTAACGTAACTGCTTCACAGCCCAACTGATGAACCTAAGGAAACCAGGAGGCAACATCACCGGGGGAAGCAAAGGGAGAAAGTCAGCTGTTACTGAATCATTTTCAAGTAACATTGTATGTGTATTTATTCTACATTATCTGTAATGGCAAAACTCAGTCTTCTCTAGTTAAACTCTTTTCTGTTTATTCGCCCAGTCTTCCCCATCCCAAGAGGAAGGGGATCATGAACAAGCTGTGTTCGGCCTCTCACTCTTACAGCAGGCTCTTCGGGTTGACTCTATTCCAAGACAGCTCTGAATGCGGGTGATGATGATGAAGAATAAGAAGAATGAGCTACTAACCTCTCCCATTACTTATGCTTTATATCTTGATTTTGGTACCTCAACAGGAGGATTATTCTGAGGGAAAAATATAAGTCCTATTTTAAGCTGTAAACTCTGTGTGTATATAGAATGAGAACAGGGAGATGCGAAGGAATGATTTACTGCAAAGAGGCCAAATAATAAAAATATTAAACATAGAAAACAATATAATTGTTCCATGGAGCTCATTGAGGCCACATAAATATTTCAATACTGAGAAATATATATTTAGGTAATATATTCGAGGACTAATATGCTAGTGTATATATAATAATCCTATATATATAACACTTTATATATATATACACACACACACAACACCATATTAATCCCCGAATAAGGGAAATTAATATTGTCTAAATGAGTAGTAGGAAGTATAATTTTTTTAATTTATGGCATTATACTTAGTTTCACATAATACGCTTTTTGCAATCTGTCCTAACTTGTTTTTTGAAAGATAATTTCAATGAATCATACAATTAAAAATCAAATAAGGCTATGAAAATTATGACATTATCAGGGAGCTATAATTACCTTTTTGTCCAGGGAGTCCAAAATGTTATCCAGCCATTTGTACAAATAGCCATCTGATGAAAGTCCTACATTATCTGCAACAGGGCCACAACACAGTACAGCAGACATAGCCTTCAAACAATAATATCAGAATTACACTCAAAAACTTTGACAGGGTAAATTCTGGCTGCTTAATGAGAAGGGAAAAATACTTTTACTCATGCATATCTAGCCATAATACCTTCAACTCTGTATAACACATTTCTAGAACAGATTTTTTAAATTACTAAATAAATATCATCACGTCCACATAGACACAGATTTGAACAGTGTGACAAGAGAAGATAAAAGACCAAGTGCCTAGCTAGGAAAGAATTAGTTTTTCTTGGAGGTAATCCTCAGTTCTCTAAGGAAATGATCACAAAACCTTGGTAAAGAGTGGCTTTTTCAGGCATAGCACTATATGTATTTAAATAAGCTTACAGTGTGAAGTATCTGAATACAGTAGGCAATACAGTACTCTGAACAAATCCTTTTCCTTCATAATGCCAGTTACTGAGAGACATAATATTTACTCAGATCTTTAAAAAAAAGCCCACAAAACCAGGCTTCTAAGCACATACCTTTAAAGCACAGTATTGATGTCTATTAATTTGCATATTTCTGTCACTGTATCTGTCCAAGGGAGTAAACATGATGCTGAAAGGACCCGCCCAGTGACTGAACAGCATGAAGAGACTGTGACGAAGGCTCTGCTGAGGAAAGATACTTCTTCTCTGGTGCACTAGAGATAAAAAGGAGATGGAAAAAAACTCATTGCCATTTCTAGAAGACATGTCAACTTTCCTGCTGGTGAATACATAATGCTCTTAAAAAAAAAAGCCAAGTTTTCATATGAACCTACTCCAAACTTTGCATTGTAACAATGTTTACAAATAAGCCACTCCCAGAAAACATGTGGCAGCCTGTATCACCCCAGCACAGCATCAACTGCGGCAGCACGCCTGGGCAGGCACAGGGCTAGGCAATTGGCCCACTTCTCTTCAGCCTGTCACCACCTACTTGGTGGATGTGGCCAAGAAGACATTAACTCAAACATTTCTCTGGATCTTGGTGCATTGGGAAATGAGGGCTTTGGACTAGATAAGTATTTTTGAAACTCTGCAATGTTTTCAGCAGAACGGCTGGCTTCAAAAAAGAAATCTTATATGGAATCTTAATGCACAACACAGATCAACAGAGAGCCAGCTGCTCTCCTGGAAGTAATGGGTGAGGCCAGGTGTGCCACCCACACACTGCCTCTTGTTGTCGGCACCAGAAAACTCCTGGGTTCTGGGAGGCAGTGCAACATACAATCCACTGGGTGCCAAGATGTTTGCTGCTTTGAAATTCTGTAAGTTCTCTACAACAATCCTTGTTGAAGAAACTCAACAGCAGCATAATAAACCAATGTGGAAGTTGCAGAAAACTGTTCAATAATTGAAATAATCATATTTCTACTATAATGAGATTCAGATAAGAAATAGAGAGGGAAAAAAATCACTCTTTTCCTTCTAAATAGCATGTTTTCCTCACAAAGACCTGGATTTATGCACTTGAAATGAAAACACCAATATAAGTGCTTAAATGACCCTGCTATAAAATACAAATTCCTTAATAGCCAACTGTTTGCATAAAATCACAAAATAACTTCAAGCTTTTTTTTTCAGAGAGGAAAACATTTATACTATTGTTGTATGTCAAAGGCTACATTGACTTCTTATGTCTGGAATGCTTAAAAGAGCTTTTTACTTTTTAAAATGCTATCACACAGATCAATCTTCGTCATGCCTAAACTAACACTTGTCAAAAAGGCACCTTCTCTGTAAGACTCACCTGTTATTCTGGCTACACTTCATATCTCTGACCTATGCTCTTTTCTCATTATTCAAAAGTTTGCTGTTAACTTAATTCGTATCATTTGGAGCACTACACTTGGCCTATTGCATCTAGGGAAAACCTGTTTAAAGAGCTTATTCCATTGATTTCTTCATATTTTTCTATCAGTGCCTTCATTATTATTGAAAATTATCTGAGTTGTTTTTTGAACTCTGACATTAATTCAGAGATAAAACAAACTCCTGCCATCCATGTTATGCTGCCATTTTCCCAGTTTGCAATTCGCCTTAATGGCAAAGGTTACAGAATTTCAAAGAAAGAAAAACATGATGGTTTCTCAGTACTCAATAATGCCTGAAGAAACTGAAAATACTACCTGGAACATTCTGAATGATATTCGCCACTAAGGCACTAAAATGGCATCGTATATCCTTCAGTGTGTCAGAGTCTTTTTCATTCTCTGCTTCCAGGAGTTGTCTGGTTAAATCTACATACTCCAATAAAGTGTTGTTGAGGAAATGTGTTTCATTATCAAGGCCACCACTTGCACTGAAAATAATGAAGAAAATAAATAATAAAGAAACCATGGCTCCAAAGAGAAAAACCATTAGCAATCAAAATCAGAATAACACATATCTAAATTGGAACTTAACACACAAAAGTTAAATGAACAAGGCCTTGGCCTTCTCAAATATAAAAGCTGATAGCACATCTTAGTCAAGGAAATGTCACTGAAATGTGATTCTGTTCGTGACTTTAATCAACTGTTTAGCTCTCCATTGAAATACATAGCTTTTCATTCAGGAGATGCAGAGGCTCTAGGATGGAAAGGAGAGTTGAGAAAGGCAGAAATGTCTGCTCATTTTCAGAGGTATCGTGGTTACCCGCGTCACACTTTCAGCACAGACTTCCTCCAAGGCTCAGTACCTTCCTAAGGCAACAGTCAGGTGATGGAATTCTCCTGAAGGGATTGACTGGCCTGGTGACAAGCCGCCTTTACTTCAGATTTTACGGTTTTATTTGCGAGCGATAAAAAGCATGGTTATGAATTATGTTTGTAGCTGTCATAATTTTCCCCAGTAGCACGGGCAACAGTTCACTGGAATGCATTTGCAAATCTTTCAATGTATAGAATGGAAATATTTAAGCCAGAAGAAGCAGATCATTAGAACAAGGTAAGAAAAAAGGAACTCTTAAAGAACCGCTGTCTCCTTACCTAGATAGCTAGGCGTCAAGAAATACCAAAATCATAGCAACACTGCAACCAATTTTTGCCTGGGGCAATTTAATTCTGATGGTAGATTTTGAAAATACATCTTTGGCTTCTGTTTAATATACTGGATGCATCTTAGATTGGTAAATAATATTTTCAGTGATGCATACAAGTATATTTTATTGCAAAATGGCTTGTCTGTTTTTATGCATTTCACGAGAGTATATTCCCTGATCTTTCTAAAGCTTTGAAGACCAAAATCCATACTGACCTGTGACTAATGACACCTGCATCTGCCAACAGTTCAAATATTCGTACCAGCTGTACTCGTAAAACATCTCGACGCCTGCGCCGTTTCATGTTCTATTCCAAAAATACAAAGATGGTAATTAAAAATCCTTCAGGGAAGTCCATAGGGAACCTGATGGTCTAATTGGGAAAGAATTATGGGTGTGCCTCAGAGATAGCTGTGGGCTCATCACATTTATTTCACTTGTGCAGTGTAGATTGTAAGCCCTTTGGGAGCTATGATATCCAAGAATTACCTATGTGAGTATAGTTTGAAAGTAATGACCAAAATAAAACCACATGGCATTTTAGATGGTAACTCAATTTTTGAGTCTGAAAGGAAATAAAATTCTACAGCTGTTTTACAGATACTTCAGGGTGATTTGTTAACCTGACAATTTCAGATGAATTGATTAGTCATTGGTTAGTGCGGATCTGTCACTGAGTGATAAGGAATCTTGATAAAGAAACTCGAGGACACAATGAAGAAAACAGAATTCCAAAGAAGTCTTAAGAAATCCAACCAATTTCACTCACGTCATGATTTTCCACTAAACTAATTGGGCACAGACAAAAATTAAACAAAAACAAAAGAAAACCTTTATCTCATATGGTATTATAAACATGCTTGTATTACTTGGGCCACTGAAGTAATGTCTAACATAATTGTAATAGCATTTTACTTGATTCTGCTTCTAATGGGAAGTCACGTAGCAGTAAGGCACAGGTCTTCCATGTCACCACTTTTGCCTATCACTGAACTAAAAGTGTAATTTTTTGTACTGCAGAGAAATTATTGTAACTGTTATCTTTGGTATTTCATTTTCATGTTCAAAACCCCTTTAATGCTTCCCACAAGCAGGCCTCTTTCGTGATGGTCAAAGTTTTTGGCTGCTGGGAGCTCTTTCTACGGGTCAAAGCTGGGGTGCCATTGTGGTGCAGTGGGATAAGCCAGTGCCTGTGATGCTGACATTCCACACTTGTCCCAGCTGTTTCTCTTCTGATCCAGCATCCTAATACTACTGGGAAAGCAGTGGAAAATTGGGTTAGGTGTTTGTGTCCCTACATTCACATGTGACACTCAGAATTTGTGGTGCCCTGTTTTGGTCCGGCCAGCTCAGGCAGTTGCGGCTGTTTGAGGAGTGAATCACAGTTGGAAGATCTCTTTCTGTCTTTATTTCTGCCTTGCAGATAAGTCTTGGAGGATCTCTGCAAAGGTGTAGCTGACCTGTCCTTGTGAGTCTAAAGCTTTCAAACTGTAATTCACACTGAAAGCTCATCAGTACACTTATATCATCACTCTGCAAGATCACAGCTTCCCCCACACCACTGAAAACCTGAAGCAATAAACATTGCTACGTCATTGTATTTTGCAATCCCACTTGCCCTCCAGCACATCATCCAATAACCAAAATGATCATTCTGAAAGAAAAATCCAATCAATGACAAAATGGAGACACTGTCACCACCAGAGAAGGGGAGTGAGAAATTACAGGTGATGCTTCCAAGCCTCTTGGAACAGTAACTACTGTCACCATCTCCTTGCCTCCTTAAGTTCCGCGTGGAGATTCCCAACATTAGTAACAGCAACTCTTAAATGACACCCTCACACATTCAAGATGCATGAGAAAAAAACACTCCTAGCTCCTACTCCAGGAACTATTTAACATGATCAGTAGTTTTAGGATTTCTGGCAAACTCCCTGATAACAAGTAACTCTCAGATATCACAGACAGGTAGGCTCCACTGGTTTACAGCATAAGCCAAAACTAGGGATCTTTCGAGAGATCATTTCTATGTTGGTATGATCATACCAAAAAACCATGCAATTTCCAAATTGTCCTGTAAAATATGTAAGTGCTATTCTGCCTAGAATACCTTTCCCTTGCTTGCTTACTGGGCAGCATGTTTCAAACTAACCTCAAATAAAACACTTTGTGTCAATCATTTGGTGCAGTGGTTAATATGTTAATTGGCATGCTTGTATCCCATGTTGGGAGTACCTGGGTTCCCATGCCAGCTCTATCTGCCATTCCATCTTTCTGCTAAATACATAGTGGGGGAGGCAGCAAGGGTGGGCTTGCTTACTTGTGTCCCCACCATCTACCTGGGGACCTGACCTGAATTCCCCAACCTGGCTTTGGCCTCATTCAGCTCTGGTTGTTGTGGTCATCTGAACAAGCAGATGGGAGCTCAGTCTGTCTCCTTTCATCTTTCAGTCTTTTAATATCAGCATTTCATCTATAATGATTTCCCTTTCTCACAAACAGGCTTTCTTTCTTGCAGCTCTTCTAACTCCTTATCCAAGACTTTATTCGGGCATATATAAAATTGCTAATTATGCTTTACTTAACCTCCTACCATACTAGAACTACAAGCTGCTCAGAACCTTATGTATCTGTGTAGATGTGGGAATCTGGACCTAGGCATCAAATCTTCCTATGGCTGCCTGTTACTATAAATAAGGCTTCACTGGAAAACAGCCAGTAGATGTGGTGTAGCAAAGCTTTTACGTGACAAAGGGAGATGCGCATAGCTGGAACTATGGCTTACAGAGCTGAAGATATTCACTCTCTGGCAATTGGCAAAGTGTGCAAACTCTAGTCTAGATTCTATTTCCTTCCCTCACCTAAACCATGACAATTTTTCATCTGTTTCACATAATGGATCTTTGTGTAAAATCTAGTGGACTGGGTGGGGGTGAGGTTGGGGTAGAGAGGAGCAACTTTTAGAAAATGTGCTGGACAAATCCTTGTCAACTTAATTTCTAACTTTTGGTATAACAATGTAAATATGCTATAAATTTGGTAGAAGATAATGTTTGCAAAAAAAAAAAATTCAATAATAGAAAATCATGGACAAAGCTTACCTCTGGCCTTCTTTCGAGTGCTTCTTTAATTATGGGATGCAATTCCTCTATTAGTTCCCTAGAGGAAAAATGATACCATTATCTCCATTAATAGCTAAATTGAGATCATCTGATACGTGCTACACTTATCAGTGTTAACCCCAATCCTACTCTCCAAAACACAGCGTTTGTGCTCTTGATTTATAAAAAAACAAATGACAGAACATTTGGAAATCATATACATCAGCCACGTGCACACACATATGCAGAACATAGGTCACTTATTTTAACTTCAGAGGTAAGTACTATCAATATATTTGTTCAATTAGTTTGCAATCCACATGCATTTCACAGTTTATTTATAAAATACTATCTTTTTTCTTTACCTAAGAGAGAAGGAGCTGCTGGTTCACTCCCACAATGGCCGCAATAGCCAAAGTTAGACTGTTCTAAAGCAGGAACCAGACGCTTTCTCTAGTAGCCCACATGGGTATGGAGACCCAAGCACTTGAGCCATCTTCTGCAACTTTCCAGGCACATTAGGAGGGAGCTCGATTAGAAAGGGAGCTGCAAGGACTCAAACCAGTACCCATATGGGGTGTCAGCACTGCAGGCTGTAACTTAACTTGCCACAGTGCCAGCCTCACCTTGCATTTATTAATTCAAAATATTCTATCAAAGGGTGGGATACAATGCTACCACCCATTTATTACTGAATTAATTAAATTTTATCTTATTTTCTCTTGGTTTAAACATTAATTCAGTGAATATCCATGTATATTAATCATAGTTTTAATTCTTGGCTATCCCCATTATCCCCTTAAGATTAATTTTGCAAATAAGCAAAGTGCTATTCATTTATATTTTGATTTTAAACTGGAAACAGCCTCAATTGCATACAATTGGGGAAAAAAATTAAAGTCAAAGAAAACAAAATATACCCACAGTTACATAACTTACAGAAAACTGCTCGGAGTGCACATTTAGTACAGTAAGACACTGCTCAAGATGTCTGTACATATCAGAGAGCCCGGGTATGTGCCCCAGCTCAGCTCCCGCTTCCAGGTGCCAACTAGTGTGCCCCTGGTAGGCAGTACTGATGGCTCACGCTCCTGTGTTCTATCACAGGACCGGATCAACCTCCCTCCCTGCTCCTGGCTTTGGTCTGACTGGGTCCCAGTTCTCGTGGGGCTCTGAGGAATGAATCAGCAGAGGGAGAAATCGATTCTCTGCTTTTCAAATAAGTGAATACATATTAAAACTACTCACATTCAAGATATTTCCTCATAATTGGTTCCAAATAATTTTTTCTTAAAGTGAGAACCCCTTTTCTATTTCATTTTTCTCAATTTGCACAATAATGTACTTGTCAGGCTACAAAATATTCTTCTGAAACTTCATTTCTATGCTATTCTACAACTGTAGCTCTATTAAAGTTTATTAGCCTGTCTTGTTGTATATTTACCATAGAGCTAAGTCAGAAATATTACTTCCTATCACTGAGCAAATTACCAAAAGAATAAATACAGAGTCCAGCAGGCTATAAGAAAGCAAAAACCTCAAGCAAAAATGAAACTTTGCTACATTGATGAAAAACATCAAGAATGCTTTAAAATATGTACTTTTAAGTATTTGAAAGACATTTCAATTTTCTTGAATAAGAAGCAACAAATGTGGAGTTTCAATCAATGGATGGAGATTTTAAACTATCATTAGAATCAAAGTAATTGATAAATTGCACAAAATATTAAAGATTCATATGGAATTTCACAATTTTTAGAATATATTTATACATAAATATAATTATTTTATAAATAAAAAAAGAATTAATCACTCAACAAAAATGAGGAAAAAAACATTCAAGCAAGTTAAGTAACCTGTTAAATGTTGCAGGGCCAGCTGATGGCTCAAGCTCAATGTTATGCACCTATTCTAGCTACATAAGTCTTCTGCACAACTCAATCATGCTGTCTCTCTAAATAACAGTTGCTATGTAAGTGTGTAGAGAACACTTAAGAAGACAATTACCTAAAAGCTCCTGGGTTGGTCCTGCCAAGACCTAGAACAAGGGATTCGGTGATTTCCATGCTCTCAGAGCGCATCATTGGAACTATGTGCTTAAACAAGGATGAAGCAGATGGGATGCCAATAATCTGGAAAACAAGTCACATTTACATCAGCCACTAAGGACACTATATCCAGGTCAATCACATGACATTTGAGCAGCATTTCATCGACAACAATGCACAGATGAAACTTCTGTGAATGGCATATATAATTCACAGAGCTTAAGTAGAGTGGGCATTCAGAGTGGTGGCTAAGATGCTGGTTACAGCACCTGCATCCCATACTCGAGTGTCTCTGTTCACTCCCCGGCTCCAGCTCCTGACTCCATCTCCCTGCTAATGTAGATCCTGGCAGGCAGGCAGCAGGGCTGGCCGAGATAAGATCCGTGCAAAGGCTCACTGCAAAGTCATTAGCGGAACTTGTTCCCAGTTGTCTAAATCTTTTAACAGATATTATCAGTAAGAGGCCAACCCTTTCCATTAGATATAGTATATCTCTTTATCCATGACATGAGCAAACTATGTTAAGCATTCAGTGTTAAAATGAGGCAACCTGGCCGTAAATCTTCTGAGTTTCCCTAAACCACTCCACAGTATTGTGTATTGCCTCATAAACAAGGAAATTGTTCTTATCAAGCAGCATGACTTCAGGAGAACTTCAGAGGGCCATTTAACTAGTTAGTTGATTCCTTTTAGGTTAGACATGGACAAGTATGAGAATGATAGGAACCAGAGTAAAGGAAAATGGATTTAATTTCTTGAAAACTATTCACCATGATGATGCATATATGCCCTTCCTCTCCATTGGAAACTTATCTATGTATTACCGCTCCTAAGTATGATGCAAAAAAAAAAAAAAGATGGAATTCTTTGAAGTATTTTTATGTTGATTACAAACAGCTGGTTACTCTGCCTGTGAAAGGAAACTGTCCGACCTTTGTCTATGGGTGCCACTCAGCTCCAGTGGTCATCTGGGAAACTTACTTTAGAATCAATGCTATAGCCGCTGTCAGGGGTAGACGCCAGCGTCTCAGGAGGGGAACACCGCACAGAACCAGCAGATGTGGAAGAGGATGCCGACGTGGCTGCACTGCAGCACAGAATCAGGTAGTTCCTCCACAGGCCGATATAGGAGTCGCTGCTGGTGGTGGTGTTGACTTTCTTGGCATTGATGGGGCTACTGGGAAGAGAGAGAAGAATAACATATAGATGTATTTAGCTCAAAATTTTAGAGGGTTTTTTTTTTTTGGTCGCTTATAAACATATGCTGTCTTTCAATTAGGGAAGATGGCCAATATAGAACTTTTATTACTAGTGCTAAATTTTTGTGGAATGATATAAAACATAAATGAATAAAACATTAGAGTGAAAATTAAAGCATCTTAAAGGATTATTTTATCTTATCTAATGCTCCTGAGACAAAATGTAGCATTTTATTGAGCCGCATTTAATAACTTTTTTTTTTTTTTTCAAAAAGAGCTTTATTTATTTGAAAGACAGAGAAATCCATTAGCTCACTTCTCAAGTGGCCTCAATGGTGAGATCCGGGCTGGCACGAACCCAGGAGCCTGAACTCCGTCCGGGTCTCGCACATGGATGCAGGGCATTGTAGGCACTTGGGCCATCTTTCCTGCTCTCCCAGAATTATCACGAAGCTGGATTGGAAATAGAGCAAGCAGCTGGCACTTGCACCAAGGTGTACCAGGATGCCTGATGCAAGTAGGCAGCTTATTCACCACTGTGCTACAATCTCAGCAGCTTTTTTGTTTTTAAGATTTATATATTTTCTAATTTATTTTATTTTAGTTATTTTATTTCCCTCTCCTTCATTCTCATCGTTTCCCTCAAATTATCACAGCTGTAGTCCCTTAGTAACAGTTCCAAGTTTAACTTGCTGCTATTTTAATGTATCATGGCATGGTAAACATAGGCATAGGTAGAAAATCTAGCCTCACACTGTAAAGGTATAGTTTCATGTTTCAATGGGAGTCCTACTTTTATTCAGGAGTAGAGACAAATAATGCAATATATCTACTTCCCAGTATGCTAGTCTCCATTGTACAGTTCATCTACGATACTTTTATGACTTTCTAACTTCCTGTATACGCTCCTTGTAGGAAGAAACGTAGGGCCACGAACTTGATTTCCGTCTATTTTTTATCCTTTAGATGCAAACTTATCTGGGGCCATATCCATCCTCACCTTCAGGTCCCGTCGTAATTTGCTCATCTAATAACAGATTCTGTGGACACACACTAGGGACCGAGAACTTACATAAAATTGATGTCTTTAGGATATTAGTATAACATGCCACATTACTGGTAGCACTTCCACTTTATGGCACATCTCAAATACATTATGAAAGTCGACCATCCATACATTTTAAGATTTGCTAATAACTTACTTGATATCAACCTGTGGGGATAAGAGCTGAAGTCTTGTGTACGCGAACATCCAAGCATAGCTCACAGCTGTAGAACAGTGTTTAGGAAGATTTTCTTGCTTTAAAAAACTGGAGAGACTTATAATCCATGGGTCTTGCCCTTGGGTTACATGTGCAAAGATCCATATGTGTGATGGACTGATCACATCAAATTGGTGGCTGATAGGAGAAGAGTTCCATTCGGCTAATGTCTGTAAATCTATCGAGCTAGGGCAATATAGCAAAGTAGTCTATGTGAAGAAAAAAAATTGATTAATGCACATTTCAGTAACTTTCAAAGTTTTGTCATATCAAGTGCTTTAACCTGGAAATGGTCTAGTGATAATTTCTAGAAGCAAAGATGATGTGAACCCTGAGGTAGGCTGTAGGTAGCAGTGTATTCTTGAAAACTGTATGTAAAGGTTGTTATGTGCATATATACATGCTTTCTAGACAGAGATTTCTCATTATTCTCAAAAGGATCTATGAATTATCAAGGTTAAGAGCCGCGCTTTGAGTAATTCACAAATGAACACTCAACTTTCATGGATGTGCTAAGGCTGCCAGAGAGCTAACAGTGAGCAGTTACCTCCCAAGGCTGATGTGCCCTATATTTGTGCAGATGAGCAGATTGCAGAAGCAGCTCTTCCCAAATGCACACAGGCTCAACTATCTGTTTAGTAATAGTCAAGCTCTGACATTGAAGAGACAAAGATTTCCCTTCAGAAGCCAGGTTACACTTAAGAAGCACTGCTTTTAGGTACCAGGGGCAAATTATCCATGATTTTTCACATTACTGATAGTTAATAACCTAAAATTTTTTTAATCTCTACAGTCGTTTTGATTTAAAATCATTATTAGTAACTCCTTGGCAGTGTGTAACTCCTAAGAAGCAAGGGTTATGCAGAAAGCATGAAAATCTCTTGTCAAGGTATTTGAAAGTACAACAAAAAAAATTTTAGGCAGTAAAATGTATAGTGATTCTTTGGTCACTCCTTCAATCTTTCTGTGACCTATAGATGCTGTTTTTGCAAACTAAAAGTTTTCAAAAACTTTCTGCATACTATCTTTATAGAAAATACTTCTCTCAATCTGAATGAGTCAAATGACATATTATATTGACACAGAATACCATATCCTTAACTCATTGCTGTTAAACTTCAGTGATAAAGCAAACAAAATCTTTTCATTAGTGAGGTACAAGTTTTTGGTTTGAATTTCAACAATTTTCTCATAACATTTTAACAGAAATATTATATGCCCAAACAAAAGCAAATAGTAGTCCATGATACTATTAAACTAAAGGGAAACTTCTCAGGTTGGAAAACAAATTTGACAAAGATAGAATTACTTTTATTGCTATGGGAAAGAGTACTAACAACATAAAAAATTCCACTTTGTAATTTTTACCTTTTATAATGTATTACATTTTTAAAGAAACTGAAGTTCCTATGCGTGCGTGTGTGTGTGTGTGTGTGTGTGTGTGTGTGTGTGTGTGTTTCGTTCTTCAGTCCCAAAATACAACATAGCAAAGTCATTGCAGTTACCTGATCGGCACCCGTGAGATGTATGAAGCTCTCAAGAATCGATGGGCTCAGTCTGTCCATCACATCTATGGCTAATTCATCATCACCCTACAAAAAAAGATGTCTAGAAATAAGAATGTTAAAGAAAATCACCCAAACCCCTATGAGTACTATTTGCTACAAAGGGGATAGTTTAGACTCTGCCTGAAGACTTCGTTAAATAGTAAACTCAACCTACAAGGTAATAACAGAAAAAGGTAAGCTGGATAAAGAAACGGTTTTTAGTCAGTTTCAGTAGACAATGACATGAAATGCCTAAATCTTACCTTAGGTATTTCCAAAAGTGCAAACAAAGCCCGCACTTCTCTAAGGACACTGACGGCTAATCTCCTAGTGGCAGGTCGACTGCTACAGAGAATGACAAGTGCAAACCCTTCCACCACATGGAACACACTGGAATACAGGCTTCTTTCCAGAGGGGGATGCGAAGCTCCATTAGCTACACCATGCTTGAATAACAAATACAAGTTAAAGACAAAATTAAAGATAAATATAAATTTAAAAAGTAAAAAATATGTTCATAGCAAAGTTCCAGCAAAACAGTAAAAATGAATAAAGTAAACCACAGAAATTAGGGCTACAGGGTCAGCCCTGCTCAAGCCATTTAAATAATATGCAGTTTATAAAAATACAATAGGGTTCATTATAGTAAAATAGTACACCCAATGGGGGAAAAAAGCATCTCATTGGCAGTCTAAATATAAATTCTGCACCTACCTTTTATCATTCACTATTTTGTAACCTTTAAATTGACAGGTAAATCAATCTTTGTCTAAGTTTCCATATGAAAAATGAGGGGATTAGTTTCTATCTTTCAGGCTCAAAATGTGAATCAACAGCCTGGCATCACCTGGGATCTCATTAGAGACACACGCTCGGGCCCCTAGTGATTTGTATGCTCATTAAAGGTTGAGAAGCTGGGCTGGCTCAGATAGCCCAGCTCTGACGCTCCAAGGCTTTATGATTTATAATATCATCATAAGGCAACAATCTGAGCACTTGATAGGGTTAAGGAACAGATACTATATACATGAAACAGGGTCTGATGATGTGGTTAATATAGTCAAATGATACAAAGTGAAGACTCCTAAATATTATTAAAATACCATCTTTTAAAATAACTGCAGATAACCTAAACCTATAAAAATTATCATGACTCTATGCTCACTAAAAAATTATTACTGAATGAATTAGAATGGTTAGACACACAAACACATGTTTACTACATGAATTTTTATGAAAGTAAAACAATTTTTAGTGTATAAGAACATTGTCTCCATATTAAAACATCACCTGTCATTTTCAAACCACCACATACAACAAGGAATAAAAAAAGATCATTTGGTACCTGTGAGTCCTGATTTTTGTTTTGCATCTGGGCTGCTTGTTTCCACTGGTTTATTAATTGTACCAACATCTTTACAGCATTGTCAAGAAGTGTGGGATGGACATCAGTTACTTCACGAACAATAAAATAAACAAATCCTGAAAGAACATCCTCCCGCCAATCTGGAAAATCAAGCATTAATGCCTGCAGAGTATTGAAAGCCAGAGCACGCAGTTCTTCATCCATATGAATTGTGAGCCTACCAAGAACAAAATTCCATTAGAAGCCTGAAAACCTTTCCTATGGCTTTACTATCTAAAATTTAAGACTAAGAACTTACAGCGTCCCCTGCATTGCTCTGTGAGGAGACAACAGAAACCAGTGCTCACTTTTTTGCGTGCTGCACTCATCCGTGTGCTAGCCAATACTTATTTGTTTAAATTCACTTGTGATTCTATTTATTTTAGCTGATGTTTACTATAATTCAGAATAACGCTTACTGCAATTCAACTGTACTTTAGAAAAGAATACATGTTCCACTTAAAACTTCTTTTGTTATTAAAATACACATTGTTATCCTATAATCAATAAAAAGTCATGTTCAATCACCCAAGACCTTAGCGTTGCCTCACATTCGTGTAGTCCTTTATTACTTGTGGAAAGGGCCTAGTTTAATCACTCCTTACATGCTGTTGAAGCTAGTTAAATGCAATCTGTAGGACTATGAGGGAAACAGAAATCAAATTGGACTCAATTGAGGAGAAATTCTTGCAGGTGAGAGTAAACTAAAGGGTAACATCATAAATGCCGGAAGTCTCCAGTGAGAACGTGTAGACTCAATATGTAAGGCCTCAGCAAGGTTAAGGCTATGTAAGTTAGATAAAAGGCTTTAATAAAATTATCATTTAAAGACATTGGACATTATATATCAGTGAATTCACCATTACAAATGAAAGTTTCTGATTTGAGGTTTGTTTTAGCGATTGATTATAACACCAAAAGCACTAGAGCTTAGAAAGAGGAAGCTAAGATTAGCAGGTTCTGCAGATATATGATAGAATTACATGACAGGAAGCTGGAATTACCCAAGACAGAAAAGGAAAGTTCTGCACTTTAGCAAAAAGGAAATAGCACTGCCTTTACTCTGGTGAACACAGTCCTGGTCTTCACAAAGCCAACCTTCAGTCGACAATGAGATGGAAGAGAAAATGTATGATAGCTAGGCAGATTCGGAAGTAAGCACAAAGAGGCAGCGCATTAGAAATAAGCAGGGCCAGATGATTAAGGATGTTCAGCCCACAATCGTGTCCGTGAAGATGGCACCAGGGAGATACAGTGGGAGAGAAGCATGTCGGAATTCCATGAGGTTGACTTCAAATTTCTTCCAGCATCTCTTAAAACTATACATATATAAAAGTAAGTAGAATACCTCTCTGCAATTCAGGATATAAATGCTGGACTTAACTACCTGTTGCGTAGAGAACAACATAGGCTGGCTACTAAACACATTTCATCAGAGAGCGCATGTCTACAAATTCATCATGCACTTTTTCCTCTGCAATGTATTAGCTAGTAAACAGATGTCAAAGGGCAAAAACAGGTAAATAAAAAAAGGAAACTGTCATTCTCTGTTTAGGTGTTGGCTCTTTTACTACTAAGCCGCCCTGGTGCCGTTTGTTGCAGGCGGCATCATCCTGGAGGGGATACGGAGTGACTACCCACACACGTGGCGCGGAGCTTAGTTGAGTAGGGCAATGGGAGCAAAATCGAACAGCAGTTTGCTGCTCTCCCAAAGTTTATGATTAATATTTCTAATTTGATGTTGGCTTCAACTTTTGTAAGCTGTACATTCTATTTCACAGAGAAATTTAAGAGGCCTAGTGAGAAAGGGATAAACTTATTTATCAGACTAATGACTCCAAGCAATTCTCTTCTCCCCTTGTAACAGTTCTTGAAGGACACAGCTACCACCCCATCTCTGCATACAACCTAGAACAGTTCAGGGTAAGGTGCTTTATAGCTGTATGAAACGCTTGTGGCTTTCGAGAAGGGGGTATAAAGGATTCCTGGAGCAGTCTGTTAATTAATCACTGTGAATTTAACTCAGGCCTTAGTGATTAATGTTTGGCAAATATCTTTCCAACACAATCAAGTGCTGCCTTTCCATCACAGTTGCTGAACTTGTCATCTAGCACAGGGGCTGACAAACTGGCTCAGAGGCTGAATCCTCCCATATGCCTGAAGGGATGCAGTGATGCAGTTACTTTTGTGTTGCTTCAACATACTTCAATGAGGCGGTAAGAATCTGTGACGGAGACCTAAAATATTGCCTATCTGGACCTACAAAAAATTTTTTTTCTTGACTCCTTACTTAGGAAATCCCTAATGGCATCAGCAAAGCAGTTTTCAGTAAGCCTCAGCCTCAATTATTTGGCATTTAAGTTTGGGTGATGTGTTACTCATTCATTTTGTAGTTACGGCACGCCCAGTAGAGCAAACAGAAAAAATATCAACCAACCAACCAACCAACAAACAAAACACTACAGTGCCCCGACAGTGCAGCTTCTATCACAACAGAAAGTAATGAAAATAAAACCCTAAACGTTAGAGAACCGACTACAGGGGGAGATGCAGTCGTTAATGGTCCAGTTGGGTATCATCTTGCACTGATAATGCCATAGGTTAAAAAGACAAAGTGTAACAGTAATGCTTCAAGCTCTTATTATACAGGATGACAGGAAACTAAAACAGAATTGTATAGTATCTAGAAGAAATTTAGAATTTAAAAATGCATAAAGATTCTACCTGCAAGCACCTGTACCCATGAGTGCTGGTTCATGTCCCAGCTGCTCCACTTCCCATCCACCTCCCTCTTTATGCCCTGGGAAAGCAGTGGAGAATGCCCCGAGTCTTTGGTTTCCTGTACCCACAAGGAAACCCAGAGGAAGCTCCAGGTTTCAGTTCGACTCAGCTCTGGCCATTGAGGCCATTTGAGAAGTGAACCAGCAACGGAAACCTTTCTCTCTGTGTAAATTTGGCTCTCCAATAAAAATAAATACATAAATCTTGTTTAAAAAACCACTTAAGGAGTCAAGATGGGAGTTTAGAAAGTAAATCAAATTAAGGACTTGAAATGCATCATTACTGCCCCTTTCTCTATACATACGTTTGAGAAACACAGAAAGAACTCCCATCCACAGATTCAGTTCTCAAACAACCGGGCTGGACAAATGCTGAAGCCGGGAGCCAAGAACTGAATGCAGCTCACCCATGTGGGAGGAAGGAATGCAACCACCTGAGCGATCGCCACCCTCTCCCAAGGTTTATATTAGGGGCAAGCTGGAGTCGGCAGCCAGAGACAGGTTTTAAACACAGGTACTCTAATTCAGGGACCTGGACATCACAACTGGCAGCTTAATCCCTAGGCTAAATGCTCTCCCCAAATTCAGCCTTTTTGGTGAATATAGTAAGAGATATAGTTGAAATGTAAGCTGATACAAAGGCATAAGAAATTACATAGCAGGGCCCGGCGCAGTGGCGCAAGTGGTTAAAGGTCCTCGCCTTGCACACCCGGGATCCCATATGGGTGCCGGTTCTAATCCCGGCGGCCCCGCTTCCCTTCCAGCTCCCTGCCTGTGGCCTGGGAAAGCAGTCGAGGACGGCCCAAAGCTTTGGGACCCTGCACCTGCGTGGGAGACCTGGAAGAGGCGCCTGGCTTCGGATCGGCATAGTATCGGCCCGTTGCGCTCACTTGGGGAGTGAATCATCGGACGGAAGAATCTTCCTCTCTGTCTCTCCTCTCTGTATATCCGCCTTTCCAATAAAAAAATAATAAAAATAAATCTTTAAAAAAAAAAAAAGAAATTACATAGCAAACAGTAACTCTTACCTTGCTAATAATTCAATGAGATCAGTTCTGCTCATACCATCAGGAATCAATCTTGGAATAGCAGCAATGCAAGTTCTAAACAAATCAATTTTGGGTTTCCTTTCTCCCCTGAAAAATATATCACAATAAGACTTGATAAGAAGTTAGTTACAAATGCTAGACAATAGACCCAAACTTTCACCGCCTGGGAGACCCGGAAGAAGCTCCTGGCTTCAGATTGGCTCAGCTCTGGCCATCACGGCCACTTGAGGAGTGAATCGACGGATGGCAGATCTTCTTTGTCTCTCTTCCTCTCTGTATATCTGACTTTCAATAAAAATAAATAAATCTTCAAAAATAAATAACATTGATTTTAAATACTGAACAATTAGTGATTATTGGGGGGGCTATAAAATTAAACAATTTTTTTCCCACTTAATTTGGTATGCCACGTGGGTCTTTTTCATATATTGCTGTTGGTTTTACTTATTCTTATTTTGTGTGTAACACAGATATGAGGATACTTCAAAGAGATCATGGAAAAACACAAATGAGAAATTTAAAATTTTATTTTAAAGATTTATGCATTTGAAAAGCAGAGTGACAGAGGGATAGAGGCAGCAGTCATGGCTGGGCCCGGCCAACACCAGGAGCCAGGACTCGTGTGGCTCTTTCCTGTGGATTCGGGGAAACCGAGTGCTTCTGCCATCCCCTGTGCCTCCCAAGAGCACCAGAAGGAGCAGGACTCAGGGTCAGGTATTCCAGTGTGCAATGCGGGCATCTCACGCAGTGCATGAATCCACTACACCACCATCCCCAGGGAAGTTAAAAATCTGTACATAGTTTTTTCATCATATGCAATATCCATGTACATTTTGGGGATCCCTCTATTAGGCATGGATTTCAGAAGTTATTATACCAAAATGAGCTTACCTTTGAATTCCACTTTCCTCAAGTATTTTGAATTACCCTCACTTACATAATTCTATTTTATTCTAGCAATTATTGCTGCTGTTATTAAATTGAATTGCTGAATAGCTATTCCACAATTTTATTTAAGTATCTAGTCCCTTATGATACCAGTCCCCAACAGCACAATTCTAATTTTAGTTGGCACGCATCATCTGCAAGTGTCAGCATATACAAACTTTTCCTGTTGGTCCTTTATTCCATAAAACACTGTGAGAGTCATAGATTCCATTGTGATCAGTGCCTGATCACATTATTTTCTTCAATAATGTGATGCGCGTTTCGCGTCCCTGCGTATCTGTTGTTTGCTTCAGACACAAGATGTGCAACTGCACCGCCTGCCCGTCTCCTACTGACAAATCACAAGAGGGAACTGCCTAACAAACTTGGTAGTATGGAAAGTAAAAGAAAGGAAAAGGGACATCATTATGTGTGAATTCTTACAACTTCAGGTTGCCTCAGTGTCAATTTTACACGTTTAACTTTTCATACCGGAAGCATAGCTTAGTCAGCCTTGACTGATTTTAGTTCTACCTACTGCCCACCCCACCATTCTGCCTCATCCAGATGCCTGCATAATCTTCTCTTGGTGACAGTCTCCCATGCTACATGCAGCTACCAAGGCACAGGTTTCCCTTCAGCTACACTGAAGGGACTACCTTTAAGTCACAGTGCCACCTCCTGGCATTCAGGTCATTTTTGCTTTCAACCCACCTGCCTGAGGGATACCAGTTTGGGCAAGACCCTACATCTGTTAAAGGGGAGGGGGAGCAGGCACAGGTTAGGTTCCTTTCTCCCTCTTTCCAGGTGCCTCCTGATCTCTGGGTGTGTAGCTGCCAAGCATGCTGTGTATAAGTAATAAGATCTGCATTTTCAATTGGTGTGCCTAATCATTGCAGGGGTATTCTATATCTGAAAAATACAAGACTAACACAGTGGAAGTGAAATGTCAACAGATTGGTAATGGAGTCATAGAAGAAACAGCTGACTGGGTAAGGGTGGCAATGCTAATCCCATGCAAGAAGCTACATGGACAGTGAGAAGACGTGCCTAGAAGCCAGTTTAGCAACAGAAATAAGCCAAGTGGCTCTGGGAAAAGAGGAGATTCCCATGGAAGTTCTATATGCAAAAACAGTTCACATTAAAGGGACCCTCAGAGACACTAGTACACAACAATCTATACCAACTGCATATTAAGTACATGGAGAGATTGGATGTCCAATTTGGTGTTCTAAAACCTGTTACGCAAATATTAATACCCAAAAATATTTTCCACCTTACAGAGAATGAACATAGATGTCTTCTAGGGAATAAGACATACCTTTGCCATAGAATGCACCACTTTGGAGGAAACCCTGAACAATAAGGGAGAAAGATGTTATAGTGGTGAATCATGACAAGGCTGGGAGTGAGGGGATGAGGTCCCATCTCTAAGAAAATACCTCCTTCCATTTTCCCCTCTCTCTCTTCAGATTCCCAGCAGGCAAAAACAGCGGTTTGTTTTCAAGATTTTAAAAATACATATTATTTATCATAGCTCTGGAAGTCAGAGCATCTATTTGGTTCAATGAATCTGTCTGGGGTGGTACTTGGATTTCTGTATCAGTCATCAACTACGTGTAGGGCCTTGTCAAATAGGCAACAAGCTGCACTAGGACCCAGTGTGACTCCTACTATCTATGTAAGCTTGACAGCCCTTTAAAGAATAAAAATTGAGTGATATGGAAAAAAAGAAACCACTGCACTAAAAATTGCAGCAGATGGGCTATGGGCGAACTCCAGATGGAAAAATAATGAGACAGGTAAGCAAGACTCAACCATCTGCACTCTTTCATAAAAACTGAAGTAGCAGAGAAGGTAAATAATTTACTACATACGTAATCATATCTTCAGGTTCCTTGTTAGACATCTGCACACTAGTCATACACATTGGTCTCCCAACTTCTTTGTCCAGATGTCGGAGGATGCTATCCAATGCTTTCCTTACTTGAGGGTAGTAAACTGACATTCCTGGAGGGGGAAAAAACCCTCAGTTATAAAATGTTAGCAGTGAGACGAATATCTAGTTGCTTTCTATAATAAAAGTCTATTCATTTTTAAATGCCATCAGCATGTCATTCTCACATAAGGAGCTGTGCTGTATTACTCTCCCATATGATTAGCTTCAGGATAGCACAGTAATTGTGCAAAAATTATATTGGGAACTAAAATTAATCTGAAGACAGAAAAGAATGCAATAAAAATGTGAGAAGACAATGGTTTACCAGAAGACTCTTAATATGAACAATTACACATGATCAGAAATACACTCATTTGACATTGCTCTACACACTAAAACAACTGCATTAGGCAAATACATATAATTTCTATTTAATTGCAACTTTCATAAAACAGCTCTAGAGTTGATTGATTACAGAGAAATGATACTCGCTGATACCAACCGATGACTTTTGCTTCTTCATCTGTCAGGGTTTTGTTGAGAAAAATTTTCTTGACCCGGAGAGTGTTTCCTGAGGGCAGAATAACTCCCGTGGTTGGCATGGGTGGCTCCCCATCTTTCTGCTGCAAACTGTCTGCTATCACGAGGAAGACTCTAAGGCCTATGTTCATTCTCTTCAGAGGAAGAAATCAGAATTACCTTTTTCAGTGTCAGAAATACCTCATCTGCTAACATTGTGGGATTGGGGGGATGGAAGGAAGATTAACCTTCTTGGCCAACACGTGTAACCAGGCTTTACAGATTGCTTTCCTGTTAAATTCCCACATTCGGCCCAAGCCCTCTGGATTGTATCCAATCTCTTCCATTCTACAACAATGAGCCATTCTCCCCTTAACCTCTCTCTCTAAGCATATGCCTTATCATCTACTCACAGCAAGACAAAAAAAAAATCACCAACCTTGCCCAGTCTCTATGAATTAAGCTGGTCTACATTTATCTGCACCTCTTCCTTTTGCTTTGTTATAGCCTAGGGTGTGATGGTCTCCCTAACAAAAATCCCATCTGTTCTTGTATTTTTCTGGAACATTATATAATCAATTAATCTCTTCCCCTTTCACATCTTTAACATTTCATTTTCACTGGAACACACCCCAATTCTCTTAACTATAATCAACTATTTTAATGGAAGAAACCCTCCACATGGCACCTGTCTGCACTAACTCTCACTCCTCCTGTTGCTCAGGCTTGCGGGGGTGGGGGAGTCTTTTTGCAGTATCCTATTGGTTTTTCAGCAGTATGGCCACTGAAACACTGCCTTCCTTGGAAATTCTGTGTCATATTTGGCTGTCATCCGTACCCACATTTTAGGCTTACCTTTCATGACCTATATTAAATGTCTCAATGAATGGTCCTTCTAGGCTGCCTTCTCCTATGTATTCTCTCCCAAAGCAAGTTCAAACATTTATACAGCTTCAATTTTGCCACCCAAAACAGATTCACAAGTTACACTTTTTAAAAGAAAGTATTATTTGAGTTTATAAATCCATGTGTCTTAACAAAATTTTAACAAAGTTCATGTACTTACTGTGTATGTAAATTTTTAAGAAAGCTACAGATTTTAAGGCTAGCCCCTCTTGTCTGCTTAGAACCCCAGATCCGTCTAGTATTTCTAACTAGAATGTCAAGAAGGTACCTCAGCTTACTCATGTCCAAACCAAACATATTATCATCTCCCAAAACTGGGTTCTTTCCCTGTGTTTCTTTTCTTAGTGGATAGTCTCTGTGCACCATCAATATCCCAGTGCAAGTTGGCATAATCTATGACCTGTATGGCTGGTCTCTAAAGTAGACTACTGCATCACAATAGGCAAAGTAGTCCACTGGGTTACGGGGGTGGGGTGGGGGGGATAAAACTTTACTTACATATTATTGTAATCTAGATAAGACTAAGCTTACTCATCATTTCATGTGATATAGTACTAGTACCCTCCCGCAGTCTAAATATCAAAGGCCACATTTTACAGTTGGAGAGCGTGTGGAAGAGGAAGAAGGAAACAGCCCAGCACAGGCAGGTGGACAGAGGCTGCCTCACTGGCACGTTCTGTTATAGCACTCTGCAACATCTGATCAGTGACTAAATGAATAATCTTCCTTGACTTTGACTAAGCCATGTCTCAAAACTTAAACAGATTCCTGAAAAGAGCAGAAGATAATCCTAATAAAGGAATCCCAGTGATCATCCTCCCTACCCAGCACTTACTTGAGCAAGATAACTCCCTTTCAGAAGTAAGCTCAACCAGTGGAGAGAATATCTTTTTAAAATGGATAGTTAGGAAAATGTTTTCAGTTTTACCATTTTTATTGCTTCCAGCATGGCAAGCATGTTGCCTACAGAAAGTTCTATTTCCCTACTTCAGAAATGCAGAAATAATTACTAACCTGTTTCAAAACTCCTTCAAATGAAAATCTTAAATATTTCTCCACCATTTTTTTAACCACATAAACATATGTTTTAGGATTTATTTATATATAATAAAGACCAGCAAAAGACTCTCCTTGTGCTTTTCTAAAATCTCAAATGTCACTACATTCCATAAGCAATTACTAAGATGCTCTGAAATATTCTGAAAAGGTAATGTCTGAAGAGCAAATTACAGTTTACCTGAGAATGACAGGGCCACACAACTAGAATAAACATCGTAGTTAATAAACACTGTAGAACTAGAACTAGAAACATTGTAGAATAAACACTGTAGTAAAGTACAGCTAGAATTTGGATTTAAGAGTTCTGATCCAGGAACTATCCTCAAAAATTAAAGAACATATGGAAACATATTATTAAATTATAAATAATACATTTTACCTCTGGATTAATGGTGAAAGTTTTAGCTGATTTTCCAACACTAAGAAGATCAAATATGATTTCTTTCATTGCAAAATCCAAACGTTCCTAGGAAAAACAAAGCAATTAGTAAATTTTTAAACTTGTTATTGTATGTCAGGTATAATACTAAGAATTACACATATAATGCTAACAACACAAGTTTGTGTCCTGAGAGGTACAGAAATCTAGCTGAAAAAAAAATTTCATGAATTAAAACATGCCTTTTCTCTATATATACATATTTTTTTTTTTTACCAGATAACACCCAAATATACAGGGTAACATTCAAAAAATTTTTTCTTGAGAGGCAATGTGACAGAGAGGTGGGGAGAGAAATGGGTGACTCACTCCACAAACACCTACCACAGACAGGGCTGCATCAGGCCAAAGACTGGAGCCAGAAACTCAATGTGCGTCTCCCACATCTGAGTCAGGAATCCAAGCACTTTGTACATTATCTGCTATTTCCAAGGATGTACATTTTTTTTCCAAAGTTTTTCTTTTTATTTATTTGTTTTTTATATATAAGGGTATTTTACTTATTTGAAAGGTAGAGTGACAGAGAAAGGGAGAGTGATCTTTCATCTGCTGGCTCACTTCCCAAATAACCATGATACTCAGCGGCTGGCCGGGATTAACTCCATTCAGCTCTCCCATACGGATGGCAGGGACCCAGGCACCTGGGCCATCTTCTGCTGCTTCCCCAGGTGCATTAGCAGGGAGCTGGAGTGGGAGAAGAGCAGCCAGGACTGCCACTGGGGCTCTGATAATAGGATGCTGGCAATGCGAGCAGTGGGCAGTGGCTTAACCTGATTGGTCCTGTTTTTATTTTTAATGTGCTTATTTATTTGAAAGGCACAGAGACAGAGATCTTGCATTCACTGGTTTAGTCCGCAAATGCCTGCATTAGCCAAGGCTGGGTTAGGCTGAAGTTGGGAGCCTGGAATTCAGTCTGGGTTTCTGACCTGGTGTAAAAAGATTTTGACATCTATGCTTTTTTTTTTTTTTGCATAATACACATTTTCCACAAGATGTCCAAAAGGCCCTGTATGGATAGATTTCAAAGTTTTTGTCCCCAAGTCAACTTTCAATTCATTCATGAATTCTGCATTTTCCTATGCTCATAGGTACATATGACTGTATTATGAGTAAATGCACTCACCTGAGCAATGAACTGAATGATCTTCACAAATATGTTGAGAGGTGTGTCACGAGGAACCACACTTCGGGAGCCTTTTGGAAAAAGTGCTGACACTATGCTCATAAGACGACTACAGGAAAAATGATTAATCATAGTGAGAGTAAGACATTTATATTGGCCAAAAGCTTCTTTTCTATTCTGCATAATAGGTCAGGAGAATTATATTGTTACAATAGATATTTTAGAAATCTAACTAAAATTCCATTAATGTGAATTGTCAGGGAATATTTTAAATACAAAACAAAGGCACTCACCTTTGAGTTACAGTGTTGCTTTCACATTTTATTCTAATTACATAAACCCACAACAATCTATACAAGGATTCCAGTGCAACTCGAGACATTTTCGGATCTTTATTCTGTTTAAAGACAAGAGAGAAAAAAATAAACGTATTAAAAATGCTTGGCATCATTTGAAATCAGATACATTCCTAATAACTAACAGCCTTCATCCATCTTTTGTGTATTAATCTAAAACAGGTGTTAATATGCAGGCACATTTCTTTTAAGTGTCGAGTCCAAAGTCTGTGGGAAATTGTGGGAAATGCCCATTTCTTTTTTAATCATCTCATTTGTCCACAAACTTCTTGAATCCCTACTGATAGCTTATATAAAAGTCACCTAAGGAAATTCTGAGTCCTCCTTTTTTCTTTACTAATATAGAAATATAGAAATATTTTAATCTTTCCAGGAGTCTAAAATAATATATGTAGTATACATACATATATATATATATACACACACACATTAGTTTACTTAATACTTCATTTAATACGGTTGGAGAGGTCTTTAAAAAGTTCAAGGAAAATACACATTTTGAAAAAAACATGCATGGATTTCAAAAGGTTTTTGCATCAAAATATTGATCTCTATTATATCATGAACTTCCGAAGTGTCCTGTGTTGACATAAAGACAGATTAGAATAATTCACATGCAGCCCAGAGGCAGGAAGAAAAAGGAAAACATTAGCAGAATTACACTCATGTGCCTTCATGAAGTAAAGCAAAGTAGTCCTGAGTATGCACCCTTATGAAACATAAAGAGTCAAGCACATGGACTCATAGAAACAAAGTGGGCGCTGGTGTCACATGTAAAGCCTTGACCCTGGACACTGGTTACAATGCAAACATGTCCTCATTTCCACAAGGGAGAAATCATGGCACCTGCCTCACAGATGAAGGACGCAAGTATCTGTGGATCACTTGGAGCAGTGCCTTGCACATGTTCAGTGGTCTAGTAAGTGTCATGTGTAATTCCTTTAAGTTTAGAATCAGAACATTAATGTACTTATTATTTATTACATTAAAATCAGGCAATTATTACATATTAATTACAATTTGAGCAGCAAATTCTTTCATTCTAGCTATAACAAGAATTGACGTTCTTAAATGACCATAATCATGTCATGAGCTTTAACTCTGAATTTTGCAAATGTAGCTAATCATGGTCTTTATTTAAAAAAAATACTCATTATACATCTGTTGATTGGTTGTAAGACACCAAATTATTATATAAATTTTTGGTTTGCAAGATATGATTATTAAACACTATATATATGGCGATTTACAAATATTTTCTAAAATATATTTTAGAATATTTTATGCATCTTTCTTTACGATATATATTAATGGACATTATATGATTAAAAGCAATGCAAAACAGCAAACGATTTTTTTCCTAAAAAAGATATATCTGATAAAAAATGTACTTATATAGAGATTTAGCAGGATGAACAATGAAAAATCAATTACTCCATTGATTATTTCCTCAAGTATCAATCACCCTCTTCATTGCCAGATCCATTAGGATTCCTAATACTAAGCATCCTCTCCAGGTAGCTTTCCATTGCCAATACACTAAAGTAACATAGAATGTATGTGTGCTGCATGTTTAATCAAGTTTTTGTACTAACTTAACTTTCAATTATTTAATTTATCAGACATCAAGTCACAACTGGAGTCTGGAATTGCGAAGATAAAGACGGATGAAGAGACAGAGAGAGGACTCTCTGAGCAGGAGGATACCCTGTTTGAGATGGTCACTGTGTACTTACATTGTGATCCAAGAGTACTTCAAAAGATTTGTGGGAAAATGAAATTAAAGATAAGCTTATCTGGTGCAGAAATTTTGAAACCCATGTTTTTTCTTTTGCATGAAATACATTTTCCACAAACCTTTTCAAGACCCTCTATAATAATTGTCCAAGCCCACAGAATGCACGGCAACCAGATGAACCCTTTGGGTAGCAATGCTGGTTCAGCCATTGTAGCAAATGCAGCACTCTGGTAGGGGATGTTGAGATGTGGGAGGCTGTGTGTGAGGGGCATCCTCTAATTTTATTAGTGAACCTAAAAGTACTACAAGATAAAGTCTTTAAAAACTTGCTTCAATTGGTTTTGTGAGCATACAACTTTGCATCAAAATGTTAAGATATCAAGAAAAATTATACATCAAAAATACTGAAATTCTATTTTACACAGCAACTTTTCCTAAGTAAGTGCCTACATGATCATATATGACCTTCAGTATCAATCGTCTTATATTTTTCTTCAATTTTTTCTGCAGTGAACTTACAAAATTTTGTTTAAAATCCAAATCAATAGGATAAATGTTTAAAAAACTCCCTCATCAAAATTATATTGAAAACCTGTAATTGTCTCCTTCATTGGAAAAGGCTTTGGATGTGTTTTGGTAAAAAAAAAAAAAAAAATTAGCATTCAGTATCATTTCTATTTCTTATATTCCTCTTAGGCCTCATTAATACTAAATCTTCTGCCTTTCAAATGAAATAAAACTGAATTTTTTTTTTTTAATTTTGAACCTTCTGAAGAATGCAGTTGCTGTGGGCTATCCCTCTTTTATAATACTAGAAGCATATCTGAATGAATGCATGCAGTGCAACAATTGGCAAAGGAAAAAACTGGTCACACTTACAGGAAACAAAGTAGTATTTAACTCTGTGAGGTCAACCCAACTCACCTGGAGTGTTTCTATCTGTTTTCTGATACTGTTGTTAGATGGCATCTAAATAAAGCAATGTGAGACAGCAAACATAAACATGAGATGCAGCACATGCATGTTAGATGAAAATAAGCACAACACAAGACAGGTCTTCACCAAGGTCTCTATTGAGGAGAAATTTGAAATGTCCAAGACAGTGGCCAGAAACATTAAGTAAAGGACAAATCCCACAATTTGGAGAACATGGGACATGCCTACAGTACTCCAACTGGAAAAAAAAAGTTAAATTTCCAAGACTCTAATTCTTTCTCTAAAAGAGTTGCTTGTGAACTGTAAGAAATGTAATTTTTTTAAAAGAAAATAAGCATAGTGTATATGGAAAAAATATTTACATTTCTTGTGTGTGATGTTTACTGTTATTATCCTTCTGATAATACTGTTGAAAATTCTTCAGAAACTTTAGATCTTTTTTCCAAATAAATTCCCAAACTGATATAAAAATAAAAAATGTTAAACTACCAAATTCTAAATTTAAAAATTTACTACTTCATTGAAAATAAAGGGAGACTTTCTCACATGATACTTATGGGTATAAAGGAATAAAAGCCCATATTTCATGGTTACCAACTTAGAAAGCTGGTATGGCAATTTCTTAAAAGCTGCAGTATCTTAGAGTGTCTTGAGAATTCATCATATTTATTCTTATGGTTCCAGAGAATAACAGCTTTAATTTTACAGAATTATAACCAAAAATGTTTTCTGAAAATATTCAGTGTAGCAACATTCCTTACAATCCATTCCAAGGCAGAATGATGGGCCAGAATTATATAAATGAACGAATCTGGAAGCAACTCTATTTCTATAACTACTGGCTCCTTAAATGTTGGTTGCTTATTCTTTTCACCCTCAGACATGGTGAAAATTAAATTAGAGATAATTTAGAGAATATAACACAAATAAATATTTAGAGAATCTTCCTAGTATCTACTAAATTTTAATAAAAAGACATCATAATAAATGGGTCTAATAAATGGAAAAATATTTCAGATTTTTCCTGAAACCTAGAAAGTACATGAATTTCATAAAAGAATCAATTTAGGTAAAACTACCTCTTGAGTCTATAGTATCCATATGCTCATATTAAACAGATAAGTGTGTAACTGTTACAGGAGATAACTAGAATATTTTGCCTGAGAATGGCTGATGTCTTAGCTCAACTATGTAAAATAGCCACATTATCTAAAACTTGACAGGAGAAATTGATATAATTTCTGCTGAATAGAGCCTTAATGTAAGTTAAGGGTTAATGCCAAGACAATTATACTCCAACTACTCATGCTAAGTGGCTCTTATCTCCTTTAGACTGGCAGGTTGACATAGCCATTAATGAAAATGGACAATATGTCAGAAATATTTAACAGGAGGGAAGGGTTCAAAGAAAACAAAGCATTTTAAATTAAAGCCGTAAGACCACAAAAAAAAGTTAAGGTACTGCGAAAGTATTGCAAATATGTTAGGTGAAAACGTATATATATATATAAAAAAAATTCCAACAAGCAACAGAAAAGTATGAACTGTCATGGGACAAAGCAACCTTCTGAAAACGCTTAAATGCAGGCCTCAACAATATCCTATTTTAAGTATGAGAATCATACAACTCAGAAATTGATGAATTCCCTTTTGGTATGTATACCTATATAAATTATCAAAATACAGAAACCAGTATAATATCATTTGTTAAATACAATTTGTTTCTTGGTTGCATGACAGAGTTTTATCAGCATGATTTGCTCCTAGGAATTTTCATAACTAAAGCAGAGTGTATATCAATTCTCATTTAAGCATGAGTACTGTCTATATATATATCTAGGAGGAAAAACATTTTCCCAAGACTCATAAATATTCTCTATGAACCTTAATAGTAAACCAAATATTCGAAAATATTAGCCCAAATCATGAGAAATATTTATAGGATAACATCCTACGGATCATTCCTGAAGTAGGAAGGAGAAACCAGTTCTATCAGATCATTACAACGGACACAGGTTACATAATATATTCATGCCTCAGCTATATTATCTTCAAAATATAAAGTTTTCAGTCTCAAATACAACAAAGTAAAAACAAGAAATGAAATGTCATGTCTACAAATGTTTGTTTCTTGTAAGTAAATATTCAAATAGACTCATATAACTATGTTTGAACATCAAAAGAATATTCAAACGGAGCTTCCTTGAGACATGCAAATGAGGATTCCACATTCTGGGCCCCAGTATGTGTTCCACTCAGGAAGGGAAAAACAAAAGAGTATTCTGCTAGCATAGCATTCGAAGAAGAAAAGAACTCTTCCATCTCTCTCAGTTATGTTCACAAAACAGACTGAAGATGGATGCGCTAAGCAGCTGTTACTAAGAAATGGCCCTTCACCTGAGTGCTGGTCATCTCTGGGCCTCGGCCATCTTTGTGCATCCAGGACTCTGCTTTGAGGGTTGGCTAGGCTTACTTTCATAATGTGTTTTTAGAGATATTTTATTGTCAAAAGCTTTTTCTCATATTGCTTAGACTTGACATTACAGAGTTTGCTCTAAACAAAAGTATTGGAAGAGTTTTATTAAATAAATACCCTGCAATTCTGTTGAATTAAGAGTTCCATCTACAAATCACATTCAATCTGTTAGAAACTAACTACGAAATTTTAAAAAGCAGATATTTCCAGACCTAAGACAATACAAGTAATCATGGAGAATATACAATTTTGTATTAATACAAGGTAAATTCTCAGATTAAGGCTTTAAACTAGTCTACACATGAGTCCTTTGAGAAGAAATAAACACAGCAAATGGAGCAAAGTATTACCATTCAAATGTAGCACAGGTAATGAGTTTTATTACACGCTGTTCAATATATGCGCATAAATGAATAAATCACCAGCAGTAATTATAGGTCAGGAACATGATTACTTCTTACCTTTAAATGTGACAAACAGTTTTGTAGGAAAATATGCCAGTTATTTAAAAAAAACTGCTTTTGACTGACGCATAAAAGGCAGGTAATTAGCGGATATAAAGCCTATAAGAGATAGAGAAAAAAGAAAATTATATATGGAAAAGTGCTAGACTGGTAAGTTTATACTTCACTGAGTTTCAGAAATGAACAAGCGAACCAAAGAAAAAAAAGTTTAATCCATTTGTAATAAGAAATAAAATCTAACAGAGGACAATGGATGAATTTCCTTTAAGAAAAGTCCGATAAGCCATCATGCTGAATCAGAGCACGCTTTTCCCTCATCTACCACTGTGCTTTGAACCCAGGCTCTGGGATCACAGAGCAGTCTGCCATTCATGCTTCCTCTCTGTTTCTCTTTCTCTCTGTATATCTGATTTTCCAATAAAAATAAATAAATCTTTAAAATTTATGGGGTGGGCATTTGGTGTAGCTGTTAAGATACAAACTGACATGCCCACATCCCATACTGGGGTCCAGCTCTGCTCCCATTCCAACTTCAAGCTACTGCACACCCAGGAAGGTACCAGCTAATGGCTCAAACAGTGGGATCTCTGTCTGTCACATAATAGCTATGGACTGAATTCCAAGCTTCTGGCTTGAGCTAGGACACTTAGGAGGTGAGCCAGAAAACAGGGGCCCTCATTGTTTCTTTCCATCTCTCAGAAAAAGTAAGTAATTTTCACACAACTAATTATAAATGAAAAAACAATGGCACCTATAGCAAAAATGTAAACTTGTATTCCATTTATATTTTAATACATAATTTAATGCACTTGTCAAGAGATAAAACACCTAGAAGGAAGTCTGAAAACTCATTTAAATACAGAGCTAGTAAAACTAAGAACAGCAGGCATAAAATATAGCAAGAGAAGCTGCCATATGTAAAATCTTTCATTGCATTATTCTATTTCTGGGCATTTATCATTTCAAATTTCCTAATTCTCCTAAATCCCTACTAAATTAAAAATACTAAAAATGAATTAAATATGTAAAGTTTTGAAATGTTTCTCAGTACCAGTGAATGCTTCTTTCTGGAGCTCAGTTCAAAAGTAGTCTGATACAGCATCTCCACAAAATTTTTCAAACAAGGAACATTCACTTCATTTTTAACAGCCTAGATAAAAAGATAATGCAAACAGAAAGACAATGGTCACAGACATGAAGCCATACATGATTACAAAGTGTTCTATAAGGTTTAAAAAGGGTTAATAATTCACAGAGGTTCTCCCTGAAGTGTTATAATGTGCCATATGACCAAACCAAGCCTTAAGTCAATAAGCCTTAAATCAACCTGGCTCCAGTCCTGAGAGAACAGAGAATTCAAGCAAGTGAGCAGGCAATGAGTACACAGAATAATAGGTGTTCTGAGTGCAAACTCTGCTCTTGGAGCCCTCAGAAGAGGCCCCTAGCAAAACTCCCAAAGAAGTAACATCTAAGGTCATCCTTGCCTAAATTACCAAAAACCCTGCAAAAGCCTCCCTTCTAACCTCTGCTGCCTTGTCTCCAACTACTGCGTCCCTGTGCTGGCTCCCTTGGGGGCCTTAGAACACATCAAAGAATGCTCATCCTTCTTCTGCCTTTAAAGCTCATTCTCCTGAGACAGCCTCTCACATTCGTCTCATTTTTGCCAACTGTCTCCATTTCTTTAAAGTGAAGGCCTTTGCTAATCACATTCCTTATAACATACTGAAGCCTCCAACACTCCAGCAATGCTCATCCCCTCTCTCCCGAGGATAGGTCTTGGCAGCACAGTACTTTCTGCACTTGACTCATGACATAGTTTATATAGCCCTTGCTGCTCTGCTGCCTATGTAGCACAGGTCTATTTTGTACTCCTTGTGCACAGGCGAGGGATGACACACAGATTACATGTGAGTGTATAATGAATGGAGGGCAAGGAATGTTCCAGGCAGAAGGAACTACCAGTGGGTGTGGAGGTTTGCTGTTAGAGGTGGAACTGTGTCACCCCACGAAACTGTTACGTTGAAGTCCTGACCCCACGTACCTCAGAATATGACTTTCTCTGGAAACAGTTCATGGAAAATTAAGGTAGGGTAAGGGGTTGGTGAACACAAGAAAAATGTCACATAAAAGTGGAGACAGAAATCAAGGGGATGCTGCTACGGATCCAGAACACCAGAATTCCATGAAACCACGTGAATATGATCTTGCTGACAGCCCTCAGAACACTTTGACTTCAGAGTTCTAGCCTCCCTAACTATGTCGCATAACTTGAGATGCTAACTTTCTGTTGTTAAATCAATCAACCTAGGGGGCTTTATTTCGGCAGGGGTAGCAAACTAATATACAAGAACACAAAAGCAAGCATGGCATAAAAGCATTCAGCAATTCAGTGATATGCACCATTGTCAAGAGATGTTCTTCCTACAAATGATTCCTTTAGATGAATTGCCTCAAAAATTGCAAACGGGGTCCCAGGCTGTGGAACATTCAGCTAAGCTGTGGGCACTCCATATTGAAGTGTTTGAATCCTGGCTGCTCTACTTCCAAACAAGTCACCTTTCAACTCTGAGAGGAAGATGTGCCAATGCTTGGGTCCCTGCCACCCAAGTCTAGATGGAATTCCAGGCTCCTGGATTTGGCCTGGGCCAGTTTTGCCTATTGTAACAACTTGGGGAACCAATGGATGGAAGATCTCTTTCTTTCTGCCTCTCCCTTTTGGTCTGTTGCTCTTATTTTCAAATACAAAAAATAAATTAAAAAAATTAAAATCCTATAACCTAATTCCAGCTGGACATTTGACCAAAACAGATGATCAGACAAGGGAGAAAGCAGTAATGACAGTTTGTGATGGGTGAAAGAAGGAAGAGAAATTGAAGGGCATGTGCTAGTGATAACAGACCTCAGCTGACATGGTTTTACAAAAAGCCTGTTTTCAATAAAATGAATCTGATTCACATTATTCAAAACTGGAATAGGATTTATGGGACTGACTCAAGCCACTTAAAATGTAATCCATAACCTGTTTTGAAGATGTCAAATAATTATAAGAAAAATTCAAGACAGGCAAAAACAAAAGTCATGATGATTGCTGTGACACTAATATTTTTATATTTTTAACTTTCTTGCAATTTCCTACCTTTTTAAGACATTATTTAAAGGTAGGCTCTGAGTTCTATAATTCATACAGACATATCAGTGACAAATCAATGAGTCAATGCTTAAAAATGAAAACCAGAGCAGTTCAATTGTTCAACATGAAAATAAATTTCTTCATGTTTTAACATGTTAAGTAGAATGAAACATGGATAAAAAAACAAAGATAATCATATATGAAAGGAGATATAAAAACTTCCCATTGATCAAGAGAAAACAACTGCAGAGGAGTAGAAAACCAATGACAAAAGCTCTTTGACAGCTCAAACTTACTGCCTTGATAGAGTTTTGGGGAGAAGAGATGAAAATATAAGTCTGTTAGGTTCAGATGACCCATGAATGGTACAAAAACAAAAATATACTTACAGCAGCTACAGGGATAAGAATCTCCACAAATAAACCAGCAAGTGCATGTTTTATATCTTTATCCTTTACTTCTAAGAAATACTGAGCACATTCCTTGAAGGGAAGAAAGTATATTTAAATTAACAAAAAAGGAAAGGTTAAAGAATTTGGATACTATGGTAATTTGAAGTATATGTTATATTTATGAAAAACAAAAACTATATTCAAAGTATCTTCTAGTCAAAAAGGATGTGAGTCCAACTCAGCACTTGGAGTGAAAGATTAACTATGATGACACTAATGCACGTACGCTCTGTTTCTTACAAAGAGCAAGAATAGGGCCTGGCACAGTGGCCTAGAGGCTAAAGTCCTTGCCTTGAACACGTGGGGATCTCATATGGGCACCGGTTCTAATCCCGGCAGCTCCACTTCCCATCCAGCTCCCTGCTTGTGGCCTGGGAAAGCAGTCAAGGACGGCCCAAAGCTTTGGGACCCTGCACCCGTGTGGGAGACCTGGAAGAGGTTCCTCGTTTCTGACTTGAGATTGGCACAGCAATGGCCGTTGCGCTCACTTGGGGAGTGAATCACCGGATGGAAGATCTTCCTCTCTATCTCTCCTCCTCTCTGTATATCTGACTTTGCAATAAGAATAAATAATAAATCTTAAAAAAAAAAAAGAGCAAGATTAACTCCAGTTGTCGGGTTCATCTAATCTGTGCCATCCAGAAGGTACATCACCTGCATAAACTGAAAAGATGCTTCAAAATCTTCTACAGGATACATCTTCACCCGGAAGAACTTCATTCCCATTATCAAGCTGATTACACTTTGTACCACATGTGGGCTTTGTTCCTTTTGTCGCAGTTCTTTTAATTCTGTCACAAATTTCTTCCTAACAGCCTGAAACCTTAAATATAGAAAGAGTTTGATATGAATTAACATCATTAATTTCAAGCATGATTTTTAAGGTGAAATCACAATGAGTGTTACCTATTACATTCTTCCTCTGCCCTCATCAAAAATTACTGAGAGTCAAAGGGGGTTGTTCATTTATTTTATTATTACAAGTTCCTAAATGAGAAATAAGGGAATTTCTTTATTTGAAAAATGGTATCATTGTGGTATTAATTTTACAAATTAATAATCGTAAGAAAAATACAATCAAGTAACATTACCACAAAACACCTCCAAGTAAATAACAAAATATAAATATATATATATAAAAGAAAAAGTATCATTTAATATTAAATAGCTAAACATCAAACATTAACAATAACTGTGCTTGTTAGAACTCATAAAAATTGTTACATGATGACTTCAAGGACAAAGATTCCTTGTTTGTGTGTGTGTGTGTGTGTGTGCGTGTGTTTTAAGATTTATTTACTTTTATTGGGAAGTATGATTTGCAGGGAGAAGGAGAGACAGAGAGGAAAGATTCTGTCTCTTGGTTCAGTATCCCCAAGTGGCCACAAGTGGCCTAGCCAGGAGTTTCCTCCAGGTCTGCCACGCAAGTGCAGGGTACAAAAGCATTGGGCTGTCCTCTACTGCCTTTCCAGGCCACAAACAGACAACTAGATGGGAAGTGGAGCAGCAGGGATTAGAATTGGTACCCATATGGGATCCTGGCTTAACCTACCACACCAGGGCAATGGCGCAAGGGAGATATTTTATTATAAACATAGAAATATATACTTAATGGAAAGCAGTAATAAGTTATTAGCTTTACACAGAGTTAAAAAAAATTAAAAATATTTCTTGTGGAAGTGTTAAAAATAGGGAATAAGATAATACCTTGACTATTTTTGATAAATTCTAGCTGCTTTGATTCAGAAATTTATGGAAAATCCCAAATGAAAACAAGCTATGAAACTGAGGATGTGTTAGGTGCCCCTAAGGAAGGCAGACGACCTCACAATAATGCCCAGATGAAAATGGTGGATATAAAACTATCAGTAGTATAATTGTTAGTAACAAAGCATTCTTTAAGAAATGAAAATTAATGATTCATAAGACTTACTTGGATTGGGCAAGAACCCCAATCACCTCTGCATATAAATCTGCAATAATATGCACATTCCCAGTGTTGGTTCCTGAATATCTAGAACAAGAGAGCAAACATTCCATTACATTTTTCTACAAATTCATTCTTAATGAACTTGAAAAGTCCTTTATCGTGGTGTTATATAATTTTCTCTAAATAAGCATTTACAGAATAAAAACACACATATTTCACATTTTCTTTTATCTCTAGATTTTAATCTGCCACGAAATTGAACCTTCTGGCTTTTTAAAATCCAACTGACAGTGTCAAAAGACACCTTCACAAAACCTTTCTTACAAGCTTTGTGTGTGGATTCAAGAAAAACATGATCAAGAACTTCAATTAAACACCAATTATACTTATTTTGGAACTCAGAGAAAAACAACAATCCACTTACCCTTCCTTGTGTTTAAAGTGCTTAAAAGCTAAGTTCAGAACTTCATGAACTAAGGGATCAGGTACAGGATGAACGGGAATCTGTGATTAAATAAAATTATCAACAGAGTTAAAAAGGTACTGATGAGCCTTTTATGAGCATTCTCAGTACTTCAACTAGTTGACCAATTTCTAATTTTCATGATATAACCTATTACTAATCTACCTTTCCTTTTTCTGAGGATCTCATGGCTCTCCCCAAGAATCTGGTTATTTATCGAACGTAATCAACTCTACATTTGATGGTTTAGGAACCTCTTTAAATCAAAATGGACTCTTCAAAGCACTCTCAAGTAGTTCGCTATACAGAAATCAAATACAAACAGTGTGTCTCAAGCTAATATTATGATGCATTCAATCCTGAAGGCCAGGGGTCCTTTTCGAAACAAACACCTTCATTGGTGATTCTTGATGAAATAGCCTATGTAACACTTTTATCAATAAGACCAAATTATAATATAGATACTAAATAAAACCAAGAAAGCTATAAGGTAGATAGATGGGGAACCAGAGAACTGAAATCACTCGGAGATGACGAGAACAGCTCCAGAGGATGCGATATGCAGCAATGCTTTACTGGGTAACTTCTCTTATGACTCAGTGGTATGGTCCTAGCCAGGAAAACCGAATATAGCATGGCTAGAATATTTCTTTATAGTACACCAAGCTAATCAATTACTTAGAAGCAAACTATAATCAAACCTTTACACAATAAGCAAAAACATTTTCTTCATTATAAAAGCATGGGAAAACTAGAGACGTGGAACCAAAGATTCTCTTTTCACAAACTACATCAACCTGAGTACTTCTCTGCTTTCTCAAAAATATACATCACAGGTTAAGGGCCTATCATGGGCCCCGCGAGAAGGCAAGTCCCAGTATATTACGACTACAGGTTGAGTCTTGCCTTCTCATCCATTCTATCTTTCTCTAAAAGGAGCCCACCAAAATGTTTACCTCCTGAAGAGCAGGGCAGCTAAAGCAGCTAGAGTTTGAGGCAGAGATTTAAAGAAAGCAAAGTCAAGTGAGAAAAAGGAAGAAACCAAATCCCAGCAAACCAGAAGATAGATAGATAACCTTTGTATTTGCCTTGGATGGTTGTCCTGCATTTGGGCCAAATAAAACAAGCCCTGAGGTAATGAGAAAATCGAAGTGCTATAGTCATCTATCTCATTGATACCTAAAACAAGGCAGATGTTTGCCACTAGGTGATGCTAGACTTAAGCCATGAATAAGACAGAGGGATGTGGGGCCTGGTGTGATGGCTCAATGGCTAAATCTTCACTTTGCAAACCGAGATCATATGGGCACTGGTTCATGTTCTGACTACTCCCCTTCCCTGTCAGCTCTCTGCTTATAACCTGTGAAAGCAACAGAGAATGGCCCAAAGCCTTGGTACACTGTACTCATGTAGGAGACCCAGAAGAAGCTCCTGGTTGCTGGCTTCAGATCAGCTCAGCTCTGGGTGTTGTGGCAATTGGGGGAGTGAACCAGCAATGGAAGATCCGTCTCTCCTTCTTTCTGTAAATCTGATTTGCCTTTCCAATAAATACAAATGACTCTTAAACTAATAAATAAATCAAAGAAAGAGGGATTTGGATCCAGCAGTTTGACTCCCAGAACTTACTAACTAAACAGGCAGGTCAGCCTCAGATGCTTCTGTGATCTTAAAGTAATGTGAAATGGTGTTTTAACTGGCTGGACCTTCTGCATCTCACTTGCCAGGCTGTGGTTTTACCATAATAATTTCCACAAGAGAGGTTCTGTTTGCTCTAGGAGGAAGAAATGAAACACAAGGTGTCTTTAAGTCTTGATTTCTCTGCAAGTCTTTCTTTGCTCTAGCTGGGTTTGAAGACTAACACAGACATCTGCAGAAACACGTGGTTGTGCTGCCCGTTCTTTCTTCTTGCCTTACTCCGACCACTATCAACTAGGAAATAGCTATGTGTTTCTATACACATTATTTCTAACAGCCTCACAAGGTAAATGACTTATTCTCTGCTTTACAGACACAGGAACTGAAGTTCAGACGTTAATAACTGCTTATAATACTTGTTCTCCAGCTTCTAAGTGAAAATGCATTTAATAAATGAAACAACTAAGTACGGAAACCTTTCGATCTTATAGCTAGAAATGATAGTGAAATAACAACTGAGATGGATATATGTTGGATATATATTTAATTTTTAGAAGAAAAATGAACAAAATCTACAGCTGTTGTGTGAAGAGTAAAATTTATAAGAATGCACAGACATCCTAGAAGTTCTATTTCTTCATTTTGCATACAAAAGATACCTTTTCAAGCTCAATTAAAAAAAAAAGGTAGGGGAAGAGAGAATCTAGTTTCAGTTCAAAGCAAAAGAGTTTCACTTCCATGGAGTAATATTTCCATTTCTAGCAGAAGGATATTTAAATCTTAAACTTCAGTGTGATTTTAGAAGCAGCTCTAATTTTCCCTGAACATTCAAGGAAGGTGTATTCTTTCATTAAAGAATATCCAAATCCAAGGCCAGAGCCAGTATTTTGGCAGACTGGGTTAATGCCATATCCAGCAGCCCATATTGGCACTCTGCTTTCCACTCAGCTTGGGTAATATGCTTGGATCCCTACCACACAAGTGGGAGACCAGGATAAATTTTTTGGCTCCTGGGCCAGAGCTAGACTAGCCCTGCCTGTTGCAGCTGTTGGAGAGTAAACCAGATGTAAGATCTTTTGGTCTCCCTCTTTCTCTATCACTGTGCCTTTGAAATAAATACTTACTGAAAAATACTCCTGTCACCATCTTCCAAAACGTAATGCTTTTATCACATTAGAAAAGTACAGACCCATTATTGTTCATAGCCCTTGCCTACACTCTTAAATATTTCTACTTATCATGTGCTGAAGTCTTTATTTAGTACAGGATTACACTTGTGCTGAGACAAGGTTCATTCATTAGCTAAATGATCAAGTCTCAACACAAGGGAGAGATTTACACATAAGCAGTAACAGAAAATATCCCATGGTGTGAACCTTCAAATCACCAATGCTAAATCAAAAAGGCTAAAGATCTATTCTATGCACCAACAAGATATCACCACTTAAATTAAGCCAAGAGCTTGAAATGTCTCACAACTAGATTTTCCAACTTCGTTTGTTCAATGAATGCAGGAATAAAATCCAATATAAAAGTAAAAATTACTTTCTATTTCCTGAATCTTTTGTTGTTTGAACATGCTTTAATCATAGATTTTAAAAGTCTTTGGTATTAGCACAATCAATAGCTGGCCACTAGTACAATCTAACTTTCCCGAACAAAAATTTAATCTTCTATCTTCTTGAGTTCATTTTGTTCCCATAGTGACTCACACTACTTAATCTCATTGTGTTTATATTAACTAGTAATTGTCTGCAACTTTTTATGATTAAAACTGTAACTCTATAAAATACTAGCCATTTCACCTCATTTCACTTGAATGACTCACCAAAAACTAAATTTGTTTTTACTATTCAATGTAGAAAGACAGGAGTAAAAAAAAAATATCTAGCTTAATAATCCTCAGTATTTGTAAAGTGAAAGAAAAAGCCTTGACTGGGTACTTTCCATTCAGCAGGCATTATCATATTTAATGCTAATTCTACAAAAATGATTAGTGGATAGTAACTTGCCCAAAGTTACCCAGCAAGCAAGCGAGACAGCTGGGATATTATCTGCTGGGTTCATCTTCCAGCATTTACTCTAATGATCAGTTGGCAGAAAGGATGCAGAGTTCTTCACACACAGGAGTTCTAAGCCCATGTGATTATTACCAAGGACAGAACAAGCTATCCAAGGAATGAATGAGCTATATGATTCCAAGGACTAACTACAAAGAATACTTATTGCTCCTAAACACTGAAGCAATTATGCATCAACATGTCAATACTGTTGGATATGTCTAACTTGCCAAAATACAACTGATTTAAATATAGGTGTATCACAGAGGACAAAATTAAGGTCCCATTAAATTCAAAACATATTGCATTGATTATCCCCTGGATCTATTAAATGCTGCGTCATTTTGACAGAAGAAAATTGGTTTCGTTTATCAAAGTACTTCAGAAAGTGTTATTGATTTTTACTACATCTTCTGCAGTTTTATTAGTTTTGGGAAAGTTGCAACAACATGCCTGTTGCTAGTGGGGAAAGTCCCTATGCTTTATCTATGTAAAACACTATATATCTATGTTCTGATGATACATTTTTTTCTTTGACAAGTGCTTCTGAATCAAGGGATGAGGCTGACAATGGAGAAGTGAGGGTAAAGGCAAAGTGCATGAGTTGGAACAGAAGAGTTAAAGAACCAAAGACAAAGACTAACCAACAGAACCAGCATATTTCTTTTTCACATTTTTAGGCCATATGAACCATAAGTCATAAATGATTTTGTGCAGCAAATATGAGCAATGAACCCAATTTTAAAGATATCTAAGTTCATAGATCACAATTTAGAAAAGAGCAGAAGAGCAATCTGGATTATTTAAAAACAAGCAGAGGAAGAAGACAAGAGAGGGAACATGGCTACTGAGAGGAAAGAGAAAAGAGAAAGGGGAAAAAAGCGAAAATCTCCGCAGGCTTCACTGAAGCCAGCAGTATTGGAGGCAACATGTAGATAAGAGGGACGAGCCTGGAACCTGATTATGGAGGGCTCTGACCAGTGGGGGCAGTTTGCACACTTCCCACTATGAAGAAGTAACCCTGGCCTTTTATCTAGGCAAAGAAATGAAAACAATGGCCACCAAAGCACTCAACACAACCTATGCTGAACATATTTAGAGGCTAGGGACCAAGTAAAAGTCCACGCAGGGTTTAGAGCCATTTCTGGTCCTCAGCTCCTTCTACCTTACTTAGTATGTATGACTTGTAACTCTTAGCACCCAAGCTAACCTGAGAGATCACAAAAATCATTATGGCTTATTTGCACAAATCTCAGAGGAAATGTCTTTGCTGCTTTATTAAAGCCTTTCTGAAGGGTACAAATTACAGTGACTTTACCTTTGGTCAACTCATTTATCTACCATGCATAGAAGTTATTTTTTCATGTACATTGTATAAACAAATCACAAAACTGAGACTGCTAATTATTTAAAAATAAATTATAAATTATATAGCTGATATTGGCTGTTTCCTATCTGTTTCATTCCACATAACAAAAGTATTATCCAAACATGTTATATACAAAATACGATTTTTGTTAATGTCTCTTAGCTTCTTTCAAAATGATATCATGTTCACTGAAATTATGTGGCTTATTCTTGAATGGTATGTAACCTTTAGAAGACTACAAACTTAAAGACAACTTTCAGAATTGGAACTGGTGTTTGTATGTAAACTTGTACCGATTTAGATTAGTAAAAACACACAATGAACCAATGTACAAATTTCTGTCTGTCCTTTCTGTCCCATTCACATGAGCACAAGTCCTGACACAACAGCAACACACAGTAGGCATTCTAATAGTCTCTGGGTGGATAGACATACATAATCCATTATCTCACTTGTCTGAAAACTATTTGAACTTAGCAACTCAGTCTTACCCTTATCAAATCATCATTTCTTATCTATGATTACACAATTATTATATGTTAGAAGGCAGACCAGAGGGCTTAGGAAGAGAAATTAAATAGAAGTAAAAAAGTATGAAATAGTTGAATGATAGCAGAGCCCACTTAGTGGTCAAAGTCTATAGTTACTGCAATTTCTATTCAGCTATAATTTGGTAACAAGATTTCCTATCTTAGATGCAAAAAGAATAGGGAGTGATGGAAAGGCACAGGGCAGGAGAACCCCAGGTGACTGGAAGATGTGTATTTAATGAGAGGTCTAGTTGGCATGGGCTACCATTTCAGGCCCAACACAAGAGAGAAAACAAACATGAAGGCAGAGTAAGCAAAATTGTGAAATACAGACGCAGCTGCAAAAAAAAAAAAAAAAAAAAAAACTTACCTGCTTTAGAACTTCAACTAAAACTAAACAGAAAATGAAATCTACTGCTAAGTCCCGCCTTTCAAGAAGATAATCTCTTTCACGTTGCTGTTCATCCCTGAAACAAGAACCCAAGAATCAGCTTTAAGACTGCAAGTTTTTAAACAACCAGGGGTTAGAGGTTCATATTGCCTAATGTGTTCACGTTCTGTATGATGTGCAGTAGCAGCTGTATGAGATTTTTAATTAAGCCAATACTGCATGTTCATACACACATTTCACTATTTCATGTCAGCAACTAAACCTAAGCTAAAAGAATTACTAAAGAGAAATGGAGATTATAAATTTCATCCTAAAAACTTAGCACTGCTATACACTTGATTATTAACTCTTTTTTATTAAGAACTGAAACAAGGGACTGGTGTTGTGGCAAAGCATGTTAAGCAGTGTCAACATTCCATATGCATGCCAACTGGAGTCCTGGCTGCTCTACTTCTGACTCAGTTCCCTGCTAATGTGCCAAGGAAGGCAGCAGAGGATCGCCCAAGTGCTTGGGTCACTGTATCGATGTAGGAGATCCAGAAGTTCCAAGCTCCTGGCTTCAGCTGGTCCAGTCCCAGGCGCAGTGGCCATCTGGGGAGTGAACCAGTGGATGGAAGATATTTCTCTTTCTCTCTCAATCTGTAACTGGGCCTTTCAAATAAATGCTTTTAAAAAAAAATGAAACAAGAGGTGTGAACTGTGGCACAGTCAGTAAAGCAGCCAACTGGGATGCCTACATCACAAATCAGTGCCTTGGATCTGGTCCTTCCTCTTACTCATCTGTTTTTAAGATTTATTTATTATTCATTTGAAAGTCACAGTAACACAGACAGAGGGCTGCATCCTCTTCTACTTTTAAGCTCACTTCCTTTGAATGCACATGCTGAGAGGCAGTAGACACTGCTGAAGTTACTGAGTCTCTGCCAGCCAGGAGGGAGCCAGCATGGGACTCTGGGGTTCTGGCTTTCACCTGGCTCAGGCCTGGCTGCTGTGTGCATTGCAGAGTTAACTGTACATAAAAACTCTCTCTCTGTATTTGAAATATATGAAGATGAATATATGAGCACTTAAAAAGTGAACTGAAATAAAAATAGTAACTTTTATAGATGAAAATAAAGTACAAACTAGCTTTAAAATAAAGTGGCACCTACAGAAGTCCCACACTAAACTAAGGGCAATGACCAGACCGAACACAATGATGTTCTGAGGCCTGCCAAGGCCTCCCTGGGACAAGGAAAGGCACAGAAGCCATATTTAAGGATTTGAGAAGAGTATTGTAGTGTTATAATTTTTGTGCTGGGCTGTGCGGTCTTCTTGTATTCACAAGAATTGCATCCCTTCATAAAGCAAGTGAATAGGTTCTTCCCTGGATATTTTCTTGATGTCTCCAAATATTACAATCCCCTACAAGACCTTGAAGCACACTCCCTGTGATGGGAACTTGAGGGCTACACCAGCTTTAATTGATATGGTCTCATGATCTACAATTTAAGCAGAAAATACCTCCTCCACTCAGTACGGCCTGAATAAAAAAAAATGATTTATAATCACTATCATCCCCCCATTCCCATGCATTTAGAAACCAAAAAATCATCATCTTCAGCTGAGGATTCACCTTCCTCTCCTTTGTTGGAAGTGTTTGGATCCCAGGCAGAAGAAGGGAAAATAAGCTGCTCACCCCTTAGACTTTGTGCTCGACCGAGGCCTGTATTCGTATGACTCGTCTTCAGTTCCATTTTGGCGTCTGTACCAGTCAAACAAGGTGCGGAGCAAGGAAGGGAGGCAGTGCTCTGCTACTGAGCTCATGGAGCTTATCAACTGAGAACACAAGACACAAGCACAGAGTAAGCCACCACATCAGACGCCAGGCTCCTACCTCTACCAGTGACCCCTGAGACGTGAAGAAACACAGGACCTCACAGGCAACAAATGTTAAACAATTAAAACGGCGACCATGGGCTTAGTCAAGCAATAAAGTCACCCTAAATTTTGCATACTATCAAAACATACAAATCTAATCCATTTAGCTCAGTCTTTCTTCCAACTCCACATCCACTCACACACATAAAATCAACTTCAGTAACATTTTTTATTGTGAACAGATACCTTGGGGAGAGCTGTTAGGGAACAAGGAGAACAAGCTTGCTCGCTGGCTTGGCTGGGTCCTCAGTGCACAGGAGCCTCAAGGGCTCTCAAATGTTACTATCACATAGAATGAAGAGGTGTGGAAACAAACAAGACTGCACTGTGCCCCAAGCACTGCTGCCTTTCATAAATCAGAAAAGCACCCCTTGAATATTTTTCTTGATATCTCTGATTTCTAGAACCCCAAATTGAAATACCGTGGGAACAAACTTGTGCATAACTAGTTCAGATAACGGGTAGTATATGGTTATACCTACTTTAATTGGTGCATTGAGTTAGCAAAATCTGCTTTACTTTACATTACTATGACATAGAATAATAATTACTCTGATATCTACAAATTATTGCTAGAAATATACAAAGAAGCTTTCAAAGTCTTAGCATAAAGAGAAGTATAGTGTCATGAATAGCCAATATTAACACTGAGGAATCTTTGAAAATTGGAATTCTAGGTCAACATTGCAGATTCTTTCATGAATAAGCCTTGTGTGGCCAGACGAGCCTCCATTACTAGCCCTTATTGTCTTCTTCATCACCAGGATTCTAAGAAGGAATTTCTTTGCAAGAATTTTATACATGACTCAAAACATTGCTTATAAAATTGTACTTTTAAATATTCATATAATCAAATATGCCTCACTGTTTTAACTTATTTGGAAAACTGTAGGTTACAGGAATAGCCCTGGAATCCCCTTGAATTCCTTAATGATATGAAGAAAGGGCCAGTTAATGAAGATTAAACTGGTTATCTCTGGAAATCAAACATTTAATATTCCTGATAATTCATATTATACATATAATTTCAAACTTTTTCATCTAGGAAATAACAAATGAGATAGTTTATTTGATTCTGTGGGCTATTCTCTTTTTCATTACTTTTGCCCTCTCTTAATCATCCTTCTATCATAAAATGCCATAATTTGACAAGGAAATAGTTTCTAATACAGACAATTGAAACGAAAACCAGATTATAATTTTATGTAGCCATGCTTTAAAAGAGTCTATATTAATAATGAACAGTATTATTTAAAGGAAATCCCTTTTAATTTCTGAAGAAGGAACAATAAACAGTATTTGTACTATCAATATGCACTAAACCAGTCTACACCACACATGACTTACTGTACTTGAGGTGGGGAGGGGAGAGCAGGAATCAAACTACGAGGCATGATGACTTTTGTTTTCTGACAATCATTTACATAAGAAGGCAAATGGATTTTTTTCCCCTAAGATGTTGTACAATTACATTTCAAATCCTGACTATACATTATGATCAGTGAGCAGACCCAGGATCTACATAATCTAACTAACTTGTGCAATGGCATAAGAATTGAAAAGCACTGCAAAAGGCAATCTCATTATTGTAACAGAGGCCTTCCTTTGTATGAGGTCTTGGCTCAGTGGCTGTTTACAAAGCATATCCATCAGATCACCCAGACAGCTGCTGTAACCACAGATGCCAAAACTCCACCCTGGGTGATTCTGAGTCTGCAGTGGGACCAGGAACAGAGCATTCCGAGTTAAGTTTCTACCAAGTAATTCTTACCAGTCTTCTTTATCCCATCAACTCACTTCATAGGAACAATGATTTCTACTTCTTCCATACATAATTGTGACTGAAGTGGTCCAGAAGCAGGTGCCAACTGCTATGGACAACTGCTATACAATATGATTTGTGTATCATGCAAGGATTTGTGTTCAGGAAGCTTGGTCCCCAGAGTGGCAGCAGCAGTGGGAGGTGGTGTGGTCATAGAGCATGAAAGGAACTGCTGCTGATATTGCAGAATGAGTCAGTTATCATAAAAGAGCAAGCCCCCTGATTCTCTCTCACCGTGTGATTTCTTCCACATGTGCTCTTGCCATTGTGATGGCCCCCAATCATGAAGCCCTTACCAGGCAGAAACCAAAGCCATACTCTTGGACTTTGGAACTAAATAAGCACCTCCTCCTCCTTTTTTAAAAAGAAATTATTCAGTTCCAAGTATTTTATTATAGCAACAGAAATTATACTAACACAGAAACAGAAACCTAATCTGAGCTACTGGTTTTACTGAAATAACCAATATGTAATAATTATGGTAGAGTATGACTTGATCTAACATTTAATCTCATTAAGAGGTAGAATTTACATTAGAGGCATATAACATGAGACTTCAGATCCTGATGTTCTACGTAAGCACAGCTTCTCAGACCCCAACAGGAAAAGTAAATATTATAAAGTAAAATGTCATTATGTGAAAGCTTGTAGGAACTGGCACACAAAAAACAATCTGGGAAGTTTAGTTGGAAACAGTCACATTAAAGAGAAATATTTCAAATCACATTAGACATCAGCAATAAAAAATATAAAGTTTTAAAATGCTAAATGAACCAAAATCAGTAAAATTCATAGTTCATTCAATAAACAAAAGTTTTATCAATTCCAGAATGAATCTGTGGTATAAGCACATATAAGATCACTAAACAAAATAAAGGAATTACTTAATATTTGCTATATTTGGACCAAATTATTAGGATGTACGTTTTCCTTCCAGGAAAAATTATTCCCCCATAACTGACATACCTGGTCAAACTGAAGATCTTCACCCCTCTGAAGAGATCTGGATAACAACTTCTCCTGAAGTAAAAATAAAGCAGAGGTAGAAATGTTAAGAAATCTTTCATCCGGTAAACAACTGGTGAGTGGGTTTCATTTTTGCTTTCATTGCAACTAGGTGGATTTGAAGCAAATTAAGTCTCCTCCTTGCCTAGGGTCAGATGAGTGAGAGCCTTCCACGCCCCACCCTCCCAATGTTTGCAAACTAAAAATATAGGAAAATTTATACTATACAGAAGCAGGCTAGGTAGTTAAAAATATTATATTTGTTTCCTAAGGGGAAAATGTTATGATATTTATATCTCCAAAGTGAGTTACATGTGTCAACGCACAACCAAGATGGCTTTTCATGGGATGGGCAATACAGAGTAGTGAGTAAAGCTGATGCCTGCCAGCAATGTCCAAACTGTTTGGGTACCAGTTCAAGCCTCAGTTGCTCTGCTTCTGATCCAGCTACCTGCTAGTGCCCCTGGGAAGGCATTGAAAGACGGCCTAATTTGTTGGGCCCTGCACCCACACTGGAATCCCAGAAGATGACTGTGGCACCTGACTCCTGGCTGAAGTCTAGCCCAGCAGAAGCAGCTGTTACCATTTATGGAGTGAAGCAGCAAACAAAGGATCTCTGTTTCTCCCTGTCTTCATAACTAGTTTTTTCTTCTTCTATCCTGTCTTGCTTCATTTGCACTGCGTACAACAGTTATACTCTATGCCCAGATTTTTCAGAAGCTGGTCTTTTCTAAGAGTTGAAGATATATAGATGAACTAAGCAACAGAGCCCTGCCTCCACTGAGCTTACAGGGAGACAGACATTAAGCATTAAGACCGGTGATGTTACCTTTTAGTGTCAACATGACAGGACTAGGGGATCCTCAACTGGCTGACTGCTACATTTGTGTGTCTGGCATCTGAATTAATGTTATGTGTAAGGATGATCTGACCTAACTCAGGTGGGTGGGGACCCTTTGACTGGTTAAAGGCCTGGGTAAAACAAATACAAACAGGGAAGGGTGAATTCTCTTTTTCTCCTAGAGCAAGGACATCTTTCTTCTGGTTCAGGTTCTCTGCCCTTCATGCTCTGAGACTTGTAATAACGATATTCTAGGTTCTCATTCCATCAGCCTTGCCTGGGTGTTAACACCATTGGTCTTTCTGATCATGAGGCCTTTGGATTTGGGCAAAGCCATGCAACCTGCCTCTCTCATTCCCTAGCCTACAGACAGCCTATTGTGGGACTGCTGAGTCTCCATGATCATGTTAGCCAATCCTTTATAATCCACAATAAATTTCTCTGGTTCTTCATTTCACAGGTTTTTTTTTTTCCCCTCTGTACATAAACCCACACACTCACACACATTCTGTTTTTCCATATAAATCTCATTTATGCATCATTTAGGATTTATATTTTTTTCATTGAATCAAAAAAAAGATAGTTTGGTGGGGGGAATGCATATAAACATACACATATGCGTACAGAGAGAGAGATGTATAGCATTCAGTGTAAATAGAAAAAACAAGGTGTAATATTCATATACAACAATATGGAATTTGCTTCCTATGTCAAGGTATATCCTTAGATATTATATAATCAATGAGGTAACAGGTGAAATTAAATTTATAAATCGAAAAATCTTCAACACATTAATTAGAGAATACATAGTATGAACTTATGATAGTTTATAAATTTAAATGTTTAAAATATATTTCTATATTACTATATTATTACTATATAAAAATTTTATTATTACTATATAACATTACTATATTATTGTATACATACTCTAGAGTGTATATATATATATATACACACATGCACAGCAAATAATGAAGTATGATTGTAAGTTTGTGATCGGACCATCATTAGTTTATTCTTATTTTCTGAGTTTCCTACAAAGAACACATATTACTTGTTCTTATTCCTTTGTGAATTTTCTACAAACAATGCAGATTACCTGTTCTCAATCTTGAACTTAAGGGTCACTATTGGGATTTCTGTGGGATTGAGCAAATTCACTTAATTATAGAACATGGTACACAATAAGAATTATGACTACAGAATTGGAAAAAAAAAAAAGTGCTTTTAAACTTTAAAATAACAATTTAGCCAAAAATCAGGATGTATGGAAAAAGCAAGTTAATTGCTTCACTTTCAAACCTGTCAAAAACTTCAATATATGTATATATCTATAAATGTATGTATGCTAATTGAAACGTTAAGAACTATTCCCTCTCTTCAATGGAAACATTTATCTAAAATTATGTCATTTTAATTTTTTCTTGTTGTACTATTAATTCAAACAAAAGTGAATATGACTTAAGATAAAATAGCTTGTGTGGTTTGATTCCTTTTGTCAGTATATCTATTCACTTGTTGGCCACCCAACAGATAGTTATCTGAAAATATGTCTGGGATTACATTATGTTCAAAGATATGGTGATGGGTTCTTTGATTATGTACTTTTAATTGAATGTTTTTTGTAGGATGGAAAACATTCTTCTATAAAATAAAGTGGATTTAGAAATATGTATATTTATGAAGTTATTCCAGCAAAGTCCTAATTTCTTTTATGACTTCTTTTCATGAAAATAAAATCACAAACATATTTGCTAATGAAATTATTAAAAAAAATTCCCATCTGTCAGAGATTCGTGTTTCTAAATAATTAAAATGGGTTCAGGGAAAACAGCGGAACTCGTGGTATTTTTCTTTCTTAACAGAGAGATGTTTGACATATTCTTAGCACTAGGGCCTTCATAGCCTAAGCATACTTCAGCTAATTATTTTATAAACCGAAATTTGAGTTTCTAAAGTATACACATGCAACATAAACATGATTTTTTATTTATGTTCACTAAGCTAGATCCAAAAGTTAAGTGATACAACAAGTCCAGTAGTTTCCAAAAGTGTCCAACAGTTTAAAAAGCAATCAGCTTCTAAAAGAATGTTACTCGCCCAATGTGAACAGCGCATCTCAGATGGAGGATGAGGGAGAGACAGAGAAAACAGTCTTTCCCCTCAACTATCTGGCTTACTGAGTTGCCTGATTCATTGTTTTAAGTCTAAAGCCCTTAGAAATATTTTGAAGACCACTAATCTAAGTAGTTTGTGACGTCAGTACCAATTTTATGCAACACATTAACAGCCAAAAGAATAACCAACAGTGAAAAACCGTTTCAGAAACACTTAGCCTGTTGCCTTGTATTTCACTGTTGTTACTTCTCAATGAACTCACACTTCCTCAAAGATTTCTGAAGGTCTGCCATCCACGTAGAGCTTTTCCTGAAGCAGGAAATGGGGATGGGTGACTTTTGCCACAAGAGTGGAAATGATTTTTGAATGGCAAAAGAATGCTTATGTTATCATAAACACAAAGACTTGAAGGAAATTGCTGCATTAAACATAAATTACTAATCCAGGATTTTATGACTTTGTGTAGACCTCTCAGTTTAATTATACTGTGGCTGAAGAAGTCCTAATCTTTGCTCAAGCAGACATTTTTTTTTAAAAAGCCATTTATCTAATTACAATGTAAGTAACGTAATCTACTTACAACCTATTATCAAAAACAGTAACTAAAAAGAATACAAATTTTATCTCTACAATCACAATACATGAATGCAAAGACTATGTACAAAACAGCAGTTTTTCATAGTAGTTCCGAATTAGGATGCGTCCAAAGCTAAATATCAATAGAAACTGGTAAAAAAAAAATTATGGTATTTCTATTTATTCAAATGATATTCAACTTTCAGAAAGGGTGAGACAAATAATATGGGCATACACTATTTGTACATATCTAGAAAAAAGGGTCCCTCTCCATTTGTGGTATTTTTTCTTAAAAATGTTAACTCCTATATTTATTTGGTTATTTCTTGTTTGAGAGAAAGACAGGACAGAGAGCGCTTTCCTTTTCTGTCCCAAGGCCCAGAAGTCTGCAACAGCCAGGACTGTGCTGGGCTGAGGCTGGGAGCTGGGAATTCCATTCAAGTCTCCCACTGGGTGGCAGAGACATCACCATTGCCTGCTTGGATTTGCAAATTAACAGACAGCTAGATTCAGGAGTGGAAACAGGATTCATTACAACATACAGGTTTCTGAACCTCTAAGCCAAACACCTATGGCCTCCACTTGTGTTTTATAAAAAATAGTTACAAAGAAAAGCCCCTGTTTGGGACACTTACATCCCAGACTGAAATGCCTGGAATTGAGTCCCATCTCAGCATCTGATGGCCCAAGTAGTAGGGTTCTGCCATCCACGAACTTGGCTCTTGGCTTTGGTCCCTGGAAGCCCCAGTTGTTGCAAGCATCCGGGGAGTAAAGCAGTGGGTAGGAGATCTGCCTATCCCTCTGTCATTCTGATGTTTCTCTTCTCTTTCCCCTCTTGCTCTCCTTCTGCCTCCGCCCCATCTTTCCCCTACTGGAAGAAAGGACCTTCTAGGTCCCTTACTGTGTCTGGTATTTTGACTTATGGTGGCAAACTTATCCCAAACTTATCCCACAGTTAGGACTTGATTGCGCCTAAGAACTAACATCGATCATCATCACCTTGGTCAATAATGCAGAGATATTTTTATTGTATTATCTCTAGATCAATTTTCACTGTTTATTATATTCATAATTGTAAAGAAAGTTAGTACCAACCTAAAACTCACATTCCTTTATGTTTCTACTTGATTTTACAACTAAAGTACATATTTCGAATGCCAACAATAACATGTGACTTCCATGGAAAACAGAGTTTATTTAAAAGATTCTAACAGCATGATAATAATTACACTGACATATTTCAACAAAGTAACAAAGTTGGCAGGTTGAACACACAGCCAAAATTCTCTCCTAAATTGCTCCCTTCTTAAGACAACATTAAATAACTTCTAATGGGCTAAATCCAAAAGCTTGGGAGAGAAGCAATAAAAGTTTACTGAGGCAAGCCCCCATCTACCCTACCCTGTCTTTCTTAGGAAAGGGCAGAGTAGAGAGATATACACTGGGCATACAGAGTTGAAGATAGGGTCCAGTGCAGTAGCCTAGTGGATAAAGTGGATAAAGACTTGCATGTGCCAGCAACCCACATGGGCACAAGTTTGTATCCCGTCTGCTTCACTTCCTTTCCAGCTCTCTGGTTGTGTCCAGTAGAGGAATGGCCCAAAGCCTTGGGACCCTGCACCCATGTAGGAGACTCAGAAGAAGCTCCTGGCTGCTGACATCTGATCAGCTCAGCCCAGGCCATTGCGGCACTTGGGAGTGAACCAGTGGGTGGAAGATCTTTCTCTTTCTCTTTCCTTCCCTCTGTAGATCTGCCTTCTCAATGAAAGTAAATAAGGTCTCTAAAGGAAAAAAAACGAGTAGAAGATGAGGTATCATCCTGAACATAGGGAAGTTAGTAAAAATTTGTAGACAAGTATCAAAAGCCCAGTTGTCTTGTTTCTAGCTCGTCAGAATGCCAGCAGCCAAAGCTGAACCTCCTCTAGGGACTCTGCTGAGCACGCACCCATTCGTGCAGAGAAATGTCCGACATTGATGACGACAGGCACGCTGCAGATGACAGGCAAAAGGCTCTTCCATACACTCTAGGTTTCTAATCAGCAGTTTAATGCCTTGCATTAAAATATGATGTATTAAAATAAATATGTGAGAAGACAAGGAAAATGCAGTCTGGAAGAAACAGATCCAAAAATATTTATTTCATACTGTGAAAAAATGATGTAAAGTTATAGAGTTAAAAGTTCTGGGCCCTGGGCCTGGCATGATAGCTTAGTAGCTAGTCCTCACCTTGCACAGGCCAGGATTCCGGCACCAGTTTGTGTCCTAGTTGCTTTACTTGCCATCTAGTCCGCTGCCTGTGGCCTGGGAAAGCAGCAGAAGATGGCCCAAAGCCTTGGGACCCTGGCTAAGGAGAGGCTGAGTTCAGGCCATTGCAGCCACTAGGGAACTGAACCAGCAGAGGGAAGATCTTCTTCTCCTCTCCTTCTCTCTGTATATCTGTCCTTCCAATTAAAACAAAAACAAACAAAAAATCTGGGCCCAAACCAAAAACATAAGGTCTAAATCAGAAGGTGATTAGTAGGTGGCTGGTGTTTCTCTCTTTCTCTCTCTCTCACCTATCTTCTTTTCTAGTCACTGGCAACCAAAGATTAATAAAGTTGCATATGCCTGGGTCAGTTACCAGGGTTGATCCATCTCTGCAAAGCAAGCCAGCTAAGGCATTGCATATAGTACTTCGCAAGCTATAGTTTTAATCAAGGATTGTTCTTTTGATGCTTCCTTCTAAAATACAAATGAAATCATGGCAAAAAAAAAAAATTACACTTGACTGATGTGAAAATTTTTTTGCCCTCTTTAACCTTCTTTTGTTATGGTTTCTAATAGGAGAATGAAACTTCACCCATTTTTAGTGGCAGATTAAATTCATTTGGGAGAAATTATGCTTCTGAACTCTGCTGTGACCTACTGTCTAAATGACCACAGCCAGGTCAGTCTCCTTGCATTGAAACAATCCCTGGATGCTATTTTCTTAAAGTTACTCTGAAAGATTTCCAGTCAAGGACCCAGAGAGTCAGCCCAATGGCTGTTTATTCACAACAAAATAAAATGTGGGTTAGATTCCAAATACAGGAAATCACAATAAAAGCACTGGAGGCTAGGATAGCTTTTGGCAATGTTTGAGCCGATAGATGTTTCATTATGTTGACAGTAAGGATTCCCAATTCACTCGAAACTAGATATAATTGTAAACAAAGCTGCAAGATGGAGATCAGCAAAAACTATGTTGGCATAAAGACATGTAAGACATAAAGATATGTGAGAGAAAAAAAATATGTAGAATGGGAAGAGGATTTAAGTTTTTTCTGGTGTGATAAGAAGAGTAGGCAGGGATGCCATGTCTCTTTCAGTGTGAGGAAGGGTCAGAAACACCTGCATGCTAACAGAATCACTGGCACAGTTAGCAACAATTTTCAGACTCTCCTCATAGATTATATTGTACGGATATCTCTGCAACTACCTGGTAAATCAATAGATACAATAACATATCTATTCTGAAAGAACTATTAGAAGTTCAGACTACAAGACTGACATTATGGTTTGTAGGACAGAAGGAACATACCATCATAATGTTTAATCAGGCTGATTTCAACTTAAGGTAAAAACCTCTACCAAGTACCTGTTATCAGGGGGTGCTGCTGCAGAGACAGAGGAGACAAATCTGGTTCCAGGCATAAAGTAAGTCATGTCAGAGGACATCAACACAGACATCTGAGTATGATATAGCATAATCATAATCTGGAGTATATGCAAACCATTATGGTGATGCAAAGATTCATTTAACAGGAAATAATCCCCATGACAGAGGGAACAAATGGAAAGTTAAGAAGAATGAGTGGAGCTTTAAATTCATTTTTGATTCAGAGGTAAGAGAGCGCACCCATCCCAGGACAAGGACACAGAGAGGACACTTTCCACATCATAGGATACATGGAGAGAGGATGTTAATTCATCACACATTTGAACCAGATTATGAAGAACTTGGGATCATCTAAGAAGAACTTGAATTCACTCTCCCGCAATGAAATATGAGCAGGATTTTTTTCTTTTTATAGCACAAATGTGTTAATACTTGTGTTTAGCGTGAAGCAAAGTCTAGTGAATGAGAGGAAAGTGGAAAGGTGATCGTTAAGAAACTGCCACAAAGCTCTCTTATGGCCAGCTGAGCCTACAGGAGGGCGGTGACAACAGCAGTGGGAGAAAATGGAAGAAAAAAAACATCTAATAGCCTCAGTAAAAATTGGGTAACTTCACCTATATTTTCTATTATTTTCTCACAAGACCTTTACATTTCAAAATTTAAATTCCTTTAAGAACATACATGTAACATTTGTATGCTGATAGAATCAAACCAAATGGTACTACCATAAGACGCTTTATAAATCGAATAAAAATTCTTTCAAATTAATTCTTAAATTTGAGAGACACAGAGAGAGTGTGAATTCTCAATTGATTTACTCTCCAGATGCCAGGATTGGCCAGAGCTGAGCTGAATTCAAAGCTGGAAGCTGGAAATTCAATCCAGGTCTATGAGGTGGGTGCCAAGAATGCAATTACTGAACCACTGTCATTGCCTCCCGGGATTACGTTAACTAGAAGTCAGAGACTCATATTAAATCCAGAATCTGATGTGGAATGGAGGCATCTTAACTGCTACGATAACTGCCCATTCCAGAAAAGTTCTTTTAAAATGTGCTGTACCAGTTGAAAACTGCTGAAGCTAAGTGATGGGTCCTGAGTTTTCTTTATACAATAATGGTTATTTTTAATATGGTTTGAAAAACCTTTTCATAAAATTTTAAGGTATTTTAAGTGATTCCTGTGATCATTAGACACAGTACATATGTATCAAATTATCATACTATCCTCATGAATATGTACAAATACATGTTAATTACAAAACTCATAAAATAAAATGGTTCCCTTTCTTCACATTAGCTATTTGAGCAGGCTAGTGTAGGACTTCACCACGTAATTTAGAGATCACGCAAAATGAAAATTAACATTTTGTAGAGTAAGCACATTTATGATTAAATCATTCATTCACGTTCGTGAGCTTTTATGATTCTCATTTCTAAAATAGAACTTTATATTATTCACATTTTAAAATACACAAACTAGCACAAAATCTATCATAATTGCAAAATGCAATAATGGAATTACTTACACTGAATACTGTAATCTGCACAGTTTTAAAATATACATTTGGCTAACAATGTACTATGTATTAGATTTCAAGCATTATTTCAGAGATGCTTTTCTCAGACTGCTTTCCTGTACTTAATGATCAGAAAGAAATTTGCCTTCATAATAAGCAATTGCAAGTCTTACTTCACTGTGAAAATGAAAAGCATATAACAATAACAACCCATCTTTGGTTTCCTTTAAATCATCACTTCTCTTCTCTGAGCAAGGGGACAGGTTCCAAAGCCAAAAACTCTTCACTCTGCCACTCACTGGCTCTGAAACAAGCACCAGTGTCTCGGAGTCTCAAATGGGCAGTGAGTACCTTTCCCTAATCCTGCTGAGTAGGGAACAAATGAGTTTCAGCTATTAGATCCTCTGCATCGTTTCTTTACTGTCACCTCCTTCTAACCTACACAGCGGCCCTGGGAGCATCACATTGCCACACCTCTCAAATGTAAACTTACTTCCTGATGTTATATCAATATGTTAAAACTATTCTCGTTTAATAATTAGCCAACTTTACCTCCAAATCCAACAGACTCTTCCCTCGGTGTTCACTGTACGCTACCTCTATTATTTGGCAGTAATAATTCTATCCTATGCTCTTTTTCCCTTGGCATTATCATCTTCTCTTTTTGCTTCATTCAAATTGCACCAAAATCTGTGTCTCTAGTTACTAGCTTTTGCAAGTTCTTAAGGGAATTTCCAACTACCATTTAAGCAAGGCCACATGGTTAGGTCACCAGTAAATCAAGCTTGATTTGTAGTCCAAGAGTATCCCTATGTACTTTAGCTAAGTAAATATACTAACATCTGTAGCCCTAGGTTTTTCTTCAAACACCATTGCTATTGACTTACTTGTTCTACTGATTTTTTTCACCATATCCACTGTTAACACCCACTTTAACACCCTTCTTCCACAGCACTTCCAGCCTCAATCAGATAGAACAGAAATGGAGTCTCTACCTTTCATCCCTTCTCCCTCATACTGAGCAACTGCTGCGTAACATAACAGGGTACCATTTACAACTCTACACATTTGTTTTCAGGCTTTCCGTCCCATCCCCTTCATCACAGGCTCTAATCACACAGAGCCCTTCACATTCTCTATGCACTAGAAGTGTGAAAATATGTCCACATATTTATTGAATGCTGAATTCAATTTGAACATCAACTTAGAGGATATTTGGAACTCCTTTTATTTGTTATGTTTCATCTGGCCTCCCAATTCCCACTGGTACGGTATACTCACTAATCAAAGTGAGTTCTGAAACCACGGAAGCTTTCTAAATCACAACGTCACTACTAACCTGTCCCTTACTAACTTTTTTTTCAAGTATGTTATTTCCTTTGTAAAATTTCTACCGTAGTGGCTAAAAGTCTAAGAAAATATTTTAGATTTATAGGGCAGCTCTACTCACCAAGGGTTCAGCCATCACAACTTCAATTTTCTTTTCAGCTTGAACAGCAAATTCTGCAAAGAGGCTCTTGATGACATATTCACCAGGCTTGACATCTGGGTCAATTGTAATGTTTGACATGATGATATTCTTTCTTCCCCAAGTGGAATGAAAGTTAGAAGCAGCACAGTACTTATTCACTTTGCTGACCGTTGCTGAAGCTAAAAGTAAAAGACAAGATCTTTCTGTAAAAATCGGCTCAACAAGACCTACTAAATGAATAACAGCCTTATTCAATGCCATTCCACCCAAACCAGTATTCAGTCTCCCAATTTCCATGTACCATCTCCATTTTTCTCTATGACACTCTCCACCTTCTAACGCACTACCCAACATCACTGTACTGCAGTTACATGTGATGTTCATGGTGTGCTGTTTCTCTCTCCACCTTTTCAACATGAATCCCATAAAGAGAGCTATTTCATCTTGGGTTTTTTTTTTTTTCCCTCCTGGATGAATCCCAAGTTCCTGGAATAATGTCTAACATGAATTAGGTACAAATAAACATTCACTGAATGAATGAATGATTCAGAGGATCAGGTGCAGTAAAGAAACTAAAACATGAACAAATCAAACAATAACAGCAAAAGATCTGGAGGATGTGCTCAGGAAAGACCTCATTGAATAGCTAAATTAAATTCAGACTAAGTGATGAAAAAGACAGCAAGGTTAAGGAGTAGAAAAATTGAGTATGCAACCTGAAAAACAAAAGGGCCAGTGCGATGGGCAGTCAAGGCCAGAAGCAGGGATGGAGGGTGATGAGAGATGAGGGAGAGTCAGGAATCAGGGAACAAATCACACTGGACGTCTTAGGACTTTGTAAGGAAATTCGGTTTTATCACAAATGCAACTACAATTCAATAAGATATTAATGTGATGAGAGATGTGACAGGACTTCTCTTCATAAAAATCATTCTGGAGAAAAGGTTGTAACAGGGCCAATGTAGATTCAGCAAGGCCGAAATCTGGGCAAGAAGATCATAGCTGCAGCTCAGAGAATAGCAAAGAAGAGACAAAAAGAGATATTTTATTTGTTCCCAGATGAGCTACTATGGGGAGGGAAAGAAGGGTGATAAGACACTCAGAGGGGAATGACACAGTCTGGCAAACAGTAAATTGCAACAGGCTTGGCACCAAAAGCACACACCGCCACGTACTGTACACCTGTTCTCTTCTCTGGACTGTCACGGCAGCGCACCTGCCTCCCCACCCGTAACCAATGCACTGGCCTCCATCTTCTACCCTTTGTGCAAAACTCAGAGCTTCCTCCCACTTCTTACTTCATCTGAGGCCATCTCCTGTGTCCTAGAACATTCCTGCACAATCTCAAGTTTGTATTTCTCTACCGTAACCTTCTCCAGACCTGGCCTTGTATGCTGCCTTGTAAACGCCTACATTTCTTGACACAGGAAGCAGACCATGATTCGAACACTGAATTTCTGTGTATTTACTGATAACTATGGGAAAATAAATTTGCCTTAAACACAAACTCAGGACCTACAAGTAATTGTTCTGTCAAATTAAAAAAACTTTATTCTTCCTAATAATGTGTCACCACACATAACTTTTAAAAAATGAGCTAAGAAATACTGCAGGCTGTTAATAATATGCTTCATAGCACACCAACTTAAAATATATTAGACTCTGACTAAAATTATGTAATAAGAACAATTCTAAACAAAAATTCACAGTTCTTTGAACACAGTGCACATTATTTTAAACAATAACTTGCTTGTTAATGTCCTTTCCTGACTCAACATTGTGTATTATTAAGAAGGGAATCTGTTAACAAATGACAATGTAGAAAAGGAAATTTTGAATAAAAAATTATGTCGGATTATTAAGAGTGTGGTAACTTGACATAAACTAGAAAATTCAAATATATTTCATTTACTTAAGTACATTAAGTCCACAATTAAGTTTCTTATGAGCATAACAAAATTTCTCTGGTTTTATCTTTATTTTATTTCTTTTAAAGATTTATTTATTTTTATTGAAAAGGCAGATATACAGAGAGGAAGAGAGACAGAGAAGATTTTCCATCCGATGGTTCACTCCCCGAGAGAGCGCAACAGCTGGAGCGGATCCAATCCAAAGCCAGGAGGAGCTATGAAGAGCCAGGAACTTCTTCCGGGTCTCCCACGTCGGTGCAGGGTCCCAAAGTTTTGGCCGGCCTCGACTGCTTTCCCAGGCCACAGGCAGGGAGCTGGATGGGAAGTGGAGCTGCTGGGATTAGCACCGACGCCCATATGGGATCCCTGCGTGTTCAAGGCGAGGACTTTAACCACTATGCTCTAGCGCCAGGCCCTCCAGTTTTATCTTTATAGTAAACTCAACTCAAAACAAGCCTTTATAGATATAACTATTTAAATGCTCACTTTTGGTGACATGAACACTGTTTAAATGACACCTGAGCTTTAAATATGTTTTTTAAAAAGAAAGAATATAAGCTAAAATGATTTCTCAGTTAAACTTAATTCTACTGTCTTCCCTACTCCTTAAACAATAAGCACCAACATAACTAGGTATTACATTGCATAGTTTAAGAACCTTCCAATAAAGTTTAATCTTCAGAAAATTTTTATTTCTACCATTTTCAAAAATAAAAATACTCCTAGCTTAAAAACATAAAGCCGTACAAGAAAGCCTAAGAGGGCATGCAGTGTGGAGGCTTCTCCCGCCTGGTCCTACGACGCCGGTTCTAATCCCGGCAGCCCCCCTTCCCTTCCAGCTCCCTGCCTGTGGCCCGGGAAAGCAGTCGAGGATGGCCCAAAGCTTTGGGACCCTGCACCCGCGTGGGAGACCCGGAAGAGGCTCCTGGCTTCGGATCGGCATAGCATCGACTGCTGTGTTCACTTGGGGAGTGAATCATCGGACGGAAGATCTTCCTCTCTGTCTCTCCTCTCTGTATATCCGCCTTTCCAATAAAAAAAAAAATAAATAAATAAATCTTAAAAAAAAAAAAAAAGAAGAAGACATGAGCGGTGGACGGGCCTCAAGCGAAAACATAGTGTTGTCTCCAACCTTTCTTTAACCCTGATACATAATGACTTGTACCGGACATTTTCCAATATGAAAAAATTGCAAAGGGAACCATAATGAAAGATAAAAAGACATAAGTAAGAATAAAAGGAAGCCTACATTTTGTTTTTGGATAAAGACAATGCACAAAGCTGAACAAGGCAATACAAAACAAGCAGTTATTTGGTACTGTAATTAAAGCAAGCATCACTATTGACCACGGAAGAGCAGATGAGTTCATCTGAAGATGAAAGTATTTTGATAAATTCAAGTGCTTTGAATGTGGGGAAAGTTGACACTGAAAAAGTTATGCATGTCCAAAAATATGCTTAGAGAACATGAATCTCCAAAGAGGAAAAAAGAAATAAAGAAAAAAAGCAAACTACTGAACGAGAACAAGAAATCGAGGAGGTGGAAGAAAGCAAAGATGCAGGGAAAGACCCTGCCTGGACAGCCTCAGCCCGGTTATCACCTTCCAGAAAGCAAAAACTGAAGAACAAAACAGATGGAAGCCAGTTCAGGGGATCCCTCAATGTCAGATCACTCGAGACACGCGAGGATAAAGCACGTATTTCAGTGACTAGAACGAACACAGCGACTGAAAAGATATTTAGAGTGTGCATGTCCTAAAACAAAAACACCTTGGCACAGAGCATTGAGCAGATTCAACATCAAATGGTATGTGACTAGCAGACAGTTCATTGGGACTTTTAAAATACATATAAAGTATCATGCCCCTATCTTGCTTTAGCAAAGTACAGTTTGGGTATCCATACTTTGAAATCTTATATACCACAAAGTCTGGCAGATTTTCCCGGCTAACACAAATATCTGAAATAGAACATTCCACACCATGGGGTTCTTAGATGGCAGTGATATCACATGTCCCCTGCAGTTACCTTCAGGCACAAAGTCATGCTTAGCCCACGAAAGCTCATTATGTTCATACAACCACTCCAAAACCCAGAAACTTGGAGCCCAAAGTATGTCCAGTCCCAAATATCGCAGATAGGAGATACACAATCTATACATCAGAATTTGCTAGTAATAATCTTGAAAAGAACTAATTTTAATAAAAATTAAGCAGTTCCCATTCAACCCAAGGAAAAAATCTTACAAAATCATTTGAGATGTTCATTATAAAATTTCATTCTTGTCTGATTGTTCACATGGCTTTTAAAGCTTAATCTTCAAAACAAATACTTCATAAAATGTTAATAAACTATTTAAAAGAACTGTCTTTTTAAAAACTTCACAAGAAAAATATTTTTGATTCAATTGATTTCCATTATATTTCTTGTGGAGTACTTGGTAAATAAATTCCAGTTGAACTGTTTCATATGAAAAGATAAACAATGACTGAAGGGCCTGGCACAGCAGCCAAATAGCTAAAGTCTTTGCCTTGCATGTGCCAGGATCACAGATGGGCACAGGTTCATATCTCAGCTGCTCCACTTCCCATCCAGCTCCCTGCTTGTGGCCTGGGAAACCAAAGGGAGCTGTCCCAAAGCCTTGGGACCCTGCACCTGTATGGGAGACCCAGAAGAAGCTCCTGGCTCCTGGCTTTGGAATGGCTCAGCTCCTGCCATAGTGACTACTTGGGGAGTGAACCAGCAGATGAAAGATTTTTCTCTGTCTCTCCTTCACTCTGTGAATCTGACTTTCCAATAAAAAATACATCATATATATATACATATATATATATACATATATATATCCACAGATTAAATATTTATCCCAATCAAAATACCAATAACATTTTTCTCAGAAATGGAAAAGATACAAAAGTTCATCTGGAAACATAGTAGACCACTAATACCCAAAGCTATCCTGAAGAATGAAAACCAAGCTGGAGGAATCAGAATTCTAGACCTCAAGACACTACAGTGTCATCAAAACAGTCTGCTACTGGTACAGAAAGAGATTAATGGAACAGAACAGAAATCCCAGAAGGCTGCCCACGCATGTACAGTCAACTAATCTTCAACAAAACTGAAAATAATCCAGGTGTAAAGTCTGGTCTCTTCAACAAATCTGTAGAGACAATTGCATAGCAGCCTGCAGAGGTAAGAAGACACCCATTTGTTACCTTATGTTACCTAATACAAAAATCAACTCTAAATGGATCATGGACCTAAATCTGCACTGAGGAGCCGTCAAGCTATTAGAGAAAAATGTAGGAAACACTCTTCAAGATAGGGATGGGGGAAAACTTTTTAGAAAAGCAACTAGACACCAGGTAGTCAAAACCAAAATAAACAAATGGGACTTTATCAGGTTAAAAAGCTTCTGTATAGCAAAGGAAATGATCAACAAAAAAGCACAAAGAAATGGGAGGAAATCTTTGCCTACTATACAACCAAGAGGGGACTGATATCCAAGATTTACAAAAAGCTTTAGAAATTCAACTATAGTGAAACAACTATGTAAAGAAATAGCTGAAAGAAATGAACAGACATTTTGCAAAAGAACAAATTCAAATGGATAACAGACATTTGAAAAAATTCGCAGGCTCCTTAGCTATCAGGGAATTACAAATGAAAGCCACATTGAGGTTCCACGAAACTCCAGTGAGATTGACCTACATTCAGAACTCCACCAGCAATACCTGTTGGGAGGGAGAAAGGTACCCTCCTTCACTGTTAGGAGTGTATGCTAGTACAACCACTCTGGAAGTCAGTATGGAAAGTGCAAAGAGAACTGAAAATTGACCTGCCATGTGACCCAGCTTTCCCACTTTTGGAAATTTATTCAAAGGAAATGAGATCTACATATGAGAAAAGGGGATTTATACTCCTATATTCTCAGCAGCACAATCTACAATAGCAAAGACATGGAAACAACCAACAGGCCTGTTAAAAGAGGAATGAATCAAGAAATTGTGGTACATCTACTCCATGGACTACTACTCAGCCATTAAAATTAATGAAGCACTACCATCTGCAACAAAATAGTCCCAACTTGAGACCATTATTCTCAGCTTTTTTGTTCTGCTTCTAATGTGTTCTAATACACAGTACAGCAAACAGTAACATCCTTCACAAACACAGTAGTTCTTAACAATCATAGTATTAAAACAATCCTACACTTAAATGTTTTTGGTGTTTGGGGTTGTTGGGAGTTTTGGGACATTGTTGAGAGTGCCCATTGTGGTACAGCACATTAAGGCACCACTTGGAAAGTTGGCCTCCTATGTCGGAGTAAGTGGCTAAGTCCTAGGTACTCCCTAATACAGAAGCAGCTGCCCACCAAGTCTCCTGGGAGGCCGAAGACAGTAACCTCAGTATCTAATTCTTGCTAGACACGTAGGAAACCCAGATGGAGTTATGAACTCCTGGTTCTTGGCTCCTGGCTCTGGCCTGGCTAATCCCTGGTTGTTGCAAGCATTTGGTGAGTGAGCCAGCAGATGAAAGATCTGTTTCTTCCTTTCTGAAACTCTACCAAGTAAATTAAATATTTTATTTAAAAAAAAAAAGAGCAGGTGAAGAAATAGCATTACATTCTAAGAATTTGCTAGAAACTTTTTTTTAATTTTTAAAAAGGACAAAACATAAAGAATAACAAAGGTTTGGTGATGTCTGTGTAAACTGCCTCTACCTCCTCACCCCCAAGAAGAGGTCTTCAGGGATAAACACTATCAATCTATGGTCACAAACACATACATGTAGGCGAACTATATGCATATACTTACATAACACAGAAACGGAATACCATACAATCCCTTGCTCTTACAAAAATTACCACTTTTTCAGGTAACAAAATTTTTATATATATATAATTTTATTTGAGGATGTTTGCATAGTTGATTAAGGTGGAAAGGGTCAAGGACCAAGGGAAAATGGGTGAGATCACTGTTTCCAAATATTCTTTCTCTTCTTCCTATGTCTAGGGGAAGGGGGAGTTACGAAGGGAATCCACACCCAGCTTACCAACTGCCTCAGTATCCGGGGATGGGGAATGGCCACCAGAAATCATCCCAAAGTCCCTGATGTGGAGCATGCTCTGAGGATTCTGCTCTAGTGGTTCTGATAATTCTGAAATGCATTTATTCTGTCCTCCTTCCTCTGCATAATACCAGATATGCTCTGCAAGCCACAACGGACTGCCATATCCTCCATGTGCATCTGGGCATGCTGTTCACTGCTTCTCTTAACCCACTGAGGGGACTCAACTCTGACACATTATACTCCAAGGTCAGATCACAGATCCTGCAATTCTCCCCATGTTTGGAGTCCTTAGTCCATTAATTCAGTTAGGGGGTTCCCCAAAGAAACCTTGTTTGAAATTATCCTAGACATCACTTGTATGTGCTTGTCAGTATGGGGTATGGCTCTGTCCATCACCCACACCAGCCTATGCACATACTGGTAGTTGCAATTGCTAGGTCAGTTCTATCTGCAGGCATGCTGCAGCCCAGCCCAATCCTGTCCACCACACAGTCAGCCCTCACATATACCAGCAGGAACCTAGTCAGGAGCCTAGTCAGAATGACCCCCCCGATATCTCCCTCCAGGCCCAATCCCAGCCCTAGTTCCTGTGCATGCCAGTATGCGCAGCAGGCTGGTCCAGTCTGTCCCACATCCCATTCAGCTCTCATACATGTCAATGGGCACTGAAGCCTAGCTCAACCTAACCAACCCCACTATCTAACCGAAACTCATGCCAGTAGGTGCCACCGCCTATCTACCCTGGCCTTCCCCCAGTCCTGGTTCTCATTTTCATCAGTGGGAACTGTAATGTATCAGAGAGGTTTCCACTGTTTCCCTACTGGGCCCACTCCCAGTGCTGGACCTTGTACTCTCCAAGTAGTTACAGTCTAGCTTGACAGGATTTGTCCCTGGTCCCAGCACATCCAGCTGATGCTGCAGGAAAGCACACTCAGGCTCATGCAAGCACCACTGGATACAGTCAGTTAGTCCAGCTTGTCTGTTCACCAACCCAGCTCACATTCAGGTCAATAGGCGTTGTGGTCTTACCCTGCCTTGTCAGTCCCCTGGTCTCAGCATTCATGTTCACCCTACCCCTTTTCCTGATCAATTCACAGTCCCTATGCCTGGGAGAACATGGGCTCTCCAGCCCAGTCTTGTGTAGCCCAATCTTCCAGTGGGTTAGTATGCTGGTCCATACCTCTGTCTACCCATGAGGGTCCCAAGCTCCTGGCACATGTGGTGCCCTGGCACCCTACTCGTCCACACACCCAAAACCCAGGCCCAATCAAAGTTCCCCCAAGTCTGGTGTACCCACAGGAGGCCAGCACGCTATCCCAGGTCTCTCCCCTCCCCTTCCCCATCCCTGGCCAAGAACAAGGACATGCGGAAATCCCCACACTCACTCTACGTACTTGGGTATGAGCTCCCAGGTCCCCACGGTTTCCACTGGCCCACTCCATAAGCCACAAACAAAACTGGTGACCAACTAAGAGAAGGGATGTAAAGCTAAATGACCGTAGAACAAGATCAAAAGTCAAAAATAATCCTGGATTCTAAAAGCCAATGCTAAATTCTAAGTTTAAAAACATGCCTACTAAATCTATTTTAAGGATTCATGTAAACTTACTCTAAAGTTTATGCAGAAAAGCAAAAAATCCTGAATGGACAACACTACAGTACAGTAGAAGAACAATGCCAAAGGACTGGCACTCCCTCACTTCAAGACTTACTAAAAAGCTACAGTAATCAAGACAACATTACTGGCAAAAGAACAAATAAATCAACAGAAGAGAACAGAGAACACAGAAATAGACCCACACAAAGTCAACTGATCTTTGACAGACAGTACAGGAAATGAAACAAACGGCGCTAAAACCAATAGATATCCACATAGTAAAAAGAAAGAAAAGGAAAGGACAGGGAAAGAAAGATCTAGGGGCCCAGCATCGTGGCCTGTGGGGGGGCAGATTCAAATGATGGATGCTCCAATTTCAATCCAGCTCCCTGCTAATAAGCTTAGGAAACAGCAGAAGATGGCCCAGTGCTTGATGCCCTGTACCACATGGGAGACCTAGAAGAAGCTCCAGGCTCCTGGCCTCAGCCTGGCCAAGCTCTGGCTGTTGAGACCATTTGGGGAGTGAACCAGAAGATGGAAGATTTTTTTTTAATTTGTTTATTTTTATTGTAAAGTCAGATATATAGAGAGGAGGAGAGACAGAAAGGGAGATCTTCCATCCTATGATTCACTACCCAAATGACCACAACGGCTGGAGTACGCCAATCCAAAGCCAGGAGCCTGGAGCCTACTCTGGGTCTCCCACATGGGTGCAGGGTCCCAAGGCTTTGGGCTGTCCTTGACTGCTTTCCCAGGCCATAATCAGGGAGCTGGACGGAAGTGAGGCTGCTGGCATTAGAATCAGCAGCCACATGGGATCCTGGCATGTGCAAGGTGAGGATTCAGGCACTATGCTACCATGCCAGACCCCAAGAAGAAAGACCTTTGTCTTTCCTTCTTTTCATAACTCTGCATTTAAAATAAATAAATAGTAAAGAAAATCTAGACACAGAACTTTTAAATTTCACAAAAATTAACTGAACACGGATCACAGACATAAGTGTATAGTGCAAACATAAAACTCCTACAAGGTGAAAACCTAGGTGATTGAGTTTCATGAGGACTTTTTAAATAAACATTAAAATCATGATTCATAGAAGAAAAAAATTTGCCAAGCTGAACTTTATTAAAACAACATGTTTACCTCTGGAAAAGATGAATTAAGAAATGAAAGCCAATGCCAATGTTGTAGTAGAGCAGGTTAAAGTTACTGCCTTCAACATTTGCGTGGAATATGAGCATCTCAAGCAGGGGTTGAAGACCTGGCGGTCCTACTTCTGATTCAGTTGTGTGTTTATGTGTGTGGGAAAGCAACTGAAGACTGCATTAGCACAGGGACTTGTGCCACCAATGTGGGAGACCCAAATGGAATTTCAGACTCTTAGGTTTAGCCTGGCCTAGCCCTAGCTGTTGCAGCCATTTGGGGAGTGTACAAAGATCTCTCTCTGTGTCTCTGAAGTTGTGTTTTCCAAATTAACAGCTATTTTGAGAAAAACAGGAGTGAGCAAGAAAGAGAATGAGAACGACAGACAAGCCCAAGGCTGAGAAAAAAATTATTTGTAAAGAATTTCTGATCATTTATTCTTTGTTATATTTCTGATAATCAACTAGTAATGAAAAACACATACAGAATTTGTAAATGAATCCATTAATAACCCAAATCTGAACAGTCGACACAAGATCTGAACAGACAGATCACCAAAGACATAGAGACAGCAGGCAAACACTCAATGACACTTATCTTCAGGAAATTGTAAATTACAAAGAGACACATTGCGCATCTATTTGTGTTATGAAGTCCAAAGCAATCAAATCCTGATGAATACAAAGACAGGAATGCTCAGTCATCACTCATACAATCACTTCAGGAGATAAGTGAGCGGCTTTTCTTTCAATTATAAACATACTCTTACCATATAATCCAGCAATTCTGTTCCTTGATATTCACTAAAGGAGTTGAACTGTGTGTCTATACCCAAGCCTGCAAAAGGACATTCTTGACAGCCAAAACAATTCAGCAACCAGGATGTCATTCAGTAGACGAATGGATAAACTGTGATTTTTCCTGACAAGGGCATATTACACAGTACTAAAAAGAAATGTTTGTATCAATACAGGAAAAGTCCCAGAGGAACCTTAAATACATATTATTAAATAAGAGAAGCCAGTGTGCAGGAGCTACACACACACAATACATAAATGGGTATGTGTGATCCACCTTTTTGACATGAGATTCCAGGAAAGAAAAAAACCATAGAAATAATCAAAAGATGGATGGTTGTCAGCTTAGGGGGAGAAGGAATGAAGAGAGGGAACACAGGGGGTTTTTCTCTATTGTAAGTATAGGTATTTGTATTTGTATTGTAAGTATAGGTCATTCCTCACTTACCAAAATCTTCAGAGCATACAGCAGTTTGCTCTGATGTAAACTACACACTATATTTAATAATGCATTAAACTTGTTTTATCAATGGCAGCAAAGGTACTATTCTAAGACTATGGGAAGCACAGGAGAGGGGAGCTGTTACAAAGGAGCTCTCTATACTTTCTATCCAGATTGTCTGTAAATTTGAAACTGTTCTAAACATAGAGGATTAATTTTTAAAGGAAAACATTACCAAGCCCGCCATATCTCTATCAGCCAGAACTCAAAGTGCCTGAGAATGGTCAAACAATAGCTCAAGCTGAATTTCAAGACAATCATATACTTGGATCAAACTCAAAGACAGGAAACGGTAAGTCAATTAAAAATAAAGTGAAAAAAAAATGGTTTATGTGGCAGACAGATTAAAAGCAGAAATAACAAAAGCAAAATCAGTATCAGGGAGTAAGAATTTCAACGTCAAAAATGGGCAAGTGGATTGGTATATGGTATATTTTACACCTAGCTAGAGGACAGGTACATATTTTAAAGGTACTCAATAGAGGCAGAAAAAATGTAAATCATAAGAATGTTGTACGTATTGAGTGGTACAATTTAAAGGCATCATTGATGGCTTTGATATAGACACACTGCTTCCCAAGAACAGAAAATAAGCTGTACATAAATATACATTATTTACAGCATAATATACATTATTTCTGATGGAAATGAAACATTATTTAATATACAAAAGGACTTTCTAAAGTATCTTACTTTATTCTAACAAACTGCTAGATTTGCATGGTGATAGCTTCCTGGCCTTTTGCTTAAGATCCAAGAGCATTTACGAGGTGAGGCCTACTGGGAAATCCCTGTTCCCAAAGGGAGTATCAGTCTCCATCAGAGAGAGCTTAGCCCCACCCAATGTCCCTAGCCTCCTGTGAGCTCCTGGCTCCATGAGTTTTCCCTAAGCCCACTCCAGACCCTGCATCATGCTGCTGGGAATCTCAGCCTCCAAAACTGTGAGCTAGGTAGATCTCTCTTCCTTTGTAAACAGTTTGCCTAGAGATTTCAGTCTTCAACCCTATTCTAATGTCAAGTAATCTGGTAAATACTTTCACAATGGCTGATTTCAAGCCAACAATGGTTTAACCACCAGTAAAACTTTACAACAGGTAAAATGGTGGGAACATGATCCAGAACATCACTCCTAGTTATAATCCATTTATGATAAGGAAAATGACTCCAAATTAAAGTCACATGTCACATGGGAGTGGTGAAGTTGAGATGTGAACTGAAGTCTGGTTTCTAAGAACCAGAAAGCTTTACTTTCTCCAGTACTGTCAAATTGAGATATATTCGTTCTTCCTTTAAAGGCACAGATTTTTAAAGAATATTCATCTGTTTTTATTCACTGTAAAGGTAGAGCGATCAGGAGAGAGAAAGATCTTCCATCCACTGGTTCATTCTGCAAAAGCTCTTAACAGCCAGAGTCCTGTCAGGCTGAGACCAAGAGCCAGAACTCCACCCAGGTCTCTCACGTGGGTGGAAGGAACCCAAGTACTTGAGTTATAATCCTCTGCCCCCCAGGCTGAACGTTGCAAGGAAGCAGAATCAGAAGGAGAAATGAGACTCAAAACAAGCTCTCTAATACATTATGTGGGCATTTCTAGTAGCAGCTTAACCTGCTGGGTCACAATGCCCACTCACCCCAAAAGTTCAGGTTGTTAACATACTATCTGCTTAGAATAATTATTCACCAAGTCAAATATTTTGGCTACATGTCTTTAATTAATTTGCATAAGGAGCTATTTAAAACCTTCCCCACTTTGATTAGACATACATTTACATTTGTATTCTCTTTTCTAGCTGGCTTGATTTATTCAATTTGAATGTTTCATCTATCTAGACCTTATTTGGGACACATCTGCCTTCATTTTACTGGAATATTGTCACTGATTTTTCTATCATAAACCTAAAGCCAGACTCAAATATGCTTTCTAATATTTCTATTCTACTCCTTAATGTTTCTGTGTTAACACCGTACATTTAACTATAGCAGTTTGATAACAGGGTTTATTATTGGTTGGCATTAACATTCCTGCTTTCTTATCAGCTTTAGCTTTTGTCACTCACAGATCCAAGCCCACACATCTATTCACTAATGCATACCTTCATCAATTAATTTAAAGAAAACTGGCATTTTTATGATACTAAAACTCTTTCTGGAAACATTTTCTTTCTTAATTTGTCTTCTTCTATGTACTCACAGAAAAACATATCTCCTCCGGAATAGATAGCACAGTGTATTTAGTTAAGCCTTCCTTTTGGACACCCGCTCAAGTCCTGGCTGTTCCACTTGTGATCCAGTTCCCTGCTAATTCTCTGGGAAAGCAGTGTAAGATGGTCTAAGTCCTTGAGCCCATGAACCCGCATTGGGAGACCCAGAAGAAGCTCATGGCTGCTGCCTTTGGAAAGCCCAGCTCCAACCACTAATGCCATCTGGGGAGTGAACCAGTGGGTGGAAGATTTCCATCTCTCCCTCTCTCCGTAAATCTGCCTTTCAAATAAAAATACATAAGTATTTTTAAGTATTTTTTCCTTCAAAGACACTAATATCATTCTTACTAATTTTATTGCTAAATTCCTTGTTCCTCTTCTATGTGACTGGAATTATTTTCCCTCACTATCCAGTCTAACAGTTTTGCTTCTGGTTCAATTTCAATGGATAGAAAAATGAGACTTTCACTTGTTCCTCAGACAGCTGTTCCTAAAATGTTTATTTGTCCTAATATGAACTATTCTCACTAAAAACAGTTTCTAAGCATAGAAGTCCTATGACACCTCTGGCACATGCCCAGTGCTTTTCACTTTAAGTCTACTACAGAAATATCACTTATTATAAGGCTCAAGAAAAATGACCTATCATCTAAATAATCCATTATTCGCTCAGCTAGAGTCTCCCTGAGGCTATCATTTTCTTGTACCCTTGCTAACCTTTGGAAACTCAGCTAAGAAACTACCCCAGAAACCTAAGAGATAATGTGTTATTTTCAAAATGTGCGTGGATCCAAGAGTCAGGAGACAAGGTCCCTAGACGTGATTTGGCTACTTACTATCATTATAATCTTGTTGGAATTATGTAACCTCTTATGCTTTTCAGCTAGCAGATGAATACACTGAGTTATATCTCAATCACAGGTGTGTGAGAAGCAACATTCAAAGCTCTTTTCTTTTGTACTCCACTCTTGCCACCTTTAAAAAGATTCATTGCTACTGAAACAGCTTTTGTGGCAGATTTTTCTCCTCTAGCCAGACTTGAGCCTGGGTGTCAGCACAGGACAGCCCTCCGGCAGGAACTCACCAGCAAATCTGCAAGATGCTGGCAACTGCCTGTGGGCATGCAACCATATTCTTTTAAAAAGCTGAGTAGAGTCTCTGCATGTGGCTGGTGTCATCTCTGAGATGATGGAAGAAAGAGAGGAGTGCAGTGGCTTCATCTCAGTATCTTAACAGGATGCCAGCAAATAGGCACAAACAGATAAACGCTGCTTTCTCTTCCAGCATTCTTGGGATTTCTCTTTAAAATACTAGAGTTGTCCCACCCACACTTAATTAGCACACAAAGAAACTGTTAAGAGCATCATTAACAATGTAGCACAACTCACAGAAAGATGTATTCATATCTGGAAGAGTCTATGTTCATAAAAGTAATACAAAATAGAACAATTCCAACTAAATTTTTGATAAAGCATTATGTGGGCTGTGTTGGATAAAACTATATTCAAGTACACATAGATGAATAAATACCCAAAAAAGACTAAAAAGAAGGTCTTCCTCTGTCTCTCCTCCTCTCTGTATATGACTTTTCAATAAAAACAAAATAAACCTTTATTTTTTTTTAAAAAAAGGATCCATTTAGTAACATTGAAACATGTTTCATTTAGAGAAAAATAAATATTCAAAAACCAAAAGTTCACACGGATACAACGTTGGGAATGAGGTTTTTATAGGTCTTAGCACATTAGGAGTCACTATGCATCATCTCGAGGATAAGTAACCCTTAACCCAGACAGAAAATCCAAACTACCTTAAAAAAATCTATATAAATACATTTGACAAAATATAACTTTTTAAAATGTTCAGGGTGACTGAAACTATAGATTAAGTGGCCCAAATCGGGAAAATACTAAATATTTTTCTGGCTCTTATAAAGTTACAACAAAAACACAAAGAAAACTGACAAAAAATCAACTTACATAAGAGGTGATCTACAAACCCAATAAGCATATGAAAAACACTATACAGAATTTAGACTTGTATTATGTAGAAAATGTAAACTAAGCTAGCCATGATCTTTTTATCCAATAGACGTCAGACAGGCCAATGGTAAATTTGGTAAAAGGTATGAGTCCATCTACTGCGAATAAGGTGTGAGGAAATGGAATGCTTATCACATGACCAACAAAATACGATGCCAAGCAAAGCACAGTCCAAAGAGATGTTCTGAACAAAAGGAGGAGTACTCTGGCTGCTAGAGAAGAGCATAAATTTTGCTGATTTTCAGGCTTGCACTGTACCCTTCTGTCTATAATTTAGCTTTGTCTGAGCCTACCCCAGTGGAGAAGAATAGTCTGCCAGCTCTAGCATTAACGTCCACTTGGCATATTTCTCATTGTAAATTAGTAAATTGGCACACTTGTAAAGCCTTGTCTGTCATTTTATTATGAGTTCACCCCATGAAAAAGATTTCATATGCCCTCTTGACACTCTAACAAAGCCAAGTTTTCTGACATCCTGAAGACTTAGACATCACCTGGCAATATCCTAAATCAGAATAAAAAGTTTTGGAGGGGATCCAGGTATCCTAATATTTTTGAAAGCCTCCCAAGGTGATTCCATTATGCAGCCATGGTTGGGAACTACCGCCTTACACTACTCTTCTAAAGTGGAATAGCTGACACTACACAACAATAGTATTTAAAATTAATTTTGATAATTAAAAAGTTTTAAAAGCACCATGATCAAGGAAACCTACTCACACAAAATATGCACCAAGCAGTTCAGAGAAATTCAAATACATGCATATTCAGGGCAAAGGTCCAACAAGCAAAGTGCAAGATCAATGAGACAAGTCAAAACTCTAATTTAGAACAATGCTTTTGTTTATCAAAAAGGCCAGGGGTGGAGAAAATGTTCCTGTTTGCTGATTCATTCTCCAAAATTCCATAATGGCTGGACCTGGACCAGGTGTGAACTCAGTTGGGCTACAGCCAGGAGTGCGGTTCAGGTTTCCCACATGGGCAGCAGGTACCCAGTTACCACTGCTGCCTCCAAGGAAGCTGGAGTCAGACAGTCACTGAGTAATCCAGGCACAGCACCAAGGGTGGGGGGTGGGCTTGGTAACAGCCCACACAAACACCTGCCCCCAAAATCTAATCTTAACAGTACTCGAATATGTATGATGCTCCCAATTCATACTGGAAGTCTTGGCAAATCCATTTTTCTTTCAGGGTTTCAATAAACTCACAATACTCATTTTATACATCTCAAATCACTTACCGTGGTGCCATATCCACACTCTACCTTCATTATCTATGATCTCAAAGGGCAAAATCCCATTGATACACAGTTATGAATCATTATTTCTTTACTCAGCTTTTCTATTTCTAGGTTAGTCATCAAACCATATCATTACTTAAAGTAATCCTTTTTTATCTCCCTGACTTTTTAAATATGTAGATTTTTCTATGTAGATTTCCTGAAAAATCATCTTTGACATTCCCTCCTCTCATAATAGGTGAGATTAAACCCTACCTCACCTCCCCAGAGCAGCCAAAGTGATGTTTCTAATCCAATCATACTAGACCCCATACATAAAACCATGGCAATACAGCACCTTTCAATTCTCAGTATAGAAACCATTACTAACCTTATCTTCAAGAATATTACTAAGAGGAAAAACGAGAATATTACTAAGGGCATTTTACTGTTTTTCCCCACCCCTCTCCCACCCTTTAGAAGTCTCCATATAATAAAAACAACTCACTCATGGACTGTTTTAAATAAGCTCCACATAAAATTTTGAGACAAACAAAAAAATCCAATAATTAGTGACATAAATGTTGGTTACACTGAAAATAGGCCAGATACCTGTGAAGTGTCATATTAAAAATACTAAGTAGCTGGTAAAGAGGAGTAATCAGAAGTTGGCTGCAGCCCCAGCTGTAAGCAACTGCCTAGGCTGCCTTTCACCTAGGCAAGAGTTACACTGCTGGGAGAGAAGCAGCTAACAGCTGGCAGGCATTCTGGGCCTGGTTATTGCAAGTTTGTGATAACTATACCAGTGCGCCAGGCTGGGCTGAGGAACCCATCAGCAAACGCAAGACCTGGGGCTAGGAACAGGCCTGGTAGGGGAACTCGGGGGACTCTCCTCTGGACTATAGCTCCCATGGGTGAGTGTAAAAGCCAGGGCTGTAGACGGACCAGGCTGAGCAAAGCTGCAACACCCACTGACATGTGTGTGGGCTGGATCTGGAGGGAGACCCGACTAGGTATCGCATGGGGTGGGTTAAGGCTATAGCACTCATACTCACCAGGTTTGGGAGTGTGCCAAGCTGAGATAGGCTGTAATTGCCACTGGTGAGAGCCAAAATGGGTATAGACCAGTGGAAATACGCCACAGTACCCATGTCAGGCTGGGCTGTAGTACTCACCATCACACATGAGATTGGGGTCTAGGAGCAGGCCAGGTAAGTGACCTTGGGGAACGCTCCTGCAAGGCTGAAACTCCTGCTGGTGAGTGAGAGCCACGGCTAGTACCCATTGGCCTATATGTGAGCCAGATCTGGGGGTGGGCCAAGCTGGGTCAGTCCACAGCACACACTGGAATGACCAAGAGCCAGGATGGGGCACAGGCCAGGCAGGATTGGACTGCAACACCTGAGAGTTCACATGAGAACTGGGAGTGGGCTGGGCTGAGCTGGGCTGTTTGTTGCACCTACCAGCCAGAGCAGGGACTAGGGGTGGCCTAGGTGGAGCCAGACTATAATATCTGCTGGCAAATGCTGGGACTGGGCACAGGTCATCTCAGAATGGACCAGAGCACCTGCTAAGCACATGCAAGACCCAGAACTGGGAGCAGGCTTAGGAGGGGAACTTCAGAGACTCCCTTGCTGGGCTGCTACTTAAACTGGTAAGCGAGAGAGCTGGGACTAGGGTCAGGTAAAGCTAAGTTAGGATGCTGTACCCAATGGTGCATAAGAGTCAAACTGGGTACAGCTGGGCCAGATTGCAGCTTGCAAATGATGGGACTGGGTACGAGTCATGCCATGCTGGACTATAATAATCCCTAGCAAGTATAGGATCTAGGACTGAGAGCAGGCCTGGGAGGGCAACTGTGGGCACTCCACTGGTGGGCTGCAGTTCCTGCTGGTGAGAATGACAGCCAGGGCTAGGGCAGGTTAAGCTGGTCAAGGTTGCAGTATTCATTGATATATGTGTGGGCCAGGTCTGAGAGCAGGTCAAGGTAAACTAAGCTGAAGCATCCATGGGTGTGCACGAGAGCCAGGTGGGATGCAGGACAAACAAGGCTAGACTACAGCACAGGCTGGCACACACAAAAACCAGGGCTGGGGGCAGACCTGATTGGGGGTAACCCTGCCTAGGTCACAGCACCTACTGGTACGCGTGAAGATCGAGCCTGAAACAGGCTTGGCTGAGCTAGGTCATAGTACCCTTCAGTTTGTATGAGGTATGGGGCTTGGAGCAGAACTGAACAGGCAGCTGTACCTACAAGTATGTGCATTGGCTGGGGCACATGAGTCAAGGCCAAGTTTACCCAGGAGAGGTTTTTTGGGGTACTTAACAAGTAGATGGCTGGACTCAAACCCCAGCCACAAGGAAAATCACAATATATATGGTTCAGTCTTAGAAAATACGTGTGTCAGGACTGGGTCTTCTCAGTTGCTGAAGCCTGTGCACTGGTCAGCATGCTCAGATGCACAAAGAGGACATGACAGCAAGCTTATCTGGACCAGCAGAGGACCTCAAGTGCCTCCATGGGAGGATGGATAGCAGAATGGGTTGAACCACTCTCCTAGCCAAGCAACATGTTCCTGTGCCTGTGGATGCACTGAGGAGGATTTTGGTCAGCCAACAGACCTCAGAAAGACTCTTCTCAATCCTGGTACAATGAAGCTAATGATGTCTCAGAACTATCAAAACCAATCAAGTAACTTCCTTGGAACACTATTCCCCACACTGGGGTCTCTAAGGCATCATCAAAGGATTGTCCCACATCCCAAGGTGTTGATTTAGTATGACAGCAAGGAGGGGCCCTCTCCCTTTCCCCTCTACTGCAGACACAAGAGAAAATAAACATTTGTCCCATTCACCTTCCTCCGAATCTACCCATCCCACCCTAATTGGAGACCCACATGGGCATGTATTCCTCTCAACTATATGAAAAATACTAAAAATAAAACCTAAAAAAGAAGCTAGCTGCAAATACAAGTGCTGAAATAATGCACAGGCTGAACATCAGTGCTGGTGGAGGTAATGAGAAATGCGGTAAAGGAGGCAGAAGATGGTATCTAGAGAATAGGGGAACAGACAAGAAAGCAGCACCAGGGATGTCCAGCAAAGAACATCGGCTTATTATAGCAAAGGTCTAAGCACAGAAGTATGCGCCTACAGGGAGCAAAATTTAATGAACAGAAATTTTCATTTTCTTCAAAGGGTATGTGTTTAAAAGAACTTGATTCTCTTCAAGAGGAAAGCAGGGTCCATATTTGGAGCATATAAAATACCAAAGACTTTAACAAAGCAAGGCTCAGGAAAAAACAAAACCAGTCATTGGAGATAAAGCTGTTACTCAAGAATGGTAGCGTAGACCCTGAAACTGGGAACAGAGAGCAAAATTTGTAGGCTGCTTGGGCTGACACGAGTCCACCTGGATAAGTGAACGGAGGTCTTCCGAGGCATCCCATCCCGGGATGTAGGATAAGACACAGAGCCTGATATAATACTGCATCTATAGACAACTACAACACAGGGTCAGGCTGTGACAAAGATTTATGAAACAGACTCAGAGTTTAACAGACATTACCCTGATCCTCTTGCAAATTCTCAGTCATCTTATGAATACTGTGTGTGACCAACCATATTAGCATTTCCTTTGAATCTCATTATTAAACTGCACATTATTATTCTAATATTTATCAATAAAAAATTTTAACTAAATCATGAAAAACAAATACTTATGAATCAGACAACCAGCTGTACTTCTCACAAACCTAAGATGTTCAGAACTAACAGGAAATATCTCCTTTACCAAATTAGATAAAGCTAGCATAAGAAGTTAGTTCTTTCAAGAAAGGATAGGGCCTGGCACAGTGGCCTAGTGGCTAAAGTCCTTCACTTATGCATTCTGGGATCCCATATGGGTGCCGGTTCTAATCCCGACAGCCCCACTTCCCATCCAGGTCCCTGCCTGTGGCCGGGGAAAGCAGTCATGGACAGCCCAAGGCCTTGGGAGCCTGCACCCATGTGGCAGACCTGGAAGAAGTTCCTGGCTCCTAGCTTTGGATTAGCTCGGCACCAGCCACTGCAGTCACTTGGGGAGTGAAGTATTGGACGGATGATCTTTCTCTCTGTCTCTCCTCTTTTCTGCATATCTGACTTTGCAATAAAAATTTAAAAAGTTTAAAAAAGAAAGGATAAAGTGGGCCCTGCACAGTAGTCTAGTATCTAAATTCCTTGCCTTGAACACGCCGGCATTCCATATGACTGCCAGTTCTAATCCCAGCGGTCCCGTTTCCCATCCAGTTCCCTGCTTGTAGCCTTGGGGAAGCAGTCAAGAACAGCCCAAAGCCTTGGGACTCTGCAGCTACGTGGGAGACCCAGAAAAGGCTTCTGGCCTCTGGCTTTGGATCAGCTCAGCTCCAGCCACTGTGGCCCCTTGGAGAGTGAATCAATGGACAAAAGGTCTTCCTCTCCGTCTCTCCTCCTCTCTGTATATCTGACTTTGCAATAAAAATAAATAAATATTAAAAAAACAAGAGGATAAAGCAGACCCATGTTTTCTGGGTATGGACGATTTCTGGAGCAGGATCTATAACTTACATAAATCATCTGAACTCTGAAGCCATTAAGCAGCAGTGAGGTACTTTCTTCATCTAAGTCATGTAAGACTGGCTTGATGATAACCAATATGTGATTCTTTTCCACTATGATCAACACTAACTCCCAAACACATCGTAAGAATTAACAAATAAGAACATAAATTGCCTTACACAATGCATTTCACAGAAGCAGAATTAAAAATCTTCACCTCCCATGTCTAAACCCAAGATGTATTTGTACTGTTTCTATTCCTTAAATCTCTCTGTTTTATGAATAAGATCTAGCAGTCTACAATGCCCTTTAAAAAATACCTAACCAGGCAGTAGGCAATGTTTGCTTGTTAAATAAGGACAGATTTCTTCATTTGCTCAACGTTCATTTCTCAGCTGCAACAGCAACACATGCATGCACACCTGTCAATCTCAGCCAATACCCCATGCAAGATGGAAATCAGATCAACTGTCACGTGCTGTCCTGTATTTCATCACTTGCTACCTTTATTTCAGAATTTCAGACCAAAATAAAAGATCAGGTTGTCAAGATTGTACATGGTCTTGCCGCTGCTGCCTTCCCATCCCATTCTCTCATGGTTTTCTGCTCCAAATTAGCCATATTCCCTTCAGCGTCAAAGATAGGAGATGGCTTCTGCCCACCCGCCTTTCTCCCAAACTGTTAAAAGATGTTTTTCAAAAAGTTAATGTGAATATAGAATGGAAAGATTAAGAGCATTTGGGTGCAAAAACCTTGAAATTCACATAGGTTTTTTTTCTCTAATATGCATTTTTCATGAGATTTTCAAAAATTCTTTATATGCAAAGACTTCAACATTTTTCTGCCCAAGAAAATTTATCTTTTAATTCTACCATTCCACAACTTTTTAAAAAGGATTTTTTTTATTAGAAAGGCAGCTATAGAGAGGAGGAGAGATAGATAGGAAGATCTTCCGTCCACTGATTCACTGCCCAAGTGGCCACAATGGCCAGAGCTGAGCCAATTCAAAACTAGGAGCCTGAAGCCTCTTCTGGGACTCCCACGTAGGTACAGGGTTCCAAGTCTTTGGACCATCCTCAACTGTTTTTCCAGGCCACAAGCAGGGAGCCGGATGGGAAGTTAAGCAGCCCTGACACAAACTGGCGGCCATATGGGATCCCAGCGTGTTCAAAACAAAGACTTTATCCACTAGGTTACCCTGCCAGGTCCTGTTCCAAAACTTTTTAAAGTACCCTTGAATATCTTCCCTCAAATTTGCTTACCTGTCACTTTATCATCAGGAATGCCTTAAAGTAACATACAAAAGATCAAAGATCAGAATAGGTCAGATGTGTAGGGAAGTCTTTTGGGGGCAGGGAAATTTGTATTCTTAATGCTTCTTTAGCATCAGTCCAAATTCATAAAAATAGTAAATTATCAAATTATGCATAGACTAAAATGTGATATAGACCTACAATGGTACATTATGCAGCCATGAAAAACTATGAAGCACCAATATATGTTACAATATGAATCCCAGAAATACACTGCAGAAGTCACTCACAAAATATGCCCTATTGTATGACTTCATCTATATGAAACATCCAGAACAGGGGGGGAGAAAGTGACCAAAGGTTGTTTAGTGAGTATTTCTCTGGGGGAATACTGAAAATGGTCCACAATGTGCAAAAATCACCAAGTTTCAGGTTTTCATAATTACATGAGATTTCACGTATGTGTATATAATGTCAATGCAGATGCACACACACACACACACACACAATAAATGAGACAAAAAAGACTACTTTACTAACTTTACTGTCTGTTTAATTATGTAACATTTGAGCTATCATTTGGGTTAGCATATAATCTGCTTTTAGGGTAACTGGCTATTATTCTGCCAACCCAAGAAAATTATCTCTAAGTATTTAACTATTTATAAACTTTCCATTGTGCAAAACATCCAGGTGATTCATATAAATTTAGCTTCATAACATATACTACATCTTACTCACATTTTAATTCATAAAACTATTGTTAAATAGGTCAAATTTTTTATCTGTCCCATTTCTGTGACAAAACAAAGTATTTTGAAATACTAGCTGTCATAAAATATGTAAGCTACATAAATTCTAAAAACTATTATTTAGAGGGGGTAATAAAATAAGGACAATAATTACATTTATGGTCCTAATTAACACAGAAGATAGGTAACTGGACAGGCCTGGGTACTAAATCTTACTTTTTCTTACCCACTTTAGGGAACTAAGCCAATCTTTTAAATGATAAGATCCTCACTACACAGCTGGCTTAACAGAATGTTCCTGATTCAGTGTTTAAAAGAAGTAATGCCTAAAACTGTTGGCACAAAAACAAAATCCTGAATTTAGGCCATATGAATGTCACTTCATTGTTGTTACTGAAAGAAATAAGCTCAACTCTCATCAAACTCCAGCAGCACTGCACCAACATTCTGCCAGCTAAGCAGAGCCTGAAAGCAAAGGGCCTCCAGTGACTAACACCCAAAGTAGCAGTTAACATTGATACATATCAGGTATATGACCTTATCAACAAGAAGCATTATAAGGCACAAATAATAACATATACTGCTGTCAAGTTATATTCAATGATTTAAATTTTTTTCTTTTCCTTTCCCTTCAGAAGGGGGCACACATTTGAAATATGTAACTTATAGGATGACAAAGATTGCTTTATATTTATTTAACAACAATTAGCCGGACAGGGTTTCCTCAGTTCTTCCTAACAAATGTATTAAATGGAATTTAGTTTAAAAAATTAAGTCACTAAGGTATCATTTTATGCATTCCTGCTTCAGGAATTGTTTTTCTAGGAGACATCACTAGTATGATAATACTAATAATCAAATACCTTGAGAGCTCATATCCATCTTCCTGCCTTCTTTCCTATCAGTCACTCATTACTACAAAATTGACCGCATACCTCCTGATATCTTAGGTGCCTGTGCAGCCATCACAGCTTGACTAAGGTATACAAAGAAGAAAAAGACACTTGCTCCAGAAGCTTACACAAGTGGCAGAGAAATACTCAGGGAGAGTGTTACAAGTGATAAGACACTGATGGCTTAAATGAAGTATCCACTATCTGGCTGGCTCAAAGAAGAACAGTCCTGGAAAGAGGCAGAATTCACTGTGGTGCAGAAGGAGTGAGGATAGGGTATATTCCTGGCAAACAGATCAACACAAACACAGGCACACAGTCTGCTGTTGGGATTGGTCAACGTGGCAAGAGGGGAAGACAGGCAAAATGTGTAGAGACTACATGAGAGGAAGTTTTACTCCCCGGGGGACAGAAAGCCTGGGAAGAGGCAAGATACATGAAGATCTGGTGTTTGTAAAGAAACACTGGTAATCAAGTGGAAGATGCAAGCAAGATAACAAAAAGATGCTGGGGCAATAATCCACCTGATCCTGAGGAGGGAAGCAGTGGCCATGGCAACAAAGTACAAGAGAGAAGGAGAGGCTAAGGAAGAAAGGATGCCAGGACCTGGTCAGTGACTGAAAGAGGTGCAAGTGGATGGGGAATGCCGACTGATCTCACATTTTTGCTTCAGCAACCTGCTGCCATACGCCTCACACCAGAAGCAATATCTCTTTATTCAAGGCCAAATCAATGCTCCCTCTAATGCTCCTCTAGACTGCTGCAGTTCAACTGGATTCCCTCCACGTGTGTTCCTCCCATTCTTCTCATGTGTAACAGTCACGATACATATGCAATACATCTCATTCAACTATCTAACTGCAATATTCCATGCATGTTTTCTTTCTCTAAGCTCCTTTGCAGCAATGATTATATCTCATACTTCTGTCACAGCACAGTATATGCTAATTAAATATTAGATGATTTCAAAAGCATTGGTATTATAAAAACATCCATAGGAAAGCCTCTCCTAGGATCTTAATATTTTAAATCATCCTCTCTGTAGTTCTCTTTCTCTCTACTGTACTATATCCCAATACCCACAAGGCTAAAAGAAAATTTTAAGACATGGATGCTGGTCAAATAGAAACATTCTTCCACTTCCAGAGCTAGAACAGACCCAGTTAGAATTTTACTGCACATCAAGATTAGCAACTTCTTTCCAATATTAACTTACTGATTTAGAACTGTAAAAATGCTTTCAAAATATGTACAAAATTATTCAATCACTGTATCACTAACAGCTAAACACAAAAGCTTAATAAACATCTGTTTTTGGTTCACTCTTGGACCTGGGGAATGTGATTAAATCAGGGTTGGCTGTGTAGTTGCAGAATTCAGGCAATGATATGTAGAAATATTTAAATAGCCACAAAACGAAACAACATAGTTCACAAGGTCCAATCTTTTCATAAGCTAAGCTGCTGTGATATAATGTACTAGACCTCTACAAGAACCTGTGATAGTTTCACACTCACTGTAAAATTTACTATTGTTTAAAGTGCTGAGTAAAGATAACAGGATGCAGGAGGAAGAGAAGGGGCAAAGAAATATCAAAAGCCAGTTGGTTTTAGCAGACTTATATTTAATATCACTATCTCCCATATTCTGACTATATTATAATTTCTCTAGAACTAATAAATTTAACTTTAGTAATTCTAAAGCTCCTAATATTTTAACTGTGCACACTTATTTAGAAACTTTCCTAGAAATAAGAATTTTCTGCCATTTTTGTTCAAAAACATAAACAATAGAAATTGTAAGTACGATATATTTGCCATTATACAAATCTCAAAATTATACGCAGAGTGCTTTGTTCCTCATGTCAACATTTAGTCTTTTATATTATTTGCTTACAAAACAAAACTATGCTAAATAAATATTTTTAGAGTTATCCTGAATGAAATTTAAATTTAATCTCATACTTTATTCATTAGTTTGCTCATGCATGAACAGCACAGTTGGGAGCAAGAACAACTGTGTTTGGCTCCCAGTACTTTGCCATTGTATGACCTTGGAAAAGTCACAATTTTCCATACTTCAATTTTCCTTGGGCAAAGTAAACACAATAACAAAATCTGCTTAGCCCATTATTTTTTTTTTAAGTAAACTATTTACAGTAAAAATAATTCTTTTAAGTTCTCTGACATCTTCAGAGAAAAAGAACTCTTGAAAATGACCAGGAATACTTAGACTGACAAAAATCAGTATTTCTGCTCAATCTACTTATTAGGGAACTATGTAGTGATACTTCAATGGCATTAATTCAACTGACTTGACTGAAGTTGGAGATTTTAAGTATGTTATCCTGAACATTATTTATCAGAAAATTTGTAACACTCAAAAATTATTGTAATTTCATTGTAAAAGTAGGGGAAAGTTATTATTGCTACACTAAATTGATGTCCTGTGACAGCCAATGTTGCTACGAACATTTTGTCCTAACAGGACTACGGAATCGCACTGGTATCTGCCAACCATGCAGAGAGTAGTCTATTTATCAGCTTCGTTTTATCCCTCATTTTTGACCCATGAGGAGAAAGTTAGCCAGCAAAATCCAAATGAATAAGAAAGCCAAAATTGGGGAATTTCTGTCAACAAAAATTAACTGCCAATACCACAACTGCCCAGAGTGGGCATCCTAGATATTCCCTCTTCCAGGTTACCACTCCAGAAAACCTTATTCGTGCTATTCTTAACAGCTTCTATTCTATTTGGATGTGTCCAGAAGGACGAGCATGCAAGGAATGCCAGCGACCATCATACCTCAGCATTTCTCCCATTTAGGAAACATACTTACAGCTGCTGCTCCAGGACTTTAACAAGGACTTTATGCTAATTTCAAAGAACACAGAATCCTGGAGACTCAACATCGTGCCTCAGTCGGCTGCAGGGCAGCAGCAGCAGCAGCAGCAGCAGTGGCGGCGGCAGTAGCAGCGGCAGCACTAGCAGCAACGGTTTTGTTGATGTATCTCTCCCAGCCGCTGTCCCCTCTCTCCTCACAGGCAACGGAGTTTTGGCCCACACTGCCTTGGCTTCATTACCATGCAGTCTCACAGTGACGCACAACTATAGTGGGGACGCTGCTGAATGCAGATTAACTATCCAGTTAAATCAAAGCTTACAAGTTTATTAGAAGTGCCCTAAAGGACGCCCTCACCTTTCCTCATACAGACCCACACTTGGCCCAAAATCTCTTCTCTGTTTAGGTTCCCGTTATCAGTTTAGAAAAAGCAATGTCTCCGGCTGTATTTTCGTTGTAATCGCTGCTAGTAAACTGACAAGGAAGGGTAGAAAGCCCTGTCCTTGGATGTTAACTTTTCTTCCTAGCTAAGGGCCTTACAAGTAGCATTTTTAAAAAACTATTTTGGATTTAACATTAAGGTCTGCAGACCTCTTCCTTGAATAGCTGATCAACAAAGGAAGGAAAAAAAAAAATCAATGGCCTTTATCCCGAGTGGATATCAGTTTCCTGGTGGATTTCAGCAGGGCCTTCTCCTCAAGCCCTCCACCCAGGCAGGCAGGAAGCAGTGTTTTCTCTCAGCATCCTCATGATGATGCAGAGTCCTCGGGCTCACTTACCCCACCGGAGACAACACTGGCTAGTGGGATAAAAAGATGATGTCATGTACATTGTGGCTGAGCTTCCATCAGCCTCGAAAACTGCCCAGCTCAGGACAAAGTTTCCTCTGCTGCATGCAAACTTATTCAAAAGAGACAGCTCCAGCAGAATAATGGGATTATTTTAACACACACACAGACTTCTATTCTTAATATAGCACCTAATTCCCCTAAAATCTCACAGCCAAAATGTCAGCAACTAGCAAGAAATTCTCTGGCCAAACAAAACATAAATTTATAAACCTTTATACCTCAGAAACTCTAATAAACAGGAAGCTCATACTGTGAAGAGCCAAAGAGCTCTTCCAAGCAGAATTTCATAACCCAGCCATAACAGATAACATTATGTCAATATAGGAAGAATAGTGTCTTGACCTCATATTAGTTTTGCTGTAACTTTCATGGTCAATGACACATATGTTTAGGATTATTTTTTCCAATTATGAAAATATGTTGTACTGATTCATCTGTATCATTGTATCCTTTCAGTACCACAGATGAGGAGTAATCATGGTGGTTCAAATCATTCACTAAATGAATTTATTCACAGTCAAATGCTTAGACACTGCATGAAAAGCCAAAATAACATCCCTCAGTGCCAAGCACCATACACCATGGGAAGGAGATAATTGCATTCATTAAGGCATATTCAACAGCAGCAGTGCTGGAGTGAGGACTTCATCTAAAACTATTTCCTTTTTCAGAGCAGTCCAAATATCTGCTGAAAAGCCTGGGTCATTCCTACCACTGTTCAGAAAAAAAAAAAAATCAATTCAAATCTGGATTCAAAGTCCAGCCCATACAGAGCTTGTTTGGGCACATCTTATACAAAACACCTCTAGATCATTTGACACCAGGGTTTCTAAATGGGGCCCAGCGGCATGGCCTAGTGGCTAAAGTCCTCACTTTGAACATGCCGGAATCCCATATGGGCTCCAGTTCTGATCCCAGTGGCTCCACTTCCCATCCAACTCCCTGCTTGTGTCCTGGGAAGGCAGTCAAGGACGGCCCAATGCTTTTGGATCCTGCACCTGTGTGGGAGACTAGGCAGAAGTTTCTACCTCCTGGCTTCGGATTGGCTCGGCACCGGCCGTTGCAGTGATTTGGGGAGTGAATCATCGGATGGAAGATCTTCCTCTCTATCTCCCCTCCTCCTCCTCTCTGTATATCTGACTTTGTAATAAAAATAAAATTTTAAAAATTAAATTAATTAATGGTATTCCACTATCTCCCAATACAAACTACTATATCCCATTCTTGTACATTAACAATACTTGTCAGCATGCAGAGAAGTCCAACTTTAAAAGAAAAAAATGCATTTTTTTGCTAATTCAACTATTTCCCAAAATGATCAGATAACACAATCTTTTTTTCACTTGTTAACATAGTCAAGGAATAAGCTATTTTATACCCAAGCAAACTACACTGTTAAATGTCAGTGCTCAGAAATGAACCGAGCAGTAGGCACATGCCCAGATATGTTACCATATTCATTCTGCCCTTATTCAGCTAAATTGATTAGTCTCATAAGTTTTAAAAAGTGATTCAGTAAGGAGCCAAAACTGTGACATAGTCGGTAAAACTGCCACCTGTGATGCCAGCATCCCATATCTATCTCCCTTCAGATGTCCTGGAAAAACAGTGGATGATAAACCAAGTGTATGGAACCCTATAACACACACAGGAGATCCAGACGAAGGTTCTGGCTCCTGGCTTCAGCCTGGCCTGGCCCTGGCTGTTGCAATCATCTGGGGAGGAAACCAGTGGATAGATGATTCCTCTCTCCCTCTAAGACTTCCTCTCCACCTCTTCCCACAACTCTCTGTAATTCTGACTTTCAAGTTAAATAAACCAATTCATTTCTTAAATTTGATTCTATTTCGCCGTAATGTCCCACAAACGTAACTGAAACTCATCTCTAAAAAATTTTAAACTACAGCAAATAAAATCTAATTTTTTTTTCACACAGAATATCAGAGTAAACTTTCTTAAGGAATAAGCTAAAAGGTTATTGATTTTCTTACAACCTATTGAAATGGATTTTTTTCTCCAGCTTAAGTTTTGCCTGCATGGATCTAAAAGATTAAATCAGAAACTCAAGTTTCTAGTCAATATAATCACTCTGTGTGTGCGCATGTCTACCCACCTACCATGTGGATTATATAGTTTCTTTGAGAAATAAATGCATAAATACAAAATTCAAGTTTCATTCTGGAAGCTTTATTTCACATTAGAACTTCACTGTAGACAAAGAGCAAGTGGAAATGGTACTTTCCCTTTACATATAGGCTAATTCAACAGTTCCTGGCTCCCTGAACTTTATTCTGAAATGAAAGAGCAGAACAAATAGTGTTACTATTTCAACTATGTCACAGTCATCACAGCAAAGCCTAATGGAACAGGTAGTTTCTTTTTAATCTTTCTGAAACTTTTATTATCTAAGTCACTGAAGTATTCATTAGGGAAGAAAATCAAATCTATATCCAACAATCCTTTTTTGCAGTCTGTGGAAGAGATGGACTGTATTACAATGTTTTTCTCAATCCCTCAATCATTAATCCTGTTTTAAAATTACACATGTAATGATATTGCTACCGCTCTTTAAATTCTATCCTGGATCTATCAATTAATCACAGAAACTTAGTCACAGCCTATAGCTCATTGTAAATTTGTCAAGGAACAAAAATGTTGGTGTTCCATTTTATTCTTTCCATGAATTCAGAATCCTCCAAGATGTGTCATATATCCACATATTTTGGCCTCATTACCAAAAAGGACAGCCAAAGAAATAGTGTTTCAATAGCATATTCTCTGTGAGGCAGAAAAATACAATTTAAATAATTTCCTTGGATTTTATTCCCCCTTACCTCTTAGTTTACAATTTGTTAAAGAATGCTTTTTAAAATTAGAAGGTTTGGGGATGAGGAGGTATCTCACTGTGCTATAGAGGTCTATGAACATTTCTTAAGATACTAGTATTTCACATTAGCATGCCAATTCTACTTCTGGATGCTCTGCTTAAGAAACAGCTTCCTCCTAATGCCCCTGCAAAAGCAAAGCCAAATGGTACAGTACTTAGGCCCCTGCCACCTACATGGAAGTACAGGATGCAATCCCTGGCTCCTTCCCCATCTCAGCCTGGCCTGGACTCACCTATTGTGATCACTCAGAAAGCAGACTAATGGATGTAAGACTGCTGTCTGTCAGTCTCACCCTCCTTCTGTGGCTCTGCCTTCCAAATAAATAAATGAATCCTAAAAATAAGTTTTAGAATATTTTCAAGAACTACACAATTCAGACCAATGTCCTCCTGGCGCGAGCCAGGTACTATAACAAATACTATATCTTGCTCTCAGGAAGTTAAACATAAGTCGCCTCTGTCTTTAAATCAACTCCCATTTCATCCCATGCCCTTTTAACTGATATTTTAAGGATCTACATAATTACTCGTTTCACATCTTTAACCAGAACACAGAGGTACATTTCAGTACACCAAAACCAAGTGCAATCATAGAGCCTTCTCAGAAACTCTTAGAAAATGTTGCTCTTTAGATATGAGATCTAAATAAAATGTTTCTTCATAAGCGTAATGAAGTTTGGGTTTATCTGGATGGGGTAGGAGGGGACATATAATTCATGGAAATTAAATGTTCTAGCTACATTTAAAAAAACAGAATTATTCAAATACTAACTTAGTTTTACGGCAAGACTGTCAATATATGGTTTATTTCACACACAAGAAGCTTTTCAAATACCTTCAAGCTTATTCATCTGGTATATAAAGATAGCTACCACATATGGGAAAAAATCTGGCAAGTTTTTCCCACAAAATGTCCTATCACTCCTAAAGATGTCTGCAGCTCCCACCAACTTCAGCTTCTTCAAAGAATCCTCATCTTTTCTTCAACTTACAAGAAAGATAGAAAGGTTTTGATCGAAAGAAAGATAGTCAGGCTTATAATGTAATTACCACCACTGGTGAAATACAAACATCAAAACCAAGTGTAAAAACACTTCACACTTTTGCTTGAAACCCCTTAATTATTACAAAATGCCAACAGTAACTGCATTGCTAGCTAACATTCACTTCTTGGTGTACTTTCTTCCATTTATTTTCTTTTTCCAAATTTCTAACAGTGAATATTGAATGTTTTAAAACTCACGGCAGAGCTCCTTGGAGAAATGGCTGATTCCAGAGCAGAGGCAGGAATAACCAGGATAAGCCTGGAACATCATGGACAGTCAAAAAGCAGGGGAAAATACAACAAACTTACGTAGTTTGTCAAGGGGCTTTCAACAGCCAGTGCCAGAAAAATTTGGACAACAAAATAAATACAGTTAAGGAATGCAATCCAAGGTAAAATATAAATACTTGTGAGTTCATACTGATCGCTATGGTTTGAATTTTGCCACCAAAACTCTTGTTGAAACTTAATCCCCACTGTGATGTCTTAAGAGACAAATTAATCCAATTCCAGTATTTGAAGACAGGACCTTGGGGGATAGTTAAGGTTACATCAGGTCATTGGCTGCTGAAGGAGTTCAGGCCTACACAAGCATGCTTGGTCTCACTACCATATGCTACCTTGGAAGACAGTGTCCACTAGCAAAAAAAAGACCTCACTAGCCACAGCTGCCCAATCTTGAGCTTCTCACCCTTAAGAATGGTGAGCTAAATAAAAATTTTGTTCTTCATTAATCAGCTCAATCAGTTATAGCAACAGAAAATGGACTGAAACACTGAACTGTAAAGAGTTAAATATCAGGTCTGACCTCCTCACAATGTTGGCATTTGGTGCTCTCACTCTACTTAAAAAAAAAAAAAAAAACTTTTTGGGGTGGGTCCCACCACTCCCAGAACTGATGAGAGAAGTTAACTATGCCTCAATTGTTTGCACAAATAATATGGGTTATACTGAACACCTGCTTTTCTTCTGGAAATCTAACATTTGGGTGTATGCCAGGCATGGAAATGTCTACATGGTGAGCCCCAATAAAAAATCCTGGCACAAAGTCTCTAATTAGTTCCCTGGGTTGACAACATTTTATCTATGGTATCACAGTTCACAGGAGGGGAAACAGAAAGCAGAAGAGAAAGCTCAATTTATCACAGAAAAGCCAGATAGACACTACCTCAATAAAAGTGATGTTAGCATTATCACTGAGAAGTCATGCTAATAGACCATACTCTTGATATGATGTCATGGAATTGGCACTTTACTTGTACTCTTTCTCCTAAAACCTTGCATATCAGTCTATCCATACCCAGTCTCACAGAAAACTCGGGGAAAACTAACATCCTAAAGGAGCACAGGAGACATTCAAGTTAATTGTAAAGTAACACTCTACTTTTTTTGATCTTGGATCTATAAAAACTAGGGAATCTAATGTGGGGATATGGTATAGCAGTTAAAATGCCATTTGGGAAATCCACACCCAACATTGGGCATGCCTGGATTTCAGTTCTGCTTCTACACTCAATTCCAGCTTCCTGCTAATGTGTACCCTGAGAGAAAACAAGTGATGGCTCAAGTAGCTGGGTCCCTAAAACTCATGTGGAATATCTAGATTGAGTTCAATGCTGCTAGTTTTGGACTGGAGTAGCCCCTGCTAATACACTCCTTCAAGAAGCAAGCCTGCAGATGAAAACTCTGTCCTGTCTCTCTACCACTCTAATAATAACAATAATAATAGCAAAAATCCAAATAAAGTATGATTTAAATAATGCATTATTAACTGTGAGTAACACACCACAATAATATAAAAGGTTAACAGTAGAACAAACTGACTTTGGGCTCTACATAAACTTCTTGTACTGTCTTTAAAATTTTTCTATAAATGTAAACATACTCAAAAATTAAGTTTATTTTTAAAATCCTTTCATTGCAGATTTCTGCTTGTGGTCCAGATGGATAAAGTAGAATTAGGCTCTCTTTTCCAGCACATGGGACTACAATACTGTACAAAATGTATAATCAAGGCTTCATAGATACCGGATAACAGATGAATGTGGTCCAGAGAGGTAAAAAATAAACAAGAACAATATAATTACATCAACTTTCTGCCAAAGGGCACGTTCAGGATCATAATAGAGACCATTGATCACATGAAGACCCATAAACCACAGCGGACAACTCCAGAAGAGCCACGCCTTAAAATGGAGCTAACGACTAAACTCTAGTTAAAGTGGCCTCAGAGGCTTCAAAATAATCCCCAGGACCAACCTGGATAAGGAGCAACTGCTTTCCAAAACAGAGAAAAATCTGTTAAAGAAAAATGCCACTTCAGGGCAGGTGCAGTGAGGCAGCACTTTAAGCTGCCACTTGGAACACACACATCACACATATCAGACTGCTGGGCTGAAACCCAATCACTCTGCTGCCTGCTAATGTGCCTGCAAAGGCAGCAGATAACAGCCCATGAGTCCCTGCCACACCAAGTCAGGGGAGACCAAGATGGAGTTCTCAGCTCCTGGTTTCAACCTGTCCCAATACGCTGTCATGGGCATTTAGAGAGTGAACCAATGGATGAACTAGCCCTCTTATCTGTAAAGGAAATAAATAATCTTGGGGGGAAAAATGTCACATTCACAAGTACCCAATAAATATTATCCTAGGTATCAAGAAGTGAGAAAATGTCACCCTTACAAATCAGTCAGTAAACTGAGAAATTAAAGACGATAGAAAACCAGTGGATAGGGCCCGGCGCAGTGGCGCAGTGGTTAAGGTCCTCGCCTTGCACGCCCGGGATCCCATATGGGCACCGGTTCTAGTCCCGGCAGCCCCACTTCCCTTCCAGCTCCCTGCCTGTGGCCCGGGAAAGCAGCCGAGGACGGCCCAAAGCTTTGGGAACCTGCACCCGCGTGGGAGACCCAGAAGAGGCTCCTGGCTTCAGATCGGCATAGCATCGGCCGTTGCGCTCACTTGGGGAGTGAATCATCGGACGGAAGATCTTCCTCTCTGTCTCTCTTCCTCTCTGTATATCCGCCTTTCCAGCAAAAAATAATAAAAATAAATCTTTAAAAAAAAAAAAGAAAACTAGTGGATAAGTTCACTGGAAATAAACATGACAGAAAAACAGAAAACATTTTAAAAAGACCTAACTAGAACTCTGAGAAAAAAAAAATAGGATATATAACAGTTCCCCCTTATCCACAAGAATTATGTGCGAATATCCCCAGTGGATGCCTGAAACCACAAACAGTACTGAACTCAAAATATAATCTGTTTTTCTCATACAAACATACCTACAACAAAGGATAATTTATAAATTGGGAACAGTAAGAAATAAATAACAATATACTAATATACATTATATGAACAGTCTCTCGCTCTCTCAAAAGATCTTACTGTAGTGTATGACCCTATTTATGATGATATGAGATGATCCCATGCTGATGTGAGAAGACTAAGTGAGCTGAATGACCTGGACATCATAGTAGCATTAAGCTACTATGAAAGGATTACTTGGACGCAAGCAATGCAGTACCTCAACTGACAACTGACAGTATGCCATGTGACATACACAAGGCATGTACACAGCATGGATGCACTCAGCCAAAAGGCAATTCCTGTACTGTGTGAGATGGAGGGGACAGAAAGAGGATTCATCATGATACTGAGAAAAAAAAAAAAAAACTGATGAATTATTTATTTCTGGAATTTTCCATTTAATATATTCAGACTGTGGTTGACCGTGGGTAGTAACTGAAAATGCAGAATGTGAAACTGGAGATAACAGGAGATCTTGCACTTAAAATAATAAACTTACTCAGGGACATCAACAGAAGACTGTATTCTGTAGAACAAAAGATTGCCAAATTTGGAGAAATTAATATAGAAAGTCTCCCAAGTGACACAAAGCTATCACGAAAATGTATGCAGAGCTTCAGTGATCCATAAAAAACATAACATGGGGCCCGGTGCAGTAGTCCAGTGGCTGAAGTCCTTGCTTTGAACATGCCAGTTCTAACTCCGGAGGCCCTGCTTCCCATCCATCTCCCTGTTTGTGGCCTAGGAAAGCAGTCAAGGATGGCCCAAAGCCTTGGGATCCTGCACCTACGTGGGAGATCCAGAAGAGGCTCCTGGCTCCTGGCTTCAGATCAGCTCAGCTGCCGCAGATTCAGCTGCTTCGGGAGTGAATCATCAGACAGAGGATCTTTCTCTCTGTCTTTCCTCATCTCTGTATATCTGAATTTCCAATAAAAATAAAACAAATCTTTAAAAAAATTAAAACGAAACATAACATGGTCTAACACATGTGAACCTAAAATCTCAGAAAGAGCTTTGTATTAACTACCTCCTAGCTTGGTGCACTTCTCTGAGGGGAGTTTCAAGAGAATCCTTTAATACCCACAGGTCTCCAAGAAACACTGAACTGGAAAACAGGAAGCTGGAGAAAGATTTTGAGCAGAACAAGGTCAGATGGGCCATTGGATTGATTAGGCAGAGAACAGACTAGAGGAGAACATAAAGGAAGTCAACAGAATATTTAAATTGATAAGGGCAGAGACAACGGCCAAAAATTACAATGACAGTAGCTAGGGAGGAAAAGGCAATACAGATGGGGATAAGGACATGAACTCTAATTTTTCCAAGTGGATATTTGCAAACATCTTGGGCGACTAAAAGGATAGCAAAAACTGAAGTAAATCTGAAACACTCAAAAGGCTTTAGCAGCTGGAGTAGCTGCTGATGGTCACGCCAAACAGCCAGGTATAGGGCATATCATGGACAACTCCAGATTTATCAATCTGAATACCAATTCAGTACCAGCATAACAGGTAAAAGAACTCATAGATGGCAGAGAAGTAGGCATCAAATCCCATGTGGCCCTCAGGGCATCTTCTCTATTTATGGGGTAGAGGATACTCAATTAACTGTCTTTAAGTTTTTGCGAGCCAACAATAACCACAAATTAATGGATTCAGCTAAACTGAAAAGAGAGACCATTCTTGAATTATTCAAATACAGCACTATGAAAGGCAAATAAAATAAACCACTGGATAACAAGGAAAATCTGCCCAGATAACTCAACCAGAATTCTGAGCAGGGAAGTTTTGGGTCATGTTCAGATTAACTGCTTATATTTGAAGTACAAATTAGTCTTTTGACAACATCTATAAGCAGATTTCTAATAAAGATAAATTTTAGATAAATGTCCTGGCTTGAAACAATGTCTCAAGATACTCATAAATTAGCGATGGAAGGCCAGCAAAATTCTGTAATTTGGGGTATGGTGACCAATGTGCCAATTGCATTGCTTATGTACATCATAAGGTACAATTACTGCTACATTTCTGACACAAGTAATACTTAATAGCCCAACCTGCTCTTTAGGTTTTAGTTGCTTATGTTTCATATGATAAAAAAAATTATTTCCCTTTGCAAAGAAGCAAACAGTCCAAACTTTATAATCATATTTTTGTGTCACACAGATCATGTCAACTTGTTACCATGTAGCAAAGTGCTACATGGTATTTTAGAAAGAAAAAAATGTGCTTTTTCTGCGCATATTTATATTTTATTCTTGACAGTCCAAGAACTCTCAAGTTCTTCAAATATTTGTGTTGCTATTAGTATCAATTTCTGAAAGTAAGTAAAACTGTAAAACAGTCATTTAATATCCAAAAAAAGTTACTAAAAAAAAATTTATTCATAAAGTCCCTAGTTACTAGTTTTGTTTTATAACATATACATTTATTGCCCCCCACAAAAACATATGAATATTACCACACTTTCACCATCAATACATACAGACAACACTTTGACAAGATTGTCTGCTCCGATCATAATTGATCAATCACAACTATTCAATCCAACTATGTTGGAACAAGTACCTCTATGAACCATGAATAGGGTCAACAACAAATTTTCTGTCCAGAGCCGGACTGTTTGGAGTATGTTGTGAGTCCTGTAAACCACCATGTGAGAACAAAGACACAAATTGTACCTACCCACAGTGTAAAGAAACAGTCACCTTGCCCAGAAGGCACTCACACACTCAGATTTATCACTACCAACACTCGCCTTTCTGTATTTTTCCTGAAGTGTGACTAGCATGGTAAGTTTCCAATCAACTAGAAGGTTTTATCCTTACAGCCACCTTTAATATTACTCTACTTTTAGAAGGGGATGAGTCAGCACAGATGTAATGGAGTATATGAGAAAAGGCCTTAATCAGAAAATGAAAAACCAACACAATGCAGAGGCAACCATCAATAAAACCACATGTAGGAAGGAGTAGGCCAATAGGGTTAGGGAGAGAAAAGGACTGTCCAGTAAAATTTAACAGCAAGCCCAAATCACAGAAAAATATTCATGCATTGTTAACCTTCACTCACTGTATCGAAAGTTGATGTAGAAGAACCTAACTTAATGATTTTAAACAATCCTTTAAAAGCCTTGAAAGCCCCAATCTAAACTTACTAAGTCACAAGTTTAAGATTCTCTAAGTGACTTCTAAGAACATGAAATGTTGAAAAGCCACTTTACAATATATTAACAAAATATCATTTTCCTATTTTTAAAACGTATCTATACTTATTTGAAAATAGAGGGAAAATGTACAGACTTAACAAAAAAAATAAAGAAATGTGCTATGTCCCTTAAAGAAAACTTCTCACAGAGCTTTAAAGTTTGTTCAAGTAGATCTGAAAACATATGTTGGCTTATACTGTTTGAATGCAATGGGACAGATAGCAAGAGGGCCCAAATCATCTAAAATATCTTCACTTTTTTTTTTAATCTGTAAAAGACAGATGCAGAGACACAGCAACTCCATTCACTGATTCACTCCTCACAGGGCTGGGCCAGGCCAAAAACTCCACCTAGGTCTTCCACATGGGGTTTCGGGGACAGGGATCCAAGTACGTGGGCCATTACCTGCTTCCTCCAAGGGTGTGCATGGGAAGAATCTGGAATCGGAAGCAGAGGCAGGACTCAAACTCAGGCCCTTACATGTGAGATGTGGGCAGACATTCTAAACACATCCCCTTAAAATTACTCTTTAGGAACAGTAAAATTCATTATAAGTATAAACAAAAAAGCAAGAATAAAATAGGCAGGGAAAGCTTACATCTGAAATATTTAAACTTATTTTGTACTAAAGCCTTACTTTGAGAATTTAAACAAACAAATGAGAGAATGTTTGCTCGATACAGAAAAGTCTGAAAAATAGATCTTGAGTGCCATCTATCCACAAAATATCATCTAGGATTTTCTAAGGTCACTTAAAAAAAATTCACTGTTTATTTTTATTTCAAAGGCAGATTTATAGAAAGAGAGACAGAATGATCTTTTACCCACCGGTTCATTCCCCAGACAGCTCCAAGGGCTGGTGCTGAGCGGATCTGAAGCCAAGAGGCAGTCACCTCTTCTGTGTCTCCCACATTGGTGCAGGGTCCCAAAGCCTTAGGCCATCCTCTACTGTTTTCCCAAGGCACAAGCAGGGAGCTGGATGGAAGTGGAAGTCAGGACATAAACCAGCACCCATATAGGATCCTGGTGTATGCAAGGGAAGGATTAGCCAATCGAGCCATTGTACCAGGCCCCTGTAGGTTACCATTATCACTATTTTTTTTAAGTTTACAAATTGACTTAATGGGTTTTACATCAACATCACATTCAGCTACTTTCCCAAACTGAAAATTATTATTAGGCTTAGTAATTTCATGATAAAGTAATGCAAAATGTTCATTGTATCCACATACATGGCAGGATAGGGTAGGAAAGATGCAGGAAAGACATAGGCGAACTTTGCTAGACAATAAGTTCCATTGTGGAAGGACCCATAAAACATGGTTGGTGAAGCAATCTCTTCCGAAGTCCATATCAGGGTATTTAGGACATAAAGGGAGTGAGGCAAGCCAATAACTTTTATCTCTCATGAATAAGCCATCTGGCCTTCCAAAAACAGTGTCAGGACCAAGCTTATCATAAACTCTCAAATGTAATGAGATAACTGAAGTCAGGTAAGCATAAAAGAATTGGATCCCAAATAATATTTACAGGGTGTCTACTGCAAATAAAACACTATTGCAATCCCTGCTGAAAGTTCAGAGAAGCAAAATATTGTACCCCTTTCTTTTTCAAAGCTTCCATTTTCTATTTTTCAGGCTAAGTTACCCAGATGTAGCTCTCAAAATGGTAGCAATATGGTCCTCCACAGCTTAGAGAATGGAAAACTTTGACCTCCACAAGGGCGTGTTTTGGAACATGAACATACAGCCAAACCCACTCACTCCTTCCCCTATCTGTGCCTGCTTTCACTCCACAAAGCCAGAGCAGAATGCTTGTGACACAGGCTTGGGGCCTAAAGAGCCTAAAATACTTACTGCCTATTCCTTTACTTAAAGTAGCTGACCTCCCTGTCCCAAATCATCATTTGCTTGACCTGAGATAAGGTGAACTGAACAATGTGCTGGGTGGGAGGAAAAGTCCCTGGGCTAAATATGGCAACTGACAGCAGCCCTTGTTAACAAGTGAAAACTTACCCTGGCACTTAAAGAACAAGAACCGTAAGGACAGAGTACTCTAACATTAATTCAACTAAGCGGAGCTTGCCACTAGGCCAAGCTCCAGGGCTACCCACATAAATCAGACCAACTATGTCCTCAAAGAACTCACCCTGTGTAACAGAAGCAAGACTTTTATATTCTAAAGAATAACAAGCTTCTTCACAATGAATCAGAGACCTAACACCGAGGAAAAAGGAACTTGGGTTAGGGGGTGAGGGAAACTATTAATCTCAAACATAGTCACACAAGAGACCTCCACTCTCACTCTTGTAGAATTCCAGTTTCAGGAAACTTCCATACTTGAAAGTTTATAACTCCTATCATTGGCCCAACCTGTGGAGATAACACTTGGACTGTATCCTGCTTCCTGAATTCCCTTTACAGCTCCCTTTTTAATCTTTCTAGTATATTCCTTTCATTTCAAACGTCAATTTTATTCATCTTAACATATTCTACTATTTTAAATCATAACTTTTACTGTTTTCTTTAGTGTCTGATAGATGTCTTACCTCTCTTTTTTATGTCTTTAGTTTATTTCTGTATATTTTGTCTAATTCTGACTCACTACACTCACATTTTGGCCTCTTTGTTTCAATGATCTTACATTACAATCAACAGCCCCTACCTTCTGCTTTATAAGCTAGGAATAAAAATTCAAATCGTAATTTCTAAAAAAAATACACATCCATGTAACTTGGAGCAAGTCCAAAGAGGTTTTTTTCTTAATATTTATTACTTGAGAGGCAGAAATAAATGAGACACACACACACACACAAGCAGATAAAAGTTCTTATCGGATCCGGCACAACAGCATAGTGGTTAAATTCTCCTCACCTTGAACGCACCAGAATTCCATATGGACACCGGTTCTAATCCCGGTGGCCCCACTTCCCATCCAGCTCCCTGCCTGTGGCCTGGGAAAGCAGTTGAGGACAGCCCAAAGCCTTGGGACCCTATACCCGCGTGGGAGACCCAGAAGAAGCTCCTAACTCCAGATAAGCTCAGCTCCAGCCGTTGCAGCAGCTTGGGGAGTGAACCATCGGACAGAAGACTTTCCTCTCTGTCTCTCCTCTTTGTATATCTGCCTTTCCAATAAAAATACTTTTTAGTATAGGTGCTGCCAAAGCGAGCACAATAAAGATAAATAAATTTTAAAAAAAGAAAAGAGTTCTTATCTACTGGCTTACTGCACAACTGCCCACAACAGTCATCCCTGAGCCAGGCTCCCACACAAAATGGCAGAAACACAACTTACTTGAACCATCAGAGTGACAAACTGGAGTCAAGGGCCTTGACTAGTCTCCCCCCACCCCCCGGCCAAATACCCTTTTTAAGAAGTTAGCAAGCTAACTAAATACAGTCAAGAGAAGCTTCCCTAGCTTAAAAAAAATCCTATGTATCTGAATCATGCAATCATCTGGCAGTAACTATCTGGACAAAGAAGGCAACACGAGGAACAGTGCCATAAGTCAAGCCTCTATAAACTGTCACATGGCTGCAAGGTGCATAATGAAACTTACTGGAATTAAATACAATAAAAGACAAACCCAAACTCTAGGATATTTTCTACCATGGAATACTCCAAGGACATATTTCAATTAAACAGATTCGTCTATTTTCAACTCAAAGATATTCATAACAAAATCCAGTTTAGCTATACCTATAACTGCTATTTTAAATATTAATTATATAAGACTAAATAAACTGGAAAAAATATTAATACTATGAACTTTGTTGATTGTTTTATACTTTTCAAAACAGTCACAGAAGATGCTGTTCAAGTTGGTAAAGGAGAGTAACTGGCCTGAAGTGCCTAAGTTGCCTGCTCAAGGACACACATTTACTTGAGTTTGTCTCAATCAAAGCTCCATTCATTCTTTTCTCATTGCTTCACTGCCTCTTCTCCCATCATACCAGCTGCCTCTTCCCAATATGCCTCCTTCACTAAGAATTCTCATGAGACCGAGGAAAGGAGTGAATATAATAAACTAACCTCTTCCAATGACTACAACCAAGCATTCTAAAGAAGGGAAACTCTGCTGCGTGACGTGATAAAAGCCCAGCACTTCCTAATCCCAGGTGTTTAAGAAAAAGGAATCACAGATCTCCCTCACACATTTCCACAGCCATTTGTGTGGCAGTGGGAAGGTCCACAGCAGGTCGATCACTATACAGTGCTCAAGTTCTTTCAGGACACTGCCCTACATGAACGCTAAGGGGTTCGCCTTCTCCTTCAGCTTGTCGTATTGATATTTAAGCTGTCAAACTATTTCAATTTCTTTCCAGCAGACCCTTGTCAATAGTCTGGTCTTCAATGAACAGTTTAAAATCCCTCTTTATCCATGGTGTCACCTTCTTAAAACAAAGTAGCCTGCCATGTTACTTGCCTGCCCAGTCCGAGGGGTATTTTGCTCTTCTGGACTTAAATTGTTTAACCACTAAAAGTAATGGGTCTATAACAATATAACTGGAAAGATCACTCATTAAGGAAATGTAGCTACTAAGAGTGAGCATTCCATTTTCTTAACTATCAAATACACTTGGAGAGAGCAGCTTTTCACACAACAAACTGTATTTGAAAGTTTCTTACAAGCACTGCATTAGACTTTGTCTCAGTAAGCTGTGCTAAGAGACAAATACCAATATATTATTTAAACATTTGTATGGCTGGAATTAACACTTTGCAATGAAACAGAAATGATACCAGAATGTGCTTATCCTCACTTCTGTAAAAGCCATGGGAAACATCGACTCTATCAGCTTAACTTACCTGAGAAGCATAAACAATAATTATCAACTACTATTTAAAGTGAAAGACAGAAACTCAAAGATGAATATACAACAAATACTGGAATTAAAAACTTTCTATTGATAATATCTCTTAATTATATTCTTAGAACTGTATTAACAAAACACTTTGAATCTATTAAAAACTAAAATTTTCTAAAATTAAAACTAATTAAAATTTAATATAAAAAATAGAAAATAAATGAAGACACTACAGAAAGTATACACTCTTTGAAAGAACAGTTAAAGTGAATAGACCCATAATCTTGGAAAAACTATTTCATATCTAAAGAATCAAAACCAAATAACAGCAACGAGATAGAAGTAGCAAATGACTGATTTAAAAACAACAGTATGGCTATATCTCTTAGCCAAAAATATCATATAATTTGCTTAAGCGTTAGTGGATTTTTAAAATTTCAGATAACAACCTATATCACGGGGTTGTGAAGAAGACTTAGATTAATAACTATTCAGCCCACTGGTATTTATTCAGCAACCATTGCATGCTAAGCCTTGGAACACATCAAAGAAAACATGTCCATACTCATCTCACATTCTATGCAAGCTAGAAAAAGGACCAGACATGTACTAAGTAGTTACACAAGTAAAATTATCTTTTTGGTAACACAAAACAAATACTGAGCAGAACACGGAAGGCACTCATGTTTCTTTCATCCTTAAGGTTGATATATACTGTCTTATGTTCAATAGATTGTTGCCTCTGTTCTTGAAGATTATAAACATGAGTATTCTACTTTTATCACATTTAATACTTAATGTTTGATTCCAAATACAATGCACAATAGCAAAATCAAGAGTGTTTCCATCAGAATAAAAACACTTGAACCTGGAGATACAAGGACATGGCAGCTGTCATAAAGAGGTCTACAGAAGCATACACACCATCAAATGAGGACTAACTGATTGTATCTGTCATTCACTATTCTTCAATAGTCCAAAAACACTGTGAGACATTCTGAATCAATAAAGGACATTTCCTTTTCATCAACTTTTAAGCCTGAAAATAAATATTACTTGAATTGGAAAAAGTATCAGTAAAATCAATCCTTGGTCACATTACAAGGACTGAATACAAAAAGTATAAGGATATCTAATCAGGACATGAACAGGGTTACACAAAATAATGTGATCATTTTGACTTTTTAATGAGGAAGTAGATTTGGCGAATGAAAGATATGATACAGTTACATATAGTAGAGTCCCTTTACTGTAAATTGCAGCTGCTTGGCTAATCATTTAATTTAAAAGCACCATTAAAGTAGGAATCAGAAGAAAGATCGATCAAGAGGTCCATTAAAGGTTTTATTTTAACTTAAAATGTAAAGTTCATGTATAATCCCCAGGCTTCTGATGTTGTGCCAAAACCCAATCTTTCAAGGTGGACTGTTAATCATATCATTGTCTTTGTTGTCTGAAACAAAGCCCACTTAAATCAGTCGTAATTTCCGGTTCCAATTTCTAAAAAGCAGCATGGGATGCTAAAGGATCTAAATGCAAAATTCATTCAACCTTATATTTCACAGACCTGAAAATAATTCTTTTCAATGTCATAGTTTACCAAATGGTCTAGTTTGTGCTTAAATTCCATAAGGCACACACAGTTTTGATTAATAATATAGACAGTTCTTGGGAAGTCACACCTCAGCTTCTTGGGTAACAGTAACGGTGGGAAGTTGTTTTATAAAGGAATAAAAAGCTGGCAGGTTGTTTGAAAATGTTTAAAATTTATTAAATATTAGGCAATTTAGCATTTGAAGAAGGGTAAACATTGAAAAACTTCAACAAGAGTAGACATCTGGTGCAGTGCTTTAGATGCCACTTAGATCACGCCACATCCCATGTCAGTGTGCCTGGCTTTGAGTTTCGGCTCTGCTTCCAATCCTGCTTCCCCCTAATGCAACACCACCCTGGGAGGCAGCAAGTAAAGGCTCAAGTAGCTGGGCCCCTTCCCTGCCACCCAAATGAGAGACCTGGAGCCAATTACCAGGCTCAGGGCTTCAGCCTCCCCCACCCCAGCTGTTTCTGGTAACTGGAGGTCAGAGGGATCCTCCAGCAGACGGAAGAGCTCCCTGTCTCTGTCCTTCAAATAAAGTTTTTAGTTAAAGTATTCTTTAAAATATTGACTTCCTACCAGTATAGCAATTCTGCACAATTTTTGTTAGATCATAAACATCTGTAAATCTGTAGTTAAAAATAAAGGTAGGGCCCCGCGCGGTGGCGCAGTGGTTAAGGTCCTCGCCTTGCACGCCCGGGATCCCATATGGGTGCCGGTTCTAATCCCGGCAGCCCTGCTTCCCTTCCAGCTCCCTGCCTGTGGCCCAGGAAAGCAGTTGGGGACGGCCCAAAGCCTTGGGATCCAGCACCTGCGTGGGAGACCCGGAAGAGGCTCCTGGCTTCAGATTGGCATAGCATCAGCCGTTGCGCTCACTTTTCCTCTGTCTCTCCTCTCTGTATATCCGCCTTTCCAATAAAAATAAAATAAATCTTTAAAAAAAAAAAATAAAGGTAGCTTTTCCATATTTGCAGCCGATCCTCTCACAAAAGTGCAATTGTCAGTACATATTACAATTATATAGAACACTTCAGAAATAACTTTTTTTAAACAATTTAATTTTTATTGCAAAGTCAGATATACAGAGAGGAAGATATTCCATCCAGTGATTCACTTCCCCAAGTGAGCACAACGGCTGGAGCTAAGCTAATCCGAAGCCAGGAGCCAGGAGCTTCTTCCAGGACTCCCATGCGGGTGCAGGGTCCCAAAGCTTTGGGCCATCCTCAGCTGCATTCCCAGGCCACAAGCAGGGAGCTGGGTGGGAAGTGGGGCTACCGGGACTAGAACCCGGCACCCATAAGGGATCCCGCGCATGCAAGGCGAGGACTTTCAACCACTCCACTATTCCACCAGGCCCCAGAAATAACTTTTTTCAAAATCTATTTTTATTTATTTAAAAGGCAGAGAGAAAAAGACAAAGAGATCTCTCATCCACTAATTCACTTCTCAAACAGTTGCAACAGCCAGGGTACACCAACCGAAACCCAGGAGTAAGGAACTCGTTCCCAATCTCCCATATGTGTGGGAGAGACCCACACACCCCGAATGTTTCACATTATTTTTCCAAGCAGAATTACTGGGACTCAAAAATGAAATGACATGTCACAGGCAGCAGCTTACCCTACTGCTCCACAAGGCATGTCCCAGAATTAGCTTTTAAAGTACCGAATTAAAACTACAGAAGTCAAGCTCTGGGCAGAGGCAGTATTGTAGCCAATGAGGCTTATCCGAGGCACGATTATTGCTAATTGAAAACTACAGAAGTCAGAAACAACTGATGAACAGCTATAAGATTACATATCAGTTTTTCCTAACATAGCGGCTTCCTTTTTGTATTAGTCTCATGAAATCTTTGCATATGCTCAACTTCTTCTTTTAGTAAATGAAAGAAACTATAACATTCTGTAGGTAATGTGTACCGTTTTCTGATATTCTGGCTAAATTACTGCATTATCTCTGTCCCAGAACCATCAGAACATAAAAGTTTCTTGTAACTCAGCATAAGTGAATCTGATTTCTTGTTTAATGATTAGTCATATAGGTTCTATTCCTACAAATTTGCCATCAAATTCTGAGATTCAATAGAAATGCTTTGGTGAGTATTTTGAAATCAAAGGATCAAGTATCTTAAAATCAGATCTTTCTATATAAACTTCCCAAGAAGTTACTGAAATTAATGATAATACCTGGGTCCCTGAACCTATGTGGAATATGCTAGCAGGAAGCTGGAATGGAAGGAAAGAGCTATGTCTCAAACCAGACACTCCAATATAGGCTTACAGTATCCCAAGCAGCAGTCTCACCACTGCAGTAAATGCACATACTCAGGTAAGTCTTATTCATTAAGTGCTTAATATTTACAGAGTAATAAAATCATAAGATCTAATTATTATACTTTGTAATATCCCCACTGTTTAAAAGACTATAACAAAGTCATAATGAAAAAAATAAAGAAATTCAAAGATAAAAATAAGAAACCATATAAATGAACATATTATACTTAGACACCAAGCCCAACCATATGGCTTGTGGTACAGTGAAAAAAAATGAAATCATTCAAGACCAACAGAGAAAAGTAAATTTTCTAGAGCTTAAGTGATGACATATAGTCACATACCTACTAATGCATATATCTACTTTGGAACACAAAACTAAGGGCAGGTGACGAACAATTTTTAAATGAAAGTAAAGGACACTAATTCATAAGCGGCATCACCTCCACTTCACCTTCCCAAATGAGTGAAGGCTACAGAAACTGATGAGTTTTAAACAATTATATTGTGGATATTGATATATTTGTATTCATTTTAGAAACTTAGCAAGTCCTTCATTCCTTTACATAGTTCATATTTTTAACAGAAATTACAGCTTCTCCTAAATATGACCCTATTTAGTAAGATGACATAAAACAGCATTAAGAATACAAATAGGAACTCTGGGGAGCTTAAGTTCAGAAATTTTCAAAGGCATTGTTGATCAAAACTTAAAACACACAGATTTTTCACAAAGACTATCATCAAAAAGTATACAGTGACACATAAATATTAATAATTGTTTTTAGTAAGAACTAAGTTGAATTAGTGTATCCATATAATGGAACACTTTTAAAATAAAACCAAAAGATCCTATGATACATTAAACAAGAAGGTAAGTATCAGAACCACTTGGAAAAATGAATCTCATATCTAAATTTAACTAAAATCTGTATGACTGTGTTTCAAAGCATGTGAATATTAAAAGTTACAATAAACATGATCCTTATAAATGATGTATAAACTCACTTCCACTAAACATTAAATTGCTTTATGTAATTATTCTCTAAAATATAAAAATTAAGGATTATGCAATACTACTTTAATATTTTAAAATATTTTATCAGAAAATTTAAAACTTATAGCATATTTCTATCTTCCTAATGGATCTTCTTTTCTGTCAATACACATTAGTTACAAGACACAAAACTGATATTTTTCACAAAATCACATTCTATATCATCCTGCCAAACTTTAAAGGGTTTCAAATTCAACTTTGAAGGAGTATATGGAACACAAGTAGCGTGACACAAAATTATCACCATTACTGTCAGAGATTTAACTTTCTATACTTCACCCCAAATACACAATATTTGGGACAATGACATAAAATTTCAGTAATTTCTTTAGTGATAGATAAAACACAGTTTTATTTTTTCTTATCCTACAGTTTATAACCATATTTTTTTACTAATATTTCATCCTCAAAATACTTTCCAAAGACTTTCAAAATTGCTAACTTACAAATTTATCTTGAGTTGTAGCATAAATATTTCCCCATCTATTTTAATATTAAAATTTTTGAGCCAGCAAAACACTTAATACTTAAAAACTCATTTTTCCAAAGATTCACACTCTCTAGGATTTGTACTTAATGAAAAAAAAAAGTTCTATTTCCTTAAAATGCTTTTTAAAGAGTTAAAAGTAATACATTTTTACTTTACCTAGTTCTTGACGTCGGTATTTTTCATAATGACTATGATAAACACTGATTCCATTTTGTTCATTCATTGTCTTCTCTGATGAAACCAAACTAAGACGCTTCACCTTAAGTAATCTTGGGGAATCTTCCCGAACACTCTCTCTAGTATCCAAACCTACATCTACTGAAAGAATGGGAGGAACGACTCTCTTTAGGAAGTCCATCTTGAAGCTCTTCTACATTGCTAGATCCACACGCACGCAGAAAGGTGCCTACACCAGTTTCCTTGAGGGAAAGTGGAAGGTAGACTATTTGTGTCAAAGAGCAAAGAAATGTCACGTGCATTTAGGCGGTGCTGAAGCCCAGTAGGTGAACTAACTGCCAGCTGGTTGGAAGCTGATTTTTAGGACTTTTACTGTTCACACTGATAACAAGCCAAACAGCTATAGACCATGAAACTGCACTTCATATGTACATATAGGTGTACATGTACAGTGGGTGTTAACAGCAATACTAGGATCATAAAATGTTTAGCATCCATCTAGTTTAATATTTAGACTATGAAATCATTCACTGTGATCATGTAAAAAGCAATTTACTTCAGTCTGAGGTGTGTCCTCCTTTTAAATAAACATACACCTGAAGTGTGAAATAGTACCATGTTTTCAAAAGATAATTCTTATCCTTTGGAAAATCCACTGAGACCTCAGAAAAATCAACTTGTACAGAACTTGCACTGTGTTATGACTATTTCAATATCCCCTTTTTTACAAAAAAAATTACTTGAGTGGTGGAGGAGAGGTGGGACAAATATGAATGAGAGACTCAGAGCTCCAATTCTAGAATCAGCAGCCAGAACCCCAAACAGGAACCCTGGCACTCCAATATGGGACCCAGGAAACCTAATCAGTGTCTTAACCATTCTGCTAAATGCCCATTTAACGTACTTTTACTTTTTTTTTTTTCTTATTTTATTTCATTTAAAGGCAAAGGGGCAGAAATCTCCCATCTACTGACCCATTTTCTAAATGTTCCCAATAGCAAGGGCTGGGACAAGCTCAAGTTGGGAACCTAGAATCCAATCCAAGTTCCCCACATGATGGTGGCAAGTGTCCAACTTCTTCAGCTATCATCTGTTGCCTCCCAGGGTGTGCATGAGCAGGAAGATGGAAGAAGAGACAGAGAACACCCAAGCACTGTGATACAGGTTATGGCCATCCCAAGCAGCGCATGACCACCACACCCAATGTCCAACCCTCCAATATACTTTTAAATGAATAAAATCTAATCAAATGATAGTCATACTTATAAACAGTACTGATGGGAACCTTGACATGAATCAGGAAAACTTGGTAATTTAAAACAGTTGGATTAAAGAACATAAAACCGAAGAAGTATAAATATTTGAATTCAGTAAAAAACAGTAATCAACATTATATAAATTATTTTCAAAATAACTGAATGTTTCACTAAGCCTTTTTAATTAGCCAAAAACAGATGATTCTACTGCCTTAAAGTAATCCAGAACTGCAAACAGTCTAGTGGAAGGGCATCTGCAAAAGCCTTTGCAAAACGAAACTATTATCGTCTCTCCCTTCCTTTGCCTGCCCTCTGCTGGGGGTGATAAGTGAGCAAGAAAGAAATGAAGAGAGAAGTACAATTCTGAAGTTATCATATTTATAACTTCTAGAAATACACATATTCATGCTAATCCCAAAGATCTGATTCACTCAAAACATAAGTACAATTTAATCCTCCTTACACTCAACATGAATAAGATGATTTACCTAACATTTCAAAAGATTAAGCAAAAATGGCCTATATGGATCCCAGGGGAAAAAATGGTTGTAACAGTATCAAGTAAATACTTGGTTCTGAATTTCTTAATTTTTAATCCCTATCCTTCTACCACATTACTTATGAACTCAACTACGCTCTTTTTCATTCATTTAAAAGGCACTGAAGGCCCTATACATGTAAAGCTTTAATATAGTTTTAAGGTTTAAAGAAGATTGAAAGGATGTATGAATGCAAATCCTGTCTCAGAAGACTAGCCGTGAGTCAGAAGGGAACAATACAGTAAAGTCAAAGACTTCAATTTCAACCATTATAGAAGCGAACACCAAGTTGAGTACCTCTAAGCAGATTCTAACAGGGTGAAAACAAACAGCCAATTATCAATAGAACCATAACTGGTTAGAACCACAAACTCCGTATCTTAATAAGTCTGTAAGTTACCACTGTTTTCATGGTATTTTCTATCGCTCTTTTAAAGATATGATCTCATGCTCGTTACATCCTATGTTTGTGGGTTTTTTCAGGTCCCTTTGCATGTCTTCCTTATCTATAGAGGCCAGAAACATGGTAGCATATAGCTAATTAAAGAGAAAGTCATGTTGCTTGTTCAAGATAGCTAAGACAACCAGCTTTGTCACCAATCAACCTCACTGTTGTTAATTTTCCACTGGAAGAAAGAAAGGGTTGAGATCAAGAGGACAGAAATCGGGGGTTATAGAAGAGACTACAGATTTCCTGTATGACCTTTGCAGAATACAGAAGCATTGAAGATAAACCTCCATAGCAAACAAACTTACTAGTTAAGAAAGAAATGGGGCCTGGCATAGTGGCTCTAGAATCCCAGGTGGGTGCCAGTTCATGTCCTGGCTGCTCCACTTCCCATCCACCTTCTTGCTTGTGACCTGGGAAAATAGCAGAGGATGGTCCAAAGCCCTACGACCCTGCACCCATGTGGGAGGCCCAGAAGAAGCTCCTGGCTTCAATTAGTTCAGCCTCAGGCATTGGAGGCACTCATAGAGTGAGCTGGCCGACAAAGATATTTTGGTATTTCCTTCACGCTGTAAATCTGCCTTTCCAATGAAAAATAAAAATGAAATGGAATGGAAAGGAAAAGGAAAAGAAAGGAAAGGAAAGAGAGTAAGAAAGAAAAAAGAAAAGAAAAGAAAAGGAAAGGAAAGGAAAGGAAAGGAAAGGAAAGGAAAGGAAAGGAAAGGAAAGGAAAGGAAAGGAAAGGAAAGGAAAGGAAAGGAAAGGAAAGGAAAGGAAAGGAAAGGAAAGGAAAGGAAAGGAAAGGAAAGGAAAGGAAAGGAAAGGAAAGGAAAGGAAAGGAAAGGAAAGGAAAGGAAAGGAAAGGAAAGGAAAGGAAAGGAAAGGAAAGGAAAGGAAAGGAAAGGAAAGGAAAGGAAAGGAAAGGAAAGGAAAGGAAAGGAAAGGAAAGGAAAGGAAAGGAAAGGAAAGGAAAGGAAAGGAAAGGAAAGGAAAGGAAAGGAAAGGAAAGGAAAGGAAAGGAAAGGAAAGGAAAGGAAAGGAAAGGAAAGGAAAGGAAAGGAAAGGAAAGGAAAGGAAAGGAAAGGAAAGGAAAGGAAAGGAAAGGAAAGGAAAGGAAAGGAAAAGAAAAGAAAAGAAAAGAAAAGAAAAGAAAAGAAAAGAAAAGAAAAGAAAAGAAAAGAAAAGAAAAGGAAAGGAAAGAAAAAAGAAAAACGAGAGAAGAAAAGATAATGGGAAGAGAAGAAAACTCCTAGCTACAGCATTTCTTTAAGGTTTGGCCCAAGCTGCTATTCACTTTTCTCTCTTCAATCTGCTTCCTACCTTCTTTCCTTTATGTGTTCATCCCTAATAACCAGGTGTAAACTAAACCCCCTTTTCAGCTTTGCTTTCCAGAAGGCCAACCCTGACTTATGCAGCAAAGTTATGAAAGCACAGCATTCCAGTGACAACTGTATCCATTACACCCCTCCCCCTCACCATTTTCCTTTATATTATAACAGTAGTACAGTCCTTCAATAACAGTCACTTCTAGAATACCAGTCACAAGGTCAGAAATTTTAATAGAAGCTGGTAGCTGAAGTAATACCATTTAAAAATCTTTCAGACCCCAGTTTCTCTTAAGTATTTAGAATATTTACTATAACCTTACCGTATCACTTGTGACGGTAATTTCTCGGTGGTAACTTGGGTCGTCTAATCCTGACCTTGCAGCTCTTGAGTAGATGTGAGAATTAAGCATTTAGGTGTTAATCAGCCAAGATTCAAATAAATGGCTTCAGCTCTGGAGAAGAAAAACAAAATATACCATTAAAATATTAGGTGAGTTTACAGTAAGCCCATCTTACTTCTAAATGTGTTATATATGACACTGACATTTTGTGCAGTTACCCTCTTTCAAAAATGTTGCATTATGGGTTTGGCTTCTATCTTGCAAAATCTCAAACTAATGCAAAACTGAGAGTAATGTCATGAGCCTCCCCTCCGCACCCCCATTTCTAGCTTCAATTTATGCTTTATCCATCCTTTCAGTCCCTTCCTCTACCATTCTAGATTATTCTGAAGCAAATTCCAGTATATAGCTCTAAGACAGAGAATTACTTTTTAAATATAACCCAATATCATTACAATATTTACAATGTGTTAATTTCTTTATATAACTGCCGATTATTGTTCAAATATTCTCAATTGTTAATTGTCCTTTTAAAAAAACCATTCTTTAAAAATAAATAAATTTAAAAATTTAAAAAGCATTCTAATTTAAATCTGAACAAAATCCATGTAGGCCGTGGTAACGTGTCCAACAAATCTCTTTGAACCTCCTTTAAATTAGTTCTCCTCCTTCCTTTCATCTATTTGTAGAAACAAGTTATGCTTTTACCAGCCAATGATTAAATCAACACCTTAATTATTCAATAATACAATTATTTTTCACAAAAATGAATAAAGATTTGCATAACGCCTCATGTATCTAGCAGGCCTAATATTTATCCCATCTACAGATAATGTTTGGACTGCACATTTTCCAGCGTTGTTCCTTAGAACAACTCTGAGGGGTCATGCACTGTGAACTACTGTACCATATCCATAATATTTTGATGGTTACTAAGAATAAAACCAATGACCACAGGGTGTTGCCTGCTCACCATTTGCAAGGGCTCATGTGTAATCACGCTCATTCCATGTTTTATTACCATTAAAGGTCTTAGCATTTTTCAAGTTATATAAGCCAAACTTTAAATGTGAAATTGAAACTCAAACTAGCCTCATCTAAAATCACAATCAGCTTTAAGAGTTTTTTCTGTTTCTCAGAAAGAACTCTAAAATGCTAATTTTAATGCTTACAACTCTTAATCTGAAATTCCTTTAGCCACAGTAGAAAAACAAAACATTCCATATACTCAAAGGCAAAATCAACTAAATCACAGCTAAAGCCAATTCTTCAAAGCAAAAATGTGGTAAACATGAATAAAACAGGAATTCATTTTTTTAAGGAATTCATTTCTACTTGCTCATAATCAGTATCATTCAGACTTGCTAGAATCTTTGGCCCATCAAATTTTTCTGAATTTGTTAACAATGTAACCATAGTTCTGTCAAGAATTCTTGACACTCTCCTTAAGTTCAAAGATTCATTTCTCTCACAGCAAATAAAGGACAAATAGCATGCCATAGGTACAAGCATGAGTTGGGAAACATTTAATGAGATATAAACCAGTTTTCTTTCGAGTCAAGTCACAAAACCAAATCACCAGTGGAGTATAAAGCAATTTTAGGAATGCTTTGGGGATTGATTTGAACCACAAGATCTACCTACTGGCTCTTTCATTTTGCTTCACTTTGGAATAGCCTCTTGTTCAGGCACATTTAGTTCCAACACTATACTTTCCATGTTTACACTCTACTGTAAACCCCACTGTCACAGCACTGTGTCATTTTTAAATCTTCCCAATGTTTGTCCAGAATTTTTCAAAACCTCATCTGTAGACACACAATCTTCCGATTTTCGGGCGTTTTTTTCCTTCTTCTTCTTTTTATTGGACAGGCAGAAAGGAGATACAGAAAGATCTTCCACCACAGGGTTCACTCCCCAAGTGGCCACATCAGCTGGAGCTGAGTCAATCTGAAACCAGAAGCCAGGAGCCTTCTCCAGGTCTCGCATGCAGGTGCAGAGTCCCAAGGCTTTGGGCCATCCTGGACTGCCTTCCCAGGCCACAAGCAAGAAGCTGGATGGGAAGTGGAGCAGCCAGGACACAAGAAGCTTATGGAATCCCAGCGTATGCAAGGTGAGGATTTAGTCACTGAGCCATCATGTTCGGTCCCAATCTTCCTATTTTCAATTTGTAACAAAATAAACACATTTTGGTTTTCCTGGAAAATATTTGGTTTATATTTTTCTAGTTTTCTTTGTAGGTTATACATATTTTCAAACAAGGCTGAGTTTTAGGCATGGTTTTTGTTTTCTAGGGTTTGTTGTTTGCTTTTTGTAAATCAATGACTTTCATCTTATCACTATATCTTGTTTAACATGACATTTTTTTGTTTTCACTTTGTTTGCTGTGGAGACTACTTTGATCTGTCACAAGGCTAATTTTTACTACTATTTTTTGCAATACTGTTTTTGCGACAGCAGTGAAGGTCAGAGGGGTTAGGTACACGGCCATGCTGTATACACGATCAATGCTGTTATTTCTTATTTAAAACTAAAAAGGTCAAGCAAACAAGGTCAGCTGCTGTTTAACTACACTTAGTAGGAGACTGTAAACAGAAACACAGCACAGTCTTTGCAGGAGTTCCACCTGTAGCAAAAGGGCAACAAATAAAGAGACTTGGGGCCCAGTTCTGGAGTTGGAAGGACAGCAGGGCAAATGAGGCCCTTGGGCAACAGCTTGCTTCACTTTAGTCCAGAAAGTAAGAGAGAAAACTGAATGAGGGTTTCAATAATACATTAATTTCATTTATTTTCTAAACAGTATTTTGGGATTAATTCACACCAGAAATGCCACAAATTTAATATCCTAATTTTAGTAAAATGCCTGATGTGTGCCTCTAACATACAGTAACAGAGCAAATAGTAATCTCAAACAAATGGAACAAAAACTAAGAGCCAATGAATCTCAGTGGTGTTTTTAGCGTTCTCATGCCTTGTGTGTCTGCTTGCAACACTTCATACAGTACACAGTTCTGAGAACAAGGAAGTGGTGGTGCCGAGCACAAAGAGCGCAACATAAAGAACAACCGAACTACTACGTAATTTGAGAAAAGTCCCCTTCTTCTTGAGTTTTAGGGCAAAAACGATTAGAACCACTAATATTCACACAGAACGTTACCGAAAGGATTACTCCCTAACCCCAAAATGTATAAAAAGATTAAATTGCTTCAAAGATTCCAATGTCCAGAAAGCCTCTTAGAATAAAGGTGAAATGATTTTCAGATAAATTTTAAATGATCATACTTCCTGTGATACCAACATAATTACCGAAAACATAAAATGCAACATTTTTTAGGGCTCCCTAAGACTGTACAATAAAACAGGAAAAATATCCCCAAAAATAGCCAAGTGTGGACAGCAAGCAATTATTCAGTTTAGGGCTGACTGGTAAAAATTCCTACAATAAGCAAGTTCATCCCTCTAACTGTCAATGAAAACTCATATTGCATATAATTATAATTATAGTGATTCTAACATACTTTAATTTTTCAGATCACATTTCTATTATTTTCTATATATTGTAATGGTTACAATTTTAAAGAGCATGGAAACATATTATGCTGACTCCTGAAATCGTACATTATTCCCTGACCTGCTAAAAATGCTGTCTAATGATACTGAGCTAGAGTAATTAGGTTTCACTGCAAGACTCGGGATCACTTGCTGATGAAGCAATGTTCTTCACAGGTAAATCTGCCAAACTTTTGATTTTATCTTTTCAGCCAGAATTGCATTTGTTGCCATCACACTCACTCTATTGAAAATAATCAGCAAATTTTTCCATTCACAAGTGTTAAGGGGAAGTTTTCTATATCATGACTTCATTCATTGGATCAAACAAAACTATATTCACAGTACATATTTTGGTTTCTACTAGTAACTTAGTAGATATTTTTAAAAAAAATTTTTTTGTTTTAACTGTACTAGTTATTTGAGTAGAGAAAAAGAGTAAGAGAGAGGCCAAGAGCTCCCGGTCAGTAGTTCTCTCTCCAAAGGCCCACCAAAGGTCAGAACGCGGCCTCGCCGAGCTGGGACTCAGGTCTCCCATATGGCTGTGAGGAATCTATCCCTGTGCTCTCCCAGGGCGCAGGTGAGCAGGAAGCTGAGCCAAGAACCAAGGTCAAGTATGGAACCCAGGCCCTCTGCTGCACACCTGGATAAAAGGATCCATTCTGATACAGGGCTGAAAGGCCTTAGCTGTCAAGCCAAATGCCTACCCTACATACTTTCAGAATAATTTTCCTATGCTAATTCCATGTTGACACATAGGAAAAAAATAAAATTCAACAAAATTATCACATACTTTCCATTCTATCTACAGATCTATATTTAGCCAACAAGAAAAAAAAAAAAAAACAAAATAGAAAGAGTCCACTCAGACACATCTGGAATGCAATTTGAGTCCATAATCCAGAACATACTTTCACCGACCAACACACTTGTAAAAGCCCATTACCATAAATTTACAGAAACAATAGTATCAAGCAAATATTCATCGGGCAGTATGATCTGCCAAAAGCCAGGTATAAAAGAATAAATTAGGTCCCAGAACCAGTTCTAATCCCGGCGACCCTGCTTCCCATCCAGTTCCTTGCCTGTGGCCTGGGAAAGCAGTTGAGGATGGCCCAAAGCTTTGGGACCTTGCACCCACGTGGGAGACCCAGAAGTTGTTCCTGGCTCCTGGCTTCGGACTGGCTCAGCTCCAGCCGTTGCAGCCTCTTAGGGAATGAACCATCAGACGGAAGAGCTTCCTCTCTTGCCTCTCCTCCTCTCTATATATCTGACTTTCCAACAAAACTAAATAAATCTTAAAAAAAAAAAAGGAATAAATTACTAAACAAACATTCCAAGTTTGTATTTCTGTAGGAGTTTAAGTCTTCTGGAGTCATTTCTTTGTAGGACTGAAAAGAAAAAATGAAAGCCATTCCTTCCAAAATGTACATTTACCGACCAGAGCAGCACAGGCATCTCTAATGCAGCCAGCTCCTGATTCTCATTCATTTTCTTTCTCATTCTCTCCTCTCACACCTCCTCCCCCCCTCCCGTCCCATCCCGCAAGTCCCCCCTCCCTTCCTAGCTCTGCTTTCAAACAGACACACAGAAATTGTTTACTTGAAAGGCAGAGATAGCGACAGAGAGACAGAGAGATTCCCTAACTACTTCACTTCCCAAAAGACCACAACAGCTGGAGATAGACCAACCCAAAGTCGGGAGCTTCTTCTAGCTTCTTCTAGGGGTCCAAGCGCTGGAGCCATGCCCCATTACTTTTCTAGATGCACCAACAGGGACCTGGATCAGAAATGGAGCAGCCACGCTGCAAACAGCAGAATCATCCTCTATGCCACAGCTCTATGAGAATTTAAAAAGAAACCTGTTCCTATGTCAAAAGCATGACACTGTTAGAAAAATTGCGTTTTTCACTTAAAAATATTATATCTAAAATACCTTTAAGGGTCATTACAGCTTTGTACAGTGTGTTACACCTTGGATCATCCAGTTTTTAAAAATTACATAATAGATACTGCTCTACCTAATTATGATCCTGTTGGCAAGTAAGACCAAAATTACAAAAAAAAAAAAATCAAAGTTAAAAAAAATCTAAATTTTTAAAAATCACATTTTTATATATTTGCCAAATTTTAAGTTAGAATGGTGGATAAGCAGATGTTCAAAGTCATAGAAAAAATAAATGTCAGAATGTAACCCCCAATGTTTCTCATTTCTTTTTCTGTTTGCCCTCTCCTGCAAGTCTACAGTAAGCCTGATTCCTACAATAGTATAAATTTCTACCAAGTATAAATTCTGATAATTAGAATGACCTATTTCTCCCAAATTTATAGTTCCAAGATGATTTTTCTAAATTTATAGAAGGGTGATCATTTGTCATCTGCACTGATATGATATTGACCCAATAATTATATTCTTATAAGCTAATTCTGAAAAAGTAATGAAAAATGCACAAATTTGCAAAGATGTCCATGCTACTATTAATTCTACAGGCAGAATATCACAACTGAAACAAAGAACAAAAATCCAGGACCCACTGAAGCAATGAAGGCTGGGGCAGCAGCGCCATGGTGTATCATGCTAAGCCTCCACCTCCACCTGCAGTATCAGCATCCCATGCAGGAAGCAGCTCAAGCCCCAGCTGCTCCACTTCCCAGCCAGCTCTTTGCTAACCACTAGGGAAAGCAGCCGAGAATGGCCCAAGTTGTCGCACCCTTTTACCTACCTAGAAGACTTGGAAGAAGTTTCCGACTCCCAACTTCAAATCAGCCCAGCCCTGGTTACTGCACCCATTTAGGAAGTGAGCCAACAGATGGAAGATAGAGCAATCTCTCCCCTTCTCTCTCTCTCTCTCTCCCTGTGTCCCCTCTAACTCTATAACTTTCAAATGAAAAACAATTTTTAAGATTTTTCTTATTGGAAAGTCAGACTTGCACAGAGAAAGAGACACAAAAGGCCCAGCAGAGTGGCCTAGCGGCTAAAGTCCTCGCCTTGAACACACCGGGAGCCCATATGGGCTCTGGTTCTAGTCCCGGCAGCTCTACTTCCCATCCAGCTCCCTGCTTGTGGCCTGGGAAAGCAGTCGAGGACGGCCCAAAGCTTTGGGACCCTGCACCCATGTGGGAGACCTGGAAGAGGTTCCTGGTTCCTGGCTTCAGATTGGCGCAGCACCGGCCGTTGCGCTCACTTGGGGAGTGAATCATCAGATGGAAGGTCTTCCTCTCTCTCTCCTCCTCTCTGTATATCTGACTTTGTAATAAAAATAAATAAATCTTTAAAAAAAAAAAAGGAGGAGACACAAAGAACTTCTGTCTGCTGGTTCACTTTCTCAGTGGCCGCAATGGCCAGAGCTGAGTCCATCTGAAGTCAGGAGCCAGGAGCTTCTTCCAGGTCTCCCATGCGGGCGGCAGTGTCCCAAACCTTTAAGCTGAACTATACTGCTTTCCCAGGCCACAGACAGGGAGCTGCAGTAACTGAGTCACAAAACGGCACCCAAGTGGGATCCCAGTGCTTGCAAGACAAGGACTTTAGCCACTAGGCTACAGCGCCGGATCCCAAAAATATTTTTGAAAAAGGAATCATGGTGCAATAAAACAAAATGCCACCATTAATCTTAAAAAATGGATTAAAATGCTATTGACCATACACTTCCATGTATAAAATAGTCTCAGCTGTTAGAGGTAAAATTACATTTAGAAGCAAAGGCTAAACCTCCAAAGATTCAATTTGTCCAAGTACTAAACACCTGTGTGCCCCACTAGCTCCTCCACAGGGTACAATAACCGTCTCTCAGGTCACTGTGAAAACCAAGTGTGAAAGAAAGGGAAGCTGCTTGACACCTACTGAATACCCAAAGTTATTAATGTACTATATTTTCTGATAAACAAAATTTGCAAAAGTGTCCAAAAAATAAAACTACTCAGTTTTAGTAACTAGAGATGGACACTATTACTTCACATTAATATCTGGGTTATAAAAGGACAAACAGCATATGTTCTCTCTGATGTAAGGCAACCTTCATGCAAAATACAAGATCCACAGATGTAAGTATACTTAACATGCATACGCATGTATTTATCTAGAGGAACTGCATACTGGGGACAAGTCTACTGCTGGAGTGGAGATACACTGCAGCATGCATCCCTACTTCTAAATAAAAGATGGGCTCCCAGTGAAACCATTCACTGTCTTGAAAAGAGGATGCTGAACGTTCTCCCGCTGTCCATCCTGCAGTGCCATGATGCGCTTCCACAGCAGAACGACGGACTTGGGACTGTTGAAGGCTCACACTGCTGTAACAGCACGGGGAGATCACGGGCGAGAAGAGGGTGGAGGGGAGGTCACCGGGCCTGAGGAACCGCACTGTGAGAAATGAACATTTCTATGGGCGAACGCTGTTCAATCTCCCTTTGTCATACAGCATTTTACACAACCAGTATCGGTGGATAATGCCTAGCGATTACAAACATCTTATAAATACACTATCTTCGTTTTTCCACTAGGGCCAATCCTTCACTGCCATAAACAATACATCTATTGGTAGTCCTAAAACCATCTTTTGAAGAGAAAGAACTGCTATTCCAAATGTCATGAAATATACATATACTTCAAAAAGTCCAAAGGAAAAATGTAATTAGAAGTTTGTTTGGTGGGCCCAGCATGGAAGCCTAGTGGCTAAAGTCCTCGCCCCGCATGCAGAAGAATCTCATATAGGCACTGGTTCGTATCCTGGGTGCTCTGCTTCCCATCCAGCTCCCTGCTTGTGGCCTGGGAAAGCAGTCAAGGTCGGCCCAAATCCTTCGGACCCTGCACCCACGTGGGAGACCTGGAAGAAGCTCCTGGGTTCGGATTGGGTCAGTCCCGGCCACTGCCACTTAGGGAATGAATGAATGGATGGAAGATCTTTCTTCTTTGTCTCTCCTTCTCTCCGTATATATCTGCCTTTCCAATGAAAAGAAATAAACCTTTAAAGTAAGAATTTTTAAAATGTTTGTTTTGTGATGGCAGGGCAGTTTTGTTTTGTGAGGGCATAGCAAGCTAAGCCTCCATCTGCAGTGCTGGCATCACATACGGGTGCCAGCCGTGTTCCAGCTGTTCCACTTTCAATCCAGTTCCCTAATTGCCTGGGAAAGCAGCAGAGGGTGCCCCAGGGCCTTGGGACCCTGCATCCATATAGGAGACCCAGACGAACCTCCTGGATCCCAGCTTCAAACCAGCCCAACTATGGCTGTTGCAGCATTTGGGGAATGAACCAGCAGATGGAAGATCTTTCTCTGTAACTCAGACTTCCAAGTAAAAAATAAGTCCTTCTTTCAAAGAAGTTTGTTTTCATGCAAGAAAATTCTAAAATCCATGCCAAACTTTTTCAGGATACTTGCATTTCCATTAGATTTCAAAACTCCTTTGTACATACATTTTTGTAATTTTTGCAGTAAGATAAACATCTTTTAATTGTATTTTCCACAAATCTTTTTTTACTCTCCTCACTCCTACTGATGGGTAGGAACTGCAGACACATACTGGCTTTTCAAAAATGTCAATTTTGGGTCTGACACTGTGGGTAACCAGCTACACTGTCTAAAAACGGGAGTCCTTGTCTTTTAGAAATGTAGACTGTAATACTTACCATAAAACGCTTATGGCACAGGGCCTGGGGAAAGGGAGGGGGCACAGGGGAGCAGGGCGTGACAAATGCCTAAACTCAGGAATGTCTTCAGAATTATCTTAATGGGAAAAAAAATCGCTGTTAAAATATAGTTTTAAAAGAAGATCTGACTATTAAAATAACCTCTACAAAACAACTGCAGTTTATTACAGAACAACAAATCACTGATTACCAAAAAAGAGGCCAAAATTATTTAAGCCAAATTCAAAAACGAAGTAAACAATTCAAGCATTTAGAATCCCTCAATCATTCTTGCCAATCATTCCCACAGATAGACACTACAATGCTTTTTTCCAAACCACAGCCTCAGCATACCATGCTAATTCTCCAAAACAATATTAGTATTTATATTGTGCATTGCAAGAATACAACTATGCCTCTGTATGTGCCCACGTGAATCTCTGATAATAAGTTGTATTATGTACTAGTATTAAATAATCCGAATTCTCCTGGTGCCTAAATCACATCCTGGCACCAAGTTAGAACATTATGAACAACACAGATTAGCAGAGCCACCAAAGTGCTTTATTTTACCCAGTGGCACACAAGCAAGACCAAGTAATTTAAAAAAACAAAAACACCTTGCTGCACATCTGTATGTAAGATGTACCAAGGGGTAAAGCAGCTGACTTCCGTGAACCTCGGGGTCGGGGGTGGTCATAGCAGAGAAGTGCAGCAAGAAGAGTAAGCTGGCAGGCACACCCAAGCATGAAGCCATCTAAACGCAGGCTGGCGCGGGGGAGGGGAATGGAGGATTAGAGATATTTTGTCTAAATTCCTCCCACCAAGGCAGCAAAATATACTTTAAAAACATGTTGCAGTACATCTTACATAACAATGTATGTGAACACAATACTTGGAAACCACCTGCAGCACACTTTGATAGTCTCTAAAACACTTAGGGCCAGTGTTCATTTCTAATCATTTCCCACAAAAACAATCTCCCGGCTTCACCTTCAACAGATCCACGCACTGAAAACACTGGCTTACGACTTCTGCTTAGTGAACAGAAACTGGGGAGCAGACTGGTCGCTGAAACTCACCCTCAGACCGCACGAAGACTTAGACCTTCCTCCTGTTCTGAAACCCGAGGGTTCTTTCTAGGAGCAAGTTCTGTGATTGGGATCCCCTAGCGGACACCAGTGGTATAACATCTCCCACACACCAAGCAGAACTGCTTTCCTATAGAAAGCACTGAACAGAGACGTATTCAGTTCAACTTAACACCGCACTAAGCATAAATGCAAAGGTCTCAGTAACCTATATGTCAGTTTCCCACACACTACCTTTAAGTGTAAAAACCAGTGAGAATGTATACAATTTAAAGATCCAAGACATAATAACACAATACGTAATATTCATCCTGATTTGAATATTTAGCAATGTATACATGCATTAGTACCCCATCAATATGCTTAATTTTGATGTGTCAGTAAAACATAAAATTCAAAAGCATTAAAATGCTAGCAAATGTGCATTACATATCTGTAAATGTCTATTTTTGAGCATATGTGTCACAAAAGACATAAATATCGCAGATCTCACTTTTTAAGCTTTACCTAAAATTCTCATTATTTGGGAGGGTTGAATCAAATTATTTGGAGAAATATTCTAAAATTTTTACCAGGCTTCAAATTTTTAAGTGAGGAAAACACTTTATAGGTATTTTTGTTGGTAATGTTTTTGCTACTTGGGAAAAAAATGTATTTTAACAGATGCCAGTTTCTAATTTCCAGGCTTAGTCTATATTTTTCATCTTTCCTTAAACTTCTAGATGCCAGTTCTTACTCATTGAGACATGCTTTTTAAAAGCTTCTTGGAGAAGGACTTAAACAATGAAAATAGAGAAGAAATAAGAATGGGAATGAGGGCATGACACAGGACGGACGTAACCGCCATAGTTTTCCACTAACCCGTCGACAACAGCAAGACGCGACTGGAGCAGTGCGTGTTGCCGAGGTCGGCACACCCAAGGTCCAACATCTGCACCACGCAGCACCTGCCCCGGCCAGAGATCACAAACTGGAAGCCACGGGGGAGAAGGAGTCTCAGGTGCTCGGAGAGAAGTTACCGAAAGATCTTCAAGCCACTATCAGGCACAAAGCAGACAGGCATCGAGCTGAGTGGAGGAGGGGACAGGAAAGACTTGACTTGCTCACAGACTCTGTCACCAGAAGATTAACTGCAGTGACAACTTGCCACAAGAGTGACTTCCTGCCCTGCTTCAAGGAGTGGGCCAACTGCTGATTTTTAAAGTGCTGCTTCGGCGTGGGGATTGTGCAGTAGTGGGTTAAGTCATGGTTTGGTACACTCCCATAATAAGTTTCAGCTACTACACTTTAAAGATATTTTGTTCATCTCATTGTGCGTTTGTTTTACTTGAAAGGTAGAATCGTAGAGAGAGGGAAGAAGCACGGAGTGAGATCTTCCGTCACTCGTCCACTCCCCAAGTGGTTACAATGGCGGGGCTGGGCCAGGCTGAAGCCAGGTCATCCACATGGTAGAGGGTTCCAAGCACTCGGGGCATCTCCACTGCTGGTCCCTCGGGTGCATCAGAGCGCTGACTCGAAAGTAGAACAGCCAGAATTCAAACCAACACCTAAATGGATGTCAGCACTGCATGTGGCAGTTTCATATACTACAGCACAAAACCATCCCCTCTGCTTTTTTTTTTTAAAAAGAGTATTTTTTTTAAAAATTCAAAACAGTAAAAAAGAGAGAAATCTCTTCCATCCACTATTTCAATTCCCAAATGGTCACAATAGCCAGGGTTGGGCTAGACCAAAACCAGGTGACAAGATCTTCATCGAGTTCTCCCAGGCGGGTGGCAGGAACACAGCAATTGGGCCATGTTCTACCACCTTCCTAAGCACATTAGAAGGAAGCTAGACTGGAAGTGTGTTAGCTGGGAGTAGAACCAATGTTCATTCCAGATGCTGGCATTATCACAGGTAGTGGCTTAACCCACTATGCCACAATGCCTGGGCCTCCAACTATTTCTCCTTTGATCCAGCTTCTGCTAGCACGCCTGGGAAGCAGCAGGGGATAGCACAAGTGCAGCCACCCACAGAGCAGACCTGAATGGAGTTCTGGGCTTCTGACCGCTGCCTAAACGTGACTGTTGCAAGCGTATCAAAAGTGAACCAGTGAATAGAATCAATCTTCAATCCCTCTCTCCCTCTGACTCCCTCCCCTCTGGTTTTCAAACAAAATTAAACACTTTTTAAAAGTCATTTAGGTAACAATTGGACGTAATAATGTAACAGTTTTACTATAAGGCTCTGTGTAACAACTTTGCAAGATGACAGGCTGCCCGGATGGGTGCCCGGATGGGTGCTCGGATGGGTGCCCAGATGGGTGCTCGGATGGGTGCTCTCAAACATGCTCTGAGGTATGCTCCGAGTTATACAATAATTCCTGGCTGTCTCCCAAAAGTAATTATCCTGCTTATTGCCTCCTCCCCATGTTCATGAAAGAAAAGTATTGTCTTGGGTAAGATGTACACTGATTGACAGTTCCACTCACTCTGGAAATGTATGAAAGAATAATACGCAATTTATTCAGACCAACATCCTCTGTATGGAAAATAACACATTTCAAAGTTCAAACGCAACAACATTCCCAGTCAGCCTGTCACTATGGATGACCACGCCGAACATGCACAAGGCTTAATCTTTCACATTCCAGTACACATGCAGCAAGGCAGAAAGCACTTGCAGGCAGAGCCAGCAGGCCCCACCCTCAGCCAACCCCTGCTCGAGGCTGCATCCTCCACCACGCTTGGGTTAGTCTAAAACCACAATAGGAAGGCAGAGAACCGGGTTACTGTGCCCCAAGGAAACATGCCCTAAAAACTCAAATACCCAACAACGATCACCAGCTGCTGAATGGCTACTATGCATGACCATCTAAGTTAGGAGCTTATGTATATTACTTCAGTTTAGCCCCAAATCCAGTCTACCTAAGTATTTAAACTGACAAAACTAATGGACACACTGAGAAAAATAGGCTGTTCTAAGAAAGAAGCTGAATGAGACAAAGTTTTTAAAATAAAATGCAATTATGATTTCAGTAAGCTGTTATCGATTCTGATCTTCAGAACAAAAGCTAGAGATTGTTCAAAAAAGATAATGGAAAATAACAATTTCCTTTAAATATTTCAAAAGTAAATATTTGCCTTATGAGAAAATTAGAAAGGAGAAACCACATTATAAAACAAAGCCAAGAGATCCTTATTTTAGGACTAAATTTTATCTTCTTACTTTTCAGTAAAAGTTCTGTTTTCAACCAACATTCTTAAAATAATCTTCAACCCAAACTGTACTTCCCTAAGAAAAATGTTAACAGCTTAAACTCAATAATAATCCAATCAGTGCAATATTCTGTGTGATCCCAATGCTATAGGCAAAGCCTGACAAGATAAATAAGAGAAAATCTAGCCATACTTGTGGCTTTAGATGAAAATTCTAAAGCAGGCAATTGGCCTCACAGCGAAGATGCCCCCACGGCAGCCCTAGGCGCCTAGGTTGGATGCCTACCGTCAGCTTCTGATTCCAGCTTCCCGCTACTGCACACCCTGGTGGCAGCAGTGACAGCTCCCGTACTGAGTCCCTGCTGAATACCTATACTGCGTTGCTGCCTCCTGGCTTCTGTCCTGAGCGTGGTAGACACTGGGAAGCTCTGTTTTCTCTTTTCCTCTCAAGTAAATTAATTGAAATACTTCCATTTGTTTCCTATAAAAATCTCTTTTAAAAAATAAAAGTTTGGCCCCGGGGGAGGAGGGGGTGTTTGGCATGGCCCAAGTTCTTGGCCTGCCTGTGTGGTCAGTGAGCCCCATGGGTAGGGGGATCCGGCTGGGCCCAGGTTGACTGGCCCAGGTCCTTGACCTACCTGCATGGAGGGTACTGGGTCCATCAGCTCTGGATGTGGAGACAGGGAAACGAGAGGTGGCAGCGGCAAGGACTGGTAGGGCCCCCAGGTCATCAGGTCCAGGTCCTTGACCCACCTGTTAGAACCGGTCCTCCCCAGTGAAAAAGACGGAGTAGTGGACAGCTGGCCCAGACCCACATGAAGGATCCAGCAGCCCACTGAGGGCTGCAGAAGGCATCTATACCATGCCAGAGGAAGGAGGACAGACCAAATGGGACAATGAACCCAGCAAAACAAAGACAGCAAACATCTGGACGAATGGAGACTCTAAGATCAACTGTCAGCCAATGGACATCGAGAGGGTTCCCTCACCCTTGGATTGGCAAGATCAGCAACATTTCAGAACTATCAAAACCATCTTAGCAGACCCTTAGGAGCATGAAGCACATTGAGACCCTGGGTGGATATCAATTGGCCATTTGTAATGCTCGGGTACTGGGGCAACTGGGAAGCTGGGTATGGCTTCTCCCCTTATCTCTTCAACCCCTGAAACAGGAAGAAATAGAAAATTTGGGAACAATGATCACGTCCACTTTTCCCTAACCCTTGATCCATCCCACCATGATTAACTATGTTATCATCTAAAAGAAAATAAATAAATAAGTAATAGTAAAAAAAAAAAAAAAAAAAATCGAGCTCAGCACAGTAGCCTAGTGGCTAAATCCTCTCCTTGCACAAGCTGGGATCCCATATGGACTCCAGTTCATTTCCCAGATGCTCTGCTTCCCAAGCAGCTCCCTACTTGTGGCCTGGGAAAGCAGTCGAGGATGGCCCAAAGTTTTGGGAACCTGCACCTGCATGAGAGACCAGGAAGAAGCTCCAGGTTCCTGCCTTCAGATAGGCTCAGCTCCAGCCTTTGCGGCCACCTGGGGAGTGAAAAAGCAGACAGAAGATCTTTCTGTTTATCCTTCTCCCTATAGATCTGATTTTCCAATTAAAAAAAATAAATAAATCTTTAGGGAAAAAAAAGATTAAATAAATAAGTAAATAATTTGGGGCCAGTGTCATGGCACAGCAGCACCCCATATGAACACTGGCTCAAGAGTCAACTGTTTTGCTTCTAATCCCAGCTACTGCTGCCTGGAAAAGAAGAGGAAGATGGCCACAATGCTTGGGCACCTGCCACCATGTGGGAGATCCACACAGAGTTCTACGTTTCTGGTTTCACTCAGGTCCAGCCCTAGCCACTGTTGTCATTTGGGGAATAAGCCAGTGAACGGAAGATTGAGGGATGGATGAATCTTTCTCTTTCTCTCTCTCTACCTGTCTTCCTGTAATTTTTTTTTAAAGATTTATTTTATTTTTATTGGAAAGGCAGATATACAAAGAGGAGAGACAGAGAGGAAGATCTTGTGTCCGATGATTCACTCCCCAAGTGAGCGCAACAGCCGATGCTATGCCGATCCAAAGCCAGGAGCCTCTTCCGGGTCTCCCACGTGGGTGCAGGGTCCCAAAGCTTTGGGCCATCCTCGACTGCTTTCCCGGGCTACAGGCAGGGAGCTGGAATGGGAAGTGGGGCTGCCGGGATTAGAACCAGCGCCCATATGGGATCCCGGGCGTGCAAGGCGAGGACCTTAACCACTGCGCCACTGCGCCGGGCCCTGTAAATTTTTTTTTTTTTTTAAGAAAAACTACATGAAATGAAACTTCTCCTCAACCAATGCTTAAATCATGCTTTTTCTCCTCAGTCCTTACATGTTTCTTTTCCTTTGTCCCTGCTCCATGTGAGTGCCTACTCCTGGTCCCTGGCTCGGTTTACAAAAGTTCAGGGTCATCTGCACAGTACCTTTGAATGTTGTCTTTGAATCAATTTCCCAGTCTAGGTTATAACTCCTCTTCTTAAGAAGACTAATGTACAAATGTCTAAATTATATTAAGGCAACATGTAAATATTAACTAGAAGACTTACTGGAAATAAGTAAAAAGACCAAAAAAAAAGTTTTTAAGTTTCTGGAAACCTAATGCCAGCTGCAGTATAAAAAACAAATCTGGGCCGGCACGATAGTGTAGTGGCTAAAGTCCTCACCTTGCACGCGCCACGATCCCATATGGTCGCCAGTTCTAGTCCCGGTGGCCCCGCTTCCCATCCAGCTTCCTGCTTGTGGCCTGGGAGGGGAAAGCAGGAGAGGACAGCCCAAAGCCTTGGGACCCTGCACCCACGTGGGAGACCCAGAAGAGCTCCTGGCTCCTGGCTTCGGATTGGTTCAGCTCCAGCCATTGCAGCCGGTTGGAGAGTGAACCATCGGACGGAAGATCTTCCTCTCTGTCTCTCCTCCTCTCTGTATATCTGCCTTTCCAATAAAGATAAATAAATCTAAAAAAAAAAAAAAAAACCAAATCTAAGTATATGTCCAGCCTTGCACTAGTAAGGGGCACTAACAATGAACAAGGCACAGACTGTGACCTTCGAGTTCCTTAGAATTCAGTCTGACTCACTGAACTCTAAGGCCATCCTTCCTAAACCAATAAAGAAAATGTGGCAGAAAGTTCCAACACAACACAAACATAATTAGCAAAGACAAACGGAAGCTTATCTTTTAATATATCAGGCTTCTGAATTAATGTTCTTATTATACCAGAAACTGTAATACTCATGTAAGACTTCCAAGGGGAGAGTAAATGAAATGTGATGAGGACAAAGAACTGAGTCATTCTCCCCACCCCACGCCCATCAGGTTTTGTCAGCATCACTACTGGTTTTACTTGATTCTATGTACAATGCAATATTTCACTTATGACAATTTTATCTGTTAAGCCTTTCATAAACCTGTCAAACTATTAACTACATGGAATATTTTTGGTCTTATAGAGTCATAGTTTTTAAAGTAGAAACTTTCACAACTCCAAACTAATACCATTGTGATTGACAATCATATTTTTACCCATAAGCACCTGCCCTAGTTAATATTTCAAAGTAATTGTTTAAAAAAAACCATACTCTAAAACCTGAGATTTAATGTCCTAATTTAATCTTAATTTTAAATTTCCATTTATTTTTACCTCAAAGTAACAGCATAAGAATACTTTTAATATTGTTGAAATACAAAAAATGTTCAATAATGACTTTAAACATTAATTCCTTAAATAGATTTAAAATAGTTAGTCTCTGCTGAATTTCAGTAATGCATGTTATTTACTCATTTATTTATTTGAAAGGCAGAGTTGCAGACAGGGAGAGACAGAGATCTTCCAACCACTGGTTTACTTCCCCAAATGACTTCAACAGGCAGGACTGAGCAAGGCCAAAGCCAAGAAGCTTGGACGCCATTCGTGCCTCCCGCATGAGTGCAGAGGCCCAAGAACTTGAGCCATCTTCTGCTTCTTTCCCAGACACATTAACAGGAAACTACTTTGAAAGTGGAACAGCTGGAACTCTAATTGGTACCCACAAGGGATTCTGGCATTGCAGGCTAAGCTACAATACCAGCTGTATTACCAAATTTCAAGTGACAAAAAAATCACATTTAGTATGGGACTAAAATTATAACCCCAAACTCTTTTATGGCACTAATGAATATCAGCAGATAAAACAATCACTTAATTTAAAAAGTGATCCAAAAATTAGATTAGTATCTGAAAACAATGCATGTAAAACAAATTTTCTTTCCATCATTAATTCCAGAGAAATGACCCTTTGTGAGACTATGCAATGCATGAATACAATTACTTAAGACGAAGCAATAGAACGTAGACAAAGTGAGTTAGCCTGATTCCTACAGAGACAGAAAGATAAGAAGGAAAAAATGACAGAAAAAAGAATATGAGAACAAAGCCAGCAAAGGTTTAAAAAGATGGAGTATATGGACCTATTTTTTCAAACAATGGGAAGCAAATGATAGTAACCTTTTGTTCATAACAGAAACATGACAGCTGTCCCTGAAATATAAAGTATGAGAATCAAGCATACTAATCTTTGTAAATATGCAGATTATCTTTAATCCCAAAAAAATGCATGCTAAAAATCTACCCAAGTAGTAGACAATTAGCCCACAGGATATTGCAGGAGAAAGCAAACTACATATCTATGATTATGTTGGCCATTTTCCACCACCACAAAAAAATTGAATATTTAATGCTCTAAATATGTCATTAGATCCAGTAAATCATGAACACTGATTATATAAATAGACTTTTGTAAAATTAGTGTAAAGATTTTAAATATTAGATGTGCAATGAATTATAAAGACTACTTAAAAAGGCAAGTGGAATTTTCTTTCTCTAAATGAGGTCATTTCCTGAAGGTTCTCTTCGAGATATTCATAAAACTCTCCTGAGGCTGTCTTCTTTCCTAAGAAACTTCAATGACTGATTCTGCACATGGAATCCTCCCTAAAACCATATGCTTCAATTGAACAAACATCTATTGAATTCGTCTTGATTACAGGAGTCAAAAATAAACAATTCATTGCATCTCAAAAAAAATTGTGGATAATTTTAACACAAAACAGACTGACTGAAAAATAGGGTAGATAGGTTTAAAAAAAAGTCAATCTCACAGCCCTGGTTAATCCTAAAAGAATTAATTCCCTAATCAGAATTAGAGTAATAGACTTGGAGCAGAGATATTGGGAAACAACAGCAAAGGAGAAAAAGACATCATGATGGAAGGTAAAAGAAAAGAGAGCAAAGTAACAGTCCCAGCTGCCTGAAAGGAAGCCGTGTCGGGTATCTCCTTGACCCCTACGGAAAAGGGGGGATCTCAGCAGGCTCCATGGTGCAGCTCCCACGAGCTTATGAGGAAGGAAGTCATGGAGACAGACCTGTGATTTCTTCTAAAGATTTGTTTGTTTGAGAGAATTACATACAGTGAGGGAGAAAGAGAGAAGTCTTCTGTCATCGCTGTCTCACTCTCTAAATGGTCACAATGGCCAGGTCTGAGCCAGGAGGAAGCCTGGAGAACAAGGACCTTTTCCAGGTCTAGCCCATATGGAGTCCAAGTTGGCTCTGGTGCTTTCCCAGGCACGTGAGGGAGCTGCAGCCGAGCTATGCGACCATAAAGGTGGTGCCTTAAGCCATTGTGCTACTCCCCAGACCTGTAATTTCTAAAAGCCATCTTTAGAAGCTGACAGAACAGAAAACAGGGGTTAAACTACACTGGGATCAATTTTTGCTGTGTTGACTAGTTAGAAGAGCTAAATTCATCAAGTAAAACAGTGTTGCAGGCAGTAAATTTAACACTATCAGGGAAGAGAAAATGAAGCCATGGAGCTGGTGCAGTGGTTTAAAAGTCTAATCCTCCGCCTAATTGATGCCTGCATGGGATGCTAGCAGCATAAAGTCCTGGCCACTCCACTACTGATTCAGCTCCCTGCTGGTAGCATGAGAAAGCAGTAGAAAATGGCCAAAAGCCTCGGGCTTCTGCATCATGTGGGAGATTCAGAAGAAGCTCCTGGCTCCTGGCTTTGGATGAGTGCAGCTCTGGCCATAAGGCCATTTGGGAAGTAAAGCAGCAGATGGAAAACCTCTCTGTGTATCTCCTTCTCTCTCCAGAATAGTTTTATTATTTTTTTTTTAAGACTCTTTTATTTTTGGGCCCGGTGGCATGGCCTAGCAGCTAAAATCCTCACCTTGAACACACTGGGATCCCATATGGGCACCAGTTCTAATTCTGATAGCCCCACTTCCCATCCAGCTCCCTGCTTGTGGCCTGGAAAAGCAGTCAAGGACAGCCCAAAGCCTTCAGATCCTGCACCCACATGGGAAACCCAGAAGAGCTCCTGGCTCCTGGCTTCAGATTGGCTCAGCTCCAGCCATTATGGTCACTTGGGGAGCGATCATCAGATGGAAGATCTTCCTGTCTCTTCTCCTCTCTGTATATCTGACTTTGCAACAAAAAATAAATATTAAAAAAAATCTTTTAAAAAAATGGTTAATCAAAAAAGGAATGCAAAATGCCTCTTAACCTTAAAATAGGATATTCAATCTCACTCATAATCAAACTGAAAACTAATCCTAAAGTGAGAGTCCATGTATTGATAACTCCATAAATTTGACAACATATTCTGCTGACAAGTGCACAGATGAACAAAGGGTTCCCTTGCACACTACTGGTGAGAGTGCAAAGAGTGCAGTGCACTGAGGACAAATCTAGCCGTATCTCGTAAAACTGCATATTCAATTCCCTTTTGCTGCATTTCCACTTCTAGGAATCAGTGCCAGATCTCACTCAATGGCACAACAGAAAACACATACACACATACACAAACACATATGTATACATACACAGCTCTACAAGGTTATTCACTGCAGTATATTTATATTCACAAAATAAGAAATAATCAAAACCCCCACTCAACTAGGAACTGGTTCATTGCACTATGGCAAAACACCCAATGGGATATTATGTAGCTATAGAAAGAAGTGACTAATACACAAGGTTGTGAAAAGCAGCAAGGTATATTATATTCTAAAATTTATACAACAAAGAAAAAACATGAAAACATAGCCTGCTGATATCTTAAAACTAGAATTTTTAAATATAATTATTTATAACAGGAGGAAGAAAAGAGTACTTGTGTGTGTGTGTGGATATGACTTTGTAACCATGAAACTCACACACACGACCTTAAAGCGTAAGTACAAGGGTGGGCATTTGGCACAGCAATGACGCACTCACTTGGGATGCACACATCCCATCCTACGGTGCCTGAGAGGTACTGTACACCCTGAGAGCTCAAGTGCTTGGGTCCCCATCTTCACATGGCAGAAGCTGCTTCTTCTAGCTTCAGCCCAGCCCAACACCAACTGCTGTGTATATTTGGGCAGAATAGCAATGAAGAGGTTTCTTATCTCCTGGTCTCTCTGCCTTTCAAATAAAATGAAAAATGCTGAATATTTTAAAAACACATTTTAAAAGTTATTGAATACTACAGGTGGAGGATTAGCCTACTACACCACAGCACCAGCAATTTTACTGAGTGGCAGGAGTTAGAGGAAGAGACGGGAACTCTGCCCCCATGCACTGGTTCACTCCCCAAGTGCTCACCAAGGGCTGTGCCTGGGTTGAGGCCTACAATACAATCCAAGCCGTCTCCTGCATGAACCTAATTACTTAAGACATCACCAGCAGCAGCCAGGGTCTGCATTACACAGGAAGCTCCAGTCGGGAGCTGGAGCCAGGAATTGAACACAGCTTACTAACCACTAGATTAAACACCCATTCCCTACAAAACAACCAGGAAGATCAACTCTAACAGCATGGTATCTCTCAAAGAGGTCACAATGATCCACTGCTGTTGATATTGGACTAGATATGGAGACCTGACTCCAGAAACAGAATACAGCAGAATGCCATCGGTCATAGTAGCTTTGTTCACAATAGCTGAAAGATGAAAACAACTCAAATGACCAGCAATGGATGAATAAATAAACAAAATGTAGCATGCATATAACAGAATATTTTCTCTTAAGGAGAAAAAAATTCTGGTACATGCCACCATGCTGATGCTCTTGAAGACATTATGCTGGGTGAAATAAACCAGTTACAAAAGAATAAAAATTATAACTGCGGTTTCATTTATAAGGTCCTAGGGGTCAGATTCATGGAGACAGACTGTGGAAGACTGGCCATCAGGGCTGGAGGAAACCAGGAATGGGGAATTGGTATTTTACTGGCTACAGAGTTTCAGTTTGGAGAAATGAAAAAGTTCCGGAGATGGAGGATGAAATGTCTGTGCCACAAGGTAAATATACTGACCGCAACTGGGCTTACAACGGTTAAAAGAGTAAAATTCATATTGTGGACATTTTATTGTAGCAATTTTTTTTTTAATTGAAAGGTGGAGTTATAGAGAAAAGGAGAGAGAGAGAATCTTGTGAGAGAGATTTTCCATCTCTTGGGTCACACTCCAGATAGTTCCAATGGCCAGGGCAAGGTTAGGTTGAAGCCAGGAGGCTTGTGGGTGTCAAAGCTCAAACACTTGGACCATCCTCTGCTGCCGTTGGCAGGCGTGTCAGCATGGAGCTGGATGGGAAGCAGAGCAGCCGGCACTAGAATTCAACTTGTGGGAGGTGCCAGTGCTGCAGACAACGGTCTCACCTAATGCATGACACACCGGCCCAAAACAGAATGATCTGACCACAGTTAGAGGCAATAAGCTCTAACTTTAAAAGACAACTGCAAATTCTATCCCTGAGTATACATACAAGAGAAAGGAATATATGCCTACTAAAAGACAAGCGCAAGAATGTTCATAGTAATTTCAATTGTAATAGTTCCCTCAACTGGAAACAACCACAACAAGCATCATTTGGAGAATAGATAAATAAGCATCAATGTCATGGCAACAGAATACTACACAGAAATGAAAAACCTACTGTTTCATACAATAGATCTTTTTTTTTTTTAAGATTTATTTATTTTTATTGGAAAGGCGGATACACAGAGAGAGAGATCTTCTATCCCATGGTTCACTCCCCAAAGTGACCACAATGGCTAGAGCTGCGCCAATCCAAAGCCAGGAGCCAGGAGCTCTTCTGGGTCTCCCATGCAGATATCAGGGACCCAAGGCTTTGGGCTGTCCTTGCCTGCTTTCCCAGGCCACAAGCAGGGAGCTGGATGGGAAGCAGGGCTGCCAGGGTTAGAACGGGCAACCATATGGGATCCCGGTGCGTGCAAGGCAAGGACTTTAACCACTATGCTATCGTGCCAGGCCCTCATACAATATATCTTCACAGATAGTATGCAAAAAGGAGCAGACCACAACTTTTGTTGGAATTTTATTCTGACTCTACTGTGTAAGGGCGTACTAAAAATAACTCTTTAGTCTCAGCTGAAATAAGTATCAATGTTTAAAAAAAAAAAAGTTGAAATTGAAGTATCTTTGAGAATTCACAAATTTCTCAGGAACAGGATTCATCTAGGAGGTGGAGTCCAAGGTAGGAAGCAAAGGGGACGGAGTAGATAGAATTTTGAGGTTCCAGTCCTGGTGAGCCCATGCTGGCTTTTACTAATTGGTTTCAGCTACCTTTAAAACGCTTCTGCATGCTTTTTTTAAAGGCCCTAAGATCAGCACTACTGATCTATATGGAAAATTACTTAGGTGAAAATAATGGACACCAGAAAGATCAGGAAAGCTAGGTGAGGGTCATGAACATGGTCCAAAAGCAGACCAAAAAAAAAAAAAAACAGAAACAAAAAGCAGTCAGAAAGAGAACAGCTGAATCCAATGAAGGAAAATTGAGACCAACAGAAGACAAGAATAAGAAACATAGAAAGGGATGAAAGACAGCCACCAACTTAAAAAAAAAAGAGAGTATTCTGATGGTAGGACCCTGTAGTTTAATGAAAATAGAACATAAATGCTTCTATCAAAAAGAAAAGATCCTTTTTCTCCTCCCAACAAAACCCCAAATGCTATTACTTTAATCATTACCATTAGATGTATGAAAACAAAAACCTCACAAATAACTAGTTTAATTCAGGGGTGGGAGATCTTTCTTCTCCCAAAGGTAATTTGAAACCATACATACAAAATCATCAACTTAAAAATTTGCCTGCTATGATTCACTGAGTTTTAAGTCCTACCTGCGATTATTGTCTTGATGGGACCAAACCAAATGATTTTGCAGGCCCTGTACGACTTGTGGACCAGATTCTCCCCACCCCTCATCTAATTTTCTCATTTCATAGATGACAAAATTCCAAGTCTACCATGCAATTAATGTTTAGAATTAGAGCTAAAATATATCCCATTTTTTCTTCAAAACTACCTAACAATGTCTCATCCTCTATCACTGTGGTTTCCATTGGCAGCTTCATTCTTCTATTACACTTTGTATTTCCCTAAATTGGTCATTCAAAAATAGCAGGCATATTGCTAACATTTTGACTGGCTCAAAATTAGCCTACTTTAATCACTGTTTGCTAAAGGTCTCCCTTTCAGCAACTCATTCCGCTCAATGTTATGTCTCCAGCCAATTCCCCAAATCTATTATGAGTGCACCTCAGAGGCATTAAGAAAGTTCTCAGCCAACTGGCAGCTGTGCTTCCCCCAAACTTGTTAGAATGTAGAAGGACATGCTAATGCCATGCTGTAGAGAGAGCTGGCATTACACACCTCTGTTATCTCTGTAAACATGTACGTCAGCTATAATTACCAGGAAGCCAGAGGATGCTCTTGTCTCAATGAGCTTAAAATACCTAAACAGACAGGAAAGTCAATAACAGGATAAACTAAACTACCTTCACAACAAAGAATTACACAGAACATACAAGTAGTCACACAAAAAGTATTTCAAGTATATGTTCAAGTATTTTCATTATCGACTCTAACCAATATATATTATGTTGCATTCAAAATGTGATATGCAAAGAATGTTTAAGCACCTTAAATAACTCTCAGTGTTACTATTTTTCAAAAACTAAACAAAAATTACAGAAACTTGTATGTAAAAAGGAAATGGCTTAGGAAAATCCAAATTACTGTTTTACAACCATCTCTATTATTTTTCTTTCTTTAAAAAAAAAAGGAAAAGAAAGAAAAATAGTACACATCCTTACTTACCACTTAGAAAGGGTTGATGAGGCACAAAGTTTGTAGAAAAGACAGCGAGGCGGGAAAGGATCCATCTAGAAGCTTGCTCAATCCACAGCTAGGACTTTCTCAGCACTCCAGTGGGCGCTCTGGGCAGGAGCAGTTGTGATGAAGCCAAACAACGAATGCAGAAGGCTGGAAAACAAGAACAAAAAGGAAATATTAACTTTGATTTTTACTCTTTCAGACTGCTTTCATAAAAACATATGTTCCTATACATCAGTATCAAAACAAAGTCACCTTCCTGAAAAACAAAAACAGCAAATTATTTTCTTGTCCCTCAGAAAAGCCCTTCCCATGCCTAAAAGTAGCAAAATGACACACACCTGAAGTGCCCAGCCTGCATCAACTTGGCAGACACTAGTACACAGCACTGAATACTCCTGCGCTGGGAGCTTATCTAGAACTCAGCTGTTACGTATTTACTCATTGTTGCTGGAGGTGCAGTAAGAAAGGCACAAATATGCACTGCTGGATGACGTGTGCAATTAACAACCATTCAGAAAAGAATTTATCGTACGGAGCAAGAGTTTTTGTTTTTTCCACAATGCTCACAGAAGGGTCAGTGTTGTGGTATAGCAAGTAAAGCTGTTGCCTAGAATACAGCATCCCACATGATATTGTTAATGTGCCTGGAAAAACATACAACTCTGGTGACACAGCTCCCTGAAATGGTAATTCAATCTTGCTCCCAATGTCATCACCTAAGGGTAATGAACTCCTAGCCAAGATTAATGGAAGAGATTGTTAGTTCTTCCCCTTAATATTATCTGGATTTCAGTCAGGCTGAACTCTTTGTTCTGTGCAAATATTTCTCATTAATGTTTCTCCTTAAAAATTTCTCACTAATAATACCCAATCAATATGCATGTTCTCTTCCATCCAGAATGCCCTTCCTCTATTTCCATATATTGGAATTCCTCCAAAATCATCTTAAAATAGAAAATCACTTATCAAAAAAGAAACCCACTTATCTACTCAGTGCTGCAGCTTTCTCAATCATAAAATGAGAATAATATCTTCAAGGGCTCTTTTAAGAAGATTTTAAAGTGATGTAAGGAACAAAAAAATAAGTGTAAATGTAGAACAATAGCTGGCAGATATCACTCAAAGAGTATTGTTGTTCTCGCAGCACAATTAATGGCCAATAAATATTTTTTCTAAACTAACAAAGCAAAGCAATAGACAATGTCTTTTCCAGCCACAATGTGGTCTTTGCATTACCTTTGGAAGATGAAAATTTCTCAGTTTTAGTTGTATGAGAATTTCCCACAGATACATGGCATAGACATAGCAATCCACTCTCCACTGAGTTGAGAAAAGCTTGACTCAAAAACAGAAACCAAAAAGAGGGGAGATGGCCACACCTAGGCAAATAGTTTTATCACTTACTTATTTTTGAAATTGTGGTGAAATACCAGTGAGATAACACATCCTTTAACCATTTCAATTGAGCACATTCACATTACTGTACTGTCATGATCCACCTCCAGATGGATTCCTTCTGCTCTAACTTCTAGAACTCCCATTCTACTGTCTGTCCTCTGGGACTCTGACTACCCTAGGTTCCTGAATAATAAGCGGGATCACAGTATTTGTTCTTGACCTATTGGATTATTTCACCAAGCAGACTGTACTCAAGGTCATCTATACTGTTTAAAATTTCAACAAGAATTCCAAACCATCAAGGATATGGTTTAAACATACTTCAGTTAAGGCATATTATACAGCACCACATTACAGACTTGGATGATTCAAATTACAGCAAGAAAGGGAAACTGAGAATAAATACTTGATAATACGACTGAGAATAAATACCTAACAATCAGACATGATGCAAGGTATTGTTCTATCAATATTTCACACACAGTTAAGTCCACATAACTCAGTCCCCGCCACCAAAAAGAGAAACATGGATTGAGCTCCAGGCCTGCCCAGCCTGAGCTGGCACAGGTATTTGGGTAATCTGTTGGGTAATCTGGGTAATGAACTAGCAGATAAGATTCTCTCTCTCTTGTTGTTTCTCTCAAACTAAATAAACTTAAAAAAAAAAACTGAACAACTTACTATCTCCATTCTGAGACTTATTTTTATTAATTTGAAAAGCAGAGTAACAAGAAGAGAGGAGAGACTGAGGGACCTCCATTCACGGTTCACAACCCAAATGGCTGTAATGATGAAGACTGCACCAGGCTGACCCCAGGAGGCAGGAACTTCTGAATCCCCACTACCCCATAGGTGCAGGGGCCTAAGCTCCTGGGCCATCTGCTGCTGTTCTCCCAGGCACATTAGCCAGGAGTTGAATCAGAAGTAGAGCAGCCAGAACTCAAACTGGAATCCATATGGGATGCCGGCACTGAGGGCAGCAACTTAACCACAGTACTTGCTCATGTAGGGGCAAACACTCATTGTGGCACAGCACATTAAGCTACAGGCTTGGGACTCCTGCATCCCATACTATGAATGCGGGTGGGTGGAACCTTCCTCTGCTTCCAGTCCAGTTTCCTGCTCACGTATCTGGGAATCAGCAGATGATGACCCAGGTTCTTGGACTTCTGCCACCTTGGCCTCAGCCTTGCCCAGTCCCACCTTACAGGCCCTGGGGGAATGAACCAGTAGATACAAGATGTTTATCTCCCCCTCTGTCTTTCAAACAGATGTTTAATAAAAAGGAAGAAGTTGGAAGGCTTTATTATTGTCAGACAGTGTTTTCTGCTTTTGAAGAGGGAGTTAGAAACACTGAAATCCGCAGTAGAAAATAAAGTTTCAATAAGTTCAGTGGTTGAAAAATGCTAGTCTCCTGTGAGCCCAAATCTATCATTACATCCTTGTCATCTATGAATGTGTGTTGTTTTTTTTTTTATCAAATTTTATCTGAGAAGATTCCCATTAAGCATGAGTTTACAAGAAAAGGCGAGTACAAGGCTGTGATGTATGGTCTACTTCTATCAAGTATATTCTCATGATGACACTAACTGTATTTTCAGGAATACAGATTTCCTCCTCCTGCCTCAGACTAAAGTAAATATTCCCACTATCCTGTACTATCTTATCTCCCTTAAAATCAGTTGAGATTCAGTATTGCCTTTCAAAAAGTTATTAAGAACTACATACTTGTAATTTTAACTTGCAAAAACTATCTCCACAGTTAGTGTAATGTAAAAACAGAATGCAACAGGCACTGTGGTGTAGCAAGATAAGCTTCCACCCGCAGTGCCAGCATCCTGTATGGATGCCAGTTAAAGTCCCAGTTTCTCCACTTCCCAATCATCTCCCTGCTAATGTGCTTGGGAAAGCAGCAGAACATGACCCACATGCCTGGACCCCTGCACCCACTTTGGCAGACCCAGAGAGGGTTCTAGCCTCAGAGCAGCCTCGCTCTGACAGTTACACCCATTTGGAAAATGAACCAGTAGAGTGGAAATCTCTCATTCTCTCTCTGTTGTAAATCTGCCTTTCAAATGAAAATAAATTTTTAAAAATACATAAAAAATGGAATGAAGAGAAAACAGACTTATCTAAGGATTTTTATTAAATAAATCCTTGCTTCTAACAAAAGTTTATACTTTCCAAAACTTGTTTTTGTATAATAATTTCTTCTGATCACAGTATGAAAAATGTTAGACATAAAAGGAATACTGTGTTCACAAAGTAATTTTATCCTCACTGATGCAACAAAAAGCTAGTGACTTCCTTTTTGTGGTAAACAATGGGCTTTGGGAAACACATTCCCTGTTAAATGTCTTTTACATTTTTTATACACAATTGGTTCAACTTCCTAACAATCACCATTTACTAGAAACATGAAAGATAAAAATCTATTGTGATATTTAATAAGACCAACAGCAGAAAAATAAAATTCCCAAGACGAAGTAGAGAAACCTTTCACCACAACACCACCCACATCCAAACTTTTTAAACTCAAAATAGCAATTTCCAAGTGACAAAAAAACATACTCATATCTTTTTTCTCTCTTCCTAAAGGACTCTGCCCATCAGTGCACACACACACACACACACAGAAAATACTGATCATACACCTCACAGGGAAAGAAAAACCTCTTTGGATCCTTCCTCATCCTTAACCATTGTTACATCCTGGCTCCCCTTCACAATGAAACGTCTCCTAAGTTGTCTTCATTTGCTTACTTTCTTCCCATTCTCCTCCTTCCCCCAATTCAAAGGCTTCCTACCTGCGCACTCCGCTCTGCAGGACCACTTGCCAATGTCCTTAAGGATTCCCATACCTCAGGAAACCCAAAGGTCTTCCCCTTAGCTTGGCTCTCCCTCCTTTCAGAAGCAGCTCCTCCTCTTGGATCTCTGTGGCATTCTTCCTCTTCCTCATGAGCTGTCTCTGCCTCTTTTCAAACTCTGGTAGTTGGGAGAACCCAGGGTCAGTCCCTGGCTGCTTCTTCACTGACCTTGACCCCATGTAATCTTATTTGGCTTTTGTCAGACCAGATGGTATCGCTTTACCATTAACTCTCTCTTCTACGCCTTACAAAGGTGAGCCTTACAAAATCAACTGCTCGCCTGGATATCTAAGGAATCTCAAATAAAACCAAAATTTTTGCTGCCTCAACACTGCATCACAGCAAATATAATCATTATTCCAAAAACCTTACAAACACTTTTATATTTTTATCTCTCCTTCTTACTCTCCAATTCTCTGTTTAATAACCAGAACTATGTCTACAGAATATACATATATTCAATCCACTCCAGCTCAAAAATGCTCTACTAGGGTCTGGCACAGTGGCCTAGCGGCTGAAGTCCTCACCTTGAGTGCTCCAGGCTCCCTTGTAGGCACCACTTCTAACCACAGTAGGCCCTGCTTCCCATCCAGCTCCCTGCTTGTGACCTCCTAGGAAAGCAGTTGAGGACAGCCCAAAGCTTTGGGTTCCTGCACCCACATGGGAGACCCAGAGGAGGCCTTTGGCTCCTGGCTTGGATTGGCACAGCTCCGGCTGTTGTGGCCACTTGGGGAGTGAGTCATTGGATGAAGATCTTCCTCTATGTTTCTCCTCCTCTCTGTATATCTGACTTTGCAATAAAAATAAATAAAACTTTCTAAAGAAGCTCTAATAAAGGGCAGGCATTTGGTGTACAGGGTAACTTGCCATTTGGGATGCACATATCAGAGTCCCTATGTTTGAGTCTCCACTCTGCTCTGCATATCCTGGAAGGCAGCAGTGATGGCTCAGATACTTGGGTCGTTCCCAATTCACAACGGACACCTAAATGGAGTTCCAGGCTCCTGGTCTCCACCTGGTCCAGCTCTGATTGCCTCAGGCACATGGGAAATGAACCAACAGATCAAAGAAAACCCTGCCTTTCAAATAAATAAATACATCGTTTCAAATCCTCTACTAGCTCCATATCAACGTGAGTGGAAAAGTCCACGATCTCTTGGGTCTCTTATTCCTTAGTCTAGTCACACTAACTTTTCTGCTAATACTCAAATTAAGCAGCTTAGTCCCACACCAGAAACTGTAAATATGCTAACTCCACTGCCTGGAAAGTTTTCCTCCATGAGCACAGCTTATTTGCCTTTATTCAAATCGCCACATGTGGGACCTCCCCAAGAAGGCCTTCCCAGCTACCCTAACACATAGCAAAACATATTTGCACCAGCTGGCTACCCATTTGAAAAGTAGGCTCCAGGAGGGCAGAGACTATCTTGTTGATATTTGTAATATCCAAAATCATCTTCTGGCTCACAGGAACTCAACAAATATTTGTTGATCACATAAATGATGTCCACAACAAAGGATAAGCACAAAAAAAGGATTAGGTTAGAAAAGACTTAGAAATATTTTACTCAATAAAGTAAATATTTGCAACTTATAAACTACTACCTTGCTTTCAGAGATGTTGATAGTGCAGAATGACAGAAGGGAGCAAACTTCTTGAGATGCAACCTAGTATCTACAGAAAATAACAAGTTTCCTTTACTTCTGAAATCAATTATTATCCAAACAAGTTTTGGAAATTTTCAGATCATGAACTATAACAACTGCTCCAATAATATGCCCTGAAGATGACTTAACTAATTAGTATAAAGGAAAAAATTCAAGCATCATTAGAAATCAGAAAGGAGTTAGCACCTAAGTTTTCACAAAAGTTAAGGCAAGGAGGGAGGCACCCTGTTTCACATCATCTATCTAATGTGCTGTGTGAACCTGTTTGCAGTCCACTCCACTCAGGTGGAGTGTCCACTCAGAGGTGGAGTTCTAGTGAGCCCCAGAGAAATCCTTCTGTCAAGCTCACCAAGACAAATGACAAGATTCAACAGTCTCCCTCTTTCCTCAGAGAAAGGAAAGAGAAGCACAGTCTCACGGCAGGTGTAACAGAGCTCATTCTATTTAGCAACACTAAAGAGGTATATGTGAAGAGAACTGGCAAATTTGGAAGACAAGTGAGACTTTTCTGAATTCCAAAGATGACGACCTTGGCAAGCTTGTAAACAAAGATATGAAAAGCAAAAAACAAAAGCATTGCTTCTCTAAGGTAATTGTTCTTTTTGGCGGGGGCGGGGGGGAAGGGGGGACACGGGGGAGATGGTAGGAGAGAAAGAAGAATAGCAGGACTCCCCAGTCTACAATCAGGGTTGAAGACAAACACAGTTACATATACACATATAAAAAGATACACTGAGGACCTAGCCAATGGTTAAATCTTGTAAGCACCAGAATCCCATGTGGGTACCAGTTCATGTCCTACCTATTCCACTTCCCATCCAGCTTCCTGCTGGTGCCCTGGAAAAACAGTAGGATGGCTCAGAGCCTTGGGATCCTGCATCTGTGTGGGAGACCAGGAAGAAGCTCCTGGCTTTGGCTCAACTCCGTTCCAGCCATTGCAGCAACCTGGGGAGTGAACCAGTGGATAGAAAATCTTTCTCTCTGTTGTTCCTTCTCTCCATAGATCTTATCTGTCTTTCCAATAAAAGTTATATACATGTGAGTGTGTGTGTGTGTGTGTGTGTGTATCCATTTTCTCCTCTCCTGGACATAATGAAGAATTGGTGCTTTCATTTTCTCAAAGTTAGACATGATCATGTAACTTGTATTGGCCAATGAAATTTGACGAAAGTCACCTGCAAACTAGAGGCATTTAATTGTCAGGGCTGCTCTGTCTCTCCTCCAGGTCTCAGCAATCAGTGAGGGAAGGTCTCACACAAAGGCGCAATGCTTAGACAAGACAGGAAAGGTAACTTGCCCTCAGAGGTACAGGCCTGATGTGAATGAGAAACACATTTCTATGTTTTAGGCCACTAATAACTAGTGCATGATTTCTATCACAGTATAAGCTAATAACTGAACCTCAAAATGCCCATCCTAAATTGAAAATATCATTAATCTGAAAATGCATTTAATACATCTAACCTATTGAACATTGAAACTCAGCTTAAACATGCTCAAAACACTTAACATCATCCTGCAGCTAAATAAAATCAAACACAATACCTATAATAAAGCATTAAACAGCTATGGTAATTAATAAAAAAAAACAATGCTGGATGTTGGCAAATAGTATGCTGCAGAATACCAGCTGTTTACAATCATGTGCCTGATGAAATCACGGCTTCTGCTGCTCTTCAGCACTGCAGAAGATAATAGCACTTCTTATTATTATGTAGGAAAGAGCAGAATTCACAATACCAGTGTTGACTAAATACATATAGCTTCTGCACTATCATGAAGTCAAAAAACGGAAAATCAGAGACCCTCTGTGTAAGCATAAGTACTCAGAAATTGACCTTAAAAACATAATGCACTTACATCAAAAAAGAAAAGGAAAATAACTTAGGTGTAAACTGATAAATACTAAAGTTTTATAAGATAAAACTTATACAAATTATGTATAAGATCTCCATAAAGAAAATAATAATTGCCAATGAAATAAATCACATTGAAAATCTAGGCAAGCGGAAACACTAAGGTGAACTATGTCAGCCAGAGGATTCTAAAGCGATTTCATCGTGCTGGGAATGGCGAGATTGGCAGCAATTCAGAACAGCTGAACTATCAAAATCACTTGAGCAGTGTCCTCGAAGCATGCCCCACACTGGGGACCCTGGGACGGCTGGGAGAGTGGGTGTGGCTTCTCCCTTTGTCTCTCCCCTTTCCCCAGATACAGAGGGAAAAAGAATGCAGAAACAATGGTCTTACCCACTTTCCTGTAGCCCTTGACCCCTTGCACCCTAATCAACTATGTAAAGATCATCAAAATTGAAAAAAAAAAAAAAAAAAGAAGAAAGAAATCAAGGAACTACATGAAGAGAGATATCCCATGTACAAGGATAGGAAAATTCAATACTGTCAAGATACCAGTTCTTCCCAATTTGATTTACAAATTGCAATCTCAATCAAAATCCTGGCAATCTATTTTGTAGACACTGATAACAGCTCTAGAGAGTTCTAGAGAGGCAAAAAAAAAAAAAAAACCCCACAGATCTACACACAATACTGAATACTGAAGGAAAAAAAATAAAGCTGAAAGACTGATACTATCTGATCCATCACTTACTATAAAACTACTATATTCAAGAACATGTGGTACACCAAGGGAATAAATATCAATTAACAAATGAAATCAACTGATCTGTGATCAAAGGGCAAAGGCAGTACATGGGTGAAGAAATCTTTCAACAAATGTACTAGAAAACACTGACATTCAAATGTGAAAAAAAAAAGATTCTGGACACAAACTTAAATACAGAATGCAAGACTTATATAACTCCTAAAAGATAACATAAGCAAATCTAGAATAGAAGACTTAGATATTTTTTAAAGATTTATTTTTATTATTTTTTATTGGAAAGGCGGATATACAGAGAGGAGAGACAGAGAGGAAGATCCGTCCGATGATTCACTCCCCAAGTGAGCACTACGGCCAATGTTATGCCAGTCCGAAGCCAGGAGCCTCTTCCGGGTCTCCCAAACAGGTGCAGGGTCCCAAAGCTTTGGGCCATCCTCGACTGCTTTCCCAGGCCACAGGCAGGGAGCTGGAAGGGAAGCAGGGCTGCCGGGATTAGAACCGGCGCCCAAATGGGATCCCGGGCGTGCAAGGCGAGGACTTAACCACTTGCGCCACCGCGCCGGGCCCGAAGACTTAGATTTTTAGAAATAACACCAAAGGCAGAACTCTAAAAATTTTATGATCTGTGACAAGTATAATCAACAAATTAAAAAGACAAGTCACAAACTTGGGAGGAAAATTACTTTCAGAACACATATTTTGGACTTGCAAAACCTCCACAACAACTTAGACCAATTCTTTACAATTTAATACATCTCTCCGTCTCTCTCCTCCTTCCTCCCACCATCTGTTGGTTCAGTTTCTCTGACGAACCCTAACTCAACCTGGGCAAGCATCCGAAAGAATTTTTTTTAAAGATTTATTTTTATTATTTTTTTATTGGAAAGGCGGATATACAGAGAGGAGAGACAGAGAGGAAGATCTTCCGTCCGATGATTCACTCCCCAAGTGAGCGCAACGGCCGATGCTCTGCCGATTCGAAGCCAGGAGCCTCTTCCGGGTCTCCCACGCGGGTGCAGGTTCCCAAAGCTTTTCTGGGTCTCCCACGCGGGTGCAGGGTCCCAAAGCTTAACCACTGTGCCACCGCGCCGGGCCCGCATCTGAAAGAATTTCAGCAATTGGAACCGGCGTGGTGGCGCAGTGGTTAAGGTCCTCGCCTTGCACGCCCGGGATCTCTGTATATCCGCCTTTCCAATAAAAAAATAATAAAAATAAATCTTAAAAAAAAAAGAATTTCAGCAATTAGTAAATCAATAATTTACTAAGAATGTTAACAAAGCTGGTGAATAAACCTCTAAAAACAGGAAGTATTATTGAAAATTTAAAAATTTTTTAAATACAGTTTGATGAGGGAAAATGTGACTGCTCATGGGTAAGATTTCTAACTGGGGTAATAACAACATCCTAAAATTATAGTGGTGAGAGTATACAATGCTGTAAATATCCTAAAATCTACTAGCTAGAACAATTTTCAAAAGATTGGATCTCAATAAAGCCACTATATACAAGAAAAAGAAGAGGTGGGGGAAGGGAGAAGGGGGAAGGAAAAGGGAAGGAAGAACCAGCCTGTGAAACTGAGAAGCATCACGAATAACAGGAAAAACGTCATCCACTTCATCGGTCAATTAATATTTACTTGCTCAAAGTCATTAAGTCATACGGGACCTCAAAGAATCTCAGTTAAGAGAACGGAATGTCAGCAAAGAAAGCCAACAAATTAATTACACATGCCTGATTTTTAAAAAGATGAAGAAATCAAAAGCAGCAACACAGCTAAATCAAAGCTATGACATCTGAGAAATCAATAAACTGCATTAATAAGACATGTCACAAATGAATCTGAACAAGGACTAGCCTCATTGAGGATACCAAACTGAAAAAAATCTTTCCTATATTTAGTCTAATCACAGAGATCATTGCAAATCATAAAAAGCTTCTATTGTATTTATCATTTATGCTGTTTACAAAAGATAACTTTATCATAAAATCCTTAATATTTACCACCACAAAACAGAGCACAAAACTGATAATCACTCAATATAAAAATATTTTTTGAAAAGAATACATGACAAATAGTATTGCCATGTCTACCGAGAAAGGCAAATAATGGAATGCCTGGTAAGTTGTAAGTATAATAAATTTGTTGTAACTGGAATAAAATGCACATTTGTGCAGGTGGCAGGAAATAAGGTAAATAAAGAAAATACTATGCTAGAAGCAAATCAGAAAAGCAGTAATGCAAACACTAAGGAATCTGCACAGAGAGTCCAACCGAGTTCTAATCAGGGAACCAAATATTCAAGATCAAGTTTCAGAAAGGTACACATCATGTGGCAGATATCAGGGACCCAAGGCTTTGGGCTGTCTTCCACTGCCTTCCCAGGCCACAAGCAAAGAGCCGGATGGGAAGCAGGGTGGCTGGGACAGGAAACCACTCATATGAGATCCACATATAAAGTGAGGACTTGAGCCATTAGGCTACCACGCTGGACCCTATCTGTTTTTTACAAACACAAAACAAGTCTACCAGTACATATGATCGGCAAAGGCACATACATGTCATTAGCCAGTGATTATAAGTGGGCTTTGCACTAACAAAGAAACTGGACTTCTGACACCAACTGGTCTAATTTTAACAGTTCAGGGACCACATGTGGTTTTAGAACAAGTCTGCAAATTCTCTGCCATTCCTCCTACCAAGAGTGGGATCTATGTCCCCTTGTCTTAACCAGGGCAGTCTTGGGGACTGCAAACACAAACAGAATGCAGCAAAGGAGATGCCAACTTCTAAGCATGTCGGGAAAGGCCACACAGTCGTTTTCAGTCTCTTAAAATGCCACTTTGGGCATCCCCCTACTCTGTGCCCACCATATGGACAGACCACATGAAGGAAATTTCAGGAGTCCAGCTGGTCTGGCTCTTTTAGGCCAAGGGCAGACACGCAGTGAAGACCAGAGCCCCAGGCCCTGTCTGGCTACAGTTTCGCGAGATCCCACATGATCTCTCTGGCCTTATTTGTAAGCAAAATAAATGTTTTTGTTTAAACCCCAGGTTTTTCACACAGTAAGACTGATATCAGACAAGCCAACTTCCGGTACAAGAGCCGACCTCTTCCTTGATCGCACACGGAAATGGAGGTTGGAGGAGGAGACATTAGTAAATAAGAAAATATTTTCCTCATAACATTCTTCCTAAGAAAAAGTGAAAAAAATCTAGGGTTAGGTAATAACATTCTTGCATTTGTAATTTTCACATGTGGAGGACTTAAAAAACAAACTAGTTAAAAATCTCACAAGGCAGTACTTGTTGGAAATCATTGTAGAAATTTAGAAATTTAGAATTTAGAAATGTATATCTATGCCTGATCAAAGAAGACCATCATCTCACCTCAGTCTTCCTATGAAAACTTACTTACAACATCCCCCCCCCGAGTGTATACAGAAATGCCCAGATGTGCAGGACACATGCTGTGCACATCAGTCAGCCCACTCACTGGTGCACTACCGCCTTCCCCTCAGCAACATATGGGAAACAAGACACCAAGCCTAAGCCACACAGATGCATGAAAAATATGAGCCATCAATGCTGTCACTGGGCAGTTGTAACAAACCAAAGAATAGCGGAGATGAAGAATCCTTCCCTCTTGTTAACACACTAACAGCAGGAGACAATAAGCAATAGATATCACAATTATGGAGTACTGAAAGGTGAAAGAAGCTACAAAAAGGAAATGTAGATCAGAGTCAGGGGATGGCAAGTGCCAGCAGAGGTAGAGGGTTGTCCTTTTGAAATTTGTACCTTATTAAAAAGGCAACACATAGGGCCACCACTGTGGCATAGTGGGTTAAGCCGCTGCCAGTAATACCCATTTCCCATATGGCTTCTAGTTCATGCTCACGTTCTGGTTACTCCACTTCTGGGCCCATGCCATTCAAATGGCCAAATAGAGGATGGCCGAAGCATCTGGGCCCCTTCCACTCTATGGAAGACCTAGAAGAAACTCCCGGTTTCTGGCTCTAGCCTAGCCCAGCTACCTAAGAAAACGGAAGATCTTTTTCTTTCTTCTTTCTTTTCTTTCTTTACTTTCTTTACTTTCTTTACTTTCTTTTCTTTCTTTTCTTTCTTTTCTTTCTTTCTTTCTTTCTTTCTGTCTCTCTCTCTCTCTAATCCTGATTTTCCAAATAAACAAATCTTAAAATCAAACAGGCAACACATAAGCAAAGATTAGAACAGAGAATCAACAAGAACACAAAATAAAAAGGTTCCAACTTGGAGCTGGTGTGGTGACTTAACAACCTAACCCTCCACCTGAGGCGCTAGAATCCCATATGGATACCAGTTCGTGTCCCAGCCGCTACACTGCTGATCCAATTCCCTGCTTATGGCCTGGGAAGGCAACAGAGGATGATTCAAATCCTTGAGCTTCTACACCCACATGGGGAACCCTGAGACTACTGGCTCCTGGCTTCAGATTGGCTCAATTCCAGCTATAGTAGCCATTTAAGGAGTAAACCAGTGGATGGAGGCTCACTCATGCTCTCTCTCTCTCTCATTCTATCTGTAACCCTGCCTTTCAAATAAAAATTTTAATAAAAAGAAGGTTCCAACCATAGGAAACAGCCAACCAAGGTCCCGAGAGAACGCATGTGGCATATTAGAGGTATAACCAGACTATTAATTAGCACAGATAAGCAAGAAGATGGTAGAATGAAGGTTGGTGAGATAATGAGAGACCAGCATGGTTGGGACCTGCAGTCAGCTGCATTCTCAGAGAAGTAGGGCCCCACCACAGGCTGTGCAGGATACCAGGACGTGCTTTGTATTGGAAAAGATAAATCCAGTTACTGGGCTAAGGACAGAGCAAGGGGAGAGGTGCACAGGGACAATGAAACCTCCAATTAGGAGCCATATTCATTCAAGTGTTGGCACTTTCAGTCTTTCAGCACGAGAAACGACTCCTAGATTCAGTTAACCAAGCTGTCAGCTTTATTCCTCTGGAAACCACACAGGCAGAATGTCAGCTGTGTTGCTAGGCAACCTTGCTTGTAGTAAAAAGGACCCACTGGCAAACTATTAAGGGACTGGGAAGAATTATAAATGCCTACTGAGTGCCCATAACATTGGGCTTCTCTTAATGTGATGACTCCTGTATGTGCCCAGCAGGCTAGACAAGAGTAGGAATGTATCAGCCCTGGGAGCTATGTTCACAGAGTGCCCATATGACATGGTAGCTTTTGAGTAATGTGTGACCCCTATACCATATTAACCACAGACCCACCCATGTAAGCCTCACCACTCATACCTGAGTTTCACCCAGGAGCAGGCAGAGGCAAGGCAGAAGCTGACTTGGTGGGCTGCTTTGTGTGTGTCTTTATGAAGACTGCTATAACAGCTTTCCTGCTGGTAAGAAGCCTGCTGTCCCATTTTCTCCCTAGTGAATCTGAGGCTAAACATGGCCCATAGCAACCCATTAGTCTGTTTACCTGAACCCTAAGAAAACTCGTTGGTAAGTATTGCTGAATTGCAGGAACCAAGGCAAGCAAAGTAGTGGCTTCGGTCAGGATGACAGGAATGGAAATGGTAAGACAAGAGATAACAAATTAAGCTTTAGGATCTTCTAAAGATTAGAAAATGGGAACAAGGGGGACAGAAAAATTAAACATGATAGTATAATTTCCAACCTAAGCAACTAAAAAGATCTTTTAAAACTTACAGGGAGAGAGATCAGGAGTTCAAAAAAATTTTAAGATTAATTTAGAGATATAATGGCAGAGAGAGAAAGAAGAGAGGGAGGAAAGAGAAATATCTTCTCCAGGTTCACTCTCCCAAAAGCCTGTAACAGCCAAGACAGGGCCAGACAAAATCCCGGAACCAGAACTACAACTGGGTCTCCCTCATGGCTGGCAGGAATTCAGGAACTTAGGCTGTCTTATCTGCTACTTCCCAGGATGCACTAGCAGGAAGCTGGATCAGACTGGAATATCTGAGACTCAGTTCTGACACTCCAATACAGGATGCTGATATCCCAAGTGGCAATTTAACCCTCTGTGCCACGATGGCCACTCTCAACAGAGTGTAAGATTCTCCTCTATGACTGCAGATGGCTTCAGCAGTCACAAGTATCATAAGCTCACATGACAATATCCAAGAAGAAGTGTACATTCCTAAATTCAAGGAAATCAGACTACCAACAGACTGCCTTTATGTGTCAACACCCCCTAGATCAATCACTGGCAAGAAAACAGAAACTATTAAAACTAACCTAAAGCTAAATACTTCAAACAGCTGCCTCTGTGGGGTGCAAAAGAGCCTACCAAGTTCATGAGCATCAAATATTGAGACGAGCACCTGGCACGATGGCTCAATGGCCAAATCCTCACTCTGCAAGCACTGGCATCCCATATGGGTGCCAGCTCATGTCCCAGATACTTCAAATCCAGCTCCTTGCTTATGGCCGGGGAAAGCAGTAGAGGATGACTCAAAGTGTTAGGACACTGTACTTGCATGGGAGACCCAGAAGAACCTGGCCTCTGATCATCTCAGTTCTGGCCATTGTGGCCATTTGGGGAGTGAATCAACAGTTGGAATATCTTTCTGTCTGTCCTCTCCATAAATCTGATCTGTCTTTCCAATAAAAATAAAGAAGTCTTTTTTAAAAATACCCAGACAAAATTGAGCTATAATGGCAAGGAAAGACAGAAATGATTAACAGATACAGTGCCTGTCAAGAAGGCCAAGGTTATTGGATGCTTGATCCACATAGATATTAGAATTAAAAAAAAAAAAAAAAGAACAGAGGAATAAAATTAGATAGAGCCAGGTAATAAATGAGTGGATATGACACACACACAAAATCTAAACATATATGATAATATATAGTAGATAATATTATACGTTAGATTACATATTTATAAAATCTGAACACATTCTGTGAAATTTCACAGCCAAGAAAAAAATTCTACATTGTAAGGGGAACGAAAAAAATAAACAATCCAAATAAAGGCGGAAACTCTTAATTCTAGAAGACAGAGCAATGTCCAGCAAATTTCAAAAGTGCAGTAATTTTGACCTAGATTTTTACATCCAAAACATCAATTGAGAGAAAAGACAGAATAAAGACATTCTCAGGCATGCAAGGACACTACTTAGGAATATCCTTTAGCAAAACAAAGATGAAAACCAATCCAGCTTGACATGACATACACAAAGAAAAGTGGAAAGGCTCCAAGAGGGAAATGAAAAGGCAGCTTCAGAATGGCAGCTGTGAGGCAGGAATAGACAGTAATTCATCCTATTAAAACTGAAAATTAGTGAACTTCATGAATAGAAGAAAGAATAGACTCTGTTCAAAAGACACAATAATTAAGATTCCGTTCAAAAGACAGCATCATTAAACATTAGCTGTTTCCTGACAGGAATTCATGTTTCTCTTCTCAAAAAAAGATGTGCAACAGAAAACTCATAGAATGCTGGTTTTCCTCCCTTATTCTTTACTAAAAATTCAATTCTTTGTTTTTATAGGGTAGGGTTCTGTGACAAGAAACTGATTAGGCAAAGCAGCGTTTCCTCGAAACCCCTAGAACGAAATGCTATAAGTGTAAACTCATTCTGGAAACTTGATTCCCCTTTTGGCAGTGATAGGTTCATAGGTCAGCAAATCTGTTGGCTCAAATCAATGAGACATACAGGAAAAAAAATCCAGGAAAAAAAGACCCTCCTCAAAGATAAAAAATACATGTATTTTTTAAAAAGATTTTTATTATTTTTTTTTTATTGGAAAGGCAGATATACAGAGAAGAGAGAGAGGAAGATCTTCCGTCTGATGATTCACTCCCCAAGTAAACACAACGGCCAATGCTATGCCGGTCCAAAGCCAGGAGCCTCTTCAGGGTCTCCCACGCGGTTGCAGGGTCCCAAAGCTTTGGGCCGTCCTCGTCTGCTCTCCCGGGCCACAGCACAGGCAGGGAGCTGGAAGGGAAGCGGGGCTGCCGGGATTAGAACCGGTGCCCATATGGGATCCTGGGCATGCAAGGTGAGGACCTTAACCACTGTGCCACCACGCCGGGCCCAAAAATATATATTTTTTTAATTGCATTTTCCCTTGAACTTTATGAGGTTACCTCATGTAAACAGAAGACAATGTTAATATGGCAAAATATTTATAACAGATGAGCTTAGATAACTCAAAGACTTAATCAAAAAGGGAAATGTTCCAGAAGCAGCAGCATCCATTCCTTCCTGCCACCATTTGGCACATAAGGAAAAGATACTTTCAGCTGTACAACCTCCAATAAAAGTCAAGGAAACCAGAAGTCACCTTAGTTGGATACTCTGTTAAATTTGCCCAAACATCAACCAAAATGAGACCCTGGGGTGAGAGCAAGAGAGGACTATTCAAGGAAGTCATAGTTCAAGGGTGAAATACACAAAGAACAAGATTTTGAGCAAAGTGATGATTTGTAGAACATATCCTTTTGACTTTAGAATATCTTCCACCTATTGGCTTAAGGTCATGACATTTGAACAACAGAATAGGAAATAAAACCATAATCCACCATCCAGTTCTATAATTAGAATCTATAATAATTAAAGAATTGGTGGGGGGAGAGGGGCAACATGGTAGCCTAGTGGCTAAAGTCTTCGCATTGCACGTGCTGGGATCTGATATGGGTGCCGGTTTACATCTCGGATGCTCCATTTCCCATCCAGCTCCCAACCTGTGGCCTACAAAAGCAGTGGAGAATGGCCCATTGCTTGGGGACTCTGCACCTGTGTGGGAGACCCAGCAGCAGCTTCTGACTCCTGGCTTTGGATTGGCTCAGCTCCAACCGATAAGGCCATCTGGGGGAGTGAACCAACAAAAGATCTTTGTCTCCAATTCTCCTTCTCTCTGTAAATTTGCCTTTCAAACAAAAACAACAAATCTTTTAAAAAAAATTGGAAAGCATAAAATCAAAGCACTAAGAGTAGGCATTATGGAATGTCCACTGTCTAGGTTGCCCACTTCCCTTATTAGAGTGCCTGGGTTGAGCTCTGCCTCTGCTTCCAATCCAGTTCATGATGATGCACACACTAGGAGTTAGCAGGATGATGACTCAAGTACTTGGGTCCCAGCTTTCCACGGGAGAGATCTGGATTGAATTCCTGGTTCCTGGCTTCTACCTGACCCAGTTCAATTTTAGTAGGCAACTAGGGAATCTGTCACTGTACCTTCCAAAGAAATAAAACGTTTTTAAAAATACATACAAAATTGGGGCCCAGCAGCATGCCTAGCAGTTAAAGTCCTCGCCTTGAATGCCCCAGGGTCCCATATGGACACCAGTTCTAATCCCGGCAGCTCCACTTCCCATCCAGCTCCCTGCTTGCGGCCTACGAAAGCAGTTGAGGACAGCCCAAAGCCTTGGGACCCTGCAACCACGTGGGAGGGATGGAAGAAGTTCCTGGATCCTGGCTTCGGATCGGCATAGCATCAGCCATTGCACTCACTTGGGGAGTGAATCATCAGATGGAAGATCTTCCTCTCTGTCTCTCCTCCTCTCTGTATATCTGCCTTTCCAATAAAAATAAATATTTTTTTCAAAAAATACATATAAAATTATACAATGGAAAATAAGAATATAAAAATACTAAATTTTATTTTTATTTCGAATAAAAATCAGCAAAAACTTCATTAAGCTACAGAAGGAATACTGACAACCTTGTTGGTATAAAAGATATAGCTGACAGAAGTTTGGGGATAAAAGGAGGTAAAGGGAAGAAAATTTTAATCCAATCACATAAGATTAGTTAGGTTATTCAGGCTTTTATTAAGTTATAAGGGTTCTTTTGGCATTTCTGATATGGCCCTATTTTTAAAGATATATTTATCTTCCTTAAAAGTCAGAGTTATAGAGGGGGAGAGATAAGGACAAATCATCTTTGATCCACTAGTTCATTCCCAAATGACCACAACAGCCAGAGGCCAGAGTGGAGAGCCAGGAGCTGCCTCTGGGTCTCCCATGTGAGTCGAAAAACTTGGGCCATCTTTGGTTGCCCTCCCAGGCCACTAGCAGAGGGCTGGATCTGAGGCAGAGCCACCAGGACTAGAAATGGTACCCACAGGGTATGCTGGTGCCACAGGCAGAGGATTAGCCTGCTTTACCTATCCTGTCAAGATATATCCAAACTTTTTGGCTTGTGTTTGTTGGTTTAGACAAGAGAGTCCAGACACTTTGATGAGGAAAGAATAGGCTTTTCAGCAAACTGAAACCAAGATATATCCAAATATTTCTTGCCAATCACTTCTACTTTTATGGTTTGTCTTTTCAGTTTCATGCATTCTTTGAAGTACAAAAACTTTCCATTTTGATGAACTTCAATCTATATATTTAACATTTTATTGCTTGTTTTTGGTGTCTTATTTAAAAAGGCTTTACTTAAAACTAAAATTTACCAATATGCATATTTTCTCCTCAGAATTTCATATTTTGCCTGTTACCTTCAGGTACAGGTTTTGCTGTTGTTATTTATAGTGTTGAGGAAGGGTTTCAAATTCATTCTTATGAGGCAGATATACAGCTCTATCAGCACAGTTTACTGAAAGGCCGATTGTTTCCTCATCGAAGTGTCTGGACTCTCCTGTCTAAACCAACAAACACAAACCAAAAAGTTTATTTCTAGGCTTTCAATATTTGATTGACCTACATGTACTTTTTATAAAAAGTGAAGTCCAAGGAACCTAAAAATCAACCATCTGAAGTAATTTGGTTGCAGAACTTAGTGAATATATGAATGCCACTAATACCTTTAGCACCCCAAAGGAAACCCATACCAATATTAGGCAGTCACCATTCTCCAGACCAGACTAATCTAGTTTATGCTTATTTAAATGTATTTGCCCTGGGTATTTCACATCACTGCAATCATAACACGTGCTACTTTAAGCTTTATGCACTTTATAGTATATGTCAGCACTTTATTTTTATTTATATGTGATTTATATTTCATTTTATTTCTATTGGAAAGCAGATCAGATTTACAAAGAGAAGGAGACAGAGAAAGAAAGATCTTTCATCTTCTGGTTCACTCTCCAAATGGCATCCGGCATGTGAACCAGCACCCATACGGGATCCTGGAAAGCATTGTACTGGACCTGGCATTTCATTTTTGTAGCTGGATATTAATTCCATTATACGGACAAACATTCCATTATATGGATAATGTCTTGGTTCTTTCCACATATCAATGCAAATGATGCTGTGATGAACATTCCTGTATAAATATTTGAATATCTGTTTCCAATTCTTCTAAGTATGTATTTAGGAGCAAATATCTGGGTTGTAAAATAACCCCACGTCTAATTCACCGAGGAACCACCAAACTACAGTTGTCCACAGCGGCCACATCATCCTACATTCCCAGAAGCAAGGGTTCCAATGTCCCCATATACTCAGACTCTTACTGTTTTCTGTTTTCTCATTTTCAAATGTGACATCCACTCGATAAAGTACACTTGGTGTAGTGCTGTATACAGTACAGAGTGAGACTCATCCTCTCCCTCTACCAAACCGCCTCCCTTCTATTAGACCAGAGCATGAGTCTGTGAAGAATCCCTTCTGAACTTCTAGCAGTAATTAAAATACTGCTGCTGTTTGCATTCAGCTCCATCTCTCTCATGCATGTAACTGTACAGCTGGTTTTTTAACTCATGTATAAGACTTACATCAAGATCCATTAAATGATTATGATAGCCTTGGCCCACCATTTCAGTCAAGTACAATTTTCTGAAAGTTAACCCTAAAAAATCATTTCATTCAAAGACTTCATAAACATCAATGTATACACTCACATCATTTAAAGCAAATGGAAAGGCATTAGAAATTTCTCTCCAGTTATAAACTCACTATTCATTAGCTCTGAGAAGTATTTATCAAATCATCCAGGTGATATTATCCTTCTTGTCAACAGAGGAAAGTGTTGTAAAATCTCTGGCTGAAATCAAGTTATAGTATATCATCCACATTCTTCTGACCCACAAGCTAACACTTGAAAAAAAAAAGGTTAGGGCATAGTACCATTGCCTAACGGCTAAAGTCCTCCCCTTAAGCGCTCTGGGATCCCATAAAGGTGTCGGTTCTAATCCCAGCAGCTCCACTTTCCTTCCAGCTCCCTGCCTGTGGCCTGGGAAAGAAGTTGAGGACAACCCAAAGCCTTGGGACCCTGCACCCGCATGGGAGAACCAGAGGAAGCTCCTGGCTCCTCGCTTTGGATCAGCTCAGCTCTGGCTGTTGTGGTCACTTGGGGAGTGAATCATCAAACGAAGGATCTTCCTCTCCGTCTCTCCTTCTCTCTGTATATCTGACTTTCCAAAGTAAATAAATAAATATATATATATATATATATATAAAAATCTAACATCACCCTTTACTCATCCCATGTGATATCTTCCTGCAATGCCAGCATCCCATACGAAAACAGTTCAAGTTCTGGCTCCTCCACTTCTGACCCAGCTCCCTATTAATGTGCCTGGGTAAAGTAGCGGCAGATGGTCCAGTTACTTGGACCCCAGTCACCCCTGTGGGAGACCCAGAAGAAGCTCCTGGCTCTGGGCTCCAGCCCCTCCCAGCCCCTGCAGCTGCAGCCATTTTAGGAGTAAACCAGTAGATGAAGATATCTCTTTTCACTTTTTCCCTGTCTCTTTTGTTTTCTGTAACTCTACATTTCAAGTAAGTTTCTTATTCTCTTTAACTCTACATTTCAAATGTCTCTTTAAGAAACTTGTTTTAAAATGCAATCAATATTTTTAGCACATTAAAGCACAATGACTCAGATGAGAAGACACTAGATTTCCAAACACTTTGAGGTTTTGTATCAACATTAGAACCTAACATGAATTAAGACAGTATGTGTACCACATACACAGGGAATCAAGACACTTCACGTAGTCTACTTGAGATTATCAAGACAAGCAAGTCACCAGCCAACTGAAAATTCAAGTTTATAATTTTGATTAAGTATTTCCTAAGCCATAAAAACTCAAAAGAAAAAATATGTTTTCCACTAAGTGCTTACAAAGACACAGTCTAACTGGCCAACTTCTGCATTTCTAAGAATGTAAATTTATTCAAACCAATTTTCTTGATTCCTTTAAAAACACATTCCTAGCTCAAATACCTCTTCCACAAGAGGTTGCTCTAGTCTAAAATGCCCTCTCCATATTGCCCTTCCCTGATGCCTACTCACAGCTCTACCACTCACTCCACATCTGATGCTTGACACTCAATGCTCATTTACTGTTCCATAATTTACTAAGTGCCCACAACAGGGTCCTTCAGGGAAGAGACGCTTTACGTCCTCCTCAACTTCTTCACAAGTTGAGGTGCTTATGGGATGGCAGGCTCTCAAATACTTTCAGTAGTTCATATCACATTTTTTAAAAAAAAAAAACCTATAAAGGATTCAAGTGAAGGCACAGACTATCTGACGACTGAGGAGAATGAAAGCTATCACTGTATCAGGATGACTGTAGGGCGGTAGTCAACAAGGAAAGCTGGGTCAAGCAGGACTGGCCAAAATAAGCTAGCTCCTCGCCTATTTCAAAGTAAGGAAAGACCCAGAAAAGAACTGAAGAGGAGCAAGGTAAAGGACAACGTGGAAGCAACGAGAACCTGGGGTGCAAGGGAAGGGCAAAAAGACACCTTCTCTGAAAAGGCAAACTGGATCCAGAGACATGTTGAAGTAGACAGGATTAAGCTCAGCGAGTTGTATTAGAATATCTAGCTCTTAATACATAGTAAGCTAAGCACCAGTATGAGTTTCCTTTTCTACTGGTAACAAGCTACCACGCACTTAGTGGCTTCAAACAACACAAACTTATCTTACAATTCTGGAGAACAGAAGTCAAAAATGGGTTACACTCGGGCTGGCGTCACCATGTAATCCAGGCTGCGCTCTTTCTTGAAGTCCAAAACCATGTCCATCTTCCTGGCTTTAGCAGACCCTGGTGGCTACGTTCACCCCCAAGGCGTGGCCAGCAGCGGCCGGCTGAGTCCGCCTCGTGCTTGCTGCCAGCTGCTCTGACTTGTCCACATCCACGCCTAAGAAGCTTTGTTTCTACATGAAGCCCACCTGAGAGCTCATTAGCAACTTTCAGTCCACCTGATAACTTACTGGTCTGCCACGTAGCACGATATTCCCAGGTTCCAGCAATTAGGGGTTTATTGTCTGCCTACCACAGGCACTATAGCTACCTGCTTGATTTACATCTTTTTTGATCCTCACAACAACTCCGAGGAAAAAATAACATTTGTCCATTTTATACTTGTGTGGAATGTGAGACTACCCACAGCACTTTGTATTCTTTCTTTAGCAATATGTTTTAATGTCTGTTTTCATCTAAGTCAAAGGCAGAAAGACAGAAACGAGTCAGAAGAGACAGAAACAGAGTCTTTTATCTGCTGGTTCACTCCCAAAACATGCCCAACAGATAGGGCTAGGCTAGGCAGAAGCCAGAAGTCCCAACTCCATCCAGTTCTCTGGGTTGGCACGGGCTCAGGTACTTGCGCTCCCATCTGCTGCCTCCCAGGGTGCATCAGTAACAAGCTGAATAAGAAATGGAGTAACGAGGACTCAAACTGGCTGCAGGACAACTCAAGTAGGGGCTTATCTCACTTTGCAACAACACCAGCCCTGACATGGTCCTTTTAGAGACCTTAACAGTTTAAACTACAGTCAGGCTTGTAAATGTGGAACTAAACCAACAGAATCAGGATTCAGACAATACAGCCACTAGCAACCTATCTCTAATGCCCTCACTACACTTCACTGTATGTGTTTGTAGGAGACAGTGAGAAAGAGAGCAAGGGCACACTGGGGTGAAAAGATACATACAGGAAATAAGGTTTTACTTCTATCTTTACTTTTGAAATCTCTGCATCTTTTTCTTTAAAGAAAAAGTTTTAAAATTTTTTCTTCGGGGCCCAGTGCAATGGCCTAGTAGCTCAAGTCCTTATCTTGAATGCTTGGGATCCCATATGGGCGCTGGTTCTGATCCTGGCTGATCCAGTGAAGTTGCAGGGCACAAAATTAACTATCAAACAAAAAAAAAATCAGTTGCTTATCTGTACATTAAAACATACTACTTGAAAAAGAAAACTCATTTACAATAACAAAAAATAGAGCACTCAAGAATAAATTTAATCAAGGAGAAAAATCTATACACTCAAAATCATAAAATATCAATGAAAAAACTGAAGATGACACAAATAAATAGAAACATATCTCAAGCTTCGGGATTAGAATAATTAATATTGGTAAGACATCTACACTACATAAAGCAATGTACAAATTCGGTGCATTTTGATTAAGATCCCAAAGGCACTTTTCACAGAAATAGAAAACACAATCTCAAAGTTCTTATAAAACAAGCTGTGGCAACAACCTTAGCGCCGACAGATCAAAGGATAACTTTCAGCACAATCACTTTTTTCACACATGAAGGTTTGGTCCACAAAAGCGGCCTATGCCATGGGGAGCCCACACTCCTAAAGCCTTTACCTATCCCTACAATGAGGATTAAAGATACAAGTTGTCAAAAGCTGTGCCAATAAAGAATGAGATCTCAAGAAGCAGTAACTTTTAAGAATACAACTGTGGCTGTCAAGGGTTACAGAAGGGAAAATAGTGGCAAAGGATGTAAACGCCCAGTTATAATATAATTCTAGAACTCTAACGCACAATGTATCACAGTGTAAGAAACTCTCTCACTGTGGCTTTGATCCGCATTTCTCCGATGATTAGCAAGAGACAGCACCTTTTCAGAGTCATGGAATAACTTGTATGTCTTCTTTGGAAAAGAACTACTTTAATTCAGAGTTGGGCTTTTGCAGCTCATTTTTCAGGGTTTTTTTTTTTTTTTTGCTTGTTTTGCTGTTGAGTTCCACAATTTCCTTAAACATTTTAAAAAATAATCCCTTTCTACATATGAAGTTTGCAAATGTTTTCCCCTATTCCATAAGTTAAATTTTCATCTTGTTGTTTCTTTGTTGCACAGAAACATAGTATTTTGACAACAGATACTGGTAACATAGTGGATATTGGAAATTTTCAGAGAGGAAACCTCAAATATTTTAACCAAAAAATATTTAAAAACGTAACTATAGGAGGTGACAGGACCACAATGATTATTTTACAATGTATACATACACCAAATCAAATTAAGCACCTTAAAAACATACATGTCAGCCATATATCAATAATAATGGAGAAAACAAGATTAGAGCTTTATTACTCCTTGATATATGAAAAAGACACACTGCCGTTTCAGACCCATGAGGCTTGCTGCATAGTACAGCTTTCTTCATCTCCTTTCTGTGAGATTGGAACTTGCAGCTTAAGGACTGAGTATTGATTGGTTCAACTAAGTATATTCTGAAACCACATATTTGCTTTGGAGAGACCAACACAGTTGTGGAAATGTGCTATTTCCAATAGCATCCTTCTGGGGTCCGTTCTCCAGCATCTTGGCTGATGATCCACAATGCAGTGATCGCAGCAACAGACACTTCTTGATGCGACTTCCCAATCTTGGATTGCTGCTGTGGTCCCTCCTCTGCATTCCATACGACTGGGAAGTAATAGTGGCAGCAGCAGCAGGGACAGTGGGAATGGTAGCAGCACATGCTCCAACAAAAGCCCTTACAGCCTTGTAGGCTACATTCATTCTGCTCTGGAGACAAATGTGGCAGTCCTATTCTAAAAATGTGCCACTTCACCCTTGAGTCCCCACAAACATCTCCCAACAAGTCACTGAGCACCCCAGAGCTTGCCTTAAATCTATTCTGTGGCAGGTGTTCAGTACAGTAGCTAAGATGCCACTTGGGACATTCACAACCCAATTAGGGTGCCGAGGTTTGAGTCCCAGCTCCACTGTCAATTCCATTTGCTGCTGGTACACACACCCTGGAAGGCAGCAGTTGATGCCTCAAGTACTTGGGTCCCTGCCACCAAATGGGAGACAGGGAGTTCCCCACTTCTGCCTTAGGCCTGGTGCAGTCCCAACTGCAATGCACTTTGGAGTGTGACCCCACAGAAATGAGATTTTTCTCTCCATCTCCCAGCCTTTCAAATAAACAAAAGTAATCTTTTTTAAACTCTCTTCACAATGGGTGATGGTTTCCTAAAGGAACAACTTCAAGGCTTGATGGAGTTGTTTGGGATAGCCTCACGTGTTTGTACTTTCACTGTACCATCACATACTGTGGCATGTAGATCCCCAATTGAGTAGGTTGGCTACTCCCATCTGAATTACAGCACTCACAAATGGACTTAAAAAATACTTTCTCGGGCCCGGCACGATGGCACAGTGGTTAAGGTCCTCACCTTGAATGCCCAGGATCCCATATGGGCTCTGGTTCTAATCCCAGCAGCCCCGCTTCCCATCTAGCTCCCTGCCTGTGGCCCGGGAAAGCAGTTGAGGAAGGCCCAAAGCTTTGGGACCCTGAACCCACGTGGGAGACCCCTGGAAGAGGCTCCTGGGTTCGGATTGGCTCAGCTGCAGCCATTGCGGCTGCCTGGGGAGTGAACCATGGGACGGAAGATCTTCCTCTCTGTCTCTCCTCCTCTCTGTATATCCGCCTTTCCAACAAAAATAGTCTTTAAAAAAATACTTTCTCAAAGAATAGAAATATTAAATTTAACATTAATTAAACTAATTACCTACAATCAACAAGAAAATAGCAGTGTTTACAACTGGTTTATCAAAAACTATATAGTAACAAAGCAGTGACATTAGATGAAACATATACCTTTTAGAAGAGAACACGGAAAGAAAACCTTTGAAACCTAGAACTGGATAAAAAAATCATAATAATGCCAAATTCATAAAGAAAAACAAAACTGATTAAGCAGACCATTGAAAATGTAAAAGATTCACTTTGGGCAAGAGCCTGTTAACATGGAAAGACAAACTACAGTTGGAGATAAAATGTTTGCAAATTACATATCCGTTAAGTATTATGCCTGCAATAAATTCTAAAAACTCTCAAGACTTAGTAATATACAACTACAAATCCCATGCGCCCATTCAGACAATTAATTTAGGGAAAGGCATATTAAAAGTAAAAACCATGATGAGACATCACTGTAAACTATTAAAACAATCAAGTGTAGAATGGTATTACAAAACATGGAGAGAATGAGGAGGTACTTTAATACGGATAAAATAAATCTTTCCTTCATTTCTTATGAAAATACACAGTCACTATTTAAAATAGTCTGGCAATTCTATGTAAGAACAAGCGTATGCTTATAAGATTCAGCAACAGAATTCTTACTCATTTAGACAGAAATGAAGACCTATATTTACACAAAAACTCACACAAATATTCACAGAAGCTTTACAAGTAACAGCCCGCAACTGAAAACCATTCTTATGTTCTCCAATACTGTGTACTGTGCAGCAGCTCTATAGTGAATACTACTCAGCAATAAAAAAGAAAAGGAAATATTGATACAGGTCACAGCTTAGATGGTTCTTCAGTGTATTAGGCTGAGTGAAGAAGTCAATCTCAAAAGCTTACATACAGTATGCTTCCATTTATGCAACACTCTCAAAATGACAGAATATAAAAAACAAGAACAAATGAATGTTGCCAGGAAAATAGCCACGAGTGAGGGCTGGTGTAAAGGGATTGATCTTCAGCTGCAAGTAGACATTTCTTGGCAATGGTAGAATGGTGGCAATGGTGGCGACTACATATGCTCACATATGAAACTTTATCAAACCAAACAGGATGGTATAGACGCACAAACACACAAATAAGTGCAATAAAAACCATGAGACCCAGACTTGTGATTTAAAGAACTGTATCAGTGTGTCAGTGAGCCAGCTTACTGGTATTATTAATTTGATGCTGTAAGATGTTAACAAGTAGGAAAAATGAATTCAGGTGACACAAGACTCCCTATACTGCTACTTTTTGAATTCCCATGAGTCTATTTCAAAACAAAAAAGCCTTGTTTAAGCAATGATTTTCAATCACATTCATCACATTTTAAACACTACTCACATGTTAATCAGGATTAAAAAAAGCTGTAAATAATGTATTTTAAATTGTTCTAGATGTTTTCCTCTTCATCACATTATTAATGATGTATGTAGTTTGTAATAAGCATGCACATTTTTAGAATGCAGATTCATTGTTTTACCCTACTGGCATGTGATATGAAACTCTGAAAGACCTCTGGTTCTAAAGGCAACTAAGTCTCTGATACTAGACCAAGACTAGTCAAAGCAACAAATTGGAACAATATATGGTAGAATAGAAAAATACTGGGTTAAAAACGAAAGGAACTTAATTCTGGCCACTGTTTAAGCAACTTAGAATGTTATTCTCATCTATAAAATCTACAAGTGGTATTACATCATTCCTAAGAATACTCTACGCTCTAAGCATTCCTAATGGCACTGGTTTCAAATTGCAACTGTACCCCACTCTTGGTTCCAAATCTCCAGATCACCCTTTCTTCCCCTGGGCTTGGCCAGTTCAGTGTCCTGAGCCCTGGGATCACAGTTACAACTACAACTGACTGCCTGGGCCCAACACCTTGGGAAGAAATTGCTCAGGATTCCAGGCTTCTGGCAATATGCACACAACCCTGCCCAAGAGTCAACCTGCTCCACAAGACCCAGCTACCCCAATAGATTCAAAAGACAGAGACATGAAATCACCTCCACAGCTACTCTGAGCATGTATGCTGCGACCCAATGTTGTCTCAGTTACTTGAGGGCCATGCAGACCCAACATCCAGAGACATCACCTCAGCTAAGAATCACCACTATAGGGCCCAGTGCGATAGTCTAGTGGCTAAATCCTCACTTGAGGGCTTCAGGATCCCACATGGGTGCCAGTTCATGTCCTGGCTGCTCCACTTCCCCATCCAGTTCCTGACTTGTGGCCTGGGAAAGCAGTAGAGGATGGCCCAAAACCTTGGGACCCTGGACCCACATGAGAGAACTGAAAGAAGTTCCTGGCTCCTGGTTTCAGATCAACCCAGCTCCAACTGTGGTGGCCACTTTGGGAAGTGATCCAGTTAACAGAGGATCTTTCTCTGTGTTGTAGGCCCCTGAAGTACACAGTTGATCATTAATAATTTCACTTAAAAAAGAAAGAAAACCTGATTAAGCAGCAACTGCAATACCACTGACGTTGATCACAGCTGAAGAAAGACCATGGAATCTCTGTCTCTGCTTCTACTTTGAACCACACCTTTCTCAATCAGCACACTCAGACCATCTGCACGTGGAAGTCTTCCTTGTTAAAAGCCACCTTTTGAAAGAGCTAGTCTGCCAGAGTCGATTTTTCTCCATTTGTGCAGACACCAGTGCAGGGACACAAGTAACATACTATATTCAAAAGAAGACAATCATTTCCAGTAACCCCAAAGGGAAGGAAGTTTACTGTCTGTAAAAAAATTCAAAATAACAATGATTAAGAAATTTAGTGAGATACAAGAATACAGATCATTCATTCAAATCAGGAAGACAACTCATGACCTGGATAATAAATTTAACAACAACAACAACAACAAAAAAAACTATCTTTAAAAAGAAAGAAGTTCAGGCCCGGCGCGGTGGCGCAAGTGGTTAAAGGTCCTCGCCTTGCACGCCCGGGATCCCATATGGGTGCCGGTTCTAATCCCGGCAGCCCCACTTCCCTTCCAGCTCCCTGCCTGTGGCCTGGGAAAGCAGTCGAGGACGGCCCAAAGCTTTGGGACCCTGCACTCGCGTGGGAGACCCGGAAGAGGCTCCTGGCTTCGGATCGGCATAGTATCGACCGTTGCGCTCACTTGGGGAGTGAATCATCGGATGGAAGATCTTCCTCTCTGTCTCTCCTCTCTGTATATCTGCCTTTCCAATAAAAAAAAATAATAAAAATAAATCTTTAAAAAAAAAAAAAGAAAGAAGTTGATTTCTTGGAGTTGAAGAACTCAATGAATAAAATAAAAATCAGATTAGGAAACACTTCAGCAGCAGAACAGATCAACCAGAAGAGTCTCTGAACTTAAAGATATTAAGTAATTGCCCAGCTATGCGGTGGGGAGTATACTTTAGAAGAGACTAAAAGCAGCCTCGAGGATATAGGGAACACAGTGCTTCATGAAGCAAACAGAAGTTCATACTATGACAACTCTAGAACAGACAAAAAAGAAAGAGAGAGGGCTCACCCACAAAGCAAAAAGACTAAGAATTTGAAAAGATTCATGAAACACAGAAGTTCTCAAAACAGATTCAACCACAGTTTTTCCAAAACACATTTTGATTAAACTGTCAAAAATAAAATATGAATAATGAAGTTTAAAAGCAGCAAGAGACAAACATCAAGCCACCTATATGGAGATCGTATGGGAAACTGTCAAGCAAATGTTTCAGCAGAAACCCTGCAGGTCAGGGTTGAGAGAATAGCCTGGTAACATTCAAAATACCAAAGAGGAGGGAAAAAAGCCAGCTAAAAATACTATATCGAGTAAAGCTGTCCTTCAGAAATAAAAATGCAGTCTTTCCCAGACAAGGAGAAGCTGAGGGAATGCATCATCAATAGACTGGCATTTGAATAAATACTTAAACAGGTTCTTCAGGGGAAACAAAATGGAACTAATTGTTAATATGAGAACATAAAGGAGCCAGCACAATGTCTCAATTATATAACTCCTCACCTTGTAAGCACCAGGATTCATATGTGTACCAATTCATGTCCTGGCTGCCCCACTTCCCATCCAGCTCCCTGCCTGAGCCTGGGAATGCAATGAAGGATGGCTCAAAGCCTTGGGACCCTGCACCCATGTGGGCAACCCAGAGGAAACTCCTGGCTTCGGATGGGCTTAGCTACAGCCATTGCAGCCACTTGGGGGTTAAACTAGCACATGGAAGATTTTCCTCTCTATCTCTCCTCCTCTCTGTATATCCGCATTTCCAATAAAAATAAAATCTTTAAAAATAAATAAATGAAATAAAATAATACTTAGGAAATAATTCAAGCAAGAAAGTAGAAAAACTTACATATTAAACACTTTGAAACATTGAGAGGACAACAATTAATGGAAAGATATTCTATGGCTATTACTGACACAAAGTTACTTCAAAAGTTCACAAAAAAATATGAAATATAAAAATATCACACAAAAATTTCAGAAGTCCACTCACTAGAAACAGAATCAAAACCAGGAAAGATGTAAGCGCCCTAGAAGCAAGTTTAGAAGTCAACTTACAAGGCCCTGGCTCCAGATCACCACACACAGCAAAGTCCTTTGTTCCTCACCCACAGTGCTCTATAAATTTTATCCAGCATGCAGCAAGCATGTGTTCTGTTCTCCTAGCATACCAAAAGCATCAAATTACAGAAAGGAAGACTATGACAGGCAGGTGTAATGAGAGCAAAGAGATAACAGCACTCAGTAAAGCAGTATGTAAATCAACCCCGAAAACAGACATGACTTATAAAGAAGACGTTTCACTAACAAATGAACAAATTATAGTTATCTGTACATTGTTCACCGAACATTAACAGTCTGTCTCCCGTAAATGAATTGTTCTGAGTTCACTAACATTCTAGAAACACAAATGGAACCACAAAGCTTACATTTTTTAAATCAATAGTACAGACAGCATAATCCATCCTAAGTTTTAAAACATGGGATGGGGGATAGGCATTGTGGCATAGCTAGTAAAGCTTCCGCCTGCGACACCAGCATCCCATATAGATGCCAGTCTTTATCCCACCACTTCCCATCCAGCTCCCTGCTAGTGGTCTGGGAAAAACAGCAGGTGCATGGGAGACTCTGGATGAGGCTCCTTGGTCCAAGTTTTGGCCTGGGTCAACCCTGGCCATTACAGACATCTGGGGAATGAACCAGAGGATGAAAGGTCTCTCTCTCTCTTTCTTTCTTTCTTTCTCTCTCTCTCTCTCTCTCTCCTGTGACTTCCAAATTTAAAAATAAAAAAAGGGAACTGCAAACTGTATTAAGCTTCTTTCCAAAATTCTTTATTTTTCTAAGGATGCATTTATTTTCACTGGCAAGGTCGATTTGCAGAAAGAAAGGAGGACAGAAACAAAATCTTTCATTCGCTGGTTTACTCCCCAAGTGGCCACACAGCCAAAACCGAGCCAATCCAATGCCAGGAGCCAAGAGCCTCCTTCAGGTCTCCCAGGACAATGCAGTAGGATGGTGCAAAGGCTATGGGCCATCCTCTGCTGCTTTCCCAGGCCACAGACAGGGAGCAGGATGGGAAGTGCAGCAGCCAGCAGACCAATCAGCACCCATATGGAATGCTGGTGCTTGTAAGTGAAAGATTAGTCAAACCAGTCTTTGTGCTGGGCCCAGAATTGATTCGTTTTGAACTAAACAAAGTTATCTCTAAAGATTAAGATGAAACAAGAAGACATGCCCCCAAAAATAAAACAAAGAATTTTGAGAAGTAGATATACTGCAACGAAATCCATTCAGGCAACAAAAAGTATTCCTTTGGGGCCCGGCGCGGTGGCGCAGTGGTTAAGGTCCTCGCCTAGCACGCCCGGGATCCTATATGGGCGCCGGTTCTAATCCCCGCAGCCCCGCTTCCCTTCCAGCTCCCTGCCTGTGGCCCAGGAAAGCAGTCGAGGACGGCCAAAAGCTTTGGGACCCTGCACCCGCTTGGGAGACCTGGAGGAGCTCCTGGCTTCTGGCTTCAGATCGGCTCAGCTCCAGCCATTGGGGCCGCTTGGGGAGTGAGCCATCAGATGGAAGATCTTTCTCTTTGTCTCTCCTCCTCTCTATATATCTGCCTTTCCAATAAAAATAAATAAATCTTAAAAAAAAAAAAAAAAAAAACTTTATGCTGAGGGTCCTCCATGATAGCCAAGGGGCTAAAGTCTTTGCCTTGCACTCGCTCGGATCTCATATGGGCCAATTTGTATCATGGCTGCTCCATTTCCCATCCAGCTCCCTGCTTGTGGCCTAGGAAAGCAGTTGAGACAGCCCAAAGCCTTGGGACCAAGAAGCTGGCTCCTGGCTTCAGACTGGTTCAGTCTGGTTGTTGACAACTACTTGGGAAGTAAGCCAGAAGACAGATCTTTCTGTCTCTCCTTCTCTCTGTATATCTCACTTTGCAATTAAAAACAAATAAATCTTGAAAAGAAATATTCAGGATAGGCAAATGTAGATCAGAGATTGCCTAAGCCTAGAGGACAAGGTAGTATGGGGGGGGGGTGATGGAAAAGATCCAAAACTGACTGTGGAAATGATGGCCAAGCCTGGAATCTGATGGTGCATCAAAGAGCTTGTCAAAGGCAGAACTAAAAGCTGAGGAGTTTTCCCAAAAAATGCATGAAAATACAAATTTTGAATAAATATGAATTTCAGCATATCTCCACCAAAATAAAGCTTTCCATTCCATTTTCCACGAACATTTTGAAGTTCTCCCATGTACTAAAATACTAAAAACCACTGGACTGTTATAATTTAATAGATGAATTAAATGGTACATGAATTTCAAGAAAACTGATATTTAAAAAACAAAAATATTCACACAACTTGAAAAATTTTGATTGCTACATCAAACTCCACGGCGTCTGTCCCTTGGTCAGCTCTCCTCTCTGGCCCGACTGCCCCCTCACCAGCAGCCTTCTGTGGCGCCCTTTCAGAACACACACACACAGACCAAATGGGAAGAAGGGGTCGAGAGGTCCAAGCTGGAAAAAAGAAAAATATTTCACACCAAACTTAGTTTCTCAACATAACTATTTTCTTTGAAAAAAACACAAGTCTTGTCAAAGTCATCTATTTCGATAGCGTTTGAGCTTAGAAGAATATGTTGCTCTACAAGCACAATAGGAATTATCTGCTAAGCTACAGATGTAGTCTCACAATGGTGGTCTTTGAAATGGTCACTATGAGGAAAGACAGCATTTTTGTAGCATTTCAGAAATATTCTGACCCATAGCAATAGCTATGCTTTGATCCCAGAAAACAATTTGGGGGCTCCCAGGTCTGATTAGCAGACTCCACTTGGCCTTGGCTCACCTCCTGGGGAACACCAGGTTTCTTTGCTAGGATACTTTGGAAGAGGCTGTGCAGAACATTAAGCAAACAAATGAGTCATAGGCTTCCTCTTAACCTCCATAACCAATATAGGACTCACAGAGTGGGTAAACCATTAAAAACAAAAATTGCTAATGAACAGAGATGTGAGGCAGCTGCCTGTTTGCAGATGGGCTTTCTGTTTAGATCAATGAAACTGCTCAAGTACTTGGGATCCAGTGCTGCTAATGTGTACCCTGGGAGGCAGCAGTACTGGGAGGTTCAAGCACTTGGCACCCTGCTACTCACAAGGAGGTCAAAGAATGAATTCCAGGTTCCTTCCTTCAGCTGGCTCAGCCCCACCATTGCAGGTATTTGGGAGCAAATCAGAAATGGAAAATCAGTCTCTCTCTCTCTCTCTCCTCTATCCCTCCCCCCCTTTCTTTGACACACACACAGACACAGAGATACACCTGCCTTTTAAATAAACAGATTAAATACTTATTCAAACGACAGGGCTTCAATTTCCATGAAAGGCTTTCACCAATCTCCACAGTCTAACAAAGGCAAATGGCTCCTAACTTGACTGTAAGCAACAACTGGACACTAGCTTGAGCTGTAAGAGGATTTTACAGGATCAAAAGGAAAGAGCAATCACTTCTGATTAGGAGACAGAGGAAGAACTTGCCAACAAGGTGACATTTAGCTGGGCTAAAGGGTTCGTCCCCCTTTGCTAGGTTGATTTGTTACAAATCAGGGCATGTGCTCTGTCTCCCCAAAACATATTACAGATAAAATAGGACCTCAAGCTGTGAACAGATGAGTATATACAGTCTACTCCCAAAAACTTTCCAAAAAATAAATAAATATATATATTTATATATATATAAAACTTTCCCATCCCGCCTAGACTGCTTCCACCACCTCCAATATTCCTTTACCATGCTGATACGATTCCTGTGTCACTGTCACTTTGCACTTGTTACTACGATGAAATATATACCCACTGTGTTTTTCCTAAGGATTGTCACTTTAATTTTCCCCCATTAAACTGTATAGAGGAGAGCAAAAAACCACCCATTTTTCTCTTATCTTCCCAACATACTCCTGAAATACATAGATACTCAACAGATCCTGGGACAAATTAAACTTAGTCCCAAATACTTGTAACAGGAAGTAATCACCATCACAAAAGATGTTTGTGGAGCAGATGTAAAACTAAACCACACTTCTGAACAAAGAGCACTCAGATTATGCCTTTCTTCAACAATGGTCCAACTGCTGCTCTCTGATCCAATGCAATTTGTTCAGAAAGGTATTCATTTTTTAAAAATGCATGTACTCAAGCACCCTGCACAGATGATTGTCTTTTCCTGTCACAAGGCCATAAAGTAACACGCTTACAGGATACCAGAATGGTACCAGGTAACCAGTGAGCCTGCTTAGACATGTAGGCCACTCCCAGCTTAAGCACACAAGGGAAGGTCCCCAACTCCAGAAACATCTTGGCCATGTGCACATTGAAAACAATGTGTCCCTCACAATGTGGAAAGCACACAGGAGAAAAATGTGTTTGCCAGGAAATACAGCCTCCAGATTTCAAAGATAATTCCTTCTGAATGTTTTCTTTATATGGGCTCCTTTAAAAGCTCAGGAATTTGCTTCTCTATTGTCTAAGTAAGCTGGTAAGTAAACAAGACAGAAACTTAGAAACTTGGTTGAGCCATTTATTTTCTATACAGAAAGAAGAAAATTTTGCCTAAAATCGTCCCAGAGATCTTTAACACAAAAGATTAAAATAATGTAGAATGTATGGTACTACAATGCCGATAAGACAACCGTTGTGGGGAGGGGTGCTGGCTGTCACCCTGGTGCCTTAAGGGAAACCACAGCTCTGGAGGCTGACTTCCCACAGCCGGGTGCAGATTGAAGTGCTGGTTCTCCACTTCCGATCCAACTTCCTGCTAATGTACGTGGGACCGCAGTGAGTGGATGACCCAAGTGCTTGGGTCCCTGCCATCCATGTAAGAGATCTGGATGCAGTTCATGGCTCCAGTTTGGCCTGGTCCAGGTCCGGCTGTTTACTCCGGTGGTAAATCACCAGACAGAAGATCCAGATCTCGTTACCTCTCCTCCCACCCAGTCCCCATACACCAGACACTCTGTCATCCAAAGAAATAAATCTTTTTTAAAAGATTACACACCATCATGCTTTTATGCATCTTCATTTCCTAAATTCTGCCAGAATTACTTTTCAAATGTTACCTAAAATTGGCTTTCAGTTTCCCAAATATGTTTCTGTTTTTATTGCTGAGCCTGTTCCCCCATTCAGTTACCAGTGAGCTAGTCAATGAACATTTTACAAAGTTGTTGTTGGTGCTGCTTAAAAAAAAAAATCCAGGTGTTCCAAACTAAATAACTCTGTTAGAGAAACAATGCTACAAAATAAGAGTGGAGAAGAAGACAGGATGGAATGTTAATTTTGGTAGTGGGGGGGAGGGGGAAAAACTACAGAATAACACACCCACTGCTACTTTGTTTATATGGCTGTAACTTGCACATGCAAGTACTCTACAAAGTATTGCACAAGAACAAACTGTCAAAAATGAAGGCTTATGAAAACATCCTTTTCTATATAAGGCCTCAAACAAGGGACATGTTGTTTCTGTGATTTCTTTGGCAAGTACTGGCAGGTACAGCACCGGGATAATGCTCAAAATCAAAAGGCCTCTCACACTCACTTTATCAACAATAAAAGTCGCTGCTACTAACCATAATGCTTGTAAGTTTAGTAGTAGAAACCGACTTCACCAAAGATACCTGCTAGGCAGAACAGCATTTCAAAACAAACTATATGGCCACAAAGCATCTATTTTTTTTTTCCTAGTCCTATAGACAGACCCTAACAACCTGTTTGGTTGTGGGTTTTGTTTTTATTTCCCCTCTTCCAAAAATGACGGAGAGTAACGGTTCAAAAAGGCTCAGACAAATTTAGTTCTAACTCAAGTTCTTGCCCCTTACCAGTACACAGTCCAGCGCTCTCTCGCGCAGCTCGCTCCCTCTTTTCCCTTTCAAATCTTGATCTGTGATAACTTAATGCTCCCAAATGAATTGCAAATTCACAAGAAATGAGATTTAAGGGAACCAGGAACCAAAACGGGATGGCAGGAAACACTGACGGCGATCAAGACCCCATTCTGCCCTAAAATCAGCCTCCCTGGTACGAAGGAAATGAGACTGTGCCCAATGAACCTGCCGCCTGCAAGCAACAACTTCCATCAAAAGTTGCAAGGGCGAGCTCAGCGCCCGTGCTGAGCCCAGACCCGGAACAGCAGCAGAGACCCGGGGCAGGCCTGGCTAGGGACGGCGGTGGGGGGGGCCCACCCACCCGGGCTCCTGAAAGCTCCAGGTCCGGGGTGCGCGGCCGGCCCCGGGCTGCGCGGGCACCGCGCCCGCGTCCGCACCCCTCCCCACCACCGCGAGCTGTGGGCGGAGAGACGAGAGCAAAGGAAGAGGCGGACAATGCCGGGCAGGGCTGGCGCCCTCGGCGGGTGCCCGCTGCCCCCTGACCGCCCGGGACCGCGCTAAGTTTGCTTTCCCAGCCTTCCCTTCCCTGCCCCGGCGGGCGATGCCCAGGCCGCGCCGACCTCCCCCCCTCCACCCCGCGGCCGCCGCCTGTCTCCCGGCGGGGCGGCTCCCGCGAGTCGGCGAGCGAGAGGCGGCGCGCTAGCCAAGCCGGGCGCGCGAGGAGGCGCGAGGGGACGGCGGCGCGCGCCGCTGGAGCCGGGCACCCGAGGGGCAGGGGGCGCGCGGCGCTGCCCGCCGACCCGCCGGCGCTCGGGCGCCTCTACGGTTGCAGCCGGCGCTGCCGCGACTGGGTGTCCGTTAGGAGTCCTCGCCCGGGCGGCGCAGCCTGCCAGCCATCCCGGCCCGAGCCCCTCCAGGAAGGGCACCCGGGCGAGGGGCCGGCCGCCTCGGCTCCCGCTGGGGCTGGTGGCCGGTGGCCGGCGAGCATCTCGGCGCCCGCCCCAGGCTGGAAGAGAAAGTGAAATGAAGCGCCTTTCCCGGGCAACACCTACCTGTCCCCAGTTGGAGCGTCGCTGCCTCGCTCCTCAGGCGCCGCCGGTCCCCGCCCTCGGGCCCCAGGCTCCGTTCTCTTGACAATGGCGCGTCCCCTTTAAGAAATAATCCGATCGGAACCGATCCGCGGTCCAGCCTCCCTCCGACTCGGATTTTCACCGGATTTCTCGCTCGCCCGTTCGCTCGCTCGCTCTCCCAGAGCCCGACGGGCGCCCGGCGGTGCTGCGAGTTTTTCCCACCCCCTGCCTGCCCCGCCCACCTCCGCGCCTTTCTGATTGGCGAGCGTCCTACAACAGGAACAGCAGCTCTCGCCCTCCACTGGCCAGCTCAGCCGCCGCTCAGGGTTACGCCCACCCCCGGCCCCGCCCCCAGGCCCCGGTTGGCTGGGCTCCTGATCACTCTCTGTCCTCTCCCCTAACGTTGCTCTGGAGAACTGGCAGTCAAGGCTCACCCTCCCGCCTCCGGAAAGCGAACTTTATTGTTATTGGTGAAAGGACATCTTCCTGTGTCCCTGATTGGGCCGGGACGCACGCCCCTTACCCATTCTGGCTGTCCCTGTCTGGGCTTGAGAAATACAGCCGCAAAGTCTTCTTCCCTACTTCGCCGTCTTCAGAGCGTTTTTCCCTCTAGATGCGGCTCGGGGTCAGCGGCCGCTTCGCATCCTGCGTTTGAGGCCAGCGGGAACGGGAGACGAGGCTGAGCGTGGCGTCCGGAGCCTGGGGTCCGGCGGTCTGAGGGAAAGGCGTGCGGCCGAGCGCGGGATGAAAACCTCGGAGAATCCCGGCCGCTGCTCGTCGGCGCTGCGTCGCCCGGTCCCCTCCGCTCCCGCCGGCGGCTCCCCTGGCGTCTGCCACCCGGAAGAGCTTGAACAAAAGCGCCTGCAAAGCTCGAGGTCCCAGTCTTGGCCTCGCCGCCGTGGGTCTGGAGGATCCCCCTGCACGTCTCTCGAGTTGGCGTGGAAGCCCCGCGTCCCTAGTGTGTGGTCGCGCCGGTCCCTCCCGAGTAAAGTGACTTTTGTGGAGAAGACTGAGTAGGCGGCCGCCCACGGTGCCCACCTCAGAATGAGGCGGACTTCGGCCCCAGCGGCTGGGATTGTGGACAGGGGGGACACACTGCCAGGTGCCCCACCCGCCCTCCTCACAGCCCAGGCGCGCACCCGAGGGCTGCAACACCGGAGCGGCAGCCTCGGGGTGGTCGCGCTTGGGTGGGTGGGTGAGGGTACGACTTGGGCATCTCAGCAACCCGCCGAGCTGTGAAGAAGAAGCACAAGGCTTATTTCCACACTGACAGTGCAGTTACTCTTCTGGTACTCATCCTGGAAGTTAGGAGGAAACAAGGAAGTGTTCTGCCCCTGTACCAATGAACTTTGCGATGGGCTGTTGCACGTTGGAGGACTTCGGCCGTATTAGGCAGTACTCTAGAAGCAAGCTTTAGTGCCAGAGGAGAGAATAAACCTCGATTAGCTGACAGGTTTTTGTTATTTCCCCCCCAAAAATTTCCTGAATATAACATTGAGTATCCATCTCCAGTGGCAACATGTGTCAAAGAACTGGCTGATTTACATCTGATTCAGTTGGCAGAGATAGATGAGCGCTGTATTTTCAGCAGCCATCGCTTGGTGGCTGTGGGTGGTGGTCCCTGGATGCCTGAAGTGTGTGGATGATCCAGACCTTGAAGTCACATGGCCCAGGAATTTGCGCGTGTAACCTGCAAACATCTTTCTGAACACTTCCATCAGTTACTCAGCCTACCATGTACAATGCAAATGCCAGGGAGATCGCTGTTACACTGTATTGTTTAGGGAATAATGAGAAGGAAAGTCTGGGCTGGCTCTCTAGAGACAGATCCCTCCTGGGATACTCACCAGCAACAATGTAACCTTATCCCCAGCATGGCCAATGTGGAGCCTACCAATATAGGGGCTGACTGTGACACCAGGGTGTTTGCCACTGCAGCCACCCAAGCTCAAGTCTTGTGAGTTTTCTCCTCTTACGCTTTCAAGAATGCTTCTGGGAGCTAGTAATTTACTTTAGAACATGGTAAGGATAAGAATATTATCCAGTACGATCTCCTGGAGATAAAAGCATACAGTATTTCTGATGTGTATGCACCTGAAATGTTTGCTTAAGGTCTAGGGGAATATTTTCATTTTTTTCTTAAAATACCTGTTTTGTAACATCCAGCTTCTTATTGCCTTGTTTTGTTAGGAAAGCACCTTGAGGAGTGTTTAGGTTCTTTCCCTTATATTTAACCAAATAGGCAGAGTTCTTCTCCTTTCAGATGTAAATTTTTCTTCTCTAAATATTTCACACTTGTCAACCACAAGATCATTTATCACTTTCTAGCCCACGCCTAGCATCCTGATTCTAATATTCTCACTGCAGTTTCACCAGAAGGATTTAGAAGAGGTGTAAACCTGAAGTTTACACTGTGCAGGTCATTCTTAAGAACGGAATCAGGGCCCGGCAGCGTGGCCTAGCAGCTAAAGTCTTCGCCTTGAACGCACCGGGATCCCATATGGCCGCCGGTTCTAATCCCGGCAGCTCCACTTCCCATCCAGCTCCCTGCCTGTGGCCTGGGAAAGCAGTCAAGGATGGCCCAATGCTTTGGGACCCTGCACCTGTTTGGGAGACCTGGAAGAGGTTCCTGGTTCCCGGCTTCGGATCAGCGCAGTACCCGCCGTTGCACCCACTTGGGGAGTGGATCATCGGACGCAAGGTCTTCCTCTCTGTCTCTCCTCCTCTCTGTATACCTGATTTTGTAATAAGAAAATAAAATCTTTTTAAAAAAAAAAAAAGAACGGAATTCAACACCATGTCCAATCCTGGAGAACTAAACGATTCCCATTATCCCATGCAGATGGACTCTTTCTGCCTACCCAAGTTTCTCATTTCTTTCTTTCTTTTTTTTTTTAGATTTATTTATTTTTATTGCAAAGTCAGATATACAGAGAGGAGGAGAGACAGAGAGGAAGATCTTCCATCCGACAAGTCACTCCCCAAGTGGCCATAACGGCCAATGCTGCACCAATCCGAAGCTAGGAGCCAGGAACTTCTTTCCTGGTCTCCCATGCAGGTGCAGAGTGCCAAAGCTTTGGACTGTCCTCACTGCTTTCCAAGGTCACATGCAGGGAGCTGGATGGGAAGTGGAGTTGCTGGTATTAGAACCGGCGCCTACATGGGATCCCAGTGCGTTCAAGGTGAGGGCCTTAGCCGCTAGGCCACCACGCTGGGCCCCACGTTTTTCATTCCTAAGCCAAAACCTCTTTTCTTTGAAAAGAAATATTCCTGCAACATCCCAAAGTGATAACAGCTTTTTAAGTCTTGGTGTATGGATCCTTGTGAAAGTCTCTTAGAAAGGGTGAAATGTGTTACAATAGAAAAGCCTACTCCCTTAAAGAATTACTATAATTCAGCCAGGAATTGTTTCCCCAGAAAAATTGTTATAACATTTTTCTTTTTCCAATTTGTGTTTTTTTATTCTTTCCCATTCTTTTTTTTTTAACACATTTATTTTTATTGGAAAGGCAGATGCACAGAGAGGAGAGAGAGAAAGCTCTTCTGTCTGCTGGTAGACCTGCTAAGTGGCTGCAACAGCAAGAGATAAATCAATCCAAAGGGAGGAGCCAGGAGCTTCTTCCCGGTCTCCCATGCAGCTACAGGAACTCAAGTCCCTGGGCTATCCTTGACTGCTTTCCCAGGCCGCAAGCAGAGAACTGAAAGGGAAGTGCAGCAACCGGGATAGGAACCAGCACCCAACACATGCAAGGCAAGGATATGAGCTGCTTGGCTACCATGCTGGACCTCATTTTTTTGTTGGGTTTGTTGTTGTTTTTAAGTTTTTTAATTGAAAGCAAATATACAGAGAGGACAGGAGAGACAGAAAGAACTTGCATCCCCTGGTATTCCTGTCCGATAGCGATGGACTTGGTGCAAGGAGCCAATATCAAAGGTGGACCCTGACTGATGGTCAAAGCCGAAGTTTATTAGTGGCATCAGACTTTATACACTGAGGGTCATATGGAATAAGGGAGGAGGTATTGAGCTTATCAACAAAACCCAGTAACAGTTTCCATACTCTTGTTTGGAACTCCTTTTGTCTTGTATATTCCACCAAGTGTTCTCACACACCTACTGTCCATTCAACTGTTCTCATACAGATAATATCCAATCAGGTATACAAAAGGTGGCCATTCGGTTGTTCTCATGCAAATATTATCCAATCAACTGTAATCCTGTGCTCGCTGGCCCTCTAGGGTCACAATGTCCTCCTACACCCTGGTTCACTCCCCAAGTGACCACAGTGGCCAGAGCTGAACTGATCCAAAGCCAGGAGTCAGGAGCTTCCTCCGGGTCTCCCATATGGGTGCAGGGTCCCAAGGCCTTCCACCATCCTCTATTGCTTTCCTAGGCCACAAACAGAGAGCTGAATGGAAAGTGAAGCAGCCGGGATAAGAACTGGTGCCCACACATGGGATCCCTGTGTGTGTAAGGCAAGAATTTAGCCACGGGGCTATTGTGCCATGCCCCTATTATAACATTTCTATTGCAAATTCTTTTTTCAGTTCACCACACCTTTATACAGTAACTATTATGTGCTTAACAGGGAGGAAAACCATGACTGTGTCTCCATTTTCCAGAGAATATCATGAACCTGAAGCCAGAAGCGGTGCAATTTTACCCTTTGTTTCTTTCAAAGCTCATGGGTGGATACCATCTACTAACCAGTGGTTTTCTACAAGGGAATGAAAAATCAAATTTCTAGAAGCCATCCAACAAAATCTCTACCTACAGTCCCCTGGGAATGTTAAGTCTAAGTGACAATGAGCTCCCAGCAATCTGATGTCCTAAACAAACTTCTAGAAGCTGTTCCTGGATATCCCAGAGGAGTCCCAAGTCCTCTGCCTTCTGCATTTGTCAGATGTGAACCAATATTCACTGAAAGTTCTTCCATCATCAGTTTAAAAAAAACTGTTATGTTCCACTTACTAAGGCAGGAAGGAGTTATTCATACACCTAAGAAAGATTTGCCAGTTCTCCCCATACTTAAAATTCCTTAAGGAGTTTCTCTAGGTATGTGCACAATGTAGCCCAAACACTTTAGCAAAGCATGCACGTTCCTTTGTAATCTGACACAAGGCCACCTCTCAAATTTCCTCTCTGATCATTCCCTCCTTTGACACTCGAAATGCCACTCCTAGCAGTATCAATTATCCTGTCCTTCCAAGCCTCAGTACTCGTGGATATGTGGTTTCTTTGTGCAGCTTCCATTCACCTTAAGGACTCCTCCCCTGGCCATTAATCAAATGCATGGACCAACAGAAGTATTATCCTCTTTGTGAAATCTTCTGGGATTATGTTCCCTTCCTTATTATTTCTTTGTGTTACATCACTACTGAGTACTATTATGATTACAGGTGATCTGGTAAAAAAAAAATGAAATATTCAGCTGGCATTGTGTTGCAATGGGTTAAGCCCTCTCCCACACACACAAACAGGTAGGAATCCTGGCTGCTCCACTTCCAAGATACTCTCTGCTAATGCACCTGGGAAAGCAGTGGAAGATGGCCCAAATGCCTGGGTTCCTGCCACCCACACAAGAGACCCAGTTGGAGTTCCAGCCTTCTGGAGTAGGTCATTTCATCCAAGTGGGGAGTGAACTAGCAGATGGAAAGATCTCCTTTCTCTGTATCTCTGCCTTTCAAATAAATGTGTTTTTTTTTTAAAGAAAGAAATAGAAGTATTTCCTTTTCTTCCTGTAGCTTTATTCTGTAAGAGCGAAAGCTCTGTGTCTGCATCTTCACGTTGGCATCACTCAATATGATGACTGACATAACTGGAGGCTTTCAATAAAGGAACGGTCAGATCGAGCTGAATTACCAAGGCTGAAATAAGAAGATTAACCTATAATGTGAACATCTAACCCTTACCAAAGACCATTCTAAGAGTGTTCTAATTACATAATATTGTATTGTAAATCTGTCTTACAGCTCACTGGTTCCCAGTCTTTAAATCTAGAATAAGTTGTGCACTTATATTGCATTTCATTTACTTGCTCTGTTTTTTTAATCTAAGTTAATACTTGGCTTAGAAATCTGAATATTTATAACATTCCTTCCCCTAACATGTGCATGAAATGAAGAGTGATTTGCCTTTTTGTTCATTTTCATTTCATCCATTAATAAACTGTAAATGCATTATCACTGGTTATTTTGCTAGATTCCTGCCAGAATACAAGGATACTTCAAAAAGTCCATGGGAAAAAATGAAAACAAAAATATGAGTTTATTCTGTTGCAAAAAAAAAAAAAAATGAAATCCAGGACAGTTTTTCTCATAATGCACAATTTCCATGAATCTGGGGGGGGGGAGGGAATACAGCAAAATCAACTCACACTTTAAACTCCTTTTTTTCTACAAATTGTTTGAAATAGCCCCAGGTCTGTAGAGACTCCAGGAGGCCCTACAAATGCCTCTTGAATTCCTTTTTGCATCTACTTTGTTTTATGGAATTCTCTTCTTTTGGGAAGTTTGCTGCTCCTTAGAAACCATTTTCAGTCCCTAAGACTTTTCCCCATTGGTTGTCAATAAGGCAAATCAAAAGTATGTAAATTCTCATTTCAAAAAAAAAATCTACCCACATATCAGTTATATTTTCTGATGTTCCAATAACCTAAAGTACCTGAAATCTAGCAACAGTTATCAAGTACCCTCACTGTGTAACAGAATTATAGCATTGAGAGGGGTGTGTTGCATAAATGCAGAGTATTTTCATAATAGAACAATCACATGCAAATTCCTTGTGATGGGATAGTACATTATGGCTAAACAGCCTTGAACCTGTAAAAAATGGTGTAAGAAAACAGTACCACCTTCTAAGTCAAACTAAATTATTGATTTCTTAATCTGTGGAGTATGTTATCAATGCATACAAGTTCATCTTCCATTAATAAATAACACATTGATTTTTCATTCAATTTTTTTTATTTGCTATAGAATAATTTAGACCTAAATTTTTCAATACTATTTATCATTAACAAAATATTATTATCAATAAAATCTTTATCCAAAGTATTTTATATTAGTATGTTAGTATTCTGCCACTTGTCTATATTATGATCACAAGGGGATTTCCCTTCTAAACAGGTTCTTGTGTAAAAATGTTAATATTACGAAGAAAGAAATCAACGGTTGAATGTTGATTTATGAATGAATTGCCTGAGGGAATTTTTAGATTATTATTCAACTTAGACATCTTTTCTCATAATCAACTTTTCAGAAGTAAGAGACATTTTATTTTTAAAAGATAGCTGTGTATAGTTTAATCTGCTTTGTCTATCTTCTTATTGAAAATACCTTTGGACTCAGCACTCAACACGTAGAGTGGTTGTTTTTTCAGGTTAGCTTTTTAAATTCCATAAAGGAATGAATAGTTTGTCATTGCTTGGATGATTATCTTGTATTTTGGTGAAATCACTTTGAAACTATCTTAAGATCTTGGTAGATTCAAATGAGTGTCTTAAACTACGACTCAGGTAAATATGGGTTTGTAAGTGGAAAAGAATATGGTCCCTTTAAAAGAAGACAGCAAGCAACTCTAAATCTGTTCTCAGTTTGTGCATTAAAGTAAAACAGGTAGAAAAATGAAGGCACTCTATTTAAACTTACTGTTGTCACCTAACAAGTTATTTTCTCCTTCTGGAGAGGAATTCATGAATTATCCAAAGAACTGGGAAATCTTTGTAGTGGGAGGGTGAGGGGGTGATTATGTGATCACACCACTGGCCACTCACTGGGAGAAAAGGACTGCTCTCCTTGGGGAGGTGGGGAAGCGTCCATCCTAAAAAAAAAAAAAAGCAGAAAAACAAAAGACAAAGGAAAGGCTCTTTAATTAATCCTCCCAGCTAAGCAAAATAAAGAGAGCGCTTGTTTCAGCAACAAAAGAAAACTGTTGACAACTGAGGAAAGCCACCTGCAGGAGCTTTAGAGCCCCAGCTTCCCCACAGCCCAGAAATACCACTGTTGAACACAGGAGTTCTGCAAACTTTTCCTGCAAAGGGCCAGCCAGATAGTAAATATTTTTGGCTTGGCAGTCCATATGGTCTGTGTTGCAGCTACTCAGCTCTGCAGCTCTCACAAAAAAGTGGCCACAGGCAAAACCTAAATGAATATGTAGGATTATATTCTAATAAAACTTTATTTATGGGCACTGAAATTGAATTTCATTTCATTTTCGCGTGGCAAGAAATCCTATTATTCTGATTTCTTTTCAGCCATTAAAAAAAAAAAGTTAAAAACCATTCTCAGCTTGCCAGCTGTACCAAAACAGGTGGTAGGCTGGTCTTAGTCCATAAGCCGTGGTGTGCTGTCCCCATTCTAACATAAATCTGCTTTATTAGTCAATGTGTTTTTTTGGATTGAGTACCTGGCATGTGTCAGGCGCTATGCTAGGACTGGAATTATCATGGCTAACAAGACATAAGTGTGTTTCCCACCACTGTGGAGCTTACGGTATAAAGATCTAATTAGAAACCATAATGAATGGCTAGGGAAGAAAAAGTACAGGATGTTTAAACTATGAATAATCCAGATCAGGGGATCAGGGAAGGTTTTGCTAAAGGAGGATTCCTAGACAAGGACTGAAAAGTGGGTGTGGGTGGTAAAGTGGGGAACAGGAAAGAGGAAAGAATTCCATGCAGAAGGTACAGCATGTGCAGCATCTTGCTGGAACTCAAGGGAGGCCTGTGTGCCTGGGAGACACAGTGAAGAGAAGAGAAGCAAACAGGAGAGCTGGAGAAATTGGCAAAAGCAAAAGCATTCAGTAGCTGAAAGCCATTGAAGACTTCCAATTAAGGCCATAACATGGTCAGATTTGCATAAAGGATCACAAGCTGCAATACGGAGAATGCATTGGTGAGATGCAAGAATGGTGGCCACAAGCCAAAGGCCCTAGTACTTAGACCTCCATCCTCTAGGGTCTGGAGCCCAAGGCTACCAGTGTACCTGTGCCAGACGCTCTTTTTCATACTTGCCATGTACCAACTCCCTGAAATTTCATAACAACCCCAAAGGTGGGAGTTGTTATCTCCCCTTAACAGAGGAGGAAACTAAACCACATGGGGCCTCTCAAGTTCTACCCTTAGCATTAGACCCAGTAGCTCCAGTTGGCAGAATTAGGGGAAGTAATTGCTGCACAAAGATAAGAGTGAGGTGAAAGGGGGATGCAGAAAGAAATGAAGGCATGTTCCTTGAGATCAGAGACTTGGTCTCATTTCCAATGTATTTTGTCACTTATCGGTCATGAACCCCAAATTCAAAGAAGTAGTATCCCCGTGGGTATCTGCAGAAGCCCTGCGTAACACTCACTGGCACACCAATGTACCCAATGCACAACTGACAACATCCTTACCCTAACAAAGCACCCACTGTTTATCTGAAATTCAAACTTTACAGGGTGGACGGTATTTTCTCTGACAACAGTTAGGAAACAAATACATTCTCTTTCATAAATTCTGCATGCCAGCTGGACACACCTGGCCCCTTCAGAATGAGAAAAGCAGCCCAAATCACTTGTACAAGTCCACAGGCACTCTTGAGGCCCTTTGTGAAGGACCAATGTAGGACAGTGGGACTGGGGGGATTCTGCTTCTGTCTGCCCTTTGCTTCCGGACTCATTCGTTCTCTCTTGAGACTTCTGAGACTTTTCATTGATGGCAGAAATCAACAACCTCACAGAAAAAAATTGTGAGCATGGAAGATTTCAGAGGACAGCAAGAAGTCCACGGCAACCATTCCATCCTGCACAGACTGGCAAACAGCTCCAAATAGTATTTTATATACAGTGGGACTTCCATATCCATAAGCTGAAAATATATAAAAAATAATTTGTACTGAACATGTGGACTTTTTGTAGGTATTTCCCCTTAAGAGTACAATGGAACAATGATTTATGTAGCATTTGAACTGTATTTAGGTGTCAGAAGTAATCTAGAGGGGGAGAGAGCAATGGAACAAGGATTGTGATACAGAGAGTTTAGTCATGGCTTGGGATCCCTGCATCCCTGCATCTCATGGTGGAATGATGTTTCCAGTACTGTCAGCCCTCCTGCTGCGGCTTCCTACTAACGGGCATCCTTGGGGGCAGCAGATAATGGCCCAAGTACTTGGGTTCCTGCTGCACACACAGGAAATCTGGATGGAGTTCTTGGCTCCTGGTTGCAGTCTATCCCAGCTTCAGCCACTGTAGGCATTTGGGGAATGAACCAGGGAGTACAAGCTTCTCTCTAATTATGGCTTTCAAATCAATAAACTAGTTAATCTTTAGAAACATGAAGTACAGAGGAGGATATGTGTAGTTTACATGCAAGTACCAAGCAATTGATGTTTTATGAGGGGCTTGAGTTCTGCAGATTTTGGTATTTTTGGGGTCCTGAAATTGATTCTGAGGGAGGACTATACACCACCTACTACTGACAGTTTCTAGTGGCCTCTGCCATGCCCTGGGTCATGCTCAATCTGTTGACATGCCTTTTTCCCTCCTTCGGCTTCTTCACATTCTCTCAGTAGCCAAGAATTTCTCCTCCTATAAAAAGCAAATTCCCCAACTAATCAGTTTTGACTCCCTCTCAAGTTCTGTCACTGCTGACATCCAAGATCAATCACATGGAAAGGCATTCCTCCCAGCAAAAAGAGCTTTGAACTTCTCCTTAAGAACTGTGATGCCAGCAGTTAACACAATAATATTTTTCTTTGTTCAATTAGTACAGCACCATCAATTTTTTCCAGCATGCAGAAAAAAATAGTATCTCTCTGGTTTGTATCCAATGGGGCTCTTTTTTTTTTTTTTTTTTTTTACCAAGATACACTATCATTTCCTTGGAAGAAGTTCACTTGCTTTTGGTTCTGTAGATACATACATTAAACATTCAGGAAGAAAATCCTATTAGTCAGCATTTTGGATTTCACTATAGATCCCAGATAATTCACTCTGATTTTTTTGTCTTTAAATCTAAATGGAAGTTGATTAGTTGTTTCAAGTAAGTAAAAGTTTTGACAACTTTGCTCTACCTCACATAGCTGGAAAACATTGTTTAGTCTGCTAAAAAAAAAAAGTATTCATTTTGATTAGAAAGACAGATCAGATTTATAGAGATAAGAAAGATCCTCCATCTCCTGGTTTACTCCCCAAAAAGCCACAATGCCCACAGCTGAACTAGTCTGAAGCCAAGAACCAAGAACTTCTTCCACATCTCCCATTAGGATGCAGGATACCAAGTCTTTGGACCATCCTCGACTGCTTTCCCAAGCCACAAGCAGGGAGCTGGATGGGAAGTGGAGCAGCTGAGACATGAACCAGCACCCATATGGGATTCTGGCACTTGCAAGGTGAGGATTTAGCCACTGAACCATCCTGCCAGGCCCCGTAACTTAATCTTTTCAGGAAGACAAAAAACAGAAAACAAACCTAATGAAGGAAGTATCAGGTGAGGACCTCAGTTAATGAGTACAGAGAAAAGACATGTGGAAAACATGACAAAGATGGGCTCTGCTCAGACCCTTGGCTCAGGTACCACTTCATTATCTTTTCCAAATTCATCTTTGAAATTCAGCTTTACTCACCTGACATTTTCCAGGTAGCTCTTAGATACAATGAAAACCACATAAACAAATCCTGCTAACCACTAGACTGATAACAGTACAACACAAATTTATGAACTCATAGTTCTATAAAGGTTCATCTATGGCAAAGTACAAATCACAGCTTGATCAATCACTAGATACTCTTAAACTGTCTCACCATAATTATCTCAGAATTAAGAATAATAAATTAAATATCTGTTGTCTGGTATTAGCTTTGCTTGTTTGTACTAGCCTAATTAAAGCCTCAGTGTTTGCTGTCTTACAGAAAGTGTGGATCTGTCCTGAATTTCAATGTATTAATATCAGTATCAGGATAACACATATATGAGATACCTATATATGCTAATTATATAAGTAATAAGCAAATAAGATTGGCAATATAGTAGCCACTCTGGTAATATAATAATAGAGAAGTAGAGGTTCAACATAAGTGGCAAGACACAAAATTAACATGTCATGTGAAAAAAATGTATTTGAAAAGCAGAAGACCAAGATTTCTGCTGATTTATTCCTCAAATGATTGAGCCAGGAAACTAGAAATCCCTCTGAGTCTCCTACCTGGGTGGCAGGGAGACAACAGCTTGAACCATCGCTTTCGGTCCTTCAGGGCACACAATAGTAAACAGCAGAGCCAGGACTCTGACTCAGGCATTCTGATACGCAATGCGAGGCATTTCAAGTGGCATCTTCAACCACTCTGTATCAAATTCCTGCCTCCAAATTTATCATTTTTCCAGGTCTTTACCAAACCAGAAAGTATTTATTTCCTACATATAATGAAGGCTCAACCTAGTAAATATGTTTACAAACTACCTGAAACAACAAAAACTCTTCTCAGCAAACTCACAATGTTCTCACAGATAGAGAACATGGCACCCACTAATTGAATCACATTCTGAATTGATTTTCCAAGAGGCACCTTACTTCAACAAAATTAAGCTCTTACACTCAATGAAAGCAGGCTCCCCACCCCCCAGGAAAATTGTCAGCTTTGCATTTTAACAGGTCACATTTCCGTAGACATGTCTTACAAACCATATGTAGCTATTGGATGGCTGTTATGAAATCCCACTCAACACAATTTAGTATTTTGGATCTATTTATAGAAGTCCTGTTATGTGAACATTTTTAGCTTAGACGATGTCAGCCTGGTAATTTTCACGCAAGTAAGAAAACAGTTTGTTCTGGCTTCCAGAATGGTGCTGACATCAAAAGCATCCTTCACACTGGAGAACCTGTGGCTGAAGTACTCTCAGGAAAAAATGGCAAAAAAAAAAAAAAAATGGTGCCAATAGCAAGAAAATGCCACTTTAAGTGACTGCACTCCTGGAAGAACAGTGACTTCACTGCCAGCAAAAGACACTGCTGAGTGATTGCAAGAATCTGAGATGGAAACATTGCTGTGTCTCTATATCATGAAGATTCTGCCAACTTCAAAAATGTCAGGGTGGTTAATGTGGGGCTTTGCCTTTTTTTTTTTAAGATTTATTTATTTTCATCAGAAAGTTAAATTTACAGAGAAGAGGAGAAACAGAGAGGAAGACCTTCCATCTGATGATTCACTCCCCAAGTGTCTGCAACGGCCAGAGCTGAAGCGGATCTGAAGCGAGAGCAGAATCCCAAGGCCTTGGGCCATCCTCTAGTGCTTTCCCAGGCCATAAGCAGGGAGTTGGATGGGAAGCTGGGCCATTGGGATTAGAACTGGCGCACATATGGAATCCCAGCACATGCAAGGCGAGGGCTTTAGCTGCTAGGTTATGGTGCCAGACCCTACCTTTTTTTTTTTTTAAGGTCAAGGGCATTCATTTTTCTACCTCATCTCCCACTTAAGTACCACTTAAGACGCTGCTTAGGACATCTCCACACCATACCAAAGTACCTGGGTTCCAGTCCTGATCACAGTCTTGATTACAGCTCTACTAATGGGCACTCTGGGAAGCAGCAGATGATGATTCAATTACCCAGAAGGCAGAACTCAGACTGAGTGGCCAGCTCCTGGATTAGGCCTGGCCCAGCCCCGGATATTGTGGTCATTTGGGCAGTGAGCCACTTGACAGGACATCTGCCTCTAGCTCTGTTGGTCTATGTCTCTCTCACTGTTATTCTGCTAAAAAATAATAGTAATACTAATAACTGTGTAAGTAAAGCCACTGTCTGCAATGCTGGCGTTCCACATGAATGCTGGTTGGAGACCCACTTGTTCCACTTGTGATCCGCTTTCCTGCCAGTGGCATGGGAAGGCAGCAGAGGGTGATCCAAGTGCTTCAGTCCCTGCCACCCTTGTAGGAGACTTGGATGAAGCTTCTAGCTCCTGACTTCAGCCAGGTTTAGCCCTGGACATTTTATCCACTTGGAGACTGAACTATCAAATAGAAGACCTCGGTCTCTCCCTATCTCTCTGTAACTCTGCCTTTCAAATAGAAAATTAAACCTTTTAAAAATTAAACAATAAAAAATAATCCCAACAAATGAATCTGAGAAGGGTGACAATGAGCCCTACAACAGATCCCTTCAGCTCATTCAGTGTCTATGAACAAATAGGCTAAGTGAAGCGTAAGTTATCCTCAGGGCTGAGGGATTACACAACAGAGTCCTTGAGAAATTTGGAAATGAGAGAAGGGGTCTCATTTCCAGGAGCTCCCTGGGAAGCCAGCATGTAATGCACCAGAGGCGAGAAACTTCTAAAAAGAATGGCTGGCAGCACTCTAAGATTGGTCTGCAATGCATCTGCAAGGACCAGAGTGGCCACCAAAATGAGAAGGCTTGCCTACAGAGAAGCAGGAGAATGTCAGGAACCAGCTGGCCACCTTCATCCAGCTCTGACGGAGAGAGGATTTTTTTTCAAGATTTACTTACTTATTTAGAAGTCAGAATTCAAGAGAAAGGCAGAGACACACAGAGAAATCTTTCTTTCTTTCTTTTTTTCTTTCTTTCTTGCTTTCTCTCTCTTTTCCTTCCTTTCTTCCTTCTTTCCTTCCTTCCTTTTTTAAAGATTTATTTATTTTGATTGCAAAGCCAGATATACAGAGAGGAGAAGAGACAGAGAGGAAAATTTTCTGTCCAATGGTTCACTCCCCAAGTGGCTGCAATGGCTGGAGCTGAGCCAATCCGAAATCAGGAGTCAGGAGCTTCTTCTGGGTTTCCCACATGGGTGCATGGTCCCAAGGCCTTGGGCCATCCTCGACTGACAAACAGGGAGCTGGATGGGAAGTCAAGCAGCTGGTATATGAACTGGTGCCCATATGGGATACCAGTGCATGCAAGGTGAGGTCTCAAGAGATTTTTTTATTCACTGGTTTACTCTAAATGGCTGTAACAACCTGGGTTGGGCCAGGCTGAAGCCAGAAACTTCATCTGGGTCTCCCACATGTGTACAGAGGCTCAAGTATTTGAGCCATCCTCTGCTGCTATCCTAGGCACATTAGCAGGGAGCTAGATTGAAAGTAGGGTAGTTCAAACTTGTACTGGCACAACTATGGGCTTCCAAGTTGACACTGCAAGTAGCAACTCAACTTACTGCACCGTAACACTGGTGTCTTGATTGAAGAGGTCAGCTTGTCTATCCCAGTGGCAGGAATGCTGCTTACATGCATTCTACATGCATTAGCTCACAGACTATTTTAAAGTTTCAGTAGTGCTGTACTGGCCAAGGTTATTTTGTAACAAATGACAGAAGCCAACTCTGATCACCATAAGCAAGAGCAGAGCTTTCTGAGAGCACACAGGAGTCCCTCCAGTGAAGGAAGCTGCTGAGCCTGGAATAGGGAGGCAACAGGTGCCCCAAGCTGTCTCTCCCAGGGCCCAGGATCACTTTCTTTGTTTCTCCAGGAAGTCTGCCTGGTTCCCCTGTCCCTTGTTTGGCAGATCCAACTTCCAGAAACTCCAGTAGCACATGGACAGGCAGCATTCTACCCTGGAGACAGCCTCCCACCCAGGTTTATGTCAGGTCACTTATGCACATAGACCAGATGGGATTTAAGTCTACACATTTAAATTGCAAACTGCTATGAAAGAGAATCTGACTGGTTCCACTTAAAAGAAGAGTCACTTGCTTATCCACTTTCCTATAGAGAATGTTAACCCACTGTGCCCCAGCTCTGGTCCCTACTATTCCCAGAATCCCATAGGAGCACCGGATCAATTCCTGGCTACTCAACTTCCAATCCAGCTCCCTGCAATTGCACCTGCGAAATCAGTGAAAGATAGCCCAAGTGCTTGGGCTCTGGCTCCTACATACAATAACCTGCTGGCATTCCTGGCTCTTACTTTTGGCTTGGCCCAGCCCCAGCAGTTACAGCCATTTGGGGAGTGAATCAGTAGATGCAAGGTCTCCTTTGTCTACTTTCTCTCTCTCTCTCTCTCTAACTCTGACTTCAAATAAATAAATCTTTTTTATAAAAGATAATAATAGTAGAGGTCCATGTTTACAGGAGTAGGGGAGAGCAGGAAAGATATCAATTCTTAGAGGGAGTAAATCAATGTGACCTGTGAAGATACCCGCAGACATCTATGATAACTAGGGAGCATTATGATTCTTATCTTACAGATGAGGAAATTAAAGCATTCAAAGATGAGGTACCTTGCCCAGGATTATAGAGCTAGGCAATGGCAGACTCAGGATCAGAAATGGAGGCTGTCTGAGTCTTACTCACAGTGCCATAATATGTCACACATCCCTGCTTACCAAGCACTCTTCTCATTTGATATGGGTTCTTCTGAGAGTTCACTTCCAGGCACTGATTGCACAAACCTATAGATTCCAGTTTCTATGATGATTATAGTTCTCAGGACACACTAATAAACTGGCAGTCTGGCTTACATGCCATTATTATAAGTTTGGGTAATGTGAGTCCCAGTCCTAAGAACTGGATCTGTTATGGATATGTTGACAAATTTGGATTCCAGATCCTGTAAGGCTGAGCTGACACCACACCCTCAGCTATGATAATGATGATTGTAAATTCCACCATTCAAGTAATGCATGTTCCCAGAAGTTTCATAAGCCACAGAAGTTAGCCTTTCTGACATGACAGCTTTCTTCTGGTTGTGTGGAACATTTGGATTTCCACAAAGATTGTGTTTTGTTTTTCCTCTCTGGACAAAACAGGTGTCTGTTTCCAAACTTGGGAATTTCTATTTTTCACTTGAGCACCCATTTTTAAAGACCAACTGTGTACCAGAAACAGTTCTAGGTAATGAGAATGCAGCAAATAACACGGTCAAGTTTCTGCCATTTTAGATTGTTTATAACCTAACCTAGGATTTAGCCTAGCAACTAAGCCTTCTCCGAGTACTTACTGAGGGTTCATCCCAAGCTCTAGCTGCACACTCCAGTGTCCTGCTGAGACTGCAGTAGTAGCTCAAGTCACTGCATTCCTGCCAGTGGAGTGGAAAATTTGGATATAATTCCTGGCTCCCAGCTTCAGTCAGGCCCAGTTCTGGCCACTGTGGTGAAGAAAGTGGGGAAAAAGATATATGTACCTTTTCTCCATCAGAGAATTAAGAAGTAGAATTCTAGATTGGTTAAAAAATAACTCAGATATAGACTTAATAAAACTTTATGAATTCTTATTAATATATTAATCATGAAAGTGATATATTCCAGCTCACATCCCACTGGGAAAAAAAGGGTATCCATTGTGACACAAATAACCAAATCAAGGCAGATTTAGATAAAGAACAATTGGTGTCAAAAAGAACCAAAGTAGGATATGTTAATGGCTTTCTGCCATGTCCATAGAGTTCACTGCTTCATTAACTTAGAAATCAAACTCTATGTCTACATATATTATAGATACAGGTTTTATATATTTATTTATATGTTTGAGACAATATGATTACAAAGGCAATTGCTTCAACTAGTGGATTTATCTGAGCCTCAGTGTGCTAAATTAACTAGAACCTTCCTAAATTCTTGGCTATTCTAAAAGTAAAAGCAAATTCAGATTTTTTTTTTGATAAGCCTTCCCTGTGAGAGGAACAAGTCCGGCATGTTAGAAGAGCAGGAAATCCAAGTTGCTGCATCAAAGTGAAGCAGAGGGAGCAGTCAGTGAGGTGGCCAGGTCATTCGGGACGGTAAGCCTAGGTAAAGACTGGGTTTGTATTCTAGATGCAATAGAAAACCATAGTAGGGATTTGTTAGGACAAGTGACAAGATTTGCCAATTATATTCCATCAATCTGGATTTTCAATGAAAATAAAACCAGACAGACCTGTTGGAAGAATATTTCAAAAGCCTGAAGAAGGTACCAGGTCAACTGACATGAGTGTTAACAATAGAGGGGGTGATATTTCACTGGATTCTAGATGCATCCTGGTTACAGAGCTGGCAGGGTTTGCTGAGAGGAAAGTCCAGGATAAGCCCCAAGTCAGCAGTATGAGAGGTGTCAGTTATAAAAATATGGATATGAGGGAAAAAAAAACCATGGTCCCAGAAAGACACAAAAGGGAGTTATCAATCAAGAGCTGGGATATGAGTCAGGGGGAGTGGTCACAGCTAGGAACACAAACTGGGAAAGCTGGAGCAGGCACTGTGGTATAACAGGTTTAGCTGCAATTTGAGATGTCCCTATCTCCTAAAGGAATGTCAGTTTGGGCCCAGTGTGGTAGCCTAGCAGCTGAAGTCCTCACCTTGAATGCACCAGGATCCTATATGGGCTCTGCTTCTAATCCCAGTGGCCCTGCTTCCCATCCAGCTCCCTGCTTATGACCTGGGAAGGCAGTCAAGGACGGCCCAGAGTCTTGGAACTCTGTACCAATGTGAGAGATCTGGAAGAGGCTCCTGGCTTTGGATCAGCATAGCTCCAGCCATTGCAGTCACTTGGGGAGTGAATCATCGGATGGAAGGTCTTCCTCTCTGTCTCTCCTCCTCTCTGTAAATTTAACTTTTTGATGAAAAGAAATAAATCTTAAAAAAAAAAAAAGGAGTGTCAGTTGGAGCCTTGGCTACTCTGATTCTGATCGAGTGCCTTGCCAATGTGCCTGGGAAGCAGAAGATAATGCCTCAATTATTGGAGTCCCTGCCACCCACTTGAGAGACCCAGATGGAGCTCCTGGCTCCTGGCTTCAGCCTGACCCCACTGCTGCTGTTGCAGGCCTCTGAAGGAGATGAATAGGAGGGAAACTCACTCATTCCTTCACTCTCTCTTGCAAATCAATTAGTTAATTTAAAAAATGATACATTTAGAGTGTAAATGGTTTTTAAACCATAGGGTGAGGTGAGACTATCATGGAAAAAAACATGGTCAAGGGCTGAACCCTAATTTGATATTTGATCCAACATACAATAGTGCTAGAAGAAATGATGTAGGAGAAGCAGGAGAGCCTGGCACAATAGCCTAGTGACTAAATCCTTGCTTTGCATCCACTGGGATCCCATGTGGGTGCTGGTTTGTTTCCTGGATGTTCCACTTCCCCACCAACTCCCTGCTTGTGGCCTAGGAAAGCACTAGAGGATGGCCCAAGGCCTTGGGACCCTGCACCCATGTGGGAGACACCCCAGAAGAAGCTCCTGGCTCCTGGCTTTGGATCCGCTCAGCTCCAGTCATTGTGGCGACTTGGGGAGTAGACCAGTAGATAGAAGACCAGATGCACAGAGAGGAGGAGAGACAGAGAGGAAGATCTTCCGTCCGACGATTCACTCCCCAAGTGAGCCGCAACGGCCGGTGCTGTGCTAATCCGAAGCCGGGAACCAGGAACTTCTTCTGGGTCTTCCCTGTGGGTGCAGGGTCCCAAAGCTTTGGGCCGTCCTCAACTGCTTTCCCAGGCCACAAGCAGGGAGCTGGATGGGAAGCGGGGCTGCCGGGATTAGAACCGGTGCCCATATAGGATCCCGGTGCGTTCAAGGCAAGGACTTTAGCCGCTAGGCCACGCCGCTGCCGGGCCCTAAATCTAACTTTTCAATAGAAAAGTAAATCTTTTTTAAAAAAGAAGAAGAAGAAGAAGAAAAGAGTAGTTATACAAAAGCCAATTTAAGAAACATTTAACACCGTAAAGAGGCTAGCCCAGCTGAGAACTCACACATCGCCACTGGGCTGAGCAAGACAGAGGTCACTGCTGGACCTTCACAAGAGTAGCCTTGGGGCCTGGTGCAATAGCACTATGCTATTGCATAGTGGTTAAGGTCCTCACCTTGAACACACAGGGATCCCATATGGATTCGTATCCCAGCAGCCCTGCTTTCCATCCAGCTCCTGTGGCCTGGGAAAGCAGTCAAGGATGGCCCAAAGCTTTGGCACCCTGCACCCACATGGGAGACCCAGAAGAAGCTCCTGACTCCTGGCTTCAGATTGGCTCAGCCCCAGCCATTGAGGCCGCTTGAGGAGTGAACCATTGGACGGAAGATCTTTCTTTCTGTCTCTTCTACTCTGTATATTTGGCTTTGCAATAAAAATAAATAAATCCTTACCAAAAAAAAAAAAAATTGACCTTGGAGGAAGATTCCATTCCAGCTGGTGTAATGCTGGGCCATGAAGTAAGCTGGCATGGTGGATATCTAGAAAACTGAGTGAGTAAAAAAATGTGAGGTGACAAAATTGGGGCAGTAATAAGAGAATTTTAAATGGAACGTTTCAGTGAGGCAGAAAAGCATGGCGCTTACTGAAGGGGAATGAGGATACTAGAGAGAATTTATGTTCTGCTGTACAATGGTAAGAACAAACAGGAGCGGAAAAAAATGATAGATGGCAGGGATATTGTGGATTGAAATAGTTGATAAGTCAAAAACACAGGATCCAACAAAAGGGTGAAGTTGACTTATGCAAAATAACGGAAAAAAAGGCACAGGACCTAACTATATGTGCTAACAGATACATTTAGTGAAGAAATGAGGCAATTCTCTTCCTCTTACCTCCATCAATCTCAGATTAGAAGGATGTCACTGTCTGCATTAGTCACCTTTTTGTCATTGTGACAAACTCCTGAGATGAGCTACTTACAAAGGAAAAGCATTTTGGATCACAAGTTGTAGGGACTCACAGTCCAACTGTGAGTAGGCCCCATTGGTCCAGCCACTGGTGAGGCTGGAGGAATGCAGTGGTATGGAATGCACGCAGAGGAACTTCATGGAAATCCAGCTAAGGGCCGTATATTGCATCACAATATGGTGGGTGGTGGTACATCATGGGAGCCTGTGAGAGAGTAGGGATGGCTTGTATGTGGAAGTAATCAAGTAATGAGAGCAGAAGCCAGAGTTCAGGGAGGGGTCAAGCTTGTTCTATCAAACACTGTCCTCTTGAGTACTCATCTAATGCCATGGGTACTACAATTCCCTTGATAGCATTAATCCACCTTAAAGACCTAAGGATGGTTCTTAAGGGCCTCAACATCTTAATATTGCCACACTGGAAATCCAGCTTTCAGTATTTTTTAAAAGATTTATCTATTATTTTTACTGGAAAGGCACATTTACACAGAGAAGGAGATACAGACTGAAAGGTCTTCTGTCTGCTGATTCATTCCCCAAGTAGCTGCAATGGCTGTAGCTGAGCCCATCTAAAGCCAGATGCCAGGAGTTTCCTCCGAGTCTCCCACACAGGTTCAAGGTCCCAAGCTCTGAGCCATCCTCTAGTGCTTTGCCAGGTCACAAGCAAGGAGCTGGATGGAAAGTGGAGCTGCCAGGACGTGAACCAGCACCCATATTGGATTGCAGTGCTTGCAAGGCAAAGAGTTAACCACTGAGACATCACACCAAGCCCCATTATTTAAATCTTCCAGTGACAAATCATAGTCAAACCTACCAGTATCCAAAGGCATATCGTGGCTCCCCAAGCACATCAGCCAATGTCTGAATCAGTTCTATTATGGTTTAACTACCCTGGACAAAGCATGATGAAAAAAGCATTAACTGGGAAATAGCGTTGTGTACCAGCAAGTTAATCCAAGGCTTGAGATGCTGACATCCTATGTGAGCATGCTGGAAGAAGTCCCAATTGTTCTGCTTTCAATCCAACTCCCTGCTCATGCACCTGGGAAGAGGGCAGAAAATGAACCAAGTATCTGGGTAAGTGCAATCAATGTTGGGAGACCAGTATGCAGTTCCAAGATTCTTGCTTTGCCTTGGCCCAGCTCTGGTTGTTGCAGTCATTTGGAGAGTAAACCAAGGGATGAAGATTCTCTCTTGACAATGTTTCTGTAACTCTACTTTTCAAATAAAACATGTCTTACTAAAATGAAAGAAAAGGGGGAAAGAAGCACCAATCTAGTGGTTGTGCCATTCTTTTTTTTTTTTAAGATTTATTTATTTTTATTGCAAAGTCAGATATATAGAGAGAGGAGGAGAGAAAGAGAGAATGATCATCCATTCATTGATTCACTACCAAGCAACTGCAATGGCTGGAACTGCGCCGTTCTGAAGCCAGGAACCAGGAGCTCTTCCAGGTCTCCCATGTGGGTACAGGGTCCCAAGACTTTTGGCTGTCCTAGACTGCTTTCCCAGGCCACAAGCCAATGGAAATTGATAGGAGGTAATAATGTTTCTTTCCCTAACGACTCAAGTGATGGAAGAAAAAATGTTTTGTAACTGGCGTTTGTTAAATTCCTAAAATTGCATGATAAAAATATCATATATGAAAATAGAAACTATTTATAGTACCTTACTTTTTTTTATGACTATCATCCTCATTCCTAGCATTACTGTCAAACACATCCTAACAGGCACCATTAATCTAGATATAGTTTAAAAATGCCAAACATCGAAGCAGGAAAGAAAGTAGCAACAGTTTTTAAAAAACGAAACAAAACAAAAAGGAGAGAAAATTTGCAGGCTGCCAAGTGTTTATCCAGCAGTGAACCGTGCTGTATAAAATGGGAGGAAGCCTCATGTTCCAACAAGCCAGAAACTATTAACAGAGCCTGAGTAACAGCCTTTCCCCCCACTACTCAACGTAAACTTATGACACAGAATGATGTTAGAAACAATGGGTGTTTTATTGGAACATTTCAAGCCCAAGGTGTTAAAGCTTCTTGCAGCAGTCTGGAATGCCCAGCTGGCTGCACTTAGAAACTAACACAACATGCCTGAGTCTTGTTGAGACACAACAGAATGTTAAGGTAGGTGATCAAAGCAGACAGTCAATTTTCAAAACGCTGGTGTTAAAATGGTTTTGAGTATATCTTAATGGGAACTAAGTTCGAGGTTTGAGAAAAAGAACTTGAGTTTGAAAAGCTTGACCAAGTTTAAAATAGACCACTCTTGTATGCTCCATCTTTTCTGTTTTTTCAATTCCTCCTCTGGGTATTGTCCAGTCACCACTGCCTTGGAGAAGGTCTCCTCTTTGGAGTGGATTTCCTCCACCAGTCCTTTCCCCAAGCAGCTGCCAAAATCAACTTCCTCTGTTGCCATTCTAACAAAGTCACTCCCTTCCTAAAATTCCCTTTAATGGCCTTTGCTGGTCTGGTATGAATGACAGGACTCTTGCCCTGCCTTCGAGACAGACACACTATTTCTGCCCAGATGTATTTAAAGCTCATGCCTATTTTTGCGAATCCCCATGCTATTTCCCTCTCTTTGTGGACCTTCCAGTTTGCAGCTTTGTCATTTCTTGGTGTTTGTTAATGTTTAGATATCAACATTCTATTCTGTTTTGGCCCGTGAGAGTTCTACTTTTTATATCCACCTTTTCACCCTTACCCCAAAACAAATATGAGTATAAATATGCTTAAGGAAAAAAAGCCCCAGCAGTGATCCTTATTCAAATTTCTTCTGACATTTTATTATTTTTGAAGAGCCAGGTAAGTATTCAACCACATTGAAAATTCTGGTTTAGTAAGAACTAAACATCAAAATCAAAATTCTCTTACAAGATGAAAATAGTATTGTGGAATTTCCCTAAGAAGCATAAACATGTTTTAGATTGAGTCACAGGAAAAAATATCTCATATAATCATCAAGGGTAACTTCCAGGAAAAAGTTCTCCAGATTCAGAAGGATGGCCTTTTTTCCTTTTTAAGTTTGTTTATTTTTGTCCCGGCTGCTGGTGTCTCAGGATGGGGCGTCTCATGCCTGGATCCTAGATGACAGCCACCATGTGCATGTAGTGACCTGTCCCCTGGCGGCCAGTGCGCCATTTGGTGCCAGGCTCCGCCTGCTGGCCACCCGGCCAAGGAGCTCTGGGGTTTGGGTTCTTTGATCACTGCTTAGGTAAATCCAGGTTGAACCCAGTGTGCTTCTAGGACGTGAAGCAATCATAAAGATCCCCAATGACAGTAACTCTTCCCTTGAGCAACTTGTAATCACTGAACAATGATGACCACCAAATACCAGTCCATGCAAAAGCTATGGCTTGGGGCTTGTCCAGCAGAATCATATCCTGTTACCTGACATGATGATGGATCAGGAGAAGGGTCACATTAAGCAGGGCCATTACATTAACTAGCACTAGAACCATAACCAGGGACAGATTCTGTGAGGGAGGTGTGGGCCAAACCCTGTGGAAATTCTAGCCCCAGTGGTTAGCTCAATAGTTGGGTTTTGATGGACTAAGCTAGGTGTGACCAAGGAGCCTGCCATCAATCACAGGTAAAGGAACCCTCAATAGTCTGGACTAGTTAGGGCAGCAGCACCCAAAAGTGTGTCCTGAATAGGGTGTGGGGTGGGCCGGGCTGCAATGTTCACCAGCTCATACAAGGCCAAATGGAAGGCCAGACTTCACCGGAACCTGGCCTAACCCCAATGGCATGTATGAGAACTGGGTCTGGGAGTGGATCAAATGGAGGAACTTGGGAAACTCCCCTGGCGAGTCATAGCTCCCGCTGGTGAACATGTGGTTCAGACCTGGGGGTCGGACAAGCTGGGCAAAGTAGCTCCAACAGTTGGCTAATGTGTCAATTGGTAATGGAACAGGGTGGACTGGGCAGGAATAAGCAAACCTTAGCCTACAAGCGAAACTAGAGACCAGGAGGGAGCACAGGTCATGCCGAGCTAGGCTCTTGTACCTACTGGTCTGCATGAGCCAGGAACACTAAGCCACTGTCTAAGGCAGAGGTTGGGACAAGTGAGGGACTGAGCCAAGCTGAGTCAGAGCAACCACTGGCATGCATGTGATTTATGGCTGGGAACAGGCCCGGTTGGGGAGCTAAGGGGACAACTCTAGCTGGGTTGAGGTTCCCATCAAGGGGCATGTGGGCTGGAATGAGGGCTGTGTTCTGAATGGGACATCATTGTAGTCTCTCTTAGCACAAGTGTGGACTGGGATTGGATGCACCAAGCCAGGCCAGACTCCAACACCCTCTGGTGTCCTGGAGGACCAGGGTAGATGTGGGATGGACTAGGCAAGGTCTCAACCCCTACTGAGCCATGTGTGAGCCATATGTGGGTATGGACGAGCCATGGCTGGACTGAAACATCCAACAACAAGGACCAGTTTAGGTTGAAGGCCAGTCAGGAAAAGACACTGTTCCTGCTATGACAGGAGGTGAACTGAGTGAGTAGTGCTGGCTCATGGACCCCCTGGTATGCGCAAAATCTGGCATTGGGAGAGTTTCTGATGGAGGAGCCTGGGCAACTCCTCTGGCAGGACACACACCCGGCATGTAAGCACGAGAAATATGATAGAAAACAGTCTAGAATAGGCCATGGAAAGTTACCCACTGGCATACATCTGGCATGGATGGGGGAAGACCAGCTGAATCTGTTCACATCATCCACTGGCAAATCCAGGCAGCAGAACAGTGTGGGTCGAGCCTGGTTTGGTCACAACAAAGACTAGTGCACAATACGGAATGCCAGGGTGAGATTGCCTGTGCCAGAAGTGACTGCAGCACCCAATCAGCACGCGTGAGAATCAGGAAGGGAGGGGGTGGAGCCGGCAAGGGAATAAAGGGTGGCTCCTTTGCTGGACAGCTACTCCTGCTGGAGAGCATGAGCTGGGATGGGGGCAGACCAGACTAAGTAGGGCTACAACACCTGTATGCCTCATGTGGACTAGATCAGGGAAAAGCTGGGCTGGACTGATTATTCCTACTGGTGCAAACAAAATTAGAGTGGGTGAGGGTTGTTGGGGATTAGCCACAGCATCAGCTGGAAGAAGCTGGCACTGGGGGCTAGTTCTGTCAAGTCAAACCACAGAACTACCTGGAGAATGCATAATCTGGGAGTGGGAGAGGCCTGGGAGGGAAATAATGGGCTCATCTCTCTTGGGTTACCACTTCCACGGGAGGGCACGAAAACCAGGACAGGGGCTGGGGTTGGTGGGGTATGGGACAGACTGGACTACTGCTACACATACTGGCAAACTAGGGTAGGGGGCGGGCCTTGTGGGGGTTATTGTGGGTCACTACAACTAGGCTGCAGCTCCCACTTGTTTATGCAAGGGCCGAGAATGTGCTGGGTAGAATCAGGCTGGACTGCAACACCCATTGTTTCCAGGGGAAGACGGGGCTGAAAACAGAATCAACCCAGCAATTGCAACCACCAGTCGATCAGGGCGATGGACTGTGCCGGGCCCTGAACCTGCTAGTACATACAAGAATCTGGTTTGAGAACACCTCAGACAAAGTTTCTTTGGAGATTTCCCCAATCAAAATGCTGGAATCAGAACCCTAACCAAGAAAAGAAAGAAGGCAGAACAAGTCAACCAACCACCTCAGCTATATGTTGGCAGCGAAATACAGGGCAAATGGAGACTCTATGATGGACTATGTCAATCAATGGACTCTTCAAAAACCTCATAGTGCTTGGAGTGGCAAGATTAGCAGCAATTTATAACTGGTGAACTATCAAAACCACTTGAGCAAGAACCTCAGAGCATGCCCTACATGTGGGGCCGGTTCTAGTCCCGGCAGCTCCACTTCCCATCCAGCTCCCTGCTTGTGGCCTGGGAAAGCAGTCAAGGACGGCCCAAAGCCTTGGGACCCTGCACACTCATGGGAGACCGGGAAGAAGCTCCAGGTTCCTAGCTTCGAATTGTTCTTTTCGAATTGTTCTTGGAATTCCTAGCTTCCTAGTTCCATTGCGGCTACTTGGGGAGTGTATCAATGGATGGAAGATCTTCCTCTCTGTCTCTCTTCCTCTTTGTATATCTGACTTTCCAATAAACATAAAACAAATCTCAAAAAAAAAAAAAAAAAAACAAACCCAGACGCACGAATTTTAGCTTTTGTGTTCATAATCTTAAAAAAATGCAAAATATAAAAAATAAAATTGTCTTCCCTCCCACTAAAAACTACTAAAAATGTTGGTGTGTAAGAGTGGGCCTTTGGCCAGTGGTAAAGTACTGGTAGTCTACCTGCCTCTCACAGTGAGGTACCTGGGTTCAATTCCCACCTGACTTCAGGATCCTGAGTCTAGCCGCTTCCTCCCAAAATAGACTCTGGGAAACAGCAGTGGCAACTCAAGGTAATTGGGTTCCTGACATCCAGATGGGGCACTAGGATTAAGCTCCTGGTTCGTGACTTTGACCTGACTAGCCCTGGCCATGGAAGATATTTGAGGGTTGAACCAAGCAATGGGAGTTCTCTATCTTGCTTTCTGCCCCACTCCTCGCCATTCTCTCTCTGCCTTTCAAATAAAATGAAAATAAATGAAAAGAACAAAATCAAAGCACAAATGTCAGTCTGGTCTCAGACAGGAGCACAGGCAGATATTCCAGAGTAATGGAAAAAGAGAAGGTATGGGCACAGGTGAAGAATAGCTGGTGTATGCTGTGGTCTTTGTGGCTTCTGAATCTGTTTACTAGAAGCCCTTTCAATAAATATTACAGGGTTTGCTATGGTGGCACTTCTGGCTAATGCTCCACGTTGTGGCACAGACATCCCATTTAGGTGCTGGTTTGTTTCCCAGTTGTTCCATTTCTGATCTAGCTCTCTGGGAAAGCAGCAGAGAATGGCCAAGTCTACAGGTCCCTGCACCCAAGGGAGATGCCAGGAGGAGGCCCCTGGCTCCCAGCTTCGGATCAGCTCAGCTCTGATTCCCTTGACAGCCATTTTGGGAATGAACCAACAGGTAAAGACCTTCTCTCTGTCTCTCCTCTCATTGTAAAGATCTGCCTTTCAAATAAAAATAAGCCTTGAAAAATTACAATATTTTTTCTTTCAGTACGTATTATGGCTTTTATCCTAACCAAACATTGAAAAGGAGTCTGATATGTGTGCCACTGTTGATATAGACATTGGGGAAATTTTTCTTTACTTGCATGAGTTGCTTTTATGGGCTGAACAGGTAAGAAGTTATGGGAAGTGTTATAAAGGGGCCAATAGTTCAGATTTTTAGATTATATAAGGGAACTTCTACATGTTTGTAGAAAATAAAATTAAAACACAAATTTGGAGTGGACATTTGGCCTAGTGCTTAAACCATGGATTGGGGTGCCCATGCCTCACTTCAGAGTGCTTGAGTTCAGAGTCCCCAATTCTGACTCCTAATTCCAGCGTGCTGGCAGTAATCCCTGGGGAGCTATCACAGGGGTTTCTTCAGTGCTTGGGGCCTTCTCCCCAGAGGTGAGTCCTGAAGTCCCAGGTTCCAGGCTTCAGCCCCATCCTCACCTTGCCATTTGTAGGTATTTGGGGGCATGAACAACAAATGGGGGTGCTCTGTGTCTCTCTCAACTGAAACAGACAAACAAACGAAATTTTCCATAAACTTTTGCAAGGATGCTCAGGTAAGCATGTAACCTGGGCTGATCTATACTTTCAATATTCTGGGTCATTAAGCTCTAAATGTCCTGTGGTATAACATTATGAGCATGTGAAAATCCTCATTTACCTCAAAGACAAATAAGCCAGTATTATATGTGTCTTTAGGTGAAGTTGTGGTTGAAACTAGGCTTAAGCTGCTAACGTTTTAGATATGCTGCCTGCATCTCTGCCTCTATTAAACGGCACACATCAATCCTGCTTCTATATCACAAAGTATGGGGTCCTTGAGTCACTCTCAGCAGCATTTGGTCTCATGTACTACTTTGTCTTAAGAGGAACTCATGAATAATGATTGCAAAAATCAGACAGTTGGCTCACATGTTAGATATTTGGTTGAAATTGTTCGTATTTTAAAGCCCTCAGAGAGCAAAATTTTAAGAGCTATTTTGTTTGGAAGATTTATTGCCAAAGTGATGTCTATGATTTGTGGATCTAATGTCGTTAAAACATTATTTCAAAACTGCGTTTGGGATGGAGGACCCAGCTGCGAACATTCACATCAGCTCCTCGCAGCTGCTGTGTGGCTCCTGTTGTGACTATTGGTCTAACAGCTTTTGAGTGGGTTCTAAAAGTGACATTAGAAAAGGCACAGCAGATGTGTGTGGTGGCTTCTGAAACCTGAAGTGGGACAGATGGTTCTCTGCTTGATTGGCAGTTTGGGGAGCACTGCGGCCAGGGTCACCTTCTGCAGAGGGTGTGTCATTTCTCTGCCCTGCTCCTTGCCCCTTACTCCCTGCTTCTGCCTGAAAAATGAAACTGTCAAAGAAGAGAAGCAGGGGATGGCTATTCAGGAAAGTTTTTTCAAATATCCTCTGCAATGAAAAGATCCTCTCTAACAAGCAACTCCTAGTCGTGGAAAAAGTTTCCTCTGACCTTTAACGAAGAATTGACTCTTGTGGTGGTTCAATAGCTTCATGGACTAATCCTGCAATTCCAAGCGCTGGCATCCATTATGGGTGCAGGTTTGAGTCCCAGCTGTTCTACTTCTCTTTCAGCTCCCTGCCTATGGGCTGGGATAGCAGTGAAGGATGGCCCAAAGCTTTGGGACCCCGCAACAGCGTGGGACAGCTGAAAGAGGCTTCTGGCTTCTGGCTTCAGATTGGCTTAGCTCTGGTCGTTCAGCTATTTAGGGAGTGAACCAGCTGATGAAATATCTTTCTCTTTCCTTTTCTCTGCAAATCTGACTTTCCGATAAAAATAAATAAATCCTTAAAGAGAGAGAGAGAGAGAGAAATAACTCTACAGCTATATCCTTTCATACAACAGAAACCCAAATTTATTGAGTAATTGCTGAGACATCAGCAAACAGAAAACATACTCATCAAACTCTCATGTGCCTGTGTTAGGCATGGTTCGGTGAATATAATGAATATGATAAAACTGTATTCTGAATTTTATGATCCAGAAACATCAGCAAAGGAGGAGCAGATTTCACTTAAGCATAAAGCTTACCCAGAATGTCCCCTGATTAAAAAAAGAATCATTTATTTATCTTATAAAGTTGATTGATCTATTTGCAAGGTGGAGTTATAGAGCATAGGAAGAAGGGTACAGAGAGAGAGAGAGAAAGAGAGAGAGAGAGAGAATGAGAGAGCGTTCATCCATCTGCCAGCTTACCGCCCCCCTCTCCAAATGTCAGCAGCTGAAGCCAGGAGCCTAGAACTCCATCTGGGTGTCCCACAAGGCGGCAGGATCCCAGGTACTTGGGCCATCCTCTTCCACCTTCTGGGTGCATCAGCAGGGTACTGGATCAGAGGTGGAGCAGACAGGAGTCAAAACTGCCCTCACAAGGGATGCCGGCATTGCAGGCTGAGGCTCACTCAAACTCGGCCCCTAAAGATTTATTTTATTTATGTGAAAGGCAGAGTGACCAAGAGCAAGGGAGAGACAGAAGGAGATTTTGTCATCTGCAGGTCTACTCCCCAAAAGACGAGATTCTAGAAGATCAGCGAGCTGACCAAGGGTGAACGCTTACACTACACAGCCCAGAAGCTCCAAGACTCAGACGATCTGTGGAAAGTCTCAAAACAGAAAAAAGCACAAGAAAAGCCGGTAACTCTCAACAGACGATAAACGGGTTCCAGCCAGTCTGTCACAGGACGCCAAGCCAGGTGCGTCACAACAGCCCCAGCCTCGCCTTCCCGGGAGGGGGCGGGGCGGCGCCCGGCGCGCGGTGACCAGCGGCGCAGCCGCAGTGCAGCTCGCGAGCGCCGCGGCAGCCGTGCGAAGCGAGTGGGGACCCAGCCGGGGAGGGCGGGGCCGACGCACGCAGGCGCAGACGTCTACTACGAGGCCGCACGCCTTTAGCCACTGCAGGGAGGTTTTGACGTAAGTTCCTGCCGTTGGCTACTAATGTTTCCGGGCCGGGGTCATATTTGAGCCCTTGTCTTGGTGACTTGTGGGCTGTTGCGTGGCTGTCCACCCCTTGTCCTCGCTGCAGTCCCCCTCGTTTTCACCCTCCCTACTCTTGCGTGGTTCCCATTCTGCCCTTCGTCGCTCGGGCTCGCCGCGCTGTCGTCGGGAGGTGGGTGAGGCGACGGCTCCTTGTGCCCCCTCCGTGGCTGTGCTCGCCCCCTAGGCGCGGCCAGCCGCTCCTTTGCATCTGCCGCCATTTTCCTGGCTGTGGGGTGGACCGATGGCTCAGTGCGTCTCGGGTTCTCGAGGGCTCGCGACCGGGCGAGCGAGGGGGATGTGCTTGGGGTGGGAGATGGTGGTGGTGACGCAGGAACTGGGTGTGTGTGGGGGTTGTGCTCAGCCATGGCAGGTGGGAGGTGGGGCTGCTGGGTGCAGGGTGGGGGACGGGCCTCGACGGTCAGTTCAGGATTTTTGTTTATGGAATTAAGAGATTAGAATGGTACTCTTTTTAGGGGGCCTTATCAGCATGAACTCTTTTCGGAGTTTCTCTAGATGCTGCTGTGGGAAACGAGGGTTCCATTTTCTCATACGCACTTACGATTGAAGTGATTATTCAACAGGCTCCAGCTAGCCACGCTTTCAGTCTTCTGTGTTAGCACCTGTCCAAGGGGTTGGGATGTAGGAGACACTCCGTGATGGTTTATGGGCAGTAAATTATGACAGCGCCCACTTGCCATCCTCTTTGTGGATGCCATTTCCTGTTTTCATTCAAATTGTCATTAAAGCCAGAATAATCCTGAGCTTAGGTTAGTTAACCTTACGTAAAATAGACAGCTGATCTGTTTGGAGGTGTGGATTAAAAAAAAAAAGAAATAAAAAAATATATTCTTGGAATGTTGTGCGTTTTTTTCTCCCCTGTTGTACTCTGTGTTATGTGAAGATTATTTGGGTGAGGGGCATAGTTTGAGGTTATAGAATGTGCTGGTAGCTTTTCACCACTAGAAGGATAAGTCGGGTTTATTCTTCCAGTGTTTCTGGAATCAGGCTTTGTGGGAGATTGCATGCTTCCTGATGACGATTCGTTTTTTAACCTTGAGGCCTAGAAATGACTTGAGGTTTTTAACTCATCTGTTTTGTTTGTTTGTTTGTTTGTTTTTGAGAGCTTTAGTCTGGTCCTGGGCATGGATTTCTGAAAGGACAAAAACGAGATAAACCAGCTTTAGCAGGGGAAATTGTCAGTTGCTTTGTTGTTGCCCTTTTGTATCTTGATATTCACCAGCTGACAAGTACTTGAAAGCACCTATTTTTTTTTCCATCAAGGGAGCTAGCATTAATAACGAACTCCAAATCAGTAGGAATGTGACAATTTCATTTAGGTATTCTGTTATGTCAAATAAGTGTTCCTAAGGTGTACTGCTCAGTAAATATTTGTTGATTGATTATCAAAGATGCTGGTAATTTTACTGTATTATGTTTTCTTACTTTGACCTAATTTGCGATAGTTTGTAATGCTTAGTATAAATGTTTTTGATACAGGAAAGATGAATGGGCGGGCTGATTTTCGAGAGCCGAATGCAGAAGTTCCAAGACCAATTCCCCGTAACTATCTATTAAAGTATTTTTAATTAGTAGCACTTACTTTGTAAAGAAAATGTCAAGTACTAGTAACATCTGAGCTCTCTATGAGGGTGTATTATCTGTGTGTTCACCCAGGGCCTCATACTTGGTTTAATGCCCTGCAGTTGCCATCTTGATATTCTTAGTAAGGGATCTGAGCAAGGGGTCTCACCTTTCCATGTTTCACTGAATCTAGCATATTTTGTAGTCAGAGTAACATTAACTTCTGTTTAAAGTTCAACTTTATTACAAGTGTATAAACCAGCTGTTCCATTATTTCATTAAGGAAAAATGCTGGTGTCCTTTAGTTAAAATTTAGATAAAACAAAAATTTCACACTCGGTTTTATTACAGATATTTAAATATTTTTCAAATTGTCTCGATTAAAAGATATAGGCGCTGATTACATTCCGACAGAAGAAGAAAGAAGAGTCTTCGCAGAATGCAATGATGAAAGCTTCTGGTTCAGATGTGAGTTCAGTTTTCTAGTTAATTAACATAATTTTTTTAAGATTTATTTTTATTGGAAAGATGGATATACAGAGAGGAGGAGAGACAGAGAAGAAGATTTTCTGTTCTTTGGTTCACTTCCCAAGCAGCTGCCATGTTTGGAGCTGACCCAGTCCGAAGCCAGGAGCCAGAAGTTTCCTCTGGGTCTGCCACGTGGCTGCAAGATTTCAAGGTTTTGGCTCGTCCTTGACTGCATTCTCAGGCCACAGGCAGGGAGCTGGATGGGAAGTGGGGCTGCCAGGCTTAGAACCGGCACCCCTGTGGGATCCTGGTGCGAGCAAGGTGAGGACTTGAACCACTATACTGTCACGCCAGGCCCTAATTAACATAATTTGAAGCAAAGTTGGTACCTGAATCTTCAAGCTAAAAGTTTGACTTTATATAAAACATGTTAACACACTGGGCATGGATATGGTTGTTAGTAAAAGGGATTGAAGTAGAAGAATTACACTCACTCATTTTAAAGTCATTATTTCCAGAGGTTTTCCTAAGATTAGGAGGTTGTTTTGTTGATTGCCCCAGTTACCTGGAGTAGCTGAAGCAGCACAAGAGTGGTAGTGAACCATGGAGGAATAGAGGTTTGGAGTTGTTAAATGAGATGCCTTGTGCTGCACTGTGGGCTGTCCTGCAGCAGGGGGCCGGACGCCAGTTCAGAGCCCATGAGTCTGACTTTTATCTGTTTATATAAGAAGAGTCTACTTGCTCACATTTTATATGAAATGTTACTACATTTTCAGTCTTAAAACATTTTTTTTTAAAGTACAGAGAATGCTGGAAGCAATATATAAATTACATGCTTACTGTAGAATAAAACCATAGTAGTACTTTACCTGGAAACCACAGTCCTTTCAGGTAAGCTTGTTCTAAGAAAGAAGCAGCATGGAGTGTTTGGAAGGGCAGAGGCACCTTAGCCTGTGCAGATATGTGTTACCGTCAGGTAGGCGGGGATATGTCCTAGGCAGAACTTTGAGACAAAGCAAACACGTGCATACTTAGAAGAAGATGAGTTATAAAACTGTCCAAAAAATGCTTGTCTATAAAATAAAAAGCCTTATTAACCAGATGGAACTGAATGACTACTAAGACTGAAGGAAGGGAAGGAGCATTTAGCGAGCAAAGACAAGTAACTCGATCCCTGTTAGACCATGGAGGCTGAACTGACTGGAGCAGAAGGCTTTGAGGATAGAAAATATAATTTTGAGGAATTTTATTTTTTTTAAAGATTTATTTATTTTTATTACCAAGTCAGATATACAGAGAGGAGGAGAGACAGAGAGGAAGATCTTCCATCTGATGATTCACTCCCCAAGTGAGTGCAATAGCCGGTGTTGTGCCAATCCGGAGCCAGGAGCCAGGAGCCAGGAACCTCCTCCAGGTTTCCCACACGGGTGCAGGGTCCCAAAACATTGGGCTGTCCTCGACTACCTTCCCAGGCCACAGGCAGGGAGCAGGATGGGAAGTGGAACTTCCGGGATTAGAACTGGCACCCATATGGGATCCCGGCGTGTTCAAGGTGAGGACGTTAGCCTCTAGGCCATGCCGCCGGGCCCAGGAATTTTATTTAAATATTTTATGTTTTGTTATGTTATATTAGAATAATTGATGAGCTTGTTTTCTAGTACATTGACTTTTGTTCCCCTTCAATGTTTATTATTTGGGTGGGGTTCTGAGGGAAGACAGACACAGAGCTCCTGTCCACTGTTTACTCCCCACGTGCCTGCAAAGGCTGAGTTCAGGAGCCGGGAGCTCAGTCCTGGTGTGCCCTCTGTGTGGCAGGAACCCCGTCCTTGGAACCAGTGCCACTTCCTCCCACAGGTCTGCTTCAGCAGGAAGCTGGAGTTGGGCTCTGAATATGGAACCCCTCACGCCTGTGTGTGTTATTATTGTTATTACTTTTTTCCATTAATTATTTTTGATGGTTTTTACATCGTTGATTAGGGTGATAAGGGTCAAGGGCTACAAGAAGGTGGGTGAGATCACCATTTCCACATTCTCTTTTTTTTCCTTCCTGTATCTGGGGAAAGTGGGAGATAAAGTGAGAATCCACACCCAGCTTCCCAAATGCCTCTGCACACTGGGGTGGAGGACAGTCACCTGATACTACCCTCGGGTTCCTTATGTGGGGCATGCTCTAGGGTCTTGCTCAGGAGGTTTGGATAGTTCAGCAGTCTGAGATACTGCTGATCTCGCCACTCCAAGCACAATGAAATCTCTCGAGAATCCATTGGTTGACATAGTCCACCTTAGAATCTCCATTTGTCAACAGATTCACTGCCAGCACTTGACTGGGGTAGTTGATCCATTTGTTCTGTCTTTAGACTCCAGTGTACTCCATGTGCATCTGGATATGCTGTCCACTGCTCCATCTAAGCCACTGAGGAGGCCCAGCTCTGACCCATGCACTCCATGGTCAGACCATGGAACCTACAATTCTGTCCATGGTTGGGGTCCCGAGTCCAACAATTCATGTCATGACAGATGTGTTCAGTGTCTTAACAGCTGCTAGCCACAATGGTCAGGTGTTACCTACCAGGGAAGCTCATCAAGCTGTACCCTGGAAGCTGATCACGTAGACACCTGCAATGTAGCAGGTCCCAACGTTCCAAGGAAACTTTCGAAGGAAAGCAGTATTCAGCATAAGTTGTGTTTTTATAGTCCTGGCATACTGTGAGCCACTCACTCATTTAGATAAAGTTTTATGAACTGTCCTCCAGTCATATTCCCAGACCAAATCACTTACAAGGTTGGTCAGCCCGGGACTGGCTCCTGTCATCACAGGAATGGTGTTAGGCATTGCAAGTGTAGAGAAGTGTTGATTGATGACTATTTTTAAATTAGAAGATCTCTGACATTATGAGAGCTTTGGATTCTTCACTCTTGAGTTAATGGGCACATATAAACGTATATAGAAATGTAATATTTTCATAGAGTTTTAAGGAGTTCACTGGTTTGGAAGAAAGCATTATATACATTTTAAACTCTTGACCCAGCCATCATATGATCATTGAGATTTGGTGGCTGATCCGAGACCTGCCATTGAAATAGCTTGTGGCTTTGAGCAAATTGCGTGACATCTCTAAGCCTCAGTTTCCTTGTCTTTCATGTTGTTATCTGCCGTTTCCTTTAATGGGTGATAAAACTAAGATAACACACCCAAGGCACGTAGCTTGGTACATAGAATTCAGTCATTTCAACAGTAATGTGAAATTTGCTGCTAGTACTGCCTTCATTTATTTCCTTTCCCCTTTTGTAACTTAAGAGGTAACTTAGTAGTTTTCACTGTATTATCTTAATTGATGTTGTTAGTGAATGGCTATTTCAAAATGTAAATCTAAATGGTTTTTCAGTTACTATTTAATATTTTTATTAAGTTTAGAATGTTCCTTTAATTTTTCCACTAACAAAATACAGGATTAGGCCCGGTGTGATAGCATAGTGGTTAAAGTCCTTGCCTTGAACGCCCCGGGATCCCAAATGTGCGCTGGTTCTAATCCTGGTGGCCTGTTTCCCATTCAGCTCCCTGCTTGTGGCCTGGGAAAGCAGTCGAGGACAGCTTAAAGCTTTGGGACCTGTACTCCCATGGGAGACATGGAGGAGGCTCCTGGCTCCTGGCTTCGGATTGGCTCAGCTCTGGATGTTGCAGACACTTGGGGAGTGAGTCATTGGATGGAGGATCTTCCTCTCTGTCTTTCCTCCTCTCTGTATATTTGCCTTTTCAATGAAAATAAATAAATCTTAAAAAAAAAACCAAAAAACCAAAATATAGGATTGCTTTTTGCAAATGAAAGTCTCTCTCTCTCTCTCTCTCTCTCTCTCTTTTTTTAAAGATTTATTTATTTTATTGGAAAGGCAGATTTACAGAGAGGAGGAGAGACAGAGAGGAAGATCTTCCATCTGATGATTCACTCCCCAAGTGAGCGCAATAGCCGGTGTTGTGCCAATCCGGAGCCAGGAGCCAGAAACTTCTTTCTGGATCTCCCATGCGGGTGGAGGGTCTCAAGACTTTGGGCCGTCCTTGATTGCTTTTCCCAGGCCACAAGCAGGGAGCTGGATGGGAAGTAGAGCTGCCAGATTAGAACCGGTGCCCACATGGGATCCTGGTGCGTTCAAGGCGAGGACCTTAACCATTAATGCTATTGCGCTGGGCCCAAATGAAAGTCTCTTAAAACTCTTGGCATTAGATGGTTGTACTGACACTTATCTCCTAATGAACAGAGGTCAAAATCTGTTGCTTTTGTTGACGTTGACAAGTTCTTTTTCCTTCTATAGCTGTACCTTTGGCTGCAACAAGTATGCTGATCACCCAAGGACTAATTAGTAAAGGTAACTATTTAAACTTGGAATTAATTCAGCATTTTGGATGCCATATTTGCTTCATGTTTTTCTGATTTTTAGGTACAGCTGAGATGATAGCATATTAAGCATTGCCATTGATGAGTGTTTGTGCTATTGAAGGGCTTTTGTCTGGAGAAACCACTGGCTTACTTGCCTTGATTTGAGAATTTGATGTGGCCTCATTCAAAACTTCAGAGCAAAAACATAACTGAAAACCTGTGGGTGAAAGTTAGAGAGACACACAGGGAGAGATGGAGGTTTTCTGACTGGTGGTTCATTCCCAAAAGGCCACTCAGTGGCAAGAGCTAGCCTAGACGAAGCTAGGAGCTTGAGTCTCTCGGGGGTGGCAGGGACTCAAGTCCTTGGGCCACCGTTTGCTACTTGCCCAGGAACATCAGCAAGAAGCTGCGACAGCAGTGCAACAGGTGTTGACTTAGCACACTATACCGCAACACTTGCCCCTCAAGTGATCTTTTAAAATTTACCCATTGTGATAGTTTTTAGAATGCGTAAGTGTTCTGTGTATTTCTCTTGACACTGACTTTACTTGGTTCTCTGTTAAATAGTGTAATCTTAGAGCTGATGTGGTGGGGTGATATTTAAGGGTAATCCGCAGTGAGTTTTCTTACAATGTTACTCAATATCTTTCTTTAGGAATCCTTTCAAGTCATCCCAAGTATGGTTCCATTCCTAAACTTATATGTAAGTATAAGCAACACAATTGCTTTCTTAGTTCTTGTGCCTAAATAAGCTAATTTTTAATTAAATGTTTTTGCTGTATTTTACTTATTAATAATCATTTGAATGTACTGCAATCAGTTTAAATATACTTGAGCAAAATTTTTAGCGAGCTTCTAGATATTTTGTTGTTAGCACTGATAATCATGAGGTACTTAAAGATCTGTTTTTCCTCTTAATATAATAGGACTATTCGAAATTATTTGTTGAACATACTGTGTTTGCAAATTCTTGATCTTTCTATGAGGAAAGCAAGTTCTGCAGATGATCTGATTAATGAAAAGAGAATACTTAAAAATAAGCCTAATTTAAAACAAGTCTCATTAATATACATTCTCAGAATTTCTTTTAAAGATTTATTTTTATTGGAAAGTCAGATATGCAGAGAGGAGATACAGAGAGGAAGATCTTCTGTCCGTTGATTAACTTCCTAAATGACTGCAACAGCTGGAGCTGCACCAACCCAAAGCCAGGAGCCCGGAGCCTCTTATGGGTCTCACATGGGTGCAGGATTCCAAGGCTTTGAGCCTTTCTTGACTACCTTCTCAGGCCACAAACAGGGAGCTGGCTGGGAAGCGGGGTTGCTGGGATTAGAACTGGCGTGTGTATGGGATTCTGGTGTGTGCAAGGCAAGGACTTTAGCTACTAGGCTACTGCGCTGGGCCCCAATTTACTTTTTAAAAATGTAAAATGTATAACTGATTAGCTGTGCAGTATGTTTTATAAAAAAAAGGAAGCCAAATTTCCTTTAAAAAAGTTTATTTACTTGAAAGGCAGCATGAGTAGAGGTGCGGACAGATTTTCTATCTTTTGATGTCTTCTGCTTCCCAGGTGTTATTGCAGGGATCTGGGTCTGAAGTGGAGCAGCTGGTACTCAAAATAGTTATTAATAGAGGCTCCTTGTGTTGTAGGCGGCTCCTTAACTTGCTGTGCCACAGTGCTAGTTCCTAAATTTGTTGTCTAAGAAAAACAAAACAAGGTTAAGGCTTTGCATAAATCTTTTCAGGTTCACATCTCTTGCATTGGAAACGGGTCATAATGGAATAAATGCATTGTTGGGTTCATTTTAGCATGTGGTGAACGTGTTGTGCAAGTCTTATGGTTCTCATCTTAGAGGAAAATAAATATCTAAATCTCTGTGATTAAGCTAGAATTTCCGTGTTTCCATTTTTCTTTCCTTTACCAGAGTTTTCCTTTCTGTATTAATCAGAAGCTATAACATTCATCTTCTAACCACTTTCGGCTTACTCTGTTTTGTCAAAGTGAATTATATTCATGGGACCTTTTGTATGAACTTGAGTCTAATTTAGTGTGGTGGTTTTATCATTATTTTTGAAATGCCCGTTTTGCTAAATCAGAGATGCTTTGAATCATACTTTTAGAAGAAAAAAATGTTCTTTTAGAAAAGATTTTTTTGCCTAAAAACATGGTCCGTGACACTTTCTGTTTGATTTTATTAAAAAGTTGCTTGTATCATGGGATACTTTGCTGGTAAGCTTTCTTATGTGAAGACCTGCCAAGAGAAGTTCAAGAATCTTGAGAACTCCCCTCTTGGAGAAGCTCTGAGGTCAGGACAAGCACGGCGACCATCACCAGCTGGGTAAGCTCAATTCTGAGAAAACAGCTGTTGCCGCAGCTCAGGGCACGACACACAGCCTAACTGAAGCACCTTCAGAAACTCCTGGAAACTTACCATTTGCTGTAGGCTGAAAATAACTTGATTTTTAAAATGGAACCATACTGAAAAGTGTTGACATAATATTTTTTAATCGAGTTTGGCATATACTTCTGGTTTCTGTATTTTTGGACTTTGAGTTCTCTCTTTTTTTTTTTTTTTGAAGATTTATTTTATTTTTATTACAAAGTCAGAAATACAGAGAGGAGGAGAGACAGAGAGGAAGATCTTCCATCCGATGATTCACTCCCCAAGTGAGCATAACGGCTGGTTCTGCGCCAATCCGAAGCCGGGAACCAGGATCCTCTTCTGGGGTCTCCCACATGGGTGCAGTGTCCCAAAGCATTGGGCCGTCCTCGACTGCTTTCCCAGGCCACAAGCAGGGAGCTGGAAGGGAAGTAAAGCTGCCGGGATTAGAACCGGCGCCCATATGGGATCCCGGTGTGTTCAAGGCGAGGACTTTAGCCACTAGGCCACGCCGCCAGGCCCTGAATTCTCTCATTTTTAACTCATGATGTTTGTTATGCATAAGAGTAGAAAAATGAATGGAGCTGTTTAATATTCTTTGAAATAATAGTACATTGTTTAAGTAACCTGACTTGATTTAGTAATAATGGTTAAGTCTTCATTAAATAATTTCAAAAGTGAACTCATACCTGAATACATTTCTTACATGAATTGATAGAAGTATTTTGGTTAGTATTTGGTCAGCATATATTGGAATTCCTAACATTTGAAATTCTATGAGCTTCTTTCCCCTCAAAATTCTGTGAAACTAGTGAAAGTGAAATTAAAAAGCTGTAAACAGTTATTTATGACTATACTGTGAACTAACAAAATGGAATAAAATCCATTTCCACTGAAGCAGACTGAATATTCTACTAATGGGAAATTGTGAATTTACTTTATGAAATCTATTATGTGACACAATGAAATGCTTTTGGTAAATTAAAAATGAAAATTACAGAATTACCTGTTTATGAATTTGTAAAAGTATTGGAAGTAGATGATGAAAATGACTGACTTACAGATTTTTCCTCCTTCAAACTTAAACAATATTTTTTGAATGTCAAGAATTTCAAATTCCTAAGTCTAATCAATAAAGCCATGTTAAACCTGTTACTGGTTTAGTTTGGACTATGGTTTGCTTTTTGTGTTATGTAAGTAGAAATGAATCTGGATAGCAGATTTAATAACTAATAAGGCAAGTGAATAAATTATTGGATATTTGCATCATAGAATGGCACAGTGTAAATTCCTTTAGAGATAGTATTACTGGTATTTTTTTATAAAGAAGTTAGTGTGTAGGTGGGCTCCTAGCTATGAAAGTTAGCTTGGTAGTTAATGTTGAGGATTGAATATGTTTATTGAGTTTGGACTTGATCTTAGGTATTTTTCCTATCTGGAAACTTTTGAAACAAATTAGAATTATGTCAAATGCCTAGTATTTAGAAACTCAGATATTCTCTATTTCTGTGTAAAATGAGTTTTAAGTTGGTTAAATGAATCAGTACATTTTTGCATGCTTTTGAAGCACATTAGCCATAATTTCATCGTTTATAAGTAACTATAAAAATTATAACTGTTTAGAAATAAATACTTTATATATAATATGATTTTCTTTTATAGGCACTATTCTCAAAAGTCAAAGTATGACTCAAGTGTGAGCAGTCAGTCATCTTTTGGGTCATCCCCAGCAGCAGACAACTTTGAAAAAGAGACACTGCCTCATTATGAGCCAATTCCATTCAGTGCTTCTATGAATGAATCTACTCCCACTGGTATTACTGATCATATTGCCCAAGGTAGAAACTTCTCTTGAAATGAATTTCAGCATTTTATGGTCCAACGTATGTATAAACTTTATTTGATGACCTTTCTGCTGGATATCACCTGTGTGTCCCATCATCAGTTGTCAACTCAGATTCATCTGTCCACCTAATTTCTGCATTTTTGTGCGTCCTATTTGCTCGTTTCTTCTTTCATTGAGTCAGCATTCCTTAGTAAGCTTCAGGCAGTGTTGCTAGGTGTGGAAGAAGTAAAGATGGCTACATTTGGTTCTTGTCCCTGAGAAACTTTCAGTTCATCAGAAGAAACAAATGTAAGGATAAGTTACTCATATGTCCTTATAATTGGAAAAATAACACAAGTTTAGTGAAAGAGCTGAAGTGATACACTGTGGTTTGGGAAGTAGGAGTTTCAAGAAGTCTTTTAAAAGATTACATTTGATAGGTTGATCTTAAAGGCTTTCAGCTTTCCTGTCTGTAATGTAAAAAAAAATAATACTTACCTACCTTACAGAACTGTTGTCAAGTGAGAAAATCCATGTGAAAATTCTTTGTGAAGTTTTGTAAATACTAGCTTTGAAGATCGCACATGTAAGTCAAATAACATCAATTTTGGATTAAGGCCTGGCTCTGAATCCTGATGACATTGCTGACTATGTGACCTTTTAATTTCAGTTACAATAAGTGACTGTATTTTATAATCTTTTTTATTGTGATCTTGTGAATGGAGATGTAGTCTTTGAAAGAACCCGTTGAATTATACCTGATCATCAGAGACAATGCCTGGCAAGTAATAGATTGTAAAAGAGTGTTAGTTTCATTGTTTCTTTCAATGTGGTCTGCAGTGAAAGGTGAGGAATTTGAAAAAGGAAGTCTAAAATCCAAAAAGCTTTGAGAAGCAGAAGGCTTTCCTAGTATTTCATTGTAGAGAAATACTAAACTTCTGATGGACATCACATAATACCAGGAATATTATATCATAACATTTTTCCAAAATGTGAGAAACTGGATTTCTGAAACAAGTCTGACTCCAGAAGCTTTGATAAGGGATTGTGAATCTAAGTAATCTTGGAAAACGCTTGCTTTGAAACCAATTTAATAAGGCAGTAATGGAGAGCAAGTGAGGTTCAAGGAATGTTTGGATTTTCTCCATTTTGTTTGTTTTGCTTTATTTACATAGACAAGATCTGAAAGGGAGAGAGGAGATATATTAGAAAGGGAGAAGTTGGTTATAGGTCAAGGAATATTGTAGAGAGTGTAGGTGATGGCCTTGTAGGTCAGAGTAGCTACAAACCATGTAACTAAATGGCTATTTACGTTAATAGATAAGAGATGAAAAATTCAATGTTCCAGTTGATTTGGTTAGCATTTTAGTTGCTTAATAGTGAAATGTGCTAGTGGCTGTCATGTTGGACAGTACTACCATAGAACATTCTGGTTGCAGAAAATTATGTTGGTGACATTACATCAGAGCAGAAGTCAGGCCAAAGGAGTGTTAACTTTGCAGCAGAGAAAGGACAAGAAAAAATAGAAATTCAAATGGTTAAAGACCCTGAAATTTGTTTGGAAGTTGTTGAATCTCTTAATCTGCGACTTCTTAAATATTTTTTCTCTAAATGATTGAAAGCAAAAGTGCTATCAGATTAGTGAGAAAGGAAAGGAGCTGGGCAGATAGGAGAGTGGTTGAAGTCACTATCTCGTCTCTATAAAGGGATCTGTCCTTGTCCCTCATTGTGTCCCATTTTTCCAGTCTTAAGTTCAAATCCATTCTTGTATTTTACACATGTACCACCTCTTTCTTTGTGATGACTTACATCCTTCCTACCATTTTCATTGGGAAATTCTAATTTAATTTTTTCCATATAAAAACAAATAAACCAAAGGTCCTGGTGTCTACTTACAGACTCGAGCAGTGCGCTGCGTCGGCCAGCCATCTGCCCTCGGCTGTGCTTCCTGACTCCCTTTCAGTGCAGCTTGCCACTTTGCTCTTGTCAAGGGCCTGTGGTGGCTTCCATCGTTTTGCTTCAGATGCTGTTCCTTTCTCCCTAACCAGGGTGCCAGCTCCTTTTGTTTTTAAGTCCACCTCTCCTCTTTAGCTCTGCTTTCTTTGACTAAGAATTCAAAGAATCCTTAATGTTTTCGGCATAATCACTCCCTCATGACTGTTGATAAGATTTATGGTAGTTGATTACAGTTGCATTTAAATCAGTGCTTCCACATTTTATTCCTTCCAGTTCTTCATAACCTTTCCCAAGTAGTAAATCATGTTTTCTATACAATACAGAATATTTTTATCCAACTTTTCTAAGTAGGGAAAATTCTCCCCAGTCTTCTCTATGATTTATGGTTTCATTATTGGTCATGGACTTTCAAATGATAAATTATTTTTCTTTGAAATAAGAAAATGTTAGACCTGGAAGGAATCCTAAGAGATCATCTCTAGTTAATCTACAATTGAGGGAAACCAAGATCCAGAGAAGCTTAGTGATTTGCCCAAGGACATTCACTGCTAGTCAGAGTGGCTGGGGATGTGGAACCCAGGGTTGCTGAAATGCACCCTGTCTCCCTGAGAACTGTTTATGGTGGGGGAAATTCAACAATTGAAATTGGTAATGAAGTGAAAAATGTTTTAAATCCGATATGAAGTTAGGATCTTTGTCTTTTCATTTTGTTTTTTTTTCCAGAAAAATTTAAGTCTTCAACAATGATATAATATTTGGAGACCAGAAGAAATTTAAGTTTTCTTTATTCTGTATCAGTGTTATAGTAATTGAAGAGTGTAGAGTCATATTGCTTGAAAAATTCTTATTCTTCCTTGAATTTTACTACTGTGTTCAAAAAAATTACTGCTTGCTCATTTTAGAATGATTATAATTAATATAAATATATTATTAAAATGATATGCCCAGTTTGTATGTTGCATTGAGAAATGTTACTTTGGTATTATGTGTAAGACTTTAATGTTAACATTAGATTAATTTCTTTAAAACATGTTTTATGTGGCCTTTTTTTTTTTTTCTTTTTATAATTAGATAAAATTGTGTTCCTGTTTTGGTTCTGTCAGCCAACATTCAGAATGTAACCATTTCATTATTTTAACTTGAGTATTTGCGTCTTGAGCTTATGTACTATCACTTCTCAGTGTTTGGGTAAGATCGAGTAGGATGATCGCGTTGCTCACAGTTATAGATGCCTGGCCAAATAGAGTTGCCACTTTCTTTGAGTTTCTGGATTATTTTACTTATTTTTGTTGTTGGCACTTTGTTTTGCTCCTGTTTTGCTTTCATTAGACCAGAGTGAAAATGATGCAGACTCTGGTAAAGGCTGTAATTTATACTTCTCAGTAACTACTATTAAGTATTTTTTATTTAAATGCCATAAATTTGGAAAAACAAATATTTTGTAAGGAGCTAAAGTTGCTTGCATATAGGTTTTGGTCATAGGAACATTTAAATATTGAAATATTATTAAATATTACTAACTAAAGCCTATACTGTTTCAACTTTTGTTTGTTTGTTACCATTCATCTGTAATTTTATGCAGAATTTGCATAAATTTTCAGTTTAAAACATGAGCATTTTTAGTCAGTTTTAACTGTACTGTGACATTTTCTGATAACCATTCTTTCTCTGACCACGTTTATTTCTGAAAACTTTTGTATGTTGATTTTTAAATTTCAGAAATAAACATTGAAAAGTATAAGAACAAATAGATTTTAGTTTATAGTTACCTTGGGAAAGTACCTTTGGAATGCTGATAATAATTTGATACTTTTATTTCATTATTCTATTTTGATTGTAGGTAAGAAGCATTTGTAAAAATAGTTGGTTTGGTTTTGTCCAAATCTTTTTTTATCACCATTTATTAACTGTTTGTTGTTTTAGGACCTGATCCCAACCTTGAAGAAAAGCCCAAAAGAAAAAACATTACCTATGAGGAATTAAGGAATAAGAACAGAGAGTCATATGAATTAACTTTAGCCCAAAAGACTGACCCCTCAGTCAGGCCTATGCAGGACAGAGTGCCAAAGAAAGAAGGTATGATAGTTTAGTCTGAATCGCTTTCCTCTCTAGGACTAAAATTGAAAGCATTAGTTTAAGACTAATCATATTAAAAATGTGATTTTTATCAAGCTATTAAGTACAGTTATGTCATAGATAACTGATTTGTCTGTTTTTAAGGTATTTCAGAAGCCATTTTGTGTTAGAATCATGAAGTCCAAAAGCTAAGATAGAAAGTTTTGTAATACAATAATATTCACATACCTGGAGTAGGGGCCAGTGCCGTGGTGATACAAGTTAACCCCCACCCAGTGGCACTTGCGGCATCCCATATGAGTACCAGTTCCTGTCCTGGCTGCTCCACTTTCCACCCACCTCTCTGCTTATGGCCTGGGAAAGTAGCAGAGGTTCACCTAAGTCTTTGGGACTCTGTACCCACAAGGCAGGCCCTGAAGCTTGTGACTCTTGGCTTTGGATCAGCTCAGCTTGGCTATTGTGGCCATTCAGGATTAAACCACTGTATGGAAGACCTCTCTGTAGATCTGCCTTTTAAATAAAATCTTTAAATAATAAAAAAGAAAGAAGTCATCTGAAGACTTTTTCTAATGATAAATGTATTTTATAAGCAGAACTGGTGTCTTTAGGTTGATAGTTAATGGCACTTTTTTTTTTGAAAAAAAATTTTTTTAATTAGAAAGGGAGATATACAGAGAGAAGGAGAGGCAGAGAAATAACTTCTGTCTGTTGGTTCAATCTTCAAATGGTTGTAGTGGCTAGAGCTGAGCTGATCAAAAGTCAGGAGGCAGTAGTCTCTTCTGGGTTTCTCATGTGAGTGCAGGGATCCAAGGCATTGCGCCATCCTCTGCTGCTTACCCACAAACAGGGAGGTGAATGGAATAGTGGAATAGTGGGGACATGAACCAGTACTCACATGGAATGCTGATGCTTGCAAACGGAGGATTAGCCAATTGAGCCATCACGGGAGCCTCCCTGTAATGCCACTTTTGGCAAAACTAAGAGTTAATATGACTTTTACAAATCCGCTTTTAAGGCGTTTTGAATTTTTTATTTGCATATTTTAAAAAGATTGCTTCATTTCAAAGGCAGAGTTAGAAAAAGAGACATCTTCTATTTTACTGGTTCATTTTCCAGATGGCGATAATGGTCAGAGCTGGACCAGGTTGAAGCCAGGAGCCTGGAATTCCTTCAGTTCGCTGCTTTCCAAGGTGTAATTAGTAAGGAGCTAGATAGGAAGTGGAGCAACTGGAATTCCAACCAGGCATGCAGGCAATGCTGGTCCTTGATTTTCTTTTTCCTTAACAGTACTTTATTATTATAAAATTTTGTCATAATTTCTTTTAAGTTCAGAACAGTTCAAATTATCCCAAGTGAATTTTCTGACACAAAAGTTTACCTCCTAAGGAGTAGTGCATTTTGAGTATTGTAGTAATTTCAGTAAAGGATTTGTTATTTCTCTCTTAAAGAATTTTGATTATGTCACTGTTTTGGGGTTTTCTGTTTACTGTTTTGTTCCTGAGAATCTATGCCACAGAGACTACAGAAAGATAGAAAGTGCTCTATTTGCTATTATTTTTAGAGCCAGTTTTATTTCTAATTGTTAATGTTTGCTTCATATTAGAATCATTTCTATAATAGTGATAGATAATATCTGGTCATATTGCTGTAAAAAATCTAATTTTGAAAGAAATTTAAAATCTTTTAGTATTTGGTATGCCTGATTCTTATGATAGGTGAGGAGTTATTTGGTGCTTTGTTTGGTTAATTTGAGACTAGATTGTGAGCTCCAAGAGGGCAGGAAATAATCTTTGTCTTTCTTTTTTTTTTTTTTTTTTAACTCTATGTTGTGACAGTAAAGTACCTAACAGTGATATATCAGAAATGGCAGTGTTTTGATTAGGCCTTCTATAGTTATAAAGATTAAGAAAAGAAAGGATGGTAAACTTTTACCATTTGCTGGATTTTGACTAGCTCTAAAATTGTTACATGGTACTGTTGTAAATTTTGTTCCTTGTAAAAGAAAGCTGATTTTTTTGTGTGCATTATGTAATTTGAAGGAGAAACCTGTTGTTTCAGTGATTTTCTAGAAAGTTCTTGAATCTAGATAGTAAATTTGACATTGTACAGTGTATATTTTATAGTATACATTTCCAGCATATAAAAATGCTGCAGGTTTCAAATTTAGTCTGTATTTCTCTCTCTCTCTGTCTGTATATATACATATATATACACACACACACATATGTATACTAATGTATACATGTACACATATGTGACTGAGAAGTTTTAAAAACAAAACATACTTTATTAGCTGTCAGAATACTTCTACAGACTTGATTTCGTTTCTGGAAAACCATTGCATACTCACGAAGGAATGGGAGCAAGAGGAAGAGGCAGAACCTTGAGGGCATGTCTTAGTGTGTACTTTTGACTGCCTGGATTGCCTGAAACTGTGATACTTGCTTCTTTACATTGTCATCATGACTTGGGTCTTGACTAGTTGTTCCCAGATGGAGGTTATGGAGAAGAGAAGCTGAAAAGCACAACAGCAGAAAAGACAGTGGAACATGTTGTAAAATAGAATTTCATGTAAAATGCAAGAATACTGGAAATTATCTTCTCCTTGTAGAAGTATTAGCTTATGGGAGAGACTGAGTTAAGTACAACCTGAGTGCTTGGCCATTTCTGTTTTTGTGGTTTCTGTGAAAAACAAAATGTAAATGTTTGCGTATTTCCTGGTACTTCTTTATATATACCACACTTAATTAGGAGCTATGATTAAAGTAAAGAAAATGTAGGCTTTGGACCTAAACTGATCCGTGCTTAAAATTTCAGCTCTGCTTGATGAGATTTGTACCTTGGGCAAGTTACTAATCTGTTTTCTCATTCTTAAAGGAAGATTAAATATGTCAGGTTCTTCATAGAGGGCAGGCATTGTCATATCCAACCCCCAGCTCACAAGTCTAACCAGCCCCTAATATAATTTGACTCTCATGTACTTTTATTCATATAAAAACATAACTTTTCATTGTAACAGCAGCAAAATTAGGATCTTTTACGTTTTACTATTTGGAATCATCAATTATTTATGCTTTCCTCCTAGTCAAAGTAAACAAATATGGAGATACTTGGGATGAGTGAAAAATGACATCCTTGGACCTACTGAAGGCATCTCAGTATCCAGCTTCATCTGGGAGGTCAAGACCACCTGCATGCTTTGAGCTCAGCAGCAGTCTTCATAAACACACATGAAAACCAAATCCAGGGTCTGTGTGGTTTGACTTAACTGTTTTAGAAACCATTGTGTGAATGTACTCACCTTGGGAAACCTTGTGAATTGGTGTTAACACCATCATTGCTGAAAGGGACTTCACAAAGTTTGTGGGAAATGTGTATCTGAAAAAACTGCATGGATTTCAAATATCCTTCCGCACTAAAATAAGCTAACCTGGAATTCATTTTCCATGAACTTTCTGAGGTTCCTCTGCATACAGTTGTGCAAGCATTTTGAGTTACAGGGCAGTGATGCTCTTAAACAATCAAGAGACTGTCTTGCTGTAGAATCAACGTATCCAAAAATAAACCTCTGCATGTTGAATTGGGGGTGGGGGTGGGCGTAAAGCTTTACATCGAATACTTAAAGTGTTTCTCCAGTATTTCCCATATTATCTTTATGATAAATAAAATGTAAAAGAACATACAATAGCTCTTGTCTTCATTGATTTATTCCGGTTAGATAAATTTTTAAGTACAGTTATAGATCAGTAGTGTTATAGGTTATAAAGTCGGGCATATTGATAATGCAAATGTGATTGATGTAGATAAACATATAGTAAGTGTCTAAATGCCTTTAAAGTAGCATTCAAACAGGTCGCAAATTATAGGGAATAAAAATTGATTACATTTGATATAGCATTTGGTTTAGGTAAATTTAAAATGTGATCATGGTTTCATTTCAGTTCTATTTACTTTCTTGTCAGAAACATGTTTGTTAAGTATTGCTGAAAAGTATCTCAAAGCTTAATGACGTAGCACAGTATTCATTTATTATCTTTGAGTTTTCTGTGAGGAATTAAGGGTTCAGCTGAGTGAGTGGGTTCTGAGCCTCTCAGGTGCACAGTTAGGTGTTGGTAGAGCAGCTGGGAGTGGGGGACTTGGCCACGATATGTTCATCTGAATTTACTTTCAGCACCCTACTATGTCTTTTTCTGTGGGTCGTGTTGCGTTCCTCACAACATAGTTCTTTAATGGCTCCTAGAATTATGTGTTTTCAGCAAGCATGTCAGAAGCTATTACGTTTTATGTATGATTTAGTCTCGCAAGTTGGTGTAATGTAATTTCCTATTAGGGCGTGACTGTAGACTTCCCATCTGGTCATGTTTAGAGAACACATGGCGGGAAGTATTCGGTGTGCAGCAGTGAAGGGCTGCTGAGGGACCCTACTTCCTGTACCCAGATGTTGGCTCTGCTCTTCACTCCAACTTCTTGCTGATAGGCACCCTGGGAGACACCGGCTGGCTTTCTGGCTTCAGCCTGACCAATTCTTGGCTGTTGCTGGTGTTTGGGGAGTAAACCAGTGGATGGAAAATCTGTTTCTGTCTTTGTTACCTCGTCTCTGCTATCACGTTTGGGGAACAAATCAACAGATGGATGACATCTGTGACTTTCAAATTAGTGTAAGTTAAAATATAAAGAGAAGCATTAACTAAATAAATGTTAAAAGCTGCTCATGTGAAAAAATCCAGCCTGGGCCACAGTGAACTCAGATACTTTTAATTTGCATTGGTATTTGTAGTAATGACTAACATCCATTGAGTTAGCTGTACACTGCCTCAAGTATCTGTACTTATCAGCTCATTTAACAACTGCTCACACATTTACAGCCACAGAAATAGGCTCGGATAACCAACATGGTCCCTGGCTGGTAAGTAACTGATAACCAGAAGGAGGGGAGCCTGGATTTGAAGCAGACATGAAACAGAAAGTAGCCCTGCTCTCTTCTGAGCTGACCATCCTGTTTCTGGAGTCTGTGTAGATTGTAAATCAGAGATGTCCCTAAGACCAGGTTATGACTAGACTTAGGGCAACACACCCCTAAGGATTAGTCAGAACTACAGAATTGCAGTATTTAAAGGCTAGGATGAGAATTGTTAGGCATATCCTGCATGAGGGACACACTGGTGAGGAATAATGGGTTAGTCTCAGGGGCATTGTTGGGCTTAGGTCATGAACTTGGAAGCCACACCTCCCCCACCTGTGTAATCCTTTCTGCCCACCTGTGAGTGACTCACCTACCATCATCTGGAACCTGAGGGGGCGTGGTGGTCATGCCTTGTGTAACACTCCCCTTGTAAGCAAAAGGCCCATGGTAGGGAGAGGCTCGGTCTCTTGGTCTCTTGGTCGTGTGCTTCTGTCACTCCAATTCTTGGTCTCCCCCAGTACTTGCTTGCATTCTTGCTTCCTATGGACAGACAGCGAGGACAGAGGTAGCCCCTGATTGTGGCTCCTGTATTTCTGTATTCACCGTCAGTAAAGATGCGAATACTAAGATGCTTTGTATTTCTAATTTATGTACCTTGAAGAGTTCCAGGAGAGGTGAGGCCTAGCAGTAATGAAATGTGGACAGAGAAGCCAGGAAAAGGTGAATGTTTGCAGCTTTATAAGTGTGTCCAGGTTGTTTGCTGCATGTGTTTTAGGATAATTTGTATTGCTGGGGAAGCTGGAACATAGATCTTCAGTTTTAACAGACTGATCTCAGAGTAAAGACCATTTGTTTCCTCTCAGCGTTTTGATTCAATCTGGATTGCCATGGTTGACTTCATTTGCTAATTTCCACTGGGCATTGCAGTTGCCAAGCTTGGTTAGTAAATTCTTCTTAATACATCTAGACTCGTCTGGTATGATCTCTCCCGCACCCTGCACCAGGTATCTCCACCCCAAAGCTCTGCTGGTCACAGCCCACGCTTCCCTTCCCATGGCTCTCCAACCATATTTCCACTTGGCATTGCCCCAGTGCTGGGAGCATCGTGCAGTGGCTCCAGCTCTTCTAATGGCGTCTCTGCCTGGGAGTGCTCTCTGCCCTCGTGAAGTTGAAAGCATCCTTTGGAGTTTCAGGGAGGGCCACCATCCCACCTCAGCTCTGAAGCTCTTTGTCCTGCCTGCCTCCTGAGCCTGCCTGTAGCTATTTGAGGCCACACACAGCTCTTAACAACTTTTCAAGGCAGACATCTCACACTGTGATCACTTACCTGGCTGTGGGCTCCACCTCAGCTTCACTCAGAGCTCTCCTTGGCACCATCCAATCAGGAGCTCTGTGTGACTGGCCTGCCAAGCTTTGATACCTTGATGATAGCTGGTTGCCAGGACCTCATCCTAAGTACTTGCATAATTAGCAAGGAGACCACTGCTGCAGGCCCTGGGTGCTTGCTTCAGGGTAGTCTTGGGCAGGCTCTTGGAAAATGCCGTGGGGACTCATAGCCCCAAAATGCCCTTCTAGGTCTCTGTCTAAAGTAGGAGTGTTAGGACTCAGATGTGTTGAAAAGCCTTCAGATCTTTGTCCCATTCTTGCCACCGAGAGCACAGCTCCCCTTGCCTTGCAAATCTGCCATCCTGCATCTGTCTGCTCTTTTCTTTGACCAGGCTGTGAATTTTCTTTTTAATTTTCAAGACTTTTTTTTCTATTTATTGGAAAGGTAGATCAAATTTACAGAGAGAAGGAAAGACAAAGATTGTCATGCTTCTGGTTCACTGCCCAAGTGGCCACAAGGACAAAGAGCTCAGCTGATCCAAAGCCAGGAGCCAGGAGCTTCTTCTGGGTCTCCATGCAGGTACAGAGTCCCATGGCTTTGGGCCATGCTTGGCTGCTTTCCTAGGTCACAAGCAGGGAGCTGAATGGGAAGTGGAACAGACGGGACTGGAACTGACGTCCATGTGGGATCCTGGGTGTGCAAGGTGAGGATTCAGCATTTGAGCATTGTGCTGGGCTCTCAAGTGGTATCTTAATTGCTGTGTCAAACACCTGCCCCTTCAAAGAATCTTGAAGAGATGCTTTATGGTCATCCTCTACTGTGTGAACCCAGGAAGAAATGTGCTATTAAGCATTACTTAAGTGTGCCACAAGGATGCATCACATTGAAAGAAATCATTTTGCTATTTTCTAGTAGGATAAGGCTGTCTTTGAGTCATTCTCCTTTGTTCAGAAGATTTGTATGAACTACAAATATGTTAAAGTTTGTTTTCAGATATCAAGTTTATTCCTTATAGATACACTATGGATAAACTAGGCAAAGTTTTTTTTTTTTAAAGATTTGTTTATTTTTATTGGAAAGTCAGATTTACAGAGAGAAAGATCTTCCAATCTGCCAATTCACTCCCCAATTGGCTGCAACAGCCAGAGCTGAGCCACTCCAAAGCCAGGAAACAGAAGCTGCTTCTGAGTCTCCCATGCAGGATCAGGGTGCCAAGGCTTTGTTCATCCTTTTCTGCTTTCCCAGGTTACAAGCAGGGAGCTGGAATGGAAATGGAGCAGCTGGAATACAAACTGGTACCCATATGGGATCCCATGGATGCAAGGCACGGGTTAAGCCTTTAGGCTATGGTGCTAGACCCTGACAACGTTACATTTAAATTTTTTTTTTGAAAAAAGATTTATTTATTTTTATTGGAAAGACAGATACTCAGAGAGGAAGATCTTTTGTCTGATGGTTCAGTCCCCAAGTGTCCGCAACAGCTGGAGCTGAGCCAATCTGAAGCCAGGAGCCTCCTCCGGGACTCCCACACGAGTGCAGGGTCCCAAGGCTTTGGGCTGTTCTCGATTGGTTTCTCAGGTCACAATCAGGAAGCTGGATAGGAAGCGGAGCTGCCAGGATTACAACTGGTGTCCATACAGGATCCTGGCGCATTCAAGGTGAGGATCCCAGCTGATAGGCTATCGTGCCAGGCACTACATTTTAAATTTAAAATACACGTAGTCTGACTTAAGGATGTTGGCAGCCACATACCCATACAACCGTTCTGTTTTAAGCTTTCAGTACAATATTAATTTACATGATATACTATGCTTGATTATAAAATAGGCCTTGTGGTGGATGACTGCCCAACCGTGGGCTGATGTAAGTCTTCTGAGTACATTATGTGGGTAAGCTATGAGCCTGGAGTTCACATACATTAAGCTATGTTTGATAGATATATTAACTGCCTCTAAAACTTGTAAATATTTTCTTAATGGGAAATATTAGACCTGCCATAAATGGGACAGGACCTGTGATGGGCTATTTTCCATTTTCTTTGCTCTGGAATATCAGTTCATAACATCTCTGGCAAAGTCTGACCATAAGGTTTATTAGACATCCAATTTTTACCACCAAGTAGTCTCATCAGTTTTTTCTTTATTTAAGCTTATCTACAATTTTATCCTGATATTTTTTGCCAGGATTTTTTTTTTCCGTCATAAGGGTGATGCTTTCAGGCCAAAAATCATCTTGAGGATCAGTGTAATCACTACATGCTGTAAGACAGGTACTGTTCCTTTAACACAAGAAATGACGTCCTAGATACTGGGTTCCTTGTATATAATATGCACCAGAAAAGCCAAGATTTCTTGGATGCCTTTTAATGTTCCTTATTGATTTCCTTTCACACCAAGATGCATTGCCATCATAAGGTGCTTCAGTGAGTAACTGAGCTACTTCAGAAAAGCAGAGAGCCCAAGCAGTAAGCCTACTGTGAAAAGAACGGGGAAAATGTCATCAGGAAGAAACAATATTTCTTTCCAACAAATGCATTTTTCTCAGTTCCCTGAGACTGATTCTGACATTCACTTGTTGTGCTCAGCAATGCGAAAATGTTGTGAGCTCTAGGAAATCATTTGCTGGGATGCATGCAGGAAACAAATGTGCCCGCTTCTGAATTTTTGCCAATAACCAAGGTAACAGTCATCTATTGCTGATCAGAGCCAAGAGCCAGACTGCATTCATGAAGCTTGGATATGAGCTCTGCATTCTTACTTATGGAAATAGGATTTGACTAAAAAAATATGTAACTTAAAAAGAGCCTTTGAATATTTTAATGGGTAAGCTATTTCACATCAAGTAATAATTTTAATGAGGTTTTTCCCTTTTTGTCCTTGCTGTAGGCTTCAAGATGAATTCATTGAAATAGAAATGCATAAATGTGCCCATAAATGTTGGAAATCTTATATTAAGACACAAAGGTGCCAAGAGAAGTTTTGTGCAGAATTCAGCCATCCTGCCATAAAAGAAAAGGTTCCCATGTGACAAAACTGCCCCACCTCCACATACACAATAAACTTGACCATGGGAATAGGGATACTGACTCCTGATGTGGCATTGGCAGCCTCTGAGCTGTCTAAGCTCCTCAGAGTTCATCATCGTCCAAGCTCATTCCTCCAAGGATTCTTGCCATCAGTAAGCTGTTCCTTGGGAGTAGGGACACTTGGTGCTGACTTAGGCTAAGAGTATATACGAGAAGTTCATTCTTGAGTGCTGACTGTGAATAGGTGTCCAGGATGTGAAGCACATGGCAAGACACTAGGCTTTACCAAAACCCCATCACGCTGATTATTCCTAAAGTCACCCTGGTCGTCTGACTCAGTGTGACCCTTTCAGGTGAGTCTTGTTATTGTGAGAAATCTTGGTCCATAATTTTTAGGAAACCCTTCTTTGACCTGTAAGACAGTCCCCCTTGTCCTGTGTCTGTTTCTAAACACAGGAACTTTCTTTGGGTCATGACTCCCCAACTTTCTCAGTATCATCCTTATCCTTTGCGGGAGCAGAATAAAAGAATGAGTGGGGACAAATCAAAGACTGAATTCTTTTACTTAGCCATAAGTATGGGAGGGTACAACATTTCTGTTTCAGTGGGTGAGGACTCCCAGCACATTGTCACAAGGAGCAGAAAAACATGTGCTCAATTGTACTGACAGCCCGTTAGGGAAAGCGTAATAGTGACACAATCACAACGGTCTTATTCCACCCACTAGAAGTATGTTTGAAAGTATACTTGAAATTTTTAATGCATTCAAATTCAGGGATTTAAAAATTTTCAAAAGCTTAGGAAGCTGATGGCTGTTTGTCTCCCTTCTGGCTCAGCCCATGCCTGGTTTTGCACTCCTCACAGGTAAGCAGGCAGTGCCTAGAAGAGAAGCAACAATAAGCAGTGAGTTGCACTGTGATCCTGCAAACTCTGGCCTTAACACATTGTCTAGATAATTTCTATGCTAGAGTTCACGAACTAGTTTTAAAACAAAATGATACTATAGCTTTTTAAAGATCTAGTTGACAGGCAACATGATGGGGGCTTCAAGGGTGAGGGTGGAGTGAGAGAGAGCTTCTGCCCACTAGTTAGCTTCCCAAATGGCAGAAACAGCTGAAACAAAGAACCCTGAGCTCCATGGGTCTCCCACTCCGGTAGCAGAGGCCCAAGCACTTGGACCATCGCTGTCCCAGGTGAGTTAGCAGGGAGCTAAATGGGATCCAGTGATATAGGATATTGATGCTGCAAGTGGCCATTTAATTTCCAGCCCACAATCCTAGCTCCTAACCTAATAGATAAAATGAATCATTTCTTGGTTTAAAATTCCCATGATTTTATCCAAAAAGAAGCCAAAAATGAAGTTGAAATAGATGGTTGTATTTGTGATAAGGGTCACACAGACACGGTTGAACATCTTAACTATTTTAAATAAAGAGCCATTGCTACCAATCGTATAAAAGACAAAAAGGGCCTGTGCTGTGTTCTAGCAAACTAATTGGCCTGCCTGCAGCACTGACATCCCATATGGGCACTGGGTTTGAGTTTAGGCTGCTGCACTTCTGATCCAGCTCCCTGCTTATGGTCTGGGTAAAGTGGCAGATGATGGCTCAAACACTTGGGCCCCTGCATCCAAATGGGAGACCTAGAAGAAGCTCCTGGCTCCTGCCTTTGGATTGGCTCAGGACTAGCCATTGTGGTCACTGGGGAGTGAACCAGCAGATGGAAGACCTCTATTGCTCTCTTCTAAAATTTGCCTTTCAAGTAAAAATAAACATATTTTTAAAGTCTCAATGTATCTAATGTGTATATCCAGGATTTAACTGTATGCCTGTGGAGTTAGACACACATACACATGTACATACACCTAATTTTTTAAATAAAAGCAAATGAACCTGGGCCTCTCCCTGAAGGAGAATCACCACATCTGAACATACTAAAGACTCTGAAAAACCCTGCAATCGGAAGCCTGTTGACATTTTGTATAATCTCAGGATGGCAGAAGCCAGTTTCTGAGCTGTTCTTCAGACTTGCACAATGCTTTGAGAACAGGAGGTGTTTCATTACATATTTATTAGGAGACGGGGGCTTCCTGCATAGTGCCCAAGACTCCACTTGGAAAAGGGCATCTCAGGTCTGAGTCTGTGCTGTACTTCTGATTCCAGCTTCCTGCTAGCGCCCTGAGAAACAAGAGGTGATGGCTCAAGAACTTGGGTATCTGCTGTTCATATGGGAAGCCTGGCCCAGCTCTTACGGATATTTGTGGAGTGAACCAGTTAGTCTCTTTGCCTTTCAAATAACAGAACAAAAATAACCGAGTTAATTTGTTAAAAAAATGAAATAGATAACTAAACATATCAAATAATTCTTGATTTAAATAGCTCAGAATCAGAGGGTTAAGAGGCTCCTTTTTCTATTTTTAAGATTTATTTTTGGGCCTGTTTGCGATGGCTTGATTGGCTAATCCTTCACTTCTAAGTGCTGGGATCCCATATGGTTGCCAGTTCCTTCCCATCCAGCTCACTGCTTGTGGCCTGGGAAAATAGACCAGGATGGCCCAAGGTTTTGGGATCTGGCACCCGCGTGGGAGACTCAGAAGAAGCTCCTGGCTCCTGGCCTTGGATTGGGTCAGATTCAACCTTTGAGACCATGTGGGAAGTGAACCAGCAGATGGAAGAGCTGTTTCTCTTTTCTGTAAATCTGCCTTTCCAATGAAAATATATATTTTTTAAGATGGGAAGATTTGCCTTTTTCATTGGAAAGGCAGATTTGTAGAGAAGAGAAAGAGACAGCAGGAACTTAATGTGAGTCTCCCATGTAGTGGCTCAGAACTCACTCCTTGGCCCATCACCTGATGCCTGCCAGAGAGCACACTAGCAGAAAGCTAGAAAGGAGAGTGAAGCTGGGATTCGAACTCAGACACTTTAACATGAGGAAGTAGGCATCGCACGTGGTGGCTTCATTGCTGCACCCAACAACGGCCCAATCTATGCACTTTAAAGGTATATTTTGTATTATAAGTGACTTTCATGCAATTTCTTGTCATTAGCTTCATTGAACTCTCCCAATTAAACAGATGACAACCAACCTGTTATGGTGTGGACCAAATCCAGCCCCACGGAGCTGATTTTCAAAGGAATGGAATTTACTCTGGCACACTCCAATGTAGGAGGCCTTACCCAGTCCAAATCCCAAGATACCAGCAACTGTAAAAGGAAGTTGAGACAGATAATTCAGAGGATCAGAATCTTCTCCACTATTCCTGTTCTAGAATTTTCCTTAGTAACACTAATAGTTTTTATGTTCAATGTGCCATGATAAATTAATGAAGTAAAACTCTGAGAAAAGAACAGGACTGGGCAGAGGACACTTTATGATGTCCTCACCTTTAAACCTACATGAAGCAGACTAAGACAGTGGAGTGAAGGTGCCATCCTGGGGGAGGCAGCCAGACTGTGGCCTGGATATCAAATGGTGGAGGAAGTTACTGGACGGAAAGGTGGGAGCTGGGTTGTGGCTAGGGGCAATTTCCAAAGCCCTGGGTAGAAAGACCCCTCCGTTTTCTTTATGGACATGGAATAGAAGGAGTTGCAGAACATCTTGCTTACAGGGTAGGGGTCAGGAGGAAGTGGTAGCAATCTTAAACCTGTTCCTTCTGCTGGGAATGAAGCTTCAGACTGTATACCACATCCAGTCTTTTGCACAAAAACAATACAGGTATATTTTCAAGTGAAAGAGAAGATCCCAAATATATAAACTTATTACTGGGAGGTCCTGGATGCATAAAAATTACCAATCTTGTATATCTTTCATAAAACACACTCTGAAAAGATTAGGGTAAAATAAAGAGGATTCCCTTAAGGATCCATTATCTGCAGGTAGGGCTACAGTGGGCCCTCTGTACCATGGGTTCCACACCCATGTATTCAATTGCCTGCAGACCAGAAATATTTTTTTAGAAATTTAGCATCTGTCCTGAGGATATACAAAGTTGCTTTCTTTCTTTTTTATTTTTTTTTCATTAGTCCATAAACTGTTTACATAGCATTTACACTGTCCTAGGTCTGGTAAGTAATCCAGATACTCGGAGAACACATGCAGTTATCCACACAGATAATGTGCCCTTTCATATAAAGGGAGCTGCGCATCTGTACATTTTGGTATCCTCGCGGGGTGGGGGGAGGTTCTGCAACAGATAACTTGCTGGTACTGAAGGATGACTGTCTCTGTCCTGCCAGGCCCTCCTAGTCCATGCTTTGAAGATGACTAAGTCTCTCCTGCTAAGTCTATCAGGGTTGAATGAATGGACAAAGGCAAAGTGGCAGGAAGCAGGGATGGTCAACACGGGCATTCTGGTTCAGCTGGATGTTCAGGTCCACAGTTGCTATCAACATTGTCTTCTTTCATAAGGAATCTGCCTTTTTTTTTTTTTGATAACTTACGTGCAACTTTAGGCAATGACCCAAATCTTGGGTTGGCTGCTAAATAACCTAAGGAGTAAGAGATAAAAACATTGTTATTTCATCCTATAAAGCTCAAATTTATGTAGAAAACTTCAAATCGTGAGATGAAAAATCCTTTAAATGTATATATTCTTCATCTGAATGGATGGCCTTCGAATAGTTTAATGCAGTTCTTCATTGAATGTAACTCAAATAGCTACTTTTGGCAGATTTCAAATATCAGCTTTAAGGTATAGAAAAGGAAACTGAAAAGACAATGGAAGACTGATTTACAGATATCACACAAAGGTGGGGCTAACAACTGAGTTCAAAGAAACTAGTCACCATCAAGTAGTACAGCTCAAGAAATTTCAACCGAAAAGACTGAGGGTATATACATCACGATTTTAAAATGAAAACATTACAACTGGGTTAGGTAGACTAATGACCTACTAAAGATGTACACACTACTTTTAGGGGAAACCTGAATAGGTTATATTACATTAAAAAGGGAATAAGATAAAAAATAAGGGGCAGGTGCAGTGTTAAGTTGCACCATTTTGGGTGTTCACATTCCATATTGGAGGGTTTGATTCAAGTCTTGGTTTCTCAGTATCTGATCCAACGCTCTGCTAATGTGAACCTGGAAGGCAGCAGATGATGGCTCAAGTGCATAAGAGACCCAGATGGACTTCCAGGCTTCTGACTCCGGCCTGGCTCAGCTCTGGTTTGCTGCATGCATTTGGGGAGTGAGTCAGAGAATACAAAATCTCTCTATTTTTTGGCCTGCCATTCAAATAAAATGAAAATAACAATGATAGAGAATGAGTTTGAATTCGCTGCTCAGATAATTGAAATAGCTCCCAGGTAGGTTCCTGAATATGGAAGAAGGGGTTGGAGACAGAACCAGAGAGATGGCAGTGTGGGAAGTAACTGGTTCAATGCTCCTGACTGTGAATCTAGGGGAGGGGGTTCCCAGCCAAAGTAAGTGTGTAGTCTGGAAGCTAGATAGGGTAAGGGAGCCAAATTATTAGGAGAAGGAGCAGAGTTGGGGTGACACCTGGAGTTGGCTTCAGGGAGATCCACAGCAGGCTTTTGGGCCCAAGAACTGTTAAGCTAATATATTCATGTTGTTTAAAGCCACTATGCTGTGCTAATCTGTTACATTCATATAGAGCTCTGACTTACCCAACCCTTGCACAGATATAAGTAATACTAAACTGAGTAATTTAATAATTCCTGTAAATGTCTTAGTTATGCATTTTTTTCTGTGTCTGAAATGTCTGAAAGAGGCTTGTTATTGACTGATAAATTGATTTGTATAAGGAAACTGTCTTTAAATTGCACAAATTCATAGTAAGCACATACTCTTTAGGAACAAAGACTAATATTGATGGGGACGGATTGTTCTAGATAAACTCGCGTGTAGTTGCTGAGATCTCACAGAGACCTAGGACGGCTTTTCTCGTGTTCTAGGGCACAAACATTCCTCTTTAATCCTACTCATCAAGCAGTGCTCAGTGAAGGGCTCTAAAAGGGGCTTAAATTTGCTCAGCTTCCTTCTTTCCTGGGGACTAAGCAATGCCAGGGAGGGGGGTGAGGGGTGTGTTCTTTGGCCAGTGGCGACAAAGAAAGAGAACGAAGAAGGAAGAACCAAAGGAGAGGTGAGCTCTAGGCGGCAGGAGAGGTCTGCGTAGGGAGATGTGCTGACCGTGCCCAGTGGTATCATGCCTCAGTCATTATCTCACCCTTTTTGATTGCATTTGGCCCCACCGAGATCACTCAGGCTAGTCTCCCTATTTTTCAAGCCAGCTGGTTATTGCATCTTTGACTCAAAAGTTCCTTTTGCCAGGTAACCTGATATATCCACTCATTCCAGCAATTTGGAGGTGGAGACACAGACTGAATGTAAACGCAAGCCTGCAGAAACAAAGTCTTCACCAAAAAAAAAAAAAAAAATCAGTGTCAAATGCCCATAAGGTGCCAGGAGACTCACAAACGACCAGGCTCTCTGAAGTGAAATGACAACACAGAACAAATCTTACCTTGGTGGACGAGTCCCTGAGTGACAAGCATGCTTACAAGAGAAAAAGGCAGAGCTGTAAAACAAAAATGCCTTTCAATGTTAGTAGCAGAAAACTTAAATGTCATCTAGAAGTCAGGGAGAATTACTCTGAACTTTTTGCCTTATTTCGTTAGCAGTAAGTGTGTATTTAAATTTTTTTTTTTTTTACTAATAACAATTAACTGCTACATGGGGAGTTTTCTTGAGATCTGCTTCTGTCATTCATTCATGCACAGCATTAATAAGATCTAAACCTGATTTCCATGCTGGTCAAACCCCTGGCATCCACATGGCCTGAATCCACACATGCACTAACACTGCTATACACAACATAGGTGTCATAATGTAAGTACACATAGCTGTTGAATTTGGGAACTGCCTTTGGCTGTTTATTTTGTCAATCCTACATAAGCATTACAAAGTAGTATAATGTACTCCTGAGTTCCCTTCATCTACATTCACTACTTGTGACTCTTTTTCAAACCGTTACTCTCTATTTAGCTATCTCCATTTTTTCTTTGGAGTCATTGGAAACTTGCATAAGTGATTCTTCACCATTAAATGTTTCAGTAGGTATTTTAAGAACTAGAACATTACTCTACATAATCAGAATACTATTAGCATATTTAAGATGTAAATATTCATATTCAAGAATTTTATTAATATGCAATCTGCACTCAAATCTCCTCAGTGGGCCCAAAGATCTTCATAGCTGTGCTTTTCCAATCCAAAAAAACACAAAGATCATGTCCTTTATTCCCTGTTCTAACTAGGAAAATTCCTTGCCCCTCTTTTAAATCTTTCATGATCTTTTTGTCTTATATTTGGATATCTGCCTAAAGGTCTCTCAGGGGTTTCCTGCCAGCAGACCCCTGCAACCACTAAGGGAGTGAGATGACAGTGTTTAGCAGCCGCATGAACCACCGGAGACAGTCTGATTGAGCATGTCCATTTATTGTAATCCAAGAATAAACTTATATAGACTAACAAAGGGGAAGGTGGTGGGAAGGAGGGGGCATCTCCCGACAGTCCTCCCACCCAACAACAGCAATGAAATTGGCTAGAAGGCACATTCATCTCTCTAGATCCTCCAATTATGTCACAACTCACGTTCAACATTCATGACTGGTAGGTAGGCTGTGGGTCACATACAGCAGGCAGGCTAGCAGGTAGGCTGTGGGTCACGTACACCATGTGTGCCAAACCTGCTTATCAAGGAAGTCCCAGCACAGCTTGCCCAAGGACAAAGGAGAGAGACTGGGGTGCAGCCCACCATTCTCACCTGTTTGACCAGTGAACAGGCCAGGTTGAGGTCTTGGTTGGCTGAAACTCTAGTCAGGGGCTCCCCCAGGGATGCAGTGTGCTGTGAGCCTATGACCTCCTACATAGGCAAAGCAGGCAGCGATCCAGGGGTGATTTCCCACAAAGATCCAAATGAAGATTTTAAGATGACTACACTCATGTTAAACATGTACAGTATTATGATTTTTAAATTTACAAATGTCAAGAAAATTTCTAGTTCTGTCAAAATGTGTCTGATGACTTCATTCAAAATATTGGATAACTAAGAATATTGATAAACACCTAGTTCTTCCTAGCAACCAAGACAAATCAAATAGCTGTTGATTGTTCCACTCATAGGCACCTACCTGATAAGTGTTCATCTACCAGGGCCCAATTAAATATTTACTCACAGGTTGCCAAGGAGTGCAACCAGTAATCACAGTAATGCATGTAGATATCAGCTTTTAAAGAGTATTACTTCCAAAATGACTCTGAATTTGAGTGCTTTATGAAATCAAAATGAATATTTCTATTATAAGTGATTCATGAGCAGCATTGAAAAACATTGGGTCTTTATCTTAGACTCTATTTTCTAATGATGAATCATTAATTCTTTAAATTGGAAGGGATTTAATGCATAGTCTGAACGCATACCCTTGTCCTTGGAAAGGTAGGCCCAGTGGGAGGAAGTAATTCAGCAGAAAAGGCAATTGCAGAGACAGGATATGAGAATTAATGGGATGCTGCCATGTTTCACACTTAACACACATGTACATATTTTTCATGAATATAAATTAAGCATTTTTATTTAGTTTTTCCACTTTGTATTATGACTATCATTTTATAATACAGTTCCTTAGGCCTTTTTTTTTTAATCACTGGGACATTGTGCAGGAGATAATGCGATGAAGTCTCACATGAGCCTGACATTATTCTCAGCTCTACGAAGTTTAGTCCAGTGGAATTTAAGAAGTTCCATTTTTTGATAGTCAAAAGATTCTAAATAATAGTCTTTCTGTCCATTTTCTTGGTCTTGTGAAGCAAAAGTATGTATTACTTTTTACTAAATGAAGTGCATGAAGTGCTCCTTAATCAGATATTATTTCTGCTCCACCCCTTCCCCCCAAAAAAGGTCTCAACATAGATTTATAGACTCTCAACATTCTGGAATATCAACGATGTCAGGAATTATGCAAAGTCCCTGCTGAGAAACAAATCTTCACCCCAGTCCTAATAGGATTTTGCTGCAACAGATTAGAGTTTACTAAGATCAAGAGGAGATACAGTTACCTCTCTTCCAGAAACTTTCCTCTTGACATTCTCGGATGATCTTTGCGATCTCTCCTTTGTGGATGTGCAATTTTGATTTTGGGCAAAACAGCATACTCTGTAAGGAAAGTTGCAGGGTGAATGCACCAGGCTTCTTGGGAAGCACTTGCTTTGTTTTCTCTGTGGGTGAACACAGAGGTCTCTTTGCCTGTTACACAGCATGGGCGCCACACTAGGGTACCTGGGCAGTTGAAGAGTCAGTGAGTGAGTGAGTCAGTAAGAGGAACCTGGGGAGCAACAGTGTGGTCAAGCTGCTACAGCCAACACCACATGGTCTGTCCTGCAATGTGCCATGCCTAAAATGCTACTCATTTCCTTGACCCACCTGATCCTGAGACCCAGCCCAGGGGCCAGAATTATGGCACAAGGGATTAAGGTAATAGCTTGCAATATGGTATCCCATTATTAAACTATCAGTTGGAGTCCCAGCTGCTATGCTTTTGATCCAGCTTCCTGTTAACGCACCTGGGAGAGCAGTGGAAGATGGTCAAAGTAGTTGTGTCCCTGCATACACATGAGACCTGGATATAGTTTCTGGCTTTTGACTTTGTCCTGGACCAGCCCTGGCGTTGTGGGCATTTGGAAGTGGACCAGTATATGGAAGACCTCTGTGAAAAATCAGAGAGAGAGAGAGATCTTCCATCTGCTGGTTCACCTCCTAAATGGTCACATCAGTTGGAGCTGAGATAATCCAAAGCCAGGATCCAGGAGCTTCCTCTAGGTCTCCCATTTGGGTACAGAGGCCCAAATACTTGAGTCCTCATCCTCTGCTCTCCCAGGCCATAAGCAGGGAGCTGGATCAGAAGTGGGGCATCTGGGACATGAACTGGTGCCCATATGGGATGATGGCACATAGGGAGGGCAAAGGATGATTAGCCTGTAGCACCACTGTACAGCCCATGTTTTTAACTTTAACAACAACAACAACAACAAAAAGATTCCTCATTGTTAAAAAATCATTCTCATATTCCTTTGTTTGGGAATAATTGAGATTATCAGGTGTTTCCCAGGGCTTTAATGCTTTTTCATTGAGGTGCAGCCCTCAGGTTTTTCAATTGTACATTGCCTCTGTTCTCTTAGACTGTACAGACATTGATGTGCATGCTGGTCATCATTTCTTGAGCACCCTCACATGGGCCATGCACCGTGCCAACCATTTGCCATGCATGACATCATATTACCAGGGTAGAGCATTCCTGCAGTGCCCAGGAATTCAGAACACAAGCAACCTCTCTCTTTTCTCTACAACTGCCCATGGCCCTGGCTCAGGAAGTAGTGAGCAGGTGAATCCCAACAACAGGGGAAGTGACTGTTCTTGCTCTCCACTCACCTCCATTCCTCAGCACAGCCACACCTTGGCAAGCATCCTCCTTATGCCCAGCATAATACAGAAGGGCCTGACTTAAAATGGTTCAACCTAGGACTTTCAAACTTTATGAATGTGCCAAGTGCGTATGCATGCAGTGGTCACTGCTCCTGAGATCCTGAACTACAGTCCGGGCCAGGCTGGTGAGATGCAGTGCTATGATCTTTGGAGAGGCTGCACGGCTGCAGCTCCCACTCAGCTATGTGATTCTGGGAGGAGGCAGCTAAGACTGTGCAGTGTGCTATGTAGCTAAGCCATGGTGTCAGGAGCAGAGGGTGTAGTCGGCGCATTCTCAATTCTCATGAGCAGTTCCACTTCAGATGTGCTTCTTAGGACACGGCCCCATTGTAAATTCAGGAATATCTGTCCTTGCTCCTGGCTGTGACTGCAGCAGCAAAAGGGGACACCTCCCCCAGATCGACCCATGTGTACACCCCCCGGCTACCACAGCTGCAGTGAGTCCCAAAGCTCTCCTGATGAAAGGAGCTCGGCCGGCCTTCTAGGCAGCCATCAATGATGCATGACTCTCTGTTTCCCCGAGGCCACTTGGGTGTCCACGTTCTTCTCCTGTGACTTATCATGTGTCTGTCTGCCTCTCTAAACTCTGCTCTTAAAACAGCATCTCTTCCATGATAAATAATGTTTAGCCGGAAAAGCTGACCTCACAGAACACGAACTCCATTTATTTACCCACCAAATAGTTTTTCTTGTCTTCACTGTGCATTCCCAAAACAAAAACATCCATTCCTAACAAGGAGAAAGGACACTCGGGCAAATACTCAGGTTCTCAACCTGAAAGCTATTCTGTACTTAAGGATTTGTACAGCCCGAAGAGCATCTGTCAGCAGCAAATGTGGGGTATGAGTCCTCTTCCAAACACAGGAGTAAAAATGAGCAAAACGGATCATTTGTTGGAGTCGGCTGAGAGTATTGTCTGCTACAGTAAATTACTTCGGTCACTGACAGCCTCTGTAAGGGTTAGTTAAGCAGGAATGAGTCAAGAAAGGCTTTTAGATAAAATTTTAAAAAGTTGCTTTTCAAGGCAACTAAAAACCCACTTTTCTTCCTCATTCCATTTTTCTCTGAACCCACTGGACAGAAGGTCAGAGGACTGGACAGGGATGCCCCTGAACAAAAGTTCTGCACGATTTTTCAAACTGCAGCTCCTCCCCTGTCCCCAAATTAAAAACGTACCTTCTTGTTCAGTGGTGGCCAACCAGGGCTTTTCTCCTGGCTTTCCTGAGTGGACACGGAGGCCATGACGACTGGGTCCTGGCTGCTCTTCCAGCTCAGTGTTCCCTTGGTACACTGCTTCACTCAATGTCTGGGGAAAATAGAAGGAAATCACTGTATTATGATTGAATGTTTATATCAAGTTTAAAATCACTCTTAGCATCAGCTGCATTTATTTTTACTAGTCTCTGCCTGAGATCGGGTATAAATTCAGTGTCTAATGTTCCTGCCTTGATTTTACCCACATGTGTTAACTCACCGATGGGAACAGACCAAAGTGAGTGCAGATGAAATGTCACACTGAACATGTGCAATATTGTCTACCTATAAACTATCCTTTAAGGAAGTCTCACCTCCATTCCTCAGCACAGCTGTGCCTTGGCAAGCATCCTCCTTATGCCTGGCGTAGTAGAAGGTGACTTCAAAAAGTTCATGGAAAATGGAACTAAACGTTTGTTTTGGTGCAAAAAATTTTTGAAATCCTCACAATTTTCTCATACTGTACATTTTCCATGAACTTCACATTTTTAATTAAAAAGTTTTTATTAAAGATTTATTTATTTTTACTGGAAAGTTAGATTTCTGAGAGAAAGATCTTCTGTCTGCTGGGTCATTCCTCAAATAGCCACAATGGCAGGAGCTGAGCCAGTCCAAAGCCATGAGTCAGGAGCTCCTTCTGGGTCTCCTATGCAGGTGCAGGCTCCCAAGGCTTTGCGCCATCCTCCACTACTTTCCCAGGCCACAGGCAGGGAGCTGGATGGGAAGTGGAGCAGCCAAGACATGAACTGGCACCCTTATGGCCACTTACTGGGACAAAATTAGACACTGAGTCATCATGCCATGTTCCATGAGCTTTTTCTTCAAAAGAAAACATTTTTTTTGAGGGGCAAAGAGGGAGAATGAAAGAGTCTACTTCTAGCACTTGATTTTATCCCCCAATGTCTAAGACATCCAGAGCTGGGCCAAGACTGAAGCCAGGAATTGGGAACTCCATCTAGGTTTTCTATGATGGGGCAAGAATCCAACTCATCGAGTTATCGCTGCTGCCACCCATGAAGTGCAGGAACAGGCAGCTGATGCCAGAAGCCAGAACTGGGTTTGGAACCCAGACACTTCAATATAGGACGTGGACTTCTTCACTGTGTTCTAAGCACCAGTCCAAATGCCTGCCTGTCCTTGAACTCTCTGGAGACTCCTTTGGTCCTGACTGAATATCTACTGTGTACCAGACCTCAGGATACAAAGAAGGGTAAGACAAAAATCACTGTTGAAGGAGGAGCAGTCTAAACGGGAAGACAGCTAAGTCAACAGTGAGCCAACACAAAAAGGACTACAAAGGTACATACAGGGGCTAAGGAAGGAGAGGAAGAAAGGTCCATCCAGTCAAGACACCAAAGAGATGAAGATGCACGCTTTCAGGGGAATCTGTAGAGGGTGGACAGGTACCATGGCCAAGAGGGTTGACATGGAAGACAATGCAATAGCAGGAACAAGCAGTTACAGAGAACTGGATCACGACTCTGGGGCGAAGGACAGAGTTGATAAATTTGGGTTTGGAAAGCATTGATTTGGGTGTGTATGGAAACAGTGAAATTAGTAGTGACTTAGGCTTTCAGGAGAGCTGAAATTGGGAGCTGCCCCCATAGAGATGAGAGTGAAAGCCAGGTACCTGAGCACATCAGTCCAAAAGAGTACTGCAGAATGTGAACACTGAGCCCAAAGGAGTTTCAATGGGAAGGGGCGAGGGGGGACAGGGCAAAGGGAGCAGTGGGAGAAGGACTGATGCAGAGGTAAGGGAGGCTGAGGAGGAGGTGAATCATCAACAATGTCACAGGCCTCTGAAAGTGGACTCTGGATTTGGCAGAGTTGGACAGAGTCCAAGTGGACCATGAACCTGGACTCTCCCCTCCAACTCCCGCTGCATTCCTTCACTGCTCTTCCCCACTGTATTCTCCACAAAGGGAGCATCTTCTTACACAGAGCCTATTCTTACGGTAACGATCACCACCCCCACACACACTTGCACCTGTTTCACCTGCAGGTGTCTAATGTGCAGGAGCAGCACTAAGCTCCACCGTGTTCAGTCTTGAGATTTCTGCTGAAACATGGGCTCTACTGCCTGCTAGTCCTGTATCTCCAGGCAAGCGACTTCATGGGCTGTGCCTCAGCTTTTTCACCTGTTAAGTTGAAGCAGTGGGCACAACCATGCTGAATGACTGTTGCAAGGATGAGCAAGGAGACCCCCCAAAGCTCAGGGCCACAGGTAACGTGTGGGGGTAGTGAGGGGCAGCTGTCAGGGGCCTGATTTCCCGGGTATCCCCCCAGCAGGCCTTTGTTGACCTACAGGTGCTGCTGACCCAAGAATAAAAACAAGATTAATTTTGCTTAGGCAGGCAAATCGGAAGGCAACGACACTCCAACTCTCCCGCTTTCGTGACTAGGTCCCTTTGCACCCCAGAAATCCCCGGTCCACTCCAGGCCAGCCAAGGGCAGCTCTTAACTTCCATAAGTGGGTCTGGTCGGCTTCCTGCTTGGCGCAGGAAGTAGACAGAGACACTGATAACGGGCACTGGGCAGAGGCGACAGGCACACTGTAAGGGGCCACTGCACCTTCTGACCACGGAAAATCTGCCAAACTTCGTCCCCAACTCCCCCACTCCCCAGTACAATCTCAAACCTCCCACCTGCGCCGGGGACCGCCCGGGTCAATCCCGTGAGAGCCGGAGTCAGGCCACAAGGGCAAGAAGGGCCAAGCCCCTGGCTGCCGCCTCCATCACCATGGATCTGGAAAGGAAGGCGAGCAGAGGAGGCCATCTCCACTCTCCATCCCTTCCACCTCACTGCCGCCGCCTCCCGCCATCACCTCCGAGGCTACATCCCCGGCGCCGGCTCTGCGGCCTTGGCCCGCACTCTCCCCGCTTGGCTGCCCCTCAGCGCCCCGCGAAGCCCCAGGACCCGGGTGCGCACGACCCGGCCCCCACCTGCCTTCCCAAGCGCGTCGCCTCGCAGCCTTCCTCCAGGACGGCGCGGTCACCGCCTCGCTGAAGGCAGCGCGCAAGTGCATTCCCTCCCCCACGGCAGGCCCCTCGTTGATTGGTGGCTGAGACAAGCCCTTGCTAGAACCGCCCCCTGATCCCGCGGCCTCGTCCTGACACGCCCGGTTTGTCTGGCACGCTAAGCTCTTCCACCCTACACCACTCCACCCTTGACCTCCCTCCTTGGGCCGGGCTCTTACTTCCGCTCACCTGTAGCCCGCATCCCTGCCCTGTGGGGTGAGTGTTAGCTGTCTCACTGTTTGGGTTGGCTCCCACAGGGCCAGCTAGCTCCCTGGCATTCTCCTTGAATCCCCGCCTTTTGGGCACTGTCAACCTCGGGCTCTTGACCTTCCTGCCTGCACTCCCTAGGCTGAGCCGAGAGTCTCTTGGAGTGAGTGCAGCTGGAGGGAAAGAGGTTACCACAGGACCTCACCTTTCCGCTTCTTACCCTACCGGGTCTCCGTGCCCTGGGGCGGCCGCTGCACACTGCTCAGCTCTTTCTCCTCGCCTCTTCTATTCCAGGAGCCCTGCTTCTGCCTCGGAATCCTCTCTCCAACGGCTCCATCCTGGCTTCTTCCTCCTTGTGCTTCTGGGCTGTCTGCCAGGAAGACCTTCCTCACTGCTTTCCTGTCGGAGTCCCTGGACTAAGAGGGACTGCTGAGACCCAAGACTTGAAGTAAGAGTGCAAGTTGGTGAGGGCAATTTCCATGCAGAACTCCAGAGCAGGAGGCATGGGTGGCCTGGGCAGAGCTGTAAGGTTTGTTCTACACAGAATGGCAAAAAGGGTACCATTTTAAGACACTGACCAATTATTTCACGTGGTTCTAAGTTAATGGGGACCTGAGGCAGGAGGTTGTGGCATAACGTTCTCGTGTTATTCTTCAGAATTTGGCCCTGTGAGGGTCCTGCTGCGTTGTCCCAACATTAAAAAAAAAAAAAAAAACAAAAAAACTAGTGATAAGGCTCAAAGTTTCCAGCTGGAGAAGTAGCACTAATGAGAGTGGCAGGTGGTTTCAATGTATTATGATGTGCTGTCGTGCATTGCCCAACTTTACTTAAACGGGCTTCTCTTCCTTTTCCTAGCACTAGTCACCATTGCATAATAGTTATCAAACAAGTTGTTAAGTGTATTTATTGGTGAGTGTTTCTTTAAGCCTCCTCTGATGATGTAAGCTTTGGAAAGTGCACAACAAGTTGGCGTCTCTTTGGGCCACCCTGGGGTACCTGTCATCTCTGATCCAGGAGGGACTTGAGGGAAACAATACGTGAGTGTGGAGACTGCTGTTTTGGAGGCTGTTGTGTTGCCCAGGAGACTCCCAAACTGCAGCCCCGGTGACTCAGTTTCTCTTTCTCGGCATGTTTTTTTTTCCTTTCTCACTCTCTTTTCCCTCAGCAACTGACAGAAGGGGTTGTTTATCGCTAATGTTACATCGTGTCACCAGAAGTCAGCTCTAAGCCTTTGTCATTTTCTGATCTGAAGAGGAACAGCCTTCTCGTTGGCTTGGTAATGTCAGCCCTACAGGACACCAAAGTCTGACTGTTAACAAACATGCTAAGGAGGGTTTGTCCTCCAATACCTTGCTGTGCTACTCTGTGTTCCTGCCCCACCCCGTTTCTGTTGTCCCAACAGAATGTTCCAGGTAATTATACTACATGGCAGGAGTTACCAGGACTTGGTATCTGTTGGGCAAATTTAATGTTCCAAGTATTGTCCTAAAACACTTTCAAAAATGGAAGAAAATTGATGTGGGTCTTTCGCATTTCCCAAAGAATTGGGACAGAGACATGGCACTAGAAGCCTTTCCTGGGTGTCAGTCTGCCAGAAGTTGGCTAATGCAAGGGAAAAGGTGGAACAAGCACCAATCTTCATGGCAGCCTCCAGCTTGAATTCTTCCCACAAGCCCCATGTTGTCCTCAGGGAAAGTCCAAGCTCCTTAACAGGGCCCTGTATGACCTGGGAAAGCAGTAATGGAGGATGGCCCAAAGCTTTGGGACCCTGCACCTGCATGGGAGACCCAGAAGAAGCTCCTGGCTCCTGGCTTTGGATTGGCTCAGCTCTCGCCATGGTGACTACTTGGGGAGTGAAACATTGAACAGAAAATCTCTCTGTCTCTTCTTCTCTTTGTAAATCTACCTTTCCAATGAAAATAAATACATCTTAAAAAGCAAAAATGTAGGTGGGAATCTAGGCACCAGTATCTGAGCTTGGAGCTCACCCATAAGTAGCTGTTTTTGGTCCCCTACGAGGGGCCTTGGCTGATCTTGTACCCTCAGGGAAGGTTTCAGGGGGTACGTGTTTGGAGGGTATGGGCTGCATGTTGGCTGTGCACTGAGCTACAAGAGCAGCAGACACCCTCCTGCCAGTTTTTCTTGTCCCAGTTGTCCATTTGCCATCTGCCTAGCTCTCTGACAGGCGCTGTGAATCACAGGATCTCGTGAGTCACTCATTTCCTCCCTGAGGAATAAATAACGCCAAGTTTGCAAAAGCCACGCAGTTGGGCTTGAATGAGGAGTTATGGGGAGATTGAGCAGCAGCTCTATGTTCCCTGATGGGTTGGCTCTGCCGTCAGACCAGGCATGCTGCCAGCTCTCAGCTTGAGTGTTTGGGCCATCCTCCCTAAGTTCTAGCTGCTTGACTTGCATCTGGAGTTTGTGTTTGGCCAGCCAGACTCAGCGAGCGGCCTGGTGGGGTCCTGAAGATAATCATTTTGGCCCAGACAAGGGAATGTCTGAAACACTGATTGGCTTGTGTCTTCAGTCTTAGAGATAGGCCTGTCCTTTTTTTCACTCACAAGTGTTAATAGATGTTCTGAAAGTAAATTTACTGTTTTAATATCCCAGAATTGCTTTCTGTGTACAAAGCCGTCAAATCACTCACACACGTGCGTGCGCACACACACACACAGAGAAAATCAGAATGCTGCTGATATAACAGCATTGTGTGGCGGATCTCATCTCTTTCTCATCTCTTTCCTGAGCCTCCTCTTTATCTGACTAGGGTGCCCCAAGGGAGGATGTACATTCAGCATCCCGGAACCTCCTGTTCTGGGGCTGGGGTTAAGCCCCTGCCCTCAAGGAACTATGTGACTTTGGACACTGGACATCTAAACAGCAATCAGAAGGGATCATAGGGCCTTTTAGAGTGTTCTAGACTGTGCCAGATGCCCGCCCTTCATCCTAGGGAGGTTACCACTCCTCTGCACTCCGACCAGAGTGTTAAGACTGAATTGCCTGATTCTTCACAACAAGAGCAAGCTGTGCATCCTGGCATGGCGTAATTCCATTTTGGAAGTTTATTCATTGAAGACTAATTGGTAGACAGGTGGGAAGACATACAAAGGAGTTTTCTAGAGTCCCTGTGCTACCACAGTTAGCTCTTTGTCTGACTCACTTGGTTCTAAGGAAGTGCGCTGTCCTCTGAGATGCCCACCTGTGAAGGGGTCCAGGCCTTGGCTGGCCTGGCTCCAGGTGCTTCACCTGCAGCTCCTAAGGACCCTTCCCACGGGGATCCTCAGTCTGCTGCCTCATGCTGAGACAGGTTCACACTTCTCCTGCAGCCCTCATGGAAGAGATCCCTGGAGTTTAGGGATAGGGGAACAGGGGGTATGTGTCCAGCAGCCAGACCACCTGGGCTCCTGTTCTAGCCCCAATCTTCCTCTCCCCTTTGAGATCACTGCTTGGAAGAATGCCTGACCCATAGGTAGGGAGAGTTGTGGGGGTGTTCACAGCCTCTTTCTCCAGGGCAGCTCCCCTTCCTAGGCCTCTTGGAGGGAGTCCCTCTTCTGTGCTGAATTCCAGTGACCCCCTTGTTTGCCTGTGGTCCAGGCTGAGGGCTGGGCACCCACAGGGAGATAGTCATTTCTGCATTGCACTCTCTCCCCTTCACATTCTGAGAATATTGCCAAGGACTTTGTCACGGTAGGAGTAAATAAAGAGGTTGGAACTAAAGTATTTGGCACTTGAAATAGCTCCCCTATGCAGAAATAGCTCCCCTATGTAGAAAAGAAGCCCCAACTGAGAGGAGAAGTGGGCTGACCATGAAGGAAGATTTTTTTTTAAAGATTTATTTATTTATTTTTGTTCCAAAGTCAGATATACAGAGAGGAGGAGAGACAGAGAGGAAGATCTTCCGACCGATAATTCACTCCCCAAGTGAGCGCAAGGGCCAATGCCATGCCAATCCGAAGCCAGGATCCAGGAACTTCTTCCGGGTCTCCTGCACAGGTGCAGGGTCCCAAAGCTTTGGGCCATCCTCAACTGCTTTCCCAGGCCACAAGCAGGGAGCTAGATGGGAAGTGGAGCTGCCGGGCTAGAACCGGCACCCATATGGGATCCCGGTGTGTTCAAGGCGAGGACTTTAGCCACTAAGCCATGCCGCCGGGCTCGAAGGAAGGTTTTTAAACTGCTGCTGCTGTTTGTAAGATCTATTTGAAAGTAAGTGCTACAGATAGAGGAGAAAGGTCTTCCATCCACTGGTTTACTCCCAGAATGGCCACAATGCTCAAAGCTGGGGCAGGCAGCAGCCACAAACCAGGAACTCCACTTAGGTCTCCCACATGAGTGGCATGGGCCCTCAAGAACTTGGATCATCTTCTACTGCCTTCCCAGGGTCATTAATATGTAGCTGGATTGGAAGTGGAGCATCCTGGACATGGACCAATGACCAAATGGCATGCTGGTGTTGCAGGCAGTGGCTTATCTTACTATACCATAACACTGGCCTGAAGGGAAGGTTTTGAAAGCTTTTTGAAAGACTGGGAAGGGAACACAGGTGTGAAACTCTTGGAATAGTGGAGATTAGGACCCTAGTCCCTTCCATTGCACAGACCTCATGTTAAAAAAAAAAAAGTACCCAAGGAGAGGATATGCTGCTAGCTTTTCAAAGACCTGAACCTTAAAGGACTGACCACTGCTTCCCAGGGACCTTGTGGCTTTACCGCTGAATATCTGAACAGTGACCAGAAGGGATTCTAGATGATACCAGATCCCTTCAGATCCTAGGGAGAAGGTTACTTCCCCAGCACGCCAATCAGAGTGTTGAGATAGAATTTCCTGGTTGAATTGGGGTCCTGAACAAATGTATTCAGAGACAGAAAGGGGTATGGCCTGCACCCTGGCAAAGTGCCCTGAGATTCCCTCTAGGTCCTGTTTGGGCAGTTGGCAGGGGCAAGCACATGGGATACTTGGCGAAGAGATGAATGCTAGCAGAACCTTGAAATGCATCCAGGCTATTTTAATAATACCGCAGAAGTATGATTTACCTACCCTGAGTAATGGTTTTCCAGACTATTTCCTGAGCATTGAAAGCACATTCAAATGAGCTGCCTTTTGAACAAAGGCTTTAAAGAGGTTCGTGACTGCAGCTTGACAACGGGTCGAATGTATAATTCACCAATCTGGCCTTGTTGATTGCTGCAGGCCTGCTGCTTTGTTTTCTGACTGTGGATAGGTGGGAGGGTCCAGTCTGAACTCACCCAGCTCCACCTAATGTGCTAAAGGTTAAAGACAAAAGTCTGAAGTCATGCCTTTCCTGTCACTGTCCATTTCTCAAAGCTGCCCTGTGCCTACAGTTCTCGGCTTTGCTTGTAATGAAAATCTTTTAGGCTGCAATTTTCTTTTCCTAGTCTCAATTTCTTGTGGTTATTCACATAAGGGATTACTCAAGTCAAATAAATGTAGAGGTTGTTGAAAAATATCCTTCAGTCATTCATCTCTGCTCATCCCCAACTCTGCTCTTTTTAACCTGTAGGTTTATTTTTTCCTCCTCTTCCCAAATTCCCAAGAATCCACTATTGACTTCACTCTATACTTGTTTTTCTAGGTTGAGTTTTTGTTGTTGTTTTTGTTGTTACTTTTTAGATAAGTTGAAGGATCTGACCAGAAGGCACAGAGTTCCCATGTATCTCAGCATGCATAGTCTCTTTGGTTAGCAGCACCTGCACCACTCCTGGATTACAATGAACAAATGCTGTGGATGTACCATCATCACCCAGAAAACCTGTAGTTCACACTGCAGTTCAAGTTTGGTGTTGTGTATTCTGTGCTCTGCATAAATCACAGAATTGTGCAGAGCGGTTGGACCTCCCTAAAGCCCTCTCTTCTCCAACTAGTTATCCTTCCCGCTTCCCCAGATCTGGCAACAACTAATTTTTTTGTTACCACATTTTGCCTTTTCCAGAAGATCGCATGGTTGTAATCTTAAATATATAGCCTTTCCCCCAAAAGATTTATATTTTTTTATTGGAAAGTCAGACTTACAGAGAGAAGAAGAGACAGAAAGATCCATCCACTGATTCACTCCCCAAGTGGCTGCAACAGTTGGTGCTGAAACAATCTGAAGTCAGGAGCGAGCTTTTTCTGGGTCTCCCACACAGGTGCAGGGTCCCAAGGCCTTGGGTCATCTTCTGTTGCTTTTCCAGGCCACAGGCAAGGAGTTGAATTTGAAGTGGAGCAGCCAGGACAGGAACTGGAACCCATATGGGATCCCAGCCCATGCAAGGCAAGGATTATAGCCACTAAGTTACCGTGCTGTATCCAACATGTTGGCTTTTCAGGTGGCTTGACTGTTAGAATAAGCACAGCACTTGAGTTTGATAACAAAGCCTGAAACAGGCGTCAGGAATGTCATGCCTGTGTGGAGTTTTATAGATCTAAAGCTGACCAGTTCAGGTGAGCAATCACCAGGTGCAATAGGTGGACATTACATACTGGTTGGCATGGGTTTAATAGCTGCAAAAAACATTTGGGGGAGAATTATGGACACTGGACTATGGGTTTGGGTTATAAATGACATTAGCCCTCATTAAGATTATTATTATGGGTCATCAAAGAGAATAGGAGTAATTTTCCTTATGGACACTGTCTTTTTCTTTTTTAGTTGCATGCTGAAGTATGTAAGGCTGGAACAACATGTGTATTATTCATATTTAAATATTTTATCATAAAATAAAATGCATGTAAGTGAATAAAATCTGTAAGAATTTATAATAAATAGATTATGCATCTGAAAGGTAGAGAGAAAGGGAAAGTCAGAGAGAGTGAAAAATAGAGAGAAAGAGATCTTTCCTATCTCCTGGTTCACTTCCAAGATGTCTGCAATAGTCAGGGCAGGGCCAGACTGAAGGAGCTGGGAACTCACCTGGGACTCCCACATGGGTGGCAGGGACCAAGGGTTTCAGTCATTATTTGTTGTCCCCTACGATATCCATTGACAGGATGCTGGAGTCTGAAGCAGAGCCATAACTCTAACCCAGGCTCTTCCACATGGGAAATGGGCTCCCCAAGGGGCGTCTTAACTACTGCTCCAAATGCCCACCCCTAGGAAGTGTTTCTCACATGTGGTCTTTATTGGTTATTTCATCCCAGAGGATAGCTTTAGTTGAGTCCATTGGTAAAGAGACAGATCTTGGGCTGGCCTTGGTATCCCATATAGGAGTGCTGGTTCAAGTCCCAGTTGCTCTGCTTCTGATCTAGCTCCCTGGTAATGCACCTGGGAATGCTGCCAAAGAAAACTCAAGTACTTGGGGCCCTGACACCCACACAGAGTCCCAGATGAAGTTTCTGGTTCTTGGCTTTAGCCTGGCCCCACCCAGCTGGTTATGACAAATAGGGGAATGAACCAATGGATGGAAGATCTCTCTCTCTCTCTCTCACTCTGCCTTTAAAATAAGTGTGTGTGTGTGAGACAGAGATTTTGAGTAGGAAAAGTACATAGACAATGGATGATGCTTTTTCGTGTTCAAATGGTATGATCCTTGCCAGTCTGTGCCTTGGTTTCCTCTGGTGTGTGATAGCTGTAACATTAGTAAACATGTCATGTAGGATAATTGTGAGGACAAATGAGCTTCTTTACATAAGAGCATTAAAACAGTCCCTGGCACATAGCGTTGAAGCAGTGTTGGCTGTTACTGTTGTCACTGTTTTTGTTGTTGACGTATGTGCTCCTGCAGGTGTTTGGGTTGCTGTGGACAGATGGCATCAGGTTTTCTGCTGGTACTAGTAGGCACATATTCTTTGGAAGCCATTTTGAGTCCTTCTTTCTATTATATTAAGTAGCAACCAACTCCAGTTTTAGGGGCTGATGAACAGAGGTCTAGCCTAGAAATACTTTCTATTACTGCTTGTTGTGGCGGCTTTTAGATTATTCTTTCATTAAAAATCCAAAAAAATTTCAGCAAAATTAAATAACAGTTAATTGAAGCATTTCAGGTCTAGAATCTCCCAACAGTAGGATTTTACTTTTATTTTTATGAATACTGGGTTAGTAGCATTTAAAAAATTAACAAACACAGTGGAAAACCTTTGTCTCTTTAAACAAATCTAACACATAATGATTGAGGACCACTGTTCAGTTTTGTCACTAGCATACCAGAAAGGAAGCAAATAGGATTTCTTTTTTGTTTTTAAGATTTATTTTATTTTTATTGGAAAGGTGGATATACAGAGAGGAGAGACAGAGAGGAGAGACAGAGAGGAAGATCTTCTGTCCAATGATTCACTCCCCAGGCGGGCGGTTGCAACGGCTGGAGTTGAGCCAATCCGAAGCCAGGAGACTCTTCCGGGTCTCCCACACAGGTGCAGGGTTCCAAAGCTTTGGGCCATCCTTGACTGCTTTCCCAGGCCACAGGCAGGGAGCTGGATGGGAAGTGGGGCTGCTGGGATTAGAACTGGCGTCCATATGGGATCCCGGGCGTGCAAGGCGAGGACCTTAACCACTGCGCCATGCCGCCGGGCCCAAGAAAGTATTTCATAACTATGTCTCCAGTTTTCAGGTGGAAAAATATTTTACTTCATTTAGTGTCACAAATGCCCCCCCCCCCTTTTTTTTAGTGCTCTTTGCCATTTTTAATTTTGGATCTTAGCACTTAGCACTATTCTTTTCCTGTTTCTGTCTTACTGCTGTTAAACACCAGGAACATTGGGTCTTTGGAAGCTGGAAGGACTTGCTGTTCTATTATAATAACCCATGTTGTTGCAGATCAATCCTAGAGTTAACAGAAACCTTCAAGACCAAATGTATCAGAGAAAAACTATTTAGGTTAAAGTTTACCATTATGAATAATTCTGAGAATTGGTTCATTTTGTGAGGTCTATAGTATCCAAGCAGCTATAGATACTAGAATGTTGTTTTGTTGCTTCTATGTTATAATTTCATAAAGATAAAACATTATTTAAAATATATGGGTTTTTTTTTTAGATTTTATTTTTGATGATGTTTACATTAGTTGATTAGGATGAGAAGGGTTGAGGGTTAGGGGAAAGCAGATGAGGCCATTGTTGCCACATTTTCTTTTTACTGTATCTGGGGAAAGGGTGAGATATGGGGAGAAGCTGCATCCAGCTTCCCAACTGCCTCAGTATCCAGGGGTGGAGAATGGCCAACCGACGCCATCCCTGGGTCTCTAGTGTGGAGCACGCTCTAAGGGTCTGCTCAAGTGGTTTAGATAGTTTGATCGTTCTGAAACACTGTTGATGTTGCCGATCCAAAGAAGAAGAAATCTGTCCAAGGTCTTTTGTTTAACATAGTCCACTTTAGAGTCTCCATTCGTCCAGATATTTGCTGTCAATGCTTGTCTGGGGTAGTTGAGCAATTTGGTTTGCCCTCTTTCCTCTTCTGTGGTACCAGATGTCCTCTGCAGGCCCCAGTGGGCTACCATATCCTCCATGTGCATCTGGGTATGCCGGTCACTACTCTGTCTAAGCTAAGCCACCGAGGAGGCTAAGCTCTGACATGCATTCCATGGTCAGACCACAGATCCTGCATTTCTCCCTATGTTTGGAGTTCTGAGTTCATCAATTCACTTGGAGAGATCCCAACAAAAACCTCTTCTGAGGTGATCCCAGACCTGATTCTTGTTTGTGCTTGCCAGGGGTCTGGCTCTGTTCGTCAGTTCCAGCTCATGCTGGTGAGTGCTGTAGCCTAGTCCAACCCAGCCAGCTCTCAGTCCTGGCCCTAATGTAGTAATGTAGCTGGTGTTGTGGCCTGATGCACCCTGTTCTGCACTCCATCCTGGTTCTCAAACCTGCCAATGTGTGCTATGTGTCCCAGGCTGGTTTGCCCACATTCTTGACCCACACATATGCCAATGGGTACCATAATCTGGCCTGGTCTGGGCTGCTCCCAACCTTGGTTCTTGTGCTCACCTGCAGGGAATGTGTCCTGACCCCACGGTCCTGAAGCTCCTCTAGCGGGTCTCTTCCCAGTGGCAGATCTTGTGCACAGCTGTGGGTGCTTGACCCAGACTGACTTAGTACATCTTCTGTCCTGGCAGGAACAGTGTCCTTGCCTAATCAACCTATATCTGTTTTGGCTCTTACTATTGGGTACTTCAGCCTAGCCACACTTTGTCCATGCACAGACAGAACTCTTGCATGATTCCGAGGAGACCCTCCCCTGGCTTTCAGGAGCACCACCGGGTGTTGCAGTGTAGCCCAGGCTGGCTCACCCAGACCCAGTCCACATCTGAGTGGTGAAGGACACTGCCCAAATTGATGTCCCCATTCTACTCTTGCACTCACCAGTGGGAACCACAACCCAACCAGGGTGTCCCTTTAGCTCCCCAACTATGCCTTTACCCAGCCACAGGTCTTGTGCTTGCCAGTGGTTGCTCTGACCCAGCTTGGCATAGCTTGTCCCCTCTCTTGGCCTTTGCCATTGGGTGCTACAATATGATCTATCCTGGCCTGCCCTCCATTCCCAACTCACATTGGCCGGTGTTGCAGCCTAGCCTTGCCCAGTCTGCTCCCGTCTCTGGCTCATGCAAACTGGTAGGTGTGATAGGTTAGCCTGGCATGACCCGCACTCCAGGCTGGCTCCTGCATGTGCCAGTGGGCTAATGTTTGCCCAATCCTGTCCAGTCCACCCCACTCCAGAACCAACTCACACACTTGTCAATGGGTGGAGCTACTTTGCCTGCCCTGACCAACACCCAGACCTGAACCACATGCTAACCAGTGGGAGCTACAGCCCACCAGTAATTTCCCAAGTTTCCCCACTAGGCCTACTCTCAAACACAGATCTCACATGTGCCAGTGGGTGCTAGGCCCTTACCTGGCGTAGACTGCCCCTTGTGTCTTCACCTTTGTGTGAGCTGGTGGACATTGTGGCCTGACCCACCTCACATCCTATTCTTAGGTGCACCTGTGGGTATTACAACCTGGATCAGCTCAGCCTGTTCCCAACCACAGTACCCATGAGTGTTGGAGGGTTCTATAGTCCTGCCTAGCTCAGACCATCACTGCCACCAGCTCCTAAGCTAACCAGCAGAAATTACAGCACCACAGGGGTGGGATCACAAATCTCTAGAATCTTTCTGAGACCTGGTTCTCTCACCTGCTGGTCAGTGTCATGGCCTAGCCCAACATTACCTGTCCCCTGTTCTGACTCTCACTTGTAGGTAACGTGATCTAGCCCTGCCAGGCCCCTAGCCTTAGCTTTAGTGTATACCAGTGAGTGGTGGTCACCTGTGAACCATGCTAACTAGCCCAGCTCTTGTCTCCCACATTGACTGGTACATTGGTCTGACCATAGGTTCTCCAGCTGCTCCCCTCCAAGTCAGCCAGTCTCAGCCGCTCCTACAAGTGCAGTGGCCGTGTCGTTGGGAGTCCCTCAGAAGTGCCTCACTTCTCACTTGCAACACACTCCTTCAGCAGTCCTCCCTCCCTCACATCTCCCTACTCCATTCCCTGATCAGTTCACAGTCCCTGTGCCCAGGAGCACGTGGGTTCCCCAGCCCAGCCTTCCGAAGTCCAGTCTTCTGGTGGTGTGGTGTGCTGGCTTGGAGCTCTGCCTGCCCCACTAGGGTCCCAAGCTTCTGGCATGTGTGCTGGCCTGTGACCTTACCCCTTTGCACACCCAAGATCCAGGACCATTCCAAGTTCCTTAAGCCTGGTCCACCAGCACACTAGGCCAGTATGCTAACCTGGGCTCTCCCCTTTCCCCCACTCACCTTGCCCAGGACCAAGCACATTGGGAATTCCCTAGGCTCAATCCACCTGCCTGAACATGAGCATTCAGGTCCCCAAATGCCCCTGCTGGTGTTATCGCCTTGGCCTGCTATAATCCATGAGTCGGCTGCCCTGTTCCTAGTACACTGGCACAGGAATGGTAGCAGGGCTGCCCCCAAATATATGCATAAAAAGTTTTAATTTCTTCTAAAATATTTATTCATTTATATTTGATTATGATGTTTGTGTCAAGGATCACTTTTAGCCAACCCTATTGGGAGTTTTGTACCCCTCCTGTATTTTGTTTACTAATTTTTTTCTCTGTATTAGGGAAGTTTTCATTTATTATTTCATTGAATACATCTTTAAACCCAGCTTCTCTTTCTGTGCTTTCTGGAACTCCCTTAACTCTTATATTTGGCCTTTTAATAGTGTCTTGTAATTCTTGAATGCTTTTCTTAGCTGGACTCAGTTCACCTTTCAGCCTTTTGATCATTTCCCCATTATTGCAGAAAATGTCTTCCAGTTCTGAGATTCTTTCTTCTGTGTCACTCAATCTGTTATTTGAGGATTTCCATTAAAATTTGAATTTGCTGCATTGTGTTCTTAATTTCTAATATTTTGGCTTGAATTTGATTCATTGTTCCTATTTCTTGTATAACATATTCCTTAAATTCCTGTATGTGCTTCTCATTTTTGTTAAGAAGTTTTATAACCAGTTTTTTTTCATTAAAAATTTTATTTTGGAGCAATGTGTCATACATCATTATGGGGTACAGTGCAACATTTTAACACAGGTTAATGATGTAAATTATAAAATCATACCAAGAAATTAACTTTCCCATGTTGTTATCTTTACATTGAATTTGGAGCCCACCAGCACCTTTCTTCTTAGTTTTTTACAGAGAACAACATATTGTCATCACCTACTACACTGTAGCTAGAGCTGGTCACCCTCACCAGGTTAGTTTTTATTATTGCCATTATTATTTTATTTTATTACACAGTTCCATAGGCTCTGGGATTTCCCTTAACCCCAGCCTAAACCCCCCCCCATTGATTTCCTCCATGTTATTACAGTAGTACAGCTCATAAACAGTCATCATTCTGTCATTGTGAGCGTGGACCATGCAGAGAGTCCAGCATCTTACTTTTCCTTTTTTTTTTTAAGATTTATTTATTTTTATTACAAAGTCAGATATACAGAGAGGAGGAGAGAAAGAGAGGAAGATCTTCCATCTTGTTGATTCAATCTCCAATTGGCCACAACAGCTGGAGCTGCACCAATCTGAAGCCAGGAGCCTGGAGCCTCCTCTGGGTCTCCCAAGTGGGTGCAGTGTCCCAAGGCTTTGAGCCATCTTTTATTGCTTTCCCAGGCCACAAGCAAGGAACTGGATGGGAAGTGGGACTGCCAGGACATGAACTGGAACCCATGTGGGATCCTGGTGCGTGCAAGGTGAGGACTTTAGCTGCTAGGCTGCCACGCTGGGCCTCGGAAATACTCTTTGTGTCTCTGTCTCTTCTTTTGCTCTTGGTCATTGTAATTCTGAATAGCAGATTCTTTTCCTGAGAGCTGGCTTCTAAGCTGTGTTGCTCTGAGGTCTGCAGGTCGATTTTACTGATCTCATTTAATATCCAACTCTTTGTAGTCACTGTGCCACTGCCTCCAGCAAGTTTAAGTCCTGGGCTCTTGTGCTAGGCTTCCGCCATGGTCTCTGTAGTCCCAGCTTCTGGCTCACCACTCTGCAGCCCCTGTGATCCCATGCTGTGGCTACACATTGCCTGCACAGCCTTTCTGTTGCTCCCAGTTTGAGCAGTATCTGGGATTAGGGAGGCACCAGCTGTCCTAAGTCACAGTGTTATCAGCGGCGCTGGTCTTGCTGGAACCTACTGGACATCATGTCTGAGGGCTACCCAGACCTATTTTGGGTAAAGCTTGTAGGATGCCAAATCAGTACTAGTTTTCCCTGTGGGACAAGTGCAAATGCATAGAGTTGGAAATGAATTCTCTCCTGGCTTACCGCATGTGCAGTCTGCTGTTGTCCCTCCAGCCCCACAACCTTTTTTTTTCCCTCAGTACACAAAATGGCACTGGATATGGAACTAGTGGAGGACTGGGCCATAAAATTCACTCTATTTGTGCACCTGCTTGCCTGGGCTGTGTCACTCTGTTTCTTTTCATGGTCAGATTAAGCAAATCAGCAGAATGGGTAGTTCTATGTCTGGGTTCACCTCTTGAGTTCCCGATGAACCCCCCTTGCACCTGTCTGCTGGTGCAGCTCTGATTTTTGGTAGTCACTCGGGTATCTGGTCACTGCAACACTGCTTCCTCATGTCTATGTGTTTCTAGGTGTCACTCTGCCATTAGCCTGTCCTCTCTTTCTCGGGATTGTGCCATCACTGTTTCACCCTGGCGAATGCTTCCATGTCTCTTTAAACCTGTCCTCAGCCTATTCTGTCGATTGCTTTATATTTGAAAGACAGATTTTACAGAGAGAAGAGAGAAAAAGATCTTCCATCCACTAGTTCACCCCAAAAATGGATGCAGCAGCCAGAGCTGAGCCAATTCAAAGTGAGGAGCCAGGAGCTTCTTGCAGAGGTCCAGGGACTTCAGCCATCCTCCACTGCTTTCCCAGATTATTAGCAGGGAGCTGGATCAGATATGGAGCAGCCAGGACATGAACTGGCACCCATATGGGGTGATAGTGCTGACAGGTAGCAAATTAGCCTATTGAGCTACCACATTGGCCACTTAATTTCTGTTTTTCAAAAAAGATTCATTCATTTGAAAGCATATTTATTTATTTCATAAATATTTATTTGATAGGGAAAGAGAGAGAAAGAGAGTGGTATCTATCATGGAAGAACCAGACCCCAGTGTGGCTCTTGGCTTCAACCCAAACCCAGCCCTGACTGTTGCAGGCATTTAGGGACAGACTCAGCCCAGGCACTCATGGGGTGCACAGACCCCAAACAATGTCATGCACTGCTGTGCCCAGTGCCCACATCAAAGCAGGCACTTGGACTTCTGGAGAAAACTTTTTGTTGTCCACATCAGCAGGTAATAAGAATAAGGATTAAGTCACAGCTGATGAAAGTCTGAAAGGACATCAGAAATTATCAAGGAAATGGCTTACAGCTAGAGATCACAGCATTTATCATGAAAGAGGAACCTCACGTGAGGGAGTATTTGATCTTGAACCTGGTGTAATTTATCATCATGATAAACTGGGCATTGAAAGATATTATTTGCCTCATCTTTTCATGATCATTTTAGTTCCTCTTTTGTGCATGTGATATAGGGTGGCTATAGTTATGCATGTCAGAAGCACAGGTTGAACATTTTTTGCTGAGTAGAGGAGCTCAGTTGAAACACTCGCGGCTGCTAATGTGGGATAGGATGGACTCTTTCAAATAGCTGGTTGACCTAGGACGAAGTGGTGTGGGCGGTGGCCCAGCTTGGGTTCTGCAATTAGATTGTAAAATGTTTATCACTTGACCTTTTATGACTTAGGACATTGCATTTTATAAATTCAAGTAAGAGTTTTCATTTCAACTGTCAGGAAAAATCCACTCCAGTCCCAACCTTTAGGAAAAGCAGAATTAAGTCTATGTCTCTGTCAGCCAGTCATTTGTTATTATTATTATTATTTAAATATATCCATTATTTAGCGTGTTAGTTTCTTCTGTAGGCATAGGGGTTCTTCCCTCCTCTGCTTCTTGCTACCTACTTGTTTTCCTCTCCCAGAATTTCTCCCTGACTTATCACAGTAACATAGTTCCCTGGTAACAGTTAGAAGTTTAATTTGCTGCTATTTAAATGTATCTTGACATGGTAGATATAGGCAAAAGGAGAAAATCCAGTTTGTTGTACAGCTCTATTTACATGTTTCGTTGGGAGTCCTACTTTTTTTCAGGAGTAGAGATGTATATTGCAATGTTTCTTTACTTCCCTATATGCTATGTAGTCTGTATTTTTGGGAGCATCTGCTTTTTAGAGCTAAAGTTTCCCTTTTTTCAGGAATGTTAGTTAGCTCCCTTGTTTGTCATAGGTTGAGAGTTTATAGCATAATATTTTAAAGGTTTACATTATGCAGGAAATAATATTTAGTGCTTTGTGTTACATTCAAATTTTGCAAAAATACTGACAGGAAGCAGAAAGGGAAATAAGGTATAACTATGGATGAATTGTGCTACAGCACAGAAAGCCTCCTAAATCCCACTGACTTGATGCTGCAACATCACAGTGCATGTCTAATTTGGCTTGTCAGGTTGGACTCCTCATTGAAACCTCTCAGGGACTGTGTAGAACATGACCCCCACAGATACCCACGTCCTGATCCTTCGAACCTGTGGGTGTGTTCCCCTGCGTAGTAATGGGCTGTGTGTGGTGTGATTATGCTAGGGATTTTGAAGTGGGGAGATTATCTTGGATTATTCTCATAGGTCTAATGCAACCACAGATATCTGTATAAGAAAGTCAAGGGTGATAATAGGAGATGTGACCACAAAAGCCAGAGGTCTGTAGGAGGGGAGGAAGGGTCCCCAGATAAGCAATGCTTCTAGAAGCTGCAAAAGCAAGAAATGAATTCTTTTCTGAAGGCTCCAGAAGGAACTAGTCCTGCTGAATCATTGACTGTAAGCCAAATGAGAGATCGATTTTGACTTCCAAAACTAGCATATGAAGGATTTGGGATACCTAATGTCATGAAGGTTGTGATCATTTGTTACAGCAACAATAGGACACTCAGAGACCAAAGTCCCCTTTTGACACACACTTTTGTGATTAAAAATTATTCATTGTTTATCTGAAACTGAAGTTTACCTGGGTATCCTGCATCTTCGTTTAGTAAGTCTGGTGGCTTTCCTAGGGACTGAGCTCATGTTGAAAGCTGGCTTCTATGCTAGACTGTGCAGGGTTGGCTTGGGGGAAAATTAGACTCTGGAATCAGATCTTTATTGATATATTTATTATTAGTTTCAGGTATTGATTGTGATAGGTAATTATGAGATATAAGTTAGTTCAATTAGAGAAATTGTGGGAGTGAAGGCTCAGAAAGATGCCTGTGCATCTGAAACAAGGCCCAGATCCAGCAACTGTTAGAAAAATATTTTTAACTGTTTGGGAACCTAAAGAGGGTAAACTTCAACCTGTTTCTTGAGCACAGTAGTGGGGGACAAAGGTATCTTTCAAACATCACATATTGGGCTGGCAGTGTGTAGCTGCTTGCAGTGCTAACATCCCATACTGCAGTACCACTTGGAGTTCTGGCTGCTCTGCTTCCAATTAAGTTCCCCACTAAGGTGCCTAGGAAGCAGCAGATGATGGCTCAAGTCCTTGGAGCCCTGAAACCCACCCGAGAAATCCTGATGGTGTTTCAGGATACTGACTAAAGTTGGGCCTAACCCTGGCAGTTGTTACGATTTGGGGACTGAGGCAGTGGATAGAATCTCTCTCTCTCTCTCTCTTTCTCTTTCTCTCTCTCTCTCTTTATCTCTCATCCCTGTTACTTTGCCTTTCAGATAAAAAAATAGCACCTGATATCCAAAATGGGTGATGTGTCTAAGCCAGTGATTTTCAACTAGAGGCAACTGTGTCTCTCAGGAAAGTTTTGGCAACACTTGGAAACATTTTTGATTGTCACAAGTAGAGGAAGGTGCTTTTGGCATCTCCTGGGTGGAGGCCAGCTGGCATTAGAAAATGTACAAGGCATTCCTCAAAAGAATGAATTATTTAATCCTAAAGGTCATTAGTGCCACTGTTGAGAAACCCTGGAGTAAACGCATCTGGAAAGTCAGCAGTTGGCATGCCAATGTATAAAGCTGACACAGAATGTGCCACTCTGGGAAAGAAATCGGATAATAAGGTAGAAATCCTATGAGGACAGATTCCAAAGTGAAATGGAAACAACTGGCCTCCCATTTGTCATCCTTTTTCTGGGACTTAGCCACATATGCAGATAACAATCATTCCTATGTGGAGTGTGCATAGCGTTGCCATCCCTGTGTATATTAGTCTACTTTGTGTTGCTATAACAAAATACCTGAGGCCAAATAGTTTATAAATAAAAGAGGTTGATTTAGCTTACAGTTTTGGAGCTGGAAGAGCAAGTTCTAGCAGCCCCATCTGGCCTCTGGGGAGAGTTTCCTTGGCTACGCCATGGGGAAATGGAAAGGGAATGAACCACGGGCAGAAGGGTCAAGTGCTTTATAATATTCCAGTTTCAGGAGAACTAATCAGGGTCATGGGGAAAATACCTTAATTCCTCCAAGGGCAGGATTCCAGTTAACTAATCACCTTCCGCTAAACCCCACTTAAAAGTGCTACCATGCAGGCTAAGCCATCAGTTGGGATGTCTTCCTGGGTTGCAACCCAGCTTTTCCATTTCCAATCCAGTTTGCTGTTAATGTTCTGGGTGGCAGCAGATGATGGCCTGGTTATTTTGAAGACACAAATGAAGTTATTGACTCCTGACTTTGACCTGGCTCTGGTTTGGTTGTTGCAGCCATTTGGGGAATGAATCAGCAGATGGAAGATCTCTCTCCTTCCCTCCCTTCTTTCTCCTCTCTCTCTCTCTCTCTCTCCCTCTGCCACTCTGCCTTTAAAACAATTTAATAAAATACTTTTTAAAAAGTTCCACCACCTCTCACATCATTACATTGGGGAGCAAGCTCCTAGCACATGCAAGTTTAGGTGGCACACAAGGATCTTAGCAATAGCTTGGTACATTTTTAATCACTATTTCTATATGTTGTAGCCAAACCATTGTCTCTTCAGTGTGATTCATTTCATCATAAATCAGGAAGTGGATATATGGGTGGCAGTATGATTCAAGTTCACGGAGTTCATTTTGGGAAGTTGTACGCTAACCCAGACCAAGGAGATAAAGAGACATGGATGATAACCAAAGGAATTCTCAGTTCTTGGCAGAGACCACCAAGTCTATTTATCAGAATTGTGTCAGTTCCGAAGGACAGAAAAGCAATTGACTTAAAAGCAAAAGAGGATTGTTGGCTTGCATAATTTGAGATTGTTCCTGGGGTAGCTCATAGACTTGGAGGAGAAGGAACAGGGTCACAGAGCCTGTTTGTGCTACAGGGCACCTCCATGGTTCTGACTCTCTCCATCCATTTCTCATTTCTGGCTTCAATTTGAGACCAGTTTTCTCCACATGGCTGTGGTAGGGAAGATGGCTAGTGGCAGCCTAAGTGTCACATCCTCTCAGCATTAAACTTGTCTTTCTCATTATCCATATGTCCGAGCCAGGAAAGGTCTTTGCACCAGGCCATGTGCCTGGGGAGAAGAGCATCAGAGCTGGCCAGGCCTGTGTTATGGGCTTTGCCATGTCGTCAGTAGTGAGTTTGTGCTTGTAAATAGTATAGGGGAAATGAAGAATCCCTTCCCTAGGACCACAGCAGCAGAGTGTTCTGTGGTACTGATGGGTATTGGATATTGCAGTAAGCACTTGCCTCATTGGAGGCAGCTAGACTTGTGAGGGCTTTTATCCCAGGTGTTCCAGACTCACCTTGGAGACAGCACTCTAAGCTGTTTGGCTAAGGACGCAACCCTTTTCCGGTAGGGAAATTGTCCTGTGCTTATGAGCCTTTTGTATCAGAAAATCATGGAACTAGAGTCACCTGGCAGGAAGTCAATGCAGTATATTGATTGATCAGTATCTTCTCATTACTGATGCATGCGGGTACTGCACAGCACCGTCTCTTTGCAGACCCTCTCTGGCTGGTGGCTTCCCACAGGCATCTGAGTGCTGTGAGAAGTCCAGCCCAGTGTCTGGAACCCATAGAATTCTGTCCCAGGTCTACCATTTCCTGGCTGGGAAACCACTGGACCTGCAAAGCTCCACTTTCCTTATCTCCAGAATGGGTCAATAATCCCCATCTCTCAGGAGTTGTTTTTTTTTTAAGATTTATTTTTATTTTTTTTATTGGAAAGGCGGATATACAGAGAGGAGGAGAGACAGAGAGGAAGATCTTCCATCCATTGATTCACTCCCCAAGTGAGCGCAACGGCCAATGCTATGCCGATCCGAAGCCAGGAGCCTCTTCCGGGTCTCCCACATGGGTGCAGAGTCCCAAAGCTTTGGGCCGTCCTCGACTGCTTTCCTGGGCCACAGGCAGGGAGCTGGAAGAGAAGCTGGGCTGCCGGGATAGAACCGGTGCCCATATGGGATCCCGGGTATGCAAGGTGAGGACCTTAACCACTGCGCCACCGCGCTGGGCCCTCTCAGGAGTTTTGAGAGTAGTAAATGAGATCACCTAGGAACAGTGTCTGCATACAGTTGGTGCTCCAACATACCTTCTTCCTCTTGCTCACCTCCTTGAAGATGCTTTGCCTGCTTTTTAGCAAAAATTAAAGGTGTGGATTACTTTAAAAGTTCAGCAAAATATAACTCCACTTGCAAGAACATCTTTGTACATTGTAAATATTTAAGTAAATGTAAGTTTAAAATGTAACTCCCAACACATAGTAATTTGGTAAATAAACTAAGGGATTGGTCATTTGATTTTTATGTTGCCAAACAAAATAACTTTAGCTGTGAGAGGGGACTCAATATTGAATATATTAAAAAAAACTTCCATTCACTGTACCCCTGCCTTCCAGAGGTCAAATGCTGTTTTCATGTTAAATTATTGAAATAAGCATACATTTCCCTTTTTGGTGGATGCACTGTCCATGGGGTGTAACACCTAATGAGTGCTAACTTGAAGGCCTTCCTGACAGCACAGTATCCCAGACTGCCAAGAACAATGAGCCTGGGACCTCAATAGAGCAGTGCTGTCTGAATCAATATCATGGGAAAGACACTCTGAAACTGATTATTCACTGATATACTCCCATGAATTTCTTAGTCATGATTATTTCTCTCAGCACAAGCCAGTATGGAGATTTATACTTCAGAATATGTGGATAACATTTCCTAGCAGCCTGAAAACTTAAACTTTCTATTGGTCTTGCCCTGAATTTAGCATATCTAAAGGAAGAATCACCAACCCCATTTGATAGAGCTTATGTGTAAGGTGAAGGCATAAGAATTCTTAATTTTCAATTGCAACTGAGTGAATCTTTAGAGCATTGGTTGGCATATTGCAAAATGAAACATACAACACAGCTCAACAAGTTTTATTTACCTAGAGAAGGCTTAGTTTTTATTGTTTCAGTCCACTGAGAGCTCAAAAAGAACAAATATAGGTAGAGGAAAAAGCAAATTGTCTTTCTCTTTTGGAGCTGGGGCGCCTTTCTTCTGCCCTGGGATGTTAGAGCTCCAGGCTCTGCCAGCTTTGGACTCAGGGTCCGTACCAGCGCCCCTTCTTTGCACAGTCATAACACCCACCAGGCACCATCCAAAGCACTGACCTGGCATCCCAGGCTCCCCAGCTTGCAGACATTGTGGTGTAGGACTTCTCAGCTGCCATGGTTACATGATCGATTTCCCTTGAAAATCCCCTGTTTATCTGTGCATCTGTTGCCTGCCTGCCTGCCTGCCTATCTTTCTGTTATCCTGATCTACTGTCAAACTGGGGAACCCTAACACAGAAAGCAAACCTTAGTGGATAGCTTGTGGTCCCATTATTTGTTTCAAAGTTTGGGGAAATACTTTCTGTGTATTTTGGAGATATGTTAAGGAATTTTCCATGAAAGCTTTCTAAGTTGTCACCAGAATGATTCCTAGGAAGGGTCTTAGATAAGACATCTATAACCATAACTCAAACTAGAATCAAAGTAAAAGAAGAAAGCACAACACATGGGGAAAGATAATCACACGTAGAAGCCTTGGGACTCATGGCGATGGTGGTCCTATGCTTCTTGTCTCATGTTGAGGCCCCATGTGAAGCTCCCTACACCCTGCAAGATTGACTGGGAGGTCATAAGAGGAGGCCCCCCTCCTTCCTGTACCCCCTCACTCCCCAGGCCAACTCTGGGCACACTAAGTCTCTTTATTTCTTCTCTCTTCTGCCTCCAGGAGGTGCTTAATGCCACATTTTTTCCTGTCCTTTTTTAAAAAAGGCTTACTTGAAAGGCAGGAGACCAGAGAGAGAGATCTTCCAAGCACAGCTGGTTCATTCTACGAATGACCACAACACTCAGGGCTGGGTCAGGTCAGAACAGGATGAAGCCTGGAGGCAGGAAATCAAAGCAGGCTTCCCGTGTGTGTGTGTGTGTGGGGGGGGGGGTGGCAGGGACCCAGACTCAGAGCTGTCATCTGCTGCCTCCCACAGGGAGCATCCGCAAGAAGTGGCGTTGCAATCGCAGGAACAATGACTTGAAGCAGGCATTCTGAAGTGGCAAGTGGGGCACCCAAGGGCATCTTGACCACTGCTCTCAACAGCCAGCACTGTACTGGTTTCTATAGGAGGTTTATGTTGTTGCATAGCTCAGTAGCATAAGACAACACTGATTTCTTAGTCCACAGCTTTGTGGGTCAGAGATCCAGCATGGCTTGGCTATGGCCTCCACTCTGGCCATAAGGTCTCAGCTGAGACAACAGTGATTATTCCTTTGTGCAATCATCTTTGCTCTTTACAGTTGCAGGCCTGTGGTCCTTGTTTTCTTGCTGTCCATCAGGACGCACTGCCTGTGTCCCTCACCACCCTTTCATGTGCTGTACAACAGCAGCAGTGCATGGGTGCTTTCCTGTGCTGCTATCAAGCAGAGAAGACTCTCCTCTCTCTAAAACTTCATATGGTTGGCTTAGGCTCATCTGGATGGTTCCTTGATGTTAAGATCAGCTGGATATCCTCTTTTCATAGGAGCAAAATCATGGTCACAGCGCTGAGCTGATGGGCTGTGTGTGAGGGTATGTGTGTGGCTGAGGGTGTGTGTGTGGCTGAGGGTGTGTGTGTGTGGGTGAGGGTGTGTGTATGTATGAGGATGTGTGTGTGTATTGGGGGTGGGCTGGGATGATCTTGGTGATTTCTTGGAATTCTGCAGGTCACAGGTGTTTGCCCTTTCTCACATGAGAACAAGCTGACATCTCACCAAGCAGTGAAGATTCCTTAGCTGTACCACAGATATCTGGGTCAATTTCATCCCACATGGGGCCTAGGAATCTGCACTTTATGCTGACTTCCTGGATGAGTGTGATTAACTGCCTCTAGGGGCTAGCCTTTCACTAGCCTGGGTCAGAACACAGTCTCGTGCTCATGCGGTGGGGTGTGCAGCCCACGCAAGCCTCAGGGAGACCTGTGCACAGATGTCCGCAGCCTCTGCGAGGGTTGACCTCTGACCACTCGCAGCTGAGTCCCTCTTCAGGAAAGAAACTGCTTTGCCCAAGGTCACATCCTCTCCAGCAGGAGCAGCCCATGTCCGCACAGGCACATGCAAAGACCTGCCTCTTCCCAGGCCTTCTGAAGGGCCAGCTGATCACCCACTGAGCACACATGCAGCCCCTCCCAAGTGCAGTTGAGCTTCTCTCTCTCTCTCTCTCACTCTCTCTCTGTCCCACTTTGCCACCCTCCCTGTTGCTCAAGTGTTCCTGAGAGTTCTCAAGAAGCATCTCTAGCTCAGGTCATTCTCAGAGTTCATGTCCAGAAATTCTCCCCAGAAGACACACATGCACTTTGCACTCTGTCTTTGCAACTCCATCTCATATTATAGCCCAAACCTGCTCATTACTTGTCTACCAGCTCTGCTGCCTCATCCCATTTTGCTGACCTGGTCCCCTGTGGGAGCCTCCTAAATGCTGTCGCTGCTGTGACTTTCCTCCGAGCCGGACCCCCAGCATCACATCTCATTCTCTGCAGCAGCAGTGGGAATGTTGGCAGCCCCCTTACTTTATATCCTGTTCCCTTCCTCCATGAGTTGGAGCTGGAGGAGGGCAGGGTCACTGCTATGTCTACATCATAGAATCAACACAACAGATACGTGAGGAGCAGCTTATTAGATTAAGGCCTCCAACCCCCATATATTCAGGAAAGCACTGTAAAATTGGAATGCATAAGCAGACTACAACTGGACAATGGGCATCGAGGTTTGACCTAATAATGATTAGCCTGTCCTTGCCCCATATCAGAGTGCCTCGGTTCAGCTCCTGGCTCTGGTTCCAGATTCCATCTTGCTGCTACTGCTGACTGGCGAGGCTGCAGAGTTAGCTCAAGCAGTTGGGTCTGTGCCATGCACATGTGATACCTAGACTGAGTTCCTGGCTTCTGGCTTCTGCCCCAGGCATGGCTGATATTAGAGGTGATAACCAAAGATGAAAGCACACACACACACACACACACACACACACACACACACACACACACTCTTTCATTATCTCTGTCTCTCTCAAGTAAATAAGCAAAAATATTATAACTGGAAAAGTACCTTGTGCTTTGACACAGGAGTTCAGGGATAGGAATTTCAGAAAGTTGCTCTCATAGCAAGATTTTCTTCCGAATGTTTCCTCAACATCTAGGATTTGAGATGCGTCTTATCAAATACCAGGGGAAGGGAGCAGCTTTAGTCTCTGACTCACTTTGGATCCTTAAATGCAACAGTCATAGCTGGTCTTTTATGTAATAGTTGTATTGCAAGCTATATGAGACAGAATGTTAATAGCTAAAGGGGAAATTTGATTCTCCCAATGACTAACAAAATTACTGGTACATTTCCTGGGTGAGGAGGGGAATAATTTCTTGATATGTGTAATTGAGAACTTTTAAGTAAACATATGATTCGCCTTCGGACTAACTGTAAGCTTTAATGGAGGCGTACAGGGTTTATTTTAAGTGGAGGCTATTTATACACACTTGCCTCATTTTTACTGATGGTTTCCGTTTTGGAAGCCGGTGCCTTGGCTGTAGTGATTGGGGAGGAATGGGGTCCACACTGCCTGAGCTAGTCATTCCTGCTGTGGCTCAGCAAAAGACAGCTTCCTGACACAAGTACAATTTTGGAATGACTATTATTAACAAAGGACAAAAAAAACCTGTTCTCTGGGTAGTCTGAGTGATTCAGACACCAAGTAGCTCACATGATTTAGAAGTAGTAATTTTCCAGTCCTGGCTTCCTGGAGTAAAAGAAATACTTGAAAATGTACACATACATATTTTGATCATGTATGCCAAAGAGTGTATAACATCATGGTCAATTTTAAGGCAAACATTTGAAATCCTTAAAAAAAATGCCTGCTGTTTGGCCAGGAAGAGCTTATCTGACGTGAAGAATAAGCTCCTACTGTATGCATTTGCAGGCCAAGAACTTCCAGGCCAGCCAGAGTGTTACTGAGTGTCACGAATCTCATTCTTTCTGCAGGTGTTCCAACACCAGATTGAGAGTCATTAAAACTTGTGAGAACCAATAGGCAAGCAAGAAATCGAAAAAATATTTTCAGAGAATTGCCTGTATGGGCTTTGGCAACAAGCATCTGAGCTACATATAGTCTCATAATTCCAAAGAATAATTCATCCCAGGGCAGTATAGAATGTTCCAGAATATTTTTAAACAGAGAACCAGCCAATTCTTTTTTTTTCTGAAAGTAGCCTTAATTGATGGCCAGTCTTGAAGTGACTAACACAGAAAACTGTAAAAACTGCATTTCCTGGGCCCAGCACAATAGTGTAGTGGTTAAAGTCCTCGCCTTGCACGTGTCAGGATCCCATATGGTTGTCAGTTCTAATCCTGGTGGCCCTGCTTCCCATCCAGCTCCCTGATTGTGGCCTGGGAAAGCAGTCGAGGATGGCCCAAAGCCTTGGGACCCTGCACCCACGTGGGAGACCCAGAAGAGCTCCTGGCTCCTGGCTTCGGATTGGCACAGCACTGGCTGTTGCGGCCACTTTGGGGAGTGAACCATGGGACAGAAGATCGTCCTCCCTGTCTCTCCTCCTTGCTGTATATCTGCCTTTCCAATAAAAAAAATAAATCTTTAAAAAAAATTCATTTCTTCCGAAGAACTGTAAGACACTACATAAGCACATAGGTGTCCTCTGACTCAGAAATTCCACTGCTGAGCATATATCCTGGGTACTTACCAGAATAGCCTGTGAGACAAGTGTCCCCAGTGGGTCATGGAAGCCTGTGTGTCAGGGAGTTGGAGCCCTGGCCATCACTAGGACAGAGAATGGGTGATATATTACAGAGGACTTTGTAGCAAGAAGCAAGGAATTAGACATAGCTGTCAACAGCTGAAATGGTTTTTAAAACAGGGTACTTCATTTTAGAAAAAGCAAAAAATAGAACATATATAACACAACACTGAGGATTCTGTTTGACCTAGTGGGTTAGTGAGCCCATGTCCCTCATCAGTACCTGGGTTGGATTCAGGGCTGTGACCCTAGTTTCCTGCTAACAAGGTTCTGGGATGCAGAAGTGATGGCTCGAATCACTGGGTCCCTGTCACCCTTGTTGGGAAACCTGGATTGAATTTTAACCACTCAACTTTGGTTCTAGCCTTGACCCGCTGTTATGCGGAGTGAATCAGTGAATGGGGGCATTGTGGGTCTGTCTGTACACATCTCTCTCTCTCTAATTTAAATAAGTAAATAGACAAAATCTCACCTCCTCACCACAGTATCATCTAAATGAAAAATACATCACGCAGATCAAGATAAACCTTTTTAAAGGCACATGTGAATACAAACGGACGTTGCATTGCAAGAGGTGCTGAGTAGGGACAATGGCAATGGACTATGGGACAAAGGGGATGACTAAAGGAAGGGATCGCTTGGTTTCTACGTTCCTGTGCTCCATTTGCCTTTGTGGGTCCTTTCGTCTATTAAAAAACATAAAGAGATAATTGTTTCCCAGTTTTGTTAGCATCAAGGTAAAGGTATTGATAAACAATTGGTTTGTTAAATGTATTTGACCTTAAATCACATTTTTATTGCTGATATGAAAGAAACCAAAAGTTTCTTAGGGCTTACTGCTCCAGATGGGTTAATTTATTCTGTGGAAATGTGAATGACATTGGGATCTCTACGGCATTATCAGAAGTCTGACTCTTATCTCCCAGTGCTGATGTCATTTGGCAGCAAGGACCAGTACCTCCCCCTCCTCCTCTGTGGACACAGGAGAAAAAAGGAAAAATGAAAAAAAATAAAAAGACTGAAACTTGTGTTCCACCTTTATCCATTACCTGACCTTCCCCACCTAATCAAAGGCTTATATAGACATGCATCATTCTAAACTATGTAAATAATATTAAAAATAAAATTTGAAAAGAAATGAGTGACAATGTTAGAGGAGGACCTTGCACAAACCACTGGTAAGTAACTGCCATGAACGGAAGCGGATGAGTCTCTTTCCCCTGAATTATGTTTGTATATTTTAAGATGTATTGATTTATTTGAAAAGCCACTAATTCACTCCTTGTGTGCCCACAACAGCCCAAACTGGGCCAAGTCAAAGCCAAGAGCCAGGGACTCCATCCAGTTCTCCCATGCCATGGCAGAAATCCAGGTACTTGAGCCATCACCGGTTGTCTTCGTGGGTGTTCGTTAGAAGGTAGGTGGTATCAGGGGCACTATGGTATGGGCTGTGGGAGTCCCAGGTGACAGCTTAACTACTGTGCCATAACACCTGCCTTGAGAACTTTGATATGCGTCATCAAAACAGTGTTACACGGAGGAACGTTTCTCTGTGTGGCAGAACGTTTTCTCTGTGTGCAGAATAGTTTCAGGGATGACCAGACCCTCCTTTCTACTAATGAACTCTTGATGAAAAGAGCAGGGGCTATCTGGTTAAGTGTAGAATGATTCAACCTGGATTGGCAATATTCCCTACATTTGTGCTTGAGGTTGAGTGACCCAGCCCTTGGGAAATGTACTAGTATTGTTTCCCTTCTGATTCCGGAAGATTTACTTTTTTAAATCAGAGATTTAAATCTGAGGATGCAGCCTGAAAGAGCAAGTGATGACTCAAGTGTATGGGTCCCTGCCACCCTCAGAGGAGACTTAGATTGGATCCTGGGCTTCCAGTTTGACCTTGGCCCAGCCATAGCTGGCGTGGGCATTTGGGAAGAGAACCAGAGGATGGAAGAGCTCTGCCTGTCTCTCTGTCTTCTAAAAGAAACAACAAACCAAAAAGAAGTAAGTTGCTAAAGTAAGATTTTCTCTCTGCATTTGCAAAATGGGACAACTTTATATTTTGCCAGCCAACTTTATTTGAAGCTCTAAAAAGACAGTCATCTTTCCCAAATGCATATACCTAGATACCGTATGTTACTGAGACAGAAAAACCAATCAAGTGGGATTGTGCAGTGTTTGGATCATTGACCTTTGGTCATAATTCTCCTTTCAGGTCTCTTAATGACTCATAAATGACATGATCCCACAGCAGAGTGGAAGAGGGGAAATTATACCTGGTAATAGCTAGTCATTACAATTAGAAAGTTCCTTCTGCACAAATTCCTGCTTCAAAGTACAAGAGTCATGTGCAATATTCAGGATGGAGCCATCTGTGGATGAGCAGCAGGGGTAGATAAATCCAATCCCAAAGTAAATGCTTCTAGGACATCAGGCCAAGGAGGATTCACTGCCCGATGCCAGGCCTGGTGTGGTACAGGGTTTAGGAGGAACAAACACACTATAGTAGTTAGGTAATCCCAGGGAGTCACCTGGTCTCCTGGAATTCAGTTTCGACAACTGCAAAAGATGCAGCTGGAACAGATACTCTCCAGATTCCTGTCTAGTGTTCAATTGTTCTTTATTAAAAATTTATTGATTTTATTTACTCAAAAGGCAGAGTGACAGAGAAAAGGGGAGACAGAGATATTTTGTCTCATAGTTCTCTTACAAAATGGCCACCAGTAGCCAAAGTTGGGCCAGTCCAAAGCCAGGAGCCTGAAATTATATCTGGGTGTCCCATAGGGATGGCAAGAGTCCAAGTACCTGGGCATCTTATTCTGCTTTCCGAGGCACATTAGTAGGGCTTGGATTGTAAGTGGAGCCGTTTGGACTTGAATTGGCATTCATATGGGATGCCAGAGCCACAGAGTGGCAGTTTAACCTGCTCGGCTCAAATGCTGGGCCCTAATTTTTTTTCCCCAACTGATACATGTGCTATTCAGCGCTGAGAAACAAAGAAACCAAAGAAAACCCATGACAGGAGTTTTGCTCCTTGGTGCCCATCAGGGCTGGTAGTTCGAATTCTGAACTTCCCCAATGGGCCCCAAGTTATGGCATATTTCACAAGTTCCCAAGTAATTCTGATATGCTCTGAAATTTGAGAACTAGTTGTTCTTCTTAAGTCACCAGAAATGATGACCAGTTATTGGAAGGTGATAAAAAGACAAGCAACATTGATTGGCTAGGAGCCCACTGTTGTTGATTGAGGGGTCCCTGCCATCTTGTGAGAGGGCAGATCGTCCTTACTCAGGCCACTGATTCAAAGACTCATTTTTCTGGAGACCATACACACCCACAAGTAGGGTTCTGCTTATTCCCTGGATCCCTTCATGCAGCCAGACTAACACTTGACCTTAACCATCACCCCTTTCCTTTTACCTTGTAGAGTCATATCAAGTCTCTGTAGGAGACCAGTATTGTGCCACTGTCCATGGGGACAAGGGAGTGGGCAACAGAAGTGCAGCCTGGTATACCAGGGTTCAGCTGAGAAAATAGAACCACTGGCTGTTAACAACATAGGAAGCACAGTGCAGGGAGTCAGTGTCAGAGAACTAAGGAATCAAAAGGAACATGAGTGTAAGCAGAGTTGATTGCTACAAAAAGTAGCTGCTGCCCCCTAGGGCTGCAGGAGCCAAAGCAACCCACTTGGATTGTCTTGGTCTAGAGATCCCAGGCCTCTGGGAGCTGGGGTGTGGATCCCTGAGGAGGAGGCCCTACCTGATGGTGCTGACATCTGAGGGTAAAATAAGGAAGATTCTGGGCATGTTGGTGAAAGCTGGAGTCTGGAACAATCACCCCAGCTTGCCTTGTGCCTTCTTTCTCTAGTCTCTGTATTGGCAGAACTCAGCAGAAGAGTCAGGGGGACAAAAGGGAAATAGGTTTGCAGAATGCAACTACAGCACACAAAGTGATTTATGAAAATATGGGTTTGGAGTTGAGAAGCATTCAGGCCAAGCAAGTCCAAGGTCATCTGGAGGACTCTGAGGCAGTAGCTGGTGTTAGTTATTTAAAACAGGGTTAGAGTTCTAGTTCTAGTTCATACGATATTTTCCGTACAGCTAATTCCCACAACCTGGTTCTTTACCGTGAGCTGAAAACACCAGACGCAATGAGGTATCTTAGGAGGCTTATTCCAGCGGGGGTAGGAAAATGGGAAGGGGAGAAGGGAGGCCAGAAGGAGGAGAGAAGGGAAGAGCAAAGAAGAGAGACAGAGCCGCACCTGGGAGCCTTTTGTCTACCAGGTGTTGGGGGTGGGGATTGGGAGGGATTGAGGGCAAGGCCCCAGGGGATTGGCAACTGCAGGTGAATGCCTAGGGATGATTGGTGAGTGGGCGGGGTTGGGGAAGGGGCTGGGAGATTGGGGGTGGGATTTTCAGGTGGAATGTCAGGTTACGGGTGGATGGCTGGACTGGCTCGAATTTCGTGAGCTGTGAGGAAGAGGAAATGGCGCCGGGTCCAGGGTGGGATATTCGAGTAACTCCTTACAGCTGGGACTGTGGGAAATTACCAACTCCCTTTTTGCCTTAGCAAAAAGATGCAAGACCTAAAGACATCTGAGAAGGACAACTTTCTCTCACACTGCAAACCTGGGGGGAGGGGTGGAGATGGGAAGGTAAGTGGGGAGCTAGGAAATAGCTGTGAGTGCATGTTTGTAAGGATGATTTTCTGCAGAGTGGGCCTAGCTACTAGGCTTTTTCTTTTCCAGTAAGGAAATTTGTGTGCCAAAGAATGCCAGCAAGTGGGTGGTGCCTCCTCTTGGGCTGTCAATTTTCTTGGAAGGTTTTAGCAAAGTTTTTTTAGTAAAGTTTATTGGAAAGGAAAGATAAGAGGGAGAGAGAGATTTCTATTACTTCTCAAGGAAGGAAGCTAACACCCTGCCCTGGGGCCTGTTGGGAAAGGTAGTTATCTGCCCCAGGCACCCAAGACTGCTCTGCAGCAAATCCGGTCACCTGGCCTTCTGGATGGCCTTGACATCAGAGCCTGCTTTTTTCCCCAACTAATCAACAACGTTTTTAATGTCTCTTTCATTATCAAGCTTGCTTCCTAGTTCAGGCTGATTTTCAAGGAGGTAAGAAAATTTCCCTGGAAGGGCTACCACCTTCCTAGCATTTCCATTCTACCTAATTCCTTTCATCAGGGGACCAAGTTCATGGGTCACTTTCTGATGCCTGCCAGCCACATTAGCAGGGAGATGGCTCAGAAGCACAGCAGCTAGGGATTGAGCCATTGCTCTGATGCAGAATGTGGACCTTGCAAGCAGAGGCCTCAGCCGCTGTGCCACAACACTGACCCATTGTTAGGCTTTATGTAAAGCTGACAAAAGCTGTCGTCCTCAGATTAATGTTAGAATTCAATGTGAACAGATTAAAGAGTATAAATATTGGTTCCACTTGCAAACTTAATTAAATTTCCTTAAAATTTGAAACTGTGTTTATATATATACTTAACATTTTCGTAAGTGCTTCAAATCCTCGGCAAATTTATGACTGAATAGGCAAAACCTTTCCAAGTGCTTAGATAACTTATACAATCAATGAATTATGGTTATCCTTTTGTCCTCTTAAATATTTCAGCATTGGTTAAACATTTGTTGAAGCCTTCTAATGCTTTTCAAGCCAAACTTGCAAATCAAACTCAATTGAACCCTTCAGACTATAAAGGCAATCTATCAGGGTTTCCAATCTGCCATGTTCTTTAGCCTTTAAGGAGTTTGGAATGCTGAAATCCTGTGTTTCTGTGCTTGGATTTGAGTCCTGACTCCACTTTCAGTCTCCGCTTCCTGCTAACGTGCACTCTGGGAGGCATCGGATGATGATGCAAGTGTTTGGATCCTTGCCACATCCCCATGGGAGAACTGGATTGAATTCCAAGCTCTTAGCTTCAGCCTGGCCCAGCCCTGACTGTTGGGGGAATTTGGGAAGTGATTCAGGCAAATGGGAGATGTCTCTTTGTGTCTGTCTGCCTTTTGAATAAACAAATAATAAGTAGAAAAACCTGTGGATTGTCATGATTACAAAACCGATTTTTAAATATAAAATTGTTAGTTATTTGTTTGATTTGGTTGTTTGTCTCTGTTCAATTCTAATCTTTTTCTGAGTTGAAAATGCATTTACCCAAATTTAAACAATTGTACAACTTAAGGTGGGTTGGAAGTGCAGAGTGAAGTGCATGTGACTGTGGCATCTGAAAATTAGACCAGGACTCAATCCTATGCGTTTGATGATCATGTTGGACTGTTTTATTATTATTTACTTTTTAAATGATTAAAACAATTATTTGAGAGTTACAGAGAGAAAAGGAGAGACAGAGAAAGAGGCCTCCCATCTGCTGGTTCATTTGTCAGGCACCTACAACAGCTGAGGCCGAGTTAGACCAAGACCAGGAGTCAGGAGCTTCTCCCACACGGGTGCAGGGCCTAAACACTTGGACTATCATTTTTTGCTTTCCCAGGCCCAATAGCAGAGAGCTGGGTTGGAAGTGGAGCATCCAGGATTTGAACCATATGGGATGCCAGCATTGTAGGCATTGGCAGCTTTACCAACTATGCTGCAGCGCCAGCCTCTGGACTATTTTATAACATTCATCGAGAATAGTTTTGCAACTACCTATTTGTTACAGTTGGAAATTTTTTGCTGGTAGATTGAATTCTCTCTTTCATTTTCTCCTCTTGTTTCTGGTATTTTTGTCTTCTCTCTCTGGTCATAATTTAAGGTTATTTTAATCTTAGTGTCTGTTCTAGCAGAACATAATAATACTGTTGCTAGTAGCAGAACAGCAGCTATAGGTCCAGGTGGGAGAAGACCTACAGTTCTTCCCTCTCATTGCAATCTTGGGTGCACAAAACAGTTCTTCCTCAATGTAAATGAGTCAGTGCATTTCCCCAGGGAGAAGGGAGAGGCATGAGTCAGCATCTCTCTTTTGCTCTCACCCTCCTTCCTGTCTGTCCCTGAAGAGTTGTGCTAACTAGATGGGATGAAGATTTGTGCTAACCAGATGGAGGCAAAAGAAAACGTGGGACTTAAGTGCTAAAAATTCCTGTGTACATATTCCAGAAGGGGGAAATATAGATTTGAATTTTAATTTTGCCTTTGTAATTTAAGAAAACCATGAGTATGGGAAGGTTAACTATAATGTGTGTTTATGGTGTCAGAAAACAGGTCAAGCCACAGTTTTATATATACACATATATACAAAAGATTTGTTTCTATTGGAAAGACATATATAGAGAGAGGAGGAGAGACACAGAGGAAGATCTTTCATCCAATGGTCTGATGGTTCACTCCCCAAGCAGCTGCAATGGCTGGAGCTGAGCAAATCTAAAGCCAGGAGCCAGGAGCCTCCTCTGGGTTCCCTCATAGGTGCAGGGTCCCAAAGCCCTGGACTGTTCTCAATTGCTTTCCCAGGCCACAAGCAGGGAGCTAGATGGGAAGTGGAGCTGCCAGGATTAGATCCGGTGCCCATATGAGATCCTGGCATGTTCAAAGTGAGGAGTTCAACCACTGTGCTATCGTGCCGGGCCCCACAGTTATATGTTTAAGGGAATGGCACCTGAAGGTGAGATCATTTCCTGTGTTTTCAACCAGGCAAGAGGTCACTATTTCAGAGTTGGCAGGAAGCATGTAGATGGGGAACAGAACAAGGAACTTGCGTTCTCTCAGACTGGATCACAGAGATACGACAGTGATAAGAGGAGACACTGAAGAAGGTCTTTACATGACAACCTCCATGTGGGTACAGGTCAACAGCCAAGAAAGAAGAGGCTCCAGCCCTTTGGAGCCAATGTGTTGTTGACTCAAATGCAACTAGGGTAAGCCAATGGCCACATAAAGTTAGAAACTGCATAAGCAGCTGAGGCAGACATGTGGAGCAACCCTGAAGTTACTGCATGGGATGCCTGCATTCAGAGTGTCTGGATACAGGTTCTGACTCCTGTGCTTCCCATCCAGCTTCCTATCATCCACTTGAAGACAGTAGACTTGGGTCCCTGTCACATAGAGCTCCCAGACCGTCAATCTCCTGGCTGTTTTGAGCATTTGGGGAGCAAACCAGTACATGGAAGATCCATGTCTCTCTTTTTTAAAAACTGCATCTCTTTCAAATAAAATGAAACATAGATATTTAAAGAGAAAGAAATGCTATAGCTGATGAGAGATTCTTCACATCAGCACTCTCACTGTTGACGTTTGGAACAGATAATTCTTTGTTACAGGGGCTATCTTGGGCATTGTAGGAGGCTTGGCAGCATCTGTGGGTGCTACATCAGGGAGGAACAGAATGCTCTAATCGCTGAGCAGTTCCCCAGTTGTGACAATCAAAAATTTCTTCAAGCATTGCCCAATGCTCCCTAGGGGAGCCAGGCTAGGGAAGAGCCAAACTGAACTACTTCTTGTGTCTTCTGCAAGTGCCCTTTGGCATTCCATAAAGTCATTTGGAATATTCTTAAAGTTCTGTGTCAGCTGTGCTAAGGAGTGAGAAAATGATTCCTGGGAATGCATAAAACACACCGTTAGAAGAGGAGTGCACAGGCTGTAAAGCTACTGGGGTCGGTACAACAGGCGGGGAAAGAATCCCAAAAGGAAATGAAACCCAGCAGTTGCTCACCCAGACATTGTCTTGAGTTAGGTACTCTAGGAAGGGATTGTGATTTGATTGATGTTGCTCTTCCCATGAGTTTCTGGATTTTTTTCCTCTGTGAGACAAGTGTATATCCTATAAATGAATAAATGGCATGCCACTTTATGGAGACCTAATTGGAATTTGGTTTTATTATTTTAAGCCAAGAAGGAAAATACAAAGGGTAAAAGTTTAACATGGCCGATTACCCAAGAAATAAATAAGCGAAGTACTACATAGCCTTTCCAGCAATCTCAGAACGTGAGAGAGAGTAATGATGCAATTTCCACACAGTCAGGCATCTGGAAATGTTTTCCCCTTGTTTTCATGGGCACCATGGTTGACTCACAGGGGACTCTCCCTCTTGGCTTCTTTTATAAGGAGGGCTAGTTGCAACTTGTTGGCACTGATAAGATTTATGGCTCTTTCAATTTCCCACATTTCCCCTTTCCTATCTTTCCTAATGGCCCAGCCGTGCTCTGAAATGCAATCAAAGGTAACAACATGGCAGGGTGGTCTGCAAAGCAGGTGCCAAAGTTTTGGAAAACTTTCATACACAGGTATCCCTGGATAAGTGACAGCTCAATAAATGAATGTTCCTACGCCTAATTTCCATTTCTAAAATATGAGCTGTGGCAGGCAGGGCTGTTGCTGGGAGACAGTTTGCATACGGAGCCCAAGAAACATTATTAAGTGATGCAAGGGATCGGGCTAGTCATTGGAGAGGGGAGGGGCGGTTAGTCAGACAAGTTCATTTTGGGGAGCACCATTTGTAAGGTAGCAGAGTTAGGCACAACTGTAACCTCAATCTGCTTCTGAAGAGGGCCTCAGCTGATTGGAGGGCGGAGGTGGGAAAGGCTGTTTCTGGTCCAGAAGGATGTGGAATAGTGTCATTGAGGAGAGTTTTTGAGCTGAGTCTCATAGCCTGTGTAGGATTTTGACAGGTGGGAATTACTGGATGTTGAAGAAAATAGTAGCAGGGAGAAAGTGAGATGGGAAAGAATAGACATGTTCTGGGATTTAAAAGCACAGGGTTTAAAATATAATAATGGCAATAGTGGGGAGATGTTCATGAATACAGTCAGCCCTCATATTCTTGGATCCTGCACCTGTAAATACAACCAATTGTGGATTGGAAATATCTGAGATAAGATTCCATCTGTCCTGAGCATGTGCAGACCTATTTATTGTCATTGGGGATTTGTGGGGTTGGGGTGGGGCTGGAACCAAGCCTTGTGGTTACTAAGGGATAAGTGTAAATATTGTTAAATGCATAAGGGAAAGATAGGCTGTGGTCTTACTGCAGAAGCTTTAAATGCCAAGTGGAGAATTCTGAACTTTTGCGGTAAGCTTTGTAGGGTAGTAAGCCCTGGAAATCTTTGATCAGGAAAGTAATATCAGCTTTTCATTTCAGGAAGAGTAGTTTAGCAGAATTTCAGTATGGAACGTGCAGCACAGGTGGCACTTACGACTTTGGATGGGAAGGGCAAGGCCAGTTGGTGTGGGAGGGCAGAACCAACTTGCTTCTGCCATGCTGGCTGTTAAATAGTTCATATACAACTATTGGCTACATAGACACATTAAAAAAAAAAAAAAGCTTTATTTATTCTTATTGGAAAGGCAGGTATACAGAGAGGAGGAGAGAAAGACAGGAAGATCTTCTGTCCAATGATTCACTCCCCAAGTAGCCACAATGGTGGGAGCTGAGTCAATCTGAAACCAGGAGCCAGAAGCTTCTTCCAGGTCTCCCAGCGGATGCAGGGTCCCAAAGGCTTTGGGCCATCCTCGACTGCTTTCCCAGGCCAAAAGCAGGGAGCTGGATGGGAAACGGGGCTGCCAGGATTAGAACCGGCTCCCATATGGGATTCCAGTGCGTTCAAGCTGAGGACTTTAGCTGCTAGACCACTATACCAGGCCCGTGGGCACATTTAAAGTGTAACCGTTAGGTATAGTAGGTTAACCTGCAGCTTGGAGTGCTTACAACCCATATTGAAGTGCCAGTTCAGGTCATAGCTATTTCCTTACTAAAGGACCTAGGAAGGCAGTGGGTAATGTCTGGTAAAATCCAGTCACAAAATGAAGTTACTTTGGTTCAGTCTTGTGTAAGTTTGCTAACCAGTTCTTTATGCTTTTGTACAAAATGCTTTGCCAGTTTCCCAATTTTTGGGCCAGATCTCAAGAAGGAACATTCCCTGCCAGCAACCCTCAGTTCCAGGAATCAATGTTTATGATTTATTCACTCATTGTTCCTATGACTGCCTCCTGTGGCACTGCGGGAGCCCACCCACTGTCCCCATGGCAGCCTCCTGTGGCTGTTCAACTCACCTGCTTCCCATGGCTGTATAACTCATTCTTTCTATAAAAACTTAACCTGTCTCCTCAATAAACTTTGCTGCTTAGCAGAGATGTCTGGGCTGCACTTTTGGGGGAGAGGCTTGGGTGGGATGCAAGAGTCCCAAGTACATGGGTCCATGACTCTCACATGGGAGAATATACTGAGTTCTGGATTCCTGATTTCAGCCTGGCCCAGTTTGGGGGTGAACTAGAAGACGCAGGATCTCTCTCTCTTTCATTTTGTTATTCTACTTTTCAAATAAGTAAGTAAATAAATCTTTAAGAAATAAAAAATGTTTACACACAATTGTAAATTTTAAAGGTACTGCAAAATATTAAAAATTTTCCTTTAAAAGGCTTTTATTTAGGAAGATAGAGGAAGTCAGTTTAAACAAACATTGGAACATAGGGTGACAAGGTTTAGAGGGAGAGAATTTGCTGTTAACAGCCATTTGACCCTCCTCTCTGTGTCAGCTGGGTCATGGCCAGTCTTGTGCCATAGGACAGCAGCTTCACAGTACTGAGTTCAGCCAGCATTGGCCTCTGTAGCCTTTTCGCCTTACTGGTGCAGGGGAAGCTCTGCTTCAGTCAAAGGGATTTTAGGCATTGGAGAGTAAAGAGAAGAAACACTGTAGGACCTGTGTTAGAACACCAGGACAGCCTCTGTGCTGTGGGAAGGCAAAGATTGAGATCTTTGGCCTGGTGGGATTGCTAGGGAGCTGGAAGAACCAGTCACTTCGTCCCTTCTTTCCAGGGGTAGCTGCTTTCCCTGGGAGCCATCCCAGCCCAGTGGTGGCAGGGGAGCATCCCTACCTGTCTACACTGAGACTCTTCCTTCTCCAAGTCCTCAGCCCCAGGCCCCTAAACAAGAATCCCATGGTTGTGTTGCCTCTGGGGCAACGAAACCCAGAAGTAAGCAAAAGTCATGGGGAAGATAAATATATTCACTATATTCCCACTTATACTTTCAAATAAAAGATTAATTTCTTTGAAGAACAGGTGATAGAAAGGGGTTGAGGCAGAGACAGAAAGAGATTGTCCATCTGTGGTTCATTCCTTAGCTGGTCAAAGCTGGGCTAGGCCGAATCCAGGAGCCTGGAAGCCCACGAGAGTGGTAAGGGCTCAAGAACGTGGGCGGTCTTCTGTTGCTTTCCTAGGCACATTACAGGGGGTGGGATTGCAAGTGCAGGGGGTGGGATTGCAAGTGCAGCAGCTGGGATTTGAACCAGTACTCATGGGCTTTGGGCCCGGTGCAGTGGCACAGTAGTTAAGGTCCTCGCCTTGCACACCCGGGATCCCATATGGGCTCTAGTTCTAATCCCCGGCAGCCCCGCTTCCCATCAAGATCCCTGCCTGTGGCCTGGGAAGGCAGTCGAGGACGGCCCAAAGCTTTGGGACCCTGCACCCACGTGGGAGACCCGGAAGAGGCTCCTGGCTTCGGACCGGCATAGCATCGGCTGTTGTGCTCACTTGGGGAGTGAATCAATGGATGGAAGATCTTCCTCTCTGTCTCTCCTCCTCTCTGTATATCTGCCTTTCCAATAAAAATAAAATAAATCTTAAAAAAAAAATAAAAGAATCTCTGGCTGTAACTTAACCCTGTGTTCCACAACACTGGCCCATACTGCAGCCTATGTTAGGGAAACAATTTGTTTTTTGGTTAAAGAAAATGAATGAATAAATGAATGAATGAATGAATCGATCGATTGATCGATCAGTCAAACAAACAAACCCCAGAACAACCAGACAATGAGAACAGTGGATGATTCCTACCTGGTTTAGTGGGCACACTGTCCCCTATTCTGGGGTGCCCCTTCCCTTCCCCTTCCCTCCCTCCCGCTCCCCCTTTCTTTCTTATGGAAAATAACCGTGGGCGTGCTAAACAGCCTGTCCCTCCCCCTCTTTTCTCTTTGCTGCTTAGGGACCTGTTTCCTCCAGGCTAATTTTAACAAAGAAGGAGCCACCTCCTTTTTTAGCACAGAACTTTCTCGTCTGTGACTGCTGATTCATCATAGGGAAACACACCTTAATCTGGGGATGACGTGCAGGGCCCCCTCCCTGGACAATGTCACGTGAAGGACAGGTCAGCACTTTCTGTGCAGGAAGCCAAACCCTTCTTAAGTAACCTTGAATAGTGCATTTCCTGAGTGGTGGGACCATCCTATGGTTTCTGGACTTAGGAAGAGAATAGTGAAGAGCTGCTTTAGGGGCTGGCATTTGAAGAAGGAAAGGTTGAGCCGTTCCTGCACAACTGACAGGAAAGCCCCTGAGGGCTGGTCCATGCCCTCTGGCCCTGCCCAGAGCCCCCTAACTGGGCAGGGAGCTGGCCTGCTATCTGTCCTGATGGTTTATACACACTGTGCAGCAAGGGTGGCTGAGGGGGTCTCAGCGGTGCATGAAGGCTTCGTGGAGGCTGTGGTTTCTGTGCTCCACAGCCAAGGAGGGAAAGGATTCAGGCAGCGGAGCTGGAAAGGAGCAAACGTGTAGGTGTGAGCCCGTGTGAAGGCTCCCTGGGAAAAGGGAGTCCTGAGTGAAGCTTCAGGGTTGAGTCCAAGAAGAAGCAGAGCTGTCTTCAAGCGGAGGATGGGCTTTAGGTCCTTAGAAAGCTGGAAAAGGCTTGGTGGGAGGGTTCTGGTGAGAAGCTCAATGGACACTGAGGCATGGGGACGTGAGGTGTCAGTGGGTGGAGACCTTTACAAATGTGGGATCCCACTGAATTCCATTGACTTCTTAGATGTAACACTGCTCATTTTGTTTGCTTAATTTGTAATCTGTTAAAAACAAAAATGTAGCACACCTCCATTTATTCATCATCTCATCCACAAGTTTTATGAAACACTAATTTCAACTCCGGGGACAGAGTAGGACAAGGCAGACAAGATCCCAGGCCTGGCGTGATGGCTCAGTGCCTAATCCTTGCCTTGCAAGCTTTGAAAACCATTATGGATGCCAGTTTGTTCTCTGGCTGCTCCACTTTCCATCCAGCACCTGCTGGGGGGCAGTAGAGGACAGCCCAAAGCCTTGGGACCCTGTACCTGCATGGGAGACCCAGAAGTTCCTGGCTCAACTCCTGCGTTTGTTGCCACTTGGGGAGTGAACCAGTGGATGGAAGATCTTTCTCACTGCTCCCACTGCTCTTTGTAAAATCTGCTTTTCCAATAAAAATAAATAAAATTAAAAAAGTAGACAAGATGCCTGTTCTTTTTTGAATACTTACATTCTGGTGAGGGGAGACAGACAGAAGAACAGCAATAAAGATGTGAATGATATCAGTATAAACAAGTGTAGTTACATGGTCATTCAAAATTACCATCCCTAATAGTATCCAGGCATACAGCACAATTGTTTCCCAGCCAGCTGCTTCTAACCCAAGTTTTACAGAATCCAAGTACAGGGCATTTAAAGCTTATCTTTTCTTTCTTTCTTTTCTTTTTCTTTTTTTTTTTTTTCAGAGTACAAGCTTTGCTTTATTTATTTGTTTTTATTTTTTGGAGCCAAAGGTATACGGGTAAGTCCCTGGTGTTCGACAGCGCAGTGAAAGCTTATCTTTTCTAGAAGAGAAGTCAAACTAGCAAGGTCTTATTGCATGAAGGCAGGAAGCTATTCAGCACAGTATGAAAGGCAATTTGAGAATATCTGGGACACCTCAACCCAAAGGGTATGTATAATTAGTTTCCAGAGAATCATGGGAAAAGTCCAAGAGTCTTGGGAACAACAGATGACCCTGTCACTTTTTTTTTCTACTGAGTGTATTTATGTGCGAATTTAGAACCGAAAGATGCAAAAGTACATAAAAACCATCATTCCTGCTCTCAAAGTGCTCCAACCGAGAGACGCTGACATAGATGTTTGCCAGATAACAAAGGATAGCATGTTTTGGGGGCCTGGTCTTGAGGGCTGGGGAAATCCCTAATGCTACAAACTTTAAACTAGGTTCCAAGATTTTTTGGAATTTTAAAAAATGCATCCTTGTTGGGAAAGGATTATCACAGCCACTTGCAGAAATGATGAAATTGGCAGGGCATGCAGAGATTAAACCGTTGTTTTAAAGTCACGCAGCAGGAAGTGGTGGGATTTGACAATGACCCTCAGGTTACCGAATGAGCTCAACTTCTTTCCTAAATTTGGCCTGCATAGGACTACAGAAAGGAGTATCTGAGTCAGGGAGTAGAGTAGGTGCTGTATTCAGAGGAAGGTCAGAAATGCAAATTGGGACGGAATAGAGAGGTTCTTAAGTAACACGTGGAACATAGAACATCCTTAGTGGGAAGCCATCAAAGATCTTAAAGTTGGGGAGTGATGTCATCTACTTGCATTTTAGGATGATGTATAGTAGGGTGGAAGTGGGAATCATGGTGAAGGTGGGCACGGGGGTGATGAATGTAGGCTGACAGAGAAGGCAGGAAATGCTGTGTGGTACAGAGCTCTGGTGAATGAAGACACCTGCGGCTGATAGCTGAAACAGGTGATTTAAGAAGACCACAGTGAATAGACAGATGATAATCTCTTAGATATTTTGATCAGAAACATCCAAAGAGAAATGTGTAACAGAGAGCAGGGAGTACGAGATGAGAGCAAAGAACAACTAGTACAAGAAAGTGCAGGAGGACCCAGCACAATGGCTCAATTGGTGAATTCAAGCGCTGGGATCCCATACGGACACTGGCTCATATCCCAGCTGCTCCACTTCCCATCCAGCTCCCTGCTTGTGTCCTGGGAAAGCAGTAGAAGATGGCCCAAAGCCTTCGGATCCTGAACCCACTTGGAGACCCAGAAGAGGCTCCTGGTTCCTGATCAACTCAGCTCCAGCCATTGTGGCCATTTAGGGAGTGAACCTGCAGATGGATTATTATTCTGTCTTGCCCTTCTCTCTGCAAATCTGCCTTTCCTATAAAAATAAATTAACCTTTAAAAAGAGAAAGGATTAGAACATGTAAGCAATAGTTAAGCCAGAAAGAGGGAGGATGCAGGATAAGAGGAAAGAAGGATGGGGCAGAGGAAGTAGGCCTGGGAAATGAGACTCAAGAAGAAAGGGCAAGATGAGGGAGACGCTGAGGGAGAAGGGCTGTGGGAGGCGAGGGGAGAGTATGCAGGAGGTGGCCTGGCTGGGGGCAAAGCGTTCCTCGTGGCCTCCCTCGGATCTGCTTGGGAAGGGGTTGGAGAGAAGCCAGGGCAAGGACTGAGCAGGGAATGGGTGATGGGGGCAGGTAATGTGAATACTGTCCCCCCTTGGAAAGTTTCACAGCAAGAAAGTGAGAGTGTCTGGGTGACTCCAAGGGGAAGTGTCAGTGAGACCCTGAAGGTCCCGTAGCCGGTGGTGCTGTGGTCAGCTCTGAGTGAAGATCAATAAGGGAAGGGTTCTTGCCCCTCCCGCTTGTGCAGTGTTTCTGTTCTCTGGGTGAGTGCTTCTTCAGCAGTTTATAATGAGCTCCTGGAGAGGGAGAAAAATCAGCTGGTGTTAGCAAGTGGTGGCAGTGCACAGTGGCTATGAGCCTTTAGTCCTTGCTGTCTTTCTTTCTTTCTTTTTTTAAGATCTATTTGTTTTTTATTGGGTAGATTTGCAGAGAGAAAGGAGAGACAGAAAGATCTTCCATCCACTGTTTTTTTTTTTTTATTGTTGCTTACATTGTATTATGTAGTACAGTTTTATAGGCGCTGGGGATTCCCCCCACCCCTCCCATACCCCTCCCCCCATGGTGGATTCCTCCACCTTGTTGCATAACCATAGTTCAAGTTCAGTTGAGATTCATTGCTTGCAAACACATGCCTAGCATAAAGTTCAGCGTCTTATTGTCCAGATAAGTTCAGTGGCCTCTTGGGGAGACCTTCTCTAGTCTGAAGATAGGGCTAACAGAGTAAAGATCCGGTCAGTTAAAAGCCCCAACAAGGCCTCAGTATCAATATACAACATTATGGAATTAATTGACATAGTATTGGGTAAACAATATGTTAAAAATAATGCAAGTTCCATTCTTCGAAACATCTGGGTTGAGACAGTATCAATGACAGGTTCAAAAAATAACAAACAACCAAACAAAAAATTACAGGTTAAATCAAGGCAAACATATGGTATCTAATCTTTTGGGATTCGCTCATTTCCCTTAGCATTATAGTTTCCAGTTGTGCCCATTTAGCCACAAAGAACTGCATTTTGTTTTTTTTAATAGCTGAGTAGTATTCCATAGAGTAGATGAACCAAAGCTTTCTTATCCAATCTTCTGCTGATGGGCATTTTGGTTGCTTCCATGTTTTTGCAATTACTGATTGTGCTGCAATGAACATAGGGATGCATGTTGGTTTGTCGTAAAACAGGTGTTTTGGATATATTCCTAGGAGTGCTATTGCTGGGTCATATGGTATGCAGATTTTGAGTTGTTTGAGTGTTCTCCAGACTGATTTCCATAGAGGCTGTACCAATTTGCAGCTCCACCAGCAGTGGAGTAGGGTTCCCTTTTCCCCGCATCCTCGCCAGCAAGCGTCGTTGGTGTTCTTGTTTATGTGGGCCAATCTTGCTGGTGTTAGGTGGTACCTCATCGATGTTTTAATTTGGATTTCCCTTATTGCTAGGGAGCTGGAACATTTTTTCATATGTTTGTTTGCCATTTGGACTTGTTCCTTTGTGAAATGTTTGCCCATTTCCCGTGCCCATTTCTTGAGTGGCTTGTTTGATTTGGTTTTTTGGTTGTTTTGAAGTTCTTTGTATATCCTGGAAATTAGCCCCCTGTCGCCTATATCGTGTGCAAAGATCTTCTCCCACTCTGTGGGTTGCTTTTTTACTTTGTTGATTGTTTCCCTTGCTGTACACTGTTTTACACTCTAAAGGACTACAATGGCCAGAGCTGAGCCAACCTGAAGCCAGGAACCAGGCACCTTCTCTTGGGTCTCCTACGTGCAGGGTTCCAAGGACTCCTGTCATCCACAAGCAGGTAGCTGGGACATGAAATGGCATCCATATGAGATGCTGGTGCTATAAGGCAGAGGTTTAGCCTGTGGAGCCAGGGCGCCAGTCCTATGCCCTTGGTTCTTAAGCCAAGCTGCTGCCTGCTTTGTTGTGTGACCTTAGCTAAGGTACTGTGTAACCTTTGAGAGGCAGTTTAATCTTTGTGGTCCAATTTCCTGTTCAGAAAACAAAGAACAATTACAGTACCAACTTGTGAAATTTTTGGCAAGCATTGTTCAAGTTACTAAAATAATGTGAATAATTTCAGAAGCATGTCTGGCATAAGGCCAACCCCGGGGTGAGATTAGCCCTGCAGATGCTCCTATTTCCAAGGCTCTGGGGTGTCATTGCTGGGAAGGGGCTGGGGCTGAGCGGAGCGTGATCTTTCCATCTATTACTGGGCCAGACAACATTCCCACGGCTTGGGCTGCTCTTCAGCAACATGGGCTTCTTTTAGTTTTGCATGTGACATATCCTGTGAATTTACATTTGCTTTTCCAGATTAGAAGAGGCTGCTATTTGGAGGAAGACCAATGGCCTCTCCAGCAAGTGTGATGAGGAAGTAACCACCCTGGATGGGAAACTGGCTTGGATGTAGTGACATTCTGAGACACAATGTTCATAATGCTGAAACCAAATAATCATAGTATGGGGGAAAGTTTTGCATGCTATTTATTGCGTAATTTTTAAACTTTATAAGGAGTCTATAATTTAATCCACTTTTTTTTCATTTATTTGATTTTATTTTATGACACGGTTTCATAGGTTCTGGGATTCCCCCATACCCTCCCCATGCCCTCCCCTCATGTTGGATTCCTCCACATTGTTGCAGTAGTACAGTTCATATCCAGTCATGATTCCTTCATTGCAAGCATGTACCATGTATAGAGTCCAGCATCTTATTGTCCAGATAGTTTCAGCAATTTCTTTGGGAGACCATCTCTGGTCTGAAAGTCAAGCTGGCAGAATATCATCCCTTCCAATGAAAAGCCACAACATAACATCAAAAACAATTTACAAAATTATGGAGTTAATTGACATGGTATTGAGTACCCAATATGTTAGAAAATACAAGTTCTTAACCACATCCTGTGACTACTTCATTGACATTTCAATTTTAGTTTATACACAACTGGCTGCTATACACCTTAAAATGGTTATAGGGTACTATTCAGCTGTCTTGTGTCTTTTTTTTCCTCATTTTATATTTAGCTGTTTATAGTATTGAAGCATAATTTTTACTGAACTTGGCAAATTTTAAGATATTCCAATCCGGCTTATAACTCTAACAGGGCATATGTCAACAGTTGAGGCGCAGAACAGTTTTTGGGAGGGGTGTGCAGAGAAATCTTCAATACCTTATCTTTGTGTCCTAATAAGGTATATGTGAGTCCAAGCTGTCCATTTCCTGTCTGGTTCTAAGCTTTCCTTGTTGGTCTCTGTGTATCTAATCTAATTTTAAATTTTTGGGGGGTGGGGGCTCCAGAGCGACCCTGATGGTCATTGCAAGAGAGGGTGGGGTTCAAGGTTGGAACTAAGTAAGGACCAGAGAAAGCTACCCTCCCGAATTCTGAAGGAAGTTTACTGTTCTTCTGTTCCTGAGGACCATTCAGGGCTCCTGGCTATTGTTCTGATGACATTAGATCTTGTGAGGAGGGATCTGGGTGATTTAAGCTACTCTTAAAACATTCTTGTGAGATGTTTAGTGTCTGATAGTATACAAAGTAACCTGTTATATTGCTGCTGGAAAAAAGTATCCCTTTGGGGCCCGGCACAGTGGCGCAAGTGGTTAAAGGTCCTCGCCTAGCACGCCCGGGATCCCATATGGGCGCCGGTTCTAATCCCGGCAGCCCCGCTTCCCTTCCAGCTCCCTGCCTGTGGCCTGGGAAAGCAGTCGAGGACGGCCCAAAGCTTTGGGAACCTGCACCCGCGTGGGAGACCCAAAGAGGCTCCTGGCTTCGGATCGGCATAGTATCGGCCCGTTGCGCTCACTTGGGGAGTGAATCATCGGAGGGAAGATCTTCCTCTCTGTCTCTCCTCTCTGTATATCCGCCTTTCCAATGAAAAAAAATAATAAAAATAAATCTTAAAAAAAAGTATTCCTTTGCTAGAGACAGCAAGGGCAGTGGAGAGAAGCGGGGCTCTCTGACACCTGCAGATGTGCTTACCAGAGGACTGCAAAAGCAGGAGCTGGAGAGGAGATGGTCCATGTCTCCTATCTTGGGGGACAGGAACCCAGGGCTTTCGGCCATTACCACTGCCTCCCAGGGTCTGTATTTGCAGGAATCTGGAAACAGGAGGTGAATCCAAGAGTGGAAACTAGGCACTTTGGTGTGGGGTCAGGTGTCCTAACTTTGCAGACTTCTGCACCTAACTGCTATATTTAATGGCAAAATAGTCTATTATTTAGAATTGCTTTACCTCACTGCCACCTGCTGGTCAAAGCACAGCACAACCTACATTCTGGTGATCTTACTGGTTAGCTTAAGGGTCCCTGGAAAGGTTACAAAAACATGCCATGATTTCCTTCTGTTAGGAAAATGCATTGCCATTTACCTAACATAAAGAGCAGGACACGGTTTTGCAGAACCTGTAGCTTACTAAATTTTGAAGACTCTCTTTAAGATGAAAGAATACAAAATCGATGTGGAAAAGAACATTTATTTTACAATGTGAGAGTAATTTCTACTAATTACAAATTTTAGGAAGCTGACAACTTATCCAAAACACCACGGAATATGGAAAAAAATGTCTTGAGTAATTTGAGTATCTCAGACATAACACTCTTTTGCTCATATATCAACATTGTGTATTCATACAAAAGCGACCAACAGAAAGATAATTTGTTTCCCTCTATCCCGGTTCATCAGAAACCTGCTGTGGTAGTTGAGAAGAAGTCAACTACTACTACTAGTTGTGAAGTTTCGTCAACTTCACAATTCTTTGGTAAGAGGTTATCTTAAGATATATGGTGGGACGGGGGAAATCTCCATCAGTTCTGAGCTGCAGGCTTCAGGGCATTTTTTTGTTTTGTTCCACAATATCTACTCTTGAATAAGGGTTAAAGTGACAGTGAAAATAATCAGTTTGTATATATGTCCTTGTAGTGCTACACTGTAATTTGTGCATTTTCAGTGGCAGGTGTCTCACGTCAAGGTGGCAGGAGATTCAAATCTTCTTCACATGGGTTCACACTATTTACCCTTCCTTATTGGTATCACTAAACCAAAGAAAATGCATCTCCTCTTCCTGTCGAATTACTGCCTTCAGAAAGATCTTTTTGGTTACTGCTTACTTCTTCACATCAAATTCCTTTTTCTTTATTTTGGTCTTCCCTATAAACATTTTGGTTCCACATTCCATTTTTTTTAAATCCAGATCTTCTTTCAGTTCTTTAATTATGCAATGTAAGAAGTCAAATAATGTCTACTGATGCATCCAGTTGATGTAGCAAAACTTTCCAAATCCCAGCTAAAATGGCGCATTCTTCAGTCCCTCCTTGCAGGGCTCCTGCCCTGCCTGCAGCCATTTGCTCTTGACCTGAGAAAAATGTGAATGGCAGGAAGCCTGGGTGGAAGGAGACAGTTGTCTAAACTAATTGGGTTAACATACCTTACCTTTGAAGACGCTGGAAACACAGAACCATTCAAGCAGGTTGCTGGGCCTCCTGGGAAATGTCATTTGTTCCAAGGGAAATCTGCCACATCTCATTGCAGTTCCTCTGTCCCCAGGGAGCAGGCAGTGACATGGTCTGGAGACGAGTTGGTGTTACTGCTGTTCCCATCTGCACAAAACTTTGTTTTAATTTATCTGAAGTCACTAGAAGCCTGTCTCAAAAAGGGAGAGTCAGTTAAAAAAGTTTTTAACGTAGGTATTTTGAGATACAAACCAAAAAACTGGAGTATGGTCTAGGTTTGTCCATGCATTAACCTGACCCTGGACAAGCTGCTCACTCATCTATAAAACAGGAGGACAGCAGTAGCTGCTGAACTCAAAAGTTAGATTATGTCTAAGATCCCTTTTAACTCTAACAGTCTATGAAATTGATTTACATGTGAAACACATCAGGTTGCTTGCAAGAAGAAACGATACCAGCGTTTAAGAAAATGAACTCACACTATTTATTTAGAATTAGTATACTCATCTTTATACTCATCTAGAAAATTTTCTTTAGTCACAGTCTTATGTGTGTTAATTGGCCTACACTCCATTGCTCTTTTATTAGAGTATACACTTTCCTTACAGTCCTATTCTGTGGTGGTTACCATGATTTAATATTGAATGAAGTGGTTGTACAGTGGTTAAGACACCACCCGACACAGTGGCATTCCAGATCTCAGTGCTGGGTTTAAGTCCTGGCTCTGCTTCCACTGACACACACGATGAGGGGCAGCAGGGGATGGCACAGGGGCTTGGGTCCTGCCACCCAGTTGGATTCAGGCTCCTTCCTGGGTTCAACCTGGTCTGACTTGGGGGAGTGAACTAGTGTATGGCAGATTGCTTCTTGTCTGTCTGGTTTTGTCTTTGCCTGCCTTTCAAAAATAAATGCAAACACATTTTAAAAATGAAAGAATTGAAAGCATTGTGTGCATATCCATGTTTTACTCTTCAGAAGCTTTGCTGTGTCATTAAATTATCTTTTTATTGTTGAAAATATCTTAAAGGCAAAGCTTTTTGCTAACATCCGCTTTGTATGCTCTAGTTGTATTGTAACTTGGGAGAGTCTGACACTATTGCTGCTACACTGTTGCCCTCAGCCAGTGTTAAAGTGTTCAGATCTCTGAGAGCAGGTGTTGGGGCCTGGGTGCATGCTCTCCCAGAAGTCTCTGGGTTTCTTACACAGATTGATTCCATACCTCCCCAGTGGCCTGTTTCATATTCTGGAGATCTTGGAAGGAGCAGGTCTGGGATGCCTTCTGATGTACTCCTTGCTTTCCTCCTCTGCCTCTAAGAAGGGCTGAGTGAGAGACGAATGTCCAGGACAAGGAGATGTGCTGCAGCTCCCACCTCCAGATGGGGTCATGTGGGGTAACTGAGCATACTCTGTTCGTGGTGGCTGTAGTCAGCTCCCACCATGCAGACTCTCCAGGGAATATGTGGCTGGGGATGACCCAGCATCTCTCAGGAATGGACACGTGTTTTGGTAAGGAGTCACTGGCTTGCATTGTTCAGGCCTTTCTCCTTTTCTCTTTGGGATTCACCTGCTTAAAGTTCAGGCTCTGTTCTGCAATGGGTCACTCATCCAGGCTCTTTATCCAGCCCTGGGATCTGCAGTTTCCTAGGGTTGCTTTTGGTTGTGTGGATCTGGCTAGGTCTTGGGTTCAGTTTTAGGACAGCCATTGTTGCTGTATATCTAAATCACAGGCTCCACTTTTTCCAGAAATTAAGCTGCTAGGTTTTTTTGTTTTGTTTTGTGTTTTGGTCTCCACCTGCTAATTCCTTTGTAGCTCTTAGTTGGTTCAGATTTAACAGGGAAAGAGGATCTCCTGCCTTTTCTATGCCAGACAGAAGGGTTATATTAATCAAGACAACCCAGCTCCTTCCCAAGGGACACAGGCACCCTAGCAGCTAGGGAGACATAAACATTACAGATTTGCAAGGGCAGCACACACTGAAAACTGTGGAATCACAATTCCATTCACAAGCACAAGTTACTCCACGCTCTGGCTGCGTCATCTCACAGGACCAGTCGTGGATTGAATACCATACAGTGATGTTGACGGTGTGGGCGGCACTGCAAACATCTCTTCTACGTGTTGGAATGGGAGGGACGAGCCAGAGGGCAGAGTGAAGGGGAAACGTGTGAGCTGTACATGCCTCACAGCCAACTCTGGGGCTAAACTTGTCCTTTTTAAAATTTATCTTTATTGGAAAGAGGAGAAGAAACAAAGATCTTCTGTCTGATGATCACTCCCCAAGTGACCACAGTGGCTGGAGCTGTGCTGATCTGAATCCAAGAGCCAGGAACCTCCTCCAGGTCTCCCACGCAGATGCAGAGTCCCAAGGCCTTTTCCTCTTTTCCAGATTCTCAGCTAAAATGGCACATTTTTCAGGTTTCCTCTTGCAGGGCTCCTGACCTGCCTGTAGCCACTTGCATGCGTTTGACTGGAGAAAAATGTGAATGGTAAGAAGCTGGGGTGGAAGGAGATGGTTGTCTGAATTAATTGTGTTAAAATACCTCACCTCTGGCCAATGGCATAAGCAACTGCTTTCCAGGAACAGGATCCATCTGATACATCCCAAAAGGCACAGGTGTGGACCTCTGCTCCGGGGTTCAGCTCCTAGGATAAACTTAAAAGGGCATATAGTTTGCATCTTTTAAGGTGCTTATTTAGTAGTTAATATTCAATTAGTGGCCAAAGAAGATGAACAAACTCTTCCCTCTTGCTAGAAGACAAATATCAAAGAAGTATACTTTGACATATATAAAAATTTACCTCTACTTCTTTATTCTAAAACTTCATAGGTGTTTTGCATTCTTTTCTGTATTATGCCCCTGCTTATTTTAGCGTAAGTATATTATAAATTGGCTGCCATGGGGAATCTTAATGGTCTGGACAGGTATGCAATGTTGAGTTGCTGTGTTTCTATACCTCCTGTATACCTCTGCCACTTCTGCCTATTGTGGGTTCTAGTTTGAGAAGTGTTATAATCACTAAGTATGTGTTGAATGAACACATGAATGAAACATCTGGGAATACTAGTGGGGTTCTTGTATTAGGTAACTCTTCCAGGATGTATGTGTTGGGTTAATCTTTCAAGGGAGTTAGCTAACTTACAGCATGATGTGAGTCACCCTCAATCAGGTTTTCTTTCTAACCAGACAAGTCTGGGCACTGATAGAATCATTTCTTCCATTTTATAATTAACTTTCCTTTACAAGGTATGCGACTTTAGAAGGTACAGAGCATCTAAACCGGCACAGGCTCAGCTCCAGGACCCCCGAGGCAGAGGCAGGGAACATAGTGCATGCTTCCTGAGCAGGTAGAGATATTGTTCTTTGTTGTTATCCCTAGAGCAATAGAGTATCACAACTCTGTATGCAGCATGTTCTTCATATTAGATATCATAAGTAATTTGGTGATGTTTTAAAACTCACAGGAAGATGTGCATGGGTTGTGTGGGTCTTGAGTACCTGCAGATTTTGGTATTTGTGTGCATTCTGAACCCAATCCCTCATACAAACGAGGGGCAATTATGTATCAGAAAAACCACTGAATGATGAGTACATTTAAAAAAATTTAATATTCATATTTTCTAGGCGTGTATTTTTTCTAAAAACCTATGCTAAGATTGTGCACCTGATTAGAAGTCTAAATGAAAGAAAGCTTAATGTTTTTATTTAGGATGTGCATTCTACATCCCTCAAAACCTTGTTCTGTTTTCACTGCTTTTTAAAAATTTTTATTTTTTAAGATTTATTTATTTTTACTGGAAACACAGATTTACAGATCAAAGGAGATACAGAGAAAGATCTTCCATCCACTGGTTCACTCCCCAAGAGGCCACAATGGCTGGAGCTGAGCCACTTGGGGAGCCGAGAGCTTCTTCCATGTCTCTCGCGTGGGTGTTGGGACCATCCTCTACTGCTTTTCCCAGGCCATAAGCAGCCGTGACATGAACCAGCGCCCATATGGAATCCCACTGCATGTGAGGTGAGGCATCATGTCAGGTCCAGTTTACTTTTTTTTTTTTTAAGGTATTGAAGATTTCTCTGCACATCCCTTCTAAAACTGTTCTATTTCTCAATCATTGACATATGGCTTGTTAGAGTTATGTCTGTTTGAATTATCCTAAAATTCACCAAGTTCAGTAAAATCATGCTTGAATACTATAAGCTGCTAAATATAAGTATGAAGAAAAAAAAAGACACGAGACAGCTGAATAGTACCCTATAGCCATTGTAAGATTCACAGCAGTCGGTTATATATAAGCTAAAATTGAGATGTCAATGAAGTAGTTCCAGGATATGGTTAAGAATGTGCATTTTCTAACACATTGGTCACTCAGTAGCATGTCAATTAACTTCATGATGTTGTAAATTTCCATGTTCCTTCCTGTTGTTGAATTTGTGTTGTGGCTTTTCATTGGAGGGGATGGTATTCTGCCATCTCGACTTTCAGATCAAGGATCTGAATGAAACTGTTGAATTTATCTTGACAATAAGATGCTGGACTCTGCATGATCCATGCCTGCAATGATGGAATTATGACTGTTTATGAGCTGTACTTCTCTAATAATATGGAGGAAATCAATATGGGGAGAGGGCTTGGGGAAGGGTTGGTGGAATCCCTAAGCCTATGGAACTGTGTCATAAAATGAAACAATAATAAAATAAATAAATAAATACAAGTGAAAAAAAAGTAAACTGGGGGCCCGATGTGGTGGCCTAGTAGGTGAAGTCCTTACCTTGAACGCACCGGGATCCCATATGGGTGTTGGTTCTAATCCTGGCAGCCCCGCTTCCCATCCATCTCCCTGCTTGTGATCTGGGAAAGCAGTTGAGGACAGCCCAAAGCCTTGGGACCCTGCACCCGTGTGGGAGACCAGAAGAGCTCCTGGCTCTTGGCTTTGGACTGGTCCAGCCTTTGGTCATTGCTGTCACTTGGGAAGTGAATCATCGGACGGAAGATCTTCCTCTCTGTCTCTCCTCCTCTCTATAAATATCTGATTTTGCAATAAGAAGTAAATCTAAAAAAATTTTTTTCACTGCTTTGAGAATGTTCGTGCCAGCAGATCTTTACTTTGGACGCCAGAGTGACTGATTTGACTGACTCCATTTCCTCTCCTAGAGAAACCCTCACGAGGGGCCCAGGAGGTGGCTTTGCTGGTACTTCCTGTGTGGTTGCAGGCACACAGCTCGCTGTGTCTCCTGGAGTACTAGTAATTCCCCTGACCACTGGGCTTACAGGAAGTTTAAATCTGCTCCAGGTAAATAGAACTGGGGTTACTTGTTAATTATTTTATAGGTGCAGATGGCAATTCTATAACGCATAGTAGCTTTAAAATATACTATAATATATGATTCAGAGGCTATAAAATTCACTTATTTAAAGTACACAAGGTAATGGCTTCTGGTAGATTCACTGACACTGTCAATTCTGGAACATTTTCATCACCATGAAAAACACCCCATACCCTTTAACCATCACTGCTCAACCTGCCCTCCACCCGACCCACCCTGCCCCAAACTAGTCATGTGCAGAATGAACAACAATACAGAAGCACAAGAAACTATTTGTAGGTGAGTCAGGATTATTCTGTTTTTCTAGGAGCAGAAACCCAAAATAAAATGTCTCAGACAAAAGAAAGGCTTTATTAAACCTCAGTTGGCTTTGTGCATTAACTTGTCTGGCTGTTTAGATACCCAGGAATTTGGTCAAACATGATTCTGGGTGCATACTGCAGGTGTTTCTGGGTGAGATGAGCAAGTGACTAGATTAAAGCAGACCACTCTCCCTAACATGGGTGCGAGCTTACCCTCCCCTGAATGAATGGCACTGAGCTGGGCTTCCTTCTCTTCCTATCTTCAGACTTGAATGGAGACAGCAGGTCTTCTTCGATTCTGAGCCTGCCTGTTCCTATTCTGGGACCACACCACTGGCTATGTTGGATTCCCAGTGTTCCAGCTGGGACTCCTCAGCTTCCGTAATCCTGTGAATCCATTCCTTAAAATCTCCTCCCACCCTTAATACCCTGTTCCCTGAAGGAGCATGACTAATGAAACCCACAAGACAGAAGTGATAGTGATACCCAACATCTGGGTTACTAATATGTGAGAGCAATAAAAATTAAATGACATGTTTATTTTATAACATGTATTTAAAATTTAACAATACTAATGATGTAGTACAAGTATAACAAAATATGTGGAGAATATCATGAAAATAAGGTTAAAAGCAAGGATAAGGTCTCATGCTGTGATATAGTTGGTAAAGCCACTGCCTGAAACATTGGCATCTCATGGGCACCAGTTCATGTCTTTGCTGCTCCACTTCAAATCAAGCTCCTTGCTAACGCACCAGGAAAAGCAGCAGCAGATGGCCCAGTAGGCTCCTGCCACCATGTAGGATATCTGGGTAAATTTCCTGGCTCCTAATTTCATCCTGGCCCAGCCCTGGCTGTTGCAGCCATCTGGGGGTGAAGCAGTAGCTAGAAGATCTCTCTTTCTTTCTCCCTCTTTCTAACTCCAACTTTCAAATAAACAAATCTTTTTTTTTTTTAAGAGCAAGGATAAAGTAAGGATAAAATGTTAATATGATCATACATGATCTGGCCAGGAAGATCATGTCGAAGCAGAATGGATATAGACTAGTGACTTTGTATAAGGGCAGTATCTTGTTTTTCTCCTTCCTTTTCCTATTCTTGTTGATCTGAATGAGGATGGGAAGACTGGAGCTGAAGGCGTTACTTTGCACCTAGAAGTGGAATCTGCTGGTTGAGGAAGGTGAGCAACAAGACAGAAAGAACCTTGGCTCCAATGACTGGTGGAACCAGCACACTAGTCCCAGTTATATGAGAGAGAAGGCTATAACCTGTTCAAGCTACTGATATTTTAGAAATCATGTCATATTTTGTTCATATCCTGGGATAAATAATTGCAAATGAAGTAGTGCCTATTTAATTTCTCAATCTCTGTGGACTGTACTGACACATACATTATGGGATAACACACACATGTGCAAAACACCCCCAAAACAAAACAAAACAAAACTCTGAAACCTTACTTCCTATTCTGTCTTTCTCAGGAAGCAGAGACTGGGGGAAACTAACCAAAAAGAAGGTGCAGATTCCCTAAAGTTGAGGAGGAATCCAACACAGAGGAGGGGCAATGTGACTTCTCAGATGAGGCAGATGGGAAGTTGCAGGCAGCAGCCTTGCAGCAGGCCTAGCAGCAACTGTCCTAGACTGGGGCATAGGATAAAAGGCATTTGGAGCAATGACCTCAGAGGGAAAGAGAGCTAATGGGAGAGCCCAGGGGTCTGACCAGTCTGAAGGTTTGCTGCTCCAGGGACACCTGGGGAAGGAATTGATGATGATCACAGGCAAGCCAAGAAAAAAATCAATTATAACCAGAAGGTAACCCAAGCACTATTAAGAAATGAGACATGGTGACAATATTTGCTTGGCTATTGGGTGACATAATCTTAATACGATTAACATGATATAGATTGAACAAATATTTTTTAAATTACTATAATAAAAGTGTTAGAGAAGAGAAGGTGTGTATGTACGTGTTTTGGGAGTAAAAGTATAAGAGATTAAGATTGTCAAAAATATAATAAAAAATGGAAAAAAATAAATTCAAAAGTATAAGAGATTTAGACCCCCATCTTATGCAACTAAAGAAATCAGTGATGGTATAGCAGGGTAAGCCTGTGACACTGATATCCTTATGGGCACTGGTTCAAGTCCCTCTGCTCCATTTCCAACCCAGCTCCCCACTAATGGCCTGGAAAAAGCAGTGGAGGATGGCCCATGTGCTTGGCTCCTGTCACTCATGTGCGAGAACCAGAAGAAGCTCCTAGTTTCAGCCTGGCCTGGCTCTGGATGTTGCAGCCATGTGGGGAATGAACCAGCGGGTGGAAGAGCTTCCCCTCTCTCTGACTTTCAAATAAATAAGTAAACCTTTAAAGAAAAAGAAGTTAATGTTGTCAATTAAAAATATCAAGGAGAAACAGCATGGAAAATAATGTTGAAGAAATGGCTAAGCTATTGGTTGTATCTAAAGATAGGGAATTGGGGTGAGGTGAGGTAGCAACAGGAAAGATGTTTTATTCTTATGATTCTTAGAACCATACATTGTATACTTTGATAAAAAAATAAAATCAGTTCAATGAACTAGAATGAAAACTCCTTAAAAACAAATAATGGAAGGAGAGGACATTGTTAGGAGTCTCCAATCTGCAGAATGAAATTCTTAGTCTAAAATGATTTACACATAGTTTGTTAGTAATAAAAGAAAGTCAACAGATTTCTAGTGCACACCTGGTGTGTGCAACACTTTACACACTGAGTACCAAGGCTACAGATATGAACATGACCTCCTCGTCTACGACACTGCGCTTTCATTGCAATCCCAGTGTTCACCACAAGACAACCTTCACATTGTGATTTTTCTCAGAGCATGCTCTAGGTGATCATGTTATAGTCAGGAACTCAAGTCACGACTCTGCCAAGAAGGCTTTGCAGCTGAGGATTTGAGGCTTCAAGAAGCTTCACTACAAGGCTGGAGTCAAGGTCTAAACCAAGAGGAGACGGATCCCGCAGCCCATTCTCTTTCTGTCATTCTCCTTGCCTGGCTGGGTGAGGTCAGTGAGGATATTAGCCTCCATTTGTGTTGTGGCTGTTAGGGGCCAGGCTCTGGGCTCAGGGCATTGCATGCAGACCTTCAACAGAAGGCTGCTTTCCTGGTAGGTGCTGAAATTGCCAGTTACTTTCCTGCCCAAGCTCCCTTGCAGCTGGGGCACATAGTCTAATCTTGATCAGCCTGACTTTGATTCAGGAGCCCAGGAAGCCAAAAAAAAAAAAAGCTGGGAGCATTCTTTCAGCAGCCTGGAGCTGTGTCATACAGAAGTGCATTCAGGAGAACTGCCAGCCTTAGCCTTCGCACAGCTTTCATTCCACAGGTTGGTCCTTGGCGGCAGTGCAAGACATTGTCACCCTGCTTATGCGGGAGGGCACTCTGGGCTGAAATTCTTCCCGCCCACTCTGTACACCTTCCATCCCTCTCTGATCAGCATCACAGCTGAAGGGCTCTCGGTGTCTCTTTCTGCTCCCTCCCTCATTGCCAACAATGGCATTTTCCTCATAAATCTCATACACTTCTAATTTTGTCTTGGTGCCTGCTTTCTGAGGAATCCAAATTGACTTGCCCTTTCTAGGGGTTGTAGGAGCAATGGCAGCTGAAGGATCCAGGCATGGGGACATGTTGGCTGTGGTGCTAATCACAGACATTTTAGGATAGTGGAACTCCTGGCAGACTCAGCTATGGAGCCACTAGAGCCTAGTGCAGGATAACACTTCCATGTCCATTACTCAACATGTTTTTTTTACTACTATTCTTGGAAAATCAGTTCTGACCAAGTCGGTGATCAAGCTGGGACTCAAATAGGAATTATTATTTTCCATGGCCCCTATTGTTTCTTTGGTTTTAAATATGCAGAACACATTTTTATTATTTATTTGAGAAAAAGAGAGAGCGAGATCCCATCCTCTGGCTTACTCCCCAAACGCCTGCAATAGTTGAAGCTGGGCTGGGCTGAAGGCAGGAGCTCAATCCAGGTCTCATGTAGGTGGCAGGCACCTAGCTACTTGAACCATCATTGGTGCTTCCCAGCGAGTGCACCAGGAGAAGGTTGGAGGTATCAACCCTGGGCATTCCATTTGAGATGTAATTATCTTAACTAGCATCTTCAGTGCCTGGCCAAATGCCTCTTCCTTGAAGACTCCACTCAACAGTTGCAACATTTTCTGCAGCTTTCCAGTCCAAAATAACATGGCAATTTCACACATCCTCTCAATTGAAAATATGACAGAGGACCCTAAGAGTTGGGGAAAGAGAATCCCCACCTCTAATGATTTATTTCCCTGGATGGTATTCACTAAAGAAAAATCCATCTGGGACAGCTTCCAGCTCCTGGAGGAGAGACTAGTTCAAGCATCAAACCATATGTCAAAGAAGGAAAGAAGGAAAAAGCAAACAAGTATTCATGTTTTCTAAATATAACATTTATTTATTTGATTGTTCTCATAAACAAAACAACTTAAATAGCCTTCAAAAAGATAACAGTTAAATAAACTATGTATAGTTGTGCTGTGGAATAATATTACAGCCACTAAAACACACTGCAAAAGGTCACTTATTGACATGAGAAAATATTCTCAGTGCAGAAAGGGACTTCAAAATATTCATGGAAAGTAGAAATAAGAGATAAGTCTATTTTTAAAAAATATTTATTCTTATTGGAAAGGCAGATTTACAAAGAGAAGGACACATAGAACAAAAGATCTTCCCTCCACCGATTCACTCCTCAAATAGCCTCAGTGACTGGAGCTGAGCCGGTCCAAAGCCAGGACACAGGTACTTTTGGATCTCCCACATGGGTGCAGGGGCCCAAGGCTTTGAGCCATCCTTTACTGCTTTCCTAGGCCAGGAGCAGAGAATTGAATTGGAAGCAGAGCAGCCAGGACACAAACCGGCACCCACAGAGGATCCTGGCACCACAGGCAGAAGCTTAGGATACCATGCTTCACCATGGCACTGGCCCCAATAAGTGTATTTTGATGCACAAAAAAATGCATGCATAGTTTTTCCATACTTTATATCTTTACTGAATTATCTGAAGACACCTTGTATTAGGTAAAATTCTGGCAGATAATAAAAGATAATGAAAGAACTACTAATCGATAAACTAAAAGAATAGACAAAAATCCTCTGTTTCTGTAAAAAAGAGGATGTTACTGTTCAGAACACTTCCCGCCTCTTTTGTCTAGTTTCCATTCTACTGAGGTCAGCTTAGCTTAGCCTCTGTGCTTGCTGCGTGTGAGTGCAAGTGATGGATGCTGCCAGAAGCCCCATTGGAGGAAGCTGCTGCAGCCAGCTCCTAGATTCACGCTGGTGGAGTGAGGCTGTGGCTGGCCCACAATGTGTACGTGATACAAGCCTTGCTATGATGATTAGAACTTCGCTTTTCCTGAAGTGGTGCAGGTGCTTTTTAAATGAATTAATGAGCACAGTCACAAACCTGAAGCAGTATAAACTTATTTATTTTTTCATTTTACCTCTTTAAAAAGGAATTTTAATTTTTTTACTAGGAGACCAGAATGTCTTTACTGTTTCACAAAGAGTTATCTCCTAATAGGGATTTTTGTCTGCTGATAAAAAAATGAACATGTCCCCAAATGTTCCCATTGAACTTGATGTTTATGCTTCAAGAAATAGGGGAGGAAGAAAGAGGCATTGGCATGGCCTTAATGGACTGTATTCATTTCCATGTAAATAGGAATGCAAATGGAAAGAAGAGATTCCTACCAAAAATGAAAGTCCATGGCCTTTGAAATTAAATTAAAACCAGCAGATTGTAAATGTGAAAAATCCAAATGGCAGCAGTAAACTTAAAGACAATGAAATGCATTCACAGGGCAGGTCCAACTGAATGAGCGGTTATATCAGTTATAGAATAACTCATATCCTGTATGTTGGGAGGAAACATTATATAATGCCTACAGTTACATTGGCATGAAGCTCAATGAAGAGCAAGGTAACTAAAAGTTCATATGAGTATTCTCCTTGACAAGATATTTGCAATTAGAACTGAAAGCAACTCCAGAATTAACCTCCAGTAGGAGCATGAGTTTAAACTAATCTTACAAGGTATTTCAGAAAGCATCAAGAATCATGACAAATTTTCCCATAATGTGCCATGAAGTCGCAAACTGGCAAGTCAGAAAAGTGATGATAAACATGCTGAAAATATTTTTATCCTTCCCTCCTTCCCCCAGCACACTGAATACTGTTGCCAAAATGACTTATGGAAAGACTGCAGAAGGCAGTTGGAATGACCACAGGATGAGGATGCTATTGGTGGAACTGTCAACCACATCCTAAGGACCAAGGCCATATCAGGGGAGGGACACATGGATAATGGCATGTTACCATCCCTGAACACAGTGCATACCATAGGTGCTATGCTGCATGACTTAGTCCCGCAGCCGTGTAACACACCTCTCTCCCCCAAAATCCTGTACATAAAGTAGTTTTCTGTAGCTGAATTTGAGAGCTGCTTTTCAAAACTTTGTTCTTTCTCTTTCTGGGTTCATAGCTAGACTGCATTTTTTTCAGACTCTCTGCATGTAGCTGTGATTAAACTGTTAAAGAGAGAGACAGAGAGAAAACAAAACACTAAGACTCAAAACAGGAGCACTGAGTAAAGGAGAAAAGACACTGCCTCCTCAGTAGAAGTTAAATTGTCTCCAGCCCTTAGCTTTGAAAGGGAACAATTGTACAAGCACCTGCTGGGCACAGTGCACTAAACCAGATGGTTTTTACGAGTGCACAGTAACCAAGCCCAACTGAGCAAGAAAGAAAAAAATACAGAAGGGTCTGATGCTTTCAGTCACTGAAGGCCTTCAAGTGCTGCAGAATGTCTGATCCTCAGGGCCCGAAATATCTTAAAAACGTACAACCAGAAAGAACTGTAGCTCTGAAAGTCTTGTTGAGGTGATGTTCACACACGATGTCATTTGCTGGTTTACCACACATGCAGCCATGCATTCAGTGTACTGACAGAGTTGGGCAGCATGTGTTCTCATGCAATCTAAGAATAATTCATCTCCCTCTGAGAGGGACTCTGCACTCATTAGTTCTCATTCTGTCTCCACCTCAACCCTCTGCCCTGGGAACTCACTCATCTGCTCTCAGTAACCATCACTGTGTCTATTTGGATCATTTCGTATAAATGGAATCATGCAGTAAGTGGTTTGTGACTGGCTTCTTTCAGCTGGCACCATGTTTTCAAAATCCACACGTTACTGTGTGGGTCAGCACCTCAGCCCTTGTGGAGTGATTTTCTATTGTGTGGGCGTATCACATTTTGCTTCTCTGTTATTCGTTTGTTGTGCATTTCTTTCTGCTTTTTGGCTATTACGAAAAATGCTGCTATCAACATTTGTGCACACATGCTATATGCTTATATTTCTCTTGGATTCATCCTCAGGAGTAGAATCGTTGTTGTCATCTGGCAACTCTACATTTCATTATGTGAGAAATGCCAGATTTCCAAGTGGCTGTGCCATTCCTATCAGCGAACAGGAGGACTTTAATATCTCTGTATCTTGCCAACACTTAGCATACTATGGTTTCGATTTGTGTTTCCCTAATGAAATTACATTTAATATCTTTTCTGTTGTATTTATTGGCTGTGTATGTATCTTCTTTGGAGGAGGGTCTTGCAAATCTCTTGTCCATTTTAAGATGGGGTTTTGTCTTTTTATTGTTGTGTTGCACAGCTTCTTATACATTCTGGATTCCAATCCCTTACCAGACGTACAATGTTTTCTTCTTTTGTAAAATTGGAATCTAATTCACACACACCATGAAATTTCCCACTTGTAAGGTGTACATCTGAATGGTTTTAGTATCTTTACAGTTGTGCCTTTATCAGAATCATGCATTTCCAGGGTTTTGTCACCCAAAAAGGACTTCCTTACTTTAAGCAGTGACTTTGTATTCTCCCTTCCCCTTGGGTCCTAGAAACCACCCATGTTCTCTCTATTAATGGGAATTTACCTACTCTGGGCATTTCACATAGATGGGACCATCCAATATGTGGCCTTTTGTGCTTGACTTCTTTAATTGAGAATAATATTTTCTTTCTTTTAAATCAATTATCTAGATGATTTATTTGAGAGACAGAGAGAGAATATTCAACCCACAAGTTCATTCTCCAAATGCTCACAAGGAACGACAAAGTCAGTCCCACATGGGTGGCTGGGAGCCAACCAACTGACCCATCACTGCGAGGTTCTACATTAACAGGCAGTGGAGCTGGGAACAGAGCCAGGACACAATCTCAGGCCTTCCTAGGTAGGATACAGGCATCCTAACTGATGTCCTATCTGCTAGGTCAGGTGTTTGCCCACAGTGTCATAGTATCCAGATTCATCTACACTGTAAGATGTGCCATCCTTGCTGAATAATATTCCATTGTATGGATATGCATTTTGCTTATCTAGTAATTAGATACTTTCCACCAAGAAGTTCATGCACAACTACTGCCCAGAATGATTTAGAATGCCCACATTTGGGTAAAATTGCACTCTTTAGTAAAATGGAACCTAATATCTACAGTGTTTCTTTTTTATCTACAGTGTTTTTAAGAGACTTTTAGATCTATATGGGATGCTAGGAAGTCAGAGCTGGGAGCTTGGGAAAAGATCATTACAGCCTCTATTTTTGTTTTCTTACTTAAAAAAAAAATAGCAATCAGTACCACCAATAGTCTTGTGAAAGTTGTAGACTCAGGGACCAGGGGAGAAAGCAGAGAAAGCCCCAGTGCAGGTGCTGATCAAAATGGATGTGCTGGGACAGGTGTGAGATTTTACAACTCTCCTCCCAGGCGGTGTGAGTCCTTTGAGGCAAAATGTTTTCAATGTCCAGCTTACTATAACTTCCTTTTGTCACTTGTAATTTGGGGTTTTGTGTGAAGATTTACTTCTGTGCTTTCTTTCAAGCCTTTTTTTTTTTTTTTTTATGACATCTGTGTATTGCATGGTAGCCGGAAAGAACAAAACATAATGATGTGTGAACTACTCTCTAAAATATCTTTCCTCTCCTCATGAATGACTTTTAGGCTTTTCAAACACATATCATTATAGTCTTTGATCCATTTTGAGTCAATTTCTCTATATGGTGTGAGACAAGAGTTCAACCTAAACTTTTTCTGAGAGAGTGAACAAACGTGAATATACACTCCCGTCTGTTGGTTCACTCTGCCAGTGTCCACAATGGCCGGGAAGTGGGCCAGATCAAAGCCAAAGGCTGGAACCCAAACATGGGCTCTCCGAGTGGGCAGGAATCCTAGCCCTTGAGCCATCACCACTGCCTCCCAAGGACTAGAAGGAGCAGGAACTGCAGTCAGGAGCCAGAGCCAGACCTTGAACTCAGGCATTCCTGCTAGGCCAAAGCCTGCTCTCCCGTTTCTCCTTTTGCATATGGATAGTTAGTAATCCAAGAATCATTTGTTGAAAAGACTATTCTTCCTGCCACTTGGATGGCAGATGAAAGAATTTCTGAACTCTTATTTTATTGCATTGTTCTATGCCTAGTTTTATGACCCAGAGTACTACTAAGAAGAGATTAGGGATTTCTTGTTCAAAGTTGCCTCACCTTCACGGCCACAGTTGCTTTTTCAGTGAGTCTTGGATTCTGCAGCTAACTCTCCAGAAGTGATCAATGGTCTGCCCATCTAAGAACGGGAAGATAAATGAGATGAAATTGATTCGTGCAAGTTTCGGAAAAAAGTGGAGACATCCTGGAGTGTGATACCATGGGCGCAAGAAGCAGGCTCGCTCACTCGCAGCAGCGTTAGGTAGAGTGGTACCCTCCTGCCCCTCAGGGACAGGCACTCACAAATACCCTCCATGAAGTTGGGGAACAGAAGCTGCTACTTTTGGAAAAGTCACAGAAAAGCCTGCGCCCTCCACGATTTATAGCCTCTTCCAAGATAGAACGAACACGTCGCGTTTTTACTACAAGGGTGGAGAAAGGAGTAGCGCAGGCCTAGGTGGCTCTGGCTGGAGCCTGCAGGCCTCGGGAACGCCTCCCTGACTAGAGGCACGCCCAGGTATGGTTGGCTCCGCGCGGCCAAGTGAGGTCCCCAGCGCGCTCGAACCCGAGTCACTGCTCTCTCCCCGGCTCTCCAGCTGCGCCTCGGCATTCCTCTCCACGCACGCGGCTGGCCCCGTTTCAACGCAGGCATCACTTACCCCGAGTTTGCACCTGTTCCCACGTACCCCACGTGTCCGGTCCGCGCCGGGGAGATGGAGGGGTCCGGCAAGCGTGTCAGGCACGTCTGCGGAGGTGGCGGGCGCCCGAGAGTCCCCAGGGCTCTGGCAGAAGCAGCGGGGCACACGCAGCACCGGGACAAGAAACGCCCGCGGCGGCTCAGCGCTCACAGGTGGTGCCGGGCCTGGGCAGGCCGGGTTGGGCGTGGTGGGAAGAGGCGCACGGCGGCCGCCCCACCCCGCCGCGGCTCCACACGTGGGCCAGAGGGCGGCAGGAAGGACGGCTGGTGGAGGACTCGGCCAGGGGTCTTGGGGGCGCGGCCGCAAGCTCCGGGGCACTCCGCGGCGGGGTCTCGGCCGCGCGGCTTTCCTAGAAGGCGCCGCTCCACGCCGCGGCCATGGCCTCCCTGGGGAGAGAAATCGTCCTGGAGACCCTCTTGGGTAAGTGGACGCCGCCCCGCCGTGCGCTCGTGGGCGCTAGCTGCCCTAGCCCGGTCTCGGCCGGGTCGGCTGTGTTCCCGGAGCAAGAAAAACACGTCCGTGCCCAGAGTGGTGATGCTTATCATCCCCTGGGAACTTCAGTTACCTAAGGGAATCAGAAAAGATCGTGACACCTGCCGGAGACGTTGCCCCTCGATCTCGAGGTTCCCCAGGCTGTCTGCCTTGAATCTGCGCGGCTAACACGCAAAAGCCTGAACGGGCACTGGCTTCTCTCCTCTGGGGCGGCCGCTCTCAGCCTTGGGCCAGCAAGGTGGCCCTAGTGGCGACTGCACACTTGGCCACTGGGCCTAAAACACGAAGAAGCCTTTTATTTACTTACCAGCTTTGCGGTGCCCCTGGTAATTAGCGGTGTTAATTCTGTAGGAGCGGTCGCTTTCCAGCTGGGGTTGCCGGAATCCCCACTGCCCATGATGAGCCAACAAAGTTTGTTAATTTCTTTAAGTTGTGAGCTGGATTCACAAAGTGGAGTGTGAGCCTCTTTCCTGGAATGTGAGTTTCTGGGAGCAGGTAATTCTCAGCTCGGACTCGGATGGCGTTTTTTGTTTTTTGTTTTTTTTCCCTGGCTCAGCCTGTGTCTTAAAAGTTGGGAGATAATAAAGACCATTGACTGTCAATAGGCTCTCTTGGTGTTAGACGTCCTGTAGATTTGATCTCAGTCTTACAGCTCTGTCCAGTTGGTTGCAAGGTCTGTTTCACTGATTCAGAAAGGGAGTTTGGGAAGAAACCCAGGAGAAAGTTGTCGGGCAGGTGGTTTGAGGGCTCCAAATGGCTCAGGCATCAGTTTGCCCCACTACTGAGCTCTTAGGCAGTGGCTGCAGCTGCTGTCTTGTTCAGTCAGTTGGTTGGCCTGTGTTCTTGTTTCGCTTGCTTGATTGAACATTTGTGTGAGAGAAGGGCAGAAACAGTGTCATCTTCACGTGTCTTGGGATTGTGTGAGGAGAGGTGATGTGTGTTGATACCAGCACAAAGCCTGCCTGTGCCCACAGGGGCTAATTATGGTTGCACAAGACTGCCCAGTCCAGTCGTTGGCAGAGGTGCAACTGACTGCGGATCAGGGCGTTCCACTCCCCTGGCTCTGCCTCCTAAGGGTTGGGTGGGTCTGCGTCACTGGAACCTGACTGCAGCTCAAGTCAAGTGCTTTTTGATGCCATCTGTGGTGGGAGGAGGCATGGCGTGCTGCTGGAGGTGCCTCCTGAGCTTGGTAGTTTCTCATCATGAATGATACAACCGAGTTAAGGGAAGATGACCCAGTGGGGTCCTAACAGGAAGCCACTGAAGGGAGGCCTTGCTGAAGGGACTTGATTAAAGGAGGTAAATAAAGGCTGCAGGGAGAACAGCAGAAGCCACTCCCAGCCCCAGTGAAATGGGGAGGAGGCAGGGCTACTGCTAGAAACAACCAGAGTGAACGCCATTTCTCTCTTTACATTTTTTATAGGATATGTTTCCTGGTCTCTGTATCAAGATTTGGGACCGATGATCTACTACTTTCCCTTGCAAACACTAGAGCTCACTGGGTTTGAAGGGTTCAGTGTAGCTGTCCTTGCTCCAGTGTTCCTGACCCTTGCCTCTGTCTGGACCTTGGTTAACAAGAAATGGGTATTATCTCTGCTGCGGATAATTACTGTGGGTAAGATTGCAACAACATTTCTTTCACATTTGCTTTAAAGTGAATACAGGAAGTTAAATGGTGCAAACGGTCCTTTGAATGCTAAATGATTGAACCAAAAAATGAAAGATCTGTCTTTATATTAGTAGAGAAATTTTAGTAAAAATAATAGAACACTAGATTGAATCTATGTTTTCTGTGTTTTAAAGTTTCTGCCTAAAAAAAAAAATCACTGAAATGAAGAAGGGTACTGTGCCTTAGGGAACTGTTTATTCTTTTTTCCCACATTTGTTTGTTTGTTTGTTTGAGAGTTGCAAGGAGAGAGGGAGAGTCAGATCAATCTCCCATCTGCTGGTTCACTCTCCAGAGAGCCACTATTAGCCAGTGCTGGGCCGAACCAAAGCCAGGAGCCAGGAACTTCTCAGATCTCCCACATGGGTTCAAGGGCCTAAGCTCTTGGAGCATCTTCTGCTGCTTTTCCCAGGCTACCAACAGGAAACTGGATCAGAAGTGGAACAGCTGGACACATACCAGCTCCCATATAGGATGCCAGTGTTGTGGGCAATGGCTTTACCAGCTATGCCACAATGCCACAATCTCCATTTTTTGGTATCATAATTTATTTACTTATTTAAAAAGGCAGTGTGACATAGAGGGAAAGGGAGAGAGGGAGGGAGAAGAAAGAGAGAGAGAACAAGTGAGTGAGCTTCAATTTGTTGGTTCAGTGCTCAGATGCCTGCGACAGCTAGGGCTGGAGCGGGATGAAATTAGGATCCTGAAATTCCATCCATGTCTGCCTGTGGGTGGGAGGAACCCAAGTAGTAGGGCCATTAGCTGCTTCCTCCCAGGGCACACAGTACCAGGAAGTGCACCTATTCCAAATGGAGTGTAGGCATCCCAAGAAGTGACTTAGCGCATTGTACCATAGGGCCCACCCTCAGCTCTTGAATATATTGTGTTCTTCTTTCCAGTTGTGACATGATACTCATAGACACCATAACAAAATTATTACCTCATGAATGTGAAAATTGTGCATGACAGTTAGCATAATTGAAGAACGCCTACAGACCAGGTATAAAGAAGGTCCACAACTCCATCAAAAGGGGGCAAAAGGTATCACCAGTTTGTTGAAAAAGAAATACAATTAGTTCTAAAGAATACAATAAAATGTGTAGAATGCATATTATGCACATATGTGTGATCTCACAAACAGACCAGCAAAGAACCAAACCTAACTTTGGTATGTGGGAATGGAAATTGACATAAGCTCTGCGGAGCGTAACTTACCAGTTTTCATGAAAATGATAAATATGAACAAAATATTTCACCTCATATTTCCACTTCTAGTCACACAGTCTATAGATATGCTAACACATGTTTAAAACAGTAAACATGCAAGATTATTAATTATTGCAGGAACATTTATAAGAAGCCTAGATGTCATCTTTCTTGCTTGCTTTTTGTTGAAGTTTTTTTTAGAAGAATTAAAAAAATATATTTTGAAAGATAGTTACAGGGAAAGAAAAAGATAACAAGATCTTGCATCTCTTGGTTCAGAACCCAAATGGCTACAAGGGTTGGGGTTTGCCTAGGCTGAGGCCAGGGATCAGAGGCTTCTTCAGAGTCTCCTGCGTGGGAACAGGACTCTAAGCACTTGGCCCATCTTCTACTACTTTCTCAGGTGCGTTATCTAGGGATCTGGATTGGAAGTGGAATAGGTGGGGATTGAATGGGTTCCATTATGGGATGAAGGCTTTGCAGACAGCAACTTAACCTGTAAACCTCAACACTGGTCAACGTCATCTTTCAGGGGTAGGTTGATTACATTTGGCTTTGAAACTTGAATCACTATAGAATACTATGCAGTTCTTTTAAAAGAGTGAGAATATTATTTGTGTAATAAGGTAGATATTCTTTAACATATTAAGTGAAAAAGTAATACATTATTGAACAGGGCATGTGAAATGCTAATATTTGTTGAAAAAAGTTCAAATGGAAATATATTTGGCATTTTGTTAAAGATTCAATATTTTTGTTTTTTTAGCACATATAATAATGTTTTTTCAATAAATGTTTGTAAAGGATAAAAAAACATTTAAAAAATCAGTTATTTATTTGAAAAGTAGAGTTACAGAGAGAAGTAGAGGCAGATAAAGAGAGATCTGTTGGTTCACTCCCTACATGGCTACAGCGGCCAGGGCTGAGATGGGTCGAAGCCAGGAGCCAGGCACTTATCCAGATCTTACACCTGAGTGTTAGGGGTTGCCCTCCACAGCTTTCTTAGCACCATTAGCAGGTAAGCAGCTTGAAAGTGGAGCAGCTAGGACTTGAACCAGTGCCCATAGCAGATACTGGCTTTGCAGGCAATAGCTTAACCCATTCCACCACAAGGCTGGCCCCAAGACAGTATCATAGTTGCTGCTTGGGTGAAGTACCTGTAAAACCTAAAGAGAGATACAGAGGAAAAACTTTGCACTGGATATCTTTTATGCTTTTGGAATTCTGAATTTAAATATATTATAGTAGCAAAAAACCAAAAACAAAATTTCACTCTATACTCACTATCACAAAAGATAGAGATTTTTATTATTAACCCACACTAAGAAACCTTAGAGAAGTATGGGCAGTAATGAAGTGAGGAGATAAGGCTATAGAGACTAGACCTCAAAGGTAAAACACCTGGGCCCCAGCTTGGTGAGGCCATCGTTGGAAACTCTGAACTTCTCGTATTGCTCCAACTTAGTTTCTCTGTTTTTAAGTAGCTTTCATTCCTCAGCCACACTGTGTAGTTCTGTCTAGAGATGGTCACTTTTGCAGAAGCAGTGCCCGGAAGTCACTGGGCAATGGCGGGCTGTTTTCTGTCTGTTAGGCCCAGAAGAAAGCAGAACACAGTACTGTGAGCACCATGGTTCCTCACGAGGGTGCAAAGCTCTTGTTTTCAAAAGAACTCAGGCTCACAAAGAATAGTGGGAGAGGCTCCAGAAAATTGTGCCTGTTGGCCTGGAGCCATGTCTTAATAGGCTAATCCTCCTGTGGCTCTGGCATCCCATATTCCTATCTAGCTCCCTGCTTATGGCCTGAGAAAGCAGTGGAGGAGGGTTCAGCATTTTCCTAGGAGCATTACTGAGCCCTGGACTGCTCAGGTCCTTGTTTCTGGGAGTGATTGCATCAGCGGCACCTGTTGATGGCCTTTGCTGGGTGCTGCTTGTGTGGGCTCTGCCTACAAGGCCACCAGCTAAGCTGTTACTGGGAAGCTTTTCATGTGAGAAGTCCAACTCTGGCTCTGCAGCTTCTGGTAGCCATCAGGGTTATGACGTAACATATGTCTAAGGTGGGTATGGTGGATGTCTCTTGTTTCCCTGGTACCATCTTCATCTGTACACCTTTTCATTAGGAATGAAAGTGGGTTTCTATCTGAGAAAGCAGGGTCAGAGATGGAAGAGACCAGTCACTGGCATGTTAGCTTCCAAGCAGCTGCTGACCTTTGCTAATGCTACACAGCAGATGATGGAAGCCATGGTTGCATTAAAACTCGCTTCAGATAATTCTTGGGACATGAAATAACTTTGTGTTATATACTATCTTTCCTCTGGCACCTCAAATATTCTAGAATAATTACTATGTAGTAAATATGAATCTAATTCATATGCCCATCAATTTAGATTATTTTTGATCCACTAAGCTGGCTATAATGGCCTGGGAAAGCAGTCGAGGATTGGCCCAAGGCCTTAGGACCCTGCACCTGCATGGCAGACTGGGAGGAAACTCCTGGCTCCTGGCTTTGGATTGCCTCAGCTCCAGCCATTGCGACTGCTTGAGGAGTGAACCCTCAGGCTGAAGGTCTTCCTCTCTGTCTCTCCTCCTCTCTGTGTGTCTGTCTTTCCAATAGAGATAAACAAATTTTTTTTAAAAATATGGACAATAACAAGTGTTAACAAGGACACAGAGAAATTGGAACTTTTATGTGTTGCTGGTTGAAACATAAGGCTAATGAAATGATATAGCTGTTTTGAGAGACAGTTTGTCAGTTTTTCAGCATTTTAAAGAGTTACCATAGGAACCAATCACTGCACTCCTGGGTTGACACCCAAGAAAACAAAAACTGTGTCTACACAGAAACTTGTACATAAATGCTCATAGAAGTATAATCATAGGTCCATGAGCTCTGGGGGCAGGGGGGTCCAGTGGGACCTGTGTCCTTGGGCCTGCTGGTATGATGGGTGCTAGGTCCATGAGCCCCTGGGTTGAAAGGTCTGACGGGGCTCAGGTTGCCTGGCCCAGGTCCTTGGATCTGCCTGTGAGGTGGGTGCCACATCCATGAGCCCCAGGGGCAGGGAGCTTGGTGGGGTCCTGGTCATCTGGCCCAGGTCCTTGGGCCTACCTGTAAGGTGGGTGCTGGAACTGTGAGCTCTAGGGACAGGGGGTCTGGGGCACCTGGGTTGCCTGGCTTAGATCCTGGATCCACTTGAGTGGTGGATGCTTGGTCCATGAGCAGGAGGTTTGGCGAGGTCTGGTTGTCTGGCCTGGGTCCTTGGACCTGCCTCCTAGGTGGGTGCTGGAATTGTGAGTCCCTAGGGAGGGGGTCTGGGGGACCTGAGTCACCTGGGCCCACCCATGTGATGGATGCCAGGTCTGTTAACCCCTGGCGGCCCGGGGTGGGGTCCATTAGGGCTCAGGTCGCCTGGCCCAGTCCTTGGCCTGCCTGTGCTGTGGGTGCTGGATTTGTGAATCCAGAGGCAGGGGATCTAGAGAGACCCAGGTTCCCTGCCCGGGTCCTTGGACCCATCCTCTAGGTGAGTGCTGGGTCCGTGAGCCATGAGGGCAGGGGGTCCAGTGGGGCCCAGGTCACCTGGCATGGGTTCTTGGGCCCACCTGTGAGAACTGGTCCTCCACAGTAGAAAAAACATAGTAGACATCAGGCCTTAATGCTCATAGAGGCCTTTGCAGCCCATTGGGGCCTGCAGAGGACTTCTGATACCAAAGCAGAGGAAAGAAAACCACAAATTGGACAACTATCCCAGCGAATGATGACAGCAAATATCTGGGTGAATGGAGACTCTAAGGTTCACTGTGTCAACCAATGGACATTGGAAGGGTTTCCTCTTCCTTGGATCAGTGAGATTGATAGCATTTCAGAGCTGTTACAACCACCTGGGCAGAACCCTCGGGGTGTGTGGTACATCAGGATCCTGGGTGGGTATCGAGTGGCTGTTTCCCATCCCTGGCTACTGGGCGATTGGGAGGCTGAGTATGGCTTTTCCTCTTATTTCTACCCTACTCCATCCCCCAAAACAGGAAGAAGAAATAGAAAATTTAGAAACAATGATCACACCCACTTTCTCCTAACCCTTGATCCTTCCCAAGATGAGCAACTATGTAAACATCTAATTTTTTTTTTAAAAAAACACTATTCATAAAAGCAAGAAAAAAAAAGCGTGTGGGAGGGGGAACAACCTGATTGGGTATCAGTCAAAGAATTGCAGTCTATGCATCCAGTGGAATATTTTTTAGCCATGAAAAGAAATGAAATACTGATATGTGCCACATCATAGATAAACCTTGGAAATGTTATGCTAAGGGAAAGAAGGCAGTCACAAAAGGCCTTGTAGTATTCTGTTTATATTAAATGCTCAGCATAGGAAAACTCCATAGGGACAAGAAGATTAGTGATTGACAGGCTGGTTGCTGGGAGGAGAGGGCATGGGGAGTCTCTAGTGGGTATGGGGTTTATTTGGGGGAGGGTGATAAAATTTGTCTGGAATTAGATACCGGTAAAGTTGTATAGCTTTAATAAACAGGCCAAAAACTATTGGGTTGAGTTGAACAAAATGGTACTTTTAAACTCTCTTTGGGTGTAAAGATGGTGTGAGACCCAAGATTTGGCAAATGTAGATGGAGTGCCAGTGTATGCTTGCTGGGATATTCAGTTCTCTCTCTGTTTATAGGCAGCCTAGCCTCCTTCCAGGCTCCCAACGCCAACCTCCGGCTGGTGATCCTTGCACTCGGTGTGTCATCCTCGTTGTTGGTGCAAGCTGTGACTTGGTGGTCGGGAAGTGCTTTGCAAAGGTATGGTTCTTATCTTATGCTCCTGCAGACACACAAGCACACTTGCCAATGGGACACACTGGGCCAGGAGTTTCAAGCTGTTGCTTTTCATTATCCACATGGCCTTGTGGAATGCACCTTCTTATCCTTTCCACCAAAGCAGGGCATGATTATTTGCCATCAATCTTGAAAATGCTGTCAGCATTCAAGAAGTATAACAAGTTACCCAGTGGGCTAGGCAAAGGCTAAATCAAATGCATTGTTGAGAACTGCCATCTGGACTATTTCTGCTACTCATCCTATGAGACCTTAAAATTCACAGGGGACACAGTATATTGAATTCACTTTAAAAATACTTTCACACTTACAGGTATCACAGGCTCTGGGGATTCATTTTAGGGCAGATTCTTCTCCTGGTGCTCCGTATATGGTACACTTCACTCAACCCAGTCTGGAGTTACCAAACATCCAACAAAGTGATCCTGGCATTAAGTACCATAGCCACACTGGATCGCATTGGTACAGGTAAGAATGTGCCCAGGTAATTTGACACATTTTCTCACATGGATTTTACTTTTCCCATACAAAAGTGCACATCTTAAAAAGGAAATCTGCCTGACAGCTCCATCTTAGTTTTCCTCCTCTGAAATAGTAAATGGAACAACAAGGGGGGATTAGTTTCTGGCAGAAGGCACTCTTTCTTTGTCAGTAGAAACGAGGCATGAGAAGAAAGAACCACTTTTGGCTTGAATCACTGGGTCTCTGTAGGATACCATGAAAAGAAAGAATCATCACTGGGTCCTTACAGGCTGCTGGGACCAGGCAGGCCTCACAGGTGCAGTTCTTGCTCAGCTCCCTTCTACTTCCTCGACCAGGCTCTCTGGATTGGGACTATCCATCCTCCACCTGCACGCTGACCCCAACTCTTCCCCAGCTCTACACTGGTTCCTGTGATCTCTGGCCATGGGAACTACACGATCTCTCTATTCCTCCTTCTTCTCCTGGGAATCTAATTATGATGGTTTGAAGCCTGGAAAGTAAAGAGACACCTTGCACATTGACATTACCTTTAACATGTTCCGTGTCTTTTTTGGGCCAATGTTCTCTGAGACCTACATACACCCGACCTAGATGTTTCCTTATGGGCTACACTGACTCTTCTAAAAAGAAGGGAGAGGTGTTACTGCTTTTCTGTTGACTTGCTCCTGACTGTTTATATAACTCTCAGTGAGTCACTGTTGTTTTGTGAGCACAAGAGAGGAATCCTACAAATCAATGGAAGTTTATAGAGTATTTGCCCCTATGATGTAAATGCTGGTATAGAACTACTTTAGCTCCAGTTGTGTTATTTTTAGTATTTATTTAGAAAGGCAGTTTTTACAGAGAGAGAAAGAAAGAGAGGCTTTCTGTCCACTAGTTCTCTCCCTAATGGCCACAATGGCCAAAGCCAATCTGAAGCTAGGAGCCACTTCCAGGTCTCCCACATGGGTGCAGGGACCCAAGAACTTGAGCCATTCTCCATTGCTTTTCCAGACCATAAGCAGGGAGCTGGATTGAAAGTGGAACAGCAGGAACAGGAACTGCTACCCATGTGGGATGTTAGCACTTCAGGTGGAGAATTAACCCCATCCAGCCCCAGTTTTGGAATGGAAAAATGTGAGTTGGGAGAATTTATGCAAGGAAAGTAGCTTCATAACATTAAAATGAGTTGGAGAATGTAGAACTCAGTCTATTCTTTAATTTAAATTTTGTGTTTCAATAAAAACAATAACATTGGCCCTGGTACGGTGGCCTAGGGCTGAAGTCCTCACCTTGAACTTGTGGGGATCCCATATGGGTGCCGATTCTAATCTTGGCAGCCCTGCTTCCCATCCAGCTTCCTGCTTGTGGCCTGGGAAGGCAGTCGAGGATGGCCCAGTGCCAGAGTCCAGCTCGAGCCGAGTTCGGAGTTCGGGAAGGGTGCATCGAGTCGGCGATAAAGAAAGACACAGACACAGACACTTGGTGCGTTTTCACAACAACTCAAGAAAAGGCTGTCCTTTTTATTTACTGAGACACTTCACAAGCTTCTGCACAAGCAACTAATTATTCTATTTTTACTTCAAGACTAAGGGGCCATGTACAGACATTTGGTCACTCCGTCTGCATTTCAAGGCTAAGCAGGTGCCCCTAAAGATAATTTTGCAAAATACTGTATTCATATTCTTCAAAGCAAACCATTATTTATTCCTCAACAGTAGCCATGGAGTAACAGCCAGGACTCGAAGGCCAAAGCACATGCGATTACCTGCTAATCAGTAGTACATCCCTACCACATTTTTATTTCTACAATTTACCCATTATTTAATGGGAAAATAGGTTACAAGGGAAAATCCTAAAATCTAAAACAGAAATTTCAAATGTTAAATCTCCCTACAACTATAGATTTTACAACCCCATAAACAATGAAACAATAATCAAAAGCATTTTTTGTTAATAAAAGCATCCTTAATTCCTCTAGCTAAAAATTATAAAAGCAGCTAAAACAATTACATTTTCTAGGCTCCAAAAAATTGCCAAGACAGGCTAGTCTTTGAGATAACAATGTCTTTATTTATTGCCATAGCAGTTTCAGCTCTCACTCCCATTACTTTGTAAAATTCTTATTAAGCCATTTCCCAGAAGGCATGCTATATATCTGGGCCCAATTTCAGGGCAATGGGTAGGTACACAATAAGGTGTTCAGAAATGGCATGAGTTTAATTGTACTCCAGTGCGCAGTAAAGGCCCACTCACCAAGACATTATCAGTAACATTAACTCTCAAGTTCACGTTGGTGGTAAAAGCCATCCCACAGGGGCAAACAATGCCTCAACAGATTACAAAATTCTTAGTGGGGTGCTTGAGTTTCTATGCAAAAAGGTGATGAAACTGTGTCAAGGTGGTCAAAGAGAAATCTGCTGGGCCTTGCCTAACAGCTGGAAACTCCCCCGGGGCCTTGCCACACAGGGGAGCTGTTCTCTTCACACCTTCGTGCCATCCACACCCACTGCATGGACCCCAGCAGCCCAAAGCCTTGGGACCCTGCCCGCGCATGTGCGAGACCCCGAGGAGCTCCTGGCTCCTGACTCCTGGCTCCTAGCTCCTGGCTACGGATTGGTGCAGCTCTGGCTGTTGCAGTCACTTGGGGAGTGAATCATTGGACTGAAGATCTTCCTCTCTGTCTCTCCTTCTCTCTATATATCTGACTTTGCAATAAAATAAATAAATCACATCTAGAGGTGGAAACTTGGCACCTACATTTCTCCTGGTAAAGATAAAAACTTCAGAGTTTTGTTTATAATTCCTGACTCAAATTTTCTTTCATCTCTGAAGTCTCTATGACCTAGTTGCTGGCTCTCCATCCACACCTCTGTTTCTGTCTGGACCTTCTTTTCCAAAACTGACCCAAGTATTGGAACATAGCAAGTGCTAGCGTCTCTGTGTGTGTGTGTTTAATAGTTTTGTTAGAAGACTTGTTGCCTGTCTAGGGAGAAGTCACCACACTAGAACACTGTGTTTAACTCAGGCAGTTCAGATTAGATACCTCTCTTCTCCAAAGATGCTCTGCCTATCTTCAGATTTCTGGCCTCCCCTCCGTCTCCATCACCCTCTCCTGCCCTAACCCCACCCTCATAGTTGTCAGCTCTGCACCTCCTTCTTCTGTCAGAGTAACTTTTTGCCTCATTATTAAACCCAGCACCCAACTGCACAGGCAGACACCCAAGGCTCCCTTCTGTCCCACAGAGGACTTCACAGTGTCACAAAGCAGACATGCAACCGGTTCTCTCTGATATTTTATCTTTTTTTAATGATTTTATTTTTATTTGAAAGGGGGAATTTACAGGGAGAAGAAAAGGGAGAGAGGAAGGAAGGGGGAGACAGAAAGAGAGAGAGAATGGGAGTCTTCTACTGCTTCATTCCCCAAAAGGTCACAGTGGGCAGAGCTGAGCCAACAGGAGCCAGGAGCTTCTTCTGAGTCTCCTATGTGGGTGGCCAGGTCCCAAGAACTTGAGCCATCTTCTACTGCTTTCCTAGGCTACAAGCAGGGAGCTGGATGAAAAGTGGAGTGGCCAGGATACAAGCTAGCACCTATATGGGATGCCAGCTTAACCTGAAACGTCACCACATGGACCTCTCATTCGGTTCTTGTGAAGAGAATTCTCCTGCTGGCATATGCTCCAGCTGTGACATGCTTGTGTGTGACGTCATGTATGGCTTGGGGCCTCTTGGTTTAACATGGCTGTGAAGTGGAGGACAGTCAAGGAGCCACTCTGGGTCAGTTTGAATCCCAGTGTCTATTAGCTGTGTGACCTTGGACAAGTCACTCGATGGCTCTGAGCATATTTTCTGATCTGTAACAAGAGATTAATAATGGATCATATATCATTAGGTTGTGAAAATTGAATGAGTTAGCATAAAGGGCTTGGAGCAGGGGTTGGTATACAGTCCTGTTCAGCCGTGAAAGTGCTGGGTATACTATGGGAGTGGGGACCTTGTTCTCCTGAGCAGGAGTCTGGTGTCCTAGAAAATGTTCCACTCGAACTGCCTGCACCTGCTCCCCGAACATGTTGATTACTTCTGTCTGATATATTTTTGCTCATACTGTCAACTTCACATGAAATCAATTCCTCTTCATTTTCAGTGGTCAAATTCCAAAATGCTTGTTCTCCAAAAGCCATTGCACGTAGCCCACCTGTGGTCCTTTCTCATACTGAGCCACTATCGGCACGTTCTGCGTGCAATTGAAGTTGCATGCCATAGCCCCTTCTGAAGCCAGTTCCTTGAAGCCAGCCACAATGGTCTCCTTGCTAGAAGTCTGTTAACAATAGTGGGCAAATTTCCCTACAATTGAATTTTCTAATTTTTATTTTTATTTTAAATTCTAGATGGTGACTATAGTAAACCTGAAGGAAGGAAGACCCGCAAGGCAGTCAAGGGGGAGGCCTCCAGATCCAACTGGGTGTTGGCAGGGGCTGCCTTTGGTAGCCTTATGTTCCTCACTCACTGGGTTTTTGGGGAAGTCTCTCTTGTTTCCAGATGGGCAGTGAGTGGTCATCCCAATACAGGACCAGACCCTAACCCATTTGGGTGAGTTTGGGTTGGGAAGAAATCAAGAATTCAGCAGTTAGGGCTGGAGAAAGAAACATATCCTTTGCTGGACACTAGTTCTGTGTTAGCTAGACTATTCCCCCTCCCATTCTCCCTAGAGAGTAGAAGCATTAAAGGAGATTACTCTGTGCTTCCTGGGCTTGTCCCTGTGAGAAAGGGTGGCTGGAAAAAAAGCTGGTGGGGGGTCACAGCTGGGCACAACTAAGAGGTTCTTGGTGTTCCTGCATGGTCACTCTGAGGAACCCACATAATGGAGGCTTTTGTGAGGGCAGGGAAGGTCTGGCACTGCCTGGCCATGTCCATCAGACCCTCTGGTCACAGTTTTGGGCATTTGGCGCACACACAACCATGGTGCCTTAATGAGAAAATGCTTTCTCTCCCTGTATTCTCTACAAGATGGAGATAATAATGGCCTTTGCTTGCTGATTTGAGAGGATAATAATCCAAGTAAGGGGTGGGCAGTTGGCACACCGGTTAAGATGTGGCTGTGATACTTGTATCCTATGTAAGAGTGCCTGTTTTCAGTCCTGACTCTGCTTCCCATTCCAGCTACCTGCTAATAATGCTCACTCGCCCTTAGAGGCACAAGGTGAAGGTTCTAGTGCTTGGGTCTCTGTCACCCATGTGTGAGACACGGGTGAGTCCTTGGCTCTTGCCTTTGGGCTCTGCCAGCCTTGGGAGAATGAAGCAGTGCCTGACAGATCTGTGTCTGCTACCTTTCAAATAAAACAGAAGTATAATTAAATACAACTAATAATACAGATTAAGTCTTAAACCAGTGTGTTTAAACAGTAAGTGCTGTATTTTTAACATACTAAAAACTTCATGAATTCTGGATTTTTAAGCTTACTTTGTATTACAGCTACTGAGTGAATGTCACTATTGTAGTTACTCTTGCGGCTGATTTCTGCCTTAAGTTTAATTTTTTCCTTCTTCTCTCAAGTTTTGCACAATAGCAGAATGAAGTATTTTGTGATTTTTTTTTTTAGATTTTTATTTTTATTATTTATTTATTGGAAAGGTGGATATACAGAGAGGAGGAGAGACAGAGAGGAAGATCTTCCATCTGATGATTCACTCCCCAAGTGAGCGCAACGGGCCGATACTATGCCGATCCGAAGCCAGGAGCCTCTTCCGGGTCTCCCACGCGGGTGCAGGGTCCCAAAGCTTTGGGCCGTCCTTGACTGCTTTCCCAGGCCACAGGTAGGGAGCTGGAAGGGAATCGGGGCTGCCGGGATTAGAACCGGCACCCATATGGGATCCCGGGCGTGCAAGGCGAGGACCTTTAACCACTTGCGCCACTGCGCTGGGCCCTGTGATTATTTTTTAAAAGCCATACAACTATCAGTCATTTTTCAAACTGATGGTGGGCTCAGGAAAGCAGACTAGAGAACAGTATGGAGTCGTAGCGAAAAAAAAGAAAAAAAGACAAACTAGAACAAACTCTGACTTTCTCATTTTGCCTTTGAGAGAGTGGTTTAAAGCGCCATGTGCCCCTTATGAACTAGAATCCAGTAGACGGATATTTACATTGTCTAAGGAAGACCGCACATATCATTTATGCCAGGTTTTTGTGACTCTAGTGTCCTGACGGTGTGTCATCCTGGTTCCCAGTGTGCTCTCATGATCTCATTGGACCTTTTTTTTCACATTACGTCATTTAAAAAGAGACTTATTTATTTAGAAAGTCAGAGCTACAGAAAGAGAGAGACAAAGAAATATCTTCCTTCCAGTGGTTTATTCCCCAGGTGGCTACAACGGTCAGCACTGAGCCAGGCTGAAGCCAGGAGCCAGGAGCTTCATCTAAGTCACTCACATGGGTGACAGAGGCCTAGGTAATTGGGCCATCATTTGCTTTTCACAGGTACATTAGCAGGGAGCTGGATCACGGTAAAGCAGCTGGGAGGTAAACTGACACCCAAATGGGATGCCAGCATTGTAAGTGTTGGCTTTACCTGCTACTGGCCCCAACATTGTCTCTTAAGTGTACCTAGTAAAAGGAGGTACATTTCTGTTTTATGTCATATGGGGCAATGAAATATTAATAACATTGGATGTCTCATGCTCTTTTTTTTTTTTTTAACAGAGGTGCAGTTCTGTTGGGCTTGGCAAGTGGATTGATGCTTTCAACATGTCCATGGTCTTATGCTCCTGGTTTAATCTGGTGGGCCACAGGTAAGTAGAATTTGTGTGCAGTTATGCCATTATTGAGTTTGGTTATCCAGCTGACTTGCAAGCATATGTACCTGTAGACTGATAATAGGTACAGCCTCACAAATGATCTGTTGCCAAGTGGGCTGTGCTACCAGCCGCAGCTCCAGTACTTGTAGCTCTGATGTCACCTGCGTCATGGGGGATCATCTGTTCCAGGTTCTTCCAACTTTATTCTTCCTCTCATTCAGTGACTGTCCCATTCCTCCTCCCAGCACCACCAGATTACACACCCACACTACTACCTTCTTGTGAAAGTACTCCTGCAGTGCTGGGATGTGGGTCCATGGACAATGTCCCTGACTATGACACAGTACAGGGACATGTGTCTGGAAAATGTCCGTGATGATTCAGAGGGTCGTCCACTGCCACACTGCTAGTCCCCCCCACTTTGTAATAGATTTATTTGATTTTTGATGATGTTTACATAGTTGAGAAGAGTACATGACCATGTGGACCACCAATTAGGATGGGAAGGGTCTGGGAATGGGAGAAAGTGGATGAGACAACTGCTTCCAATCTTCCTTTCTGTTCTTCCCATTTCTGGAGGTAGAGGAAGAGAGGGCCACTCCCAGCAGCCAAACCAACCCAAGGATATTGGACAGCCACTCAATGTCATCCTCGGGTCCCTGATATGAAACCTGTTCTAAGGGTACAGTTTAAATGATTTTGGTAGTTCAAGATGCTGTTTATTCCATTGTTCCAAGGTTGAGGAAATCCCTCCAAAGTCCTTTGCTTGGCATAGTTCACTTCAGAGTCTTAACTTGCTCAGAAACCTGCTGTCGAAGCTTGGCCAGTAGTGTTGCCCATTTTGTTCTGCCCTCCATGGTATTAGGTGTCCTCTGTAGGCCTCAGTGATCTGTCATGTTCCCTGCTGCATATGGCATACCATCCACTGCACAGGCTTCAGCAACTGAGGAGGCCCAGTTCTGATACATGCACTCCATGGCAAGACCACAGATCCTGCAACTTTCCCCATGGTTAGAGTTTTGTGTCCAGTGGTCCAGTTTTGGAAGTCTCCAAAGGAACTTCATCAGAGGTAACACCAGACTTGACTCTTGTGTGTGCCAGTCAGTGCAGGGTCTGACTCAGTTTGTTACCCACATCAGTTTTCACACATGCTGGTGGTTGCCGTACCTTGGTGAGCTCTGTTTCCAGTCCTATCTCATATGCAAACCAATGGATGCTGTGGCCCCGCCCAACCCTACCCACCACACATTTGGCTCTCATGTACACCAGTGGGAACTGCAGCCCAGTCATAGCAACCCCAATAAGCTCCAACAGACCTGCCTCCAGCTCTGTTTCTTGTGCATGCCAGTATATGCAGCAGACTGGTCCAATTTGTCCCGAATCCCATCAAATTGCTGTACACGTTAATGGGTCCTGAAGCCTAGCTCAGCCTGCCCAACCCCACTATCCAACTCACACTTAGGCTGGAGGGTGCCACTAGCTGTCCAGCCAGGCCCATCCCCAGCCGTGGTTCTCATGCTAACAGTGGCCTTGTGGGTGGACGTCCCCCAGAAGTGATTCCTCACCTGCAACATATTCCCTCAGTGCGCCTCCCTCCCATACATTCTCATACCCTGAGCAATCCACAATCCCTATGTCTGGGAGTGCATGGGTTCCTCCAGCCTGGTCTTCTCAATTCCTGTCTTCCAGTGGGATGGTGTGCTGGCCTGAAGCTCTGCCTACCTACCAGGGACTCAGGTCCCCTGATACACTGGTCCCCAGGCCCAGTCCTCTGGTATACATGCTGGCCTGGGACCTTATGCCTCTGCCCGCCTGGGACCCAAGCGTGTGTGCGAGATCCCAAGCCAAGCGTGTGTGCAATACCAGCATATCCCGCCAGCAGGGGCCTTTCCCTCCCTGCATCCCCTCCACCTGCCCATGGGACCGAGACACATGTGTGGGTCTCCAGTTCCGCTCAGACAGCCCCCAGGGTGAGTTCCCAGGCCCCAGAGCTGTCAGCAGCTCCCACACTGCTAGTTGTTGAACTCCGAATTCTCTTCCCGATTCCTGGCTTCTGTGCTTTTCAGAAACGGGGTTCTCTGGGATTCCATAACGAATCTCGTCGGTTGGGGCTGGTGATTGGCATGACAGTTAAGAGGCCGCTGGGGCCAGGTACATTGGAGTCCCAGCTCCTCTGCTTCTGATCCAGCTTCGTAACAGTGTGTATCCTAATAGTAGCTGAGTCCTTGTCACATACATAGGAGACCCAGAGTGAGTACTGACCACCTGACTTGGTCTGACCCAGCCTAGCATTTGAAGGTGTTTAGGAAGTGAAACAGTAGATGGATGGCTCCTCGTTCTATGTCCCTCTCCCCTTCAAATGCAGTGGAAATACATTTCAAAATTTCAAAAAGAAATCCCTCAGTTTCCCTTAGACTTTTATATGTAACAGTTTAGCTCGAAATCCTTTTACTCAAGTATGGAGCCTGTGTTTGTTTATTCAAACACCTGATTTTTATCTTCCCAGTCATACCTTTTGGAATCCTACCATACTGGTCAAAGCTACCAGAATGTTGAATTTATATCTTTTTTTAAAAAAAGATTTATTTTATTTTTTCATTGGAAAGGCGGATATACAGAGAGGAGAGACAGAGAGGAAGATCTTCCGTCCGGTGATTCACTCCCCAAGTGAGCGCAACGGTCGATGCTATGCCGATCCGAAGCCAGGAGCCTCTTCTGGGTCTCCCACGCGGGTGCAGGGTCCCAAAGCCTTGGGCCGTCCTCGACTGCTTTCCCAGGCCACAGGCAGAGAGCTGGATGGGAAGCGGGGCTGGCGGGATTAGAACCGGCACCCAAATGGGATCCTGGGCGTGCAAGGCGAGGACCTTAACCACTTGCGCCACCGCGCTGGGCCCTGAATTTATATCTTATGAACAAATCATGCCACTCCTCCTACTACTATTTTTTTAAATGACAATATATGGGTTTTTGTTTTGTTTTGTTTTGTTTTGAGAGGGGAAAGAAGAGAAAAATGAACATGAGAGCATACTTTCCACCTGTTGGTTCATTCCCCAAATGCCTGGCAACCAGAAACTCTATTAGGGATCCAAGTACTGAAGTCATCCCCTGCTGCCTCACAGGTTGCACATTTGCAGGAGGCTGGAATTGGGAACGGAGCTGGGACCAGGCATGCCAGCGTGGGATGTGGCCAACCCAGGTGGCATCTTGAATGCTGTGCTAAACATCTCCCCTGTCTTTCTTCTTTTTTGTTATAAAGATTTATTTATTTATGTATTTTATTTTGGAAAGACAGATCAGATTTATGGAGAGAAGGAGAGACAAAGATCTGTCATCCACTGATTCATCACCCAAAGTCCACAGCTGAGCCAATCCAAAGCCAGGAGCCAAGAGCTTCTTCTGGGTCTCCCATGCTGGCACAGGGTTCCAAAACTTTGGGCTGTCCTCAACTGCTTTCCCATGCCACAAGCAGGGAGATGGATGGGAAGTGGAGCAGTTGGGACAGAACCGGCACCCATATGGGACCCCAACACTTGCAATGTGAGAATTTAGCCATTGAGCCATCGCACTGGGCCCATGCAAAATTATTTTTTAAAAAGGTTTATTTAATTTTTATTGAAAAGGCAGATATACAGACAGGAGGATCTTCCATCTGATGGTTCACTCCCCAAGTGGCCGCAACGGCTGGAGCTGAGCCAATCCAAAGCCAGGAGCTCCTCTGGGTCTCCCATGCGGGTGCAGGGTCCCAAAGCTTTGGGCTGTTCTCGACTACTTTCCCAGGCCACAAGCAGGGAGCTGGATGGGAAGCTGGGAAGCGGGGCTGCCAGTGTTAGAATTGGCGCCCACATGGAATGCCAGTGCGTTCAAGGTGAGGACTTTAACCACTACGCTATCGCCCTCAGCCCACAAACTTATTTTTAATAATGCATACTATGTATCAACTTTTTGAAGACTGTCTTTTTTTTCTTTTTTTTCATTTGTGAACAAAATGGTTAATGAGTAATTAGCTACTTTCTTCTAAATCCTGGAAAACTGAGGAACATAAAGGCAGAGTGTTAGCTAAAGAATAGAAAATCTCGAACCTACAGTCTTATTTTCCTAGTAAGGTGGAAAGCTTGAGAGTCAAACTCGATCTAGTTTGGTACTTCTTGGACATAGAAGTGTCAGTTTTAAAGACTTTAAGGGCAAGTCTGAAACTCGGTTGACAGCAGAGAAAAGCAGGACTGTGACTCAGGAGCTGCAGTTCCTTTTCTAATTGCCTGCTGGCCTGAAGTGTTGGAGCTCACAATGAATTACGTGGAAATGGTGCCCACTTCTCATCTCAGGCTTCCCTCTCAGGAAACCACAGGACAAAACAGAGTGTAGCAAAAAGAATCATATTTCCCCATTGTGCTTAAGCTGACAACTTCAGTGGGGAACTCAGCATGAAATTCATTATAGCAATAACCAAAGGTTTCATAAAAGCAGAGACCTATGTCTTTACGTCTTTGAGCTTTAAATCTTGATAGCAAGTGAATTAGTAACTTCTGTTATAAAAAAGGCATGGTTACAGTAAACAAATTAATAGAACCTCAGTGTACTATATAGTTATCTGATTTAATGATATGACAAATTTGATATCTTGCCAATTAATATGATTTTATAAGTTAAGTGAAAAGCCAAAGTGACTAACAATGTATATCTTTATGCTATCATTGGTCTACAAGAGGAGAGATACACACACATACTCACATACACACATTCATTCACACATATGTACTCATGTACACCACATGCATTTGTACGTAGTGAACATCTTTTGAAGGATGTAGGAGTAAATGCTAGTATTGGCTAATTTATCTCAGGGCAGCTAGTGAGTGATATGGATCAGAAATTTCCGGGCCTGGTGGCGTGGCCTAGCGGCTAAAATCCTCGCCTTGAATGCACCAGGATTCCATATGGGTGCTGGTTCTAATCCTGGCAGCTCCACTTCCCGTCCTGCTCCCTGCTTGTGGCCTGGGAAAGCAGTAGAGGACGGCCCAAAGCTTTGGGACCCTGCACCCGCATGGGGTACCCGGAAGAAGTTCCTGGATCCTGGCTTCAGATCGGCATAGTATCGGCTGTTGCAGCTCACTTGGGGAGTGAATCACCAGACGGAAGATCTTCCTGTCTGTCTCTCCTCCTTTCTGTATATCTGACTTTCCAATAAATAAACAAATCTTTAAAAAATTTTCCTTTTTTTAATGTTTCAATTCTAGATTTTGAATTTGTAGCTTAGTTAAAAATATAATTTACATGTATTAAAATATAGGACCTGTTTAAAAATAGAAACTAAAAGTAAAATAAGAATAACAGTCAAGGGAAATTTAAAGAACTGGTTCCTTTCTCTCCTGAGAATTGTCTGCAATAAGATGAAAACAGCCAAGTCATTTTTTTGAAAGTTTACTTGTACTTATTTGAAAGGCAGAGCTACAGAGACAAACACACACAGAGTGAGTGAGTGGCAGAGAGAGAGAGAGCGAGAGCGAGCGAGCGAGCGAGAGAGAGAGAGAGAGAGAGAGAGAGACAGATTGAGTGCATCTGCTGAGTTTTCTCCAGATACCTGCAAATCCTGGGCTGGGCCAGGCCTTAAACAGGAGCCTGAAGCACTATTCATTGTGCCTCCCGTATGGATAAGAGTGACTCAAGTGCTCAAGTCAGGATGTGTATTGGCAGGCAGCTGGATCAGGAGCTGAGGATCCAGGGCCCCATGCCAGGCACTTGGATACAGCAGCTTAACTGGCTGTGCCACATGGCCTGCCCTTCCTAATAGTCTCTATATTTGAATAAAAAATTAGGATGCACTCTTTTGAAACTAGTCATTGTAAGCCAATAGATAGGAAAAACTCAATTCTACTTCTAACAAAATAACTGCAATTTAATCTGCCATACTATTTTTCAGCCCTAATTTGGTCAAGATATTTAGAAAATGAATTTCGGAAGTCTTTAAAAGATGTTGAGACTTTGGGTGACTTTTTTTGCAGGAAATAAAGATTGATAAATCTTTCTAGAAACAACTGATCATAATAATGTCTCTACAAATGCTTATAGCCTCTGACATAGTAGCTGAATCGCCAGGAATCTATTTTAAGTATATTGTTGAAGATGTGGTAAGAGATTTATTGACAAATAAAGATGTCCATCACACTGTAGTTTTACAGGTTTGGCACCGAAAATCTATGTTATGGCTATTTGTCCAGTGAAATATTATTGTCCATAGCAATGTTTTAGAAAAAATAACATGAGAAGATATTTCTACTATGATGTTACATTAGAAGTAGCAGATAATCCTTAGTGTGTGATATAACTTTACTCATGCAGAAATTCTATCCTGGAATAAGGTAGAGACGTAGAAGTACATATGAAGACATGCTGACTGCCGGCATCTCAGTCTTAGGTGGTCTTTCTGTTTCTTTACAATTCAGTATTTTGACTCTATAGCAAATAGGTGCCACAGTTGTCTTAATTTAAAAGGAAAACTTCCCATCACAGAGATCTGAATGCTATGGGTTGTGGGGGACCCTGGAATGTGGTCTCACATTTGTCTGCATGATGTTGTCTTCAAGCAGGAAAGTGGGGTGGCATTGGCAGTCTCTTGGCATTCTCGGGGTGGTGCGATGTGACAACTGGCTTGGAGCCATTTCCTGCTCCTCAGGGGAGTTTCCCAGAGTGAGGAATCTGCCGTCAGTTCCCTTGAACGGCAGGTGCTGTGACTCAACACTGGCCCAGTGTTGAGAAATGTCCTGTTGTCCATGGAAAGACATTCTGTTGGGGTGGTACCTAGGAGTGCTGTTTCCAAGCTGGCATCACAGGACTTGGGGAAAAGGCTGTGTGTCCTCAGTGCTGGCTCGGTAGAACAATGTGATTGCGAAGTGTCTACTCTGGAGCCCAGCTCCCCACTGGGATAGCACAGGAGCAGAGGGTGTACTGTCACTCTGTCACTCATACCTGGTTTGGGGGCTGATGGGTTGGGAAGGTCAGTGTACAGGTAGGAGAATGAACACCTCGCAGGCAGGCAGGGATTCCTTTAAAAAGTCCTGTAGCCAACACATTTAGCAACTACAGTGATAGAACCACCTGTTCTATCATGTCCTGTACCTGGCTGATGAAACACAAATTAGATATTATGTTTAATATCAGTTTTTTTTTTTTTTGACTGCTAGGATTTTAAAGGCAATTGCTTCAAAATGCCTTCTTTCCACTCCTGGTCCTACCTGAAGGAAAAACTGTTGGATTGAGGTTTATGAGACCCGCATCCCGCCTCCGTTGTGCTAATAACTGGCTTGTGACCTTCAGGAAATCACCTTAACTTTGCAAGTCTTTGGTTTTCTAATTTGTCTGGAGATTGAATCAATATACCCCAAAGGTCTCTCTGGCTGCAGAGGCTATAAATTGGTCATCCTGTAAGCTTTACTGCTTTCTCGTCTGATGCATTTTCTTTTCTCTCTCATCAACAGGAATGGCTTCAGCTGTGGGACTCCTTTACCTGCCCACGTGGGCAGCAGCTGTGTCCGGCTGTGTGCTGGCTGTCTTTACTGCATCCATGTGGCCTCCAGTACTTGGACAGTTTGTTAGCTCAGGGACAAACCCTGGGAAAACCATGACCCTTGCCATGATAGTTTATCTTCTCGAGATATTCTTCTGTGCCTGGTGCACGGCCTTTAAGTTTGTCCCAGGAGGTGTCTATGCTAGAGAAAGGTCTGATGTGCTTTTGGGTGAGTACATTGAAAAGTGCTGGGCTAAAATATCTGCTTAAAAATGGGCTTGAGAACTGGCTAGGGCTTAGCAATTTATATGACTGGTGGAAATAGAGTGATTTTGCCTTCTTCATAAGATAGACTTTCTTGGTTTTTGAAAAAAAAAAAACTGGAGGTGAACTCTTAGCATAGTGATTAAGCTTGGGGTACCCTCATTTCACAGCAGAGTGTCTGGGTTTGAGTCCTAGCTTTGCTAATGCTTTCAACTTCCTGCTGTTGGAACTGTTGGGATGAAGTGATACTGGCTTAAGTAGCTGAGTCTCTGCCACCCTTGTCGAAGACCTAGGTGGAGTTCCTGGATCATGAATATTTTATCAATAAAATTGATACATATCTTACCATAGATGATGATGTAAAAAGTCACAGAAAGTCACAGAAAGACACTCGGTGGTTATAAATGCATGTATCAAAATTAAAATTTCATAAACTTTTCTGGTTTCATACTTTTAAAAAATTACCTTCTGGCCTGCCAGTCTAAATCTGGAAGTCAGTCTGGGTCTCTGCTACGGCTGGCACAGACTGACTGCTAGGGCCATCCCCTGCTGCCTCCAGGTACCTGAGCAGGAAGCTGGAATGGGGTGGGGAACTGGGACTCTAGAAGAATCGCTCTCTGTGGTTGGTGGCCCCTCCAAGAGGCAGCTCAGCCACCACGGCAGATGGCTGTCCCTGGAAGACATGTTTTTTTTTTTTTTTTTTTTTAATAACAGGAAACATTTTAGAGGCAACTTTTGAGAATTTGGTATTTGGGGTAATTACTGAAGCTCTCATCAAATGAAAGCAACATATTGCTGCGTTTCTTGTGCCATGATCTTGTCTTTGCAAGCTTTGTATTTCTTCTTGTTTCTTTCAGGTGTCTGTGCTCTGTCCTGCTCTGTTTTCCTGTCCAATGCCCTGCTTTTTTCTTCTTCCAGCTTGCTTAGGGGTCTGCCGTGTGAAGAAAACGAATGAAAGTAAGAGCCGTTCTCTGCCTGAGTGTGCTTCCTTAGAATGCTATAAGTAAGTGAGGAGCTTCTCCATTCCTCCTCACAGTTTCTGTGGCTGCAGAAACTGCATGAGAATTCCACACAGTCAAGCCCTGCTTTTAAAGGCATGAGTGACATTCTATTAATGCGGCCACAAAAACCAACAAACATTGGCCATATTCAGAGTAGCTTTTACTACATTGAATTGCAAAGCATCTCTATTAAATCGGCAACTGTATTTTTTTCATGGTTTTATCCTGCTGTTTGCTGGATGCTTGGGCTTAAGTATTTTTTTTTTTTTTGCTAGTTTCCCTTGGCATATCATTTACTTATATTTCCTGATGTGTACATTTTGTGCTTTCTCTCTGTTTCCATTCTTAGTATGCACGATCTGGGAACTATGTGCCCTGTCTGGGTACTCTGTAAACTACAGGGTCCCGTGTCCCACCTGGGTTCTACTCTGTCATCTGGCTTGCTGCATGCATCCTTGGGGAGGGCCCTTGGTGCAAAGCATGTGCATCCCAGGGCACTGCCATTCTCAGAACTCAGCCCTGCCCCACTGTGCTCTGCAGTTTGGGGCACAAGAGATGATCCCCTGAGATCTCAGAAGGCCTCCCAAATGTCTCCTGCCCAGCACTCACAGCAGCCTGTCAGGAGATTCAGACATTCCCCATTGGGAGGATACTGGGGTCTCTTCTTGCTGAGCCCCAGGACCCTGCCTGAGTTCCCAGTTAACAGAAGCATTGCTAGGGTGATTGCTTACCTACTGAGAGAAATGAACTCACGAACTGCTTGGTTCATTTCAAAGAAATCTGGGCTCCTGGAATTTACCTTTGAAAGGATTTATTAATTCATGTATAATACATTCTTTCTCTTTTTCATAGGCACCATAATGGTAATTATTGGGCTAAATATGCTATTTGGTCCAAAGAAAACCCTTGACTTTCTTCTTCAAACAAAAAACAATCCAAAAGAGATTTTCAGAAGAAGTGAAAAATACATAAGACTTTGTAAGTACAGTTTTTTTGAAACCCTTATGACATAAATTCTCAAGCACATGACAGTATCCTCAATGAACCTGCATACGGCTTCAGCAATTCTCAGTATTTGGCCTATATTATTAACAATCATCTTCTCTATCCTTTTTTGGTTAACAAAATCTTTCACATTGTGCCATTTCAACCATAAATACTCTGAATGAGGCTTATACTTACATTTCCTCTTAAAATTATGTGTTTATTTGAAACATAGAGTGATCTGCCATCCACTGGCTCACTCCCCAAATTCCTGCAAACAGCTGGGGCTGAGGTGGGGCTGGGGCTGAAGCCTACTCATTAGTAGCAAGCTGGAAGTGGGTACAAAGCTGGATCTCGGATCTAGATGCTGTGATATTGATATGTGGGCATCCTACGTGATGTCTTTGCATGAGTTTTAGATAATTTAACAAGTGGAATTTCCAAAATGCAGTGTTGTAACAATTAAGACTGTTCACTCCCTTTCTTGTTCTCTTCTAATTTTTTTGGACATTAAATATGCTAATATTTCAAATGTTAATGAACTAGATTCCTACATGAAATTAGTTTACCGTTCAGTAGTCAACTAATTTCAAATCAATCATATCAAATAATGTATTGAATGATATGGCATATAGATAGTATATTAGGCAGTTAGAATGTAGGACACAAAAACATAAAAACAGTGGTCTCCATCCCCAAAGTCTGGATACCTTATTAAAGGAAGTAAACTATCATGAATAAAGAGATTCAAAAACAATTAAGAAATTATATAATGTTTAATGTATTTCTAAAATAAATGTCACAACAAAGGAAGACCGTTGTATAAAAATGTTCATGTATGTTTCATCCTAATTTGAAAATGTTCTATTTAAAGTTAGGGTGAGTTTTTTTTTCCTTTTGGCATGTATTCCTTCATTTTGATGCGCCAGAATCTAGCCCAATTTTATTTGCTTTTAAAAAAAGATCTGTTTTATTTATTTGGACAACCAAAGTGAGGGGCCAGCAGGTGGCACGGTGGGTAAAACCTCCACCTGGAATGCCAGAATCCCATATAGAGTCTCAGTTCAAGTCTCAGCTGCTCCAGTTCACATCCAGCTCCCTGCTGATATGCCTGGGAAAGCAGCAGAGGGTTGCCGAGTACTTGGATCCCTGCCACCCATTTAGGAGACCTAGAAGTTCCTGGCTCCTGACTTCAGGCTGGCCCAGCTCTGAACACGGAAGCTATTTATTTGGGAAGTGAACCAATGGACAGAAGATTTTTCTCTTTCCCTCTGTCTCTTCCTTCCCCTTTCTCCACTTCTCTCTGACCCTTTTCCCTATTTCTCCCTCTCACTTGCTCTCAGTAACTGTGCCTTTCAAATAAGCAAAGTAAATCTTAAAGAAAAAGAAAAGTGAAATGACAGGGAGAGAGGGAGTTAGGTAGATAGAGAGATGGTTCATGCCCCAAATGCCAGTCACACCAGCTTGGTCTTCTACATGGCAGGGGGAAGTATTTGCGCTGTGACCTGCTGCCTCCCCAGGACCCTTAGCAGAGAGCTGGGTAGGAAGGGAGAACCAGGACTTAAAACACCAGTATGGGATGCCAGTCTTGGCAGCTTACCCCTGTGCACCACAACACTCTTCCCTCATGTGTGTGTATTTAAATATTGATTTATTTATTTGAAAAGCAAAGTTACAGAGAAAGACAGAGATCTATCTACTGGTTCACTTCCCAAATGGCTACAATGGCCAGAGCTGGGCCAGGCGAAACACTGGCTCCCTATCTGTATGTTTTTATAACAACAACAATTCTTAAATTGATTCATCAGATGGGAAGCATTTGGAAAAGTTTATTTACAGAGTTGATTATACCATTCTGCACATTGTTTAAAAATACTTTATTTTAAGGGAGTTGGCACTGCAGCACCTGTAGTGTGTTCCGTGTGGACCCTGATTCATTTCCTGGCTGCTCCACTTCTGATCCTGCTCACTACTAATGCACAGGGAAAAGTAGCAGAAGACCAAAGTACCAAGTCAAAGACCTGGTAGGGGCTTCTAGCTCCTGGCTTTGCCTGGCACAACTCTGGCCATTAGGGCCATTTAGGGAGTGAATCAGTGGATGGAAGTTCCATCTCTGCCTCTCCCTCTGTGTAACTCTGCCTTCCAAATAGATAATAAATAAATAAATCTGAAATGTATATTTAAAAATATTTTTAGAGCAGTTTTAGGTTGGCCACATAATTGAGTAGAAGGTACAATGAGTTCCTGTTTACCTTCTGCTCCATATATGAGCATGTAGAGCCCCCCCTCCACCAAAATTACTCACCAGAGTGACTTGTTTCTCATAAAGAATGAATCACTGTTGCCCACAGTCCATACTTAAATCTTACTTTGCTTTTGCACTTTGTACCATTTTCTAGGTATGTTTTTTCTCTTTTTCTTGATTTCTTTTGTACTTGTTGGCCTTTTTCTTTTCCTTTCTTCTCACACCCCTCCTTCCCACTCCTCTTTGTAATTTGAAAATAATAGCTTTTACTTTATTTATTTATTTATTTTGGTAATTAGTCATTTTCATCTCAGCACATTGAGAATACAGTTCCACTATTTTCTAGCTTCTACTTTTGCTGTTGGCAAGTCAGCAGTCAGTGTAAACACTACTTCTTTGAAGATAACCCTTAATTTCTGCTCTGTCAGCTCCTTAAATTGTGTTTTGGTGTTTTACAGTTTCAACAGGATGTATCTAAAATGAAGATTTCTTCCCCATCTTTCTCAGGAGTCTTTGACATTTATGAACCTGGGCATTCATATCTTTCATTTCTGGGAAAATCTCAGTGTTGCTTCTGCAAGTACTGCTTCTTCCTCATTCTTGCTCTTCATTCCTTTTTGGCTTCAGTTGGATGAGTGTTGGATCTTCTTTGCCCTTTGTGTCTTTTCATTTTTTTAGCATTTTCTGTTTGTGTATTTTTGGACTGCTGTTTGCACTAATTTCCTATTCAGACTGCACTATTTGTGTTATCCATTGAGTATCTAAATTCAGTTATTAAAAAAAATCCTAGAATGCTTGATTTCTATATCAAATTATCTGATCATTGTAGTCTGTTGTTCCTTAGTCATAATGTTGAATACTTTTATTTTCCTAAATACATTAAACATACTTATGTTATGCTCTGATCCTGAAGGTCCCAATATCGGAAATCTTTGTGGGGTGGATTCTATAGAGTTTATTTTTCCTGCTGGATCCTGCTCTTGGAGACTTGCTTTCTTGTATGTTTTATAATTTATTGTTGCTTTAAGTTCATGGTCCTTGGCACATTTTAAGAAGAGTCTTAGAAACTTACGGTTGAAGTATGCATTATATAAGCATGCCACTCATGAAAAATTACTCAAAATTTTCAGTAGATTCAGTGATTTAGCAAAACTTATTTTTAAAACAAGATTTGATTTAGACAATTATTTCTTTTTTTTCTATTTAGTTTTATGGCTGCTTGTCGGTGTGGGGCTGTTGGGATTAGGACTACGGCTAAAAACATATGAGAGAAAGTTGGGCAAAGGGGTGAGTAATTAGATTTTGAAATTGTATTATGAAATGTGTATATACATGCATTTCTATACCTTATTATTCTGATTGAATGCTAAATCTGCATCTCATTGCTTCAGAAGCTCTATATTCTTAACTCTTAGGTCATATGCTGATGGTATGTGGTACTATTTTATGAAACTATTCCATAATACCTTTCAATATATTAATTAATAGATGTTGCCTAAGATAGCAAAGTTTGAGATTCTTTGTCTGAAGAAAAGTCTTATGGAAAATTCTTGATTTGTGTATTAATTGGTCATGGAATGTTTCTCTCTCTTTCCTCTTGCTTTCTATAATTTTAAATATCTCCCTGCCCCTTTTCTCATTTACAAAGGTTGGCAGAAGCAAGAATAAGTCATTGTAACAATATGCTTTCTATCTGTTCCAATAAAAAATTTAACTTGTTTCATTAGGCAGACTGAGTTCTAGTTTTGGCTAACAGAATTTAAGGATCAATTTTAAATTTTAGCAATCTGTGCTTTGGAAAAATAATCTTAGTAAGTAAAAAGCTATACTTGGGATGGATGCCAAGTTTCTCTCATTTTTCCTTAATTCCTAGATTCTGACAAACTGCTTGGCATTTTTAAAGAACTCAGTAACTTTTAAAAATGGATTTATTTATTCAAGAGGCAGTTACAGAGAGGGTGGGGGAGAAACAGGGAGAGATCTTCCATTTTTATGTTCATTGCTCGAATGATTGCAATGGCTCTGGACCAATCTGAAGCCAGGAGCCAGGAGCTTCTTCTGGGTTTTCCGTATGAGAGCAGGTGCCCAAGCATTTGGACCATCCTTTGCTGCTTGCCTAGGTGCAATAGCAGAGCTGGATGAGAAGCGGAGCAGCTGAGATTGGAACTGGAGCCCATATGGAATGCCAGTGGCACTAAGCCACCGTGCCAGCCCCAGTAGCTATTTCTTAATAAATAGTACACAATCTCTTTCTTTAATTGTTAGTCACTCTTTCAGCAATACTTTCAGGACAACTCATTTACTGTCAGCTTACAGAGGAACTATTTGAGTTGGACTTAATGTCAATTTCATTCTTTTGTTCATTCATTCATTCATTTGACAAGTGCTGCTGAAAAATCTCCTTATGAGCCTGGTACACAGGATACAGAAGTAAACAAGTTAAACAAGATCCTTACTCTTCTAGAGTTTTCTTTCTAGTCAAAAAACACAGTATTCAGAGGAAGAAATAAAGACTATCATTTTAGATCACGTTGCTATGAAGGAAATAAGATTATGGAGTACAGAGTGACTGGGTCTAAGTGTGTAGAGAAGGCTGCTTTGAGCAGGTGCCATTTGAGATGAGACCTGAGAGCTGAGAAAAAGCCCATTGTTCAGAGGCTAGGATTCAGGCCGAGGTGTCCCTGCATAAAGGACGGAGGGAGAACCAAGCTTGTTTGAGGCACACCAGGGTAGCCAGCAATGGCTAATGAATGGCAGAAGATGAAATTGGAGAGGCTGGGGAGGGCCACATTACCTAGAGCCTCTCAGACCATGGCAGTGAGTCGGCGTTTTGTTTGCTGTCAGTGGAGGCCAAATGTTTCAAGCAAATAGAATGAAGGAAATTGATACGTGTCAATTTGGCCGCTGTGTATGGCATGGGTGGTAGAGAATAAGGGTACATAAAAGGGAATGAGTTCTGAGGTTTTTTTCTTTTTCAGTTGTCTAATAGATGTTGGAAGCATCAGTGGACTTGGAGAGAGGTCAGGCTATATTTTAGAAGTAGAATGGATTGGATTAGCTGTTGAGTTAGTTGTTTCTGGATGAGGAAAAGGAAGGAATCAAGAGTGACTTATGCTTTTGACTTGAATATCTGGAAAGTGAGAGGAGTGTACATTTAATCTAGTGATTAAGACATCTGCTCCTACGTGGGAGTGCCTGGGTTTGAGTCCCAGCTCCAGCTGATGCTGCCAGCTTTCTGCTAATGCAGAGCCTGGGAAGTAGCAGGTGATAGTCCAAGTCATTGGGTCTCCACCGCCCACATGGGAGACCTTGGCTGAGTTCATGGCTCTTGATTTTGACCCTGGGCATTGTGGGCATTTGAGGAGTGAACCAGCAGATGGAAACTCTGTTTCTGTGTCTCTAGTTTTAAAAATAAAATAGTAAAATAGAATGAGAAGTTAATTTTACTTTTGGTACAAAAATGAAATTCATGCATATTTTTATAGTATGTATTTCCATGAACTTTTTTTAAAAACAAATCATCATTATTTATTTATTTATTTATTCATTTTATGACACGGTTTCATAGGTTCTGGGATTCCCCCATACCCTCCCCATATTCTACCCCATGGTGGATTCCTCCACATTGTTGCAGTAGTACAGTTCATATCCAGTCATGATTCCTTCATTGCAAGCATGTACTATGTATAGAGTCCAGCATCTTATTGTCCAGATAGTTTCAACAGCTTCCTTGGGAGACCATCCCTGGTCTAAAAGTCAAGCTGGCAGAATATCATCCCCTCCAATGAAAAGCCACAACATAACATCAAAAACAATTTACAAAATTATGGAGTTAATTGACATGGTATTGAGTGCCCAATATGTTAGAAAATACAAGTTCTTAACCACATCCTGTGACTACTTCATTGACATTTCAATTTTAGTTTATATATAACTGGCTGCTATACTCCTGGAAATGGTTATAGGGTACTATTCAGCTGTCTTGTGTCTTTTTTTTCCTCATTTTTATATTTAGCTGTTTATAGTATTGAAGCATAATTTTTACTGAACTTGGCAAATTTTAAGATATTCCAATCCGGCATATGTCAACAGTTGAGGTGCAGAACAGTTTTTGGGAGGGGTGTGCAGAGAAATCTTCAATACCTTATCTTTGTGTCCTAATAATATGTGAGTCCAAGCTATCCATTTCCTGTCTGGTTCTAAGCTTTCCTTGTTGGTCTCTGTGTATCTAATCTAATTTAAAATTTTTGGGGGGTGGGGGCTCTGGAGTGACCCTGATGGTCATTGCAAGAGAGGGTGGGGTTCAAGGTTGGAACTAAGTAAGGACCAGAGAAGGCTCCCCTCCCGAGTTCTGAAGGAAGTTTACTGTTCTTCTGTACCTGAGGACTGTTTAATAGCTCCCGGCTATTGTTCTGATGACATTAGATCCTGTGAAGAAGGATCTGGGCATCTTCCATCCCATGTGGGAGATCTGAAATGGAGTGGATGACCTCAGAGTTCTTGGCCTATGAGAGCAGTCCAATTCCTGGTGGTCTCCTTCATTTCCATAAACTTTTTGGAGACTTCTCATATAGTTGTGTGAAAAAGGATAGCTGGATGAATCTAATCATGCTTCTTGAAATCTTGGTTTATACCCTTCATTAAACCAGATATTCTTCCTTGTGTTGGAGATGAAATGCCTGGCTTACTGATACAACACAAACACAGGCCATGTTAGGCAGGTAGTGGCTCTTCTATGCAGTTATTTTTATGTATCTTCTCTCTCAAACTAAGATTGTATGGCTCAGTTTGAGTTGTCTTTTCAGTTGTGCTCACAGACTTGGTTCTAATTCAGCTGTTCTCTCTCACAGAAGCACTGTCATCGGTCAGTAGGTATTTATTTGGGATGAATGGTTAGAGTTGGGCATTATGTGGCTAGTTCAAGAGCCAAAAAATGAAGGTTTTCTTCTTTTCTTTTCTTTTTTTTTTTTAGGATTTATTTATTTTACTTGAAAGAGATATGGAAAGAGAGAGAGAGAGAAAGATCTTCCATCTGCTGGCTCACTCCCCAAATAGCCGCAATAGCCAGAGCTGGGCCAGTCTGAAGCTTCTTGTGGCTCTCCCATAAGGGTGCAGGGGCCCATGGATTTTCCCCTGCCTTCTCAGACACTTGAACAGGGAACTGGATCAGAAGTGGAGCATCCAGGACACAAATCAGCACCTGTATTAGGATGCTTGTAGCACAGGCAGTACCTCTACTGGCTAACCCACAGCACTGGCAGCAGCTGGCCACTTCATACATACAGTAAAGGTCTCTACTCCTCCTCATGTGATTCTTCTTCCCTGCAAGGATAACTGTTCTCCTGAGAATAGTTTTTTTTTTTAAGATTTATTTATTTGTTGGAAAGTCAGATATACAGAGAGGAAGAGAGACAGACAGAGAGAAAGATCTTCCGTCCAATGATTCACTCTGCAAGTGACCACAAGGCCCAGTGCTATGGCAATCCGAAGCGAGGATCCAGGAACCTCTTCCAGGTCTCCCACGCAGGTGCAGGGTCCCAAAGCTTTGGGCCATTCTCGACTGCTTTCCCAGGCCACAAGCAGGGAGCTGGATGGGAACCTGGGCTGCCAGGATTAGAACTGGCGCCCATATGGGATCCCGGTGCGTTCAAGATGAGGACTTTACCCACTAGGCCACGCTGCCGGGCCTGAGAATAGTTTTTAAAAATACTTTTCAAGTACTTCCTTTTATTGCCATTACATAGAATAGATTCCTAGACAATATTATTTTTTCCTAGTTTTTAGTTTTTCCTAGTTTTTCAATTAAGTGACATCTCATAAAACTTAGTCATCTTTGTAAGAGTCATCCACATGAAAACATGTTGTCCTAATTTATGTACTAATACCTCGTAGTATTGCATTATATATGTGTCATCATTTCTTTCTTTTTCTACAGATGGACAGCTAGCTTATTTCCAATGTCTTGCTGCAATAAACAAAGCTTAGCATAAGTAGCTTCCCAGTGTTCCTCCTAAGGTATAAGCTGAAGATAGAAGTTCACCGATTAATTATGAAACTGCCAAATCACAAATATGTCCTCCTGTTTATGAATTAAGTGTGTGCAAATGTCTAAGGACACCCCTTTGCGAAAAAAATGGGTTTTGGTGGAGAAATGTGAAGATGTATCAGTGTTGAAAGTCTTCCTAAATTACCATGAAAACTGTTCTGCAGGTCCCAGCCCAGGAGTTCTCTGCTGCCATCTGGCCATTCCGGTTTGGATACGACAACGAAGGATGGTCCAGTCTGGAAAGATCAGCCCAGCTGCTCAGGGAAACTGGTCAGTCTTCCTGGGATGAGTCCCAGGTCTTGAGAAGCTACTCCTGTTGCTTCTGTTTTCTTCAAGGTCCAAAAGCACAGGCAGAGGGCTTGCTGGGTTACAGAGGTGTCTGAAAAGGCTGTCCCTGGAGGGCAGCTGCAGGGAGATGTCTCCACATTTCTCTCCACATTTGCAGCAATGAATCTAGTAGGTTCTGAACACCAACACCTGCTGCCTATCTGCAGAGGTTCGGTTCATGCTGTTAGCCGCTGTGGCTTAGGGACCCAGTGCTGGGGACCAGGAAATTATTGGATAAGGGCAGAATGGGTCAGAGAGAGGCTCCTCTGTGAAGCAAATTACAGCCTGGGGAGCATTTTCACTCATTTTTCTTATCCTGGGGTGCTCACCTTTGTGAAAAGCATCTTCTAATCGTTAGCAGAGTTTGATTCTCAGATCAGCCATGGGAAGGGATACCAGAGAAGGGCTCAACTATTCTTATTAGCCTTAATGCTAAACATGCCTCTTGAGAAATTGCCAGGTCTCTCTGTGGACGAAGATGCTTGTTTAGACTTCATGACAGTTCTCTGATGCATGCCTGGCCAGGATCTAAACAAGTCAGTCAGGGGTGACAGTTAAGATGTCACTTGGGAAGCCTGCAGCCCACCAAGTGTTTGGTTCGAGTCCTGTCTCCCATATTTCCTCTCAAGCTCCCTGATAATGTGCACCCTGGAGATAGCAGATGGTGACTCGAATACATGGGTCTCTGTCACCCATATCGGAGTTTGATTTTTGGGTTCTGGCTCTGGCTGTGGCTTGGCCCAGTCCTAGATATCATAGACATTTGGGGGGTGAACCAGCAGATGGAAAAATCTCTGCCTCCCACTGTTTGCTTGCCTTTTAAATAAAACAAAAATAAATTCTTAAAAATTTTAAAAAGTAAAAATAAGAAAGCCAGTAAAATTGCTTCTGTGCTGGAGTCATGGGACTATTTGCCATGGAATAAAATGTGATTTTTATGAACATACATTGAATTATTTAAGAAAAGTATGAGGATTATTTGAAATTTGGAGAAAGGTGTTAAGAATATTTGAGGATTTAGAAAGTTGGGCTTTTGGGCCTGGCACGGTAATTTAGCGGCTAAAACCCTCACTTTTTGAATCCCAGATGGGCGCCGGTTCTAATCCCAGCAGCCCTGCTTCCCATCAAGCTCCCTGCTTATGTCTGGGAAAGCAGTCAAGGACGGCCTAAAGCCTTGGGACCCTGCAACCGCATGGGAGACCTGGAAAAAGCTCCTAGCTCCTGACTTCACTTTGGCTCAGCTCCTGCCATTGCAGCCACTTGGGGAGTGAATCACCGGAAGGAAGATCTTCCTCTCTGTCTCTCCTCTTCTCTGTATATCTGTCTTTACAATAAGGATAAACTAAATATTAAAAAAAAGAAAAGCTGGGCTTTTATGTGTCCCAGTATTTCCTTCAGGTGTTTATGTTTTAATGTTTTCCCAAAACACAGGAAAGACTTTATAGCTCAGACCTGAACCACTTCTCTTTAGTAATTCATTAGGAATTACTTTGGGAGTTTATAAGTAAAGGCAAGTCAGTGAAGGGCGTGGAATGAAGTTTGGAACATTGTTTTCTGCATTGCTGTGATTACTGTGTGCTTACCTGCTCCCCAACAGGTGCAGATTTCATAACAATTTTGGAGAGCGATGCCTCTAAGCCCTACATGGGGAACAATGACTTGACCATGTGGCTAGGGGAGAAGTTGGGCTTCTATACAGACTTTGGTCCGAGCACAAGGGATCACACCTGGGGGTGAGTGCATTGTGGGATTGAATCTTGAGCAAGATCCTGGCTGGCAGGTGGGGCCGCACAGACTGGGGACAGGGAGCTAAGACTGTCCTGACTTCATCTGTGACTGCCCTAGAGGGAGTTCCTGGGTGGTGGGGATGGGATGCCTATTTCATAAACTCAAGGTGGCTTCCTTGATGCTGAGTCTCCCCAGTTTTTAACTACTGTTTGTAGACTATCCACAGAGGAGCTGAGGTTACAGCACCCAGCCTGCCTGACCTGGGCACTGCCCTAAGGAACTCAGCTTCATAGGGTGAAGAGAGAGAACGAACCTGTCCAGCAGTCCTCCCTGTGGGCTTCCCATAGTTTTACTACACAGAATTTCCAGCAGTAAACAATTCATGAATTTTAGGTTACACACCCTTCTGAGGAGTGTGAATCTCCCACCAGCCTGCTCCTTTCGTCCATGGGCGCAAATCGTCTCTTTGTCATGTGCTCATGTCACTGACCTTGCTTCATGTCATTGCAAGGGCATTGCATTGAATAATAGATTTTGAGATGCCTTTTATTATATGTATTGTTACTTTATTAGCTTTTAGTCTTTTACTAGACCGAATTTGCAAAATAAACTTTAAGATATATATACATACAAAGGAAAAGACAGAATATCTAGGATCTGCAGTTCAGGCATCCATTGAATGTTATGGAATATATTGTCTTAAGGATGAGGGGACAAAACAAAATGGAGAGATACACACACACACACACATACACACACAAGTGGTCAGTGGCCATGAGTAGTGGTGATCCCATAGGTTGGGGGTCAGGAATGGTTTTCCAAATTCTGTTGACGAGGACCAGCCTGGGCAAGAGCTGAGGAGCAGATGGAGGCAGGACTGTGCTTAGTGTTTCCACAGCAGAATGGGTCAAGCGGTGAGCTTAAAGACCTGCTCATAGAGGGCCCCATTTTACTGTGATAGGGATCCACTAGAAGATCTTAAATAGGGGAGTGGTCTGATCTGATTCACGTTTTAAAAGACCATTTGGGCCAGTCTGGGAAGACAAGAGTAGGAGCCAGGAGATAGGTGGTGGGGGAGGTGAAGTAGCGCAGGTGAGAGGTGGCCATGGGGATGGTGAAGGTGGAGAGAAGAGGGCAAATTCAAAGGCTGTGTTGGAATGGAGCTGCCAGAGCATGGATGCTTTAGATGTCAGGGGCAGGGAAGTGAGAAGTCATGATGCTATCTAGACTCCAGATCTGAAGTACCCTATGCAAGAGGATGCCACTTAATGGTACAGGACTACCAGAATAGCAGTTTTGTGCTAAGCTTGAGGTCCCACTAGACAGCTGGGTGATAGCCACGAGGTGTGTGTAACCTGGAGGGCCAAGTAGAACAGACAGGGAGGTGTGTGCTTTTGGGTGTCATCGCTGGAGACTTGGGTCTGAGGGACTCTGTGAGTACTGTATGTGCAACTGAGGGCGAGGAGCCACCTTGATCTGAGCTCTGATCTTCCTTTTCCTCAGTAGCCTTTAGACTTATGGTGAGATTGTCTGGCCCACTGTGATTAAGAAGCTGGTTAAGATACTATAATTCCATCAGGGAGTTCCTGGGCTTGAGTTCTGGCTTCTGATCCCAGTCCAGCAGGACATATGATGATCCAAGTAGCTGAGTCACTGCCACCAAGTGGGAGACCTAGTTTGAGTCCCCAACTTCATTTAGATAATGAACCAGCAGATGGAGTGTACTCTCTCTGTCTCTGGACTGCCTTTAGCCTCTCAATCTGGAAGTTGCTACTTTGTGTCCTCACCGGCCAGACTGTATGTTCTTATTCGGGTTGATTCATTTTATCAACCCAATTAATGCAGTGTGTAGAATCCTATGAACATCCTGAAAATGTGCTGTCACAATGAGAGTGTTGGCAAAATGACCTTATATGTGACTGATATGACTGACGCTGCCCTTTCCATGTCTCTGCAGCACTGGTTAAGGTACAGTTGCCAACACTGTGTTTAGACACAGGACAGCTGCCCAGATGAGATGCAGGGAGCAGCAGGCCGACCAGCATATAATTCTGTTGCTTGAAATGTCCCTTGTGGGACACAGGCAGGGTGATGTATCAAAGACATAATGTGGGGAGGCGGGCATTGATGGCATGTGTTTCCTTTCCCTCCCATGCAGGATTATGGTGTTATCAAGATTTCCAATCGTGAAATCAGAGCATCACCTTCTTCCGTCACCAGAGGGCGAGATCGCACCAGCCATCACGCTGACTGTGAACATCTCCAGCAAACTGGTGGATTTTGTTGTGACTCACTTTGGGAATCACGAGTGAGTCTCTTTGGTCTCTCATTTAAATAGTGGTCAAGAAGTAGTCTTTAACTGGTCACTTTTTTTCCTATGAAATAATCTTTCTTTTTTATTTTCTCCTGAAGTATTTTCCCTATATTGCTGGTTTGAAAACTTAGACACAGGAGCATTTGAGATGAAGGCAGTATGGTGATGGGCTGTGTTAGCCCACTGTTACTTAATGCACTAGTTCTCTGTGCAGATGCTGTGTGAGTTGCCTCATGGTACTTAGCCTTTCTGTAAAAGGTAAGTACTATTATTGTCCCATTTACAGGTTTAAAAAACCAGGCAGAGAGAGAGAGAGAGAGAGAGAGAGAGAGAGAGAGAGAGAGAGAGAGATTCAATGACTTGCCCATCCATGTTCATACAGCTGGGAAGCCAGCTGCAAGAATCTGGGTTTAGGGAATAGTCGAATATACTCCCCTCCCCTTTTCACTTTGTGCTCCAGCCCAGGCTCCAACCTGGCTGTCGCTGATAACCTCTAGGCAACATGGACATTTCAAGAATAAATGACAGGGCAGGTTTTTGGCAAAGCAGCTAAGACAGTGGTTTATACACCACTTGGGATGTTCTTACACTCCATGTCGGAGTGCCTGACTTCAAGTACTGGCTCTGTTCTGCTTCCTGCTATTGTGTGTCCCTGAGGAAGCAGGTGATGGCACAAGCAGTTGCATCCCTGCCATCATGTGGGAGACTGGGGACCCAGCTTCTGACCTGGCACTTCTGGCTGGCCCAGCCCTGTGTGTCGTGGACATTTGGATAGTGAACCAGAAGCTCGGAGTTCTTTCCCTTGTCCTTCCTTCTTCTCTTTTTAAATCTCTGCTGCACCCCTCTGCTCCTTTCTTCTCCCATCTTCTCAATTTATTTATTTATTTGAAAGGGAGTTATAGAGAGAGAAGAGAAAGGGAAGGAGGGAGGGGGAGAGAGAGAAAGATCTTTCATCTGCTGGTTCACTCCCCAATGGCCACAATGGCTGGGGCTCAGCCAGGCTGTACCTATGAACCTGGAGTTCTGTCTGGGATTCCCACACAGGTGGAAGGGACCCAGGCACCCATGCCATCTTTCTTTGCTTTCCCAGTGGGGTGCTGGGAACTACCATCTTCCACTAATGTGCCAAGGTAGTGAACACAAAGGAAAAGGAGAGGTACCTGATACATGTTCTGCAGGCCTTTTAGAGCAAATGGACTTTGACCAAACACACAAGCAGGTTTACAAGAAGGGTGACATTATAGACATTGAGGGAATGGGGCCTGTTCAGAAAGAGAAGCCGCATACATGCTACCATGGCAACCCTGAAAGAGTCTACTATGCTACCCAGCATGCTGTTGGCATTATTGTCAACAACCAAGGGCAAGATTCTTACCAAGAAAATAAATGTCTGTATTGAGCATATTAAACACTCTAAGAGTTGAGACAGCTTCCTGAAACATGTGAAGGAAAATGGTAAGAAAAAGAAGGAAGTCAAAGAGAAAGTACCCAGGTTCAGCTAACACCTAGCCTGCTCTGCCCAGAGCAGTCCATTCTCTCAGAACCCATGGAAAGAAGCCTGGACTGCTGGATCCCTCTCCCTATGAATTCATGGCATAGTAAGCGCAAAAAAAAAAAAAATACTAGTAAAATGCCTCTGGACTGTAAAAAACAAGCTGGCACCACAGGTGGTGACTTAGTCCACTGTGCCACAACACCAGCCCCAGGGTGGGTATCCCTCCTATCTGCCTATCTCTGTTTGCCTTAAAATATATACAATTTTAAAAAGAATAAAACTTGCAGGAAAAGAACAAACTAAATGAAACAGTCCCCAGGAAAGAGGAGAAAAAAATGGCCTTTTCTTTCTCCTTGCCACCAGCTGGGTACTTTCTGAGCCGTAGTTTATCCTTTGCTAGACAAGGCCAAGGTGCGAGCAGTAGCAGTGGACGTGTTGTTGAGGGGGTAAGCCATGCTGCTCTGAGATCTAGAACCAGACAATCTGGATTTAATACTCATCCAGTCATTCGTTATGTGTCCTTCACCAAGTTGTTTAACTACAACCAAGTTGTTTGGTTTCCTTACCTGGAACATAACTGTGGGGTTCTTGTAGACTTTAAATGAAATACATAATCTCATAGAAGTATAAGCAATGCTCATTTACAACTGGCTATTGTTCAACCAAATGAGATGGTTTCTAATATGTGGCACCTGGGGCAGCTGAGAAAAGAATATATTTGTCAAGCATGGTGACTTATCTGTAGTGTCCCAGGCATGGAGATGGATACCCTCTCTGTCGATCCCTGGGAAGCACCACTCCGTGTGTCACTCTGTAATGTTCATGAACACTGGGGCCTCCCAGCAGGTGACTTTGCATCATTACACCTTTGGTTTGCTTTTGTGTACTGCACTACTAGATCAATTTACCATGAATAAATATTTAGATATTTTGTTTCCCAATCATTATGGCACACAAACTGAAAATCCTGTTAGGAATGAAGTAAAGAATGTTTATGTATATTATTAGCTAATTCAACACAGCTTTTAAAATTAATGACTATATAGATATCTCTTTTATGACCAGTAAGTGGGAATTAGCAGCATTTCTTAAAAGTCATGTAGCTAAATATTGTAACAGAAATTGATATTGTTTAGGTCATTAACTGAGCCACCGGTCAGCCATCATTTACAAACAATGTATTACGTGCAACATGTACATGAAGGAAGGAACACAGAGTCTGTTGTCAAGGGGCCTGCAATTTAGCTTTGGCTGTGTTGCAGGATAACCTTGGCCAGTTGCCATTCTCCCTTCAGTGAAAACAGGATATAATATTCTTTGCCAATTCTCATCATAGAAGTATTGGGATGATTAAATATTAACAGATACAAAAATATAAGATATGCATATTTTCTTTCTGTCTCTCCCCAAACCTCTTCCTATGTCTATTCTTTTTAACTGGATTGTTTTCATGAGATTTATCTCCCAAGAAGATGTAAAACCAAATCCACGGACTATTTTCCTGTAAGATCATACTAGGATATGTTTGGATGGAAGCATATCTGTGGTGCGGTTGCCTTGGAATGTTCCACATCTGGATTTATAGCCTAGTCACGAGTATTGGAGGAAACAGAATTCACTGCACACTGAGTGAGAGGGCTACTTGCCAAATGTTGGAAGGGTCCAGGAAACAAGTAAGGGATGCTGAGGTATGTGGACAGTACTGACAGGGGCATCTTCACCAGCCTTAGGAGGAAGGAAATCATGCCCCCAGAGCCCATTTAGACCTGGCACCAGAATGCAGCCACTGGCAGAGGGACTGAGGAAGAAAGACCCCAATCTTGCTCTTTCCTGATCTTTTAATCTGCTGGTGCCTCTAAATGGCCAGCCCTAACTGGAAATCAGCACATAAGGGGGCCCAGGAGACAAAATCTTCAGGGGTCAACCTCCCAGGGCATAGAGAAAGGCAGAGTGGATTTAGGGAGGAGAGTGGAGAGTAACTGTAGGCAGCATCAAACCCACTTGATGCCTGTAGGGATTCTGTGCCAAAGATGTTTAACAAATGGTGATTGTATCTGCTCTCATATTTCTAAGACCTCTTCTAATAGCACTCACTGTTTACACAACATAAAGGATCTCCCAAAAAAATCATGGAAATGCTCAGTATGGAAAAGACTATGGATGGATTTTGATAATTTTTTTTGCAATAAAATAACCTCACCTTTTAATTTCAGCTTTCCACAAGCTTTTTGAAGTTTCCACGTATTTCCTTTCCTCTCTCTGTGCTACCTCTGGTGTCTTTGGCAGCAGGTAATAGACTGTGTCTCTAGATCTTCCTTGATGGCTCCAGCTCCTTCAAGGTTACCATGATTGTAGCCCTGTCCCCTGCCAGCCAGTGCTGATTTTTCTAGACTCTGGCGATATCATCTCTTCTTGGTATCCCTCCAGAGGTGGTACTAGTGTCTCATTCTTACTAACCTGTGGTTGTTTCACTGACTGCTCTTTGGCTTCTTGTCACCTATTTCACAGGTTCTCTATGTCAAATTCACTTTTTTTGAGACACCTCAGGTATTTCATTTTGCCTGATTGGATCATGTAAAATATAACCTCCTGTTTTCCCCAATCTGATTTTGAACCTTGCAAAAGCTTGAAGAACCTGATTAATGATCTCAATTGGATGTCAATAGTGTGTGGCATGAAACAAGTGCCATGATCCTATAGTGTCTGAGAAGGAGAGTCAACTTTCAGAAATTTTTCCATGAAAAGAATTGTCTGATCTCGGAAGAAAGAAGTATGCATTATGTGTCTGGGATGCTCATGAATGTTGTGATCCTCCTTATCAGTATTCCAGGATTTTCTTTGTTTGACTACTGGTTCATTAGCTGTACTCAAGTCCTACATCATTTATAAAATTTCTTCTGATGGAAAATGAAGTCAGTACTGCATTTAGAATACATATTTCAATCAACTTGACTCCAAATAATCTGTAAGCAAAGATTGTTCAGTCACAATTTTATCACCCTATCCAGTTGGAATATTATCCATGTTTGTTTCATTTGTGTACTATGAAGACATTCTTCTAGTAGGAATTAATCTAGATTAGTATATACTGTGAAGATATTATTTGGAAATGTAAGCACTTAAGACTTGCAAAATTGTTTTCAACTGATTTTTTGCATTCTTTTTAAAGAGATGATCTTGACAGGAAACTGCAGGCTATTGCTGTTTCAAAGCTACTGAGAAACAGCTCCCATCAAGTGCTATTTCTGGGCTACATCACTTCAGCACCTGGCTCCAGAGATTATCTACAGCTCACTAAACATGGCAATGTGAAGGTAATACAATCTCAATAGGATATATGGCTTTCTAAGTAAAATGCTTCTTTTTCTCTCCTGTAGGAAAAATAAATTCACTATCCCAACCACTTAATATATATTCTGATTTTCAGATTCTCCACAGAAAGCAGCAACAAAGCATACTGTATTAAAACAGCAGACATTAAGTATTTGCTTACAGATCTGCAGTTTAGACAGGAGTCAACAGGAACAGTTTATTTGTATTTCATCCAGGAGCAGCGAGGGGCTTCAGCTGGTCATTGAAGAGTCCTTTTTGCAGGTGATTCTCAGAAGGAAAGTTGGTGTTTGGGGCTTGAGATGTTGGTGTCTCTGTGTGGGCTACTTGGGCCTTCGTGGCAGCTGTGTTCCAGGAGTTCCCTGAAAGAATCAAAAGTCCCTGTGTTGCCTGCTAGGGTTTACTCTGTAAGTTGTTCCATGTCACTGCAAGCTTTATCATTTGGAAAAAGTAATCCCACCTCTTGGGAGAAGGAATATTAGGAATATTAAAGTCACATAAAACCATAATATGACTTTGTTAGATATTGTAGCTGTGCATGGGAACTACAACCTGCCAAATCATGTAAATTAATTTTGATGTTGAGAGTAAAAGACACAATGAAAGGTCACAAAGGGAAATTGGTGTATCAACCACATGGAATCTCAACAAATGAATCCGAATTAGCATTTACCTTTTCAGGTTTAAAACACTTGAATTTGTCATTGTACTCAGATATAAACATGCCCTGGGGAAGTGAAATATAAATAAAATCCTTAGAAGACTGATCTATACACTAGAATGTTAAATGCACTAATTTAAAATGAGAAATGTAATTGTAACTATATTTAGTTTTTTTTTTCATTTTTGAGCTTCATATCTAGTATATGCAGGGAAAATGCCCTTTAATGCTGATTTTACTACATTAACTCTCCTTAGAGTGTACCGTTGCTTACTGAGTGGTGTGAAAGACAGGTGAGGTACAGAATGACATAATGGGGGTTTTCTATAAGTGATAGAGACACAAGTAACATGGTTTATGTAACAAAGAAGTATAGTTGTTTATGTAGAAGTCTAGACAGGTAAATTCATGGTGTCTGGAATCTGTGCTGTTTTATCTGTGGTTCCATCTGACATTCCCAAGTTTCGTTCCCAAGTTTGCCGTGGGGTCCAAGTTGATGGAATCTCTGTTCTAGTTGGCTCCATAAAAGAAAGAATCAAGAAGGTTAGGAACATGTGCAAGTTATGGCTAAAGCCAAGTTCCAGAAAACTGACCTTCAACTTTCATGCTTACACTTCATTGGCTGGAATTTAGCCATATTGACACACCTTGCTGTTTGAAAAGCTGGGAGGTACAGTGTTTGATCTTGTTGGCCATATACCCAGCTAAAGATCCTTTAATATTGGAAATGGAGCAGGGTAGATATTGGGAAGACAAATTAATCTGAATTCATGGCTAAGGCAGCAAACAGTCCTTCTGAATTCCCGATTTGGCTCCAGAGTATATATGGTGGTGATATTTGTTATTATAGGGAATACATTAGGAAGAAGGTAAATTCAACTTTGGGGTGAGTTTGAGGCATCTGTAGGACATTAATGGAAATGTCCAAGAGGCAGGTGGATTGGTGGATCTGAAATTCAAAAGGTGATCAGCAGTAGTGATGTGAGTTAAAGGGTTGCCGCTATACAGATGAGCACTGAAACTCTGGGGCATGAGTAATATTGCTGTGGGGTTAGGGAAGTACAAAAGCAAGACTAAAGAAAACTTCCCAAAAGGCCACATTAATTTGGCTATCATGTGTGTGGTGGGTATGGGAAGAGAAGACCAATTATCTAGGGAAAGAGCTTAAGGAGACTTCTGAAGAGTCACAAGAAAAGGTGGAATGTATATTATGTATCCAGGCTATATTAGCTTTTCAGCATAGTAGAAAAAAAATCCCTCAAAATGTAGTGGTTAGAACTGTACCATTTAATGTTTTTGGGTTTCATGAGTTGACTTGGATGACTTTCCATTCTTGTCTGCATGTACTGATACAGTCAACTGGTAGCTCTGCTGTGGCTGGATGGGCCATGATGGTTCCAGTCACCTGCTGGGGCCTTTGATTATGTGTGTGTGTGTTTTTAAATGTGTGTGCATTAAAAAGTGTACAGTATGTATTTGAAAAGAAGAATCTTATTTGATTTTTATTTAATCCTTTGTTGGTTTCTACTATCATGGACAAGAGCTGTACCAGGATTGGAAATGGATTCTGACATTGTCTTGTTTATCAGAAAGTTTATTAATGTGGAGAGGAGTTTTATCATAAATGCTTAGATGTGAACAGATTTTTCCCTGTAAGAAATGAGCACTTAAATTCTGAAGTGTTAAAAATTTGACAGCATCTTTGTAAAGCCTAATAAAATAAAATGGTAGTTAAACAGATTTATAGTTTATTACTCCCAGTATATGCAGATGAATGACTAAATTTGTGTTCTTCATGAGGTAAACTAGAACTTTATTTCTTTATTTTCTCAACATTAAAGATTTTAATTAAGAATTTAAAATGTATTACACATTTTTATGTATACTCAAGGAATATATGTAATATAAATCATAATGAAGATTATGTAATAGTCCACGTGTCTAGCCCCAAACATAAGAAACATATTTAAGAAGTGGATAATAAGTTGTAGTGTGTTTATGATTTTTTGAATGTTTTAATTGGATTTTAATGGTGAAAATGATTTTTTAAAAGTCAGGTCTAATTTTATAGAATGTTTAAAAGGAAGAAAAGAAAATGTTCCTTCAACATTAAGGTTCTGTATTTACAGTTTTCCCCAATTGTAAAGGACTTTATTCCCAAGATTGCCTCAGGGTCCAAGTTGGTGGCGTCTATGTAGAACATAGCTTCATAGAAGAGGGAATCAAGATGTTAGGAACAAGTGCAAGTTATCACTAAAACCATTGCAGAAAAATACATTATAGAAAAAAATGTCTTTGTGTTCCACTTTCCTGATGAAAAATAGCCCTGATTTCAAACATCAAAAAGACCCATGATTGGCTTCAAAATGTGTTTATTTCCATGATTCAATTTAGCAAGCACAGATTGAACACCTGCTGAAGGTCAGGCTTTCTGCTAAATACCAGGCAACCAAGAGTGGCCCAGAGTTGCTCTGCCCAGGAAGGAGAGGGTAGAGACATAAACAAATGACTGTGGCAATGTGGGACCACAACAGAGGATGACCAGTGAAGCTGCAGGTGACCGTGCTTGGGATGAACCAGCAGGAGAGACCCAGGGAGCCAGGGCCGATGTAGAGGTTAGCAGTTGACTGATTCCCGCCCTAGGACAACTTCCTCTTGGTATTCCCAGCATGGAGCATAGGAGCTAGATGGGTACAGAGGAACATCTGTGGATGAACAAGTCATGGGATCTAGAAGGATCTGCAGGAGCCATACAGAGGTGACAGGATGCAGAAGGGCTCAGTTCTCACTGTGGCGGATGTGCATTGGCAGTTCAGACTAGAATATTCTTCCTTTAAACCTTCTCTCTGCTCTTTGCCAGGATATTGACAGCACAGATCTTGACAGGTGGTGTGAATACATCATGTATCGTGGGCTGATCAGGTAAGCACAGGTGTTTGGTTTTTATCTATTATTACTGTGGTCTTTTCCAGAACAAAAAACTTTAAGGAAGAAGGAAAGATTTTTTTTTCTACAACCCACTTACTTAACTTAGTCTCAGCTAGAATGAAAGTTCCATGAGGGCCAGGACTTCCCTTTGTTTCGAACATAGCCCACTACTGAAAAACAGTGCTGCGTGTAGGAGAGATTCAGTCTACATTTGCTTCATTGGGTATGTAAATGACTTAAGCTGGAATTCCTTTTTTTTTTTTTTTGAAGAGCCAAGTAAAAATTAGGTGAATTCTTTGCTGCTCCCAGTTGCTGTATTTTCCCCTCTGAGCTTCTCTGTAGGAACTATTTGTACCTAAGGGCCCTGGAACCCTGGGGAACTGAAAGCTCTAGGCCAAAACAGGATGTGCATTTTTATTTTTCAGACATAGAAAATATTTGATTTTTGACTTGGAAGTGTGGCCGAAAATATATGTATGGTAGGATTTGATTTTTTTTAAGGAAAAAATTAAGCATATACTCCTGTCATTCATACAATCATGTGGAAGCAATATGTCTAGATGGAATAATATTCTTTAGTGCAAAAAGTAAAGTTGGTACTTAGTGAAACATATGAACATACTCCTGAGTTATAGAATAAAAATATTTTCTATGAATATTTAGAGTCATAAGTCAAGCTAATTCTCATACTATACAGTCAAGTTAGAAAGGGGACATTGCCTGAATAATCAAAATGCTCTCTACTAGGTTCCATTATACTTTTATATGATAATACAGTCCTTATAAACTGTTTCTTTTTCTCCTACAGGTTAGGTTATGCCAGAATCTCCCATGCTGAGCTGAGTGATTCAGAAATTCAGATGGCTAAATTTAGGATCCCTGATGACCCTGTTAATTATAGAGACAACCAGAGAATGGTCATAGATCACAGGAAAGTTCCCGAAAAAGTCCATTTCAATCCAAGGTAAGCAAATTCCTTTGTATTGTAGACCATAGATACGTGCTGTCATATCCCCTCACCCTGGGAACCTAAGTATTCCTGCAGAATGAATTGGAAGTTGTATTTGATTCAAGAGGTTCATTCCAGGCAAGGGAGCACATGGTATGGATGATGGCATCTCACTTGGGTTGAAATTATGGCCTTGCTTTCTGGAATGGAGAAATATGTCCTGGCCTCAGCTGAAAATGCTCCTCTGAGCATCACTGTCATCAACTTCATCCTCCATTATCACTACCACAGTAGTCACCATTTGAAGCTACTCTGTCCCAAGCCTCATTCTAGGTGGTTTGTGTGTGATGTCAGTTCATTTATTGGATGGATACTCCTGTGACCCATCCAGCTAAAGAAGCATAGGCTGAGGACCATGTTATGTTGTGAGTGGGAAGCCTGCCAGCACCATGGGATTGTTGTGGTTCTCAGCTTTGACTGCACAGTAGTCACCTTGCCTTAGTCCCATCCCTGACCAATCAGTCAGGGCCTCCTGAGGTGCTACCTTGGCTTTGGCATGTATTTTTGCTTTTATTTATTTGAATGGCAGAGCAAGTGCACATGAGAGAGAAATCTTTCACCCACTGGTTCACTCCCTAGAACTCCACCTTAGCCAGGAGGCTGGGGTGGGGAGTGGGCCAGGCTGAGGGCAAGAACCTGAAACTCCATCTGGCTCTCCAGTGACAGCAATTCAAGTACTTGAGCCACCACCTGTTGCCTCCCAGGGTGTAGATTAGCAGAAAGTTAGGAACAGAAACAAGGTCAGGACAAACCTAGACATTCCGATATGGGATGTGGATGCACCAAGTGCATCTGCCTCCCAAGTCTTGATTTGCTTCCATTTTAGTATTTATCTCACCCCAGGTAAGTGGAATGTGATCCCTGTGGGCTGGCTCCTGGCTCCAGTGCTCTCACTTGCCCTTGGCTGGGTAATTGTGGGTCAGTTTGCTTTTCTACGCCTCCTGTTCCTCACTTAAAAACAGCAGGTAGTGCATACCTGCTAAGGTAATTTAAGTTCTGAATGATATGTGAAGTTCTTAGAAAAGTACCTTGTGACTGCCCAGTGCTGACAAGTAGCTGGAGCAATGGTTCCTAGTATTTGTAGTAGTAAGGTAGAGGTAGAGAGGAATGTTTCCTTTCTTTGGTTTTTGAATTAACATCCTAAATGAAGCTAAAAAAAAAAAAAACCTGGGAAGTTGTTTTTTTCTTCTTAGTTTCCTTATTCTTCATATACCAGGAGTGTGGAGAAATCCAAAATAAAATATTTTTGGCTAACTACAACCTCAGACTGAACCAGACCAACTGTTAAGGGAGCTACATCTGCTTTCTCACTCAGTTTAATTATGAAAATCACAACAACATAAGTAGAAGGGCTGCTTGACTTTAAAAATTGAGAATGAGAATATGTAAGGCCTCCTCACTAAGCGTCTTTGAAGCGTATATGTTGCTATCAAGGGTAGTCACAGGCTTTTACAACAGTTCTCTGGAACTTACCCTAACTGAAGCATGGTCCAGAATCTCCAGTCCTTCCCCTCCACACCCTGGGAACCACCAGTCTGCTTTGAACCTATGAGTTCAGTGTTTTTAGATTCCTTGTGTGAGAGCCTTCAGTATTGATCATTCTGGGCCCAACCTTCATCACTTGGCAGAATATTGTTATTGTTCAGGAGCACCCTGATTGCCGTAAATGGCAGAATTTTCTTTTTCATAAGGGATTAATATTTGGTTGTGTCTGTGGGGGCCACATCTTCAAAATTCATTCGTCTGTCGGTGGACACATAGGTTGATTCCTTTTTCTTTTTGTGAAAAACACTCAAACATGGGAATACAGAAATGTCTTCAAGACGTATTTAATTTCCTTTGGATGTATACCAAGAAATAGGAAGGTGGATCTTACAGAAGTCTGTTTTTAGGATTTTGAGGACACAAAATACTATTTTCCACAATGACCGTACTGATTTACATTCCTACAACAGTATACGAGGGTCCCTTTTCCTTCACATGCTTGCTACCATGTTGTCTTTTTTTGTTAATAGCCAGTTTGTCATTTTATGTCAATTTAATGTTAATTCTATGCTGTGTTCTAGTAAAAACAATGCAGATTCTGTGTCCTTGGCTCCAGTCAGCCACAGGTGTGAGGCAATAGCTCGTTGTGACTTTAATTTACATTTTTGCTATTTAGTGACTTGAAGCATTTTTTTATGCACTTGTTGACCATTTGGATACCTTCTTCTGAGAACATGTATTCAGGTCCTTTGCCCATTTTTAAGCAGTTTATATGTTTTCTTTCTTTTGTTTGAGTTATTTTAGTTCCTGGCATATTTTGGATATTAAGCCCTTATCAGATATATGCTGTGTAAATATTTTTTTCCATATGGGCAGTGTCTTCACCCTGTGGATTGTTTCCTCTGCTTTTTAGTTAGATGAAATTCCATTAGACATTTTTACTCTCATTGCCTGTTCTTTGGTGATCATACTAAAAAATTACTACCCAGACCATGTCAAGAAAGTGTTTACCAATGTTTTGTTTTATTTGTTTTGCAATTTCAGATCCCATGTTTTAACTTTTAATCCAGTTTTATTTTATTGTTGTATATAATATGAGGTCAAAATTTAATTCCTTTGCTAAGGGATACCCAGTTTTTTTCTTTCATGACATCTATTGAAGCACAGTCTTTCCTTCAGTGCGTATCGTTGGCACCTGTTTTGAGAATCAGTTGACTTTGGATATGTGGAATTATTTCTGAGCTGGCTACTCTGTTCCATTGGTCTGTGTATCTGTTTTTATGCCAGTCCCATGATTGCAGTGTATTTTGAAATCAGGCATGTGGTGTAATGTCTCTTGTTATGTTCTCTTTGCTCAATACTTGTGAAACATATCATTAGAATTCTGATGAGGTGGTTCTAGAAGGTATGGATATTTTAGCGATAATTACTCCTCCAATCCATGAACACGAGATATTTTCCATTTATTTATATCTTTTTCAGTTTTTTCATCAATATTTCCTAGTTTTCAGTTTGTAAGTCTTTTACCTTCTTGTATAATTCATTTTGGGGAGATGTCATTGTAAATTGGATTATCTTCCTGACTTCTTTTTACATTGCATTGTTCGTGTATAAAAATGCTATTGAGTTTATATGTTGATTTTTAAATCCTGAAACTTTACTAAATTTATTAACTTATTTCTGACAGATTTTTGGTGGCATTCCTAGGATTTTCCATATATTTAGTCACGTCATTTGCTAACAGAGACAGACGATTTTACTTCTTCCTTTATAATTTGGATATCTTTTCTTCTTTTTTCTTGCCTGATTGGTCTGGTAGTACTTTTTTGTACTATGGCACAGATAGTTATTGTCTTGTTCCTGATGTTGAAGAAAAAGCTTTTCAGTTTTTCCTCATTTAGTACGATGTTAGCTGTAGGCTTGTCATATTTAGTATTATCATATTTTAATATTATATCATATTATCATGAAGTTAGCTGAAGCCTTTATTATGTTGAAGTTCAACAGTTCCTATGCCTGCTTTGTTGATAATTATTATCTTCATAAAAGGTTGAATTTTGCTTGGTGCTTTTTTTCAAATGACATTTTCCTTCATTTTGTTAACGAGATATATCACACTGCTGATTTATTGTTGCAAAGATGTTGAACCATCTTTATATCCCAGGAGTAAATCCCATTTAATCTGGTATATAATTTTTTCCAATGTGCTGTTAATACTAGTTTTCTAGTTTTTTTTTAAAAAGATTTTTGGTGTCTGTAGTCATAAGGAATATTGCTCTCTTCTTTTTCCTCCTTCCTTTCTTTCTGCTTGTCTTTCTCTTTTTTGTGGTGTCTTTGTCAGGATTTAGTATTAAAGTGATACTGGTTTGGTAAAATGAGTTTTCAAATGCTTCCTTCTTTTTGATTTTTAGAGAGTCTGGAAAAGGTTGTTTTTAATTTTTTTGAGTGAAATCATCATATCCTTATTCTTTTTTTGGCTATTAATTTAATCTTTTTAATCATTTCTGGACTATTCAGATTTTGTATTTCTTCGAGACTCATTCTTGGTGGATTTATTTTCCTATGAATGTTTCTCACATCTTATATAGTTTGTTCACATAAATGTATACATGACTATCTCTTACAACTTAAATTCTTTTTTTTTTAATTTTTCATGACACAGTACCGTAAGCTCAGGAATCTCCCCCTTCCACCCTCCTCATTTCTCTGTATACCACTGATGTCCCATGTTTTATTACAGTAGTATAATCCATCAGCAACAGTCACAAGTCCATCATTCTGCTGTTTAAGTGTATCATAACATTGGAGGTATAGGCAATGGTAGGAAGTCCAACATCCTATTGAAGAGATATATTTAACAGTTTCAATGGGAATCTATTTTTTATTCTGGAGTAGAGATGTATACTGCAATGTATCTTCACTTCTTGGTATGCTAGTCTTTGTTATACAGTTCATGTAGATTTTTATGATTTTTTTATGTTTCCAATATATCAGATGTAATGTCTCCTTAATTCAAAATTTTACTTAACATTCTTTTACTTAGTACAGCTAAAGGTTTATGAGTTTTATCTTTTTAAAACAGTCAACTGTTAATTTCATTGATCTTTTCTGTTGTTTTTCTGTCCGCTTTTATTCTATATTTTTTCTTTCATTCCTTAGACATAGTTCCTATTTTCTAAGTCCTTAAGGTATAAAGTTAAGTTGTTTGGAATCTTTTCCCCCTTATCTAACAGATATTGAGTGCCATAAATTTTCCTCTTGAAACTGCTTTTGATGCATTCTATAAGTTTTGCTCTTTTGTTTCCATTTTCATTTGTATCTAGATGCTTTTTGATTTTCCTTTTGGTTTCTCCTCTATTGGTTTCTCAGAAGTATATGGTTTAATTTCCACATAACTTGGACATTCCAATTCTCTTTTAGCTATTGATTTCTATTTTCATACTATTGTAGTTGAAAAAGACACTTTGTATGATTTCAGTATTCTTGAATTTGTAAAATGTGTCTTGTGACCTAACATAGTATCTATCCTGAAGAATGTTCCATTGATGTTTGAAAGAAATGTGTATTCTGTTGCTGTTGAGTATTGTTTTCTATATTCTCGTTCAACCTACTTTGTCTATAATACTGTGCAAACCCATTGTTCCCTTTAATAGTTTTGTTCTGGAAGAGTTCTACATTGTTGAAAGTGTGGTAGTGAAGACCTTTATTATTATTACAATGCTGTGAAATTTCTCCTTTCTGTTATGTTAATATTTGCTTCATACATTTAGAACCTCTAGTGCTGGGTACAAATTACTACAGACTATGGATAAATTAATCCCTTTATTAAATGAAGGGATTTCAGGAAATTTGTGGAAAATGGAATTAAAGAATGAGTTTATTGTGGCTATGTGCTGGTAAAGCTGCCATCTGTGATGCCAGTGTCCCATATGGACACTGGTTTGGGTCTAGGCTGCTCCACTTCTGATTCAGCTTCCTGATAATGACCTGGGAACACTAGTGGAAGATGGCCCACGTGTGTGAATCCCTGCCACTGTTTGGGAGACTCAACATTGGTCTGGCCCAGTGCTGGTCATTGTGGCCATCTGGGGATTTACTTTCAAGATTAGTAAAAATAGGTGGTAATTTGGTCCTCTCATTTAGCAATGGGTTGTTCATTGATTTAGTCTTCTGTTGTTATTTTACTGGGATATTCTTCACATTTGCCTTTGGTTTTGGTGGGTGCTATTCCTTTTCTGTCCAGAAAACATTTTTAAGTATCATTTGTAGGGCAGGCTTAGAAGAGGCATACTGTTTTAACTTTTCTTTATTGTGGAAGAATTGACCAAGAGCAAAAGAAGAAACAAAGGCACATTGAATATTACTGAAGACATGCCTGCAAAGGAGCAAAAGCCTTTGCCAACTCCATGGTTAGCTGAGGAATACATTGAGAAAATGGGGGATACAGAATTCAGAACACTTGTTATAAAGCTTCTTTTCAACAACGAGAAGCACATACAACACAGCATGCAGCAACACTGAAACAAAATCAAGCCAAATTATTGGAAATGAAGGATGCAATAGAGCAAATTAAAAATTTAATGTAAAGTCTTAATAATAGAACGAAGAAGGCAGAAGAAAGTCTCTCAGAATTGGAAGATATTTCTTGTCATAATGGGGAAACAATCAAAAAGCTGGAAGCAGAGACTGGGTTAAGCTTTAAAAAAGTGTTCAAGAATTAAGAGACACTATTAAAAGGCCAAATATAAGAGTTATGGGAGTTCAGAAGGTGCAGAAAGAGAAGCTGGGTTTAAAAATATATTTAATGAAATAATGAAAGAAAATTTCCCTAGTCTGGAGAAAGAATTGGAAAACAACATCCAGGAGGGACACAAAACTCTCAATAAGACTTACCAAAAGCATTCTTCACCACAACACATGATAATCAAGCTCTCTTTATATGTGCACATATAGAGGAATGGCAATTAAATTCACAGCTGATCTCTCACAGGAAACTCTACAGGCCAGAAGAGAATGAAGCGACATTTTCCAGATTCTAAAACCCAAAAATTGTCGACCCAGAATAACTTACCCAGCCAAGCTTTCCTTTGTCTTTGAAAATATAATTTCAACTTTCAAATTATAAGGCTTGAGTTCATGTTCAGAACCAGAAATCCACAGAGAATAGAGTTCAGCTTAAAACAAGTTTTATTGGGAGTGCTCCCAGGCAAGGTTCACTGGTCTGATACAGACAACAGGCCAGGGAAGTTGTGTCTAGGGGAAGTAAGGAGTTGTTTTTATTAGGGGGCTGTAGAGGTGGGGGTTGGAGGACAAAGGAATGTACTTTATATGGTGCAAGAGTGTTGTAGGCTCTCCTTGACCTTACTGAGTCTGATTGTCACTGCTGCCAAGGAGGGAGTTGCCTTCTCCCAGTGTGGCCTTATCAGCCACCCTTCTCAGCCTCCTCCTAGCCTGCCCCTCACCCACTTCGGCTGGGCCTTACAGAAATAAATATTTTTAAAATGAATAAATCTATTTCTGTGCCCAAAATTCTGAAATCTGTGCATACCTGGTATCTTCAAAAAGGGGCACACCTGGAGCCTAGTGTTTAAGATATTCAGACCTGGGTTTAATTCCTGCTCTGGCTCCTGATTCCAGGTCTCTGCTGAGGCAGATGGAGCAGCAGCAATGATGGCTCAAGTCACCATCAAAGAGAGAGAGAGAGAGACAAGAAAGGGACAGAAAGTGAGAATGAATTCTATTGGCCAAATGCCTGCAATAGTTGAGACTGGGCCAAGTTGAAAGCAAGAGCTGGGAATGCAATATAGTGTTGGGAAATCCTGTTCTGATATTTTGCTAATTTTACTCTTACATGTATCTATTTATCATAAAATAATCCCAGCTCTGTAAATGTATGACACATACATGTGTGTACATGTTCATTCTCTATGAGAATCTGATATAGCATAGTATAAACTTCCTTTCATAATAGAGTATTTAGGGTAGAAGTTTGGTCTAGCGGTTAAGATACTATTTGGAATGTCACATGCCATATCAGAGTACCTGCTCCCCAAACAAGCTTCCAGCTAGTGTGCACCCTGGAAGGCGGCAGGGGAGACACCAAGTACCAGGTCCCCACCTTCCACATGGGAGATCTAGGTTGAGATCCTGAATTACAACTTCAGCCTGACCCAAACCAGGTCAGTATGTTTGGGAAGTGAACTAGCAGATGACATTTCTCTGTGTGCCTCTTCTGTTTCTCAGACATTTTTAAAACAGAAGAACATAATAGTCTTCTTAAAGTTGCCCAGTAGTGGGCCCGGTGTGGTGGCGCAAGTGGTTAAGGTCCTCGCCTTGCACGCCCGGAATCCCATATGGGCCCCGGTTCTAATCCCGGCAGCCCCACTTCCCTTCCAGGTCCCTGCCTGTAGCCTGGAAAAGCAGTTGAGGACGGCCCAAAGCCTTGGGACCCTGCACCCGCGTGGGAGACCTGGAAGAGGCTCCTGGCTTCGGATCGGCATACCATCGGCCCGTTGCGCTCACTTGGGGAGTGAATCATCGGATGGAAGATCTTCCTCTCTGTCTCTCCTCTCTGTATATCTGCCTTTCCAATGAAAAAATAATAAAAATAAATCTTTAAAAAAAATAAAATTAAAAAAAAGTTGCCCAGTAGTCCATGCATGTCTATACTAAACTTCAGCAGCTTAGAATTTTTGCACATTCCTTCATTAGTATGAAAGATCATCAAGGGACTCTTTTTTTTTTTCAAATATTTATTTTATTTTTATTGGAAAGTCAGATATACAGAGAAGAGGAGAGCTAGAAAGAAAGATCACTGATTTACTCTCCAACTGGCTGCAATGGCCAAAGCTGAACCAATTCAAAGCCAGGAGCTTCTTCTGGCTCTCCCACATGGGTGTAGGGTCCCAATGCTTTGGGCCATCTTCAGCTGCTTTCCTAGGCCACAAGCAGGGAGCTGGATGGGAAGTGGGGCAGCTTGGATTAGAACCATTGCCCGTAGGGGCTCTCGGTACATGCAAGGCAAGGATTTTAGCCTCTAGGCTACTGCATCAGGACTCAAGGGGCTCATTTTAGTGTCTTTGGGCATATTTCTGATTGCTTTCCTAGGATTTGGTCCTAGATATGCTATAAAAAGCAAGATAAAAAATTAGGCAAAATTTTACTATTTCTTTTTTTTTTTTTAATGCTTATTTATTTGAAAGGTAGAGAAAGTGCTTGTTCTTTTCCCAAATACCCACAGTATTTAGTGCTGGGCCAGACCAAAGCCAGAAGACAAGAATTCCATCCTGGTATCCCACACGAGTGGCAGAGACTCAAGTACCTGAACCATTACTTTCTGCCTTCACAGGAATACATTAGCATGAAATTGGACTAGAAGCAGAGTAGCTGGGACTTAAACCCAGCGCTGTGATAGGCAATGTGGATGTGCAAAATAGAGACTTAATCCAGTACCCCACATGTTCAACCTTCTTTACTATTTCTAAATGACAAAGTAAATACATCACCCTTGTCCCACACTGGAGGGACTAGTTGAATATCATAGTTGCGTGGAAAGGCAATGACCTCACTTGCTTAGGTCTTCGTTTCCTTTCCATTGCTTTTTTGTATTGCACCATAACAACCACAGCTGTGTAATTAATTATTCACCAACAAAGAATTAATTTGCAGCAACTGAGCACTTGTTGAATATCTAGTACTTTTGTCTGCTTATGTTGTGTATGCACAAATATGCCATAAATAGCATTTCTGTTTTCCTTTGCCTAGGAATTGGATATTATCCAAACTGAATGCTAAAGAGAATTGAAACTTTTTTTCCAGCAGCACTGTCAGCCATCAGTTCTTGAACAGTTGGCACGTTTGAATGAGGACTTTGGAGGTTAAAATTCTAGAATTCCTTTCCCTGTTTTATAGATTGGTCACATCAATCCTGACTTTACAATATTTAAATAAGCTCACAATAGTGATTGGTTGAGATTTTACGTAGGAACATATCCTTCTGAATTTTTTTACATGTCAATTACTTTTTGTTCTTTTTTCTAGATTTGGATCCTACAAGGAAGGACACAATTATGAAAACAATCATCATTTTCATATGAATACTCCCAAATACTTCTTATGAACTATTTAAAACCAGAAGTGGTTGGCTAAAAATCTAAGGGAAAATATACAAGAAGAGTTTAATGACAATTGGACAATGTACTCAAAGAACCTCAGCCTTCAAAAATATGGTATCTATACAGTATAATTCTATCACTCTATAAAATATGTCCTTCAATAAAAGCATTCCTCCAAATTATTTTTCTTAACTTTTTGATAAGTAAAAGTAGGATATGGGATAATATAACAGAGTTATACCATGGAGCAAAAAAGGCTGGCATTGTTGTGTAGTATATAAGCCTGCTGCTTACAATGTTGGCATCTCATATGGTGCCAGTTCAAGTCCGGGCTGCTCCACTTTCAATCTACATCCTTGTTTATGAACCTGGGAAAGCAGCAGAGGGTGCACCCATGTAGGAGACACAGATAAAGCTTTTGGTTCCTGGCTCTTGCAGCTGTTTATAGAGTGAATCAGCCAATGAAAAAATCTCTCTTCTTCTCTCTCTGTAACTCTGACTTTCAAAACAAAGAAATATCTAAAAAACAAAAAAAAGATAAGATAATGAAAAAGTCTGAATTTTTTAATGCTTGAAAATATGAAATTGGGCCCGGCGCGGTGGCGCAAGTGGTTGAGTCCTCGCCTTGCACGCCCGGGATCCCATATGGGCACCGGTTCTAATCCCGGCAGCCCCGCTTCCCTTCCAGCTCCCTGCCTGTGGCCTGGGAAAGCAGTCGAGGACGGCCCAAAGCTTTGGGAACCTGCACCCGCGTGGGAGACCTGGAAGAGGCTCCTGGCTTCGGATCGGCATAGTATCGGCCCGTTGCGCTCACTTGGGGAGTGAATCATCGGATGGAAGATCTTCCTCTCTGTCTCTCCTCTCTGTATATCCGCCTTTCCAATGAAAAAAAAATAATAAAAATAAATCTTTAAAAAAAAAAAGAAAATATGAAATTAACTGATTAGTGAATTGGACTATTTAGGAAAGACTAAGCATCCTCAAAGCCTTCTTGGGACAGAGTGGGGAAGACATGTTTTTTAGATTAAATCTAATTCTTAGAAGAACAGTGCATGTGTGATTCTAATTGAATGATTCAGCCTCACCAGGCGCATCACCATCAATCCAGAATATGATGCATCAATTGTCATCATCTTTCTCATGCTTCCATCACCCCTTGGCTGGCTGTGGCACACTGAGTGTCACCAATCACTCAGGCCACCAGGATCTTGGGGAACATACCTCAACATGCACCTAGATCTCATTGAGTCAATTTTCTTCCCTAGAAACAAATAGGAAAGTTATGGGGAGGATTTAGTCCTCTAGTACCAACTCCACAGGAAATAGTGCTTTGCATGTTGGTTGTGGAGGCATAGAATGTCTTAGAATTGGGCAGAAATCTGAATGCTGTATCATTTGGTGCAGAATGGAAACAGGAAATGAGAGATTTCCCAAAGGTTTGATGTTGCAATCTAAGAGATTCCTTGGGTCATAAACAAAAGTATATCAAGCCATTGCCAAATATAAAACACTACATCCCTGTGATTAAAGCAGTGTATACATAGGGTAGGCATTGGGCCTTCCAGTTAAGACACCTAGTGATTTAAAAAAAAATATTTCTTTTTATTGGAAAGGCAGACTTACAGAGGGAAGCAGAGAGAAAAAGAAAGATCTTCCATCTACTGGTCTGGTTCATTCCTCAAATGGCCACAATGACTGAAGCTGAGCCAAAGCCAGGAGCCAGAAGCTTGTTCTGGGTCTCCTACATGGGTATATAGAGTCCCAAAGACTTGGACCATCTGCTGCTGCTTTCCTAAGCCACAAGCACAGACCTGGAAGGGAAGTAGAGCAGGGACACAAACTGGTGCCCATATGGGATGCTGGCACTTGTAGGTGGAGGATTAGTCAGTTGAGCCAGTGATTTACTTTCACTGAGAAGAAGTGAAACAGATGGCAAACTACCCCATGCTGAGGTAATAAAAAGTATCATGGTCTCTTTCTTAACCTTACCTTTTTGGATCTGAGACAAACAAACCGCTTTGTTGCAGAGAAGGCAGTGAGGCACTGGGGTCTTTTTCCAGCTGTTACAGGACTGAGCCTACCTCAGGTGTGGAACCTCTATTCCCAGTTAATTTTCAGCTGACTTCAGCCTCACTGAGAAATCTTGGCTGTCCTGTTACGGGAGAGCTCGAGTTTGCACAATCTGGTTGAGTTTTTCAAAGTCTTAACAGATACAATTTCATTATTTTAAGCTATTATGTATTGGGTTATTTTGTGAAGTATCAGTGGATAAACAGTGGAGCCCTTCAATCTGCCCATGTTTGAGGAATCTTTAGAACTGGAAAACAACACTTTAATTCTATGTCTGTCACACCCTTTGTCATGTGCTAGGCATGTTGTGGTGGTGAGAGGGATCCCTGAACTGAAAAAGACATGACCTCAAATGCCAAGGGTGGGAGACAGAAAGATTCAAAGAAACACTGAATATAATCACAATTTCCCCATTTTTGAGTTAGGTGCCTTACTAGTGTAGCCTTCTGACAACAGTACTGTAAGGTTGTGCCACACAGATGTCAACTGGGCTGTTTGGATGCTGGCACTCTGAGCAAGACAGCTGGAATCCCCATCTGGAAAGCAGTGTCTTCCCCTGGGATGTCTGTGCATCATGGAATGGGAAGGGGACAAGCTTCCATTCTTTTAGTCGCCTCTCCCAGTGCCGTGTTCCTGTTTATCTGTGGGCTCCTGGTTGCTTTCCTGACACCTGTATAAAGCTACTGTTCCAGGAAAGAAAGCATGAAATGTGTTCGGTCTGGCTGTGGCACCTAGCAGGTGGCTCACTATTCCGCAGAGTTCAGCAGATCCACACACACAGAATGAAGGCTGTCACTATCCTATGGCAAGCACATCACTCAGCTCTTTCCTTGACTTCCTCAAAGCAAAGAAAACTCAAACACTTATATTAAGGGTTTCAGTGAGAGTAGCATATTTTAGTAAAGGCTTGTAAAAAGCAGAAACATTTCTACTATAGGAATGCAAAGCATCTTCACATAGGAAAATTAGCTATTTTCCTGTACAAGTCTTTTGTCTCCTTCACATCATGTAATTCACCTCATTTCCCCCCTTATTTTCTCTGCTTTTCTCTACCTTCTGCACATTTTTGTTAATTTTTAGTGAGAATTTTATCTCTTTCTTGGTGTCCTGCTCATCCATCCAGCTCTTTGCCCCTTACCTCCCGATTCACAAGGCTTATTCAGATGGCAGGTCTTAATACAGCTTCCTACGTAAATGACAGAACAAGCAGAAAGTCTGACAACACAACTAGGCTTCATTTAAGTGACAAATGTAGATTAGTGCACTAAGTGACTTCAAATTACTCTTCCAGTACATGAGGACATTTGCCAAAACAGACCCACAGGCTAGGCCAAAAAGCATGCCTCAACAAGTTTCAAAAACTGACTTAATACAGAGCACATTTTCTTTTCTTTAAAGATTTATTTGTTTGAAAAATAGAGTTGCAAAATGAGAGAGGGTGCCCTTCCATCTGTTGATTCACTCTAATTCATTGGTCATAATGCTCAGGGCTGGGTTTGGCTGAACCCGGAGCCAGGAGCTTCATCCGTATGGGTGCAGGGGCCCAAGCATTTGGACTACTTTTCGTTGCTTTCCCAGGTTCATTAGCTGAGTTGGAAGTGGAGCAGCCAAAACTCAAGCTGGAGCTCTCAGGCAATACCAGCAACTCAGCCAGTGGCTTAACTTGCTGTTACAGAGTGTATTTTTTTTTTTTTGTTACAATTCATCTAAACTAGAACCAAATAAGAGGATAATTAGGAACCCACAAATACTTGAAATAGAATACTAAACTTCTGTGGGTCAAAAAGGAGATTCTAACAGAAATACTTTGAACTGAATGGTAACGAAAATATCTCACATTAACGATTGTGGGCTACAGGCTTGTGTGTGGAAGCAAATGTGTATCCTTAAGTGCATGGATTGGAAAAGAACAAAGACTGAAACTTGATTACCTGAGTACCCAACAGGATAAGTTTGAAAGTACACAGAAAATTAACTCCAAAGAGAAAACAGTAAATAAAGAGCCAAAATTAATGAAATGGAAAACCAAACAGATAAAACTGAAATTTGATTCCTTTGAGAAACTAATAATCACAAAAAAACCCCTTGATTGGACTCATCAAAAAGGAGGGAGAAAAAAGCAAAAAAGCTCAGTGTCAGAAATGAGAAAGCAGAGACCCCAAACATTGTAAAGAAACTGTGATTCATAAATTCACACCAATTAATCTGCTGAAAAAACAGAGGACTACTGATACAAGAAAATATGGGAAAACTGATAAAAAAAAAATCAAAATTTACAAGTATAAAGCATCAGGACCAAACCATCAAGGCCATAGGCAAGAAAAACTGGCATGACTTTTAGTGTGCCCTCAAATACTCCGGTTCGTGTGTGGCTCGTGGCTTGCTCTTGCTGTCCCTTGCCATCATCCCTTCAGACTTCCTGCTCCAGCCCCAGGCCAGGAGCCACCTGCTTTCCAGAGACCATGGAAGCAGCTCCCAGTTCGTGTAAGGGCAACTCTCTGGAGTAAGCACTTGTGCATATTCCGATGGTTCTGCTAATCTTGCCTTATCCAACTTCCTACTGTGAACCCATCTTCCCAGGCCCAGAGAGCCTACCAGTGAATTTTATCGAATATTTAAGGAAGAAATGACACCTGCCTTATAGTGAATAGAAAAAGAGGCATACTGCCAGCGCACCTGGGAAGGCAACAGATAATGGCCCAAATATTGGGAGACCTGGCTGCAGTTCCTGGCTCCTGGCTTTAGCCTGGCCCAGCCCTGGCTATTGTCAGTTGAGAAGTAAACCAGCAACTGGAAGATCACTCTCTTTTTCTCTTTAACTCTCCATCTCTTTGTTACTTCTTCAAATAAATAAATAAAAAGATTTTTAAAGTGCCATGGCAGGTTTAAAAAGAAAATTAAAATGTTGGTTTCTCTAGAATGTATTAGTGAAATTTAGAGTTGAATGAACAGTTTAACCTCAGAATAGACAAATAGTTGGAGGAAATGTATTAACTCAAGATAGGATGGAAGACTCTCCCCTGCTGAGGGGCAAGAAGGGAGAGTTTAATTCAAATGCATCTGTTTAATATTTACCAAGGCACACTCCTTCTTTCACTTGCAATAGGTACCTCATTAATAACCCCTCTGTTCCTTTGCAAATGGTGTATATTGTGCAAGTCAAAGTGTGCGCATTTTGCTAGTTTTGACATCCCAGTGTCTCGATCACTGGGGCCTCAAGGATGCTCATGGTTGCTAAATCCTGGAGCATAAGAAAGGCCCTGATATTTCGGGTGGGGTGAGGGTGTGACTGAACATGGATCCTCTGACTGCTGGAAGCTTCTGAGCAGACACCTAGTCTGCCCTGCAGAAGGAGGCCGAGGCCTGTGGGAGGTTGTGGGGGTAGGAAGAGGCTGTTCAGGGAACTGACAAGGGAACGCTCTGGAGATGCTGATAAGGTGGTCTAACTTGACATGATTAGAAAACACATAATCTGTGAACTTTGCCAAATGCAAAATGTTCTTAGCTCTCCTTACTTTCAAGGTTTCTGAGGGAATCTGTTGGGAATTCAGTTCTTTAGATGTGTTGTGCTTGTTAGTAGCAGCCAATGCCGCCAATATTCTGTCACTGGGTCCAGGATGCTTGGGAGTTCTGGGAACCTTATTCCTCTTCAGTCACAGCTCACTTGGAGGAGGAGCAAAGTGTGCGATTCCTCAGGTCGCTCACTGTAGCATAGAACACTGGGCAAACATGTATGATTGTTTTTGGGTTTTTTTTTTTGCCACAATAGAAACCTCCCAACGTTTCCTAATGTTTCTGTCAGTTTTCCTTCCCTTCCATCCCTTCCTTCCCTTTTCTGTTTCTCATTTTTTCTCTTTCCTTTCCTTTGTTAAAAATATTGCTATGCAGTAGATATTATATTTGAATTATTCTTCCCCAAATGTGTTTCCTTTTCTTAAAAAAAAAGATTTAATTATCATTTTACTTGAAAGTCAGAGTTAGAGAGAGAGGAGAGAGATCTTTCATCTGCTAGTTCACTCCCCAAATGGTTGCAACAGCCAGAGCTAGGCCAATCTTAAGCTGGGAGCCAAGAGCTTCTCCCAGGTCTCCTGTGTGTGCAGGGTCCCAAGGCCTTTGGCCATTCTCTGCTGCTTTCCCAGTTCATAGCAGGGAGCTGGGTGGGAATGCAGTAGTGGGACTTGAACTGGCATCCACATAGGATGTTGGTGCTGCAGGCAGAGAGTTAGTTCTGCCGGTGCCTTGGCCCCCGAATGCTTTTCCAAGCTAAGATAAAATACACACATTTCTCTTATTTCTTGAGATTGCCCTTAGGGTGTTTGGGCTTCAAAAACCCAGCAACACTCACCCTGGGCTGTGGTGGTCTACAGGCTGATGAAGGAGGAATCATCTGGGGAAATGGATTGCCTGAGTCTTTCCCCTGCTTTCCACTAGATATTCTAACACAAACTTGTTGAAATCCCCATGTATATTTATCGAATCAGCTCTGCGCAGATTTAGGCATTCACTGTGATTCTTGAAATGTATCCCTTGCAGGTTGGGGAGGGGGTTGTGGATGAGAAGGTAGGGGAGGGACTACTATAGCTATTAACTCTTGGATATGGGATGCATTTGATTATTTAAGCTATAGTTATGAGCTAATATCAATATAGTTTTCACCTTGCCCTCTCCCTCACATTTCTTTCTTTCTCAGTTAAACTACCTTGGTCTATATTAAGGAATTCTGGAGCAGCAGTATTGTTAAGTAATTTCAGAATAAAGCCATTAAAAGACTTAGAATGAGAACCACTTAGCCAAACATTGATCTGGTTGAATATGTTTTATGAGGCTTTATAAAAAGGTGGCTACATGTAATTAGAGGTGGGATTTTAACTCTAAAATGTAATAATGATATGTGCAATAAAATATCCTATATGAGATTCCATTGCCTATGTTTTTGGAATATTATTATCATTGATGTGAAATTTCCATTGGCAAAAGAATTTATGTTTTGAACAGTCAATTCATAGATTAAGCTTGGAATATAATCCCATCAAGAGTTTAGATTTCCTGAGCTCCTTACCAAGGCAAGAAAATTGATAAAGTATTTTGGAAAGAGCTAAACAAGGAACATCAATGAAATGTTCAGATAATTAATTAGAATGCCATATTCTGAATATTCTTGTTAGGAGAGCTGATGTCTTTAAAATACCCTGAAGTTAAATAGCCATAGAATGAAAGAAATCATTGCTCCAAATTCATTAGACAAGTCATTAGCCTGTGTTCTTTCCCCAGCTGCATAGGAAGCCCTCACTCTCATCAAAGTCAATGAGAAGTTGAATATGTTTCTCTCAGTCTCCCCACTGTAACATGATGGTGATTGATTTTGCATCTCCACACAGCCGTGGCAGATGTCACAAGAAATTACAATTCATAATTGTGAACCCCATGTTCAAGGTACATCTGTTCTTTTGTATAATATGGAAAATGCAACTGACTTCCAGGTTTCATGGTCAATTCCCATACATTGTTGTCTACCAGTGTACAGGAGGCATTTACTCCAGCAGCTCCCTTAGATGCCAAAATCCCTGGATGCCCAAGTCTGTCATATGAAATGGCATAGTGCTTGCCTACACACACACACACACACGCATAATTTAAATCATCTGTATGACCTGGCATGATGGTCTAGTGGTTAAATCCTCACTTTGCACTCACTGGGATCCCATATGGGCACCAGTTTGTGTCTTGTCTGCTTTGCTTTCCTTCCAGGTCTCTGCTTGTGACCTGGAAAAGCAATAGAGGATGGCCCAAAGCCTTGGGATCCAGCACCCACGTGGGAGACCTGGAGGAAAGTCTTGGCTCCTGGCTTCAAGTTGGCTCAGCTCCAGCTGTTGCAGCCACTTGGAGAGTAAACCAAGCAGATGAAACATCTGTTTCTGTCTCTTCTTCCCTCTATAAATCTGCCTTTCCAATAAAAATTAATAAATCTCTCAAAAAGTTTCATGTCAAGATTCACAATATTTTTATAAAGTAAGTAACTTTTGTATCTGTTGTTGCTAGTTAAGCTATGTCTCATGATATTTTGGGCTAGGAGTTTGGGCAGATGTAGCTAGGTAATCAGCCTTACTCCTTGAAGAAATGATGGCTGGGCTGGGCTGTGAGGCCTGAGCTGGCTTCACTCACATGAATGTACTTGAGGAGGATAGCTAGGAGGCTGGATCACCCCCAGCTACTTTGTGTACAAAGTTGGGCTTTATGTAGGTTGGCTCAAGGCTCCTAAATCAAGTGTTGAAGGGATAGAAAATGGAAGCTTCCAGAATAGTAACAATCTGAGATTCTGCTGTGTTCAAGTCACCAAAGTAATTTTGAATTCAAGGAAAAGGAGCCAGATATCACATCTCAATAGAGAAGGCTTCAAAAGAGTATGGCCATTTAAAATCTATTACGGCTGTATTTCAGGAGGCAGCGTGAGTATTTGCATTTCTAAATGAGAGAAGTAAAACTAGGCTAATGGGACCACTTTTGCAGTGTAGCCAATCTAGTAAATGGTAAAGGTGGGACAGTAGCCAAGGACTACTGACTCCAAATCAGTGAGCTTTTTTTTTTTTTTTAAATTGTATTTGTTTTTTTGAAAAGCAGAAAGAGACAGATATAAACAGACAGAGAAAGAGGTCATCTTCTTTCACCTGCTGGTTCACTCTTACTATAGCTGTGGCTAAGCCAGGTTGAAGCCAGGAACCAGGAATTCATAATCTCATATTGCATATGAGGGCAGGATCCCATGTATTTGAGCCATCACCTGCTCTCCTAGAATATGCATTAAGAGGAAACTGGATTGAAAGCAGAAGAGGTAGAATTCAAACCAGGCATTCATATATGGGGTATGGTTGTGTCAAGTGGCATTTGAAAAATTATCTATTTAAAAGGTAGAGTGACAGACAAGAGAGAGATCCTCTATCCACTGGTTCATTCCCCAAATGGCTATGAAATCCAGAGCTTTCCAGGCCAGAGCTAGGAACCAAGAACTTCCTCCAGGTCTCCCATGTGGGTGTCAGGAACTCAAGTACTTGGGCCATGATATGCTGTCTGCTAGGGTGCACACTGCCAGAAAATCAGATTGGAAAACAGAGAAACTGGGATTTGAACTGGCACTTCAATATGGGGTATAGGCAACCTAAGTGATGACTTAACCTGCTGGGCCACAATGCCTGTCCCACTAAGTGAATGCTTACCCCCAAAACCAATGTGTTTTCTACCCTCCAAAAAATATGTATTTACCGCTGGACACTGTGTTGGGCCCAGATTAAGAGTTTCTGAAGAACATAACTTCCTGGATACTCTTCTATTTCACTCTTCCTCTTTTATAACTTACAGGAGATTTCTAGGAGAATCTAGATGATCCCTCCTGTGTCTGGGTTTCTGATGCTTATGTCACCAGCACTCCTCGTCTGACTTGCAGACCTTTGGGAGGTGGACGGAGATAAGGACCTGAAGAGGAAGGGTGCAGGGCCTTTTCCCTAAGATGAAAGGGTTGGGATAATTGTAGCAATGCCAGATGCTGCCTTTAATATATGGATGTGAGTTAATAGTTCTGAGCAAGCAAGGGGCTCACCTGTGGAAGAAACGCCATTGGTCTGAGATGAATGAAAGGTAGGAATATAAATAGTCAGGAAGTGAGCAGCCCCGGCCAGGGTGGTTCATGTATGAGCCATTTTGTCGCTTGATGTGATCCAGCCTCTTGGAATCTGATTGCAACCTGAGATGTCTAACAAAGCCAAGTGCATGTTCCACAGCAGTGTTCTTGTACGTTACAAATAGCTTTTGAAAGAGCACCTCCTTGTCCATGAAATTTGGTCTGTGGTTCAGATTCAGTCACAGGAAATCCTGGGGCAATCTCTGGCAGAGGCCACTCTGTGCCAACAAGCTATGTTTTCACTTTCCTCTTCTCAAAACTCCAAGAGATGTTTCATTTCCTTTCCAGTGAAGCAGTGGCTAATGCCAACGCTTTCCTTTTTCTTTACTGCAGAGGAATTTCTTGCAAGATTACCCTTTAGTTTGAATCTGTGCTCCAGGTCTCTGCAAGCATAGTCTCTGCTCTTTTCAAGTTCCGGAATCTGTTTCATTTATAACCCTGCCTCATTGTTCACCACATGACAAACACGCTGAAAACCCTAGAAATCTACATCACATGTGAGCAAGCAAACAATCCCAGGTGTTTCAAACATGATCCAGGCTGAACAACCCATTTCTTATGCAGAGCCAAAATTTCAAAGTTACAGAAAAATTAAAATTCCATCGAAGTGTCATACCCTGGGAACATTTTTGCTTTGTGGCAATCAGGTATCCCAGGTAATTGTGATGACTAGAACAACAGGAGAGCTAGATTGCATTACTTAAAAGTGATGGTGGCTGTTATCACCAAGGAGGAAAAATGAAGGCAGAGAAAATATTATGGGAATAGAATTAGCTAAAAATGAAAAGCAGAGGGCCTGAGCCTTGACTACAAGGCCTGTGATTTGGACTGAGAGCTGTGCCCATCTGATGTGCCTCTCTATTTTCTCCTTCAGTGGCAGTGTCTGTGGCTGGGGAACATGTGTGGCTTGTGATGTGCCATCTATCTTGTCTTGCAGTGTGGTGGTGTTGAGTGCAAATGGGCTTCTTGCTTCAAGGTTTGCATAAGATTATTTTCTGGGATGTGGGGAAAAAAATTAGAGTTACTCCTTTATCCCCTTGTATTTCAAAGGTCTATTTGGGGATTATGTTTATAGCAATGCCATTCAAAGGAGATCCATTTCAGGCAGCAACAATGTCACTTAGAAACTAACTGGAACAAGGCAAATTCTTGGGTCCCACCTCAAATCTACTGAATGTTTGCGACTCCAGGGGTGGGGCTTTGGTACCTTTAACAAGTGCACCAGGTGACTCTGCTCCTGCTAGAATTGGAAGAGCAAACATAGAGGGGGAAACAGGTTCAGAAAGGTTTAGTGATAGGCTGAAGTCTGAAGATGATGCTATGTTGGCAACTTGCTGACTCAGAAACCACAAAATTTCTATTCCCCTATTTTTCTCACTTTGCTATATAACCCTGGCATTGGAAACATTATTTAGCCTCTTTCACTTCCTAGGCAAGCTTAAGCAAGTTACTTAGTCACTCTGAGAAATGAGAATACAATGACATGTCTATTTCATGTGACTGTTAAGATCCACAGCGTGTGGTGAACCTTGAGCATCAGACGGATACTTGGTTCCTCTTGTTCCAGTGAGCTGTGGCTCCCACCAGCAGTGTCAGGTCTCCTGCATGACAGGAAACATTTGTCCTCAAACTCATCAGCGCATTGTGTGTAAGAAAACCTAGAAAGTCTCTTACGGTCTGCTATGATCTGTGAAGCCTTGACAATAAAGACAGAGGGAAAGAACAAGGTGGTTTGACATAAATCTACCCTTTCCAGGAGCTGCAGGTAACTGCATTGAAACTCCAAACTGCAGAAAAGAGCAGGATGTGATGCTGGAGATGATCAATATCCCATTGTTGTGGGAACAGCTGGGAAAGCCACATGGCTGATTATCTGCATAGAACAAGTATCCAGAGTCTGACTTGGGCTGTGTCTGCTTTAGCCTCACGGCTGAAAATAGATGAGTGAATTCATGGGAGATCATGATGAGTGTTGGCCAAAAGTCTTTCTCTAAGAGACCTGGGAAAGAGTGCCTAACCTTTGATATTCATAAGAATCACCTGGGGTGCTGGTAGAATTGACACATTTTGGGTCTCAATTCCAGAGATTTTGATTCAAAAGTATGAAGCGGGCCTAGAAAACTGTATTGTTAACAAGTTCCATAGGTGATTCTGTTTTAAATGGTTCATGCAAAAGAGAATTTTTATGACTTGAGTCACAGGTGTTTTAGAGCCAATAAGCACTTTAGAGCTCATTTGGTGTAAGATTTCTTAATCCTTTTCCCTTCATAAGAGCCAAAATGATTGTCATTAAGATAAATGCATGACACTTTCAAGTTAATATATTCAGCCTTGACAAAGCCATGAATGTTAGAAAGAATTTTTTTAAAAAGCCACAATATGGACAGTAGTAACTCACTGTACACTGGGGCCTGGATGAGATTGTCGGTATGTTTCACTCAACTCCCTGCTGTTGAATTTAACATCTCAAGAAAACTTATCAGAATGCAAGGGAGAGAGAATAACTGGTCACACGGGGATGGCCTTGAATCTGCTCATGTTTTTAGAATAGCTCATTAGTAATCATGGACAGTTTTTGAAAAGATTTAATTAATTATTTATTATTGGAAAGTCAGATATATGAAGAGGAGGAGAGACAGAGAGGAAGCCATCGATGATTCACTCTCCCCAAGTGACCGCAATGGGCAGAGTTGAGCCAATCCAAAGCCAGGACTCAGGACCCAGGAGTTCTTCCAGGTCTCCCACATGGGTTCAGGGTCCCAAGACCTTGGGCCGCCCTTGACTGTTTTCACAGGCCACAAGCAGGGAGCTTGATGGGAAGTGGGGTCACCAAGATCAGAACTGGCACCCATATAGGAGTCTGGTGCTTACAAGGCAAGGACATTGGCCGTTAGGCTACCACATTGGGCCCCCATGGACACTTCCATAAAAAGAGGTGGTTTTTTGTTTTGTTTTGTTTTTTAAATTTGAAGGTAAAATGACAAAGTAAAAGAGAACTTCCTATCCATTAGTTGATTCCCCCAATATCTCCAAGGGCTGGATTTTAGTCCATCTGAAACCAGGAACTTGGAAATTCTTTTGGGTTTTTCTCATGCATGTCAGGGGCCCAGGTATTGGATCATCTTTTGCTGTTTTTCTAGGTTTGTTAGCAAGGAGCTGGATCAGAAGTAAAGTAGCAGGGACTCAAACTGGCACCCTAATTTTGGATGGGGGTGTCCCAAGTGGTAAATTAACCTACTGTGCCACAAAGCCAGCCCCTTAATATTTTATTAGTAACACCAGGTGATATAAGGCACAACTGAGACATTGTTCCAGGGTGACTCTTAGTCATTTTCCCTTTAACTTATGTAAGAAACTTATTTAACAAGGCATGTAGGCACCCAGAATAAAAGACTACATTTCCCAGCATCTCTTGCCACTAGGCATGGTCATGGCACTTAGTTCTTGTCAACAGGATAAGGAAGAAGTATTAAGTGTGACTTCTAGGCAATGTCCTCAAAGGGAAGGGCACATTTTTCTTTCTTTCTGGAGGTGAAGCTAGAGCAGCCATCTTGGCCTGTAATGGGGGACCTCTGTGTTAAGGGTGGAGAGGGAAAAACCACACAGAAGGAGCTTAGGTCCCTAAAGATGTGGGACCTGTCATGGGAGCCCTGGGTTGTCTATATGTGTGGAATACATGTTATCTTGCTTAAGCCACTGATATTTCTGGCTTTCCAGTTCCCACCAAACTCTCTCATGTTATAGTTGAGAAGAAACCTGTGGAGGTGAGTGACTTGCCTAGGTCCATGTAGCTAGTGAGGCAATCAGAATTATAGGAGTCTGGGGCTTCTTGGCTTCTAGGCGCTTTTCTTTTTAAACTACCCTAGGCTTTCTCAAGATCACTGGGAAGCCATGTCTAGTGCTAAACTCATAGTTTTGCAGTTGAATCAAGATGGTGCCTACTTGTCCAAAGTCCTGTTTAAGAGGCAGGAAAAAAAATACTTTTATAAAAAGTTGCATCCTAACTACTTCCACTGGAAAGTGTGAATACGGATGGGGGCAGTTCAGACTAGGCAGGGCCATAGCACCTGTGGGCCTCACGGAGAGCTGACTGTTCTGACTGGTGCAAGTTAAAATTAGAGTGGGTTGAGAGGTGTTTGGGCTTAGCCACAGCGTTAGCTGGCAGAGGCTGGTACTAGGAGCCAATTCTGACAAGTCAAATGCCAAAACTACCTGGAGACTGCATACTCTAGGAGTGGGTGTGGCCTAGTAGGGAAATAGTGGGCACCTCCCGCAGGGTTACCACCCTCACTGGACAGCACAAAACCCAGGCTAGGAGCAGGGGTGGCTTGACAGAAAGGCACCTGCCAGTGGGTGTATGGGCTGGATAATAGGTTGGTTGGGTTGAACCAGGCTTCAATGTCCATTGACGTGTGCGAGAGCTACTTGGGATGTGGGACAGACTGGACAAGCCTGCAGTGCATACTGGCAAGCATGGGAACCAGGGTAGGGGGCAGAACTGGTAGGGGTTTTGGGGAGTCGCCTCAACTAGGCTGCAGCTCCAACTGGTTTGCATGAAGACCGAGTATGAAGTGGGTAGAATCAAACTGGACTACAACACCCATTGGTTCACAAGGAAGACAGGGCTGGAAGCCGAACGGACCCAGTAATCGCAACGACCAGCATATGCATAAGCTGATTGGTGTGACGAACAGTGTTGGAGTCTGTACTAGCAAACTCACTCAAGAATCAGATCTGGGATCAACTCAGATGAAGTTTCTTTGGATATTTCTTGAACTGAACTGCTGATCTTGGAACCCCAACCATCAAGAGACTGTCAGCCAGTGGACTCTGAATAGGTTTCATTACGGTTGGGACGGAGAGATTGGCAGCAATCCAGAACTGATGAACTATCAAAACTGTATGAGCAGGACCCTTGGAGCGCGCCTCATGTTGGGGATGGGGGATGGGTGGGAGGTAGGGTGGGGCTTTCCCCTTTGTTACTCCCCTAACCCTAGATACAGGGCAAAATGATTAAAAAAAAAAAAAAAAGTTGCATCCTTAGGGTTGTACCCTGTGGCATAATTGGTAAAGCCATCACCTGCAGTGGTGGTATCCCACATAGGCACCAGTTGAAGTCCTGGCTGCTCCATTTCCAGTCCAGATCCTTGCTAATGTGCCTGGAAAAGCAGTGGAAGATGGCCTAAGTACTTGTTCCTGGCTCCTGGCTTTGGAGCATCTAGCTCCAGCTATTGTGGCCTTTTGGAGGAATGAATCAGTGATTATAAGATCTCTTTCCCTCTCTGCCTCTCCCTCTCTCTCTGTAACTCTGCATTTCAAATAAAATAAATAGATCTTCAAAAAAAGTAAATCTGTAATAGTGTAAGAATATAGGAAAGTATAACTATTATCAGATCATCAGTGATTTTGCATGTTTCTGAGAATATTATTGAGAAATTTATAAAAAGCAGCACAGAGATTAAGAATGGAGAAGTGGATTTAGCACTTGGCTAGCTTCATTCACACCTCTTCATCCATCTCTGATTTCAATGCCACTTGGCACACACTGTATAACTATATGGTTTTCTAACTTTAAATTTCTTAGATGCACTGGGAGCTTTCCCAGTTCTTCTGGAGTCCGTATGGAGCTGTAGAGTAATAACCCTAGTCTCAAACAGTGGGGACTTTTCCTAGCTGATACTGGCAGGGGTGAGTAGGGAAGTGTCACCGCTTCATGTCTTTAAGTGCCGTGGACTTGAGCTCCTATCACCTCAGAGTAACCCTGAAAATGCCATCATGACTGGTTTTCATCTTTGGATTTTTTCCCCTTCTCTCTCTGCTTCCCTGAATCACCTCCAGAATAAATTGTTTTCTCCTGTCAGCTGGCTTCAGGTTCTGTTTGTGTGAGAACTCAATGCAAGTCAATGGAGAATCAATGGCTGAGAAAACTGCAGCCTGAAATTGTTGCAGAGGTAAGTAGATTTTCAGGGGTATTGGAAGGCCAGCGTCAACAGATAGCAAAGGCCAAATGGAGGCCTTGTAAAGCTCAGAGGGTAATTAATTAACATTCGTCATTCAAAATTGAACTTAAATGGATTCTCCCTTGTGTCAGATTTCTTAGGAGCCCAGCTCTCAGGAACATATTCACTGAGTAGTTTGGGAGACATTGCTTAAGACCGTGGAGTTGAGAGCTAGTGAACACTAGTAAACGCTTCAGCACCCTAACTCGGGATGTAGCTGTTCTTATCCCCTGCTCTCAAGGTACAGAATGAATAGCTAAAGAATGGCCCTTGGTGGAGGAAAACACCCACAAACATGACAAGTTTAGGTTTTAGGGGTAACATCACATATAACAGAATGGAACATAACAGAAATTGACATAGGCAGTAACTTATAGGCGCAAATAACCACGTTATATATGTATCTGCTCTTGCATCAGGGAATCCCACTGATTATGAAGCTGAGTTTATGGACACCTTGCTAAGTATGAAATATCACCATGACCTTGGCAGGGCCTCAGTAGGTTATCCCAAGGGGAGAGTTCAGAAAAGGGCCTTATAAGGCCTGCAGGGCTGGACTTTGTCATAGGTTGGGTTTAGGAAAGATATTCATAGAAGTTATAAGCCTGGAACACTTCTGGAACTGTCCAGAGATTTTGGAGTAGACAATTCCATGTGGAATTATTGTTGCTATGTTATTATCTTGGAATATATGGTTCTGAATGAGCTAGTGTTAAAAATAATTTGGATTGAGATAGTTTATTTTGCATATTGTGGTTTGGTAGTTTTGTTTGCAAACCACTTTGCAGATAATGTGTTCCATTTCTTTTTTGGTAGTAGTATCATGCACAATGTCAGAGTAAGCACTTAATGAATGAGTAAATAAACTAATGAATTAATTTTAAAAAAAGACAATCAATAATGAAGTGGAGGTTGCCAAGGTTTATATATGAAAACAATCAGCAGCAGAACTTGATAAAATCACCTCCCTTATTGTTCGGTTTAGTAGAGCTTGTTTGGGACCAGGTATGCTTGAATGTTAACAAGCTGAAGAAATGGGACCTTACAAGTATCTCTGGGACTTGGTGAAACAGGACAGATAACTGAACCAAAGCAATCGAGAATGACCAACACTGGGGGCAGCACAGTGGTATAGCACTGTGGCACTACCTGTGGCACTAGCATCCCAAATAGGTGCCAGTTCTAGTCGCAGCTGCTTCACTTCTGATCCAGCTCTGTGCTTATGATCTGGGACATCAACAGAGGATGGCTCACGTTCTTGGCTCCTGTAACCGTGTGGGAGACCTGGAGGAAATTTATCTCCAGCTTCAGATCAGCTCAGCTCCAGCTGTGGCAGTCTTTTGGAGAGTGAGCCAGTGGATGAAAGATCTCTCTCTGTTTCTCATTCTCTCTATAAGTCTCCTTTTCAAATAAATGTTTGTTTAAGAATGTTATATCCTGGGCCTGGCACTGTGGCATAGTGGATAAACCTGCAGCCTGTGTCGCATCTCATCTCGGCATTGGTTTGAGTCCCAGCTGCTCTGCTTGAAGTACAACTACTAATGGGCAAGGGAAGGTACCAGATGATGACACAAGTGCTTGGGCTCCTGCACTAACATGAGAGACCTGGAGAAGCCCCTGGCTTTGGAATGGCCCTGCTCTGGCCATTGCAGTCATTTGGAAAGTGAACCAATGGGTGGAAGACCTTTGTCTATGTTCTTTCCCTCTCTGTACCTTTGCCTTTCAAGTAAATACATAAGAGTACACTTGAGATGACCTGGTCTTGCTATAGTGTGAAATATGCTGGTTGGTTATTTGTAGTAACAATGAAATGCCTGCTTGAATGCTTTAAAAAATGGAGGTGAAATTCCCAGCACATCATGTTAGTCATTTCAAAGTGGCTTCTGGAATTTAATATATTTACAATGTTGTGTGATAACCACTTCTGTCTAGTTCCTAAAATTCTTATCACCCTGTATCCATTAAATAGTCATTTTCTACTCTGCCTTTTTCCTAGCTCCTGGCAACCACCAATCTGTTCTCTGTCTCAATGGATTTACAGGAATGCTTCCTATGAATGGATTCATACAATATGTGACCTTTCATGCCTGATTCCTTTCACCAAAATATTTCCAAGATTCATCCACATTAAAGCTCATCCACATTGCATGTAACAGCACTCCATTCCTTTTTGTGACTTATGATATTCCATTATATATACACTACAATTTGTGTATTTATTCATATGTCTGTGAACATTTGGGTTGTTTTCCTCTTTTATTGGTCCTCCCGTCCCGCGGAAGAAATCACCCGACACTTGAGAGAGAGTCTTTATTCAAAGAGAGGCGCTTTATTCAAATCTTCCGTTAAAAACCATTATGACCGTTAATTCCATTACGCTCCAGCCCCTCCCCTGAAAAGCCCCCCGCTTATCTGTCAAACTTGTCCAATCAGCTTAAAGATCACCAAGGCACACCAATCAGGGCAAAGGGCCAGTCACAGGAGAGGAAATTGTCAGTGCCCCCAACACTCTTTTGTCTATTGTAAAAAGTGCTGCGACTCATATGCAAGTACTTGCTTAGGTACTGTCCTCAGTTCTTTTGGGCATATACCTAGGAGTAAAATTGTCAAGTCAGATATAATTCCGTTTGATTTTTTTTTGAGAAACTGCCCAGCTGTTTTCTACAGTGGCTGAGCGGTCTACATTCCCGCCAGAAATGCATTAGGAACCCTATCTCCCCACATCCTCTAACAGCTGTGATGTTCTGCTTTTGTTTTTGTTCTGAATTGTAACCCTCCTGGTAGGTGTAAGGTGGCATCTCATTGTGGTTTTGTTTTACCTTTACTTAATAACTAATGATGCTGATCATCTTTTTTATTTGTAGATTATTTGTGTATCTTCTTTGGAGGAATGTCTATTTAATTCTCTTCTCTATTTTATACTTTGGGTTTGTTTTTGATTTTGAATTATAAGAGTATTTTTAATAGATTCTGATTTGATTTTCAAATATGTCGCTCATTCTATTTGTTCTAGATAAATTGGGAACATACAAAATTATGTTTATATTAAAAGTGATTTTATGCCTTTGCATTCTAACTTTCTCGAGTGACAGACCTGGTTAGAGCCCTGTATACATGAATGCCTATGCCATTTATTGTCCCACTCCTAATCTTAATTAGTCTGTGTAAACAAGCAACTCCTAGCAATATTATTTTTTTTAAAGATTTATTTATTTTTATTGGAAAGGCAGATTTACAGAGACAGGGAGATACAGAGAGAAAGCTCTTATATCCACTGGTTCAACCCCAAGTGGCTGCACAGCCGGAGCTAAGTAGAGCCAAAACCAGGAGCCAAGGGCTTCTTTTGGGTCTCCCACACAGACACAGATCCCAAGGCTTTGGGCCGTCCTCTGCTGCTTTCCCAGGCCACAAGCAGGGATCTGGAAGGGAAGTGGAGCAACTGGAATACGAACCAATGCCCATACGGGATCCTGGCACTTGCAAGGTGAGGATTTAGCCACTGGGCTATCATGCCAGACCTAGAAGCATTACTTTATAGAGAACTGCTTTTCCAGGCAAGATGTCTAAATTCTGAAGTATAAGTGTGTACTCCTGATTGCTGGATACCAAGACCTCGTACACAGGTAGGAAATAATAACACGAGGAGAAACCAAACCACTCTCTCTATGAAATGTCCTGCTCTTCATTCCATTCTGTCATTCACCTTAGCAACATTGACATATAATTATTGATAACTTTTTCTTGTTTTCCATATCTCCCTTTGGAATATATGCTCCATGAAGATATTTTTTATTTTATTTATTTTATTTTATTATTGTTTTGATGATTTTTATATAGTTGATTAGGGTGATCGGGTCAAGGGCTACCGGAAGATGGGTGAGACCATTATTTTCACATTCTCTTTTTCCTTCTTGTATCTTGGGGAAGGGGGGGAGACAAAGGGAGAAGCCCCACCCAGTCCCCCAAATATCTCTATACTTTGGGATGGAGTATAGCCAGCTGTCAACACCCCAGGGTCCCCGATGTGGGGCATTCTCTGAGAGTCCTGCTCAAGAGGTTTTGATAGCTCAACAGTTTTGAATTACTCCTGATCTTGTCACTTCAAGCATGACGAAATCTCTCCAGAATCCACTGGCTGACATAGTCCACCTTAGGAGTCTCCATTTACTTAGTCACTGTCAACCAACACTTGGCTTTGGTAATTGATCCATTTGTTCTGTCCTCTGTACTAGCTGTCATCTGCAGACTCCAATGTACTGCCATATCCTCCATGTACATCTGGATATGCTGTCCATTGCTCCATCTAAGCCACTGAGAAGCTCAGCTCTGACACATGCGCTCCATGGTCAGACCATGGATCCTGCAATTCTCTCCATGATTGAAGTCCTGGGTCCAGCAATTCAGCTGGGTGGGATCCTCAAATAAACTTCATCTAAGGTGATCCCAGACCTCATTCTTGTGTGTGCATGCCAATATAGGGTCTGGCACAGTCTGGTAAGCCCAAATCAGCTTATGCACATGCTGGTGGTTGCAATTGCTGGGTAAGTTCTGTCTCCAGCCCTGTCTTCTACACAAACCCATGGGTATTGCAGCCCAGCCCAATCTTGCCCACCACACACTCAGTCCTAACACAAACCAGTAGGAGCTGTGGCTTAGTCGGAGCGAACCGCAATAACCCCCACCAGGCCCACCCCTGCCCTGATTCCCATGCTTGTCAGTATGTACAGCAGACTGGTTCTATCCCCCATCCCATTCAGCTGTCATACATGTCAGTGGGCCTTGAAGCCTAGTTCAACCCAACCAGCCCCGATCCAGCCCACACACGCGCTGAAGAGTGTCACTCTCTAGCCATGCCTGTCCCAGTCCTTGTTCTCAAGCTCTCCAATGAGAGTGGCAACCCAAGAGGGAGGTACCCACTGTTTCCCACTGGGCCCACTCCCAATGCTGGATCTTGCACTCTCCAGATGGTTCTGCAGTTTAGCTTGATAGAATTTTCCCCCTGTGTCAGCATCTGCCAGCTGATGCTGTGTCGAAGCCCAATCAACCCACACCCGCTCTGGCTGATACATACACCAGCAGAAACAGTCAAACCAGCCTGGCTTCCCCCTGATCCAGGTGTTGTACCCATGCCTGGCCTGGTCTGCCCCCATCCCAACTCATGCTCACTAGTGTTGGGGGGGGGGTGGCCCAGCAGTGGAGCCCCACACTGCCCCACCACCATATTCACCCCCTCTCCACTGGATCTCATGTGTGCTGGTTGGGTGCTGCAGTCCAGTCCAGCACAGCCTGCCTCACCTCGGCTTTTGCCAATGGGTACGGTAGCCTTGCAGGGCCCGGCCCACCCCTAGTTCCAGCTCATACTGGTTGGGGTTACAGCCTAGCCCAGCCCAGCCAGCCTCTAGTCCTGGCCATCATGTGAACTGGCTTGTGTTGTGGCCCAACCCGGCCTGACCCAGACTCCATTCTGGTCCTCGGATTTGTCAGAGGGTGATGTGAACTGCCTTGGTTGCTCTGACCCATCTTGGCATAGTCCCTCCCATGTCTTGACCTTTGCCTTTGGATGATATAGTCAGGGCTAACCTGGCCTTCCCCAGTCCCAACTCTCACTGGTGGGTACTGGAACCTGGCCCACTTGGTCGGCTCCTATCTTTGGCTCATGCAAACTATTAGGTATGACAGCCTAGTCTGGCATGACCTACGCGCTAGCCTGGTTTCTGCACTTGCCAGTGAGCTAAGGTTTGCTTGGTCCTGTCCTGTATTCTCCCTTCCAAAACCAATGCACAAATTTGCCAACAGTTGGAGCTACTTTATCCAGATTGCCTGACCCCCAGGCCTGGACCATGTGCTCACCAGCAGGAGCTATTTGCTGCTAGGGTAGTTTTCCAACTTCTCCCACTCAGCCTACTCCTAGACCCAGATCCCATGCATGCCAGCAGGTGCTAGGCCCTTGCCTGGCATAGCCTGCCCCTCCATCTTGGCCTTTTATGAGCTGGTGAATGTTGCTGCCTGGTCCGTCCCACACCCTATTTTAGGACGCTCATGTGGGTGCTGCAGACTGGACCTGCCCAGACTATTCTCAGTCCCCTATGGTAGGTTCCATTTTCATACCTAGTTCAGCCATCACCACCCTTACTTTTAATTAGGGTTTGGCCCACATATTCCCCACAGAATTTATCCCCTGACCTGGTTCTCTCGCATGCTAGTTAGTGTCATTGCCCTGCCTAATGTGACCCATCCCTTGTTCTGACATTTAGTGTAAAGACCTTTACACGTTCAGCTCTTACACTTAGGTCTATGATCTGTTTTGAGTTAACTTTGCATATAGCATGAGGCAGCAGTAATAGCTCAACTTTATCATTAGGCTGAGGATACCTAGGTGTCCTGGTACAATTTGTTAAAAAGACTATCCTTTCATTTCAAATTGTTTTGGCATTCTTATTGGAAATTAATTGCCCATAAACACTCACATTTTTATTTCAGTGCTCTCAATTTTATTCCATAAATCTATAAATCTAACATTATGTCAATACTATACTGAACTGATTGTTGTAGTTTTGTGGTAACTTAAAATCTGCAAGCAGGATGAACCTCCTTGAATTTCCATATTTGAATTTTTATCTGTTTTATTTGTTGCTAAGTCCTGAGAGTATAGCATAGTGCATTGTACATAATAAATGCTACAGAATTGTTACTTGATCAAATGAATATATTCTGATAATAGAACAATAAAATCAATTATGAAGATTTAAACAATTTTTGCTAAATATTTCTTTCCTTGGGCCCAGCCTGATGTCTCAATTGGCTAATCTTTTCCCCTCCAAGCATGTGGGCACCAGTTTCTGTCCCAGAAGCTCTACTTCTCATCCAGCTTCCTGCTTATGGCCTGGGAAAGTGGAGGAGGATGGCCTGAAGTCTTGGGACCCTGCACCTGTGTGGAAGAACTGGAAGAAACTCCTAGCTTCAGAATGGCTAAGGTCTGGCCATTGTATCCATATGGGGCATGAACCAGCAGATGAAAGATCTTTCAGTTTCTCCTTCTCTGTATAAACCTGCATTTCTAATAAAAAATAAGTGAATCTTTTTAAAAATGTCCTTTTCTCTGCTCTCCTGGAAACAACACACATTTTGTGGTGGGGGAGGGCAACTGCCACTTCCCTACTAGCTTCATAATGTTCTCTTGGAGCCTCCAATCGTAGTATCAAATGCCCTCACCCCAGAAGAAAGCATATGATTCAGACCTAGACAATTTTGTTTCATCTCCTACCATATTGCTGGGCTTAGCTACAAGCAAGCGATTTACGCCCTGTCAAGTAGAATTCTGTTCTGAGATGACACATTTTAAGGAATGAACCTAAACTACAAGATGAAAAATGTGCAACATAACAAACAAACAAAAACCATCAGTACAATAAAACAAGTGAAAACCTGGATGAAAGGAGACATAAAAGCATGTCTTGTTGAGTTCTGGGTCCTAGAGCTAGTTGACCCTGAAGCTGAACTATGTTGTGGAATGTGGCCATATTCTTTGATGTATACAATAGACTCTAGTTAACTTAAACGCATGAAAAACTCCATGGGAGAGAACTGAGAGTTCACAGGATGCTGGAAAGGTTGAAAAGCCTAGTTCAAGCATGAAACAGTCAAAAGTGTCATCAAGGTCCTACCGTGCAGAAGTGCTCTGCTTGGTGTGTTGCTGTTGGCACCATGCTCTCCACATACTTCCAGCCCATGCCAGATTCTGTCATCTTGCATTCTCTTTGCCATTGGATTCTCAGGTGTTTTTGTTTTTGTTTTGTTTTGTTTTGTTTTAGCAGTCATGTGTTTTTCTCTAATTTCCTCTTGTACCTTTGCACCATATTCTTACAATGTAAAGTCCTGGGCAGGAACATCAGCTTTTCTTCTGGGGCCTCAGGTCAGCTGCCCTGTTTCCTCTCAATACCACAGCCAGTGCTCAATAAACACCTTTTCTTCACTATTACACCTGCTTTAACTTGCTTTCGTTATGTGGCCCAAAACAATCATGCAAATATGACTTTCTACAAATCTAAACTGTACTGTTGAAGTTTTGTCATTTGTAGCAGAAGAGACAGTGAGAGGAAGTAAAAGCAATAGGATCAGCTCTCACAATTTATGGAATTTTTACTGAATCCTGGGATTAGTACTTTATATACCATATTAGCTTCTTACAATTGCTAAACTTTGTCTCAGGCAAAAGGCTGAGAAGCAATAGTTTTTTACAACTGCTGTAACAAATTCCCACATAGATAGTACACATTCTGAATCAGAAGTCCAAGATGGATCTCATGGGGTCTAAAGTCTAAAGACTCTGGGGGAATCCAATTCCTTGCCTGGTTCAGCTTCTAGAAGCATGGAGTGCATATGTGAATACCCTTGTCTATGTTTTAGTCCTCTCACTCAGCCTGAGTTAGGCAGCACTATTGTGGATGCTCTAGTTGGAATGGTGTGCTCCTCTCACAGTATCATACAGAGATAGGACCCTTAGGAGATGATTAAGTATCATTTTTTTTAGGTTTTTTTTTTTCCAATTGGAAAGGAAGATACACACAAAGAGAGAGAGATAAAGAGAGAGAGATCGATCTTCTGTCTGCTGGCTTACTCCCCAAATGGACACAACAGCTGGAGCTTAGTGAATCCAAAGCCAGGATCTGGAAGCCTCTTCCAGATTTCCCATGGTTGCAGGATCCCCAGGACTTAGGCCATCCTCTGCTGCTTTCCCAGGCTAAAGGCAGGGAACTGGATGGGAAGTGGAGCATCTGCGATGTTAACTGGTTACCATAGGGGGATGTGGACACTTGCAGTCACCCTCAATTAAAAGATTACCCAATTGAGCCATTGCACTGGGCCCTTAAGTATCATTATTGGAGGGTTTGGGAAGGTGGCTGCTGGATCCAGCTTCCTGTGAATGTGGATGCTGAGAGGCAGCAAGTGATGGCTCCATGTGTTGGGTGCCTGCTGCCCACGTGAGAAATGTGGATTGAGTTCCTGGCCTCTGGCTTTGGCCTTGGCCAAGCTCTGGTCCCTGCAGGTGTGTGGGCAGTGAACCAACAGATGATCTCTCTCTTTCTCTCTCTGTTTGCCTCTCAAATAAATGGATGGAAATTTAAAAGCATGTGACATAACTAGCTAGGTCCACTTTGTCCTGTCTTCCACCATTTGAGCACACAGTGCTTATCCGCTTTGCCTTTCTCACTTCTGCCACATGAAGACACAGTAAGAGACCCCTGGCCAGACACTGCATGCCTTTATCTTACACTTCCCAGCCCCTTCCCAGCTTCCAGAGACTAAGAAATAAATCTTTATTCTTTATAAGCACTTGGTCTGTGGGTATTTTGTTACAGCCGCTTGCACGGACTCAGTGCCTCTTTTAAAGATAAGCAATTCTTGTGCAGAGAGACCTGATAAGTGAGAGTCAACATTCAGGACTTGACTTCATTCCAAACACTTAGATGGGGGAACTTTTTGCAATCTCTCTACCTGACTTCAACAGATTTGCTTAATTCTGTAGTCTTGGTGATGAAAGTTAAGGTTGGGTTTAGAGAGATGTACCACCTTTTAATTTCTCCTCCCATCTAATGAACTGTGGCAAAGAATCCTAACTTTTGGAACTCTTGGATCCCCAGATGTTGTAGAGAAAAGCAAGCTAATTCTGTGATGCTTATTCCCAAATGTTGGTGTAGGCAGCTGCCCCCATGGGGACCGTCTAGAGTTTGAGTCAATAGTGTCTGGCTTAAGACATGAGGTCCACACAAGCCCTAAATACCAGCTTCTTTAAAAAAAAAAAAATATATATATATATATATATTTATTAATTGCATTGCATTATGTGACACAGTGTTATGGGCACTGGGATTCCCCCCACCCCTCCCCGAACCCTCTCCCCATGGTGGATTTCTCTACCTTGCTGCGTTACCACAGTTGAAATTCAGTTAAGATTCTTTCATTGGAAGTATTTACCAAGCATAATGCCCAGTGTCTTATTATCTTAGTGGGTTCAACGATTTCTTGGTGAGACCATCTCTGGTCTGAAGGTAAAGCCAGCAAATTATCATCCCAATCAATTAAAAGCCCGAACATAACATTAACAGCCATTTACAACCTTATGGCATTAATTGATGTGGTATTAATAGTATGTTGATAGAAAATGCGGTTTCTTTACTACATCCTGTGACTTCTACACAGACATTTCAATTTTTGGTTTATATTCAACTTGATTCCATATTTATCAGTTTAGGTACAGTACATTTTTTTTAGGATGGGTGTGCAGAGAAATCCCCAATACCCCAGTGAGGTGTAACTAATCTTTGTGTCCTACCTAGTGAGGCATGATTGGATCCACGCTGGCCATTTCCTGTCTGATTCTAAGCTTTCCTTGTTGTTGTCTGTCCAGTCTAGATTTTTGTTTGTTTGTATGTATGTTCATTTGTTTTGAGGGGTTACTGGAGCGATCCTAATGGTCACCGCGAGGGAGGGTGGGGCCCCAGAGCCGGAGCCAGGCAAGGACCAGAGAGAGCTCGCCTCCCTAGTCCCAAAGGAAGTTTATTATTCTTCTGTTTCTGCAGATCGCTCAGGACTCCTGGCCGTCATTCCGATGGTTCTGGATTCTGCACGGCAGAGTTTGGACTTCTTCCATCCCCTGTGGAGGCTCCAGATGGGGGTGGGTGACCTCAGAGTTCTTGGCCTCCAAAGGCACTCCTATTCCCCGTGGTCTCCTTAGCGGTTGGGATGTAGTCCCTGGTGTCCGTGTTGATGGTCCTTGGTGAGGAGCTAATACCAGCTTCTTTAACAACATCAAGAGCAGGAGCAGCGTGAGACACAGTCTGAAGTCCTGCAGTTGGAGATATCTGCCCAGAACAATGACTGCCCTTAATGTGGGAATGATACAAAGACCAAAGGGAAAGCAGACTGAGGTGGGCTCACAAAACCACAGAGGATTTTGCATTACATGATATTCCTTGAGAAGGCCCTAATGGAAATGAAGCACAAAGCAAAATCTAGCTTTAGCATTCTGCTATAGACTTTCAGATCAGACCTGGAAAGCACCTGATCTTAAAGGCTGCCCACTGAGCTCAAAGCACGTAGAGTAAAAAGCTGCCAACTCCTGCCGTTGTGAAATCAATCCCTTCAGCAAACAATAGCGAAGTTGTAGACCAACCAGAATCACCTGTTAACATCAGCACAACTCCAAGGCTGCAAACGCTCAGGGACAGTAGACACCCACAGGTGATCTTCGTGGGTGAGGAGAGTCATATGAAAAGGCACCCTATCCCTCCAGCCTTCAGCACTTCTCCCAGCCACAGTGAGTGAGCAGAGTCCATCAAATCTGGATGTATGGTCTATTTCCTAAGTGTCTGTTGTCTGCCGGACACAGCACTAAAGCCCTGAAGATGGAGTCTTTGCTCAAATGGAAAGGAAGTTCTGGCCTGGCACCGTGGCCTAGCGGCCAAAGTCCTCACCTTGAACGCACCGGGATCCCATATGGGCACTGCTTCTAATCCCGGCAGCCCTGCTTCCCATGCAGCTCCCTGCTTGTGCCCTGGGAATGCAATTGAGGATGGCCCAAAGCCTTGGGACCCTGCACCCATGTGGGAGACCTCTGGAAGAGGTTTCTGGATTCTGGCTTTGGATCAGCACAGCACTGAGCCTTGCGGTCACTTGGGGGAGTGAATCATCGGATGGAAGATCTTTCTCTCTCTCTCTCCTCCTCTCTGTGTATCTGACTTTGCAATAAAAATAAAATAAATCTTAAAAAAAAAAAAAAGGAAAGGAAGCTCCAGGGAGCAAGAGTGTTTGTCATGGAAGAATAAGGTCTGGCACACATAACTGATTCCTTCTCCTGCATTGGCCCAGGCTTGGTAGGAAGAACAGCTGGATGGAACCTAGTTTAGTGGCCAGGACTCTCCCAGCTGTTATGTGGCTAATCTCTAATGGGGACAATGGCAACAGGTTATAGTGCCAGCCGGGAGACCAGTTGCCTTGAAGCTATACCGGGCTGTGAGAGCCACTGGAACTGGGGATCAAAGTATCATCAGCACAAGGCCATTGAATGGATGGCTCCTGGTGCCTGGCAAGTTCCTCACTCACACCCAGCTCATCTCACTATTCACGGGACTCAGCTCAACTCCTCAGAGGAAGCCCTCTCCCACCACTCATTTCCTGTGTGGATCATATCCATAGTCTTGACTGGTCTATTTAGGCTTTTGGGACAAGTCAGTAGGAGCTGATCCCCTTGGGTGGACAGTGTCAGTGTGTATAGAATGCCATAGGCCTTGTGGTGGACAAACACTGCTTCCCACCATGGCTCAGGGGTGGTTACTGGGGTCTAAGTGGGTTTTCAGCTGCCCTTCCTCCATGATCTTTTATATAGTGCACAAACTGTACAACTGAACACAGCTGCTGGGCCAGGTCCCCTCGGTAGATGCTCTCAGAAAAACTATCCATTTTCCTCTGCCTTCTTGCTAAAATGGCAGTTTCGTTTTGCTAACATGATTATTTAAGAAATGTGTTGGGACTTCTGTTGTGGCACTTGCAATGCTGGAGTCCCAGCGGTGTTACTTTCGATTCAGTTCCCTGCTAATACACCTGGGAAATCAGTGGAGGATGTCCCAAGAGCTCGGGCCCCTGCACTCATGTGGGAGAGCCAGGAGAAGCTCTGGGCTCCTGGCCTTGGCCTGGCCCAGCCCTGGCCATTGTGGCCATTTGAGGAGTGAATCAGTGGGTGAAAGACCTCTCTCTCCTTGTTCCTTCTCCTCTGTTACTGCCTTTCAAATAAATCTAAAAAAAATCTATCTTCAAAAGGAAATGTGTCCTGTCAGCATGTAAGTCCCACCAGGACAGCATCATGATCTGTTTTACTCATTATGTTCTTCCTATAGTCTGGCAAAGCCCGTGGCATCTGGAAGGCCCCTGATAATGACTGAAACAAAAGGCTAAGTGAATGAGCATTTCCGTTTCTTCCTCTGGGCTTTTTCTGTGAGGGAGGAGCCATGATTTCTGGCAGATATGAATTTGTACAATGATTGGGTGCTTCTCCTTAATTCTCATTTGAATATTCCAGCGAAGGAGGCTACTTGGTCTGGCCAAAGCCACATGTTTACTGAAGAGGTAAGCAGCTTGACTGACAACCCCATCAAAGCTCTGTGTGCTAAATAATGGGATTAGCTGCTCCCCAAAAGAGGGGGAAGTCTTTTTGGGAGAAAGACAGGGGTTTGACAAAGCAGGAACAACCCTGGGTGCCCTGCGCTGGTCACTTGGGTGTCTGTGTCTCCTGGTCTAGGAAATAAAGGAATGTGATGAGCTTGCCTGCAGATTGTCCAGCCTCAGAATTCCACCCCTTGTCGTCTGGATTCTAGTTCTCCTCCCAGATTCCATTCTGGCGCTGCAGGTGGTTGGTGGACAAGGACATGACTCTGGGCAGCTTCAGTCAAGGAAGGCTTCATGGAGGTGAGATTTGGGGAGAGCTGAAGGTGGGGAGGCAGAAGTGACTCTAAAGAGTGAGAATGTCTCCTGGGGACTATGTTAGGTGTTATTGCTGAGATGTTTGCTGAGTCTTTTTCAATCTTTCTGTATTGAATACATCTTTATAAGGAGTAATATTTGCATTTTCTTCTCAATTAGCTTATCCAAGAACAGCAAGCTGGCCATCGACAAGGATCTGAGGGAATGAGACACTGGACAGGTACACTTTGATAAGGGCAAGCATATCCACAGGTCCTGTTATAAGAGCAGCTTTAAGGTCTATGAGGCAGGTTGATTGTGCTGGTGGCTGTTCTGTGTATTTGAATGAGGGTGACCCAGGGAGGCAGGGGGAGAAAAGAAACACATCCATTTCATGAGAGTAAACAGGCAAAGGCACTCTCACACATGGTTGGTGCTGGCAGTCAAGTTTCATCACTACACCTAAAAAACTCACACAGAATAGCTACGCAGGATTGCTGTCCAAGATTGGAGGGTTGAGGTGAACAGCAGAATGTGTGAAGCAGGATTACATCAGGAAGCAGGGAGTCGCCTGGGCGTGAGCAGCCATCCCTCTCCAGTTGATCGTCTTCCCAATCCTCTGATGACCTAGGGCCCGTCCACCAGGCCCACTGCCTAATCCCCACGACGGGATCAATTCTGTATGCTGTCCCCACAGCACCATCCTGGGACCCAGCTTTTAACCCTTTGGCCTTTATGGGACACTGAAACTGAAATCTAAATGGCAGCATCCGCCTAGAATCATTAGGATACAATAATCCTGGGGTCTGGCAGCTCCCTTTCCAACTCTTCAGCCTACCAGCTGATTTCAGTCAGTTTCAGCCCATGAAGAAGGTTGGAGAATGAACGAGTTGAAAGTGGAGAGCAGTTTTGCCCAGGGTGACCATCCACCAGGAGTTGTGGGCACCTGGAAGTGGGAGCTTTGAAAAGGGACAACAGGCTCACATGGTGCTGTGGGAGGCATGGGAGCAAGTAGCGTATAGAGCTCATCCTTGGACCCCAACATCCCTTACAGCGGCTGCACATGGACTGTCAGGAGATTTTGCTCCATTGGGGCCCCTCTCTTACATGTCCCAACCTGTGGGTTTGTTTCTGGATTCTGTAACCCATTTAACAAGGAACAGAATAAAGGTACATTCCTCAGAACAGGGGAGAATTAATGATACGTGGCCATTAATGATAAACAGAGGGAACACAGATGGGCTTTGGCTCCCAAGTTCTATGCTAAATGTGACTGCTTACTGGTGCTAGATAAACAAGCATAGCAGCCACATTAAAGTATATGCAGTGTACTGGGATGCAGCTACAGAGAGGGCAAGCCAGCCTCTGCAAAGTGCTACACCAAGAAACAATGACGTGCAGATCTGCAGCCGACCTGCTGGGGTTTCATTGTAATTTTTGGCAAGTAGCTTATCTATGCTTAAACTTCTCTACATGCAAAATGCATTTTACAAGAGCATGTACCTCATGGGACTGCTGTGTGGAGACGGGGAGGGGGAGTGGTTAACAGGAGGATTTAGAACGACACCTGGTGAAATGCAAGTAGTCCTTACTGTTTGTCAGTATTTCTGTCACTCGAACTATTATCTGTCGATTTGAGTTGTTTCCCAGTGCTGATGTTATAAAATGCGCATGGAGGTTTACAACAGATTAAGGTTGTGGTAAGAAAGACTTGAATTCAGGAAAAGTGATTATAAGGTGACGGCATGAATAATAAAAGAAGGGCCCAGTGTAATAGCCTGGTGGCTAAATAAATCTTCACCTTGCATCTGCTGGGATCCCATATGGGAGCCGGTTCGAGTCCTGGCTACTCCACTTCTCATCTAGCTCTGCTTGTAGCCTGGGAAAGCAGTAGAGGACAGCCCAAAACCTTGTCTCTGTAAATTCTGCCTTTCCAATAAAAAAAAAAAACAAGATTTATCTTAATTGGAAAGTCAGATATACACAGAGGAGGAGAGAAAGAGAAGAAGAACTTCTGTTCATTGATTCACTCCCCAAGTGGCCGAAATGGCCTCTTCCGGGTCTCCCACTCAGATGTAGGGTCCCAAGGCTTTGGGCCATCCTCGACTGCTTTCCCAGGCCACAAGCAGGGAGCTGGAAGGGAAGTGGAGCAGTTGGGACACATACCGGCACCCATATTAGGAACCCGGTGCATGCAAGGCGAGGAGTTTAGCCACTAGCCTTCCGTACCAGGTCTTAAGATAAATCTTAAAAATAAAAGAAAGGACAAAAGAGAAGTAAGGGGCTCAAGCTTGGATCTTCAGGATAAACTGACTTCAGCAGGAGTGAGGCAGGGAAGCTGAGAGGCCGAGTGCCACTTCTAGGACTCCCAGTGCTGCCCGGAGCTTCCATGCACTCAGGAAATGAAGGGATAAGCCATTCCGTGAATGGCTTTGCTGTTTTTTAAAATTATTATTATTTTTTTCTGTTGTTGTTGCTTGGAATGGAATGCCTGGGACTGAGTAATTTATAAAGGGAAGAAGGTTTTTTTTGGAGGGGGGGAGAAGTCTATTTTGGCTCACAGTAGCAAAGGCCAGGAAGTCTAAGAGTCTTGTTGGTGTCTGCCTGGGTTCTGGAGAGGCCCTTGGGTTGCCTGAGAACATGGTCCAAAGCGGGAGAGCAGGCAGTGCACTTGGAGACACAGCTGCGAGGAAGGGGACTTTATCTGTCACGACACACTCTCCTAGTTGCTAATCTAGGTTCAGGAGAATGGCATTCAACTTTCTTAACAATCTAATCACTTCAGGTTGTAGCTCTCAACTGTCTGTATGATGACACTGTCAAACGTCAAAGTAGCAATGAGAGAAGCCAAAGAGAGACTGTGCGTGGGTGGGAACTGGAAGGGAATACAACCTAGAAGAGGGAACAGTTTATTCTTGACATCTCTCCAAAGAGCACCTGTCTCGTTCCTCGTCTGACACCTTCATACTTCCTTGAAGATGCTCGCTCTGAGCCAAGGGCATCTCTTCTACCACTGTCCCACAGTTTGAAACTGTCTACTTTACCTGCCATTTCCCCAACAAAATGTCCCTTATTTAGGCACAGGCTCAGCTGTCAGGCATTTGAAGAAAGCTAACAAAATGAAATCAATCTCTCAGTAAGACATTACAGAAAGCACTAACTATTCCTGAAAGCCCCTCAATGTTAAAAGGGAAATACTTGTTAATGCAAATAAAAGTCTAATTTAGAAGTTCTTAAATTTAGGAGGTGATAGAGTGGGCATAGGTGGATTTTAGCCCTTTGATACAGCAACATCATTTTGAATAATTTCTTTAAGACTCCAAAATATAAAAGGAATTTACTTAAACTTAACTGGGCTGAGGCAATGTAATAAACTAAAGCCGAAGCCTAAATTGAAAGAAAATATTTTCAACAAGGTAAGCTAGTGATCTGTGTATTTGCATGTATACACAGGGATGCACATCATGTCTGCAGAGTAAATATGCTTGTGAATCCAAATTATTTTCTATTTCAATTTTGAAACCATGAGTTTTTTTCTTAAATATCTGGATTCATTGCTTTCCCCCTCACCAACATGGCTCCTGTAGTATCTTCAACTGGAAGTTCAGGCTGGAGTGTTGGGAGGCATGGGGTGGCTAGGCAACTATGGTAGAGTCTGAACTGCTTAGTCATGGGTTTTGACATCCTATAGTCTCTTCCTTTCTAGAACAGGAAGTTCTTATTTCCATAGCACACTATTATCTCAAGGAAGTCAGTGAGCATATATTTTCCACAACCCCCATCCTCCTCTTCCCTCCCCTTCTTCCTACTGCTTTCTGCTTTCTCCATCCACTCTCCCAGAATGCTTCACTTTGAGATAATGAGATGCTCGGCTGCCTTGCAGCCACCGACGTTTGGAGATGGATGGGGTCTCCTATACTGCACGGAGAGGGCTGTTAAAAAGACATTGTGTTCATGGAGGCAAGCTGGAGAAGTCGAGGAGAAGTGAAAAGCCTGACAACATCCAGAAGCCATTGTCCAAGGAAATGGTTATTCTTTCTGTCCTTCCCCTACTAGCTGAAGTAATTGAAGCCATGCTGTATTTATGGAAGTCGCTGTAAAGGTCAGGCATTGTTTAGAGTCAATTGGAAAATTATACCTTCTGAGATCAAATTAAATGCAGCATCATTAGTATTTGATTAGCTCACTGTGGAGTAAGGTGAAATACCCAATTCTATGAAGAATATGTGGTAATGAATGAGTACATACTTATTCAAATGCTGTTAATCCTCCAGATAGGTGTTATTTCTATAAAATAAAAGGCCTTATGTAAAAAGGAAAAGTCTGCCTAAACATTTTACAGCTGCGCTGCAGAAAAAGATTTACAAAAAGACTTAATACCATCCTGGTAGTCACGTATTAAAGAATCCTGAAAGTTAGAAGTAGTCTTAAAAATAAATGAAACTTAAATAAAAGATAAATGAAATTTTCTTTATATAGACAAGTGACAAAAATTCATTGTTAAATGAAATTTAAATGGAAATGCTGATGTCAAATCTAATTATAATTGGTAAATTCTTAGCTTTTCTGAGATACCTACAATGACTATTTTCATAAAGAAACAAAGCAGCATTTTCTAGAAAATTTAAAAGTACAGATTCATTTTACTTGAAATTTCCTTAAGCAGAAAAATTAGACATGTGTATCTCACACAGCTGCTTTAGAATCCCAAGGAAACCTGTGAGGTGTCGCATAACTGGCACACGTGCACTCATTCCTGCTTTCCTCCTGCACTGTCACTCATGCTCTTATAATTTTTATCTGGCTTATAGCCCTTATTTCTTCCTGGAAAAAATTATTTCCATTTTTATAGAAGGAATTGAGGCCCAGGTAACACCTTGTTCAAAGTTGTAAATGGTGGAGTCTAAATGTTAATCCTGGCTGGCTCAAGGGTAATACTTAAAAACATTTGTTTCACTTCTGGTACAGCAGATTAAACATGTTTCTAAGTGAATAATGATGCTTTCAGAGAAGGTTAATATTACTTCAAAGTACTAGGAAGATAAATCATTTATTATGGGAACATAATAGGCGTCTCCATTCATGTAGAATCCCTTATAGTTTACTACCATCTGTTTCCTTTATGAGGAAGCCATCCTCGTACATCTCCAGGAATTTTCTATATTCCTTCAAACTCTCAATTCATTCTCATTAATCTAGCTTTTTTCAATGAGTTTGAATGATGTGACATTAATATTAGGTCTTATTTTTTTCTTTGTTGTATAAAGTTTCTTCATTAGGATTTAACTTTAAGCTTAGCTCAAGTTTCACATTTAGCAATGAATGTCCACTAATAAAACATAGTGACAATAATAATAATAATTTAAAAAGTAGAAGACAAAACAAAAACCCTAGTGACAGCAGAGTAAAAGGGGTTCGCTTACAGGGAAAGGAAGATTTGGGGTGACAGACTGAATGTGCTGAGAAAGGGTTTCTTCAGGAATGTCCTCATAGGCTCAGTGAGGGAAAGGCCTACTATTGTGCTCTTTCCATTAACTGGGGCCTGATTGTATGCAAGCATTGAAAAATAAAGCTTCTTACTATCCTATTAACATCTGGCAAGTAATTATTTGCAAAACTGTTTCCAGAAAAGCAACATATGCTATGGTGACGTTCTTTGGCATTATAAGCATAAGAGATGAAATTGAGCCCCAGTAACGCAGGCGTTCCTGGCTGAAAGGTTAATAGCCGGGACCCAAACCCCTTCTCGGGGATATAGCCAAGCAGAAAACTGAAGCTAGGCATTTGGCCCAACAGTTAGATGCTTCCAAGCTGTATTGGGGGGGTGGGTTGGACACCCCTCTCTGACTTCTGATTCCAGCTTCCTGCCAGCACACGCCCTAGAAGACAGCCTTTTTGGTGCAAGTAATTGTGTTCTTTCAGCCATGTGAGTGATCTGGAATGATCTCAGCCCCTGGCTTTGGCACAGCCCAGATTTGGCCCTTGCGGGCAGTTGGGGAGTGAACCAGTAAGGAAGCTCGCTGTCTCTTTCTCCCTTTCAAAAAAAAAAAAGGGTCCTGTGGTAGGCAAAAGGCTAAATGCTCACCTTGCATGTGTTGGGATCCCATATGGACACTGGTTCGAGTCCCAACTGCTCCACTTCCCATCCAGCTCCCTGCTTTGTGGCCTGGGAAAGCAGTCGAGGATTTCCCATAGCCTTGGCACCCTACACCTGCGTAGGAGACCCAGAAAAAGCTCCGGGATCCTGGCAATGGCTCAGTTCTAGCTATTGTGGCCACTTGGGGAGTAAATCAGTGGTAGAAGATCTTTCTATCTCTCTTCTCTATAAATCTGATTTTCCAATAAAAATGATTATATCTTTTAAAAATCTAAATAAATAAATTAAAAAGTTTGGTAGAGAATTAGATTTAGCAGATCCTCATTAGTACAGTTGTCACATAATCTCATTCAGATATAGAAGAAATCTTTCTGACTCAAGCTTTTCATAATATTTGTTTATAAAGGCTGTTTGGGAGGCTAAAGAATCAACCCTGGAAAAAGTTGTGGCTTCAATATTTATTTTTACTTTTATTTATTTGATTTCTAATTTTATTTGAAAGTCAGAGAAAGAGCATACACTCCCATTTGCTTGTTCCCTCTTTTTTTTTTTTTAAAGATATACTTATTTTTATTGCAAAGTCAGATACACAGAGGGGAGAGACACAGAGGAAGACCTTTAGTCCGATGATTCACTCCCCAAGTGACCGCAACGGCCGGAGCTGCACTGACCTGAAGCCAGGAGCCTGGGAAGCAGGGCTGCCAGATTAGAACCGGCGCTCATATGGGATCTCGGCGCATTCAAGATAAGGACTTCAGCCACTAGGCTACTGCGCCGGGCCTTGTTCCCTCTTTTAGATGCCATAAGAGCCAGGGCTGGGCCGGGCCAAGAACTCCATTTCCCACTTGGGTGGCCGGTGCCCAAGTACTTGGACCAAGCATTTTAGTAGGGAGCTGGATGAGAAGTGGAGCAGCTGGAACTTAAACTGGTGCTGATATGGAATGTCAGCATCATAGGTGCTGGCTAAACCTGTGGTGCCAAAATACCAGCCTCTTACTATTTTTTAAAAGTACATTCATATCCATACTAAGTATTCTTATAAATGTATTTCTGGGGTAATGAAGGAGTCTTCAAAGAGTTAATGGAAAATGTATATTATGAAAAAATTTGAATGGATATGGATTTCCATTGTTTCTTCTCCTTTAATTCAACCTCCCCATTAAGTTTGTGAGATACTCTTGTATTTCTGGGGGAAAGATAAGGAGCTGAAGTGTGGTGGGGGGAGTATTATACACTGGACATTTGGGTCAGTTTTATTTACTAGCTGGGTGTTGATGCTCTCTAAATCTCAGCTGAGGATAATATACACCAATGGACTATTGTGAGGTTTGGTAAAATAGTTATAACTATAGCCCAATTAGTGTCTATCACATAGGAAGCATTAAAAAAAAGCAGTCATGACTTGGAAAAGGAAACTCAATTACTGAGTTTGGACAGAAAACTTTGCCTGTTCTCTATGGATACATTTACTTTGTTGTTTTGTTTTTCATTTCCATGTCCTGGAAACTCACTTGGCTTGATGTTTTATAACTAGAAAGGTACAGAAGCTCCATATATTCTCTCACTGTCATCTAAGGGTGAATTAATTCCCCCCTGTCATATGTTTTTTCTTGCTCTCTTCAAATCATACAGAACCGTATCGATCTATTTCTCTGAGAAAGCCTAACTGTAGTTCAGTCTTGAGGATGAAATTCTCCATTCTGTCCCATCCAACTCAACATGTCATAGCTGGAGTTTGTGATATCTGGGGAGAAGCTTAAAATTTTCCTGAAGAACTCTGCAGCTTTTTTTTTTTTTCTCTCACTAGATTTTTCCATAGTAAATTCTGATACAGTCTTATGGTATTTAAAATTATATCTGGTTAAAATTAACATTGTATATTTGATAAGAAAAACTATTAAATTAGGTATTAGCTTGAGGTCACTTGATTTGGTTAAAGTACTTGTGACTCGGTTTCTGGTTCCAGCTTCCTGTTAATGTGCACCTGGAGCAGCAGCAGGGATAGCACAGTCACGTGGGTCTCTGCCACCCACAGGGGAGACCTGGATTGAGTTCTGGGGCCTTAGCTTCCATCTAGCCCAACCCTGGCTGTTGTGGGCATCTGGGGGAAGTCAAACAGCAGCTGAAACATCTCTCTTCCTGTTTCTTCAAAAGAGGATTTGTATCAGGTTGCCATACTAACTTCTAAATGGGAAAGAGTGTATCTGTCCATCTTTGGAATTTGTACAGTGTGTAGGGAAAGCACCTGGCTGGAGAGTTGAGAAACTTGAGTACAAGTATTGCTTTGTTGTTGGCCAGCTGAGTGATCTGAATTAGATTTCACTCCCGTGGACATCAAGTTGAGGAAAGTGCAATCAATAGTATGCAAAATCCCTTCCAGATCTAAAATTTCCATCAGTCAACATTCAGGTTGCTGTAAGGAACAATTAAGCAGTGCCTCCTTCCAAGTGCTCTTCTAGGTGCTAGGGAAATAAAAAGGCAAACAGAGCAAGCTTCCTGACCTCAAAGGTTTTACATCTCTTGGATTATTAAGATGACTAGGTAATATTTGTAGACCATTATGTTGTCATTTTATTATACCTGTTATTCATAAAACACATGGGTTGCTGAGGTTCAGGAGACTAAGAATGAGCTATGTGTCTCTCAATCCTTAGGCTGTGACTGGCCCACTGCAAAGATCTGGGTGAATTGCTATTGCTAGGGGTATTTTTTTTTTTTACCTGAAAATAATCATACTGTCCCAGTTTACAGCAAAGCTGAGAAATGACAATAGTTGAATATTCTGGACATTTTTATGGATACCATGAATATGCCAAGGGTGTGCTGACAGCTGGGGAGCAAATTGGTCACATAGCTCCGGCACATATACGTGATTACAAAGTTTATTGCAAATCAATCAGTACAGCAAAAGGCTAGCTGAAACAAATGAACTGCAAGCTTTTCACACAAAATAACATCTCTGTCTCAAGCCCTTGAAGTATCACCAATAAGCAGTAAAACAAAACTAAACAAAAAATCCCAGAAAACTATAGAAATGTCACACACACACAGAGATTAGAAAAGTACAAATCTGCATGTCGTTAATATTCCTTAGATTTGATCAGGCCGAGAACGGCTCAGTCTGTGGATTTTCTTACAATTAAACCTGCCCACCAAGCACTTGCCCACAGTCCAGTGGTACCTATAACCTGCTCTATGTGGGCGCCAGCTGAGGTCGTGGGAGAGGCCATCCCCCTGGGGATGGGCTATTCTGGTCTCGACAAGGATCACCATTCTGTGACCAGATGAAGCCGTTCATTCATAAATGCTTGAACGCCCAAACCAGGACAGAAGTTAAGAAAAACAACACTAAAGATGCAGTTTATTCAAGACAAGTTGGGGGTTAGGAGAGACTATGGCAGTGGGAGTACTGTGGGGACACAGAACAGGTACCCGTGACCCTTGTTGGAATATCTTGCTTCCGCGTGATATTTGTGCTGATAAGAAACTTACATTTCAGAAACTGGAACCTTGAAAGTCTCGGTGGTAGAAATGTACAAAACCAAAAACGCCTGATGATTTCGTCCCTTGCAGCCCGGGGGTGCCGTTCCTTCTGAGGCGGGAAGTAGCGGGTGTCCTTACTGGACTGGAGCCTTTGTTAATGTTAACCCGCTATCAATAACGTGGTGTGATGAGTTGGTCACAAACATGGGAAGAAAAAAAAAAAAATGGAAGGGGCGGAATTTATCAACATGGTGTGAATTCTTGGAAGAACTCCAGGATCGGAATTCTCCTCAACTAACAGTCCCCCGCCTGCCCAGGGCACGGGCAGTTTCGCTTTCTGCACGCCGTGTCGGCGTCCCTGACTGCGGTGTTCTCGGAGGTCGCTTGTCCTGAATGGGCTGGTGACCTGCGGCCGAGCCACTCCCGGCGCAAAGCGCGGCCCTGGGCTCCCTGAGGTGCCGCCTGCTCGGGGCCCACGGACGTGGAGGGCACACAATGCCTGTGGAACCTTCGAAGTCTTTGTAACGAGCTCGGCTGGCACACGCGGCGGGACGGAGTGGTGTGGACTCCGGAAAGGACGCCCGTTTTCCGAAGTGTGGAGAGGACGGATCGCCACCCGAGAGGCAGGATTCCCTTTTCCATTAGAAGGTCTGCTGGGAACGAAGACGCGACGATTCCCGACACGGTTTCCTGCGGTAGGAAAAACAACAAGCTGGCCGAGAGAAGTCGGGGCTGAGTTCGGCACAGCCTGGGTCGCCCCACAGAGTCAAGCCGCTCTGCGGCGTTGCGGCACCCGTGGTGGGGAGAGCCCGACGCGGCGTGCCGGGCGCTGGGCAGGGGGACTGCCCTGCCCACTTCGTGCAACAGGAGACACCCCAGCCGCGCGTCCGCCCCGCAGTTCTCCGGGGAACACTTGGCATGCTTTGTTTCAGACGCCGACCCGTCTTTTCTCAGCGGGGCTCCAGCTCCACCAATCCCGCCCGCCGTGGGGCGGGGCTTCAGGGTCAAGGTGGACCAGTTCCCCAGCCTCGCCCCTACACGCGCTTTCGGACCCCCGGGGATGACTGACAGCTAGCAGGTCCAACCCGCGACTCCTGAGCGTGGCCTCCGCTAGGGGTGTTACGGGGACGAGGCCTCGCGACCAATGGCTTTAGAGTCCTGGGGGCGGGGCCTCTCCGGCAGCTTCAGACAGGAGCTATCGGCACTCCAGCCGCCCAATGAGAGCCGCGGAGAGGCGGTCCCTCGGCTGAGGCTCAGCCAATGGAGCAGGCGAGGGGGCGGGCCCCGAGTGCCTGGCGGCGGGTCCTCAGCTCCCCAGCCGAGGTGCGGCGAGCCGGTGTGGGGGGAACCGCGAGGCGAGCGCGGGAGCCTGGGAGGCACACCGGGTGTGAGCTGCCCGAAAATGCACTCGGATGCCGCAGCTGTCAGTGAGTTTGGGGAAAGCCAACGATCACTTTCAACTCGGGTCCCGCAGTCCCCGCCCCACGCCTCCTGTCCCGCAAAGCGTCCGGGAGCCCCTGCCTGGGGAGCCAGCCCTTCCCCTCGGGGGCCGGGGCGGGCGGTGACGCTGCGGGCGGCGCGGGGCGGAGGCGGGCGTGGGGGGGAAGGGGCCGGCCTGCCGGGGAGGGCGGAGGTGAGGGGGGTGGGGACTGGCTCCATTTCAGTGTTGGGGGAGAAGGGGGGGCGGGCCGTGAGATGAAGGGCCCGGCCCGGAGTGTCCGGAGTGAATGGAGGTGGAGGCGGCGGCGGGCGCTGGCGGGCAGGCCCGGGGGTGGCACCGGCGGCGAGGGGGCGGGAGCGAGCGCCGGGGCGCAGGGCTGAGGGTTTCCCAGGCTGTGCGGTGCGGGCGGCTCCGGGAGCCGGGCGGGTGAGTGCGAGGGGAGCGCGGGGGCGGGGACAATGGGAAGCCGGGCTGGCTGGCGGGGGTGGGGGAACAATGGGGCCGCCCGCGCGGGGCAGGGGGCGAGGGCTGATGTAACGGGAGGGCTTGCGGGGTGTGATGGAAGAGTTGGGGAGTCCGGCGGGCGGGAGGGGCCCTGGAAGGGGTGGCGGGGTAACGGAGTGGTGGGAAAGGGACGAGGTGTGGTGGTCGTCGGCTAGGGCAGGTGTTGGGACGGTGGGCTTCCTGGGGGAGGCTTTGGGGTGGCAGGATGGGGGCAGGGGGTCCAGGCGATGAGGTGGGGGTGAAGAGCTAGTTGGGGAGGAAGAGGAGGTGGGGAGGGGCTGGAGTAGGGGCCGGACTGTCACGTCCAGATTGGGTCCGGCCCCGGGCTGGGGGGCGGCGGGTGCTGGTTGCGGGGACTGTGTTTGGGGGAGGTGCTTCCCCCGCGCTGTCGAGGCAGGGTCCCTGGAGGGGCTGTGGGGGTGGGAAAGCCCAGACCTTGGGCGTGCGGGGAGGGGAGGCGGGGCCGAGGTGGAGGGGACGGGGGAGGTGTCCCGAGGCTGGCTCCGGCGGCGGTTCCCGCGAGCGGCGGGAAGCGAGGTTGGCGCTGGCGCGGGCTCCGGCTGCGGGATTGGGAGGTGGGGCAGAGGCGCAGGCTGCGGGTTTTCCCGCGGCGGGAGCCGGAGGGCTCAGGCCCTTGGGAGTCTGGGTTTGGGGTGGGGGATTGCGCAGGGGAGGTGTCGGGGTCCCTCGCGATCCGTGCATTTGGCAGTCTGTGACGCAGTTGTGTAATTTCTGGCTGTCAGGTGGGGAGGCTGGTGGCTCGGGACCCGCTCGCCAGCAGGGAGAGCTTGCCGGGAGGCCTAGCGCCGCGCCGCGGGGGCGCGACCTCTCCCTGGTATGCGGGAAGGGCGCTTTAGGGGTTTCCTTAGGGTCTGGTTCCAGTCGCCGGGTGTGAAGGGGAAAGGCAGTCGCGCGGAATTCTGGGACTTGTAGTCCTGGACGCGCCGGGCCGCGGTTGGGTTGAGTGCACGTGGGTAACTGTGGAAACCAGTCCCACAATGCAGCGCGCCCTTCGGAGCCTCCCAGCTCTGCCAACTCGCTTTTTTCCCCAGCTGACCCGAGCTCCGGTCCAGTCCTCAGGGACTGGAGCGGTTCCCTGGACCTCCTGCCTGTATGGGCGGGAGAAGGACGGCCTGCCTAAGCAAATAAGCAAAGCCCAGTCGTTTCACACTTGAGTTTTTTTTTTTTTTTAAATCTCCTAGTTAATTATTTTCTACTGTGTTTGGTGGCCTTACTTGGTCGAATAAGTTCTAATTCTCAAAGCCACCGAACATACTTATCATAGAACACATGGAAAAAAAACACAACCTGAGGCAGTTTTAGGATGGTGTGTTTATTCTGGCTTTTGGTGTGTGTGTGTGTGCACTAGTTTAAAAGGTTCAGTCTTACATAGTATGGGAGCACAGTAAAGATGACTGACCCTCAGGAGAATGATATAAACTAGGCCTTGATATTTGTGAGCTGGTTGGATTGCTGAAAGAAAAGAGAGTTGTTATTTTTAAAAAAGATTGTCCTGAACTGGGTGGTGGAGAGGCTGTTGCTTGGGACTTGGGGTAGAAATGATGGCATAGAATGAAAATGGGAAGGTGAGCCAAAGAGATTGTGATGTCTTCAGTTTGTAGAAACGCTTGGAAAGCGAATGAGAGGGAGACATACTATACAACAGGGGAGAACCTTAAAAGTTATTATGCGTGCTTTGTTTTTAACTATAGCTATAATTCCTTCTCTCTGATATTAGAGATCTTCCCCATTCTGCAGACTCCCAAACATCACATCTTTTGCCAGTTCTTTACATTTTTATTTTATTTTTTAAAGATGTGTTTATTTGAAAGGCAGAGAGGGAGGGAAGGAGGGACTGAGAGAGTTAGCCAGTGATCCCAATTCCATCTGCTGCTTAACTCCGCAAGTGTTGCAGTGGATGGGGAAGCCAGGAGCCTGGAACTCCATTCAAGTCTCCCACGTGGGTGCAGGGGCCTGAGTATTTAGGTCATCCTCTGCTGTCTCCCAGGCATGTCAGCAGGGAGCTGGATCCAGAGTGGAGTGATCTGGACAGGAACTAGCACCTCTCGGATGTTGATGTCCCAACCAGTGGCTTATAACCCCCTGTGCCACAACGCTGGCCCCTCCCTTTTGCAGCAGATAGATATACATACAAGATACAAGGAGAAGATTGGCAACACAAGTTTCCTGAAGAATGTTCTAGTGATCATCATGATAAAAATGTTACCAGGCAGTCCTTAGATCTGGAAACCTTTTGCTACAATTACAGAAATACTGAACTTGCATACTGGATTGCATGGTGGTTCTTTTTGTATTGTCTGAAACCTTGGGCAGTGTGTTGTGTTTTGGGGAAATGACTTAAACCTCTACAGTCTTAAAATATTCAGAAACTCTTCTTGACATGTAATATGGACAGTTTTCAAAAAGTGCTCTTTTACCAGTGGCATTTGTGCTTGCAGAGGGTAAAATGATGAGGTCGACAACAACTGATGAGGTGTAGTTATAGTCAAGACAGTGTTTTATAGGAAAATATTAGGCTGGTCAAATCCTTGCTGTTACATCCCAGAGGACAGGTGCCCTCATAACACACCTGCTACCAGCTGCCCCAAAGCCCTACACTCCCCACACATACCTCCTTGTGTTGGACTTCAGGTTGCTCTTCAGTGTTTTGGCTCTTGAGGACATGTCTTATTTTCTTTTGAATTTAGTTGTGTATTTAAACAGCTGTTTATTGTGCTTCACCCCAAATATTGCAGAAAAATTTCTAGGTAGTTTTGTCTGTAGTGACACTGCCAAACTTCATTTGTGTATATCTATTTTCTTCTTTCTCTACTGCTACCTCTAAGAAGTATCATTACTGGTACTTGATTTCATTTCTGTAAACTTTTTATCTTCTTTCCTTGTCTGTTTTTATTTTTAGCTGCTCCTGGCAATTCTCTACAGCTTCTTGCGTTCTTCTTTGCTATATGTTTGTGTTATTCTCATCTCAATCATTATTGTCATCTAGCTGGTAATAGCTAATAATCCTGCCACCTCAGCAGTAATAGAAATCAGCCTGTCAGAAACTGACCGACCTCATGGTGAACTCTTGTATCATTTAGGATGCTTTTGGCAAGTAATAATAGTCAACTAAAAATGGTTTATTTTAAGAAAAATAGTTTCATGTGAAATGTGGTGAGCAAGGTGGAGAGAGAGATTTTATTTGCTGGTTCACTTCCCTGCTGCCCTCAGTGAGGGCTGGGACCCACCAAAGCTGGAAGTCTCGACCTTAATCCAGTTTTCCCACATGAGTGGTAGGGACCCAAGTACTTGAGCCATCATGCGCCACATCCCAGAACACAGAATGTGTGTTAGCAGAAAGATGGATCGGAAGTAGAGTAACGGGGACTTGAGCCAGACACTCCAGAGTGGGGTGTGGGTGTCCCAGGTGGCGATTTGACAGCTGGGCTGAGGGCCCCGCCCAAAGTAAGGTTGGTTATTGTCCAGCAGCAAGAAATCCCAAGGCAGGCAGTTCTAAGGCTGGTGGTGGCTTAATGACATCATGAGGTTAGATCTTTGGATCTTTCTCCTCTCAGGTTTGTAACCTCACAGCTGTAGTATGGTTGGTGCAGTGCTACACATCTTGCCTGTTGAAGAAAATGGGGAGGGACAGAGCGTATTACCTTGGAACTCCCTCTTAGGATGCAGGGAAATCTTCCAGAAACTCACGTTGGGAACTTTGATCTCAGTGTCATTGGGTAGGAATGATCTCATGCTGCTGCCCTGAGGGTGGCTTACGATGTGACTTTCTGGCATTTTCAGCTTCTGTTGCAGGTTGTGGGCTTTTCTCAGGTGGAAGGAGGGCGGAGAGAATGCTGGGGGATTGGCAACCCACCCATTCCAGCCCAGGACCAGTTGCTCGGGCCAAGTGGCTCTGGCTTGCTCTTGGGCTTTTAAAATCTGTTAACTTGTTTTCTCTCTTGCTGGAAAAGGATTAGGGATGGCTTACTAAATGCAGATATAATGTTGTCAAGAAAAGGAAAATAAATTATGTATAGACTTATAGGGCGCAGAAAAATACTTAAAATGCTAGCCATATGTTGGAAATAGGTTATGTATTTGGTGAGCTACTTAGCAGCCACCACAGAAAAAAAACCTAATTAATTAACTGGTGTTAATTTTAATAGCCATATTGGAATCTTAGGCATTTTTCATCTTTTCTTTTCTTTCCATGTCTGCCCTTTGTCCCCTGTGCCTGTTTACCATTGCCTGGGGTCTGGCCCAGCCTTTCTTCTCAATGACACGTAATGGTTGGCCAGATTTGGCCTTCTCTGCTAGCATTTGAATGGTGTTTGGTGTTGAGTTCTTCTGGCCAAGAGCCTTGAATGCTTCTAGTTTTTACTGAAGTGTGGACTCCACAGGGCCGGGTGGGCTTGATCTGTAGTGGAAGCTCTTCCTTTTCCCTTGCAATGCTAATGCTTCCCAGTGAACTGCTGTCGGTGCTGCTCTCTCGAGCTGGGCCTGACTGCGTTCCTCTCCTTTCCATTCTCCCTCCTGCCCTGTGGGCCTCTGCCACTTAGTTGCAGGCCAAATAACCATGGCTGTGTGTGTATTGCTTCTCCTCTTTCTCAGTTAAATTTTACCCCCTTGAGATCTGGGAGCAGGTCTTAGTGTCCACTTGAGTGCCTTGTTTGATGTCTTGCTTAGGTATTCCAGTTAGCAGGGTATTCAAAAATGATCGTGGAAAATGAAATTACAAGACTATTTATCTGATATAAAGAATGTTTAGGGGGCTGGAGTTGTGATGTAGTAGGCTAAGTTTCTGTCTTTGATATTGACATCCCATATGGTCACTGGTTCAAGTCCCAGCTGCTCCACTTCCCACCAGCCTGCTTATGGCTTGGGGAAACAGTGGAAGATGGCTCAAGTCCTTGGTACACTGCACTCATGTGGAGACACAACATACTCTCTTGGCTCCTGGCTCACATGGGGTTTGTTCCAGCCATTGTGGCCGTTTGGGAAGTGAACCAGTAGATGGAAGATCTCCCCTTCTATCTATGACTCTGTCTTTCAAACAAGTAAATAAATGGATCCATGCAACTCTGCCTTTCAAATAAATAAATAAGTAAAATGTTTGGATCCATGTATATGTAGGATCTGCAAAAAACTCATGGAAAATCCATATTATGAAAAAAACTGCATGGATTTCCAACTTAAATGGTTAACTGTTCAATAGTTAAGTGAATTATCTGAAAAATATTGTTCTTTCTGTTGCTATTCAACATACTTTTGAGTCTTCTTTCATTGTTTTTGAAATTTTCTTCAAGGAACGAAAACTATCATTTATTACCTCTTTCTCTTTTTGTCAGCTATATGCACTCTAAAGGTTTTTCTTTTTAAAATACGTGCAGATGCGAGTTTTGGAGGATTTCCGTGACAGGGGAAGAGCAGACGGATGGGGCTGTGTGGGCAGCAGAGGAGTGTGTGGCAGTGTGGTGCCCATTCCGGATCTCCTGTCCTGAGTACAGGGGGAAGGTGGGGTGAGGCAGAGTAGCTCTGGTGTGGAGGGGCCTGGAGGGTTTCTGCTTTGCCCCTCTTTTTTTTTTTTTTATGATTTAATCCTGACTGTAAGAATTCATGTTTAGCTAACAATGTAGTGAGGTTGCTTAAAGGCTTGCTTTATTTGGAAAAGGAAAGTAAAATGGATAATTTGGAGGTAAAATTTATAGTAAATCTGACATTGGTGCTGGTAAGTTTTTATAGTTGGTCAGCTTGAATTGATGTTGATAGGTTTACATTTCTTATCCTGAAATTTAGGTTAGAAATATCTGTTGAGAAATACTCTTTGGAGAACATGCACTTAAAAATATGTTTTGTGTAACATTCTAAATGGAATGATGTAGTTTAATAATCCTTGCATGGAATTTCAGATTAAGAATTATTTTTCCTAGGGTATCTAGTATTGTAATAAAGTGTCTCTGCGACTTCAGATTTGAATTGTTGTTCTTTGAATTAGAAAACACTGCTAATGAAGAATTATTCTAAATCTAGGGACATAGGCTTGTATGTAGATTTTGAAAATAATATGCTGAAGAAACGGACTCTGCTGCAGATAGCATTGTCTCCAGGAGTGATGGCTTGTTTTTTGGTTGGTTAAAGTGCTATCATTGAGGGTTTCTTCCTCATGAATGTAGTGTTGAAAACTTTTCATTGCTTGCTGGTCAGTGTCAGGAGTTGAAGAGGCAGGAGTAATCCAGTTGTGTCTGAAGTGGGTATTGTGTGTCTTCATGGGTCCTAGCTCTTCCTCTGATTAGAGAATTCCTGCCTCAGCGGACAGAGGGCTCAGATGCATATTTCCCAGAGTCAGTGTGAAGAAGGAGGCCAGTGAGGGGAGGGAAGACTCCAGGAGCCCAAGGGCGCTGTAAGGTGTGGAGGTGTGGAAGGTGCCCGGGGCGACAGCTGCACTCTTCCTGGAAGCCAATTCTAGCCATGTGGCCGGTGTAGTCTGGCACATGCTTTTAGGCCTTGCTTTGTTGTGGTTGAATGGGCTTGATTCTTTGGATTTCCTGGAGATTCCACAAACTTTCCAGTAGCTCTTAAAAAATCAATTTCCCGTGCAAATCAGGCAGAAGTGGCTTTTCTGATGCTCACAGCTAAGACTCCTGACCATGCCGCACACAGAGCAGTGTGGGTTCTGGCCCTCGTGGGCGCAGAGGAGCTGGCCTGTGGACTTTGTTTAGAGGTGACCCAAGGGACCTAGGGCCTCAGTTGTAGGTCACAGGAGCTGTCTGTTCTGACAGTCAGCCCTGCATTTGGTATGTTTTAGGACTGGCTTTTTCCCTAGTTTACTGTCCCTAAGAAGTCAGCTAGAGACAGGTGAGGCTCTGCTTGGGTGTTTCTTAAGATTTCACTTGGGAGAATTAGCTATGGAGGTGACATATGTGGGTTTTGTTTGTTTGTGGAATATTTTGTTTGGCTAAAAATTATATCTGATAGTGCTAATGACAGCTTTATTGAGCTATGACTTACATATTAAAATTATGTAAAAAATTAAGTACATAGATTGCTAGCTTTTGATAACTACTGTCTTTTTTTGGTCTAAAGTCTACTAGATTAAGATATAGGACTTTTTTTTTTTTTACTAAGTAAAGTTTTCTTGTGCTGCCTATAGTCAGCACTTCTTCCCTAAACTCAGTGCAGTGTTTTTTTTGTCCTGGGTCTAGTGGCTCAGTTGACTAATCCTCCCTTTGCAAGCACCAGTATTCCATATGGTCACTAATGTGTTCCTGGCTGCTCCACTTCCCATGCAGCTCCATGCTGGTGGCCTGGGAAAGAAGCGGAGGATGGCCCAAGTCCTTGGGACCCTACAGCCCTGTGGGAGGCCTGGAGTCATCTCCTGTCTTCTTGCTTTGAATCAGCTCAGCTCCGACTGTTGTAGCCATTTGAAGAGTAAACCAGCAGATGAAGACCTGTATCTCTCTCTTCTCTCTATAACTTGCCTTCCCAATAAAAATAAAATTTTAAAAAGATGTGAGTTACTCTAGGCTGCATCCATGTTAGTTGATAATTTGTCATTTTGTTGTTCGTGAGATATTATAAAGCTAGCATTGCAATGCATTTTGTTTTTTTTTAATTCCTCCTATCCCCACTTCTCTAAATCCAAAGAAAACTAATAGTGCCAGGCAGTCCACATCTAGCTTCCTATGGATGCAGCTGGGAGGCAGCAGATGATGACCCAAGTGCTTGGGTTCCTTCTGTTCATGTAGGAGACCCAGATGCAATTACTGGCTCCTGATTTTAACCTTTCCTAGTTTCAGCTGTTACAGCATTTGGGCACTGAACCAGTGGATGGAAGACACCTCTGTCTTGCTTTCTGTTTCTGCGTGTCTTTACTTCTGTCATTCTCCCCACCCCACCTTTGAAATAAATCAGTCTTGGGGGAAAAATTTTTTTTTAGATGGTGATGGCTGTTGTGATTCTCATACAAACAAAAAAATTAACCTCAAGGTCATACAGCTTATAAGTGGTGAGTTCAGATTTTCCCTCAGGCATTGGTGATTCCAGTGTCTAGGTGTCACTCCACTGTCAGAAAAATAATTTCTTCATGTTTTATTTGTCCTTTTTGGCTTAGCCTTACAGTCCCTCAGCAAACACATTGGGCTTCCTTTTTGGGTACAGCTTTCTCATGAATGATGATGACAGAGCCAGTGGATATGGCTTATCATTTTGCTTTTGGGTCTTGGCGTGAATCCCAGCCAGTTCAGGGTCTAGAGTTTCTGAATTGCTTCTCGCCTGCTCTTCGTTTCTGTTGGTTTGCTTGCATTGACAGCATGCCTTTAACACTGACCTTGCTGGGCCACTGGATACGTGTAGCAGAGTATTTCCATATTTCCTCTGTTCACTAAAGAAAATTCACTTTTTAGCCTTCTTAGATTTTATTTGATAGCTGTGTATTAAAATATTCTTGAGACATTATGTTCTTTTTAAATATAGGAGATATCAAACTACCTTGTAGAAAATCTGAAAAATATGAAACTTACCTCTTAGTAGAACTACTAGCTAGAAATTTTGTAACATTTTTAAATTGTTTACTTCTTTTTACAGTTTTGGAAAAGTTTGTGTCCCCAGCTCTCCCCTCTGCACTACTTTAGTATCTTTCTACAGATGCCATTCCCCTACACTACATCACAGGTGTAATTACCCCACAGGCAACTGAGAAAGACAATGCACACTTCTGTGTCTGTTGAATTAATAGCTTTGAAGACGTATCACCTTGTTAATTTTCCTGTTCCACCTTTACTTATTGATGTTTTAGGTTCAGAGTGCCTCAGTCTCGCCTATGTTTTAATAATAATGGAAATAAAATAATGAACCTTGCTGGCACTATATGAGGTAGCACTATACCAGGTGGCTGATACACACCATCTCATTTAATCCCCACAATGCATGAGAACACTGAGGCACAACAAAGTTGGGTAACACCTGAAGGGCCATTCAGCTAGATTTTGACAGAGGTGGGACTTGAACCCGGGGCTTCTGGTGCCACCACTGACATTCTTGTACCAGAGTCTAGGCTCTTGTAATATTGGTGAGTTTAAAGGATGGGTTTTTTTCTCTGAATGGTCAAGCGAGTCTGTGTTGTCTGTGGGCAGGTGGAGTGAGAAGCAGCCTAGGGCTGTTGGGAGTGCAGCCAAGCCATGTCCTGATGTGGCTGGTTCCTTTGAGATGGCACTTGCAGCCACAGCCATGTGGTGGGTGAAGGGTGCGAGGTGTCAGGCTCCCTCTCCTGGGTGGCTGGTTTCTAATCCCAGCCTCTTGTATGGGATCTGTGAGAGAAGCCAGCTGCTGTCGGGTGCTTGGGTGTCTGTAACTTTGGGTCTTATATTCAGTGAAAATGCTGAGTCACTTACAGTGACCTGATTCCTTCTCAACTTACCCTTTTCCATGGCTCCTCCTTTTGGCTTTGTTACCTTGTATATTGCAAATATTTACGGAGGAGGGAAGGTGTTAGCACCTTGCTCATTTGCTGCATTGTTTCCTTTCCTTTTCACTTGGCTTTTCAACCCTGTGAGCCTTTACCTGAAACTGGCCCTTTATCGCTGTGCTGAGAGGTTGTCCTTGAATCAGTTAGAGCCCTGTCTGGTCTGTGTCAAGGTGGCTGCAGGAGTGCTTGACTGTTGGGTCAGGGGTGAGATGCTTCTGCCTGCTGTGGCTCCTGTTGGCTGCACATTTGACTTTCCTGGGCTACTGGAGAAGATGGAAGCCCTTGCCACCTGTTTTACTCACTGGGGCTCTGGTAGAGGTGTATGTTTTAAGCTTCCCAGGAGATGCTGATTTGCAGCCAGTGGAAGAGGTTGGTTTGTTTTTTAAAGTAGTTTTATTAGTGAGCTGGATTTGATGTGGGCTGTGAGGGAGAGGGCTCAAAAGATGCTGGAGCTCATTTTCCATGGGCATTGCACCTGCCTGCTGGCACCTTTCTTGCACACTTTCTGATGTCATAGTCAACACTTGGGTAGTGCCCTGCTGCCCCCTGTCCCCAACCCTGTGCCAGGCACTGTTCTATGCATATACACCTGAGAGGTAGGCACTGTTATCTGTTTTGTGAAAAAGAAATTTCTATTCCTAGTGATGAAGGGAATGAAACAGATCTGTGAACCCTGCTTGTGGTTCTGCCTCATTTTGGATAGGGCAAATTCATTTCAAATCTTTGTGATTTACTAATTGAGCCTCAAATGTGAATTTTTTTTAAGGTTTATTTTTATTTGAAAGGAAGATTTTTATATATAGAGAGGAGACAGAGAGAGGCCTTTCATCTGCTGATTCTCTCCACAAATGGTCACAATGGCCAGAGCTGAGCTGGTCTGAAGCTGGGGATCCTGAGCTTCTGCTGAGAGTTCCATGTGGGTACAGGAGCCCAAGGACTTAAGCCGTCCTCCATTGCTTTCTCAGGCCTTAAGCAAGGAGCTGGTTCAGAAGAGGAGGAGCCAGGTGGACATGAACTAGCAATCCTGTGGGTTATTGGCTTAGCAGCGGAGGCCTGATAGATATGCTACCATGCTGTCCCCATATATTTGTTTCTGCAAATGAAACAGGCCTGTACCATCTCATACAGCTGATGACTATCCGTTGATATGCAAAGTTGGGGATTGGCATTACACTTTCTTTAATATGCTATTTTGTATAGTTCAGACATAGAGTATACTCCACCGTGTGGCAATTTTTACATTTTAAGCATTTCAGGTTAACATTGTAACATAATCTTTGTTTTTTTATTTTTATTATTTTTTTTTAATTTTGGAGTTTTTGCTTTTCTTTTGAAACCACATGTATTTTGTAGTTTTGAACTCATCTATAGATCTGCACTGATGTAGGCTTCTTGTTCCACCTCTTCACACTCAGGTGCTCTTCACCGCTGTATCTTTCCAGGACACTAAACAGGTTTCACATCAGCATTTTAAACATGTTCAGCTTTCACCATCATAAAATCCAGACTCAGTTCTCAAAACTGCATTGTGTCTGTGACCGCCTTCACAGCCAGACTTTTTGGACAACTTGTGTGTACTTGGTCTGTTTCTTCATCTGCACTCTCCTCTGGCCTCAGTTCTATCACTGCAGTCTTTGCTGAGATTATGGAGTAACATTCATGTGTCTAAGTTTAGTGACTTCTTATATATATAATGTAAATATGTATATGTAAATATATATGGCTTTTTTTTTTTTTTGCAAGGTAGAATCAGAGAAAGAGAGAAACAGAGTGAGAATGTAAAGGAAATGAAGCTTCCTCATATATTGGTTCACTGTCTAAGTGCTTGGAAGGGAAGGGCTGAAGCAGACCAAATTAGGAGCCAAAAACTCCATCTGGGTCACCACCACAGGTGTCAGGAGCCTAAGTGCTTGGGGCCATTGTCTGTTGTCTTCCAGGCACGTTGCCAGGAAGTTGGTTCAGTCCTGGTGGAGGCAGGACTTGATCCTGGGCACTCTGTTATAGAGTATATGTGTTCAAGGGCACAGCTTAACTCACTATGTAATAGCACCCGCTCCAGTGACTCTAAATGCATTGATCCCCATATTCATTGGAAGCTGCCGTGTGGTAGGAACATGCTATTGTATTTATTTCAGTACTGTGGTGAATAAAGCAAAAGAAAGTCTTCCAAGAAGCTTGGGCTCCAAAGGGAGTGACAAAGGTGTAGTTTCATGAGAGACCTCATTATTGTATGGAAAATGTCCAGAATAGGCAAATCTATATAGATAAAAAATAGATCAGTTGATTGATGAGTGTTGAAGGACAAAGGGAGTGATGGGGACTTACTACTGATGGGAAGATAAAAATATTAGTAATTAGATTGTGGTGAAGATACCAAAACCATTGGTTTATATGTTTTATTTAAAAAATATTTAAATTTTATTTGAAAGGTAGGCACATGCACACACAGATAGAGACCTAACAGTTCACTGACTTCTTCTCGAAGTGCCTCCAACAGCCAAGGCTGGGCCAGGTGGAAGCCAGGAGCCTGGAACTCAGTTTGCTTAGTGAATGGCAGGGACCCAATTATTTGAACCGTGACCTTCTGTCAACCAGGTTATGCATTAGCAGGAAACTGGAATTAGAAGTGGAGCCAGCACTCAAACCCTGGGACTCCGACATGGGATGTGGGCATCATAGCTGCTGTGTCAGATGCCTGCCCTGGGCTCATTTAACTGTATGAATTGAGGTGCTAACATTTTGGAGTGGCAGGTAAAGCCAGTGTCTGTGATTCCGGCATCCCATGTGGGCATCAGTTTATGACCTGGCTACTCCATTTCAGTCAAGCTTCCTGGTAATGGTTTGAAAAAAAAAGATGGCCCAAGTGTTTGGTTCCTGCCACCATGTAGGAGACCTGTGTTAAAGCTTCTGGCTCTGGCCTCACCCAACCCTGACTGTTGCAGGATTCTGGAGAGTGAAGCACTGGATGAAAGACATCTCTCTATCTGCTCTTTTCCCTCTTTCCCTCTCTCTGAAACTCTTGACTTTGAAAATAAAATAAACTTTAAAAAATAATGTGTGAAATGTTTGATATGTTAATTTTATCTTAACGAAACAATCAGTGTATTATCAGGAAGTAAAAGTTCTGTGAAAAAAATTTAAATTCAGTAGGGAGGTGGAGGTAATGTTTTGGACAGGCAAGATCTCTGAGGAGGTGCCATTTTGGTATTTTAGTAAAGATGGTTGTCAGGCATTTTGAACATCAAGGATCATAGAGCTGGATATCAGGCATAGTAGATGCCAATGCCCTGGGGCAGGGACTCACTGGAGTATTTAAGGAGGCATGTGGCTGGAAGGGAGTGAGCAAAGATAATCTAGGATAGATCATTTAAGATTTTGTAAGGATTTATTAATTTTTTTTTTGAGTGCTTCATTAAGAAGTCCAAAATCTCGGTGACTGAAATCAAAGGTTGTTACATGTCCTTTTTGGGTTGACAGGGGTCTGTGCTCCAAATCCCTGGAAGACACCAGTGTCTGTTGTGTAAGGAAGGAGTCAAGGCAGACCTCAGCAATGGACCCCAAGCACAGCACCTGGACCGGAACAGCACTTTGTTTACTTCTCCTGTATCACTTAGTAAGATAAGGAGGGGTCCTCGTTGCCCTTGGTGCATCCCCAGGTTGGATCTTGGGAGGCAGGCCTGTGCCACTGGCTCACATCTTTTCTGTGATCCAGAGACAGTTATAGTGAATGCTGATGATAATAACATTTCATTTAGGGTTTGTTTTTTTGGGGGGTGGGCATTCAAGTCATTATTTTTCAATAACCCCCCCTCTGACCTCTGATATTTTCAGGTTTAACTAATCATTTTCCTGATCATCACAAAGCATTTGTGTTAAACGTATCGCATGTTTATAGCAGGAATTGGCAAAATTATGGCGCATAGACCAAATCTGGCTCATGGCTTGATTTTTGCAAAGTTGTATTAGAAAGTAGTCATACTCATTATGTATTGTTTTTAGTTGTGTTTTAGCCCCAATTGCCTAGCTGCAACAGAGATATGGCCCAGAAAGACGATATTATATAATATATATAATATAATATATAATAATATATACATATATATAATATATATATATTCTGGCCCTTTATGGAGAGTCTACCAGCATCTGCTTTATACCATCTTGGGTCTCTTTGATGATTTCTGTGCCAGTCTAGCATGTTTATTCTTCCCAATGAACCCTCGTGCCAATCTGCCATTCTTGCCTGACTACCTTCCTTTTCCTCACTTCTTTTTTGGGGTGGAGAACTGAGGAGCAGGCATAACAGAACTTGGCTTGCGTTTAATTTACAGGTTAGTGAAGAAGGTTGGATTGCTTTCCCAGGTTTGGTCTCATTCGTTCCAGAAAGATATCATCTCTATGTTTCAGTTCTTCGGTGAACTTTTATTGTTGCTTCAAGTTGTTGATTGATTTTTTAAAAAAACGTTTTATTTCCTTAATTGTGCTGTTGCCTTTTGTTGCTGTTACAATGGAAATCTTCCAGTTATATTTCACACGTGACTATGATACAAGGGGAAGCTTTTGCCGGTGAATTTAATTTCTGGTTTTGACCCTCTTGTGGACATACATTTTAGGACTGTTATCTTGATGGCAAGGACATAGGTGCTTGAGTCTTCACCTACTGCCTTCCAGGTGTTCATTAACAAGGAGGTGGGACTCAAACCCGGCACTCCACTGTGGGAGTCAGGTGGTTTAACTGCTGTGCTGTGTGCCTGCTCCCGGACTTGTCATTTGTTAATATTTCCTTTGTTAACAGTCATTGTGCTTACTAGTGGTGGTTTTTTTCCACCTCATATTTATGTGTCTGCCTATAATGTGGGTTCTATCACAAGGGTAGTGTAGCAGTGGTCACTTTCCCTCTTTTATATTGTGTACGTCACGACAAATGGTAATTGAAACAACAAAACCAAGGAATTTTATGTCCAGACAACATGTATTGGATAATTTTAAGACTTCTCAGAAGGTAATGAGGGCAAGCAGGTAGTGCCTTTTTGCAGAGCCAGTTGTTGCTTTGAAGATGCAATATAGAGTTTGCATGCCCTGTGAGAGGATAACATCCAATTGCTGCTTTACCATGGCAAGCAATTTGATCCTAGAATATAGTTGATTTAATTTCAAGCATTTATCCTTTGGAATTCAAATATGAACAGAAGGAAATTTTCGTGAAACAGTGGTTTCCTAAATAGGTTCTGGGTAAAACATCTGCTCATTACCTTTAACATCTATGCCTCAATGATGTGAAATCTACTTTAGATATTTAAGGTCTATTACTTGCCCTGAGCACTAAACAGATGAACTATAAATCCAGTATTTGTTAACCTGATGGAATCTTTTTTAAAGATTTATTTTTCTTGGAAAGACAGATGTACAGAGAGGAGAGACAAATAGATCTTTCATCTACTAGTTCACTCTCCAAGTGACCGCAATGACTGGAGCTGAGTTGATCAGAAACCTGGAATCAGGAGCTTCTTCTGGGTCTCCCACGCAGGTGCAGGGTCCTAGGGCTTTGAACCATCTTCCTCTGCTTTCTCAGGTCACAAGCAGGGAGCTGGATGGGAAGTAGATTAGCTGGGACACAAACTGGCACCCATATGGGATCCCAGCTCTTGGAAGGAGGATTAACCAATCAAGCCATTGCACCAAACCCTGAGTATATGTTTTGTTTTATTTTATTTTATTTTATTTTATTTATTGGAAAGTCAGATATACAGAGAGGAGAGACAGAGAGGAAGATCTTCCGTCCGATGACTTACTCCCCAAGTGAGCACAACGGCCGATGCTATGCCGATCCGAAACCAGGATCCAGGAACCTCTTCCAGGTCTCCCGCACGGGTGCAGGGTCCCAAGGCTTTGGGCTGTCCTTGACTGCTCTCCCGGGGCCACAAGCTGGATGGGAAGTGGAGCTTCCGGGATTAGAACCGGTGCCCATATGGGATCCCGGCGCGTTAAAGGTGAGGACTTTAGCCATTAGGCCATGGTGCCGGGCCCTGAGTATATGTTTTAATGTAGTTTTTTTATTCCTCCTGAGTTTGTGTCTTCTCCTTAACTTCTCATTATGTTGGTGAAACTGAAGAATTATTTATGTTTGTGGTATTAATTTTTTTCTTTTCCTCTTCTCCCCTTCTTTATTTGGGTGAATTGAAAGTAGTTGTAGGGATTGGATATGGAAATGGGTAATTGCTAATATATGGTACTTGGTTTGTGATCTGAACCTATGATAAAATGAAACTTTATGTATAGAACTTGATATTGTGATTACCTACATCTATCACTATAAACATCAGCAGTGACCTGTGAATATCACAGTGCCATTTTAGGTTAGGCCTTAGAGCTATATCAGGCCTCTTGCTGCCATCACAGAGGGACCTCTTCAATCCTTGAAGAGGGACTCGAGTTGAGCCAACACAAGAGAGAAGCTATTTGAGACAGCTCTGTCATGGTGGGGAACAGTATGCAGATGCAGTTGTAATTTGTATCCCGGTTGAGCACTTACTATGTCCCAGATATTGTGACGTCTAGGCATTGTAAGGCGTCTGATTGCGTGTTTTCATCCTTACAACATTACTATGAAAAGTCATTTTTTAGTCTCACTTTACAGATGAGGAAATGGAAATGAAGGTTAAATAACTGGTAGACCTGAGATTTGAACCAACTACTGGGCTCTGGGTCTGGTTGTCATGCAGAGTGATATTTTAGACAGGAACAATGTTAAGTGTGTGTGCACATGCAACACGTGTGCATACTGGACTCTGAGAGTTTACGGACAATGATGGGCAGGCCAACTGGTGTTAGAAAGAAGGGTTTTGTGGAGTAGTGTGCTGATGGGAACTTTTTAAATTTTCAGCCCAATTCATGGAAGTCCAGGAATCCCAAGGTTTCTATTCCTTCCATATTCATATTAAGGAGAGAGAAAGATTGAGTACTTTCACTTTAGCTTCTCATATGTGAATTCTGAGAGCTGAATTATGGGCAGGGTGATGAAATGACAAAAGGATAGCTTTGGGAATCAGAAGAGACCTCACTGCAGCATTGGCCTTGGGGAAGCTCCTTTCTTTCATCCCTCCTGCTGCGGCCAGGTGGGAGGGGAGCTCAGTGAAGAGACAGACAATCTAGAGTCTAAGGTTTTGATTTGATTCTTCAGGAGTTTCAGAAATCTAATTTGTGTTTTAAGTTGGTAATAGAATGTTTGTCTTACATTTTTTAATTGGCAGAATTAAAGGGAGGTATGGCTTAATAGTAGATGGGAGAAGTGTATACATGGGTGTGCCTCATGACCTTTAGCAAGTCAAGAAAGGATCATATTTTCTGGCTTGAAAGATTCCTATACATGCTGTTTAACATAAATTAAGTCAGTCTGTCTGTCCACACACAGACTTGTGCTTACTCATGTACATATTTCCTGTGCAGTTGTACTCAGTGAGACAAAAACACTAGGATTCCATGTCCCATGCTGCCATCATTTATTTTCAACAAGGCTGGACTATTTAGGTGCCAAATGATTGACACATGTCTATATAGGAGGCCTGGTTGGAGCTTCTCACATATGAGAAGCTAAACAAAGTGAAAGTACTCAATCTTTCTCTCTTGGAGCTCCCAGCACTGTTTCTTTGGACCTTTCTCGATGGCCTTTTGGTGTGAGGCTATTGGCTGCCATGGGGTTTGCTGGAGCATTGCACGTGTACGTGTGCAGGTGTGGCTGCTGCTCCTGATTCCAGCAGGTAATACCAGGGACTCTGCTGCCTGCCCACTTACTCCTCTGTCCTGCATTTCCAGCATAGATGAGAGCAAAGCTTTCTAACCACTGGCACAGGATCAACTTGCTTTCTAAATTGCAAGTAGTAGCCCTCCAAGTTGTAGCCATAGTACAGACAACTTCTATTGTAATATCTGCTCTGTTCATGTCACGTATGTGGTGTCCCTAATAAAGATTCCAGGAAAGGGTGATTATTTTTTCTTCCTTCCTTCCTTCCTTGCATAACTTGGAGAGTTATAATATCTTTTCAAGGTCATTTTCGTGCTAACTTTTATGATAGGAAAGAAAATAAACTAACACAGATCCTGCTGTTTCCTGACAAAGCTTCTATTGATGCTCATTCATAAACTTTCAACTTGTATGCATATAGCATACTAGATAGGCAAGTGTCCTTAACTTCTACAAACATTGAAAATAAGGATTAAAGTCAGTAACTCGGCTTAGGATTTTAGGATGTGCAGGACTTTGTGATGGAGCAATTTCACTTGTCTTTGTGCATGACTTGAGTGGAACTCAGGTGTGGAGAGGGGATGCAGGCCTCCACTCCCTGACCCACATGTGTTTCTGGGGAAGAGAGCTCTGTCTCTGGTTCTGTTTCTGGGTGCCATGTAGTACTGCAATGCTTGCAAAGACTTTAACAGGCCCCATCCCTGGGCTCTGCTCTCTGAGACTGGAAGCCTGCAGGAGGTATCTTCGGTTTATCTGGCTTGTTTGGGAAGTGTGGGAGGGCTTAGCTTTTGCTTTAACTGTAAAAACAAGCTAGTCATATAAGAAGTGTTGAACCTTGTGATTGTCCGGTATCATTTTCTTGCTGGGAGTTTGCTTATTGTACCAGAAATTCTGACTATAGAAAGGGGAAGGGGACAGGGAATACTTCATTTGAGATCTCTTCTGTTTGTGTAACTCATAATTTGCTAACATTATTGATATGTTTCTATTAAGTTCCAGTTCATTATTGTAAGAATTTTGTAGCTACTGAAGTATTTTTGCTTTAGAATTCACATAAAACTTTCATGAACTTTTTAGCATTTGGTTGAGAATTTAACCTTACTGTCAGACTTTATGTCTATTAGATGGATTAGTAATTGTATGTTTTTTTTTAAAGCATCAAAGTAATTGAGATAATATTCACTGTATCAAAACATTTGTCTTAACTTTTTTAACAGCCTTTTTTGCAGTTTGGGAAATAACATTGAATTTTCTGTTTTTTTTTTTTAAAGACTTTCAGCTGAACTCTCATCTCTCAACACTGGCAAACATTCATAAGATCTACCACACCCTTAATAAGCTAGTAAGTCAGTCTTCTAAAGCTAAGACTATCAACTGCATCAAGTAGGCATTTCATGTAAGATTTTGATAAAAATTATATTGTGGATATCACAATGTCAACTGCTTATGAAAATAGTGAATTTTTAAAGCTGCCATGTGGTATGTGATATCTTTAATAATGAACATGTTTCTTGCAGAACTTAACGGAAGACGTTGGCCAAGACGATCACCAAACAGGTATCCATAAACGTTTACTTATAAAAGAGAAATACTAGCCACAGATGCTCTGCATCATCGCGGTAGACTTGATTAACAAGTTGTTACTTGGTTGAACGTGTTTTTCAGGACACAGTGAAGGCAGCCATTATAGCCCCTTCTCAGTAAGAAGTCTCTTCTGGAGCTCCACTTTAATCTCTGTGAAAGGCAGGGGATTCTCTCTTGTGATTTCAAAACAGTGGCATTTTTTTTGCTTTGTGGAAATATTTTAGTTTATGCTGAAAATGTGCTACAGCAATACAATTTGTAAAGTATTTCATAAATATTTGTTAAATTGAGCTGCAAGAGGATTTGATTAATAGGAATGTGTGTGTGTCTTGCATTGTTTCTGTAGCTTTATGAATGATTAAATTTGGGATTTTGATTGACACAAGTTATTCTCTAGCGCTGCAATTCTCAAAGTTCAGCCAGCATTGCAGTGACCTGAGGAGGACTTGTTTAAAACACAGACTGCAGGGTTGGTGTTGTGGCATAGTTGATTAACCCCCTGCTTGTTACACCAGAATTCTATATAGGCGCTATTTTTTTTTCCCAAGATTTATTTATTTTTATTGGAAAGTCAGATATACAGAGAGGAGGAGAGACAGGAAAGATCTTCTCTCTGATGATTCGTTCTCCAAGTGGCCACACCAGCTGGAATTCAGTGTGGAGCCCAGACTCTAACCCTGCCCCTTCTCAGTGGGATGGAGGAACCCTAAGCAACGTCTTCACTCAATGCAAAATGTTTGTCCCAATCCCTGGAGTTTCTGATTCTTTAGGTTTGGGATGAGGCCTGAGAGGCTGCAATTCTTTTCTTTTCTCATCTTCATTTTTATTCCTTTTTTTTTTTTTTTTAATTTGTTTCCATTTTGTTTGAAAGGCAGAGAGAGAGAGACAAATACAGAGAGATTTTCCTTCTGCTGGTTCACTCTCTAAATGGCAGCAGCAGCTGGGCCAGGCCCAGTCCAGGAGCCTGGAATTTATTGCACGTTTTCTGAGTGCAGACATGCACCCGAGTGCTTGAGCACCTGCTGCCTCCCAGGATGTGTGTTAGTAGGAAGGCGGCTGGGAAGCAGAGCAAGCAGGTCAGAGTTGGTGATTCTAACAGGCTGCTATGTGGTGCTGGTGTTGCTGGTCTGGAGAACCAGCTCTCTCGAGTTACTAGTAACCATAAAACTCTGAAACTTGCAGAAAAAAATATTAATATGATCCTAAATCAAGGCACAGTAATGTAGGAATCTGTGCATGTGTTAGTCGGCTTGGGCTACTGTCAAAGTTTCCCCTACCCTTCGTAGGTCAGAAACAGTCAAGGTGTGTGCTCATGACCCAGAGGCGGGGGAGTCTGACACTGAGGCCTGGCAGATGGTGTGTCTGCTGAGACTTGTTTCTCATTGATGGTGGCTCTTGGCAGAAGGGGCAGGCAGCTCTCTCAGGCCTCTTTGTAGGCCCTAATCATCTTCATGGGGTCCATGCTCCTGTCCTCAAAGTTCTGGGTGACATTCCTTCCCAGAGGTCCCAGCTGTCTTAATAGCAACACATTGAGAATTGGAGAGCCACATACGAATTGGAGGGGCACACGCAGACTGGCCCTAGTAACGCTTGTTGGAGAATTTGGATAGCATAGAAGTAAATAGAGTGAAAAATGACAGATCTGTTTCATGTGGCCCAGACCCAGACTTTTTTCCCAGCACACTGTTAGATGTACATGTGTCTTGCAGACACTTCTATGTATGTGTTTACAGTGATGTTTGTTAATTTAGCATCACGGATGTAGTACTCTACATGGAATCCTGCATTTTTTATTCAAGGTATTTCTTGGGAGACTCTTGAGATTCAGAAATTGGTTCTGAATCAAATTTTGCTATAAAATGCAGACTGAAGTAAAGTTTTGTTGTACAACTCAGGTATATAGCAAGAATGGAAGGCTTTTCAGTGTTTCAACGGGGTCATTGCAACAGCTACATAAGCACAGGCCAGCCTACCTGCTACCTTGCTCTCAGCTGGCCCTCCGACAGAAGAAGGGTTCCTTTCCTTTCTGCCTGCTTGGCTGGAGGTACTCTTCTAGCAGGGTTCAGAGGTGCCGCGCTGTTTGCTTATTTGTGGATCTCTGGTCATCCGTCAAACCACTCTTCCTTCCTGAAGAATTGAGAGGTGGCAGAGACTTCCAGGCGTGTTCTTGGGGTCTGCAGGTATTGAGGATCCTTCACATGGTCCTTTCATATGAGTAAATTCAGATCAACTCAAGGGCAGTCAAAAACAGTTTCCTTAGTAATTGTAAACCAATATATGCACATGACTTCATTTATTTATTTGAGAGGGAGAGACGGAATAAGAGCATGTGCTTGGATTTACTGATTCATGTACAAATGCCTGCAATGACGGGGACTGTTCCGGGCCAAAGCTAGGAACTGCAAACTCAGTCCAGGTCTCCCAGAATGGATTGCAGGGTTCTAGCCACCTCTGCCATCACTGCTGCCTCCATGGGTGTGCATTAGCAAGAACCTAGACACACGAGCAGAGCTAGGACTTGAACTTAGTCACTCCGGGAGGAAATGTGGACTTCCCAAGTGGCGTCTTGTCTTCCGTGTCTAACCCTGAGTATGCATGTGGTTTTAAATGAAGCACTTGAAATGTATAATGCAAAAAATAAAGGCTTCTGTCCTGTTTTTACCAGTTCTGTCTTCTACCCTTTACTCGTCCTCCCTTCTTGATTTTCCAAAGGTAACTCTTACTTTTCCCCTTAAATTTAGGTGTACATTTGTATGTGTGTCTCTTTTTGTCACTTACTTAGTGTGTCTTTGAGATCTCTTCACAGTAACACATTTATAAAGCATCACTTTTCTTTTGCAATGGCTGTGTGATTTCCTGACCCATACTAGGAAATACAAGTATGTTTGTCCAGCTTCCAATTCATAGACATTTGTATGTTTCATTTTTAGCTACTACCAGTAATGCTGAAATTAATATTTCAGGGCTAGTTTTTTTTTTTCTTTTAAGATTAATTTTTATTGAAAAGGCAGACGTACAGAGAGAAGGAGAGACAGAGATCTTCCATCTACTGGTTTACTCCCCAAGGGTCCTCAGCAGCTAGAGCTGAGCTGATCCAAAGCCAGGAGCCAGGAGTTTCTTCCAGGTATCCCATGCGGGTGCAGGGTCCCAAGGCTTTGGCATTCCCTTATTGCCTTCCCCTATTGCCTTCCCCGGCCACAAGCATGGAGAAATAATGCTTGTATGGGAAATAATAGCAGCTGGTACAGGAACCAGCACCCACATGGGACTCCAGTGCGTACAAAGTGAGGATCCAGCCACTAGGCCATTGCAATCGCACTGGGACCTCAGGGTTAGTTTTAACAATTAAGGAAAAATATAACATCTCTCACAGTTTTCATGACTTATGATTAAGACAAAAGGGGAAAGTATGTATGACTGATGCTTTTTGTTTTGCCCTTGGGGAAAGTAGATGTGCTAGCTATTTGGAGTATGATTATCTGGTGCAGTGCTTGGTACTTCAGAAAGTACCCAGGGTTGGTTAGTGTTCATAATGTTTTCAAGGAGGCCATTTAGCATTTTCCTACCTGGTTGGAGCCTTTCTTGTGATTCCCATCCACAAAAGGATATATATTTAAAAATTAAGCAACATATTTGTGATGTTTGAAAATCTGACAAAGTCGAATCGCTGTCATGTTTTGTTGACTGTGCTCGCCCAGCCATGGGCTGAGCAGGATGTAGAAGACCAGGCCTGCGTCAGAAGGAGCCCGGTTCTCTCTGTTCTGTCTTGTCTAACACTCTTCCTTGGTGCCTAGTCTACTTCCCATCAAAAGTGAAAGTGGAGGGATATAGAAGAGGATAGAAGAAAATTAGTAGCTGATTTTAGAAAAAATAGCTCAAAATAGAGGGTGTGAAATAAAATAAAAAGCCCAGCAAAGGACACAGATCTGAGGAAGGAAGACGAAGATGTAAGTATTATTTATGGGGAAAGGTGAGGAAATTTCTTTGTCTTAAATAGGTTGAGAACTTGTGCATTTAAAAACAGTTTTACTCAAGCAAGCAAGTAGTTCATTGTTCTGTTCAAGATAGTGAAATATCAGGTGCTGGTAGGGTGTCTTAAAAAGCAACCTATTTAGCAACCTAAATTGCTGTGTCTTTGTGACATTGTTCACTGAGAAGTGAGTAAAACAGGTTTGTAACAAGTCCTAAAGTGGCAGGATGGTCCTTGTAAAATGTCACTAAGTGAAGCAAGGTCATGAGACAAGCCCACAAAAGTGAAAAATTAGACAGGGATTTTTGTGTTGGGAACTTGGCATTTGCATTAAGTTTGGATAAGTTAGAAAAAATTCTGTGGCTGTGTAGACCTGCTTGAGGATGTTTGGAAATTGGGCTCACAGTTTGATATGTTTATGAGAATTAATCCTGACAGGGTTTCTTTTCTTAAAGCCCATCAAGCAAAAAGATTAAAAAAAAAAAGGTGGTAAGACACCATTTATAAAGAATAGCATCCTTATTTCTTACCAAAACAAGCTGCATAAAACAGCAAGCTGCATAGACGTTAAAGGGTCTTTAGTCTCAGCCAGGCAAACTCAAGATGTCCTTTAAAATTTGAGTTTCTGGGACAGACACCTGGATAGACTTGTTAAAAGATGTTGGCTGTGTTTCTAGCTGCTTAACGTGGGATGAAGGACTTCATTCAATTACTCTTGTTTGAAAATATGGTCAGTTAAAAATATTTATTTAATTTTGTCTTATTTGCTCACTAAAACTTTTCTCTAGTTTGTAGTAGTCTAGGTGTCGCAAATTCTGAATGTGAAGTTTATATTTAATACAAGTGAATATAAATTTGTAGAACATATTCACTTAGGTTTAAATATTTTTATTATAAAAAGACTTTGCAGATCATATTAAGAAGCAAACACTCCTCAAATATTTGTGTTTAAAAATTCTTATGAGGAATTTTTTTTTTAAATTGTTTTTTAACTGATGAATAAGGGATTTTGAAATGTTGGTGTCTTATGCATTTATTAGGGTGCTTTATGTCTGTGGAAATGTACTGATTTTTTTTTAGCAGAATTTGATTTATATATGTTTTAGGAACACATTTAGTCAACAAATATTGAGAGTGTGCTGTAGGACTCAGTCATGCCTGTATCTTATTACAGTAATGAGATACTTTGTCAGCTGCTGGGTATGCAGTGAACCAATCAGGACCCTGTAGGCCAAGATGTGCTTTTTTGTACATGCAGTTGAAAACCTAGTTGCTGCTCCTGCCACTTAGGGTCCTGGCAAATTGCCTTAGTTGTGTGCTCTGTGTGTATTTTGTTGATTTTTTTAGTTCATGTAGGCAAATTATTACTTATTTTCCATAGCATAAAAAATATACTTTTGATGTAGTCTGAAACTTTACACTATTACCCTGGGTTCTTGAAGAGTCAAGCTGTCTGGTCCTTGGGAACATCCCTTCCCTGGGTTGAGTTTGCCTCATTCTTCCTGTGAGGCTGCTGTGAGGCTGAGTCAGAGAATGCCAGTGAAGGTCAGGGGTCAGTGGGAGATGAGTAGACATGTGAACAATGGTTCCATACACAGTCACTGGCTGAAGCTGATGATTACAGTAGAACTGAATAAAAGTTTTGCCTGTTAGCTAAGAGATGGCATTTTAAAAATTATTGTAAGTTTATTTGAAAGGTTAACAGAGAGAGAGAAACAGAGATCTTCTGCTAGTTCACTCCCCAAATGGTCTGCAACAGCTGTGTTTCGCTAAAGCCAGAAGCCTAGAGGTCTCTTGTGTGGGTTATAAGAACCTTAGTATTTGAGCCACCACCTGTTGCTCCTAGGGTGTGCATTAAGAAGGAAGCTAGATTGGAAGCCAAAGAGCCAGGACTTAAACCAGCCACAGTGTATCAGTGTTGTTTGTGAAGAAGACACTGGTTTATAAGGGTGATGAATGAGGTGTGCAACTGATAAGTGCCCTCTCTGGTTCCTTCTTCTAGTCTCCGTGTTGTTGTGGGGAGAAATGGGTATTTGCTGTGTCTAAAGAACCCTATACTCTTGCCCATTGCAGGATAGGATCAAGTTGGACCTCTAGAAAAGGTGGCTGAGGGTTCTGTTTAGACCTGTTTAGGTTTTGGTTCTGTGTGGAGGGAACAATGGGGAACCTGGCCCATGCATCATTAGGAGGCATGGGCAGGAGCCTCATCCTGGGCTACAGGGCCGGTTTCTCACACATGTTTCCCATTGCAGTGTTCCTGAAGCATGTCACAGTGATAGAAGCCACAACCTGAAGTGAATTCAGGATCTAGTTCTGATGGTTGCTTTTAGCAGGGTTGTGACTGGTGGCTGCTGCCAACTCCCTCCAGGCTTTCAGAACACATGTTCACCTTCACCATGTCCACTGCCTCACCTGGCATCTGTCTCTGGCCTGTTGCAGCCTGGTCTCCTCTGCTAGTATCTGCTGGCTGTTCACTGAGAAACCCAGGGTGTGCCTTCCCCCGTCACCTGAGTTGACCTCTGTGCTTCAGTGAACACTCCCTACTTGACACATGCTTTTTTCCTGCCAGGGCACCGATGGCCCGAGTTCTCTCCCAGCTCAGATTCATGCCTTCTTTTCCTAGTTGCGTGAAAACCACACTCCCCAGGGCTCTGTCCTGAGTTACGTGCTTCCCAGTCTCTGATTGTGTAGCCTTACAGAGATGGCAGCAAATGGTGGCTGAGAGCTTTGGCTCACACCTCTGCCTCGGGGACTGTTTTCCAGCTGCTGCTTAATCTCTCTGAGCTTCAGTTTCCTTATATATAAACATGGAGGTGCTAATAATACCTGCATGCGAATGTACTGGGTTGATTTTGTGGATGCAAAGGCCAGCCATGAGCACTGCGAGCTTGCTTGCCTCCGTGGAGCCACTTGAACCCATTTCTTTACATCACCAACTCCAAGCATAAAACCTGGCACCTGAGCTCTTTATTGAAGGGATGTTTCCTTTTCATAAAATCTGAGGATGGACAAGTCACAGCTCTCATTTTTTTTTTAAGGTTTATTAAGGAGTCTTTATTAACCAAGCCTGGTGATAACAGAGGACACTAGAAATAGCAAATCACAAGTCCATATGGAAATCCAATCATGTTCCAAGAGGAACAAATGGTCATTACCCTGAAGTCCATCCATTAAGCTGAAGACCTATGTCCCAGATTCCCCAACAGTATAAGTTACCCTAAGAGACATGCAACGAATAACCTGGACACACTTCCAAAGCTGCAGACATTCACCTTTCCCTGGCTTCTCTGCTCACATTCTACTAATGCTAGGTCTCACCTCTCCTCGAACTCCCGATAGTACACAAATTAGAAATACAAAGCGTCTTAGCATTGCTGTCTTCATTGTCCCACTCAGGCAGTGAACAGATGATGAGGAAGACAGACACACAGGGTCCATGCTCAGGGGACACCTGTCCTCAGAGGTACTGGGGAGGCCAAGAGTTGGAGTGCCAGAGCAATGGAAGCACGTGACCAAGAGCACAGCTCTCATTCTTCAAGTGATAAATGCGAGCCCCAGAAAGGGTTTGTGATTGGCTGACTCACATAGTTGTGTGAGAGGCTAGACTGATTGCAGCTTATTCCAGCCCCAGCACCCTTATGCTGTCTCTTGTCGCCCTGGCTTGCTGTGCAGCCAGTGCATTCACCTAGAACCTCATGGAAAGGGACAGTGGGGTCCAGTTCACTACCTCTGACTTCCAAGACCTTGGAAAATCACCTGAATGTCTATTTTCCTGTTAAAGATAAGTAATTATCTTTGCCTCGCCTATCATCCCATGTCATTGTATGAACAGAATGACATGTGTTAGTAGCACTTTGGTCAAGAATGTAATATTTTAATTATCTTATGATTTATAATGCTTTGTCTGAACTGAAACTGCCTGGGTTTCGACTGCAGATTTGTCACTTCCCTAGCCTGCCTCTGCCTCTGCTTTCTTGCCTGTTTGAGGCCATAGTGGTTCTTTCTTCAGAGACTTACTCTGAGTTTAAATGAGTTATTACCTGCAAGTTAAGAACAGGGCCTGTGTTCCAGCAAGGCCTTGAGAAGTGTTCTCTGTCATTATCATCTGTGGCTTTTATATTTTAATATTTTCTACCACATGGAAGTCATGCTTCTTTATCGAAAACCGTGACTGAAAGTAGCAGAATCATCTTTAGATGGCAGAAACACACACACAATTATTGTGGAAGTTTTGTTTAAGGTCATGTCAGATTTCTGTTCCCAAAACCCAAATCCTGTAATATATCATATATCCCTTAAAACCTAGGACTACTGGGATTGATGTGATTTTATGTATTTTAGAATTGATAACTGGTTGAGCTGGTTTTGACTCATCAAGTGTATAAATGAGATGGCAGCAGAATTCTTGTTGAAGGAACATGGGCAGTAAAAGTGGAAAGCTTAGATGACATATCAGGGGTTTCAGAGAGTAAATTAAATTGTAGTTAGTTTTATTTCTGGTATGATTTGGGGCAGTGGAAAAGTGAACTTTTGTTATTGTCAGGTTTATTTCTTGACTAAAATGATTTTAAAAAGAAACTACAAGCTATTTTCTTCCTTCATAGCATTTGCAGATAACATCTAAACCTTTTCCAAGCAATGTCAGTTTTTAATTTAGCAGTAATGGACTTTGGAAGTGTTATGATGCAACATACCTTAATTTGTGTGTTTTGGATTTGTGTTGTAGGATATCTGCGGTCTTGCAGTTCTTCGGACTGCTTTAATAAAGTGATGCCACCAAGGAAAAAGAGAAGACCTGCTCCTGGAGATGATTTATCTGCCAAGAAAAGCAGACATGATAGGTATGGGGCTGGGAGAGTGCTTTACAGCTGATGACGTGGAAGGGGGGAGGTATGTCTCCAGTGTGGCTCTTCCAGATGTGCATATGCTGCCTGGGATATTGTTTTGGTGCTGCCACAAAGTCTCTGATATCAGAATTTATCAAATGTAGAAACCAATTTCTTCAGACATTAGAATTTTGCCTTAATCCATTGGCCCACAAGAAATGGTACAGAGTTAATTTCTTTTCATTTAAAACCTGGCTGGCTGTGCTTGTTGAGGAATCTGCCTCTGCTCTTTCAGGGGGTCTCATTCACTAAACGCAGTGACAGAGCTGGGAACAGCTTCCTGTACTGATTACTCAACACTTGATTGGAATAACAGTCAAGCTGAGGTTAATTCTCATGTAGGTGAGAACTGTTATGAACTTTAGAAAATAAAGCTGCTTAAACCGTTTCTGTTTCAGCTAAGTGAACTCCTAATTTCGGAGGTCTGTAGACTTGTTTACTTTGGTTATCCTTGCTGTTTTGCTTCAGTTTAATAAGAGGTTGAGAGACATGGATAAAGCGCCCAATTTGCTAATTCAGTCTCTAAATGCTGGAGATGGCAGGTAGTGGACTGGGCCAAAACTGGGGGGCTGGGAACTCAGGTTCTGGTATGTTGGTGTTGAGAGAACACGTATTTAAGCCTTGGCTTTTTTTCATCTTTCTCCATTTTTGCTCTATGGTTGACTTCATTTAGGGGTGTGGATTTCCACATCACTGTGACAGAGGAATTTAGATGAAGTTCTTTGTTTCTTTTTTGCTCTCATGTTAAGTGGAAGGATAAAAGTCTGAAAATGCGAAAATAGCATCACTGTTCATATCTTAAATGAGTAGAAAATAGGATCTAGAAGGAGATTGTGATTTAGAAGGTCTTTAGGCCAAAGGATTCAAAAGTAATTTATGAAACCCAGTTACTTGATACTCTTTGGGGGATAATCACATAAGCATGTCTTGATTATATGATACTTTTTAAAACTGTTTACATCCTATAAAATTTATCTATAGTCAGTGATTTTTATGTCATAACTGAGTTATGCAAGCCATCACTGCAGGCCAATTCTAGAATATTTCCATCATCTTGGTCAAATCCCTGATACCTTTCCACACTTGCTTCCTATAATCACTTACAGCCCTAGGCGACCACTAATCTACTCTTACGTCCTTTACAGATTTGCCTTTTGTGATTTTTTTTTTGTTATAAGTAATCTTTTTGGTCTTGTTCATTCCTTTTATTTGCTGACTGGTATTCCAGTGTATGATTTCGGTGTTTTTTCATGTAGAGTATTTTTAAGTAATTTATGTGTTACAGTGTCATACATTGGTCTCCACACCAAAGACCATTTACAGACTTTGAGCTAAGATAGAAATAACAGGAGCCCAGGGAAGGAACATGTTTGTGTTGAACCCTTTGGCCGGAATCTACCATTGTTTCAGGTGGTATAATTGTCTTTTGTAAGAGAGACACTCCTGGTGGTTTCTGGGTTCAATGAATTAACACCTGTAACCTTGTTCCTTTTTGGTGTTAGAATCCAGAATCAGGAGTCAAATGTTTAATGCTACAGTCAAGATGCTGTCTGGGATGCCTATATCCCGTATTCAGGGGCCTGGGTTTAAGTCCCGGCCCAGCCCTGGATCCCTGCTCCCAGCAAATGCAGACCCTGGGGGGCGGCAGGTCACGGTTTAACTGGTGTTGACCCTGCTGTCCGTGTGAGAGACCTAGGCTGCATTCCCAGTTCCCAACTTGGGCTTGACCCAGCTCCAACTGCTGTGAGCATTCGGGTAGTGGACCTGCAAGTGAGAGGTCTCTGCCTCCTAGATAAATAAATAAAAATTTATGTCTCTTAAGTAAAAATTAAGGCTATAAAGGTATCTTCCGTGGAGGGTTAAAGAAAAAAAAAACTAGAATCTTTAATCACAGACACATATAGATAATTTGATGAATGTCTGCACTGTGAATAAATGTTTGAAAAATGAGCTATGTGATATTTCTGTTAGATATATAAATAAAAGCCGTATTCATATATCTTTATGTACATTACTAGGTAGTTTACATATAAATAAGGGATATAAATTGTATACACTCACAATTTTTATAACCAACTCACTGTTTCCAGGCTTTCTTCTCCCCTCCATGTAGAGAATACCTCAGTGCTGAGTGCCTGGTTGTCTATAAGTAGGGGGTTCTGGTGGAATTGGAGGAGACTACTGTTCTTCCCAAGTCAGTGTGTAGCATTTGCTGGGCGTGTGTACTGCACTGGAGTTTCAAGGCAACAGCAAGAGCCAGGGTCCTCTGTACTTTTCTTTTCTGAGGTTTTGAAAGTGAGATTAAGGAACTAGCCCAAGAACTTTCTGTCATCAGTTTTATGCCAGAGTTTATTTTCTCTCTGAAAGCTTGGCCATAAGTTGATGTTTCTTTTTATTTGCCTCATGATTTCATGGCTTATCTTTTTTGTTTTTATTTTTAAAGATTTATTTATTTATTTGTTTGAAAGTTATGGGAGTTACAGAGAGTGACACAGAGACAGAGGTGTTGCATCCGCTGGTTCACTCCTCAGATGGCCTCAAATAGCCCTAGTAGCCAAAGCCGGGCCAAGGCGAAGCCAGGAGTCAGGAGCTTCTTCTGGGTCTCCTGTATGGATGACAGCAGCGTCTTCTACTTCTCTTTCCAGGCCATTAGCAGGAAACTGGATCAGAAGTGAGGCAGCCAGCACCAAACTGGCTCCCATACGGGAGTCCAGCATTACAGGCTGTGGCTTTATCTGCTCTAACACAATGCCAGATTCTCATGGGGTGTCTCAAAACTGATACATTTTTCTTAGATGATTTATAATACTGGGAGGTCAGGAGAACTTAACGGAGATTTATGAGTGAGTAATCTTGAGGGTCATCAGTTAAATTCAATGTCCTTTATCTTTCTTGCCTCCACAGTTGAGGCACATATCAAATATCTATTATTTGTTATTCTGTGAAAAACAGTAAGTGGTGACCATTCTTTACTAATGTATTATTATTTTTAAACATTGTAGTTATAAAGGTTGAAGCTTGCTACGAGGGAAGGAAATGTTAAAAATGAGCTTTAAATGCCAGTTGAATAAATTGATGGTTCCAGTGAAAGAATAAAAATCTGCTACTTAAAGAATTTAATATCTTTAAGTGACTTAAACTACTTTTCAATTCCTAGCATGTATAGAAAATATGACTCAACTAGAATAAAGACTGAAGAAGAAGTATTTTCGAGTAAAAGGTGCTTAGAGTGGTTCTATGAATATGCAGGTAGGTAATCATTGACTTTATCTATGATCCTTAACAGAGTGTCATCAGAGAGGTGATTAAGGAGTTAAAGGTGTACTTTTCAAATGTGGTGTATGTACATGCGTGTGTGTGTGTCCTTGCTTGGGGGAGAGGGAATGGGAGGGAGGAAGGGACATAGCTGAAACAAATCACTAAATGTCCTATTTATAGTCAGCAGCTAAGCCAAAGAATTTAGAACACTAGAAGAGAACTGAACAGATGAAATGTACTTGGGAGAAATACTTTGGATTGCTAGGAAACCTGTTTAGAATACCGGTAATGGGTCATTATTTAGTTTAAGTACCAAAGTTAAAATAAGCTTTGCTGCTTTGAACCGTCGTGTACTGCTGTGAAATTTCTTTATACTGAGTGTCTCTATTTTGAAAGATTGTTTGGCAGAGAATGTTTGTTTTGTCATTTCAAATGTCTTAAATTCAGTCTCATTTTTATAATTTGCCAATTAGATAACATAATAACAACAATCTAGAATTTGTTTTTGTGACTGCGTGTGGTGTAGCCAAAAAGAAAAAAAAAATCAGAAATGTTTGCTTTTGAAGGCTTTCTTACCCTTCTTGTTTTGCTCATCGTAATTCAGGTCCTTTGAAAACCTGTCACCTTGACTCTTCCAACCGCCTTTGCTCCAATTTTTGTGTTATCAGTTTGTGCTTCAGACCAGGTTTCCAAAGCAAAGAAGTAAACTACACAGATAGTGCATATCATTCCCTAAGAATTCCTTCATTCCCTACTTAAACATCCCTGCTACTTGCAGGGTGAGTGACAGCTAACTTGCTCTCCACTTGTCAGGCCCATATTTCTTCACTTTCCATCTGCCAAGTTTATAAGCTCCATGTTTAGTTTAATAATCTTTTTTGTTCTCCTGCGGGACATTTTGATTCCCATTTATTGTGAATCAGCATAAGGATTTCCTGCTGTGGTCTGAAAAGTCACTTTTCATCCCCTTCCCTTCTGCCCATTCCCTGCTCCCAGGGCAACACCTGCCCCTTTGGCCACAGAAATTGGCCTTGGATCTGGCAGGTAATCCAGGCCATACTGCTCACAGTTTCTGGGAATTTCAAGATTGAAGCTAGAAGAAGAGTGCCATTCTGCCGTGGAGGTGCTCCTGGAAGGATGTAGTCCTGAACCTTTACTATTGCTTTGGATTTTTGTAAACCACTCTGTAAACCACTCCAATTTATTTATAGTGAATTCTCTTTCATTACTTTATTTGGTTCTCAGGGCATGGACAGTTGTGTGGACACACAGCATTAGACTCTGTTTTTCTGTTTACTTTATTGGAACATGAATCTCTTGCTGGTATTTTGTCATCTTAGTGAAAGTGGTTGACATTGCCAAAGAGTGTTGGGTATTGAATGTTGAAGCGTTTTCTCATATTTCTACTACTTATGGAAATAATTTGTTTTCCTTTAGTGATTCACATTTAGTGATATGAAGTTATGTTGCACAAAAGAAATTTTAAAAGAAAAACCCATTAGTTCAGGTGCTTTTGGTATATTCTTTTGTCTTCTTTTATAAGCATAAAACTTCGTTTCCATAAAAATAAATAGATAAATAAAAGAGCAAGGCCAAAGAAGGCCTTCTTGTTTTCCTTTCTCTGGCTTCCAAAAGGTGGTATTTTTGGAGTAAAGAGTAAGTCACATCATTTGGGTTCCCAGTGATTCCTGCTGGGGATTACTAGTAGTTCGTCCCTGTGGAAAATAGGTATGCATGTGGTTTTCCCTAGTCTCACCCTTCCCACTTTCCAATTTGGTTGCTTTTCTTGTGTCTTATTCATGAGAAAATGGCTTGGATCAGGAGTAACTGAAGGTATGGTTGGTACCTGCCTTTTAAGTACCAGAAACCTCATGAACTGAAACTGTAGGTCAGAAATCTCCAGGGAAGTGATTTTGGAGAAGAACCAGGGAGGTGCTGTGGGATGAATCCGTGGGAGCAGGCTGAGAGGCTGCAGGTGCTCTGGGTCCCAGAATGAGGGGCCTGAGCACCCGGACTGTGCTCATTTTCCCCAGGAGAGAGCTTACTGATTTGCGCAGCAGATAAACTCTCAGCCTGTTCATCTGGAGTGAGTTGGCGGCACTGTTAGGGCCCCGTGTGCAGCTGTTTGACGTGGATGGCCCTTTGTAGGGTTCTCAGCTCTACTTCTCACCCTGCCTACCTTCTGCTTGCCATAACTCCTGTGGCCCACCTTCTCTCAGCTTCTATTCTGGCTTGTTAACTCTTGACATCCATTGTACATCCAGCTCACAGCTTGTTATTTTCTTTTCTAAGATTTTAAAATTTTTATTGGAAAATCAGAGTTACAGAGAGGAAATACAGAGAAAAAGATCTTCCTTCAGATGGTTCATTCCCCAAGTGGCCACAATGGCCAGAGCTGAGTTGATCCAAAGCCAGGAACTGGGAGCTTCTTCCAGGTCTCCCTCTTGGGTACAGGATCCCAAGGCTTTGGGCCATCCTCTGCCACTTTCCCAGGCCACAAGCACGGAGTTTAAAGGGAAGTGGAGCAGCTGGGATGTGAACTGGAGCCGATAAGGGATCCTGGTGTGTACAAGGCTAGGATTTTAGCCACTAGACTACTGTGCTGGGCCCAGCTTCTCATCTTTTTGAAAAAACAGTTCAGATTTCCACCCCTCACCCCACAGCTAGAAGCTCTTCCTCTTGTTCTCTGTGGCTATTGGTTTATACTCTTGTATTTCAGTGGTTTGTGACTTTAGAGCTGGCTAGGACTTGAAGGTAGTGTGTGCTGTTTAGACCATTTTGTCTAAAACTGAAATCCCAATTCTTTTCACTTGAATTAGTAAAGCTAGTTTTATGTAAATCACTTATCAGAAAACTTCTGTTTCTGAAATATATCTAATACTATGCAATAATTAAATCAAATGAAGGTAGTGAAAAAAATTGTGGAAAATGTATATCAAATGGGAACTATGCATGGACTTCAAAAGATTTTTCACCAAAAAATATTTAAAATTCCATTTTCATGAACTGTTTGAAGTTCCCATGTACACAATAGTTGCCAACATTGATTTTTCAAAATTATACCAAAGCTCATATTCATGAGTCATGATGAGTCTCAAAGTGCTGACTGTGGTTTCTTTTATATTAAATTTTGTGAAAGACTTGTTATTTGGTTTAGCAGAATGAGACTGGAGATCAGAATTAGGTGCTAATAGTCACGAACGATACAGAAAGTGCTGAAGTGGTCTGACCGTGAAGGAGGAGCTGTTCAGAGCTACAGAGGAGATGCTTGAAGCCACATTGGCCTCAGCTGTACGTGAGGTAGAGAAATTTAAACATGAGGAACTTGGTCATATCAAGAGAAGATATATAATTAGCTCACGATGCCTGGTTCAGATAGCAGGGTAAGTGGGAGGACCAACTTTTTTTCCCCTTAGATTTTCATTGGTATATCTGGTTTTCAAAATGTATCATCCATATCCGGTCAGCCAGGGCATTCCATAGCTTATTGTTTTTGACAGAATTTTGTTTTAACAATCTCTCTGTCCTGCTTCTAAACCAGTTTTGTATTAGCCAGAGCAATCTCATATCTTGCTTGTCAAAGACTGTCTTATCCTACTCATGCATAAATTGATAAATTTTGGGTAAAACATAAGCAAAATTCCAGTGCACAGTGTGATGACCATGAGATTTATATGAGGGAAAAAAAGTATTTCAATATGTATTTGACCTTACATAGCAGAAAGGTTTGAAAGGAAGAATGCTGAGCTGATAAAGGGAGGAAGGGGCTAACTTTACAATAACAACTACTTATTTTATCATCTTTATACTCTATTAGGGCATTTTAACCACATGAATGTATTAAGGTATAGTGTGCATAATAAATATGTGAGTGCATTCTCAGACTCAAAACTGGCAATGAATCAAATGGCAGACTGCTAAGTGTATTCCCATTTAAGTCAGGAATGGGTTACTTGCCCTCACTCTTCTCATTGCTCTTTGCTATTGTTTCAGATGCTACTAACTAGCAGCACTGTTTGACAAGAGAAAGAATTAGGAGGCATACAGATTGGAGAAGAAGAGGCAAAAATCTAATTGAATGTCTAGAAGGCTAGAGAATTTCCTGGAGAAATGTAGACCTATTAGATATAAATAGACAAATGGATGGATTGGTAGGTAGGTAGATAGATGCCATGTGCATAGCTTAGAGACAAATACACATACACATATAATCCTTCCATGCAGAATGCTCTAGATGACTGATTCTTGTCTCTGAGAAGGGAGGAGGAAGAAGGGAAACTTTTTAAAAAAAATTTTTATTTCCACCCCCAAAAGCAATTTTGTATCATGTTTGTGAGTTAATGTACGAAATCCCTATGTTAAATGAACTGTTATTAATTCTTCCCCAGTAATTGAGAAAATTAAGAAAACAGGAAAAAAATATAAGAATTGCAGGGAAAGGAAATAAATGTGAGTATATGAAATAAAACATTTTATATCAGAATAGCAAATCTGTGATTAAAAGGAAAATGATGACATGGAAGGAAGGACTTGCTTGTGTCAGGATATGAATTAGTGCTTGGGTTTGAACTTTGGTTGGGGGAGGAATGGGTTTGAAGCAAAGAAGTGACAGAACTTCATAATAAGCTCTGTTGGTGAGAATCATTAAAGGGATTGACCTTTGTTGAGGAGAGTCACTACTGTATTTGCAGTCCAACTATCATATTGTTGAGATTACTTCTGTGCTTTGTCTACCTTCATGGAGGGCAAGGGCCATGTTTTATACTTTGCATCTGAAGCAGCTATGCAGTGTATAGCTCCCCGAAGTGTCTAGTAAATGGCATCTGAACCAGTGATGGATTCTGCCAGACTTGGTGACTTCCTGGATCTGGAAGCCATGGGAGGATTTAGAGTGGTTGCTATATTCCAGTACTTATTCATTTGTTCAATAAACTTTTATTGGTGGTATGCTGAGGTTGTAAGAAGAATAAAATAACTATTATGCTTCAGGTGCTCAGGGTGAAAGACAAGTGGGATGGGACTTTGAGTTTAACAGTGAGATAAAAATGTGAGAAAACCATTCCCAGTGTTGCTTGGAGCTGGTCCTCAGGACAGCCTGTGTGGTCTCAGTGATTGATACTGGATAAATTTACTGGGGGCCACTGGGACAGAGGAGGGGAGAAAGGGGGCTGAAAGGGAGATGGGCTGAACCACCAAGAGTAGGATGATGTTAGGTACATGTTAGGACACAGGGCAGAACAGAACTGCAAGTAAGCATATGTGCCTGGGACTTGATTTCTTATTTAGCAGTATTTGTTGATTGATTGCTAAGCTTACTTCCAAAGAAACTGGCAAATTTGTAAGTGGAAGGATATGAGACTGAAGGGGAAGGGAGACACTAGATCATAGGCACATTTGCTTTGCCAAAGACTTGAAATTTATCTTTAGGCATAGGGAGCCTTTGAGGGAATTCCAACCAACATGGGATTGTGTTTGCGAGAGACCTGCTACAGGCCATGTGCAGATGGGTGCTCATGGGGCTGTGGGAGCAGGCTGTTGCTTGAGGAGATTCCAGGGAGACTGCTCTGAGAGAATAAATCCTGAAACAGGGTGGTGCAGAAGAGCAATTAGGTAATGTTTAGAAGGTGAATTGGCAGTCCACATGATGATTGATTGTGCAGAGTGTGGGAAAAGGGAGGAGTAATACAAGAAGACTCCCAGGTTTCTATTTCTGTTGGCGCTAGGAGCTGAGACAGAATGCAGGAGGATAAGCAGTCTTGGCCTGGGGAGATGACTAGCTCAGTTTTTGTGCAGTGGTGCGTGAAAATGGGACATGCAGGAAGTGTGTGGCAGAGATGAGTTGAATGTAATTATGGTAGTTAAATGGAGGTGGACTACCAGATGGTGACATGGCAGACCATCCAGGAGTGAGGGGAAGGGAATGGCTGACAGAGATAGGGCAGTACGTGAAGCCCTTGGACAGGGTATATATAGAGCGGACTAGAGGAAATTTAAGGGTGGACCTCTATACATTTAATTTAATGAGTTGGGAGAAACAAAGGAACCAAAAAGAGGAGAAGAAAGAGTAGGAAAACTCAGTGAAAAGGGTGCTTCTGGATGCCAATTTTGTGAAGAAAGAATTTCAAGATCCCAGTACTACAGAGGAAGCAAATAAAGGTTGACTGTGTCGATTAGGTTGGACAAATAGAGGATTGAGGTCATCTTGGCAAGAACACTTTCAATGAGAGAATAAAGCAGGAGAAGCCAAATTATGGTAGTTGCAGAATAAATGGTGGGCACAGTGGAGGTGGAACATATGGACAGTTCTTTCAGGAAGTAGCAGCTCAAGAATGGAGAAAGAATGAGCATGTACAAGGGAAGTGATTCTGTTAGTTTTCAACTGGTTGTGTAGAAAATTTTGTGTGGTTCTTTACTATCACCAAAAATTATGATGTGCATGAAAATTATTCTGAAAATTAAAGTAGAACCTTAAGTTCATTAAAGAGCAGGAATTAAACTTGGGTTGTCTTATCTTTAGAGACAGTGATATGTACCTTATTGCAAAGATTGAAGAATGTGATGATAATTTAAAGGATGTTATAGGGAGCAATTTTACTTCAGAAAAGTAATTTGAAAAATTCTGAAAATATAAAATATCTTAATTTATACTTGATTTCCTTATTCTAAAAAGAGGATCTTGAAATCTTAATGACAGGATTATACTACTACAGCAGTAATTATGTACATGGTCAAGCTCAGTTTATATAAGATTGTATTTGATTGCAGGTACTGATGATGTTGTAGGTCCTGAAGGCATGGAGAAATTTTGTGAAGACATTGGAGTTGAGCCAGAGAATGTAAGTCTGAGTCAAGTGAATCATTGTGTTTATCACTTAATTCTGTTTTTTTTAAGGTTTATTTATTTTTATTGTAAAGTCAGATATAGGGAGAAGAGACACAGAGGAAGATCTTCAGTCTGATGATTCACTCCCCAAGTGACCGCAATGGCCGGAACTAAGCTGCTCCAAAGTTAGGAGCCTTCTTCTGGATCTCCCACGCGGGTGCAGGGTCCCAAGGCTTTGGGCTGTCCTCTACTGCTTTCCCAGGCCATAAGCAGGGAGCTGGATGGGAAGTGGGGCTGTCAGGATTAAAATCAGGGTCTGTATGGAATCCCCAGTGCTTGCAAGGCGAGGACTTTTACCTCCAGGCCACTGCGCCGGGCCCCTCACTTAAGTATTGTCGCTTAACCAAAAACAGTCTTAAAGAAGTAATGGTATGCTAGGTTTTGCAGATATAATGTAAGAAATAAGTTCCAATTTTAGTTTGATTCATAAATAAATTTTTTCATATAAGTGCTATGGTATAATTATAACTATCCCCCCATCCCATTGAATTTCTTATCTTTAAGAGGTACAGAAATTAATTAGACTTAACTGGATGTTTAAAAAGTGGTGTGGGCCTGTGTCCTAACAGTGACTGGTCAGCTAGAGGACTCAGTCACTGTGTGCTGTGCCCTTTGTCTCCGTCAGTAGTTGACATAGCCTGATCTATAATGAGTGCAAGACCTTGAATAATTGTTTAGAGTAGGTTGTAATTATGATTTCTTCACAGATCTTTCACTTCTCATTGAGTGTAACCCAAAAAGTAATTGCTTTTTAGGTGTATTAACCTAAGTCTGAGTATTTCCTTTAAGAATTTCAAGCCATCTTATATGTTGAATTGGTTTTGCTTAATTCTTAGCCCTGTGTTGTTACTGAATATGCAGTTTTTCCTATTCCCTCATCATCTCTTACACTAAAGGAAGGATTATGCAGTTTCGTTTCTGCATGTGTCCTGGCTCAGTAATTCGGGTTTAGTATTGCATTGTCCTCCAGTTTAACAAATGTTCCCTGGATCCTAAATAAATTTACTAAATAATTTACTAATATCACCCCTGCATTCAGACTGTGAAGCATCTAGTGCCCATGCTTGTAAGTCATGCTCTTAGAGAAAGCTGGGAGTTAAGGCTTCACACTGTTAAGCTTTGTACTTTGATCATTTCTGGGTCTCATTCATCCACCACCCTGTTTCACCCCCAACAGCACTTCAAGCCTTTGGGATGGCTTTCTGTCACTGCATTTTGTTGTTGTTGTTTTTTGACTGTTTCTTAATTTAAGTGTATTCCAGTTCAGATATCTTGGTAAATTATTTTAGTTGGTGTAAAAGGTGGGGATAACTGGGTCAATAGTGTTTCACTTGACCAAATCTGGAGGCCTCAGGAAAGACTCTTCTGCTGGGAGCCAGGCCCAGCTTGGCAGAGTATTTGCTGAAGATCATAATCAGGGCATGAGAGGAGATGTCCCCTTGTGGACGGTTGTCAGCTGTGAGCTCCAGCACCCAAATCCGGTCCAGGGGTAAGCTGAACTGAGCCGGGTGTTGATTCTCTGGGCAGAAACCACTCTGGTGGTGCCAGTGGCAATTCTCTGGAAAAAAAAAAAAAGGGAGGCCTTGCTTTTTAATGTTCCTCATCCCAAGGAGATGACTTATTTTCACCCTGCTGTGATGGCTTTGAGTCCTTTAGCAAGAGAAATCATTTTGAGGTGGTGAAGTATATTCGAGACCGAAAGGCCAAATTCAGAGTGTTCTTCCAAGTATTCAGTCCTGCTCTTCTGTTCTCAGATGCCATCAGTGACTGAGATGTTTTATATCCCAGTCACTAAGAAAGGAAAAGTGTTGCTAAGAGAACTCTGCCATGCTCTTGGTTGTGTGACTGCAGTCCTGTGTTAGAGGTTCTAGCATTTGAAAAACAAGCTGTGAAATGCGGCATTGCTGAACTGGCACTTGCAAAGTATTTAAAACCTTCACCTCATCTGATATTTATAGCTTATGAAATCTGAGCAGGCTTGTAAAATTCAATACTACTTTGATTTACCCAGATAAGGGCAAAATCCTGCATTTCAGTAGTTACTTTCCTTATTAGTTAACTTAAGACAGGGTTTTATGCATAAATTATTTCCTATTGTGACGGGCTGACTGTAGCCTCAGCTGAGGAGCTATTTCATGCGTACTTGTGTGTGCTCCTGTGCCCCTGCTGTGGTTCTTACTGCCTTTCTCTGTAGTGTTCATGCATATTTTTAAATCTTTCCGATAGAAAGCTTAAGGAAGGAGCAGTTTGGGAACATGTGTAATTTGCATTAGGAAATGTGGGTTAGTTCACCTAGGCAAATGGGTACATAGGAGTCAGTTCCAAGAAACCCGAGGGGAGGAGTTTATATGTGGCTAATTTGAAGTGTTGGTAGTTACTTCTTTTTTGGGGGGGGAATGCTTATAGCCTGTTGCTCTCTAAATGATAACCTACTAAACTTTAAAAAACTGATTTAACAATCACCACTTAATAATCTTTTAATCTGATAAATCTATTGAGTTGAAAAAAACGATAAATACAAATTTATTTGATGAAGGGGATCTAGAATTTTTTATTTATTTTAAAATATTTATTTATTTGAAAAAGAGTTACACAGAGAGAAAAGGAGTGTGAGAGAGATCTTCCATCTGCTGATTCATTCCTTAAATGGCCACAATGGCCAGTGCTGGGCAGGGTCAAAGCTAACAGCTTCATCTGGGTCTCCATGTGCATGACAGGAGCCCAAACACCCAGGTTATCTGCTTTTCCCAGGCCATAAGCAGGGAACCAGATCAGAAGTGAAATAGCCTGAAGATGAATTGATATCATTTTAATGTGAATAACTGTCTATAGATTGCCAAACCCAACGTGGCAAGGTGGTCTTAGGAAGTTTCTATCCTTCTCATAGGTTGTTTTAGGACTAATTCATTCTTTTTCAGTTATCCCTCAGCTTTTTTGGATCTCTGAGGTAACCAGGGGGAAGGCTTCCTTTTCTTTTCATACGATGGCTTCAACCTGTCCCTTGCAGGACTTCGGGTGCCTTGAAGCTGGAGCACCATCACACCTTGGGTATTTATGATGACTTGATGACTTGCTGCAGGCAGTTCTCTGCGATATTCTGTCCCTAAATTAGTTCTGTGAAAACAGTGATAGAGCAGAGGCATGAACCAGAGTTGTCATAGCTCCTGATAACTGTGGGGAGAATGAAGCTGAGGACCTGACCCCCCCCCGAGGAGTAGTTGGGCCGCACTGTGTCCTCAGCTCCTTGCAGACAAAGTGCTGTTGACGCGCACTGTTGGGTTATTTCACAGTGATTTCCCTCAGGAAATAATCATCCCCTCAGGGGTTCACAGTGATCTGTGTGTGCTGTAACTCCTCTGTATATTTCCCATCATCCAGCGTGTTTGTTAACATTCTGCTCTGTACTTTGCTGTTTCACTTAATAAATCTTGAAGATCATTCCAGATCTGCCCACTTCATTTGTCTTAATGGTACTGTAATATTCCTGTGTGTGGAGTGTGTTCAGCAAAAAGGTGTTTAAGCAGACTAATGAGCATTGAGTGAGTTTCTTTTTTGTATCTGCATATTGTATTTTAGTAAGTAGTTGAATATACATATATAAGCATATCTAAGATAACTTTCTGGGAGTGGAATTGCAGTCAGTACCTGCTTTTGATCTTAAGATACTGCGCAGGTGCCCTCTGGAGAGGTTAACTGCTTTACACCTTCTTCACCGTGTGTTGTCAGGATGTCCATTTCTCCAAGCCCTCAGTAGCAGATTCCATCATCAAACATTTTAGGCATTTGCCAAACTAAAACCCATTTTGAAGTTACTCTATGTTTTTGTGACTCAACAGTTGTGAACAGAACCATTGGTGCAGTGTTAATACATTTCATTGCTGAGATTTTTTTTTTCTTTCTTTTTTTTTACATAGGTGGTTATGCTTGTCCTAGCTTGGAAATTGGATGCACAGAACATGGGTTATTTTACTCTACAGGAATGGTTGAAAGGAATGACTTCTCTACAGTAAGTCCTAAGGCTGTAGCAGTAGGATTCTTACCCTCCCTATGCGGATCCCCCCTTCCTGGGACCTCACAATGGTTTTGACCGAGTGGAAGGAAGACGGGTGGTCTGGACAGACGTCCTATGACTAAAGATGTAAAGACCAGGACCCCCTTTGAGGACATAATATTATGGGTGAATTTTAATAATTTAGGTATAATAGATACTGTGTGTCATGTATGTGTGTCTACATGATAAGCCTTCAAAACTGATATGTATTTTACACTTAGGATCCACTCAGTTTGTATGAGTTGTGTTTCAAGTGCTCAGCGGTGAATTGTGCCTCATGCTTACCGTATTGATCAGTGCACATCTATTGCCTAAAACCCATGTCTTCTGCTTTACAGCTAGTGAGAAAAATTTGAGTTAAGTGTAACCTTTAAATGTAAGCACTTGATATCTTCTCTTTTATTTATATATATATATATATATGTATATTCTGATTTTAGCTTTGGACCAACTTAGAACTGCATGACAATAATGATGATGATGATGATAAAGTCTTTGATACCTCATTCAGAATAAGAAAAAAATCAAGTTTTATGTGTTTACCGTGTGCTTGTGTGTATGTGTGTGCACTTGTGGGGAACTGAACATGGCAAGTGATAGTGCAGGTAATTCTTTGTGTTGAGGCTCTAGTCTGAAGTGCTTGGGACTGACTTGCGTTTTTCTTTTCATTTGAACTATGAGTAATCCAGCTTATTTTTTGCTGGATTAGTTGGGGTTGAAATGTTTCATTTACATGAAATTTGTCAGCTTGCTTGATGTTTATCCATTTGTCGTGGTTAATAATGCTTTGTTTGCATTGGACCTTAGTGGTTTGTTCATGTTTGGGTCTCCTGGCTATCTGGCAGCAGGATGGTGGAGGAGTTATTCTGAACATTGGAGAAGCGAGGGAGCTGAGGCCTAGAGGGAATGGATTACACATGACAGTAATGGAGGTAGGAAGAAAATCTGTGACTGAGTCCTCACGAAAATGAGTTTGAAGGAAAAAAAAAAAAAAAAAGCCATCCTTTTATAACTTCACTTCCTGATCAGCATGCTCTAGAATTTAGGGTTAAGTCATTTGCCATGTTGGAAAACATATCCTTAACAGTCTTTAGCCTACTGACTGATTATTTTCCCCACTGCTTTTCTTTTACAAGGCGCAAGCAAGCTCCCATGGGCTTCCTTAAGAAGTCTTCTAATCCACATGTGAAGGCTCCTTCCTCATGACCTGAATCACCTTGTGACGGTCCCACCTTTGAATGCCGCCACCTTCAGGATTGGGGTTTCAACTTAAGAGTTTTGAGAAAGCACAGTCGTTCAGACAAAAGTAGTATATGTGGTTAAAATTTAGAGTTATAAGTTGCTATGTGCATTTTGAAACCGTTTTGGGGGCTTGGTTCCCTCACTGCCTAGGTGGTTCGGGCTAGTCTCTCCAAGCCAGGATAGTTGTGTGTTGATAATGAGTGGCTTACAGCTGGCCAGCTACATATCTGTCTTCTTGATGCTATCTGGAGGAATTGGGTGCCTGACTTTCCCGGGACTTGCCAATTGGAAACCAAGCACTGATGCGTGCGAGGGCTGGATACAGACAGCGCTGCTGTGACTCCCCAAGTCATTTGCCATTAGAAGACACAGCTCTGGCTTGGACTGCTGTTTTATTTATTACCTTGTTCTAATGTGTGGGTTTAGGATTACTTCTGATATGTTTAATAGTGGGAGTGTTTAAACCTGGCCAAGTGAGTTAGAATTGTGTCTAATTTTGTAGCTTCTGGGAGTCTGTTATGCACAGTACAGAGAATGCACGGGTTGAAGATAGAGCAGCTTTTAAAAAATGTGTTGTTTAACGCTCCTAAGCCTGTGTCTTCACAGCCCTGTCCCTCTCCCAGAGGGCCTGGTTGAATGGCCACTAGAGGGCAACCTGTGGCTCCACTCTTAGCAGTGGCTCTAATCTATGTCACATGCATCCTTCATGCATATGTGAAGTGAGAATTTTTTGTTTTGTGGGTTTAAAACATTCCGTGCACTGTTTCCTGTCTGTCGGATGACTTCTCTGTGTAGCTTTCAACCACAGGGACATCTTTGTGCCAGGGTGGCTGGGCTCAGTCCCAGGTGTGCTATAGAACTTGACATTTCACTTTATAGCTCTGTCCCCAGATTCAGAGTTACTTTATTGTGCTGTAGCTGTGCTGTAGTTATCACAGTGAGAGATGCCCTGCTCCTGAATCTGTTAAAACCACTGCTGTTTTTCCTCTCATTGGGTAGGACTTATCTGAAATCTGGTCTGTTTCCTATAGCTTTGGTCCATGACCTTACTTTCCAGTGAAGAGTAGGGACCTAAACCTTGCATGTTTTTGAGATAGCTGATTTCTCTCTTACATCAAATGATAGATAGATCAATCGATTGATCGATAGGTAGCTAGATCGATTTCCCACTTATATCAAACAATAAATAGGGAAGAATCCCCTCAGTATAGCTCACAACTGTCCCTTAAGGGCTGACTTCCCTCTCATGTTTCTCAATCCATCCTCTTCAGTCATAGGAGTTTTCTTTAGTTCTCTAAATTTACCTGTGCCCTTTTGCACTGGGTCTTTGTGCTTGCTTTTCCTACCCACCTTGCCAAGAACTTCTGCTTCCTAGTTAGCAGATTAAATATTTAATGTTTGTCTTTTAGATCGATCATGGGGTCTTATATGTATTAGCTACAAAGAGTTTTTAATCAATGTTTTTGCTAAAGATAGATCAGGTACTCTTATAAGCTGTATTTTAGTTGTATAATATACAGAACATTTCTGTGGATGATAATTGCTGGATGAATTAGCACTACTTAGTAGTAGGTGAAGCATCATAAGAAACACAAGGGAGCATCCAACATTGAAAAGGTTTACTAATGCTGGTAAAACCAGTGACTGTTAATTCTCAGTCCTCAATCTTATGGGCTAGAGATTGCAAACAAAATTAACTTATAAAACAATCAATTAGTCTACGTCCCTATGAAAAGTAGAGACTGTTGCTTAGTGGTAAAAATAGGTTATCACCATCAGCGGTCCCTGAGAAATAGCTGTTGCAAGTCTAGAGCAAGCAAAGAACAAGGTGAGCTGGAACATATTGTGCCAGAAAGCAAGGAAGTGCTCTGAGACTGGTGGGGACATGTTGGAAAGACTCAAGTCAGCTTTAAAGCTCCCCTGCCAGAATTGGGGCAGCTTGTTATCAAAAAGAAGAAAGATAATAACAGATTATAACACATTAAATTAAAAGCCAAAAATCTCTAGTCCCGGAAATAGGAAAGGTAGTATGTATAAGAATTGCTGTGACTGCAGATAGGATAATAATAGTATTAGAAAAATTTAATGTTCTGCCTCTTCAGATATACCTGATTCAATAGATGCTTAACTTACTGTGTTATAAATTGGGGATGTCTCCCTTGTGGGATTTTTGAAAGTCATTCCAACAAGGCCACATAAATTATACTCAGAAAGGCATGTGGAATTGAAGACTTCTTGTACTCCCAGATGCTGGCAAGGGTGTGCCACACAGGGGCCAAATGGAAACAGCTCCCAGGGAGGGACTCCTCCAAGAAGGTAAGGAGCTGAGAGTGCAGTGAGGACCTGTGGGCAGATGTTTTATTGAGGGCTAGCAGGAGTACACCAGCTCAAGATCCAAGGGGATGGAGTTGAGTATCTCTGGGTCATAATAATGGGAGAGCTGAAAGCAGCCTTGCCAGCCTACTGTACCTGCTGCTCTAGGCAGCATGGTCACCACTTGTTGGTCGGCATGTCAAAGCATCAATAAATGAGAAAGTTTGTAAAAATGTGAAATGTGTATTGAATGAAAGCTGGAGGAGTAGAGTATTCACAGTCTGAAGGTATCATCGCACAGATTACTTACTGTCTCAGAAGGAAGGAAAGTAGCTGTCAGTGGTGAATCTGGTAGACAATGCCTTAACCATGTGAGTCAATTTAATAGAGCAGGTTGGTGTGCTGGGCCTGCCACTGAGTGCCATGGGAGGGACACAGCATCACATGTAGTTTTCCTGTCAGAAATGTTTAAGTACAACCCTGGGGGAATTATCTGACAGTTGCCTTTCTACAAGCAGAATTGGTCTAGTTCTTTAGAAAATGACATTGTCAAGACAGGTAGAAAAAGTAGAGCTCTCTTCTAGAGCCTAAGGAGGATCAACAACTAAAAGCAGTGCATGATCTTTGATTGGATCTAAGATTGAAAACAGCAGGTGTTTAGGAGAGTTGAACAGTTGAGGAATGCGCCTGTGGAGTGTGTATTAGCTGTTGTAGTCTTCAGTGTGGGAATGTTAGCAGTGATACAGTATGAAGAGTGCTGGTGATACTGATGTGGGTGGGAATGAAGTGACATTGTGGTTGCAGCTTTCAGGTGATGTGAAAAGGCATGACTGTGAGTGCGAGTGCACACCTGTGAGAAAATACTGCAGGAGCGAGGGGGGAGCATGCAGATGCTTGTTACTCTGTATGTTTGAAATTGTTTTAAAATATAGGAAAAAGAGGTTCTCATGGACGTGTTCCTACTTCAGGCCATTCTCCTCTCCTTGGTGGTGTGTTCTGCAGCACCAAGATGGAAGAGAATCTCAAAACCACAGGTTTTAATTTGCCTTTATTTTATCTTTTTAGATGTGACACAACAGAAAAACTCAGAAACACTTTGGATTACTTAAGGTCGTTACTAAACGATTCTACAAACTTTAAACTTATCTACAGATACGCTTTTGACTTTGCACGGGTAAGTTCTCTGGAGTCTCTCCAGGGACTTTCCTCCCTCCCCCAGCCCTTGCCTTTGGAGGTTGGTTTGGGCATGTCGCACTGTGCACAACTTCAATAAATTTCTCCCAGAATACTAGTTAGTACTTCATTCTACATGTATGCTTTTCAAACTAATCCTGATGCGGGGCAAAAAATTTTACTTGTTAGTGAAAAGCTGTAATGGCAGAGCTTAACTTGCTCTTGTGTCTGGCTTGGAATTAACTGAAACATGGGCATAGAATGGACACTGCTAGAAATACATCGCTGATTAGAAAAAACTCCTTGTTACAAACAGCAAATCTTCACCCTTCACTCATCAAGCTTACTAGAATAAGCTAATTGCACCTCGTCAAGTACTGTTAGTATACTTGAAAATCACACAAAAATTCAAACCTAAGTGAATTTTAGTAAACATTTCTGTAGTTAGTAAACATGTATTTCTAATCCTCAATTTGAAGAGTGGTTGTTATGTTTGTCACCTGTTAAGTCACATCTAGGTATGTAAGGATATTCTGTTGAGGTGAAGTAGGTTTTTTCATGTGAGTCTGTCTGGTCACCATAGGTAGTGAATGTTAAAACACCAGTTGGCATTGTATTTGTTCAGATGGCCACAGCCCGGGTAATTGTAGTATTTTCTAGGACAATGCTTTCTAATATGTCTGTGTTCTGTGGATTCCAAATGACTAATCTTTCTTCATTGTGCTTTTTAAAAATTTTAACTTTTTAAAGTAGAAAAGTCATTGATAAATTTTTTTTAAAACTTTTCTATTCTGTTTAGCTGTGCTAATTCAACACCAAGTTTCAGTGTTGAACTCGTACAGCTAGTTTCAGAATTCTGATGCATCTGCACAAACATTTGATTATTCTTCCTGCTAAGCTCATAAATGCATTTCTCTGTTTTCAAACCTTCTATTAAAATCAGGCCATGCATGAAAATTTGTTGATGCTAGAAAGAATAAGGCAAGATTCAGACTGCTTCACTACATGGCATCTGTGTAACTGTATGCGAAAGTTATTTACCAGCTGCCTTAGAATAGACAAATAGTGTCTCAGATGAAATTGTTTATTAAGTGAGGTTTATTTTTCCCTCCCAAAGTCAGCCATTTTTTTAATATTTATTTTTATTTGAAAGGCAGATTTACAGCAAGAAGAGACAGAAAGATCTTCCATCTGCTGGTTCACTCCACTAATGGCTACAATGGCTAGAGTTTAGCTGATCTGAAGCCAGGAAACAGGGATTTCATCTGAGTCTCCCACAAGGGTGGGTTCAGGGGCATGCCATCCTTTGCTGCTTTCCCAGGCCATTAAGCAGGGAGCTGCATCAGAAGTGGAACAGTTGGGACACAAACTGGTGCACATACGGGATTCTGGTTCCTGCAGGCAGAGGACCAGGATGCTATACAACCAGTTCCTCCACTGTTCTTATAGTAGGAGTGGGAATTCTTTCAGGCATCATCATACAACTTTTTCTGCCCCAGTCTTTGTTTGGGAGCCTCAGAATTCTCCTAGATATCCGCTGCTCTTTTCATCTGGGTTGTCTCCTCCTCCCTGGCTCCTGTCCCACTCTGGGTCTTAATTAGTGTGCTGTAGCTGTTCTGCATTTAATGTAATTATTGGGATGGTTGAGTTTTAACTCCCATCTTGCTGTTTTCCTCCTGTTTGTCCCATCTTGTTTTTTATTCTTTTGTTTGTGTCTTCTTTTGGATTTTTTCTTTGGTTAAAGGATTCCTCCACCTCCTGCCCCTTGCCTTATCAACTGTATCTCTTTTTTTTTTTTAGTAACTGCTCTAGGCTTTAAAGTATGTATCTTTATATGTTCAGTCTGTTCTTAAATAATATTATACCTCCTTTTGTGTAGTGGAAGAACCTTTATACCAGAATACTCTGGTTGTGCTCCCTATACTTTATGCTGTTCTTGTCTTATACTCTACTCAGTAGGATTCATCTCACAAGATGCTATGCACATTTTATGCCAAAAATAGGCAGAAATCTGTGGTGGCTGCTGATTCCTGTTGTTCTTTACTTGGGTGTAGATCCGGATTTCTATTTGGCATCATTTCCCTTTCTTTTTACTACTTTTCGTTAAGATGATGATGATGTGATTTGGTATAGTTTTCTTTTTGTTTATTCTAGTTGGGGTTTGTTGAGTTTTTTAATCTATGGGGTTTATGGTTTGTGTTAAGTTAGGAAATCTTTCAGCTTTTATTACTTCAGATTTTTAAGAAAGTTTTTTATTTATTCAAAATACAGAATGACAGTGAAGGAAAGATACAAGCAGAGAGAGATGGAGGGAGATATCTTCCATGAAGTGTGGCTATGTCTCTGCTTTCTGTTCCTGTGGAGGACACTTATGCCTTAATTTAACTGCTTAATGTTGCCTCCACATGCCATTAATACTATGTTCATTTTCTTCCTCTGTTTCAATTTAGGGGATTTTAATTTGTATGTTTCCAATATATTAATCTTTTCTTTTATTCATATTAACCTTTCCTGCTATAAATTTCAATCAGATATTTTAACCTATATATTTAGATACTGTGCTTTTCATCCCTGGAAATTTCATTTAGATCTTTTAATATATTTCATGTTTCTCCTCATGAGGTAATATTTCCTTCCACCCCCTTAAATATAGAGTATGTTTATAGGAAGTATTAGCAACCTTGTTTTCTGTCTCCATCATCTATGTCATTTCTGGGTCTCTTTGCTATTGGCTGATTATTCTCTTGATTATTGATCATGTTTAGTCTCAAAGTTCTAGTAAGGTTTTCTTGTTTTTTGAATGGAGTTGGCTAATGTAAATTTTATGTTGACTGTTGTTATTGTATTCCTTTAAATAGTATTGAATATTTTCCTCCCTGGTACATAGTTGAGGAGATCAGTTTAATCCTTGGAAGGCTGATCCTAAAAATGCTTTAACTAAAGGTGAGGTAGTACCTCTCTAAGCTACATACTTTGCAAGATTCTGCCCACTGCCTTATATTTTATGGAATTTTTGTGCTGGCTGGTGGCAGGACAAGCTGTTCCAAGCCCTGTGGAGGCCCTTGGTATTTCTACTGCCTTCTCATTTGCAGTGACTCTCCAGGCATGGTTTTATTCCTCTCACTGTGTGCAGATCAGAGGACAGCCAAAAACCCTAGGAGGCCATTTGGGAGTCTCTAGATCTCTCTGTGGCATTCCCACCTCGCTTGCATTTCCCTCCAGGAATAACGGTTACCTTTGTCTCCTTGAAATCCCAACTGTCTTCTCCAGCACTGCTGGGTGTGGTTTTGGTTTTCATTTCCTTTGCTGTGGCCTGGAAACCTGCACAGAGTAAGCTCATGTCATGTAGACCCTACCTTGGGTCTCCTCCTTTGTCTCAGGGCTCACAGTGTGGTGCTGCCCAGTTTCCAGTATGTGAAATCAGTCATTGCTTTAATTAATTAATTAATTAATGGAAAGGCAGAGTTACAGAGCCAGAAGAGAATCTTCCATCTGCTGACTGACTTCCCAAATGGTCTTAGTAGTTGGCATTGTGCTGGAATGAAGCTGCAACCCCGGAGCTTCCTGCAGGTCTCCCATATGTGTGCAGGGCCCTTGGATTGGGACAGCCTCCGCTGCTTTCCCAGGCCGTAAGCAGGGAGCTGGATCAGAAGTAGAACAACCTATATGAGACACTATTACTGCAGGCAGGGGCTAAGCTTGCTATTACCACTGTGCCAGCCCCTGAAATCCATCATTTCTTACCTTTTTCTGATTGTTCCTAAGTGAAAAGGGAAATCTGATTTATATTGGTCCATTTTAGCTGGAAGTAGAACTCAAATCACCTTTTCCGCCCCCACCCCAGCTTTATTATTTTTTTTCCTACTTAAAAAAAGACATCTATAGGTAGTAATTTATTAACAAATTAACACAACAGATGTCTTCAGAATCATTTTTAATATCCTAAGTATTATATTTTAGGATTCTAAATTACTTCTAATACCCTCTACATTTTAAATAACAGTGGTGTCATATATTAGGCAATTTCAATTATACTTTGTGAAAGCAGGAAAGAAACTACAGCCGAATACCAGAAAATGATGAAATGACAACTTTATTCCAGCTAGAAGCAATTGTTTAGGTTGTCTTATACTACCTAGGCAGGTGTTATATTACTGCTGGGAGAAAAACAACCAGTAGGTGGTGGACATTCTGGACCTCGTTAATGCCAAAGTTCTGTTAACAGGTGTGCCAGCATGGTTACCTATTCTATTTTTTTAGACATTTTTCTTTCTTCCTTTCTTTCTTTCTTTCTTTTTACTTTTTTCCTTTTAAGATAAGCGGGAAAGGCAGGGGACTCCAGGCTGGAACATGTCAGCTATCCTGGCCCCCAGGAGGGGGTGTTATATACTGCCTGGAGAAAGGGGTCTAGATGTATTGGAATAGGAGCAGCTAAGGGCATGTTTGACAGGGAAGGAATGACTTCTAGAGTCTTCCACGGACCAGGCCGCTGCCTAGTTTAAAGTGGGGGAAATTGGAGGGTATGTTCAGGTCAGGCAAGGTACCTGCCCTTTTGAGAGGCGTGGGCTGGGTAGCATCACCTGCCACTTTCTGGCACATGCAAAAGCTGGGGCTGAGGGGCATGTCTGGCTGGGCTAGGCCACAGTACCCACCCACAAGTGTCAGAGGAGGGGAGTGGGACACATCAGGCTGGGCCACAACAACCACCAGAGATCCAGGTCTGAGGGGCAAATTCTGTAGGGGACTTGTACAACTACAACACCCTCCAGTTTACATGGAGAGCTGGGCTGAGCCAGGCTGGACTGCAGAACTCACTTGACACTTAATAGGAGCTAGGGCTTGAAGGGAGCCAGAATGGGCCACACTGCAGTATCTGCCAGCACCTGCAAGGGCCAGAACTGAGAGTAGACCATGCCAACCAGGGCTGCAGCACTCACCGGACATATATGATATCTGGGACTGGGAGTGGGCCTCGTAGGGGAACTTGGGGAACTCTCCTGTTAGATTGTAGCTCCTGCTGGTGAGTACAAGAGCTGGAGCTGGGAACAGACCAGGCCAGGCAGGGCTGCAGCATCTGTCAGCAAACATGTAGGCCAGCCAGGTCTGGCAGCAGGTTGGGCTGAGCTAAGCGACAGCACCATGGGTGTGCATGAGAGCCAGATGTGATGCAAAACCAACTGGGCTAGGCTGTAGTACATGCTGGCACATGCAAAACCGAAGCTTAGGGTAGTTGTAGTAGTAGTTATTGGGAGTTGCCCTCACTAGGCTGCAGCTCCCACTAATGTGGGTGAAGATCAAGCCTGTGGCTGAGCTGAGCTATGCTAGGTGGGCAGTTCGTGTGATAGATGGGACTGGAGGTGAAATTTAAGAGGCAGCTGCATCCACCAGTATGTATGTTGGCTGGTGCATGTGACAGACTGAACCTGACCTTGCACTGCTAATGCACACAAGAATCAAGTGTGAGGTCACCCCAGGCAAAGTGCTATGTTGGGGACTGGACCTCCTCAGTCACTGATGCCTGTGCAGTGGACAGCATGACCAGATGCACGCAGCGGACATGACAGGAACTCATCTATACTAGCAGAGGATGTTGGGTGCCTTGTCAGAGGACAGAAAGCAGTGGACATCTCTCCTCGCCATGCTTTGCAACGTGTTCCTGGCCCTGTGGGTGTATTGAGGTGGACTTGGTCAGCCAACAGACTTTGGGAAGATTTTCTCAACCCTGATGCAATGAAGCCAGCAATGTCTCAGAACTATCAAAACCACTCAAGTAACACCCTTGGCATACTGTTCCCCACATTAGGATCTCTAAGGCATCATCAAATAACCCCATCCCCAGGTTCTGATGTGGTTTGATAGCAAGGAGTGCCCCTTTGCCCCCATCTGCCACTGAAGATACAGAAATAAAAAATGGAAACATTTGTCCCACCCACTTTCCTCCATTCCTCTACTTTCCCCACCCTAATCAGAGACCTACATGGGCATGCATGTGTCTCAAATATGTAAACAATGTCAAAAATAAAATAAAATTTTAAAGAATGGCACTTTTAGGGTTGATATGTCTTCCCAGTTCCTGCTGTTTGAAAAATGACACAAAATTGTTTTCCTGTTTGAGAAAATTGAAGTTTGTGAAATGTACGTGAACCTGTTTTCAGTCACGAGATGAATATGAAGATAAGGCTGTGTTTCCTTCCCTCTTAGCCTGGGCCGACATTCTGAGGCTGCGGAGTGACTCCTGGCAGGCTTAGGTTTAGACTCTATCGAGCTGCTGCATTTTGCACCAGAAGCAGAGGGTCATAGCGTTGGTGTTGACAGTACTGCCTTATTTTTTTACTAAGAGCTTTGGGATGGCCTTGTGTGCTCCTTTAATTTGTTAAGGAGATTCTTTTTCTTTTTTTTTTTAAATATTTATTTTATTTTTATTATAAAGTCAGATATACAGAGAAGAGGAGAGAGAGAGAGGAAGTGGAGCTGCTGGGATTAGAACCGGCGACCATATGGGATCCTGGCGCATTCAAGGCAAGGATGTTAGAATCCTTGAGGTCAGTTAATTCTCTCTGTAGGCTCGTGTGGCTGCACATCGTAGCCTTGTCTTTTACTTTTAGATTCAACTCCAGTGAGATAGCCAGGCACTTGCTCCCTTTGTTGAAATATTTGCATGTGTTTCTGCTGTTGTTGAGAAACTATGTTGTAGCTAGCTTGGGATATGTAAGCTTATTACCACTAGTCCTAGGCCCTCCGTCCACTTCCATTATAGAACTACCTGGAAGCTTGAGAGAAAAAGCAGAATGAGAATTCAGGATTCTTTTTTTTTTTTTTTAAGGTTTATTTTTATTGGAAAGTCAGATATACAGAGAGGAGGAGAGACAGAGAGGAAGGTCTTCCGTCCGATGATTCACTCCCCAAGTGAGCGCAAAGGTCGATGCTATGCCAATCCAAAGCCAGGAGCCTCTTCCAGGTCTCCCGCGCGGGTGCAGGGTCCCAAGGCTTTGGGCCGTCCTCGACTGCTTTCCCGGGCCACAGGCAGGGAGCTGGAAGGGAAGCGGGGCTGCCGGGGATAGAACCGGCGCCCATATGGGATCCCGGGTGTGCGAGGCGAGGACCTTAACCACTGCGCCATCACGCCGGGCCCCAGAGAATTCAGGATTCTTAAGAGCAAATGTCAGTGGAGGAAACTTAAATCTAGATTTGTTTACTGTCTTTTTCTGGCTTTCTTATAAAATGTTGTTTGCCTGGTTACTGGTCTGGGACTATTTGATGAAGGAGATTCATGTGAAAGAACCCTAAGATAAGAAGGGCTTCGCATAAAAAATTGTCGGCCCAGGATAACATATCCAGCAAAGCTTTCCTTTGTCTTTGAAAAGAAAATAAAATTCTTTCACAGTAAAGAAAAGCTAAAAGAATTTGCCTCTTTCAAACCTGCCCTACAAATGATACTTAAAGATGTTCTCTTGATAGAGAAGAGGAATAGCAGCCACCAAAACCAAAGGCAAATGTGAAGAACATCCTGGTAAAATGACAACAGAAGACTAAATCAATGAACAACCCATTGCTAAAATGACCAATTACCACCCATACATATTAACCCTGAATTTAAATGACTTAAGCTCAATCAAACATTATAGATTAGCAGACTGGACTAAAAAGCAAAATCCATGTATTTGTTGTCTACAGGAAACACAATTCACCAACAAAGATCGGCGGAAACTACATCTCATCAATTTTGATTTTTTTGTTGTTGTTTCATCTCTTCAAAACACTTTATTCTGATTAAATTCTTCAGTGACTCATAGATCATAGGATAGCATCATTTTCTTCAAGAAGGTTCTTGATTTTCTCTTTAATTTCTTCAGCGACTCATTAGTCATTCAATAGCATATTATTTAACTTCATGGTGTTGTTAATTTCTTTTTTCTTCCTGTTGTTAATTTTGTTCCGTGGCTTTTCATTTAAGGGGATGTATAGTAGCTGTGTAATGGAGACTGTCATATCTAGTAGCATGTTATTTAACTTCATGGCATTGTAAATTTCTATTGTTGATTTTGTATTGTGGCTTTTCATTTAAGGGGATGTACAGTAACTATGAAATGGAGACTAACATATCCAGATTTGAGGATACATGCAATATGCACCTCTACTTCCAGACAAAGATGGACTTACAATGAAACTGTTTACTGTATGACAATAGGATGCCGGACTCTCTGCCATTGTCCATGCCCACAGTGATGGACATGGCTGTGTATGAAGAACCATACTTTAGTAAAGATATATGGGAAATCCCAGGGGTAGAATTGGGAAGGGGATATGGGAAATACCTTAGGGCCTATGGAACTGTATCATAAAATGATAATAATAATAATAAAAGATTTTAAAATTTTTTTAAAGAAGAAGGGCTTTAAAGACAGACACCCTATTCCCCCCAAAGCATGTGGGTGAGCACCTCCTGTTATTAGGGGGGTCTGAAAGCCCCAACTGTCAGGAGCAGAACTGAATAATGGCATGTTTAGGTATGAGAACAATATTTTACCTGATAAAGCAAAACAATTGAAGAAAAGGATTTTTTAAAAGGAAAGATATTTCTTAAGGATGAAAATAATCAAAACCTTTAAACTTCATCTAATTATGAACTTTAAGATCAATAATTGTGATCCACGTAATTATCATAAATGGCAAACAAGCAAGCTCTATTGAGTTATAGAGTTTTACTTTTCCTGCGAAATAATTGTGAATATTGATACTACATAACTTATGGACTTTGTGTTAAGGTCATCATTAAATTGACATGAATTTCTCACATTAAACTTATATGATACTGACAATCAAGCCTTCCATTGGATCCGGCTTCCTCCCTTTGCCCTGACTTAGCTTTTGATTCAGGGTTTTTATGGGTGTATGATAAATGAGCTGTTTACTAATTTTTTGCTGGCATGAAATACAAATTTGAATGATTGGAATTTGTTCTGTGGGACATCTGGCTCATCCTTGTTTTTGTTTGTTAAACAGGAAAAGGACCAGCGCAGCCTAGACATAAACACTGCCAAGTGCATGTTGGGACTGTTATTAGGAAAAATCTGGCCCCTTTTTCCAGTTTTTCACCAGTTCTTAGAGGTATCAAATTGTTATTTTATGAAATGTATGTATGTTTGCTTAGAACTACCAAATACATTTTAACCATTTTATGTAATTTTTTTGTTTGTTGTACTTTTCTGCCTGTAGGAATTCTGGTGACATACTTGCTGTCAATTCAGCAATGACTTCTCTTCTCGGAGCGCATCTGTGTATGCGTGTCACGTTGTGTTGCTTCACTCCACGTTGCAGATATGTCAAAAACGGCCACAGCTCTGTCCTTTTCTCTCCTTTCTCATCCCCACTTTAAAAGCTACATTTTGTCTAGATTTTCCCTGCTCTTTATAACAATAGAGAAGATTGACTTTCTTTTGGAGGACTTTTCACTTTTATTAAGTAAAAGTTAAAAAGCAGTTGTCTACCTTCTTATCAAAAATCAGTTTATAGTCACTTCTTATTATCCACTTTTAGCCTGCAAGGAACTTGGGGACCCTAGCTCAGTCTAGTCCCAGGTAAACTGCCAGTATCTCCTTTGGTTTAAATTTTCTTCAGATTTGTATTGGAAATAATCCACCACTTTACTCCATCATGGCTTTTTGTTGAAGTATTAGTGACCAAAGATTCTGGGTTTGTTGAAATGTCATGCAAGTCCTGGAAGAATCTGAGATATAAGTTTGATATTTGGGTGTTCTTGTGTTTTTGTATCTTGTCTGAGCCCTGTTTTAAAAAAAAAAATGCCCTTAGCTTACAAAGATGTGTGTGTTGGCTCTCCCAAAAAATCTTGGACCTCGCCTTTGCTCCAACTTCCTTCTTGAAGTAATGTTTTCTACAGCTTATTATATGTAATGGTCCAGAAAAACCTAGCAACTTATACACTTCCTTGAGGACTGTTAATAAAATTGCTTTTTAATATAAACAAGTATTTGTTTACATGCTCATTCGTAACTACATTGCATGTGTGGTTGTTCTGACTTCTCAGTTAGCCCCATGAGATAAGTTAGCACTCTTTGGAAAAGGGAATCGATCCTTGCTCTCTGCAAGCACAGCAGGATCTGAGCTCGAGTATGAAGACATTGCCAGTTTGCCTTAGTACAATTCCAGGAGCACTGTCCCAACTATTTAGAGACTAGTTTTTGTTTTTATGTGTTTAGAAAGTTGAAAGAAAGTAGTAATTCTTTCATTTCTGTTTTTCTTGTGTTTGCAGTCTTTAGAGTCATCAACTTGACTTTCTTGGTTTTTTTATGTACTTGTTTTATCACATGATATTTCTCAATTTTAGTGATGAGGATTTACAAATTGTTGGCTTCAGATTTTATTTCTAAATTTATATATTTAGGCAAAAATATTGTATTTACAAAACACACCATGGCTAATTTCTTGTCTAAGAGGAATAAAAATACTATGGCATGGCTATTCTGATTTCTTTTATGATGAGGTTCAAGTTTTGAATTACTAGAATAGTCATTTTCTTCTGTTGCAATGGCATCTAGCTCTAAGACTGCTTGTAGCGCTTCAGGGTTTTAATTGAGTGGCCCATGCTGCGTGTGCTTCGAGCCAATGAACAGTGCTGATCATGGCGGGGATTAGTAATGGGTGCTGTCTATGAATTATATAGATGTTCTCTCTTAATCTTTGCAGTGTCTCTGTGAAATAGGTGTTGTCCCCATTTTATACAGAAGAGCTTTGCTGTTTAAAAGATTTTACTTATGGAGATATACAATTGTTTCTTTGATGTGCTTGCCATTTTGTGTTGCTATAGTATTTTTGTAATGAAAATTATCATCTTCAGTTCTATTCTTGCTCTCATTCCCGATCCTCCTAGATTGATACTTGACAACTCAGGTGGAAAGAGGAACCCCCACATGAACATTATGAGGGTGATTCATATAGCAATTTAAATCCTCCCGTGTGTTCATTTTCAGTGTTAGTAATTGATGTTACTTTCCCCTTCACCAGCAATCAAAATACAAAGTTATTAACAAAGACCAGTGGTGCAATGTGCTAGAGTTTAGCCGAACAATTAATCTCGACCTCAGCAACTACGACGAAGACGGAGCATGTGAGTACCAAGGCCAAGCAGGCATGCCCTCCTCCCCATCCGTGTACATCTTCCTGTCTTAGTCTCCTCATAAACAGCCTCGGAGCCACTTGTTTCCTCTCTCTCCCCAGGGCCAGTTTTGTTGGACGAGTTTGTGGAGTGGTATAAAGACAAACAGATGTCGTAGGACTTCATGCACAGCAGCGAGAGAGTCACTGTTACCACAGTCATGTCAACCGTTAGCCATAAACTGCTGTTTGTATCAAAGCGCATGCTGCTTTCCTTGCACTGTCTCCCTTTGGCAGGGATGTTTTGGTGTTTGCTATTGACTGGACCGGCTCTGTTTGCTGTGTAGCATTGTTCTCTTGAACGGCTGCTTTGCAGTTTGTATTTACACTACAGATTGGTGAATTTGCCAACGTCCTCACTGTGATTATGTGTATATTGCTGTTTAAATTTTGTATATGTGTATAAAAAGAAAAAGCTTCACCTAGAGATTATTTCTGCAAAAATGTATTGTACAAATAATTTTGTGGCATATTTCTAGTCCCTTTTTTTTTTTCAAATGAACCAATTATACTTCATTTGGTCTCAAATGTAGCATTTCAGAAGATGAGACAAAACAACTTCAGCATGAGCAAACATTGCCAGAATTAACCTTATTGTCGAAGAGGCTGTTTTGGAAGGAGGTGGGAGTCATAATTCTTCAGTGGCATAGGCCAAATACCGTTTGGTTTACCTAACAATTTTAGCATGTTAGAATGATGAAGTTGAAGACGTAAAACATGCCACCTGTCATTTCCCATGTGAGGCCCAGGATTTGGCTCTGCAGTGTTAAAATTGTAGTAGTTTGAATTTAGACACAAATGAACAAATTAAAGTTGTACTTCTTAATTTTTTAATTGGATTTTAAATTCTTATAAACATTATTTAATGGTTTTTCTCCCAAACCACCCTCCACTTTTCTTTATTTTTTTGATTTTGCATTCTTCTAGCCAGTGTTAGATCTGCTGATGCTTTCTATGCCACTCTAAGTAAAATTTATTTTGCCTCCCCCATGAAAACCTAATGGTTTGCTGGCCATTTATAACTAACTGCTGAGCACTTTTAGTTGTGGCTTGTATTTTTAGTTAAGCTTTTATGGTGTCTGATTTTCTAGGTTTTCTGTTTTGTTTTGAAAAAGAGCTGTGAGAAGTGTTCAGTTTCATTTTAGTTTGTTTTCTTGGTTTTGTTTCTTTCGTGCTAGGCTTTTCCTGGCAGCATGTCCATTGCTGGCAGTGGACACAAAACCACCAGCATTGAGCTAACCTATTACATGGTAGGACCTTTCCTGCAGGGGCCATTTGTCATTACCTGAGTCTTGTACAGAAGAAGGGCAACCATTATTTATGTGGATGAGGAAATAAGAATAATAGCAGAATGATAGTTTTAGATTTGTGTTTTATGGTTGTTCTTTTTTGTTCTTTTTCTTTCTTTTTTTTTTTTTTCTTCTTGAGAACTGTGTAAATAACATGTTTTTGCCCAACTATCTGGTGCTATTGAATGACTAATTCAGTCCCTAAAGTTTTATAAAGACACATAATATAGTGATTTCACCCAAGAAAAGAGTTGATGATTCATTTGAGCAAGTAAACACTGTAGTTGTGAGCAGGATCCACGATTGAACAAGAAGACGTTTGGAACTATCTTGAAATCTGGCCAAAAACATCTTTTAGCTTCAATGTGAACCTTTAAGAGGCATTCAATGGGTAAAGCACACTGACAATGCTACTCTTGACCGCTGATGTACTTTCTTTGCAAACAGTGTTCAGATTTTCATATTTTTTTTCCCTTATGGAACCACCAAAGACAGAAATTTTGTATGTATATACAATATGTGAGCATATACAAAATCATGATATGGTAGAAGAATGCAACTACTCTCTCTTTCTACCAAATAAAAAAGGTTTGGCTTGCTGTGAAATAAACCAGAAGTTGAAAAAACTCTGCAGTGATTAAGCATACTTAACCATTCCTTGTCTGTATTCTTCACTTTTAACCTTACAGTCTATTATCACCTTGCATAAATTGACACCTGAAAGCATAGCACATGTTGGCAGCAAGTAGCTGCTATCGAGATCATCTTGTTGAGAAGATTCTGACGGATGGGTGCATGTTATAGCAGTGATTGGCCACAGGCAGACTCGGATCCATGGAAGTGATTCAAAAGTACCCCCATGAAGTTCCAAATGTACCCTTTATAGGCAACATTTTTTAAATTTGACCAGTCATAGTTGTGTTTAAAGCAAGTGTAAATCACAGATGAAATTATTTTGAATATTATATTAGAATCTAGAGAATTGTTTTACTGCTCGGCACAGTTAGTCCTAAATTAAAAGGGTTGTTCCAGGGGGAGGTGTTAGCATTCTATTCGCAGTGAACCTGTTCCTGACAGGAGGACCACCCAAGTAAGAATGATCTCACAATATGTGATATGTAAGTAAGCATTGCAAAGGGATAATCTTGCCTGTTTAGAAAACTCCAGATAATCTTGAAACTCAGACTTCTGTGACTCCGTGGGGTTGCAGAATGCTTGCCCTTGGAGTTCTCATTTTCTGTAGTTATTTTTTTTAAGAGGAGAAGAAGGAATCAGACCAAGTAGTAAGATGCTTTTGCTTTAATTACACAAAACTGAATGATCATAAGTTATTAACTGATTCGTGTTAAATATGTTAGGGTGCCTTCTGATTTTACTCCAGTACCTGAGTCTGTATCCTCTCTTTGTTTTGTTGTGTTGTGAACTCCACGTTACAATACCATGTCGTAATGGAACATAGCTCCTTGGGGTTATTGCTGCAGTAGGTCAAAAATTTTGTTCCCTTAGTTGCCACAAACATCCACTGTAATGTTTCATGCACTGTTTTGGAAGCATGAACTCTGAATTAAGGTTTTATAAATCTGACTAGACAAACCTCTAGATTCTGGTTCAGATTTCTGTTGCCTGTCAGTTTCCATTTCAACAGTGCTTTTGAAGTTTATACAGAAAGCTTTAAAAGTTAGTTTGTGCCGTTTGGTTTTTATTCTTAAAACTACTAAAATACCTCTGTAAGCCTTATCCTATATTCTTTCATAAGTTGTATAATAAATGTAAAGAATTCATTGACCAACTAAAATGTTGGGTGTCTGTAAATGAGACCAAAATGTGGATTGCTTTTTTTCCATAAAATAATTTCTATAGGGGGTTCCTGCTAAATGAACAGCAGCTATTCTATAACTGTGAATGCTTTGTGTTGTCAGTATCTGCATTACATTCATGAAAGTGTGCAAATTCTGTGACTCCCAACTTAACTAAAATACTGTTATGCCACCTAACTTGAGTTCAGCAAACTGGTTTTAGGTTTTAATGGAATTGATGTAAAATGATATCCCGTAAATAAAAAGTATTTGTGTTTGATTTCAGACCTGATTTGTCAATCATTTTTTCTTTCTGGTTTGCTGGTTTAAAAAAAAAACTTTTTGAAGTATTATATTTATGAATTTCTTGAGATAAATCGTATCATGATCCCTCACATTTAGTTTCTTAAAATAACAACCTCCTATGGCCGTGATGCTGTGATCACACTCAAGATGTGTGACAGTGACGCAGTATTGTTATCTGGCATGCAGTCCACAGTTACATCCCCCAGTTGGTACCAACACTGTCCTTGCTGCCTATTTGTTTCATATCCAAGGATGCGCATTTGAGTGTCATGCCTCTTCTAATCTAGAATACCTCCAGATAATATTTTAAATGTTTTGATTATGCTAAGTGTGGACACCACTTAGACCAGTGATGATTTTTAAAAATGTAGCTACTGTGTGTTGTGTATTTCTGATCTTTGAGCTCATCAGAAATGACCATTTTGAGACCACCACACTTTAGCTTACCCATGAGTATCAGCCTTGGCCATCACTTTTCCAAGACTGTCTCATGACAAAATGGAAGCCTCCTGAGAACAGAAGCTCTGCACATTGCAGATGGCTGGGAAATATGTGCAGAAGAGGCAAGGGACAGACTCTAGTCTGACAACAAGTTGCCAGCATCAGAGAAACCTTAGGGAAAGATCTGAAAATCCAGTAAGAGTTGGTAGTTTGTAAGATGTTTCAAAACTAGAAAGCAAGAGTCCCCAAACAAAATCCGGGTGCTTATTTAAATCAGTACTGTAGATGGTTTTTTCAACTGTTACTGGGTCTAAAAATTGAGCAGCAAATTAAGAAGACATGTGTTCTTCCAGATTTATTTATGTATTTACTTGGAAGGCAGAGTTAGAGAACCTTCCATCCACTGATTCTCCCAAATGTACTCCAAATGGACTCAGCAGCTAGAACTGGGCCAGGCATTTCTTCCAAGTCTCCTACATTGATGTAAGAGCCCAACTACTTAGACCATCCTCTGTTGTTTTCCCAGGCACATTAACAGGGAGCTGGATTGGAAGTGGAGCAGCTGGGACTTGAACCAGCACCAACAGTGACTTAACCTGAAACACAGTACTGACCTTACCATGGAGAATTCGTAATGTAGGGAATGGCAAAGCTGTAGCAAGTCAAGGGGTACATTAACCAGTAATAGAAAAATAGGCCCAAAAGATGCATTGTGCTAGAGGTTACTAGTACTCCACATGTAAATGAACAGGAGTTGAAATAAAGTTCTCCAACAACATGATTGGAACAAGCTAGGCTAGGGAGAGAACAATCACTAATGCTGCTCTAAACAAAACCCCAGCCCAGGTACACTGCAGATATACTCATGAAGAAAGGAAGCTGTGCGAGGGTCACTGCAGGAACATTAACAATCTAAAACTATTGATTCAAGAGGCACAAGGACTGAGAGACAGGCTTTGATTGCTCGAATGACTACAGCTAGTGCTGGGACAGGCTGCAGCGAGGAGCCAGGAACTCGATGGGTAAGAGTCCTAATGGCTTGAGGCAACACTGCTGCTGCTGCTGTCTGCATTGGTGGGATGCTGTAATCAAGAGCTGGAGGCAGGAATCAAACCCAATACAATCATCTTAACTGGCATCCCACCTGGTAGGCCAATTTTCTGCACTAGGAAGGATGTTTTTAAGCTTTTTGAAATAGTGTGATGGAGAGGGAAATGAATTGGAAGAAATGAAGGAAAACTGTTCTCCCAGATAAAAAGACTGAAGGTCTTTGGGTCAGCCCCAGGGCTGAAGAAATGAAGAGGAGAATTGGTGGTTTCTGGACATCCACCTGCTTGATGTGCTTGGACCCATGTGAAGGCGGGACATGCTGTCCATTGGTACTGTTTGTTGTTGTTTTGTCCGTCAGTACTGTAACGGTCCTGTCACAGCCGGACGACCTACTCAGGTGCTGTCTGATGTGAAGAGTAGATTTTACGCAGGAGATCAAAAGACTAATATCCCTTTAGGAAGAGCTAGAGGGGAAATGACCATCCCATGAGGAAATAGCACATCAAGACAAAAACAAAACAACAACAATAAAACTTACCCAGAGTCTGTCCCTGCCTGCTTCTCTAAGCTGACAAGATGGTAGATGATCCCCACGTGAACACAGTTGCCACTATGGACACTTTGAACAAGAAAGTATTGGTTTTTCTCCTGCCTGGGTTTGTTCCTAGTGCTAGTCTGTAGAGACAACCTTAACAAAAAATCATTACAGAAGTGCTGCTCTCAAGTTATGGTGAATAAATGGGCTTCACCAAGAAAAATTGCTGGAAAGTGGAAAATAAATGGACTAGTCACAAAACAGGAATTTTGGGAAATGTGATTGACAATGTGAATTCTTCTGAAGAAATGCATTTGGTCTTTTGAAAGATTCCCTTGCAGTCACTCTGAAGAATAAGCCTATCGATGAGCAAGTTGGTTAAAGATGCTTTGTTTGCATGCTTGCTTGTTTTCTTTCTGATGCTTTCTAGCAGAGCCATCTCAGAATTGTCCAGATTGGAGTTATCTAGAAATCTTAGTCTAAAGTGTGTGATAATAAAGACAGCCAGCTGTATCCTTATCACCAGTGAACTGACAGACTATCACTTTTGAGGGTATATTGAGAGCCATTGCATTATTTTCTGTGTCTCTACTGGCTAATTATTTTTGATTTATGGCTTGTGGTGGTTCCCACATACTCCATTTTGAGAGCAGAATTCAGACAAGGGTTCTAATCCTGTCATAAACTCCCCCAAATCATGGGTAATGTCTTCAAATACTCATTGTTCCTTCAAGTCTCTCCTGTATCTATTTTGAAAATTCCAGTGTAGTCACTTGCATCAGCAAGCTTTCATTGTGTGTTAGGCAGAGTGAAACAGATAATGTAGGCATTCAAGTTCACAGGAATGCATAGAAGACAAAATGAACGAACTGAGGAATTCAGGCCTTGAAAGGAGAGGTCTCGATGTGTGTTGAGTCTAAGTGGCGGCCACTTAGAGTGGTAGGCCAGAAAGATACTGACTTGATAGGAGCTGAACATTCCTTTGGGGGAGCAGATTGTTGTAGGGACAGATGAGAAGTCAGCGAAGGGCTGTTCCTAGGTGCCACGTGCATTCTTGTGGATCTTGTCTTGTGAATTGCTCTGCAGCCTGGCTAAAGGCAAACTGATGGATTTTAGGAATGACGTCTAGAAAGCCGCTTGGTGGCTTATTGATATCATTCAGCTCCCTTTGGAAGAAGAGAGGGTCAGCCATGCGATTGCTTTACTCTGAGCTCATTGGATACCTTTAAGCATTCATGTGAACTGTATGGAGAAAGCAGATTCGGAAACACCAAATAATTTGTGTAAAGTCTTACCTCTGGGAACTTGAGCAGCTGATTTCACCTCGGGGGAAGCCCCAAGATGTAAATAAAGGGGTGCTAGGAGCTAGGCAGGTGCAGCAGGCATGTAAGCGCTGGGTGCTGTTTGGCTTATTCACTAATTTCCTGGTTCTGCTTTGCAGGAACTCTTCTCTCCCCACAGAACCTTGCATCTGTGGAATATGATCTCTTCTGCCTCCTCTCTTCTCCCTCCCTTTGTATCCTCTTGTTTTGGACTTCTTCCACTTTACTGGAATACTTTTGGGATTAAAGCACATCTCATTGGTTTCTTCCTATTTATTGTTGAGCAATGTTTCCTTGGGTGGATGTGACAAAAGCTTAGTGGATATTTGAGTCATTCCAAATTCTTGGCACTTATGAATAAAATTGCCATAAATATTCACATACGGATCTTTTTGTGTGTGGACATACGCTTCTATTTCTGTTGCCATTTTGGAATTTAGTGGGATAGCTGGGTCATATGGTAAGTGATGTTTAATTTATCAGAAGGGAGCAAATCGTTTTCCAAAACTGTTCCATTTGGTATTTCTACCAGTGATCTACCCGATTCTAGTGGGTCCCCATTCCCTCATCAGCATTTAGTATTGTTGGTTTTCGTTTCAGTACAAGAATATAGCCAGCCTTTTTAGTACTTCTGACTTCAAAAATATGTGGAATATATAGTGGCAGGTTAATTAATCAGGGCCACTTGATTCATTTATACTTTGAGCAAATTCATCTTTCTCTAACCAATATATTCTGTGGGTTAATTGAGTAAGTATAGTACCCTTTAACAGGATGTTCAAAATCTATGGTCAGCGTGTTTGCTGCTAAAGCTTACAAGTGCAGTCTGCGACTTAGGAGCAGTTCAGTATTCTGCCTACCTGTTGAGTCTATAGCAGTATCAGGAGAAGCTATAGCTTTTGGTAACTAGAGATTCCTGATGTATATATTGTGTATGTGAGCCTTTCTCCACTTGTCTGGTATCCTTTGCTCATCTCATCGCCCTGGTTATCAGAATGTAATTCCTCTCTTCCTTGAGAACCATTTTGGTCCATTGAAATGACTGGGAATTAAGAGTATTTCAGGGCCCAGCATGATAGCATAGTGCTTAAAGTCCTTGCCTTGAATGCACTGGGATCCCATATGGGCACCAGTTCTAATCCCAGCGGCTCTACTTCCCATCCAGTTCCTTGCTTGTGGCCTGGGAAAGCAGACGAGGATGGCCCAAAGCCTTGGGACCCTGTACCCACGTGGGAGACCCAAAAGAGGCTCCTGGTGTTGGATTGGCTCAGCTCCAGCCATGCGGTCACTTGGAGAGTGAACCATTGGACAGAAGATCTTCCGCTCTGTCTCTCCACCTCTCTCTATATCTGCCTTTCCAATAAAAATAAATAAATCTTTAAAATATATATATTTCAGTGAGATTATTTTCTCTGAAGTTTTGGACAGCTCCTTTTTGATTTTTAACCAAAGGTAGATCCAAATTGGAGGGGCTTTTTTTTTACACAGTTTACAAACTATTTTCTATATGGAATCTTTCATTTGAGTCATATACCAAGAGGTAGACAAAAAACCAGAACCAAACAAAACAGAAATTTTAATAAACACAAGAATTTACAATAATGGACTTACGTCATTAAGGAGGATGTGACCAGAACCTGTATCTTCTAATTCAAAATCCCACAGGCTTTTTTCCATCCTAACCCACCCTGTCCCACAGCTGCTCTGCTCTGTGCTTCACGCTGAAAGCCTCAGGCCAGCTCACCTGTGGAGGGGCAGATGAGGATGTGATCTGCCCTGAGATTCCCCATGCTGCTGTAGGCTCTACTAGGCCCTCTGCAGTGGAGCCTACGTGACCCTCGTTGCCTTGGGAAGGTTGGAGCAAAGGGGAGGACCCACACAAAGGAGCAAAGGCATCACACAAAGCCAGTCCTGAGGTCTGGCTGAGCTGGCTGGGACCAGTGCAGCAATCATGACAGTCTCGCTCTTAGCAGATAACAAAGCAGAAAGGGGGCCCTTGGATACTGCCTGTGTCAGCACGGTGATAGGACTTGAGTAAAAGACCTGGTCCTCACCGGTAAGTTTTACCTTCTAGACATCTGCGAATAAGATGTACCCTTTTATGTCGGGTTTCGACAGAAGCATTCAGAGTGTGATGGCGAGGGAGGGGCAAAGTGGGCAGCAGGATGGGTGTATTAGTATTCTCTAGATACACAGAACCAGTAGGGTAGGTAGATGGAATGATAGGAATTGGCTCATGCAGTAATGGAGACTGAGAAGTCCCAAGTGTATAGTAAGTGAGAGAGAAGAGTTGATGAGTAGTTCCAGGTCAAGCCTGAAGGCCTGATGACTGGGGAAGATGGGCCGAGTCAGTTGCAGCCCAGCTCTGAAAGCCTGAGATCCTGATGATGTCAGGTCAGTCCAATAGCCAGTCAACTGAAGATGAAAAAAGCTGAAGTGTCAGTCTGGTAAGAAGGCTGAGAACCCCGTGTTCAAGGGCCAGTGCTCAGGCAGGATATGCCCCCTCTTACCAGCTTTTCAGTTCTCTTCAGGTCTACAGTTGGGAGGATGAGGACCATTCACCTTAGGGTGCACAGTTAGTTGACTTTCCTCAATCTTTGGTTCCCATGCTCAGTTCAGATACACACAGGGTAGTGTAGGCCAAATGTCTGAGCACCTGGGTGTCCCACTCAAGCTGACACATAAGATGAACTATCACAAATCCTCCCTTTGTCAGCACAGAGCTGTGTCTGCTTAAAGCTGTCAACTTCAGGTAGATGGTAACAGTCCTACTTCTGCCTAACATGAAATGACAGAAGATACATGGATTGCTTCAGAAGAGATGAGGCATTTGGGTTCCATTTGCTCTTTTCCTTGCTATTCCATAACTTAAATGCTTTGAGATAAGGGCCTGGTGTGATAGCCTTGTGGCAAAATCCTCACCTTGCATGTGCCAGCCCATATGGGTACCAGTTCATGTCCTGACTGCTCCATTTCCCATCCAGCTGCCTGCCTGTAGCCTAGGAAAGCAGTCAAGGATGGCCCAAAGCCTTAGGACCCTGCACCCACATGGGAAACCTAGGAGAAGCTCCTGGCTCCTGGCTTCAGATGGGGTCAGCTCCAGCTCGGCTCCGGCCATTGTGGCTACTTAAGGAGTGAGCCAGCGGATGGAAGATCTTTCTCTCTGTATCTCCTTGTTTCTGTGGATCTACCTTTCTAATACAAATACATCATTTTATAAATAAATAAATAAATAACAAATCAATACTTTGAGGTAAAATTGCCATGGTGTAGTGGGTATTTGGAACAGCAGGTGAGACACTGTTTGAAAGGCTCCAGTCTCATATTGAGGCGCCTGATTTGAGTCTAGCTCCACTTTTGATTCCAGCTTCCTGCTAATGTACACCCTGGGAGACAGAGGGGATGGTTCACATAGTTGGGTCCCTGCCAATCATGTGGAGACCCAGAATGGAGACCCAGAACCTGGTTCTTGGGGTCACACTGGCCTAGCCATGGCTGTTGAAGGCATGCAGAGAGTGAACTAGTGGATGGCACATCTGTGTTGGTTTGCTATTAAATAAATAATAAGTAAAAAAATGAAACCATCCATACTTAAATACAATAATATAAAATTCAATAAATCTTATGTACAAAGTAGGGGAATAGAAAACAAACTCCTTTTATAGAAATCGGATATTTGTGACCTTTCCAAAGCACTGATGGTGCAATCTTAACCTCCAGTGTGATGCAAGTAGGGGCTATTTCTTTGAAAGGTAATTAGGTCTTAAAGGTGGGTTCTGCATGAATGGGATTAGTGCCCTTTGGTGAAGGAACCCAGGGAAATCTCCTAACCTCTTTTCACTAGAAAAGGCTCCATGGAGAAGTTGGCAGTCTTGAACCTAGAGGAAAGCCCTTGCCAGCAGTGGAACAGGTTGGCACGCTGGCCTCTGACTTCTGGCCTCCTGAACTGAGAAATACATGTCTGTTGTTGATGGAGTGCTCAGTCTGTTGTATTTTGTTTCAGCTGCTTCAGCACACACACACACACACACACACACACACACACACACCACTGCCATTCTTGACAAAATAGGGAAGAAATACTCATGACAGCTCTAGTTCTTGTTTCTATAACTGGTTATGTGAGTATATTCCCTTTGCCTTCAGCAAGCATATCAGCTTGTCATTGTTCTCTACTTGGAAGAGTGATCCACTTTCATTCCTGAATGGTCTTGGTTCTTAGTGGGCCTGCCTGGGTTGGGCACTTGTTGTTTTCCATTGATCTTAATCACAGGCTGTGGTAATACTAAGGAGACATCTCTGGGATCTCCTGGGTTCCAGGCAGGCTTTTCCTTACTAATGTTCTGGAGGAAAAAAATGTAATTTCCCATTCGTAGTGTGGACCAGTCACCTTAGCTAGCTTTTTTTTTTTAATCTAATTTCTTTATCTCATTTTTTCAGAAACATGAGGGGCCCACAAGGGCAAACAGCAGTCTTAGCTTCCAGTCCAATGGAATTACTCATTGTTCTGTCTCCTGGCAGAAGTGTTCCTCCCTTGGGCACTAAGATTCCTGGTTCAACAGAGCAAAAGTCATCGCAACAGGAAGCAGAGGCTTGGCTAGTGAGTCACTAGGGGTAATAGTGAGTGGTGCCACTCCTCTGTCTCCCCCTGCGTGCTTGAACCCAAGAGTCAGAGGAAGAGTGCCATTTGTCAGTGCTGAAACAGAGCAATAGAATCTTCTGGAGAGACTTGCCATTGTCCTGCCAGCTGTTGCCACTTTTTGAATATTCAAAAAGCTGTTACATAATTTGTTGAGCTGACTGCTTCTGGATGGTGGGGAGGCTGGTAAGACTTGTGAATTCTGTACATATTAGCCCATTGGTGTACTTCTCAGGCTGTGAGTTCCTTTACCAGGAACAATACTATAGAGAATACTATGCCCGCTCATGGTACATTCTGTTAGTTCACATGTGCTAGTTTGGGTAGAAGTATTGCATGCAGGGAAGGCAGATTCATATCCAGACTAGATGTCTATTCCAGTAAGAACAAAACACTGCCTCTCCAGGCTGGAAAAGGTCCAGTAGAATCAACCCCCAATGGTACCTGACTGGTCACCCTAGAATATGGTCCATATTGGGATCTTAGTGTTATTATTTTTGGTGTTTATTTATTTAAAAGTTCAAAAGGAAGAAAGAGGAAGGAAGATAAAAAGGAGAGAGAAATAATGGAAGAAAGGAATGGAGGAAGAGAGAACTCCCCCTCTACTAGTTCCCTCCCAAAGTTGGGGCTGGGGCAGACCAAAGCCACGGGCCTGGAATTCAATACATGTCTTCCATGTGGGTGGCAGAGACCCAGCTGTTGGAGCCCTCACTTACTGCCTCCAAGAGTGGGCAATGGAAGGATCTGGAAAAGGAAGCAGAGTGGGACTGGAATGCAAGCACTCTGATATGGGGTACAGGGTCCCCAAGCTGTGCCTTACCTTCTAGACCAACTGCCCAGCCTCCAGTTGGTCTTTGCTGCTAGAAGACTGAGCATCAGCACTGGCTATATCTGGGTTAACTTTGGTGAGCTCATGTTGCTGAGCCCATGCATAGAACTGATTTCCCTGCCATCATGCTACCTTGTTTATGAGCTCACTGGGAAATGGCAGGAACAGGTGGGAAGGAGGCTGAATGGTGTCCTCTGAATGGGTGATCCTATCACCTAATTATTAAAATTATCCAGTGGAAGTCATTATTGATGAACATTCATACAGGACTCAAATAACTGCACAGTTTTGCCCATTTAGAGAGGTCTAAGGTCGAGGGGCCATTTAATGAGGGCCTACTTGTGGTGGGACACTGCAGAATCCTGAGGTGTCACTCGATGAAGGTAGTTGAAAGTCACATGCAGACTCTCTTCCTGTGGCTGCCTGAATTACATTGCAAGTTGTGTCCCAGCATTGAAGAAGTGAGAACAAGGATTCTGAAAGAATCAACTTCTGTAAATGAGGATGGGGACATGAGGGAAGAACCACATGAATCTGGGGACATTGTGTACCTAAATTCTGATGAGCTGTGTTTGCTGGTGAGAAAATTCTCCCAAATCCAGCATAGGAAGTTTTTCTAGCCCTGACTGAGGGGCCCAACTCTACAATGCCTGTGGAAACTGGAATGCAGCAAGTACTTTTAATCGAGATGTAACTGCATTATAAGTCAAGGTGAATTTGTACATGGACTTAGCTGAGCCTTTCATATTCCTCACCTGCTACCCTTCAGGCAGAAGGAAGTAGGTAGTGCAAATTCTACAATGTCATGAACATACAGGTACATTGATGTTTTGCTTTGTTTATCTGTCAGTAAGCAAGATGTGAAAACTGACAAGAAGATATGAGATATTGTTGTTGTTCTAGGAGGGATGAATTGGACGGCTTTAGTCTCCAAAGTTTCAGGCCCAGAATTCGTTTTTTTAGCTGTCATTGCTCTGCTTTGGGTGTTAATTATTGGATACTGTAACACATGTGAAGCCTTGAAATAAGCCTTCTTTCGTCTTAAAAAAGTGCCATCCGGAATCTTTAACGTCTATGGGTTTTATAATGTAATGTTGGCAATCAATAATAACCCAGAAAAAATTAAAAGAAAAGCCTTTTTTAAAGGGGAAAAATATCAGTGTGGAAAAGACCCCTAAGAGATTCAGATATTCAGCTATCTGATGTAGAGTTTAACATGACTACAAATATGAGTAAAAATTCCTAAGATAGGGGCTGGTGCTGTAGTGCAGCAGGTTAAGGTGCCACCTGCAATGCCAGCATCTCTGTACGAGGGCCATTTCCGATCCCAGCTATTCCATTTCTGATCCACCCACATGGAAGTCCCAGATGGAGTTTCCAGGTTTCTAGCTTCAGCCTGGCACATTCCTAGCCAAGCCATTTGAGGAGTACATGAGCAGATGGGAAATTCTGTTTTCTCTCTCCCTTCGTTTCTCTCACTGTGTTTTGTTCCCTTCTCCTGCAACTCTGCCTTTCAAATAGTCAAATCTTTAAAAAAAAAAAAAAGCACTCAAAAGACAGGATTCAACAGAAAAATTGAAACTACAAAATCAATCATGGAAATTTCTAGAACTTAAAAATCCAGTATATGAAATCAGCAAAAATGTATGAAATTTATCAGAATATTAGACAGAATATGGGTACGGGGCAGGCGGTTACCCCTGATTCTAAGACACTGGTTAAGATGCCTGTGTTTTATATAGGTGTACTCAGCTTTAGACTCTCTCTCCTGTTTGATGTTCCCCTGTCTCTTGCTACTGCAGCCCACAGAGGGCAGTGGTGATAATTCAAATAATTGGGGTTCTTGACACCCATGTGAGAGAGACCTGAATTGAGTTCAAGGCCCCCATTTGAACCACAGTCAGTGCAGGCATTTGGGGCACAAACTAGCAGGTGAACGGTCCTTTTCCCTCTCCATTCCCTTCTCTCTGCCTCTCAAATAAATTTTTAAAATTACTAAATAGAAAACAGGTCAGAAAAAGACCTGAACTAAAGCGCAGAGGTCAAACCTAACAGAATACATGGACAAGCGCCAAGGGACTTGTGTCCCATGTGAAGATCTGGAATACGTGTTATTGAAGTCCTGGGGAAAAGTGGTAATAGACAGTGGGTGAAGGATTAGCACATTTCTCAGTATCTGATAGAATAAGTTGATAAATTAACATTAAAGATATTCACCATTGGGACAATACAATTCTAGGGTTTGACCTAATTAACTTACATAGCAAACTGCTTTCAATAATCCTGTAATAAAGATAAAACTAACCATATGCTAGGTCAAGCGGTGAGTTTAGACAGATTTCCAGTCAAGTACCAGAACAACAGTAAAGCATTGAAGCGTCGCCTTAGAAATCAGGATAGTGTCTACCCCGAGGAAGGGAGTCTGTGGCTGGCAGAAGGCAAGAAATGGGCATCAGAGAGCAGGTGATGTTCTGTTTCTCAGGTTGGGCACTGATCATGTGACTTTGCAGATTATGAAAATGCATTGCACTGTTTGAACCCACTTACATTATTCTGTGCATGCTACTTAAGAAGTTAAAGCCCTGGCTGTAAGACAAAATGAAACATAACACCAAGCTGAGATGGGCTTTCCAATGGATTTTTCCAAACAGTTGAGAATAACATAAGTCTAGCGTTTTGACACTTGTTCTGTAATGTCAGTGTAACCTAGGAACTTCACCAAAAAGAAAATTTTTATGTTCTTTTATGAACATAGGTGCAAACACATTAGCAAAGTATTATCGCATTGAATTGAACAAAATATGAAAGTCATCAAATGGCCCTTATTCCAGGAATGAAGTTATTTTAACTTTTGAAAATCATTCAATGCATTCTGTTTCCAAAATGAAAAAACATATATATATCGTAAATAATTGCAAAAGATACAGAAAAAAAAAGACCTGTGCAATTACGCATTCAGTCATCTGGAAAATGCAAATGAAAACCTTAACAAAACACTTGCATCCTGACCCTAGAATGCCTAAAATTAGAAATAAAATGACTGGCAGGAGAGTTTTAGTGAGGATCTAGAGCAACTGGAACTTTTCCACAAGTCTGGCCTATGTTTGGTGGAAGGAATACTTTATAGAGCTGTTGGATGTGATCTACTTAGGCTGAATACTTATGTGTCCTGCAACTTGTCATTTCCCTCACAGGCAGACTCATCAAAAACACCTGCACTCGTGTACCAAGTGACATTTAAGCACATCTTCAGCATAACCTGCCCCAATGCATAGTAGCTTAGATAATTAGAAGTCAGGAGCATGGCTACCTTGGAGTCTGGATGAGAAAGCATGGGGAAATGGGGGAGGGGTTTCCTAAGTTGCAGCAGTGAATCGTGTTTGTGTCAGGGTGATGATTATACAGGGCTTCCTCACTTTGTGATTCCTCAACTATCTGTACAGTTGATATTTGTGCCCCCTGCATTGCTACTTGCACAGGAGAGTTTACGTTGACACAATATTATATGAGGCCATTTTACTGAAGTTCTATAATTTTTTTCATTTATTTTTATTTTAAGGGCAGAGTTATAGAAAGAAGGAGAAACAGAGATCTTCCATCTGCTGGCTTGCTCCCCAAATGGCCACAAAGGGCAGAGCTGAGATGATCTGAAGCCAGGAGTCAGGAGCTTCTTCCAAATCTCCCATTTGCTACAGAAACCAGAAGACTTGAATCACTACCCTCTGCTTTCCAAAGACCATTAACAGGGAGCTAGATCAGGAGTGGAATAGCCGGTACACAAACCAACACCCATAAAGAATACTGGTGCTGCAGGCAGACGCTTAGTCTGATATGCCACAGTGCCAGTTCTGGTTCTTTGATCTTTAAATCAGTAGATAAATAGTGTTCACACTGACTCTGTAAGGCAGCAACACCTCATCCTGTGAGTGTCTGAATCTAATTTAGCCCCAAAATCAGTGCAGTAGGCTCCGTAGAGTGTGGCGTGTGAGGCATCCAAAGAGATCTCTGGGCATTGATGTAGGACCACAGAGAGGATCAGAAGAGAACACTTTGAGAAAGACCCTTTGTGCAGCAGGGCCTTTGATGAAGGCTCAGTTAAACAGATCCCCCTGGAATTCTCAGATGTCCATCTTGTGGGCTCACAGAGGGTGCCTTAGGATCACAAGCATTTGGAGGAAAACTCTGACACCAGAATCATTGCAGGTGGCCTCTGCTTACTGTGAGCCAGAGCTTGCCCTGGGCTCTCTGCAGCAGCAAGTTAGATTAGTCCTCACTGCAACACTGTGGGTAGGTATCAGGACAGGATGATTCTCCTCACACGGAAAGGTAGATGGTATTATTATCATCACGCAGATGGAAAAACCCAGTGGCACCGACTGGGCCATTACCCTGAGGCCACAGACTTAATCAGTGAAGCGGTGACCTGTGGCAGCAAGCCGTCTGGCTCTTGTGTCTACACTGCACCTGCAGATGCACTGGTGCCTTCACAAGCTGCCCTAGCATCTGTGTTCAGCCCTGGTATAGAACGCACGTTCCTACGTGCTGGAGAGAGTGCTTCCTATGCAGAAGGAGGAATGCTGCCCCTCCACTGACTGTGCTTGGAAACACAAGTGTGTAGACAGCAGGTGCTGTGCCTGCTTGGCCATCGAAGGGAGGGGGCTTTGCCAGAGGGAGGCTGCTGGCTGAGTAGAGGCTTCTGCCTTCTGCAGGGCTCAGTGTGACTGTGAGCACCCATCAGTTGCTGTAAATCGTACGAGACCTCTTGCTCTGGAAGGCTGGTTCCTGCTCCTCATTTCCCGGGAAGAGGGGGGATTACAGACTGCCTGTCGTTTTCTACCATCAGTTTTCTCTCACTGGAATTCCATTTAGCACCTTTGGTGGGCCAGGTGTCAGAGCTTCTTGGTTTTGATGGATCTAATTGGAAGGTCTATGAGATTATATGAGAACAACCGTTGTGTCTTCCATAAGTGAATATGGCCAGTGGGGAAACTGTTGATCATGATTTCGACATTCTCCTGCACCCCAAAGACATTCAGAACATTTTGTTTTTCCATTGATTCAAGTTTCTGCTTTATCTGACTCATTTCACAGCTGGGGAAAGCTGGTGACTTTCTTTCGGTTCAGCATTAAGCATTTCAGTGCGCTGTGTGTTAGGGATTTACTCCCTGCTAAACTAGTAACGTTTTGTATCATTTTGATGCATTTCTTTGTGACTATCTGTGTGTGTGGAAATACTTGATTGAAGAATGTACTAGAAGAGGAGGCAAATGCAGCCCTGATCTGGCTCAGCCTGCTTCTGGTGCCGAGCTGTCTGGGAACACTATGATTGCAACCTAGGTAACTACTGGGCGTCAGCAGATGGCGAAGTGTTTGTTTGCTGAGATGAAGCTTGAATGAAGCCAACAGGAATTTTTCTAATGACTGCAGTGTTTCTGCTTGTCCAGGCAAGGGTTTCAACCTGTGGGAGCTGCTACTTGTGATTTATCTCACGCGATTTAATAATATGAATCCTAATTTTACAGATACATGCCAACTTTTTTTTAAGTCTTCAAATAAAGAACAAAGAGACGTAGACATGCCAAGTTTACAGTGGGCCAACAATTCCTTGACTTACAATTTCTGTTTCTTAGACAGGAGCCGATGCAGATTTTTGTCAAGGAAACAGGTTTGAATTCTGTTGTTTTGGTGCTGTGTTTCCTGAATGCAACAGTAGCAGCAGCAGCGTGTGTGACAGGGACACTGTGCACACAGCTCATGAGTCAGTAATGAATACATAGTTTGTGGCCTTTACGTAGTTTCCAAATATTTTTTATCAGAGTAATGTATGAATGTGTGTGTGAGCTGCATAACTCTATAAAGCTTCTAACGAAACCCAACAACCATCTTGCCATTCATCTCCAGCCTGTAATGTTCCCTATTGTATTTCTAACATCCAACAGTTCTTTGATGACTTGCTCTCCAATTTCTGTGTTTGCTACTGAATCATTGTATTCCATTGGTTTTTCATGGCCTCCTCTCCTGAACAATCTGGGCCTCATTCAAGTGAATGATGACCTGCCAGAAAAACCTGCAAATTTACATTGGGTTCTTGAAGCTTATCAGAGAGTTGAGCTTGCAGGATACAAGCAACTAAATTGAAATCTAAGGACCGACTAGCAGTTCCAAGGAGGAAGGGTCTGGAACACTTCCCTGCCTAGGGCAGGTGCTTTGCTCGATGCCATTCAAGTAGGTAAAAAGAATTTTACTGACTATTGAGGGTCCATAGTGCTTAATGATTTGCTAGAGGCTGCATGTGAGCAAACCTAATAATAAAGAACCTTTGCTGGCAGGTTCTCCACTGGAATTCCTCAGGCACTCAGGGGAAAGCATGGGGCAAGGTGAATGGATTATGTCTTGGTCCAGGAGCACTGGCTGGAGAGACTCTCTTACCCAGCCAGCCTGCCTGGAGAAAAATGTTTCATCATGCCATAGGCTCTTCCCTGTAAACACAGCCTTGTGAAGTGGCCGGCAGCAGGGTGTCGGTTGTGCATCCCCCTTCAGATCCTGTAGGACCCTCACATGATGATTGTCTGTCCCAACAAGATCCAGAAACCCGTCTCTGGAGACTGTGGACAATGGCTTCACAGTGCAGGGAAGACCCTGTGGTTGCCCCACAATGTCCTGGCTACAGGCTTGCTGTTGAGGACAGGCGAACATAAACCGTGGCAGGGAAAGATTGGAAACCTGCTCCTTCCAGTCCTGAGGGCTCATGGGAGTTGATTACAGAGGAAGCAGGGACAGAGCAATGAGATGTCTTTCCTTCATGTGGTGGGAGGGATGTGGATTTCAGGAGGCCAGGAAGATGCTGAGGGCTTCAGTCAGAGCTTTGAGGGGCAGGGAGAGGGGAGCGTGCCTGAGGCAGCCTGGCCAGGGCCCTGGCAGCTGGGAGACAGTGATGTGGTGGAGAAGATGGTGGGGCCTACTCTTTGTCCCACTGTGGTGTGGCCCAGACCTAAAACCACCATCCACCCCTCACCCTGGTAGGTCTATTGGATTTTCCAGTGTCAACCAGAGAATTACAATAAGAAAAGAAACCACTGGCACTTCAGAGATACCTCTTACAGGACCACATTTGAGGAGTCTTCCTTGCAAAGCCTCAAAAACAAAGTGTGAGCCTTTTATATCCAGAGGCAGAAAAGAATGGGGAAGAGACACTACTCACCAATGAAATGGCTGTCCAGGGTGGTGGGGGTCCCACAAAGAATGTTCTAGATGAAAGGAAGAAGTTTCATTTCTTACTCTGCAAGTCTACATACCTTGTGGGTGCCTTTGTGACTCTGCACTAACGTGCTAGCATAATAGAAGAAATCCTTTGGGGCCAGCATTGTGGTGCAGTGGGTAAAGATGCTGCCTGTGATGTCGGCATCCCATGTAGACACCGGTTTGAGTCCCAGCTACTCCACCTCCTATCAAACTCCCTGCCAATGGCCACAAAAAGCAGTGGAGGATGGCCCAAGTACTTGGGTCCCTGCACTGATGTGGGAGACCCAGAAGAGACTCCTGACTCCTGTATTTGGCCTGGCCGAACCCTGGCCATTGTGGCCATATGGGAAGTGAATCAGCCGATGGAAGATATCCTCTCTCTCTCTCTCTCTCTCTCTCTCTCTCTCTCTCTCACACACACACACACACACACACACACTTTGCCTTTCAAGTAAATAAACCTTTAAAAAATAAGAGAGACTTTGCTGTGGGCCAAGATGGTGTATGCTAGATGGCACCAAAGAGTACACAGCAGGCATGAACATGGTGGTCAACTAGGAGATTTCATTCCCTTTCAACGTGGCTGTTTGATTAAATTCATGATTCTAAGGCAGAGGTTGCAAGCTGCAAATGCCTCTGTGGTCGACAGATAATACAAATGTAAAGTGAACCAGAGGGGCACTTGGATAAGCTGGAACACCCAGGCCCTGTGTAAAGAAGGAAACTGACTCCTGAAGAAAAGAATGGTCCATGTGTCCAGATAACAGCTAACATTTACCATGTGTTAGGCAAGTAGATGACCTCATCTTAAACTCACGGTAAGCCTGTGCCGGAGGCACTAACGTTATCCCTGCTTTTCAGATGAGGAAAATAACTTGAGTTGCTTTTAGTTCTAAGGCACCGGGTGGTTAAGTAACTTAATGAAGGTCAAACAAGTCAAAAGCAGCAAAGCTGAGATTTACACTCAAGCAGTCTGACTCTAGAATAAACCTGACAATGACAGCACAATTTTGCCACTTTTTAATGATCAGATATTTGTATTAGAGAAAAAACAAAACAAGATCTGATTAAAAAGTTCAGAATTTGATAAAAAGATACACTCTGCAAGCTTAAGAAAACCAAAGTGTAGTCCAGAGATGGCCTGTGGCTTGCCAACTTTGAGTTAGGAGAGATCATTGGACAGCAATGCTTTTGTGATCCCTTCCCCTCAAGTATTCATAAAGGAGTTTAAAAATGGAGATTTTTTCCTTATGGTAGTCAAGTTTGGTCCTTACACAGTCTTCCAAATAATGCTACCATTGCTCAAAATGTTTGGAGAATGATTCTTTTGGCAGTGCCTTTAGAAAGGCTTACAAATCAGTTATTTTACAGTCCTACCTCATTTTTGATGACAGTAGCATTTTCCTGCATGAATCCAATCATCTTCATCAGATGTGGTTCTGGTTATTTTCAGAAATCACATCCATTTTGAATGTATGGTGATATCCTGTCCAGGGAATCATTCAAAAGAATATGTTCCAAAATCATTAAGACACGTGTGTAGCCTTCAAACTAACAATCTTTAAAAGGCCATACAAGTTCACCTCTTCCTGATCTTACTGATTCGAAGACCATCCCCTAATAAGATTTCCCCCTTAATTTTAGTTGGGCTGAGCGTTCTGAGTGGTGCTGTGATACTATCCCTTGTAAATTCTGCCATTTGAAAGCAGTTATATCTTTCACTGATGCCAAAGATTATAAGCAAAGGTCTGCAGCCTGAATAGTTTAGGTCTACTAGAGGCTATCGCTTTAAATAACATCTGAAATCTTAAAAACCTGATTGATATAGTCTGTTTTTTTCCATACTATTTGCAGTGCCTGGGGTGCCTCTGTGTAATACGATATTTCTGAATTGTACCTGTTATGTGCAATTTCCCTTTAGTTCCTGTATTTTGAAATGAATTCCAGCTTGATTATTGGCTCTGAGTTATGTAAACAGGAAACAGAATCTAAAGCCAGGTAGAAACAATGGTCAATTGAATGGGTCACTATGCTTCTGTTGTATCTAACCTGAGCTACTGGCTCAGTTGGGATGTGTGGGATCAGGTGCAGCTCCATGGCCCCTGGAATCAATCCAAATAAATCAGAGTTGGTAAAATTGACTTTGACCTAAATAGTTTATTATTCTGTCTCTATGTTATCTATGATGGAATCAGTTATTTTGTCTTTTCTTATCCCAAGTAAGTACTAATGTATCAACTACTGCTCTTCCTTAAGATACAGATTTCTAGATTTGGATTTCATGCTATCTGAACTTTTCTTTTAATGCTAAGGATTGATATAACAATGTCCACTTAGATTTATCCACAAGATATTTGAAGAAAAGTGTCTGTAATTTCTATCATTTGATGATAGAAGGAGGATTTTCAATTAAAAAAATAAGTAAGACACAATCCTAGAAGAAAGGTCAATGAAATAAATGTCTTTAAAAGTGCCTTATATAATTACAGCTGTGAGGATGTCTATTATTAAAAAAAAAACCAGAAAATATAAAGTGTTAGCTGCAGAGGAAATTGGAAGGTTCCTTAAGAAAGGAAAAGCAGAATTGTCATTATTCAGCCATTTCTCTTCTGGGCGAAAGAAGTGGAAGTAAGGATTGAGCAGATAATAAATGTATGCTCGTACTTAGCAGCATTATATACAACAGCCAAAAGATGCAAGCAACCCAAGTGTGCATGGACACATGGCCAGATTAGCAGAATGTGATGCATACACACAGTGGAATGCTTTTCAAACGAAGAAAGGTAGGTAATTCTGACACATGCTATATGCCGTGGACAAACCTTGAGAACCTTATACTAAGTGACAAACATTTGGTGAAAACCCAGCTGTTTGAGGTACCCAGCATAATCAAATTCAAGAAGTCTAGATAGAATGGTCATTTCCAGGGCTCAGGGAAAGGGAAGAATTGTAGGTAGTTTTTTAGTGAGCAGCATGGCAGTTTTGTAATATGAAAAAGTTGTGTAAATCTACTGCATGAACCTGTGATGATACTTAACATGACTGCACACTTAAAAATGGTGAAGATAAAAAAATTTGCATATTTTTCCTTGCATTAAAAACTTAGAATAAATGATGTTGCGTGTCTTAATTTTTGAAAAACTTTAATCCCTGTATTGTGTGTTTCTGGCAAGACTCACTTGTCAGCAGGTGGCCACAGCCTTCCACATAATAGGGTTCAGATCTCTGTGACTATTTGGGAATTGTTGGGTCAGTCTTCATACCCAATTTCTAAGCTGGAAACAAAGAAGTGAAGTGTCCCTGGCCTCAGCCAGCAAGGAAGTTAACCTGAGTCAGGGCAGATGTTTGCAAGAAGCCCCGGGGGGTGACTCCCACAGAGAGGAAGCTTGCTGGTTTCCATCCCTCCTCAAGCTCAGCCAGGGAATGTGTAGTTTCATCTGTTCCCTTAGTATGAAGCTGTATTTATCGATTTTCAAGAGAAGGCACTGATTGGTGGAGGTGATGTTTGCTGAGTGCTGGAGCACGGAATGAGAGCCCCTTGCCACTGGGCTGGGCACGCAGCCTTTGACATCAGTGGGAAGCTTTGGGAGGAGTGAGGAAGCTGTTGAATGCCAGCTAGTACAGAGATGTTGTCATTCTGGCACAGACTAGCTAAGACCAGCCCAACACTAGCCTACACTTTGGTTTCTAGTAAAAATTTGCTATGGTTCCCAAACCCTGCTGTGCTGAACTGCGGAGCAGATTTTTGTTCTTGGTCGTGGAGTAAGCTTCCCTGGAGAAGCAAAATGACCAAGATCACGTTTAGGGTGCAGTGAAAGGAGCTGTGTAGGAGTGGTCAGTAGCTAGCCCAGCTGGAAAATCAGGGAAGGCCTTGGTAAGGAGTTGTGAGCATGTGGGCAGAGAGGAGGCGCTGGAGAGTTAGGAAAACACCCTCTCTGCCTTCTTCTCAAGGTTGCATGCTTGAAAAGGGGCAGAAGCAGCTGAGCATGTCCAACTCTGGCTCAATAATTAACCTTACAAAGATTCTAGGTGCGAACACTTGATAGTATCCCCCTCATCCCACCACTCTGCTCAAGCGCATATCAAATCACACAGCAGGGTTTCTGAAGCCAGCAGGCCACAAGATAGTTGGTCAGTTCATAAGTTCATATTCGTGCACCTTCAGGGTCAGTCATGTCTCGGCACCTCACGGGCACAGCCTCAGGGCAGGTTTCCTTTCCTTTGTCCATCAAGAGGAGATGACATTGGCAGAAAATGCTAATGGCCGAACAGGAAGTGAAAAGAGTAGCAAGGAGAAAGGCAGCCAAGAGCTGGCAGAGTATCTGAAATGGTGGACACAGCACCCTCTGTGGGGAAGCTCTGAATGTCACAGTGCAAACCCGAGACTCCTCCCCTTGGGGGGTGCAGGGCATGCACACTTGCGCCCAGGTGCATACACAGATACACACACATGCACAAGCACCCACACACATGCCTCTGCTTATATTTTGCTGGTAAAGAAACAGACATGCAGAGAGCATCACGTTTCCTGCACAACAACGAATTGGTGGAGCAGACCTGAAGTCCAGCGGTGGTGAAGCAGTACCAACCACTGGGCTTACTCTGCATTTCTGTTGCTCTTGTGCACAGCCTCTCGCCTCCCCTTCCCACATTCACAGGATCTGTGATTTGAAATGCGCCACAATGGAGTTTGGAGAAATGGTCACAGATTATGATCTGAGGATATGGGAAATTGAAGCTAGCAGGTTCATCTGGGACATGGCAGGGCTGGATCTGTTTACAGTTCTTCCAAAAGATTCATTCATTTTATTGGAAAGGGAGAAAGGAACCCAGGTGGAGAACTCTGATCGAGTTCCTGCTTCCTGGTTCCCTCCTGGCCCAGTCCTGGCTGATGGATTATTTAGGGAGTGAAACACTGCATGGTCTCTGTCTTTGTTTCGCTCTATTATTCTGCCTTTTAAATAAATAAATCTTAAAAAAGCAATCCTTCTTGGAGCAGCAGGTGTATTGGCAAAGGAGAGAAAGGGGTGAGTTAAAAGGTTTTTCTTTTTTTGGCGTTTTTTCAGAAAGCAGTCTAATCTCGGAAACTAAGCAGGGTCGGGCCTAGTTAGTACTTGGATGGGAGAAAGCAATCTAGAGATAACAGCTTTTCATTATTCTCAGCCCAGTAGTGTGGAAGTTGAGTCAAAGATCCATGATCAATTCATACCAACCCGCCAGGACTTGGACCTGAGCACAATGAGAGCCTCATTTTAGTGAGTCTTAAGAGGGAGCACTCTTGCCTCATTCCAAAAGACCTGGAAGAACTTCAGGTTTAATCCACATGCCTTCTAAGGCAGTAAGGGGCTGAGGTCGCAGCGAAACTTTTAGGAGCACTTAGAAAGTTTGTGGAGTAATTGAACTAAAAGATACACTTATTTTTGGTGCAAAAATATTTGAAAGCCATCATTGTGCTCTCAAAATACACATTTCCTGTGCACTTCCTGAAGGCCCCTTCTAGAACATCTCTGAAGGTTATGGGTTTCAAGCATTTGGTTTCTGTAACTCCTCTAAAGCTAACCACAGAGGGCCACTGGTGGAGTTGGGGCAATTTCCAAATTCTTCCTTGTTCTTCTGTGTTGCTTTGGGTACCCAAGCTGGATGCTTGCAGCAAGTGCTCTGGCTTGGCCAGGGCTGTTGGCAGTGTGCTTTGTTTGATATGCATGAATAATGGGGCAGGCTGTTGGGAAAGGCTTTGGACTGCATTCTAGCACATATAATGTGCTGGTTGCTTTAGGTACACTTCTCTGAGCCTGGTGTTGCCCTTTGTAACAAAAAAGGTTGCTGCTAAAGCAGCTCTTGGAAGACAGCAGGGTTGGTTCAAGGAGGTAAGTTCCCACCACCCTCACGGGAGCCCTGGATAGAGATCCAGCTCCTTGCTGCCCAACCCAGGCCCAACCCTGGCAGGCTTTTGGGGGAATGAACCAGTAAATGGAAGATCTCTATCTGTCTCTGTCTCTTTGCCTCCAATTTACAGGTGAGGAACCAAACACAAAGCAATTGGGAAGATCTAGGAAGTAGGGTGCATGAATATGTAAGTTTTCAGGCAGGGGTGTACAGCTGGCTTGAGGCAGAGATGAAAGAGGCCTACATGGCTGGAGCAGCCCTAAGAAGGGGCCTAGGAGCACGGGATCTGAGAAGTCAGGCCAGAATCCTGCTGGATCACTGCAGAATCTTCTGGGTCTGAGGCTTACTCCAGAGGAATGATATGTGGATACTCACTCCCAGCTGCCACTTCCCTCACCATGGGTACCACTGAGGCAGAAGTCCACACTGCCATGCAGGGCAGATGGTCACCTCAGCGCCCCACCCTGTCCCAGCATCCTAGGTGACTCCCTCAGCATCGTTCAGCCTCCTTGAATCCACATCCCTCCCATTGTATTAGGGAAGGACATCTCCCTCCTGCCTTTCTGCAACCCTCCACTGGGTTGGTTCCCAACATTCTGTCCTCAAATGTGAGCCTGTGGCCAGGGTAGCACTGAGCAGACACAAGGTCCTCTGAGTGCCATGGACTCCACTTTCGGCCAGATCTTCTAAGACTGGATCTCAGGGCCCTTTGTGATCCTGCCGTGGCTGCTGGCCACTTCTCGGAGTTGTGTTTGCAGGAAACAGCCTGAAGTGTGAGGAAACATCTCAGCCCAGACAGAGAGCAGGCTCTGTGTAGACTCTGTAGTTGGTTTTCCTTGGCCAGAAAGCAAACCATTGTCACCCTGCTCCAAGCCTGCTTGTGAGCATCTGGCAAGGTTTCCGTGAAAAACTTGGACAGCGGACTGACTCACAGCATCTGTGAGTTTTCACATGGTAGGCGGCTTGTGTCCAGGGCTGAGATTCAGTCTGCATATGTATAAAGCAGCAGAGCTCACCATTTCCAGAAACATTCATTTCTCAGCTTCCCAGCTCTGGAGCACCTGGCCTGAGATTTGATGCAAGCTTGGACAGAGCATTGAAAGGAAGATAAAATGATTGCTTGTCTGCCTTCTAAGGTTTGCAAGGTTATTTCTTGACCCCAAGGGCCATGCACACTCCTCTGGGAAGTTTTTTTTTTTATGAACATAAGACACACTGAAGGTCTTACTGTAGATGCCTGGGGGTGTCTCCCTGGGCAACCTGTGCCTGCCATCCCAGGTTTACAGACTGAGCTGCTGCACCAAGAGAACTGGGTAAACTCACTGCTTGCTCTAGGACAGGGGCTGATGTTGTCGTGCAATGGATTAAACCACTACCTGCAACTCCAGTCACTCAGTTGGTCATGGGTTCAAGTTCTGCTGCTCCACTTCTCATCCAGCTCCCTGCTAACAGTCTGGGAAGGCAGTGGAGGATGACCCAAGTCCCTTGGATTCTGCACTTGTGAGGAGTGATTTGAACATCCCATCTTGGACCTGGCTTCACTTCCTGCTTCCCCTTTCCTACTGCTCACAAAATTCACATTGTTCCGGTTATCCGCCAGTGACCTGTAACCTCGTGGCCTCTTCCCTGAGAATCCCATCCAACAATCTCTCGCAGCCCCTCCCCTGAGACCCCACCCATCTATTTGTGGCTTAGATAGTCTCAGTCACCAGTCCCTTGGGGCCCGTCCACAGCTCTTCCTCCCAACCAATCCCCCATGCTCCCCACACCTTGCAGACTCACCTGTTTTGTATAAATGAGCCTCCCCGTGTGTCCCCTTCCCTTCTCTGCTCTTCCCCTCCCCTTTTTACCTAGCTCTCCCCTGTCCTCTATCTTGCCTGCTTCTCCTGCCCTGGCAGTCCCCATCCTGCCACTATGGCAGGAGACATGTCCCTTCTAGTTTTCTCTCCTTCCACCCCTGTTCCCATTCCTACCCTGCTGGAATAAAGGACCTCCTAATACCTCATTGTGTCTGGTATTTTGGCTCATGACAAACGAATCATGTAAAGAGGTCTTGGTTGTGGGAATTAGCTGTGCGTAAGAACTTGAAGAACTTCAAGTGTGTCTAAAACATAACAGCACTCATGTGGGACACCTGGATGAAGTCTTCGCTCCTGGTTTCATCCTGGCCATTGTAGCCATTTGGGGAATGAACCAGTGGATGGAAGACCTTCTTTCTGTAAATCTGCCTTTCAGTTGGAAAAACACATACACACCGCAAAAACCAATCAACCAACCAACCAACCAACCAACCAACCAACCAGACAGAAGTAGGGCCAAGACTACTGTCTTTAAATGATGCAAGTTGTGATAGAGCAGGGGCTTGGAGCCTTTTTTTACTGAAGTCTTGTGAAAGCTTTATCCTCAGAACAAGGTACACTAAGAGGCATAGTGAACATTCTCCTTTTACTTTTTTAATATTCTGAAACACGAAATGCTTTCCAAGCAATCACATCAAGTCATTCTGAGAGGGGATCAAATGCCTTTCTGGGAATGACCAGTCTGGGGCCTTTTGCCTGTCCCTGAGACATGTCCTTTCTAATACTAATATGCTGGGAAGCTCTATTTCTGCTTGGTTTGCCTGGAATACAAATGTGCCTTCCAGGTCAGTAACTATTTACTGAGTAACTACTTTCTCCAGATACCTTCCAAAATCCAGGAATTGATGCAATGACCCAGAAAAATCAGATTTTTTTTCCCTATTGGGAAGATACACAAGACGCAAGGAAACACTTCCATAAACAGTAGTTTTGTTGATTGTTTGAGGCAATGGGAAGATAAGAAACAGCCAAAAATGATAGAACAGCATAAGGCGGAACTCTGTTTAGACAGGTTGAACATCCATGGGCTAAGGATCTTTGTTTCCCAAGGAAACTGTGGTGGGGACAATGAAAACCACATTCTATGGTGGACAGAATAAACATGAAGGCTCCAGAGTGGCATCAGCTGGCATGTTGTGGGTCAAAGAAGAACCATCGTAGTTGAGATAGTGTCACAAGGAAACCAGCTGGCAGGGACTTTGGTGAGAAGGAGGCACCGGCTGTTGTGGCGCCAGGTGCTGGGGGCCACGATCAAAGCTGAACCAGGTTTTCTGTAATCAGTTACTTAGCAGTGACCCAGTCCAGTGTAGATTTCCTGCTATGCTTTAATGGAGAATCTCAGAGAATCATTTGTATATTCACTCCTGGGCCAGAACTCACAATTGTAAAAAGGAAAAAAAATATGAAACACTTCGTATTTTTGTTTCATAGTAGTCTTATTTTCAGAAAAATAAATACATATTTTCTTTCTCTCCTGTGCACTGAAGTTTGCCCACATATGAGTTTATAACATGGCATACTGAGAGATAACATTTCCATGCACTTCCATCTCTCGATTCAGGCAGTCCTAAGTGGTTGGGTCTTCATAAGCAAATGTAAATAAAATCTTGTTTATGAATTTGCAGATTGATTTTCCTCTGCTGACCCACATAAGGCCATATCCCATTACAGTTTGGTACTTCTGAATGCAGTTTAACATCTATTATTTAGACGTATGGGCTCAACAACAACTGGTGTTTCTTCTTGACAAATCCCTAAATTACTGTTGAATACAGGTAAACGTCTTGCATGCAAACTTCCCACCTCCCTCATCTCTCATTCCTTCTCTTCCTGCTCCAACCCTTCCTGCCAGAGCATGGAACTGATAGTACAGGAAGTTCGCCTTGGTGAATCAACCCCTACTAAATTCTAAGCTCTATGAGGGCAGAACTATGTGGGGCTACTAGCCTTGACCCCTGACCTCCTTTTTAATCCCCTGGCTCCTTTCTTACCCCATATTCCATCTCCTGGTTTGCACAGTAGTTTTGCACACTGGAGGTATTTGGGTGAATTGGGTGATAAATACAGGAGCATTTCCATGCATGTGCATGTATGACTTAGCAACCCACAGTGATAATCCTGGTGTTTGTGGAGTTAGCTGAAGGCAATTTCTCCCAGGTTGCTGAATCAGTTGCAGCAAACACTGATGCATCCTGAAGGCTTGAGGTTAGTGGATAGGGGAGGGGTGTGTGAGCAAGTGGTGAGAATTGTCTCCCCACTGGAAGGCTGTCTCTGGTTGACACTGTGATCTCAGACCTCATCCACGTTCCCTGTAACTGCCTCTTGGTGTCCTTGTGGGGTCATGCTCTTGCCAGCATTGCGTTGGATTTTATTTGGTTTTCTCTTGGCTGCCGGCAGGACTGGCCATTCTGGGCTTTCTACCCCTAGATCTGAATGTGAGTGGATTTCCAGTTGTTATTTTTTTGTAAATCATTGCCTTGGTGTTAGTGGAGGCTGTTATGCAGGCATGGGTGGTATGTGCTGAATGTCTCATCCAGAAAATAAAAGATTCCTAATCCCGCCTTTGCTGCAGCAAACCTAGCCCTACCACTTTCACCCTTCTCTGCCCTTGCTAGAACTGTGTGGCTTTCCTACACATTGCATGGGAGACCTTTTTTCTCACCATTCATTTTACTGGAATATTTAAAATAGGATTGCCAGAGTCCCTCAGTTGAATCTGAATTCCCCAACAATGAATAACACTTTAGCATAAAAAGGTCCAAATAGGAGCCTGGTATTTGTCATTGATCAGAAACGCAAGCTCAGCTGATCCCCTGTGGTGTTTCTCCATTGGAGCTGGTGGCACTGCTGCCTGACCCGCTGGCTTGGTAAATGGGCTACAGCCACTTGGGGTAGTCTTTCTCTTCAAGATCTCTTGCCCTACCCAGACCTTCCAGCTGAAAGCCAGGCCTGCAAATGTAGGGTTACCTAAAGAACTGGTGGTGGGCCAGGAGGCCAGGCTCAGTGTTACAGGGCTTATGTGAGCTGGGTTGAGGGCATCTTGCACAGGAACCATTTCAGAAGAAACACACTGCAGATGTTGCAAAGAAAACGAGCGACAAATGGCCCTGCTGTTCCTGCTCTTGTGGGTGTGGGGGTTCTCTGCTACCTGGAACAGTGTATGCTCCAAGAAATCCGAAGGAAAGACTTTCTGGAGATTGAGGAGGAATCACAGGAGATGCGGACGCGGAGGGAGTGATCTTTAAAACTGGCTCTGCAGGGCTATTCTTGGAAGGGCAGAAAAGACAGGCTGGAGCAAGGGGAAGCATAGAGCAAAGCCCAGGAATTGGACAGCACCAGGCTTGCAGCTGAGAGGTGCTGTTAGGATGCCAGGCTGTGCATCTGCTGCCACAGGCTCCTGTTTCTTCAAGGAGTTGCCAGTCTCCTTGAGGGCTGGGATTTCCCTGGCGAGTGATCAAGTCCACAGGGGTGGGACAGTTGGGCATAGGAACCAAGACTAGCTGTCCACTATGGGAGATATCTAAGTGGATTTCTGTTGGAAACTAGGACCAGTGGGGTGAGCTTAAGCATTTAAACTTACTAATCTTATACCATTTGTTGACTGACAGTCTAATTTTGGTTGAAACGATGGGCCCTTCTGTCTGGTTTCATTGATCCACTTTCTGGAAACTTCTAGAAATCATAATAATGCAATTGGGGAGGAGAAAGAGGGAAAGAGGGATTGGGGGAGAAGTCCATTTGTATTCTCTGAATAATTATTAGCATTATTTCTCAGGTTCCAACACCAGAGAGTCTTTCTTCCACCAAGATAGAGCTGTATCACACCCATGAGCTGGTATAAGACTGAACGAAACAAAGGCTAGCTAGACGTCCATGGTTGGTGTTTGGGGAACATGGAGAGAAGCTGAAACAATTGGTAGAGGCTTTGCAAAGACATGATCAGCTTTTGAGCTGATTCTTGAAGGGTGGGTGGAATAGTCTTGGGAAACCAATCTAGAAATATGAGTCTTTGGCACAGAGACAGCAGGAATGCCAGCGAATAAATGACACCATGGGGAAGCAGTCAGCCAGATCCAGAAAGTAGGTCACCCTGCGGGACAATTTGCTGCTTCTGTAGCAAGCCAGTGGTGTGGAAAGAGGTGGTGGTACATCCAGGTGGAATGTGGGATTAACCTAGATTTAAAGATCCACTGTGTCTCAGTGTTCCAGAATTTCCTCCCCTATTCCTCCCTGCCTCCTTTCTTTCCTCCACCCTATGTTTGACAAGTATTGGTTCTGTTTTCATTATGTGGCAGACATTGGGGTTGACCAGCTGTCAGTGTGGATCCTATCCTTACAGTTGTCTCTTAGGTGGGATGGACCTTTCATTTTTGTGTGCCTGCCCTTGTTGCTGCTCTCTTGTTGCTGCTGGTACCCTCATGAACGAAAACCCAGCCAAAGCCATGGCTCTAATCTCATGCCTGTTCCAGCACTGTAAAGCTAATGTAAAGGGTGGAAGGAAGCACGACAGAGAGGCTCTAAGACATTGATCTGGACAATGATTTCTTGGACAAACCTCAAAAAATACAGATGGCAACAGCAAAAAATAGACAAATGGGGTTGCATTTGTTTCCTCAACACTGTTTATTGAAGAGGCTGACCTTAAGTTATAAATAGTTCTGTGACTTGGCAGATTATAAAAGAAAAGTTAAAGTTTGGAATAGGGACTAAGGTTTATAGTAGGTCTGCCATACAGCAAATCTAAAATTTGAAAGCGTAAATGTGCACTCATCTATGCCATGATCTTTTCCAGCTGTACCTCTAAAACTGTCCAACAATAGTCCCCCAACTCCAACACAAAACCAATACCCTATCTTGCCTCCTCCTGTCTACTTGTTACACTCAGTACACTGTATCTTCCATCTTCTGGTTAACTACCTTCAAACAAACCCCTTAAGTGGCTTGAAACAATCATTTCTTGTTGTTAAAGGGGCTGATGGGTTCAACTGAATTGCAATTATTTTGGACTTTAAGTTGCAATCAAGTATTAGCTGTAGCTGAATTAACCTTCTTTACTCAAATGTCTTTCTGCCATAGAATGCTTAGGGTAACTGGGAGTCAAGCCAAACACATTTCTGTCCTCGTGACTTATCCACATGGTTAGCTCAGGCTTGCCTACAGTACGACGGACTTTTAAATGTGATGGCTACCCTCAATCACAACGCATAGTTCAAGATACCCAGGCATAAACAGTGTAGCTTTTCATGACAATCTCCAAGCCCCACATATCAATGCTGCAATATTCTCTCTATTGGTTAAAGCAGCCATAGCTAACTCAGATTCCAAAAGGTAGAAGAAGAACCTTCAACTCCCTAAGTACTTTTTATGTACTAAGAGGCAAGAGATGGGTGGTTTTACACAGCATGATTCTATATTGTGAGTTAATTTCTCTGCCATTAAAAACTGCCCTCAGTCCACCCTACAAGTTGTGTTGGAGCATAGCAGATTTTTTCCCCCTTAGGCAAGGAGAGCTGGAAGAGCAGGAGTAGAATGACAACTTTCAGCAAGAAAGGGAAAATCTCAGACCTCAGCTGCTCTATGGGCACAAGCGTCCTTCAGCTGTAATTTCTAAAAATCGAAGATGAATGTCTGTAACTCGCTCTCTGGGGAGCATTCTTGGCTCCTGCATCCAAGCTTTCTCATTGTGCACTGGCGGCCTGGCACCCTGAGCTCTGTTCTAACTAGACTGTGGCCAGGATTTTCACCCTGTGGTTTATGTGAATTTTTAACCTCTGCAGTTATTGCCTCAAGTGACTCTTGGAGGCCTGCTTGGGCCATCCAAGGTGAGACCCAAGGTACCAATGATTGTTTTTTTGTTGTTGGTGGTGGTGTTTTTTTTTTTTTTTTTTTTTTTTTTGGTGCTCTGGTTACAAGATTGAATACCTTTTGTGTGGTCTGCCTGACTTTGCCCTTTAAGCCCAATGGTTTTTAGTGGGTGTTTTTGCAAAAGTACATGATTCTTTAAAGTAGTATAAATTTCACATTACTGTAGAAAACCCTAAACAATTTCTTCTCCTCTGAATCAAACAAGGCTCGTTGGAGAGGATCCGATTTCACCCTTGGGGTCATATTTTAGATTGACTTAGGACATTTATTGCCTGACTGGAGAAAGACCAGCTGAAAGGGGCAATCTTTTGGGATCAGTTGTGATAACCTTGAGCATTAGAAAATGAAACAAAAATTGTGATTAAGATATTAATTTAAATGTTTGGTGTTATGAAATAAGTTAATGTTATCCAAATAATGATAGTAATGAAAATATTCTTTTCAAATAGTAACTGTTAGATTTGGTTGTATTTGGTTGTATTTTTTTTTAATGAATGTCATTTATATTTAATGATAGGAAGAGCTTCTGGACTACAGATACACGCATATTTATAGGCAGATAAAATACATGTCAGCTAATGACTGAGAATGTTTCATGTCCTGGTAGCGTGGAACGTCCTTGTCTATATGACAAGGGAAGAATCCCCGTTACTTACTAAATTATTAATAGAGGCCCCAAGCATTTCAAATTCAGTAACATTTTCATTGCCTGCATTTTCTAGAATTTTCAGGCAATAGCAAGACATGAAAGTGTCAGTTTGAAAAAATATACTAAGGTTGGTGCAATTTTATAGTTCTGTATATATTCTCATGAATACAGAATTCTCAAGCATCAGAAAGATGGTACTCTTTGCCTTGATTGGTGTACCAGTTCATGTAACCTCTTCCAATATGTCTGTGGCCTGCCACTTATTTGATGACATGTTAATCTCGTGTGAAGAACTAATAGCATGCATCAAAACTTCTTTCTCAAGACGTAAAAGTGCTTCTCTCATCTTGGGTCTGAAAGTGCTTGGGTAGAGTGGATTTTTGTCTTTTAAATAGGCTAGAAATGTGAGTACACCCTCTTTGCATGCATTTACTGTTTAGTGGCTTTGACAATTATTTATAATTATTCTTGGTTTCTCCCCTGATTTCCCCCTCACACAGCACTGTCACTGAAAAGACCTTATTAAAGGCTTCCTGGGAGAGAGACAGAGCCCCAGATCTCACACCCTGGATCATTCTAGAGGACTTGGGGTAGGGCTGGGGAGGGGCAGTGTGTGGATCTGAAAATCCAAAATGTTTTTGAACCTAAAGAGATCTTAAGATATAACATTCAAAAGGTAGTGCATAGTTGGCACTTATTTCTCTTCTGGGTGTATATAGTCTTGTATTTTGAGCTTGCATCCATTAGCCCAGGTATTTAATGGTTTTAGAAATACATCAAGGTAAATTATATAAGACTTTAAAAAAGAGGTTTCTTTGGCTACTATATGCAGATGTAGTATTGCTAGACTGGTTTAAAACACGTATTCGAGTTACCCTGCTAAAGAAAGTAAAAAAGATTGTCTTAATGAAAAATAAAACATGTCTCAGAGGTCATAATAACTAGAGACATACTGAAATGAACGGAATTAAGACAAGAACAAAAGTGGGACAAAGAAACTCTATAGAATTTAAGTGGCTTAAATATTTTTAAAATATTTATTTATTTCAAAGTCAGATATGCAGGGAGGTGGAGAGACAGAGTGGAAGATTTCTGTCCGATGATTCACTCCCCAAGTGGCCACAATGGTCAGTGCTGAGCCAATCTGAAGGCAGGAGCCTCTTTCAGGTTTCCCATGTGGGAGCAGGGTCCCAAGGTTTTGGGCCCGTTCTCCACTGCTTTCCCTGCCACAAGCAGGGAGCTGGATGGGAAACGGCTGGGATTAGAACCGGCACCCGTATGGGATCCTGGCGCATTCAAGGTGAGGACTTTAGCTGGTAGGCTACTGCACCGGATCCCCGGTAGTTTAACTTTGAAGGCAGTATGGGAACAAACCTCGAGGTGAGTTATCCTGAAAGTCAGGAAGCATCAATTCTTAAATCTCACTCACATGAGCAATCTCAGCAAAGTTTACAACAGGCATATTGTGCAGGGTTTTAAAAATTCATTTTTACAAGAATCCAAGGGCTTACTGAGAAACAGAGCTGCTTAACAGCAACACCTCTGATGTTTATGCTGTGCTACCAGAAGCTTTCTTTAGAAGTCTGGTCCAAAAGGAAAATATTAAAACTTGTATAAATGCGTTTTCCTTGTACTGGTCAAAAAGAAAGTAAATTTTCTTTTTATGAAATAACTGCTAAGTGTAAGGTGACTTTCCCAGTCTGGATTCCATGTGGGGACTAAATTTCACTTAGGAGTTGGGAGTTTGCCAGTGTAAGAGCCTAGTAGGTCTCAATCAAGCCATGTGAACCTTCTGCTTTCACAAACACAGAGCACAGTGGAGACCCAGCGGGAGGAGGAGAAGTGGCTGTCTCTGCAGGTGTGGAATGCTTGGTCAAGAAAGACTTTCAGAAGAGATAACCTGCAAATTTAGTCTTGAAAGGAGAGTAGATAATTCCAGGTCGATAAGCTAGGGCTTAACTGAAAGGTCAAATGTGCAGTCTGGAAATCCAGGCACAAAGCAGATAGAAATATGTGCCAAGGCCAAGTGGAATGGCATACTCCAATGTGTTTCTAACTGCAAGCAGTGTGGTACCACTGGTTTACACTCTGCCAGTCAGGAATAGAGCAGTGTCCAGTAAATTACAAGTTGGATGATGAGCAGAGCCAGTTCATAGATGTCATTGGTTGCTATGCTGAAGAGTTTGCTCAGGCATTGATTTATTCAGTAAATGCATGTATTAGAAACTGGAAAAATTCCAGACCTTGAAGAGACAGCTGTACGTGTTTATTCTCATGGAGTTTATTGTATAGAATGGGAAAACAAGACATTAGCCGATAATCATACAAATCGTTTTATGTAATTTTATCTGTGATAAGCTAACTTATGTTCAGAGCAATGCTAAATAATCATACAGTTGATAATAGGGAACTTTAACTTTAGTCTGGGGTTCCAGAAGTTTTTGCTGAGGGAGCAACAGAAAAATTCAGATCTAAGTATGAGCAAGCCAGCTAAAGGGGCTTGTTTAGGTGGGAATTGGAAAGAGCATCTTGGGCATAAGCAACAGAGGCAATGGCCTGGATACAGGTTTCATGTGCAGCTTTAGAAAGGCCTTGTCTTCCTCATAGGAAGCTCCTCCAAGCAATGGTCAGTGACTCCACTCCATTCTGTCTCGGTGCAATGGCAGGCTTTAGCTCTCCATTCTTTAACCTGAGCCAGTAGAGGTCACCAGTAACCTCCAATTGCCACTCACTGTGGAATCAGGAGTCTTCATCAGTGGAAACCTCTACAGTGTTTGGCATTGTTTAGCTACTCCTTATCTTTAGACATCATACTTGCATGAAGTTTTTACCCTCTCTGTAACATTAACATAAGACTGGGGGGTTTAATGCCTGCGCCATTTGGGGAGACAACTCTAATTCAAACTCTAACACTGGTCTTTTAGAAGGCAAACAGAAAAAAACTGGCAGGAAGAGAAAAAGGAAAATGTCAGAGGAGTATAAAGACAAACAGAGGAACCCAGCTTCTAAGAGCTCAGCTTGGAGTGTCACATCAAGGAACAGTTAGTCAGGGATAACAGCAGAATACCTTTCTCTTGCACAGAAAAGACTTCTAAAAGTTTTAAATTTACATTTCTTTTTAGGAAATGGTTCCTCTTTTAAGATCATGTTCTAAAAAATATTTAGAATTTCCTTGAACCCTTTCACTTTCACTTTTGCAGTTCAGCTTCCAGAACACCGTGCCAGTCTTTGTGCAGAATTCATTCAAATCTGTTCAGCATTTTTACACAAGTACTTCATGTTACCAAAAATGTCCCTGGAGTTCCTCTGATAGCAAGGTGAGATCCTTGTTTTGGTTGCAGTAGAGCTTTTCCTGACAGAGAGAACCACTCCCACCAGGCTGCTATGGGTCTGCATCTCAGTATGCAACTTAAAATCATCTTCTAAACACACCAGATCCTATGAATATTCATCACAGTCTCCATCACTGCGCTGTTCTTGTGTTCTTAATGAATGGTTTGATGTGCAAGTTCTTGCAAAATAAAAATAAAGCTTTGCTATTAGAATTGTCTTCACCATATTTTCCTCATTTTATTACTGAGACACTGAGAAACAGATTTATCCCCATTGGATTTTAACAACTGTGCTTGGCTTTTAGTCTTCCTGGGATCATAATCTTCAAGTGGATGTACAGACCTCACATTTGTCTCAGCTTTCATCTGGCTGGAATCCATGTCATCTCCTTGAGGATTTTGTTGTTAAAGTCTTAAGTGGTGACCTGGAAAGGAGTATCTTTTTGAGCTGTGTCTACTCCCTGAAAGAAAGTTTCATATTCTCCTTTTTGTCTATTTCATGGTAGTCACCCTGCTCAGGATCTGAGGGAACTCCAGCATTTGAAAATATGAGGTCTTTAAGTGAGTAATGCCACTCTACTGCCTCAGGCTGAGGAGCTATGTCATAACCATAATGGACTGTACTTGAAACCTCACCACTCACAGGACTGCCACCCAGCGAGCTGGGCAACGCTAGTGGATTTTCAAATCTATGGGTATCAGAGACACTTTCCAGATGAATGTTACCCAAACCAGAGTCTGGACAGGAAATCGGAAGTTTTTCGAAATGATCTTTGTGATTCTCATAGTTCCTCAGAAACTTTTGGGAGGTGGTGGCATCCTCAAGACTTCCTTCTGATGTAATATTTTCCCTGCTAACTCCTGAGCTCTTGTCCTGCAGGGGCCCACTGACCCCACAGCATTCCTCCCCAGGGGTTTCCTCTTCAGCCACATCTCTTGCGCCTTCTGAGCTTGTTGAACTGAGAGTGAACAAAGACCCTTCATCAGAGTCGTAGTCACTTTCTAACTTGTACTGAGGGTCAAAATGAGCATATTTCTGCAATGGCTCCTCATTGGCAGGAGTGACACCCTCGCCACAGCCCCATCTTGGAGGAAAGTCGGGAGGGTCTGTGCCTTCTGGGTCACTGTGGGTGACCCCACTGTAATAGAGTGAAAGATCTGCTTTGGCACCAGCCTCTGCAACCGGGATCTGCTGTGTGCTCAGCCAGTTCCTGTCAGAGCTCAGTTGCGTTTCCTTAGAGAATTCCACTGGAAAGCCTGGGATTCCTGAAGGTAACTGTTCAGTACTTCCCCTCTCGTGATTCTCCGCAGTCCTCTGGGCATTGGTGTGTGTGAGCATTTGAGAGGCAGTAACTGGCTTTTCTTTTGAGAGTGGTTGGCCTGATCCATTCACATCGTGAGTGGAGCTGGACAGCATTTGTGGCGTGCCAGCTACTGAAGCATTGCCCACCGAGCGCCCCGTGGGCAGACACTCCTGGGCCACACTTTCATGGTTGAAATCCCCAGGAAAATCATTCGCGTAGACGGGCTGTGGTGCTCCTGAGGTGACTTGCTGATTGACGTCCCGGGAGACACTGCCAGTCAGAAGCACCCTGTCATATGTATTTCCGGCCCCGGTGTTGCTATCCCCATGTGGTTCTGAGCTCCGCCAGTTGCTCCTCCCCAGGGTTCTGTCAGGAAGGACGGTGAGGTATGTGTTTGGCTGTGTCTCCAAGAAATCTTCCTGGTTCTCATAGAGGTTTGGATTGTGAACCGATTGCTGCTGCTCCGTCCTGGAGTGCTGCTCTATGTCCCTGGCAGCCACTGCGTCATCATAGAAACCCTCATTCGTGTAGGTACTGGCTGGGCCAGGGCTCCTGTTCCGGCATGCGTGTAGCCACAGTTTGTCAACATAGGGCCTCGTGAGGGCCCCCAGACAGAAAGCCACGACAAACGTGATGAACACCGACAGGCACACGGCCAGGACCAGGTCCTGGTGCTCCTCGTTCTCCTCCTGTCTGTCAGAGGCCTGCACGTCCCGGGCAGCCCTAACCCTTCTGGGCGGCCATTTCCGCTCCTCGCTGACGCCAGAGCTCTGGTGCGCATGCCTGCCGGGAGTGGGACGAGGCATGCCGGTTCGTCGCTGCTCCGCTTGGCGCCCTTGTTGGTGTTCCACGTGATGGAGTTCCGTGGGAGGAAGGAGCAGCGCCGTGGAAGTCCGGCCTTGAGGCGTCTCCTCAGGTGCCTCCTCAGTTCCTGCAAGTGTGGGAGGAAAAACACACAGGTGAGCAGACCCTGAGTTTCCAAAGTGTGTATGGGGAACCTTGTAAAGTCCATGGGCTTTCGTTCCCTTGTTCTTTCGCGTCCACTGCCAACGCTGTGTACGTAAAGGTTGGGCTCTGTGTGTGCCTGGCTGCCACGTGTGGCTTTTATGAGGGAGCGAAACACGTGTGTCTGCCAGCATGCAGACCTCACTTTCCATGGATTTTTTTCTGGCCCTGAAAAAGCAAAGCCAAGTTTTCTACTTTTGGGTAGTCCTGAATGGAGCAGAGGATAACACTCATTTGTAAAAAGAGGTTTTTGTTGTCTTTTTTCCCAATTAGGAGTTTGGAATTTAACCAAGATATCTAATAGTGAAAACCAGACAAAAAGTGGAAAACCTTCTAAGAACGTCCAACATCAATAACAGTTTCTAGAACTCTGGGAGAGGGGTGAGAAACAAATCAAAGGAGAATAACACTTTTGAAATGAGTAGGTTTGCTTTGCATGTAGGTGGGATCACATTTCCAGAGGGTGAACAGTCATTTAAAGTAATGATGTTTCCATTTTTAAAGGTAATTTGTTTCATCACTTGCTGGTTAAGGATAGGAATAAAATGCTGCCATGTTGGGCCATCAGGGTAAAATTGCCTCTTAGCAAAATTTCTTTTCTGAACTTAATCCAGTTGTTTTTTTAGTAACTTGGTGACCTAAGGAAAACAGCAAGATACCAATGACTGTGGAATTACCTAGTGTCACAGGGGCTGACACAAGGGCCCAGCACGCCTGCTTTAAGTGGGACTACCGGTGTTTCAAATGTGGCATGTGTTTGTGGATGCTTGTCTTACAGTTCAAATGAAAGGACTCAGAAAGAGGAGGTGCCACTGATTTACCTGTAGATTTGTTGCAGATCACACCCCACTTTGCCCTCCAGGATTCGGAGAGGGAATTTTGGAAGAGGGTCACACTCTGATCACACTGCCACAGGTTATTAGCCAAGTCAGCATTCAGCTGGGGGAGTTCCAGAGCCATGACCATCATGGGAAGGATAGCGGTCAGAGCGTTGTTGCTGAGGTCTAAGACCTGTTAAGGAAGAAACAGATTGAGGAGTCTCTGAGAATAAAGACATTTAGAGGCAAGATAAATGAGTTACAGAAAGCTATTGTTTACATTTCTATGGAGGCATTATATAAGGGTGATTTTAAAAGTTGAAGGAAAAAAAATTAAGATGTATTTATTTTGGTGCAAAATAATTTTGAAATCCATGCATTGTTTTGTTGGAATACACTCATTTCCCATGAACTTTTGGACTACTCTGTTGCAATTTTAGCATTGGTCTGAGAGTCAGAATGCTGGATTTAAGTTGCTGCCTTTCCCCCAGATACCCTGAGTCTTGGTAAATTGTTTATCTTTATGAGAGTCTAAGGGCTGTTAAAAGGATACATTATATGTGCAAGTTTTAAAGTATGGTTCCTATATTAGGTGTTCTGTCATTTTCCCTTACTTGTTTCTATGAGTCATAATTTGTACAGCTGAATAAAACCTACACTTTGGTGTGATCAAGACCAAGAATGGGCTAACAGGTCTAGAATTTCTGGAAACTCTGTGACCTTGAGCGTGTGCAAGAAATAGGATGTTGAAACACAGAACACAGAAGAATTGTGGTTGCCCAAAAGTAGCAAAGTGGTTTTTTTTTTTCTTTTTGCATGCAATATTCTGTCAAAGGTTGTCATGTATTTGTTTGCATCCACAACTATTCAGTATATACAGGATGATGATTGCTTCCTCTAATCTAACAAGAAACAAAAGGGAAAGGCAGGGAACAGAAGGGCTTCATGGTTCTGGAGATGCAGAGCAGGGACTGCTGGCGTTGGACGTAGCAGTAACAGGTGGCTGTTGGGAAGTATGGCTGCTTTTTCTCTGGGTGCCACTGTTGGATATCAGGAACTCTCCTGGCAGCTTGAGTATGTTTTTGCTAACCCTCCCAACAACTTCATTTTCCTTCTTTTCACAGATGAGGAAACTTGGCTAAAGCCGTATTAGTATAGCCTACATTAGACTCTAGCATGGGGGCCTGGTACACAACAGGTTCTTAATATATGTTGGACAGGAATGTTAGAATTAGATCTGATCTGGTTCTCAGCTGTGTGTCTCCACTGCACTAGAGTAAAGGAAGCATCAGTGGAAGAAATCTGGAATGTGTGGCACCAGAGTGGGGGGCATGGAGTTTGCAGAGTTGTGTAAGTGGAGTTTTTAGGAGGAGAACAATCACAAAAGAGAAAGTGCAATCCTTCCTTTAAAACAAAAATAGGACTATGGATGGAAACCAGAAAGGCTGAATGTTATCAAGGCCAGTTGGCTTAAAAAAAAAAAAAAGAAAGAAAAATCAGCATTTACATCTTGGGTTATATAAAGTTGCAAGAGATGACACTGTGACTTTAGAAGCACAGCTTTTTGTTGAGTTCAGGAAGTGAGGGTGATCTTTCCGGTATTGAGTAGCCAACAATCCTCACTCTTGAAGGAATGAAGCAAAAAATAGAAAGTAGGAGAGTTTGGATAGGGAAGAACAAACACTGTGCTTGGGCCTTGTCTTGCCCAAGAGAAGTGGCTTCCTTGGGAACCTCAGAGCTGTAGCTACAAATTGAAATATTCTGATGATTTTCTGGTAGTTATTTTGTTTTTAGTGCATAGTGACTTTTTTTTCAACCCAACATCTTATTATGTTACAAATTATGGAGCTGAAAACAAAACCGGAGGAAAGATAGATTAATGAAATGATTCAGGAGGAATAATTTCCGAGAAAGGATGAAATTCCTTAGTCCAATTTGGCTAAAGGAGTACCCAGCTACTAGCATTTGAAAGGGTGTTTGTCACGGAAAGACTGGAAGAACCATGTAATACTGCTCCACAAATTACTGTATCTAGGAAGAGTGGGGCAATTAGGAAAAGAAATGCTAATTTGGAATGTCGGTGAAACTTATTTTATTCCACTTAAGCTCAGTAATGAATTTATGCTTTGAAAAAGCTTTCCAGCTTTAAAAAGATTCCCACATGGGAAGGAACATAGAATAGTACAAATATTAAATTCATCTCCTAGAAGAAAAACAACATCCATTTTGATATTTGGCTTTCTGATACCAAATATGTTCATTATATTCCAAGACTAGTTCTTAGAATTCTTGCCAGCCATGTAGAGTAGATCATAAAGAAAGAGAAATTGCATGATTCTGGGCACTTGCAGTGACTTGAAATTTATAGCTGTTTTTAAAACACTCTCAGAGCTGATTTTTGGTTTTGCTTCTTGCATCTATTCCCTGGAAACTACAGAAGTCTCATATGGTGTGATAAAAGAGCAAATAAAATTTTAAAAAACATAGGGCAAGTGACATATATAAATATAGTCAGAATGTGGTATCCCAAATGGGATTTCAGACAAATTCCAACCTACTTATGGTGAACCAAGGAGTACTTCCATCTGCTGTGATCACTGCTGTGGCAGGCAGTAACTCAAGCATCCAGTTACCTCCCTGGGAGTACACATGTCATGGAACACTCTCTTCCCCTTGGGTGTGGACAAGACCAGAGATTAGCCTCCTGCCAACAGACTCCTGCAAAAGCAATGTGATGTCTCTTTGATGATGCATTGCACGAAAATGGCAATGATCCTGCCATGCTCTGTCCCTGGTTGGCCCTGGAGCAATCTACCATATTGGAAAAGCCCACAGGGCACAAAAGCGAGGACCTTATTGGTCTAGCAGCCAGATAGGGAACCGAATCCTGCATTTAACTGAGAAGGCTGGGAGGGGAGTCCTTTGCCAGCTTGGCAGACAAGACACCAGCCTTGCTAACACTCTGACTGCGGCCTCTTTAGAGGCCCTGAAGCAAAGGCTCCAGCTAAGCCAGGTCTGGATTCTTGACTGATAGAAATTGCAGCATACTTTATGTATGTGTGGTTTTAAGTAATTGGATTTATAGTAAGTTGTTCAACAGCAGTAGATAAATAAACCCCTATCCATGCTCGTCATTTGTTCATTCATCCCTTTGTTTATGTGACAAGTATTTTACACATGTATTAGATGCTGGGTGCATGCTCCAGCACTGGAAAGTGAAACAAAGTTGCTAGGAGCCCTCACAGAGCTTGCTGTTTAGTTGAAAGGGCTCAGGAAGCAGAGGAGCCAATGGCCATGACTGAAGATGAAATGCTGTGAGTTAGGGATGTTGAGGCAACAGGTAGAGCATGTGCTAAGTGTGTCGAAGTGGGACTTGATTCATTCTGAAGCCCAGGGAAGGCCTCCTTGAGGAGGTGATATTTAAACAAAAGCTGGAGGGATTAGATGGTGCTAGGCCAAGGGTCAACATGAGGAGGGTTTGTGGTGACAAGAACAGCAGGAAAGAAGGGAGCAGAGGGAGAGTGGCTCCAAGTGAGGCTGACAGGCAACGGGAACCAAGCCCCTGACTGTGAACTCCTGGAAGAGTTTCAGCTGAGGAATGGCATCATCAGATTGTGTATGTTAGGAAAAGCAGACTCACTGTGAACACGTTAGAGTTTCTATATGCAGTGAACTCTGACAAAGATCCTACAAAATTCCATGTACTGCCCTGGGCACTGGACATCTGTTGAAGCACTTCTCATCAAACTCTAGGAGATGACACTACCAAGGCACAGAGAGACTTGGTAACTCGCTCAGGGTCATGAGAGTGGCAGATGGCAGCACTCAGGTTGAACCCGAGGCAATGGAGGTGCCATAACTCACCCCTGCTTCCCTGCCCTCCCCACTTGTCCAGAGAAGGGGTTCAGGGAGCCATCAGAATACATAGGGCAGGAGGTGGGCCTTTGTCTTGCAGTTAACTTGGCCAGCACTGCACACAGCATGGGCGGTAGCCTGGGTATTGCAGTGCTATTAGCCACATGAAATTGCTGAGCAATTAGACCATGGGTGTGCCACAGTGGATTGTGCAGGGTCAGTGTAAATCAGGTATCAGGTGTTGAGGACTCAGTGTGAAATGTAAACACTTCATTAATTTTTATACTGATTCTGTGTGTAACAAGTGATCTTTGAGTGTGTTAGGTTAAATAATATGTTGCCAAAATGAAATTTACCTGCTTATTTTTACTTTTTAAACCTAACTATTAATATACAATTACATGTGTGGCTCATATTTTATTTCCATTGAAGATGCTGGCTGAAAACAAAATTGGAGGGTGTGTGATGGGGGAGTTAATGGAGGTAGGGACTAAAGACTGTCCCAAAACACTTTTTGGTGCCACACTGTAGGCCAAAGGAGGTTGCGGGGGGGGGGGGTCTTACAAGATCCTGTTGAAGGGGATGGGGTATGCGGGACAGTGCTTGGAAAACAGGGGCTGAAGCAGCCAGACCCAGGGCAGGGCCTTGGGGTTCCTTTCCTTCCCAGGAGCCAGGATTTAAAGGGAGATGTACAGCAACAATATGCTGAGCACCAGGCCCTCTGGCTCCAAAATGTGACATGATGTCCTCCCAATTTGCCTCTGGAGTTTAGAACTGTATGTGGCATGTGGTAAGCTCTATGAGCATGAGCTGTTATCATTGTAATTTCTGTTATCCCATGCCAACCTCTGACACAGAAGCCACAGGGCACTCACTGGCCTTTCAAGTCCCACTGCATCTTGTGTAGGAGTGCCTTACCATGGGCCCAGGGGTGTACCAGTTTGCCTAAAAGCCCTGAGACCTCTGGTCTTACACTTTAAGGAGGTGGCCTTACAACTCAGATTTAATTTCTTGCCAAGTGGTAAGTGAAAACTTGGAATGTGATTTAATTTGATTTAGAAAAAAATAATGTTGCCAGTTCTTGCTACTGAGTAGTATTTTTTTAGTTCAATTCATGTCCATTACTGTGGCCTTTTAAGTTTTAGGCAAGGAAAGATACTTAAATTCTTTGTGAGATCTTAAAATACACTTAGTTTTTTTTTTTTAATTAATAGCTAATACAGCTGGACACAAAGGAACTCTGCAATGGTTATATTTTCCTCATGTCACTGATACTATGTTTGATACTTGAAATATTACATAAATAGTTTTAGAACCTGTAGGTTTTTTACGTCCTTGAAGGCATCAGGATGTATTTTGAATATCTTGTTGCTCTTTAAATAGAGGTTCTTCAATTGCAGGCAGTTGTGGAAATCAGAAAACCCAATTTGCAATATCCTGTTGAATGAAAGATCCAGACTCTGCAGTGACTTCAATTTCCATAATCCTGTTGAAAGTAGAAAGTAAAATACATTATAAACTGGTGCTATTACTACAGCATTGACTGTAATGGTTAAAAAGAGACAACATTAATGGTTCTGCATTGGGAAAAGTGTTAAAGCATGGTTTATTAAAGCTGTGCCAATACCAGGTGGTCTTAGTGCAGATCAACAGGCAGACTGGACTGAGCAGGAAGGAGAAAGCTGCAGAACACTGTGGAGCTTAATTCCAGTGGTCTGTGGAAAAAGCGCATATGCCAACATACACCAACGTTCTGAGTGAGCAGAAGAAAGATTAAGAAGGAGATGGCAAACTGTTGGAAACAGTTACACTTTGGAGTAGGCTGGTCAAGGCAGATGGGCAGGGATGTGTAAGGAAACTTTTTTTAAATGTATACACTGATTGGGGTATGCTTGGATGTCCCCCAAAATTCATGTGTTGGAAGATTAGTTCCAAGGCTGGCGGAGTTGGGAGATAGCATGGAATTTTTGGAAGATAGGGCCTCATGGGATGTCAGTTGGTCAGTGGAAGACATGCCCTCCAAAGGTATTAGGGCCTTTCTTGTGGGGCAATCTTTAGTTCTAAGGATTTGATAAAAGCCTGAGATTGGGAAGGCAACATGGGGTAGCAGGTTAAGCCTCTGATTGTATGCTGGCTTCCCACATGGGCACCCACTCAAATCCCAGATACTCATTTCTCATCCACTTTCTTCCTGGGAAGGCAGCAAAGGATGGCCCAAATCCTTGGACCCTTTCACCTACATGGAAGACCCAGAAGAAGCTTCTGTCTCCTGGGTTTGGTCTGGCCCTGGCTTGGCTGTTGCAGCCATTTGGAGAGTGAATCAGTGGATGGAAGATCTGTCTTACCTTCTCTGTCTCTGTGCCTTTCAAATAAAAATAAAATTTAAAAATTAAAAGAAATAAAAAGCCTGAGACTGGCTGCAGGCAGTCTCTGGCTTCCTGCATCAGGATGTGATCATTTATCCCAGGGACTCTGCCCCTGCCACCTGCTAAGATGTGATACAGCTGAGAGGGGTCTCCCTGAGAGCATAGCTGACAGTAGGCATCGTGTCCTGGGACAGCCAAGACCTTGAGTTAGATTAACTTCTTTGCTTCCTAAGTAGCTTATCTCAGGTATTTTGTTAAATAAGGAAAAGTTGGCCAACATGAGACTCATTTGAATTCTTTATTTCAATGAGCATGTGCTACTTTTAAATTATAAGCAGCGATTAAAATTCTGCCCTTGATTAAAGTCAATATTTGATTACACCGTGGGAAAAACTAACTAATGTTGTTATGGTAATAGAGAAAAAAGTTGTTGTGATGCTTTGTTACATGGATGAATTCTTCTAGTTTTGAGATTTTTCTTATTTTATAGCCATATCTTTATTGTATTTTCTTACTTTCTGATATTGTGGCTATTGTATTTTTTATGGTAATTAAGTTAGACCTAGAATTTTTTTCTTCAACTATGTCACTGCATTGACTTTTGTTCCTTGCTTTTGTATTTCAATTGATTCCTGAGATACCAGGAAGGTTGTTTGGCACTGAAAATAATCAAATGTTGAGCGTGAGGTGGCAGTCACAACATAATCCCAAATTTGATTTCCCATATGGGTCTCTGAAAGAAGTGCCTGCATATTTACATTTTTTTTGTGCTCTCTTCTTGCATGTGGGCTGTGTCTTTAACCAGCTACTACAAAGAAGCGCCCTGGTTCGTTTCTAGAAGGGTTTATTCCTACTGTCTGCAAGGTACTTATAAGTCTGATTATGCAGAGAGGTGATGATTTAATAGAAATTATTGCCCTGTTTATATTGTCACATGGTCATTTTAGTTGTACAAATGAAGCAAGAAGCCATTAGGGCAATAAACTAACCCAAATATTAACAGTAAGGCACTTTGTACTGGGGACAAGCATAGCACAGAACCTTCACCCTTAAGGACTTGAATTTGGTCAGTGATGAGACACAGAAGAAAAGGTTGCCAGTTACACAAAGTAGTCCATCACATGCAGCACCCACTATAAAATTACCACTTATCGCTCTGCCTGCATGTCCATAAGATGAACGATTCTCCTCAGAGTATCATTCACACGTTTGAGCACCTGCCATACCTGGTATACAGCAGAGACCCAATAGACCCACGGTCACACTGTTTGCCTCACAGAGATTTGGAAATTGTTGACCCCCAAATAAAGAGCCAATACAGAAATCTGCCTTTTCTGTTCTCTTGGAAGTTCCAACTGTTAGTGACACTAGTTGGCTGTAGCCAAACAAGGACTGTCTGCTTTAGATGAGAGGGGTGCATAGAATTAGCTTGTAGAAGAGTGTGATTTCATTGTATTCAAGTTTCTATGAAAAATGGAAAAGATCAAGATTACTATGTGCTTGCAAAACTTGGAGAGAATAAATGCTAATATTCAGCTGGCATAAGAGTAAGAAATATTTCTTTGTCGGCTTATAAAAAGCCATTGCCCAAGTCCAGTGTGTTGCCCCATTGCCCTGGACCATGTCTATTCACACAGCCTTATAATCCTCATGATGCTGATGCAGTATTGTAGCCAGGAGTTGTCTAACTGAAGGCTGAGGGTTGAAGGTCAATTGTTAAATATTTTGAATATAACCCTTGGATGAAAGATGTTGCTCTGTAGATAATAATTCTATTATATGTTGCAATCTGCAAACACAAGGGGCTATGAAAGAAAATGAGATAAAGAGACCAGTGTGAAAGCAGCTGTAACTTTCTGAACATTTTCACGGTACCTACTTGTTCCATGCAGAGATGTGAAATGAAGGTTCCTAAAGTATCTTAGTGTTTAATTGAATTGCGTAAGTACCACAGGAGCTCAGTGGAGGGAAATATCAGGGCTAGCTTTGAAGTGAGGGAAAGGATTCTTATTATTATTTTAAAGATTTGGTTTTTTTAAATGGAAAGTCAGATTTACAGAGAGGAGAGACACAGGGGAAAGATCTTCTATCTGCTGACCCACTCCCCAAGTGGCTATAATGGCCAGAACTGAGCTGATCCGAAGCCAGCAGCTAGGAGCTTCTTCTAGGTCTCCCACATGGGTGTAGGGTCCCAAGACCTTGGGCCTTCCTCCACTGCTTTCCCAGGCTACAAGCAGGGAGCTGGATGGGAAGGGGGGCAGCTGCGATGTGAACCAGGACCCACATAGGATCCTGATGCATGCAAAATGAGGACTTTAACCCTTAGGCTACCACACTGGGCCCAGGAAGGAGTTATTTTTAAACTTTATTATATTGTTGTTAGCTCTGAGCATTTCATAGATTATCTCGTTTTAATCTTCACAAAACCCTTGGGGTTATCACCATTTTATAAATGAAAAAAAAATTTTAAAAACCAACCTGGGTTCAGCTAAGTTAAGGACTTGTCTAACTTGGTACATAGAGCAGGAATAAAGTCTCACAAAAAAAGCTGGGCTTTGAGCTTGAGGTTAGAAAAAGAAAAAGGCTGAGAGGAGAACTCTGGGTAGAAGGATGGCCTGGGCCGTGGCACACAGTGTTTGCTGAAGGTATTGGGGGTTGTTTAGTTGTTTGCATCAAGGAGCTAATTCAAGGGATATTTACTTGCTCATCCCACTGAATTAAGTCTGACTATGTGGCTTGCTGTGGTCGATGGAATATCAGCACAACTGTTAGCAAGGATTCAGAATGTGTGTACGAAGACTTGGTCTGCTGGCTCGTGCCAGGGCCTCAGAAAAAGCCTGGGCTGGCTGGCCATCTGGTCCAAAGGAGGGACATGTGGAACAGACTTGTACCAAATGGTCACCTCAGTTTACCAAAGGCCCAGTCTGTACAGGGGCAGTGGTAAACTGTGCAAGAGTAGGATTAGAATTGCCCTCGGCTGCTGAAAGGTTTTTCTTATTTCAACTATCTGTTGTTGGGTGAGATTAGCCTCAGGTCACTGCAAGTGAATTATGTTGCACCAAATGTTGTAAGTGCTGATGTATTACCCTAGGATATGATGGGATGATGTCAGGATGAAGATGAAGGTGGAAACTGTGGACAGCTAGCATTAGATCTGATTTACCAGTTCTGGTCAGTAAAAATCCCAGGGCATACACCCTATGGCCCTGATGGCAGGTGGGCCTGGGGTGTTGAGTTCAAGGTTTCCTGAGAAGAGCTCCTGATAAAGTAATCTGACCTCACCGAAGTCCAGAGCTCAACTGCACACCATATTCTGATCCCCCACACAGCAAATTCCAGTTGGAATAAAGGGTAATCTGCCTGAAAAAGTCTGGGATTTTCATTATGTTTGGAGTAGGAACATATGCAAAGAAGAGCTTGGTGGAGTTGGACCTAGGAGAAGCTGTTTTCTGAGAGTAAAAGCAAAGAAAAAATTGTAACTTAATACTAATAAGGAATCTAACTAAAATTTTAAATTGAATATGTTAGGGATTCTCTATAAAGGAACAGAGATAAGAGTAAGAGCAGATTTCTTACTGGAATAGTAAAAATTAAATACAGTGGACTAGCAATGTAAACTACTAATTAGTAAGGATTCTTTGATAAGTAGGAATATATTTTTAAAATGAAACATAAATAAAGACCTTTTTCAGATTACTAAGACTTGAAAGAACTCATCAGCAGTAGGTCCAAACTAGGAATGTTAAAGGAAGTCCTTTAATTGGAAGAAAAATGAAAACATATGGAAGTCTGGATCTTCACAAAAGAATACAGAGTTCTAGAAATGGTAACTGTGTGACTTAATACAGATTTTTTTCTTATTTAAATGTCTTTCAAAGGTAATCAAACATTTAAAGTAAAAATAGGAGAAATGTTCTGTGCAATTTATAATACATAAATGTATGCCAACACTTGTAAAAGTTCAGAATAAGAAAATGGAATAATACTATTGTAAGGTTCTTATGTTATCAGCAAGCAGTGTAATATCACATCGGAATGGACTGTGATATTAGGATATGTGTTAGAGACTCCAAAAGCAACCCATCATATGGTAACAAGCCACAGAGAAGTATAGCTAATTATAGCCTGGTAATGGGATAAAGTAGGTTCAATCAAAAGGTAGAAAAAGTTAAAATAGTTAACGCAGTTTGTTTTAAAGGAGAAAATGAGGAAGAGGAGAAGGAAAAGCAGAGGTAACAAATGGAAGAATTTATGGAGGTTGGCAGATTTGAACTATAACTTCCCAAGGAAAAGGCAAGGACTTTTCGGTATGTAGAAAAAAGCAAGAGACAAATATATACCTAAAAAAAAAAAAAAAAAAGGACCATTACTCATGAAATCCCATGGAGGTTAACTATTAAAAGGATAGCAAAAGGCAGACTTTTAAACAAATGTTTGAATAATTGGACATCTATGTGCAAAAGAAGAAAATAAAAGTACCTGGATCCATACCTTTTATGCAAAAGTTAAATCTAAAGTAGTGCTTACAAATTATGGCACTCCTAAAAGAAAACATGAAATTGTGAGACTCTGGATCAGGCAAAATGTTTTAGGTATGACAGCAAAAATCTAATCAATTAAAAGTAATTAAATTTGACATCAAAACAGAAAACATCTGTTTTTCAAGAGAACTGGGAAGAGAATGAAAGGACAAACCACAGAGTGGAAGAGAAAAATCTTTGTGAAGGATTTATCTTATATTCAGCATATCTATTTTTAAAAGTCTCAAAACTCAGCAAAAGTAAAACACATAATCCAATTTTAAAATAAGGATTTGATGACACTTCAGCAAAGGAACACGAGTAAGTCACATGAAAAACGCTCAGCCTTGTTAGAGAACATGCAGACTAAAACCACAAGGAGACAGCACTGGTCATCTGTTAATCCCAATGGCCAAGATGTGAGGACATTGAGAATGTGGAGGAACCATGTTACAGCCACTTCGGAAACTGCTTGACAGTTTCCTAAAAACAAAATGTAAAGATGAAAATTAACCATACAGTTACATGTACCATATGACCTAGGTTTCCATTGCCACATGTTCAGTTAAGAATAAGGGAAATATATTTACATGTAAATTTTATACCAGCTTTTTTGGTAATAACCCCACACTGGAAACAATCAAGTGCCCATTAGTGAGTAAAGAAAACAAGTGGGATAATATGTGGAAGAGTAATACATGTACCCAAATAGATTAGTCTCACAATGTATGATGCCAAAGAAGTACATATACTCACAGTACATGGTGTGCTTATATGAACCCTAGGAAATGTGACAGTGTGTAATGACATAAATTACATCAGTGATAGCTTGGGTATGAGGGAAAGAAGGATGGAATTACTGCGGGGTATGAGGAAGCTTGGGGGTGATGGATACACTCACTGTTGTGTGTGCTGCTGGCTTCACAGGTCTACACATATGTAGAAGCATCAAGCGTTACACTTCAATGTGTACAGTTTATTATATGTCAATTATACTTAATAATGTTGTCCTTCAGAATTAAATAAATGGAGACTGCCTGCTAGTGTTCATGGGGTTTATCTTCTGGGTGATAAAAATTTACAGTTAGATAATAGGTGTATCACTTTGTGAATATGCTCAAGACCACTGAATTTTACGCTTTAGAATAATGAATTTTTGTGTTTGAAACTATATCTTGGGCCCGGCGCAGTGGCGCAGTGGTTAAGGTTCTCGCCTTGCACACCCGGGATCCCATATGGGTGCCAGTTCTATCCCGGCAGCCCCGCTTCCCATCCAGCTCCCTGCCTGTGGCCCGGGAAAGCAGTCGAGGACGGCCCAAAGCCTTGGGACCCTGCACCCACGTGGGAGACCCGGAAGAGGCTCCTGGCTTCGGACCGGCATAGCATTGGCCGTTGTGCTCACTTGGGGAGTGAAGATCTTCCTCTCTGTCTCTCCTCTCTGTATATCCGCCTTTCCAATAAAAAAATAATAAAAAAAATAAATCTTTAAAAAAAAACTGTATCTCCACAACGTTGTAAAAAGAAGTAGAGGAACTGGCACAGAGGTATGTAACAAGCTAACCCTCAGCCTGCAATGCTGGCGTCTATATGGGCACCAGTTCCCATCCCAGCTGCTCCACTTCTGTTCCAGCTCTCTGCTTAAGGCCTAGAAAAGCAGTGGAGGATGGTCCAAGCCCTTGGCATCCTGCACCCATGTACAAGACCTGGAGGAAGCTCCTGGCAGTGAGCTAGCAATAGTAGACCTGTCTGTTTGTCTCTCTCTCTAAAAATCTGCCTTTTGAGTAAAAATAGATAAATCTTTTAAAAAAATTATAACAACAAAACCAAAGTGGGTATATTAATATAAAACAGACTTCAAAGAATATTATGAGGGATAAAGATCAAGAAGATTATTCATTAAGAATTGGAGACCATTATGCTAAAGGAAATGAGCCAATCCAAAAAGATCAGATACCACATATTTGCTCTGATAGAAGATAACGTCCATCAGGAATCTCAGTGCTGAATGAGTAGGGGTTGTTTGCTTATTTCTTATGGAATGGCTCTTTCTTGTTTTAGTTTGCAGTTTTGTAGTGTCAAATCTGTTTTTGCTTTAAATCTTATCTTTTTTGCACTTCCTAGTTATTTGTGTCTCTTCCAATAAGTTCTTGTGATTCATTAATCGATCATCCATAAGAAATGGAACGCTTGCAAACACTTGAAATTGTACATGTCCATTTCAACACTGTTCTGCTACATATCATGAGTAATGAAGGTGTAACTTTTAACTGTAATTCCTTCGGTGCCACAAGGGTCACGCACTAGCATCTATTCCTACAAGAAGGGTGTTGTTTCCCGTTTTCACCACTCTTGTGATGCATTTTTTATTTTTGTAGCATGTTTGTTAACTTCATGTTGATGAAAATTGATTATTTTCACCCCATGGTGGACTGTGCTCGCTGGTTCTGTATTTTAGGGGATATATAATGGAAATGTAGCAGGGACTGATATGTTCAGATATGGAGACAAAGTGCTGTATGTCTCTATACAAACAGACCAAAGACAGACTCCCAGTGAAAGAAAGAAATACATCGTAACAATAAGAGGATGGACTGTCTGACAGTGTCCATGCCTGCATTGTCAGGAAACACTTCAATAACAGCATGATGGATTTGTGATTGTTCATGAAAGACATCCATTGTAAAACTAAAGGGGAAATCAATGGTGGGGGCGGGGGAGGGAGGGACCTTGGGGAAGGGCATGGGCAACCCGAGAGCCTACAGAACTATATCATAAACCAAAATAAAATATTTTTAAATGTAAAAAAATGCATGTTAATCACAAACTTATACACAAAATTACCACCTCTAAACCTGATAGAACTGCATAATTCTCTACTGACAAAACATGTAAACAGTAAACCAGCAAAACAAAAGAAAATATAAAGAATTCCATCAACTAATGACAAAATATCCCACCCAGCAATACAGACTATACTTTGAGATATGAAACAAGTAATAAAACAGTTCAAGACACAGAAAATATGTTCTTTAACCAAGATGGCATTAAATTAGAGGCCAATAACAAAGATCTCTGGTAAGCCTATAAATAATTGGAAATTCATAACATACTTCTAAGTAAACTTATGGAACAAAGAAGAAATCATAAGGGGAATAAAACTTTCTGACTTGAATGAAAATTAAAAATACTACATATTGTGATTTATGAGATGCAGCCAAGGCAGATTTTGAGGGAAATTTATTGCACCCAGTCCTATATTAGAACAAAAAAGGTCTTAAAACAATGACCTTAGTTTCTCTGAAGAAACTTGTAAGAGTGACTGAAATTGAATGTGAGCAGAAAAATAACAAAGGTCTCAGAAGAAATAACAAATAGAAAATGGAAAAGTAACACAAATAGTGATTAAATTATGTTGATACTTTTAAGTGAACTACTTTAAAAAAAAATAGGCTCATCACATAAGCAGAAATGAAACAGATGTCATTGCTCCAGAGTCTATAGATATTTAAATTACAGTGGAACATTGTGAACAAATTTATGTCACTGAGTGTGACAGCTTAGATAAAATGGGCAAATTCCTTGAAAGAGACAGATTATCCGAGGCTCAAAAAATGCGAGTCTGGATTCCCTGACAGCCTATTAAAAAACTGAACTTATAGTTAAATGCCCTACCACAAGGAAGACTCCAGGTTTATAGAGCTTCACTGGAGAACCCAACCAAACATTTATGGAAGAAAGAAAAGCAGTTGCAAGCATAATCTCCCAGAAAACTGAAGAGGAAGGAAAATATTCCAGTTCATTTTCTGAGGCCTACCTTACTCTGATACCAGAGCTAGGTAGTGATACCACAAGGAAACAACCCAATAATCTTCATAACTATAAATGCTAAAAATCTTAACAAAATTATAGCAAAAATTGAATCTGACAGTGTAGGAAAAAGATAATACATGATGGGACTAAGGAATGGAATTTTTTTTAATCTTAGAAATTTTATATGATTCTCCATATTAACAGACTGAAAAGAAAACCTGTATGATAAAAATGTAACATCTCTTCTAGATAAAACATTCTGATCAAAGTTAGGAATACAGAGAAGGTCTTTAACCCAGTTCAGAGTTTTTAATGAAAAACCTGTAACTAACATCACACTGGGGGAAAGATGTTGTGCTCCTTCTAAAATTAGAAATAAATCACTTTCACTGCTTCTGGTCAGCACTGGATTGGAAGATTCTAGCCAGTGCAACAAGGCAAGAAAAAGGCAACTAGAATGGAAAAAAGAAATGAAGTTCGTTTACAGAACCCATGACCATTTTCATAGAATATCTTGTAAAATTTTAGGAACTGATGGAAATGAAGAAGCAAGTTTGGTAAGGCTTAAGGGTAAAAGGTTAATAGTAATGCACAATCTGAGATTGGAATTGAATAGTATATATATAAATATATAATTTCATCTGAAACAACATAAAAAATGTAAAAGAGGTAAATCTGACAAAATATGGACACTATAGTTCCCTTGAAAAAATTCACAATGTTGTTGAGAGAAAATGGCAAATAAGCACACAGGAAGCTGTTCAATATCATTTAGGGACACCTAAATTAAACAGCGATGGACCACTGTACACTAATTCCTAAGGCTGTCATGAAAAAAAAAAACTAGCCATATTTGGTGTGGGTGAGGATGTAGAACAACTGAAATTAAAAAAAAAATACTGATGGGAATTTAAAATGGTACAGCCACTTTGCACAACAATTTTGCACTTTCTTAAAAAGTTAAAATATATGCCCAACATATGACGCAGTCATTCTAATTCTAGGTTAATTACCCAATTAAAATGCAAGCATGTGTTGCCGCAGAGACTTCATTATTTTTAAAATGTCAACGGGAATAGTGGTGATGGCCATTCTTTCATCTCTCCAATCAGATTCGTGGCTTCTTGCTCTTATGAAGGGAGTAGATGGAGTCTGCTTTAGTTATTATTTCTTCTGCTTGTTTTTGGTTTATAAAGCTCTGTTTTCCCCTCTAATTTCATAGGGTGAAAACTTAGGTTAGCAATTTAAAATTTTTATTCTTGAATATGTGCAATTTAATGCTAGAATTTCCTTTTAAGCAGTACTGTTGCTGTATCCCACAAGTTTTAATGCTGCATTTTTATTCTCATTTAGCCCAACATATTTTTAATTTATCATGAGATCTTCTAATCCATGTCTTATTTAGAAATTTGTGCTTAGTTTCTGGAGATTTAAAGAGTTTTCCAGGTCTCTTTGTTATTTGTTTCTAGTATAAATTCACTGTAACCTGAGTTTACTTTTTTGATTTCTATTCTTTCCACTGTGTTGAGTGTGTTTTATAGACCAGAATGTGGTCCATTTTGGTGGATGATTCCTATGAGTTTGTGCACAAAAACTTCAAAGAGTTTGTAGCAAAATGGAATTAAAGAGTAGGTTTATTTTGGTGCATTTTTAAAAATCCATGTTTCTTTCATAATTTGCATTTTCCATGAACATTTTGAAGATTTCTTATATTCTGTTGTTGGATGAATTATTCTGTGTGCATTTGATTAAGCTGATTGTGTTAGTGCTATTTACATCAACGGCATTCTTACTGATTACTTGCATGTCTCATCTAGGATTCATAAGAAGGTACAGAAGTCTACAAGTGCATAGTGGAGTTGGCCGTATCTCCATAAAGTCTGTCTGCTTTTCCCTCATAGACACTGATTGTCTGTTGTTAGGTGCATTTTAAGTTTAGGATTATTATGTCATCTTCTGTGAATGACAGTCATGTTGATATGTAGTAATTTCTTTACATTGCATCATTTTCTTTGTTCTAATGTTTGGTTTGTCTGAAATAATGGAGTGATTCCATTTTTTTTTTTTGACTAGTATACATTTAATGGTTTTTTCCCATCCCTTTAACTAGCACTTTATTTCTAGTAGCCAAAAAAAAAAAAATCCTAAATGTTCATCAGCAGGCTAATGAATATGCATGCAATGGGATCCCATTCAGCAATAAGAAGAAACAGTTTTCATATATATGATAATTTGGGAGCATATCAAAATAATTATGCTAAAAGAAAGAAACAGCATAACCAAAAGAAAAGTATATGTAGTTTCTCCTCAACTTATGATGGGGTTAAGCCTATCATAAGTTGAAAATATTAATACACCTAACCTGCTGAACGTGAAAGCTTAGCCACATGGTGCCCCCTAGAGTTTCGATTGTTTACCACTGAGATAACAGGCGTCATCGCACCAATCCACACCCCGAGAATCTGACCCCATGTTGTTATCCAAAAAAATGCAAAATATAAAATGCAAACTACAATTTCTACTAAATGTGTATCACTTTCACACCATCATAGAGTTGGAAAGTATATGAACTATCATCAGCTGGGAACTGGGATTTATATTGTTTGAGTCCTTTTGTATGTTAGACGATACAAATGAGTCTATAGAGACAGCAAAGAGATCAGCAGCCGCCTGGGTTCAGAAAGGGGATGGGTGGGAAAGACAGATCCCTAAGGGGCTTGAGGAAACGTTTAAATTGCTGGACGACTCACAACCGTGATAGTGGTGATGGAGTCACAGGTCAGTGTGTTCCAGCCAGAGGACACGTGAGAACACTCAGGGAAAGGAAGAACAGTGACCTCCCACATGATCCATAAACATGAATGGCAGAAGTGTTGGCTGAAACTTGTCATCCGAGGGTAGTCCTGGGCTTCAGGAAAGGAGATGAACATTGGAAGGAAACTATGGAGATCCTTGTGCAGAAATGGAATTACTTACGGACCGTGCAGACCACAACAGGCACAATGTGATTAGCCTTTGCACTGAACTGACCAGAGGCAGTTTTGTTATTTTCAAAACATCTCAGTGTCTGTTAGAAAACAGGCCACAGGGGGAATGCTGGGCATTACATTACTAAACATTCTTTCTGGACTATGAAATTATTCAGTGCTTTCCCACAAAACAATGATATCTGTGGGTTATGCCTCCAGTTCAAAGATAATTTGGCATTAGAGTCCAGAATGACTATGGATAGTTTAGTCATAGGTCAGCTCTTCTTGTGGCCAAATATAAGTAAGCCAGACTTCTTGGTTCAATGCCCTACATATGTTTTGTTTCTTTAGAACCTGTACCTATTTTGCGAACTTTTATTGGTGGGGTGTTTCCAGGAGCCAGTGACAAACAGGATGAAAATTGTAATTCCCAATGAATAAGAGAAAAACACCTTTGTTTTTATAACATACTGGTTATATGCTTTAAAAATTACCAGTTATTACATTTCAGATATTACATCCTCTCATTTAGAACACACGTATCTCGTGGATTCTGGAACTCTGTGGGTTAGTGTGCCCCTCTGTCATCTTGTTTGACTGTATTGCCAGTAAGGCATACTTTACCGGACAACCCAGTGGGCACTCTGAAAATATTGCTGGTGAAGGTGGGACAGTTTAACCACAGACTGATCCCATGTTGAGAAACAGCTCAAAAGTTATTTTTCAGTTATTAACACTATACCTGAAAAATATGTGAAGAAAGCATTACAGTGACTTAGGTTAAATCATGCAGGTTCCCCATTTTGTAAACTGCATTAGCCAGCACCTCTCCTAGGTGTTTATCTAGCACAAAGCTTATTGATGATGTCACAGATGACTAAGGATAAAGATTAGCTGACTTTGGGTTGGTCTGTGTGGTATTTCACCCTTACAAAACATTGGCTTTTCCACTTTTTCACCATTTATAAACACATTTATAACCCATCTAAAATCATGAGGACAGCTCTAATTTATTATGATTTTGGATGAGTTTTGGCACCAATGTAGAACCAGGCACACATGATTTTCTAGGAGTTACCCCATTGACCATAATTTGTAGTGGCTGTTTAACATCTTTAAAGGACAACTTGAGAATTTGACAAAACATAATTAGTTGTTTTGAAGTACACTACTACTCTCAATTAGCGCCAAGCAAGTAAATAAAACTAATATTTGTAAAGTACAAGTTGGCAAAGTACTTTTCACATATGTTGATTGCTATAAATTATTATGCTCAATACTGTTATGTTGAGATACATTTCCGTTTAATTCTCACAATTAAATACAGCTTATATTACCCAGCCGTAAAGGGGAACAAAATGAAGGCTAGGTATGGGTTGGCACTAGCACATCTCTCTCCCACCAACTTTTTCCATCCAAAACTAAATTTCAAAGAGAGAGGTAGTCACACTCAGAGAATCTCAAATGGTGGGTTGTCTGAGGATACTCAACCTAGTAAAAATGGACAGTTTATGATGATTCTGGAAAAGCAATTCAAATGACAAAATGTCATGGGTAAAAGGACTCTGGATTAAATGCAATTAGGCATATGGCTTACATTGGACAGATGTTTTATTCATCTCTATGATTTCATTTGCTGAAATCCTGATAGTATTTCAGTTATAAAATTCATACATTTTACTTTTTTTCTCCTTTGCAAACTTAATATTATTTCCTGATATTTGGAGAGGCACAACTTTAACTTGAAAAAGGAACACAGGCCTGTTTCTGCCTTTATGTGATATTTAGTACTTCAGTGGAATTGTATAAAACCCAACAATCAGTTGGCTCTGGGGAATTAATCTGCTGACAGTTCTCTATCTACTTTTCTGACGGAATAACATCTTTTTTTTAAAACTATATTTATTTATTTCACTTGGAAGTCAGAGTTATAGTGAGATACAGGGAGAGACAGATAGATGCCTTCCATCCTCTGGTTCATTCCCCGGATGGCCACAACATCCAGAGCTGAGCTGAGCTGAAGGTGGGAGCCAGGTCTTCCATGTGGATACAGGGACCCAAAGACTTGAGTTATGCTTTGCTGCCTTCTCAGGCCATCAGCAGGGAGCTGGAACGGAAATGCACTAGTACCCATATGAGATGCTGGCGCTGCAGGTGGAGTAGCAGCTTGTGCCATTCACTGTGCCAGTCCCTGGTGGAATAATGTCTTGGAATGCTAGTGTTTTGCTCCTGCTCCTTTCTTTTTCTCCCCTTCAGGTAGAAAGCAGACTGTGTTTGTGTCTCAGGGACGATATAGGACAAAAGGCAGGGAACCTGTGAGTCTGCCAGTTGTGGTGTTTTCCAAAAACCTCCGTGCTTTGAAGAGAGGGATTACACACACACACACACAGAGCCCTTGGTGCTTTGTCAGCATAAATGGTATTAGAGGTTGTAGGGAAAGGCAGAGGACATTAAGTATCCGTACAAACCAACCCCTCAGTGGAAGCTCAGAATTAATATATTGTTTCAAACAGAAGCTTGTTTGACTAGGACACTTGAATTTGTGGAGTGAGATTCATGTCTGCCTTATTAGTTTAAAAATGCCTTATGATAAGGCATTGGTAAGGATGTTCATTCAAATGGAAATAGCCTAAATATTGTTGGATTACACTATGAAATACATGTATATAAAAAAACCTCTTCATTTAAAAAATGTATTAGATTGCTGAGTCATATAATTATTTGAAAAATATTTCATGATATTAAATTATAAATCATGAAATATTATCTAAAAGATGATCCAGTTTCGGAAAAAATGTAGGTATAGGTATAAAAAATTAATTTGGAATATATGCAATATATGAATTTTTAAAAATTTTCTACTGCTAATGTCAATTCCTAGGTATTCTATAACATGTATTCCTTTTGCAATAAGAACAGTAGGAAATTACATTCGCATTCGCAAAATAAAATGCAACCAACCTACACTTCATACTGAAAATACTATATGTTGCTTTAAGGAAGAGGTCAGAGAGAAAATACTCAGGACTTCCTCACACAGTTCTGTTCACATGGGAACTTGAACAGTCATTTCCTCACCAGCTGTTAGTGACAAAATGATGCTTCAGGACAGAAGCCTGAGGCAAAGTCCAAAATAAAAGTACCAAAGGGAAGAACTGGAAAGTCAGAAAGCTCAAATATGTCCTACTTGGGATGGAGGAAGAAGACACTGCCTGGATGCTTTGATTTTTAAAGGACTGTGTTGCTGTACAAAGGAGGTGCTTAGCAAACACCAAACAAGAATCAATGCACGTGAGGAAACGGACTGTTCTAATGCTTTGGAATGTTAAAAGGCAAAGCATATTTGGCTTCATGAACTTGAAATATTTTCAAAATAACACTTGGCATATTAGTAAAAACATTCTATTGTGTAGCCTTGAATAGATCAGAATTCATGATAATAGGACAAAGGGAAGTATCATGTTAGGAGCTGGGATCAGGCAATCTGAGCTTTATTTGATCATACAAAAGCTTACATAGTAATACATAAAATTAACCAACTTCTAGACTACACTTGGATGAAAACTAGATAAGTGTAAACAAAAGGTATTGTAAGACGATCAAATATAACAACATTTAATTTGAATTATTACATATATAATAAAACTGAATTAGTTATTTCTCAGTGGTTTTCTGTATTAACAAGTAATTTAGTAGATAAAGTCATGCATCTTAACTTAGCACTAAATACTTCCTAGGGTCTCTTGAAAAATCCATATAAATTGGTGGGAATTATACTAAATGAGAGATTAAATATCATTGACTGTGAGTTCTGTGTATAATAACTTCCAGTTCTGCCAAGAAATTAAATTTACTTGTTCTGATCAAATTGCTTCACTTTCAGTGTTTTGCTTCAAACTAAAGAAACAATATGAAATTCTTGTTGACATAAAACACTAACTCTATGTATGTTCATTGTTCTTCTGTCATCTCCATCTTAGTGAAAGAGGCAGAGAGGGGGAGAAAGGGACTATTAGAGTGTGTACATCCTCTAATTTGTTAATTCACTTTCCAAATGCCCACGACAGCTAAACTGGGCAAGGTCAAAGCCAGAAGCCTAGAAATCAATCTGTATTTCCCACCAGGCTGGCAAGGACACGGGTACTTGAACCATTACCACCTGCCTCCCAGGGTGCACATTAGCACAAAGCTGGAATCAAAAATGGAACTGAGGATTTGAACCCAGGCCCCCTGAGGTGGAATGTGGGGCTGTATTTGGCATCCAGACTACCAAATGAAACACCCACCTCAGGGCCAGTGCCATGGCATAGTAGGCTAAGCCTTTGCCTGTGGCACCAGCATCCAATGTGGGCACTGATTTGTGTCCTGTTTATTCCACTTCTGTTCAAGCTCTTTTATTATGGTCTTAGCAGCAGAGATGATGGCTCAAGTCCTTGGACCCCTGCACCCATGTGGAACATCTGGAAGAACTCCTGGTCCCTAGCTTTGGACTGGCCTAGCTCTGGCCTTGATGGCCATTTGGGGAGCAAACCAGCAGAAAAAAAGATGGATATCTCTGTCTCTCCTCTCTGTAACTCTGTCTTTGAAATAAAAATAAAATCCTTAAGAATACACCACCCAACTTTGAACCTCTACTTCATCTTCTAAAATTGTACTTACCCTTGGGGGTGTCACTAAGCTGATTTTGTTGAAGAATTAGCACCTTTAGAAATGGAAGTCCATCTCTGAAGCTGCTTCTGTGGCGTGTCAACTGTGAGGATGCAAGACTGGGCGCATCCAATGAGATGGAACAGATGGCATTGTTGCTGAGGTTTAGTATTTCCAGAGCAGGTGCATACTGGAGAGAGCTTAAGGTCATGTCTGATATGAGACTGTTACTGAGGTCCAGGTGTTTGATTTTCCACTCTTCTTGTTTCATGTGAGAACGTAAGAGAACTCTGAAGAAATTGAAACTGGCATCGACTGTGGCTGTTGCTTGCAATCCCTCGTGTTCTCCAGGGAAGGAACCATTGGTCTGAAGGTGTTCATTGCCTTGGCACCCAGAATCGACAGGACCGCCGCTGTTCCCTGCTGGATTTGCCATTGTCCCAGGAAAACAAAGACCTAGAACTATGACAGTGACTCTGAAATGGAGGCTTCTCATCATGCCTGGAAAAAGGAAAATGAACTTACTCAAAATCCCTTACATAAAGACGAACAGCAAAGTAGATTTCATTTTCTGTTTTGCTTTGATTGCTGATTTCAGTGTCTGATTTCTTAGAAACTGAGGTACTAAAACCCAGCTCCCAGAGGGATAGGGCTAAAGTATAAAATATTGTCATGTTTTAAAGAAAAGATGTTCCATGTCCCTGAATTTTTAGAAAATACACACTCAGGTTTTGCCACCACAGCTATTTTCCTGGTCTCCACCCACCAGGCTGTCTGCCTCCTAATGCCTGAAAACTTAGCTAGCTCACAAGCTCACAACCTTCCCTTTCTCTGCCAGTCATTAGTATGGAGCAAAGTCTCATGCTTATCTACAGCACTGTAGTCAGTCATGTGATTCATTACATGAATGACATCCACCTGGCTCCATTGTGAACCTTCCAGTGTGGTCTGAATGTAAAGATCAACTCACAAAGAACTGAACTTTTTTTTTTTTTTTTTTTTAACAACCAGAAGTACAGGGTTTGGTTCTGTGGTGTTTGTGACCTCTTACGTCATTTAAATATATGCAGCATAAATATGATAAAAATGAGGTTCTGTCTCAGAACCAGGAAAATGAAATAAGTTATAGACGTCAAGAATATTTTTCTTGAGAAGCAACTGAAAATTTTAAAACTATATGTAAATCACAAGGGATAATTGCACATACAAGACAAAGTAAATGAGTAGTTTCTGTGATTTAAATTCCATTTAAAAACCAGCATGAATAAAGCTAATCATATATTCTAAAGATTTGTTTTTTATTGAAAAGCCAGACTTATGGAAAGAGAAGGAGAGAGATTTTCCATCTGCTCGTTGACTCCTCAGGTGGCCACAGTGGCCAGGGCTCAGCCAATCTGATCTGAAGCCAGGACCCAGGAGCTTCCTCTGGATCTCCCAAGCAAGTGCAGGGTCCCAAGGCTTTGGGCCGTCCTCTACTGCCTTCCCAGGCCACAAACAGGGAGCTGGATGGGAACTAGAGCAGCTGGAACACAAGGATCTGGGGCATGCAAAATGAGGACCTCAACCACAAGGCTATTGCACTGGGCCCCACATTATTCTACATGTCAGTTTAAAATAAACCCTCTCTTTCTTTCTGGTCCAAGGGTACTTAGTGTCATTCCCACCATTATAGTCTGAGATCCTAGAATAGCTTAACTGGTTTTTCTGCCTCTGCCTCTGGCTGTTCCTTCTTGACCATCCTAGGTCATTTCAGAGGATTATTTTCCCATACTATCCCTCAGATCATTGCTTCATTCAGAATTCTCCATGGGCTCCTTACATTGCCTCTAGTCCAAGTCCCCGAGTGGAGGCTGTGTGTTTGCTAGCTAACCTTGTGAACTAGTTTGATAAGAATGTGTGGAGCAACTTGCAAGATGTGACTTTGTGCAAAACCAATGGGACTAAACAAAGCAAATTTTAGCATGTTAAGTATATATATGATATCCCAAATAAGCAATTTGCTTTAGTTCAGTCCAAGATCCAAGTTAAGTGTATTTTTTACCCTCTTAATCCAACTTGTAGGTATCCTGTCACCTAAGACCCTCCTTTTCCTGCTTTAGCCTCTAATTTTTTTTTTTATTTTCAGAAATCTTTTAGTAAAGAGTGAATGTTGGTAACCTTGAGTTTGAACATGAATACTGTATCATGCATGGTTAGTGCCTTGCTTTGTGTGTTTTGAACTTCCCCCAAAGATTAGGACTGAGATGTGTGCTGTATAAACACCCATGTTTCATATTTTAATAGTCTGTATTCTGTCATGGCACTATACCCTGTCTCCATGAATGAAATCTATGATGTAAATTTTAAACTTGTTTCATGCAAGGTCAGTTCCCTCGTATTTTGAAGGGCATCTAAATTCAGGCACATGTGGCCATGAACTGTTAAGGTGCCCTACGGCATGGAACAGTTACTTGTTTTTATAGTTTGCTCCTTAGAAAATACCAGAAATTGAATTAATTTGCCCAGTGGAAAAGATACATGCTTCTCTGGAGGACGCTGTGGTCCTCACATGTGCAGTGGTACACCAAACTACTGTGACAGCAGCGACAATAAACCATCCCTCTGCAGAGGTACACAACTTGGCAGTATTGACATCAATGATTTTTCTGAGAAAAAAAATGATTTTAAAATGTACTCTCTGCTTTTTGTAAGTTGACAAGATCTATAGATTAGCTAATAGAGCTCAAGACAGCTAGCAGAGGGTAATCGGATACCTCCAAGAGAATCGTACTCATTTGTAAAGAAAAATGATCGACATTTACATACAAATTAGCCACCACTGGAAACTCCAGAAAAAGTTCCTGAGGAAATGGGGAATAATTAGGTAAATGTCAATATCAAAATGGACACAAACTGAAGTCCAGTATGAAGTGTGTGTCTTAGGGAAAACAAAACAGAAAAGCAAAGTAGAAGGGAAACGCCGAGTTGATCTTATATACAAGGAAAGGAGAGGACCCATCAGAACAAAAGCAACCACCACACAGGAGGCATACCTGCAGTCCTGCCGGCCGTCCCAGTGGATCCGGGGCTGGGTCCCACCAGGTGGGGTTTCTGACCCACGCCTGGTTGGTTCCACCCAGCCTGCCTCAGAGCCTGGCCTACGACAGGCCCTCACAGCAGCATCTCCGGGCTCTGGCCTCCGGTTGGCCAGCTCACTGTGGCCACCGGGAGCCCATTTCCTGCAGGTGCAGGAGAGAGGCCTTTCAGAGGTACAGCCTGGCGGGGAAGTACACTTTGGACTTCTGGGATTCCACAGCGCTTACACAAACCCCGACAGTCCCGTTCCTGAGCCACACTCAGACTCATCGTGTGCGCATGACTAGGCAGCAATGTGTTAATGTATAACCATTAAGAACTCACAGCAGACTGTTCATAGAACTTTTATTGTGAGTAGAAGGCATTAATAGTTATGACTACAAATAAAACTCCTGAACCTTTAGGTTGCAAGCTGAATCATTTTCTCTACGATGCAATTTGTAATCCTTGCCCCTCTCAATATTTTTAAAACAATTAATAAAATGATCAGAATTTCAGTGATATCTTCTTTGCTAAGTTCAGCACCACAGAATTCTTTAAATCCACTCATTCGGAATGTCCACTTTTCATTGTTGAAGCTGTCACACAGGATGTATTATCACAATGCAGAAAGACTACAGTAAGTCCATTTTAATATGTTGTACGCTGGGAAGTCCCTTGCATTTTTCCTACCTGTCCATTACAGTCTAAAAAGATATTACACAGATGCCATTTGTTGCCCTTGTTTTTTCATCCTGGGGCTGCCTTTGTCACCGACCTCTTCCTGGGCCTCTGCTCCTGCTGCCGGCGTGCAGGACAGGACAGTGGACACACACCAGGAGAAGGAATGTCTTCAGATGACAGAGAAGTATTCTGGCGGTGAGGAGCAGTTGCGAGGCCACACTGCATCACCCGAGATCGTGGGTAGAAATGGGTGGAACATGGCGGAAGCGCCCGTGTGCTGCTGCTCGGGGTATGGCTTGTGTTTCAGGGAGAAAAAGCAAGGTCTTCCTGTCAAGTATCCTAAATTCCCTATTACCAACCAGTTCTAGAAAGACATTCAAATTCCCTCTTGGGTCAAAAGCATTTAATGGAGATGCGTCAAAAAAAACACATGTGTTTCTCAAAGAGCAGTAAAAATAGATTGTCTCATGAGTTACTTTCAATAATATTTTCTAACATAGCGTTCTGTGGTTTTTGGAAAAATATTTATTTAAGGAAACTTTCAAAACCAAATCTAAATAGAGCAGACAAGTAATAAATGTACAATTTAAAAATAGGCCAAGTATCTAGATGAAAATTCCAACTATGGCTGTTGAGTACCATCACATACTAAATGATACCAAATATATCCAAATGGGTTCAGATAGCATTACAACCAGGAACATTAAGAGGTCATAATTCATTTAAAAACTGTACTTGGTTAGGTATAACTTTTTGTTTTAAAACTGTACTTTTATTCAGGATAATTTATTGGCATTAATTCTAAAGTATTTGGTTTTCTATCAGAACTCTGACAGTAATGACTAGGAATTGCGTTTGGATTGATTTTCTTATCCATTGGAACGCTACCATGACAGAACCACCTGATGGTTGCACCTGACTGCAGGGGGAGGCCTTACTGTACGTCTCTGCATACCAAGTCCCTGTTGTTGTTGTTTTTTTTTTTAATTTTATTTTTGATGTTGTTCACATAGTTGAGAAGAATGCGCACCCATGAGGACCACTGACTAGGGTGGGAGGGTCGAGGTATGAGAGAAGGTGGGATAGATCCAAGTCCCTGATCTTGTGGATGCCTTAATTATTGCAGTTTCTTTTCAATAAAATATGAAATACATTTTTAAAAATCAACAGGCTTGAGGACTATAAAGAATTACAATGGGACAGTGACATCAAGGGTATGGATAAACCCAGTGACAACTTCCTGTGTTACCTACGTTAGCCTCCTGTCTCCAGTGTTTCCCGACACCCAGGCCCCCTGCTAGCCCACAGGCCTTGTTTGGGCCCACGGTCTGCCCACTTTGCACTGTGTTGCCTGGAGAGCTGATGGTAGAAATATCTATCTCCCTGGCACCCATTCAGGTACTTCAGGGGGCAAGGCTTAAAGGTTAGGGAACTCGGGTAAGCCACAAGCAGGCCCGTCCCTGGGACGATAGTTTATAATCAGCTCAAAAGGGTTTAGAATGTGACAGTGATTGGTCATTTTTAATCTGACATGTGATCTAGTATTTTTAATAGAATCAGCGTATTTGTTTTGTGATTCCCACTTGTTTGGGTAAGTCTGAATTGGCCTTTGTTCCTCTGGAGTTGTAACAACTGAAAAATTCGGTGCGGATAGCAACAACATGGCATTTGCAGTCACCTGAATTGACCACATGATTGCAGGCAAATGTCCTCACTTCTCTGATTCCCAGTGCTCTGTGGATAAAGGGAGCTGACAGCATCTGTTCTCAGAGTTGTGGTGGGTACCAGCCATCTTACACACAAGGTGCTCTGTGACATCTCTCACTGTGACTCAGAAGTTAATGTTGAGATTGTGTTTTAGTTTATACCACATTGTGAACACTTAACAGTTCTCATTATTTTAAGTACACATCCGATCATGGAGTCTTTTCTTTCAATCCAGTTTCTTACCGTCTCCCATAGGCTGAGTTCTTGCATGTAGATGTGGCTTCAGGGCAAAGTGCTAAAACCTACAGCTCTCCCTCTGGAAGCCCGAAGCCACAGATGGAAACGCTGACCGTGTTTTGTGATGGTTTCGGGGGTGGGGGTTGCTCCCTGTTGGGGTCTGAAAGCTCACCTACGTGGGGCTCAGCAGGTGCTTCGTCCTTTATCCTCAGACAGAGCAGAGTGGGGTTTGAAAAAAACACCTCTTGGAAAATGAGTTTTGATGCTATTCATTTCTCATGATTCCTCATGAGCACGGTCCTTGGCAGATCAGTGCAACTTAATGTGTAAGAATTAGACTCTCTGAGAACTAGTGTGAAATGCGGTGACCACGTGGCAGACAGAGCCGCGCTCTGCAGTTCAGGTTTGTCGTAGTTGAGTTCTTGCACGCTGTGGAGAAACGAGGGTTCGCATGCACCCGCGTAACAAAAGGCCCAGTCTGACTGGGAACCCGGCAGTGGCTTGTGAGGGCCGCCTAGTGCGTGCTCCCGCACGGATTGTCGGCAGTTTGGCAGCCCATGTTCTGGCTGGTGACTTGCACTTTGAAGAGGGTGCCGTCGGCGCACATGCAGAGCTTGTAACGCACCCAGTCGTTGCTGCCCAGCTGGTCTGTGCCGGACGCACTCGGCAGGCGGGTTGTGCTGACCGTCACTGTCCCATTGAGGATGATGCTGTTTTCCTGTTGGGAGAAATGTGATAGGTTTAAATAACCTCCAGGAGTGGGTCTAGTTACCAGGCTGGACTCACTCTGCAGTGAGAGTAGCCACGACCAAAACAATAGCGACAAGGGCAAACAAAGCCAGCCTCCAGACTCGAGGAGCGGACCCCGTTTATGCTGAACGCATGTCAACACAGCCGCAACTTCCGTCTGTTCCTCAGTGACTAGCTACAGTTCCAGAAGGCTTCCCTCAATGGGTCTGAAATTTGAGTGTGATAAAATTTCGGGTCATTTTCCTTTGTGAGTTGTAACAGAGAGTTAATGGTGAATCTGTGATGATGAGACTATTTTTCTCCTAGACAGGGTGAACTTTAACACCAATCTTTCTGTGACACACAGTACACGTTCTAGCTGTGTGTGTTTATGTGCAGGCACCCAGAGGACGCTCTCTGGAGAGCTGCTTTGTCAGCCCACTGTCCCGGGAATGTTCTTGCATGTCAGGCTCAGAAGCCTTCCTCTTCAGGGACACACACTCTCTCTCTCTTCTTTCATTCTTCTGCCTGATGATCAGTATGTGCTGACCAAGGACAGTCACTCCTCTAGGTGCTGCAGATGCAGAATAGCACAGGCCCAGTCCTAGCTCTCACAGTGTTGGTATTGCAATGGGGTGGGACTGTCACATGGGACACACGCTGGGAAGAGACTGGGGTGGGTGATGCAGAGTGCGGGGACCAACAGATAGGTGAGGAGCCAAGAGATCATTGGTGAGGAGGCATCAGTGTCTGAGGAATGGTCGCTTGATTGTGTTCCAAAATGGGTGGGAAGCCAGTTCGAGGGTTCCAAATAGGGCAGTGACAGGATCCTTTTAAAAAGTCCACTCTGCCTGCCATGTGGTATCGGACGACAAGGACCAGGCATTGACGGGGAGGCTGCTCCTGCAGCCCAGATCAGCAGTGAGGGTGGTGTACAGCATGGTAGTGGAAGTCATGGAAATGATCCGACTCTAGGCATCTTTGGGAGGTACAGCCATAAGGACTGAGGGACACCCATGTGCACAATGGGGACATGGAGGGATGCTTGTGTGCTGTGAAGGAGGACATTAAGATTTAAGACTTATTACATTTGCTGGGTTCACCCTAGAGAAGGTAGGTGGGTAGTTTGATGCATGAGTCTCATTTCGGGGGAGAAGTTGAAGCAGTGTAGGCAGTATTTGAAGCAGCAAGAGAAAGTTGGTTGTAAAGAGCAGTGGCTGATTAAGCAGCAATGTTGCCTGCTCCCGCTGCAATGCCTGAGGGACTAGAGTTCCAATTTTGTTCCGTTGCTGCCACCTGGTGGTCATTTAGCTGTACTTTCTCTAAAAATGGTTTCTCAAGGAGTGTTTTCCAGGTAAGATTCTTTCTTAATGGCTAGCTCAGTTAACCACTGAGTGTGTGCATGCCTGCTTCAAAGCAGCTAAATCTTTGTTAAACTGACAGGATAGAACAGAAGAAGACATTTCAAGTGGAAAAAAAAAAGAGTTCGGAAATTTGCTGATGGTTTCCTGTAATTCACTGCGCTTTGGAAGGTGGACAGCACCAGCCCTTGGTGACCCGCTGTGATGGTGTACAAAGCATTCACCCTGGCTGCTGAGCTCCCCTGCGATCCCACAGCAGGCTCTTCATTACTAACCAGGCGCGGGTTGCAGGATTTAGAGGGAAATGTGTTGACGAAAGCCAAACAGCCACTTAATATTTTAAAGTTGGTTGTTTTAGAATGATGAAATTGGATTCCTTTCTTTAAGAAAGAGAGACTTATGATAAGGTTTTACTTTGCTTTTGTTTTAGGAAGAAAGCATGGTTAGACCAGCTGAGTCGGTGTTGGGTTAGCACTCGGCAGCACCCGAGGTGTTCTGATGAAAGATGCTTGGCCCAGATGTGCATGGCAGTACAGCGGTGCTGGGCTCATGGCTCCTTCATGCGAAGCTCGATACCTGTTAATGCTCAGATAGAAAGTGGGGAGCACAAAGAAAACTGTGCTTCTAACAGCCACAATACAGGCAAACATCTTTCAGACATCCTTTCTCCTGGTGGGAGGAGGGCAGCCTTGGAACACCCCTCCCCTGGGCAGAGGGCACTGCAGAAATACGAGCGATTTCTATGCCTACCCTCAAATCTAGGAAATACCAGCTAGCAGAAATAAGTGCAATTCTCTGAGATCCTGCTGCCTACTGCTAAATTTTGTTGTGTTTTCATATACACTTCTAGGTTTTTATAAACATATATATGTTCTGAAAAATACACATGCAATATTTCACAAACTGTTTTGCATCTTTGTTTCACTCTACAATCCATTTTTAATATATTTCCAAGACAGAAAATATACAGCTACATCATCATTTTTAACGACTGTATGTTCCACACATGGATTTAAATATCTAAAGACCTAATAATTCTCTTAAACTCTTAAAATAATACTCACAGCCTTCAGCTCCATGTTACCGCCCATGTGAAACTCAATGGTTTTGCCCATAATGAAAACACCTTCATTTCCACGCACAATAGCTCTCCCATCGACTTTTATATTTAAATCACTGGTGGCATTGCTGGTAATCTGAAAATGTTTAAAAAAAAATACTGAAAAGAACTTTAAGATGAACAAAAAGTTTCAAATATGACATAGGAAATGCAAGTTTTTCGTTCATCTTACAGACATTAAAATGGAGATAGACATGACTTATGAATTGGTGAGTAATCTAAAGACAGAGCCAGAACCAGTCCTGAGCAATCTGCCCACCGCTTACAGCAGTGAGGCCGCCTGCCACAATGCTCTCCCTTCCAAGCAGACAACATAAGTCATACCCTTTCAGTGGATGCTTTTTGAACATTCAGACTTTTCACACCACTTGGCAAATGAAACTCATGAGTTTCGTAGTCTGTGCTGAATAAGACATTCTGTGTCCTTGGGTCCACGAACTGCATACCAATGTCACTCGTAATGGACGTCTTGTTCTTCTCCACACTGAGCTTTGTTGTCCCTTGCTGGAAAACAATCTGCAGAAAAACATCTTACTGGGAACGTGTTTTCAAAGACTGTGGCTAAAATTCACAAAGAATGTGATCTTAAAAAAAAAATGCAGCATTTTAAAAAACTGCAATAATGGACTAACTCCAAATGCTGTATCTGTGCCTTCCCTCCCCTCTGCCCCCAGAAGAACCTTCTAAAACGAAGGCTCTGAGGCGGGCGTTTCGCAGTGGCAGTCACAGCACTGCTTGGAATGCCCGCAAGCCCTGCTGGAGTGCTGGACTGAGTCCTTGCTTGTGTCCCAGGCTAGCTTCCTGCTAATGCACAGCCCGGGAGGGGGGGGTGATCAGCCTTCCCCCTCCCCCCCCTGCCCCCGGCTTGCTCTCCGAGATCCTGGCTCCTGGTAGCGGGGGCAGCCTAGGATGGAATCTCTGCCTGTCTCTTTGTGCCTCTCAGGTTACTTAATTAAAATTCTGAATATTAAATGAAGGCTTCTCTGCTTGTTTAACTGCCCTGCCCAAGTGCCTGGGTGGATGGGAACCCAGTTCAAGGCCCACAATAGCCAGAGCAGCAGTGACGATGCTTCCTGGAGGTTTTGCTCACTTGAAAACCTGTTACAGCAGCCACTGCCTAGACTGATTTGTTATCTTCCAGATTCCTGGAAAATCCAGGCATTTTCCTAGGGAGAGGTTATTCTTCAGTGGCTTTCCCAGAAGGAAAATAGTGTCCTCTGTGACTCTAAGGACAGCCGTCACAGAAAACACACCTATGGACCAATGCCTACAGCATTAAGTCAGCAGCTGACTCTGACTGATTCTAAGACCAATCATGTGACTTAATCTTGATGACTTAATTATTACACAGTCAGTATTATACATGCTTAGGAATGTACACCAGCAACATATCAATTTCCTCTAAGGGAAAATGTCAATTTCTAATCACCAGCTGTAGATTTTTGCAAACACTTTTCTTCTAATGCCATCCCCTGCCCCCTGTCCCTGCCTTCCCCATGCTGGACTTCAGGCAGCAGGGTTACTCACAGGCTGGTTGTTGCCAGTGATGACCAAATTTTCATTCCTCCTTCCTCCCACGGTGCTCCTGTAGAGAGGGTGAATAACCCCCATGTCAGACACTTGCTTGAAGCGGAGCAGGCCGCTTTCGTGGAATTCCAGGCTGTCACAGCCATTCGGCCCGATGCGAATCACAGCCCAGATAACAAGTGTTATCTGAAAAACAACGTGAGCCCCCTGTTGATAGCATACATTCAACACAAGTGGGAGACAAATAGAAAACCTCAGGGACCCCAAGTTGAAATACTTCCTAGAACATATCAATTGATTTTCTGCTTTTACATAGAACCAGTTTTGTTTTTATCAAAGTATCATGCAAAAACAGCTAACAGGATGCACCAGGGGTAATTAAAACAATATATTTCTTCTACCTTGTCTACATTTTATTCCCCAGAGCCAACCCCTTTCAGTAATTCTAGCTATTTCTTCTAGATTTTTCTTTCTATGTCTAAATAATACTTGGATGGTATTATTTCGTTGCTTGTTAATTTTAGATTGTAACTAGTGACTTTCTATTTTAGCAGATGAAAATTTGGGGACATTTATACCCCCTTTTTTCTGGTAATTGCAGTCTCACAACTCAGTTAAATCCTGCTCAGTCTTATGACCAGGTGCATGCCATTTCCCACTGCAGCTGACACGGGGCTCTGGGGCCAGTGCACTCTGCTTTGCAGAGCTCAATATTCCTGTCTTGAACTCACTGAGTTTCTTGGAAAATCTAAACGTCAAGCCTTCCAATACAAATGTAAGATCCCTCAAAAAAAAAGTGTTCCACGTCCAGTCTTCTCAGAAAATGAGTCGGTCCTATCCCTCCCAGTACGTTGTTTTCTGGAGCCCCTATGTTCCTGTGCCAGGGGAGACGGGAGCCTCCCCAAGCCTCCTGCACAGCCCACTTCACTGTCTAGGCCTTCACACTCCCATCATCCTCTGGTGCTGGATACCCTGTCTCCCATCTCCCTTTCTTCACCTCCCTTGGCTTATTGCCTCTTCCTGGGAGGTGAATCTTCCAGTGGCTTGCTTAGAAACAAAGTATGAGAAGGTGGACTTTCGGACTTTGGCTAGGTGCAGACACAAATGTGTCTTTAGAACCCTCCATATCCAGCTGAAGGTCTGGCTAGGAGAACAGTTCTAGATTTGAAATTATGTTCTTTCTGAACATGCAAAGTTCCTGCTTTACTGCCCCCCAGGACCCAGGCTGCTTCTGCAAGGGCCAGTGACACCTGAATGTATATTCATCACATATAATCCATTTCTGCTCTGAAGGGTTAAGGTCTTTTATATTCCTGGTTTTTACGTTAATAATTTAAAAAATTATTTAAGAGCCAGAGCCAGAGAGAGAGGAGAGAATGGGATGAGAGTATTTTCATCGCCAAGTACCTGCAAATGGCCAGGAGGGAGTTAGGGTGCCAGTCCACGTTTCCCATGGGGTGGCAGGGACCCAGTGAACCGAGTGCGCCAAGGTGTGCAGTAGCAGGAAGCTGCCATCAGCAGTGGAGCGGTGAGTCCAGCCCAGGTGCTCTAATGCGAGAAGTTCAAGTGCTGGCCAGAACACCTGTCCCAGTCCTGACTTGCTTAACTTCCACACTGACAGCCTTAGCATAATTCTTTTTTATGCACCATGCTAGACACAGAATGACGATCTTCAATCCGTTCTAGGAGATTTTAATTTATCTAAAAACCTTCTCTCTCGTGTCTTCCCTTTCTGAAACTCCTGTTGACAGCATGTTAGAGCTCCTACACTAGGTTTTTTAAATTTGTTGAGCTTTCTGGATTAGTTTGTTTTATCTACTATTTATTTACTGATTTATCCATACATCTATCCATATATATATATAGCATTCATTTTATGTATATCTATCCATCCATGTCTCTATGTAGGCACATTTTTCTGAGTTCTTTAATTGTTCCTTTTAAATGGCATCTTATTCTTGTTTCATGGATATAATATCCTCTTATTTTTTCAAGACATTTATTTTTGGGGGAATTTCTGTAATTCACTGTATTTTCCCCATCTTCCTGAATTTGTTTTCTGTGTGGTTTTCTGTGTTTGGGGTCTCTCATTTTTTAGGACTTGGAGATTTCTTCCAAAGCCACTGACTCCTGGCTCGGAGCTCACGCTACAGGGAGGCTGTCAGCCAGGGACCGGGTCAGGGAGACTGGGTGAGTTTTCACCAGTTTGTTGGGAGGGGGTGGTGCTGAGAGGAAGCAGCCCACACTTAGGCTTCCAGGGGGGTTCTGTCACTCTGGCATGAGCTTGTGGAGAGGAGGATAAAGACAGTTTTTGTTCTGCTATCTGAACTGGGCATCTCTGATGAAGTACATTTGCAAAATCAATCCAGAATATGTGCCCCTCCTAATTTTCTTCCTGAATGAGGAATTAGACACAAGACATTTTGGAAGCCCATCAAATGCCTGGCTTAAGTACATTACAAGTCAAAAACGGCATACACAGAACCACACTGGAATGTCTGCAACCATGGTTGTCATCAGTAGTCCTGGGCTGCCCAGTGGTTACTTGCTCTGAAATGTCGGCCTGCAGGCTCAAGGGCTGCTGGGTACCTCTCGCACAGCCCCAGCCTTGGCCTAGGGAGCCGCCTTCTATGAAATAAGAGGGACCTCAGACAGGCAGCCTGTCTGGCCTTGAGCGCCACGTGTGTGCATCAGCTTCCCACGCTCGTTCCTTCTTGTACATCAGGGAGTGAGGACGTTGAGATGCCACCCTCCACTGTCAGCAGCGGAAAAGGCACCACTGCTTTTCTGCTGAAAATCAAGCTGAAGAGGCAACAGGAAAAGCAGGAAAAGTGATATGAAATTAAAAAGGATTCTGTTTTTTTCTTTCTTTTAAGAGAGGCCAAGGGCAATTAAATCCCATGTTCTCTTCTATTAACTCTACCCTGATTAAAAGATAAGCTATTGACATCTGTTCCTAAATGATCCGACACCATGGAAATATTAACATAGCATGATTTTTATGCATAAAGTATTGATTAAATCCAATGGGAAATAAAACTTGCATGAAAAAGCAGAAAACAAGCAAGGCCCAGTGAAGGCTACAGACAAGTCCATGACCTTAAGAGGCTGATGCACAGGGTACCCCCTCAGCCCCAGCCCCGGGAGCCACAGAGAGCTCTGTGCTGCTCACTCACAATCAGGTTGATGACGGCCAGGATGAAGAGCAGGATGATCACACAAATGGCCAGGTTGCCCTTTCTGCCCCGCAGCCCAGTTTTATGGAGTCGGTCCTCATCAATGGGAATATATCCGGCCTTAAAGTTACTGTTGTGCTCTTTATTCACGTTCCGCCTCTCCACAGCCTTCTCCCGCATGGACTTCTTGACGGGGCCATTGGAACTTTGCTGAGGACAAAGCACAACACGATGGAGCTATGTCAGTGTTGATGATACACCTGTTTGCTAAGTGTTGGCTGTAACTGCAGGTCACACTGAGTTGCAGACTCCAAGTAAGGACATCACTGTGCGTAGAGGGACAGCGGAGAAGAACCCTCTAGGACTGGTGTCAGCATGGCACCTGTGATGTTGGCATCCCATATGGGTGCCAGTTCAAGTTTCAGCTGCCCCACTTCCAATCCTGCTCCCAGGGGATGGCCTGGGAAAGCAGTGGAGGATGGCTCAAAGTCCTTGGGCCCCTGCATCCACACTGGAGAATGCAGGAAGCTCCTGGTTCTTGGCTTCAGCCCAGTCCAGCCCCTACTGTTGTGGCTATTTGGGGAATGAACCAGTAAATAGAAGATCTCTCTGTCCCTCTCTGCTGTCTGACTAGCTGATAGCATATTTCCCCTCTTTGTTTTTCAACAGTTCTAGAGCTCAGCTTCAGCCTGAGTTGACATGTGCTCCATACGGTATACAATCTTGTTTTTTTCAATTAATGATTTATTACTTTGTTTACATGTATGTATCATATGTAGGAAAAGAATTTGGAATGCTGGCACAATCTGTTATTTGTAATTCTACTGACTAAAAAGCTAATATTACTCAAACTAATAGTTCTCAAGTGTAGATGTGTTGGTGAGATGTGTGGTCAGTTGTGCATTTTGCAGGGTCGGCATGTTAAATAGATTTTATAGTAATACTGAGGCAGTATTTCTTGGTTTACTCTCAACTTCAAGAAGGTGCAAAGGAGTTTTCCAAAAGCTACATGACCATATGTGATGACATCATCACATCTTATACATTCCTGTGTCTTAACATTTTGTTTTAATTTCTGGTATAATAAATATCAACTGATAAAGCCCATATAAAGAAAGCTCTTAGGTGTAAAGAGAAACAAGTGGCCAGAATCGTGGCCCTGTAGGTTAACCCACTTGCCTATGATACTGGTACCCCATTTGGGTACTGGTTCCAGTCTTGGCTGCTTCATTTCCAATCCATCTCCTTTCCACTACACCCTAGAAAGCAGCAAAGGAGGACGCTAGGACCTGGGCCCCTGGTTTCAGCAGGACTCAGCCCTGCTCACTGGTCATTTGGAGAGTGAACTAGCATATGGGAGGCTGTCAGTCTATCTGTCTCTCTTTTTCTCTGTAACTCTGAATTTCAAATGAAAAATTTTGGAAAAATGTTAGGACCTCTTACCTGGACTATAGTTAAAACAGTTTAGGTAGTAATCTCATATATCACTCTCACACACAAAAAGGAATAAACAAAAATATTTAACGTCCAACTTATAAAATGTTTAGAGTTCTGAGAAAACTTGCTTACTGAAGAAACTCATATTAAGCATTTATGCCAAAACACTAGTACTATAAACAGGAGTATGTAACACGTATAAGGCAGGATCCTTGTCTTCTGGGCATTACAAGACGGGATCTGTTGATGTCAAGAGTTAACAATGCAGTGAGAAGTACTCCGTTTGTCCTGGTGTTTAGCACAGCGAATCCATGCTGCCAAGTTCAAAGGAGAGAGGATAACCTGGAGTCATCAGGAAAATGGGCGGAAGGGAGTGTGATCCAGCTCTGCTGGGAGAATTGGTCTTGGCGGGTAAGATACAGGATGTTAGAGGTGTGGGAGCTTGGGAAGGAGAGAACAGCCATGCATAGGTGCTGGGGGCGTTGTGGCAAATGGAGGGCTGAGGTGAAGAGAAAGAAGATGGAAAAAGAGCTACTAAAAATGATGCTTCAGGATGGGATATAATCCCCATTCATTATCATGTTTATTGAATTGTGACTAGTTACTGAGGAATGAGGGAGAAGACAACTCCATATGTTACACATGAGCTGAAGGAGAAACACCACTGCTTCAAAGGCAGCGGGAGGACGGTCACCTGGGACTGGCGAGACAGTCAGGGGTCCTGGACCCAGAGATGAAGTCAAGCTCTGAGGATGCAGATGCTCACAGAGGGGTGAGGGCAAGGAGTCAGCCCTGGGAGGCAGACATGCACAGGAGGCCCGACAGTGGGAAAGCAAAGGATGGCAAGGCCACCAGTGATGCATGCCGTGGCTGAATGCGACCTGTCAAGGACTGAGGACCTGTGAAGCCTTCAGATGCCAGTTCTGAGTAGCAGATGGGTGAGGAGGGAACAGACAAGTCCCCAAAGGGGCCCACACTTACACAGTCAAGCCCTGCAGAGGGAGCAGACAGGTCCCCAAAGGGGTCAGCTCATACACATCTACATTCAAGGCCAGAGGAAAAAAGGAGAGAGAAGGCTGCAAAAGAATTATCAGCTGCCAGAGGAAAGCTGTGTCTTAGTGTTTTCCCCCCACCTTAATGTGGGGGCAGACTTAACTGTGCGGTGATGGAGAGGGGTAGGGCAGCCAAGCGGGGTGAAGACCTAGAGCTCCACGCTGCACAGGATGGGGTGGGGCAGGATCTTTAAAGAAGCAGAAAAGAACTGCCTTAAAGGGCAGGGCTTGCTCCATTCAAACTTGACATGGTTCACAGCAAGAGGCATCAGGGCTGGACCAGGCAGGCTCCGACCACAGGGAGTGAGGAGGGCACTGCTATTAGAGTATTTACTTAAGAGGTAGAGACAGAGGCCGAGTGAAAGAGGGCACTCCCGTCCTCTGCTTGACTGCAAATGCCCACAGCAGCTGGGAATGCAATCCTGGTCTCCAGGGTGGCAGGAATGGATCACCCGAGCCACCCCTGCCCACTGAGTCTGCAGTAGCAGGAAGCCGGAATGTGAGACCACTGGCACCTGAACTGTGCAGTGAAATGCCTGGTCTGCCACAGGAGGCTTAATGTGGTGGCAGGGGCAGCAGAAAAAAAGCCTGGAATTGTCACACAGCAGATTAGGCTTTTAAAATTCATGAGGTAGTAAGGAAGATAAGTAAGGTAATAAGGTTTAGTAATCAAACAAGCTGCTGAATATGAGTAGGTTGTACACTGTACAAGGCTACAACCTCCAAGAGGAGGACTGACACCAGAAGATGTTAAATTTGCATCTGTAGTTTTGTGTTTCAGCTGGTGGCAGTAAGTGACAGCCTTAGTTAACAGATGAACAACGTACAAATCTTAGCTACAGTTTGAATGAGTCCACATATAGGAGAGAAGGGGAAATGGAGCCCTCCTAGGACTCATCCATTTGAAGGATGCCTGTGGCATGTCCAACTTGGCAGTCTGGAGCACACTGAGTGTGGCCTCCTTCAAGAAGCTCACATCCCGGCTCATGGAGGAGACAGATGACAGGTGCAGTCACCGGGACAGAGCCTGCCAGCACAAGCAGTTCCTGAGGAGATGCAGCGGTGCAATGCAGCTCCACTTAAGAGAACCGAGCACTCAGGGAAGGCGTGGCAACAGCTGAGGTACGAGAGGAATCTTGGAGGGCAGACAGTTGTTAACCAGGCAAAGGCGCAGAGAGGGGCATTCAGGACAGAACAGCTGGGAAGCCTCGAGAACAAGTCATCTCTGGGCGAGCTAATTTTGGTAGGGAAGATGAAAAAAAAATGAGAGATGTGGTTATGGACCAGTAAATGACACAAGAACTATGATAAGAAATGACAGATTATACCTGGAAGATGATAGGGACCAATGAGTATCCAAAATGGGTTAATGGAACAATCCAATTCACCCCAGTAAGAAGACACGCTGGGCTAGAAGAGCCCAGAGAATGAGATGCCCAGTGCAGTTCCCTCAAGCAGTCCCCACGAGGGCCTGGCTGAGCACCAGCACTGGCAAGGAAGGCGACACTGGTGAGACACAGTGAAAGAGATTGACAGGACCTGGAGTCTGGATGTGTGACAGGAGGGTTGGGGACAGGGCTAGGGAACATCCAGTCCACAGGCCATGAGATCGCCAAGGCCACCCCAACAGGCCTCAAGATGCCATACATCTACAACAGGCTGACCCTGAACTTGATCATTTCCTTTGGCCCAAGCAAGTGATGCTATAAATATCCACATGGCCCTTGGCATGTAAAAGGTTCCCCACCCTAGCCATGGCCCAGGAAGACAAGCCCAGCCACACAAGTTGTGGGCTCCACAGCAGAGAGCACTTGCCAGGCTCCTTGTTCAAACACCAAGCCCAACGGAGCAGAGCGGCACCCCATGTGTGGGTCCCTCCTGAGCTCTGCTTTTCACCTAGCTTTACCAAGGCCCTCCCCTGCGGCAGCCCTGCCAACCATACTCACGGTGATCTGGTCGGGGGGGCAGGGGTGAGCATATTCCTGGATCTGAGACTTCCTATGAAAAACTCAGTTCAGGACACAAGTGTGAACCAGGAAGGGACCAGCTTACATGTCTGAGAAAGAAGAGAACTTCCTGAGGACCAACAGGTAGGACGTAGATGGCGGGAGAGTGCACTCCTGGGGCTGCCCAGCCCCCACTTTCATCTCCCAGCTCCCAGCAGCCTTAGCTCTTTCCAGTTCTCTGCTGGCTGCTGTTCCCCATCTGCATCTTGTCTACCATCTGCCTGATTTTTCTGCAGTTTGACTTTAAGCTCCTTGAGGCAGAACTTGCATCCTCCGGGGACAGCTAAAAGGCTTCCAATGCAGCTCATTATCTACTGGGGAAGATCTCTGCAAAGACTCCACGCAATGTGGCCAACTAGATTATATTTTTCAACAACGATGACTAGTAAGACTTCTATAAAAGAAATGATCAACACATAGTTACTTTGAAAGGTCAGCAACAGTGAAGAAGCCCATGAAAATCATGAGAATTTCTTTTATGATAATAAGCCACTTTGCACGTTTATATTGTGCACCCATATTCCGTCTCTCTCACCCACCCACCCTCACACACTGTAAATGTAGGCACAAGTTAGTTTGATCTTGGGAAGTCTTTTAAACTACCAAGTTACAAGTATACCAAGTAGATCAGGAAAGTACTTCAGAGAGCTTTTTGAAAAGTGACTTGAAACCTACTGGACAGGAGATAATTTTACACTGGTGACTCAAACTCCCAAAACCCACAAAGGGGAGGGAATCCCGGGCCATTCCTGAGCCAGGGATTGCAGAGACCAGAATTGGCCACCAGCTGACACCCAGCCAAAGGTTGCAGGGTTCTTGGCTGGGGCCAGGGTTATTTTTATCTGCATCTTTGCTGGCAGCGCGGGCCAGGCACGTCCCGGCGCAGGCTCTGGGCTGGAATGGTGGTCCCGGGGTCCTCGGGGGGCGACGACTTCTCACCTCCTCCGAGGGACCCAGGGAGGCTCAGGGCTGCGGCGGGGTCCCCGCTCCCGGACTCCCTCGCTCAGGGTCCCGCCCGGCCCTGGCCAGCATCCCCGGGGCGGACAGCTGCCCCGCCCCGCCCCGCCCGCCGGTCCTCACGCCCGGCTCTCCGGGGGTCTGCACTGTCGCGGACCCGGCCCACAGCCCCCGACCTCCCCGCTCCTGCAGGCCCGGGCGCCGCGGGGCTCACAGACCTGCTCGGCCGCCGCAGCCGCCGCCGCCGCCGCCATCTTCCCGCGCCCCGCGCCCGGCAGTGCCCGCCGCCCCCGGCCAGCGTGCGCCTGCGCCACGGCGGGGGCGCGGACGGCCGCGCGCACAACCCGCCCCGCCGCTGCCCTGGGGACCGCGAGCCCGAGCGCGCTGCCCGGCGCGGCATCCCTCGGCGCGGCATCCCTCGGCGCGGCATCCCCCGGCGGGCTGAGTGTCCCCGGCCGGGGCGTCCTCCACGCGCTGTCAGCCACGGCCGCCCGGCTTCGTGAGTCCGGGATGATGTGGAACCTCCCCGCGGGCGAGGACCACGGTGGTGTCAACGTGGACCCAAGGGAACAGTTGCCAGCTAACTAGGTGGCTGACAGCTTGAAAATGCGGAGTCCCCGGGGAAGATTCCGAGGCACCTGAGCACTGCTTCTTTACTTTTTACTGCCATGTTGAGGGTGGAGTTCTCCGTTTGGTATTGGGGATAATGTTAACGAGTTGTGCCATTGGGAAACCACTTAATGGGGACTAACTGCACCCTGGGAACCATCCAGATGGCAAACACCTTGCTCACAAATCCATTGCCTGTTTTCACGCAATCCAGTAATACTGTTAGGTGTTTATTTTGCTTGGTTGCTTATTTTTTATGCAGTGGAGCCAACAGCAACCAAAATGGGCCTGTGCGATGGTTTAATGGCTAAATTCTGGCATGAACCGGCATGCCATATGGGTACAGCTTCATATGGGCACCCGTTTGTGTCCTGGCTAGTCCACTTCCCATCCAGCTCCCTGCCTGTGGCCTGGGAAAGCAGTGGAGGACAGTCCAAAGCCTTGAGACCTTGCACCTGCGTGAGAGACCCAGAAGAAGCTCCTGGCTTCTGGCTTTGGATCGGCTCAGCTCTGGCTATTGTGGCCATGTGAGGAGTGAACCATAAATCTGTAAATCTGCCTTTCCAATAAAAAATAAATGAAAGAAATGTTTAAAAATTTAAATAATAAAAGATGTGGGAAGTGTTCTTCGTGAGTTGAACCGTAGCCCCCCAACTCCCTAACTGGGCAGTCATTGGGGTCCAGCCAGTGAAAGCTTTTAGGATCAGATGGGTTTTTGCTTTTCGATGACTGGAACAGTTCTTTTGCTGTGCTCTCTGCCTGGTATCAGAACATTGCTGTGAAGCTCCAGACCAGGTCCTCTGTCACAGTGCTCCCCAGTCTCTCTGCCCTCTTTCCTGATTTTGGCTGTCAGTACCTAACTGGCCATCGGTCTCTGTGTACTTTCTTCCTTTCCCTCTTTTACATCTTTTTGAAAGGTGGAGTGATGGAGACAAAAATAGAAAAGAGTGTTCGCCCATCTGCTGGTCATGCCCTCAAGGGGCTCAAAGGCTGTGTGAAAACCAGAAGCCAGGGGCTTCTTCCACAGCTCCCATGTGGGTGCAGGGGCCCAAGGACTGAGCCATCCCTTGCTGCTTTCACAGGTCACAAGCAGGGAGTTGGATCAGAAGTGGAATAGGAGGGACACGAGCCAGCACCATATGGGATGCTGACACTGCAGGTGGAAGTTTAGCTAGCTGTGCCACAGCACCAGCCCTGTACAGCCTATTCTTAAAGCCTTGCCAGCTGAAAGTTTGCAACTTTCCTCAGTGAAGAAGGCCCGGAACTCAACATGAGGGTCCCCTTGGATGTCCTTGCAGCTTATTGTTCCTGATTATACTTGCTGTGAACTGTGGACACATAACTAACTTCATGGAGTGAATTCAATTTGGTCTTTGTTGGTTTCTTAAAAATCCCAAATTAAAAATCTCCAGTTGACTAGTATTGGCAAAATTCAGAATAGGCAAAATTAAGAACCATGAGGAAGTGTATTCTATCTGGGTGTTTGTCACACTCCTCTAGAGCAAATGTCTCGTGGCATTAACGAAGAATGATAATACTTCAAGGACAACCAACCATCTGTTGCATTTGCCATCTACCTCATGGGGATTTAATATCAGCTATAAAGTAGCCAATCATTGTCTTCCTTCTTCTTTTCCCATCTTCTCTTCACTGCCCCTCTTTCTTCAGTTTTTTTTTTTTTCTCATAAGCCCTGCTGAATAAGCTTCTTCCTTTTTCTTTAAGAAGCTTATTAGAGGCAGACAAATACATATGTTTATGAGGATGGGAACAGCATCAGAGAGAGAGAAAGCCTGAGGAACAGAGGTGATATCTGAGAGGTTAGAGGAGTTAGGACAAGTTTCTCAGTCTGAAGTGGATTTACATGCATAAAAAAGTACAACTGTAGTAAAATCCTGTAATTATTGGAGCTAGAAGTAGGAATTATTTCAGTGGAGTTCATTTTACTTGGGAAAAGAGCTTAACTTTTGGTGATTGGCTAATGCTGTCAGAATTAAGGCTGGGCCCAACATGAACTGTGAAAATGTGGCAAAGAACACGGTTTGCTGAGCCCTGAATCTGAGCGGTGTGTTCAGATTGTCAGCACTGCGAGAGCCGGAAGGCTCATCTCGCCCATGACTTTCATTTTACAGATTAAGAAAGGTGCATGTTGGAGGCTGCATAGGAAGCAGAGTGTGAGGCACAGCAGCTGTGCCCATGTTCAAGTTTGCTGTCCATTCAGCTTCTCCAATGTAATGCTAAGTGGACAGTCCGTAGGATAAACTTAGAACAACAAAATATTTCCCAAATAAAATCTGGTATTTTCTTTTTTCATATCCACGGAAAAGTTAACTTACTTTTTGAATCAAATCTGACCCATGTTAACTGCATGCTTATAATGTGAAACTCATGGACCCTTCCAGAATCAGTGACGTGAACTGATTGGTGTTCCTCTAAAAATGAGTGCTATTCAGCACCCACCAAATACCTCATGGAAGGCAGTTATCATGAAGGGCACCTATAAGAATATCCACTTACTCCTGCAGGTATGGAGAGTCTAAACTTATGTCACATAGCATCATCTGAAAGCTCAAAAATGGGGCATCAATTGCTTAGCCTATTCTTTGATGTGATCATGTTGGCATCCAGTTGACTCCTAGCACCATCATATCAACACCGTCTTGGTTAGATATACTAAAAGTGGAAGCAAGATGGTAGCTGAACCAGATACTCTGCTGACTGCTCCCCAGACACAATCTACATATGTACACACACTAAGCCATCTACCTAAGGGCCGCAGAAATCAGCCCAGCATCTGTGGACCATCTCTGGACTTGTCCAATGTCATGTGAAGAGCTGTACTCATTCTGGCATGCATTGGCATCACCTTCTCATGTGGTGTGCACGGGACCTGTTATTGAGCAACCTAGGGTCTGCCTGGTATCTGAGTACTGCTCTGTCACCCCTCCCACAACAGTGGGCAGACAGTAACTGGGCTGTCTGGGGACCTCGTGCCCTTCCAACAAACACCAGAAATGAGCAGATTCTGATGGTCCTTGGTCATAGGCCAGTGTACTTGGACCTGTTTCCATGTCCAGGGGAGTTGTTTGGCCCTGGTTGAGCAGCCTAGCTGGCATTACCAGTGATTGGTGGGGTCAGTGTTTGGCAGTGAGTCCCCTCAGCAACAGATAGACCACAGCAGGCTTGGGATCAGTACCACTCCCAGGCTGCACTGGTCTTGATGGGCTGTGGTCTCTAGATGGGATGCAGCCTCATGGCAGGGAAAGGAGCCTACCATGGGCTTGGGCAGAGCCTGCTAGAGACAAACTAACCCTTATAGTCACATCCCCAGCTCATACTGAACACACCCACTGCAGATTTAGAACAAGTTTACTTTGAGTCAAGTTCATAGTAGAAGTGTGTAAAATCAAAGTATAAAATCACCAATAGTAATACACACTACATAATTTGACGTATTAGTGTGCTGCTTTTTCACTTATCCTCAAATAATGAGAATTCCTAGGTTTTCAATGCTCTTCAAAAAACAGATGATTTAGTGAGCAACATTTCATTGACAGGTTTGCTCAATCATTGCCCACTGTTGATAAAGATAATTTCCAATCCAGTTTTCCTCATTAAGTACAATACTGTGATTTACAGCCCTAAAAATAGCGACAGCGTATATCACCTACTACAGTAAGTGCCAAATACTGTGCTGAATGCCTCAAAGGAATTACCTCAGTCTCGTAAGAATCATACAGAGTTAAAAAAAAAGAACAAAAACGAAACTATTGTCCATGTTGTACAGATTGATGAAGCCAAGCATTACAAGCCCATTAAGTTGGGCGAATGGAGACCCTAAGGTGGACTATGTCAACCAATGGGCCTTGGAAGGATTTCTTCATCCTTGGAGTGGAGATCCGACAGCATTTCAGAACTACCAAAACCGCTTGAGCAGAGCCCTCGGAGCGTGCTCCACAACCAGGGACCATGGGATGGCATAGGGTGATGGTTCCCCATCCCCAGATACTGGGGAGGCTGGGAGGCTGGGTGTGGCTTCTCCCCTTGTCTCCCTCCTTCCCCCATATGCAGGAAGAGGAAGGAGAGTTTGGAAACAATGATCTCACTCATTCTCCCCCAATTCTCAATCCTTCCCACCTTCACCAACTCTATGAACATCATAAAAAAACCAAAAAAAACAAAAAACAAAAAACAAAAAAACAGCCAGTTAGGTTGCCCACAACATCAAATAAGAGGATTTACTCTTTGTTTTACAAAAGCTCTAATGTGCCACAGTTTGGGTTTCATGAATATGTAAACAGGACTGTTCAAGGGTTCCAGTGACCTGTACTAACATGTAATTGTTGATCCCACATGAAGAAATCTGAACTGTTCTCCTTTCCCTTTCATCCTTATTATGTAAATACGCCCAGGAAATATTGTATACTAATAGACAAAGTTCAACGACTGTTTAATACTTCAATTTATCAATTACTGTATCATAATAACACGTTTACTGCATACGATCCATGCTTTGTGGTCTGGGAGCATTCCATCAGCATTGAGCTTTTCTTTTCATTTTGCTTCATGGGCAGTGCCATCCCTGTCCTCAAACGACATTAGGACAACACATGGTGAAAACTAAATTTTGTTACTCAGAAATACGCAAGGTTCATATAATGTCAAATGCCGGAAGAAACAGGCCAGACTTAGCTTCGCGGGACAGAAAGCTCTGCGACACGCCCATCGCTTCAATGGGCAGGGCATAACTTGGCAAGAGATAGAACAAGGCTTACTTCTGTGTCAGATGACGGCTGAAGCATGGGGCAGCTCTAACTGGCGCCTGCAGTCGCAGGGCACTCTTCTTAACAGCACCCCACGGGGAGGTGTGAACTGTGACAAAGTCCCAGCCAGAGAATGCAGAACGCAATGACGCCGTCCAGGGCATCCTGGCAGTCGAAACTACCCGCAAATACGCCCGGCCACTTACCCAAACCCGCACACGAAACCTCGTGAACAGGCTGCAGCTGGAGGCTACTGTCCTGCACACCCACCCAGGGAGGTCAAGGAAAAAAAGCCAAAGATACAAGTGGGGAGGAGTTGAAACTTGAATTACAGCACACTTCACCCAAGAGGATCCCAGGTATCACCCAGGAAGGGTCACGGAAGTGCAAGGCCCAAACAAGAGTGCTTCCCAGCACGCTCACCGAAGACGCCTGAGGGAGTTAGCGTTGCCTCGGGTCCACACGCCTCCGGCTGCCCCCCAGCCCGCGCCGCGGCCCGCCGAGGCCCCTCCGCCGATCTCGCCACCGCCGCCAGCCGGGGTCTCGGCGCCCGAAAGCTGGCGGTCCAGTCCCCAGTCCCGGTGGCTCGGGCGCCCTCGCCTTCGGCCATCAGCAACACCAGCACGAGGAGGAGGATAAAAAGGAGCAGCAGCAGCAGCAGCGACATGGCCCTGCCCTGGCGGGGCCCGACCCCCGGGCCTGCGGGCCTGAGGAGGGCGCGGCGGGGGCGGGGTGCCCGAGCGTTGCCCCAACGCGGGGCAGCGCGCGTCCCCGGCAGCCGGCCCGCCCACGTCAAGGTTTGTTTAATAATCGCCGAGTGAGGGAGGGCGGGGAGGGTATTTATGGCCGGGTCCGGGGGCGGCGGCGGCGGGGCAGCCAGGAGACCGCGCCGGGCGGCGGATGAGGCGCTGCGGCTGCGGCCCAGGGCACCTCCCCCCGGCTTCCCGAACCCTGCCCGGTCCCACCCGAGGGGGAGGATGGACCCCGCGGCGGCGCTCTGAGCCTCTCCGGAAGATCCCCGGCTCTCCGCTTTTCCACCCCGCTGCCCTGAGGAAGCCCTCCGCCCCGTCCCCTCCGGGTCTCCATCTCCAGAGCCGGGCTGAGCCAAAAAGCGAGCAATGGCGGAAAACCTGCGGAGGCTGGTCTCCAACGAATCTTTACGGGTGTTGCAGGGAAAGTTGGAGTCCTGGATGAAGGAATACAACGTGAGTCGGGGCGGGAGGCCACCGCGGCTCGCCAGGCGTGGTTCCCTGCATAACTCTGGCCTGAGGAGTTCTTAAGGGAGGAAAGAGGTTTGCGTCGGGCGGCCGCTTTGCAAACACCCGGTGCGCGTGATTGCTTACAGCACTAGGTACTTACAGATAGGGAAGCTGCACCGTAACCAAGGACGCGGTCGGCCCTAGCAACGGGAAAGTGGGCGATTTGCAACCAGTCTGGCTGCTCCCTCCACCAGAGCCTAACACACACCCCTCGCTCTCGTCGTTCTCCACACACTAGTTGAACTCAACACCAGCCTTTCTGCAAGTCTTTCACTCCAAGGCCGTGCAGGGGTCATCTTAGAATAGGTATATTATAAACCTACACCCAGGCAGTGGTACCCAGCAGTGAGTTAAATGCATGTTAACTTGGTCGGTTTCGTGCTGGTCCCACGGCACATTTTCAACAGCAAGGCAAATGGAAGAAATCCAGTTGCCAGGACATATGTAAGGAGCCAGTGATCTCAGAGCACTCCGAGAGTCTTATTAATCCACGACCCTCACACCCACCAAAGTATTGGTGTGAATTCTGACCTCTGGTCTGCTGGACCCAGGTGTAGGCCTGACAGGCGTGAACTGGATGTCAGGGTCTGGTTCTGCCCAGAGCAATTATAGAACAATCTGGGCGATCTGTTTGCCCTCCTTGAGTCTCAGAGCCTCTTCTGAGAGATGGCAGCGATTGCACTGGGGGATGTTTCTTTCCAGGCTTCACGTTTTTGGAGCCTGGGTATGTTTCTGGCTGTTAGCTGCCAGGAACCCGCTGGAACTTTCCTGGTCTCCCTCTCAAGTGACCGTTTTCTTCTAAGCCTTCCTTACTGGTGTCTGGCATTTCCTCACTTTGTCTCCTCTAAAGAACATTTCCAAAGAGAATAATTCAGTGAGGTTAACCATGACCTCTATCACAGAAGATTAAGTTCCCCTCACTACTTGAAGTCCCCACTTGCTCTACATGGTTTCGGGGTGTTGAGAAGAACACATGCTCATACATCTGTATTCCTGTTTGTATTGACCTGTGGCCTAACAAAATCCTGCATTTCACAGAGTATGTTGTTTGTCGCTTTGACACAAATGACACTAGAACTTGATTGGAACAAAATAAGTGATTGTTTGGAAACTTCCTAAGTACTGGACAAGGACCTACTTGACCAGTTTCCCATATTGGTGACCTCTCATCGCCCTGTTCTTGTTGAGACCCTTTCCCGGTGGCTTCAGCTTGTACCACTGCTTGGCAGAGATGGAGAATGCCCACGCGCAGCCACAGACTTAGCGGTCATTTTCCAGTCTCCACCACTTTTCTGGGGCTTTTGTCATCCCTGTCACATAGGAGGCTTCCTCATACACGATGCAGATAAAGTGCATCTGTCTGCAGACAGTTCTCATCCCAGCTTTCACTTCCCGGATTGCCCATGGGACAATCTCAGTACGGAGTGCTGTTATCAAGTCAAAAGCCAGTCATTGTCCAAGCGAGTGTAGCCTTTCCCAGGCTCCAAACACAAACCGCCTTCCCAATTTGACTTTCTTCATTGTGACATATTCTGCATCCTTTCCACCAGCAAATGTCTGTTCCAACCTCAAAATCCATACAGAAGCTGGAAAGTTTCACCACTTCCACTACTAGGTCCCTGTTCAATCATATTTTGTCTAGATTATTACAAAAATAGTAACTCAGAGAGGGTTGTCTCCATGTCAGATCAGATCAACTTACTCCTCAGGTGAGTCCTTCAACCTTCGACCAATGTTTCAGCATGAAAGGCAAAGATTCCCCACGTATCTTCAGAGTCATGCATGGCTGTATCTCTTTATCACCTCTGATCTCATTGCCTAGTCTGCTGGCTGTTCCTGGAGAGTATTGCCCACAGAGCTTTTCTTGGGTTTGGGAATGTTCTGCACCTGCATGTTCCAGGATGGGGCCTGTTAGACGCTTGAGATGTGGTGAGTACACACTGAGGACCTGAGTTTTTAGTTTCACTTCAGTTCAATTTGAACCCAAAGAACCGTGTGTAGTTAGTGGCCACCGTTTGGGCCAGCACAGTTCCAGCTAGCCGTGTTCCTGTTTCAGGGCATTTTGCTCTTAGCTAGTCTGTGTTAAAAGCTTTTAATTGATTATGTTATCTCCATGGCTTTCTTACCTCCGTTAAGCCTTTAAGTAAATGTCATCTTCCAAGAGGTGTCCACCTGCACATCCTGTTTATAATTACAGTCTCCCAGCCTCATACCTGGACATGCACTGTTTCCTTTTCCTTCTTCCAGAATACCTAAATCTTTTTGAAAAAATACTTTTTTTTTTTTTCAGAAAGAGACAGAGAAAGAGAGAGAGAGAGAGAGAGAGAGAGATATCTTTCATCCACTGGTTCACTCCCCAGATGTCCACAACAGCCAGGGCTGGGCCATGCCAAAGGTGGGATCCAGGAGTTTTATTCAGATCTCTGTCATGGGTAACAGAGGCCCAAACACTTGGGTCACCTGCTGCTTTTCCCAGGCCATTAGCGGGGAGCTGGATCAGGTATAAATAAGGTAGGACTCAAATTAGTACCCATTTGGGACACCAATATTGCAGGTGGGAGTTTTACCTGCTACAACACACCAGCCCCAATGCTTATACCTATTAATTTTTACTTATTCAGTAATTTGTTTTCTCATCAGAATCCCTACTCCCTCCACTGGAATGTGAACTGAAGAGGACAGAAATTTCTGCCTTGTGCTACTCAGTGCTATAGAACAGTAGTTGACAGTGGTAGATGATCAACAACTACTTAACAATGAGTTAAGCCACACAGTTTCTTTGACTAATTCTTCTTAAAAAAAATTTCATATCCAGTGTAGAGTTAAAAGGATTCACTCAGGACCCATAACTCAGTCTTTATGAAAATTGCTTTGAGTAGTGGGTATCTAGTACAGTGGCTGAGACACCCTCCCCCATGTTGGAGTGCTTGGTGTGCGTCCCAGCTCCTCTGTTTCCGATTCAGCTTCCTGCTAGTGCGCACCTTGGAAGGAGGTAGATAAAGGCTCATAGAAAAATAGATTCAGATGGTGGGATGCCTGTCACCCACATGGGAGACCCAGATTGAGCTCATGGTTCCTGTGTTCAGTCTGAACCAACCCTAAATATTGACGGCATCTACAGATTTGGAGAGTCAGTGGGTGGAAAATTCCCCCCTCTCCTTCTCTCCCTGGTTGTCCTCTGTCTCTTTCCTTTCCTCTCTGCATTTCAAATAAAATAAAAATGAATGGATTTGTAAAAAATAATTTAAAAATTGCACTGGAACTTGAAGCCACAGGTTCCATTTTGGGGTATTTGTGCAACGATGGAAGTGCTTTTAGCAGAGATTATTTGTGTAGTTAAAGAGAGGATGAGATAGTAATTATCAATCTCTTAACATAAAATCTAAGTTGCACATCCAAACTTCCCCTGAATCTTAAGCTGGTGATGCCTAGTTTAAATTCTGATCAATTGCTAAATGCTCTCTCAGAACACTTCAAAAAACTTAGTTTCAGGGACTTGAAACCATAGATGAAGAATATTCGCTATGGCAAATATTTGTTAAAATGTTGGCTGTAGGGAACATATTTGCTTATTTAAAACAAATTATGCTTGCTGTGGAAAGTTGGTTTTTCTGTGACAACATTGGTTTAGTTCTAATTAACTTGAGCAAATGAAAACGCCATAGTGTTCCTATAGAGTTAGGAATGTGAGTACAGTCTTCCCCCTGGGAAGAAGTTATTTGCAAGGAAGAGAAATACTTAGATTAATTCTAAGACATAAATTTTTTCTTCCTATTAGCTATATGGGATTAGCACTCAAACCTTAGTTTTCTTCTGTGTCTCGCTCATGTAATCTCCTTATCCATTCCCATCACCTCTGCCTTAATTCTGCCATCACACCCCTCTGTTGTCTTTATCTGTGCTATAGGGTCTGCTTCATTGTATTCTAGACAGTAGTTGTGTATTAACCACAGTTTTGCATTCAACAGATTTGGTTACCTATGCTGCAAGTAAAAATGGAAAATTCCAGAAATAAGCAGTTCATACTTTTAAAAAACTATGTATTTATTTTTATTGGAATGGCAGATATACAGAGAGGAGGAGAAGATCTTCCATCTGATGATCCACTCCCGAAGTGGCTGCAATGGCTGAAGCTGAGCTGATCCAAAGCCAGGAGCCAGAAGCTTCTTCTGGGTCTCCCATGCAGGTGCAGGGTCCCAAGGCTTTGGGTCGTCCTCGACTGCTTTCCCAGGCCACAAGCAAGGAGCTGGATGGGAAGCGGGGCCTCCAGGATTAGAACCAGCACCCATATGGGATCCCGGCATGTGCAAGGAGAGGACTTTAGTGGCTAGGCTATCACACCAGGGCCCAATTTATACTTTTTAACTTGTGCAGTGTTCTGCAGAGCATGATGAAATCTCATGTCGTTCTACGTTGTCTGTGACTCATCCCTTTGTGCGGTGTATCTGTGCTGGGGCACTGCCTGCTTAGAGTCACGTACGAGCAGTCTTGATAGTCAGACAGCTGTCATGCTATTGCAGTGCTTGAATGTTCGACTATCCCTAATTTTACTTAATCATGGTCCCAGAGAGTAGTGAGACTGGCCATTTATATATGCCAAAGAGAAACTATCAACTACTTCCTTTAAATGAAAAGCTGGATGTTATCAACTTAATAAGGAAAAATGCCGAGATTGCCAAGATTTGTGGTACTAATGAGTCACCTGTGAAATTGTGAAGAAGGAAAAATAAATGAGTACTAGTTTTGTTCAGTCCACACTTGAATCTGAGATGTTATGGTCACAGTGCATAAGTACTTTGGAAATATGGAGAAGACATTAAATTATAGTGTTTATTACTATCTTCAATTTCTTATGTTTAACACAGGGTTTTTGGAATAGGTCATCATATGCACCAATATATTAGAGACAGTAAATTCTTGAATACTGTAATTGCTTATCCCAAAGCCTTTTTTGTTTACTTGCTGGCTTATATATACATATTTGTGTTATATATGTATATAATTTGAGAGATGGAGAAAGAAGGCACTTTCATTTGCTAGTTCTTTCTAAATGGCAGCAACAGCCAGGGCTGGGCAAAGGCAGATCCTGGAGCCAGCACACAATTCAGGTTTCTTACATAGGTGATGGGGACTCTGTCTCACATAGCTGATGGGGACTCTGTTCTCCCACGCCACACACCAACCTCAAGCTGGAGTCTGGAGTCTGGGTTGGGAATCCAACCCAGTGCTCCAAAGTGGGATGCAGGCATCTTTACTGGCTTGTAACCTCTAGGCTAAATGCTCACCTCTGTTGGCTGGTTTTCAATCTTAAACAACAAACAACAGCCTTCCAGGTCCTAGAAAGGACTGCTTCTGGCCAAATCACTTTTAAGAACTTCCAAGGAAGACTATTTTTTGAGCCTGCCCCAAGAAACACATGCTAAGAACAACAGCAAACATTGCCCGTTCATTTTGTTTCAGTCATTAAAAGAATGCAGAATCAGTGTAGTGACTGAGCATCTACCTGGTAGGTTAAAGGCCACTTACAAGCGTCATGGTGTGCATTGTTCAGTAATTTTTGACAGATATTTTTCCCATCACTTCTGATGTGCTTGTGTATGTGCGTGTGCTGTGGTTAGTGGGGAAATTGGGATCTGTAGGGACAAGAAGCATGTTAGGAAAGAGATTACATGAAGCAACCTCTCGTAATGTAGCTGTTCATTTAGTGAATAAGAGCAAAGACTAAAAAAAAAAAAAAAAAAAAAAAAGAGCAAAGACTCAGAATGGTCATTAAGGTTCACATAAGTGTATGTTGTCCCAAATGCCCGAACTTCTAGTACAATGTCTGTATGATTTTATTGATCAATTGTGCAAGAGGCTCAAATAACCTTCTATACAGAACTGATTTCTGGTTATGCAAGTACACCTTAGAGAGATGTTCATTTGAGAAGAGAAATTAACCTGACAATATAAGCAGATCCCAAAGGAGGTCATTTTGTTTCTCCCCAGGGTCCTGTAGATGAGGGAATTAACCTGGATGAGATGCTCTGAGATTTTTTATTCTAAAAATGTAGGTATTCTATATGATTATAGTAGTAAGGGGTGAAATCGTACTATATCCTTGATAACCCCATTGCCAAGGTAGAAGATTACATTTCATAAATAACAGACACCAGCACGTTCTATCCCAGAAGCTTTTGTTATTCAGTCTGTGAGTAGCAATGGTAAGAAGGTGGTAATGTAAGACATTCTCTGACAATACACAATTCTCTGGTGTATTTCTGAAACTTGTGCTGAGTGCATTCAGGATCTCTGTACAGAAGGGAGATCTGAAGGAGGCGTCCTGTTTGCTTTTGAAACATCTTTGTGGTTGGAATAGAAGCTTCCTCTTTGCCAGAACATGCCTGGTTTCCAGTACAGAAGGTTGTTAAGGCTGATATGTTGCCATGGTGTGTTCAAACAGACTCTTGGCCCACCCTCACCCCTGCTGCTTAGTTAACACGCTTTTATGTTTTTGAGCATTCAATCCGGATAGTAAGCCTACAGAGGACATGTTTCCTTCCTTTTAGGACCTTTATCTCTGAGCTAGCCAGACCAAGATAGGGGAATGATTAAAACCTCAAATGTCAGTGTCTCTGTAGAGCCCCCCTCCCCTTTTTTTTTCTCCTCCAGGAAAAGTCTGGTAGCACTGCTCCTCCTTGGTGGCAGTTGCTCACTGTCTTTGGCCTTCATGTTGCCACATGACCTTGAGGATTAGCAGGGAAGAAAGAGTCAAGAACTTGCATTACCCTTAAATTGCACACAACATTCACTTCCACCAGCTTCTCTTGGCTCCAACCTAATTGCAAGGGAGCCGAGAGTGTGGGTAAGAGTGTATTGAACATTTACAATTATCTTTTCCTTTCTGCCAGTTACTAATGACGAAGTTGTGGCTGCCAAAGATTCAAAGCAGAGTATTTTGTTTTTAAGAGGGGCACTGTTAGCTTTTTAATTTGTCTTTATTTTCCACTTGGAAAAGCTTGTTAATGTCAGTACTGTCACTGTTTAAGGAGGGTACATAGTGAAAGAAATAAAATAAGAATATTAACTATGGGTTATGACACCAAAAGTTCTACCTGAGAAACCTGAAGAGCAACTTGGCTGAGCTGTTGAGAATGTACATAGTCTTTTTTTATATCTAAAATTTGGTATTTTGATTTGAAATTTTTGTTGTTGAGGTAAGTTGTTACAGTAAAGTCAACCATGGTGCAGAATAGGGGGCCAGTTTTAGGGACAAAGCTGTTGTTATGTTCCTTTCCCCAAACTATGAAACTTCCTGAAAAAGTAATCTGTCTTTCTTGCCTCTTCTACTCCCATTTGCTCCTCCAACCCAGTGCAGTATGGAGAAATGTGGAACCCCCCTCTCCCCACAACTTTCTGCTCTCAGTGATCCCAGAGTGGGCACTAGAGGCCTCCCCATGGTCAGCCAAATCCAAATTTTCCTCAGTCCTTATCCTCTTGATATTTCTTCAGCAATGGACATATCAGGTTTTGTGTCTTCAGCCACCTTTCCAATCCTGGTGACACCCAGATCTGGTTCCAGAGCTCCTGACCTGATGACCTTGGACGGGTCCATGTGGATGCTGCTGAGGGACCACTAACCCATGCAAACCAAGCAGAACCAGCTGGCTTCTGTGTTGCTGGTCTTCCTCTTGTGGCCTCAGGTTGGGTAATGGCATCACATTCCCATCTATGGGTTCCTCTGAAAATGTAGTTCTTCCCTTCATCAGGCCTCACAAATGTGCTCATTGAGCCCCAAGGATTCTATGCCTACAGAAGCTCTCAAGGTAGCCCCTCCCTCCTCCCTCCTGCTCTCATTGATCTTATTCAAGCACCCTTTGTTTCTTACATAGTTAGGAGAGCCAGCTTCTAGGATGCGTTAGGGCAGGAGTCAAGAGAACTTAGTTGCAAAAATATCTGTAGTAGCATAAGAAAACCTCACAGACACAATAGCTTCATTCAGGCCAGAGAATTTGGTGCCTAACAAAACTCAGTATTTCTTCCGCCCTGACTTTCGTAGTCAGGAATAGTAGCCCACGCCTGCTGCATGTGGATTAGCAACTTTGAAAGAGCATATGTTCAGGCCCTGCCGGCCGTTGTGCTCACTTGAGGAGTGAACCATCGGACGGAGGATTCTCTTCTCTGTATATCCGCCTTTCCAATAAAAATAAAATCTTTTAGAAAAAAAAGAACATATGTTTTTTATGCTAATAATGCTGGTGACAATATTCTTGAGTATTTTATTCCTTTTTATTGTTACCTTTCACTTTCCAATCTGTGTGAAGCTACTGTATATGTTTGAAGTTTGTTTTAAATTCTATACCTATGATATGGTATATCTTGATTTTCCTGCCTTAGTTCACACTCATCTTCAATCCAATATTGATAATCTGTTTAAAGGATCAATTGTGTGGCTTGTATCATCCACCTGAGTGATTCTCACACAAGCCTGAGGACAATACTTCTAAAACTTACCCATGGGAGTCAATGTCTTTTACTTTGCCATATAGCATAGATAGCCCTTATACATTTAAATAAAAGTTATGTGAATAACTTTTTTTTTTAGATTTATTTATTTTTATTGGAAAGGCAGATTCATGGAGAAAAGGAGAGAGAGAGAGAGAGAGAGAAAGAGCTTCCATCCACTGATTCACTCCCCAGTTAGCCACAATAGCTGGAGCTGAGTGTGTCTGAAGATGGGAGCTGTGGGTGCAGCGTCCCAAGGCTTTGGGCATCCTCCACTACTTTACCAGCCATAAGCAGGGAGTGGATGGGACGTGGAGCAGTGGGGACATAAGTCAACACCCACATGGGATGTTGGCACTTGCAGGCAGGGAATTCGCCAGTTGAGTCATTGAGCTTTGTTAATAACTCATTCATTGTGATGCATGGTTTTCTGTTTCCTGGTTCAAGTCCCAGATCCTCTGTTTCAGACTCAGTTTTCTACGATTGTACTCAGAAAGGCAGCAGGTGATGGCCCAAGTTTTGGATCCTCACCGTGCAGCCCTTGGATGTTGTAGGTACCTGTGGAGTAAACCTATCTGTGGCTGGAAGATCAGTCTGTCTTTGCCCTTCTCTCTGATGCTCTGCCTTTCAAATGAATAAGTAAATCTTTTTTTTTTTTTAAGGAATAGTGTTCTCTTTTCACATACAATATAAAAAGTAAATATGATTGGAGGACAAGAATAAAGCAGATAAATTAGGCAACAAATTTCATTGTGTTACTAGAGTCTGTTTATAGAAGGATTTTTGCAAAATTCCATTGAGTATCACTATCACTATAAGAAATGGCGGCTCACCACACACAAACCAGATTTTTTTATTTAAAAACAAGTTGCATGCAAGTGTCCATTCGGCAACCTTAGAAAGCTGTGGCTCCCTCGTGTTCCCTGGGTCCTCTACATTGTGGTGGCAGAAGATGAGAGAGAAAGAGAATCACCCAAGAGGCTTTCTTCTTCATCAGTCATGGTCATGCTGCCACATCACTTCCCGACCCATTCACTGTAACTCAGTTACATGGCCAAACTACCTGCCAGGGATAATGAATGTGTTCAGGGCCAAAGGGACACGGGTTTTGGCTGACCACACAGTAGTCACTGTGCTTGTAACCTACCTGATCCAGACCTGCCTTGAGTCAAGCAAGGCTGTTGTCTTCTTCGCAGGTGAAGGATTGTACTAATAGTTTGTATTTTGGCTTCACAGAACAACTCATGTGATCAGAATCTAAACCTCTGCCTTGAGCTCATAGAACAAGTGGCCAAAGTCCAGGGACAACTCTTTGGGATACTTACTACAGCAGCCCAAGAAGGTGAGAATGGCCATGGTTTCCATATAGTTCTCCCTTCCTTTCTCTTTGTGTGTGTGTGTCCTCTGCCAGAGTGGGTGAGGCTGAACTTCCCTTGCTGACTTGATGTGTGTACTGTTCCAGGAGGACATAATGAGGGTGTGGAAACCATCAAGTCCCGCCTTCTGCCTTGGCTGGAGGCTTCCTTCACTGCTGCTTCCATGGGGAAACCTGTTGACAGCAAGGTGCCCTCTCTACAGGTAAGGGTGCACAAAGCTAACTCCAGATTCTCTGAAACAGAGAAATAAAACTCATTGAAACTTCCTAAATGGGAAGAAAGCTTAGTTCCTGTAGACTGAAGTATAGGATCATATTTCACAATCAACACTGATGGTGTCCGTGGAGAGAGTGAGTTTTCCAACAGCTGAAGATCAAACTAAGAAGAAAACACAAACCTTGCTTAAAGGTATCAGTGTTACTATGAACAAAACCATGCGTATCTGTAATTACACATGTTAATATGCATCTGCATACATTCCTTCTTAAAAGGAAGGCTTTTAGAGTGGACAGTTCTAAGTAAGAGGGCCTTAGGAAGCAGTGGCTGGAGGACTCCTGCTGGGGGGGTCACAGGGCGGAACGCCACTCTCTCTTCTGTGACCCTGGGAATGTATCTAACCTTCTATGTCTCAGTTGCCTTATTCACTGGATGGACACAATGATTTTGCTAATCTCCTAAAGTCACTGGGAATATTAGGAGTGGTAAGTCTGAGAAACAATGTGAATAGGGCTTCACACGTGGAAAGTCAGCACTCCATAGACCAGTAGTCACGAATCAATGTTTTCCAATGAGGAATTATTCCAGCATACTAGTAAAAGTTTGTGGAAAATAAAATTAAGAGATAAGTTTATTTTGCTGCAAAATATTTGAAGTCCATGTGTAAGTTTTTCATAATTTGCATTTTCATGAGCTTTTTGATGACTCCTCATCAATTTTTAAAAAAAAGTTATTTGAAAAGCAAAGAGAGGGAGAGAGATTGACAGCTGGTGAACTATTTGCTGGTTTACTTCACAATGTTCACAATGGCTAGGCCTGGGCCAGATTGAAGTTTGGAGCCTGGAATTCAATCCAGGTGCTCCAAATGAATGGCAGTAGCCCATATACTTGAGCCATCACAGTTGCCTCCGAGTGAACATTAGCCAGAAACTGGAGTTAGGAGCTAGAGTTGGTGTCAACCCAAATATTCTAGTGTGAAATGTGGATATTTTAACTGGCATCTGAAACACTATTCTAAATGTCTGTCCCATGTAAACTTACCTTTCAAGTTCTTTTCCCATGAACTTTTTGGAAGTACCCTTAGGTAGCATGAAATTCACAAGTTGGCAGATTTTGACAGCTGCATGTAGTCATGTAATTCATACCGCCATTGACATATAAAACATTCCAATCACTTCAGAGCATTCCTCATGCCACTCCCCAGAGCAACCCCTGTTGTGATTTATGTAATCAAAAATAACATCATCTGCATTACACTGGTTGTAATTGTAATACACTATGTGCTATTTTATACCTGGTGTTTGCTTAGCATGTTTTGATGTTTTGGGAATTCAGCCAAGTCTTTTCCTAAACCCAGACTATGTCTTGATATGTGCTTCCAGGACACATTCGATAGGGAGAGGCATAAAGACTCGGGTCCTCGGGATCGAGATTATCAACTGGACTATGAATTAAACACAACCCGTGTTCAGATTCAAGACGAGTAAGAGGAATGCAAGTTATCTTTTCCAAAAAGTGTTGTTGTCAGTTCATTTGCCTTACATGTCAAATGTAGAGATTTGGGAATGAAATGTGTGTGTGTGTGCTGTGAGAATCTTTGGTTTGGGGACAGAATTTTCTATACTGTATTGTGATCCTTGGTCCCTCAGCTCCATTTCTGCAGCAACTTTTCCATAATCCAATCATCAGTGCATATTTACAAACAGGATGGTCAGATGCAAATCTGACGATTGGGAGAAAATGTTTTTTTCCTTAAAGACAGTTGAAGTTTCTTTTCTTTTTTGAAAAGATTCATCTATTGGGCCTCGCACGATAGCTTAGTGGCTAAAGTTCTCACCTTGCATCCACTGGGATCCCATATGAGCACTGGTTTGTATTCCAGCTGCTCCACTTCCCTTACAGCAGCAGAAGACGGCCAAAGCCTTGGGACTCTGTACCCACGTGGGGGACCTGGAAGAAGCTCCTGGCTCCTGGCTTCAGATTGGCTCAGCTCTGGCCGTTGTGGCCACTTGGGGAGTGAATCAACAGATAGAAGATCTTTCTCTCTGTATCTCCTTCTCTCTGTATGTCTGCCTTTGCAATACAAATTTTAAAAAATCTTTTTAAGAAAGAGATTTATATATTTATTTGAAAGGCAGAATGGAAGAGACAGAGAGAGTTTTCCTTGTGAGATGAAGAAAGAGTGAGCCAGGGCAGCCAGGTTAAGGAATCACTGCAAATAAAATTGCAGACTTTGGGTTTGTACTTAAAGAAGTCAGACAAATGTATGAGATTCCATCAGTGAGGTGTTTCTCCTGCCATAGCACTGCTCCACTACCGACGTGACTGGGACAGCAAAGAAGTCCACTCTGAGTAGAGAAGGCTTGTGTCAGAGTAGTGTGTGACATTCTGACTTGTTCTCTGATGCAGTTTCTTCTTTTTCCTGTAATGGAAAATATCTCTTGATTTAGCTCTGACTAATTATAAAAGTACCATGAAGGTTCTTCTCTAAATGCATCTAATAAATAAAACTGTAAGGTTGAAGATTGTCCATCTCGTCCCTATGAACATTTTGGTATTTTTTTGTATGTGCTTGCACCTACACACACACACACACATTTATCTTTCTTTTCTATTTAAGGTTAATTTTTTTTTCATTGGAAAGTCAGGTTTACAGAAAAGGAGACAGACAGAAAGATCTGTCTGCTGATTCACTCCCTAAGAGCCGCAGTGGCTGGAGCTGAGATGAGCTGATCTGAAGCCAGGAGCTTTTTCAGGGTCTCCCATATGGGTGTAGTGTCCTGAGGCTTTCAGCTGCTCTTTAGTTTTTTTGCAGGACACAAGCAGGGAGCTGGATGGGAAGTTAGACCACTGGGACATGAATGGGCAACCATATAGGATCCTGGCGCATGCAAGACGAGAACTTCAGCCACTCAGCTGCCGCAATGGGCCCCATTCATTTTTTAATCAGCTGCATAGTCAATGGAGAGTTGTTTACCTGCCACAGTCAAAATTTACAACTGTACTGTGCAGAAAAGCACATTTCTCTGAGTTTTACAGTTCATTTCAACTCATACTGGTTGTTTTTGGACTTGGGGGAGTAACATCCTTAAAAGTGCCACTTCACGGCCCCATGATCTCTTTTGGAGTACTCTAGTTGCTTCATGTAAATGCTAAGCCAATCCCAAGTGGGAGTTTGCCTGACGTGCTGTTTTAGCTCTGCTGTGGGGTCTCCAATGTCCTCATCCTTCCTTAGATGGGCAGCTCCTGGTGGGATGCTTGTGTCCAGCCATGGTGCTGAAGGGGAGGGGTTTAGGGCTTGTTCTGCTCTCTGGTTCTTACTGGTTTGGGCTCCACCTGGGCTCTAGTGTCTTCTGATGTTGGATCCTGAGCTGTGCCTCATCTGGGGAGGTTTCCTGGGGGCAGTCACTGCAGGTGATGGGGACCCTATCCACTTGCTGCTGAGTCCTGATGTCTTTGATCACTAGCTGGAGACAGAAATAATCCCTGCCCTATCTTGTTATAGTCAGCACTGTTATTCAGATAAGACCACCAGGGACCAAGAAACTATGAAAACAGGCATGCTTTTATCTTTGAAAATAAATCCAAGCAGAAAATTTGCATGAACAGTTTTGGGAACACACACGTACCCTCTTGCATGCCTTCTGCCCTATTGGGGTTTTCAGTTATGTGTGTACCCTGTCTAGCCATACTCCTCCCACTCCCAGAAGCATTTGAAAGTTGCATACATGACAGGGCTTGCAGCTTCTCCTGGATTCTTGAATTTTGTTTTAGCCTACCCATAGTTCTTATTCTATTTCTAAAATGTATGGCTTCACAAGTGACAGGAGTCTGCTCCTCATATTCTGTGGCAGTCAGCTCTCTGTTCCTCTGCCTGCATGTTTCTTAAGTCCACAATACTACCTACTGTGGAATGAATGAATGGCCCTCCAAAGGATGTACCCCATGCCTACCCTTATGGAGACTGGTTAGGTTCTGACTCAGTTCCACAGGTACAAATTCCAATAATAGCAAGGACAGGGGTAGGACTACCCTAGCTGGATGACACCCCGGACAAGGAAGGACTGGCAGATTCGGTGCCTCTGGACTGGAGCTCATTTTTCCTCATTCTTCTATCTAACCTATTAGAACATCCAGCTAAATCTACCTCTGATGCATCCCTCACACTTGTCCCTTTTCTTTTTATTCCATTACCCCCTACCCTAAGGGGGTTCTGAAATGTCTTGACCTGGTTGCCTTCCAACCAGCTTTCTTGCTTCTGTTCTTGCTCAACTACAATCCATTTTCCACTTAGAAACCATGTTTATTTTTGCTGTATCAATTAACTTCCCAGTTTAAAAGCTATTTATATTCTGTTATAACTAGAGGAAAACTTCTGTGTTCCTTTTCAGGGCTCTCACAGTGTCCTTCCTGGGCTAGCACGGACTCTGCATTCTGTGCAGCTCCCCTCACTCCATCACTGTCTCCTTCCTGACCATGAGGCTTTTGCCCGTGTTCTTCCACTGGCCTGAGAGAACTTTCCTCGGCTCACTCTTTGTGTGGCTGGCTCTTTATGCTGTTTTAGTTTTCAGCTTAATGACAACTTTCCCAGAGTCTCTCTGTGGCCACCATAAATTCCTGTCCCCTTTAATTCTCTTTCACAGCAGTAGAATTTGCTCAAAATAGCACTTGCCACCATTGGGAACTTTAGAAACTGAACTTGCTTTTGCAATTTTATGATGTCACCCCAATTAGACTGGAAGCTCCAAAGAATTTGCTGTATGAATTTTGTAGGAGGGTGCTTCAAGAGCCTCATGGAAAGTGGAGAATATGAAAAAAACAAACAAACTCAAAATCATGTATTGATTTCAAATTTTTGCATCAAAATAGGCTTATCTTTTTACTCCGTTCCCATGAACGCCTGGAAGGGAGCATGCTCTGTCCCTGTGTTGTTGTTGCTGTGTTGCCAGCACTGAGCATCACGTGTGGTCCCCGTAAATTCTTAACGATCTGCTTAGTGAGTGAATAAGCTTATAGCAAAACACTTAAATAAAGGGCTAGCCTGGTTTAAAAGCACAGTTCTGGGCACATGAGTGTGCTTCATCTTCCTCCCTGCATGGCGTCCAGGTGTGTGACATTGGCACATGTGTTTGCTTCTTACATGCATGTGCTCTCACATTTATGCATGTATTGGGGAAAAGTTAAACTTCCTCCTCATTCCTGTTGGCCCCTTCCTCGCTCAGTCTGTTTTCTTTCCTTTTTCATATTCTATGGTTTTTTCCTTCTTAAAAGTCATATTGTGTTCACATTTGAGTTAAATCCAGCTCGGTTGCTTTCAACCTCCAGTAGTCATATTGTGACACTGTTGCTACTCGGTTTTCCTTTAGCCTTTAGTCATCTGATTGTATTCATTCATCCATGCATTTACTTTTCATTAAAAAAAAAACTCTACCATGTGACAGGTACTGTCTGAACTGCTTGGGGCAGAAACAAATCAAATAAAACCCTTCCTCCTTTACCCCAGATACAGAAAAAAAAGTAATAATGTGGAAACAATAGTTTTACCCACTTTTCTGTAGCCCTTGACCTTTTGTGCCCTAATCAACTATGTAAAGATTGTCAAAAATAAAGAAAAAAAATAAATTAAACCATTGTGGATGCAGTGAGATGCATGTGGATGAAGCTGAGGGCGAGGGGGCACAGCTTTGCTTCAGACAGGTGGGTGAGAACCTGGGTGGAATTCACTGTGTCTGTTGGTTGGGAATCTACAGACTGACAGAGATATTGTTAGCCCATGAACTTCTCAATTTGCCTCCGTCTGTAGGTGAAGATGCCTGTGTTTTACCTTCTACTGTTTTTTCACCCAAAGAGAAGGAGAGGAGGGGGGTGGTGACTTGCCTCCCGACCTCAGGACAGCAGTCATGAGGAGCACTGGATTTCCTAGGCAGGCCAGCTCAGAGAAGCCAGGAAACGTTTAGTGACCCCCGATGCCTCTGTTTGCTAGCTGAGACAACTGCCTTAGGGGCTGTTGGTTTTCATCCATGCCATCCTTTCCATGTCCATTTGTTCTGAAGTTTAGATAGACCCAAAGAAAGCGTATGGTTGAGTACAACTAACGGACAGTGAGGAGCATCCTTGAAACAATGTCAACCTATGTAGACAAAAGGGAATTTTGCTCAGAAAATTGAGGAATGCAGAGGCAGGCAACATCAAATGCTTGGTAGTCGGGGGTGGAGAACTTTCTCTACAGGTAGGTGACTAATTTTTCTTCTTCTTCTTCTTTTTTTTTAACGTTTAGGAAACCTGTGAGAAGAAGTCAAAAGCAGCTCTACAGTACAATGAATGACAATAGGTACTGGTATATTGTAAAAAAAAAAAAAAAATGGAGGGTTTCTGGACAAAGGCAGGCCAGGAATCTGGTGTAATTGTACATTGAGATTAGGAGGACAAGAAAGAGGAATATGGTATAGTTCTTTGTTCTCTTACATTCTAACACTAATAATTATGTCATAGTCTTTTAGAGGGTAATAGCTCTATAACATGTGCTTGACATTGAGCAAAGGATGAAAGCATGGTTTGGTATACAACTCCACCATAACATTTGCCATACAATTTGAATGTTGGGGCCTTCAATTTGATCTTATTTATCTTTAGCTTCTATCACATGCCAAAAATTCTCGAAAGAACCAATTCAGAAGGACTGCCAATTTTGAAAAAAATCTGTCTTTAGTTACTGATTTCTCTTACAGTCGGACTGAAACAGAAAGGAATCTGGAAGAAACCAAGAACAGATCGGCCATATCCCTTTTGGCTGCAGAGGAGGAAATAAATCAGCTAAAAAAGCAGTAAGGAAAAAAACTGGCAGGGTTTTTGCAGCCTGCTGATTAATTGTTGAACTTAGCTTTTTGGGTTTTTTTTTTTTTTGATGCTTTATTACAATATGAAAGAGTCTGCTCACAAAGAGAAAAAGAGACAGGATTCTCAATTACTGTTTCATGTATTTTTCTTACGGCAGCAATGGTGTCTAGGTACTATAGAAAGTACAACACAGTATAAAGAAATCTGAAAGCTCTCTTAATTCTGGTGTCAGTTGCTCTTACCATGCAACAGTCCTTCTCAGTAAAATAGATTTTAAAATGTGAGACTACTACAAAAAGTTCTTAGGAAATGGAATTAAAAGATAAATAGTGCATCTGGCACAAAATATTTTCGAAACTTGTGTATTTTTTTAATACAGTTTTTCCATGAATTTTCCAAGGTTCACTCAGATTTAAGATAAAGTACATAAGTGTACAACTAGGGGTTTAAAAAAAAATGTAGTTTTCCTATTTTCAGTAAGACAATTGTCCTGCAGACTTAGTTTTAAATAAACCCATTATATTTTATTACTTGGCTGTTTATCAAACATGGAATATTTACTTAGATACTAATTTTCAACATTGAGAATAGCTTTGGGATAATTTGGGGGAAAATCTTCAATTTTAATTTATTCCCTAAAGCTAAATTGCTAGAAGGAAAAAGTAAACAATGATCCTTTTAAACACTCCTTGATAGTAATTTCATTCCCCCACCCCCAAAAAACCAAATGGTAAGTATATTTTACACATATTACGTACACACTGCTCCAGTTCTGACTTTTTTCAGGAATACTCAGGCACCTTGGTTTAGTTCCTTTCTTTCTATTTGGTTCATTGATTATTTCATTTACTAATTTCTTATGACATCGGTTCTATTCTGGCCCAATTCTGATGTAGTTTTTAACTCTGCTGTGAATTTTATAATTCTACTTCCTTCCGTTCCAGTTTGTTTAGATCACTGTTATTTTCATCACAGCATGTTCTCTTCTTTTGGCTTTGATTTCTACCTACCCAGTGGACATGCTTCTTGTAACTGGAGGAGGCTGCAGAGTTTTTTTTGTTTGTTTGTTTCTGTGCTGCACCATTTTCATAGTCCACACTTCCAGCTAGTCTTGTGGATGTGGTTCCATTTCCATCATCATTTCCTCCGTATTCTATTTACTGAGAGGACTGAAGTGTTGGTGAGGCTGGGAGATGATGCCTTAGGCTAGCTTCTAGACTAGGATCTGAAGGGCATACGTTTTTGGAATTGTGTGTAGTTAGTATCAGGATAGTGAGAAACAACTATAGGACCCGAAGGTTATTCTGCTTTCACTAGAGAATCGTCCTGAGTTTCCTTTCCAGTGCAGGCATGTGGAGTGGCGCCCTGGCCCTGGAACTTCTCCTCCATGCTAATGTGTTCCTGTTTCCATCACATGTAGCAATAAGCATCGCCAGTAGCTTTCCAAGTGTGAAGTCTTACAGTGATTGTTACTGCTGCTTCTTCCTTACCTCCCTTCCCTTCCTTTCCTTCCTCCTCCTCCTCCACCACCTCTTCTTTTCTCTATGTCATCTCTATCCTGCCCCCTCCTCCCCTCTCTGTCTTTCTCCTCTTCAGGCTTAAATCTCTTCAAGCCCAGGAGGATGCTCGCCACAGGAGCTCAGAGCCCAGGCGCTCTGAACAGCGGAAATCTGAACCACGGGCCTCCAGGCGGAGCCCAGAAGAGCAGGACACAGATGTGATTTCTGACTATGAGAAACAGCTCCGAACCCTGAAGGACGAGATAGCCGTGCTGTCTGCTGAGAAAGCCAATCTCCAAGGAAGGTCTGACAAATTCTTACAGATCGTCTCATTTAAGCATTCCCTCTACCCCGCCTTCCCCCCACCCCCAACTTAATGGCAAAAGTCTGAACTGGGAAGGAAAAGAAACAGGAAAATAGTACCCCAGGCCCCAACAACATGGGACGTTTGAGTCATAAGGGAATTGTTTTTCTTCACCTGGACTCTCCCAGGGAGAGAGAAGACACCTCCTGGGTTGCCAGTACTTGGGCACCTATTAATCGTGGGCTGAGAAATAGGAGGGAGGTTCTTTCATTTGAAACAGGCTTGTGGGAGTCTGCAAAGCAAGTGGTGCCCATGTGGAAATAATGTTCCATAGCAGGAACCTCCTTTCGAGGCCTTGGAGTTCTCTCTCCGTCTGTTTGATGGCAGGCTATTTCCCTTGTTTGGCCTTTCTGTGAGGGGCCTCTGCACTGTGGGCATTGGCAAACAGCATTAATGAAAGTTTGCCCAAACCAACCTGCTCTTGACTGCCTCCATAGCACAGCGCTGCTCTGCTTTGCATGGTCTTTGATCTCATAGTTTCATTGCAAAAATTTCCCTTTTGGGGGTGGGGTTGGGAGTGGAGGGGAACTTTTCCTTTGAACCAGCTAGTCTGATAACTTACTTTGCACTTGGTGTAATACAAATAGACTTTGCATATTTGGTGGAAATATAGTTTTTAGTTTAAGAGTACAACTTTCATCAAGTGCTTCTGTAAGCATTAGTTGTCCTGGCCCTTCATCCCCAAACCCCAAAACAGGACAACAGTTATGTTTGTAAAAGCTAAGGCACAAGGAGGGGATGTGTTGCAGGGATCCTATTGGTGTGATGTGGTGGAACTGGATGAGAACAAGTATCTGCTTTGCCTTGTTCAGTCTGTCTATTCCATTTTACACCAACTACAAAGCCCATGGGATGTGCTTGTGTGCAGTGTTGGTCAGTGAGCTCAGGGTAAGCAGTACTAAAGGCTGGTTTCTCCTATACATCTGGCTCTTGCTAGCTGAGTTACCCCAGGATGAGCCCATGAGCCTCTCTGACCTTGACTCCTCTCTGTGAAGTGAGCAGTCTCCCAGAGTTGTTTAAAGGCTAACTGGAAGTTCTGCATGAGTGCAAGTACTTTACAAATCCTAAGCCACCACGCAGCCACGGAGTTATTCTTGTTTGCAGTTGAAATTCAGGGTTCTTTGCTATTTCTGCGGGGAGGAGAACCCGAATCCAGAAACCACAGGGAGGTGGGGGGGCGGTTTCTGGCTGATTTTTGCTCACCGACAGGTCGGACAGGAGCCGGTCTCCTAGCCCCAACGCTCGCAGCCGCAGCCAGAGCCAGATCCAGAGCCGCAGCCAGAGCCGCAGCCAGAGCCGAAGCCAGAGCCGCAGCCAGAGTCGCAGCCGGTCTGCCAGTCCCTCTGCCGCAGTCGCCAAAATCAGGAGCCCGTCGCCCAACCGGGCCAAGCTGTCCAGTGTGGCGCGCAAAGCAGCCCTCCTTTCTCGCTTCAGCGATGCCTATTCCCAGGCCCGCCTGGATGCGCAAGGCTTGCTGCGGCGCTGCATCGACAAAGCGGATATGGTGCAGCGAATCATCTACATCGCCACCGTGGTACGTGTGCATCTGTCGCCCGGTTGGTCCCCGGGAGCTTCAGACCCACTGGGGGGCAGTGGAGGGGACAACGGTGTGGTGGGAGATCCGGAGGTCTCCAAAGGAAGAGAGCAGCACAGATTCCCTGACTTTGCTTTGCCTCCCTTCTTTCCTTCTATCGCAAATATTTGGCGACGAGTCATTTTTCACGGTCAACAACACTGCACTCCTTCACGCGTTACTTATATTTACCAGACATTTGTTGAAGAAGGACCTGTAAACAGATGGCCATCTCCAGTGGGTGTCTATGAAGTTGAAATTGCTTTGCACCTTTTGTCTTATGTGGGCACATTCGTGTGTGCGTGTGCACACACACACACGCACACATACACACACACACAGACGTTTTTGTTTGTTTTGCTAGGAATGATCACTTGGTTTCTTTCAAGTCTTAGAGGGAAAGAAAATCATGATTGTGGTTGTGTTAACTCTTCCGTTTAAGAGTGATCGCTAAGGCCATCACCCTAAACTAAGAATCCAAGGGATGTAGTTTAGCCCACCAGTGAGGACTCCAGAGTTTGATTCCCACTCTAGTTCCTGCAGTCATGTCAGGGAGGCAGCACCGACAGCTCAGCTGGTTGGCTCCCTTGGGCTGAGCCTTGGGCTGAGGTCCCAGCTCCTGGCTTTGGCAGCTGTAGGCATTTGTGAATAAACCAGTGGGTGAGAGCTCACTTTCATTCTCATAAATTTAAAAAAAAAACAAACCCAACTTTTTTTTTAAAGTACTCAAATATAATCCTGATTTACAAAGCAAAACTTCCATTTGCTGATTCACTCCCCAAATGATCACAATGGCTGGAGCTGAGCTCATCCGAAACCAAGAACCAGAACCAGGAGCTTCTTCTGGGTCTCCGACATGGCTACAGGGTCCAATGGCTTTGGGCCGCCCTTGACTGCTTTCCTAGGCCACAAGCAGAAAGGTGGATGGGAAGCGGGGCTGCTGGGATTAGAACTGGTGCCCATATGGGATCCTGGCACTTTCAAGATGAGGATTTTAGCTGCTAGACTACCGTTCCGGGACCCTACTTGGGTCTTTAGACAAAGCAGCTCACCATTCCTAGGTCCTTATGCCATCTCATTGATTATTCATTGAACTGGTTAGAACCCTGAAATCAGAGCTCTGCTCTTTCAGGCACAGTTGAGTTTTCCTAATGCCTGTTGCATAAAAAGGATGAAAGTTTCTGGAGTTAATATATGCAAGAAAGCATACCTGACTTGTTATGTATTTACAAAATACAAATGTGTTGCTCTTATTTCTTGTGAAATAAGAAGCCTTCCAAGCAGAGGATTTATTTCCTTGAATCTCTGCCCTGTCCCACCACTTGCACACAGAAGTACCAGAGCAGAGGTGAGTTATCTTGAAATCAGTGAGTGTGAATTGTCATAGCCAGTGGGGTCTCCTTATTTGTGAAGGTGATGTTCCAATGAGCACCTGAAATCACTGAAAACACTGAGCCCTGTGCATGTAACGTGCTTTCATGTATACACATATATACCAACAATGAGGCTTAATTTATAAAAGAGACACACCAAGAGATTAACAACAATAGCAATAGAAAGCAATAGAAAGTTCTTCATATGTGCTCTCTCAGTGTTTTAAAATCATATTTTATCATTGCACTATAGTAGAATTTTGAGCCACAATTGACTATAGGTAACTGAACCCATGGGGAAGGGAGGACTACTGGATGTGTTTATGTATTTTTCAAAATGTATTTTCTCCTAGAATAAAATACTTTTGATCAAGTTCATTTAGTTGTCAAGAGACCAATATGTTGTTGAATTTTTTATTCTTTCTGATTCCTTGCATTGGACCTCTTTCCCCACCTCTTGCCACTGAACAAATGTGCTGTGTTTTTACACGCAGGAGGCATTCCATGTAGCTAAAATGGCTTTCAGACATTTCAAGATCCGTGTGCGGAAGTCACTGACCCCGTCCTACGCGGGGTCGAATGACTTTGAGAATATTGTCTCAGACTACATCATTTGTCATCTTGATCTCTACGACTCCCAAAGCAGTGTGAACGTGAGTGTGGGATCTCTCGGGAGGGCTTCCTCCCACTGCTGGTGTCTCCTCTGGGTGTTGAGAACTCAGGAACCATTGCAGTACTTAGTATTGTTTCTATGTGATGGGAGGCAAGAAAGGAGAAGCAACCGATTCCCTAGCGGGGCTGGTCATTGTCGGCTCTTTCTTGGACATTTTAACAGGAAGAAAAAAGTTCTGAGCCTTGGAGTTCTATTCTATAGTTAAACTGGGAGACAGAATGCCGTGGTGCTTCAGAGCAAGGATTTTGAGAAAATGTGCATCACATCCTGACCCTGCCACATGCCTGCTGTGTGACTTCACACATTTGCTTAATTTATCTGTGCCTTTGTAAGCTAACCTTTAAGTGGAAACAGCTGTGGTCATTACCTGGTGAAATTATTGAGAGAAAGCGGGCGGGTCATTTGCTTAGGGCAATACTTGTCACATTCTTGGTAATTTTTAAGGGCTATGAACACATCAGAGTTTTGTTTTGGTATACCATATCCACTTAACCAGAACAGAAAAGAAAGTAATACACAAAGTCCCAGGTGATTTTGTTGCCTGGATCTTCTAGAGGCGTGTCCCTGGCCTCCAGTGTTGGTGCTCTGGTGTTTTCTTCTGTCCTGTTGAGTGGCAGCATCCTTCTCCTTTGAGCATGTTGGGCATGTTGCGCATGTTGGGTTCACTCATGTGCCTTCTCCCCATCAATCAGAACATCCCTAGGGTGCTGGAGTATCTTGTCAACAGTTGGTAACAAGACAATGCCATCTCTTGTTTTTCAGGATGTGATCCGAGCCATGAATGTCAACCCCAAGATTTCATTCCCTCCTGAGGTAGACTTCTGCCTCCTCAGCGACTTCATCCAGGAGATATGCTGCATCGCGTTTGCCATGCAGTCTTTAGAACCACCTCTGGATATTGCATTTGGGGCAGATGGAGAGATTTTTAATGATTGCAAGTAAGAAACACTGGAGAAGACACTAAGGGATGCCTTATTAGTGCCTGGTCTTGTCTCCATTCTCTGGGCATTGCTTATGGAAAGGAGCTGTGAGTGGGGAGAGCAATAGATGTCATGTGCTTGCTAGGCCCTGCAGTGTGCTCCCCTCCATTACATGGCAGAGCCCTCTCCTAGTGCCATTTGCCATTGAGCACATCATCTTTGGGAAGAATTAATGAGTACCCCAAAACTGCTCGAAACCTTTTTTATATAAAGAAATATTATGTGTAAATACAATTGTATATCACATTTTATTACTTTTTTTTAAGACAGAGAAGCTTTATTTGTGAAAGTGATCAGGTGAGTGTGGAAAGAAGAGGGAAAGAGAAGACTTCTCCCAGAAGAGGGCAGGAGAAGGGGGTCCTTCTTGAGAGAGGGAGAGACACTGAAGGTTTTCAGAAGGATCTTGGGGTTTTATGCATTCCTAATACTCAGGAAGTGTTAGTCTGGGTCTCTGTTCAGGTCATAGAATTATGGGCTGGAGGGCGCCTAGCATCCCTGCACACTTGATGATAAAGCACAATGATGGGCTTTCTGGTTCAGTGTAATGCATCATATTTTCTTGTCGTTAATCTTTCTGGTTTCTCCCTGTTCACTGCTGTCAGCATGCATCCACTCATGGAAGAGCTAGATGTTAGGACAATGTATGAATCCTGTTGGTTACCTAAAAGAAGACATTATCTTAATCCTCCTGCCTTTACTGCTTTCTCTTATGGAGGATAGACAGTGCCACTCTGAAGCACTCACCTGTTTTAGTTTATGGAGCCTGCACATTTACAGACATTGGACTTTCGCTTATCCAGTTGAGTTACCTGAGCCATCACCACTGCCTCCAGGATCTGCATTAGCACAAAGACAAAACTGAGCTGGGAATGAAGCCCAGCTTCTCCAGTGTGGGACAACATTTGAAACTGGTGTCTTCACTGCTAGGCTGAATACCTGCCTTCTACTTCTTTCTTCCCTCTCTCTTCCCTTCTCCTTTTCTTCCTCCCTCCGTTCCTCCATTTCACTTTGTCTCCCTCTTTCCCTCCTCCCTTTCTTTTTCCTTCCATTCCCTATCCTCCTTTCTTTCCATTCTTCCTTCCTTTCTTTCTCTTCTTATCTTTTTTTCCTACTTCCTGCTTTATAACACTCTTGACTCATTTTAAGTACAACTTAAATCTATTATGGTCTTACTTGTACTGTGACTAAGTCATATTTTGGGCAGCTAAATACTTCTTAGACTCAACTTCAAGATTTTAAGTGTGTTCACACTGGAGTTTTTGTTATTAGCTCCAGCTTATTGTTCCAACCTACTGAGGTGTTGAAGTTTTTTTTGGTACTGTTATTTGTTATAATTTCTTCTTTTGCTATCTGCCCCCACCTTTGAGCACATGTTCTACATTTATAACAAGTTATTGATAAACTTGACATCACTGCATTAAGAGGGAGCTCTCGTCATCATTCAGATTCCCATTGACTCATTATTCTTCCCTCTTTAGATATGATCATTGAGCCAGTCTCCAGTCCACCTACTTGTTTATTATCCACCTGTGTTTCTTTTATTTTGTTCAGAGGGATAGTGTGCGAGATTTGGTAGGAATCTTACAGGCTTCACATAATTTATGTCTCCAGATGTTTCCTGAATTGTAGTTCTTGTGATCCTGAAAATAAGAATAAACTGGAGTGATAGCCTTGGTCCCAACGTCCATGCTGGGGCTTAAATACCACTGGTTCCTATTCTGAAGGCCCACAGTCATGTTCATCTAGGTTTGGGTGTAATGTAATGATGTCTCCTGTCCGCTCCCCACCCCCCCCAACATGCTACATAATGGCAGTGGCCTACCCTTCCGTTCTTACTGCTTGCCTCTTTGCACCAGGTACCGCCGCAGCTATGACTCCGATTTCACAGCTCCACTGGTTTTGTATCATGTGTGGCCTGCACTCATGGAGAACGACTGTGTCATCATGAAGGGAGAAGCTGTCACCAGGAGAGGGGCTTTTGTACGCTGGCCTTGCATAGTGACAATTCAACCCAAGTGTTTGATTCACAAGTTCGAGAACATTTATAAACCCGGAGATTCTATAAAGGAAATTCATAAAGAGTTGGTTTGATAATAGTTCATACCAAGGAGGGGAAGCAGATGGTCTGAGAAATAATAGTATTTCCCCCTTTGATTTTCCCACAATTCTGCATCATTTGCTGCTAGTGATAACTCCATTGGTGGCTTTGTAGGATACAGGCTTTTGGTAATTCTAAGCATTGAAAAGTGACTTACTATCGGGAAACCATTTGTCAAAATTTTGCTGCCAATTCTCCGTTTTGGGAAACTGAATGTGCCATTTTTCTCTCCTTGGAATGATGTATAGGGAGAGGAGGGGGGAGGCAAAGAGGGTTGAGAAGATGGAGAGAGAAGAGCCAATCAGCTTTGAAAGTTGCTTCTTATATACATTGGTTATGGAATACTTTAGAAATGTTAAACAGTTGAGGTGTCTTTAAGTGGAATTTTAGGGTTGTGTGTGTGTGTGTGTGGTTGTGTGTGTGTTGATGTGCCTGGGGGAGTGGGGCTGGAATTGGTGGAATGAGTGCTTGGAAATTCTCTTTTGTTATTGTTAAAGATTGATTTTATTTGAAAGACAGGGTTACAAAGAGAGAGAGATAAAGGTAGGGACCCTCCATCTTTTGGGTCACTTCCTAAATGACTGCAATGTACAGGTCTGAGCCAGATGGAAGTCAGGAGCTGGAAGCTTCTTCCAGGTTGTGGAAAAAGGAGCCCAACCACTTGGCTGCTTTCCCAGGTTCACTAGCAAGAAGCAGAATAAGAAATAGAATAACCAGTACTCCAACTGGCACCCTTGTGGGATGCCATCATTGCAACAGGCAATTTTACCTGCTACTCCAAAATGCTGGCCCTATAGTTTGTATTGTGTCATTTTTATGATTACATTTCCTAGAAAGAAAAAATCAGTTCTGAAGTGAAGTCCTGTAGTGTGGAGTAAAGCCACTCTGGCTGCTTTCTGTCCTTGTTCCCCTAGAACGGGTGAATGGAGGAGCTGCTGAGTGGCAGCTCAGCCCACTTACATTGAAGGCGAGTCCTTTCTTTTCAAAAATGGCAACAGAGAATTTTTGCAGTTTAAAAATCCCCAGCGAATACTATCATAACAAAAATTGCTGTCCTATGAAGTCCTTAGAATTGGATTTTGTAGCTCTGATCATTACAGGTGCTGCATAGTGAATGATCTCACAAAACATTTTTTTTGCCCTTACAACCATCACTGTCCATTAAGAAACTCTCATTATGCAAATCTGATTTTAGCTCATAGAGTTTTTGAGAGTAGATGGGCAAAAATTGTGTTTCATTTATTTTATTCAGTGATACCTATCTGTGTAGCCATTACTTAGGACCCAAGCACTGTGTTTAAGGGTGAGGAATTTTTTGCAATCAATAAAACCCACAAAAATCCCTTGCCACACAGAGCTTACATTCTCCAATGCCTGAAAGCTCAAACACAAATTCTTAGCAGCTTACTCATAGAATCAATTTCACTAGGTCCAGGAACCTAATATTCTCTAGTTCATTGGAGGAGAGATTGTATGGGTGAAGTTCCCTAAGTCATTGCCAGATACTAGGCAGTTCTAGGAATGGAAGGGAGCTTACAAGCTGGTCAGGAATGGGCAAGTATTATGATCTCATCAGTAGAACTGGTCATTCGTGGGATCTGCCTGTTGCCTTAAGCTATCTGAACTTCCCCAGACTCCTGACCATTTACCTTGCCCTCTCTTTTTTTTCCAGTGGAATTCCGTACGGTCTGTAACTCGGTGTCGAAGCAGGAGTTTGAGTCCAGTCTGTCCTCGCAGCCGTATTGGTCTAAGCACGGTACATAGCTGTCTAATCATTTTTATCCAAAACTTCCTGAGGTCAATATTTTGTTTGCTTTAATAGTCACCTATAAGAAAGTGATTATGAATTGATAAGTAGAAAAGAACCTTCTGCAATAACATTAACCACCAAATGATGGTCAAACTACTGTGGGCTAAGGAGTTCATTAGACTGGAATGAGTGAAATAGAGATGTTTTTGCACAAATTACTTTAAAAAAATAATAGAATTTATTTTATAATTTTATTTCTGTCTTTGGATGGAATGCACTATTAAAGATCAGATAGTCCTTTTTAAAAAATTATCTGTTTTATTGGAAAGACAGATCCACAGAGAGAAGGAAAGACAGAAAGATCTTCCATCTGCTGGTTCACTCCCCAAGTGGCCATGATAGTCGGAGCTGAATCATTCTGAATCCAGGAGCCAGGAACTACTTCCAGGTCTCCCATGTCTGGAGTCACAAGACTTTGGGCCATCTCTATTGCTTTTCCAGGCCATAAGCATGGAGCTGGCTGGGAAGTGGAGTAGTTGGGACATGATCTGGCACCCATATGGAATGCTTGCATGGGCAAGGCAAGGATTTAATCACAACCGTTGCAGTGGGCCCAGATAGTCTTCTAAATACACAATGTGGACAAGACCCTGGTTTCTGTAGAAATTATTGTGAAAATTTGGAGAAATTGCTCAGATGGTCTGAACTTTTTTTTTTTTAATTTTTTATAAAATTTTATTTTGACATTCTTTACATAGTTAATTAGGGTAAGAAGGTTCAAGGGCTACATGAAAGTGGATAATACTAGTATGTTTTCCATATTGTTACCTTCATGTTTAAAGGAGGTTGTTTAAGGGAGAAGGCCCGCCCAATTTCCCACCCTCCCCAGGTCCCGGATGTAGGGCATGCGCTGAGGTTCTTGCTCAAGTGGTTTTGATATTGCAACAGTTATGAATCGTTGTCAATCTTGCCACTCCAAGCACTATGAGGGCTTTGAAAAATCCACTGATTGACATAGAAGATGGTCTGAACTTTATGAAGTACATTTCAGGAATTCATTTCTCCCAACTTTATAGTAGGAAAAGATAAGATTAATTTCTGTATGTGTTAATTCTAATAATATCCCTCAAATTATTATGAATCATCACTATTGGTTTATTCCAATACCAATATTTAGTCAATGCCTTTTGGCTAGACCAAGACATGTAGGTGTTATATAGGCTAACAAGCCATTGTTCCTCTTCTGAAAATTCTTTAAACATTTCTTCATCTGGGTTGAAGAGAGAGAGGTGGAGGAGAGCCATGTATGGCAACCCTAAACTTCTACAAAATTGTCTCCAGCAGCGCAGCTGCATAAAGTTGCAAGACCTCACCAAAACAAAACCTGAGATAAGCAACAAAGTCCTGGGGTTAGGAAGACTAGCCATTCTTACTGAGTTCAATAGGCTCTGTCATTGTGCTGCTTCTCAAGCATGCCTTCTGTAAGTGCTGGAGGTAGGGTTTGGGAAGGATGAAAAAATAACTAAAAGAGATTCTCTTTCCTGAGTGAATGACAGTATAGGAGGAGAGAAATGAACTGAATGGGGTCCAGTCTGTAAGTAACGATGAAGTCCACCTTGTGACACAATGCTATGTAGCCAGCATAGGAGCCAGAGGTTGCTTCTGAGTCTGACAGTGCGGGAAGGGCCTTGGTGTATGATTTAGTGTTTGAGAAAGGGTAGGATTTCTAGGGTCCAGGGAATTGGAGAGGCATATTAAAGTGGAGGAAAAGGCATGGGAATTACTAACGAAGTGGGGAAGACATGCCTTTAACAGTCCTTTTTCTCTTTGAGATCTTATAGTAGCTTAATGATCCCAATTTTCAAATAGGATAGTATATTTAGTAAACTGATAAATAAAAAAGAAATGTTGGGAACAGTATCCTAGGGGAGTCACAGTTCTTGCCATTCTGAGAGGAAATGGCCTACTGGAAGAAAGAGTGGTGTTAGGCTCCATGTGCTCAACCCTGGGGCACACTGAGTGAGGATTGTTAGGGGAAGGCTTGTCTGTGGCAGTGTCGCTTGCTCAGTCCTTGCACTTATCTGGGCCCGCTCTGCCTCTCTTTCCTTCTGTGTAAGAGAGGACCAACAAGTTTCTATTTTTTTTTTTCTCAAGGGTAAGCCAGCTTTCTCATCTCATCATTCTCACCCCACAGTGAAACTGGGTACAAGCAAAATCCAAGACAAGTGTTTTTGGTTGGTCTGGTTTGGGAATTTTTGAGATCCCAATTCATCCAGAACAAATTCCATCTTCATCAGCATCTGTTTAACTAAAGGGTTTGAAAGCCCGAGCCAGCACAGTACTGGCAGCTGGTTATTTCTGAGCTCTAACTGACATGACAGTGCCTGTGGGGCTTCTCACTTGGTGAAAGTAAAGGCAAGATCTGAAAAAATGGCTCTTTTCTGGCTGCTGGGAACCTTAACAGGGCAGAGCTTTGGACACCTGGAATAATTTATGATAAATTCACCAGAGATATAGCTCTAAGAGTTAAGTATTGTTTCCTACAAAGCACTTTATTCGATATGGCTGCTCCTAAGCCGTTGCACCAACTTTTATCAATAAGATGATTCAAAACAAACTGTGTTTCGATTTACTCTAATGAACATTGATGACATCACTGTGGTCAACCCTGGGGGAAAAAAAATCATAGTTCTGGAGTGCCTCTGAGACTTTAGGAAAAAACATTTCAGAAGGATTCATCCCTTGAGCTCCACCATTCACATCTCATTTTTGTGTTTTCCAGTTATCTCGAAGTCGGAGCCCTTCTCCAATACGATGTACATTGCCAAGTAAGTGAGATGGTACCAATGGATCTGGTTCTTTTGTGGTTTTCACATTGTGCACCCAAATGAATGTTTGCTTTTTAAAAAGCATTCTTTCCCCATACCCACACCTTGCAGCCCTGGGCCCCCTTTGCTGGTCATTCCTTAGTAAATCTGTAGGAGAATATTCTAGTTGTAAGGTTTTATGGCTGTAAGCCTAGCTCAAGCATCTGCTTTCTTTTAGGTGTATACAAAAGAAAATCTAAGGAAGGAGCCAGAATAATGAGCTATGTGTCTTTCTCCCTAGGGTTTTAAAGCCACCAGATGTGCTCCTTTGGCACAGTCCACCATCACAACCAACATCTGCAGTCTCCATCTACCCGCCTTATCTGCCTCCGTCCTCACTTACCTTAATGTGAAAAGGCAATTCTGTGTACCACTCCACAGAGACAGTTAAATGCTTTGGCTTAGCGCATTTGTAACTGTAGATACATTGCATTTCATTTTATATTTTATAGATACAAATTGCATTAATTTCATAAAAATGATTGCATAGGTGTTTAGGATCATATTCATTTGAAGCAAAATCCATTATGAAGGTTCTAGACTTCTATGCTGAACTAACCAGGCTCTTTGAAAGCAATTCTGTGAGCAAACATGGAAAGTCTTTGAGTCCAGGAGAAAGGACAAATTAGTTCCCAGGTTAACCATAAATGTTATAATTGTTGGCATCAGCTATTACTGTGAAACCAATATTGGGTTTTTAAACTCCCTTTTAAGCTTTGGATGATAGCCCTACTCAAAGATTGGAGAAGTTCTGTGGATAGCAGCGAATTAAGTCTAAATGCAGAAGATGGTAACTAAAGAAAATCATGCTGGTTAGCTCGCCTTGCTGTTCTAGAGAGTGCCTGATTTGGTTGAGTATTTAATGTTGAAGCTACTCAGTTGAGAGAATTTTCCTTCTTCATTGTTGTGAGGCAGTAATTTGATTAGAAGCCAGGTTTTAGACAAAGGCTCATCATTTCCTGTTTATTTTCTGGCAATGTTTCATACTGTTGTAATGCAGGCATTAAACACAAAGTTGTCAGGGACATGCCCTGTACCTATTTTGCCTACTTGTTTGCAGATCAGACCTCGTAGGGGCTATCTGACCAAAATCCCTAAACTCAAGAGGGGGCCCATTTATTGACTACAACTTGAGAATGTATCCCTTGATTTGCTCACTGTCAAATGCACTCAAAAGTACACATTCTAGATAAGAATACAAAGTGCTGCTTTCCTGAGATAAGTGCTGTTCCTGCCTTGTTTGTCACCTTCAAACCAGCTTTACATGCAAGCCTTACAAATGACTGTTCCCTCTGGAGACCTCTTGCAGTGAAACCCTGACTTGGCCATGGCTCAGTTTGAAAAAGTGTATTGCCAAAATCAGCACCTGAGGCCTTTCAGGTGAAAAACAAACAAGCTTTTATAAAAATTTTGTGCCTAAATGGGAGGAAGATGGGGACCTACTTGGTCCCTGCCCTTCAAATCTAGTGGTGACAACTCATACTGAGAGGTGTGAGTTTAATTTTTCTCCTTCTGGACGTGTTTGTCTTCATCCGTTTGAGGCCATGTAAAGTGGTGGAAGGAGCGGAAGGAGCATGCTAGGTGCCTGGATAACTCCTAGTCCCAGTGTGGTCGTTAGTTGGCTTTGTAGCCTTGATAAGTTACTTCACCTCTCTTGAGCCCAGTTCCATTGCAAAATGAGCAGGTTGGATGAAATTGCTGGTTCTCTGAATCCTGCACAGGTTCACTGCTTCCTATACTCAAATACTCTGAATTTCCAGAAATAAAAGTTGAAGTTAATCTATATGCATGTATCATTTCAACAGTGAATACCATAATTATAACATTAAAGCAGAAAAAAAAGGAAAGCGATTCTTTAAAAAAAATGCATTTCAGTACAAAATCCTTAATATATCCTTAATATAACTCCATGTAGAATCACCAACTACAAATCAGATCAATGAATATTGTTTTGGCAACGGAAGATCACAGCATTAACGCTGTCCAGACCTTTCTGAAGCAATGGGCAATTCTTAGTCTTGCCTTGATTTACACAGCAATTGCATTTCTGGAAAATTCAGCATGTTTTAAAACTATGTAATAGTTACTCTGAGTTGTGTATGTTATATGTTAAAAGGTCATGTCTAAAATCTCATCAAATATTGGAATGCCTACTGTGGGGAGCGGACGACCCCACGTGTATGTTAGGCGGTCACAAGATGGCGGCTGGCCGGCTGGCTGAGGGCCAGGCAGCGGGATTTGTCCCGCCTTCTATGAGTTTAACGTTACATCCAGTTGCATCCTTTTGTGATTCTGTTGTGAAGAGCCAATCTGACGGAAGAAATGGAATCATAGAGGAAGTTTGTAGTAAGAAGTTAGGGTAAGTTGGCTGTGATTTGTAGATTGCTACAAATATTTGGGGTTCAACACGTTAATAATAAGGGATGCTGGGTGTGGGGGAAATGGGGTCTCTTTGTAAAACTCCACAATTTTTGTTTTATAATTTTAAAAGCATTCCAAAGTGAGAAGCTTCAAATAAGAAGTATAGCAAGTTTAAAAGAGAAAATGGTACACACCAATAAAATGATTTAAGTACATTAATTTGTATGAAGCTAATATTTGTATAAAATCTATAAAAGGGAATAGGATATGAATATTATGGTGAAGTACACAAGGGAAAGTAAGCCTATAATGGCACCTGCAGGTGAATAACTCCGTCCTTTGACACACATTTTTTGTGCCTCTCATCTAAGATTGTTGAGTGTTGAGGGCGAGAAGGGAGGATGATACTTAATAGTACAGACACCTTGTATACCATGGCTGTGTGCCTCTCCTGCTGTCTCTCCAGGTAACAGGGCACTTTGAAGACCACTCTTACTCATTTTTGGATAGCCCACATACACTTTCTCACAGGACAGATGACTGCTAGTAGCATTCTATGGTTTGGGCTGAGTGGAAGATTTCTTGGTGGTATTGCTCAGAAAAATTTTATGTCTATAATGAAGACTAAGATGTTAGGGAGTTTTCTTTTTAATATGACTTAAGTAGTGCCTTTAATGTAGAATTATCAGGAACAATTCTTTCCTGGCCTAGATAGGTTCCTCTGCCTAGGTTTTTTTTTTGTTTGTTTGTTTTAGATTTATTTTACTTGGAAAGTCAGAGTTACAGAGACAGAAGGAGAAACAAAGAGAGGGAGAGATCTTCCATATGCTGGTTCACTTCCCAAATGGCTTCAATGACCAAAGCTGCACCAAACCGAAGCCAAGAGTCAGGAGTTCCTTCCAAGTCTCCCAGGTGGTGTTGCTTGCCGAGGCCTTATGCAGGAAACTGGATTGGGAAGTGGAGCAGCTGGAATGCAAACTGGATCCCGTATAAGATGCTAGTGCCAATGGCAAAAAATTAGCTGGCTATGCCACTGCACCAGCCTCAGGGAGCTTTTTATTGGAATCTAAGTCCAAATATACCATTGAAATGCCAAAGAACTGAAGTGTGTTGGCCTTAATACTGGAAGTAAAGCAGAATCTCATTTTCTTATTCCACAATGAAATGTAATGACACAATTTCGGATCTAAAACCACCCACTGATGTCAGCATGGCCTTGATACCTGCCAAGCCCTGACCATTGCTTACCAAAATGGACGGTGATCTCCTTCTTATGTCTGGCAGACAACCAGTGAATGAGATCAATGGGTATGGTACTGGCTTATTTCATTATAACAAGCCATAATTTTAGGGATACAATTGATATGATGCATGCAAATATGATCTAAAACATAGTAATTGGACAAGTGTGAGATGATCTCAGTAGCCCTGAACAAATCAGATCATCTGGCTACTGCTTTCTGGCATTGGATTGCTGGGACTAGGGTGCTGTAATTCTGTCTGTTTACTCCTATCTTTTAGCATAGGTGATAAATTTAGAGTCATATGGTTGGTCCAGCTCTCCTCGTGACAAGCCTGCAGTTAGAATGGGAATGTGTTACTTGATGGCTCACTGTGCATTTCAGAAGCATTTGCTGATGTTGTCAAATGATGCTCTAGGCAAATGTGAGGCCTGTTAATCACCTCCAACTTTGGAAACTAACCAGATGATGAAAAATTCATGAAAAATGTGTACCCTGAAAAACTGCAGTTTTGTTTTGTTTTGTTTTTAACATTTTAACAGCAAAATATACTTAGTTCTCAGTTCCATTTCCCCATGAATGTTTTCAAGGACCTTATAGTTTGACAGTAGTTTCCCTGAGAAATAAATGGAGTTAGCCCCAAGGTGGCAGTGTTGCTTAGTAAGTGGAGGGACACTCCGTCTGGGAGAGTCCAACTGGGGAATATTTGTAAAAAGCCATCATTGAGATAAAATTGACAACTTAATCCCTGATATTACTGTTTTCCATAAATTCAAATAAATTTATGAAGAATGTCCAGGCACAAAATACTAATAGTGTGATAGCAAGGGTGAAATGTTGATAGCTATGTCAGTGTACTTAATAAAAGGATTTAAGTATTTGATCGTGATTAAATGTAGTTTCTCTGCTAGGAAAAAAAAAAAAAGAACTTAAAAAATCCTTAAGCAACTCAATACAAGAGTCATGTTGACCAAAGAGTTCTTACTGAGATACAAGGCAGTTTGGTAGTAAATATTTTATATGTAGCCTTTTACTCTTAAGAATGTAATAGGATGTACAGATATTTCTTTCATAATGTTCTACAATTTTCAAGATTCTTCAAATATCAGTATTTCACATGGTGCAAACTCTGTCAGGTCTCCATTTCACAGTCTTCTAGGTTTATTCCAAGCAAATACTTTAGTTTCCACATGGATGATGACACCAAAGCATATGAAACAAAAGAAAAACAAGTATAATTATATCAACTAGCAAGCTTCTGTACACTAAACCGTTAATAAAATGAAGATGCAATCTCCCCAGAACAAGGGAAAAGAGAACTGATAAGAGGTTAACATCCAAAATATACAGTGTTGTCGTGTAACTCTGCAGTAATAAATAAACAAACAAATAAATTCAAAAGTGGATAAAGAATCTGCATGAACTTGTCTCCAAAGAAGTTATAGAAATAGTCAAGAGAGGGCCTGATGTGATGGCTCAATTAGCTAATCCTCCCCTTGCAAGCACTGGAAACACCGGTTCATGTCTTGGCTGCTCTGCTTCCTGTCCACCTTGTTTGTGGCCTGGGAAAGCAGTGGAAGTTGGCCCACAGCCTTGGGACCCTGAATCCACATGAGAAACCTGGAAGAAACTCTTGGCTCCAGGCTTCAGATCCTGAAACCAGTGGACAAAAGACCTTTCTTTCTGTTTCTCCTTCTCTGTAAATCTACCTTTCCAATTAAAATAGATATTTTTGAAATATGTATTTGAAAGACATAGTTATAGTGAGGGAGGGAGGGAGGGAGGGAGGGAGAGAAGAGAGAGAGACAGATCTTCAATGCACTGATGTCAGCATGACGCCAGGCCAAACCTGGATCCTGGAACTCCAGCTGGGTCTTTCATGTGGGTGCCAGGGGCCCAAGTATGTGAACATCTTCTGTTCCTTTCCTGGCGCATCAACAGAAAGTTGGACTGGAAGTGATGCAGTCAAGACTCCCACTGCTACACAAATGGGATTCTAGCATCATGGACGATAGTTTAACAAACTATAGCACAACACTGGCCCTTTAATCATTTTATTAATCATGTAGTATTTCCAGGTATAGGTACTATGCTGTTAGCTAGAGCTCCAGATGTTATTTATCTTGTATAACTGAAACTTGGTACCTTTTAAGCACACTTACCAATTTTTTCCACACTGGAACTTTCAGAAAACACCATTCCACGCTCTAAATCTAAGAGTTTGACTATGTTAGGTTTCAGATAACAATGAGCCCACACAGTATGCTTTTATCTTCATTTTTCTTCTTTTACATAGCATAATGCTATCCAGTTCTGTTTACAAAAGACAGGATTTCGTTACTTTTTAGATGAAATAAGATACAATTGTAGGCAAATACTGCATTTCTTTGATCTATTTACCCATTCAGACATTTAAGTTACTGCTACATCTTGGCTACTGTGAATAAATACTGCTGTGGACAAAGAGATGCAGATATGCAGATATAAAAATTCCCATTTCAATTCCCTTTGCTTTGCTGGACCACAAATTAGTTCTGTTTAGTGTTTCAGCAACCTCTATATTGTGTTATGTTTTAGCACCAATAATTTACTTTCTCACCAATAGTGTTCAAGGGTTCCCTTTCTCAATGTTAGTATTCTCTTTACATTTTTTTCAAAACAGTATTTACTGCTTTTGCTATTTAGAGTTTGAAATGATCTCATTATGTCTTTCTCATTTCCTTATGACTGATTACTTTGAGCACATTATCATATAGGAATGTGATCTCTTCACTACTTTTTAAAGATTTGCTTACTTTTATTGGGAAGACAGATTTACAGAGAGGAGACAGAGAGACAGTGCTTCCATCCATTGGCTCACTCCCCAAGTGGCCTCAATGGCCAAAGCTGAGCTGACCCAAAGCCAAGAGTTAGGAGCCTCATCTGTGTCTCCTACATGGGTTTAGGTTCCCAAGACTTTGGGCTGTCCTCTCCTCATTTCCCAGGCCACAAGCAGGATGGGCAGTGGAGCAGCCAGGACACCAACTGGCACCCATATGGGGGTCTCAGCGCATGCAAGGAGAGGATTTAGCCACTGAGCCATCAAGCTGAGCCCTCAAATATTTTTTTAAAGTGGTCCCCACAAAAAGCTGTTGAACTTATCTGGACAATAAGATGCTGGTCCCTGTGCTTGATATAAGCTTGCAATGAAAGAACCCCAACTGAACTTGAACTGTGGCAATGCAGCAAGGTGGAGGATTCCACCATGGGGGGAGGGGTGGGGGAGGGATGGGGGGAATCCCAGTACCTACAACTGTGTCACATAATAAAATGTAATAAATTTAAAAAAAATAAAATGGTTCTTTAAAATCTTGGTAGGTTAATAACAGAAAGAGGGATATATCTTTTCATGTGTATTTTTGTGTGTGCACATACTAATAAGATTTAAAGAGGAAAATGTTCCTAAATCCATACATCTAACTGCTAATACATCTAAGGATTTTGAATTCAAGTGCAGAACTCCTTTTGAGTTATTCCACTTAAAGAGGATTTGGGAATAAATGGATAACCATTCAGTTGCTTCCTTGCCTCTGAAGAATGCCCCCTGATTCTGGCAAGCAAGAAGCTTACACATTCAAACAGTGAGAGAAGCACTATACTGTAAGCAAAGCACTTTGGGAATTCTGACTAGTAGTGAGTAGGATGCTTATCTGAAGGACTCACTCACTAAATATCTGGTCACTGAACAAATCAACTGTTTCTCAACATAGTCAATTTATTTTTAACTTAATAAAGATGTCTACTGGCTCATTGACTTTGATCTGTTGCCAAAAGTTTTGCAGAGTATGTTCCCATTTAACAAGGTTTGCTGGTCAAAACTGTGCACTTTCATGCTTCAAGAGAACTGAGCGTCCAGCAAAACTGAACACCCAGTCTTCCCACGGAGTCCTTCCACAAATACAGGAGACTTCTGACAATGACTACCCCTAATGAGGTTCAGAAGGGAACCTATTATCCCAAGACATTCCACTAATACTAGAACCCCGGACGGAAGTCTTTGTCTCTTGGAAATGAAGCCAAACTTTCTTCTTTATTCAGCCTTCATAACTGTGGTCCTCATCTTCATGAGCCAAGTTCTACCAGGTAACAACATCAACACTGAAGGAAGATTGTTCAGAGATCTTGTGGGGGATCCAGTATTCAAAGCAAGATCGCCATTTCTTGCTCCTGAAAGAGGGTGCCAAAGAGAAACTTAGAAGACCCCTAGGCTGAGAGACTGCAGCCACCTGACTCGTAATTTCTCCATAGCAGGTATCATTTATATGGAATGAAGGCCAGGATGTTTCCAAGTGCTTGATATCTTCTTTACTACATCAATAAAAGTGTATTTAATTGGAATGTGCAGCACATTGCACTCAAAACTGTTGGCCCTTGGCCTTGGCCTTTAAAGCTCCATCCCAACCCCTATATGTACCTCTTTCCTTTTGTGTCTAATCTATTGTAGAACTAAAGCACAGTCATCAAGGATGACCTGCAATAGAGTTTCCTCCTACATTCAGCATGAAAATGTGAATCACATGCGGATAAGTCATCCTCACAGACATACTTTGGAGTGGTGGCCAGACAGCCATAACAGATCAGGATGTTTCTTAGAATTCCTGGATGTGTAAAGCTTTGGAAGAATAAGAAATGATTGCTCTGTATCAGTTGGAATGTTTCACCTATTTTTTTTTTCTGAGAATTCAGAATCTTAAAGTTGTGAATAGTGGGGCAGTGATCATAGGCACATACGATAATGTGGAAAACTAATGTTTTCAGAAACTACTTTTTTTGCTATAACTTATTTTTGTAGAAGGACACTTTCTATACCTGAGTTTTGAGGGACTAATGAATGCGTATGTAGTCTTTCAGGTTTAGGGATGAGAGAAAGGATGTAAAGAAATTCTAATTTTTTTTTTTTCAGGCAAACTAATTGAAAGAGTAACATGGAGAGATTGAAATGGGAAAGGGAATTGAAGCTGAATACCAGTTCAGTACATTAGATATTTTGACAATTCAGTGTATTTTTGGCCTTTGTTAGGAAACAGGTGTACAAAGAACAGAAACATACAGAGACCCTCAACTCCACAGAACACATGGGTCAGTCACTCCATGTAGCCTATGAGAAAGTAAGTCCCTAAAATCAAACTCTGCCACAAGATGAAGGAAATACATCTTTAGCGAGAGCTATGAGATAAAGAGCATGTGTTTAAAAGATAGCAGAAAACCTAGGCACTAAGCCTCAAGGGATATGACTATTGGAGCAAGCTCTGTAAGGATGTCCTAAGTTTAGCACAAAAAGTGAGCTGCTGATGTAAGGTCTTCATCTGCACCTTTCCTTTGATAAGTGTATGTTTGTGTATTATTCCGACACTGCACGTGGGTTTTAGAGTGAGTGAAAGGCTGATTTGGAGCTATATCCCAAGGCTACAGTTAAGCTACACCAGCATATGAAGCCACCACTGGAAAGAGCCAACATGTAAGAGATCCATTGAACATTTCATAGATCACCTTGAAAATGCTCTCTTGTTTTGTAAAGGAAGAATAATTTTTAAAATTTTTGCTAAGTAAAAGCCCATATTGACTGAGTCTAGGTGCTTTTAGTAGATTTTTTTTTTCATCAAACTCTTAAGTTTACCAAGCAACAATGCTCAGTCTTTTGGTGGACATTGCAGTTATTTTTGGAGGAAAACTGGAGAGAGCAGTGCAAGGTGCAGAGAAGAGGAAGGAGGAGAAAGCAGAATGGAGTTTGGACACAAACTTCAGCCTGTTCCTGTCACCTCCTTCACTAGATCATTATGTGTCTTGTGCAAGTTACTTCATATCCCCGCCACTCGTTTTCTCATCCATTTGGTAAGTGATTAGTCAAACTATCCTGTTAGTTATTAGATAAACTATCCTGTTCAATGTTTAGCCAATCTGAAAACAGGAGCTTTTTGGGGGACTCTGACATGGGTACAGGGTCCCAAGGCTTTGGGCCATCCTCTACTGCTTTTCCAGGCTATAAGCAGGGAGCTGAGTGGGAAGTGGCGTGACTGGAACATGAATTGAAGCCAAATGGGATACCAATGTTTGCAGACCGAGAATTAGACAATTGAACAATTGCACTGGCCACTCTCTTTTGTTTCTAAAGCAGGTAGAAATAACTGTGCCCACATTGTGTAGTGTACAAGGATCGTTAGTCAAGACTTTTAAATGCGACTTGAATTCTTACAAATGAGCAATAGCATGTGAAGATTTTACAGCACAACTTTCTGATTTGAAAATTTAATGTTCGTCATAGTCCCCTGTAGCAAAATATCTCACATAACTAGTTCCAGGACACATGAATGGAGAGTAACAGCATATTTCTATGCAAGCATGTCAAGGAATGAAGAAGTAATTAGATTGTATATTTATTGAATATTACACACTAAGGCATGAACTGAATTCTGGTAATTGTGTGTGTGTTCACGTAAGTGTGTGTATGCACAGAGAAGAATAAGATGTTATTCATGCCCACAAGGAATTCATCATCAAGAAATGTGATGACACGAGGAATCAATAAGCATAGTACAATGATACAAGATTCATGACAGAGGGAGATTCAAGAGCGATTTGGCACACATTGCAGCCACATGCCAGTTATAATAATCTCAGTTCACCCTTCTAGATGCAATAAGCCAAATTTAGCCAAGGATAAATGAAGCCTGTGCAAATGTAGTAGTTGACTAGTTACATTTAATGTGTGAAGTGGTTCCTAGAGCAAGGCTGCGACCTCAAAGACCAGTGCCAGAGACAGAGGAATATGAGAATGAAGCAAGAGGATGTAACAAACACCAGCATATTTGCTTATGGAATATAAGAATATTGTTCCCTTTTGCAGAAAAAATCCTGCTTCCCAATTTCCTTGAAAAGTCCTCTTCTAGATTTACAGTTTAGTTCCAATTTTCAAAGATAAAATTATAATCTAACATAAATGAAGAACCTTCAAAATGTCCATGGAAAATGTGCTATGTAAAAAATGTTTGGCTTTTGATTTTTTTTTTTTTTGCCCCGAATCAACATGTATTTTAAATTAGTTTTTTTTTTCATAAACTTTTGGAAGTTCTCTCCTAGGTTTATGCAATATATTCCATATCTTTGTTTGCTGTCTGTATATCTATCAAGGACATATTTTTCTCTAAAAGCTTTCTTTTACTCTAGGAAAATCACGAGTAAAAGCCATGATGTTAAAGAAAACCATTCTCTGCCATTAGTTTAGGAGATAATAAAGAGTAAGAGAAGTAAATGAACTCTGCTCCAGCCTCTTGTTACATAATGACACCCAATATTGTCAGACTTTTTCAAGAATGCCCAAAATACAATCTTTGAGTAACATCAGATTTTAAAGTCTTCTTCTTAAAATTATTTTAAAAATCAAATAACAACAGCAAAAAATTCACACAGTAATGTTTTCTGACACTGTCTCCAGCTACATGTAATTAAAATTTCAGGAGTATTTTCTTTCTTCTTTTTTTAAGATTTATTTTCATTGCAAAGTTAGATATACAGAAAGGAGGAGAGACAGAAAGGAAGATCTTCTGTCCGATGGTTCACTCCCCTAGCAGCCTCAGTGGCTGTTGTGCTGATCTGAAGCCAAGAGCCTCTTCCAGGTCTCCTACGTGAGTACAGGGTCCCAAGGCTTTGGGAGAGCCTCTACTGCTTTCCAAGACCACAAGTAGGGATCTGCATGGAAAGCAGGGCTGCCGGGATTAGAACCAGCACCCATATGGGATCCCGGCGCATACAAGGTAAGGACTTTAGCCACTAGGCTACCGCCTTTAAGGGATATTAATAAACAATTGCAATAACTCACTTCTGTGTGCAGTCAGATGCAACTTGAGGGAAATCTGTGAGCGCCCAGATGGCTCTTGCCGGAGGTTCTGCATCAAAACAGAAATCCACATTGGAAGATGCTTGAATAATAGACCTTGCTGCCTGCCACTGGGGAAACAACCAAGAATTGAGAGTGCGCCCAAGACCTGAAGTCTGCTGGCCTGCAGTTTTCATGAATTTTCATTCTCGTATTCTTTCTCTCTCTGTGTGTGTGTCTCTCTCCCATATTTCTCTTTATTTCTGTTTGGACTTTATCTCCTTTCTATTTTTTTTTTCCTCTCTTGAATTCCATCTCAAGAAATAATAAAGCAAAACTAGTAAACACAAAGCTCGTATTGAAACCTCTTTTTTTTCTCCTTATTATCGCCTGATTAATGTTTGCTTCTTTATACATCTCATTCTCCTGTCTGGCTGCAGGAACACTTGGTTGAACTTAACTTTAGGTGAAGTGAGGAAATTGTACAATCTGCCTTTGGGGAGACGACTACTACTTACTACCCTATGGTGTCGTCAAGATGCACTCTGCCATTGCAGTGGTCTCCCTGCTCATAAAGGAACAGCCCATAGGGCAGCATGTGGTCTGATTTCACATCCCTCAGCCTTCACTACCAGTCAGCCTTCCTTTTCCATTTTGTAAGGACTCAGGTGATCACACTGGACACAACCTGGATAGTCCAAGATAATTTCCCTGCCTTAAACTCAGTTTATGAGCAGCCATACCCCCACCTGCAACCTCAGCTTCCTTTTGCCATAAAAGGTGGCATATTAATAGATTTCCTTAGTGAGAATATGGGCAAATTTGACTGTGGATATTATTCTGTCTCCAGTATCTATTGAATGTTTTCCACACGTTGCCATTTCATTTCACTTTAACACAGTTTTAGTTGCTTTGTGTACAGAGATTTTCACTGACAGAGTTCTGTGTGTAAAATTGTGGATCCCAGAGTATCAAATCAGGATATTTAAAGATACAATAATTGACTTTTGTTGCCCAAAATTTCTGATTTGGCAAAATGATATGTTAATTTGTGCTACATGGATACCATGAAATCTCAGAATTCAAAACACCATACTCAAAATCTCAGAGACTCACACACATTCCAACCCACTCAACTTTTGTTGAAGTGCCAACTTTTTATTAATGTTATTCTTGACGTTAGATCAGTAACTAACCTTTTAATTTACTTTTGCAATGAATATTTCTTATTCCTTGCGTTAAGTAAGCATCTGTCTGGAAGAGAAAAATGCTCAGCAAGTCATAGGTACTCTCCTATTATTATCCCACAATACATGAGGTGGATTACTTAAAAAAGAAGTGTTTGATTTTTGGCTCACGGTTCTGGAGGTACAAAGTCCAAACACAATTGTACAGGCTCTTGTGAAAATGCTCCTGAAATGTATCCTAGTTGGGCAGGAACATGTGTGTAACTGTGTGGTTTCTCTCCCTCTCCTTATAAAGCCAGTGCAGTTCACTCATGGGGGATCCACCCTAATGATCGAACCTAACCTGATTATTTCCCCAAAGCGCCACCTCCAAACAGCACAAGTGGATTACATTTCCAATCTCTGAGTATCATTTGCCTAAGACTTCAAAGATTGGCTCCTATATGAGTTCAAGGCGATAAATAATTTCCAAATCATAGCAAACAAGTACATGGAGATCCTCACAGTGAATGCTATTCTTATCTTATTATCATGCTGCTCCTTCTTACAGATTCATACTCAGTTCCACCATTGCAGAAAGTTTTCTTTTGGTTCTCTTTTATTCACAATTATTTTGCTTTGAACTAGACATCTTTATTGTGCACAAAATTACCTCTCAAATTACTTATAGTTCAACATTGCAATTATGAACCAATGAATGATTAACTGATTCACAATATTTGATATTCCTTTATGCTTGCTATTTTCCTCCTAGTTTTATTTACATTTTCTCTGGTTCCTACTTCTCTACTTCAATATTTGAAAAGAATTAAACCACAGTCTAAATCGATATGACAGAGACAAAAGACAACATGGAAGTCATTCTGGCTTACATTTTTAAAAAACCCAAACACATTGGATAGCTAAGCATAGCAAAAAAGATACGTAAAACATTTATTTCCTACTAACTCCCAATTCCTAGATTAAGATCTGCTTGAAGAGAGTACAGATATAGCTTACTAGATGGCCAGAGAATTTCCGTGGCACTGCATCAATGTAATTTGGAATTCTGTCCCCAGGTGTGGATGACTAGCTGTCCTCTAGGAGATCAGCAACAAATGTTCATCTGGAGGTGTCTTATTAGAAACAATCCACTAGGAAGCTACCACAGCCAACAGGCGTGGGTGCTCCAGGCACTGCATGGAGTGAGACCTAGGTGTGTGTAGGAGCTGGATGTTTGGGAAGCTTCTTTCTCTGCAGTAGCTTGAATGGACTATGGCCACATGCTGCAGGACTCTGGGGGACAAGTACCCTGCATTAAGGAGCAAACACTTTTCCTTCTGCAGTGTTATTCCATTACCTCTCAATTGACACAGTGTAGTATTGACAGTAATCATGTTAGTAACCATGGGACCTCTAGAAACTTCATTGAGTAGCTGATTATTTGTGGTTCAGCTCCCATCCTAAATTTTGTTGTATGTTTTAGTGCTTATTAAGTGCTCATATTGTGTCTTGCCCACGTCTTGTCTATTATTTTTTCTGGTCCAATAGATCTAATTAGCAAACTTTGTCAGTGTTGTTGAGGAGTGCAATGTCTTGTGGAGTACCAAAGAATCTCCATCTCTGTGGAGAGTATTATCACCAAGTGAAAGGAAATTGACAGAACTGTGAAGTAACATTGTGAAAGTGCACCACTGGTCCTTCCAGCTAAAATCTCCAGAAGCACTTGAGAATTGCAGGGAGAAGCAGGAATTAGGTCAACATCTGCATACCAATTTCCAGAAACGTGTGGAGATTCATTTAGTAAAGATTCTATGTGTGGGGTAGCACCTGGAACTGAATCATTTCTTGATTATGTTTATGACCGTCCACAGTTAAAGGTCCATCTGATTTCTGTGCTGGTCAAGCTGGTAAGTTAAATGGCAATATACTTGATGTCTTCACACCTGCTTCTTTTAGGCCTTTTTTGTGGTGTAAATATCTGAAATCCCTCAGGGCTTTGGTGTTAGTTTTGCTTTACAGTCATGAAATAGAGTGGAAGAATGAGGGATCTAAACTTAGCTCTCCTTCCATAATGGCTCTTGACATGTGGGTCAGTGAACAACTGAGATTCTCCCAATTGTTAGCACATCCATTCCAATCACATAGTTAGGAGCTGAGGGAATAACCACCACATCATTTATGATTATCTGGACCCAGCAGAACCCATCTGCCAACTGCCAACAATGACCTCCATAGTGACAGCCTACACTCCACTTTGGGTTCCTAGAAATTTCCAACCATGCAAAGACAATATTTATTAACCCCTTAAAGTCTGGACATTTCCTTTTCCCCAGTGCACAGTCACTCTAGTAAGTGTTTGCAGGTGTATTTGGAGACTGGTTAGAGCAATGAGTACACGATATACTTCCGGTAATCAAAGGTCTTTCAGTCTGTGACTAAGAATATAGGTCTGGAAATGAGATAAATGGCTGTGACTCTGTGCAATGGAGACCTCAGTTATGATTTTGACTTCCCACACAAGGCTTTCCTTCCATGTTAAGACATACTATAAAATGCTTCCCATCTATTTCTTTCCTATTTCTTTCCTCGATCAATTAGCCATTGCCATAATTCTCATTGGGTCAAATTATGCTGATCACCTGTAGAAACCTTCTATTATTCATGGACACAATGTCTTTTGTGGCTCCAATCAACTACCTGTCCCTCTAATACGCTAGGATCCAGTGCTCTAAGATTCAGTTATTGCTGAAATCAGAGAGACAGCCTCAAGCATGGTCTTTGCTGATCTGCAAAGAGGTTCTTAAGGAGGTAGGCACTACCCACCAGTATGTTTTTCAATAATTGAATGAAGAAGGAAGAATCTTCTGGGCCTCCCTAGGTAATACAGTTTGGGAGAGTTGTAGAGCTCACACAAGAGAAACACTCCTATCTCTATGAGATATTATTGGGTTCTCTCCTCCACATTATGCCACGGCAATAAAGGCAAAGCATCTCAACCTTGACAATGATAGGCCACTATGAGCCCAAGGTTTAGTCAGTTTACCAAGTGAGGTGAGGTGTTACATACATCTCTCAAGATGTCTGAAAGCCTAAAAACTGCTAGCAGTTGTTCTTGTTTCAACAAGTTCTTTTTTTCAAATATCTTGAGAATCTACTTCTATGCTCCACATCTCTGCTGCTATATAGTAACAATGTCTAGCAATTCTTTTGACCTATAATCCATTTAATCATAGAATAGTGAAAACAACATGAAGGATGCTGCCTGTACCTCCTACTGGAGATGCTTTGAAAATTTTAGAGAGAATAGAACCATCATATACATTGTTTATGAATGTGTATACTACTCGAGCCATAGAAATGTATGCAAATTTTCATGAATAAATGTCACTGTGTGTATGCAAAGCATATCTCAATAAATCTGAAAAAAATAAGACAAAATATCAGCACTCTTCCAGTGTTAAGGTTTTGCTATTCCCTTTATTTGATATTTTTTATTTGTTTATTTTCATGTACTTGAAAGGCAAAATGATAAAAAGAGAAACACTCTCATTTGGGTCACAGGAGGCTAAGCTTGAGCATCCTACTGTCTATCTCACACGGTGCTTGATCAAAGTAGATTAGCTAGGACTCAACTGGGATACAGGCCCAAATGGCAGTTACCCACTGCTCCACACCTGCCCTTTGTCTGACTCCTAACAGCTTACACTTTCTTCTTACCCAGCTTGAATACAATGACATGATTTACGCACAAGTATTTGCTATATTCCTCAGAACATGGCCTTCCGGAATCACCACTGCTTTCTCCCCCATAACCGTCCTGTACTCTGAGGTCTGGCATAACTACAGAGACAGGTAACAACCTGGGGGTGGTTTAATCATGCAGAAAACACTTCTACATGATGCTCCCCTACAGTACAAAGTACAGAATCTGAGCCCAGATTACTGCATAATAAGGAAGAGTCCATTTGACCCTGATTCTGATACAGTCATTACCCCAACTTTTTCTGGTTGTAACACGATCATATTAAAGTTCAGCCTAATCCCTAATGAGTAGTCCAAATGAATAGAAAAAGAAATCTTGGATGAAGATGTAGCTTCTGTAGACCAGGGGCTTCAGATAAAGATGGTTGACCCCAACACAAAATTAGCAATGTCTGAAGTGTTTTCTGTTGTTCGTCTAGGAATGTGATACTGGCATCTGACAGGTAAAGAGAATGGATAGTGCTAAACACCATAAAATGCACAGAACAAATACCCAAAGAAATACCTGACACAAAATATTAATAGGACTGTCACTGAGAAATGCTGATGGTGGCTTTGCCTGGCATAATCCTTTCCATTAGTTGCACATTTATTGCTGTATTTTACTGTATTATCTACTAAATAAAAAGTTATCAAAGGAACTACAAATGAGTTTATAACAGACTCACTTAAAACATCTGTGCTTCAAAAAATAAGTGTGATCACTTGAAATGTTAGACACTCCTGTGATAGGCTCCACTTCTCTGTTGCTGATGCTGTTACTACTCCATCCTATAAACATGTAGGATGACAGGCCTGGGTACCCAGTGGATAATGGACCAAGAAGAACGCACACTCCATTTCACATTTCATCATTTATAACCCACCAAGGTGGTCAAACATACATTCAAACCACAGAGGACTTGAAGCAACAATTTGCAAGGTGAAAGTTAGAAGACTTAAGTTCAACTTTAAACACTAGAAATATGAGACATAATGGCATTTTTATTTGATATAGAACATAAAGAATTGATTGTTTTATTATTCTCAATATCCTCAACAGCTTCTTCTTAAAAAAAAAGCATAGATATGTACTTTTGATCACAATGAAATGTGACTAGAATTTAGTAAAACATCAAAATGTAAATAAGATAGCTTTAAGATAATTCAAGGACATTCTTTTTTAAGATTTATTTATTTTTTTTATTGGAAAATGAGATGCACAGAGAGGAGGAGAGACAGAGAGGAAGATCTTCTGTCCATTGACTCACTCCTCAAGAGGCCACATGCGTTAAATCAAAGCCAGGAACCTCCTCTGGGTCTCCCACATGGGTGTAGGGTCCCAAGGCTTTAGGCCATCCTCCACTGCTTCCCCCGGACACAAGCAGGAAGCTGAATGGGGAGTTGGGCTGTTGGGATTAGAACCGGTGCCTGCATGGGATCCCAGTGTGTACAAGGCAAGGACCTCAGCTGGTAGGCTACTGCAACGGGCCCCAAGGACATTCTTAACCATGAAGAATATAAAATTGAAAGTAGGAACCAGTGTTGTAGTAAATTGGGTTAAATTGCCATCTGCGATATCAGCATCTCTTATCGTTTGAATCCTAGCCACTTCATTTCTGATCCAACTTCTTGTTAATGTGCCTGGGAAAACAGTGGAGGATGGCCCAAATGCTAAGAAGATGGCCATGTGTGTGTGGGAGACCAGAATGGGAGTTCCAGGTTCCAGGGTTCTGGCTTTTAGCTTGTGCCTGGTCCAGCTCTAGCATGTGTGGCCATTTGTGGAATGCACCAGGATATCTCTCTCTCTTCCTTGCCGATTCCCCTTCTCAATAATTCTGATTTTAAAATAAATGAAGTAAAACTTTTTGTAAATAAAGCAAAAAATTAGAATACTGTGGATTCTCATTTACTATTCAGATAAGCAGATGTTACTCTTACATAGTACTTAGTATTATTACATACAATAATGGAGAATTTTATTCAGTTCATTTCAAATATTTTGGCAATAATTATGTTCTGTAATCTGTCTACTTTATTGTGACTTCCAAGCTTCCCTCACCTTTGTGACACACCTCACACTGGAATAGTAATGTGCATATACTTGCCTTGCTGAAAACATACTTCAGACCACTGTAAACCATTATGTTCCAGGTATGAAGATGAAATGTAAGAAGAAAACATTAAGGATTTCCATTGAGCAACCACTCTTTAAAGTTGTGCTGAAATTCCAGTCTTTGCAATCAATCAAAAGAAATAAGTTTTTAAGAGCCTATGTCCCACATCAAATTCCTGGATTAAATTCTCACCTCTGCTTTCTGATTCCAGTTTCCTGTGAATGCAGACCCTGGGAGGCATGATGTCAAAGTTATTGTATTTCTGGCACAAACACAGTAGATCTCAATTAGTTCCGGGTTCCTGACTTCAGCCCTGGCCCTCGCCAAGGCCCAGCCATTGTAGGCATCTACAAAGTGAACGTCAGGTAGGATTTTTTCTGTTTCTCAGAGTCAGGTTCTCTCCCTCTCTCCCTTTGGTTCACAAATTCATAAATAAATAGTGTCTTTAAAGTAGATGATTTGAAATAAATAAGTCAAATTTTAATGTTTGCTATTTTAATTTTATGTTAAACAAAACCCATCTACTTGTTGCCTACAGGAGACACATTTCACCAACAAAGATCAGTGGAAACTATATATCGTGAATTTTGATGTTTTTTGTTGGTTTCATCTCTTCAAAACACTTTCTTCTGGTTAAATTCTTCAATGATTCATAGATCAAATAGTGGGATCGTTTTCTTCAAGAAGGTTCTTGATTTTCTTTTTCATTTCTTCAGCAACACATTAGTAAATCAGTAGCATGTTATTTAACTTCATGGTGTTGTTAATTTCTTTTCTTCCTATTGTTAATTTTGTTTTGTGGCTTTTCACTTAAGGGGATGTATAGTAACTGTATAATGGAGACTATCATATCCAGATGTGAGGATACAATGCAGTATGCATCTTTACTTCCAAAGATAGACTTCCACTGAAACTGTTTACTATATCTTGACAATTGGATGCTGGACTCTCTGCCATTGTCCATGCCAGCAATGATGGACATATGATTGTGTATGAAGAACTATACTTTAGTAATATATAGGGGAACTCATTGAGGAGGTAGGAAATTGGGGAGGTGATAAGGGCGATCCCAGGGTCTATGGAACTGTATCATAAAATGATAATAATAAAAATAAGTAAAATAAAAACTAATAAAATTTTATTTTAAAAGAATTATTAATATGTTAGACACTCTGGGTAATAGCAAATGCATTATATTTGCTATATCACAATTCCCATGTAATTTGGTAGTAGGGCAAAGAAAGCAGGTTATTTTGTATATTGATTTTGTAACCTGTGGCTTTGCTGAATTGGTTTATCAATTCTAGCAATCCAATCTAGTTGTTGATTAGTATTCTACAGCCTTTATAAATTTGAGGCACTTTCCTTGTGCAACTAATTAATGCAGGCTTTTTTTAATCATGAAGGAGTGCTGAACCCAATCAGATGACTCATATCCTTTGAGATGAACTCAGAGTTTTTGTTCTTCATTCTTTTTGTGTGATTTAGCATTTACTGATTTCTGGATGTTGAATCACCCTTATATCTCTGGGCTGAATTCCACTTGACCATGACGTATAATCTTCTATATGTAGCACTATATTTGGTTTGCCAGTATTTTCTTGAAATTTTTGCATCTATGTATATTGGGCTGCAGTTTTCTTTATGTTTTGTGCCTTTATTTGGTTTTGGTAATAGATCGATCCAGCCTTGTTAAAGAAGTTGGTCGAGTTCCATCCTGTCCAAAATTTTGAAATAGTTTGAAAAGTATTAGAATCAATTCCTCTTTAAATACTTTGTGAAATTCACTAGTGAGCCCCTAGGTCCTGAACTTTTATTTGGTGAGAGGTTTTTAATTATTGCTTCAGTCTTGTACACATTATAGGTCTGCTTAGACTTCTTTATTATTTCTGTGATGTCAGTTATAATAGCCCCTTTTCCAACTTTAATTCTATTTATGCACATGTTTTTTTCTTTTCTTTTCTTTTTTTTTTTAGTTTAGCTAAACATATGTCTATCTGGCTTTTTCTCAGAAAACCAATTTTTAAAATTTTATTGATAGTTTCTAGTTTTAATTTCATTTCTTTCTGCTGCAAACCATGTTATTTCTCATCTTTTGCTAATTTGGGATTTAGTTTGTTCTTATTTTGAGATGAATGATTAGTTACTTTATTTCAGATATTTCTGTTTAAACACAAACTCAATTGCTATCAGCTTCCCTCTTAATATTGCTTTACCTTATCCTACAGCTTTGATACTTTGCTTTTACTTTCCTTTGTTTTGAGAAAATTATTTTATTTTTTATTTTCTTCAGTGACCCATTAGTCTTGTGGTAGCATATTGTTTAACTACCATAGACTTATAAAATGTTTCATTGTTTTTCAGTTCCAATAAGAACATTGCCTAACACAGAGATGTAATGAAGTATGATCCAGGATTGGTGCTTGTGTATACAGAAAATACAGAAGAGAGCAATAATAAGAAGCATATTCTGAATCTTGGGGAAATGCACATCATTAACTCTCTGCTTTCTCATCCGTTAAGCTGTCTCTACATTTATGTACTTTTGTGTCCACAAAAATTTCCTGTAAGAGAGCAATTTATTCTCTTTTTTGTTAGGCTCTATTAGTCAAGGACAAAGTACGAGTTCATAAATATCATCACAAATGGCCTTGTATTTATCTTGCCCAAACCAGGGGAATGCCTCTTCTCTTCACTGGCCCATCAGCCATGAAATGTCATTTCTTTCTCTACACTCTAATTCTCTTTTTGACTCTCCTACCCCCAGGTAAGTTGGTGGCTAAATATATGGGTCCATAGTTTGGAAAGCTATCTGGCTGGTAGGACAAGTTTTTGGAATAAGTCTTATGGGTTCAGAAACTTAATATCAGGCTCATTGAAATTGTAACAGAAAAACATAGGAAAAAAAAAAGGACATTCCATTGTCATTAACCAAACTGCCCAATAAGATCACATCCTGATTATGTATCTTGGTGTGCCTTGGTAGGGCATAAACATTTGTTTGCTACGTTTCTGAGTATCATACTATAGCAACTTCTGTTACCATATTCACTCACTAATCAGAAGAGCTTGATTAAAACCCATTAACAGGCCCGTGCTGAGTGAGTCTTACGATGAGATTTGAAACATTTGAGTGATTATTTGAAATAAATGAAAAGTTAAAGAGTAGTTGCTTTGTAACATGGAGTTACAGTTGGAAGGAAATCATCCTTTTTGAGGCAGTGGTCAAAGCACACGCAAACAACATCGTACTCTGCAGAAGAAATCACAATGGGATGTGGTTATATACAACAGATGGCTTGCAACTTGAAGCCAAGATCTAGACAGAGAATCGGACTTTGGTTACGTGAAGCAGTATTGAGTAAAATCACCAAAAATGAGATGGTTACATATAATACAGGTTCATAGCACAAGAATGAATAACACATAACTATGGATACAAAAAAATATTGAGTGAAATTTCATGGGCTAAGATTGTTACTTGAGACTTCAGAAAAATAGGCATAACCTAAAACTGGTTGAGAGATACAATTGATAAATCACAAATATAGAGAAATATATATTGAAAAATGAGATAAAATACAAGTATAATAAAGATTAACAAAGAAAAATGTTATTTTAAAACATCAGTTCACTTTATGATGTGATGATATTGCTCAGAAAAAGATGCTTAGAATAAGCATTTCAGAATATATTAGGTTGACATCCTGCAGAAGTTCCAGGGAGTTACAGAAAATTTAAATACATATACATTAAAATTTCTATACTATTTATATTCCATCCTTTCTTGTATAGTTGGAACTTCTCTGTAGCAGTCCACTATTTATTTTCATTTCTCCTAGATTGTTACCAGCAACATAAAAATATGCTATTTTATTTTAATTTTTAAAAGATTTGTTGTATTTTTTTTAATGTTGGAAAGACAGTTTTCCAGAGAAGGAAAGACAGAGAGAAAGATCACCCATTCATTGGTTGACTCCCCAGGTGGCCTCAATGTTTGGAACTGAGCTGATCCAAAGCCAGGAGCCTGGAGCTTCTTCCGGGTTCCCACGTGGTTGAAGGGTCCAAAGGCTTTGGGCTGTCCTCAACTGCTTTCCCAGGCCATAAGCAGGGAGCTGAATGGGAAGTGGAGCAGCTGCGGCACAAATTAGTGCCCATATGGGATGTTGATCCTTGCGAGAGGAGGAGAAACAGATTGAATCATGCCAGGCCCTACTTCTCTAATTTTTTTTTAAGGATTATTTCTTTTTATTGACAAGTCAGATATGCAGAGAGGAGAAGAGACAGACAGGAAGATCTTCTGTCCAATGATTCGTTCCCCACGTGGACGCAACGGCTGGAGCTGAGCTGATCCAAAGCCAGGAGCCTCTTCCAAATCTCCCACACATATGCAGGGTCCCAAAGCTTTGTGCCATCCTTCACTGCTTTCCCAGGCCACAACAAGGAGCTGGAGGGGAAGCATAAATGCTGGGACGTGAACCAGCACCCATATGGGAATCCCAGAGTGTGCAAGGTGAGGACTTTAGCTGTTAGGCTACTGTGCCAGGCCTACTTCTCTAATCTTAAGAACAAAATTATTTTTTTGGTTTTCTTCTGATGCCTACTCTCACTGATTTGCTTTGTTCCACTTTACATCAAAATGCCTTAAAGCAATTGTCTGCGATTCCTTTCATTCTCCCGCACATTCTAATTAGGCATTCTCTCCATTCTCCTACTCTGCTGCTAAGACTTACTTCATTAAAGTCATCTCTAATCTCTATGGTGCTGGATCCAATGGTCATTTCTTCTTGCAACCTTCCTGTACCTATTACAGTCATGGGACAACAGTGGCCACCCCATGTATCAGACATTTTTTCATTTGATTTTGTATGGCATCAGTTGCCTATAAGCATATTTGACTGGAGATACTTCCTCAGTTCCCTGTGTTTTCCCCTCCTCTTTAGAGGACAAAGCTTCTGTTTCTCTTCTTTTCTCTCTGTACATCTATTCTTGGGAATTCACAGCCAGACTTGTCCTTTTAAATGAACCTCTTTGCTGAACTCCACGCTGCTAAGGAATTATCTAGTGGCATGATTGGCAGCTCTACTTGAGCTTGCATTCTGAAAAGTAGTATATCAAAAATCAAACTCATGATTTCCTTGACAGACCTGGTTGCGCCATTTCTCTCCCCACAGAATGTTGTGACTATTGTGCCTTCGAGTTTTCTTAGTGCACCTGTACCCTTAACTCCCTGTTGACACCCCTGCAGTTAAATAGTTCTCTTTCCTGTTCTTTGCCCAGCCTCAGGCAGTGGCTGCTCCACATTTAGTGTCTGAAGACATGGGCATTGGCCTCCTTGCCCTGCTCTCAGACCACATTACTCTACTCGACTCCAGCTCCTCTGACGGGAGGAAGTGGAGATTCTCTCAGCCTCCCAAACAGTGGCACAGGCCTGGCATCCATGAACATCCTCATAGGTGTGGGGCAGGCTGGGCTGCACCAGCTCATACAAAGGATGGCACAGATGGGACAAGCCATGTTGGGTAAGGGTCAAGAACCTGCTGACATGCATGACATTGGGTCTGGGAATAGCCCAAGCCAGGAAAATGTGGGAAACTCCCCCAGTGGGTCATAGTTCCTGCTGATAAGCATGTAGTCCAGGCCTCAGTGTTGGGTAAGCTGGGCAGAGTAGCTCCATCTGTCGGCAAGTGTGTGAGCTGGTTTTGAAAGGGGGTGGGCTGGGCAAAGCCGAGCAAACCATAGCCCACTGGCAACTGCAGAAACCAGGATGGAATACAGGTCATGCCAGGCCAGGCTGCCACACCTACTGAGTTGTATGAGCCAGAGATAAGAGCAGATTGAGAAGGGGCCAGTTTCCCAGCATCCATCAGTGAGAGTTGGGACTTGGAGCAGGCTGGGTCAAGCCAGGCTGCAGCATCCAAAGGCAAAGGCCAAGAGAAGGGAGGGACTATGCCAAACTGGGTCAGAGAAAGCATTGGCATACATGAGATCTATGGCTGGGAACAGGTCTGGTTGGGGAGTTAAGAGAACACACTGGCTGGATTGTGGGTCCCACTGGTGAGTGAAAGAGCTGGAGTCGGGCTGTGGTCTGGTCTGGACATGGCTATAGTGTCCATTGGCAAAAGTAGGGACTGGGTCTGGGATGTGCAAGACTGGGCTAGACTCCAGCACCTATTGGAAGCACATAAGAATCAAGATTGGTGTAGGATGGGCTGGGCTAGGTCTCTGTCCCTTCTGAGCCATACATAAACTGTGTCTAGATGTGGACCGGGCTTGGCTAGGCTGTAGCACCCATAGTAACAGCCAGATGGGCTGGGCCAGTCAGGGAAGGCCACTGTTTCTACTAGGACAAGAGGTAGACTAAATAGAGCTGGCCCTTGGACTCACCAGTAAGATGCACAAGATCTGGTATTGAGAGAGGTTCTGATGGAGGAGCCTGGGCAACTCCTCTGTCAGAACATAGTCTCTGCAGGTGAGTTTAAGAACCAAGCTGGGGAGCAGTCCAGACCAAGCCAGGTAATGGTATCCACAGATATACATTTGGTTCAATTTGGGGGCAAGCCAGCGTGGGCCAGTTCATATCACCCGCTGGCAAATCTGAAAGCCAGAATGGGGTGTGAGTCAGGACAAATCAGGCTGCAATACCAGCCAGTTCACACTAGGGCCAGGACTGGGAGCTGGCTTGGTTGGCTAGGCTGTTGTCCCCACCAGCACGAGCTGGAATTGTGGGTGTGCCAGGTTAGGTCAGGCTACAACACCCACTGGCAAATGTCGAGCTGAGGCAAGCCATAACAGATTGGGCCACAGCATCCAACCAGCACATGTGAGACCTGGGGGGAAATGGGCGAATCCATTAGGGGAGGTTGCAAAGAGATCCCCTGCTGGGCCATTATTCCCTCTGGTGAGTGTGAGAGAGCTGGAATTGGGGGCAGATCAGGTTGGGCAGGACTACAACACGTGTTGGCCTGCATGTGAGCTGGATTGGGGAAAAGCCAGGCTGGGTTGACTGTTCCTACTGGTACATGCATAAACCAGAGTGGGTGAGGTTTGGTTGGAAAGCTGTCGAGCTAAACTGCAGTACCACCTGGAGAGTGCAAGATCTGGGATTGGGAGTGGACCATGTAGAGAAACAGTGGCCCCTTCTCTCTTGGGTTGCCACTCTAACTGGTGAGAATGAGAACCAGGACTGCGGTGGGTGTGGCTAGACAGAGAGTGGCACCAACCAGCATGTGTGTGGGCTGGATAGTGGAGCTGGTTGGGTTGAACTGGGCTTCAATGCACATTGAAATGTATGAGAGCTAAATGGGATGTGGGACAGACAGGACCAGTCTGCTGTACATGCTGGCAAGCACAGGAACCAGGGCAGGAGGTGGGCCTAATAGGGGTTATTGTGGGCCACTCTGATTAGGCTACAACTCCCACTGGTTTGCATGGGGTTCGAGTGTTTGGTGAGTAGGATCGGGCTGGACTAAAATACCCATAGGTTTATGTAAAAGACAGGGCTGGAGAAAACTACCCAGCAATTGCAACTAACAGTGTGCATGTAGGCTAATTTGGGCAACAGACTGTGCCAGACCCTGTATTGACATGCACACACAAGAATCAGGTCTGAGATCACCTCAGATGAAGTTTCTTTGGAAATCCCCCCCAACTGAACCGCTGGACTCAGAACCCCAACCGTAGAGAAAACTGTAATTTCCAATGGTCTGACTGTGGAATGTATGTGTCAGAGCTGGGCCTTCTCAGTGGCTTAGATGGAGCAGTGGACAGCATATCCAGGTGCACATGGAGGATATGGCAGTACACTGGAGCCTGCAGAGGACACATGGTACCATAACAGAGGATGGAGGACGGAACAAATCAATCAACTACCCTAGCCAAGAGCTGGCAGTGAGTACCTGGGCAAATGGAGACTGAGGTAGACTATGTCAGCCAGTGGATTCTGGAGAGATTTCATCGTGGTTGGAGTGATAAGATCAGGAGCAACACAAAACTGTTGAATATCAAAATCACTTGAGCAGGACCCTCAGAGCATGCCCCACATCGGAGACTCTGGGACAGTTGAAAGGCTGGGCGTGGCTTCTCTCCTTATCCCTCCCCTCTACTCAGATACAGGAAGGAAAAAAAGAGAATATGAAAACAATGGTCTCACCCACTTTCCTCTAGCCCTTGACCCTTCACACCCTAATCAAATATGTAAAAATTTTCAAAAATGGAATTTATATAATTAAAAAGAAAGAAAAAATTAATTTAGTAGAGCTGCAAGATGCAAAATCAATGTACAAAAATAAGTAACTTTTGTTATATATGAGTGTTCTAATTTTAAAACAATCCAAGAGAATAATCTTATTTATACTAGCTATAAAAAATACTCAAGAATGAATTTAGTAAAAGAGGACAAATATCCATACACTGAAAAATATAAAATGTTGGTGAAAAAAATAAAAGATGTGGATATATAGAAAAACACATCATGTGTAAGAAAAACTCCAAGAAACACACAAAAAGGAGCTACAAATTCAATGCAATTCTTATCAAAATTCCAGTTGCATTTTTCACAGAATTAGAAAAAGGCACCTCTAGGTCATATATAGTCACAAAAGATCCCTAATTTACAAAATAAAAAAAGAACACATACAGGAATTACACCCTCCCCCCCGCCCCCCCGCAATCAACTACAAAGCTGTAGTAATCAAAACAGCCTGGTGCTGATATAAAAGCACACACATAGAGTAATGGAGCAGAATTGAGAACTCATAAATGAATCTGTACAGACAGTGTCCATTTATTTTCAACAAAGATGCCAGGAACACACAATGAAGAACAAACCATTTCTCCAATATGTGATTCTGAGAAGATGGAATGTTCAGATATAGAAGAGTAAATGTGGACTCTTTTGGTATATCCAAAAATGAATGCAAAATGGGTTACGGGCTTCGCTGTGAGCTCTGACTGAAATGTGTGGCAAAAGCATAGAAGAAAACTCTGTTGCATTATCCTGAGCAATGAGATTTTATTATGACTCCCAAATCACAGATAGCCAAAGCAAGACTAGACTCATGAGATTCTATCAAACAAAACGCTTTTGAACAGCCAAAGGAAGCAATCAATAAAGAGGTTATTTGGTCTGGAAAAGGTGTTGATTAGCATGGATGGAAAATGTTATGAGTCTTTGAGTTGAGTCTCATCAGAATGATGAAAATGAAAAGCTAAGCAAATGCTTCTGTGAAATCATTGTGGCCATATGGAACAGCAAAAGCAAGAGCTGATATGAGACCTGTGCTCTTAGAGGACACTGGAAGAGGAATACCTTTTAAAAACAACAAAGTGAAGTAAAATACAGGGTCAAGATAATGTATAGCTTGTAAATGAGGATAATCTGAAATTTCATAATGTAATGTGGCAGCTGCTTTGATTTAGCCCCCTTAGTGATCCAGATGGCTAATAATTCTTCTAAAATGTTTATTCTTTTATCTTTTTCAGTGCATTCTCTCTCTCTCTCTCTATGCATTTAGCTAGGGGTAGAGTGAAGGTCTCCTGGGAAAAGACTCTTTCATTTGATTGTGGTGTTAGTATACTATAAGTTAAACATTCTTTTTTAAAAGTTGTTTACTTAACTGATCAAGAAAAAATTTTATATGTGTATTGGGTACATCATGCCTTCGTATAGTTACGTATTGTGGAGTGACTAAGTCGGGTTAATTAACTTCTGTGCTTTTTCACATATTTTCACTTCTTTTTTTGGTGGTGGTGACACTTTATATTCCCTTGGCAATTTAAAAATACGCAATACTTTATTTTCTCAAATTCCTGTTGAATTTATGCATCCTTTCAAATGCCTGGCACAGATTGGCCAAGGCCAGACTAGAACTCAATCTAGGATTCTTGTGTATTTCTGGTATTAACCTCTTAGCTGATATTGCATTGTTTTGCTCCAAGGAATTACATTTTCTGAATTCTCCATCCATGTTTGTGTCATTAGGTTTTCAACAAGGACTGTAAGTTCCCCTTAAAGTCAGAGAAGTTTCAGCCATTTTTCATTGTTTTATGCAAAGTACAAAGAAAATGGCAGGAGAGTCACAAATCCAAATAAACAAATAAAGGAATGAAAAACTCTTTGTATTTAGGACAGATAAATCATCCACACCCTTACTATTTCAGTTTGATATTTACCAAAGTTCCTTTTGAAGCCTAAATTAGACATGGGAAGAATTTGTAAGGAAGTTAAAAGAGTTTGTCAGTGCTTGGTCAGTTGGGCAAAGAAGAAACAGAATGAACACAGAGTCAGTGATGGAGCAGCTTTCTCTTGCTTTTCTTTTCTTTTTTGCCTTATAAAAATGCTCATACCAGAATTATTCTATTCTCATGCTTAAGAGAGTTTAAGGTTTTTACAGTTTGTTCTTACTGACTCTTTTCTGCAGTAAGAAGTGGCATGGGTGCTGCTGAAAACCATTGTTACAATTTGTCTGGCGTGTGCCGAAGGGACAGCTGCAAAGTAACAGAAGATGAAATTGGTGGCTGCCGAAGAAGGTGGAAATGCTGTAGGATGTGGTGGATTCAAATGCCCATTCCAACGCCAGTAATCTTTTCAGATTATCAAGAACCCTTAAAGGGAAGGTTGAAATGAAACACAGAAAAACACCCATTGAAAAATTCTTTGCAACTAGCACTAGAACATACATATTAAACTCTTCTGGCTTCATAATCAGTTTCTCTTTTCCATTGTCAATAAAAGTAAATGAATATTGATTTCAGATCAACCCAGATGCCATTTCTGGATTCATTTGAAAAATCAAACAATATCTTTAAAGGAAGAAATCCTACTGATTTCTAACATAGTCTTTGTACTTTCATTGAACTCTTAGTGGAGTGTTAAGCCTTTGATGATGACATAAAGATATGCTATCTCAAGAATTTAAATAAACTTTTTTCAGATTTTCACAAACCCTCAAGAGATTAACATTAAAAGTTGTGGTGATAATAAAATTGTATAAAAATACAGTTACACAGACACAGAGCAGATAGTTGAATAGTGGGAAGCATTCAAGACTGTAGCTACATGAAGATAAAAGCACAACTATTGCTACCACCAGCCCCGGTATCACTCAGGCAGATCCATTAACAATAGCTTTGGGGCCAGCATGGTGGCACAGCAGGCAAATCCTGTCTGCCATGCCAGTATCCTGTATGGGTGCTAGTTGGTGTCCTGGCTGCTCCACTTTCAACTCAACTCCCTGCTTATGGCCTGGGAAAGCAGTGGAGGGTTGCTCAAATCTTTGGGCCCCGCATCTACTGGAAGACCTAGAAGTTCCCGGCTACAGATAAGTTCAGTTCTGGCTGTTGTGATCATTGGAGGAGTGACCACTAGCTGGAAGAACTCTTTGGATGCGTCTATGCTTTTCTCTGTACATCTGCCTTTCACATAAGAATAAAATAAATCTTTTTTTAAAAAAAAACAATAGCTCCAAAAAAATTTTAAATAACTTTGATAAAAATTAATCAAGGATGTGAAAGATTTCTACTATGAAAATTATAGAATATTAAAGAAGGAGCATAAAGATGGAAAAATCGCTCATATTCACACATTGGAAGAATTAATATAATCAAAATGCCCATATTTCCCCCCAAAAATTGTACAAATTTCCTGCACTCCCCTTCAGAATCCCAAGAAAATTCTTTGCAGAACTAGAAAAACAATCCTAACATCCATATGGATAAACAAAGGATCTCAAATTAGCTAAATTAACCTTAATAAAATGCAAAAGAATCATGAGAGATTTCAAGACATACTACAAGGCTGTTATAATCAAAGCAGCCAGGTTCTCATACAAATATAGGCTTGTATACCAGTAGGAACCACAAAAATATATCCACACATTTAATCCAACTAATTTTCAACAACAAGCTAAACTCATTCTCTGGAGAAAGTACAGTCTCTCCAACAAATGATATTGGAAAAATTGTATTTACTCATGCAGAGGTTGGAGACAATATTCTTGAGCTATACCCTACCAAAAAAATAAAATCAAAATAGATCAAGAGTCTAAAGTTAAGGGGCCAGTATTAGGACATAACAGAAGTACCATCTGTGACATTTGCATCCCATATGGGCACTGGTTCTGTTCCCAGTTGCTCCATTACCATCTGTCTCCATGCTAATGGCCTGGGAAGAGCAGCAGAAAGGTGATCCAAGTATTGGGCTCCTGCTACACACACAAGGGAGAGCTGTAACAAACTGCTGGGTCCTAACTTCTGTTTGACCCAACCCTGGCCATTTGGGGCCATTTGCAGAGTGATGTCTCCCTCCCTCCCTCTTGTTCTCCCTCTTTCAAATAAACAAATTTTAAAAAGAAGGAATCTAAACTTAAGACCCGAAGTCATCAAGTTTCTAAAGAAAAAATGCAGGGGAAATTGTAAGACAATATCCTAACAAAGACCTTTTGTATGTGACCCTAAAAGTACCCATAAAAGCAAAAAATAAATAGGACTATGTCAGACTAATTAGCTTCTGCACAGTGAGGAAATAATTAACAAAATGAAGAGACAACTGACATGATGGGAAACCATATTTACAAGTCACACAAACAATAAAGGACTATTATCCAGAATACGTAAGAAACCGAAGAAAGTCAACAAGAAAGCAAGTTATACAGCTACGAAATGAGCAAAGGATTGAGCAAAAATTTTTCAAAAGGAAAAAATACTGGTATTATGAAACAGTAGGTTAAACCACTGCCTGCAGTGGTTTGAGTCCCAGCTGTTCTACTTCTGAGATAGCTTCTTGCTAATGTACCTAGAAAAACAGCAGGAGGTGGCTCAAGTCCTTAGGCCCCTGCATCCACGTGGCAAACCCATATACAGCTCCTGCCTCCTGGATTTGGCCTGGCCCAAACCCTGTTGTCATGGCCATTTGAAAAGTGAACCAAGAGATGGAAGATTCTCCCTGTCTCTCCCCCTCCCTCTCTCCAACTCTGCCTTTCAAATAAATACGTGTTTAAATAAACACAATACAAGTGCCCAGCAGCCACATTAAATAATATTCAAGCTCACTAGCCATCATGGAAAAATAATAAGAATAAAAACAACAACAATAATGCAAACTACAGTGAGCTGTCACCTCATTCCAGTGAGAATGGCTGTTATTCAAGTATCAAAAACAGCAAATGCTAGAGACGTTGTGGAGAAAAGAGTACACTGGTATATTGTTGATAGGAAGGCAAATTGGTACGGCTATTATAGAAAACTGTATAGACATCTCAGAAAAACTAAAAATAGATCTATCATATGACTCAGCTATATCCCTCCTGGAAATATATCCACAGTAAGTAAAATCAACATATGAAGATGTTTGCATTCCCATGTTTATAGCAGGTCAATTCGGAACAGTAAATATCGGGAACCAACCCAGATGTCCAGCAGCTGTTTGCAAAAAGAAAATGTAATTTATACACATAAAGGGCTGTTATTCAGTCATGAAACAGAATGATATTCTGACATTTGCAACACAATTAGATGGACCTAAATGTCCTTATGAACCATGAATAAACCAGACTCAGAAAGGCAAGTATCATCCTTTATTTGTGGAAGTTAATATAGAGTATAAAACTTGTGTGGATGCTACATCATCTGGTAGGTATTATAAGCATTTCCTCACTGAATCATATCATATAAATGACAATATACTTTCCTTTCCCTACATTATGACTAGTGTCTATTCAAGGAAAAACAATGCAATATGTGTATGTAATGTGCATATCTGAAGTTAATGCAACAAAATGCTAAAGAAAAACCCTGCAAAATAATTTGTAAAATGTATAAAGGTAAACTAAGGGACAACAAAAATTTTTAACTACAAAAAAATTTGAAGTGGGGTCCGGTGGGAGCTGGAAGAGAAGGGGAGCATCAATGAGCTCTCTTGCTTCTGTCCTTTTTAGGGGATGCTTTCTGTTGATTGAAGGCTTTATTTCTGGGTGTACTTCTGGATACTGGTTTGGAAGAGTGTTTCCGCTTTAGCTGTGGTGATATTTATAGCGTTCTCTTCCCATGCTTTTATTTGCAAAGTGGAAGGTGCCCGTAACGGGAATCTGGGCTATTTCTGTGGCTCAGCGTCGACACGGAGACTCCTAATGCACAGATTTCCAGCCATCTCTCAAGGGAGGACCTAGTTTGATGAGCTTCTCAAGTGTTGGGAGGAGGCCTGGCTGGTACTGTGGGTATACCTGGCACATAGGTTCCCAGGCAGCATCCAAGTCAGGCACTGGCATTTCAAAATCAGTGCTGGCTCCAGCAACTTGGTGGACCTAGAGATTCCAACTGCTGGCTGGATCCAGAGCTGTGAGTTGCCTGAATTCTGGGTAGAGAAAGTGGGACCTAAGAGATACTGTCTGAGAGAGTGGCTGGATCTCTGAAAGTGAGTTTGGCTCTTATAACAGCAAGGCAAGCTGTCTTGTGTGCTGATCACTGTGTTGGGTTGGATACAACCACTTTTGGACCAAGTATCAAGGGAACAGAGGCTCTCAAACTCTGGTAGCTTCCATAAGAGAGTTGGAGCTCAAAACCCTGACCCTACACTGAGCTTGGACAGGGCACAAACATCCTGGGCCAGAGACCCCAGCAAGTTATAGTGTAGGATTACACTCAACCCAGAGAGCCCAGTTGTGAGTCCAGATAAGCTAGGTGTTAGAGAGCTAAATGGAGCTTGTATGGCTTACAGCAGAGCTCCTGGGCCATGCACTTGGGTGGACTGGGAGCTCTGGCCATTCTTTGTGGGAGAGGCAAGAGACCAGATTCCCCAGGATGAGCGTCGTATAGCATCTCTGATTACTGTAAGTGGGGATGGAGTGACATGGATGTGGACGCCAACTGATGTGTTCTGTTTCCCAGCTTTTTCCTGTACCAAACTGAACCAGCTGATTCACTTGTCAGAGAACTCAGCTCATCCACCCAGATATGTGCACCATCTGGAGCATCAACACACTCTGTGATTCACCCTCCAGTCCCACCAGGAGACCTGTCCCAGGTGTGCAGAGAACTTTAAGCCTCTATAAGTAAACTAGGCAGATGCACAGGAACCAAGCCACAACCTGCAGTTTTCAAGTGGTTGAGGAAAGAGAGGCAATGGGCAAGAGGATGACATTCAATTCTTTAAAAAAATATATTTATTTTTATTGGAAAATCAAATATACAAACAGGAGATACAAAAAGATTTTTCCATCTGTTGGTTCACTCCCCAGTTGGCCTCAACAACCAGACCTGAGCTGATCTGAAGCCAGAAGCCATGAGCCTCCGGGTCTCATATGTGGGTGCAGGGTCCCAAGGTTTTGATGATCTCCAATTCTCCAATTCTCAAGGGATGAAATTGCTTATTTCCAGAGTCCTAGGGGTTGTCTATGCCAGCTACCTTGCTCCAATGGTGTATTGCCATTGTGTAGAGTGCAGAGTGGTATATGGGTTAGAGTTCTGAAGTCACCATTGACCTGTTTTGCCCAGTTGGACCCTTGGGACTTAGTCTACCTTTCTAGGAATGTCTTTGGATTCACTTGGCTTCTGTCTTCTAGCACAGCAGTCCCCTCTCAAGAGATTGCCTCCCTGAGAGGCGCTGACATGGTCTCTGTCCTAAGTGGTGCAGGAGGAAATTGTGCCAAGTTCCTTCTCTGAAGTCGAGGAGCCCCAAGTTTTGCAGGGAGTGTTCCCTGGTCCAGCTGTTAGTCTGTGGTAGTTGGATTCTTCTCAGGAGGACTGCTTGAGTGAAGAGATTTTATCATGGGCTCATGCTCTTGCGCACACCTCCTCTCTCTTTGTTCCCCTTTCTCCTGTCTCCTTGCAGCCATGCTGCCACTGGTGAGCCGCAGTGCTCCTGCCATGCTGCCACAGCCTCAGCCCCTCCTGCTCAAACACTCACTTGCAGACTCAGCAGCTTTGGGCTTTCTTGACAGAGGAGGAAGCAAGCGTTGGACTGCCATCTTGAATTTCATTCTGAGGAATTGTTTAAGCAATGGTGATTAGAATGTTGGTAGGAATGTGGACAGAAGAGACCATGCTGAAGCAGTGTCAACTGGAAATGAGGAATTTCTCAGTGACCACTGTAGTAGAATTGTGCTTAGGATGAAGTCACAGCAAATGTCTGCATGATAGCTGTCCCCAGTGGCTTTACTGCACAACCTTAAGCCATTACATAAGACACTGTTAAGCCTGTTAAGCCATTAAGTAAGCCACTGGCAGAAGAAATATTAAGCAAAATAGGGACGAGGCTATGTGGCTTCTTTTAACTGCATATGGAAACGGGAGAAGAGGGATTTTATTTTACAGGCTTGTGAACAGGCGGAAGCAGACATGGACTAGCTAGCTATAAACCTTAGAACTTATACAGACAGAACAAAGAAAAGCCTTGGTGAGGACAGGTGGAATATGTCACCTCTTATACAACGACCGCTCAAGTAACACTTCAAGGATATGCTGTCCCTACCCCTCCTTCAACCGAGGCCTCCAAGGTGGCATCTGAGACCATCGTGCACCCTCTCCCTCCCCCATTACCACAAACACATCTCACTCACCCCTCCTTCCCATCCTGACCCTCTCCATCCTTACCAGAAATCCATATGAACTGCAGTTCCCATCCCCTTACCTCTGTAATGAAAGCCAAAGAATTAATGAAGTTCAGGCGTGATAGCCTAAGGCTAAATTCTCACCTTCTAAGTGTCTGGATCCCATATGGATTGTAATTTGTGTCTCAGCTGTTCCACTTCCAATCCAGCTCCCTGCTTGTAGCCTGGGAAAGCAGTGGAGGATGGCCCAAGTCCTTAGGATCCTGCACCCATGTGGGAGACCTGGAAGAAGTCCCTGGCTCCTGGCTTTGGGTCAGCTCAGCTCCAACCATTGCAGCCACCTGGGGAGTGATCTTAAGGAGCAAGCAGAGCCAAAAGATCTGGAAAATGCCATGTAAAAAAATGTTCATAGCAGCACAATCAATAATTGCAAAAACTTGGAAGCAGCCAAAATGTCCATCAACAGAAGACTGGATAAGAAAACTATCGTTCATCTACTCTATGGAATACTCTCCAATATTTAAAAAATGAAATGCATTTCTTCGTAGCCAAATGGGCCGAATTGGAAACGATTATGCTAAGGGAAATGTGCAATCCCAAAAGGTTAGATACCACATGTTTGCCTTAATTTAAGATGAAATGACGTCAATCCTAAAAATGATATCTGTAAATTGTAATATTATTACACCCTCTAACGGCCTATATCACATGCAATAAGATGTTGTGATGTAACCAATGAGAGACAGACTGCTTATGATCTACATCAAAGAACTGAAAAGCCTGATATACTTTTAATATCCTATGTTATTCCACAATGGGTCAGGAGAGCAGAGAAATCTTCCACTTAGAGTATGTGAGGATGATGTTAAGTATAATCTATCAAGATTGTAACAGGTAACTTACAGGCAGCAGACTCAAATCTGCATTAGACATTAACAAAAACTATAAAGACATACAGTGGGATCAAGAACAATCCTGACAGCCTCTTAACAGTGGGTCATATGCACAGAGAAGGAGGGGACCTCAGAGTGGAACAGGAGGACAGGAAGAGGCTTGTATCTTAACCCTGGAGACTCCCGGATCCTCACCAAGGACTATCAGTATGGGCACCAAGGACTATATCCCAACTGCCAAAGAGATCACAGGGAATTGGAGTGCCCTCCTAGGCCAAGAACTCTGAGGTCATCCATTCCCTATTGGAATTCCCACAAGGGATGGAAGAAGCCCAGATCCTTCCTCACAGGATCTAATGTCATTGGAACAACAGCCAGGAGTCCTGAGCGGTCCCCATAAACAGAAGAACAATAAACTTCCTTCAAGACTCAGGAGAGGAGCTTTCTCTGTTTCTTACTTAGTTCCAACTTTGGCTCCCCATCCTCTCTTGCAACGACCATCAGGTTCACTCTGTAGGCCCCCCACCTCCCCCCAAAAAAACAACAAAAAATTAGAATAGATAGAGAACAACAAGGAAAGCTTAGAACCAGACAGGAAATAATCAGCGTGGACTCACACATACCTCACTAGGTAGGACACAAGGATCAGTTACTCCTCACTAAGGTATTGAAGTTTTCTCTGCACACCCCTCCTAAAACTGTTCTGCACCTCAACTGTTGACATATGCTTTGTTTGAGTTATAACCCAGTTTAGACTATCATAAAATCTGTCAAGTTCAGCAAAATTATGCTTCAACACTATAAACTCCTAAATACTAAAATGAAAATAGACACGAGACAGCTGAATAGTACCCTATAGCCATTTTAAGTTGTATAGAAGCCGGTTGTATATAAACTAAAATTGAAACGTCAATGAATTAGTCAAGGATGTGGTTAAGAACTTGCATTTATTTTTAACATATTGGTTACTCAATACCATGTCAATTAATTCTGTAATGTTGTAAATTGTTATTGATGTTATGTTGTGGCTTTTAATTGATCGGGATGATATTCTGCCAGCTCTGCCTTCAGACCAGAGATGGTCTCCCCAAGAAACCATTGAATTTATCTGGACAATAAGATGTTGGACTCTATGCTTGGTATATGCTTGCAATGAAAGAATCTTGACTGAATTTGAACTGTACTACTGCAACAATGTGGAGGAATCCACCATGGGGGGAGGGTTAGAGGAGGGATGGGGGGAATCCCAGAGCCTATGAAACTGTGTCACGTAATGCAATGTAATTAATAAAAAAAGTACTATCTTTTAACTCCTTTTATTCAGGAATGTTTGAAGTCCTCTTGCATTAATTTGCAGTATAAATGGAGTGCATTTGCGTTCCAGACACCATTAAAAATGTTATATACATGTGATATTTGCCTCCTTATTTAGAAATAGCTTAATAGAGAACATGGATTCTCTATCTATCAATGGGCTCCAGACAATTATCTTATATTATCTTATCCCTGTTGTGGAAAATCCTGAATTGTGAGAGTGTACTCGTACAAGTCAGAGTATTTTTGATAACCAGGACTTCATTTTTCTGTACCAGCATGTCTTTAATTTTTGGCCCGGTTCAATAGGAAACTAACAGTACTGATCTCTGGTGAAAGTATAAGAGAAAAAAAGGAAAGGGTTAGCCACCTGGTTTCCTTTCATTGAGTTAATTTGTCACCAAATTTAGAAACTACAAGGTTTGGGAATATTCCAACGGAAGCTATTTCATTTCTTTATTTGTTAAGCTTCACTAACCAAGAGGAAGCCCAGGCCCCCAGAAGTAAATAAAAGATCCACTCTACCATCCCTAATCATACTCCACTCTACTGAGCACTCAACCATGAGACTCTTTTCCCTCATTTCTGTTCTCCTCCTGCTTGTGACTATAATACCAAAAGGTAAGATGGCACATGATTGTAGAGGTAGGTGTCTTAAAGGTCTACTAGGATGCTCAGTTCTACCTTGGTCACTGTAACTCAGACCCTAGTGCATAGCTTTAGGAATTCAGAAGTTTGACAATCATCTTGTTTATTTAAAAATATTAATTCTTCATATTTTATTTGGAAGGTAGAGAGACAGAGATCTTCCATCTACTCGTTCATTCCCTGAATGCCTACAAGAGTTTGTAGCTTGGACAGATGAAAGCTTGGAGCCCAAAACTCAATCTGGGCATTCCATGAAGGTAGCAGGGACACAATTACAGGAACAATCATTTGCTACATTGCAGGATATGTATTAGCAGGATTCTGGAATTTGAGGCATAACCAAGGTGTGAGCCTAGGCAATCCAATATGGGATGGGCACATCCCAAATGACACCTTAACTATTTTGCTAAATATCCACTTCAGTCATCTCCTTTAGAACTAGAGGTCAAAATTAGGAAGCCATTTAAGGAATTTCAACATAGAAAAGGATCCAAGAGCTAAATGATTAGGGAATGGGGTTCAAATACAAATAGGTCTAAAAGCTTTGGGATGCCACTTACCATTTATAGTCTACAAGGCAAATAGCTCATAGTCATCACCAGAAGACCACTCTCCTAAAGGAAGAATGGGGATGACAGCTGTTGGCTCATGCTTGGTCAGGGTATGGAAGCTCACAATGTCAATTGGTAAGGAATATTCATGAAGAGCAAGAGTTAAGCACATAAGACAAAGCTTATAAGAAAATACTACATCAAGTTGTTTAAGACCAATACAATTTTGGTAGCAGGAAAGCTTGGGAAAAAAGTATACAAGTGACTTTTCAAGGGCAAAATTTTAAGCCTAAACTAAGTAGGACATAAGTAGCATTTCTGGAAGCTGAGCTGCAATCTAAGAAGGGCCCATGATTCAGAAGTTTGAAAATGAAAAGAAAATATAGTTGGGATCCTGGTAAAAAGAGAGAAAATCTTTTTTCTGCTGTCAAGGGTAGGATATTCAATTTCATTAAATAACGTCTGTGACTATTGAACCTTGGTTCATCTCTCAGTCTATTAAATACAAAGTTATTTCTTGTCTGATCTTGGCCTAATTGATGAGCATCTTGGTGTCCACCTGACATACAGCTGTTTCCTCCCAAAGGAGCTGATGGAATTGTCATTTTGTTCTCAGCCCTGGTCAGAAGACACAACTATGGATTCTTTGTAGTAACAACGAGGCAAAAAGGATGTCATGTTAATGATGAAAAATTATCTTCATTTTAGATAAGAGAAGCCATGCCTACATACCTGATCATGCAAATCCTATCAGATAAAAACAAACATTGGTTCCATGAAGAAAATTTCTCTTTAGAAACCATATAAAATATTGGTTTATCACCCAAGAGTCAAATAAATTTTAAGGGATCATTGATCAAATACATATCTTCATATATCCTTGTTTCTCTCAAAAAAGAATGCATGCTATACCTATGATATAAATATTCATCCATATTATTCATACATATATGTGGAGATATATATATATTTGTGTATGTGTATGCCTGTGCTGAGTGTATTGGCATAAAGAGGTAAGAATGAGAAAACGCTTCAGTTAATTCATTAGACCCCTGATTTTGGAGGAGAGTATAATACTTAGACAATCATAGTGAACAAAGCTTGAATTTTGTGTTATACAGAGGGAAGAAGGTTGCCATTTAATTTTTTTAGTTGAATTTTCTTTGTATAAAGATTTATTTATTTATTGGAAAGTGAGATACACAGAGAGGAGGAAAGAGAAAGGAAGATCTTCTGTCCATGGTTCACTCCCCAAGCGGCCACAATGACTGGAGCTGAATCAATCCAAAGCAGGAACCAGGAGCCTCTTCTGGGTCTCCCACATGGGTGTAGGGTCCTAAGATTTGGGGGCATTCTCGATTACTTTCCCAGGCCACAAGCAGAGAGCTGGATGGGAAATGGGGCCGCCTGGGATAGAACCGGCACCCATATGGGATCCCAGCAGGTTCAAGGCAAGGACTTTGGCCACTAGGCTACTGTGCCAGGCCCTAGTTGAATTTTCAAGAAGAACCTATCTCCACCCCAATCCTACCCACCACCACACAGCGTTTAGTAACTCCATGAGTTGTGATGCTGAGAAGGCATACCCAGTTAGAGATTAAATCGGTGTAATACCACATGACATTCCATTTAATTGCAGTTCTATTTTCTCCCTTCTGTAGAATGGGGACACAGCTAAATAAGTGAACACCCAAACTGTATCTTTTCCCAATAGCAATAGTTAAATATGTACCTTTTCTCTCATTACCCCGCATATGTAACTATTACAAAATGCCATTATAAATTCTGAAATTTCTTGGAAAGTTGGTTTCTTCTATTGCTTTTTTAAGTCTATTCTTGTGCCAATAAATCTGAAAGTAAATTATTATCTAGAAATACCTTTCCTCATGAATCAGATCATTTGATACCATTTTGCTGACTTGAACGAGTGTTTTGGCGGGGAGAGTACACACAGACATCGGTGTAAACGAGATTATAACACTGACTTCCTCCTCAGAGATTGTCTCCTTAGATGAATTCGCACGAGAGGCATTTCCCAAGTAGAGAGAATGATACTGAGGTCAAGGGCTAGGTAGCAAGGCTGGACTTTTGCAGTCTACATGGTTAGGAGTCTCTACTCAGCTAGGGGAGAGATGAGTTCTCCACAGTTACAGACTAACACATTCCACTTCATTCTCCGCGGGATACCTCTCTGCTGCTACACCCTACTTCTTATTATATTTTTCAGTTCTAATAAACCTTGGTTTTAACATTGGAAAACCTGACCGTCTTACCAGCTGTTGCTCTAACTGCATTGACAGTTACTGGGGAAAGAACAGCTCCTGGCTGCAGGCCTGCTATGGTGCTGAGCGTGAAGCTCGTTCTCTGCAGAGACAGTACTGCTTCCTCAATGTTTCCCACAATTGACTACTGAGACTCCAGTTCTTGCCCTGAAAGGCATTTTGTCTCCAAGTACAGGCCTGGGAAGACAGAGGCAGGATTACAAGGTGTTATCCTTCTCCAATGGCATGCCATTTTCTTGTTGCTCAGACTCTGGGTTAAGGACTCAATAACAAATGAAAGAGCTGATTGCACTGGGCTGAAGCTTCTAACACAGCCCTGCACAGGTTATGAACACTCAGTTCCAAAGGTTTGTACCAGTGTATGTGGTTATGGCATATTTCTACAGAGTAGAGATGCAACAGTGAGAGTCTAATTTAAGCACACAATGACAATAACAACAGAAAGATCTAGAGCCAAAATTTAAAAAATATATCAAATGTTTAGTCAAAGAATAGAAGTTAGGCAACAATGCAGCCAGTCAGGGTTGGTCTATTAAAGGATAGTTTGAAAACTAACTTCCAGTAAAAGCAAAAGCAGAAGTCTGTCTTCAGTAGCATTCCCTGAAGTCCACGGTGGAAACAATGAACCTGCTTGTGCTGGAAAGAGAAGAGCAAGGAAACCACCCTGTTGCACTCACATCTAGTTATGAACTGGTCAGGGTCAAGTGAACGACGAATACATACAGATAAACTCAGGGAAAACACCTTTGGACTGTGAAGGGAATTCTATTGTACATCTGTATACAATGGCCATTGAATAACACAAATCTGCAGTCTGGAGCATCGGTAGGCTTTCCCTAAAAGGGGGTAGAGATGAGACCAAGGGCCCGATGCTAAGGACTGATGCCAGCACAGACAGAGCAGAGGAAGGACAAAGCACTTCTTGATGGAGGCACTGTTGGCACTGGGTCAGACAACCATCAGTGCTGTGCCATTCCCACAACATCTCAAAGACACCTTCCCAGTCTGAGTGAAAGCACCAGCTCCACATGTTGTAAAACACACTCCTGTAGCTGAAAAAGCATTTTAGAAATCAGCCTGCCCCTCCACAATGCTCAGAGTGCCTGTAGCTTAAGGCGTTGTTTTTGTCCCAGTGTCTGGTCCTTCCAAACAGATAATGTCATCTCCTACCCTGAAACTATCCTCTTGGGAACCAATGGATATAAGGAGACCTCTAGTAATTTTATGATGAATTAATGATGTTATTAAATCTCTTCCTGTGCAGGAAACACTGGTGTTATTCCAGGACAAAAACAGTGCCTTAACTTGAAAGGACTCTGCAAAGATGGTGGATGTACCACCACGGAAGACACCATTGGCATCTGTAACCATGAAAAAAAATGTTGCAGGAAATGGTGGATATTCGAACCATATGCAACACCAGTTCCTAAAGGAAAATCCAATTAGATGGAGACAGACTGTAAACTCTCTTCAAACATCAGAATCCATGTACAAATTAGTCAGACTTCTGCTAAACTAAGTTTTCTTTTTTTTTTTTTTTTGTCTCTTAACTGGAAATAAATATTGTTCTAATTCCACAGGTTATAAATCTTGGGGGCATTTCTTCATGATGCACATGCAGGTCTTTCAAGAACTCAGAGAACAAACTAGATACTAGAAAAACTTCACACTCTAAAGTTAGGGATGCAATAGATGAGTGTGTAAGAAAAATGAGAGAGGCAAAATTTTTAGATGTGCAACATAATATACTGTAAAATGATAGCAGGTGGTGCCTGAAGTAGACATACCAAACTGTCTGAAGTAGAATATCAATCCTCTTCTCATCTGTCTCTGAGAAAGTGTCATTTTCATCACTTCTGGAGGTATCCTTGGAGAATATAGGTTAAAATTCACTAACCAGATGGCCTTGCTAATTCTGCACCTGAGAATTAGGCACATGGATTTGGGCTCTACTCTCAAAAGATACTCTCAAATGCCATAATCCTGAATGTTTAAAACTTCAAAAAGATAAAAATACCAAAAGTACAAAAACTAGAAAGGTTAAAATCACAAAAAAATGCTTTTAAATATTTTAAAATTTACTTTCTTTTAGTTTATAGACAGAGAATGAGAGGCAGAGAGAGATGAAGAGACAGAAATCTTCTATTTCTTAGATGAAATCTCAAATGTTGGCATGGACAGGAACCAGGAACTCAGTTGGGATCTCTCGCGTGGGTAGCAGAAAACACAGTGCATGAGCACCTGCTGCCTTCCAGGATGCACCTTAGCAGGAACCTGGAGCTCAAGAGGTGGAGCCAGGCACTGTGATGGGATATGAACATCTCAAGTGGTTACTGAACTGAGGCATCAAACCTGTGCCCCTGGAAAAAAATGAAAAAAAAAAATTAAGGTGTTTATTTACCTTGTAAAAGGGCTATTTACTTGAGTAGCATATAAAATCGTGATAAAATATTTCATCAACCACTATACACAGTAAAATAGACAATAACAACACACAGATTTTTGCAAGCAAAAACTCTCAGGTATGACAGCCACTCAGGTATAAGACAACCATATTTTAAAAACTAGTTCAGAAAACCAAATGTCAGACAAATACTACATGCTCTTCTTCATATGTGGAAGCTAAGCTGTTTTTAAATCTGGGGGAAAAGGAATAAATAAATGTGTGTATCAACATTGCAGGAAAACAGGGCTTTGTGAGATTTTGCTTTCAAATTGCTAAGAATTATGTAATACTGTCTGAATGATTTCCATTTCAAAATGACCTTCCTATGTGTGAAATTGAACAAACTTCCATGTGTTCATTGTTTATAGCCTCTGCCCATTTTTTCTGTTGACTTACAGTCTTTTTACTTTTATTTATTGAAATCTTTATCTATATGTGCATTAACACTTTCACTATAATGTAAGTTAAAAACATGTTATTTAGACTCAGCGTGATAGCTCAACTTGCTAATCCTCCTCCTGTATATGGGCACCAGTTTGTGTCCCAGCTTCTGCACATCCTATCCAGCTCCCTGCTTGTGACCCGGGAAAGCAGTAGAGGATGGCGCAAATCTTTGGCATCCTGCACCTGTATAGGAGACGCAGAGAAACTCCTTGCTTCTGGGTTTGGATCAGCTTAGCTCTGGCCATTGAAGACCCTTTGGGGAGTGAACCAATGGATCAAAGATCTTTCCATCTCATTTTCTTTCTGGAAATCTGCCTTTTCAATAAAAATAAATAAATGTAAAAATAATGTTGTCTCAAAAATAATAAAATGAATGGATAAACTAAATAAACAACAACATAGAAAAGTGCATGAATGCATGCTTCTGTCAGTGTGTCTGTGTGTTCACCTTTGTAAGTGAGGCCATCTGAAATATCATGACAAACTGTTTTGTGACAATCAAAATTCATAATGGATCATCATTGCATACACAGTGGCCCAAAAGGCTGAGATTGTAAGAAATCTCATCTTTTACAAACACATAAACACAAAAGAGTATTTCTTCATTTATCAGTGAAGTTTCAAACTTTTCATGTCTATACATAATGCTTGCGCACAAAGTTAATATTGTGAGACTTAACTTTCTTGATGTCAAATATACAAAAACGTATAAAATAAATCAGACCTTTCTGAAAGTCTTGATATAATTTATATCTCAAATATTCCAAATGATATGAAAATAAAGTACATACTAAAGTACATTATAAAAAAGCAATACTGCTCATCTTAAATAGTGGGGGAAATAAAAGAGAAACAAACAGAAATAAAAAGAAAATTTGATATATGAAAAGCTACATGACAATCTCAGATGATGGCAATTTCTTGGACATAGTTCATGTGCTAAATGACTTTCAAACTTATTAACCATAATTTAAAGGCATAGTAACTAACAACTATGCTTTTTTCCTTTTAAGGCATGACTTGTCAGAAAATGTGTTTGGGGCCCAGCATGTTAGCCCAGTGTCTAACGTCCTCACTTTGCGTGTGCTGAGATCCCACATGGGTACGAGTTCTAATCCCGGCAGCTCTGTTTCCCATCCAGCTCCCTGCTTGTGGCCTGGGAAAGCAGTTGAGGACAGCCCAAAGCTTTGGGACCCTGCACCCATGTGGGAGACCTGGAAGGAAATTCCTGGATCTTGGCTTCGGATCGGCATAGCATCGGCCGTTGCAGCTCACATGGGAAGTGAATCATCGGATGGAAGATCTTCCTCTCTGTCTCTCCTCTTCTCTGTATATCTTACTTTCTAATACAAATAAATCTTTTTAAAAAAGAAAATGTGTTCATATCCATTTTCTCTAGGATTCTGTTTTTAAGTTTTTCTATAGGTTGATGTGCACTGACATGAACATGTTGTTTCTACATGAATATCCATGTCAGGTGCACAGACTAGAGATTGGACAGAAATAACACTGGTGGGCCCGGTGCGGTGGCGCAGTGGTTAAGGTCCTCGCCTTGCACACCCGGGATCCCATGTGGGTGCCGGTTCTAATCCCGGCAGCCCCGCTTCCCATCCAGCTCTCTGCCTGTGGCCCGGGAAAGCAGTCCAGGATGGCCCAAAGCTTTGGGACCCTGCACCCGCGTGGGAGACCCGGAAGAGGCTCCTGGCTTCGGATCGGCATAGCATCGGCCGTTGCAGCTCACTTGGGGAGTGAATCATCGGACGGAAGATCTTCCTCTCTGTCTCTCCTCCTCTCTGTATATCTGACTTTCAATAAAAATAAAAATCTTTAAAAAAAAGAAAGAAAGAAAGAAAGAACACTGGTGATGGAACAACGAGAGTGTTGTGTATGCCTTTTAAAACTTTATTTCATTTTTTTTTTTGGAAAACAAAGTTAAAGGGAAAGAGAGTGATACAATGCCAGATCTTCTGCCTGCTTGCTCATTCTCCGGATGATCACAATGGCCAGAGATCAGCTGTTCTAAACCCAGGAGCCAGGAATTCCATCAGGGTCTCCCAGATGAGGAGGCCCAAGGACTTGGGCCATTTTTCATTGCTTTCCTAGGGGAGCAGCTGGGACATGAGCCAGATTCAGAATGGGATGTCAGCCTTGCAGGCCATGGCTTTTACCAGCTAGCCTCAGGGCCAGCCCCTGTGGGTGCTTCTGATCTTACCTGTTTCGGTGATTTTTTGAGTTTTTGTCATTGCTGTATTGTGTGGCCAATACCCAGAATTTCAGCTTTCTATCCCACTTACAAGATCCCTTTTTGTGAAATCTGTTGTTCTTAGGATTGTAGCTTCCAACATTGCAGTAACAGGGTTGCAGAGTTTCAGGAATGAGATTTTCAGAATTTTAGCCTTTAAGAATATTGATCATGTGAGATTTTGAATTTTCCCAGAATCATTTGCAGAAGAGACAGTCCTTTCTTCAGGGAGTGATTTTAGTACATTTGTCAAAGATAGGCTGGGTGTAAATGCATGGTTTAATTTCTGGGGCTCCTATTATGTTGCATTGGTCTACATGTCTATTTTTGTGCCAGTATCAGGCTGTTTTTGATTACAACTTCCTTCTGTGTTATGTCTTGAAATCTGGTATTATGTTGCCTATGACTTTGATTTTTGTATAAAGACCAAAGATGTTAGACTCCAACTGAATCACTTTATTTTTTCCATTTCAAAATTATCATTATTATTTTATGATACCGTTCCATAAGCTCTGGGATTTCCCTAACCACCTCCCCAAACCCTTTCCCTCCCAACACATTAAATGCCCCTATATTATTATTATAGTACAGTTCTTCATAAACAGTCATGTGCTCTTCATAAAGAGTCATATGTCCTTCATTGTCATGCCACCTCCAGTGGAGCCTGTGTGAGGAATCACCGGGCCAAGGCGGAAGCTTCAAGGAAGGATGCCTCCTGTGCTCGGCTGCATCTCTAGTGGTCTTGGCATTCCTGACTGTACTCTCTTTGCTCTTATCTTTATGGCTGGAATAATACTATTTATGTGTAGCAAAGGCTCAATGTTCCTTTATAGTTCTATGAAGCCTTCTGACAGGAGACTGGACAAGGGTATCAAGCAGTATGAGATAAAAAACTATCAAGTCACTAGCTTTAACAAACCTACCTGGGACTATTTTTGAGAATTCCTAAAAAGAAGATTATAGTAGAAATCTATAGCTTAAAAAGCCATACAGGAAGAAAAACTAGAAATATAGACAGGTTAATATTCAAACCAATGTAAGACACAAGGCACCATGAGAGCTAACTGCTTAATGGTTAAAACCGCAGCTGGTGCCTAGCCGTGTCCACAAGAAATAGCAACTGCAGTCTGTCACCAGGCTGTTCGAGAACAATCTTTTCTCAACAGCCCCATTTACCTTCCTGGAATAATTGTTTGTAAAAATGTAACCACATGAATAAGCAAAGAAAATGTCCCTTTGCAATAATCTGTTGCATATAAGCTGATGCCTTGCTTTTGCAAAATGCATTCAAGTACAACTGCCTTGAGTTGTCGTGTCTGTCACTCGCTGAATTCTTGCCCACCGTTCCCAGGGTCCTGTTGCCGTTGGACTGATTGCTCCCAGCTGAGCCGGTCTGTCGCACTTCATTGCATGCAAGGACAATGGCAAAGAGTCCAGCATCCTATTGTCAAGATATAGTAAAGAGTTTCATTGGGGGGTCCATCTCTGATCTGGAAGCAGAGATGCATACTGTACTACACCCTCACATCTGGATATGATAGTCTCCATTCCACAGTTACTACGAATCCCCTTGAATGAAAAGCCATAAAACAAAATCAGCACTGCACTGCCAATAATGGATAGAACATATACATAAGGGTCCAGTGTTGTTGCATAGTCAGCTAATCCTCCACCTGTGGTGCGGACATCCTATTCAGATGTTAGTTCCTATCCTGGCTTTTCCATTTCTGATCCAGCTTCCTGCTAATGGCTTGGGAAAGCAGCAGAAGATGGCTCCAAGTCCTTGGATCGCTCCACCCATCTGAAAGACGTAGAAGATCCTGGCTCTAGCTTCAGGTCAACCCAGTTTTGGTGTGGCAGCCATGTGGGGAGTGAACCAGTGTATGGAAGGTCTCTCTATTTTTCCCTCTATTTGTAACTCTGATTTTTAAGTGAAATTTTAAAAAAATTTTAAGAAAAGGACGAATGCACATGCATATATGTAAAGTTAATAAACACTGACTTGAAAAATATTATAAGCAAACAGAATGTAGCAAAAATATAAAAAAACTTTCTCTGGAATGGCTTTCTCTGCACAGCAGAAGTATTCTTCAGGCTAGATCACGTGTTAGAGAACAAAATAAATTTTAATAAATTTAAGATCAAAGACATGTTAAGAACTGTTGCCCCCATAATTGATGAAACTAGAAATCAAAATAGTAATAAAAATAGAAAATTTATAAACACCTAGAAAATCAAAAACATACCTTGAATTACCACTAGGTGACAGAAAAGTCAAAGGCAAGCTTTAAAAGTATCTAGAAACACACACACAAAAAATTTAATTTATTGGATAGATCAAAATAATTCTGAAAAGATAGTTAATCATAAGTAACTACTTCATTAAAAGAAGGAGCATCTCAGATTAAAATCTTAAATTTAAACTAAAAGAATTAGAAATATAACTGACTAAAACTATAAACAACAAAGATTAGAGAAGAACCTAAAATCAAACAGACTAGAAAAACTGTAGAAAAATCAACAAAATTGAACTGTTTTCCTGAAAAAATTTAATTGACCATTTCTTAGCCAGATTAAGCAAAAGGAAAATTCAACTAAATAATCATACATGCAAAAGGAAACATTAGAATGGATGCCTCAGAAGTTTAAAAACAAAAGGCCAGTAAGGGTCTATTGCAAACAATCAGCTCCCCCACCCCCAAAAATGGATAGCAAAGAAGTTTCTAAAAAAGTACAATTTATCAAAACTAAATCAAGAAGAAACAGTAAGCCTTACTAAATCAATAGTAAGTACGGATGTTGAATCATTCTCATAGCTAGTATCATAGCCAATGCGGGAAAGAGCTGGGTTTCCCTCCAAGATCCAGAAAAGGAGTGTTTGCTCCTGTCACTCACAGGCAACAGAGAACCCAAAGTCCTCAAGGAGTGATTACACATCAAAAGAACAGCAAGGTAACCAAACAGGAGAGGAAGAAAGAAAACTTTCTGTTTACACATTATAATGTATCTAGAAAATTCTAAAGACTCAACCAAAAAAAATGCTAAATGTAGTGATGGGAGAGATATTGTCAAAGAAAAAAACTGTAGTTACGCTGGAGGAATAAACTCAGGACATGTGTTTTATAATGTGATAACTATAATTAATAATGACGTACACTTGAAACTGTTTTGAGAGTAGATTTTAAATGCTTTCACCACACAAAAAATGGTAATTATATGAACACAGATTTGTTAATTTGCATGATTAAGATACCCCGTTGTGTAAAAATATTTCAAAACATCATATCATTTATCAAAAATGTGTTAATCTTATTTGTCAGTTATAAATTCATAAATAAATAGACATTCCTACAAGGCTAAAATAGTAAAGAAATTGACACTGGCATAAATACTAACTATATATCAATGAAATAGAATAAACTCCAAAACAAATACTTATATTTATGATCAATTAAATGTTGACATAAGCATTCAAGATACTCTCTAGGTCCACATTCTGTTGCTGTAATAGCATATTTGAGTCTGGGTTTTTTATAATAGAAATTTGTTTAGGAAATAGTGTTGGAGGCTGAGAAGGTCGAGATTGGACTGGCAGTCCCTAAGAAGGGCTGTTCCTTGAGGACTTTGAGTTGCTGTGCAACACACACTTGATACCCATTTCTGTTTCTGCTCCACAGACATTAGTTAAAGCACCTTATCTGCCCCCACTCAGACACTATGCAGCCTGGCCATAGGCTGCCTTGTAACACTCAACTGGAGCCAGGCAGCCCACCCCCGGGATTCTGTGAGCCTTCCTTTGATGTCTTTGATTGCCAGCCCAAAGTTTGCATGGTGTTCTTGACCTTCCTGGGCAGCACTCCAAGTCTGCCTTCTGGCTCCAGATCTATCAGGCTGGGAAATCAACATTTGTAGAAAACTACAGAGGCCCTGAAATCTCTACCTTTAGTGTGCCATAAAGTATTCAATTGCTTGTTCTCACAGTCTTATTTGCTTTGCTATGTAAATTGTGCTTTCAAAGCATTTTCTTGTGATCAAGAAGCCAAAAGCAGCAGAGACATGAGACAGATCAGTAAATTTAGGATTCATCTTCAGAGGTGCTGAGTATCGCATGCCAGCGTAGTCTGAGCGAATGGTGCATCCTCCAAAAGCCCCAAGACTCCTCTTGGAGTTTCTAGGGTCCTGGAAGAGCCTCATGCCCAGGTGTAGCTGCCCTGGGATTGAGAGTAGAAAGGACCTGAATCCAGTCCAAGTGCCAGAACTTCCATTCCCCTTTTTGGCCCCCTCAGGCTCCAATCTGTGAAGTGTGCCCCTTCTGAAGCAACCACTCAAGTCCCAGCAAGCCGCCACTCATTCCCTGGCTCAGGTTCAACCCAAGATACCATTTTCAGCATTTCAATAGCCAAAGGAGACTGGCTTCAGTACTGTAACTGCAGATTCCTTTCATGGAAACCCTGAAGTCAAAGGGGCAACCAGAGGAAGGCAAGGCAGGAAAAGAGTTTCCTTCAAGGGGCTTAACCAGAACATAAGCCTCCAGGAAGCCATGAGATCAAACAGCATGGAGAACGCAGTTTCTGAAGTTGGTAGACTTACCAATGCATTCTCAAATATTCCCTGGGTCTCCCAGGCTGTTGTAATTTTTCATTATGTTTATTATCTTGGCATCTGAAAGGTAATTTGTACCACCTCATAAGAAGCATGTCCATGTTCCACTGCCTCGTTTCTTTTATTAGCTAAGGGCACTATAGGTTCCCTGGAACACTCTCCTCTTTTTTGGATCCCCCTCATATCATGTGTTAGTGTGATGTATAACTAAGCCTGTGTTCCTTGATACTTTAAGCATAAAGATTGATTCATCTCATTCAGTTTCTTAGAGAAATAATCACACCAAAGCTGTCTTGCTAAGGTGTGTGGTTTCAAATCTAATTTCATGGCTTCATTATGCTGACATTCTCCAAAATCATAACACATAGGTTTGCTGTTGTACCTAGTACCTCTCTGCCAATCACCAGGGAAATAAAGTGAGCATGTTGACTCAATGAAAGCTGAATTCACATTTACAGTTCCCCCAAGAAACTGTAAAAACAACACTCATTTTTGAAAAGTCTCCTCATTTCCCTGTTTAAGCACTGTGTATGTCCTTTGCCCAAAACCCTATCAGCCTTTCACGCATCTTTAACTGATGACCATGCCGTTTGCCTGCTGTCTCCTGATTTAAAGTCTTGCTACTGAAAGATTCCATAAACTTACTGTAGGCCACCCTAGAGCACTACACGAAGAGAGAAGCTCTTCTCATCCCCAGCCCAAGGTTCCTTGTAACTTACCTATTCAACAATGAGAGTCTTGTTTTTCATTCCTGGAGTTCTGGTCTTATTGGTCCCTGGTTCTGCCAGGTAAAACAGAATCTTTTTATTCCAACATTATAAAAATGTAAATAAAAAAGCATGCAAGGTCTTCCGCGAGTTTGTCAATAAACCAGCCCAGGGCAGGTGTTACTGTAGTGTGAAGGCTGGGCCGAGGCTTGGAGGGTTGGTGCTCCGACTGTGTGGTAGATTCCCTTGGTGACTGAGGAGTCTGATCCAGAAAACGTAAGAGGATGTGCATGGAACACAGGGAATTTGGAGAACTACATGACGGATAGAAAAGGATGGTGGGAAGAAGGGCTGGGGGTGAAGAAGCTATTGCTCCACCACAATCCTTGCTATAAGGAATATACCCATGATACAGCCAATCAGGCGCCTACTTTAGATGCTCTTTAAAGCTAGATAAAACTTTGATGATTTACTTCATGTAATAGCAATTGTTTTATTTGCACTTGGAGTTTTCATTCTATTTTTAATCAAATAATTGCCCAATTTTATAGACATATTTACTGAATAATCAATGTAATATTTCCAAACTAACTTTGGAGTTCACTAACACTGCATAATAAATATTAATCTTTGTCTTATTTCTAACATTAATTTATATTATATTTTATTGACATTTTTTCTGATGTACATATTAATCCCATTTCAATGGCTTATCGATCTAAATTTCTCATTGCTGTTTTAAGTTTTTATGAAGCTATAATTTCCAGTAAAATTCACTCTTTTAAAAGATTGTCCTCTTCTGATTAAATTCTTCAATGATTCATAGATCATCCTGTAGAATCATTTTCTTCAAGAAGGTTCTTGATTTTCTTTTTCATTTCTTCAGCAACACATTAGTCATTCAGTAGCATGTTATTTAACTACATGGTGTTGTTAATTTCTTTCTTTTCTTCCTGTTGTTGTTCTTGTTTTATGGCTTTTCATTTAAGGGGATGTACACTAACTATGTAATGGAGACTATCAAATTCAGATGTGAGAATACAATGCAATATGCATCTCTGCTTCCAGATCAAAGATGGACTCCCTATGAAACTGTTAAATATATTATGGCAATAGGATGCTGGACTCTCTGCCAATATCCTTGCCTGCAATGAAGGACATATGACTCTTTATGAAGAACTATATTATAGTAATAATATAGGTGAACTCATTGTGCGGGGAGGGGTTAAGGGGAATCCTAGGGAACTGTATCATAAGATGATAATAATAAAAAGAAGTAAAAATAAATAAATAAATAAAAGATTGTCCTCAGTAGATCTCAGGATAGCCTTTAAATTGTGCAACCAGGTCCACATCTTAGCCCTTGTATATAAAACAGCAATAAATATGAAGTGTAGCCACTCTTTTGCATGCTGATTTCATCAGGGCCCAAAGCTTTGGGACCCTGCACCCGCGTGGGAGACCCGGAAGAGGCTCCTGGCTTCGGATCGGCATAGCATCGGCCATTGCGCTCACTTGGGGAGTGAATCATCGGATGGAAGATCTTCCTCTCTGTCTCTCCTCTCTGTATATCCGCCTTTCCAATGAAAAAATAATAAAAATAAATCTTTAGAAAAAAAACACAATGGAAGATTGTGATCTAGAGATTGAGATCTAGAGATAGGCTTACTGAATCATACCATGGGTCTGTTTTCACTTTGCTGAGTCAGCCCGTGTTGCTTTCCAGGAAAGCTGTACTAGTTCACATTCCCACCAACAGTGTTCAAGAGTTTCCTCTTTTCCATATCCCCATCAGCACTTGCTATTTTTTTGTCTTATTGTTAATATCTCTTCTGAGTTGCATGCTATCTATTAATGCAATATTATTCTATTTAAGTAATCTAGGACTGGTAAATTGGTGGTAAGGATTGAAAACAAAGAAAAGATATAGATATATTTCAGAAGTAAGGTTGATAACATTTATCAGCCAGATGAGAAGGCATGAAAACTAGTCCTGAGATTTCAATGATGATGACCTAGAGATAGATGACAGTATAGCTCACTAACTTAGAGAACCAGGAGAGCAGTGGGGTTGAGAATGGGAGGGAGGTGGGAGTCAATGAAGAGGTGTATGTAAGAAATGTGACTCTCAGTCCACCAGGCACATTTACAAAAGCCTAACTTTATTTGTGTATAACTTAACTTCCATTGTGAATTTCATTCTGCTTGGTCACAAAAACTGAAACTTAAATCAGTTCAGAGTTAGTCAACTTTTCTACAAGTTACTTTTAAGTTCAAGGGGAGACAAACAATGGAGTAGTGTCTGGGTGAACATTGATTATGTTCACATAATTAACATGTTTGACACATCCTGATTTTTCTGTACTTAACCCGGGTGCAACGGTTGGGCTGCCTCTGTCTTAGTCTCAATCAAATTCTTGAAGCTTTTTGGTGTGTTGCATGATTCTCTAACTTATGTGCCACCCTTGCTCATCAGATGGGAATACCTGTGGTTTCACTACCTTCATGCTATTCTGAGACATTCAGTGATTTGCTAGCACTCCTCCCAAGATAGAAGAACCTGTATGAGAGAAGGGAAACTGACAGTCTGAAATTGTCGCAGCTCTGTTGAGTGAAGAAAATGGTGGAACTGATGCCTTGCTGTAGTGCTCCCCTACTCCTCCCCTTCTTGAACTTTTCCTCCCCATCAAAGGAGACAACAATGGTCCATGACTGCTAAGCTGGCCACCTCCCTTCACCCCCGACTCTCCATGAACACAGGACACCTTAGTGAATTACATCACATTAATAGAACAGGTTGAAAATGATGGGGTTGTTGCTGTTAAGATCAGATTACAAAAAGGGTTCTGGCTTCCAGCTCATTCATCCATTCTTGGTCTTTGGGAAAGAGTTTCTAAAATATGTTCTAACCAATGAGAAGTGAACAAAGAGGGTCTCCAGACAAGAGTGAGAAACTGAGGCTGCCAGTCCAACAGGGAGTAGAACTTTGCCAGTGAACATGTAAGAGAGCATGTGCCAGGATCCCAGCTGCTGTACTTCCCATCCAGCTCCCTGCTTCTGGCCTAGGAAAGCAGTCAAGGACTCTGCACCCATATGGGAGACCGAGAAAAAGGTCCTGGCTCCTGCCTTTGAATCAACTCAGCTTTAACCATTGTGGCCACTTAGAGTGTGTGAACTAGTAGAAGGAACATCTTTCTCTCTCTCTCTCCTTCTGTATTTATTTTCCATGAAAAATAAATACATTTTTAAGAAAAAAGAAATGAAAAGCCCCTAGCCCTCAGGCCGCTGCTGTAGGACTCTGGTGAGCCCGGCTCTGGGATAACACCTTGATGAACAAGGAAAGCTGTCAAACAGGAAAGGGCTGTCAGTGTGGTGCTCCAATGCGTTGATGAGCTTCAGCAGTCCAGCTGCCCCAGGGGTGTTCAGCGCCTCAGCCGCCTGGAGCAAGGCATGCCTCCCTCGCCTCCCTGAGAGTTTCCTGCAGCAGATTGCTCAGCCACCCTCTTCTCTCTGTCAATTGTCCTTGTGCAGCACCAGGCTCTGTGTGCAGTCTCTCAAAGGGCAATTCCCAGCCATGAAGTCTCTCCTCATCGTGGTGGTTCTTCTGTCCTCTTGGGATGCCGCCCTAGCAGGTAAGATGTGAATCTTTCAGCTAAGGGAGGCAGGTGCTCCGACTAGAGCTGCCATTCTAACCAGAGACACCCTTGTAACCAAGCAGCCTTGTAAACATCCTGCTACTACGGACCCTTTCATCCCCCAAGCAGCAAAAGCATCGACCGGCTTTGCTGTCAGCAAGACCTGATCTTCAATCCTGACTCTGACATGTTAGCACTAGGACTTTGAACAAAGGACCGAGCTCCTCTGAGCCTTAGATCCTTCATTAAAAAAAAAAAAAAAAAGTAAACCATAAGACCTTTCACCTCGGAGTCTCACAGGGATGAAATGGGATTGTGTCTAGACTACGTCTATGCCTAGTGAGAAAAATATCCCACTCACCCCATCACATCCCATTGTATAGAATCATTAGTAATGCTCCCTCCTGTTTTGCTACTGCTGCTTTGTCTAGGTACGAGAGTCTGCACAGGTACTGATAGCACAGTGTATTAAGTTTTTTAAGACACTGAAAGCTCATTTAGGATTTATAGATCCCTCAGGTGCATGAAAAAGTTTCAAGAGACCCGCACTGCACTGTCTGTGAGAGCAAGAATGTCTACTCAGACAAGGTGGCCTCGAGGGAGGATGCAAGGGAGGCACAACTCAACAGACACATCAGCTTTATCCTTCCTTGACTGTGGAGGTCTCACCTGGAGTTACTGAGCCGCTCTGCGCCCTCTCCTCACAACTGCCCACCTAACTTTTCAGGCTCCCTGATGTGTTCTCTAGCAGATGAAGCAAATTTTCAAATCATAAAGGAGCACATTGGATTTGAGAGTTCATAGGCTCCAGGCCTAGAGTTAGAGGCATCAGTAATGGCTTCTGATAACTGATTCATATCCTCGCAGCGGTCAGCAGCTTCATTAGTCTACATATGTCCTATTCCATCCTTGCATCTGTGCGACTATCTTCCTTCATTACACGAATGTTACACATTATCAACCCAGTAGAGCTACAGCTTCTCATGGATTTCCATCTTGACAACTAGTTAACACTGATCATCTTTCTCTTATAGGGCAATTGTCCTCAAGGGCATGTTGATTTAGATAGGGTATGTATTGGTTCAAATTTTCTGTGAAGAGCCAAATAACTGCATTCTTTTTCTTCTGAATACCTTCTTCCATATTAATATAGGAAAATATTTATGATTGTTTATTCTAAGGGAGAGCATGTGCACAAAATTTAGAAATGACTCCATCTAGCTTCAAACCCACAAAACCATTCCATAGCACACACTGCACTGCACTTGTCATGTTTTCCCCTTTGATATTTTGTGTTTTTTCTCTGTCTAGATTGAAATTTTAGTGAAACTAATTTCAGCATATTGCTCAAATGTACCTCAGCAGTACCCAGTTTACTAGCTCTACAGACACCTGCTTGAGAGTTGAGTAGCTAAACATTTGAATAATTAAATACCAAGGGAATGACTGTACACACAGCTAACCTGATCGTTTAGATTATATTAACTGAGCAATTCAGGAGAACTTCCAATTACCAGTTATCTTATTGAAATCAGGCTGCCGCAACAACAACAATAAAAAATTGCAAACTGAGTGGCTTAGACAAAATTTACTTCCTCTAGAAACGAAGAACTCCAAGATCAAGATCAATTGACTGAGTTTCTGGTGAGGGCTTTTTTCCTGGTTTATAGATAGTCATCTTCTTGCTCTGTCTTCAACTAATAAGGCCATTAATCTTACTAGATTAGGCTACCGATCTGCTTGGATTAGAGTATCACCATTATTACTTCATTGAAACTAGATTACCTCCAGAAAAAGTATGTCTCTGAAAAAAAAAAATCACTTAAGAAGTTAGGATTTCAAAATGTGAATTTGTAGGGGGAATCCCAGTGCCTATAAAACTGTTTCACATAATACAATGCTATTAACAATAAAAAAAAAATGTGAATTTGGGGGCAATGCAATTTTTTTTCTTGTCACAAAATCAATTCTTTTGACCAACCAATCTTGGAATTTAGCTGAATAAATATTGAGGGGATAGTCATGAAGTGACCACCAAAGACCTGAAGTGAATTGTCTTTTCATTCATTTTCCTTCCAGGTTTCAATCTAATATCACCAGAATGGCGCAAGAAATGTTCCGAGAATGGTGTCTGCAGATTTGAGTGCTATGGAAGTGAAATGCTGGTCGACTATTGTATGTCACGTCTAGAATGCTGTGTCAGAGGAAACCCCGTACCCTGACATGAGAAGCCAGTCACTGCCTGCTGCCTTGAAAGCCTCTGACCCTCCCATCTTTCAGAAAGCCAGATACCACAGTCAAACTACAATATCGTGACGCACCGCAGTGAAGAATACTTAGTATTTTTTCATGAGCCGTTAAAATCTCATGATCTCAGATTTGAAGAGTAAAATGAAACCTTCTCATAAAGAGTGAGGCTTCTCATGAAAACCACTTGTAATCTGTATTCTGATTTCAGAGTAATCTCCACTATTTAGTTACTTTCTCCATAACTATAGAAAGTATGCCATGGGAGGCTGCGATAGAGTCAGCTTGCTATACCTTGCTCTTAACCCTACTGTCTGTAGAGGAACGGATTTGCATCTTAACTGACCTTGAAGTTCTTGAAATGGGAGAGAGCCCATCTTGGGATGGGTTTTCACAAGGTACTCTCGCCCATCTCCCATCTCCCCAGCCTCAGCCCCGTAGTGTTCAGCTACAGGCTGTAAGGCAGCTTGGTTCTCAGTGGAAAACCTTCAGCAGCTAAGCACACACGTCCTCTGCTCTGCATCAACCAGCGCCTCTAGCACTCTACCTGGGTGCCAGTCCAAAGGCCTAGGACCTAATATCATTCTGATCTTGCTATTTCTACATGTAAGTGAGAAACTCTCTAAATCCATTTGGACTCAGGTGTTTTCTGGGCCAGCCAGTCTCCTGAAGGTACAAACAGAAAGCCTAGCTCTTGTGCTGGTGGTGCTGTGGCTATAGCACTGCTGTTGCCTTCCTGCATGGCTGCTTGTTGAACATGGCCAGTTCATATGCAGAGGCATGCATACATTAGTTCTGCAGGGCTGCCCAGAGCCAAGAGCAGGGTGGCCCAAGAGACTGAATTCCAACTGTGTCGTAGTTTTCTACAGCATCAGGGCTGCATTCGGCTTGAACTCCGGTGAGTCTAAGAATACAGGGCTCTTGCTACGGAAAATTATTGATCTGGTACAAACTTGAGAACCAGTAGCTAAACTGCTAGGCTGAAACTCTGCACCCAGCCCTCCATGATGTTCTATCTTCAAGCAAATCAAGTGTAGATATCTATGGAAAGACATATACTAAAAATGTATTAGAGTGTGTCCTCCTCTCATAGGTCCAAACTTTCCAATGGAGTCTGTAAAAGAGGTAAGTTAAAGTGGACTGGGATAACAGGTGGCATAGATAAGCTATCATGGTTTCTGAGAATGTAAAGAATTCTTCAAGACAGGGTTCAGGAAAACTCAGCCTCTGAAGGAGGCAGGGGAATTTTTATCTGAAGAGTGATGAACATTACAGAATTGTGACCTCACAGCATCCCAGAGAGCCTGTCCATTTTGCTTTACCTGTCCAGTTAGCAGAATACCTAGACTCAGCATTGTAAGGTACAGGGTTAAGCCATGGCTTGTGACCACAGCATCCTATAGAATGCTGATTGAAGTCCTGGCTGCTCCAATTCCAATTTAGCTCCTTAAGAATGTGCCTCAGAAAGCAGTAGAAGATGGCCCAAGTGCTTTGGCCTCTGCCATCCACAAGGGAAGCCTGGATAGAGCTCCTGACTGTGGGTTTGGCTTGGCCCAGCCCCAACTCTTACAGTCATTTGGGAAGTGAACCAGCAGATAGAAGATCTCTTTCTGGGTCTCTCCATCCATATGTCATCCTACATTTCAAATAAATGAACAAGTATTTTTTTAAAATATCTAAAATTAAGTGCTTTTTAGTAGGAAAAGAAATAGGGGGGCCAGCATTGTGACACCTGCAGTGCCAGCATCCCTTATGGCAGTGCCAGTTTGACTCCTGGCTGTTCTGCTTCCAATCCAGCTTCTTGCTAAAGTGCATGGGAAACAACAGATGATGGCCCATGTACAAGAACCCTTCCCCCCAGGTGGCAGAAGAATAGAGTTCCAGGCTCCTGTTGAGGCCATCTGGGGAGAGAACCAATGGATGGAAGATTGTGTGTGTGTGTGTGTGTGTGTGTGTGTGTGTGTGTCCTCTATCTCTTTCTCTATCTCTCTGTCACTTTGCCTTTCAAATAAAAGAGTCTTTTTTAAAAAAAAATTTATTTAGGTTATGGTTTTAGAATCTGAAAGTCCAAGGTGAGGCAATCCTTGGCTCTGGTTTCTGTTGAGAGCCCAGTGAAGATGGTATCATGGGGGAGCACACGTGGGAGTGAGAGAGTGCATCACTAGATAGGCAGCTGGAGAAGAACTCAGCGCCAAGCTCACTGTCACAGCAAATCATTCCCAAGAAGTAGTTCAAGGTGTCACCTTAATCTGTTTTGAAGATAGCTCTTCTAATGACCTCCTAATGGACTCTCACTTCAGAAAAGTCCCATCCCCAGCCTGAGGGGCAAACCTCCAACAAATGGCCTTTTGAGTACCAAGCTACAGCCACAATATAGCCCCTGCTCATTTCCCATTTTATTCTCCTGATTGGGTGCAAGTTTCTACATGCATACACACAGAGAAACCTGAAGGTAACCCTGCCTATGGACAGTCTGAAGATTTAGGGGAGATATTGCTAAAAGAGACTGATTATCAAGCTGAGTCCAAAAGCTGAAAGGCAACTTCCTTCACTGAAATAATCAGATTCTCCCTCGAAAATAAATCAGGAGATCAGTCCTGCACTGCCTTCACCTTCCTAGCCCACAAACCCAAACCTCAGCCTTCACCAAGCCAGCCAGAAAACAGCCTCTGTTACAATGCTTGCTAAACACTCCTTTATTCTTTTGAAAGAAAGAATGCATGTTACAAGAGCATATGGAAGCTCTGCTAGGCTTCTTTAAATAAGGAAGCTGATAAATCATAAATTGAATACCTTTGGTTTACCTCTGCACGTTAACATACCCAAAGGCTCTGCCATGTTGCCATGTTGGTGGGTGGAGTCAAGGTAAGTCTGTCTGGGCAAAGGCACAGGTAAGTGTCTGAATCTCCCAGTCAAGTAGCTGTGACTGGGGGAATCGATGCTGGGCCAGGATTCCTGCTGCAGATCCTAGCTCCCCGTCCACCACAGCCAGGCTGTGCACAAATCCAGAGCTTGTCCAAGCATAAGGTTCGAGAATTTCCTCTATCCACAGTGATTGTGCTGTGGGAGGATCTCAGATGGCTCTGAGCATGCTCAGGACCATGGCTCTGCCCACCGCCACCAGGTAAGCCTGGGCAGAGGCATGGGTGAACACAGCTTCACGTACTGGCCACCCAGCAACAAACTCTGGGGTCTTGGGAGTGTGGAATTACTGCCTAGGGACATCCATGGATAAGGTCACTGGACATGTAGGTGAGGAATCAATCCTGAGGAAACCCAATGACAGGGCCACTGCTTTGCAGGTAAGTGAGGGGACTGAGACATGGTGGTTTGGAGGGGAGAGACCTGAAGATCTTTATCAGTCAGACTGATGCATCAGCCCACATGGGAACCTGGGTTGGGCTTATTAGCATGGACATGGGTGCCTAATATATGCCAAAGCGCATGCAAGCTGTGGCTGGGAACCTGTCTGGCAGGGCTAGATCCCAGTACCTGACTGTTAGAACAGGGGATGGGTCACATTAGGCAGGGCCAGGACACTAACCAACAAGTGAGAGAACCAGGTCTGGGGGTAAATTTTGTGGGGGATATGTGGGCCCAACCCTGTGGAAATACAAGTCCCATTGATTTTTCTCAAGAGTTGGGGTGGTGATGGGTTGAACTAGGTGTGACCATGGAACCTGCCAACACTCACAGGTACAGGGACTGAAAAAAGTCTGGGCAGGTCTAGGCTGCAGTACCCACATTTGCATCCTAAAACAGGATGTGGGCTGGGCTGGGCTGGGCTGCAGCATCCTACAGCTCATACAAGGCCAAGATGGAGGGGCAGGCAATGCTGGGAAAGGGTCTAGCAGCCAGTGGCATGCATGAGATCTGGGTCTGGGAGTAGGCCTAGTACAGGAACTTAGGCAACTCTCCTAGAGGGTGATAGCTCCCACTGGTTAGCATGTGATCCAGGCCTGGGGGTCAGGCAGGCTGGGTAAAGTAGCTCCAACTGCTGGCAAATGTGTGTGTTGGTTTTGGGGGGCAGACCAGGTAGGGCCAAGCAAGTGCTCACTGGCAAGTGCAGAAATCAGGCTGGAGTGCAGGTCATGCCAGGCTAGGATGCCACACCTACAACTTTGCATGAGCCAAGTATGGGAGCAGACTGAGGACTGAGCAGGGCCAGGTTCCCAGCACCCATCAGTGAGAGTTGGGACTTGGAGCAGGCTGGGTCAAGCCAGGCTGCAGCATCCAAAGGCAAAGGCCAAGAGAGGGGAGGGGCTATGCCAACTTGGGTCAGAGAAACCACTGGTATGCATGAGATTTGTGGCTGGGAACAAGTCTGGTTGAAGAATTAAGAGGACACCCTAGCTGGGTTATGGGTCTCACTGGTGAGTGCATGGTCCAGAGTGGGGGCTGTGGTCTGGTCTGGGCATGGCTGTAGTGTCCATTGGCACAAGTGTGGACTGGCTCTGGGATGTGCAAGACTGGGCTAGACTCCAGCACCCACTGATGCTCATAAGAACCAGGATGGGTGTAGGACAGACTGGACTAGCTCTCTAGAATGGAGTGTAGGTCAGGCTGGTTTGGGCCTGGTTGAGCCTCAACACAAGCCAGTTCACAAGAGGGCCAGGACTGGGGACCTGATGGGCTGGGCTAGGCTGTAGACCCCACCCGTGTGAGCTGGAATTGGGAAGTGAGCCAGGCCCAGCCAGGCTACAGCACCCTCTGGCAAATGCCAAGGTGAGACAGGCCAAGCCAGACTGGGCCACAGCACCCAAGCAGCACATATGAGACATAGAGGGAGAGGGAGTGAACCTGGTAGGAGAGACTGCATGACTGTTGCACTGCTAGACTACCACTCCCACTGAGAGTGTGAGAGTTGGGTTGGAGCAGATCATGCCAGGCAGGACTACAACACCTGCTGACCTCATGTGAGCTGGATCATGGGAAAGCCAGGGTGGATTGACTGTTCCTACTGGTGTATGCAAAACCCAGAGTGGGTGTTGGTTGGTTGGACTTCACCACAGCATCAGCTAGCAGATGCTGGCATGGGGGGTGTAAATTCTGTCAAGTTAAATTATGAAATTACCTGGAGAATGCAAGATCCGGGATTGGGAGTGGACCAAGTAGAGAAACAGTAGGCACTTCACTCTTGGGTTGCCACTCTGACTGGTGAGAATGAGAACCAGGACTGGAGCAGGCATGACTAGACAGGGAGTGGCATCTGCCAGCACGTGGGTGAGCTGGATAGTGGAGCTGGTTGGGTTGAACTGGGCTTCAATGCACATTGAAATGTATGAGAGCTAAATGAAATGTGGGACAGACAGGACCAGTCTGTTCTACATGCTGGCAAGCACAGGAACCAGAGCAGGGGGGCAGGTGTGGTAGAGGTTATTGCGGGTCACTCCAACTAGGCTACAACTCCCACTGGTTTGTGTGGGGACCAAGTGGGTAGGATTGGGCTGGACTGCAACACCCATTGGTTTGTGTAAAAGACAGGGCTAGAGACAGGATTGACCCAGCAAGTACATAAGCTGATTTGGGCAACAGACTGTGCCAGACCGTGTATTGGCATACACACATAAGAATCAGGTCTGAGATCACCTCAGATGAAGTTTCTTTGGGAATCCCCCCCAACTGAACCGCTGGACTCAGAACCCCAACCATAGAGAAAACTGTAATTTCCAATGGTCTGACTGTGGAATGTATGTGTCAGAGCTGGGCCTTCTCAGTGGCTTAGATGGAGCAGTGGACAGCATATCCAGGTGCACATGGAGGATATGGCAGTACACTGGAGCCTGCAGACGACCCTTGGTACCATAACAGAGGATGGAGGACAGAACAAATCAATCAACTACCCTAGCGAAAAGTTGGAGTGAGTACCTGGGCAAACGGAGACTCAGGTGGACTATGTCAGCCAGTGGATTCTGGAGAGATTTCATCGTGGTTGGAGTGACAAGATCAGCAGCAATACAAAACTGTTGAATATCAAAATCACTTGAGCAGGACCCTCAGAGCATGCCCCACATCGGAGACTCTGGGGTGGTGTCGGGTGGCTATCCGCTCCCCAGGGTACAGAGGCATTTGGGAGGCTGGGTGTGGCTTCTCCCTTCATCTGCTCCCTTCCCCCAGATAGAGGAAGAAAAAACAGAGAATGTGCTAATAATGGTCACACCCACCTTCTAATAGGCCTTGACCCTTATCGCCTTAATAAACTATGTAAAAATCATCAGAAGGGGCAGATCTACAGAGAGGAGAGACAAAGATCTTTCATCCACTGGTTCACTCCCAGGTGGCTGCAATGGCTGGAGATGAGCTGATCCAAAGCCAGGAGCCAGAAGCTTCTTTCAGGTCTCCCACGTGGATGCAGGATCCCAAGGCTTTGGGCCATTCTCCACTGCTTTCCCAGGCCACAAGCAGAGAGCTGGAGGGGAAGTAGAACAGCTGGGGTACAAACTGGCACCCATATGATATCCCAGCATGTACAAGGTGAGGACTTTAGCCACTAGACCACCACGCTGGGCCCACAATTGTTTTTATACAAAATTCAAAAGCAGGTGTCAGGGCTTTGCCATTAGAAGTCAGACTAGGTATTTCAGAACTGTAAAAACCATTTGAACAGTACCCTTGGAGCGTGTTCCACATCAAGGACCCTGGAATGCCATCATGTGGCCGTCCCCCATCCCTGAATACTAATGTAGTTAGAGTGCTGGGTGTGGCTTCTTCTTATCTATCACCTCTTCCCCCAGATAAAGGAAAAAGAAAGAAAGAAAGAAAGAAAGAAAGAAAGAAAGAAAGAAAGAAAGAAAGAAAGAAAGAAAGAAAGAAAGAAAGAAAGAAAGAAAGAAAGAAAGAAAAGAAAGAGAGAAAGAAATGGAAACAATTTTCTCACCCACTTTTCCCTATTCCCTGGCCTTTCCCATCCTAATCAGTGGTGCACATGCGCATGCAATGCTTCTCAACTTTGAAAATATCATCAAAAAACCAAATTTTTAAAGAATTTTTAAAAAGAAGTCAGGCTAAGTCTGCAGTGGACAGAATGTCCAGAAGCATGCAGGGAACATGGCAGCCAGCTCATTTAGGCCAGCAGGGGACGTCAACTGTCTCATCAAAGAATGAAAAACAGAACAGACTGAACAACTCTCCCGAGCAAGCTTTGTAACATGTTTGGGTCTGTCTCTGGACTTTGCCAACCAGTAGATCTTGGAAAGATTTTCTAAACCCTGAAGCAATAAAGCCAACATCACAGGTCTAGTGAAACCATTCAACTAATACCCTTGGAACACTCTTGCCCATATCGGGGTCTCTAGCATCATCCACTGTCCCCAGTTGTTGACGTGGTTTGACAGCCAGGAGCAATCCTCTCTGCCTCCTCCCCTGCAGACATAGGAGGGAAAAAAAAAAGACCAAAACATGTGTCCCACTGACTTTCCTCCATTCAAGACCCTCTCCATCCAAATGCATCCTTCTCAACTATGTAAACAATATTTAAAAAAAAAAAAAAACTTTAAGAGGTCAGGCTAGAAATTCTCATTGGTGAGGTCATGCTAGAATGTTCTTTTCTTTCTTTTAAATTTTATTTCCACTTTATTTGAAAGGCAAAGGAACTTGAGACATCATACACTACCTACCAAAGTGCATATTAATCAACAGGAAACTGGTATTGGGAGCACAGTGAGGACTCAGAGCGAGCCAAACCTTCCCAAGGGGTGCTGTCACCACCACACCCCATGACCACCACATATGTTATTTTTCTGATCTAAGTGCTGGTTACAACAGCCTATGAATGAAATTTGTGGAATTCATCAACATTTATTTATTTAGACTTTGTAAACTTTTTAGTTGCATGGCATGCTTCAAAAAAGAAGTTTTCAGAAAACTTGGTCAGTCACAAGTTCTCAAAAAGAAAATAACACTGAAGACGGGAACTGCAACTAGGAGAGTATTTCTGTAGGATAGACACAGCCAACACAGCCACAGGGTGGAGTAAAGCCATGATTTTAATGAGGTGGCGCCGCTGAGAGGGATCTGGAGTCCCAGAAAACATCTGCAGGAGGCTTGCTGAACTCACAGCTATCACCCAACAAGGATAGGCAAGTCTTTTTCGGAGACACAGCAAAGATGATAATTGTTACAAAAAATGTGATAGACTTCACTCTCTGCACATGCTAACTTGCAGGTGCCTTTCAATCGCCAGCAGGTTTCGAAGATCTTCTTGAGGTAAGCATTTGGTCCACTTTTAACTGTCGATGGAAAGCAAAGTGCAGACAGTCAGTGCCCTGCTAGCATCGTGAAGGCTACACTTTAGACCTAATCAAAGCCATCTAAAACATCTTGTGGCTGAGTGCTCCTTTTTCAGTTGTTCTTACCTGATTTTGCACTGGCCCCGATCGAGACCAATTAGCTCCTCTTGTCCATGCTTACATGAATCACTAATCAACTAAATCGAAGGACCAGGGTCCCTCAGATTCTTCTTGGGACTATTCGTTATGGAAAACCCATTCAGATGTTGAAGAGATCTCAGAAGTCTGCACAGACCTCATATTGGGAAGCAGGCACAGTCAAGGACTCAAAGCTGTGCATGGTTATTAAAGTGTCTGCATGAGGATAGAAAGACCCCTGAAATAAGGTTTCAAAAGTCCATGGTCCTAGCCCTGGGTTCACCAACAACATTCCTGCTGACTTGTGCCAAGTGTCTTACTATTTGCCCTGGCTTAATCACAAGGCACTTAATAGAATACTATGCAATTAGTAGAAAGTGGTTTTGCATAGTCATTTTCTTAGCTGATACGATTAATACGAGGTGCTTCTGAAAGACAAGAGGTGAGGAAACAATGGTAGGAGGAAGTTTAAGAGGGGTGGGGTGGCCCTGAGTCACCCCATTCTTGGGTGTTGAGCCTTCTCATTGTCTTGTCAGTCACCCAGATAGTGATGGGGCCTGGGTTGCATGAAATGATAGGTGCAATGTGCCTATGCGCTTTGCTAGCAGATTTGCCCACTCGGTGCTTCCTGACTCTGGAGCACCTGTCTGGAAACAAAGGAATCTGGTGGAGAGACAGTGAAAATTTCTGAACATTATGATCATGTCTAAGCAACAACATGACCCTCATCTATGTTCCAGCTTGGACATATCTAATACGTAGCCCTTCAGGGATTCTGTGTCTGTGATGGCTGGAAGCAAGAGCTAAGAGCCTTCTGTAGATTCCATAAAACCCCAAGCAATTTTGAGAACATCAGTGACTTCAGTGGTGTTTTCTCAGGAACACTGACCACTGTTCTCAGAGCGTAAATTCCTCAAACTGATGTTCTGTCAGATCTCATCATTTTAGAAGTTGATTGGATATGTTTTAACAACCAGCACTGCTCACCAAGCCTGCTGAGCATGATACTCGTATTAACTGGAGTTCTACAAGTAAGAACACAGGCTCATACTATGTAACTCTGATTATTATTCTTTAAGAATTCAGTGTCTGAAAGACAAGATAACTAGCAAATTTGAGAGGAAGTCCTCAAGGAACAGCCTCCCTCCCCACCTCCACCTGTCTTCTAAAAAAATTTGGGGGGGGGGTTCCTGCCCTACTTTTACTAACGCCAACGTCCAACCTTCCCCATCAAACTATGTGGACTCCCTAGACCAAAATCCAGAACAAGATTCCTCTCTGAAGACGGCGACCTACTAGCACATGTCTTTGACCTCTCCTCTCCATTCCCTGGCATTGCTTAGTGCAAGCATCACTACTCACATCCCTGCTGGCTTCCTTCCCTTGTCTTAGTTCTGTCTTTTTCTCACTCTTGTAGAATCAAATACCCTTTTGGCTTTCACCATTCCTAATTCCACAGGGAGGAGAACCCATGTTACCTGGTGGAACAGAGGAGAGCAAGACAAGAACCAGGAGGATCAACAGTGAACTCCTCATGGCCAACCAATGAGGCGAATGAGAGGCTGGGTGGGGAGGCAGTATATATGTAGCTTTCGGGAGATGGGGCACTGCGTGGCTAGTGAACCTTTTGGAACAAGAACACCTGCTTGCTCCAGTGAACAACGCAATAAAGGAAAGGCTTCATTTTTGAGCAAGACGTCTCCCCACCAAAGCACCCATCCTGGGTGTCACTTGTGTGCTAAGCATCTGAATTTCACAGGGTGTGAACAAACCTAATGTCAATCTGGGAAAGATGTTGTGTCGATATCATTGTATCTTTATTGTACACTCATCGGCTGTATACAGATGCCTCTGTGCACAGAAAATCATAAGGACTACCTTACATGATTGACCAAGTGGTTTTGTTTTGTTTTAAAAATTTATTTATTTTCATTGGAAGGGCAGATTTATAGAGAAGGAGAGACAGAAAAATTTTTCATCCACTGATTCACTATCCAAATGACTGCAATGGTTGGAGCTGAGCTGATCCAAAGCTAGAAGTCAGGACCCTCTTAAAGGTCTCCCATGTGGGTACATAGTACCGAGGCTTTGGACCAACATCCACTGCTTTCCAAGGTGCATTGGCAGGGAACTGAAGGGAAATAAAGTGGAACAACCAGGACATGAACCAGTGACCATATGGGATCCCAGCGCTTGCAAGGTGAGGATATAGCCATTTAGCCATTGTGCCAGGCTCAGGAATGCTAGTCTTAAGTAAATAAATGACTTTCCTGGGTTCTCAAAGATGGTAAATGGCAGCAAAACAATTTACACACAGATTTTGTTGGTTGCTATATATAGAAGAGGATATCAAAGGCTCATGGAAATAAAATTAAGTGATGTTTCTTTTTCTACCATCCCCTCCAAAAAATCTCTGAAATCCAGGTGTAGGCAGGGTCTTCAAAAGTACTGCCGTACATGGAAGAGTTAAAGTATGGCCTGGTTCAAACTTCTTAGAAAATCAGGGCTGCTGCAATAGTATGGACAGGTCCCTGGAACAGCGGCACCATGAGCCTGGAGACACATGGAGTTTTACAGCTCCCTAGTAAGCACATGCCTTGTACTGGTCTTCTATTGGCACTGTGGGTTGTATAAAGACTTTATAGAAATATCCTTGCTGGGGGATGACACAATGGTGTAGTGGGTTGGGTCTCCACCTGCAGCATGCATCCCCATCCTGGTTGCCTACTTTCAAGCCAGCTTCCCGATAATATGCCTGGGAAAGCAACAGAAGATGGCCCAAGTACTCTGACCCCTGCATCCATGTGGGAGACTCAGAAGAAACTCCAGGCTCTTGGCTTCGGACTGGCCCAGCTCCAATCTTTGAGGCCATTTGGGGAGTGAATCATGAGTAGATCTGTCTCTCCACTCTCTGTAACTCTGCCTTTCAAATAAAAATAGATCTTTAAAAACTATATTTTTGTTTTGAGTGACTAAAGGCTAGAAATGATGGTTTTCAAAGTGTTTTAAATTTTATAACCCTATCTGACATTATGTCAAGAACCCAGAATCAAAAAAAGTTAGTTGCTGGGATTGGTGCTACGGAGTAGAGGGCTAAGCATCCCACATCAGAGTGCTGGTCCAATTCCTGAATACTCTGCTTTGGACCCAATTTTCTGCTGTGTATCCTGGAAAGACAACAGATGATGATTCAAGGGCTTGGAGTCCTAATCCCCACATGGAAAATCCAGATAGAGGTTCCAGCTTCTGACTTTAGCCTGACCCAGCCCTGGCTGTTGTGGGCATTTAGGGAAGAAGATATGAGATAGATAGATAGATAGATAGATAGATAGATAGATAGATAGATAGAAGGAATCTCCCTTTGGTAAAACTCTTCTCTTTCCAACATTGGGAAATTTGTAGTGTGGTTGAGATTATAGACCTGCAAAAGACTCATAAAAGAATTAACAGAGCAGAAAATCAATAAGTAAAGAAAGAGTAGTGAATGTGAGTAGGGTGGAGCCCCAGGGGAAATGGTCATGGCACATGGATGCACAGAGAAGTCTTCAGAGGATGGCTTTCCAGCCCAGGGCATTGCAGGTGGCCAGGCATGCCCACCCCCGGCTCCCATGGTGCTGAGAGCGTCTCCCTAGGCTGCATCCCAATCGTTCTCACTCTGCCCTTCAGAACTCCAGTTCCTGCTGAACACACCCCTGCAACTTCTCACACTCAGAGGACCGCAATACACTGCACTTGGTGTCTTGGGTGCTGTTTCCTGGAAGCCTTTGGTGATTGCTGGCTGTTCATCTGCCCAGGCTGACCATACCATGGGCCAGTCATGAGGCGTGCAACAATTTCCCAACAACCCCATGCTATTTCCCGAACATCCTTCCTTGCCCTTTCCCCTTTCGCATTGAATGATTTATCATGTGTTACCAACTCTGCCTCCACCATGCATCTCCCAGTCATCTGATTCCTTTCATCTCCACTATTGTCACTCAGTCCAATCCATCCCCACCTGCCACAACCTAAATGGTCTTCTTATCCAGCTCCCAGATACATACCCTTTATCTTCCCCTCAGTAACCAAAGTGACCTTCATAATATTGAAAGTGGGTCATGCATTTGGCTTGTGTAGATACCCTTTAGTGGTTTCCTTTTGGGTTGTTGTAGAAACTGCTTAGCAGGGCCCTGATCTGGTCCCTGGCTTCTTCTCCCTACCCAGCATTTCTCACTCATTCTGTCTCATTGTAATGCACTCTACTGCCTTTCCCGTTCTCACGCATGCCTACCTCAAACCTTCCCTGTACGCAAGCCCTGGCCTGGCCAGCTGCATCACTGTCCCCCTCATCTTCACTTCCAGGTATTCATTTGAAGGGAGTGTCTCAGCCTCTGCTGCAGAATGGATACTCCTAAACCTTCTTCATAAAAAAAAATAGGTTTTCTCTGTAAGTGTAATTCTTAGGACTTTTTTTTTCATCATTTACATTTAAATATGATAATTCCATATTTCTGCATTCTTTAACATTTTCTCCCTCCATTTGATTGTAAGCTTCACAAGAACATGGACTGTGTACATCAACAGACATGTGACACCACATAAGTGAAATCCATTTTGTTTTCTAGAACATTATCGGTTTTCTCAAAGTGCTAAAACAAAGTTTCAGGCAAGCAGATGTATCAAGCAAGAAATGTATTGTCTCACAGTCTGGGAGACAGTGAATCTAAAATTAAGATGTCAGTAGGGTTGGTTCCCTCAAGAGCTATCAGAGAAGAGTCTGTTTCAGGCTTCTCCTCAAGCTTCTAGAAGCCTCAGGCATTCCTTGGCCTGGAGACAAAGTTGTCTTTCTATCTTTCCATCATGTTCTATATATATCTGTGCCTGAGTTCAATGCTTCCCTTACTATATAGTCATAGTGGATTAGGACCTACCCTAATGACTTCATCTTAAGCTGGTCATTTGCAAAAACACTGGTTTTGAATTAGGTCACATTCACAAGAACTAAAACTCAGAGCTTCAACATAGCTTAGGAAGAGAAAATTTAACCCAAAAACAGGTGTTAACCTTCCATGTTCCTAGGTGACCTCAATGACATCAACCACTTTTACCCCTAAATTACTAATTATTCTTTTTATCTCTCAACAACCATCTAACTAGATGAAAAAGACAAATTTGAGACTTTTGAAAGGCACTGGAGAGTGTCACACAACTCAGTAGATGGCTGAGTCTAGAAATTAAGTCAACCGCACTTGAGATCTGGGTCTGAAAATGGAGCTGGTAGAGGAAGTTGGGGAACTCCCCTACTTGGCCACAGCTCCCTCTGGTGAATATGAGAACCAGGGCTGGGGTTGGGTCAAGCCAGCCAAGGCTGCACTAACTCCTTAGCATGTGTGTGGGCTGGCTTGGTGGCATGTGCAGCTGGGCTTGGCCAAGCCTTAACACCCACTGGCACAGACAGGGGCCTGGACAGGGTGTAGGCCATGTTGGGCTAGGTTACTTCACCAAATGAGTCACATGAAAGCCAAAGAATGGGGCAGGCTAGGCAGGACTAGGCCTCAGCACCCACTGACGAGAGTTAGGACTGAAGACAGGCTGGGCCCAATTAGTCTGCAGCATATACTGGCAAGTGCCAAGACTGGGAGAGGATCACGTCAGGCCGGGTCAGAGAAATCACTCACACAGCCAAGATGTGAACTGAAAGCAAACCTGGTAGGGGAACTAAGAGTACTCTTCTGCTAGGCTGCAGGTCCCACCGGTGAGTGCAAGAGCTGGGGTTAGGGGCAGATCTGGTTGAACATGGATACAGTATTCCTCAACATATGAGAGTAAGATGCTATGGTATGCAGAAGTGACTAGAATGTGTGCAAGGAATGGACCCATTTCATCTCAGCAGATGTTCTAGCTTTTCATCTCACAGAGAAAACAGAGATCAGAGGGTTTAAATTCATTGAACTTGACAAACCAATCCCCACCCTACCTACCCAACTATTATATACCTGCCTATCTATGCCCCGTTTCCTTTTTTCTTCTTCTTCTTCTTCTTCTTCAGAGAAATAGGCGGAAATTCTCTTCCTAAGTTGTATCCTTTTACCCAAACTATAGTTACATTCCCACCCATCTTCTCAGGCATACTGCTTTGTCAATAGCACTCCTCTAAATTTGGTGCTGGAGCTGTAGTGTAGCTGGTTCAGCATCTTTTTGTGAAACCTGCATCTCACAGTTGAAGTTCCAGCTGCTCTGCTTCCAATCCAGCTTCCTACCAGTGTTCCTAGGAAAAAAGTAGATGATGCCCTATGTTTTCTATTTGAAATAGGAAAACAGGGGAGAAAATACATTAAAGTGCTTGCACTGTTATTCTCTATATTTAAGCTTAGAGCAGTACATTTATACTTTCAGAATGTCATTAAAGTTAGTTCAGAAGCACTATGCTATGATGCAGAGTGTTAAGCCACAACATGAAGCAACAGCATCCCATATTTGAGCACTGGTTCAGGTCCAACATTTCTAAATAACTCCCTGCTAATGCACGCTGGAAGGGAGTGGAAGAAGGTCAAGGTGCTTGAGCCCCTGCCACCCATGTAGGAGACAAAGATAAAGTCTGGGTCCTGGATTCAGCCTGGCCCAGCCCCGGTTATTGTGACCTGACCATTTGGGGAGTGAAACAATATATGATTCTCTCCTCTTCCTTCTCTTCCTCCTCCTTCCCCTGTCACTCTGCCTTTCAAATAACTAAATAAGTAGGTTTTTTTTTTCAAATCCTGTTGTAAATAACTTCACGTTAGGGAACTTTAGTGATTAAGATACCTGCATTCCACATCCAGGTGCTTGGGTTTGATTTACAGCTGTACTCTCCTGAGCCCAGCCTCCCACCAGTGCAGATGCGAGTGATGGCTCAAGTGAGGGATCCCTACCACCTGCCAGAGAGATCTGGGTTGCATTCCTGGGTCCAGCACAGCACAGCCTCAGCCACTGTCTACTTTTGGGAAGTGAACCAACAGATACAATCAATTCTGCATTTTTCCTTCCTGCAACTATAACTACGGAAAGCCATAAATGCTGAGCACCTAAGACCCTTCCAGGTTAAAGAGACTAAATATCTGATGTGTGAGTGGTGGGATCCTTTAATTTGACATCAAAGTGGGCATTGGCAAGTTTCACATTCTTTATTGGTTGGTTTCTTACCATTACATTGGTTCCCCCTGGGTTTTTCATCCACATGATTGTTAATTGTCACGCAGTTTCATTAAACAATCTGTTGTATATAATTTTTCTGTAGTGGCTAGGAGCTGCTGCACTGAAAATAATGGGGAATGACCTAAACATAATAACTTAAATAAGAGCTTGTCAATCTTATGTTCTATAAAGGAGAGCTAGGAAAAAGAGGAAGTGGAAATCCACCGAGCAGCAGGAAAGCACATACCCTCCCAGCTCTGAATCAGTCAAGAGAAGACCACCTGCCTTCCACAGACTCCACGATCAACAACTTGTTGGACACAGTAAAAAGTTCCCTCCATCTTAAAAAATGATAAAAGAGGTAGTGTAAAGGTGCACTTTACCCATGATGTAAACCTCAAAATTAACTAGAACACAAACCAAAGAGACTAATGTAGGGTATGCAAGACTTCACCCTCAGCCCCATAAGAAACATTTTCTAGCCAAACTTGAACCAATGTAATGATGAGCACAGAATCCTTCAACTATTACTATTGTTTCTTAGCCTTTTGGCTAAGATTAAGTGTAAAATACTTCTACCCTCCTCCAACAGGGCATCAGGGGTGCACTCCTGACGAAAATGCTTGTATAAACTGATCTTGGAACTGGTTTTATGTGAATGTGATAACAGCCACTGTTTTATGTGAATGTGCCAGCAGCCACTGTTTCTCCTCTCCCACAGTCCTTGGTGGTTTTCCTTTCCAATGTGGGCCCTGCAAAATAGCTCCCTCAAAGAAGGGTGGCAAGATGAAGAGGGGCTGTTCAGTTCATCCACAACACCACCATCAAACACTCCCAAGTGCATCCATGGAGTGGGGGTCAAGACCAACGCTCCTCGGGCACTCAGAGAGCGGCATAAGTTGGCCATGAAGGAGCGGAGGTCCCAGCTGTGCACATTGACGCTGGGCTCCACAAAGCCATCCTGGCCAAAAGGGAAGGAATGTCCTAAACTGCAGCCACCTGGAATTGTCCAGACAATGTGACAAGGATGATGACTCATCAAGCAAGCTTGACACTTTGGTTACCTGTGTATCCATCATCACCTTCAGAACTCCACAGGCAAGCGAGTGGTTGAGAACTAAAAGCTAGTTAAAGTTAGACAGCTGCCTTTGTGTTTCAGTTTTACTTTTTTTCAGTAGCATGGACTATTCAAGCAAGGACTAAGCAGGTTTAGAATGCCCCAATTCATTCTGACATAACCATTTTTTCTAGAAATCAAATAAGATTTCCATCTTTTGCATTTTAATAAATGACTCTAAAGTTAGGTCATTGGTAGCATCTGCGATTTCATAAAATGAAAAACCCCTGAAGTTTGGGTGTGCTTTGGAAGAGCATAAAAACAAGTGATAAACTCTGGGTTTGGAAAAATACACAAGCATAATGTGGAACCTAAAGTTGGACCACTTTTCTCCACATATTGTTTTTGCCCACTCAATCTCTGCACAGGTTTCCTCATACAACACCACCTTTCTTGTCAACAGTTCTACAGTGGACATTACGTGCTTGAACCATGCCTCTGTGTAAAGGACAGGCCAAAAGAGGTGTTGGGTAAAACCTGAAAAACCTGGGCTTGGTGCAGTGGCTTAGCAGCTAAATCCTCACCTTGCAAGCTCTGGGATCCCATAGATGAGCCGGCTTATATCCTAGCCACTCCATTTTCCAACCAGCTCCCTGCTTGTGACCTAGGAAAGCAATGGAGGACAGCCCAAAGCCTTGGGACCCTGCGCCCACATGGGAGACCTGGAAAAAGCTCCTGATTCTTGGCTTTGGATCGGCTCAGCTCCAGCTATTGCAGCCACTTGGAGAGTAAACCAGTGGATGGAAGATCTTTGTCTCTCCTTCTCTCTGTAGATCTGCCTTTTTAATACAAAAAAAATCTTTTAAAATAAATAAATAAATCCTTTTTAAAAAGGAGATGAAAAACCTGACTCTTCTCTGGCCTGCTGCAGAATTCTTCACCCCTTCACCATGTTTCTCTGACGCTGTACTGGAACGTGACATAGATTGCGGGGTACTTTGTGGCCCCCATCTCACAGAGACCCTTGTAATCTCTGAGAATGGCTTTAGACCCAGACTCAAGCAGGGGGGCTCCAGATGGTTACACAACACAGCTCTTAGACACAAGGATAATACAGACATCCTGTCTGCTCCAGGGAATTTGAGAGGGACAGGGAGGTGACGCTGGTTTCCCCAAAGGATCAAGAAAGACATTTGCCTAGAAGGTAAGACTAGATTATATCTGGGGTCTTAGGACATTGCCTGAGGAGACATGGGTTTGGAAATTGCTCTTCTTGGCTGTTCACAGCACAGAAAGACTTCAGTACTTGCTTTCAACTTCAGATGCCCTTGAGCCACTGGGCCCAGAGTCCTCGGGGCTCACTTGCTTCTTTCTCAGCTTCTGACAAACTGTCCACAGAACACAACATTTTCCTCTGGACACTTCGGTGTCTTCCCATCCTCACATGTCTTCTCAGGCTATAATAACCAGGGTTATCTTCATTCCCTGGAACTCCTGGGTAGGACTGAATCATCACGGATAAGGGCCTCTCTCTGGCTCCTCAATTTAATTACATGGGCCAAGCCCGATTTGGACAAGGCAGGTAAACATATTCACAGGCTCTGTGGATAAGGCATTGCACAATCACTACAGGGGGCAGGGGTGAGGGGCACCACAGATGCCATAAAAAAAAGTAAACTGGGCATCAGCTTTGAGGCACAGTATGTTAAGCAGTTTTCTGTGATGCCAGCATCATTCTACCCAATGCTGGTTCAAGTATCGGCTACTCCCACATGTCATCCAGCTCCCTGGTAATGCACCTGTGAAAGCAGCGGAAGATGGCCCAAGTGTTTGAGCTCTTCCTACCCACATGGGACATCCAGATGGAGCTCAGACTTCTGGCATTTGCTTGGTCCAGTCCTGGCCATTGTGGCCACTGGGGATTGAATCAGTGGATGGAAGATCTCTCTTTTTCCTTCCCTGTAACTCTGCTTTCAAATAAATAAATAAGGCTTAAAATACAACAACATTTTTAAAGATGCTTTTTTTAAAAAGTACCAGCTGGTACCTTGGCATATGAGGCTAATCCTCCACTCTATGGTGCTAGCATCCTATGTGGGCAGCAGCTTGGTTCCTGGTTGCTCCACTTCTATTCAGCTCCCTGCTTATGGCCTGAGAAGGCAGCAGGGGAAAGGCCAGAACCTTGAGCACCTGCATCCACATGGGAGACCTGGAGGAAGCTCCTGGCTTCTGGCTTCAGATCAGCCCAGCCCAGCTCCAGCTCCAGCCATTGCAGGTATTTCAGGAGTACTCAGGCAGATAAAAGTTCTCTCTCTCTCTCTCTCTCTCTCTCTCTCTCAAGCTCTCTCTCTCTTTCTCTCTCTCTGTAGCTTTCAAATAAAAGAAGAAAGAAGGAAAGAAAGAAAGAAAGAAAGAGTGGTAAAATGTAGTTTACTCAAAGATACTTGTTGCATATAGTAGTATCAAAAGATGCATAGAAGGAACATGTCCTGAATAATTCACAAACTATTTTACATGAATAAAAATCAATGAAAAAGATAGGCCACAGACTTGAATATATTTAAACAAAAATTTTTTTAACAAGATTTACTTATTTTTAGTGGAAAGTCAGATTTACAGAGAGAAGAAGAGACACAGAGAAAGATGTTCTGTCCACTGGCTCACTCCCCAAGTGGCCGCAATGGCCAGCCAGAGCTGTGCCGATCCAAAGCCAGGAACCAGGAGCTTCTTCCAGGTCTCTCATGTGGGTACAGGATCCCAAAGCTTTGGGGCACCCTCCATTGCTCTCTCAGTCACAAGCAGGGAGCTGGATGGGAAGTAGAGTAGCCAGGATATGAACCAGTTCCCATATGGGATCCTGGTGTATGCACGGTGAGGACTTTAACTAGGTTACTGCACCAGGCCCATAAAATGTGTTTAATAGCATTGTATTTGTTGCTGCCATTTCTGTGTATGTCTAAAGCAGTCAGAGTCAATCACATGACTTCATCATGCAGATGGGCAGATGCATATCATGAGGGGAAGGCAGAGCAGGGTGACCATTTGAGCCAGGGGGGAAGGCTGCCTCTGTGACCATCATAGGCATGTGTGGGAGCATGACTTCATGCTGGAAAGTCCTACTGCTACGACCTCAGTGGTGCTTACACAATGCTTGCTCCCCAGGGAGCAATGAAGTGTGGCTAGGATTCATTTATTTTTCTTCATACATATGACATCTCTTATCAAGAGTTTATTTTCAAAATTTAATAACACAAATTATATGAAAATGTGAGTTTGTGAGGAGGAAAATCAGAGTGGGATCACTGTCCCCAGGAACCATCTGGCTGGGAATGATACAGTTGGAAGGGAGAGGTATGCTAGACTGCATGCTTTATTAAGACATATTTTATGTGGAAGGCAAACTTTACAGAGAGAACAAGAATGAGAAGAGGTCTTTCATCTGCTGGTTCACTCCATAAATGGCTGCCATAGTCAGAGCTGAGGGGATCCAAAGCTGGGAGCCAGGAGCCTCTTCTGGATCTCCCAAGGCAGGTGTGGGGGCCCAAGGACTTGAGCCATCCTTTGCTGCTTTCCCAGGCCATAAGCAGGGGCCTGGATTGGAAGTGAGCAGCTGGAACAGGAAAGACTGGCACCCATATCTGGGATATTGGTGCTTGCAAGCAGATGATTAGCCAATTGCATCATCACGCTGGTCCCTATATGCTTTATTCTTGAAGGTACAAATGGCAAGGGCAGCGTAGGAGCTCTAGAAAACTAGGGACAAAAGAAGAACACACAAGGAGAGCGACAGTGATGGGAAGACCAGGAGGCCATTTTTATCTCCCTGGCTGCTTTTCCCAACAAGCCCAGGGGCAGAGTCGGGGCCTGCTGGGCTCCACTCGGAGAAAGATCCACGGTCCCATGGTGGCAGGGGGCTCAGAGAGGATGGGAGTGGAAACAGGAATAGGCCATCCTGAGCATGCATGGCTCTCTAAGCACAGTTCAGATCTGCTCTTCCGGAATTGTGCAATTCTTGGAGGTGACTCATGTGCCCTTAGAAAATGTTAGAATCAGACTTCCCGTGTTGCCTAACAAATGTGTAAGCAACTTTAAAAATAGGTTGAAGACAGGGTTCTGAGCCAGGTCTGACGTGGGACTCCCCGCAACCCACTGCAGCCCATCTCTCGGGCCAGCCCATCTCTGAGCTTTGCTATTCCTATCTCTGAAAGCACAAGGGGTTGCCCTGGAGCCAGTCCCATGACTATGGGTGCAAGTTGCTGACATGAGGCCCAAGCAGCATGGGACCATTTTGGTGATCCAACTGAATAGTAGCTACATACCAACTTGAATGTAAAGCATTTTATAAGCCTTCCTTCATTTTCTTTTCAAAATGCACTACCTAAAGAGAGGGCCCTGAGACTCAAAAGAGGCCAAAAGATGTACCCAAGGGCGTGCACCTGCTGAGTGGAGCCGATAAAACCACATTCTGTGGCCTCATCAGAGACTTGGATTCCTACAGGCGTGGGCTACGTGAGGACAAGCTTACCTCCAGGGGCACACTCAAATCAAAGTCAGCCTTTTCTTAGTCACCCACTGTTACACCCAAAGGAGACAGGTCTTCCCCTGGGGCTGTGTGTCGGTAGTTGTAGGGCAGTGCTGTCTGATCCTGTCCACCCAACCTTGAACGCTGCCGTGGTGAGAGATGAAGGGGCGTCCCAACCTATGCACTTCAAAGTGGAAACTTCTCCCAGAACCTTCACGGTCCAACTCCTAAGCCACACTTCACGCTAGGCTAGCCTGTTTGGAAGACAAAGCCCTCTGGGCCTGCTTTTCCGGGCAATATTGCCGCCAGGCCGGCCACAAGAGGGAGCTGTTGGTCACTGTTTTGAACTAGCTGACTCGGTCTGCGGTTGATGCCTTGAGGCCAAATGTTCATGCTTACACACTCTGGTGGACATCACATCTCTGGGTCCCCGTGCCCTCAGTGAGACTCCAGAAGTTTCTAGGCCTTTCTGCTGTCAGTAAGAGGGGAAAAGTGCTGGGGCCTGGCCAGGAAAAGCTGGCTTCTGGCCTTGGACTGCTTTGGGAAGAAGCAGCTGAGGCTTGGCAGAACGTCTTCTTCTCTTGGGATTTGTAGGGAAGAACACAGCAAGAGATGGCTGCAGGGCTGGTCTCCCCCTCACCCTAAGGACTCTCCTCCAGAAAGGGTTAGGCTGGAGTCCAGCCCCACCCACCCTGGCCTGTCTCTATAAAGGGACCGCCCGAGCTACCTGCAAAGGCACTGGCTCTGCGCACTACTGCTCAGTCATGAGTCTCGCTCTGTCCGGGCTGCTCTGCCTGCTGCTACTTTCATTGCCCTCAGGTAAGACGGCAGATCTGGGACACACTATAGGCAGACAAGCCAGCCAGGGAGCCATGGGTGCCAGATAAGGCAGCAGGCCAGGGCAGGGGTACCTGTGAGTGATTACCCAGAACAACTAAGAGAAGGACTTGGCTTCGGGCTAGACACGGCTCCCCTGCAAACCTCCAGACTCTGGCTTCTAATTAAAGCCTGGCTGAGTTGCAAGAGGAGGGCTGAGGATGGGATGGCCCCAGCAGGGGATTCCAAACTCACAAGCCCTCTCCAGGAAAGAGAGCCTGATGCAGGCAGGTTCCCATGTCCACCTTGTTGTTATGTTTTGTTTTCCTGCAGGCAATGCCTTGTTTGGGAACGACGGCGTAGAAATTCGTACTTGCACTGCACTGAAAGGCAGGTGTTTCTTCGGCTGTAAACCAGGATGGACCTGGATAGCTTTCTGCCACAACATACTGTCTTGTTGTAGAAGGATGAGAAAGTATTTGCCCCCACAAGCCAAAAAATTTTGATCCCCACCTCATGGGTTCAGTTTAAAAGCTACATAAACCACTGAAAGGACTCGAACTGACTGTCTGTAAGGATCTAAGAGCTCGTGGTTGGGCTGGGGGTAGCGAACAGGACACCTGCTTGTAGCCAGCTTCTTGATCCAGTTGGGGCATCAGTTTGCATCCAGCTTCCTGACCCAGTTTTACAAGTAATTTGTTAAAGCAGACAATGCTGTGTAAGTCACCTGCTGTTGCTTTTTCTTTCCAACCACTGATCCTGTTTCCAAGTAAAAATTAACTGATTACTGCAAGTGCAATGGCCAGAGAATAATCACCTATGCTGAGCATGGAAACCATAGCTTGCCAACTGGTTTAAAATCCTCACCACACAATCTAGGCTTTTTCTTATCTTTGCACATGAAGAAACTTATCCAAGGTAACACACCTGGCCAGAGTTAGGCAGCATTGGGCTTGAAGCCAGACAGCCTTGATCCAGTGATGCTGGTTAAGCTGGACCAGCTGTCACCCAGTTAAGAGAACAACCTAGCTGGATTGGAGTTTCAGTGAGGAGTCGAGAATCCTGCTGGTTTCCTAGAACAGTCAGTTGCTCCCCATTCTTCCTGTGCTTCCTAACAGCCATAATGCTTCTGCTTGCCGAATCTCCTGTCAGTTCCATTGCCCCCCTAAGGTGCTACCCACGCAACCCTGCTGATCTCAACAACTGTGCTGAGAGCAGCGCATCATTCACACCCACACCCAGACGCCCAGTGGACTGCAGGACTGCCCTGGACCAGCAGCACCGCCTTGCTAGGATGGCCAGGGTCCCCACCCAGCAGCAGCAGAGGCCACAGATCTTCATCAAAACCCTCGTCCTTCTCTGTGAAGAAAAAACAGTGAGTTTCAGAATCTGCCTTCTCCAAAGAGGGCCTCCAGGGAACATGTGGACTGCCTGCACTGCAGGGAAGACCTGCCTGCTCGCAGCAGCCCCAAACCTACCCTGCCTAGGGCCAACCAGAACGGAAACACCAGGGGTTGAGACGAGTTTACACGCTGGACTCGTAGGCACTGTATTTAGCAAGTACTTTGGACATGTCTGGGGATGCTCTATATAGAATCAGGCTACCTGCATTTGCTCACTTAAATCAACCGTTTTTACAAAAAGAAAGAAAAACTGGAGAGAGAAGTAGGAAATCTCATGAAAGCATATAAATGTAATGGTACTAACATAAAAATAGCAAAGTACAAACTGAGCAAAAGGGAAAAGCAAGCATTCCTTCACCAGATTGTAAGACGATCCGCAGCTCAAAAAGCAAAGGCTAAAAATTCAAACCCTGCCCTACAGACACCAAGGCCAGGATTAAGCAGCCACAGGGTGGTCTGTTCCAACATTTACAGCGGGTACGAGAACTGACACACAGGGCTGGATAAGCCACTTGCAACACTGGTATCCCGTGTGAGACTACCAGGAGGCCACCCCACTTCTGATCCAGTTCCTTGCTGCTTTGCCTGGAAAGCAGCATCAGATGGCCCAAGTACTTGAGCCATGCAGGTGGGAGACCTGGGTGGAGTTCCAGGCTTCTGAATCCAGCCTAGTCTGTGCCATGATGTTGCACACTCTTTTGGGGGGAAGGGGATGTGAACCCATGAGTACAAGATCTCTCGCTTGCTTCTTCACTCTGTGTGTATATGTGAATATACCTTTCCAAAAAAAAGAAAGAAAATTTAAAACATGTTTAGAAGCTAACATTCAGAACAGGTGAGACATTCTCCCAACAACAATGATCCAATGGACTCGGATGCAGGACTAGCGCCCCTCTGTTTCCTGACCTGTAGGTGAAGCCCCTGGGGTCCCTGAGAGAGCCCACCTGTGCTGAAAGCGAAGCAGCAGGCCTGAGACAGAAGAGATGGTGTCAGGTGGGAAGAGGACCATAGGAAGAAAGCCAGCCCCTGAGAGGGGCCGGGGACTGAGATCAGGAAGGGCGCACGATTGATCTTGGCCTGTGCCACGTTTCCTCTCAGTATCATCTGGTGCCCCATGTCTGCTCACACTGTGGTGAGCCAGACAAGAGAGGAACCGGGGAGACAAGAGAAGCAGCCAAGCATTCCATTGAGCACCCTGCAACCAGTTCAGCCCCACAGGGACGTATCTAGTGGGGGGCCTCCCTCTGGAACCTTGGGGCAGCATGGCCTCCTCACTGCCCTAACCAGTGCAGTCCCATCTTGGTGCCAGTCATCAAGCCCAGGAAAGGACAGGAGGAGTAAGCAGGTGTCCAGTGGCACTGTGGACTCTTTTGTAGAGCAAATCCTGCCCAGCCTACAGATAGACACCTACAGGAATGCCCAAGTCCTCTCTTACCCTCCGTCTGGGAATTCACAAGACCTCTGGTGTCCCCACACGGGCCCTGACACTGAGCAGGCACTCTGCCATGTGACCTGCATACACCAGAAATAAGCAAACATGCTTTCTGGCTCCACGAGCCTTATGTCTCCGGGAGTTGGTTACCACAAGCTAATTGCTTCTTGAGACACTGGCCAGATCGAGTGAGAACTTCTGTTTGCTCCATTCAGCTCACCCCAAAGCCTGAGGGCCGTAAGCCAAGGCCAAATGCAAGCATAAAAGCTCCTGGGTGGAGGCAGACCTGTGGGCATCTAGGCTGGTGTGCCAAGTTCTGTGGGTCACCTGCTGCAGGCCCCGGAAGCCTGTGTTCTTCCTGAAGTATAAGGCTCGTCTTGTTTTGCTTTCGGTGTTCCACATGTGAAGGTGGGAAAGGATTCACTTCCACAAATCTCAAGGGAAGGGGAAGGACAGGTGCTTCCTGCCTACAGATGGGGCCTAAAGAGGAAGATTGTCTTTTTCTCCCTCTCTGTCTCTCTTGTTCTCTCCCTCCCCTTTCTCTCTGACCTTCCCCTGGCCCATTCTCACCCAGGTAAAACAACATTCAAAGAAAGCAGTGACTCTGTTTAGGGGCAAGGCATCTGGCACTGCAGTTAACTCACAGCTTACCACACCTGCAGCCCTCACCAGAGGGTTCAAATTCCCAGCTCTTTCACTGACAAGCTGACAATCTACACACAACTGCTGGTGCAAATCCTGGGAGGGAGCAGGTGGCAAGGCAAATCGTGGGTCTCTGCCATCAGATGGGAGATCCATATGGAGTTCCTGGCTCCTGGATTCAATCAGGCCAGGTCCTGATGTCTGTGCACATTGGGGAGTGAACCAGTCCATGGAAAATCTCTGTCTCTTGCTTTCTCTCCCTCTTTCAAGCAAAATGAAGACATTTTTAGAGAAAGTAATCACTCGTAGATACACTAGTACCCTCTTCCTGAAGTTTGGTTTTCCACACCTTCAGCACTGGGTCAACTACAGAGGTCCTCCCGTGGGCCTCCTGGTGTGAGGGAGGGGGTGATGCCATCCCAACTATGCAGATACCTGGCGTTCACATGGTGCTGCCAAAAGCCCCACATGGTCATGATGTCCCCTTGGGGTGTGGAAGAAGCAGACACACCCCAGGAAAAGCGGGACTTTCTCTTCTGTCAATACACATAGCCCAGGGCTGGCTGTCCAGAATGGACCGAGACAGAGCAACCACAGGCTTGCATGCTTGCTGCCTGAGAGAGTGTGAGCTTGGTTGTCCCAGGCAATAGATTCTTACAAGGAGTTTCATGAGACCTAGCAGGATTCCCTCCCATTGTGATAGAAAAACTCCCTAGGAAGTGGACCTACTCCTGGCGGCTTCCTGAGGGAATCAGAAGGTGTAGCTAAGCATTTCTGTCACAGAGTACAACAGCCTTGGATGACACAGTGGACACTCTGCTGACCATCCTGCCTTTGGCAGGTGCACCTGCAGGCTTCACATGGTTCACAAGGACAGGCAGAATGTTCCTCTGTGTGCACCTGTGAGGAACCTGGGGAGAGGGCCTGGGAAGGCATGGATGTGTGTGAGATAACTGTTTTAAAAACTTAAGATATTGGGCCCAGCGGCGTGGCCTAGCGACTAAAGTCCTCGCCTTGAAGGCGCCCTGAATCCTATATGGGCACTGGTTCTAATCCTGGCAGCCCCACTTCCCATCCAGCTCCCTGTTTGTGGCCTGGGAAAGCAGTCAAGGACGGCCCAAAGCTTTGGGACCCTGCACCAGCGTGGGAGACCCGGAAGAAGTTCCTGGATCCTGGCTTCGGATCGGCATAGCATCGGCCGTTGCACTCACTTGGAGAGTGAATCATTGGACGGAAGATCTTCCTCTCTGTCTCTCCTTTCTGTATATCTGACTTTCCAATAAATAAATAAATTTTTAAAATAAATAAATAAAATAAAAACCTAGGATACTATGAAAGTTCATATATTTTTTTTTCTTTCTAAGTACTGGTTTCTCAGTAAGCAGCCATTTCCAAGCTAGTCGCACCAATGTAGCTCCCACCAGCAGTGAGGGAGCATGCCAGTTCCCCTTAGAAGCACTCAGAATCGTCAGTGCTAAATTGTCACCATTCTGGTAGCTGGGCAGTGGTATCTGCTGGCATTTTAAATTGTGCTTTCCTTGCCCAGCTGCAGGCAACAGCCCAGGATGTATTGTACCTATGCAAGTGTTACACTGCTGGGAGAGAAGCAGCTAAGAGCTGGTGTGCATCCTGGGCCTGGTTAATGTCAGATTTGTGTTAACTATACCAGTGTGTCAGTGGACTCACATATTCAATATTTTTTTAAAGATATTTGGTCAATGGTGGAGGGCACAGATACAAGCACAACCAATAGACAGACTCTGGGGACCTGCACTCAAGCCTGTGTGGGTCTTGGGTAGGCAGGCAGGGTCCCAGGCTCGCATGGCACACTACCAGAGGACTGGGCATGTGGGGGGTAGTCTGCAGATTGCTCAGAGATGGGGGTCTGGGGATGTAGAGGAGTGAGAGCTGCTATGGGGAGCTGCAGGGGCTCTCCTGCTGGATCACTGCTCCTGCTGCTGAGTGTGAGAACTGGAGCTGAGCGCAGACCAGGCTGGGCAGGGCTGCAACACCCTTTGGCATGCATACATGCTAGGTTAGGGGGAGAGCCAGGCTAGGCTGAGCAACCATATCCACTGGTCATGTATGAGCCAGGGTAAGTACAGGCTGGTTGGGCTTTGCCGCAGCAGCAGCTGGCAAGTGCCAGGACTGGGGACAAGTCCTGTGAAGCTAGACTGCAGAAGAGTGCAAGATTCAGGGCTGGGAGTGGGCCCAGGAGGACAACTGTAGACACCCCTCTGGTGGGTTGCAGCCAGTGGACAGGAAGGTTTTCCTCAGCCGTGAAGCAATGAAATCATTGGCATCTCAGAACTACCCAAACAATTAAGGAATATCCTTGAAACACGCTCCCCATTGGGGTACCTGGGATGATCTCGGGTGGACATCCCCCATTTCTGGGTACTGATGTGGTTGGGTGGCTGGGAGCAACCCTCTCCTCTTTTCTCTCTACTTTCCACAGACACAAAAAGAAAAAAGGAGACAGGAGGCAGTTGTCTCATCCACTATCCCACACTCCTCACCCATGCACCCTCAGATCACAGGCCTGCACCCTCAGATCACAGGCCTGCACCCTCAGATCACAGAGCCTGCACCCCCACGTCACAGAGCCTGCACCCTCAGATCACAGAGCCTGCACCCCCATGTCACAGAGCCTACATGCTCAGATCACAGAGCCTGCACCCTCAGATCACAGAGCCTGCACCCCCATGTCACAGAGCCTACATGCTCAGATCACAGAGCCTGCACCCTCAGATCACAGGCCTGCACCCTCAGATCACAGAGCCTGCTTCAATCCCAGCTTCTTGGCTTTCTCCTAATGCACAGCCTGGATGTGCAGATGATGGCTTGAGTATTCGAGCCCCTCACACTCACCCGCGAGACCCAGATGGCGTTCCCACCTCCAGGCTTCAGCCTAGGCTAGTCCTGGATGTTGTAGACACTGGGGGAATGGACCAGCAGGTAGAAGATTTTTCCTTTAACTTTATAGCAAATAAAGTGAAAATAAATGAATTAATAAACATTTTAAATAAATTGCTCATGCTTTTGTTTATGTACATATGATAAAAAATACTAATCAAAAGGAAAGGCATTATTTTGGGGGAAAATTATTTTACTTAAAAGACAGAATTAGATTTTTTTTAATCCGCTGGCTCACTCTTCAAATGGCCACACAACCAGAGCTGAGCCAATTGAAACCTGAAGCCTCTCCCGGTCCCCCACGCGGGTGCAGCGTCCCAGGGTATTGGAGCATCCTCTACTGCTTTTCCCTAAGTTGGAATGGAAATGGAGCATCAGAGACTTGAGCCAGTCTCTGCATGAGATGGCTCACCACCATACCTGCCTGCTTTTTTAAGCCATTAACAATTTAGTAAAATTACCAAGTTGTAAAGGAAGTACTTTATATCGTTATCTCTTATTACATAGATAATCATTACCTGTCATATAGACCAAGTCCAAATACATTGTAGAGATGAAGAAACACCACTCAGATGAAGGCACGGAGAGCTTTTGTTTATCCAGGAATTCCTGTTGTTCTCTGTGCCTGGCAAGAAGTTCTAAGTCTTCTACTCTTTTCCTGTTTCCCGATTTTTGCTTTATTGCACAGCCAGAAACAAGCCTTGTGAGTTATGGTGCTTTCTGGCCGCCAGGGGGCAGACGTTGCCCATCTTTGCTCCTTTTCACACCCTTTGCACAATTGCTTAGCGTTCCCCAGGGCACCAACCGGCAAGGTTGCACCTCAGTTAGAGAGGCAGAGGGAGGCAGGACCCCTTATTCTGGTTCACTCCTCCAAATACAAAGACCAGGCCAAAGATGACAGCCAGGGGCAAAACCCAGGTCTCCTAAGAGGCTGGCAGGAGCCCAGTGACTTGAGCCATCCTTGCTGCCCCTAGGTCTATGCTAGGAGGAAGCTGAACTCACACCCAAAGGAGGACTTGAGTGCAGACAGTTCACCATGGGGCACAGGTGTGCTCATCGGCGTCTTCACCATTCCACCAAAACCTTGTTCCCCCACCCCTTCTTCCTCAATGCATCCCTGATACTTCCCTTTCCAACCAGCACCATGCCAGTGCTATGTTCATTTCAGACCAGGTGAAGTGAGGACAGAGGTTCGGTTTGCTGAGACCAAGGTCTAGACACGTGTTGCATAACAACGTATATACTCTTAGCACCTCCAATCTGTGTACTTAAGCAGTAGATCCATATCTACCTGACCATTTGCGTCCAACACATTGGCTCAACTGGCTGATCCCCATTCAAAGTGCTGGGATCCCACATGGGTGCTGGTTCCCATCCCGGCAGCTCCACTTCCCATCCATTTCCCTGCTTACTGCCTGGGAAAGCAGTTGAGGACAGCCCCAAACGTTAGAACCCTGCACTCGTGTGGGAGACATGGGAAGTGAATCAGTGATAAATGGTCCCTCCCTCTGTCCCTCTGTCTCTCTCTCTCTCCAACTGTGCCTTTCAGCTAAATAAAAATAAACCTTCAAAATAGTAAGACAAAAATTAGAAAGTGAGATAGATCGCCCCCACAGGGCAGTTTACAGAACGCACAGAGAGAGTAAAGCTGTGAACTTTGGTCACTCAGCAAGTGGCACAGTTCACACAAAGATTGACAAGTGAGGCTGGACCAAGGGGACCAGCAGCCACAGGGAGCTCCTGGATGGCCTGCAGCCCTGGGCAGGTCCCCAGGTAACACCAAACACGCAGGTGCCTGGACGGGCTTGGGACACCCTCTGGAAACCAGCGCAACTAATGAGAAAATTGAGGCTCAGGGGAGGGCAGGATCCTCCACCCTCCTTATGGGGCCCCTTGCTCACCTGCAGGCCTCGTCCACACCCAAAGGCCTCGGCCAGCCGGAGAGCCCGGAGCTCAGTTCCCATTGCCGCCAGCAGGGGGCGCGGCCTGCTTGCTTTCCAGCTTGTGTAGGCGGCTTTCCCCATCCAAAGCTAGAGGGACCTCTCTGTCCCTCACAACTTCACCATGACCAGAAGCACTTTTACAACTTCTAGAAAGCTTTGGAAGTGATACAGGAAAGGCGTGAGCTTGGGTGTAAGCCACCCGCCGTAATTTTAGGGCAGGGTGAGATTTTGGAGCAGGAGGTGGGGAGAAGGAATTGGATAAATTGATGTCAGTTTTTCAAGTGTAGTTGATTTCTGACTGTGTAAGTCTTGGAAATCCTTAGCAAAAAATGATGACTGTCGAGATTGGCATTTAGATGGGCTGGGGGGAGGGGTTGTTTGTTTGTTTGGGGTTTTTTTTTTAAATTATGCAGGTAAAAATGTCTGCAAGGAAAGGATAGAATTTGGAAAACCTCTATTCCAAAGAGCCAGTGAGGAAGACCACACTGAACTGTGATCGCTACAAAGCCTTGATTTCCCCCGGGGCCACAGTGTTGCTAATGAACTGAGGGACATTGGCAACTTCATTATCCATTCACAAAGAGGAAAAATCCAAGGTGCCAGATCCCCGGTGAACCGTGGTCTGCGCCACATGTGGAATGCGGTGGAAACCCAGCAGGTGCCCGGCAGGCCCTAACCAGATTAGGTCCGACTTGAGAGCCCAGGAGACCTCTTCCACGGCTAAGTACTAAGTGCTAAGTACTTTCTTATCTAGCATTTCTAGCTTTCCGAACCATCCTCTTTTAGCATTGGTACAGACAGACCTTAGTCAGCTAGAGGCCCATTCACAAAAAGCAGCCTTAAATAGCAAACTAAAACTTCATACAGGGAAGAGACATAACAAGGAACACGCAAACACTCGTGTGAAGATGGTTCTAAAATCTGGTGGCAGAACCGGGGCCTTGGGAGTGGCACCTTGAGCTAGGCCACCACTGCAGTGTGCCAGCTTGATTCCAGGCTGCTCTGCAGCCAGACCAGCCCAAGTCCCAAGGGCTCCTGGCACCCCATGGGAGGCCCAGACAGAATTTCTGGCTATTAGCTTCAGAGTGGCCCAGCCATCTGAGGTGTGAACTAGTAGAAACAAGGTCTCTTCTCTCATGTTTCCTTTTCTTGTTCTGTAACTCTTTCAAGTAAACAAGTCTTTAAAAAAAAAGAGTCAGAGGGCCCAGCACAATGACCTAGTGGCTAAAGTCTTTGCCTTGCATGCACTAGGATTCCATATAGGTGCCGGTTCTAATCTCTGCGGCTCTGCTTCCCATCCAGCTGCCTGCTTGTGGCCTGGGAAAGCAGTCAAGGACGGCCCAAAGTCTTGGGACCCTGCACTGGCACAGGAGACCGGGAAGAAGCTCCTGGCTCCTAGCTTCAGATCGGCTCAGTTCTGGCCATTGCATCCAATTGGGGATTAAACCAGTGTACAGGAGATTTGGCTTTTCTTCTCTCTGTAGATCTACCTTTCCAATAAAAATAAATAAAGCTTTTTTAAAAAAGAAAACAGACATGTCATTTTAGCAATTATAGACAATACAAAGCCATTAACTTCTATACCAAAAGTCAAGCAAAGAAAACAATCAGGAAATACAATAAATACTAGAATTTTACAAGTGAAAGTGTCCAATCAAAATCTTTAGTAATTTTAGTTAAATTGATTAAACTTACCACTCTGGACATTTATTTTTGCCTGAATTTTTTGTGTATCTTATTTGAAGAATAGAGATTTCTCATTTGCTGGCTTACTCCCCAAATACTGGCTATAACCAACCTCCTGTGTTTTTTTTTTAAGATTTAATTATTTTTATTGCAAAATCAAATATATAGAGAGGAAGAGAGACAGAGAGGATGAACTTCCATCTGATGGTTCACTCCCCAAGTGGCCCACAACAACCAGAGCTGATCCGAACCGAAGCCAGGAGCCAGGAGCCAGGAGCTTCCTACAGGTCTCCCATGCAGGTGCAGGATCTTAAGGCTTTGGGCAGTATATATTTTTGATTTTTCACTTTAATGCCCGAAGCATGTCTCCATTTTTTCATAATCATTATCTATGGGACACCTTAGTCACACAGCAGGTGGCAATATTTAGTTTAAGCCATTTTTATAATCACTCAAAAACTTGCAAATATCATGAAGTTTTCAGTCCTTTCTTTTATTTTTAAAAATGTAATGTTTATTTATTCGAAAAGCAGAGAGAGAGAAAATCTCATTAGGAAGGGTGCCACCTCGCTCTTGATAAAATGGACCTGCAGCCCTGCTCTCCCGGGGAGCGCAAAGCCACCAGACAGCTGCGTGTGACAAACAGCCGGGTGCTTGGAGAGCCTGGCGCAGACTTGCAACCGCGAAGGCCACTCGGGTCCCTTTCAACTTCTTATGGCGCCTCAGGGTCAACGAAAAACGCACTGCCGACCAAAACTAAGCCCTGCACACCAGTCTGTGCCCTCGGGGGTCCCGGCCCCTCGCCGCCGCGATGGGCAATCCCCAGACAAGACCCAGGCAGTCCCCAGCCCGCGGCGCCAGCCTAGCCACGCCTCCGCCGGCTCCCACCTACCCATCCCTTCCCTTCCCTGGCACCAAAACAGATGACTTCATCTGCGGGGCCAGCTCCTATCAGCCGGCGGGGCCTCCCCGGGACAGGAGTGGGATCCCAGAGGCAGAGAGGCCAACCCAGGCTCTGTGGAGTGTCAGCCACAGCCTTCGGGTGCCACAAGCCACAGCGCCCCTGCTCCCCACCTCCTCCGCACTTGGCATCACAGCAGGACGGCAGGAATCAGAGACAGCAGCCCCCAGGGCTATCGCCCCCGCATTGGTTCATTCCTTCTTTCTGTCCAAGTTAAAGGGCTTGGTCCACCACGGTTTTTTCCCATCTGACACAGCCCACAGAGCCAGCCTTCTGCTATTTCCTATGTGATGATGCCTGACTGGAGATAGGGGTGTCCCTCAGGGAGTATAGGGGAAACCTCACGTGCGCGACGGCCCAGAAAAGGGGCTAGGTCTAGTTTTAGTGGCCTGTCTTTTGGGAAATGAATTAGCCCACAAGGCCACTTTGGGCTTCCACTTGCCAGGAAACAGGACCCACAGGGCACCCTCCGCCCATGCCCATGCCCAGGACAAGACACACCGCAGCTCCCATCTCCTTGTATTGGATGAGAACCTCATTGTCTCAGCTTCTTGCGTGGACAAAGAAAGTCCGCACCCTGCTGGTTGCACTCCTGGATGGAGAGCAGCCGCAAGGGTCGTAGAGCTGTCATGCTCCTCCAAGCAAGGACGGATCTCTCTCTGCAGGAGACAGCTGGCTGGGTCTGGTGATGATGGTGCCTGCTGTGGCCCTGCAATAGACTATGCACTGGGAAGCCAGAGTCACTCGCATCCCCCAGTGAGACTGCCCAGGGCCAGGGACTGCAGCAGACTCAGGCACCGGCTGGAGTGCTGGGTGACAGGCTCCATAGCAACCATATGAGCATGCAAACGCAGCCTGAGGTTCAAAGCCCTTGGCCGGCCAGCGAGCACTGGCAGCCTCCTGGCCCCTGCTCTCTCCCCACTAGCCTCACATCGCATTTCCTGACCCCCATCCTACTCCCGGCGGCTCGGCACCCAGCCTCACGCCTTCCCCCACCTCCACTGTGCGTGTTTGACATGGCACCCTAAATGCTTTGTGGAGGTTTGTCGCAGACCTGCCTCAGCCATTCTCTCTGGGGCGGACAGTCTCTGTCTCATAGGACACACCCCACGTTAGAGCTTGCCGTGGTCAAGCACACGGCACCACGCACTGGAGCTGGGCTGTCAGGTAACTGACTCACAAACAGTGCAGAGGCCTGCGGGCTGGTGGTACCCGGCTGAGGGGAGGCCAAGAGGCCCAGGCTGTGTTGAAAGGACAGGCCAATGCCTTCATTCTAGAAGGCTGGAAATGGCGGGCTTTGGGGGCAGAGGGTCAGCCCAGAAAGGCAGCTTCCAGACGGCCTTCCAGCCAGCCCCTGATGCAGGCACATGTGGTGGGAGCTGAGGGAGGCCTGGGCTTTACCATCCAGAGCTGCCACATTGTGGAGCAGTCTAGCTGGCTTCCCAGGAACATGGCCCCTGGCCATGCGACTAGATTTAGTTATTTACATATTTTAAGATTAGTTTATCCACTTGAAAGGCGGAGTTAGAGAAAGGAGATAGAGGCAGAAGGAGACATCTTCCATTTGTTGGTTGACTCTCCAAAAGGCTACAACTGCCAGAGCGGCGCTGATCTGAAGCCAGGAGATTTTAGTGGGTCTCCCATGTAGGTGCAAGGTCCCAAGTACCAGACCTTCCCCAGTCCCATTAGCAGGAAGCTGGATTAGAAGTGGAGCAAGGGCCTGGCAGGATAGCCCAGTGGTTAAAGTCCTCACCTTACATCCACTGGGATCCATAGCACTGGGTGCTTGTTCCTATCACAGCTGCTCCACTTCCCTGCCAGCTCCCTGCTTGTGGCCTAGGAAAGCAGTCGAGGATGGCCCAAGGCCTTGGGACCCGGCACCAATGTGGGAGACCAAGAAGCTCCTGATTCCTGGCTTCGGAATAGTTCAGCTCCAGCCGTTGCAGCCACTTGGTGAGTGAACCAGTGGATGGATCTTTCTCTCTACATCTCCTTCTCTCTGTATATCTGCCTTTCCAATTAAAAAGAAAGTGGAGAAAACTGGGACTTGGACTGGCACACACATGGGATACTGGCTCTGCACACAGCAGCCTTTCCCACTACACCACAGCCTCAATCCCAGGATGGCAGACTTCTACTGCAGAGGCCTGGCTTCTGCACTTACCAGCCCATGCAGCCCTAGATGAGTCATTGACCCCACCTGGCACTTCTAATCCCCCCACACCCCTCCAGGGAACAGAAGCAAGAGGCCCTGCTTGGGGACCTTGCAGCGATGAGGATTTTGTGAGAATCAGGTGACCGCCATGCTCCGTGCAGCCCAAGCCCACCATGCGGCAACGAGGAGCACCTTGTCCTCAGCTGGGGCCAGCATGGAGCTGCCCACTATCCCTCCGCAGCTTGTCCCCCAAGTGCCCTGCCTGGAGGAAGAGACTTCCAGTGGTTACTAATAGCAAGCAGGACCATAGGACCACGATCCTAAGCATCACACGTGGCAGCAAGAAACCACGGAGGGACATGGTCTGGTTTGACAACGCTGCAAGGGATGTGGAAGACTCACCAGACCACAGAGCGCAGGAACGCGACTTACTATCCTTGATGCGCTCAGGGCTGCACTGTGGGGGCTGTGGGAGAGGCCAGAGGCCACGCAGGGCCCAGGGATCCTCCCACCCAAATACCCTGGGGATGGAGGAGAGGCCCACCCTACAGCTCAGCTTTGCCACCCCCAAACCCCTTGTGGCCATCCTAACGCCTCCAACTGGTCACAATCACAGACACCCTGGGCGACAAGGATGCTGGCCACCCATCTAGTTGCCGCCTACGACCAGTAATGCTGGAATTGGGGCTTAGCTCCTCCTCCTAGGTCATGGCTGTCCGCTCAGCTGGTCCACTCAGCTCCCGCCATGCATTGCATCCTCCATGACCCCGGCTGAGGCCGGACCCTAGCACAGCTCTGGCCGCTGGACTGATGCAGAGGGCGGAGCAATGGAGAGCTGCAGGGAGCCTGTCAGGCCAGGTGGTATTGTCCAGGCCTCGGGGAGCACTTATCTGGGACGCCCACACAGGGAAATGAGATAGCTGGGCAGCACTTTTCCCACTAATACTCTTATCTTGACTGGAAAAAGGAGGCTGTGTTTGCATGTAAAGATGTGTGTGTGTGTGTGTGTGTGATTTTGCACACTCCTGTGTGCCTCTTTCAGGATGTTTTTCAGCCTGTGACTTCTGACCATGTGAACTTAGGCCTGTGTCATTACATGACTTGAAAGTGACGCATCAGTCTGTGAGGTGTGTGTGTGTGTGTGACATGTTGTAGGCAAAGCAGACAGCAAAAAGGGCGAGCATGCGACAGGAAATGGAGATCCAGCCAAGTGGATGGAAAAGCCTTTGAAGATGGAAAACAGAAGTGGGTACAGGATGGTCACTGCAGAATTATTTGTAGTAGCAAAACTTATGAACAACCGAAGCAACCACAGATAAGGCCATGGTACCGTACATTACAGAAAGGCATATGGCACCCTGCAGAATCTGCCAACCAGAATGAATAACACCAAAACGTCTATACCAAAATGGCAGAAGATGTCTCCAAATAGATCAGGTTGAAGACTGTGGCCGGGAGTATTTAGGTGATGCCACACCTAAAGGAGGATGAGGAAAGGAGGACGATACGGAGACAGTCGGGGTGGGGGAGTCAATCGAGAATGTCTCGGGTGTGTCATCCAAGGACAATGGCTATGTGACCCTCAAACATCAACCCTTTCCAAAGTGTGTGTGTGTGTGTGTGTGTGTGTGTGTGTGCACACACGCCCGGTGGACTTGCAGTGCTGGTTAGAGTACAGTGCCAGAACATTCCAGTATGTCCTACACTTGGAAACAATCTTTTTCTATTAGGGTAAAATGTACATAGCATGAAATTGACCATGTTAAACACCCTAAACAAAAGCCTGGTGAACAATTTTCAGTAATGTTTAGGTACATTGGCACCATTGCACAACCAGCACCACCGTCATTTCCCTGACTTCTCCATTGTCCCAAACTGAAACCCTGCCCCCACAGAGCAGTAACTCCCGGCTCTGCGCTTCCCTGCGCCCTGGGAGCCACATGAGACTCTCTGTCTCTGTGATTCCACCACTCCAGTCCCTCCTGTTAGTGGGATCACAACCCTCCAGAGCCCCCTTTCTTCTTTGAAGAACGAGCTTTCAATCTTGCCTCAGAATCAACTGAGAATATTTTTATAATCCCAGGATACAGATGATTATATTCAAACCTCTGGTTTAAAACTGAATTGTTAAAAATACATAATGCATAAACAATATTACAACACACATGGGAGATTAAAAAAAAAACATGATGTGGGGCTGGCATTGTTTCCCAGTCAGTTAAGATACCACATGGAGTGCTGGCATTCGTGTCGCGGTGCCAAGCCCCTTTGCTTCTGGCTCCAGCTTCCTGCTAATGTGCACCAGGTGGGGAGCAGTAACAGCTGCAAGAGTTGGGTCCCCACCCACATCCACCCATGGTGCCCAGCATCCCACATGGGCACTGGTTATTTTTTCTCTTTGTTTTAAAAATGTTATTTTGTAAATTAATTTTCATTTTAAAGGATGCTTACATAGTTAAGAAGGATGTATCCCTATGTGGACCACTGATTAGGGTGGGAAGGACTGAGGTATGGGGGAAAGTGGATGAGACAATTAATTCCATTTTTTCTTCCCATGTCTGAGGGTAGGGGATAGAGAAGGGGAGAGAGCTGTTCCCCAACCACATTGGTTTCCAGGGATGTCGGATGGCCACTCAGTGTCATCATCCCAGGGTCCCCGATGTGGAGCATGTTCCAAGGGTACTGCTTAAGTGGTGTCAGTAGTTCTGAGATGCTATTGATTTGGTTACTCCAAGGTTGAGGAAATCCTTCCAAGGTCCATAGAGTCCACGCTAGAGTCTCCATTCACCCAAATACTTGCAGTCAAAGCTGGACCAGGATTGTTGTCCAATTTGTTCTGCCCTCCATCCACCAATAATCCTCCAAGTCATCTATTCAGTGAGCTGTCATGGGCACCAGTTCTAGTCCCAGCTGCTCCACTTCTAATCCAGCTTCCTGCTCAAAGCAGTAGACGATAGTCCAAGTCTTTGGGGCCTGTAAGCACACAGAGGACCTAGAAGAGGCTCCTGACTCCCGGCTTTGGACCAGCCCAACTCTGGCCATTATAGCCATTTGAGGAGTGAACCAGCAGATGGAAGATCTCTCTCTTTCTGTAACTCTTTCAAGTGAAATAAATAGTTGGTTCCCTGCCACATGTGTGGGAGACCTGGGTTGGATTCCTGTCTCCTGGCCTTGGCCTCACCAAGGTGAGTGTTTGGGGAGTGAATCAGCAGCTTGAACCTGCAGCTAGAAGACCTCTGTATTTCTTTCCCCTGCCTCTCTTTCAAAATAAATAGATATTTTAAAATATAGTATGCACTAAATAATAAAATCCAATAATCTTCACTATTATTATAAAATAGTTTACACAGAGATAAATACAGAAAAAACAGACCTCAACATGACTGACCAGTTGAAATTTTAATAGATGTTGATACTTTGCCACAGTAGCTTCAGGTGGCTTTAAAGAAAACAAAACAATAAGTGTAAACAGCCTTACTAATCCCCATCCGTGCCTAACCCAGAGGTAACCACTAAGCTGGAAGTTGCGCTTATCACTAACAGGAACTTTGGGACTGTTCCTCCATGTGCACACATCCATAGTGCATGTGTTTGAGCTCTGCACACATGAAAATGCGTAGATGAAGAGCCGGCTACCCACGCACATGCAGAACTTACACATTCCAGTAGATGTCGCTAGAGTCCCAGGCAGTAAGCGAGACCAAGCGGGATTTTCCGCAAGAAACTGCAAACTACAGGCGCTTTAGTGGTCAGAGCTTAAAGCAACACCGGATGTGCATGCGTGCAGCGCAGCAGGTAAGACACCTGCAGGCCGTGTCAGAAGGCCTGAGTGCAATGCCTGCTTCTGGCTTCCGGCTCCTGACTCCAGCTTCCTGTTCATGCACACTTTGAGAGGCAACAGCGATGGCTCACATGCTTAGGCACCTGCCACCCACATCAGAAACTTGGATTGAGTTCCTAGCTCCTGACTCGGACCCCGTCCAGACCTGGCTGTTGTGGACATTCAGGGAAAGAAGTAGTGGCTGGAAGATCACTTTCTCATCTCTCTTCTTTCTCTGTCTCAGAGTCTCAAATAAAAAATGTTTTTTAATGTTCAAAAGCAACACTGGGAACAGTTATCCTTCAATTCTCCCACATTTTTTCCTTAGAGAGAGAAAAGCATTGAGCAAAGAAACCTGCACCCCAGATCCAACTGGAGTTAACCGGCTGTGTGGGCTTGGGCAGGCCCATGAGCTCTGGCCTCGGGGCACTCCTCTGAGGAGAGGAGCCAGCTCATCCTTGCACCTGACACCAACTTGCTCCCTGGGCAGAGGCAGATGAGATCTGTAATGGCAAGCAATGGAACAGAAGAAGGGCAGAAGTGGCCGCACTGCAATAAGGAGATCATCTTTGAAGGCCCCTCAGGTCTCCACACTCCATCCCTGAGATCACAGCCCAGGCCAAGAGCAGCATTCCGCCATCTCGGGGGCACACAGGGGTCACTGCTGGAGTGGAGCTGTGCTATGTGAAGGTACAGGAAAGCTTAGCATGAGGGACCTTAAGGCTCCACAGAGCTGTGCTCAACAGCTGATCGAGCTCAAGGCAGGGCCACAGCTGGGGACCCGGACATGGCCTCCTCCCCCACTTCCTCAGTGGCTACCACGTACCAGTAGATACAGCTGAGGTGATGAAGAAAGGAAAAATGCCAGCCGGATGGGGTTCCAAGGCTGGGGACTGTCCAGGAGCAGGATGTGGGCTGATCGGCCTGGAAAGGCCCGGGGCCTTGCAGCCCTGGCCCCTTCCCCCGCTTCTGGAAGGCCCGGAGCAGTGTGGCCACTGGTCTGTGCTTGCCGGCCACCCCCTCCCAGCAGCCCCTCCCTGACCTGCCCTCTCTCTGGCCTGAAGAGGCCGTGGGAGTTTGGCTACCATTATCCGGCCCTTATCACCGCCAACGTCCAGGCTGACACTGAGCCCCCTTAGTTCAATGGCTTGGGGCCGGCCTGAGGTCATGCCTGTCTCCAGAGAGCCAGTGCTATCTCAGTGACCCGTGGAAACCTTGGCATGAGCTCCTGCCTCCTGACGACAGAGAGGACGCGGCCCTATCGCGGCCCCGCCCCCAGCGTCTGGCGTGAGCCCCGCCAAGGCTCCACCATTACTCACCGAAATAGCAACGCTGATAACCGCAGCACACAGAACCACATTGATGAATTTCCAGGCGGAAAAGCCCCCTCCTGCAGCTCTCCCCTCCAAGCGTACCCACTGGAAGGACAGCCCAGCCACGGGAGCCAGAGCCATTCCCAGACGCAGCCCCCAAATGTCACCTCCCCTGCTCTCAGGGAAGTCAGGCTACAGCCAGCGTGCTTCTGCTCCCTTAAGAAAATACCGTGGGGGTCGCACCGTGGCAGAGCTGGGTAAGCCATCACCTGCAATACCGGCTCCCACCTGGGTCCCAGCTTGAGTTGTGGGTGCTCTGCTTCTGATCCAGCTCCCTGAGGATGGAGGCCCAAGTGCTTTGGCCCCTGCACGCACAAGGGAGACCGACCCACCGAGAAGATGCTCCTGGCTCCTGGATTCTACCTGGCCCAGCCCTGGCCATTTTGGCCATTTGAGGAATGAACCAATGGATGGAAGACCTCTCTCTATGTCTCTCCACCTAACTCTGCCATTTGAATAAATAAAATAAATACTTTCAAATGAAAACATGTTTTGTTTTAAATGGTGTATGCTCGTTTTAACTCACTTATTCATCTCCTGTCTCGGATGTCTTTTTGCATCTCGACCCTTCCGTCTGGGACTGCCTTACGTCTAACGGCACTGCATCCTGCAGGACTCCCTTCTGCGAGTCTAACATCAGAACTTTTATATGAGGATGTCTCATTCATACTAATCTTACTTGAAAGGCCAACAGACTGGAACAGATCTCCCACCCACTGGTTCACTTCCCAAATGCCTGCAACAGTTGGACCTGAGTCAGAGCCAAAATCAGAAGCTTCTTCTGGGTCTTCCACGTGGGTAGCAGGGGCCCGAGGACTGGGGCTACCCTCCTCTGCATTCCCGAATGCATTCGCAGGGAAAAAGATCCGAAGTGGAGCAGCAGGGATTCGAGCCAACTGCACATGGGATGCCAGCACTGCGATGCTGTGGCGCCAGCTCCCTGACCGATCTAATAGTCGAAGTACTAACAGAGCTGACGCTTTCGTCTGTTCTTCCTGCTGGCCCTCCTCACAGCACCTTGTTTTCTTTTGGTGCCATGCTACTTTCCATTGTATCATTCTCATTCTCCTTAAAACATCACGTGTAGCAACAATTCAGGTTCAAGAGGAAACTGTCTCCAAAGAGGGCTTTGCTTGCCTCCCTCAGGGATCATGGATCATCTCCAGCTACCTTAAGCCCCATTTAGAGTTGCATGCTCCTTCTATCACGCAGGCAATATAAACCACAGTTGCTAATGTGCTGGAAAATGTACACATCTGGTCTACCTCTAGTCTACAGCTTGTGACACCAGCTTAATGTAGCAGAAAATTTCTATTAGACATCCTGACTTAAATGGGCTTAGACTTCTATTTCTGTCTCCCATCACCCCTGATGCTACAGGGGAAAGTCTAAATTAGCCAAGGATCAATAAATGCTCTCAGAGCAAAGCAGTTTTCCACATCCACTTTTATCTCAGGTGCTTGCTTTGTCCCCATACTGGTTTAATAATTTTATACTTTCTGCCCATACTTTAATGCCTTTAAGATATATATATCTATAAATACATATATATCTATCTGTAGATAGATATACATATACTCAGAGAGAGAGAGAGAATCTTCCATATACTGGCTCACACACATATCGCAAATAACCTTGTCCTGGCAGAAGCAGGCGCCTACAGCTCCAGCTGGATCTTGCCTGTGACTGCAGGGGCCCATGTGCTTGGGTCATCTCCTGCTGTTTTTTTCTGGGTGTATTAGCAGGGAGCTGGATCGGAAGTGGAGCAGCCGGGACTTGAACTAGCACTCTGACACGGGATGCAGGTGTTGACTTAACCAGCTCCTTATAGGCTTTTTTTTTTTTTTTCCAGCAAAACATGTTGTTTTAGATGAGAGAATTTGGTTCAAAGAACCTATTCTGCCACGAGTTTATTTAACATGTATTCATGTTTGGTGATTTCCCTCAATCAAAGAAAACTGTCTTAGAGGAAGAGATTAAGACAGATAGCTGATGGGATTTTGAAAAGCCAATTCTTGGGCCCCTTGCAAGCACCAGGATCCCATCTGGGCACTGGCTCCTGTCCTGGATGCTCCACTTTACCCAGCTCCCTGTTTGTGGCCTGGGAAAGCAGTGAAAGGTGACCCAAAGCCTTGGGACCCTGCACCCATGTAGGAGACCCGGAAGAAGCTCCTGGCTCCTGGCTTCGGATTGGCTCAGCTCTGGCTGCTGAGGCCACTTGAGGAGTAAACCAGTAGTTGGAAGATCTTCCTCTCTGTCTCTCTTTCTTTCTGTAAATCTGCCTTTCCAATGAAAAAAAAAATCTTTTTAAAAAAAGAAAAGCTGATTGTGTTGTCATCATGGGCAAAGTTTAAAAACAAACAAACAGAAAGCTCGTTGTCTTACTCTTTGATTTTTCTGGCTAAAATAATGCCCATCATTCTTCACATTACTTGCTGTCTGTCTGGATTTTGAATAACCATGCAATTCCAAACTCAGAGCCTTAAAACAACATCTGGTCGGTAGCTCCTAGCTTCTTTGGGTCAGGAATGCAGGAATGCCTTAGCTGGGGTCTCCTTTCAGGTTCTCCCACAAGTCGGCCTTCAACTTGTTAGCCAGGGCTGGGCCTCATCCGAAGTCCCAGCTCTGGAAGGAGCCTGCTCCAGGCTCACCCACATGGCAGGATTCCACTCTTCGAGTGCTGCTGGACTGAAGGTCTCCATCCACACCTGGCTGTTGGTCTGCAGATGCCCTCACAGCCTGGCCTTGGGAGCCTCCCAAACTTGCTTTATCAAAGTCAACAAGAGCCTGCTTTCCGGTAGCTGTCACGTCTCAGGTCTCATCGCAGAGGTAAGCTACTCACGGGCGTGAACCCAGCAGGCAGGGTTGCCTCCGGACCATGTGCTGTACATCCTGCAGGTATAAACCCCAAGGGCTCAGCAGTGCTTAGCCTGCCCTCTAGAGGGCGCTGTGCTCCAAAGTCAGCCAAGACATGTACGAATCCAGGCTCCATCACAGAAGAGTTGAGTGACCTTGCAGGACTGCCTGAACTTCTAGGACCCTAGTTTCCTAATCTGCAAAACAAGAAAATAAATAATCTCAAAGGGTTTATGTAGGCTAATATTCAGACAGAATGCCCCAATACAGGCTCAGCTGTTCTTAAACTACTTAGACGCGTTCAACCCAGTTGGTAAAATCCTTATTTCCCCGGAAAGCTTGTGGATGTCCCCAGGGCCACCCTCATATTCCTGACCTCTCCCTGCCAACTTTCTGGAACCCCACTCTATAGAAACTACCGGAAAAACATGCAGCACAACAACTGACTTCTGAGACAGCCTCAACGCCAGGTGGGCCATTCCATCCTGCATTTACACTGTCCTGATACTCCTGCTTGTTCCTTGTTGGGTGTAAATGATTTTTAAAAACCTCTCAGACAGCACTCAGTCAACAGAAACCCACCGCCCTGCTCGAATTCTGAGACATGTTGGAGAAAGGAGTTAAGCCACAGGGAGAAGCCGGCTGTGACTTCCTTGCCAGGTGGGTTAGTGGATTCTCAGAACTAGGAAGCCTGGTTAGGGCAGGTGCCAAAGGTCCTCAGGGAATACCAGTCTCCCAGGCCCAGGAGAGTGGGGCTATTTCACCCAGATACCACATCACCCAACTTACACAGCAGAGGAAATTTCACTTGCGCATTCAGACACCAGAGCCTGGGCCTCAGGTGTGACTCCATAGTGGGCACTGAGTTCAAATCCAGGCTCCACCAGTAACTTAACGTATGGCTTTTCACTTCCCTAGGAACTATCCCACGCTGTTACTAAGTGAACTGATGTCAGACTGGCCGGCGTGACTCCCCAAACCTACCAGCCCCCCAGGGGATGGACCAATGTTGAGCCCCATTTCTGCATCCTTGCTGTCCCTTGGGGTTTGGTGAGATCCAATGAAGTCACACACATGGCGAACTCAGAGTCTGCACATAAGCATGCAATCAGTGAAGCCATAATGAGTGAACAAATCAACCACACAGTCCTTGGAACTTCCTAAGTGTCCAGTCATTATCCTTAATCCTGCCTCAACTTACTCATCTCTACGATGGGAATAATTATACTCACTTCAAAATGCAGAGCATGCTTAATGAAATGATAACTGCAAGGCAAGTTAGTTCGTTCATCTAAATGTCTCATTTTACAGACCTCTTTTTATCCCTTCCCCTAAGGGATGCAAGGGCAAAGGTGATGAGGGCAGTTAGAAAAACAGAGTTGAGACTGGTGCTATGGCACAGCAGGCTAAGCTTCCACATGCAGCACTGGCATCCCATATGAACACTGTAGTTCTGGCTGCTCCACTTCTGATCCAGCTCTCTGCTTGTGACCCTAGAAAAGCAGCAGAGGATGACCCAAGTCCTTGGGCCTCTGTACCCATGTGGGAAACCTGGAAGAAACTCCTGGCTCCTGAATTTGGATGGGTTCAGCTCTGGTCATTGTGGTTATTTGGGAAGTGAATCTGTGGATGAAAGATCTTTCTCCCTGCCTGTCTCTCCTTTCTTTAACTGCATCTCAAATAAAAATAAATCTTTTTTTTTTTTTTAAATAGAAAAGAAAATCAGAGCGCCTATTAAGGAAAGGGCTTGGGAAATGGGCTTAGAACAGGGACAGGGGGCAGTTCCACCCCTTTCAGACAAGCCACCTCTGGGGAGTCCAGCCAGCTGTCACTCTGACCCCTCCCTTTTTTAGTTGGGGAGAGATCTTTCTTAAAACATGCTTTCTCCATGTCTTCTGGAAGAGGCCCAAATCTGTGAGCTCAGAGACATGAGACAGGCTGTGGAAAGCACCTGCTTCAAACTCTTCATCCAACAAAAACACGGGGCAGAGGAGGAGTGACCAGCCCTGAGTCACAGGGCAGCCATGTCCTCTGTGGGCAGGAGCCAGCTGGCACTCACACCCCGCCCAAGGCCAGCTGTGCCTGCACCTGACTCCACAGAAGAGACCACGTGGAGAAGAGGATGCCCAAAAAAGGAAGGGGCAGGTCCCTGGCAGCAGCCTGGATTCCCTACTTGGCTGTCACATCTGAAACTCTTTGTTTCTATTCCAACTACAAGCATGGACGAGGGCTTCTTTGGCCTTTGGAGTGTCTGGCAAATGCGGCTCAGCCCATTTCCCACTGCCACGCCAGTCAGCGGCTCTCCCAGACAGCCAGTGCACCATTGGATGCCTGGTCTGACACATGCAACATTGATAGGGACCACAGTTCAGGGTTTGGTTCCTACTTGGCCATTGGTTAAACCACTAGTCTGACATCCACCATGCATGCCCAACCCCGTGCTGGACTCTGGGACACAGTCTCTGTCAGCAAGGCTGGAGAATTAGCTCACCTGGAAGGGAAGCTAATGAAGGTAACGGAGCCAGTACAAGGTTTTCAGGACCGTCTTACTGACCCTCTCTGGCCAGGACACCCAAGCTGAGTCCTAAAGCTGAACAGGAGCTGCCCAGGCTAATGAGAACAGGAGGATTCACAAGAGACAACCAGGAAAGAAGGCTCAGGAAGGGGGTGGGAGTAAAGGTGAGCCAGTGCCGTGATCCTAAAAGGGCACAGGCACGGAGGCTAGCAGGTGCTCAGGATGGTGCACGGAAGCTAAGAAGCCACCAGCTGAACAATCCCATCCAAGCTTTGTGCCAGGTTAGACCATCCTGACCAGGGCAGGCATTGGGTGCAGCAGCTAAGGTGCCACTAGAGACAGCTGTGTCCCTAACCAGAGGGCCCCCATTCGAATCCGGGCTCCACTTCCAGCTCCAACCACCTGCTCAGGCACACAGGTGACGGCTTGCCGCCCTCGTGCGAGATCCAGACTAAGTTCCAGGCTATGGGCTTTGGCCTGGCCTGGTTCAGCCCTTGCTGATCTGTGTACTTGGGAAGTGAACCAGCAGTTGGCTCACATATTGGTCTGCCTCTGTCATACTGCCTTTCAAATACAAATAAACTATCTAAAACAAACAAAACAAAACAAAAATCTCTCGACTTTTTAGGGTTTCTTTTAGGGTCTTTTTCCCCTTTGTTTAAGCATCTGACAATGTGCCCTTGGCCGAAACACTTAAGTGACTGTTCAAGCCCCTAACACCCCATCTTTCCTCCTCTGACCTGAGTTGCTGCCATCTCCTGCCAGGGGTCAGGCTGCCCCCACAGCCATCCTCTCCTCTTGGCTCTGTGTCTGCAGCCAAATCCAGGAGCCACGTGTCTCTGAGGAGCCCCTAAGGCTGGGGGCAATGGACATGCAGGTGATCTTGCCAGGAGACCCTGGGGAAACCCAGGGTGCTGTTGGGGAGCTGCAAACAGGAAGATGGAGGTGATAAGGCAAAATCCCCAAGGGGACCAGAATGTGGGATTCAAAACAGCAAAGCCTGGCAAAATCCTGACCTGAAAATGAGAAGTTCTGGGGGCCCGGCTGATAGCATAGTGGTTAAAGTCCTCACCTTGAATGCGCTGAGATCCTATATGAGCGCCAATTCTAATCCTGGTAGCTCCATTTCCCATCCAATTCTCTGCTTGTGACCTGGGAAAGCAGTTGAGGACAGCCCAAAACCTTGGGACCCTGCACCCATGTGGGAGGCCCGGAAGAAGCTCCTGGCTCCTGGCTTCAGATGGGCTCAGCTCCAGCCATTGTGGTCACTTGGAGAGTGAACCATCAGACAGAAGATCTTCCTCTCTGCCTCTCTTTCTCTCTGTATATCGGCCTTTCCAATAAAAATAAATACATTTTTAAAAGAGAGAGAAGTTCTAGGTCACAGGCATCAGAGCTGAGAGACACCCCTCAGCACAGGGACAGGGAGGGAGCTGGGGCTGTTGCTGCTGCCACAAGGCACTGCTGGGGTCGGCCCCATCTGGATCACGGACCTGTCACCCTTATGTTTTGCACAAACATACTGTGGGAAGTTCATCCCTAGCCTCCTACTGAAAACTGTGACAATGTCCCTCAGCTAGTCCCCAGGGCCTCTTCCCAGGCAGCAAGAGTACAAATGGTGGTCTCCATTGTAAAACCTGCCCCGGTGCTCCCCCATCCCCATTTCTGTCCAACACCCCACCACGTGTGTGTACACACACACGGCAATCGAGTCAGAACCCTAGAGACTGCTTACAGTGCATAACCTGCATTTCATTCTACTCTTTCAAGGTCAGACCTCCAAGAACCCACCCAAACCTTGGACATGGCCTCAGCAACACTTGGACCTGAACTTTTGAGGCCCTGAGAAGTCAGAATAAAATCTAGAACAATTTGAGCTTGTAATGGACATGGTCCCTTGACCTGGCAGGCTCCTCACCCATGAAGGGGGTGGGGCAGGTCCTCTAAATTATGGGTGTTGGGCCAAAGGTCCCTCCTGTCCAGGGTTAAGGAGGAATGCCCTTCCCTTAATTTGAACCCAGAAGATCTCTCTCACTCTGTCTCTCCCTCTCTCTACTTCTGTGTGTTTACTATACCCTTTCAACAAAACTAATCACTTTTAAAAAACAGAAGAGTCCAACAGCACCCTGGGCTTCCCCAGGGTCTCCTGCATGTTAAAGATAATTAGCTCTTAGGGCCTGGCTTTGTGGTATAAGTGGGTAAAACTCACCTGTGATGCCAGCATCTATTATGGGTACCATTTAGCATCCCAGGTGCTCCACTTCTGATCTCGCTTCCTGCTAATGCACCTGGGAAAGCAGCAAAAGACGGCCCAAGTGCTTGGGCCCTTGTCACCCACATGGGAGAGCTGAATGGAATTCCATGCTCCTGGCTTCAGCCTGCTTCAGCCCCAGATGTTGTGGCCATCTGGGGGAGTGAACCAGATCTCTCTCTCTCTCCCTCTCTCTCCTTTGCTCTCTAACTTTGGCTTTAAATAAATAATTAAATCTTTTTTCAAAAATGGGCTTCTTCAATCAGGCCTAGACCCAGATTTTGTGAGCACTGCAAGGTGAACCAGCAGCTGGAAGATCTTTCTCTTTCTCTCCCATTTCTGCTTTTGAAATCAATGAATAACAATTTGCACAACAGTAGTTATCAGAGTACCAGCATAATAGCGGGTCTCAATTTTCCCTGGCACCATTTCATAGAGAAGAATCCATACATTGTTGTGCACAATTTTGAAATTCCCCGAAAATCTTCAAGTCTGAAGTTGGTGCTAAGGCATAGAGGTGGTTTATTCAGATTAGCCTAGGTCTCCCAGCCACCTCCCCCAGGGAGGACAAAAAGAAGGAGAGAGCGTGAGCCACAGCTCCACTCCCCAACCCCCGTTGAATAGCCCAGTCTTTCTTATACCTTTCAGGCTATTAATTATACAGTCATGATTTAGCAGGTGGGTTTGAAACAAGCAACTTTCAAAAAGTACAAGTCGATGAGCTATAGGGCGGTGAATCTTATCAAACACCAGGTACCTCCTTCCTGAGGAGTGGTCTGCCTATGTTACCTGTCAGGTGTCCCGCCGGGTGTCACTTAGACTACCAGGCCTGGAGCTCACACAGCCCCCAGCCAAGCCATTAAGGCAGAATTACAAAAGGCAGAAAACATGTAGGTTCTTCAACATCATCTTTGTAATTCAGACAATGAACAGGACACGTGCACACATCCAGCATGGTATTTGGATAGGTGCAGGAGAGCCAGGGGACAGGCCTTCCAAACGCAGGGAATGGCGCTGCTTGTAATGGGGAGACAGGAAAGTGTGGAGATACTTCAGGACACTGGGAGCCCACCTGCCTGGGTAGATAACAGCTGGAGTCATGCCTGGAAGGGTAGGTTCCCAGGAGAGCACCCCCTAGGTCACCCAGAGCTGGAGGAGCCTGGTGTTCAGAAGCTGTGGGGCAGGTAGAGGTCAGGTGGAGGCTGGGGGGTGGGGGGTGGAGGCACAGGTACAAGTGCAGTAGGTGCAGGGGTGGGTGTGGGTGTGGGAGGGTGCGGGTGATCCAGGCACCTTCACGTGCCCTTCAAATGTGTTGTAGGACATACAGGAGGAGCAAAGATAGACAAACCCCATCCTCAAACGCCACTCGTGCAGGCACAGGAAGAGGGAAACGCACATCCTGGCGCTCAGCCCAGGAACACAGCTCCTGGCTCCGCGGATCGGCCGCTTAGCGGCGCCGCAGATACAAAAGGGGGCGCTGCGGACTGCGCAGCCGCTGGAAGGAAAGGCGGCCTGAGACGGGGGCCTGCACACCCGCTTCGGCGCGGATTTGGGCTCCCCGACTCCCTGGCCAGAATTCGGACCCTGTGCAGACCGGGAGGAGGCCGGGGCTAACCTGTCCTGGCTGGAAAGAACAGGACAGACGGGGGCTGTCAGTGCTATAATTGAAGAAGCTGTGCTTCCTTGAATGCGGTGGCACCTGCTCAGATTTCTTTGACTCCAAAGTCCAATGAGCTCAGCCGCTTCTCTTGTTTGTTTTGTGAACAGTGAGCATTTGTGTGATAAGTAAAAATGGAATGAGCGGGACTCCACAGAGAACTGATGGGGCTGAACTGCCGCCAGGCAGATTGGGGTGGAACAACAACAACAACAAAACGAGACCTGACCATTGGCGCCATTCCAAGCCGTGCTAGGCACGACCACCCCGAGTCTCCTTCTGCCAAGGAGAATTCTGGCTCCTTCTCCTGACCTCTGAGAACCTTGCTTAGTTAGACTGTAAAATGGTGTTGGCCAATCCCCCACCCAACACACAGGGAGAACTAGAGTAGGCAAGGAAATATTTGATACATCAAAAAAAGTGTGAAAGTCATCATTATTGGTAAAAGACCTCAGCCAGCTCCCACAGAGCTACAAAACCTACTGAGGTAGCCCAGCAAAGGCTGTGTTTGTTTATTTGAAAGGTGGGGTTACACAAAGAGAGGGAGAGACAGATCTTCCATCTGCAGGCTCACTCCCCAAATGGCCACAATAACGGGTCACTGGGCCAGGCAGGAGCCTGGAGCTTCTTCCAGATCCCCCATGTGAATGGCAGGGGTCCAAACATGTGGGTCATCTTCTGCTGCTTTTCCCATCCCATTAACAGGGAACGAGCTCAGAGATGGAGCAGCTGGGAAGCAAACAAGACTTTATGAGATGCCAGGGTTACGTTTCCCTGCTATGCTGGGCCAGTCTGAAGCCAGGAGCCAGGGGTTTCTTCCAGGTCACTCACATGGAGGATTGTAGGAGCCCAGGAGGAAGCTAGATTGGAAACAAGGAAGCAAGACTTGAATCAGCAGTTTGATATGGGGTGTGTGGCAACAGGCAGTTTACCACATTGCACTGCAACACCGGCTCCACCAAACCACACTCTTGTTGCTTCTGTTTTACTCATAATCCAACTCATAATAGGTTAATTATTAAGTATTTTCACCTTGCAGCCAAATGTATAAATCTATAGTTTGAGGGATAGTCAACCTGTGGTCATGTGGGTACTATGATCAGAAAGTGTGTCAGGGCTCCCAAATTCAACCACCTCTGCCACAGATCGTGTTTCAGAGGTTATGACATTGTCAGACACCTGCTGAGCTCACCTCTCTCCCTTTCTCCTCCTGCCCTGCTTCCTGCCCCACCATGTGACTGCTTTGCTGAGTTTATGCCAGGACCTGTGGTTGCTCCACCACCAACACAATGAGAACAGTGAGGTCTTAGACATTAGGGGGACAACTGGACACAGACTATTGTCTCTAAGTACAAAAAGCCTTCATCTTCATAGCACTGACTAGCTTGCATGTCATCCACCAAGAAGAAGATGACCAGTCCAATTTCAAAAATGGGCAAAAAGCTTGGATACCCCACAAAAGATCCCTGAATGGACAGTAAGCACATGAGAGGATGCCCGGTGCCCTGCACCACTAAAGCCACAGTGAGCTGCTGCTGCATACCCAACAGCATCATTGCATGAAAAAGGCCGACAATGCCCACTGTCATTGGGAATGCAGGATCACCGCAAGTCTCATACACTACTGGTAGGAATGTGCAGACACTTCAAAATCAGCTCAGATGAATTTCTCCAAGGCAAGCATACATCTACATGTGATGCAGCAGTTCCTGTTTTAGAACCTAGAGGAAAATTAAAACGTGGCAGCTTTCTTCATAATAGCCAAGAAACAAAAGCCCAAGCTTCCACCAATAGGTGAATCAATAAATAAACCAAGATCTAACTAATCAATAGAACATTACTCACCAATAACAAAAAAGGTTCAGGCAAGTCCTGACTGCTCCACTTCTGATCCAGCTCCCTGCTAATGGTTTGGGAAAAACAGCAGATGATCCAAGTGTTTAAGCCCTAGGAAGAAGCTCCAGGTTCCTGGCTTTATCCTGGCCCAGCGCTGGTTGTTGCAGCCATTTGGGGAGTGAATCAGCACATTGAAAATCTCTCTCAGCTAGGAATGACCATGGAACCCCCAGACACTCATGGGTACTGGGGTTGGGTACAGGCTAGATTGTTCTAGGCTGCAGCACCCGCATACATACCCAAGCATATGGTATGAGGCATACTGGGCCACAAAATCTACTGTTAATACATATGTAGGACAGAGTCGGTAGCTTATGACCAATAAGGACCTAGCACACACTGGCATAGGCAAAATCAGGGTCTTGGAGTGGGTCTGGTGGGTGAACTAGGAAAACTCCCCTGATGGGCCATTGATCCCGCTGGTGAGCATGTGATTCAGGCCTGGCGTTGGTCAGACCAAGCAGAGTACATCCACCTGTCCATATGTGTATGGAGTGGTTTTTGAAGAGGGTGGACCAGGCAGGGCCAAGCCAACCTTAGCACTTGCACTGGCAAGTGCAGGAGCCAGGCTGGAATGTGGGGCATGCCGGGCTAGGCTATCACACATACTGGTTTGAATGAGTCAGGAATAAGAACGGACTGGGCAAGGCTTGGCTGTAGCACTTGCCAGCGAGAGTTGGGACTGAAGGCAGGTTGGGTCAGTCCAGGCTGCAGCATCCGATGGCAAAGATCAAGATGGGGATGAGCTATGCTAAACTGGATCAGAGCAACCACTGATATGCATAAGATCTGGATCTGGGAACAGGACTGGTTGGAGCTAAGGGGATGTCCCGGCTACATTGTAGTTCCCACTGGTCAATGCAACAGCTGGAATGTGGGTGGTGTTCTGTGCTGGACATGACTGCAGTGTCCCTCGGCATGGGTGTGGACATGATCTGGGGTATGCCAGACTAGGATAGACTCCAGCATCTACTGGTGCTCATGAGAGCCACAGCGGATATAGGATGGGCTGGGCTAGGTTTCTGCTCCCATTAGACCACATGAGAGCAGCATCAGGGCAAGGACCAGGATTGGCTAGACTGTAACACACAGCAGTAAGAACTCAGTTGGGTATGGGCCAGTTGGGTAAGGCTACTGTTCCTGCCAGGACAGGGGTGGACTAAACTATCCCAGGCCAAGGACCCCCCCCATTGTACATGAATCTGCCACTGAGAGGAGACCCAACAGAGAAGCCTGGGGAACTCCTTTGTTGGGGCACAGTCCCCACAGGTGAGCGCAAGAACCAAAGCAAGGAGCAGCTCAGAACAGACCAGGTTACAGTACCTGCCAGCATACATGTGGTTCAGGTAGGGGAATGGGCCAGGCTGGGTCTGGCGGAATCACCAGCCAGTTCATATTAGGGCTGGGATTGGGGGCTAGTTGTGCCAGGTTGAGCAGCAGCTCAAGCCAACACAAGATAGAATAGAGGCAAACCAGGCTGGGCCAGGCTGTACCACCTGCCAGTAAATGCCAAGGTGAGACAGGCCACGCTAGACTGGACTGCTGCATCCACCAACACATGCAAGATTGGGGTGGGGGAGTGTGACTGGTAGGGGAGTAATGGGGACCCAACTGTTGGGCCACTGCTCGTGCTGGTAAGCATGAAAGCTGGAATTGGGGGCAGACCAGGCTGGGCAGGGCTACAACACCTGTTGGCCTACATGTGAACTGTGTTAGGGAAAGAGCTAGGCTGGGGTATCTGATTGTATCCACTGGTACAGGCATGAGCCAGAACACGGGCAGGCAGATTGGGCTTTGCATCATCATCAGCTAACAAGTGCTGGGACTGGGGACAAGTCCTGTCAGGCTAGACTGCAGAACCACTTGGAGAGTGCAATATCTGGGGCAAGGAGTTGGTCCATGGGGAGGTTATGGGCTCCTCTCTGATGGGCTGCAACTGCACTGGTAAACACAAGAACCAGGACTGGGGTCAAGCCTGGCTGGATAGGGAGTGGCATCCTCTGGCATGAGTATGTACTGGAGGGTGGAGTCAGTTGGGTTGAGTTAGGCTTCAATGCCCGATGATATATGCAAGATCTCAACGGGATGTGGGGCAGACTGGACCAATCCACTGCACATGGTGGCAGACACAGAAACCAGAGCTGGGGGGCCAGCCCAGTGAGGGTTTTTGAGGGTTGCTCTGATTGGGCTGCAGCTCCCCCTGTGGTGCATAGGGAACACGTGTGTGGTGGACAAGGCTTGAGTTGGGCTGCAGTACCCATTGGATTGCTGAGGATGAAGAGCAAACAAGCTGATCAATTACCCCAGTGAAGCTTGACAGCAAATATCTGGGCCAATGGAGACTAAGAGGTGGACTATGACAACCAATCAATCTTGGAAGGATTTTCTCATCCGTGGAGCAATGATATCAGCAGCATCTCAGAACTATTGAAAGCACATGAACAAAACCCTCAGAAAATGCTCCACGTGAGGACCCTGGGATGACATTAGGTGGCAACTTCCCATCCCCTGGGTAATACAGCAGTTGGGAGGCTGGGTGTGGTTTCTCCTTTTGTATCCCCTCTTTCCCATATACAAGAAGAGAAAGAAAATGTGTAAACAATGGTCTCACCCACTATCCCCTGGCCCCACCTGACCAACTGTGTAAACATCATCAAAAATAAATTAAAAAAAAAAAAACAGAAAAAAAGAAAATCTTTTTGTAACTCTTTCAAATAAATAAAATCTTACAAAAAAAGAAACCATAAAAAAGAATATAAAATGTATAATTTATTTGAAATTCTATTTCTATAAAATCCCATTTACATAAAACCCTGGAATTGCAAATGAATGTGCAATGAGTGCCAAATCAGTGGATGCCTGGGGAAGGAAGCAGGAGAAAGTGGCTCTAAAGAAGCAGACAATGTGGAGGGTGAACAGTGCGCTTGTTACTGTGGTTGTAGTGATGCTTCCACAGGGAATATGACTTGAAACTTATCCAAATGTGCACTTAAAATACATATCGATGGTGGCACATGGCCTTGGAACTTATACACAGGGAACAATGAAGAGTCCCTGTAAGGACAAATAGAATAGGTCACCTCTGAGATGAGAATCACTCCAGCAACACCCGCAGGACACTCTTCCCATTACTGAGGCCCTGGAGGCAGCATCCAGAGACCATCTCCACGCCATCTGACAACAAGGAACAGTCTGTGGCCTATACTCTGCCCAGCCCACACCTCACCGAGGGCGCATCTTTCTCAGTGTCCTTCCCCTCCCTCATTCCCTCCCCAACCCTACCAGTGGTCCACGAGGCTTGTAACCCCCATCCCCTCATCTCTGTAATTAAAGAGAGAGAGAGAGAGAGAGAGAGAGAGAGAGAGAGAGAGAGAGAGAGAGAGAGAGAGAGAAACAAGCTAAGCCTCATGGCAAGCAAGAGATCAGCCAAGCCAGAGGATGAGGCTTTCTGCAGATCTACTGGCCTGGCTTCATGCCAGATCAGTGTCATCATAGAAGGGCTAACTCCAGTCACTAGTTTAGAGACACAAACACCAGAGACCACCCTGAGAGGACATTCCAGACACTGCTTGGAGTGGGGTCTAGATGATATTAAGGAATTGTTATTTTTGAAAAATAACATTTAATTGAGAGAGACAGATTTTCTACCTGCTGGCTCACTCTCTGTATACCCACAGCAGCGAGGGCTGGGCCAGGCAGAAGCCAGGAGCCAGGAACTCCATCTGGGTTACCCCATGCATGACAGAGACCAAAGTCCTTGAGCCATTACTTGCTGCTTCCTGGGATGGACATCAGCAGGAAGCTGGGTCAGAAGCAAAGTGAGGACTCTGTCCCAGGCACTCTGATGTAGGATGGGGGCAGCCCAAGTGGCAGCTTAACCCACGATGCCACAGTGCCCTCCTCTCTCAACTATAGCTCAGCAGAAGATAACACATGAGCAGTGATGGGCAGAGCATTCAACACAAAACATAAGGGCTGAGTCAGTTTGTGCCTTTTCACTTCCTGCAATGTCATTCACTTCCTTGAGCTTAATTTCTTTTTAAAATTAATGGAATGGGGGGGAGCAGATATTTAGCCAAGTGATTAACATGCCCACATTCCCCTAGGCTTCACTTCTGGCTCTAATTCCTGGCCCTACGGTCCTCCCTGCTGATATGGGAGACAGAGGGAGATGGCTCAAGTGGTCGAATTCCTGACCCCTATCTGAGAGACTTGGTTTGGGTTCCCGGCTCCTGGGTTTGGCTTGACCCAGCCCTAGCTGCTTATAGGCATTTGGGAAGTGGCCATGAGAGGCAAACCCACTCTCTCCCTCCTAAATAAACAAGTGAATTTTTAAATGTTATATGAAGACACCAACTTAAAACTTTACTTAAAGGATCTAATGTGTAAAGCCCATAAGCACATCCTTAGGTTCAGGGAAGACCCTTCACAAATGCTGGTTTTCCATTCTAATGGCACTTTCCCCACTCTCATCTTCCTACTTAAAGATAACATCTCTTGGGCCTGGTACAATGGCTCTGTGAGTAAATCCTCACCTTGCAAGTGCCAGGATCCCATAGAGGTGCTAGTTTGTGTCCAGGCTAGTCTATCTCCCATCCAGCTGTCTGATTCTGGCCTGGGAAAACAGTCGAGAATGGCCTAAGTTCTTTGGACCCTGCACCCATGTGAGAGACCTGGAAGAAGCTCCTGGATCCTGGCTTTGGATCAGCTCAGCTCCAGCTGTTGTAGTCATTTGGGGAGTACATCAGCAGATGAAAGATCTTCCTCTGTCTCTCCTTCTCTCCATAAATCTGATCTGTCTTTCCAATAAAAAGAAATAAATATTTTAAAAACTAAAACTAAAACAAAAAAGGTAGAGCAGACGCTGAAGTGTAGGGAGTAAAGCCACCACTTGTGACATCTGCAGCCCATAAGGGCACCGGCTGGAGTCCCAGCCTCTATACTTCAATCCAGCTCTCTGTTAATGTGTCTGGAAAGCAGCAGAAAATGCTCCACAAATTCTTGGAGCCATGCACCCATTTGGGAGATCCAGAAGATGCTTTTGGCTCCTGGATTCAGCCTGGCCCAGACCTGGCAATTGCAGCCATTTGGGAATTGAATCAGGATGTTCTCCAACCTGGCTCCTGTCACTGTGCCTTTCAAATACACAAAATAGATACAAACAAAAAAAAAGGGGGGGGGGCACAGCATGATAGCCTAGCGATGAAAGTCCTCATCTTGCACATCTGGGATCTCATGTGGGTGTCGGTTCTAATCCCAGCCCCACTTTCCATCCAGCTCCCTGCTTGTGGCCTGGGAAAGCAGTTGAGGACAGCCCAAAACCTTGGGACCCTGTACTTGCCTGCGAGACCTGGAGAAAGCTCCTGGCTCCTGGTTTCAGATGGGCTGAGCGCCAGCTGTTGCAGGTGCTTGGGAAGTAAATCATCTGACGCAAGATCTTTCTCTCTGTCTTTCCTCTGTATACTGCCTTTCCAATAAAAAGAAATAAACCTTAAAAAAAAAAAAACAAAGTGGGATATTCTCACCTATAAAATGAACTTGAAAAACCTGGCATTGGTGTCATTGTGGGAATCAAACAGAAGTCTGTCCTTGGAGAGACTTTAAACTCAGAGGTCTGTGTGATGGCTCAGCTGGCTAATCATCTACCTTCAAGCACTGGCATCCTATGTGGGCTCCACTTCCCATCCAGCTCCTTGCCTATGGACAGCAGTGGAGGATGGCCCAAAGCCTGGGGACCCTGCACTCACATGGGAAACCTGGAAGAGGTTATTGGCTCCTGGCTTAAGATTGTTCAGCTCCTGCTGTTGCAGCCATTTAGGGGGTGAACCAGCAGATGGAAAATCTTTCTCTCTGTGTCTTTTTTCTTTCCACCCTCGCCTTTTCAATGAAAATAAATTTAAAAATATTTTTTTTTAAAGAGACTAACCCTCAACAGAACTAGGAAATACTATGGTCAGCATTTAAGGGTCTGTCTCGGCGTGGGGGAGGCTGAAGTCAGGGGTTCTGCCTTATTCTATCCTGTGCTGGTGTTACATGGTTGTGGGCAGAAAGCCACAAGAAGACTGCTGCTGACATCAGGCCCCTGTGCCAACTGTTGCTCAATAGGTGGTGGTGCTTTGCAAGCTCAAACTCCAAAGTAGAGAAAGGCATGTGATTCCAAGGTCAGGTGACACTGAGACCATGAACATAAGCCAGACCCAGAGAGCAAGCAAGAATACAGTGTCCTGCATGAGGACAGCTGTGGAAGGCAGCTGAGCACGGCTGCAGACATTGCTCGTGCCCTCTTGGCCTGGGCAGTCCAAGGCCCAGGGCCTGGCAGCTCCTGCCTCCCCAACCTGCACCCTATCTTCAAGTCCTGCTAGGTGGGAGCTGACCTGAGGATGTGGGGAACAAGCCATGCCATCAATAAGCTAGCGTAATGCTCCTTGCGGGGCATGCCTGGTCAGCTGCAACCCAAGCCCACAGGGAGGCAGAAAGGGAAAGCAAAAGAGGCGCCAGCACCGTAGGCTGAGCATGCCTGAAACGTGCTCGCCCAAAGCTTGCTTCTCTGGGCCTGGGCTCTCACTTAGGTTTCTAACACCCAAATATGTATATATATTGTTATCCAGAAGCACTTCTTAAAACATTACTATGATTTCCACTGACAAAGGTATTTTTAAGGACCAGCATGGTGGAGGAACAAACTAATCCTCTGCCTCCAAGCACAAAGATCCCACATGAGCGCCAGTTCATGTCCTGCCCTTCCCACCCAGCTCCCTGCTTGTGGCCCGGGAAAGCAGTAGAGGATGGCCCAAAGCTTTGGGACCCTGCACCCATGTGGAAGACCTGGAAGAGGCTCCAAGCTCCCGGCTTCAAATTGGCTTAGCTCCAGCTGTTGCGGCTGCTTGGGGAGTGAATCATCGGATGGGAAATCTTCCTCTCTGTCTCTCCTCCTCTCTGTATATCTGCCTTTCCAATAAAAATAAATGCACCTAAAAAAAAAAAAAAGAAGTTCCTGGCTCACAGTTTCAGTCTGGCCCAGCTCTGGCCATTACAGTCATTTGGGGAGTGAAGTAGCAGATGGAAGATCTCAGTTTCTCTCCTCCCCCTCTCTGTAACTCTGGCTTTCCCAGTACAATAAATAAACCTTTTTTTAAAAAGTATTTTTAAAAGACCAAAAAGCATGTAAATTATTTTTATCTTGATTTCTTTCATTCAGTGTTCCTAACACACAAATACATTAAGTATTTTTTCAAAAAGTAAAGCCTTCGCAGTTCCAACATCTGTATTTTAACTCATATTATCTCCCTTACTCCCACAAAGGCTGTTTTTCATGGTTTTTTTTATTTGTTTGTTTTTAGCTTTATTTAAAAGCAGAGTTACAGGGGAGAGGGAAAGAGAGAGAGAGAGAGAGAGAGAGAGAGAGAGAGAAATATCCTCCATCCATTGTTTTGCTCCACAAATGGTCGCAACAGAGAGAGCTGGACTGGTCTAGCAGCTTCTTCCACATTTGCTACACATGGGTGCAGGGGCCCAAGGACTTGAGCCATCTTCTGTCGGTTCCTCAGCATTAGCAAGCAGCTGGATTGGAAGTACAAGAGCCAGGACTTGAACTGGTGCCCATGTGAGATGCTGGTACCACAAGTGCTGGTTTAATACTCTACCACAATGCTGGCCGCAAGATTCTCTTACATAATTTCAGCCATACTGGCATACTGCATATACACAGTCTTTACAGGGTTCTGGGGAAGCATGTGTTATGAAAATAACCAGAGACAGATTGCAAAATGTTTTGCTCCCGGGTTGCGTGGCAATTAAGATACCACATCCTGCGTTGGAGTACCCGGCTACAGCTCCCAGCTGCAGCTTCCTACTAAGGCAGACCCTGGGAAGTGGTGGTGATGGCCATTGCTTAAGGAATTGGTTCCCTAGAACCCAAGTGGGAGGCTGGGTGGTGTTGCCAACTCCCACTTGCTGTAGGCATTTGGGGCAGTGATTCAGCAGATGCAAACACTCTGTCTCTCTCTGTATTTCCAGTACATAAATAAACTTTCCATGAATTTTTCCAGGTGAGTGTATATTTCTTGTTTTTGCTTTTATCATATATAAGCAGTATGCCAAATTTCCTAAAATCTCTAAAATCATCCATTCCACACAATGGAATAAACAAAATCCTTGCAAAAATGTCAAGAATTCTAATGACTTTGGTGTAAATAAACCTGATTTTTTTTTTTAGAGAAAATTAATATGCTGATGTATTGGTCTATAGGGAATTGCCATAACAGCTCAGCACAGAGAGCACAACTTAAAACAACAGGAATAGATTATTCCAGAACACAGGAGGTTAAAAGTCTCAGATTCAGTCTTGTTTTCCCCAGAAATCTCTAGAGAGACCAACATTGTGGCATAGTAAATTAAGCTTCCACCTGTGACACCAGCATCCCATAGGGATGCCAGTTTGAGTCCCGGATGCTCCACTTTCAATCCAGCTCCCTGCTAAGGGCCTGGGAAAGAGAGCAGAAAGTCAACCCAGGGCTGGGTACTTGTCACTCATAAGGGAGACCTGGAGGAAGTTTCTGGTTCCTAGGTTCTGCTGACAATCCTTGTTCCTTGGTGTGTGGCTGATCACATTTGCTCCGCCTCTGTCCACATCTGCTTTTCTCTGTGTCTCTGCATCCTCCCCTCTTCTCGTCAGTACACACTCCAACCCCCTGCATTCTCAGTTTTCCCTACCATGAGCCTATTTTCAAATAAGGTCACGCTCTGATTCTGAATAGACATCAGTTGGAGGGGGTGGGAGACACCATTTCACTCACCATAACTACATTCTCCTGCAACTCTGGACCACCAAAAGCTGGCTGTGAAATGAGCCAACCAGCCCAGACATACTGCCTTTAGCCTTCCAGAATAGGAAGCTTGAGTCGGTCAGGATGGGGTGATCCAGCCAAAGCCCTTGAGTCATCAATCAGAAATGGGAGGAGCCATGGTATAGGAACCGAGCTCAGAAGAACTGAGGTCTGGGTACTGCACCTCCTATGATGTTCACGTGGTCCGTCTCGGGGCTGTGCTCACTGTGAGCTGTGTAAGTCAGTTTTCCACCACTAAGTACCTGAGAAGAGCTGATCAGATCACCAAGGGAAATGCTTGCTTTGTCTTACAGTGTTGGAGGCTCCAAGCTCAGGCATCTGGTGAGCACGGATCCTGGCAGGGGCAGATTGTGTGCCCAAGGAAGCTCACATGGTGAGACAGGAAGCAGAGAGACAGAGAGGGCACACTCATCTTCCCTGCCCACATGTATCCCTATCTGAGCCTGCTTCAAGTGTTTGGGTCCCTGCCTCCCACCTGGGAAACCTGGACAGAGTTCTGGGCTCCTGGCTTCAGCCTGGCACAGCCCTGGCTGTTGCAAGCATTTAGGGAAATTCTCGTTCTGTCCCTTTGCTTTACACATAACATGAAAATTAATTAATTAAACACTTGAAAGTTTTATTTGAGGAGGAGGCGATGTTATGGAGCAGCAAGTTGGGCTACTGTCTGTAATACGGGCATTCCATACGAGTACTGATTTGAGTCTTGGCTGTTTCAGTTTCAATCCACAACCCTGTTAATGCTCCTGGGAAGGCAATGAGAGATGGAAAGGCACTCAGGTGGGAGACCTGGATGGAGTTCCTGGCTCACCCCATATCACCTCACTTCACCTCACCTCATTTCCCTTCACTTTCTTTTTTTTTTTTTTAAAGATTTATTTTTATTATTTTTTATTGGAAAGGCGGATATACAGAGAGGAGAGACAGAGAGGAAGATCTTCCATCCGATGATTCACTCCCCAAGTGAGCCGCAACGGGCCGATACTATGCCGATCCGAAGCCAGGAGCCTCTTCCGGGTCTCCCACGCGGGTGCAGGGTCCCAAAGCTTTGGGCCGTCCTCAACTGCTTTCCCAGGCCACAGGCAGGGAGCTGGAAGGGAAGCGGGGCTGCCGGGATTAGAACCGGCACCCATATGGGATCCCGGGCGTGCAAGGCGAGGACTTAACCACTTGCGCCACCGCGCCGGGCCCTCCCTTCACTTTCTTCCCTGATTCCCTGGATCCTCTTGGCTCTCCTCCTTCCCAAGCTGCTTCTCTGATTTTTCCTTTCTGGCTCTTTCTCTGACATTTTCTGCTTGCAGAATCTTTTTTTTTTTAAAAAAATAAACTGTATATTTTATTTTATTCTGGCATATTAACTACTGAGAAATTATTATTTTTTTTACCTCTGAAATAGGTATTTATTTTTATTTTTTTATCTTATGATACAACTCTGTTTTCAGACTATGTGGAAATCTCAAATTTTTATTTATTTTTGGGCCTGACACAGTGATCTAACAGCTAAAGTCCTCTCCTTGAATATGCCTGGTTCCCTATGGGCACTGGTTCTAATCCTGGTAATCCTACTTCCCACCCAGGTTCCTGCCTGTGGCCTGGGAAAGCAATTGAGGACAGCCCCAATGCCTTGGGACCCTGCACCAATGTGGGAGAACCAGAAGAAGCTTCTGGTTCTTGGCTTTGTATCAGCTCAGCTCCAGCCATTGAGGTCACTTGGGAAGCCATCAGACGCAAAATCTTTCTCTCTGTCTCTCTTCCTCTCTGTATATTTGACTTTGCAATAAAAATAAATAAACCTTTTAAAAATTATTTATTTTTACTTGAAAGGGAGATTTTACAGAACAGAGACAGAGAAAGATCTTCCTCAACAGATTCACTCCCCAAATGGCCACAACAGCCAGAGTTCAACTGATCCGAAAGCAGAAGCCAGGAGCTTCTTCAGGTCTCCCATGCAGGTGTAAGGATCCAAGCACCTTAAGTCATCCTCCACTGCTCTCCCAGGCACATTAATAGGAAGCTTGATTAGGAGTGGAGTATCTGGGACTCAAGCCAGCACCCATCTGGGATGCCAGCACCATAGGTACCATCCCTGAGGGAATTTTTAAAAATACCCATAAAAATGTAATTGAAAGATAAAAATATAAACCTTATTTCTCAATCTAAGCTCCAGCCCATGCAAGATATCTTTGTACATGATGATACCAGCTGCTCAATCCATCTGAAGAACTGAGGACCCAGGGAACTGAACCATGTTCATGTCCATGCCTGTTGACATCACTCACTGAAGACTAATCAGTGCCCTTTAAAGATGTGTAAGATTAGGGAACAAGCAAAAGTCAGAAGAAGTCAAATCAGGACAGTAAGTATTACTGGATAAAACCAGAGCAGGGAGTTGAGAAGGGGAAAGATTAGGTAACCTAGGGGAAAGGCAGTTCTCTTTCCTCAAAATCTTCTTTTTTCACCCCACACATCAGCAGGAGGAGTTTTTAAGGGAAGAAGGCAGCTTCAGGGGGAAGTGAGCAAACACCACTGACTCTGGTCCACTGACTTGTAGGCACAGCTAGGACATGTCCTGCTGCCTCTCTGGCCCTTGTCAAATGGCCATGCCCTTTATTTGGAGCTCAGTTACTTGTAGCATGGACTTACAGTTTCCTTTCCTCTGCCATTCAGGTCATTTCCTTTCAGTGGACTCCTGATATTCTTAGACAAACATGAGTCACAAGACGAGAAACATCACGTGCCCAGCTGACCAAAAGACCTCCCACTAGGCCCATCTTCTAGATATCATTACCGGACAGCATCTCCACCCTTAGCCCATTAACCATTAACATGACGCCATTAACTGTTAACATGACAATTATAGGGAAGACTAAACCTTCAATACCTAGGCCTTTGGGGACACCCAAACCAATAGCAAAACCATAGCAACAATGAACTCCTAGAACAGTGTGAACTCACAGCAGGTAGAATGCTTGAATCAGCACCAACTGTATCCTGGAAAATTTGTAATAGAAATATCACAAATGGGGCCTGGCACGATAGCCTAGTGGCTGAAGTCCTCACCTTGCACATACCAGGATTCTATATGGGCATCAGTTCGTGTCCTAGATGCTACGTTTCCCTCCCAGCACCCCTGCTTGTGGCCTGGGAAAGCAGTAGAGAATGGCCAAAAACCTTGCGACCCTGCACCCGTGTGGGAGGCCCGGAAGAAGCTCCTGGCTCCTGGCTTCAGATGGGCTCAGCTCCAGCTGTTGCAGCTGCTTGGAGAGTGAACCAGTGCACAGGAGATCTTCCTCTCTGTCTCTTCTTCTCTCTGTATATCTGACTTTTCAATAAAAATAAACAAATTTTACAAAAAAATCACAAATGCACAAAACAATTTTAGTTTTTCTGTATGAAAATTTCTGCAAGCAATAAAAAAAAGGTGAAATCTTAACAGTTATATAGAAACAAAGAATAATGTTTCAAATCAAAGTGTAAAGTGGTTATGTGCAATATGATTACAAGGACCTAAAATATGTTATTTATGTGGTGTTCAAGGAAACCTGGTGCATGAAAACTCGCCACCAAAGGTGGAAGAGGCTGTGAAGCCAAGAAGAGGAAGGCAACTCCAGGATGATCTGCATACCATCCATGCAGGGGACAGACGCCTGGTCTTCAAAGGCTGCCAGCCAGACCCAACCCTGAGGCAGCAGGCTGAAATTTTTGTTTTCCTAAGGAGCTATTTCATTTCGTTTGAAAGGCAGATTTATAGAGAGAAGGGGAGACAGGGAAGGAAAGATTATCCATCTTTTGGTTCTCTCCAAATGGCCACAGCAGCTGGAGCACAGATGATCCAAGGAGCCAGGAGCTTCTTCCGGGTCTCCTGTGTGGATGCAGGGGGCCAATGACTTGAGCCATCCTCCACTGCTTTCCCAGGCCACAAACAGGGAGCTGGATAGGACGTGGAGTAGCTGGCACATGAACCAGTGCCCATATGGGATGCTGGTGGCCCAGGGTGGTAGGTTAACTTGCTATACCACTGTGCTAGCCCCACTGATGCCAATTTATTTTTAAAGACCATGCTACCCTATCAGCAAGTTTCGTTTTGTACAGCTCCTTTTGGTTGTTGCTCCACATGTAGGGACCCAACATAGCATGACCATACCACCTTGTTTGTAACTGCCATGTTTCCCAGACCCTGGTAGTAATCCCAAACCTATGAGATAAAACATGTCATTAACAGTCACCAAGCATCCCCACGCTGGGCATTGATGCCTGGAATGCCCTTAGCGGCTGCCTCACCAATGAATGTTTCTTGAGATGGTCTTGGTTTATCCCAGTTGGTCACAGGCCACCTCTTTTCAGCTTAGCCTACAAAATTTAGTTTACTAGACCTAGTTGCTGGCTTCAGATTAGCTCAGCTCTGGAACCTGCACATGGAAGTGAACCAGCAGATGGAAGATCTCTGTCTCTCCTTCTCTCACTGTAAAATCTGCCTTTCAAATGAAAATAAGTAATTTTTTTAAAAAGTAACCAGTGATTTTTTTCTTCAGGGTGATCATATGGAGCTGAAGCTTTACTTTTAAAAAGAGATCTTATATCTTTTTGCAAGATTAACACAGGCAAAATTTTAAAATGAATGTTCAAGGTCTTGCACAGCAGCCTAGTGGCTAAAGTTCTCGCCTTTCAGATTTTCTTTTTTCCTTTTTTTTTTTTTTTTTTTTACATAAAATCTCATTTATTCTACAAAGGCAGACTCGATGCTGTGGTGGTAAGTAATTAACAACTTGGCCAGAGTCACACAAATTCTGTGTTGGTAAGAAATTAACAACTGAGTGGCAAAAGCAAGATCAAGCTTATAACAAAGCATTGGTCAACTCCTGCAGCTAGTCAGCTCTAACTACAATTACACATTGTATTATACATCACCCCACAATCCCAGCAGGTGACTGATCTCTTGCTTATGTAGGTTTCCAGGTCAACTGGTGGTCCCAGTATCTTTTCCTTGGTTGGTAGTTCCTCTAGAGAGAGTTAATCATTAAGTTGGGGGGGGGGGGGTGGAGGGGAGACACACCGGTAAAGCTAGAGCTGCGAGCCTGAATCAGCAGCTCCATTAGCCCCTATTGTTGACCTAAGTAACCTCTCGGGTCTAGCCTCTACTAGCTTTGCAGGTACTCACAGGCCTTGAGCAAAGCCTATACACAGTCCACCCTTAGACCCAGATGGACTGGGGCCTTCTTTGCCATTCTTAAAACAACAGCAGCAAACAGCCCCTATCACTGACCAATCAAAAAAAAGCCTAGTGCACCAGAGGCCCACACAAGAGCTGGCCATACAGGGCATCTAACCACCTTACAGTGTGAGATTCACTGATTCCCCCCACACTTTTTACTTTCAAAGACTTATTTATTTGAAAGGATGATGGACACACAGAAAGAGGGAGAGACAGAGATCTTCCATCCACTGGTTCACTTTCCAACCAACCATAACAATCGAGGTTGGGCCAGATGAAAGCCTGGAGCCAGGAACTCTTTCCTACTTGAACCTGCTACACCATAGCGCCCAGCCCCAAAGGACTGCCTTTAATCCCTTAGGGAATCCCAAATAGATCAATGGCTCCCCTGACGCCATGTTCTGTATATTGTAACTAAGCTACTGTCTGCACTGGCCTAGCATCAGTAATTCATTTACTGCTGTCAGATAAATGTTGTCAGATAAATGGTGCCAGTTTTGCAGGTTCTAAGGCAATTCTGCCAATCAGTGTTCGGGGTGGTCTGTTTATCACTGTGCATCTCTCTGAGTTGGCAGACCTAAGCTGGGATTGGCAGTCTCAGCTGCAGACTGTGGGTTTACACAGTTCAGGTCAGCTTCAAGTTTGTTCTAAGGCCCAAACACCCCTAGGAACATGTGCTTAAGCAGCAACTTTCCCTATGGGAGCCCTTCCAATGTCCTTTCTAAATATATATGTATTTATTTATTTGAAAGGCAGAGTGACAGAGAGATGGGAGAGAACTCTTTCACCTACTAGTCCAGTTCCTAAATAGCAACACCAGCCAGGAATGAGTCAAGCTGAAGTTGGAATACCATCCAGTCCTCCACATGGTTGGCGAGAGTCCAAGGACTTGGGCCATCTTCCACTGCCTTCCCTGAGCATGACTTTACTTGACCCAGCACACATGGGGCACTGGCTTCACACGCAGTGGCTTACCATGTTGTGCCACAACATCAGCCACTACTCATGTCCTTTTGCTTGGACCACTGCCCTTTTTACTTGTGGTGAAAACCTCAGGAGCTGGAAACAGAACTGACCCAGCAATAGCAATGACCAACATGTGCGTAAGCTGATTGGCGCAACGGATGGTGTTGGACTCCGTACTCGAAACTCACACAAGTATCAGGTGTGGGATCATCTCAGATGAAGTTTCTTTGGAGATCCCTTCAACTGAACTGCTGATCTTAGAACCCCAACCACGAAGAGACTATGTCAGCCAGTGGAATCTGAATAGGTTTCATAGCGATTAGAATGGCGAGATTGGCAGCAATCCAGAACTGTTGAACTATCAAAACTGCTTGAGCAGGACCCTCAGAGCGCACCTCACATTGGGGACCTGGGATGGGAGGGAGGCTGGGTGGGGCTTTTCCCTTTGTTTCTCTCCTGACCTCAGATACAGCGAAAAAATGATACTATTAGTGTGGAAACAATGGTATTATACACTTTCACCCTGTAGCCCTTGACCCTTTGTACCTTAATCAACTCAGTAAGATTATTAAAAAATAATTTAAAAAAATAAAGTCTAAATGAACAGATTAAAAAAGAAAGAAAGAAAGAATCAATGCCCAGGGCCCAGCACAATAGCCTAGCAGCTAAATCCTCACCTTGCATGCACTAGGTTCCCATACAGGCACCAGTTTGTGTTTCAGCTGCTCCACTTCCCATTCAGCTTCCTGCCTATGGCCTGGGAAAGCAGTAGAGGATGGTCCAAAGCCCTGGGACCCTGCACCCGCATGGGAGACTGAAAAGAAGCTCCTGATTCCTGGCTTCAGAACAGCTGAGTTCTGGGTGTTTCAACCACTTGGAGACTGAACCAGTGAATGAAAGATCTTCCTCTCTGTAAATCTGCCTTTCAAAAATAAATAAATAAATAAATAAATAAATCTTACACAAGGGGAAAGAAAGAAAAAGAAAAAGAAAATCACCCAGGACCCGGTGCAATGGCTCAGAGGCTAAATCCTTACCTTACACGCACCAGGATCCCATATGGGTGCCGGTTCTAATCCTGGCTGCTCCACTTCCCTTCCAGCTCCCTACTTGTTGTCTGGGAAAGCAGTAGAGATTGGCCCAAAGCCTTGGGACCCTGCACCCGCATGGGAGACCCCAAGGGGGCTCCTGGCTTCTGGCTTCGGATTGGCTCAGCCACAGCCATTGCAGCTAGTTGGTGAGTGAATAAGTGGATGCACAATCATTCCTCTCTGTCTCTCCTTCTCTCTGTGAATCTGCCTTTCCAATAAAAATAGATATATATTTTTTTAAAAAAGAAGTCAGCACTCAGAGCTGTTACATGCTACATGCATTGGAAATGCCATGTTCTTAAAGGAAGAGAGTTGCCAAATTTAGAACTAAATTGGCATTTGTTCAACCATTCGGCAGCCAGCATGACAGGGAAACCTGAGAAAAATTTTTACACTTCTTTTCTCTGTCCAAAAGCTGAGACCCTCTGAGAAATACTTCAAGTATCTGTTACCGACACACCTAGAAGTTGAAGCTTCACCCTTGCCAACTCCCATTCTTTTTCTTAAATGTTAAATAAAGCAGTAACTGCACCTTTGTGTGAGACTGAAAGGGAATTCCCCGACGCAGACAGGCCTGGCTGCTTCTGGGGACAGTCCCCCGTGTCTCCCAGAGAGGCCGCCCAACCATGTACAGCATCATCAGGAAGGCCGGAGCAGTGCTCACCCCCCGGAGAGAGGGGATGGTGAGCAAGCGGGCCAAAGGTTAATGATACACCTGGCAGAGCAGGTGTGCCGCTCAGCAGAAAGCAGAGAGCTGAGTGTGTGCTCAACCTGGAGTTGCTGTGGGAATGGGGTGATATTCCCCGATTCTCCTGCCCCATCTCTCCAGATCACTACTGGGAAGAAAGCTTCCAGGGTTTAGGGATACTCCCATCCTCCAGGGAGTGTTTAAGACCGGGAGATACCCAGGTCTGGAACCTCCCTTACAGTATTACTGGATGAGATTTTTTAAAAAGATTTATTTATTTTTATTGTAAAGGCAGATTATAGAGAAAAGGAGGGACAGAGAGAAAGATCTTCCATCCACTGGCTCACTCCCCAAGTGACCCCAACAGTCAGAGTTGAACCAATTTGAAGCCAGGAGCCATGAGCTTCTTTCAGGTATCCCCTGTGGGTGCACGGTCCCAAGGCCTCTGCTGCTTTCTCAGACCATAAGTAAGGAATTGGATGGGAAGTGGCACAGCCAAGACATGAACCAGTGTTCATATGGGATGCTGGTACTTGCAGAAGGACTAGCCCATTGAGCCATTGCAACAACCCCTACATGAATTCTTCATTCTTCATGTCCCTCTCCCTGCCTAACCTGTACATAGTGACCAACTTGGTGCCTGGAGACTCCTCTGCATTTTATTTGCTAGGTCACAGGGGAGCCTTGGGAGACGGGAGGAGTTCTTGCGAGTAGGAGAGAGCTGTTTGTCATCACAGAAGCATTTAGCTACATTATGACTATAAAGTCACACTCCTATATCCACACTGATGGCCATCCCTAGACATTAAACAGCCCAGCCATGCCAAAAAACTGTTGAATCAAGCTAATAACCAGACAGCAATGGGAGTGGCAAGGTCATTTGAATATTGAGATCCTGGGAGGAGAGGCAGAGAGAGAGAGAGAGAGAGAGAGAGAGAGAGAGAGAGAGAGAGAGAGCCTGTCCATCCAGCAACTCAGGCCCCAAAGACCAGAGCCATAGCAGCCAGCGCCAGGAGAAGGTGGTGAAAACCAGGCAGCTAGGTCCTCTCTGTGGGAAAGCCTGCAGCTCCCATATGCATGCCAGAAATTCTCACACCTACATGCTCTGTCCCCAAAAAGTCTTAGCACAGGAGGCATAGTGACTGACGGGAGGTTTTAAAGATGGAGTGTGAGCTCACAGTGCCTTGAATGCAGACACCAGGTTCCGCCAGCTCCCAGGCACCTAGCCTCCCCAGCTCACCCACCACTTACTAAAATTACCTCCCCAAACCGAGGCAGTGCTACTGACGTCATTTGTCTTTCCAATAGATAATATCTTGATGTGCGAGCTGGTCCAGAGGGATTTCTGCTCCCGGAATGGCAGGTCCCAGGGCAGCCGGTAACTGCCACCCACCCACAGCCCCCAGACTAAAGTCCACTTTTCTGTCAGAAAGGCCACAGACTTGCTGACCCATCAAGGAAGGCCACAGTCACAGCTAATCCAGCAGGAACCTGCGCACATTGCTAACACACACCCTGTGACTGCAATCCGTGAGAACCTTCAGCACCACCCCCACCACCCAGCCTGGAGGCAGGGTAAGGAGTCAGCAACTGCTGCCAGCTCCTTGTCTGAACTTGGCACTGAAATGCTTCCTTTCTCCCTTGACTCCAGCCAACCTGGTGCCGGTGAGTGGTTTTCTGTATGTCCAGGGAACAGGTGCCCTTCTGGCAGTTCTTTAGAACTCCTCTCTTATCCCTTAGTTTCCTCCTGGCACTGAGGCTGGATGTTAGTCACCACTGGTTACCGTCCTGGAACTTGTTTTCTTGTAATAGAGAAGCATTTCTCTGTACGTGACTCTCTCAAACACAAGAAGGGGAGGGGTCCAGGTGCTGTGAGAAGCCCACATCCCGGACCAGAGTGGCATTAAGTTTTATTTCTTCTCCTCCTCCTCCTCTATTTTTTTTTTAAAAGATTTCTTTATTTTGATTGGAAAGTCAGATTTACAGAGAGAAGGAGAGACAGAAAATTCTTCCATGTACTGGTTCAATCCCCAAGTTAAACCAATCTGAAACCAGAAGCCAGGAGCTTCTTCCAGTCTCCCATGCAGGTGCAGGGTGCCAAGGCTTTGAGCTGTTCTTTACTACTTTCCCAGGCCACATGCAGGGAGCCGGAAGGGAAGTGGAGCAGCCAGGACACAAACAGGCATCCATATGGGATTCTGGCGGATACAAGGTGAGGACTTTGGCCATTAGGCTGTCATGCTGGGTCCCCTTCCTTCTTTTTAAAGATGCATTTTAATTTGAAATGCAGAGGAAGAGAGGGAGGCAGAGAGAGAGAGAGATCTCCTATCCTCTGATTCACTGCCCATATGGCCACAGTACCTGGCCACCTTCCACATGGGTTGCAGGGACCCAAGCACCTGAAGCACCTTAGCCTCTCCAGGGACATTAGCAGGGAGCTGGATCAGAGGTGGAGCAGCTGAAACTCCACCCAGGGCTCACAGGATGCCTGCATCACAGGCAGCAGCTGAACCTACAACACTGTGCTTCCATACATTGCTGCCCCCATCCACTTTGACCCGACTTCCTACTGATGTCCCTGGTAAGCAACAGATGCTGGCCCACGTACCTGAGCCCCTATGAGTGAACCCCAGATGGAGTTCCTGACTCCTGTCTTTGACCTGGCCCAGCCCTGACTTTGATGGGCATTCGAAAAATGAACCTCAGAGATGGAAGATCTCTCTCCCTTCTGTCACTCTGCCTTTCAAATAAACAAAGAAGTAATGGAAAAAATAACTCAGACTTGCCAACACATGGAAGCCTGTCTTCTCTGTCAAGCCTGTTTGTTGGGGAGCGGACCACATGTCTTGGTGAAGCATCTCAAGACTAGATAACAGCTACAGTTTATCCAGTGGCCTTGTGCCCAAAGAACCTCCAAGGTGACTTTCCAGCACCAACTGCCACATGTTTGGGAAATCAGAGCAGCTCACTTCCCTTCACTGCAATCAATAACACTTCAGGGAAGAGATGCATTTACTCTTGGCTCCAAGCTCGGGTGTAAATGGTGAGTGGGGAAGGTATCTGAAGTACAGGCAGCAGCAAAAAACAAAGATCAAAGGCAAGGTTGTGAAAGGCCGGCTGAGAATGTCCATACCCCTATTGTGGTGGAGCCCCTCCCTTCCCCTGGTTCCACACCCAGCCCTCCTCCTCCTCCTAGGGAGAAGGAGTGCTGAAAAATTCAAAAAGCTTCAGTTCTGCAAAGTTGAGGGTCTACTTTCTGGAGAATTAATATTGTCTCTCTTTGCAGTAAGTAGGGAGACCATACGGAATCATTCCTGTGGCTCCCCACGCAGGGGTCATCAGTGGTCTCTGATTTGAAGAGGAAATGGACATGCAGCCACCTGCTCACGCAGGTACAGGTCAGAAGCACGTCCCAGCACTGGCCATGTGTGACGGCAATGGGGCTAGTCCTCTGGGGAAAGAGGCCTCCTTGTTGCAATGGAGGGCAGGGTGACGCCTTTGCTGACCCACTGCACAGGTGTTGTTCCCAGAGCCAGGTCTGGAGTAGTCCAGGACAGCTGGGGATGACGTCTGTCCCCAGAGTAAACCAGAAAACCTGAAAAACATTGTTGAAAACATCAGGTGCTTTTAGAATCTGTAATCTAAACAAGTCACAGCCAAGATATGTAAACTACCCAGGGTGGTCGCTAGTAACATTTTTTTGTAGATTCTTAGCCAGGAGGAGCCTCTGTGATTCTCCAAGCCACCTTCTTTCTCTTTCTCACCTTATCTATGTGTGTGTGTGTGTGTGTGTGTGTGTGTGTGTGTGTTTTGAAGTGCCAGCTCAGCCGGGCCCACTCTGCTCTCAGCACACCCCTCCATCCTCCTGCCACACCTGGCCCCAGGAGGGCTCTGGGTCTCGGGGCCTGCTCCTGACTGACTTGCTGAGGCCCAGGCACCAAGCTGGGATGAGGCTCTGGCCTTCCTGCTGACTCATTCTGGGACCTTGGACAAGTTGCCTCACTCTCCCCGCCTCAAAAGAGGGATAATTTAAGAACTGAATGAATGAAAATAAAGTTTAAAACAAGCAAACAAACAAATGACTCTGGGAGCCGCAGAAGACAGCTCAGGTACTGGGGTCCCCGTGACTTACAAAGCAGACCCAAATGGATTTCTGGGTTCCTGGCTTCAGTGTGGCCACCCCCTGTTACTGTGAGCTGGACTACCTCTCAGATGGAAGGCTATCATCTGACTCTCTGCCTTTCAAGAAAAAAAAAAAAGGAAAACAAATTATTTTTTTTTTAAAAGAATGGAGTGGCATTACATACTAAATATGTATGATAATATTATCACTTAGACTGACTAGGATTTCTTTTTCCCCTTGAGATTTATTTGAAGTCAGAGCTAGAGAGATGGAGAGACCAAGAAAGAGATCTTTTATCCTCTGGTTCACTCCCCAAATGGCCATGATGGCCAGCACTGGATCAGACCAAAGCTAGAGCCAGGGATTTCATCTGGCTCTCCCACATGGGGAGCAGAGACCCAAACACCGGGGCCATCCCCCTACTGCTTTCCCAAGTGTAACAGCAGGGAGCTAGTTAGGAAGTGAAGCAGCCAGGTCTCGAACAGGTCTTAAACAGGTGTCTATATGACATGCTGGAGTCATCGCAGGCGGCAACTTCACTGGCTATACCTTTACGCCGGCCCCAACTGACTTGTTAAGTTTACAAAACATGGAGTTGGCCTTCTGTACCCACACGACCCAAATTCTCAGATTTAAACAAAATTGAACAGAAACTGCTTTGAAAGAAATGGTCCAAGTTGCTGACGCACACCGTGTAACGAAGCTCACAACGGTTGCACCTGTACTGAACATGCACAGAATGGTTCCAGTCATTGTTCCCTACGTAACTGTAATAACTGCAGGCACAGTATTTACACTGCACCAGGCTTTAGGAGCAATCTTGACGTGATGTACAAACCGGGAGACTGCACATAGCTTATTGGCAAACATCAGGCTGCTGTATGAGGAGCCCTGCGCATTCACCCATTTGAGTATCCTGGGCCAGGAGCCAGCTCTTTGAAGATGACAAGACACAAAGCCAACTGCACTCTTTAATCTAATTTGGAAATTTGCAAGGTAAGTTTCACCTTGTGCCCAGGGAGAAGAATCTGCTTCACTGACAACAATGACCTACCAAGAGTGTCGCGGTGACCTGGGACTATCCTAGAAAGAAAAAACAATTCCTGTCATTCTCTTTACAGCTCAAACCACAGTCCGGCTTTTAGAAATGCAGTGGATATGGGTCTGACACAATAGCTCAATTAGCTAATCTTTATCTTGTAAGCACTGGTAAACCATATGGGTGCCAGTTTGTGTCCCAGCGGCTCCACTTCCATTCCAGCTCCCTGCTAATGACCTGGGAAAACAGTAGAGGACAACCCAAAGCCTTGGGACCCTGCACCCATGTGGGAGACCCCAAAGAAGCTCCTGACCTTGGATTGGCTCAGCTCCAGCCATTGTGGCCATGAGGGGAATGAACCAGCAGGTGGAAGACCATTGTCTCTCCTTTTTGTAAATGCATTTTCAATAAAAATAAATAAATGTTTGGTCTTTTCAAAAGGGAGAAATGCAATGGATATTTAGCACAGGGCCTTCTCTGCCCCTACCCCAGACTTCCTGTAGTCTGGCAACATTAATAATTGTGTTCCTATTATTATTCATGAGAGCAAATATGAGAGAAAAGACCAGCAGTTAGCCCAGTGGTTAGGACACCTTCATGACCCACACTGGAGTTTCTAGATGTGATTCCTAGCTCCAGCTCCTGACTGTAGCTTCCTGCTAAGGTAGGCCCTGGGAGGCAGAGGCAGTGACTCCAGGAGTCAGATCCCTGCCACATGTGAGAAAGCAAAATTAAGTTTCCAGCTCCCAGCTTTGTCCCTGGCCCCAGGACTGGTGGGCATTTAGCCAGGAAATCCATGAATGAGAGCTCTCTCTGTCTCCTTACATCTTAGATAGTTAGATAAATAAATAAAGACATTTTGAAAAAATAATCTTTAGATGAATAAATCCATAAGTAACTGCAGAAGTTGAAAGGGGCTGTAGCATAGTAGGTTAAGCTGGCACTTAGGACACTTGGAGCCCATGTTCAAATGCTTGGGAAACAATTCTGCCTTGCTTTCCATCTGCTTCTTGTTAATGCACACTCAGCAAGGCAGCAGACGACGGCTCAGACATTCGGATCCCTGCCAACATGTCCAACATTGGAGGACTTGCTGGCTGCTGGCTTTGGCTTGGTCCAGCTCCAGATACTGTTAGCATTTGGGGAATGAACCAGTGGATAGAAGATCTCTCTCTCTCTGATTGCTCTGCCTTTCATATAAGTAAATAAACGTTTTTATATTTTATTGATTTTTATTTGAAAGATTTGCAGAGAGAAGGCGAGATAAGGAGAAAGGTCTTCTGTCCACTGGTTCACTTCCTAAGTGGGAGCTGAGTTGATCCAAAGTCAGGAATAAGAAGCTTCTTCCCTGTCTCCCATGTGGGTGCAGGGCCCCAAGGCTTTGGGCCATCCTCTACCACTTTCCCAGGCCACAAGTAGGGAGCTGGAAAGGAAGTAGAGCAGCCAGGGATATGAACTAGTGTTTATATGGGATCCCAGCGGTTGCAAGGCAAGAACTTTAGCCACTAGGCTACCACTCCAGGCCCCAAGTAAATAAACTTTCAGAGTGTCTTTCTGGGTAACTTTGACTTGCAAATAAATAAACAAATCTTAACAACAGCAACAACGTTAAAAAAGAAGGGTACCACTACACAGCAAACCCTTTGATGCTTGAGTCTATCAGTAAGAGCTTTGTGTTTAATCTTCATCCCTATTTCCCAAAGTACTGTTCCTAAAACCCCGGGAAGGTGATGTCATTTCTTGTGTGCTAGTAAGATGTCTGATATGGGAGGCTCCTAAATGGCCCGAGGATGGGGACTAGGTGCTGAGGAACCAATCATGTGATTACAGGCTACAATTTTAGCCTAGCCAGTCTAGTCTCCTCCCCTAGCACCAGGGAGAAGAGAAGGACGGGGGCGTTGTGTGGATCACCAATATCCTGTGAAGTCATCAGTTACATTGTGTGATAAAACCTCCCTAGAAACCCAAAAGATCATGGTTAGGAGAGCTTCCTGGTTGCTGAACGTACGCAAGTGGATGCTGGGCGAACACGCAGGTGACCGCAGGGACCTCCCTGCCTTCTCCCTGTATCTTGCCCTCTTGGTCCCTTCATCTCATCCTTTATAGCAAATGGGTAATGAGTCAAGTTCTGTGAACCATTCTAGCAAGTTACCAGACCCAAGGAGGGGGTTAGGTGGAGCCCTAATTGGTAGGCCTGAAGCACAGGTCACAACTTGGGACTTGCCATTGGCATCCAAAGCAAGGAGGTGGGGCAAACTTGTGTGACTCCAGGCCCAAAATGTCAGGATAGATAGTAAGTGTCTACGGGTGGTCAGTGTATGGGGAAGTTCTTCCTACGTCCAGCATCACAGCGAGGAGCAAGAGAAAGCCGACAAGTTGGCCCTCGTTCCACATGACAGAAAAGAACACCTTTTTCTGCTGCCTGCCCCCATTCCCATCCCCAGGCAGCAAACAACTCATGGCAGTGGGCAATGTAACAGAAACGAGCAGGACCTGTAAAACGTCCATGTCCATTTCACTCAGGGCAGCATCTGGCTGTGCTTCTCCAACTCAGATCGTTCAATGAGTTGCAACAAACCATTGCCCTAAATGGTCAAACTGTGGTCAGAAGGGATGCGGTACACCATGAGCATACATGCTGCCTGGGCCCAGAGAAAGGATTTAGGCATTGATTGACCAAAACACCATCAGAGATAGGGAGGGTCTGCAAAAAGATGCCTAGAAGGGAGGCCACTGATTAATGTTTAAGGAGGGCGTTTCTGCAATGGATAAGGGACATACAGATAAAGAACAAAGGATTGCACAAGATGACTCCAGATTAAGGCAACACAGACACTTTTGGGCATCACCGGGTAGAACTACAGCTGATAGACAAGGCAAGTAGTTTTGTCCTGCCAAGCCATGGGCAAACCTCAGTAGGCATTTTCCTTGCTTTGAAAGCTATTGAAGGGCATTTTGTTCTCAGGCAGGCAAGTGGAGTTGAACCACACAGCATGTTATTTACTTGGTTCCAACACATTCCAGAATATTCTAGAACCAGCAAAACCATGTCTTGGTAAAATTGATGTGGGTCCTCAGGTCTTGACTCTCACAGGGATAAGAGTTTTAAGGGGCGCAGTAATGTGCACAAGTAGAAATACCATTTATCTAACAGTGAGGGAGGAAACACACATTCACTCACAAGGTGGACTACCCTCCATGGAGGAGAACCTGTCATGAGTGGGCCAAAGGATTGCTCAGAGAGAGTGAGAGAGCAAGAGGGAAGAGAGAAAGACAGAGCAAGAAGACTGAATAGCACCCCAACTGTGGTTAGGGACACAAAGAAAGCTCTTCCCCCATTTTGAGTCATTTTTATGAGGTGGAAGCTGGTGCCTTAGCATGCATAAAACCGTCAGGGAATTTTATGGCATCTCAAGGTGAAGGTTAATATGCCTGTGGCTGTGATGTGTCCTCCTTGTTTTTTGCCCTGAGTAAGACACAGGGCATCCTGGGAAGGTGAACGTTTGTGACAGGTTAAGAGATAACGTGAAATTGCAGGGCTTGCAATACTCGGTAGCTCACTCAGAGCTCACCAGCTGCCTGCCTATTCATATCACACCAATATTAGCCCCAGAGAATACCTGAGGGTAGACGCTGTTTTAGAAGCCATGCTGTTTTCTGTCTTGACATTAATTAGCTTTGATTATAAAATGCTAAAAAAAAAAATCACTATTAAATCGTTCAGAGTTACCAACTCCAAAACACCACACATGTGCTGCAGAATTAAGACATCGTCAGAGAGGGTTGGCTCTGTAGCACACAAGCTGTGATGCTGGTATCCCACATGGGGGCTGTTCAAGTCCCAACTGCTCCACTTCTGATTCAGCTCCATGCTAGTGCACTTGGGAAAGCAGTGAAGGATGGCTCAAATCCTGGATCCCTCCACCCATGGGGGAGACCTGGAAGAAGCTCCTGGCTCCAGACTTTGTACTAGCCCAGCTCCAGCGATTGCGGTTACGTGGGAAGTGAACCTGTGGATTGAAGACCTCTCTCTGTCTCTCCCTGCAATTCTGCCTCTCAAAGAAAGAAGAAAGGACTTGCAGGATCTCACAGTATTGAGTACCGCAGGGGGCCACTCAGCAGATGCTTTCTCTGGTGTTATGGGCTGGGTAATGTGCCCCCTAAACTCCTGTGGTGGCGCTCCGGCCTGCAGGGTCTCAGGAGGGACTCTTCTGGGGGTAAGTCCCTTTACAGAGGTGCTTCAGCCAGCCCTGCAGCCAGCATCACTGGCCTCCCTGAGTTCCGTGAGCCTTCCTGGCACATAAGGAAACCAAGGAGGACATCACAGGGATTCTAGTTTATGGCTGGTGGACCAGAGGCATGGGTCACAGCCCAGGTCTTGCCATTGACATCCTCAGTGATCAACAGCCCAGTGAGATAGAGGCTCCAATCTGGGGAGCTGCCACTTACCCCCAGGGAGATGGGGTCACAGTTAAATGAGGAGGGACTGGGTGCACAGAGACCCCAGAAGTACACAAGCACAGAGCAAAGACCAATGGGCAGCCAGAAAGGCCTGCACCTTGATGTTGGACCTGACCTTGCAGCCTCCTGAACTGTGAGAAAGGACACAGCAGTGGAGGAAGCCCCCTGGCGTGTGCAGTGCTCATGGCAGCCCTGGCAAGCCGACATATCCATGCTGTTTCATTTCACCCTGGGAACTATTGCACCATTTCCCAGTTTTGCAGAAGAAATCATGGCTCACTAAACCAGTTTGTCTCAACTCCCCCATGCAGTGAATGCTAGAGGCAGGGTCTAAAGTCAAGTTGAGGATACTTACAGAATCCATCCTCTTTCGGCCTCACCTAGAAAGTGTCTACTGGAAATACTCCAGAACTTACTCAGTACTGGACCAGAATTATTACAAAAAAAAAAAAAAAAAAAAGATTTATTTGGGTTCTGGCATGGTAGCTTAGTGGCTAAATTCCTCTCCTTGAACGCACAGGGATCTAATATGGGTACCGGTTCTAATCCTAGTGTCCCCGCTTCCCATTCAGCTCTCTGCTTGTGGCCTGGGAAAGCAGTCGAGGATGGCCCAAAGCCTTGGGACCCTGCACACTCATGGGAGACTGGGAAGAAGCTCCTGGCTCCTGGCTTCAGGTTGTCTCTGCTCCAGCTGTTGCGATCACCTGTGGAGTGAATCATCGGACAGAAGATCTTCTTCTCTGTCTCTCCTCTTCTCTGCATATTTGACTTCACAACAAAAATAAATATTTTAAAAATATATATTTATTTTAATTGGAAAGGCAGACTTTACAGAGAGAAAATGAGACACAGAGAAAGATCTTTCATTCACTGGATCACTTTCCAAATGTCCGCAATGGCAAGAGCTGAACTAATCTGAAACCAGGAGCCAGAAGCCTCCTCCAGGTCTGCCCCACAAGGGTGCAGGTTCCCAAGGCTTTGGGCCATCCTTTACTACTTTCCTAGGCCACAAGCAAGAAGCTGGATGGGAAGTGGAGCAGTTGGGGCACTAACTGGCACCCATATGGGATGCCAGCACTGCAAGACAAAGGATTAGCCAATTGCGTCATCACAGTGGCCCTAAAAGAGATTATCTTGTGAAGACCATGGGACAACGGGGCTACTCCTACATCACCATTACCCATGGCAATGTCATATGAACCTCTGGATGCTCCACCAAGTACTCAAATCCTTTTGTGTCTCAAATATTAGCGTCATGGGGTGTTGGACAGATCCAGGAAGCACCTGTCAGAGGGAAGGGAAGCACAGAGATGGGTTTTGTTTGTTTGTTTGTTTACACAGTGAAGGTTGCACTGATATTATGCCAAGCCTGAGCCCCACCTTTACCCTCAGGATGCCAGACACTGAGGCCCCTTGCCATATGACAGTAATGGTGATGATGACCATTACCTGTGACTTAACAGCCCCTCCAGTGGCATAAGTCATTTCTAATCATTCACCCATTAGGGGAGGTGAATATTATTCACATGCCATGGGTGATGCAGCTGTTGAGAAGGGTACCCCACCAGGAGCGAACCAAAGATGACTTACAGACAGCATGTTCTGCCAAGCCATCTCAGTAGCTGCTGGCATGCCATTCTCCTGTCACTGCATGCCCTTTATCCCCACTCCAACATGCAGCCAGGGGGCAGGGGAAACAGCCAGCATCAACACCATGACCTTGGTGCTTGTTAACTCAGGTCCAAGTAACATGAGCATGAGGCTGATTCCTATCAGTTGAATCCTATGTCATGTTTGTTGACATCTGCATCAAGGGGTGATGTCAGTCACTTGGGTGTGCCCCAAAGGACAGACAGTGTGGGTGCAGGGGATTCAGAACCACAATGCTTTATCTGGTAGTTGAATTTCAAATGGTATTTCTCTGGGCCTGATCCTTCTCATTTCTATTAACGGAGTAGACCACATCACTTTCTGAAGGTTGGTAAAACACCCTGGGGCTTTGCTCTCACCAGAATGGTTGTACTAAACTCTCACCTAGAAATCAGAGTCATTCTTTAGAATATATACATGGATCGCTCTGCTTAACTACAAAGTGCTAACATGAGCCAAGTATTGAAAGAGGTACAGAGGGCCTGGCGGCATGGCCTAGCAGCTAAAGTCCTTGCCTTGAACGCACCAGGATCCCATATGGGCGCCGGTTCTAATCCCGGCAGCCCCACTTCCCATCCAGCTCCCTGCTTGTGGCCTGGGAAAGCAGTCGAGGACGGCCCAAAGCCTTGGGATCCTGCACCCATGTGGGATACCTGGAAGAAGTTCCTGGATCTTGGCTTCGGATCAGCATAGCAATGGCCATTGCGCTCACTTGGGGAGTGAATCATCGGACAGAAGATCTTCCTCTCTGTCTCTCCTCCTCTCTGTATATCTGATTTTCCAATAAATAAATAAATCTTAAAAAAAAAAAAAAGAGGTACAGATAGACCTAGGGGCAAAAATAGGGGAGCTCCAGAGAGTCTCTGGACCAGAGCCTAAACATCCCTGTTGGTGGTTGCATTGGCTGTCTTAGGATCTGTGTCTCTCCACCAAGGGCCTTGCCCCTCAATTCTCCCTGCTGGTATAGTGCCTGGCACGAAACAGGCAAGATAAATATCAAAGGCTCTCAGCATTGGGAAGATCGTTGCTTTCCTATGAATGCAAACATGGACATGGTGTTGTAAGCCCCGGGAAAGGACACACCTCTGAGATGGCTCCTGAGAGGCAAAATGAGCCTACGATTCAAAGCTCAGCCCAGCAGCTGTCTGCTGACCGGTGAGTTCTGTGCTCTGTTATGCTGTGTTCCTGGAAAAACCACTTGGCACCCTTACCAGGGCCTATTCCGGTTTCAGCTACTGAGATAAACAGTCTTTGAGAAGTCCCAAGTCAATACCCAGGCCTGACCAATGGACTGTGACTCAGTCTTGCAGGTCAGTTAGTCAAGGGCAGGCGTGTGGCCTAGTGGTTAGGATGTCACTTGGGGGGGATACCCATGTCCTTTCTCAGAAGGCACAAACTCTGGCTCTGCTTCTGATGTTCTGATATCAGCCTCCTGCTAATTGTACCCTAAGAGGAAGTAGCAGCTGATGATGGCTCAAGGACTCGGGTCTCTGCCGCTCACATGGGAGACCTAGAGGGAGTTCTGGGCTCCTGCTTTCAGCCTGGCCCAGTCCTAAACATACAGATGGAAGATTCTCTCTCTCTCTCTTTTACTCTCTCTCTCTCCCCTCTTTTTCCCCACCTTGCTGTCTCTCTCTGTCTCCTTCTCTTCCCCCATCCCTTTCACTCTCTCCTGTTCCTTCTCCCTTCCAATCACTCCATTTCCCTGTTCCCCCACTTCTTTCTCATTCAAATAAATAAATTAAAAATATTTTAAAATCAGTGCTTTCATAAAGCCTTGCACCTCAGGCCCAGTGCAGTAGCCTAGTGGCTAATGTCCTCGCCTTGTATTTACCAGGATCCCATATAGGTGCCAGTTCTAATCCTGGTGGCCCTGCTTCTCATTCAGCTCCCTGCTTGTGGCCTGGGAAAGCAGTCAAGGATAGCCCAAAGCCTTGGGACCCTGTACCCCCTAGCTTCAGATCAGCTCAGCTCTGGCCATTGCAGCCACTTGGAGAGTGAATCATTGGAGTGGAAAATCTTCTTCTCTGTCTATCCTCCTCTCTGTTTATCTGACTTTCCAATTAAAAACAACAACAACAACAACAACAACAACAAAAACCCTTGCACCTCTCTTTCACCTGCTAGATTGGAGGGAGAACCCGGGAGGGAAACTTCTCTATGTAAGACAGCCCTGCCCTCTGTTCCTTCCAAGCACACTGCTTTTGCATCCATGGATGTGTGTGGCCACTTTGCTGACTGCTTCTTGAAACACAGCTTCTCTTTTTATCCAGAAGTATTTTCCAGCGAACTTTCTCGGACAGTATTTTAGAAGGTTAAGCCATATCTCACATCCTTTTTTCAGAGTGAAAACCATAGGATAAGTGTGCTACCCAGACATGTCTTTGGAACATGCTCTGCTGAGAGAGCGCTTGGGAGCACACAAACACAGCGACTGTGTCCTTGGGGCACCCTCCTCCAGCTGCCAGGTATTTTCTATGGGCACACCTGGGACTGAGGGGGTTGGCACAATGCCATACCTCCATGTACAAACAACCTTCCCAGCAGTCCTGCCCTGACCTTCTTAATTGAGCTGACTAAAATTCAACACAGTGAACTTTTCTAGAGAGAGGAAATGAATGACAGGGAGTGTGGCTGGCCCCAGAATTCTGACTGGGGCAGGGAGTCTATAGTCTAAAGAGACCAGATGAAGCCCTGTGGGACAGCAGCAAGAACTGAAGCAGAGAGAGGGAGGGAGGCTGTTCTTACTGGGACAAGGAAGGCAGGGTGGGAAGGGACGACCTGCAAGGGAAGGGGAGAGGCCTAAGAAGCAGATAGAGAGAACCAGAAAGGGTAGAAAAATCTAGATGCAATGAAAGCCAGCAAGGCAGTGGCTCCAAAGACTATGTCCAGAAGGAGAAGTCTGTGTTCTGAGTGTGTTTTTCCCCCATCACTTAGCTACCTTGTTCCCATCCCCAATACTCCAGGGAGGTCCCAGTGATTCATATATGTCTGGAGATTTCAGTGAAGAATTAAGTTTTGTGGTCAGAGCAAGACATGCCCAGAAGACAAGACTTGGGAGAGAAACATGCTAGTGGGCAAGGGACGTTGGGAGATGCTACAGCCTCTGGCCCCAGACCTTCCTCCATCACCAAGAAGTTGAGCAATGTCTTGAAAACAATGTCTTTTTGCTTTTTAAAGGCAGAGTGACAAGGAGGGAAAGAGAGAGAAAGATTTTCTACATACTCTTTCATTCCCCAAATGGCTACAATGCCTAAGGCTGAAATATAAGAGCCTGGCACTCCATTTGAGTGTGTTGTGTGGTAGCTGAGATCCACACACTGGGGCCACTTTCTGCTGCTTTCCCAGGCAGGGAAGCATCAGCAGGAAGCTGGGTCGGAAGCAGGGGAGCTAGGACTGGAACCAGCGTTCTGATACGGCATTCTAGAGTCATAGATGGTGGCTACTGCACCACAACACCAACCCCTTGACTTTCAACAACCAGGAGGCAGAGAAATGGGAAGGTTTCTGTCCAACTTACAGGACATAAAACTTAGAGGTCAAGTGACAGGGTAGAAAGGCATACAAGGGAGAAAGTAACAGGGCTCAGGTTGATTTACATATTCATGTGCTTTTTTGTTTAATTCATGTTCATCTGGGACACACAGACTATGGTTCCCCTCCGGTCCTTGATCTATAGCTGATATACTGATTCATTGCAGAAGCTGGCTTCAGGCTTCGGCAGTTTAGCCTCCTGCTCAGACCCTTGTTACCAATGGCTCTGACCACACATTAGGGTGTGCTGGAAGCCTGCCTCCTCATAGCATCTTTCCTTTGTTGGTAAAAGGAAATTTCGCCAGGTTTTTTCGCCAGTGACCCCAAGCCAGTCCTGCTACAGGCCTGCTCCAGCTCAGGATGCTTTTGTTGAACATATGTCAGTAACCAGAGGAGGAGGAAGGAGGATTCTGACCTCCCCAATGCTCATCTCTTCTCTACTTCTCTCCCACACAAAAAGGAGAAATATTCCATACATCCACTCTCATACACATGACAATTAAAGAAAGTCCTCATGTCTACACGGAACTCCACATACATCAACGGGGGTGGCGTGTTCAGATAGGTGAACATCTGGGGTGACAAAGGAGTTCATGTTTCAGCGTGGATCTGACATCCAAAGATCCCCTCAAGCCAAAGCATAACTCATCAATCCAACCACTTCTTTGAAGACTGGTACAGTTTTCCTTTTTTGGACCAATACAACATACTAACCACTTACACAATCTTACCAATACTTCTAAAAACAAACAAGGACTGTTCTTCCCCCTGCAACCCCCTGCCCGGTGGACTGATTTTGCTGGTATTGAAGTGACTTGGAGCAGCAGCAATGCATGGAAATGGCAGTTGTCTATTCTCTGTCTTCCCTTAACCAAAGGGTTCCCTCAAAAACTTCTCTGTGTCCTGTGTCAAAAATGATCAAGAAAAAGATGAGTAAAGGACTTTCCAATTGTCATTCTTCTTCAGCCACAACTGAGAACTTTGCTGGGGAGATAGAACCCACAGACAACAGCCCAGAGCTCTTTTGCACAGAGAGCTAAGTCAGTAGATCTGTCCACAGGGGAAATGCTCTGAAACATCTGACTAGAGTCCAAAGTGCGGGAGCTGAAATCCACAGCCCACTTCCCTGATGGTCAGTTTCCCAGCAACCCTGGAGCAGCTCCAGGGGATGGCAGAGTCCCAAGGGTGATGACCGTGATCTCAACGAGAGCTGAGTCAAAGAGGCTCAGCTACTTACGTGCCATGTGACCTTGGCAAACATCCCAGCCTTCCTTCAGTCTTCTCATCTGTAACGTGCCTGCCTCACAACACTGCAGAGTGGATCAAATGAGAAGAGTTTCCAAAGGCAAGGAGCTGGAGGGCAGCTGTGACTCACAAGGGTACTGAGTAGACTCAGCCTTTGTTGTTGTCTTAAGATGTATTCATTTTTGTTGGAAGGATAGATTTATAGAGAAAAGGAGAGACAGAGGGAAAGATCTTCCATCTGCTGCTTCACTTCCCAAATGGCTTTAATGGCTAGAGATGAACTGAGCCAGGAGCCTCCTCTGGGTCTTCCATGTGGGTCCAGGGACCCAAGGTTTTGGGCCATCCTCCACTACTTTTCCAGGCCAAAAGCAGGGAGCTGAATGGAAGTAGAGCAGCTGGGACATGAGCTGGCACCCATATGGAATGCCAATGCTTGCAGACAGAGGATTCGCCAAATGAGCCATTGCACCAGCCCCTACAGTCAACCTTCGTGTCTGCAAAACCCCACACTCAGATTCCACCTATCTCGGATGGAAAAGACTGGGGAGGAAAAACATTCAACATACACAGATATGTTTTAAATATAATGTGGGACCCAGCATGACATCTCAGTGGCTAAATCCTTACCTTGTAAGCACCAGGATCCCATTTGGATATCAGCTCATGTCCCAGTGGCTCCATTTCCCATCCAACTCCCTGCATATGGCCTGGGAAAGCAGCAGAGGATGGCCCAAAGATTTGGGGTCCTGCATCCATGTGGGAGACCTGGAAGAAGCTCCTGGCTTTGGATGAGTTCAATTCTGACTGTTGAGGCTATTTGGGGAGTGAACCAGAGGCTAGAACTTTCTTTTAGCCTCTCTGTCTCTTTCTAAATCTGATCTTTCTTTTAAAAATTCTCTTCCTTTTAAAAACATACATATGTATACATATATATTCATCTCCTATGCTCTCCTTGTTTGAAAGGCACACATACATACATACACACACACACACACACACACACACACACACACACACACACACACACACGGGGGGAGAGAGAGAGATCTTCCAACCATTGGTTCTCTTCCCGAATACATACAATGGTTAAGTTTGGGCCAGCCCAAAACCAGGATCCTGGAACTTAACTTGAGTCTCCCACAGAGGTGAAACATGTGAAAAGGAAATGCTAAGAGGTAAAGGAAGTGCTGAAGATACCCACAGCCTCTCCTTGGGGTGGCAGCGACCCCCATATTTGAGTCATCATCTGTTCCTTTCCAAGGATTAACAGGAAGTTGGAATCATAACATCTTAGAGGCAGGCATTGATCCCAGACACTCCACTAAGCAAGCCAGCATCCTAAAAGGCAGCTGCAGCACCTTCCCAAATGTCTACTCTCATATATACATTTGTCAAAAGCATCATGTGCAATAGAGATAATTGAACAGAGAGCTCCCAACACTGGAGGTTCACTCTCCTAAATGACTATAGTGGCTGGAACTGGGTGGGAGCTAAGCAAGGGGTCAGGAACTCAAACCAAGACTCCTGCACAGGTACAGGGACCCAGCTACGTGAGCCATCGCCTGCTGCCTTCTAGCAAAGGAAACTGGAATTAGAGGCAGAGCCAGGAATTGAACCCAGGGACTCTAATGTGGGACTGGGGTGTCTCAGCCACTAGGCTGGCTGCCCAAAGCCAGACTTTATTCTTGTCACTTTCTCAAAACAGCATAGTATAGCAACTATTATATGGCATTTACTTTATATTACATATTTTAAGTGACCTAGAAATGATTTAAAGCATGCTGGAGGGTTGTAGTGTTATATACAAATACTAGGCCATTTTACAGGAAGAATTTGAGCATCTAGAGTTTTGGGATCTGTGGAGGGGAGAGAGAAATCCCCTGTGGAAACTGAGGAATGATGCACCCATGATCTGGAGCAGCCGGGCGGGGAGCTGATGCTTCTGGAGCTTGCTCTGGGCCAGGCATTGAGTGTCCTGTGAGTAACAACACCTCCCCACATCTCCAAGGCTCAGCTACATCATTGCCAGAACTCGACAGATGAGGAAAGCAGGCCCAAAGACTTTCAGGAGCTTCCCCAAGTCTCTGAAGTGGGAAGTGGTGGGACCAGGCTCATGATGAGCCAGAACTGAGCAAACCCCACATCTTTGTTCTGGGCTCCAGGGCAGGCAGCTAAACCATACTTTCCAGCCCTCTGACAGCCACACAGCCTCCATCACTGGGCCCCTTGCAGATCATGCACAGTCAAGGGTGACCGGGAGGTAATGGGGGGTTCCCCACTCCCTCTCTTTACTCCTGAAGGGTCCTCAGTGTCTGTGTGTAGGAGACGAGAATGTAAAGACTCAGGAATCTGTGTGAATTCCCCCTCAAGGGCTCAAACTTGAATTAAAAATTCAGTACAGCCTGGGGCTGCCTCCTGGCTGTGCTCCCCCAACTCTAGTTTCCTAACGTAGATCTTGGGAAGCACTGTGCCGGGTCACGTGATTAGGATCCCACCAGATGCAAGGGAGACCTGGATTGAGGGCCCAGTTCCTTGCTTCAACCCCAGCTAAATAAATAAAATTCATTGTTAAGTATTTTTAAAAGAGAAAAGGTGAAAACTATTATTGTTGGATAGGCCTGTTTGTCATAGAGACTGGAATTTTTTAAAAAATAATTTTTTGGTCTATTTCTTTGAAAGGTAGAGAGACAAAAACAGAGATCCCCCATCTACTGGTTCATCCAGATGTCCACAACATCTGGAGCTAGACCAGTCTGAAACCAGCAGCCAACAACTCCATCTGGGTCTCCCATGTGGGTGGCAGGGACACAAGTGCCGGATCTGTCACCTGCTGCCTACCACAGTGTGTGTTAGCAGAAAGCCGGAGTCAGAAGAGCAGTAAGGAGGCCAGAGTTACGGTGTAGCAAGTAAAGACACTTCCTGTGACATCTAGTCATTCATATCCCACCTGTTCCACTTCTGATCCAGCCTCCTGTGAATGGTCCGGGAAAGGCAGTGGAAGATGGCCCTCATGCCTGCTCCCTACCAGCCACAAGGGACATCTGGATGAAGCTCCTGACTTCCATCTGACCCAGCACTGACCATTGTGACCAATTGGGAAGTAAACTAGCTGGTGGAAGATCTCTTTCTCTTTGACTCTCTGACCCTATACATAACTTTACAACTCTGCCTTTCAAATAAATTGATTTTTTAAGAGATTAGAAAAGCATATTTTCAGAGAGAAAGATTCTCCATCTGCTGGTTCACTCCCTAAAAGGGTGCAATGGCCAAAGCTGAGCTAATCTGAAGTCAGAAGCCTGGAGCCTCTTCCAGGTCTCCCATGCAGGCACAGGGTCACAAGAACTTTGGCATTCCTCTGCTGCTTTCCCAGGCCACAAGCAGGGAGCTAGATGGAAGTGGAGCAGCCAGGACTCAAACCAGTGCTCATATAGAATGCCTATGCCGCAGGCAGAAAACTGGCATGCTGTGCCACAGAGCTAGCTCATCTCTTTTTTTAATACACGTTTTTCATGAACTCTTTGAAAACACCTAGCATGTAAAGAGTTTTCTTCTTTTTTTTTTTTTTAGAGGGTACTAAAACTTACTTTCTCTAGCAATATCCTGATTTTGATATCAACAATGGTTTCAACAGAAAGGCGCTTGGAAATCGCAGTTCTGTCTCTCCACGATGACCACACGTTCAGCCAGAGGCAGACACAGGATGTCTTTGTTTAGATTCAGCGCCTCACCACCTCTGCTGACATCGTCACCTGCCATCCCCGGTAATGGATACCCCGTGAGAAATGCACACACCCTCTAACAACAAAGCCAGGCCTCCAGCTTCCTGGGGCTACTCATCTCACTCTATTTCTCTTGTAGGGGGAAAAAAAAAAACCTTGGTTGAGTCACTACATAGCTGCCAGGAATACAAGCTCTCTGGAGACGGGCTCACACAGGGCTGCCGGCAGGTTCACCAGGTAACTCTCCAGGCTGGGCGGACCTCATGATGGCCCAGGCCACTGATGACCCCTGCACCTCCCTCAGCCCGTGTAGGGTGGCCTGGAGGCACAGACTTGCTGTGGCCCCTGAATAGTATGCGTAGTTACAACAGCAAACTGTTGCTGCCCTTGGGCAGGGAAGTCCGTGTGGGATTCAGGACAGAGCATGATGGAGAGTCAGTCCTGAGCCGGGGTGCAGCCCTCTAAATAGACACCCAACCTCTTCTCTATGCCACCACATGCCATTATACAACAGTAATGCCCAAACCTGCATGAGTCTGAGAATCCCCCAGAGGGGAAATTTGAAAAAAACATAGATAGGAGTCAGCACAATGGCCCAGCTGGCTAATATGGGTGCTGGTTCATGTACCAGCTGCTCCACTTCTCTTCCAGCTCTCTACTTGTGGCCTGGGAAAGCAGTAGAGGACAGCCCAAAACCTTGAGATCTGTACCTGTTTGGGAGACCCAGAAGAAGCTCCTGGCTCCTGGCTTTAATCGGCTCAGCTCTGTTTTTCCTTCACTCTGTAAATCTGACTTTCCAATTAAAAAATGAAATAAATCTTTTTTAAAAAAAAATGCAGGTGGCCAGGTATGCCCAGATCCATTTGCTAGAGCTCTTCACAAATGCCCCAGTCGGAGTTGTGTGGCTCAACACATCAAGCTACGGCTTGGGATGCCCACAGCCCAGCCCTGGTTCTATCCTGGCTGCTCTGCTTTTGATGCAACATCCCAGATGATGGCCCAAGTGCTTGAGCCTCTGCTGCTCACATGAGAGACCTAGGTGGAGTTCCTGCCTCCTGACTTCAGCCTGGCCCAAGCTCTGGCTGTTGGCTACTGCAGTCATTTGGGGAGTGAACCAATGTGTGGAACATCTCTATATCTCTCTCTCTCTGTTGCTCTTCGTTTCTTGAAGATGAAAATAAACACATGTTTGGGTTGTTTTTTCTAAGTCAAGTAGTCAAAATTTGCAAAAATGAGAAATATGAGAAGTTGGATATGTTTATAGCTATAGAGGCTACACTAGTAACAAAACTGATTGAGACAATAGACACATCTGACATGGAGGATGGCGAGTGAAGGATGTGGAGGAGGTCAGACAAAGCCAGCCCTGCTTGATCCCAGTGAGGATGACAAGGTCAGGGTTACACAGACCCCCACAGAAAAAGTTGACAGCTAGGCATCCAGGAGGCAAAGCTGGAGGGTAGTGGCATTTGCTTAAGCAGCAGGCACACACGGCTTCCATCCCGCAAAGGCATCTGGCAAGGCTGAGACTCTGGGCAGGACAGATAAGACCCCATGTCTTATTTATCCTCAACCCAAGAAAGTCCACAGAGGCAACACTGGTACAAGAATAAAGAGATTTCTTCCTGGAAACCAATAGAAGAGGGCCCTGCTGAGAAATTTAGAAATTGCTGGAACATGGAACACATTCATGTTGCCTGAGTCCAGTGATGGTCACCCCCAAGGAAAGAGCCATCAGGGAGGAAAATGGAGGTGTCCCAGTGCACAGCACATACCTCCTTGCTGGAGGAAGGAGAACCAAGAGGATGAAACTGACACAATAGGCGGGGGCCCTTCCCCAAAGCAACTGAGTTCAGAGAGGAAATGAAAGAACATGTTTATGAAAGTACTTAAAATTGGGAAATATGCTCAGCTCAGCACTATGAATCAGGCACTGTGGGGTGTCCAAGGATAATCTTTAATGCTTATTTATTTATTTTAATGAACTCGACAGGCTAAGAGTCAGGGGGAGAGAGAGAAAGATCTTCCATCTGCTGGCTCACTCTCCGAATGTCCACAACCAGAGACCAGGCCAGGTCAAAACCAGGAGCCTGGAACTCCATCCTGGACTCCCAGGTTGGTGGCAGATCCTAAGGACTGGGGTCACCTTTTGCTACTTTCCAGGTGCCTCAGCAGGGAGCTGAACTAGAGATGGACCACCGAGAATTCAACTAAGCATGCATCACTACACTGATCCAATGATTTTTTTTTTAATTAAAATCCTCAGTGTCAAGCAGAGATTTTTTTAAAAATGCATGTATCAGAGGGCTTGTCAAACTTCTTCAGGAGGAAACGTGCAGTGTTGTAAGACTCCAAAGGAGGAACACAAAGGCAAACATGCATATGGAGCAGCAGCATGGCTGCCGCAAATGGGACCCCAGCCGTCAGCTCCAGCAGGTGCAGAGGTGCCAAATCTTTGTGATACAATTTGCTCGTGAAAGGAGGAAATTATTTTGCCTTGCTGTCAGCTATCTGCAGATCATAGGAATAGAGCACAATTAACTACATACAAGCAGAATCCTATAACCCACAAGGGCGTACTCTGGAAATGAGACATGGTCCCTGCGTTCTACCAGTTTACAAAGTACTGAGGGCCACGATAGGAATTGACTACACAGAAACCATAGCAACAAAAGTGGTCACAGCGAAGATGCCAGGCACCCTGGCTGTGTGATCAGCCCTGTGGCTGGCAGCCAGCCCAGTGGGCCTGCAGAGGTAGGGTCAAGCATCTTTGACTAGGCAACTGGCTAGGCCAGTGTTTTGAAACAAGGAATATTCATGCCTACCCTTGAAGAATAGCTTTGTGAAGTCATTTTTGTTTTGGATTTTGTTTTCATGTTGACACTTAAAAGACCAGAACTTTATTCCAAGGCCCTGTGTGCTATGAACATTTTCAAGAAGCAACAAAGTTGAGAGCATTTTACAGTGAATTTTCACAATGAACACTGGGATGCCCATCACCTAAATTCTATTGTGAATGCTTTACTTCAACTGCCCTACCACAGGTCCATCCAGCTACCCTGCCTCCCGCCATCCATCCATCAGTCCAGCATGCTAATGCATCTCAAAGTAAACTGTGGTATCTATAGCTTTCCTTTCAGCATTCTTATCACCAACCAGTGTCCACATTTGCTTACAGCAGTTTCTTTTGATGTTCAACATATCTACAATGACAAAACACACACATCTGAAGTGTATAGTCACCAAGCGTTGACAAGCAGATCTACTCATGTTGGGAGACATAGAACAAAGTCATCACATAGAAAGTTCTCTGGGGCCCTTGCCCATGAATTCCCACCCACGGAGACAATCAGTTATGATACTGTCCCTCCACAGATAAGTCTTGCCTATTCCAGAACTTCATTTACAAAGAATCCGGTGCTAGGTACTTTGTTGGGTAAGATCATTCAAATGATTTTTTAAGCAGACTGTTTTTCTTAAAAAATTACTGCATGTAATTCTCAGTACTTAGGAATACTGTTGCACATTCAATAGCTCTTGATCTGTTTTGTTATACATGATATCTGATCTCTTTCTAGTTCCTAGCTGTCAAGAAAAAAAAAAAATAAGACTATTCCTGCACAAGTATTTTTGTAACTATATATCTTCCCTTCTCTGGGATTATTATATAAAAATGCATAGGCACAGCAGTTAAGACACTGCTTGAGGCACATGCATCCCCTATCTTTGCATCAGAGTGTCAGTTTCCAGCCCCAGCTCCCTTTCCAGGCCAGTCTCCTGGTAATGCAAACCCTGGGAGACAGCAGGTGATGGGGTGACAGTAGTTAGGGTCAGGCCCCCATTGGAATGAGAAAAGGGGGACTCTCTTTAGAAGTGGATCAGGGTTCATGAAACCAGCCCCCACCTAGCAAGTGGGGCCAGGATCTGGGCCCGGTGACCCACACCCCACCAGTGGGGTGGGAAATCTGGCAGGGCTTGGGTCTCCTGGCCCAGGTATCAGGGCCCTCCTACTAGGTGGGTGAGGGTTTGTGAGCCCCAGCAGAGGGGCATTCGGTGATGCTTGGGACTCCTGGCCCAGCTACTTGAACTCGCCTGCAAGAACATGCCCTACTTCAAGAAAAAGGTGGAGCAATGAACACGGGCCCTGTTATAAAAGTGTGAACCGGCAGATGAGAGATTTCTCTCTGTCTCTCCTCAAATCTGATCTGCCTTTCCAATAAAAAATAAATACATCTTTAAGGAATAATCATAAATATGCCTAAATATAAAATAAAAAGGCTCCACTTCGATGAGGTTCTGGATCTTCCTCTCCTGGGGCGGGCCCCTGATGGCTGCAGCAGCAGTTGGTGACTTTAAGCCCAGCTTTGTTCACTGCTTCGGCAGTGAAAGATTGCCCAGAGAAGACAGGAGGCCAGGCTGCCTTCCTTTGTGCTATTTTAGTGTGACAGTGGCTCAGTACTTGGACTTCTGTTCTCCTCCTGGGGAAACCCTAGCTGGATTCCTAGTTCCTAGCTCAGGACTGGTTGTTGCAGGCATTTTGATAGTGAAACTGAAATGGAGAATTTCTGTCTATCGCTCTATATTCCAAATAAATAATTTTTAAAAATAAGAACACAATTTCTGGGTCACAGGGTAATAAGGTATTCAGCTTTGGCTTTAAAAAAAAATCACTGATAATCTTTAGTGTTTTTTTAAATAAAATTTTTTTCATTTTTATTGGAAAGGCAGATTTACAGAGAGAAAGAGAGACAGGGAGGAAGATCTTCTGTCCACTGGTTTACCCCCACATGACCACAATGTCTGGAACTGAGCCAATCAAAACCCAGGAGCCAGGAGCTTCTTTCGGATCTCCCAAGTGGGTGCGGAGTCCCAAGAACTTGGGCCATCTTCGACTGCTTTCCCAGGCCACAGCAGGCAGCTGGATGGGAAGTGGAGTACTGAGACACAAAATGACACACATATGGGATTCCAGCACATTCAAGGCAATGATTTAGCCATAGGCTACTGCACCAGGCCCAGTTTTAAATACTGCTTAAAGTGTGCTGCATTCTTTTATGCTGCCACCAGCAGTATAGGAGCCCCACAGCCAGTGCTGCATGTCCTTCCTGACATCTGCTGTTGTCCCTGTACCCTCTTAGGAGACATGGAAGAAGCTCCCGGCTCCTAGCTTTGGACCAACTCAGCTCTGGTTTTGGCAGCCATTTGTGAGTGAACCAGTGGATGGAAGATATTTCTCTCTGTGTCTCCTTCCCTCTGCAACTCTGCCTTTCAAGCAAAAACAAATCTTTAAATAAATATAATTGAGAAAATTAAAACAGGGCCAGCATTGTGGCACAGTGTAAGAGGCTGTCAACTATAGTTCCCACATGAGTGCCGGTTGGAGTCCTGACTGTCACACTTCTGATCCTGCTCCCTGCTGATGTACCTGGGAAAGTGGCAGAAGGTGGCTGGGTGCTGTGTCCCCGCCAGGAGACCCAACATGACTGCTGAGCAGGAGAGCTGCACTGGCTTCACATTCCCCAGGGGGTGTTCTAAAAGCCTGCGGCAGGAGTACATGGTCAAACCACAGCTTACCAGTGCTGCTCTGGCTACTATTAGAGCATGTGGGTCTCTAAGGTCTGGCAGAACCCACAAGGTTACCAGTGCCTGAACTCCAGTGGGCACCGATGGATAATCTAAAGACGAACGTAATGTCTACTGCTCAGGAAAGCCCCACACCTGGGACATTCCGAGCTGCTAAAACAATGCACTGCCAAATTCCCCAAGGAGCCCATCTGCTTCTTCCCTTCCCAACTTAACAGGGCCCCTGTGGTGCTCTGGACATCCCAACGAGCTGCTTCGGAGGGGGACTCCGCCTCTGCTCAGATGAGATGAAGCCTGGCTTCCCCATCCCACTGCCCTCTATTTCAGCAGGCTTAACTCCGTTCCCTTAATCCTGCCCTTGTTCTGTCCCCACTAAACTCAATTCTTTTCTACTTTAGCCACCTTGTGGCCTTTTCCCAGCCCTACAGTCCTAAAACCTAACAGCTACAATTTACTAGAATTTCCCTTTTTCCTTAATCTGTAAAATAATGTGTGTAGGGATCAATCGGCATGAGGCCTCAATTGGCTGATCTTCCTCCTCCAAGTACTGGCATCCCATATGGGTGCCAGTTTGTGTCCCGGTTGCTCCACTTCCCTTCCATCTCCCTGCTTATGGCCTGGGAAAGCAGTCAACAACAGCCCAAAGTTTGCAACCCTGCATCTGTGTGGGAGACCCAGAAGAAGCTCCTGGTTCCTGGATTCAGGTCAACTCAGCTCCCGCAGTTGTGGCCATTTGGGGAATGAGCCAGTGGGTGGAAGATCTTTCTCTCTGTAGATCTGCTTTTACAATAAGAATAAATAAAACTTTAGAAAAAATAGTATGTGTAGAAAGCTGGAGATCATTGGTCTCATGTCACAGAGTACTCAAAATCTGCTTTAAAAAATGAGCATTGGGCCCGGCACAGTAGCCTAGTGGCTAAAGTCCTCATCTTGCACCCATTGGGATCCCATATGGGTGCCAGTTCATGTCCTGGATGCTCTACTTCCCATTCATCTCCATGTTTTTGGCCTGGGAAAGCAGCAGAGGATGGTCCAAAGCATTGGGACCCTGTATCCACATGGGAAACCCAGAAGAAGAAGTTCCTGGCTCCTGGCTTTGGATCAGCTCAGCTCACTTGGGGAGAGAACCAGCAGACAAATGATCTTTTCATTTGCCTTTCCAATAAAAAATTTTTAAATATATAAAAAAAAAAATGTGCCTTGGGTCGATGTAGCACAGCAGCTTTAGCCATGTTTGAGACACCCACACCCCATATCAGGGTGCCTGTTTGAGTCCCAGCTCCTTCACTTCTGATTCTGTTTCTGTCTTTCAGCAGATAGATTCTTCCTCTCTTTCAAAATAAATAAATAAATCTTAAAAAAAAAAAAAAGGAAGAATCTTGAGGCAGAAACATGCAAGGGGGTGGCTATGTCACGATCCTAATCTGTGTGCTCCCCATGGGTGCTAACCCATGAGGCCTTCTTAGCCGTGTGTAGCAGACGACTTGTAAAAGCCCCAATGTGCAATCTGGAGTCCCCAGTTCTCAGGATACAACCAGAGGAAGGGTGGGGAGCAGCAGCTGGGGATGCCTCGGCTGCCAGTATCTTCTGCTGTCGTCCCAAATTCCCTGGCTCCCCACACAGCTGGGTGCTCAGTAACCAGGCTTAGAGGCCCTCCACTCCAGTCTAATTGGTGCCACTAGGTGGGCATGGAAGTGTACAGATAGCTCCCTGACAGGGCCTGGCAGGTGCTGGCGCTGTGTGACACATGAAGGGTGGGTGGCTGGACCTACAGCCTTTGGTTTCTTTGGTGTTAAGGAGGGCCTGGATCGGATGCCAGACTTCGATTTCAGCTGAGGTCAGCATATCTACCTTGCAAGGTTGTCAGGAGGGTTAGAGATTCGGGGCAGGGGTACCATCTCCATCTCCATCTGCCTCTCCAGTATGTCCTTCATCATGAGCTCAGATTTCTCTTGACCTCCTCTGTTTGGGGTCCCCAGCGGTGGGAAGAGGCCCTGGACCTATCAGACAGGGCAGGTCCCAGAACTCTCTGGCTAGCTCTTACACAGAAAGACCAGGCAAGGCTCCAAGCTTCTAGCTTTACCGCCGGTTTGCTGGAGCAGGGTCTGGGTGCTAGGACTCATTAGCGCTTGGGGAACAGAAATTCTTGCTTCTGTGTCCGCGTTGGGGGAGAAGGGTCAAAAGCTCTTGCCTATAAGCCCTTTCCTTCGATTCAAAGTACTCAGCACACAGAAGCACCGCATCTGGGATGCCTTGTTCTTTCTCAGAATGCTAACCTTCAGAGGTTGGCTGTCCCGGAACCGCCAACCTCAGCCCTGTTTTGTGAATTACTAAAATAAGCCACAGCCACTCCCTTCCCACGCAAGCACCCAGCAGCTTGGCAAGCTCTGTGGCCTGCAGCAAAGGACCCCGGGGCAGGTTTCTGCGGCGACACAGGCCCATCTCCCCCTCCTCCTGGTCCCATCAAACCCGCCTGGATGGTCGCCGCCTCCGGGATTCAGGCGGGGCAGGAGCCCGGGCGGGGGTGCAGGGCCCGCAGGCCAGGCGAGGCGGAGCGGGCGTCACGTGGCGAGTCAGCCGGGCGTCGGGCGGGCGGGGCCGGCCGGGTAAAAGGGCGCGGGGCGGGCGGCGGGGCTACGGCGGCTGCTCGGCACCGGCGGCGTGCGTGCGAAGAGGCTGCAAGCCAGGCTCTCCCGACTGCGCTAGGTGAGTGGGGACTGTGGGCGCGCGGGTCGGGTGATCTCCGCCGCTGCGTGGGGGAGAAGGCGGACGTTCTCGGTCGGGGAAAGAGGGGCCTCCCGTGCACCCGTCGCTGCGGGGCGAGCCAGGGTGGCTCAGGCGGCTCGCCTAGCTGCCTTAGCGCCATCACTGGGCTCGGCGACCCCGGCCTGCTCGGCCCACGTTCAGGGACCGGCCCAGGCACAGTGACGTAGGAGATGGGGGTGGGGAATGCCCCGGGCAGAGTTTGGCCTGGATTGTCCTGCCAGCTGGAGGCTTGTGTTTGGGTTCTCGAGGACCCAGAGCTGAGCTAATAATCTCTCTTGCCCTCATTGTGGATTTGGTTCGTCTCTTCTGCCCTGTTTCCCCGCCACCATCATTCTGCAAGGTTTGCCGGGGCGCATCTTTCGCGCATCTTTCTACATTCAATTCCATTTGAAAGCAGGAACCTGAAACTGGGTGGCTGGTGTGGAACCGGAGTAATGAGATACGTAAACAGGAAGAGAAGCTGCGCGGAGGAGAGAAGGCTGGCTTGGACTTGGGGCGCCCCTCTTGTGCTTGGGCTGTGGCAGGAGCAGGGCCATGCCCGCACCGGGGTGGGGAAGGTGGAAGCCAGGCAGTACCCAAGCCGGCCTTGGGTGCCATGGGACCAGGGGAGCTGGGCGACTCCCTGGGGCATCACTTCCTCCGCAGTTCCCGCCCCTGGGGAGAAGGATTTGGCACTGGGGCAGCAGCAGTTGCTGGCCCAGTTGGCAGACAGACCAGGGTTGGTGAATTGAACTGGGCTTAGCAGGCGTAGATCACCCCTTCCCCAAGTCAGGTCACCCCCTTCACTAAGTGCTGGAGTGAAGTCCCAGACTATGGCTCAGGCCACATTTGTCTCCATCTAACCTTGGAGAGACACCCCACCCCACCCCCACTGATTGCCGGGTGCAGAGGGCGCCTAGCACCTCTGCTTGGTGTCTAGGGAAAAACTGACTCCAGGTGGTTGTCACTGGTGGAGCCTGGCCTGAGTGAGTCTGCCCTGGCTGTGTAGACAGAGGGAGAAGTGAGTGATGAGGCACAGACATGGGTGAGGGGCGGTTAGCTGGCCAGGGAAAGGCCACTCCTTCCGCATATCATCCGTTCCCGAGGGAAGGCCTGTTGCGTTGCCCTGCTGATGGAGAACCTCGGGCCCTGGAGTTCTATGGCAGGAAGTAGCAGGGCCGCGCAAGCTGTGATGTTGCCCCTGAAAGTTGAAGGTGCCCTACCAAGAAGTGACCACAACTGGAGGTCGTGACTCAGGGGTGCTGGCCGGTCCTGTGGCTGCATCTGTGACCCTGGGCTGGATGGAGCCACAGCTGCCTTCCACAGTGGCTCAGGTCACATGGGTGTCTGGACTGGTCAGGTGAGGGGCGGAGATGATGTGGAAACCCTTCAGCTGCAAGTTGGAATGGCCCCTGTGGTGCTGACTCAGCAACTCAGGCTGGGACCCTGGCTGCAGACAGCTGTTTTCTTTTCTCCTCCCCACCACCCCTGGGCCTGGGAGTTATCTGGAGACCGTGTCAGGAGTCTGCTGCCTGCTTGCTTTTGGTGTTCAGGCCTAAGGAAAGCATTGAAACTACATGAAATGAGAGCTTTCCCCTTGCTCAGAATTCTCAGGAAGGGAGGATGCTGAGGGGAGAGTCTCTGGGGGTGTATTTACTTACTGAATATTGGGGTGCAGTCAGCTGTCTGCACCTGCTGAGGTTCCAGGATGTGTGGGAGGCGAAGCTTGTGTGTGGTGTTCTCGTGTGGGTGTTGTATTGGTATTCCTCCCGGGTTCATGTGGGATGTGAGTCCGGGGCTAGACCCTAGGACTCACTGAGTTTGAACCAGTACTCTTGTTTTTCCTTCCCCTCCCTTGCAGACGTGGGACCTCCCATCACAGGGTTGTCTGGGGAGTCCCAGACTGAGGCAGCAGGGTTCTGTTCTCTGTCCTGCTGTGTCAGTTGCTGTCCCTGTGTCTGTTGCTCAGGGACGCTGTATCACCTGCCTGCTCCTCCTCCCCAGGTCTCCTGTGATGTTTGGGTCCTTTTGCCACTCTGTTTCAATCCAGAAGCATCATGTATCTTCAGCGATATGGCATGCATACTCTTTCACTCGTTTGTGAGATTTCTTTCCTTCTTAAATGTACAGTATGCTTAGGGACAGTGCAACGATTTCTGCTTTTTACTGCTACTGTGTGCTATGGTAGATATCCTTGTATCTCTCAGACACTTAAAAGAATTGGGACAAAAGAAGTGGAGTTTAGTGCCAGACCACAGGGCAGGGGTGTCTTCCATGACTACATGCTGCTAGAGTGTTATCCAGTACCCATGTATCGTCTTGTACCCCAGCAGTGTGGAAAGTTCTAGTTCCTCATCTTTAATAACACTTAATATGACCAGATTTTAATTTTTGCCAATCTGGTGGGTTTGAAATGGTGTCACTGTTACAGTGCCTGGCACCAGAATTTTACATTTAATTCTCTGCCCTGGGAAAACACTGATGTAAGTGAAAATTTTTCCTGTTCTTGTGGTTGGTCAGTGATAGATAGCATTTGTTTAATATTTAGGGAGGGAGAGAGAGAGAAGAACAGACACAGAGAGAGATCTGCTGGTTTCCTTCCCAGCGGGTTGCAACAGATGTAGCTAAGCTGGTCCAAAGCCAGGAGCCTGGAGTTTCTTTTGGCTGTCCCACATGGGTACAGGGGCCCAAGGACTTGGACTGTCTTCTGCTGTACATTAGCACATTAGCAGGGAGCTGCATGGGAAGCAGAGCAGCTGGGACTTGCATTGGTGCCCATGTGCGATTCCAGAACTAGAGGTGGAGTCCTGCTATGCCATAGCACTGGCTAGAATTTGATCACCTGATGGCTAGCAGTTTCTTCTAAGGGACACCCCAGTGTCCATTTTCCTCACCTGAAAAATGGAACCCTTACACAAATGCCAAGGTCCTGGTGTTAATGTAAACGTGGCAGGTGCTGGGGAGGATGTGTGGCTTGTAGCCTTGACCGTGTTATCTGTAATGACCAGGCCAGTAACTCCTTTGGTCTGGTCAAGATAGTCTGATGTTAGCAGCTAGCGTGGGTGGAGGAGAAAGGCACTGTAGTGCCCAGACAGTCAGCAGACCTTGCACCGCGCCTGGGGATCAGCAGGGTGTTCCCACAGAGGCTGGTAGGGTCCGGGCCGCTCCCTGTTCTGCTACTCTACTCACTTAACCCTGTGGTGCTGGAAATGTGACTTGTTTGGTTAGTCACAGTACAGTAAATAAAAAACCCTTGGGCAGCAGGTGCCATCTGTCATACACTGGGGAGATGTGGATCCCCCTCTCCCAGATGCGGAGGGTTCCTGGGGTGCATCTCCCTCCGCATTCTAGCACCACCCTACTCCCCAGAGCTCAGAGAGGGAAGCAGTGCAGAGCTGGAAGTGCTGGAGGTATGGAGCATTTCCATGCCTTGCCATCAAACGGCTGGTGGCAAAGTAATCCAGCCTACAATCCAATTAGGGCGCCTGGATGCTATACAGGCCGGAGAAGCCAGGAACACTAATCTCCTTCAACTCTCAAAGGATCTGAAGCTTTTGTGTGAAGTAGATCCGGCATCCTTCAGTATCTAGGCAGAATGCCCACTTTAGAATCAGAGATGTGCATCTCATTAAGTGGGTAACAGAGCTGGAGAGAGCAGAGCTGGTGAACAGAAGCATCCAGAACTTTCTGGAGCATTGTGCCACCAACAATAAACACATTTTGAACTGCTGGGAGCTCTCATGGTATCTGAGGCTGTGGGCCTCATTTTCTTTGATGCGTGGAGCATGGGGTTTACTGCGCTGGATTGCAAGCATGGGTGTTATAATAGTGAGACATTCCCTAGGCATGCAGGGGAGTAGCCTGAGTAGGCTGACCCTGTACACCTGGTGCACAGGAGTGACTTATTTGGCATAGGTGATTGACAGGTGGGCAGCAGGGGCAGTGCCCGTGAATGGGCTTAAGGGCTCAGGTGACTCAGCTGGTTGGGGTCTTTTAGTAGCTTCTCCTGGCTCCAGGGCTGGCCAGCAGCCTGCCAACTGCCCCCTGACTGCTGTGGGTCACACACAAATTGGCTACAGTGGAGCCCAACTTCAGGGGAGAGCTAGGCAGCTGGTGGGTGTCTGTTCCTAAGGAGATGGATGGAGCTGAGCCTGGATGCACTTTTTTGGGTTTTATGCTTAAACAGTGTCAAGTAAAAAGGTGTTAAATATCACGAGGAGCAGCAACCTAAACTGAGAAACCACATCAAGGCTGTGATTCAGCCTCAGGTCTGTTCCGAGCATAGGTCATCACGCTCACACCTGCCATGGCGCCGCCTGTGTCTAGCTAGGCCACAGCAGGAAGGCAGAGCTGCAGGGCCTTGGCTGGAGATGTGCTCAAGTGGTCCACACTCAAAAACCACTGTCTCTGATGAGAGGCAAAGGCCCAAGGCTTTTATAGAGAAGAAAAAAGCTTTAAGGATTCTCAGGCCAGGGCCTGCCCAGGCCTCCCTGCCCTCCCACCTTCACCATCCTCCTAATCTAGGACAGATCTGTAAGCAGCTGTGTCATGGAGGTAGCTGGGAAGACACGGGCACTTGATTTTTCTTCATTGTTGAGAGTGGACTGTAGAAGAAGCCAGCACTATTTCCACTTCTGCCACTGGCCACTACACTGTGTCATTAGATGTTCACTCACTTTTTAAAAAATACTCAGTTGCTTCCTTCTAATTGAAAGGTGGAACAACAGAGGGAGAGAAACTTCCATCCACTGGTTTACTCCTTCAAATGGCCACAACAGTCTGGGCTGGGACAGTGCAAAGCCAGGAACCATAAACGTCTTCCAGGGCTGCCATAGGCTTGCGGGGGCCCAGACACCCTGGCCATCTCCCAGGTTGTATTAGCAGGAAGCTGGATCCAAAGCAGAGGAGGCAGGACTAGAACCAGCACCCTGATCTGGGATGCAGCCATCCCAGGCGGTGGCTTGACGACGGTCTGTGTCACAGCGCTGGCCACTGGGCAACTCTTTAAAGGGTACCAGTACATCATTCCTGCTGCAACTTGGCACGAGCAGAAGGTGATCCAGGCAATGACAACATTATACATGCCTTCTGTGGCACACAGTGGCCTCTGAGTGCTGTGCATGGGTTTGAAAAGGAAAGACGTGAGAAGCGCATGTGCATTTTTGCCTGGGATTGGCTTAGGGAACGGGCAGAGTGGTGTGGTGGCAGCCATGTCTGCCCCAGAGCTCAGCCGGGCCTGAGCACCGCAAGTAGCATCTGCTCCTAGCTGTTGTCCCCACCCGGGCCACTTCCGGAGAAAGGGATCTGCTGACTTCCCAGCTGTTCTCCCTCTTCCTGGGCCCCTTCCCCTTTCCTCATGAGATCAGTACTTTCTGTTCTTCCTTTCCTAGGATTAGAAAACAGAAAATCATGGGATTGAGAAATCAAGGGGAGTGTTTGCTTCACCAAGGGGAAGAGACGGTCGGGCATGGTTCTGTGCTCAGGCCTGGGGTGCCCAGGCGTGGCTTGTTAAGAGCATGGCCTTCTCACCCTTTGCCCATGTCCAGTGTGACAGGTGCTCACTGGTGTGACATGCAAAGGGACACCTGGCTTCATGTTTTGGGGGATCTCTATAATCTCGGAGACCCTTAAAGTACCAAGGATGCCCTTTAGGGCACTGAACCTGCAAATTAGGTGTGATTCTGTTTCAATGCAAACTTTTGTGATGTTGGAAGTATTTTTTCTTTCATTCATTTAAAAAAAATTTTTATTGGAAAGGCAGATTTATAGAGAGAGAGAGAAGGAGAGACAGAAAGATCTTCCATCCTCTGGTTCACTCTCCAGATGGCTGCAGTACCTACAGCTAAAGCCAGGAGCCAGGAGTTTCTTCCAGGTCTCCCTCATGGGTGTAGGAAGGCTTTGGACCATCCTCGACTGCTTTCCCAGGCTACAAGCAGGGAGCTGGATGGGAAGTGGACCAACCAGGACATAAACCAGTGCCCATATGGGATGTCTGTGCTTATATGGGGAGGATCAGCCAAATGAGCCGTTGTGCTGGGTCCTGGAGTTATTTTCAGTTAGTTTGGAGTGAAGGGAATTACTTGGCCTAGGCTAGAATTGGAAGGAAGAGAAGAAAAAGGAGGGCAGCAAAGGTGCTTTCATTACATTCTCACTAGGCCCCAGGCCAGGAGCTTTTGTTCACCCTCAGTTCATTCTTGACTTCCTCCCAGAGACGCAGTGGCTGTTTGTTGTTTCACAGGCAGAGGGGGATGGGGAAAGCTGAGGTTTAGTGAAGAGCAGTGAACAAGTGGCAGAGATGAGGACCCACAGGCAGGGCTCGTCCCTCCTCCAAGCCCTGGAGCCTGACTCTCCTTTGACATGCTGTGTGCAGCATTCTGCCTTGTGGGGGGCTTCTCTGAGGACCCAGCCAGGTCCCACGGGCCTCCCTGGCCGGAAACCCATGGGTGGCAGCCCTCTGTGCCCAACTCCACCTGCAGGAAGTGGATACCCCGATGATGGTGTTCTTGCACCTGCCTCTCCCGTCTCGCAGAAGGGTTAAAGTGTCACATATAAGTCAGAGGGTGCCACCGAGAAGAAGAGAACCAGCCTGCTATGCCTGGGTGCCCAGCAACCCGTTTACCTAACAGCTTGTAGGCTGTGTGGGTGGCTGACACATGGTCATGTGACATTCAGTCCCTGTGAGTCACTGGAAACACGAGGTGAAGTGCGTGAACCCAGAGTTGCCAGGAAGCAGCCTCGGAAGTCGCTGAGAACACGTGTGGCAAGCAGATGTCTGTTGGTTCCGTGGTCTGAGGTCTTGAAAGCAGTCCCACCATTCTTCCTAAAAGAAATGAAACTTGAAAATGCAAGAACAAGTTTCTTGCATTTTAAAAAAAGATTTATTTTATTTATTGGAAAGTCAGATATACAGAGAGGGAAATCTTCCATCCTTTGATTCACTCCCCAAGCAGCCGAAACAGCCAGAGCTACATTGATCCAAAGCCAGGATCCTGGAGCCTCTTCCAGGTCTCCCACACAGGTGCAGGGTCCCAAGGCTTTGGGCCGTCCTGGACTGCTTTCCCAGGCCACAAGCAGGGAGCTGGATGGGAAGCAGGGCCACCAGGATTAGAACCAGTGCCCATATGGGATCCCAGAGCATGCATTCAAAGTGAGGACTTTAGCCACTAGGCTACTGCGCCAGGCCCAGTTTCTTGCATTTTTAAAAAACTTACTTAAGAGGCAGGCAGGTCTCCCATTATCCACTAGTTCATCACCTCCCCTCCCCATGCCTGCAGTGGCTGGAACTAGGAGACAGGAGCTCAATCCAGGGGCCCCTTGTGGGTGGCAAGGACCCGAGTACCTTAGCCATGACCAGCAGGAAACTGGAGTCAGTTGTTGAGCCCTGGGACTGGAAGGGAGTGTGGTGACAAGTCTCCCTCCCACAGTTCCTTACTACTCTTGCAGCCTTCCTGTGTTATTTTGGATTCGGTAACAAGGATGCATCCACCTGTGCACACTGCGTAACAGACTCAGATTAATCCTCTGCACTTCCAGTTTGGTGTGGGCGTTTTATTCTATCTGTGATGGAACCACTCAGCCAGCATGGTTCTTCAGTGGCTACTTTGTACTTTGTACTTTGTTTGATTACTTACTGTAAGTCATGTTATTTGGTTATTAGGCTTTGTCTCTGGTGTTTTGCTACTACAAGCCAGAACTACTTTGTGAAAATCCTGTAATGGTATCTATGCCTTTAGGAGTTGATATAAACATCAGGTGAACTTTTTAAAGGTTCAGTTGCTGGGAGCCGGAGCCAGCAGATTTAAGGATCAGAAGAAATCGCAGGCGCTCACCTTGGCAGCACATGCACTAATATTGAAGCAGTGCAGAAGGTGTCCCCGACATGGCGGGCCCCGCCCCTAGGTACCCGTTATTAGTGAGAAACCTGCTCAGCCTTTCCCTGTCTGATCTGTAATGAACATCTTGATTTTATCTGGATGCCTCTGAGGCTGGATATTTGTATATATACATGGCCATTTGTAGTTTTTCTATAAAGCCACTCTGTATCTTTTTTTTTCTATTATCATACTGCTTCTGTTTTTCTGAAAATTTTTTTTGTTACATTTACAAATTTATTTGAAGGGCAGAGTTCTAGAGAGAGGGCGAGACAGAGATCTTCCATCTGCTGGTTCACTCCCCAAATGGATACAATAATCAGGGCTGGGCCAGGCTGTAACCAGGAGCCTGGAACTCCACACTGGTCTCCCACATGGGTGGCAGAGGCCCAAGTGCCTGCCTGCTGTCTTCCCAGTCTCGTTAACAGAGAGTTAAATTGGGAAGTCAAGCACATAGGCTGGCACTGGCACTGGCACTCACACGGGGTATTGGCATAGCAGGTGGCAGCTGAGCCAAGCTCACCACAATGCTATTCCCATGTTACTACTTTTTAAGAGGGGAAGAGACAGATTGACGGAGAATCCCCATCTGCTGGTTCACTTCCCCAAATAAGCACAGCAGCTGGGCACTAGAAACTCCGTCCAGGTTTCCCCCCTGGGTGGCAGGATCGCAGCTTTGAGCCATCTGCACTGGCAGGAAGCTGGGACCCCAGGCCAGGCTCTGATCCAGGGCTCAGGCATTTTTGCTGCTAGATGTCATGCCCACTTTAGTTTTTGATTCCCAGCAGCCTTTGGTAGATCAAGGAAACAAAGTCTTACTTATTTGTTGGTATTTGTTTCTAAAACTTTTTTTGTTCTTTGTTTTGTTTAGGTTTTTGTTTTGTTTTTTGTTTGTCTCTTTAGACTTTTTCACATCATCAGATATCTCCCCTTGAAGGCCGTATTGTATATATCAGGCTTGGGCATTCCTTAAAATAAAACTACACTTTTGATAGAGCATTGATTTTCTTCATAAAACTTTTGATTAAAAAAAAATTTTTTTTAACATGTGTGAGTCATCTTGTTGGTGGCACTTTTTTTAGGAGTCAAGATTCAGCCTTACTTCCCACCCCCCTCCCCTAAACCTTAAATGGACAGCAGTGGTGCAGGCAACACCTTCCTCCGCGGCCTTGCCCGGGTGTGCCCTCCCACCCCGTCATTGTGTGTCTGTGTGTCATGTTGGTGGGCTGGCTCCTGGGCCAGCATTGCCTGATGGTGCATGGTGCCTGCTGGCTACCCTGGAGGCCTGGGCTTCCATCAGAACCCCTTTTCCCGAGCGATCCTGCGCTCCTCCCCCATCAGCCTTTCCACATGAATGGCTGCATGAACTAAGGCACAGTGAAGCTGAGATTTTTCCCTGCAATGAGGACTCCATGTGTGCAAGGCAGAGCATTTATGTGGCACTTGCGTCAGGTTGGGGCCAGGTGCTCACGAGGCCCCAGGTGCTGGCCCCAGGGAGGGCTTCTTGCCTTTGTTCCTGCCACTTGTGCAAGAGGGTGAATCATGGGATCAAGCTGCAACTTGCTGGTTTCTTAATCAAGGAGCCGGTTGAAGGTCAAGGACTGTGGCATGGGGGTGAGGATTTTTCAGAAGCTTCATCTCGGAGGCTGGAAGCAGAACCCTAGGCTAACCAGAATATCCAGAGTAGAACACTGAAGACTGGTACCCCTGGCCAGACGAGCTGCACGCCCAGGCTGGCACCTTGCCTGGCACACCTGGGCCTGCATGTGTTATGTCGCGAATGGGGCTCCAGGGTCACAGTTTTTCTGTTTGGTTTCTGCTATCCTTTTAGTCTTCAGCTTAGGACATAATCATGCAGAGACCTGTCTCTTAGATCTCTGATGCAGCTGAAGTCTCAAGCTTTGTTCCACAGATCTGCTTGTCCCTGCAGCTTAAAAAAAAAAAAAGAAAGAAAAGAAAAACAGAGGAGCTGGGCCCTTGTCTCCCTGTAGCTGCATTATAGGCTGGCTCTGGCACTCCTGGCCCAGACAGGGCACGCACGTGGCTGTGTACTCTGGGCACAGGGTGAGACTGTGAGACGCAGCCGGGAGCCCTTTGGACATCTGTGGTCCTTGAGGGCTTGCTGCCCTCCCATCAGGCTTTGCTGAAGAGCAAACGAGAGGGGACAGAGCAGGGATGAGAGTCTACCTAGATGGCACCCTGTGAGCAGAGCATGGGAAACCAGTGAAGGAAAAACAGACTGATGTTTGCTGTCCTGTCCTCCCCAGGGTCATCGAGGATCCAACTTGCAGGATGTGGCGGCTCTTGGCCCCTCTCTACTGCCTGCTGGCACTCACCAGTGCCTGGAGCAACTCCCATCTGCACCCACTGTCGGATGAGCTGGTCAACTTCATCAACAAGCAGAACACGACGTGGCAGGTGCGTGGGGGCTGCTCTGGCCGTGGCTCTGCACACTGATCCCCACACTGGCCACAGGCCATTTGTCCTGGACAGTTAAAGCTCAGGACCATGCCCTTCCCATCCTGTATGCTGTGTGTGTTAGAGGGCATGTGTGTGTGGGTCTTTGGCGGGTGGACAGGAGAGTGAGTGAACTTCAGAAACATTCACTGCCAGGGAGACCTGTGAAGCCCTCTCAGAGGACACACAGTGCTTCATCAGTACTGGCCACTGCTCAGGGCTGGGGAGCAAGTTCAGGGCTGGTTAGCTGCAGACAGTGGCCATCAGAGGGGATGCTGGGGATCATGCTCTGCCTGTGGGTTCCTGTGGCTGTTCCCCAGTCTGCTTACACTCTGCCTTGGCTCCCTTGCTCTCCTGGGCTGGATATGCACCCCTAGCTTGCAGCCTCCAGACACCCCCATCTCAGACACCCTCTCTGTCTGTTGGTGGCTGACGGGGAGGGCAATTATCTTCTAGGCCGGGCACAACTTCTACAATGTGGAGGTGAGCTACCTGAAGAAGCTGTGCGGCACCATCCTGGGTGGGCCCAAGCTGCCCCGGAGGTGAGTGTCTGGTCGTGGGGTGAGCACGCCTGTCCAAGCCAGTGGATGTTTGTTGGACAGGTGGGGAGGAGGGGACAGAGAATGCTCCTGGGACTCGCTGACCCCACAGGGCTGCCGGAGTCACAGGAGGTGAGGGGCTGTCATCAAGCACTGGCGTTTCCTGCTGGGTTGCTCCCAGGGGTCTCGGAACCAGGGGCAGGCCCCAGGTGTGATGGCATTGGTCCAGGTCTGCTGGGTCTGCAGGAACTCTGCCAGGCGAGAGCTAAGAAAAGCCACATGATCTGCCGTTAAAGCTTTCCTTTTCTGACAAACTCTTTAGGGCACATTTCCCACAGATACTCTCTTGAGTAGGCCTCAGGTGTCTCCCTGAGGCTGGGGCAGTTGAGTTTTGGGACTGCACCATCTATATGGTGGTGAAGATAGTGATGTCAGGAGCCTGGGCACACCTGTGGGAGTGTGTGCATGTCAGAGAGAGAGAGAGAGAGAGAGAGAGAGACTAGGAGAAGCAGGAACCTATGTCTGCACCCTGTGGCTGTACCATGATGTAGCTCTGGAAGGAAGCCAGCAAAAGGCCAGGTCGCATTGAACAAAATAATTAGGTTTTGTGAAATGCCAAGGACAAAATCCATGCAGACTTCATGCTATCTTGTGCCTCATTTGCTTTCTGGGCAAGTGTAACCCAGCCAAGCCAGCTCTTCTCTGTTTATTTTAAGATTTATTTATTTGAAAGGCAGAGCTATAGAGGGCCTGGTGCCATGGCCTAGCGGCTAAAGTCCTCGCCTTGAATGTACCAGGATCCCATATGGGCACTGGTTCTAATCTCAGCAGCCCCACTTCCCATCCAGCTCCCAGCTTGTGTCCTGGGAAAGCAGTCCAGGACAGCCCAAAGTCTTGGGACCCTGTACCTGTGTGGGATACCTGGAAGAGGCTCCAGGCTCCTGGCTTTGGATCAGTGCAGTACCGGACATTGCAGTCACTTGAGGAGTGAATCACTGGATGGAAGATCTTCCTCTCTGTCTCTCCTCCTCTCTGTATATCTGACTTTGCAATAAAAATAAATAAATCCTTAAAAAAAAAAAAAAAAGAAGGAAAGAATGAGAGAGAGCTTCAGTCTGCTGGTCTGCTCCCTAAATGGCCGCAGTGGCTGGCATTGGGATGGTCGAGGAAGGACATTTCTTCCAGGTCTTGCACATGGGCACAGGGTCCTAGGCATATGGGCCATCCTCCACTGCTCTCCCAGGTGCATCAGCAAGGAGCTGGATTGTGAAGTATAACAGCCAGGACTTGAACCAACATTCATGGGGGATGCCGGTACCACAGGCAATAGCTTTATCCACTAATTCACTGCACTGGCCTCAGCTAGTCAGCTGCTGCTTAAACTGAGCAGACCCTGCAGGGTAGGGTGGTGGGACTAAGTTATGGGATGAGCATATCTGAGAAACACCTTTTATAAACCAGAGTTCAGTTTGCTGATGACATACAACTGCCTGAAAGCTTCGATGCCCGGGAACAGTGGCCTAACTGCCCAACCATCAAGGAGATCAGAGACCAGGGTTCCTGCGGCTCCTGCTGGGTGAGTCACTGATATCGAGTAGCCAGGAGCTGCCTGGAGCTGTCTGGAGCTTCCTGGAGCAGGGGGTACTGGGGGGCAGGACCAGCTGTGACAAAGCCAGCCATATCAACTTTCCAGAGCTGTTGCTTCCATCCATTCAAACAATCTTAGGCATTGTTTTTATCGGGAGCTATGATGCAGATGAGGTGTGACCACAGCTGTGCAGAAGCACCTGCAGGCTGGCTGTGCAGCTGGGTCCCTTCCTGTGGTTCACCTCTTCAGCACATCATAGTAGCTCTAACCATGACTAGTAGCTCTAACCCTCAGTATGCTGTCTGGGATTTGCTTCCTTGTATTAAGAGCTACAGAGCAGGGCCGTGGAAGCCTCATGGCTGTTTGTAAGCCCATGGTCCAGTTGCATTCAGTCCCTTCCCCACACCTGCCAACACTGCTTTCCACACCCCCCGGGCCCTGCCTGTCCCACGTTGCTCCCTGGTTCTGTGCCTTTACTGGAGCGCTTCTTTAAGAAGAACCAACCAACCAACCCTACATGTCTCAGACACAGGGTGGGGTAGTTCTTATGGAAAAGCCAAGTTAGAGTCCAGGTGCTGAGCACCCAGTGTACAGAGAGAGAGAGCACCCACCCCTGGCTCCCCCATTCCTGGAAGGTCTGTAGTCCTCCAGCTGGAGAGGGCCACCTACCACCCAGTGAGGCGGCCTCCTCATGCCAGGGACCTTGTTCTGCAGGCATTTGGGGCTGTGGAAGCCATCTCAGACCGGATCTGCATCCACACCAATGGACACGTCAACGTGGAGGTGTCGGCTGAGGACATGCTCACCTGCTGTGGCGGCCAGTGTGGGGATGGGTGAGTCTGCCTCCCTGGAGGTACTTGGGTGTTGGAGTGGGGCACATTCCTGAGATCTAAAGCCAGTTGTGGCTGAGACACGGATACTGGGCTGGGAGGCAGGCCCTTGGCCAGCAGGGGCCAAAATCCAGCCTCCTGGCAAAGCTGGATCTCCTAAACCTTGGGGAAGTAGCACACCCCATGTTTGGTCTTCATCCTCATGAGAACCCCTGTTGGCTGCTTTGCTGAGTTCCGCTTGGGCAGCAGGGCTTCCCAGGGCCTGGGCTCTCCAGCTGTGGCTACAGATGGACATTACCTGGCAGGAAGGGGAAGTAGAACACATGAGCACTTGTCCCATACCAGCGGAATCTGAACCCGCAGCCCCGGTGACTTTTCTGAAATCTGGGGCTCCCCTTCCCTCTTACCTGTGAGGCACTTGCTAAAGACCCCTGGTGGCTGCCTGTGCCGGGTCCATTATGCTTTCTCTCTCTGTGCACACATGCACAGCAGACAACACCTGTGCCATTTCAGACTTTGCACCTTTTCATGTAAAGAAAAGAGGTTTTGGCGTTCTTGCTGTACCCAAACTGGCCCACTAAGAAGTAAAGCAAGAGTGACTTGAAGGCAGGTCACTGTTGCACCATTGTGGTTGACTTAACCACCGAACTAAGTACCCAGTAGCTGACAGGCAGGGCGTGCATAAGGCGTGGACACTCTCCAACTGTGATGGGTCATGTGTCACTGAAGCTGCACCATATGAAACCCACCGATGATGGGGTGGGCTGTAGAGGGCGTCTAACATTCACCTTGGGAAGGTGCAGCGAGAGAAAAGGAAGGTGCCCAGTGTCAGTGTGGTGTGACATGAGTCCCATCTTCCTGAGGCTCCACCCCACTTTTTTATTGTAGCTGTAATGGTGGCTACCCCGCTGGAGCTTGGAACTTCTGGACCAAGAAAGGCCTGGTGTCCGGAGGCCTCTATGACTCCCACGTTGGTGAGTGTGCACCCTGAGCCCTGGGCTGCCCTGAGGGAGGGCTGAAAAAGCTCTGAGTTGTGCTGACTCCTTCCTCTGTTATAATGCCAGTTCAGGGCGCAGGCCCGGCTGCGTGGCAGGGTAGACGTATACCAGCCCTCTCACTGGCACAGGCAGTTGTGCTGCTGCTACAGACAGAAGACCCAGCCTCTTCGGCCTGGCTTCACCTTGCCTTGGAGTGGGGCTCTGTCTCAGTGAGGGCTGTTGGCTGACTTCTCCTGTTGTCCTTGGATGCCTTAGGTTGCAAACCCTACTCCATCCCTCCATGCGAGCACCATGTCAATGGCACCCGGCCCGCGTGCACGGGAGAGGGAGACACACCCAGGTGCAGCAAGACCTGCGAGCCTGGCTATGCCCCATCCTACAAGGACGATAAGCACTACGGTAAGCAGGCTAGAGGGCTGCTGGCCCCCTCTTGCAGCCACGGGGTAGAAGAAGGAAGGACGGCCAGTTGACTCTGCCTGGCCAGAGGCCAAGGAACACTTCTTACTTTCTGCTTGCGAGCTGGAAGGGATGGGAGCTCCCAGGGACATCCCTAGGATCTTTCCCGCAGGCCTGCTGGGTACCTGTCCTCAGGGAAGCCTACTACAGAGAAGCCTGTGTCCCTCCCCTCCACTGGGTGGCAGGAGATCAGTGGGTGACAGCTGGTCACCTTGCCTGGTTACTTCCTTAGGCTACAGTTCATACAGCGTTGCCAGCGACGAGAACGAGATCAAGGCGGAGATCTATAAGAACGGCCCCGTGGAGGGCGCCTTCACCGTGTACTCAGACTTCCTGATGTACAAGTCAGGTGTGTGCATGTGATGTAGGGTGGGGGCCACCAAGCTCCATGCCAAAGGGCGGGGAAGGAGTATCTGGGGGGGTTGGCGCCAGACCCAGCCTTGCCCACTGCCCAGCTGGCACCAGATGCCAAGTCTGTCTTTTTAACCTATTTTTATTTATTTGAAAGAGAGGTTGGTATGGGGGAAGAGACAGAAAGGTCTTGAATCATGTCCAAAGTGGCACAGTAGCCTGGTCAGAAGCTGTTTCCTTTTTGGTAGCGCTGGGAGGCACTCCCGAGGCATCTGCTTGGGCAGACCCGAGTAGGAGGGGCCTGCATTGTAGAAGGCCTTGGTCTGCATGGTCGGGAAGTGTTTTCATGATGACATTTACTCTACTAGTGAATGCTTACAGCCGAGCAATGACCCTGGGTCACAGAAGCCTGCTTTCAGTGGGGAACGTCAGGGGGTGGGTGCTCCCCTTGTGGGGAGTCTCTGGGTCCCACTGGAGCCTGTGTCTCCTAGAGCAGATGCTGGGGGAGGCAGGGTGGTGACACAGGTGTGATGGGGCTGATTGCCTTCCCCAGGGGTGTACCAGCACATGACCGGTGACATCATGGGCGGCCATGCCATCCGCATCCTGGGCTGGGGCGTGGAGGATGGTGTCCCCTACTGGCTGGTGGCAAATTCATGGAACACTGACTGGGGTGACAAAGGTGAGTGGCAGCCTCCTTCCACCCAAAGGCAGGGAGCTGGTGACCAGGACTTGGTGGGAGTACAGTTTGCTTGGCCATGCTGGGTCCTTGCTTCCGGGAGCATGTGGCTCCCTACGCGCCAGGTGGCTGCATCATGGAACAGACCCTGCTGTCTGGGGCAGGCTTGGTGGCTGGTTCCTCCTGGGTGTCTTGGGGGGTGAGGATGCCCATTGTGGTGAGAGTCCAGGTCCCAGGCCCACCATGAAAGCACCTTTTCTTCTCCCCTAGGCTTCTTCAAAATCCTCCGAGGGCAAGACCACTGCGGCATCGAGTCAGAAGTGGTGGCCGGAATCCCACGCACCGATCAGTACTGGCGACAGATCTAATTGGCTGGCGGACTGGCCAGCCCCCTCCCCGATCCTGGGGGAGTCACCCCTCGCTGTATCCAGTTGGGCTGGGGATGAGATGAGTTGGGCTGGGGGTGGGTAGGAATGCCTTTCCACACAAGATACAGGAGGTTTTTGACAGGACTTGAAGGACTGGACTGGGCCCAGCTTGTGGCCACCGTCAAAGCATCTCTTCCACGGAGGTGCTTCAGAGGCCGGCCCCCTTCCAGCCTGCTTGGCAGATGGTGGTCATGGCACAACAGGCCCGGGGGCCACCATTGTGAGCACAGGATTCCCTTTCCCTGTTGCCCCCCATAAATTAGGCTGTTTGTCACCCCTGCTGCTCCCAGCTCTGGCTGCTACCCTCTGCCCCTCCTCTATCCAGAGCCCTGTTGGTATTGGGATTCCTGACAACGACTGTTACCCCTCCGGCACAACACCACCAAGCAAGTGGCCTCTTGGATTCATACCTCGTTTGGAGGAGAGAGGGAGGCAGCAGCCCACCCAAAAAGCCACTTTCCCCCAGGACCCCTGCACCTTGGCAAGCTCTGCAGTGTCTGAAACCCCCTCTGACTTTGTCCTCAGCATGGTCCTTTTTTAATAGAAGTTTTATTTTTTTGCGTACTTCCACCGATCATGTGAACAAACAGATGGTAAGGGTTGGAAGAGCTGTACTTGTTTGACAGATCATCTCCCAATGGTATGGCTTAAAACAGAACAAAAACAAATCCCAGTGGTCTGGATTTGCTGCTGGTCTCTGTTGACATCAACTAGCACAGTGAGACTAGCGTGGGAGAAACCAGCTTTTACTGTTTGATAAAAATTACTGCTTTGCCCTGTCAGTTTAACAAGGAATGACTGTGCCAATAAAAGGTTTCTCCTACCCAAGCTCTGTGCTCTACTGGCGTCTGACACCTGCTCACCCTGCAGCCCAGTGGCTGCTCTCTGCACTCCTGCCCGCAAAGGGAGTGTCCTGTGGGCGTGGAACCACATGTCCTGGCTACTGCAATTAAAGCTCTCGCTGTGCAAACCTATTTCCAGGCCGTAGCGTCCTTGCAGCTCCCTGCCACCCTCAACAGTCTGTAAATCCACATACTACATGCATCCCAGCCTTTGGCATGCTGGTCCCTCCTTCCAACATGAAGGGCATATTATACTCCAGTTTTTATTAACTTCAAAGCAGCGCAACCAGGCTGAGAGAGGATGCTGCCTGGCAACAGGCAGGTGTGCTGTGTCTCAGGGAACGAAGATGCCATCCTACCTGGGGACCCGTTCCCTCGGGGGCCCTCAGGGTGGGTGGAGCCAGAGCCCTGTGTACAGCATTTTGAGAATTTTCTGCCTGTGTCACCGGTTTACTCTGCTGGTCAAGAATTTTCCCATTGTTTCATGCTGGTTGACAATTTAACCCAGAATACGGGAACAGAGACCAGAAGAATCCACACAAAATCCTGCTGGCCAGTTCCAATGCCTTTTATTTCCCTTCCAGCTGAGTGCCTGAGTTGGGCTGGCTCTTTACCCAAGTATGGAAAGTCTGGCTTCTGCCAGCACTCCACTTTATCAGATAAGCTCTCAAAACCCAAATGTCATAAGCAAAAAACTGTGATCCTGTGATTAACAGCGGTTCCCTGTGGTCACTTTATTCTTGGGATTTCAAATAAAATCATAGCTTCCGAGTTCCTTGCTTAGACCTAGCTCTTCCTGTTCCCAAACTGAGTAGTTCTACTCCCATGTTGCTTCTCCCGACCTTACAATTGTACCCTTGCCCCTTGGAGCTGACCGAGATGTGTTCAGTAAGATAGGAAGCACGAGGCATCCCTATGCAAGGCTGAGGCAGCTTCTAGTGGAGGAACCTGCCCCTACCCTGTGGTGGCTGTGGTAGCTCTCAGCAGATGCACCTCCCATGAACTGTTGCAGTTCAGTGCTTGCCCATGGTGGGGATGACGGATGATGCTGGCGCTGCCTTTATAGCCTTAGAGAAGGGCATTCTTTGAGGCGGTCAGGCCTGCCTGCCTCTTCCTCTCACAAGGCTTAGCAAACCCTGCCGCTCCCAGTTGTCTGCAGACCGACGGCAGGCATGGCCATCACCAGGGGCCTGCTGGAGATGCACTTGAGATGCATGGTATACCACGCAAAGTGCCCTGGCCAGCAACAGCTGCAGAGCTGGAAGATCTCTGACAGGTTTAAGCTCACAGCCTTGCAGCTCTGCCTCTGACGCTCAGAATGCTTGATATTTGGCAGATGCCTGGCTGTCCCTCTCTGTACAGCCAAGCCCCTGGGACACAATGGGGGGAGCCTCTCAGTGGGGGCCAGACAACTCAAGGCCAGAGGGTCTGCATGTGTCTTACCTAGGATTGCACAAGTACCCCAGGCCAAGACCAGGTTCTTGTTCCCAGTGTCATTTTTCTTTATTTTAAACTGCGTTTAGATGGGTCTGGTGTTCTGAATAAAACTCAACTGTTAAGTAGGAACCAAAGAGACTGAAGACCTACTAGAGGTGGGGACTGGAGGGTGGGTTTGCCAGATTTAGCCAAGTACAAATATAGGGTGTACAATTAAATCCTGAATTTCAGATACGTAGTTTTTAGTATAAATGTCCTATGCAATATTGATATAATTATACTAAAAAAAAAAAAAGCTTAATCTGAAATTCAAGTTTAATTGGGCAACTTGTATTTTTCCTGGTAACCTTCCATACCTAGGAAGCCAATGCTATTAGTATATTATCACTATAATGAAATGCCTAAGGCAGCTGACTGGTAAGCTAACTTTGGCGGCCTCCATTGTAGGTTTAGCCGCCTAACAATGACATTCTCACTGGCAGAGTCCCAGGGTAGCACAGGGTAGCACATGAAATAAGCTGCCAGTATCTTTTATCATAACCCTCACCCAAACCACTTTCCAAAGTGCCACCTCCAAATACCATCAGTACTAATACCTCCCCCAAGGCCATTAGTCTAAGATTTTGGAATTGCAAGCCATTAAGGTTTGAAGGACAATGTTCAAACCGCAGCCAGTCTTTCAAAGAGCTGCTGAATGAGCTAAGATCTTAGTTTGAGGCAGCGATGGAAAAACTGACACAGCTTTAGCGTCTGTTACGTTCACCTCCAGTCAAGGCTCTCTCACCAGGCAGTCTTCCGTCTTACATGAACCTGAGAACCTGAGAACAGAACCTGACACATGAATTGTAACAACTGACCTTGGGATCTCAAGCCAGGCTGGAGCCAGGAGCTCGGTGTATCAGTCTGTTGCTCACACAGGGGAAGCGGCCCTGGCCATCTTATTGGCAGCCTCTCAGGGATCAAAACTGCAACACAAGCTATAGGCATCCCAAGCAGTATTCCCCAACCTGCGAGCCAAGCACCTCCCTCAAACCAAGTTTTAATCACTGGATTGGCTTGTAATTAGCTATACCCCATGGCATGGCATCTACCTGATTTAGCAACTAGATTTCATCCCCAGAAAGGATTAATGCTGATATGGAGTGAACCAGTTTTCCCAAGTCAGCCATGTTATAAAGAGGAAGCTAGGGGCCTAGCGTGATGGCTCAATTGGCTAATCCTACGCCTTCAAGTGCCAGGATCCCATATGGGCTCTGGTTCAGTCCCAGCTGCTCACTTCCCATCCAGCTCCCTGCTTGTGGCCTGGGAAAGCAGCAGAGGATGGCCCAAAGCCTTGGGACCCTGCACCCCATGTGAGAGACCTAGAAAAAGCTCCTGATCAGGCAGCTCTGGCCATTGTGGCCATTTAGGCAGTGAACCAATGGATGGAAGATCTTTGTCTCTCCTTCTCTCTGTAAATCTGTCTTTCCAATAAAAATAAACCTTTAAAAAATAAAGACTACTCCTTAACATCCTAAAAAAAAAGAGAGGAAGCCTGGACCCCTACTTCCCTGTTCCCATCCCACTATGCCATCTCCTCTGTACGAGCGCCCACCATTGTGATGTCCTCTGCCATGGGGCCCTCACCAAAGCCCCAACCGATGGGACAGCCCTTGGACAGCCAAACCTATGAGCTACTTACACACTCACACTTCTTTTAATGCGGAACTCGGCTTTAGACCAACCCAGAGATCAAGAGCATCAGTGGCTTCTGCAGTCTTCCAATGGCCTATGGCACTGCTTTTCAACCTATGGGTTTTTTTTTTTTTAAACACACCCCTGGCAAAGGGCTGCATCCTCTCTTTTGCTCATGCTGAGGAGAATCTCTGCGAGTGGCTCTTGTTGAGAATACACCGCACATCCCAGCTGTGCTGGTAGAAAGAGGAAGGGGAATACCACTGTGGCTAAAGGAAAAGATCAAGCACGATGGCCTCTAAGCCCGTCACCCGAAAATACCCTGGCCTCTCTCCAGATTTCTGTACATAGCTGGTAATAGTAATATGCAAAGTAAAACTTCTGGCTGTTGCTAAGAGCCTTAGCCCTAGGTGCAGGGTGGCGACCGTGACTGAGGCACTGCAGTTGCCAGCTGTGGCCGGCGGCATGTCCTCCCAGTTTGCGCTGGCTGGTGTTAACAGTGAGAGCAGATGGCTCCCCATCCCTCGGTCACTAATCCCTTTCATCAGACTTTCAAGTGAACCGCATTTGACAAATACAGAATCATTAAATTCTTTATTTTAAAATTCTCCCTTGAAACGACAGCCTTAGCTGGAGGCCAAGCCTCTAAAATGAGGTCTGGGGCGTTCCTGCTGTCTCTGAAAGCCCTACCCACTTTAAGATACAGAATAATATCAGGACACCCAGAATTTTATTCACAGCCTGCAGAAGCAGAAGCAGAGACAAGCCTGCATTCCAGGGAAGCACAGAAATGTCACCTGGAACCCTCAACGCTCAGATGTACCACAATCAGACAAATGAAACAACGGCAAGAAAATAGGACCTGGACAGGAAGAGAATTCACTTCATTTTCCACTATGATAGGTACTCAAAGGTTGCTTCAAATTAAATATATTTAATTATCCCTCCAGCCTGGATGCACTCTGGGTGACATGCTGGGACAGTCCCCCATGTGGCCGCATTAGTCACCTCAGCTGCAACCAGGACTCTGAACCGTCTCTGTGGGGTCTGGGCGACCCTCCTTTCATGTGCATGTGTGTCGTCTTAACTGTATTTCACAGCTTCAAGCACACACATCTCCATGGAGGGTGTGTGTCAAAATAGGAAGAAACAATATAACAAAAGAGAAGCCAACATCGGTCCCTGAAGGGGAAGCCAGGTCAAGCCAGGTTCTGTCACCTGCCACTCAGTGTTCTCCAGTCTGAACATAGTCTTCTGTGACCTGAGACAGGGTGCTCAGGTACTGCCAGCTCAGGGCGGCCAAGAGCATGACGAACGGCAAGTAGAAGGGCGAGTAGTGGCTCCGGGAGATGAGCTGGCAGTTGGGGAGGTTCTGTGTCCTGATGCTGGAAATGATCTGTCGGGTTTTTCCAGAGGTCGGGTCGGAGTTGGGGATCCTTTGATAAATCTGTGAAAGGCAGGGGAGATGCAGTCAGTGCTGGGTGTCAGCAGCCAGACTCTTCACACACACTGCATGCTTTGCTTAACACTAAATAGTTGGGCATTAGAAAAAAAGAGACTGATCTGTTTGAAAGGCAGAGCCATAGAGAGAAAAGAACTTGCATTCTCTGGTTCTTACTCCCCAAACAGCAATGGCCAGAGCTGAACTTGTCTGAAGCCAGAATGCAGGAGCCACACCGAGGTCTTCCATGTGGGTGTGGGGGCCCAAACAGTTGGGCTATCCTTTGCCCTTTCCCAGGCACGTAATCAGAGAGCTAAAATACAGACTTTCTGGCTACAGACCCTGGCCGGCACTTGCCAGTTTCTGAGAAGGGGCTGGGATCTGCGTGTTTTAACACCCTACCAAGAGCAAAGTTTTAAGAACCACTGGTACAAACAGGAAAGCAAAGATATACAGAAAAGAACCGGTCAGGATACCCAAGGGAAAACAAGCTGTGGGCCAGACAAGGGCAGTACTTACTATAGCCTTCTCCGATACAGGATAAACTTGACAGCTACAACTACCTGCGGCTTGTGTAATGGTGTAGCAAGTTAGCCCTCCACTTGTGGTGCCAGCATCCCATATGGATGCCAGTTTGAGTCCTACTACCTGCTAATGGCCTGGGAAAACAGCAGGAGAAGGCCCAAGTCCTTGGGCCCCTGTACCCGAGACCAAGGAGAAGCTTCTGGCTCCTGCCTTCAGACTGGCACAGCTTTAGCCATTGCAGCCATGTGCAAAAAAAAAAAAACAAAACAAACAAACAAACAAACAAAAAAAAACCAGCAAACAGAAGATCTCTATTTCCTCCTCTCTCCATCTCAGTAATTTGTTCAAGTAAGATAAATAAATCTTAAAAAACAACAACAACCGCTTATTAGCAAGAAGCTTGTAAACTCAATTCTAGCTAAGACAGGATATTTGAAAAACAGTTCACCTCAAATTTCACATTTGAAAATACTTAAGATGTATCCTGTATCTTTACAAGCAATGTGCATGTATCAGATGACAGCAGTAGTGTCAAAGTACACAATCATAACTGGCTACATTCCTGGGGCTTTTTGTATCTCTTAACTTCAGTCTTTTATTTTTTTCTTACCTGCTACTACTCCGTTATCCTATTTGGACTTCATGTATAAACCATAAGCTACTTTGTTTCTTGGGAAAAAGGTTTATTTGGAATCAATTACCAAAAATAAAAATTATAGTAAAACTCTTCTGGAGAACTCCAACAGCATTTAAATAAACCCTCCCACAACAGAAAGGTGAACAAACACAGAGGAACACTGGCTGCCAATGACCCCTGGGAGGAAGATTGATGAGGACACTGTGAGTCCTTCTGATTGTCACATCTCACACCCAGGTGGCAGGCTCACCAGGGGAAGCTACCAACACTGCTCATGCAGAGTGAGCTATCCACACACTAAATGAGGCCAAAGTGACTGTTCACCTGCTACCTTGTACTTGCACTCCACATCTTGGGGTTTTCCCAGGGTGATTGTTCAGCTCCTGCTTCCCTGTAACTCATGAGATGATACAGCTTTTTTGCAGCAACCTGCTTGTTGCAATCAAGGAATTCCATTTGCATTACAAAGGCAGACTATCAAAGTCTTCACAGGAACACCCAGCCAGCACTGTCTGAGTCAAGCAGACTTGGGTCTGACCACATGTTACAGAAATACTGGCTGCAAGGAGACAGCTTCTCTCCGAGTGCAAGTGATGTCACCAGCCGCACAACACAGAACAGCTTCCCAGCCACTTGCATATCTCTTAAGTAAATGTATAAGGTCCCAATAGAGTACAAACACCACCCCAAAACCCAGGACAATTCCAATTCAGTCATTCTGAGCAAGGATTGAGGGTGTCACAGTCCCCAAGGGCATGGATGCTGCTAGCCAAAGGACCACATGTGGTCAGGAGGATAGGTGGCCCTGGATGCTTCCTGGCTCTCCAAGGAATTCACTTGACCAGAGGAGAATCAAAGTGTCCAGCTCTGCCCATGTGTCTGTTCTATCCCCACAAAGTGGGGTGATCTCCTGAGCCATCAGATAGGCTGGTCTCCAGCTAAGGCTGTTCCAGCTGGGGCAGAGAGCCCTGCAGAGTCATGTCCACCTGTTCAAGAGGACCAAGGTGTGCATTCCATCTTCTCATGTAAGCATCATTGCTGCACACGGAGTTCCTCTTTAAAGGCCATTTCGGGGGCACTCAGGCCATACATAACCAAGCCTAGTGGCTGAATCCATGACAAGTGGGCAGAGACAAGCTGAGTTTTAACATTTTCAAGCCAGCAAAGACCAGATCACTCATGGTCCTCACATGGAAAGTTTTTATTTAAAACCTTCTTTGCAAAATGTCCTTAGTACTGACATGAAAACATTTATCAGATTTGATTGCGTTAGACTTACAACCGAGACTTTTCTAAATGGAATCAATTGGCATGTGAACATTTCCCCAAAATTAACCTGAGCTCCACTAGAGTCACACTGAACAACATAACCCTTTAAGTGTGAAGTAGGCACATTTTCCCTTAAGGAGCCAAGAACCATTTTGAGCTTGCTGGGCCACCTTCTGTTGCAGCTCTGTCATAACACCATGACAACAGCCATAGATGAAATAATCAACAAACAGGTAGGACAAATTTGGAGGAAGAGCAAAGATTCATTTATGAAAACAATGAGTCAACCAACTGCAGCTTCCTCAACTTTGCTCTCAAAGTATCAATCACAATTATGAATTAGCTCCAACAGTTAAGAAAAATCTAAGTAAAACCTGGATGGTAATGGGATTCCCCACAAAACTCAGGAAAAAAAGGAGAGTTGGATGGGAAGTTTCCCAAAATTAGATATCAGGCTAGTTGTTTGGGGCAGCAGTCAAAACCCAGCATGGATGCTTACATCCCACACCGAAGGGTTTGAGTTTGAGTCCTGCTTCTATTCCTATCCCATCTGCATGTTAATGCCTTCAGAGGAGCTGTAAGAACTCCAGTGGTTGTAGCCTTGCCACCCATGTGGAAGAAAATCAGAATGAGATACTGGCCCCAACTTTAGTCTGCCTTGGTTCCAACTGTTGCAGGTATCTGGGGAGTAAAACAGTGAATAAGACATACCTGACATACCTGTCTAGCTTTCAAATACAGAAAATTATTTTTTAAATGCTATGTGTTTTTTCAGTTTGTTTAATTTGAAAGGCAAAGAGACAGAGAGAAGGATGGGTTTACTCTCCAAATGCCAACAGCAGGCAGGGCTGGGCCAGGCTGAAGTTACAGAACTCACTTTGGGTCTCTCATATGGGTGTCAGGGACTCAAGAACCTGAGCCATCCCCAGCTGTCTTCCAGAGGTGCATCAGCAGGAAGCTGGACCAGAAGCATAGCTGGGACCTAAACCAAGGCACTCTGCTATTGGGTAAAATGTCCCAAGCACTGTTTAAACCTCCTTGCCAAATGGCAACCCTCTAAAATCATTTTTTAAAGACTGATTTATTTATTTATTTGAAAGGAGGAGTTCTGAAAGGGAGAGGCAGAGGTAAAGACAGAAATCTTCCATCCATTGACTCATTCCCTAAATGGCGGAAATGGCTGGGGCTGGGACTGGGCTAAGCCAGAGCCAGGAGCCTGGAGCTTCTTCCCATGTGGGTATAGGAGTCCAAGCAATTCAAGCCATCTTTCACTGCTTTCCCAGGTGCATTAGCAGGGAGCTGAATCAGAAGTGGAGCAGCCTACTTGATCTCTTTGGAAGGATTCAGCACAAGTAGATGATAAACATTAAAGGGGTAAGAGAGGTTTCTTAAATAGTAATCGATAAGTCATTTATAAATTTAAATAAAACAAAATTTGAATTGAAAAATAAGTAGGCTATTTATTGTTTTTCTTTGAAAAAAAATTTTTTTAAATACACAAACATTAAGAAGTGGAGCAGCTGGGACTTGAACCCAGGGCACGTATGGGATGCTGGCACTGTAGTTGGTATATTAATGTGGAATGCCATAGTGCTGGCCCTCTAAAATAATTTTTTTAATTATAAAATTTTTAAAGTTACTTTTGGGGCTGATATTGTGGTATAGCAAGTTAAGCTACCACCTGGAATGCCAGCATCCCATACCAGAGTGCCAGTCCAAATCCTAGTTGCTCTGTTTCTGATCCAGCTGCCTGATGGTATGCCTGGGAAAGCAGTAGAAATGTTATGGAGAGCCCTGCCAACCATGTGGGAGATGCAGATGGAATTCTGGCTCCTGGCTTCAACCTGAACCAGCCCTTCTAGTGACAGCCAGTCGTTTGGGGAGTGAACCAGCAGATGGAAGATTTCTCTCTCTTTTTCTGTTGCCTTTCAAACAGCCAAGTCTGGATCAACCCAAAGATAAGAACCAGGAACTCACTCCATTCAAGTACTTCAAGTGGGAGGCAGGGGCCCAAGTACTTGGTCCACTCCTGCTACCTTCCCAGGTACATAGGCAGGGAGCTGGATCAGAAGTAGAGCAGCCAAGACTAGAGCTGCACCCTGATATGAAACGTGTATTTTGTGGGCACCAGCCCCAGCAAACAAATCTTAAAATGTTAAAATCTTGAAAGAAAGAAAAGAAAGAAAGACCACAAAAATTAGTGGGGCTGGCACCATGACTTATCCTTCACCTACAGGGCCAATTTCCCATATGGTTCAAGTTCCAGTTGCTCCACTTCCTCATTCAGCTCCCTGCTTATGGCTTGGGAAAGCAGCAGAGGCTGGTCCAGGTGGGAGGCTGGTCCTCCCTGCACTCAGGTGGGAGACCTGGAAAGAGCTCCTGGCTTTAGACTGGCTCAGCTTCAGCTACTGCAACCATTTAAGGAGTGAACCAGTGAATGAAAAATCTCTTTTCTCCTTCTCCTCTCTGTTAAATCAGCCTTTTAAATAAAAAATAATCTTTGAAAAATATATATTAGAAAAAACTAGAGGGCCCAGTGCAATGGTCTAGGGGCTAAAGTCCTCACCTTGAACATGCCTGGATCCCATACGGGTGCTGGTTCTAATCCTGGCAGCTCCACTTCCCATCCAGCTCCCTGCTTGTGGCCTGGGAAAGCAGTAGAGGATGGCCCAAAGCCTTGGGACCCTGCACCCACATGGGAGACCTGGAAGAGGCTCCTGGCTCCTGGCTTTGGATAGGCTCAGCTCCAGCCTTTGCGGTCACTTAGGGGGGAGTGAATCATCGGACGGAAAATCTTCCTCACTGTCTCTTCTCTCTGTATATCTGACTTTGCAATAAAATTAAATAAAATATTTTTTAAAAAAAACTTAGAAAATCAAAATGCTCCCTTAACAATATACTATATAAATGTTTCTAACTTACAGAAAATGAAGAAACAGCGTACAGTGTGACACTACTCCATTTAGAAAGGTAATTTAGCTGCTTAGAGTGGTCAACAGTATAGGCTCTGAAATGAGAGAGGTCTGGCTCCAGGTGCTGGGTCTGGCCACGAAGCTGGGGCCTCCAGTCTCCTTGGCAACACCAGCAGTCAGCTGTCTGCTTCCTGTAACTGTTGCATGCTCATGTGGACTGTTCCACCGGTAATCGTTTTTGGACCAATGGCTGAATGTGCACATCTACCCACTAACATTTCAGGTGTTAAAACAAAGCTTCAGTCTTCCCTTAGACCACGTACAGGTAGACGCCTCTGGCAGAAAAGGTTGATGTTTGCAACTTGTCAGGTGGAAGGCAGGGAGGAAATGCAGGCAGGTAACGCAAGGAGAATATGTGGTGCAGTGGGCTTCTGCGTGGAGGAAAGCCCTGTGACCAACGACATCCCTACAGAAGCTTAACAAGGGGCCTGGCAGGCCACACAGACTGCCGAGGGGCTCACTCAGGAGGGAGCACAGCCTCGGGAGGAAGACGAGGGTCTTTTTTGTTTTCATAAACTTCTGTAGCATGTCTAACTTCAACCAGATCGTATCTAAGCATCGTGTCAGACCTCGACAGTTGCCAGCAGCACCTGCTCCTGTTCTTCATGACACACAGAAACCTCTCCAGATACTGACCACCTAGCGGCTCCTGCGGGGCGACGCAGGGGGGCAGGAGGAAAAATCATCTCGGAGAAATACCCTCTGGGGCTCAGAATTAGAATTCAAGCCTCCAAGAAGATCATTTTTGAACCCCTCATGGTCGGAGACATGACCTGAATAGGTGTATTTTGCTTTGTCGCATAGTTTGAGATTTGAAATCACATTTGCAGAAGAAAGCTTTCCGATCACTGGAATCCCCGGTTGCAGTAGCAGCCAAGCCTGCAGCACAACAGGGGATGAGGACAAGGACAGCGCCTGAGGTCCACTCCGTCATGCTCCAGGCAAACACACTCAAGTTCTGCCTCACTCTCCTCACCCTGAAACAAGGAGCCCAGGGGCCTCTAACCCCACCTCCCAGCTCAAGACACACAGCTCCACTTAGCTGAGGCCTAACCCTGGCTCCACTGCCAGGCCCCTTCCTGGGGCCCCAGGCAGTTCTGAACCCAGCTCCTGTGCACATATTTATCTCCTAGGAAGGATACAGATTCCTGTGAGCTGTTAGTACAACTAACACCCAAATATCACATGACTACATACTGGCATGACCTAGATCACAAAAGTAACTACAATTCATCCAGGTGAAACCCACCTCTTCCATATACTGGCATATTATAGCTTTGACGGCTGGCATATTGGTGGCATCCATCATGAGGGTGACTGCCTGCCCCTTCCGAATCTTCACGACACCCTTGAAAACCTGCTGATTGTTGTAACAGGCAGCCAAAGTAGCGATGGCCATTACCTACGGAAGACAAGGAAGAAAACCAAATGCATTTTTATTTCATGATTAAAAAAAAAAAACTAGAAATGGTGCTAAAGCAGTTGTCCTCAGGAAAAGATTGAGACTTTCTGTAAATGAACAACACCCAAAGCGTAAAGAGCTAATGAGTCAAGGAAAATGATCCGTGAAGACAGTATCTTAAGAGTAATACTTTTCCTACCCCTCCCATTACAGATAGAGGGGGAGAGACAGAGTTCTTCCATCCACTAGTACGTTCCCCAGATGGTCACAACAATTAAAGCTAGGTTGGTCTGAAACCAGCAGCCAGGATCATGTTCTTGAGCTCCCATGCCGGTGCAGAGATCCAAGGACTTGGGCCCTCGTCTGCAGCCTTCCTGGGCCACTAGCAGAGAGCTGGTTTGGGAGTGGAGTTGCTGGGATTCAAACTGGTGTCCACATACGATGCTGACATCACAGGTGGAGGCTTAGCGTGCCACGCTATAACACAAGTATTGCCCACCCCTTCCTTTTCTTCGCCAATACAATCAAGCAGTCTTTTAGAAAAAAATTTGTTTCTTTTTACATTTTTATTTGAAAGGCAGATATACCTACAGATAGAGACATACAGAGAGAAAATGAGAAATATCTTCCATCCACAGCTCCACACCCCATATGAGAACAATGGCCAGGGCTGTGCCAGGCCAAAGCTAGGAGCCTGGAGCCTCTAATGGTTCTTGTACCTGGGAGGCTGGGACCCAAGTACTTGGGCCATCTCCTGCTGCTCTCCCAGGTGCATTAGCAGGGAGCTGGATTGGAAGTGGAGCAGCTGGTACTCAAACCAGTACACACATCAAGTGCCAGGATCGCAGACAGTGGCTCAAGCTAAGCTGCATCCATAGCCCATCAAGTAGTTTTTTCAATCTGAAATGATTCTGTCATTTAGCCACAGTGGTTCCACTTTATTCAGGAGAAATAAATATGAGCAAACGACACACTTCCCATGTAATAGTATACAGTTATTAGATAAGAAATATACATTTCAAAATGGTATCAGGAAAAGCTCTTCTATTTGTGGTTGCTTTCCTATTTTTCCTACAATGAACATTCACTGTATATTAAAAACTGGAGGGCAGGGTGTTTAGTGCAGCAGTTGGGACATCACTTGGGACATTTGCACCCCTCATGACAGTCCTGAATTTGAGTTTCAGCTCTACTTCCAATCCAGATTCTTGTTAACATATACCCTGGGAGGCCGCAGGGGGTGGCTGAAGTAGTCGGGTTCCTGACACCAGCTGGGAGGCAAGGATTGAGTTCTGGGCTCCTGGTTTCAGCCTGGCCCAGACTTAACTGTTGCAGGCATGTGCAGGAATAAACCAGTAGATGGAAGATATTTCTGCCTCTCTGCCTTTCAAATAAAACACAAAAGAATACAAAGGAGGGTGACAGAAGGGAGATGATTTCCTCAAAGGTAATTTCTAGAATAGCTGGAGACCTAAGACAGGAATACAGATTTTAGTGTCAGCCTCTATTCAAAGCTGGTCCTTAGAACAACAGCCAAGTTTTCCCAATCAGTTAAATGCTACTACTTTCTTCACTTATTTGATTAATAATTGAAGTAACTTTTAAAGGCAACTGGGATCAACTCCTAGAATATCACGGGTTAGGTCTGTAAGCTCAAGTTTTGTAATCCCAAATCTAGGAAAAGTACAGTAGTTATAAGCTGCTCAGTAACAACTTCATCAGCTTTTACCTAGCACTCTCAATGAAAATAGACTGAAGCCCTCAATTCAACATACTGATCTAATTAGTTCAGAAAAACCGACAGGAGGGCCAGATAGCTTAGAGGCTAAAGTTCTTGCCTTGCACATGCCAGGATCCCATATGGGCACTGGTTCTAATTCCAGTGGCCCCGCTTCTTATCCAACTCTCTGCTTGTGACTTGGGAAAGCAGTCAAGGACAGCCCCGAAGCCTTGGGACCCTGCACCCATGTGGGAGACCTGGAAGAGGCTCCTGGCTCCTGGCTTTGGATCGGCACAACACCCACAGTTGTGGCCGCTTGGGGAGTGAATCAGCAGATAGAAGATTTTCCTCTCTGTCTCTTCTCCTCTCTGTACATCTGACTTTCCAATTAAAAAAAAAATTGATGGAAAAGTCCAAGAGGAAGCTGGGGGTAGGAGGAAGGGAGAGTAGACTTAGCCTGGAGGCAGAGCTAAGAAAATGGCTGGGAGACAACGTGGGTCATGTGAATCACTTCCTGCCCAGCAGCAACAGCAAATGGACATCTTTGAAAGGACTCACACCCCTGAAATACAGCAGAGCCAAATACTGAGTGCACCCACCCATCCTCACCAGCACCCTGTTCCCTTTAGCTCCTGCTTGGCCTTGGCCCTTCCATACCTGTGGGATAGCGCAGAAGTTAAACACACTCTGATTCCTAAGTCTTGAAAGGTAGGTAATGACATCAGGGATGTGGTGCAGGGCATTGGTTATCAGTTCATTCAGGCACTGCACAGCCACGTCAATATTCTCTGGCTTAGCAAAATCCCCCAACTTCTTAACATATCTGCTCCAAACCTAGACAGATAAACAGCGAGTCAACATGTGTAGCAGGGGTGAATTTACAAATAATAATAATGGATCGTTCAGAGTAGGAACTGTAATATATAGCAAAATTCCCTTTGCCATTGACTCAGCTACCAACACCAGGGAGGTTTCAATGCCATAGCCATTTAAAACCACCATTCAGGGCCCAATCACAACGCTGGAGTGAATTAATAGGAATGTTCTTGGAGACAATTATTGCAGCATGTACAAAGCAGTATTTTAATGACCTCAACTGAGGAGGAGTTTATTCCTGAAAAAGAAAAAAAAAAAAAAGACACCTATCTATAAACAAAATTAGCTACAATAGTACCACAGACTAAATCATTAAACATCGCCAAGATGACCAGGCCTAAGATAATTAATGATTAACATTAGAGTGCTCCACCTGGTAAGAATGCAGGACAAGCACATTTGGGGAGAATAAGCAGGTCTATACTCTAATATTCACCTCCCTGGATCTCAGTAGCTTCAGCCTATCTGAAGCAGACTAAATCTTAACCTATTTCACACTTACACAGCCTAAGGCAGTTTGACCTGCATTCTGTCACTTCCAAATACAAAAGATTTATGATTAGTTTACAGAGCATGTGTAAAATTATTTTTTCCCCCAAATATTCTGAATCTTGTTACCTCTTGAGGCCAAAACTCTCTCCCTTCTCGCTGGTCTTCCAGATAATCGCGAATTATGTTTGTTTTTTGCAGAAACAGGCCCATAGAGTTGGCACGCTCTACGTCTTCACCAACTAAGGGATCTTCAAACTCCGAGGCTGAGAAGAGCCGGGAAAGGCCAATTCCCACCAGTCCAGCGACATAGTGACAGTACTGTAAAAGATCATTTTCAAAGTGCTTCAGTAGTCATGCTAACTAAAATGGAAACATCAGAGATAATTAGTTACAGAAAAGGCAGGTTCCAAGCAGAATGTTCAAGATCTCATTTGATTATAAAACACAAGTAAACAAGTATGTGCCGGCACATGGATGGACTGTGCACAGACGACTTAACATCGACCGCCATCCAATGAGAGCTCAGAACAAAGTATCCCCACCACGCCTTCACACTGTTGGAAGCACTCTGCATTTTCAATCATCAAGGACATCTTATCACCTTGATATCACAGAGGAGGAAACCAAGAGGCCAGAGCTCCAAAACCAGGAAATCCAGTTTAAGAGCTATACTTTCATTACATCAGTAAAACCCTTCATCTCTCAGCTGAGGTCTCAGTAAATGTGATTTTTAACTCTTAACAGGGACTAGTCAAACTAGAAAACCTGGAGCTAGCACACTTCTTCCTTGTTCTTCACTCCAGGATGAAGACCACTGGGTCTCAGCCCACGTCCCATGCTCAGACACTGACCTTATCCCACTCCTGTTCAGAGGTCACGTGCTTCTCCAAAAACTCTGCCATCCCCATTCCCATCTTCCGGCAAATGTCGGCAATCACCGTTTGATATTTCTCAGCCAAATTTCTAAATTCTAGGGAGATCTGAAAAGCAGAAATAAAGAAGAACACATGAGCCACTCCCTCGGGATGGCACCCCCAACGGTTAATCTGTACACTCAGCCTCAATTATACTTCCTTATATTCCAAATAATAAGCTCTATACATTTCATAAAAATTCAAAATAGAAATGTTAATGCTTTAAGACTCAAACGAAATTCAAACTCTCATTACACATTCATCTTTCTGATATGTAATGAATGAGCTGCTTCTACACATAGTAGGACCTAAGTGTAAGAATTTTAGGAAGAAAAAAAAAAAAGAATTTTAGGAAGAATGTCTTGCTTCACAGAAACCTTGTTATGGCCAAGATTCATTTGTGTGTTCTACCTGACAAGTCCTGCCCTAGGCACTGGGAATAGACATTAGGGAAAGAAACACAAACCTGTAGCCTTATTGGTCCTATTCTGTGAGATTAGCCAGCCATACCCTAGTTACCAGTTTCTGAATCCATAGCATGAAGCCATAGTGTATCCTCTCAGTGTAAGGCTATATCTAATTTCCTTAAGCAACTTGACTCAATATGAGGTAGTATTTTTCCTTCTCATGGCCCAAGCTCTAATGTAGGAAAGAAACAGTGATAGGGCTGGTGAGGTGGCTCAGCAGGCTAAGCCTCTCCCTTGCAGCGCCGACATTCCATGTAGGCACTATCTTGTGTCCCAGCTGCTCCACTTCGGATCCAACTCCCTCCTTATGCCCTGGGAAAAGCAGTGGGATGGCCCAAGGCCTCAGGTCCCTGTACCCACGTGGGTGACCCTGAGGGGGCTCTTGGCTCCTGGCTTTGGATTTGTTCAGCTCCAGCCTCTTAGGGAGTGAACCAGCAGAAAGATCTGTCGCTCCTTCCCTTTATGTAACTCTGTTTAAAAAAAAAAATTTTTAAAGAAAGGTAGCACTGATATTTAAGTTCATTGCTACTGCAGAAACATCTTGCTTAAATTCAAAATGTTGAGGTTATCAAAATAAACTATTAAAAAATCACGACACTTGTTAAATCCATTGTTAAATCCCCTAAAACCCATAAAATCAATTTCCAAGCCCTGCTTCTTTCAGAGCAGCTGTTCTAAGACAGCCCAGAGGGGATTCCAAGCGAGGATGGAAGACACATGCACCTCGTGCTGGAGTTCTGTGAACCCCAAGTCTCTCTAGGACTCTTCTTTACACAGATCCTTGACCAGCCCAGTTCTATTTATAGAAGAAAAGGCCAGTGAGGGTGGGGAGGAGGAGCTAAAAATAAACATTTTCTCACTTCTTTTGCAATGCCCCTTTTAAAAATCAAAACATTTTTGCTTGTTTGTTTTGTCCCGTTTCTTTAGAAGGTGAGGAAGTCACAGGAACACACTGAGGGGCAGAGTGGGTACAGGAGGGGAAAGGTGGGCGAGAGATGTTCCTGCGCTCATCTTGTGTCCGCAGAGACAGAGATGCGCCCCCTCCCCCAGTAACTTTTTAAATTGTGCAATTCTCAACATGAAAATAAAAATATCCAAGAAGTGAGCGAACCCAAGGGCAGAAGAGGGCTTTGCCAGCTCCAGGCTCCATGCCCAGCTGTACACGCTCCGCAGGCACAGCAACCAGTGCTGCGGTGAGAGGGCAGCCCTCAGCAGCCCCTCCAGCCAGCGGCTCTAGCCCAGGGGATGCCTCGGTCCTCAGTGCACTTCCCAGCGACTATGAGCACACGAAGCAAGCATGTGATGGCAGTCCACAGACAGAATAGGCAAAGGCCAAATCCCAAGTCCCCTGTAAACTCTAACTCCCCTCATCATAAATCATGAAACACTGTTTTCAAATGCTAATATATGTAGAGGGGGTTTTTTTGGCTTGATTTTTTTTTTTTTTTACAGTTTATAAGAGGCAGCTAATTATTCCAATGATCAAATACAAAACAGGTTGAATTTGAATCTGGATTCTACCACTTCACAGGTAATCATAGAAAACACTGATATGAGGCCTGTGGGCTCTGTGGGCGGGTCACGCCTCCACCTAGCGGGCTAGCATCCCATGTGGGCACCAGTTTGAGTCCCAGCAGCTCCCTGCCTAATGACCTGGGAAGGCATCAGGAGAGCCCAAGTTGCTGGGCTCCTGCACCCACTTGGGAGACCCAGAAGAAGTTCGTGATTCCTGGCTTCAGACCGCCTCAGCTCTGGCCAGAAAAAAAAAAAAAAAAGCAATTCAGTCTAGCAATTAAGAAACCTGTGTGTCCGGGCACAGCACAATGGCTCAACCAGCTAAATCCTCACCATATCAGCACCGGGATTCCCATATGGGTGCTAGTTTGTGCCTGGCTGCTCCATTTCCCATCCAACTCCCTGCTTATGGCCTGGAAAAGCAGTAGAGCATGGCCCAAAGCCTTGGGATCCTGCACCCATGTTAGAGACCAGGAAGAAGCTCCTGGTTCCTAGCTTTGGATTGGCTCAGCTTTGGCCATTGTGGCCATTTAGGGAGTGAATCAGTGGACAGAAGATCTTTTTCTCTCCTTCTCTCAATAAATCTGCTTTTCCAATAAAAATAAACAAATGTTTAAAAAAGAAAGAAAGAAAGAAAATAAGCCTGTGTACCATTTCAGAGTGCCTGGATTTAAGTCCAGGTGACCCAAGCAATGAGCTCCCTGCCACTCATCCGGAAGACCTGGATGACATCCCTGCTCCCAGCTCCAGCCCAGTCCAGCTTCAGCTACTGTGGACATTTAGGAAGTGAATCAATGGACAAGAGGTCTCTCTCAAAATGAAATAAAATTCATTAAAAAAAATCAAACACTATATTACTTCCTGCTCTAAGACTTGCGGTAAGATGCTATGTGAGCTTCCATATGCATGGGCTCTACATCTTTGGATTCTATCAACTGCACACTGAAAACATTCACTAAACAAAATATGCTGATACCAAACATGCAAATTTTGTGTTACTCCCCCTAGTATTACAGTACAACAACGAGCACAGGATGTACACTATATGAGATATCAGAAGTCTAGGCAGGACTAAAGCACGGGGAAGATTGCAAATATTGTACCACTTTGTACAAGGGACTTGCATAGCCAGAGATTTTCTCTAGACCAAGGGACAATGACCCTCTAATTGGATCTATATTACACAAGAATTCTAGGAAGCAGGACTTGAAATAGTATCAACAAATGATACCTAAGCATAAAGCACCAGGTTTAATCTCAAGACATAAATTGGCTGTACAGAGGTCAAGTTATTTGGCTAGATTATGTTATCTAGGCTTGTTCCTGAATTTTGTGGACCTGGGACACAAGGGCAATGGAGACCCATATACCAAACATGGCTAAAACATCTGAAATGATGCACTGAACTTGTTAAGTATGTTCTCTCCTGCCCCAAGAGCCTGGATGGCTCAGGTTTGAATCTAAAATGCTTGGTCCATAACAGTTTTGCTCCAAGATGCAGCAGGGCAGGGACTGTGGATCCCCAGCCCCCTTCCCTTCCCACCCCAGTTCTGTATGGCTCTGGGTAGAACTTCACACTTGTCTGTAAGGATACTCCAGCCAGTAGGAACAGCTTCATCCATAACTCTCCCAAACACAGTCCCTGGTCACCACTCAGGCCTCAGGGCAGTTTCTGGTGGCATGTTCCATTAAAGAAGACATGATCTTAAGAAAGCAGAGGGTCAGACCCTGGACACAGGCTCAGGAAATGACAAAGACCCAGGGACTCCAGACATCCATAACAGTGGTCGAGAAGGGGAAGGACATAAGATATGGCCAATTCATTCCCAAGGCTCCAGGCACTCCTTGCACCTTTGAGGTAAGGAGGCCCCGAGTCAGGCCCTGCAGACTGAGGAGCCCTTTAGGGCAAGCATTGTGATACAGTGTTAAGCTAGTATGTAGGATGCTAGCATCTTATTTTAGGGTACAGGTTTGAATCCTGGGTACTTTGTGCTTTCATTCCAGCTCCCTACTGATGAGCTGGGAACCAGTGGATGATTTCTCAAATACTTGGGTTCTTATCTGTGGGAGACCTGGATTGAGTTCCTGGATCGTGGGAATATTAAAAAAAAAAAAAATTAAGTAAGTCTAAGAGCAGAACTATGCAAATGAGGCCAAACTCCCAATCCTTTAAGCTACTTGTTCTGTCCTAAAACCTGGTCAAAAGCTGACAGTAGCCTAACACCAGGCAACTAACTGAACCATGCACCAGCACATGCACAGGTCATTTCCTAAGAAGACAATTTCTATCTATTCCTATCTCCAGCTGAATCAGACTGAAAGGACTTCAAACTTAAGAAGCTTAAAATCATACGTGCCCACAAAACGTAGCTTCATACGACTTGACAGTCCAAGGCTATAAAAAGCTAACAAGCACCATCACAATCACAGTGCCTGTCCTGAGCTTTCTGCTTCCTTTATTCTGTCTGTAGTGATAAAGCCTCTGCTTTCTATTCCCACTACCCAAAATGGAAAAGATCATTTCATGTTCCTTGGGATGCTATAAATATAGAGGCTCTCAGGTTTGACAAATATGTTGGAATAGTGCCTGGAAATGTATCAGCTTTACTACCCAAAATTATTAAGGTCAATTTTTAAAAATCTATCACTTTGTTCATTTTCTACAAACATTTGAAAGGCAGGGAGAGAAATAAAGAGAAATCTTCCATCCACTGGTCTACTCCAACAAAAGTTGGACTAGACTAAGCCAGGAACCAGAAATTGAATGTGGGTCTCTCCTACACAGGTAGCAGGGGCCCACATACTTGAGTTATCACCTGCTGCCTCTTGGGGTACACATTAGCAGGAAGACAGAGTTGGAAGAGGAGCTGGTACTCCTTTGGCACTTTGGTACTGGATGCCCATATGGTGGGTACGAGTGCCCCAAGCCAGGCCTTAACTGCTATACCAAATGCCCATCCCAGCCTTGTTTTTTTATATTACCTAAAGCATTGATCCCATGACCAGAAATTATATGTACGGAATCTAATCAATGCAAAAGGAGTCTGGAAAGCTATTTTCGCCTTTGGCAGATACCAGTTTATCTTTAAGTAAAAACATAATATGACTGATGTGTGCCCAATCTGCAGGACTTTACCTGCCTTAAAGGGTCCAAAGGCTTATCTGTCAACAGTCACAGATGTCCAGTCAGGGCCCTGCCCTGGTCAGCAGGAGTCCTATGACGGCTAAATCACCAGCACCTGTCCTGGGCTACAGCCCTAATGTCTCAATCTTCACAGACTGTTTATTATTGGGATCATTCCGTATTATATTTTGGACCCTGATACTAGACATGCGACTTCAGCCAACAAAAGTAGCCCTTGCTCTGAAAGCTTTCTGAAATGTCCTTTTGTAGTAAGTGGACTCTCCTCTGCACACCCAGCTCCTTCCCATACAAGCACTGTCCTGCTCCCCAAGTCGGGCAAATGTACACAACATGGACTTCTTTAGGCTGTGAAGGAACTTTGATATATCCAACTCTTACTGATACAAAAAGGAAGAATCCATTATTTATGTGCTAAGACATGAAAATCCTAGGAAAGTGGGACACAGTCACACACTAAAAATGTGAGGAACACTACAGCTTAAGGTTCTAATTGCCACTTTTATTCCACCAAGATGGACAACATAGTTAATATTCAGAGAACAATGAGTATGCACCAATTGTGATCACTATTCTAAGTACATGACAGGTATGAAATTATCTGATCAGCACAGTTCTCCCATCCAAGTACTAACCAGGCCCGACCCTGCTTAGCTTCCGAGATCAGATGAGACCGGGCGCGTTCAGGGTGGTATGGCTGTAGACGTGATCTGCACAGTTCTACCTTTACAAAAAGACAGTGAGGCACTACTCGCAGGGTCACACAGCTGAGCACCCTCCTGCTTCTCAACCCTAAGTCTAGCTGGAAAACAAGCTCCGCCCCTTCCCCCCGCTCACCTCCCGTCCCATGTTCCTAACCCTCCTGAGCAGCAAATATCATGCCACAAGGCCCAGCATGTTCTAGAACGCAATCATATCACATGGTGAGTGTGGGAGCTATCCTCAAAGTTCTTCTTCCACAACACTGCCATTGGGATGCATTTTACCACAGGAAGACACACTGGATTTCAGTGCAACATACTAGCCATCAAATAGCAGCTGGTTCTGTTACAAGAACTTTCCTCTATCAACTCCTTTAGTCCTCACGACAATGCTATATAGTAGGTACCACCACACTCCCTATACTACAGATGAAAAGAATTGAGGCATAGAGAAACTGTACAGCCAACCACCAGGACAGCAACCCAGGCAGTCAGCTTCAGGATCTTGGCTGCCCAGGTCCTTGCCCATCCCTGTGTGCTGCTCTCACACACTGCTGACTTTACCGCTCTCCATGGCATGCAGGCTGACAACTACAGAACCCAGGACAAACACAAATGTGGGCAGAAGAACCATGGAATGAATGCCACTACCGTTGGGAAGTCCTCCAACACTTGTCGGTCCTTCTCCTTGCTCTCCATATATCGCCACTCTGGTTCATAAAGGAAAGAGTGAAAGTTGTGCAACAGTGGAATCTTCTTTTCCACGCTGATGGTCATGTCATCTTCCACGGTGTCAAGAGCCCGGAGAACCAAATAAAATATGCATACTGCATGGCTGTGAGAAAAGAGGAACCATTAACACAAGAGAACATCCAAAGACACACAGCTCAAGATAACATCTAATTTGTGCAGGCCATTTTCTTTTACTTTTACTCTCCTACCCTGCCAAGATTTATTTATTTTGAAAGAGTTACAAAGAGAGGGTGACACAGATCTCCCTTCATGGGTTCATTCCCTAGAGAGTTGCAACAGCCAGTGCTGGGCCAGCACCAAGAATGGAGCTTCATCCAGGCCTCCCATGTGAGAGCTCAAATGCTTGGGCCATTTTCCACTCATTTTCTCAGGTCATTAGCAGGGAGTTGGACTGGAACTGGAGCAACAGGGACATGGATCAGTACCCATATAGGATGCTAGAGTTGGCAGACAGTGGCTCAACCCACCATGCAACAACACTTGCCCCATATGCAGGCCAATTTCTTTTCTTTTCTTTTTTTTAAGCTTTATTTTTATTGGAAAGGCAGATACACAGAGAGGAGGAGAGACAAAGAGAAAAATCTTCTGTCTGCTGATTCACTCCCCAAGTGGGCACAATGGTTGGAGTGCCAATCTGAAGCTGGGAGCCAAGAGCCTCTTCCAGGTCTCCCACATGTGTACAGGATCCCAAGGCTTTCTTTTCATCCTCGACTGCTTTCCCAGGCCACAGGCAGGGAGCTGGATGGGAAGCGGGGCCGCCAGGATTATACACATAGGATCCAGCATGTACAAGGCGAGGACTTTAGCCACTAGGCTATCACGCTGGGCCCTGCAGGTCAATTTCTCAACACTATAGAACTATGAAAGGATACCCAGGGCCTTTCACACTTACTGAAACTTACACTAGCTTTCTTTTCTTAGGTATAACAGATCTCTGCAGTTTATTTTAAATAAAACGACCAGCTGAGTTATTAACTTTCAGCATGAGTTAATTTAACTGATGTAGAACAACTGCATGGACCCAATGCTGAGACCAAACTAACACTCTGCAGACCAAAAAGAAAGCTGCTCTTTGCCTGCTGCTCACATCACACGGAGGTGGAGGCCTGGCTGCATTCAAGATTCAGCTTCGCCCTTAGCCCACCACCATGGCCAAGGAATGCACTGCTGCTGCCAGGGGCCGTGGCCATTACTGCTGCTTTACAAGAGGTGTCAAAGACTGGCCTCATCCACAATGGCCTAGCACGTGCAGTCAGGAAGCTGCCAAGGCCTTAGCCAGGCGCCAAGCCCACCTCTGGGTGCCTGCATGTAATCATGATGCGTCCATGTATGCCAAGCTGGCACAGACCCAGAGTGCTGACCACCAGATCTTCCCTATAAAGGTTGATGACAAGAAACCTGGGCAGTGGGTAGTCCTCTGTAAAACTGATCGAGAGGCAACCCCATAACGTGGCCGGCTGCAGGTGGTGAAGGATTCTGGCAAAGAATCCCTCAGGACAAAGATGGCACCAAAGACCATTGAAATGCAACAAGTGAGCAAATAGAAATTTGGCTTGTACACCAAAAAAACAAAGAAAAACACAACTTCTCATTATACAAGAGATCGCCATGAAGGCAGCTGATGTAGACTGCTATATGTATTCTGCACAAAAGCAGCTTCAGAGGAATTAACCTGCAATGCCAGAAATGCAAGGCGGAGTAAGGGAAGCCAAGGAAATACATGACCTACTAGGACGTAGGTTCAGCAGCCAGGACTAAAAAAAGTGAATAAACATCCCCATCCCCCTCCCTTCTCCCCGAGAGTTGGGCCTGCAGGGACACTAGTAGATGGCCAGGTACCTGGAAGGGCATTCTAAAGTAAACACGCAGACATCTCCAGCCCCGAACAGTTCCTGCACGCAGGCGAGGCCACGTTCTGGCCAAGCCATGAGCAAGCGCTCCCAAAGTAGTGTCCAATGACTCAACTGTCCCTGGAAAATCTTTCCTCCCCCAAGACCAAGGCCTCACTGCCCATCTGCCACTCACCGCATTTCCCCATCCAGCGCCTCAATGACAGCTGCGAAACTGCGACTGGTCTGATTTAGATACTTGTAACAAGTTTTCATGCTGCTGCTGAGCGAGTCCTGCGGGCAGAGAACACACACGGCGCTGGGTGGCGTGGAGCAGCAGGAGTGGGACTGGGGCAGGCGGCCAGCTGTTGCCGGGCTCCACAGCCTGCCGCCAATGCCCTCTCCCCGCAGCCAGTCCTTGCAGGGCCAGGCGGCGGGAGGCAAGGGGCAGCCCCGCGGTGGGGCACCAGTGCTGGGGCCCCTGGGCGCTGCAGCGGGGCTCAGCACCAAGGTGCGCTTGAACAGGGCCATGGCCTTGGTGCTGCAGGCGGCTGCGGCCATGGGAATGGAGGGCCCAGCGGAATTTTTCCTCCATAGAGCCCAGCAGAGCTGGGAAGCTCCCAGTGAGGGGCGTAACGGGATCTCCAAATACACACAACTGCGTAGGCCGAGTTGGGCCAACTCCCGCCCGCCCCACACGTGTAGGTCGCCCCGCCCCAGGCCACTCCCACTCGGTCCCCGCCCATCACAGCTGAGTTCGGCGAGCGCCCGTCCACCCGCCCCCCACAAGTGGAGGCCGCCCCGCCCCAGGCCCCGCCCCATCACCGCCCCCGCCCACCCGGCCCAGAAAGCCACAGCCCTTCGCCCAGAAACTCCCACAGCTGCAGAAGGAACGCAGGCCATCTGGGAGCAGCTTGGGCTTCCTCTCTAACAGTCTCTCCAGGACCAAACTTCCGACAGGTTCTGCTGAATTCTCAACTCGACCTGCTCCTTGGTTCGGAGCCGCCCCTTTACTGTCTGGGCCTCCTATCCACCCAGGGCGCCACTGTGACCTCTCTTTTTCTCCGTACATATTTGGAACTATGCGCAGTTCTCAACATAACTTTTCTCTACCTGTTGCAATCTTTCTTCCCCCCAAATACAACTCTGCTTTTACCACTTCATTACTGTCTGGCTGTCGTTTTTCTTACGCCTGCGAAGCATCTAGAGTCCTTTGGAAAGCTGGCTCCCTCTTGTAGGATTTCTTCTTGCCTTTCCCTTCGAAATTAGTGAAATGAAGTGAGCCTTTTCCTGAACTTTGCTCTTCCCTAAGGAAAACAAGCAGTGTGTTTCTGGGGGTGAGAGACGAAAGCCTTATTTTCAAGGCAAGGGAGTCTGAAAGAATTGCTGCTTCCCTGTGTGTAGCCTGTTACATAGGCTTTTCCTTTGAAAAGCAGTTTTGAGTACAAAGTACCAAGAGTTCCCCACAAGTCTCCTCCACCTTCTTTAAAAGATTGAAAGCAGAGAAAGGGAAAGAGACGAGACAGAAAGAGAGATTTTGCTGGTCCATTCTCCAAATGGCCACAACAGCCTGGGCTCAGTCAATGAGCTCCATTCGGGTGTCCCACAGGAGTGGCAGATCATAGCATCAGACGACTTGGGTCATCTTCCCCTGGCTTCCCAGGCCCAACCTGTTTTTAGGAGACTTGCACAAAGTTTCTTTGGAGATCTTCCTCATCTAAATGCTGGACTCAGAACTCTAACCAAGAAAAGAGAGAAGACAGAACAGGTCAACCAACCATCTCAGCTACGATGGACTATGTCAAATCAGTGGATTTTTCATTTTCAAAGACCTCATAGTGCTTGGAGTGGCAAGATTGGCAGCGATTCATAACTGTTGAAATATCAAAACCACTTGAGCAAGATCCTCAGAGCATGCCCTACATCCGGGACCTGGGGAGGGTGGGAAATTGGGTGGGCCTTCTCCCTTAATACCCCCCTTTAAACATGAAGGAAACAATTTGGGAAAAATAATAGTCTTATCCACTTTCCTGTAGCCCTTGAACCTTTTTACCCTAATTAACTATGTAAAGATTGTCAAAATAAAAAAAAAATTATTTAAAAAAAAAGACTTGGGAGACACTGGAGTGATTAAAAAGACATACAAGGCTTATTTGCCAGCAGGAAATCACGTAAAGTCACACTAGAATATTAAGTGGGTCCTAAGGGGATCACAGCATTAGTATGTTGTTTTTTCTCATGTACCTTTTCAAAATTTTCTTTCTTTTTTTTTTGAAAGGCAGATTTACAGAGAGGATAGACAAGCAGAAAGTTCTCCCATCTCCTGATTCACTCCCCAAATGCCCACAATGATGGGGCTGGGCTGATCTGAAGCAGGAAGCCAGGAGCTTCCACTGGGTCTCCCACTGGATGCAGGGACCCAAGGACCTGGCCATCCTCCACTGCTTTCCCAGGCCATAAACAGGGAGCTGGATGAGAAGTGGAGCAGTGGGATACCTAGATGAGAATTCCTGGCTCCTGATGACGGCTTGGCCCAGGCATTGTTTACTGGGGACTTTAGGGCACAAACTTAAAGTAGATGCCAAGATCTCTATCATTCTGCCTGTGAAATCAAATGAAAAACAACCAACAGCTTTTTGTCTGACATCTTGCAAGGCTGCAGTAGTAGTCCCCAGAGCTCTGCAAACGTCACACACTGCCCAAGGACGTGGAGAAAGATGCTGCATAGTCGGCCGAGAGACATGAAGACCCCATGATCAAACCAGGAGGCGAGACTAAGAAGAAATGGTGCAAAGATAGAGCTGGAAACGAGCTCAATCACGTGGTTTTGTTGGACTAGGCCACTTACAACAAATCCTGTAAGGAGGGTCTCCGCTCTAAGCTTGTGGCTCCAGTTTGGTCTCGGAGATTTGCGGGGTCCCTGTCAGGAGAGCCCTTCAGGAGACCCAAACTGGATTCGTAGCACAAAGTTCAAGTGATTTATGCAGGAAATATCAAGGCTGGGGAACACAGCCTGAATTTTATATTTGGAAAAATAAAAGCATATTAAATAAAAAATAACTTTTTAAAAAATTGTGGAACTATATCTAATTTACTGCTACGCAAAAGAAAAAAGGGGGGGGGGGTGGAGGATCTCTCTAATTCTACCTTTCAAATAAATCTTTAAAAATATGTTGTTGGGCCTGGCGTGGTGGCACAAGTGGTTAAAGGTCCTCGCCTTGCACGCCTGGGATCCCATATGGGCACCGGTTCTATCCCGGCAGCCCCGCTTCCCTTCCAGCTCCCTGCCTGTGGCCCGGGAAAGCAGTTGAGCACGGCCCAGGGCTTTAGGACCTTGCACCCGCGTGGGAGACCCGGAAGAGGCTCCTGGCTTCGGATTGGCATAGTATCGGCCGTTGAGCTCACTTGGGGAGTGAATCATCGGACGGAAGATCTTCCTCTCTGTATATTCGCCTTTCCAATAAAAAATAATAAAAATAAAATCTTTTAAAAAAATATGTTGTTGTACTACATATATGTATATATTTAAAAAACATAGGGCCCGGCATGGTAGCCTAGTGGCTAAAGTCCTTGCCTTGCACATGCCAGGATCCCATATGGGCACTGGTTCTAATTCCGGTGGCCCTGCTTCCTATCCAACTCCCTGCTTCTGGCCTGGGAAAGCAGTTGAGGATGGCCCAAAGCCTTGGAACCTGTACCTGCATGAAAGACCCCAGGGGGCTCCTGGCTCCTGGCTTTGGATTGGCTCAGCTGCAGCCATTGTGTCCGCTTGGGGGGGTTAATCACCAGACAGAAGATCTTCCTCTCTGTCTCTCCTCCTCTCTGTATATCTGACTTTCCAATACAAACAAAATAAATCTTAAAAAAAAACAAAACATAAAATCTATCATCCTAGGGACAAACACTGTGGCACAGCACATTAAGTTGCTATTTACAATGTCAGTGTCCAATATCAGTGTGCAGGGCTCAAGTCCTGGCTGTTCTGCTTCTTATTCAGTTCTTGGCTAACATACCTGGCACAAGTATTTGGGACCCCACCACCCATGTGGAAGACTGAGAACAAGTTCCTGGCTCCTGGCTTAATCCTGACTTAGACCTGGTTATAGGGCCATTTGGAAAGTGAACCAGCACTTGGAAGATCTGGCCTTCCCTCTCTATTGCTGTGTCTTTCAAAAATGTTTATTAAAAATGTCCACCTTAAACTTCTTTACAGATTTCTTTAAATTGGAGGCAGAGAGACAGAGAGACAGACAGAGCTCCCATCTTCTGGTTCACTCCCCAACAACATGCAGTGACCAGGACCCAGCTACGCCAGGGCCAGGCCAGAGCCAGGAGCCAAGAACTCAATCCAGGTCTTCTACATGAGTGTCAAGAACAAAACTACCTGAGACATTGCCGCTGCCTGTTGTGTACTGGAAGGAAGCCAGAATCAGGAACTAGATATATGACGCACTCTAGTGCATGATTCAGATGCCTTAACCACTAGACCAAATGCCTGTCCTTTAGCCGGTTTTAAAGTAGGCAGTTCAATAGCGTTAACTACATTCATTTACACTGTTGTGCAACTCCAGAACTACTTCACTAAGTTGTGGGGTGGTGCGTCACTCAACACCAGCTAAATGGTGCAACAGACCTCAAGAGCTTAGTGCAATGCCTGGTGAACAATTCTTCAAGAATCTATGCATAGGGCCCGGCGGCGTGGCCTAGCGACTAAAGTCCTCACCTTGAACACGCCAGGATCCCATATGGGCGCCGGTTCTATCCCGGCAGCTCCACTTCCCATCCAGCTCCCTGCTAGTGGCCTGGGAAAGCAGTCGAGGACGGCCCAAAGCTTTGGGACCTTGCACCTGTGTGGGAGACCCAGAAGAGGTTCCTGGATCCTGGCTTTGGATCGGCATAGCATCAGCTGTTGCACTCACTTGGGGAGTGAATCATCGGATGGAAGATCTTCCTCTCTGTCTCTCCTCCTCTCTGTATATCTGACTTTCCAATAAATAAAATAAATCTTTAAAAAAAAAAAGAACCTATGCATAATAACATTATAATTTGGCTACTTTAACTGTCAATATAACCTGGTTCTCTCTCCCCTGCCAAATTAGGATTCCAAAAATACCATTTTTTGAGTCTCACTTAGTAGACTCAACTTCTAGAGGCCCTACACGTTAATGGAACTTCCTAGTCACCTTTTTCACTTCCTGCCAGACTGCTTCCCTTACATAATTCCTGTCTGAACTCTGAACAAGGTGAGGTGAAGGGAGTGAGCGCTGTCGTTGGAATACAGAGTTATACCCTGGCTGCTCTGCCACTGAAAAGCTATTGGGTCTTCGGCAATTAACCTCTGTACCTGCTTCCTCGTGTATAAATTAGGTAAAACAACTCCAACTTCCTCATAAGGTCACTGGAGGTTTAAGTATTACATGTTTATGATATTTAAAAAAAAAAAAGTATTACATGTTTATGGCCTGGGAAAGCAGTGGAGGATGACCCACATTCTTGGGACCCTGCAATATGTGGAAGAACCAGAAAGAGGCTCCCAGCTCCTGGCTTCAGATCAGCTTATTAGATGGACAATCTCTCTCTCTCCTTTCCTCTGTAAATCTGCCTTTACCAACAAAAATAAATAAATTTTGAGCAAACCTTCCAGGAGCGGGTGTTGTGGGGATTAAGCCATTGCTTGCGACCCTGAGGACACTGCTACCTGACTTCAGAGGGCCAGTTCCAGTTCTGGCTACTCCTCTTCTAGTCCAGCTTTGCGATAATGGGCCCGGGAAGGCAGCTGAGTGGTGGCCCTGCCATCCAAAGATCTCTTTCTCTCCTTATCTCTCTTTCTCTCATTCTGCCTTTCAAATAAATAAACTTAAAAAAAAAAAAAGAATAAAGAAATAAAAGGTCTTTCAGTGGGGACCGTTATGGGAGACTGGGGGAAAAAGTGAGGACAAAGGGAGTTAGCTATAGAAAAAAGACGAAGCAAATATGGCAAAAAGTTAGTATATTTTAATCTCACAGATGGCCACAAATTGGTTTATATCATGATTTTCAGAATTTCCCTATTCATTTGAGATATATTATAATTACAGGCATATTTTTAAATTAAAATCAAATTAGGGCCCGGCATGGTGGCCTGATGGCTGAAGTCCTCGTCTTGAACACACCAGGATCCCATATGGGCACCGGTTCCCATCCAGCTCCCTGCTTTTGACCTGGGAGGGCAGTCAACGATGGCCCAAAGCTTTGGGACCCTGCACCCATGCGGGAGACCTGGAGGAGGTTCCTGGCTCCTGGCTTTGGATCAGTGCAACACCGGCCATTGCGCTCACTTGGGGAGTGAATTATCCTATGGAGGGTCTTCCTTTATCTCTCTTCCTCTCTATATATCTGACTTTGCAATAAAAATAAATAAGTCTTTAAAAATAAATTAAAGGAATTTTTTTTTTTTTCTGAAGAGTTATGCGTCCAGGAGTTGGAGTTGTGGTGTGGTACGGTAAAGCTGCCGTTTGTGACTCTGGCATCCCTTATGAGCACTGGATCGTGTCCCTGCCGCTCCACTTTCAAACCAGTTCCCTGCTTATGTACCTGGAAAAGCATTGAAGATCAGCCCAAGTATTTGGGCCCCTGCACTCACTTTAGGAAACTCAAAGAAAACTCCCAGCTTCTAGCTTTGGTCTGGCCCAGCCCCCAGCTGTTGCAGCCATCTGGGGAGTAAACCAGAAGATGGAAGATTTCTCCCCACCTCTCTTTTAAATAAATAAAATAAATCTTTTTTTCTTGTTTTTTTTTTTTTAATAAGTATTCATCCATTTAAAGGCAGAGTTTCAAAGGGAGATGGAGGCAAGACAGAAAAGAGAGAGATCTTCCATCTGCTGGCTGACTCTCCAGACGGCCACCCGAGTGGCTGGGATGGGTCTCCCACCAGGGTAGCAGGGGTTCCTAAGCACTTGGGTTATCTTCTGCTGCCTTTCCCAGGCTCACAAGAAGTGGGCTGGACATGAAGTGGAGTAACCAGGGCTCAAACCAGTACCCCATATGGGATGTTGGCATCACACACAGAGACTCTACCAGCTATGCCACAACACCAGCCCCAAATTAAAGCAATCTTAAACTATAGCAAATAAAATGAACAATATCCAAAAGAAAAGAATGTAAAGTTCCGAAGTGGCCAGACCACACCTAAAGTATTGTACAACTCTAAGCAGGTCAGTAAACCACGGGGCAAGAGAGACATTCGAAATCCAGAGGAAGAACCCACAGCACCGGATTCTTAAGTGAGAATATGAGAGTTCCCTTAAAAAACTTAAAAGTGCTAGATTACAAAACAGGGATTAGATTCTCAAGTTTGGAAGGGGAACAAAGTGTAAAAGTGTAATTCACCCTAAGGTAACACTTCCAAATGCCACAACCATCCAGAAACTGAGTTGGCCATCTCCAGAGGCAGTGAAATATCAGTAAAGGTATTCAGCAAACTGTATACCCTCTATTGTTGGGCTCAGGTCACAGATCCCTTGGAAGAATATGGCAACAGAGAACACAGCTCTCCTCCCCATAGGATGTACAGATGTGGGGCAGCCGTGTGGCCTGGCTGGGTTAAGCACTTGGGTCCCAGCCTTTTGGCTACCATCTGGCCCAGCCTCAAATGTTGTGGGCACTTGGGAAACAAACTAAAGGATGGACAATCTCTGGCTCTTTGCTTTTCAAATAAAATGAATAAAGCAAAAAAACTTTCAAAACTAAATGTACAGGCCTAGTGCAATAGCGTAATGGTTAAGGTCTTCACCTTGAACGCACCGGGATCCCATATGGGCACCAGGATCCCATATAGGCACCGGTTCTAATCCTGGCTGCTCCACTTCCCATCCAGCTCCCTGCTTGTGGCCTGGGAAAGCAGTAGAGGACGGCCCAAAGCCTTGGGACCCTGCACCCACGTAGGAGACCCGGAAGAAGTTCCTGGCTCCTGGCTTTGGATCAGTGCAGCACCAGCCGTTGCGGCCACTGGGGAGTAAATCTGTCTTTCCAATAAAATAAATAAATCTTTAAAAAAAAAAAAACTAAATGTACAAAAACAAGTATAGTTGATCCCTTATCTGAGGTGCTTGGGAACAGAAGTGCTTGAACCTCAGATTCAGAATGTGTCCCTAAGCAGGAGGGTTATCCTGCAGATAGGCTGCAAGCTAAACAGAAAATTTATTTGCTGCATAAACCTGTTACACAGAGTCTGAAGATAATTTTATCCAGTGTCTTTAATGCATCTGCATTTTTTACTATGACCTGTCACGTGAGACCAGATGTGGAATTTCCCACTCCTGGCTTCAACTTGGTGCTCACAAAGTTTTGATCCTGAGAGCATTCTGGAACTCTGGGCTTCAGGTGAGATATTCCCAACCTATATATGCAAGTAATCTCAAGCATACCCTAAGTGAAAAATCCCAGTAAGAATCTCTAGCTAAACAAATATTTATTCAGCAAGATACAAGAACAATTTAAATCTGTATTTCTTTGAGGTTTCTTGCCATCAACAAATTATACTCCTATGCTAGCTAGCCAACAGTGAATTGCTCCTTTTGTAAATTTCCTATGCATTTACTATCTTCTGCTATCTTGTTTACTTTCTTTAAAAAAAAATAGCTCCCTGAGGTGGGGCACCCCTCCTTTGAGCATTAATTAACCTTGATGTGTGTTGACAGGCTACTGTGATCAGACATGGAGGACAGATCATATCCAAAAAAAGATTCCTATTTGCAAACAGCTTAAACCCCAGAATCAGAAGATCTCAAATCTGAAAAGATTTTGGGACTATAAAACCAATGCACAGATAAGCCAAGGCAAGCCAGAGGAGGGGCAGAAGACAATCCAGCTAAGGGGTGTGGTGCCTTCTCAAAGTATTCTATAGTTTCGTAACATTTCATTGCCCTGGCAGCTGGGTGAGATAGCTGGGTAAGGGTGTCTTTCTGCCACGCTGCACCCCAAAAATGGCAGACCTGCAGACAGGTGCCCAGTAAGTGCTGACCAGCCAGCAGCATTCACCCCAAAAGATGATAAGGATGCTTAGTTATGAGACAAAAGGGGAAAATTACTTCTCTGATAGAAAATTAAAGTGTTTTTACTAAAAACAAACAAACAAAAACCCAACTAAAGGTCCATTGAAACTAAGTGTAGTACTTGTGAGATTTCTGGTGGGGATATAAAGCTACCAATGGGACTGTATGTGGGCTTTCAATCATCAGATAAGAATAACTGTTGAAATAAAAAACCTTTGCAGTTATTCATTCAATAAAGAAAATGAGCAGGAGGCAGATGTGCCATCAATAAAATCCGGTTCTGGCCTCCAAGCAGCTGATACCTCTGCCAGTCCTCTGAACAAGAGCTCAAAGACACATGTGTCAAACAAGAAGCGCCGAGGAGCAGCAGCCTGATCCAAGAGGTGGCATGATGGAAAACGTTTAAATTTCATTCCAGAAGGGGTATTCACGTAATGCATGCACAGTTCATCATGGTCACACATACCCAAAAATGACCACAAGCTGCCTCTCCCGCTTAACCTGTCTGGGTGCTTTCAATTCTGGAACCCTGCGCCCACACAGCGCGTACAAACATCAACGTGAGGCCAGAGTCCCCGGAAAACCCTACGGGGCACCTCGGGACCTGACACCACAGGGCAGCAGGACACAGTCCACCGGGCCCCGCCGCAGGACGGCCCTCTCCCCGCGGGAACGGAGGTGTCTGAGGCCTCGGGTCGCGGAAGCCGCCGCCGCCGCGCGCAGCCTCCCGCCGGGCAGAGATGCTAGGATGCTCGGCCCACCTGGTCCATCTTGGGTATCACCTTCTGTCTACCCCCTAGCCGGAAGCGCAGCAGGTTGTAGAACTCCTCCGGGTGACTGAGGTACTTCAAGAACTCCATCGCGGCAGGCGGGGTCCGTGCTCCGCGGTGGCCTCTCCGGCAATCTACCGCTCACACCCGCCGCCCTCTAGGAACAGCCGGGTCGAAGCGGTTCGGCTTTTGAGCGGGGGAGGGGGCGGGTCCAGGGCGACGGTGTCCCGCCTATTGCCCCGCCCACCCCAACGGACCTGGGGCGCTGACGCCGCTCAACCCCGGGCTCAAGGAGTGAGCTGACGGATGTTGATTGGTCAGGGCGACTCGCACCAGGAGGACACCGGCCAACCACAAGCGGGAAGAGCCTGGCGTGACGACCACACCCTGGCAGCTCATTGGAGGACCAAAAGAGGGCGGCTAACAGGATTGGCGTTCCTGGTGGGCGGGCTTTTGTTTTGCTTTGCACGTCAGCACCCAACGGGGTAGCGAGCACCCCGGGGGCGCTTATCGCTGGAGCCGCCCGCGTGTGGGGTGTTGTTTGCAGATGATGGCTGGGTTAGCGCCTCCGAGTTCGTCATCGAGTTGGCAAAAGCCGCCCCGTAGCCCAAGCTGCCGCTTCGCACGGCGTCCAGGCTCGAGGCCGCCCCCTGCTCTGGTGGGACCTCACGGTTCGCCCAGCGCCCTCAGCCTCAACCACCCTCCTGGAGTGTTTGTTGCAGAGAGAGCTCACAGAGATTAGAAAGTGCATTTAGCTCACAGCCCCAGAGCCCCCTGCGGCCTATCAGAGCACAGCTTAACATCCCAGTCAGCCCTTTTCTACCCCCTCCCCCGCCGCAGTCTCTGCTTCCCTTGGAGTAAGAGTTCTAGTGACCTCTGGGGTCTCCAAGGCCATTACCTCCCAGATGTCCATCTTTCTGCTCACCGGGCTTTTGTGTCTGGCTATTGTTCATGTTTTCTCAGTGTTTTCCTTGTAGTGATTCCCATTGGGCTCACTCGGTAGGCCCTATTTGACAACTGCCCTCTCACCCCACCTTCAGCCCGCCTATCCCCCAACCTAATCACCACACACGCATGCGGGTTGATCATATTCTAATATAACACACATTTACTTATCAATGTTTAGTAGCTGTGTCCCGCTACCACAGTGTCACTGTAAATGCTCGCACTTTCCCCTTCTTGGTTTTCTCCCTTCAACTAATACACACATTCTTATACAGTATCCATCCCTTAAAAAATAACTCATGATGGGTGTTTGGACACATGAATTGGGTTGCCTACATCAAATTCCTCATCCCTGTTTCCTGCTATGTGGATCCTGGGAAGCGACGGTGATGGCTCAAGTATTTGAGTTCATGCCACGCATATGCAAGACCTGGATTTGGATTAAGTTCATGCAAGGACTGCTTGTCCACACTATAAAACCCTTCTTTTAGTAGAATGCTGCTTTGAGCTAAGGCTGTGTTCCCAATTTCTAAGTCTATTCTACACTTAAGTAAAAAGCGGTTTTGCTTTTCCTTTAGGCCCACTCAATTGCTAGGTTGACATACTCTTGGCAATTCCACCTGGTTTGCTATGACTATGCCTCCAAGCCCAGCCTGTATGTGTGGGGAGCCAGGCCCACTTCCTGCCTCAGTAGTTCCCTGGACTCAGGTGCAACAGTCACCTCTCGAGCTCACCTCAGGACCTGGTGAGTGACCTCCTGCACCTGCCCCTTCCCCCTCTGAGGGAGGGATGAGAGGACCCTGCTGACTCCCTTCAGTGTACCTGAGCCAGCATCAGCTCCTTCCCCTTCCCCCTCAGTTCCCACATTTGGCCAATAGATTCCTATGGTTCCTATTTTCCATGTCTCTTCTATCTTGCTGCCACACTGAACTTCATATCATTCTAGACAGCTAACTGTAACAGCATTTTTCTTTTTCACCAATCCCAACTGGGATGGATGCCCAGTCCCTACCAACTTCCGCCAACTGTGGTACCTTCCCCATAGTGTCTGTGGAGCCATCCCACACCCCTCCCTTGTAGACATTGGCTCGGAAGAAATTGTTTCGCCATCAGCTTTGTCCTAGGATATGCTACCATATTTACTCTTGTACCATCCTGTATAGGTTAGAGGTCAACTTGAAAAATTACATATTTTTATATGTGCATACATTCATATAGGTATATGTGAATATATATTCTTCCAGAAACACATAATTTATTACTCAAGTATTTGTATATCAGCTGGTCTGGAAGTAGGATTTTACAAACTAATCTAACCTTAAAAGAAGGGGAGGGGAGGCAAGAGAAAGACTACCTTTGTGTAGTTCTGTATGTTCTCTATATCCCTTGTGTACTCTGTAATAGACTGAGCATGACCCCCTAAAACTGCTGTGCTGCAGTCCTAAATTTTAATGTGGCTGTGTTCGGCAATAAGGCCTTCCAAGAGGAGGCTAAGGTTAAATGAAGGCTGCCCCCCCCAACTGATATCAATAGTATGCATGGACACAGAGACCACATGGGCATAGACCAAGTAGCTGGCATCTACACTCCAAGAAGAGACTTCAGGGAAACCAATCTTGGTGGCAACTTGACCTTGGATTGCCAGCCTCCAGAACTAGGAGAAAGTATCTGCTGGCTAAGAACACTCTATATTTTGGCAGCCCTGTCTGATCAGGAGAGTGGCACAAAAGGCCTATGGAACACAGAAATGAAAGGCAAGCATTTATTGGGGGGAAAAATGATACCATGTGTAATCCTTATTTTTTAATATTTATTTTATTGTTATTGGAAAGTCAGATATATAGAGGAAAGACAGAGAGGAAGATCTTCCCTCCATTGATTCACTTCCCAAGTGGCCGCAAGCATCTTCCGAGTCTCCCATGCAGGTGCAGGGTCCCAAGGCTTTGGGCCGTCCTTGACTGCTTTCCCAGGTCACAAGCAGGGAGCTGGGTGGGAAGTGGGTCTGTTGAGATATGAACCAGCACCCATATGGGATCCTGGCGTGTGCAAGGAGAGGACTTCAGCCACTAGACTACCACGCTGGTCACCATGTGTAATCTTTTTATAGTGAGTATTTTCCACTCACTTTTTGAGGATCTTTTATAAAGAATATTCATTCAATTATTTGAAAGGCAAAGTTAGAGAGAGAGGAGAGACACTGAGAGATCTTCCATCAGCTGGTTTTCTCCCTTAATGGCCATGATAGCCACAATGGCTGGGCCAGGCCGAAGCCAAGGAGTTAAGAGCTTCCTCTAGGTCTCCCAAGGGGATATCAGAGGCCCAGGAGCTTGGGCCATCTTCTGCTGCTTTCCCAGGTGCATTAGTAGAAAGCTGGATCAGAAGAGGGGCAGCCAGAACATGAACCACTACCCACATGGGAGGCTATTGCTGTAGAAACCAGCTTCACCTTCTGAAGCCTGCTCCTTTAAAGGAGTTCAAAGACTTCTGCACCAAAATAAATTTATCTTTTAAACCCAATTTTCCATGAGCTTTTTGAAGTTCCCATGTACATAGTGTAAGGCACGTTTTAACACATAAAACAGCTTTTTGAAGTATTAAGTGTACAATACATAGAGGTCACCAAGTAAATATGAGGAAAGCCAGCAGGAAGTGAACAGGATTTGGATTAGATACAAGGCTGTAAATTTTTGACTGTAGCTGCACATGCTGGTTCCACAGTGGAGTTATTGGAACACTGCCACCACTGCACCTTCAGTCAAATGTTGCACAAGCCTGGGAACTGATAACTTCAAATGGCACTGTCTACAATGTATTCCAAGGAGTAGGAAAAATTAGACTTGGAAATGCAAAGGAAAGCAAAACGGGATTTCTGAGTGATCACTGTTCCTTATAACTCACTCTCAGAGCTGATGGAGCAAAGAAAACTTGGCTACCTTGAGGGACACACTGCCGGGGTTCCAGGTGCTGCGGGCCGGGCCATTGCAGCTCCTGTGATGCAGCTGCTGTATACCATGGAGGGGCTGCAATGCAGCAGTGAATAGAAAGGACAGGGCTGTTGGGTACTCAGTGTGCCATCCCAAAATTCATGAGGCCCTTGGAGATGGGGTCTTGGGAAGGTGACTGATTGCAAGAGGTCATAAGAGTGGATCACAGCGACTATGCCAGGGGCTGTGGGACAGAAGTAAAAGCCCATCTCTGCTCACCTGAGCCAGCTAGTGTGCTGGCAAGCCCTTATGAGGACACCTTCAGAAAGCCTGCAATTATTTACAGCATAAGACCCTTCGCTGCCAAATAATGATGAGATGAGAAGCGAACAAATAACTTTATTTTCACACCATCTTCTCTTCACCTAGCTGTTGCCAACTCTAACGTTTGATTCCTGAAGTGTTCAACATTTCCATGATCACAGCTAACACTAGGTAAGGAGGAAATGTGCAGTTCGCCCCTGAAGGCCCAGTGCATGCCAGGAAGGAGGCCAGCTCCCTGCAACCTACACACATACTCTTTGGCCTCTCCAACAGAGAGGACCCAGGCAGAGGCCCAACCACTGTTGCTATGCTCCTGCTACTCCCTCCAGGGAAACAACGGAAGAACATTTTGCGTCTCAAAATGGAAGGTCTTGACTTCAACCAAGGATCACACACAGACAAAGCTCAAAACCCCTGAGGCCACTATAGGAGCTTTCACATTTCAAGTCCCATTTCCATTCTGGGAGGAGGAACTCTTATCCACTGATACGGTTTTTCTCATTTTTTCCCCCAACAGCAGAATTACACTGGAAGAATAAACTAGAAAAGGAAAAGCAAATCTCTAACCCTAGGATAACTCTTAGACCTCCAGTGAGATGAACATAGAGAACACAGACAGCTCCCTGCTCACCCTCTGCCCAAGCCCTACCCTGCCCATGTACCCTCCTTTCTGGTGGTTAAACACCATGTCCCCCAGGGAGCAAGTTCAAGGAAGGAGGACTCCAGGTGACTAGCAGAGCTAGGGTTGATGTGGCCCCTCGGGTGGGAACTGGGGCTGGCACTGTGGGCACCACCATGTCAGCCTCTGGAACCCACCAGGGGGCCCAAACTCATCCTTCATGACCGGATGCCCAGCAGGGCACTGCTCCTTCTGGTAGATCTGGGTGTGCTGCTGCTTGCCCTGCAGTTTGTCCTGAAGCCAGTTTGTGCTGAACTCCACCACGTGGTCCACAAGGGCTTCTAGGTGTGTAGGACTCAGGAACGACCCGAGGGACAGGGGGTGAACCCTGGCTCTGTACAGGACTTCGTTCTTGATGATGTTCCCTGCAACAGAGCACAGAGAGTAAGGTGAGGAGAAACACACCCACCATGGGAGCCAACCAAGTGCACCGGGCGCACTGAAGGTGGCATGACAGCCACAGGGAAGTACAGCAGGAAGACCTGAATTTGGCTATGCCATGAACCACAGGCCAATCTGCAATCTCTTTGTCAGTTTCTGTCTGTAAAACGGGTTAGACTACTCTTGCCTCCAAAGTTATTATGTGGATGAGATGGAAATAGAACTCATGGACAGCCTCTGTCATAGCAAAGAGATCATCCAAAAGGTCCTTGGCCCCTGATTTAAATCCTACCCATGTGGCCTTGGCAGGTCCCTGAGCCACTTTGTGCTCCCAGCTGTTCCCCATCTGTAACACAGGGATGGTTTACCTCGTTTCTGTGAGCAGTAAAGGCTGAGCACAGGGGCTGGTACCTTGACATGTTAGTACTTCACATATATGGACTGTTCTTACCATGCGAAAGGTGGAAAGATTTATGAGGTATTACAGTCCTATTTTTCTACTCCTGCCTCATTCTCTATGAAGTCAGCCTTGAACCCTCCTTCTATAATCTGGAGCTCTTCGAAAATGTTTCCACAGTGCCTTTACTAGGCATTGTCACAATCCGTGCTTCCAGGATCATGAGACAAGATGCTGCTTCAGGGAGGAGCAAGCCTGCCCCAGGACAAGGGTTCAAAGCATCCGCAGGGAAGGGCTAAGCTGAACCAAGAACCCCATGGTCAGGTCAACCGCTGGCTGCACACGAAGTCATTAGCAGATAACTTGCATTCATACTCTATCTGCATGACTTACTAGTAATGGATCCTTTTTGTTTACCTGTTTTCTAAATAAAGGGACAACAACTACCATATCTTACCACACAGTAATGAGCATGAGACTATGTGCCAACACAGTGCAGTTCCACAAAAAACACTGCCTGCTGTGATGGCTACTACTGTGCCACTGGTTCGTAAAGCCCCTTTGGGAACCCTCTTTTCTCCTCCAGACACAGGGACCTCCTCTCCCCGCCTCCTATGGCTGTAAATGATGACACGAGGCCAGTGTCTGATGAATGCCCATCATAAAGGAACTCTGCCTGCTGCAGCAATGTCACACTGTAGATATGGAGGGGACTTTGTCATGAGCATCCTGCCCAATGGCTTCAGCAGTCACTTCAGAATAGTATATTCTCCTAATCCAGCTAAGTGGCTGTTATCTATTTTATCACATAGTTCAGTTCTCTCCCCCACCCCCAAATACTTACAGGTCATTTGAACAAAGAGGGGAAGCTGCTCCTTCACTCCAATCTTACATGTGCAGGTTCCAATCTTACAAAAATACAAGGTCGGCCTGAGACACCTGTGCCTTCTGCCAGAAAGCTCCATCTATCCAACAGCAGCACCCACTAGCAAACTACAGAACTACAGGACTTCTGTTCTAAGCAGGGCCTCATCAGGCACCTCTGTGTGCTGGGCTGTGTGTAGGGCAGCAGAAGGCACAAGGGAGCATGAGAATGACCCCTGCTCTTTAATACATCATACTTTCATGCAACTATTAACAAGTTAACACCTGGGGCTGGTGTGGTGACTCAACAGGCTAATCTTCTACCTGCAAGCACCAGTATCCTGTACGGGTGCTAGTTCATGTCCTAGATGCTCCACTTGGAATCCAGCTCTCTGCCTGGAAAAGACATAGAGGATGGCCAAAGTCCTTGGGACCCTGCACCCACTTGGGAGACCCAGAAGAAGCTCAAGGCTCCTGGCTTTGTATTGGTTCAGCTTCAGCCATTGTGGCCATTTGGGAAGTGAGCCGGCAGTTGTAAATCTGCCTTTCTAATAAAAAAAAAAATAAGTAAGTCTTTTTGAAAATACAAAACAACAATAACAACAACAATCAGTGAACTCTGGTGTCCTGTGTCACATTTTCTTGGTTCCGTCATGCTCTTGTCACATAAAAAAGTGTGTGCGGAGGGGTGGCTAACAACTGAATTTTAAAACCAAGAAAGTCAGAAACTACAAAAGGGGCTGTGTTGGGCATACCAGATTAAGCCACTACCCAAGACCCTGCATCCTTATACAAGTGCAGATTCAAATCCTAGCTACTCCATTTCCAATCCAACTCCCTGGGAAAGCAGTGGAAGGAAGGAAGGAAAGAAAGCAGAGAGAGAGAGAGAAAGAAAGGAGGGAGGGAAGGAAGGAAGAGGGAGGAGACAGGGAGCAGGAGGGAGGGAGGGAAGAAGAAATAAATGCCTAACCTAACACCTCCATTAGGGAGGGGAGGACAGACAACAGAAACACAGGTGACAAGTTAAGAAGCTGTTGCCAACAACAATGGCACAACTGGGGTGGGGTGAGTGTCATGACTTCCAGGACCCATTCTGTGCATCCTGTCCCTTTTCCAGAGCTCATACCTAACCCTGAGAAGTATCTCTGGTCCAGTAGCGTGTAGCAGACAGGCTGGGACTTGCCCAAAGCTTCCAGGGCTTGTCCTCGATGGAACTTTTCAGACAGGATGTCAGAGGTGGGCCTGACCACTGGGGAAGAGCTCCAAGACATCTGACAATTATAAAATGCCAGAAAGCCACCACCGCCAAAATGAAGGACCAACCTGAAAGAAAGCACAGGTCACACATACACACAGTTACCCTGAGTCAGGTAGTTTGCTTATACAGCTAACAGTGTACAGTCACATCACGTGCACAGACAGCTTCCAGCCTGCAGTCTTGATTCACCTGTGGAAACTAGGACCCTGAAAGAGAACGTATTTTCCAGAACCACAGACCTCTCAAGTCTGGAGGATCCAGAAACAGATGCAGAAGAGGCCCAGTCTCAGGCTAGACTTATCAAAAAGACGTAGCTAGAGGCAGGCATGTGCTGAAGTTGTTAATTTCTCAGGATGTTCAAATCCTACAGAGGAGTGCTTAGGTTCAAGTCCCAGCTCCACTCTCCAATGCAGCTTCCTGCTAATGTACAACTTGAGGGAAAACTGGTTCAAGCCATTGAGCTTTTGCCCTGAGTTTCCAGCTCCTGAGTTCAGCCTGGCCCAGCCCTAGATTTTGTGAGCATTTGAAGGGTGAACCAGCAAATAGGAAATCTATCTGTCCTTGTCTCTCCCTTCCCTCTCCTGCCTCCCCCAAACAAAATAAAACAAAACAGGACAAAGCAGAAGATACACCTCCACGTACTCTCCTGAGCTTCCTGGATGACAAGGACCAAGCAGAGATCTCAGAAACACTGATAAGTAACAGTGGGTTCCTTTGTAAGGCAAGACAGTTGAGCTGGATCTGGGCTTTACACTGAAGAAGAAACCCTTAGAATCTTCTATGACAGTAAAAGGGAACTCTAGATGAGCAGGGACTCACTGATGGAATAGTGCCTGAAGCAATTATTCAAGGAAAAACACAAACCTAACAGAAATGAAATGAACAAGATGTGAGGAGAGACTCCAACTGAACTTCACCCATGAAAGCCAGTGCCATTTTTTTACTTTGTACTATTTAAGATATCTGCTTCCCCTTTCCCACAGCTTGCAAATTTTGTGCTGTTCCAGTTGCCCACCAATCCCTCATGGCCCTTCCCCCTAATCCCTGCCCACCTACCAATTCCCTGGGCTCTGACAATCCTATCCACAATCCCTCACAGCTGCCCTCCATACATTTCCACTTCCTCCCCCACTTCCTCCTCACTCCCCTGCAAGTGCTGTGGCTTTCCGGCCGGTTCCCCCCATTCTTCATCTTGCCCCCTTCCCATTCCGCTTGCAGTGGTCTCCTGCCAGGAGACATTTCCCTTCTCTCTCTCTCCCCCTCCACCCCTACTCCCGTTCCTATCTTGGTGGAATAAAAGAACCTCCTAGATACCTCGCTGCTTCTGGTACTTTGGCTCTGTGACAAATGTATTATGAAAAGAGGACTTGGCTGTGGGAATTAGCAGCATGTAAGGCCTTAATGTGTATAAAAGCTAACAAAGGGTGTCAAGATAGGGGCGATAGAGAAAGAGGAACAGTGGGCAACTCTGGATTCCATAATGGCAGCTCCAGACGGATTGTGGTAATGTGTGGCTGAAGCCGATTCAAGGATTACAAAAGACCTCCTACAACCTAGCTATTTCAGCATGTATTAAGTATCAATTGCATTATCTGATATCTAATTATTGTGCAATTAATATTATTCACTAATTTAATAATCCAAACTAGGAATACTGGACCAACCAGCTAGGTAAACTCAGAGAAAAGAAATAGCAGGTAGCTAATATGCCTGGGAAAGCAGCTAACGACACCACTCACATGAGAGACCTGGATGAAAGCTCCTGGCTCCAGGCTGTGGCCTGACCCAGCCCTGGCCACTGCAGCCATTTAGACAACGTACTAGCAGATGAAGGATCTTGCTCTTTCCCTCTGTCTCTCAGTAATTGCATTTCAAATAAAATAAATATATCAATACATCTTTAAAAAGAAAATAAAGGTAGCAGGTAAAAATGTTAATGGACTTATCCCAAAGGTAAGGACAGTGAGCAAAAAATTAGATTGAATGATGAGAATTATTAATGTTGATGTAACTTAAAAATTTGTAGTCAATAACTAATAGAAAAAACATCACATTTCATTTAAAGAAAAAATGATTACTAATAGAATAAAAAGTAATAGCAATATGTCTGAAGAAACTCAGTCACGGGTATAAAAGGAAGAAAAGAAACTTGGTACATTCAATAGAGGAAAGGAAAACAAAGTCCAATAAACAGCCCATGGAACAAAATCCAAATTCCACAGTTTTCACATTTCCAGAGTTTTTGCTGGAGTTTCAAAGGTCACAAAAACTTCTTACAAGAAACATACCTCAAATCATTGAGAACCAAGTGTAAAGATATGCCTGAAATGACATGGAAAACACTAAGAAACAGGTAAACTGCATGAACAGTGGCAAAACTGTTAATGCTAAGAAAACTCTTAGCTTAAGAGTGAAGGCAGGGGAGTCCTGTGCTGCCTGACAGTGATGCTGCCTCCACGAGGAAAACCTGCAAGGCAGGGAGGTGATGCAGCAACACATATAAACCCCACATGCTTCGCGACAAGGAGAAAAATGTAAAACCTGTACCCACCCCCAGGAGACTCAGTTGCTCTTCCCAAGTTTAGGAAAAACAAAAAGTAAAAACGCAGAAAATTTGAGTTACCAAAACAACAACTGAGTTCATTTGTACACCGTGTTAACTACTGAAGAGTTAATGCGTACTCTTCATACTATGTTCCTAAAAACTTCTTTAGCAGGTCTTCATCTAGATACAGAAAATGTTAACAAAGGCCAAACTCAATAGATGCCAAAAGTTGAAAAGTTACCGGCTGCGCTCTGACCATAATCCAATGACAGTTTAAAAACAACACCTGGGTTGGTGTCTGGCCTGGCAGCTAAGTCATCAGTTACAACACTGTAGCTCAAGGAAGAATGCCTGCATTCAGTGCAGGACTCAGCCCTCCCTCCAGCTCTCCGCTCCTGCAGGACTCAGCCCTCCCTCCAGCTCTCCACTCCTGCAGAACCTGGGAGGTGGCAGGTGCTGCATCAAGTGGCCGGGTTCTTGCTGCCCACTAAGAAGGCCTGAACTGAGGTTCCAGCTCAGGCACCCTGGCCTCCAGAGAGTGAGCCAGTGAATAGCAGCTCTGTGTCTCTCAAATTGTTTGGAAAAATCATCCTAAGCCCTAGGTAAATTAGGAAATACTGACTCATATGGAAAGAGAACATAAAGCTAACAATAATTTGAAAGACCAATAAAATAAATAAAACTCAGATAAGCCTTGTGGGGAGCCGTGCAGTTGGGTCGGATGGCATGGGTGTGTCATGAGCACCGCTCCTCAGTTAGCAAGGCTGCGAGGAGTTTCTGGCTGCGTGGCAAGGCCCGGCAGAATGTCTCTGGTCACCTCATTGCTGCCTCACCCATTGTATGGAACTCAATCACCTCTCTGATGTTTCATAGAATTCTTCGGAGGGTGTTGTTGTTGTTTTTCTGCTAATGTGAAGTGATTCCTGTAACTGGTATGACACCTCAAATTGATCTATCATGTTATGATAAAAACACCTATAGTAACGTAAGGCCATGACACACAGTTGAAGGTATACAATAATACAATTGAGCCCACTATGTTTCCAAACATCCTGTTATGTGCCCACTTTTGTCCTAAAGTTTGCCCTAGTATAAGTAATGTTTTCCTTAAGAAATGGCTTGATAATATCTTGCAACAGATGGCAATCATGGAGGTACAAAGAGTTTGTTTACCATGCACCTCGAACTGTTACAACACATGATATGATGCATTTTAGTTTCTTAGCACAAGAAAGCAAAATATGTGGGGCATCCTCTAAAAGGAAACAAAACCAAACCCCCTCAAAATGGCTTAAATTTCAATCTTATACTGGCACTTATATTTAGGGAAAGAAAAACAATTTATAAAAATTTCTATCTTATATTGGCATTCATATTTAGGGAAAGAAAATAGTTTAAAGGAAGTTTCTTTTTTTTTTGTATTTTATTTTATTTATTTTTTTTTCTTTTTTTTTTTTTAATTTTTATAAAATTTTATTTTGACATTCTTTACATAGTTAATTAGGGTAAAAAGGTTCAAGGGCTACAGGAAAGTGGATAAGACTATTATTTTTCCCAAATTGTTTCCTTCATGTTTAAAGGGGGGTATTAAGGGAGAAGGCCCACCCAATTTCCCACCCTCCCCAGGTCCCGGATGTAGGGCATGCGCTGAGGTTCTTGCTCAAGTGGTTTTGATATTGCAACAGTTATGAATCGCTGTCAATCTTGCCACTCCAAGCACTATGAGGGCTTTGAAAAATCAACTGATTTACATAGCCATCGTAGCTGAGATGGTTGGTTGACCTGTTCTGTCTTCTCTCTTTTCTTGGTTAGGGTTCTGAGTCCAGCATTTAGATTAGGAAGATCTCCAAAGAAACTTCTTGTATGTGCTAACAAGTACAGGGCCTGGCACCGTCCATCGCTCCAATCAGCTGGTGGTTGCAGTTGCTGGGTTGGTTCTGTTTTCACTCCCGACTTCCACTGGAACCAATGGGTGTTGCAGTCCAGCCTAGTTCTGCCCAGCACATACTTGGCCCTCACATAAACCAGTGGGAGCTGCAGCCTAGGTTGGAGCGACCCACAATAACCCCCACCAGGCCCACCCCCTACCCTGGTTTGCCAGTAAGTGTAGCAGTAATCCAGTCTGTCCCACACCCCATTCCACCCCAGCCGCTATCTTAGTTATCTTAGTTTTATGTCCTGTGGAAGTGGTAACCCAAGAGGGATGAGCCCACTATTTCCCTCCCAGGCCTCTCCCACTCCCAGATTCCAGTTGATGCTGCGTCTAAGCCCAAACAACCCTCGCCCACTTTAATTTTGTTTGCACCAGTAGGAATAATCCGCCCAGCCCGGCTTTTCCCTGATCTGGTCTGCATGAGGCCCACAGGTGTGGTAGCTCTGCCTAGTCTGGTCTGCCCCCATCCCAGCCCATGCTCTCCTGCGGAAGTAGCTGTCCTGCAAAGGAACCCTCCCTTATTCCCCTGCCGGCTCTGCCCACCTCCTTTCTTGTTCTCAGGCTGGTAGGGCGCTGCGGTCCCTTCCGGTACAGGCAACCTCACCTCGGCATTCCATAATGTGCACTAGTCTTTGTTGCAACCAACCCTAGGTCGACCCACACTGGTGCCTGGATTTGCCAGTGGATGATGTGGACAGATTCAGCCTGGTCTTGCCCCCACGTCAGCCAATTGTATGCCAGTGGGTAGCTTTCCATGGCCTTTTCTGGGCTGTTTCCTATCATGTTTCTTGCATTTACCTGCCGGGTCTGTGTCCTGCCAGAGGAGTTGCCCAGGCTCCTCCATCAGAACCTCTCCCAATGCCAGGTTTCACGCTTACCAGTGGGTCCATGAGCCAACCCTACTCAGTCCACCTCCTGTAATAACAGGAACTGTGGCTTTTCCTGACTGGCCTTCCACCCAATCTGGTTCTTGCTGTTGGATGTTCCAGCCCAGACATGGTTTGTCTATACCCACATATGGCTCACACATGGCTCAGTAGGGGTTTGAGACCCTGCCTGGTCCATCCCACATCTGCCCTGGTCCTCCAGAACACCAGGGGGAGTCGGGGTCCGGCCCGGTTCAGTGCATCCAATCCCAGTCCACACTTGTGCCAAGGGAGACTACAACTGTTTCCAGATCAGAACGCAGCTCCCCTTCCAGGCCATGTGCCTCTTGGTGGGAACCTCAACCCAGCTAGGGTTGTCCCCTTTGCTCCCCAACCGGGTCTGTTCCCAGCCATAGATCACTTGCCTGCCAATGGATGCTCTGACTCAGCTTGGCACAGCTCCTCACCTGTCCCGACCTCTGCCTTAGACACTGTGGCTTAGCATCCCTGGTTCCCACAGACCAGCAGGTACAAGAACCTAGCTCGGCAAGACCTCTGTTCCCTCCTGGTTTCTAGTTTTACTTGTGGGCTAAGGTTTGTTCAGTCGTGCCTAATCTACTCTGTTCCATTACCAGTTGACACATTGGCCAACTGTTGGAGCTACTTTTGCAGGACAGGCCCCAGCCCTAGCTTCTGCATGACTGGTATTTGGTGCTCAGAATTATTAGTGATTTAAAGTTTTGCTAAGGAAGAGTTACTGCCTGTTTCAGGTCCAAGAAGCACAATGGGTTCAACCTGGAGCGAATTAAGCAGCAACTCAAAGAACCAAATCCCCAGAGCTCCCCGGATGGGCGGCCAGCAGGCAGAGCCTGGCACCAAATGGCACACTGGCCGCCCGGGGACAGCTCAGCACATGGCGGCTGTGGCCATGGCTGCTGTCCGGGATCCAGGCATGAGACACCCCGTCCTGAGACCCACCAGCTGCCAGGAGGCTGCTGGAGGTTTAAATAACCCAGGTCCAAGGTCACGCCCCTCCCAAATCCCATTCACCGTCCCATGAGGGTGGCGGGTGGGTCCAGGGCCTGCCCAGTCCCGGAGGCCTCCCCCTTGGTCTACTCACCCCGAAGGAAGCGGCCCCCGGAACCAGCAGGCCCGGGGACAGCTCAGCACATGGCGGCTGTGGCCATGGCGGCTGTCCGGGATCCAGGCATGAGACGCCCCGTCCTGAGACCCACCTAAAGGAAGTTTCTTGTAAGAGGCCCTCTGTTTGTAGATTAGCTGAATTGCCTTGATCCCTTTCACTGCCCTTTAACAAAAGAATAAAAAACAATTGAATCAGCACTAGGTGACGGTGACCGTAATTAATGCATGATTTGATTATAAAATTTAGCAAAGAATCTATGTTACATGCTTTTATAAAATCCTTTTACTTATGATCTTTTAATTCTGTATTCTTAATATTTTAATCAATATTAGTTTGTGTTTAGTAAAAGTTGATTTTGACTATAAGTAAACTAGTTGTCACTATGTAACTGCATGCGCTGCCAACCGTGGAGTTCCTGGCTTCAGCCAGGTGATTGCAGGTTTCAATGAGTAATGGTTTGTTAAGAATGTTTTCTTTGAAATAGAAAAATATTTTTTAGGATTGCTTCTTGCATTTTCATAACCATGATGTAATGAAAAATGAAAAATTGGATATTGTGAAAAAACTTGTGATGATTTATGTATAAATAAAGAAGGCAACTTTTCTGAGTTGTCCATTATGAGCATCAAGTCATAGTGGTCCGTGTCTTATCTCTTCCTATCATCTCGCCGATCCACACATCCTTTGCAAGCTCTCAGTCAGCTGGAGCTGGTCTCCAGCAAAGCCTAACAAGGACAACAACACAAAAAGATAGAGCAAAACACACCATGTGAAAAATGAGGATACAACTTGACAAGAAAAGATACAAAAGCAATGAAGTGATACATGTTTATTTTCTGATGCTAAGCCATAAACATGAAATCTGGGCAAGGCTGTTCCATGGAAGGTCACTCGTGTTCCCCCAGCTACAGGCCAAGCCAAGAATCAGTAGGGAAAACTGTAGGCAACAGGAGGTTTGCTGAGAACGCACTCCTGACTCATCTCAGCCTCTACAATGGACTCACCCTCCTCCCCTAGACGTCCTCTTGAGAGAACACAAAGCCAGGAACTATAACTGCAACTTGCTGTTGTCTATGGACAAAACCAACATGCGGCAAAGTACAAAGCTGGGGGATCACAAGAACGTGGAGCCAGAACCAACTTCCCCTCTCCCTTTAACTTGCAATGAGATGAGTCAAGAAATTTCTTCACCATGTAAGCGACTCTGAGCTGTTTTTACAATTAAATAAAAAACACCCTATGACCATTATATTACATCATAAATGTGGGGGCATGTTGGTGCAGTGATTAAGATGCTGCTTTGGATGCAACATTCCATACCACAGTGCCTGGTTTTTCTTTTTAAAGGGCTTATTTATTTATTTTGCATTTCATTTTAAATTATTAATTACATTGCATTATGTGATACAGTTTTATAGGCACTGGGATTCCCCCACCCTTCCCTAAACTCTCCCCCCATGGTGGATTCCTCCACCTTGTTGCATTACCACAGTTCAAGTTCAGTTGAGATTCTTTCATTGCAAGCATATACCAAGCATAGAGTCCAGCATCTTATTGTCCAGGTAAGTTCAACGGTTTCTTGGGGAGACCATTTCTGGTCTGAAGGTAGAGCCAGCAGAGTATCATCCCGATCAATTAAAAGCCACAACATAACATCAGCAACAATTTACAACGTTATGGAATTAATTGACATAGCATTGAGTAACCAATGTTAAAAGAAAAAAAAATGCAAGTTCTTAACTACAACCTATGACTTCTTCATTGACATTTCAATTTTAGTTTATATACAACCGGGTTCTATACACCTTAAAAAGGTTATGGATTATTATTCAGCTGTCTCATGTCTATTTTCATTATGGTATTTAGCATTTTATAGTATTGAAGTATAATTTTGCTGAACCTGGCTGTTTCTCGGGTAGTTTAGACTGGCTTATGACTCTAACAATACATATGTCAACAGTTTAGGTACAGAACTGTTTTAGGAGGGGTGTGCAGAGAAATCTTCAGTACCCTAGTGAGGAGTAACTAATCTTTGTGTCCCATCTAGTAAGGTATAAGTGAATCCACGCTGACTGTTTCCTGTCTGATTCTAAGCTTTCCTTGTTGCTCTCTATCTATTCTAGACTTTTGTTTGTTTGTCTGTTTTGAGGGCTTTCCAGAGTGATCCTGATGGTCATTGCCAGAGAGGGTGGGGGCCCAAAGTTGGAACCAAGTGAGAACCAGAGAAAGCTCCCCTCCCTATTCCCAAAGGAAGTTTACTGTTCTTCTGTTTCTGCAGACCACTCAGGGCTCCTGGCTGTCATTACGATGACCTTGGATCCTACAAGAAGAATTTGGACTTCTTCCATCCCATGTGAAGGGCTTATTTATTTTTTTATTGGAAAGGCAGATTTACAGAAAAGAGACAAAGATTTTCCATCCACTGGTTCACTCCTCAAGTGTCTGCAACGGCTGAGCTAAGTCAATCCAGCCAACAGCCAGGAGCTTTTTCCAGGTCTCCCATGTGGGTACAGGGTCCCAACACTTTGGGCCATCCTCCACTGTCTTCCTAGGCCACAAATAGGAAGCTGGAGGGGAAGAGGAGCAGCATGTATACCAACTGTCGCCTATATGGAATCCTGGCACTTGCAGGATGAGGATTTAACCACTGAGCCATGGCACCAGGCCCTAGTACCTAAGTTTGAGTCCAGCTTCCTGCTAATAGGCATCCTATTAGGCAGTAGGTGATGGCTCAGGTAACTGGGTCCCTGCCACCCAAATAAAAGATCTGGACTGAATTGCAGTCTGGCCCAGCCCCAAATGTTGCAGGCATTTAGGGAATGAACAAACTAATGGAAGATACCTCTTGACTTCCAAATAAACTTTAAAACATTTTTTCAAAGACTACAACTCTAAACACACACACACACACACACACACACCTTTAAAAAATAGAAAATGTGTGTGTAGGAGCTGGGATTATGGTGCAGTGAGTTAAGTCACCTCCTGTGACACCAACATCTCCCATCAGAGAATCAGTTCAAGTCCTGGCTACTCCACTTTTGATCCAGCTGCCTGCTCATGTGCCCAGGAAGGCAGTAGAAGATGGCCCAAGTGCTTGGCCCCTGCTACCCATGAGGGAGACCTGGATGCAGTTCCAACCTCCTGGCTTCAGGATCCTGGCCATTGTGATCATTTGCAGAATGAACCAGCAGATGAAAGATTCTCCCTCTCCACAAAGATAACTCTGAGGTAGAAGACAACTTCTTCAGTAAAAGGAAATATTTGAATAAATACTCCCAATACTGATCATTAACTACATAAAAATAAAATTCTGGACCACTAAAAAGCATATTTAGTCAAAGAACGTGGCATAGGCTTGAGACAACACATACCGCCAAGATGAACAGACTTCGGAGAAATTGACAGAAGTAAATAAGCAACCTGATGACAATGACAACTCAGGTTAAGCCAGTTTTATAAAGCCATAAAAACGTGTGGCTTTAACAAACTTACTTGCTTTTAACCAGCAATTACTTTTCTGGGAACAGATACTAAGAAAGTATACCCAAACAAAGAGTTTTATGCACAAAGATATTGTTCTCAACATTCACAGATTAAAACTAGGAAAATCCTGCCCTTGAATTCAGAATGCATGAGTCAAGCATGAGTCAAGAATGTTCTTGAGCCCTTCTGCTATCAGTACCGTGTTTGCCAGAAAAGCATCCTCCTTTTCTAAGCTACTTCAGTGTGCTATGAAACCTCTTTTGGATGCAGACCAGTCTATTTTCTTTTCTAATTAATTAATTTGAAACACAGATTACAGAGACGAATAGACAAGGAGTGAGGAAGGAAGAGAGAGCTATCCCACTTGCTGGTTCAGTCCCCGAATGGCTGCAATACCCAGCGCTTGGCCAGGCAGAAACCAGGAGCTAGGAGCTTCATCTGGGTCTTCCACGTGGGTGGCAGTGGACCAAATACTCAGGTCACCTTCTGCTGCTTTCCCAGGCCCACGAGCAGGGGGCCAGATTAGATGCAGAGCAGCCTGGATGTGAACTGACACCTGTATGGGATGGCAACACCTGACGGCAGCTTACAATTGCCATATATATATTATAATGCCGGCCTCCATAGTTCACCCTCTATTATGAATACACATGAGAGGTCTTCAGAAAGTTCATGGAAAATGTGCATTACAGGCCCAGCACCATGGCCTAGCGGCTAAAGTCCTCGTTTTAAACACGCCATTGGGAACCCATATGGGCGCAGGTTCTAATCCCGGCAGCTCCACTTCCCATCCAGTTCCCTGCTTGTGACCTGGGAAAGCAGTAGAGGATAAAAGGGAAGCCTTGGGATCCTGCACCTGCATGGGAAACCTGGAGGAAATTCCTGGCTCCTAGGAATTCCTGGCTTCGAATCAGCGCAGTACCAGCTGTTGTGGTCACTTAGGGAGTGAATCATCAGACTAAAGATCTTCCTCTCTGTCTCTTCTCCTCTCTGTATATCTGACTTTGTAATGAAAATAAAATAAATCTTAGAAAAAAAAAAAAGAAAAAAGAAAATGTGTATTACAAGTAACCTATGTAAGGAGTTCAGAATGTTTTACATCAAAGTAAACTTATCTTTAATTCCATTTCCCCACAACCTCTTCCAAGTACCATTGCACAGCAGTGTCTCCTGTCTCCGGGGAGCAAGCTGGAGGACCCCACTGCCTAGGCCCCAAGGAAACCGCAGACCCTGCAAAGCCACCAACAGCTGCATTCTTACCTGGGAGCAGGATCCCTCCAGTCCCCTCTTTTGTTGGCTTTCTTGGCTCTGGAGAACTCATTCACCCAAACGCTGCCAAACAAGCCAAAGCTGACTTGCAGCCATCTCTCAGCACATGCCGCGGGGCGACATGCCCCGGGACCCTCATCTCCACCCGGAATGGCAAGCTCTGTGCCATGGGAAGCCTCCTGTCCGCTGGGCACACCGGCCTGCCCTAGGACTGCAGCCTTCTCCTTCTGTAGAATCTCTCCTTTCCCGAGAGACTTTGGGGGTGCACCATCACCATGGAGCCCCAATTCTTCATCTGGATCAAATCTAAGGAATAATTTCTTTCCATGGACCTAGAAAGAAAATGAACATGGTGCTCAGATTTACTCAGAAGAGGACTGAAGAGGGCTCTGCCAATATTTATTTTACTATAAATTGTTTCCTTATCTCCTCCCAGAAGCTTGTCCCACAGCGAGGGCTAGGACCCTGTCTTTGGTTTTGCAGCCTGGTGAAGCACATGGCTTTCAATACAACTGGAATCAGTGGAACAATTAGATCATCAAAAATGCATATTGATGAACTAGCAGGGTCACCCTCCATGTCCAATAACTGTTGCCGATTTTTTTCATGGATTAGTGAAAATTATAAAGACAAACTGTCATTCCGGAAATGATCAGCACACAAAGAGACATCATCTAACGACAACACATTGTATAAGGTGGTACCTCTTTCCACACACCCACAGCACACTGGACTTGATAAAAATCACAAGAGAATTCATGATTCAAAATCAAAATCTTAGACACCAAAAAAATGAATGAATCAGACTATCACTGTTAAACACATAAGGCAAAAATTCACCTCATCACAAAGAACATAGTTTCAGTCAAAGAAAATGAAAATTGGAAGCACGTCAAAGAAGGTTACAGCTGACTTATGCTCTGTTTTCATATTGCCAGTTCCTCCTATGGGACACCAGCAGGCCTAGATGCCAGGATTCTGCACAACCTGAAGGTCAGGCAGTTTTTCAAAGACGTAAAGCATTTGCCACTTATACTGGAAATACCTGTGTGTGTGTGTGTGTGTGTGTGTGTGTGTGTGTGTGTGTGCGCACACGCGCGTGCGCCTAAGGTTTCCTCATTTATTTAAAAGGCAGATTTACAGAGAGGGGAGAAAAAATAGATATTGAGAGAGAGATTTGAGATTCTGGCCACTGGTTCACTTTTCAGATTTATGTTAGTGGTTATAGTCGGACAAGGTTGAAGCCAGGACCAGGAACTCAATCCAGCTCTTCTCAACATGACGCAGGGAGCCATATGGTAGCCAGCAGCTGCTGCCTCCCAGGGTGCATGTCAGCAGGAACTTGAATTAGAAGCAGAGCCAGGACTTGAAGCCAGGTACTCTGATAGGGTATGGGCATTCCAAGCAGTGTGCTAAACTGCCATGCTAACTGCCTGCCCCCTAGCAGCATTATTTTTCATGTCAAAAAGTGGAAACAACTGGGACATCTCTCAACTGGTGAATCGACATTACTTCTCACACAACGTCTATCTGTATAATGAAATTTAATTCAGCAATAAAAGGGGGGTGGGAAACTGCCATATGCTACAACACGGATGAACTAAGAGGCCATGAGCATGGAGGTCAGCTGACTGACTCCAAGCTGTCCCTTATTAGATACCTATACTGGGCCAAGTGCTTCCTTCTCTGAGCTGCACTCTCCAGAGGTATGAAAAAAAGCAGATGGTCTAACTCAGTTCCAGCTAAGACTTACTAGGGTGAGGATGGCAGAACAAAGGGCAGAGTAGAAGGAGAATTAGTATTATGTGCCAAGCATAAAGTGTACATACTATAACCATTTAACAAGTAGGGGGCTTACCCCCGTTTTTTAAAGAGTTATTTTTTAATTTTTTGGAGAATGTCAGACATACAGAGAGGAGAGTCAGAGAGGGAAGATCTTCCATCTGTTGATTCATTCCCCCAAGTGGCCACAAAGGCTGCAGCTGTGCTGATTCGAAACCAGGAGCTAGAAGACTCTTCCAGGTCTCCCATGCGGGTGCAGGGTCCCAAGACTTTGGGCTGGCCTCAACTGCTTTCCCAGGCCAGAAGGGAGCTGGATGGGAAACAGGGCTGCTGGGATTAGAATTGGTGCCCATATGGGATCCTAGCGTGTGCAAGGCAAGAACTTTAGCCACTAGTCTACTATGCCAGGCACATCCCCATTTTACCACTGAAGAAATTAGGGCTGAGGGATTGGGCAACTTGCTTGAGATTACACAGTCAAGAAAGAACAGAGGCTGTGTGAACAGCCCATTCCCCTAGGTGTCACGTGGTAGGGATGTAAGAATGAAGAGGACACAGCCCTTCCCTACATATCCACCTGCTCCATTCCACAGGCAGGCCAGTCAGCAGGAAGGCTGCGGAAAGAGGGGCTCAGGGTGTCCTGGAAACATAGAGGATCCTAAAGCAGGCAGAACAGGTTACGAAGAAGGGGAAATTGCCAAGCAGTATCCAAAAAACAAAAAATAAATTGGCCGTGGACACAGGTAGAGCTGGGAGGAAAGGGAGCCCTGCTCAAGCTGATCCAGCAGCAAGTTGAGAGTGTGAGCAACAAAAGCTACTAGAAGGGATGCTGGGGTCCAAGGGCAGGGCAAGAAGGTGGGAGAGCGAGGCAAAATGCAGCCCAGAGTACACTGGGAGCCCTGCTCACCGCAGACAGGGGTGAGCCGGACTCAGGGCCTGCAGCTTCCCTTACTGCCCGGTGATCCCAGCTAGAGGTACTTGTCAGGCATGGCTAATGAACCAGAGGCACTCTAGACTCTGAATCAGGGGCTCCACAATCCAAACTGAAAGATGAGGAGCAGGGGGGCAGTGTGGTGGCTCAGATTAATCCTCTGTTTGCAAGCACTAGCATCCCATAGCATCTATTTGTGTCCTGGCCGCTCCATTTCTCATCCAGCTCCCTGCTAGTGGCCTGGGAAAGCAGTGGAGGATGGCCCAAAGCCTTGGAACCCTGCACCTGTGTGGGAGACCTGGAGGATGTTCCTGGCTCCTGGTTTCAGACCAGCCCAGTTGCTATGATTGTGTCCTTCTGAGGAGTGAACCAGTGGATGGAAGATCTTTCTCTCTGTGTTGCTCCACTCTGTAAATCTGCCTTCCAATAAAAACAAATAAATTAAAGACAGACAGACAAGGAGATGTCTGGGGTTCCCAGCAGTGACAAGGCTGGGGCTTCTTAGGACAGATTCCAGGGAACTCACCTGGGTGTCCTGGAGCCACAGGGACTGAAGGTCGGGTGGGTGTAGCTTCTTGCTGCTGCCCCCGGTCTTGACCACCTGCTGGCCCACGAAGGGGGAGACCAAATGGTGAAACTTTCTCACAGATGGCCCTTCAGGCATGGCTGCAAGCAGAAACCGGCAAAGGAGACCACAGCTTAGCAGAGTTCTCTCCCGAGCACGGTCCAGCAACAAGTTCCCAACAGTCCTCTGATGCCACCAACTATGAAGCAGACAGGGCGCAGAAGGCAATGTGCTGGGCAGCGGTGTGGGTCAGCTCACAGACGTGGGCTTCCTCTTTGCCCTTCCCAACCCCACAAACACTCATCACACACCTAAAGCTTGCAAAGCACTCCATAACAAGCACCATCCATGTAGATCCCAGCAGTCAGCCCTTGGGACTTCCTGCTTGGACTGGGAACCCCTAAACTCATCTCCAGGCTTTCTCTGTCCACAACCTTCTTCTCTCCCACAGATGTGGATGGGGCTTTCCAGAATCTCCACCCCGCAATGGGTAGGTGAGCGACCATGCTCTGAGCACTGAGTGAGTGCAATCACCTAGACACAGCCAGCGCAGAGGGACGGGTAGCACCTGGCGTTAACTACAGACTGGATCCTTAATAATGAGGCACACATGGGCCCTGCGCGATAGCCTTGTGGCTGAAGTCTTTGCCTTGAATGCTCTGGGATCCTACATGGGTGCTGGTTCTAATTCCAATGGCCCTGCTTCCCACCCAGCTCCCTGCTTGTGGCCTGGGAAAGCAGTCAAGCACAGCCCCAGGCTGTGGGACCTTGCACTCACATGGGAGACCCAGAAACTCCTGGCTCCTGGCTATAAATCGGCTCAGCTCCAGCCGTTGCAGCTGCTTGGGGAGTGAACCATCAGATGCAAGATCTTCCTCTCTGTCTCTCCTCCTCTCTGTATATCTGCCTTTCTAATAAAAACAAATCTTTAAAAACTAAAAACAAAATGGGACACAGTTATGCAGTTGTGGTTCCCGTGGCCCCTGGCCCAAACCTCAGATTTACTGAGAGTCACGTACGCGAGGCTGCAGTAGCATCGCGACAAGAACGGTCTGCATGGCTCTTGGTGGTCTGCGTGGCTCTTGGCATATGGCCCCCACCCTGTCCTGGGCTGCTCTTGCCCAAGGAGCTCCTTAACCACCCTCTTTCCTCACCAGCACCATAACTCTCTGTGGCCAAGGGCAGACACTAAAAAAAAACCAAAAAAACAAAAAACCAGTGTTCCTGCCAGGTGCATCTCAGAAACGCATGCTCACAGCTTAGTCGGGGGCACAGAGTCACAGAATAAACAAGTTTCCACTAAGTCAGAATTTGAATAAGTTCTGGAAGGATCCTGGCTACTGCGCGGGCAGGACGCAGCCCACCTGGAAGGTTCTGGAGCTGCCTCCTCGGGACACCAGGACCTGCCTCTTTGAGGCCAGAGCGCTGCCCACCCGAGTGGGGGGACCCTCCCCGCGTGGGGGTTACTGCTGACGTCACACGGCTGGGCCCCTGCGGGAGCGTCAAAACCTCCCAAGGAAAATCTACAATATTTTCTGTGCGCAGCTCTCTTCAGAGGGACGGAGAGCAGCGGGCAGAGACGGGACTGAGGGCCACCGGCTACTTAGAACAAATAAATTCACCGCGGCCGGGGGCTGGGCGTCTGGGAACCCTTCTTAATTTTCCTGTTATTTAGTTTTCACTCCGAAGCAAGCCGTAGTGCGCCCGTCTGGTACAGGCGCCTGCAAAGCGGGGAGCTGCATCGCGCACACTCCGTAGGGGCTCGGGCCGGGAGTCGCGCGGCCCTGTCCACCGCCACTCCTCGGCAGGCCCCGAGTTCCAGCGAGGCTCCCGCCTGGCCAAGGGGAAGGGCGACTGCGCAAGGAACGAAGACTGCGGAACTCACCGGCTCCGCAGCGGCCGCCACAGGCCCGCCTTAGCTCCCGGGCAGCGCTCGCACTCGCCGTCTGCACGCCAGCCCAAGGCGCAGAGGGCGCATGGGGCGCACGGCGCGCACGGGCTGGGCGAGTCCCGGGCTCCTCCCCGGGCGTGGGCGGAGCTCTGCTCGGGGGTTGGGGCGGCGGGGCAGAAGGCGAGAGCCGAGAATATAGCGGTGAGAGCCCATCGGATTCGGGAACTGGGAGCTGGAGGCTGCAGGGGAGCACAACACCCAGTGAGGGAGCTGATCGGTGCGTTACTGCAGGGGAATGTTTCGTGGGGTGTAGAAAAAAGACAAAAAGCTGTCTTTTGGTTCTGCTCTTCCCCCAAGCCTAGTCCGGGCGAAAAGGCTCCAGGTTGTCAAGAAGTTCTCGTGCAGTTTTTAAAGGTTGACATTTTTTATTAAGTTTTCACTGTCAGTAAATTTTGTGTTAAATTTTTATTAAAAAAAAAAAAAACTTGTGGTGCAGCAAGCGAATCCTCCTTCTGAAGTGCAGGCATCCACTATGGATGCCAATTCAAATTCCAGTTCCCCTTCTTCCGATCCAGCTCCCTACTAATGACCTGGGAAAAGCAGAGGAAGATGGCCCCAAGTGTTTGGGTCCATGCCACCGACGTGGGAGATCCAGATGAAATTCGTGGCCCTTAGCATTGGGCCAGCCCAGCCCTGGCCATTGTAGCAGTCTGGAGGTAAACCAGTAAACGAAAGATCTCTCTGTTCCTTCCTCTCTGAAATTTTTCCTTTCAGAAAAAAAAAAAAATCCCCCCCAAGATAAAATAATAGATTATTCAAAGGTAGAATATGTCTTGTTGTTGTTGGTTCTCCATGGAGAATGACTGGCCAGTACTTTGAAGAAGTCAGCAGGAAAGTTTGGGGAAGTACCCAAGCAGGTGTTCAGGAAACAGCCAGCTGCAGGGCCCTGGGGAGGGCCTGACCAGCACCCGGAGCCAAGCCCAGCCATCCTCAGAGACCACCACGTCCTGCTGCCTGTCAGGGGGCTGTACAGCGGAGAGCACAGAGAGGAGTCTGGGTCCTCAGCCTGGAGAGAAACCCCAGGGGCAGAAGGCATGAGGCCTGAGGTCAAGGGGCATGTGGAGCAGGCCTCCCATTTTGCGTATTTGGCCTGTTCTGAAGGGTAACATCCCCTCCACAGGATGCCTCCTGTGGTAGGGTCAGACACCCCCAGAGGGTGGTTTCTGGAGTCCCTGCCTCTTTTGTGGCTTGTGGCTGCATTGGGAGGGAAACCATGGCCATAATCCTTGCCTCACAAGGTCATGCTCAGTCTCTTCAGGGGCCAAGGAGCTAGGCAGTTGACAGTCCAGAAGAATACACATCCTGGACCCATCATGTTAGTTATAGCTATTGTTCCTTGAGCAATACTATCTGCAAGACACTATTGTAAGGTCTTTAGATGTATTGCCTCATTGTGTCTGCCCTGCTGAGACACAGACAATCTGGTGCATCGATTAACATGTCACTTGGGATACCTGCATCCCTTATCAAAGTGTCTGGGTTCAGCTCCCACTCTGCTTCTGGTTCCAGCTTCCTGCTGATGCCTATCCTGGGAGGTAGCAGGTGATGGTTTAAATATATGCATTCCAGCCACTCACCCACTTAGGTAACCTAGACCGACTTCCAAGATGGCCTGGCCCATCCTGGAGTAAATCAGTGGATGGAAGATCTCTTTCTGTAACCTTCAAGAGTGACTTACCATGCATGGACCTCAAGGCCAGTGTATTGGCATAGCCAATTAAGGTGCCACCTGCAATGCTGGCTAGTTCAATTCTTTGCTGTTTCACTTAGGATCTAGTTTCCTGGTAATTGCCTCAAACAGAAGCAGAAGATGACTCAGGTGCTTTGGACTCTGCATCCATGTGGGAGACCTGGATGAAGTTTTTGCTCCCTTGCTGTGGTCTGGCCTAGTACCAGCTCTAGCGCTGTGCCAACTATTTGGGGAGTGATTTAGTGAATGGAAGATATCTCTCACTGTTTTTGCGTTTCTCTTTTAATTCTGCTTTTCAAATAAGTAAATAAATATTTTTAAATGCATGAATCCAATCCTACCTGTGTGCAAAATGTGACTGTGGGAATATATGTTTTATTCTGTGGCTATATAAATCTCCAAGTGATGTCTGGCATGCAATAGTACTCTAAAAATTTGAAGTGGCCTCAGATAGCTTGAGAACATGGTATGCAGGAGAGCACGGGCGCCCCCACATGGCTGTTGTGCTAACTGCCAGCGGTTTTTGCGTCATTCAGGACCTTCCTGGTAAAGGCAGGTGGTGAACACAGATGCTTTGCCCTGAATCTGTCCTGAGGTTTGACCAAATTTCCTCCACAGCATAATAAAAGAGTTCTGGCCACATGGTCCCTGAGACCCCCCCCCCTTAAAGATGCAGAAAAATGAGTCCTGCTTTTTATGTTATTCTTGGCTCCTTTTCTCACAGAGGATCTAGATACCCTAGATATATGGTGCACAAAATCTCAAGTGTTGTATGTATCTCCGGGGAAAGTAGGCAGAACTTTTGTACATTTGCACAGAGATCTGTGGCTCCCAAAAGTTAACACACACACATACACAGTCCCAAAATGCTGCAATGACTGCAAGCATTCTCTATGCAGGACCCTATAAGAAACTTTGGAGTTGTTCCACTTAATGACCTACAGCCCTCTTGTGCCTACCCAGCACAGGTGCATCATGAGACAATGCCAAGAGCATTGGGTAGGTTTGGGAAGACACACTAAACAGAAGCATGCGATGTTGCCCCTTTGGGGTTGCAGCTTAGGACTTAGGAACATTTCCCACAAAGCCGTGTTTGCTGGAATTCCTAAGAGCTCACAAACTGTTCTTCAACAGGTTCTCACACAGAAATCAAGTTAGAAATCTGTTATAACTGCAGCGATGGTGTTGGGGATGGGCAAGGGAGATACCCCACACCCATGGGGGCTGGCATTGTGCGGTTGCAGGTTAGGATGCCGCCTGTGTTGCTTGCATCCCATGTGGATATCAGTTTGAATTCTCCAGTTGCTCCCTGCTAACATACCTGGGAAAGCCATGGGAGATTGCTCACTTGCTCACTTGCTTGGGACTGTGTATTCATGTGGGCTACCTGGAAGAAGCTCCAGGATCCTGGTTTTGACCTAGCACAGCCCAGCCATTTGGGGAGTAAACCTGTGGATGAAAGATCTCTTTTTGTCTGCATCTCTCATTCTGTTAACTTTGCCTTTCAGATAAATCAACTTCAAAATAACACACACACACAGAAAATCAAGCCCACGATTTTCCAGGTGTTCACCAGAGTGAGCTAGCAATGAAGACTAACAGAAGAAATGACAAAACCAACAAGCAAAAGACCTGGACTTTGAAGAAAACAGGTCTGTTTTAATGTCCTCTTGGCTTTATTTTGTTCTTGTTTGTTTTGAGTCTTTTTACAAATACCACTGCTGCAGCTCTCTGGAGAACTGTTTAAGTCAGTGGAAGTCAGGACTTCTGAGGCAGCCCCACAGTCCTGGGGTTCCGAAGCCAGGGCCTCAGTAACAGCACAGCTGTGTTGGGTGGCAGGCCAAAGGTGGCCAGAGAAGGTGGTTTCCTGGAGAGACCACTTCTACAACTATACCTGGAAGCTCCGAGGCTGGTCTGTGGTTGTGGCATGACACACAGTTGTGTTCCAGCTTCAAGTACAGCAAGGATGCAGTATGAAGAGTAGTTTCCAATCCACAAACCAACTAGCTCAAAGCAACACATTCACCTACTCTAACAGCAACTTCCCCAGGGGCTGTATCCCACATACTCAGTGTTCAAGTTAGGAAGGCAAGTTCTGGGGTGCTGGGGTGGGAGTTCATCCACAAACCCTCCACCCCAGCAACCTTGGGATAGGGCAGATGGATATCAACCTAATTTGCATTTATTTCCAACCCACATCAAGCTTAACTCAGTCTGGTCCTGCAGATTACCCCTTTAAAGGTGACCACTAGTCAAGTACTGAAGAATAATTCTCTCCACTGCTACATGACTGCACCTGGCATTCAGTGACTTTGTCAAAGCTAAAGCCATGACTGTACGGGAACGGGAGAGATTGTACACACAGCCATGCACTCAACACAACTTCACTTGCTCCACTAGACCATCACTTATTCTTTTTATTTTAAAGAATCTATTAATTTTTTAAAAAATATTTATTTTTATTGCAAAGTCAGATATACAGAGAGGAGAAGAGACAGAGAGGAAGATCTTTAGTCTGATGATTCACTTCCCAAGTGACCACAATGGCTGGTGCTGTGCCAATCCGAAGTCAGGATCCAGGAACTTCTTCCAGGTCTCCCATCCTGGTGCAGAGTCCCAAGGCTTTCCTTTCATCCTCGACTGCTTTCCCAGGCCACAGGCAGGGAGCTGGATGGGAAGTAGGGCTGCCGGGATTAGAACCAGCACCCATATGGGTTCCCAACAGTGTGTTCAAGGTGAGTACTTTAGCAACTAGGCCATCATGCCGGGTCCACCATCACTTACTCTAAGGTGCCTGAGCAGCTACTCACATACCCAGTCTTCCCTCAGCCACTTCTCAACCATTTTCTATTATATCCCGTTTGGTGGCAACCTGATCTTCTCTGGATATGCTTGACTAACGGAAGCAACACCAAGTTTGGTGGGCATGGATGCCAAACAGCACAGTTTTGTGGGACGGACACGTGCTAAGAAGAGTTGAGTCCAGGCTGCTGATATTGCTATTACTTTGTTCTGAAAGTCATTACTAAGGGGAAGCGGTAAGATGGTTTCATCGGACAATCAAAGGGGACTCTTGCTCGCTCACTCCACATACAGTTAAATTAAAGCATCTGAGCAATTCTGTCTCCTAGGAAGGTGAAGACAAAAATGAACCACAGAGAGAAAGTTGCAGTCTCCTCTCTCCTGGGGTGCAGCAGCATCTGCCTCTGTTAGGGGACCAACCATAAAGGAAAAGTAACAAGGGCTGCTCAGGACTCCTCGCCAACACACAGCTTGAATTGGGTGGGCCTGGCAATGAATTCATTTATTCTCTGTTGAATGAATTCTCCAACCCCCTCCCTCCACCCTTTCTGCAGGGCAGCTCTAAAACTGCCCTAATTGTTCCTCAAGGAGCCTTAGTCAATGGTCAGGCCAACCTACTTCTAAAGCCCCAGGGTGACCTGCCCAGAGTCCCCTGTAGGTCACTGGCGGGGTTGGCAGAGTGTGCTTTTCCCCACGCTCCCACAGAGGAAGTCCTGGCCAGCTGCCAAAGGGGGACACGGTGGAAATGGACTTCTAAAGAAGCCCACCAATCGGTCTGTGGACAACAGCATTCGCCCCTGAGGGAGGAGAAAGCAAAGAGGAATACAGATAAATTTATTAGTTAAATACTGATTTTACAGCCATTTCACCTTAAGACAATGTTAACAGGTTTCATGGGGACAGGAAGGAACAAGAGGGTGGCCTTCAGGAAGAAAACAATGTAAATAATGATTAAAACAGATTCTTGGTTTAAAAGATCTTCTCTGCTACAGCCAGTAGGATTGGGGTGGGGTGGGTGGGGTAGGACGTAGGAACACCACAGTCTGCTTCAGCGCTGCCGACAACGGGAACAAGGACAGAGTAGTCTTTGCGGAAACCAGTGTGTGCAGAAGGCCAACTCCGGGACAGCACAGAGCTGTCCCACCTGGTCCCCAGCCACTTCTTTCCTCTGTCCTCTTCTTTCTTTCTGAGAGCTTTGCTTTGCTGTTTGTTGACTCTGAGTTTATGTTGCAAGATCTTTGCTCTTTGTCTCTGGGATACCCGGTTTCTGCCGGGGAAAGCTTTCAGGACCCAGGTGCTTGTGGATGCAGGCCACTGTCTGAGTCAGGGTCCCAGGAGAATCCCCTGTCCTCCGCGCAGGATGCTGTCCACCAGACACCATCTCCAAAAAGGTCTGAGATCTCACATGCATGTTTGCCAAACTGAAGCAGCAGAACCTCTTGTCCTGGCTCAGAACAGCTGTGTGAGCAACGGGGTGGATGGAGGACGCTGGGCGGGTGTGTGCTGTTTGGCTCAACTATCGAGCTCTGTTTTTGCAAAGGGAAGAGACCTGTACAGGCTGCAGGCAGAGCTGAATCACTCAGAGCAGGAGGGGTTTTATTTAAGAGGCCTTGGGAGTGAAGAAAAGGAGCGAAGGACGCAGCCCTCAGCAAGGCAAGGCACTCAGGAAAGGGGGTGCTGCCACACTGTGATTTGATGAAGCTGTGGCAGGTGGCAGGTGACACGGGCCTGCTCCATCGTCTCCCCAGGAAGCGCTCAGTAAGCACCCTGTGCTTTTGGAGTCAGATTTGTACGGGGACGGAGGGGAGGATGCAGAGATGTGCCAGGCCTCCAGGGGAGTGTTGGGCAAGGGCAGAGGGCTGCCTGGAGGGGCCTGCCACTTTCAAATCCAAGTCAGACAGGTGCCTTCATTCAGGTTGCACAGGGACTCCAGGCCCTGCCTCCTCTGGCTGCCCTCAGGGCTCTAGGGCTGGGAACACAGTGGAAAAACTACTACCACAGGTCATCACAATGAACAGGAGAGGAGAGAGACCCCTTGTCTCATGAGGGGTGGGGTGGGGTGGGGTGGGGTGGAAAACAGGCAAGCAGTCTCCAGCTCCATGGGAGAGACTTAGTGTGCTTGTGGTGGGGGGCAGTCCCAGCACCCCCACTCTCACTTTGAAAAGGCATCAGAGGAAATCCAGCACCTACATCCCCGAACCGAATCGTCGACTTCAAGTTTCTTCCCAGTTGTTCTTCTGGAGTCATTACCAGACACGGGGGCCAGCCCTGGGGAGTCCAGAGCCTTGCTCTCTGCTGGCCTCCAGGTCCCAGGTCCATGTGGGATTTTGAGGCGGGAAGGAGGGGGCGATTATGCAGTGATGATGTCCCCATGACTGTCAGCCAAGACCAGGCTGTTCCAAGAGTCCTGCTTGGAGCTGGCCTGTGGGGACTGGCTGACAGGAGATGCATAGCCCTGGGGGGACAGCTTCAGGGCCGAGAGGACCGGGTGGATGGAGGGCCCGTGGCCAGACATGGCGCTGACTGAGAACGTCTGAAAGGCAGAAGGCACATGGTAAGACAGGCAGAGTGGCTTCTACGGGGTCAGGAGGGGATTCCAACCCTGTGGGGCATGGCCAGGGGCCCAGGCAAGCCTCTCGCTGTGCCTAATCCCTGCCATCTGGAAGCTCATCAGCTGCGTCTGACACAAATAGGCCAGGGCTGTGCTGCTCAGAAGGCTCCCGGAGTTACATGAGCCGTGCCCTAAATCTCATCACCTCTGCCTTCCAGCAGCAGGTGTCCTCCCCACCCTGAAGGTTCCTTACATCCCTGGCTCCCAGACAATGAGGTGCCCCAGGGCTCATTAGGATGCAGCCTTTTGCATTAATTGCAGAGAAGATACAGGAATGGGGCCAGAAAAGGGAGTGCACGATGAAGCTTGGAGTATCCTAACACCCAAGGAGGCCAGGAGGCAGTGATGCCATTGTGTCACCCATAAGAGGGGCACAGCTCTGTCATTGCTGGATGTGATGAGGGCATCATGGAAATGGCATCCTGTGTTTCTTCCTTTCCCAGCCCACCCTCTGCATTTGCCCTGCCGTGCCCTAGCCGGGAGGATCCTCTTTCTCCTCCTTCACCTGTTAAAATCCTTTAAGGCCAAGGTTCAACAACCCTGTTCTAGAGAGATAACATTGTCTTGAGAAGTGCCCCTCTGCCCCCAACCCCCTCATCCCAACAAAAGCAGGTCGCAGGTGGGGGTGGTCTTCACACCCCACCCCCAGAGTGGGTGCCAGCCCCAGGACTCCCTTCCTGTCTCCACAAGCCAGGTACACAGGAGCTACCAAACACCTGTGTGCCACAGTTCTGTGTCTAGATCACCGAAACTTGGTGAGCTGTGCTGAAACCTAGCCATGAACCCCTGCCAACAGCCTTGGGAGGAGCCCCAAGGGCACCAGGTAGCTCAGAGGCCTGCCTAGGCAGTTCAGCAAGGGCAGCTTGCCACTGGCCACCTGGGACTCTGCAGTCAGTTTTCCCACACATAGTCCTGTCCTCACCCGTGAGCATACCTGGGACATGGAGCTGCTGTGGCCATAGTGAGAGGACAGCCCGGGCTCTGTCTTGATGGGACGCATCTCTTCACTGCTGCTGCTGCTGGTGGCATTGCTGGAGGTGCTGGAAGCGCTGCTGGTAGGAGGAAGGCTCTCATTGCCCGCAGGACCTGGAATAGAGCAGAGTGAGGACATTAGATCAGGGCAGGGACAGATGGAGGGTGGCCCTTTGTGACAACTTCTCTGTATTTACTGGGGAGTGAGGCAGGGGTCTATACCAGTGGAGCAACAGTTTTCAAAATGGGGCAGAGGTGGCAGAATTCCAAGGAGACTTTTTCAAACACTGTGCTCACTCCCTTCCCATCCAGATCCCAAACCCTTGAGGTCTTGTATTTCAGCATTCAATAGGAGCACAAATAGGAGTGAGAGCTTAGCCTACCTGGGGGGGCCGGTACTTGGCACAGTAGGTGGGGTCACCGCCTGCAATGTCAGTATCTCATGTGGGTACTGGTTCAAGTCCCAGTTACTCTGCTTCCGATCTAGCTCCCCGCTAATACACTTGGGAAAGCAGTGGAGGATGGCCTGAGTGCCTGGGCTCTTAAATCTACATAATAGCCCCAGTCAAAGTTCCTGGCTCATAGCTTCAAATTAGTCCATCCCCACCACTGCTGTCATGTGGGGAGTGAACCAGTGGATAGAAGAACTCTGTGTTTCTCTCCTATTCTGTGTTTCAAATAAATAAACACATCTCAAAAAATAAAAAAGCCTGTATCCTATGCCAGAATGTCTGGGTTCAAAATCCAGCTCCAGCTCCACTCCAGTTTTTGCTAATGCAGAGCTGGCATCAGTACTTGAGGGGTCAAGTAATTGGGTTCTTGTCACCTTGACTGAGTTCCTGGCTCCCTGCTTTGGGGCAGCTGAGACAGTTGTGGGCATCTGGGGAGTGAAAAGGCAGATGGGAGCATGCTCTCTCTCCCCCTCAAGCTCATGAGAAAAACCAAAGAGCAAATGCAAAATATTGTATGTTACAGGCTACTTCTAGCAGGGTACCCATAATTACATTCATTAATATTGCTACAGTAAGATGTAAGCATCTATAGTAACTGAGATAAACAGAGACTACAAAGAACTTTGTGTCTGTTCTGAATAGGTTGGCTCTCAAATCTAGCTTCCTGGAGTTGGGAAGGGGTCATTCACCCTCACTAATTGTGGCTCTATCTTTGGGTAAGGAAAGCAGGTTACTAAGGGGCCTTGCTGTGCTTGTAGGCAGCAAGACAGGTGGAAGTCCCCAGGCTTCAGACACTGGATGTTCTTGTTAGAAACAAACCTGCCAGAAGGAGCAAGCCCTAGGTGACCAAAAAGGCACGACCCTGGTCGTCATCTTGGTCGTAGCAGTGGGTCATGTACCTGACTTTGTCATGCCTTTGATTCAAAGATAAACGTCCTATAAGGTCAACAGATTGTCTGCAACAATGGCATTGATGAGTTGAATTTTGAATTTGGCAACAATACTGACTAGGGAATGCTCTTGGTAGGGTTGGTAGCCCTCATTCTTCTTCTTTAAAGGTTTATTTATTTTTATTGGAAAGGCAAATCAGATTTATAGAGAGAAGAGGCAAAGAGAAAGATCTCCCATCTGCTGGTTCACTCCCCAAATGACCACAACAGCCAAAGCTGAACCTATGCAAAGTCGGGAGCTTTTTCCAGGTCTCCCACAGAGGTGCAGGGTCCCAAAGCTTTGGGCCATTCTCTACTGCTTTCTCAGGCCACAGGCAGGGAGCTGGATGGGAAGTGAAACAGCCAGGACTTAAACTGGTGCCCATATGGGCTGCTGATGCTTGCAAAGTGAGGATTTAGCCATTGAGCCATCACATCAGGCCCTGGCAGCCTTCATTCTTTCTGAAAATGCAACTACAGAGGAAAACCCTCACTTTATTCATGTCTTTTTTCTCTTAATTTTACTTACTTGAAAGGGAGAAAGATCTTCCATCCATTGGTTTACTTCGCACATAGCCTACCTAGGATTAGGCTAGAGTGAAGCAGACACCCTTCAAGTCAATCTGCTCTTTCATATGGGCGGTAGGGACCCAAGCACATGAGCCATCACCTCTGCCTCCCAGCATGCTTAGCAAAAAGCTGCAAAGGAGAGTGGAGCTGGGACTCAGCCACTCCTTCTGGGATGCAGGCATCTAGTGGCAGGCAGTTTAACACCTGTATCAAACACCTGCCCCGTCCTCATTCTTAAACATAGACGTTAAGAGAGCCATGTGGTAGATCACACTGAATATGAAAACAGGTTTTGACTCCAGATCTACCCTTGGACATGACTCTGATTTGCACTGTCCTCAATAAGCCACAGTTTGTCCGTAACTAAAATGGGGATTATAGAGATTGCTGTTGTAGTGCAGTAGGTACACTGCTGTCTACAAAATTGGCATCCCTTATGGACTGAGTCCTGGCTGCTTCGCTTTCACACAGTTTCCTGCTAATGACTTGGGGAAACCAATGGAAGATCTGCATGGTGAAGCTCCTGGCTCCTGGCTTCAGCCTGGCTCAGTCCCGGCTATTATGGCCATGTGGAGAGTGAACCAGTAGATGGAAGATTCTCTTTCAGTACCTCTGACTTTCAAATAAACTAATCTTTTAAAAAGAGTTATTATTTTAATTTTTTAAAAAGATTTATTTATTTTTATTGCAAAGTCAGATATATAGAGAGAGGAAGAGAGACAGAGAGGAAGATCTTAAGTCTGATGATTCACTTCCCAAGTGGCCATAAAGGCTGGAGCTAAGCTGATCCGAAGCCAGGAGCCAGGAGCCTCTTAGGGTCTCCCACACGGGTGCTGGGTCCCAAGGCTGTGGGCTGTCCTCGACTGCTTTCCCAGGTCACAAGCAGGGAGCTGGATGGGAAGTGGGGCTGCCAGGATTAGAACTGGTGTCCATATGGGATCCTGGCGCATTCAAGGTGAGGACTTTAGCACCACACTGTGCCCCACTATTTTAATTTTAAAGGTGGATTTTATAAAGAGGAGAAAGAGAGAAAAAATCTTCCATCTGCTGGCTTACTTCTCAAATGGCTTCAATGGCAATAGCTGAGCTGATCTGAAGGCAGAAGCCAGGATCCTTGTCAAGGTCTTCCACATGGGTGCAGGGGCCCAAGGGCCTGAACCATCCTCTGCTACCTTTCCAAGTCACAGGTAAGGACTTGGATTGGAAGTGGGGCAGCCAGGGTATGAACTGGTGCCCATATGGGATGCCAGCATGAAAAGCAGAGGATCAGCCCACTGAGCCACTGTACTGGCCCAAAATTCATTCATCTTTAACAAAAATGAGTAAAACACAAAGCGGGAATAATAAATTGATTCTCATAGCAGTTCTCTAAGGATTGCTGAGGTAGTGTTTGTCCAGAGGCTTGCTAAAGCACAAGACACAGCCTGATATTGGCTATGCATTGATCCACAGTTCAGTCTGCTAGGAGCATGATTAATAGGTCCTGGCGCCTTGAGCCCAGTTAGCCCAAGGAGACAGAAAGCAAATTGAGTTCCTGGGTGATGGAATACCGAAGAGGAGGGAGTAAATAGCATTCCTCTTTCCTACAGGCTGGGCCAGTCCACCTGCTGCAGTCTTTGCGATGAGCAACAAGCAGATGACAAGGTGAGCTGCCCTAGTCCACACCACAGGGATGCCACTTCCTGGGCTATCTGCTCTGACCTGCAACACCAGGGCTGGGCGGTATCATCATTACACCTCTCTGCCTGTGTTGCAGCTCACACACTTTCCCAGTCATCACATTCAGGTCTTTTCCTCACCTGCTGGTGCCTTGGATTTATTGAGATTCTTGGGCTTCCGTTTTCTAGTTTGAATCCCCTCTTTCCGCATTGCAAGAGGCCTGGGGACCTGGAGGATCATAAATCAATACGTCAGGGTTTCCATTTGTACATCATCTGCACACAATTCCAGTTAAGCAGGTGAGCGGGCACACCCACACTGCGGGGAAGGTACTACCTGTGCAATCCCTCCCCATGCCATCTCTCTACAGATCTTGGGGTTGAGACGGCGGGCACAGGATCCTGCCACCATTGCTGAGAAAGAACTCAATGTACTAAGTATCTAGGTTACATGATGGACATTTTATTAGGCCTTGGAGAAGTAGACAATTAGATTTAAAAGTTCATCGTCCAGTGAGAGAGAGACAGATGACTAGAAATAATGGGGCTCTGTTAGGTAGTACTGGAAACAAAGGAGAAAATAATCAACTCTGTCCCTGTGCGGGAAGAGGCTGGAGTGAATCCAGGAAGGCTTCACTGAGGAAGTGACACGTGGGTAGATAGAACACACTCATTTCGGGCAGCAGGAACACTATTGTAAAAGCAGTTGTGCCCCTTCCTGAAGCTCACCTTGACCTCACAAAACACCTGCCTCTTGCTTGCTCCCATACACTTCAGTATAGCTTTTCACAAAAGAGAAGCCATGCTTGAGCAAACTGTCAGTAGTGCTAAGCACACACTCATACTGATCTGTAACCATCACCAGCATCCCTCCCCAGAACTCCTTTCATCTGATGAACCCCAAACACAGAGCCCATTAAATAACAGCTCCCAGGCCTCCCTCTCCTGACCCAGGCGACTGCCTTCCCACTGTCTATGGGTTTGACTGGAACCCTCATAGTACTAGACTCAGACTCTTTTGGTATCTGTCTTTTTGTGACTGCTTTATTTTACTTAGCATAATGTCCTCAAGGGTCAACCATGTTATATCATATGTTAGAATGCCCGTCCTTTTTAATGCAAAACAATATTCAATATTCCCAATGTGTGTGTATATCACATTTTGTTTAGCCATCCATCAGTGGACATTTGCATATTGTGAATGATGCTGCTATGATCTCGGATGCACAAACATGCCTTGCAGCCCTTGCCTGCATTTCTTTTGGAAACACACACACACCCAGAGGTGGCACTGATGGACCATGTAGTAACCTGATTTTTCTTTTATTTTTTGAGGATATAGCGTGTATGTTTCCCTACCAGTTTCTCTTATCATTTCCTTACTAATAATAGCAACACTTCCTTTAATCATTTTCTTCTTGAAAACGGTTTTCTCCATTTAAGTGATTTAGCAAACATCCTATATAAACTTTTTTTTTAGTCTGTCTGTCTCTTTCTCTCTTTCCCTTTCTCCCTCTCAACTTCATAAATTAAAAAACAAAATTTAAATAATAAAATATTATATAATGGAGATTGTTCCAAATCAGACAGTAATGTGGTTTGCAAAAGCTCTTTGTTTTCTGAAAACATAACCCTTTCCTGACATTTGCTTTTACTTTTCGCTGTAACTTTCCATGCTCTAACATTAAATGTTTGTAGAAATCTATTTAACTTAGATGGCTTACATTTTTTAAAGGATTTATTTTCATTGCAAAGTCAGATATATATACAGAGAGGAGGAGAGACAGGAAGATCTTCCATTCAATGATTCACTTCTCAAGTGACCACAATGACCTGAGCTGCACCGATCTGAAACTGAAGCAGGAGCCAGGAGCTCTTCCGGGTCTCCCATGTGGGTGCTGGGTCCCAAGGCTTTGGGCCGTCCTCGACTGCTTTCCCAGGGAGCTGGATGGGAAGTGGAGCTGCCAGGATTAAAATCGGCGCCCATATGGGATCCTGGCGTGTTCAAGGCGAGGACTTTAGTCGCTAGGCCACTGTGCCAGGCCCCGCTTACATGTTTTTAAAACCTGCTTAAGAAGTTCTTTTTCCACACCCAAGGTTATCTAAAAACTCCTTGCATTTTCTTTTAGTATTTTTTACCAGAAAAATATTTACTAAATAAAGAATATTTACTAGAGAAAAAATACTTTTTTATTAGAAAATTATTTATTAGAAAAATATTACTATATTTATTATTGCCTAGAATTTTATTTCAAAAATGTTTTCCATTTAGTATTTTTTTAAAAAGATTTATTTTTATTGAAAAGTTAGATACACAGAGAGGAGGAGAGTCAGAGAAGACGATCTTCCATCTAATGATTCACTCCCCCAAGTGACCACAATGGCCGGAGCTGCTCTGATCCGAAGCCAGAAGCCAGGAGCCTCTTCAGAGTCTCCCACACGGCAAGTTTGAGGACTTCACCCACGAGGCTACTGTGCCAGGCCCATTTAGTATTTTTAATTCAACCAGTTGTGAGGTAGGAAGTGGACATAGTCAATATGCTTAAACAAGCTATTGTATCCACTGAAACAAACCACATGAATTATGAATTAAACTCATACAACATTAAAGATGGAGGGACCAGTAAATTTACTAAGAAATCACCCAAGTCTAAGTGTCTTCGTTAGGGAGGGCGACATGGATTCGAGCCTGAAGGGCAGACCAGTGAGGACTAGGGACAGCAAAGAGAGCTGGCAACCTGCCAGATGGCATCTGGGGATGTGGTGGGTGGCAGGAGGTGGCATTCACTTACACCATGGAGCTTCATGTAGAGGCCGCAGGCGTTGCAAACTGGCTCCCCCTCGGCATTGCGGCGCCACAGTGTGGTGGTGGTTGTCTGGCAGTTGGCACAGGAGAGGCCCACCCGGCGGGAAGCGGACTGCAACACAGAGAGGAGAGCCTTGGAAGCTGCTTCTGCAGAGCTGGCCTCCCTGAATAGGCAGCAGGCTCCAGCCAGGCCCAGTCAAGCCATTTCATGGCAGAAGAATGGCTATGCCAGCAGAAAAACAGCTCTGTAGGCAGAGAAGCATCTGCCAGAGTGGGAATTCACATAGACTGCAGGTGTGGATGGGGAATCACTATATCCTCGTGGCTTCAAAGGCAGAATGGACCTTGGGATTTGAAGAAAGGGATGTATTATTTGACTCCTCTATTCTTCCTCCATCCCCCATCTAATATCATGAAAGGCAGTGGTGCTGATCAAAACTAAGTTACCTTTTAAAGGAGCATGGAAACAAGAACCAAATTTCAGTTCTAGTCAATGAACCTAATGCAAATTGCTTAACCTCTGGGCTTGGGATTTTAGCAACCTTCCTCATGGGGCTGCTGTGAATGTAGGAGACCTTCAAGTCAACACCGGCTGGGGAGCCAAGGAGTCTGGGTCCCGACTGCACGTGGGAGACTCCCTGTTGCTGTGACTGTGGGGAAGCTTCACTGGCTTTCTGAGTCCTACTTCTCACTTCGCTATGTCAGAGGGGTTGAACTTGAAGGTTTAGTACACCCTGGTAATTCATGCCAAAACCAAAGGTGGGAGAAATTACTTACTTCCAGACCCCTACCCAGCCTCTCAACCCACACCCTCAAGCCCCCAAATTCAAAAGCAGAGGCTGTCCAGCTAAGGTGAGAGCCTTGGAGCTAGGTGCTGGGAGGAGCAGGGTGCAGAGGAGCCCCGCTGCGGAAGACTCTGCTTACCAGCCGGCGCTGTGGCTTGATGAGGGGCCTGTTGATGCCGTTCATCTTGTGGTAGAGGCCACAGGCATTGCACAGGTAGTGTCCCGTCCCATCCCGCCTCCACAGCGGAGTGGACATGGCCCCGCAGTTGACACATTCTCTGCCTTCCGAGAAGTCATCAAACATATCTACTGGATGAGAGAAGACAGAGGGGGAAGACACAGAGGATTAACTCTCTGCCGATGTCCAGCAACCTTGTGTTTGAACATCTGGAAACCACAGAAATAAGGCCCCTTTCACAGGAGGAGAGAAGGACCACCTTGCGTTGCCTGCCGCTCCCTTCTTCTCACTCTGACAGACAGGACAGCATTTCCATGGACTGCGACGGGAAGTGGGCATTTCGCCCCAGTAGCTGCGGGTGTAGCAGGCTTTTCAGAGCCGGAGAGGTGTGAGCAGGTAGCAGCCACCAGCAGCCCATGCTGGAAGGCAGGACAAGATTTCACCCAGCTCCTGCCTTCAGGGCTCAGAGTCCCCAAGCCTGAGATCGAAGGACCTTCTCCCACCCTGTCCCCAACTCAAAATTAAGATTATTTTCCCTTTGGAATAAAAACACAACAGCTATGTTCTTTAGGAAAATGAGAAAGTATAAATAAGCATATAGAAAATAATGATTTTTTTTTACCAGAGTTTAAGAATTTTGTTCTATTACATCCTTGGCAAAAGTTTCTAGGTTGACAGACTATTTCTGCCTGAGCGAGGTCAAGCTGTATAATTTGAGCCCTTCTTTTGCATACTACCAAAGTATTTCTCTACATTATGAGTTTTTATTACCTAACTTGAGCACAGTGTAAGATTGTTGCATGTGAACGCTCCATATTTAACTCTTACTGTTCAATGATTACTTTGTCCTTATTCCTTTTCTAATTTTGTTTGTTTTGCAGATCATTTCATGGCTTTGTCTTTATTCCTTAGGATACTCTCCTAGAATTAAAATTGTCTAAGTCAAAGGGAGCAGCTTTCTTCCTAAGTTTTGAAATCCCCAAACTGAGTTCATTTCCCCCTGTTTCTGTATGTCCTGCTAACATACTGGCCATATTTTCCTGCTTACTGGCGTTTAAAGTCAAGGTGTACATTTAAGTAAAGGCACCTTGAAGCTGACCACGTGGGAGTTTACCCTTGCACTCAAGGTTGCCATCCTTCACTTTCACTCATTTAACCCTCCCTCCCCATCACCTGTATCTTCAGAATGGACAAGTTTCACTTTCTCGCTGTCCTAGTGAAAGGAGGATGGGCTAGTTTTCGGCTCCCAGTCATCTGTATAATTCCTGGTTCAGAACTTCAAGAAACCCCTGCGACTCCATGTTATCCTGGGACTCCACAGCTACCTTGGTCTTTACATTATCCTTGTCCTATTGCCAGAGCAAGTGTACAGAGCCCTGCAGAGGGATATATGAGGGGCAGGGGACAGGTGGATGGAGGGTCTCTCCATTAGGATCCAGCTGGACATTTGGCTAGTTCCACAGATCAGCTCCTTGCTGTAAGGGAATGTGGGCAGGAGGAGAATAGGGCAGTGGGCAGGGGGTGGGGGAGTGAGGACTTACCTCTCAACTCTGTGTACACAAACAGTCATTTGCACCTGCAAACAGGTAGCTGTGTGCCCGCACCAAGCAAACAATATGCAGGTGTGAGGGGCTGTTTGCTTAGGCCAGGGAGCTGAGCACAGCTGGCACAAGAAAGGCTATTTTTACACCTGGGTCACACGGAGGGCCAGCCACAAGGTCACCTGCCTTCAGGGGTGACTGCTATCCATGGCTCATTCCCATCTAGACTCTGTCATCTGTGCCATCCTCACCACCTCTGCAGCCCTTGCCTGCAGCCTGTCAGTCCGGCTCCTTGAACTGGACCCTCCTGTGAGGAACCACAAAGATCAGGAGTTTACAAAAGGAACTAGGACCCCCGCTAAGCTCCAGAGGGCAGGGAATGCTAGCGATATCATTTTGTCCAGCTTTGTGTCAAACACTAGATGGCACTACAGTTTCAAAACTGAACCAAGACTCCACAGCCGAGTCTTAAGTCGCACTTGGGGGAGATTCTGCAGATCATCTTTCTAGTCCAAATCTAGCACAAGCCTCTTATTGTATTTTTATTTATCATGGAAAAAAAATACTCAAAAATGGACAGGATATTAAAATGAACTCTGATTTAACTATTATCCAATCTCCAACAATTTCTGCCTAATCTTGTCCCACCTTTATACCTCTGCCCACTTCCCCCTTTCCTGTATTACTGAAGGAAATCCCAGATAGTCTTATCATTTATTCATAAATGTCCCAGTATGTTGCTCTAAAAGATAAAGATTCACATTCTTCCTCTTTTAAAGATAAGCAAGCCAGCTTCTTTCCTACATCCTGGTCTATTTTAAATACAACAAAAAGAAAGAAAGAAAAAAAAAAAACTCCTGGTGTTTTTTCTGGTTTGGAAGAAAGACTGTCCTTTCTCATCTTGAATCCTGTTTTATACACAATGACAGAATCTTATGGAAAGCTCTAGAACTCGGGCAATTTTTCCTCAGCTGCTGCAAAGTTCCTTTAGGCTTGCCTCAGAGAAAGGGTTACACATTCAAGCAGCTATTTCACTGGCCAGGTAAAGTCATTGGAGGTTGGCAAATATGTATTTGTCACTGACAAATATTTACTAAGCATCTGTATTTAAGCACACCCATAGCTGTCACAGGAGCTAACAGAGAGCTTTGTTCTCAGAATGCCAATGATCTAGTGGGGCCAATTGGATGTGAATATCAATAATGAGTAACGCTATTACTCAATGCATTTTCGGAACATACCTTCAACTGACTGGTGAAACTGGTGGCAGGCTCTACCCAGACAGAATAGGAGGTATGGAAGTCCAACCCAGATACTAGTTTGACCTAGATAGAAGGGTCATGTTACAAGAACAGCCAAAGGAAAGATCTGGATGGAAGGGACTGGCCATATTTCCTTAGGACACCCAGTTAGCCACATGCAGGTCACCCTACAACCACACCTGCAAATCTTCAGGAGTTTCCACATTTTCTACTACAAAAACCTGCCTTCCTGCGGTAGACTAGTGGCTAAAGTCCTTGTGTTACACACACCAGGATCCCTTATGGGCACCAGTTCTAATCCTGGTAGCCCCATTTTCCATCCAGCTCCCTGCTTGTGGCCTGGGAAAACAATTGAGGACAGCCCAAAGCTTGGGACCCTGCATTCTCATGGGAGACCTGGAGGAGGTTCCTGGCTCCTGGTTTTGGATTGGCTCAACTCTGGCCATTGTGGCCACTTGGGGAGTGAATCAATGAATGGAAGATGTTCCTCTCTGTCTCTCCATAGATCTCATTTTCCAATAAAAATAAAATAAATCTTTTTTAAAAAATTCCTCCCTACCTACCTACCTGCTCAATGAGATGTTACATACATTTTTAAAATGACATTATATAGACAAGACACCCATGGAGTCATATGTCCCATACTGTTAAATTCAGAAATGCAGCACGCAAAATACCATATGCACTGAGAGTGAAGACTACCAGGAAGACACTTTCATAAGATCAAAGATCAAATTCCATAAACTTTTCTTTTGTAAAAGCAATATCCTAGGAAGTCATAATTTCTTATTTTAAAATTTTTGGACAAAACAGAGGCAGACATTTGGTGCAGCAGCTAAGATGCCCCTTGTAATGCCTGCACTGACACCAACATACCATTTATGGGGCCTGGTTCAAATCCTGGCTGCTATGCTCTGGCTCAGCTTCCCGACAACGTACACCTGGAGAGGCAGCAGAAGCCAGTTCAAGTGGTCTTTGCCAACCACGTTGGGGGTACCTGGATTAAATTCCACATCCTTGGTTTCGGTCTGGCTTCACCCTGGCTACTGTGAGTATTTGGAGAATAAACTAGTAGATGAATGCTCTCTCTCAAACAAACCAAAACCAAATCAAGCATAGCTGCAGCTCCTAACCCACACTGGGGAACAGGTGATTGGATCTCTGACCTCTGACGTACTTTTTTTTCCCTCTTGGACTGAAAGACTGAGGGAATAAATTTCAAACCCTGTTGCCTAAGCACGTAGCTTGGGGGAAGTAGGGGTTAAAGGCTATGAGCCCCAAATTAGAACCTTCCTATACCATTACAGGAAAGGCTCTGGAGGCAACCATAACACAAGGGAGGAAGTCAGAGTTATGGCATCTACTGGAACACAGCCACACCTACCCAGTGCTGGGCAGTAAGGGAATTAGTCCAACCCCTTGGGAGACAGTGGGAATCCAGCCCTGGGAAGCCAGGTCAGCATCACCCCACCTTGGAAGGAAAGAGTTGTAATAATAGTTGTAAAGTCCTCTGCAAATAAGAGGAAAAACTTACAACAATGGCTGTAAAGTGCTCTGCAAACACCAAATGAGATAACAATGATGGATTATTGTTGGGAGCCTGGGGTTGGAGAAGCTGCAGGCAAGAGGGAAGTCCAGGGACAAACCTTGGTGCTGGGTTATTGGGGAGGAGGGAGGTCAGATAAAATAGCTAGGAGATTTGGGAATCTGACCATTTTCAGAATAGCCTGTTGCCTCCAGACTTGCCTAGGGGTTTGAACCTGCAGACTGGGAACTGCCTACAGCACAAGACTTGATAGTCAGTGTGCCAGGATGGGCGAGTTCTCAAAGCTGCTTCTCAGGAGTAATACCAACTAATGATCATTCTAGCAAACAGAAACACTAAATGGGCCCTAACCCAGAAGATGAGGGTCTAACTCTCACTTCTACCCACGCACCACATCAGCCTGATTTCCTAGGCATCTAAGATAGAGTGGATATTCCTAGGAATTAAGGCAAATTACTCCAGCCCTGAAAGAAAATGCAGGCCAGGAGGTCGAAGGATCCCACCCCTGAATTCCCTACAGAGAAACTGCTGCAAACACTCTGACCTCTCCCCTGGCCTGTCCCATCCATCTTGAGGCACCCACCCACTTAGGCTTTGCTGGAAGGACACAGATAGGAGGAAGCAATCCATGGTGAAAGAAAAAAAGTGGAGGATAAAGGGAGAGGGAGAGAAGTAAGAGGGACATCAGAAACCGGGATCATGGCTGGCAATATCTGCCTTGCAGTTCTCTGCTCACTGAAAGGAGACCCTCACCCTGGCATTCTCTACTGGGCTTCATACAGCTCAAACATTTGCTGTGTCTGCTGTTCTAGCCCCTGCAGGGAGTGCAAGACATGCAGTCACATACCAGAAAATTGGGAGTCAAGTCTCCAGGCAGAGGTGTTGGAGAGCTGGAGACACATAAAACAAAAGCCAGGAGAAGCTTCCTGGGGAAGGCCCTATGGGCTACTACGGAGTGGCCGCCTGTCCAGAGAGAGAGACCTTCCTCTGGGAACATAAGAGGCTTCAGGAACAAAGTCCCTGACTCCACCCAGATGTCCCACCCTGAGGTCTCCAGAGACTGGGCCTGGATCTGGGCCTTGGCTGGCGGCTGGGCCTGGGGCATAAGCTGCAAACAAATCCCAAGGTTTTTCTGCCAGCCCTTGAGCCTTTGTTGTTCTGGGCTTTGTCAGGCCCAGGCAGATGCCTGTGACAGCAGGCTGCAAGGGGAGGGCCTGCGCTCTACAGCGCTGGGACGATGGGGATTACAGTGCCTATTTTGGAAGCTCTCGCAGTGGCTGCTCAGAAGTGGTTAGCACAAGGCCTAGCTGGGGTGGCCCGGTGGTGCAAGGCCTCTGCCACTGGCTACAAAAGAGCAGACTGAGGGTGGAGATGGCACTGGGCCACAAGCTACAGGTCTCCCAGCAGAGCTCCAGCATTGGCCTTGGGTTTTAAAAAATCAGCAAAGACATCGTGAAAGGAAGGAAAGCAGAAGCAGAAAACCCTCAAGAAAGGAGGAAAGAAGGAGAAGAAGCAGGCAGAAACAGAGTAGCAGGAGGTGGAAGGGTGAATGCTAGAGAGTCTTCAGTATGCGTTCAAGTCCTAACGAAGGAGGGCTTACACACTGCAGAGAGGACTCCCGGGCCCTGTGCAGCGTCAAACTGTAGTCCATCCCTGTGGGCCATGCAATTCCCTTAGAGGACCAAAAGCTCCCTGTTCCCCACCTGTGCTCCCAAGCAGTCCTGTGGGAGGCTGGCTCAGGAAAGGGATGTTGCTGAGGCTTATTGCTTTCAATCCCTTTTTTTAAATCTACTTGAAAGATAGAGAAAGCAAGAAAGCAAGAAAGAAAGAAAGGAAGGAAGGAAGAAGTAAAGAAAGCAAGAAAGCAAGAAAGAAAGAAAGGAAGAAAGAGAGAGGGAGAAGGGGCTGTGAGCAAAGTTTCATCCTCTGGTTCACTCTGAAGCCAAAAGCTGGAACTCGGTCTGAGTGACAAAAGGACTTAAGTTTTTGAGCCAGCACCTGCTGCCTCACAGAATATTCAGGAAGTTGCTTTGGAAATCAGAGTGGCCAGAACTGGAACTATCATTCCAATATGGAGTGTGGGCATCCCCAGCAACTGAGCCACAATGTAGTTTAGAAAACAAGCCGAGGGCCTGGCACCATGGCCTAGTGGCTAAAGTCCTCACCTTGAACCAGGACTCATACGGCTGATGGTTCTAAACCTGGTAGCTCCACTTCCCATCCAGCTCCCTGCTTGTGGCCTGGGAAAGCAGTAGAGCACAGCCCAAAACCTTGGGACCCTGCACCCATGTGAGAGACCTGGAGGAAATTCCTGGCTCCCGGGCTTCGGATCGGCACAGCACCGGCCATTGCGGTCACTTGAGCAGTGAATCATCAGACAGAAGATGTTCCTCTCTATCTCTCCTCTTCTCTGCATATCTGACTTTGAAATAAAAATAAATAAATCTTTAAAAACAAAAAAAGAAAGAAAGAAAACAAGCCGAATCCAGCACCCCTGCCTTGGTTTTTCAATAAAAGCAAAACAAAATAAACAAAAACACAAAAAGAAAGAAAAAGGAAGCAAGCCTTACACAGGAGCAAGAGCCAGTAAACAGCAGTGCTGAGATTAAACCCAAGCTGGCCCACCAATCTCACAAGCCCAGTACCAACTCCATCAACTCCTGCCTGAACACACCTTGATTATCCTGTTGAGGCTCAACTCTGCCCAGGTGCAGGTTGGGAGTTCAAAACTCACTTGCAATGTACATTGTTGGCAAAGGCTGTAATCAGCCCAGGACCCACCACGCATGCCAACTCCACCAGTTCATCTGCTCTCTGAAACTTTCCATGCCTGTGTCAGTACTCTCTACAGCCCACCTATTCAAGGAAATGCTTCCTCACCTTCATCATTGTCAAGATTAGGCAGTGAGAACTTCAAGAGTCCCTGCATATGGGAACATAATGACAGCATGAAAGATTTCCCAGCAAAACACAGGGTCAGTCACACGTTCCAGAAGTCTCTGCAGGTTTTAGAATCCACACTTGAGCTTCAGCCATGATTCTGTCAGGGGAGCCTGCACTGTGCAGTGCTAAGTCTACACGGGATAGACTGCTGATTACTATTGAGAATAAGAAGTAAGGTGTCAGTCTCAACAGTCACAGCCCTCAGATGGCCAGGAAATGGTCACCTGGGCCCTTCCCACCTGCAAATGATGCACTGAGACACTGTTTCAAAGGTAGAAAAAGTAAAGGGTATATTGAAAAGACTGCATTGCGTTTTAAATTGCTATTTAAATATGTATATATATTTGGAAGATAGAGTCATGGTAAGAGAGGGAGAGATAAAGATCTTCCATCTGCTTGGTTCACTTCCCACGCAACTGCAAGAGCCAGGGCTGGGCCAGGCTGAAGCCAGGAGCCAGGAGCTTGTTCCAGGTCTCTTAAGCAGTTAGCTGGCAGGGACCCAAGGACTTGGGCAGTCTTCCACTGCTCTCCCAGTTAGATCAGAAAAGAGCAGGATAGGAAGTGAAGTAGCCGAGACTTGAACCAGCATCCATATGAGGCAGCTTAATTTGTTATGCCACAACACTAGTCCTTTAAATTGCTAATTTGAAAACTTTAATATATATATAGTAAATATTCTAAATATATGTATATATATGTATGTATATACTTGACTACCTCTATATCTATTTATTTTGTACTTTGCATAAAGTTTGCTTTATATCAGAAAGAACATGTGATATTTGTTCTTTTGGGACTGCTTTATTTCAATAAGCATATGGTCTCCAGTTGGGGACATTATGTTATACTCTCACAGATGATATGTATAATGGAGACTAGCATATTGGGAAGTAGTTATGTTGCAGTACATGTCTCTATTCATGAAACAAAGTAGGACCTCCACTGAAAAATGTAAATATACCTATACAACATGATACTAGATTTTCTACTTTTGCCTATACCTATCATATCATGATACATTTAAATAGCTGAAAGTTAATCTTGTAATTGTTACTAAGGGACTATGCTACCACAATAATTCAGGGGGAAATCGTGGGAGAGGGATTGGGGAGGAAGGAAAGAGGGGGAGGGAGGAACCCCTATATGTACAAAACTGTATCATGGTAAATAATAAATATACTTGAATAATAATAATAATCTTCACCTAGGGCCCAGTACGGTGGCCTAGCAGCTGAAGTTCTCACCTTAAATGCGCCAGGATCCCATATGAGCACTGGTTCTAATCCCGGTAGCCCCACTTCCCATCCAGCTCCCTGCTTGTGACCTGGGAAAGCAGTTGAGGACAGCCCCGAAGCCTTAGGATCCTGCACCCATGTGGGAGACCTGGAGGAGGTTCCTGGCTCCTGGCTTTGGATCCGCTTAGCTGCAGCCATTGTGGCCGCTTGGGGAGTGAATCATCAGACTAAAGATCTTCCTCTTTGTCTCTCCTCCTCTCTGTATATCTGACTTTGCAATAAAAATAAATAAATTAATAAATCTTTTTTAAAAAATAATCTTCACCTAATGTTAGTAAGTTCTAATACATTTCTTACAAACAACGTTTGGTGGCTTCATCTCAACATAGTCTCCTGGCTGCTCCTCTCCCAAGAATGATCTGTCAGGAGAGCCTTCCCTGTACATCCCCCAAGTGCAGAGCAGCCTGGGTCTCTAGCTGCTGTGTCCAGCAGATATGTGTCCTGGCCCCACCCAGTCCCCAAACAGCCTGGGAAGGTTGGTCTTCCTCTTTCTTCCAGTCCCAAGGGCGGCCTAGATGCTCTGATTCATCATCCAACCTGGGGCTCTTCTGAGGCAAAGTATTACTAATTATTCCAGCTTTGGACCAGACACGTGCCTACCCTCCACCACAGCCCATGTACAACCTACATCCCCGGCAAACTGACTCTTGCATTTTTACCCAGAGTCACTGGTGGACACAGTAGGGCTGACTTTTCAGACAAAGTGTGTACAGAAATCTGGTGAAGGGCACATACAATCACAGTCAATACCAAGTTCTTTAGTTGACACTGACACCTCACAGTTCTCTGGGCTTCAGGTAGAAGGCCTTGGGCTCAGCTGTAGCCACCAGAGCCCTGACTGGGATGAGCAAGTGAAGAAGTCTGCTAACGGGACCCTGGGGGCTGAGTCCAAAGTACCACTTCTCTGGAGCTTGTCTTGTTCAGTGACTTCAGCATAGGTTAGCTATACACATTCGCAATCCTTGCTGTGGGAGCTTGCTGCAGGCAAGCTGCAAGGCTGCATACCCCCTGCCCCACCCCAATCAGCAGCATGGTACACAGTCTTAAAACCTGGAAATGGCACTTAGACGATTTCATGGACATTCAGAGAAGGAAAACAAGGACCTGCCAAGGTGAATCAGTAGCCCACAATAGCGACAGACCTATCTCTCCATGTACAGCTCCATGCTGCTCTTGGCTAGGCTGTACCACCTGCAGGGCCCTGCACACCACAGAAACAATGCACGCACACACACCCCCACCCCCCCCCGTGATCTCAACAGAACCCACAGTGTCTGGAGAGGCAGCAGACCTGCAGCAGGACAGTGAGAATCAGAGCGCTTGCTCCAGGCCTGCATGGCTGTCTGGCCACTGAGCTGCCATGTCCCCACACAGATCTCGTAGTTCAGCTATGACAGTCATCTATCTGGGCCAGAGGGCAGAACATAGGTTACAAACATACACATGCTGAGTGCACTAAGACCCAGCCCATTCTTCCCAGAGGTAAAAATTGCTCTCATAACTCATTGCAAAACATTTTTAAAGCGGGAAATGTTATCTTTAAGATGTTCATGACAGGGCATGCACGGAATTTTAAGTTGTCACCTGCAGTGCCTGCTTCCCATATGGGACAGGTTTGAATCCTAGCTGCTCCACTTCTGATCTAGTTCTCTGTTAATGCTGGGAAAGCAGCAGAAGATGCCTCTAGGGCTTGTAGGGTTTGGGCCCCTGCACCCACCTGGGAGACCCAAATGAACGGAATGAATCACTGGATCTTCCTCTCTCCCACTTCACACAAGTAAATTTTAAAAATATATATTATGTTCATGCCAAAACACTAAAAACAACCCAAATGCCTCATGGTAGAGGAAAAATATGGAAATGTGAGTTTTCTTTTCTTTTTTTTTTTTTTTAAGATTTATCTATTTTTACTGGAAAGTCAGATCTACAGAGAGACAGAGGAAGATCTTTCACTCCCTGGTTCTCTCCCCAAGTGGAGACAGTGATTAGAGCTGAGCTGATCTGAAATCAGGAGCTAAGAGCTTCTTCTGTATTTCCCACCTGTACCCATCCTCTACAGCTTTCTCAGGCCAAAAGCAGGGAGCAGATGGAAGTGGAACATCAGGGATATGAACCAGCACCCATATGGGGTTTTAGTACTTTGGGGTGGAGGATTAGCCAGTTGAGCCAATGAGCCATTCCTTGATTTAAAAAAAAAAAAAAAAAAAAAAAAAAAGAATTCTAAGGGCCACAGTCTCAAAAATTTCTTTCCTATAACATGACTTGAAGTAGATAAGAACTTAACAAGCATCTTTGGGTGGAATTGGGAGATTAGAGATGTCTACTCTACTGTATTTTCACTCTTCTAGGTTTTTTCTGCACCTAGGCACCTTTTCTCCTCCTTGGGCTCTGGAGTTCTCCTCCAGATTGCCAGCCCCCTCTGGGTTCTGTTACAGCCTGACAGTCCTTCCCAGCCCTCCCAAGGGTACTGCCTCAGCAAGTGTGGGATTTGACATGAAGTTCTTACCCATACCCAAAGCTGCCTGCCTCCACCACCTTACGATGCACAGGGAATGGGAAGTGTGGGGATGAGCACCTACACAGAGAGTGAAACAGCACAGTCCACAGGGAAAGCAGTTTGGCAGTGTCTACCACCAGCTACAGTGCTGGCACCCCATATGGGTGCTGGCTTTGAGTCCCAGCAGCACCACTTCTAATTCATCTCCTTGCCAACTGCCTGGAAAAGCAACAGAGGATGGCTCAAGTGCCTTGGCTCCTGCACACATGTGACAGACCTGGAAGAAACTGCTGCTACCTAGTTTCAGCCTGCCCCAGTCCTAGTCATTGTAACTATTTGAGGAGTGAATCAATAGATGAAAGACCTCTGTGCATTTCTCTTTGTAGCTCTGCCTCTCAAATAAATAAGTCCAGGTACACATGGAGGTCATGGCAGTACTTTGGAGTCTGCAGAGAACACCTGGTACCACAACAGAAGACAGAGGACCAAACAAATTCATCAATTACCCCAGCCAAGTGTTAGCTGTGAATATTTGGGCAAATGGAGATTTTAAGGTGGACTATGTCAACCAATGAATTCTAGAGAGATTTCATCGTGCTTGGAGTGGTGAGATCAGCAGTAATTCAGAACTGGGGTGGTGTCGGGTGGCTGGACCCAGGGTGCAGAGGCATTTGGGAGACTGGGTGTGGCTTCTCTTCTTATCCACCACCCCCCTTTTCCCCGCAGATACAGGAAGAGAAAAAAAAAAGAGAATGTGGAGATGGTGATCTCACCCACCTTCCTGTAGCCCTTGACCCTTATCACCCTAATCAACTATGCAAAAATCATCAAAAAAATTTAAAAAGTGTATAAGTACACATGATCCAGAAATTCCATTTTCAAGAAGTAATCCTACAGAGATAGCACCAGGAAAGACACGGTGGTCTTTTTTTTTGCAATAGCAGAGAACTGGAAAAATTAGTTCTATGTTCAACAGCAGGGGATTGGCGGATTCAATTAGGATATGCAATGTAGCCATAAAGAATTAGGTCTTACTGTACCAACATGGAAAGCTTTCCAATACAAGCTGTGAAATAGCAGAAGCAAAGAATAGTACACATGATATTCCCTTACAGAAAGAAGGCGAGCAAAATCCATATATGACTTATTGTGTGTTTATACAAAGGTCAGACAAGGTTGTTTCCAGGGAGACATTCAGCAACTCAGAGACATTTCTCACTGTGTGCACTGGGTATTTTTTAATACACGGGGATTGATTCCTAGCTGTAATAAAATTATACGCTCAATAAAGCAAATAAATATGCCATAGCATCCTTACTATTTCATGTAGTGACATATTTAGTTTAAAACAGGCAGACTCCATTTTCTGATCTTTCCATAAATGCATCTGATTTTCTAAATGGCAAAGCAGAATTCATTTTTCAAGGGGGTTCTCAGGTTTGCTATACTGAAGCTGCACCTACTGTCACTTCTCATAGCCCCCTGGTTCCTCTCCAAGGAGCCCCCGGCACCAGCTCCAAAGCAGGCTGGGGTTCCAGCCCCTGAGAGTTTTGGCTCATGGCCCTTGCTCCCTTCTTTATTATACGAAGATCAAGCTGGCCTGCTTTAAAGCATGCCAGTATGAGCTGTGGGACTCTGCAAGCCCTATCCGTTTGTCACAAGCTGGCAGGCTGGAAAGGAAATATTGAACAAATTGCCAGGGCAGCTCCCTTAGGACTTGAGACAATGGGCTGCAGGGAAAGGCCTTTCCTTCCAGGCCTGCAGCCGCCTGTCCAGAGAAAACAACTTCCCCTTCACTGCAAGCAATGGCAGCAGCCAGCCAGCCAGCCAGCAGGGGAGATTTATGGAGATATAATGTGACCTCTTTATTGCCCTGAGTGCTCAGAGGCGTTTCAGAGGAGATTTACGCCTTTCCGAAGGGGAGGTGAGCAAGGGTGTAGAAATTTATACAGGGGGACTGTTTTTCCCTCTCAAGGGTTTCTTTGGGATTACTTAATCAAACCAAGGTTAAGCTCCAATCACCAGCACTTCACATCTTCTTCTCCTGCTAATCCACCCAGTTACCCTGCTACCCTGCAAGCTTATGGCAGGAAACAAGAAACTCAGTGCCTAAGGTGAGTTGGGAGGGCTCTGGTTAGCTCTGACGGCAGTTATCACCAAGCCAAACCAGAAGGATGGAGACCACCTTCTGCAGGGCCAGGAGCTGGGCGGTATACACATTGCTGGTCTAGTCCTCAGGTCTTCTCTGTAGAGTGAGGCTGTTAGATTGCACAACCCAGGTCCTTTTGAGCTCGAAAGTTCTTCAGATCAATCTCAGATCTATAAATTACTGAATCTATAAATTACTCTACAATGCTGATTTTTCTGTCATTTGTTCCTTTCAGCTGTATAACCTTTTATCACAAGAAAATCTTGCTTGAGGAGGTCTGACTTAAACAGGGACAGGAATGTAGCTGATTGGGAAAAAGATAATGGGGATGGCCTCCTCTCCAGTCCCCTCAAGGAAGGTCCTCCAAGCTCCATAGGATGTGGGGAGCTGCCAAGAATTATCCAGGACTCTATACAAGTAAGGTGATTGGAGTCAACATCAGGAGCTACTTATCAGAATTAAAGGCAGGGCAATGAAGACAAATTCCAGAATCAGAGGTGGAAATTTCCACCAACAGTAATTTTATATCCCCTGATCTGGTCTTTAGAACTTGAAATATAAAGTTGATTTTCTAGTTTCCCCACTTAGGGTACCATGAGACTTGGTGCTGCATTAAAATTCTCATTTATATACATACTTTGGGATTTTTTCCCTCTATATATGTATGTGTGTATATATATATATGTGTGTATATATATATTTAAAAAAAAAAAAGATTTATTATCATTGGAAACACAGACTTTCAGAGAAGCAGAGACAGAAAGATCTCCATCTGCTGGTTCATTTCCCAAATGGCCAGAGCGGAACTGATCTGAAGCTAACAGCCAGTTTTTTCTAGCTTTCCCAATGCAGATACAGGATCCCCAGGCTTTGAGCCATTCTCCTCTGCTTTCCCAGGTCATAAGCAGGGAGCTGGATGGGAAGTGCAGTAATCCCCAGCGACCATATAGGATCCCAGCGCTTGCAAGGGGAGGATGAGCCAGTTAAGCTCCTAATTCCTAATTGCTACAAAAATTAAAACAGTGTAGAAAAATAATGTGAAAACAAAATCTTCATTATCATTTATTCCCAGAGGCAATAATGAGGTTAACACTTTGTCTATTATTCTAGAATCTTATATGTCATTATTTCTATTTTTAAAAACTTTAATTCTGGAAAGTCTGAGGAATAATGTCATCATTCTTTATTTCCTTCTACCATCTCAAATGTGACCACTATTCTGAATTTTGTGTACAGCCTTCCAAATTCATTTTTATACTTCTATATATAAATGTGCCACTGTACTATTCTATGAATTTTTAAATGTGTATGAATACCTTCATGCTATACATAACATTTATAAATTTATTTTAGAAAATACAAGCTATCTCAGTCAATGAAAAAATAACAGCCTGGAACCCTCTATCCACTTTTGTGTAATGTTAACATTTTACCACATTTGCCTTGGTTACATTGAAACAATACAATGCAGATACCATCCACTGCTCTGTGTATCTTTTTACTCTAGTCTTTTTTTAAACCTACTGAAGTGTCTGAGTTTTAATTATGCCTTTAATTAGAAAATATACACGAACCTATTTTATGTTGATTTACAGCTTTTCATCATTTTATTTTTTCATTTCCTAATTGCTATGGATTTGAATGTATCCCTCAAAATTCACAGGTTGAATCCTAGCCCTAAGGTGGAACATTTGGGAGGTCCTTAGCTCATGAGGGTGGAACCCTCATAAACAGGATTAGTGACCTTATGAGACAGAACAGCTTTCTCCCCTGACCTGCTCACATGAGGTCAGAGCAACAAGATGGCCAAGGCAAGTCAGGAAGGAATCCCTCACCTGACACCAGACTGCCAAATAAATACCTTGGTCTTGGACTACCTGCATTCCAAAACTGCAAAACAGCATTTATTGTCTAAGTCACCCTGTCTATCCACGGTGTTCTGATATGGCAGCTAAAGTGTCCAAGAAATTTACCAGTGCATATTTAGGTTGCTTTCCATCTTTGCTCTAATGGTAATGCTTCCTCAGGCATCCTTGTATGTATCTGTTCACACATATAAAAAAAGTTTCTCAAGGATGTGTTATACGTTCAGAAGTATATGCATAAAATATGTATATATGCTTCGATTTGGTTCTGCTTAACAACATATTGGTCAGCTGTTTCTAAGTTAAGCTGCAACAAACAGCCCCCAATCTCAGTGGCTTAGAACAGCAAGGATTTTTCCCCCCCTTGTTGTTCACACTATGTTTAAGTTGGCTGAAGTTTTGCTGGAGCCGAGTGCTTCTGTCTGGAAGTCAGGCAGAACAAGAAACTTCTGTCTGAGTCACACCAGCCTCGTAGCAAGGGGCACAAGAGTTGGCAGAACATGTAATGGCTCTCAGTGTTTCTGCAGCAACTTCAGGTCACCTGTCTTGGATCAAAGTTAAGTCTTACAGCCTACCCATGCCTTTGGGGTGGAGGAAGAACAGGGCAGCGCCCACTGATCCTAACTGGAACCACACCACAAATGGCATATACTGAGAAATTTTTCCACATTTCAGCTTTAGGAGGATATTTTAGTTTTATGATGTAAAGGTACAGAACATTCACATTCTACTCCATAATTCCCACAGTTGTTTAGCTATACTTGATATAAGGATCCAATGCTATGCTGGTCTTGTTAATACCATGGCTTCCCATCCCTAATGCTTTGGCTGTATTTCAGCAAGTAAGTTTTCACTGCTGTAATGTGCTGTAATGCACATCACTGCTTTAGTTTCTGTGCCAGCACCTCTTTATTTTGCTTTGTTTTGATTTCTGATAGGGTGAGTTCTACTTTCTTAAGACTTCTTTTTAAAAATTATCCTGGCTAGTATTGTATAATAACTCTTCCATATACATTCTATAATCAGTTTGACAAGTTGCATTTACAAAACTTTTTTGGGACGTTTCCTGGGATTGCATTAAAATGACAGATTTGGGGGAGGTTTGAATACAGAAAACCGCTAACCTTTCCAGCCCAACAGTATAGTACCTTTTCCCATCTAGCCATGGATGTTTTCATGACCATCAGGAAACTGACAGTTTATTTCACAGCGATCTTGCCTAGGTTTCCCGTAATACAGATTACCTATAAACTCTTCATATTTATTTCAAAAAAAGTGTACCAGATAATCTTGCCTTTAAATATACATATACACACACCTGATTTACTTGGAAGCCAGAATGAGAGAGAGAGAGAGAGAAATCTTCCATCCAGTGGCTTACCACCCAGAGAACTGCAACAGCAGAACGGCAGCAGTTAGGCCAGGCCAAAGCCAGGAGCCTGGAACCCCATCAAGGTCTCCCAAATGACTGACAGGGGGCTATATACTTGAAACCAACCACTGCTGCCTTTCCAGTCACATTTGCAAGAAGCAAAATTGGAGATGGAACAGCCAGGACTTCAACTGGCATTCCAACAATGGTATGCTGGCATTGTACCACAACACAGGAAAAAAATTCCATTTTCCATAAATTTTTGAAGTGCTCTCCTATTTATTTACTAATGTTGACCATTAATCTGTAAATAACAAAAATATTAACCCTTCCTTTCCAATATCATTATCATTTATCTTATTAACCAAGATATTTCTGCCAAACTGAAGATGGAGAAGTATGACGACTAGCTCTTAAAGCATTTTGCTCAATGAGAATTTCTTTTTTTTTTTAAAGATTTATTTTTTTATTGGAAAGGCGGATATACAGAGAGGAGAGACAGAGAGGAAGATCTTCCGTCCGATGATTCACTCCCCAAGTGAGCGCAACGGGCTGATACTATGCCAATCTGAAGCCAGGAGCCTCTTCCGGGTCTCCCACGCGGGTGCAGGGTCCCAAAGCTTTGGGCCGTCCTCGACTGCTTTCCCAGGCCACAGGCAGGGAGCTGGAAGGGAAGCGGGGCTGCCGGGATTAGAACCGGTGCCCATATGGGATCCCGGGCGTGCAAGGCGAGGACCTTTAACCACTTGCGCCACCACGCCGGGCCCGAGAATTTCAATTATACTTGGCAGTATCTCTGCAGCTGGGGTGTGAGTCATCCTAACTTCTCCAGAGAGGTCACTGGAATGTATTTTAGGGGCTTTCTTTGCTTGGTGAGGTGGTCTTCCAGAAGAAAGAGGAAAACGCATACCTTTTCTCTGCCATATTCCACAGGAAGTCTCTCCTGTCCCTTGGCCCATTCAGACTTCCTCCTCAAGTTCTCACACCTGCTCTTCCTCTACAGCCTTCCCACTCAGGCTGGTCCAATGTCTCTATGAATCTATAAAGCAGTCAATCACTTACTACTACAAATTGTTTATTTTGCCCTTACCTCAGAATACTATGTGAATCTTTTGATGCTATTTCAGTCTTCTTTTCTAAACTGTATTTTGGTTCTAAACCGAAGGTTAGGTATACAGACATCAGGGTGTATCTCCTCTTTTCCCCCGTGAATTGCACTGCTCTTAGTTCCATAATTAAGTGGCATCATAAAATCTGTCCTTTCATGACTGGCTTATTTCACTCAGATTAGTATCTGCAAGGCTAATCCACGCTGCAGTTCGGGTCAGAACTGCCTTCCTTTTATTTATTTATTTATTTTTTGAAAGTCAGATATACAGAGAGGAGGAGAAACAGAGAGGAAGATCTTCCATCCGATGATTCACTCCCCAAGTGAGCGCAACTGCCGATGCTATCTATGCCGGTCCGAAGCCAGGAGCCTCTTCTGGGTCTCCCACGCAGGTGCAGGGTCCCAAAGCTTTTGGCTGTCCTCAACTGCTTTCCCGGGCCACAAGCAGGGAGCTGGATGGGAAGTGGGGCTGCCAGGATTAGAACTGGCGCCCATATGGGATCCCAGGCGTGCAAGGTGAGGACCTTAACCACTGTGCCACCGCGCCGGGCCCTGCCTTCCTTTTAAAGACTGGAAGATATTTCACTGTTCATGTAGGTCATATTTTCCTTATTTATTCATCCACTGATGGGCACTTGGGTTGCCTCTATCTTGGCTATTGTCTCTCTTTTCTAAATAAACATATACACTTTTACAAAAAAAATTGAAAGTTAAGGGAAGTCATTTGGCATTATAGCTAAGATACCACTTGTAATTCCTGCATCTCATATTAGAGTTTGAGGTTAAAGTTCTAGCTCCACTCCCAATTCCAGCTTCTGGCTAATATATACCCCAGAAGGCTTTAGGTGATGGCGCAGGTAATTGGGAGACCTGCATTGATTTTTCCAGCTCCCAATTCAGCCTGGTGTTATAGGCACTTGGGGAGTAAACCAGTACATGGAAGATACCTTTTTGTCTCTGCCTTTCAAAATAAACTAAAATTAGGAATAACGCAGCAGTAAAATAAATCCATCATGACCATGTGGCTCTCACTGACTAAGCCAGGGAGATGAGACGCCTTGAGGCAATATTTTTGTTAAGATGCACGCTTTTAGAAAGAAACTCAGATGAAGTAGTGGCCGTAGCATGACTGTCTTACTGACTCATAGAGAAATGACTGAAAATATTGGAGTCAAGGAAAGCAAAGAGAAAGGGTAGGAAGGAAGGTAAGGAGAAAGAAAGAGAGAAGTGAAGGAGGAAGAAAGAAAGCAGGAAGGAAGAGGAAGAGGGAGGGGAAAGGAAAAGAGAGGGAAAAGGAGGGAAAGAGAAGAGGAAGAGAGATGTGGCAGGAGGAGGGAAGCAGAAAGGAATGGGGGAAGGAAGAGAGAGAAACAGTGTGTGTGTGAAAGGGGATGGATGGATGGATGGATGGATGGATGGATGGATGGATGGATGGAAAGGAGACAAAAGAAAAGAGTAAGACAAGATGGGACCAAAAAATCCCTGTGGCATCAAGACCTGGAGAGCAGGAAGGTCAGCCAAGTCACCTGTCTGGAAGAAGGATGGGGAGGTGTCCATCTTTAGTGCTGCTGACGCCAGGGAGGAGAAGGTGACCCACCCACTTCAGCCCTTACGACCTTGGTTTCTTCATCTGATCACAGCCATGACCATTCTGTCCACAGACCACTCACTGGAAATTAATACTAAAACAGTGCTAGAAGGAAGTGGGTCATAGACGTGCTGCTGGGACTCCATATCACCACCAGTCAGCACACCTTCCCCTTACAGAAGGGCCAAAGCCCTCTGCTCCTGACAGTCGCGGCACAAGCAATCATCCATCATATCTTCCAATTTTTCACATTTTACTCCCATATATTGTAGAATCTTAAGCTATCCCCCCTACAAGCCTTTACCTCTCAACTCTCAGAGTCTGTCAAAGCTGTAAGCGCCCACAGAGGTCTAAAAGGCCTCTGGGTCCAATTCACTTATTTTTAGAAAGAAACTGAAGGATCTGGGATGCCCACCTGGCTCCTCCAGGATGCATACCAAGCACATATCACTCCTGAGTAAAGATGGAGGCACGAAGAACATTGAATCTTATTCCCAGCCCATTGAGCCGGGCAGCAGAAGGAACTCCAAGGAAGTACATACTTAGATGTTACAGCACATGTTTCAACCACAGCCCAGCAGCAGTGCGGTAACGATGGATGGGTTGGCACCATCAATCCCGCAGGCCCAGGAAAGCAGGACAGTATGCTGCCGCTGTAGGGACACAAGATCCTGCCCAACATCCTGTTATTCCGACTTTGAAGTTCAGCTCCACAAATTCAAGATTTATCATCTGGTAGTGGACGAGAAATATTTTGAGAATGAGGTTAGTTGTCCAGCAAGGCTTGGAGTAGCCCAAGGTTGCAGGTAGAAGTCACCCATGCTGAACTAAGGGAAAGGAGACAGGAAAACAGCAGGACAGCAGGGATATGTGGAGGGTTGAGGTGTTGGAACAAGAGGAACTGTTTTAAATCATTACAAATTATTTATTCTAAAGTAATCTCACAAGTAAGTGATGGATCTTAAAACACACAGGCTCCCTGCAGAGCAGAACCCTTAGATTTATATTTATGGGGTATAAAAGCCTCCTACAGATATGTGGGCCTGGTTGAATTCTTCCTTGATGATGAAGGAAATCTAGATGTGAAGGTAGGTGGAGGATGTGTTATGATTGTCAGAGAAATGCTGCTATTTTTTCTTACAAAACTGGATTGGCAATCCTACTTTTCTCCAAGAAGATCAAGAAACATAAGTTGGGCCTGGAGCAGTTCCTTGCAGCTAAAGTCCTCGCCTTGCGCATGCCAAGATTCCATATGGGTACGAGTTCTAATCCCAGCAGCCCCACTTCCCATCCAGCTCCCTGCCTGTGGCCTGGGAAAGCAGTTGAGGACAGCCCAAGGCCTTGGGACCCTGTCCCCACAGGGGAGACCTAGAGGAAGCTCCTGGCTTCAGATTGGCGCAGTACTGGCCATTGCAGTCACTTGGAGAGTGAATCATCGGACAGAAGATCTTTTTCTCTGTCTCTCCTCCTCTCTGTATATTTGACTTTCCGAAATTAATTAATTAATTAATTAAATCTGACTTTCCAAAATAAATAACTCTTAAAAGAAAAAAAAAAAAAAAAGAAGCAGACGTCATCACTGGGAGGACCATGGGTCTTGTAGTTCTGACAGAGAAGGAGAAAGAAGAGCAGCAGCTGGAGTGTGACGCTGAAGAAATGGAGAAGGTAGAAATCCAGGTGTGGCAGGTACAGAAATTGCAGTTGAAGTCATGACTAGAGAAAGAAGAGAGATCAGGAGAAAAAGGAATGAGAAGCAGAAGATGAGATTGAGACTATGATAAGCAAAGAGGCACTGACCAAGGAAAGGAGAGGGAAGTCGGGAGAATAGTCCAAAGAACAAAACAGTGGGGTGAGGCGGAAGAGAAGAAACACAGTGACAAAGAAGACAGGCAGCACAGAGACCACAAAAAAAGATTCCAGGGAAGGGAAGAAACACAGCAGAAACGAAAGCAGGAGGAGGAGACATGGCAGCAAGGAGAAGGAATGCAGGGAGATGAAGAGAGAAACAGGAAAAATCAAGTGAAACAGAAAAATGAAACCAAAGAAAAACAAATAAACAAAGTAAAAGTGGCAGCCAAGGAAGACCTGATAGTGTCAGGAAAAAAACAAAGAAATAGGAGCACAGCCACAGCAAAGAAAATTTGAGAAATTGTAAAAGAAGCAAAAATTGCTTCCACAAGTGAGATCACAGTGACAAGTTGGATAAACAAAGTTGTGGAAGGAGCTAAAAGAATAAGACCAGAGGGGCCCGGCACCATAGCATAGCAGTTAAAGTTTTCACCTTGAACGCACCAGGATCGCATATGGGCGCCGGTTCTAATCCTGGTGACCCCGCTTCCCATTCAGCTCCCTGCTTGTAGCCTGGGAAAGCAGTCTAGGACAGCTGAAAGCTTTGGAACCCCGCACGTGCGTGGGAGACCCAGAAGAAGCTCCTGGCTCCTGGCTTCAGATTGGCTCAGCTCTAGTCGCTGTGGCCGCTTGGTGAATGAACCATAGGGTGGAAGATCTTCCTCTCTGTTTCTCCTCTTCTCTGTATGTCTGCCTTTCCAATAAAAAAAAATGTATCTTTTTAAAAAATAAATAAGACCATGGAGCCAGGAAAAACGGCATTAAGACAAGAATGAGAGTGTGCGAAGATGTGTTTGCATTTGTGTCAGGAAGTGTCTTGTAATCCCGTTTGCTGCACTGATGTTTTCACCCAGTTGTTCAGCTGAATACATGAGGCACAGGTTGTTCTTGAATTTTGGTTTGCTTTTAAAACATTCAGTCTATAATTATGTCTTGAAATTGTTTGAACCCAGTTGACAAGGCTGCCGCACTGGTTAAACGTGTATGAGGTGGTAAAGTACCACGGATTCTGTTTCGTAAGTGCAGGATCCTGGTGTGTGGAATATGATGAGCATGGCTATGCTTTTCATAACAGAATGGTAAAGTCTTGGATATCTATTAGGAGTAACATGTTAACAACATCCATGAAAGCTGTAATTGTAGAAGCAACGGTTTTGTCCACTCTCTACTAGCCTGGAAGGCTTTTCCAAATACGTTATATTTCTAGAGTTAACTTGGAGAACTTATGAAAAATCAGCTTATGGTGCAAAAGTTCAAACTGGGCTGTGATGTGATTCCAAGACCTTTCTGCATTCTCTGTCAAAGGAATACTGCTAGCATGTTGAAATTTACTCCCTTAGTTTTCCTTATTTATCTGTAAAAAAAAAAAAAAATCACGGCATCATATGTTTTTTGTTGGATGCTTTCTCAGGTTTTTAAAGTTCTCTGTTAAAGAAAACAAATTAGTGTCTAATGCTAAGTATTCTTACAGCAACCCAATGCTAATGTGTAGTTAGGAGAGGAGCAACAAAGGAATAGTGAGCCAGATTCAAGCCTCAGTTTACAAAGCTTTTTTTTTTTTTTAAGATTTATGGATTTTTATTGAAAACGCAGATTTACAGAGAGAAGAACAGAGAGAAAGATCTTCTGTCCATTGGTTCACTCCCCAAATGGCTGCAACAGCCAGAGCTGAGCAATCTGAAGTCAGGAGCCAAGAGCTTCTTTTGTGTCTCCCATTTGGGTACAGGGTCCCAAGGCTTTGGGCCATCCTTGACTGCTTTCACAGGCCCATAAGCAGAGAGCTAGATGGGAAGTGGAGCAGCCAGGACATGAATTGGCGTCCATATGAGATGCTAGTACCATAAGCAAAGGTTCATACTGTTACACCACCACACCAGCCCCCAAAACTTCCCATTTCAAATAAATGATATCACCTTTAATGATAATAGTTAGCATTGTTATTAGGTGACTAATGGCTAATGTTTAGGAGATGTGGCCTGGATGCTAAGTATTATGCTTCACGAATTCATTTTATTTTGCAATAACCCCAAGAAGCAGCTTCTATTCAACCTTATATGTGTGAAAACTGGGAACATTATAAGGGATAGAGTTGAAATTTTAAAGCAGATCTGATTCTGGATCAATTTCCTTAGCCACAAGATTCTACTGTCATTCCTTTATCACCTGCCAATGAGTAAAAACCTTGGAGGTCCCAACAAGAAATATAAGCAAAAGTTCTCCAAAGCAAAGAAAACAAGTCTTGCTAATGGAGTCTCCTTTCCCCACCAACAGCTGGTCATGCAGTCCGTTGTGGCCAGCTCTCTCCTTCTCAGCAGGTCTCTCCGTTGCCTTCCATCTCTCCCCACTGCCCTTTGGCTCTGTACTGGGGAAAGGGTTCCCATTATTAATGCCATGCCTAGAGATGTGTTTACACAGGGCAGGAAACCTAATATCAACATCACCCGCAGGAAAGTGTCTCGTCACTTTGGTGAAGCACTTCAGGCAGGGAGACTATCCTCGAAAATCAACAGGCACTTACACGTTTTAAACAGAGGCTGATGGGAGAGTTTGTTTCTGTAGGGAACTTTTCGAGTTCTGAGCCAGTTTGTTATGATGAGGTTGAGAGGTGGTTTCAGGGGTATACACAAATTCTCCCCTTAGGGCCCCCCGCTAGGCTCTCTGTGAAGGATCTCTGCCATCTACTCGCAGGCAGGAGGAGGCAAACAGCGGACGGAACCCCTCTCTGATGGCAAAGGATAAACTGGATGAGTGAAGGCGCCAGAGTCTAGGGAGAGTGGAACAGACCCGGCCCCCTGGGGGACTATGGGAGAGAGCCCTTCAGAAGAGCAAGGAGGCACCATGGATTCACGGGATGTGGCTGGTGGTTTTTCTGAAGGTACTCACTGGGCCCTCCCCTTGAAGCCTTCTCCCCGCCCCCGCCCCCCAACACCCTGCTCTGTTTTTTAGCATCTCTCTGCCAGCAGGGCTGTTGCTCATGAGGCTCCACGTCCCTCAGCTTCATTGCAAGTCAGCTCTGCTGGGCTTCTCCCCACTGTCCTGGGTACAGTCTTGTTTTAAAAGCTTCAAACAGAGACAACGCTCCTAGAGCTGCACCAGGCGGGAACCCTGAAACTCCTGCCATGACCCCACTTGTCTCCTGGATGCCTCCACCCAGGCAACCTTCTCCCCTGCCTCAGCACCCCTATACTCTGAGGGCAGATCCACCCTCCAGAGGCCTTGCCCCCACTGTGGCAGAAACTGGCTACAGAGATGAGGCCAGCCTGGGCCTGCAATGAGACCAATCCCCCATTCCACATAATTGGAAGGTCTGTCTTCTCCTGGCCCCTGGTTAGTGACAGGCAGTGGGAACTTGTGCTCTCTGATTCTCTCTTTTTGTCTCTAGTTCTTCCATAGTCATAGGTGAGAAAAGACACAACGTGTCTGCATCACAAGATATTATAGAATCTTCTAAAGATTTATTTTTTTCAATTTGAAAAAGAGAGATGTCTTTCACCTGCTGGTTCACTTCCCAAATGGCCACAATGGTCAAAAGCTGAGCTGATTTGAAGTTGGGAGACAGGAGCATCTTCCTTGTCTCTCAGATGGGTGCAGGGTGCAGGGTGCAGGGGTCCAAGGACTTGGGCCATTCTCTGCTGCTTTCCCAAGCCATAAGCAGGGAGCTGGCTGGAAAATGGAGCACCAGGACTTGAACTAAAGCCCATATGGGATACCGGTGCTGCAGGCACAGTATATTAGCCTGATATGCCGTGGAACCTTCCCTCTGCACCCCATCCCAACATGGAATTCTTAAGATGGATAGAGCACAGCAGACTATCAATCACCAGATGGACTGCCGTGATGCTTACATCATTCAGCATCCTGTGAGCCTAGACTCTGATTTTATGTACTTAACCACCGTGACACACTACAGCAAGCCTGACCTGCCAAGACATGAGCCAGGCTCACAAGTTCCACTTATCTTGGCCTTCCCTACAACAACCAAGACTCGTGGCAGCCTAAGCAGTAAAACCCAGGGGACTCTCCAGAAATGTGATAGAATCTGCCTTTCTTCCAACAGCCAACCTGTCAAAGGCAGTTACCAGTTCTTGCACTTTGCCCTCCCGACAAGTGCCCCAAGTGCCTATCCCATTAGTCCAGGAAGCTGGGCAAATGGAAGAATAGGAAATTCTGTACCATGTCTTTTTTTTTTTAATTTCTTATCTATTTCTAATTTATTTTTATTTTTTATAATTTTTTAAAGATTTATTTTTATTGTAAAGGCAGATATACAGAAAGGAGAAGAGACAAAGATCTTCCATCTGATGATTCACTCCCCAAGTGACTGCAATGGCTGGAGCTGAGCCAATCCAAAGGCAGGATCCCAGAGCTTCTTCTGGGTCTCCCATGTGGGTGCAAAGTCCCAAGGCTTTGGGCTTTGGGCTTTGGGCCATCCTCGACTGCTTTCCCAGGCTACAAGCAAGGAGCTGAATGGGAAGTGGAGCTGCCGGGATTAGAACCAGTGGCCATATGGGATGTTCAAGGTGAGGACTTTAGCTGCTAGGCCACCACACCAGACCCAACTTCTATGTCTTCCTTAAAATTGATTCAGCCCCTTATCCAACAGGTCCTCTAGACCTTTTTCAACCCAGCAAACTAAGCAACTGGGAAAAAAATGTCGGTCTGAGTTCCATATGGGTCCCAGATAGGTCAATGATAAGGAATCTCAAATCCAAAATTCTTGGCTTGTTCCAGGATTTATTTTTCTCATAACACGCTTCTCCTCACCTTCCTTGCCTCCATCTTCAACACACAGTTAGGAGGACATTGTGACCCTAGAGGGTCAGCAAGCACAGGATTACAGTTGATTGGATAATATTTGCATGAGAACAACTGAATGGCCACCTTTTGTATACCTGACTGGATATCATTTGTATGAGAACAGTTGAATGGACAGTAGGTGTGTGAGAACACTTGGTGGAATATACAAGACAAAAGGAGTTCCAAACAAGAGTATGGAAACAGTTGATAGGTTTTGTTACTAAGCTCAATACCTCTTTGCTTAACCAATATAACCCTCAGTGTGTAGTCTGAGGCCACTAATAAACTTCGGCTTTGAGCATCAGTCAGGGTCCACGCGTGTTATTATCAGCTCCGTGCACCAGATCCATTGCTGCAGGACAGCGACAAGTGGTGCCTGAACAGGGACTTGAAAGAAGAGAAAGTGCAGCGGAGACCCCACAGGAAGTGGTGAGTGGGACAATGGGCCAGAACCAGTGTAGAGCACAGTCTTTTATCTCTCTTATGCAGAACTTTTTAGTGAAAAGTGGAGCAAAGGTAACTAGGCAGCAATTGCGTTCTTATTTAGAGCTTATTGGTGAATATAATCCTTGGTCTCCAGATGAATGGACACTAGAAACTGGATTTAAGAATTTTACTCAGAAAAATGGTGAAAAGGCCGGAAGGATAGAAGATATTCAAGTTAGTTTTTGGATTATATCAGCTTTAATTAGAGCTAATCAGCTATAATTTTAGAAGGGTAATCTGCAAAAAACTCCTCTAAGAGGAGACACCCCCAAAATGTAGCTTAAAAAGAAGTGGTTCATAATACGGACAAGGAAGAAAGAGAAAGGGAATTCTTAAGGGACCCGCCTAACAGGAAACGCTACCGTAATGTGGCTAAAAAAGAAACGCCTCATAGTACAGATGAGGAGGATGGCAAAGAGCAGCCTGTGAGAGATTTCCCTAACGGGAGACGCCACCTTAACGTGGCTAGGAAAGAAATGGCTTATACTACAGATGTAGAAAGGCCTTATGCTGCAGATGTGGAAATTAGGAAAAGAAAACTCAGGAGAGATTCTCCTAATGTTAGATGTTACCATAATGTGACTGAAAATAAAATTAGAACTAAGAAAAAGAAGAAAATTTTTAGTGTTAAACCACAGGATTTCTCTAGTGAGGTAAATGAGGATGGGATAAAGGAACAGTTAAACATCAGCCCATGCCATCTCACTCTTAAATCTGATCAAAGACATTTCCAAATGTCTGATATTCCCCGCAGACCTCATGAATTCTAATTGCTTTTTCCAATCACAATCATACTTAGTCAAGAAAACAATCAACCTACCTATGAAAGCCTAGATGTTAATGCCATCACAGCTTTTAAAAAGGCTTGCGTGTCCTATGGACCTACTTCTTCATATGTATGGGAATATTTAAATGGCTGGAGCCAGGGAGCAAACTGGATTCCTTATGATTTTGAAGTAATAGCAAAAATAGGGCTTTTTCCTTCTCAATATTTGCAATGGAAAATGTGGAGAAGCGATATGGCTAAGGAAAAATTGCGATCCTTAGGAGCATCAGGTCAGCTACTCCCTGGAGGGGGGCAATTAATTTGCAGGCAGTTATACAAGCCATTCAAGGAGCCAGAGAATCTTATGCTGATTTTGACAAACTCCATAGAAAAACAAGTTAGGGGAGAAGGCACTAGGAAATTGTTATTAAAGCAACTGGCCTTTGACAATGCGAATGAGGACTGCCAGGCTGTTATTTGCCCTATGAAAGAAAGAAAGGATCTTCTGGGTTACCTGAAAGCCTGTCATAACATAGGGACATTTAAACACCATGCCCGCCCAGCAACACTTGAAACTTTTCCCATTCAAAAGCAAATGAATGCTAAATGTTTTAACTGTGGCAAGCCAGGACACCCTAGAAAAAATTGCCAGATGCTTCCTACAACTCAAAGATACCATGTTGATACTTCTAACAGTCACTCCCCAGGAATATGTCCTACGTGCCATAGAGGCAGACACTGAAGAAAAGAATGTAAATCTAAATTTGACCCTGATGGCAGATGCCTGTGGGCAGAAGACTCCTGTAGAGGCCAGCCCCAGGTCCCAAACGTTCAGAGGTTTGCAAAACAGGAACATCCTATTCAATTTGTGTCTGTGGAGAAGCATCAAACTTAAAGCAGCCACTGTCTCAATGCCTCACCTGTGCTCTTCACCCTGTAAGTAAATCCTGGAGGCTGAAATTCCAATCAATTGTAGTGAATGCATGTTATTCATATAGCACTTTTTCCTATACAGCATTGCTTAATCATGTATGCTAATTTTAAGTACAGGTTTTATATTAAGTTAATTTTTATGTTCTCTGTCTCATTAAGTTTTCATTGTTTAAAATTAACAAAGTGATGTTCTTGCTTTAAGGATTATTTGGGTGACAGCATTATATCATAATAAAGTGAAAGTTTGCTGTTTTTTGTGTTAATATACCCAGGTTGTAACTGCATGTCTTTTGGAATATTTTACAATTCTGAGGAAACTGGAATACAGGCCTCCAGTTTAATGGCTAGATTTCAGAATAATGACCAATTTCAAGATCTTTTGTTGTGATAAATGTTTAGCTTAACTGATTTCATCTGCATATTCATCACAACTTTTGGGAACTTGGATTTCAAAGAAGATACTAGGCTTTTGTAAATCTTGATGGTTTTTTGGGGACATTTAAAACAAAAGGTGAAATTTTATCGTAACTTTGCTATAGAATTGAACTCTAACACACTGTTAGATTATTGCAAGGTATAAGTTAAATTAATGTGCTATTCATTGTCTACAAAGTGCATGTATTAATGTAATTCTCGTGGTTTTGGCTAGTTATCAAATCTCTCACACCCTTTAATGTGTCAAGGTTTTGCATTTGTTTTAAAGATATTTCGGTGATTTCACATCAATAACCAATTGTAATATATAATGTATCATGCTAACTTCAATGAATCTTCTTTCAGATATTTTTAGCTATCTTTAAAAAAGCATTTAAGTATTCAAAGGTTTCAAATCCCAGGGCTTCCCTTGGTATTCTTACGAGGCCTCAAGAATGCCAATGGATCTATCTCCCGTTTTGTGGAGACAGTTGACCAGGCTATTGGATTACATTAAGATTATTGCCAAATGCAAAATGGAGTAAAATTTTATTGTGTCAAAATGTTGTATGCATCCATGGAGTTGTGAAGGTTTAAATTTTAGTTTGCATGCTTTTAATGATTTAGCTCTAGAGTTGTATCTGGTTGTTAACCATGTATTCTTAAGATGGCTATATTACTGGATGACTGAAATTTGCATTTTTAAATTGATGGAGGGATTTCATAGCGGTGATCAATGTTTTTCTCTGAGTTTCTTAGTTCAAGACTATTGATTTAATTTCGTTTCACTTACTGGTTTCTGGTGAACGCTACTACTAAGCTTGGTTGAGAATATTTCAAGTCTCCAAAAGTGTGGGTGTCTGTGTGTGTGCACACGCATACATGTGTGTCTTAACATTTTGTCTTTTGTAAAAGTTACTTAAAATTGTTATCATGTGTTGCTGTTTGTTTATCAACAAGAGCAGGTTGCCTCGGGACTATGGCAACCTGCAGCCACTCCCCAGAGCTTTCTGATAGAATTGTAAAAGTATCTACATGATTTTAAACTGTTACTAAATCTGATTTACTTTGTCCAACAATACTACTACTACTTAACACAGATTTCTCTGATTTATGTAATTTGAATCACTAATAGGTTGTTTTCAAAATGTTACATCATTGATACATTTATATTTAAGTTTATTGTTAACCTGTACTCCTGTCTCACTTATAGCAGGAAATAGGCCTTTGGGATAATCTTTTGTAAATCTAATATTTAGCAGTTTTCACTTTATTACTGTTCCTAAGGTAAGCAACATGATAGCTCAGATCTAAGGCCTCCCCCAATATCCTCAAGATTGGGACATAATTAAAAAGGAAACACCAACATAATAAGGTTATATTTTAAAAGCAGAGGGGGGAATATGCTACCCTGTGAGTGCATCAATTTGGTCTTATTCACCTTAAATTTTCTTTAGATTTTGCCTTCTGGTGAGCACCAGCTCTGCATTACTGGAGGCCGTTTGCAGGCCCAACACAGATGCCTTTGGTTCAATGGAGGGACCCAGCCACTCACAAGTGGAGAGGTTCTGACCCCTTGCTAACTGTGGGAAGAGGGTTTGCTTATTTTCCCAGAAACTGAGCTGCAGCCTATGTGGATGCCTACTTGTAATGTAAAGCTCTGGACTCCATTCACCGGAAGAAGCATGTGCAGTAAGACAGCTTCACGACCTCATCCTGAAAGATCCATCACCATCAAGGAAACATTGGAGAAGGAGGCCAGATCCCTCCCAACACCAGGTGACATGGGGGGTTCTAAGAGATTGGTGCATCAAGCACAACTGTCCCTGACCTCATGATGTATTTGATAATACAACTGAATGACTGATATTCTGGAGCACTAGTAATCCATGGGAAAGGTTATACTCTTGTCCCTGGAATTTCCTCATGGATCCTCAAAACTGTGGTTTCTCTATGGCTCATCTGACCTCGGCAGTGCAGCAACTCCCTTCAACGCAACGCTGCCCCTGGAGAAGATGGAACCCCCAGTGGAACTGCCTCTAAGAACTGAAAAACGAAATTAGTTTAATATTCCTATTGTTCCACTACAGGTCAGGAGTGCAGAGAAATTTTCCACCTTCTTAGGATGTTTGAGGAAGACTTTAAGTGTAACTTATTATTCATAGATAACAAATTCTTAACTGCCTTAGACATTAGAAAAGCCATAGAAATTTGCAGTGGGATTCAAGGACAACCCTGACACTCTCTTAAAGGAGGTTGTGTGTACAGAGCAGGAGGGGATCTCAGGGCAGAGGAGGATAAGAGCTCTGTATCCTAGTCCCAGAGACCCCTGGAGGCCTCCCATGTGCTTTCGCTGCAGAAGCAGTGGATACCTACGTGGAGAACCGTATCCCGACTGCCAAGGAGATCACAGGGAAGGCGAGTACCCTCGGAGGCCGAGAACTCTGAGGTCAGTCCTTTCCTATTGAATTTCCCACATGGGATTGAAGCAGCCCAGTACCCTCGTCATAGGGTCTGGTGACATTGGAACTTCAGCCAGGAGTCCCGGGTGGCACTCAGAGACAACTGGACTCAGAGGAGGAGCTTTCTCTAGTTCTTACCTAGCTCCAGCCTTGGCTCCCAGCCCTCTCTTATACTGACCATTAGGGTTGCTTGTGAGCCCCAAAATTATTTTAGACAGAGACTAATAAAGGTCAGCTAACTGATAATCACTCAACTTGTACCTAACTGATCAGGCTTCCTATTTGGCTTTCAGATAGAGAGACATGGATACGGAACATTTGGAACAGTCAGAACAAAGGCCATTAACCTATAATCGCTCAGCATGTACTTAGTGTTCGGGCTCCCTATTTGCTTTTTCTGGACTTTATTAGGTTAGGATGTAGAGTTAAATTCTTCCTCACTCACTAAGTTGTTGGGGATTTCCCTGCTCATCTGCCTAAAACTTCTACTCTTCAATTGTTAAATGCAAAGTTCTGTAAAAATCATGCTTAATCACTATAAACTGCAAAGTTTGAATTGTGGGTTAAGAATCTCCCTGAAAAGCTTTTATCAATTTAAAACTGTTAATGCTAAACAAGATGTAACTGTATAGAAACTATGATGTTAAGTTTATACTCAGCTGTTCCATATGATGGATGTTAACGTTGATCCTGTCACTGTTCCTGTGCTACTCTGATTTAGGTTAAATTTAAAAACGTGTTAGCTCGGGAGAAATTATAGCTGTTATTTTTCTACCTTCTACCAAGAAGCCCTAGATGCATCACCTGGAGAACACCTGGCTGCTGTGGCCCCCTCTATGCCTCTTTCTCAGCTTGAATAGCCAGAGTGATCGCCTGCCCCTATCCCTGATAGGCAGCCAATGGTCATTCTCCGGGTAAAAAAGGATGTTGAGGAGTTAAATGGAATGATAGGCAGTTAGGGTGTGTGGTCCCTGATGAAGTCATCTTTGTATAATATATAATATTGTTTCTCCCCATTTTTCTGCTCTTCCAAGAGCATGTTCCCTCTAGCTACATCTTTCAGGCCTAATTTTACAAAACAAAGAGGGGAGATTTGTAGGAGGACATTGTGACCCTAGAGGGTCAGCAAGCACAGGTTTACAGTTGATTGGATAATATTTGCATGAGAACAACTGAATGGCTACCTTTTGTATACCTGACTGGATATCATTTGTATGAGAACAGTTGAATGGACAGTAGGTGTGTGAGAACACTTGATGGAATATACAAGACAAAAGGAGTTCCAAACAAGAGTATGGAAACAGTTGATGGGTTTTGTTGCTAAGCTCAATACCTTCTCTCTTAACCCACATAACCCTCAGTGTATAAAGTCTGAGGCCACTAATAAACTTCGGCTTTGAGCATCAGTCAGGGTCAATGTGTGTTATTATCAGCTCCGTGCACCAAATCCATCGCTGTGGGACGGCGGCAACACAGGGAATGCATCAGTTAAGCATGAAGGTTTACAATACAAGGAATGACTTGCCCAGACAGCATGAAGGACAGCCCAAAAACCACATGCAGATGTTATTCTGGTAGGGGATGACATGAGTGTGAGTCACTGCACGTGTGACGTGGACAATATGAGGTACTGGGAAGATACCTTACATATGCTCCCCCACACTTCTCTTCTTCACAATGCAGTCTGAGATGCTTGAGAGAATAATGACAGTGACATCCCCCATGGTCTTCCTCTCTCAATGGGACATGGCTTTTTCCTGGCTTTTCCTTCCATGTCTTCTGCCATCACATACTCATTCTCAAGGCCAGATGAAACCTCTCACTGCTTTTCCTCTGACCTCTCTATAGTTAGCTCCCATGCCAATAATTCTTCTGACACATGCATATACACTCCTTATGAGGGGACACATGCCCAATTTGCTGCTCCAATCATACCTGCCCTCTATTCATTAGGTCCCAAAGCTCCCAACATGATTTCCAAGGCCCTATATATCTAGATCCAGTTGTATCGGCCCTTTTGTACCTTAAGAGGAAACGAGACCACAGGGAAGGTGGGGAAAGCTATAAGACATAGGTGATGATGTCCAAGATGCCCGGCAGAGGCCACCAGGTTACGTGCGTCCCCACACACGTAGCAGAAGAAGAATCCAAAATCAAAAACTAGAAAACAGGTGCACAAGATGGGTTTTAGCAATCATACTATGGGTGAAAGTGTTGGTTTTATTACTTTGAGACTGCGTGACTATCATGGCATAAAGGAAATGAGAAATGAGGCTGGAGTTAAGAATGGGATTTTAGATAGGGATGCAAAATTAGTCATTGTGGAAAACAGCCTGGCAGTTCCTGAAAGCCACATAGAATTATTGTATGATATAGAAATACTACCTCTAGATACATATTTACAAGATTAGATAGGAGCCCAAATTGGTAACTGTCCATGTAAAAATGGAGCACCACTTGTAATACTCAAAGTGCAGAAGCAGCCCAAATGCCCATAGAAAGCTGATGGACAGAGAGATGAAATGCGGGCTATTCCTACAGTGGAATATGACTTGTTGTTGAAAGGGAAAGAAACTCTGATGCATGTTGTAACATGGATGAACCTAAGTGACAGAAGCCAGACATAAATGAACAGAAGACCACAAAATCTTCTAGGTACCTAGAGCAGTCAACTGTACAGAGAGAGGAAATAGAGAGGCAGCTGTCTGAAGTGGGGAAAAGAGAATATAGAGATTGATTATTTAATGGCTGTAGACTTTTAGCTGCGGAAGATGAGAAATTTCTGGAGATAAATGATAGTGACAGTTACACAGCAATGTGCATGTGTTTAATACCACTGAACTCTGCACTTTAAAAGGTTTAAAATGGCAGCTTTTATGTTCAGTATATCTTACTACAATTTTTAACAAATGCACAGTGATATAAAATCCCTTTAGTCCTAAATTTGAATTGGAAGCATTGGTACTAGCACATGATAGAGTTTATCTTATCTTTGGGGTAGGCGGGGGAAGTATTTCCTAGCTCTGCTCAGTGACTAACCCAATGGTAATAAGCACAAGTAGGACAGCGAGCGCCAAGAGTGTTCTCCAAGGAGCATTCCTCATGAAAAAGAGCCAGAGTTTCCTGGGGAAATGGCCAAATTCAGGTCTGGGAGGAGAAAATGCATAAGTAGAGCTTAGAACATTTTGTAGTACAAAAATGCAGGAAACTACTAAACTAACATTTTGACAAAAGTTCTCGAGAGCCAATTTGAACAAGTTCCCACTGGCAAAAGCCAGGACACTGAGCATCAGGATAGAGGGTTAAAGACACATCCTGTACTCATCTGTTCAAATCCAGGAGTTCTTAAATGACAGTAAAAGTCCATTTCCCTAGTCATCTTTGAAGGATGCTAGAGTGCTGTGCTCATTTGTTATTTTGAGCAGTGAAGTGAAAGCAACATGCATTTACCCTCCCTTTCCTATACAAACTTTACCTCAGGGTAATCAAATATTTGATAAGCTAAAAACGTATTCATTATTACAGAACAGTTCCAGCTAATAAATAAAGAAGAAATGACAGTGTCGGGACATTATCATTTGCAACGCCAAGGGATCCAAGCCTCCACCTGCATGTGATCAAGCCTATTTTTCCAATCATAGATGTGTATGAAAAATAGCAGACTGAGCAATGTGTTAAGTGGTATTCAGAATAAACAGTCAATAAAACCCAGACACTGGAATTGTTACAAAAAAAGTCTCATCTCCTTAGCAACATATTGCAAGCGTAAGAGGTTGAAGGTGAACCCTACAGATGAAAAGAAACTTAAAAGATGTCAGCAGAGGCAACATGTGCACCTTCCTTAGATCCTGATTTGAACAAAAGGTGAAAGGAATTGGGAAAAATGGGAACACTGATTGGACATCTCAAAATATTAAGCACAATCAATGAGAGGCCAGCATGGTGGCGTAACGCACTAATCCTCTCCCTGCAGCTGTAGCATTCCATGTAGGCACTGGTTTAAGTCTAAGTTGTTCTACTTCCATCTGTCTCCCTTCTATGGCCTCAGAAAACAGTGATGGGTGGCTCAGGTCCTTGGGCTTCTGCACCCACAGGGGAACTTGGAAGAAGCTCCTGGCTCCTGACTAAGGATCAGCTCAGCTCCAGCCAGTGCACCCATTGGGGAATGAACCAGCAGATGAAAGACCTACCTCTCATTCTCTTCTCTGTAAAATCTGCCTTTCAATCAATCAATCAATTTTAGATGGAAAAAAACAGTAACCAGTGAATTTTTTTTTTCAGGCTAATAATACAGAACTGAAAAGAGACCTTTTAAAAAGAGACCTTATGGGCCCTGTGTAGTAGCCTAGTGGCTAAAGTCGTTGCCTTGCACATGCCGGGATACCATTTGGTCACAGTTCTAATCCTGGCAGCTCTGATTCCCATTCAGCTCCCTGCATGTGGCCTGGGAAAGCAGTCAAGGGTGGCCCAAAGCCTTGGGATCCTGCACCTGCGTGGGAGACTCGGAAGAGGCTCCTGGCTCCTGGCTTTGGATCAGCTCAGCTCCGGCCATTACGGTCATTTGGGGAGTGAATCAGCAGATGGAAGATCTTTCTCTCTGTCTCTCCTCCTCTTTGTATATCTGACTTTGCAATAAAAATAAACAAGTCTTTTAAAAAGAGATAGACACAAACGAGCAGTTAGAGGTGTTATGACATGCTGTCTGAAATTTACTTCAAAATGGCAGGTTCAGGGGAAATTGAGTCCGGATATGAATGAAGCAGTGGTCATGGATTGATATTTCTTGAGACTGGGGCTAGATATTCAACTCCCTAATTTTATATATGTTGAAGATTTCCATATTTAAAAATTGGATTAAAAGGCAAGAACTGAACTTAAGGAGCGATAGTCAAAGAAAGGGAGATGCCAAGAGAGGTGAATTCCAGTCCTTCGAGCTGCCCCGCACACCTCCTGAGAGGTGAGCATGCTCACCAGCCCGTGTTGAAGGCTCTGGTGAAGCACACTTTACCTCCAGTGTTTTCTCCTTTGATTATTATCTTTGTTCCTATTCAAGGCCGCCCCGCCACCCTCCGACCCTACAAAGCACAGGGAAGAGGGTAGGGCCACAAAAGGCTCCACCTCCTGCCTCATTCCTCATTTCTCTCCCTCCGAGGAGCAGGGATCCAGAACTGTGGGTTAGAACCACCTCCATTTTCCATCCTCTCCCCATCAGCTTGTACACAAACCACATAGCCATCTGCGCCCAGCTTCTAGAGTTCACACACAGAACTCTCCCAGAAAATGCTGGCAGTGTGTGGCTACAAACGAATCAGAGTTCTTGCTCTGAATAGCCGATGCAGTATGGGACAGGATGTCAAGCACTGCCCTGAATAAAACATGCAAAAATAAAATCAATGACCACAATTTTGGAGCTTTTCATACTACTCACATAAACAAAGCCATCTCTCCAAAGGGCTACTCTAATTCTGTTCTACTTTCTTTTTTTTTTTAATATTTATTTATTTTTGTTGAAAAGTCAGATATACAGAGAGGAGAAGAGAAAGAGAGGAACATTTTCATCTGATGATTCACTCCCCAAGTGACCACAACAGCCAGTGTTGCACTGATCCGAAGTCAGGAACCAGGAACTTCCTCCAGGTCAGCCACGCAGGTGCAGGGTCCCAAGGTTTCGGGCCATCCTTTACTGCTTTTCCAGGCCACAAGCAGGGAGCTAGATAGGAAGTGGGGCTACTGGGATTAGAACTGGCGGCCATATGGAATCCCAGAGGACTTGAGCCAGTAGGCCACCTTGCTGGGCCCAATTCTGTTCTAATTTCAAGTCTTCTAGTCCACTAAGGTCAAACCTCAACTCTCCTTGATGCATTTGCTTACTTTCCAGCCTTGTAAACTTTACCTTACAGCTACAAAGCGACTGTCCCTTCTATACATGGCAAACTCCTTCTCATCCTTTAGTACTCAGCAGAAGTGTCCCTTCTCCAGCAAGTCTGGTCTCAATTTCCTGTGTCATGGCTTGCTTAGGTCTCCTCAGGGCTCCCACGGCAGCAGGTACACCCCATCATAGCTCTTCCTACCCTGCGCTGAGATGATGCACTCACTTTCCATGTCCTCAGCAGACTGTTAGCATTCGGAAACCATCTTGCATATTTTGTATCTCTAAAGCCAAGCACCCAGCTCACAGGAAATAGGAAAGAAACATCTTGGCTATCCAACTGATGAAACAAAGAATGTGTCTGCTATTGGCATTTATTTGTCCCACTCTATCCTCTATGAATCTCCTTCACAACCAAGAACCTAGGTCACTGAATGGGTTTATTAATAAACTGAAGGAACAATAAATTAAGACCATTTGGAGATCACTAGCCCATGGTTTCTCAAAGTTTGCTTTAGGTTTTAGAGGTTAGCTATTTTGCTATATGTAAGAAAGAACAAATTAGTCCAACAAGCCCAAGCTTCACAGATCCTATAGCTTAAAGTGAGGCAGGTAACCAGCCTTAAGTTTTCATATGTCCACTTGATATGTGAGTGTGCTGTGCAGGCAAGCCGATGTAAGCTAAATGGTCATGTGCAGCCCTGCCAGTGGTAACCCTGAATGATTTTCACAGAGGAGCCTATTTCTGGGGAGCCAGATTTCCAAATCCCAAAAGGACTCTGGCGTGGCCCTTCTCACTATGTCTCTGATCTGAGGTCTTTACCATAGAGAAGAGAAAGCAAAAATAAGCCTAGTGAGTCTCCCACCATCATACAGAGAAGTGAGGGCATGGGACAGAGCAGGGTTCCTCAGCCTCAGACAGCAGGGCTCTTTTACCAGCATGGATGCTGGGTTGCTACCGCATCCCTATACTTCTAAATAGCATGTTGAGAGCTAAGGTGGGTCAAACTTCACCAAACATCAGCCTGCGAAGGGCAGGGAGCATCTGCTTGAAACTGAGATACATGCCGACCTCAAACCTCTGTCACTTTCCTACAAACACTCGTTTTAACTCCCAGCTCTTGCACTCAGTGGGCTCTCTTCCACTCGCAGTTCTTTGCTGGGTTTTCCACTTTCGCTCTGTTTAAGGGATAAGTCCTGAGGGAGCCAGTCTGGGTCACTAATCTCAAAGAAACTGTCTTCAGTGCTGCAGTGGCTTTAAACAGTAACTTTTATGACTATTTAAAAATATACTCATGCTTGTATATTATAGTAACTAAGAAGTCAAGGATTAATGCCTAACAGTGGTTATCTTTGGGTGGTAAGATTACCAATTATTTGCACATTGGTTTGCCTGAGTTTTTCATTTTTTCACATTAAACATAAATCAAGTTTAATAAAAAGGATTAAAATTTTACTAATTTTATTTCAGGAGAAGGGGAAAAAATGCTACTTATTTATGTGAAGTCATTTTGACCAGGAAAATGTTTTCTTTTTTTTAAATAAGCAGTATTTTCCTACTAACTATGCGCTCCATGGGAACCACATTCTTTATTTAGGGTCAAGTTAAGTTCTCCTTATATGCCAGAGAAAGGTTTTATTTGTTGTTTGTTCTTCCCCGCCTACTCAATTTTGAGGGGCAACTTGTATTATTGCCTCTCTTTACCCAGCTTGATTTATGATCTTGGAAGTCAGGTCATTCTTTCCTACCACGAAGAAAGAAAGAAAAAAAGTCCCCCCTCCTAATACCTGATAAAATATCTGAAAAGCTCATTGCAGACCTTGACAGAGACACATGCAATTTTAACCCAATCTGATAAAACAACAACTAGGACACTTTTATCAGACGAAAATGTAACTTGCCATTTCCCAGCTCAATTGATGAACTTTTTTTTATCTGAAATGACAGACATCATAAGATAGGACAAGCTGCAGATAAGAAACCAAATTGAGTTGTCTTGAGTCAGATCCGATTGTCTGCCCTCTGGTTCAAACTCCCACACCTGCCTGGAATGGGTCAATGGGTGCCTCTTGGCATGGTCCCTGAGGGGTTTGGAAACACTGCAAAAGGGGTGAACTTTGAGACTTCAGCGTTTATTCTACGATTATAATTAACCTGCTCACCAGTTGCTATCGATCAACTCTAAATGGAGTGATAAAGTTTGACTGAATTTCTAGAAGTAGAAGTGGAGATTTAAACTGTGGCAGAGGCAGAGGAGAAAGATCAAGAAAATAATTTAAGAACTGATTTCTTAAGAAGTAAAATCAGATGCTCATTTGGGGGGGTATAAAAGCTCCTGGCTTAATAATCCTTAAAAATTTAAATGATAACATGTTGATTCCTCAAACAAAATAAAACCTAGCAGTGATTATCCAATACAAAGCGAAAGGCTAACTCAAATTCCGTTGGCGGAAACTTTTCAACAACTGAGTGATATGGAATAACTTACTATCAGAATCAGACTTCTCTTTTAAGAGGAAAATATATTTACAAATACCAAGTCAGTTCTTGGGCTCCTGCAAAATGCTAAGGACCAGAAAACCAAATTCCCTTCATTCTGATAAGAAGCTTGAATACCCTGGCTCAATTCTGATTACAGAGCAGTAATAGATAAAGCCATAGGCTACCTGCCAGAAGCAAGCAAACTTCCACAGATCCGATGCTGCATCCAGCTCAGACCATTTTGATGCAGCTCTTCCTGCCTGCAGCTTCCTTAGCTTCTTGATCCATGACCCTAATCTCAACTGTATTAAAATCAAAACCACTTTCCCTCACATTCTCTGCTCCTACCACAAATGCTCCTGAAACCTTGTTTTTGTCTTTTTAAAGATTTATTTATTTTGACTGAAAAGGCAGATTTACAGAGAGGGGAATCACAGACAGATTTTCCACTCTCTGTTTCACTCCCCAAATGGCTGCAATGACTAAAGCTGAGCCGATCCAAAGACAGGAGCCAAAAGCCTCCTCTGGGTCTCACACATAAACAGAGGGTCCCAAGGCTTTGGGGCCGTCTGCCACTGCTTTCCTGAGCCACAAGCAGGGAATTGGGATGGGATGTGGAGCAACCGGGACATGAACTGGTGTCTATATGAGACACCAGTGCTAGGAGGTGGAGGATTAGTCAGTTGAGCCATCACACCAGCCCTACACCAAGGAAATCTTCAGAGAAAAGACAGAGGATATGCTGCAGATCTTGCATGCCAAAGGGTTGTCTGATCTGGCTGCTGTTTTGAAGCAGCCAGCAGCTTCCTCAGAGTTAGTTTGGAGGAACTGAAGCCTAGGAATTTCTCTTTAATTCTGTGTACACTAAAGCCAACAGCCTGAAAAAGCAGTTTGTGCAAGGCTGGAGTCCCTGACATCGCATTTCCTGACTGACTGTGAGTCCTGTGGGATCAGAGTGGCTCCAGACATTAAGCCTGGGGAGACGCAAACTGTTGTGAAGCAGGAACACATAGAAGCTAGCCTAGGGAAAGGAAGCAGGTGGAAAAAAAGTAATGGAAAATCTTAAGGTTCAACATAATCCTTCAACCACCACAGGCCTTCTGGTTCCAAAACAACCAATGCCTTTGCCTCAAATTTGGCAAACACAAAGTGTTGGGGAAAGGAGAAGGGACCCACAGCAGGTCTTGGACTTCCTGGGTTCTAAGCCACAGCTGCCTTGTTTCCTTCCTGTAGAGACTTGGGCAGATTTTTCTGAGCATCAAATGGAGACCACAGGCTCTACCTAGACGTTTTAAAGTCTAAGTCACTAAGGACTCACCCTGACAAGGGATCCAACAATGACAAGGGATTCACAATAAGATGCTAGGTAAAAACACATGCGACAACTCCCAAGGCATTATGAACTACCATCCAAACACCTAGGCTGCAAAATGTACATATTTGTTTTGTATAAGTCCAATTGGCTTTGTAGAAACTGAAACAGATTCAAGATAATATTTATTGCAATCCCACTCATATAATTTTCCCTGCTCTTCTTTAGAAGATAACAAAGGAACAGTTCTATATACAGCCAATGAAGCTGTTCAAGTAATCCATTCTTGCAGTGTACCACGTCACGGTCCACCAAAGGGCAAAGTAGGAGAGCAGTACTTGTTCCCACGAGGAGGATGTATAGACCAAAGAGGTCCCCAAAACACAACTCTTTGAGTTGTCAAAACAATCCCTTCAAGTATGTAAAGCAGAACCCTAACTCTGCAAAAACTGTCTCTAAACTTTGCTTTTTCTTATGCAAACAGAAACAACATTTGTAAAGGGCATGGTCCTAAAACAACACACTGGAAGGGGTCCCCTACCTCATTCCTGGCCCAATGGCTCAACTGGCTAATCCTCCCCCTTCAAATGCCAGGATCCCATAAAGGGCAGGTGCCAGTTTGTGTCCTGGTTGCTCCACTTATCCAACTCCCCACTTGTGACTTAGGAAAGCAGTGGAAGATGGCTCAAAATCTTGGGACCCTGCATCCATGTGGGAGACCAAGAATAAGCTCCTAGATTCTGGCTTCAGATGGGCTAAGCCCACTTGGGGAATAAACTAGCAGATGGAAGGTATTTCTGTCTTTCTCTGTAAATCTGCCTTTCCAATAAAAATAAATAAATCTTACTAAATACACACATACACCCCTGGAGAAAGGCAACTTGTTCTCAAACAATTCCATCATGGTGGTTTCCTAGCTTGTTCTAGCAGCCCCAGTACAGCTGGAGTGTCTGTGCCTACCAGGGGTCTTAGGAGGCCAAGGGCAAGCCTATGGGGTCAGGGAGCACTTGACAACTGCTAACTTAACATCTGGGACCAGCACTGAGATCAGGAGCAGGGAATTCCCTCCTCAGCAAAACAACCTCCTGTGGATTAAGGAAATTCAAAAGCTCAGTGAGCACAACAGCCAGGAGGGTGCTGATCTACCTGACCTACCTGGCCTGAAAAGGCTTGGGTACCCAGGAAAGCTTCCTAAGAGTTTTTAAAGGATAGGTAAAAACCAAATTCAGACAGCAATGATCGATGTTTTGACTGTATTCATAATTACAAATACAGAATCCCCTTTTTAAGGAAAAGAGAAAACATTTCAGGAAGCTAAAATATGAATATCACATTTTATTTTTGAAAACTTAATTAGTGGGGCTAGTGCTATACCACAGTGAGTTAAGCCTCTGCCTGCAATGCTGGCATCACACATGGGCAACCAATTCCAGTCCCTGCTGCTCCATTTCCCATGCACCTGGGAAAAACATCAAAGCACAGCCCAAGTAACTGGACCCTTGCCACTCACATGAGGGACCCAGATGAAGCTCCTGGCTCCTAGCAATGGCCTGGCACAGCCCAGCCTGACAGTTGCAACCATTTAGGGAGTGAGCCAGTGGACTGAAGATCTCATTCTGTCCTACCTCTTCTTTGTTAACTGCCTTTCCAATAGTTAATATCTTAAATAAAATTCCCACTTAATTGGATTAGTACACTGCTATTTTTTTAAAAAAAGTTTTATTTATTAGAGGACTTGGCATGATGGCCTAGCAGCTAAAGTCCTATCTCATATGGGTGTTGGTTCATGTCCTAGCTGTTCCACTTCCCTTCCAGCTCCCTGCTTGTGGCCTGGGAAAACAGTTGAGACTGGCCCAAAGCATTGGGACCCTGTACCCACGTGGAAGACCCAGAAGAAACTCCTGGTTCCTGGCTTCAGATCAGTTTTATGGAGAGGAGACAGAAAGATTTTCCATCAGCTGGTTCACTCCACAAATGGTCACAAAAGCCGGAGCTGAGCCAATCCAAAGTCAAGATTCAGGAGCTTCGTGTGGGTCTCCCACATGCATGCAGGATCCAAAGGCTTTGGACCATCCTCTACTGCTTTCCCAGGCCATAAGCAGAGAGCTGGATGGGAAGCAGAGCAGCTGGGACACGAACTGGCACTCATGTGGGATCCCAGCACTTACAAGGTGAGGATTTAGCCATTGAAGCATCACACTGAGCCCTGACATCATATCTTACATCTTGGAAGGACCCTAGGTATGCAGGCTCCTAATGGTCATTTTGGTATTACAAACAGTGCTGCAGTACATGAGTATGTGTCTATTTGTAGACTGCATTCCTAGAAGTCAACATCTTAAAATCAAGGTTATCGAGTTCATAATTTGAGGGCCTTCCAAGGACTCCACAGAAAGGTTGCACCAATTTACATTTCCACTCACAAGTATCAGAGTTCCTGTTTCCCCATACCACAGAGTATGTTTGTTTTCTTAGTGCATTCAAGTCAGAAAAAAAATGGAGTGGGATATGGAAGAAAAGGTTATCTAAACCTGTCTCCTGTGCATCCTCCACCTGGGTACCGTGAGGGTGTCTGGCAGAGGTGGCTTGACCTTCAGATAGGACACAATGGGGCAAGTGGCAGGTCTCACTTGAAGGAGTGACATGCCCCTGGCCACTCCAACACACCTTCCTGATGTAACTGGCTGTCAACCTCTGCACCATAGAGCAGCCCCAACACTGACTGACCTGCAGTGGGGTGGTAACCGGAAAGTTAAACAACTTTAGCTTTCTTGAAAACTGACAAATCTTTCTCTAACCAAACAAGCTACTTTAGAGCTGGTCTCACAAAGTTCCTTGCATAAATGAACTGGCACTGAAAGGAACTGGCCGAGGTGATAAGCATTCCAGGAAATACTGCAGTGCTCTCCACTGACCTCCACCACCAGCCGACTCTCCAAACACCTTGAGCAGTGCTCCCACCTCACCCCAAAGGAGGCGAAGCTTCTTTGAAAGACGTGTGGGTGACACTGCATGGTTTGCACACATTTCACTATGTGGCTGTTTTCATCAACTCTTCACATGAGACATTTCTCAGTCCTCGAAGAATAATAAAATGGCTTCTTTTTCTACTACACAAGAGACTTGTTATTCCATAGTAAAATGTCTTTCCCTAGCCTTTCCAGGGAAGGCTAAATACTTCAATGCATTTTGTCACCATCACACTGTATCTTCTGATGTATATTTACAAATAATTCCCATTTCAGTGTTTCCTCACCACTCATTGATATAAAACTAATTCTTTTGTGGCATGTTATACATACAACCAAAGATTCATACCTCTATGAGTATTTCCAAATGCCTAGGCTCATGAACCACTGTATAATTGGATGAGACACTTGTACTCATAACATCCTGGGATAGTGATGACACAAAACCACACACATGTGCACACGCATGCAAACACACATACACACATCCCAGCACTTAAAATGTTAAGCAGTGCCTCGACTGTTTCACAGGCTCCAAAGCAATGTAACCCAGTTAATTCTGAAGACAAGCCACCATTGTGTGAAGAGTCCTTTTTACACCTTGCATCTAAGAGCAACATCAAGTTGAAAGGTCGTAGGCTATTCTTTTTGTCTTTCACATATTTCGGCACTGTTACCATCTCTGCTGCTCTTGTCCACTCAAAAAGTTCTGTGATGTAAAATGTCCGTGTCCCCAATGGCTCCCCAAGGCTTCCAGAACCCACTTCCATGCTGCTCTCTGTTCTCTAGGTATTCCAGTTTGCTGCTTTAAAAAGTCAAGTAGCCATTCTATGTGGTTTGACCAGGCAGGGCACAGTTCTGGGACAACTATTTTCTAGATCTCTACTCAAATATTTGCTAAGTGCCCGGCATGTGCCAGGCACTTAAAAATGGGTAAGACTCTGTACTGGCTAGGAAGAAGGATACAGAATTCCATTAGTGCACCATAATTAACTATTTCAATAGTTGTTTCAAAGTCTTTTGTTCACACTGAACTTGGAATGAATTAAAGTTCACATCCACTGCAATTCAGGGTAGAACAATTTTCCAATGTAAGTGCAGGGCTTCACAGACCATGCTTGCTTCTGTTATTTTGATTTTTGCCTTATTCTAATAACCAACATAAGGACTCTAACAAGATGTTGACTTATGATATGCTGATATTTGGTAGAAAAATAAAGGTATGTATTATTCCTACTCATTGAAATTAAGCCACTTCTGACTTGGGGTATTAGACTGTGTGGTATTGCCTATAGTATCAAATATATTATTTAAATAAAAGCTGCAATATTCTGTGATATCTTAAGGCATTACACACATATCAGTCAACATGGACCCCAGCTTCTCTCTTTGCTTTATTTGTGTGTGTGCATGTGTGTGTGCACGTGCAGTTCCTTTTCCTGGCAAGCACCAGCTCATCCGCTCAAAACCAAATGTGAATGGCAATATAGAGGTGGAGACTTCCAGAAGAACCGTTTCTGCTTCTCCTCCTTGCCTTTCAAGTTCATAACCATGTCACCACGAGGGGATCCTTTATCCACATTCATGTCATAGCCTCATCTATCGGGCACTGCCCAGGTTTAGCACAAAAACCCCAAGTCCCAGGAAACCCCTTAGTCCTGGACCAGAGGACAGTAGCAATTCCATGTGAACAACTGATAAAATTACTGTCGTGGATGAAGGGCCAATGCCAGGTGTTTCACAAATGTTACCTTATCGTTCCCATTCAAGATAACACTAAAAGTTGTGTGATGATGATTCCATCTCACAGAACATGACATGGGACACCTAGAACTGCATATAGCTTTGCCAAAATTCAAATGCTGGTGCTCCTATCTCCACGTGATTACCATGTAATCCTCAGCTCTGAATGAATGCCAATGGAATGTGTGTGACCCTCTCTCAAGTTACCTGCTGGGTTTTCACAGTAGGAGCCCCCAGGATGGGAAATACACCTAAAAATCATGCTCAAGGGTACTGCTTGCAAGCTAAGGTGCTTTTAGATAAGGGCCACCTCCAGAACACGGTCATGACCAAGATGGTAACAAATTCAACTGCACAGAGATACATTGGCAGTTCACAAAGTTTGACAATTGGAGCACTTGGCCAGGGGCAGAATGAAGAATCCAACCACTAGGCCAAGACCTACAAACTGCCTTCTGGTGACACGTCAATGCAGGGGTGAGCACAGAGCAGGGGCCAGAGCGCAGCTCTGGACAGCAGGCTCTTTTTGGAGGTCAGCTTGCCCTTGACCACTCAGGAATTTGGGAAACACTTCCTGCACAGTACGTTTTATGTTTTTAAAAACCTAAGCCCCCACTGTGCACACTTAAACACAACAATTTTTGCTTGATTCTATGCTGCTGAGTTATAACTGTACCCTTTGCTTTTCTTCTTAACCAAAGGCCAAATTCTCAGTCCAGAAGTTACCAAATTCTTCCCCTCCCCATCTCCACCAAAGTGAGAAGAAAGTGGAATTCTAGAGACCACTCCTCCTGAGGTGACATTAGAGTCAACAAAGGCAGTTATGGAATGAATTCAGAATGGCTAGGACACAAGGCCATGGAGCTCTCCACACACACACACACACACACACACACACCACCCCTGCCACCCCATCCCAGAATGCCCAGCCAGAACCGCCATTGTATGGAGATGCTCTGTGAGCTCAGAGGCCTGGGGACTCCTGGCGGAGCCACTTCCTTGGTTAATCAATTTACCTGGGATGTGGATTTGGCTGGACCCCCCCCCCCCCCACCTGGGGGACCTCCCCTCGCTGCCTAATTTAAAAGCTCTTCAAAGCCAGGACCCTTTCTGGGAGCTGGCCCAAGACTGGAGGGCCAAGCTTTGCTCTTCAAAGCGATAACAAAAGTAGAAGATTTAGCACTTAGTAGGCAGTCGGTAAATGTTAACCCGGTGGTCAGGACTGACCATCCCCACCCTTCCCAGTGGGAGCCAGCAAGGTCTGACCCCACCCCCACTCCCCCAACAAAGTCCCACCCCGAAATTCCCCGAGGCCAAGGGCTGAGGCCGCTTAGTGCTTGCTGCCCCAAGACCCAAGTCCTGATGGAAACAGCCGTAGGCGCCAGCCACAGGTTATTTCTAATCTGGCCCCTGTCAGCCCTGTAAATTGGAGGATGCCCTAGTATACCCTTCCCTTAGGCCCTGACCCTGGTCGGCGTCAAGTCTGCACCGCCAGCACAGTTTAAATTCCGGGGCCCCTTCAACCCATCTCCCCTTCAGCCTCTTTTGTTCCCAGTGTGAACCGCCGCCCCCCCTCCCGCCCACGCCCAGGAGAATCATCTGTCCCTTGGAGGGACCCTCCAGCTGGGCCACCAAATGGCCCAGAAGATCTCGGGTACAAGCCAATGTAAATCAGCTCCTGGCGGTCCCTGAGGAAAGGGGCGCCGTCTATCCAGCTGCAACGGCTGCCCCTCCTGGCCCATCAGGGAGTTAGTCGGCCTCCTGCGGGGTGGGGGTAAGGGCTACCCCTTGTCTGACACCTGGGTCTGTGTCGGGAAGGAAACTCACTCAGGCCTCACCGCCCTCTTTAGAACAGCAATGACCCCCTCAGTTCATTGCCACCAGCTTCTTCTGAGTCCCGAGGTTGCCATGTTTGGAAACCCAACAGCCACCAGCAACACCTACCCCGGCCCCAGAGCACACACTAGGAAGAAAAGCAAACGCTCCCCGTCCCCAAAGAGGACCCTTGAGTCCCGGCCCTGTGTGCTGAACACTCACCCAGATTAGGATGTCGGGCAGCGGGGTTGGCCCGTCCAGGCAGACTGTGCAGGACCGGACTGTCAAAGGGGCCCGCAGAGGCGGCTGCAGCGGCGGCCCAGGACGCACCCACGTCGGCCATGTAGGCGGGGTACGGGCTGGAGTAGGAACCCGCGAAGCTGGCACGGCCATACTGCTCGCGGCCTGCCAGGCCGGCGCCCGCCGCGCCGCCACCCGAGCTGTAGGCTGCGGCTTCGCGGGCTGCAGCAGCGGCTGCAGCGGCGGCCAGAGACCCAGTGGTCCCTGGGAAGGAGAAGCGCGGTGACACGGGTGGCGGAGTGTAGGCAGCGCCCTCGGCTCCCGCCTGACTCCACACCGGGCTGCCCTGCTGCGTCCCGGGCCCTGCACCCGACGGGGCTGCCCCAGAGCTGCTGCCCGAGGCTGCTGCGGACGCAGCGCCGCCGCCTCCGCCCTGGAGGTAGGACAAGCCCAGCACCGAGGAGGGCACTCGCGGCGTGGGCACATAGACCGGCGAGGACGCGGCGCCCGCACCGTGCATGAAGGCACCAGGGCCGCCTGCCTCATATGCTCCGGCAGGGGGGCCGTGGTTGGCCGCCATGGCCAGGCTCTGGTACATCGTCCTTGGTCCTGAGTCCTTCCTCCCTCTGTGTTTTCAGATCCGGAGCTACGTGGAGAGACGGAATAATAATAATAATAATAATGGACGTGTGAGAGACTTCTCGAAATAAAGAGCAAAAAATCAAAGGGGAGGGAAAAAACCCCAAACCGCTCAAAAGTATCTGTATTTTAAATCCAGCGTTAATCAAAAAAGACTCTAGGTTCTTCTTTGTTCAGGGGAAAACAAAACAACAACAAAAAGTTTTTCTTCTCAAACTAAATTGCAGGTTGTTCCAGAATGTGGTACAAGACGGGTCAAATCCATGCGGGGCCTGGTGGCGCAGAGCACCTACTGGCGGGCGGCAGAAGTCACCCGGTGGTGCCTGGGCACAGTGTGCCGCTCGGCCTCCGAATCACCCACGCGTCCAGCCAGGAGACCTTGGTCAAGATGCACCTCCTCCAGGACAGCGAGTGCGCAGAATCTGTAAATACCTCCCAGAGGAGGTCCTCGGTGCAGCTGAGGTCCTAGACAGAATGACAAAAGAGAAGTTCAGAACAGAACTTTCAGAGTCCACCTGCTTGCAGAAGCCGCCAGTTCCCGGCCCACCCTGGGCGGGCCCCAGCACCTGAAGAGAAGTGGTTCCCTTTGTCTTACGGGGCTGCCGTGTTCCTCGGTCCGCCCGAGGCGGAACTTCTAGGAGCACAAAGCACCAACACCCTGCGGACATTCCGGGTTCTAGGACGTGCAATCAGTGGTTGAGAGTGAGGTCAACTATTTCTGAACTGCTTCTCAAGAGGGCCTTGTCTTTTACCTTTTTCTTCAAGCATATTTTGAATATTTTTGCTGGGGTGTAAAGTCAGATTTTCCAGTTCCCAGGGAGTCCCATTGCCTCTCCCCTAAGCCTTCTAGTCCAAAAAAAGAAGGTAGGGAGAAAATGACAAACTTCATAAAAACTAGCAAACTATGAAAGTTCTGTTTGCAATGTTAAAAAAAAAAATCTAGACATTGAGTCTAAATGTTTATAAATGAACAAATGTCTGTTAAATTTCCTCAAAAGGCATTGTGAAACCCTCATACACATTACAAGGTATATATCAAACGAGTTTCATGTTCCTTGCAAATACTTACATTTTAGACAATCTGCAGGGTGTGTATCAGGACCAGGAAAGTGACAGGAATAGACAAGGTCACTTTAGAGGACTACTCTCAGGCAATGAACCAGGCTTTTTGTTTACAGTCACCAGGGCCACCCATTTGCAGAATCGGAGGTGAGCCTGCCTAGGAAAAGGATGACAGTGTGTAGGGCTTCCTAGCACCCTTGGTTTCCATGTGATGGGGGACTGGTTTAAAACTGAGGGAACAGGCACTCCTCCTTCCTGAAGCAGCTGCGGAGTTTCCAGATCCTGGTCTGTATCCCTGGATCAAGTAAAGGTGTCTCTCTTTTTGCAAAAGACGGAACTGAAGCATTGGAAAGTTTTGAAACTTGGCTAAGATCAAAGTACAATTAAAGGGTATGGGGGATGGGATCAAGGATTTAAAGCTAGTCTTCTGCTACACCCACATTTTTCTCAAGAAGCTGTAACTACTCCTGACAGTTTTTTTTCTCTTTCTTTCTTTCTTTCTTTCTTTCTTTCTTTCTTTCTTTCTTTCTTTCTTTCTTTCTTTCTTTCTTTCTTTCTTTCTTTCTTTCTTTTCTTTCCTTCTTTCTTCCCTTCCTTCCTTCCTTCTTTCCTTCCTTCTTCCTTTCTGAAATATTCTCACTGACCCATATACTAAATCTAGGCTGTGCCACATACTGAATGAAAGACTTCAAATTACTTTACTTAACACGCTGTGCTTAAGTTCCTCAAATGTAAAATGTAAAAAAAAGAAAAAGATACCTATCTTGTAGTCATTGAAAGGTTTATGATTGTAATTAACATGTGTAAAGCATTTATAACAAAGCCTTTCTAAACTGTTAAAAGAATGAACAAAAAAAGTTACATAGAGATTTCTAATATACCAACTGAAGGTACCTCACCTGCAATATACTCTAATAAATGATCACCTTAATTGTGAAGATTCTGGACATGTGGTCTGTAATACTTATATATCACCCACCACTTTTCAACGGTTTTTGCAACATCACTGGTAACAATCAAGGGATTGGTAAGATTGTAGTACACAGTCCTCTGGTAACAAAATGCTTTATTTTTTAGTTTTGAAATATAAAATAACAACTGGCTTAATGGTCACTCCCTTCCTCAGTAGTTTGGTTAAATTATAGGTGAAAATAAAAATTAACCTGAAGCCACCAACTTTTACCTTTTTAATTTTATTTTTTAAAAAGGCAAATCACCAAGACCTACAGGTTATCTCTGTGTTTCAGCAAGTGAAGATCTAGGCTGATCTTAATTAAATACCTCATTGTTTAATCTTGAAATCAAGTATCAGGGACCTGCTGATTTTCTGCAATACTCAACTCCTGCAGTTCTAAAAGACAAGACTGTAGTTTTCTTTTCTCACATAACTGCAGAAAAGGAAGGATATTTGGAATCTTGTGATACACTTGTATACATACAAGTGCTAACTTGCAAGCTTTAAAGTGTAAATGCTTAAAATATTCTAAATCTAACATGTCTTTATTACATTCTCCACCTTTTCAAATTGCCGACAGATCACCTAGAGGCTGGAAGATTACTGGATCAATAGAAGGTGAAAAAAAATACTCCCTCTATGCCTTTCTAGAAAGACATAGAATGGTTCCTGAAAATGTCTCTTGCCTATTTCTACCCTGGAGCCCAGGGCCGCCACGCAGTCAAAGCCCAGCAAGCTGCTGCAACTGGTGCCCGTCTGGCCTGTACCCCCATTTTCTCTCCTAAACCACACTCATCCCCGTTCAACCCAAGTCCACAGGCCCACAGGAAATGCCTCTTAGGATCAACCACCCCTCTCTGATCTATTTTCTGAGTGTGGGGTGCATGCAAGCCCACCCCACTTGTAAGTCCTTCCTTACCTTTCCACTCGGCTGAGCCTCAGCTTGAGACCTGCAGCGTGCAAAACTGCCACCTAAGCCATAGCGGGGGATCTGGAGGCTCCCACGTGCGGGGGTGGGGGCGGGGGACAACACAGCATTTCCCCCTCCAAAACCAGCGAGCCCCTCTTTATGTAAAAGCCTTTCTTTTCCAGACAACCTTAAGACACTTGCCTGAGGCACTTCGATTTCAATCTCTGGGCTTCACGGGCCCTGTTGCCCGAGCACTTCTACTGTGGTCCCTCGCTATCCACTACTAAAAGTAACTACCCGCTGGCAGTTGAGCACCTGGCACCCCGCTCATCCCAGGTAGATCGCCCACCCCGGGCCCAAACCAAGCGGCCTCGGAGTCGTGGATCCTTGAGTGGAGGCCAGAGAGAAAACATCACAGCCCTTCCCCTGGATTCCAGGCCTCGGCCGGCCGGTTTCTCCCAAAAACAGTGGGGATTGTGGGTGATTAGGGTGTTCACCACCTGGACCTCAGTCAAGAAGCCTAGCCAGAAAGGGTAAGGGAGACCTGGCCCGGCCCCGCAGCGCCATCTCCCACCAACCCTTCGGCGTCCCTGTAGTCGCCGGCGGGCGAGGGTGTGCTAGCTGCCCAGTGGCCTGGCCCAGGTTCCTCGGCTACCGCGATTTCAACGCAGGCACCATCGCCACCCCGGCCGTGGCCTGCGAGGTGCAAACAAGGTCTTAAGAAACGGGACAGCGGAGCAGGACTAGCTGCGCTCAAGTTCACACAGCCAGAACCCCAAACTCGCTCTGCCTCCCTCTCCGCGGCGCCCCCCAAAACTCACTTTAATTTAAAGGAGCTGCCAATCCAAAGTCAAAAAGAGTAGGGTCTGGACAGCTGGAGGGTGGGGGAGTGACCGACGTCTCCTTTCCACGAACCAGCCACCTTTTTACCTCCCAGGCGAACGCCCAGGGAGGAGCGCTGACTTTGGAAGACAGCGCGGAGGAGCAAAGGGAGGTGCGGAAAAGCCCTACCTGCCCGGCCTCCAGCTTTTCCGGGCGCTCCGCGTTCTCGGCTGGGCGCTCCCGGAGCTGCGGCAGCGGCGGCCGCGGAGCCTCAGCGGCCACTGTGCCCGCCGCCCCCGAGTCCCGGGTCTCCCGGTGCGGCTCCCTCGGCCCCTGCGCTCCGGCTAGCGCGCGCTGAGTGGCCTGAGCGAGTCACGTGCCAGGGCGGGGGCGGGGGTGCGCGGCGGCGGCAGCTGCACCTCCACCCGGCGCCCGGCTGCGGGGCTGCTCGGAAAGCTCCCCCAGCAGGCAAAGTCCAGGCGCAGGAACCTCCGCGCGAAACGCCAAAGTGCTCGCGTCGTCAGGGCGCGGGGCTTCGCCCACCTGCTCCAGACCGAGGTCGATTCGGTTTGCTTTTGGAGGGGGTGCCTGAGTCTGCTTTTAAAATGAGTCTTTCCCTCCCCACCCCCACTCTCCTGCCCCGGCCTGGTTTTGCGGCGGTGGGCGAGGGGCGGGGCTGGGGAGTGGGAGACCTCCCGAACTCAACTTCGAATTGCCAGCGGGGCACTGGGTCCCCGTGGTGCCCTGCTGGCCGCAGCTTTCCGCACAGGACTAAAGGGGGATCTTCCCAGCTCGGCACTCCGGGGAGGTTCAGGAAATCCTAAACCTTGGAACTGGTCACTAAAATCTGAGCTGAAGACCGAAGCCTTCCCGGGGAGCTTAGGGGAGAAAGGCCAGGCGCGGAGAATCCCAGCACCAGCCTGCAATTTTACGTTATGTGTACAAAACGTGCACCCTTTCCCGGAGACGCCTGCCTTCTCCCGCGGCGTCCTTCCTCACTCCTGATTTTTCCCAGTTTGCTCAGCAGTCTGCAGCGGCCACAGCCACGGTCTAAAAGAACACGGCGGGGAATTGGGGGGACTCGGCCGACCCGGGGAGCTAGCCCGAGGTGAAGATTTTTGCTGCGACTGCAAGCGTCTCCTCCCTGGAGTGGGGGCAGGGAGGGTGTCAGCCAGAGTTTGGAGCTGGCGTCAGTGCCTGGAGGCCCCTGCGCAGCGGGACTGCGAGCCGGAGAGTCCCTCAGACAGGTCTAAAGGTTAATAGAGCAATCACAGGGCCCTATTACCGCGTAAAAATAACCCATCGATTACCACAGCCTTCAGTTCCAGATAACAGCAGGCCTGTGGCTCTCACGCTTTCGGTTAAACCTCTCTCTCTCTCTCTCTCTCTCTCTCTCCCTCTCCCTCTCCCTCTCCCTCTCCCTCTCCCTCTCCCTCTCTCCCTCTCTCCCCCCTCCGCGAACACAGGTCTCTCCTAAGGGAATGAGAGGCAACGGAAGGGGCTGGGATGCCACCCAACACCAAACCTGCGCTGCTCCGAAAAAAACCTGGGGCGACACCCGCCTCTGCAGTCGCAAATCAGTAGTGCATTCCCGGTGCGCGCGTTCCAGAGCGGGCATTGAGCACCAGGCTAGGACGCGGGGCTCATTAGAAGGAAACCCCCCCGATGGGATTGTGGCCAACTCCTGGGCATTATCAGGAAAATCCCAGAGGAAGGAGTGAGCGCGGCTGCTCGGGGAATTCTCTTTCCTAAACAGGAGGTGCAGAGGTGCAAAGGAGGCCCCAGTCGAGAAAACCAAGAGCGCGGTGGGATGCGGAGCTGGCCGCCTGAGCGAGGCCTAGGCGCCCCTAAGCGACCTCCTCACTTACAACCGCGCTTCCTGGAGCCTTTCGATGTGCCCTAGACCCAAGCCAAGAGGAGTTTCCAAAGGGAACGCTTTTTTGGCCTCCCCAACCCCTAACCAGCTTGTCTGCAGAATCTGGCGTGCCAGATCCGAACCTGGAAACGAAAATGAGTGTGTCCCGGAGGGGGGGGGAGCCAGGGGGAGGGCATGTCCTCTGCACTCCACGATCCGTGCACGGCCACACGCCAGAAGGTACAGTAAGACCCCTGCCCTGTTTGAAAGGAGCCTCCTCTTCATTGAGTTGAGCGGGAAAGACAAGTGGCCAAAGGCCAGCCAAAAGGGTCAGAAATGGTTTTCTGGAAAATTCAAGGTCTGTGTCTGGGGTAACCTGGAACTGCCCCCAACTCACTCTGCATAGATTTGTACGTCCTAAAGCTTCCTTTCTCCCTCCTCCCACATTTGACATTCAGATAGCAAAAAGGGGCTTGCCTATGGACTTGGCGTAGGCAGTAGATTTTTGGGGGACAAGCCAGGAGTTCGGGGCTTAGCGCTGGCGGCGGGCTGTGTCCTTGCCGCTGGGAAGCTCACAGGCCAGCACCCCACGAGGTGCTGGGCTCCAAGGCGCGTCCCCGTCGCCGGGGGTCTCGCCTCCTGCGCAGCCTAGGCGCTCGAGTGGGCGTCTAGCTGGCTCTGCCTTGAGTCTGGTGAGACCCTCCACGTGCAGCGGCCTGAATCGCTGGGCCAAGGCTCTGCGCCAGGTCCCAGAGTATGGTCCCTTAGGCGCACCTTTCGCTGGGCCCAAACCGGAACATTCCCTTGCCTCTCCTAGACGGGATCTGCGCGTCGGTTTCCCGCGGTATTTTCCTGTGGGCCAACATCCCAACTTTTCTCCTGAAAGGCCTCTGCTGCGCAGGGACCAAGAAAGAGTGGTCTGCCCTTACAAGGTGTTCCCCCCACCCCTTGCTCCCAGCTTCACTCCACTGGTTGGCCCCCTTTCTCCCCGAGGCGAGATGGGAGCTCAGCGTTGCCAGGAGCCGGGGGTATGTCAAGGCCTCGCCGGCCCCGCAGGCTGGAGGAGGTTTATCGGCCACCTTTCTAGGTTCCCTGGCTCTGGAGACGGCGGAGGCTGGAGGGGGGGCGGTCTGGGTGCTAGGAGCCGCACCCTCTCAGCTGTTTTTAAGGAGGATGTCTGTGGCCTGGCCTGGGATATTCCTATTTTCTCCACTCCCTGTCTCCTCCCCCCCTCGTTCTTTTTCCGCTTTTCATTCCCATAATCTAATAGGATAGTCTTATACCATGGCCATTTTTAAAAAAAATAAAGGTCAAATTGTAACATTTTCAGACAAGACTCAGATATACCTTGCTCTTTAAAAAAAAAAAAGTATTAAAAAGATCGCTCCAGGACACAACCAAAAATTCCTTCCTGGGACTTGAGTCGGTCTAGGAGAGGCAAAACTATGAGTATGTTACCCGGAGGAATCAAAAAACAGTAAGAGAGCAGATGTTGGAATTCAGAGGGGTTCTGGGGGCTTCCCTGTGGGACGCGCCCGGGTTTGCTTTAAGCAGAATGCTCCGTCTGCCGCCACAATATCAAGTTCGTGCGGGCAGATAGGTCCTCCCTACCCGGTGGGAGTCGTAGAAAAACGGCACCCAAGGTCGCTGGGAGTCTTTTCGTCGGAAACAAGAAACTCCCAGCAAGGGAGGGAGTGCCAGAAGAAGAGCTTGCAGATGCCAGCCAGCCCTCGTGAAGAGGCAGGCGCTCCAGCCGCCGGCGCGCCCCCGCAGGACTCACGACCCGCTCCGAACGAACGCCCTGCGCATTCCCCGCACGCGCGGCTTTCTTTCCTCCCGCCGGCTTCGGGCCCACACTGGGCCTGCCCTGCCTTTAGCGCAATCCTACCCCCACCCCTGTCCCCACCTCCACCCTCGTTTACCCGGGCGGAGCCTATCCCTGCTGCTGGTAAAAGGAAGAACGGATTGATCTAGAAGACCACGCAGACCCACCTTTCTTGCCTGTCTGTTCCCTTGCTTCGCACCCCTGAAATTCTATGTATGTTTTTGAGAAGCATATAGAGGTGCCGGCGCGGCACTTGGGGAACCGAACTCTACCCTGAATGAGTTAGCCGCTAGGACAGAGAGAGAATTAGGGAGCCACGCTTTTGACTTCCCATGCTTGCATAAAATAAACCAAAGTCCTAATAAGGGTGGCAAAAACAAGCCGAGCTCGCTCCCACGCAGCACCGCCAGCACTTCGTGGGGCTTCCGGCCCCGTGGACTGAGTTTGTGGCACACCCCTTGTATTCTGTATTGATCTCTAGGTCCCAGAACACTCTCAAATTGCTCTTTTCTCTAGGAAACGATAACCTTGCCACGGTAGAGGAAAGGAGGAATGTATGACCACATTTCCTGCTGGCGTATGGGGACAGCCAAAGAGGTTAGGACCCTTGCCGCCTCTGGCAAGCCCCTGTAGTAGCAGCCGGCCTGGGTTCCCCAGTCGTTGCTGTTTTTCTATCCTACCTACGTCGACTTTCCACCAGGAAACATCTCTGTCCCCATCATTTTATGATTCAAACAGGAAATCTTTCCTGAGCACGTGTGACATTTAAAAATTCAGACTCAGGTAAAGTCGTTGGTGCCCCACGCAGGAAGGGCCACAGAAGAAAGAAGGGGCCGGTCAGCCACGAGCACGTCCATCCGCCAACCTTGGGAGGATGCCAGCGCCTGGCGGAGCCGGGAGGGTGCTGCTCGGAGCCGGGGCCACGCTCCAGGCTTCCGCAAGTCCCGGCCCTGCAGCCAGCCCCGAGAGCACCGGCCTCGGTCTCCCGCTGCTCATCCAAGGAGCTCTGCAAACCGAGAGCTAGTTTGCACAGCCAGCACCCAGATTCGGCCGCGGTCGGCTGCCAGCCTGCAGGCATTGAGAGCTGTGCGCAAGGAGCGTTCTCTTTGGGGACAGAAGCTGCCACTTCTGGGCTTTCTCTCTCTGCCGTAGGCCCCCCAAATCTGCCGGTTGCGGGTGCTCTCCTCCTCCCGGCCTAGAGCCTTTTGAAGCTCCAGAACCACTGGCTCTGATCGCAAAGCAAGAGCACCGCTGTTCACGTCCCCGCACTGTCCGCTGGCTTTATTCACTGGTCTTTTGCCCCCCTGTAGTTATAAATTCGTTTATCTGCAGTTGGCTGCACACACTGCCACCTCCACCCTCCAGTCCCAGAAAGCAGGTTCCAGGACAGCTGCACAGGGGGTGGGGCAGCACACAGTAGGTGCTCCTAGCTGTGGGACGAACGAAAACTGCAAACTTAGAGCATCCCCCCCCCCCCCCGCGCGGTCGCTGGGAGTTACAGCGACCTTGAACGCCTCCGGTTCAGGGTCAAACACTCAGGTGCGCTGCACCGCTTTCTCGGCCGCGGTCGCCCAGGCTCAGGTCGCAGGCGGAGGGAGAAGTCTAGTCCGCGTGACACAAATGCCACTTGCGGGTTCGTTTGCCATCTCAGCCTCACAGCCGCCTGCAGCCTGGCCTTATCCCAAGAAAGACAGCCTACCCCGCCCCGAAATAACCTGAGTCTTTCAGTCTGGAAAGAAGGGATTTCGGGGATAACTACCTCCACCCCCGCAGTCAGGATTTCGTCAGTCACGCTCCACTGGGGAACTCGGGTAGGCAGGTAATCAGGTGTCAGGTGCACGACTTCCCGCAGCTCCAAAAGCTCAGGACGCACCTCGGGGAGGGTCGAAGCAGACAATTGGACAGAAGACAAAAAGTGCGGGAGAAGAAACGAAAGGAAAGAGAAAAAAAAGAGACAGCGGGGAGTAGGCAGAGGCCAGGACGTGAGAACGGAGCTTCAAGGGCAGTGTAAAGAGGGCCAGTTCCTCGAAATGGAGAGGGATGCAGCTCACTTGACGTTTATTGTCTTTGATTCATCCTCTCTTTATTTCTGGGGAGCTCTGTGCCCACAACATCGGAACTGTGGTTTTCAGCACGTGCGGAAACCAATGAGCGCTCTCCTTGGGAACCTCGCACTGGGAACGTGAAGGCCATTCTACAGGGTGTCAATTAATGCTGCAAAGTGGTGGTGGTGGCGGAGGCAAAACAGGGAATGGCCGGGAGTAGAGAGGAGCAGGGACGGAGTGGGGGGGGGAGGGGAAGCGATGAGAAGGAGACGTACAGACCCTGGGAAAGCAGGCCATCTAGGGCTCCAGGGACTGGGGGGTAGGGAGGAAGGGCAGGAAAGAGAGAGCGTCCCTCCTCCCGCAGGCCAGCCAGCCAGCCAGCCAGCCAGCCAGCCAGCCAGGGCTCTGGCCGGAGAGGAAAGGCGACCAGCCCAGAAAAGCTGCGCCCAGAGTCGAGTCAGAGGGTTGGTGCCCAGGGAGGACAGTGGTGGTGACCGGCGGAGACAGCGTCCCCTAGTCCAGCTCGGGCTCATTTCCGCACAGCCCTCCTCGACCTGGAGGGATCCGCAACCCCCCACCCATCCAGCCAAGCACCCGTCCCCTCACTCCGGAGCCCGAGGTGACCCCGAGTTGGGGAAGACGCCCAGGCAGGCGCCACGACCTGGCTGGACCGGGCGCGAGACAGGAAGCTCGAAGCCGAAGTGCGAAAACGGCGTCTCGCCTGGCACAAGCTTCCCCTCCTGCCGGGGTCGCTGAGGCCCGGGAAGAGCAGGCAGGACTGTGGGGGTGGTACAGGGGTCCCTGAGATCTTCCTCGCGTTTGAGAATCCAGCCAGCCCATGCCTGGGCTATCCTGACCGGAATGGCCCTTCTCTTTCTTTCCCTCATCTCACGCAAGTGTGGCAGGTGCCCGCGCAGCTGCGCTTTGCTCACAGCCTGATGGCTGCAGTTGGGAAATCGTTGGTGTCTTGCAAAGGCAGAAGGCACAAAGGGAGACATGAGCTTGGAATAACTAGCTAGCCCGTGCTTTGTCTGTCAAAAATGGTATTCACTGCTTTCTGAACTGAGTGATTTTAAGACTGGAAGGTTCTTCCATCCGTTTCCCCGCGGGTGACCTCTGCTTGCGTCAGTTTAGTTAGGGGTGTGTGTGGTAGTGGAAGAATCAGGATGCCTCACTTAAGTCTGATATCTTTGGCAGCCCCACCTGCCCTTGACCAGAATGCAAATGAGCAGCGAGCTGTCCAAGCGCGGGAAGTTAGGGAGAGAAAAACCACAGGCGAGGAGTAAGCCGGCCCTGGGAACACCTGGCAGGCAGCTGCGCAGAGGGGCGTCCGTGGGATCTTCCTGCGGAAGGTGCACAGCTATCTCTGCATCTCTGGGTCTTATCTCCTCTTTTCCTTCCCATCACACACCTCTGCTTCACTTCTGGATCTGGGACTTCTCCCTGGTGTGCATGTGGGGGTGGGGAAGAAACACCCCCTCCCCCCCCACAGACACACAGTCTCATCCCTGTCCAGTCCCAACAACCTACGCACTTGATGATGAGGGGACAGTGGGGGGCAGAGGCTCACCATGCATCCAGTAAGGATCGATCTGTCCATCACTGGGTGAGGACTTGTCTTTGCCCCAAAGCCCTACATCCACAGGTTTCCTTTTTCCCCTGACAGTTCCACTCCATCCATAAAGCACTTTATGTTAAGCCTGTGTCCTTCTCATCCATTTCTAGGAACATGGTTCATCAAAGGGACTATTTTCCACTTGCCTAAGGATTAGAAACACTCAATGGAAGTGTCAGTCTGGTATTCTCAAAATCTACAGCTTTATTCCTAATTGTCCCCAACTGGACACCATATAAATGATCCCCAAATAGGCAGCAGATAAACAACTGAGATACTGCCATACAGTGAAACACAACTCAGCAGCAAAAATCAATGAATCATAAATGTATCCAAGGACAAGACTGACTTTTTAAGGCATCCAGCTAAATGAAACAAGGCTCAAGAGAACCCAGACCGCAGGTTGTGGCAACAGGCACTGGGCAGAAAGTTGACTGCAAAAGGGAAAGAAGAAATTTAGGGAATGTTGTGACTATTCAAACATCTTGGCTGCGAGTGGAGGTGGTTACACAATTTGTATAACTGTTGCACACTACGTGAAATGAATTTGTCATGGGTAAATTATACATCCATAAATCTTGATCAAACAGAAAAAGAGTATTTGGGGCAGGGTTAGATACTTCATACCCACCACCCTCATCTTTCCATCCCCCACCCCAGCCTTCCGGGAGACTTCACATCCCTGGTACATCTTAAACTCCCACCTACAACACTTCAGCAGAGTGATTTATACACTGAAGAAAGCAATTCTTAAAGGATCCAGTTCCCAAGGCGGATCCTCCCCATGTTCCTCCTTGGTGCACAAGAATTACCACGCCGCAGGCCATGCCAAGTATGGCTAATACTAAAACACAAACACACTCACAGCACACTGAGGGGTGTGGCACTGGTTTTAGCACCTCCCAGAGACCTGGGCCAAATGGCTGAAGCTCAGGAACTGCTAAGTCACCTTTCACCCTGACAACTGGGATTGGGTGCTGAGGAGTGGGAAGACCCAGTCAGTCTGTAGAGACTGGGTCCAGCTGGTCCCCGGAGACCACAGAAGCCAAGACCAGGCCTTGAAGTTGGAATGGGTTCCTAGGAATGGCTTCCTGAATGGATGGTGGGGGCGAGGAGAGGGGAATGGAGAGGGGGAAGGCATTTGGTGGAACATGGGCATTCTGGTATAAGATTAGAGGCAGTCCTTGCATTAGCTGTGTTCTGATGCTTACTACAAGCTTCATTACACTCAGCTGCAGTTCACATGTTCATATAGACAGGCTACCAGGCAGGTGAGGGTAGCAGGGAGAAAGTGTGCTCTGTGCTTGACACAGCTACCAGCAACCTTCTGTGCTGTATTCACAATCAGTGTAGCATAGCAGACATCACACAAAGCCACTGAGTGCTTATCTAGGTCACAGGATGGCCTCACCACCTTTTCTCTCTACTAAAAGGAATGTGTGTGTGTGTGTGTGTGTGTGTGTGTGTGAGAGAGAGAGAGAGAGAGAGAGAGAGGGAGAGAGAAAGAGAGAGAGGGAGAGAGTTTGCTTCTCTAGTCAAACCTCAGTAGTAAAGAAAGAAAACTAATGGGTGCTGAGGTTCACACTCATTATGGGCTTTAATTCCATCCTTCACACTTGAATTAAAAGCCAACAAATGGAATTAAAACCCAACAACACCAGGCTAAGAAAACACCACCACCACCAATAAAACAAAAACAAAAAACTGACAAAATACTGTGTTTCCTGCTCCCAACAAAGTCAACAATTTGGCTTTGTCCATTTCCCTGATACCTCAACCTCCCCCATTGCAGAGGTTGCTAATTAAGCAGTAGAAGGAGCAAAAGGTGGGAAAGGGGAGACAGAAGTGCGAAGGGTGCAGCAGAGATAGCCTGGCAGTGTTGGGGGCAGTGGAGGTGCAGACAGACAGAGCTCTCAATTCTTTCTCTCCTTCTGGCTTCCAAATAAAACAATAAACAGCTTATTTAAAAAAAAAAAAAGTAGGGATTCCTGGGGGGCCTTGCCAGGAATAAGAAAGTCAGCACTGGGGTTCCAGTGTCCCTCTTAGCAAAGGAGATTGCATCCGGAATGACCTTGAGTTTTTTCAACTTCCAAGTCCTCTGAACTATTTGAAGTTCTCTTGGATGTGTTGTAATCCGTGTAGGTAGAATTCCTCACGGAGAGGAATTCTAGTTTCCACCTTTCAGCTGGTCAAAACAGCGAAGAGGCCTTAGGACTAGGAGAAGCGAAACTGGGAGCAGGAAAACCATATTGCCTCCTTAGGGGAAAGGGTAGGTGGGACAGGAAATAGTAAAGGAGGGTTTTCAGTGCGCACGCGTGCGTACACACACGCGCGCGCGGCGTGGCCTGCATGAAGGCAGGAATGACTCGAACCCTGCACAGTCCAGGCTTTGAGTGACACAGCCAGAATTCGAGAAACGCACGACTCCGCGTTTCGGACACGGATTCTGCGCACTCTGCCAACGCGAACAGCACACCGGTTCCAAGTTTGGTGTCCAGAGACACGGACTCCTGCGGTTTCCGCCACCTCTCAGCTGCGCGGCCTCGGGCCCGCACGCCAGCCCGCCAGCCCTCAGTCTCCTCTTTTGGTTAGTACGTGCGTTATGCTAAGCTCCAGTACGGGTCTCTAACAACAAATGACCTTATCTGTGAAAGACACACTAGGAGTAGCAAGAGGAATTAAGCCACGTGCTTGTGGACGCGTGGAAGACTGTCGTCCCCGAGCCACGCGGCGGGCTGCTGGGGAACCCTCCCCACCCGTAGTAGGCGCAGGGATGCCCGTTGCTGTGCCTTCCGGCAGCCTTGTGCGCACGGGGCCGGGGCGGAGCCGTGCGGCGGGCGCGGGGAGGTCCCGTCCGGCTCCCGGCCCAGAGCCCGCGCCCGCACCCCGCGGCCGTGATGGATGGCCGCGGAGCCGGCGGCCTGTCAGGCCTTATTGATGAGGTGCGCGTTGACGGCCGCCGCGTAACCCGAGGCGGCAGGAGGCGAGCGCGGGCCGGCGGGCGGGCGCAGACACGGCGGCGCTCGGGGTCAGCCCCCGGCCGGCCGACCGACCGCCCCCGCCCGCCGGCGCGCCCCGCTCGGCTCCGCGGAGGGGAAGCGCCTCCCGGACCTGGCGCCCGGAGTGCCGGCCCCGCTTCCTTCCCGCCCCTCCACTGGTCCCGCACGCCCCGCGTAGGGGATCCGGGCGCCGCCGCCCTCCCGGCCTCCCTGGCGGGCCGAGCTTCCCTCTCCCGTCGCCCCCGCCCCCAGCACCCGTCCCGGCCTCCACTCTTACCCGGACCCGCCAAGTCGGAGGAGGCGTGGAGGCCTCGGCGGCGGCCGCTACGTGCGGCGCCAAGAGCCGAGTCCTGCCTCCGGGAAGGGGCCGAGCGCTGCGAGGCGGGGACTCGCTGTTCGAAAGCAGCACGGCCGAAAAGGAAAAGTAGGCTTCTCGGGGGATTACGAGAGCAGCCGGGTCCGGGACTGCCTCAAGCGCCTGTTAAGAGGTCGCTCGACTGGTAACACAGTGGTAATGAGATGGGTGGGGAAATAACAGGCACACACGTACGCGAGGACGGTGACGTCCCGCGCGGTGTTTTTCTTTTTTCTTTTTGCGCGTCTCTGAGTTTCTCAGTGGGCACGTGTTCCTTGCCAGCAGCGGACACCTTTAGATCACTGTCCTTAACAAGCTGTGGAGTTGAGTTCCTTCTCAACCACCTTCCTGATTCTTGTTGGCTTCCCAATGCCACCAGCCACCAGCCGCCGGGCTCTCCTCCGGGGCGGGCAGGCTGCACACCCGGGCGACCCCACTCGCTTGCCTGCCCCGCCCCCTGGGCTACCCTCTCGGTGAGAGACACTAACGGGCAGGCTCCTTGCAAAGCCCTTTAGGAAATAGCACAGAGAGTGTGTAGGGGCTGAAGATGTCCCACCTCCTTTGAACTTGTAGCTAGTTCGGGACAGGTAAGGGAATTCACGCTGCTGCACAGATGACCTTAGAACTATTCTCTGGGACAGAGAGGAGGGAGGAGTCCCAAGTTGCTATGACCTGAGAGCTCCCTGTAGATTGCTGTTTTAGATACTGACCATGGGGGGAGCTCCCTGGAGTCTAACCTTGCCACTGTGTGACTGCCACTATCTCAGGCAAATCACTTGATATCTCTCTCTCTCTCTCACTCTCTCTGCCGAAAGAAGACAATGTGCTAAATGGTTCCCTAGGTCCCTTGTCACAGCAGCATTCTGGGACTCTAACTACCCCCCCCCTCTGTGCCGCCAGCCCTAGAGGGGCTCTCCCCCCCCCCCCCACGCCCCGTCCTTAATCTGCACTCAGTACTTGCCTGGGTGAATGTGTACAGGGAAGAGCTCAAATGGGAGGTGAAGGGCTTTGATCAAATGAAAACTTCAACCCAGTTACTTGGCAAACATTTATTAACAGCAAAACCCTGGGCATTACTACATGCCAGGCCTGGTGCCAAGTATGTTGTGGGATGAAGAACCTCATTTATCTACACAGTCACTTTACACACACACCCCTCCCATTTCTTCAATGAAGAAACTAAGGCACAAAAGAGTCAGGAACTTGCTCAGTGAGAGAATTGGTGGAGCCAAGACTTAAACTCAAGCAGTTTGATTCCAGAACTTAAGAGCTGAATTTTTGAGGGATGTGAAAGGACCATGAAGGCATGCCTCTTACCTGTAGCTTCGTTCTTTTCAAAGTCCCATCACCATTCCAGTTTAATCCCTCCCCGCCTCTGATTCTGCATCTTCCAACAGACTGTATTTGGGTTTAGTCACTGCACCTGTCTGACGTGTTGCGTGTACCCTCCTCGCCTCAGATTTAGTCTCCTCGAGGCTGGGGATCCTTTGTTGGACATGTTTTAATTTCCTGTCATTTCTAGCAGGCAGATGTCTGAGAGAAGTTTACTGAGTGCAGTAAATGGATGTTTTCAACTTATTCCTGTACACTGTAAGTGCTTGTCCTGCATGACCTGCAAGGCAGTGTCAGGGGTGTAGGTGAAAACTCACGTGCATGTTCCTTTCCACCATGTACAAATCCGTGGAGCCATGTGATGCCTCCTCAGCACCTTGGCTTGAGGCGCCTGTTGGTGGGAGGTGACCATGGCCCCACGTACCTTTGGTCTACTTATCAGTCAAGGAACAGCCTCTCGGACACTGATGAGGAACCCTTTAGTTGCAAGAGAGCTGAGGGAATCTGGTCATTTTATACAGATTCTATACAGATTTTATACAGATTTATACAGATTTTATACAGATTTATACAGATTTCTCTACAGATTTTATACAGAGGGCAGTTAGGACACAGAGAGGGCTAGACTGACCCCAAGTCACACAGCTGTTTAGGGCATAGTCAGGACTAGGTACCCTGAGACCCTGGTTGTGCCCTGCTCTGTCATTTCAACATGCTGTTATCACATATCTCCCCTCCATAAATCTAAAATCTAAGGCCCAGCTTCCCCACTGTGATGCAATCACCCAGTGGAGAGGGTTAGTGACAAAGCAATGTGAGGCTCTGCAGAGAGCCTTGAAGTCTAGGGGCTTGGCTAGCCCTGCTGCCGTCTGCCCTCAGCCCTTCACAAGCAGGGAAAGACAGGGTACAGTTCCGGACACTGGAAACTGAAGTCATTCCCTGCCCTCTGTAGATTGGGGACAAACTGAGTCACAATGGGCTCTAGGTCCAGCTTACATTTCTAGATAGATGACCTGTGGACTCATAAGTGAGAAAATAAGGCAACAAAGTGTAGGGAGAACTTGACTAGGTGCTTGTCGTGGTTCTATACTATTTAAGAAGGTGAGCCAATGTCCTAACATTATCGGAGTCAGGCCCAGTTTATGCCTGCTGTCCTTGTGTAGTTACAACTAGTCTGTGTATTCACTGGTAACTGAATGCAAGTCCTTTGGGATTTATGAATAAACCTCACTTTCTCCATCCACGAAGAAAACAATTTGAGTACATATCTTCCAAATTCTCTTTTTGCAACTGTATGCGCGTGGGCCCAAAGACAAATGGTGGCTTGTCTGAAGGTGCAGGTCAGTCCCAGGAGAGGGAAGGGAAATGGAGGCTGCACACAAGGTGACTTGCAGCTAGCTTCTTGTCTGCCCTGCTGAGAGCAAAGTCGCTTATTGGATTTCTGGCTGCTCTGCGATTGACATTGAACTTTGGGCCTCAAGTCCACCATTGGCAAACTGGGATTGATAAAATATAAAATAAAAATAAAGCCGCCTTGAGGGTTTTCTTTCTTAGTAAAGTTCTCTGTTGGTTTTGTCCATTTGCAGCATGCTATAAATATCATAATCGCCATTACTCCCTTTGGGTTCCCCATACAGCTCTCCACCAATTTGCACTTAAGGATTTTTTGGAATGAGTTTCTTAATTGGGAACGTCAATTCACTGTCTCCCTTTCTGCCTATGAAAATCCCCAACCCCTTCTAAAAATAAAGAAATCTGTAACACCCCAGCCCCTTCCCGGCCCAGCCAGGGTCCTCCTTGCTGTGGCTGCCCAGAGAGGATCAGGATTTGTTTCTTCCCTCTTTGTTCTGGTTCCCAACACCAGCACACTTTCCCTGGCACCTACAGGCTCCAGACATTGTGAAAGTCCTCATCCTAAAAGGCTCATAAGGTTGAGATTCAGAGGGATGTGTGTGTGTGTGTAAGCTTAAAAGGTTCTAGATGGCTAGACTAGTGTTTAATAGAGCTAAGACAAGTAGTACTGAATAATACTAGTCCCTCACAGTGCTCAGCGTGCCATAGGTATCTAATATATACACAAAAGAATGAGGGATTTGAAGCCAAGTATGATTCTGCATGAGAAAGGTACCTGTTTGTGAAATGCAAATAATTCACCTAAATCATTCCCCTTTTTCAAATTTCAGGGGACCTTGGGTATAGACATATTATAAATGTATGGCTTTGTAAACCATTTTGTTTTCTCTGTTTTGATCTCAAGTGTGTGGGGGCTCTTGAACTGCTATTTGCTCCACTTTATAACTTGTACCTTGGAGAGGCTGGATGATAAATGAGAGATGAATAATTCCTTATTGCTACTTATCTGCCCAATCTATAAACTAGTGTCAGCATTTACTCAGTTGGGTTTAAAGCTGTGGCTGGTATACTTATTAACCTGCTTAAAATAAGCCATAAAAATGGGCTTGGTAGGCAGTTGTTTTAACTAATTTTTAAAAATGAGATTGGTCATTTTCAACTAATTTATGGGGTGACCTTTGGCTAATCACTTAACCTCCCTGGGCCACACCTGCGTAACAAAGGGTGGGGAGTAGGGCTTGATCAGCTCTGGCTGCAGTGCAGCTCTCTCATTCCTTAACACCACAATTTTCAGATGAGTAGATTAAGGAATCCTCGTCACACATATCAGTACAATTACGAATCAGTCTCCACATCGCCTGTGTCTTCAGCATGTTGGGGGTAGTACTTCATGATTAGAATTGGGCGTTTTGTTTCATTTTGTTCCTTATTGGTGGATCTTTGGCAGTGCATTTCTGTGTCTCAGTTTCTTCATCTATTAAATGGGAACAATACTGTAATAATATTCACACTGATTACCCACAGAGGGTGACTATGTGGATCAAATATGGTATATACGTGAAAACCTGTTGATGAACCATACATGTTACTCAGTTGTCCCCAATTTACAGATGAGGGGACCGAGGTACCACCTGGCTAAGTAGTTTGCAGCAGGGCTAAGGGAGGGATTGCATGACTTCCCCCATTCTGTTTTGATTACAAGTGGAAATTAGAAATCGCAACAAGACTGAGCCAATGAGATTTCTCTGAGATCTCTGAGTGTTTAACAGAAGCCTGTGTTTAGGGACACATTTTTGGGAATGGCCACTGGTACAGTGATGAGAAAGACAGACCTTGCCTTGAAACTCTTCTGCTAGTGGAACATGAAATCATTATTTTGGGAGGCACAGGACTTGGGAGACACAAGTGCTCCCAGCTCTGTTCGCCCATTGCTGGGAAATGCACCCCAGCTGCACCAATATATATTTGGTCTGTTTAAGGCTCTGGGTTGGATTTCCTTCATAGTGCCAAGAAATCCGTTGTTACTGAGGATTTAGTTCACAGAAAGTCTAGTACATGTGAGACTCCCAAAATAGCACCTACCCCCTTGCTTGTGCAGTGCGGAGGGCTGACAGATGTGTTATGCAGGTACCCATGATGCCCAACTGGGCCCTGCTAGTCTTGTAGCCAGAGAAAGACAGAGATGAGCTGGAATGGAGCTGGCTGCACTCTATAATCACCTAAAAATTGGTGTTTGGATAAATTCCATTCATATTCCTTTACCAACAACTATCTACCCATGTACCCGAGCAACCAACCAACCAAGGCTGACCTCCAAGTTAAAAAGTGTAGATCTTAGGGAAAGAGAGTACAGTGGTGTTATTAAGTCCGTAACCCTATTATAATCAGAATAAAATGTATTCACTGTTTACTTGCTAATCCACAAAAAATGAAGCTAGTCTTTGTCTATGTTAGCTTTGTCTTCTGTTCAATGAAGTGTGTTATATTAAGACAAAAACTAAAAGCAATTTCTTTTAAAAGGTTTTGTGCGTGTATGGTGGGCTTTTGGTTCTAAATGTTCCCACTCCCCATCCCACCCCCTACATACACCATCCTATACTGCTTGTAAAGTTGAAGAAAACAACCAGTTTCTAAACTCCTGCTTGTTTCTCACAAACTCAAGCCATCTCCTTTCCAAGTGGCATTAAGAAGCACTCATGATTCACTTGGTCCTCATTCCTGTTCTGAGCTCTCACCCCACTGGCCCCTGGTAGAGTCCTGACTTTCCTCTCCCATGGCGACTGGGCTGCCTGTGCTTATATTTGCAGCTGGCCCTGCACCTGGACTTTTCTTCCTCCACAGCCTGCTCTTGCCAGAGCAGAGAAAAAAGTTACAAGAACTTCCACTATTGTTTTCAATTTCAGTAACATTCAAGGTTGCAAGTGAAATTTTGAGACAATCTGGGTGGCTGAGGAATCATAAAGGCCAAAGAGAAAACTCTTTGTGGAAAAAATTGCTCCCAACCACTGTGGACCTATCTCGCCAGGAATGGCGAGTGCAGAATCAGTCTAAGGAGTTGGAGTGCACTGAGTTTTGGGGACAAGCCTTGGACAGCACAAGGACCATACTGATCTCAGGAAGCTTGGCTCACCCTGGATCCAGCCAGTCCTCACTCCTCTCAAAATATTTCCTTTTGCTAATTTTCAAATAAACATGGGCTCACTGTAGTTCATTTGGAAACACAGAAAAATCTAACAAGGAAAACAAAACATCTTTTTAAACATACTACACAATAAGAGCACTAGGCTTCTCACTTCTCTGTGTAAAACACAAGTTGTATATTGTTTAGGGTGTTTTGCAATCATCTGCTTCTCACTTCTCTGTAAAACACAAGTTGTATATTATTTAGGATGCTTTGCAATCAGCTCTTTATTATTTTTTTTACGTTATGAAACCTTCCTGTGTTACCAGCTATCTCAAGAAAGAGTAAACTCTAATTTAATTGATCAGAATGTCAGAATTTAGATTACTTTCCATTTTTAGTACAATAAATAAATAATTGAGGTCAGGTCGTAAATTTGGGTATCTTCTAAGTATCTGATTATTTCCTTAAGGTAACTTTCTGTTGCTAGAAAAAAGTGGATGAAATGATACGATTATTTCTAGGATTTTGGATATATGCTGCCAGTTGCCTTCCAGAAAGATTGTACTCCCTCCCGCAGTACTCAGTTTTGGGAAAGGCAATTAAAATATATTTCTAAAACTTCCCAGGTAAAGTTTTATCTCTTAATAGACATATTTCTAAAGAGTTTTGAAGTTATACTTAAGAAACTAAAACAACCCCCCTCAAAGCTAAACAAAAACAAGGGAATTTTCATATCATACTGTGGAGATTATTTTAAGAATTTGGCAAACCATCTCCTCTAAAGGTTATGAGGATTTTAAAGGACAAGAAATGGAAGCCCAGAAAAGTTAAGGAAGTTGCTCAAGATAACACAGCTAGTGAGTCATGGAGACAAATCACATTATTCCTGCACTGGATTTTAAACTGTCCTACTGCCCCAGGGACAACATGCACACAGTATCTCCCCAGTTTTAAAAGGTGTTACACTGGTTCCCCGGTAAGAAAGTTTCAGAGAAAGTTTGCCTTTGACAAAGCGGCCTCCTCAGCTATTGAGAAGCACATTTATTTATCTCCTAGACAGAAGGAAAGCAGGCAGCTTGCTCGGTCACCCTGGGGATTGGTAGCCATGCAGGACTAATGCCTGGGGTGTGGTCTCTGCCCCAACAACAGGTATACCCATGAACACCCCAGGAAGGTCATCTTGGCTGAGGCCTAGGCCTTCATGTTCCAAGCAGCTTAGTGTCCAGCAACCTAGGCTTTCTAGTCACAAGGGAAGGGATAGGTGACACAACTGCATTAGAGGCCAGTCAACAGGGTTGAGAAAAGGATGGTAGAAGCCTTGCTCTTAGAACACAAGCCAAACCAAAACGCTGGGGGCGCCCAGAAACCTAAAGAGACAGCCCTCTGAGCCCGGCATGGGAGGACTCTTTTTCTCCCAGGGAGAGACAGTCCCCTTCATTGGGTACCCTTAGATGGAAAGCCTTCACCAAAGTTGGTGGTTCCCAGAACTGAGAGAGGAGGGGAGGACTGGCGCTGGCCCTCTGGGGAGGGGATTTCTGCATTGAATAGAAGGCTGGATTAGATAACCTTGCGGCCAGCCCTTCCCATTGCCCATGTCTCTGATTTGTATGTCTAGAGGGAAAGCAACAAGCCTTCCTGGGACTTGCAATAGTTGATTTAGGGTCCCACCCCAGTCGCTAGCATAGTCTTCATCTTGGGCAAATAATTTAACCTGTCAGCACAAGGCACAATGTCTGGCATGGAGCAAAACCCTGTCAATGTTTGCTGAGTGAATGAATGAAAGAATGGGTGGATGGATTTAAGTCTCCCCAGTCTCCTGGAATTGGGCTGGAATTGGATCTCACATTGTCCTATGATTGCTGAGTTTAAATGAGGCCCTGTAAAGCATGTTGAACTTTAAAATGATCCCTCCAGCCCAAAGGGATTCTAGTTTTTCTTTACACTGACTATGGGTAGAATTATAGCTTACTAGCATGAACGAGAATAATAGGCAATGATGAGTTTTTGAATGTACACATGACTCTGCTTCATTAACAACACTCCCCTCTTCCTCCCCCACCCCCCATCACTCTAATGCAAAGTGCAATGTGGCAACCCATCAACTCCCAGGGCTGGGTGGGGCACACCAGCCCCTATGGCTCCCTCCTCCCCACCCCGGGTAAATGGATTGGTCATACTGCTGTCCAGATTAGATAGCAAGCCCCTCCGTTATCGCGGCTGGAGTAAACCCCAGTGGTCACCAAGCTGAGAACTTCCCAGGGCAGCCCATGGACGCTGGGGAATCCGGAGGGCGAGTGTACCAAAACCCCAGGAGCACCCGGGCTCTTCCCAGTACTCTCCCCGAGTCCTGAGTGTTCCCCTCCCCCGGCTTCCACGGCACAGCTCTGAGACAGTAACTCTTAGATTCTGCATGCTAGCCTCCTATAAGCCAGGAACGCAGTGAGGCACACTTAATAATGAGGTGGGGGAATGGAGTGTTTTTACACAAGTGGGGACTATTGGATCCCACGAGTAGGACAGTCATTTCCCTCATTTTCGTTGCTCCTGACTTTCTGACTTCCCCTCCAAATGTTCCACAGTCAAGTTTGTATCTGTTAATGATCTTGACTAAAAAATTTCGTTAGAGGTTTTTTTGATTAACTTTTTTAAAAAGTCTCTTGCAAAATGAAATTTATTATTTTCTCCACATAGACTGATTTTTTTTCTGTCTCTGGTCATTCTCTAAAAGCAAAAAAAAATCTACTAATGACTTGCACTATTGTATATAAAATTTTCATATGAGCTCTACCAACAAATCCTGCAGAGAACAAGTAATAAGCACTCAAAAGCATTATTTATCTACAAGGTATGAAGGACTAATCGTTCTATCATTACTGCGATAGAACGACTCTGATCTAACAGAAAGCAAATAGAATCTTAGCTAGTGAACAAGGAAAAGTTATCTGTTTAATACCATATCAATTTCCTGTTAAATCTTTGGAGTTAGTGGAAAGCATATACTGTGGCAGGATAAATTATCTGCCTCAATTTTAGAACTTTCTATAATATTAAAAAATTCTGCATCACGTTTTTGAGTGAATCAAGGCTGATCTCTATTTTCCTTAAAGGCAAACAGCTACTGTGAAGTTTAATGTGTAGAAATTGAACTAATTTATCAACAAGGAGGTTTCCAATTAATTGTACAAGACGACTTTATCCAGTTACCACAGTGTTTAGGTCATATTCCTGAGAGAACAAAAACGAATTTATCATCAGGTGCAAGAAGTTCAGGTTGGGATGGAACAAGAAGAGGCAGAGGCAGAGGGAACAGTACAGGTGTGTGTCTGAGAGCATCCTGCAGCCAGCCAGCACGGGTCAGCAGCTATCATAAATGGAACAAAACAGAAAGGCATACTCGTGGCCAAAACTAAGTTTTATGGGGAAAGACCAAAGCAAGCAGGAGAGGATTTTGCCTAAGTAAGAGAAGGAAAAGAAACAAAAGACACACAGAGAGAGAAAGAGAGAGAGAAGAATGGAAACCAAAGGCAGCTCAAATCAATGCTCAGCAAATTCAGAAAATCCCTGCGAAGGGGAAGACGGGTGGAAATGGGAGAAACAGCTAAGAAACTGGGGAAGAAACTCAGTTTCTGCCCCACATTCAGCGACTAGCGGAACGGGAAGGGTAGGCCAGGAGTGTTTGTGAGAGCAGGGAGGATGCGCGCCAGAGATTCGTCCCAGGCGGGACGCAAGTGGAGAAAGGACTAAGAGAAGGCAGGGCTGCTCCTAGAGGACCGCGAGTCTCCGAGTGATGCCACTCTTTTCCCCGCAAGACCCCACGTGTCCCAGGGCGAGACAGTGCCCGCAGTAGGGGTCTTCCTCCCACCGAGCTCAAGGAGGACGCCTGGGCCGGTACGACGCGGCCCCTGGCCCCGCGAAACTAGGGTGCCAACCCTGCTGGCCAATGTCTCTTCAAAAGGTGTTGTGGCCGTGACACTCGACTGCGCAGGGTTTCTCTGTAGGGGGATATTTGAGTCCGGGGGTGTAACCACCATTTTCCATGAACACCCCGGCCCATTCAAGGGGCTCGGTGCCTCGCTGCCCACGTTATCGGGGCGAGCGGGTCGAGGACCCAGGGCGCTTGGCACGTGGAGAGGCACGCAGACAGCCAGAGGCAGGACTGTCCCGTGTAAGGGCCGAGCCAGGACTTGTCCGACCTACACCGGGTCCAGGACGGACGTCCTGTGTGCAGGACCGCGGCACACATTCTGCGGCCTGCCTACCAGCCTGCGCTCCCGGAGCGCTGCTCCACGGACAACCGCGACCTTGCAGTACGCGGGCACGACACCGGTCCGAGGCGACTCACCCGGTGCCAGATTGGTTGACATTTGCATTCAAAGCAATCCAGCTTCGGCTAGGCCAAGAACAGGTGGGGGGCGTGAGGGGGAGAACCTTCTCATCAGAGTGGGTCCAGCGGGGGTGGGGATAAAGCGCTAAAGGCTCGGAAGGGCTGCAGCCCACCTGCCCACTCGGGATTTGACGTCGCTGTCGGCTGCGCTTCTCCCCTTTCACCCTCGCTGGCGTCTCCCAGCTGGGAAGACCCGCTCCTATGGGGGTCGTCCCCCAAAATACTCAAGACCCCGAGAGCTAAAAAAGCTGGCGCACCGTCTGGCGCCACGGAGAAAGGATGGACAGACAGCGAGGAGTTAATTCACATTAGCGCCCTGCCCCGCCCCATCTTTCTCTCCTTTGGGCCCTGTTTACTGCCTCTTCGAAAGGAAGAGGGTCGCTGGGGGGGGGGGGGGTGCTTCTTAAATGTTTCAATCACTGGGGGTCCTCACATCCAAATCCACTCCACTCTCGCCCTTCTAAAAATGTCCGTTGCCGTTCCCTTTCTACAATCCCAGGAGAGCTTGGATAGCTCCTCTGAGGGGTGCTGGGGCCTGGAGAGCTGAGGGCACCGTGCACCCTCTGCCCCTCACCCCCACGTGGGCCGGGGACCCCGCACCCCTTCCGGAGTCGCGCAGGTTCCTTTTCTTTTTGCCGAGGGCCTCTCCCGCGGCTCCCTCCCTGCCCGCCCCCCGCCGGCCGCCCCACGCCCCGGAGCCTGACGCCGCCGGGTTTATTGACCTTAGATGGGCTTGGGGCCTTTATCAGGCAGAGTAGGGGCGTCCCGCGGCGCAGCGCCGCTCCCCAGCGGCTTGGCCGGAGCCCCTTGGAGGCTTTTCTGGAAATCTCCCAGTCCTTTTCTAACCCCGCGACTCTAGGCCGAGAATCTACAAGCTGGGAAAACGCCTGGATTCGCACGTCGGTGGAGAGCCGAGGCTGGGTGTTCGGGACCTTGGCGCTTTTCCTCTTGTCGTGCTTTTGTCTAGATAATTCGGGGGAAAGTAGCCCCCTCCCAATAATTCGTATAATTGCCTGAAGCGCCCCTTGGTGCGGTGTTTAGACACTTGAAGATGGATGGCTCGGGCTCTGCTTCTTGGCGCTGCCTCCTCCCTACTCCCCCGCCCCACCGTTTTTTGCTCTGAGACACCCTTGGACTTAACACGGGAGAATTGTAATTTTCCGACCTGTAAATCACTTTGCAAATGTAACAAGGCATGAGAGCCGTTTGAAATGGATATTTTATTGGGCTTTGGAAACAGGACCGGGACCAAGAGCCGTTTAGGACCATTTCATCAATCCGAATCGCACAAAACTCTATCCCCCCACCCCATTAAAAACTCATGAATGCAGCATCTCTAATTTTAGGGACAGATTACTAGGAGGAAAGTCATGGCGACGAATGCTGGTAATAACGTTCACAGAGTGAGACGTCTGATATCGAAACCTCTTTGGTTACGGACAAGGAAACTAGCTTAATTTTGTGATGGGCAATCACAGGATTTTACCAGTCAGATTTTTCCCTGCATTCAGATCGGCGTTTGCTTGATTTTCACAGTTAGTAGCATTTCCAATTTCCCCTTCAGAGAATGCAAGGAGGAGCAAGGCTATCTACATTGCGGAGGGGAAAAAAATGAGCAAAACTAAGGAAGCCAGGAAGTCAGGCAGGGGAAACAGAAGTAAGTGGAGGAGTGGATTTTCCAAGACCTTTGGAAAGGCCATGATACCCAGCGGGAAGCTAAGGTTTATACTGAGTGTTCCAAGACCATCAGCCTGCACATCTAATCCTGCCCAATTCCAGAACAGCACTAGCTTTAGCCCATTCTCAGGCCATTATCTGTTTTCAACCTTGGAGCAAGTGGAGCTTGCAGGAGGAGTAGTGCTTCTGTTGGGAATCTAACTCCCCAGTGGGTCCCCAGCCTCCCTGCCTCTCTCTCTTCCGTGCTTCCCTTGCTTTCTCAGCTACAAAAAGGAGCCACAGCTCCTCAGCCCAGACCCCAGACACTGGCACCACAGAGGGACATTTGACCTGCCTGCAAAAGCAAAGGCTTTCGGTTGTGTGCAACCAGGCACCTGCAGGTGTGCAACAAGCTCTCTGGGAGGAAAAAGGCATCATGGGGCAACCCCTCTCCCCACTCCCGTCTCCCCCTTCCTCCCTCCTGAATCAACAAAATTTCACCTTACACAAAAACTGACTGTCTGTGACTGGGCAAAAAAAGTCTCGGAATCAGAAAGCTAAGAGGCCAAGTGATGAAGCTGATCAGAAACCCCATGGAGGTTTTCAGATTTCCCGAAGCGGGAAGCATACAATGCCCCCAGGGTGGAGGGGGTGGCGGGGGATCCAGAAGCCTTCACCAGAGCTTTGCTGGGGTTGTTCCTTCAGGGGGCCAGGGAGAAAGCTGTGTGCCTGGAGGTGTACAGAAGGGAAGAATGCCCAGGGGCTGGAACACCTGCTGCAAGCCCCTGGGCTTCTGAGATGCTACTTGTTTCAGTTTTGCTCTGAGAGACCATTCCCTTCCATTTCCGACTGTTGGTGTGGGAAGCTGAGGCCGGAAATGGAGAAATTCAGAAGTCTTGGGTTTGAAAGAAAAGCAGAGAACGGAGCAGAGACCGAAAGAAGGGCAGAAAGCTGGGCCCTAGGCTGAGACCTGCAGTTTCATCTGAACTGCCCCCAGCAGCCAGCACCTCACCGTCAGTGATACCCAGGGCTGGCCTTCGCCTCTGCCCTTCGCTTCTGCCAAACAGCATCAGGTGGTCAGCAAGGTCAGGAAGGAAAGCCTTCCCTTTCTCCCAGCCCCGTTGCTGCTCCTGGACTGCTCCCCACCCCAGAAGGGGCCCCCAGAAGGCCAGGAGGGGACTCACCAGCCGTGGGAGTGGTGTCCCTGTGGCTCCTCGAGGCCTGGCAGACAGGAGGCTGACTCTCAGGGCCCGCCTCCACCCGACCCAGAGATTCCAGGCTGTTCTCACCCGGGTGGGAGGGAGACGCTGTGAGCCACGTCTCCCAGCTCCCTGGAGCTCCCAGCTTTCCTCTCGAATTAGATAACAGGAAGAGAAGATAAGAGAAGTGGTTCATTAATTCAGCAAGCTTTTTTTTTTTTTTGGTTGTGTGTAGTAGAACGAAAGCCTGCTAGGAACTGAAGCCCTGGCCGGGCTTTATTAATTTTTTAAAGTCAGTGTTCAGGAGGTCCCAGAGATGCTTCTGGAAGGTCGCTTGGAAGGACATAGAAAACAAGCCCGAGAAATGATGCTTGGTGGGGGTGAGAGGCTCTGGTCCTAGTGAGCCCTCATCTCATTCTCAGACATGACTCCTCTCTTTTCACTGCAATCACCCTCTGAGAGTCTGAGGTGAAAATAGTAACAACCATGCTACTCCTTGCTGGGATGCAACAACAACAACAAAAATTGCAGTGTTGTTTTTGTAGCAAATTTTAAAAATGATTTTATTTATTTTTATTGCAAGGGCAGATTTACAAAGAGGAGAGACAGAAAGATTCTCCATCCACTGTTTAATTTCCTAAGTGGCCACAACAGCTGGAACTGAGCTTATCTGAAGCCAGAAACCAGGAAATTCTTCCAGATCTCCCATGTGGGTGCAGGAGCCCAGCCCAGGGTTTTGGGCCATCCTCCACTGCTTTCCCAGGCCACAAGCAGGGAGCTGGATAGGAAGTGAAGCAGCCTGGACACAAACTGGTGTCCATATTAGCTAACAGGTGGAGGATTAGTCTGATACACTACCATGTTGGGCCCCAATAACAGGTTTTTGAAGAGCTGCTTATATAGAATTTCCAGGCTCCTTACAAGGGCAGGTGGGAAGATTATGTCTTTACCCTGAAGGAGGTAGATGCTCAAAGAGGTTAGAAACATGCATGTGATCAAGTTACACAGCAAGGAAGAGATAGAGCCTGTGCTGGCTTCCAGGCCAGTGTTCCAGTGATTTTTTTTAATGACTTTTTTTTTTTTTAAAGTCAATTAAAAAAGAGAGGGAAAGAGAGAGGGAGGGACAGATCTTCTGTCCACTGGCTCATTCCCTGGAAAGTCTCAACAACCAGGCCTGAACCATGCCAAAGCCAGGAGGAGCCAATAGCTTCACTGGGCTGTCCCACTTGGATGTCAGGGATTCAAGTACCTGGGTTGTCCTCTGCAAATTTTCCCAGGCCATTAACATGGAACTGGATTGAAAGTGGAGCAGTCAGGACTTGAACCAGAGCCTATTTAGTATACCAGAGTTGCAGGTGGTCGTTTTACCCACTACCTCAAAACGCCAGCCCCAGATCAACTGATTTTTTTTTTTCAATGTATTTTTATCTTGAATTTCGAATTATATGGTACAATTTCATTTAGGCTGGGACTCCCCCCAAAACTCTCACCCCCGACAGATTTTCCCCATTTTACTATAATAGTGTAGTCCTTCATAAAGAATCATAATTCTATTAGTCTCTTATTTCAGTGTACCCTGACATTGTTGGTACAGACAATGTCAGACAGTCCAGCAGCCCATTGTCTACACATGTCCAACAGTTTCATTGGGAATTTATATTTCGTCTGAAAGCCGGGATGCATGTTCCATTATTCCCCACCCCCCCATCTGTGCATGATAGACTCCAGTACTCCATCTCAACTGGTTATTAATCCAGCAATAAAAAAAGCACTAAGTTCTTAGAAGGGGAGAAACCTTGGGGTTCTAATCTCCTACCCAAAGCAGGCATCTCCTGCATTCTATTTGAATACTCTTGGTGATGGTGACCTCACTCCCCACGTGCCAGGGATGTGCAGCTCTGCCAGCCACTCTACCTTGCTGTCCCCCAAGTGACTGAGCGTTGCAGGGTCAGGCACACAGAAAGGCACGGGAGCAGTGGTGGTGATGCAGTTTGGGAAGCCAGGTGAAAGAGACCCACTCCGGAATCCTCTCCACTCTTGTTTTATTTATGGTAGGCATCCTCTGCAGCGTCATAATGTCCCAATGGCAGTTCTTGCTAATCGGCACAATGCACGACACTTCTGTATTTTAAAATATCTCCCTGCTCAAAGTTTCCTGGGGTGTTTACAACAACTTCTGCAAGATAGGCAGAGACTAGACAAGTGAATTTATTCATTTCCATCCATGGAGTAGGAATCTGCAATAGAGCAGGTAAGTGAGCTGCCAGATTTCAGAGAACAAATGTGTGGTGGGGAAAGAGGTAGAGGGGAGACAGCCTGGAAGAAAGGGGGAAGACATAACTGAGCTATGAAGGAGTTTTCCCTTCTAAGAGTTTGTAGTGACGAACATTTTTGTAAGTGATGTATAAGGTGTCCATTACCGTTATCTCATTTTACACTCTTTCTCTGCCAAATGACTTGTAGGCACTATGCCATGGGAAGATTTTAGGGCAAAACTGCTTGTCCTGTCAGGTCATTAAAATTCCTGCAGAGTGAGCTGACCAGCTTGAGACACAGACACCAAGCCGGGCCAGGCCTTGGTCCTGCAGGAGCCCTGCTGTCTCCACCAGAGCTTTGTTCATTCATAGGCTTCTCCCAGACTGATTCTTGTTGTTGTTGTGATTGTAAATGCATATGACTCAGTGATTTGATTGTTTCCAGTGCATAGCCTGGTGGCATGGAGTAGACTCATGCTCCTGGCCCACTACTATTCCACTCATCTCCAGAACTCTGATTTTCTGTGACTGAAGCTCTGTACCTGTTAGACACTAACTTCCCACTATCCCTTCCCCCACTATCAGTACTCACCACTCTGTTTTCTGTCCCTGAAATGGACCCCTCCAGGGGTCTTCCTCTGAGGGAAATCCTACAGTGTTTGCCTCTTGTGAGTGGCTTATTCACTGTGCATAATATCCTCAATGCTTGTCCATGTTGCGTATATGCTAGAATTTTCTCTTTTAAGGCTAAATAAGTCATTAGTTATATAGACCGCTTTGTGCTTTGTCCATTCAGCTCTTGAGGACATTTTTTTTAAAGATTTATTTTTATTATTATTATTTTTTTTTATTGGAAAGGCGGATATACAGAGAGAGAGACAGAGAGGAAGATCTTCCCTCTGATGATTCACTCCCCAAGTGAGCGCAACGAGCCGATGCTGATCTGAAGCCAGGAGCCTCTTCGGGTCTCCCACGTGGGTGCAGGGTCCCAAAGCTTTGGGCCTCGACTGCTTTCCCGGGCCACAGGCAGGGAGCTGGAAAGGAAGCAGGGCTGCCGGGATAGAACCGGCACCCATATGGGATCCCGGGCGTGCAAGGTGAGGACCTTAACCACTTGCGCCACCGCTCCGGGCCCTCTTGAGGACATTTTTAAAAAAACTTTTTGGCTATTGAAAATGATTCTGCTATGAACATTGGTGTACAAACATATGCGGTAGCTTCTTTCAATTGGTTTTAAGGGGTTAGATGTCGGGAAGTGAAATTGTTGGATCACATGGGTTGTCTTACATTTACTTTTTTGAGTAACTTTCAGAGTGTTTTCTACACTTTATGGATCACAAGTCTCCATCCTCCTGTCTAAATAGCAAATAACAGAGCAACAACACTTATCCACTTATTATTATTTAAGATTTGTTTATTTGAAAGAGAGTTGAAGAGAGAGGAGAGACTTTCCATGTGCTGATTTACTCCCCAAATAGTTCCAATGGCCAAAGCTGCGACAGACTAAAGCCAGGATCCTGGAGCTTCATCTGGGTCTCACATGTGGGCACAGGAGTCCAAGCACTTGGGCCATCTTCTACTGCTTCCTGTGGCACTTTAGCAAGGGACTGGATCAGAAGTGGAGCAGGGCTGACTAAAACCCAGTGCCAACACTGCAGCTGGTAGCTTTACCTGATAAACCGCAACACTGGCCCAATTGATCCATTTGTGACTGGACAGATTGGGGCTGATGTTGTAGCACAGCTAGTTAAGCCACCACCTATGACTTTGGCATTCTGCATTAGAACACTGGTTCAAATCCTAACTGCTCAGCTCCTGATTCAACTCCCTACATGTGTGCTTGGGTAGGTAGCAGAAGATGGACCAAGTACTTGAGTCTTTGCCCCCTAAGTGGGACAACTAGATGGGTTTCCTGGCTCCTGGCTTTGCTTTGGCCAAAATTCTGCCTTTGTGTTCAGCTGGGGTATGAATTAGAAAATGAGATTTTTATCTTTTAAATATCTTTCCCTCTTTGTTATTTTGAGCATCAAATAAATAAGCCTTAAAACTAAAATTTGTCTGCTCAATATGTGTATAAACAGAATAGTTTCACAGGAAGGAAAAGGTAAAACATTGAGTTTACTTGAAGATAAAATTGGAGTAGAAAGCTCTCTCCTGTATTTAAAGATTGGGGAGGGGTTGACATTGTGGTACAGCAAGTTAAACTTCTGCTTCTAGTACTGGTATTTCAAAAGGGTACCAGTTCTAGTCCCAGCTGCTTGACTTCCAATCCAGCTCCTTGCTAATGTGCCTAAGAAAGTAGTGGCAATGAAGGATCATCCAAGTCCCAGGGCTCCTGCCCTCACATGGGAGACCTGGAAGAAGCTTCCTGTTTCTGACCCAGCCTCAGTTAATGTGGCCATTTGGGAGGTGAAACAGTGAGTGAAAAAGATAACTCTCTCTCTTTCTTCCTCACTTTCAAATAAATAAACAAATCTTGCAAAAACAGTGGGGAGGAAGACTTGCAGTATCAAGGTGCTGTAATAAGAGATCTGTGTTTACTCACTCCCCAGGCATCTTTTTGTCTCGGTCATCTGTGTAACAACAGGAATCTAGTGGCCTCACTGTGTCAAGGCCACCAGTGTACAGAGAAAAACAAGTCATGGAGAACACAGGTTGTATTTCATACAGAGTAAAAGTGATCATGGAAATGTTCATTCAACTTCTTGTATTTTCATTTCGTCCTACAATTCTGAATTTTTTTGGTGAGGTGGAAGGAATCTTATTTTGGAGGAATGCAAGTCTCTACCCATCCCCACCCTCTCGCCGAGACCTGGCTCAAGGCTCTATTGAGTGTGTCTTTCTGAAGACAAAACTGGAGTCCTACTGTCCAGGGTTGTGGAGTGGGGGAAGATGGGACATGAGATAGGCCCAGGGCACCCAGGAGTCCTTGAAAGTGCCAGCTATTCTTGTGTGTCCCTCATACTCCTGTGCTTGTCCCACAGGATCGGAGGGCCAGCATGGCAATGACAGTGAAGCTGCTGATGCAACCACCAGTCAGAGCTCTGGACTCAAAAGCCACACCAGTGAGCATCCTAGAGAGGCTTCTGAACACTGGTCCATGGTCCTGTCTGTTCTTCATTACCCCTTGCCACCCCAACATGCAGGCACATGGAGGCACACACTTTGATCCAGTGTTCCTTATGGAAGTGTCCCATCTGCATTGCTCAAATTAAAAGTACTATAGAAGGTAGAAAACATCCATTTCTTTATCATCTGCCCTCTTCCTTTTACCAGACAGCTCTTGAATTCTTCTAGCCCCTCTGATGGCTGTCATTTTTGGAGGTAACTTGTCATTGAGCAGGTGATTAAGAGACTGTCTCTGGAAATGATATTTCTTCCTCCGATGTGAGCCCATTAATGAATAGCTTTAAGTCTCAGTTTTTTAAATCTGCTAAATACTTGTAATAATATTTCCTGTCTCTTAGAATTCCCAGCAAGGTTAAAGGGGACAACTGAGGGAATGCCTGATGCTGCCAAGTTAACTCTTACCACCACTACTGTTATTATTAGTAGCTGTGGACAGGAAGTTAGGTCTACCTTCAGCCCAGAGACCCCGTTCTGGACCCTGTTCTGGCCTCCTACGCCAGCCTGCATCCAGGGCAATAAACCCGCAAATAGCTGCCTGGTGGGGGGTGGTGGCTATGACCACTACAGGTCCAGGCCACTTCCCTGGACTGAATGTCCCCTTGGAATGAGGATGCTGAAAGTGAAAGTGAATAACTCCCACTGGGGTGACCCTTTCTTGGAACCTGATTCTCCAAAAAAGCTGAATGACTCTAGAATTACCCCCCCCCCCCCAAGTCTCTGGGCAGAGGGGAAAGCATCAGAAAGACTTGTTTTATATATTTACAAGGCACAACTAGAGAATGTGTGTGTGTGTGTGTGAGAGAGAGAGAGAGAGAGAGAGACAGAGACAGAGAAAGAGAATGTAGTAGATTGAGATAGGTCTTCCATCTGTTGGTCAACTCCCCAAATGCTTGTACCAGCCACACGTGGGTCAGGCCAAGGCCAAGAATCAAGAACTCCATCTGGCTCTTCTAGTAGGTTGCCTGAGCCCATGCACTTGAGCTATCACCTATCTCCTGCCAGCACATTAGCAGGAAACTGGATCAGAAGCAGAGCAGTGAACTTCAGTGGGCCATCTTATAGGGGATGTGAGTATCCCAAGCAGCAACCAGCTGTGCCATGGTGCTCTCTCTTGATCATGCTCTTTGCTAAGTGGCCTTAAGTTTACAACTTATAAAACAAATCTGTTATCCTACTTGATCCTCCCATCAGTTTTGTGTGTTTGAGGCTACAAATAGTTTTCATACTATCCCTCCTCTGAGCTGGCTTCTAGAAGTCTCCTACATCAGGATCTGCTGATCCCAGTCCCTTGGGATATCAGTTCAACAATTCATTAACTGCTCTTGACTGACATCCTACTCAGATCAGTCTTAAGGTCCAGTCTATGCATAAGTGCAATCTCCTATCTCCTCTTACAACGTGAGTTCCACAAAAAGAGCAAATCTGGCATTTCTTTCTTAAGGGTTGAGGGTATCTGTTTGGAGGACTAGTGCCAGCACGTCACCGCTTTCCTCTGTCTTTTCTCCCTTCTTTCCTTTTTTCTTTCTTTCTCTGTTCTTTCTTTCAGATTTATTTTATTTTTATTTATATATGTGCTTCTGAAGTGAGCACTTAGTTTTGTTTGAAAAGCAGAGAGAAGAGAAAGAGAGAGAGAGAGAGAAAAGAGAGAGAGAGGTCTTCTATGTAGGTTCATGCCTTATTGGCCACAATGGCTGATGCTGAGCCAATCTGAAGCTAGGAGCCAGGAACTTGTTCCAGGTCTGCAATATGGGTGCAGATCCACAAGCAGTTGAGCAATTGGGCCATCCTGTATTGCTTTTCCAGGCACTAAGCAGAGAGCTGAATGGGAAGTGAAGCAGCTGGGACAAGAACCAACACCCATATGGGATGCTAGCGTTGCAGGTGGAGGTTTAATCTATGATGCTATGGTGCTGGCCACTCTTTCCCTCTTTCTTTAAGTGGCTAATTTGAGGGGTTTTGAGGGATACTTTCAACTGAAAGAGTAGTACTGTCGCAGGGCCACCCACACAGAATAATCCATAATTTTGTTGATGGATCAGCTCATACAAACAAGGAAATGGGAACAGACGATGCGCTATATCAGTGACTCTACCAGCATGCATAGTCCTTATCACCAGAGCTATATTTTCCTCATTTTCAAAATTGTTGTGGTTATTTCAATTCTTTAGCCTTTGTACACAAACTTCGGAAAAATTTTTCCTATTGGGGCATGCATAATGCCACAGTGACTCAAGTTACTTGCTTCGGACACCTGCATCCCATATTGGAATATTTAGGACGAAGTCCATTTCTAATGCAGTTTTCTGCTAATGCTCCTGAAAAGCAGCAGCAGATGAAGAGTCTCAGGTCCCTGTCATGTAAGGGGAGACCTGGATAGAGTTCCTGGCTCCAGAACTCACCAAGGCTGTGTCCCAGAAGATGGAAGATCTTTCTGTTTTTCTTTCTCTGACACTCTGCCTTTCAAATAAATAAATAAGTAAATAAATAAATATTTTAAAAATTTGTTTTGGGCTCCACACAATGGCTCAATGGCTAAATCTCATCCTGCAAGCACCGGGATCCTATACAGGCACTGGCTCATGTCTTGGCTGCTCCACTTCACATCTAGCTCCCTGCTTGTGGCCTGGGGTAGCAGATGAGGATAGTCCAAAGCCTTGGGGCCCTGCACCTGCATAGGAGACTCGGAGGAGGCTTCAGATCAGCTCAGTTCTGGCATTGCAGCCATTCGGGGTGTGAACCAGTGGATGGAGGATCTTTTTCTCTGTCTCTCTTTCTTTCCATAAATCTGATTTGCCTTTCCAATAAAAAGTAATAAAGCTTAAGAAAAAGAAAATCTTGTCTGTGTCTATAAAAAATCCTGTTGGGAATTTTTCAGGGCACTACATTTGTGTATGAATTTTGGTTACTTCCAAAATGAATTTTGGCGTCTTTACTGTGTTGAGTATTTCAAATTATGCAGCAGTACGCCAAAGGGAAGTAGACACTACTATCACCTGTATGATACATTCCAGGGATGCAGAACTGGTTTAATAATTGGAAGTCAATCAATGTAATATCCCACATTAATAGTATAAAGAAAATAAATCCTATGCTCACTTCAGTTGGCAAAGGAAGCTTTTAACAAACATTGATATCCTTTCATGGTAAAAGCATTCTGAAAATTAGGAATGGAGGAAAGTGTCTCTACTTGATAAAGAGAGACCTGTGTCTGTAGGACACTCAATGGTGAAGGCTAGATTCTTTCCTTGGAAATTGGAACTAAGACTGAGATTTCCTGGGGTGGGTTTTGTGGTGTAGGGAGACTGGACTGCAATGCCCCTTTTTAGTGTTTTTATCTTGTTTGGCATTGGTGGAAAACTGGCTTCTTAAAATGCAATGGGAAAGGTTACCCCTGTTTTCATTTTCTGAAACAGACTGTGATATTTCTTCAGAAATCTGGTTGAACTCTTCATTGAAATCATGTGGGTCTGGATATTTCTTTTTTTAGATGTTTTGATTACTAGGTCACCTTTCTTAGGAGTTATTGAGTCATCTAACTGGTCTTTTTCATATTATTTAAGTTGTAGTAATTTGTCCCCACCCTCTTTTTTTTTTTTTTTTTTAAGGAATTGGTCTATTTTGTATCAACTGACGAATGTATGCATGTAGAGGTTGTCTCCCAGTGTAGTGTAAGCATCATTTTATTATCCTTTGATGTCTGCAGTTTTCCGAAGTAACATCTCATTTCATTCTTAAGTTGAATAATTTATGTCTCTGAAATTTTACTTTTATTGCTCTGTTCTAAGAGTCAGATTTATGCTGCATTGATTTTTCTCTTATTTTCTGTTTTCAATTTCACTGATGTCTGCTCTTGTCATTATTCCTTCTATCTACTTTGAATTTATTTTGTTCTTATTTTTCTTGTTCCTTATGGTGGAAACTTAGATAATTCATTGGAGACTTTTCCTCTTTTCCGATAGAAATGTTTAGTGTGATAAAATTTCTATTCAGCACTGCTTTGCTATGTCCTTCAAATTTTGTTACAATGTATTTTCAATTTTATTTGGTTTAATTTATCATCTTTATTTTTCTTGAGAGTTCCTCTTTGAACCACAAATCATTTACACACATATCAGTTTCCAAGTCTGTTAAGATTTCCTAGTCATCTTTCTGCTATTGATTTCTTGTTTGATTTTGTTATGGTCAGAGAACAAATGTGGAGTGATGTCAACTCTGCTGAATACATTGAGATTTGTCTTATGGCCCTGAGTATGCTGTATCTTGATTCCATGACGTTTGAAAAGAAAGTGTATTCTGCTTTGTTGGGTGGAGTGCTGTATAAATGTTGATTATATCGTGTTGCTTGATGTTGTTCTTGAGTGCTTTTATTTGCCTGCTGATTTTCTGTTCAGTTGTTCTTTCAGCTCCTGATAAAGGGGCATTGAAATCTCTGACTATATTTATGTCTATTTATGCCCCTTTTTAGTTCTGTTGATTTTTGTTTCACCTATTTTGGAGTCGTGTTGTTTGATGGAGCACTCACTTCCTTGGTGTATTGTGAACCTCTTGATCCCTGGTAACTTCCTTTGCTCTGAAGCCTACTTTATGTCATCTTATTATAGTCGTTCCTACTTTCTTTTGATTGGTATCTGCAAGGTCTATTTTTTTTCCTTTGTTTTTCAAGCTCTCTGCATTATTTGAAGAGTTTCTTCTAGGCAAAAAGGGCTGACTGATGATTTTCAATCCACTCTGCCAAGCCTGATTTTTAATGGCTGTATTGCAGCCATTTAAAATGAATGTAATCTTTTTTTTTAAAGATTTATTTATTTTTATTACAAAGTTAGATATACAGAGAGGAGGAGAGAGAGAAATATCTTTCATCTGATGATTCATTCCCTAGCGTCCACAATGGCTGGTGCTGCACCGATCCGAAGCCAGGAACCCAGATCCTTTTCTGGGTCTCCCAGGCGGGTGCAGGATCCCAAGGCTTTGGGCCGTCCTCTACTGCTTTCCCAGGCCACAAGCAGTGAGCTGGATGGGAAGCGGGGCTGCCAGGATTAGAACCAGCACCCATATGGGATCCCAGCATTTTTGAGGCGAGGATGTTAGCTGGTAGGCCACAGCACTGGGCCCAATGAATGTAACTATTGATGTTAGGGTGTAAGTTAGCCTTACTCTTTTTTGCTGTTATGTTTTTTAATCTTTAATTCTGTTTTATTTTGCCTTCCACTTGACACTTGAGTATTTTTTAAGATTCCATTCTGTTTTCTCCTGTGATGTTTAGATCATTTTCTTATAATTTTTAAGTGGGTATATATATTGGTATAACATTAGATGTACATTGCCTACTGATGTTGACTTTTTTAAAAACAAGATTTATTTACTTATTGGAAAGTCAGATCTACAGAGAGGAAGATCTTCTGTCTAATGATTCACTCCCCAAGTGAGCGCAACGGCTGATGCTATGCCAATCCGAAGCCAGGATCCAGGAACTTCTTCTAGGTATCCCACACTGGTGCAGGGTCCCAAAGCTTTGGGCTGTTCTCAACTGCTTTCCCAGGCCACAGGCAGGGAGATGAATGGGAAGTGGAGCTGCTGGGATTAGAATAGGCATCCATATGGGATCCCGGTGCGTTCAAGGCGAGGACTTTAGCCGCTAGGCCACGCCGCTGGGCCCACCGATGTTGACTTTTTACCAGTTTGCGTGAAATGTAGAAACCCTTAATGCCTTGGGTTGGTGCCATGGCTCAGAAGACGAATTCTCCACCCTGTTGTGCCAGCATTCCATATGGGCACCAGTTTTTGTTCCAGCTTCTCCACTTTGTATCCAGCTCTCTGCTTGTGGCCTAGGAAAGCAGTGGAGGATGGCCAAGAACCTTGAAACCTTGTGCACATGTGGGATACCTGGAGGAGGCTTCTGGCTCCTGGCTTTGGATTAGCTTGGCTCCAGTCATTGCAGCCACTTGGGGAGTGAACCAGCTGTTAGAACACACAGCTGTTCTCTGTGTCTCCTTTGTAAATGTGACTTTCCAATGAAAAGAAACCAATCTTTAAAAAAAAAAAAAGAAAAAAGTTTTATGGAGTGTTTGTGGCAGGAGCAGAGAATGGGAGGGAAAAAACACAATCATTTTGATTTTAATAAGGATGAGAATTGGGGCATGGATCAAGAAGATGAATGTAGGCCCAGCGTAATAGTGTAGTGGCTAAATCCTTGCCACTGGGATTCCATGTGGGTGCTAGTTAATGTCCTGGATGCTCCACTCCCTGACCAGCTCTCTGCTTGTATCCTGGGAAAGCAGTAAAGAATGGCCCAAAGCCTTGGGACCCTGTACCCATGAGGGACACCTGGCTGCTAGCTTCAGGTCGGCTCAGCTCTGGCTATTGCGGTCATTTGGGGAATAAACACTAGATGGAAGATCTCTGTCTTTCCTTCTCTATGTATCTCTGCCTTTCAAATAAAAATACATGTTTCTTTTTACAGAAAGAGAACCTTAATTACCTTTATTTTACTTTATTCTATAACATTTGTGGTGTAATTATCATAAGTATTTGTTTATAAAATTTTTTTTATTATATTGGAAAGGCAGATATACAGAGAGAAGGAGAGAGAGAGAAGAAGATCTTCTATCTGCTGATTTACTACCCTCTCCCCCCCCGCCCAAGTGGCTGCAGTGGCCTGAGTTGAGCCAATCAAAGCCAGGAGCCAGGAGTTTCTTCTCGGTCAGCCACACAGGTTCCGGGTCCCAAAGCTTTGAGCCATCCTTGACTGGCTTTCTCAAGCCATAAGCAGGGAGCTGGATGGGAAGTGGAGCATCTGGGATACGATCTGACACCCATTTGGGTATCCTGGTGCTTACCATATGAGGGCTTAGCTGTTGAGCTATATAGTACCAGACCCTTTATCTCACTTTTTTCTGCTGGGAGTGGTAGTTCAGGTTCTCCTTTGGCCTCAACTAGTTCTGGAATGGAGAGAAGACAAGAAGCTGCTCCTGGTTATTGCTGGGCAACACAAGAAGGTCAGGCTCCCTTCCAAGCTTCTAATGATGCCAACCTGTTTCAGACTGTCTTGGATGTCCTCACTGCTCTCCAGCTGGCTCCACTCAGATTGTGAGAGGGGGATCCCATGGCCACAGCATGGTAGTGAGGTCCCAGCTCTCCATTAAGCTTCCTGCTCAGCAGAGAGGGGCTGCCCTATTGTTGGTGAGTGGATTGAGCTCCCTACGTGGTCTTCATTGACAATGCATCTCAAGTAGCCTCATCATTATCTCACTAGATCAAAGTCCCATGTGCTGGCTTGACCTCCTGAGCATCACCTGTTGGGAGAGTATGAGTGTCCTTACCCTAGCCAAGCAAAGGGAGACGTCTAGCATGCTCACTCAGCCTTTGTGAGTGTGATGAAGCCAGAGTGTTTTTCTGAGATGTTTGGCTGGCCTAGGGTGAATCAGTTTTCAGTTTTTCTTTTCCTTCCAGAAATAACCTCTTCTTTAGAAATATCTGAATCACCTGTCAATCACTCCTCCCCCCTCACAAGTGTGGGTCCCACTCCAGGGGCTTCTCCTTCTGATGCTGAGATGCTAATTCTTTCAACCTGTCTCTTGGAGTGCCCAGACCTAGGGGTAGGAGCTCTGGCAGTTTCTACCTTTATAACACCTTATAATTATCTCTTTGCTTTTCTAGTTTTCCAATACACAGTTATTAAGTTGTCTATTTACCAATTATCTTGACTAAATTGACTGATGTACTCTCTTTGACTAGTACTTGTCCAGTGTGCAAACTCATAAGATACTTTAATATGGCAGCTCACTACAAAATAAATATTCTTCAAAATGAGCTTTCAGGGGTCAGCGCTGTGGCATAGTAGTTTAAACCTCCCCTTGCCATGCCAGCATCCCAAGTGGGTGCCAACTTGAGTCCTAGCTGTTCCACTTCTGATCTGATTTCCTGCTAATGGCCTGAGAGAACAGCAGAGAACTGGCCCAAGCCATGAGCTCCTGTACCTGTGTGGGATACCACAGGATGTTCCTGGCTCCTGGTTTTGTGTTGGCTCAGCTTTGGTTACTGAGGTTATTTGGGGAGTGAACCAGCAGCTGGAAGCTCTTTGTCAATTCTCTCTGTGACTCTGCCTTTTAAATGGAAAAAATATCTTTACAAAAATTAGCTTTTATTCCAACAATAATTTGGTTTTTTTTTAAGATTTTATTTTATTTTTATTGGAAAGGCAGATATACAGAGGAGAGACAGAGAGGAAGATCTTCCGTCCGATGATTCACTCCCCAGGCGGCCACAATGGCTGGAGCTGAGCCAATCCGAAGCCAGGAGCCTCTTCCGGGTCTCCCACGCGGGTGCAGGGTTCCAAAGCTTTGGGCTGTCCTCGACTGCTTTCCCGGGCCACAGGCAGGGAGCTGGATGGGAAGCGGGGCTGCCGGGATTAGAACCGGCACCCATATGGGATCCCGGGCGTGCAAGGTGAGGACCTTAACCACTGCGCCACCACGCCAGGCCCCCAACAATAACTTGTTAAGAAAAATGATTTGTTGTGTCTGAATTCAAATTTATTGCATATCTGGTATTTTTATTTACTAAAGCTGGCAAATGCAATTATGAAGCTCTACTGCATGTGCTTTGGGGTCAAGGCCTGGGTTTGTGTTCATGGGGTTGGCGTGTGAACGGGAGGAGGGTCCTACACAGGGTTGCTTGCATAGTGAGTCTCCCATTCCCAAGTTTAGTACCTTCTGAGAAGCCAGGGTTGAACACGAATTAATGTTTTAGAAATAAAGTGCTTGAACTTGGCTATGAAGCAGGATGTCCCAGAAATGTAACCCACATATGTGACAACACATGAAAAATTTTATGGAAAATGGAATAAAAATGTTTAGGTGCAAAAATCTTTGAAATTCATAATAATTTTACTTGTTTTAAATGTGCATTTCCACTAAACTTCTTGAAAACCTCCTTGATCCACAAATCTCAACATTTTTGTATCAAAAGCGGCTTATCTTTTTGGAAAATGTTTTATTCTGCCAACTTGGATTTTAATAAAAATAATTTATTTACTAAATTTCTTTGAGAGGCGGAGCAACAGAGAAAGATCTCCCATGTAGTCCTTTACTCCCTAAATGCCGGAAACAGCCAGGAATGGTCAGGACTGGCCAGGTCAAAGCCAGGACCTGGGAATTCACCCCTGATCTCCCAGGTAGATGGCAGGAACCCAGTAGTTGAGCCATCATCCGCTGCCTGCCAGGATTCACCTGAGCAGGAAGCTAGAACAAGGAGCCGAGTAGGGACTCAAACCCTGGGCCCTCTGATAGGGAGGCAGTTGTTACTAGTTACTTGCAACATTCAGCCGCTAAATTTATCCTTTACTTCCATCTTTCCAGGAACTTCGTGCAGTACTTTCCTATTAGAAATCGTAGGGCCCACTCTGCCTACCGTACGGTCATTCTCACTTTATTATTTGTTCTTGGCAAGTCCCTCACGCACTCTGACTCCTCCGGTATCTCAGAGCCTCCTCCATCAAACTGACCTCTGTCCAGAAGGCCTACAGCCTGGGAATTCTGGGAGTAGAAGGGGAGGAGCTGGCCCCCCAGGAGCCAGGCTGAGTCAGTGTCTCTATGGGAGTGAAGTCTGCCCTGAGGGAGAGGAAAGGGATTGAACTCTGTTCTCAGGCAGTTCTCGGTCACACTTTCCTGGTGGCGGGGTGAGAGAGCATCCTCCCTGGTATGCTTGTTGCCATAGAACAACTTGTTCTTGTTTGTTAGCAAGTGATACCGAACATTTCCACCACCGCCCTTTTTAAATTGAAAAACACACAAACAGGGCTGGGCAGTGGGGCACAGCAGGTTAAGCTGGCACTTGCAACCCTGGTATCCCACACTTGAGTGCCAGTTCCAGGCCTAGCTGCCCCACTTCCAATCCAGCTCCCTACTAATGCGCCTGGGACGGCAGCAGATATTGGTGGGCGCAGGTGCCTGGACCTCTGCCACACACCTGGGAGACCTGGATGAAGCTCCTGGCTCTTGGTTATGACCTGACTCAGCCCTGGCTGTTGCAGTCATTTGTGTCAAAAGAAGGCTTTACAAAGAGAATGACATGATTTGTTAATAGACAAGGAACAAAGGAGAAATGTTAGAATTTCAGAACAAAACCATTCTCTAACAAAACTATTGTCATCCCTTTTGAAATACTGTCTCCTGTTATTAGGTAAAACTGTGTGGCAGCTGTAGAAGGCTCACTACATATGTGTGGCAGCCTGGCCTGCCAGTCATCGCAGATACTTTCTTGGGTTGTTAAGTCTTCTCTCTAAGTCTGACTTTTCCGGACAGAAAAGGTCAACTGGGGTCCGGCGCGATCGCCTCACGGCTAAAGTGCTCGCCTTGAACACGCTGGAATCCCATATGGGCACCAGTTCTAATCCTGGCAGCTCCACTTCCCATCCAGATCTCTGCTTGTGGCCTAGGAAAGAAGTAGTGGATGGGCCAAAGCCTTGGGACCCTGCACCCGCCTGGGAGACCTGGAGGAAGTTCCTGGCTTCAGGTTGGCACAACACCGGCTGTTGCGCTTACTTGGGGAGTGAAACATTGGACGGAAGATATTCCTCTCTGTTTTTCCTCCTCTCTGTATATTTCACTTTGAAATAAAAATAAACCTTAAAAAATAAAAGAAAAGGTCAACTGGGGGTAGCCAACAATTTGCAATTTACAGCACAATTATTTCTTCTTCTTTTTAAAAAAGATTTATCGTTTTTATTTGAAAGGCAGAGATATAGAATAGAAAGAAAGAGTTTCCATCTGTTGATTTATTCCCCAAATGGCCAATATGGCCAGGGCTGAGCCAATCTGAAGCCAGGAGCTTCCTTTGGATTTCCCATATTGGTGCAAACCCCCAAGGACTTGAGCCATCCTTTGCTTCTTTCCCAGCCCATCAGCAGAGAGCTGGATCAGATGTGAAGCAATTGGAGCACAAACTGACGCTCATATGGGTTGTCAGAGCCTCGGGTTGAAGCTTAGTGTGCTATGCCACAGCACTGCGTCCAAAGTCTTTCTTGAGCCCTGCTCCAATGACTCTAACAAAGAGGAGGTAGTGGCGGGACCTTTTATCTGGACAAGTCCCTTTTCTTTCTTTCTTTCTTTTTTTTTTGGACCTTGGGGTTGTGTGTGTGTGTATGTGTGTGTGTGTGTCTTCCCAATCTGCAAAGTGAGTCCTTGAAAGCAGGTCTCCCAGGGATCCTCTCCAGCTATCATCTATTACTTTCATGAAGCACATCATAAATAACCATCATTTGGACATAATTCTCTGTAAATCTGTATTTAATCCACCGGTCTTCCTGTGTGAGGATCATTTGGCGTAAGGCAGGCCATTTATCCTCGTGATAGATACAGTTTGTGGATATAATTATCCCTGTCACAGATGGAGAAACTGAGTCCAGGGGCGTGGGATGATCTGCCACAGTTTTCATGTCTTATCGGGGCCGCCCTGGGCTTAGCTTCCCTGCATGATGGCTGATGGATAGCAGAGGAGAGCCCCCCGGGGTGGGGGGAGGAGCAGACAACAGGAGGCGGCGAGAGTATGATTATGAAACAGATCCATCACTCGCCTGCCACCTCCCCCTTTTTCCTTGTTGAATTCCAAGTCCCTCTTCCCTGTGGCGATTTTTGAGGACATACTCATGAATGGACCTTTGGAGTTTTACACACATACACATGCACACGTGCACACACACATACACAGAGGACAATTTGGTCACACCTAAGAGGCAGATAAAGCTGAAGGGAGCCTGCAAAAGGATCTGTAGATAAAAAAAGTCCGGTATCTGGGCAGGTAACACCCAATTACAACAGAGCAGTGTTGACTTACACTTTTCCTTATCGAGGGGGAATCAGGTATTCGTGTAAATCAGAAAGGAGTTTGATGGATGCCAGTTCATCGGCGTCTCCAGCCAACGGACAGCTTTGGTTAAACAAAATATATATTCCCCTTATCTGCAGTGGCGACGATCACTGCAACTCCCCGGCTCCCCTCCACTCCTCCATGCCCTATAAAAACCAGGGCTTATCTGGAGTTTGTAATAGCCTAATGTCTAGCAGGGCCCGTGCTAAAATCACTCTGACAACACGGCAACCCAGGCCCAGCCCAAGTCATTTTGGCAGACAGATGATCTTTTCTTATCTCCAATTGTCTTGGCAATAAATGTCTTCTTCCTAAGATGCTTGTTTAGACTGCCCCTGGGGGGGAGGAAGAACAGGTACGAGGAGCTCTTTCCAAGGGAGAGCTGAGTTTTACATACTCGCTCCACTTGCTCTCCATGGTTTGAGGGCTGTGTTGTGGGGAGTGGCTGCACACGTGTACAGAGTGACAATGACAGTGGTGACCACATATGCTATACGAGCCATGGAGAAAGCAGGAAGTGTTTGCGTAATAAGGATGGGGACAGAATAGAAAGATGAAGAAGGTGAGAGGAGGGAAAGTAGTTTATGTGAGACACGAGGAAGATGCTGGAACGTCAGGGCTGCTTTTAGAATGAGATGATGGCTTCTCTGAGGATAGTTTTCATCAGCCAGGTGGGCAGCAGCTGGAGATATGAGTGGATACAGCCCTGGAAAGTCAGAGACCTGGATGAAGCTTTACCTTACACCTGCCTGCTGAGATTTTTAAAGATTTATTTATTTGTTTGAAAGTCAGAGTTACCAAGATAGAGAGATAGCTTCCATCTGCCCTCTCACTGCCCTGGTGGCAACAATGGTCGGGGCTGGGCCAAGCTTAAGCCAGGAGCCAAAAGCCTCTTCTGGGACTCTCCCATAGGTGGAAGGGGCCCAAACACTTTGGCCATTTTCTGCTGGTTTTCACAGGCCATTAGCAGGGAGCTGGATTGGAGGTGGAGCAGTTGGGACATGAACTGGCATTCATATGGGATCCTGATGTTGCAGGTGCCAACTTTACCTGCTGCTATCACATTGCCCACACCTGCCTGCTGAGGTCTTAACTCTGCCCTCTCCATCTGGGCTCCAGGGCTGGCCTTTTAGGAGGAGGGTCCACATTGGACACCGAAGGTCCAGATCAACAGAAAGACAGCAGTGAGCTCTGTCTGGTCAAAGAACTGGGTAAAGACCGATTGGCCTTGAATTTGTCCTTTCAACTACTTTTGGGGGTTGTCACCATCCTGGGAGTATACATGTCCCTTTGCAATCATTTGTCACAACACCTCCCTTTCTTAGTCCCTCATTTCCCTAACACTTAGAGATGCTTAGCATCTGTTCAAATAAATGCTGATCAACTATCTGTACACTCTGTTGGAAATGCCAATGCAAACTCTCGGCACATTTTAAAATCTGGTCGTTTGTTTTCGTTGCTGTGTTGTGGAAGTTTTTCTAGATCCTAGACATTGACCTCTACTTGCGTATATGGTTTGCAGATGTTGTCTTCCCTTCCATAGGATGCGCTTTTACTCCACTGAGTGTGTCCTTTGATTACCTCAAGTTTTGACATTTCACCGATTTCTTCCCCTTTTTGCTGTCTGTGCCTTTGGGGTCACCTTTTTTTTACTTTGAATTTATTTTTTCCAGTACCTAAGATAATCAAAGCTTGGAACATTCACTTCACTTGGGGAGAGAAACTCTCTGCTTTGTGTTTGGACAACCTTAACATCACAGAAATGTCCTCTCCTGGCAGCCCTGGGTGGAATTTGGGATGCAGTCTTGGTGTTTACTTCCACTGTGCTTGGTAGACCTAGCCTTATTTCAAAAGCACAGCCTCATTCTTTCTTCCCAGACCACACATTTCTAGATTGTGAGACTTCTTGCTTTCCTGAGAGAGACATTTCAGGACAGTTTCGGTGTCCTTATGGTGTCAGCGGGACAGAATAGGAAAGGACAGGAGAACCATGAGTGGCCACTCCCAACAAGACAGTTCTTGGGTGGAGAGAAGAGTCCAGTGCTGTGGCCCTGTCCCCTTTTTGCTGGAGCTCACATATCCTGGAGTGTGTGTGAAGTTGAGGGTGTGATGAAGAGACAGAGATATCTATTAAAGCCTTTTACTTTCTCCTCTCCCATGGTGGAGTCTGACACTTCTGGTAATATTTGGGTTGGAATTTGCTTTTCCTTCTCTGTGCTGACCCTGATTTGAGCTCCTAACTATTCTCTAATGTGACTGTTTGTTGGAAAATAGACAGCTAGGTTGACAGACACACATAGCTATGCAAATATTGAGATGACTAATTGATTAGAGAAGCAGGGGGATAAAGAGACAAAGTCAGACTGAGGGAGGAAGGCACCCCCATCTCCTTGCTTGTTCTCTAAATGCCACAATGTCTGTGGCTGGATCAGGGCTGAACCTGGGAGCTAGGAACCCAGCCCAAACATCCCATGTGAATGGTGGAGATGGCTTGAGCATCACTGTTGCCTCTCAGGGAATGCATTATTAGCAGGAAGCTGGAATAAGATACTAAAGCTGGATATGTAGCTCAGGTACTTAGATGTGGTTGTGACTATCCTAACCAGTGTTTTTTGTTTGTTTGTTTGTTTTAAGATTTATTTGAAGGATTTATTTGAAGCATAACAAAAAGAGAGAGAGAGAGTATCTTCCATCTGTAGGTTCATTTCTCAAGTGACCACAACAGCTGGGGCTAGACTAGGCTGAACCCAGGAGCCTGAAACCTCCCATGTGGGTGGCAAAGGTCCAGGCACTTGGGCCATCTTCTGTTGCTTTGCCAGATGCAATAGCAGGAAGCTGGATCAGAAGAGAGCAACTGGGACTTGAAGTGGTGCTCCTACAAGATGCAGATGTTGTAGACAGCAACCTAACCCACTGTATTACAACACCAACTTTAACCAATGTCTTAGCCATTGCCAAACACCAGCTGGAGATGCATGTCTCACAGTTGAGGTTGTCCTTTATTTCATACCTCTTTTTATGTCCTCCAATGTCTAAAACCCACCTTCCTTTTCTGTTTCCTGTCTCATTGAGAAAACAGAAGTTGTCCTGTGACCCAATGCCTGCCTGTCTGATCTTCCTCCTGCCTGTGCATGGTTGCTCTGTCCTTCCTTTTCTGTGAAGCCTCTTCTTCCTCCCCTACTGGGCTGGATCCCAAACCTCCAAGTGACCGTACTCTCCCCTCTGGTTCATAAATCTCTGCTTTTACCTCATCCCCTCCATCATGAGACCCAGTACATCTCCCACCTCTAAAAACAAAATTCTTTCCTATTTAATTACACATCCTCCTGAGGAAGAAAAGCGACCATGCACACCTCGGGCATGAACAGCAGGTGCATTTAGCCATGGTGGAAATTTCAAGACTCAGGAGGTGGGTGATGAGTTTGGAAGGCAGGCTGGAAGTCTCAGTGTTAGGACTTCTGTGCCTTATCCTACAGAAGATAGAGAATTTTCTAGGGCGGATAAGGCCATGGAGGATTATAGCATTGTCTTGCCTGTTACTCTGGCAGCAGTGATGAAGGGGAGAAGCTTTGGGAGATCAGCATTCCAGCCAGGGCAGGAAGTGCCTTCAGTGAGGAAGGTAGTGGACCAGAGAGGAAGCTATCTGCGGGGGACCAGGTCCACCTGGGTACTTGGGGTCCAGGAAATAGATGGAGGAGTGAAGAAAATGGATCTCTCTCTCTCTTTCTTGTTTCTCCCGTTTCTCTCCTTAATAGGTCCAAGGAGATAATGAAAGCTGCATGATTTCTAGCCATGGAGTGGGCAGCCCCTTCTGAAAGAGCCACTTCCCCTGCAGAGAGAGTTGGCAGGCAGAGTCACTTGGATTTTTCAGAGTAGACTGGGGTTTTCCTGGGGCAGCAAGTGTGGGAGGCACCAGGAACCCACAGAACAGCCTGACTTGTCTCTGTCTCCAGGCCCCATCACTGGAGAATGAATGTCTTGGAGCAGTAGTGTGGGTAGGGCATGGGGCTAGCAGGTGCAACAGGGAGCCAGGGAGAACGCTTCTGGGAAAAGGGCCTTTGGTTGTTCCTCATTTACAGCAATGTAAGTGAGGCCCCTGAGGGGATTTCCCTGGAGAATAGCAAAAGTGCTTTGAAAGCCAACGTGGGATCTCAGGGAAGAAATACAGGGTGGGTAGAGGTTATAGTGGAGGTCGGGTTAGTTCTGCACAGTCGCAGGTACCTGGGGACCAGGGTTAGAGGTGCAGATGGAGATAATCAGGGACTGTAGAATCCTGAAGATGATTTGTCCCACAAGGAAGGAGTCTCAAGGAGGTGCCTAGCAAACTTTGCAAGGAATCGTGGGTGCTCCTCCCTATGTGGGTGAAAGGCGATGTTTCGCTCTTGAACTTGGAAAGGAAAACCCCCCATGGCCTCTCCCCTGGCTCTGGGAGTGCCAACGGCCAGGGGTTATTTCTTCCTTTCTAATCCTGTTGTTTTATGGGGCCGTAAATGAGGACAGCAGGGAATTAATAAAAAAGGTGGAGCTAAGGCAAATAGCAGAGTCCTCGCCCATGTGGCACTTGCGGTCTAAAGGTGCACGTGTTGCAATCTCATGGCTACAGCCGTGTGCCCAGGAGGCTGGGTGGAGCTGCCCTGTGCAGCCTGGGTGTGGGGAAGGTGGCCTCCACATGTGAAAACAATCAAGAGAAGGGGCTTCTTCCAGGGCTGAAGAGAACTGATGGTGGGGCGTGCAGGTGGATATTGGTGGAGGCAGCTGGCATTGGTGTAGAGTGAATGGAAGGACCAAGTCAGTCTCTCTCTTTTTTTTTTTTTTTTTTTTTCAGGGAAGCAGAGGGTCGATGGAATTGTAGAATGAGGCCAGTCAATGCCAAATTCAGTGGCAGGAGCTGCCAAACCCAGCAGGCAGTTTGCTAGCTTCAATGCCTTCCTTGAAGTGTGTGAGGAAATGTGACCCCAATGAGTTGAAAAGGCCTATGCAGCAATTCCAGGGAAGATTTCCCCCAAAACAAACCAGGGAATGAGGTGTGTTTGGTACTGCAGCAAGGTTTGGAAGGATATACCCATGAAAACGAGGCCTGTTTCCTCAGCCAAGCTTCAGGAGAAGACATCAGCAGAGAGGGAGGAGGGGGTGGACACGTGAGTGGTCACCTGTGGCAGACCCTGGGTATTAGGTCCATTAGTGGACAAGGCTGACTTCCAGACCACAAACTCTGGGTGAGGGTTCTTATAAGCCCTAAGGTCAACCTTGAAGATGTGATGCTAAATGAAAAAAGTACCATACTGTTTGTTGCACTTGTACAAGTTCAAAATCATACAGGCCGCAAGTAGGATGGGGATTTCTGGTGGCTGGGACAAGAGACTGGGGAGTTGGTGTTTAATGCAGACAGAATTTCAGCTAGGGGAAGATACAAAAAAAAAAAAAAATCCTGGAGCCACATGGTGATGATGGGGGTACTACATTGTGACTGCGCTGAATATTGCAGCACCACACTTTCATAGCAGCTAAAACAATGAATTTATGTTGGGTATCTTTTATCACCAATAAAACACATCATTGAAATCCCTAAATTCCTTGGCATGAATCTTCTGTATGCCAAGCTGGTCCTGACCAGTAGATGGAGGCTCACAGGGCCAGGAACTCGGTCACCCCCTGATCATAACAGATGGTTACACAAGACCATGCTTTCAAGTCCATACCCTCTGAGCAGTAATCACTACCCCGTGCCCCTGTGAGTCTGCTCACCCCTAGAGTAAAGGAGGAAGAGCAGCACTAGGACTGAAAGAGGGAGGTCCAAATGGGAAGTCCAGTGCCCTCACTGCCCACCAAAGCAAAGAGACAGTAAGACAGTGCCCAGCCTCACTTGTGATCCCAGCCAGCATGGGCTTTGGAGTCACACAGCAGCTCCATCACTAATGGGCAAGCTGCATCACCCAGCAGCTGTCTTGTCTGCCTAATGCCTCATCAAGAGTTATCCTCAGGGCTGTGAGACATCTGGAGTGTAAAAAGGGTAGATTTCCAAGCACATTGCTGTTTAGGAGGTGCCCGTTCCGTTTCCTGCCTCCCTCTCTTGCCCATCATTTTTTAATACTATGAATTTCTTTCTTTTTTTTAAATTAATTTGTTTCATTGGAAAGTCAGATTTACAGGAAGAAGGAGACATAGAGAGAAAGAGTCTCTATCTGCTGTTTCATTCCTCAAATGGCCACAAAGGCTGAAGCTGCACCAATCCGAAGCTGGGAGCCAGGATCCTCTTCTGGGTCTCCCACACAGTTGCAGGGTCCCAAGGCTTTGAGCCTTCCTACACTGCTTTCCCAGGCCACAAGCAGGGAGCTGGATGGGAAGTGGAGCAACCAAGACAGGAACCGGTGACTATATGCAATACTGGTGCTTGGAGGTAGAGGATTAACCAGTTGAGCCATTACACTGACCCCACAGTTTTGTTTTTGTTTTTTTTTTCATAGACACAGCATTTTATTAAGACAAAACCATTGCCAATGACACAGACACTACCTGCCTAAGCTGAAATCCATAGAATTTATAAGAAGATCTAGGTATACAGATTATTTTAAAAAATTTTATTGTTTTTTAAGATTTTTTTTTAGATATCATTTATTTGGAAAACAGAATTACAAAGAGGGAATGGAGAAAGAGAAAGAGTGAGCTCCCAGCTGCTGGTTCATTTTCCAAATGGCTGCAATGGCCAGGCTGAAGCCTGGAGCCTGGAATTCCATCTGGGTCTCCCATGTTGGTGCAGAGGCCCAAGCACTTAGATCATTTTCTGCTGCTTTCCCAGGTACATCATCAGGGAAGTGAATTGAAAGTGGAGTGATGGGGGCTCAAACTGACACTCACACGGTATGCTGGCGTGACAGGCAGTGGCTTGATGGCTGCACCAAAACACTGACCACTAGTTGTACAAATTCGAAACAAATGACAAGTTCAAAACCAAAGGGACACCTCCCGATGAAGAACTGCGCATTCATTTCAAGGTGTTCTGGAGTTGCTGGGTGGGCAGAGCTTCCCCCTAGGCAAGAAGGCCAGTGGCTCCTGCATGCGGCCCTGCTCTGCGTGTGACGTGGGAAACACATCATGCAGCTTTGGCCACTCCTGCTGTTCTCCAGCTGCTCACTCAGCTGGCTAGGGGTCTGCTACTTCCTGCTCTTCCTCTTCTTCTTCCTTGGAATCTCTGGCTACTACTGGCATCTCTTGTGCATCCTGCAGTCTCATGTGTAGCTATGGCTCTGCACTCAGCACCAGCAGCCACAGTGGTGCCTATGCCTCTCCTTGGGAGTCAGGAAGTCAGTGGTACTGTGTAAGAAATACTCATCTTGTTGCCTTCCCTTGGGTTGCTAAGAAGGGTGGCTGTATCTCTGCCTTGGGGCTGGGGAGGCAAGACATAAGTGGAGTGTCTTTGAAGGCTGCTTTACCACGTGGGGGCTTCCTCAGGGATGTCCAGGGTGGAGCTTAGGAAGATCACCACTGACCCTTGAGTGTGCAGTGGGTAGGCATCGATTTGCTTCTCAGCCCTTCAGTCTTCAAGAGGTAAAGCCAGGGTCACTGGCCATTGGGGTCCTGTTGGGGCACAACAGGTGCCCCCCACAGCAAGTCATGGTGACCTCTACGCAGCTCGAGGCCAGAAGCCAAACCAGATGCAGCAATAAGCATCAATTCCTCTGGATATTGATTGGATAGGATGTGAAACATCTGGTGCTAGGAAGCACACCAGAAATCAGAGGTCAGGAAGAAAATGGCCTTGTGAGGCTGCACTTTCCATTCTACTGCTGGCCCCAGTGGAGAGACTAGGAACTGTGGCTAAGGGGATGGGACTGAGTTCTGGGTCCAGCTGGAGCCTACTCGGGAGGTTTGGCTGAGAGTCTGGGGATCTCTGTCCTGAGAAAGGAAGGAGGAAGCGGTCTGCCGCCAGGCCAGGGAGCAAGAGGGTGGAGTAACTGGCAGAGAAGCAGAGCAGGCATGGATCCAGAGCTCAGCAGCTTTGCTTGGGAGCAGTACACTGAGGATTCGGTAATTTGGTGACTGGCAAGTGGGTAGAAGCCTCAGTCTCCTCATCTGTGAAATGGAGCCATAAGACATCTTCCTTCTCATGACTCCTATGGCCCCAGTCCTCTAGTCTTCAGACCAGTGGCTTATTCTCCAGGCCTTAGAATGGGTGGAAGAGGGAAGGTCCCAGGGTTTCTGAGGGCCCCAGGGCTACCCCAAGATAAAATTCCTTCCAGATTCCCTACACCGGTAAGCTGACCTCCTCCTGCTCTTGCCATGTCTCCTCCTCAGAAGCTCTGGTTCCTCCTTGCTGCGCTGCATGGAAGCTCAAAGTCTCTCTCCCTTTCACCAGGCAGGACGAAGTGTACATGTGGCTGAGAAATCCTGAGAAACTCTGAAATAGGGGATAAATCTTGCAGACCTGGCAGTCCATCATGTCTAGTTTGGCCACACTGTGCTGCTAATGCTGAAGAACACTCAGTGCATCAGAGGCTCTGGCTCAGGACTCCATGCATGTTAGTGCAGGGCTCCAAATCCTGCAGGCTGAGACTTGGGTGTGAACTCAACTGTTCAGTCATTGTGAGCAAGCTACTTGAGAGGTCTTTGTCTCAGGGCTGGCTGACTTGATGGCTCAGCTGGTTAATCCTCTACCTGCAAGTGCCAACATCTCATGTAGGTTCTTGGTTCGAAGCCTGGATGTTCCACTTCTGATCCAGCTCCTTGCTTAGGCCTGAGGAAGCATCAGAGGATAGGCCAAACCCTTGAGACCCTGCACTGTGTGGAAGGCTTGGAAGAAGCTCCTGGCTCCTGGCTTCAGGTTGGCTTCACTCTAGCCATTGTGGCCATTTGGGGAGTGAACCAGCAGATGGAAAATCTGTCTCTCCTCTCTGTAAATCTGCTTCACCAAAAGAAAAAAAAAATGTATGATTCACATAATAGCAAGTACAAGGAACCGCAAATCACTAGAAAAATGCAAATCAAAACCACATTGAGATATCACCTTACCCCAAACCATAATGAGATAGCGCCTCAGGATGGTTACCGCAGATAACACAAACAGAAGACAAGTGGTGGCAGGGTGTGGAGATATCAAAACCCTCGGATGTTCTTGCAGACGTCACAGCGTGCAGACACTGAAAAGCAGCTCAGCAGTTCCCTCAGACCTGAGCTGAATCGCTGTGGAATCCCATAGTCCCACCTCTGAGCACACTTGTATCCAAAAGAATCAGCAGCTAGGTCCCAGAGAGGAATTTGTGTGCCCACGTTTGCAGCAACAACTTTCACATTAGCTGCAAGGTGGAAGCAGTCCAAAGACCCATTATCAGATGAACGGTTAAATAAAGCATGGTTTGTCCATGCAATAGAACACTATTTGCACTTCAATAGGAGGGCGGTTCTGGAACAAACTACCATATGGAGTCACCTTGAAGACATTATGCTAAATGAAATATCACACACACACACACATCCCTATCACATGAGTACCTCGAGTGGTCAGCTTCATGGAGATGGAACATTAGAATGGGGAGTCCCAGGGACTAGTGTAGGGAGAGTAAGGACGATTGCTTATATTTAAAGAAATTAAAAATATATATATTTGAGAAAGTAAGAGGGGGAGAGAAGGATTTCTGAACCACACATACATATGTTGACTCACCTTCTCAAATGCCCACAATGTTTGGGATTGGGCCAGTTGAAGCTAGCAGATGGAGGCAGTACCAGAACCACATCTGCACACTGCAGTGTGGGATGTAGGTGTCTTATGTGCTAGGCTAACCCCCGCCCTCCAGTTGTTGTGTCACAGGTCTGGAGATGGCGGTGATGATAGCTATAAATATGACCCAGACATTTCATGTGACCAGGCTGCACACTTAAAAGGTTAGAGTGGTACATTTGAGGTCCTGTATACTTTTCTTCCATTGTTTGAAAAAGAAAAAGAAAAAACAACAGACAAGTCCTTTGTTTCAATTTGCTCATCTCTGAAGTTGAAGGAAAACCTCCATTTCCTACATGAGTTGGCAAGGCTGGACTTGTGACCACCTCTGCCAGCCCTGGAGAAGTATCAGCATGCTGAGGACTGTCCTGCTGGCCAGCACCCAGGGCTGGTCAGTTGATCTTTGGACATACCCCTTCCTTTTGTTGAGCCTTAGTGTGCTCCCCCAAAAAGGAGGTGGGGGTAGGCAACAACCTCCAGGCATCTTTCCTGTCTGCAGCGTGTCCCATGCTGGCTGCACATGGAGCTTGGAGCTGGCATTGCAGGGAGTGAGGACAGCTGGTACTTCCATTCTGATGCTTGGACCGCCAGGGGGTGAACTGCAGTAAGTGGCCTGAGCTCCCCTAACATGCAGTGACGCCCGCCCTTGCAGGCTGTCGCCAGTGGTCCTGGTGTGTACTGCAGGGACTGCACACATGTGGCTGTGTGTGTGTGTGTGCGCATTCACCTGGTACTGTGCCTGTTCACTAGGGTTGTTGCAGATAGGAATGCAGCATGGTGGGCACAGAGAGCAAGGGGTACTCCTTTTGTATGCCACTCTGGGGGATAAGGGATGAGGAAGAGCCTGGCAGCATTTTCTCACCCTTGGCTGCACAGCAGGGTGAAGCTTATAAGAACACTGGGGGCTTAGATCTCACCCCAGACCTCTGACTTAACTGGTGAGGAGGTGGCCAAAGGCCAAAATCCTTCAAACCTCCCTCAGGGGGAAGTATGGGATGCTTCAGGAAAACCAGGTATTCCTTTGGGATCTCGGCCCAGCTCCAGTAGGGGCTGAGAAAGCGTGTGGAGCACTGGGGAAGCTACCTGTAAGCTGTTTATTGCCTGCTTGAATTACTCAGCAAATATTGACTGGAGACTTGGGTATCCCGTGAGCTACCTGTTGCTTCCACAGGCGCATCCATGGTGTGGCAGGGATGAATTTGTCTGGTCTGGCTCTGGATGGACAAAACAGGGGCCAGATGTGCTCCTAAGGGACATGGTGCCATGGTTTTCCCAGGTAGCACTGGGCTGCTCCAGCAGACAAGTTGATGTGCAGGAGGAGGCCCTGGCGCTGGGTTTGGGCTAAGTGTTGCTCAGGTGAGCTGGGTGGATTTGGGCAGCATATCTTTTAAAGATTTAATTATTTTTATTTGAAAGGCAAAGTTAATGATAGAGAGAGATAGAGAATGAGAGAGATCTTTAATCTGAGGGTTCACTCTCCCAGTGGCCAGAATGGAGCCGAGCTGATCTGAAGCTAGAAGGCAGGAGTTTTTTCTGGGTCTCCCACATGGGTGAAGGGACCCAAGTTCTTGGGCCATCCTTTGCAGCTTCCCCAAACCCTGGACAGGGAGCTGGATAGAAGTAGAGCACCTCTCAAACAGGTGCCCACATAGAATAGGAAGCTCCAGAAGATGGCTTAATTAACTGGCTAAGCCATGGCACCAGCCCCAAACCTCATCCTTCAAATGTGGTTGGCAAGGATACCAGGAATGCTTGTAATGCTACTATGAGGACCAACTGGCACCCTAGGCACAAGGACCCTGTCCTATGTGAGTTGTTTAGGGATGCAGGTTTCTTGTTTTTCCAGTTGACTTCCTGCACTGTGAGGAGGCACTTGTGTCTGCCTGTGAGGTTAGCAGTCATTAACCAGTGACAATCTGACGTTTCTCCCCGCCAGGAAGATCCCGGGCTCATCTCCTTCCTGTTAGGGGCTGACATGAACTGAAGTCTCGGCCTCCAGAACCTTAGAATGTTATTGTATTTGGCGAGCAGGTTTTTGAGGAGCTGATTAGGTTAAAAGTCCATCTGCCTGGTGCCCTCACAGGGAGCTGAGACAAGTGCAGAGGCAGAACCACAGTGGACATGGGGAGAAGATTGTCACCTGCCAGCCCAGAAGAGAGGCCTCAGGAGGATTGCTGATAGTGTTGATCTTGGATTTGAGGAAGTGAATTACTGCTGTTTAATCCCCATGAGATGGAATCAGCTCAGCAGCCCCTTGCTGATTTTGTGTCTCCCCATCCTTCCCCACCACAGCCACAGCTCATGTTGGCTCATATCTCCTGGGACTCTGCAATCTTACCAGACCTGTCCTCCCACTACCTTGCCCCTGCAGGCCATAGCAATCACCAAGTCCCTGCACCCCTAGCTTCTCCCATCCCGGTCCTCACCTTCAGTCCTGCCAGGACCTTTGACCTCTGCCCTGCTTCTTCTCCCCGTGGCTATCCCACTTTGGCTCATCTCCTGCCACAGGTCCCTCTCCATCCACAGGAGGGTTTGTCAGCTTCATGTGGGATCCCAGCACCGAGCTGAGTGTGGATCCCTATGTGAGGGTGCAAACTGTCTGCAGCCATCAACCTTCCATGTCTGGCCCCTGCCTCTCCTCCCTTTGAGGGCCGGGCTGCTCTCCTACCTCTGGGTCTCAGAGCCATTCTCTCTGTTTGCCTGTCAAAATTCTGTTCACCTTCCGTTGGCCTCTCTCTGTGTGTCCCTGGAACTTTGCAAGAGCAGAAATTCCTTTCTGCTTCCCTCTTCCCTCTCAGCCCGGTGTACCAGTCTCCTCTGCATGTTAATAATGTTCCCTTGCATGCCTGATGTACTCAGGAGCCATGACCTGGGAACCCTGCCAGCCACCATACCCAGACCAATGTCCGAGCACATCTGGTACTCAGTGGATGCTTCTCAAATGAAGGAGAAAAATGAAGAGTACAGGATTGGCTCTGTGCATCCCACAATTCTGTGCCACTGGGGCTGTCTGTGCATGATGGGGCATTTATCAGCCACATCCGCACCTTTTCTCTACCATGCATCAGTGGCTCAAACCCTAAGGGGAGAAGATGCACTTCCCTTACTGAGCCAAAGCTCTGATGGTAGTTGCTATTGCACCTGTTCCACCACCTCCCTCCTTGCCATCCCTTATTGATGTGCTTTGAAGTCACTGTGGCCCCTAGGTTTCCTTGGCAGGGCTCCCACCCCAACCTTCCTATAAGCATTGATGCTTTCAATGTGCCCTGTGCACCTGTGTGCACTCTCTTCCTTGATATCCTCCATGAAGGGTCCCTCTGCTCCCCTGCTTTGCCCACACTGCCGAGGTGGCTGCAGGAAGAACAAGGTCCCTTCTGCATGGCTCCTGGCTTGCCCCATGGGGTGAGCAGGGCCTATTTCTAATCTGCCTGGCTTCTGCTTCCTCTTTGGAGTAATGATGATGATAGCGTGTTATGACTGCAGGTTGGGAAGCACCTGACATTCCTGTAGGTTCAGGCCCAGGGCTTTATTCTTGAGAGTCAGAGTGGCCAGATACACTGCCCTTCCTGCTTGGAAGCCAATTCTTGGGGTGAATGTTTGGTCTAGCAGCTGGGAAGCCCACATCCCATATCAGGGTGCTTGTCCTTGACACCTAATTCTTGATTCCAGCTTCCTCCTGATACAGATCACGAGGACAGCAGGTGATGGTTCAAGTGGTGAATTCCCTGCCACCTACTGTGGGACACTCAGGTTGCTCACTGGACACAACTAGGATTTGGGGCTTATTGCTGGCATTTGGGGAAGTCAACCAGCACACATGAAAACTCTCTCTGTACCTCAATTATATATTTTAAAAAGATTTATGTATTTGTATCACAAAGGCAGATTTACAGAGAGGAAGAGAAGCAGAGAGAAAGATTTTCCATCTGCTGTTTTACTGATGCCAGGAGCCAGGAGCTTCTTCTAGGTTTCCTATGTGTATGCAGGGTCCCAAGGCTTTGGGCCATCCTTGACTGCTTTCCCAGGCCACAAGCAGGTAGTTGGATAGGAAGTGGAGGAGCTAGGACATGAACTGGTGCCCATATGGGATCCCAGGGTTTGCAAGATGAGAATTTAGCCATTGAGCCATCATGTGGCCCTCCTTTTAATTATTATTTTATTTTATTATTATTAAAGTTTTATTTATTTATTTTTATTGGAAAGTGAGATTTACAGAGAAAAGGAGAGTCAGAGAGAAAGACCTTCCATTTGCTGGTTTACCCCCTAAGGCTGCAATGGTGGGAACTGACCCAATCCAAAGCTAGGAGCCAGGAGCTTCTTCCAGGTATCCCACACAAGTGGAGGATTCCAAGGCCCTGGGCCATCCTCGACTGCTTTGCCAGGCCACAAGCAGGGAGCTAGAAGGGAAGTGGAGCAGCCAGGATATAGACCGGTGCCCGTATGGGATCCTGGTGTGCACAGTGAGGACTTTAGTCACCAGGTTACTGCGCCAGCCTTCCCTCCCCCCCTTTTTTTTTTAATATTTATTTTTATTGAAAAGGCAAATTTACAGAGAGAAGGAGAGACAGAAATAATCAACATTTTGAAAAATTTAAATGATGCATCTTGGACCTGGTACTTTGCACCATGGTTAGGCCACCACCTGGAATGCCTGTAATCTCATATCAAAGCGCCTAGGCTTGGTGCTATCTGTTCTCTCTGTTCAACTTTCTGCGAATGTGCACTGTGGGAATCAATAGGTGATGGCTCAAGTACTTGGGTCCCTACCACCTGTGTTGGAGACCCAGATGAAGCTCCTGGCTGTGGCTTCTGCCAGCCCCAGGTCTAGTTGTTATGGGTATTTGGGAAGTGGTAGATCTTTTTCTCTCTCGGCCTCTCTGTCATGCTGCTTTCAAATGCATAAAATAAATGAAAAATATCAACAAAATGACTTTTTTTTTTAAGAAAAAACTTTAAATCCTTTAGCAAGGAAACTCCTCCTACTTGGAAGAATATGCAGACCCACAAACTCTGTTTTCTTTAATTAAAAAAAGAATTAGGAGTTTACTCATGTGCTTCATTTTGTTTGTAAGGCAAAGATGCAGAGACACAGAGAGAGAGATCTTCCATACCCTGATTTACTCCACATATGCCCAGAAAAGAACCCATTCTGTTCTTGGCAAAAACCCAGGCACTTGAGCCATCATTCATTGCTTTCCAGGGTGCATTTTAGCAGGAAGATGGATTGGAAACAGAATAGCCAGGACTCAAACTGGACAAGCCACTATAGGATGTGGATGTCCCAAAAGGATGCCTAACCATGGCTGGCCCTACATCCCTGCCCCTGGATTTCTTAGCTACATTATTATCTACTATCATCCTTCACTAAAAATAAGCTGCTCTCTTGTCGCTGTCCCACAGCGATGGATTTGGTGCAAGGAGCCGATAATAACATGCGTGGACCCTGACTAGTGATCAAAGCCGAAGTTTATTAGTGAGTGGCCTCAGACTTTATACACTGAGGGTTATGTGGGTTAAGAGAGAAGGTATTGAGCTTAGCAACAAAACCCATCAACTGTTTCCATACTCTTGTTTGGAACTCCTTTTGTTTTGTATATTCCATCAAGTGTTCTCACACACCTACTGTCCATTCAACTGTTCTCATACAAATGATATCCAGTCAGGTATACAAAAGGTAGCCATTCGGTTGTTCTCATGCAAATATTATCCAATCAACTGTAAACCTGTGCTTGCTGACCCTCTAGGGTCACAATGTCCTCCTACACTCTCTCTCTTGTTAAGAAGAATTATTTATTGATTTATTTGAAAGTCCAAGTTACAGAGAAAGAGGGAGAGACAGAGAAAGAGAGAGAACTCTTGGATGCTCTGGTTCACTCCCAAATGGCTACAATGGCCAGATCTGGACCAAGCTAAAGCCAGACATTTTCTGGATCTTCCACATGGGTGGGAGATTTTTTTTTCAAACGAGCTCCCTCTCTTTATTAAGACATTGCCAAGTTTAATTTAATAGCAAAAAATGTGATGGTTCAGCAAAAATGTGATGGTTTGTGTGTTCAGAATGGTAAGGATATAGCCCTACATCATGATATCCTAACTGTGGTCCTTGAGTCCGACTTATCCCAATTTATCCTATTTTTGGAAGCCTAATTTTTCCATGTGGTAGTCGAGATACTGTTTAGCCACTTCCAACCTACTCTCCAGTCATGTCAGTCCCAGTTAGACACCCCCTTATCACCAACTGGCTGACTGAGTGCCATCCTCTGATGCTTTCCCAGGAGCATGTGCAAGGAGCTGGATTGGAAGTGGAACAACCAGGACTCAACATAGAGCCCTTTTGAGATGCTAGCACTGAAGATGGTGGCTACCCACTGTGCCACAGAGTCCCATAAACTCCTCTTGAAAGGTTAGCACACTGGATCTTCCTTACCAGGAAGGTTATCAGATGACATGGAGAATGCCCAAGTAAACTTGAATTTCAGTTAAGTCATGAATAATAAGTTAGTATATGTTCATTCAAATTTAACTGGCATTATGACTTGAATAGGATTTGGAGACCCCAATTTTGTGCAGATGCTTTTTTTTTTTAAGATTTTTATTGGAAAGTCAGATGTACAGAGAGGTGGAGAGATATAGAGGAAGCTCTTCTGTCTGCTGAATTATTACCCAAACAATAGCAACAGCTGAAGCTCAGCTGATCTAAAGCCATGAGCCAGGAGCTTCTTCCAGGTCTACCACATATGTGCAGCCATCCTTGACTGTTTTCCCAGACCACAAGCAGGGAGATTAATAGGAAGCGGAGCCACTGGGATTAGAACCAGTGCCTATATGGGATCCTGGTGCATGCAAGGCGAGGACTTTAGCCTCTAGGCTACCATGCCAGGCCCTGTGTAAATGCTTAAACTCCAAAGTCTCACTGGTTGATAGATCAGTGGCTGATAGGTCAGGTTAGATCTGAAGGTGAGGCCTTTGGGATGTGATTGAATTAGGTAAATTTGTTCCAGTGGGGACCCCGAAACTGACTAAGGAAAGACCACAGAGGACTGGGGAGAGGGTACTCCCTGTCTCTGCTTGCTGGCTCCTACATGATCCTTCCTCTGTGTTCATTTCACCACTGCCAGCCTCCAATCCACAACAGACAAGCCAGGCTACCTGATCCTGGACTATAAACCTGCAAACTGTAACCTGAAGCAACACTACCCTGCCACGTGGCTAGTTAAAAAAATTTTAAAGTAACAAAAAGCTGGTGAGTATAGCTGGGCAATATGCATTTTTTGTGTGCTAAACCTGGCAATCTTACTCACTGATTATTTATACCTCCAGGAAATACACTCATTAGATTCAGAGATCTGGTGAAGCAGGAAGAAACTGGGTATGATATTCTTGAACCACTTTGTTAGTGTGACCAGTGCAGTAGCCCTGATAGGGCTTTTTGGATGGACTGGTTGATCAGTTGTGTCTTATCTGTCATGTATCCTCTTGCAAAAATAAGGCTGTTGGGTGCCCTTACTGATCTTGTGGCTTTCATATGAAACACATATGTGAAGCTTCTGTGTTGGCCTCCTTTGCTCAACAGTTTTGGCACACAAGACCCAAAACTAGCTTCTGGGGAAATTATTTATTTAGTATTAATGGGGCAAAGCTGAATTTGGTGAGACGCTTCAAGTAAACAGGATCACTCCACACAGAGTTGTTTGAGATTTCCTGTGACCCCCAGAGTTTTAACAAGAGCCAGAGAAGCAGCTATATTTATAGAAACCCTGTGAATCTTACCCCTCTCCTCCCCCACCATCTAATCCCAAATACAACAAATCCCGGAATGTCTCCAGACAGTGGGCTGTTTGATGGATGGGGCTGGAAGGGATCCCTGGATGCAGTTGTGTTGGTGAATGGAAGCTTGAGGCTGAACTGCTATGGTGGGCCAAGGAGAGGGCGGGGGTGCCAGTGAACTGCAAACACTGCTGACCAATCAAAACAACATAAATGAATGAGAATGTCCAACCTCAGCTCATGGGGTCTTTGGCGCAAGTTTCTCAGAGGGTTTTGCCCATTGCTCCTGCAGCTGAAGAGAGCCAGAGATGGAAGGCAGAGATGGAAGCAAAGTGGCTTTTGTCTGTTTATTGTTTTCTGCTTCTTCTAAGGCAGGTAGCTGTCTTTGTGTACCTCCTGAGCACTGGCTCAGGCACTTAGTGGCTGCTGACTCTGGTTGACATCCCCCTTGGAGGGGCAGCCAACTAAAGGCTAGAGTGCTGTAAGAGGCCAAGAGACATTCCCTCCATTCAGGACCTTCCAAGTCTTGTCAGCACATGAGAATCAGAAGAGATTCCCAGGGAAGTTTCCTATCAGCACACTGGGATTATCATGACTTGGGATGCCCACATCCTATACTGGAGTGCCTGATTTGAGTCCCACCCGCCCTGCTTCTGATCTAGCTTTCTGCTAATGCACATGTGGTGCCCGAAGTACTTGGGTACTTGAGTGGCTGTCGCATCTGTGGGAGAGCTAGATGAACTTCTAGGCTCTTGGCTTTTGCCTGGCCCTGGCTCTGGCTATAGTGGACATTTAGGGCATGAAGCAGCAGATGGAAGGTTTGTCTATGTTTTCTTCTGTCTCTTTTTCAGATAAAATGAAAAAATGTGTAAGTTCATGGAAAAATTGAAAGATGAGTTTATTGCTTAAAAATGCTGGGATGGGCATCAGGGTGGTCCATTACAGAAGCAGCAGTAGAAGGCATGGGGGCACGGCAGATGTTTTCTTGGTGGCTCAGACATAGGCATCCCATGTTGTAGCACCTGGGTCTGATTTCCACCTCTGCTCCTGGTTCTAGTTTCCAGATAATGGGAAGCCATGGTGATGGCTCAGGTTGGGTTCCTGGCTCCTGGCTTCAACCAGCTCCAGTCCTGCCTGTTGCAAGCATTTGAGGGTGAACCAGTAGATGGGAGCTCTCTATCTAAACATCTGTTTCTTGCACTCTAGGAACACATTCCTAGCTATGACAGTCAAGTCACAGGTGGCCTTAGAAAACTCAACTACCTAGATGGTCTGATGCATCACACTTGCTTAACTGGTGGATCAAGTTAGGTAACAGCTCACTTTGTATAGAGAAAGCTTGAAGCCAATTGAAAAAGTGTGTAGAGGTGCATTGGGTCAGACAACTCAGCTTAAAACACCTTCTGGACAGAAGGGAGAAGAGATACCTCTCTCCTTTCTATCTCCATTTTTTCTCATTTGCTTCCCCATTCTACCCTTTGTTTTTGCCTGTTTCCACCTGAATCATGCTGTTTCCAAAGCAGTGCTCTGGTTGGTAAACAGCTGTTCATGGTGCATATTTTCCCCAGCAAAGTAGCTAATACCCATGTGCAAATCCTCATTCTGTTAACCATATGCCTTCTAAGTGCTTGTTGAACACAGGTTAAATCAACCTAACATTCTCCCGCTGTGATTGTTAACATTCTTATAATCCCTAATTCTCAGGCTTGTTCATCTGGAACAATTTCCCAATTTCCTTTCCTTATAAAAAGTCTCCAAAGGTATGGCCACTAGCACAAAAGTAATGATCACCTCCTCTGGCAGGAAAGTCCTCAGAGATGAGCGATCTAATGGAAATGGATTCTTTTTCCTAGACTAGCGCGAGTGCTCTACTGCATCTTCTTAGTATGATTGTAGATTGTATTCCTGACTTCATACTTTAACTCTGGCCAAAAAAAAAAAAAAAAACCCTGCTAACAACTTCCTCCTCTTAAAGCCCGGTAGCCTCCTGCCTCTGCTGTGCCTTCCATAAGGGGAACTGGGTCTCTTGGAAGTGGCTTGAAATGAAACATCTTGAGAGAGGCACAAGTGAAGTGGAGCAGCCACCAAAGCTACCTCGGTCAGTGCTGATGTTCAAGAAGCATTTGTCAAGGTGAAAACAAATGTGCAAATATTAGGGAAAAGTGTGTGTGTGTGTGTGAGTGGGGGGTGGAGGTATAGAGGGGAAGGGGACAGAGAAGCTGGGACAGCCATTATCCTGCAAACCAAGCTTCAACTGAGTAGGGGCAGAACAGAGAACACAGGAAGGAAGTTTCTAGAAAGGTGTGCAGTGACAAGCAAGTGTAGTAAAGCAGTGGTGGGGTCACTGAACCCACATTGGCCACCAGGCTTCAGCCGTCGTGGGCCTCGGTCTGCCTGGTGGCCCTGCTGCCCTCAGTCAGGAGCTGGGAGTTACTGTGGAAGTGAGAAGCCGGACTTTCTATAAATGCTGCTTCAGGGAGAAAACCCTGGCCAGCTGGGCTTTCTGTTATTTCTGTCTTCAAGGTGATGTTTCACGGCCATGTGGCCAACCTGGCCATTTTTTCACTTATCTTTGTAAACACCTGGCCTCTTTACCTCTCTGCTGTTTAAAGATACCTCTGTAATAATCAAGACCTTCCTGATTTGTTCTTGCTTACTTGCTGCAGGTTATGTGCTGAATAAGCTTGCTGCTTCCAATGCAGCCCATCAGCCTCCCCAGGGTTGGGCTCACAGGTTCTGTAGTTGGAAAAAGCAGACAGTGCTGGCAGTGGCTGTGTGACAAGGGCATCACTGGATCCCCAGGAGTGGCTTTGCCAGTGCCCTAGTCCTGCCGCCAGCCTGGGCTGCATGTTCTCATGGAGCAGGTGAGGTAACCTCTCCTGCAGGGAGGTGATGAACCATTTGTGTTCTGTGGTATGTGAGGGGTTTACCCAGTATTGGACGCTTCCTTACTCTTTTGTAATTTAGCTGAAGTTGGCTCTGATCTTATGCTACAACCTGGAGAGCCCTAACACTCCTGGGAGTCCCTTGATGGGCCTGCCACACTTTCATAAGGCCTGTAGGCACTTCCATAAGACCCTGTTGACAGGTGTAGCTTCTCCATTCCTCTACCTGCCAGTGAACTTGACTATGAGTACTTCAGTGCTGAGGCAACAACCCTGGTTACACTCCTGCTCATCAAGGTCCATAAATTCACCTGCAGCTTCTGGTTTGTGGGCAGGAGTCACTTTGGGTATATCCTTCTCCCCATCGTATCTAAAATCCTGTATTCCTTGGGTTCCCCCAGCTCCCACTGCAGCTCTCTGGGGACATAAGGACAGCAAGTCCAAGTGCCTCTCTCCTAGCCCCTTCCCCTCCCAAAGCTTGCCTTCCCTCCTTAGGCTCTTGGAATTCAGGGCAATGGAACTCTCCTCTTTACGATCTCTTTGAAAGAGAAAGAGACAGAGGGATAGATGGAGAGAGAGCTTCCACCTGCTGGTTCATTTCCCAAATACCCATGGCAGCCAGGGCTGGGCCAGGGCTGAAGCTAGGAACCACATGGGTGGCAGGGGTCCAAGGACTCGAGCTGTTACTTGCTGCCATGCAGGGTGTGCGCTGACAGGAAGCTAGGATCAGAAGGGGAGCCTGGACTTGAACCAGGCACTCCAGTATGGATGAGGGTATCACAAGCAGCAACGTATTTGCTGCACTGAACACTCATCCCATGATCATATTTTCCCCCAAATAATTTCAGAATTATAAGTAGTTGGAAGGGCTCAGTATGGTAGCCTAGCGGCTAAAGTCCTCACCTTGAACATACCTGGATCCCATGTGGATGCTAGTTCTAATCCAAGCGGCCTCACTTCCCATCCAGCTTCCTGCTTGTGGCCTGGGAAGGCAGTGGAGGATGGCCCAAAACCTTGGGACCCTGTACCCATGTGGGAGACCTGGAAGAGGCTCCTGGCTCCTGGCTTCGGCTTGGCTCAGTTCTGGCCGTTGTGGTTAGCTGAGGAGTGAATCAGCAGACAGAGAATCTTCCTCTCTGTCTCTCCGACTTTGCAATAAAAATAAATAAATCTTTTTTTTTAAAAAAAGGTTGCATAAACAGTACAAAGAATTCCAACCTAGTGAGCATCGCAAACATCTCACCAAACCACAGGGCGATGACCCATATCAAGTAACTGGTGCTGATACATTTTATTATCTACTCAGTGGTTCTCATTGAAATGTTGCCAGTTGCTCTGTAGACATCCTCTTTCTGGTCTGGGATCCAATGTAAGACAGGCTCACACACTGTGTTTGTTATCGCCTCACCTAAATGTTGTAATCCCGAGTCTAAGAAAGGGGTCAGTAACTTTTTTTTTTCCTGTGAAACACCAGAAAGTAGATATTTTAGATCTTTGTAGGCTGCTGATCCCTTACAATTACTTCTTTTTTTTTCTTAGTTTCACCCTCAGATTTTATTTAGTCCTCTTTTTTTTTTTTAATTTTAGGTGATGTTAACATTGTTGATCAGAGTGGTTTGGATCAAGAGTTAGGGAAAAGTGGATGTGATCATTGTTTCCAAATTTTCTGCTTCTTTTTTTGTGGGGGGTGGATACAGGGAGGAGGGATAAGGGGCGAAGCCATACTCAGCCTCCCAACCATTCCAGAACCCAGGGTTGGAGAATGGCCACTTGATATCAAGCCAGGGTCCCAAGGTGGTGCATACCCCAAGGTGGTTTCAGTAGTTCTGAAATGTTGTTGATCTTGCCCATCCAAGGATGAGGAAACCCTTTCAATGTCCATTGGCTGACATAGTCAAACTCAGAGTCTTCATTTGCCCAGATATTTGCTGACATCGTTTGCTTGGATAATGTTGTCTGATTTGTTCTGCCCTCTTTCCTCTAGAATGGTACAAATGTCCCCTGCAGGACTCCATGGGCTGCCATATCCTCCATGTGGATCTGGGCCAGCTGTCCACTACACTGTCTTTTCCATTGAGAAGGAACAGTTCTCACAGGTGGGCCAAGGACTCTAACAAGGTGATCTGGGCCCAGCTGGACCCACTGCCCCTGAGGCTCATGGACCCAGTTGCCACTGCATAGGCAGGCTAAGGACCCGGGCCAGGAGACCAGGGTCCTACCAGACTCCCTACCCCTGGGGCTCATGGACCCAGACCCCATTGAGCAGGTAGGCCAAGGACCTAGGCCGTGTGACCCGGTTCCTGCCAGACCTCCCACCTGGACCAGGGGACCAGGGCCCTGCTGGACCCCTCACCCCCAGGGCTCAAGAACCTGGCACCCACCACACAGATGGGTCAAGAACTCAGGCCAGGCAACCTAGGCTCTGCTGGACTCTTCACCCCTGAGGCTCAGGGCCCCAGTACCCACTAGGTAGTTGAGCCAGGGACCTGGGCAAGGCAACTTGGGCCCTGCTGAACCGTGCCCCCCCCCCCCTTCCACCATGTAGGCAGGCCAAAGACTGTTCTTTTGCAGTAAATTGAAGGCAGTAGATGAAACACACACCACACACACACACACACCCTGTTCCTAAAGTGATATTTCCTCATTTATAATGGCTATGAATCCATTGTATTTGAAACAAACTGATCAGGGAAGTGGGGATAGAGATCATATCTGTGACACTGGTTGGATCTGGAGGGACCAGATTGGACCTTGGGCAGTCACATGTATGGGTTGGCAGCACAGCCCTGCTTGTCTACTTTGTGACATCTTCCAGAGGAGATCACTGGGCTCCCAGGCTGAGACCCCCTGGGCCACTGCCTCTCCATCCCTCCAGCCTTATCACCCCTACAGAATGTCCCAGGACTAGTCAGATTTCATCCCCCTTTTAGAGCTTCCCTAACGTGATGCCCCTGGAGCTTCCAGACTGTTAGGCAGTAGGGAACTGGTGGCTGGGGACTAAGGGAGAAGCTGGGATGATGGGCATCAGAGGGCGGGGGTGGGGCAATTCTGTGCCTCCTTTCCCATCAAAGCCAACATTGTTCTCAAAGAGTTAACTTGCATACCAGGCTTGCAATTAGCAAGGAATAATGGGGTGTGATGGGTGTAGAACAGCGGCTGGAACTGATTTTCAGCCTATGGTGAGAAATTACCTGCTGATTCCCCTTGCTTATTTCCTGGTAACTTGCTGCAAGTAGGTTCAGTAGAGCAGAAATCCTTGGGGCAGGGGGGAGTAAAGAGCAATCTGTCTCAAAATAATTTCAACAATGCGGCACAGTCGAGCTAAATGGAGCTTATCCAATGTTACACCTCTTAAAGCTGCAATCGGAGGCGACGGGTATTTACTATGAAACTCCCATTCAGCTTGCGGAGAACCCAACAGAGCGCCAGAGCTGTGCCTTCCTGAAAAGGAAGGGCAGTTTGAGAGGTGATGGGGCACAGGGTGAGATCCCAAAGTCACGTCAAGGAGCAGAGATGAGGACAGGACAAGGACACGGTGGTCACTGGACATCTGGTGTGCACAGGGTGGTAGGACTCTTTAGCTCCGGTTGCTTCCTGTAAACTTTGCCCTGAGCCCTCCAGGCTGCATGCTGTTATTTGCATGCATTCTTAATAGCCAAGGGAGGAATCACTTGCTCACTTGCAAATATTAGGAAACTCTGACTCCAGCAATGGGATGTTTTCTCTCAGGAGGCTAGGAGGCCTAGTGGATCAGCTTGATGCAGGACTCCAAGGCTGTCACCAGGAACCCAGTTCTTCTCTCTGAGTTCTGCCTTGTGTCAGGTTGGCTTTGGGCTCAAGCTCCTTGAGAAGGTCAGACATCAGCAGCCATGCTGATCCCTACATCCTGGTAAGAAAGAGTTGTTCTGTGTCCTACACATTGAAGCAGGACTTCCAGCTCCAGCCAAGGTAGAATGACAGGACCAGATACACTCCTGCTTTAACATGATGGAAATCCAGTCACAGAGCACACAACAATAGTTTTTTTTTTGGTGTTGTTGCTGTGAGAGACAGATGAGGAAGCAAGTACATGGAACCTGTTGGTTCCATGAACATGTAGCTGGGACAAGGGCCTTGGGGTGATCAGACTTGATTGCATGAATCAACACAGATGTATGATACACTGAAACCCTGGATGTGACTTGGTCAGAGGAATGAGAATCAGGGAACAGTCCTGGGTGTCACTGGATTAACTTATATGTGCAGCAAATCTTTCCCCAAATATGATTTCTGTGTTTCCTCTATATCATTTTAAGAATACCAGGGAGGGCCCAGTGCGATGGCATAGTGGTTAAAGTCCTCGCCTTGAACGCTGAGATCCTATATGGTCGCTGGTTCTAATCCTGGCAGCCCCACTTCCCATCCAGCTCGCTGCCTAGTAAAGCAGTAGAGGACAGCCCAAGCCTTGGGACCCTGCACTCGCTTGGGAGGCCTTCGGATCAGTGCAGCACTTGCCGTTGCACTCACTTGGGGAGGGAATCATCAGATGGAAGATCTTCTTCTCTCTCTCCTCCTCTGTATGTTTGTCTTTCAAAAAAAAAAAAAAAACAAAAAACCTGGGGAAAAATCGGTCTCTAACAGCTCTTCCTCTGTAAATGTTGAAACTCCCTGCATTGCTGTTCTTTATCTGTGTCCCTACAACCTCCAAGCAAGGGTTCATGTCATTGGTTGAGGGCACTGCCTGGGATATGGGAATCCAGACCCAGCTCACTTTGCCAGCTGGGACCCAGGATGATGGTCCTTAGGTTGGAAAAGTCACATTTTGTACACCTCAAGTACACGTGAAGACCTCTGTTACCAGTTCTCGAGGCAATAGATAATACTTCTGTAAGATGGCTGTCAGGTTAGGAGGGCTAGGCAGCCATGTCAGTGACAAATGACTGAAGAATATTTGCCATAAGATTGAAAGAACGTGACGCTGCACATGGGGCCTGTGGAGAGATGCCGGAGGAGGAGGAGAGTCAGGGGACACAGAGAATCTTCTTTACTCACTGTGACTCTCCTAACTGTCCCCCGCCTCCATCGTGTAGGCCCTTGGCAGCCATCTAAAAAAAGTGGCAATTAAAAAAATAGGTTTAGTTATTTTATTTGAATGTATGTATGACACACAGAGAGAGTTCTTCTACCTTCTGATTCTCCAAATGTTTGCAACAGCAAGGGCTAGGCTAGGCCAAAGCCAGGATCGGGAACTCCTTCTGTGTCTCCCACTTGGGTGGTAGGAACCCAAGCACTTGGGCCGCCGTCTGCTCCCTCCCAGGTATATTATCAGGAAGCTGAGTTGGAAGCTCTGGGTAGCCAGAACTGAAGCTAGCACAGAGGCAGGCATCCTAAGCAGTAGCTTAATGGACTTTACCACTACACCATTCCCACTAACAGATATTTTCTGTAGCATGGTCTTGTGGAGTTTTGATAATATGAGAGACCTTTTTTTTTTTTAATTTCAGATTTGTTTATTTGAAGAACTGAGTTAGTGAGAGAAAGATAAGAATCTTCCATTTGCTGGTTTATTCCCCAAATGGCTGCAATGGCTCAGGCAAGACCAGGCTGAAGCCAGAAGATAGGAGTTTCCTCTGGGTCTCTCATGTGGTTGCAGAGACCCAAGCACTTGGTCCATCCTCTGCTGCTTCTTCAAACCATTAGCAGAAAGCTGGACTGAAAGTAGAAGAACAGGGCTCAAACCAGTGCCTGTATGGGATGTTGGTCTCTCAGGTAGCAGCTTAATTTACTGTGCTGATACCAGCCCTGAAAAATATTTTTAAAAATTATTCTCTGGTTTACCATAGACATAAGAATTAATGACTTTGGAAATGTAAAGCAATGAAAAAATATGTTTTAGGTTTCAATTAACTCATCCAGACTGTTCTAAGTGCCTTTGATTGCATAACTTTTATTTGTACACAGGACATTTGTAGCATGTATAGTCTGATAAATGGCACTTTTGCAGAAAAAAATTTAAAATATTAATAATGCTTGATGTCTTGAAGAATGGCTCATAGTTCCATAAATAAAAGGTATCATATGACTGTTTCTTGATGCTAAAGTATCACAAAGATGCCTCCATGACCCCTGAGATGTATAAAGCTATTTGCCTTGGAGTAATTTCCCACAGTGGTCTGCTTTTCATATGCTAAGTATATGGTTTCATTTTTGTGGAATCAGTTTTTGCTAATATGTGCACACTTATCTCTCGAATCTCCTCCAGTCTGCTGAGGGCCAGACCACATGCATAAGTGCACACGTATGCCTCAGCCTCCAGCCTGACCATTGGTGGCTAACCAAGTGGAGTTTTGCAGCTGGGATCCCACCTGGACAACTGTCCCACGGGGCAGGGGAGGATTGCAGTGTTATTGGTGTCTCTGGGAAGCCCGTCCCAGGCTCCTCCCTCTGGGCTCCTTGCCCCTGCCACACAGGAACATGGCAGCCTCATCTTCGTTCTCGGCGTCTGAGTTTCTTGCACAGTTCACACCTGTATTCTGATTTTCGAGTTGCTTTTTATGCAAGTGAGTTTGAGAGGTGCATGGTCTTAGGCGCTGCCAAGCACTGTTTTCACTCATTCTTTTTGTTGCTTCTGAAGCATTTGACTTACACTCCAGTCCCTGTAGGCTCTAGATCCCACATCAAGTGCACACATTCAGTCTCAGGCATCCCAGAGTCTCTCCCTTTGTCATTAGAGCTACTTTGTGTAGACACACTGACTTCGTCAAAGCTGCACAGATCTTTGTGTGACAGTTATAAATTATTTGACCTGCCATGCATAGCATACACAGTATGAAACTAGTCTATTATCAGCATCAATTCTCTAGCTATAATTACTTTTGTAAATGGAGATTTACATTGCAATATCATCTACCACTTTAAAATTACCATCAGTTTTATGCTGAAGTATTTTAAAGTGAATTATGTTTCATATCCCTGAATGTTTATGAATACATCTCTAATAAATGAGATTATTTTCTTACATACTCAGAATAACATTATGATATTAAGAAATGACTAATAATTTTTTAGTGTTCTCTAACATTGACTTGAATTTATATTTCCCTGGATGTCCTCATTAGAATCCAGCCTGTGACTGGACATTGCACTTGGTTGTTGTATCCCATAAGTCTCTATCTACATCCAGGCCACTGGCTTGTTGGAAACCAGAGCCAATAGTTTCATGCAATGTCTCCCTTTCCAGATTTGCCTGGATGCTTCCTCCATGACTTCTTTGAGCTTCTTTCCATGTCCCCCTGTGGATTCTGCATCCATGGGTTCAAGATGCCACCCTGTTTTCCTCGCTGACCCAAGCAGACATCCTAACAACAAACGATACTTACAGGAAAGTGCCATGGGCCAAGGGTGATATAATGGTTAGAGGGATAGCCAGAAGTCACAGGAGGTGACTTTTAGGAATAAAGGAGATATTTCTGATGTTAAACACTAGAAGTGAATAAAACAGAAGCTGACAAAAGCACCTGATGTTTAAGAACTGGAAAGTCAAGTGGTTTGAGCAGAGTAGAAGGAATAGAACAAAGGGTTCATCCTCCACAAATGGGTTCATCCCACAAATGGGATCAAAAGACAGCATCAGAAGATGGGACTCAAGCAGGTGAGGTCAAAGTCACTTCTGCTCAAACTCATGCAGTGCGAGGCCCATGCCCCTTCTACAGGTGTGGCTGCTGCAAGCACTCACTGGTCTGAGCCAACAGACCTCGGTTCCCACAAAAGCCACTGCTCCATCCAACCCACCCTGAGCACAGTGAGGCTGACCCATCTGAGTCTCTCACCTGGCTATGGAGCAGCCAGGGCTCCAGGCTGTCTGACATTCAATTCCACTCTTCTTGAGGATTCAAATCCCAAACCAAGATCATGAGAGTGGCTTTACAGGGAAGTCAGAGCAGTTTCTGTGGGGACCGAGTGTAGTTCTCTGCCTTTAAAGATTCCCACAGGGCACAAAGGTTGTGTGCATGAGCTGGAGCCCTTGTCCTGTCTTCCCAGCCTTAGAGATGGGCTCTGAACATCAATGTGGCAGTCAAAGCTCGTAGCTTCTCTACACGCATGCATGCACACATACAACAGCTGTGCACGCTGCAATCATGCATGCACCTTTGCTACTCACACGTGACACATGCACACACATTAACATAATTGTGTGTATACATGGACACACACAAACACACAACATGGATAGCCCGAGGCCATAGAACTGTTTCCAAGCACTTTTCTTTCTTGTCCTGGCCGACAGTTTAAAGCACTTGGAAAATGTCAGGCGCGGGAGGCCTTTCAGTCTTGCATTGGGGTAAAACTCCCTCCACATATTTGGAGGGCATCCAGGCCCTGCAAGCGCCCTTGCAGAGCAGATAGCAGTGACCTTGCTGTGGAGGGAGGACGGCTCAGCTGAGGCCATGGAGCTGCCGGCGGCTGCCTAAGGTCACCTCCCCTCCCTGCTGCACCTGGGCTGGCTCCGGGTTTCTGGCCTCGGGACTTGTGTCCTTTGGTGAGAAGCATGTTGCTCAGTCCCCCAGGAGAGGAGAGCAGTGTGCAGACCCACAGGGTCAAGGTAGAGAGGAGTTCAGCTCCACATGGGACACTGCCGCCTAACAGTCAAACTCCAATGTCATTCCATAGCCACAAAGCTTTCCTCCCCGGAATGGTGACAATCACCAAGGCCCTACCCAGCTGGCATAGGCCCTGTTCTGAGTAACTCCATGGCCTAGACTGGTGGGCCCTTCATTGAGCCAGAGTTGGTGTACGGGTGTGGAGGGGGTCCCAGGAACTAAACTCTTCCTTAGAGTCCTGAAGCTTGAAGGCCACAGGGGTCCCTTCCTGCATACAGGAGTCTTCTGCTACCTACTCCTCGTCAAGGACTCACTACATGTGGTAGGAAACTTACCAGCTCCAGGAACAGACTATTTTTAATTCCCTTTTTCTTAAAAAATAAAAACAAACAAAAACAAAAAAACAAGTTGTTGATGGGGCCAGTGTTGTGGCATAGTGGATAGTATTACCAACTGTGGCACCAACAGCCTATAATGGGTGCCCATTTGAGTCATGGCTGCTCCGCTTCTGATCCAGCTTCCTGCTGATGTGCTTGGGGCAGGAGGCGATAAGGATGGTCCAGGAGCTTGAGCTGCTGCACCCATGTCGGGAGACCAAGAGGAAGCTCCTGGCTTCTGGCTTCAGCCTGGACAAGCTCTAGTTGTCAAGGCCATTTGGGAAATGAATCAGTGGATGGAAGACTTCTCTTTCTGTCTCTATCTCTCTGTGGCTTTGAATTTCAAATAAATAGATAAATCTTTTAAAACATTTTATCTACGATTTGAAAGGCAAGGAGAAAAACAGTTGTGAATCTATGGACTAATGCACTCCCCAAATACCTGTAATGGCAGAGTTGAGCTGACTTGAAACTAGGGGCCTGGAATTCAATCTGGGCCACTCCAGGTATGTGCCGAGGTGGGGAGTAGGGTGGCAGGGATCCAAGTGCTTGAGCTGTCCACATGGCCTGCCAGGGTGAGCATTAGCAGGAAGCCATTTCAGAAGCTGATCCAGCCCTGGAATGCAGGCGCTCTGACAAAGGAGGCAGGTGTTCCAAGCAGCATTCTAACCACTGGGCCACGTGCCCACCTCAAACCTACTGCATTGATGAATCCCACTAGCTTCCTGACTCTCTGTTGTTTCCATTCAGTGGTTTGGATCAGATCTCTGGGGCTGTTCATACTGGGACCCAGCTGTCTTCAGTGTAAGAGCCTTTGCAATCTTGCAAATAGCCTGCCTTCTTGTATATTTATCAAACACAGCTGGGGCACCAGACACTATGTTGGCACTTGGGGATACACACATAGCCAGCAGTTGACTTTGGTCCAGCAGAGCAGGCAGAGAAACAACAGCATGCCTCATGTAGGTTGTTGAGCCTGAGGGAGAGGCTGGCAAGCCACGTGCAGGAGATGGCAGATTATTCAGATGGCGATAGGGGCTGATAACACTGCAGACAGAGCATGTGCAAGGACTACAGGCACCTGTGACCTGTCCGAATACATGAGACACAGGCAGCTATGGGCCATGGGAGGCATCCAGACATTGCCTCGTCCTGAGGGTCGTGGTGGGCAGGTAGGTGTTAGTGTTCCCAAGAGTTTTCAGCACACAGAAGTTTTTGTGAAGCCATCTGACTGTGAGGTCCAGTAGAAGGTTCAGGGACCATTCTGGGGTTTAAGCAGAAGACAGTGCAGGAGGCAGTGGGTGCCTCAGTGGAAATGGTGGCCTTGAGGGCAGTTGGCAGCAGGTATACAGGAGAGATTGGCCATCTCCCCTGGGGAGATGTATCTCCTGATTGTACATGCATGTCTTTCTAAAATGGCTTGGTAGGGCCCCTGGCTGACTAGCTCAGCTTCCATGACTGGGTTCCCATTTTCAGTGCAGGGAAAATTCAAGCTGTTGCTTAGCATGGCAAGCTGTATTTTAGATGATAGCTAAGTGTTAAGTATTTTTGGTCGTTTTGCCTCTTTCTTGTAGGTCTGTATCCTTTCTGCCTTCGCCTTGACTTGAATCTGGGGGAACCTTGCCCATGGCAACTGTTTCAAGGCCACATGGCTCATTTTGGAACTTGGCCATTGGTGTCCAGCATCTACCATCAGGGACACACATTTATTTTTATGTTTTGCCTTTAGCCTATGAAATCTGATTTTCTTGGACTTGGTGTTTCCCCTCTCTCCACCCCCTGACTTCACTGCCTTTGTATAGCAGAACTCTGGGTAAAAAGCTTGGGGCATTGGCTTGTGGGATGACATGTGACTTTCACCTTGCTTCCATCTGCTGTGTGCAAGAACAATATTCCTTTGCATCCCACAGAGTTTGAAAAGAAGATTTTACATTTGGAAAGAATTTGCTCTAGAAGTTCTTGTGGAAGATATTACTCTTCTGGTTTTTAGGGAGCAGGTGTGACACAAGCTATGGAGTGAAGGTGGTGGGTGAGGCCTGTCAGCTCCATCCCTCTCCTTGGCCCATGGGTCTAATACCTCCACCTGCTCCTGGTAACTGGCAGTGATGCTGTAAGCCACTCTTCCAGAACCTGCAAGGGCCCAGGTACGAGTGTGTGTGTGGTGTGTGTGTGTGTGTGTTTGTGTGTGTGTGAAGTGGGGTCAGGTTATTAGGGGTGGAGGGAAGAGAACTGTTTGATTAATGGGTGTCCTGTGAACCTGCACATTTGCCCAAGGCTGCATTCCTGGGCTTTCAAACCCAGGCAGTTTGATAAGCTGAGACCAAAGTCCTCTTTCCTCACAGCAAAGAGAACAAACAGGGCCACTTGCTAATCCCAGCCCTGGCCTCTGGGGCCGTCTCTCAGCAACCAGCCTGCCAAGTGGTCTTTCACAGGCCGATCAATGAGGTGGCCCCAGACCTCTGGGAGGCCACAGCTCCCTGGACCCTGGCACGCAGTCCCCTAGACCTGGTCTTGGCAGGTGAGACCCTCCACAATGACAGTGTCTTTGTGCAGCCTCCTAATCCCTCGTACAAGCATTGCCACTTGGAAAGCTTCTCAGTGGGGGTCTTTGCTCTCTCCATGCCCCCAGAGCCTCCCAGAATGTTCTTCCCAACACCACAGCTTGCAAGCTGCTGCCCTGGTTCTTTTTCCTCCAGGAAACTTTCCCTAACAACTCCTGCCAATAGGCAGGCCCTTCCTTCTTCTGGATGCCTACTGCTCTTGGTGTCTTGGCTGAAGCCCAGTCCACTCTCCAACCTGCTCATGTGTGTTGATTTGAGATCTCTCAATGGTAAACACATTTAGAACAGAACTTCAACTTTGGGGGCCCATCCTTAGCTGTGAAAGACACTTTAGGAGGATCCTGCCAGAAGGGTGGACTTCTGGGGAGACAAGACAGATCCAGGGGTACAGATCTAAGGCTAGGAAACTCAGTCCTAGTAAGCTGGAATGGGGTGGAGGCTTGAGATGAGAGACAGCTGTCAGTCATGATGAGAATGAGGTAATGGGTGCACATTTCCAGGCAGCCATAGGTGCTGCCTGTTGGTGGCAATTGCCCAGGCTGCCACCACCACCACCATCCATCCTCCTCCATGAGGTCTGTTTCTCTTTTTTCCAATGATACAGCTGACTAGTGTTTGCAGCACAGCATCCCACACTCTTGACCAGTGATGATTTAGCACAGGTGGATTCTGACGGGCCCTCTGTGGAGACTGGGGCTAAGCACCAAGGAAGACACATCTCCTATTCTGAGTCTGAGAAGGTGGAGGAGAGGCAGACTAGCTATGGTTGACTGCAGGGAAGAGTTGTGGAAGCCAGTCTTGGAGTGGGAGGCAGAACTGCAGGTGAAACCAGGAGCACACAACCGGGCCCTGCAGGTCAACTCAAGTCAACTCCTGAGGGTTGGAAACCATGAAGATTGTCTTGCAGATGTGAGAACCTGCTAGAGAGGCTGCTTAAACTTGCTCATGCATGTAAAACCCATAAAAAGAAAACTTGACCCTTGTGCTACCAGGTTACAGAGTCCAGGCATAATCTGCTTAATTCTCAGTAGCTTCCTAGATTCTCATCTCTCATGAGACTTTTCTACATTCAGTTCCATGAATCACCAGAAAAACATGACTGAAACCACTATAATAAGGTTTTGCTTATCTCTCTTCTCTGTCCATTTATCTGTCCATCCTTCTCCCCATCTACCCGTCCACCACTCACTTACCCCTTCCTCTATCACCTGTTCACCCACTAATCCTTTTACCATTCTTATATCATTCAAACCTAGAATGAAACTTACCCCAGAAATCTACCTCTCCAACATGGAGTTATGAGACTGACATGCTGCCTACTGCACTAAGAAGGCACCCCATCCAACGTGGAGTTAGTAAAGCTTTGCTTACATCTTGGAGCACAGATGTCTGGGGAATGTTTTTTACAATGAGGAAGGGTCAGCCCCCACATCACCACCTGGGGTCAAGGTCAGGTACTTGGATGTCCCCTAAGAGGCCCAAGGGATTCTGGGAAGGGGTGGCTTAAGAGAATAGTTCAGAAACAGGCAGCCAGGACTAGTCTCAGCACCCTCTCCTAACAGTGGGGACCATGCCAGTGGTGGCAGAGGGCATCATGTGGGAACTCAGGTGAGCAGAGAAAGTCATGGTCAGTTTTGTCCATCATAACAATATCACAAGGGCAACAGTGGAAAGAATGCCCCGCTCACTTCGCCTCCATGGAATGGACAGCCTTCCACACTCATTCCTAATTGTAACTTCCATGGTGAAGGAGGAAGACAAAAACCTGGTCCAGGACAAAAAAACCAATCAACCAACCAAAACCAAATAGAAAATTCAAGAGCAGTTAGGCTGGGTGGGGATGAGATTGATTGGGATTTTAGGAGCTGCACTGAATGAAGGAATCACAATTGTCCTTAGCATCTCTGGGAGCCATGTACTCCCAAAACTTCCCTGCTTCGGTTCTTATGCAACCCCTTGGTATGGAGGGTGAGATGAAATGACCAGACCCCCATGGCCTGCCAGAAGCAGGTACCAGCAGATTCTGTGGTTACGTCTGTCCTGGCCTCTCCCACAGACGAGCTGGGGTACAGGACTTTGTCTTCTTCCTACAAATGAGTTGTCTCAGCCTCCTCACAGCACCTGTCCCTGCTACCAACCAATGCCTGCCCCAGCTGCTGGCTGAGTTCTGGAACTTGCAGTTCACCTCCAGCATGCCCTGCACTCCCTCTCCTCATGCCTCCCTCACCATCTGGAGCAAAAACCCTACTCTACGCCCACCTGCCTTTGGGAACCTCTCTCCCTCCTTTCCCTCATTAGAATGCAGGAGAAGAAAAGGAGTTTCTTTGCTGTTTATCCTTGGGCCAGCGTCCATCTGGGAGGAGTTGAAGGACAAGCAGCCACAACGTGTGAAAACAGGGCTGTGCTTGCCAGCCGGGCCCCAATAGTTACTTTAATCATGTAGAACAGCGTCCTTTTCATGGAAAATTTTCTACTCCAACACCTGTGGTCATTAAAGGCACGCTCAGCTGTTTCTCCCCCAGCCCTCCCCAGGCTCCTGGGGGTCACTTTCTGGCCCAGGCTGGCTGCCAGTTCAGGTGATTATTCCCGCTGCCCTTCCTCTCTGTCTCCCTCCGGCCTGCTGGATGCAGGGAGCAGTTCTCCCTCTTCCTCTATCCCTCTCCCCACTGCACCAATTTGGATTTTTTTTTTAAAAAAGTTATTTATATTAATTGGAAGATCAGATTTACAGAGAGAAGGAGGGAAAGAGAAAGAGAAAGATCTTCTGTCCATTGGCTCACTCTCTGAGTGGCTGCAGGAGTGAACTGAGCTGATCCAAAGCCAGGAGCTAGGAGCTTCTCTCAGGTCCCTCACATGGGTGCAGGGTTACAAGGCTTTGGGCTGTTCACTTACTGCTTTTCCAGGCCATAAGCAGGGAGCTGGATGGGAAGTAGGAGCAGCCAGGACAAGAACTGGTGTCCAAATGGCATCCTAGCACATGCAAGGCGAGGATTTAGCCACTAGGCTTTCATGTTAGGCCCAATCTGGGCTTCTTGGATCAGGCCCCTCCCTGTTCTGTGTGACTTCTCACTTCCCACCTTGCTGTGGGGCTTCCTCTGCTGCTGCCCCTGGAGGGAGCCCAGAACCTTCCACTCTCTGGCCCAAAGTGTTGTGCATTGCCAAACTCAAAGCTAACAGAGAGCTGGATTTCTTTTCCAGGTGATACATGCTGAGTTCAGTTTGTATAAGTTGGTCAATGTCCCTTCTCTAGGTCACGGTTACAAGCTGGTCCCCAGAGAGGCCGAGCGATGGACCTGGGTCCTGCAGCTCAGTTGGGGAAGGCCTGGGAAGAGCCAGTGTTTGGAAGGTAAAGCTTCCCCAGGAAGGGCCCCTCTCCCCACTCCGCCCCTCCGCCCCCCCCCGTGTTCTCGCTTGCTCCACAGCCCATTTCTGTATCATCTCCTGTCACCACAAAATGGAAACAGCATTGAATCAGGGTAACCCTGACCTCAGGATCCCAGCTCTCCTTACTTTGGTTTAGCAGCAGAATCAGACATCAGCAAGTATATCCAGAACCCCAGTTTGATTTGCCTTCCCTTTACTACCTTTCCAGTCGCCCCCTTTCCTCCTGTATGGAGCTCATTCCTCTAGCACTGTTCTCCTGGCTCCTATTCTAGATTGGCATGCTTTGCAATCTCACTCAGCACTGCTGCTTCTACTACCACCCCTGTGTTTCCAGCCCTATCTTTGCCTTGCGCTCTACTTGCTTCCTTTCTGATGCCCTCTGCGTGCCACAGAGATGTCTCAAGCTTAACCTGTTTTTGGCCGAGTTATCCCAGGACTCCTGTGTGGCATAGGAGCCATTGAACAGAGTAGTGCCCTGTTTTTCTACTGGTTCCTGAACTTACTCAGCAGGACCAACCAGGGCTGCTGGCCAAATATACCAGTCACCTTTGACACCTCCCAGGCATATCCCTTTGCTATGAGAAACCCAACACCTGGGCCAGCACTGTATGCAAGCTGCCATTGCCTGTGCAGCAGGTGCTGAATGGTCTACCCACATCCCAGTGTGAACGTCATATCCAGGGCAGTTAAAGTAGTAGGGGCAAGACACAGAGTCTGAGTGTTGAGATGCTCATACTGCGACTTTGAATGATATCTCTACAGGAAAACGTTTTTATGGAACTGAATCACGTTAAGAAAGCAAGCTCATTGGGGCCAGCTCGATGACTCAACTGGTCAATTCTCCACTTTTAAACACTAGGACCCCACAAGGGCTCCAATTCATATCCTGGTTGCTCTACTTCCCATCTAGCTTCATACTTACAGCCTGGGAAAGCAGCAGAGAATGACTCAAAGCTTTAGGACACTGCATCTTTGTGGGAGACCTAGAAGTTCCTGCCTCCTGACTTTGGATTGGCTCAGCTCAAGGCATTATGATCATTTGGGGAGTAAACCAAAGGATGGGAAGATCTTTGTCTCTGTAAAATTAAACAAAACAAAACAAAACAAAAACTGTCCTTACAATTAAAAAATTCAATCTTATCAAAACAAACAAACAAAAAACAAGCAAGTGCATGGCCATGGTGCATCCTGATTTCAGCCATGTAACAGTTTGTACCAAGTTACTTAGTATGGAACGATCTCTGTAAGTAGCTGGCCTTTCCTTTATACACACATATTTATAAAGATTTATTTGTTTTTATTTAAAAGATAAAGTTACAGTGAATGAGGGAGTGACTGAGAAGAAAGAGATTTCATCAGATAGTTCACTACCCAAATGGCTACAATTACTGGAGCCAGGCCAAAGCCAATAGCCTGTGAGTCCATCTACTCTGTGAGTGGCACTTGAGCCATCTGCTGCTCCTTGCAGGTGTGTTAATTGGGAGTTGGATCTGATGAGATTCAAACCAGTGTTCATACCGAATGCTGACATTGCAGGTGGAGACAGACAGCACAATGATGGCCCCAGTAATTGGCCTTTCTTGTCTGGTTATTTTTCCACGATAGGCCATGTATTTGTGCCTTAGCAATTAAAACAAAATTGGAAGTAATACCCAAATGAATGAAAAAATAGGACTTCCTTTTTTTTTAAAAAAAAAATTTTTTTGTTGTTGTTGTTGGAAAGACAGATTTACAGAGAGAAGGAGACGCAGAGATAAAGATTTTCCATCTGCTGATTCACTTCCAAAGTGGCCACAATGGCCAGAGCTGAGCCAGTCTGAAGCCAGGAGCTTCTTCCAGCTTGCCCACATGGGTGGAGGGGTCTAGTTCTTTTGCCTATCTTCCACTGTTTTCCCAGGCCCCAAGCAGGGAGCTGGATTGCAAGTGGAGCAGCCTAGACATGAACCGGTGCCCATACAGGACGCTGGTACTTGCAGGTAGAGGATTAGCCTATTAAACCATTGCACCAGCCCTGAGACTTTCAAAATAGTTAAAATTCCCCCTGAAGTTATTCAAATGTGAAATGATCCACTTATCCTCAGAGAATGGGACATGAAGCTAGTCTGTCTTTGTATTAATCACAGTACTCATCGTGGCACCTAGTGTGCAATAGTTTCCTAAAACCATTTTTGAGTAAATAAATGTGTTTTTCCTAAAACCTAACTCCAGTGCACTGGCCAACTGAAAGAAAATATCAAGAATAATTCAAGGAGAGTCAGAGGAGACCATGATGGTGACCACATCATTAAATTTCTTCCAGGTGCAGATTTCTCTTTCTTCTCACAATTAGTTTTTTTCTAGAAAACCTTTACTGGATGTCTAGTAAGGATCTGGCTTCAGCTGGTCAGATGTAAGGTATGGGGTTTGTGGTAGGGAAGCTATCTCACACGGTGCACTGGTACCTGGGTTCTCAACATCGCTACCCTATTGGTTTGTTGGGGCGAGATCACTGAAAACTTCCAGTTCCACTCTAAGAGGGTAAGAAGGAAACCAGTTGCCTCTGCTTTGAAGAGGCATAAAATAAGACCCCAGGGGAAGATGTGGTTTGCTGAGGATGTCTAGAGAGTTGGTGACAAATCTGTAATCGTAACCCAGATCTCAAGAATCTTCCTTTTATAAGGTATCTTTAACTACAACTCCCTCAACTATACCAAGTTGCTTCTCGGAATGGCTAGGGTGAATCTCACCAATCCCAAGAGCCCTTCCTGTAATAAACAATGTGTTCATTTGCCAAGATAGTAGTGAAATGGAAGAGTAGAGTTGGAAGAGTCACATTTCCCAATTTATTTTATTTTGTTATTATTATTTAACAAGAGAGTATTCTTTTTTAAGAGTTTATTTTGATTGGAAAAGCAGATCAGATTTACAGAGAGAAAGAGAGATAAAGAGAAAGCTCTTCTATAGTCACAATGGTCAGAGCTGAGCCAGCCTGAAGCCAGGAGCCAGGAGCTTCTTCTAAGTCTCCCACGCGGATGCAGGGTCCCAAAGCTTTGGGCTGACCTTGACTGCGTTTCCAGGCCACGAGCAGGGAGCTGGAAGGGAAGTGGAGTAGCTGGGGTATGAATCGGTGCTGATATGGAATCCAGAGTTTGCTAGGTGAGGATTTAGCCATTGAACCATGGCACTAGGCCCACATTTCCCAATTTAAAAACTTATTCCAAACTTGAAGTAATCCAAATGCTTTGGTAAGGGTGTTAACACAGGCATCTAGATGAATGGACTAGAACTGAACTAAAATAAGCCAGGAACAAACCCCTTCACCTCTTCAACAAATGACACAAGATCAACTAAATAGCCACATGCAAAAGAACGAAATTGGATCCTTGCATCAAACCATTCCCAAACTCACCTCAAAGTGATCAATACATATATGCAGGACCTAAATTATAAAATTATTTTAGAAGAAGACATAACGATCAGCCATCATGAACTTAATTTGATTCTTAGATATGACATCAAAGCCATGTCTGAGCAATAGACCAATTTTACCTATCAAAATGTAAAACTTTTGTGAATTAAGTGAAAAAGCAACCTCAAATGGTAGAAAACATGTGCAAATCACGTATTTGATAAAGATGTCAAGAACCAGAAAATAAGGGTGGCCTGGGCCCCTTGGCCAGCCACAGGATTCGAGCCAGGTGAGTTGGATTGCCCCGGATGTGGATCAGGTCTGGAGGGAGACCTGGGCCCATCAGCCTACCATGTGCTCAGACCCAGATGGGTCAGTTTACCCCAGGGGTGGGGCTTAGGTTTGGAAGGAGGCCTGATCCAATCAGCCTGCTGGCTGCTTGGACCACCAGTCTTGAAGGGGGAATGGATAGACCTTTCAGTTCAGACTGACACAGCAGCCCTAGAGGGATAACAAAACTGGGGTAGTTTGTAATGGCCAATGCTGAATACCACTCACTGGTACACACTGAAGCTAGTGCTGGGAGTCTACCTGGCAGAGCTAGATCACAGTACTTACCAATGAGAGCCATAACAGGGGATGGGTAATGCTAGGGTAGGTCCTGGCACTAACCAGCATGCAAGAAAACTGGGTCTGGGGACAGATTCTGTAGGGGATATGTTGGCTCAGCCCTTTGATCTGCAATTTTATCTGATTGACTTGGAGCTAGGAGTGGTGGCAGGCTGAGCTAGGCATAGCCATGGAACCACCAACTCTCATGGGTACTGTGGTTGGATACAGGCTGGGTTGAGTACAGACTACAGCACCTGCAGACATACCCAGGTGTCACCGACCAGCAGCAACACTACCTACAAGGCACATTCTTGAGGGTCTAGGAAAACAGGAACCACAACCTGATCCCTTATTGCAAAGCATGGCTGTTTCCTGTGTGTCTTATTGCAAAATGTGGTTGCTTTTATACCGCTCCCCATTGCTTTTCTCTCCAAAGATCTTACTGCAAATAATGGGTGTTTTTATACCCCTCTTTGCTGCTTTTCTCCCCATTCTCCACCAATCACTTCTCCCTGTAGGTCCACTCGGTGCTACCTGATAGCCTACTAGCAATGGCATAATTGCAGCGAGGGCATCAGCCTATCCCCCTGACTTCCTGTTTGCCTACTGGCGGGACCAACCCTGCCTCCTGGCCATGGGCCAGCTGCCATCTTGCGACGGCCCCTCCTATTCCTGGGTGGCTCCGGCACCCTGCTCCCCACACCTAAGAATATGATGGGGAAGGGCTGGACCACAACAGCCATCGCTCATACATATGTAGGACAGAGGGGGTAGCCTATGATTGGTAAGGACGTAGCACCCTCTAGCATGGGTAACCCTTCCCACTCTGATCAACTATGTAAACAGCATCAAAAATACAATTAAAAACGTTTTAAAGACCCAGAATACATTAAAGTTACCTATAACTCAACATCAGAAACATAATCTAATCTGTAAGTAAGGAACTTGAATACACATTTCTCAAAATAAGCAAGAGAGGAACTCTTGTGATAGCTAAATATGCTATCTCTCCACCTACATCCCATATGGGCACTGGTTCCTGTCCTGGTTGCTCCACTTCCTGTCTAGCTCTTTGCTTATGGCTGGAGAAAGCAGTAGAGTCTAGTCCAAGTCTTTGGGACCCTGCAGCCATGTAGAAGACCTGGAAGAGGCTCCTGGCTCCTGACTTTGGATCAGCTCAGCTCCAGCCATTATGATTATTTGGGGAATGAGCCAGCAGATGGAAGATCTATCTCTCTGTCTCTCCTCTCTGTAAATCTTTCTTTCCAACAAAGATTAAATATTTTTTAAAAGATAAGCAATAGGGTCAGGCACAGTGGCCTAGCAGCTAAAGTCCTTGCTTTGAGCATGCCGAGATCCCATATGGGCACCGGTTCACATCCCAGCAGCCCCGCTTCACATACAGATCCCTGCTTGGAAAGTAGCCAAGGACAGCCCAAAACCTTGGGTCCCTGCACCCACGTGGGAGACCCGGAAGAAGCTCCTGGCTTCAGCTCGGCTCAGCTCCAGCCATTGCTGACATTTGAGGAGTGAATCATCAGATGGAAGATCTTTTTTTCTGTCTCTCCTGCTCTCTGTATATCTGCCTTTCCAATAAAAAGAAATAAATCTTTTTTTAAAAAAGATAGGCAATAGACTAGGAAGTCATGAAAGGATGCTGTATATCATTAGTCACTGAGGAAAGGCAATCCAAAACCACAGTAAGATACCAGTTCACACCCACTAGAATGGTTTCAATGATAACTGTAGAAAGAGACATGTCATTGTGGATGCAAACAGATTGAACCCATCGTGCATTACTGATGGAGATGTAAACTGGCTTAGCCACTGGGGATGACAGTATGGTGGTTTCTAAAAACATTAAACAAGATTACCATGTGTTTGAGAAATTTTACTACTACATGAATGAAGGAAATTTTTTAAAGTTCACAGAAATTTTATAAGAAAACTATGCATGCATAGATTGCAACATTTCTTGGGCCAAAATAAGCCTATATATATTTTTTAAGATTTATTTATTTTATTACAAAGTCTGATATACAGAGAGGAGGAGAGACAGAGAGGAAGATCTTCCATCCGATGATTCACTCCCCAAGTGAGCGCAATGGCCGTTGCTGTACCGATCCGAAGTCAGGATCCAGGAACTTCTTCCGGGTCTCCCACGCATGGGTGCAGGGTCCCAAAGCTTTGGGCCATCCTCAACTGCTTTCCCAGGCCACAAGCAGGGAGATGAATGGGAAGTGGAGCTGCCGGGATTAGAACCAGCACCCATATGGGATCCCGGGCATGTTCAAGGCGAGGACTTTAGCTGCTAGGCCACGCTGCTGGGCCCCCAAATAAGCCTATTTTTAAACTTCATTTCCACAAACTTTTTGAGGCAACTTGGTATGCCACCTTCCATCCACATAATTTACCTGTGAGGCACCATGCCATCTGCCGAGGTTATGACAGTGAACACAAAGACACTGTCCAGGTCATTCCAGAGTCCATGTTTAGTAGAAAAGACAGATATAAAAAGTAATTATAGGAGAAGGACGTGCGGTAACTATTGGGGGCATTGACCCTAGTCAGAGGGCTCAGGGGAGCTTCACTGAAGAAGTGCAATTGAGACTCACCCATATGGGAAACACTTGGATTCAGGAAGCATGTTTGAACCTATTTCTTTTAAGAAGAAACAAGGAGTGATTATAACCAGTGTGTGGTCATCATCAGAATCTGTGTCTGGCACACAGAAGACATTCAGTAAACCGAGTTCTTGCTGCTGCCGATAACTTCTGGATTAAGCAAAGAAGGAGCACTAATTCCCACTCACTCCCATGCCAATGGTCCTGTCTCCTGTTCTGATGGAGAAGGATGGAGGTGTCTGGAATGTAGATTAGCAGATGATAAAAGAAGGAGCCCTCCGCTCCCTCACTGCTGGAACTGTCTGGTGAACACACGTTGATTCAGTGGCCACCCAGCCTCTCTAATGATAAATTATTTTAAAAGCAAACTTTTTTGTCTTGGTATTTGGGAGCCTATCTTGGATTCTATGTAAACAATTTTCTAACCACTAATTTGATAGTAAACCATTTGTGGTCAGGGGCTACATATTTTCAGTCTAATTAAACAAATCCAACAAATACTTATTAAGTGCCAACTATGTGCCAAGGGTGGGCTGGCCACTGAGGCTGGAGAGAGGGAAGACAGTGCTCTCTCGAGAAGAATCCAGGAAGGAGAGAGAGAAATGGCAGTTTTAACGATTCAGAGTGGGTGCCAGGTAGAATAGGTGTTTTTCAGTGTGGGAGCAGTAGAGGAGGAGTAAAGAGCTGATTCTGCCTGGGGCAGGCGATAAGTGGCCAGGTGAAGATGACACTGAAGGATAAAAACATCCCCAAGGGGGCAAGGGCATTCCAGGTTGGGGTCCACAGCGGGCAGAGGTTTCAAGAGTTACATTATGTCCTGTGGCTTCTGCTTAGTGAGTGTTTCTGAGCAGGAAGGTGGAAACTAAGTCTCAAGTAGGATGTTGGGTTTAAATGTTTGTCAGGATGTCTGGACATTCTGGAAAGTTCTCTGAGGCACAAATGTGAGGAGTGGGCTGGAAAGTGGGATACTGGGACTAAAAGGCCCTGGGTAGTGACCACCGGGGCCAGGACAGCAAGGATGAGCCCTTGGCCTCCTCTGGCTGGCATGAACTGAAGAACAGAGAATGTTGCTGGCAGTTCAGCAATCTTGCTGAAGGCAGGAGTGTCAGGAAATTGAGGAGGCATAGTCCTAGGGAAGAGAGGAGGGCAGAGAGAGGAAGTGGGGGCTGTAGTCTGGTTCCCTGGGAGAAGCAAAGGACGAGGACAAGGGCGTAGAGTGCTGGGCACAGGCATGTGCGTGGTGCAGAGGCAGCTGTCTCAGTAAGTACTGTCCCTCTCCTGATGGCACTGAGAGATGTTCCTAGAGGGAAGCCAGTGGTCCAGCCACCAAGAGGTGTGGCCAGAGCCTTGCACAGAGGCCTTGGGGAACCATCAACACTTTCCAGAATAGCAATTGCTTTCTTTGCAATTTTTATGGGCTCAGTGGCTGATGTGGGCAACTGGACTAGGAAGCTAAGAAAAAGCAACAAGAAGACAAGAAAGAGTTCTTGGAAATTAAAACAGGGAAAAAGAAAAGCACTTTATAGGACAGTGTGAAGATGAAGTTGAAGAAACCTCCCTGAAAGTAGCATAGAGTACAGAGATGCTGTGTGTGGTCACCCATGGGTGCAGCTGTGTGTGGTCACCCATGGGTGCATCTGTGTGCGGTCTCCCGTGGGTGCAGCTGTGTGTGGTCACCCATGGGTGCAGCTGTGTGTGGTCACCCGTGAGTGCAGCTCTGTGCGGTCACCGTGGGTGCAGCTCTGTGTGGTCACCGTGGGTGCAGCTGTGTGTGGTCACCCGTGGGTGCAGCTCTGTGCGGTCACCGTGGGTGCAGCTCTGTGTGGTCACCGTGGGTGCAGCTCTGTGTGGTCACCCATGGGTGCAGCTGTGTGCGGTCACTCGTGGGTGCATCTGTGTGCGGTCTCCCATGGGTGCAGCTATGTGTGGTCACCCATGGGTGCAGCTGTGTGCGGTCACCCGTGGGTGCAGCTGTGTGTGGTCACCCGTGGGTGCAGCTGCTTGGGATGCTTGTGTTTCACATCAAGCACAGTGCAGGTTTGGGGTTTGAGTTCCAATTGCCCTGCTATTAATTAATTGATTAATTCTATTGGAAAGTCAGATATGCAGAGACGAAGAGAGACAGAGGGGAAGATTTTTTACCCATTGAGTCACTCCCCAAGTGGCCATAGTGGGCTGAGCTGAGCTGATCCAAAGCCAGGAGCCAGGAGCTTCCTCCAGGTCTCCCACGCGGGTGCAGGGTCCCAAGGCTTTGGGCCGTCCTCTGCTGCTTTCCCAGGCCATAAGCAGGGAGATGAATGGGAAGCAGGACCACTGGGACACATTCCAGCCCCCATGTGTGAATTGGCATATGCAAAGCAAGGGCTTTAACCAATAGGCTACTGCATTGGGCCCCAACTGTTCCGCTTTCAATCCAGCTTGCCGTTACTGCATCTTGGGAGGCTTAGGCTTGGGCTCCTGCTACACACATGAGACACCCATAGGCTCTGTGATCCTGTCTGCTGTGGACACTGAGGTGGAACATCTCTTTCCTTTCTCCCTCTTGCTCTGCCTTTCAAGTAGATTAAAACAAACATTTTTTTTCTCTTTAAGTTAAAGGTGTAGAAATAGGAAATAAAAGATGAAACATTTAGATGATCAGCCTAGAGAATATCTAATATCCAATTAGTAAAATTTCTACAAAGGGATAGGGAAGGGTGCAAACAAGAAATAATAACTTTTCTCTACAGTTAAAGGGGATGCCTCTCCAGTTGGTCAGAACCTATTGAGTATCTGGAACCGTAAATGAAAAAGGCACAGGCTCGATGATAGCTCAGTAAACTTGTAACAGCAGGATAGGAAAAAAGAAAAATGTCTTAGAGTTCCCAGTGAAAAAATAAGACAGATATCCTGTAAAAACTCAGGAACTGGGATGGTGTCAGACTAGCAGGCAAGAGAACAATCCTTTTCCAATACCCAGGAAAGCTGATTTCCAAACTAGAACCTGGTACCCTACCAGATGAAAAATGGACCTTTTCCTGGGAGGATCCTGAAGGAGGTATTTATTCCCCCAGGACATGGCTCCTAGCAATCACTGATTATTGAAAGTAATCCCCAAACCTCACTGGAAGGGTGGAGAAGAAGAGGAGGGAAGGGCAATGACATTGCTAATTTCTCATTGTGAGAGAAAGTGCCTAGACCATATCTAGTAGTGTGAGTGAGCACACAGCAGCTTAGGGTGCTGTTTAGAAAGAGCCACTGAAGCTAATACCTGGAGTGGCAGCTGGGAGCCCACCCTGGTTGGAGTGCCACGAGGGAACCTGGGTGGGTAGAGGGGCATCAGAAGGTATTGGTTTCAACAAGAAACCTATTGTGTTATTGATTCCTTTAATATTCGGGAGAAGAGAGTTGAAGTACAAAAAAACTATGTGTCCATATGACTGTGACTAAAATGAAGCAAATTTCTATGAAAAATCAATGAACCAAAGCCATTAGTGATACTGTCAAGCCAACATGGTCCTGCCTAACCCTGGCCTCACCTCCCAGTTGCAGGAGCGGACCAAGAAAGGCCTTTGCAGCAGTTCCATACAGGGCAGCTGGCGCCTGAGGAGCAAAAACACTTCAGACCATGGACTTGGCCCAGGGCCACTCGGGTCCTCCTTGATTTGCCACGCCCCGTTGCTGAGGTCCGGTTCTGGGCCCTGCAAGCATTGCTGGGCGCCCCTGACCTGGCCCTCCCAGGACCATCTGGCCTTGTGCCCCCTGGTTCTTCTCCCCCTTCAACGCTTCCCCACTACCTCCCCACTGCCTCCCCACTGCCTCCCCACCCTCTCAGCCGCCGCGCCCCAGGCGCAGCCCCCATCTCCACCCTCCCCGGCGCTTGGCCGGTGCCCGGGACCGCCGGGATCGCCCCTCCCCCCCGCCACTGCCTGTAGCCGCTGGAATCCCTGTCGCCCCGGGGACTCAGCTGACAGCGGACAGACAATGGTATTTCCCATCAGCCTGGGTATCAGGAGCCGGTCTTATCCAGCGGTGTTTTTCTATTAGTCTAACACCCCATTGTCCACTCCTTATCGCTGCAATGTTGATGTCATGCCTGGCTTGGAAGTGGTTTCTGCATCTTGGCGGCGCTGGGCAGCTCCGCTTTAATTGGGGGAGGGGGAGGGGTAGAGAAGCCCATTTATCAGAATTCTCATGAGAATTCGCCCCTTGCCTGTTTCCAGCCAACCTCCGAGGGCGCCATGGAGGGGTGGGATCTCCAGCCTCCTGTTGCTGCCTGTTCTTGGCCTCCTGGGCAATGAGGCGGGCTGGCCTCCCTGGCCTCCCTCAGAACTGAAGTGCTGAGCACATTGGAAAGACCAGGGTGGTGTGTGTGTGTTTGGAGGGCACTTTGGTCCCAGTGGCTTGGTTCTCTTGGGTTTTAGGGACCTGTCATCTACTCCTCATCCGCACCCCATAGCCCTGGATAGCCAGTGAGCCCTGGGTTGGTCCCAGGGGCTTTTCCTTCTTCTCCAATCTTCCCCACCCCGTACCCTCTCCTCAGTAAGGGCTCAAGCGACAGGGGAAGGGCTGAGGGCCCAGTGTGACAAGATGGGAGATTTGGACCTGTTTGCCTCTCTCTTCCTTCTCCATCCTCTTCTAGCCACCCTCACCTTCCCACTGTGTGAAGTCCTAAGGAAAGTTCTAGAAATTTGATCTGTGGTGCCCCAGGTTCCCCCAGAGCATCTCACATCATCCCCAGAGGAGCTCCAGGTGCAGGGAGACAGTCAGTGTATAAATCCATGTGTGCATGTGTGTACTGTTGTGAAACCCTCAAGGTGCAAATTGCTTAAATTATTAAAACTTTATCTTTTATTATTATTTTTTTTTTCAATTTGAAAGGCATATGTCCAGATAGAGGAGAGGCGGAGAGGTTCTTCCATCCTCTGGTTCATTCCACAAATGACTGCAACAGTATCATAGGAGCCAGGAGCTTCTTCAGGGTCTCCTACATGAATGTAGGGGTCCAAGGACTTGAGCTATCTTCTGCTGCTTTCCCATTCTATAAGCAGTGAAGCAGTGAGCTGGATGGAAGTGGAGCATCCTGGACTTGTCGATGCCCATATGGAATGGTGGTACTGCAGTCAGAGGATTAGTCTGTTAAGCCACCATGCTGGCCCCAAATTGCTTCACTTTTTTATTTATTTGAAAATTTTTACATATTTCAAAGAGAGATGACCTTCCATATGTTGATTCTCTCCCCGCCAAATCTGCAACAGCTGGGGCTGGGCCAGGCTGAAGCCAGGAGTCAGGAACTCCCATTTGGGTGGTAGGGACTCAGGTACTTGGGACATCAATGGCTCCCTTCTCCAAAAGCACATTAGCAGGAGCTGGGACTCAAAGTTAGGCCCTCTGATGTAGGATGTGGGCATTCCAAGCGTTGTCTCAGCCACTGTGCCAGATGTTTGTTGTTTAGCCTTCGGATGATCTGGCATCATCGTCTGTTAGACAGACACAATATGATGGTTCCTCAGGCGATTCTGGTGAGAGCTGGAATGGAGCAATAAGGCGCTGAGGTTGGTGCCTGGCGTATAGTATGGATTTTATGAGTGACAGCCATTGGTACCACAGCCTGGTAGGCAGAGCTGGTGAAGTGGGCAGAGAAATAGCTGTCGAGTTCTCCTTGGAGAGGTGGAGTCCCGGAGGGCTGGGCCATAGGGAAAGAACTCAAATTCTTGTTTTAAAAAGAAAGTAAATGCAGTCCAGTAAGCGTGGGGAAGCTGCTGTGGCTGGTACAATCTTTGAAGGGGTGGTCATTGGGAGCCCTGTGGGCAAGCTCCACTTGAAGTGATGGGTGTGGAGCAGGTGGCAGGCAGAGAGGTGTTACCTGGGCCAAACAATCTCTAGATGAATCTAATGTGTCATACACACACACACACACACACACACACACACACACACACACACACTGCAAACAGTCCTACCTGATCACACAGAGAACATGGAGGTTCCCTTGGGCCGCCAGTGCCCAGTTGCCTTATTCCAGCTCCCAGAGCAGCTGCTTAGCACAGAGACTGACACTGACCCTCCTGGGAAGGACTCCTGAGGATCCTATGGGAGATGCATGGGTTGCAGAGAGCTAGAAAGTCAGCCTGGGTTTGTTTTTTTTTGTTTTTTGTTTTTTTTTTTTGAGTACAAATGCAGCCCCTTTTCCATGACATCAAGTGACAGCAGATAAAGCACTTGACTTTGCCCCTTCAGCAGGCATTCCTGGGATGAAAAGAGGCTTAGAAAAGCAGGGGAAGTGGGTGTGTGACTGTTTTATTGCTGGATTTGCCATGTTGTGCTCTTCCTTGGAGGCTTGCAGTGTTTGGGGATCTGGGCTGAGAGATTGGGGTAGAGACAAGGCCAGAAGTGCAGGATGGGGCACGTGTCCTGGTCCTCAGTTGCAGCAGGAAACCCACGTTCTCCTTTCTGCTAGGACTGTCTTCTGGAATTCTAGGGGACAGGGAGGTGGCAAGAACACAGTCCTACCAGGAGGGACTTGCTTAGATCTTTGTAAGGAAAGATGATTCTCCCTCCCCCTTTCCACGCACACACATACTGGGCCTCGTGAAGCCAGTGGCTTCATCCTGGTTTCCCAAGTGGATGCAGGAGCTTCAACACTTGGGCGATCCCCTGCTGTCGTCCCAGGTGTATTAACAGGGAGCTGAATTGGAAGTGGAGCAGCCAGGACACGAACTGGTGTTCATACAGATGCGGCATTGCAGGTGGTTGGCTGCCTTACCTGCTACACCACAATGTTGTCTCCCCTTATCTGTCTTATTTGAAGGCACAGGTGTCTCCAGGTAGGCAGGACCCCCCCACCCCCCCAGGTCACGAACCCTTTAGTGTGAGTGAGAATTCCTTCACTCTCTTCTGAGATTGCCAAGTGCCAATGTAAAACACAGAAGTAGAACGGCTAACAAGAACAAGGTGTAGAAACTCAAGACAAGCTGTCCACTGCACAAGCTGGTTCTTCTGTGGTAGAACTGGCATCGCCTGTCCTGCGAGGCTCTGTGTTCAAAGCATACATTCCTGTGGTAGTGGCTCCTTTGGCATCAGTATTTTCAGGGTGTCACTTTGCTCAACTGTGCAGTGATGTTCTAGAAGCTTCTGTCTGCTCAGTGACTGACTTCCATGTGGTTAGAGAGCCTGGCTGGTTTTTCTTAGGAAATTCTTCCATGCAGTGAAGTGCTTTCTCCCAGCCCAGAACTAGCAATTGTATGTACAGTTCTCAGATTCTCCCTGCACTTCACAAATATTGTCTTAGTATCCAGTGCCCAGTTCCTCTCTCTTATTTCCTCTTTTTCCCTCTGTCCTGAGATGTCACTGTTCTCTCTCCTTTCTCCCCTGGGGTTTGTGGTCTAGTGTGTGACATACGGAGTGATTCAAGAAGTCAGAGATCCAGGTGAGCAAATGACAGTTTCTTTGTCCGCTCGCCTGAATGTGAGTGTGTCCACCCCAATCGCTATCTTTCACAGACTCCTTCATAGCACTGGCTGTGCTTTGTGGTGTCTACAGAGGTCACTGCAGTCATTGTTTCACACTTGTTCCCTCTGCAGTCCCCTGTGCAGCACACAGAGGTGTTTGGCCCATGCAAGGTGAGTGATGATGCATGAATGAGGAAGCTGATAAAAGCTGGGGTGCTGTGCAATGGCCAGTGATTCTGACAAGAGGGGACTGAGTGTCAGAGACAGGTTTAATAGGGAAGGCACAAGATTGGGGTGCAGGCTGAGTGGCCTCCCTGAACTGAGAAAAGAATGTGGTCAGCCTCCTGCCATGGGGCCACTGGAGATCACTAGGAACAAACCAAGCAGGAAGCCTAGGTTCCGAAAGGAAGCCTGCTTGCTAGGGTCACACTCTGGGGGACTGTCCTGGCCGGCGGCGGCGCCATCTCTTCCCCGAGGCCTCTGGGAGATGCAGGACAGGGGCAGGTGTCCTCCAGGGTACCGGGGTCAGAACCCTGCCTTGACAGGGAATCCCAGGCTGTGGTGCTGACAGAGCTGGAAGATACCTCCCTCCCCCACCCCCAAGAAATCACGATTCACCCCAGCAACATCTCTGTTCCCTCAATGGTGGCTGCAGAGACGCCCCCTCCAGGCTTCTGTGGAGATAATAGGAAGGAAGCAGACAGTGCTGGAAGCTGCTTTTAGGAAAGCAGGAAGTGGCCATTTACTGGAGCCGCCGCTTGCACCAGCTCCTTAAGCTACAGCAGCGCCTACATTCTTCTCACAGCAGCCCACTCTGGAGAGGGCAGTGTTTGCTGAGGTCTGAGTGAGCGAGCGCTCAGCGCTGCTTAGGGTTGTTTGGCAACATGCAGACCCACATCAGTCAGCGTGGTCAGTGTCGCGTCCCAGAGACCTTCCGCTTCCTCGCTGTCTTCCTCCGTCCCGCGGCTGCTCCTCCCTGGCTCCGCAGGTCTGTGGTCTGCCGCCTGGGCCTCCCCTTTATCTTGTCTCCCTGTGTCTCCACCGCTATCAGCCATTGTCTAGCGCGATCCCCCCCTCACCCTGGCCAGGCCTTGCAGGAAGCCAGCCTGCGAGTTCCCTGTCCGCTCTCCATCCTCTTCCTTCTCCAGAGACAAAAGCAAAAACAGCCTGTTAGCAGATCTGCTGCTTCCCCCTGGCTCCTTGACTCCCATTTCCCACTCTCATTTTTCCACAGGCTCCAGGTTTCTACCGCCAGGCTGTCCTCAGGAGCCAGTGCGACCTGAGGCCTGAAGGCTGGGGTGGGTGACATCACTTCCTCCCAGCCTGTCTGCAGCAGACAGGGAACCTGCTCCCGCAGGCTGTTCCGCCCCTCAAAGTCAAAGCTGCTCGCCACCGACCTCTTATCCTGGTTCAGATCAGTTGAGCCAGAGACAGCAGTGGCGGGCTGGCTGGCTGAGCCCAGGCTGGGGCTGGACAGAGCTCTGGCCTTCTTCCCCTGGTGCTGGTCGTGGCTCCGTGGCTCCGATGATAGCGACAGGAGGTTGTTTTTGGTCAAAGAGCATCCTGCAGCCATTTAGTACTTCACGGATCACACACACATCCCTGTGCACTTCCCACATGGCTGCAGGAGACCCAGCAAGTGGCAAAGCCACCAGACCCCTCTGTCCTCCCCACAGCACACAATCCACTCCATGGGGAAGCCAACAGACTGTACTAAGTGCCCAATAGACTTTGCTGGAGGGAAGAAGGAAATAAAACATAAGTTCAATGTTGTGGAAATAATTCTGAAATCCGTGCATAGTATTTTTTTTTTTTAAGTTTGCTTGTTTTGAAAGGTGGATCAATGGTGGGAGACACAGAAATGAAGTTACCTTTCATCTACTGACTCACTATGCAAATGGCCTCAGCAGGTGGTTCATGCCCAAACCAAGAGTTTGGAACTCCATCCAAACCCTTGGATCCTTAAATGTGGTGGCAAGGGTCCAAGTACTTGAGCTATCATCTTTGCTTCCCCGGGTGCATTAGCAGGGAGTTGGATCAGAAGCAAGAGCAGCTGGGACTCCAACCTGGGCTCTGATTGGACAGTCAGGCATTGTAGGCTGTGGCTCAACATCCCAGTGTCACAATGCCAGTCCTACTGTATTTCCATGAGCTTTTTGAAGACCCATCATATGCACAGAATTCGAAACATTTTGTATTCAAAGAAACATATCTTTGAATTCTCTCTCTGTAAACGTTTTGAAGCCTTCTTGGTAGAAGTTGCTCTGGGCAACCAGAGGGGTGAGAAGCAGGTGAGGGAGCATTCTGAAGAGGCAGAGGGAGATGCTTGTTCACCGGAGAGCACATGGTTCCTCTGGGGGAGGCATAAGACCTTGTTGTCTCAAGGAGCCATCCTTGAGAAAACGCACAGGGGCAAGTGTGAGACTCACTGCTGGCTTACAGAGGAAGAGACTGAAGCTTAGAAGAGAAGTCATGGCCATGAGCACAAACTGGCATCCCCATTCATCCATGGTCCAGCTCAGACGCCACCTGCTTACTATCCTCCTCGCTAGCCTCCACAAATCCCTTGGTCTGCAAGAAGCTTGTCCTATGGAGCCTCAGTTTCCCTCTCTGTGAAAGGGGCCACTATAGTCTGGGTCCTATAGGTCTGCTATGACTTAAACAAACAGTATGTGTGTGACTGGCTTAAAAAAAACCCACAAGATTTTATTTAAAAGGTAAGGTTTACAGAGAGAGGAGCCAGAAAGAGTCTTCCCCTCTGTTGGTTTACTACTCAAATCACTGCAGTGGTTGGAACTCAGCCCATCTGAAGCCAGGAGCTAGGAACTTCTTCCAAGTATCCCATGTGCGTGTAGGCTCCCAAGACTTTGGGCTGTCCTCTGCTGCTTTCCTAGGCCACAAGCAGGAACCCGGGGGAGGGGGAGAAGCAGGGCAGCTGGGATTAGAACCGGTGCTCATATGGGATCCTGGCACATGCAAGGCAAGGACTTTAGCCATTAGGTTATAGTGCTGGGGCCCCAATTTTCCCCCAATTTTAAAAAAAGATTTATTTTATTTGAAAGGCAGAGTTATAGAGAGAGAGAGAGAAAGAAATCTTCCACCTACTGGTTTATTCCCTAGATGGGTGCAATGACTAGGGATAGATCAGATTGAAGCCAGGAGCCAAGAGCTTTCTTTGCATCTTCCATATGGGTGCAGGGCCCCAAGGCCCTGGGTCATCCTGTTCTCCCAGGTACACTAGCAGGGATCCACATCAAAAGTGGGGCGCCTGGTACCCAAGCCAGTGTGCATACAGGATGCTGGAGTTGAAAAAGATGGAGAGGCAAAGAAAGAGTTCTTCCAACTCCTGGTTCACTCCCCAGAAAGTCACAATGGCCAGGGCTGAGCCAGGTCGAAGTCAGGAACCAGGAACTCCATTCGGGTCTCCCATGCAAGTGGCAAGGACCCATGAACTTGCACCATCATCCACTGCTTTTCCAGGTACATGAGCAGAGAGCTGGATTGGAAGCAGAGCAGCTCGGACTAAGGCTGGCACTCTGATACGTGTTGATGACATGGTAAATGACAGCTTAACATGCTGCACAACATTGTCCACCTGATGTTTAAGATTGAGATGAACTACTTTGCTGACACTCCAGTCCAGGTCTTCCCGCAGCTATGCTAGGGTCTCAGTTTCCCTCACCAGCCTGTGTTTTTGCTCTGCTGATGATAGGTACCTTGTGCAAGTGCAGTGGTCCCACTTTAGGATATGCTTCTACCAGCGGGGGTCTCATCACCTCAGAACATTGTTCCTGATTGGGCATATGTGTTATTATTGTTGGCAAGTCCTTTTTATGAACAGTGAGATCAAATTCTGCTATGTTGCTTCTTTACTGTCCTGGTGACCCCCATTTATTTGCTCCCTGTCCGTGATGTGTCAGGGAGCAGATCCAGCATTCTGGTTCCTCTACAAGCCAACTGCAGGTTGCTAGCTATGGAAGACCGGCATGGACCATGGAGGCTAGCAAATCCATGCCAAGTGCCCACAAGGCAGCCCCTCCCCTGAGCCAGCACAGATGCCAACAAGGCTAGAGGCTGCCACTCCCTTCTGCAGGGAGGGAGAGTTATTGGAGGGAAACCCTGGGGCCCTGAGGAGTTAACTCACCCCTACTCAGACCAGAACCCTTGGTCTCTCGGGAGACCATCATTCATTATGCACCCCCCGGACCAGGCTCAATGTCAGGGCCGAGCGTGGCTTTCTTCTCCCCACTCAGACACCCATAAATCTCCCTTATTAGTGGGTCAGCTCTTCAGAGAGATGCAGACCAGCTGGCCAAAGTTTGGTCTCTGGAGGGCTTCTGGGCAGCAGGAGGGGACACCTCAGGAACATGGGGACCTAACACTCCAGATGTCAGAGCTCGGCTGGGGCTGCTCTGGGGACCTGACACTCCAGATGTCAGAGTTCGGCTGGGGCTGCTCTGGGAGACAGCCAACCCTCCCACAATGGGCACCTGTGAGACAGGAAGACTCCAGTTTGGATGTTGCCCAGGGCTTTCTGCAACATAACCAGGAGAGGGCGAGTATGGGCCATGGCACTGAATTCTGGTCCTGGGGAGCACTGGACTATGGTCTGTGGTCCATATTTCTGGGACCCATTGTTGCTGCAAACCTGTGCCCTGAGGAATTGGGTTCTTGCTGTTCTCACCTGCTTGTCATGAGAGGGAGGGGAGATCTTGCCAGTTAGTTGCTAGGGCTTGTGTGACTCTCAATATAAACCATATTTGCCATAGCATGAAGCAATTCTTAAGCAACCAAGTTGTTTTCCCACTGAGTAACAAATTCTACTCTGATCTCCTAAATGTCTGCTTCTGTTGTGTCTCAGAATCCTGCCTAGGCTTGAGTGTCTGCGTGATATCTCGGTCTGTTCACTGCTGCTGTGACAAAATGCCTGACACCAGGTAACTGATAGAGAAAAGAAGTTCTGTGTGGTCAGAGTTCTGGAGTCTGCAAAGTTGAAGGACATGGTGCCTGCATTTGGTTGGCATCTGGTGGGGTCTCTTGCTGCCTCCTAATGTGGTGGAGGACATCTCATGATAAGGTAGACCAAAAGCATTGGCCAGGGCTCTGTTCCTCTTCTGATAAAGTCACAAGTTCCATCATGGGGTCCCCACCCTCCTGATCTAATCCTAACCCCCACAAAGGTTTCACCTCCAAATTTGAGGATTAAACTTTCAACACTTGAAATTTGGGTGATACCTTCAAATCACAGCAGGGGATGAAGATTCTGTTTGTGAAGGCCATGTCCCCTCCGAGAGGTGTGCACTAGATCCTCAGTGTGACCCTGATGGAATCTCAGAAGACACATTGGAAATAGTCCTGATCGCAACCACAGTGATCACTCCTGGAATCTCTGCTGCATTGTATAAGATGTTATGGCTAGGAATGGCATTGTGGCATAACAGGTAAAGCCTCAGCAATGCTGGCATCCCACAGGAGCCCTGGTTCTAGTCCTGGATGTTCCACTTCCAATCCCATTCCCTGCTAATGGCATGGAAAAAGCACCAGAAGATGGTCCAAGTGTTGGAATCCCTCTCACCCACTTAGATGAACTGGATGAAGCTCTTGGGTTCTGGCTTCAGGCTGGCTCAGCGCCGGCCATAGTGGCCATTTCAGGAATGAGCCAGTGAATAGAAAATCTCTTTCTCTTTCTCACATACACATTCACTTTCAGTTTAACTTGACTTTCAAATAAATAAGTAAGTTTTAAAATATGGTGTTATGGACCTGATGCATTGCCTCAATTGACCTACCTGCAATTACCAGGTTCCCATATAGGCACTAGTTTATATCCCAGCTATTCCACTTCCCATCTAGTTGCCTACTTATGGTATGGGAAAGCAATGGAGGATGGCCAAAAGTTTTGGAACCTTGTACCTGCTTGTGAGGCCAGGAAGAAGCTCCTAGTTTCTGGCTTCAGATCAGCTCAGTTCTGGGCATTGTAGCCATTTGGAGAGTGAGCCTGCAGATGGAAGATCCTTCTCTCCTCTCTGCCTCTCCAATAAAAATAAATAAATCTTTTTAAAAAATATTTAAAACACTCTCTCAAGATACTGCCCAACTTGTAGTGGGGTCTGTGTCCCTGGGCCTGGGAACTTGGAGAATGGCACAGGCCCCTGTTCTCTCTGACTTCACTGTGGTTTTACCAAGTGCCAGACATGCTACTACCTTCTGAGGGCTGAGGAAGGCACTGCTTTGGGGAGATACAGTCAAGGTAGCACCCATTCTGTCTCCCAAGATCAAAGGCTTAGAAATGCCAGGACACAAAATTCTCTCAATTTGGGATTTCCCTTTGGGACTTGGGGAACTTGTGTGCTGACAGACCAGGCAACTGCCGCCCTAGAGCCTGTGGAACTATCCAAGGTCCTGCAGTCTCATTGACCTGTGCTCTGTGTTATCCACTGGCTCCATCTTTCCACCTATGTCTTTAGCCTTTCCTGATTTTGGACCTTATCAAGATTTGCTTATGTGACCTACAATACTGTCTTCCTTCATTTACTTCCTAGGCCCTGTTGATCTGAGTTCACATGACGCAGTCCACCATGACCTTCAGTCCAATTTTGCAATTGATCAAAGACTTTCTCTCTCTCAAAGCAATGACTAGGCTAGGCCAGGCTGAAACCATGAGCTTGGAACTTCATCTGTCGAAGGCAGGGACTTAAGCATTTGGGTCATCTTCCGTTGCTTCCCAGGTGTATTGTCAGGGAACTAGATTGCAAGTGGAGCAGCCAGGAGATCATCTAGGATGCCAGTGTCTTGGACAGCAACTTAATTTGCTCTGTATGCTACAACACCAGCTCTGCCAAGGTTTACTCTTAACTGTAATAGCACCTGCCTATAGCAATTGACCCAGCATTGCACCTATTGTTTCATGGTGTTTTGTCTCCTACATCTTCTCATAGTTACCTGAATTCTTGGGTGGTTATTTCTTGGAATATGGTTGCTTTTCGAGAGTCAACCAATGTGTTGATTTGTTGTTTCTACCTTCTTCTTTGTTGTTCCTAAAACTAGTATTTTATAAACTGAGATTAGAGATTAGAGCAGTGGTGATATTCTCATCCACTAAGACCTGTCACTTGAGCTGTGATTCTGCCCCATCATGTGGTCATATCTGCTTTAACATAGCAAGCTGACAATCTAAAGAGAACTGGTTAGAAAATGAGCTCCCTTTGAAATGTGCCAACTTTCTCATGAGATTCAGCATTCTGGTGTCTTAGTCCCAACATCTGACAAGTCATCTTAGTTATGGATCCTGTCACACCTCTGGTGATTCATTTGCTTTCTCATAGACACTGCCTGTGTGCCATACACAGAGCACAAGGTAGACGCCAGAGGTGCCCCCCACAAGCGGACACAATCTGTGCCTTCAGAGACTAATCCTGTCTCAAAATTGATATAATATAGTAAGTGATCAGAGAAATAGGAGTCAAATGTCAAAGGCACACCAAACTGAACCATCAGTTTCTTTATCTTTAAAGGCTTTTCCCACCTTATATGACTCACGCCCTTGCTTCTAACAGCTCTTGGGTCAAATGTTACTCTTGGAGAGGTCTTCCCTGACCAATGGAAAAAACAAGCCCACCTCCATCCCAAGTGCACTGTGGATTCCTTTTTGCTTTATTTTTCTCTACTGCATGTATCCTATTTCCTGGAAGGAGGAAGGAACCTTTATATGCAGAGTAAAGATCAAACCAGTAGCTCCTGCAGTGGCTTCATTGGTGGCCCCCAACAAGGCACATCTCTACTCCAACCCCTGGGCCTGTGCACACTGAGTCTTTGTAAATATATCTGAAGATAAGATCATCCTGGGTTTCCCAGGGGGGATCCTGAGTCCAGTGACAAGTGTCCTTACAGGACACAGAAGAAGAGTGGATGTGGGCACACTGGGAAAGCCCCATGAGGATGGAGGCAGAGGCTGGAACCACACAAGTCTTAGCTAAGAAACACCTGGAACCCCAGAAGCTGTAAAAGGCCAAGAGGTTTTATTCTTAGAGCCATGGGAGTTTGGGAGTTGCGGCCTACCTCACACTTGGTCAGGCTTCTGACTCCCAGAATGCCCAGAGGGCTATATTTCTGTGTCTTCAAGCCACCAGGTATGTGATCCTTTACTGTGACAGCCCCAGAAAACTAACTTTATCTCTACAAGTTATCTCCAGGGCCAAGAGCCTGAAGCCTATGTTAGAATTCAATGTAAGAACTCACCCTTTCCATGAGTCTGTGGCTGCATTTGTGGAAGTAGACACAATTTTGGAGAGAAAGCAAGAGCACAGGCCATGTTAGGCATGTGATAAGGCACCTGTAGACTCTCCCATGCTGCATCTGGCTCCAGTGGGAATGGGGACACCAGCCTAGCTTAGACAGCAAGCAAAGGGGAGGGAAAGTCCTCCTAAGTCATGCACAGATGACAACACCTCCCCCTCCAGGAGGACACCAGAGAGGAACATTGCCTGACTTGCTTTCGTGATTTTGTTTTCACCATGACTTGAGTCACTCAAAAGCTCTTTCTCTGAACAACAGGCAGAAGAAGTCACTTCAGCTGAGTGTAATGAAAAGGGCTCTCATTCAACCAGGGTTGGGGGAGGAGGCAGGAAGGACTGGCTGTTTTGAGCACTCCAGGCTAAAATGTTGCCTCCATTGCTTGGGCTCCTCCTCCGGGAGTCCCAGGACCTAGCGTTCCAGAGAGTGCCATCTTGGCAAAGCAGAGCATGGGTGAAACTGTCCCTTTATCAGGACTTGGATGTCAGCCCCTTGATGTGTCCTGCTAACATGTTCTCTACATGAAACCAGCAAATGCTCTCCTTGTCCTTCCTGCTGCTTGTGTTGGACCACCCTCTTCCCAAAGGGTTCATCTTTGAGCCCACAGTATCCAGCCTGGTGCCAGGCAAACAGAAGCCAAGCAATTTCCATCTCTTTAGATTATGAGACTGATGTATTACCTACTGTGCTAGCAAGGCACCTGTAATTTCTATCTCTTAAATGGAACCCGAGTCAGTGTGAAAGCCGTGTTCGGGTTCCAGAGCTGCTGTTGCTAGATCCACTTGGCTTAAACAACTGATGGTGACTTTCTCACAGTGGCAGGGGCCTGGGGGCCCGAGGTGGAGGTGTGGAGTGGGCAGGGTCTCTTTCTCCTGAGAAAGCTCTCTCCACGCCTGAAGCTTTCATCTCCCTGGGTTCCCTGTTGGTCTTCCCTCTGCACATGCCCTGTGTTCTGCTCCCTAGTCCTATTGGGTTAGGGCTGAGCCCAGTGACCTCCACCCACCTGAATTACCACTTTCAAGGTTCATGAGATGGAGGTGGGTTAGGACTTCAGCAGGGGATATTGCTGGAATTATCCAGTCCACAGTCAGTAAGCCCAGAAGCCTGACTGGCTTATCCCGGAGACAGCACTCAGAGCAACCTCTAGGCTTGGAGGGTGGTGGAGCACAACCTTGAGCCCATCTTCTAAAAGATGCATGGGAACATGAGGCCCAAGGCCCAAGCATTGCTAGGTTGAAGTCTCCAGGGGGTTGCTTGCTGGTATTCCAGAAAGAAGGATGTGGAGGCGACTTGTGTTTGGAAAATGAACTGAGGTTATGAGCTTTACAAGAGGCTTGTTTTTATTTATCACCACTAGTAATTGCTTCAAGCCAAAAGGGGATACCAAAGCCTGTGGCTGCGCCTGTGTTTTCTGGCCTTGACCCCTCACTGTTGCTGAGCTCACAGTCTCCCTCTCCTGCTGCTATTTCTTCCACACTGTTACTTTCCCCTGGTCCAGCCCACACAGCATGCAACATCTTCAAGGCCTTGGGCTCCAGGGCAGGAGGAGGCCTCAGAATGGAATTTCAGACTAAACTTGCACTGGCCAAGCTGCCTCAACAAGGGCACAGAGATGTCTCAGGCAACAGCTGCGGCTGCCCAGGGAATGCCAGAAAGTTCACAAAAGGGAAAGGGCCTGAAAGGCAGTTTACTCTGGAAAAGTGTCACACAGGGACCTACTCCTGAGGGCCCACCCCTCTTGGACCCCAGGTGGCAGCTGGGAAGTTTGCAGGACTGAGGAGGGAGGTTGCAACATTTTGCAATTGCTGGTTTTGTGCCAAGGAGGAGGCTAGGATGTGGTTACTCTGGGAATCAGCCTTGTTTCATCAGGTGCTCGGAGCAGATGATGGAGCAGCACCCAGGCTGCTTAGTTGAGGGTGAGGAGCATGCATCTGCTCACATATCTGTCTTGCAGAGGAGGCTCAGAGAGGCGGATGGCTTGTCTCAGTGGCTCAGGTAGCAGATGGTAGAACAGCTGTACCCGCAGGAGCCTGGCTCAGCCCTGCAACCGTCCCCAGCAGTGTCTGGCAGTGTGTCCCTCAGGTAAAATGGATGCCCAGAGATCACAGGCGTGACCAAGACCCCACAACTGGCTGGAGGCAGAGTTGACATCAGTGAGTTCTCCTGACATCAGATTTGGACAGATGTCATACCCAGGACAGCAGCTTTGGACAGAGCCCTGCCCTCAAGGTACTTACAATCCAGTGGCTTGAGGCAAAGGATGGCTGGCAGGATGGGAGTCCCACTCATGGCTTGGGCAATGGGATTACTCTGGCCATACTCAAGCCTGGAGCTGTGCAGGTGTACAGAGTGAGGCTGAGTTTAGGACCTGTCCTTTGACCAACACCTTCTGCTGGTGAAAGGCAGGAGGAAGAGGAGGCAGGATGTTACAGAAGGCACATGGTGGCCTTGTGCAGGTCAGTTCAGTGTCCTGAGCTTTGGTTTTTCTAAAGCAAAAACAATCACACCTGCTCAGGAGGACCCCTGAAGGATGACAATGAGACCCTGCTTATCTACCATCCAGCTCTCCACCTGACTCAGAGTAGCTAAGTGTCAGCTCAGACCATTGGGATTAGCAGGGCTGCATGGTCCTAAGCAAATATGTGAGTGCTTGTGGCTCCAAACAGGTTATCGGGTCACTCATGTGCCTCCCTTGCACACCTGTCATCCTTCTATGCCCACTTTGGACCAAAGGCTGGGTGGGCGAGCATCTGAATCACTTCTGTGGGACCTTGGACGATGCACTTTTCCTCACCCATAGAATAGGGTCATGAAGCTCTGAGCTATTCAGAGGAGTTTGTGTGGGGAAGAACTCAACACAAAGCCTGTTTCCAATTAGCACGAGCCATCTTCAGCATCGCTGCCAGTGTCCTTGTGTCACCTGCCTCCTCTGTACAGGAGATGCACACCAAGGGGCCTGGGGCTTTTGTCTGGACCCAGCAGGACAGCGCCTTAGTTGACTGTGTGCACAAGTGGACTGGTAACTAAGATCCATAGATTCCCTAACCAGGAAGTCTTCTCTATGTGGGCCTCAGTGACCTTTTTTATTAGTGAGTGAATCAGGCTGACTGAGAGAGAAGGGGGGAGAGAGAGAGAGAGAGAGTCAGGAGCTAAGAGCTTCATCCAGGTGTTTCATGTGGGTGCAGGGGCGGGCCCAAGCACCAGGACCATGTTCTGTTGCTTTCTTAGATCATTAACGGGGAGCTGGATAGGAAATGGAGCAGCCAGGACTCAAATGGGCAGCCACATGGGATGGCTTGACTTGCTGCCACAGCAGTGACCCCAATACTGTTTGCCTGTGTCTTGTTTACACCTGTTATCCCTCCTGTGAGGTGGGCAGTAAACGAACTCAAGAGCAGGCTCAGAGGGTTCCAGTCACATGTTGCAAGTCACAGAGCTAGTGGGTTGTGAGTGGGTTGTGGGGATAGGGTTTGGTGCTTTTTTGGTGTAGGGATAGGCTCTAGGGCTTTTTTTTCCCCCCTGCATAGACCAGCCTTTCTTTAGGGCATAGGATCCATCCACAATAACCTTGGGTGAGTGAATTAAATACCCCTTCCAAACACACCGGCTGTGAAGCACCAGGCCCCTTAAGCTAGGTTTAAAAATAAGCCTCAAGGTTGCCTACATGTTTAAAAAAAAACCCTGTGTACTGAGTTTGTAGCTTTCGTGCTTGTCTTCCCCCCATGCACAGGGTCACTCCCACTGTCCTCCCTTCAGCCCAAGGTCTCAGGAATACTCAGAAGCTCCAAGAGGGGGCTGGAGAAGCTCCATTTATCACCAACCTTGAGACAGTCCCAGGGCAGGGTTGGGGTGGGGTGGGGGTGGGGAGGAAGCGCCCGCCCAAGCCCTGGAGGGCCTTAGCCCATTTCCCCAGAGGGGAGGGCCCAAGCTGTGGGAGTGGAGAGAAAGAGAGGGCAGAGGCGGAGAGAAGATAAGCCTGGGATCATTTGTCTTTTTAATTGGCTCAAATGCTCTGAGGAGAGCCTTGTGTTATCCCTGCTCTGGGCTGGACTGGGTCCAAGCATCGGGCTGAACAGCGTGCAGTACGAGCCACAGAGGGAGACCCCAGGCTGCCCTTGCCTGGGAGGGGCCCGCCAGGAGTGGGTGGGGGCATGGAGGATGGGTTTGGGGAGACTGGGGTGGGAGGAGGCAAACGTGGCCCGGAGCAGCTTTTGCCTCTCCCGGCATCTCAGAAATGCAAAGCAGTCTTTCAGGGACGAAGGAGACATATTTTAAAGACCCTGTGACAACTGGAGGACCCTCCTAGTTCATTCCTCTGTCCACGATGGGGCCGGGCATTATCCACAGGCAAGAGAGTTTGGAAGGGTTGGGAACTTCCCAGTGTAATCGACAGTATTGGCCCACGTATGGTGCCCTGGTGCAGCACAGCCCTTCCTGCTGGCTACCAGCTGAGTTGGAATCAGCCACGCCCTGCTGTGTGCCTTTTGGTCCCCATTTGGGTCTCCAGAACAGCACAGGTACACTTCCTCCATCTTCTAGCTTCAGCCACAGCAGCCCAGAGGGGCTGAGGGATGGGCCCCGGGCGTGCCCGGGCCTGCAGCCGTGGCTCATGCTCAGGTCTCCTTGCCCACATCTGTGGTCTAGGGGATGTCACAGGGCAGACACAGATGAGTACCCCATGAGGCAGTTCAGCTTCTGGGACAGGCAGCTCTATGCAAGTCTACCCCTGGGAGCCCTGGCCATGGGAGGAAGCAGGGGTGGAGGAAAAGGAGGCTTCCAGGAACAGACTTAGTCTAGAGGGAATCAGTGGTAAGGGCAGAGTGAGGGAGATGAGGGGGCCTAGATAGTCTGTTGGGGGGTAGGGTCATGTGGTAGGTGTACCTGCCACACCTAGGCCCTGAGAATCTTCTGAGGAAGGTGCCATCTCAGTCTAGACTTAAGCATGAAACTGTGGCTCACCCATTGTGCTCCCATTAAATCTCTGAGCCCACAGCAAAGCGGGACAAATTCACATCACTGCCTTAAAACCTCCAGGTCCTGGGGAGGAAGTAGCTCAGTCTTGGTGGTGGTGATGGTGATGGTGGTGGTGGAGCGCTTTACACAGGGTCCTGCCTGTTCCTGTTGGCTTTCTGCAGGGAGAGGCCATGCCTTGATCCCCTCCTCCAGCTACTCTCATTCCCCAGAACTACCTCCAGACATGCCAGTAAGGCCCCCAGCCTCTGCCTTCCAAACTCTGAACTCTGCGGCCCTTTGCCTGCTGCCAGGGCAAGCCTTGGAGTCAGAGACCACCATCATCTCAGTTTGGGGACAAGACTCAGTCAGGAAGAGGGAGCCACAGGAGGGTATATGGCCCAGCACCTGTGCCTGGACAGCATCCTGGAGGGCAGTGGGTGGGCAGCTTGGCAGGGAACGGGAGGCTGGAGGGAGGGGCCTTGCAGGGTGACCCACAGCGAGGGTTGGAAGCCACAGCAGGGCGGAGCTAGGGAAGGGACCCGAGTGGGGCACTTGGCCGAGGACTGCCCCCGAGAGCGTGCTGGGAGTAGCCCAGGCTGCTGTGGGTGAAGTGACCCACAGGGTGGGTCCCCTGGAGCCAGGCGTAAGCAGGAGCCAGACTTCTAGCACGGGCTGAGGTGGAGCCCCATCAACAGGGCTGGGCAGCCTGGCAGTCTGATTCCAGAACTGACCCCAAGGTCACCAGCCCCAGGCCAGCCCAGGGGTTGGAGCTGACTCACCTGGGCTCGCCTCTGTGACCCCCATCCAGGGCAGGGCCCAACTGGCACAGCCAGCGTGGAGCCAGAGGGCCTCCTGCTCACTGAGCACCCCCAGCCCAGGAGCTGCCTGCCTGGACAGGAGGTGCCTGGGTGCTCTGGTCTGAGTCCCCAGCCAGGGAGCTTGAACATGAAGTCTGTGCTAAGGAGAGTGCGTGGGTCTCCCTCTGCTTGCCTCAGACTCCCAACCCACAAGGTACACCTACCTGTCTTCCACAGCCTCTAGTGCTTTCTTATTCCTGGGTTTCCTCTGTGGCCGCCCAAGGCTGGTTTCTGTTCTCTGCCCTCTCCCATCTTGGAGACCTCTCTGTGCCCCCTCGTTGGGCTTTTCGGCAATTCAAACAACTAGTTCTTCAGCTTAAGTTTCCACTGCCTCAAACCTCAGAGTGCAGTCCTCTTTCCTTCTGGAGCTGACCCATGCATCTGCCAAGGAGAGAGACCTTCATTTTATGAACAAGATGGAGCAAGACACTGAGGAACTTCGGAGATGGCCATGTGGGGATGCTGGGATTTGAATCAGGCCTGGTCGAGTCCACAGCCTGTGCCACTCCCATGGCGTTGGCCATTCAGTCCCACCTGCCCCTCATCAGCCTATCGGAGAGGGCCTGAGTGGGGACTAGGAGGGTGACATTTTTTTTTTCTCAGAAGGAGATTGAGGAACTCTCCCCAAGTGAATAAGATTTGTGCCCCACTTCTGTTCTCGTTGGGGACACTCTGAGCTTACACTTGGGCTGTTCCCATCCATCTCCAATTTCTATACCTACCTATGTGTGTTTTTTTAAGACCCATAATATTATCTCAAAGTACGCATCACCCCACATTTGCCATCTCAGCCATGAAGGGTTAGGAGCAGGTGGAGGCTCTGGCTAAGGAGTGGTGTGTACATTCACAATGTACTTTTTCACCTTCCCAGTCCACAGTCCTGTACCCACTAAGCACTAACTGCAGCTCACCTTCCCTAGTCCCTGCCTCCTCTCTCCATGATCTTCCCCATTTCAGGCACATCCTGCAGGTCTTCTGTGACTGGCTAATTCCCCTGCTTGCGAGGGCCTCACAATCTTCCCCACATGGGAGCCTGTGCTGGGTTCACTTCCACTTGAAGAATGAGCTGCACCCGCTGTAGGGGTTGCACCACAGTCCACCTTCACCAGCCACCTGTTGTCAAAGGCTCCTCTGCGCTGTCACCACCCCCAGGAGCTAGTGTACCCCCTGCAGCTGAGCACTGAGTGAGAACTTGCAAAGCGGTGGTGGGGCCGGGGGCATGAGGGCAGCAGAGTGCAGGACCCTTATTGGCCACTCTTGCCCCCAGGCAGCCAGGCAAGGAGTCCAGGGAATGCAGATCCAAGAGAGGCCAAGATTATATGAGGAAAGGAAAGAGGCTGCAACTTGTGGGATCATGTGACATTTTTCAGAATTTGGAGAAGGATTGCTCTAGATCCTTTTGCTTAGTTTTCAGAAAATAATTTTAAGAGCCTTTTGCTTGGTTTTCAGAAAATAATTTTTAAAAATTTAGTTGGGGCCCAGTTCCATGGTATAATGGGTTAAGCTTCTGCCTGCAGTGCTGGCATCCCATACGGATGCTGCTTCCAGTCTTAGCTGCTCCAATTCATTTATATATATATATATATATATATATATATATATTATTATATTTTGACAATCTTTACATAGTTAATTAGGGTAAAAAGGTTCAAGGGCTACAGGAAAGTGGGTAAGACTATTATTTTTCCCAAATTGTTTCCTTCATATTTAAAGGGGGTATTAAGAGAGAAGGCCTACCCAATTTCCCACCCTCCCCAGGTCCCGGATGTAGGGTATGCTCTGAGGTTCTTGCTCAAGTGGTTTTGATATTTCAACAGTTATGAATAGTTGCCAATCTTGCCACTCCAAGCACTATGAGGTCCTTGAGGATTCCACTGATTGACATAGTCCATCATAGAGTCTCCGTTTGCCCCGTGTTTCGCTTTGGCTGCTCCAATTCTGACTCAGCTCTGTGCTAATGTGTTGGGGAAGATAGCAGAGAATGGCCCAAATCTTTGAGCCCCTGCACCTACATGGGAGATCCAGAAAAAGCTCCTGGCTTTGGATGGGCCCTGTTCTTGCCATTGTGGTTTGGTGAGTGAACCAGTAGATGGAGGTTCTCTCTCTGTCTCTCCTCTCTCTGTAAAATCTGCCTTTCAAAAAATAAAATAAAATCTTTTTTAAAAATGCATTAGCTTTTAACTAGATATCACTAATTTTCTTACAGTGTGGAGGATCCTAAGCTTTCTCTTTTCTCACAGCCTAAGTGGAAATGGAAGAGAGAGGGAGGGAATGAATGGAGGAGAGAGAGAGAGAGAGAGAGAGAGAGAGAGAGAGAGAGAGAGAGGCAGGCTGTCTGGGAGGAACTAGCACAAGCCACAGTGGGGTGGGTGCCCCTGCGCTGGCGCTTGTGCAATGCATAGCAGCATTGCTGCCACTTCCCAGCAGGTGGCAGTAGTGTGTTTTGGCCAAGGGGCACTTTTCCACTGTAGTTGACACAAAGGACCTGTGTGGGTGGCCCTGGGAAGGGTGAAAGGTGTGACCACGGGGAGTGTGGGCCATGGCTAACTGTGGAGTAGGACGGCTTCCATTTGTTCCACTTGGTCCTGAAGAGTTCATGCTGTCGGAAGGCACATGTTGTCCCACACTAGGAAGAACTTTATGATAATAATAAAGTCTCAGAGCCTGCCAGTGGTGAGGTGGTCAGCCCTCAGAGGCTTCGAGCTCAAGAGGATACTTTTTGGGGAGACCTGAAATTTGAGGCGAGCTTGGACATGGTGCACTCCCATGTCAGCAAAATGGGTCCAGGCTGTGCCCTTGGTGATGATGGTTACTCCATCTAGACTGCCATCTGAAGACTTTAGGAGATTCATTCAGAAAACCTCCCAATTTCTGACATGGGCCAGGGTGGTTAGTGTGAGGGTTAGCCCAGACTCTTTCTGTCTTTCCTTTCTCCATTGGGACAAGGAATAAGGGTTGGGAGTGTGGGGACGATTCTCAGCTTTGCAACAATCACAGGCACTGCCCTGCCAGGACTCTTGATGTCTTTGCGACACCAGCCACCATCTCCCACAGGCCCCCAGCTGCGGAAACTCTTGACAGTAACCACACGCTTGGCCCCACGTCACTCAAAGGGCCCTTGGCAAATGTCAGCCACAGTTGCTTATAATCTTCAGGGCAGGTAAGGCGGTGCCAGAAGTGGCCGGGGCCTTTATCCACATCACCCAGATATAAACAATATCGGGGACTAATGACAGGGAGATCCTTCCAGGCCCGTCCCCCAAACCATCTCTCCCGGAGCAGAGTGCCTGAGAAGTTTGGGGCCCTAATGGCTGTGTGTGTAGGTGGGGGGTGGGGGAGGCAGCTTATTATTCTTATCTCCTGGAGGCAAAAGCACCTCAGTGAAAGACGTTTTTGGTGCCGTGTTCTGGATGTCTCGGTAATCCTCTCATTTATGTATGCAGACAAGGAGATCAAAGTCCCCTGGGGATGCATAAAACACGTCAAAGCTGGGAGCCTTACATCCATTAAAGCTGACAAATGCTTTGTCCAGCGGATGGGGCAGCCAGATAACCGCCCCGCTGCACTGGAGGCCCGGAGAGTCTGGAGGAGGTGGTGGTGACCGGGCGGCAGGCACTTACCAGGCAGGCACAGGGACCGGGAGAAGCCAGGGCTGAGCCAACTGCCCATCCGCCAGTTTGCCCACTAACCTCTGTATGGGACAGGAAGGAGTGGTGGTGGGGAGACCTTTCCTCCCCACCATCCCCAATAAAGAAACCACGGGGCAGAAAGCAAGATAACTGGCAGCTTCCCATCTTCCTTCAGGTAGACGAGGCAGGTGTACAGGAAAAAGAGAAGAGAGATGGTGGGCAGGTGTGAGCCTTCCCTGCTCCCTTCCCTCCAGTAGTGTCTACCTGGATGAGAGTGGCCAGGATGACACAAGCAAACCTAGACTCCTCACCCTAGGTACGAATTCCTGCTTTCTGCACTTATAGGCCTCCCAGACCAGCCCTTGAGAGCACTTAAATTCCAGGTTCCCACAATTTCTGTGGGGGCAGGATCTTCTGGACCCAACTTTGGCTCTCTGTGTTGGACCACCTCTGTCTGAGTCCTGTGGCATATATATAAATGCAAAATAGAAGTAACGACTCTCCAAAAGAAATTCGTCATAGTTGTCCTGATGGAGGAGAGGAGAGATCAGAACCAAAAAGTTCTAAGTCCCTGAGGACTCCACTTTATTGATCAATTCCTGGGTGGTTGTTTTCTGACCCCAGTGGAGGCTGGGGTAGTGTCTCCCAACTCTGTCCTCACCAGGGTGAGGGATTGAGACCCTGGTCTGTTTCAAGGGCTCAAGAGAAGGGATGGGGCTGACTAAGGCAGGATGAAGAAGCCAGAGGACACAGGAAGAGGTGGTATGAGGGAAAAGAGGCTGGGACAGAGTGTGTAAAGAGCCCTAGATCCCAGGGGCCTGGGAACATGTGAGTCCCTCATACACACTCACTGAACTACAATTTACTGAGCACTTACCATATGCCAAACCCTGCCCTAGGCAACAGGGACACCCCGGCTGCTCTCATAGCATGCTGTGTTTGGATGAATGCCCATTGCTAGGAGTCAATGGGGTTTCCCTCAGATCTAAGAGGTCCAAATCCCTCTGTTCTTCTCTTCCCCTTCTTTATTAAGCAATTGATTAACTAATTAATTATTGAAGGCATTAGGTAGGTAGAATAGAGGCCCACTTTAGGCAGAGTGTCTGCACCCAGTGCCAAGAGGTCAAAAACAAACATGAGGATCCACCTCCTACATCTGTAAGGCATAAGCTCCTGGGCTGGCATGGTGGTGCAGTGGATTCAGTTGCTGCCTGTGACACTGGATCCCTTATCAGAACACCAAATTGAGTCCCAGTTGCACCATTTCTGATCCAGCTTCCTGCTAGTGTGTCTGGGAAAGCAACGGAAGATGGCCCAAGTCCTTGTACCTACTTGGGAGACCCAGATGGAGTTTCTGGCTCCTGGCTTCCTCCTGACCAGCCTGTAACATTTCAGCCTTTTGGGGCAATGAATGGGCAGATGGAATCTCTCTCTGTGTGTGTCCCTCCCTTTCTGTAACTCTGTCTTTCAGATAAATCAATAAAAATATTTTTAAAGACATGTGTGCTCTTAATCCCTTATGATTTCTGTGACTGTGATGTAATTAAATCACATGTCCTTTGTGGGCAGGGCTCATGCCTGACCACATCCCCAGAGCCCAGCACAGTGGAGCTGAGAACTCTGATAACACAAGAGAGCTGCGGAGAGCTGGGAGTGGGAGTGCCTGGTGCCCAGGAAGTGCCCACCGGCACCTGCAGTCTGTACAGATTCATACCTCGTAACCATGGAGTCAGCCTTTCATCTCAGGGCTGCACAGTCCATCCTTCTGGACTGGCCATATTACTCCTTCCCTGGACGTGGAGGGAAGAAGCAGGGGCAGCAGCTATATGAGTCTGATCCCAGGCTAAATTTGGGAGACACTTCTCTGCTTGGGCCCCTGGAATCACTGCAAGCAGCAAGTGAGAACTTTATAGGTGTGAAGAATGTTCTTGAACCTCATCATATCCTTGTGCCTTACCAGGAGGCCTTGTTATCATCCCCATAGGTGGATCAGGCTAAATCTTGCTCCAAATCCACACAGCCAGTACATGAAAATTCCATCCCAACTGGAAACTGAGCCACAAGCTCGGTTGCAAAGGATGAAATGTTTGTGTAACTCAACAATTGTATGTTGATGTTTTTCACTAACATGGAGTCTTTGAGAGATAAATGGGTCTTTTAAAAAAGATTTATTGTTTATTTACTTTTATTGGAAAGGTAGATCAGATTTACAGAAAGAAAGATTTTCAGTCTGCTGGTTCACTCCCCAAAATGACTGCAACAGCTTGAGCTGAGTTAATCTCAATCTGGGAGCCAGGAGCTTCTTGTGGGTGTCCCATGGGGGTACAGGGTCACAAGATTTTGAGCCATCTTCCACTGCTTTCCCATGCCACAAGCAAGGAGCTGGATGGAAAGTGGAGCAGCAGGGACATGAACCAGCACCCATATGGGATCTCAGCACTTGCAAGGTAAAGATTTAGCTATGGAGCCATTGCACCAGGCCTGCACATCAGTCTTGACAGTGGAATGCTCCTGCAGCACCTTAGAGAACCCAGAAAACTCCTGCCCTCCTTCTACCACAGGAAGGTACAGCAAGAAGGCAGCCCTCATCCAAACCAGTTCATGCTGGCAGTCTGAGCTCCATCATCCAGCTGAGAAATACCTTGTCTATGTGTAAGTCTCCCAGCAGGAGGAGAGGCCCCAGAAGTCTGCCATAGAGAATTGCATCAGGTCTGCACTAGCTCAATTCTGAAACACCGTTCAGCTTCAAAGGTTTGATATTCTTTTGTTGATCAATGCTCCAGGGAAGACTGCCTCTGGGGTCTATCCCAGGGTCCCTTGCATCTTGGAAAAGGACTTTGGGAGAGGCTGGATTCATCTCCATGTTCTGACTGCCAGGGAGAGGTTCTCAGGTCCTCATCCCTGCACCTGGCTTGGCAGGGCAGAAGCAGGAAGGGACAAGGGATATTATCCTGCATTTGCATAGGGGAGACGAAGATGCACAGTGGGTTTATGGGGTCCAGAGGAAAACTCAAGGGAATGGCAGTAGTCAACAGAAGAACACAGGGGCAGTGGTTGGGATGAGGGTAGAATGGCCCTTAATGTGTCACATGTACATGGTGCCCAGTATGCCCCTGTGGGCATTGGGTCCTAGAGTGGGCCTTCCTGTGCTGGTCTTGCTCTAGGGCTCCTGGCCAAGGGGGAAGTATTTTCAGCTCACCCAGACTGGTTTGCACATGCTTCAGGCTCCCACCATCTTCTCTGTAGTGAGAGTTGGAGTCCCAGCACAGCCCCTCCCAGAGGCAGGCAGAGTGGAGATGCCTGACCAGCTGCTGGCCTCAGGCTGACCTCTGTGACCCCAGCACTATCACAGGGAGACTGTCTTGTGGTGGGCCGGGGACCACCAACAAAGTAGCTGAGACAAGGGTGGGGGTGGGTGGGGAGCAAAGGGAAAAACTACAGGGAGGGCTCCTTCAGCCTTGGACCAGTCCTGGCCCCATGACATGTGCTTAAGAAACGCTGGCCACTTGAAAGGGTGGAGAAGCACCAGCCAGTATCTACGGAGCAGTTTACTTTTATTTATTCATATTTTTATTTTTGATGATGCTTACATAGTTGACCAGGGTGGGAAGGAACGAAGGTTAGGGAAAAGTAGGTGTGACCATCGCTCTCAAATTTTCTATTTCCTCTTCCTGTATCTGGGGGAAGGAGAGAGATAAGGGGAGAAGTCATACCCAGCCTTACAACAGCTCCAGTACCCAGGGATGTGGAACGGCCACCTGGTATCAACCCAGGGTCCAAATGTGCCACATGCTCCAAGGGTTCTGCTCAAGTGGTTTCAACAGTTCTGAAATACTTTTGATCTCACCAATCCAAGGATGAGGAATCCCTTCCAATGTCCGTTGGCTGACATAGTTGACCTTAGAGTCTCCATTTGCCCAGATGTTTGCTGTCATTGTTTGGCTGGGATATTTGTCCAATTTTTTCTGTCTTCCTTCCTCTGCTACAGTACCAGATGTCCTCTTCTGGCCCCAGTGGGCTGCCATATCCCTATGGAGCACTTTATGGACAATGTCCTTGAGTCTCCCTTCGTCCCTGGGAGGTGAGGGACTATTACGAACCAATCCCTGAGGCACCTAGCAGAGAGTCCATTCTTGCTGGAGGTTCCTGAGCCTGGGAAGTGGCTGAATGGAATTTTCCTCCAAGTGTGTCCACCTCCACTTCCTTCCTCTCACTCCTCTGCCCTGGACAAGGCACAGTGTATACCTGCTGAGCCTTCACCTAAACATCTGTGGTCAGGGGCCTTTGTGCGGCAAGGATGTACTTGGAGAACTGGGGAGGGGAACGGTAAATGCTTCCAGTGGGTGCAGTGACTCATCCCACCCCTCTCCCACTGCTGCAATGTGACTTCCTCAAACACATGCAACTGCTGCATGAACATCCATCTGTCCTGCCACACATGGCCCCTGTGGGGTGGGTGGTTGCTGTAGCATCTCCTGAGTCCCAGTGTAGGTCCAATGAGGCTGGTCATAGTTGCAATTCAACTCAAGGGACAAGCCACAGAGTCCTTGAGGTAGACAGGGGTCAGTTCCTCTGGCCTCCTGCCTCCCTCCATTTATCTGTCCTGTATAACCAAGCTCTAACCCAGAGCCCAAGAGAAAACTGACAAAGATTTCATGGGCTCTCCCTTTTCAAAAGGTTGCAATGTGCTCCAAGTTCTTTCCTACCTGGCTGGCTGATCCTGGCCAAGTGCTGTCCAGGGCAAGTTGGGTGGGGAATAGTTATGTCCCAGAGAATCAAGAAATGTCATCAACTCTGTCATGGTGTAAAGTTCAAAAACCATAGAACTTTAGGCAATTCACCTGCCTACCTGTGCCTTGGTTTCTTCATCTGTACTTTATGATTGGGCTTTTATACCAGGAGACAAAATGATATAGGTGAAGTCTCTAGCTCCCAGAGAGGCACAGGTGCTAGCTGTGTATGTGTGGGTGAACTGGGTTCACCAAGAACTCAGAGCCCCCATGGAGTAGCCTGGATGAGCTGATAACCTCAGCATGATCTCATCATCTGGCTCTTCCTTGGACCCCAAGGAGTGGTAGGTACCCCCTGTAAACTGATTCAGGCAGAATGGAACAGGGTCACTCTGACCTTGGGAAAACAAAGATAAGGATGACATATCTCCAAGATCGTTTCCTTTGCATCTTAACTGTTGCCTCCCAGGAACTAGAAAAGACACTGGACATGAACTTTCTTGGTATCGGATCCTATGAAAAGCGAGGATAGAGCCAGAAAAGATGCAGGTGACTACCCCGTCGACTGGAGCTTTCTTCTCCCTAAACTCAAGGGATTTTATCGAGAATTTCCCAAAGCTCCCCATATTGCAGTTTGCCTCCAACTTTTCTGAGATGACGCATGATGGATACTCCTTTGCTGCCATGCTAACTCTTCACAGAGGAGTAAGACTCAGGCTAGACTCTCTGCAAAGTGGGAGATTTGAGATCATTTGCTATTTCAAGGAGGAAACAATTCAAGAGAGGTTGACGGAGTATGGTTGCTATTCAGTTAATGTTGGGGTTTTGGTGTTTCATCTTACTACACACTGTAGCTTCACACCTGTACAGTACATTGTGATGAATACTGTAGGTTTGTACTAGTATAGTACACTGTAGTGCATCTGTTAGTCGCTTGCTCTGTGATCGTGACAGTGGGGCTGGCAGCTCCTGCTCAGTATTGTCAAATGTTATCACACAGCTAGCCTAGGAAAAGCTGAAAGGTCAATATTGGTGATGTCCACTTGTGCTTTCATAAAGTTGAAAATTGTCGAACTTTCCCTAGTTGGGGCCAACTGTACCATCAGGGGACTGCTTTAAAAGGAATGCATGGCGTCAGTGCCATGGCATAGCAGGCAAAGCCACCAGCTTGCAGTACCAGAATCCCATATGGACACTGGTTCTAGTCCTGGCTACTTCTGATCAGTTCTCTGCTTATCGCCTGGGAAAGCAATAGAGGATGACTCAAGTACTTGGACCCTGCCACCAATGTGGGAGACCCAGAGGAAACTCCTGGCTCCTAGCTTCAGTCTGGCCCAGCACTGGCTATTGTGACTATTTCTCGTGTGAACCGCTGGATGGAAGATCTCTCTGCCTCTTTATGTATAAATCTGTCTTTATGTGTATGTATTATTAATTTTTTTTTTTTTAAAGAGGAGCATGTTCCTGCTGGGTACATTTAGTAGGAGCCTGGAGCTACTTAGGAGATTTGCAAGTTCTTTCCTCTACTTGGAGTAAAGAAATATCAACTCGCCCCTCTGGCCCATTTATACTGCTCTGGCAAGCCCAAATTCCTCAAGGAGAATACCAAAAATCCTCACCTGGCCTTTTCAGAATTAGGGTTGGAGGTCAGGAAATCGGTGCCACCTCTTAACCTTGTTACCCAAGGGGAAGTCAGAGCTCAGGTGCAGACGATGAACTCCAGCTCCTGGCCCTGCGTGCTCTTGACTGCCTCTTAGGGGGTGAGATGACCACTGCCTTCCCCCTCAAGTGCTTGGCATCTGCTTTGCTTCCATGGGTACTTTTATGTACTACATCCAATTGAATAGGCTCAAGATGCGTGGCTACCACGTGACAGGTGCCAATTCCACCAAGTGCTCTTTCCATGGGACCCACTGCCTGGAGAAGCCAGGAGCCACACACAACCTTCCGGTAATTGTATCCCATTCATGCTGTTAGCTTGAGAGGTGCTTCTCACTGCGGCAACTCCCAGGGGGGCAAGGTCCCTCACACTGGGCCACTCGGCCCATTGGGCTTGCCTGCTTTCTGTGCACAAGTCAGAACCATGGTCCCTGTGTTCACAGTCACAGGGCCCTGGGTTCAAATCCTGGTTCTGTCGCATATTTATGGTGATCTGGATCCTTTAATGTCTATTAGCTGTTCTTCATGTGAGAGGCAGGCGCCACGAGCTCTGCTCTTCAGAGCTGTGTAAATGTGGGAATGAAGGCAGGTGCCACTGTGGTCATGGGGACAGAGGGTGGTGGCCCAATGTCGTTCCTTGTGGTGCCTTAGTTGTTGAGGAGCCCTTGGTGGCCTGGAGTTGTCCCCGTGGTTGCAGAGGCCAGTCTGGCTGGGTCCTGGGAGGCCGTCCAGCCTCCCTCACAGAGATAAGTGGGAGCATCCCGGTTCCTCTGAGGCCCGCGCTCCCCAGGAGTGATAACCTGCGGGAAGGCGGAAATGCGGCAGAGCCGGGCGGTCTGTAAAGCAGGCTGGGTGACTGCAGGTCCAGGTTGCTTAGAGCCCAAGGGCAGGACCCCGCCCCTGGGGGTCATGTCATCCATTCTCTGCCACCCGGCACAATTGCACGGAGCCATCCATCACTGCCGCCTGCCCGGCTTTTTTCGTCTCTGAGTGCATTAATGTGTTCTCACTCTAAAAGACTCAGAGTAATGTGCTGGTCCCTCCTCGTCCACCTCTGCCCCATTAGCCCCTGCCCCCGCCCTGGAGTCGGGCCTCGTACTCCTGGGTGGGTACCAGAGAGGGCCCTTTGTCACACAATGACATAGGTAAGTGATGTGTGTGGCAAATGTAACATTGTGTGTGTGTGTAATCATACCATACAGGCATGTGGTTTCTGCTCCACCTGCAATGCTGTGGCTCTGTTTCCACATGTGTCTCTAATCAAGACCCTATGCATTTAATCTGAGGGTCCTCCCCAAGGCAAATGTGTCCTTCCCACCTAACATTGAGCATCACCTCGTTGGCCAGCTTTCCCATGGCGGGATTAGAGGCTATCCCCTCCTCTGGTTCTGGACCCACATCTGACCCACAGATCTCTGGCTCATATCCCTTGGATGCCTGTGCCAGGCGCTCAGTGGAGGACTGCAGAGGTGTTGCTTTGCCCATTTGGGAATGCACTTGGCTTTCGGGGCACAGTCTGGAGAGCTGACTGCCTTACCCAAGGCTGTTGAGGAACATTGGGCCCACAGTTGTAGCATCTGCAGCAGCTTCTCCATCCTCTTCCTCCCCTTCCATGTTTCCTTTCTCTGATTTCTCCTTCTTCTGGTTCTTCAGTTTCCTTTCATTCTTTCTGAGTGGTAGAAGAACCCACACAGAGACAGAGAGCTTTCATTTTCTGCCTCTCTCCAGATGTCCACATGGCACAGGCAGGGGGTGCCTGACACTGGGGCCTGAAAAGCCAACCCAGGTCTCCCAGAGGGTGGCAGATACCCAACTACTTGACCCATTGTCATTGCCTCCTGGAGGAGTGGGAGTGCTCCTCAGCAGGAAGCTGTCAGGAGCTGGAGCTGGGAATTGAACCCAGGAATTCTGGTGTGGGACATGGCAGGCCCAATAGAAACCTTAATTGCTGGGGAAAAATATATTTTAAAAAAAATGTTTGGTTAACATGTAATGTTTGCACATTTTTATGGGATATGGTGCAATATTTCAACACATACACACAGCATAAACCAATAAAAATGATTGCCTTATCTTTTTTGTTTGATGTCCACCAGCTCCTTTCTGCCAGTTCCTCACCTGGTATGTAACATATTTTCTGGAACTCTGCTCACCTCACTGTGCTGTGGGTCACAGAACTTGGGGCTGGCGCGCTGGTATAATGGGCTAATCTTTCACATACAACCTGCCAGGATCCCATATGAGCACCAGTTCATGTCTCAGTTGCTCCACTTCCCATTCAGCTCCCTGCTTGTGGCCTGGGAAAGCAGTAGAGGACAGCCCAAATCCTTGGGACCCTGCACCTGCGTGGGATACCTGGAAGAAGTTCCTACTCCTGGCTTTGAATCAGCTCACCTCTAGCCATTGTGGCCACTTGGGGAGTGAACCAGCAAATGGAAAATCTATCTCTTATTCTCTCTGTAAATCCAATTTTCCAATAAAAAAATAAATAACTCTTAAAAAAGAACTCTGATTTCTGTGTTTTGCTCCCTGTAACCTAACTCCCTTCTAATCTCATTCCCTCATCCTTCCCAGTCTTTGCTGGCCACACTGGTAAGTTCAGCTCCCATATGTTTCTGTAGCTTCTACATTTCAGAAAGAAAGTATATGGCATTTGTCTTTCTGTGTCTGGTTTATTTCACTTAACACCTTGACCTCCAGTTTCATCCATTTTGAAGTAAATGTTTAAATATTTCAATCTTTTTATGGCTGAATAATATTCCAGTGTATGTGTGCGTGTGTGTGTGTTTGTGTGTGTTTGTAATACCATTTTATTTCTTTTTTATTTTATATATTTTTATTTTGAATTTTTTGTGTAATAGCATTTTCTTTATTCACTCATCCATTGAGCTGCACATGGGAGTTGATTCCATTTCTTGGCTATTGTGAATATTGCTGCAATTAACATGGGAGTACTAAAATTTCTTTTATATGGTAATTTCCCCCTTATACATATACCCAGCAGCTGGGTAGTTGGGTGACCTACTTTTAGTTTTTTTGGGGAGGCGGGGGAGGATCCTTATACTGATCTCCTTAATGGCTGTACTAGCTTGAATTCCCACCAACGGGGTATAAGGGTTCCTCTTCTCAACATCCCTGCCAGCATTTTGTTTTGTTTTGTTTTTCCTTTTTGATAACAGTCATTCTAACTGGAGTGAGATGGTGTCTCATTGTAATTTGATTTCCATTTACCTGATTGTTAGTTATAGTTATTTTCTCATGTATGTGTCGATCATTTGAATTTCTTCTTCTTCTTTTTTTTTTTTTTAAGAAAGATATACTTATTTTTCTTGGAAAGTCAGATTTACAGAAAGAAGGAGACACAGAAACATCTTCCATCTCCTGGCTCACTCCCCAAGTGGTCACAATGGCTGGAGCCAACTCAAAGCCAGAAGCCAGGAGCCTCCTCTGGATCTCCCATGTGGGTGCAGAATCCCAAGGCTTTGGATCGTCCTGTACTGCATTCTCAGGCCACAGGCAGGGAGCCAAAATGGAAATGGAGCATCCAGGATGTGAACCCGCGTCCACATGGGATCCAAGCACATGCAGGGCGAGACTCCAGCCACTAGGCTATGGCACTGGGCCCAGAATTTCTTCTTTTGAAAAATTGTTTATTTAGATTTTTTGGACTGGATCTGATGTTGATTAGTTTTTTATATAGCCTAGATAGTAATGTTCTGTCTCATGCATAACTTATAAATAATCTTTTCCATTCTGTAGGTTGTCTCCTTGCATTGTGGATTATTTCCTTTGCTGTGCAGAGGTTTTTAGCTTGAAATAATTGCATTTATCTGGTTTTATTTCTGTTGCTTGCATCTTTGGGATCCTATCCAAAAGCATTGTCTATGTCAATATCTTAAAGTATTTCTCCTAAACCTTCTTGTATGGATTTCATAGTTTTAGATGCTACAGTTAGATCTTTGGTTCATTTTGAGTTAGTTTTGTGTAGAGTGAGAGATATGTGTGTTTGAGGGGGCAGCAAGCTTAAATCTCTGGCATGTGAATACCCAGTTCTTCCAACACCATTTATTGATAAGACTGTCCTTTGTCCAGTATATGCTTTTGACACCTTTGCCAAGAATCAGTTGGCTGTAAGTGTGTGCGCTCATTTCTAGAGACTGCTCTGCTCCACTGAGGTGTGTGTCTGGATTTGGGCCAGTATCAGACCATTTGTGTCGCAATAGCTCAAGAGTATGTTTCAAAATTAGGTCTTACGATGCATCCAACTTTGTTCTTTTTGTTCCAGATTATTTAGACTATTCAGGGCCTTTGGTGCTTCCTTACAAATTTTAAGACTGTTTTTCTAATTCTGTGAAGAATCTCAGAAGTATGTGGATGTGGCTTGTGTTATCTCTTTACATTGCTTTGCACATTTTCATTGTATTAATTCTTCCAATCCATGAAAATGGGAGGTCTTTCCCATTGTGTGTGTTCCTCATTTTCTTTATTTATGTTTTGTGATTTTCATTGCAGAGGTTTTCCACAGCATTGGTTAGATTTATTCTAAGTTATCCTTTGGTGGCTATTGTGGAAAGGATTCCTCTTATAATTTCTTTCTCTGTAAAAGCTGTTGCTCTTTTTTTTTTCTGGTGCTAATTTTGTATCCTGTAACTTCACAGAATAGTTTATTAACTCTTACAGTTTCTTGGTTGAGTTTTAAAATTTCTCTTTCTATAGAATCCTAGCATCTGAAAACAAAGCTAATTTGACTTTCTTCTTCCTTACTTAAATGCCTTCTATTTCTTTCTCTCGCCTATTTATTCTTGCTAAAACTTCCAATACTACTTTGAATAATAGCAATGAGAGTGGAATCTTTTTTCAAAAAATATTTATTTATTTGTATTGGAAAGGCAGATTCACAAAGAGAAGAAGAGAGAAAGTTCCTTCTGGTTCACTCTCCAAGTGGCCACAATGGGTGGAACTGAGCTGGACCAAAGCCAGGTCTCACGTGTGAGTACAGGGTTCCGAGGCTTTGGACCATTCTCCTTTGCTTCCCCAGGCCACAAGCAGGAAGCTGGGTAGGGAGTGAAGCAGCTGGAACATAAACCAGCACCCCTATGGTTTGCACCCGATGCTTGCAAGGGGAGGAATAGCCAATTGAACCATTGTGTTTGGCCCAGATTTCTTTCTGTAGAACCCCGCCAACTGAAAACAAGGATAATTTGACTTCCTTCTCTCCTACTTAAATGCCTTCTATTTCTTTCTCTTGCCTATTTACTCAGTCTAAAACTTCCAACACTATTTTGAATAATAGGAGCAAGAGTGAACATCCTTGTCTAGTTCAAGATCTCAAGGAACTATTTCTAGTTTTTCTTTGGCTGTGGGTTTCTCATATACAGCTTTTACGAGGTCGAAGTGTGTTCTTTCTATAACCAATCTGTTCAAAGCTTGTTTTCTTTATCAACGGATGTTGGACTTTATCAAGTGCTTTCCCCTAGTTTATCTGTTCAGATGATCCTACATTTTTTTTAGTCTTCATTCTATTGAAGTGATAGTTGTGTTTATTAATTTGTGTTTGCTGAAGCATTCTTGTGTCTCTGTGAAAATTTCACTTGATGATGAAGAATGAACTTTTTGTTGCACTGTTGGGTTCCATTTGCTAGTATTTTGTTGAGAACTTCTCACCTATGTTCATCAGAATTTTAATCTATAGCTTTCCTTTCTATATCTGCTCTCAGCTTCTGGACCACATCTTCTTAGTTTCAGATGGCTTCCCTGACAGTAGACATCATCTTGACTGAGCCTGATGGAGTCCTGTTGTTCTGGGGTGTGGACAAAGAACAGAAGATAGGCTCATCCCCTTCATTCAAGTATTTAACAAAGATCCATGAATACTTCCTGTGTGCCAAGCTCTGGTCAGGGAATACAGTGGAAAGAAGATACGGCCCAGCTCATCAGAAGGGACAGCTTGGCCGAATCATTCCTTATTTTGCTTAAGCACGTGTTCATTCACTCACATACATATGTATGAGTTCCCTGGGCTACAGGAACTTAGCATGTTTTCTTAATGTCAGGTGCACTGGAGGGGCTGGCATGGAGGCTACTGTTTAATGAGAGAGGCTAGAAAGGACTCAGGTGATGTTACCAACTGTCACACAGTAGCCTTGGAGGTGAGCAGGCAGTAGTCCACATGCTGCTGAGGATGACTGTCTCCTGCCTAGGCACCCTGGTGGGGTTTGTGACAATGTAGGTACGTGCCCCACCTTCCCCAGATGCCAGGGAGGCTGCCTGTTTGCTCTCTGGAGAGCAGAGGGCATGTTGCCCAGCCTTGTGTCTGCATGAGGCAGGTCCTGATGCTTCATGGGAAAAGGCCACTTGCAGTCCAGAGTAATGAGCAGAAGGCTAATTTTAACCAAGAGCAGCATCGTGACCTTGGCACAGAAGGGGACGGCTCTAGCAGAGATGCCCCTAGATGGTACCCTGGCCCTTCCAGAAACATCAGGTAGAGATTAGCGAGCTCTCCTTGCCCTGGGCCTCCCCCACTGCTGCTGTCAGCTCCCAGGCAGCCATCCCTCTTCACCTCATCAGTCCTCAGTAATCTGCCTTCAGACCCTCTGGGACTGGCTCCCATCAGGCCCTGTCAGTCTCCGCTGCCCACAGGGACCCACGGCCCAGGGGCCACGCTGCTGGCTGGAACCAGAGGAGCGTGGGTTGTGGGTGGGAGCGGCAGGGGCTCAGGCAGCTTGAGATCTCAGATGATGCCACGGAAGTGACTGGCCTGGGCATTGGTGTTCCAGTGTGCTTGGAGGGAGTGCGCACTGATTGATACATACAATAACACACAGCTCAGCTCATCCCTAACTTCCCTTGAGGCAGGTGTGTGTGTATGTGTACGCGTGTCTATTCCATTTTATTTGTTTTATCGATTTGATTGTTATTGGAAAGGCAGATTTGCAGAGAAAAAGATCTTCCATCTGCTGATTTACTCCCCAAGTGGACGCAACAGCTAGAGCTGAGCCAATCCATAGCCAAGAGCCAGCAACTTCCTCTAGGCCTCCGACATGGGTTCAGGGTCCCAAGGCTTTGGGCTGTCCTCTACTGCTCTCCCAAGCCACACGCAGGGAGCTGAGTGGGAAGTGGAGCAGCCAGGACATGAACTGGTGCCCGTATGGGATCCTGGTATTTTTGCAAAGGAAGGATTAGGCAATTGAGCCACTGTGCGGGGCTCATGTGTGTCCATTTTATAAACGGTGACACTGAGGCTCAGGAAGTTAATAGCTGGCCCCTTTCCTGGCCATGGCAACTCTGATTGCAGGGGAGTGCGGTCTCTGCAGAGATGTGGGTGGGACTCTTGTCCCAACTGTGGGGGCTTAGTGGGCACTCTCACTGCTCATCAGAGCCTTGGTTTCCTCATGTACAAAATCAGCCCAATAACAGAATCTACATGTAAGATGTGGTGGTCAAGCCCATGCCCAGTGCCTGGCACACTGGAAGCAAGATGGCGTCACACCTCTGGGATGGCGTGCAGGCACCTTCGGCTTACATGCAGGCTACAAGCTTGCATTTGGGAGCTGGGACAGCCTCACAGGAACGAGCCCCCGTTTTATCCCAGAGTCCTGAGCCCGGGTGCCTGTTTGTAGGGACGTCATGGGGGAGCCACAGACTCCATGTCCTTGCCTTCCTGCCATCCCAGATGAACAGAGATGAAGTGGGCCATACACGTGGGAGGCCTCTGGGCAGAGCACCAAGGTGAGGGCTGGGGATGCCTGGCAACTGTGGAGTGCGGTGCCCACTGGAGCCCCAGGCCGTTAAGTAAAGAGATGCCCTGCCATACTCAGGCCATGACCTGACCCAAGCAGTTCTCAGTGGTTTCTATTTTCAGAAAAATGTGACGTGGACTAGCGTCTGGCTGCCAGCAACCCAGGGAGGCCTGGAGATATTGGATAGAGGAGGAGGGCCTTGGTGGCTGCTCCCACAGTGTGACTGGGGACCTCAGCCTATCCCTTGGCTGGGTTTCAGTTTCTCATTTGTGACAAGGGAGCTACACTGTTGGACTAGATGATTGGCTTTCAATAAAGTGTGCAAGTCAGACTCTGTTTAACAAGAAGCAACTACAGAGCAGAATGGACACAAGAGGCATGGCTATGTCTGGGCAGGGAGAATGCCCACAGGTGGCTCAGCTTGGTGGCAGAGGTGGCATCCCCAAGATCAGGCACCCAGGGGTCTCTCCTGGCCCCTGCACCTCCATCATGTGTCTAGAGCCTAGCCCCTTCTCTCCCCCACCACGAAGGCTCATCTGGGGACACCTGGTTAGGAGAATACAGCTAAGTGAAATCTTGCCATCCCAATCAGAAAGGTACATGCCCATCTTCCCTTCCTTTCTCTCTTCCCCCTACACACACACACACACACACACACATAAACACACATAAATACTCTCTCTCTCTCTCTCTCATTTTACTTTCTGGCAAGGAGTTGGAAGTCTCCTTGTTCTGTACAAGCTGACTTAGGGGCCTGGCACAGTGGCTCAATTAACTAACACTTCTCCTTCAGGCACTAGCATCCTATATGGGTTCTGATTCATGTTCTGGCTGTTCCACTTCCTATGCAGCTGTGTATTTATGGCCTGGGAAAGCAGTAGAGGATGGCCCAAAGCCTTGGGACCCTGCACCCATGTGGGAGACCTGGAAGAAGCTCCTGGCTCTTGGGTTTGGATCGGCTTAGCTTCAGCCGTTGCAGCCATTTGGGGAGTGAACCAGTCGACGGAAGATCTCTGTCTCTCCTCTTGGGTAGATCTGCCTTTGCAATATAAAGAAATAAATTAAAAAAAAAAAAAAAGGTTTGGTGCCTAGAAAAACCACCAGAAAACTTAGTTTCAGCTCTGACCACCACCATAGCAATGCTGCCTCCTAGTGGAGGAAATGTGTTTGTCCTCCAAGGAAAACCTGGAAGGAGGAGCAGAAATCGTGTGTGTGTTTTAAGTATTTGTTTGAAAGGCAGAGAGAAAGAGAGATGAGAGGTTGATCTTTTATCTGCTGTTTCATTTCCCAAATGCCCACAGCCACTGGGACTGGGTCAGGCTGAAGCCAGGAGCCTGGAACTCCTCCACCCAGGTTTCCCACAAGGGTGGCAAGGACCCAAGCACTTGAACCATCCTCTGCTGTCTCCCGCATTAGCAGGGCATGGGAATGGAAGCTCAGCAGTGCTCTGATGGGGGATGTGAGGGACCCACTGCCACAATGTCCATTCCTTTTCTGGGTTTCTCAGGTTGTCATAGGCATATCAAGACTTGGAAAAGCCTGGCGTACCAGTCACTCTTGCAGTGCCAGGACCCGACCTCCAACTCACACATACACGCCAGCCCTCGGGAAACGGGCATCAGTCCCGGGTGGACTTTCACCCACTGTTGCCCATCTCCCACATCCTCCGCACTCACATCATCGGTTCTACCCGGGCAGTCAGGGCTGGGCGCTTGGGGCAGCACTGAGGCTGACCACCTGAGAGCAGGAGGCCAGACCCGGGGAGGGGCAGAAGGCACCTATAGGACCCTAGAGGATGACTATGACCCTTGAGGGGACCTCTTCCCCAGGGGAGACCGCATGAAGCTGCAGGCCAGGTCCCTGTGGATAGGTGGGTTAAACCACACCCCATCCCCATACAGCGACTTACCACCGAGATGACAGTGAGGTTTCTGCCTCAGCTTACCTTTCTGTAAATGGGGCATGGGCTTATGGGGACATCACTCCGCTTATTTTTCTGTCAACCTGACTACACAAATCAGGTGTGTTATATACAACAGTTTAAACATGACAAGTGGGAGACCTTCTTGGTATGTGGGGTGAGTGGGGGGGTTCCCGAGGTCCCCTCTCCCCCAAAAACGATCCAAGGCCCCTCTGGGCAATCAATCCTACCCCCAGACCCTGCCCCGCCCGCCTCCCAAGCACACACAGGCGTTTTTTCAGTCCTCAGCCCTGTAGGACCCAGGACGTCTACCCAGGCAGGTGCCCACGGACCAGGGATTTGTGGGGTGAGCTCGCCCCCTGCCGGGCTAAAAAGCTACATGGGGCTCCCCACGCTCCCGGGGCAGCGGGCGCCGCCAAGTGAAGACGCTGTGGGGTCAGACTCTCGAGACTTTATCACAGAAAAATCCCAAAGTGCGGGGTGCGGTCTGGGTCAGGGTCCCGCAACGACAAGGCGCGACTCCGGGCCAGAGGAGACACCTGCGCCAGGCCAGGCCCTGCCCACCTCGCACGGCGTGCCGGGGTCGGCCTCAGCGCGAACGCGCGGCGGGGATGCGCCCTCGGGTCTGTCCGGTTTTACTAATGAGCCAGGGTGCACGGACACCAGGCCAGTGCGGCTGGGGACGGTGGGGCACGGGACCCGCCTCCACCTCGGCTTTGCTTATCTGACACAGGGCACGCAGGGCACTTCCCTGCCTCCCCCATCCCATTTGGTTCATCTGGGGCCTGAAGACGAGCCGGGAGGTGAGCGGGGGACCTCGTGGAGGCTTCACGTGGATCCGCAGGTGTGGCCCATCCCGCGGCCTCTGAGGTTGGCGCAGGTGAGCTGGAGGGTCTCAGGGCTGCAGTTCGTACTGGCGCTCGGTGGCGGTATAGAAATCCTCCAGCACCGACTGCAGGAACTCGAAGGTGGGCCGCTCCTCTGGCCGGCTCCGCCAGCACTCGGTGATGACATCACGGTACAGCTCTGGCGGACAGGAGTCCGGGCGCGGCATGCGGTAGCCGCGCTCCAGGCTGCGGATGACCTCGGGGTTGCTCATGCCTGCGAGGAGGAGACAGAGCAGGATGAGGCTGGGGAGAGGGGACAAGATCCGTGCCATACCCATGCGGACAGACCCTGGACTCCACCCGGCAGGCCCCCTCTGGCTAGTGTTTGCCACAGAGTTGCAAAGAGGCGGAGCGTTTCCTCTGGAAGTCCGGAAGTCCGAGCCCTCCGCTGCCTGGGTCTCGGTTGTCACTGACAGGTCCCACTGGGCCCCTGGCAAACACTGGCAGCCCAGGAGCCAAGCCTGGCATCTGAGAATGGGGTGAGAGAGGGGACAGCCCCCTACCTGGGTAGGGCACGCGTCCGTAGGTGACAATCTCCATCAAGAGGATTCCAAAGGACCACACGTCGGCTTTGATGGTGAACACCCCGAAGTGGATGGCTTCCGGCGCTGTCCACTTGATGGGGAACTTGGCTCCTACAGGGGAAAGGCAGCTGACTTCGAGAGGCCCATCCTGGATGCCCGCAGGCCCCACCCTCCCCCACCTGGGGGCCCCACGTCCTAAGATGCCAGAGACACGTGAGCACCAGCTGGATGCAGCACTGGGGCACCCTGTTAGGTTTTTGAAAACAGAGTAATGTGAGAGCCTGTGTTCATCTGGGAGAGCAGAATCACCCCTCCCCCAGTTCTTCCAAACCCCAGCTCCCTCCCACCTTCACACGGGCCTTGCCTAAGAACAGGACCCATGGTGTGGGCAGGCCCCTTGACTGGTCCATGCCCTGGGCAGGTGTTTCCTGCAGCCTGGGGATGGCGGCTTGGGACTGCCCCCCACGGTGGCTGCAGCACTGCACTGCCTTTGGCCTGGGAGGCATAGTTGTATTCTGGCAGCAAGCCTGACTGTCGTTACCCAGGTGACAAGTGCATCCCTTCTGCCTGCCTGGACCAGCTGTATAGCTCCGCTAAGCGCTTGCTTCATGGATAGAAGCGCTCCATTGATCCTCTTCTGAGTTCCCTTGATAGCTTGGGGCACAGCTTACCTGTGCAGCCTGGGTTGCAGGTCTTTTTCTAAAACTTTGTGAGCATTTATGGGAACTAAGTGGGGGGCAGTACTGGAGGCTCACAGTAGTTTGAGACCTGGGGAAAGGCTGCTGGGAAACTTCTTGGTGCCTTTACCACACTGCCTTGACTAGGAATCATCTCGAAGGTGTGGGAGTGGGGGAGACAGAGCAGACAGTACTCCCAAACCTGTCTGCCCCAGAATGCCTGCCCTGAGGAAGGCACCTGGAGACAGATATGCAGCCGTGGGCACCTCAGAAGTGAGGCCCCTTCACACATGGAGGCTGGGGAGTGGGGGGCTGTGCGGCTTACCCTCCTGGGCGGTATACTCGCTGTCGATGATGCGGGCTAGGCCGAAGTCAGCAATTTTGCAGCTCAGCGCCTCTGACACCAGGATGTTGGCTGCCCTCAGGTCGCGGTGGATAGAGTTCATGTGCTCTATGTATGCCATGCCTTCAGCAATCTGGGGGTGAGGTGAAGGGTCATGTGGGCTGGGCTGGCACACACTCTGTGCTTCCCCTAAGCAGGGAGGGAGGGTGGGCCCATGCTGACCCAGCAGCCTGGCTGCTCACTCATTCACAAGGTCCAGAGGGGAAGGCAGATGTGGTGAGCTTTGGTCTGCCAGCTTCTGGTGGCTTCGTGGCGCTGAGATAGGGGGTAGGGAGCAGAGCTGTGACTTGGGAGGCACACGGGAGGCAGTGCTCCCCCAGCACCGAGAAGCCCAGAATGACAGGGATGAGGTCATCAGAGGCAAAGGGGCCACCTGTCCTGTGTGTCAGGGTAAGGACAAGAAAGGCATCTGGAAAGAAAAAGGAAGCAGCAGGAAGGAAGGAGGGAGGCAAGGAAATGTGGGCGGCCACTGCTCTGGGAGCTGGGAGACTCCCCTAACCCTACCCCCCATCCTGTGGGAATCCCTGATCCTCAGCAATGCTTTACCTTCCTGAGGGGCCACGGCAGTGACCTGGAAGAGAGAAGTGTCTGCAGGGCATGGAATCGAGGACAGCCCTGGAGGCAGTGATCTGCAGTCAGGGGTGCCTGACCCTGCACCTGCCCCTCAGGTGGCTGCGGGAGCATGAGCAGCATCCAGGTGCAAGAGAGAGCAAAGGACAGGAACCCTGGGACTGGGGACAGTGGCTTGTACAGCGCCGCTGCCTCTTAGCTGAGAAAGCTAAGGCTTTATTCACCCAACTGGTGGATGAAAAACAGCCAGTGTACCCCTTGAACCCACAATTGCAAGGAGCCAGCACTGCCACAGATCCCACCTATCTTAGGTGTCTGCATGGATGCATTCTCTCATTCCCTCTGTGTGTTTTCTAGTGTGGGGATGTAAAACTGAGGCTAAGCACCTCCTATCTGAACAAGCCTCTCTCATAAGCTGACATTGATTGTGCTGTTCTGGAAATAGAGATGTAAAAAAGAAGGCAAGTAGGGTGCAGACCAGCTCCGAAGGAAAAGGAAGTGCTGGGTGAGTGCTGCAGAGCACACACTGGGCAGGGCCCACCAGCAGGACATGTCTGGCTGGGGTCCCTGGAGCTTCCTGCCAGATGTGAGGCCTGGGGGTTACGCTGGGTGGAGGGAGGTGTGAGAGGGCATTGACAGGGGCGAAGCTTCACTGTCATGGCTGCCCAGAACTGGGACCACCATCCCTGGGCTCTGGGTAGCTGGAATGAACATGACATATGGTAGCCAGGGCCCAGGAGGGAGGGCCAAAGGAAGATCCCTAGAGGCTTCTGTCTCCTGACTTCTTCCTGCCAGCTGAGAACAGCATTGGATGGCACAGCATGTACAGCTGTGGGGCAACTCGTCACGATCCCTGAGGGGAAGCAGAACCCCAAGCATGGCCTTCAAGCTGACTGACACAACCTCTAACTACTTGATTATGGCAGCCGGTGTTTCTACTCCACTTTCTGCCCAGCTTCCTGCTGATGTGCCTAGAAAGTAGTAGAGGGTTGCCCACGTGCTTGGGGCCTGCTATCCGTATAGAAGACTCAGATGTAGTTCCAAACTCATACCATGGCCTGATCCAGCCCTCACCAGTGTGGCCATTTGGGGGGGAGTTAACTAACAGAGGAAAGGTCTCTCTCCTCTCCCCCTACTCCCACTCTGTCACTCTGAATTTTAAATAATAAGGCCCAGAGCAGAGAGGAGAGGGATATGGGCAGGAATGAGGGCATCATCCCTCGAGGCTCCCCCCGTGCACCTGGTCGGTCACTCACCTGGGCCGACATGTCGATCAGCCGCGGGAGGGATAATTTGCTACCTTCATCTGTCTTCAAGAAATCCAGCAAGCAGCCTGAGAAAACAGCAGTTACAATCAGACCTCTACAAGGCCACCCAAGCCTGGCTGCACCAGCTTCATCCCTCCTGGTGGTGGGAAGTGGCTAAGGACCCAGTGTCAGTAAGGAAACACCTAGTGGATGCAGATGGGTCTGGGTCCAGTGCAGATCAAGGTGATTGCTGTATGGAATCCAACGGCTGGAGGGGAGACTAGGCTGGGCTTGCAGCTCAGAGGTGTGCTGTGTCTGAGCAGCCCCCTTTGTGGCAATGCTGGGGGACCTGGCTCAGCACAGCCACGGAAGGGTCCTACAGGAGCAGCATGTGGCCAGGGTCAGAGGAAAGGCAGGAAGGCAGTCAAGGGTGGAGGCTGGCCCTAGGTCCACTGCCCCTCTGGGAGCCTGCTGGGGCCCTTAGAGGCTGGCCAGGTTTGTGGAATGTTCTGATAGCAAAGTTCCATGGCTGGGAAGGGGGCAGAGCGGAGCCTGCAGCTAGCTCTTTGCTCCCTGCAATGTTGTAGGGAGCAAAGCCCTGAAAGATGCAAAGAGAGAGACTGCAGGCCTGTGGATCTGTAGGCCGTGCTCTGCTCTTTAAGCATCCTTCAGTCTTCTCTTTCTCAGCCTCTTTCCTGCCCTGCCCCTGTGCCTGTTCTCCAAGGCAGTGCAATGTCCTCCACCTGGAGCTCACAGACCCATGACCTGGCAAGCCTGGGACTCCCCCGCCCCGCCTCAGCATGACAACAAAGCGCCCTGCAGAAGGCACTACCTCGGGCCATGTACTCGGTGACGATGTAGATGGGCTCCTTGGTGACCACGGCATAGAGCCGGACCAGCCTCTCATGCTGTAGGGTCTTCATGAGGTTGGCCTCACCCAGGAAGGCTTCTGGAGACATAGTTCCTTCCTTCAAGGTCTTGATGGCCACCTTCACGCTGTTCTTGTAGTAACCTGAGGCCCGAAGCGGGAGGGGGAGGGAGGATGAAGCCACCATTCAGAAGGGTTGCTTGGAGGCTGTGCCCACAGAAACACCCAGCACCACCCTGTTCTTCAGGAGGGGACCTGAGCTGGAAAAGCAGCTCCTGCAGGTGATGAGCACAAGGGTGCATCTCTTGGGAGGAGGACCAGAACCCATCTCCACCCCTCTGTCTGCACTAAGGTCTCAGGCAACCGCGGAACTCGCCCTGACTAGGAACGGGGTGATGGGGCTCCCCTTTCAGCTCCACATATGGGCCTGCGTACCATCCCTTGGACTGCCTGTGCCCTGCCTCCCACCCCTCCACACGGTGGGGTGGTTGGGCACACAGCCCTCATCTTCCCTCCTTAATTGCTCAGAGCTCCTGCAGCCCCAGGCTCACCCCTGGGTGACAGACAGCAGCTCTGTCAGGCAGAGGCACAGGAGCACTGGGCAGCTTCCTGCCAAAGCCCCTCAGGGTTCAGCCCTGGCTTATACAGATGTAGAGAGGCTTCCAGTATGAGTGCCCTGGGGATGTGAACCAGGGCAGGATCCCATCAGCTAAGAGTGAAGGTGGGGAAACAGGACCTGGGGGTTAAGGGACTAGGTTGAAGTCACATGGCAGAAGCTCCTGGTTCACTGCTCACTGTGGCTCAATGCCAGCTTTCATCTGGGAGAGTCAAACTAAGGGGTCAACCATATGGCCAAACTCACACAGTGGATAAGCAGGGCTGCCATTAGGCAGGGAAGAATAGAGCAGGGAGCCGCCTTGGGGGCTAGGGAGCTGGATTCTTTTCTCCCAGCATGGCATCGTTACAGCCATGGACAGGTCACCTCTTCCAGAAAATGGGCATCACCACTTGTCTCTCTCCCCACACGGGGCTGCAGGGGGAAGCGTAGGCTGAGCCTTCTGCCTCCCACGGCCACTCCCATGCCTTAGGATCCAGGGCACGGAGGGGCTTGAGTGCAGCACAACTCACCCATCCAGACTTCGCCGAATTGCCCAGCCCCAAGCTTCCGGACCAGCTTGAGAGACTGCCGGGGGATCTCCCACTCGTCCTGCGCCCAGGGACTCTGAGGAGCCACACGCACACAGGGCAGGGTCAGCCTCTGGCATAGCCCATCGCCCTTCTCTGTGTTGGGGAAGAGAGGATGGAGCTTGAGGTTACCAGAACAGGCCGGCACCCCCACTGGGTCCCCTATCTTTCCAACAAGCCCTGCCTCCGAGTGTGTGTGCACTCGCCCACACACAGCTCTTCCCATTCATTCTGCACACAGCAGTTGCACTCATCAACCTGCTTTTGCTAAGACTGCAAATCCCTTTGCTGCTACAGGAGGGGTCCCATGCTGAGCCTGGAAAGGAGATTAGAGCCCCCAAGTTGGAATCACCACGGGGAGAGTGGCTGACCTTAGGTCCAGTTTGGGGACCATCTCCCCACTTCACGGTGATACACATGAGTCACATGACTCAGGATTTCAGGGATAGACACAAGGGCTCCTGAGGCCCAAGCCCCTCTGCTCCCCAGCAGGCATGCCCTCTTACCAGAATAGTGCTCCACCAGGGCCTGCAGGGAGGGGAAGGTGGCACGGGGCGAGATGTAGTATCCCCCTTCGTCAAGGGAGCGGATCTTATAGTGCTTGATCACTTCCCCCTGGGGGCCAGCATCCTTCACCGACAGAGAGAAGGCACCTACGGAGAAGAGGGAAACGGCCTGGGGATGTGTGTGTAATCCCTAATTAGTTCCTCCTGATAGCAGGATAGTCGGCACCTGGGCACTAGGGGACCCTTTGCTAGGGAACCTTGGGAAATGTTAAGGTGGCGGCTGCTGCTGTAGTGGGTGGTGAGGGGACAGATGGCAGTTTCATTTCTTTTTCCAGCAGATGAGGATGATTCAAATGAAGCAAACACCAGATCAGAACCTCAGGTACTGTGCCCTGGGTGGAGCGCATCATAAACTGCTTCCCAGCCCTTCTTACACACTGGTGACAATGTCACTGGGTGCTGTGCCTCTGCACACAACTTAGGAGGTAGCAGTTTCTGCTTTCCATGAACCTGAGGCTTCCCTAAGACTCTTCTGTCCAGCTGTCTGAGTTCCATGGGTACTTCCTGACTAGTACCCCAACTCCCTGAGCTCCGGAAAACCTGCTCCCCAGCGGCAGAGGCTTGGGGCACACCCTGCAGTACTGCACTCTGCCGCCAGGGGCCAGGCGCGGGCCTCTTTTCTCCAGCATGGAGGCTGCCTTCTCTGCTGAAGTTGGAGCTCAACATTGGAACTCTTGCCTTTCCGGTTGAAACTCGACCCTGTCTCAACTCTCCTGGGCTGCCTTCTCACCACCTGTCGCTAGCATGACACCTTAAGGTGCTGACCTCAGTGGCAGCCCTGGTACTGCCAATCACCTCAGCCCCTATGGACCTGGTGCTCTGAGTTTCCAGGTATGCTGAGTTTGGCTCAGGGACACTCAGGGACCCTTACGCCACTTGGGCAGGGATTTTTTTTGCCTCTTCTCATGGGTGCCCCTGTGGTGGGGGCCTCTTCTCCCCAGGGCCAGGCTGTTAGACATGTGGGTACCCATCACCTCCCCAAGGACCTGGCCTAAACATCTTTGGATGATCTTGTATCCTTCTGAAGAGTTTGTCCAGATCCAGACATGCTGGGTAGATTTTCTGAGATTTAGAGTTTCTGGTGTAGGAAAGTCCTTCTGCCTTTGACCTGGGCACTGTGGGCTCCCGGACACCTCCAGGCTGGGGCTGGAGAGGTGGGGAAAGGACCTGTGACTCACACCGGCTGGCACTCACTCCTTTGTGCCAGGGGCAGCTCCCCTCCTAGTCTCCATCACTGGCAATGGCTCAGAGATGCAGACTGCACAGGTCTTGCTGTGTGTGCACACTAAATGCACTTTGCAGCAATACACGGGTACTAGCTCCAAACTGCAAACAACCAATGCCCACCACTTTCCCGCAGGTAGGTGGGCTTGGAAGAGTCACACTCAGCAACGTGTCTGTATGTGGGCGCTGGGTCTTTGCAGAGGTGATGAATTAACGTGAGGTCCTAATAGATGTTCTCATGAGAAGAGATTAGGACACACACACATGGAAGGAAGACTGTATGACTCTGGGAGAAGGTGCCTGCAAGCCAAGGAGAGACTGCAGCTTGCCCACACCGTGGGGCCTCCAGAACAGGAAGCCAGCAGGCCTGGCGCTCTCTGACGGCTGTCCTAGCCAGCGAACTCAGAGTCTCCCAAAGTATCGTAAAGAGCCTGATCCCTCTGTATGGAGCTGAACACCAAACACCAACAGGACCTGAGCATGGCTTTCCTTACAAGCCAGGAGGCAGTCAGCTCTCAGGGGATGGGGCTGGAATCAGGAGGAGGGGGAGGGAGGCATCTAGATGTCTAGAATGTTCTCTCTGCTGTGGTTACACAGGGCGTTACTTATCATTACCCTAGGCAATTCATACGTATCTACTCATTTGTAATTTAGGTGTTGTTACATGTAATTTTGAAAAACATATTTCTAAATTTATTTGAAAGGCAGAATTACACAGAAAGGAGGAGAGAGTTCTTCCATTTGCTGGTGTACTCCCCCAAAGATTGCAATGGCTGGAGCTGCACCAGGCAGAAGCCAGGAGACTCAAGTTTCTTCTGGGTTTCCCACTTGAGTGCTAGGACCCAGGCAGTTGGGCCATCTTATGTTGTTTTCCCGGTGCATTAGCAGGGAGCAGGATTGGAAGTGGAAGAGCTGGGACTTGAACCAGCACCCAAGTGGAGGCTGAGTGTGCTATTCCACAATGCTGGCCCCATTACCTGTATTTTGTACTACAAATATCAAGAAGGAAAGAGTCAGTGCTGAGCAAAGTAGGTGAGCCACTGGCTGGGAGGCCCACATTCTATTTCAGAGTGCTTGGGTTCAAATCCCAGCTCTGCCCCCACGTCCAGCTTCCTGCTCACACACTCGCTAGCTAGGAGGCAGTAGGTGATAGCTCAAGCACTTGGGTCTCCACCAACCACGTGGCAAATCTGACTTGAGTTTCCAACTTCTGGTACTGGCTGTTGCTGGCATTTGGGGAATGAGCCAGTGGATGGAAGCTCTACCTCTCCACCTAGCTTTCAAATAAATAATTTATTTATTAGCCCCAAAGATGGCAGCAACAGTGTTTTGTTCCGTTATCCAGTCTTACTTCCCCAGTCTTGGGGACCTTGTGTCCACAGTCACGGTCCTTGGCTTTTATGTGGGCCTAGGCACAGGGCACCTCCTAAACCAGGTCACCCACCAGCATCCCCCCTGCTGCCCCTGGCTGAGAGGATCTCTCAGGATGCACAGAGCTTGCCAATCTGAATGCCACATCACAGCTGGAGTACATGCTGCCCTCCTTGGTCCCCACCAGTCTTGTTTTCCTGCTGACCAGGTGGCATGGTCAGGGTGGCAGGGTTGGGGGGCTCCCACTGGCCTCTGCTGCCTGTTGTCTACGTGGTGTCCAGTCTGGGTGATGGCCGAGGGGTGAGGGTGGGGTGGAGATGGTTCTGTGGACAGCCTCAAGGTCCTGTGCTGGGAAGCCCCCAGTTCTCCAAGCTGGGATCCCTTTTCCCCCTCCCTCTAGTGGGCTTCCCAAGGAGTCCAGAGCAGGGCAGACACAGGCCACCCCGCCTACCTTTACTGGTCTCGCTCTCTCTGATGAGGAAGGCGCCCACCTTGTTGACTGGAGCAAGCAGCTGCCTCTCTGCCTCTTTCCGGCTGATTGACTTAAAAAACCACCTGAAAAAAACGCAGGGCAGGTGACCCTCAGGCACCTGCCTCAGGGAATATTCTTTTATTCTTTCTTTTTAGTGATTTTGTTTTCAAAGAACTACACAGAGAGGAGAGGAGAGAGAGAAAGGGGTTTGCCATTTGTTGGTTCAGTCCCTGGATGGCAACGAAGGCCAGGACAGGGTCAGGTCAGAACCAGGAGCCCAGAGCTTCCTCCATGTCTCCCATGTGGGCAGCAGCTCTGCCCACCCTCCAGCCTTCCCCGGGCCTTCAGAAGGGAGCTGGATGGGGAGTGGACACGCACATGCACCACACCAAACATGGGTGTTGCAGGTGGCTCCTCCCACAGGGCCCCTCCTTTGGATATGTTTATGCAGCTTCTCTCGTGAGACCCTTTGGAAATCAGTGGTCTCTAAGCCGGTTCCCACATCCCGTCCTGCTTTCCCGAAATGACACGGGGCCCCTTTATTTAGGTGACCATGGTGAATTCTGCTCTGGAAGAATGCCTCTCGTCCATTCCTGTCCTCTAAAGCACACGTCCACCCCCTGGGATCAGTCTCTAGGAGAGACAAACAAATGGGAGGGGGTGGGGAGGAGGGGAGTTGGGCGATTCTGCAGCCTCCATGCCTGCTGGGTCTCCTTTGGCACAGCATTGCCGTAATCCAGGGCCCTGCTCGTTGTTTGGGGGAAGGTGGGGGTGCAGGTCAGAATGCCCAAACAGGCAGGCCAGGAGCAGCTGAATACTATTCACCGCGGACTGGTCCTTGGGCAGCGTGCGCGCATGCTCCCATGCACCGTGCGCGCCATTTCCCGGCGCGCCTTGCTGACCCAGGACGTGTTTCAGTTCCCGTGGGTTACTCGCTGCCTGGACCCGGAAGGTGACCACTCTCCCACCCTCTCTGCTGTGTTCTGCAATCACTTGTGTGTTGGCTTTTTAGTCCTGCCGTGCTTGAGCACAGCAGAAGCAGGCTTGAGGGAACTTAAGCTTGACCACCTACTTTTCCACCTCCAAGGTCTCTACTCCGGCCACGAAGTTGCTGGGCACATAGCCTTCTCTTCCTGTGACGAGCGACTTGGCCAACCACCAGTCTCCAGTTCTGAGGGAGGGAAGAAGCAGCAATATCATGATGGCCCTGGCCGCGGCATCTCCCTGGAGCCACCCGCCACGTCGCCGCCCGCATCCCTGGCAGGTGGGTAGGGAACTGGTGATGATGCACAGTGTGGCAAATGAGCTGGAGTTGGTGTATGTTGCCCAGCCAAGCGGGGCTAAGTGGATTTTCTCCGCTTTGCAGGGAATGACACAGGCAAGATGATGGATACAGCTTCTGGGGTGGGGTGGAGGCGCAGCCTGGCCAGCCCAGGAAGGCTGTGCCTTCCATTGAGCACTGGTCACTCTTAATGAAAAGGACACCTTTGAATGAGTATGGGATTCTCCTGGACAGACAGAATCAAGAGGGCTGGTGACAGAAGGAAGGAAGGTGGCATGTGGCTGGTTCAAAACCTCAGGAACCAACACAGGCTGTCAGGGTTCCCTGGAACAGGGGTGTTGGGGGGAGTCTCTGGGAAGGAACCAAGAATGTGGGTTGAAGCTGAAGCCACATGTGTGAAATCTTGTCCAGCAAGGGACAGGCACGTGCACAACCGAGTCCTGTACAAAGCTCTCATGAAATAGACACGCAGGTGCTGCAGGGCCCAGTTTGGGAGTGCCTCTCCACCCCACCCGCTCCAGGAGCCAGGAGGGCTGCCCAGAGGCGGCAGTTCAGGGATGGGTTTTGAAGGCTGTGGAGGAGCCTGACAGTGGAGCTAGAGGCTGTGGCTGTAAGCCCACGTTCTAGAAATACCTTGGTGAGAAAGACAGCAGGTCAAGTTTAAGAAGTGCTAAGGGACAGGAATGGGATGGGGGAGGGGAGTGGGTGCTCTGGAGTCAGCCCTGCAGGGCTGGCTGGTGTGTGGGGTGAGGAAGTAGGCAAAGAAAGAGTGCATAAAGAAGCTGGTCAAGAGCCGGCATCGCCCAGACTCACTCCTTCAAGACCTGCAGCTTTTCCCCCTTCACCATCTGCAGATCCTGGTCATTGGCAGCGGCGTAGTCATACAGGGCCACCACAAAATGTGCCTCTGGAAGGAACAGGAAAGAGATGGCCACCACGCAGGCCCACAGGAGGGGTGCCAGGGGCTGGGCCTGGTGTGTGGGCCAAGTTACCTTCAAGCTAGAAGGTTAGGGACAGGCAGGGATGGGGCAGCCAAGGGGGAGGGTCTCCTTGCACAGCCACCCCCACCCTGGAGAGGACAGGCCTCTGACCTTGTGTCTACTCCAGCTGGGCTGCCCCTAGAAGCTCACCCTCCAGGATGGCACTGAGAGGCTCTAAGGCCTGGACACAGATGTGGATGGCAGTTTGCATGGAGGCAGCCATTGCCAGGTGCCTGATACCTGGAGATCCTTGCATGGGAAGCCAAGGGAGCTGGCCCCTCGCTCTACCTTCCCCTTCCCCCCGCTGAGGCATATGAGTTCCTCCTCCCCCCATCAAGACTATCTTAAAGAGGCAATGTTTTTTTGAACAAAGCAGCTGTAGCCTTGACCTCTCCCAGGCCATCCCAGTTGGCTTCTGACTGCTGGGCAGTGCCCCTGGGCCTGCCTTGTCTCTGACTTTCTGGTGGCCCCAGGACAGAGGAAGGAAGAGGGCTTGGTGGCTTGGCCATTGCTGGGGATGAGGGCTTTCCCTGCAGACTCCATGGTCTCCCCAGGAGGCGATGACTTGGCTTGGTCACCAAGGAGCATTGTGACTTCCTGGGTCTGGCCTCCTTCCCTGGACAGGAAAGAGGGGCTGCAGCGAATGACAAGAGGACTTCGCAGTGGTAAGGTTCAAGTTCTTGCACCAGGGGGCGCTAGTCAATTCTTCTTCAGGACTCCCTTGCCAGGAAGTGAAGGATGGACGGCCCTATGAGGTGTGCATGCTGTCCCCAGCAGGACAAGGGATCCCAAATAAGAGCACTTTGCTATGACAGGGACAAACTGAGCCTGTCCTGGAAGCCAGGCATTATCCATGGTTACCGCCTCACAAGCCCTGGGACAGAGCAGAGCCTGTGCTGCATGCTCTAGGCCCCAGGGGCTGTGTGGATGAATGAGAATCTGCTGGCCCAGGCAGACCTCCCTGTGCTGTGCAAAAGTGGATGATGGAGATGTTGGGAGAAGCTGGTACTGGACATGGTCACTCCCCAGCCTGGGGAGCCCTCTGAGGTCTCTCAGCCTGTGATCCAGAGTGTGTACTTGAGAGAGGGGGCTTTGGAACTTGGCTGAGAAGGTGGGAGACAGAGTGGTGCTACCATGGGAAATGCAACCAGAGCATTTGGCTTCAGGCCTTTGAGGTGGAGAATCTTTGTGAGCTTGAATTCGAGGAGACTGTTAGAATTCCCTACAAAGATTGTAATTTTAAAAAATCCCACCAGGCTTAGGAAGCTGAGCGTGGTCCTGGCGAGATGATCAAGGTACACGTGGACCAAGACCTCTGTCAGCCTCTCCGGATGCCGTCTTCTCTTCTCCATCCCTGGCAGGTAGGTAGGGAAAGTCTGTGGCGCCTCGGTGCCCTGGCCTAACCTCCTTACCTTGGTCCGGGAGTTCACTGGGAGGTGGGGGGTCCAGGTGGTTCGGGGCGACCTTGAGCAGAAACACACACAAGCCCTGAGTTAGTGCAGCCCCTGCAAAGTAAGCAGAGCCTGGCAGGATGAAAATGTGAAACGGGCCCATGATACGTGTACGCACCTGCTGGGTTGGAAGCAAGGTGGCAAGTAATGTTCCTGATGCTACAGCTACCCGGGGTACCATGACACCCTCACACACACACGAGACTTTGCCGTCGCCTCCTGGCCTGTGCGGAGATGCCCCCACCAGGATGAGGGGACCCACAGCCACCTGGGTTAAGCCCTTAGTCCTCACAGGGGAAGATGAAGCTGCAAAAGGGTATTTGTTTATAGAAAAAAAATTTCCAAAGTACACGTCCCTAAAGCTCAATGAATATAGTCAGATCTGTTTTAGACATATACTCTGGGGAGAAGCTGCTGCATATAAGTACCAGGAAACATACAAGAATGCTCCTTGAGTAATCGTTAGGCATAAACATTTACAAAATGATCCTTATTGCCAATGGCAGGCATATAGACAAATTGCAGCAACCAAAGGGTCTTCAAAAAGCTTGGGCAAAATGCATATTATGAAAAACTATGGCACAAATGCCAACATTTTTTTCTATAAACACAATTTTTAAGAGGAACTTCTAATTTGTTTTTCTCTGCCACAACCACTGGTTCATGCCACTCCTCCCAAGTGCCACATGGTCAGTGTTGGACCAAGCCAAAGCCAGGAGCTTGATGTGCTATGCTACTGTCCCTGCCCCCAGGCTTATGTTTTAATTCTGTTGTTTTCTGTGGACTTCTGGAAGTTCCCTTGTAACTGTGTAGTGAAGTGAATCAACTGCAGTTATATGCATCAATGTTGATAATCTGACAGGTGTAACGTTGAACCTAAACTCCAGTCTCAGAGGGTACCCACTGCTTAAATCAGTTGATTTCAAGTTGACAATGTGGAAAATGAACCCTCAGTGCTGTGGAGGAACACCCACATGTGTGGTAATATGGAAAGGCAAGTTGAGGCTGGGTGTGTACTCTTGGGAGGTGGGAGTCTAGGTTAAGGGAGATGAACTGGCAAAGGCACAGGAGGAGGCCAAGGAGGCTTGAGGCTGGGTGGAGGCCAAATATTGCACCCTTTCAACCCCGGCGTGCATGTTGTAATGTTTGCTTTCTGTAGCCTGTATTTCCTGAACACCATCTTAACATAGCATTTGGCAAGGTGCCAAGTGTGGATTCGTCCCATTAAAAACACAGACATAAAAGGAATGTGCAGAAATGGGGTCTGGTGGCAGGAGCTCCCAGAGTTGGCTGCAGGTGTCTGAGATAGCGAGGAACTGGCATTTCTTTTTCTGTGGTTAATCTAGGTCATGTGGCTTTTCTTAAAGTAAAACATGTCAGGCTCTGCCACTTACTAAAGGTAACTTGGGGAAAAGACTCCATCTGTCTCCAGTCCAAGTGTGCAGGTTTGTTCATTCATTCACTCAACAAACATCTCACTTTTGAAAGGCCAGGTCAGAGCTAGGCAGAGAGGCCCGGCTCAGCCATGGAATGAGTTTAGCAATCTCTACCCCATATTAAGACCCTGTGAGGGGCTGCTGTGGCATAGCGGGTAAAACCACCATGTGCAGTGCTAGCATCCCTCCAACTCCCTGCTGTTATGCCTAGGGAAACAATGGGGGATGGATCAAGTGCTTGGGCCCCTGCACCCACATGGAAGACCTGGAAGAAGCTCCTGGCTTCTGGCTTTGATCTGGTACAGCCCCCAGCGATTGTGTGGCCATTTGGGGGATGTTTCTCCATCTCTGTGATGCTGCCTTTCAAATAAGTAAAATCAATCAAAAGCCAAAAAAAAATCCTGTGAGGAGAAAAAGGGCTGACCACGTGGACATACCCTTGGTGACAGAGGAGTTGGGGGTCCAGGTGTGACTCCCAAGTGCCCCAAACCAAAAGGAGGTACATGGTTCATCAGTGAGGGCGCAAAGTGGCACCTAAGAACATGTCCTTGGAAATGCAGTGGTTGTTATCGGATGCTGACTACTTTGCAAACAAACCAGAACTGTGTTTAAGGGAAAGTAGATTTGGGGCTGGCATTATTGTGCAGTGGGTTAAAATGCTGTTTGCCACAAGCCAACATCCCATGTCAGAGTGCTACATTGGGTCTCTGCTACTGCATTTCCCATTCACTTTCAGCAAAGGCAGTGCCTCCCACATGACAGACTCGAATGAATCCCTGCTCTGGCTTCAGCATGGCCCAGACCTGCCTGTCACAGTCATTGGAGTAGTAAACCAGTGGATGGATGATATTTCTCTCTCACCTCCTCCTCTCTCCTCTCTTTCTGCCTTTCAAATGGATCTATTCTAAAAGTAAAGGAAAATGGGTTCGCCAGCAGTAAAACGTTTTCGCTTGACTTTTCCCTCTTTTCGTTTTTTGGGAAGTCATCTGTCTGTGTAATGGCTGGGGGTCGCAGACTGCGTGCCAGAGGGGAGCATAAGGACCCTCTGGTCTCAGGGTTCTCCCCTTTTAACACTGGTCCCAGTACTTCACGGGGGACAATAGCATCCAGTTGCTTCTGGGGAGACAGCAGGGCCCCCGTGGCTACAAGCCTGGCCCCTTCCTGATACTCCCTGCCACACCCATCTTTCTGGTTTCTGCTGTGAGATGAGAGCACTGGCTGAGCCTTCTGGGGGCTGACCCTGCCTGGCCCTGTGCTGCCATCTGGCTGCCTGGCACACCGCTTAGATACTGTGAGATGTTCCATTGCCAGCAGGAAGGCACTTTTACTCTCTCTGTTAGATGTGGAAACTGAGGCACGAGAGGTGCTCAGAATACACAGGTAAGAGCTCTATACTCAGGCAGTTGGGTTGCTAAGCATTCTACTCCATTGCCACATTGGTGTGTGCTGTGGTGAGCTTGTGAGAAGCTGGCAGTGGGAGCCTCAGGGAGCCAAGAACCCATCACTCACCAGGGGTGGCAGCGGCGGGGGTGCCTTGCTCTGAGTGCTGACCGTCACGGAGCTCCAGTGGCTCTTGCCCTTCTCCTTTGCCTGCTTCTTGCTGCTCACCAGCCCCATCCTGTGGAAAGTACACAGCAGATTGGTGGGTGAGAGCAGAGACAATGGAAGAGCTCCCTCAGTCTCTTTGCGGTTAGGAGGGTCAAGGGAGAAGGGTGCTTAGAAGGCAGTGGGCAAGCTAAGCTTGTGTCCATCATGCGTCAATGGCCCACAGAGGAGAAATGCCTATATTCAGAGCATATGAGATGAGATCATCAGGTTGGAGGCAATAGCAACACTGCCGGGTTGGATCCTGGTCCTCTGGGCAAGTGTCTGGTGGGGTCTGGTATGGTTCCTCAGTTGGCTAATTTCCCCCTTGCAAGCATCAGCACCCCATGCAGGCACTAGTTCATATCCTGACTGTTCCGCTTCCCATCCAGCTCCCTGCTTATGGCCTGGGAAAGCAGTGAAGGATGGCCCAAAGCCTTGGGATCCTATGCCCATGTAGGAGGCCCAGAGGAGGCTCCTGGCTTCTGACTTAGGATAAGCTTAGCTCTGTCATTTTGGCCATTTGGGGAGTGAACCAGCAGACGGAGATCTTTCTCTGAGCTTCTCTTTCTGTCTGTAAATCTGCCTTTCCAATAAAAATAAATAAATAACAATCCTGGTTAATGCATTAGATGGTATAGGCTTAAGTCTTTAGCCACCAGCTGCATCAGTAGGGACTGCCCTGTTTCGTCTTTGGGCCCATGGACTCCCTTGTAAATGGCATAGTTGTGATTTTCAGATGAGATGCTAGAACAGAGGGGAGGCTGGTGGTGCCAGCATCTTGGGCTAATGGCAGCTCTTCAGGAAGGTCTGGCTTCTTCTTTAGAGAAGGAAAAGCTATGGACAAGGGTGTTCTCAGGTAAAAATTCTAGGATGACAGACGGTGCTTTTGTGCCAGGAGGTCATATTCTTTATAGAGGCCGATGCTCCAGCCTGTTAAACAGCTTGTTCCCTGTGAAGTGATAGGCCAGTGCAGAGCTGGTCCTAGGTCCTGTCCAATGCTGGGCTGCAACACCCTGTACTCAGCTGGCGCAGGCCTGAGATACAGACATTCATGACAAAAAGGTTCCTCTAGTCACTTCCTATCTTCAGTATGAATTGAGTGGGGACTGTTTTTGGGGGGGGAATGTGGACACCATTTTTCATCTATTCTAAGATGTTCCTTTCATGACATATCAGCATCTCTGAAACCAGGATGTGCCCAGCAATCAATGCTGATGTGTAGTGCAGTTTGTAACATTGTCTTTTATTATTTTTTTTCTGCTAGTGATAATAAAATGAATACTAGTTTCCACTCATAGGTACCTTAACACTTAATCATGCATTTCTATGAGAGAGTCAAAAGCATGTTCCTCATTACCTCTTTCCTAAAACTTACCTTGGAACAAAAGGGATAAGGGGCCAGTAATGTGGCGTAGTAGGTAATACCTCCACCTGCAACTCTAGCATTCCACATGGGTGCTCGTTCATACCCTGGCTGCTCACTTCCAATCCAAGTCCCTGCTGCTGCACCTGAGGATGGTACACATACTTGGGAGACCTGGACGAAACTCTTGGTTTTGAGCTTCAGTCTGGCCAAGCCCTGGCCATCGCAGCCACTTGCCAACTTAGAGTGAACCAGTGAAAGAAAGATGCTCTCTCTCTGTGTCTCTAAAGCTCTGACTTTGAAATGAATGAATAAAATATTTTTTAAAACTCACCTTCAAAAAGGAAAAGAGTGAGTAGTTTTGGACATAGGAAAGAGAGCCACAGAACAAATAATCTGCAGATATACTTCTTAGAGTATACCTTATACATAGAATACATCCTAATTTACATTTTTATTAAATAACAAATGTTCTTTATATTTAAGTAGTTGATATGGATTCAGATCAATTTTATCACCAGTTAAATTGTATTGCCAAAGTCACTTTAGTTTTCAGACCTTGGGGTTTTTGGAAGATCAGTTAAGGGATTGTGAATTTGCCTAAGGAATGGCTTCTGAATTTTATCAGGTGCTTATTCAGTATTTTTCCATAAAACAACATTTCTGTTTTAATTCATTGAGGTAATGAATTCTGTTAGTGCATTTGCTGTTGTTGAAATGTTCTTGCATTCCTGGAATAAGAGCTATTCTCTTTGATGCAAAGATGGATCCTACTTGCTAAAGTTTTATTTAGGATGACAGTCCACATTCCCAAGGGAAATTCTTCCTTGAGGGTTAGCATTAAGATGATGTTGGCTTCATGACACACACAGACAGCTCCTTGTCTTTTTGCTGTGGTGGCCAATGGTTTTTATTAACACTGGCATGCTTTGTTCTTAAAAGACTAGAGAGAACTCAGCCTTCAATGACTGTTCCTGGGTCCCATTACAAGGAGCCCTTTAAATGTATGTCCAACTTCTAAGGAAATTGTTCTTCTGTAGTTTTTCCTTCCTCTTATGCCATTGAGACTTGTAAAAGATCTTGGGAAACCTGATCTCTGAAATCCTCTGCATTTTGCCATTTGTTTCTGAGTCCCAATTCTGTTGCTGACTCTAGCATTGCAGAGAGAGAGAAAACCCCATCCATTAGCTCACTCCCCCAAATGCCTGTAATGGCTAAGGCCAGAGGCAGGAAGCAGGAGGCAGGAGCATGGAGCACTGTCTAGGTGGCCAGAATCTAAGCCAAAATAACATGAAATTTGTGAAAGAACAGACAGTGGAGCAGAATAGTGAGCACATAAGAAGATTCTGGTAAATATGGGACAGCACATAGGAAAAATGGCAGCATTTTAATTTAGTAGAGAATTATTTTATGTTAGTATTTATTTTTTGAAAAGTAGAACAACAGAGAGAGAGAGACAGGAAGACAGATTTTCTTCTGGTGACTCACCTGCAAATGGCTCCAGCAATGGGGGCTGGGCCAGGCTGAAGGCAGGAGTTAGGGCCTTCACCAGGAAGGGTGTGTGGGTGACAGAGGCTCAAGCATTTGGACCATCTTTCCCTGCCTTCCCAGGTGTGTCTACAGGAATCTGGATCGGAAGTGGAACAGTCAGGGTTCGAACTAACACTCATATATGGTTTAGCCACTGCAGAATAATGTTGATCTCAAAGATATAAAAATGTTTATTGTGGGGCCAATACTATGGCTTATCAGGCTAAGCCTCTGCCTGTGGAGCTTGCATTCCATATGATCACTGGTTTGAGTCCCAGCTGCTCTACTTCCCAACCAGCTCCCTGCTTATGGCCTGGAAAAGCAGTTTGGGATGATCCACGTGCTTGGGATCCTGTACCTGCATGGGAGACCAGGAAGAAGCTCCTGATTTCAGACTGACCCAGCTCTAGCTGTTGAGCCATCTGGGGATTGAACCCACAGATGGAAGATCTCTCTCTCTCCTTCTCTCTTTGTAACTCTGTCTTTCAAATGAATAAGTAAATATATATTTTTTAAATATATTTTTTGAATGTTTATTACTATACATAACAGAATAAAACCCACACAAAACACAACAGTGTAACTGCTCATTAGTTAGGGAACTGTTGAGAAAAAATCTAAACTCTATAAAAATCTCTGAATTATTACACAATTATTAAAAAAAAAAAGAGCTGGATCTTTGCCATAAGGGTAAGTATAATTTCTACAGTGTGTTGTCTCATGAGAAAAGCAATGTGCTCACAGGTGCACAGCTGAGAAGGGACCACTTTGGGACACACAGAGATGCTAAGCCACTGCCTGAAACACTGGTAAACCATGTGGATGCCAGTTCAAACCCTGGCTGCTCTGCTTCCAGTTTAGCTCTCTGCTAACGTACCTGGGAAAGCAGCAGGGGATGACCCAGTGCTTGGGTCCCTGCTAATATGGAGAAATCTGGATGGAATTCTAGCTTCCTTGCTTTTGGTCTGGTCCAACCCTGGCCAATATAACCATTTGGGGAGTAAACCAGAGGATAGGAGGGGTGTGTGTGTGTGTGTGTGTGTGTGTGTGTGTGTGTGTATCTTAGCAACTCTGCATGTGAAATAAATAATTAAATCTTGAAAAAATAAAGAGATACATGGTGCAGTCACATGTCTACAGACATTTGAGAATGAGAAAGAACCCCCTGCAGGCCCATGAATGTGTTTGTGTAGGAGATGAAGTAGATTTGAGAGAATGGACATCAAAGTCTTTGTTGGCAGAGTCGGAGGGTGGTGGGGGAGGTTGAGGCAGGAAACAGAGGTGGAAGGGGCCCCTCAAAAAGCAAATTTCAACAATTGTGTGTTTGTGGGTGTGCATGCAAAGCAGTGTGCCCAAAAGATTACTTCCTAAAATGTTAATATTGTTTATCTTGGGTGGTAAGACTTTTTGTGACTTTAACTTTTTTTTTTTTTGATAGCATTTTGTATACTCATTGAGTTCTTTAAAGGTTTAGTAGTGAATATGTATTGTCAGTACAAGTAGGCAAGCTAAAAGGAAAGGTGAGTGATTTGCTCAACAAGGGAGAGGCCCACAGCCAGGAGTCAGCTGGCCAGGGATGCCTGACCCTCAGGCCTGACCTCTCTGCCTTCCTGGCTCAGCCAAGCAATAGATTGCCTCAACAATCTTGTGTGCATTTTATGCTTTCCTGGGCAAACATTTACATGCATGTCAGCCACAGAAGTGGGCATTTTAAAGAACCCAACAGAAAGGACAATTCCTGAAATGCAACAATGCCTGACTTACACTTCTTTGTTCTTCGACTCTAGCAGCTTATGGACAGTTTTCCATTAACACCATGAATGCTCGGGCTCACCATGCCCGCCTCGGCCACAACCGCTCTAACTGTAAACCAGAGTCGCCTAGAGAGGCCAAGTGACAACCAGGACTGTGACTGGGGCTTGGGCTGCCCCAATGCAGTTTTAAGTTGGGAGGAACCAGGAAGTGCAGAGAACCACACAGAAGCCGGAGGAGCCATGTTGGCCTTTGCCAGCCAGGGGCTCTAGGAGCCTGTGCTGTGTGGAGGGCACCTGGCCTTCTTTCCCATGGGGGTGATTGGGGGAAGGGGATGGGTGTGTGTGTTAGAGAAAAAGAGAAGGAGCAAGCCTGCGCATGCACCTGTGCGTGTGTGTGTTTGCATAGGGTTTATGCGCTTGTGCTTCTTTGCAGAGACAGTATGTATGTACATGCTCGTGTGTGTGTGTGTGTGTGCACGTGCGCATTGTAGAAGGGTCAGCCAAAGGATAGGAAGGGGGAGAGCAGGAATTACCTCCATGAAACAGGTTAGACCTTCTGTGCAGGTGTTCATGGCATGGGAGAGACTGGGAGGTCAGTGTTTGCCCCCAGGGAAATGCTCAGAATTTGAAACACAGTTTCATCCCACCAGGGGATATGGTGAAGGCAGCAGCTAAAGATAGAGAATTTAGAAACCCCTTATTGCTTACCCAGCAGGTCATGGCTGATGTACATGATGGTTTTGATAGCATCGACAGATTGGCTGCAATTATGTCTATGGCCATACCACTCTGAACGCGCCTGATCTCATGTGATCTCGGAAACTAAGCAGGGTTGTGCCTGGTTAGTACTTGGATGGGAGATTGGCTGCAATTATCCTCATTTCACAACTGAAGAAAGCAAAGCAAGGTGGCTTGCTAAGGTCACACTGAAGGCAACAGAAGCTGGAGCCGGAAGGTATCACCCGCCACCAGTGCTGTCCAAGCTCCCTGTCCAAAGCAGGCAGGGGTGCATGTGGCCCTGCCTGGAGCTCCATTCCCTCCTGTCAGGGTCCCTACCCTGCAGGCTGCTGCGTTTCTCAGGCTAGGTAGAGCGGCTCTGGGATTTAAGGTGGAAACTTGGGCACCTTTCTCCCTCCTCCCTCCTCCAGCAGGGGTACTGGCTGGCTCCAGGAGCCCAGGTACTGGGCATGTGACATGGGCAGGTTACTTAGACTGCTTCACGATCCTCCCCTTCCTCACTAGCAGAAGATAAGGAATAGTTCCTGTTTTTATACCAACACTTGGCTGAAAAAGTCTCCTCAAAGCCAAAGCTAAAAAATCCAAGTAGTCCTGTTGGGGAGAGACAGTTGTGTCTCCGCAGAAGGAAGCCAAGTCATACAATTCTTTATTTTATCTCGCATCTTTGACAGATCTCCCCAATCTATTTTCAGCCTCTCACAGATGTCTTCAAATTATGCACACTCCCCATCGGGCTGAATTCCAGTAACTGTTGGGCTATTTATGTGAAATGAAGGGGGAAATATACCAACATCTCAAACATTTCTGCAAGCATTGTTCCCCCAATGGAAACAGTTGTTCCACCACAACTGAGCTGTTGGCAGGTAGGTGGCAGCCCCACACTCATCCTATACCCTTGGCCCTGTAGTGGCTGTGAGTGCTCATTCACTAGATGCTGTGCTCAAGTTTAAACTCAGCACATGGGAAAAGCTTGGGGAAGTTGACACATAATGAACAAATACATAGGTTTTTATAGGGCCAAGGGCAATAGCCTGTATATAATTCACATGGTTGTCGGGCAAACCAAACAAGATGAGGATGATGAAAGAACAAATAAGATGCTAAGCAAATATTTTATGTTGTTCTTGCCTGAATTTTATTTTTGATTGACTCCCAATTATGACATATATTTCTAAATAAATATGAGCTAGTGGGAGGCCCACCAATCTTGAGTAGTATTTATGCTCCTCAGTGCTTTATGCAAAGGCAGACCTAGGAGCCGGGGGGCTTTCTTTCCCTTCTTCTGGGGTTGGGGCCTGCTCTGAGGAGCAAGGGGCATTGGTGGTGGTAGGTTGTGGGCAGGGGGACAAAGCAGAGTGTCCGTTGTGCTGCTGGGTGAGAGGGGATGTGTGGAGCACACCATGTGCTACTGCAAGGTTGACTGACTCAGAAACGAAGCAGGTTATTTTACAACCTGGGGGATTCTTGGTGGAAAAAACATGTCACCCATGATGTCAAGCCTGGGATGGCAGGTGGTTTCATGACATAATGTTCCATTTGACTCTGGGTTTTTTTTTTTTTTTTTTTGAGTTGTGGATGCTGTCATGTGTTATGTGTTTTCTGCGTGCTTTAAGCTGGGTCACACACCTGCCACTGCAGGAACCTTATAGCATGGCAGACAAGGATTTTGAGATTTCATTGTTAGGTTTGCTATTTTGTGCTGTTTGTCTATTGGTAAGCTGTTGAATGCTTCAGGCTGTTAATCCTGAGATAATCATTTCTACCTCTAGAATGTTGTAGGGATTAAATTAGTTTTTATATTCTATTAGCACATCTAATAGAATATAGAACAGCAAGTAAGAACAGTGACTTGCTCATAGTGTCTAACAAAAAATTCACTGTTATTCCATATGCATAAAGACCCAATAATAATAATTCCCATGGGAACTGGGTGAGGTAAGCATTACCACTCGTTCCTACAGCTAAAACAGACTCGGAGACATTAGCAGCCAAGGTCATGCAGGTGGGAACTGTGGGGCCAGCCATAACTCATGCTGGAAACCTTGCCATATTATTAACTGGAAGTTTTGTCATTCTGACTGTACCTGCTTGGCACAGGGGTATCCAAATAGGATATATGAACCAATTGGCAGAGAAACTCATCCTAGAAATTGGTGGCCATTATGGGTCATTGGAGTTCCCATTGTGAGACCTCTCAGCAAGCCTTTGGCTGATGTTCAAGCATTCCAAGTTCTTTCACAGCATCAACCCACTAGTGCTGTCCCCATTTTATAGAAGCACCAAGAACAGTGATTGGCCTACGACCCTGAATGTAAAAGAAGCAAAGAGCTTGGATTAACATCCCCTTCTCATGTCTCAGTTCAAGGTCGGTCTATCTCAACCTGAATGGGGCCCCCTCACCTTCACCCCAATAGTGATCCAGCCACATCTGAACGTGAAACAGCCCCAGGGAGGGCTGTTGGAGCTCTGTACTCTTTTCTTCCTTGGGTCTCATTCGATCTTTGTCTGCCATAGGTATAGCAGAAAATACAGATTGCAAACAAGCAAAAAAAAAATCTGCCCTTATGGTAAGAGATGAACACCAAAATCATAGTTTGAGGTAGGCAGATCACATACAGAAGTGAGGCCTGGTAAGGGGTTTCCCAAGATTGGTTAGAAATCTCCATCTGGGAGAAATGGCAGCCAGGCTGGAGAAAGATGGCTTCGATTTGATTTTCTAGATTAAAACTGTTTTATATGGAATAGTTCAAGATATACTAATGAACATAAACGACTTATATATTCATTACCCAGATGATGTTTGGTAATTATCTTAAGTTGTTTTCTTTATTGAAGTTTTATAAGATAAATCATTTTGTTGGATAAATGTATGCGGCTTTGAAATGACACAATTGACTTGAAGTATATCTTTTCCCCTCTCCATACTTTGCCTGTGTTTCTATAACATGGAAATATTTTCTCATATAACCACTATGCCATTTTGTCTCATCTAAAAACCCAGCAGTGATTCTACAATATCATTGAACCATCCAGCCATCTAATTCAGTCCATAATTAAACTCCAGCAACTGTCTCACAAGTGGCTTCCTGAGGATTCACAAGCGTAGCTTGTAGTTACTCTGCTCTTCAGGCACCTTTAAATGAGTTGCTGCCGCCATGCCACTGGTTTATAAAAGCCAATCCTGTGGAATGGCTTGCGTTTCATACTTGCTTCTTTGTGATGATTCATAACTTTTATATCTCTAATTCTGAAATAAGGGGGTCTGGAAAAAACTATTGAGGGTGGACTTAAATTTATTTTCATGTAAGAAAGCCTTGAAATCCATGCACATGAGCGGTCTTCAGAAAGTTCTTATGAGTTATGTTTTATGAAAAGCTAAGCTTGGACTTCAGATTTTTTTTCTTGAACCCAAGTAAGTTTGCTCTACAGGCTCAATTAGATCCAGGTTCATCTTTTTCTGGCCAGAATGATATGTGCTCCATAGTTTATGTTTTTGAACAGCTTACCATGTCTAGCTGTATCACCTTAATGATGCTAAAACAGACCAGGCCCTAGCCCTCTCTCAGCTAATGGTTTCAATAGAGATTGTCAAAGGCCAGTATCTGGTTCCATGATTGCTTCAATTTTTCTTAGTTAAAAATTGAGAGTGAAAGGATAAGAAAGTGGGAAAACAATACCAATAAAACAATACCAAGCTTAATGTCCCCCAGTGTCTTTTCCTCAAAGACAGAAAGTATGTTTGTAAAACAAAGTGTTTCTATTGGCTGTACTGTAGAGTGTATGATAAAATTATTCAAGAAATCAAGTCAGTGCCTTGTGCAATATTAAGACCCAGGAGACTGTTTCCTCAGTGTTAGTGCAGGGACTGATAGGCACTGCTCCTAGGCTCCTGACTGAGTGTGTGGGGGCCATTGGGTATGTATGGCCACTTGGGAAAGGGTGAGCTAGCAGAAAACAGCTTGTGTGTGCCGTGGACCAAAGTGGCTGCCAACTTGACCACAGTGAGGAGGGGATACCTGTGTTTCATTTTTATACGATGAACATGTGTGGAAATTTGTCCTCATCATGGTAGAGTGGATCGAAAAGCTTTCCAGCCCAGGCAAGTTTGAGGGTACTAAGTGAAACCTCGGGATGATGGCCATGTCCAGTCAAGGAGAGCCGTGTTCATGGGGTCACCTGCTTTTGATTGTACTGACACGAAGAAGCCAGAATTTGTGAAGCAGTTCGGCAGACAAATACACCTCTTTTCCATGCATGAAATATCTTTTTTGGTGAGATACCACAGAAGCTTATGTTTAAAAGAACCAGTAGAAACAATTGCAAACAGTAATGATAACATGGTCAAAAGACTGTTAGCTCTTCTATCAATAGGACTGTGGACCAGAACATACTCTTTGGTGTCTAGTTTTCTTGGCATTATGTTCCTTATTAAAAATTAAGCAAAAATTAAATCATAGTTTCATTATTTCCTGATGGGATCAGTGATGATCAAGTGAAGCCTCAGCTTGCATTACAACCAGCCAGGGAGTCTGAGGCCCCAAGCCCAGCCCCAGCTGTTGTGAACAGAAATCCAGGGACTTCAGGATCTGTTCTTGTTAAGATGTGTCCAAGAAGTTGTTGATGTGGGCAGTGTGCAAACCTCACTTTGTAAAACACTTTCTTTCATCCTGACCATGCTTTTGATACTGACTTAGAGTTAACAGACAGCCCCCAGAGGTTAATGTTCATCATTTCATGCCAGGGATGCTGTTGTCTCTAAGGGAAATACCATTTTCCCCCCGTATGCCATACAGGCATTTCATACATAGAGTGATAGTTCTGCAGTATCTTTTTCCATGGGAGAAATAGCTTCCTTTCCGGCAGTAACTGGATATTTGAGCTCCTCCACTTCCGATTCATCTCTTTACTTGTGGCCTGGGAAGGTAGAGAAGGATGGCTTGGAGCCTTGGAACCCTGTTCCCATGTGGGAGACCTGAAGGAGAGTTCTGGCTCCTGGCTTTGGATCAGCTCAGATCTGCCACTGTGACCATTTGGAGAGTGATATAGCAGATGAAGGATCTCTCTCTCTCTTTGTAACTCTAACTTTCAAGTAAATAAAAATAGATCTTTAAAAATGTACAGGTGAAACTGCTAAGCTCAGTTGTAAAACTTTATTAAGTTTTATGATACATTTTGTCAATTTGTCCTTTAGATATTTCTCTTAAGATTTATTTTATTTTTATTGGTGTGACAGGGTGCATATAAGATATAAGCTCATAACAGTGGACAGATGTGTCTACATTTTGGTTCCTTGACTAAGTTTCAAGCATAGCTAACTGCAGCTTTCTGCTTCTGTAAGCATGCTTGCTAGCTGATTGGCTTAAAGTGTGGTCTGAACTTAAGTTGGTTGGGTTGTATGCCACCTAAATTGATTGGGTGATTTGTAATGCACAGTGTATTGGTTGATTGGGAAACCCTGACCGCTGTGCAGCAAAGGGAGCTTAAAACCCCTGACTTTGTCCATGGCATAGTGGTTCCTGGAGTATTGCGGAACTGCTGTGGTCAGGCTTAGCTAATAAACACTCCTGCCTACATCCTGCACTTGTGTCCACCATGATATCTTCCATTCTGCATACATTGGAAAGGCAGATTTATACAGAGAAGGAGAGACAGAAAGGTCTTCCATTTACTGGTTCACTCCCTAAATAGCTGCAGTGGCCAGAGCTGCCAGGAGCCAGGAGTCCCCAGCCCCCTCCTAGTCTCCTACATAGATGCAGGATCCTAATGCTTTGGGCCATCCTCTATTACTTTCCTTAGCCACAAGCAAGAAGCTGGCTGGAAAGTAGAGCAGCTGGGACATGAACTGGTACCCACATGGGATGCCAGAGTTTGCAAGCATAGTATTAGTCAATTGAGCCATCATCCGGGGCCCTGTTTTTTTGATATTATACACAAGAATGTATGTGCCTATGTTACCCTACTTTCTCTAGTAACAGTTATTATTTATTTAATTAATTCTAAGATAATTTAGTGAAAAGTTATTTTACTTGTCATTCTCAATTTTTATTAAGCAATAAATATGCAGAAAATTAGAAAATTCTAGTTTATGCAAAGAACAAAATAAAAATCACCCATAACCTCATCACTTTTGGAAAACCACTGTGAACATTTAATGTATGTAGTACTAGAGATTTTGCTTGTATATAACACTGAAAAAGTGAGCCCAGCTGTCTAGTGAGATAACTTGGCTATTTCCATAAACACTACAGTGCAAATTTTGTATAAGTAAATGTAATTTTTAGAACATATTACTAACTGTAGGTCATTGTATAGATTAATCATTAATTTATTCAGCTATGCTTGATCAAATAGGCTATTTTCAACCTTTGGCTATTGTAAGTAAACCCACACAGTCAGCAATCTTTAAAACATCAATTTAGCTGTTTGGGCAGTATTTTCAAAGCTATTTTTTTTATAGGTGACCTTAGGACATAAAAAAATGTTTATGTTTTTTAAGGTTCCTGAGCCATAGGTGCACTGACTGTGGAATGGGAGCTAGCTAAGAACAGGATAAGCTGAGTTCAGCGAATCCCAGTGCCCTGATGGGGATGGGCTCACTGCCTTACACACAGCCGCAGCCTGGGCTTCCCGCCTGATGCAGAAAGTCTGAGATGGGTCCAGTACTCGGCAGCTTTAACCACTCTCTCCAAGAATGTGATGAGCAGCCAGGGCTGGAATGGACATCTCCTACTCCTGGCCACTGCATAGGTGTATTAGCCAAGGAGCCTGCCAGTGGCTGTATGGCCAGTTCAGGAAGGAGGCTTAGGATGAGACCATGGCCCAGAGGTAGGGAGAAGAGAATGCAGAGCTCAGAGGGTCAGAAAGGAAACCCAGGGGCCACGTGGCCAGGAGCAGCAACTCTACTCTGGGCCACTTGCACTCTCCAGTGTCTCCTCTTCTGTCCCCAGGCTCCCCTGGCTTCTATTGCACCTCCGAGCTCAGACCCAGGAAGGACCCTCTCTTCTACACTCAGGGGCTGGGGAGATGTCAAGTGGCTTGCTGGGCCTCAGCCTGCCCTGTGGGAGCCCACTGTGGAGCCCCTGCCTGCAGCACCCAGACCTTTTTGCGCGGTCTTCTTGGGGCTGTATCTTCTAGTGAACTGAGATGCCATTGCCCCATGACTGAGGGACATCTTGGTTTCTGCACAGTGATCTGAGCAGGGTGTGCTCACCCCAGGGACCAAGCATGGCTCAGTTTTCTCAGTCATGTTTTCCAGCTGAGCTGGGATAACCCCTTGGCTCAGCCTGGTCAAGGGCAGCAAACACAGGGAGCTTGCCCAGATCCTATACATCCAGGAAATAAGGATTGCCCTTGTTTCCGGAGACACTGAAACAACATAATCCACCATTGTATGCCCTTTGTTGCTCTCGGATTGATTAGTTTCAACATCAGAAAACATTATACCCTTCATGACCTAGGGACCTCCCCGCCACCAATATTGCCCTCACAAAAGTCAGGCTGAAGTGTTCTAAAGGCACAGACAGCTCAGAGTTCTGGCAGATTCAGAAATCCAGCTAAGCCAGCATCAGGGATACTCTGGTTACCCAAGTCTCATTCACAGCATCTACCTAGTACAAGTCTAGCAGCTGACCATATTCATAAAACATAAAGGTCAATGAATGTCTCCAGTGTCCTAGACACATACTACATAGCTCTGACTGTCCATTCAGAAGGCCCCATGGCGTTGTAATGCTTCAAAGGTCTCACTGGCTCGTCTGGTGTGATTTCTATAGTCCACAGTGCAGCCTTAGGCATGTCAATCATCTGTTTGATGAGGGCTTTAGATGGAGGCTGTGTGAGTTGCCCTAAAGCCAGGGGCTCCTAATTCTTCTGCAGATTTTCAGAAGTGCTGAAGGGTAGGAGGGTAATCTAGGCTCTCCCCAGTGATGTTGAGAAAGAGGGTAGGACATGAAGCTGATCCAGCTCCTGCACTCTTGGTACACACAGGAACTCAAGACAGCTCCCAAGAAGAATGACTGGCTATCTTCCCACTGCCACTCCAGCTCCTCTGCCTCCAACATGACGCATGAGTCACTGGTCTTTGCTTCTGCTGGATTCACCCTCATTTTTCTACCTTTGCCTACCCTCTTCCGCCTGCCCTACTACCTATTGACATCTCCTTTAAGGATCATATCCTGATTCAACCACATAAGGTGTCTCAGTTAGGGCCAGTGTGTACATGGAGGAGGATGAGGCCTGGAACCGGATGCGTCTGCTGTGACCCAGCCCCAGAGGCTCATCTGGGCAGTGAAGTGTGGTGATAAAACAAGATGTACATTTCATCAATGGCACAAAAGAACTTTGAGAGAACCCTCTTTCATCGCTTGTTTAACAAATAATTGAGTTTTGAGAAAGGCGATCATGTGATATTGTCCAAAGGATCTTAGAAGTTATCTTTTGAGTAATCATGATTGCTTTCCTTAAATTTTATTTACAAAATAGGAGTAGAAATGTGTCCTGGTTGTCTTAGAAGATCCATTATATTTATATTAAATAATAGTTAAGTGATTATGAAATATAAAAAAAAACATGAAAAGTCACTCTGTTGAGACCAAATTATAAAATCAAGAAGTTTAGTATCACTCGTCTTCTATACTATCCACATCCGTACCAGGTAACCGACATGATGTTAGAGTAATGTTGGTGCAGTGTTTAAGGATTTGAACACGTTAATGAGGATACTGACAAAACCATGTTAAGAAATTATCACAAGCTCCGGAAAAGATCCAGGCAAACACTAGCTACTGTTTTCCTTGGTCTCTTCAGTTGGTCTGCCTAGAGAACTGGTGCTGTTCAAGATTCCGGACACTGTGGCCATAAGCCATCCCTTCCAGTGAGCTCACAGTGCTGCTTGCAGACCTGGAACACAGCCAGCATCTGAACCACATGCTCATTATTTTCATCCTTGGATCTTCAGGCCCAGTCCTCACACTTGGAACAGAGTCTGCTCAAAGTCTTTTTTTCTGGTTGGAGTGAATGAATGACTAAATCCTTCAATCAAGAAAAACTCAAGCACAAGAAAACGTACCTATTCACTGTCCCCAGTATCCCACTGCCATAAAAAGCAGATAGCTTAATTGACCAGGACTATGGCTGGAAGATGTCATTCACTCCAACATCTAGTAATATCCTATACACAAATTCTTTTTTTTTTTTAAGAGTATGTATTTGAAAGAATTATAGAGCAAGTGATAAATTTTGCATCTGCTAGTTTAAGGTCACCACATCTGGGGTCGTGGCAGACCAAGCTTTACCCACTATACCACAGCACAAGTCCACTGTGTAACTGATTCTGAGTCAGTGGCCAATACTTCGGCACCATCTAAGACTTAATGTTGCACCATATTGAAAATGTGCAAGATAGAAGTATAACTTGCTCTTTTATTGCACAACTGTTTGCTACAGTTCAAGAAGCCTTTCCTCTTTATTCACTGCTAATTTTCAATAATAAGAAGTTGGTGACTTAGCAGAGTTTCTGGGAAAGCCTAGAGGTGTGGGATTGAATGCCGCCACCCCTCACCCGCTTCTTTGCCTCCACATGTGCAGATACAGTTAAGTATAGGGAAATAACAGTATGAGAAAGGAGATCAGCTGGTTAGGAAGTCAGAGTTGTTCACTGTGCCAGATGCTTTGTTGTGAATAAAAACAGCTGATAAAAAGGAGCAGACCCACAGGTAGTGAGGAAGTCACTGCACTGGCCTCCCCTACCTACCCTGCTGGGTCAACTGAGTGGCTCAGGTTGTTGAATTTCAGTTGTTGAAGGCCCTTTCTGGGCCTTCAGTAAGAACATTTAAGTCTGATAAATACAGCTTCCCTCCTCTGGTTACTGCTTACAGCAGGCCAGAACAATTCACCAACCACAGCCATTTCTGTTTGTCCGACTCCCTGCTGAGAAATGCAAAGCTTGTGGGATCAATCTATTTTTTTAAAAACATTTCATTAAGTTAAAAACTGCTGACGGCCATGATCTGGGCAGAAGCTCTTTAACACATTAGCAAGAAACTTTGGTGAAAGAAACCGAACCAGTAGTGACGCCTTGAGGATGGAACACCTTAGTCTAGTGGGTACCTGAGCATACACCTGGCAGGGAGATTTGGGTTCAAACCTAAGGTTCCTCACAGGCTAATAGTATGTCCCTTGGCAAGTGCTGCTATGCCTCAGTTTCCACATCCTTAAAATGGGAGTAATTAGTTCTTATTGCATTTGCTAGAATAGGATATAAACACAGATCTTTAGATTTCTTTTTTTTTTTTTCTTCAGTTTCAGAGTTCTCCAAACTGAATGAGAGAGAGAGCTGTTTTCAAAATATATTTTTGGAGGGGAGGATAGTTCCTCGGAAAGCTAATGAAACTACAGACATTATCCCCTGAAAATACACTTGTACATCCATGCCAAATTGGTGGTCTATTTCCAGATCCCTCCCCGACCACCCCACAAAACCCTGGAGCGATTCACAGACCTCTGATTAAGAACAAATGAGGCCAAGCTCTTGGGGGTTGCGTGCCTTTGGAGTCATTGCATTTCACTGAGAGGAAAGTCTGTTCTCCGGCCAAAGACCACATCAGTAACCCCAGCCAGCAAATATGGTTGTCAGGGAGCTAAATGACAGAGGCTGAACAATTCAGGCCACTGTCACCATGAACTAAAATACAGTTCCAAGCCCACCCCATACCTCCCCCAAAATGAACGTTAGCTCTTCCCATGTAATTGTCATTCTTTGGTGGTATTGGCAAAGAAAGTCTGCAGCTTTGCAAGCTGCATGATATTTTGGTGGTGATCATAGCCCCCTATTATGGCACAAGAGTCCAACTGTGAGAGAGTTTATACAATGAAAGGCCAAGCAGCTTTGAAATGTCCATTGTCAGGCTGCATCCCATGTCAGAACACCGGTTCAAGTCTCAGCTGCTGCTCCACCTCCTAATGTGCCTGGGAAAGCACAGGAGGAGAGCATCCATGGGAGAAACCCAGATGAAGGTTCAGTTCCGAGCTTCAGGTGCAGTCCCAGCTGTCTCAGGCATTGGGCACATGGCCAGTAAATGGAAGAACTCTGTCTCTCTCTGTCATTTGACATTTCAAATGAATAAATCTTAAAAAAAAAAAAAAGAGAGAGAGAGAGAGAGTTCATTGTGAAGACACAGGAAAGAAGCTCATCTTGAAAAGAGGAAGTAAAAAAGGCAGCATGAAAGTGTGACGCCCATCCCGACTCCAGTGATGGAAACTATGCATCACATGAAACTCCCGCGGGTGGTGCTGAGGTCAGGAACCTGGGGCAGTAGAATGCCCTCTGGCATCTCTCTGGTGTCAGGGACCTCTGAGGTTATATAACATTGCTAGTTTTCAAGTCGGGAGACAAATGATGCATCTGTGCAAAATCAGTCTGCTTCCCACATGGCTGGTGCCCATTTGCTCCCCTGACATAGCTAGCTCCTTCTGAAGCTTCCCTCCTCCTGAGGCTGGGCTGGGGCAGACCCTGCAGCATCCCCTGGGACCCAGACGCAGACGACCACAAAACCCAGCCTCGTGATTAAAAAGAGCCACCAGGGCACATTCAACTTTTCCAGTGCCTGCCTGGTTCCTATCAGAGCTGGCTTGGTTTATGTCTGTGGCTTGGCAGTGACTGGCTCATGGGAGCAGAATGTACAAAGTCCATGTCTGATCCACGGGGGTCTCTAAATTCTGAACTCACGTCATGTTGAAATAGGCAGATGGAAATGACTTCTCTTGGGGTGACAGAGCATGGGTGGTAGGGAACAGTGGAACCCTTCAGCCGGTAGGCACAGTTGGTGGCCAGACTTCCTGCTGGAATCTGCTGATGGACCTCATGGGCGCCAGGACATTAGGCACTCCCACAACAGTCACAACAGAATCTGAAGGAGGGCAGTAGCTCCAATGACCAGGGGGATGCCTTTGTTGTCAGGTTAGGGGTCAAGGTCAGCACCCAGTCACTAACTTGACATCTCAAATAAAAACAGTAGAAGTTACCTGCAACCCTCACCTCCAGGTCTACTCTGCCTGAGGATGGGGCACCCAACAGCTTCCCTGCATTTCCTAGTTAGCCCACAGCTGTGGGGGGAAGTGAGTAAAAATGACCACTGTCAGTCCCCAGCAGCATTTCCTGCCCACAGGCCAGGGTTTCCCCTGAGGCCTGTGAAAACCCCTGCACAACCCCGACACACCCTGCAGGGCCTCTGTGATGGTGCCTGCTGCAGTCAAACTCAAAGCAGAAAGACCAGGGAGCACACCTGGCTCAGCCTCCGTGCCCTGGGCACCCTGGGCTGCAGTGTCTGACTTCCTGAATGTCCCAATAAGTAGTGATTGACAAGTGACTGTCCTGATGCTGCGAGATGAAGAAGCTGAAACAAAGGTGAATGATGGGCAGGTGTGGGGAATATGGAGTCACGGAAGGTCACAGCTAGGGCCTGAGCGACTGGATTGACAGGCATGTCACCAGGAAGGGACAAGGGAAGACTCCTAACACTGGCTGATGGAGCAGGACATGAGAGGTGCTCTTGTTCCCAGATGAGCTCACCCCAGGCGCTTCCCATTCCCAGTACTGAAGAATTTTCTTCAGTCAGAGCCTTCCTGATTCCTATGGTTACCACCACACAGTTCTGTGTGAACACAGCTCTTGATGATCACTCAATTACCACACGTGACTCTGAACTCTGGATGATGTCACAGGTGTGCCCAGCCCTCACCCAGATGCCAATCTTCTCTTTCCCACTACAGTGCCAAGGCAGTGGCTAATACAGGTGGTGGAGAGTTTAGGGCACGGATTTTGAAAGTACACAGACCTGAGTTTGCATCTTGGCTCTGGTCCTTTCTGGACCTGAGCCCTCAGGCAGCATCCCGATGACACTGACGTCCCAAGCTGTTAAGTGAGTTCAAGGGTACAAAGCACCCATTATAGTTCTCAGCCTTCAAGTACCAGCAGCTCTTCCGAATTTGACTAGCATGTCCTCTGAGGTCATTTGGTCCACCCCACCTCAATGAGCAGCATACAGACCTGAACCCCAGAGAGAGGAAACTGCCCAGACAAGATAGCAAGGCCAGTGTAGTTGTAGAAGTACAATAATACTAGCTGGGCATGGACTAACATTCTTCAGCAAACCCTTCCTGGCACTCCCAGCTCCAGTCCCATTCTGAACCCAGTGTCCTGTTCACTCAAGTTACTTGTTCCCCTGGATCCTGTCGGTGTTGGTGGCCCACTCTGTTTCCCCAAGGATTTCTATGTCTTCCCTCATTTTCAGGTTGACCTGTTGGACTCTGGTTGGCCTGAAGTCAAGCACTTGGCCATTTCTGGCCTAGGCCTTTCCTGTCCACATGTGACTAGGCCATGGGTCCCTTTGATATTGCTCCCAGGTACTGATTTCCTATCCTCTAAAAGTTCGCAACAGCTCTGCAAAGTGGGAGGGTAGCTTCATCACAGTCTGAGTGACCACCCCGGCCCTCCTTAGGGGCAGGGCCTATGAGCAATGTCCTCCTTGCAGCTCAGGCCAAGATCTTTCCCAGGGGCAGGGTTTGGCACAGGTGAGAAGCTAAAACAACGCTGTTCTGTTTTACAATCCCCTCCCTGCCATCTTAACTAGTTTGCAGGCCATTTTTCTTCCCAATCCTGCCTTCCCTACCTTCTCTCACCTCCCTTCTCTCTGCCCACTTCCCCTCAACTTTGAAAATGCAGCCTGCAAACACCATTGTCATTTGTGCTCTGTGTCGGGCAAAATATCAAAGCTATAAGCTCAGAGCTAGAACAGGCTCCCTGCTGCTTTAAGATACAAGTGGATTGTTCTTTCTTCTATTAGCTTATTATTCTGCTCCCCACCACACTTGGGTCCACCCATGGCTTTTTTATCACCTGGTGCCACCAGGAAACAGGAAGTAGAAGCACAAGGGCTTTGTGGGCTTAGGCCAGTAAACATGGGCATGGTCAATGGAAGGAGGCTCCTGGGCCAGTCTGGGCAGATGGGAGCTCAGATGGCCTCGTGGGAGTCCCACCTGGAGCGGATGGGAGTGACACAAGGAGAGAAGAGAACATTCCAGGTGATCCTTGGGCCTATGCTAAGATGGCTGTTTTGGCTAGTATTTAGGTCTCTACCTGCATGAGGGAATAGAGTTTTTGCCGGAAATGCTGGGGTAACTCCTCACTTTTAGCCAACATTGCACACCAGCCTGAGCAGTGTATTAAGCCAAGGAATGTCTGTGAGAACCAGAATGGAGCAAGATCTGGCTCTTCCTTTACACCCAAGCTATGCTGCTTTGTGGCCTCTCCTGACTCTGTCCCCCTGTCCCTCATGGAGCTGCTGGGCTACAGGGAGGAGCCATCAGAGCTGTCTCCCTTCTGCACACCCGCTCAGTCTAGAGGACAGAGGTTTCTTGTCACTTGATAACTGAAAACCTTGTACAACACGAAGAGTGGAAAGAACTTTGGGATGGATGGTTCCCAGCAACACCGTTTCTACAACGTGAATGAGGTCAGGGAGCTCTTGACAGAGTGGAATTTATTTACTCACTTGTGCTGCAGTGATACTTGTTATGGTGGGTGGTTTTGTTGTTTTTGGCAAGGGTGTGTGTGCACTTGCATATTTGTGCATATTTGTGCCTGTGTGTGTGTGTGTGTGTATCGCTTTGGTGCAGATATAGCTCTGCATGTATCTAAACATATATGTGCCTACATGTCTTAGCCTCTCACATAGCTGCAGAGATGTCCTTAGCCTGAGCCCATATTCCACCTGCCAGAGAGCTCTGGGGTACTCATCACTAAACTTGCCAGCCCCCACTTCCAAGGTCTGTGCTCGGGGGGAGAGGGCACCTTTCTTGGTCACTTGGATTGTCCTTTCCTGCAGATCACCCTCCTGGGGACATCGTTTGAGCTCATGGACAGCAGTCACTCCCACTTGTGATTAAGCTAGAAGCTTTTGGCCATGTGAAAGTGATCTTAAAGACACGATTTCTGTGCTAACCAACATATAGCTAAAGTCAGTTCCTAAAGGCCTGCCTTCTCCCCTGTGGGTGACCCAGGAAAGGCCTTTCCTTCATGTGTCAGCCGCTCTTCCAGCCAATAGGAGAAGAAATACCAAATAGCATGCTGTCTATTTTCATATGTGTGGCTGTGTTGACAGGCCAAAAATACACAGGAGGGCTGGGGAGAGTGTGTGGAGTCATACCGAAAGAGGTGATGGTGTTAGACACAGCCAGTGACCAGGGGAGCTAACCTGGCTCTGGGCATGGCTGGATCCTGCTGTGTGAATGCCGCGGGGGGTGGGGGGCAGGATGTGCTGCCTGCTGCTGCTCATGCTGCCCTCTCCAAGGGGGCTCAGAGAAAAAGGTCCGAAACCCTTTTCCTTCCCCTCAAAGAAACATGACCTTTCTGCCAAGCAGAGCAAGGAAATCCCTGCCTAGCAGCAAGCACACAGTGGAGCCACCCAGGTCCCCACCAACAGGCTCAGGGCTCAAGGAAGTCTAGGAGGCAACAGCTGACCCTCCACTTGTCCCTGTGTTAGGGAGCCAGACTCTAGCTGGCCCCTGACCTGCAGACTGCCTCTCAGCAGGGACACATGTGGCAGCTACTTTATGTTGCTTCGCTAAAGCCAACTGGCAACTTGTTGGGAATTTTGTGAGCAGGTAGATATGCCCATCATTACTCAAAACTTAATTATAAGGCACCATATGAAATTTTTATAAAGTTATTGAAATTATACTGAAACCAATTTTGGCCAATTTTAATATTGCCTGAGCCCACTGTCAAGGTTATGTAAGATGAAGTACTATGTCAGGGATTGCTACTAGGCCTCTCAACTCCGTTCAGCCAGATCATGTAGGGAACTTGAAATTGAACCTAGCAGCAGCATTTATACCGTAGGAATAGACAAATGCTACAAACTGCAGGTTGATTTGTTAATTTTCTACACTTGTAAATCTGTCCTACACACTGTAAATAGCACAAAAATGTGAGCAAACCGTTTTTGAGCATTTAAAGTGAATAACCAGTTTAGTGAATCAAGAATTAAGACTGTAGTTGTTGTTCCATTTTGATTTGTTTTGTTGTTCCATTTTGATTTACTCATTAGCATAAGTGCAAAGATGCAGGCAGGCATTGTGGTGGGGAAGTTAAGCCCCAACATGAAATACCTCCTTCCCATGGCGAAGTGCCCGGGATTTAGCAGTCCCACTATGGCTGCTAATCCAGCTTCTTGCCAATGCACATAGGAGGCAGTGGAAGATGATTCAAGCACTTGGGTTCCTGCCGCCCATCAGGGAGACCCAGATGGAGTTCCTGGCTGCTGTCTTTAGCCTGAAGCAGCCCTAGCTGTTACAGCCATTTGGAGAAGAGAGCAGTGAATAGGAGGTCAAACTCGCTTTTTCTCTATCATTCTACCTTTTAAATCAATCAATCAATCAAAATGAAAATACCAATCAGTATACATGCCAACACCACACTTGTTCATCAATGGCAGCAAAAGTCAGTGAGAGCATTCCACTGTTGGCTACATGGTATTTACTAATGAAAATATTATATGTGCTGTATAATATAAATTCCTTGGACTGTGATTGTGTAACTTATAATAGGGACATTATTACATATTGATCAAAAAACATATGAACCATTGTGAAATGTAGAAGAAAATCACATAAAAAGAATATTTCCTGTTTCGTTATTATTTGTAAATGATGTGTTATACATCCTTCATAGCAGTATGTTTTATACCAAATGGGCATATGTGGCCAGCACATCTGTTTCTAAGGAAGCTAGGAGCTGGTTGTGAAAAATTTACCAGCATACCAAGCTCTCAGTCTGCCAGCCACCTGTCCTGACCTGACACTTTCCACTATGCGCAGATACCTGGGAGTCCAGCTCATAGACAGGAAGCCGCTACAAAATTCAAGTGATTCATTTTTCCATGTTGTATAGACAAAGGAGAGTTCAGCTTTTTCCCTTATAGGCATCCAAATAAAAATCTCAAAAATGGAATATTTTGAATCTGTTTTCATAAGCGATGTCTTTTTATAATAAAGCATATAATTTCAAAACATCTAGAGGCAGGCATTGGCATAACAATAACAGTTCAGCTGCCTCTCAGGATGCCACAGCCCACACTGGAGAACTAGTCTGAATCCCAGATCTGCTCTGAGTCCAGCTTCCTGCTCACATGCATCCTCAGCAGAAGCAGGTGATGGTTCAAGGACACAGGTCCCTGCCACTCACAGGGGAGAGCTGAATGCAGTTACCGACTCCTGTCTTAAGCCTGGCCCAGCCCTGGCTGCTGCTTTTGGAGAATAAACTAATAGATGGGAGATCTCTGTCTTCCCTTCTGTGTCTCTGCATTTCAAATGATGTAAATAAATAAAAAAAAAAAACCCAGTTGTACCACAGAATAACAGGGATAAAAGAGGTTTCCAATGAAACGATTTTATTAAATGTTAACAATGCATAGGGGAGTGTATATAAAAGCAGACAATTGAAACTAGCTTTTATGCAACTGTAATAGACCCACAGCTACATATTTCACCATGGTCAGATAGTGAGAGTTCCCTTATTTTTTGTACATAAAAAGGAAACATTCTTGTTGAGCGTACACACCTCGCCCTGGGCTCTTTGAAAAGTTCTGTGTATATTTGTATGTTCATTCATGTCCTGGTGTCCCTAAAAAAAAAAGAGTTGAGGCCACTTCAAACATAATGTAATGAGAGAAAAACAGAGAAAGAAATCAGATGAAGGTGTTAAGACAGAAGAAGAAGCATGGCTAGAGAGCTGGTGCCGGCCGTCATTGTGAAGTGGTGAGGCTCAAGCAACACCTACTTCTCCTGAGAGTCCAAGAGGAATTCTCCCAAGTCCCTCTACAGAGCTCCTGGATGGAGTGGTGGCATCTCAGGCTCCAAGGCCACCATGAGACAAATCCTGCACAAGCCGTGTGTGAGGTGACCAGCAGCCAAGGGTGCTCAAGCCCGATTCAGAGCAGGGTTCTCTCCCAGCAACCCACGCACTGAGGTCCAAACACATGGCTCTTGACCTAACTGACTTGCTAAAAAGAATGCACCTGACCCGTCAAGCTCCCTGCATCTCATTCGCATCAAGTTGTTTTCCTCTTTCGAGAAGTATAATAAAACCAAGCTATCCTTTTTAAAGATTTCCAACAAGTATCATGCATAAAAATAAGCCAAAGGAGTGTTAAATGTCTTTTCCACCCATAGGGGTTGCCCCAGTGATTCCAACTCAGAGAGTTGGGCCAGGTGTAGGCTAAGGGCAGTGCTGCCCGTGCACCAGAGTCAACTCATTCAGGAGTTAAGGCTTTGGGTTAATCACATTCTGTGTTGCACTGTTCTCAACAAATAAGGAGGACTGAGAGCAAAGCTACTGTTCCGGAGCTAGGTAGAAGTGACTGTAGAAACTGGAGTCAAACTGTCATCTTAGGAAGAGACTCAGCAACTTGCTCAGTGTCCCACGGCCAGGAAGTGGCTAGGCTAAACCTTGGACTCAGTCCCTTGTGTGCCCTCTCACTCCCATCCCCAAGTCCTTCTCGCTTCGGGATAGCCACACCAAGAGATAAAATGAAATTACCTCACTAAACCTTTGACTTGGAGATTCCAAATACTTCTGAGCTGGCAAACGTAAAAGCTACAGTGCTCTCCGCAGATGGGCATCCACCAACGTGAATGCTGGCACATAAGGTCAAGGAGTTTATTATTACCAGCAAATTGCCCAAGAGGCCCTGGTCTCGAAGCTCAAAGCCAATAAAATTAAGCCCAGAGTGTCCAGTGCCCTCGCAGACACGACTTGTGGTAGTGCTTTTCACACTTACATAAATAGTTCGTGCATGTGGATGGCCCCAGCAGGGAGGGAGGGCCAGCCTCTTTGAGTTCTATACCTCAAGGTATGCCTGCCTCCAGTCCTGGCTCAACGTCCCCAGTGTCTGGGTATTCAAAGAGGCCAGCAGAGAGGGGCAGTGACACCGTCCCCAGGCAAGGAGGGCTGTCCTTTTGGCCCCCAAGTCCCAGCCCCTTAGCAAGGGAATGCTGTGAAGACAGGGTGCCCTGGAAGGACCCTGCTCTGGGCCTTGAGCTTCAGCCAGACTCCCATCAGGTGAATCTTTTTAGCTTTGGCACCTATGCTTGATGAGGCTGTAGCTGCTGCTGCTTCACAGGAAGAGCCTGAAGTACAGACAGGACATTGGCTCACAGTCCCCCAAGGGACAGAGACAGATCTCAGTGCCCTCCCAGCTGGCACCAGGGGCCAGTGCTTTCCTTTGCACCCCACGACTGAGCAGGAAGCAGAGCTGCCAAGGCCCGTGTCCAGAACCCAACAGGGGAAGTGCAACAGCACCAGAGGAGGTCTTTAAATAAATATCTCTCTTCTGCAGCTGTGAAGACTTCTCCCGAGAAGCATGTCTGAGCCTATACTTGCTCTCAGGGTTGTACCCTTGTTTCCGTCACCCAGGCATCATTTTAGGGGTACTGCCCGCCACCACCCTTAGGCCAGATGCTGTGCTGGATACTGAATCTAGAGGAGCCTGGAGACCTTGCCTGTGACCTTGAGAAAACTGAGTCTACCTGCCAGCCAGATCCCTAAGCAGGTGCTGGGGACGCAGGGATGAGCCAAGGTACAAGGATGAAGAGGAGCTGTTCATGGCAGGCCTGAGCCTTAAAAGGGGAGGATGGGAAGTTGGAGAGGGGATTCCATGACAGTGGACAAGCAAGGGCAAGCAAAGTGCATTCCAGAAACTGCAGGGGCCAGTGTAATTTGCAAAGGGACTGGCAGTGGATGATTCAGATGTGGCTGGAGGGGAACCTGTTGGGTCCCACCATAGTCACTGCTATTGAGTTCTGATTTTACGTGATCTCAAGGTTTTCACTGAGGTGTTGTGACATTTCACCTGAGTGCTGGCATCCTACAACTTCACAGCTCTGTCTCCTTCCTCACCTGCCCCTGAAACCTTTCACCTGGTGGGGCCATCACCTTTGAGCAGGTGCACCTGCTCTGTGGAGGCAGCAGAGGGGAGTTGGGGAGGAGTCCTTTGCCTCATGTTGCTATTCCCTCTTTACCTGCCTGCACCTGAGGAGTGGGATACTGGCCACGGAGAAGCTATTGCTGAGGCTGTAGACTCCAGGGTGGCAGGGTGAGTTCCGGAAGTAGGATTCTCCCTCACACAAGTGCTGGCACCTTCAGTCCCCCATGCTACACTCCACTGGCCACAGTGGGCTTTTGGGCAAAGATCTGACCAGCAGGGCTCACAGCCCCTTGGCTGACCATTAGGTCCCAGGGATAGACAGCAGCAACCTGAGATTGACAGAGTCCATCCAGATAGGAGGCTGTGTGCCATTGGGGTCTGGGCTCTGCATTACTTCCGTACTCGGCCTTCTGATTCTTCCCAGAAAGGAGTCAGGTGTGGGTCTCAGAGAGCCCAGAAAGGAGTCAGGTGTGTGTGCTCAGAGAGCCTGCACCAGCCCAGTGAGCCCCACAGCAGGTCAGGAAGGCTTGCAGTCTTCCACCCCCTGACACAGAACTGGGCTCAGAGAGCTGGGCTGAGAGTTGTGAGGAGTGTGGGTGGAGAAGGACACAGAGCTCTCCTGGACTAAGCTGGAGGTTGAGAGAACAGAGGAAAACATGAATGGCGAATGGCCTGCTGTGTTCCAGAATGGAACCACAGATGCCAATTTTCCAACAGTGCACTCCATCTGTTTCTGCTCCATAACAGGAGGAGTGCATTTTTTAAAAAAACTTTTCGTTTGGGATAGTTTTAGGTGTACAGAAAAGACATCACCATGGCAGTGCAGATAGCTCTCATGGAGACACCAGCCACCCTCTCCTAATGGTCCCATGTGTCCGCAGGACCAGAACCAAACCATTCACACTGGTGCCTTCATAGCAGCATCATTCTAGACTGTAACTGTGTTTTACCTGGTTCTCCGCTAATGCCTGCATGGCTCTTGATCAGGACTGTGAATTCTGGCTTGTGGGTGGCTCTTGGTCGGGACTGTGAATTCTCGCTTTTGTTGCCCCACCTCCCTAGACTGGCCTGATTCTGGCAGTTGCTGTGTCTTTCCTTGTTTGTCATGATCTTGACAGTGCTAGAGGTGATGTCTGGCACTGCATCATCCCTTAGTTTGGGTTTGTCTTGTTTTAAGACAGGACTGTATAATGTTGGGGGAGGTGGGAGGAGGATTTCCTGATGGCGGAAGCTCACAAAGATAGTGTACCTTGGTGGCTGCTAACCTTGATGGGCACATTTCTCCACTGTAGGGTTGCCATTTTCCACTTTCCTCCTAAGCCCAGGCCTCAATCAGAATGAGCGCCACCTCCTGGAGGGAGGATCTACATACATCCAGAGAACGCTTAGTCACTGTAGATGCACAAATGGTAGAGGTTCTTTCAGTTCTTGGTAATGAAACCAATTGCCCATTTCAAAATGGCTGGAAAAGTTGCCAAAGTCCTAGGAATTCTTACAAAATTTTCTCAAACTATGTTATCAATTATCATTCCAGCAGTTGGCCTTCTCTTAGCCAGAAAAAGCATCCTTAAGCCCTTTCTGCAAATGTGTGACACTTGGAACAGCCCTGCACTCAAACAAAATTAAAGCAAGAGTGGAACCAGACATCACCACACATCCTCTCATCTGAGCCCCTTCTCCATGGAGGCCGGTGCCCTTGTTCTGAGCCCTGCAGCTCTCAGTGTGTGCCTGTCCATTCCCCTCCTACGACCCATGAATTTCCCATCTGCTGTGCTATCTTTTCCAGCCTTAGAGAACCCAAAACTCAGCAACTACCCAGATGGACAAACTTTCATAGGTGAAAAACAACAAAACCTCTAAAATAGAAACACGGAACAGGTTGGTCCATACTTGGCTGTCGTACAGGTTGCATTTATTCCTTCTCCATCAACAACACTGTAGCATCTCCCTGCCCCAGCCGTAGACCTTGGAGCACTGCGCTATTTAGAGTAACAAGAGATAGCCGGGAACCCGGAAGGGCCAGAGACTCACCTTGCCGGCACTTCAGTGGCGTCTCACCATTGCTGTCTAAATCACAGCGCCTTTGTGGGGGTGCAGCCTCCTGTCTCCAGCCAGAATCTCACAGGGCAGTCCTCAAGGAAAGGCCCACACCCGGACGAATTCCTCCCATCCCTGCTGGTTGGTGGACCTCATGGCTTCCACAGCTTGCCCAGGCTGTGATGGGAGCCACTGCCCCCAAGAGGCGACCTCAGCAAGAGCCCCGCCCCTCCCAGCCAGGCACTCTCGAGGCTTCTGTGAGCTCACTAGGTCCCATACGTCCCAGAGAACCCCTTGTCCCAGACAGGCTCCGGAGAAAGGACCAGGCATGGCTGTGTTTTCCCACCGTGGGCCACGCTGGCTGTGAGAACCCTCTGCCACCAGAAAATTTGCTACTGGGGCTTTGGTTTGGCAACATGGCAGGTGATTTTTTTCCCCCAGACATACCCTATAAGGGATTCTGCTCTGCCTTGTAGCCAAAGCCTGGCCCCATGACATGCCAGCTGCACAAGCCACAGCACCTGTTCTCTCAGCCTCATCAGTTTGGTTTTGTCTTTTAAATGATGCTAAGAATAGCTGGCTCACAGGATGCTATGAACATTAAACGGTCGATTAGAGAGTGGCAGGCCCAGCACTGGTGCTCAACAAGTGTTAATTCCCACCATGGGTTTTATTTGGTTTTGCAGGATGGGGTCTGGGGGGTGATGCAGGTAGCCAGTAGTTCACAGTGATCTCAGAGCTTCAATCATACCACTTCTTTGGCTACGAAAACTCAGAGGAACACAGACTGTGGAAGGGATGGTCCCACATGACCCCAGTTCGGGAACAGTGGGCCCGCAGCTGTGGAGAGCCACCAGCCAGCTGCCTGTGCCTTTAGGAGGACCGGGGGGTGGGGCGTAGTCAGGCAGGCCAGCTTCCATACAGCAGTATATGGTGTCTGTGCCCACCGCAATTTCTTTTCTTGCATGGTAGGGCCATTCACTGGCCATTACCGATAGGGAAGTATTTCTCCAATGGTGTGGGTAGCAGTAGCAGCCACAACAACAACCCAGCATTATGGGTTTTGAGGCACTATGGAAAGAATCTGCTTCATTTCCCCAAAGGGCTTTGGTGAAAATGAGAGAATTTCCTATTACAGTATGACCAAGCCCAACATCTTCTTTTTCTTAAGATTAATTTATTTTTATTGGAAGGGCTGATTAGCTCTATAGAGAGAAGGAGACAGAAAGATCTTCCATCTTCTGTTTCACTCCCCAAATCGCTACAACGGCTGGTGCTGAGCTGATCCAAAGCCAGGAGCTTCTTCTGGATCTCCTACATGGGTACAAGGGTCCCAAGGCTTTGGGCCATCCTTGACTACTTTCCCAGGCCACAAGCAGGAAACTGAAAGGGAAGTAGTGCAGCCAGGGACACAAACACCCAAGCCTATATGGGATAATGGCGGTTACAAGATAAGGATTTAGTCATTGTGCCAGACCCCAAGCTCCACATCTGAATTATAAGATGGTTTCATCTTCTCTACTTGGTAATCTTCTCTATTTGGTAACTCGGTGTGGTCTATACAAGGTAGCTATTATTATTATTAATTATTATTACATTGGCTTTTTCACAACTAAGAGTTAGACCCAACCTAAACACAAGTTAGAAGAGTTCCAGACTCCTTTCAACTTAAGCAAAGTGAATGGCTTGAGATGCCCTAACTCTGTCTAATTTCCATTCAGTGAACACAACATGCTTTTCTGCGCACCTGCTCTGTGGTCAGCACAGACCAGAGGCTGTGGGGCCAGATGTCAATGGGCTCAACCCTTCATTGGGTACCCAGACTTAGGAGGTTGGGGGAGGAGGTACAGAAAACAGACAGCCACTGTGGGCAGAAAGGGGTGGCCCCACAAGGCACAGTGTGGGGATGGGGTGGGAGCAATGACCCCATCCATGATGGCTGGTAGGGGCTCCCAAGGAGGTGGCTCTGAGCAGCTCTTGTGACCATGAACCCAACAAACAATCAAGGAGCCTCCTAAAGATAGGAGTTTTGGACAGCCTGTGTCTACATGGGCTGGAGTACATAGAGAGTATTGCAGGGAGCAGGAAATACAGCTACTACAGAGAAAATTCATTTTCCTGGGTCTGTTGCTATCTGTTGAAGGGTAAAGTGGGTACGGGTGGACAGGGTGCTGAGCTCAGGGATGCTGGCCTTTGTGTGTCTGGAGAAAAGTTTTTCTTTTCATAAAAAAGACTAACTTATTTTTACTTGACAGAGTTCCAGAGAAGGAGAGACAGAGAGAGACACACTCCATCTACTGGTTCACTCCCAGATGTCCACAAAAGCCAGAGCCGAACCACTCTGAAGCTGGGAGTCAGGTGCTTCTTTTGGCTCTCCAGCATGGATGCAGGGGCCCAAACACTTGAGCCATCTTCCACTGCTTTGCCAGGCCATTAGCAGGGAGCTGGATCAGAAGTGGAGCAGCTAGGACTCAAACTGGTATCCATATGGGATGCCAGCGCTACAGGCAGAGGATTAGCATGCTGTATCACTGTGCTAGCCCCAGAAGTTTCTCTTTTGTTTCACCCCAGTGGATGGATGTTTGAAGCACACGCACATTTGCACATACACAGACACCCAGAGATTCTAGCAGCCACTCCAAAAGGCCAAGGAGGAAATGACATCATCTGTCTCTGGTTTCAGACACCTGAACAGAAGTGGAAATCAATTTTGGTCATTTCCACCCTCAAAGAGCGAGAAGGGCCATGAGAGAGCAGAGAGGAGGAAGGCCCCAGGGAGAGATGGGCAGCAGTGAGGCATGTTGCTGAGGCTGGGGATGGGTGTGTCAGGCACCTTGGTTAGGAAGCCCCCATAAGGGCTTCTCAGGGCTGGGCTGCGATGGGAACTTGGCTCTATAAGTGGCAGGTCAGTATTGGCTCTTGCTGGCTCTCCCAGCTGTGTTTGCACCTTTGGGGTGATTTATGCAAAATTCAGAGGTTTCCCGCCATACATCTGTACAGCTTCCTGTTACCAGCTCACCTCAGATTAAAATCACTACCTGTGGGCCGTGGCGTAGTGGACAGAAGAAAGCACTAAGAGAATCCAGTCTGGGGTTCACCCCAGGAACACTGCTGGAAAAAGTCCATTTCCTCTGGAAGAAAGCATATATAAGGCTAGATAAAATTGCCAGGAACAACCATCTCAGGGAGGGTCTGGTGCAGTAGTCTTTCCTTGCCTTGCACTCACTAGGATTCCATATGGGTGCTGATTCTAATCCAGGCAGCCCCGCTTCCCTTCCAGCTCCCTGCTTGTGGCCTGGGAAAAAAGTCCAGGACATTCCAAAGCCTTGAGACTCTTGTACCCATGTGGGAGACCTAGAGGAAGTTCCTGGCTCTTGACTTTGGATCAGCTCAGCTCCAGCCAGCGCGGCCGCTTGGGGAGTGAATCACCTGACGGAAGATCTTCCTCTCTGTCTCTCGTCCTCTCTGTATATCTGACTTTCCAATAAAAATAAAATAAATCTTAAAAAAAAAAGTGCAACCATCTTGGGGAACTGGAAAATGGTCAAACAGAAAACAAACAAGTCTCAGAAAGCTGCTGCAGCCGCGGAAGGGCCATTGATCTGTGATCTTGGCTGCGGCTGCCTCATGTCCCTGGACTGGAGAGCTGCAGGGAGAAAGCCCCAGTGGGAGTGGCAGGTCCGGTTTGTGAATCAGAGCAGGAAACAGCAGCTTTGTCGAGTGGATGCAGAGGACGAGGTCAGGTGGGACAAAGCTGAGTTATATAGGTTAAAGGTCATGGGATCAGTTGTAGACAGGAGGTAAATAACTACAGCTTTATCGGTTTGAGGCTAAACCTTGACTTCACGTACACAGAAAGCCAGCCAGAATTGTAAAGGAGAGATTTTTGTAAAGCTGCTGGCTGTGATGCCAGCATCCTATCTTGGCACCAGTTTGAGACCTGGCTGTTCCACTTCCAGTCTAGCTCCCTACCAATACCCTGGGCAAGCAGTGGAAGGTTGTCTGGGTGGTTGGTCCTGTGCACCACGTGGGAGACCTGGAAGAAGCTGCTGGCTCCTAGCTTTGGATAGGCTCAGCTCTGGCTATTGCCGTCATTCAGCGGGTGAGCCAGCAGATGGAGGATCTTTGTCCATTCCCCACATCCTGCCTCCTGCCACCCTGTAACACTGCCATTCAAATAAGCATAAATCTTTATTTTCAAAAGGGAAACACACAGAATATAATAAGCTCCGCTTACTCTCCTGACTAACTGGTGGCTAAGGTATGCATCAGTGTGGCGGAGCTGGCTGTGGAGGCACCACTGATGGTCCAGCTAAGGGAGAGCTGAGGACTTTGGGTAGATTCGAATGTATTTCTCCAATCATACACAGCCTGAGCAGCTGCTAGATAGCCACTTGCTTATCTCTGCCCAATTACCCAAACGTTATATAACACAAGAAGAGAAGACATGCATTGAGAACCAGACAAAAACCACTAACCAATAAAACCAGTACCATAAGGGGCAGTGGTAAGGCCAGGTTAATCTCATAGCACAGTGCCAGTTTCAGTCCTGGCTGCTCTGCTTCTCATCCAGTCTCCTGGCAATATGCCCTGAAAAGCAGCAGGTGATGGGCTAAGCACTTGGGTTTCTGCCAGCCAGGTGGGAGTTCTTTCAGATGGAAGAAAATGATAACATATGATAACCTAGTCCTCTGAAGAGGGGGAAAAAAAGCACTGAGAATGGCAAGCATGCAGAGAAACTAAAAATATGCAATCATCAAAACAAAATATTAATTTATGAAGGGATTTTCAAAAAGGTCACAGAATGAATTTCAGAAATTTTTTGAATCAAAATAGACATCTTTCAATTCTGTTTTCCAATGAACTTAAAAATATTTTTATTTATTTTTATTGGAAAGGCAGATTTACAGAGAGAAGAAGAAACAGAGAGAAAGATCTTCCATCTGCTATTTTGCTTCACAAATGGCTTCAATGGCTGGAGCTGGGCTGACCTAAAGCCAGGAGCCAGGAGCTTCTGTACAATCTCCCATGTGGGAGCAGGGTCCCAAGGTTTTGAGCCATCCTCTACTGCTTTTCTAGACCACAAGCAGGAAAATGAATGAGAAGCAAAACAGCTGGAACATGAAATGTTTGTTTATATGGGATCCTGGTGCTTGCAAGATGAGGATTTAGCCACTGAGCCATCATACCGGGCCCCCCATAAGCTTTTTGAACTACTTTTAAGTAAGTATAGCCACAGTTGCATTCTTTTAGTTACCATTAGCATGGGAAATCTTTTCTGATTTCTTTACTTTTAGCCTGTGAGTGTCCTCAAATATAAAATAAGTTTATTTTTAAAATTAATTTATTTACTGGAAAGATGAGTTACAGAGAAAGGGTTGGTGGGAGAGACAGTGAGTTTTCCATCTGCTGGCTCATTTCCCAGATGGCTGTTATTGCCAGGGTTTGGCCAAGCCACAGCGAGCAGCCTGGAACTCCATCTGTGTGTTTCATGTGAGTGGCAATGACCCAAGTACTCAGGCCGTCTCCTACCGCTTTCCCAGGTGCATCATCAGGGCGCTGGATAGGAAGCAGGGCAGCCGGGTCTCAAGCTGGTGCTCATCTGGATGTTGCCTTTGCAGTCATTGACTTAAGTGGCACCACGCATGGATTCCAAGTTATCTATAGGAAGTTGTTTTTGTTTACTGTCTCTCATATGTTTTGTTTTTCTTGCCGTCTTTCTTTGTTATATGATCATTGTTAGCTACTACATCTTATGCTGAGATTAAAAGTAATGTACACATCACCATCGCCTTGTTACATTATTCTGGTTATTTTCCTCTACTAATAAGGCAAGTCTTTTATATACTGTTTCATTGCTATCTAGTGTGTTTTTCTTTCCATTCAAAGAGCTTGTTTAAGTATTTCTTGTAGAGCAAGTAAGGCTCATGAAGATGAACTCTCCGTTTTGGTTTGTTTAGAAAGGACATTATCTCTTGGCAGCCAATATTTTTGCCTGATCTTGTTGTTGGTTGGCAGTCTCTTTGGTACTCTGGAGAAGTGTGTAGAATTCCACTCTCCTGACTTGCAAGGGTTTTGCTGAGAAATACACCTACTAGGTGACAGAGGTTCCTTTACCTGTGGCCAAATTGCTTTTCTCTTGCTACTTTCACAATTCCCTTTTTGCCCTAGACTTGTAACAGTTTGATGTGTAGTATTTCCATATGGTCTTCCAGGGGGTTGTAATTTAGCAGTTAGGATGCTGGCTCTCTTCCCAATTTCAGCTTCCTGCTAATGTGCACCCTGGGAGGCAACAGATGATGGTTGAAGTACTAAAGTCTCTGCCACTCATGTGGGAGACCTGAATTGAGTTCCAGGCTCTTGCCCAGCTGTTGTAGGCATTTGTGGAGTGAACCAATGAACGGAAAATCTCTCCTTGTCTGTCTCTTTGCCTTTCAATTAATAGATTTAAAAATATCTTTTGAAAAGTAATAATGGCGGAAAGAAACAGACAGTTAAATTTGCTAATATCAAAGGGGCTCCAGGGGATCTAGTGGTGGTTCCAGCTCTTGGTGAAAGATGGGTGGTGTTGGTACACAGAGGTATGCATTCTGGGCAACACCATTAACTGGAGTCAGAGTTAGTGAAGATTGCATAGTCCTCAATGGCTAAGGCTGTGGATGCCCGTGGCTGAGTCCAGAGCTGCTAGTGTCCTCAGCGGCTAGGGCTACCAGATTCTCCTGGCTCTTCTTCTTATCTGTGTAAGAAAGTCATGGCCAAGGTGATAGCTCCTAGCACTGGGCTGTGTTGGCCTGAGGTTGTGGTGAGGCATAGGAACTACTCCCTGTACTTTCTATGTCTCTGTCCTCAGTCCTGAGCTCCGTTGGGGAACTGCTGCTTCCCCATTGTGCTCTGAAGCTGTTGGCATCTGTGAGTCTTTGTTTAATCACTGTTTTTATGGTAACTGAGGGGTGGGATTATCCAATCTGCCTTATAAGTTGATGTCAATTCATCACTGGTTTTTTTTTCATATTTAAAAGTATTTTAGTTTGGTTTATGATATAGTTCCATAGGCTCTGGGGTTACCTATGGCCTTCCCCAAGGTACCCCCTCCCCATTGATTTCCCCTCTAGTTTTACAGTGGGTGTCCTTCATATTGCCATTGAAGTGTTTCCCAACAATGTAGGCTTTGGACAATGTCAGAGAGTCCATCATCTTACTGTTAGGATATTTTTAATTCTTTCATTGGAAGTCTGTCTTTGGTCTGTATGCATAGAGACATGCAGTACTTTGTCTCCATATCTGAACATATTAGTCCCCACTACACTGCCATTATATATCCCCTAAAATACAGAGCCAGTGAGCACAGTCCAAAAGAGGGTGAGAATAATAAGTTTTCATCAACATGAAGTTCGCTGTTTCATTTTTTAAGTGTTGATTTTGACCAAATAAAATTGATTCTCGCTATCACTAAGACACCAAACCCTACAAAGAAAAACAGATGGTAGGAAAAGGACTAGAGGGCCTATTTAGGCCTGGTTCACACCTAGGTGTTAACAGCCTTTGCGCCATGCTCTTAGAGTTGAGATCCCAGAGAGTTCTTCTGAACCATCTCCCTGGTATTTACCTGTGTATTTGGAAGAGTCAAAGAAAGAGAGAGAATCTTTCCTGTGTAAATTCACTCTCCAGATAGCTTCAACAGATGGAGCTGGGCCAGCCCAAAGCCAGTAGCCAGCAGATCCTCTGGATCTCCCACATGGGTGGCAAGAGCCCAAGCACTTTTTCAGGCATGTTAGCAGGAAGCTGGATTGGAAGTGGAGCAACTGGAACTTGAACTGGCACCCATGGCACTGCAGGTGATGGCTTAATGCAATCTTAAACTGGGAGCTTTATCTTTGAATGCAGATTCTTGTCTATTTGGAAAAGCCCTTGCAGTTGGTCTCAAGCAGGGCAGCAGAGCCTAGGTCACCCCTTATCTGGAGCCCTTGCCACCATCTCTCATAGAGTTTAGGTTTCCATTTCCCCCATGTGGTATTGTTTTGTTTGCTGTAATTGGGCTAATGGTTCAGGACCATCATTGTTGTGTTGCCAGTCCCTGAAGCATAGGGGTCATGTTCTTCACTCCTTTCCTCCAGGCAGCAAACCCCACGAGCTCTGCTCCCAACATGAATGATCTGGAGCCACTCCCCCGACCCATCCCCATGTCTGTCACTCAGGACGAGGTGACAGTGGCCCTGGCAGTTGCCACCTTTGATCACTTTTAAATGTCAGCTTCCCTTTCATGGCATTACATATTGCTTTCTTGATGATTCTTATCAATACCTAGTGGTAATTTGTCCATTGCTTTGCTCAGTTGTTGGCACCTGCCTTGGCTTACTGGGCTACAGGCGAGACCCACAGAAGGAGCCACACCATTCCTGTCCATCAGTGCTCCCTCCCTAGTACATAGAAGGTGTTCAGCAGTGGCGATTGAGGAATCCTCTTAGCTAGGCCTTACCATCTTTGTTTGTCAGGGTTAAGAAGGGAAAGAGATTCGTTCATAGCTGCAAGCCAGCAAGCAGTGACGCTGTGCCAGACCCCAGGTCTCCTAACCCCTAAGCCCAGTGCTCTTTTCTTCCCAACCAGATTTCTATTCTGCAATCCCACTAATGATAGGTTTGAGTTGAAAGCAGATGTTCTGGGAACTAGGAATCCTGAAGGTCAAGTTGCCACAAATGTAACTGTCTCTGTAATTTAAAGCAAATCAGGGACATCTATAGCTCAATTACTCCAGGTCTGCCACTCCCACCCCCGATAGATCTAGAGGGGTCACTACCCTGGACCCCTTCCTTGTGGGGGGCCACATTTGGCAGTGAAAGCTATCTCCAGCATGATTGTCTGGGAGGTTTCTGACCCTACCAGGTAGCAAATGGAACAAGAATAAGGCAGGGTCACCTGATGGAACCAAGCCCTGGAGGCATGAAGGGACAGCTGCACTGGGGGGAAGCAGGGCAAGCAGAGGGGGAGGATGGGAGGCAGTGGCCACAGGAGTCGGCATCTGGCCTATTCTTTCCTGGTGGGAGAGGCAGGGAGGTTCAGGCTAGAGCAGGGAACCTGGGGGATCTCCTGACTCAGGATCAGTCTCCAAAATAGTTCCCACACGGAACTGCACATTTCACTCTGACCTGTCAGTCACAGGTTTTCTGTTTGATCCAGAAAGAATTACATATCTACAGCATGTCAAAAGTAAGCTTCTGTGTTTCAAAAATTTATTTATTTATTTATTTATTTGAAAGGCAGATTTGCAGAGAGAGAAGGAGAGACAGAGAGCTTCCATACCACTGGCTCACTTCTGAGTTGGCCACAATGGCCAGGGTGGGGTCAGGCTGAAGCCAAGAGCTAAGAGCCTTTTCCTGGTGTCCCACGTGGGTGCAGGGGTCCTAGCACTTGGGCCAGCTTCTGTTTTCCCAGGTACATTAGCAGGGAGCTGGATTGAAAGTGGAAAAGTGGAATTGGAACTGGCACCCATATCAGATGGCAACATTGAGGCAGGGGGTTAACTGCTCATCATAGTATCAACCCCCAAATGAAACATTTATTTTTTTAAAGATTTATTTATTTTTATTGCAAAGTCAGATATACAGAAAGAACGAGAGACAGAGAGGAAGATCTTCCATCCGATGATTCACTCCCCAAGTGAGCTCAATGGCCAGTGCTGCATGGATCCAAAGCCAGGAGCCTGGAACCTCTTCCGGGTCTCCCACACGGGTGCAGGGTCCCAAGGCTTTGGGCCATCCTCGACCGCTTTCCAGGCCACAAGCAGGGAGCTGGAAGTGAAGCAGGGCTGCCTGAATTAGAACCGGCACCCATATGGGATCCCAGCAAATTCAAAGCAAGGACTTTAGCCACTAGGCCATAGCATTGGGCCCAAAACATTTTTTTTAATAATGAAAGAAGCTGATAAGTGGATGGGAATGAATTAGTGGAGGAAATAGGAGTAGAAAAGAGTGAAGAGTAAGAACACAGACCCCACAGCTCACACACCAGAGGATCCAAGAGACAGGGAACACCTGGTACTCAAAGAAGTCCATGTCTCCTGGGGCTGAAATCACAGAGGTGTGCCTGCTGCTTCAGCATGCCCAGTGGCCGTCGCTAGAGGGCGCTCTGGACAGCACGGGACACAGCCTGGCCAGTGCTGCTGCCGGAGGCTCAGGGGGGGCTACCTCCACAGTGTGAGCGCTGCTTGCCACTGAGTAGTCAGGAAAGTCAGCAGACCCAGAGCAAGCCCCTTTGGACATGGGTGCTTGGCAAGACAGGCTGTGGACAGATCATGCTAACACTCTGGGCTTCAGTTTCCTCATCCATTAAAGGAAGGTAATACCTTCTCATTCAGTGAATCGGTGTAAGGATTAGTCAGCTGTATGTGTGCCACTGTGTCATGGAGCTATGATTATTAAAACAGTGTGATATCGATTGGATCGGGGTAGATAACTAAATCGGTAGCACTAAATAAAATGACCCGTGCACATATGGAAATAAAGAGCATTAAAACGTGGGGCATCGTTTTTTAAACCAATGGAGTAAGCATAAATAATTCAGTAAATGGTATTGGAGCACTTGGCATGCATACAAAAGAAATAAATTCTGTGCCCAACCTCAGTGGTGAGCAGAGAAGTGAGATGATGTACTGTGAGGAACTGGCTTGCTTGGTGCGGAAATAGGCAGTGCTGGTTGGAATGGCAGTGGCCACTTACATCACTCTGTGGAGGAATATGGGTCACAGTGTCGAGCGAAATGGAAAGTGTGTGGGCCCAGTCACCCACAGCAGCCCCTCTGGGCAGCCACTGGAGATGCAGGGGTGGACACGATGTGACTGCGGGCAACTGAAATGCCCAGCAGGAAGAGAGTGGGTTCTTGGGCTAGCTTTGACTTACACGTGTCAACATCAGATCCCTACTGCGGAGCTGAACACGTCACATTCAACCATCAGGAAAAAGTAAACTAAGACAAGAGGAATGGTGCAGGCACTTGACAGATGTGGTCATAGAGAGTGAAACAACAATCAGAAAAGCAGGCAACTTGCTGGGTGGGAGAGGAGGGGAGTAGGACTGTGGCAGGTTGGAGAAGCTGGTCACACAGGACTGACCCAGAACAGCCTCGTGTTTGTAAAGAAGCTCTGTGCGGACTGCAGCTCTGCTCATGTACGCCCCGGACAACAGCAGGAGATGGCTCAAGCACATGGGTCTCTCCCCACACTGGGAGACCTGGGGTTGAGTTCACGGTTCCCGATTTCAGCCTGGACCAACCCTGGCAGTTTGGGGAGTGAGTCAAAGGATGAAAGATACCTCTCACCTCTTTCAACCTCCACTTAAAATGTATTTTTTTAAAAAAGATTTATGGCTCGGCACCATAGCCTAGCAACTAAAGTCCTCGCTTTGAAAGCACTGGGATCCCATATGGGCACCCCACTTCCCATCCAGCTCCCTGTCTGTGGCCCGGGAAAGCAATCGAGGACGGCCCAAAGCCTTGGGACCCTGCACCCTTGTGGGAGACCTAGAAGAGGCTCCAGGCTTTGGATTTACTCAGCTTTGCATCTCCTCATTGAGTTTTTTCCCTTTGTGGTAGCCAGGACTGGGGTAAGGAAAGGTTTCATGACACCCAAGTATGAAGAGTCGGATTGGATGGGAAAAGAAAAGGACAGCTCTGGAACTGGCAGCAGCCTGCTGGAGGAGGGGAGTCAGGAAAACCAACACTAATGGGCTGAGAAGGGCCCAGGGATGGGGGACTGGGGCTCCAAAGGGTAGCCCAGGGTGTGGGGACGCCAGGCATGATCAGGGGCTGCAGCCAGCCCAGGTCCTTCATGTCTCTTCCCTGTGATCTGACCTTTCAGCCTTACCAATGCCTGGAGGGTGGAGGCAGCCCAGCTTCTCTCAGTCTCCCCCACCCCCATCAACTTTTGCTTGCCGTTCATGGGGAGCAGACTCTAGGGAATGCACAGACGGGGAGAGGGAGGTTGGCCTTTGGGATCTTGGTTGCCCTGGTCCATTAGGCCCTCAGTGCCCCTCCTCCCAGAAGGCAGGGAGCCTCTGGTTGGCCCTCGTGGGCCCCTCCCTCCCCACGGCCTGTCTCTTCCCTCACAGGCTCTGACCTCGCCTCAGCCTTAACCTCCGAATCCCAGCTGAAGTGAAACTTCCCGAGACCTTGTTGATCCACACAGGGTCTCTTGACAAAGGGCATTCACTCCCTGGCTTAAGTGAGGGCTCTGATCCACCTGGGGGTGATGTCAGTGCAGGGGCCTGCACCCCCACCCTCTGTCCCCACTCTGGGGATATTCAGCTCAGCTGCCTGGGCCTCTGGGCAGGAGGGCAAGCCGTGGAGTTGTTTCCGGTTGTCGTAACTGCTGAGCAGGGACATTCTACTGGGTTTGGCTTCTGAACTCAATGCCCGAGGCTGGGGCAGGGGACCAGGGAGAGGATAAGAACCTGGGTGGGCCCCTGTGCAGGCCATCTGCATTCAGAACTACGGGCGGCGAGCCTGAGCCCACAGCAGCTTCCTAAATTGGGCTGGGGAAACACCTTGTAGGGTGACCTCCCCAAAGCCTTGGTCTTTTCTGCAAAAAGGAAATCCCAGAGTTAGTCACTGACTGGTTGCCTGGAAAGCAAGTTGAAACAGTTCAGGACTACTTTTAACTCCCAAGAAGGGCGTCCCTGCCTTCCTGTAATGAGTTTGGGGAGGGCAGGGGTAGCCAAACCACATCTCAGATTAATTAAGAGACCCCTATAAGCTCCTTTCCTACATTTCCAGAACTTTCTCTCCACCTGCTTCATTCTTCAGGTGGGAAGGGACAAAAGGCCCAGCCCACACTGTCCACCTGATTGTCAGCTGCCCATCTGAAACATTCCTGGCTTCCCCAGGTTAGCCTGTCTCCTATTCCTTCCTGCTTTAACAAAGGGAATTCAGCAGAAAGTGTGAGAAGAATGCACGTTCATTCACACTCATTCATTTATACACTTACATATGCATGACTGACTGGCAGCCACTGTGTCCCAGCCCTTTGCAGGGGACTAGGAATGTATCCCGGTGTGGGAATGAGTAAGATGCCGTCCCTACCCTCAGCAGAACTTAGAATCCTCTCGGAGGACGGAGGGAGGTGACCAAACAGAGGTGGGGCTTAGAGTGGTGTTGGCTCAGGTGAAACAGGTGGGGGGCAACAATTCCATTGAGGGCAGGAGAGAGGAGAGAAAGATGCAAGTAACACATTTAGGGCAAAATCACAGATACTGTGTATTCTAAGACTTGCACAGCAGTGCATCTGGCAAGGTTGATTCAATCAGATCACACAGCCTAGGGCTGGACCGATTACCTTTTTTATTTATTTTTTTAATGATGCTTACATAGTTGATCGGGATGGGAGAGTTCTAGAATTAGGGAAAAGTGGGTGTGATCATTGTTTCCAAGTTTTCCATTTCTTTTTCCTGTATCTGGTGGAGGGGAAGGGAGAGACCAGGGGAGAAGTCACACCCAGCTTCCCACCTGACCCTCCGCTGGGGATGTGGAACAGCCACCCCAAATTGATCTGGGTCCTAACGTGGTGAACGCTGTCATCATTGGGCTGGGGTAGATGTCCAATTTGTTCTGTTCTCCTTCCTCTGCTGTCGTAACAGAGATCTTATGCAGGCCCCATGGGCTACAATAAACTCTGTATGAATCTGAGCCAGGCAATCTTTATCTAAAATGTGAATTAGAAGAAGGCACACAAAAAGATTTTTCCATCCACTACGTCAGTCCCCAAATGGCTGCAACACCTAGGACTGGGTCAGGCCAGATCCAAGGGCCTAGAACTCCATCTGGGTCTCCCATGTGGATGGCAGAAGCCCAAGCGGTTGTGCCATCTTTTCCCAGGCACATTAGCAGCCTTGGTGGTAGAGGTGTGGTATTGTGTGTTTGTGTGGGGTTGGGAGGAGGGGGAGGAGAGGGGTAGTGGTTCAGCACACAGGATAAATCTTCTAACAAAAAGTCCCTGCAGGGCCCAGCAGTGTGGCCTAGCAGCTAAAGTCCTTGTCTTGATTGTGCCGGAGTCCCATATGGATGCCGGTTCTAATCCCGGCAGCTCCACTTCCCATCCTGCTTCTTGCTTGTGGCCTGGGAAAGCAGTCGAGGACGGCCCAAAGCTTTGGGACCCTGCACCTGCGTGGGAGACCTGGAGGAAGTTCCTAGCTCCTGGCTCCGGATCAGCACAACACCGGCCATTGAGCTCACTTGTGGAGTGAATCATCGGATGGAAGATCTTTCTCTCTGTCTCTCCTCCTCTCTGTACATCTGACTTTGTAAAAAAAAAAAAAAATCTTAAAAAAAAATAAGTCCCTGTGGAGGGAGGTTCAGAAGCAGTATGGTGTTGAGAATTGTGGTTCTTGGCTGTATTTTAATCCTGGTCGCTGTCTGATTGCTTCCTGTCCCCATCTGATTTCTTTTTTCTTTCTTTCTTTTTTAATGATCTCATAGGCCTCAGTTGTCTGCCTGGCTGGAGTTCAGGGTTAGATGGCCCGTGTAGGGTGTTAAGCACATTTTAGGGAGCCCTGCCCAGGTGCTGATGTTCTCTGCTGACTCTGAACAGATCAGTCTTCCTCCTTGGAAAACCTCATAGACAATCCAATACCTGCCATACCAATATCACGCCCACGGATGCAGGATGCCTGCAGAAGAGGCTGGCTGGGGAAGTGGGTTGAAGGAGAATGGGGAAAGAGGACCAGTCCCGTTTGCAGAGTGAGCACACAGTGAGGCTGTTCTGAGCTGGGGTGCCCCTGCCTGGGTCTGGCTGCATATCTCACAGCTCCAGTCGAAGTCAGCCTGAAGTCAGCCTGAAGTCAGCCTTCCTTCCTGCAGCTGCTGGACTGCCGCAGCCTGCTCATCCAGAGCCTTCCTGAGGGAAGCAGAAGCAGGTCAGGGCGCTAGTTCATCCTGACAGTATTCTGCCACCTGGCACTGGGGCACCAGGCAGGAAAGGAATGCATCTCACTGTGGTCACAAGCCCCTCCTTGCCTTCTCAGAAGCCAGTGGCATCACCCCCAATCAGTCATTCTCAGAGAGTGCTGACTGTTTGCCGCTTGCTTCCGTCAGAACTGAAAACTTAGCCAGGAGCAGCGGGTCCCTGAGAAGTAGGCAGGGGTAAAGTGTGGTGTGTGGGTGTGTGTATGTGTGTGTGGGTGTGTGTGTGTGTGTGTGTGTGCTGCACCCAGCTCCCCAGCCTCCAGACACCCTGTAACCCTGTCCTCATGTGCTCCCTTTTCTACCTGCTGCTCTCACTAGCTCTCTGAGCCAGGAATGGTGAGCTGTGAGTCAGGCACAGCTAAGTGTGCTGGTGCTGGAGTGGCCTCATACAAGGAGTTTGTCTCCTGTTCTCCGTCCTTGTTTGGCTGGTGTCAGATTCCAAACAGGACTCCCTCAAGTTAGGAGCAGGTATGGACAAGGCAGCCGAGGTGGTCAAGAGCCCTGCTGGTGTGATGGGTGGGTGTCTGCTCATGCTGGGAGGTAGACAGTCAACTAGAAGGTGTGACAGGCCTATCCCTTTTTTAGTGGTTCTCAAGGGTGCAGACAGGATAGGACATATGGTTTGTTGGGTGTCTGTTCCCTACCAGACATTGCTTCAGGCACTGTTTTATATCCCAAATGCAGGGAAGACAAAGTTGAAGCTCAAAAAGCTGGAAGGTTTGACCAGAAGCAGCACATTGGCATGGGCAGAGCCAGGGCAGGCAGCACGGGCTCCTGTCCCTGCTCAGGGTTGGGCTGCTGGAGAAAGCAAATGTGTGCCCTCTTCATTTTTATAAGTCAAAGGATGGTTTTATTAGTGGACACATTTGTTTTCTTCACAGGCAAAAACAACAATTTCAAATGACAACATATTGAGGACTTGTTTATACATTATAAAATTAATAAACTTTGAACATGTTATCAATTACATTTAACCAGTGTTAGTAAACTAACTGGTTTGCCCAAATTTGCAAGTATTTCAGATTCTTTTTGGACATAAAATTTATTTAAAAAGGTTATTGTAACCAAGACGCATCTGTTCTTTTTAAAAATTGTTTTTATTTTTTTCCATGACACAGTTTTGTGAATATAGGGGTTTCCCCCTTTCCCTCTTCTTTCTCCCTTCCCATTTTCTCCTCCCACCATTTCCCCATATTATTACACTAGTATAGTTAACATTCTGCTATTTAAGTACATAATGAAGTTATAGGTATAGACAAAAATAGAAATCGAGGATCATATTGGCAAGGTATAGGTCACTGTTTTGCTGGGAGTCTTCCTTTTATTTTGGAGTAGAAATGCTGACTATGAAGTATCTTCACCAGGAGGGCTGTTGAGCCAGGCTGAAAGGCAAGGCCCTAGTTCAGGCCCTCCTCTTCCTCCTCTTGCCTGGATTTGAAACAGAGGACAAACAGGCTCTCTTCCAGGGCACGGAATCTCGTCTTGATCATGGGTATCTTGTGGCCAGTTCCCACCAGGGCCGTAGGGGCAAATCTGTGTCCTCCACCACACTAGACCGGACCCTCCTGTTGGCCCCGATGTGTAGTGTCCCTCCATATCCTCCTATTGTGCCCTTTTAATTACTTCCTGCCACTGCCCAACTTGAGAGATTCTGTTAGGTGCAGAGTACTGTGGAGTTGGGGGTCAGAGATGCCAGAGCTTGCTCTCCTTGCAGTGGGGTTTCTAAAAAGTAGCAAAGTGGGGCCTACAACCCGGATCTCCCAATTCCTATTCAGAGCCCCTCCCACAACTCAGGTGAGCAAGGCTCCTCAAGAGAGGTGATGCTCACAGCCATTTCTCAAAGGCTGACCCTAGCCCATCAGGGTTGGCACACCCACTGCTGCTGTCAGTCATGATGTCATTGATTTCCTTCAAATACTGCACCTACTGAGAGCCTTCTAACCACTTGTCTCAGGTGTGCAGGTGCCTGATCCAGAAACATTTTCTTAGCGACAATGCTCTCAAGTGTGCACAAGATAAGAGAGCTCACTGCACACTCCCAGACACCATGACAGAGAGGAGAGGGAAGCGATAACTCATACTCATGTGCACCCTGCTCTGTCTGCTGCTGCAACAAACCAGGCAGACGGGCCACAGTGACGCCCACCATTGACATTTGAGACTTCCAAAGCAAATGCAGCGAAGGAGGCCACATGCTGCGTGTCTAAATATTTGAAGTTATAAATCAGGATGATAAACTGCAAAGGCAGGTCTGTGCTTTCCTCTAGCCTTGACGAACAGACCTTTATAACAAATTCAAGAGCCAGGCTCTGGCTCACATCACTGGAGTCCCAGAGCATGGAGGGGGCAGGCAGAGTAAGGCTCCAGCTCACACCTGTGGTCTCTTTCTTCACCTCCTGGGGGCTTGTACTTGAGTGTGGGAACACCCCCAACCTGACAGTCCAGCCTCCATCCAGAGCCCACAGATCAAGGCAGAGGCTGTCCAGGCCCAAATGTAAAATCCTTGGGTTTTAGCACAGAGCAGCAGCAGGGTGTGGACTTATAGTGAACCTGTCTCCTGGAGACAGCCCAGAGCAGATCCGTACACAGGGCAAGGTTCTCTTGCCTGTGAATTATTTGCATTTTATTGATGATATAATAAAGATCAGAAAATTTCAGTGCTTGCTCACAGGCATATACTAATCACAGGAAGAGGAAGTATTCTAGTGCTTGCTGTCCTCATCTTCAACATCTGGAACTTTGCTTCTAGCCACCCATGCAGGGGCTTCCGAGCCTCATCTCATCAGGCACTTGGCTTCTCTAAGATGTGGAGTGTTAACAAGCTCTTTTCCTAATTATGTCACCCCTCCTGCCCTCTGCTGTTGACCTCAGCCAGCCAGCTGCCCCCTGCCTCACAGATAGGACATACACACACACACACACACACACACACACACACACACACACACACACACACACACACACACACACACACACACACTCCCCCTGCTGCCTTTTCTAGCAGAGAGCCACCCCTCCTGGGCTCAGATGGCAATGGTCACCTCCCCAGTTGTAGAATTAAGGGATCCTGGTGCATGAAAACTGCTTCTTACTCATCTTCCTACAGCTAAACTGTGTGTGCCATGCCTAGCACCGGGTGGCACAGAGTCCCCTGCTCTGAGAGTCGACCCCAGCACCCTTCCACAGTTGAACTCATACCTGTAAGACATAGGGGCAGGAAGAGTCCTTTGCTGTTAAGCAGGCATGGTGACTCCCTGTTTGTTTCAGAACAGCACCCCTGTATCTCCTCTGTCCTCCAGCCATTCCACACAGGACACACACTCCCTCTGAAGTTTGGAACACAGTATACTGAGCCATTTCCTCTAGTCAGTGGAACAACCCACATTGCGTCTTAGGAGATCATCCTGTCTACCATCACACAGTGACCTAAGGGATGGGTGCTGGGGCAGCTGATGTGTGCAAATGTCAGTGGTTTACTGCTTTATGATTTGCACACACAGCTGTCCCTGCTCATAAACCCCCATATGGAGCGAACCAACCCAGAGCCAGAAAGGGCTGGGTGGAGAGAGGGGTGTGCAAGAGGCCAGCTGATGGCTGCCCAGCCTGAGAGGGAAAGAGGTGCTCCTTGCAGCTATGCCAGTGTGAGTCTAGGGACAGGGGATGTCTAGCCACACAGTCAGTGGGGGTCTCCATGGACCCTGGAACTGAATCCCAGGCACCTGATCCTACAAAACACGGACCTCCTAGTCACCCCAAACCACAGCAGGGCCACCTCAATGACCGCTTGGTATTTGATCATCAGATGCCATGGCAGAGTGAGTGCTGCTGGCTGCCCCCTGCCCTGCCCCTTGGGCTTCCCGGCTTCCAGCCCATCTGGGAGGAGCCCTTCATGGTGCTTCTGCCAGTATCTGCACTGTAACCAGTGAGATGACAGATGAGAGGAGTTGGCAGAGGTGAATTTCTGATGCAGCCAAACTCCCTAAATGCCCTAAACTCACCCTGGGGGCCTCACCGCTGCCAGCGGGATGGCGGAATGCAGCAACAAACAATTCTCCTAGGTTTTTTGCTTTCCATCTATAAATACATAGTTCAAAACTTTCTGTATTGATTTTCATTTTACCTGAAAGACAGACACAGAAACACTCACAGATGGAGAGAGATCTTCTCTCCACCAGTTGACAAATGTGAGCAACAGTCAGGGCAGGGCCTGGCAGAAGCAAGGAACCAGGCTCCCCATCTGGGTTTCCCATTGGTTTGGCAGGGACACATGTCCTTCAGCCATCACCTGCTGCTGCCCTGGGTCGGCATTACCAGGAAGCTGGGTGCCTGGGGATTGGAGCAGCCAGGACTCAAAGTGGACACTCTGAGATGGGATGCAGGTATCCAAAGCAGGGGCCCACAGTGTTATGCCAAAGACCTGGTCTCTTCCATGAATGTTCATTTCCCTAAAGCACAGACAATCGTGGCACCTTCTCTGCTCAGCTTCCTCCTGTGACTCTCCCAGCCGTTTGAAGTGAAATTCACGAGTCCTTACCACAGTGTTCAAAATGTCCAAGTGACTCTTGCCTGCCTGCCTGCCTTCTTTCTAATTGCTCCTTTCCAATTCAGTGTTCTCGTTGCCCTCTTAGAGAAACAACTGTTTATTTGGAAGGCAGCGGGAGAAATAGTCTGCCCACTGGTTCATTCTCCTAAATGTCTTTAACAGCCAGGGCCCTGGAACCCCGTCCTGATCTCCCACATAGGTGGCAAGAAGCCAATTCCTTGAGCCTTTGCCTGCCACTTACCCAGGGGCTATGTATTTGCAGGAAACTGGAATCAGAAGCAAACATGGGACTGAAACCCAGGCACTCCATTATGAGCGGTGAGTATCCTAAGTGGTGTGTTAGGCATCGCACCAGACACCTGTTGCGGAGGTTATTTTCCGACCCCTCTAGTTCACAGGGCTTCTGTGGGCTCCCCAGAAGAAGCTGCAGAGGAGGCACACCAAAGTGGCCCTTCCTCCCCGGGGCTCCCGATCCTCTCACCCATGACAGGGCTGTGGCACAGCTTCAGCATACCTCAGACAGAAGGGTGTCCCACACGTAACTGGAGACAGCAGTTCCAGCTACTCCACTTCTGATCCAGCTCTCTACCAATGTGCTTGGGAAGGCAGTAGAAGATGGCCCAAGTCCTTGGATCCCTGCACTCAAGTTGAAGATGCAGACCGGATTTGAGGTTTCTGACTTTGGTCTGACCCAGCCCTGAATGTTGCAGGCATTTGGGGACCCAGCCCTGAATGTTGCAGGCATTTGGGGAGCGAGCCAGCAGATGGAAGTGTGCTCTCACTCGCTCTCCTTAAAGTAACTAAGTAACTCAATAACTAAATAAATGCCTTAAAAAATAAACTCTATTATCCTGCCACCACAATCACAGCAAATATTTTCACACTTCCTTCCCATCTTGAATCTACCTGTACATACCATAGATATTTGAATGAAAGGTTTCATTACGTATACAGGATTTGGTACCCATCTTATTTACTTAGCACTAAATCATTAGTATTTTCTATTATCATCAAACTTTTTTTGGAAAGATTTATTTATTTTTATTGCAAAGTCAGACATATTCAGAGAGGAGGAGAGACAGACAGAAAAATAGCTGCTGTCCGATGATTCACTCCCCAAGTGGACACAACAGCTGGTGCTGCGCCGATCCGAAGTTAAGAGCCCAGATCCTCTTCTGGGTCTCCCATGTGGGTGCAGGGTCCCAAGGCTTTGGGCCGTCCTCGACTGCTTTCCCAGGCTACAAGCAGGGAGCTGGAAGGGAAGTGGGGCTGCTGGGATCCCGGCGCATTCAAGGTGAGGACTTTAGCTGCTAGGCCATGGCACCGGGCCCTATCATCAAACTTTTTTAAAAATGTGCACACATACCATTTTATAGCTCCTGTACTTAACTGCTTCATGACTTGACGTTAGAGCTGGGCTGTTCCACCAGAGGCTTTTGTCTTTCCTTTTCCTCTTCCCTCTCGGCCCCTGTCTTCCTTGTCCCCATCCCTGATGGCACACAGGCACATGCCAGTGAACACACTGCCCTCTCCATTTGAGACGCACAGCGGCTTTCACATGCTGTGGTCTGAGCGTCCCCTACAAAATCCATGTCTTGGAACCTCCATCTCCAATGTGACAGTGTGGAAAAGTGGTACCTTTAGCGGTAACTAAGGAAAGTTCTGGCCTCATGAGTGAGTTACTGCCATCATATCAGAAGTGGGCTAGTTATTGGAGGAGTGGGTTCTTGATTCAGATATGGGTAGAGCTCCCTTCTGCACACGCGCACATGCACTCACAGTCTCCTGCCTTCTGCCATGGCACAATGCAGTTCGGAAGCCTGCACCAAATGCAAGCTCCTGCACCTGGGATTTCCCAGCCTCCAGAATGTAAATCTCTATTCTTTCACAACAACCCAGCCTCAGGTGCTGTGTTCAGGAGCACAGAGTGGACTAAGCTACCCCATCTGAAAGCATCTGCACTTTCAGAAACGAAGCAGTAAAATAGGGGAGGAGGTGCAATGTTTGCACCTGGGACTGGACAGCTCCACTGGAAGGCCAGGTATGGGGCCAGGAACACTGCTGTGAACAGTGGAGCTGAGCCCCACATTCTGCGTCAGGGGCTGTGATCAGGACAGCCGCATTCAGGGTCTGCGGTGGACCCCAGGCTGGTTCAAACTTCCTGCTCACAGCACATGCTTCCTGCCCCTCCCAAAGTCAATCCCTTGAGAGAAAGACAGCCATCCAGTGGCCCCTCAAAGCCAAACAGACCTGCAGCTGACCCTTAGGGAGGAGGCTGGATTGTGGTCATCTGAGAACTTTGAGGGGTTTTCAGCAGGGAGAAGCCAGGAAGGGAGTTCCATGTTGCAGGCTCTGCGTTGAGTATGGAGGGAATGGTTGGCTGGGAGGGCATGGAGAGTGGGTATAAGCTGGCAGTTCCAGGAGTGGTGGTGATGGAGAGCTGGTGCTGGCTGGGGCTGGGGAGAAGTGGAAAGGATTAGAGCTGTGTTTTAGAGCTAGGGTCACAGAGGTCTGGGCCTATGCTGGGACTCTCCGAAAGCCTGCTGTTAACATGCACCTGCTAGCTTAGAATGATTAACCTGTGCTCACCAACAGGTTGCTGCACTGCTGGGAGTCTCCTTACAGAGTCCTCCTTAGGTGGGGGGTGGGGTGGGAAGAGAAGGAAGTAGGACATCCCCGCTTGCAGTACTAGAAGCAAGGTCATCCTGGACCTTCTACCCCCCACTCAGGGAACGTGCTTGCCCTGGGAGATAGAGGTCCGGCCTGCTTCCCATGTGGCTTTCCACATAGAGCCCTTCCGCTCAGGAGGTGGGGAAGTGCCTGTGTAAACTGGAGCACCCTGACTGTGTACTGTGTTTTCGAATGCAGCCAGGGTCTTCAAAGGCGCCTGTAGCAGGAGCGGGGCGATGCACGGTGAAACACGAGGCTACCCAAGACAATCCCCAGGCTCTGCGCCTTATTTCAACTTAGCCCATCTGGGCCTTTGTGAGCCTATGAGGGTGCCAGCCATCGGGACCCTCAGGCAAGGTCACTACCAAGCCAGCCTGGGTGGGTTGAGGACTGGGATCCAGGCATGGCGTTCCTGGCCCCTCCACACAAACTGCTGACAGCGGCAAAGCCACACTGCCAGGCTTGCGGGAAAACTTGCCTGGGTCTCCGGTTTAATGAGAAAAATGAATGTTTGGGTTTGGTTTCATCTGGGATTTGGCGGATGCGTGCGATTCGCCTCCCACCACGAGGACCTGGAAGGGTGGGTTGCTTGGCGACCCCAACCCCCGGCAGTGGCAGTGGCAGTGGCATAGGCAAACTCGGGGGGCTTTAGGACCCGGCGCCGCGCGCTCGGACCCCGGGCAGCTGTCCCGGGAGAGGCCCGAGCGGGCTGGGGCTTGAATGAGAAGCCGGGACTCGCTGCTGCGGAAAGGCTGGCGGTGGAATAGCTCTGCCGTCGCCAGGCAACCGTCCTGACGCAACCTGGGAAAAAAAAAAAAGTCCCTTAGCAAAAGAACAGTGCGGAGAATTCCGAGGCACACGGAGCTGGTCAGCGGCGGGGGACCTCGGCGGTGACACCTCTGCGCGTCCAGGAGGTGGGTGCACGCCAGGCGGCTGAGGGGCTGGGACGACGTGGTCTGGCCAGGTTCCCAGGGCGCAGGCGGTGGCGGGAGCAGCAGCCTGATGCCCGGGTAGACGCGCGCCCTGAAGGAGATTCTGCATGGCCGCTCCTGGGGGCTCAGTGCCCCCTCCCCAGGCAGTGGGTAGCTACTGCTGGAATCCATCTTCCCTGTGTTCGCTGGCCCCTGCTAGGGTCAGAATTCTACATGGAGATTGGGATGTGGGGGGTACTGCCATGTGAGAGGGAGGAAAGACCCCACTTAGAGTCCCTCAAAATGTCCCAGATCAGGATGGGGGTGGGGGACAGCCCATACTGGTTGCCCTGCCTGCCTCATGTGCCTTAAAATGGACATTTCTACCTTCCAAGGAGGCTCTCGCTAAACTCAGGAGAAGTGACTAGGAGCATTTGACCCAAGGGTGGAACCAGGGTGACCTGTGGAAGCAGGACCTGCATAGCTGAAGGAGGGCTCTCCGGGAGTGAGCAGATCAGTCATGAAGCTGGGACAGCCCCACACTCCCTGAACCAGGACAGAGGACCCCTAGGTGGCATTTGCTGGGAGGAGACAGGGATGGGTGTGGGGGAAGCCCTGCAGCAGCATCTGATTCCTCATGGTGTGGGGAGGCAGCCACTGTGGGACACCCTTCTTGGAAGACCTGCGCAGTGGGGGATAGGTGGGTGGGTGGGCTCTAGTACAGCACCCACACCAACCGCAGGTTCTCCCGCAGCAAGTTTCTCCCGAGTCCGTGCTGGAGAGCCCCAGGGGGTGAGGCCATGTCCAGTGAGTCCAAGGGAGAAGAGGTTCCCAAGTGGCTTCCCTTGGATGCCACCTCAGCAGATCCAGGAGGGAGAGGGGAGTGTGTTGGCCACGTCCGAGTAGAATGGAGGTAGCTGTGGTGCCAGTGGTCCGACAACCGTGTCGTGGGCCAGGGGTTTCTGCCAGTGTGTTTGGGAGTGGTTGGGGAGGGAGGGGGGGCTTGGCAGAGTGGCACCAGCCAGCCTTAAAGTGGATGCAGATGACAGCTCCTGTGTCCCCATTGTGCCCTGCTGGGAGCTTTGGCATCCATGAAGCACTTGATCTGTACCACCACCATGTGAGGGGAAAATTACTCAGTAACTTTGGTGGTGTTTACATGGAGGTTCCATCTCAGGGGCTCAACTCCAGGAGCTGGGGAGGGAAGCTTCTTTGGGGAAAACCAAGGGGCATGAGGCCTGGGGAAGGAGAAGAAACCAGGGGCTAATGAGGGCAGGAATGCCAATTCTCATGCCAGGAGCCTGAGCAGCTTGCCTGTTGGGCCTGACCAAGCTCACGCTTTCTTTTCTGGAAGCAGAGAGGCAGAACACACCTGCTTCTTCCCTTCTTAGACCCGGAGACCTCCGCCTCCATGTGTGCTTGTTCCTGGGCCTCCCAGTGACCTGCGTGGTTTTCCCTAAATTATCCAAGCCTTCTCCCACAGCTCCCAGCTTGGCCTCCCTTCAGGAGGGAGCTGAAGTGCATTAAGGCAGTGAATGCCTGTTGGCTGTGTGAGATCCACGGCACCCCAGGCCAGTGGGCAAGAAACTACTTGTTAGGCTCTGCACACACTCTGCTGGCTGTGTCTCAAGGTAAAACTGGCTGGTTGGAAAATTGCCTTGGTCCACCAGGAGTGTCTGGAATTCCCAGAGCCCTCTGGGAGCTGAGCAATCTCCCCACCCCCTGCTCAGCCCCCAAGTCTCCACAATGGCTCAGTGGGTGGTTGAGTTGCTTATACAGGTATAAGATCAATGACAATGTGAACTGTTGGCTGTCTGGTTTATAGCCCGGTTTCAGACAGTCCTCACCCACCACCATTTGGAAATTCCTTGGGGTTTTCCATATACACTGGGTCTTAATATGCCAAGGCACCCTGGGATTTGGATTGGGGTGAGGAGAAAGGGGACAAGACTCCTTTGGAAGCAGGGGGTGTAACAGAGGTGAGGAAGGGCCTAAATAGAGGGCAGGGGGCACATATGGGTGGGCTGGTGTGGGGAGGTGACAGGTGAGCCTTGTTCATCTGGCAGGTACCTGTCAGTTCAGAGCTTCTCCAGAGTTGACTCAAGTTAGCAGAATGAGCTTGCGCAGTTGCAGGTCCCAGATTCTCCCTGGCTAGAGCAGTGGCCCTGACCGTGAAAACCCACTTCCTTCCTCAACAGACCCCTCACGGCACCTCTTCTCCCCTCCGCACTTCTAGCAGAAATGTGAGTTCCTACATCCCCAGTCCCATCCCTGTCCCTCCTGAGCACTGCCTGACCACCACCCCACCCAACTCTAGCAACAAAGCTCTTCTGTCTGTGCTCCTCAACAGCAAGGAACACGCTGCGTCATAGCCCCGGTGCCTCTGGGCAGCAGGGGTGCCCTCTTCTCACTGGGGGTGCTGTGCACATCCCCTGGCATGCAGTAGCTGCCCTCCAGTGGGTCATCTCTCCTGGGGGAGAGGTAGCCTTGTCTTGTGCCATTCAGTGGAGCTTCCTTCCTTGCAGTGTTTACAGGGACCTGGGAGGAAATAAAGATTTGGCTTCTCTTCCTGTAGGTGTAAATTAATTCCTTCTTTTCTCCTTCTCTCTCTCTCTCTCTCTCTCTCTCTCTCTCTCTCTCTCTCTCTTTAATTTAGTTACTGTTTTGAAAGGCAGAGAAAGGGAGAGAGAAGCCAGGCCTGGGCCAAGTTGAAGCCAGGAGTTTCTTCCAGGTCTTATCAGGGGTGTAGGGGCCCAAGCACTTGGGCTGTCTTTTGTTGCTTTTACGGGCCATTAACAAGGAGCTGTGGTTCCCATTTCTTCAGGATGGTTGCTGCGATGTGGCCAGGGATTCCTTTCAGGGGTGCCCAAGTGTGGGATCCGGCAACTCTCCTTCACAGGCTTGTCCCCTGGGACCTAGAAGAGTGGGCCAGGTCAGAGTCTGTTGGCCATGTAGAAGGGCAGGCTTGGAATGAGCCAGGCAGTGGCCTCTGTGGTGTGGCCACAGTGTGCCAGGGCATCTTAAAAGTTGGACAGCACTTCCTCATTCCAGGAAATCAGTTGAGCCTGTGTGTGCGTGTAAGCTTGGAGTAGGGACAGCAGCAGGCGGGGAGACCCTCGGGGTGATGAGCTCCCAGCATACTCGCGGATGAGGGTCCCTGGTAGGTTGTCATTTAGGGACCTGACCCCCCACTGTCAATCATGAAGTCAAGGGTGACACTGCCTATTCAGTGCTGTGAGCATTTGCACCTGCTGTGCCCTGGGGCCACCGTGCTAGATGGGAACTGACCTAAGCCCATTGGGTCAGACAGGCATAGCTATCAGGTTTAAGTGCATTGTATTGTTTGACGACCATCACTCAAAACCTGGGAGAAAGGGAAGGTAAGCCTCAGATCAGATTCTGGCATTTTTGAACACATATTTGTAAGCAGGTCTAGCCCAGGTCAGAGAGCTTGTCCCGTGGCAGTCTGGCTCTCTGGCTGCCCTGACACATCTCCCTAAGAGAACTCACTGGGTTCTTCTACCTGCTCTTTCCAGAGTAGAGCATCTCAAAATCCATTTTAACAGTGTACATAGCTTGAATACCTTTGCCTTCACCAAATGAGAATGCACTTCTAGCATTGTTGGTGCTAATTACTAAATGCCTGTTGCTGACTCCAGATGGAAAAACTGAGTGTGCCTGGGGGGACTGAGTATTGAGGAGGAGGAGAACAAGGGTGTCTGAATTTGAATGCACTGGGATTGAATGTGTCTTGGTTGCCACCAGCTTCATGAAAACACAAAGAACACTTTCCTGTTCCTGAAGGATTTTAGAATCAAGGACAGTCACCCAGCCAAGTCCGCTTCAGAGCAGGGCCCTGTTTTCAAGGAGCGTGGAGCCCAGTCTGGGCTGCTGAGGTGCAAGGGCAGTTAGTGCTGCCCAGGTTACAGAGCTGACAGTCAAGGATGTCCTGTATGCATGGCTTGGAGTACAGAGATGCTTCAGAATCATTCCCCATTGCTTCCCAAGGAGAAGGGCTGGCTGTGCAGTCACAGGCAGGGGGTCACAGCCATAGAGGAAGTGAAGCTAATAGTTCCTATACACTTTGCCTTATTCAAACTTTCCAAAGCTGTGAGGTCATTTGCACTATGATCCCACTGTATTTTTGTGGAACCTGGGGCCCAGCAAGGGGATAAGTGACCAAGGCCACAGAACCAGATGTGTATGGGGAGGGAGGGGTTTTCCAACACCCAGCTCTCTCTTTCTCCCTCCCTCAATGGAGTATGAATGCATAAGGAAGGGAGCAGGGGCTCAATCCCACTTTATGTCCAGCTCCAGCCCAACCTCCCCTCCAAGCCCCATTGTGGGCCCAGTGCAGCCTCCTGCTGAGGCTGGACTACAACCCTGTAACACCCCTGGGACCAGCCCTGCTGGCCCCCAGGAGGGATTTTCTAATGACCCTACAGCCCCTAAGAGGCAGCCCTTCCAACCAAATGTGGGGTGACTTTGAGCCTCTTGGGAAGTCCTTGCGATACCACTGTAAAACCTCGCAAAAACTCTGGCAGGGAAAATGCAATGGCAGGCCAAGTGCCCAGGTGAGCTGTAGTTCATTGACTCTGCTTATGTAAAGTTGCCATCCCTATCCTGTCCTAAATCTGCTTCCTCTAGGAGCTGAGATGAAGGTAAGGCTGGCAGAGTATAGGTGTCCTGGTGCCCTTAGCCATGAAATGAGACCTGAAATGCACCCCTTCCTGCTGATGGAGCCAGGACCCTCACCCACCCAGGCAGTGATCCCCTTTCCTCTTTGCCTAGTGGCATCTGCTGTCTGGGCCCTTGTTCCTGCTGCTGCTATGGCCTTTAGCCAGAAGAGTCCAGCAGTTATGATCACGTGCAGTGGTTAGCTGTAGTGATTGATGGCAATCTGCCTTAGCACCCTCCTGGGCAGCAGGGCTTTGTCCAACACATTTCCCATGGCCGGTTCCCAGCCCAGCCCTGTCAATGGCAATTCAGAACAGCCCTCGGAGGAGTGTGACAGTGGCACAGGGTATCCTAGCAGTCCCTGTGCCCCTGCACTGGCCCCTAATTCCATCAGCTCTCCTTTCAGGGGAGCCGTAAAGTAGGTCTATGGCTCCCCAGAGTCAGAGCCTGTCAGCACCAACAGGGAAGCACAACTTTGTCTTGTGTTTTCTCAGCGATTTCCTTTCATCAGGCATGGTGAAAGGAAAGGTTTCTGTACCCAGCCCACCCATTCACTCACTCACTAACTCTCTAGGAGTCTGCAGTCGGGGCCCATCAGTTGTTCAACATGGACTTTGCATTTTTGAACTGGCAAAGATCTGATCCTTCTCTCATGATATCCTAGAGAGCAGAAGGATTCTCTCTTCCACTTTCTAGATGACAAAGTAAGGCCAAAGTTGGAGAGAAGGCTCAAGTTAGAAGGCCTACACAGCCTAATGCCCAGCACCAGGTGACACTGACAGATTCTGTGACTTCTGGTTTGCAGGGTTTCTGTGACATGACTCTGGGAAAGGCCTCTTCACCCAGGCCACGGTGGGGGTGAGGAGGGCGGAAGTAGGCATTGTGACACTCCAGCCGCATACCTACCCACAGAGCAGCAGAAGCTCTCAGAGTAGAAGTTGGTTGCCACGGTCCCTCAGGGTGGGACAGGACCTGCGGACTGACTCCCAGGCCATGAGATTCTTTTTTCTCACCCTGGGCTGAACGGGTTCAAGTCAGTTCTCATTCCTGTCTCCCAGCAGCAGTCCTTCGACCTCACTAACAGGCACCCTGAGGTGCTGCCCAAGCAGGAAAGTGACAAATAAACAAGGCACCCCATTGTGGCTCCTTGGCCTTCCCCAGGGTTCTGTATTGGGTCCTACCCCAACTACCTAGGATCTGAGTCCACTCTCTGTGGGGTCTAGATACCCAGGCTGGCCCCAGGAGCCAGAATCACACTGGATAAGTGAATTAGGAGTCCAGAGTCCCATGGTGTGTGCAGGGTGTCGTGGCATAAGTTTGCCTGGGCTGGATTTCCTAGCCGTGAGTGAGGTCTTGCCTGTGGGTGATGGCTCCATTCTGGGAAGCAGACCCTTGCTCTTGCATGTGGCAGGCACCTGCGTCCTAGGTGTTTGCAGCTCTTCCTCCTCAGAAGCAAGACACCACTGTGAGAATATTGAAATTTTACTTGCCCCTGGGGTGTCTCAGAATGTGGATTGTTAAAACATGGAAATAATAAAAAGACACATGTTCCTGTTACATTTTTATGTAAGAAGTCTTTTGGGAACTTGGTTTCAGGCTGAAGTGATGGTTCCTTCGGTGAGCTGCACCTGGCTTTGAGCCTCTTGCCAAGGGGTTTTGCCTTGCCTGCAGTAGCAGTAGCACTCGTGGAGTCTGAGAGGGTCAAGGATTGAACTACCCTTGCGTGCGCCCTGCTACCAAGTTACCCGAGGGAATGATTCTCTTCCCCGTACCTCTGCTTCTAAGAATTTTCGTCTTGCTGTGTTCAGATAGGAAGTTGGTTGCTCATATGTTCCTTTTATTTATACAGTGAATGTGTAGTGAAGTTGAGCAGGTTGTAGCAACACATGCCTACGAGAAGTGAGTCAAAAATGAGAGTCAAATCACAAGAGTTTCTCAGTGCCGTAAGACTCCACACTGTGTCTTGTGGTTCAAGAGATCAGCAGTGCCTTTCCCTGTAAACGAGCTGGGTATCTGGGCAGGACAGGACTCTCACAGTTCAAGGTCATTGCAAGCAGCAAGCAGGGAGCATGAGAGAAGCCAGTTCTGGGAGGATTCAGAAAAAGTGCCCTGGAAAATAGGAATTCTAGAAGGCTTCGGAGAGAAAGTGAGCTTTCTGCAGGCATAAAGCAGATCAGGATGTGACTACTCCAGGAAGATCAGAGATTCCCAGCCTGTGGATGGGGATAGAGGGACATTGAGGGACAAAGCAGTCTGCTTGGAAAGTCATCCTTCTCTTACTCATTCCTTCCTTCATCACTTATATACTCATTCAATCACTGGGCATGTTTGCTAAGCATTGACTGTGCCAGGTGCTGTTCTGAAGGCTGAGGTCCTGGTGGGGGAACCAGAGAGCCACAGCCCACCCCACCCCCGCTCCTGCCCCCTGAGCTCCTGTCCCAGAGGATGAGGTGCACAGTCAGCAAGGCATCAGCATGAAGCAGGTGAGAGGGAGGCAAAAGGTTGAAGCAGGACACCGTCTCAGCAGTAGCTCAGTGAAGACACAAGAGAGCAGCAGGTGTGTATGAGAGTATGGGGCACACCTGTGCCTCCTGCAGAAGACGTGGGGACCCCGGGGTTGGGTGGGTAGCATGCACCCCAGATGAGGTTGCACCTGCTGCAGCACAGACCCTGTGTACAGTTGAGGGTGTCCCTCAAGGAACCACCCCTATTCCTCACTAGCAGCAGTACCCACTGCCAGCAGACACACCCAGCGAGCCACCACTTCAGCCACAATGCTCACACGCATACACACACACACACACACACACACACACACACACACACACACACACGAAGGGACAAGGGTTTCATCTTTGCAGAATGCCATTCACCCCTCTCAGGGACTCCCGACATTGGTTCTGACCAAGACTTGGAATAAACACAGGCCTGGGAAGGGAAGAGATGATTGGCGTAGGCCAGACCAACAGTGTCCCTCCTGCTTTGGTCACCATGGCAACTCCTGAGGAATGGAGGGAAGAAGGCACTCTGGGCAGTTCCCAGCTGCTGTCAGCCATGGCTGTTGGGTGCAGGGCTGCAGTCCCTCCTCTGAGCCACCGGCTGGTGAGATGAGGCAGACTGTTGTGTCATAGCCTCCACCTCCAAGTTGGGTACAGCCCAGGGGCAGCCCCAACATCCTACCACGACCCCAGGGGATTCTTCATATCAGATGGGCAGCATGTTTGTGATTCAGCCCAGACAGAAAATCCTGGGGAGCCTAAACCAGGCAGGGTAAGGCAGGAGTGGGCTTGGGCTCCTGCCAGGGTCCCTGTTCCCACTTAGTGCCCTGATCTCTGCCATCTTAAAACTCTTCCTTTGGGGCCCAGCTGGCACTGGGACATCAGAGAGGCAAATGGATGCCTCTCTCCCTCTCCTACCTTCTCCACTCCCACATGTGCCGGGGAGAATTAGACACCACTTCCCAGAGCCAGTCAGTGATTCTCTCAGATAAGGGGGCTTAGACTTGGGGGCACAACACAGTGCACTTGACCCAGGAGCACAGACTCCTGTGCACACGCTGTGCACCTCTGGCCACTGTCTAGGCTTGCCCCAGCTCCAGCAGGTAATATCAGGGCAGAATGTCCCCCGCACTGCCCCTGCCCCCAGGCCTACCTTGCTGAGGAGATCCAGCACCTGCAAGGGCCCAAGCCCGGGTGTGGCCACTTCTCCATGCCAGAGACCGCAGACGGAGAGCTCCCCACATGGGGATGGCCGGGGCTTGTGGTCGCCAACCATGTCCTGTGCTGAGGGAGGACAGGTATGGAAGCCATGAGGAGGGTGGGCAACTGGCTCTGGAGTGCTGGGGACCTGGGCCATCACCCAGGCTCTCATCCTCAGTTTGCCCAGCTGCACGGTGGGATGGGCAGATGTGCATGACCTTGCTTGCAGTGGGAGTGTCAGCCACAAGCTTAGCACAGGTGGCTCTCACAGAGAGGTGTGCAGTGTCACAGTGGAGCTGGCTGTCTCCAGGGGGCTGCTTGGTTCCCAGGGCTGCTTGTGACTGGTTACATGCAAACAGAGCTGGGAGAGGGGCACTAAGCCCCAGCCTTTCCCAAGCCTGTCCTCCCCTCCACCCTACAGGCAGTTGTGCAGCTGCTTCTAGGCTCTGTTCAGCCAGGTACAGGTACTTTTAGGCCAGTTCCTTCGTGTCTCTGATCCTTAGTCTTTGCAGCTATACACTAGGCTGATCACAGGACATACTTCACAAGGTCCTCATGTGTTTTTATAGCATCTCAACCAGATTTCTTATTTTTGGCACCAAAATATATTTACCTGTTCATTCTACTTTTCATAAACATTTTGAATTACCCTCACATTAAGTGCCCAATGAGTGCTTGCAACCTATTATTTGGTAGCAGCATTGTTGGGAAGCAGGACAAGACCTGAGCTGCATTTTTAGAAAGGTGAATGGCATCATGACAGAGGCGGGTAAGACCAGAGGGTTCCAAGTAAGGCATCTGGGAATAGCAACATGTCCTCAGGGTCATGCTGAGGGCTGGGGCACAGGAGTCTGGGGTGAGCAGCTGTGAGAGGTGAAGAGACAATGGAGAGAATGCAGAGGACCCCAGTTCTCCTACAGCAGCCCCACACTGGTGAGTGACTGTTCCTCTGGCCCCAGGGGCATGCTGTGTGAAATGAGAAGGGGTGAGGCAAAAATGCATGTGAACTGTAAGGTGTCATGACTACCACTTTCCCCCTGCATTTGCACCTGCTAAATGAGGCACCCTGCTCCTGGGCTAGGACCCCGGCTCCAGCCCTGCTGTTCATAGGAGCCAGAGCCTCTGCTTCCTCCCCTTGTAAAGTGGGGATTCTGCAATGTCACTGCTGCACAGACACAAGGGAACCCTGGGCTTGGGGTTAATTTTGTAAGGCCAAGGTGGAGGTGAGCTGCAAGAGCCAGGATGATTCCATGGGGAACAGAGCAGCCGCTTCTGTATTCAGTGGGCTTAGCCCACTGCTTCAGGGGCCACCACGCTCCCGAGACAGGCCAGGAGTCACCCCTCCCCAAAAGAGGGGCACATGATCAGGCCAGGGAGCCCCTAAGCTGCACATTCTGATTCCTGGAGACTCAGCTAGAGCCCAGCTTGCAGGACCATGAGCCCCAAGGCATGTCCACTTGTGTCCAGGCCCTTGGGTGGCGTGTGAGCCACAAACAGGGCCACAGTAATGAACATGATCAGCAGGCAATGGTTCTGCCATCCTGTATTACCTGCCATTGAGTGTGCATGGGAAAATGTATCAACCATGAATGTGGGCGGGCTCTGTGAGATCACAGTGAGGGGACAGTATTCACCTGATCTGTGCCTCTCAATGTGAGGTGGCACCACCTCCTCATAGGGATACCAAGAGACAGGAGGGCCAGAGCCACCTTTGGTTGTCCCATTGCCTGATGCCACTCAGCTCTTTGTTCTGCATTTTGCCACCCTGAATGAGTTGTATGTTTGTCTCCCTTATTTCACTCAGGATCCCTGCCTGCAAGCAACAGCAAGAGGCAAACTTGCAAGACTCCTTGGCACTCAAAGCATTGGTGGGAGGCAAAGACCCAGGGGAGAAAGCAGATACAAATAGGGCAGCTTCAGGAGGTCCAGTGACAGCCCTTTAACACAGTGTTCATACCAGGATGTGGCTAATACCTCTGCACTTCACATCTGCCTCCAGGGCTGGTGCCAACCCTTGGTTTAGGCACACAGGAGGCCTCACTGCCTCTGCATGTGGGCCTCTCACACACCAAAGTCACATTCAAAGCTTGAGCCTGTGACCGACCCAAGCTCAAGTCCACGCTCTCACCCAGTTGCCAAGGCCTGGCCAAGAAACAGGGAAGACCTGGTGTTGTAGAGGACAGAAAAGCTGCCCAGCTTGCCTGCTGTCCCACAGGAAGCGGGGACAGCCCTAGTCACAGGACACAGAGTGGGGTGGCATCCAGACTAACAGTAGCACCGTGCCAGCTAACGTCCACCCTTATCCGTGTGAGGCATTCTGTATTACATATACCTGCTGGCTGAGTCAGAAAGGACTGAAGCCCGGCTCAGAGTAGCTGAAGTTGGAGAAGGGAGGGAAAAGTGAGGTAGCTTCCCACAAGCCTGGTGATGGGCCTTAGACCCTTGGCTCTGCTGGGCTGGGTGGGCAGGCTGGACCCTGCCCATATGGGGAGTGGGGAGATGCAAGCAAGGCTAGCTTCTCAGGGTTTGGTGCACCAGCAGGAGGCAGGTGACTGCCCCTAAGATGCCCCAGAGGTGGACACCCCACAGGGAAGGCAACTTTGCTTTCTGGGAGGGGGTCCTCTCTGGGTCCAATGCAAAGTCCCAGGATCTGGTGCTAAGCCGAGAATGCGCCTGTCTTTGTCCCACCCCAGGCCAGGAGCTTGCACCTTGCATCCAGAATTCCCAGGGCTGGGCTCAGAGTCCTCCTTCCTCCCACTGCTGCCTGAGCTCATCCAGGCAGACTTTGATCTGTTCCCTGTTCAGTCTGTCAAATGTAGCAGGAGCAGCATCACACTGTATGCTGGAGGTTCCAGGCCAAGGGGCCTGGTTCTTTCCGGTAAAGAACAGGGAGTGCAATGGCTTAGGAGGGGCAGTAGGCCTGGAGCTGAACTGCAGGGGTTCAAATTCCGGCCTCGCCACTTCCTGTCCTTGCTTGTGCCTCTTGGTGTATGAAGCAAGGATGGTGACTCACGGTGCCATGTGAGGATTAAACATGGATAACTTTTATGACAACACCTGCGCAGGTGCTCTGAGTAAGTGTTGTTCGCCTTGTCATGATGACATAATTGTTTCTCCCTCATGATCTCTTTGCTGAATGCTTACACACAATCCAGCCAGGGCGAATCCAGGAAGGCTTCCTGCAGGAGCAAGATCCCTGAGAACTGAGACTAAGAAGGGAAGGAGCAGCAAGAGCAGAACAATGGAAGCAGAGCCAGCAAGTGTGGCATTCAGCAGGCAGGAGCTGGGAGGATGGTATGTTATAGAGAGGAAATTGGAGTCTTAGTGAAGACTCCCAAGCTTGGGTGGAAGCAGGTCCATGGAGGGATAGGAGAGGGCTGGTGAGCAGCTCCTGCAGCCTTCCCTGTGCAGGGAGCCCAGCCAGGAAGGGCATGTGGAGGCATTGCAGGTGCACAGGTGAGGTCATGATGAGACCAGGTGTTGGCCGCGTGACAGAGCTGTGCCACCTGGCTCCTGCAGTAGCCACAGGAATTAGCTCCAGGCTGTAAAGCCTCCTTCTAGGCAGCCAGAGAACGTGTTGGGACAGTAGGCCTGTGGTGCAGTGTGGGTTCTGGGCACCAGCCCATGGCTGCTTGGCACTCCCACGCCTGTCCTTGCTGCCGCCAGGAGCCTGCCTGGGCCAGTGGGGATCACAAAATCCTCACTTTCCAGCTTCCCAGGCTCTGTGCCCACTCACCCCCACACTGCCAGCCTCCAGGAAAGACCTGGATCAGATGCAGAGAAGGCACAGGTACTTGGGGTGTTGCAGAGCTTGGCTGCAGGGATCCAGTGGGTCCCACAATGTCCTGGTTTGTGCAGCCTCTCCTGGGGATGGAACGTGGGGCCAAGGTATAATGGAAAATAAGAATTTAAAAAAATGCTTTCTCAGAAAAAAAAAGTCTGGGTGGTGGTGCAGGGGGGTGGGTTCTAACTTACCCAGTCTGGTCTGGTTTCTTCGCAATCCATTACTGTGAAACATTGCTTCTCATTGCCCAGGGATGCCCAGGGATGCCCATGGCAAGGGCTGGCTCTCAGCCCTGCCTTGGTCAGACCTCCATTGCAAGCTACCATTATGGACATGGCTGGGTCAGGCAGCCTTGCTTTTTCAGGAGGCACCTCCACGGTCAGCAGGAAAGAAAGCCCACACTTCATGGGGTGGCTGGCCTCATCTCCCATCTATTCATTTCCCAGCCATCCCAACCCATCGCAACTGCCAGTATAATTTCCTTTTTTGAGTATCTGCAAGTCAGTAAAAACCCACCTTTCTTTTCTTCCCTTTAGCATACTCTCTTTGCTGCTGAGCCTCCTGTGTGTGTCCTTTAAGTTTCATCTTGAACCTTGGTCCATATCCATTCACTCTTACAGATGTACTCTTTCAGCACTGATTTTAAATCTCCCTTCTAAAAGCCCAGGACTCTTCTTCTTGGCCCCAAGCCAAACATCCCCATCTGCCTGCTCTCTTTTGGAGGCAGGGATACAGGACTAGCTCTTAACCCCAAGGTAAAAGGCAGTTACCAGCATTGTGGCATAGCAAATGGAGCAGCTAGCTGCAATGCCAGCTTCCCATGTAGTGTGATTCAAGTCCCAGCTGTTCCATTTCCATTCTAGCATCTCTATTAATGTTTTGAGAAAAGCAGTGGAAGATGACCCAAATGTCTGGGACCCTGCCACACATATGGGAGACCTGGGTAAAGCTCCTGGCCCCTGTGTAGCCCAGCTCTGAGGAGTGACAAGCAAATGGAAGATCTTTTCTTGTGCCACTCTGCCTTTCAAAAGGAGACAAGTCTTGGCTTCCCCCTCCTCCCTGGAGGGGAAAGCCACATCTGAGCCCAAGGCTTGTGTCCTTGCCAGGCAGGTGCTGCTGTGTGGGCATGGTGGGTCAGCTGGTGAGTCACCAGCCACAGCATGATGTGCATCCTGCTCTGGGAAGGCAGGGTGAGGTGATGAGGCAAGGTGCACCTGAGGAGCAGGGGTGGGAGGGGGCAATGCCTCTCCATGGTGCACCTGGGTCAGCAAGGGGCTTCACCCTCTGCCTGGCAGTTTCCAGGACCCTCAGGCTGCAACTGCTGGGAGTCAGATGCCCTGGGCTTGCTCTGCCAGTTGTTTGTTGGGAGAACTCGGTGAGTCTCGGAGACTTGTGTTTTAAGATGGGCATCAGCACCAGGGACTCTGAACCAGGGTGATATGTTAGAAGTGCAGTTGCTTTCTAAAGGGTAGAATGCTGCCTGGTGTATGGGTCTGCCAGGATGCAATTCCCTCACATCCAGGCCTTGTCCAGCCACTTTCAGCCTCAGGGCTGGGAAGGGATTAGAACTAGCCTGGTCCCTGCAGGGCCTTACACCTGCCCTTTCCCCACAGGAGAGAGCCCAGCTGCTTCCCCACCCATCTCGGAGCACCTCCAGGACAGACGGATCTCAGGAAAGCCTGCCTCCGAAGCTTCCTGCTCTCGCGTGTCTGCCTACTGGGAGCCGTGACGCCCACGGTGGGGTTACAGGACAAGTCACAGGCTCCCGGTGCTGCCTCACCTCCAAGACCTACTCTCATCCTGAAGACGTCCTTGGACGCTGCCTGGGCCCCAGCTGAATGAGGCCCCTGGAGAGCAGGACTCACCCGTGCCCCCCAGCAAGCCCCCGGCCACTCCCCAGGGCTGGCTGCCCAGGCAGGTGGTAGGATGTCTGTGCCCCAAATCCAAGTGGAAGAAGTGGGTGGCAAGGAGGGGCCAACAGGACCAGCTGCACCCCCTGACGACCACCTCCGGAGCCTGAAGGCCCTCACAGAGAAGCTGAAGCTGGAGACGCGCAGGCCGTCCTACCAGGAGTGGCAGGCCAAGCTGGAGGAACACGCGTGGCCTTTCCCCAGACCGTCTGCGGAGCAGGAGACCAGCTTGGAGCAGGGGGAGCTGGCCCGGGACGAGCGCCTGTCCCCACAGGCGGAGTCCAGGCAGCAGCCCACCTCCTCTGAGGGTGCGGGACAGGCTGGAGATGCGCCCCTGGCCACTAGCAAGCTGGAAGGTTTTCAAAGTATTGATGAAGCCTTAGCCTGGCTCAGGAAGGAGCTGGTGAGTGGCTGCCCCCAATCCCCACCCCCAAGAGAAAAGACCACGCTCCTCTCTGTTGCCTCCCTACCCTACTTTTGCCTACATCCCCAACTGCAGACCTGTGATCTGTTAGTCAAAGATCAGTCTTTGCCATGTGGGTCCAGGGGACCCAGGTAAGAGGCAGCCCCTGATGGCAGGCACGGATGGAGGAGGCAGGTGTTGCCTTGAGAACTTGAGAAGCTGCTCAGGTGTGTCCCCTGTCCCAACCTCCTGATACCTCTCCTGGCCTCAGACTCTTATACTCTCACCCGGAGCTTCTGGGATCTTCTGTGGCTCAGCTGTTGTCCCCTTACCCCTTTTCAGCCGAAGCCCCTGCCTGTGGCTCCTTGGTCCCCGACTGGGGCTCCCTTGGGTGACATTGGGACAGGAATGGTGCTCGTTCTGGAGTGAAGTGGCTCAGGGCTGGTCATGCATGCTGAGGCTCTCTAAGTGAAGAGCGGTGGCAGAGCTGGGGTGTGGAGGCCTGCAGGAGTGCAGGACGAGGCCCAGAAATTGTGCCTGGAGCCGGGCTTTGCAGATGAGATGGGTGTGACTAGGGGTAGGTTGTGTCTGGGCTGGGAGAAGCAGCAGCTTCCATCCTTTCTCTTAGCCACAGGCAACGCAGATTTCCTTCAGAACAGTTCCCCACTCACAGTGAGTCCCTGCTGGAGCGTGGTGGTGGGGCTGGGAGATGCGTGGTCTGTCCCTCCCTGTGGGGCATTGCGGGTGGCAGCGAAGGCAGGAGGGAGGAACCGCTGGTCCCTGGTGTGATGGCTGGCAGCTTCTTGGCACAGCCAGATTTGAAGCTCACCCTCTCCCATGCTCATACCCCCATACCCTGGCCCAGGTAACACATGCCAGGTCAGGCCCTTTGGCAGCTCACTGCCTTCCCAAGCCAGCCTTAACTCGATGGTTTTCAGAATCCTCAAAACCCAGTTCTGCTGGGGGCCTGGAATTCCACATGAGCTGTAACAGTGGAACGAACTCAGGGCATGCGGCAGATCAGGGCCTCTGGTGTCTCTGATGAATTGGAAGCCTCAGTTGGTTTTCATTTCTGAGTCTGGAAATGCATCTCTGATCTGCCATCCAGCTGTGTCCGTCTTTACAACCAGTGTGTGTGTGCTGCTGCTGGTCTTTGTACAGACAGTGCTATGGGTTCTAGCACTAATGCTGGGTGCTCATCAGGGAGATAGACATGCTGCATCCTAAGGTGGACCCTGGAAGCTGGTCCTTGGATCCCTGAGGCTACACGGCTTTGATTTGTTTTTATAAAGAGGAACAAAAGAAAGATTCCCATTCATTAAGGAGACTGGGTGTTGATTTGGAGTTCATTAGGGATTTTACTGCTTCTGGAAGCGGAGGCAGTTTGCTTTCTAAATAAGTTAGTGCTCTTTGTGGGCATCCCTCTGGGGCAGTGACTAGAGGATGCAGGTGGGACTTGCCAAAGCTTCTCCCAGTCATCCTACAGGTAGAAGCTGCTCGAGACCCACCTGAGAAGGGTGTCTCCAGGCCACGTTCAAGATCAAATGACTGTGAGTGTGTGTATTGAGGGGTGAATCCCAGGCACCTGTGGTTTTGAAAGCTCCCACGAGCTTGTGATGTATGGGTGAGGCTGAGATCCAGGGAGGTGGTCCATGCAGGCAAGCAAGACAATAATTGTGGATACTAATTCAGTTGCCAAAGACTTCTTCCTGGTCTCCCATGTAGGCGCAGGGGCTCAAGGTTTTGAGCCACCCTCCACTGCTTGCTCAGGTTGTAAGCAGGGAGCTGCTGATTTGTCAAGTTCATGTGCTTTGGCTCTGTCCTTAGGTGGCCCAGGAAAAAAGACCCAGAGTCTGCGATTCAGTGTGTCCTGCAGGTGTTTCCCCTGCATGGGGCCAAACACCCAGCTTGGTGGAAATTTTGAAGTCAGTTATGGTTTCCAACGCAGCAGGCCAACTAGTGGGTCTCTCGGGACCCATTTGTGCAGCAAGGGGGGTCATTCTCAATGTAGCTGAATGTGTACGTGGGTGGTGATTGTGTCTGTCCATGTCTCCTACAAGGCAAGCTAAGAGGAACAGCCTGAACTTGTCTTCTTTCCAAGCTCCTGAAGCTCCCTCAGACTTTCCCTTTCGGTTTGTGCTGTGAAGAAATCAATGGTAGCTGCTGATGCCCCCAGGGACCTGTGAGTGGATGAAGTTTTACTTTAACCTAAAGCACTGGCCACTCAGGAGAAGGGGAGACACCTTCCCCAAAGCCTGGCAGTATGTCTCCTCTAGCTAGAATCTGCCCACGTGCTTCCAAGATGTTGCCACCTGGCTGTGGCAAACAGGACTCTGCCCATGCACTGGGTGGCTTTGAACCACCTGACTTTCCTAGAGTTGTTGTCCCTGGGACATGGAGTCAGGGTCCAGTGAGCCCTGCTGATTCCAACATGCTCTTGAGTCACAGCCACCAGCTATCCCACCTCTTTTCCGGGCCTCCCTAGGTTGGTAGCCAAGTGACCAGGGTGCAGGCAATGCCTTGGGGAAGGATGAGCTGAGAAGGACAAGACCCCCATGCTGCAGGCTTCTGTCCCTAGAACATTGTGCCAATGAATGCCTCTGGCTGGGCTTTGGTCCTGGAGCCAGCCTCATGCCTTGGGCCTTGAGCATCCGGCACTGGAAGAAAGGGCTGCTCTGTCTGACCTCCCTCTGCAGCAGAGTGGAGAAGTCCCCTTGTCACCCTGATGGATGAAGAATAGGGATGGGAAAGTCTTCCACTTGGCCGGGTGGTGCCAAAACAATAACAACATTCCAGCTTCTAACGGGTTGTCTGTGAGAAGCCCTGGAGCCCACAGTCAGGTCTTTTCCTGTTTGATCTCCACAGCTAAGCCCAGAAAGCATTGAAGTTGTCAGGAAAAGGGAAAAGAAAACCGACAAGTTTTCATCTTGGAGTGTCTGCCTGACAGGAGGCCTGCAGACCTGGCTGCACCTGCCAGTTAACCATCTCGGGCATGTGCAGGCACAGCCCTCAGCTGATCTTGCCTCTGTCTGCAGACTGGCCTGACCTGGGACAAGACACACTCACTTGGCATCTCCAGATGGAGATGGAAGTGCCTTCCTGGCATTGCTCCTTGTGTTCCTGCAGTCGGGTGTTAATATGGCCCCCTTTGTGCAAATTCTTGAAGTCTTTGATCTGTTTTAGGCTTGTAGACAACAGGTCCTTGGTCCCTAGAAAGTCTGGCTGTCACCTGCCAGTGAAGGCATTTGCTGCCCTTGAATGTGAAATCATTCAGAGTCTTCTACCAAAAAGTAAATGCCTTGCAAGCAGGCAGGGCACCCTGGGGAGGGACACACAATCTCCAGACGCCTCAGGAGCCTTTGGCAAAGAGAAAATCAGAATCTGGCCTCTGTGGCCACCTTCTCCAACCCACGTTACAGAGCCCCCCAGCATGCTATCACAGAGAATCCCGCAAGTGCCCACTGTCACTCTAATTAGCACAGGCACCACAGAGAGGCCTTCTGCGGTCCCCACCAGGGCCCTCAGTCACCAGTACCTGCACCCATGCTGTGACCGACAGGATGGCCAATCCTTCCCTGTTTGGGATTCAGGAGGTTTCCACTGTGTGGGGTTCTTGATGCCAAAACCAGTTCTTAGCCAAGCAGGCTGAGCTAGTCATCCAGTATCTGTGGGCTTGTTGTAATGGGAACACATACATCATAGACCAGGTGCTATTTTTGTGTGCATCAAGTGCATTCACCTCGTTGCACAACTGTTGCCAGCACCCACTCCTGAACCAGCTCCTCTTCCCCAGCTGGAATGCTGCCTGGCAAACACTAGCCCTCACTCTCCCTCTCCCAGTCCCTTGCCATCCCCATGCTACTTTCCGTCCCTGAGAGCCTGGCGACTCTAGTACTGTGTAGAACTAGAATCACACATCGTTTGCCCTTTGTGACTGGCTACATTACATCATCAAGGTGCCAGGATTTCCATGGGCCAGGATCTCCTCCCTTCAAAGTTGAGTGCTTTTCATCCATCTGGATGGTCCATGCCATGCACACTCATTCACCTGCTGATGGACTCTGGATTGCTGCCATCATTTGGCTGCCATCATTTAGCTTCTGTGAACGTGAGTGTGCAGATATCAATCCTGGCCTTCTGTTGCAGGCCAGCAAGTAGAATGGCTGGGTGAGATGACAGTGCAGGGTCAATTTTTGAGAACCCACTGTTTTTTTGTAGCCAACTCCATGGCTTGTCAGCGCCTCTTCCAACTCCTGTATAGCACCAGATGGGAAAGACCTCTGAGCAAGCCACAGACACACTCTTCTGAGGTCTTTCTGCTCCTTGGTTGTCCTTCCTGGGCTTTCCTTTCCTTCCCTTTATTTAAATACTCTATTTATTCAAGAGGGATACTCACTCATACACACACAGGGAAGGACAGGTGGGGGAATCTCCCATCCATTGGTTCATTCCCCAGACAGCTGCAGTGGCTGGAACTGGGCTAGATGGAAGCCAGGAATCAGAAATTCCATCTGGGTCTCCCACATGGGTGGCTTGAGCCCATGTGCTTGGGCCATCTGCTGCTGCCTTCCCGGGTGCATTGGCAGGGAGCTTGGAGCAGAGATGATGCTTGAACCTGCACCCTTTATGGGATGCTGGCATCTCAGATGGCAACAGCACCCTTTTCCCCTTCCCCATGTGCCCAGGCTTTCCTCTCTGGTCCCTTCCCCCAGAGCTCCTTGCCTTCTCTCGTGCAGCCCCTTGCTACACTTCACCTAGCAAAGCCCTGGAAAGCTCTTTCCTCCTCTTGTGGAGCCTTTTAATTACCATCTTCAGTACCTTAATCCTGCCCTTTGGGCTTTGTCTTCTACAGAGAAACAGTGGCTCCAGGAAGAGGCCTTCCTGTCTGCCCCAAAGAGCCTAACCTCAGTTTGCCCCAGCAGATGGTGCCCACAAGCATGGCTGTTCCCTCCCTTTCCCTCCCTTTCTCTGGGCACATTCCCCCTAACATTGGCCCTGGCACTGCAATGTGCCCACACTCCCCTGAGCTCTATGCCCTAATTAAGGAATTTGCTGGAATAACAGGCTGCAACTCTGAGCACCAGCAAATACCTCTGTCAATGTAGAGGAGCCTCAGGCCATCCAGGAAGGGGGCGACAGGAAATTGGCATTGCTTACAGTTGAGTCTTTGCCAGGGTCAGTTTAAAACCCAGCCCGGGATTTGAGGATGCAGGGCTGGCCCTCAGAGCAGCCTCTTGGGCTTCCAGCTATTAGCTACAAGCTGGGAGGTCCCTTATTGCATGCAGCTTGCAAGGTGCTCTCTGTGCCCCACCAGCATGCTCCTCTTCATAGCGTGCTGTTTGCTGTTTGACATCCTTGGAAGGGGTGTCTGTAGGGGAGTAGGAAAAAATTTCAAGGAGCATTACCTAGTCCAAAGCCACCTAGCCGGTGAGGAGAGAGGCTTCACTTGAACCTATAGTCTAACTTTTATTGCTGTGAGCTTCCTGTCTCTGCTACCCCTGAGGCTCAGCTCTTCTCTGGGTGGACGAGAGCTAGACAGACCACCCTGTACTGGGCTCTGACCAGCCTTGTGCCACAGGTGCTACTAAGCAGGACAAGCTGATCACAGCAAGATGATACTGTAAGATTGCACACATTGTGGGGTTGCTGATGCAGTTGGCTTCACAGAAAGTCAGATGGTGTGTGCTTGGGGCAGGGAAATCCAGAGCCAGTGTCTCTTGGGTGTCAGTCTGGAGAGAGGACAAGTTCTGGAGACAGATGCCAGCAGAATGTGCAGTCAAGGCTGTGGAATATGCACTTGAAAAATGACAGAGACAGCAACCTTGATGCAGTGTGTCTCCTACCAGTTTCCATTTTTAATTCTGGAGAATGAAGCCTCTTAGCCCTGTATGTTTTACTTGGGTTTCCCTGCATGGGTTTGGCTGGCTTGACAGCAGTTAACCCAGGGCTAAAGTCATGTTTAAGGCAGGAAGTCACTTGGTAAGTCATTGTGAAGCCTCTGAGTGGGTGAGAGTGGTCCCTCATAGCCTGGGAGCAACTCTGACGTAAGTGGGAGGTGGAGGCAGGTGCTGGTTCACATTCAGGGGTCATCACACAATGCAGTACTTACTACCTCTCAAATTCCGAAGAGCAGGGCCTGTGGGTGTTCTGGGGATACCCTTGGCCTCTCAGCACCTGCTGGGGAATCAACCTAGTTCAGCCCCCTCCACTTGGTCCCTTCCAGGTGGGACAGATTGGCCGGAGCTCCCGGTCCTATGGAAACTAGGGTCTTATCGTTCTTCTTTCCTTCCTGCACAGCTGAATGCATTGAAGCTGTTGGATGTGCAGTGATGACACACAGGAGCAGAGGTGCCAGGTCAAAGGCAGATACACTCATGCTCTCCAACCATCCCTCCTCCTAGTTGACTCCAATAAGATAAACAAAACTTTGAGAAGTTTTGTTAGTTTTGTTTATTGTTAGTGAGGTGGAGGAGGGGGCAGGACACTCTCCTATCTGCTGGTCACTCCCCACATGCCCATGAAAGCTGGAACTGGACCAGAGCAAAGTCAGAAACCAGGAGCTCAATCTGGATCTTGCATATGGATGGCAGGAACCCAATTGCTTGAGCCATTTGCCGCTGTTTCCCAGGGTCTGTCTCAGCAGGAAGCTGGAGTTGAGTACCAAACTCAGGCACCCCAACATTGGCATGGAAACCAGCATCTCAGCTGCTGGGCCATGCAGCTTTTCTTAAAGAAATTTAATGTCTGGATTTTCTGACCTTTGGAAGGATCAATCCCCATAGAAAAGTCTCCCCTTTCTCATGAGCCCACCACAAGCTGTACCTCTCAGATACCTGGTCAGACCTGACATTTTTCAACTCTTGAGCATCTTTTTTTAAGCAAGAGTTGACCTCCGATTTCTGAGGGCCAAGTTCAAATCTAAACCATTGGGTTTCTAGCTTTTCCAAGTTACACAGTCCTGCAAAGAGTGGTGATTGGGCTGAGCTCCTGAGGACTAGATCAAGCAGGGTCATGTGTTGGATTCAGCCCCATCTTTCAGACAGGTTTGGCTTCATCTACTTCAGAAGAAAGACTCTGGGCAGCATTTGGCTCCGTTATGGACACAGTTAGGGGCTCTATAACAAATGGGTGAATGACCATCCCCTATGTCAGACTGCCATCAATAGTCTGGTGATTCGCTGGATCAATAGAACTGATTGGCCAGTACTTTGAGTTCCAGTGGCCAAGGAATGAAATGTAAACTAGTGGATCAGGACTATGAGTATAGATCTTAATTTTATTGTCAAATATCTGCCTGTTCTCCAAGCAATACTTACTATTTTTCTCACCTGTGAAGTAAAAGAGAGCCATGGGAGAGTTTAATGAAACAGAAGGGAAAGAAAAACCCACATGGAAGTGCTCACTGGGGAAGTCCCTGAGTTTCCCTCTTTGCAACGCACTTGAATGGAGAAAGGGAGAGCATCATCAGTGTGTGCAGTCACAGGGAGGGGTCCTCTGGACTGTCGTGGCCCTGTTTTTCTAAATCAGCTTTGCTCCATGCTCCAGGTAAATGGCACAGTTGAGTATGAGAACACATAAATATGAAAATGGCACCATTTGCAAGTGAAGGTAGAGTGGCCAGTGAGAAGGACCTGGAGCAGTAGCTGGGGACTTCAGTGGCACAATGTTTTTGAGGGAAAGGCTCCTTGCTGACGCCACCCCCTCCCTGCCATGTCACCTCCTGACCTGTACTACCCTGCTGGTGCTCCCAGCAAGGGTAAGTATGTACCTGACCTTTACAAACTGCCAAACATGAGACCTGGCAAGTTGTTAACATTCCTCCTTGATCAGGAACCAGGTGCTAAGAACATTAGGAACCTTGTAGAAAGTTACTGAACATGCAGCTGGCTCCATACCCCGTGTTCCAGCCCTGTCTTAATGTACAGAAAAACCTAAGTTGTCTGTGACGTGGGTTCTAGAGTCTGATTTTTTGGGTTCCTCACCCTAGCTCCTCCACTGATGAACGCCATGAGCTGACAGAGGTAGTGTGAGTTTGCTGTGCCCTGAGTCCTCATCTGTAGATGTGGATGGTGGTGCATAATGGTGGCTCCTTCATGTTACAAGTTGTACTGAGGATGAACTGTCTCACATTCATATACCATGGAGCTGAAAACCGTATCTGGCTCCTAGTCAAACTTAGTAAGTAGTCTATCTTTATGCTTGGATCCTTGAAAAAATATATTAGGACAACGTCCAGGTGTTCAAAAATGTTTAGATATATGACAGCATACCCCCAGCATCCAGTATAGATATTGCCATCTGAGTCATACTCCCTCCACTCCACCCAGAGGGCATCACAGTGTTGAACTTGGCGTTAGACGTTCCATGCATTGCTTCATACCCTTGCTCCTTCTGAACAAGGAGAATGATCTTTTCAAGGATTTGGTTGTTTGAAACGGAAAGTTAAAGGTAAGAGTTAGAGTTAGAGAGAGAGAGAGAGAAAGAAAGAATATCTTCCATTCACTGGTTTGCTTCCCAAATGGCTGCACCAACTTGAAGCCAGGACCCAGGAACTCTGTCCAGGGCCTCCCATGAGAGTGGCAGATTAGTAAGCAGCTGGATTGGAAGTGAGACAGCTGGGAGTTGACCTGGTACCCATAGGGGATGCTGGTATGACCTGTTATGCCACAATGCAGGGTTCAGAACTGGAAATATCTTAAGTACAGCAGAGACATGCACCCCTTTCAGGAGGATTTGTGTCCATGGCTAACCCAGATCACTTTCATCTGTCACCCCCACTATTCTATTTTCATCTCCCAGAACTGGGAAAGTGCTCGGGTTTCCAGGTGGGCCAACTGATGGCCAGGACATTAATTAGGACTCCTCTGAGTGGGTCTGCACTTGTTGGGGTCTGTACAGTTTTCCCTGCTTCCCCCAACCCCTGTCTTCACATCTGGTTCCTTCCCCCACCACCTCTGTCCTTTCCTCTCTTCCAGACAGAGATGCGCCTGCAGGACCAGCAGCTGGCCAGGCAGCTCATGCGCCTACGCGGGGACATCAACAAGCTGAAGATTGAGCAGACCTGCCGTCTCCACCGCAGGATGCTTAACGACGCCACTTACGAGCTGGAGGAGCGGGATGAGCTGGCCGACCTCTTCTGCGACTCACCCCTGGCCTCCTCCTTCAGTCTCTCCACCCCGCTCAAGCTCATCGGGGTCACCAAGATGAACATCAACTCCCGGAGGTTCTCCCTATGTTGAGAGGCCCCGGAAGGCACTGGAGGAGCCAGGACATAGCGCTTGGGAGGGCGCTGATGCTGAGGCACCCAGAGGGTCTCCCCAGAGGCCCCTTAGGCCTGCAAGAAGGTGCTTCTCCCCACTCCTCCAGGGAGCCATAACTGGCTTTTGTTTCTGCTCTGAAGGAGGGCCTTCCCAAGCCACTGTTCGCTAACAGATGGCGTCCCAGGGTAATCCAACTCAGTCCCTCTCCATGTGGCCCACATTCCGGTCCCCTGCAATCACTGGTGCTTTAAATTGGGGTTCCCAAAGTGTGGGTCTGGGGGGATCACCCACTGGGAAAATCAGCTGTATTAGGAGGGCCCATCCCATGTGCCATGACCGTCCTCTGAGTACCAGCCTGTAGTCATGCTCATGGTGTGATTTGGCATCCTGTTGAGCCTGCCAGAAAAGAAGACCCTAAAGGAATGACAGGAGAATGGAAGCTCAAAAGTGTGATGCCCTCTGGGCAGGACAGAGGGAATGTGACTCAGATGGTAAGGCAGCTCCCAGGACACTGAGGAGCACATGGCCAGGGCTGTGGTGGCTGCAGCTTCGGCACGCCATGCAGGTGTAGAGGCTTGCTGATGTGGCATGGGTAGGGCAAGCACAGGCAGCCTTCTTTTGCCTGCCATGGCCACTAGTTAAAAAAGTCCACAGAGCCCCCTTGCCACCACCCCACAATCCTTATAGGAGCACCCAAGAAGACCCCAGGAAGCACACCAGGCAGGCAGTGGAGTTCTATAACTTAGTTTTCTCCAAGAGAACACAGCAGAGGCCTCCCAGTGGACTCTGAAGGGGTCGCCTGCATCACTTGATTCCTGCCCCTCAAAATGCCCAGAAATTGGGCCTGAGCTTTCCTCAAGATCTCCCATGCCTGACCTAAGCAACTCCTTTTCATTGAATATGACTGTTACGTGTAGCTAACTTGCTATTAGCCGTTGGGTGTTTGTGCAAATGGGGAAGCAGTTTGATCAGGTCAAGTACCGAGCTTAGGGTCTGATTTTAAACATTGTTCTCCAAGATCAGCAAGTGAAGAGCTGGTGCAGTGGCTCGGAGGGCAGAGAGCTCTGTGTGTTGCTGTTTTTTGGCTAAGCCCTCTCCTTAACAAAGGAGCAGAGTAAAATGCCAGAGAAGGGACCACGTCTTTTCTACATGGCTGTTTAGTGGGTGTAGAGTATTTTGATGTGTGGAATTTCTAACAATGCCCAGTCGGGTCAGAGGCCAATCTACTTGAACTCAGATTGCCAGTGCCTCTCTGCATCTCACTTTGTTCCCACCTGCACCTGCTGGAGTGGGAGGATTATGGTGCCGTGGCATTGGTCCCATGGGGTGTGTATCCCTAATCACATGCCCTGGTCCACATGTGCTATGGCTGTAATGGAGCCTGTTTCTCCTCCCTGTGTAATGGCTGCAGGGTCCAGTCCAAGACCCACCTAAGGGAAGGGCCACTCTCCCTGTGTGGGCAGCATGGGAGGCAAAAATGAATGGCCAGTGGTAGACAAAGGAACTTGGTCTCCTCCTGGGGGTCTCCAAGAGCCGGAGAGCTGAGGCTGCCTTCCAAGATGGTAGAGCAGCATGGCTGGGACACAGCATGGCTGTGCCTCCTCCCTGCCGTGCCTCCTCCATGGCTGTGCATGGTACCACCATGTCCCTGCCAGGCTCGCTCCTCTCCTTGGCAACACACACACCTGCTCAGGCTACAGCAAGTACACACATCCTGCAGGGTGCGTACAGGAAGCCAAGTTTTCCTTATAAAAGATCAGTCATTTAAAAAAAAAGTCATTACAATGACACAAAAAATTCACAGAAAGCTGAGTGCTAGCGTGTTCAGAGTGAGTGGGTTAGAGGTGCTCAGGTGACCTGAGATACCCTCTCCTTGGGCTCTGGGAGGAAATGAAGACCATATGTTTTTTTCAGGTGGGTTGGATGTCTCAGCTGCCTCGCCTCCTAAAAGGATTGTCCACTTTAGGGGAAGGTGGGAAAGAGGAGGGGACAGACGAATGTTTTCCTTTGCTTTCCGGTGGACGGTCCTCCCCCGTCCACGGTGAACCTGGCTGCCCAGTCAGCCAGCCTTGCGTCTGGGAAGGGCTGAGGTCAGTGGCAGCATTGGCCACTCCCCCACTGCCAGCTCTCTGGCTGCCATGTGTGCGCAGTCTTACTGCTTGTCCATTTGTCCACTTTCCCCCAAGGATCCCCAAGTGTCCGACAAGGAGTGTCTCTTAACACTGTGTGGGGGGGGGGTGGGAAGAGGAGGGTATCTGATGCCTTCATGGTCTCTGTAGCAACCACAGAGGCCTGAAGGGCGTGGGCAGGCCTGACCCTGTCCTGGCCTAGGCCAAGACCTGTCCCCTGTAGCAATACCAAGTGCTATTACCTAATCAATAGATGATTTATAACGTTATTTTTTTATGATGATTTGTTTCTATATCGCTGTTAGAAAAAGTGAAGTAAAATGATCTCCAAAGATATCCACGCACAGGGAAATTCACTCCTTCTTGGCTCGTGTCTTACAATATGCACAGCACTTCCTGTAAGAAAGGACGGATGGCGGATGCGTGGGCAGAGATGCCTGGGTGGATAGGTGAACAGATGCGTGGCTGGACGGGTGCGTGGCAGTCGGAGGAAGGTATGGTAGGAAGGTATGCTGTTCCTTTCTCGTGCCTCCTTGCCCCCGGCTTCCTGCTGATGGGCAAGCAGCAGGTGATGGCTGGGGCATCTGGGCCGTGTTCCCCACATGGGACATGCAGGCTGGGCTGCAGGCTCCCCGCTTCCATCTGGCCCCGTGCCACTGTTGAGGCATTTGGGATGAACCAGCAGATGACCTCTGTATTTCAGATACAAATGCTTTTGGGAGGACCAGGGGGAGATTTACTTATTTTTTTAATTGTTATTATTGGAAAGTCAGATTTACAGATCTTCCATCTGCTGGTTCACTCTCCAAGTGGCCGCAACTGCCAGAGCTGAGTGGATCCAAAGCCAGGAGCCAGGAGCTGCCTTCTGGGTCTTCCATGAAGGCACAGGCTCCCATCCTCTACTACTGCTTTTCCAGGCCACAAACAGGGATCTGGATGCAAAGTGGAGCAGCCAGGACACATACCAATGACCATATGGGATCCCAGCACATGCAAGGTGAGGATTTAACCACTAGGCTACTGCATCAGGCCCCTAAGTAAAGGATTTTTTTTTTAATCCTGCAGCTTCCAGAATCCACTGAAGACCCAGCAGTGTTAGCTGCAGCAGGGACCTTGAGTTCTTCCCTGCACTGCCTTGTGGTTCCTCAGGAGGCAGAAGTGTCCCCCTTGCTTGTTCTCCAAGTCACAGGCCAGACCTGGAGCCTGGGGCCGGAGGCTGCAGCAGCTGCTGAGGCAGCAAGAGACCCGCAAACAGGCCCTGCCACATGGACAGGCCTGCCCGTCCCAGGCCCTATGTGACAGTTGCTACTCCAAGGCAGAGCTTGCCCACACAGCTATTTTTAAACACCCACTCTGTGGGCTCAAAACCGATATGGAGACAACTAGGCTGTCCCAGAAGGAAATTGATTCCGGAGGAGAAACCTCAAAAGTGAAGGTCTTGGAAGTGGTCACCCATGCTTACTCTGAGAGGTCTGCTCCCAGCCACTCAGCAGAGACAGCAACGGGGTGGCCTAGGGGCTATGTTAGTGTCCTGGGGTTCCTCCTCCTACCCCTCCTCCTTGCAGGGCCACCCAGGAAAGACACCTGCCAGAGATGCTCCAGGCCCCAGAGGGAAATCTCCCCTCCAGCAGGTGCGCTTGCCAGGTAAGCCCAGCCCAGGCCCTGAAGGTGGGGTCCTCGGGGAGCTGCCCTCTGTGCCCCACACCTGCTATGCTAGCAGCCTCACTGGGAAGGTGTGCGGGGCTTGCGGGGAGTACAGAAGCTTCCCTACCATGTCCCTGCTGCCCGGGGCATGGGCTGGGAGATAGAACCATGCTCAGTCTTGCACGCGAGGGGAGGACTTGCTGTTGGGAGCTGAGGCTGGAGAACCACAGACAAATCAGGCAGCGGGAGCCAGTGAGGTGGGGTTCCCTCGCTACCACAGGTGGCAGGCGGTGCACATGTGGCTCTCTGTGCATGGCTCTGCCTGTTGCAGAGAGACCTGGATGGAGCTCCTGGCTTCATGCTAGCCGTGCCCTGGCTGTTGGGGGCATTTGGGGAGAGAGCCAACAGAAGGAAGATTCTCTCTCTCTCTTTCATCCCGCCCCCAACAAATAAGCAGATCTGTGAAATGATGACCACTCCTCAAAGTATCTTGTGCCTCTCCCTTCTTCCCTCAAATCATCTCTGTGCAGTAACACACTTCATCTCTCCAGGGAATAGCACAGACCCTCCTGAGGGACGGCAGCTGCTCACAGAGGTTGGCAGATGGCATTACTGTGGCTGCAGGCTGTGCCCAGAGAGGTACAAGGAGGAGGAGGCTTCTTCCTCCTGAGGGTGGCCAAGCATCCTCCTATCTCCGTGGCTTCCACCTGCACGTTCCCCAGGCCAGCACTAAGCAGCCAGAGCCTTGGAGAACAATTCTGTGCGTTCCTCCCCACCGACGCTGACACGTGTCGTTAAGGAAGTCCCTGTGCGCCCCCTGCTGGAGGGACCGTGGAACTGTGGAACCGGCTTACACCCGTGCCGGTTGAGCAATAGCAATACTTATTGGCGTTTGCTGGATATTCAAAGTTCACACGCTGCCTTCCGCTGCCTCAAAGCCTAAAACTCCATTGGGAGCACTATGTCACAGTTAACCTCTACAAAGTATCTATTTTACTTATTTTTAAAGATTTTTATTGAAAAGGAAGATTTGTAGAGAAGGAGAGAGAGATCGTCCATCTACTGGTTGACTCCCCAAATGGATGCAACAGCCATAGCTGAGCCAGGAGCTAGGAACTTCTTCCAGGTCTCCCACATGGGTGTAGGTTTTGGGTCATTCTCTACTGTTTTCCCAGGCCACAAGCAGGGAGCTGGTGGGAAGTGGAGCAGCCAGGACATGAACCAGTGCAATATAGCATACCAGCAACTTGCAAGACGAGGATCAGCCGATCGAGCCTTCATGCCAGGCCCAAATACAATGGATCTTTCAAAAGTGCACAGAAATTGCAAATGATGAAAAAACTGACACATCTATCAAAGGCCAGGTATCAGTCTGGTCTCCCTCGTGGATGGCAGGACCCAACTACGTCAACCATTACCTGCTGCCTCCCGGGAGGACAGAAACTGAAGGCGAGATGCAAGCCCATGCCCTTGGGCTTGGGATGAACCATCCTATACAGTGGCTTAACCCACAACAGCAGCTCTGCATTTTAATTTCATTTTTTCGTGTACTTTTAAAAAGTTTCCTATTTTAATCTTTTAAAAAAGATTTATTTTTATTGGAAAGATAAACAGAGAGGAGAGACAGAGAGGAAGATCTTCCACCTGATGATTCACTCCCCAAGTGGCCACAATAGCTGGAGCTGAGCTGAATCGAAGCCAGGAGCCAGGAGCCTCTTCTGGGTCTCCTACATGAGTGCAGGATCCCAAGGCTTTGGGCCATCCTCGACTGCTTGATGCCCATATGGAATCCCAGTATATGCAAGGCAAGGACATTAGCCACTAGGCTATCATATTAGGCCCCATTTTTAGTCTTTTTAAAAAGAATAAGAGAGGAGGAGAGACAGAGAGGAAAACCCATCTGTTGATTCACTCCCCAGGTGGCAACAATAGCCAGTGCTGAGCCAATTCAAAGCTAGGAGCCAGGAACTTCCTCCAGGTCTCCCATGTGGGTGCAGGGTCCCAAGGCTTTGGGCCGTCCTCAACTGCTTTCCCAGGATGTGTCCTGGGAAAAGGGAGCTGGATGGGAAGCAGGGCAGCCAGGATATGAACCAGTACCCGTATGGGATCCCAGAGGTTGCAAGGCAAGGATTTAGCCACTAGGCTATCGCACCATGCCCTTTTAATCTTATTTTTATCCGCTAGTTTTATTTTAAAGGCAAAGAGGGAGAGAGACAGACAGGCAGACAGAGAGACATCTCCTGTGCTGGTTCACTCCCCAAATGTCTGTACCATCCAGAACTGCGCTATGCTAAAGGCAGGAGCCAGGAACTCAGTCTCCTACAGGCGCAGCAGACACCCAAGTACTTAAACTCTAACCTGCTGCCTCTCAGGACGCTGAAGTTAAGGATAGAGCTGGGACTTGAGCCCAGCCAGTCTGCGCGTGGGACGCGGGCGTCCCAGTGGTGTCTTCACAGCTACAGCAGTCTCTCATATCCACTGCCTGCCAGCTCTGGGAAGCAAGAACACCGAGCATCTTCACCACGATCATCTGCCATTCACAATCCCTCTCCGCTCTGGAACCCTTTGTAAAGAAAACAGCCATTGTTAGCCTGAATACATGATACATTTTCAAGTCTGCAAACTAACCTTTGAAAACAACAGTACGTGGGCCTGGCACAGTGGCCTAGCGGCTAAAGTCCTCACCTTGCATGCGCCGGGATCCCATATGATCACTGGTTCTAATCCCAGCAGCCCCACTTCCCATCCAGCTCCCTGCTTGTGGCCTGGGAAAGCAGTCGAGGACGGCCCAAAGCCTTGGGACCCTGCACCCGCGCGGGAGACCTGGAAAAAGCTCCTGGCTCCTGGCTTCGGATCGACTCAGCTCTGGCTGTTGCCTTCACTTGTGGAGTGAATCATCGGACGGAAGAGCTTCCTCTCTGTCCTCCTCTCTGTAAATCTGACTTTACAATAAAAATAAATCATTCAAAAAACGCAACAGTACCTAATTGAGACAGCCATTTTCCCCATTTCCTTGGAAAAATCAGTTCTCACATCTTCCTGTCGCTTCCTCTTGTTTGAAATCTCTACTACTTCTCTGGATTGTCCCGTGCCGGTGCCAGCCAGTTTCAATGTTCTAAGCCCGTCTTTAGCAGCCCATAGCTAAAAGGCCACTTCGTCTCTGGGAGATAAAACTCTCAGACTCTAACTCAGGGCTTTGCCGCCACCTCCCCACAGCCCACCCCTGCCTCAGCTTTTCTTCCCTTGAATCAGAAACACAAGCCCACTTGAGCCTTCCACCGAGTGTCCGTAGCATGCACTCTCCCTGTTTGCTCTTCATGGTCTGGTCTGCTTGGTCCCCACTTTTACAAGATGCTGCACTTCCTCAAGCGAGCCACCTGTCACCACAGCAGGTGGATCCGCACCTGCATTCTCTCTGGCCCCTTGCCAGATACAGGCGACTCAGGTAAGTCGAGTCACTGTGGCAAGTTGCTGTGACAGTCTGCGCTCTTCAACACAAAATGCTTGAAAAGGTTCCAGGGTGAGTGTGTGGTCGCTAGGTAAGAGGCCCACACCCCGCATTACCGTGCCTGGGGTGGAGTGACTAAATTGTACAGTAACCCACACCAGCAGGATCTCACTGATTGTCAAGGTCAAGGCTATAAACTCACACCTATACAGAGAGATCAGATGGATGCTCTATGCCAAAGTCCTAGGCCAAACAAGTCAGGGAGAAGCCCTGGGCAGCAGGTCCAGTGCTTGCTCACATTTGCACACTCGCTCTCTCTTCCCTGCCCTCACCCCTTTGAATAAGAACTGGTTCTCTTTTCCCACATGTAGTTCAACTCCACAGAAGCTGACTCTCTAACTCCCAACGCATAGTCCAGTATTCCACACAGGCCAAACCTCAGTCAAGGAAGACAAATGACTCAGGTTTGCTTCAAGAGTCTCTCTCTCAAGGGCTTATAATAAGTGGCTGTTTGCGTTTCGGGAGGAGAACAGTACAGTTGCATGGTTGTGCGAGAGCTCTGTCCCAAGTGGACATTCTAGACCTGGGCAGTGACCGCCTCTGGTCTGAGTCGCTGGCGCCCTCTGCTGGTGCTCACCGTAATTGTTCATAATGGAGGCATGTCGCCTGCAAATCCAGACTTGATTCCTCAAAGGTGCAGTCAACCTCAGAAGTGTTCTTGGGAGGAAGATTTGGCTCTTATGAAACATTAGGAATAACAGTTGGAAATGAAATTCGTGACATTACACTTCCTGGATAGAGACCAAAGCATGAGCAGCAAACTGAACACATCCCTTCTCTGGATCTAATAGGGAACTCCTCCCACAACTGGAAGCTAAGCATTCTATGATTAAATAACCTCTGAGTCAAAGAAGCAGCAAAGGAGGAAATCAGAATATATTTCCAGTGGGTACATGCTATATCAAAATTTATATTATAGATAAGATAGTGACAAAAGGAACACTTTCTGTAAATGTTTACACTAGAAAGGTCTAACACGGAATTTCTACCTAAAGAATTTAGAGGAAAAAAAAAGAACAAATTAAGCCTGAAGTAAGTTGAGGGAGGAAAACAGTAAGAAGTAGCACAAAAAAAAATCAACTAAATAGGGAAGGAAAACGGGGAAGGGGAGGAGGAATCCTCATAACTACAAAACTATCATGGAAAATAGCAATAAAAAACCAATGATTCTACAAATTGGACTTTTAATCGAAAAGCGTAGTGCAATTGATATTTCTCTAGCTAGGTTAATAATGAAAAAGGAGTAGGAACATTATGGAATATTATGGAAAATATAAGCACTGAATTGACAACTTGAAAATCTGAAGGACATAAACTGAAACTGACGAATGAAAAAGGAAAGAAATCTAACCACACAGCTCTTTCAGAAATTAGATTTCTAATTAAACCCCCCCCCCCCTTCAGGTCTAGCCGGTCTCATCGGTGAGTTATTCTTAGAAAAAGATGATCAATTCTCTGCAAACCCTCTCAGAAAATATAGGAGGGTTGCTTCCTGACTTTCAAGGAGACATTCTTTATGCGAACAGCAAACCATTTAGAGACAGAAAAATAGAGAGCAGTATCTTCCCTTTTTAAAAAACTAGAAATATTTTTACTTTAATAACATCTACAATATGGAATGCATCCTAGATACTCAAGGTTGGTTAATATTTGAAAATCAATTAGTATGTCCCAGGATAAATCTCAGTTAACATGTAGACTGAAAAAGATTCTATTTCTGCTGATGTTAAAAATTCTTGCAAAGACTTGATTCATATCTCCTTCAAATTGGTAAAGGTATGAAAAATCTAGAATGAGTTTAATAATAAAAGATAATGCTTTCACCCCTTGCTTAGGAATGAAGTAAATACTTACATACTCATGGTCTCTCTTCAACAATGCAATCAGGCAAGAAACAGGAACATTGGAGAGTAAAGTAACTCCATTGCAAACTACGCCATGACCGTGTGGGTGATGAGTCCCACGGGATCTGCTGAAAGAGACATCAGAACTAGTGAGTGAGGGAGCACCACTCAGGCTGCAAGGTGGACAGCGAAATGTTTCTTAAAATAGTATATGAAACATGAAAAAACTGCATACATTTAGCAAGATTTGTGTAAGAAACACTAAACGCTGTCGAGAGAAGCTGGAGAGGTTTAAAACTGATGGAGACCCATGTTGTCATGGATTGGAAAACTTCATCTCCCTGTGAACCTGCACAGCTGGCAGTGTAAGGCAATCTGCATCCAAAGCCCAGTGGACTCTGGTGTGGGTGTTTTCTTTCTACGTTGGTTCTATATGGAGGGGGAAGTGTTTGGTCAGAGAAAGCAGAGAGTTTTTCGAGATCACACACCAAAGAAAACCTGACAATTTCACAGGCCAAAACACTTCGCTTTCCCAGTTCTCTCACCTCCCCTGTTCTCTCCTCCTGGGGGAAAAATAATGAATTAATAAGATTGATTGATTGATTTGGGGGACAGAATTATAGAGAGAAGAGACAGAGAGATCTATCAACTGGTGCATTCCCCAGATGGCTGTAATAGCCAGAGTTGGACTGGTTCAAAGCAAGCAGCCAGGAGCTTCCTCCAGGTGTCCCAGTGGTCCAGCAGCCAGGAGCTTCCTCCAGGTGTCCCAGTGGTCCAGCAGCCAGGAGCTTCCTCCAGGTGTCCCAGTGGATCAGCAGCCAGGAGCTTCTTCCAGGTCTCCCACATGGGCGCAGGGGCCTAAGCACTTGGGCCATGCTGCCCTGCTCTCCCAGGCACATCAATAGGGAAGTGGATTGGATGTGGAGCTGCCAAGATTTAAACTGGCACTCATGTAGGGTGCCAGTGCCACAGGCAGAGGCTTAGCCTGTTACTCTGGGGTGCTAGTCAGTGACTTAATTCATATGTAATTAACTAGAATGGTCATGATGCAGAACTGTGGTGCAGCATTCACTGCTGCTCCCTCCAGTCTGCATGACGTTCTGAACAGTGCGTAATTTGGCATGTGGTATTCATGCTTCCTCACTGGTGCTTCAGTTCAACAAATATCCTCTGTCCATTCTCTGAGAGGAGCTGGGTGTGCAGAAACAAGTAACGCATGATCCTAGCCTCTCGGCAATTTTAAAGTTGGTACTCAATACTCTTTTTCTTGCTTAGGGCTATTCTATGCAAGGGCTCCCTGGGGCTCCCACTACAGATTTTAAAACCCTCTTTTGCACCGATCACCTTAAGTGGCAAACCTTTCTATGGGAAGGGAGGCGGTATACGGAGGTGTGTTAGCCTTGCGCATTGTTGCTGTAGTAGCCATTACTCTCAGGCTGTTGAGGGAATGAGATGGCAACAGAGAGCATGATTCCTGCTTTCTAGAAGGATACCGAAGGAATCAAGGGAAGCAGAAAGGACATCTTGGTTTTGTATATCTCAATCCTTTGTAAGAATTGTGTTTATTCTCTGTTACCACATCACACATGGAACTGAAAAATGGAACTCCTATGAACTTTTTTTGACATGTGTTATAATATAGAAAATAAATGAATTGCATAGCAGTTGGCTTACATGGATATATAGGGAAGCAGAAAGGGCGACATGCAAACCATAACCCCAGTGCCCTCACACAGCCTGCCCTTCCAGGTGCATTGCCGCTGTGTGGCCCACGGAGGTGCCATTGTCATCTTGGCCTCATGGTCTGGGCCACCAGCACCAGGGCGGCTGCTGGTGGCAGCATTTTGTCCAACTGTTTGACGTCAAATGTATTAAACTTTAAATTAGTCTGTGCTTGATAAATGAGTTTTTCAATTATAATTATAAAATATTTTATACCTATTTTATAAAACATGCATACTTAAATTTAGTTTCAAAAAAAAATTTTGGTAACTTGAAACCTTAATGTCATTCTAAAGGAAATACTGGTTATTTACTCAATGCCTGGGGCTTAAGTGCCCTAGTATCACTTATCAAGTGCTGTAAGTTTAAGTTTATATACTTTGGCACCTTGTTTTCTTATATGGTATAGAGAAGTTCAATGTTTGGGTTTATGAAACATGTGAGGAATCACATGATTCCAGAAATTATGAAGCCCAGACTGAGTGAATTATAAACAATTGATATTTCTATTTGATGGTTCTACAAGCTGAGAAATTCAGGGCTGCAGGGCCAGCTCTGGCCAGGGCTGCCTTATCTTGCTACCTTAGGCAGAGGGAGAGAGAGGGCAGGAGGGAGGAGAAAGGAGGAGTTTAGTCCTGCCCTATTGGTGTCAAACCATGCACAAGGCCTGGGCCTCGTGGGCTAGCCACCTCTTGGGGGCCCCACTCTCCAGTGCTATAAGGATGGCAGTTAAATTCCAACCCAAACTTTGTTGGGAACTTTCAGAGTGTAACAGCTGGTACATGACAGATCCTGAATGCCAAGTGTTAAACATGTCATTGAAACTACTAGAAATAAGAAAGGAATCGAGTCTGTGTGCAACAGACACAAGGAAAGTACTGAGTGTGGTGCGGATGGAGAGCTGAAAGGCGTACAGATGTCCTTTCTGTTGAAGGAATTGTTCCAGAATGAGAGAGAGGAAAGAGAAAGGACGAAATGATAGAAGCCTTCAAAGGCTATGGTAAAAGAATCTCGGCAAAATCTCACACGGTTGTCACTGGCTGATTCCAGGTGCGTTTGTTCCTAAGGTTTTCTTTAAATTGGCTTTAGTAATGAATAATTCATTGATGCGAAAGGAGAATTTGATCTTCTCGGATAACACAACAAAGTTCTCTTGAACTTTGAGATTGTAAAGCGTTTCTTCATCCTTTATTGACTGGTCTAAGCAACAAGGAGTTTGTGTTTGTCAGAGTGACTGACTTCTCATGCTTCATGCTGTCTCCTCTTAGTGCGTGAGACGTAGGTCTTCTCAATAAAAAGAGCTAAGTTCTTTTTAACTTTCTATATTTGCCTTTCTGGTTTTTGTCATTTTTGGTATTATTTTTACAATGGTCTGTGATTATTTTAAACCAAGTATACCAAACCTTTTGTTTTGTTTTGTTTTTTAAATGTATTGGTTTATCTGAAAGGCAGTGTTAAAGAGCACGCTTCCATCTACCTATTCATTCCCCAGCTAACTGCAGTGGCTTGGCCGGGCCAGGCGAAAGCCAGAAGCCCAGAGCTTCCTCCTGGGCTCCCAATCACCCCGACCATCCTCCACTGCTTTCCCAGGCACATTAGCAAGGAGCTGGATCGCAAGTGGAGCAGCCTCTCTTGAATGGAAATCCCCTGGCTCTGCAGGTGGCGGTTTTACCTACCATGCTACAGCACTGGCCCTACTTTTTTGATATTTTTGACAGCTTTCCAAAATCAAATCCTTAATTAGTTTAAATTTTTTTTTCTAAATTGTGTCTAATTATGTGAAAGAGCTACAGAGAGGGGGAGGGAGAGAGAGAGAAAAAGAGAGAGAGAGAGAGAGAAAGATGTAATAGTATAGCAGCTAAAGTCCTCGCCTTGAAGGCACCAGGATCTCATATGGGTGCCAGTTCTAATCCTGGCAGCTCTACTTCCCATCTACTTCCTTGCTTGTGGCCTGGGAAAGCAGAGGAGGATGGTCCAGAGCTTTGGAACCCTGCACCCACATGGGAGACCTGGAAGAGGCTCCTGGCTTTGGATTGGCTCAGCTCAGGCCATTGCAGCCACTTGGGGACTGAACCATCAGATGGAAGATCTTCCTCTCTGTCTCTCCTCCTCTCTGTATATATGCCTTTCTAATTAAAAATGAAAAATAAATAAATGAAAGAGATCTTCCAGTCATTGGTTCACTCCCTAGATGACTGCAATGTCAGGGTTGGGCCAATTGGAATCTGAGAGCCAGGAGAGCTACTTGAGTCTCCCCTGTGCGTGTAGGAGCACTTGGATCATCCTTTGCTGCTTTTCCTAGCCATTACCAGGGAGCTGGATTCAGAATTAGACCAGCAGCTGAGTCACCAACCAGCTCCCTTATGGGAGACCAGCATCACAGCCTACACAGGCCCATGGATTAAATCTTTTGACTTCAGATTAACTTCAGGATGTTCCAGAAGTCTCCTAGCAGGCCTCCAAGGACTTGTGTCTCAGCTTGTAAAGGAGAGACCTTAAACTAAGTAGGCTGATTGGATATGACAAATTTTACAAGACGCATAAAACAATAGGTGATGGTAAACCTTCAAGTTATATTGACGGCTATGTTATTGCTTTGAGTGTACCAGAAGATACATGAAATTTCTAGAAATCTGGCATGTATCCGTATGTTATCAGTCATAATTTATTATTATGTGTAAAATGTGGAATACCTAAGAACTAACCAATTTCCTTATCAATGATATCATTTATTATAATGAACACTCAGATCTTTAATCAGGGCCAGTTTAAGTATCCAACAATCTTAAATCTTTCATCATCCACAGAAAGATGTCTCTTTACTCTGACTCCTGAAAGCACTTACATGAGCAAGTCTACAACTGCTGCTCCTTCAAGGAGCTCCATGCAAAGGACGTGGAGCAACGCTCTGCTGTGCAGCTGCTGCTGTCTGTGAGATCACACCGCTGGCCTGGGTGAGAACTTCCAGAACTCCAGGCTAGACACCGACGGGCTCACCCAACTGCTGAGCAAGCAGCACAGGGGCTCACTGTGTGGGACTAATGAACCGGTGAGGATCACTTTCATGGCATTAGTTTGAAATATTACTGGTTCTTTAAGTGTTTTATGTCCCAGATATAAGGAAACATTTTTTTTCCTTTTAATTTGTCTACAGTTTACAATAATTTGATAAAGCATATTTGGGAACAAAAAAAAATGGAAACTTGGATTTTTTTTTTCCCCTCATCTAATCCTTCTAGAATTCAGAAGCTATTTCTGAGTATTCTTATTTTCATGGTGATAAAGTTTTCTGTTCTCTTTGTATAAGTACACAGTTGGAAATGCTTTGCCTGGAATGCTGTATTTTTGGATATGCCCTGTTTTAAGGAATCAACTTTATCAAACCAATGAGGATCTCCTTGGAATAAGTGGTCTGGCTCCAGAAGGGCTCCAAGCTTCACAAGTAAACAAGGAATGTCATTTCCTGGCAGGTCCCAGAAATGTCTGGTTATTTTAGGAACCTTGAGAAGATTTCACCCAAATAAATAGATATGAATGGTAAGTTCCCGGCTAACCTCCCAACCTCAAGAGGTTGTGAAAATTCAAACCAAGATTCCTTATCAAAAAGTTCCAGCAAAACAAATGTTGGCAGAGCCTACATTGCTAGTCATGCTTCTTGTTGCGTTTAAATAACCAGGCCAACTTTAATAGGACTAGATTTATTCTGTAAATTAATTAGTCTTAATTAGTCTCACTTTGAATTATCTTTGATAAAAATTGGAGTTACTAAAGATAGAAAAATTCAATTTCTTGGGCTCAGCACTATGGGCTCTGTCTGCAGCAATAGCATCCCATATGAGTGCCAGTTACAGTCCCAGCTCTTCCACTTTTGATCCAGCTCCCTGCTAATGTACTTGGGAAAGCAGCTGAAGTTGGCCTAAGTCCTTGGGCCCCTGCACCAAGTGGGAGACTTTGAAGAGGCTCCAGGTTCCTAGTACCTAGCCCAGGCTTAGCCATTGCATCCATTTGGGGAGTGAAGAGCAGATGAAAAATCTCCCGCTCTGTCTTTCCTCTTCTCTCTGTAACCCTGCCTTTCAAATAAAAATAAATAAATCCTACGACCAAAAAAAAAAATGTATTGCAGAAGAAATCTAGGCCATCTATTGTTAGATCATAGTACAATGATTTTGAGCCTTTGCTCTTTATCTACGACCTGGAGTGGATCTAAAATTCCTCTATTTTCCTCCCAATATGTGGCCTCAGTTATTCAAGTTAAAATTTCTAACCTTTCTCCCATCTTTCTTGTTGAAAGGTGAGAGAGAAGTAAAACTGCTTTTTTTTCTCCCTGAAGTCATGCCTGCTGAAACCGGAGCTGCCTTCAGAGAGATCCCCAGGGCAGCTTGTGTGGACCAGCCTCAGGCCTGCTGCTGCAGAGACTGCTCCAAAGCAGCAGCAAAGAGCGGAATCTGCGCAGTAGACATTGCCTGCCCTCCCTTCAGCTGAAAGTGCCTGCCGCCCAGAATCGAGGTATTTCCTCACATGGCTTCCCTCTGCACTCAAAAATGAAGTTGACAGTTTCTTCTGCCATTAGCCTTTGTTTTTATCTTTTTTTCCCCTGTAGAAATGCCTGATTGCGTGTACCCTATAGAAGCCCAGACAGCTGTTGACTGTTTGAACAGAACTAAGCTATTCTCAGGAACTAGAAACTGCCCCAGTGATCTACAAGACAATCCACCAACCCAGTGCCCGTACCCTCAGAGTGGGTGGGCAGGCTCAGGACAGGAGATCTGAGTTGTGGTACCTTGGCATGCCCAGGGTCCTGTAGCTCAAGGAGATAAAAAGTCTCTCTGGCCTCCGCCCCTGCAGTTGTCTCCTACCTGTGCTGCTCCTCCCACGTGAGTCATGAACTACAATTCCTGTAAGACCTGCAAGCTTCACTCCGACTTCCTTCCAGAAGGCTTCCATGTAATCTGTCCCATATGTTGTTTCTTGGTGTGTTGTTTGTCTGTTTTTTTAAAAGAATTTTATCTTTTTTTCATTTGAAAGGTAGATTTGGCAGAGAGAGGAGAGACAGAGAAAAAGATTCCAACCACTTTGCTCCCCAGATGGCCACAACGGCCAGAGCTGAGCTGATCCAAAGCCAGGAGCTTCTTTTTGCATCTCCTACGGGGTGCAAGGACCCAAGGACTTCAGCCATCCTCTGTTGCCTTTCTAGGTCACAAGCAGAATCATAACTGGAGCAGCCAGGACTGGAGCCAGCATTCATTCACAATGCCAGCATCGCAGACAGAAAATTAGTTGTCTGTATGCCACAGTGCTGACCTCACTTCCAGGTTATTTACCATAGTCTCATATTCCTTTCTCACCACTCACGTTTCTCTACAACTCTGCACTCTTTTCACTAGACTTGGCATTAAAATCTACAGCTTTCCCTAGGTCTTTGAGTCTATATGTGAAGACTGCTGTGCTGTGTACATGGTTAAATACACTTGTCAGGCTTTTTTCTTGTTGATCTCTTTTGCTATAGAGGTGGGTTCAGCCATGGACTTTGTATATGGTTGGGAAAAGATATTGTTCTCCCTTACTTATTAACTCTGGCCAACTCAAAGTTGGCTGGGAAAGATCCTAGAGCCCATAGGATTAAAGGAAAGGCTTGGGCTTGGGGACAGGCAGTAGGGCTTCAAGACTTGGTCCCCTCTGTCCATCTCCTCATTCTGAGAGAGCAATTTCTCATCCCATGTGATGGGAAGAGACTCCGTTTCTCACTCTCCCAGCTTAGTAACTCTGATGAGAATGTCTTTCCCAGGAGGACCCCACACTGGATTCCCAGGACTGCTGTCATCAAGTAGCAGCACATTTGTATGCTCACAGCTCTGCAGACAGCAGGTCCCGATTGAGGCGTCCTGGGGGTCAGTTCCTTGGGAGGCCTCCCTGAGTGTAGATGGCCATCTCCATCCTGCGTGCTCATACTGTTTTCTTCTTTTTCATGTCTGCCTCTGTCCAGATATTCTCCTTTCACAAGGACATTAGCCATATTAGATCAGAGCCCACCCTGGGGACCCTACTTTGCCTTAGAAATGTCGGTCTATACCCTACCTCCCAATATGACTACAATCTGTGGCCCTAAAGGTTGGGATATCAGTGTACCTGCAGGAGATACAGTTCAACCCATAGCAAGCTGCATTCACCTTTGTCTAGACCACCGTGGATATCATGTGACCAGGGGATTGGTCACTTGGATTGGTCACGTGGCAGCACAGAAGGAAGTATGAGAACAATCTCTCCTGAGCCGAAAAAGAAACTTTCTTGAAGGAAGAGATGGTATGACAGTCACAAAAATGTTGATTAGCACATTCAGTAGCAGGATTTATTGAACCAACCTCCCTCTGCACCAAGGTAAGGAGAGCCGTGCTATCCGTGGTGTAATCTGATATTCACAAATGTGTGTGATATTCACACCCAAATGACCAAGATTATTCAGCTCATGACATGTGAATTTCTAGGCATGTACATCTAGCATAACAACAGTGTGAGCCATAAAGTTTCATCCTTCTCATTTATTCTTTTTAAAAAAGATTTATTTTTATCTGAGAAGGCAGATTTAGAGAGAGGAGAGAGATTCCATCTGCTGCTTCACTTCCAGAATGGCTGCAGTGGCCAGAACTGAGCTAATCCAATGCCAAGAGCCTAGAGCTTCTTCCAGGTATCCCATGTGGGTGCAGGGACCCAAGGACTTGAGCCATTCTCTGCTGTTTTTCCAAGCCAGATGCAGGAAGCTGGATCAGAAGTGGAGCAGCTGGAACTTGAACTGGCATTCATATGGGATGCTGGTGCTACGGGAGGAGGATTAGCCTGATAAGCCACCATGCTGGCCCCTCGTTTATTCTTAGAATTCCCATTTTAGTCCCTTTGAGAGCTAGTATTAAGTTTAGTAAGAATGAAAGAATGCTGGGAAAAAGTAGTTTTGTCTTGGTAGTCTTGCTAGCCTGGGAGTAAGACACCTGTCCAGAGGCGCAATTCTGGTGCTAGCAAGTACGGAACATAGACAAGTCCCTTTCCCTCTCTGGGATCCAGTTTTTTCATGTATGAAATTAGTCTACTTCTTGACTGGAAAGATCTCCAAGATATATTGGTTAAGTTAACAAAGCAAGATGCATATGTTCCCCCAAAGAGTTGGCTGGCAAGTGCGTGCTCAGTTGCTCTCTCCTTTTCTTTCTCTCTTTCCTTCTCTTTTTCTCCACCCTGTCTCTGTCTCTGTCTCTGTCTCTCTCTCACACACACACACACACACACACAACAGTACCATTGTTCCCAATAGTTGTATCGTGGTAACGACCCACTTGTCCAGAGATGTATAACCAGGTGAGGAAAATTTGGTCTATACATACAATGGAACATGATTCAGCCTTAAAAAGGAAGGATGCTACAATGTGGATGAACCATAAGGACGTCATGCTAAGTGAAACAGACCAGTCACACAAAGACAAATACTGTCTGCCACACTTACATGTGGCATCTGGGATAGTCAAATTCCTAAAGACAGAATGTAGCCCGGGAGCTGGGGAAGGAAGGCATCCTGAATTGTTACTGGTTGTTAATGAGCTTCACTTTCATATGATAAACAGCTCTGTAGATGGACACAGTGGTGGTTGTACAATGACATGAATGTACAACTCAAGAGTGCACTTAAGCATGGTTACAATGGTAAATGTTACCTGTATTTTATGACAATTTAAAAATGGGGACCAAAAAAACAACAGTGCAAAACCATGTGGACAGCAAGTTATTGTGTGAAAGCAGAGAGGGGAGCATGAACCTGGTATTTGCTTAGAGATGTATTTTTAAAGCCGTGGAGACATGCGTAAGAAACTATAAGTTTACCCAGGGAGGTGGGAACAGGGCAGGTGGAGGGCGGATGTAACACTTGTTACCATGACCTTTATTATTTCGGTGTAAACAGGTCTCCCAAGGACCCAGCTGCTAATGGAAAGGGTCGCGATCCCGTGACCTCCTCTTCTTTTTTTTTTTTTTAGATTTATTTATTTATTGGAAAGTCAGATATACAGAGAGGAGAAAGATAGAGAGGAAGATCTTCCATACGATGATTCACTCCCCAAGTGAGTGCAACGGCTGATACTATGCCGATCCGAAGCCAGGAACCAGAAATTTCTTCCAGGTCTCCCACACGGGTGCAGGGTCCCAAAGCTTTGGGTCATCCTGGACTGCTTTCCCAGGCCACAAGCAGGGAGCTGGATGGGAAGTGGAGCTGCCTGGATTAGAACTGGCGCCCATATGGGATCCCGGGCTGCTAGGCCACGCCGCCGGGCCCAGTGACCTCCTCTTTCTACCTGCAGTTACCTTGACCTGTCATTGACCAGGGATCTGTTTTTGCAAACCTGCTTAGGTTGGAGCCTTGCCCCACCTGGAGCTGGTTCTGTCCTCCCCTGGACCATCCATGCCTTTTGGAGTGCTCTTTCATTGGGCCCTCTAACCCTGGGAACTCTCAGATTTGCTCTGTCTGCAAATCTCATGGTCCAACAAGAGGAGGCAACAGCACCCTCTTCTGAGCCTTAGCTGGGCCTCTGGCCACTCAGTGAGCTCCGGGAGAGGCAGGGAGGCACACCTGGGGGACACTCCCTCTCCACGCAGAGTGATTACTCTGCATCTCTCCCCATCCTTCCCTACTCAGCAGAGTTCCTGAGGGTGTGGTCCCTGGTTCCTTGCTTACCATCCTGGGGCCTGGCCCGCCAGTCCTCCCCACTCAGCGTTGCCCTGCCCAGACAGCTCTGCATGACAGCATTCTCCCCTCCTGCTCACCTGCCCCGTGACCCTGGAAGGGCTCAAGAACCTGCTGTGTCTCCTTTGTATACAGGGGTCAACGTTCAAGCAAGTGAAACATGCACACTGCCTCCCTGAGAGGAGTGGATGGGTGCTCCACAGACGCTTAGGGGAGCTGACAGGTTGCGGTTCTGGAGTGAGCTGGTAGCTTCCCAGGATTGTGTCTCATCATTCCTTGACAACTGGTGTGTTTTTATTTTAGGCATTTGCTATGTGTATGGCACACAACACGATTTCCTTAGAAGAATCTGAAAATCATCAAACTTGTAGGAGAGGATGTCAGGGGCTGGATACTTGCTAGTTTAGTCTTTCCTTTCCCATCTTGTCCCATCCCATCCCATCCCATCCGGTCTGGTCCTGTCCGTGGCTGAGCCAGCCCCTGAGCAGAAAAGCTAGTCTCGTCCCAGGCAGCAAGCTGGATGATGGAGAGGAAGCAGCATCACCTGAGCCTGCATTACAGCTACCTGGAGGCATCGAGAAACAGCTGTTCCTCAGCAGCACCCTGGAGCAGAATGTTAGAGGCAGGAGGCTCCAGAAGACATCTCATCAACCACTTGCCACATCTACCCGTTTACTTCTTCCCCAACCCTATTACGCCAGTACCCTAGTGGTCCTCATTTTGCAGGTGAGAAAACTGAGGCTCGGTGAGGCTGACTGGGGTCACTGAGGGGGAGTGGTGGGGTCAGACTCTGAGACCAGGCCCACATGGCTCTCGAGGCCACCTCTCTCCTACAAGACTGCTTTTTCTAAATATCACCCACAGGGTCTGGTAGGGTAGTGTTTGTCTGAGTTCTATGTGTACCACACATCGCCGGGGCATCTGGCTAATTCTGAGCCAGCCAGTCCCAAGCAGGGTCTGAGAGGCTGCATGGCCCGCAAGCCCAAGGCCAGTGTTGCCAACCAGGGACCCCACGTTGGGCAGCCCAGCAAGGGAAGGCTCAGGGAGCATATAGATGTGAATCAGCTGTTCACAGGCTCCTCTGATTGAGGAAGGAGGGCCACCTGACTGCCATATTCCCCACCGCTGCCTTCCTGGAGGGCCCTTTGCCTGTGGGTGCTGCCCCCATCCTGCCATCCCTGGGGCTTGAGGCCCTAAGACTTTCCTGGAGATGTAAAGAGGTGATAGAGGAAGCCCCTCTACCTTCTTTCTTTCCATGTGCCACACCTGGGCCAGGGCTGCAGCTGCTGCGGGGCAGGGAGTACCTTTTCACGAATTCTGTTTACTAGCACGTGTGTGTACTGAGTTATTAGAGCAGCAGACTGGACAGGGAGGGGGTCACTTACAGACCAGAGGGTGGGGACCTGCTTGCCTCTCTCCTGGGGACTCTGCCTATGGAGATCTGACTCTGAGAAGCTGGGTCACATGTACAGCACCTGCCTTTACCCAGGTTGAGCAGGTGCCACTCATTGTAGCCTAGTTATTTGGGCTGTTTCACCACGAACAATCTAGGCGACCTCCTTCTCCGGCTCTTAAGAAATTTGCTTCAGAAAGAATGCGAAGGTAGGAGAAGTCTTCCAAGTCTGCAAGTCTTACAGGTACGGTTTTGCCGCAAATCCCAGCATGCTACGTTGCCCACACAGCATGAAGTGTTTTCCAGAGCTCCCTCTCCAGCTTGGAGTGCCGCAGCAACTCAGGACTGGTGCCTCTGGCATGTTCCCAGCGGCCGAGGCTGTGTCCTCTTGGCCGTGCTCCCTGTCTTCAAGCCCTTTCCAAAGGCTGGGAGCCTCTTGTGATTTCTGTGCAACCTACACCCTGCAAATGCTCATCCCTGCCTCCTCCACCACGGCAACCAGGCTCTGCCACAGCCCAGGGCTGTTTGTCCAAAGCTGCCTCCCCAACGGGGAGCGATCCCACGTGTGTCTATGGTTTTCAGGAACACAGGAGCCTGGACAGTGGTGAGAAGAGAAGCCCATGGGACCCAGCTTTAAAGAACAGTGGGTCCTAACAGATCTCGGAGAGCTGGAGGCTGGGGAGCGATTTTTGCCCTTGGACCCATGGTCCCAAATAACCATTACAGGTCCTTATGGGGAGAGAAGGTAAGGGAAGCAAAGGCCAAGGGGCCTGTCACTTGTCCACCTTGGTGATAACCAGTGTTTACTGTCCTAGCTTCACAGGACTGAGTCCAGGTTGACTCCAGCACCCTGTGAGCTCCCAAGACCTGAGCCCAGCCCAAGGACAGAGCAACTGATAAGCTAAGAGAGGCCTGGAACTGCTCCAGTGCAGCACACACCTGTCTTGTTTTTCTCTGGCACAAACAGAGCTGGGCCTGGAGAGAACTGCCTGGCTCTCAGGCCCATGCAGAAGGTGGGAGCAAGATGGCTGGGTGGCACGCTTGGACCCCTAAGGTTGAACCTCTGGCATTTGCTTCCAAAGGCTGTTGCACTCTCCAACTTCCAGGATGTGACTTTGGGCTCAGCCATCTTGACTCGAGTTCTGTGGAGTTAGGAAACCCGCATGTCAACCTCAAAAACTCACCTAATCTTAGGTGTTCTGTTAGAGCAACGAGAAATGGACAGGACACCTTTTCTTCTTTAAAAAATGTGATAACTAGTATGCAGAGATGTGAGGGTTTTGGATCTCTCTGAGACCTGAGTGATGAACAGATGGGATAAGAAGTCAGGAAAGGTGGGGCGAGCACCGTGATGTGACAGGTGAAACCTGGCCTATGACACTAACATCCTATATCGGAGCTCTGGTTCAGGTCCTGGCTGCTCTGTGTCTGATCCAGCTGCTTGCTAATGTGCCAAGGAAAGCAGTAGAAGATGGCCCAAATGCTTAGGCCCTTGTCAGAGGTCCAGGTGGAGTTTCAGGCTCCCGGTTTTGGCCTAACACAGTCCCAGCTGTTGGGGCCATTTGGGGAGTGACCCAGCAGAAGGAAGATCTCTTTCTCTCTCTGTTTCTTGATGTCAGTCTGTTTCTTAAATAAATAAGTAACTCTTAAAGAGGTTGGAAAAAATACTTGGAGGGTGGCATGAGTAACTCCCTGGAGGAAGGGAAGTAGGCACTGGAAAAAGTGTTAGCTGCAGGAAAACAGAGGAGAGATAGGCAGCATGACCTCAGAGGTAGCTAATGGAATGAAGAAAGAATGTAAGATTCCCAAACAGTGGAGGCAGGCATAAGCTAAGCATTTTCTGATTTTGACTATCACCTGGCCAGAGAAGTTTCCAGAAAGAAGCCACAGTCATTCCAGAAAGGCTTTAGGGGTGACATGGAAGTCTCTCCTCACTCCCTTTTCTCTGTGAGTCTTAGTAAATAATTTTTAATGTTTATTTATCTGAAAGGCAGAGGGACAGATAGTGAGAGATGGAGATCTTCCATCTGCTTGTTCTATCTCCAAGTGACTCAACAGCCGGGACTGGCCCAAGCCAGTCCCAAGCCAGGAGCCAAGAAATCCTTCAGGGTTTCCTATGTGAGTAGCAGGGACCCAAATAATTGAGCCATCATCATCTGTTGCCAGACAGGAAAGATGTTAGCAAGAAGGTTGAGTAGAAACAAGGACAGACTCAGTTCTAGGCTCCTCAGTGTGGATGTGAGCACCCTGGGCAGCAGATTATCCCACTGTACTACATGCCTGCCCTTTAGTAAGTGATTTTTTTAAAAGATGTGATAAGTTGTGTGTGACCTTGTGGGTTTGGACAGCTGTCAGACTTGGCTGTTGTGTTGGACAGACCTTAACTCTCTGCTCCCTGTTGCTTCTTTCTCATAGAATTCTTTCCCCTTGCATATAGATAAAAACTTACCTCTCAGTTAAAGAATATGACAAAGGTGATGGAATGCTATCCCTTGGTTAGGTTAGCTATGTGAGAGTTTATCTCATTCTCTGGCTCACTCTGGAGACTCTCCCTGTCCTAGCTACTCCCAGTTCACACACCCTGGATGGAGATGAGACAGGTGTTCCTAAGTCCCACCCTTCCCTATGCATCAGATCCGTCCCCCCTCCCCACCTCCCACCTCACATCTTTAGCCCAGGTCCTGCAGCATACTGGTTGCTATAGGAGGTTGGAACAGGCTTTTCCAGGCTCCCTGAAGGATCCTGATATCATGGTTCCTGTAGCCTTAAGTACAAGTCAGCAGCTGCAGGCAGTGGACAGAGTATCTGTACATTGCCAAAGATCAAAGCCCTTGGTGAGCTAGTAACCCTATCAACTTGATTCCACAGGGCTGATGGCTGCAGGGATGGGAGCCAAGCAACCTGTTACCAAGGTGGGATAGAACAAAATGCCCACAGTCTCTATGGCACCTGGCCCAAGACAGAGCTAGCCCTCCTGGGCCCCAAGTGGATTTCATCCTGGCTGTATCAGATTGCTTGAGAGGCAAGAATGAAAGGTAGGTCTTGGATCCTGGCTCTCTGGGGAGGTCTGGGAGCCAGCCCAGCCATTCAGATTTCGAATGTGTTCATAGTCAAATGTATCTGTTTTGCTCCAGGCGCAGTGCAGTGGTTTTACCAACACACACTGCTTTTCTCACAACAATCCACTAAAACATACAGGATTTTTTTTTTAAAAAAAGGGTATATTTATTTATTAATGAAAAGTTAGATTTACAGAGAGAAGGAGAGACAGTCTGCTGGTTCAGTCCCCAGGTGGCTGCAATGGCTGGAAATGAGCTGATCCAAAGCCAAGAACCAGGAACCAGGAGCTGCTTCTGGGTCTTCTGGGTGGGTGCAGGATTCCCCAGGCTTTGGGCCATGCTCTGTTGCTTTCCCAGGCCAGAAGCGAGGAGCTGGATGAGAAGTGGAATACCTGGGACCTGAACTAGTGCCCATATGGAATTCTAGTGCTTGGACGTAGAGGATTAGCAAGTTGAGCTATTATACTGGACCCAATAAACAGCATTCTAAACACTATTCATGTGACAGGTTGCTTCTCCTGGCACTTTGTTCTATCATGAGCATGTGTTTCAAGCAGAGCTGAACACACTCAGCCAGCAGAAGAGCTTACAGTCCAGAGGGTGATTTATTTCTCGATCATTATTGCTTCTTTCTTTTAAATATTTGTTTATGTATATTTGCTTAAAAGGAAAAGTTACAGAGAGAGATCAATCTTCATTTCCCAAATGGCTGTAACAGCCAAAGCTGAGCCAGGCCAAAGCCAGGATCCAGGAGCATTATCCGGGCCTCCCACATGGCTGTAGGGATCGACGTGCAAGGGACATCTTCTGCTGCTTTCCCAGGCCATTAGCATGGGGCTAACCAGCCCCACTGATGCTTATTGTATAGTATAACAAATGTACTCATTTTCATAACTTTAACCCAAATGTCTCTGCTAAGTGAACTTGGATGTCTTAGACAATCCCTTTAGCAGAATGGCAAGTTCCTGACTCAGTATTCTGTGTTCACAAATCATCTTTAGGCATTCTGAAGGTGCAAAAACAAACACAGTAATTCATACGAGCCCAATGGGTAGCCTGAGTACACAACTAAGAAGCAACACCGTACAAACTCAAGACTAGGTCTAGTAACCAATGTTGCTGCATCTCATAATACTTAGATGTGTAGGTATCTAGGCATTATGCACTAATTAAGTAACATCAGCCTCAGGTTCAAAAGCAGCAACATCAACACTGTCCCTAGACACACAGCCCCTCGGGCAGTAGCACACTTGAGGGGCTCATGGTTTTGCTCCTGCAACTTTAGCTAGAGGTAAAAAAAATGGAGAATTGCAGAAATGCCAGAGTCATGAGTTGACCTTGACTTATATAAAAAGCTAAAGAGCAAGACACAGAATTCATTGAGTTAAACTAAAAATGGACACCAAAAACAAAACAGAAAGGTCATCATTTCTCATGTAATAAAAATAGGTTTAAAGCCTATTTTTAGGTTGGGATGGGGCAGACAGAATCAGGCAGCGTTATAACACCTGTGGGCCTCATGTGAGCTAGATCAGGGAAAAGCCAGGTTGGGCTGATTGTTCTGACTGGTACAAGTTCACCCTGTCCTGTGAAAACACTCGGCATTTCAGGCCGTGACCTCCAAAACCAATAAAAATATATTTAATATTGTAACTTTAATACATATAAAGAAAGGCTCTATTTAACTCCTGAGTTAGTGAGAGAATCAGTAAGGTGTTATAATTGCCTTTAAATGAATTAAAAGATCACCCACGCACATATGCAATGAGGAATGCCAAAATAAATTTGCTGACAGATGTAAAACTGTCTTTTGGTAGGAGAGAATTGACTGTATCTCCGCCAACCAAAATCTATGTGCATTTCTATGGATGGAAATTATCTGCGTAATTTTTAGTCAACCCACAGAATTGTAAACTAGCTCAAAAACAAGACTGTGACAGTCACAGATAATCTGAAAGTATATGCTGATTATCCTTTTTCCTTTGAGTTTCTTTCGCAAATCTTCCTGTCATTCATTTGGGGCAAGCCAAGTTGGAGATATCTGCAAATATAATTTTTTAAAGCACCCATCACAGTACATTGTAACAGCCTTTTAAAGTTTTTCTATGTCTGCCCTCTGGACTCTTAGTCTCTCGGGGGAAGCACTATCCTTTATCAGACCAGATCCCCAGCACTCAGAAGAGATGCTTGCCAAATGAGCAAAGGAGAAAGTTGCGACCACGCTCTTTTCCCATTCTGAGATCCACCTGAGAATTAGATCAAGGTCTTGGTAATCCCATCCCGACATCCCAGTCGTGTGATAACATGGAAGCAGGAGAAGCAGATTGGAAAGATGGAATGAGCTGTGTCCACCCACAGGCATGAATAAAAAAGTAAGTGGATAAATTAATTATTTGGCAAGCCAATGAAGCATTTATGAAAGGCCACATGGAGACTCATAGAAATAGGAATGGCAATGAAAAAAAAAAGGCATTTGGGGGAAGAGAGAGAGGCGCCCCCATTGGCATAGTGGTTAAGAAGCCCCACCCCAAGCCAAGGTGCCGGGGTTCAAATTCCAGCTCTACTCTAATCCAGCTTCCTGCTAATGACAGTCAGCAGGTGATGGCTCAAGTACTTAGATGCTGCCACCCACGTGGAAGAGCCAGAGTGAGTTCTAGGCTCCTAGATTTGGCTGGCCCAGCCCCAGTTGTTGCAGCACTTGAGAAATGAACCAGTAAACTAAAGATTTATTCTGTTTCTCTCCCTCTTTGCATTTCAAAAGAAAGAGTGAGAGAAATTTTAAAAATGCTTAATAAGGAAAAGGAGAGAACAAAGAAGTTCTGAAGCAAAACAGCAGGCACAGTGTGGGGAAGCGCAAATTGGTCAGCATGATTTCCACACAATACAATGCTCGCTTTGGCAACATATGTACTGCAACATCACATGAGGGAGCATGTGGGAAGAAATGGGGCAGGATCCTAGATCGGAAAGGAAATGTGGGGCATTTAAAATGGGGACCTTCCCGGCAGCCCCGCTTCCCTTCCAGCTCCCTGCCTGTGGCCTGGGAAAGCAGTCGAGGACAGCCCAAAGCTTTGGGAGCCTGCACCCGCGTGGGAGACCCGGAAGAGGCTCCTGGCTTCGGATCGGCATAGTATCGGCCCGTTGCGCTCACTTGGGGAGTGAATCATCGGACGGAAGATCTTCCTCTCTGTCTCTCCTCTCTGTATATCCGCCTTTCCAATGAAAAAATAATAAAAATAAATCTTTAAAATGGGGACCTTAAAACGTATGCGGTGTTTCAGAGAGAAACCAGACTTACCAGGCTGTTTTGTGCTAAGCATTTATTTAAAAAGGGAAACTTAGGAGCAGAGTCATCAACAAAGCCATTCAGTGGTTCTTGTGTAAAATCAGTAGCTAATCCTGTGGCTGCTTTTGTACATTCTATATAATTTCTACGCAGTCAATCAGAGTGTCTAGTAATAAAGGCAATAGAAACTCTCCTTCTCCTTATCTCACAGGACTTCACTAGGTAGAGCCTCCAGGGAAAGGGAATAGTAGCCACGAGTGGGTATCCTTGTCTTGTTTTCCATTTGGGGAAGGAAGAGTCAGTGTTTCACCACTGAGTGTGATGTTAGCTGGTGTTTGTTCAAGGGGGCTCCTCTCTCTTATTAAAGTATTGAAGGTTTTTTTTTTTTTTAATAAAGACAGGTTGTTGAATTTTGTCAAATGCCTTCTCATCATCTGTTGAAATGATTTTGCAAATGTAAATTTCAGTTTTGAATTATTTATTGCTAGTATTCAAAAATTGAGTTCTTTATATAAATCTTGTGTCCTGAAACTTTGCTGAATTTCATTTTTAGTTCTAAGTTTATTTTGTGTGTGTCAATCCATTTGTATTTAACCCATTTGTCTATATTTAAAATATATTCTTTATTTTCAAGCATTTTTAATTTATATAAGGGAACGTATTTTATAGATTCCATATATACAGTTTGAAAAGCATAATGACACTTCCCAATCTACCTGCCTTCCCATTCTTGCTCCCATTCATGGTAATAAGCAGAGTACAAAAAACGTAATATATATGAGTGAAGTTGACATTTTGAGGTCTAATTACTGTTTATATCTCTTGTTGATTTTCTTGAGCAACAATGGTTTTTCTACTTACTACAAACCAGGGAAAACATAATATTTGCCTTTGAGGACTGGCTTATTTTGCTACTAGTCTCCAGTTGCATTCATTTTGTTGTGAAAGACAGGATTTCATTCATTTTTATGGCTAAGTAGTATTTCATTGTATATGATCTAATATATAAAAAATAGTATACGATCTAATTTATAAAATAGTTGTGATATATGTATGTATAATGTACATACATATGTGTGTATATATATATATGTGTGTGTGTGTGTGTATATCACAACTATTTTATCCAGTGGACATCTGGGTTAATTCCATATCTTAAATACTGTGAGTTTGAGCTGCTCTAAACATGGGGGCACAATAACCACTTCATATACTGATTTCATTTCCTTAAGTAAATTCTTGGGAGTGAATGGCTGGGTCATGTGATAAATCTATTTTTAAATTTCTGAGGAATCTCCGTGCTGTCTTCCATAATGTTATGCTAATTTACATTCTCACCAGCAGTGGAGTCAGGATCTTTCCCACCGGCCCCCCAGATGTTTACCAACATGTGTTAGTTTTTGATTTTTGAATGTTAGCTATTCTAATCAAGATATGGTGAAAGTATTTCACAAATGGCAAGTGATTCTGATCATTTTTCAATGCATCTGTTAGCTGTTTGTATTTCATTCTTTGAAAATATAAGTTTATCTCCTTAGCCCATTTCAATTGTGTTTTATTTGAAAGACAGAATTACTTGAAAGGGAAAGACAGATCATCTTCTGGTTTACTCCCCAGATGACCACGATGGTCAGTGAGTGGAGAAGCAGGGACTCGCACTGGCACACATGGGAATCCCTCAACTGCAGGTGGTGTGGAACTTACTGTCGCATAGCACTGCTCTTCCTTCACCCGTGTACTAACAGGATTAATATATCGGTTTGTTGTTGTTGAGTTTCTTGAGTTCCTTATATATTGTGAACATTAAGCCTTTTTCAGATGTAGAGTTTACAAGTATTTCCTCCCACTCTGGCAGTTGCTTCTTTATGTTGTATTCTGTGTTGTATGGAAGCTTCTTGGCTGATGTAATCTCATTTGTTTACATTTGCCCTTATTGCCCATGTTTCTAAGTTCCTATCCAAGAAGTCTGTGCCTAGGCCAATATTTTTTGGTGTTTGCCTGTGTTTTCTTCTAGTAATTGATGGTTGCAAATTTTAGATTTAGATCCTTGATACACTGTGAATTGGTTTTTTTTATATGGTGTGAGGCAGAGGTTTTGTTTGAAATTTATTCGTGCAGAGACCCAGTTTTCCAACACCATTTGTTGAAGAGGCTGTCCTTTCTGCAGGGGTTGATTTTAGCTTGGTTGTCAAAGATTAGTTGATTGTAAACACATGGGTTAATTTCTAGGGTCTCTAATCTGTTTCATTGGACCACACGTCTATTCTTGTGGCAATATCAGGCTGTGACTAAAACTGCCCCGTAATATGTCCTGAAATTTGGTATTGTGATGGCTCTACCTTTATTTTTGTTAAAATTGCTTTAGATGTTAAGATTCTCTTGTGATTCCATATGAATTTTAGGGTCTTTTTTTTTTTCTAAATCTGAGAATGTCTTTGGTATTTTGACTGGGATAACCTTGACTCTATAAATTGCTTTGGGTAGTATGGACACCTTGATTATATTAATTCTTCCAATTCATGAACATGGATTCTTTTTCCATTTTTTGACTTCAATTTCTTTCTTTAATAATTCATAGTTTTTATTATAAAAACCTTTCATGAAAATCCTTGGCCAAATTTATCCCAAGATACTTAAATTATTTTGTGACTTATTAATGGGACTGAGCTTACAAATTCCTTCTCTGCCATGACCTTGTTTGTGTATACAAATGCCATTGACTTTTGTGTGCTGATTTTATGCACCACAACTTTGCCAATAATTAAAAAATCCAATAATTTCTTAGTGAGACATTTAAATGGGAAGGGATTTTTAAATTAGATCCCCAAAGTACAGGAAACAGAAATCAGAATATACAAATGGGATCTTGTCAAATTAAAGAAACAAGCAAAGGAAACAACAGAGGGAAGAGACAGCCTGCAGAATGGGAAGAGATATTGTGAACTATACATCTGACAAGTGATTGTCAACCAAAATATACAAAGAATTCACACATCTCAGTACCAAAATAATAACAATAGCAATCTAATTAAAAAGTGGGCAGTATATCCAAATAGACATTTCTTAAGGGAAAACATACAAATGCTCTACTAGTTTTTGAAAAAATACTCAACATTGCTAATGATCAGAGAAATGCAAATCAAAACTACAAGGAGATATCATCTCACTTTAGTTTAATTAGCTATTATCAAAAACACAAATGATAACAAGTATTGGTGAGGGAAGCCAGTGTCATGGCACAGCATGCTAAGCCTCCACCTGCAGCACAGGCATTCCATGTGGGAGCCAGTTCGGATCCAGGCTGCTCCATGTCTAGTCCAGCTTCCTGCTTGGGGAGGCAGCGGAAGAAGGTCCAAGTCCTCGGGCCCATACACCCACATGGGAGACTTGTAAGAAGCTACTGACTACATACAGGTTCGTCTCTGGCCATTTAGGGATTCAACCAACAGATTGAAAGATATCTCTTTCTGGGTATCTCTCCCTATCTATAACTCTTTCAAATGAAAATACATCTTAAAAAAAAAAAGAGTATTGGTGAGGAAGTGGAAAGAAGGAAACCACGATACACTATTGGTGGTAATGTAGATTAGTTCCCATCATGAGGGAACAGTATGGAGGTATCCCAAAATACTAAAACTAGAGCTATCAGATGATCCAGCAATCCCATTCCTGGATACTTATCCAAGGGAAATGACATCAGTCCATGGAAGAGACATCTTACTGCCATGTGTATTGCAGCACTATTTCCAACAGCCAGAAAATGGAAACAACCTGAGTGTCTGTCCACTGATCAAAATGTGATTCTCATACACTCATCCATGACAAAGAATCTTGTCATTCTCAATGGCATGAATGGAACCAGCAAGCATTGTGTTACACACAATAAGCTAAGCTCAGAAAGAGATACTTCTCTTTCACATTTTTGCTCACGTGTAGAGTATTTTTCAAAAAGGTGATCTCATAGAATTGAAAAGTGTAATGGCAGTTACCAGGAGCCTGGGAGGGAAGGGCATTTAGAGAAAGGGCAAATGTTGATTAATGCATACTGTTACAGTTAAATAGGAATAATAAGTTCTGAGATTATATTACATAGTAGGGTGATTAAATAAATTACTTCTCCATTAAAAAAAAAAAAACATAGTGACAAGCCAGGCTTGGCTGTAGCACACATCAGCATACATGTGGGCTGGGTTTGGGAGCAGGCCAGGTGAGACCAGCCCAACAGCACACACTGGCATAAGCAGGAGCCAGGATGGGGTGCAGGCCAAGCTGGGGTGGACTGCAACACCCACAAGTTCACATGAGGACTAGATCTGGGTGTAGGTCAGACTGCGCTTGGCTGTTGTACCTGCCAGCAAGAGCTAGGACTGCAGGGGGCTGGGCTGAACCAGGCTGCAGCACCTGTTGGCAAATACTGAGACTAGGGGCAGGCCATCTCCTACTGGGCCGAGGGCAGGCCTGGTGGGGGAATCTCAGGGAGTGCCCTACTGGGTCATTGCTTTTACTGGTGAGCATGAGAGCTAGAACTGGGGGCAGGCCAGTTAGAGCAGGAATGCAGCATCCATTAGCTGGCATTTGAGCTGGGTCTGGAGATGGGACAGGCAGGGTTAGGCTGCCATACCTGCTGGCCCAAATGAGTTAAAATAGGTGTGGGCGCCCTGGGCTAGGCTGCAGCACTACTGGCAAGTGCGTGGACTGGGTACAAGTCATGTTAGGGTGGATCACAAGTAGGTTCAAGATCCAGGGCTGGCAGCAGGCCTTGTAGAAGAACTATAGGCACTCTTCTGCTGGGCTGCAGCCCCTACTGGTGAGGAGATCCAGGACTGAGGATAAACCAGGCTGGGCAAGAGAGCAGTACCCATGGCGTGCATGTGGACTCAGTCTGGGGGTGGGTCAGGCTGAGATAAGCCTTTGCACCTATGGGTATGCACGAGAGCCAGGTGGGATACAAGACAGTGTCTATGGATACACACTGAGGTTGATCTTGACCTTGGACAGACTTCTCTCAACCCTGGTACAACAAGGCCAGTGATGCCTCAGCAGTATCAGTCTACTCAAGTAACATCCTTGGAACACTCTTCACCACATTGGAGTCTCTAAAGTGTCATCAAATAACCTCCCCCAGCCAAGGGTGCTGATGTAATTTGACAGCAAGGAATAGTTCTCCCTTCCCCACCAAAGAAAGCAGCAGAATAAAAAGAACTTAATTAGTCCTGCCCATCTTCCTTCATTCCTCAACTCTCTCCGCCCTAATTGGAGGCTCACATGGGAGTCTATCCCTCTCAACTAGGTACACAATATTAAATACAAAATTTAAAAAATTTATTTTAATCTAGGGACAGGTTCAAGGGTTAATTTGCCGGCATCCCATACTCAAATGCCTGGTTTGAATCCTGGCTACTCCACCTCTCACCCTGGTTCCTGTGAATGTATCCTGGAATGTAGTTAGTGATGACTCAAGTGCTTGGGCAATTGCCACTGAAGTGGGAAACCCAGAGGAGTTCCTTTGAGCTTCTGCCTTTGATCTGGCCAGTCCTGGCTGTTAAGTACATAGAGGAATGAACCAAGTGATGGAAGATCTTTCTTTCACATGTGCCCTTCAAATAAATAAAAATAGCTAATCTTAAAAATGAAAAAGATTTTGGGCCCTGCACAATAGCCTAGTGGCTAAAGTCCTCGCCGTACACATGCTGGGATCCCATATAGATACCAGTTTGTGTCCTGGCGGCCCCACTACCCATCCAGAAAGCACTAGAGGATGGCCCAAAGCCTTGGAACCCTGCACCCACGTGGGAGATCAGGAGGCTCCTGGCTCCTGATTGGTGCAGCTCTGGCCATTTAAGGCCACGTGGGGAGTGATTCAGTGAACAGATCTTCCTCTCTTTCTCTCCTTCTCTGTATATCTGAGTTTCCAATAAAAAATGTTTTAAAAAATGAAGATTTAAAGTATAAATAATAAAAAAATAAGAAAAAAATAAAGTATAAAGGAAGAGCTTGAAAAAATAACTTTAAAGTTATCTTTTAAAAGCTCAAGAGGAAAAAACTTATAGGGGCTTCAAATAAATGTACCCACAGAAAATATTGCATTTACACTTGATCTAAAGCAGTATTTGTCACCTAAGTATTCTTTATACGAACATCGCATTTGAGATACAATTCTGTAGAGTCCTAAATATTGCCAGTAACTCGAAAATGACTTTTATGGAAGCACTAGCGTCAAACAGCCATATGCAGTGCTAACATCCATTGGGGGCTGGTAGGAAAAAGGCCAACAGCATTGATTCCTGGGATTATCCAACACATACTGTAGGCGAAGACTGCTTCCAGAAGCCACTCACAAAGGACCACATTGCATTTAGGAGACAGAAAGTTGACTGGTAGCTGCCTGGGGTAGAGAGGGCTTCTGTGAGGTTTCCTTCATGTGTGAAAGACTAAATGGTTGAATTTTATGATCAGTAAACTACATCTCAAAGCTGTAAAGACAAAATAATTCGTTACTAGCTGTTTGGCTTTAGAAAATAAAATCAAAGATTGCAAATGTAAGCTTCACTACATTAAATGGGTGAAAAGCTATTAATAGACTCATTAATTCTGTTATTTGTAAGTCTTCCAAGCAGGCCAAATTGTTTTTTTTTTTTTAAGATTTGTAATTGAAAGGCAGTTTTTACATAGAGAGGAGAGACAGAAATATTTCCCATTCACTGGTTCACTTCTCAAATGGCCAAATGGCCACAATGGCCGGAGCTGAACCAACCTGCCTCCAGAAACCAGGAGCTTTTTGATCCAATAGTAAGGTGCATTTTTTCACTTTTTTTTTTTTTAATTGGGAAGTGAGATATACAGAGAGGAGGAGAGACAGAGAGGAAGCTCTTCCATCTGATGGGTCACTCCCCAAATGACTGCAACGACTGGAGCTGAGCCGGTTCATAGCCAGGATCCAGGAGCTTCTGGGTCTCCCATGTGGGTGCAAGGTCCCACAGCCTTGGGCTGTCCTTCTCTGCTTTCCCAGGCCACAAGCAGGGAGCTGGATGGGAAACAGGGCTGCCAGGAATAGAACCGGCGACCATTGGGATCCTGGGCATGCAAGGTGAGGACTTTAACCACTACGCTATCACATCAGGCCCAGTAAAGTGCAAAGTAATCTTTGGTCTCTAATCAACAGAATAACAGTCTTAGGAATGATATTTAAATTGTATTTAATTAAATAGAAATCACACACACTTCCGTGTTCTTAAATATATTTACTTCATATTCATGAATGAAATAGAAGCTGTCACCACTCCATTCTTCATTCCAAGTGTTTGGACAAGTTTAAGCAAAGAGCAATGACTAAGAAGTCCTAACCACAAAGCTGTAACACTTCGAAAATGTTTCAAGCTAACTCCATGTGGCAGTTCAATATGAGCTGCCAGACTGAGTGCAATTAGTCCTTCAAGTGCAGATAACACGGGTTCCTTGGGATCCGGGATGCCCAGCAGCTCCTCCCACTGGTTTCCCATCAGTTGGCGTGGGCAAGTCTGCTGTCAGCACCATGGAAGTTTAACATTGTAGTCACCAGCTCCGGGAGGTCGAAATCGTGCTTCCAGCCCCAGTCCTTCCGCGCATTGCTATCGTCGAAGTTCATTGGCCAACTATCCGCTAGGACAAGAAATGCAAGAGCAACTCAAGTTAGCTGAGCTCCAATTGGCCAAAAAGGTCTACAGCATTTTCTAGAAGGTCTATCATATACAAAATAGGACGTTTTGTCTAAGTCTTGCAGGAACAGCTAGGTACGCACACACAGTCACCTGCTCCAGACGGTTTATTCCGCACCTCTACCTTCAGGCACTGTGAATTTTACATATTAAAATACCATAATTTTGTAAGGACAGAATCTTACACTCAAAACCAGGCTCTGGGCTACCAAGTGGCACCAGTATGGTATCTAAAAACCTCCGGATACTCTATCAACTTGTCTCCACTGCTCCTGGCCTTCTGGGTAAACTATCCGAGCAGTGAGATGCTGGCAGGCTGTTTGCCTGGAATGGAATGGCATCCATTCCCCAAATCAAAGCACGTGCTGGTTCTGACGCAACACTGGCTTCTCCCAGGACCCTTGGAAGTAAGCTGTGCTCTCGTCATCCCTTCCAAGGTATGTGCCCTCCTGACCTCACAGTGCTGGCAGAAGCTGCATTTTTGCTTTGAAAATGCTGGCCGGGATGTGCACTGACCTATGGCCTGGCGAACTGGATCCACGTTGTAGGTGATCTGGAATTCTGGCACATGCTTGAGGAGCTCCTGGGCCAGCTCCTCTGGGGTGAAGCTCATGGCATTGACGTTGTAGGTCCTCATGGAAAGCGACTCTGCGGGCGCCTCCATGACCTCCAGCGTGGCCCGCAGGCAGTCATCAATATACATCATGGGCAGCCGTGTGCTGGCTTTCAGGTTGCACTCGAACTTGCCGTTCTTGGTGGCATCATGGAAAATCTGCACAGCATAGTCTGGAAAAGAACCCTGGTGTCTGTGGGCTTTCCTAGAGTGGTGAGTGAGCCTTTCAGGTGGAGCCAATGGTTCCCATGTGTGTTCAACTCAAAACCTCTTTAGACTCCTATACATGGAAGTTTCTTAAGCCAAAGTGACTATGGTGTTTGTAGTAATACTGTGTTACATAGTGGTCACTGAGCATCATTTTGAAATATTTATTTTTTTTCAGATTTATTTTGTTGCTTTGAAAGGCAGTTATAAAGACAGGGGATAAGGATAGATATCTTCCATACACTGATTCACTCCCCAAAGGGTCTCAATGGCTCTGAATTGAGCTGATCCAAAACCAAGAGCCAGGAACTTCCTCTGGGTCTCCCACATGAGCGCAGGGGCTCAAGCACTTGAGCCATGCTTTGCTGCTTTCCCAGGCACATTAGCAGGAAGCTGGATCGAAAGCAGAGCAGCCTGGTCTTGAACCAGCACTCATATAGGATGATAGTACTGTAGACAGCAGCTTAACCCGCTAAGCCACAGCACTGCCTTTGAAATACTACATTTTAAAAGAACAGTAAACCTCTGTATTGCATATTAATATATATGATGTCTTATGTGGGAAGGAATCTGTTTCCCAAACAAAAAAACTTTTTACTGAGAAGGGCTGATTTTGCATTTTGAGACACTCTAGCGCCTGGCTGAATAGAAGACAGCTGGAGCCTCCCGTCTGCGCTCAGCCCCTCGTAAATGCAGGAGGGAACAGGCAAACAGCAGCTCAATACTGACATGAAAATGGTTTTAACCTCCGGGACCCCTTGCAAGGGTCTTCAGGATGCCCAGGCGTCCCCAGGCCACGTTTGAGGAAGCATCTTATTAAGGCCAGAGCTTTTAGAAAGGAAAAGCCAAAGCCCTCTCCAAAACATCCTCAGATCTTATTGAACATCTTGTGTCTCAGGATTTCTGAGAGGAGAAAAATCCTTAATGTGGGACTTACTGAATGTAATGCATGTTGAAGCCCCAAATCGTAAGTTGGGTTCCATTTAAATATGTAATGAGCACTTGTGGAGTGCGCCTTAAGTCACCTCTTCCTCCTGTTAAGAAGCAAAGCCTCGGGGTGGACGTTAGGCCTGGTGGTTAAGCCACTGGCTGAGACCCTACACCTTCCAGCTCTGCTCCTGGTTCTAGCTTCCACTGAATGCAGGCCCTGGCAGGAGACAGGTGATGCACCAAGCACTTCGGTCTCTGCCACTCACAGGGAGACCCAGACTGAGATCCTGCGTCCCTGGTTTGGCCCAGCCCAGTCCTGGCCATCGTGGGCGATAAGCCAGGAGATGAGGGATCTGTCTCTTTCTCTCCCTTCCTTTCCAATTAAAAACCAAAGGTTACCAAAAGGATATTCTAAGAACATATTGCTGCTGCTTAGGGGAGGCGAGAGACCCTTCTGTCCCAGGAGTAAAGGATTTGCTGGGCAACCTTGTGTCTTATTCCAGCACTGACAAAGGGCTGATGAGTGCTGCCCGTGATTGTTTGTCAACAGGGTTCAGAGTGTTTTTCAGATACACATATGGAGGGCGTGTAGGACTCCACTGGCAGCTTCACTCCCCGCAGAGACTTCTGTTAGCAGTAAGAATGCACAAAAGAATCAGAAAAGCTACACTTACCAGTTGTGCCCCCTCCAGGTTGGGAATCTGCCGAAATGATGCCAGGATACCTCAGGCACCGGAAATCTAACCCGTACCGGTAATAATAGTACTGTGAAGAGAGAACATACTCGAGAAAAAGATTGTCAATTAGAGCACTATGACAAAAAAATCATTTTCTGAAACATGACTTTATATTAAAAACAACAAAAGAGGAGAGTTTAGAAGCTTTTAGAGTCATTCCCTTTAAAGATTTATTTTTATTATTTTTTCATTGGAAAGGCAGATATACAGAGAGGAAAGACAGAGAGGAAGATCTTCCATCCGATGGTTCACTCCCCAAGTGAGCGCAACGGGCCGATGCTATGCCGATCCGAAGCCAGGAGCCTCTTCCGGGTCTCCCACGCGGGTGCAGGTTCCCAAAGCTTTGGGCCGTCCTCGACTGCTTTCCCAGGCCACAGGCAGGGAGCTGGAAGGGAAGCGGGGCTGCTGGGATTAGAACCGGCGCCCATATGGGATCCCGGGCGTGCAAGGCGAGGACCTTTAACCACTTGCGCCACCGCGCCGGGCCCGAGTCATTCCCTTTAATAAACAACTTTTTAAAAGTGTTTGAACTTTGGAGAGCCACCATGTTTGTGACACAGCAGCACTGCAGTCTATTGGGCTACTATAGGAGTTTCCAAACTTGGGAGAAAGCAGTTACTGCTGGCTGCCTGCAACAGTTCTGGGTGAGCGTGGTGCTGGGATGCAGGCTTGGAAGGGGAAGGGTGAAGGCAGCAGGTGAAAGGGCAACATGAAGAATGAGACACCAATGACACTTTACCACAGCTATACAAAGAATAGTAAGAATATAAAACCACAAAAGGCATTCATGTGTTTCCATAACTGCCAATACCAGCAGCCTTTAAAAAACAAACAAAAAAATACAGGGGCCAGCATGGTGGCATAGTAAAAAAAGCTAAGATGCCAACAATTCATAAGATTCAAGACCTGGCCGCTCTACTTCTAATCCAGCTCCCTGCCTGGGAAAGCAGAGGATGCCCAACTGTTTGGGTTTCTGTACCCACGTGGGAGACAGAGGGAAGACCCTGGGCTCCTTTCTTCAGTCTGTCTCAATCCCAGCTGTTACAGTCATTTGGGGAATGAACCAGCAAATGAAAGACCTCTCATACTCTTTCAAATAAAGAAATAAATCTTTTTTTAAAAATGGTATGGCAGAAGGCAGGTTGCCAACGAAGCAAGGGAGCCATTTAGAGAGAGCAGGGGCAGCTGAGAATAGCTGTGAAAAGTGCCCCCGTCACCAAGTTCTTCAGGAGCCACAGGTGCCTGGCCAATAGCAAACACAGTGAACTATGCAAAGTATCTCTGGAGAGGGATCCATCAGCGCTTGAGGTACAAAAATGGAAGAGAAACACAGTCTTCCTGCCCAGGGTACATGCAGCAACCTTGTGGTGCTCACCTCTCCCATGAGCTCAGCGTGGACCTTGGACACCCCATAGATGGTCCTGGGTCTCTGAATACAGAGGTCAGGGGTTGGGTTCCGGGGAGAGGTGGGGCCGAAAGCCCCGATCGTGCTAGGGATGAACAGTCGCAGCTTGTGTTCTGCCGCAACATCCAGAATGTTGTGCAATCCTGAAATAGACAGACATAATCATAATCTGTTTAAAAAGATCTTGTCAAAGAACTGGAAAAACTGGAGAACAGATCGCCTTGGGCTGGAACCACACACTCACCAGTGATATTCACGTCTTTTGCCAAGGACACGTTTGCTTCCCCTACAGCGCTGAGCAAGGCGCTATAATGGAAGAGCCAAGTGATGCGGTTGTTGACCACAATCTCGCGAAGGTTCTTGTAATCCAAAATATCGGAGTAAATACATGGGCCTGTTGAGGGGCACAGACAGAGTGGAACCACAGATGTGAAGAAGTTTGGGGACTGAATAGCTAGAAGAACACTTCTCCCCCTTCCCAACTGACTTGTGCGGTTCCTTGATATCTATTTGTTAATTATTCCATCTGGACACCATGCAGCATTTTTCTACTTGAAGGGCTAACAGACAGCAATGCCCTATGAGTACTAACGCCTCCATGAGCCTGCAACTGTCCCACAGGCTCTGCCCCTATTTCATGGCCACACAGCCATGGATACAGGTTCCGGATGAGGACACCGAGGCACAGACCGGTTGAGCCACTGCCTGGATCAGGCTGGAAGTGGAAACACTGGTTTCACAGGTTTCTGCCTCTGAAGATGGTGCTGTTAACATTAACCCTACAGATATAGAGTCATCTCACTGGGCCTGAAGATAGCATATCTTAAAAAGAAATAGGGAAATGCGTTTATTTATAAACTTCTCTATGGAGGAACCACATATCATGAGCTCATTCTTTTGCTAGATGTGGAGCCAACAGCACGTTGCTGCTCCACTGACAGTGAGCCACAAAGGCCAGGAACTGACCCAGGATGGTAACCTCTCAAAAAGGATCAAAGCTTTTGTTCCAAGGATATTAATCCAAATATTAGAAGGTACCATCACCAAACTTCACTTCAAGCTTAAAAGAATTTCCAGGGCCCGGCGCGGTGGCGCAAGTGGTTAAAGGTCCTCGCCTTGCACGCACGGGATCCCATATGGGCGCCGGTTCTAATCCCGGCAGCCCCGCCTCGACTGCTTCCAGCTCCCTGCCTGTGGCCTGGGAAAGCAGTCCAGGACGACCCAAAGCTTTGGGAACCTGCACCCGCGTGGGAGACCCGGAAGAGGCGCCTGGCTTCGGATCGGCATAGCATCGACCGTTGCGCTCACTTGGGGAGTGAATCATCGGACGGAAGATCTTCCTCTCTGTCTCTCCTCTCTCTGTATATCCGCCTTTCCAATGAAAAAATAATAAAAATAAATCTTTAAAAAAAAAAAAAAGAATTTCCAGTGTTTTAAAAATTTTTTTAACAGTTTTTAATATTGTTTATGTAATTGAGAGGGATGCATACCCATGTGGGCCTCTGATTAGGGAGGGGAAGGTGGAGGTATAAAGGAAGTTGGGTGAGAAAAATGTTCCAACTTTTTTCCCTCCTGTGTCCACTGTGGGGGCTGGGGAGGAGGCCACTCCTTGCTGTCAAACTCCTCTGTGCTTGTAACCACTGAACAAGCAGCAACATGAAAAACATGCAAAATATTTTTTAAGATACACTGTAGGTTAGAGAAAACAAAAACATTTAACAAGTTAAAATACGTTTAAGGGATGTAACTGCCTTGATTTCTTTCTGTGCTTCACTGAGAGTTATACGCTACTACATTCTGTGAGTTCCCTAATTAACTGTATTTAAGATTCAAAGTAAGAACAAGGGCCCTCAGTCTCTTACCGCTATGGAAGACATGATCAGGGGGTTTCCTTATGTCAGACAGAATCACGTTGTCCTTCCCAAATCGTTTCCTGGGGGGGATAAACAAAACACCCAGTTAGCAATGTCTAGGATACCACAGGTTCGACAAAATCCCATCTTTTAAACAGAGCTGTTAATTTCTTGACATCTACAAATCTCTTCTCATCCTTGACAGACATCTTTAGCTCCTGCCTCTCTCATGTCCAGGCTTCTCTTTCACTGCCCATCTCCCTGTCTTCCCTTTCTTCCTTTTCAAAAATTTTACTTACTTTTCTCTATTTGAATGGCAGAGAGAGAGAGAGATCTTTAGTCACTGGTTTACTTTCCAAGTGCGTACATCCGCCAGGAACCTAGAACTCAAGTCACCCTCAAGGGTGGCAGGGCCCTAGCCATTACCCACAGTCTCCCAGAGTTCACATTAGCAGGAACCCAGAATTGGAAATGGAGTTGAGACTAAAAAATAGGAATTCCTCTACAGGGTGCAGGTACCCCATCTGGCAACTGACCCAAAAGCCCACCCAGTCCATCTTCTCTTTCTATTTGAGTCCATGATCAACTTTAGGCTTGCCACCAGTTTCCTCTAGTACACCAGGAGTTTTTAGTGCTCTCCAAATCTCACATTGTCCTTCTATGCCTGCTTCCTTCTCCCCCCAAAACAATGAAGAACCAAGTGATTCATTTGGAGTTGTGTCTCACTTTTCCAAAGTCGGAAAGAGAGCAAAAGACTGCAGAGCAAAGAGCCTGCAGCCAGTGTGTGATGTTCAGAGGGAAACAGCCCAATAGAAACAATGATTTAGGTATCTTTAGAGAAGTTAAGGGCCAAAGCGAGAACAGATGACTAAATGGTACCAAAGACAAGCTTGACAAACTCATAAATAAGATTTTACATTTCTGGTTTTAGGGCTCTTACCTCAAAAGTTTAGCAAGCCCCACTCCTAGCTGGCCAAGACCTCCTAGAAGAAAAACAGTGAAAGTTTAACCCACATGTAACAAGTTCAATTATTCCCAGAATGAATAACTTGAATAAGACTATTTTTAATATCAGCTAACTGGAAGTCCTAGATGGAGCTGAATAATTGCTGTTTCATTCACTTCTCAGCAATACTCCAAACCAGGACACAGTTCAACACAGGCCAAACTGGCTCCAGAGATGAAGCTGTCTCCAGCTTGGAGCAGCTTAGGGGACAAGGGGACGCCAGGACATGAGAGAGCTGGGCAGGAATTCACACACGGCTTCCATTATTCTGATGGACTCTGACTCTTGTCTGCCACCAGCGTTCCAAACACCTCAAAACCCAACCCCAGTGGTTCAATATAACCTCTGGAGGAATTCTCCAGAATCCCAAACTCCAAAAGAATGACACTGAGGTATGAAAGGCAAAAGGGGAGGCGACAAAGCAAGAAGTCATTTGAAAAAAGTGCAGATAACTGAATCGACAAGGAGCCATTAGGAGAGTTAAAATAAAAATGCTACCGAGAGAAACAGAGGTGGCAAAATGGTCTAAGCAGGGAGAAAACCAGAGGGAAATCCACTGAGCTTGAGACCTGCTTGCAGCAGGAGGAGAGCAGACAACACACATACAGACTGCGAGGGGATAGAGGATGACAGTGATGAAAATCCGAGGGAGCAATCACACCACAGTGGGCTTGGGCTCACTGCAAGTGCCACACATGTGATGGGGCACAGGGTAGAATGAAGAGGGCACAGAATCAGGCACTGGGGAGCCCTGTGATGAGAAGGATTCATCCAAAGATGATGGATGATAAGCTCAGCAAGGTGCTAACAACTTCCCATCTCGAATTCCCAACACACAAGAGTGCAGTTAACAGTTTGGGATGTACCATATGGAGTTTGGGTGAGGGACCAGGTGAAGGAAGGTATGTGACTCCAGAATCAATGCTCTGGTCTATGCACCTGTCCCATCTGTTAACCTTTGTTTCCTATGCCAGTCCTTACAAGGGAGGGAACAAGTCCACAATAACAACAACACAAATCAGGGAAACCAAGAGCTGGTGATGGCGATGCAGAAAGGATCAAGAGATTCTCAATGCAGAAAGGATCAAAAGATTTTCAATCTCTGAAATGCAGAGATCTTCAATAGGGCTAGAGAAAATCTGTTTTATGTTCCACCTGCTACAGCGAATGAGCAGTATGAGGGAGGTTATGGTTGGAATAACAAACATTCCCAACATCTAGTCGCTCAGAAGCAACACAGACAAGAATCAAGCCACAAATACACAAACAAGAGGAGGATTGAGAGACTAACCTGTAATTAAGACTCGTGGGTGGTCCGTTTGAGAGAAAGACACCGAGTGGAAGTTGGCATCAACTGGGATCTGCCGAGGGGAAATGGCCAGGAACCGGACAGACCCAGTCAGAGGCCAGCAGCCACAGCGTGTGCTCTGCACTGTCTGACCCACCACCTGTCGCAGCATCCTGATGACTGGCATTTGTCTCCCAGGCCCTGCTGGGAGAAAAGCAGCAGAGTTAACTTCATAACTCTTTATGGCTCCAGTTGCTGAACCTCACTGAGATGGGCAGCAAGATGGCTGTGTCTTAGAATTCCAGAAGTGAATTACAGAGAGCGCTGAGCGTCGCTTCTCAGCTTTTTGGCTTAGGTCAAGTGCAGAGCCTGCTGAGCCTGCTGCTAGGAGGCCATCATGTGCCTATTGTGATCGAGGGACCTGGTTAAAGGGATGACGTAAAAATGCCCCTGCAGTGGCCCAGCGTGGTAGCCTAGTGGCTAAAGTCCTTGCCTTGAATGCACTGGGATCTCATATGGGCATTGGTTCTAATCCTGGCAGCTCCATTTCCCATCTAGTTCCCTGCTTGTGGCCTGGGAAAGCAGTTGAGGACAGCCCAAAGCCTTGGGACTCTGCACCCGTGCGGGAGACCCGGAAGAATCTCCGGGCATCAGATTAGCACAGCTCCAGCCATTGCAGCCACTTGGGGAGTGAATCAGTGGACAGATCTTCCTCTCTCTCGCCTCCTCTTTGTATATCTGACTTTCCAATAAAATAATAATAATAATAATAATTTTTTAAAAAATGACCCTGCAGGATGCTGGAACTAAGTGAGATGTGAAACAGCACAGGAGTTCAGTATGCTGAGAGTTGGAACAGCAGTCAGTGGAGGCATAGTTGAGGGTTTAAACCTCGGCTACTACTGTCATGAGTTACCCAGACTGAGTTAGAGGGTCCTTGAGAACCCTGCGCTAATACTCACACGTTATGTCTGGAATGAACAGAACCAGAAAGGAAGATGGGTACAAAGCACAAGTCCTTTGTCTTCCTGCTTTCTTTTTAGAACAGATCTTTTAGAAAAGCCCTTCTCATGTTGCATCCTGAGGACCTGAGTCCTGCCTTCAGGGCTAAGGCTCGAGCACATCTGGCTAGAGACCTCCACTTCCCCCACTATCCCCAGCAACTAGGCAAGCATGCCACACAAGTAAAGCAGAGCCACCCAGATGGCTGTGCTGGTTCTGACAGCAAACTCCCCGTCTCCTGAGAGCCAGGTCTGGCAGGTGGCACACCGACCTCACACATAGGGCAAATGAACTTTCTCTCGGCATCCAACCCTTAGCACAGTTAACAGAGTTCATATTGCCACCCGCTTATAGCTTTCAAAGACAGGAAATTTACAGCATTCACAGGTGAAGCTATTTCCAGTAAATCTTGAACCTGGACTCATCTCAGACACCTAGAGTGGACTTAAGGCAGTTAAAATCAATGATAGCAGAAGCTGACCTAGCAATTGCCAAGGCCAACTTGTAGCATACAAAAGAATACTGTCTTTTGAAAACAAACACTTTCACACCCTTAATGAATCAGGAAGGTTTTGTGTTGTGATATGCTGAGATAAGACAGGTGGAGCCCTGGAAGGTTCTCTCTACATCAACCAAGCATGCAAGGCCCTTCATCCTGGCTCCTGCGCCTCAGAGGAGCTTCCCCCGGCAAAGGCATCTCAGGCCTCAGTGCGCAGGGGAAGGGCTGGCAGGGAGGTGTCCAGTGTGAGCCATGTTGGGGACATCAACCCAGGGGCCACTGTTGGCATCTGAGACCAGGTAAGAACTTTGCTTCCTAGAGTTACTTATTTCACTGAGACCAGGTGAGAACTTTGCTTCTTGGAGTTACTTATTTTACAAGTTCAAAGGTTCAGAGAGGGAGCCTAAAAGTCTGGATTGCCCAGGACAACACTGGAAACTCAGAGACAATTCCCAAAGCAAAATACTAGCCAGAGTTGAAAGTGCATGTCCCTTTGTGTGTATATTTAAGCCCGAGGAGACTAGAATCAGAAAAAAACACAAACCCTGAAGACATAAAACAGTTATAATTCTACTCATCTTCTCCCACAAGGAGAAGCATGAAGAAGCACTCATGAATTTTGTAATAGAATGGAGTGTGTCTTAGTTCAATAAGTCAGATGGACTCTCTATAATCTGCTAAAACAGCTAACATCTGGTGCACTGTGTGTATAGGCTGGCAAGTTTTCAGGCACGAAGGTGTTCTGTGGCAACAAGCACCCTTGGAACTCAAGCAGGAAGTGACTCCACCACCTCTGTAACAGAATGGCCTGATAAACAATGTGTATTAAAAACTTTTTAAGATCTTCCATCTACTGGTTCACTTCTATTTCAAATGGCCACAACAGCCAGAGCTGAGCTGGTCCAAAGCTGGTTGCCAGAACTTTCTTTCAGGTCTCCCTCACCAGCACAGGGCTGCAAGAACTTGGGCCACCTTCCACTGTTTGCCCAGGCACAAGCAAAGAGCTGAATCGTAAGTGGAGTTGCCAGGACACAAACCAGAGCTCATAGGCCTGCTGGCATCATAGTATGCAGGATTGACCTGTTGAAGCACTGCACCATGAACAAACATTTTTATAAAAACATTTTCCAAAGAAAAACAAAAATAGGGAAAATGCCCCCATTTTACATTTTGGATTTCTTTGATGTTTATCTTAGAAAACAGATGGCTTTACATATCTGCTTTTGCTCTCAATCTGTTTGTTGTTTTGATTGAAGTAGACTAAGAAAAATAACACAATGAAGTTATTGGGAGATGGGATGGTATTTTACCAGCCTTTTCAGATAATTCTTGATATTCATCCCTGATAACACTCCAAAACTCAACATGTAGGAGTTTTTGTTAAAGGTTAATTGCACTGTGTCATATGAAGGGAAGCAACTATACCTTGCTACATTAAAAACCCACTGCTCGGGGCCCGGCGCAATAGCAGCTAATGTCCTCACCTTGAATGCGCCAGGATCTCATATGGGCGCTGGTTCTAATCCCGGCAGCTCCACTTCCCATCCAACTCCCTGCTTGTGGCCTGGGAAAGCAGTCGAGGACGGCCCAGAGCCTTGGGACCCTGTACCTGTGTGGGTGACCGGGAAGAAGCTCCTGGCTCCTGGCTTTGGATCGGCACAGCACTAGCCCTTGTGGTAACTTGGGGAATGAATCATCAGATGGAAGAGTTCCTCTCTGTCTCTCCTTCTCTATGTATATCTGACTTTGCAGTAAAAAGTAAATAATTCTTAAAAAAAAAAAAAAAACCACTGCTCCTCCATCATTTTCCATCATTTGACAACGTCACACACTGCTTTTTTGGGAAAGCACTGATGAGTTATATACATCTTCCATATGTTAACATATGTCACTCTATGACAAAGTCACGCTGGTTAATATCAACACTGACCTCATCAATTTGCCTCCAAGTGCAGGGAAGTTACAGGGCTCATTTGATTGAGGTGACAGCCTCTCCCTGCTCACTTTCTAGAATGTGTCTGCCAGCTATGCCTGGGGACTAACCATCATTTTCAGTCACCCTTTCAAGCAAGGGAATGTTCCTGGAGACAAGTGGGTAAGTTAGCTCAGAATTTGATCAAATGCTTTACTTCACGACACACTTGGATGTGCAATAACAATACTGTATGGGACTTCATTCATCACACAAAACACTAAAAAGATGTGGATTCAGAAGTCAAGAGTTAACAAAAAATGTTGGTTATGACTTTGTTAAGCTGGCCATTTATTTTTGCTTAAAAGAGTATAGAGGTGAAAAATATAAGAACTCCTAGCATAGTCTAGTGCCCTTCCTTGGCCCCCTAAAAACACCGATTTTACTCAGCATTCCCTTTGTAGCATCATTGCAGTTGTTCCAGAATAGATCATGAAACTGACAAAGTCATTCAACACTTTCTCCATGCTGGCACTACTTGGTAATGCTGCCAAACATTCACTCAAAGTATATTCTGGTGCTGATATCAGAATGCCAGCTTAGCAGGAAATTCTTCCACATGAAGAGCCAAATACACTTCTACCGGCAAGGCACTCAGTCGTCATTCAGGTCCGCAGCTGCGTGTCTAAGCTGACACATCACCGCCTCCCTGTGAAGCAGTGCTCTGACCCCTCACAGCACTCCTCCACCTGCACAAGGCTTGCCTTCATGTTGTGCCAGCACTGCAACTTGATAACTTAACCTGCTTGGTGCTTCAGTAGCTTTTCCAATTCTAGTCTGAAAAGCAAATTATTTTTTGGCTTTTCAAAAGCTCCTCTTATCCAAAGTTAAAGCTAACTGCTTTACAGGGCTTGGAATGGCTGGTCTCAAAATGTTGCTCCTGGCACCACTGTACTATTCAACAGGGTTTTATAGTATAAGACGCTAACAGCAACTCAGTAACACCTGACAAACAATTCCATTTCTCGTGGAATTTTTTTTTTTAAAAAAAGATTTATTTTCTTGGAAAGGCAGATTATAGAGAAGAGAGACAGAAATATCTTCCATATCTTGATTCACTCCCCCCAAGTGGCAGCAACAGCCAGAGCTGAGTTGATCCGAAGCCAAGAGCCAGGAGCCAGGAACCTCCTCTGGGTCTCCCACGCGGGTGCAAGGTCCCAAGGCTTTGGGCTGTCCTTGACTGCTTTCTCAGGCCACAAGTAGGGAGCTGGATATGAAGTAGATAGAGCAGCTGGGACATGTACTGGCACCCATATGAGATCCTGGCACATGCAAGGCGAGGACTTTAGCCACTAGGCTATTGTGCCAGGCCCTCTTGTGGATTTTTGCCAACTTCTCTGGAGTATTTTCCTCCCTCCTGTTAGTCAGGGACAACTGATCCACTCTTCTCAGCATTTGATGGCACAGATGGTACAGATCTCAGATTGAAAAATCAAATCTTCTAACAGTCCCTTTTTAAGCTGATGATCTATTCCAGAATATATAAACTTATGTCCTTTTAAAAAATACTAAGTTCAAAACTCATTTTATAATATTTAAAAATTCAGAAAAGTTTTCAAATCAAGATCACAAAGCACACTTACTTTTTTCCCACAGTCAATGGGGGACTTAGATTTTCAAGTAATAACTTATTAAAAGAGAATGAGATTCAAGATAATAGAAGGTATACGTGCAAACAGAGCTACTGTGCATTTGCTGGGTAAGCACCCACTGAGTTCAAGCTGCAGAGTATACATATTTGTAACTTAAGCCTACTGTCTTGGGTGATTCTAGAAACACAGAAACACACAAGCATCAGAGGATCAGATCATGGCAAGTGGTACAGTCCCTAGAAAATTCCACCCCATGCTGGTGTGAGTAGAAATGAAAAAGGCAATAATGTCTTCAACCGCTGTTCGAGACAGTCCTGGCCTCCTGGATCCTAGGGCCATTCTCAGCTGCCCCCAGCTCACCCTCTGAGAACAAGTGATCTAAAGGAATGTGTGCTTTGCCACATGGTTATTAAATTTATAGAGACATCATCAAAGAGTATGCTCAGTATCACCTCCTTAAAGATCAAATGTGAGTTATGGGAAAGGCTTTCTCTCCCAGGCAAAAGCCTATGTTCAAGGGATGAAAAGGGAACAAGTCAGCTGTCGCTCCTGCCCTCATAGAGCAGGTACCCTGACCTGGCACCAAGAGCAGCTGTCAGGTGGGGTGAGGGGAGCGCAGCAATGGAGATGCAGCCGCAGCTGATAACATAACTTTCTGATTGGAGCTGCTGCAAGAATGAGCTTCCTGGAGAAGCCGGCAGGTGGGCAGAGAGGGAGCTGACTTCCACCCACTGGTATGGGGTGCCAGGAAACCTCTTTGCCTCTCCCACAAGATGGTCAGCTCTCCTAGGCAACTCACAGCAGTGTCCAACATGCAACAGTGCTCACTTTGTCTGAGAAAGGCTATAAGCAGTGACCAACCGGGATTTGTCTGTCTATACAATGAAAAGAAGTGCCCTTGTTCTCAGAAAAACAGTACTCCAATTTCTCAGGAAATCTTTAGTCAGTTGTTGTCACTCTGAAGATGTACGATTCTTTTAATAGTCCTGAAACAGAACATGCTGTCTGAAACACCGATGACCAAGAAAACAGGTCTTTCCCCATGGGGCTGTGCCGTCACTCTTCCCTCAATAGTCCCAAAGACTTCACACCACTTCCTGCTCCAACCAATCCCAGCCCTAGAATCAGTAACTAAAGTAATACTTCTAGCTAAGCACAAAAGTGGAAGTACCCCACCTCCAGTGAAATGAGGAACAAAAATGTGGCCCACATATACAATGGAAATCATCCAGGCTTAATTAAACACAAAGAAAATTTGGTGTAGGCATTGCAGCAAAGTTGAGTTCAGGAACTTCCTATGTCAGCCATTCCAGCTCTGCTGCTTGCTCATGCACTTGGGAGGCAGAGGATGACAGCTCAAAAACTTGAGTTTTAGATACCCATGTGAGAGACGGACTGCAGTTCCTGGCTTCTGGCTTCAGCCTGGCAAAGTTCAACTGGCTGTTGTAGTCAGTAGGGGGAGTGAGTCAGCAAATGAAAGATCTCTCTTTTGTCTATGTGTGTGTGTGCCACTCTGCCTTTCAAATCAAACAGTCTTTGGGGGAAAACAACAAAGAAGAAAAGGAAATCCTGACAAACACTCCTGGGCAAACTGCAAAGGCACAATGATAACTGTGACACGAGATTCCCTCATGCGGAAAGTTCATCACCTACCTAAAGTCATTAACTCTCACTGAAACACAAAATAGGAAATTGGTTGCCATGGACTGGGGAGAGAACAGAGGACCCAAGGGGAAAAATATCAGGGTCCTCAAAGTTGAAATTACGTTTAAGAGCACTAAGCTTGAGTTTTGCAGCATGAGAAAGTTTTGGAGAGCAACCATGTGAACACACCTGATGCACAGAAACATGCTCTAAGTTACTTAAAGTAGAGGGGCAGGTGATCAGCACGGTGCTGGTTGCATCCGATGCCTGCATCCCGTTTGGGAGACCCCAGTTTCCTGTTAGTGTCTGTGATGGCAGAGAACAGGCACTTGAATTCTACCTGGGAGATGCAGACTGAACTCCAGGTCCCTGTTTTTAGCTTGATCCAGCCTTCGCTGCTGCAGGCATTTGGAGAAGAACCCGAAACCAGATCTCTCTTTTTGCCTTCCAATAATAAATTTAAACTTTAAGCAATTATTAAGTTGGTAAATCCAATACTACCTAGCTGTAGCTACAGGTAAAAAAAAAAAAAAAAAGAATTTAAAAGAAGCATCCAGCCTTAGGAAACAATCTGAATACACTATGTGGCTGAGAAGGCCCAGTGCCAATCTCTGATGCTGCCCTCGGAGCCAGGTTAGCCCCAGGCCACACCATGACCCCACACCCCAGCACTGCCACCCCACTCCACCTCGCATTGGCTTGGTGCCTTTCCCTCCCCTTATAAAGCTGCCAAAACCTACTGCCCCCCTTCACCTTGCCTTCCAGTGCCAGTCAAGCTGTCTGTGTTGCCTCCACCTTCACACCCTCCAAATGCAGGCTTCCTCCTTTCCACTCTCAAGACGGTCAGGGCCGCCACCTGCCCCACGTCCTCTTCTGATCCTTCCTGATGGCCATGCCTGCCCTTGCTTCCCCTGGCCTGGGCCCTTCTGCTTCAGTCCTCCTCTCCTGCTTGAAGAAGCAACAATCTCCCTCAGACACGTTTGTTCCTGTGCCACAGTCTCAGCTTTCAATTCTCTGATTTGTTGAATAAGAAACGTGTCTCCTTTATGCTAAGGACCCAAGGGGAAAAATATCAGGTGCGGTAAAGTTGAAGAAGCACCTGCTTTCCTGAACTTTAATTGAACCCTTGTACCCTGCCCAAGGTCAGGTAGATCTGAACTCCCGGGCAGGTTGAGGGAGGGGGAAGCGAGGGGGGTGCAAAGGGGATGGAGTCAGGTCCACTGTTCCCCAACCCCTTCTCTTCCAGCACCCAGAGTGTTCTGCCCCAACAAAACGGGATCATCAAATACTCAAGACAGAAGCACTAGCAGGAACACACCTTCCGCCTGCAGCCCCCCGCCCCCAGCACCTTCCCGCAGCCCCGCAGCTCAGCAACACTCCTCCACGCCCCTCCCCAGGAAGCAGGCTCCAGATGGGCCAGGGCTTAGAGGCCACCTGCCACACCATGACCCCACGCCCCAGCACTGCCACCCCACTCCACCTCGCATTGGCTTAGTGCCTTTCCACCACTTGCCTCGCTGTGACCTCGGTCCATCACTGTGCCAAACCCCAACTTTCCCAGTGCGCGGAGAGGTGGCAAGACTAGCATCACATATTAGATCTAAGCAACGCAGCCAGGCGGAGAGAAGCACCTGGAGAATCGCTGCGACCTGTCCATCCCCATCCACGGTAATGTTTTTGTTTGCTTTGAGTCTCTGAATCGGTAAAAAAAAAATCTGCGCTTTCCGCTGGACTGTTCCTTAAGCCAGAGCAGGTTGGGAAAATCTCCCGAAGCTACAGGGTATCTCAGAGAGAGATCTACATCTGTGAGGCTGGCACCCCCTTCTCTGGTCCCCCCACCCCGCCCGGAGGGGGCCCACGCAGGGGCTTCAGCAGCGCACGGGTCTGGGTGCCAAAGCCTGGATCCTGTGCGAAGGACGTGGAGTTCCAGCCTTCCAGCGAGTTGGCTTCGCCTAAGACTGGGTAAACTGGTTTTGTAAGCGCAGCCAGCCCCGCCCCGTTCCCTGCTGCCTGAGCGTAGTCCGGAGGGGGTCTCCCCCAAAGTGGAAAAGAACGCCAAGTTCTCTGGGCCCTCTTCCCAAGTCCAGCTCCTTTAGCCGATCTCCCAGCTCTTTGACAACTGCCAGAGCCCGGCACTCACGCCCGGGAGCGCAGAATCCGGTGCCACACCTAAACGTACCGACTCCAGCCAGCCTCGGGTCCCACTGACGTGCCGAGACCCGGGCCACCGGCAGCTCTCCGCTCCCTTGGCACTAACCCTGGGGAGAAACGTCCCCAATCTCCCGCACTGACCTTCAGCCACAGTGTGGTGAGATGCTGCGAATGCGTCGCTGGAGTCCGGTAGAGCACGTGCACTGGCCCAGCCCAGCCGGCGAACGAGAGAAGCGCGGCTGGCGCCACGCCTTTATGCTCTTGCCGCCTAAGCCCGCCCCTCCACTCACCAATCCCCTGGCTCGGCAGAAGCTACGGAGCACGGCAGGGCGCCGGTTGCCACGGCAACTCCTCTTTTCCCCCCTCCTCCCTCCATCTCTACACTACCTCCAGAGGTTCCTGGCGGGATCCCCCGGGAGGGTGCGCCCCTTGGCACTGGCCTGGAGCTCACACTGCACTTTGGCGCAATGGGGGGACCTCCACTATGCGCATCCTCTCCCCCGTGACAACTGCGGGGAACGACCCTCCCAACTGCCGCTGGCGCCCGTCCGCTGTGGCAAGGCTTGCCCACAGCAGAGCACTGTCCCCTGGAGCCAAGAAGAGTTAGCCCAGGCAGAACTTCCGCGTCCCCACCCTTTGGTTGATGGGGGGTGGGGGGGAGCCGCATAGAGGACAGCTGGGAATATCTGCTGAGGAAATGGCCCAGGACCCGGATTCCAAAGGGCTGCCTCTTGTCCAACATCTTAGTAAAGATGTTGGAACAAACATTGTTGGTCAAAATTTTAAGAACATTGCTTGTTACATCATCACACTGCAGGCAGAACGCGGTCACAACAATGTGAAATGTCCTTGGTGTAAGTCCAATTTTCTGTTGCAAAGCTAGCACAGCAGATCTATAAGTAATTGTCCCAATTTGGAGTCCCAAGAGTACAGACAGCCAACATGGTTATGTTGTTCACAGTTTTTACAGTCTAGATGGTCTGAGTCAAGGGCAGCATAGATGCAGCGGCAGCCACTGTGATCACAGGGAAACAGCAGCCTGTGGATGAGGCCAGGTGTGCACTGCATCTGATGCAGAATGGAAAGGAGAATCCCATCGTGTGCTTGCTTTCAAGGTCCCTTCCACTGTCATTCAGCTGGACTGGAATCCATAGTGCTGGCACCGTTCTTGTCACAAAGATTTTTAAAGACATATTAAGCCACAGTTAAACACAAGTGGTGAGATGCAAAATGAAAATATCACTAATACTAGTAAAGGCTATGCGATTTCAAATGCACGAGTGGTCGCTTTGAACCACGTATGAGGACGAGGAGGCCCTGATGAAGAGTAAAAGGTAACTTCACCAGGGACTAGAGACCCTAACTGCCTTGTCCGTCTGACTCCTCACATTCCCCTCTTAGGAGAACAGACCCTAACTGCTGTTATGGACAGGGATGACCACTCTGGCTGTTTCAGGCTGAAAAGGGGCATTGAAGGGCCAAGGACAGCAGTAAGGCATTCTCCAGGGAGTCAGGCTGGAGGTCCCTGATAGAAGGTGGAAGTCATCAGGTTGCTGAAGTTCTGATTGGAGCTTAGAGGCTTCTCTTTGAAGTCTAGATAACAAAACGTAACATAGTTATACTTTCTTCCAAGCTAGTGTGTCTTTAGCGCTTAGGTTTAGAACTTCTGCCAGAGTAAACATTAGACCTGGCCACTTTAGGTTAAGATTCATAAACAATTAACGAAGGCAACAAGGCACATGAGGTGTCCCTGAGCTGTGTAGGATTGTAGCCTAGATTATGTAAGAAGCACAGGAACAATGAAAGGGTTGGCATAGTTAGGATCTGAGGATTCTTAAAATCTTCCTTGTAGAAGGACATTGTGACCCTAGAAGGGTTACTATTGATAGGATAATAATTGTATCAGAACAACCGAACGGATACCTTTTGTACAACTGGTTGGATATCATTTATATGAGAACAACTGAATGTATACCATTCCTATAGCTAAATAGATATCATTTGTTTGGCAACAGCTGAGTGGATAGCATGTGGATGAGAAAACTGTTGGGATATACAAAATGAAAGAGTTCCAAACAAGAGTATAGAAACAATTGATAGGTTCTGTTGATAAGATCAGTAACTCCTCTCTTAACCTATATGCCACTAATAAACTTCAGCTATTGGGAAAGCAGCAGAGCTCGGCCCAAGGCTTTTGGAACCCTGCATCCCCGTGGGTGACCAGGAAGAAGATCCTGGCACCTGGCTTCGGATTGGCTCAGCTCCAGCCATTGTGGCCACTTGGGAAATGAACCATTGGACAGAACATTTTCCTCTCTGTCTCTCCTCCTCTCTGAATATCTGCCTTTCCAATAAAAGAAATAAGTCTTTAAAAAAAAAAAAAGGAGTTCAGGTTAACAAACTATATTGTAAATGTGTTTGATTACTGAACTTAAATACAAATATTTTATAAACAGCCTATTAGTAATTTAAGTCATATAAATCAAAGAAATTTGTGTTAATTTAGTACTCTTACTTTAGGATAAAATAATAAATGAGGTTTTAGCAACAATTTAAAATCTTTTAGACATTTTTAAAAACTATAACCAATTGATTAGAATTACTTCCTATTCCTAGCGACATAAGCTTACCATCATCTCTTCAGATGGTTAGCAAATGCAGGTAGAATAAAGTACAAAGCTTGTAAGTTATGAGAAAAACTTCAAGCAGTCAGATCTCAAGCAATCATGGCTGCAGTCATAACCAACAAAAAGAGAAACCTGTTTATGCCGCGTGGTATTTGAAAAGACACAAATAACTTTTTATCTTTGCCCAATTATATTTATGAAGTGTAAGAGGATTCATTAGATCTGCAGGAAAATAATTGATTAAAGAGAGGACATTAGGAAGCCTTGTCTGTGTGAAGTCATGGCCGGCGGCCATCCTGTCAGCAAGCTCCTGGGCTGACACGGAGATGCGGGAAACCGGAACTTCCAGAGCCCACGCCAACTCCCTCCTGCTGTTGGTATGCAAATTCCTCAATTCTGTGCACCCAGTGCATCACTGCCACTGCAAGCAGTGAGCAATTAAGTGTTCTAAGATGGCTTAGGAAACAGACAAGCCAATCTATCTCCTTATGATTCATTTTTGTTACAAGAACTCTACAAGTTCTTTCACAAAAGCTAAAACATTTTCTGACCAGCAACAACAGATAGTAACACATGACAACTTCAAACGACTTTTACAAAAGATAAACACTAAAAGACAAACATGTGGATACACACACACGCTCAAAACTTAAAAAGTTTTATCCAGCTTGGCAGTGGCAATGCTTGGTAAAATTAGTAAGTGAAAAGTTATGTTAATCAAGTCTGATTCAAAGTTCTGAGAGAAAAAAACGGTCATTGCTTGTGAAATATCTCAAACTGAAAATTTTTAATTTCGATTTTTCCATTAATATCAATCATTCTAAAAAATATACAGTGAACAACTAAATATGTTTGTAAAATAAACATTTAAAAGCACACAAATTAAAATTGGACTTTTGTAACTTTATGAACAGTTATAGTAATATATTTTAATATTACAGAATTCTACTCCACTTAGCATTTGCCAATATCCTTAATATAATCCAATTAGCCTGAATAACTGTCTCTATATAATGGGAGACAAATCATTTGATATTTCCAGGCCTCACTGGAAATACCAAATCTCCAAAATTTAAAGCTTTGAATTTTGGATTTTTTTAAGGACAGCAAGAGGGCTTAAAGCATTTAATTAAAAAAAAAGATTTTCTCTTTTTCTTAACATACCACAGTATAGATTAGACTCAGTTATTGACAAAATCATCACTCAAATATTTTTTAAAATAAGTACATAACCTTTATCAATTCAAACCAATGAGAAACTTAATGAGCGCCTGAAAGCATTAAAATGACCTTGATATAAAAATACTTGAAGACAATGAATAGCACATTAATTAACTTGTATCTTGAGACAGTTTAACAGTGGATTAGAGCTTAATTTGATACCAAATAATTTTCTATCATATCTTAAATGTTACAAAAAAAGCCAAGTTTTTTTTTTTTATTATTTAAAAAATATGTATTTATTTTACCTCCACATTTTCAGAGTAAGTTGCCATGGACATGCATATAAAGTCAGCTTGCTAACATTTATCACAATAAAAAGTCTTCCAAGGTAGAATGCTGAAAAGTTACTATGCAAGGTTGTTTTGAAGATTTATTTTCTTTTTATTACAAAGTAAGATATATAGAGAGGAGGAGGAGAGACAGAGAGGAAAATCTTCCATCCACTGACTCATTACCCAAGTGAGCATAATGGCTGGTGCTGCGCTGCTCCGAAGCCAGGAGCCAGGAGCTCTTCCAGGTCTCCCACGCGAATGCAGGGTCCCAAGACTTTGGGCCGTCCTCGACTGCTTTCCCAGGCCACAAGCAGGGAGCTGGATGGGAAGCAGGGATGCCGGATTAGAACCAACGCCCATATGGGATCCCAGCGAGTTCAAGGCGAGGACTTTAGCTGCTAGGGTATGGTGCCAGGGCCGTACCAAGCAAGTTTTGCAAGGTTTTTTTCCTCTTCTTTTTCTTTTATAGAGATATCTAGGAAGTGACTGGCCACATGATCACTGAATTGGGAGATTTAGGAAAATATCGCAGAAGGCCAGAAAAAAACAGAAATGGCCAGCTGCTGGCAGTAGGCAACCAGATTAACCAAAATAATAACTCAAGCACAGCCCTCAGAGTCACAGACTCCACTAAACCCCTAGTGAGTGGATCTCACTTCCTTCCCGTTTAAATTCAGAATGGGATTCTGCCTTACTGCCCTCTGAGAAACTTGTCTCCAAGTCCCTGTCGGGAACCAGTTCTTGAGGGTTTCCTGACCAGCAGGCCCTGAGACTAGTGAGGGGTGAGGCGATGGTGTTCTTTGGCCACAGAATCACCAGAAACAAACTGATGAGGGATGTCCATTTATTGGGGGGAATTTACACACTTATATCGTATTAGAAAAAGGGGAAGATAGACGGACAGTACCAGTAATACTCCCACCCAACAATGACATTGTAAGTGCCTAGTAAGCTTGCCTATTGTTCCGGACCCTCCAACCAAATCACGGGTTACGTTCCTCATACACAGCTGGAAGCTGAGCCTCATGCCATGGGCAGGTAGGCCTTGACTCAGCACAAAAGCTAGCACCTAGGTTAAAATCTATGTCTTGGGTTGTGGACAGGTGAGCTGTGAGCCATGCCCACGAGGTAACAGGTAGAGAGCCATAGGTGATCTCCCACAGGAATTGGGGATGAGTGGTGCATAATCAGCTGGTATCCTAGTTCCTGGTTGGTCAGTGATGCTGTGCTCTTCAGGGGATTTATGATGGCCAAATGAGCTCCAAGTGGTAGGTGGTCACATGAAGGTGGCAGCTACATTCTGGCCAGACCTGGAATTCTGCTAAGAAACCACTGCAAGACAGTATTGGCCACTGAAGTTCTCATCTATTGGAGAGGCAATAATTAGACCCATTGTAAAAAGAGAGTCCCTTGTAAAAAGTGCTCTGGGTCACTCCTCCAGATCCAGTGAGCTCTCTTTTCCTAGAGGGTAGTTAAGGATGCCTTGGGCTAAGGCAGACAGGCAAGAGTTGGTTCCTGCTTTTACGTTAGGGGAACTCGGTTACAAAACTCACAGTGCCCAGGCTGCATGCCAAGACCAGCTTGCTTGCTGTTAGAAAGTCAATACACTAGAGAGGCAAGTTGGTGTGGGAGGGTGCTATATTAGAGTGGCCACTAGATCTGCAAACAGCAGGGAGCTTTTAAAAGAGAAAGGGTACTTATGGGGGTCTGGGAAGTCAACAGAATCAGTCACAGTAAGGAGATTTGGAGTTAGTTTTTATTAAAGTGTGAAGAGGAGGGAAGGGATTGTCATCTTAAATGTTATAAATGGCACAGCCATGGACTAGGTTAGGAGTGACCACTGCATTCTGATTGCTTTGTTTTGTTGTGTGTATGGGCTGAGAACCAGGTGGCTTTGTTGTGGCTTAAGAATGGAAAGGTTAATATGTTGGCAATGAAAATACTGAGCAAACAGAGACTCTATGATGGACTATGTCAATCAGTGGATTCTCCAACGACCTCATTGTGCTTGGGGTGGTGAGAGTGGCAGCAAATCAGAACTGTTGAACTATCAAAACCACTTGAGCAAGACCCTTGGAGCATGCCCCACATCTGGCATCTGGGGTAGTTGGGAGACTGGGTGGGGCTTCTCCCTTAAAATCCCCTTTTACATCAGATACATTAAGGAAACAATATGGAACTAATTGTCTTGCCCACCTTCCTGTAGTGCTCGAGCCTTTTTACCCTAATTATGTCAAGATTGTCAAAAAAATTAATTAATTAATCAACTAATGTTAAAAAAGAATGGAAAGGTTAGACATAGTGAAATACATCTTTGGTTTTCCCCTACGGAGACAGCAAGTCAAAGACATTTGTTGTATGGGTTTTAAATGTTTGCTTACAAAGTTTCCGTACACATCATGACTTTAAGCCCTATGTAAATTCTTAACACTATTACCAGGAATGTTCATCCTAACTTTTAAATTTCTTTAAAATGGAGAATCCAGAGGGCATGCCAAAAAAACAAATGAGAAAACCAGTCTAGTTCCTCAGAAGATGGATTATTGACAAGGTAGCTCCTGCATGATGTTCTACAGGTGCATCGTCGTTTCACAGAACTGATAAAGCAAAGACATGTTTATATTCCTATACAAAAATGCAAATCAGAAAGGCCAGCAGCTTTGTCACTAAGTGCTTAGAGCCATTGGTTAGGCTCAGGGTGGGAATCAGACAGTATTAAACTAGTTGGGCATTCTTTGGAGAGCTGGGAAAGTGTTCCCTGGGCTATTGGGTTGTACATACAACATTTTAAAAAGCATTTATTTGAAAAGCAGATTTTCAGAGAGGACAAAGACATTGTCCATCCCTAAGGGCTGCATCCCCCCAAAGAGCCCTTTCTTCATAGCCACTGGGCTTACGTTCAGTCTAGAGTTGACACCAGTGACTCCTTCTTAACTTCCATATTCCCTTCTCATCATCTTTTTCTAAAAATCATCCTGGATCAGTCCTCCAATAGCTAAGCTCTGTGTGTTTGTTTCATATTGCCAGGGTGAATTTCCTTCTGGTTGTTTGGTCTTATCTGGTCCTACACTCATTAGGGAAGGAAGGGGGTTGACCTTCAGGAACCCATACTAGAAACCCTGTGACAGTCCCATCTTAGCTACAAAGAGGCTAAGTTTACCTGCAGTTCATTGCTACAAATAGCAGTGTCACTTCCGGGGATGACAGCCAACATCTCAAAGTGCCAGGCCAGCATCTTGCTGGCATTTGTGCTTTCATAGAATTCTGACAGGCAACAAGCCCAAAACTCAAAAAGGGAAATATATAACAAAATCAACTAGCACATGAAAAATTGAGTTTGTATATTGAAAAAATTGAGTTTGTTAATTGAAAACAATTAGCAGTTATAGTCTTAGAGCAGACATATTATAATTTGTTGACTATTTCTACTAAACATAATAGGAAAAGCCAATTTACTATACAATAAGTTCAGATTTGGAAAACTCACTAAGTCAGCTAATCAAATAAGAATTATAGTAGATCTTTTTCTTTTATATCTGTAGCATCTAATCAAATGACCATTTTATTTACTCAATGCCAATAGCCCTTGGAGTCAGGTTGTCTTAAGACTCAATTGTCTGTGGGCCCGGCACAGTGGCCTAGCAGCTAAAATCCTCGCCTTAAACTCGCTGGGATCCCATATGGGTGCCGGTTCTAATCCCGGCAGCTCCACTTCCCATCCAGTTCCCTGCTTGTGGCCTGGAAAAGCAGCGAAGACGGCCCAAAGCCTTGGGACCCTGCACCCACATGGGATACCCGGAAGAAGTTCCTGGCTCCTGGCTTCGGATCGGCATAGCATCGGCCGTTGGGGAGTGAATCATCGGATGGAAGATCTTCCTCTCTGCCTCTCCTCCTCTCTGTATATCTGACTTTCCAATAAATAAATAAATCTTAAAAAAAAAGAGAGACTCAATTGACTGAACATTCAAAACCCAATAGAGCAGAGAAGTATGAGATTATCTTGATAAAACATAACATCTCTTTTCTTCATTTAATTACCAGGGGTAGAGTAAACTCTTGTATCGTGTGTTTCTCCTGAGAGGATGTCCCTCCGGGTAAGTTGGATGTCAAACCTGGTGGAAAAGAATTCAGACTTAATTAGATGTCAGAATAATATGTGTCTAAGGTTATCAGCATGCATCATATTATAAAGAACATAAAAGCATCGAATAGGAGCAAAAGCAGGTGAAAGTGTCTAATTATGTGTGGCGTTATTTAAGCACATCAAAAAGAGCCCAGAGTAGAGAATCAAGCTAGCCTAGCATCCTGAGCTTCTAAGCTAAACACTTTTACTATCAGTCAACAAATGTGCAACCAAGAAGGAAAAACAGCTTAGAGGCAATAATTTGATATTTGATAGTCATCAACTAAACAGAAACCATTAAAAGGAGAAACTGCAATTAAAGCAGATTTCAAACTTGACGATCAAGACTTTTTATAGGTATTTATTAACATTAATATACATATGTATAATCTTTAGCTTATAGCTTTAGCATAGAGGGCCAAATTCTACTTCTGTGTTGGTGGGTTTTAATAACTGCTTAAAGTTTAATCTCACACAAAATTCCTCTTTCAAAAACCCTTGTGCAGCGTTCTTATATTCTTTCTTTATTTGTCTTGTCTTGCCCTTCTGTCTCCTAGCTAAACACTGGCTCCTTCACTTTAGGGTAAATATAGTTGCTTGCCCACTTGGTCGAAGCACACCTTCTATCCTACAGCTTTGCTTACTAAGACACAGCCTCAACATCAGAGCTTCTTTTATATTCCTCTCTCCCATGCCTACTGGTTCCTTAATTTTCGTTCTGAAATAAAACTTTTAGAGCCTGTAAATGAAGAGAAAAACATTTTTAATAAAAGAGCATATCAAATTTTAAAACTAAATACCTTTAAAGTAGTCTTAAATTGTTGTAAAGCAGCAATTTATCAGGACATATTTGCAATGCCTTCCGCAGATTTTTAAGAAGCCCAGAATACATTAATTTATATTTAGATACATTTATCTTCCTTATATTTACCTGATTAAGTTTTAACAACTATGCTTAGATTACTTAAGAAATGAAAATTCCAGTTAAGCATGGTTATTATCTTAAATCATGTTCTTGCCAAAGAACAGCTATAGAATCAAAGTTGTGCCTCATACGTAGGAGGCAATGAATATTGCATCATACCTCACCTGGATTATTTGCTCTTAGGTGAAAATTGTACCTTTGTTACTTTAAATATCTAACAAAAGTAGAAATAACTTGGCTTGACCAGTAAATCCAGACCAAAAAAAAAATATATATATATATCCAACAGCTCTGAAAACATCTTTGCTTTGTTTTTACCAACAAATTTTTTCAAAAGACTTATTTTTACTGGAGAGACAGATTTACACAGAGAAGGAGAGACAGAGAAATTTCTTCCACCTGCTTATTCAGTCCCCCTATGGCTGCAATGGCCAGAGATGAGCCAATTCAAACCCAGGAGCTACTAATGTGTCTTCCACATGGGTACAGGGTCCCAAGACTCTGGACCATCTTTGGCTGCTTTTCCAGGCCACAAGCAGGGAGCTAGATGGGAAGTGGAGCAGCTGGAACATAGTCCAGCACCCATGTAGTATGCCAGCACTTACAGGTAGGGGATTAGCCAAGTGAGCCATCTTGCGGGCCCATACCAACAAATTTAAAACAGCCTATTTGGGCCCGGCGCCATGGCACAGTGTTTAAGGTCCTTGCCTTGCATGCCTGGGATCCCATATGGGTGTTGGTTCTATCCCCAGCAGCCCCGCTTCTCTTCCAGCTCCCCGCCTGTGGCCCGGGAAAGCAGTCGAGGACAGCCCAAAGCTTTGGGAACCTGCACCCACATGGGAGACCCAGAAGAGTCTCCTGGCTTCGGATCGGCATAGTATCGGCCATTGCGCTCACTTGGGGAGTGAATCATCAGACGGAAGATCTTCCTCTCTGTCTCTCCTCTCTGTACATCCGCCTTTCCAATGAAAAAATAGTAAAAATAAATCTTTTAAAAAATTAAAAAATAAAACAGCCTATTTATCAAAACAAATTTTTTTGTCATATGAACCAAAAGGTACTTTGGTCAATTTAATAGTATTAATTTACTTGAGCACTGCTACCTATTGGTGAACTAAAATAGACCTTTTAAAGATTTTGTTTTACACGAGAACATAACATGTGTGAATATTTAACACATAATCACCTATAAAATCTTTATTTTTAAAATCACCACCAACTGGCTAGTAACCTTAATTAACTATAATTTTTCTCAGAATCCGCAAGGTAGAGGGTAAAAAACTTTTCTTGAGCAGTTAGTTGGGAAAATAACGCTAGTCCCATTATTGGAGTTGAACATTTTCAGTTGTAAAGAAAAGCATGTCTTCATTTCAGATTCAGTTGACAGTGATAGAGAATTGCTTTTGTTGTTGCATTAAATATTTATTTTATTTTTGTTGGAAAGGCAGATTTACAGAGAAGAGGAGAGACACAGAGAAAAATCTTTCATCTGCTGGTTCACTTCCCAAGTGGCTGCAATGGCCAGAGCTGAGCTGATTCAAAACCAGGAGCCAGCATCTTCTTCTGGGTCTCCCATGCAGGTGCAGGGTTCCAAGGCTTTGGGCCATCTTCCATTGCTTTCCCAGGCCACAAGCAGGGAGCTGGGAGCGAAGTGGAGCAGTCAGGACACCGATTGGCACCCATGGGATATGGATACTTATAAAGTGAGGATTTAGCCACTGAACTATCACTCCAGGCCAGTTGCATTGTTCTATGATTCTTGATCCCCACTGCCAGGTGCTCCAGGGGCTTCTGTGGCAATTACAACTGGCTTTAAAATACCAAGGGCAGTCCCTGGGTCAACTCATTCTTCAGAATCTAGCATGTACAAAAGTCATGCAATGTTACGAATGTTTTCTTAGTCATAGGACCATGACTATAGGCTCCCCTAACTGTCTGGGATGAGGCTTGAGAGGGTTTTGGGTAGAATTAAGTGGCCCAATTTTACCAAAGAGAAACAAATTCTTATACAAAACACACTTCCAAACCAAGTCCTTTTTGTGGAGGTGTTAGGGTGATGTCTTATCTGTTCAGCAGCTGGTATTAGGACAAGCTGCCTACGCTATATCCAGATGGCACGGAGCCTTCCAACAGCAGATCAAGAGGTTTCCTGGTGTCACCTGCTTCCACTTACCCAGACCTGGCGCCCATTGACTCCTTACCCAAATTACCTTTCCACTGTCCCCTCCCTCAATGCTGGTTCCCTGCACCAATAAGTGTTCATATGTGATTAATGCCACATCATGGAGAGAAGAGAATCCTCAATGAAAAGGATTCCTGCCAGTTCCTTGGGATACCCCTAAAATGTGTTTTGGGTTCAGGTTATCCACAAGGAGCCTGTGCCTACAACTCTGCCCCCTTCCAGTGTGGTGGGGGCTAGATCCCTTTAAATGTGCATTAATATACCTGCTGTGGCCACCATAATTTTGTAATTGAGCCCAGGCTGCTCAATGCGGGACAATCATTATACCAGGGAGATAAGTGGATGCAAGAAGAGGGCAGGTTTTCAAGTAGCCACTAGAGGATGGCTGACTCAGGGTTGCAAATATGTTCTTCCCAATTTGCAAGCCAGCAGAACAACTCTGAAAGGAGGAAGGGTAGTTGTGCGGGTAGTGCTTGCTTGCTTTTGTGAACAAGTACTTAAGGCAAGTGTCTGGTCCACATTCCCAAATGTGTTAGCAGAGAGCTGGGATCAGATGTGGAGCAACCAGGACTCCAACTGATACCCATATGGGATGCTGACATTGCAGGCAGCAGTTGAACGCCCTCAATCACAATGCCAGCTCCCAAACAGATTGCTTAAAGTAACTTCATGAGACCTAGATCTCTCCCCCATTATGGTGAAAAACCTCATCAGGGTGTTAACCTGCCAATAGCAGGAGAAGAGGAAGACAAAACATATCAGCTGGAAAGTGTAACAGCCTCAACATTGTTCCCTAAGGAGAAATGAATGACGAAAGTGAAGATTTTACTCATCTCATTGCTTTTGTGAACAAGTATTTAGGGATCCCAGTTGATTCATAGGAGTAGGCAGAATTAACTGTGCATGTGCCTGTGATGAGCCAAACAGTGGAGACTTAAAGCCATTTCAAACACGCCCTCTCCTTAGGGGCAAGCCTTCTTGGAGGCCCTGCGTGTCAGTGCATTTCCTTAGTTAATGTGGATGGTCCCCTTTCTGTTCTGCCCTGCTGTGGCCAATAGTTACTTTCAGAGGCTCCAGAAATGTCTGGCGGAGAGCTAAGATCTCTCTCCAGGCTTCATTGGAGTCCTCTGCAGTCTAAGCTTCCTCAGCTCATCACTGCATGTGTACAGCGCAGGAGAAGTACAGCTGAAGTCTCTGTAAAGATGGACTCTTGGGGCTTTTCCCAGCCTTGGAGCTGAAGCCTCAGGTGCCAGTGCCTAGGCTTACCACCTGAGTAAGATCCACCATGGCACAGTCTGTCATTCTAACTCCATCCTTCATGAAACTGCTGCCACCAGTAAATGGTCCAACATCTGGGTTTTTCCAGGGGTGCATCTCCCGATTCAAGTCTTCTGGAAGAGACCCACTCCATGCTAGACAGGAGTGAGTGAGAAAGTTGCTGGATTCAGGACTCACAAACCTGAAGAATTATTTATATGAATCTAAAAGAAGAGCCTGGGCCAGCATTGTGGCACAGTGAGTTAAGCTACTGTATGCAACACAGGCATTCCGTATTGGTGCTGATTTGACTCCCGGCCACTTCACTTTTAATCTAGCTCCCTGCTGATAAATCTGGGAATGTGGCAGAAGGTGACCCAGGTGGTTGGCTAACTGCCACTTACATGGGACACCTGGTTGGAGTTTCACACTCCCAGACTCTGCCCAGCCCAGCCTTGGTCATTGGTATCATTTGGAGAGGAATTAGCAGATGGGACATCTATCTCTCTCATGTAGAGCCTTGACTTGTGCCAAGGTCCAAGGTTCCCACATCTAAAACACTTCCTTTGGGGCCTTTTTGCCATAGCAGAACACCCCCCGGACTAACCCTGGGGCTGCTGGCTGTGACTGAGGCCCCTTGAGTCTGTTGCCTGGGCTGCTTATCCTATTGGAGTACTTTTTCCTCTTCAAGTTGTTTTATTAAACTCCTGAAATGTTACATGTAGCATCTGGTTCATGGAAATTCGGGAGTCCCATGACATGGTTCTGAAGTCTCCTACTAATTAAGTAGACACCCTAGGGGTTGGAGAATGAATGTGATTATCCACAGCTAGAAAATCTCTTCATGAGCTAGGAAGATAAATTGAGACATAACTCTGTGTGAGCCCGGGCATGTTCAGGGGTTCCTCTGGGATTAGGTGAGATGTGATATCCCAGGATTTCTTTCCTGTAGCTGAGCATGGAGCTTCCAAGGGATCTGTGTCCCACCTCTCTGCGGCTTCTTCTGGGTTCACAGAGACCTGAGATGCTATCCCAGACCCCAGATTTCAGACGCAACCGCTCTGCACCTTGCTCATCTTTAGCGGCTTTACCGCTGCACTTAGGGGTCTTGGCTCCTGTGGGGCGTCTCCCCCGTGCCTAGGATCCTTGGCCGTGAGAGGTATTCTACTGCACCCCGGGCCTAGCGGGAGGCTAAATCACACACAGGGTCTGGTTCAAACCTTCAAGTTAAACCCACGGCCAGGCATCCTCAGACTCTAAAGCTACAACCTGAGCCCAACTTTGAGCTTGAGCCTCAGGGATAAACGAGCAAGTGATGGAGTGCTTGGTCATGAGATACACCGAGACCCAGGTAGCTCATAGCAGTCAAACCCCTCCTAAACAAAGAGGAGTGGCTCACATCGACTGCCCATGGAGGCCAGCACTCCACAGGAGCCCTGCAAATGCTATGTCCAGGCCTCAAGTAAGTCCAGCACTGGCCCTGCAGCCCCGTGCACATGGCTGCAGACCTTTGGGGTTCAAGCCAGCTGATATGGCCACGAAGGGTGGCAGAGTGTGCAGCCCAGATGCGTTAGACCCCTCAGGTAGATAAATACAACAATTCCACGTCTGGGGGTGGTGGCAGTAAGTGTGCAAGTTGTATCAGAGCTAGAAGTTGGATTCCTGGTCCCACCTCCCATAGCAGGTGGTGACCTGTGTCTGCTCTGCAGATCCTGGATCTGGGAGTCTGTGGTCCTGAGCGTCTAGCTGCCTGAGACCTGTCCCCACCCCACCCCTGCCCAGACAGGTAAAGAAATGGGCTCAAGTTACAGGCCACAGGCGTGCTAGCCCAGGACCTGTCCTGAGAAGCTGGTGTTTTGTTTGTTTGTTTGTTTGTATTTGAAGAGCAGACTTACAGAGGGAAGGTCTTCGATCTTCTGGGTCATTCCCAAATGACTGCAACAGCCAAAGTAGAGCCAATCCAAAGCCAGGAGCCAAGAGCTTCTTGGTCTCCCATGTGGGTGCATTGTCCTAAGGCTTTGGGCCTTCCTCCATTGCATTTCCAGGCCATCAACAGAGTGCTTCTCATCCTTTTGGCTAGGGCCAGGTGTAGCAGAACTGTACTGGAAGTGGAGCAGCCGCAATACAAACCAGTGCCCATTTGGGATGCTGGCATCGCAGGGTGGAGCATAAGCCTGCGATGCTAGTTTATGACACTGACTCCAAAGATGCTGACCTTTTAAATCCACTGTATCACAGGCGATTGTACTGGCCTTTTGCCTTCCTTTTGAAAGTTGTATTGTGGGCCCAGCACGATAGCCTAGCAGCTAAAGTCCTCACCTTGAACACGCCAGGATCCCATATGAAGGCCAGTTCTAATCCTGGCAACCCTGCTTCCCATCCAACTCCCTGCCTGTGGCTTGGGAAAGCAGTTGAGGACAGCCCAAAGCTTTGGGACCCTGCACCCATGTGGGAGACCTGGAGGAAGTTCCTTGCTCCTGGCTCTGGATAGGCTCAGCTCCAACCATTGCAGCCACTTGGGGAGTGAATTGTCAGAAGATCTTCCTCTCTGTCTCTCCTCCTCTCTGTCTCTCCTCCTCTCTGAATATCTGCCTTTCCAATAAAACTAAATAAATCTTTTTTTTTTAAAGAAAATTGTACATAAGATGTGTTAAATAAAATTTCACAGGAGCCTGTGGATTTGAAGTGGGCCCTGCTCTGGACCTCACAGACTAAACCAATAAGGAGTTTAATTATGTGACTAGGATTGATGGCAAGAAGTTCTGTAGCCAATTAAGCCGTGAACAGTTGACCAAGCTGTTACCTATTAAGAAGCTTGTTGCACCTGCTTTCTGTTTTCCATAAATGCCATTGGATTTGAGCGTTGGCTGAGGTTCTCAGATGCTCGCAGCTGCTCGGCTCCCAGGTTGCCTTCATGTTGCTCTGCTCAAGCTACTAAACCTCATGGCCTCAGATATTTTCCCGTTCATAGCACTGGTCTCCTTGGAAGACGCAGGAGCCCCAGAGACCCCAGGCGCGTGAGGGACCCTTCCAGGTATGTCTGAGCTCACCATGCTGTCTTCTTGCTATTTCTGGGGGTTGTGGTTAAATCCTTTCTCTGTGATAATCCACAAATGCACGTTTACAGCTTTCTGAATTCAAGTGAGCAAATGTTTTTGCTTGAAAGTTCCAGCAGAAACAGCAGTGGGTTCTACAGGAGAGTCTCGGATGTTTTGGCAGTCAGAATTTGGACTTATTTCAGTAGAAGCAGGGCTGGGTGCTATACAGAGTCTTCCAGCATCCAATGGGTCTGACCAGAAGAGGCTGAGCCAGACTCAATGGGACAACAACAGCAGTGTGTCCATGGAGTGCCATGCCGGTGACCAGTGTGTGCTGTGTGAGGGCATCTGACCTTTTTGGGCTTTTGCTACAGCTGTCTGTACTGGGAGAGAAATTGAACTAGGGCAGAGATTTGGAAACCTTCCATTTGGAACTGCAGGTAATTTCATAAGTAGGAATTCCCAGAATCTATATAAGAAATGGTGAACCTTACTGTAAGTAACTTGGATAGGGACCACATTAAGATAGTTTGGATTTGGGGAAAAAAAAACCTGATTGTGGGGCACATTTGAAAAAAGTTGCAGGCCCCCTGGAAGGCATGCGATGCAGTTTTAAATGAGCACCTTGGGGGATTTTAGACTTGGTGTGCGGGGTGGTTTATGCAAGTGTGGTTCACAGAATGCTGGGTCTCTAATCTCCTTCTGTCTTGGTTAAAATCTTTAACTCAGAGCAGTAGGGTAAGTTATTTTCATTTGTCCTGCTTATTAAGGGGGCCTCTGTGAAAGCAGCACAGGCTGGGTTGAGAAGTTGTTGGAAACCTCTCCCTCCAAGCGCCTCAAAAAGGAAGACTAAATTCTGGAACCTTTTGCAGTGGCGATGCTGTGGGCCACAGGGCTCCCCTAGCTGTATTTAGTCCAAGTTCTTGTCCCACGGAGAGGGGAGAATTCAGACATAAACGGCATGTTCAGGAGCAGGACTGATTCAAGCAGATGATACACACTCAGAAGTGAATGCAAGCAGCCTGAGAAACACACTCGAGCTCACTTGCCCCTTCCTTGGGAAGGGGGTGATGCCCTAACTGTACATAAAAACTGGGTGTAGTTTGCGTGGGGCTTAGTGTGGGAGTGTAATTTCCAAGAAGCACTTAAGACCTTGCCCCATGGAGGCAGCACACATGTGTTCAACATGGCGTCATCTTCAAGATTGACAAGGCTCAGGTGCCTCACGTTAATGTGGGTGTACTGGACTGGCAGGGAAGGGGGTGGAGTCAGTTAATGGTGTAGAGCTGTAACACATGGGTTCCCATAAGCCTCTTGGCTGCTTTGATCATTAACTAGCTCCCTGCCCTGCCCAGAGAAGCCAAAAATATTTGAGGCTCACCTTTGTCCACTTTTGTCTTACCTGGGCTCCTGCTTTGCTTTGTGCAGGTGATGTTTAGGCCTAGAAGTCTGATTTATTGCAATAATCAGGCAGGTCATCGAGAATAGGGTAGGGGTTGGTGCTGTCGGGTAATGGGCAAAGCCAACACTTGTAGCATTGATACCCCATATGGATTCCAGTCCAAGTCCCAGCTGCTCTACTTCTGACCCAGTTCCCTGTTAATGTACCTGGGAAAGCAGTCAAGGATGAACTGAGTGCTTGGGCCCTTGCACCTAGGTGAGAAATCCAGAAAGAAGCTCCTGTATCCACATGGCCATTGCAGCCCTTTGGGGAGTAAACCAGTGAATAGATTGCCCACTCCCCTCTTCCCTCCTCCTCTCCCTCCTTTTTTGCTACTCTTGCTTTCATAACGAAATCCTTTTACTTAAAACAAACAAAACTAGAAGTGGCTTATCACAAGGTTAGGAGTGGTGAGTTAATCTCCACAGGAATGACAGCAGGTGGTCCCTGGGAAGCTCATGAGTTACACGAAAGAACTTAGTCTTGCATGTGCAGCTTCTCTTAAAGTCATCACCTTACTATGGTGAAGCTAAATTTGGTATTTCTAGATCTAAGGATTGTAAAATACTGTTCATCTAGACAATATTGTATAAAAGTTCAAACTGCTTGTTTCTTGGCTTTTACTAGTGACTTTTGAAAGTGAAATTCTAATTATAATTATGCTAGAGGAAGTAAGGTAGGTTCGGGTAAAACATAGAATATAGGAAGCTTTCTAAATGTCTTAATTTCTGTCTTCTAAAGATTTTTATTTGAAAGGCAGATTTACAGAGAAGAGATAGCAAGATCTTCCACCCGCTGGTTCACACCCCAGGTAGCTGCAATGGCATGGCTGTGCCACTCCAAAGCCAGGAGCTTTTCAGAGTCTGCCATGTGGGTGTAGGGTTCCAAGGCTTTGGACTGTCCTCCACTGCTTTCCCAGGCCACAGGCAGGGAGCTGGATGGGAAGTGGAGCAGCTAGAAATGAACTGGTGCCCATATGGGATGATCCTGGTACTTGAAGGAGGAGGATTAGCCAGTTGAGCCATCGTGCTGGGCCCAGTTTGTGCATTTTTTTCCCTTAATTTTTATTTTTCTCTAGTTTTAAAGTTATTTTATTCCACAAGGACAAGAGACCCAAATACTTGAGCCATCACCTGCTATTTCCCAGGAATGCATTAGCAGGAAAGTGTGATTGGGACTCAGAGCTGAGTTTGGAACCCAGGCACTAGATATGGGATGCAGGCATCTTGGCTGTCCGCAGAATGTCCTGTCCTGTGCCAAACTTTTCCCCTCTGCCCTAAAGTTAGGCGATTAATGATTCCAAAATAAAGAAAATGGAATAGGAGGAATAACTAGATGGAGAAGCAGGGTGGAGGGTTGTGTATAATGAATCTTGTGAATAGGATTACATATAATCTATTGGCTAAAATTAAAAGAAAATTTTAAGTTTTTCAAAGAATTGAGCATTATATTAAAGGTAAAAATCTGCACACTGGAATGTGGCTCCCCACATTAAAACAGGAGTTTCTTGAAACTTGCTCAGCCCCTAGTGGAGAGTGGCATTTATGAGATTGTGTGATGACGTAGGAAAACTGCCTTCCCACTGAAGATCTAGATTTTTCGCTTTACTGTAACTTTTCTCTAAATCTTGTTGATTGCTATTTTGGTCTATTGACTATTGTGCAGTGACCTATGTGATCTGATCAAGTTTTGAACCTTTGGTATTTCTGGACTGATTTCCAAAAATCAAATCCTCTGACCTCTAACTTTCTGATATTCCAGAAGACACTAAAAGCTTCTGAAAAGAAGGTCTTGGCACTATTTGATCAGTTGGATGGAAAGCATTCTGAGATATGATGCCAGATCTTTAGTTGTATCTGTAGCAACATGTTAATATGTGTTTCAAAATTTCTATGAAAATCATAGAAACCTGAAAATTTGGGGGGGGGGGGGAGAAAGCTTTCCCATTGGTTGGTTCACTCTCCAAATGTATACATTATGCAGGGCCAGAGTCTCCAGCCAGATCTTTCACATGGGTTACAGGAATCTAAAAACCTGAGTCCTCACCATTGTCTCCCATAATATGCATGAGAAAGAAGCTGGTATCAGAGCCAGAGCCCAGTATTGAATCCAGGCCCTCCAGTCTGGCCACCAGTGTCTTACTTGCACCTCATCAGATGTTGAATCATGGCCACCTCCAGTGTTGTAACTTCATAGCTGCTTAGTTGCATTCTCTGGCCTGAAGTGTTATATCCTCTATTCTGTCATTCTTATCTTCTGGAAAACTTTGAAAGGGTATGTAACATTTTTTAAAAGATTTATTTTTATTTGAAAGGAAAATTTTACAGAGATGACAGATTTTCCATCCATTGGTTCACTCCCCAGATAGCCATAATGGCTAGAATTGGGTTGGTCAGAAGCCAGGGGCTTCCTCTGACCTCCTACATGGGCGCAGGGGCCAATTACTTGAGCCATTTCTTTTGCTGCCCTCCCAGGTGCATTAGCGGGGAGCTGGATCAGAAATGGAGTGGCTGGCACATGAACTGGCACCCATATGGAATCCTGGCACTACAAGCAGAGGCTTAGTTTGCTATGCAATGGTGTCAACCTCATACAAAGCATTTTGGAATTTGATTCGATTGCCCTGGCCAAAAATACTATAGCTGTGTTGAATACAGTTCAAGGATACTGCAAGAGGTTTGGGGGAAATAGAATTAAAAGGTACATTTATTTTGATGCAAGAAATGTCTTTGAAATCAGTTTTGATAATATACATTTTCCATGAACTTTTTGAAAACCCTGTATGCATCTTAATTTTAAATGAGTGGGGTTTTTTTTAAAATGTAGATTAATGGAAACAGTTCCATGTTTATCTTCTCTATTTCCAAATTTCTTTAAAATGACTAACAAAATAAAGAGAATATCATTGTAAAGAGAGCAGGAAGAGAAATGGTGGCAGACAGAAAGCCACACACTGGGATAAGAGTTTATTATTAAATCTAGAAAAGGAACCTATGGGGTAAAAAGGGAGGCAGGAAATGAGAATCTGTATTCATCAGCACTTGCAAGACCCTTGGGAGTCCCAGGCATTTGGAAGCGCCTCGGCAGAGAAATGGGGCTGAAAATGGGACCGAGGGTTCCAGTTCAGTCCACACAGCCGCACAACTGGGGCTCCTCCACCCACGCCGCAGATCTAGCTATTGGGGACCCCTCAGACTCCGTGACCATCTAATGCATGAATCAGAGTCTAAGGCAGATAACTTCGTGTACAGCAGCCAGAGCTTGCTGCAAAATCTTCCCTCAATCTTTCAACTGCCCTCAAAACTGGCAGCTTTCCAAACCGTCTAAGTGGATCCTATTCCTGGTAAGAAACTGATGATGTCATTAGAGACATGCCCATTGCAGCAGGAAGGGCAAGCTTGACTAGCTGATGCCTCACTTGGAAGGTGTAGCTGTTTCAGTTCTGAAAACTTGCAACAATGTGACACGCTCCAGAAACTTTGCTGGGGGAAAACTCCAGAAACTCTCTTCCCCAGACCCATTGGAGTCTTGCAGAGGCCCCCAGAATAGTGGACACTTCTGCTTCCCAGTCTAACAGCATGATCCACCAGCCTCATGTGTTACTGCAGATCTTGACAAGCTGTTTTGATCAGAGGAGGTATTGCAGTTACCTTGGGTTTTACTGTCAATACTGCACAATTCCGCCATTACCAAATGAGTAGCTGTGAGTTCTATGTAAAGCCTACAACTATATAGAAAGGAGCAGAGCTGTGTTCCGATGAAACTTATGGACAAAAGCAATGGACTAGACTTGGCCTGCAGATTTTAAATTGGCTACCTGTGGAGTACAGCAGGAATTGACAAACTGTCATGGTCTCTGTATTAATGACCAAGGATGGAATGGTAACATAGGCCCAGGACAAGATCATCTGTCTACTAGCTGGATGTGCAAGCACACGGACTGTTCTTGGGACTGAGGGCAGCTTTTGAAAAAGAACAGGTAATGCATGTGAACGTGAATATGGTCATCAGGGTGAGCCTACAGAGCAAGGAATGCCAAAGATAGCCAGGAAACTACTACAGACTAGGCAAGGAACACTGCCTTGATTACTGTGGCTTTATAATAAATCTCAAAAGTCAGAACTGTTACTCTTATGCTTTTAATATTATGATAGCTGTTAATGGATCGTATAAGCTTGGAATAAGTTTATTGATAGTCATAGAATAACTTGAGAATCTGCACATGTCTGAATTATCTCTTAGGTTAAGTTGGAAAGAACTGGCATCTTGATCGTGTTGGATTGTTCTGTCCACAAACATGAAGTATTTTAGTTCTTTGATCTTCCTCATGAGTTTTGTAATTGTCTTCATAGAGATCTTATGTTTACACCTGAGTATTAGGGGGGAATAGTAAAGTAGATGGCATTGCTTTGGTTTCAATTTTTATTGCTGATATATCAGAAAACAATTGATGATTGCAAATTAACTTTGTATGTCATAGCATTGCCATAGTAACTTATTAGTTCTAGAATTTTTGTTGATTGGTTATTTTCTTAGACAATTGCCAATAAACATTTTAATTTTTCAATCTGTATTTTTTTAAAGATTTATTTTTATTATTTTTTATTGGAAAGGCTGATATACAGAGAGGAGAGACAGAGAGGAAGATCTTCCGTCCCATGATTCACTCCCCAAGTGAGCACAACGGCCGATGCTATGCCGATCCGAAGCCAGGAGCCTCTTCCGGGTCTCCCACGTGGGTGCAGGGTCCCAAAGCTTTGGGCCGTCCTCGACTGCTTTCCCAGGTCACAGGCAGGGAGCTGGATGGGAAGTGGGCTGCCAGGATAGAACCGGCGCCCGTATGGGATCCCGGGCGTGCAAGGTGAGGACCTTAACCACTTGCGCCACCGCGCCGGGCCCTTCAATCTGTATTTTAAAAATTTCCTCTTGCTACGTCAATTAGGACTTGTGATTGAGCGTTTTGATAGAAATAATGAGAGGGAATGTTCTCGTCTTGCTCCTGCTAGTAGTAGACACGCTTCTTTTTTCTCATCAGGATGTACGGTCAAATTGAGGAAGTCCTCTATTCTGGGTCTGAGAGTTAGAGATGATTGGATTTTGTGCAATGTTCTCTCTGTATTTGCTAGTTTGGTCATGTGATTTTTTTTTCTTTAGCCTGATTTAATGAATTACATCAATTTTTGTTGCTTTTTAAATTTTCCATTTTTAAAAATTCTAATTTACAGCAGTCAAAGATTTAATGTTCCACTAAATAGTTAAAAGGTTAAAAGACCATAGTCCAGTAGGAATATATACAATGTTTAGATGCAACAATTAAGTGAAAAGATGTCTACTTCACTCATTCAGTAAGGCTTAAAATATGAATATAAAATGTTAATATATAATGTATATTAAAATATAAATATAAAATATGCACAGGCATTTTTAATTTTTCTAAAGTTAGCTCTACTATTTAAGAAAACAAAAACACATGGTATTTGTGTTTTATACAGCCAGATGTCTTCCACTTCAATGCAAATGATGGAATATTCAGCTATAAAAATGAAATTCTATTGTATGAATTTTTTACATTAATTCATGGACACCTTAGTTGTTCATATTTTTGCTATTATGAACAGTGCTGCTATAAGCATGGCAGCAGGCATCTCTTTGACACAATGCATTTGTGTCTTTTGGATACAATTATTCCATGTTGGGAATGCTGGACCGAGTCTGTTTCTTCCTTTTAAAGAGATCTCCATAGTGTTTTCCAAAGTGCTTGCACTAATTCACAATCCCACCAGCTGGGTGTTTCCCCACATCTTTCCCAGGATTTGTGACTGTCTCTTTGATGATAGGTTTTCTGACAGGGGTGTAGTGACTCCTCATTGAGGTTTTGTTTGCATTCTCATTATGGCTGGTGATGTTGAGTGTTCCCCCCCGCCCCATTTGCGTTTCTTCTTTTTGAGGACTGTCTATTGAGATTCTTTTCCAATTTCTTGATTTTTGGGGGGGTTTCTTTTTTTGAGTTGATACCTTCTGGACATGAATACTTTGCAAAGGTAATCTTCAAATATTTTGATTCTATTGGGTATCTATTTGAAAGGCAGGCTTACACACAGAAAGAGGGTTAGAGGAAGGGAGTGGGAGAGGGAAAGAGAGGGAGAGAAAATCTTCTGCTTGTTTGCTTCCCAAAAATCCAGAAGTCAGGAGTTCCTTCCTGGTCTCCCACATGGGTAGCATGCCCAAGCATTTGAACCATTTTCCGCTGCTTTCCCAGGCACATTAGCAGGAAGCTGGGTTAGAAGTGGAGCATCTGGGATTCGAACTGGCACCTATATGAGATGCTGGCACCACAGGTGATATCAGCCCCTATTTGATTATTGCTTTGCAGAAGCTTAGGACTTTGATACATCCCATTTATCAAGTTATTGCTGACTGATTTGGTGATCTTACCCAAACAACCATTACCTACACTAGTATCCTGTAGTGGCTCCCACACATTTTTTTTTTCTAGCAACTGTAGTCTCAGGTCTTTGTCTCTTGAGTTGTCTTTTGTACATGATGAGAAGTAGGGATCTAATTTCATTTTACATATATACATCAACTTTGCCACCATAATTTATTGAAGAGATTACCTTCTTGGTGGTCTGGACACTTTGTCAAAGTAAGTTCACTGTATGTGGATTAATAACCAGACATTCTATTCTGTTCTGTGGGTCTATGTACTTTTTTTAAGATTCATTTATTTATTTTTAATCAGAAAGGCAGATCTGCAGAGAAGGGGAGGCAGAAAGGTCTTCCATTTGCTGGTTCACTCCCCAAATGGCTGCAACAGCCGTAACTGAGATGATTCAAAGCCAGGAGCTTCTTCCATGTCTCCAACAGGGGTTCATGATCCCAGGGCTTTTTCCTTTCCCAAACCACAAGCAGGGAGCTGGATGGAAAGTGGAGCAGCCGGGATACAAACCTGCGCCCATATGGAATCTGGCAGATGCAAGGCAATGATTTAGCCACTAGGCTACTGCACCAGGCTCTGTGTGTTGGTTTTGTGCTAGTGCCGTGATGTTTTACTTACTAAAGGTTACAGATCTTAGTCGGGTATTGTGATGCCTCCAGCTGGATTTTGTTTTTGGCTCATGATCCTTTTGACTGTTACACATCTTTTTATTTCATGAATTTTAGGATTCCTTTTTCTAATTCTGTAAAGAATATCATTGGTAGTTTGACAGCGATTACATTTAATCTATAGATTCAATATTTTAATTCTTCCAATCAGTGAGCAAGAAATATCTTCATTTTTTTGTGTGTCCTTGGTGATTTTTTTTTCAGTGTTTCATAATTTACATTGTATAGATATTTCCCCTTTGGTTAAACTTATTCACAAATTGGCGGAGGGGGACAAAAGAATAATAAAACTTATTAAAAAAATTTTGGTGCTATTGTGTATGAGATTTATTTCATTTTATATGAATGACATGAAATGAGTACATTTCACATTTCTCAAGATACAGATTTAGAAGCAGAGGGACTACTCCTTCTCTATCTTGCCACATTATTTTTCCCAAAGCAATAATATTTGCATATGCATTCACTTTACAGTAACAAGCTTAGTTTTCTTCTTTTTTTTCTTTATTTTTTAAATTTTTATTGAAAAGGCAGATATACAGAGAGGAGAGTCAGAGAGGAAGATCTTCCGTCTGATGATTCACTCCCCAAGTGAGCGCAATGGCCGATGCTATGCCGATCCGAAGCCAGGAGCCTCTTCCGGGTCTCCCATGTGGGTGCAGGGTCCCAAAGCTTTGGGCCGTCCTCGACTGCTTTCCCACCCATGTGGGATCCCAGGAGTGCAAGGCGAGGACCTTAACCACTGCGCCATCGCGCCGGGCCCACAAGCTTAGTTTTCTAATGTATAAAGGTTTCAGGACATAGTAAGTGGAGGGAAAAAAAAGTAACATAATGATTACTTTTTTGTGCTCTATGTATTAGTTGTCACAGATCAGAGTGAACATGATATTTGTTTTTTGAGACTGGCTTATTTCACTAAGTATGATTTCCAGCTAAGTCTATTTTGTTACGAACAATAGTTCATTCTTTTTGTGGCTGAATAGTAGTACGTGGTATAAATATAGTAATTTATCCATTCATGTGTTGATGGACGATTAAGTTGATTCCATAGATTGGCTACTGTGCTGCTATAAACATGTTTTCACTTTGGATATATTCTCCGGAGTGGGATGTGTGGGTCATGACTCTCCGTAGTGATTTCATTGTGGTTGTACCAGTTGATTTTTCCCACCAACAGACGAGGCTACCTTTTCCCCTCACGTTCATGCCAGTAATTGCGATCAGTTGATTTCTGTTTGTAGGCCATTCCCACTGAGTTAGGTGGAACTGCATTGTGGTTTTATTTGCATTTCCCTGATAACTAGAGAACCTGAACATATTTTGTATAGTCTGTTCGCCCTTTGACTTCATATCTTAAATATCTGAAAAGAGAAATCTGTTCATGTGCTTTGCCCATTTTCTCAACTGGTTTGTTTTTGCTGTTGTTGCGTTTCTGGAGTTCTGTGTAAATCCTGAATAGCAGTCCTTTATTTGTAGTGTGAAATTTTCTCCTAGTCTATTGGTTGTCTCACTCTTTGTGTAGTCCCATTTGATTATTTTTGTTCTAATTGCCTGTACTTTGGGGGGGGGGTCTTTTCTAAGAAGTCTTTGCCTATACTTAAGCCTTAGGGTATCACTATACTAATGTCTTCCTGTGCTAACCTGATTGTGTCATGTCAAAATTTAGACCATTGATCCAGTTAGGGTTTTTATCTTTTTGTATGAGGTGTAAGGTAGGCGTCTTGTTTGTACTTGTAGATCCATTTTTTCCCAGCATCATTTGTTAAAGAGCTTGTTATTTCTCCATGGGTTGATTTGTTTGTCAAAAATAAGTTGGCTATAGATGCATAGGTTCACTGTTAGGGTTTCTATGAAGCATGGGTCTTCATGTCTGTTTTTACACCTGTACTAGGCTGTTTTGATTAGTTGCCCTCTAGTACAACTTGAAGTTTGGTATTGAGTATGCCTCCAGGTTTGTTTTTGTTGTTTGATTGCTTTAGCTATTCAGGGTCTCTCTTGTTTTCACATGAACTTTAGCATTGTTTTTTTTTTCTAGATTTGAGAAAAAATGTCATAGGTATTCAGATGGAATCATATTCAATCTGTAGATTACTTTTAGTAATATAGACACTTTGATATTCTACCAATCCACAAACAGATTTTTTTTCATGCTTTGTTGTCTTCCATTTCTTTCCGTACTGTTTTGTAGTTTTTGTCATGGGGATTTCTTATGGCCTTGGTTAATTTATTCCAAGGTATCTAAGGTTTTCCTTTGTTTTGCCACAATTGTGAATGGGGCAAAAGAATCTTACAAGTTCTTTCTTGGCCATGAAATTGTTTATGTATACAAAGACTATTGAGTTTTGTGTGTTCTTATTTCCTGCAAGCTTAACAAACTCCCTTGAGTTCCAAAAGTTTAAAGTTTTTTTCTTTGTTCCACTTTATAGAGAATCATAATCTGCAAACAGGCATAAATTGACTTCTTCCTTTCCAATGTGTAACCCTGGATAAAATTTCCGGGGTATACTGAATAGCAATGGTGAGAGTGGACAACCTTACCTGATTCTGAATCTTAGCAGAAATGCCTCTGACTTTTCCCCATTCAGTATTGGGTTCTTCATATATTGCCTTGACTGTGTTAAGGAATGATTCTTCTACACCTAATTTACTTAAGGTTTTAGCATGAAAGGATGTTTTATTAAATGCTTTTTCTGTATCTATTGAATTAATCATGTTTTTATTCTTCAGCTTGTTAATGTGATACATCAAATTAAATTATGTTGAGCCTTGCTTGCATACCAGAGAGAAATCCCGCCTGGTCTAGGTGAATGATGTTTCTGATGTGCTGCTGCATTCAATTTGCAAGCACTTTGAGGACTTCTGCATGTATATTCCTTAGGAATATTGGGTGTATCATGCTCTTTATCTTTTTTGGTTTGGGAATTAAGGTGATGTTGGCCTTATTGGAGTTTGGCAGGACTGCCCCCTTAATGATTCGAATAGATTGTGAAGAATTGGAATTAATTCTTGTAGAATTCAGCAGTGAAGCTTTCTGGTTCTGGAATACTTGGGAGACCCTTTACTACTGATTCAATCTCTGTCCTAGTTATTGATATAAGAACATCAAAAATCTAAAGGACTAGATTTTCAGATTACCTGTGTCCAGATGTCTATCCATTTCTTAATTTTCCAGCTTGCTACTATTTAGCTGTATTATAGTCATTCCTGATGATTCTCTGATTATCTGAGTTATTCATTATATTTCCTTTTTCATCTCTGATTTTATTGACTTCAGTCCTTCCCTCTTTCTTAGTTTGGCCAATGGTGTATCAATTTTGTTTTCAAAACTAGCTCTTTGATTAATTGAGCTTATGTATCTTTTTTCTTTTTTTGTTTATTTTCTAATTTTAATTGCTTCTGCTAATCTTGGCTTTGGGTTACTGGTTTTCCAGGTCCATTGAATATCCCACTGTATCTTCTATATCCCACTGTTTATTCAGAGGCATAATGTTCAGGTCCAATGTATTTGCAAATTTTCTGGAGTTCCCTGAGTTACTGATTTTTGTTTGCATATTTTCTGGAATTTCTTGAGGTGCTGGTTTCCAGTTTCATTCTTTTTTTTTTAAGATTTATTTTTTATTTTCTTTATTGGAAAGGCGGATATACAGAGAGGGGAGACAGAGAGGAAGATCTTCTGTCCGATGATTCACTCCCCAAGTGAGCGCAATGACTGATGCTATGCCGATCCGAAGCCAGGAGCCTCTTCCGGGTCTCCCACTTGGATGCAGGGTCCCAAAGCTTTGGGCTGTCCTCGGCTGCTTTCCCGGGCCACAGGCAGGGAGCTGGAAGGGAAGCGGGGCCATTGGGATTAGAACCGGCGCCCATATGGGATCCCGGGCGTGCAAGGTGAGGACCTTAACCTCTGCACCACCGTGCTGGGCCCTCATTCTTATTTATAACGTGAGGTTCTTCTAGGCAGCATATAGCTGGGTCTTGAATTTTTTTAATTCATTCAGCCAAGCTAAGCATTTTGACAAGAGAATTTAAATCATTTACAGTCAGGTATAGAAAGATTACACTAACACTTCTCGTATTGACTAATTACTAACTGTATCTGTACTCTTAGCAAATTTGGTAATGTTATGTTTCATGATACTTCTAATTTAAGGTTCCCTGAAGAGTTTCTTATAAGGTTTGTCTAGTGAATTGTTTGTTTAGCTTTGAAGTGTGTTTTGCTTACTTCTAAGGAATAGTTTCACTGGATAGAATATTCTTGGATGAAAGCTTAAGACCTTGAGAATACTGTCACACTCTTGGCCTGTAGGGTTTCTGATAATAAGTCTGCTGTTAGTCCAGTTGATTTTCCTTTGTACATAACTTCATGCTTTTCTCTGCTGTCTTTAGGATTCTCTCCTTATGATTACCTTCTGACGCTTTGTCCACAGTATGTCTTGGGGAAGATTTTTGGTTAGCCCACTAGGGGGCCTCTGAGCTTCCTGAATCTGGATGTCTTTCAAAACTTGGAGTTTTGAACTATTTCATTTAGCAGACTTTCACCACCTTTTTCATTCAGAAATATCTATAATACAAATATTGGGCTGTTTGATGGTATCCCATTTTTCACATAAGCCTTCTTCATTTTTTTTTTAAAGATTTATTTTTATTGCAAAGTCAGAGGTACAGGGAAGAGGAGGGACAAAGATCTTCCACCATCCGATGATTCACTCCCCAAGTGGCCACAACAGCCAAAGCTGAACCTGTCCAGAGCCAGGAACCAGGAACTTCTTCCAGGTCTCCCGCATGGGTGCAGGGTCCCAAGGCTTTGGGCTATCCTTGACTGCTTTCCCAGGCCACAAGCTGGGAGCTGGATGGGAAGTGGGGCTGCCAGGATTAGAACTGGCATCCATATGGGATCCTGGAGCGTTCAAGGTGAGAATTTTAGCCACTAGCCTACTGTGCCAGGCCCTCTTTATTCTTTCCAATTCGTTCCTTACTACTTTATTTTTTTATTTCCCTTATTTTAAAAGTCTTATATTCCAGGACAGAAATTCTTTAACTTGATGTACTTTGCTGTTATCTCTTTTTCATTAATGAGTTTTCGATCCTAAAACTTGTTTGGTTCTCTTTCATGATTCCTATCTTCATAGTGAAGTTTTTATTTGTGCCACCTATCATTTTCCTCTCTTCTTTAACTAATGGTTTCCTTACGACCGTTATTTTGACTTGTGTTTTTGGCATTAAATTTATGTCAGATCATGATCTTTCTGGAGAATATCCATGTTCTTTAGACATGTCATGCTACCTTTCTTGCTCATTCAAGACCAGCTGTCTCTACATCTGGTATAGATGTTCCTTTATGTAATAGTTGTCCTTTTGTTTAGATGGAATGCAGGGTATCATTTGGTTTCTTGCTTTGCTTCAGCTTTGGTTTTACGTGAGTCTGTAAATGCACCCTCAGATTTTTTTTTTTGACTAGTGTCAGCTGAGTCTAGTAATAACACAATGGCATCCTCTGTAGCAATTTGCAAGAGCAGAAGTGTGACTTTAAAGGCTAGTGGAGGTTAATGTGGGCTTCCTCAAGTGTTATCTTCACTCCCAGGGAGTTTCTCACCGAGAATTGCGAGAGCCAAGACCTTGTTCTTGGTGCTTCTGAACACAAATGGGGACTCTCCACTTGTCCCACTGGCAAACAAGTGAGACAAAGAGAGCAGCAAAGCCGGGGCGGCGGGGAAAGGGAAAGACAGAGACATGCAGACACAGAGGCAGAGATGAGACTTGGAGAGAGGCACAGGGATGTGCAGCAAGGGGTGAAAGGGATAAAAAAGACTGCACCAAAGAGTGAGAGCAGGAGTGAGGGAGAAAGCGAGAGACAGAGGGATCAGGAGATAGACACACGGGAGACAGAAAGACAGCGAGAGCAAGAGACACAGGGACAGAGCGAGGGAGCGAGAAAGAAAAACAGTGACAGAGGAAGACAGGGAGCAAGAAACAGGAGTGAGGGAGAGATGGATGAAGGAGCAAGTGAGAGACAAAGATGATGACAGACACATGCAGGAGACAGGAAGTGACTGAGAGAAGACAAAGCAGATAGATACAGCGGGACACAAAAGACAAATGTAAAGACTTGACTGATTCCATCAGCTGGTTCATTCTCCATAGGGCTGCAGCAGCCAAGCTTGGCTCAGGTTGACACCAGGTGCTTCTGGTCTCCCGCGTGGATGCAGAGGCCGAATTACTTGGGCCATTTTCCTGATTTCTTTGGTAATAGACCATAAACAGGGAGCTAGTTCGGAAGTAGAGAAGCGAAAACTTGAAACGGCAACTAGGTGAGATTCTGGTATCCTAGGAGGAAGCTTAGCATTCCACACCACAGTGCTGGACACGTGTACAGTTCAGTAGTGTTGAACATTCACATTGTATAAGAGCTCCAGGACTTTTCAGCTTGCAAATCTAACTCTGCACCATAAAGAACCCTCCTCCTCTGCCGTAGTTGACAGGCATCATTCACTGGCCTTTGATTCTGCAAGTCTGACTACTTTGGAAATTTCATTAAGTGGAATCATTCAATGTTTCTAGTTTTGTTGACTGGCATGAGTCATCCTTGTAGTATGTGATAGGACTTTCTCCCTTTTTGAAGTGGAATAGCATTATCACCTATGTAGAGCACATTTTCTATATCCATTTACCTATTATGGGCATTTGACTGCATGCCCATTTACGAGCACTGCTATAGCATCAGTGTATAAGTAACTCATCGATGGGTTCCCATACTGTCTTCCATAGCAGTTGTACCATTTTATATTCCTCTTCACCAAAGTTTTGATTTCTTCACAACCTAACACTTTGATAAGTCATCCTTAAGTGTGATCTCTCCCTGATTTTGATTTGCGTCTCCTCAATTAGTGTCATCTTCCATTGTTAGCTGTATATACATCATCTTTGAATTCGTTGTCTTACATTTTAGATGTTAACACTATGATTTGCAATTTTCTAACATTCCATAATTTGTGGTTCTGTTTGCTTTGATGTAAAGAAACTTAAATTTTTGATGTGCTGTTCCTGATTTTGTGCTTCTCGTGTCACCACCCCCTCTACACCAAATGGTCAAATCCAATGTCTTTAAGGTTTTTCCTTACTTTAGGAAATTTACAGCTTTAGATTTTTCATTTAAATCTTTAAAGACTTAAAGGGTCCCAGCTTCATTCTTTGCCTCTGAATTTCCAGTTTTTCCAATACTATTTGAAGGGTACATCCTTTTCCCATTATGTTGTAGTATTCTTGTCAAAGATCATTTAACATTTACATATTTATCACAGTGAACTCTTACCCCATTCATTGTTTATTTATGGGAGGACTACAGTTTTGATTACTGCAGTTTCATAGTATACTGAACTCTGGTACATCAACCTTTTTAAGCTGTTTTAATTTAAAGGGCAGAGTTAACACAAGAGGAAGATGAAAGACCTCCATCTACTGGCTCACTCTAAATGGCTGCAACAACCCTGGGGTGAGTTGGACTAATGCAGGAGGTTCTAGGTCTTCCATATAGATTCAGGGGTCCAAGCACACTGGCTTGTGTGTCCTGCACAGTAGGTGCTTCCAGAAGAGGGACTAAAGGGGAATGAATGCAATGTAAAAGGAACAAGGCTCAATGTACAGTGGGGGATCAGGGAGCCATTCAAAGCAGTGACAGTCCTAACCTTGAAGAACCTACAGCCTTTACTGAGTAAGGCTTGTTTTTGTCACAAAGGCTTATCAGTAGTTTTAATGTAAACAAATTGTTTTGTATAGTGTCCTCCAGCATATCCCAGTTACTACATCCAGGTTTGACACAGAACACTTGTTGTTGGAATACACTTAATAGCTTTGCTTCACTTATTGGCAGAAAGCTCACCTCCAAACACTGCATTCTTGAAAGTTTCCCAGACAAATGGTTGCATCTACTGGTTTTCCGTCACATCAAGGGCTTGACTGTCCCTTCATGCAGGTGGTCCTCGGGAGTAGGCCATCCTCCATTACTTTCCCAGGTATATAAGGTAGAGAAGTGGATCCAGAAATAGATCAGAGCAGAGCACAGGCCAGGGCCTGTATTAGATGCCAGTAGTGCAGGGCACTGGCTTTACCCACCACAATGCTGGCCTCCCATCCTCTGTTTTTAAATCTAGGCCAATTCTCTTTACAACACAATTGGAATTTGCTTTAGAAGCCAACTTTGAAGATCTTTAATGAATTAAGCCCATCACTAATTACTGATAGGAATAATATTTGACTTCAACTGTCATATTGTTTACCATTCATTTTTTTTTAAGATTTATTTATTTATTGGAAAGTCAGATATACAGAGAGGAGGACAGACAGAGAGGAAGATCTTCCGTCTGATGATTCACTCCCCAAGTGAGCGCAACGGCCGATGCTATGCTGATCCGAGCCGGGATCCAGGAACTTCTTCCGGATATCCCATGTGGGTGCAGGGTCCCAAAGCTTTGTGCCGTCCTTGACTGCTTTCCCAGGCCACAAGCAAGGAGCTGGATGGGAAGTGGGGCTGCCGGGATTAGAACTGGCACCCATATGGGATCCTGGTGAGTTGAAGGTGAGGACTTTAGCCGCTAGGCTATCGTGCTGGGCCCGTTTACCATGCATTTCCTCCATTTCTGTATATTGTCTATACCAAAGGAAATTAGAGACTCCAAAGACTGATTCCAAAGACTGGCTCTTGCTAGTAGCTGACAATATTGCTATGTTTAGACTCCTTTTAAGGCAAGTTGAAGATTAACTCCTATGACAAATTAACTGTGTCCCCCAACCCTTTTTAAATATACTATTTCCTGTTAAGATCTTATTTGTGAGGAAATGAGAGCTCCCATCCACTGGCTCACTTCCTAAATTCCTGCATTAGGTGAAACTGGGTCAGCCAAAGCCAGAACCCAATCTAGGTCACCCATGTGGGTAGCAGGAACTCGAACCACTCAAGCCATCATTTGCTGCTTCCTATGGCCTGCATTAGCAGGAAGCTGGAATGCAGCATGGAGTCAGAGCTCAAACCCAGGCAGGAATCCCAACCGGTAGCCAAAGTGCTAGGCTGGAACCATCCGTTTTCATTTTAAAAACTGCAGTTTCTGCTTTGCCAAAACATGTAGACATGACATCTTTGTCTCCATTTGCTAGTCCTGGATCTATTATTACAATATAATTAGAACTTACCATCAGCCCTTTTGTTGTGGCCTCACTCATTGCTTAACTGGATAAAACATCCTTTCACTGCAAAATTCCCCAAGTTCTTGTTTTCAAAAGGCTTGAGTTTTGAAGCTCAGGTAAAGTTGGCTGGATATAAAATGCTTGCCTCACCCTTTTCGTATATCTCAAATACTGTTCATGCTTTATTTGCATGCAGTTGAGAACTCCAGTGGCAATTTGTGCTCTTGGCTTGGGTCTGGAAAATGTTCTTATTTAAATCTAATGACTTGACTAGGTCATGTTTTGGAGTTGGCCAATCTGGATCCAGTTTTACTCCAACATCTTATTTCTAGAAACCTGGAACTATAGACATTTTGTGCCTTTGCTGTATTTTCAGGGATTCTACTTTTCTGTACATCAATTACTTTCCTTCTGGTCTCCTCACTCATTTTCATGCTTTAAGCAATGCCATTTAAGCTTTTGGTTGGGATAACTTTTTTTGGCTCCTGTGGTACTTGTGTTCTCAGTGGACTAGAGAAGGCCAATGGTGTCAATGGATTCCATTAGTAGTGATATTAACTTTTTGGATGAAGTGACAGATTCCTTCACTACAAAGGCAACAATGTTTCCACTTATAACCAGTAAGTAGTTTGTAAAAAGTATGTTCCTCACAAACTTTTACTGGCTAGTTTCAGTATTAATTGACAACATGGTCTAAATAAAATTCCCAGGGCTCACTGTAGTATCCTGCTAGCTAAAGCCTCACCTTATATGCACTGGGATCCCACACAGGCACTGGTTCGTATCCTGGCTGCTCCACTTCCCTTCCAGCTCCCTGCTTGTGGCCTGGGAAAGCAGTAGAGGATGACACCCAAGGCCTTGGGACCCTGCACCCATGTGGGAGAAGCTCCTGGCTTCAGATTGGTTCAGCTGTGGCCATTGCGGCTGCTTGCAGCGAACCAGTGGATGGAGGATCTTTCTCTCTAATCTTTCCTATAACTTTAAAAATCCATCATTCTTTCTACATGTAATTGATACTCTAACAGAGCTTTCCCTTCATTAATTTACTTAACAAATTCTAAATCAATAGTATGTACAGTACATACCATTGGTTCTTGGAAGATACCTGAGGTTTAGAAACCAGGACCATGATATTGCAACTTGCTAATATTTCAGCAAAATAGCAAGTAATAAGAAATTAAGCAAGGGAAATGTTATTCATTTAACTGGACAGCATGTGGCAGATCATTATACTATTCCAACTTCTCTGCAGGTCAAGTTTTTCAGAATATAAAATAGAATAAAGCAGTTTTAATTTGAGCATTAAGCCTTCATAAATCTGAGAAAAAAGTCTAGAGATGTCATTTGAATAAATTCAAATTTTATTACCATTGTCTATAGCATCTGTCCTCTGAGAGGACAAACACAAACAGTACACGTAACAGCACAGCTTTTGGTAAGATTGCTTCTTGATGTGGTAAAGCAAGCTGGACAAACTGGCCAACTCAAGGTGATGGTTCCAGTTACAGAAGTGATCTTACCACCTAGTGAGCATTACATATTTTAAAATGTTCCACACACTTAGAAAAGCTCAGAGATTTTCCCTAAGACTATATAGGTTCACGATGTAAACCTGTACCTTACAGCACTCTGGGGTTTTAGCAAAGCATACACTGACACACTTGCCATACAGTGCAATTTTAGTAAGACAGGAATAGTGCACTTAAATCGAGTCCCATTCAAATATATCAAGAGTACAATTCAGATACCCGGCTATTGAAGAAATACAGATTTTTTTTCTTATAAACTAAGTTGTACAAGTACAATATTAGTGTAGATGGTAATAGTTCTAGAAGGATTCCAAACAATGGTGTAGGGGGTAATTGTGTGGAATAATTCGCCTCTCCAAAGACAATGTGCATTTTTAAAGTGAAGCCAATGTCTTGGCCCAACAGACACAGGCAATGCTGCCCAAGTCAATTTCACTAACAGTCACTCCTTAGACTTGCTGAGGGTTCAACAGAATGGCTTTAAAGAATCGGTAAGCTTGCCCCAGGACAATGTAGTGTCTGTAGTGCCCCCACGTTATATACCACAGAACAGTAGAAACTGCCGCTCGGCGTCTGACACTCAAGTGGGGACCTAGACAATAAATACAATATTTCTTTAAAAACTAAGTCCTAAAACCTCAGAGCATTTCTTCTGAGACTATTGAGTTAAAGAATCTGTACAGTAGATGGAAAGACTAAGTGAAGGCAGAAGTAGTTCTAGTGAAGAAAATAAGAATTACGCAAACTGATGTTGGAAGAAATCTAGCATTTTAGACCATCCACACACATAGATGGTAAAATCAGTCTCCATTAATATGGTGTGTAACAAAGATACTATTGGGCAAATAACACTAGCTCTGGAAGGGAAAAAAATTACGTGGCCCATGTTATAGAATAAAAAGCAACTATCCAATGTTGCCAGGAAGGATAGCATCAACCCATACGAAATGTACTTAAACTTCATAAGCTCAACCTATAGAACAGGGAACCCTAAATATTATCCATTGCTTATCAGAAAGGCATTTCCAAGACAAACAGTGCATGCAATAGCCCAGTAAAGGCTTGGCTAAATCTGGAAGTGGGCAAATAGCAAAACTTGTACCCCTGAAGGTCTGATTAGAAGTAAACTTGTGACCTCCTGACAATTCAGCTTCTCCTGAAATAGTCCCCAAAATGCTACTACTAAAAGCAGTGGTCAAATCCTTTCCATGATATCCTACTAATAGAATTTAGTAGGATTTAATCTAATTCAATCTTTTCCAAAAAAATGATCACCTAAATTGGACAAGTTTACAAAAAGTTTAGAGCTTTATTTTTACATTAACTTTTTCCAATTAACTTTAATTTTGCTTAGACTATATTTAAAACCTACTGAATCTTACTATTTCTGCTTATTTTCTTCCTGTTTAGTAAAAATTCGACCAAATTGCTGAAAACTCTTACTCTTAAGATTTAGTAACAAACAAGTTTATTGAAAAATCAGAAAAGTAAAGTATAAGGGTCTTTGTACTGCTGATAATTCTCTTTAATTTTAAACTGCTCTTGGTAAGAAATAACTTATGAAACATTCTCTCAACTGTAACTAGCCTTCACTACAAATGCACAGAAAGATGATTAAAATATATATTTGAGTTTCTCCCAAGGGCAACTGATTCCAGTAGCACTTGTGTTAATTCTGCCAAACTTTCAAAACCAAACCAACTTTACAGACTGTTTATAGCAAAATGGACATTCTCAAAGATAGCTGTAACCTAATGGAGGGCAACTTAGTACTAAATTAAATTATTTGAAATTGTTTGACAAAGTTATCACATTTGGAAAAATGCTAATATTTGATTGGTAACATTGGGCTTTCAGAAGTGTTAATAAAGTTTGCTTTTATAGTTTATAAATAGGGGTTATCCAAACTTCGCATCTAATTATAAAATATTAAATTGCAAACTTGTCAAACAGTAAGGTTGCTATGTCAATAGAATGAAAATAGAAAAAATTGGGTATCGTGAGCCTGAGTACAATTATAATCAGGAAACAGGTATAAATAAAGAGCATATATATAAGTTCTCCATGTCCAAACCTAACTCAATTAAAATTTCTACCCATGGAAGCCCAATGGCCAATCAATATAAGTACTGAAGTCAGTTTTAAAGAAATCACTTAACAACACAGTCTATATACATGTATGAATGAAGAAAAAGATTCCCTTTTTGTTGGTGGGGGGTGGGAGGGGGATAAAAGCACAAAACAAAGGCCAGCCTCATGAACAAACAGCAAGCAATTTCGACAAACCACAAACAAATGAGGTTATTTCTCCTTTTTAGATAATGAAGGTGTTTCACATAACACCAACTCTGAATGGAACACCTCTTACGTTCTTTCCCTTAGCCTTCTTATTGAACTCTAACGCCCTAAGATTCTTAACTATACCCCCAAATTATGAAGCTGAGCTTAGTAACGAGGACCAGGACCTCTGACTGTGGTTGAGCACTGCTACATGAAAGAGGAAGCTTGGGCAACTGCAGGTAGGAAATGTGGCCATAGATTTTACTAGAGTTGAATGAATTCTTAGTTCAATACAAAGCTTTAAAACAGGGCTCAGTGTAATATATTCCACCCAGAAATGTATACAGACATAGTGAAAATGGTATTAAGAGTATTATCACAACAGACACATGAAAAGCACGAACCAGAAACAGGATTGCAGGTGTAAACAACCAGAGCATGAAAAGAGCCTCCATGGCTTCTCTAACTGCAAATCTGGTTCTGAAGACTGAAACACAGAGCTGCACCACATTTGAAAATTTCCTCCACTGTTTGTGTTAAGGTATTTGCTTAAATATATAATGGACAAATCAGCAGAGTCAAGATCAACTTGCAGATAACTCAAGCCAACATTAAATGTTTAAAAATTTAACCTTAGTAAACCATTAAGTACTCAGACATACATATATAAACCAGTGCAATAAGAACTTCAAACAAGGGCAATGTGCCTCTGGTTTAAGGACATCATAGTTGCCAAAATATAACAACCTGATGCTAAATGACTTCATTTCACACCCAGCATTTGATATACATTTTGTATCTATGTTCAAAAACTTTCAAAAACTTTGAAAAACCAATTCAACAGTAACAGTCCTATCAGTAACAAATCCATGTTAATTCTATATTGCACAAGGTTTTAGTGTCTAACTTAACAGAGGATGATACCTGTTACCTTTGTAGAAATAACAAGTATTTAGATTTATTCCTGACAAACCAGAATAAGTCTATTTTAAAGAGAAAGGTTATGAAGCATAGATACTGGAAATGATCTGTTAAACACAATTCTGGGTTTAGTAGCCATTTCAATTCTGAAGAATACTTCCACACACTAAGAGTCCTTAAAAGCCTGAGCCACTTTAAGTCCCTAATGTGATTCACTGCTTCCTAGACTGGACTGGAGCACTATTTGGAAAGTGGACATAGAAAGCTTCAGGTGAAAGGGCGTATAACACAAATGGCCTTAAATTGGTCACCTATTTCACATAAAATGACTAGCACCTCCTTCCTGCTCCCAAAGTAAAGAGGCCTAATGGGCCACAAAAAATGAGTAATATTAAGCTTCATTCTTACAATGAGAAATCCGTGAAATCAAAGCAGTTCCACATCTAAAGCCTCAGGGTCAAGGCTGCTGCGTTCAGAGTAAACAAGGGCAGTAGGAGAGGCAGGCCGCAGGTCCAGGAAGGTCCTGAAGGCAGTGTCCGACCTCTCAGGGACTCTCCTGCAGTCCATCTTCTGTTTCCAGTTCTGCCAACTGCCTCCTGAGGATATTGACTTTTGCTTGTAGCTCTTTGTTATATTCGATAATGTTAACCATTTCTTCATATGCTTCATCCAAGTACTTAGAGGATCTATTCCAGCGTAGGAAAATACCTATTGAATCCAGAAAGGGAAAACAGAAGGAAGACAGTCACTAACATTGTGGATATAATATCTAATACCTTGTATTTGTATTCTCACATGTTTTATTACTTTAACTTTTATTATACTCCAAGTATAAGAATCAAGATACTGTTTTATATATAAAAGCCTGATCTTCAGTACATGTGCCCTGTTATTTGAAGAGGCTATCTTCTAATACTGTAGGTAATCCCTTCCTTCCCCACCTTTTTTTTATTATAAACAAATACAGCCATGCCTCAGTAGCCTGAGAATTGGTTCCAAAAAGCCATGTCCATCCCCACGATGAGGATGCCCAAATCTGATATAGTGGAAATGCCATGTAAACAGTTCATGAGTAGTGTAGCTATAGAATGACAAGAAAAATAGGTTGCACAGGTTGTTACCTTTTTAAAATTCCCTGTGCAATCAGTCCTATATAAGTGTCCTCATCCTCAAGTTTTACCAAATTGCAGATTAAAATTAAACAGCAATTTTTCCAGTAATTTGTTCAGAAATGAATTCAAAGGTTTTTTGGCACTCAAGTCAAAGTTTTACTCAAATTTCATGGAGATTATACAGAAAGATACATGAATTTCAATCTACTTGGGTACCAAGAACTTTAATCAGAAAAGTGCCCTCCTCCCCCATCTGCTGATTCACTCCTCCAAATGTCTGCAATAGACTGCAATATCAGTCTGGAGCCAAGACCTGGAAACTCAAGATAACCCATGTAGATGGCAGGGACCTAATCACTTAACCCATCACCTGCCACTTGCCAAGCTTACATGTTAATTTGTGGCTTAATGACAAAATCAAATGCTTGTCTGAAAGCTCTTCATTCCATTTTCCCAAGATTTTGGGGAAGCATCCTCAAATTTTCTTCTACCTGGACTGTGACTGTTAACTGTATCATCCTAAAATAATGCCTTAAAGATATTTAAGAACATAAAAACTTTCTAGGCCACAACATGTTAATAATTGGCAATTCTATAATGGCTTTATGATTCAATAAGTACTATTTTATAGGGGCCAGCATTGTGGTATAGTAGGTTAAGTCTCTACCTGCCAACACTGTCATTTATATGGGCAGTGGTTTGAGTCCTGGATGCTCTAATTCCAATCCAGCTCCCTGCTAGTGACCTGGGAAAAGTAGTAGAAGATAAGCCATGTGCTTCAGTTCCTGCTACCCATGTGGGAAACCTGCAGGAAGCTCTTGGCTCAGTGCTGGCCATTGCAACCATTAAGGAAGTGAATTAGTAGATGGAGGAACATTCTCTCACTTTCAGATAAGTAAGCCTTTAAAAGTTTATCAAATATTTTTAATACTATAAACTGTCACAGGCCCAGCAAGTCCTTCCATATAATATAATCAGTGCTATTAGAAGAAATAGAACCATAGCTTAAAGATGAACTGATGTGATTTTTCTATTCTACAAGCCTTCATTGTACAAATTAATATTTCCATTATAGCTAACTTAACAGCAGATACATGTTCAGGCCAGAGAACAATCTTTAACATGCTTATGAAACACATGCTATTGTAAGATTTTACCTATTGAGATTTCTCCCAAGTATAAAGCAAGGAGGCACTAACACACTCAAATTCTGTTCTTAATGGCATGCTAAGAATCCATCCACATAAGAAAATAAGGCCAGTACTACAGCATAGTAAGCTAAGTCACTGCCTTGTGATGCTGGCATTGGAGTATCAGTTCAAGTCCCGGCTGCTCCTTTTTTTTTTTTTAAAGATTTTAGTATTTTTTTTATTGGAAAGGCGGATATACAGAGAGGAAAGACAGAGAGGAAGATCTTCCGTCCGATGATTCACTCCCCAAGTGAGCACAACGGCCGATACTATGCCGATCCGATCCGAAGCCAGGAGACTCTTCTGGGTCTCCCACACGGGTGCAGGGTCCCAAAGCTTTGGGCTGTCCTCGACTGCTTTCCCAGGCCACAGGCAGGGAGCTGGAAGGGATGCGGGGCTGCCGGGATAGAACCGGCGCCCATATGGGATCCCGGGCGTGCAAGGCGAGGACCTTAACCACTGCGCCACCGCGCTGGGCCCTGCTCCATTTCTAATCCAGCTCCCTGCTTATGGCCTGCAAAGCAGGGGAGAATGATTCTGAGCCTTGAAACCCTACACCCACATGGGAGGCTCAGAAGCTCCTGATTCTGGATCAGCAGAGTCCCAGCTCTCGTAGCCATGTGGGGGTGAACCAGCACATTAAGATCTGTTTCCCCGCAGCATTAGCTGGCAGAGGCTGGCACTGGGAGTTAATTCTGTCAAGTCAAATGCCAGAACTACCTGGAGAGTGCATAATCTGGGAGTGGGTGTGGCCTAGACGGGAAATAGTGGGCACCTCCCTTGGGGTTACCACTCTCACTGCACAGCACGAAAACCAGGACAGGGGTAGGTATGGCTAGACAGAAAGGAACCTGCCAGTAGGTGTATGGACTGGATAGTAGGTTGATTGGGTTGAACTAGGCTTCAATGCCCATTGACATGTGCGGGAGCTAAATGGGATGTGGGACAAACTAGACAAGCCTGTGGTACGTACTGGCAAGCATGGGAACCAGAGTAGGAGGCAGAACTGGTGGGGGTTATGGGGAGTTGCCCCAACTAGGCTGCAGCTCCAACTGGTTTACATGAGGACCAAGTATGAAGTGGGTAGGATCAAGCTGGACTACAACACCCATTGGTTCATGTGGAAGACAGGGCTGGAAACAGAACTGACCCAGCAATTGCAACGACCAGCATGTGCATAAGCTGATTGGTGTGACGGACAGTGTTGGAGTCTGTACTAGCAAACTCACGCAAGAATCAGGTCTGGGATCATCTCAGATGAAGTTTCTTTGCTGATCCCTCCAACTGAACTGCTGATCTCAGAACCCCAACCATGAAGAGACTGTCAGCCAGTGGACTCAGTAGGTTTCATTGCGATTGGAACTGCGAGATTGGCAGCAATCCAGAACTGATGAGCTATCAAAACTGTTTGAGCAGGACCCTCGGAGCGCGCCTCCCGTTGGATCTGGGATGGGTGGGAGGTTGGGTGGGACTTTTCCCTTTGTTACTCCCCTAACCCCAGATACAGGGAAAAATGACATTAGTGTAGAAGCAATGGTATTATCCACTTTCACCCTGTAGCCTTTGACCCTCTGTACCCTAGTCAACTAAGTAAGATTATTAAAAAATTTTTAAAAAATCATCTGTCTCCTCTTCTGTTACCCTACCTTTCTTAATCTTTTTAAGAATGGGTTCTTTTGGGCCCGGCGGCGTGGTCTAGTGGCTAAAGTCCTCGCCTTGAATGCACTGGGATCCCATATGGGCACCGGTTCTAATCCCGGCAGCTCTACTTCCCATGCAGCTCCCTGCTTGTGGCCTGGGAAAGCAGTTGAGGATGGCCCAAGCCCTGGACCCTGCACCCATGTGGGATAACTGGAAAAGGTTCCTGGATCCTGGCATCGGGATCGGCATAGCATCAGCCACTGCGCTCACTTGGGGAGTGAATCATCGGACGGAAGATCTTCCTCTCTGTCTCTCCTCCTCTCTGTATATCCGCCTTTCCAATAAATAAATAAATCTTTTTTTAAAAAATGGGCTCTTTTTTAAATTCAAGGTTCCTTTATCACTTAATCCCTAAATCCTCCATGAGGTTTGAGTGGGCTGAAAATGATTGAACTAGTTCTTCCCATCTACCAAACTTGGCTTTTCTCCCACACAGCTAGCCTCTCATTTCACTTATTCAATGTTTTACAGTGACATTTAAGAAAGTTATCCAGAAGTCTGAAGTACAGCTGTTATCGCTTGAAGAAGCTCCTGATTCTCTACAACCATTCTGATATCAAAGTTAAGAACAGTCAGAAGTCCTTGCTGAAAGCAAAGCTGATACTCAGAACGTGGAGAATATCTGAGGCCATTTTCCCACACTTCTAACAAGTGGGAATGCCTCAACAGGTAAGATGAGAAGCATAAACTGCAGTGGAAGGAAGCAGCCAGTGAGAGAACAAAAGGAACAAGTGACAGCTGACATCTAGAGAAGGTACAGGAATAGATGTGATCTCACTTCCAGGAAACAAAGCAATCCAGGCCCCTTTTTTACAAAGGGCAGTTATCCACACCAGGAAGGCCATTGAGGGCATGACATATTAGAATATGGAGTAATAACTGACATTTATGGTAATTGAGTTTAATTTACCAAACAGCTATCATGCTCATGTTTTATGCTGCTTAATACAATCATGAATAAAGATGTGTTTACTGGCCTAAATGATTTAAAATTGAATAGCATATTATGATCTGTTTAATGAGCACAGTTAATACATTTTTAGATATTTCTGGAAAACAAGCTTTGCTATTCAAGGGCATATCCATGAACAGTGAGCTCATCTGCATTACTGCACTTACGATATGTCAATTCGAAGACCTACTGAGATAACCAGTCCCAAAGCCCTTGAGTAGTGTTTAACCTAAAATTTATCTAAATGACTATTGTGCTCAAAGTATTACTAAACATCGGGCCCGGCGGCGCAAGTGGTTAAAGGTCCTCGCCTTGCACGCCCGGGATCCCATATGGGCGCCGGTTCTAATCCCGGCAGCCCCGCTTCCCTTCCAGCTCCCTGCCTGTGGCCTGGGAAAGCAGTCGAGGACAGCCCAAAGCTTTGGGAACCTGCACCCACATGGGAGACCCGGAAGAGGCTCCTGGCTTCAGATCGGCATAGTATCGGCCCGTTGCGCTCACTTGGGGAGTGAATCATCGGACGGAAGATCTTCCTCTCTGTCTCTCCTCTCTGTATATCTGCCTTTCCAATGAAAAAATAATAAAAATAAATCTTTAAAAAAAAAAAGTATTACTAAACATCTATTTGAAAGGCAGACTTAGACAAAGGGAATAATAGATTTTCCATCTGCTGGTTCATTCCTCAAACGGCCTGGTCTGTTCAAAGCCAAAGCAAGAAGCCCTGAGCCGTTTCCATTGGTTTCCCACATGGGTGCAGAGCCCCAAGCACTTGGGCCATCTTACACTGCTTTCCCAGGAGCTTTAGCAGGGAGCTCGACTTGAAGTGGAACAGCCAGGTCTTGAATTTGCACCAATTTGGGATACCAGTTTTGCAGGCAGCAGCTTAACCAATCATGCCACAGCACCAGCCCTGCAATATGATTTCTTATCCAGGGAAAACATCCAGCACAAACACCACTATTAAATAATCACCAAGTTTCTCAGATGGACTGAAAAAGTGACTGGACAACCGATACGTATATGACAAAGGTATAACAGGCTGATTTTCCACCTATAAGCACCATGCATCTCGGGTACTGGTTTGTCTCGTGTTGTGTCCAGCTTCCTGTTTCTGGCCTGAGAAAGCAGCGGAGGATGACTCAAGATCTTGTGCCTCCAAACACATGTGGGAGACCCAGAAGAAGCTCCTGGCTTCAGGTTGGGTCAGCTCAGCTCTGGCCATTGTGAGCATCTGGGGAGTAACCCAGCAGATGGAAGATCTCTATTCTCCTTCCCTCCCTAAATTCTGCCTTTCAAATAAAAATAAATCTTAAAATATTGGGCTAGTAGCATGTTATTTAACTTCATGGCATTGTAAATTTCTATTTTTCTTCCTGTTTTTGTATTGTGGCTTTTCATTGAAGGGGATGTATAGTAACTAATGGAGACTATCATATCCAAATGTGAGGATACAATGTAGTATGCATCTCTACTTCCAGACCAAATATAGACTCCCACTGAAACTATTTACCATATCTATGCTATTTACTATGCTGGACATATCCCTGTGTATGAAGAACTATACTAATGATTATAGGGAAATTTGGTGAGGAGGGAGGAAATTGGGGAAGGGATAAGGGAAATCCCAGGGCCTATGGAATTGTATCATAAAATGATAGTAAAAAGTAAAAATATATATATATATTGGGAACACAGTTACATATGGATCTGACTCACAGTCCTTGGGAATTAACAGCAGCAGCTTGCACTGACAGGGAAAAGCAAGACCATCCCAACTGCGAATGAAAAGCTTGCAGTGGATAACTGGCTTACCTTCCCACAGCTGAAGACTCTGTGGAGCCACGGAAGGCCAGATGACGAGGGCATTGGCTTCATAGAGAGGGTTGGTGAATTTACTCAGCTCACTGGGACGGTTGACCCAGGACCACAGGGACATCGTTTTCTGCTGGAGCTTCAACTTACACCTGATTACAAAGGGAAATTGACATACAAGCAGTTTGTTTATAGCAACGACTATTAAATATCCCTCTTAATGATGAGTACTTTCCATATGATGTAAGATAGAAACCTAAAGACATGGAACTATGAGGAAAATTACAAAACCTTGAAAAAAAACTTTGAAAAATGAGACACACCATGTTCCTGCATCATCAAAATGTCCAAATTCCAGACTTTAACACATTAATGGCCAGTAGTAACCAAAAGTCTGGTACTGGTACAGAAACAGAGGAAGATCAATGGACCAGAACAAACACCAGAAGAGAGCTTACACTTGTACAGCCAACTAATCAACAAGAAAACAGAAAACCGCAGGAAAAATGTTCTCTTCAACAAATGTTGTTGGGACAACTGGCTAGCAGCCTGCAGAAGAAATAAAACCCTTACCTTTCACCATACACAAAGAGCAAATCTCAATGGAATAAGGATCTAAATCTACACTCAGAAGCCATCAAATGATTAGAAGAAAACATAGGAAGCATTCTACAAGATAGACACAAGCAAAGACTTCCTAGAAAAGTCATTAAAAGCACAGTCAGAGCCAATATAAATAAATGAGACTAAACTAAAGCTTCTGCACAGTCAATAAAGACAATCAACAGAGTGGGAGAAAATCTTTGCACACTACACAAATAGGGGGCTAATATCCAGGTTATATATATACACACATACATACATATATACACAAAGAACTGGAGAAAGAGTAACAAAACCAGTTAAGAAATGGACAAAGGGGATGTGAGGGCGATCTGGCTGAGACATCTGTCACTCCATTGATCGCGAGGGTTGATTTGGCTGATCAGGCTGGCTAGGCAGGTGTCCCCTTCCTCCCTCACCGCTCCATGTGCGTCCCTTCTGAAGCTGCACACTCGGTTGAAGAGGACAACCATCCCCACTAGAGGAGGACCGGTCTTTGGTGAAGGATATACGAGTGGCTGCGCTCCCCTGCTAGAACCTCCAAACAAGCTCTCAATAAATGGACAAAGGAAATGAGCATTTTTCAAAGGAACAAATTCAAATGGCTAATAGACATGAAAAAATGCTCAAACTCACTAGCAATAAGGGAAATACAAATAAAAACCACACTGAAGTTCCACTTAACCCCAGTGAGAATAGCCTACATACAGGAAACTACTAACACCTGCTGGCAAGGACGTGAGAGCAAAAAGGAACCTTACTCCACTGCTGGTGGGACTGTAGGTTAGTGCAACCACTATGAAAGTTGGTATGGAGAATACTTAGGCAACTGAAAATTCACCTACCATAAGACCCAGCAGCAATCCCACTTCTGAGAATATATCCAAAAGAACTGATACACACATACACAAGAAATGCAACCTTCATCCCTATATTCACTGCAGTACAATCAACAATCCAAAAACATGGAAACCTAGATATCCACCGGAGGACTGGATAAAGAAACTGGTACACCTACTCTATGGAATACTACTCAGCCAGGAAAACAAAATAGTACTATTTGCAACCAACTGTTCCCAACTGGAGATCATTTTGCTCAATGAAATGAGCCAATCCTAAAAGAACAAATATCATGTTCACTTTAAGACAACCTCCATCCAAAATACAAATAAAAAAGGTATATAAGTACACACTTATAATCTCACAAAAGATGTGATGAAGACCAGAGCACCAAGAATTAAAGATCAACACACTGCATCTCGACTCCTGAATAAAAGGCCCCCAATTAAATATCTGAATATACCTATATATATAATACACAATATATAATATACAATACTATATATTATATATACACTATATATAATATACAATACTAGACTTTCTGCCATTGCTTCTACATACAATGTCATGACCAATGCAAAGAGCAGAATGCTGGAGTCAAGACTACAGCTGAAGGACTACATTGCTGTAAAACACAATGAACAATGGGGAGGAGGGGAGAAGAGGGAGGGAGGAGGGAAGGGAGGAAGCCCTAAACCTGCAAAATTGTAAAAAAAAAAAATAACAAAAATTCAGGAAATTCAGCAAAAGCAGTGCTTAGAGAAAAAAATTTAAATATCTACATGAAAAAGATTTAAAAATGACAACCCAAACTTACATGTTAAACAACTAGAAAAATAAGAGCAAACTAAAGCAACACCAGCAGAAGGAGAAAAGATTAGTGCACAGTCAGAATGGAACAGAAAATAAGATCAAGCTAAAAGACAAGTTCTTTAGAAAAGAAAGTGACAATTCTTAAGTACCAGCTTTCACCACTTTTCAAGCTCTGGAATGAAAAAGCATGGAAATTGAAAATGGAAAAGCAAAACTAGATGGAGAAAATTGATCTTCTACGTAAAATCCTCAGATACACGTGCACAAAACAAACTATTCAATCAAACCCAGTGGGATGACTGGATCACAAGAGCAAACACATGATGATGTGGAGAAACTGGAACCATATAGAATGTGGGTGAGTGGGAGCAGGCGGGTGAGACGTGTCTGTGCTTCTGCTTCACAGATCCTCAAAATGCACAAGTTACCACACAACCCAGCAATTCCACTTCCAGGTGAACCCTAACACAAGTGAAGTGGTGTCCATTCAAAAACTTAGTTTAAACTTACCATGGCATTACTGATAGTCAAGTCCACAATCCAAATGTTCACTAATCACTGGATATGATTACACAACACTATATTTGATAATATAAGGAATGAAGTACACAGTATTCCACAACATGGATGAACCATGGAAACATCATTTTAATTGAAAAAAAAAAAGGCAGTTATAAAAGACTACATTTTGGAGCCAGCCTGGTGGTTTACAGGCTAATCCTCTAGCAGCCTGCACCAGCACCCCATATGGTTACCACTTCGTGGCCCAATTTCTCCACTTCCAATCAAGCTTGCTTTTCACGGCCTGGGAAAGCAGTGAATGATGGCTCAAATCCTTGGGCCCTGCATCCAAATGGGAAACACAGAAGAAGCTCCTGGCTTTCGAGCATCAGCTCAGCTCTGGCCATTGTGGTCTTTTGGTAAGTGAACCAGTGGATGGAAGACCTCTCTCCCCTTCTCTCTCTAAAGATGGCTTCCAAAATAATTTCTAAGACCACATATTGTTTAATTCCATTGATAAGCAATATCAAAATCAGCAAATCTGTAGATACAGATTAGTACTAGTCAGGAAAAAGGGAGGGGGAAGAGGGAGAATGGGGAGTGATGGTGACAAATATGGGGTTTGTCTTGAGGGTGACTGGGTGTGGTAATGGTTGCACAAGTCTGAATATGCTTACATATATGTGATTATTTCAAAAGTTTTTAAATCTCGCTCTTTTCTCTCTATTCAGCTCACCCTCTTAAAAATATTTGGAAGTCAGAACAACAAAAGTAGTGATCTTTCAACACGGTTTCTTTCCCTCAAATGCCAGCTCAGTCCAAAACCAGGAACCTAGAACTCCATCACAGTCTCACACAGGTGGCAGGAACCAAAGTACTTGGAGCCATCATCTGCTGCCTCCCAGGATACACATTTGCAGGAAGCAGAATGGGAGATGGAGGTGCATTTCAAACTCCTCTCAAACGCAGGCAATCCAATATGGGATGGAGACATCTCAAGCATAAGTTCACCCCTTTCTTATCTTAAGAAATTTCAGTGTTTCCTAAGGTTGTTTTTTTGGTTTTTCTGTTTTTACAGAGCCAGTACTATTCCAATCTCTCAGATTCATAAGGTTCAAGTCATCTGTGTTCATAGGAACCCTAAAACGTCTTGTACTTGGGTATATAAATATATAAAATAATATATAAAATAATAATGGTATGACCATTGCTTTCAATTAGCTTATCTGTTCTGATGAAACTTATGACTAGAAAAATTCTTTTAGAGATAAACAATGCTAATGTCACCTGCTCTCAGAAAACAGAAAAAATGAACTTATGTTCAGGTGAATTTACCATGTTGTCACAAAATAATTTCTAAAGAAACTAAAATGCTTATGGTACATTCACTGTGAGTCAACTTCAATTCTACTTTTTTTAAGCAGGCCTGTTCCTTTGGCATAAGTAGTACACAATTATAATCATTACAAAAAACAAGACCAAAATATCAAATGTAAATTTTCCCCATCTGCATGTTTTAAAGAGGTTTGAGTTCATAATGTCAATTTAAGATATTTCAACTGAAATATGCCTAGAAACAAATTTTTTTTTGTCAAACTAATACAAATAACATGCCGATGTGGCAGCTTTGGCAACAGTACAGACAGGGAACTATGACAACAGCATTTTCCACAGCATTCAGGTCCAATTGTTTTTCTACAACTGAAGACAAAATCTGACACATTAATGATGAAAAATTTGTCAATTCTGCTACAAATAAACACATTGTACTAAGATTTACTACTCAACTACATGTTCTCTGTCACCCAAAGGAAGCCTGTTAAAGCATGGATTTGCAGTCAGGCACTTTTATGGATCATTCTGATGGTATCTCATAAATACACCTTTCAACTGGATGGCATCTGAGATGTGCAGTGATGAGGGTTCCTATAATCTCAGGCTATCAGCAGGAGTAGGAAGAACTGTGCTCCAGGTCATATCCTAAAGACTGACACGTTACTTATCTGGATTATGCTTTCTTGATTTGACAACACTGGATGTACAAAGGCTTTGTCTGCATGTAAGATCCCACATCAGAAATTAACATAAAATGATTGTCTTATTCAAAGATTTTTAGGTCAGTATGTGAGCTAATTGTAACAGACTAAATTCCAAGATATATTTTCAACTAGCAAGCGATGGGATCAGACTATCCTTCATGTAATTTAGGTTATACGGAAGTGTAGCCTTTATCTTACATAAATGGCATTCATATAGAAATGAATCCTGGCCTCTTTTAGGAGATGATGAAAATACCTAAAAGCAAAATATCTTCATGTGAGCAGTATACCCACCTTTCACTTTCATTGTTGCCCAGGAATGTTCCAAATTGTGAGGCATAGGCATGCTCAAAAAGCATGATAAGGAAATTCTCATTGAACTCAAAAGAACAAGGAAACTGACGAAGTATCTGCCAAACACAGTCCAAAAAGAGAAGAAATACAGGCGCTTCCCACTTCTGTTTACTATTACAATAGGCTGACTGTGCACAGCGCTGCTGGAATGGGTGACCAGCCTAAGAAAAACATGGAAATATGACAGTCACATCTGAATGAAATCACATTCTAGTACATCTATTAAGCATCTCACCCAGTTACAATGAAATTCATAATAATTCAATAGTTCCTGTGTAGACTGATTTGGTTTAAAATGAAAATCTCAGCAAGTGAGGAAAAAAACAGTTTCTTCACAAAGTTATGTATTTAGGACATGATCATAGGAACTACAATTTGTCACTGGAATATTAAAGAATGATGAATTTAATGACACATCTATGAAATAAACCTAAGTCTGTAAATTTTGGAGCAGAGATCATAACCTCTCAGGTACAAAGGCATCACCTATCTAAAATAATGCAGTTTATGTTACAAGGTACTTAAGCTCCCTGGAGATAAATATGGGACCTCTGATGGTCAGCTCTGATACTAAATCTTAATTACATATGAGAAAAGTTATCATCTTGGAGATTTTTATACTGTACCTTTTAACTAAAGATAACACTGTCCTCAGTTACCTTCTTCTAACCAAGAGTAAATGTAACTATTATTTGACCCTCATACCCAAAACACAACCTTGTCACCTTTCTCTCCACCAGCTATCTCACATGCCTGCTTTTGTCATTGGGCCCTTATACTACGGAAACTGACAAAGATTATGCCATGAAAATTTTCCACTTTAATGATCTGTGAAACCTATTAAAATGATGTTATAAATATGGAAAACATGCTCATTTGTTTAGCTACATTCTTCATGGTACATAGCAAGTAAACAATATTGTAGCAAATACAGAAGGTAAGTTTAGAATAGTCTGACATAGTTGTCAGACACAGTAGACAGGGTGTATATAACAATATTAACACAGAATATATGTGCATTATAACTAAGAGCCAGAAGTTCTTTTTCACCAGAGATGTAGCCACTTTTGATATATATCTAAGTTGGAAAGTGAAAATATACTTATAAATTGATCTGATGAGGAGAACTTCAATCTATAAGATTAGTAGTCATCCAATATTATATGAAGTATTGTGTTCTTTCCTAGGGATAACAGATGATTAGAGAATAGTTCTAAGACCTCAAGTCAGTTTTGGAAGATCTAACTTAGACATGAAAAAAAAAAAAACAGCATTTTTATCTGTGAATAAGGTTACAGTCTCAAAAACTTGATGCAAGCAAGGATGTTTAGTTGGTTCTTAAATGCTCACCAGGTTAGAGAAGGATGCTGCAAAACGAACAAAGGGCCAAGAGTGCAAAATACCTTCTTCATAATCACAGTTCCCACTTTCATTCCTTGTTTGACTTTCACCTCCACAAAGATTAAGCTTAGGAGACCACACTATGTCTCACAATGTATTTCCACTGTTTGTAGCAAAATATAGGTTGGGTACTCCTAATCCAGATGTGTTCCACTTTGGAAAGTTTGCACATATGTAATGAGATGTTTTGGGAGGTATGGACCCCAGCATGAATATGAAATTCATTTTTATCTCATATTTGATTCACATAGCCTAAAGGTAAATTATATATTTCCAGTGTGTCTGCATTTTGACTGAATGTCACATAAGGTCAAGTTTCAATGCTCAACAAGTTTCAGATTTGAAGCACTTCACAATTTCAGGTTAGAGATGTTCAACCTACCCAGCTAACAAAAGTTTAAGTAAATGAAGTACAGGGTCCAGCACAATAACCTAGTGGTAAATCCTTGCCTTGCATGTGTTGGGATCTCAAATGGGACTGGTTCATGTTCTAGTTCTCCACTTTCTTTCCTGCTCCCTGCTGTGGCCTGGGAGAGTAGCAGAGGATGGCCTGAAGCCTTGGAACCCTGCTCCCATGTCAGACCCAGAAGAAGCTTCTGGCTCCTAGCTCTGGATTGGATCTGGCTGTTGTGAGCACTTGTGGAGTAAACCAGCTGATGGAAGATATGTCTCTCCTCTCTGTAAATCTGACTTTCCAATAAACATAAACAAATCTTTTTAAAATGTAAATGAAGCTCCTAGGTAAGGAATGTAAGCAAAGGGAAATCCAGAAATTTAGAGGTAATAAAGATGATAAACACTTATTGAGGAAAAGATAGGAATTACAGAAAACAGTACACAAAACTAAAAATCTGAGTTAACCAAAATTTCTCCCATGAGGTCATCTACCACAAACCAGGATCACAAGAATTTTCAGCAGTCAGTTCAAACAGCTTTCTTCACCTGTAGCCATTCTCTTTCTATTAGAGCCTCAAAACCTCGGATGGTCCTGCTTCTTGGTTCCAAGATGATCTGGGCCAAGGAGGTCACCTGAAGTGTGGAATCTGTGCCTTCAGTTCCATGAATCAACACTGATGCTCCTTCCCTGATAGAAAAGCCCAAAGAATAAATGGTCAGTGAACTCTGATTATAATATCTTAGTCTTGATGCATTCTATTCTGTCGAATAAGGGTTAGAGTCTATATAAGAAATGTAATTGATAAAAGTTTCTCTTGAAAAAAAAAACCCTATAATAAGCCCCATATTTCACATGGCAAGAACCCAATTAGGTTATGACAAATTTCATGAAACAATTTAACTGATTTTTCTCTCCCTTTTTAAAACAGTCCTCATTGCAGAAGGCACTTACACTCGCAGCCTCGGTAGTTTGTTAAAGCCTTTCTCATCAAACCCTAAACACGTATGCTCAGTTGTTTCCGACCTTGTGCCAGCTAACAACGTGACGACAGTCCTCACACCTACCCACTGTTTCAGTGGGAAGCTCTTCTTAAAAGGACATTTGAGTTTTCTGCAACAATTTGTACTAATTCTTTTGTCTCTGCTCAAGTCTTCTGACTCATGTTTCAAGAATTAGCAGCTCGGGCCCGGCGCGGTGGCGCAAGTGGTTAAGTCCTCGCCTTGCAACCCCGGGATCCCATATGGGCGCCGGTTCTAATCCCGGCAGCCCCGCTTCCCTTCCGGCTCCCTGCTTGTGGCCTGGGAAAGCAGTGGAGGACGGCCCAAAGCTTTGGGAACCTGCACCCGTGCGGGAGACCCGGAAGAGGCTCCTGGCTTCGGACCGGCATAGTATCGGCCCGTTGCGCTCACTTGGGGAGTGAATCATCGGACGGAAGATCTTCCTCTCTCTCTCTCCTCTCTCTGTACATCCGCCTTTCCAATGAAAAAATAATAAAAATAAATCTTTAAAAAAAAAAAAAAAAAAAAAAAAAAAGAATTAGCAGCTCTTTAACCAAATGCATAAACCAAAATTACTTCATAATCCAACACTACTATTGGGACTTTTCAACTTGAGATCCAAATATAACAGCACATGACAAGTGATTTATAGTAAGTCCAAGCAGATACTGAAATATCACGTTAATGTGTAACAAAACATGTTTCCTTTCATTGTTATTTCAGAAGTAAGGTCAGTCTGGCCTCCAAAAAGAAAACTTCCTTTCATTCTTTTTCAGTTTAAGAAAATTGGTGAACTCACAACTTATGGATTCTATATTAAAATAAACCCATTGTAACTTAAAAATTTTGTCATGGAAGATGTGTGTATATATACACACAGTTCATTCAATGAGCATTGATTATCTATTAAATGCCATGTCTATGCATATTCTTCACCAATAATTGAATGATGATCATTTCATGTAGTAATGCATAAAATGATCTGAACCTGAGATATAGAACAGGCATAAAATTTAAAAATCTATAAACATGTCTGAACAGACAAAGTCCAGTTAACAGTGTATGTCTCTTTCTAGAAGAGTGACAGATACTTTACCTGTCAATACACTGGGCTGCCAGGCAGGCCGTTGTCAAAATTTCCTTGATGTGAGTCAGCCAGTTGGAGGCCTCCAGCTTACTGAGCCAGCGGTCCATGTTATGTGTTTGGTCATTACAAGCTTCCACAAGTTTGATTAAACTCTCTTGAAGGACATGATACCTTTTAAAAATAAAAAAATGAAAGCAAGAAAACAATGAAGAAAGAAATCAGACAACAAAAATCAGTTTCCAGGGCCTGGCACAGTAGCCTAGTGGCTAAAGTGCTTCCCTTGCATGCATCAGGATCCCACATGGAATCAGATTTAAGCTATAAGTCTGTTCTCCTTGCTGGCTGCCCATGCAAATACAGCTTTTTTCATCTCCAAAGTAGAGTATCACAGGTTGGTCACTGTGCCACTGGCAGTGACCAATCTCATTCAGTAACGGGGTCAAAGAATACGTTTCAGTCAAGCAGGAGTAAATTCTAGAAACTTACAGTTGTGATGACTGTAGTTAATGACGACATATTGTGCACCTGAAAATCCCTCAGTTTACATCTTAAATGGTTTAATCTCCGGAAGTATGTAAGGTGATGCACATGTTAATTAGCTGATATAATCATTCAACATGTGTACCTATATTAAAACTATTTTACCCCATGTATACAATTTTTGTCCATTAAATCTTAATAAGATTGACCCCATCCTAAAGAAAACTCACACATAAAGATTTTTAGCTAAACTGATCCTAAATTAACATGTAGGCTTCATTTAAGCACTTACATTTTTTGAATAGCTAGTGTCACCCATTTCTAATAAGCTTCTAATCAGGACTCTGCCCATCTCTAGATGATTACCTCTCAATGGACTTATGAATCCTCCTCCACTGGGGATAATGAGCTTCTTGTTCAAATCCACCTCCTTTGGCTCTAGCTTGCTGCGCCACGTTCAGAGATCGTGTGTCAATGATGTAGCCGCGTTTCCCTGCCCTGAGCGTAGCATTTATTAACTTCTCATCTTCCTTGCACCTTTTCCCGTTTGTACCACTTAGTGGCTGACCACTTCGTATAATTACCTAGAAGCATAAGAAAGCTGAAAATTCAATGCCTAGTTAAAATACAAATGAATGAGCTAGATTAAAAATATCTCAAAAATGACTGTGCAGCCCCTTGGAGATGGATTTGAAGCAAAAACAAAGAAATATTTGCACATATTAAACAATTTTTCTTCCTACTATCTCACAATACTTTCACATAATGAATTCTGTCACCTAAGACCAAATATTGTCATTCACTTAGTTCATGAGTTGAATTTTTAGTAAACCTATACCTATAATGACGACAACATTGGCCAGTGAGCCAATAAAACCTGACCTTGTGGGAAAGTAAGCTATCCTATCCTAAACATATCTCTTTGGAGTATTTCAGGTTGGTTATTCAGAGCAGCTGCTCACTTCTGCAAGTACAGGCTCTGAAAAGTTGTCCTGTGAAATAAAATTTACTACCATCTACATTAGCAAATAGCAGATGCAACACAGGCTTTTCTGGTATCCACCTCTTTCTGGGTAGGAGGGACCTAACAGAGTATGGCCCAAGGGGAGATCAGCACTGGTGGTCATTATGGGGCATCCTCTGCAGAACAAGACGAACTCAGGATCTTTCATAGCCTGCTGCTCCTCCCTTCCCCAAGGACAGCCTCCATTCCAGCTAACCTCTACATAAGGTCTCCTACTCCCTGGATGTTCTTTTTCCCTCTACATGTAAGCTTATTCAATATGCTAAATTATCAACCCTTCAGAGGGAAAAGTACATTTATGACTTTCCTGTAAGTTCAACTAAATATGCACAAGGATAACAATTATAAAAAGTACTAATAGCAAAACCTAAAAGTTCATACACTATTTTTATTCAGAAAGTTATTTGAAGTATCTCAAAAGCTGCTTATCTTCTGCAGCCCTCTGCCATACTTTTTAGTACTTTCAGGACTATTTGTGTCCAAATACTCTTAACTTTTTTCAGTAAATCGGTGTTATTGTACTAGTTTTATCCCCAGTGAATACTATAGGTATAAACAGGCTGCTGCAGTCCTAGACCGCTAGTTCAGGGTCAGGAGCTTGAAAACCACACCGCCCCCCTTTCTGCCCACCTGCAACGCCTCCCTTCATCACCTAGACCCTGAGAGGCGGTGGTTTTGTGTTGTTGCATAACCACTCCCCTCACAACCCCCCATAAAAGGCCCATGATAGGAAGGGGCTCGCTCTCTTGTTCCTGTGCTTCCATCGCTCTTGCACTCCAACCCTTGGCCTCTGCATTCCCCACTTGCTTTCTGGCTTCCCATGGACAGACTCCAAGGACAGGTAGTCCCTGAACGTGGCCCCTGTATGTCTGTATTCCTCATTCTCTGTTCACTGCTTGGGTGAGTCAGTGAAGATGTAAATGCTAAGATGCTTTGTATTTCTAATTTGCATACTTTCCAGAGTTCCAGGAGAGGTGAAGCCTAGCAGTAACAGAATGTGGACAGAGAAAAGGTGAATGTCTGCAGCTTGGTGTGTCCAGGTTGTTCACTGCATGTCTCTTAGGATAACTTATATTGTTGGGGAAGCTGGGACATAGGTCTTCAGTTTAATGGATGGGTTTCATGGTAATGGCCATTTATTCCTCCCAGGATTTCGATTCAGACTGTATGGCCACTGAACTTGTCATTTGCTAATTTCTAGTAGGCACAGTTATCACCAAGCTACATCCTAGACTTCTCTGGTTTGATGTACCCCACAACAAAGCCATCACTATTTGCTGTGAAATAAGCTACCCTGAAATTTAACATGACCAAGGAAGGTCCTCTAGAAGATGGCAATGGTTAGTTTTTGGCAGGTTTACCTTCAGACAGTCACAGCACTTGGCCTTAGTATTGGCTGGTGCAATGCTTTTTACTCAATCCTCTGAAGAGCACTGCTGCTGAGCATGCAGGACAGGTGGCCTGGTGTTCAAGCAGTATGGTTTTTAAAACTCTATCCTAAACACCAACTTCTGTTACATTAGGAGGAAACAGGAGTAGTTTATTGACTGAGAAAAAATTAACTATTTTAGAAACACATAGAGAAGGCCCATGCCTACTCGATTCCTGACTCTTGCACTTATTTATGTTATGACCTAATGACATCAGACTTCCCTTTAAGAAAAACATTTCAAGAATTAAAGGATGTTTATAATTTTTCTGATAAATTTTAAATAAGAATAAAGCTACAAGCAAACAAACACTGGGTTCTTTTGTCCTGCATTTAGAAGCTAAAATTATATGAGCTTTTCTAAGCCCGAGCAGCATCAGAGAAAGAATTCAAAGGCATGTTTTCATCGCACAACACACTCTGTTCCTGACTCCTGATAGTTAACAGCAAAGTCCTGGTAACGAGAGACCTGGCTAATCATTACAATGAACAGGGATACAGACAAGAGAAAACATTCCAAGGATTTCCCAAACCCACCTTCTAAGCAAGCAATAGTTCTGTATTCTTACCATTCCATTTTTTTTATGATAATAGCTTAGTACTGGGAAGCGACCACCATGTCGAAACACAGCCACCTTTCGAAGAGCTTCATCATCAATGGCCTTGGGCACTATGACAATTGGTGGGTAGGAGGGACAAACAGCAAATTCCTTATTGACATAGCTTAGCCTCCATTCACTGGTCTGGAAAAAAAAAAAAAACACAGCCACTTCAAAGCTGAGTAATGATCTTAATATCACAAAATCAACTGAAACATTTTTAAAGGACTTTGGGATTAACTTTCACTGATACAAGAGACCATTGCTCAAAAATTTGACAGAATACTTAAGACATGAGGGAACTTCAGAAAGCTCACAAGGAAATAGAATTGAAAAATTAAGATATTTCTCAACTTACAAGTTATCAAATTTAATATACATTTTAAAAGTTTTTCATTTTTCTTTGAAAGTTAGAGGAGACAGAGACCTCCCATTCTAGTTTATTCCCCAAATGTCCACAATGGCTGGTGTTACTCTAGGCCAAAACCAGGGGCTGACTGAGGCGAGCAATGAGCAATAGCAATATGTGCAATGAAGGATTCTCTATGGAAGCTTCCCTAGGCATTTGGCCTGTGGCTAACTTTCTCAAGGCACTCCCCTTCCAACAAGATGCAATCATTCTGTGACCCTCCTGAAACTAACAAGCAAAATAACTTGAGCATCCCCAAAGAGTTGTTGTTGTCACCTTTGCTCCTGACAGTGTCACCTGAACTTTGACTGGATTGCTTCTACCTTTTAGTGGCCACAGCTTTGTCTTCAGAATCATACTGTTAATGTCAGGTTTCAGCTGTTCCAAGAAACTCTGGGACCTTGATCCCACTTGTCAAATTTCCACTAAAGTTCCGTTCTTGCTTTCACTTAATCTGTGCACACCCATCGACTGAGCTCAAAGCTTTAATTTTTTCAGCCTGAATTGTGTAATCTAAACCAACTGAGATATCCAGGAGGTGGACTACTGGTTCTAATGTTATCATTGGTTCTCTTTAATCAGAGCAAGAACAAAATAATTTGTTTCCTTACAAATTATGCGTGGCCTGCCACTATGGGCTCCTTTTTGATACTATCCCCCATCAACTTAAAAAAGAGTTACCCATCTGTAAACTTCTGGTTACTTCACGGCATTGTCCCCACAAAGCATCAGTGATCTCACCATTCTTCCACCCAGGCTTCACCCTAACTGCAATGCTTGTTCCTGCTCCAGTGTAAGTGAGATTCACAGTGCTTAATAGTGGCTCTTTTCATACTGATGTTTTCTATTTTAGTACCTTAAACTAGATCATGTTGAGTCATGTTACAAGGTAGAAGTCTATTCTGAAGCAAAAAAAAAAAAATTAAGTCAAAATGCATGGTTATTTCTTTCATGAGCTTTTTGAAGATCCTTCACACTTATAGTAAAAAAAAAAAGTTCAATCTTTTAGGGCCAACTTCCTGCATTCCTACATATCACTAGTTCTTAAAAAGTTCTTCCCCATATGGGTAAAGCCTGTTCTGTAATTTCTATTGTTTTTACCAAGATTTCAGATAACAGGGTACAAATTCCCTATTACATATGGCATTCTATCAAATACTTGAAAGACAATTGTTTCCCTTTAGTCCTTCTCCATGTTAAACATATTAAGTCTATTTAAGTTTATCACAGCTTTCTGTATTTAAAAAATGAAAGGGAACCAGCTCTGTGTCACAGCTGGTTAAGCTGCTACTTGCAACACTGGACTCTCACACTGAAGCACCAGCTGAGCCTTGGCTACTCTGCTTCTGATCCAGCTCCTTGCTAACACCTGGGAAAGCAGCAGAACAATGACCCCAAGTACTTGGTCCCCTGCTACCCATGTGGGAGACCGAGGTGGAGTTCCAGGTTCCTGGCTTCAGCCTGGACCAGCCCCATCCATTATGGTGTGAGCAGACAGATGCAGGTTATGTTGCACATGTCCTTCTTCCTTTCTCTATACACCTCTGCTTCCCTCCCCTTCCCTTGTCATCCTATCAATTTTTTTTTAAATAAAAGGAAACAATACAAGATGTGTAACATCTTTCCTAAAACATTAGCAATTCACTGCTTAAAGAAAGGTTACAATCAAGAATTACTAATCTTCAACAATTACTCTAAGGAGTAGAAACATGCAAAATAATATTGTCAAGTAACAACTTCTTTCAAATATCAGAACTGAAAACTGCTTAAAATTGTAAAAGTCACATCACAAAAGCAAATATCAGTAGGTTTCTATGAATCTAAGGTAGTCTGAGACACCAAACACAGGTTACAGTATTATAGTATTAAGAGGATGAATTTGATTACATTACATGTACTATAAAACAAGAACATTACTTTTTTTTAAAATGCTTATATAAGATTAAATATTGGAGGATGGCACCGTGGCATATTAGGTTAAGCCTCTGCTTTCAGTGTCAGCATCCCACATGGGCACTGGTTTAATTTCTGGCTGTTCTACTTCTGATCCAGCTCCCTGCTAATGTGCCTGGTAAAGCACCCAAGGATGGCCCAAGTTCTTGGGCCCCTGCACCCACATGGGAGATCTGAAGAAAGCTCCCGACTCCTGGCTTCAAACCAACCCAGACAAGGAGAAAGATCTTCCATCTACTGGTTCACTACCCAAAAGGTCACAACAGCCAGGGCTAGGCCAGGCCCAAGCCAGGAGCTTCTTCTAGATCTCCCACATAGGTCAGGGACCCAAGAATTTGGGAATCTCCTGAATCTTTCTACAGATTCCATGGTCTGACTGTGGAGTGCAAAAATTTCAGAGCTGGCCTCCTCAGTTGCTCAGACAGAGCAGTGGACAGCATATCCAAATGTACATGGAGGATATGGCAGTACATTGGAGTCTCCAGAGGACACCTGGTACCATGGCAGAGGACAGAGCAAATCAATCAACTATCCCAGCCAAACATTAGCAGTGAAGATCTGGGCAGACAGGGACTCTAAGGTGGACTATAGCAGCCAGTGGATTCAGGAGAGATTTCATCATAACTGGAGTGGCGGGATTGCCAGCAATCCAGGACTGTTGAACTACCAAAACCTCTTGAGAAATCCTTGGCATTGTAAATTTCTATTTTTCTTCCTGTTGTTGATTTTGTATTTTGGCTTTTCATTTAAGGGAAATGTGACTGTGTAACGGAGACTATCATGTCCAGATGTGAGGATGCAGTGCAGTGTGAATCTCTACTCCCAGATCAAAGATGGACTACCAATGAAACTACTAGCTGTACCCTGACAATAGGATACTGGACTCTCTGCCATTGTCCATGCCTGCAATGATGAACACATGACTCTTTACGAAGAGCTATGCTATAGTAATAATAAAGGGTAATTAGGAGCAGGGCAAGGGAGAAGGGCTTGGGGAGGGGGTCACGGGAAAATTCCAGGGCCTATGGAACTGTATCATCAAATGATAATTTAAAAAGGAGTTAAGGGCCCGGCGAAGTGGCGCAAGTGGTTAAGGTCCTAGCCTTGCATGCCCAGGATCCCATATGGGCACCGGTTCTACCCCGGCAGCCCCGCTTCCTTTCCAGCTCCCTGCCTGTGGCCCGGGAAAGTAGTCAAGGACGGCCCAAGGCTTTGGGACCCTGCACCCACGTGGGAGACCCGGAAGAGTCTCCTGGCTTCAGACCGGCCAGCTGTGGCCATGGTGGCCTTTTGGAGTGTGAAGCTCTCTGGTTTTCCCTCCTTCTTTTTCCCTTCCTCCCTCCCTCTCCTTTTTCAGTAACTCTGCCTTTTAAATAAAAATAAATCTTTTTAAAACTTGTTCCAAATATACACTTTTAAAGTACTCAATTCATAATACATTACGACTATCTTTATTAGATCCCTTTTACCAATGTCACTTTAAGATTTTTAAAATTATTTTGAATACAGTGGAAGGAAAGTCACATGAGCTACAGTACTGAGAATAAATTGTACAAATCTCTAAATGACAGAGGCCGCAGCACTAATTACTAAAACATATCAGGATGTTTTCCAAAAGCTTGTGAAAACTGTATTATAAAAAAAAAAAAAAACTATTCATGGATTTTAAATTTGGTAGATCAGGGCCTGGCGTGATAGCCTAGTGGCTAGAGTTCTCACCTTGCATGTGCCAGCATCCTACATGAGCGCTGGTTTATGTCCCGGCTGCACCTGCACTGCAGACCTAGAAGAACTCCTAGTTCCTGACTCCTAGCTTTGGATGGGCTCATCACTGGCCATTACAGCTGCTTGGGAAGTGAATCAGTGGACAAAAGATCTTTGTCCCTCTTCTCTGTAAATCTGACTTTCCAGTTAAAATTTTTAAATCTTTAAAAAATTTTTTTCACGCCAAAACAAATTCGTCTCTTAATTGCATTTTATATAAGAAACCTTCTGAAGTACACCGGTACTTACTACAAATATATGAAAGTCAACTTCACTTTATTACTCTTCAAAGGGCAGTGATCATTTTCTCATGAGAAATAACCCAACACCTCATTTTACTTTAGATATATTTCTCAAAAGTTAACTCACAGCTGAGGAGTAGAGTTCAAACTCTTGCTCAGGAAGGAAAGAATGCCAGCCATCTTCCACCACTTCAAACATGGGCCGGTAGAAGAAAGGGTACATCAGGGTGATGGAGTCCAGGGTAGACAGCGCCTACGAGCAGAAAGCAAGCAAGCAAGTGGAATCGACTGCAACCGGCAACACATGGCACTGACTCAGCACAGCAGCTTTCCGATTTCACTACTCCCATTTAATAACCACAACCACACAAAATCCGAGTTACAGATCTTTAAGATACTGCCTCCTCTAGATAGCTACACCAAAAACATGTGTTTAGACACAAAATCCAGATTGTGTGAGGCAAGGACAGAAAAAAAAAATTCTCTATAACTACACAGAAAATACTGTAAACATAAGGTTAATTTAGTTATAATTTAAAATGAGGCAATTTAAAATTTAAATGTGTACTGAAACAGATGGTTAAAATGGGTAAGAAAATGGAAGGTTAAGCTCTTCAGATTTTAAATAATTCAAGCAAAATTTATACAAGTTGTAATGTGGACCAGTATCTAATGCTGCTTATGTGAATAGAAGCTAGCACTTTCTATCTGAAGCAAACTGACAAAAACAAAAGGCTATAACCATTCATAATTACTTGCTTCAGAAAATAGATCACTTTTGAAAAATCTTATACTCTTATTTATATACCCCCAGAACAGAAAACTATTCAGTCTTACAAAGCAAATTCTGTCACAATTCACAATATAAGGGAGGTAAGTCCATCACAACAAGATAAATACTGCATAATCCGACCTAAATGAGGAATCTAGAGTGGTCAAATTGGGACAGAGTGAATGAGAATTGTGGCTATCAGGAATTAAGGACATGGAAAAGAGGAATTGTTGCTAAGTGAGTATAGAATTTCATTTATGGGGTTGGCGCTGTAGTGCAGAAGGGTAAACACTGCCTGTGATGCCAGCATCCATATGAGCATCTCTGCTCCTCTACTGCTGATCCAGTTTCCCTGTTAATGCAACTCAGGAGGCAGCAAACAGTGGTCCAGTTGTTTGGGCTCTTGGCACCCACATGGAATACCAGGACCAAGTTCCTGGCTCATGGCTTCAGCCTGGCCCATTCCTGGCTGTTGCAGCCATTTGGGGACCCAGTGCATGGTAAAATCTCTTTGCATTTTCTCTTCTCTCTCTACCTTTCAAATAAGTAAATCCTGAAACTTTTTTTCATCTGTAGGATGAAGATGTTCTAGAAAGCTGTTTACAATGTATAAGTGTAGTAATGCTTAAAATGGTTACGATGGAGACAGGCATTTTACCTAGTACTTAAGATGCCTATGTTTCAAGTCACATACCCCAGGTCTGATTCCCAGCTCCAGACCCATTTCTTACAAAAGTAGACCCTGAGAGGCCGTTGTGATGGCTCAAGGACCTGGGTCCTACCACCCACGAGAGAACTCCACTGAGGTCTCAGTTCCCAGCTTGCATCAGCCATTGCAAACATTTCAGGAATGTACCAGCAACTGGACCTTTCCATCTCTGTATCTCAAAGAAAAGCACAAAAATTCTAAACTTTTTCCTTTTTTTAAACCAAAATTTAAAAATAAAAATCTTAGTTATGAAAGGAGGCCCTAAAATGGTAAATTGTTGCCAAATATTGTGTCTAAGATAGTAACATTCTTACAATACCCTAAGAAGTAGATAAGAGTATCTTCATTTAAACAAAAAAACATTTATTGGACCCAACAGGATGGATCAGTGGCTAAATCCTCACCTTGCAAGTGCTGGAATCCTATACGGTTGCAGGTTCATATCCTGGCTGCTCCACTTCCCATCCAGCACCCACGTGGGATCCTACACCCACGTGGGAGACCCGGAAAGAAACTCCTGGCACTGGATCAGCTCAGCTCCGGTCATTGTGGCCATTTAAGGAATAAATCAGTGAACAGAAGATCTTTTTGTATCTTCTCTACAGAGTTCTGATCAGCCTTTCCAATAAAAAATCTTTCAAAAAAGTTTTTTATTTGAAAGGAAAAGTTAGAGAGGGGTAGATACATGGACACGGAAAGATCCTCCATCCATTGGCTCATGCTCCAAATGGCCACAATGGCTGGAGCTGGAATAGGCTGAAACTAGGAGTCTCCCAAGTGGGGCTCGCAAGTGGGTGACGGGGTACAGGGACTTGGGGCATCTTGTGCAGCTGTCCCACATGCATTAGCAAGGGGCTAGACTGCAGTGGAGCAACCAGGTTACATATCACCATCCATATGGGATACCAGCACCACAGGCTGCTGTTTAACCTACTACACCAGCCCAATATTTGCTTTATTTTTATAAAAAGCAAACTGTCAAGCCTGGTGACAGAGGGTCACAAGGTACCAAGTGGTAAAAATCAAGAATCAAACTGTGCTGAATCATGTTTACTGTTTCAAGTTTCTAGAGTCCACCTATTATGAAAGATAAACTAGTATATTTCAGAAAAAACAATCCTGTTTTAGGATATTAATCTGGTAAAGAAGTAAACACTATACCTGATTAACTCACTCGAACTCCTCAGAGGGAAGGGGGGAAAGGTGAAGGTCACAGGGGCCTCCAGCTACCCCTAACACCTGACCACAGTAACCTGACCAACAGTAACTCTAGCTGGATTTGTTTTGTTGTTTCAAAATTCAACGTTAAGATTTCAATTGAGCAAATTCATTGGAGCAGAAAATAAAGCTCACAAACTCTTTGGTACAAAGAAAGTTTCAAGATTTGTATACTGAACATGAAAGGTCAAGGAAAAGTAAAATTTCTCCTGAGAGAAGTACACTGTGGCAAGGCGATTAAAATTAAACTACTGATTGGGAGGGCCACATCTCATGTCAGATTATTGGGTTTAAGAGCCAGGATCACTTCTGGGTTTATTTGAAAGGCAGAGTAACAGAGGAAGAGAAAGAAAGACATCTACTGGTTCATCCCTTAAAGGGCTGCAATGGCCAGGGCTGAGCCAGACCAAAGCCAAGTGCTTCATTCAGGTCTCCCACGTGTGTGCAGGGGCCTAAGCACTTGAACAATTCTTTGCTTCCTTCCCAGCTGCATTAGCAGACAACTGGATTGGAAGCAGAGAAGCCTGGACTTAAACAAGCGCCCATATGGAATACCAGCGCTGCAAAAGGTGGCTTTAACTGCTATGCCATAGTACAGAGAATAGCTTCTGATCCAGCTTCATGCTTATGTGTACCCTGAAGTTAGCAAGTGATGGCTTAAGAACATGAGTCCCTGTCACCCACCGGGAAAACCCAAATGGAGTTCCAAACTTCTGGCTCTAGGGTGGCCAAACCCCAGGCCAAAATGCTGTTGTGAGCATGTGAGGAATGCACTAGCAGATGGAAGATCTCTCCCCATCTGCCCTTCAAATAAAATTTAAATATGTTAATACAATGAAATTTCTCCTAAGAATATCTTTACTCAATTATCCAATAGATTCTCTAAGTTTTCATGCATACCGAAGTGAAATAGCATTATTTAATCAACATGGACTCATGAAAATTCCGAAAAGCAACTAAAATGAAGTTATAGCAACTCATGGGATTGATGTTACCAATAAATTCTCAGTACACTCATTTAACAACAAATCACGATGAGTCTGCAGGACCCAAATCAGAGAACAAGGCCAAATGTCTAATGAAGAAACGTAGCAGCTATACTGAAATAGATTTTTTTAAATCAGATTTCACTTTAAAATTTCTTACCTCAATGGAACTAGCTATGTTCAAGCATTCCTCCATTCCAGGAATATCCAGCTGAATAATTCGGAAATCTTTGCATTTTATGATGACGGTACCCAGAGATCCCACAAATCTGTAAAATAAGTAATTACAAATCATGCTTAGGAATGCATACATTTCTGATGTTTAAATCTACTGTCTCTGATGAGAAGATCATTGGGATCATCATATAGCTTAAATTTTCTTCTTCCTAATTAGCACAGTAAGAAAGAGTCAAGCCTGCATTACTAAACTGTGAGCCATAAGATAGTTTAAAGCATATTTTTTAAAGTTTCAAACACATAAGATAAATCACATTAGGCTAATTCATTTAGTGGAGATTTATCAGAGTAAGTTCAACATCTAATCATAAAATTTTCATGATCAACTTTTCGTACAAATTTGAATTTTACCTCAGTTGGGATATTTATGTTCTTTCATCTACACTTTGATAGAATTCTGAGTTTTCCTTTGCCTTGTCACTTATTGCCCTGATTATTTTCCACTAAAACTTCTGAGCATTGTATTATTGATCAAAGCAAATAATTTATATTCTATCCAATTTAAAAACAACTCTTCCAAGTTCCACCTCAATTGTAAGCACTCCACTGTGTCACATAACTATGCTGTTTATCTTGACAAACATTATCAACATGGGTTTTAACCTATCAAAGAAAATTCCACAAGATGTCCCAAAATAGATGAACACAATAGAATGCCTCTTACTAAAATATATTTTCAAAAATCAAACTCTTGGTATTTCTATTGTCAGTGACAGTGGGATGACAGGGACTTGACTGATCCCTCCACATGAAATAAAACCAGAGAAAAGTATATGGAATGATTCTTTTCAAGCCACTCATCACCAAGCAATAAAGAACAGTGATCCCACAGAAACAGGGAACAAGGTAAGTCCTGTGACCGCTCCAACTAATGAGCATTCTGAATATCCATGTTACACTAGACGGAGACGGAACCCAAGTGGAGGTGACCATCTGAAAGGAGACCAGAAGGGCTAGCGTTCACACATTGAGAGAGAACTCCAGAGATCTACCAATGGTGCACCTTAAGTCCTGAGCAAAACACTCTGCCTGGTATATAATGACAGAAAACCACTTCAGGCTCGAATTGTGGTTTGAATGTGTCCCTCATAGTTCATGTGCTAGAAACTTACTGCCTCCATGCAGTAGCCTAGTGGCTTAGGTCCTCCCTCACCTTGCATGCACTGGGATCCCATATGAGCTTCGGTTCATGTGCCAGCAGCTCCACTTCCCATTCAGCTCCCTGCTTGTGGCCTGGGAAAGCAGTTGAGGACAGCCCAAAGCTTGGGGATCCTGCACCCGTGTAGGAGACCTGGAGGATGTTCCTGGCTCCTGGCTTTGGATCGGCACAGCACCAGCTATTGTGGTCACTTGGGGAGTGAATCATCGGACGGAAGATCTTCCTATCTCTCCTCCTCTCTGTATATATGACTTTGCAATAAAAATAAATAAATCTTTAAAAAAAATTTATCTTGACAATAGGATGCTGGGCTTTGTAATTGCCCATGCCCGCAATGATAGACTTATGACTGATTAAAAACTACTATTGTAATAATATAGGGGAACCCAGTGAAGGTGAGAAAATTCTGGGAGGCGGTAAGGGGAATCCCAGGGTCTATGGAACTGTAACATAAAAATAATAATAATGGTGGAAAAAGAGACAAAAAAGGCACAAGAAATGAAAGACTGGTTTAACAACTGAAATCAATAAACCCACCACACTGAAAAACTAAAAGCATACATTTTCTCAAGAGATGTAAAAAAGACATTAGACAAAAACTAACGTCCATTTGCCATTATAAAACTAAAAACCTCTTAACAAACTAAGAATATATGAGTATTTCCTCAATCTGATCGAAAAAAACCATTTACCAAGACGCTGGCACAGCAGGTGAAGGTGCTGTCTACTTCTGATCCATCCCCCTGCTAACGTCCCTGGGAGAGCAGTAATGTATGCCACCCACACAGAAGAACCTGTTAAAGCTCCTGGTGTTTGGTTTCCATGCAGCCCAGCTCACCTCCACCCAACTTTGGGACATTTGAGAAAAAGTAATGAAAGGTATCTACTCAACTCTGTCTTCCACTTTGTAGCTCTCTCAAGTATATAAGCCAAAAAAATTACCAAAAACAACAGTCTCTTAAGCTAACAATACATTTTTTATTACTTTTTTTTAAAGATTTATTTTATTTTTATTGGAAAGGCGGATATACAGAGAGGAGAGACAGAGAGGAAGATCTTCCGTCTGATGATTCACTCCCCAAGTGAGCGCAACGGCCGATACTATGCCGATCTGAAGCCAGGAGCCTCTTCCGGGTCTCCCACTCGGGTGCAGGGTCCCAAAGCTTTGGGCTGTCCTCTACTGCTTTCCCGGGCCACAGGCAGGGAGCTGGATCAGAAGCAGAGCGGCCAGAACTAGAACCGGCGCCCATATGGAATCCCAGGCGTGCAAGGCGAGGACCTTAACCACTGCGCCACCACGCCGTGCCCTCTTTATTACTATTATTTTATGATACGGGATTTTGTTTTTACTCAGGTATGATGAAGTCGACAAATCAGAAGACAACAGCCATAAAGAATAGAGTTTTTAGAGGCTGTTGTGGTGGCCCAGTTGGCTAATCCTCCTCCTACAGTGCCAGCATCCAACATGGGCACCCATTCCTGTCCTGGTTGCTGCACTTAGAATACAGCTTCCTGCAATAGGCCTGGGAAATCAAGGAATGGCTCAACTTCTTGGGACTCTGCATGCATGTGGGAGATCTGAAAGAACCCTCAGCTTCGGACCAGTCCAGCTCTAGTCACAGTGGCTATTTAGGGAGTGAACTACCAGGAGTAAAATCTCCCTTTCCACTGTAATTTTGACTTTCAAGTAAAATAACTGAATCTCATAGGAAAAAAGAAAACCGCTTGTTACAGTTTCCAAGAGCAAGCAGATGTGGTGCCAGGCCATGGCAGGTCAGAGACATGCACCGGAGTGGGTCAGAAGACAGCAGGGAGGCTAAAGCACTGCCCAGAGCTTTTTTTTTATCACGGCTTTCATAGGGAAAAAGACAGGCTGAACACATTTAGGTCTGGATAGTTTAATTTTAGAGGCTCTGGGAGGTAGAAGTGATCCCTTATTTCCTGGTATCTGACTCCCCGTGGCTTTAGGCAGGAAGAGTGGCCTCAACTGCAACAGCTTGATCTAACTTGATGAGAGGTATGGACTTGAGTCTGGTTTGCACATCTAAGGCATGCTTGCAGGCAAGGTAAATTTACTATCTATTGAAAGTAAACAACTCCAGCAAAGACTGTCTCTTCCCAGGTCTGCAAACTTGGGATATGAAAGCATCCCAAACTAGAGAAAACAAAAACTATGATTAGGGCCTGGTGCAATGGCCTAGTGGCCTAAGTCCTCACCTTGCACACACTGGAATCCCATATGGTTGCCTCAGTATCTCAGCTGCTCCACTTCCCATCCAGCTCCCTACCCGTGGCTTGGGAAAACAGTCAAGGATGGCCCAAAGCCTTGGGACCCTGCACAAGTGTGGGAGACCTGGAGGAAACTCCTGGTTCTTGGCTTCACTTGGCTCAGCTCCAGCCATTTTGGCTACTTGGGGAGGGAACCAGCAGATAGAGGATCTTTCTCTGTTTATCTCTGTAAATCTGCCTTTTTAATAATTAATAAATAGCCAAAATAATTTTTAAAAACAAAGATAGTTAACACGCCTAATGTCAGGACTTAATATAAAGCTAGAGCAATTAAGACAGCGAAATAATGGCATAAACATATGAATTTAAAAAAACAGAAAAAAGTTCTTATCACATATTGACAAAAGTGGAAAAATAATTCACTGAAGAGCAGTCTTTTCCAACAAATGGAACTGAAAGAATTTGAGTATCTGCTTTTAAAAAAGAAAAGAATTTAGGACCTGCACAGTGGCACAGCAAGCTAATTATCCACCTGTAGTGCTGGTATCCCATATGGGCACCAGTTCGATTGCAGGCTGTTTGTCTTCTGATCGAGCTGCCTGCTAATGGCCTGGGAAAGCAGCAGAGGAGGATTCAAGGCCTTGGGTTCCTACACCCACATGTGAGATCTGGAAGAAGCTCTTGAACGACTTCAGACAAACCAACTTTGGCAGTTGTGCCCATTTAGAAATTCAACTAGAGGATGAAAAATCTATCTTTCCCCCTTTCTCCGTTCAAGTAAAATCATTTTTATAAAGCGAATCAATCATATCGAATAATTCAGAATAAAATCTTACTCTTAAATGAATCTTCTACAGTTGTAAAAATGCTAGAAGAAAATATCTGTGGTCTCATGTGAGGAAACCATTTTTTTTTAAAGATTTATTTTTATTGAAAGTCAGATCTACAGAGGAGAGACAGAGAGGAAGATCCTTCGTCTCATGATTCACTCCCCAAATAGCCACAACAGCCAGAGCTAAGCCAATCCAAAGCCAGGAGCCTCTTCCAGGTCTCCCACATGGGTGCAGCGTCCCTAGGCTTTGGGCTGTGCTCTACTGCTTTCCCAGTAGTGGACAGCCCAAAGTCTTGGGAACCTATGGCAGATCAGAATAAGCTTCTGGCTTTTGGCTTCAGATCAGCTCAGCTCTGCCTGTTGGGCCATTTGGGACTGACCCAGCAGATGGAAGATTTTTCTGTCCTCTCTGTTAATGCGCCTTTCCAATTAAAAAACATATAAACCTTAAAAAAAAAAAAAAAAAAAGGAGGGTGTGAGGGAGAGACCAGATTGGATGAGGTAGATAACTCTTTAGCAACGACTAACTAATGAAGATGTCTTTTGGTCATGTGTTCCCCTTCACCCAAGGTCACCTAAGGCCATTCTTAGCTTAACCTTCCAAACATCCACATTGTCTCCCATTACCACCATTCTGAGTACCAAACACCTGAGCCTTTGCAGGATAAACCATAGCTGAACTGTACTAGCAGAAAATGGAATTCACTTTATGAAAGGAGCTGGTAGGGCAGAAACAGATGAGGAAATTTATAAGATAACCATGTGTGTCTGCATCTTTTACATTTACATATAAATCAATCACAAAGCATGCAAAAAAAAAAAAAAAGTGGAGCAGCTGGGACACACCAGCGCCTGTATGCGATGCCAGCACTTGCAGGTAGAAGATTAGCTTATTGAGTCACCATGCTGACCTCTGGCTTCCCACGCCTCGACGGGATCCTATCTCTACACCTGCTCCTACCATTGCCATTCATGGTGTGATGCGGCCAGCAGCTTGCTCGCCTGGACTGATCAATGCCAGCACCACGAACCTCCAAAAATGCAAGCTAAATATAACTATTTTCTTTTAAAGTCAGCCTCTGAGTTATTTCATTGTACTACAGAAAAACTGACTAAAATATGTTGATTTAGTATTACAAGGAATGAATGACAAGACCAGTTAAAGATGATTGCTACTTTCTTAAACTACTTTCATTTACTCAATGTTATTTAGTTACAAATTCTGAGCCAAAAACTACTTTTGAAAGGCCCAAAATTTACACAATATTCCCATAACTCACATCAATTCTCAGATCCAGTTCTCTTTGATTACTTTCTCTGTATACATGCCTATCACAGCATTTAAAAATACAGAAAATGCTTTATCAGCTGCTAGCTTGCATATTTACTTCTTACGGTTTTAAGCCTTGTGACACACAAAAAAAGACTGATTTCTGTGTTCCTGGTTCCTGGACAGTACTTAGCATGTGTATAATCCCAATGCTCCATCCTGGGACACCAAGGAAGATCTGAATCAATGAGGACGGTACCATCATTCTCACATGCCAATACATCAATTTGACTCCACAGACTTCCATTTTCAATACCCCTATGAGTTTTCATTAAGAGTATTAAGTCGTATTAAGAGTATCACACCAGTGTCAACGTCCTCCTTTAGATATTACATTTAGTCACAGTGGACATCATCATCTAGAGCAAGCTGCATGAAGAATTAGGAAGTCTTTATGTGCTATTCTTACAATTTATTTTAAAATGACTGCAAAGTCACAAAGTTTTTTAAGTCTTAAGAATATGCAAAGTTTTTTAAATTGCATGACATAAAGCTGCAAACATTGTTGTCAATTTTTTAAGCACGTGCTTAAAGAGAGGCAAATAGCACCAATTTTAAGACAACAAAACCATGGAAGGAAAAACTATAATGATGTAAGAACAGACTAACAAACTAGTAGATTAGGACTGTGAACTCAAATAGACAAAATTGCTAAGTATATAAAGAAACATTTAAACTCACCAATAACTAGTGAAATGCACATAAAATGTCTTCAGACTGACAGAACACTGGAGGGAATGTGCAGAACAGAGATCTGCTCCTGCACCAACAGGGAAAGATGAATTGCAAGAGTCCCTGCAGAAAGCAGTCTGGCATCAGGCTGTGAAGTGAGGTCATCTGCTTTACAGCCCAGGCCCTTCCTACGCACAGGACTGTCATGGAACATGGGCCAGTGTCCCGATCAGAGTTGTTTCTCAAGCAGGAAGATGGAAGTTTTCTAAACAGCTTGACAAAGTTATCTTAGACAGTTGAAACTCTATGTTGCAGTTAGAAGCAATGAAATGGTTGCACACCATTGCAAAAAGAATACTGAATAAGATGTTTTTAAAGATTTATTGGTTTTATTGGAAAGTCAGATTTACAGAGAGGAAGGACAGAAAGATTCTCCATCTGCTGGCTCACTCCCTGAGTAGCTGCAACAGCCAGAGCTAAGCCAATCTCAAGCCAGAGCCAGAAGCCAGGAGCTTCCTCCAGGTCTCCCACAGGGGTGAAGGGTCCCAAGCTTTTGGGCCATCCTCGACTGCTTTCCCAGGCCACAAACAGGGAGCTGGATGGGAAGTGGAGCAGCTGAGACACTAACAGGCAACCATATGGGATTCCAGTGTGTAAGGTGAGGACTTCAGCCAGTAGGCCATTACACCAAGCCCTAAATAAGATATTCTTAAGAATACTGAGTACAAAAGTCTCAAAGAAATAGAACAAGATGGACAGCATGCTTCCAGTCAGGTAAAGGAAGCCCTCCTTCACGTGTAGATACACTCACACATCACTGCACAATCTCCTGACATAGCTGCCAGTAGGACTGAAGATGAGTTGGGAAATCAGCATGAAAATAAGGACTGAGGAAGAGTAAGGCTTAAAAAGGAGGAAATCTTTGAAAGAATCATGAGTCATCAGTTCAATTTTCTACATCTAAGGTCCATAGAAAGCAAAACTGGTGTAACTGTGGAACCATGTACAACCTTACATGTTGAAAGGATCAAAAAATGATGTAAAAGTATTCTGTAGACTTTTACAGCATTATTCAAATACAAACTAATTTATGATCTGAGAGGGGCTGTCTTCCCCAGGTGGGATCCAACTGTGGATTGGGAAGGTTAAACAGTTTGCCTAAGGACACCTTTCTACTACTAAGAGGCACAATTCAAGGAGTCATCCTCACTGACTTCCTCCTTTCCCTATTTACAATTCCCAGCAAGGCACGGCAGCCTACCCTTCAAAACATATCCCAAACCTGCCTGCTTGTGACCACTTTATTGCTTCCACTAACAGATCAGGAGTTGAGAATGGGCGCTTAGGGCAGTAGTTAAGACAGCACATGAGACACCCACGTCCCACCCCAGGGGACCTGGACTCAGCCCTGGCTCTGCTTACATTCCAGCTTCACACCAATGTACTCTCTGGGAGATAGCAGGTGATGGCTCAAGCATCTGGGTCCCTGACACCCATGCAGGGCACCTGGACTGATTCCTGGCTTTAGCTTGGGCCAGCCCCACAGCTGTGGGCATTTAAGGAGTAAATCAGCAAATGGAGCACCTCCATCTCTGTTTTTCAAACAATGATAACGTTGACGATTCAATGCTAAGCTCAGTTTTGGAGGTTCAAGGGCACAGTGTTAGTACTGGTTTAATTTTGTCACACTGTAGTGAAGGCAATGGCAAGAGATCAGATCTCATTACAGGAAGCCAGAGGGAGCGGGGGTGGGGTTTTGGTAACTGTTCTACCTAGAGAAGCAAACAGACTCCAAGGCTTTTTCAAGGACATGGCCCATATCCACCCAAGAAACCTTCCACATTAGACCCACCTCTTATAGATTCCACATCACCTCCCAGGATCACTACCCTGGAGACCATGCCTCAAAGGAGCCTAGGAGGGCACAACATCTAAACCGTACGTGGCTGCCCTCATCCTTCATCTGAGCTACTTGGTCTCCTCTCAGTCTACTGCTCCTACTCTTGCCTTCTATAATCCATTTACTGACAGCCAAAACTCATCCTTTAAAAAAATCTATCAGTTGGGGGGACCGGAGCAATGACTGAATTGGCTAATCTTTCACCTTCAAGTGCTGGGATCCCACATAGATGCTGTTTTGTATCCCGGCTGCTCCGTGTACCATCCAGCTCCCTGCTTGTGGCCTAAGAAAACAGTGGAGGACACCCCAAGTCTTTGGGATCCTGTATTTGCATGGGAGCCCCAGAAGAAGCTCCTGGCTCTTGGTTTCACATTGGCTCAGTTCCAGCCACTGTGGCCATTTGGGGAGTGAACTAGAGGATGGAAATCTTTCTGTATCTCCTCTCAGTACATCTGCCTTTCCAATGAAAATAAATTTTAACAAAAAAAAAGTATCAGCTAGAGCAGGCAATTGTAGTTAAGATAATCCGTCCTAACTCATCCACCAGCTTGCTGCTAATGTGCACTCTTGGAGGTAGTGGTGATAGTTCAAGTACCCCAGTTGCTGCCTCCACAGGGGAAACCCAGATGGAGTTTCAGGGCTCTGGTTTGGCACTGGCCTGGCCTAGCCCTGGCTGCTGCAGGAATTTGGAGAGTGGATCAGCAGATCAAAGATCTATTACTGTCTTTCAAAGTAAGATCAACTTTTTCAAAAGATTTATTTTGTGCCTGGTGCTATGGCTCAATAGCTAAATCCTCACCTTCTATGTTCCAACATCCCATGTGGGCACCAGTTCATGTCTCAGCTATCCCATGTCCCTTCCAGCTGCCTGCTTATGGCCCAAGATGCAATACAAGATGGCTCAAAGCCTTAGAACGCTGCACCCATGTGGGAGACCCGGGAGAAGCTCCAGGCTCCTAGCTTTAAATTGGCTCAGCTCTGGCTGTTGTGGTCAACTAGAGAGTGAGCCAGCAAATGGAGAGGATCTTTCTGTCTCTCCTCTCCGTAAATCTGGTTTGCCTTTCCAATAAAAATCAGATGAAGGATCTTTCTATCTCTCTTCTCCATAAATCTGGTTTGCCTTTCCAATAAAAATAAATAAATCTGGGGGGAAAAAAAGTCAAGTTTACAGAGATAGGAAGAAACAGAGATTTTTCATTCACTGGTTTACTCCTCAACTGGCTACAACAGCTGGAACTAACTGCATCCCAAAACCAGAAGCTCTTCCAGTTGTCCCCTGCAAGCTTTGGCCCATCATCTGCTGCTTTCCCAGGCCATAACCAGGGAGCTGGATGGAAGTGGAGCAACTGGTACATGAACCAGCACCCATGTGGGATGCCGGTTCTTGAAAATGGAGGGTTAGCCTACTGTGCTACCACACCAGCCCTGATCAATTTTTTTGAAAGTATCAGTTATTACTTCCCATGAAAACCATACAGTGGCCTATAATGCTCTCCAAGATCTAGACTCTACTTATATCCCTCCAACCACCTTCTACCCTACCATTTCATCAGTCCCTCACACGCTTATCACTGCATTCCACTCACACCTGTCTTCCTTGCTATTTGCTGTGTATGTCAAACCTGTTCCTGATCCGGAGTAGCCTAGTGGCTAAAGTTCTCACCTTGCACATAATAGGATCCCATATAGGTGGGATCTAATCCCAGTTCTAATCCCAGCTGCTCCATTTCCTATCCAGCTCCCGGTTTTGGCCTGGGAAAGCAGTACAGCATGGGCTAAAGCCTTGAGATCTGCACTTGCATGGGAGACCCGGAAGAAGCTCCTGGCCTTGAACTTGCTCAGCTATGGCTGTTGAAGTCACTTGCAGAGTGAATCAGCAGATGGAAGATCTCTGTCTATCTCTCCTTCTCTGTATAAATCTGACTTTCCAGTAAAAAGTCTTTAAAATTTTTTGTTTTTATTGGAAAGACAAATGTTTAGGAAGAAAGATCCTCCACCCATCTACAGAGTTTGTCGTTCCTCTATATGTATTAAAAGATCCACAAACTATGCCCTCGTGAAGCCTAGCACCAAATACTAAGCAAACATTAAGAAATTAGAAAAGTAATACAAAAAAAGCCAATCCAAGAGAAAAGTTACAGCTGATTTGTATTCCAAGGCACCAATGACAGTCAGTAGCCAATTTTTTTATTTCCTATGTGCCCATGTGTCTAAGCCACAGATACGAATTATGAAGCAGATAAAAATGAATCAAGGGCCCAGCGCAACGGCCTAGCAGTTAAAGTCTTCTCCTTGAACATGCTGGGATCCCATATGGGCGCCGGTTCTAATCTCGGCAGCTCCACTTCCCATCCAGCTCCCTGCTTGTTGCCTGGGAAAGCAGGCGAGAATGGCCCAAAGCCTTGCAACCCTGCAACAGCATGGGAGACCTGGAGAAAGTTCCTGGATCCTGGCTTCGGATCGGTGCAGCACCGGCTGTTGTGGTCACTTGGGGAGTGAATCATCGGATGGAAGATCTTCCTCTCTATCTCTCCTCCTCTCTGTATATCTGACTTTGCAATAAAAATAAATCTTAAAAAATGAAGTTAATGCTTCCATTTGATGCAAAGAGTCAATAGATAGATAATCATTAAAATCAACTTTGGCCCGGCACAGCTGCTCCATTTGTGACCCAGCTGCCCGCTTGTGGCCTGGGAAAGCAGCCTAGACTGGCAAGTCCTTGGGTCTCTGCACCCTCATGAGACCTGGAAAAAGTTCCTGTCTCCCAGCTTCAAGCCAGCCCAGCTCTGGCCACTTGGGGAGTGAAGCAGCAGTTGGAAGATCTCTGGGTCTCTCCTAATTCTGTCTCTCCAATAAAAATTTTTAAGTCTTCCTAAAAATTATAAATTTGAATATACTTAATATAAATGAAGAGCTACAGAATTTCCAGGTGATGGGGAATTACTTCTAGTAATCAACAGACTAACAAAAGACTGGATCTGGCTAAACTGCATGATAGATTAACAGTTGGAAGGCGATCTACTAATTTCTGAAAGAACTACATTTTATTTATCCTGGTGCCCTTAATGCTTTACAAACTGACTGTGGCATAAAGTCATTGGGTTTATATTTAACAAACAGGAGGAGCAATGCACTCCGGCAGAAGGAAAAGGTGAGTAATGCACGACACAACTGGGCAGCAAGAGACAGAGAGGACTGAGCAGCAGCAAGAAAGGGTGCAGGAGAGGAAACAGCGGCTTCAAAAAAGGCTGGGAGGACCAGAGGTGAACACATTAGGGCCAGAACATGGACTGCCTCAAATGCAAGCCACCAGACCACTAAAATATACACAGGGAAAGGTGATTTGAGCGATCTAGGGGAAATCTCTGCTTGAATGAGTTAAAGCTGTCTACCACTGCCTACCCCTCCCCCCAAACCAGAAATAAGTTTCCACAGGAATCTTCATAGCCGTGTTCTGCTGTGAGGTTACAGAAAAATCTACCCTCCACTTACACTTCCGTCATCAACTGGGTGACAAATTTGCCTTCTCGCTAGAGTACACAGAGCCACTAGAGAGGGGGATTTTGATGCCGCCCAAGTGTAACTTTCTTAGAATATCAGCCTGGATCGCAAGAGGAGGGAGGTGGCTGCTAATTAGTTCATTCCTTCAGAGCCAATGCCCCCCTTTTTTTTCTCAAAACCTGAACCGAGTAAACATGAAGACAGTATCACCTCGTTCGTGTTACGTTCAACTGGTGACCCGAGAAGTCAGACATGATCACAAGGACTTCACAGCATGGAAATCTTCAAAGCTGCCTTCAGTTCTTTGAGTTTTCCTCCAAAATGAAAAGGATGTTGACCTCAGACACATCCAATCACAATTTCACCAGCTGTGACTGACAACCAATAAGGAATCGAGGAAATGAAGGAGAAAACACTATCTATTCAGAGGATGTTGAGTACCAACAAGGACCATCAGGTTGACAAATACCCCAGAGCCCTCCGCCCAGATCCAGTAGAAGCTAGGAATCCCATGGGGATAGCTCTGTGCTTCCAAAAGCTCAAATCCTGCATCTAGGCCAGACAGGACTCTGAGCCGGCTGCTTGGGCGACGGGCAGCCTTCCCGCGGCGGCCACGGCAGGACCCCGGCTCTCCGCCCAACGGACACTCACCGCTTGTCAATGGCGTCGATGTTTGAATGAAGAAGCCACAGCTCCTCGGTGTTGTCCTGCCGGGAGGACAGAATCAGGTGGTGGCCAGTGAGACACAGGGTCCCCTCGACGGCCGGGTAGAAAGGCCGGTGCAGCACCACGTTGTCCACTCGCGGGGTCTTGATGAGCTCCGCGAACTCCATGCCTCACAGCCTGGCAGGAGCCCCGAGACTGCGGCGCCCGGCGGTGTGGGCAGGTAGCTCCTCCGCAGAGCCGCGAGGACCCGGCCCTGCACTGGCCGGAGGGGCGGGGACGGGGCGGGGAGGCCGGACTCCGCCCCAGACTGGGGGCGGCGCGGCGAGGCCAGCCGCGGGGACGGGGCCTGCCCCCGCGTGTGCCCCGCACTTCCTCGTCAACCCGGACCAGGACTCGCCCGGGCCCTAACAGTCGCCTCCACCAGCTGAGCGCCCGGTGGACAAGGAGGCGGCCGTTGGAGAGCCGGTTTCCAAGCCGCTAGGAACTCCTGGCGGAAGTAGCTGTTCGTCCCCAGCAACTACGGGCGGAAGCACCGGAACCCGAGAAAGTCATACCGGAAGTTGGTTCTCCTCATAGGTCCGATTGACACGCTTCGGAAAACACAGACGGACCCGAAGATTTGCGTTCCTACGTGGAGAAAGGTTTTCTTTACTTTCCCACCCTCTCCAGCTATTCCTTATGAGAAAAAGAGTCCGGAAGATGGGACAACAGGTCCCTGCCCTCTCGCGCGTACTATCCCATCCAAAGGTTCTTAGAGCGATTGGATAAATAGTGGCGATGTTCATGCAGTTGCCATAAAGAGCGTTCAGATACGGGATTGAATCCGTGAATAAGAAGCCTGCAGTCAAGAAGGGCTGCCTGACCGGCACCTGACCCTAGGAGAGTAACCACAATGGTGGTGACCTTGTACAAAAAAAGCAGCAAATATCTGAGGGACCTGAGGGGATATAAATGCAGTAGACACACTGGAAGCCACCCAGTTCATCTATAGCCAATCATACCCATTTATACCTGATTATACCCAAGACATTGGTGTGTTGGTCAAGCACCGCACATCTCCCTCATTAAATCCACCTGCGCTTTGTTCATAGCTACCTAAATTACATAGGAAAACCTTGCTCGCCCTTCCCCCTTTAAGTACACCATTTTGTGTTTGAATCTAGGTTTGCTGTTACTTCTTCAGTCTTTGAAATCCTGGCTCTGTAGTATCAAAGAACAGTGAATTGGCAAAAAGCGTTTGTGTTCACAAGCCTCAAATCAGTTAACTCTTGACCCTTTTTCTTTTTGTTCTTGAAGTTCCCTTCTTAAAATACATCATAAGGGTTTTTTTTCAATTCCTGGGATACAGTTTATTGCATTTGTCTTCGCAAGAAAAAATAAGAGCAAATAGTGAGGGATTCTTTGTCTTCCTTTATGTAATTCATTAAAACAAGTACCAGTTGTAGAATTTACAGAATGAAGACTCACAGAAAGTTTTACACAAGAAAATTATGTGAAATTTAAAAAAGAAAAAATGCCTTAAAAGAGGAGTAAGGTTTATACTCTGTCTGAATGCAATGTGATCTAGATATCCAATATTTGCTAGAGTTGGGAGAAAAACTCCCTAGTAATTACACAGACGTTTTTAGTTTTCCTGAAAACAGCTTCTAAAAAGACCATGATGTTTAAATTCAAAATGTCCAATATTATATAAAGCCAAAAAGCTTTTGCCAGTGAGGGGGAAATTATCTGTCTCCTGGACTATTATAATTATCAGAAACTAATTATTACACCAAATGGAAGTCGAACCTCAAAGCATGGTAAGCCCTTACAACCTGAGCAAAGCAAAAATCCGCTAGTAAGGAGTTGTGTGTGGAGAAAGCAATGTATCCTTACCACATGAACAGTAGGTGGCAGTCGAGTTCAACAGTAAGGAGATGGAAACTACCCACCCTGAACCTGCTGGATTAGAATCTGCATCTTGGTAAGACTCCTAATGAGTTAATTTCTCCTTAAAATTTGTGAAAGTAGTGTTTTCAATAAGATGTCCATTTCTGCCCAACATATACAGTTGTTACCTCCCTCCCATTCCTGCCGTTCATCCACTAATTTCTACCATACTTCATATTTATCAGCATTTTCAAAAAAAGCAATATTATATATGCAATATATATAAAGTATGTTATATGTATAATTAGGCATGTGATTGTGTGGTTATATATATGTAATTAGATCATGTGAGTAGGACAGCTGAGAAGTCCCAAAAAGGGTTGTCTGTGAGATAAGACCCCGGGGTGCTGTCTCATGGCTTGGCAGGAATCCAAAGGTCTCAGGAAAAAAAAAAAAACACTAATAATGTACCTCTTAAGTTCAAGGCTGAAAGCCAAATGCCCACGGAGGAGGGCACTGGTCCAAGTCCTGGAGTTCTGATGTCCATGGGGTGAGAGCAATGAGCATGTCCCGGCTTTGGGGGTGGGTGGGGAGGGTCACCAGTTCAGCAGCTGTGTTTTCTCCAAGCCCTTTAGTTGATTGGATGCTGTTTGCCCATGTTGACAGTCAATCTTCCCCCAGCAAAGCTGCTCAGATTTACATGCTCGACCCCCTTACACCTGCACAAATATTTACTATAACACTTTTCCACACTTGTAGACTGGACTTCATCCAAATTGACTTCTAAAATTAACCAATACAGATGTCAATAACAGCCTGTGATCTTTACCTCCATGTTATAATATTGCCATCATCTATAACTTAGGCATACTTTGGTTACTGATTTAACTGAGTAAACTGCCTTGAAAGAGACCCTCCACATATCTGTAACACCCCATCGAGAGCAAGCTGCTTGAATGCAGAACCCCAATCTCTACATACAGTGCATATACATAGTAACCGCAACATATTTGTCAGATACCATGCATTTCCCTTAGCCTATTCCACCCTCCTCTATGCCAATCCGAATGACTATATTATTACAGATATTTATAGTAGTGTTTTGGTGAGAGTAAGGGAACAGCGTATTATGTTACTCCCACTTGCAGATGGGAAAATGAAAGCTGATGACTAACAATCTCTTATGATTACCGTGACAGAGTTTACAAAATGTTTTCAGATATACTTTCACATGTAATCCTGTCAGTCTGGTGGCAGTGACAAGACAGATGTTGCTCCAAGTTCCAAGAGAAATGCCAGAGACTCAGAGGAATGGTGATGTCCTCTGAATAACCAAACTGGAGAGGCAGAAACCCAAAGACGCTTCTGAGTCCCAGGGCCAAGGCCTTGCCATCACACTAGCTTAAGATTGCTCTACTTTTGTTGAGATTCTGAGCTTTTGCTGTTAGAAGACCACCTTTCTGTGGACAAAGATTTCATTGCACACAGCAACAAAAGGAAAGTTCTGGAAATGACAGAACTTTCCGTCTGTGCGTTCAGATAGAACAACCTAATAGGTACATTCCCTGTGCCTAAGTCTTGTATCTTAATCATTGAACCATTTCATTTTTGAGACCAAGTATAAAAAGAATCATATATCCCTTTAGAAGAAAGTGAGAAAGCAGAAGAGGGATGTAATGTTTGAGTGATGTAAGAACATCACTCAAATTAGTTATTTGAGGATTTAGTTCATTGATAGAGCCGTAATTACAGGAGATGGGGTGACAAAGCACTGGAGGATGTTCAGCATCCCACTTGCCATCTCAGAATCGGCCTGATTTCCTTGGGGGCCAGCTTGCTATTCCTGCTAGTAGAGTGGCCTCAGAGTAGCCAGGCTACTATATAGCAGTTGTGAATGTCAGGAGTATTTTCAGTAGAGGCTGCATCATCTTTCAGGACCTAGGCTTGTTGTTACTTCCACCGTGCCCTGTTGGTCTAAGCAGTTACAAAGCCCACCCCACTTCAAGATGACAAAGTTCTGTCTCAGCAGGATCAGCTCTTAAGAATTTGTGCTGCAGGAACCTTGCTGAAAGTAGAAAGTAAGAATGAATGATTTTAGCTTTCCAGTACATACTGTCAGAAAGAAGGCTGGAGAGGCTCTGTGGAAACTTAGTCTTGGCAAAGTACTTTTCTACTCACAGCCATAATGCAATAAGAATATGATTACATAATTGAATATGATCAAAATAAAGAGACCTGTGCCAGAGAAAGGCCTGATTAAAAATTAGGAAAACAGAAACTGTTGAATGTATCTTGACAATAGGATGCTGGGCTCTGCCATTGTCCATGCCTGCAGTGTCAGGATACGCTTAAATAGCAGAATGACGGACTTACAATTGATTATGAAGGACTATACTATTGTAATGATATGGGGGAAATTGGGGGGCGGGGGCAGAGACTTGGGAAGGGGGAGAAGGGAAATCTTGGAGCCTATGGAACTATATCACAGAATAATAAATTTTTTAAAAATAGAAAAATAATTAGCAGGGAGCAAAGGCCAGCAATGATAAGCCAGGGATTACTATGGGGGTCTACTTCATTGTCATTGAGCCTAAATCAGGGCCCATGTCCAAGAAAGCAAGGAAACTACATAAATCTGCTTTCAACTCTTGTCACACCTCCCTAGCTTCATATTCTTTCTTCATCTTATTAAATGAAGCTTTATGAATGGTCATCACTGTGGTCAAGTGGGAACAGCACAACCTCCATTTACAGTCTTGGTGTGACACCGATGAGATGTGCTTACCCCAGTGTTGTGGTTTGGCCCTCAGGGTTCAATAATGCTACCAAAGAGGTGACAGAGCCTAGAAGCAGTGGAGGCCTCGTCCTGGGAGGTGGTTAGGTCACTGGAGGCACACATTCAGGAAGGATTCCTGTAGCTCTCATGGGACTGCATGAGTGCTTGGTTTCCATGAGACTTAGTTGTTACACAGAGTGAGCCAAGCTCCAGAAACCCTCCTGTGACCTTTCTAGACATGTGATTGCACTGAGCACACGACTGCTCCCTTTCTGCTGCTCTGCCTTGAGGTGTCTCAGCCAAAAGGGCTCTTATCTGGGGGAAAACAACTGAAATTGCCAATTCTTAGACTTACCCTCCAAAACTGTGAGCTAACTAAATCTTTTCTTGTTCTAGTACCCAGCTCCAGAAATTTAGAAAACAGACTACGATGCATGGTTACTACTGCAACATAGCATGCTCAATCTGACCTAAGCAGGAGGAGAACATCAGATAGCAGCAATTCCACAGGAAACTGCGCTGTGCCAAGACTTAATTACCATAGAAAACAAAAATGACAGCCTGCAGGACCACCACAGGCTGAAAGAGACACAACCACCACAACAAAGCATACAACTTTGAGCAAATCCTGGATCAGCAAAATGCCTCAGCAAACATTTAGGGAAATGCAAACATGGACTATGTACTTGTTGACACTTTCAAGTTAACATGGATTTTCTTAGGTAATCATAATGTGGTTAAGTAGATGATGTCCTTTTTCTCCAGAGAAACTGTCATCAGGTTCACAACTTACCTACAATTGTTTCCCAATATATGTATACAGTTATGCATGTGTACATGCATTATTTATATATGTGTATACACAGAAATGTAACGAATTATTGTCAGTTGGCTAATCAGGATGGAAAGTTTTAAGTTTTTTGGATTTTAAAGATTTTTTTATTGGAAAGTCAGATTTACAGAGAGGAAAGATTTTTCGATTGTCTGGTTCACCACAAATGGCCACAATGGATGGAGCTAAGCTGATCCAAAGCCAGGAATCAGGAGGTGTTTCCAGGTCTCCCATGCAGGTGGAGGGTCCTAAGACTTTGGGCTGTCCTCAACTGCTTTACCAGGCCACAAGCAGGGAGCTGGACGGGAAGTAGAGCAGCTGGGATATAAACTGGCACCCATATAGGATCTCAGCACACTCAAAGTGAAGACTTTAACCTCGAGGCTACCACGCCAGGCCCTTAAAAAGCTTTTATTGTACTGCTATTCTTTTAGCTTTCCTTTTTCTGAAATATATTTTTATAATCAATTTTGAAAAATAAAGTTTTAACATGCTGTAATGTTATAGGCGTTATTAACACAAGTTCTGCCACTAGGTGGCCAATAATCCAATGAAGCACATGGTGTTATGATTTAACATCAGATGTGGTCTGGAGCAGCCTGTGTTGGTAATTCAGTCATTATTGAAGTGATGTAAAATGACTTAGCTAAGATTATAAGGATAGTCAATAGCAGATGGGAGAATGTCAGTTATTGGTTTAAATTATTATTTAATAAATATTTTAATTGAATTATTTGAATTATTTATTTTAAAAAATCAGGAGATCTAGTAATTGTTCAACACTGGCTGGCCTCCAGTCTCTGCTTTCTTCAGCTTCTCATGCCAAGGGAAGAGGAACCATATGAGATTTCCAAAAGTTTGTGAAATAGTTAAAATCAGTTTATTTTTGGTGCAAAATAATCTGATGCAAAAAAATTTCTTAGTATGTAGAAAGTGCATATAAAAAAACTCCACATAATTTCCAAAAAGCACTAAAATAAGACTCTTTATACTAAAACAGAAGATAATTTTCAAAAGAATACAATGACATGGCTGATGTCATCACTAGCAATCAAGGAAATGCAAATCAAAACCATAAGGAAGATGGACTCCCAGTGAAACAGTTTAAATATCCTAACAGAATACTGGACTCTGACATTGTCCATGCCCACAATGTTAGCAAATAGTTCTAGAACAGTATGATGGACTTATGACTATTCATAAACAATATTAGAGAGGAAATCAATGGGGAGGGGACTCGAGGAGCTGATGGGAAACCCTAGAGCCTATGAAACTATCAAATATTAAAAAAAAAGAACTTAAAACATAAAGAGACATTACCGCATGCTGTCAGAACAACTTATCAGAAAGAGCAAAGAATGCTGGCAAGGATGTGGAGAAAGGGGAACTCCTACCCACCATTGGTGAGGTGTCCGTTATGCAGCCATACTTTGGAAAACACTGGAGATTGCCCTAAATGCTGGAAATGAAACTGCCATGTGGTTCAGCCATCATCCCTTCACAGGGTACATACCCAAAAGACAACTCATTGTGTCAGAGACGTGAACTCATGGTCTATAGCAGTAGCTTCTCAACAGCCAAAATAACCAGTGTCCACCATCAGATGAATAAAGAAAATGTGCCACATATATACATTTATATGATGGTATATGATTTACTCACAAAAAAGATGAAATCCTACCATTTGTAGTAAAATGGAAAGAACTGGAGGACATCATGGTGAGTGGGGTGAGCCAAAGGACAAAGACCACATGGTCCCCCTTACATATGGGAGTTAAATTTCAGCAACACACACACACACACACACACGCACGCATAAATGAATAAACAGAAAAGTAAAAACACCTCAGTGTAAACACAGGATGTTGATTTCTAGAGGCTAGAAGTGGTGGGAGGGATTAGTTAACTTAAAAATAAAATAGGGGAAATTGGGTGTGGTTTATTCATTGTAACAAGTACACTAACCTAAGATGTTACAGGGGAAGTGGGAGGAAGAATATAGGAACTTTCTGTGTTAACTACAATAAGTTCCTTTGTAAGCTTAAAATTATTCTGGGAGGCCCAGAGGCGTGGCCTAGCAGCTAAAGTCCTCGCCTTGAATGTGCCAGGAAACCATATGGGCGCTGGTTCTAATCCCAGCAGCTCCACTTCCCATCCAGCTCCCTTCTTGTGGCCTGGGAAAGCAGGCGAGGACAGCCCAAAGCTTTGGAACCCTGCACCTGCATGGAAGACCTGGAAGAAGTTCCTGACTCTCGCTTCGGCATAGCAACGGCCATTGTGGTCACTTGGGGAGTGAATCATCGGATGAAAGATCTTCCTCTCTGTTTCTCCTCTATATATCTGACTTTCTAATAAAAATAAAATAAATATTTTGAAAAAAACTATTCTGGGAAAGAAAACGACATTTTACTTCTACAAAAAAGTTCAAAATTGACGTAACTACATCTTTCTTGGGTGCTGGAGTTGACACTTCTCCCTGAGATCCTGCTTCCTCCAGGCAGTCAGTCAGCGTAACTAGACTGGCCTGACTGGCTTTGGGGTCTTCCCATCAGAACCTGCCCTGATAGCAATTCTGCAAAGCCACTTCCTTCTTCCAAAGCCATAAAGCTTCCCTTAAACCTCCAGACAGAGAGGCACATTGCAGTCACTTTTCCTGTCTCTTTCTGACCAGTAAGAAAGTCTTTCTGAGACTCTGTGGAGGACTGGCATCTTACAGCGAACCTGCCTTGTTCAGAATCAGCATGGCAACTCAGCCCATTTCTTCTGCATGTAAAGATCAAATCATGCTAATTAGCATTTCCACCTCCTCAACTTAGGGATCCAACATTGAACTTGAGCTATTAGAAACCATGTTAACACTTGTTCAAAATTATAGAGAGAGAAAGAGAAAAAGAAAGAGAGAGAGTGAGAGAGAGACAGAGAGAGAGAGAGAGAATGGCCCATTACAAGTTAGATGAGGGCGAGGGCCAGGTATTTGGCACAGCAATTGAAACACTGCTTGGGACAGGCACATCCCACATCTCAGTACCAGCCTTTGAATCTCTGCTCTGCTTCCAATTTGAGCCTTCAATGATACAGGCATTTGGAAAATTAACCAGCAGATGGATGATCTTTCTCCATTCCAAGGAAGTAAGTGAACACATGTTTACTTATAGACTTAGTGAACCATCCTACAAGGTACATAAGATTTCATAGCTTGCTCCCTAGTTGCTTTTGCTTCAGATCCTAGTCCTAAATTTGGATTACTGTGTATCCAATTTCTATTGCTATAAAAATATTTGGGGGGACAGGGCATGAAGGGTTTTGCTGGCACTGTGGTATAACACTTCCTACAGTGCTGGCATCCAATCTAGACATCTATTTCAAATCACAAAGACTATCTGATCCAGCTTATGACCTGGGAAAGCAGAAGATAGCCCAAATCCTTCACCCATATGGGAGACCTGAAGAAGCTCAAATTAGGCATTTCTAACCATTGTGTCCATGTTGGGAATGAACCAGCAGATGAAAGATCCAATTCTGCCTTTCAAAAAATAAATTTTAAAGAAAAAGAAAACTGAGGCCGGTTGTATATAAACAGGTTTATATAACTCAGTTCCAAAGGTTCATGAGCAAGGTACCAGCTAGTGCTCACCTCTGGTGAAGGCATTATGGAAAGTGATAGTGAGAGAAGAAATCATATGGTAAGATGAGAGATTGAGTAAGCCTGGCCCCTAAGTTTGCCCTAAGAACTGGGACAATTCTTCAAAATTGGTTGTAACAGAATTTATCCCAGAATCCTAAATTTCCATTCTTAGATGGAATTAAACTATGGATCCACTCTTCAATATGTTAGCAACAGCCTTAAATTTATTGTACTTCAATAGTTCAATAATCCTTAAATCTTCCCGCTGTCCTAATCCTCTAGTCTTATGCAGCTCTACCTGGAAGAGTCACACATACACACAAAGGAAGCAAGATCCCTAGAGATTCAAGGGGCGATACCTGTCCACAAGAGTGAAGGAAATGCAGTGAAAAAGTAAAAGCGCCTTTGAATCTTCCATTACAGAAGAAATCAGACTCAGGATGGCACAGTGGCCTAGCGAGCTCAGCCCCCACTTGCAGTGCCAGCAATCCATATGGGTGCCAGTTTGTATCTTAGCTGTCCCACTTCAGATCCAGCTCAAGGCTTATAGCCTGGGAAAGCAGTAGAGAATGGCTTGAGTCCTTGGGCCCCTGCACACATGTGGGAGACCGTGAGAAAAACGCCTAGTTTCTGATTTCAGATTGGTTTAGCTTTAATAATTGTGACCGTTTGGGAAGTGAACCAGCAGATGGAAGACCTTGTTCTGTCTTCCCTTCTTTGTAATTCTGTCTCTCAAAAATAAATCAAGACTGGAGTAGTAGACATTCATCAGCACTATTATGGCTATCTGTTACTTGCTATTTGCTCTGTGTACCTTTTTGCCCCAATGTTCATCTTGTCAGTATACCTGAAACATACTTAATACAGGGTCCATTGGCCATTGAACTTGCCCTATGTGCGATTTCAGTCTACAGAGTTGAGATTTAGCCTTCACTGGAACTAATGTCAAAAATTACTGTGCTGTACATCAGAAAGGATTGGCATATTCCCCTGCGGGTCTCATGGTGATAGTTTAGACCTACTTTGAGGCATTATCAAGGTGGAGATCTACTTTGACCATGGTATTTATAGGAGGGTCCTTTGTGGGATGGTTGGGATTTGATAGGTCACCAGGGTAGAGTCCTAGTGGTTTTATAAGTAGAAGAGATAAAAAGACAGACATAACATCCCCCAATCTCTTATACCATAATCTGTGCCACCCCCGGATTCTACCATTAAGACAATCATCAGGGGTTGGTGATGTGGCAGAGTAAGTAAAGCCAATACCTGTGGCACCAGCTTGCCCCCCGCCCCCAAGTATGGGTGCTGGTCAGCTCCTGACTGCTCCACTCTGATCCAGGTCCTTGCTAATGCACCAAGGGAAGCAGTGGGGGCAGGCCCAAGGATGTGTACCCATATGGGAAGCCTAGGTGAGGCTTCTGGCTCCAGACTGGCCCAGTCCCAGCCATAGTGACTGTTTTGAGAGTGAACCAGCAGCTCTCTCTCCATCTCCATAACTCTGCCTTTCAAGAAAATTAATTAACTAATTAATTAAAGTCCATCATTGCTGTAGCCCCTCTCCTCTGGATTTCTGGAACTGAACCAAAATAAACTCCTACTTAGAAAGTTACCCAGCCTCAGATATTTCATTATAATGAGGGATTGGACAACGCAAATTCTAACTGAAAAAAAAAAAGTGAAAAAGAAGTAAAATAGACATGATAATAGATTTAAAGAAATAAGAGAACCGGCGCCGTGACCTAGGAGCTAAAGTCCTCGCCTTGAATGCACCAGGATCCAATATGGGCACCGGTTCTAATCCCAACGGCCCCACTTCCCATCCAGCTCCCTGCCTGTGGTATGGGAAAGCACTAGAGGATGGCCCAAAGCTTTGGGACCCTGCACCCGTGTGGGAGACCCATAGGAGGAAGTTCCTGGATCCTGGCTTCGGATGAGCGAAGTACTGGCAGTTGCGATCACTTGGGGGAGTGAACCACTGAATAGAAAATCTTCCTCTCTGTATATCTGACTTTTCAATAAAAATAAAATAAATCTAAAAAAAAAAAAAAGAGTGGGTAGTAGCACAACTTCGGAACAAATAAGCAATCCTGCAAGCTTTACAAGCAATAGCTAAGATCTGTCAATGATCTACACTTAATAGTATCAGACAGAAAAATCCAGAATGCCTGCTAAACTGACTAGAATGATATGCTAGGGTCTGGCCACAAGAGTCGCACAACATTCCATAAACAATCGCTATGGCAAAAGAACACTAAACATAAACAACCCAATACGGCACTAAAAAAAATCTTTCCCCAAGAACCTCAGAATCTTTACAAGCCATTATACAAACCACAACATTTTCAGAAGGTTCAACTCCATTGCCAGTTTGTCTTAAACATGTTTTGGAGATTGAAGAGATGACTCAAGGCTCAGAGCTGAGCTCTCAATTCCAGAAGAAATCCAAATGCCTTGAGGCCTGTGGAACCTCATCCAGGTCTCTGATGCAGAGAGTCTATATTGCTGCTGTGACTAGGAAACCAGTGAACCCTTGTCTGGTGCGAGGACACAACCAGGCAAGCGATCACTATATCCAAGTGCTGAGTACTTGGGAGTGCTTCCCAAGGTCGGGGGCTTCAACAGCAGTTTAACATGTCCCAGGTCCAGTGGCTAAAAATCTGAGATTCAGCTCTGTCTACCTCATATGAATTTGAGATTTCCCAGAGCAGAACTTCAGGATAAATGTTAGACTATGTTATCAAACAGCCCCCATGCACAAATTTTAAAGGATTCAAATAATACAATGTATATTCTCTTATCTCAATGGAATAAAATTAGAAATAATAGAAAGTGGTTGGGGAAACTCACAAGTAAGTAGAAATTAAACAATACACTCCTAAATTGCCCATGGGGCTAAGGAGAAATCAAATCGGAAATTAGAAAACATTGAGATAAATGAAAATTAAGATACAACAAACCAAAGTTGTGGAATTCAGCTGAAGAAGTGCCCAAGAGATTTTACAGCTATAGAAGTATTCAAACACACACACACAAAAATGAGGGGAGCGTTTGGCCCACCATTTAAACCACCTGTTAGGACACCCATGTGGCATAACAGCATGCCCAAGTTCAGTGCCAGCTGTACTCCTGACTCCAGCTTCTTCCCAGTGTGGACCCGGGAGGTCACAGTGATGGCTCAGCTTCCTGACCACTTGCTGCCAATGTGGCAGACCTGGGCAGAATATCCAGCTGCCAGCTTCAGGACCTGACCCACAATCACTGCAGGCATTTGAGAGATTCTCACTTTCGCTTGCTCTCCTTCTGCTTCAAGAAATTGAAAAAAGCCCTCAATAAAATACTGGCAAACAAAATCTAGTGGATATATAAGCTCTTATGCACCATGGCTAAGGATGATTTATCCTAGGACTGCAACTTCACAATCAAGTGTTGTCATGCATCATATAAACAGAATAAAAAGGAAAAACCAGGAGCAAAGCCCTGGTCTTGAAGAACCTAAGTGTTTTCTGTTTTTGTGATTTCTGCCTTACTTGCTTGGCTGGGGGCTATGTGAACTCCAGGCCTGACAGTCTATGTGACCCCCGGCAGGACACCTGGTAGGAAGAGCACTCCTCAGGAAGGAGAACCCTGCTGTGCTTGTTAGAGAAGTTGCTCACTGCCCCACAGCCCATCAGTTTGTACTTTTTCGAAAGTTGCTTGCTTCAAACCCACCAATAGAAGCTTGCTAACTTGCTCTTTAAAAGTTAACAGTTAAATAAATCTTAAAAAACGGGGGGTTGCGGGGGGCGGAGAGGGGGTGGACGGCGTGGTGGCCTAGCAGCTAAAGTCCTTACCTTGAACATGCCAGGATCCCATATGGGCGTTGGTTCTAATCCCAACGGCCCCACTTCCCATCCAGCTCCCTGAAAGCAGTCGGGGACAACCCAAAGCTTTCAGACCCTGCACCCACGTGGGAGAGAGAGGAAGAGAGAAGAGAGAGAGAGAGGAGAGAGAGAGAGAAGGAGAGAGAGAAAGAAAATCTAGCCATTACATGGCATAGTAGGTTAAATTTCTGTCTATGGTATCACCATCCCATATGACATGGGTTCAAGTCCTGGCTGCTCCAGTTCAGATCTAACCCCTTGCAAATGTGCCTGGAAAAGTAGCAAAAGATGGCCCAAGTCCTTGGGCTCCTACACCCACATGGGAGACTTAGGAGTGCCAGGCTTCAGACTAGCCCAGCTTTAGCCACTGTAGCCATTTGGGGAGTAAACCTGCAGACGCAAGATCTATCAATCTGCCCCTCAAAAACAAACAAATTTTCAGGGCCCAGCACTGTAGCCTAGTGGCTAAAGTCCTCACCTTTCATGTGCTGGGATCCCATCTGGGTAGTAGTTCATATCCTGGTTGCTCTACTTCCCATCCAGCACCTTGTGGTCTGAGAAAACAGTATAGGATGACCCAAAGCCTTGGGACCCTGGACCCACTTAGGAAACCTGGAAGAAGCTCCTGGATGCTGGCTTCAGATTGGCTCAGCTCCAGCCATTGCGGCCACTTAGGGAATAAACCAGCAGGTGGAAGACCTTTGTCTCCTCTCTGTATATCTTCCTTTCTAATAAAACCTGACAAAGCTTTTTTTAAAAAAATGAAATTTACAAGAAGAAAAATCCCCTGGTGAAAAAGGCTTAATAGCTAAAGTCTCACCTTGCACCTGCTGGGATCCCATAAAAGTGCCGGTTCATGTCCTGGCTGCTCCACTTCTCTTCCAGCTCCCCACTTGTGGCCTGGGAAAGCAGTAGAGGACAGCCCAAAGCCTTGGGGCTCTGTGCTCAGAGACCTAGAAGAAGCTCCCAACTCCTGGCTTCACATCAATTCAGCTCCGGCCATTGTGGCCTTTTGGAGTGAATCAATGGATGAAGATACCTCTTCCTCTCCCTAAGTCTAATCTATCTTTCCAAGAAAAATAAATCCAATAAAAATAAATCTTCTAAAAGAAAGTGTTTAGATTCTGAAAGTAAAATTTTTAAAAGGTTATTTTATTTCATATGCAAATTTTACAGAGAGGTAAAGATAAAGAAAGATCCTATATCTACTAGTTTACTGCCAAAATGCCAACAGCTAAAGCTGAACCTACCCAAAGCCAGGAGGCAGGAGGCAGGAACTTCTTCTGGGTCTGTCATATGGGTGCAAGGGCCAAATCTTTAGGTCATCCTACACTACTTTCCCAGACCATAAGCAAGGAGATGGATGGGAAGTGGAGCAGCTAGAACGCCAACTGATGCTTACATGGGATGCCAGCACTTGGAAGTGGAGAATTAGCCAGTTCTGAGTCATTGTACTGACCCGTGAAAGTGTAGTTCTTTATTCACACATGAATGATCTTGTACATAAAAAGCCCTAAATAGTCCACCAGAAATCTATATTAAATAAACAAGCTCAAGAAGGTTGTAGGATACAAAATCAATATAAGTAAATTGTACCACTGCATACTTGAAATGAACAATTTTTAAAATGCCATTACTAACGGCATTAGATAGAATAAAATGTTTAGGAATACATTCAACAAATATAAAATTTTTTTTCTGAGGACTATAAAATATTGTTGAAAGAAATCAAAGATGTTGAGTAAATGGAAAGGCACTCTGTAGGAAGGCATAGTATTGCCAAGCTGGGTGCTCCCTGAAGTCACTGCAGACGTACTAGTGGCAGAATTCCACCTAGCATCTTGTATAAATGAATAGGCTGAATGATTTTAGGATTTATATGGCATTACAAGGATCTTAGAACAACCAAAACAATGTTTAAAAAGAGCCAAATTGGAAAACTGACACTTCAATACAAAAACAGTAGTAAGACACTGCAATGCCTGCTTAAGGAGAAAATGGTCAATCGAGAATTGAGAGTCCAGAAATAAACTCATATACATACAGAGGCTAGGTTTCTGGCAAGGGTGTCGAGGCCATTCAATGGTGGGGAGGAAGTCTTTAACAAATGGTGTTGGGCTACCAGGATGGTTATAGGCAGAAAAATCAAGCTGAACTTCTCCCTCATGCCAGGCAACAATGAACTCCAAATGGGTCAAAGATGTAAATGTAAGCAACAGAAACATGAGTGGAAGACACTGAAACATTATTCATGGGTCCACTCATGCCCATCACACGATGCCATGTGCGCCCTTGACCTCAGTACAGTCCCACTCAGGCTTATCCAAAGAGATTATATCACTCATAACACAGAGGAACCTAGCAGGTGTTACAGTAAGTCAGAGAAGCAAAGCAGACAAAACCTTCTTAGTTTCACATGTGAGATCTAGAAAAACCAAGCTTTTTGGACAATGAAGCACAACGGGGGGAGCATGCTTGTTCTGTGTCTCTAGGTCTCTCTGTATCTTTGCAACCTAATCCAATCCAATCACTTCCCCAAGACCACACTTTAGGTACAATCAGGGCTCTGTCCTTTTCAGCATCATTAACGCAAGACTGTGGTGTTTAAGTGTTTGACTTAGAGTCAATTCTTATTCAAATCCATAACAGATGTCCATTCAAAAAACTTTACATGGATGCATTATTTGGCATTATGTATTATATGTAAAAACCGGAAATCCAAATACCAACTTACCAGCAAATGGATAAACATATTGTGATATATCCATGCAATGAAATATTAGTTGGTTTTTAGAAAACAAAGTATTGATACATGCTAAAACATGAAATAAAGTTTGAAAATAATTCTGAGAATGAAAGCAGTTACAAAAGACTGCGTCATGTAGGATCTATCTGCATGAAAGTCACAGAATAAACCAATCTACAGAGACAAGAAACAGAAGCGTGACTGCCTGTCGTTAGGGAGGTGGGGGGTAGAGGGTGATGGCTAAAGGGTATGATGGAAATATGCTAAACGTGGACTTGGAAAATGGTTGCGCACACAACTTTTATCTGAAAACCTTGAGTGAAACACTTCCAGCAAATGAACTATACCTCTGGAGCCATCAAAGCAAAACGGAAGAACACAGCTAATAGCAGCCACTGCTGCTTAGGGCAGACAAGCAAGCAAATGTCAGGTTAACACTTCAGTGCTGTCCAGCTAGGTTTCTCAGAGTACAGTCTAAATCGGCACTGTCCAGTTGAATTCCAGTGATTCCAATATGGTAACAATTAGGAACTCGGTGTTGGACACCTGAAATCTGTCTAGAGAATTAGGAACTGAACTGTCCAGTTGGTTAGTACACACTGACATTGTTGTTACCAGCCAACGTCCCCGTCAGCTCAAAAGTCTTCGCAGGGACACTGCCGTCTCAGGGTCCCATATGCCTCTGCTGTTCTCTGCAACCGCCTCCCAGGTTTTCAGTCATGTTCAAGGAAGAGACGCGCCCCCTCGTCACCGGGGACTGGCTCAGACACTCGCAAGAGCAACACTGTATGCGGCTCAGGTGGGAGCCAAGGGTCATTGCTTAGGTCTGTTAGAGGAGGAGTTTCTGACTATTCCTATAACACACACCCGTTGGAGCAGGATTCTGAGCTGCCCCTAGGTAGTGTTCTACCCGCCCCTGCCTGGGAAGACAGGAGCTTCCCCTGTTGAGTGTTGCTTTTCCCCTAAAGTAAGTCCAGCCACCTCTGGTGTTCCAGTGGACATGGCAGCTTGGAAGAGATTCCCCTCCCGCCCCCCGGCCTCACTGATTTCCTGCAGCCAAATTGCTTTGTGTGACACTTTGGCACATTTCTTAGAACTCACTAGGAAGCAGGCCCAGAATCTGGGTGGGAGGGTAATGTTCATGGTTGTTCTGGTTCTATCCAACACATTGTTTCACCAAACAGCTTCCTAATTTTATGTTTATGTATTGCAGGAAAGATCTTTAGAACTACTGTAAAAGCTGGGCCCAGCGCAATAGCCTAGTGGCTAAAGTCCTCTCCTTGCTACACTTCCCATCCAGCACCCTGCTTGTGCCCCAAAAGAGCAGTGGAAAATGGCCTAAAGCCTTGGAACCCTGCACCTACGGAGGACACCCAGAAGAAGCTCCTGCCTTTAGATTAGCTCAGCTCTGGCCAATGCTGCCACCCGGGGAGTGAACCAGCAGATGGAAGAGCTTTCTTTTTGTCTCTCCCTCACTGTAAATCTGAATTTCCAATAAAAACTAAATCTTGCAAAAACAAAACAAAAAAAAACCCTGCACAGCCACTTCTCCCTAGTTTGAAGCTAGTGTTTGGCGTCCTCTAGTGGACAGCAAGAAAATAGCAATATCGGACCCCACAAATTTCGTTTCTTTCATTGCATATTAGGAACCACACATTGAGCGGAATGGGATCTCATCCTTACAGCTGGCTTCAAGTTAGCAGTCCGATTCCAGTCTTAAAATTAAAGGGATTATCTCAGAAAAGAAACTTGACCATTTTAATATAGGAGCCGAGTGGCAACGCTGGGAATCAAGTTAATTTTCATGCCAGAGCCCACGAGTTGAACAACAGCAACACCAGCTCCACATCTGAGCCTGGGAGTGGCAGCAAATTGCACTTGTGCACTTGGCCAAAAATGGCCTAAAGCAGCTTTGTTGTTCACAATGTGTTTAAAGGCTTTATTTATATGGAAAATGGAGGAGAAAAGGGAGAGGGGAATGGGACCAAGGGAGAAGAGGAGATGGCATTTTTCCATCTATTTTGGCTCACTCCCAAAGGAGCTGGGGTTGGTCCAGGCCAAAACCATGGTCCCGGAACTCCATCTTTGCCTCCCAGGTGGGTGGCAAAGATGCTGGTCTTTGGGACATCCGCCATTGCTGCGCCAGGTGCATCAGCAGGGAGCTGGCTTGGAAACAGCAGCTGGGACTCCTGTAGGTTTTCCGATAAGCTACTGCTTGTGAAGCCAGCATCCCCTAACATTGGCCCCTTTGAAATATTTTAAATAACTTTACATGAGAGCCAGAGAGAGAAACAGAACTTCCCACAGCTGCCTCCCTCCCCAAATGCCTGGGACAGCTGGGGTGGGTCTCCTACGTGGGTGGCAGGGGCCCAGCTGCTTGAGCCATCATCTGCTGCCTCCTATGGGGGGCAGGCAGAAGGGAGTAGAATCTAAAAATGTAGCCAAGTCTCAAACCCAGGTTCTCCACCACGGGCTGTGGGCACCCTGTGATGTCCTAACTGCCATGCCGGGTGGCTGCCCCATGCATTGGTATTTCATCCCTACTCAAGAAAGTATTTCCCTCTTTCTCCCATCTCAGGTGAGTCAGTGGGCTCTATGGATGAACCCTGAGTGTTACTCCTTTCTCTAGCTGCTGCTCTGCTCTGTCTTCTAGGAAGGGGCTCCTCCTTAAGCTTTGCTTAAATCCAAGCTTCTTCATTACAAACAGCCAGGGAGTACTGATGGTTCGCTGCACCATTCTTTTTAAATGTTCTGTTACTGGAGAAGCTGAGGTTTAGTGAAGCCAGGAGACAATCTGTTACAGGTACCAGGAGGAAGGGGCAGCCCATGCCACAAGGGCCACACCGGATGGTACCTGGAAAGGAGAGTGCAAAGGAGTGGAACTGGGCGGGAAAGAACCTCAATTATTGGTTTCTGCAGAACTGAGGCTATGTGAGCAGGCAGAGAATAGGCTCAGTAAGGATCATTTCAGCAAGTGCTAAGACTGAGGGGCCGTTTCCTGATGGGCTGTGGGGATAGTGATCTGGTGAGGACTCTGCATTGCTTGCTTGGCATCTGGAAGGCAGCTTCGCCTAACAGGGCAAGGTTGACACTCTGGAGGACCTAGCAAGGTCTGGGAGGATCGGTTCCTTCAGAAATCAGATCATCAGGAAGTAGGAAAAATGGGGTGTGTATCACACAGAGGTAAAGGAACTATTGGGTAACTCCACACCCGACATTGGAGTGCTTGCGTGAGAACCCTGCCTCCTGCGTCTGGGCCAGCTTCCTGCTAATGTGTGCCCTGACGGGCAGCAGGTGTTAAGCCAAGTTCATTATTGGAAAGTCAGATATACAAAGAGGAAGATCTTCTGTCCACTGATTCACTCCCCAAGTGACTACAACGACCAAAGCTGAGCCGAACCAAAGCCAGGAGCATCTTCTGGGTCTCCCACATGGGTGCAGGGTCTCAAGGCCTTGGGCCATCTTTGACTGCTTTCCCAGGCCACAAGCATGGAGCTAGATGGGAAGCAGGGCTGCCAGGATCAGAACTGGTGCCCATATGGGATCTCAATGCATGCAAGGTGAGGACTTTAGCCACGAGGCTACCCCGCCAGGCCCAATAAGGCATGGCATCCTGCCATTTGTGTGGGAGACCCAGGTGGAGTTCTTGGCTTCCGATTCCAGCCTGGTCCAACCCTGTTTATTGCAAGCACTTGAGGAATGAACCAGCAGATGGAAGCACTCACTCACTTTAATAAACAGCTTTTAAAATACATGTAGAGGGCCCAGCATAGTGGGCTAGTGGCTAAAGTCCTCACCTTGAACATGCCAGGATCCCATATGGGTGCTGGTTCTAATCCCGGCAGCTCTACTTCCCATCCAGCTCCCTGCTTGTGGCCTGAGAAAGCAGTTAAAGATGGCCCAAAGCCTTGGGACCCTGCAAGAAGACCTGGAAGAAGTTCCTAGATCCTGGCTCCAGATCGGCACAGCACCAGCAGTTGCAATCACTTGGGGAGTGAACCATTGGACGAAAGAATTCGCTGTCTGTCTCTCCTCCTCTCTGTATATCTGTCTTTGCAATAAAAATAAAAAAGTCTTTAAAAAAATAAAAAATACATGTAGAAAAGACATGGCTAAAATAACATCCAGCTGTTTACAAAGTGAAATAGACTTTGCTATAAGTCTACTTTACTTCAGTTTACCATTTAAATTAAAGGTGGGACATCAACTAGTCTTTAAAAGCCATGAGTAGTTATATAGCGCTTTTTTTTTTTTTTTTTTGAGATGAGCAAAGAGGTACAAATTCCCATTGCGAAATAGGGCAAGGATCTGGTGAGACTGATGTTTCACATGTGAGAAATCAGAGGCCCAAGGAGAACACGTGGTTCCCCCAAGCCACACCACAGCGGCACAATCTTAGGATCTAGTTGTTTGCAGGCCTGACCACGGGGCACCAGGCAGCCCAGTTTCCCTGGCTGAGTAAGGACTCAAACCCTCCCTTCCAACCCTAGAATTAATGTGCTCTCGATAACCCCCAACGGCCTCACGTGAGGAAGCCAGCTGTGAGTAGTTAACAGCGGCACCGTGCTCCTAACACCAGGCTTGTGTTTCACCTTCTGGCAAACCTGGAGAGGCAGAACACTCACCCCGCACATTCCCCACGCCTCTGCTTTTCCATCGGTCAACAGCAGGCAGCGGTTTGCCCTCCACCTTTTATGCCCTCTCCACTTGCCAGCTTCTCCAGAAGACCTCCAACCTACCACCTTTTCCCTCACCCAGGGCCCGTGGGTTCCCTTGGCCAGGGTTTCTCCATGGGCTCAGATCCCCCTGGGGATGCTCGAGAAGGCAGACGTGCTGCTTCCAGTTCCCCGTCGCCCCCTACCCCAGCCCTGGGGATCACATTCAGACCAGAGAGACTTGAGCTAGACCAACCATACCAGTCTACGTTCTGCTGCCAATTGTACAACACCACAGAAGAGTAAATCCCAAGGAAAAGAGAATTGTCAGGCTCACGGTTCTAGTTAAGGCACCCCTCTTCCCAGATTGGCTGTTTGGCTGGGTCCCGGGGTACACAGGGCATCGCTTGGTGAGAGACGGGGAACACAGGAGAGTCCTTACGATGCCGGCTCACACAGCAGACCTGCTTGCAAGATGAGCCTGCTCCACTTGGCAGGTGGACAGGCTGAGCCATTTATGCAGGCTGAGCCCTAATCACCACTTACAGGTACCACCTGGCCCCCACCTCCTACCCACTCATCCTGAGGACTAGAGGGCCTCTTCAAATAATGGTACCGATGGCTCCCAAACCAGATTTCTCATCTCAGTTAAGAGGGCAGCTTTTGAAAAATACGGTTTTTCATCAACCCCATCACAGTCTCCAAAAGCAGAGTCCAGTGAGAAGAATTTCTAGAAGCCTTCCAGATAGTTCAGATCCTCAGCCTGACAGGGAAGCATTCTCCCAAACAACCTTGAACCAGACCATTTACAAGGCATGGTAAATTCATGTGAAATCGCTTTCAGAAGGAAGCACATGGCAGCTGTTGCAAACCTACAGTAATCACGACGTGTTTCCTTGCTTAGGCCGGATTCCAAGAACTGTACCTTCTCACGCAATTACAGGACCAGAGCAGATGGGAACGCGAGCTAAAGCAGTCTTGCCGTGTTAATATCTTATTTACATTCTTGCATGTGCTTGCACCTCTCTTAAGACGATGGTTGTGGTTGCCAGAAACCCAAGTGGAGACATTTTACCGCAACACGACTAAAAAAAATCAGGACTTTAATGTGTATTCTAGGAGAACCTCATGGTTGTGTAACTCAGAGTGTCCTGCATCCGCGGGGGTGGTCCTTCTCTGTCTCAGTCAGTGGTTTGGAGTCATCCTTGCCCTTCCCAGAGTCAGAGAGGCCACAGTCTCTGAGAGACATAAAGGCACTGACAGTACAGCTGTAGCTCCAAAGTCAAAGGTCCTTCCGAGCTCAAAAAAGAGAAGCACTCCTTTAAAATGCCCCCAAGATGTCCTTATTCAAAAGGCAGAGTGACACGGAGAAAGAGGAGAGAGGACCTTTCATTTGGTGGTTCACTCCCCAAATGGCCGCAACAGGCAGGGCTGAGCCAGATCAAATCCAGGGGGAGCCAGAAGTTTCTACCAGGTTCTCTGTGGCTACATGGACATTAGGGACAATAGGAGGGATCAAAAGTAAAGCAGCCAGGACTTAAACAGGTGCCCACATGGGATGTCCACTACACATAGCTGCTTAACCTGTCCCGCACAATGCCAACCCTCAGACAAATCTTAAAAAATAAAAACCCTCCTATGCAGCCTTGCTGACCCTGGAGAGAGGCCTGTCCCTCCCAGAGACCACAAACACCTTGCCTATGAGCTTGTCTTACACTTAGAAACCTAGCCATTTAAGAAGCCACACCTAAATCACCTCCTTCATTGGGCTCTCCCACTCTGGGCCACTACGCACCTGTCCTGAATCCCTGAGGCACAAGTGCTTGTCAATAAGGGGCAACTCCCTGCCTCAGAGCCCACTGGGTCATTCACACCAGCCTTACCCTGCCCTGCCTGGTCCTTCCCAATGGCTTGGCCCACATTTTCTCTTCCCTCCAATGATCTCCTAGCTGACCTGGTGCTGGCCCGTGTGACCCCATGGAGCATGGTGAGCCCCCTCCTTGTGGAAAGCACAAGTAAAGTACTGTCGTTTTGATGGCAGCCATCTCCTGAACAATGATGAAACCTACATTTTGAACCTGAAACTGCAGGATATGAGACTTGCGCATATTCAAGCGGAGGTCTGAAGAATTCTCTATTATCCAGGAAGAATGTTCCATGCAGACAGGAAGTGGCAAAGCATTGAAGCTGTGGAGGTGCCAGGATCAGTCAGGGTTCTGAGAGGCACCTCCTCAAGAACACAGATTTGCCAATAACACTTCCGGGGGGCTTCTACACTGAACAAATCTTGAATGACAGCTGAATAAGAGCAAGGCTGTTTCCCTCTGTGCTAAAGGGCAGGTGCAGCTACTGTTTTGTAGAACAGCTTTAGCTTCTTCCAGAGCTAACCTCGGGCAGACTTACTGCCTGCTGTGAAAGACCCAGACCCTCAGATCTTGAGCTGCAGCCCACTGTCTCACCAGGCAGCACTTCACCCTCACTGCTCGTGGGAACTGGGTCGGGGATGATGAGCTGACACTGACAGCCACCCGCTAGCACTGCCCTGTGGAGGAGGTGGCCTTGGTGTGTCTTCTACCGGCAGCTGTGAAAGTGTCACAGGTGAACTTGTTAGCTTGTAAAGCAGGTACAATCACAGACCTGTCTCACTTCTTCCTTCCTTTTTTTTAGAATCCCACTGCCACTCTCTCTGTGGCAGTTCTCTCTCTCTCTCTCTCTCTCTCTCTCTCTCTCTGTTAGATTTATTTTATTGGAAAGTCAGATATACAGAGAGGAAGCGAGACAGAAAGGAAGATCTTCCATCCATTGATTCACCCAAGTGAGCACAACAGCCGGAGCTGCACTGATCCAAAGCCAGGAGACCGGAACTTCTTCCAGGTCGCCCATGCGGGTGCAGGGTCCCAAGGCTTTGGGCCATACTCAACTGCTTTCTCAGGCCACAAGCAGGGAGCTGGATAGGAATCAGGGCTGCTGGGATTGAATTGGTGCCTATATGGGATCCCAGTGCATGCAAGGCAAGGACTTTAGCCACTAGGCTACCTCTCCAGGCCCCTGTCTCACTTCTTGCCACTCTGTCACTAACTCCAGTATCCTGGGTTAGCAGAGGAAAGGACTCCTTCCTTTCTGCCTATGATCAGTTAGGCAGCCTCCTGCAAGGATTGCTACACATTTAGCTCTGGAACAGGCAGAACAAGCAAGTAAGGAAGAAAGCAAGGAAACTTCAAGTAAGGAAAAGCTATTGTTGAAGGAGACACAGAAGACCCGATATGGGCCACAGCAGGTGAAAGGAGGAGCTCCCCTTGAGAATGCCCCCTCAATACTCTGGGCTTCCAGGGCTCGGCACAGTAGCCTAGTGGCTAAAGTCCTCACCTTGAACATGCCAGGATCCCATATGGGTGTCAGTTCATGTCCCAGCTGCTCTACTTTGTATCCAGCTCCCTGCCTGTGGCCTGGGAAAGCAGTCTAGGACGGCTCAAAGCCTTGGGACCTGCACCTGCATGGGAGACCTGGAAGACACTCTGGTCTTTTGACTTTGGATTGTCTCAGCTCCAGCCATTGCGGCCACTTGAGGAATGAATCAGCACACAGATCTTTCTCTCTGTATCTCCTCCTCTCTGTATATCTAGTTTTCCAATAAAAATTAAATTAATCTTTAAAAAAGAGTCTGGACTGCCAAACATAGATTGGATCACCTAAATGGCAAACATTTCCTTTCTCAGCCTTCGCAGCAATGGTAGGAGTCGATCTGGGTCCTGGTCAGGGCTCTCTTCCAAACTTGCAGACATCTGCCTTTCTGCTTCCTCCTCACTTGACCCTCCCCATGTGGTGCTGGACAGAGAGCAAGCTCCGGTGTCTGGAGTAGGGTCTCCCATGCTCAGTTCATCTTTCTTACCTCCCTGAAGTTCCTGTCTCCAAACACAGCTGCATTGGAAGCTAAGATTTCAACATATGACTTTGTGGAGGCAGGAGCCCAATTTCATGCATGGCAGTACTTGAATTGAAGGGACATAATTTGACTAATCCCCACTGAACTTAAAAGCATGACTAGTGGGGCCCAGCAGCGTGGCCTAGCGGCTTAAGTCCTTGCCTTGAACGCCCCAGGATCCCATATGGGCGCCGGTTCTAATCCCGGCAGCTCCACTTCCCATTCATCTCCCTGCTTGTGGCCTGGGAAAGCAGTCCAGGATGGCCCAACGCGTTGGGACCCTGCACCCGCATGGGAGACCTGGAAGAAGTTCCTGGATCATGGCTTCATATTGACATAGCATTGGCCGTTGCACTCACTTGGGGAGTGAATCATTGGACAGAAGATCTTCCACTCTGTCTCTCCTCCTCTCTGTATATCTGACTTTCCAATAAAAATAAATCAATCTTTAAAAAAAAAAAAAGGCACGACTGGTGGCTGGCATGGTGGTGTGCAGGTTAATCTGTACCCCCTTTTGACTTGACTGGGGCCAGGAAGCTTTACCTGGAACACCATCTTCTCTAACCTTGGAGCTCTAAAATGTGTCCCCAGAATGCTCAATAGCATTCTTTGGTCCAGTGTGTCCCTGTTTCTGAGAGACCAGCCCTGAAAGTGTCCTAGGTCCTTAGTCTTGCAGGTGAGGCCTGAGGCCCAGGCAGGAAGCCAATCTTGGGAGCTCCTGATGTCATTAATTGGAATGGTTCATGCTCTCCCTGGTTCTCGAGCACCTTGTATTGGCCTGAAAGGTAGTGTTTATTTGGAATTCTCTCCACGCCCAGTGTACTGAGAAGTTAAGACTCTCAGAGACTGGATCTCGCCTGCAGGAGTTAGGACTCCACTTTCGATGCTGCTTGGGATGTCTGCGTTCCAGATCAGAGCACCTGGGTTTGAGTCCTGGCTTTGCTTCTCATTCCATCTCCCTGCTGGTGCACACCCCGAATGGCAGCAGGGGACGGCTTGGATGCTTGGGTCCCTGCCGCCAGAGTGGGAGACCAGATGGAGTTTCAGGCTCCTGGCTTCAGCCAGGCCCAGTCTTCAACTGTTTAAAGACATTTGGAAAGTAAACCAGCAGATGGAAGATCTCTTTCTTTCTATGCCTTTCAAATATAAATACATAAGTAAGATTTCTTCTAAAAAGAAAGAAACTGAGATATTCATCCTAGCCCCATAAAGCAATCACTACTGTTACCACCACCTTGAAAATAAGGAAGCTCAGGCTCAGAGACCCTGAAGAATTTGCCAAAGATCCCACTGCCAACGGGAGCCACTCTCAGGAGTTGAATGGAGCCGTGCTGTCTCCAGCATCTTTCCCCTGAAGTGTGGCACCTGTGAAAGTCCACAGGCTTCCTCAGTATAATTAGAGCTGGGGGATGGTGGAGAGAGAGCCCAAGAGGTAGCAGGGTAGAGTCCCTGTGAGCAGGGGCTGCCAAGAAGCGTGTCCAGGAGACAGGACTAGTGCCAGGAACCAGGAACCTCATGAGATTCAGAGCCCTTCATAAGCTATAGAATAGCCTTGGTAAGCTGGATCTGCTTGGGGCCCGGCGCTGTGGCCTAGTGGCTAAAGTCCTCACTTTGCACGCACCAGGATCCCATATGGGCACCAGTTCTAATCCCGGCAGTGCTACTTCCCATCCAGTTCCCTGCTTGTGGCCTGGGAAAGCAGTCAAGGACGGCCCAAAGCCTTGGGACTCTGCATCCATGTGGGAGACTGGAAGAAGTTCCTGGCTCCTGGCTTCGAAGCAATGCAGCATCAGCCATTGTGGTCACTTGGGGAGTGAATCATCGGATGGAAGATCTTCCTCTCTGTCTCTCATCCTCTGTGTACATCTGACTTTGCAATAAAAGTAAATAAACTTAAAAAAAAAAAGGCTGGACCCACTCGAGACAGAGGTGAGCAAGTAGCTGATGGGCTGAGTGAGTCCTGTCCCAGTGCTGGTGCATGGAGTCATGTGACCAGCCATCAGCCTGGTCAAGCAGGCCACAGGGGAGAAGATGGCAAGGCAATGCACAAAGCGCTTGGTGTGCGTGGAAGCTGTGTCTCCTGTCCCAGCAGGTGCACAGCGCCTGTGTGTACTCACCAGGAGACACGAGGAACTTGCAGTGCATCAGACATCTGTGCAACGTTCTTAAGCACCTGCTGCCTTCAGATGCCTTTCTTAGATAAGCGGGTTCTCTCCTGAACCCCGCTGCAAATCACTAAGTGCCAACAGCACAGACTCTTGCTGGGGCTGCTGGCCGTGTCACCTGAGGCTGCTCTTTGAGGAAGATAATCGGCTGGGGCCGTTTGGAAAGCAGAATTCCAGAGCTCACTGATTTCCCTCCAGTGTTTTAAAATCATTCTTTCTGGCTGCAGATGAGTTCTCACCCAAGAGGGTAGATGGAACTTGTGAGCTTGTTAGAGTTCCCTGGTGACGTGAGCATAAGTAGCACACTTCCTCCTGAATCCCATCCACCCCCTTCCCACTTCGCCTTTGTCACTTTTTCATCTTCTTCTAGTTCTGCGGAGAAGAATAAAAACATTTCAACTGAAACATAAAAATCATATGAGTTTATGGGTGCCATGTGATATTCTGATATACACACACACTGCGTGGTGTTCAAATTAGGGTAAATGTGGACCTTAAAAAGAAGGATTTGGGGACCAGTGCTGTGGCATAGCACATAAAGCCATTACCTGCAACACAGGCATCCCACATGAAAGCTGGCTTGAGACCTGGCTGCACCACTTTTTTAAAAAAATTATTTTTGATGATGTTTACATAGTGGATCAGGGTGGGAAGGGTTGAGGACCAGAGAATAGTGGGCAAAACCTTTGTTTACACATTTCTGTATATGAGGGAGAGGGGAATACAAGAGGAGAAACCACTCCCAGCCTCCCAGTGGATGCATTACCTGGGGGGTGGGGAACTGGCATCCCAGGGTCCCCGTGTGGAGCATTTTCTGAGAGATCTGCACATGTTCTGAGATGCTGCTGATATCACTGTTACACAGATGAGGAAATCCTTCCAAGATCGATTGGCTGTCATAGTCCACCTCTGAGTCTCCATTGGCCCACAGATTTACTGTCAAGCTTCACTGGAGCAGTTGATCAATTTGTCCCACCCTCCTTCCCCTGCAAACCAATGGGTGCTGTGGCCCAGCCCAGACCTGCCTAACACACGCTCAGCCCTCACATACCACTGGGGGAACTGCAGTCCAGTCAGAGCAACCCCCAATATCCCCCACTGACCGGCTGCCTGGCTCTCATTCCTGTGACAGCCAGCATGTGCAGTGGACTGGTCCAGTCTGTTCCACTTCCCATTGAGTTATCTTATATATCATAAGGTTTTGGAGCCTAACTCAACCCAACTGACTCCATCCTCCAACCCACACTCATGCTAGTGATTGCTACCACCTGCCTAGCCAGGCCCACCCCAGTCCTGGTTCTCATGCTCACCAGTGGGTATTGCAGCCCATCAGAGAGAATCCCAAAACCTCCCCCATGGAATCCACTCCCTGCCCCAGATATTGCACTCTCCAATTGACTTTGCAGTCTAGCTTGACAAGACTTGCCCCCAGTCCCAGGACTTGCCAGGACTTGCCAGCTGATGCTGCAGCAAAGCCCAACCCATCTGCCCTTATTCTGACTTAAACCTGTACCGGTGGATACAATCAGTTACACCAGACTGGCTCTCCCTCTAACCCATTTCACATGTAGGCTAACAGGTGTTGTAGCCCTGCCTAGCCTAGACTGCCCCCTGTTCCAGCTCTCACGATCTCCAGCATGAGCAGTGGTCCAGCAGCAGAGTCCTCACTACACTCCCTTACCAGGCTCACCCTCTGCCCTGTTCTCACATGTGTTGGTGGGTGATGTGACCCAGTCTGGAGTGGCTTATCTCATCCCAGCTTTTTCCAGCAGGTGCTATAGCCAGGCCCAGCCCCGTCTCCCCCCACTCCAGCTTATTCTGGCTTGGAGCTGCCACCCAACCTGGCACAGCCAGCCTCCAGTCCCAGCTGTAATGTGAACTTGTTGGTGATGTGGCCAGACCCAGTCTGTCCTACAACCCATCCTGGCTCTCAGATCTGCCAGTGGGTGTTATGAACTGGTGTAGCATGGCCCACATCCATACTTGAGCCACACATATGTCGGCAGGTATTGTAACCTGGTCTGCTCTGGGCTGCCCCTTGCTTTGATTCTTGTACTTACCTGTGGGGACTGCACCCTGACAAAGGCTGCCCCACTTTTAATTCAGCTCCCTGCTAACACACCTGGCAAAGCAGTGGAAAATGGCCCAAGTGCTTGGGAACTTGTATGCGCATGAGAAATATAGAAGAAACTCCTGGCTTTGGCCTGGTCCATCCCCAACTATTGAGGGCATTTGGGGAGTGAATCAGCAGGTAGAGGATCTCTCTCTTTCCCTCTTTCTCCGTGTGTAACTTTGACTTTCAAATAAAAATAGATCTTTCTACAAAAGGGAAGGAATTTTTCTAATTTATTGTATTTACTTGATAGGCTAAGTGGCATAGATAGAAAAAAAGAGAGAGAAAAAGGTAATCGATCTTGCCTTCATTGGTTCATGCCCTGAATCAATGCAACTGTCAGGGCTGGGCCAGTTTGGAACCTGGAGCAGAAACTCCATAGGATCTCCCATTTTGGTGTCAAGAGCCCAAACACTTGGGCCATCTTCCCATTGCCTTTGTCTCAGTCAGTCCTTACCTATTCCCACCTGGACCATTACAACACCCCAGCCTTCTGCTAGTGATCCTGCAGTCTTCAGTGTTGCTGTATAAGCCATCATCCCCAGTGCAACCTGAGGTATGTCTCTGAAACTGCAAACTGGCCCATGCTGATCTCCTGCTTAATCCTTCAGGGATTCTGTGTCATATTTAGGATATATCCCAAACCCTCACCATAGCAGTCTCCTCTCCATCTTCTGCTCTTCTCCAACAGAAGAGCAGAACTCCATAGAATTCCATAGAGTTATGGGGTTGCCAGCTATTCTACGGATGTGCCTGACACACCTATCTTCCTGAAATACCTTTTCCTCCTCATTCATCAGGGGAAACTCCTACTCATTCTTTGGGACAAGGATCAAGCTTTGTTTATTCTGGGAAATATCCCAGACCCTCCCAGACTGAACTGGTGTTTTCAGTTGAAGCTCCTTCGCCAACCCTGGCAAGTGTCTCTCAATAGCTCCCTGAGCACCTGAATACAAGGACAGACCCACCTCTTCTTTGTAATATCACAGGAGTGTCTCCCATCAAAGCATACTCTTACAGGCTGGTGCTGTAGCATATCAGGTTAAGCTACCATCTTCAGTGCCATCATCCTATATGGGTGCCAGTTCATGTCCTGGCCCCACTTTCAATCCAGTTCCCTGCTGGTGTGCTTGAGAAAGCAACAGAAGACGATCCATACACTTGGACCCATGCCACCCATGTGGGAGACCTAGATGAAGTTTCTGGCTCCTAGCTTTGACCTGGCCCAGCCCTGCCTGCTGCAGCCATTTGAGGTATGGACCGGCAGATAGAAGATTTCTTTTCCTCTTCCTCCCTCTCTCCCTCCCTCTGTCTTTCCTTTCCCCCTCATTATCTCTCCCTCCCTTTCAAATAAATAATGCATTTTTAGAAAAAAATTGACACTTAATATATATTAAATTGAAAAGGTATTAAAGGGGTTTGGCCAACTGGTAGCAATGGTAGGTCTTACTGTTCATGCTTATGAAAAAATATCATTCCACTTCAGCAAATATTTATTGACTATTCTGTGCTCCAGGCACTGGATAAACCTAATCAAGCAAAATACTACTCCTTTGATTAATGAGAACATGGTTGGTCAATTGATCACTGGAGATAAGCAAGGACTAGTTCTTGTAAAATGATGACTACTATACCTTGGGTGGTAGCAAAACACTAAACCGAAAGTTTTCAACCATGTCTGCACATTCAAATCCAGGAGTTTGAAAAATTAATTACATATTGGACTGTATCGATTGTCTATTATTGCCCAAAAAACACTTTCATTGCATTACACTACTTTTTGTGCATACAGAATTTGAAAGAAGCTTACCTAGATGTTGTTGGTATTGCTATTGTGGTCTTTCATGGAATTGCATTCAAGATGCCAGGAGGGGCTACAGTCATCTGAAGGCTTGGCTGCAACTGGAGGACCTTCTTCCAAAGTGCCTCACTCTTGAGAAGCAAGTTGGCAGGTGACCTCAGTTCCTCACCACATGGACCTATCCATAAGGTCTTTTCTGTCTTTGTGGTATGATATCTTTTCCCAGAGAAAGTGACCCAGAGGACAGAACAAGGCATAATGGAAATGCTGTCTGCATCATAAATCCTATAATTGCATTACATTACTTCCACAGTGCTCTACTGGCTACACAGGGAAGCTCCATGCACTTGTGTGACATGACGACATACGATAGTGAATATTTGGAAATAAGACTCATAGGGAGTCATTTTGGAGGCAGGCGGCCTCTATACCTGGATGGGCTCCGGAGTTCCTTGTTTATTTTCTTTTCTTTTTATAATCTTACTATCTTTTAAATTCATTAAAATACAAAGCACACATATCCTAAGCCTTCAGCTGCATAGGTTTGCACAAAGGGTACACAGCTGCACAACCTCACCTACATCAAGACATGAAACACTACCATCAGCCCAGAAGCATTGATTCTTTAGCACATATCCAGCCACTAAAACCCTCAAGAGCATGCCCTGCTGACTTAGCATGGACCTATTTCTGGCATCTCTGTGTGTTCTGTTGGTCTGTTTGCCTGTCTCTATAGCACAAAGTCTTAGTAGTTTAATCCTTAGTTTTTTGGAAGCATCCTACCCCCCCGCACCCCGCCAATGAGGAAGAAGGTGAAGTCATGCACTATCATCAGTTCTACTCAATGTTGTCCTGGTGGTCCTGGGAGAATATAATTATATAGCCAAGGGGAGAGGCCTGAGCTTTGGGAAGGGAGAGAGAAGATTGCATTTACAGACAACATGAACCCTAAATAAACATATCTAGGCTACCAGATTTAGGGGTCAATGTCTCAGGGTCAAAAATCTTTCCCTATGTTAACAAGAAACAGGAAATAAACATTTCTAAACATCATTTACAGTGACCTCAAAAACTAACAGCTATCAAAAACTATAAACTGTTTTGAGAGATTCAAAACTCATTTAGATAGATGGAAAGCTATGTCAATGTTATTGAATAGAAATATTTGCTATTCAATGTAATCTCAAACCAAACCCTAGCAAGGAATGTGTGTACATTTGACTTAATTAAATATTTATATATGTGTGTATGTGTGTGTGTGTGTGTGTGTGTGTATAAAATCTCAATCCCAAGTAGCAGATGGGCCCACACTCTATCTGCAAAAGAAGGAAGATAAGAATTAACTGGCATTTAGCGAGCATTTCATGAAAACAGAGAGCGTTAGCATAACATGATGGATGTTAGAATGTACACAGCATGTTTCAGGAACTTAACAAGAACTGACTGGAGGTTAGATTTAATGAGAATGGTATAATGAATGAGAGATAAGGTGAAAATGTAAATTGATGGCTAGAATGTGAAAGGCTTTCACAAATCCAGTCAAAATATGAAATGTATCAGGAGAAACCTAAGGCAAAGCGAGATTGAGAAACTTGTTCTGCCTGAAGATGTTGCTTACAGAAGGAAGACAGGGATTGATCCAGGCTGATTGGTCCTAGATTCTATATATACAATCAGGACAAGCAGTGCCCACGCTCTGCTACCTCTCACTGTTCAAACATCATTTAACACTTCACTCTAGCAAGAGTGTCCAAGCTGGTTTGGTGGTTGCAATGGGAAAATACATGGATGGAGAGATAGTTAGGAGGCAGTCAGCGTCAACTTTCTGAAGTTTATCAGTGGCAATGGAAATGGAGCAGAAAGGATAGATTTAGCTAGTGGCACTGAAGTCAGATGGCACATTTTGTGATCAACTAAACTGGATAGAATGAAAGGAGACAGGCAAAAGTAAGACAATGAACAAACCCCAAATAAAAGTGGCGCCTGTTTCCTTACACAGTCTTTTGTGGTGCACATATATGGCAACAACAACAGTGGCAACAAGGACTCATCAGAGCCAGAGGTGCTGAGACTGAAGGGAGGAAGGAGACCTCTTTCTTAGTCTTTCCTGACCCTTCTCTGCCTCCTGCACTCCGTTTCTCCTCTTGCTTCTTCAGCCTCCCTGGCTTCCCTCTTAATCACTCTTCTCCTTTTCTTGCTCCAAGTTCTGGGAGATTTGGGCAGCTGTGCTCTTAGCTGTCCCTGCCCCAGCAGCTCCTCCTCCCCAATGGTAAGCCCCAGAGGCATCACAGGCAGAGAAGCCCTTACAGTGGGTTGAGAGGACCATGAGTTTTACATTACAGCAATGCAAATGATCTAAAATTTGGGTGTTTATAGTCCTGCCCCTCATGGTCCCTAAATTGTTTCTGTTTTCCTGTTCCTTAGCCCTCCACTCCTTACTTATCCTTGATCTATCCTGGAGCTCCTTTCAATGTCTTTGACACTGCATCACTCTATTCACATGCTGACTCTGAACTTGCATTTGAATGTGTGAAATTTGAATGTGTGCAATCCTCAGGTGTGTGTGCCAGGGAGAACAAGCACCTGGAAGGGCTTGGAGACAGGCAGGGTCCTAGGCTTCTCTCCTAAAATATTCTTTTCAGTTGATGTGCAGAAGGGCCAAGCTCTCTCTCTTTTTGACGCCTTTAAGTGCTCCGCCCCTGCTCCAGATGGTCTTGAGGAAGGTGGTTCTCACGCCATGCTGAGAAGCCAGGCTGGCGTGGGTGGGAACAGTGCTCTAATCCTCTGCCTCCAGCCCTGGGAGTCCATTTCCAGCCTCCTGAGTAGCTGGCCCCAGCTAAACACTTGACATCATGGTTCATTTCTCAGCAATCTGTGAAATAGCTGCTGTAATATTCGTTCCGTCAAAGGGAAGGAGACTGTAGCTCAGAAGGATCGACTGGCTCCAGGTTTCACCACTGGTACTCAGGCATTCCTTGATTCACCCTGCACGTATGTACCACCATATGCTAAGCACTATTCTGGGTGCCTGTAGGCGGCTGAGCAAGGATATGAACTCGGAACTCCGAGCTCATGCTCTTAACCATGATGGCGTCATGTCTTCCTAAAACATCATGAAGGCAGCCTTGCAAATGTGCAAGCTGTGTGTGACAGGCCACAGGTTACAGGAATGGAAGAGGTTCCATGTTGCTGGCCTGGTGCCGAATTGAGGTCTCTAGGAAGTGCTCACAGAGTCTGTTGACCTGCAAAGAGTGTCCTACGACCAGACAGTACCCTTCAGATTGAAGGTATGGAGGCAGGCCACTAGGACCAAGCGTGGCAACAACAGGAGTGGCAACAAGGACTCAGCAGAGCCGGAGGTTTAGAGGGAAGGCGTTGTTCAAAACAAGTTGACCTCTCCCCTTCCTTCTTTCCTCTCAGTCCTTCCTGACCCTTCCATGCCTTCTCTGCTTCGTCTTTCCTCTTGCTTCTTCAGCCTCCCTGGCTTCCCTCTTGATCACTCTTCCCTCATCCTTGTCTTGTTCCCTGTTCTGGGAGATCTGGGCAGCTCTCTCCCTCTGCCCCTGCAGCCTCTCCTCCCCATTGGTGAGCTCGCTCCATGTCCCTCCTTGATCCTTCTTAGCCCTAGGTCCAAGAACCAGTCATGGCATACAATGCCATGTTGCTCAGCAAACCTCACCTGAGCCCACCTGTATTCCAAGATCCAGTTAGAGGGCTTTGAGAACTCAGAAAGCAGGAAGGGTAAAGTCTTTGTCCCCAAGACATCAGAGTCATAAGATACAAAGAAAGGGGACAGGAGCATGGTATAAACTAGGAGAATGCTATGAGAGAGACACACAAATAGGAACTCAATTCAAATAAATGCCTTCTTCTTTTGCTACATTCTGACAACCATTGCCTTAGTCCATTTTTTATGGTCTGGGTTGCTCCATCACACAGTGTGGATACTCAGCAACTTCAGAGTTGTTGAACCCAGATCACTGGGCTCCTTCTTCAGCAGTTCTGATGCAATACATTTGGGGAGGGGCCAGAAAATTTATTTTTTAAGATTATTTTATTTTGGGCTCGGCACAGTGGCCTAACAGCTAAAGTTCTCACCTTGAACGTGCCGGGATCCCATACAGGCACCAGTTCTAATCCCGGCAGCTCCACTTCCCATCCAGCTCCCTGCTTGTGACCTGGGAAAGCAGTGGAGGACGGCCCAAAGCCTTGGGACCCTGCACCCATGTGGGAGACCCGGAAGAAGGTCCTGGATCCTGGCTTCGGGATCGGCATAGCATCGGCTGTTGTGGTCACTTGGGGAGTGAATCATCGGACAGAAGATCTTCCTCTCTGTCTCTCCTTCTCTCTGTATATCTGACTTTCCAATAAATAAATAAATCTTTTTTAAAAAAAGATTATTTTATTTTTATTGAAAAGGTAGATTTACAGAGAGACAGAGACAAGATCTTCTACCAACTGATTAATTCTCCAAGTGGCCAGGGGTCTTGGGCCATTTCCCACTGCTTCCCCAGGCCATAAGCAGGGCATTGAATGGGAAGTGGAACAGCCAGGATATGAACCAGTGCCAATATTTGGGATTCCAGCACTTGCAAGAGGAAGATTAGCTAATTGAGAAATCAGGCTGAGCTCAGAAAATGTATTTCTTTCCTTCTTTCTTTTTTTTTTCCAGAAAATATATTTCTGACAAGTTGCAGGTGCTACACCAACAGCCCAAGCATTGCATCTCAGGAATTTCTGTTCTAACTGACCTAGCCCCAGCTCTCACCCCCTTCCCCCAAGGAACTTGAGTACAACTGGTATGAGATGGGCTTTCAAACATAGAAATTTGAGGCAAACATTCGGTGTCATATTGAGACCTCCCTCCCACCCCACCTAGACATGCCAAAATCTTACATCAAATGCGTTGGGTTATGTCTCAGTTCCTTTCTAATTGCAGCTTGCAGCTAATGTATACCCTTGGGATGACTGAACATGATGACTCAGGCAAGTGCTTAGGTCCCTGCCTCCCATGAAGGGTGTCCCAGAGTGAGTTCTGGGCTCCTTAGTCCTGGCCCACACCTGACTGTGGCAGTCATCTGGGTGAATGAATCAGTAAACAGTGCTCTATATCTCTCCCTCTGTTACTATAGCTCTGCTTTTTAAAGAAAGAAAGCAAAAAAACAGATCTTTCCAATAAAGAAATAAATGTGGATCCTGAAATGGAGTTGTAGTTCATATGCTTGCCTGTACTGGCGTTTTTTTTTGTATCATCTTTCACCTTTGGCCCTAATGATCCATTCATTCCCATGTTCCTTTGCTGGCTGGTGACACCAGGTACTGCCACCTCACATGCCGCTACCCACCTCCATCTATAGAACCAGCCTTGAGCCAATTGTGTCTGAGGCTCTCCAAGCCACATGCCCAAATCTAAGAGTCCACCCTGCTATTCATTTCCCCATCCTGCCTTCTATCTAGGGATCCACCTGCAGGCCCCTTCCGGGGCAAATGACAGTAGATGCTGGAGGTTGTGTCTCTTTACTTCTGGTATTTTCCATGTGGGTGGTAACTCATGTAAAAGTGAGTGTCTCTGCAGAGTGAGCCCCCTTCCTCAGTCTGGGTACACTCATGAGTCTCCTGACCCTTCAAGAATGGAAATTTCAATGAATGCAAAAACAGAGATAAGCTCTGCTTTTTTTAAAAAAAAAAATGCAAATTCCTCCTTTGTATTTTCAGCAGTACAATAGCAACAAGCACTGTTTTAAGCCCTTGGATAATTTGATCTTAATTACATAGTGTGCAGAGGCACTAATAAGTTTACAAATCTGCCAGCAACACTAAACACATATGTCTTAGAAAATGCTACCCTTTTCCTTGCTTATTGTAGGACTGGGAACCTGAGTAATTGGGAACAATTAAGAGGGAGTGGCCAAGTGGTGAATCAGAAGAAGCCTCCAGAAAGGCAGACAGGAACTCAAGTCTACAGGATGGGCAAGGGGGGCATCCAAGGGTTGGGAAAGGCACCTGTGATCTGGGATTGTGGTTGAACCATCACAGCTTAACAAGTTGAGTTGCAGGACAGTAGGCCAAGAAGCCAAGAGGGGGGTGGGAGTTGGGTGCAACAGATGAGGCACAGCTGGGGATGCCTGCAACCCATATTAGAATGCATGAGTTCAAATCCTGACTGCACTCCAAATGTCAGCTTCCTGGTAAGCACACCCCAGGAGATGATAGCTCTAATGCTTGTGCCCATGCCACCTCTTAAAAAAACCTAGCTTGAGTTCTGTGTTTATGGCACTAGCTTGACCCAGGCCTGGCTGTTGCAGGTATTTGGGTAGTAAACCAACAGATGAAAGACCTCACTGTCTGTTATTCTATTTCTCTACATTCCACAGAATAATAATTTTTAAAAATCCAGACTTAACACAAAGAGAATACCAAAAAAAAAAAAATGTTCTCTCATACCTTAAATGGGTACTACGTGGCCCAGTGATGGCCTTGAGGGTCTCAGAAGAGAATCACTGGGCAGCTGCTGCTTCCAGGGCCTCATGCCAAGGATAGAGTAGGGCCTGTGAGTTCAAGATCCAGTAGTTTGAATGACTCCAGGCTTGGCCTCTACAGCCCATGACTAACTACCATTATGAAAGTCACTCTCCCTTTCTCAAGGGTGCTTCTTTTTAGAACCAGAAAAATCTTTGCCCGGGGGCAGAGGTGGGGTGTCAGGTTCACATTAATAAGATGAATTCTCAGCAGATGTCCTGGAATTTGATTGTTATGCAAATCAGTTCCATTCACTTTCTTCCTTGCCTCCTTTTTTTGCAAGGATTTTACTAAGGTCACTAACAATGATTTGGATATTCCTTGGCCATAGGAGGTTTTGTTTGTTTGTTTATTTGTTTGTTTTGAGGTTGATTGATTTGAAAGACCAAGCTACAGAGGGAGAGACAGAGAGAGACAGAAATCTTCCCTCTGCTGATTCACTCCTTGTATGGTTGGAGCTGCTGGGACTGGGTCAGGCCAAAGTGAGGTGCCTAGAGCTTCTTCCAGGTTTCCCATGTGGGTTCAGGGGTCCAAATACTTGAGCCATCCTCTGTTGCCAGGGAGCTGGATTGGAAGCAGGGCAGCCAGGTCTCAAAACACTGTCCATATGGGATGCTGGCATCCCAGGTAGTGGTTTTACCCATTACATCACAGCACATTTATTTTCATTCTAGTTTTTTTAAAGTGTTCTTTATTTTTACTGGAAAGGCAGATTTACAGAACAAAGGAGGTAAAGAAAGATCTTCCATCTGCTAGTTCACTCCCTAAGTGACCACACTGACAGGAACTGAGCTGATTCGAAGCCAAGAGCTAGGAGCTTCTAGGTTTCCCACATGGGTACAGGGTCCCAAGGCTTTGGGCCATCCTCTACCACCTTCCCAGAGCACAAGCAGAAGGCTGGATCAGATATTGAGCAGCCAGGACATGAACCAGCACCAATATGGGATCTCAGAGCATTGAAAGCGAGGATTTAGCCACTGGGCCATTATATAGGGCACCCTTTGTTTTATTCTTAGGGCAGAGAGTCAGAAAGACAGACTAACAAATCAAGAACCATGTTCTGCTTGCTAGTTCACTCCCCAATGACTATAATAGACAGGGCTGGGCCAGACTGGAATTAGGAGTCTGGAATTCCATCTCACAGGGCCTCAAGTACTTGAGCCATAAGTAAGATGCTGCCTTCTAGGATGTGCATTAGCAGGAAGGCGGATCTGAAGCAGGGTAGCGAGGACTAGAGCTGGGTACTAAGAAATGCAGGTATCCCAAGCAGTAACTGACTGCCTCTCTGGTATAAGAAGTGCTTGATCAGCTATTACTCAAGGAAGAAATAACTCATAAATATGGCTAACTATTAAAGCAAGGAACTCAAACCCAGAGAGACTCAGTCACTTGGCCAAAGTACACAGCATAACCAAAGTCGAGGTGACAGAAGCAGCTGGCCCTTACTCCTTGACCTTTGTCCCGAAATGGCAATATTTCTAAGTGGGAAGAAAATGAAACAGCTCAAAGCCAAATAGAGCGTGAACATGTAACTACAGGCTTTTGTGGATGAAATGGAAACCCTGTTTCTGCAATACTTGTATCTGGGAAAATTAAACTCATTTTTTGATGACAAGTCCCAGAGTCAAAGAACAATAATTCATGAAAGGAGGAGTCCTAGAGTCCTAGAGGGAGGCAGAGAAAAAGTCATGAGTCAGTTCTCTCAGGTCTGCTGTCTCTTGGAGAGCCAAGGAGAGAGCCCTGTGGCAGCTTCCCACTCCCTAAATCACCCACTCCACCAAGCACAGCGTACATACCCTCTGCTGTCAGCATCCAACACATTCTCTGACCTTCTCTACCCGGTCCATCCTCAACACTTCCCAGTTTCATGGCTATTCCGTCTCTTAACATTTTGGGAAATCCGAAGCAATCTCTAGAGCCCAATTGAAATGCATAAATCCCTTGTAAGTCCTTTCCTAGCAAGAAATGATTGTTCCCTCAGCAATCCCAAAGAACCTGGTAGTTCCATTCATCAAATGAGACCCATTCATCTAAATCGGCCTTGTATTAAGATTTATTTACCAAGGTGTCTGGATTTCCACTGTGCATCTGTAAACACCCTCTTGGTCCCCTACCTTCAGCCCTCTGAATTTGAAAAAAGTATTCAAAGAATGTTTGTTGTTAGGGACCTATATAAATGTCTTGAACCAGGTGTGATACAGTCGGGAAGTATGATTTTATGCAATCATTAAAAACACTGTGTGTGTATTTCAACAATACCAAGGCATTGTGTAGCTGTCAGTTGTTGCATCTTTGCAACCCCAGTAAGTTCAAGGCTTACTGTTCTGTCTGCGTTTGCGCTGCATTTCTAGCCAATGACATGAGAACACAAGTGGCTCTGCCAAGGCAAGGGAGACTCAACCCAACCCTCTAGGCCTGGGCACCTGAGATGGCCAGAGGGTCCCGACAGTGCCACTCCATGCATCACCTCCATCAGTGGGTGCTTGAGTGACCACGTGGAACAGAGGCAGGACGGATACGCAGCCAAAGGGAGAAAGCTTCGTGTACTAAGCCACTGAGACTTTGCTGAGTGAAATGCAAGACAGCTGTGTGAACAGCTCCTGTCTAGGCTTTTGTAACAATCAAATGATCTTACATATGTGAGGGTACTTAGAAAAAGTTCAGCAGCGTGGCCTAGTGGCTAAGGGCCTCGCCTTGAATGCACCGGGATCCCATATGGTCGCCGGTTCTAATCCCAGCAGCTCCATTTCCTCTCTGTCTCTCCTCCTCTCTGTATGTCTGACTTTGTAATTAAAAATAAAATAAATCTTAAAAAAAAGAAAAGTTCAGAGAAAATGGAATTAAAAGATAAATTTGTTTTGGTGCAATAAAGTCAATGCATCTAAGGAGTTTTCACAAAGTTCAAGAAAAATGCATATTATGAAAGAAAAACCTTCATAGCTTTTAACTTTTTAGCAATAAAAGAAATTTATCTTTGAAGTCAATGTGGTGGCACAGGTAGCTAATCCTCTACCTTGCAGCACTGGCATTCCAAATGGGTGTTGGTTTGTGTCCAGGCTGCTCTACTTCCAATCCAGTTCTCTGCTTATGACCTGGGAAGGCAGCAGATGATGGCTGCAGTCCTTGGGCTCCTGCACCCACGTCGAAGACCAAGAAAAAGCTTCTAATCAAGATTCCCAGCTGCAGCTCAGCTCAGCTCTAGCCATTGTCCTCATGTTCGGAGTGAACCAGTGGGTTGAAAACCTTCTATCTGCCTCTCCTCTTTTTCTGTAAAAAATTCTTTCAAATAAAAATAAACAAATCTTTTCAAAAAAATGTATCTTTAAATTCCATATTCCACAACCTTTTCATAATACTTTTCTGTATGTGTACTTTCTAATGTGGTGCTTTGCGAATTCATAGATGCTAGTTCCCGTCTTCCCCTCTATTCTTTTATTCTTTTAAAAGATTTCTTTACTTTTTTTTATTATTGGAAAGTCAGCTATACAGAGAGGAGGAGAGACAGAGAGAAAGATATTATGTCCTCTGTTTCATTCCTCAGGTGGCTGCAATGGACGGACCTAAGCTGATCCAAAGCCAGGAGCCAGGGCTTTGGGCCATCCTCGACTGCTTTCCCAGGTCACAAGCAGGGAGCTGGATGGGAAGCGGGGCCTCAAGGATTCAAATTGGCGCCCATATGGGATCCCAGGCATGTGCAAGGCAAGGACTTTAGCCACTAGGCTACTGGACCAGGCCTGCCTCTAATCTTCAAGGTGATAAATTTCAAACAACCCATGACTAAGTCCAGTTATCCAACAGAGGGGAGCTCAGACTAGAATGCTGTGATGGGGGAATAAAAAGAGGTCCACAACATCTGAAGCTGTTCTAAGGTCCACAACATCCCAGGTGAGCCAGTTAGAAATCAGTGACCAGAGCATACAAAGTTGTGAAGAACTGAAGTTTTAGCTCTTGTAGCAGGGTGCACATTACCTCACAGGATGATGCACCGAGACACAGAAAGTGAGAGTTTTTATACTTTTACGAAAAACATAGTGCAACTGGTAGGAAAGCAGTGTGTGGAGTACAGATTAGCTGAGTTTGCACAAGGGCAGAGTAGCTCATAACAGTTCCAAGCACAGGGTAGATAAGCAGCTCTTCTGTTGAAACAACAAAACATCAGACGCAGAGGTTAGGTCTTCCACGACTCCAGACCTATCTACAGCAGTTGCACGTACACAGGAGGTCCTCTGCTTTATGTCTCTCTTGGAATGTCTGCCAAGCATCCGCATCATAAGTCATTGTGACAGAGACTCTGAGAAGACCAACAGGGTGCAGAAATTGGTAGGGGAGGCAGGTAGAGAGTGGAAGAGGAGGTAGGGTGGGGAGAAGTGGAACTAGGCTGTTGTATTGCTTGCCCTGTCTTGCACAACAGGACCCATTTGGTGGAGCAAAGGAAGAGGGAGATAAGAAAAATACCCAGCCATTTGCCATGACAGCCAGACTAGAAGTATCTAGGTTGTGGAAGGGAATAAAGCACTGTAAAAGGGATGCAGGAGGTTATAGCAGGAAATGTGTCACGTTTGATCCTATTTGTCCTGTGAGAATTTTCCAAAGCCAGACAAAGGAAATGATATCTGATGGCTGGTCTCACCTGCAGACCATCCCAGACAGTCTTTTCTGTTTTTTTGTTTGTTTGTTTTGGTCTTTGTTAATCCCTGCACACACTTGAGTACACAGATTTTAAGGACAATGGTTGTTGTAATAGTGCTAATGGGGAAGGCAGGGGTGAAGGGAAAATTATAATCTCATAACTAAAAGGGTACACTTGTTTATGTGTGCTATTGAAAATGCTTTGGTAGGCATGAAAAGAAGGGACTCGTAGGTACTTGCCACCCACCTGCCCTCTCCACAGAGTGCTGTGTGCCTTCATAAGGGGATACCGTGGGCCCAAGGGCTCCCTAGAAAGAAGCTTCTTTGCCAATCCCTCTTGGCAGAGCGGCAGGAACAGTGGGGGTGGGAGGCTGGATGCTGCCTGGGGTGACTTTCTTCTTCCCAAGGTGTTTCAGACCCCCTGCGGTGGAAGACCCCAGGGAGGAAGAAGCACCTGTTCTGCGTTCCTCTCCCTCCGAGCTCCCGGGCCAGAGCTGGCACCTTCATGTGTCCCAGCTGTTGGGTTTTAAACTTTGTGGAGGAAAGACATCTGAACCATGTAAAGCTCCTTGACCAGATGAAACCAAGTAAATGCCATTAGGATAGTGAGGCAAAAAGGCAGATGAGAAGTGCTTTGACTCCTTGACTCTGTAAAATAGCTGAAAGTGGTTCTGAGTGCCTTGGTGCAGAGCTTTGGATGCCAATATCAGAATGGCAGAAAATGATCTAAAAAAATAACAACCTGTCCAGACTGTGGTCTCAACCCTCTTGTGACTGTTCCCATCTCATAGGTGGCACAATGAGACCCACTATGTGAAGAATGGAGGCTAATGGCTATCCAAGTCTCTTGGCTCCAACCCCATTTTTTGGTTTCACCAAACCAAAAAAAAAAAAAAAAAAAGCAGTATACCAATGTCCAAGGCAAAACACACCAAGAAAAAGTAACAAAGACACACTCCCCTCAATAATTGATACAAGCTCTTCAGAAGTGGTGAGGAAAGTCTTCATAGATAGCTTGGATTAGGAGATTCAGAGCCAATTTTGGATTATTTTTGCTTAAAAAGCATAATATGGCTTGGTTTCCTTAAGCAAAAAGGGGGAGTAGAGCAGATCTCTGGAGAGTTTAGAGGCGGGAAAGAAGAGAACAAGTTCTCAGACAAGCAAACCTGGGGTGGTGAGCAGCAAGGGGTCTTAGAGAAAGCAGCAGAAAAATTCAGGGCCTGTGGCTAGTTTTATTGGACTCCAGAAGCATTTAAAAGCTTGTGTGGATTTCTGAGGAGTGGCACAGAGCAAACCACTCAAGGGACGATTTTTTACTGCATCTGGAGCCATGTGAAAAGGATGGCAGTTGGGAGCATGATGGGAGAAGAAGTGATGGACCTTTGACAAAACTTATGTGCAAGTCACCCTTGATTTTAGAACCAGAGGTTGGGGAGAATGAATGAGGTTGAAAGTTGATGAGAATTCCTTTATATAACAGGCACCTGTAACCCCTAATCTTCTCCACACACCTGTTCTCATAACTGCCTCTCAAGATTCCAGGTAGCCTCCCTAGAACAGGTTGGGCATGTACTGGAAGGTGCTCCTCAGGTGATTCTGACATGCAATGCAAAGAGGGATGGGAAGAAAAACCTCACATGAGAGGGCTTAGTACTAACAGATAAATTGATAGTGAACTGAAACTGCAACATGCTGTGTAATATGATATGATGGGAGTACATAGAAAGTTCTAGAAATTCATGTAATTGGAGTGATTCATCTTACATAGACAAAAAGGAGGTTCATAAGAGGCATCCTTCGTCCCAGCTGTACATTTCAACTCACCAGTTAAGGGCCCAGAGCGATATCCTAGTGGCTAAATCCTTGGCTTGCATCTGCTGCGCTCCCCTATGGCTGCCGGTTCGTAAGGGGATACCGTGGGATATCCCACGGTAAGGGGATACAGCTGCACCACTTCCGGAAGAAACTCCTGGATCTTGGCAGCTCTGGCCATTGTGGGCACTTGAGGAGTTATCCAGAGGATGTAATATGTTTCTCTCAGTTCTTCTTCACTCTATATATCTGCTTTTCCAATTAAAAAAAAAGAAAAGAAAAGAAAAATCAGCCAGTTAAATTCAGCTGCTTGAATGTGGGGGGGTAGAGTAGTGATGGGGTTTATAAATTCCAGGTGATTCTAACATAAGGAGAGTTGAGAACAGCAGTTAGAGAATGGAGGTAAGTTACTGTAGCCTTTGAAGTAGTCATTCTAGGCAAAGAGTAGCAGAATGAAGAAAATCCCTGTGTGTCTAGAGCTGTGACTTATAAGAAAATATTGCAAAGCCAAGTTAGGCATTGAGAAAATGATAATACAACAGGTGGGGCTGGTGTTGTGGCACAGCAAGTAAAGTTAGTGTCTGTGATGCTTACATCCCATATGGATGTGGGTTCCAGTCCAAGCTGCTCCACTTCTGATTCAGCTCCCTGCTAATGACCTTGGAAAAGCAGAAGCTGGTTGTTGGGCCCCTGCATCCACGTGAGAGATCTGGAGGAGTCTCCTACTCCTGGCTTTGGCCTGAGCTGGTGCTGGTCATTGTGGCCATCTAGGGAGGAAGCCAGCAGATGGAAGATCTCTGTCTCTCCCTCTGACTTTCAAATAAATAAGTAAATCGTTGAAAAGCAGATGAGAGGGCCTAGTATGATAGCCTAGTGACGGAAGTTTTCACCTCATACATGCCAGGATTCTGATGGGCACAGGTTCATGTCCTGGCTCCCCCTAGGAAGGCAATCGAGGACAGCCCAAAGTCTTGGGACCCTGAACCAATCTGGGAGACTAGGAAGTAGCTACTGGCTTCAGATTGGCTCAGCTCTGGCCGTTGTTGCTACTTGGGGAGTGAACCAGAGGATGGAAGATCTTTCTCTATCTCTCCTTCTCTCTGTAAATAACCTTTAAGAAGAATTAGTTGATTCCTTAAGAATATAGAAGGATTTTTTTTTTTTGGAAGGTGTAAAGCAACCATTTGGGTCTCACCAGAAGGATTTGTTTTTAAAGATTTATTTATTTTTATTGGAAAGTCAGATATACAGAGAGGAGGAGAGACAGAGAAAGATCTTTCATCCACTGATCCACTCCCCAAGTGGATGTAACAGCTGATGCTGAGCCAATCCAAAACCAGGTTCCAGGAGCTTCTTTCCAGGTCTCCTGTGCAGGTGCAGGTTCCTGAGGCTCTGGGCTGTCCTTGACTGCTTTCCCAGGCCACAAGCAGGCAGCTGGATGGGAAATGGGGCCGCAAGGATACGAATGTACATCATTAAGGGGTTCTGGCACAGTGTGTGCAAGGCGAGGGCTTTAGCTGCTAGGTTACAGTGCTGGGCCCTTAACTAATTCTGTATATGTCAACTCATGCTTGGAACTTTCTCAAAGAGAAACAAAGCAACTGCAAAATCTCTGAGCTACTCGGTAGACACATAGACTTTCCCTTTTTACTCATTTCTATATTTTTTCTTCATCCATGTCATTTCTTTTTTTTCCCCATTAGTTACTAATAATACAACCGATTCCTGTAACTTTATTAAATGAATATAAGTAGCTAAAGTTTAATTCATTAACTTCATACTTCAGAATTTTAAAGGTAAAATTGTACTCATAGGTTTCGATTTTCTTTTTCATTTTTTCAGTAACATATTAGTCATTCAGTAGCATGGTATTTAACTTCATGTTGTTGTAAAAATTTTTATTACTGTTCCTGTTGTTGATTTTGGTTTATGGCTTTTCAGTTAAGGGGAAGTATAGTAACTGTGTAATAGAATACTCTACTTCCAAACCAAGATGAACTCCCAAAAAACCTGTTACGTATATCTTGATAATAGGATGCTGGACTCTCTGCTATTGTCAATACCTACAATACAAGGTTATGCTTAAATAGCAGAATGATGGACATTTGACTGTTTGTGAAGGACTATACTACTGTAATAATATGGGGGAAATTGGCAAGAGGAGGGTATTTTTGAGGGGGAGGGGAAATCTCAGGGCCTATGGAAGCGCATTGTAAAATAATAATAATAATAATATAAAAATTTTACTCATTACAGTAGGGGCCAGTGTGGCGGCTCTGGAAGCTAATCTCCCACCTTTGGTGCCGACATACCTACCATATGGGAGCCAATTCCAGACCCAAGTGCTCCACTTCCGCTCCAGCTCTCTGTTAACACACCCTGAAAAGGCAGTGGAGGATGGCGCAAGTCCTTGGGCCCCTGCATGCACGTGGGAGACCCAGAGGAAGCTCCTGGCTCCTGGCTTCAGATTGGCTCATCTCTGGCTATTATGGCCATTTGGGAAGTGAGCTAGAGGATGAGAGATGTTTCTTTCTCTCCTTGTCTCTGTAAATCTACCTTTCAAATAAGCACTAAATACATTTTTTAAAAATGTACCCACAGAAGTATTAAGGATTCCACTCTATTTCCTACTGTAATTCTGCCTAATTATCTTACTAGTTTTATTCATCTGCCTTGATCATTGGACTTTCTGGAAATAGCATGAACTTTCTATTCAGTAGGGCCTGAATTAAAATCCCAGCATTGTTTGGGATGGTTACTTAATTTCTCTGCATCTCAGTTACGTTGTGGGTAGAAGAGAAATTTTTTTGTGATCTTCAGCAGAGTGGTGAAAATTAAACAGCAATGAAAGTTGAATACCTAGTCTGGTCCTTGGCTCAGATTAAGTCCTTCACTGGGGTGAGTTATTAGAATCTTTGCTTCTAGTAAATAAATGAGTAAAGCGGGATGGGACCAACTCTCTCACCCTTGCTATCAACCCTGGTCTGAGTCACAGATCAAATCTGCAGACTCCACATTTCAACTCAGATGATGGCTGACGCAGCAAGAGAACTGCTTCTGTTCTTCAGAGAAAGAGTAGCTGGTGTATGAACTCCCCACCCCCTGGGACACACTCCCACTTCAGAAAACAGAGTCTCAGGAGCTTGAAATAAACATGTGCAAAAGGGCCAGATGGGGTGGTCTTAAACATGCTGGGATCCCATATGGGCACCTGGTTCTAATCCCGGCAGCCCTGCTTCCCATCCAGCCCCCTGCTTGTGGCCTGGGGAAGCAGTAGAGGACAGCCCATCACCTTGGGACCCTGCAGAAGCGTGGGAGGCCTGGAGGAAGTTCCTGGTTCCTGACTTCGGATTGGTGCAGCACAGGCTATTGTGGTCACTTGGGGAGTGAATCAACAGATGTAAGATCTTCCTCTCTGTCTCTCCTCCTCTCTGTATATTTAACTTTGCAATAAAAAAAAATAAATGAATCTTTACAAAAATGTTTTCAAAAGCCAGCTTGGCTGCAATGTTAAGTACATTTAAGACCTATTTCTTGAAAGTTAGTTATTCGTATTTAATTTAAACGGTAGTCACGCATATACACACAGAGAGAAAGCGAGAGATCTCCCATTCACTGGTTTACTCTTCAAATGTCCACAATTCTCTGTGCTGAGCTAGGCCAAATTCAATGTGTCACGGACTCCTTATTGTTCTCCCACACAGGCAGCAGAGACCTAAGTCCTGGAGCCATCTAGCAGAAGCTGGATTGAAGTGGATTCAAGGTTTATTTTATCACATGTTAGAATTAGAGTGAATGTTAGATGTGCTTATCACTTGAACCAGCACTGTGTACATTAATGACAAACCTGTTGTGCATTTAAAATGTATTGACTTGATAGACAGAGAGAAAAGAGACAGTGAGAGAGTTACCTTTCACCAACTAGTTCACTCCCCAAAAGCCAGCTGTAACTAGGACCAGACCCAGCTGAAGCCAGGAGCCAGAAATTCAGTCTGGGTGGTAGGGGCCCAAGTACTTAAGCCATCACCTGCTGTTTGCCAGGGTTGTATATTAGCAGGAAGATGGAATCCAAAATAGAGCTGAGACGCAAGGTGGTGGTTGTCATTGCATTTTGTTAAAGATAGTATAGCAAAGAGAGGCTAAAGTAAATGACCCAAATTCACACAGATAGTGGGATGGAGACAGGAGTGGAACTAGGATTTGAACCTAGGCATCCAAGCACTGGAATCCTTGCTGTTAATATTCATGGAAGATGTGTGTGTATGTGATCAGACATGCAATATGATGCATCATGGCAATGCTTCTTGGGCCCTGGGCATCACAGGATTCTCTATGGGCTGTTTTAGAGCTTCAGTATGGGTCCCCAATGGTTCAAGTATTTCTTTGTCCAATCACCATTATCTGGGAGTTGTTTGGAACATTTTAAGCTGGGGCCAAAGGCCATTGCCCAATACTGTTATAAGACAATTTATAGAATTCTGTGAATATATCCTTACATATAGTAAACATCTAACACGTGTTGGGTGAATAAATACATGAATAGTAACTGGGTATAATATTTACATGTGTAACAGATGTCTAAAATTTCATGGGATATTTCTGGGTAGTAGGAATACCAATGATTTGCATTTACATTTTTTCAAGTTCTTTTTAAAGATTTATTTTATTTTTATTGGGAAAGCAGATTTAGAGAGAAAAAGAGATAAAGAGCTTCCATCCCCTGTGGCCACAGCGGCCAGTGCTGAGCCAATCCAAAGCCAGGAGCTTCTTCCTGGTCTTTCCACGCTTGTGCAGGGTCCCAAGGCTTTGGGCAGTCCTCTACTAATTTCCCTGGCCACAAGCAGGGAGCTGGATGGGAAACAGGGCTGCCAGGACACAAACTGGTGCCCATGTGGGAGTCTGGCACATGCAAGGTGAGGACTTTAGCCACTAGGCTATTACCCTGGGCCCTGTTTCAAGTTTTGAATTAAAAATATGTATCCCTCTTTTAAAAAAATCAGAAAAATAATTTTTAAAGAAATAGGACAGTCACAGGCAACAACATTTAGTTTCTGTGCCTTATGTCGCAAAATGAGGAAATATTTCAGTTTATGTGTCCTCAGTGTAAATCTTAATTTAGATGCTCAGTGAAGACTTGCTGTCATGATATGTGTTAATAACATATCCTGCTTGTATAAGATCCTGTCATTCCTGATGAAAATAAATACAATTACAAATACAACCGCATACTAAATGAAACTTAAAATGCTGGAATTAGAAAAAGCACAGACGCTCATGATACATGGAATCATATTAATCATTTGTAACCGCACCGGAGTTTGAAGCTCTAATTTTTTCCTGCATGTTTTTTGCTGCTTTCAATTCAAGCAAGTGTTTCATTCCCCTAGGATGCTCGCAGCAGACAGGAAGCAGACGGATCTACTGCTTCTCTGGGCCTTTATTTTAAAAAGATGAATGCATGAAAGACTATCGTGTCTGGACTGGCAAGGATCTTCCCTCAAACGCAGACGAGCAACTCCCATTTGGATGATAGAAACAAGAATAGGGTGCTGGAAGCAGAGGCTCTCTGCCACCACCCTTGGACACGGGGTGGTGGTAGGGTGGTATCTTGCCTGATTCCTGGCGAGCTCCATAGTGGGACCATGAGCAGTACAGCAACCTCGCCTCGTGAGTGCAGGTTAAATCCATTTACTTACGTTGTATGACTTAAACTTACTGCACAGGCTGTTTGCGTGCATGTTGAGCTTGCTGTTTTGTAGTTAAAAGATTTGTGTTTACTTCTACTCTCCGTTAGTCTCTTTTTATGTGTTTCTCGTAGAACTCATTATTTTATGACCCATTGAAAGGTTGTTCAATATTTCACATATTATTTTCAGGAAGGGTTGTAGGTTAAATTGATCTAAGTTTATTTAGTTATTTTCATTTTGTTTGAAAGATAGAGAGCTAGAGAGTTTCCTCCTATTGCTTCACTTCCCAAATGCCTGCTAAAGCCAGGGTGGGGCGCCAGATTCAAGTCAGGAAGCCAGAATTCAATCCCTGTCTCCTGTGTAAGTGGCAGAGATCCACTTGCTTGAGCCATCATTATCTGCTATCTTTCAGGGTGTGCACTAGCAGGAATCTGGATCAGTAGCAATGCATCCAGGACTTAAAACAGTCACTCCGATGTGGGATGTGGGCACCCCAGGCAACAATTTAACTGCTGTGCCAAATGCCCAATTTTTATTTGTAAGTATTCAGAATACACACATACACACACACACTCACAAGGAAAATGTACTTCAAAAAAATCATGGAAAACTGAGCTAAAAGCTGTCTGTTTTTGGTGCATTTTTGAAATCCACGTTCTTTTTTTTTAAAAAAAAATATATGAATTTTCCATGAATTTTGGAAGTCTCTCATTCACACACACACACACACCTATGTATGTGTACTTTTCCCTGTCGGGAAGCTTCCTAAAGAGGTTCCACTAATGAAACTTGGGAAGAGAAATCAGAAACCAAATTCCGAAGTTTGCAGCTGTTTTTGCTGATAGGAGACAGAGTAGACCAACAATAAACAAAGCAAGCAATGAAAAAGGCTTTGAGATTTTTGTGATTTTATCAGCAGATGGTAACTATAATTTAATGTAGACAAACTAATAATTAATTAGGGAGCAAAGAGACCAGTCCAGTGATATGTCTGGGCAAAAAGCAATCCTGTAACATATAGATCAAGAAAAGGATTTAGGGATTATTTTGGTAAAATCATCAAAACTCTTATTCTAGTGCATGGTTGTGGGAACTAAGACAAAATACAGGGTCAGCAAAGAGAATATACCAAAAAACTGGGGTAAGCAACTGGGATTTTGAAAAAGGTTTGCTCAGTCTACTCAGGAATATCATTGAGGCAGCAATGGCTATCAACAAAGTGATAGAAGCATGGTGAAATCCAAGAAATAAATGTAGTACACTTAGACCAGAGGCACACAAACACCAGTGTCTTCAAGACTCAAGTAGGTGGGTGAGTAGGTGAAGTTTATCATGGTGAGACTTTTGGGAATGGCGGGAACTAGATCAGATGGAGAGTGCTTCAAGGTTTCAAATTCACCTACCTGTTGTATTAACCAAACAAATCACACCTGCCTACTCAACTCAACTCTGGCCACCACCAATGGCAACTGCAAGACTAGGAAAGTTTTGTTTTGTGCATCTCGTCCACCTCTTCTCTAATGTGACAATTCCTGGAAGATTCTACTGTGTCGCCTTTGGTCTTGCATCTTTGCTCAATGGTTAGGGATCAGCCACATCTAAATGAAGGAGTTTCATGCCTACAGCACAGACCGAGCTGACTGGTGACTGCTGTACCTAGTGCTCCATGGCCACGGTGTCTAAAAGAGCTCATGTGTGGGCCCCAAATGCCAGTTCCGTGCCTGACTCAGCCCTGCAGGGCCTGATTTGCATGCTGCGTGTGAATTATTTCTGTCTAAGATTTGTGTAAATCTGCCTTTTTCCCTCTCTCGTGTGTTCCTCTTACTGATCTTGGTCTTTCATTCCCCAAGCTCTTTCCTGTCCCTTGTTGAGCACTTCCGAAAGTAGCTTCTCAGTTGGCCTCTTCCTTTTTGTCCTCTCATCCTGGTTGGTTTTGCTCTTTATCTTCCCTTTTCTCCTTATACCTATGCTGCAAAAGAAGGAAGATGACAATAATCTTGAAGCATTCTAGCCTCAGAATGCGTGTTAGGTGGGTGAATAGGGCTGTGTTAAACTCACATCCTACTTCCTCAAACGGCACAATCTTTTTCTGGTAGGAAATATTTCTAGATTACCCAAGTACTTAAAATCTTAATAGTTTAGGCTAACGTGAGGTTTACATCTTTAAATTCAGCAATATTAGATCTATATAAGATAATCTCTACCACATTTTCTCTCTCTAAATATACAGATATATATATAGATAGATCTATACATGTATATAGCTCTCTGTCTCTCTATATTATATATGTATGTAATATATACATTTTATACATATACAGCCACAGATCCTATTTATAGTGAAGGGGAGGAAATGATGCAAAGATTTAAAGACCATGAGGCGAACACATCATAGGTTCAATTTTGATTTATTGTTATTTGCTCCTCATTTTTTTCTGGTTAGGCATGAAGAATTCATTCCTTACACGCTAAACTTATGCATGGTGAAGATACATTATACCATGTTCCTTGGGCAATTATGAAGTTCACTACTGTAAATTAGGCAATATATAAAAATATAAGGAAGCTCAAGAAGGGTTTAGATAATTCACAGGGGGCAGGAATCAGGTGCAGTGGCTAAGTCACTGCTTGGGGCACCTGCATCTCCTATTGAAATGCCTCATTACTCCACTACTGGTTCAGTTTCTTATTAATGTCCACTTTGGGAGGCAGCAGATGATGGTTTAACTACTTGGGTCCATGCCACCCACATTGGAGACCTAGGTGCAGTTCTGTCCTCCTGGCTTTGACCTGACCCAGCCCTGGCTGTTGTAGGCATTTAGAGTGAACCAGTGGACAGATTTTTGTCTCTCTGCCTTTCGAATAAATAAATGCACAGATGTCAAGGCTGTAACTACTTAATAAGAAAAAAGATTTATCAGAGAATTGAGGGAGGGGAGAGAGTAGAAGAGGAGAGAGAGAAATGTATCCACAGGTTTACGTCCTAAATGACTACAACAACTGATACTGGAAAAAGCTAAAGCTAGCAGCCAGGTTTTCTGGCCTCCCACATGGGTAGCAGGGCTCTAAGGACTTGGATAATCTTCCAGGGGCTTCCCAGGAACATTGGCAGGAAGTTTCATGGAGAGTTGAGCAACTGGAACTCAAACAAGGTTGTTACGAGCGATGACTTAATGTGCTATGCCACAACACTGGCTTCCTGCAACCATTTGTTAATAAACAAAGGCCATAACAAAATCCTGCACAGTGTTGTTAAGCTTTCGGGGAATACAGATGCAGCTACCCTTTTGTTTCCAGTAGTCTCTGCGACGCTGCATGGCTTGGCCCTCTACTTGCCTAAGCATTTTTTCTCCTTTTCCCACCTGCGTCCCTGCCTGTTCAAACCGTTTGTCTACCACCAGTTTCTAGGTGGTCATTTTGTTGCTTAGGTCTCTTTGGAGCTGTTTTATGTGCATTTAAATAAATAGGAATAGATTACTTTTCCACTCCCCTATTTTTTTTCCCCACAGAAAATGTAGCATGCACTATTTTTTTTAAATTGACTTTCGTCAGATTTACAAAGAGAAGGAGAGACAGATAGAAAGATATTCTATACGCTGGTTCACTTCCCAAGTGGCTGCAATGGATGGAGCTGAGCTGATCTGAAGCCAGGAGTCAGGATCTTCTGAGTTTCCAATCCAGGTGTATAAGCCCAAGGCTTTGGGCTGTCCTTGACTGCTTTCCCAGGCCACAAGCAGGGAGCTGGAAGGGAAATGGAGCAGCCAGGACATGAATTGGTGCCACATGGGATCCTGGAGCATGCAAGATGAGGACTTTAGCCACTAGGTTACCACACTGGGTCTGCACTATTGTTTTTTATCTTGCTCCTTTTAACAAAGCAGACTACAACTCTTTCTATATCATTAAAAACAAAAATGATGTGTTTTTTTCCAGAACTTGTTACGTTGTATTCTGCACTGTGGATATACAACCTTTAGGTTGACTCTTAGGTAGATATTTTCCCTCCATTTAAAGACAATACTTAGGGGTGAGGGGGAAGGGCCTGTGTTGTGGCATATCAAGCTAAACCTCTGCCTGCAAGGCTGGCATCCCATATGGGTGCCAGTTCTAGACCTTGCTTCTCTACTTCTGATCTACAATCTTGCTAATATTCCTGGGAAAGCAGTAAAAGATGTTCCAAGTCCTTGAGCCCAGGCATCTATGTGGAGACCCAGAAGAAGCTCCACCGTCAGGCCTTTGGCCACTGTGGCCATCCTGGAGAATAAATCAGTGGATGGAAGAGTCTCTCTGACTTTCAAATAAAATTTTTAAAAAAATAATGTAAATGCTATATGAATAACCTTGCATAGGTGCAATTTCTTTTTTTTAAATATTTATTTATTTTTATTGGAAAGATCCATAGAGAGGAGAAACAGGGAGAAAGATCTTTCATCGGCTGGTTCACTCCCCAAGTGACTGAAATGACCAGAGATAAGCCAATCTGAAGCCAGGAGCTTCTTCTGGGTTTTCCATGCAGGTTCAGAGTTTCAAGGCTTTGGACCATCCTCATCTGCTTTGCCAGACCAGAAGCAGGGAGCTGGATGGGAAGTGGGGCAGCTGGGACATGAACCAATACCCATAGGGAATCCTGGTGCATGCAAGGTGAGGACTTTACCCACCAGACTACCATGTCAGCCCAATGTAATTTCTGACATGTGCACGTTTATTCGTAGCACTAATTTCCCCAAGAAGGGCTGCTGCCTCAGAGGATCTTGTGTTTGTAATTTTGATACCATCAGATTTCCTTCTGTAAATATTGTACCCACAATAATGTAAGAGAGTGCTTGCTGGAACTAAAATTCTTCCCATCAAATACATGAGACAACTTCTAGAAATAATGAATTCTATGATCTCACTCCACAGCACTCAAGGAGATCCTGTATCCATAGAACTCAGTTAAGACACAAGGCACAGACAAATGAGGATGACATCTAGAGTTTTGACGCTCTACCCAAGCTCCAGGCAGGGGAACCAGGTAAAGAATATACAAGTGCACGCTGTGACAATGCTCTTAGACAGCCATTGCTGCACTGGATCTGTCTCCTAGACACATTGGCACCTTCTTTGGAGTCCTCCTATGATGAACACAATTACACTGACTCCAATTAGAGGTGGCAACAGCTGCCTGGTCCAGGCTGATGACAGAGGAGATGCCTCAGGCTTTGAAATCACAGACCTTTGGAAAAGGATCCTGATGGTGACCTGCCTGTTGAAGGTATGGCTTGGTAAGTTACTTGGCAGGTTGTTTTTTAGACCATTAAAATGGGGATAGTTATCCTCATGCTTTTTCCCCTGAAACATCCTAAGATTAAAAATGATATTTTGGAGAATATTTAAGAAATAACTTTACCATGTAAAAAAAGGGTTTTAGGTAGAATGGCAGAGAAAGAGAAAGAGAGAGAGAGAGAGAAACACAAGCAGAGAGTAAGAGATCTTCCACCTGCTGATTTACCACTCAAGTGAGCACCATGGTTGGGGCTGAGTCCAGCCCAAAGACCCAAAACTCCACTCAGGTCTTCCACATGGGTGCAGGGGTCTAAATATTAAGCCATCATCTATTGCTTCCTCAGGAGCATTTGCAAGCAGCTAGAGTGTAAGCAAAGCAGTCAGGACTTGAACAGGTCTCCAGTGTGGGGTACCAGTGTCATAGGTAGTAACACTGCTACATCACAATACCAGTTCCAACTTTACTCTTTTGGTTTTCTGTAAATAACAAATAATTAGGAAAGACCACTCCCTTCAACACTCACATTTCAGACTTTTGCAAAGCCAAAATTATCATAAAGCTCTTGTATTTTATTTGTAGAAAAGGCTCCAAAAATCTACTTGACTTTATTTTACACATATTTTCAACATCTGTGTAGTTTGGCTTCTCAGTCTAGAGTGAAGGGAAATAAAGGGATCAAAACTGTGAAATGACTGAACTGCCAACGCAGAAATTCACAAAAACAAAAAAATTGTTAGAAACAAATTACTGCTACAATAACCACCAACAAATACTCCAGCAGATCTGGGCAGGGACAGCTAATCAGAGCCTCTTAACAGAAGGTCCCTAAAGTTCTGACTGTTGAGAAAAGGTTCAACAGGAACTGGCTGTGGCACATTATATTAAACCTCTCCTTATAATGCCAGTATCTTATATCAAAGTGTAGTTTCATTTCAAGTCCTAGAGGCTGCACTTCAGATCTGGCTTCCTGTTAATGCACATGGAAAGGCAGCTGAAAATAACCCAAGGGTTTGGGTTCTTGCCATCCACACGGGAGGCCAGGATTAAATTTCTGGCTCTTGGTTTCAGCCTTAACCTTGGCAGTTGCAGCAATTACAGGAGATGGAAGATCTGTTACTCTGCCTTTCAAGTAAACAAATATAGAAAACACAAAAGGTTAGCTATGTGCCTGGTGTACAGAAAGCAAAGCGCAGAGCAATGGTTGTAAGGCAGGGTTACTCTGTGTGTGTGTGTGTGTGTGTGTGTGTGTGAGAGAGAGAGAGAGAGAGAGAGAGAGAGAGAGAGAGAGAGAGAGAGAGAGAGAAAGAGAAAGAGAAAGAAAGAGATATCTTTTATCTGCCAGTTCACTTCCAAATGGTTGCAATGAAAAGGGCTGCGTCAGGCTGAATTGAGGAGCCAGGAGAGGAGTCAGGACATCCATCCAGGTGTTTCATGTGAGTGGCAGGGGCCCAAACACTTGGACCATCTGCTGCTGCTTTCCCAGGTACATTAGCAGGGAGCTGAATTGGAAGTAGAGTACTCACATGGGATGCATACATTGTAGGTGCTGGCCCTTAACTAAAGTTTTGAGGTAACTCTGCAATATGGCAGTGAGTTACAAGAAGACTTATAAGATTCATTATAAAGTGAAATATATTTTGGACCCTGGAAAGGTTAAATGTCAATTATCTGGAAAATTAATTGAACTCACTCATTTAACATTTTTGAGTGATCATTACATGTTCAGGGTTGTGCTAAGTGCTGAGCTTTCTTGGAGCACTTACTTGCTTCACTGTTCTAGGTAAAAAAAAAGCACATTCATAGCACAGTCTAAATTTATGCTAATCTTTCAGTGAATTTTATTGATACATTTATGATCACTGTATCTGATTTTAATTTTAGAACTTGTGGATTCTACAATATGTCCTTTTCTAACTAAAGACTGATAAAGTTGTTGTTGACATGGTGAATGCAAAGTTGAAGTTACCTGACTGTGAATCTCACATATCTTCCTGAAACTCCAGTTGTGATACTTTGACTCATAGCCTCAATTTTGTCAGCCTTATATAGTGAGTGTAATTTACTTAGCTAATTTCACTCGTAGATTGTGCTATTTCTAGGCACAGAGAAATAGGAATCATAAATATGGCTTTACCACTTCCTTTTGTGTCTCTTTTCATAGCCTCACAGTTTAAATTGAGAAAATACATTTTAAAACACAAATTAATTGCACCTATTTCCTAGGAGTAGCTCAACATGTTTTATTAGAGACACCAAATCTATTCAATGACGTAATCTAAGTAGATACATGTTGGTATGCTGTAGACATATCAACAATAGCATTGGGAATAATAATTATAGCAGCTACTACATATGCTTGTTACCTAGTGGGTGTCATATTGAGAGCTTTGAATGGGTTTTCACCTTTAATACACCCAGGACCTTTTCAAAGCAAGCATTGTTGTTATCTCCAGTAAATGTAAGCAGCAGCTGAGGTCTAAAGGGGTCATCTTACTTCTGTTACTTATAGTATTATTTTAGTGGAACTGTGGTCCAAAGCTAAGAGTCTTCCTCTACACTTATGTCATTGAAAGTGTTGTTCATTCAAATTTCATAGAGTCAAAATCCTATCCATATGCAGATATAATCTTTACCTGATGGCTGTGTTTTATCGACATCAGGGTAGGGCTTAAAAAAAAAAAACAGCATTCAATAAAATTCGATTGGTTTCCAAAGGTAGATTTTGGAGTCACCTGTTTCTCCTCTTCAAATATCCAGGATGAGAATTTTCTGTTCCTACTTTCTGTAAAGTCTTTATAGGTTTAACATTGGCATTCATATTCTTAAAAATGCAGGTCTTTGAATGTGGTGCCTTCATTTTGTCCTACCCCACTCTAAAACTTCTCTAGGTACTGCAGGGCTAACTATCATACAGATCAAAGTAACCATTAATGTTCTCAAAGCCACCCTCTTCCAAAGAACCTCACTGACACACAAATGCTACCTAATTTGCTCTCTTCACATCCTACAGAATGTTATTAGCACTTATTAGAAGATCTTACTGTAAGAAGTGGAGAGAATCATTAAAATGAGTAAAAAATGAGTATAAAAGTTTGGGGAGCTCAATGAGAAACTCCAGGGTTTTAAATTTTTAAAAATTTTGTGTTTTAACTTCAAAATGATTATTTCAGTAGATCAGTGACAACTGTAACCACACAGCTTGTTTATCTGGTGTCTAATACACATTGGAAGGTCATTATCATTCAAATCCATTCAGTGCTGCTGCACTTTTGCAATTTGTTAGCTATGTAGTGTACCCTGCACCTGCTTTAATGACTTAGCACCTTGATAACATCTTCACTCATTTAAAGCCACGTTTACCCACAGAGCTTTAGCACCCTTCCCCCTCCAAAAAATATTTTTTAAAAGGGAATCTTCAGACATTTGAATAGCCTGATACACACAGGCTCTGGATTTTCCAGGTCAAGGTTAAGGAATTTCAAAATCACATACTTAAAGAAAAAGTTGGTAGACATTTATTCCAACAGTGCAGGAACCACATTCAAGGTCACAGTATCCCACGTCCATCCCCACTCCAATATGTGAGAAACAACCAGACTGATTTCTGCTTGTGTAGTTTTCTGAAGGGAATGGTGCAAACTTTATTCCACAAGATGGTGAAGTTGTCAGTGAGGAGGAAATCAGGGGTCAACAGAGGGAACAGAGGAGGAGAGGTGTCCTCTTAGGGGATCTAAACTGACCTGAGTAATTTTTAGAGCCCCTCAAAGGAAGAAAAAAGTAACAGTGAAATTTCAAGTAAGAAAGGAACATCTAAGAGGTGAGACACATTAAAATGGGGTGGGGGGGAGATGTGAGTCTAACTACACAATGAGGTCATCCTATCTCCCGGAAGTGACACATAATCACCTGCTTTGCACGAGCTCCGCCCCTTCCCTCAGAGGTCCCGCCCCTCCGCCAGCAGCCGGGAGGGTGTTAGGGGGCGTTTCTCCAGGAGGAAAGCTGTGAGCTGCGACGCTGAGGAAGGGGACCCCAAAACGTCTGGCACTGCCCCCTCCAGGGATCACTTTGGATCGCCTCACTCGGCCCAGCGGGATTCTGAAAAGCCGAGGGGTCAACCTGATGGGTTTCGGGGTCAACGGAAGAGGGGAAGGGGAGCCCTGGCGGGGAGAACCCCCCGGTCCCCCGCCCAGCAGCTGAGGCACAGGAGGGCGGCCATCTTGGCCGGGAGGGTAGGGCTGGGGAGAAGCGGGCGCCGTGCGATTGGGGGGCTCGCCCGGAAGTGACGCCAACTACCCGGAAGCGGAGGGGGTTCCCTGGCCCACTCCCCCCTCGCTCGTTTGCTCCCCCGCTTCTTCCCCGCCCCCCTTCCTCTCCATTCGTTCCCCCCTCCCCGTTCCCTGCCTTCTTCCCCCCCCAACCCGTCCCTCCCCCCCCAACCTCCGGAGCTGGGAAGAGAGTCAAGATGGCGGCGAAATCCGATGGCGGTGGCGTGGGGGTGGGCTTCGCCCAGCTGCACAACCTGGACGAGGCGGTGGGCAGCGGCGGCGAGGAGGACGGGGAGCCCGGGGGAGGCGGCTGCGGCGGCGGCGGCGGCGACAGCGAGCCCGGCGAGAGCAGCTCGCTGCACATCTGCCACTGCTGCAACACCTCCTCGTGCTACTGGGGCTGCCGCTCCGCCTGCCTGCGCTCCCTCCTGGGCAAGAAGCCGCGCCGCAGCGCCGCCGCCGCCGCCGACGGGGGGGACCAGCCGCTGCAGCCGCCCGGGGCCGCCGGCCGCCACCCCCCGACGCCCTCGGCCGCGCGGCCGCCGCAGCCGCCGCAGGTGGAGCGGCCGTGGCTCGACTGCCTGTGGATCGTGCTGGCGCTGCTGGTCTTCTTCGGGGACGTGGGCACCGACCTGTGGCTGGCCCTCGACTACTACCGCAAGGGGGACTACGGCTTCTTCGGGCTGACCCTCTTCTTCGTGCTGGTGCCGTCGCTGCTGGTGCAGAGCCTGAGCTTCCGCTGGTTCGTGCAGGACTACACGGGCGGCGGGCTGGGCGCCGTGGAGGGGCTCAGCAGCCGGGGGCCCCCCATGATGGGTGCCGGCTACGGGCACGGCGCGGCCCGCGGAGCCCCGGGCGCCGGGGGCTCGGCCACGCCGGGGGCGCAGCGCCTGTGTCGCCTCTCCGTGTGGATCTGGCAGTCGGTCATCCACCTGCTGCAGATGGGGCAGGTGTGGAGGTAAGAGCACTGCGGGGGTGGGGGCAGGGGCGGGCGGCTGTGCGGACGGGGCCCCGCTGCCCTCCAGGTGCTTCGCGGGGCGGCCCTCGGACGGGCCCGCCGGGGCGCGGGGGGTGAAGGGTTAGCAGAGAGGGATGGCCGCGCACTTGCCCTGGCGTCTCGAAGGGACCGTCGTGTGATTTGGATTCCTGGCCACGCCTTTTGGCCAGGAGAGGCCCGGGTCCTGCGGTCTGCCTTCATCCCGGGTTTCGCACTTAGCCAAGACCCTGCCTCCCCTCTCTGCCTTCCCTTCCCCTCCTCCTCCTCTGCAGACCTCTGTATCCCGGTTGTCCCTTTGCCTTCCATCCCAAGGTAACCAGCCGCTAGCGCTTCCTCTCTGTACCCGGGTTCGCGTCCTGGCGCGCAGGGTGCGGGGGGTGGGGCGGGGGGCGGTGGGCGACGGGAGGGGCACCTGCCTTCCCAGAGCCTATATGCACTCGGTTTTGCCCCTCCCCCGCCCCCCTCCCCTAGCGAGACTTCGTCCCCTTTCCCCCACGTTTTCTCGCCGCAGTGGTCTGTGTTGTGGAGCCCTGTGGAAAAACCTCCACTGCCTCTCTTTTATTCTACCCCGCCACCCCTTTCTCCCCTCCTCCCCCCGCAGTCTCCAGCTCTGCCACTGGCTCCAAACTGCTACCCCCCCTTGAAGGGAAAACGACTTTGTTGCTTTTTGTTTTTCCTGGATTTGACGTGCCCTTTCCTCAGTGACAGGTAAAATATTGGGTAGTATGTGATGAGCGCAAAGCGTTTGGTGTAACTCTCACGTCCAGAAAAATCAGTGCTTCCCTCCCACCCCCGCCACACTTGGGTCGCTGTTTTGATTGCCAGGCCGGTACATAAGTGACTGATATTTGTTAAGTGTATTTATGTTGGCATTCCAGCCCTCTCTCCTTATAAGCGATCCCTGAAAAACCACTTGCAGATGCTGCTTTTGCCGGGAGCCTTAACTGACTACTTCACCTGCTAAGCCAAGGGAATGATCTTGTTAAAACCTTAGTAGCTCTGCGGCCTCCAGCTTAAATCGGCTTGAGTGCATTCTGGGAATAGTAAATTTAGGTGAGAGGATTTTCAGTTGGAAAAAAATCTTCCTGAAGGAAGATGTGACGGGAAAGCTCTTCAGGTACATTGCTGCTGGGAGAAGACATTTTCCCAGATGACCCTGCTTCCTGTCCCTAGTAGAAGAGGTCAGGCAGGCAGCGCTTTAGGTCACCAAGATCATCTGATAGACTCAGGTTCTTACACCTGGTGGGAGGTTTTAGGCCCTCTGCAGTTCAGGGAAGTAACAGACTCAGGTGAGCTGAAATGAAATCCCATGGCTTTTGAATGGTTTGTCCAGATCTTTGTTCAGAACTGTAAGTAGGAAAAGAATGGCATGAAGTCGTAGCTGGAGAGTGATGCCACAACTTGATGTATGGAATTGACAGGCAGGTTCAAGAGGTGGGAAGGCAGGGTGGTTCCGGCTTTCTGCTGGTCCTCATGAGTTGCTGACTACCCTGCAACCTTTTCTTCAACTGCATTTGTCTGCAGGTAATTTATGTCCTGCTGATAGATTGATAAGAGGGAAGAAAACACAGAAAAAGTGATGATGAACTTTCAGCTGTTATGAATATAACATGGAGGCAGATAACATTTTGAAATTCTTAGAATTTGAAATCTAATTCCCCTTCCTCCTCCCCCTGCTAAAATACCCCCAAACAGCCCAAATCTATACTGAATTGAAGGTAATATGTGTAGAATTGGGGATACTTTATTTTTATGTATTTATCTTTTGGTTTCATTCAGACTGATAAGATGCAAAGAATGAAGGAAGACAGGCACAAAAAGTATGGAGGAGAGAGATTTTGGACTTTCCTGTTTAGCAACGAGGCATCCCCTGAACCGACAAGCTTGTCACCTGTCTCTAGGGCCGAGTTTCTTAAGTGTAGTGTGTTGGGTTAGAATTCCTGAGAGAATTGTTGTAATCTGCACTGGGCATTTTAGGAGTAGCTTATTTGGGGCATAATGAAGTTGGGGTTTAACTTCTCCATCTTCTTAGGCAGATTAGTTCCACCCCCCTAATTGCACTGGTTCCACCATGTAATTGCATATGGGCAAAAGTATTCATGGGAGTACAGATTGAGAACAAACTGGAAAATACATTTCATGTGTGAATTTAGTTTCGGTAGTTGTTTCAATAAGGTCGTGATTTTTTTTTCCTGATCTTCATTTCACTTTCAAGCGCTCTGTTTGTGTATGTGTGTGTTATATAAATGTATGTAAAACTTCAAGGAGGCTGTGATTTTTGGCTCTGTCTGCTTTAGAAAAAGTCACTTTTTTGGAGATTAGAATGTTTCTAAATTTTTCATTAAGATCCTGAGAGTAATTCAGCTAAATTATTTCTTCTATCATAGCTATACTTTAAAAGTAATACTGAAGGATTATTTTTGAACATTTCATTTTTTCAGTAGACTGATTTTGTTTGAAATATTCTAGGAGCAAGGTCTGCTTTTTGACACCCACTAGGCATGTTGCTTGCACTGAAATCATTCATATGTAAGAGCTTTAGAGGAAGATTTTTATTCTTGTTTGATTCTGCTTGCTAGTGTGTAGAAACACACATCTTTCACCATAGGTTTTCTGAGGCCATACCTGTTTCCTTAATCGTATTTGTGCTTATGTTTTACTCCTTCCTGTGATCACATAACGTAAAGGTTATGGTCTAGGAACTCTGTCATTGGTAGAGATACACACATGTCCAAGAAAAGACGTATCAAGTTGTGCACTGTCAAAACTGATTCCGTTGAGGCACGAGTCCCTTTCTTCACAGGTGAAAGTCCTTGGCTCTTACTGGCTAGATTGCAGTAACATGCAGTGTCCCTGATGTGAAAGTGGCAATGCTTCTGTCCATGTTACCTTTCCTGTCAGATGGGCAAACTCCTGTCATCTCTTTCAGCAGATGACTTCACAGTGGTAGAAAGTATTTTGGACCGGAACAGAATTGGAGCAAGGAAGAGCAGTTGTCTGTAGGGTGATTTTGTGTGATGAACCTGCTTCTTCAGTGCACATGTGTGACTCGGGTCTATGCAGCACATGCTTTCCCCTCACGAATGACTGAATGGGGAGCTTGCTATATGGCTCGGTGCTGTTTTTCATGTGCTTTTTCCGGGGAGAATGGGTGTCTGAGTCACCCAACCCAGGAGTATGAGTCACATCAGGCTTCATCTCTGCACTGTGTGGTGTTATTAGAAAGTGTGAGCATTTTCTTGGATGGTTTGACAGTGGGACCGTGTGATTTAGTTTACACCTGCATTATTGTGTTTTCCTTCCATATATTCTCCCTTTGCTTTTGTGCACTCTTTGCAGGATACTTGGTGTGTTTGTGCTTGTTAACAGCTGTTTGACTAAAATTTCATGTCAGTTTATGATTATCTCAGGCCATTTTTATGTATGTATTTACACACCCGTTTCACAGAGAAAAAGAGGTTTTAAATTCTTTGTAGTGCTGGTCATTTTCAAAGTGAAGGTCACTGATCCTTTCTTGGGAGATAAGGAGGGTAGGGTAGTGGATTGCTTTCAAGGGAGAGAAAGTAAACATTTCCTATTTCATCAGGGCACGGTTACTCTAAAGGGAAAGCTTTGTTGTGGTATTTCGTTATGTTTTGAGACTTTGGCAATATAGGAACAGGGTTCTCTGTATAATCAGTGGAGAATGTAGCTGGGCTGGGTAAGATGATTTTTTAATCCAATCCACCTTCCGCCTTCTCAGTTCTTGTATGTGAGAGTGTTAAGAGCCTTTGCTCACTTTAAATACTTTACAATAGTAGTTCTTAATTCGGGCTGAGAGTAAAGCTTCCTGCAGCTGTAGAACTGGAAGTACCTGGCCACTGCTGCAGGCTGAAGTACCACCCTCCCAAGTCCTGTTTCTAGAAGCTCCACAGGTGATCAGAGGAGCAGGCCAGCGAGGGAATCGCGTTCTAAGCTTCTTTCATTTGAGGGTGGATGTTGGGTTTGTGATCTCAGTAAATATGATGGGGTTTTTGGGAGAGGAATCGTTTTGACACTCCGAACTTTGCAGCTGAACAACACTGGCATAGAATACCTGCACCTGGAAAGTGAGAGTGAGTGTCTAAAGAGTATGGGACTGTCTGAAGGGCGTGTGGTTCAAGTTCCCGGTGTTTCCTGTTTCTTTGAATTCAGCTATGAATTTCGTTCTGAAAGGATTCTCCAATTCAGGCTGGTCTTCAATGAATGTGGCCAACTTGTTTTCCTTTTATGTGATACAGGTAGCACTTTTATGAATATGTTGTATGTAAAGAGTATCATCTGTTTGATTTTGAAATGATTCTTTTGGCAGAGTTGGGGAAAGTATAACTGCGCTTAAGTGGTAGCAAATGATTGGATGTGTCCTTGGAACTCTAAGATTTTGTGATTTAAGAATGGAAATGGTACTTGACAAATAAGGAATTCACTTGTGTGGCACAGGATGCCATCCACAGTCACATTAAAATACTGTATATACACATATCTGTGTGTGAGGAAGCTTTGTGTGTCTGCTTATTACTGGTTGGGAATCTCAGTATTGTAAAACCAATATTTAAAAAGAGTTTATCCATAAATTTAATGGAATTTGGTTAAAAATTAGAAACTCAGTGGAATTTTTTATTCTTTGAAGAGAAACAAAATTGGTGCAAAAAGGTTAAATGTTTGAGTAGTTAGAAAAACTTTGAAAAAAAAATGAGACTTTATTCTGTTAGGAAGTAGATCTGCTAAAGTGTCATTAATGAGACCATTGTGTTGTTGGAAAAAAAGTTAAACAAATATGGCGAGGGAGAATAGAGCCTGAAGAGTCTGGAAGGAGTGTTCCGTTTATGAGAATTTAATTCTAAGGTTGGCATTTCATAACAGTGAATGGAGAACTAATTTTTTAACATGATACTGAGGCATTTGGCCACCTGGTTGAAAAAAATAATAATGGATTTCTACCATATCTAAACAAAAATTCTGAAAGAAGCTGGAAACAAAATGTTACTGTAAAACTGCTAGAAGAAAATGCATTCATTGAAGACCAGCCTGAATTGGAGAATCCTTTCAGAACGAAATTCATAGCTGAATTCAAAGAAACAGGAAACACCGGGAACTTGAACCACACGCCCTTCAGACAGTCCCATACTCTTTAGACACTCACTCTCACTTTCCAGGTGCAGGTATTCTATGCCAGTGTTGTTCAGCTGCAAAGTTCATCTTGCAGTGGGAAAATCTTTGGTGCCATGTAAAGATCCCTCATGTGAGTTTTTTCTTCTCTTTCCTCCTACCTGAAAAATCTGTTAATACCTGGTTAGCTGTGAGGATAGGAGAGTTAAATTTAGACTGAAATATTTCCTCAAGGAGAATGAATATGAAGAGTGCTTCTCTGAAGAAAATAAAAAAAAATTTTATTTCAACATCATGTCAACATCATTTGAGTGTAGAAACGTAATCCGTGAGGTCAGTCAGTGAGCTTGATGTAAGGGATATGTTCTGGAATGTTGGGTTCCGAGGGATATGAACATTTTTGTCATGGGATAGTTGATATTCCAGTTCACTCTCTGCAAACAAACCTGTGACTAAATTTCAGCTTCATTTCCATGCGATTTTGTATATCTAGTTCATTCTAGTCAGAAATTCTGCATTTCTTATTTAGCTGTAGAAGAGTTAAATATTTTCTTAAATTGTGGAATTATAGCTTCTTTTAAAAGTCCAGTGAGGACCTGGTGCAGTAGCATAGCAGCTGAAGTCCTCGCCTTACACGTGCTGGGATCCCATATGGGCTCCAGTTTTAATCCATGTGGCCTTGCTTCCTATCCAGCTCCCTGCTTGTGGCTTTGGAAAGCCTTGGGATCCTGCACCCATATGGGAGACGAGGAAGAGTCTCTGGGCTCCTGGCTTTGGATCGGTGCAGCTCCAGCCATTGTGGCTGCCTAGGGAGTGAACCATCAGATGAAATATCTTCCTCTCTCTCTCCTCCTCTCTGTATATCTGACTTTCCAATAAAAATAAAAATAAAAAAAATCTTTAAAAAAATGTCTGGTAAGTTATCTATAGTCCCCCCCCCCCCCCCCCCCCCCGCAAGTCACAGAGTAAGGCATGGTAACAAGGGAACCGACATTGAAATTAAGAAATGGGTTTAGGGCCTGACACGATAACCTATAGACTAAATCCTTCCTCGTCTAGGGTGCACCGGGATCCCATATGGGTGCTGGTTTGTATCCTGGCTGCTCTACTTCCTATCCAGTTTCCTGCTTGTGACCTGGGAAAGCAGTCAAGGATGACCCAAAGCCTTAGGACCCTGTGCCTCTGGAAGACTAGGAAAACTCCTAGCTCCTGGCTTTGGATTGTCTCAGCTGCGGCCGTGGCAGCTACATGGGGAATAGACCAGCAGATGGAAGATCTTGATCTTCTCTCTGTCTATCTGTCTTTCCCCCCACCCCCCCAAAAAAGAAATGAAATAAATCTTAAAAAAGCAAAAACCAAGAAAAGGCAAATCAGGTTTATTACCCTGCAGTTTACAAGCAGCTGCTAACCTTGTTTTCCTCATATTTGTCAATCAGTTACATTGATTTCTTATGTCCCTTCAGTTTGGAAACACCCATTATTATACCATGGGTATGAATGCTCTGAGAACAGTTTATTTTTAAGTTTTTATTATTAATTTGAAAGTTTGAGTTCCAGAGGGGGGTCAGATATCTCCCATCTGCTGTTTTACCCCCCAGACAGCTGATGCTGGGTCAGTCCAAAGCCAGGAGCTTTCTCCAGTTTTCCCACATGGGTAGCAGGGACCCAAGCATCTGGGCCAACTTCCATTGCTTCTCTCAGGCGAGCAATAGAGAGCAGGAATGGAAATGGGACAGCTGAGGCCCAAACTGGTGCCCATATACGATGCCGGCAATTGTAGGCAGAGACTTAACTTGTTATACTGCAATGCTGGCCCTGAAAACAACTTTAAAGAAGGTATTTCTTTCTTTTTTTTTTTTTTTAAGATTTATTTATTTATTGGAAAGTCAGATATACAGAGAGGAGGGGAGAGAGAGAGGAAGATCTTCTGTCCAACGATTCACTCCCCAAGTAACCGCAATGGCCAATGCTATGCCAATCCGAAGCCAGGATCCAGGAACTCCTTCCGGGTATCCCACATGGGTGCAGGGTCCCAAGGCTTTGGGCCGTCCTTGACTGCTTTCTCAGGCCACAAGCAGGGAGCTGGATGGGAAGTGGAGCTGCTGGGATTAGAACTGGCACCCATATGGGGTCCCGGGCGCATTCAAGGCGAGGACTTTAGCTATTAGGCCACACCGCCGGGCCCTAAAGAAGGTATTTCTAACTGAACAATTAAAACATTTTTAAAGTGTTTCCCAGTAAGTGGTTTGAAATGCAGTTCACAGTTTTAGTATCTATTCCTTCAACTTAGTAACTTCCCATTATTTTTTGAAAGGGATTGTTTATATAAAGGGAGGGGGGGAGAGAGAGAGAGAGCGCGCGAGAGCACTACTTCCACTGACTCATGCCCCAAAAGGCTGCAGCCAGGACTGGTCTAGGCTGAAGACAGGAGCGAGGAACTCCAGCCTGGTTTCTTGCATGGGTGGTCGGACCCAAACACTTGAGCCACCTTCTGCTGACTTCCCAGGTGTGAATTAGTAGGAAACTGTATTGGAAGCAGAGCAGCTGGGATTCAAAGCAGCACTTGATATGAGATGCTGGTGTTGGGGTAACTAAAATGAAAACAGTAAAGGGAAGGGCCTGGACCTGCTGCATCACCGTGTCCAGGCCTTTCCCTTTACTGTTTTCATTTTAGTTGAAGAATTTTATTTTAGAGTAAGAGGTCTTCTGGTGGCTAGCTCATCACCCAAACACCTGCAGCAGCGAGGGATGGAGCAGGAACCTGAACCCAGTTCAGCCCTCCTCTACATATGGGCAGAAAACCCAGATTTTTAAAAAGATTTATTTCCTTTTTGAAAATCAGAGTCAGTACACAACGGGAGAGATCTTTTACCCACTAATTTACTCCCTAGATGGGCTCAGCGGCCGGGCTTAAGTTGGAAGCTTCTTCTAGGCCTTTCACATGTGTAGCAGAGTCTTAAACACTTACGCCATCTCCTGTTACTTTTCCCAGGCTGTTAGCTGGGAACTGTATCAGAAGTGGTACATGCAGGACTTGAACTGGTGCCCATTTAGGATGCTAGTGTTGGAGGTAGTGACAGCTTTCTTCATTAAACAATAACCAGTGGGGACCAGAGTGGTATTCTAGTGGCTAAAAATCCTTGTCTTGCACGTGCCAGGATCCCATATGGGCACCAGTTTGTGTCCTGGCTGTTCCACTTCCCATCCAGCTCCCTGCTTGTGACCTGGGAAAGCAGTTGAGGATGGCCCAAAGGCTTGGGACCCTGCACCTGTGTGGGAGACATAAAAGAGGCACTTGGAAGCTCACGGTAAGGGTTTAACCACTAAACCATCATGTTGGGCCCTCAAGAAAATAATTTTTTGAATGCAATTTTTTTTTTTTTTAGTGTGATAAAGTTGATTGTTTTATATTGATCATTATAGACCATGGATTACAGAGCACTCATATCTATCGTCTTTTAAAAACAGATTTATTTCTTTGGAAGTTAGAACTAGAGAGGTAGATTTTCATTGCACTGGCTCACTCTTCAAATGCTCTTAATGGCCTGGGCTAAGCTAGGCTGAAACCAGGAGCCAGGAGCTTCATTCAAGGCTGCCTGTATGTGGACCATCTTCTACTTTTTCTCAGGCACATTAGCTGGAAGCTGGACCAGAAGTGGAGCAATTGGGACTTATACTGGTACCCTTATGAAATGCTGATGCTGCAGGTGGCGGCTTAACCCTCCATGTTACAGTGCTGGCCCCCAACTATGTATTTTTGTCAGACATACTGCATTCTGTTTTTTTTTTTTTTAAAGATTTACTTATTTAAATTATTGATTTATTATTTTATTATATTTCTGACAATCTTTACATAGTTAATTAGGGTAAAAAAGTTCAAGGGCTATAGGAAAGTGGGTAAGACTATTATTTCCATATTGTTTCCTTCCTATATCTAGGGTAAAGGGGGATATCGAGGGAGAAGCCCCACCCAGTTTCCCACCCATCCGAAGTCCCGGATGTGGGGCATGCTCTGAGATACTGGCTCAAGTGATTCTGATAGTTCACCAGTTATGAATCGCTGCCAATCTCGCCACCCCAAGCACGATGAAGTCGCTGAAGAATCCACTGCTTGACATAGTCCATCATAGTGTCTCCGTTTGCCCAGTGTTTTGCTATTCTGTTTTATGTTATATCACATCAGTAGGTATTCAGTACTTGGCTTGTCTTAATGTTAGTGAAGCTGAATTTTATCTCTTGAATAAATTTCTGATGCTAGATTTCTCCATATAAAGGGACATTGTTTTCTTGGCAATCAGTAACTCACTTGTGAGGTGTTATTCTGAAAAGGTATAAACTGTTTACCTGGGAGTTTGGCGTCCATTGAGAATCTTTAAAATTGATGATTGGCAGATGTCTGTATTGGGGGGTGTGTGTGTGTGTGTGAGTGATGGGATTTCTATTTTAAGCAAGTTCATGTAATTCTAATTTTCTTTAAGGTTTTGATAATCATAGTTCAACTTGAATTAGGATTTGTAAATAAAAACGGTAATAATGTGCTCTGAAGAAGAGAGTGTGAATCTGAGCACTGATAGGTTTGAATAGGTTGGTTATAAAAAGTAATGAGGCTAAACTTCATGGTTCTCCAACTCCTAAGTTAGGGTTGGAGGGAACTGCATGTGATAGTTGTAGTAAACTGACGTAAGCATTCCAAAGAAATATTAAACAACATATTAGGATGTGTGATTAGGATTAAAGGAACTTTGAAGAGTCATGGAGAAATAATTAAGGAGGAAGGGAAAATGTGTGCAAGAGGCTTCAACAAGGACTTGGAAAATGAGATTGAAAAATAATATATGAATTTTCTATAAAATTTAGAGTCCTCTGCATACATTGAAATCTATATAAATGATCTCATTTATTTTCCTTGTGTTTCTTGCGCATTTTTACAAATGAAGAAATAGATTTAGAGTGGTTAAATAACCTGTGCTACAGGTAAGTAGGGAAGGAAAGTTTGAAGCCAGACCTTACTGATGATAGCAGAGTGAGTCTTGTCTAGAAGGATGACTCTGTGATGTCTGCTAACCCAGACATCTGAGCTTTGCAGTCGGGATTCCATAGCTTTACTCTGAAACCTCTCTATTCTGGCCTATTGGAAGTGGAGGAACCTGTGTTCTTGAAACCTTGGGACCACGTGGTGTGTAAACTGAGATTCTTCCAGACTTCTGATTGCTATTGTAGCCTATTAAACTGTGGACTTTAGGTAGGCTTCAGTCTTTCAGTTTATCATGAAGCTAAGTAGTATGCCTAGGTCTGTCTTAGGACATTGTTTCCAGTGCTTCACCTGAATCTCAGCGCAAATGCATCTTCCATCTGTTTTTCCACAAAAGGGAGTATATGTCTTAGCCACTGCTAGTGCTGCAGGTTGTATCTGAATGCTGCACCCATGGGTTTGTTCTCTGTTGACTTGTTGGAAACACTAGAGCAACGGTACTATACTTAAGGATATGAAATTGTTTCCAAATCCTGGCTGTGTGTTGGAATCCCCTGAGGAGTCAGATATTTCTATTCCACTATGAGAGATTATGAACCAGGAGGTCTGGATTGCACTTGAGAATCTACACATTTTAAAAGCCAAGGTTTTCAAACAGTTTTCCAGCAGTGTACAGACAGCAGTATAGTTGTAGTAGACTGGTTTCTATTATATTTACAGAGATAGTTCCCAAGGAAGCATATGTATTAGGATCACTTGGGAGTTTTTTTGGGTAAGCTTCTGCTCTGGGCATGTTAGATGCACAGGAGCAGAATGCATAAAAGAAGCTTTGCAAGGCTCAGCACGGTAGCCTAGCGGCTGAAGTCCTTGACTTGCATGTGCTCGGATCTCACATGGTTGCTGGTTCGTGTCCTGGCTGCCCTGCTTCCCATCCAGCTCTCTGCTTGTAGTCTGGGAAAGCAGTTGAGGATAGCCCAAGGCCTTGTCACACTGCACTCATGTGGTAGACCCAAGGGAGGCTCCTAGCTCTTGGCTTCAGATCAGCTCAGCTCTAACCCTTGCAGCCACTTGGGGAGTGCATCAAGCGGATGGAGGATCTTTCTATTTCTCCTCTCTGTGGATCTGCCTTTCCAATAAGGATAAATAAAAAATTTTTTAAGTTCTTTGGGTGATTGTAAGAAAACACCAGTATTTAAATAGACTCTGATTGGATCTTTGGCCTGCTATAGATTGGCAATAGTGTTAATCAAACATTTTTAACTGCTGTATGTGTACTGTAGCTACCATCTAGAATGTAGTGAAAACATTTACTATCAAAGCTATGTGGCATATGATGTGATATTCCTTTGATTCAGAAGCTTCTTTGGATGCTTGAAGTATTTCAGAGTTATTAGGAGCATAATGGTCTCTATTGATATTTGTTTTAAAAGGCCAGGTTGTGGGCATTTTATTGTGTTGGGTCAGTTGACATATGTCCAGATAGTTTCGTCTCTCACATTTTCAGAAATGCTGTTGTTGAAATCAGTGCTGAGGATAGGATTCCGAACAAGAAACTGTTGAATGACAGGGAAGAAGGAATCTAATGGGTACTAAGAGAGTATCATTGGAGACCTGAAGGAAAGGACCAGTGCTTGATAGATTCTTTGGGTGGATAACCCTGTCTCAAGTCAGCATACAGTATTTGACTACTGATAAGATACTAGGACTGTGTATTGTCATGCACACCCCAAATCTACACAACAAAATGACATCTGTTTCAGCTCTATCTAGCAATGTACTCTGGTTATAATAATAACAGTTAAGAAACTTTGTAACCAGGAAGCTCGGGGTGACTGACAGAGGTGGGACCCAGAAGAATGTGGAAGTGTCCTAGGCAGGCTGAGATGGGTGCTGTGATAAATGAAGATTCTGGGTCAAAAAGAAAAAGTGCTGACTTTTTTGTTTTATTATAAGGAATGCAACTTGTGAGTAGTCAGTAAGCAGTTTGTGAATAGTCTTGCACTTCAGGATACTGCCGTTTCACCTTCCGTAGTAAGCTGAATCCGGATGAGGAGTGTACTTTGTAATGAATAAGTGGTATATTTAAAATTTAAAACTCACCAGTGGTTTCCGTTAGACTTATTTGCTGAGGGTATGCCTTTGGAATGGAACAAGGAGAACTCAAATGAAGGATCCATGACCCAGTTTGTCGATTAAACAGAAGTTGTCAAAACAAAACCAAAGTTAAAAGTAGTTTATAAATTTGGAAAAGTAGAGAATTTGAATGTTTGTAGCATCTGTGTACAAATTTGGAGCTTGGTGGAGACCACATGATCATTCGTAGGCAGTTTTTGAGGGAAGGGATTGAAGTGTACTTAGGAAGTCTTTGTGGTTAAATGAGATAGTTACCTGGCATGTCATATGGTTATAGTGGGGGCTGGTGATGTTGCAGTGTATTGTTTGGCTCATGGCTTGGCATTTGCAGTTTATAATGTAGTACACACTTTCCTGAAGCTCTCAGTCTGCAAATACACAAGCCAAAAATACCAGGGCTTAGGGAAAAATAGAATTAAAGCCAGAGTACTTAAAATTATTAAACTCTGTCGCCAAAGCATTAATGAAAGCAATGATAATCTAAATAAAAAAAGGCTATCTGAGCTTACTTTCTCCTGACATTTGCACCCAGCCTTATGTCCAGATGATTTTTGGCCTTATTTGATCCTGAACTTGTAGGTTCTTATGATGTTAGCTTCTACTGGAGGCCAGTTCCACCAGAATTGAAGCTCTACTTGCCCTTCACGTAAACCACTGACATCACTGCCCAGTAGAACGCTTAGCTGTGGAAGCCACAAACCAAGTCATCTGCTACTAGAGCAGAAGGAACGTGCTTTGATAAGATTCTCTTTTTTAAAAAACAAAAAAGTTTTATTTATTTACTTATTTTTTGCCAAGTCATTCCTGTTATTTTGTGGGAAATGTCCCTGAAAGCTTTAGTGTGGTAGCACACCAGTAGGAATCACTCCTGAAACAGCACTGTTTCCCAGCCAGCCTGCTGTTCCCATTCCTCCAGGTGTGTGTGGAGGCTGCATGTTTTACAAGCACTCATTGTGACTTGAGAAGTTTGAATTCATGGTGATGTTGAGATGCAACTCTTGAAAATGTCAAGGTTCTATTGCTTTATGAAGTTTTAGTTCAGGAGGTATTCTACAGTGCTTCAAGGTTAAGTGACAAGTCTTTGTTAGCCGTTATGTACACTAAAGAAGTGAAGAGGGGCTATTTTAATCCACTTTTAAATTTCAGCTTCTAGTGATCTAGTCATTGGATAATGTGTGCTAATGTGCTAATGCTACATCTACACTGGAACCAATAGATATGGAGTAGAATTGGTTTTAAATTTGGATTTATTTGAAATATGGTTATAGTGAGGTTTTTAAATTAAAATTCATCTGAGCATACAGTAAACGGAAAAAAAGAGCAATAGTAGCCAGTTGTCAAGGAAAAGACTGATGGGTAAAATAAACATACGCCTTCCTGCAATATAAACAATCTGTTTTCATAGTTTTTCTTTTTGTTGGTTTTTTTTTTTTTGAAGGATGATTGGGAGAACTTCCAAATTAAGAAGTTAGTTAAATGTGAAAGGCAGTAAGCCTACGATGTGTAAGTGATTATCATAGTTTGTTTCCTCAGTAACTTTAATAACAAAAATGTCAGTCACTTAGCAATAGCAATGTGTTGTCTGTTGTGGGTGGTCCTGGCTGGTGGTGGCTTAGATATTTTTGGGGGAATTCATCACCATCAGAAAGTGCAGCTGCTCCTTAAGTGCTCTGGCTTGCAGTAACACTGCATTTTGGTAGAGATTCTGAAAGGAATGGTTCTGTACTTGGACCCAGGTACTCCCCAAATTAGGAGGGGGAAGATATGTTTATATTTATTTGTAAAATGCTACTGTAAAATGCTGAGTGTAAGGCAGTTTCTTTTTTTAAATGATAAGAAAAGTAGATGATAGGAAGGGTGCAGCAATCAGTGTCAGGGCAGGCAGGAGCCAGAAGCCAGGAAGTGGAGTGCTTGGGCCATCATCTGCTTCTCAGGCGCATTAACAGGAACCTGGTTTGGAGGTGGAGTAGCTGAAATTTAAACTAGCCACGTAGTTGTGGAATGCAGTTGTCCTAAGAGGCAAACTCACTGTGCTGCAATACCCAATCTTATAGTTCCTTTTAAAACTCTGATTTCTAGGGGCTGGTGGCATGGTGAACAGACTAATCCTTTGCCTGTAGTGCCAGCATCCTGTGTGGGCACAGATTCATGTCCCTAGCTGCTCTACTTCCCATTCCAGCTTCCTGCTTTTGGCCTGGAAAAGTAGTGGATGATGGCTTAAATCCTTGGGACCCTGCACGCATGTGGGATACTGGGAACAAATTCTTGGTTCCTGGCTTTTAATCAGCTCAGCTGTGGTCATTGGCAGCCATTTGGGATGCAGAATATCTTTCTTCCTTTTTCTTTGTAGCTTTTTGAAGTTAAATAAGTAGTTTTTTTTTTAAACACTTTGATATCTATTGTGATTTGGAGCTTGATATGGTTTCTATGTAAAGAAATATTTTAGGGTTTGTAGACTGTAAAGCCTGTGATACATAGTACCTTTTTTCCCCCCTCTCTCTTTAAGATTGCAGAGAATAATTGAGGTCTCGTATCTGCTGGTTCACTCCTGAGTTGTGGCATTGGCCGTAACAGCTTGAGCTGACTGGTGAAGCCAGGAGCCAGGAGCCAGAAGCCTTCACTGAGCCTCCCACGTAGTTACAGGGGTCCGAGCATTTGGGCCGTCCTCTGTTGCCTACCTTTAGTAGGAGGCTGGATCAGAGATGGGGCAGCTAGGCCTTGCACTGTTGACCATATTGGATGCCATGCCACAGGTGGAGGCTTAGACTGCTTTGCCATGATTTCAGCCTTACCTAGTACCTTTTAAAACTACCTGCAAAAATCAGGGTAGGGGTTAAACCTGGTTTTGAAGCTTGTATTCGTGTAAGAAGTGTGTGGGTTTGATTCCCAGATCTGGAGTTTGACTCTAGTTTCCTTCTAATGCAGATCCTGGGAGACAAGGGACAGCAGTGGAAAAAAACGGGTTACCCTCATGGCACGTGGGAGTGTTCTTGCTCTTGCTGTGTTTTTGTCTGTCTCAGGAAAATAAACAAATAACAAGGTTGCATGGAAATGGACCAACTCCTGTTTTTATTGGTCAGATTAAACAAGTAATTAAAAATTGAAAGCTAGGTTCAGTTGTTTTAAATATGAAGCACTCAAAATGTAATGAATGATTGTGTACTGAAACAATTAACTGAAGTTTCTGATCATTTCTCTTCAGGTGAAATTTCACTGAGGTAAAAGTGGTCTTCACGGATTCAATAGCAAGTATAAACTCTGTACCTAAGACTCAGTGTTTCAGGTCTTAACAGATGTTTCATCTGGTTTAGAAAAAGATGAGATCTGGAATAGTGACCATAGCTAATTCAACTTTGACAAAGTCATGTCCCATACTTGGCGATCTTATTGGGCACTAGTCTGCAAATAATTACCCCTAAAAGTGACACCTCATTTTCATTTGTAATTTGTGTAGAGCACTGAATATAATACCAAAACAATGTGCAGATTTATAGCTAAAGTTAGAAATTTAATATATACTGAAACATACTGAAGTCTATTAGAAGGCTTGTTAGTAACCCTTGAATGAATTGAAATTATTTAAAAATTTCGTAAGTCATAAATGTAAAACTGAACCTAAAATTGTCTTTATCAGTATATAAATTCATCAGTTTAAAAAAAAAGATTTATTTTTATTGGAAAGGCAGATTTACAGAGAGAAGGAGATACACAGAGAAAAATCTTCCATCTGTTAGTTCAGTCCCCACATGGCTGTAAGGGCTAGAGGTGAGCCGATTCAAAGCCAGGAGCAGGAACTTCTTCCAGGTTTCCCACACAGGTGCAGGGTCCCAAGGCCTTGGACCATCTTCTAATGCTTTCTCAGGCTATAAGAAGGGAGCTTGATGGGAATTGGAGCAGCTGGGACATGAACTGGCGCCGCTATGGAATCCTGGCCCTTAAAAGATGAGGATTTTAGCCATTAACCCATTGTGCGGGGCCCAGTTTTATGCATTTTTGTACATAAAATATTTTGAAAAATGGAGACTTCCGTTAATGTCTTTGCTAGTCATTTTACAACAGCTTTCCTGTTAGTTTTGAATATTCATGGGGGTACATTTTCTGGTGTTCTTTTAAAGATTTGTTTACTTATTTGAAAGGCAGAATTACAAACAGAGGGAGAGAGACAGACCAATAGACTTACAGACAGACACAGAGAGAGATCTTGCATTTGTGGGCTAACTCCTAAATGGCTGTAATAGCTGGGGTTGGACCACACTGAAAACTTCATTTGAGTCTTCTGTGGGGGTGGCAGGGGCCCAAACACTTAAGCCAGCTTCTGCTGCTTTTCCCAAGCCGTTACTAGGAAGCTGGATTGGAAGTGGAGCAGATGGGACATGAGCCAGCTCTTGAATGGGATGCCAACATAGCAGGCAGCCATTTAACCTTCTACTGCACAATGCTGTGTTGCTAGCAAGTAGTACCCTTTCAGATCATTGTACTTCAGAGATTCAGCTACCAATTATTATTAGAATGAAAACTATACCCTGATACCTATGCCTGTATTAGACTGGTACCGTGGATCAACTATGCAGTATGTGTGTGACAATTCATTGTCTAGTTGATCCTAATGATATGGGCTTAATACTTTTCTGTTATGTTTATGTTATTATCTAGTGTTGGCTTAGGCTTACTCTCATACTTCTGTTATAGTCAGGGATATTAGTTATCTGATCCTAATGGTCCTTTACCCTTAATATTGTATAAGGTCACTGGTTAGTTCTGTTTGAGCTTGTTCTAAATAAATACTATTATATATATTGCTTTTTAAACTTAAACTGCTGCAAGTGTTGTAATTCTTAAGCTGTATTTAAAATGGTAATCATGAATCTTCATTTTATAAAGCCACTTTGGTGGATTATCCATAAATTTTAGTGACTTTATAGTGATACTAATTGATGAAGATTTTAGGAAGTCTTTTAAAATCAAATAGTAAGTTGGCTAATCTTACATTATAGTTAATCTTGATTCGTAAATTAAAAAAAATTTTTTTTTAAACTCCAGAAAGTAACTGCTCAAATCATTATGTAGCTGTGTTATGGGAACTGGAAAATAACCAGTTGATGAATATGTGAGCATGTTGGAACCCATGTGCCCTGTTGGTGGCAATGTAAAATGGTGGGGCTGCTCTGGAAAACATTGTGTTATGTTTTCCTAAGAAAGCAAAATAGGGAATTACTATACAGCCCAGCAGTCCTATTTCTGAGTATATGCACAAAGGAATTGAAAGCAGGGTCTCAGAGATTATTACACTCATAGCAGTATCATTTACAAAGGCTAAAATGTAGGGGAAAAAACAGATATCCATTAGCAGGTGAACAAATAAACAAAATGTGTTGTGTAGATATGTTAGTCTTAAAAAAGGGAGGAAGTTCTGACCAATGCCACAACATATATGACTGTTTCATGATCTAATGTGTTTCTTTTTTTTTTTTTTTGGAGATTTGTTTATTTATTTATTTGATAGTGAGAGATCTTCCATCTAGTAATTTCATTTGCCAGGTGACTGCAACAGCCAGGACTGGGCCATGCTAAAACCAGGAGCTTTGTTCAGGTCTTGCATGTAGGTGGCAGGGGCCCAAACACTTTGGCCATATTCTGTTGCTTTTCCCACGCTATTAGCTGGGATCTGGATTAGAAGCATGAACTGATTCCCTTATGGGATGGTCATGTTGCCTTTGTAGCTTTACCTGCTATGCCACAATATTGACCCTATTATAAAACTATTTTTAATGCATTAAACTTTTTGGCCTATTTGTAAGTTCTCAGAGTTTTATATTAGTCTTTTAATTTGCTGCAGATCAGTCTCAGAGCTGATAAACTTTGGACAAATTAAGCTAGAGTAGACTGATTTATTGTTGAGTGTGTGAAATTGTTTCAAGTATATGTTTATGATCTGTCTTGAGCTGCCAGCAGCTGAAGAATGTGCTGTGTGCTTTGCCAGGTGTGACAGCAATCATTTGCCTCCCATGAAGCCAGGCGTGATGGGATTCCTTCTGTCTGGTTGTGATTGGCAAGGATCTCAGATGCTTGGCCCTCCAGTTCGGAGAAGGCCCAGTGGACCTTTGGGTCTTTGTGAGGGCTTTAGGTTGAGCCATGTGCTATGCTATTGTAACTATTTACTCCCAAGGCTATGTAACAAGATAGCACACACTAGGCAGTTTGAAAGAGTAGAAATTTACTTTCTCACAGTCTGGAGGCTGCAAATCTGGAATTGAGGTGTGAGCAGGGTCATGCTTCATTTGAGACCCTGGGTAAAATCCTTCTGCATCCCTCGCCAGCTTCTGGTGGTGATTTGCTGAGTTGTAGCTGCATGACATTTGCCTTTTGTCACTGGCCCTTTCCCTCCCTGTGTCCAGATTTAACTTTTGTGATTCTGGATTAAGGGTTCAGTGTGACCTTTTTCTTGCATATGTAGTCACCCTGTTTCAAAATGAAGTTGCATTCTGAGCCTTAGGACATTTGAGCTTCCACATAAGTTTTTGGGAGACATATTCAACCCTTAACACCTGTGCTTTTTTCCCAATATGTACCAGGTTAAAAAAAAAAACACCCTCAAGCGTTGATCCAATGTTAGCCCTAACTAAGAGGTAAAGGCAGTTTGTTTTCTTGAAGTTTTGTATAGGTAATCCTTCAGATAGGGGCGATGTTACTGCAGGTTGTGTCACTGGAGAGTGCGGCATGAGATCATGGGAAGAGCTGTAGGCCTTGTTCAGGAGGCCTCAGGAGAGAGCTGGTTCTGGAGGAATGCTCCAGGCAGGGTCTGTACCCTGTAAACCAGAGTAACCTCTGAGTGGATTAATAACCAAATGAAACCACTTTGTGTTCCTTGCAACAGTCACCACCACTTTGTTCCTTGCGTCAACGGAAAGAACAGAATGTCTTAATTATAATAATCATCTATTAATTACAATATTTTGCATTCATTTTCTTTTAAAAATCTATTTGAGTAACTACTAGCCTTCAGAAGCTGCTGGAAAATAGTATTTAGGCAGCAGCTGGCAGCTCCCAGTGTTGGAATCAGATAGTGCTCAGCTCCTAACAGATTTCCTAAGTTGGGCATACACTTTGGTTTCCTTACTGCCACCCTAGTGTGTTCTGGTGAGCAGCTGCTTTGGAAGGGGATACACAATAAATATTTCTCCACTTGTTTCAAGGATGTGGGGTTTGCTGGAGTGTCCCCTGCCATCTGGAAAAAGAGAGGAGTGAGTGACTGAACTCCCAGAAAGAAAGGGTTTGCCATTGTTCATAATACATGCTGAGGTCCTCCCTAAATTCTCTATTCCTCGAGAGGAGATAACTGGCAGCTGCAGTCATTCTGTTCAATCAGACCCTTGGAGGCAAGCCACATGGCACTCAGTGTTGTGGAAGTATGCATTCAGTCTCCAGATCAGGTGAAGCGAATGCAAGTTACCAATGTTGATATTATGGAGTTGTTGAAACCTAGAGCATGGCAGATGTTGCTAAACTGCCTGCTGTAGGACCGCCATCCTAGGGGTTGGTTTGACTCAAGGGAACATTTTCTTCAGGCATCTTCTCTTGTGTTGCGCTCTTGCTGACTTTCTGTGGGACCTTCTTGCTTTTTGGCTTTTGCTCCTGATGAGTAGGCAAATATATCTGGAGATAGCCAGAGTAAAGTTTGCAATTTAAAGTTGATCTGTGTGGAAGCTCTCCTTTTGGTTCAGAAATATGGGGGAATGGGGAACCCACAAAACCCTACCTTCCTTGCTATATGTCCATCCCTGGCACAGTAAACCAAGCTTGTTTCCTTCCAGGGCAGGCATGGTTGTAGGAAAGGCACTCACAACAAAGCAGGCGGATGCTGATTTGGTGATGGCTTCCATGAGAAGTGACTGGAAAAAAGCGTCCACACAGGATATTTGATTGTATTTATTACACAGAGAAAAAAACAAAACTGGACAAAGAGGCCTACAGTGTGTGTCTTGGCTTTTGGAGAACTGTAACTTTGTTTTTGTTTGTTTGTTTGTTTTAAGATTTATTTTTATCAGAAAGGCAGATTTACAAAGAAGGAGGAGAGACAAAGATCTTTTATCTACTGGTTCACTCCCCAAATGACCACAGTGGTCCAGAGCTGTGCCAGTCCAGAGCCAGGAGCCTCAAGTCTCTTCTGGACTTCCCACATGTATACAGGGCCCTAAGGCTTTGGGCCATCCTCTGCTTTCCCAGGTTGTAAGCAGGGAGCTGGATGGAAGTGGAGCAGCCATGACAAAAACTGAAGCCCACATGGGATGCTGGAATTGGAGGCAAAGGATTGGCCATTGAGCTACTGTATCAGCTATTGTTTAATTTTTGAAAGCTGAAGAAATAGATGGGGAGATTGATCTTCCATCTGTGAATTTATTCCCCAAATATGAACAACTAGCTGGGCCAGACCAAAGTCAAGAGGCCAGAAGTCAGGGTCTCCTAAAGGACCCTCGAGCAATGCCCCCCGGGGCATACATTTGCAGGAAGATGTGTGGAAGCACAGCAGCAAGGACTCTAACCCCTGACTTCCAGTTAGAATACAGGTATTCCAAATAGCCACTTAGCTATTGAGCCAAATGCCTGCCCAACCAGCAAAAAAAGATTCACCTACTTACTTGAAAGACTGAGTGGTGGAGAAGAGAAGAGAGGGAGGACAGGAGAGAGAGTTTCCCTACACTGGTTCACTTCCCACAGCTATTGGGGCTAGTCCAGGCCAGATCGAAAGCCAGGAGCTCTGTCCTGCTCTCTCTTGTGTGTGGCAGTCGCCAGGAGTTGGAGTGTCCTCCACGGCCTTCCCAGGCGTGTTAGCAAGAATCTTGATTGGAAGTGCAGCGACAGACTTGAACCTTTGATTTGATATGGGATGCCAGCATTATATTAACAGTAAAGCTCACTATACCACAATAGTGGCATTGACAACTTTAAAAAATTTTTAAATTTTTTCAATTAATTTACTTGAAGGGCAAAGTTACAGAAAGAAGGTAAGACAAAGAGATTTTCTGTTCATTGGTTAACTCCCCGAATACTGCAGTGGCTGGTGCTGGGCCAATTTGAAGCCAGGAGCTTCTTCAGGTTTCCCACAGAGTGTAGGAGCCGAAGCACTTGGGTCATCTCCACCAGTGTCCTGCCTTCTTCCCAGCCAAATTCTTCATGGTGAATTTTGTTTCAAGTGTCTGATGAGCAGTTATGTTGTATGACTGAACTGACTGCACTTCAGTATTCTCTCTCTTTTTTTTCCCCCCAATTTTTATTGGAAAGTCAGATATACAGAGAGAGACAGAAAAATCTTTTGTCCACTTTTGATTCACTCCTCAAGTGGCTGCAGTGGCCAGAGCTGATCTGATCCAAAGCCTCTTCCAAAGTCTCCCATGCAGGTGCAAGATCCCAAGGCTTTGGGCTGTCCTTGACTGCTTTCCCAGGCCATAAGCCATAAGCAGGGAGCTAGATGGGAAGCAGTGTTGCTGGGATTAGAACTGGTGTCCCTATGGGATCCTGGTGCATGCAAGGTGAGGACTTTAGCCATTAGGCTACTGCACTTGGCCCACTAGATCCTTTCTTAGCTGTTCTATCTTCTTGCCTGATCATGTATATGATGCAGAAAATGTGGACTTTAAGAAATGAAGAACATTGCATTAGGAGATAAAATATTTTCTCGGTTCTGTTTCGTATTTTCTAAAGTAGAACTTCCTGAACATATGTGGATTCAAGAGTGCTAATCTAAATCCTTACATTGGAATAGTCTTTGTGAAGGGTGATGGATTATCATTCTCCTTTCAGTGAAAGGTTTAACATAATTTTTCTTTGCAAATTATGCAGGCCTAAGAATATTTTCAAATACTGCAAAGACTTGATGAATAAGGGTAGCTTTGGGGAATGTACTGTGTGGGTAGATGCGTTTGTTTTTCCCCGCTCCCAAGATTCTGCTTCAGTACTGAGCAGGTTGATCAGAGGGTCTTAATGATGGTTGGGAGTTTTGTTAAAATAGAATTCATATACTGTACTGTTAATCCATCTAGAGCATGCAGTCTCATCTATGTGGTGTATTCACTTAATTGCCTAACCATCACCGAAGTCGAATTTTAGCATATTTTCATCCTCCAGAAAAGCAGTCTTTGTGTTTCTTGTAGGTATGCCTCACTTTGCCTTTCCCCAGCCTTAGAACTGTGGTCTGTGTCTGCAGAGTGGCCCACTCTCGACAATCATACAGTGTGTGACCTGTATGGCCGATTGGCTTTCACTTTTCACATGCTTCAAGATTGGTCTGGAGTGTGGCGTGGCTATAGACTCCATTCCTTTTTATGACCAAATAATACTCCATTGGATGGATGCACTGTACTTAGTTGATTCCTTTCTCTGTCAAGGGAAGTTGATCTTGGTTATACAACCTAAGAGTGGACTCACTAGGTTCTGTGGTAATTCCTTGCATGTTTGTGGAGCTGTAAAGGGCCACAGCATAGCACTATCATTTATTCTTTGTTAAGTTCAAGACCTAATAATCAAAAATAGGCTTTTAATTGTTCAGGGTCCATTGAAATTCCATGTTATTGTAAGGATTGACTTTTCCACTTCTGCAGGAAAGGCTAGAGGGGTTTGGGCAAAAATTGCATTGAATGGATAGATTGCTTTGGGTAGTATTGCCATTGTAAAAATATTAAATTGTCCCTTTCTTTCCTGGCTTCCTGCCTTCTTTCCAATACGGGATGCTGGTGCTGCAGGTAGGGGCTTAATGTGCTATGTCACAGTGCTGGCTACTCAGTATTAAATTTTCTAAATCCATATGTGCAAGCATCTTTCCAATTGATTAGGTCCTTTAACGTTTAAAAAAAAGCTTCATAGTATACATGTCTTCCATTTCCTTGGTTAAATTTATTCCTAGTGTTTTATTCTGGATAAAAATGATGTTTTGATGCGGTTTGGTAATTTATCAGATCTGTGAATGGAGAAAGTTTTACTTTCTTTTCAGTTGGGATGCTTTATCTTTTTCTGTCTGTTTTAGTCAGAACCTCCGTCACACTGCTGAATAACAATGATGAAAGCAGATATTCTTGGCTTTCCCATAATGTTGAGGAAAAAACCTTTCAGTCATCATCGTTTGATATTTTTCCATAACCATCCTTTAGTGTGTTGAAGACTTTCCTTCAATTCCTAGTTTTCTGATCATGTTTATTTTGAAAGGTTTACATTTTCTCAAATGCATCATGTAAGTTGAGTTGGTTATGCATTTCTTTCACTTTGTGGATGTGGTATATTGAACTGAGCTTCCGTATGTTGATCTGTTCTTGCATTCCGGGAATACATCTCACTTTGATCATGATGTATCATTTTAATGTGGTGTTGAATTTGGTTTGCTACTGTTTTGTTCAGGATTTTGTGTATATTTTCATGAAGGATATTGGTTTATATTTTTGTTGTGATATCTTTAGCTGGGTCTAATATAGTGGTTTGGAAAGTGTTCTCTTCTTTGAAAGAGTTTTAGAAGAATTAATGTTAATTCTTTAAAAATTTGGTAGACTTTTGAAAGTCATTTATTTCTCCATTGGGACATTCGGCGCTTGCAAGGTGAGTATTTAGTCATTGAGCCATTGTGCTGAGCCTGGGTCATTGATTTTCTCAACTGTTTATGTTTTGTCTATTTCTTTGACCTCCTCCCAAATCATTGTGACTTTCATTCTGATACGTTTAGGTTTAGTTTTTTCTTTTAAATGGCTCTTCAGGTAATTTTGGTGTTTATAGTCATTAATGTCTTTCTGAGTACTTTTGTTGTATCCCGTAAGTTTCAGTATGTTTTGTTTTCTTTTGCATTCTTCTCAAGGTAGTTCTGAATTTTTCCTGTGATTTCCTTTATAGTTAGTGTCATTCAAGAGGCAGAACTGGGGCAGTGAAAAGGGGGTGGGGTGGGGTAGATGGTGGAAGAGGAGAGAGAGAGAGAGGCAGACAGAATTCCCTATGTGCTGGTTCATTCCCTGAATGCTTACAACAACTAGGACTGTTGTTTTTAAAGGAGTGCTTAATTTTTGCATTTGTGGATTTTCCAGTTTTCTTTTTGTTCTTTATTTTGAGCTGTATTCCATTGTGATTACAAATTATATGAGTTTACTCTTACAAAATTTATTTGACTTATTTTGTGGTCTCGCACAGTCTCCCTGGAGAATATTACATGTGTACATTAGACATCTCTAGACATCTATTTTGCTGTTGTTTATAGGGTTCTGTATGTCAGGGGTAGTTGATACATGTGTTGTGCAGATGCTCTAATTCCTTGTTTATCTTGTGTTCTATCTAATATGGAATGGGATATAGTGAGATCTGTTATTGTAGAACTTTTTGTTTCTCCTTTTACATCTGTCAGTGCTTACCACCTGTATTTTGGAATTCGGAATATGGTACATTTAGCTATTTTTTTTCTAATAAATTGACCACTTTATCCATATAACATTCTTTGTCTCAAGTTGAGCATTTAAGAATGTTTATGTATAGTAGCTTCTTCTTGGCTGTCTCAAACATTCTCTGTCCTGTTTGTTTGCTTCAGTGGACCAGGCCTTGAGGCTGTTGCTGCTGCTGAGCACCCAATGTGTGTTAGGCGCCTTGAGATCAGGTTTCCCTCCTTCCACAAGGATAACTTCTCTCATACCCACTTTAAAAGGGGCAGAATCCCTGGTTTATTAAGTCATTTTCCTAACTCCTTTGAAGAGGACTGTATTTCTTGTTATGTGGATCATTGAGGTTCCTTTCTCTTGTGTTTCAATGATATTTTGACAGATTTCTTTGAATTCTGTGAGCTAAAACTAAGAAAAATATCTCTCCTAGTTTTACAGCTTGGCCTTTCCTGAGTTTTTTAGCAGTGAACCTGAAGCAAACAAGTTTATGGTCATAGTTTTTGTCAGTGTAGTTCCCTCCCTGGGCATGTATGTGACTTTCCAAATTCCCCACAATTATGTGTGCTTCTGGGTGCCCTGATTCTGAAAGAAACTTTTTCCTCTTAAGACCTCTGGTGGTCTGTTGTGTACCTCAGTAGTAGTTTCTCACTTTTGCTGTCTCTGAAGTTTATGTTGTATATCAGTCTTTCAGATACCCCTTCTTGGTTGCTGAAGCAGTTTGGGCATACAGGCTGCTGTGTTCCTTTTGGAACCGGGGACCAGGGTCTGGTTCTGGGATTAGGGGTTGTTGCTGCGCAAGAATTGGATAGTGTTAAGGACAAAAAAATCCAAACCAGACCAAAACAAAAATACCACAAAGCCTTCTTACCATTCTGAGTTGGCTTTTTCTTGATTCAGTGTTCAGTTAGTTGCTGAAAACTTTGACTGTTTTCCAGAGTTCTGATAAAGTCAGTTCTGACAGTTGGTGCTTGTTATTTTGATGTTTCTGCTTCCAGGATGTGGCTGGGCACTTGGAACTGCCTACAGGGACATTTTTTGAGTCAGACTTTATTTTCTTGTAGTTGTTCATTAGAAAACCCTCAGAAAACATTTCCTTCTACCAACTCTGCACATTGTGAAGGCAAGAGATGCTCTGTTACTGGTCAGTCGATTTTTCTTATTTCCATGGCAGTCGCTTCAGCTTTTGTTACTCTGTTGTCAGTACACTTGTTACCTAAATAATACGTATTAATATTTTTCTTTATTAAATTTTACATTATGTGCTGGAATCAGGCTAATCCTCAGCCTGTGCTACCAAGCATCCCATTTGGGTGCTGGTTTGAGTCTTGGCTGCTTTACTTCCTATCCGGCTCCCTGCTGATGGATGACCTGGGAAAGCAACAGAGGATGGTCCAATGAGCGAGGACCAGGAAGAAACTCCTGGCTCCTAAATTTGGGTTGGCTCATCTCTGACCATTGTAGTTATTTGGGAAGTGAACCGACAGATGAAAGACCTTTCCCTGTTTCTCCTTCTCTCTTAATTCTGCCTTTCAACTAAAGGTAACATAAATCTTAAAGAAAAAGGAATAATAGTTAAAAGAAGAGAATGGCTTATAAATTAATGGAAGAGAAAGAAGATTCTAACAATCACTGTTGCTCCTTGTTAGGCTTGTATGTGTATGTGTTTTTGTGTCTGTATTTATCGTGTTTTGGCATGTACCTTCTGTTCTAACTTTGGTTTGTCAGAAAGTAGCAGAGTTTTTGAAACAGTGACTTAAACAAGAGCCTCTTGAATTTTCACTTCTTTCCCGCCTGCTTTTTTACTCATTCTGATCTTTCATTTTCCCCATAGGAGTCTTTAGGGGAGAAGACTTAGAAAAGCATAAATACAGGGGCAGTAAAACCAAGGGGAAAGGGCTAATGAGAGCTCTGAGTAAGTGCTGGGAACAGAGCTTGAACCCCAGGGGTGGAGAAAAGGAGAAAGGCTAGGGAATGTCTGGAGTAATTGACCTCCTTCCTAGCATGGCTGCGATGACACACAGTTGCAGAGTTAGATTTGTAAAGGATCAGAGAACCGTGGGCTCTGCTTGAGGCACTTTCAAACCTCACTGAAACGAAGCTAAAGTCTGTGGGATGACTGGCTTTCTGACCGTGAATAGGCAGGCCCCAGTAGGGAAGCAGGTAGGAAGCAGCGCTGACCTAGCCACGGTCAAGTTCCCCCATTGTAGACAGGTGCGTTGTATGCAGGAAGCCAGCACCGAGGGACTCTCCTGAACTTATTTTCACAATACCATTTAGAAACACACTTCTGGAACTCACCAAGATAGTGGGGCTGAGGGATGGTTGTCATTTTGATGTTGCTCTATTCTTTCCAGCAAGCATTTTTCAATGAGAGCTGAGGCAGGGACCATAGAGATTGAGGACAAAGTGAAATTTAAACCTTTATTTAACTCTGTGGTCTTGAACAAGCTGCTGAGCTCTTTCTGGCATTGTTCCTCATCTGTTAAATGAGATGGGAATACTACATCCACTTTGTAGCTAAAATACATTAGTTTATAAACACAGTGCTTAGCAGGAATGCTGTATAAATATAACTTGAAACTGAAAAAATGAACAGTGGACCATGCAAAGAACAAAATTATACATTTTATTCCACCTAAACAAGTGCCTCTACTTTTTGCTCTTAGATCTGATTATGAGATTGGGTTTTATCATGGACATTTGTCTCTAACAGATATAGGGAGATAATTAAATATGTGGCCAGAAAAAGATGTGAAATGCCAGTATTTGGGTGGATTTTGCGATGCTTCTAATAACAAGTCAAGCCTGAGAAATGACCATGGTTACAAAAGACAAAGTGTTTGTCCATTGCATTATCCCTGCATCTAAAAGTATTTATGAGAATTAAACATTTGAAAATGTATTTGATAATATATTATCTTGGGGAAAACCTGTGTAATGATTACTCTTTGCACAACACTTAAAGATTTGTTTTTATTTGAAAGATTTATATAGAAAGAGATGGAGAGAGAGAGAGAGATTCCGTTTATCCCCCCAAATAGTTGCAGTGTCCAGAGCTGGGCTCATCTGAAACCAAGAGTCTGGGTCTCCTCTGTGGGATTGTGGGCTCAAGGACTTGGACCATCTTGTGTTGTTTTCCCAGGCACATGAGCAGGGAACTGGATTGGAAATAGAGCAGCCAGACATGAACCACCACCTGTATCGGATGCTGGGGCTTACAGGTGTCACTCCCAGATGTCAGCCAACCAGAAAGTTTAAAAATTTTTGAAACTTGGAGTTTACTGCTTTGTTGGGTTAACCAGTAGATACTTTATAGTAATATTTAACACTTTTTATGGAAGAACTTAGATTTTTTTTTTTTAATGTAAGCTACATACATACAACACATACACAGACTTAAGTTTTTGTTTTATGATTTATGGAGAAGAAAATGTGTTTTGTAATTTTTCACTGCCAACTTACTGCAATTTTTCTTTTTGCTTTCACTGTTGGTTTACTCCTCAAAGGTTTACAGTAGTCAGATTGACCAAGCTGAAGTCAGGAACCATGGCACTCAATCATAAGCCATTACTTAAGCCTTTACTTAGGTCATTACCTTCTGCTTCCCATAGCATGCATTAGCAAAGTTGAGTTGGAAGGAGAGGAGCTGGACAAACTAGCCACGCTGATACAGGATATGGATGCTGCATGCAGCATCTTGGCCACTACTCCAGTGACCACTCTGTTGGAATTTTCATGTTCCAAATTAGTAAACAGTTAGGATTACTTTTTCTTCCACAGTTGAGAAGGACCACCGAAGGCTGTGACTTTCGACTTTCAGATCACCATTGCAAAAGTAAGATGGATAAAGCCTTGGCTAGTTTAGGGTACTTGACTGTAGTTCTTCTGAACCAATAGGGAAAAGAGGCTTTTGTTGGGTTTACTCGGCGGGAAGGGTGGGGGGGGGTGGCTGTCTATATTATGTCTAAATGTAGTTTAGTATATACCATTATATGCATGTATGAACGTATCAGCCATAATAAGAAAGGTGCTTTGATCACTTCCACAGAGATTTGCTTATTAGTAATGTTTATGAGGGGCTTAAAATGCTGGCAGCTTCATAAAGAACTATAGAGTACTGTGAAAAGAGTTCACAGTGTAACTGGAAAGATAAAGATCTGAGAAAAGAACAGACCATCAGGTGCTATGTCTTATTGTGCTGTTAGTACAACTCAAGTGCCAGGAGTCTACAAGAAACAGCCCAAAGCCTGCTTCTCCCAACAGCTACCAGGTGCACACATGAATGAAAAGGGTTGATGAAAGTCTGGTTTTTTAGGGACATCTTGAATTAAGCTGATGGGTTGGTAAAGGGAAAGGATGAAGGAGAGAGAATGTGCATAGCTCTATTGAATACTTAGTAAGAGTGGGAAATTTGTCAGTGTAAGTATGGAAAGTGAAAAGTAGAAATATAGCCTGAGACTGCAGCCAGAGGAGTTAGATTGGGGGTCAGGGGAATATCCATTCACAGTAGCCATTCCTGGAATTCTATACCATATTCTTGATTTCTTGAATTTAATTTCTCCTAGCTACTCTGACTGATTAGGTCCTATTGGCAGTTTTGATCTGATTGAATTATGTTGATGTAATCCATTTTTAAATGCACAATCTGATTCTTTTCCCATTTTCTAGGTTTTTTCCCCCCCAAATATTTGAAGACGGTTATGGTACCTAAATTTTATTTTCTCCATCTAAATATTTCACTCTTTTATATTTTAACATTCTGCACTGTTATTTTTGTCCATCTTTTTGTGTATTGCTTAACTTAATGAATACATAGAATTCTACATAATGTGCTTTTGAAAAATCAATTATGTTTATAGTAGCAAAAGCAAAAAGCTTCTTTTCATTTGGTTTTAAAAAATGAGAATTTGCTTTTTTTTTTAGTTCTGTGAGGTACGTTTTCATGTTTGAGTATGATTGAAATTGTTGTGTGTGGTACATCTAAATGAAAGGCAAGTCAGTTAGGTCAGCAGCCTTTTCTATTCTGACAATTCATAAAGTAATGATGCATCTTCTCACTGATGTGTCTTGCATTTGATGAAACATGCTATTATCTCAGATAGCCAGGGGTCCCATGGTTATTCCACGGCCAGTGTTACAGTGAGGACCTGATGTGCGTTTGGCTTGTCCTACTGTTGTGAGGTGTTTACAATAATTGTAAGCATCAGGTCACCATTTGACAATGAGAGAGACCCTTTTTGGTGTTCGTTTTGAAGAGTAAACCAAATCCACAGATGTTGTCCCTTATGGTTAAATTTTTACACAGCCGTTTTCAAAATGTGGAGAAGATACATGTGATATCATGGTCTCACTGGTTTCCTGTCAGTGGTTCCCAAACTTGAGTGCACCAGGGTCACCTGGGGAATTTGTGAAAACCCAGTGTTCCAGGCCCAGCATCTCTGACAGCACACAGCGCCTTGTAGCCAGAGTCAGAATTGTGTTTGTTCAATATAAGGAAGATCTAGATCTGTATTCCTCTCAGGTGTTGTAAAATTGACATGTGATTATCACCTGTGAGTTGTCCAGAATATATCATTAGCAGTATGCTGAATTTTGAGAATGATTTGCTTACGCCAAATGCAACTGATCAGATAGATTGAAGATGAGATTTGTTACTCTCTGATGTGCTCTCTTGTGTGTGTGTATGGGGGAAGGCTCCTAGTCCATGATGACAAAATTGAGCACACATGTGATGGTATAATGCATATTAATAATAACTTATGGAGGGTCTGGCATTGTGACATAGTGGGTAAAGTTACCTCCCTGTGACTCCAGCATTCCATATGAGCACCGCTTCTAGGCTTGGTTGCTTCATTTCCATCCTAACATGCCTGGGAAAGCAGCAGAGGATGGCCCAAGTACTTGAGCCCTTGCATCCACGTAAGAGACCTGAATGAAGTTTTTGGCTTTGTACTGGCCCAGTCCCTGCCGTTGTGGTCGTTTGCTGCTGAGCTGGAAGATTGTTCACTTGCTCCCTGTGTATCTCCTTTTTCTGTAACTTTGGCTTTCAGATAAGTAAATGGAAGAAAAAAATAGCTGATGAATATTAAGTTGTTTGAATGTCAAACTGAATCCACGCAGTAGCTATCCACATTACTGTTCACATTATGTAAAGGAGAAACTGAAGCCCCAACAAAATAATTTACCTGGTGTCATGCTGTTTGTTAGTGTGGAGCTGGGTTTCAGAGCATGCAGTATGCCCTCACAGCCCATACCTTTAACTGTATATTCCACCAAATGCTCCCAGGCCCTCTGCTGCAGGAAAGATAAGGCTGAGAGATCTGCTTTATATTTTCGGCTGGTATGCATTAGGGAGGGAGTAGTATTCTTGTAATTCCTTCCTCCCATTAATCTACCTCTGCATGTATTTGTGCCATTGCTTTCTTTGAATGGTGAATGTTAAGTGTAAAACTTAAAGCCTTATGTTAACTCTGCCAGCTTTTGATATCTGCATTTTATAGATAGGATTGCACAGAGATCTATGGGTAAATATTTAGTTTGTTGTTGAATGTTAATGTGTGGGTGAATCTGCTTTGGGAGGGTGATTGTGTTACATATTGCTAGGGATAGCTACATATTGCAAGCTTCATTATCAAGAAATAGACCTCAACTACTGACTTCTAAATATAAAGTATAATTTTCATAATTGTAATGAAACTTGGCAAATTTATGCTTTGGTTTGAATTTAACATTCTTTATAGTATTTCTAATGTAGCTTAATGAAGATTGAACAACTGGTTTGTGTGTGTTAAATTCTTTTTGAGTTTGGAAACTGGAAATCTGAGAGTTTGTAACTAGTTAAAAAGACTAAAAAAATCAAACTTGCTTTTGAATCATTTTAGGTTGACAGAAACACTACAGGTAACTCAGAGACTTTCTGTACTTCCTGACCCACTTTCCCCATGATCATGTCTTGTTACTATGATGCATTTATCTAAACTTAGAACTGACATTGCCACATTCCTGCTTCACTTGGCATGACTGGACCTCATTTTCCCATTGGTGTCTTCTCTCTGTCTCCAGTGTACAGTCTACCATGCATTTTATTGTCTTACCTTTTTAGTCTTCTCTGGAGTCTGAGAATTTTTCAATCTGTGCTTGCTTTTCGTGACCAACTAGTTTTGAGAGGGACTGGTCAGGTGGTTTGTAGAGTGCTCCTCAATTTGGATTGATCTGACATTCATATCATGGTCATTACAATGCAGTTATGGATGTTTGGAAAAATGCTCCAGAGGCACTTTAAGTACCCTTTGCATCATCTTGGAACAGAGGATGCATGGCAGTCAGGTGACATCATGGGGGAGGTTAAATTTCTAGCATCTGGTTAATGTGAAGTTAGCTAGTCAAAATCATTGTTTTTCCCTTCCCCACTTTCTTTTTTTTTGGAAGCAAGTCACTATGTCTAGCTTTTCCTCCAGAACTCTGTGTGTGTGACCTGTGATCTGATGATCTAACTCCTTCTGTTGGAGTGGGAGTACATGCATGCTGTTTAGATTCTTCTGTCTTGTTTCTTTTTGTCCCCAAAGAGACGTCAAACTTTGAAGGATGGTAACAACAGTTTTTTAAAAAATTATTTGTTTGAAAGTTAGAGTTAGAAGAGAGATGGAGAGGTAGAAATCTTTCATCTGCTAGTTCATTTCCCAGGTGGCTGCAATGGTCAGGACAGGGCCAGACTTAAATGAGAAGCCAGGCACGCCATCTAGGTCTCCTGTATGAATGGCAAGGGTGCAATAATCTGGATCCTTCTCTGTTATCTTCCTAGGTGCATATCAGGGACCCTGGATCAGAAGCAGAGTAGCTTGGGACTTTTAATTGGCTGACATGGGATCTGTTGTCGTAGGCAGCACCTTGACTCACTGTGCAAGGCCTGATGGATGGCAATTTAATAGACCCTTTTTAGTCATCTATTGTTTTGACTTGTTTGAGGTCACATGCTGTTTGGGAAATTGTTACAGAATTTTCTCCATAGTCATTAATGTGCACAGAAATCTCACATGATTTTAGGGATTTTGAAGCTTTTGGGGCTTCAACTAAGAGATTTTTACTTTAGTTATTAAGCCTGAGGAAAAAGAAGAAAGAAAAATGAGCCCTGTGTATTGCCTACGCTCAGGGAGCTCTGCACAAAGAGGACTAGCTTATTTTGGGTGAGAGGGTAGAAAAAGCGACAGAGGGAATATGCCATTTAAATTTGTTCTTTATGAATGAGGAAAAGTTGGATCAATAAGAAGTTGGAAGAGCACTTAAGCAAAAGGAATAGAACCAGCAAAGACTTAGGCACGAGTGGCATGCAATGTTTTCAGGTGTTTTGGAGTTGATGTTGGTTGAGAACTGTGAAATTATCACAGCCAAAGAGTAACCAGGAGGTGGTAGAACATAAAATTGGGGTTAAGGGAGGTAGGAGAAGGAACTCAGTGGAAAAGGAATTATCTAAGTTTCTCAGTTTATACATTTTAAAGTGTTTAAATGACTAATCATTTTGTACATAAGTTATTTTCATTTTCAATTTTATGTCTCAAATTTGCTAGCATCTTACATGTATGAATTAGGGAATGAGGAAGAGGTGAAGCAATGCAGAGTTTTTTATGATTTATTTATTTTTGTTTCAAAGAGAAAAGGAGAGCAAGAGAGAGAAACTTCTGCTGGTTCACTCCCTGAGTGGCTGCAATGGCTAGAGGTGGGTCAGTCCTAAGCCAGGAACTTCTTCCCAATTTCCCACGTGGGTGGCAGAGGCCCATGCACTTGGGCCATATTCTGCTTTCCCATGTGATAGCAGGGAACTGTATCTGAAGTGAAGCAGTCAGAACGTGAACTGATGGCCATTTGGGATGCTTGTGTCACAGACGAAGGTTTAACCTGCTATGCCATGGCACCAGTCCCAGACTACTCTTTGAAGAACTTTGGATAGGAATGAGTTTAAGGAGCGAGAGGAATAGAAGAAAGTATAGAGGTCCACAAAAGTGGGTTTTGTTTTAAGTTGGGAGACACTTGGTATAGTTAAACAGCAGGGAAGGTCCCAGTAGAGAAGGAGAGCAAGTAATTAGAGTCCTGGAAAGGTGGACTGGTTGTGCCAACATAGTAGGCCCTCGCTACTCTGCATGAGAGAGTCAGGTGTGAGGTGTGTGTGTTGTCTTTGAGAACATCAAGCTTGTATAAAAGTTACAATTGGCTTGCAATCCACCTGAGGCCTGAGCGTTCTTGTTTTTTGCTATACTTAGTGTGTTTATACAACTCCTTCAATTATTACATTTAAAATATTTGCCAAGGTCTCATGATAGAAGTATTAGAAAGTCCAGGATATAGAACAAATACATAAAACAATCAAAAATACATGCAGTGTGAGTAATCCCACTGTTCTTTTTTATGCTTTGAGCAGCAAGATTTAGTCACCGTGGCTTCTTTTTTTTTTTTTAAGATTTATTTTTTTAATTGCAAAATCAGATGTACAGAGAGGTGGAGAGACGGAGAGGAAAATCTTCCATCCAGTGATTCACTCCCCAAGTGACTGCAGTGGTGGTGCTGCACGGATCCAAAGCCAGGTGCCAGGAACTTCCTCCATGTTTCCCACGCAGATGCAGGGTCCCAAGGCTTTGGGCTGTCCTCAACTGTTTTCCCAGGCCACAAGCAGGGAGCTGGATGGGAAGCGGGGCTGCTGGGATTAGAATCTACGTGCATATGGGACCCCAGTGCGTTCAAGGCGAGGACTTTAGCTGCTAGACCACCCTGTTGGGCCCTACTGTAGCTTCTTAAGGTGCTGGGAGAAATGAAGTTGGGGTCTGTGATAGTCTGTCTTGTCCTAAATAATTTTAATCTAAAGTTACTTAATGTGTTTCAGAGAGGCAGGAAGATAGGCAGAGAGGGAGAAAGAGAGAGAATCTCTGATCTACTGGTTAATTCTTTTTTTTTTTTTTTAAAGATTTATTTTTATTATTTTTTCATTGGAAAGGCGGATATACAGAGAGAGGAGAGAGAGAGAGAGAGGAAGATCTTCCGTCCGATGATTCACTCCCCAAGTGAGCGCAACGGACCGATACTATGCCGATCCGAAGCCAGGAGCCTCTTCCGGGTCTCCTGCACGGGCGCAGGTTCCCAAAGCCTTGGGCCGTCCTCCACTGCTTTCCCAGGCCACAAGCAGGGAGCTGGAAGGGAAGTGGGGCTGCCGGGATTAGAACCGGCGCCCATATGGGATCCCGGGCGTGCAAGGCGAGGACTTAACCACTTGCGCCACCGCGCCGGGCCCTACTGGTTAATTCTTAAATACCTGTAACTTCCTGGTAAGGAACCAGGAAGTCAGTGTGGTTGATGGCAGGGACCCACTAACATGAGCCATCACCTGCTACCTCCTAGGATGACATTAGCTGGAAGCTGGAGTTCTAGCTTTACCCCAGGCATTCTGGAATGGCATGCTGACATCTTTCCTGTTGTCTCCCACCTCTCAACAGTTTCTTGTTTAGAAATGGATTCCAGGAGGAATTCCAGGAGGACCTTGCTTAGTGAGGCCTCATTGACAGTTTTCCTTTGTTGTTGAAAATTTTAGCTACAAAGAGGACTAATTCTTAAGATGACCTCTTTTCCTTCTTTTCTTTTAACTTGGCCCACACTGTTAATTGTTAATTTGTAGTCTGATAGAGTCTATTTATAAAGAATTGAACCTTTTATTAGGGAAATTATGCCCAAATAAAGCACTACAATTTAGCACATGTTTGGGCATAGGTTTTGACCTTATGTTTAACAAAAGGACATTTTGGTTGTGGTTGTAAAGCCCTTTGGCTATGACATTAATTGATTTTGGAATTTAATTTAAAATGAAACTTCATTAGACAGCCATTTCTTGTGTATCTGTATTTTTTCTTCTCTAAATTCTTAGTGAAATCATAGGCTCCTTACTCAGAATATTTGAACTATACAGTAAATTGTTATGGCTGAAAAACTGTCTAAAACTAGATTAAAAATAAACTATACTCACTTTAAATAAACTTTCCTTTTCAGATGGATTTCTGCAAAGAATTGTTAATAAAACTACATTCTTTATAGTAAAAATAGACCAGGGCTTTTAGAGTCAGGACATTTGATTCGTTTATTCATATTCTGTGAAGCATGGTGGATATAGCAGTAAGAAAGACATGGTTCCTCTCCGAAGCTTTTAGAATAGCCGAGAAGACATAAGGTGAAAGTGATCAGTGTTGTGGTAGAGCAAGTGTCTGAAGTCAGTGAATGATGGACGCTCATAGAAGAACCTCTCTACTCATGTGAGGCCTGCAGCCCTGGGAATGAGTGGATCCCAGAGAAGAGGAGGGGGAAGGGTGTGTGAGGCTGAGAGGACCATTCTGGGGAGTGTGCTAGAAAGCAGACCATGCACGGGCCTAAGGCTACGCACTGAGAGGTCTCCTGTTTACTTTGCATTAAGATCTCTGTCTGCATGGAGAGGAGTAGGAGGGTGTGGCAAAGTGACTGTTGGGTTTGATCAAAGGCAGGGAGGCAGGCCAGTTAGCCTCTCTGTAGTATCTGCAATGATTGAGGTGTGAGCGCTGTGTGAGAAGTCGGTTGAACTTTGCTTTCCTAAAGTCTATTGGAGTACAGTGAGATTTTGTGTGAAATAAGCAACTTCTCCCCTGTTTCAGAAGTATACAGCTTTGTCGGGTGTGCTTGTAGTTATGGAGTCCTGTGTAAGGATTCTGAATTCCACTAAGGAACCTTATCCTAAGTATACAACTACTGGTAAATTTTATTTATTTCTGAGGGGCGGTGGTGGGCCTTTCTTACTTTATATACTTTTTGATGTTCAGTAATAAAACCGTTTGAGCATACTGATTTAAAAACACCCATTTTCCCTTTTCTTTTTTAAAGATACCCAGCTGTCCTCAGGATGGAATACTTGCCTCTTAATTGGTAAGGCAGGGAATTCCGTCTGCCCAAATGTTAAATAGTGCCATTTAAAATTTGGCAGTATGGCTGTGGTGACCATGGTGAAGGAGGCAGCATGTTTTTGAGTCTTGAAATAGCCTGTAGCGTGAATGCTGTTAGGGGAGGGTGTGGGAGCAGTGCTGGTCAGGTGGGTGTTGGTGGCTGGGGGCCTGAGGCTGCACCATGTTCTGGTCCCAAGTTTCCTCCTTGTTTTCCTCCAGATGCAGCTCTCTCAGATATGAGGATAGATTGCTGGAACACCCTCAGTACTACCCAGTTTGTCATTCCCTTCCCGGAGGAAAAGAAGCTCTCTTTAATTACTTATGGAGGGGATGATAGAATTTTAGAATCCAAATCTTTAAAGATTGGTTTAAAGAAAAAAAAATTAATAAAACAAATCTTTTTGTTTCATTTTATTAATATTTTATTAATATTATTTGTTTTATTAATAAAACAAATCTTTTTGCTGTAGCTGATCCCATCTGAAGGCAGGAGCCAAGTGTTTCTTCCAGGTTTCCCATGTGGATTCAGGGTCCCAAGGCTGTTCTCGACTGCTTTCTCAGGCCACAAGCAGGGAGCTGGGTGGGAAGTGGAGCAGCTGGGATACAAAGTGACACCCATACAGAATCCCGGCAGATGCAAGGAGAGGATTTAGCCACTAGGCTATCGCACTGGGCCCGATTGCTCTGAGTTTTCTGTTGGATTGGTCTTGAAGGGCAGGGGTGGAAAGCAGAACAACTAAGAAGACTATTTGCAGGGATCCAGAGGCAGTGGTTAAGAGCTGTGATTCAAGGAGAGGGTATTTGGGAAAGCAGATAAAATCATGCTTGAGGTCCAGTACGATAGCCTGGTGGCTAAAGTCCTTGCCTTGCACTCACTGGGATCCCATGTGGTTGCCGCTTCTAATCTTGGCGACCCTACTTCGCATCCAGCTCCCTGCTTGTGGCCTGAGAAGGCAGTAGAGGACAGCCCAAAGCCTTGGGACCCTGCACCTGTGTGGGAAACCCAGAAGGGGCTCCTGGCTTTGATTGGCTCAGCTCCAGCTGTTGTGGTAGCTTGGGGAGTGAATCAATGGATGGAAGATGTTTCTGTCTCTCTGCCTCTCTGTATATCTGACTTTCCAATAAAATAATTAATTTTAAAAAGAAAAAAACAAAAAACATGCTTGAGACTCCTGTATTCTATGTTGGAGGGTCTGCATTTGAGTCATGGTTCTTTTCCCAGTTTCAGTTTCTGCTAATGTGCACCCTGACAGGTAGCAGGTGATGACTTCAGTAGCTGGATCCCTGCCACCCACGTAGGAGACTTTGCGTTCCTGACTCTTGGCTTTGGACTGGCTTAGCCCTGGTCATTGGGCACATTTGAGCTGTGAACCAGTAAATGGGAGATTTCATCTACCTGTGTCTTTCTGTCTTTAGATAGCTAAGTAGATTTAAATGGGAGCAGTAGACCTAGTCTGAAAACATTTTGAAAGATGTAGCAGTGTTTGTGGATGATTAGTACATGTGTATGAGGAAAAGGAAAGAATCCACGTTACCTCTCAAGGCTCCCTTTAAGCAGCTGTAAGGGTGGCATCCTGTTAGTAAGATACTGGAAAGCTGATTGTCCATCGGAGGAACTAGATGGGGGCTGATGTAAAGGCTCAACTGGTTAGTCCTGCACTTGAAAGTGCTGCTACCCTATATGGGCACTGGTTCGTGTCCCAGATGCTCCACTTCCCATCCAGATCCCTGCTTATGGACTGGGAAAACAGTAGAGGATGACTCAAATCCTTGGGCCCTTACACCCATGTAGGAAACCCCAAGGAGGCTTCCTGCCTCTGGCTTTGGATTGGCTCAACTCCAGCCTTTGTGGCCATTTGAGCAGTGAACCAGTGGGCGGAAAATCCATCTGTCTGTGTCTGTTCTCTGTAAACTCTACCTTTTCAATAAAAGTAAATAAATCTTAAAAAAAAAAAACCTAGATGGTTTCCATCAGCGAAGAAGAAATCATGTAAACCAGTTCTGTACTGATAGTCCATTGTAGCTTATGTGAAGAAAATAATTACTGTTTCAGATCATTTGGGGGAAAAAAGGTGCTCCAAATGAACAAAGCACTAAGTTCTGTGATGTACTCAAACTTACTCCTTTGCAGTAATAACATCCAAGTTTCTAAGTTTAATTTAGATATTTCTGATTACTTCTGAATGACAGTGGTGGTGGACTTTGTGGACCTGACACTGTCCAGCCTATCTATAGAGACTCTTTTGGGGAATCTTGGCTCTGTGGGTTGTACATGTTGCATGTTTCAGTTAATGCCTTTTTTTTTTTTGCCTGATAGAGGTCTTGGTTTCTTCATGCTACCTGTTGATTTGGTGGATGGGTTTTTTGGATCTACTGAGCGTAGTTCTCTGGAGGAATTGTTGCTGGTGAGCTCAGCAGTTCATTCAACTCTTCTGTGGTGATGGTGATTATTTTTATACAAGCTCAGTTTCTTCGTTGGGTTAAACTATGAATGTTGGCACTAGTTCTAATTCTCTGGGTTTTGTGGAATCATCCCACGATATTCCACTTAGAATCTTAAGATGAGTAGATGAAATCTTCCAGACAGCAGCATATTGTTAGTATTTCTCTGCATTTATTCTGTGTTCCTGGTAGGAAGAGTAAGCAACCATTCGCATAACCATCTGTTATCAGAATGTTTCCTGTCCTTCTTGACAAATCTATCTGTTTGTCCTTTATCCTCCCTGTGATTTATTATACATGCAGATTTAAAGCTTTAATAAACCCACTAAATACAATTTAGAATAGTTTTTTTCTTAATGATTTGTTTATTTTTATCAGAAGGTCAGATTTACAGAGGAGAGACAAAGATGCTCCATCTGCTGGTTCACTCTCCAAGGGGCCACAGTGGCCAAAGCTGAGATGATCTGAAGCCAGGACGCAAGAGCCTCCTTAGATCTCCCATATGGGTGCAGGGTCCCAAGACCTAAGCTGTCCTCCAGTGCTTTCCCAAGGCACAAGCAGGGAGCTGAAAGGGAAGCGGAGCAGCCTGGACACGAACTGCCACCCACATGGGATCCTGGCTTACGCAAGTCGAGGACTCCAGCCAGGCTACTGCGCCAGACCCAAGACTGGCCTTTTATGTGTGTGCCCTTGAATGGTGAAGATGCGACTGACTCTGTGCCTGGATGTTTGGGGGAACCTAGGATATAAGGGCCTTCTCCGGAGTGCTTGCATTGTGGATGAGCAAGAGTCCTAACATTTCTTCAGGGATGATTTCTTCCAGCCAGATCCCAAGGCTGAGGTCACTCATTTATTCCAGTACTTTTAGCTGTCTGGGAAGTTTTTCGGAAGATCTTATTTGAATTCTGTGTATTTTACCAGAAGCTCTCTATGTTGTTAATTTGAGAGGAACTTTGTTTTTATAACCATTTTATTGCTTATAGCTTTTCCCCCATGATTTTCTTTTTTTTCTTTTTTTTTAATTAAAAAATTTTTTTTCTTATTTTTACCCCAGTGATTCTCTTGACCTTCCCCTGTATGCAACCTTAGGCTTAATGTCATTTCTGAAAAGAACCTGTTCCTTACTTCCCAACAAGGGCTAACAGTGATATCACTTGTTTTCTGTATACATCAGATTGTAATATAATTTTGTTTATCCTTATTTCCCTCACTGGTGCGAACTATTAGGAATTTAAAAAAATATATTGATTTATTTTCATTGGAAAGGCAGATAGAAATATAGAGAGAAGGAGAGAGAGAAAGATCTTCCATCCTTTGATTCACTCACCAAGTGGTTGCAGTGGCCAGAGCTGAGCTGGTCTGGAGCCAGGATCCTCTTCAAGGTCTGCCTCGTGGGTGCTGGGTCCTAATGCTTCGGGCTATTCCCTGCTACTCTCCCAGACAATAAGCAGGGAGCTGGATAGAAAATGGAGCAGCCGGGATATGAACTAGCACGTCTGTGGGATCCTGGTGCCACTAGGCTACCGTGCGTAGGAACTGTTTACAGATTTTAAAGTAGAAACAGGAAAGGCAGAATTAAATGTGAATGGCTGTATTGGAAAAGCTTGAGAAGAATACAAGTCAAGTTTTCTGAAGTGGAAGTCTAGGTTGGTTTGATCCCAAAGCCCTGTGGACTGTTGCTTCTGCTGCCCCAGAAATGTATCAGGTTTTTCTCTCACTCTTTATGACCACCAGAGGTGAATTAAATACTTGTTGCTTTCAACTGTTTAAATAGTAGAAAATTGTAATAAGTTATGCTTGGGTTCTGTGCTTTTATAGTTATCCCTCATGTAACCAGCATCCAGAGGAAGAAACTAGAATCACAGAAAGCACCCTGGGGTCTGTCAGTCACTACAATTTGTTTTCTTGCCCTGTTCCTGGTTCTGAATCGCACTGTGTGTGCAGTGTGTCTGACTGGGCTCATAAAGAATTATAAAGACTTTTTGATTTTGTTTTTAGGTTCAAGCATGTGTCTCATGCTACACGTACACATTCCAGTATATGAATGTGCAGTCTATGTGTTCTGCTACTCAAGTGCTGAGCCGAATACCCACCCCTCCTGGCAGGAGCCCCTTCCTACCTTTTTCAAGTGGTTTTATGTTTATATTCCCAGTAGCCATTGTTTCATATCCTTGCTGCTATTTTTATGTCAGAAAGCCTAAATGTATCCAGGAAATCAGAAGAGAAATTAATAGAATTATACATCGCCGTCTTTTCAGATTGATTTTTTTTTTACTCAGCATAATTATTTTCAGATTCAGTCATGGTTAGGTGATATTAATAGTTCATTCCTTTTTATTCAGAAGTGTTAGAAAACCAATTTGTTGATGGATATTTGAGTTGTTTGCATTTAGGGCTTTTACAAATAAATATGCTGTAAACATTTGTACAAGTCTTTGTGTGGACACATGTTCTTATTTCTCTTGGATCATATTGTGTGCTGAATCAGTCTTCTGCATTCAACACCTGTGAATTCAGTTAACCACAGATCAAAAATACTTGGGAAAAATTGCATATGAACTGGACCTGTACAGACTTTTTATCATCGCTATTTTATAAACAGTGAAATTAACAACGATTTATATAGCATTTGTGTTGTATGAGAGGATTTCAAAAGTTAATGCAAAATATAATTTAAATTTAAAAATTAAATATCTGTATTGTGTGGTCAGTCTTCAAAAGCTTCAGGAAAAATACATGCAAAGAACTGCATATAGATTTCAAAATTTGTGCCCAAATAAGCAGAACCCTTTAATTCTATTTTTCTTGAACTTTTTGGAATACCCTCATATTAAGAGTTATAAGTAACCTAGACATGAATCAAGTGTATTTATATGGGAGGGGAGTGAGCTTTTAGCGCAGTGGTTAAGATGCCTGCTTTCTCTGTGGGGCAGAGTAGTTGACTTTCCTGCCTCCTGTCTCTTGCTAATGCAGACCTGGGAGGCAGTGATACCTCAAGTGGTTTGGTTCTTGCTCCTTGGGAGCAAGCCCTGGATTGCATCCCTGATTTCTGGCTTAAGCTTCTGCCATTGTAAGATTTGGGGACTAAACCTGCAGATGAGAGTATGCTCACGTTCTCTCTCATGTCTGTTTCTATATCTCCATCTATACATCTGTACATCTCCATCTGCACATTTCCATCAAATAAAAATTTATTAAGTTTGAGGTGCATAGGAGTATATATGCTGAGTATCTGCCTCTTTTGAGCAGGAACCAAAAGCATTCTTGGTTTCTGAGAAGGTCCTGGAACCGACTCCTCATGGCCACCAAAGGACAACTGTGCATTTAGAATTTTAAGTTGTCCAATTATTTCCCAAAGTTGTTGACCCATTCTGCATCCCCAGTGGTGGTATGAGATCAGCACTAGTCTCACTCATTTTTTGAATTGGTTTGAACCGTGGTAACAGAACTGTATCAATTGCAGGGCTGAAACAGGAAGCTGGTTCCCACAGTGCAGACAGGCTTGGTTGGGTTCCTCTGGAGCCCAGCTCCTTGGTTTACAGTGGCCACAACTCGCCTCCAGCTTCCTCTCCATGGTCACCTTTCCCTGGTGTGGGCACATCCCTGGTGTTTCTGTGCCACCTTTCCTCTTGTTACAAGGTCTTGGATCAGGTTGGAATGGGCTCCACCTTATGACAGACATTTCGGTTTAATTGCCTCTTGGAAGACTCTTTTCAAGTTGTGTGTTGATTTTGCTTAGAAGCCATAAGGGCTTTTGCTATGAAGTCCAATACATTTTTGGGGCTTTTAGTATATAACATATGATCTTTTTTTGTTTCATGAAAATTTTCTTAAACTACAATTTCAGTGTTTGTTCTGCTCCATGGCTTTGTTGTTGCTGATGGTCCCCTGTAATCTGCGTTGGATCTCTCTTGGCAGAGTTACACAAAGAGAACATCTTCCATCCTATGATCCACTCCTCAAATAGCCACAATGGCTGGGGCTGGATTAGACCAGAGCCAGGTTCCTCTTCCAGGGAAGGCTCCCACTTGGGTGGAGGGGCCCGAGCACTTGGCCCATGTTGTACCACTTTTCCAGGTGGATCAGCAGGGAGCGGGATTGGAAGTGGAGCAGCCAAAAAGTGGAGCCATTTGTATTAGATGCCTGTGTTGCAGGCAGCAGGCAGCAGGCAGCATTGGCTTAACTTGCTATGCCATCTTTTTTTCCACTCTGCTGTTGTTAATGTTTATTCCCTTTACAGAATTTGTTGTTCTCTATCTATGCATCATTCCAAAAATGACTTTTTCTTTTACTATAATTTTTCCTTGAGTGTATCACTCTTTTTCCTTGTTTCTTTCTGGAGATTTTGACATGTTCTTACATGTCTTGAATTATGTAGTCTATTCATATTTTACCTTGTGGAACTGCTTCTCTGATGGGCTTTGAGCAAGTGGCTTACTCTATGAGATCTCCAGCTTCCCATCTCCCAGATTTATCTCACCTTTTTTCCCTTTCCTCTTGGTTGCCCTTGTTTTAATTCCATTCTCAGCACTTCGTGCTTGATGTGATACCTTGGCCTGGAAGACGGGGTGGCCAGAGCGGGGTTCCTGGAACCGATGGAGGCTACTTGTCCCTCCCCACTTAGGTTGCAGCTGCTACTCTGGGCATTCTTGGTTGTGCCATCCAAGGAGGACCTGGGGCATCTGGGCCTTTGCTCTGCTGGAGCCCATGGCCAAGGCTGCTGTGGGGGCTTGTTCCCCCTCATTTGTCCACTCTGGGGTCATAGGATTCTTGTCATCTTGTTGGATATGATGTGTGTGAATTTTTTGGTTTTGTTTCCTAATCTATTTTTATATATTGTTTTTTTTTAAAGATTTATTTTTATTATTTTTACATTGGAAAGGCGGATATACAGAGAGAGGAGAGACAGAGAGGAAGATCTTCCGTCCGATGATTCACTCCCCAAGTTAGCGCAATGGGCCCATGCTATGCCGATCCGAAGCCAGGAGCCTCTTCCGGGTCTCCCACGCGGGTGCAGGTTCCCAAAGCCTTGGGCTGTCCTCGACTGCTTTCCCAGGCCACAGGCAGGGAGCTGGAAGGGAAGCGGGGCTGCTGGGATTAGAACCGGCGCCCATATGGGATCCCGTGCGTGCAAGGCGAGGACCTTTAACCACTTGCGCCACCGCGCCGGGTCCTATATATGGTTTTGAGAAAATTATGTTCTTACATATAGAAAAAGGAAGAGATTTTATTTCACAAAGAAGAGAATCTGTTTTTACAAAATAGCAGCCTTGTCATGAATGCATGGAGAGAATTTATTAAAGCTTTGCAATTTGCATTTAACCAAAGGTTAATGATTTTATTGTGGAATTGCCATAGAGAGGTTAGGGAACTAATTGCTTTTATTAATCACTAACAAGCAACTGAAAATTATCTGCGAAGTGGCAACTAGTGGTTGTAAGTAGGTTACTGAGAAGTTCATCCTAGAGGTTGATTTCTTATTATTCACTAATGAAGTGGTCCAGATACTTTAGTGTTTAAAATTGTGTCTGAAACCTGTTTTAGATAGTTTTGTCTATTTAGATTAGAGAATGTAACACTTCAAATAAAAATTAGTCATACCATGAAAAGGCAGGGAAAAGCTGAAAATTAGGTTATTCTTTCTGCTCTATGAATGATACCCTCCTCTCATTAACATAAAGACCCTTTTGGTTATAAGAATGTTTTGAAATTTTTAAAAAATCGACTATCTTTTGTTGCAAAGAATGAGGAAAGGCCCAGAAAAGAGGGTTTAAAAAATTTTGTTTTTCTTAATGCCGTCTCAGCCTAATTATATCCATGAGAATCTAAACTCAGGATGGAGAGCTAATGGAGGAAGACCAGCTGAGAAACAGTGGTATAATTGAGACATTAAGCTGTAGCCACCATTGAGTAGCTGTTTGGATACCTAGCATATCTGTACTGAGTGATAACTGTTAGTAGAAATTGACTTGTAAAGGGAATCTGTGTTTAATTATGTTAGGTGTCTAACCAGTGTCCTTTTCTTCAGTCAGGTACTCTTTTTTTTTTTAAAGGATTTATTTATTTTATTGGAAAGGCGGATGTACAGAGAAGAGGAGAGACAGAGAGGAAGATCTTCTATCCAATGATTTGCAGGCCACAACGGCCGGTACTGTGCTGATCCAAAGCCAGGAGCCAGGACCTTCTTTCTGGGTCTCCCACACGGGTGTAGGGTCCCAAGGCTTTGGGCTGTCCTCGACTGCCTTCCCAGGACACAAGCAGGGAGTTGGATGGGAAGTGGAGCTGCCAGGATTAGAACTGGCGCCCATATGGGATCCCGGTGCCGTTCAAGGCAAGGACCTTAACCATTATACTATTGCGCTGGGCTCCAGCTGGGCTCAGGTATTCCAACTCTCTAGTTATTCTTGCTAAGTGGGAGGGCTTTGTCATTTGCCAGCACTTCACCATGCAACTAGGTAACACAGGTCTTTCCTAGGTAAGGGTGATGTATTGTTTAACTATCTGCAGAATCTCCTTAAGACCCTTACATTTGTAGAATTCTTCTGGAGTTGATTTTAAGGGTAGAGTTTTTGCAGGTGTTTATTCCCAACTTCTTCAAATAGAGAGTTTGTTGCTTGCTTCAGTCAGGACGTTAGAATGGACAGACCCAGAGAGAGTTGTGTTAAGAAATAGGGTTTTAGGGGCCAATGCTGTAGTTTAGTGAGTTAAGCTGCTTCCTGTTGTGCCAGCAATCTGCTTGGACACCAGTTCTAGTCTGTTCATTTCCAAACCAACTGCCTGCTAATGGCCTGGGAAAGCAGTGTAAGATGGCCCACATGGGAAACCCAAACAAAGCTCCATATTCCTGGCTTTGACTTGGTCCAGTCCCAGCCTTTTGGGGAACGAATAAGAATATGGAAGAACTTGCTCTCTGTCTCTAATTCTGCTTTTCAAATAAGCAAATTGGGTTTGGGGGTAGGCATTGTGGTGCAGCAGGCATCCCATATTAGAGAGCCTGGGATCCGACTGCCACTGTGAAGCAGATAGACAGTAACACATGTGGTGATCAGCGCTGTGCAAGAGGGATAGAAAAAGCTTGCATGTACACAGAGGAGGAGAGGGCATTACAGGTGGTGACAAGGAACAAGGCATGTTGAGTATTGGGATCTCCGTTTGGACCAAAATCCGGGGAGTGGTGATGAAGTTTGGTTTGTTTTGTTTTGTTTTTATTTTTTTTTAATTTTTTATTATTTTTTCATTGGAAAGGCGGATATACAGAGAGGAGAGACAGAGAGGAAGATCTTCCGTCCGATGATTCACTCCCCAAGTGAGCGCAACGGCCCATGCTATGCCGATCCGAAGCCAGGAGCCTCTTCCGGGTCTCCCACGTGGGAGCATGGTCCCAAAGCTTTGGGCCATCCTCGACTGCTTTCCCGGGCCACAGGCAGGGAGCTGGATGGGAAGTGGGGCTGCCGGGATTAGAACCGGTGCCCATATGGGATCCCGGGCGTGCAAGGTGAGGACCTTAACCACTGCGCCACCGCGCCGGGCCCTGTTTTGTTTTCTTAACTGATAGAGTTCTGTAGGCTCTGGGATTTTGCCTTCCAGATCCTGTCCTTTCCCACTGATTGATGAAGAACTTTTTTTGGGGAAAGACAGATTACAGATTTATGGAGAGGCAGAAAGATCTTCCATTCACTGGTTCCCAAGTGGTCGCAACAACTGGAGCTGAGCTAATATGAAGCCAGGAGCCAGGAACCTCCTCCAGGTCTTCCGCTTGCATGCAGGGTCCCAAGGCTTTGGGCCATCCTCTACCTCTTTCCTAGGCCGCAAGCAGAAAGCTGGAAGGATAGTGGAGCATCTGGGATGTGAACCAGTGGCCACATGGGATCCTGGCAGTTGCAGGGCAAGGATTTAACCACTAGGCTACTGCACTGGTCCGGGTGAAGGACTTCCATAGTGACAGCTGCTTGTTCTAAGATGGGAAGGCAGTGAGCTTTAGGGAAAGCAGAAGTGATTTGAGGATGTGAGTCTTGATACAAACTCAGGCCTGGAAGATGAAAGACCAGCTAATAAAAGGGCTCATAGGCAAAGTTACGGGGCTTCCTGCTGGGTTTTAAAATGGGTGATATGATCCAATTAGGTATGTGGAGTAATGTGAGACATAGGATTAATTAAGCTTTGGGTGTGGGATAAGCTTGAGATTTCCTCAGAAAGTAACTTTGGTCTTAAAAGGAATCAAGCTGTTGGAGACAGGGAGGGTTTATGGGTATAGGCATTTGAGCTACCTTCCTGTTTTCCAAGCAGTGGATTTAGCTCTGCCAGTTTCTGTTGCCCAGTAAAGGTAGACCTATTCTAAGACACAGTTACTTGCTGTATGAGCATCTATACACTGTGTTAACCTTTCTTTCTCAGTCTCCTCGGAATATGTGTATTCTGAGAGAAAATTCTCCAGCTTAGGATCTGCTGTACAAGGTCTTTCTTGTTCAGGAATAATTGGGATTCTCATAGTTTCCACTCCACTCCCAATGGCAGACCTTAAGAAGATTGTTGACGTCCTTATCCCAAGAATTTGGAGTTAGGGCCAGCACACAGAATCATAAATTGCTGCAGTACTACCCCACCATGCTCCTCACAAAGGAGCAGCCCATATGAAATCAGCAAAAAATTTGTATAGATCTGTCACAGTACAATTCTAGCTGGTTACAGACAGCTGTGATAGTATTTAATGTCTGGAAGCAGTAAAGCTTTTAATAAATGTGCATTTCAATTTTAGTTCCTGAAACTCATTTGCACACTCTTTTGTATGCTTGTGTTTATTTAAAGCCAACTATATTCAGGCTTGCAGCTCAAGATTTCTCCTCACTCTGACATTGGACAACAAATGAATTTTTTGTCCTCATTTTTCTTACATGCTTTAAAATAAAAATTGGATAACTTTACTTCCAATTCTTATAACTCAGGATTTATTCAATCTTACTTGAGAAACATATTTTATCCTTGGGTTATTTTTGGCAGTTCCATAGGAACTATTTTATTTTCTCCTTGTACATGTGAGAAATATTGTAGGTGGAAAAAATGCATGTAATAACAATAATAATGGTCTTTTAAGTAGGGATCGAATCTGCGTGAAGACTGTACAGTTGAAGGTGAGGTGGGTCTCAGGTATGAAAGAGATTTGAATAAGGTTTGTTTCTGCCTGGTCAAGGGAACTAGAGCACACTAGAGAACAGGGGTATATTGACGGGAGCTCTTCACCTGTGCTCTGACAGTGATGCACTTGTTTTGATTTTGAGCGTAGGCGATGGCTGCAATTGTCACTTGATTTTCTAAGTGCTTTTCAAAGTGAGGTTTTGGTACCAGAATATCCTTGTCACCTGGTTTCCGTTCAGAATTGCAGACTCTTGGACCTGCCCCATTCATCAGGGTGAGAACTTCTGCATGAAGTTTGAGATTTACTGTATTAGAACATAGGTTACAGAAGAAAAAAAACGATAGTTCCTTAACGGGCCTGGTATTGTAGTGAAGCAGGTTAAGCTGCCACCTGTCATGCCCACATTCTATGTGAGTGCTGGGATGAGTCTTGGTTCCTCTGCTTCTGATCCTGCTCCCTGCTAATGCTCCTGGGAAAGCAACAGAAGATGACTGAAGTACTTGGGTTCCTGTCACCTTTGTGGGAGATAGAGATCCTGATTCCTGGCATCAACCTGGCCCAATCCCTGGCCATTGTAGCCATTTGAAAAGTGAACAAGTGCTTGCCACGATCTCCATCTCTCCAGCTCTCCATAGCTCTGCCTTTCACATATATTAATTATTCCTAAAATTTTTTAAGTCTCTTATCCTAAGGACATCCAGAGGTAACAACCCTTGGGGTCAAGCTTTGTATGCACAAATGGTTTATGCCCTCAGTCCATCTGAGTCTACAGCAGATGGGTGGGCAGTGGGAGGAGAGGCGATAGCCAGAGTGCTCCTAGATAAGTCCCTCCACTCTCACCACTTGTCTGTAGATTCTGCACAAGACACCTGTGCTTCACAAAATGCCTCAAGCTTGGGTCTTAACCTGGAACCAAAGAGGAACTGAACTCTGCTTAAATATGTATCATTTTGTAAGTGTTAACATGAACTGTAGCCAGAGAGCAGATTAACAACTAGTAAATGCATAGTCTTCCTGGTAGTTTTCCTGGAATGCTGTCTGATTCTAGAACTCTAGAAATGAAAAGTACCTCCTTGTGTTTCCAGAAGTGTCTGTGTTGAATGAGGTTATTTTTCTCTGGCTTTGGGAATTAATTTTATTCCTTTATTACCAGACATTTTAATGTAAGAAATAATATTTGGGGTCTCTCATTCCTTATGGAATTAAATTAAGACTTTAGCTTTGTACCTTAGGTGTTCCTTTTCTTTCTCTCTTGTTATATATCAAACCGATGAGATTTTTCTAAAGTAAGGATTGGATCAGTTTTGCACATTTATTGTGAAATGAAAGAAATTGAAAGGGTGATCTTTAGAGACTTTTGACATGGCTGGGTTAAAAATATTCACTGTTCTGCTTCCTGTCTTCCTCCCATTTTGAATTTTAAAAAAAAGGAGATACAGATGTAGAATTTCTCTATCATAGAGTCAAGATAAATTAAAACTGGCAAAAAATGAAAGTGATATAACTTATATGTAACTTAGAAAACATTATTAAATACATTATGTTCTGATTGGAGTCCTTGTTACCTGCATATGCATATCCGTTGAATTGAAAGCTGACATCTATTAAAGTCCAAGAAATGTTCACTCTGCCTCAATTTTAAAAATACAGCAAACCACAAATCTTACTTTAAAAAGGATTTCTAGCTGCTGTATTAAACCAGCTGGGAGACCAAGAAAGAAGGAAGCAGTTAGCACCAAGCTAGGCAGGAGAGGACGATGCCTGCTCTTCTCAATGTGGTAGCAATGGAGGCTGAAGAAGTGCCTGGAGCCTGGGTATGTGTAATATATATAGTTAAAGATTTGTTTCATTTGTTTTCTTCATGTTTAATTTTTTTAAATTTATTTTTATTGGAAAATCAGATATACAGAAAGAAGGAGAGACAGAGAGGTAGATTCTCCGTCTGCTGATTTCACTCTCCAGGTGGCTGCAACAGCTGGAGTTGATCAATCTAAAGCCAAGAGCCAGGAGCTTCTTCCTGGTTTTCCATGTGAGTTCAGGATCCCAAGGCTTTGAACTGTCCTCCACTGCTTTCCCAGGCCACAAACAGGGAGCTGGATGGGATCCCAGCCTGTGCAAGGCGAGGACTTTAGCTGTTAGAGTACCACACCTGGCTCTGTTTTACTTATTTGAAAGACAAGAGTTGGGAGCAGAGATAGATTGAGATCTCTTCCATCTGCAGCTTCACTTAGGGAGCTGGATCAGATGTGAAACAGCCAGGAGTCAAACTAGGCACCCTTATGGGACACCAGTATCTCAGATGGTAGCTTTACCCCCTATGCCGCAAATACACCCTGAACCTGGGTATATTTTGAAGGTAGAACAGAATTGATTTGATTATGTATATGATGGGTATGAGTGGAATAAAAATGAAATAAACAGTGACTTAATTTTAATGTAAATTATGTAATGGAGATAGCTGTGTACTTCTTAGTTAACAGAATTGAGATTTTAAGATAATTTTTTTTTATCAACATAAGCTAAATATTTAAAGGTAATATAAAAATAATGCTAAAACTGCAGTATGCTGAATAATGGTGCCTGGCAGTATCGATGCTGTAATTTCCAGAACCTATGCCCATATTACTTAGCGTTGTAGAAGAGACTTTTCAGATGTGATAAAGAATTTGTAAATGCAGTGGATACTTTGGATTGCCTTGAAGAGCCCAATGTAATCACATGGTGCTGCATAAGTGAGAGAATGAGTAGCTGCATGGTTAGAGCTTGAAGATGTTGCATTGGTTCGTTCTTTCTCTTTTTTTCTCTTTCTGTTTCTTTTCTTTCTTTCTCTTTCTTTCCTCTTTCTTCTTTCCTTCCTTCCTTCCTTCCTTCCTTCCTCTCTTCCTCCCTTTCTTCTTTCCTTCCTTCCTCCCTGCTCCCTCCCTCCCTCCCTCCCTCCCTTCCTTCCTTCCCTCCTTCTTTCCTTCCTTCCCTCCTTTGAAAACATGAGAAGAGGCCATGAGCCAGTGAAAGTATGTGGTTCCTGGAAGCAGTAAAAGACAGGGAAGGATGTCTCTCCTGGGAGCTCGGGAAGAAATTCAGCCCTTGGGACATCCTCAGTGAAACCTGTTTGTGACTTTTCAAAAATTGTTATTTTTGTTTTGTTTGAAAAGCAGAAAAACAGAGAAACAGAGGAGGTCTTCCATCTTCTGGTTCATTCTCCCAGATGCCTGCAATAGCCAGGCCAAAGCAGGAGCCAGAAACTCCAGCTCTCCTGTGTAGGTGAAGTACTGGAGCCATCAATGGCTGCCCTCCCATGATGTGCATTAGTAGGAAACTGGATCAGAAGCACAGTTGGAATTCGAAACGGGCACTCTGAATTGGGATGCAGGCATCCCAAGCTGCATTTTAATTGCTGTATCAAACACCTGCCCCAGTTTGTTATTTTAAGTCACTAAGAAATTTGTGGTAATTTGTTACAGCAGCAGTAGTGAAACGGGTGTCGTTAAAGATCACATAATTAAGAAAGAAAGAAGTCTATATAAAGCTTAGCCTTGAATTCAACTAATGTAACTCTGGAGAATAACCTACAGGCCAGCCGAACTTGACCTTAGCCTGGTGGAATGTATTACATCTCATTAAGAAGTGAGATGACTGTTGGGAAGGGACTTGGTTAGTTACATAATTTGAGGTGGTTTTTAAATGATGATTATCCAGGTACTCAACAGAGTAGCCTGTCTTGCACTTTGTTGTGCTTGGAATATAATGCTGTTGTAAAGAATGACATGTGAGACTAATTTACTCTGCTGTTGCTAAATATATGTTAGATAACTGCTTTGATTTCTATGATCTTTTTTTTTTCCTCCATGCTCACTTTTAAACAGTGATTGACTGATTTTGCTTTCTGTAAATCACGCCTCTATGGAAAGACTGCATTGAGCAAATGTTGGATCACCTCTGCATCCATCTGTTCTCTTTGTCTTCCTCCTGAGGGACCCTTGGTTTTGTAATCTGTCGTCTCTGGGGAACAAATCATGGTTGATCTCAGCCAATTAACATGGACTCAGTTTCATTGCCAGTTATTGGACAGATTTATCTCTAGGCAGTAAGACATATACTAGAGGTCTTAGGATACAGATATTCCTCCCTAATAAGAATATTGAAGAGGGGAGAAGTAATCTTTCACTGAATGTTGTCATGGCTGCATGTGATGGCTGAACTCATAGGAGCAATCTTGAAATCACGAAGAATGGCTAAACTAATACACTGATGACAGGCCATGAAGACTCTAGGCCCTTGATCTTACTGCTTTGGAGATGCCTGTCCTTGAGACTCCTACTGAGCAATAAAATCAAAGAGCTGATCTTGAGAAGCTAGTATGTTCTCCTATCACTGATTTGTTCCAAATTATGTAGCACCAGGATTATTTCTGGCAGGGTTGATCTGAAATGGAAAATGTCTTCTTTCCGGGGCATGGTCTTTTTGTTGTTGGAGAGACCAAGCAAAGGTTGAGTAAGTACTTGATGACTTGGGATTCCAGGACTGGGAATAATTCGGACTGCACGAAATTAGTTATTGGTGAAGATTCTAATGGTGAAGATTCCAGCTTCACCATTCTAAAATCAGAATAATGTTCTAAGCCTGGCTGAGACTTAGCAGGGGCTATCGGCCCTTAGCATCTCATTTTGGTCCTCCATAACTTTCTAATATTCTTCACTTTTCATTGAGGGATAGATGTGGAACACTTTCTCATCTTCCTGAGAGCCTATTTTCCTTTCTCTGAATTTGTTATTTGTTGGATCTATTGTTTTAAGGGGAAAGAAATGGGAAATAATTGTGTTGTAGTGTAAAAGTTATTTTCTGTTAAGATTTAGGGAAAGAAGAATGTCTTTGAGTAGATGTCAGAAATGTTTGTCTTCGTGTAGTAAACAAGCTGAATCTTCTTAGCATGAAATTTCCTTTTGGAAAATGGATCAATTATTCAAGTCTTAACTAATATGTGTCAGGGGCACAGTGAAGTGATAATACTTTGGAAAACAATAGTAATAATAGACATTGTTTGAAATAAAAAAACAAAATGCAAAAATCTGTTTAACAGTAGCAGAAAAACCAGAATTAAGTCATTCACAGTGTTTAATTTTTAATTTTGGGTTGTCTTATGTTAAAAGTAAGACACAAAAATTTATATTCAAGTTCTAATTTTTAACATGACCTGAATATGCGTAGTGTAGAAGTGGGGAAGGCTGTGCATAAATGTCCCTTTGAACTTGAATGAAGTTTCTTTGGCTTTTTTTTTTTTCTACTCATAATGTTTATTTGACTTAAGCTATAAGGAAAATAATTAACATCTGTAATTTAAAGATGATCATCTTTTGAATGCTTCCACACATTTCAGAAGTTGGAAGTTGAACTTAAAAGTAGAAAATTGTCTTCTGAATGGTGACCTACCTGTTTGTTTTGTGAGGTTCTTTCTTCTGACTTTAGGCTTCTGTATTTTCTAACTTTTCCCAAGATCTATTCTGTTCATGGGACTTTTGTATGCATAGGCCCAACTCCCTCTGTCTCCCTGCTTGATAGTCTGTAAAACCAAGGCCAGCCTGAGCAGTTGGTCAGTGTGAGGTCACTTGTCTATGGCATTTTCCTGTCCCTCTTTATGTTAGATGTTTTAGGTGTGGTATATGGGTCTTATCATTTTGCTCTTAGGGAGCCATGTTGACCTTTCCTGGTTAAGGAAAGAGTCTAGATCATCTTTATTATAACCCTGCAATGGGACTTGTCACTTCTGAGTGCTTCCTGCCTAGTAAGCCTCCATCTGTTCTCTGGTAATTAATCTCATACTCAACCATAGAATTGCATATACAGATATTAGTGAGCTGTCCTCCCTCTCTTTAAACAGCAGTAACAGCCTGGGACCATCTGAAGATACAGTTTGGTTTTGATAGGTCCTGTAATCTGTGCCCTAGGTACCTCCTGTGAAGGCCTCCTGTGTCTAGAGGTGCATGATTGCTTTAGTTTGCTACTTGCACTAGGAGCTCAGTAAGCAGGACCACTGGTTTAGTGTTCTCATTGTAATGTTGAATTGCATGTAATAATTTTTTTAAAGCACGCCTTATACACCTGTTTCTGGAAATTATGTAGCCATTTTGTCAATGAGCTGTATTCATTGCCCGTGTTTGCTTCCAGCTTCTCTTTGTGAGTTTGTGGTGCTGCTCCTTTTTCCTGCCATGTTATAAACCCTGCCTTCTTCCTCTTCATTTCTGCTCACTTACCCTGAAATGCTGTCATATTCACACTGTTTGGGTTTCTTCCACAATAGCTTAATCAGTTTGCCAGTCAGTTGCAATACTTTCATGAGCTTTTACGAAGACATTCTTAACCCCTACTTCTGTTGAGCCTCTAGAGTCCTTTCATTTCTGGCAGTGTCTTTTGTACTTCAGAAGTTATGTGTGCCTCTTTTTGATGGGTAACAGTCTGTGTTAATGGAAGCGTAACTGTTGTCGAGTTGGCCCTGGAGCTGAGTTACTGTTGCTCTCAGCATCTGTAGGGGTGAGGGATGGAAATTTGCTGGAGCAGGTCCTGCCTTGCTGTTGGGCAGCTGAGGGGGTTGTTTCCTCACTGGTAAAAGGAATGCTGCAGATAATTGAATAACATTAAGGATATTTTCCTTCCTTGGGTGATTAGTCTCTAGAACATGGTTTCATGTATAAGAGCCAGTGAGTTAGAATTGTCTATCTGGAGAGGTAGATAACAGATGAACAGAAGTATGTTGCATTGTGCTGGGAAGAGAACTCCAGCAGGATTCTAAAGGGGCTGGTTGGGATGGGATGAGTAGGTGCTAAGGGAGCCAAGGCCGTCTCCCTGAAGAACTGGCCTTTGAGCTGATGCCTTGTTGAGATGGAGCGACAGACAGCCTAACTTGTGAAGAACGAGCAGTGCTGGCAGAGGCAGCCCATGTCCACGTACCTTGGGAAGTAGAACAGAATGAAGAACTGAAGCACTGTATTATTTATTTCTGAGTAACGCCTGCCAGTGAACAGGTATGAGAATAGCTCTCCTGGTTTTGTAGAAGATGGACATTCTAAATTACTTCAGAGATTCAGTCATTTAAAAAACATACAGATACTTAAATACAGTGCATTCCTTGGTTTCTGGGGATTTGGTTCCAAGGACCCCTCAGATAGCAAAATCCTAGAATACTGCAGTCCTTCATATAAAATACTGTGGTGTTTGCGTATGGCTTTTGCACGTCCCCCTGTGTTTTTAAAGTCATTTCTAGATTACTTTATAATGCGTACTACAATGTAAATGCAAATAGTTGTTGCATAATAAATAATACAGATGCCATGTCCATTTAAAATGGCAAACCAGGATGCTGCTATTAACCATGTCTCTACTCGTGTTCAGACAGATGTTGAGATCATTGATAACTCAGCTTTGAGGCTGACTCACTGTGGATAGTATATATTATGTTCTTCAGGGAATAATGACTGGAAAAAAGTACAAGGTCAGTATGAATGTAGTTTTCTTCTATTTCATGTACAGTCTGAACTCATCAATGTGGGATCAATGAATATGGAAAGCCAACTCTATAGTCATTTATCTTAAGAGTATGTTGTGTTTCTAAGATAAAAAATCTTACGTTTTCTTCTAAATGTGTACCCATAGTTTTAATGGATTTTAGATACATCACATAATTGTTAAAACTAACAACTTGGACATTTTGCCACACCTGTTATAATAAAGTGGAATAAAATGTGAGTATGTGATTCTTATTTTCATTTAATAGAGCCATAAGTATGGTAATTGCCTACTAAAATCTATAAATAATAGTGGTCATCAGGTTATAGAGTAAATCACATAACATTCTATGAAGATACAAAATAGTCTTTGTGAAGGGAATTGTTTGGTAACTTGCAGAGTATAATGGCTAGTTAATGTAGGACTATCAGTGGTTTGTGTTCTTTGCAATAGAGTAATTAGTTTTCAGTTAAGTGGATATTTTGCTTGAATGCAAGTTGTCTAATTTTTATAATTGTATTATGAGAGAACTATAGAATTTCCATATGCCCAACTACTGTTGTAAGCACAGAAAACAGTGACATAATTTTGTGTTCACAGACTAATAATAGGATGTTTATTTAAAGAAGTTTATCGTATGAGTTTGTAAATATTTCATCACTACATGACAAAATGAGTAAATTGACATTTTTGCATTGTTATTAGCTTTTCATTAATTTGTTTCTTCTGAGACTGGCATGTCCATTGTGCCAGTTTTAAACACTTTCTGTAAAATGTTGAAAATACTTGAGAAGTAGAGGATGTGAAAAGGAGTGACTGCTTATTTTTTGAAGTTAAGAATAACAGTCATTTAGGAGGTGATTAGTCAGGTGATGAACCCTGAAGAGCCTGTTTGGAGTACTCCACTGGCCTGGAGTACTCTGCTGGCCTGCCAGAGAGTGATAGGATTTGAAGTCACACCGCCCACAACAGGAGTTGGGATAATCAATAATTGCAGTTCCCATCACACTTACCAGACAGCCCCAAATGTATTTGTGTATCCCAGACCGGTTGCTCTTGCTTGCACCTGAGCACCTCTACAGCACCCTCTGCCTGGAAGGCCGCTGCTCCAGTTCTTTTCCTGGTTAATCCCTAGTCAGCCTTTACCTCTCAATTTAAATGTCCTTTCCTTCAGGGGACCTCATTTGGACTGCTGTTTAGTGCACAGGAGCCTGCACGCTGCAGAATAGCTGCCCAGTCTAAATCAGATTTCCCAGTTTATTTTCTCAAAGCTCCAGATATTTTTTCTTCACTGCCAGGAACATTTTGAACCCATAAATGTGCCAGATTGTTTGTGTAATGGAACTAGAGGTCCCCTGAGGGAGGGGTGATCTTGGTTTCTACTTCCAGGTACCAGCACCTAGTTAGTTTTAGTGAATAAAGTTTTGCCCATGTCTGAACAAATGTGGACAACTCTTGGAATGGGGCAGTAAAGACAAGGAGGAAGAAAGGCATTTAGCTCAAGACAGTGATTGTTGAAGAAAAGGATTCAGGATTGGTCTCAGGATCAAGAAACCTGAATGTGCTGGGAGATGAAAGACAAGGAGTTGTTAACGGAGAAGCTGAAGGTGGAAGTGAGGGAGGGAAAGGAAGTGTGGGTGGTGAGTAAAATGAAGTTGTGCAGGGGGGTGTGGGCAAAGAACAAGTCAGCAGAAGGAAGAAGAGATTTGACCCTGAAAATTGGGGAAAGGAGACACAGTGTGAGAGACAAGGGTTTGCAGATAACAGGATCAGTTATTACCAGATTCTAGTGAGGGCTGAAATAAAATGAGGTAGTGAGAGTCAGTCGGCTGCTGAGAACCACAGCACTTTCAATTCCAGGAGCTTGATACCCAGAGAAAAGTGCTGCTGAGCAGTGTTTGAAATCCTATACAGTAAGTGGCAGCGGTTACTTAGCTTGGCACATGGTGAGGAGCAAGGCATTGCAGTCATCAGACTTGTGTGTCACGTTTGGGGGTGGGGAAGATGTTTGATGCCAAAGTCTAGCCATTGTCTGGAGCAGTGGGTTATCTGTGTCACTGAAGAAATGTAAAGTAAGGGGACAAAATTTATTTTGTCTTTTGCTTCCTATCTGAGAGAATTGTTTTCATTAGTGATATTCTATGAAAAGCCTGACTAGTTTACATATTCTGTCTGTAATGCTGGGTGTCTGGGAACCGACGAGGTGGTACTTTGTAAGGTATTGCCTTATGGCAGAATTGTGTGGCAGCAGCATTGTTTCACTGGGCTGGCTGCTTCTCCAGGACCATGGGTTTGCAGAACAGTTGACTATCGCTGATTTCCCCAGCAGCAACTGTGCTACTGAATATCTCGGAGTCTTCAGGAGTAACTTCCAGAGCTTATGATGTGTCCCTGGTTTACAAGGAGTCAAGAATAATAGTGGCCTTTGCAGAGAACAGTGCAGGTAAAGATCACTGGAAGGAGCAGGCCATGGCCGGGTGAGAACAGCACAGGCCCAGCCACTCCCACAGTGACCACCAAATGTGGTATCCCTCTGTGGCTCTGACCAAAGGACTTGTCATATTCACAAGGTGGCTCAAGACAGATAAGACTAGAGTGTTTCTGCCCTACTGCTTTGAGAAACTCAATCCTCAGATTTTTGGAATGCTGCAACAGTGAAGCATCTTTGAAAAACTGTTGGTAAAATTATTCGTGTTACCATAATTATACTATAGAAATGTGAAGATGTCGGTTCAAAGCCCTTTCCCTGTTCTCGTGTTTTCGGTTTCTTGGATAGCCTTTTCGGTGCTTCCCAGAATTCTTCACTCCCTCCCTCCCTTTCTTACTCCCATCTGCTGTGTTCCTCTTACTATGAAATGAATGGCACCATATACCAGTTCAGCGGTATCACATGTGCACTTAATAATATAACTGCAGCATTCTCTCTCAGCTACATCAGAGGTAGCATTTTTAAGGAATTAGTGTTCTTGACAAATGCTAGTGATGTTCTGTTGATTTTTTTTTATTTTATGCTAACAGAAGTATGTAGTTTTCTTATACTTTTTAAAAAAGATTTATTTGTATTGAAAAGGCTAAGGTAACAGAAGAGAAGAGAGACTCACTGATTTCACGCTAGATAGCTGGAATGTCTGGAGCTTGGCCAGTCTGAAGCCAGGAGCTGCTTCTTTGTCTCCTACGCGGGTGCAGGGTCCCAAGTGCATTTCTACAAGGGCCATCCTCCAGTGCTTTCCCAGGCCATAAGCAGGGAGCTGGATAGGAAGTGGTACTTCTGAGACATGAAACCAGTGCCCATTTGGGATGCCAGTGCTGCAGGGTGGGGCTTAGCTCTCTATGCCGCTGTGCTGTTCCTAGACATTTTTCTTTACGTGTGAGAAGAAACCTGAAGGATTTCATCCTAGAGTCAGATTTCTGGATGAAAGCATGTGGATTTTTAAATTTTGGCTCATAACGACATTCCATTTCACCAAGTACCGGTCTGTCCTTCTCTCAGGGCACATGTATCAGTTTCCCGTGTACTCTTCATGATTCGGGTCAGACTATCCGAATCCCACTTTGGTGTGCATTTCTTGTGAATGGAAGAGAGTTGCATATCCTGTTTTTTCTTCCTCAGTGAATTGTAGGTAGCTGTTAACCATTTTTCATAGCAATTTGTAATAACTTTATCCCTAATATATTTTTGTATATATACATGTATTTTATGCCTGTGTCCATAAAATTTGTTACAGATATTTCCCATTGTTTATAAGTGATAGTTTATTTGATTTTTGTATTTTTCCTTTTTTTTTTTTAAAGAAATTTATTGTCCTGTTTTGATTGTAATGTCCTTCCTGTGCCTTAATTAACATCCTAAACATTTTCACCTATTTTCTCTAAATACTTTCATGGATTTTGGGTATTCATTTTATTTGTCTTTTAAGGATACTTTCAATTTTATTGTATTTATTTTTGAGTGGTGGAGGGAGAGGCATATACAGACAGGTTCGCCTGGTGCATTGCCAGGCTTAGTCCTTTTCTGTCAGAGCCAGTCCAAACTAAGGGCACAGTTTATCATGAGAATGTATGTGACATCGGGCAATCTTAGATAGGAATTGTTTATGTAAGACTTTGGTTCTATCATTTATTGGAATTTACAACTAATTCACTGAAATTCATTGATCTGTGAAATGGGAGACCTCCTTGTAACATTCATGAGGTGACAGATGGATTTTTAAGTTTTATTATTAGTATAATTAATGACTGAGAATAAAATTAATAAACCACAGCATGTCTTATGATTTCATTATATTATCATCCAAGGCCATGATAAGAGTAGAAATAGCAGAAATTGTATAATTGTCACACTATTTGTTATTGTGAATTATATAATAAAACATAGAATTGTTGAAGCAAAAAGGGGAAATGTAGCTGTGAATATAGTATGGATGAGGATAAAAGAAAATTGAGGGTAAGAACTGAGTTGTGGAGAAGCTAGTGAGCCTCTTAATTACTTTTTGTTCTTAATTTATTTTTACTGTCAAGTCAGATCTACAGAGAGAAAGATCTTCCAACCTCTGCTTCACTCCCCAAATGGCCGCAATGGCTATAACTGAACCTTTTTGTAGTCAGGAGCCAGGAGCCTCTTCCTGGTCTCCCACACGTGTATAGGATCCCAAGGCTTTGGGCTGTCCTCCAGTGCTTTCCCAGGCCACAAGCAGGGAGCTGGAAGGGAAGTGGAGCAGCCTGGATGTGAACTTGCACCCACATGGGATCCTGCTGCATGTAAGGTGACGATTTACCCACTGAGCCATTGTGCTAAAAAGAGCAGGAGTCTTACATGGAATTGGAGAAGGATGGGCTTCTTGCAGAAAGACCAGTGTGCGATTTCCCTTGATTCAGGAAATTAGCCTGGGAACACAAGTGACAAAGAATTTACAAAATTTGTAGATTTAAACTTTGTCATATCAAAGTCAAAATTCTCAAAACAGTTCTTCCAAATATTTATGCATGAGTTGCAGTGTATTGTTTTAAAGCATGATGAGACTTATGCATTTGAAAGTCAAATCATACAACTTTTGGTGGTAGTTTTTAAAGTTTATTAAAAATGAGTAGATTTCACATTTTTCACAGTGTAGATTTAGAAACACTGAGGTTTCTCCCTTTCCGTTCTCCCCCTATATCCTCCTATTGTTTTTCCCCAAAGTATTATGATAGCATATTAACTCATTTCACAGCAACAAATCGATCTTCTCTATTAAGGTATAGCAAGTAGAGAAAAAAGTATTAAATTAGATAAAATAAAAATGGAAATTTTAGGAATATAGATGTGTGCTATGAATAGCAGTTAATTGCTAATGTGCTAATCTCATAAAAATGGTGTTCTTTATACTTTGTATATTAGTTGTCATAGATTATATTTTGATATTTTCTTTTAGGGATTGGCTTATTTCATTAAGCGTAATCAAACCATATAACTGTTAACATTTGTCTGGATACTAAAGTAGTTGAAGGCTCCAAGGAAAGTAATATATGGATAATCTAACTCTGAAATATGCTTACCGCTCTTTTTAAGATGAACATGGGGCATAAATTGAACCAGATGCATATGTTTTGTTGGCTTAGGGTGACGTATTTCCCCCAAATTTCATTGGTATATATAGAGCCAATAGAGAAATGCAAAACATTTCACAGTAATGTTAGTATATAGATCCTACTTAATTTTTGAAATACGTTTAATTACTATATGTAGTATGAAATTGTATTTGTCTTCAGTTTATGTAGTTAGGGCTAATTCTTTCAGCGGCTGCAAAATTTCTGAATTTTAAATTATCGCTTCAGTTAGATTTAAGTATTCTTATTAAGTTAAATTTTGAAAAAGATTCTTTGTATTTATTTTTATTGGATAGGCAGATTCACATGAGAGACAGAAAGATCTTCCACCTGCTGGTTAACTCCCCAAATGGCTGCAATGGCCAGAGCTGAGCCGTTTTGAATCTGGGAGCTTCTTCTGGGTCTCCCACGTGGGTACAGGGCTTAGGGCTTGGGGACATCCTCTGCTTCCCTCCTAGGCCACCAGCATGTAGCTGGACTGGAAGTGGAGCAGCTGGTCATGAACTGGCACCTAAATGGGAAGTGGAGGATTAGCCAGTTGAGCCAACATGCTGGCCCCTATTAAGTGATTTTTGAAAGTACTTGTCTGATTTAACCTTTCAAAATAGTCTGAGGCATTATGTTTTGGAGAAAAAATATAGCATTTCCCAAATAAAGGAGAATTAATTTTCAAGATTAACATAGGATTTTGAAAACAAGCTTCACAGTGAATAGACATAGGGTGACTTGAGATTACTTGCCACATGAAGATTCAGGATTCTCAGTGGATTTTGAGTTTTAAATCCTTCAGTCTCATTTTGTTATCACTTACTATATCCCAGTCTCCTGTGTCTGTGAAAACACAGAAATCTTCATTTTAAATTTCCTTAGCAGCATAGCATAGACAGAAGACCCAGAGCAGGGAGTAGAGACGCCTCAGCTTGCTGAGGAGGTTGGAACCTGTCGTACTCAGCATTTGACTTCTGGCTTTTGGAAGCAGTATTTGTTGAATGAGTGCTTTACTTTAGCTAAATTCATTTTTTAAAAATTAAAACTTATTTATTTTTATTGAAACAGCAGATTTACAGAGTGAAGGAAAGACAGAGAAAGATCTTCATCTGCTGTTCACTTTCCAGATGTCCACAATGGCTGGAGCTGAGCTGATCCAAAACCAGGAGCCAGGAACTATTTCTGGGTCTCCTGTACTGGTGCAGAGTCCCAAGGCTTTGAGCCATCCTTGACTGCTTTCCCAGACAACCCAGGGAACTAGAAGGAAGTGGAGCAGCTAGGATTAGAACTGGCACCCATATGGGATCCCAGTGCTTGTAAGATGAGGATTTAACCGTTGAGTCAACACGCAGGGCCCAGAATTGCTTAATTTTTAATGCATTACTAGCATTGTTCTTGGCAGTAGGAACTCTGAATACACAAGAATGTATTTCCTAGGGCCAGGTCATAGTTAGCTCTGTAACATTACACTGCCTCTTCCTGTCCTGAATTGTATCTATGAAAAGACCCAAGTTGCTTTCAGCCTTTGTTAATAATGCTGTCTTAAACCTAAAAGAATAACTGTTTATGGTCTCAGGCAGTGAATAAACTGGAACCAACTTAGAACTGAATTGTCATTGTTTGTATACCCAGCAGCTAAAAGAATAATAAGAAAGGCATTCTTTCATTCAAAACAGGATTGTGATTCTCTATGTAAAAATGTGTGCATTTTTTTGTTTTTCTGTGATAAAAATAACTTGAAATTGTATACTTAAGTGTCATGTTAGAGGTCTCATTCCATGATCATTTGTTCATTCACATGTATTTTTATTTTTAGCTCTTAAGCGAAAGACATGAGGCCTCAGCCTGAAATGAGGTTGTGTTGAGGTCATCTGATTTGTGACTAGAAGGTGTGCGATCGCCTCGTCCAGAAACCACTTCAAACACTATGGTAATGGCAAAACATGAGAGAGAAAGGGGCCTTCCTGTTTTTCCATGTCTTTTCTCCTACCCTAAATTCTTTCCTGTTGAATATTGTAAGCTCTTTAAAATTGTGAAGAAAAGGTATTAAACAATGTACTAACTTAACTGATTCAAATATCTAGCAAAAGGATTAACATCACAAATCTGTGCTAACCAACTGTTCCCACCTGTTTAAAATGCATTTTGAAAGTGAAATATAGAAATAGTGAGCTTTAGTAAACTACTTAAGCTAGTAACAAGATTATTTTATGAAAAAAATAACCTGACCCAGTTAGAGTTTGTATATTGACAGAGTCGCTTTCTTTGAAAGCCAGCAGGACTTGCTGCTGAACTAAAAGGAATTTGAACTTAAGTTTTTATGCTAGAAAGTTAGGATTCTAGGGGCAGCATCTTTTTTGTATGGTAATTTGTGTGTGTGTGTGTGTGTGTGTGTATGTGTGTGTGTGTGTGTACATGCTAATTTTACTTTTTGCTTTGAGAAGGCTAATTTTTATCAGTCCTGCTTTAATTATTATGCATTCTAAACATATTTCATAGCTGAAAGTAATGGAACTAGCTTTTTCCATTTTAGTAAAATTTGGGCGAAGGATCTTAATTATTGAGTTTATTTCTGTGGACCGTGTCCTTTTAAGTGTGTTGATGTAACAGCGCTCAGTAGGTCATCATTAGTCTTAATTCTTCTAGGAAGAGAATTCTAATAAAGTTTGTTTAAATTCATATTTACTGCTGAACTATTATTTAAAGTAAGTGCTTCTTTGTTACTTCCTTTCCTTTACTATGTGTAACAGAAACAATAGCAAAAGTGGTATCACACCTTTGCTTATATTTAACCTACATTGTGTTTTAACTGATGAGATGTTAAAAAATTTAACATTGGAGGGCAATAGAGAGTGGAAACTGAAGAACTGAAGACATCTTAGTTTTTAAGAGTCCTAGTGACTTGTGTGTTTTCTTTGTGGATACTTGATCGTCAGCATAGTTGTGTTGATTCCATTTTGCTACCTGCAGTATTTTGTAATCCCTCGATCTCAGGTATAAAGAGTGACTTAAAATTTTAAAACCATATATGCTTTCTTTTTATTTGTCACTTCATGTAATGATAGAAACAATTGCTCACATACACTAAGAAAAAAACTAAGGGAGCCTGCTGTGGAAGTTGGGTCCTGTTAGGAAGGTATGGGTGCAGTGACTCCGTCTGCTGCCCCAGCCTTGGGAGGAAGCATGCCGTGGTGCACTGAGTTCTGTGGGCTGTGATTTTATCCTGGAAACGTGTACCTGAGTTCTCAGTTTTCTGTAGAATAAATGTGTAAGTTAGTGGTAGGAAAAGTGTACACATTGTTCACTTTCTTTTTAGTCATGTTTTTATAAGAATAGTTACTGATGTTTTTATTTTTGGAAATTTTGATTTATATGAAACAAAATTGTTTTGCTGTTTCTTCCTCTTGTGCCTCCAATTCCACCACAAAAGCCTATCTAGATTAGTCCTTTTGGGGAAAAACTGAAGGATATTTTGTTTTAGGCTAAAAGTTAAAGTAAAGGAAGGACATTGACTGCATTCGTTATTAGTAGATCAGAGAAGCAGTTTATAAAGATGTATTTTACAACTATGAAATCTATGATATAATTTTATAACTTAAAAAGAGTAATGTCACTTTAAAACCTCAAATTGTAAATGCAGGTATTTTGTTCCAGTTAATACTAGGCATTTAAGTGTGCTTAAATGTGGTTTATTAATATGTATTTTACTCTATGTAAGCTGTCTCATTTTTAACAGTATTTTAAGAGCATATGAGGAAATAATTTGAAAACTATAAAGGTGGTGAATATTGACCTTTTCTAAGAAAGTCTTTTTTTTGACATTGCTTAATTTTTTCCTTTTTGTTTTTTAGGTTTGCAGTTTTTTTGGTGATGGCATGTTCAGAATCTTGGATCCCTAAATTGAATATTGGAATTATTTAGGAACCCTGGAAATTACATTTTTGTATGCACAATAATTTACTAGATGAATCATTACATGTAATAAAAATACATAAAAGAACAGCTATTATAATTTCTGTGTCGCAGTTGGCATGCATGCCTCAGTTGTCAGCTGTCAGTGTTATACTGTGGAAATAGCTGTCTTTTTAGGATTTTGGGGATTCTTGGATCTTGTTTTCCCAGGCAAATTTCTTAATTCCCTTAAGCCTATTTGGTCAGCCTCTATGCTTTCTACCTTGCACTGCAGGTTACTTGGTTCAGAGCTAATTATTTGCAGGAAGAGAAAGAAGAATCAAGTGACAATCATAAGGATTATAATTAGAAATTTCAGCCTAGAAATGATCTTGGAATCGCCTAAATTAGGATATGCAAATTATATTCAAATTAAACCCAAATACACTGTGGCAAATGCTGCCAATTTCAAAATTGGACTTTATTGTGTAGGACAAAAGCACTAATGAGTAGGAAAAAGAGCTGTCCAGTTTCACCTCCTCCTAGTCTCCCTACTGTTTGGTGAATCAATTACTGGGCAATAAAATGGCCAAAAGATAGGCAGTGTGAATGGAGTAGAAGCATTTAATCTCTGGGATTAAAAAAAAGGGAGAGAGAGAAGTTGACAATATCCCACCCACCTGAACACTGTTTAAAGCTGTGGCTACTTTTGTGTGCACCCAGAATGTGCACTGTGTGCTCTTGACCTTGGGGATGGTTGGAGAACTTGGCATTTGATGAAAGAGTCGGATAGTCCTTGAGTGATAGAGTGCAGTGTTCTTTGTTATCTTTTTCTTTTGCCTACACTGTTGATTTTGACACTTCTGAACATTCTGGGCCAGATAGTTACTTTGGTGATCAAATGTACTTCCCTACACTTTGGCCTAAACTGGGTACCATTGATTTTTTATGATCACACAAAAACTTGGAAAAGGATCAAAGGGGAAAGATAAGAACTGTGGCGACTTGGTAGGCTCAGAAGAATGTTTACATATAAATTTGTTGCCTGTTTGATTGTTGATGGTTTGTGCAGTGTCCCTGAAGTTAGTGAATAGCCAAAACTTTCCTGTCATTTCTATCATTAGACAGGCTGCCTGATTCCCCCCCCCCCTTTTTTTTTTGCTTTGTTTTGTTTTAAGAGGAATTGGCTGGTATTTATTTAATAGAAAGTATAATAAAAGCATTAGATTTTTAAAAATAAAGTTAGATTTTGATCTAAATATGTGCTGCTTTCCCACTACAATTGGCTTTTGAACAACTGTGATACTTCTGTCAATAGAGGCTTTTCCTCTTAGCTGATTCTAGTCACAATATTGTCTGGGTCCAGGCACTCGATCCACCCAGAAGAAACTGGCCAGACAGGAAAAAAAACTCGGTCCCTACTGGAATGAATACTTAAAAGACCTCAGATTTTGAAAACTGTGAGTACAAATGAAAGAAATCCAAGAGGAAGAAAACTTAAGAATGTAAGAATAAACAGAGATAAAGGCTATACTCTTACAGAGCTAATCCAGGTGCACTAGGGAGGTGGATTGGTGTCCTTAGGATGATGAGAAATGGGAGGTTGGGGGTTGGGGCCTTGAGCTGTAGGACTTTTGCTGTTGTGTTGGCTACTCACACAACAGGATTTAGGGCAGTGTCACATAATCTCTCCTGACAGTTTTATTTTATCCTGATAGTTTCTAGAAGGGTATGTGGCTCAAAAACTAAATTAATTCTAAATAAATAACAGATATCAGGAAAAGATATTATAAAGATATTTTGTCCTTTTTATATAACTTTAGAAAATAATGTAGAATTCTGAGCCTAGTAGAGGGATTAATATCACAAATATACAGTCAGTGCTTATCGCTGCTTCCTAGAAATCCTCGAATTTGTCTTCACATTTTATGTTGGCCAAAGTTACACTTTAAGAACATTTTAGTATGTGTCTCTTGGGAAATATGTCACTTCTTGAGTCACTACTTCTCTAAATTCAGAAGTCTGACTCTTGGGCTTGGTGACCTACTGGCTAAAGTCCTCACCTTGAATGCACCGGGATTCCATATGGGCGCCAGTTCTAATCCCAACAGTCCACTTCCCATCCAGCTCCCTGCCTGTGGCCTGGGAAAGCAGTTGAGGATGGCCCAAAGCCTTGGGACCCTGCACCGGTGTGGGAGACCTGGAAGGAGTTCCTTGCTCCTGGCTTCGGATTGGTGCAGCACAGGCCATTACGGTCACAGGGAGTGAATCATCGGATGGAAGATCTTTCTCTCTGTCTCTCCTTCTCTCTGTATATCTGACTTTGCAATAAGAAATGAATAAATCTTGAAAAAAAAAAAAAGGTCTGACTGATTACCTAAGGAAGGATCGATCATTTTGAGTGTAGGTGTACTAAGTCTACAGGGACACACAGAATGAGCTGAAACTAAAATGGTTATCTGAGTTAGAAAATTTAGGCAAACTCCTTTGGAAGATGTGAGGAAAGCTGTGATACTTCCCATGAAAAGATTGCAAAGACCTGGCTGCTTCCAGTTCTTTCTAGAAGTGTCGGGACTGTCGTGGCCGTTTGTCAGGGAGTCCTGATCTTAGAGGAGCCTCTTGGTTTTACTTGTGCCTTTGCTGTTTGTTCTTATTCCCATCAGAGATTCTCCATGGCCTTGTCATAGTGCAGCGTCAAATCTTGAAGGTCACTTAATCCTTTCCATACATAGAACTGAACAAAACCAACAAGTTGAGAGCTCCAGATTGAAATGGACCAAAAATGCTTGTAAAAGCTGCCCCAAAAATGCAGGTGGTAAGAACAGAGCCCAAGGTGTTAGGTCTCAGTGAGCTACAGCCCCCATAAAAGATCCTTCCTATGGGTACAGCAGGTTTTATTTCATAATAAATTGAATATTAGTGTCTTTTTTTTTTTTTAAAGATTTATTGATTTTTATTGGAAAGGCAGATATACAGAGGAAGAGAGAAAGAAAGATTTTCTGTCTGATGGTCCACACTCCAGGCTTTCGCAACAGCTGGAGCTGAGCCGATCCGAAGTCAGGAGACAGAAGCTCTACCTGGTCTCCCATGCAGGTGCAGGGTCCCAAGGCTTTGGGCCATCCTCAACTGCATTCCCAGACCACAGGCATGGAGCTGGATGGGAAGTGGGGCAGCGGGGTTAGAACTGGCGCCCATGTGGGATCCTGGCACATTCAAGGCAAGGACTTTAACTACTACACTATGCTGTCACACCAGGCCCTGGTGTCTTGTTTTTAAAATGAGCATATTTTATTTAAAAGTTGACACTTATGAAGATTTTCTGTTTATATTTGGCTGTTTTCATGTCTTGGGATATCAGATCCATGATGTAAAATGTGTACTTAAGATTTTAACAGCAACTGGAATCTTGGGATGCTGTTGTCTTGTGATTTTTAAAATTGTAGCATATTTTTAGCATAGTTGTCAAGATTACCAGATAAATTCATCTTTCTTCCTCTCATTTTCTTATGTGGAGAAAATTCTCTTCGATTTATATTTTGACCTAGAATGAATATGTTTGATTTATGTCATTAGAAATGTGTTTCAACAAACAAGTCTGAGTGACTCTAATCTCTGTTTTGGAATCTTGGATTGCCTGTGTGTTATTTCACTCATTGGGAGTTTCCTGCAAAACACAGCTTTGCTGAGAAGGTCATCTTTGAAAAATCAAGATTGTGAAGAAAATTTAATATCAGGAGCAGTCATGCAAGAAATGTCATCAAAGTGACAGCACAACACATTCTGGAAACATCTTAGAAGACAATGTTGTTCGTTCAGGAGATGGAATTTGACTGACTTTGATGAACTGGAACACACACACACACAAATGCATGTTTAATATAATCAAAGTATAATTCTCACCTCCTAAATATTCTGTGTGTCCATTCTGCTGTCGATGACGCATCCTGGTGGAGGGGAGCCTGGTCCAGTCAGCCTGACTGAATGGTAGACATCATTTATTCAGAATTTGAAGATGCATTTGTCTTTCATTTTGAAGTGCAACATTTCGGGCTTTTACGGTGCCTCAGGATCCATTTCCCCAGAGAGGGTGTGCGCTGGGGTGCGTGGGTCAATCCCTGTCTTGGAAACCGGTTCTTACTGCTCCAATTTACAAATTGAAACATGTGGAGGCACTGAGCACAGTGGGTTCTAATACTGGTCAAAATGCTGCTAAGTCCATCTGTGTACCCTTCCAAAGTCACTGCATTTCCTTCCCAGCTCTTCGTGATTGTACCCCAGTTTTGTCCCTCTGTCTTCAGTGAAGATGGAGGCATTACCATGCAATTCAGGCTTCTTACCTCTCCTTGTCATGTTTGTCAACTGAAGAGATGAGAGCTTCTCAGTTGCTTGCCTCCTGCAAAGGCATCCACTTGTTCCCTATGCTTTCCATCACCCTTGCTGATGTTCTTGGGAAAGAGAGCTGTAGATTTCTTTGTTTGCTAATGTGGCTCTTGAGATACTGTTGCAGAGTATCCATTGGACTTGTGTGTATGGGCACTGTGCTGGTGTGTAGTCCCACATCTCCTTTCTTCCTTCCTGGCAGTCATTACTTCCTGATTCCGGGAGTGGACCTCAGTGTGATTCAGATGTGAGAAGAACTATCATGGACTTTGGTGAAGGTTTGCTACTCCCTGGAGTTGTGAATTTCAAGAGATTCATTAAGGAATCCGTAAGATCTCCCTTGAGCTAGAAAAATAAATGATATACAGTGATCATGTCAGTAAGACTTTAGAAGTAAAATTTGTCCAAGAAAACCAGGCAATTTTTATAAAACACACATTAACCTACATTGACTGTCTAGATGTGTCTTACTTTAAGAAAACAGAAATTATCATAGCCCGTTAGGAAACATTATCACCATGACAAACTAAAATACTGTATTATTCTAAAGCTTTCACATTTTTAGGCACTGCTGATAGATTTTTTTGTAAAAGAAGATGTACTGTCTGAATGCAATAAACATTAAGTAATCTAATTAGAGCAAATAGTTTGAAATTGTTCTGAGAAAAAATGTAAAGCTTGGCACTCTTTTCATGTAATGTACAGAAGTACTTAGAAGCTGCTTATATATATGTATGTCTCACATACAAAAATATTGTTAGCCTGGCATAGTTTTCTCCAGTTGTAGTGTTTGAACTGTGTGTTTGGAATGACCAGGTGTTTGGGATTAACAGTACTGAAAGTTCACAGCAAGCTTTTCTGTGTATGTAAGAAACTGTCCAAATGAGGTAGCTTTGTGGTCCAAAGGAGCTTTTAGTAAGTGAATTTTTTAAAGTATTTTTTTAATTACAAGAAAGGAATGTATAATTCAAAAATTAAGGTAATCTGAATGCGGTTTTGCAACTTTTTCTGCATAAAGTAGCAGTGGTGGTGATGGGATGGTTGTCAGTGGAATAGGGCACATGTCATTTGATGGGAAAGGCAAGAGCTGCTCTGAGCGTTGGCAAAAACGTGCTTGCCATGTGTCATCTGTAACTTGAACCCAAGGTGAAGGGGTCTTGAGAGTTGGACATCAAACAGCTTCTGCAGGGCTGCTGGTGGAGGATGGTACTGATCTCTGGCAAAACAAGCAAAAGAAAAGATCAACAGTGTGAGGACTTCAGAATTTTTTAAGTTAAAAAAGAACCCTTTAAACTTTAATGTTCACTGTTTTATGCCTGTTTAGTCAGAAATTTCTAAGTTATCTACAGACATTTCACTGATGTTTTTATTAGCTTGTAAAGTCACAAAACTAGTAACTGCCACTTAGTTGGAACTGTACAGAGAATCCTGATTCTGCCTTGATGATGTGTTTAATTGTGTTTGTACCATAGAACATACCTGACAGACTAATGAGGATGCCTGAGAAGACTTGGAAAATTTAGATCATTATGGCTGTGTTGTGCAATGGGAAACATTCTTTTAAAAGCCCTGTATGGTAGTTGTTAAAAGGACAGCAGTGTCTTCATATTTCAACCAGTGCTTGGAGAGGAAAAGCTTTTTGGAAATCTCTTGAACAGATTTCCAGTAGTTGAGTGTGAAAACTGAAATCTCTGATGATGCAAAAATTTACCAGGACAAAGGCATTCAAGAAATCATTAATATTACCTTGCAGCTAGTTTTCCACCCTGCAGAAACACTGTGTGCTGTTAAACAATGAGCATTGATGTAATGATTATCACTCATGCTTTTTTATTTCTGTTCATCTCCATTCTGAAGTTTGAGATTGACTATATCATAGACTATGTGAATTGACTCTTTTTTAATTAACTTTGAAGAAGTGGACAAAAGCGCCCCTAAAGAGAAACATTATCAACCCATGATGCATTTGAGCTGCATGTGATCGTTGTCATCCACAGGGCATTTTTTTTAAAGTTTTGTTTTTGTTGGAAAGGCAGATATACTGAGAGAAGGAGAGACAGAAAGATCTTCTGTTTGTTGGATCGTGCCCCAAATTGCCACAGTGGCCAGAGGTGAGCTGATTTGAGGCCAGGTCTTTGACATGGGTGCAGGATCCCAAAAGCTTTGGGCCATCCTCAACTGCTTTCCCAGGCCCACAGGCAGGGAGCTGGAAGGGAAGTGGAGCGGCCAGGATATAAGCCAGCACCCTTATGGGATCTGGGAGCATGCAAGGCAAGTATTTAGCCACTAGACTATCACGCAGGGCCCTTGGTGGGGCATTTTCTAGACATATCTTCATGTTTGTGCTGTTGGTGTAAATAGACCTGTACTGCTCATTCTGTAGAAGTGACAGTTCTCGTCTATATAGCAACACATGTTCTTGAGCTATTGCTATGTGCTTGTGTGTTGACGGTAATTTCAGTTATTTTAGGGTACACAAAACAGATGTTACTGTGAGATGTGGTGCTGTGGATGCCAGTAGCATACGCCTCATGTTTACTGCATCTTTTGATTGCATTCCACAGGCCCAGTGGAGTGGTTGACCTCTGGTCTAGGTTTGTGTTAAGTACACTCTGATCTTCCTGCAATCATGGGATTGCCTGAGAACATGTTCCTTAGAATATATGCTGTTAGTAAGCTGTGCCTGACTGTAATGCCAATTGTTTTATCTTGTCTGTGCAGGTGCCAGCCCCTATTTTAAGTGCTTTGCATATAATGTGCTCCTTTGCATATAAGACTGAATTTCCAAGATAGGTGCTGAGATTTCTTCTTTGACTTCTTTACCATGAGGAACGCAGCCCTTTTTAAAGAGGCTGTCAATATCCTTAATCTCCCAGAATGTTGCCAAGTAAGATCTTAACTGTATTGCTCATTAAGGAGATCTTGCTGTATTCTACAGTATGTTTTCCTCTGGGATTTTTTCTAGGGAGATGCAACATTGAATTATTAAACCATGCACTGTGAACAGGCACTGTGCTGCCTGTGTTTACTGGGATGTGAGAACAAGGATGGAATTCCTAAATAAATTAGGGGAGGAGTATTACAGTCTTTCTTAGCAATACTACCTGTCATCTATTCATGCACTCCCAGCAAGGACTTTTCAGTTTCACAATCCCAAGAGATATTGGTATTAAAATTTTTGATGAATTGTTTTGGACATAACAAATTTTGCAGTAGGGAAAAAAAATCAACAGAAACTGAACTAACCAACACATAACTGAAATGACGTCTCCTGAAATACACCATAGCTAGCTATGGTTGTAGGTGTGCAATTTTGTGTTTTGAAGAGAAATCCCAAGTTTCTGGATAGTAGCTGGATGATGCAGGTGTCAGTGGGGGAGCTGAATCTTTCCAGGATCTCGATCTTGCTCCTGGGCAAGTGGCATTGTTAGTGATAAGGTGTCTCAGAAGTTCTTCCTGAGAAGATTGGGCTTTTCTTTAGCTCTCCAGGTTCTAGTTAAAAGCCACATTATGTGTACAATTTGGCTCACAGTTCAACAGCCCCATTTTTAGAGTCTTCCAGAAAATATGAAAATAATGAAAGTTGTTGCAGAGTGGTCTTCCCCTTTTGAGAATTGAGCAATTACCTTTGCTAAGTGCTGGCCAGATGCAGGATGATGTATTGCTCATGGCTTCCCCAGTTTGTGTGTGGCATGGACTAGCAGATCTGAGAGGCAAGTGCTTTACCTGCACTTCAGAAAACAAAGAAGTAGTTGCTACTTCAGCCTACCTAAAACTCCCACCTTGGACTCACTTCTATATGTAACATATAAAACTAAATTCTGACCTCAAAATTGAGGTTGGATTGAGTGGAGTGGAAGCTTGTGCAAGTCCGTTTTCTGGCCGTGACTTGCATCACCTTCCTGGTCCACAGGCTACCTCTGGTAGTGAGGCGGGTGGCTGCTTTTGCAGGCGTGAGGTTCAGACAAGAGCAGGGCACAGGGATAAAGCAAAACTCGTTTGAGTGCAGCAAATGATGTTGGCTTTGTGAGTGTTCTGACTGCCAAACAATTGCATGTTACCTCTGGCCTTTTGAATTCTGTTCATCCTCATCTTCCTCTTACTTGATGGAAACATGAGTTGTTAGGCTTTTCGGTGGCACAAAGAAATGCCTCAGTGCAGTATTACTCCTTGGTGGGCAACCTGTGAGTGGGCAACATTCATCATCTGTCCTTGAGTTTGCTGAGTGATTGAAAAGGCGTTCATTTCTCAATAGCCAGGAGTTGTCCCTGGACATTCTTGCTCTGATTATTCCACCACCCTTTTCATATGAGCGTCAATAACCAAATCATTTCTTCAAAATACTATTTTGTAGAGGAGCTCAACAGACTTGGTGGTATGGCTGGGTCATGGCATTTAATTTTTTTAAATGTTGCTGCTTTTTTTTAAGATTTATTTTTATTGGAAAGTCAGATTTACATAGAGAAGGAGATACAAAGAGAGAAAGATCTTCCATCTACTGGTTCACTCCCAAGTGGCCCCAACAACTGGAGCTGAGCTGATTTGAAGCCAGGAGACAGGAACAACTTCTGAGTCTCCAACATGGGTTCAGGGTTCCAAGGCTTTGGGCCATCCTCAGCTGCTTTCCCAGGCCCACAGGCAGGGAGCTGGAAGGGAAGTGGAAGAGCCAGAATATGAACCGACACCCATATGTATAGGATTCCAGTATGTGCAAGGTGAGAACTTTAGGCACTAGGTTATCATGCTGAACCCAATGTTCTATATTTTAAAATTGTGTAAATGGTATTCTATTTTATTTATTTGAAACACAGAAATAGGGACAAACCTCCCGTCTGCTGGTTCTGGCCCCAGTTGCCTGAGCAGCTAGAGTTGGGCCAGGCCAAAGCTGGGAAGCTGTAACTTGGTCTGTGTCTCCCTTGTAGGTAGCAGAGACCTGGGTATTTCATGCCTCATGTGCTGCTCCCTAGGATTTGCAGTAATGTAAAGTTGGAATGGAGGGTTGAGCTGAGACTTAAACCAAGTCACTTGCAAATGGAGTGGAGTTCCTAAGCTGTAGCTTAATTGCTGTTCCAGGCTCCCACTTCTTAAGTAAATTACTCATTTTGAAATGAGTTAGTGGGTGCTTTCTCTGTTCTGGGTGATTAGGCAATAAATTACATGAAGTATGGACAAGCAGAAAACGGGAAATAAGAATACAAGGAGGAAAACAGGGCAAGCACAGCAGTTCCTGCCTTGCCTATGGACAGTTTGGCCCAAATTCCCCAGTGGATGCCTGAAGCTGTGGACAGCATTTTCTCCCATACACATGCCCTGTATCATGTGGATGTGCTGCACAAAAGGTTGGATCTTGTCCCTGGAGGGACAGTACTGAATAGCGGGAGATTTCATCATGCTGTTAGAACCTGTGATTTGCTTATTCCTGGAATTTACAATTTGATATTTTTGGCTTCTGGTTGAGTGCGTGTAGTTGATAATGTAAAGAGCAGTAAGCTACTGAATGCTGAAGATGCCGAGTGGGTTGGAGAAGCAGGTGTCAATATTAGTAGGGGCATCAATATAAACCTCACTGGGAAAGCAAAATTTTACAGAATATTCATGTACCTTAGAGTTGACTAAGAGGTTTTCCTTGAGCGCAGGGGGACTGGACATCTGCAGTCTCTCCGTTGAGCTAGTCCTGGTGGCATCTCTGTGACATTCTTTGTAGTATGGATGTGGGAATGACAAACTAGACTGTGTGGCTAGATGTAAGGAGCAGAGGGTCTCTAGATGATGCCCTCCCAGGGTAGCCATATGTTTGTAAGGTGTTTTAGGAGGACAATGTGAGCCAGAGGTGCTGTAAGCCAAAAGCAAGACTGAATGGAAGAGTGCCCAAAGCCTCTGGTTTGAGAGCTCCCCTTTTCATGCTGAACTCATGTGAGGGTTGAGTTCTGTGGTTTGGGGCTTCTGCTGTCCTCCTTAGTTCCTGCCATGTGGGAGTTTCCACTGCATGAGGCAAAGTTCATTGACCCTGTGGGTTCCCAGTTGTTAATGGCAGGGGAAACCAGGATAATTAGTGCAGATTTCTCTTCCATCTTCCATTACCCATCTCTCTGAAAGGCAGAATTTTTCTTTTTTGGTTTCATACAGATTATATGATTTGTAGAAATACCCAGTGGTGTAGAAAGAGTCAGCCTACTCTCTGAGGACTGATGGGTTGTGATCATTGTCGGAGGGATGGTTCTCAGTGGTGTGCAGTGTGTATTATCCCTGCTAGCAGCTTCCCTTTGAATGGGTACTCAGTGTGGGTGGAGCCCGCTGCCTAGTTCTGGAAAGGATGTGTTTCATGATTTTCACTATTCACATCCTTGCCAGATTTGTCACCTTTAGAAACCCAATTTCAGTGGCTATGCCCAATTATCTCCTTGGGCATTTGGAAAGCTGGGATGTCTCTGAGATGCATAGTACTAGAGTTTCATACAAGGCACTGCCTTGGAGGAATGTATGCGAGAATGTTTTGCAACACATAGTGTCAACAGCTTCTCCTGTTAGGTCCACATGATAGTGTCTCAGGACAAGCAGGGGAGGTGGGCAGACCAAGGAAGGCCGGTTCCACCCTGTGCAGTGCCCACCCCACCAGCTGCTTGGGCTGTTGGTCAGCCAGCTTTCAGGGTACCTGGGCTCCCAGGCCAATGCCAGCAGAAGCCTTTGGAGGATGAAGTGAGTGGTAATAAACCAAAACCAGGTTTCTAGATTCTTCCATGAAACTGCTTTGATTACAAGTTCTGTAAGTCTATTTATGCAGACCAGAGAACACATTTTCCTGAAAATCCAAACATCCTGCAGTGGAATTTGCTCTTATTTCTCCAGGGAGGAAGTCTTTCCACAGGTTAAATGTAAATGCTACCCCATGTTAGTTTTGGGGGAAAGCCCCTGCTTGGACTTGGGCATTCAGGGTTGCTCAGTCATGGTCTTCTGACCATGCTAGCTTTCCCAGTCTTTTCTGGTCATAGGACCTGTGGATAATTTCTAAGTGTAAATGAGCAGAACCCAGAGCCATAACAACTCTGTGTATGGAAAGGTTTAAATCAGAAATTGTTTTCTCTTCTTAGGAATTAACTTACTTAAAAGTATAGCAGTGCCAGCTCTGTCAGCTCTCACCACCCTGTGAATGTGAATGTGTTCCTCTGTCCTGGGTTTGGGCCTTAGACTTGCTGTTCGTTTTGGTTACATGCCCCTCCCTGAGGATCTCATGCAGAGTGTCCCCTCACATCAGTCATCTCACCCTGGCCAGGCTGTGCAGTAGCTGTGCTCTCGTTAGCTGCCTCCTTCCTCATTGCAGTGCTTGTGACCTGACTGTAGAATTTTCTCCTCCACTAAAATGTTATCTCAGAGAGGACAGGGTTGAAAGGTTTTTGTTTTGTTTGTGGCTCTGTCTTCAAGACCCAGAGCAATTCCTAATGTGTTAAAAACTAAATACATATTTGAATGAGCAGATGAAACCTCCACTTCACAACTTAGCAATTTGTGAAATCACCTGGAGATTTTAAGCATCTGGCTTTAGAAGCAGAGGAAGTAAAGCAGCTTCATAACCAAGCAGCAACTCCCTAAAGGGAACTGACCTTTGGGCCCCATCTCTAGACAGCTGTCTCCCAGCAGCACTATTCCTGTCTCCTGTTCCTTCTCCATTTCCTACCTGAATGTTTGCTGGAAGCCTATAGCCTCCAGTTGGGAGTCAACTTGGGCTAATAATAAGCATCATCTTTTGAAAGCACTGTAATGGATTAATCCAGTCAACAAATCTGGATTATTTTTATTTATTTTTAATGAATTAATTTGGAAAGTCAATATACAGAGAGGAGGAGATTCGGGGAGGAAGATCTTCCATCCTGATTCACTTCCCAAGTGGCTGCAACAGTTGGAGCTAAGCTGATATGAAGCCAGGAGCTTCTATCGGGTTTCCCACGTGGGTGCTGGGTCACAAGGCTTTGGGCCATCCTCAACTGCTTTCCCAGACCACACGCAGGGAGCTGGATGGGAAGCAGGGCCCATATGGGATCCAGGCGTATGTAAGGTGAGGACTTTGACTGCTAGGCTACTGTGCTGGACCCAAATGTGGGCTATTTTTAGATTCACTTATTTATTTGAAAGAATTACAAAGGAAGAAACAGAAATCTTCCATCTATTGGTTTACACCTCAGATGGCAGTGACAGCTGGGGTTGAATCAGGCCAAAGCCCAGAGCTGCTGTATCTTCTTGTTAAACTTGGTTGTAGGCTGCCTCCCATCTTCTGGATAGATCCAAAGCTTGTTGGTGGGTGGTGTTGATGGATGAAGCACCATTTCTGTCAGAGCATGCAAAGGACATAAAAATCATATGAAAGTGCATTTACAATCAAACCGAATTGTCTTTATGCCGGCTGGATTTTAATGTGGTGTTTAGATAGTGTACAGTGAGGTCTTGATTATGCATAGTATTTATATGCTTAGAAATAGCTAAATATTGCAAAGAACAGGGGGAAGACACCAGCCTGGAAATAAAAATGACACTGGTGCACCAAGGACCCATCACCCAGAATCCAGCTGTTGACAGGATGTGAGCAAAGGGACTCTTGGCTGGCCCTGGCTTTCATAGTTACTTTCTCCAGGGAATGACTGCCTTAATGGATGTTGATTCATCTCTCTTCTTTTTCCCAAGTCTCTCTCAAACACTTGCCACTAAATAATGCAATGGTAGCACAGAAAGATTCAGTTCATTCAACACTTTATTCACTTCAAATATAGGAATGCCTCCATTTTGCTGTGTTCTGGTAGTAGCTTGTTAGAAGCAATGCATAATCACTGGAAACATTTTAAAGATTAAAAGAAAGCAGACCCAGTGCAGTGGCCTAGTGGCTAAAAGTCCTCGCCTTGAACGTGCTAGGATCCCATATGGGCATCGGTTCTGATCCCGACAGCTCCACTTCCCGTACAGCTCCCTGCTTGTGGCCTGGGAAAGCAGTAGAGAATGGCCCAAAGCCTTGGAACCCTGCACCTGCATGGGAGACATGGAAGAAGTTCCTGGTTCCTGCCTTTGGATTGGCTCAGCTCTGGCCGTTGTGGCCATTTGGGTAGTGAATCATTGGACAGAAGATCTTCCTCTCTGTCTCTCTTCCTCTCTGTATAGCTGACTTGGCAATAAAAATAAATAAATCTTGGAAGAAAAGATTAAAGGACAGCATAGAGAGAAGAACAGGGGAGTAAGTTAGCAGATGGATTATCTCTTGCTCTGCATTTCAAATTATAAATTTTTTTTAAAAATCACTCCTGTCACATAATGCAATGTAACTAATAAAAAATATATATATTTTAAATCACTCCTACCACTAAGAAAACTGGTTACTATTTTTCAGAGGTGTCATTAAATTTCAACAAATTGAGACGATCACACATTTTTTACTATTAACATTTTGTAACCTCTTTTGCGTAAGAATACTAGAATGGATGGTGTATAAAAGTGTGATATATTTAAGAGCATTTTGTTTAGTTGGTGTTGCATCAAGTGGCTGCACCGTCCTTGCAGGGTCATCCCTTGTTGGTGGCTGGCAGGTTGCTTGTGTTGTTTCATGTGTTATGTCACAAGAAAGAGTCTTGGAGCTAAATCTTTGTGCCAATCTTTGGTTATTCTGCTAGAATAAATATTGAGAAGTAGAATCACAGGCTCAAAGGATGTATTTAAAATACTTGTTGGATGAATTACTTCACTTCTACAGATGTTTTCCCACCCAACCTTTGTTCTTTCAGTTTCTTTGCAGTGTTTTGTCACATTGAGATTTTACACTATCATCTTACCAAAGTTTTCAAGTTTTAATTTTATGCCTTCCATTTTAATGCTTAAAATGTCTTCCCAATCCTGAAATAAAATGGTTATTAAAGTTAGTAGGTATAATTGGACTATTGTAGAATTACTAATGGGCATTTTGAGGGAAGCACTACCATTAATTAAGTGTGGTCTAGTTTTAACTAGATATGTATACCAGAAGCACTTATTTGAGCTTTGAAACACTACCAATGCCTGGGTTTCATCCCAGATCTACTGAACTAGAAGTTCTTTTCTAGAATTTCATACTGAAATCCACAGACCTGCAATGGAGCAGAGCCAAGTGCACAGAATTTCCTTCTCTGCTTGATTTTCCTGTTAGATTGTTATTAGTGCAGTGGATTTGTTTCTTCCTAGTCATGTCCATCTGTTAACAGTGAGGAACAGAGTGCTGGTCTGCCATGAGGAAGACGGGTCAGAACAATGGGTACCCCTCCGCGGAAGTACACACCCATCTCACAAGCCAGCATCCTCATGTGCAAGTGATGACTTCTCCTTTCTGGAACTGGTCCCCACGCCTCTGTTAGAGTCACATTGTAACAGGTGGCTTTTTTTTTTTTTAATTTAGAAAGCATTTACCAATGCCTTAGATTTATATCATTTTTATAAACGATTTTTTCCCCTTTTGCTATATAGAATCTTATTTGAAATTGAAAGTGGACTTTACAGATTAATCTCTGCAGCTCAATAGAAAAAAGTCAAATAAAAAATTATCACATTCCTCTGTGTACAACCTTGAACCGTGATCAACCGTGAACATTGCAAATGTAGTCATGTTTCTCCAGCCTGGAGCTGCAAATGTTACAAGAGAATGATTCTGTGAGTCAACCAATTTTTTTCCTGTGTCTGCTGCATTGTTTTTTTAAAAAAAATTTTATTGGGCCCGGCATGGTAGCCTAGTGGCTAAAGCCCTAGCCTTGCGTGTGCCAGGATCCCATATGGACTCCAGTTCTAATCCTGGCAGCCCTGCTTCCCATTGAGCTCTCTGTTTGTTACCTGGGAAGGCAGTTGAGGACGGCCCCAAAGGCTTGGGACTCTGCTCGCGCGTGGGAGACCCAGAACAGAGAGCCCCAGAGACTGGGCTCCTCACTTCAGATCAGCATAGTTCCAGCCATTGCAGCCACTTGGGGAGTGAATCATTGGACAGAAGATCTTCCTCTCTGTCTCTCTTCCACTCTGTATGTGTATATATGACTTTCCAATACAAATTTAAAATTTTTTATTTATTTGCTTTCAATTAATTTGAAAGGGCAAAAAAGAGAGGCAGACTCCATCTGCTGGTTCACTCCACCAAGTGCCCACAGCAGCCTGGCTCCTGACTTACACCTGACCCAGAATTCCGTTTGTGTACTAAGCAGGCCATTGGCCTGCAGAAGATGAGAGGGAAAATGCAGGCCGTCCTTAACTTTGAGCAAATGACTTTAGAGTTGGGAGCTTCAAATGCAATGCTATTGATGCTAACAAGGATGCTGCAACCTTAAGGGAGGTGAGGAGGAAGGTGTGGAACTTCAGTGAGGGTTTGACAGCTGGCAACAACCCCAGTGATGGTGGCTCTGTGTCACCCTTCTGGTCAGCCTGGCTCATGGGAAACAGGTGTTAGGGGGTGAAGGGAAGAGGTGCTAAATTATGTGTTATGGGAGACATAGGCATGACCAGACGTACTTCTGGTGTAGTTTTTTGGTATCATTTTCAAGTATTTTAGTCTTGGAATACTGAAGACAGATGTAACTGCATCCTAGGCAATTTCACAAAGATACAAGAAGCAAAGGACCGTGCTACTAAGAATGTGATGGGGAACAAGTGTTGTTGGTGCATGGTAGAATGAGGGCACCAGAGAAACGTGGGCGTTTTCCCAAGAAGTTGTTCTTGCAGAACCCTCATGCTGAGGGCAGTGGCCGAGGCTTTGACCTGAGCGTGTCACCATGTGCTGTTGCCACGGCCAGTGTCACAGCCAGCAGTGTGTCCCTTCAGCTGCAAACCTGGGGGCTAGTGGACCATGATCTCCTTTCATGACTTCCCAGAAGGTCAGGTGGACTAGTTGGCACTTCTGGTGAAAAATCTGTTGATTGTTAAGGGCTGAAAAAACTGCAAGGTAATGAAAGCGATTCTGAGCTTTTTTTTCTGGTCCAGTTTGTACCACCAGCAGAACAAAGTGAGACTCATTCAGGAGTTAATTCTTCAATGTGCATTCATTATTCTTCATCCTAGAGGCAGCACCATGGCCAGTTCCAGCCGAACAGGACGTTCCCTGTTTGTCCTGGGGCCTTTTCTCTCCCAGGACACCTTGCTGCCTCCCTTGTAGCATCCCTCCCATCCCTGCTGCCAGGGAAGCTAGTCTTCCCAGCACAGACCCTCACCAAGCTACCCCAGACATGAGGGAGATGGTCCTCTGGTCAAAGTGGTGCCCAGCTACTGTGATCTCAACTTCATGAGCTACAATCAGAGTTATACATGTTTTATATAAGTAATACCAAATACCATGTTATCTAACCACTCTCACCCAGTCTGCAGGAGACTGACTTCAGCCTTACTTCTGTAGGAGTGTGCTTTTGTGTGTGTATTTGTGTGCACTGCAAGGAGGATGCATTTCTTTGAGTCATGTTCAGAATAATTTTTTTTTAAAAATGCAGTGAGTTGAAAATTCCTTACCTGTAATTCCATGTTAACAAAGCCAGAATGCTTTGTTTGTGAAGTTTGAGACAAGTTGTTTGGAAGAAGAAAAAAAAAATGACCCAATGTGATTTAAGATTATGTATGATCTTTCTTTTTCACCCACCCACTGTATTTGTACTTTTCACCATAGAATATTTTATACTTTGGACCCCAGTGGCTATGTTGCACCTGTTTATACTTGCAAGGACCAATAAGTTCTGGCTCCTAAGGGGTTTATGCACCAGAGATGTGTGGATTTGTGTAAGAAATGTAATAGTTTGATTTACTTGGTACAATGTATCTAATGCTCACTGAGGTTAGTGTTGGGCTGGCTGTCAGATTCAGAGGAAAGGTCAGTATGCAATGAATGAGCAAACCCATGTGTGGGCTGGATTTGGAGCATGAGAGCTGCAGCTGAGTCTCTGTAGTTCTACCTTCTTCCCCTGGATTTCTTTGCAGGTGGCTTCTGCATGGCCCACATCCTACTTCCTGCCTCTTCGACCCAGCACCTCAGCTCAACCCACCTTTAAAGCAGACTCACAGGCACTCCCTTCCATGTTCCTGGTTTTCAGTAGTCCTTGATGTCATCTTCAAGCCATTGGTTACTTCTTCATGCTTTCCCTTGGGGCTGTATCCGTACAACCTTCCAGTGCAGGCATTTAGTGTAACTGCCTAGCTGACAGATAGGATGGGCTGCTGGAAGGGTAGTTAGTGGAAGCATGGATATTCAGATCTTTAAGGCTGAGGTTTCAGTTGTGCCTCTCCCCTGTGCTAAGTGGAGGGAACCTGACAGACAGGATTAGTTTTCTCATTTGTAAAGTGGGGTTAATAGTGTTTTGTGAGTTGTAATAGACCTGGTGCATATGAACACAAAGGCAGATTGAAAGAGATGAGCTATAGATGGTGGATGGATATTTGCAGAATGTAGAACCAACAGAATTGCAGCATTCAGAACGTATAATGAATATCCTTAAAATCCACAAGTAAAATCACCACCAAATTGTAAAAATGGGTGAAAGTGGGCCTGGCCTGATAGCCTATGAGGCTAAATCCTCAAATATTGGGATCCCATATGGGTGCTAGTTCATGTCCCCACACTGTTCCACTTCCCGTCTAGCTACCAGCTTGTGGTCTGGAAAAGCAGTTGAGGATGGCCCAAAGCCTTGGGCCTCTGAACCAACTTGGGAGACTTGGTCTGGCTCTTAGCTTTGGATCAGCTCAGCTCTATTACAGGCACTTGGGGAGTGAACCAGCACATAAAAGATCTTTGCCTCCTCTCTGAAGATCTGCCTTTTCAATAAAAAAGTATAAATCTTTTTTTAAATCTGCAGTTTTAAGTAGTCTGCATATGACTTTAAAATGACACACGTGTATATATGGTGTATATATGTGTGTATACTGAAGTATACATGGAGTGTTTAAGAAAGACATTTAGTACAGTGGTTACCATGGAAAGAGGGACTTGTGTGTTAAGTGATGTGTTTCTCCAAAAAGAAAACAAAGCTAATGAATGTAAAATGTTACCTTCTGACAATGCCAAGTGGGTTTTTAAGTGCTCCTTATATTTTACTGCCCTTTGCTTTGTGTTAAAAAAGCGTTCAATCTCAGCCTGGTACATCATAGTGGGTGCAAAATTAGTATTCCTTCCATGAGAAGGTCCATGCAGAAGCCCCTTTGCTTTCCTTTCACCTGACTTGTTGAATTCTACTGCCTCTGTTTGCTATTTCAGTTCAGTCAAGGCATTACCTCCCCAGTGAGATGCTCGTGACCTGCCACCCTCTGGCTCCAGCCTCTGAATCTGGCTTTGGCTCTACCACTTCCCTTGCTAGAGCTGATACTTCACACATGTGCTCTCGGGTCACTCAGTGCTTTACTATCCCTCAGTCTTATGTGGTTTTGTTGATTGAAATCTCTTCGTCCCTTTACTCAAACTATACAAATGTGACTCCCCTTCTCTTTCAAAGCCTAACAAAATGTTACTGGCCCATTTATCTGTCCATCCACTCATTCTAGCCATCTGCCCATCCATCCATCTATTTATTCACCTTTCCATCTGTCTGTTCATCTATGCATCCACCCACGCATCCATTTACTATAGACAAGGCCATTGCAGCCTATTTGTTTTGCCATATTAGTCACAACTGGCATAGAATCTCCATGTTGCCTGAGCCCTTTAATGTGGAATTTATTATATTGAGGCTTATTTTAATCTCAGCAGAGTAGGCATTGGAGGCAACATGCCATTCTGTTCTTTTTCAAATGCCTTGCACTTACAGAAGCTCATTAGACATTGGCTAAAGGAATGAGTTTCAGATTGTGTGTCTGAAACATTGAGATCTTCATTGTGATTCTGATTTAATTCTCATTACTTGAATCACACTTTGTATCTTTATCTCACTGATTTCAATAGGAGTATGCTGTCCCCTAAAGGAGATTGGGTCCCACAGGAGCCACTCTGCCTTCACCTTTACTTAGATTCTAGACTCCTGTATAGCAGGCATCATCCTGTCTCTCAGGGGAGTTTGTATTTACGTGAAGACAGTGCCACAAAAAATTAGTAACATGACAAAACAGAGTGAGGTGTGAGCTGAATAAATGGTGCTGGCATTGTGATCTGAAACCATCCATAATGAAGCAGCCTGTGTTATGCTTGACTCTGTGAGACTGGGTTTTGCAAGATTATTCTTTTGCAATGGGGATTTGGGTCAAAATTATCATTTCCTGTCACATTTGGTTTCTATAAAAAATCATTTTGGGGGTTCAAGTGCAGATTTAATAAAATCTCTATTATAGGCAGCTGGTACTCAGGTGTGAATTTGAAGATGTCTTCTGATAGCACAATTTTACAAGGTGTGAGCCTGACACAGCTTTCTGACCTGACATTGAATGGAACATTGAATGGAATTTTCTTTATACTTTTTCAAACTGGTGTCTTTGCATTCTTAAGGCTGCTAAGCTACCTTATGTTCCTGCCTGTCACACTCGGGAGACAGTGCTCTGTCTGGCTTGATTTGCAGCCAGTAGTGATCAGGGGCTGGTCTTCCTGGTTTCTCCTTGTCCAGTTTGGGTTCAAAAAGGGGCTTTTATGTGGAGCTCACTCTTCTCAGGGCACAGGGCCCTGCTTTCTGCCTCTACTTGAGCCTCCTCAGTGATGGGAAGTGTGCTGTTTCTCACATTGAGCATGAGTTCGGTTGTTTCCAGGCTGTCTGGACAAAGCAGGTGAGTTGTTCTCTCTTGAACACTAGGATCTATCCAGCATTCTCGGGAGACCCAAATTTCCCTTGGGATCCCTTACAGTCTGCTGGCACCGTAAGTCTATTGCAGCTTTTGAGTCTTGGCAGTGTTGCTATCCTGACGCTGGGAGTACTGGTCATGTCCTCTTCAGAACTGTCCAAGGGGCACCTGTCCATCAGCCTGCAGGCTGGCAAATAGCAGCTCTGACTGTCTGAGTACAGAGGAGGAGCAGGAAAAATGAACATGAAGGTGGAGGTAGATTTGGGAGTCTTCATGCACACAGAGTTGGAAACCAAATGAGCCTGGGGAAGCTACAGAGCCCCTCGCCCAGGCTTCTCAGAATGATGCGGCTGTTATGGTTTGTGGTTATGAGCCTGGTGTCCACGTCCCAGCCAGTGCTTCTCATTGGCTGAGGTGGAGCACATGTCTCCTTCCCCAGCTGGGTCCCAGATAAAGAGCTAAGAGGAGAGTGTGGCTCTCCTGAGTGGGTCAGGACCACCACCTCCTGGCAAGATTGCTCTGTTAAGTGGGTAGGAACCCAGCAGATACTGTTGGCTAGTGGGCATCTCAAGGAACCCAAGAGGGATTGCAGACTTTAGAGGAAGCCCTAGGCACCACACTGAATGGCATGCCACTGCCCATAGAGGAGAAATGGGAATTGGTTTTCTCTTTCCTGTTCTTCCATTTAAGCATTGGCATGCTGGTTCTATTGGTGGGGAAAGTAAATGTGAGTTAGTAGTGGAAGCAGTGCCAACTTGGCATGGGCTAAAAGGGTCCAGCAGGCTCTTGCCAAGATGAGGCTGAAGCTGACATTAGGAAGTAAATTTCAAAGAGATAATCAAGGTCTTCTAATGACAGTGGGCTCTTTATGTATACCACACATCTCCACCTCTCTCTCTACTTCACAAGCAGAGAAGGATAGACAGAGATCTCACGTCCACTGATATACTTCCCATTTGCCTGCATCATCATGGCTGAAGGCCAAAGCCTGGAACTCAGTACAGGTCTCTGTGTTGGTGGCCAGGACCCAATGACTTGAGCAATCACTGGCTGCCTCCCTGAGGGTGTGGCAGGAAGAAAGTGGGATCAGAAACAGAGCCAGGACTAGAAACCAGGCACACTCAGTATGGGGTGTGGCCATCCTATACTCGCATCTTAACTGGGCTAAGTGCCTGCCTCCCTCTGTGTTTCAGTGATGACGAAGCACAGTCGATGGTGTGGCTGGAATTTCGCTGTTGACGTGAGCTTCATAACTCACAGTTGTGTCAAGTCTATGGGCTTTGTGTGTGGTGTGATGGCCCACGGACTCCTGTCATTTAAACTTCCTTGGCCGGCTTCCTTCCTCATAGGTCACCCTCTTATATTGTGTTGGTATCTTCTCTACCTGTTTGCTACCTCCAACCCCTTGCTTTTATACCGCATCACACCTCTCTCCTTGTGCCCTGGGATTCCCTGGTATTCAGTTCTCCAGTCTGGTCCTACAGAGAGGTCTTAGGGTACCAAAGGGTGGTAACTTGGATTCTGGAGTTTGGTTCCCCAGCCTTCACCATCTAAGAATTGTGAACAGAAATAGCAGATGTGCTTTCCATGAGCAGTGGGGTTAACGGCCACACTTGTAAGCACCACTGAAGCTTAAAAGTAAATAATGGGTTCACAGGCACCCCAAGAGAAGAGAATGGGAGCTGATTAAGAGCCAGAGTTAACTGCGAGTGGAAGGACTTGAAGCTTGGGTGTGATCAACTCGCCGATGAAGCTGCAGAGAGGCACAGGCCCCTGACCCCTCACCCTGGAGGCTGCCTCAGCCTGGACACTGCTGTCTCCCATGGCAGCCTTGTCCATCGTCAGTTTGAAGGAGATCCGAGGCAGGTTGTGAGGCTCTGATTTTGAGCATGCCATGCAGCCCTGCTTGTAGTACCAAAACTAGGAGACACACTGTATGTCTCCGGTGCTGCTCATCAGGGACCTGGGGTTTTTTTGTTGTTGTTTTCTTTCTGATTTACATTGGTGATAGATTATGTGACCAGCTGGCACCAATGCAGAAATGCCAGCCTTGGCTTTCTCGCTGCAGGTAAGAGGAAGACAACTTTCTGGGAAGACAAAAGATGGGATTCTGTACTTGCTCTGTAGAGCAGCTATGTGACATCAACTGAAGCGCTGGCAGCTGTCACATGGGGTGTGTTGTCGCTATGATGATAATTCCCTTTTAGGGACACTTATAGGGACTCAATGTGATAACATAATTGAAGCATCTAGCACAACTTGTCATGCTCACAAACAGTGCCAACTGTTTCATGAATGCTCCAGAAAAGCATGGTGTTTCAGGAACTTCGAGACTGGGCTTGGCCATCTGACCTGAGAGATTCCCAGCAGTGACAGGGACTCCATCTGGCACCTATGTGTGATGCCAGCGTCATGGGTAGAGACTGAATGTACTGTACCACAACACTGGCTCCTAGTTTGGTCATCTTCAGAATTGAATTGGTATGTGTCTCACAGGGTCACAGAGGTGAGTGGAGATGATAGATGATAGATGAAGTTGCTTGGGCCATGAGCAAGCAGTAAGTGGCAGTGATTGTTGGTTTTGTATCTTTGCTTCCCAAGGGGAGGAGAGTCATCCAGAGCAGAGTCCTGTCAGCCAGGAAGCAGGCGAGAGTGCAGGTGGCTGAAAAGCCAGGAGTGGCGGAGGCTCAGTGCCTTCATTGAGAGGCTGTCAGGTATCTGCTCAAAGGATGGATTCAGCAATATGAAAACCCTACAGTCCAACATTATGGTGTGATGGAATCAAGTAGGAGGCTAAAGAAAAGGGCTCTAGAAAAAGGCCTGAAGCCCAGAGGTGAGGACGAGATGGAGGACAGTGAGGGACCTTCAGGGTGCATGCATGCGTGCATGTGTGCTGGCTGTCCACACTGTAGCCCTAGCGTGAAGTGGAGAGCAGTGTGGGGCATATATTTCCCTGGACATCTCTAGCAAGGGTGGAGCTGCTCTCTATAGGACAGGGCTGGTTGGTGACCTTGGAGGCCTCTGCTCGATGCCAGCTGTGCGTGCTGTTCAGAGGATGCTGGTGCAGCTATGCCACTGATGCCTCTGATGGCTGTGGGGGCAGGCCACTGCACTTGCTTTGCATTTGAAGTTTCCCTGAGCAGGCAGCAGGATGGAGGAGATACTCCCTGGGACGCCAGAAGCCTGCATTATGTTTCAGCTGCTGCCAGGGGCTGACTTTGTAGCTGAGGCAAGTCACTTAACCTCATGGCCTCTCCCACATGTATAGCATGCCTGGCCATCCCTGAAAGCTTTTATTATCTTTGACATTTTAGACTTGTGGGTCCAGCATTGCCTTAACTGTGGGCTGGACAGGGGACTTTAGGCTCTTCTTCTGTGGCTGTGATAAACTGCCAAGACACGGTCTGACAAGCACCTGTGTGGGTTGAAGCCCACCTCTACTGCATGATGTCATTTGTAGACTCTCACTTGAGAACTTGCTGTGTGCCAGCTGTGTGCATTGCCAGGGTTTCAGCCAAGTCCTATGACCTCCAGGACATCCTGCTCAGCCAAGTGTCGTGTCTGCACTTAACTGCCATGTAGGTATTCTCTGTGTCACATGGTGGCTGGCAGTGCCATCAGAGGGGCCCCAAGGCCACTTCACCAAAGAAGGCTGGATCCTGCAGCTAAGAAGCCAATCCACCAAACAGCACATGTTAACACAGGACGGGGAGCATTTAATTGCTTCTACCCCCCACTGTCTCTCTAGAATGTGCCCACTTACCAGGTAAGGGACCCAGATTTCAGATTGGTAATTCTCAGGCTCCAGTGAACTCAGGAATTGTCTGGGGAGTCTGTAAAGGATGCAGGTTCCTGCTTGTCCCATTCAGATAGTCACACTCAACAGGTTTCACAAGGGCCTAGAATCTACATCCTCACAGGTCCTCAGGTGAGGCCAGGGAGGGCAGCCACAGACCCTGCTCTGGGAATCAGCCAAAGGACCTTTGCCCACAGCTGTCCTGGCACAAACACAGAACTGTGCTCTCGGAAGGTGGGAGCTGACAACAGCGACCAGGGGCCCAAGTTGAGTTGAAGTTCTCGAGAAACACAGCTCTGGCTGTGAGCAGGGGGCACAGGACAAGGGGAGAACTGGCGGCGTGGAGACCCGGGCTGCCCTAGAGCCACCCTGGCAGTGTGAGGTTGAGACTGTTCCCAGGAGAGGTGTGTAGGGCCCAGTGCAGGCTTTCTCCCTGGTCAACCTGGGTTGTAAGGAAACGGAACAGTTACCAGGAGACTAGCCTGGGCAGGCACTATTTCCTGGGCCCATGATGGGTGACTGACTCCCCACCCTGGAGTCCCTTATCCTCCACGGTTTGTCTACTCTGTACCTCCCACCCCTGATCAGCCTCCTTTACCCTTTCGTGCATCTGGGGGTGTGAAAGGAGCATCAGCTCTTTCCACACGAGTGGCATTAGCATGAGGATAGGATTAAAGCCCGCACGTGTGTGAGTGTTCACAACACGCACATGTGAGCACCTGCCTAGCACTAGCAGGCATCTGCCACAGCGCACCTGACACAAAGAGTAGGCACCACAGCGTTACCTGTAGGGGTGAGAGTGAACCTTGCTTGTCACCAGAGCCATGAAGACATGGCTGCCTGCCTTAATAGCTGCAGGCTCTACTGAGCACAGCCACCACCTCCCTGGGGTTAGGGAGAGATCAGCCCCAGGGAATGATTGGAGGGAAGTGTTAATGCCAACAGCTGCATGTGAACCTGTAAACTGATGTGGGATGCTGGGAAGGGCAGGCAGGGCCAAGAGGGGCTTCCTAGGAGATCCTGGAAGGAGGTAGAGAAAGGCTCTGAGGAAATGGGAGGACGCCAGCCCTGGCCTGGGATCTGTTGTGGGGTAGACTGGGGCGGATAATGAGCGCCCTCTAGAGGTTTACTCAGCAGGTGCTGACGTTCCTGAGAGTGAGTCTTAGGAGCTGACTAATTGCAAATAGGTGTGGGGAAGAGGCTGGTAGGGTTCCCTTCCACCTAGTGTGTGAGTAACCTCTCCCATCCCTCTGGCTGCCAGCCATCCCAGCACCAGCAGAGGAAAGAAATGAGGACCTCCTTGGGTTTGGGGAGGTAGGAAAGATGCTACTGGCAGGGGCCGTTTTTGTAGAGGGGAAAAAATAGATCCCACACATTAGCTCTAGAAGCTGGTGAAGTCTGGTAACATTTCAACAGATTTGGACCGAGTAAGAGACACACCAGGCTGGTGGGTGAAGCTCTAAATTTACACCTTAATCTCATTAAGAGTGGATAAGATGCTTCATTAGTGTGAGGTGCTATGTAAACAGGAGATATTTCTGAATAAATATTTTCTTCACTTTTTTCCTTGCAGAAAATTAGGATATTCTATATGAGAGATGGTGCGGTTTTTAGACTCAGGAGAGTTTCATTTTAAAATGACAGCATGCATGGTGTGTAGATGCTGGGATGTGCTAAGTGGTGTGGTAGCCTGTGTTTGCACACAGAAAAGGCGAGCGTGGCCAAGAGTATATATGGCAAATTGCTCTGGACCATTGAGCGGAGCCCATGCATGGGTGTGCTGACCCCAAACCCCTCGCCTGGCTAAACATTGTTGGATGTTTGAAGTCCCCGTCTAATGAGCTCAGGAAGCACTGTTTGTAGATGCATGACACTGTTAGAAGTCAGATCTGCAGGGTACCCAGGCAGTTACGCCATGCACCCAGAGGGGACATTGTGGAAACCGAGGTTTGGAGGGCAAAGCCCATAACCACATGGTGGAATACAGCAGAGACAGTACTTAGAGGTCTCAGGAAGGATCCCTTCCTCTCCAGATTCTGACTCCCCCTGCCCGTTCAGTTGTACTTACAAAAAGGCATGTAATATTAAAGGGTTTTTTAAAACAACAACAAAAAAGTAGATACAAGCTTGTAATCTCTCTGTCCCAAAGAGCTTTAAATATGTATTATGTATCTATGTTCCTTTACAAAAACGTAAAGTATACGATTGTAATCATAGTTGACACATACTTCTGTGTTCTTTGTTTTGTAATGAATGTGTTTGAGTCATCTCCTGATGTGGTTGTGAGTTTTTCATGATTGTTTCTATAGCAGCTTCCCAGAGCTTCCCTTACCACAGAGCATCCCTGCTTGCTGAGCACATAGGATGCATGCACAGCTTTCATTCCTCTGTGTAATGTTAGTGTGAGCATCTGTACACATTTTGCCTCTGGTCATTCAAAAGTGGCTCCTTGCCCTCTCTCCTCAGTGAAACATCCCCAGGTCCCTGAAGGGAAACTCAGGCCAGTGCTGGTGGAGTTTCTTATTCTGGCCACAGTTTTGACTCAGGCAGAGGAATAGCCCAGTAAGTAGTCTCTTAAAGACAAATAAAGCATAGCTCCCAAATGAGGACACCAGAGGGTGTTGGCATGAAGAAGTGGTGGGATGGGCAGTTAAAGAATCTGGGTGTGTGTGTTGGGGTGGCGTGGACTTTGTGGTGCAGGGGGTTACGCTATCACTCGGGACACCCACTTCCCATTTCAGAGTGTGGTTTGCTGCTAATGCATCCTGGAGGCAGCAGATGTTGTGCAAGTATTCTGGGCCCCTGTCACCCACAGGAGAGATGTAGATGAAGTTCCAGGCTCCAGCTTCCATCTGGTTCCATCCTTGGCTGTTGTACACAGTTAGTAAGTGATCCAGTGGCTAGAGGAGGGCTCTCTCTCTGCTGTGCTCTTTGCCTCTCTCTCTTCTTCTCTGTCACTCTGCCTTTTACATAAAAATAAATAAAAATATGACCTCATATGGGATACTCACATCCCTTATCAAAGTAACTCATCCAGATCCACTTCTGACCCAGCTTCCTGCTAATGTGTCCTTGGAAGCAGCAGGTGATAAGTCCAATACTTGGGTCCCTGCCACTCATTGGGAAAAGCTGGATTTAATTCCAGGCTCCTGGCTTTGGCTTGGCTCAGCCTCGACTATTTTAGGCATTTAGAGAATGAGCCAGAAGATGGAATTCATCTTTCTGTTTCTCTCTCAACCTGTTTCTTTTCCTTTCGAATATAATTTTAAACAAGAGCAATGAAAAGGAGACATGATGTGTCTTCATGGAAGGTGCTCCCTGCTCCTGTCTTAGGCTGTGGATTCTTCAAACCTCCAGCAGAAGGAGGAGGGAGTCTCTCGCAGGCCAGTGAGTGTGGAGATCAGGGTGGTAAGGGCAGCTCATCCTCAGTGGATCAGGGTGCTTGCAGGATGCATGCTGGGCTGAAAGTATGTTTGGGTGACTGCTCAGCTGTGTGTGCTGCAGCAGGTAGTGGCAGAACATGGGGGACTCCTGGGTCTTTGATGAACACTGGCTGCAGAGGCTCCAGGGGGGAGCTCCAAGAAAGGCCATGGGCTGCAGCAGCAGCTCCTGAGTTTCAGAGGAGATCCCAAGGGTCAGAACCAGCACAACAGGAGGATCCTGCAGTGTTCAAATCCCGAACACTGTGCCTGTGGAAGGCCAGCTGGCAGCAGGGAGGGAAAGCTTTACCAGGACTTAGCTATGCTCCTTCAGTGCATCTTGGCTTTGCATACTCTTTTTGGTAGAAGGCTAAATATGCTAAATATAGACATGAAAGGCCTCTCCCAAGGACTTGATTTTTGTACTCTCCAGCACATCTTCAGGTCTGGAACCCTAAGTCGCAATCTCACCATGAACACCATTCAGGACATTCAGGACAGCATGGAAGACCAAATCCTTGGCTGAGACATAAACATCATCAGATCTGTTGAGAGGAACCATGAGGCCCAGAGGCTGGCTTTTGGGACCTCCCTCCACTGTTGGAACAGAGGGCTTGCTCTTTTGCCTTTTCCCAGGTTGCAGGTTGAATCACCCAAATGTCAGTACGTTTTGAGATCTACCAACTGTCTTAACTAAGCACTGGCCCTTCCAACTCAGACTCTTGCTCTGTGTTTGTAACAGAATTGCTGCGTGTTATTGTTTGAGCCTCATGCTGATTTTTTCTGAGATGTTCCAGGTTCCCAGGTGTTAGTAAGATCTCACCAGTATGGAGCTGAAGTTTGAGTGCCCTAACACCACCAAGTGAGAGTGGGCTACCTTGTCTATGCTGGGAACAGAAATCATCTTGCATTTTCTACATCCAGGTCATAGCTCCTGGCCAGATCGTGGCTTGTTTGGACCATAGAAGGAACAGTCTGTTAAGGAAACCCCAGGCTCCCTGGCTATTTAGCTCACTCCCTTGGAGATCCCTGACCTTGCATTTATTCCTTTTTCAGATCTCAGGGGCAGAGGGCGGGCAAAATAGGGCATCTACCAGTACAGTGAGCTGTCCATGACCTCTCTAAGCACTGGGTGCCCACTGCCACCCTGAAGAGCAGGAACCATTGGCTCTCCATGTCATTGACACAGGCCATAGCCTGAATGACCCTTGGGGAAACAATGGAACCTAATTGATCCCTAATGTACTATTGCAGAAGCCCCCTACTAATTAGCACACATTAAAGCTCTTTCTTTCTATTGAACCCTGAGACTGTTCTCAGTTGTACCTTCTTTGATTGTGAGCTTCTCTTTCAGCTTGATGGTTGGAGCTGGAAGTTGAGGGCCGTAGGGAGAGGCAGGTGGATCCCGTCCTAGTGAGGCTGTCACCAAAGTGTCATCTGAACCTGCTGGTGTGGGGATTTCCTGAGAGGCAACAGACTCAGGAGACGAAGCACAGCAGGTGCACTTTTAATTTCCCGATTAAAATGACTTAAATGTCCACTTTTTGATGTGTGATCAAATCATATTTGAAATATGCTGGGCCGGATATATTTGTGATGAACCTGCTTTGCAGATAATGGAAATGATTTCAATAAAATTTTCACCCATACTGAGACCTTAATCAAGGGATAACCTCTTTGACATTGGATCACAGATAACTGCCTAATTCTGCCCATGCAAGAAAGGATGTATTCCACTGGAGTGATTAATACATGAGGAAGCTGAGGTCATGTAAAAGTTAAAGGCTGTCTTCTGGATTTCTCTCATGCCTTGTGGTTTTCTGTGGGGTCAATTCTAGAGTGTGATTTTCAGGCTTTCATCCAAAGTGTTTGCTTTTCTCAGAATCTACAAGACCATACAGTCTGGGGGTGCCCAGCCCTGGAAAAGAGATAACTGCTTCTCTCAGGCTGCAAGAAGAGCAGGGCATTGCTGCTGCTTAAATGCAGCGACTCACCTTTGCTGCAGGCTTTGCAATGGACAGCATTGTCCTGAGTGACTCCAGAGTGAAGTGCTGTGTTCATGGGTTTGCATCGTGCTCATGCCTTGCATGTTTTATCATGGTATTGTGCCCATCCTGCTCTATGACCCCACTTTCCTCCTGTGCCCAGTGTGGAATGACCATTGCTCCATCCTCTTTCCCAACAGATTGGCAGTTCAAGTGGGCAAACGGTGCCTAGGGAGGTCTCTGGTGAACCACAAAGAGCAGCTAGTCAGCCACAAGGAATATCTGGTTGTATGGTTCTCTGAAAGGCTTCTCTTTCTAATGAAACTACTCACTTCTGCAGCCAGGATCTCTGCTTCTTCCCCACCCACTGCCCAAATTATTCCTGAGCAGGAGCCCAGTGCTCAGCAGAGACTTGTTGGCTGATGGGCTGAGACGGATATGGGCCAGACACATAGCTTTGAAGACCAGCTGGGCAGGCCTGTCACAGTGATGCTGAGGTTAAGAACAGACTTGAGCCTGGAGCAAGTGTTGGCTCTGCATCCCTCAGGTTTCAGTGATCACACTGTACTGTTCGGAGAACAAGAAATAGATAAAAAGCTAAGTTGCTAAAATGAGACCAATAATCAGGTCAGTGGAATTGCAGAAGATGTCTCTTGATGTCTACTGATTTTCACCCCCTCCTTCCTCACCCTGCGTTTTCTATCTGTCGTTTCTTATAAAGAGACAAACCCCTAATTTGGCGTATGCTAGAGCTTGGACCAGTTGAATAAGAAGAGATTTCCTTCTAAGAGCTTGCTTAAAACTTGTCTCGTCGTGAGGATTTACATGGCTGCAAAATCCCAGGATTTTCTAATAAGGCAGAGTGAAAGATAGACATCAGTAAGAGGGGAGGGTCTCTGTCAGCACTTGAGATGCTCTCCCATTAGGGAGTATCCAGTATTTTTTTTAATAATAAATTCATTTTAATTTTGGTGGTGTTTGTATGGTTGAGAGGGGTGCATGCGCACGTGGAACACCCACTTAGAGTGGGGAGGGTTGCCTCCAATCTCCTCTTTATTTCTGGTATCTAGGGAAAATGGAGAGATAAGGGGAGAGGGCCACTTCCAGCAACCCAATTGCATCAGTGCCCATGAATGGGGGACAGCCACCTGATATCAACCCAGGGTCACCAATGTGGAACATGTTCCAAGGATATGGCTTAAGTGGTTTTGATAGTTTTGAGATACTGTTGATTTTGTCGATTTAAGTTTAGGAAATCCTTCCAAGGTGCATCGGCTGGCATAGTATACCTTAGAGTCTCCACTTCTCCAGATACTTGTCGGAAGTACTGTCCGATTTGTTCTGCCCTCCATGGCACTAGATGAACTCGTCATGCCCCTCATGAGCATCTGGGCATGCTGTCCACTGCACAAGCCTCAGCAACTACAGAGACCCAATTCTGACACATGCCCTCCATTGTCAGACAAAAAATCCTGTGATGTCACCATTCTGAGTCCAGTAATTTAGTTGTGGTGAGGGGGGTTCCCCAAAGCAACCTTGCCAGAGGTGACCCCAGGCCAAACTCCTGTGTGTGCCAGTCAGTGCAGGTTCCAGCTCAGTCTAACACCCATGTCAGCCTACACATACACTGGTGGTTGCAGTCACCTGATCAGTTCTGTCCCAAGCCTATCTAATATGTAAACTAGTGAATGCTGCAGTCCAGCCTAACCTTGCCCATCACACACTTGCCCTAACATACACCAATACAGCCTAGTCGGAGCAGCCCCAATAATGCCCGCTAGGCCCATCCCCAACCCTGGTTCTTGTGCATGCTGGTATATATAGCAGCCTGGTCCAGTCTGTCTCATATCCTATTCAGCTCTTTTACACATCAATGGGCATTAGAGCCCAGCTCAACACAACTGACCCCAATATCCAGCTCACACTCATTCCAGTGGGGGTGCCACCGCCTGTCTAGCCATGCCCACCCCCAGCCCTGGTTCTCATGCTAATTATTGGGAACTGCAGCCCATCAGAGGGATACTTACAGTTTTCCTCCTGGACCAACTCCCAGCTCCCAGATCTTGCACTTTCTAGGTGGTTCTGTGGTCTAGTCGGACAGCACTTGCCCCTATTCCCAGCATTTGCCAGTGATGCTGCAGCAAAGCCCAACCAGCCTGCACTGGCTCTGACTCATGTATGCACCAGTGGATGTGCTCTCTTAGCTCAGCCTGGCTATTTCCCCAACCTGGTTCACATGCAGGCCAACAGGTTTTGTAGTCCAGCCCAACCTGGTCTGCCCCCAATCCCAACTCTCACGTTCACCAGCTGGAGCAGTGGTGCAGCAGGGGAGCCCCTGCAGCTCCCCTGCTAGGCAAGCCCCCCTCCCTACACACCCCCTCCCTGCTGCCCAATCCTGGGTCTTACACGTGCTGGTTGGAGCTGTGGCCCAAACTGTCATGGCTCACCTCATTTGGCATCCACCAGTGATGAAAGCACCAGCCTTAAAGACACACTCTTGGGCATGGCTCAGTAGCCTAGTGGCTAAAGTCCTCTCTTTGCAAGCTCTGGGATCCCATATAGGTGCCAGCTGCTCTACTTCCCTTCCAGCTCCCTGCTTGTAGCCTGGAAAAGCAGTAGAGGGACCCAGCACCCACATGGGAGACCCATAGGGACTCCTGGATCCTGGCTTCAGATCAGCTCAACTCCAGTCATTGTGGCCACTTGGGGAGTGAACCAGCATGTGGAAGATCTTTCTCTCTCTCTCTTCTTCTCTCTGTAGATCCAACTTTTCCAATAAGAATAAATAAATCTTTTTGGTGTTGAAGACATGCTTTTGCTTGCTGTTAGGGGGACTACTTGTGATTATGGTATTTATTGGCCATATTGTTGGCTTTTTATCATAACTGTATCACCTGGTTTTTCTTTTTTAAAATGACTTATTTATTTTTATTGCAAAGGTAGACTTACAAAGAAAGAAGGAAAGACCAAAAGATCTTTCATCTGCTAGTTCACTTCCCAAATGACCTCAGTGGCAGGAGCTGAGCCAATCCGAAGCCAGGAACCAGGAGCATCTTCTGGATTTCCCTTGCAAGTGCAGGAGCCCAAAGACTTGGCCCATCCTCTGTTGTTTTCCGAAGCCATAAGTGGGGAACTGGATGGGAAGTGAAGTAGCCGGAACATGAATCATCACCCATATGGGATGCTGGTGCTTGCCGGTGGAGGATTAACCAATTGAACTATTATACCAATTTCACCACCTGTTTTTTCTAAAGAGATTTCAAGAAGTATGGAATAGAAATCAGCATGCTTTGTTTTCTTCCTTTCCCATCTTCCTAAATCTTAAGCCCCTTGCCCTCCCAAAGGTGATGGCTACTGCTAACTGGTACAGTGTAAGCTTCTAGACTATCACTTATTCAAACCATCTACAAATACACCAATTTTAAAATTAGATTTATTTATTTTCTTATTGGAATGTCAGATTAAAGAGAGAGGAGAGACAGATCTGCCCACTCCTCTTTATTGCTTTTCCAGGCCATAAGCAGGAGCCTGGAAGGGAAATAGAGCAGATGGGATATGAACCAGTGTCCATATGGGATCCCAGCACATGCAAGGCAAGGATCCACTGGGCTACCACACCAGGCCCAAATACACCAATTTTATCTTAAAACAGTGGCATCATAGTGCACATATTGTTCTTCAGATTCCTCTACTCATTGTGGACATTTCTCAAGATGGTGATCTGCTTCATTATTTTTAAAAGTATTTTGTTTGAAATACTGTAAAGCACCTGAGTGTATTCATTTATTGCCCTGTTAATAGGCACTTAGGCTGTTTCTCACACACTTCCTTTGGCCACTGAAGCAAGCAAGGGGTTGTACATGGAGCTATGCTTCGTGGCACCTCTTGCTTTGGGGCCTGTTCTTGTGGGAAAGAAGCATTTTCTGTCTCAACACAGCTGGAAATGATCCTGTGTTCTGTCACCTAGCTGTGTGCTTCTTGAAGAGCCAACCACGTGGTTTTGAGGTTTTACCAGGGCAACTGGCCCTCTGTTCCCCATCTCTCTTCTCTCCTCTAGAGATTCCTAGTGTGTTCCGTGGAACCTTTGGCCTTGATCACCAGCCTACTTCAGATTGCTCACAGAGTCAAGACCACCAGGTCATCCTGGCCATGGAAGCTGGATTCTGCTGTCTGAGCCCCAGAGTTGAGACTTTAAGGACCATGAGGCTATCACCCCTTCCTGCCTCACCATTCTCTGCTTGGCAAGATCCTCCAAATGGGCCTTCAAGGTCAATTTCTAGTCTTTCTGAGTTGCTGTGGAGACGAACTTTGCCTTCATCCTAAAGGAATCCTCCAGGTCCTGTGGCTCCGTGGTTCCCTGTATCATAGGAGGAGAGTCCTGATGTGGGTGTCCTATCAACTCTGCCCCCATCTCATCCCCAGTTGAGACTTATTGCATTGCACTTCCTTCCTTAAACCTTCCCTTTCTTAGAACTTAACAGATTCATAGTGAACTTGGGTTTCTGGTAAATAGGAGATGGACTTTGTATAGCATCAGCAACAGGATGGACAATTTGGTGAGGCATGTCAGAAAGGGAGGCCAAATCTGAGTTTGGATTCTTATCTATGTGGCCTCAGATAAGCCATGAGAGTTCTCCAGGCTCCATTTCCTCATCTGTGAAAGGATCACCACAATCCATTTGACCTGTGGTGCCAGGGTAAGTTGAGGATGTCGATAAGGTCTCAGGGCACAGAGTAGGAAATTCAGTAAGTGTTAGTTCTCTTTTCCCTTTGGAATCCCATCTCCTGCTTTATCCTCCCAAATGAAATTTAAAAATAGGTCTGTCTTCCCAGTAGGCACAGCAAGACTCAATAAATCTTGGAGGAAGGTAACAAGAGAGGCTGCAGAATGTGTTTTCCCAGAGAGTGTGTTGAGCACAGCTGTCTGGAGTGATTGGGGCCAAGCCCAAGGTCAGTGTTAAGGTCCCTTCCACCAGAATTGCTTCCTCACTTCTGCCCACGTAGGCCCTTGCCTGTCCCCAGGGCAAGTTCACCAGTACAGGTGACTACTGCGACATAGCCCCTCTCAGGCTTGGCCTCCCTCCTTTGAATCCGCTGGGCTTCCAGTTCTGATGAGTGGGTGAAGGGTTTCCCCCTCCTTGTCTTTGGAGCAGCATGACTACATTTGTGCTGACACAGATTGAGCAGTTGCCATGGGGATCAGACTCTGTGCCCAGATGCATTCCTGGAGCTGAGAAGGCAGAATGGGGCTCCTCCCTGGGGCTGTGGGAAGGTTTCTTCTTCCTAGGTGGGCTTGGTGGGAAATAGAACCCCAGGCCCTGGAAGGAGGACTAAACCCTGAAGGTTACTTCCTCTCTCTCTCTCTTTAAAGATTTTATTTATTTTATCGGAAAGACAGATTACAGAGAGAAGGAGAGACAGAGACAAAGAGCTTCTCTCTGTTGATTCACTCCCCAAGTGGCCACAATGCCTGGAGCTGAACCAGTCTGAAGCCAGGAGCCAGGAACTTCTTCCATGACTCCCATGTGAGTGCAGGATCCCAAGGCTTTGGGTCGTCCTTTACTGCTTTCCCAGGTCACAAGCAGGGAACTGGATGGGCAGCTGGGATACAAACCAGTACCCATATGGGGTCTGAGCACATGCAAGGCAAGGACTTTAGTCACTAGGCTATCATGCTAGGCCTAGTTGGTTCCTCTTGAACATTTGTGATCCATACTGTGAGTCTCTTGCCTGCTGCCCAATGGAGCATTGGTCCCTTGCTGTCTACCTTGAACTGCCAGCTTCCTCTTCCTATTCTTTTTAGGGTACAGAGGGATGGATGGGTACTGCTTATGCAGATTCACAGTCCCTTCCCCAGAATACCTGATACACTTGCAGGAAACTAACCTGATTGAGATCTTCATGGAGCAGGTCCTGAGAACCTAGGACCCCATGTGACCTTACCAGCCACCCCTAGGAGGTGCAATGCATCCCCACAGCTTTGGATGGTACTTGACGAAATGTACTTACCCAAAGCCACACGGAGGTAAGAGGCCAGTGTGAGGCCAGTTGGACACCAAAACCACTGAATGATGCCCTTTGCCTCCTAGTTCCTGTCCTGGAAACTGGAGTCTGTGGTTCACTCTTTGACTGCATGGGGGAATCAGAGTGTTACTTGCAAAGTATTGAATTTTCCTCATCTCAGTGGGTTGAGATTCAAGGTGATGGTAAGCCTGAGGACATGTCACATGGACCCACAGGTAGTTAGGAAGAGCCAGGGAAGCTACTGGCTGAGACCCTGGCTCTAGTTCAGTGTAGGCTCCTTGTTAACCATTAGGCTCTTTGTTGAGGGTAATACCTCATTGTCCTTACTGTGTGAGTGGGTTAGGAAATGCAAGCCTAGAAAGGTGAAGGAGGCTCAGGTCCTTCCTGGCCCCAGGTTCCATGTTGTAAAATAATAAACTACTTCCAAGGATTGTCATGAAGATCAAGTTGTGAATATGCTGGATGTGCTTTGTGAAGTGTCTGATGTGGGGTTGGGGATGGGGTGTTACAGTCCTGCTATGTCATCATCCTTGACTGGGAAGAGCCAGTTTTCACCAAGAGCAATTAAGCATCTACTGGGAGTTGTTGGGAGCATTTTCCTTAACACACCTAGCCCTGGGAGGATCTTAGCCTTGCAGAAGAGGAAAATGACAAAAACACTATATCTAGGGGACAGCCTGGAAGGCAGATTCAAGCCCAGGTTCTTTGTTTATGCCCAGTGCATTAAACAGGGGTCTCCAAAGAACCTGTACACACACAGCTTTGGGTCACTTATCAGTGAGAATACATTCTGAGAAGTGTGTCATTAAGCAATTTTATCATTGTGTGAATCTCACAGAGTGTAATTGCACAAACCAGAATGGTCTTATGTCATAAGGCCATGTAATCTTGCAGGGCTATGGTTACACATGCCGTCTGTCATTGATGAAATGTATCATGTAAACATGATGCTATTCATCATAGGAATTGCCTCATTTAACTACAGAGACCAAGAAGCCCTAAGCTCTGCTCTCTGCCAGATGGAGACTCAGGAAAGCCAGTGGTGGGGTTCAGTTCCAGTCTGAAGGCCTGAGAACTAAGGAAGCTGAGGGCATAGCACAAGTCCTCCTCCAAGTCCAGCACACTGAGATCCAGGTGCTAGTGTCCAAAGACAGGAGAAGATGGAGGCCCCTCATCAAGTACAAACCATTTGTCCTTCCTCTACCTGTTTTATTCTGTTTTGGTGCCCTGGAGAACTGCATTAGTAAATATAGATTAGTAGATATAGATTTTAATCTGCCAATTCAAGTACTGATCTCTTATCCTCAGGCATACTCACTGTCTTACCTCTGGGTATCCCTTAACCTAGGTAAGAGCAATGTAAAAATTAACTGTTGCACCTAGTCTCTATTAGGATCAGGCAAGATGGACTTTACTCAGATGCTAGCTAAGGGAACTGGTTTTCTCTCCAGACTTGACGTCTTAGCAGTCCTACTTTCCCCACCCAGATGCTATGGAGTGCCTTATGGGCAGTACTCCTCTTCCTTACTCCAGCAGTCCATCACTAGGAGCAGGGCCATCAGCTAAGTTCTGCAGGCCACCCTTTGGTACTCACCTTGGGCCTCAGTGCTGTTCTCATCCTACTCTCATAAGACATCTGCCTGCAGAGGCTCCAGCAGCAAGACTCTGTTCAACAGTTTTTGTTGGGGCCTGGTGTATCTCCTTAGAGGCCAGACTCCAAAGCACCTCTTGAAGCACATCCCATTTTCCCATCTCTCCATCTGCCCCCTATCGTACACTGTCTCCTTCCTGGAGCAATGGTGAATCCCCAAGACTTACTGTAGCTCTGTACTTGTTAAGCACTCGGACAATGTTTGTTGATGGAACAAAGACATCCCCTACCAGACATACTGTCAGTGTGGGGCTCAGTAACCACCTCCATTTCTCTCTCCATCCCTAATACCTAGGATGGGGCCTGGTGTCCAGGATGTAATTGATAAAATAAATTAGTAAAAGGATGGACCAGGAAGCAAAAGCCTCCATCAGCTCAGAGGAGACTGAGCAGCACTGCAGAGTCAATCTTGCTGCCGTATCATCACCACTAAGCTCCACAGTTACTGTGGTTTCCAGATAGTTGGCTGGGGCTGTGTGTGTAAGGCTGGGGGCAGAGGGTGGTTAGTCCTGGAGTAGGAAAGACCCAACAGGAGAGGAAGGCGGAGAGACTCACAGGAGTGAAGCTTCTGCAGCTCCATGTGTCCTGCTTCCTCCTTTTCTGCAAGTGCTGTTGCTGTGGGTGAGGGGCAGTCCGGTTGCTACAGTCATGAGCTTCAGAGGAAGGATGTTGGAAAACATCTCAGACCCTGCATTGCCCCAATAGGCCCAAAGCTACTGCTTCTGGGAGTCTCACTTTCCTGTTGAAGAGCAGCCTGAAGCCTCCACTTCTTAGCCTTGCACCATGTGGCTCACATTTGTGTTTCTGCATTTCCCTTCCCCACCCAGTCCTCTTCTCCAAAGCAGCCTGCCAGAGCCCTGGGTGTCCCTCCACACACCTGCGTTTTCCCTGGAGGCGTTCTGGAGGAGCCACCTACACTTGCATCCATTGAATGGGTTGCCCGTCTACAGGAGGCCCCCTGGACTGCACAGCCTGCCCCCAAGGCCTTGGACTTTGTTGTGGATCTCCCTGTTCTGCACTGGTTCCTCTCAGTCTGCCAGAAGCAGCAGAACAGTGCTTTGGTGAGCCCTTGGACTTCTTAATCTGTTTCACAACCTGTGATTGAACTATGTGCAGTGCAAGCATCTGAATGTAGTGGCATCTTTTAATTCTGTATTATTGATGAAATTATTTTGGTCTGGAAATAAAAAACTGGCTTTGGGATTGATTTTCATCCGTTTAATTCATCTCTGCTATTGATCGATGCATGTGTTATGGTGAAAGACTGAATCTGGGTTGTGCCAGATGAGCAGGAGATGTTAGCAGCAGAAGAATCTGAGTTTGGGGCATCCTCTGGGAGGGTTGTCACCTTAGGGCACATCTCCCACTGCCTTTAATGACAGTCCTTCAGGTGTGAGACACTTTCTCCCCCCAACACAGCCTAGCCTTGTTCGACTGCCCGTTCTTTCTGTCAGGATGCATCTCTATCCCCGACAGATGCCTCAGTGTACCTGATGCACAGTGATTCAACCACTATTGTTAAAGCACCTTCTCCAGAGTCCTTAATTGTTTTTGCCCCAAGAGAGATCACACAAACACATGTGAATTCCACTAGGACCAGGATTCTTAGAAAGGGAGCTGGAGGTTAATCACAAAAGCTCATGAACAGTTAAGCTTCCCAGGAAAACACAGACAGGAACCTGATTTCAGAATACACTTATCCAAGATGCCTTGGCATGTGAGCCAGCTTTGGCTGGTGGACCCATGGCCACACCAGTCCTTCCCTTTGGCCACTAGTGTCCCCCTCCCCGAGCCCCCACTCCTGTTGCTTAGAAGATGTGGCCCACACCTCCTCTTCCAGGCACAGAATGGTGCAGAATGGCGAGCCAGGTTGGGCACAGAGCTGTCTCCCTTCTCTCTTCATTCTGATTGAGACCCGGGCATTCTCTGGCTTTACTTATGTGAGCGGCATGGCCATGGCAGGGTCCCATTCCCATCTCTCAGCCTCCAGACCCCCTCGTGCTCCATGGTTATTGTGGGAAGTACTTCTGCCTTACTGATAGGCACTACCAGAGCACTGGTGGGGACAGTTAATGGCAGTGAAAGTCATATCAGTTATCACTGAGGTCAAGTTGGCCCAGTATCTAAGGGATAACTGGAATACAGCACAGCTGCTTCTGGAGTTATATGTTCTGGGATGAGACAATGGACTCTCAGCCTTGCTTTGGGATTTGTCATCTTTTTAAAACCTCCTGTGTTTTCTCTATGCTCATTTTTGCCAATGTATTTCTACCGTATCTTTTTTTTTTTTAAAGATTTATTTATTTATTGGAAAGTCAGATATACAGAGAGGAGGAGAGATAGAGAGGAAGATCTTCCATCAGATGATTCACTCCCCAAGTGAGCACAATGGCCGGTGCTATGCCGATCCGAAGCCAGGATCCAGGAACTTCTTCCGGGTATCCTACATGGGTGCAGGGTCCCAATGCATTGGGCTGTCCTTGGCTGCTTTCCCAGGCCACAAACAGGGAGCTGGATGGGAAGTGGAGCAGCCGGGGAACTGGCACCCATATGGGATCCCAGTGCGTTCAAGGCGAGAACTTTACCTGCTAGGCCACACTGCTGGGCCCTCTACCGTATCTTCTAATAGAGTTTAAGCTTCTCTTGAGAAGGAAATAGGTCCATGTGTAGTCTGATTTCCTGGCATAATGTGTCCATTCAGTGCATCCAGGAGAGGAAACCAGGAACACCTTGTGATTCTAGCAGAGGATATACTTCCTTACCATGGCGCCACCTCAGGGTTGTAAGCGTCCCTGCTGATGGAGCAGAGTGGAGGCCAACATGGAAGGCCTGGCAGGTAGCCTTCCATTAGCCATGATTAGGAGCACTGAGTGGGGCTGAAATGGAGGAGAGGGAGAACTGCCTCTGTGAGAGGAGCAGCCTTGGAGCATGCCAGGCACAGCAGCGGATGGGAGATGAACTGCCTGGAAGCTATTTGTCCTGAAGAAAAAAATCAGTTGCCATCCATGTGGTAGGCACCCAGGGACCTGATGCAACTAACTGCACTTTTATTTTAACAGCATGTTAATTGTGTGTGTGTGTGTGTACGCATGATTAGGGGTAACAAGTGTAGCAGGGGCCTGTCTCAACCTGGGGGGAGGGCTATTTGCTTCTATTTCCCAGAAGACTCCTGGCCACCTGCTTACTTGTGTAAGAGGCTGAATTGTGATGCTTTCTCTAAGGGAAAGTTAGGGTTGGTGGTCTGCATGCTGGTGGAAGGCCCAGCTGCTCCCATCTCTACAGGCAGGTGGGCAGGGTTGCTGGAAGCTAGCTCCCTGAAGATGCTGGAGAGAGGGAGGAAAATTGTATAATGCAGGCTAGGAAGGAAAGAAAGACTTTAGTAGATTTCAGGGACAGGAGGGTAAGAGCAAATGGGAACTGGCAAAAGAAGCATCAGCATCGTGAGCAGCGATGAGTGGGTGCTTACGGCAGTGGGTGGACAGTCTGGTATAGCAGGGACTGTTGCCTGGCCCAGTCCTAACACACTCTGTGCTGGTAATGTCTCTTATTCAATCACCAGGACAACCCAAGCCATCCACAGCCTCCAGTACAACTGCCCCAGTCCCACCTCATCCCAAGGCTATTTCTGGCTTAAGATGGGTTTCCAAGGCCTCATCTCTGCCAGTCTGAGATGGTAAAACTAGGGACAACCAACAGTGCATTCAGCCCTCCACACTCTTAAGTGCTACAAAGAACTAAAAGATGCAGTTCCAGCTGCAATGATTTTCCCTAAATCAAAATTGAGTCAGGGGCCTGGTGCACTAGCTATAGACCTTACCTTGCACATGCCAGGATCACATATGGATGCCGGTTTGTGTCCTGGCTGTTCCACTTCCTTTTTTTTTTTTTTTTTTTTATTGGAAAGGCAGATATACAGAGAGGAGAGACAGAGAGGAAGATCTTCCATCCGATGATTCACTCCCCAAGTGAGCCCAACAGCCGATGCTATGCCGATCTGAAGCCAGGAGACTTACGGGTCTCCCACGTGGGTGCAGGGTCCCAAAGCTTTGGGCCGTCCTCGACTGCTCTCCCAGGCCACAGGCAGGGAGCTGGAAGGGAAGCGGGGCTGCCGGGATAGAACTGGCGCCCATATGGGATCCCGGGTGTGCAAGGCGAGGACCTTAACCACTTGCACCACCGCGCTGGGCCCTCCACTTCCTTTTAAAATCCCTGCTTGTGGTCTGGAAAAGCAATGGAAGAAGGCCCAAAGCCTTGGGACCCTGCACGCACATGGGAGACCCAGAAGAAGCTCCTGGCTTTGGATTGGCTCAGCTCCAGCCATTGCAGCTGCTTGGGGAGTAGACCAGCGAATGGAGGATCTTTCTCTATGTCTCTCCTTCTCTCTGTAAATCTGACTCCCCCCCCCCAAAAAAAAATCTTTAAAAAATGAAAGTTGAGTCAGGCACTGAGATAAACCCTGGAGACACAAAGAGGTGGATATTCAAGGAGCTGAGACTCTAGAAGTGAACCTGGCAGAGAGAACCACTGCACTCATTCAGCACTTGGTCCCAGGAGCCACTGCAGGTGGGGGCAGTGGTGGACAAGCTGACACAGGTGCAACTGTGGTGACAAATGGGCTCCAAGGGCAAAGGTTCTGTCCCTTGAGCAGCACTGCGCCATGGTGTGTTGCATGGGTGTTGGGGGGGGGGGATCCACTCCACAACCCAGGAAGCTGAGCCCAGCAGTGCCAGCTGCATGCAGCTGGCTGACAACAGGGCAGGATAGCTGGAGGAAGCAAGTCTACTTTCATTTAAATAGTAGGAAAGATTTTTGGAGGGGATAATGTTGGGTTTACAAAAATTCGCAAAGGTAGTACAAGGAAATCCTGTATTAGCCACTGCTTAGGCATCATCTTACATTGTACGTTTGTAGAAACCAAGAAAATTTTATTAAGCATATTACTATTCAGTAGTTCTTGGACTTTGGATTTCTGTAGTTTTCACAGGTGTTAGTTCCAGGACCCGATTCAGAGGGGCATGTCATTCAGTCATTTCTCAGCTTTGGAAGACCCTTATACCTCCTTATCTCCTCCGGACCCACTCTCCAGAGGCAGCTACGTGAGCTCATCCACCTGCAGGGCAGCTGGGGGCTTTTGGCAGACTGGCAGCTGTCCCTCCCCAGGGGCACATGGCAGGAAGGAAAAGAACCCACAGGGGTGGTAAGAGGTTAATTTGACCTTTTGTAAATGTCTGTTTTTGCTCGGTCCATTTCTAAGGATAAATACAGTTTCATTATGTAAGATGGAGCTAGTAACTACCAAAATATTGTGTAAGTTTAGAATCATGAAATAGTTAATATTATCTCAGGGAGCTTCCTGTGCAATCCTTTTGATATGGAAGAGTCACTGTTGCTCAGAACAGAGGCAACCAGATCAAGGTCACTCCAGCTGCAGGGAATAACACCTAGGTTGCCACAGTTATTGGTCCAAGTGTCTGGGATCCGAGGGAACCCATGGAGGGATGCAAGTTCAAGCCAGACATACAGGTTGACTGTACAATGTTCAGATTCTTGCCCTTGCCCCTGCCAGGAGGATCACAGCCGCCTCCTCAGCAGCCGGGATGACTCAGACACCTGCGTCATATGTCCCACGCAGACAGACGCTTCCTTCTGTGTCAGCCACTGTGATGACGTCTTTCCCCAGCCGTCTGTGCCCTAGGTGGCAGCTGATGTGGGCTTTGTTGCCTGCTGGAAGAAGCACTGCCTCACAGCCCCATCCCCACACTCAACCCTGGCTTGGGACGTGGCCACCCTTTTCATAGCAGCACTGTGTCAAAGCTCCCACATGTACCTGTGCAGCTCCAACTCCCTCTTGCAATAGGAGAGATTTCTCAGCGGGGGATGAAGGGGAGGCAATGACCCCTGTGACCCTAAATGCAGGAGATCAAGAGTATGGGCTCTGGGCTCTGGTTCCTCCTGCTGCTGACATCTGCAGCTTGGGTGCTCCTCTCTTGCACTCTCTCTTTTTTTTATTTGTTTTTATCACATAGATTTATGGAGAGGAGAGACACAGAAAGATCTTTCATGATGAGTGAAGTACCATACTCCCCAGATGACTGCAATAGTTGAAACTGAGCCAGTTAGGAGCCAGGAGCTTCTTCTGGAACCTCTCAGATAGGTGCAGAGTTCCAAGGCTTTGGGCCATCCTCCAGTTTTCCCAGGCCATAAACGGGGACTTGGATGGGAAGTGGAGCAGCTGGGACACGCACTGATGCCCATATGGGATGCCAGCACTTGAGGCTGGAGGATTAGCTGATTGAGCTGTTGTGCTAGCCTTTCTGATACTCTTCTTGAGCTTTCCCCCAGCCATTCTGGGGTTGGGAGCAGGAGGTCTGGGTTGCAAAGATCTGGGAGCATGCTCTAAGCTTTAGCTTAGGTAATGCTTTTCTTTTTTTTCTTTTTCTTTTTGAAGATCAAAGGACAGTGCCACAAGGGAGTAATATGTAAACTCAAGTGTTGTGCACATGCTTCAGAGAGAAAATTCCTTAAAAGACTGGCCTCTTTCACTTGTAGAGAAGATTTGTGGGGCTGGAGCTGGGTCCAAGAAGCAGCAAAGTCCAGAAGGAAAGAGATGCTGGCAGCCTCAGCTGGACCAACACTATCTTTCTTTGTAAATGAGGTAGTAAGGGCAGGTAACGATTGGAAGCCAGGGCCTAGAAAGGTTAAGCATGTTCTCAAAGTTGTGGAGCCTGCCAGAAGGTAGAAATGTGCCTTGAAAGGAGCCCTTCAGTCACTGTGCAGCTCAATACAAGATTAAATACAAGAATGGACTATATCATTACATAAGGTTGGAAACTCCAGAGTGTCCCTAAGGATGCAGTAGAAATGGTAGAAAAGCAGAGAACTTGAGCAGAGGGGAATAAAGGCCGAAAATGTTCTTATGAGTATTCAGAACAGGTAGTGTCCAAAGCTAGTTGGAGGAGTAATTAGGGATAAGAGACTGCCTGGGATGCAGGGCATCCAAATAAGAGGGTTCTCTGAATCTCAGAATAGCTAAAAATCCCCAAAGGATGGGCCTCCTTTGGGGAGCCCAAGCAGCAGGTGAAACTGAAACCAGGATGTGTAATGGACAGTGTATACAGATTTCAATGCAATCCCAAAGAAAGCAGGAATATATCGTGGCAATTCAAGATTACAGGGATGCCAGGGTATACCAGGACCCCCTCCTCATTCCCACTTCCTTGCCATTTTACACTTGGATAAACTGACGTCTGAAGAGAGATTTTGCCAGGAACTTGGGCCTTCTGAGCTGAAATCTGGTGCCCACCCTGACATGTGGCTGTTTACCACATGTGGTATACCACATGTGTATGCGCATCATATGGGTAGTTGCCAAGGGTGTATGGAAGAGCCTGCTCTCTGAAGCTAGTTGCAATGTAGCATTATGGTGGTGGCAAGGTGAGTGCCCTGCAGCCCACAGAGGCGAGTGCAAGGTCAAGGAGGAGTTGTCAGGAAAGACTCCATGGAGGAGCTGGGACTCAAGCTAGGCTTGAAGGAAAGGCTTGAATTCAAATAGAATGTGGAGAAAGGTATAACAGCACTCCAAAGAGCTATTCTCATACCATGAAGATGTGAGCAGAGTGAAAGGAAAAAACAGACTGTGAGGATGAAGTTGATCTGGCCGATAAGACTGTGGCACCTGAGTGACCAGAGAGCACTGTGTCAGAGAATGAAGGAGTGCCCATGGCAGGGTACCAGGGCTGGGTAACTGATGGAGCCACCAGACAGGGTGGTCAGCCTAAGACTTTGAGAAGCACAGGATCAAAGCTCAGGAACTTTTTCTCTGAAGACTGACATATGAGATATCTGCCTCTCAGAGATAGGAAACCATCATCTCTAGCTATGGCTAGAGAAATTCAGCCCCTTAATCTTCCAATGTTTTCCTCTTTGTTGTGAAGCTTGGAACTAAGTTCTGCTTAATGATATTTCCTGGAGTCTAGCCTTTTAAAAGAGTTATAATTATTCCAACTTCCACATATATACCCCCATTTAGCATGCCTCTTGTCTTTATTTTTATGTAATGATTTTTCAAAATTTTATGCTGTGTCATACCCTTGTAGCAAAGAGGCAGGGCATAAAGAAATATTTTCAAATCAGTTCAAAGACATGACTAAGAGTAGCCAAGAGGACAGTCACGTAATCAGGCTTTCTGAATGAGCAGCTGAAGTTGTGCCTCCTGCTTGCTTCCCTTTTGGCTGTGTCTTTAACTATGTCTATACTCAAGTTCAGCACTCTTATTTTCAATGACAATGAGTGTCCTTAACCTGGGATTCCTAAATCCATGAATCAGGCCCATCATGTCCCTTAACTGACTCCTGTTCTTTGATGTGAGAAGCTATTATCTCAATGCCATTTGGAATGCAATCATTTGGAAAGTGGAAGCGCCATTACATACATGGAGGGGAAGCCAAACCATGATGGAGTATGCAGTATTTGAAATGTATTAAGGAAATCTGAGAGATGTTGATCTGTATTTCTTAGAATATAGAAAGTGGACTGTTTAAAGAGGGAAAGATTGAGAATAAGTCAAGGACAATTCTTTCAGAATACTTGTTAGTAAACATTTGTTTATTTGTTTTTTTGAATGCTAAAATGTGGGGTGGGGAAGAGAGAAAGTTCCATCTGTTGATTCCTCCCCAAATGGCTGTATGATTGAGATTGATCAAAGCAGAAACCAACAGACTGCTGGGGTCTCCCACATGGGTAGCAGGGCCCCCAAATACTTGGGCCATCTTCTGCTGCCTTCCCAGTTGCATTAGCAGGAAGCTGAGTTGGAAGCAGAGTGTCTGGGACTCAAATTGGCATTCCAATATGGGATGTTGGTAGTGTTGCAAGCAACAGCTGAACTTGCTGCACCACAACACTGGCCCCTCTTGCAAGATACTTTTGATAAACTCCTTTATTTCTTTCTATAAATTGCTATCCTTCCTTTCCTGGAAGATGCCTGTGAGATGGGACCTTTTCTGTTTGCACAAGAGGTTAGGACATGTGTGATGAGGAAAGAATGGGCTGCCACCCACAGAAGTGGGGTGGGTGGGAAGGAGGAAGGATGGTAAGGATAATAACTACCTGCTAGTTTTTTTATTTTACAATCCACTTGGTTAGACTTACTAATGCTAAGTTGGATAGGTGTGAAGAGGGAAACTGTTGCTTCCGAGCTGAGAAATCAATGGGCAGGGAGTGGGTTTCAAAGAATTAGTGGGGTGGTGGCTGGCACTCTGGGAAGGAAGGAAATGCCTGGAAGATGAAGGAAACCATTTATTGGGAAAGAAATAGGAAAGAGAGCCCAGCAGAGACTGAGCTGAAGGACTTGAAAAGGCAATGTAGGGAAGTGAAGCATGAATGAGAGAGCCAGCAATGCAGTACAAATGGAAGGATTGATGGGCAGCAATATAAAAGAGAACTAGAGAAGGTTACAAGAAATAGAGGGATGGAACAAGGCACCCAACAAGCTTTTTGTCAGACCCCAATAACAAGTGCTGAAGAGTAAGGGAAATTATTAACTCCAGGAAGACGTTGTAAGAGAAAAATATGCATTCACTCAGTTTCTAATTGAGGAAAAGCTGGACCATCAAAAGGAAATCTAAATGTCTAGCAGAATGGTCACTCAGGGGAAGGGTTGGTGATAGGTGGCCAGGTCCACACTGCAGGTGGGGATGGACATTGTGGGAGGAGAGTGTTCCAGATGGTTTTTCCGAGCCAAGTGGACCAGGAATTCTCAGAACTACATCACTAAATGGTCCTGGCATCACTACTTCCCCACATATACCCCTTGCTCAGGCCCATCCATTTAATCTGATCCTTACTGGTCCATAACCCCATCTTAGCCTGTTCTGCCACATGCTATGGACATAGTAAGTGCTTGTGTTAGATCGGTGGTAGATGCTGTCACGGATAATTATAATCTCAGTTGCATAGTGATATTTAAATTTATATCTTTCCTGGGTATTATTAGTGGTAGTCTTTCATATGAAGAGACAGAAACCCAGAATATTTCATCCTCCATTTCCAGGGATCTAGACATCTTTACTTCTATGCAAAGGAAGATGAAAGAGAATGGATAATCCTGTGGGAGAAGTTCTTTCATTCGGATGGAACTTGATGACATGGCTGCAGTAATTGCTAAGGAGTCTGGGAAATGTGGTCCAGGTGTGTACCCAGGAAGATAAGGGAATGGGTGTTAAGTATGCAGCTGTTGGTGTCACAGGGATGGAGCTTGTTCCACAAAATAAATTAAACTTAGACCTTAGAAACAGATTACTTTAGAGAATATTTATGTTAATTGTTGTGGGATATATTGCTGTCTTAAAGGATCTGTAAAAATGCTTCATCTAGAAACTGCTCCACCTATGGTGGATGTATCCTGTTAGATCAACCTCGTTTGATTTGGGTCTGTGCAGGAGCAGGAATGGAGAGGAGAGGTAGTGATGGAAAAATTCCCTCACCATGCAGAGTTGGAGCTGCTGGATGTGCAAGGTCTTACCAGGAGGCTGAGGGGGAGAGTTGGGGTTAAATGAACATACACAGCGTAGCACTGATCTAGGAGGAGATCTGATTGCATTCTGCTTGTGGATAACATGTTGCAGTTCTGCCCTGGCTCTTCTGAGAGTACTGCCCCACCTTCCCACCTTTGCCCCAGCTCTGTCCTGGGGTGTCAGTCTGTGCTATTATCTGTCCATGCTTCCTCACCCCCGGGGCCTGGATAATGCTGGCTCACCTGTGGTAGGGCAGGTTGCATGCATCCACATTCTCCTCCTGCCCTGTCAGACGTCCAGACTGGGCCTGGCTTGCTGTCTGCTCTTAGGTCTGGTTCCTCTTGGCGTCTCAGTTCTCCTGGCCTGACTGCCCTACAAAGTTCTGCATTTTCAGATCATTTTTCCCTGGATGTCTCAGCGTGATGTTGTCCTGGTTTCACCCCATCACGATTCCTGCCTGCTCTTCAGCGGAGGAGCGCAGGCCAGGGATGCGGCCTGGGTGCTAAGAGCAGCAGTAGCAGCTAATCCTGGCTGTGTCCCCACCTGACCCGTGCTTACAGACTCGTTTCGTCGGCCTTGGGTTAAGTCCTCACAGCTGTCTTCCCACCTTTTTCTCCTCTCCTGTCCAGCCCTCTCTCTTCCCCTTCTTCCTTCATCTTGGGGCCACGTAAGTTTACTGGTCTTGCCTTGCCCTTGGCCCCAGCTCCCAGTTTGGGGAGTGTCCTCTCGCTGTGCTTCCTCAGAACCCTGGACAGGACTCATTTTGCCCTTACTTTGTGTGGAGCTGTTTCCCTCTTGTTGATTGGGATTTGGAGTTCTTTTTTCTTTTTTTTTTTTTTCCCACTTTTATTGGAAAATCAGATATACAGAGAGGAGACATAGAGAAAGATCTTCCATCCGATAATTCACTCCCCAAGCAGCCGCAATGACCTGAGCTGAGCCGATCCTAGGCCAGGAGTCCAGAGCCTCTTTTGGGACTCCCAGATAGGTGCAGGGTCCCAAGGCTACGGGCCATCCTCAACTGCTTTCCCAGGATACAAGCAGGGAGCTGGAAGGGAAGAGGGGCCACCGGGATTAGAGCTGGCGTACATATAAGATCCTGGTATGTGCAAGGCAAGGACTTTAGCTGCTATGCTATTTTGCCGGGCCCTAGGATTTTGAGTTCTTAAGGGCAGGGCTGAGTGCATTGGCACATAAGGGCACTTAAGTAGACTTAGGAGTAGCCCCAACAGGCCTATGCTTCTTCCAAATGGGATTGTCAGATGGTGGCACTAAGGATCGTTGTCTAACCTTTATGCTTGGTTCAGAGCTTTGAAAACAGGGCTCATCCTCAATGAGGTACCTTTACCAGCCATGCTGCTGTGGGGCCAGATTATTGTGGAACCTGGAACCAGGGAGCTGGGCCTAGTCCAACAGCCAGCCTTAGACTGATGTTTTAGCCAGAACACAAGTCTTGGACCTGTTTCTGAATCCTGCCTTGGAGATTCTCAGGAAATTATTTCTACTTATTGTACCTGTCATCCCTGGAATTTTTTCTGATGCTCTCTCCTCCCCCATGAGAATTGCTGTGCTTCATCTTCGAGGCTGCACTGTAGTGTGTGCTGCAGTAAGTATTTATCAGGTAAACTGCCAGAGAAAACCAAACTTCACACTTGTATGTAATAAGTAAGCGACCAGTAATGATGATTCCTGCTTGTACTGTTTCCCTCTCCAAGGATTGAGCTCCTCCTTCTCAGTAAGGTGTGGCCTTTTCAATCCCATATACCCAAGCAAACCCATACCCTCCTCCATCCAGCTGAATAACCAAACGAAAGCAGGGCCCTGGGTGGGTGAGGAACCAGGTTTTGGGGAGCAGTTTCCATGACTTGCTATCCTTTTCTGAGCATGCAGGGCCCTAGCGGAGCGCATTCTGGCACTACAGAGGCCCTGCTGGGTTGTACAGCAACCAGATCTAGAACCAGATGGCGGCCAAGGAGGGGCCCTAGCACAGGCCTGGAGGGGCAGAGGGTAAGGCCGCACTGCATATGCCCTCTCCTCATGGACTACTCCCAACTCCTGGCTGTCAGAGCCTGGCTGACTTCCTTTTTCCTGGCAGGTGATGCCAGCTCCACTGAGGCTGGAATTTTAAGGTTCTCTGCTTTATCTCCACCAGCCTTCCTCCCCAGGCTATGACTCCACCTTGGGGCTTGTGGTCACCATAGGTGGGAGAATGGTAATAAAAGTGGTAACCCCAGAAGTGCACTAGGTGTGTGCATGCTCTCATTATTTTTCTAATGGCATTTCTTTTTTCTGCATACAATTTAGTCCAGGCCTTATCATCTGTATCTCAGAACTGTCAGAAAGAGGAATTGCCCTGGTTTGGGGTAAAACATTACACTGCAGAAACACTGTATAAAATGCTTGAGACCTGACCTGTCACCTACAGTGTTAGGTGCTGCCATACGCATTACCTCATATGATCCTTGTAGAGTCCTGATGATGTGTGTGCTCTTGTTACAACAGCCTAGCCAATGTTCCAGCAAGGGTCAAGGGGGCCAGACCCTGAGGCAGGAGTGGAGAGGAAAAGGAGACCACATGGGTATCCCTGTTCTCTGTCCCGGTGACTCCTCCCACCTGGCAGCCACTGTGTCTGCCTGGAAGAGGAGCTGTGTTTCTAGCACACGCAGCACGCGATTTGTAAACAAACACTGGCACAGACGCCTGAGACACCCTCGCAGCAGATGGCTCCGCAGCTGCCTGATGGGCGGTAGCAGACATGCAGGCTTCACCATGATGGAGAGCAAAGGGTGGGGGGGACGTGGTGGTCAGCTGGACACCTGTAGCTTGGGGTGCCAGTTTGGAAGGGATCTGGAGATTAGGAGTGCCAGCAAGCAGCCCAGGAGCACTCCTGATGATTGGTTTGTTGGCTGAGCAGAGTTGTGTTGTGCAAGCCCTGAGCTGGTCCTTGCTCCCAGATGCTCTGGGTGGGAGTTTGCAGAGTAGACCAGAAAGCTCTTATGATGTGAGGCACAAATGAGGACACTTTGAAAAGCTCATAGAAAATGGAGTTCAAGGATTAATTTGTTTGGGGAGGCCTTTTCCCCATGATCTTGTTGAAGATGCATGTTTGGACACTTGGATGTGGAATTGGAAAAAGCTGGCTAAGATCTTTGTCCTGGCTGGCCACATGATTGAGCGTTCCTGTCTAGGCTTCAGTTTGCTCTTGAGAAAAACAGGGATAATACCACTCACCTGGCAAGAAAGCTATACACATTCAGACAACACATAGCCAGCCCACTGGCTTGTCAGAGCTGCGTCCTAGTTACTAGCAATGGTGTGTGTGTGTGTGTGTGTGTGTGTGTGTGTGTGTGTGTGTGTGTGTGTGTGTGTGTATTTTCTTTATTTGAAAGACAGAATGACAGAGAGAGAGTTATATTTTCCATCTGCTAATTAACTCCTACAAAATGCCCACAACAGCCAGAGCTGGGCCAGGCCAAAGCCCAGAGCCCAGAACTCCATCTGAGTCCCTGACATGAGTGCTACAGATCTGTGCATTAGAGCCTTCACCTGTTGTCTCCCAGGTACACTGCTAGGCAGCTGGGGTAGAGGCAGAGATGGAATCTGATCCCAGATATCCCCACATGGGACAAGGGCATTCTGAGTGAGGTTTAACATGGTGAGTCACAAACCCACTCCACGATGGGTGTGTATGATATTCCCTAAGCCTGCCTTCTACAGAAGTCCATTGCAGAGGTCAAACAGAACACTGTGCCTGGCCTCATGGGTCTTCTCCAAAGTATGGTGGTAAAGGGGGATCTGAAGGGCTTTCCAGAGAAGGGGAAAGCTCAGCTAAGATGTTGGAAATGAGGGAGGAGGAGATGGAGGAGGCCCCATTCCTGCCCCAGGTGGAGATGTGAGAAGGGAAGAGGGAGAGCCAGTGTGAAGGTGAAGAAATCTGGGAGCCTACATCCTAGATAGGAAACAGCTCTGGGACACGTGTGAATAAAATCTGCCCCCAGAATTCCTTCTACCCAGTCTGTGTCCACTTCTGCCACAGTCCTCCCTGACCTACCACTCCTGGGGCTCTGGCATGACTGCAGGCTCCCTCTGTGTCTGCTCAAGGGGGCTAGTCTTGCACAACCTTCTAGCTCACTTCTTGCTCTTCCCTGGAGAAGCCAAGTTCATCTCATTCTGATGCAAGCTTTAATCAGGACTTAAGTCCATTGGAACCCCCAAGGATGTTGGTTTGGCTGACCTGATTTCTTAGGAATCCAGTATCCATCTGGGTTTGAGAGTAGCTTCCTTACCACATTAGGAACAGAGGGATCAGGTTTTTCCATTCCCATTAAAATTGGGAAACTGATGATGTTGACCATGCTTGTGTGAGCAAATTCCTACCTTTCTATGGAATGACTACTCTGGACACAGTGGGCAGGACACAGTGGTAGTCTCTGAGCTAACACATTGATCCTGACCCTCGGCATTGGGCTTGGGCTCTCCTGTGTGATGGTCCCATGTGCTGTCCTCCTCACCAGCTGCAGGAGCCCCAGGCCTGCGGCCCATCCCCACCTTCAGTTTTTCAGCACCTCTGTCTGCTGGCAGAGTTAGGCTGAGGGCCATAGTCAGTGTGTGAATCAGCACAATGCAGCACCTGGCGTGAAGGGCCATGGGAGCGTTTTCTCAACATGGAGTTAGCATTAGGCCAGCCTGGCATGACAGGTGTCCTCCCCAACCCAGGCTTTTGTGTCATTGTCCCTGACCCTGGCCAGCAGACCTTGTTGACCCTGGAGGCACTGCCCCACCCAGTAAACCCATCACCCCAAGTACCCTTTTCAAATATAGACCCATGCCCTCACCACTCCTCTATTGACCTCTCACATTCTTGAGCCGCTGTCCTAGGCTCTCCAGGGCCAAGTACACTGCCCTACACCCAGCCAGGGATAGTCCCTGGGCCTCTAAGTGCCCTGGATCTATCCCCACTGGGTCTTCTTGTCCTGCCTCATGTGGCACTTCCTGCAGAAACCTCCCTCTGCCTCTGTCCAGTGGCCCATGACAACACACTGTGCTCCCTCCTGTTGGGAACCATTTCAAGAATATTTCTCAGTGACCATCATGCTCTAGTCTGTTGGTCTCCCTGTTTGCCAGATGTGCTGTCCTTACACTGTATTTTTTTTAGTTTTATTTATTTTCATTTGAAGGACATATTTTACAAAGACAGAAGGAAAGACAGAGAGAGGGGACTTCCCTCCAATGATTCACTCCTCAAATGGCTGTAATGGATGGAGCTGAGCTGATCTGAAGCCAAGAACCAGGAGTTTCTTCCATGTCTCCAATGTGGGTACATGGGCCCAAGGACCTAAGCTGTCCTCTTTCCTAGGCCATAATCAGAGTTAGATTGGGAAGTGGAGTGGCTGGAACTTGAACCAGGTGCCCATATGGGATGCTGGTTCCACAGGTGGAGAATTAGTTTGGTATGCCACCATGCCAGCCTCCATATACTGTATTTTATTTTAATTTAATTTTTTTTAAAGATTTATTTTTATTACAAAGTCAGATATACAGAGAGGAGGAGAGACAGAGAGGGAGATAACGATGATTTACTTCTCAAGTGAGCACAATGGCCGGTGCTGTGCCAATCTGAAGCTGGGAACCAGGAAATTCTTCTGGGTATCTCATGTGGGTGCAGGGTCCCAAGGCTTTGGATTGTCCTTGACTGCTTTCCCAGGCCACAAGCAGGGAGCTGGATGGGAAGTGGGGCTGCCTGGACCAGAACTGGGGCCCATATGGGATCCTGATGCATTCAAGGCAAGGCCTTTAGCCTCTAGGCCACACTGCCAGGCCCGCCATATACTGTATTTTAAAGCTCAGGCCTCTGGCAATGAAGTCGTATCCCTGTAGCAGTGCTAGTGTTCTGTAGCCAACTTTGTGGAAAAGCCCAAACACTTCTCCTAGATGTTCTGTTATCCTCTTCCTCCCTTTGGTCTGTTCCAAATTGTGTCTTCTTACATTATCCTGAAGTTTGCCCAAAGTCCACTGTTTTTTTTCCAACCCTGCCTCAGTGGCCCTCTTTCCCTGTATGAAGACAGAGAAGAGGAGGAAAGAAGAGAGGAGGGTTGAGGATGGTGCCCAGGGTGGTGCTTGGGAGCAGACAGATGTGTCTGAGTTGGCTATGGCATGCAGGGCCTCCTGAACAGAATCCAAGCCTGGCCAGCCTCTGTGACTTGGGCTGTTCCTGGACCATCCTCAGATGTGTGGAGTGAGCACTGCATCAGCACCAAACTTGGGACATGTCCCAAAGCTGAAGTAAGAGGATGCCTGTGATAGAGAATGCTCGAGTCTCTAAACCAGTGTCGCTTCTCATTGTGCATTCATTCATTCATGCCTTTGTTCAATACCTGGGATTTCAGCCCTTACTATGTGCTGGGTCCTGTTTACCTTGTTTGGGTGAACAAAATAGACAAAAATCTTTCCCATGCACAGTGTAAATCTCTCCCATGTACTTTGTGGCAGGGGTAAGGTGGGAGGAAGCACAAGGAGACAGCGACAACCAGTTTGGGAGGAAAGGGAAGAAATGAGATGGGGGCGGATAGTGCACACAGGAAAGCATTTCTGTGGGTAGATGAGGTGCGGGGGGCATCGGGACAGGTGTCTAGGTGCGGTTCAAGCCATGCCCCAGGATGTTCAGGTGCCTGCTGCTGATGCTGGGATTGGAGGAGTGGAGCCAGGCAGTGGGGAGACCCTTGGCAGTAGCAAAGGAGAGAGTGGGGATTGGACAACCAAGGATGAGTACTCTCGTCTGGGCTGCTGGGCCCCAGTGTGGGGTGGGAGGTGTCTTACCTAGAGGTTCCTTGATGTGGATAGGCCAGCCTGGACTTGAAGAACTGAGGCCAGAGGTACATCTGGAGACTTGACGACAGAAACAGTTTTGTGCCCTGAGCAGGTCTGTGCCTAGAGCCTGGGAAGGGGAGAGAGATGAGAAGGTAGACATATGGGAGAGCGGAAGGAGTGGGAAAGGAGTTCATGGCTCTTTTGTGCATGGAAGAAAAGGTGGCGTATTACAGAGAAGGATTCCAGCTTCACTACAACCAGTGCAGATGTGTCATCATATCACTGTTGCCACTGACCATACTGGCTCCAAAACTCACCGGTCACTGTTCTTTTCCAGACTCTGGGGAACTAGGGTCAGAATGGCAAAAGTAGTTTAAAGGAAGAAGATTCTCCTACAGGAATTACCTCTGAGTCAGCCCAAGGTCAAGGGTGTGGTCATGGGCAGGGAGATGTCTGTGCTGTCCTCAGCCAGTTCCCCATGAGCACAAGCAGTATTGACCCAGCAGTTCTCAGAAGGACCTGCAAGCTGCTGGCCCTCAGGCCCAGTCAGGGGTCTCTGTAATCTAGCAACATGGAGAATGAAATGGGGATGGGGCAGGAGGGAGCATGTGGGAAATGCAAATTAGAGCAATGTAAATGATGAGCTTCCCAGTAATCACATAAATAAAAAGCAGCAGTCCCCAGGGAGCAGTCTTCAGGCTGGCTGGCTTCTGCCTGTACGAGCTGAGTGAGAGCAGCAGGACATGTCCTATCTGTGATAGAGCAGGCACCTCCACAGAAGTTCCCCCAACCCTGTCAGAGCCCCAGAGCAGAGCCCAGACCCGTGGAGCTGGACTCTCAGCAGCGGCCTCCAAAAAGGCATCCAGCAGTGGGAGGGGAGCATTCATGAGCTATCTTCCCCCATCTCATTTCAGGACCACCATCTCTGGTCCTGTTCAACATTCAGTACCTAAACACAGCTTGCCTTAGATGGGGTGATGATAGAGGTTCATGGCCAGAGGAGAGAGGGAGATGCTGGTTGTACTCAGTTCCCTTAAACTGTTGACTTCGCATAATCACTCCCCTCCTGAGCTGTGACAGTCTATGTTCTTGGAACTTGGCTGCCCTGGTTCCCCCAGCATTCCCACCATATTGGATTTATCATAAAACAGAAGCATCACAAATTTGTTGAGAATTTAGAGAGGAGGAACATCTGCCGCGATTCCATCTTTGTAGTACAGTGGCATAGCGGCTCTTTACATTTCTGTATTTCCCATGTTCCCTTTGGCACTCACCCATGCACATGTGTTTTTGCACATGGCATGGTAACCCTGTGTGCACACATTGTTAAAAGCACCAGACCTAAGATTCTTTCCCCTCATCCTTGGTGCAGAAGTGGGGTAGCTGGGAGGAGGGGGGAGCCTGTTCCCTCTCCCTGGAGCTGAAGGTATTTGTTGGGATAAAAGGGGAAAATGTGGAGTTCAATGCCATGGGGGCTGTTCTTATTTTCATCCACCAGGCAGTGCAAGCGAATCTTGGTCCCCAAGGAACAGAGGCTGGAAAGAGATTTGATCAATGAAAGCTGTTCCCAGAAAGAACAAGCCATTGATAAATCCCATTCCTGCCTAATCTATTTTGGTGGGGGGGCGGGGGATTGGGGGTAGAGGGGAAGTGAGTAATGGGCAGGAGGGAGGGCAGGAGGATAGGCAGGAGGTAGGGAGGGTTCCCCCAACCCTGCAACCTGGCAGCCCCACCTCCTGCACATGAATCATTCATCACTTCCTGTGTCTGGAAGGGAGGAACAGAGGTGGCCTCCTTAGCAGAAGCAGGCTTCCGGAAGGATCTGCACCTGGACTCTTGAACTGGTAGGGAACAGGCTGCTCATGGAGAGGGTCCCTCAACACATAGTGTGAGTACCTAGGAGGTAAAATAAACCCTGTCTTGCTGTTCTTGCCACTTCCGTTTTTAACAGCTGGAGAGAGGCCAGGAAGAGCTAGTGATTTCTGCCTGAAACATCACCTGGCGTCCCTGGAAGAGGAGTCCTAGGTTGTTGCTGTCCATGCAGGGCTTTTCTGGGGCCTAGGAGAAAGCATGGCATCACCTGCAGTGCAAGGTACAAGCTGGTTTGGGGCTCCTCAGCACTGGAAGCTTGTGCATCTTCATCTGATGTGGCCCTCAAATCTCCCTGCTGACCAAGGGGAATGGCCTATTAGGGCCCCTGAAAGAACTGACTGAGCTGGAGTGGAGGATCATCAAACACATCACCTCATTTATTTGATTCAAGCACCTGGATAATGGGGAGGGTGTCATGGGCTGCACTGGGGAGGGCTTTGAAGAAGAACTAATTTGGAGGGGAACAAATGCCACATCATTGTTTCCATTTTTGCAAAGTTTAAGATGCTTATGAAACATTCTGTGAGGAGAAGCAGGGCTTCGAGATGTGAAGCTTGGGGTCACCTGTGATTGGATGGCTTTAAAAGCCATGGTCCAGGGCCTGGTGCCATAGCATAGTGGTTAAAGTCCTTGCCTTGCACACATCGGGATCCCATATGGGCACCACTTCTAATCCCGGCGGCCCTGCTTCCCATCCAGTTTCCTGCCTGTGGCCTGGGAAAGCAGTTGAGGATGGCGCAAGGCCTTGGGACTCTGCACCCACATGAAAGACGCAGAAATCCTGGCTCCTGGCTTCGGATTGGCTCAGCTCCAGCCATTGTGGCTGCTTGGGGAGTGAACCATTAGATGGAAGATCTTCCTCTGTCTCTCCTCTTTGTATATCCACGTTTCCAATAAAAATAAAATAAATCTTAAAAAAAAAGCCATGGTCCAGATGAGAGAGAGGCACACGTTGAGATCTGAGCTCAGAGACACTTGGGCGATAGAAAGTGGGGGAGGCAGCAGGGAGACAAGCGGTGCCCTGTAGAAAGTCAGAATGGAGTGTCTGGAAGTTGAGGGAAGAGGGATTCCAGCGGATAAGGGGGGTGGTGGGTCAACTGACTTGAATGTTGCCGCTGTGCCAGATCAGCTGGGTGCCAGATAATCATTGGCCCTGGGAAGGCTTTGGTCCTCTGGCAAGGGTGAGTCTCCTGGGCTGCAGAGGATGGCAGAGAGTGACATGAGTACTTGTAGTGAATTTGAGAAGTTCTGCTCCATGGGGCAGCAGAGACATGAAGGTGAACTTGGGGAGTCAAAGGCAGTTTTTCATTTTTTTTTTAAGATGGGAAATATCAAGGAATGCTTTTCTGAAGTAGAGGGTGATCTAGAAAATAGTGAATGGTGCAGAAAAGAGTAGGGCTGGTTGATCCAACGGGGTCCCAGTGGGTGCCGACACTTGCGGCCTCTCAGCCTTGCAGAGCACAGGGAACTGCAGGCAGCTATGGGTAGGGATGTGTTCTAAGGGTCTGGTTCCACCTCAGACATTGTTCCCCCTGCCTGTGTGCAGAGCTTGATGGAGCACCACCCTGCAAAAACTCAGACTCTCTATCCGATTCTGATCTGACATAATGAGGAGCAGACAGAGGTGTGGCTACTCCTCAAAGCAGGAATAAAGAGATGCCAAGAGCAGGTGGGGTTAAATGCGCTGCAGCTGCAGGAAGCCCAGATGAGACTTGTCAGGGAAGTAAAGGGGTTTTGGAGCTCCCCAAACCCTAGAGCCATTTACTTGCCTCTGGGAATGTTTCTTGTCTGCCACCAAGGCCAGACACTTCTGCAGGATGACCTCCAGTACACGATCAGGGCAGTCATGGGACCTTGTCCTGATGAGTTCCCTGCAGATGCCCTGTTGAGCTCATTGACATGAGCCTGCAGACTGCATAGGCACTGGCCCTCAGGCACGCTGCCATGCTTGGCTTCATTCACTGGCAGACAGGGTGGCCAGGGCAGGCGTGGAATGGGGCAGTGAATAAGTGCAGGTCACAAAGGGAATGCAGCAGAGGCTCCAGGGCTGCCCCAGGACAACAAAGCCAGAGGCACCAACAAGGCACCTACCAACGCCAGGGGCTGGGGCTCCACAGGGCAGGGAACAACCTGCATGCTGAAGACCAGAGGCCTGTGGGAGAGCCAGGGATGTGCAACCTCCATGGGCTACCCAGATCTGGAAGAGACTGGTGGAGTCAGGCAAAGTTACCTCTTCTCCATTCGTGCTGCTTGTCACACTCTGCTGTATGCCTTGCAAATCCAGATATCTTAAACTTCACTGGGAACCCAAACACTCGGGAGCTGTATTGTCCATCACATTCTCAGGTCTGTTTCTTCCTGATCTGGCCTTCGCAAGCCACTGTTGCAGGCTGTGCTGTCCTCCAGGAGCTGAGCTCAGATTAAAGCCATCCCCGAAAGATATGTAACTCTATAGCTGCGCTTTGGGGTAGCATTTTGGGGACCTACAAATGGTTTCATTTAGACCTCCTCCAGCCCTGTCATGGTGGATGAAGAAGGGTGGCTATGCAGGCAGCCCTGGTTTGGAAAAGTGGGAGGTTCTGATGCTGCCTTCTCTAGTGTAAAACTCATTTGCAGTTGATAAATGTCAGTTATCACTCTCTGAGTTATCTCACTGCTTGTTTACTGGTTAATTGCCTGCTTGCCACCACTGGTATTTTGTTTCCACAAGTGCAGAGGTCTCACTTGTTAGTTTTGCTGCCCTCTGACCAACACTCTGAAAGGAGCATTGGCTCTGACTCCCTCTTTGGATTTATGTTACCATATACAAGTAACTTGCAGGGAAACTCCTAGAATCATTTATCTAGGTTTTCTGGGATGCTCCTGACATTCCAGGTCTTTTTTCCTCCCTCTTTCATTCTGTGTTGTCAATGGGAATGCAACAGGATTCAGAAATATGCAGCCGAGGCATTTCAGCTCTGACTAGTCAGGACTTAGAAATAGAGACTGGATACTCTCATGTGGTTGGTTGTTGTTTCCTGGAATGCACCTGCCAGGCAGAGCATTTGGTACAGACGATGCTACTGGGAATACCTGCATCCCACGTTGTGGTGCTTCAGTTTGAGTCTTGGATAGGCTTCCAATTCCAGCTTTTGGAGAATGTATATCCTAGGAGGTGGCATGTGAAGACGCATGTAGTGGGTCCCCTGCAGGCCTTGATGGAGTTTCCAGCTCCTTGCTTCAATCTGGCTCTGCTCCAACTGTCGTAGGCATCTGGGCAGTGAATCAGTGAATGGAAGATCTTGGTATTTTGTTTCTCTGCCTTTCAGGTAAACAAAAACTAGCAACGAAATAAAATGCATCTACCTGGTAAAGTATAATATTTATATGTACATATATACTACATATATCTTATTGCATATATATGCAATAATATATATATATAACAATTTTTATATGTGTATATTTATATATAATTCAAATCTAGATTGAGCAACATTCTAGGAAAAAAATAGACATTATCTAGGCTCTGCCCACAATCTACTCCTGTTACATTTGGAATATGATTTTTCCCTTCTGAAACTCATGTTGAAATTTGATTGCATTGTGCTAATGTTGGAATGTGCTGCCTTTAAGAGACAATTAGAGAGCCTGGTGTGATAGCTTACCAACTAAATCCTTCCTTGCTTGCACCAGGTTGCCATAGGGGTACCAGTTCTAATCCCAGCTGCCCCACTTCCCATCTAGTTCTCTGTTTGTGGCCTGGAAAAGCAGTAGAAGATGGCCCAAGGCCTTGGGACCCTGCACCCGTGTGGGAGATCCAGAGGAAGCTCTTGGCTGCTGGTTTTGGATTGGCTCAGCTCTGGCTGTTGAGACTACTTTGGGAGTGAACCAAAGGATGGAAGAGCTTTTCTCTAAGCTTGACTTTCCAATAAAAAAAAAATCAATAAATCTTAAAGAGAGAGAGAGAAAGAAAGAGAACCAATTATATTGCTAAAAGAAACAAACACCTTTCTCACAGAACTGGGTTGGTTACCTTTAGGGTGAATGTTACAAAGCAAGGCCAGGTCTCCTCATGTTGTCCCTCCCGCCCATGCCTTCTTGACCTTGTGCTTTCTGCCAGGAGTAGAAGCAGCACCAGGCCCCTGCTGGCAACCTTGCCCTGTGACATCCCAACCCCGGGATCTGTGAGCCAAAATAAGCCAGTACTCCTTGTGCATTTCCAGCCTAGCATTCTCTTATAGCAACAGGAAATGGGCAGAGACAACACCTCAGCCCTTTAATATTGATGTACGTAGTAAGAGCTCCCAATCCAGTATGTGTTTCTGCAAGTCTGAAACTTTCAGTCCAGGGGCAGAGGGATGTCAGTGCTCAGTAGCTGGGGTTATCAGGTAAGGTCTCTGTGAAGACAGGCATTTCTCTTAAATACCTTGAAAGACCCACCCTAACTTTTTCTCTCAGTGACCTCCTCTAAGCAGCCTTCTCTCTCTCTTTTTTTTTCTTTTTTCTTTTCTTTTTAGAACTGCAGGCAAATCTGGTGGCACAACAAGGGCAAGAAGGCTGCTTGCCTGAGGCACAATGTGGCTAGCCAGGAAGGTGTGAAAGTTCAGTGCACCATCTGGATAGTTGCTATAATATTTCCACACGACTGTCCCCACTCAGCTTGGGACTTTCTTGGCTGCTACTTTGGCTGAGCCTGGAGCAGGGGTGTAGAGTGAGAGGTGGAGACATGAGGTTATCACAACTGGGTTGCACAAGTGGGACAGCTGGTCATTGGGGTACTCAAGAGAAGACAGACTTTGAATCTGACACAGCTGCATTCAAGAACCTGCTTGGCAAGTTAGCTAACCCTTCAAATCTTAGTGGCTCCTTCTGCAAAACTGAGACTTGCAACACCAGTGCTAAAGTGATTGCAGAACAGGGAGGAGAACGTTTTTCCTATCACAGGGCATGTGTGTATTGATAACATCATCTGCAGGACATGCAAAACTATCAACTTAAAAATGAGCTTACTATAGATTTATTGAATTTTGAGTCCCACCTGGCAGGACCAGACCGAATGATACTTCGGACCTTATATGACCCATGTTGTACGTATGCAAGGAGGGGTAGTGGTGGTGGTAGTGGGGATATACCCTAAAACATGAAAAAGCTAGGAGCAGGAGAAAGACTTGATGTGGCATGCTGGTGTGGGTTTTTTTTTTTTTTTTAAATCATCATGGTCAGTTAATTGAGCACTTACTTCGTGCTTTCCATTGAGCTATGTGTACATGCTATTTAATGTAAGCTCTCTAATAACTCTACGAAGCCATTCATAGTAGTATCTCCATATTATGAAAGAAGGAACAGGGACTTAGAACAGTACAAAGAAGTAGGATGGGAGGAACTGTCCTTCTTCCCCTGCTGACTTAATTGGGACAATTAAGATCCAGTTGACACATTCAATGTTTACAGGGTGGTTTGAAGGTGGAAGATGTAGAACATGTAAGATAATATTATGGGGTAATCAGCAATCACTGGAGTTAAAATTAGTGTGGTTTTTTTTTTTTCCGCCAGCGATTTATCTTGTGTAAGCTTCAGTTTTCTCATCTGTAAGATGGGTAAACCATCACCCAACCTGCTTACAAGATGGCACTATTGAGAGAGTAATGAGAGAACATCTTAGCTTTGTTTGGGTAGCCATGAAGCACAGTTCCTACTGACAGTGACTTCAGAGAGAAGCCATGGTCAGGAGTTTGTTCATTTGGTGGAGAGCTCCTGAGCTGAGGCTGCTAGTCTTGGGCCAGTCCTGTCCCTCGGGGGCCTGTGCAGCTGTAGGGCCAAGAGAAAGGGCCATGGGTGACCAAACCTAAATGCAAGGATAACTGGGAAGGAAGGGTTTCCAAAGAGCCCTGGGTGGATAAAGAGAAGGAAAACAGAGTCAGTTTTGGTGAGGGGGTGGGGGCGGAAGCAGGAAGAAGAGTCTGGGGAGCCAGGAGGGGACTTGCAGAAATGGAGCTGCTCAGCACAGTGCCAAGTCCTTGCTGTGCACCCCACTCTCATCCTTGCCCTCCTTGCTCTGAGTGCCACAGTAAAAGTGTTGATCTTTTCTGTGCTTCAGTACAGGCACACTGGCATATATGATTTGTGATCATTAAAATAATGTTTTATATTTTATGGGTTTAAATATTTCATCCTGTCTTACTGCTCTGACTCTTGAGTGTTTCATGGAATACTCACTGACAGGAACCTCTCTGGGCAGGCTTCTGCCCCAGCCAAGGCCAGGGAAAGGTCTAGGAGACCCGCAGCATGAATGGCAGGCTACCACTCTCTCTTAACAGCAGCTTGGCTGGTGGGCCACCTCTGCCCAAGGCTGCTACTGCTGGCTGTGTGGGTGATTTTGCTTACAGGACCAGCTGTACCCACCTCTACTGGGATGAAGTCCTGGTGAGGGGAAGAGTGCCTGAGTCTCTTCTGGGCTTGGTAATAGGGATACTCCTGTGAACATGCCCCTTGCCCATGAATGGACCCTGCTGGGATCCAAATATTAGGATGAAACTGCCAATATGCTGATGTAACTGAAGAAGGCAGAAGAGTGTGTTTTGAATGCTTCCCATGGGTAAAAGGTTGGAGGGATCAGAGGGAGTGCTAGTATTTGCTGATCTATGCATAAAGTCTCTGCACGATAGTAGTATGATGCTTACCTTTAGAGCCATGCTGAAATGAGAAGAGGACTTTAAACACACATAAATATGTGGGGTGTGTGAGTGTGTGTGTGTGTCTACCTTGACTTTGGAACCATTTCAGTGAATTCAAAGCATTTTAAATTGTCTTATTTAACCAGTAGTGTGAGGTTCCAAGGCCAGATGGCAAAGGAGTTGTTTTCAAGTCCCCTGAAGCACCTAGGGTTCAAGACCTAGCCCTGTCTAAGACAACTCACAGTCTCAGTCCTCAGAGGTCCTCAACTGTGAACCACTTGGTTTCTCCCCTTTGCCTTGTTCATGTTTGTATTGTCAGTGTTATTTTCAGGGTCTCAGTTGATATCTTGCTCATTTTACAGCCCTCTATTTTTTTTCACCTAAATATTCTGTTGTAAGCATCTTCTCCAAGTTCGCATTAACTCTTCATGACTATCATATTAAAAATTTGAGGCAGAGAGACATGGTACAGTGACTTGTATCCTCTGGGCTAAGCAGTGTTTCTGCTGTAGTCCTGGCCAGGGTTGAATCCACTGCCTCAAATGTTTGTGATGCTGTGGAATATGCTGATGTCCACAGGCCTATAATGTCTATAGTTCTACCGAGCCCACACATCTACCAAGTCCATGGGTCTATAATATCACCAGATTCACCATGTTCCCAATGTCCACAGGTTCCCCATGTCCGTGGCTGGCCTATGTCTCCAAGTAGTAAGGAAATGTTCCAAAGCTACCCTAAACATCTGCCAGACTAATGAAACCACCTAAATCTTGGAATTTCCTTCAAGCTTCCCAAACACTGAGATTGTCCCATGAGAATGATGCAGCCACGAATAATGATTCTGACCTTACAGCAGACTTGCTTTGTTCTGGATGTTTGTGTCCCCATGAAATTCTGTTGAATCCCAACCCCAGGGTGCTTCTGTAAGGTGGCTGACTATTCCAGGAAGGTGGAGCCCTTTAAGACAAGATGAGTACCCTTTATAGAACCTGTCCAAGGGGGCTGGCAGCAATTGCTCATTCAGAGCAGGAGGGCACCATCTGTGACCCCAGACAGAAGGTCCTCATCAGAGAGTAAACATGCTTGGATCTTGGACTCCAGGACTGTAAGACACAGCCCACCTGGCAGTTAGATCCTGAGCAGGCAGAGGTGGGCCTGGAGCTCTGGCAGGCTGCAGAGGAAGAGAGAGGGTGAGAAGTGAGCTTTGGGCTGTCTGCCCCCTGTCCTGGAGTCTCTGCAAGGCCATGTCTTTCCTATGGCTGAGATTCCCTTTTCTCCCTCCTGCCTGAGCTTCTTAATCCTGCAGCAGTCAGGGTGTGAAAGGTGAATGCTGGTGAGGGTCAGGAAACCCTAGCCAGGTGGCCTGAATAATTCAGTGTGTCACTACTTAGCGAGCAATGCTTTTAGAGAGCCAATGAGAAGCTTGTTCTGCTAACGGCTGACACTCTTGCTCCTTGTAAAGCAGCTCTCTTGTGTGCTGTGGAACTCTGCTTCGGCCTGCTTGTTGGGGGGAGACCTATGCACAGGCAGGGCCTTTGCGTGCAGAGATCCAGTTCACACCTATTCCATCCTCCTGCTGTGTCAGCAGCCACACAGGATTGGGAAGGAACAAGAATCAATGAGAGTGAGTGAGAGTCCTTGTGGAGGGCTTAAGGCTACGCAGGCAGGTTCAGTGGTTACCAGGGTATGACTCCTGTCCTTGGGGGTCTCCTCCTTTCCTCTCCTTTCCATTCAAAAGTCTTGTTCCTCTGCTCACCCTGGATGCTGGGTTGGCACTCTAGTGATCTTTGCCTAAGTTTCCCTGTTGGCATCAGTCGTGTATCTGTCTGGGTCCTTGCCCTCACCTTTTGGCTGTGTATGTGTGAGTTCAATTCTGGGATTTCTGTTCTATTCCATTGATCTTCTTCTCTGTTTTTGTGTCAGTACTAGACTGTTTTGATTGTCACTGCCCTGTAGTATGTCTTTATATCTGAAATTGTGATTCCTCCTTATTTTTATTCTTTAGGATAGCTTTGGCTATTTGTGGTCTCTTATGTTTCCAGAAGCATTTTCCTATCATCTTTTTTATTTCTGAGAACAGTGTTGTTGTCCTATCGTCCAGCAATAAGAGGCAGACGCGAGTGAAGCCATTCTGACTGCCTTCCCGTAGAGTTGGAATTGGGGATTGTGGTTCATAGTTGGTGTGGAACATCTGTCATTTCTACGGTATGCAGTCTGGAGGGCATCTCCTGTGCGGGCACACCTGGTGTCATGCATCGCAGTTGTATCTGTGCCTTCAAGTGGATGTTGAAGCATACCGTGCTTGCTCTGTGCCCCACCCCCGCAAACCTGCCACACGGACACACCCAGCTTCTGTGGCAGTTCAGACATGAGGATGTGACCTAACCTGTTGGCCCAAGAGGGCCTCCAAGATGTCAATATTTGTTGTGTCTCTTGAAGTATAAGAGCTATTTGGGTTTTTTCCCCCCTAATTGTAGTTTGGGAACATGGTGACACTGATGAGTGAAATTTGCCCCAATTTTTGCTCAAAATCTGGAGACTGGTGTTTCCTTAATCATAATGGGCATCTTATTGAACTTATTAAATGTGTTCACTTTGGAGATGTGATCCCCTGGAGAATACATTAGCATATGGATTCCTGGTGCTGCCCCTAGAGACTCCAATGTGGCCTGAGAATATGCATTCATCAAAGCTCCCACTAAAGCTGATGCTGCCAGGAGCAGAATTCAAGGGCAGCATATGGTCCTGCTGCCTCAGGATCTCCCACCTCTCTCCCAGGTCAGGAAACAACTGGGCTGACGCTTCCAGGGAACTTCATTTGCTCTGAAATGCTCTTCGGTCTGTCCCATTGACAGGAACCTGTGTGGGTGACTTCTGCTTGGATTCCCCTTGTGTGTCCAATCACAGCCGCACAGTGCGTCAAGTCAGACATGCCTTTTACTTTATGTAAACCCTGGTGTTTCAGGAAATACACTCCGCTTCCTCAGTTTCTCCATGTGTGCCTTCCCACAGGGTCGAGGGATCTTAACTGGTTGATGACTGATCCACCACTATGTGCCCATGTGTATGGAGCTGTCACAACCTAACTCCAGCAAATCCATCCTTGTGCTATTTCTGGTAGATAGGGGTGTTTCAGGCTTCCACATTCATCAGCAGGCATCTCAAGGTACAGTTGCATTCTAGAAGTTCGGCTTTAGAGCAAGGCTTCTCACTGGCCTCTAGGGTCCCTCCCCACACCACCCAAAGGCCTGTTCCTGGCTGGGGGTGGGACCTCACAGAGCTGCACACTCGGATTTCTTGTCGTTGGAGGTCAGAGAAGCCCATTCTGGGTGCAGAGATTTGATCATAATCCTCTGTTCCTCCTGGGCCTCACACTGCCCGGGACCTAGAACAGAGCTGGTCTGGGATTTGATCTCCCAGCTCCTGCATGGCTGCTGAGAGCCCTGAGCTGGTATAGCACAGGGAGATGGTTAACTGCTATTGCTGCTGTTGTCTGGGGTCAGACAGAATTCATACTTAGGGATGTTTTAATGTGAGAGGTTCTGAGATTACTTTATGGTAGACTTTAGGAAGGCCTCTTCTGAGTCTTAGAGACTGGGATCATACATCCTGTAGTAGGCAAAGCAGGAGTTTCCATCACCATCACCAGGAGTATCCTCATCACTGCGATTGTCAGCTTATCACCATCATTACTTTCATAATCATCATCTTTTCTTCATCACTATTGTCATCACGGGAAGTGTCATGATGTTCATCGTCACAACCATCACCTTCATTGTCACCATACATGTCAGCACCATTGCCATCATCGCGTCATCTTCATTGTCATCACCATCATTGCCATCTTCAGCATCACCATCATTTCACCCCTACTCCCAATCTTCTGCACCAAGAAAACCACTACTATTTCCTCAGCACTTACTAGGGGCCAAAGCTCCTGTTAACACCCTTCTGGACATCACCTCCTTTGATCTTCTCAAAAGCCCTTGTGAGTTTGTTCTTAAAAGGACAGAAAGAAGGCAGAGCACAGTAGGGTGCCTGGATGTGTGTGGGAGAACATCCGGCCTTCAGACTATGATGGCTGCACACAGCTGACCATCCTGCTGTCAGGTTGAACCTGCAGGCCCATCTCCCTGCCCTCACCCAGTGCATCTCTTAGAGGGCTGCCTTGTTCCAGATGCCTTGTTCAGGTTTGAATCTGATCCAGGCACAACATTTTTCTTGCCACGTTCATAAAACAAAGATTTTATTTTTTCCCTTCTCTCCGACCCCTTCCTGCCTGATCTAAAATCCTGTGAAACTAGCGTGCGTAGCTCAGCCTCGGGCCAATTTGTGTCTTTGGGCTCAGCACACACACTCTGTCTTTCACACCATAAACAGCTTTGCTCAGGAAAAATATGTTTTCTCTCTGCAAAACTGCCATTTTTGGGCAACACATAGAAGGCAAAACGAGACTCTCACTTTTTCTTCCCCTGGAAAAACCCTCCAAGATGTTGTTTTCCTTTGCTTTTTCTGGAGGGGAGATATTTTTGACAGCTTTCGTTGCAAATCTGGCTCTCTACCCTCCATGTGGTGCCAACTTGTAAAGGAGGCAGGAGGAAAACGAGACGAGCCAAGGCACGATTCTCACAGAAGGGCATTAACACCCTAGAATTGTAAGGTCCTCCATGTTGAATGGGGTCTTGTGTCCCACATGGCAGCTTCTCTTAGAAGCCCTTAATGGGGGCACACTCCAGCTTGCAGGGCAAGGGCTGCCTCCTGGGGGGCGGGCGGGCACACTTCTTCAACAAATGTCCTTTGAGACTTTTCTTGTGAGGCTGAGGTGCAAGCCAAGTGCTTTCAGGTGGAAAAAATAAGTCACATGTGGGTTCTGCTCCAGGACTTTCCAGTCTGGCACAGGAATGAAGGCATGGAGAGGAGTCCCTGTAACATAAAGTAGGAGTCAAAAGATGTTGGCAGGCCAATGTGCACAGTCCACTTTCACAGGTGAAGTTCATTTTTTTTTTTTTTGCCAGAGGGCTTAGGAGAGATTTGAAGGGCGAGGTGGCACTTGAATGTGCTCTTAAGTTTTTTCCCTCTGGTATGATGAAATAGCACCTACCTGGGACTTGTTTGTCTCCTGGCATGTGTCCCCTTATCTGGCTGGCTGCCCTTTGGGTGCTGGCAGACAGTGGCTGGTGTCCCCCAGTCCTCACTTTCCTGAGCTCACTTCTAAGACCCTGGCATCCTTCATGTCCTGTTTTGGGCTGACCTGTTGTGTGACGCCTTCCACTGGGGACTCCAGGTTCTTGGAGCTAAGAGCTCCTGGTCATCACGCTGTCTGCACAGCTTCTGTGCCATGGTCAGAACTGCTTCTGCCATTTTGCTTAGCATCCTTCCTGACATAGCAGAAGCTCACTGAGCTGGCAGAAGCTCCAAGGGAGTGTCTCAGGAGGCCTAAGGCAAGAGTGCTGCAGGACCTTCAGGTGACCACAGATCAAGAGGCAGAAGTCCAGAGGGTTCCAGGTGCCTTTTTCCCCTCTGTGCCTCTCTTTCCACATCTCCCTCTGTTAGTACTTTCTGTTCTAGAGCCAAATGATGATCAGTGTAGCTGAGGTCAGGTGTTCTCATGGCTACAGGGTAGAACCCAGAGAGGTGCCTGAGGCTCAACTTGAGTTAAGAGTTTATCTCTGGGGGGTAAAACTGTCACCTGTGATGCCAACAGACCATGTGGGTGCTGATTGAACACCCAGCTGCTCTACTTTCAGTCCACCTCCTTGCTAATGTGCCAGGGGAAGCAGCAAAAGATGGCCAAGTACTTTGATCCCTGCACCTGTGTAGGAAACCCAGAAGTTGTTCCTGGCTTTGGGCTGTCCCACCTCTGCTGTTTTGCAGCCATTGGAAGATATCTCTCTCTCTGTAACTCTTTCAAATAAATACATCTTAAAAATAAAAAAGCGAGCCCAGCGCGATAGCGTAATGGTTAAGGTCCTCACCTTGCATGTGCTGGGATCCCATATGGGCGCCAGTTCTAATCCTGGCAGCTCCACTTCCCATCCAGCTCCTTGCTTGTGGCCTGTGAAAGCAGTCGAGGATAGCCCAAAGCCTTGGGACCCTGCACCTGGGTGGGAGACCCAGAAAGAAGTTCTTGGCTCCTGGCTTTGGATCGGCACAGCACCAGCCGTTACGCTCACTTGGGGAGTGGATCATTGGACGGAAGATCTTCCTCTCTGTACATCTGCCTTTCCAATAAAATAAATACATCTTAAAAAAAAAAAAGAATAAAAAAGCACCGGACCCGGCTCAGTAGAATAGTGGCTGAAGTCCTCACCTTGAACGCGCCAGGATCCCATGTGGGTGGCGGTTCTAATCCCGGTGCCCCACTTCCCATCCAACTCGCTGCTTGTGGCCTAGGAAAGCAGTCAAGGACAGCCCAAAGCCTTGGGACCCTGCACCAATGTAGGAGACTCGGAAGAGGCTCCGGGCTCCTGGCTTTGGATTGACTAGCTCTGGCTGTTGCGGTCACTTGGGGGGTGAATCATCAGATGGAGGATCTTCCTCTTTGTCTATCCTCCTTTCTGTATGTTTGGATTTCCAGTGAAAATAAATAAATCTTTTTTTTTTAAAAGAAGATAAAAAATAAATAAAGAAGCATCCATTTCTGATCCAAGTAAGGCCACCCGGGCTTACCCTTGTGAATCCAGGGAAAGCAGTTAGAGGGCAGAAGGCTCACTGTGAACCAGGAGAGAGGCAGTAGCTGTTTGCTATATCACCTGTGCTGTTTACTAGCTGTGCCACTTCTCTGAGCCTCATCTCTAAAATGGTAACAAAACCACCTACTTTCCAGGACTCTGATAATGATTAAACACATTTATTAAGTGGTAGCAGTGCAAGTGTGTGATAAAAGGTCCTAGAGTACTCTCTCTAGCTGAGCTCTCCATGTGGGAGGTTCTCTGATGAAAGAACTGAAGTAGAGAGGTTTCAACAGCTCCACCCACCCTTCATGCCTAGGAGATGGCTGTAGACTTGTTAGTGGGGATGAGGCACTGTGTACCACCAGTCTCTGGAAGTGCTCAGTATGCCTTACCCTTGCCCTATAGGAGGCTGTGCTGGGGAAGCCTGGTCCTGTCCTTATAACTATAGACATTAACTGACCCCTCTACTCATAACACCTCTAAAGGACATCCCTGAGCCAGTTGTAAGAGACCACAGCAGGGTTCATTACTGGGGGATTGGTACTCAGCCATATAGCACATTTCTCAAGAGGGCAGCTATATTTTCTAGTGATTGGGGGGTGTCACTAGCGCTAATTTTTACTTTTACATTGGTCAGGGAATCTCAAGCTGAGGACTTCTGAGTTTTCCTCTTTGTAGGTCATGTTACCGAGAACCCGCTACCAGGCCTATGATCTGATGGTGTTTGGAGTGACACAAGGGCACAAAGGCAATCTGAAACCATCTGCAGGTCCTGTAGCTGGACTTTGGACTATTCTGGGAAGCCTGTTAGAGCCCAGATGGAAAGGGAAGAGGGAGGAGGACACTCCAGGCCAGGGGACAGTGTGTGGAGCCACTCAGAGGTAGAAATGAGCCCATCTTGGGCAACAGCTAGTTTTCTGGGCTAGAGCTGGGAGAGCTGGGATGGGCACAAGTGAGGACCCACATTATTGCAGACTATGAATATTAGACCAGAAAATGAACCTTAACTGGTAAGCACTGGGAGATGTGTCACAGCAGGTTGGGAAGTGATGTACATTGTTTAAGGACTACAATTATTACTACATGGAGGATCAGCTGAAGGGAGCTTAGTGGTATAGAGACAATGCAGACTATTCTGTTGTGGTGGTAAAAATGTCCTGAATAGGAACAGAAAGGAGAGGAATCTCTGAGAGAAATTTAGAATTGAGCAGTGAAGACATAGTAAGAGGAGTTGGAGAGCAATGGGGTTAGGGCCCAGCAGAAGGACGAGATGACAAACTGTGGAGATGGGAAAACGGGATTGGGACTGACATTATGAGAGTCTTCATCAGCTTGGGCTGTTATGACAAACACCATTGACAGGGAAGCTTCAGCAACTGGTGCTTATTTCTCAGGGTTCCGGAGGCTGGAAAGTGGAGGTCCACACCTGCATGGTTGATTTCTCATTTGTATCCTCTCATGTTCTTCCTCAGTTCATGCAGTTCTTGTCCCAAAGAACACTAATCCCATCAGGTGGGGTCCTCCCTCTGGACTTATCTGAACCTGGCTGTGCCCACAGGTCACACTTCCTGATTCCATCACCTTGGGCGTGAAGGTTTTAAGTTATGGATTTGGGGAAGTGTGGGTGTTCAGTCCGTATCAGTATGAGATAGTAGAAAGGACATCCTTAGAGGATGCACGCTGATGGCTTACAGAGATAGGAAGAGGTCTTTTCACAAGGCCAGACTGAGGACAGGATTTAGGTTCCTTAGCCCAGAAGGAAGATGGGGACAGTGAATTTAGGGGTCTGGAGAGAAGTGATCTGAAGAGAATGGTAGACAAATTGTTGGATCCAGCTCACCAGCGCCTGTGACAGGACTGAGAGTTGCTGGTGGATTGGGCCCCACCACAGGCAAGGTACCAGGCCCAGACAGAGTAACGGTGGGTTCCAGGTGAGGGAGGACTTCTCTTGGCCCTTAAGGAGTTCAGGGCTGAGTAAGATGGCAAGAAATACTAAGGAGAAACCTGGCCTTGAGGTTATCCCCAGAGAATTCAAGTCTCATATTGTCTGCCCTTCTGGGACAGGCCACTAACTGTGTGTGGTTCTCAGTTTCCCATATGTATAAATGGGGATAATAATGAGGTGCCTCGCTCATAGGATTGCTGTGAGGATTAATGGATAGTACATGGGGAAACCTTTACCCTGCTCCTGATTGTACTAAGGGTTTGCCACTAGCTATGTTTATACCTAAGGGGCAAAGGAACATACATGGAGCATTAAGTGCTGTCCCTAGGAACCTCTGTGAGATTATAAGGCTGGGATAAAAGTGGAGCTGGAGCTCCTAAAAACAAGAATAGCATTAGGAGCTCATCAAGTAGAGCAGGAGCTCACATTTATTGCTGGGGAATGCAAAAGGATATGGCCATGTTGGAAGACAGTCTGGATGGCTTCTTACAAAACTAAACATACTCTTACCATATGATCCAACTATCATACTCCTCAGTATTTACTCAAAGTAGTTGGAAACTCCTATCCACACAAAAGCCTGCACATGGATGTTTATAGCAATTTTATTCATATTTTCCCACACGTGGAAGCAACCAACATGTTCTTTAGTAAGTATATGAAAAACAAACCATGGTGCATTTATACAATGGAATATTATTCAGTGCTAAAAAGAAATGAGCTATCAAACCAGGAAGGAACCTGGAGGAAACTTCAATGCATTTTGATAAGCAACAGCAGCCAATCTGGAAGTGCTACATTTTATGTGATTTCAAGTGGATGACATCCTGGAAAAGGCAAGTAGTTGCCAGGGATTGGAGAAAAGGATGGGTGAGCAGAAAGAGCATGGAGGATGGTTAGGATAGGAGAACTAGTCTGTGATCATTTAGTTAGCAGTAAGCATGCTAGCCAAGTTTAATGAAGTGACTTCCCCTAACGCATCTTAGGAAAGAACTGAAAGTCCATGTGTGATACACTACTGGTAGGTGATGCCGTTATACATTTGCCCAGGACCACAAAATGTGCAGCACCCAGAGTGAACCCTAAAATACCTGGTGGACTCCGGGTGATAATGGTGTAATTGTAGTTGATAGTAAGGAAAGCTGTGTCTGGTTTTGCGGCAGGAAAGAGGTCCGTGAGAAATCCCTGTACCTTCTTCTCAGTTTTGCTGTGAACCTAAAACTGCTCTAAAAATAAGATCTATTATTAAAAAGCACGACACACCAAGTCGTGTGGCTGTGCAGAAGCCCAACCCTCATTTTAAATCATAACTTCTGAAGACATAATTTGAGCATCACCTCTGATCTTGGCACTTTTAGCATCAAGCAGCAAGGGTGTTGGCAAGAACACATACCATTGCACTCAGGTGCCCCTGACGTTGTATGCAATGACAGCCACTAATGGGCATTGCAGTACATGGAAACGAGGAGCAGCTACCAAGTGGCTTTAGATCCAAGGGTGACACCAGGAAAAATGGGGCCTCCAACTCTTGTCTTGAACGCTGTAACTGTGGGCCTTAAATGTAGAAGGCTGTGTAGGACAGACTGTTTTTAGAAGATATGTTATGGTGATAAGTGTCCTACTTGTAACTTAAAGTATATATTCTCAGTTCTATACTGTGACAGGATAGTGTGAGCTCCACACTATAGGTAGGGAAGTTGTCAAGAGACAGTAACTATCCCAAAGCCATACAGCCAGTGAACACACTAACTTGGTCTTCATTTTGCTGTAGGACCTTAAGTCACCAATCCAGGACAGTCATTGGCTTGAGTAGGTTACTGAGGTCTGGCTAAGACAATGCAGCACTCCTGAATCTCAGCTTGTCTTTAAATATGGCCAATGCTCACATTGTTGAATTGTGGTAGGAATGGAATGATGAAACAGATGTGAATCCTGTAGTTCAAAAAAAAAAAAAATGGATATGGTCCACAAATGGAAACCACATTAGGAATGTTAAGTTTTCTTGGTAGCCACAATTTGAAAAAGTAAAAAGAAGCAGATGTAATTAATTTAAATTTTATATCTTATAATTAATTGGTTCCAATTGACCTATCAAACATGATTTAAACATGTAATTAACATGAAATTTATTTCTGAGCATTTTGAATTGCTTCTTGGAAATCTAGTGTTTAACACTCGTGGAACATCTCAGTTTGGAACAGCCGCAACTCAAGTGCTCAGTGGCCACCTGTGGCCAGCAGATGCTGTACTAGAGAGTGCAGCTGTATAAAAACAAAAGCGATTTGCGGGCACATTAAGCTGCTGTGTGAGATGTCTACTTCCCATAGCCAGAGTGCCTGGTTCTAGTCCCCACTACTCCATGCTTCCAATCCAAACTTCTGGTAATATGCACCCTGGGAGGGCACAGATTATGGCTCAAGTACTTGGGTTCCTGGGTCTCCGCAGAGGAGACCCAGATGGAATTTCTGGCTTCTTGCTTTTGAGGAGTAAGCCAGCCAATGAAAAATCTCTCTTGTTATGTGTTTTCCTATTTCTTCGTCATTCTGCTCAAATGACTGGGAGAGAAGAAGGGACAGAGAGAGAGAGAGAGAGATCTTCCATCTCCTGGTTCAGTCCCTATTTGGCCTGGCTGGGTGAAGCTGAAGCTGAGAGCCAGAAACTCCCTTTGTGCCTCCCATGTGGGTGGCAAGGGCACAGGTACCTGGACCGTCTTCTGTGGTCTTCTCAGGTACGTCAGAAAAGAACTGAATGGGAAATGGAGCAGCTTCCAACTGTGCTCATATAAGATGCCAGTATCACAGGTTGTGGCTAAACACTGCACCACAATACTGGACCCCATCAAATAATCAAAATGTTGGCAGATTCTATCCCTCCATCAGCAAATGGAAATAACACCACACCGCAAAGCTTCACCCAGTCCTCATCTGGTTCATACTATTATCTGGCTTCTGTTAGTATTATTGGGTCAAGAGGTTTATCTCACGTACCATGTACATCCACAAACTCTGAGGAATTCACAGACTTGCAGTCACAGGTCTGTCCAAACACATGAATCAGTCTTTTGCACCTGAGGCACTTTGTGCATAGCTCTTTCTGTGGCTGCACCAAGCCCACGATGCATTTGTAGGAATGTGTGTTTCCCCTACACTGTCCCTGCTCTGGGCTGCCTGTCTTGTCGCAGCAGCCTCTTGCGGCTCCCCAGGTGTCCAGCTCTCAGCTGGCCCCAGTTTTCAGTGGGTATTTTCTGGAATAGATCCCATCAACCAAAGGCATAGATTCCTTTCAGGAAGGGAACATATTAGAAAGAAAAGGCTCTAAAGACAGATTATGTAAAAACATGTTGAAAGGCCCCAGTAACATCACAGAGAGCTGCTGGATTGAAGTTGTTATCTGAGTAGAAATGAACCTGGCAGAGGTGAGTCCAGGGCCCCCCAAAGATGGGTGTGTGTTTGGGAGATGAAGGAGGAACGGAAATGTCTGGATGTTGGGCACAGGCATTTGAACTCGTGTGACACCTGCCAATTGGCTCAAAGGCATCACAGAGTAGGGAACACTTTGTGATGCTCCCTACTCACTTTAGATCCTTCCTCCCAGAGAGATTAGACGCTGCAGTCAGTCCCTCCTGTGGACTTGGGATGCCAGAAACGACCACTGGAGGAAGCTAACTGAGCAGGCGTGCCTGCAGCTGGGTCGGGGGAGGAGGCACAGCCCAGGTCCACACCTTCCCGGGGCTCTCCATTCCCACACATGGCAGCCATCCTGTCATCTGCCAGTTTTGGAATCTCTTCCCTGTTGTGTTTGTGACCCTGGCTCTGTGATGCCTCCACAGGGAGAACAACAAAGCAGGCATCTTGGGACAAGTGGCAAAAAGATGTGGAATGCTGGAGCCATGGCTAGAGGTGTGACAGCGCCAGCAAGAGTCTGGTTGAAGTTCTCAAGGTTGGGGGTTGGGAGGATGGCGGTGGGCTGTGGACAGCCTAGTACCTGGTTGGTGGCAACCCCTGGTGTTTATGATCAGCACGGATAACAAGTCAGTGGCTACCACCTTCTGAATGTTTCTGTGTGCTGGACCTAAGGTGGCATTCCTGTCCTGGGGGTCTGTCTCAATGACCTCATTTAACCTCGGGAGCTGGCCCACGAGGTCGCTTCTGTCATCTCCCTGTTTCTCCAAGAAGGAAATAGAGATTGGGCAACTTGTCCCTGGTGGCTCAGCTGGGCAGCCAGGGGGAGCGAGAGACAATGCAAAGTCATGAAATGGAGTAAGCACTTGGGGGAGTCTCTCTCACACACACACACACTCAAAATGGGTGTTTGCAGCAACAAGGCAAACAGAATATGAACGATTGCTGCTCAACTCTGACAGGGAATCCTTGGAACAAAGACTGAAGATTGAGAGTGAGTTGTCCACTATCTCAGGACTGAGTCAGCATGGGGAGGATGGGCTGGGTGCTGTCACAGTGCATATGAAGAAATAATTACAGGGATCCATGAAGGGGGTTCCCATCCCTGCACTTTCTCCTAACCCCATCCTCATCCTGAGATTGTAAGCTTTTCTGCTGAAAATCTTACTTTGGGAGCCAGCCCTGCTGGCCCAAACAGACAAGGCCCCAAGTGGAGACAGTTTAGGAGGAGTTTGGCAACAGTCAGTGGAAGGCATATGGGCGGGGTGGGTGCTTTGGGAAAAAGCCACAGAACGAAGCTCATCCGATGTGGGGACCAGCCCCACTCTGCCGAGATTGAGGAATCTGCGGGGCACCAGCAGGCACACGAGCGCATGCGCGCTGGGAGAACAGCGCCCCCGGGTGGCGCGGGGAAGCGAGAAGCGCAAGGAGACCCGGTGCGCCGCCAGCCGGCAGGGACCCGGGCAGTCCCTGTTTTATTTTTATATTTCATGTCAGAGCCTGAGACTGAGTCTTTGGAGCTTGAGCAAACTGGAGCTGAAATTACCTCAGCGGGTGACGGGGAAGCGTGGTCCCGTCAGCGCCGGCCGCTGCCAACGCCGCTTTCTTTTTTCCGCGTGGCTGTGGGTGTAGCCCGCGTCCGCCACTCAGGAGACCGGAACGTGAATGAGAAGCGCTGAGCTGCACCCTCGGACCTGGGATGTTGGTGAGGTGCCTGAGGAATCCAGTCTGGACGAGTTAAATATCGATGAACAAGACTAGAGGTAGACATGATCTGTTTTTGTAGGCCGCTTGGACCTTGGTTCAGGGGAGAATAATCTCTGTGACCCTCGGTTTTTGCGTCTGTAAAAGGGGAATAGTCATCAACCTTAGTTTGCGTTGTAAGGGATGAAAGACATAGCTGGCAGGTACTGTGCTTGAGGTGTTGAAACAGCTTTTGCCCCATATACCCAACTTCCAGTGTTTGCCTAATGTCTGGCATGCTCCCCACTTAGCAGTGAGCCCAGAGGGACTGTTCAGCCACGGTTTGGTCCACAGAGGCGTTTTGGCTCACTGCATATAGAACAGAAGTAGCCATCTCCACAGTCAACCACAGCTACTTCTCCTAACATTGGGTGTGGTGTCCCACGCAGGACTAGGGACTTGGTCCCTACCCATGGGGCTTGTCTGACAGTGCTGATAAGAACATTTCTTCTTAATTGGCCCCTGGAGATGGTCTTAATCATGAGTGAGAAGGGTTGGAGTTCCTGCATACTGCTCAGGCCATGTTGTAACGTTCCCCAGTGGGCTGTGGTCTCCTCAAGGCCTGTGGCTTTGTTTCTTTGCCTTGGTTGTCTTCAATGTCCAGTCTAACCCAGGACTCAGTGGGAACCACAGACTAGCAAAAAATGCCATTTTGAACCCAGTACTTGGAAGTCAGTATCAGCCAGTGATAATGATGATGAAGGAGGCAGGCAGGAGGAAGGACATTTATTTGGAATTAAGAAAAGCTCCAAGAGATGAAGTTGTAAGGATAGACTTACCCTCAGAATTCCTTGAGAATTCTGTGTCTTATCACATTGCTCTCTAAAGGCCAATTAGTGTTGCCCTAGAGGAATGAAACAGGAAAGCAAGGAGGAAATATCTGATTGGATGAAAAGATAGCACCAAGAAAATATAGCACACTTCGATGTGCTTGACAATAAAGTCCTTATTTGGAGACTCTGGAGCTTTGGGGGATCCTGTATGATTTTGGGTTTCTGAGTTAAGCTTCCCTCTACTCTGTCTGAGGTGGGGCTATTTTATGCTTGAAAGACACAGAAGGCTAGGAGCTAGTGTAAATTGTGCTGGGCTCTGAAGAAAGAGCCATCAATTTATATTTGGGCTATGAATGGAAACTGTTACTTAAACAAAGCAGTGCATCTACCCGGTGGTTGATACACTGAGAGCAGCCTTAATCTGATGGAATTTAATGGGCGCCAGCAGCAACTGAAAATTTAGTAGTCCGTCAATGGTTGTATTGCTTGTTCTACTCCTAACACAATAAAACACACACACACACAAAATCAAAACTTTTTATGCAAGTGGTCATAGAAATAGACAGGACTGGGTCCCTTCCAGCTCTTTCTCTGCCTGTGATTGTTGTAGGGACCTGATGCCTCAGGGGTCACGGTGCCTTGGGACAGAGAGTCTCCGGTCTGGGAGTGTGAGAGACCCCAGTCTCCTCTCTGTGGAAGCTGATGGATGGAAATGGTTTAAGGTTTGGAGAGACAAGGGTTTGATATGTGTTAAGGTCAGAAGATCCTTGAGTCTCTTTGTATAAGGTTGACCTGCATCTATCCTCTTTCCTCCACGGTGAATTACATCATGATTATGAGGATTTCTCCCTTGCCTGATACCTACTGTGTGCCAGCTATTGCTCTAAGCACTTCATATAGATTAACTCTCTAGTCTTTATACATTCCCTAAAGACTGATGGCTGTTGTCATCTCCACCATACAATTGAGGAAACTGAGGCAGAGAGGTGACCTGCCTCACATCATACAGTAATTCTGGGGAGTGGGGAGGAGCGTGCTTTGGTAAGGATCTCAGAAATGTATCCTAATACCTCAGATAGAAAAAAGGCTTTGCAGGACAAAGATGGTCCAAGAAACCAGCTCTGGATTGCCAAACAAGGGCTCCTTGGATGGGTTTTTAAAGGCCAAGGAAGGAGGAAGAGGAGTCTGGAGCAGGAAGTCTACTTTCTTGGAAACATTCAAAGGACTCTTCCAGCTCTCTGCTAAGTGTATAACCCTTTAGGAGCTGCAAGCACATTTGATAGTCTTTCCTCATTTGAGTTTCGCAAACTCCCAGTGAAGTCCAGATAGAACTGTCACCACTGTACAGGGGAGGTGGCAAGGAGCTTGGCACAGGGTTTGGAATATAGGTGGGACTACATTTTAAGTTGTTGGATGAATTCTTGAATTATTCCATTCCAGATCATTGGACAGATGCTGAGTCACTGGAAGGATGGATGGATGACATGAGATTGGATTCTTGCTTATGGGTGTGGAGTTCACACACATACATACATACATACACACACACAGTATCTGCTTCCTGCACTGAAATCAAGGTAACTTGGGCCAACTGTGGTTCCACCAAACACCCACAACCAACTCTTGAGACCTTTTCTTGAAGTCCACACATCTGCTTTTGTTCTTTGAGTACTTAATGCTCCGAGATTTGGTGTCTATGCAAACCCGAGCTTAGGGAGCAGACCTTGCCTTTTACTGGAGGACTGAGGCCCACTGTCTCCCATAGTCTTCTCTAATGGACTTGGCTCTTCCTTGAACAGGTGCTATTCCCTTCCTGGGGGAAGAGGGCCACTTTCTCTTCTCTCCATTGATTGCCCAATAGCTGCTTTTCCGCTATTTATAACTCACCACTTTCCTGCCATGCCTCAGCCCAGCTGGAGCTGAGCACCACGACCTGTAATTGGATTTCTCTTTCCTGGGTTCAGGCTTATATGGAAGAAAGCATCCTCAGAGGTCATAGTTTCTGAGCCCCCTGGGCGCCCAATCAATGCTCCTACTCTTAGGTGGAGGTTGGAACCAATTAGCTGTGTTAGCCTCTGGCTCTGAGAGCTGTTGTCTGAAGGTCTGGTTGGGGCCTGTCAGGGTTATAGCCCTGCAGTCTCAGACACCTGTATTCTGGAGGCTGGAGCCAGCTGCTGCGCCACCTTACTCCATTCCCCTATGGGAATTGGCCCAGAACCAGGGCTAGGACTAGCTGAGACTCTTCTAGAGTCTGTGTGGCCTGTTGCTGAGTTTCTTGGTTCCATCACCTGATGCCAGGGAGCCCTGTCTCCAATTCCAGAGCTGAAGACCCAGCATCCCATCAGTCTGTCTTTGGGCAGCAGCAGCACTCAAGAGCTGGGTTGGAAGGACCTCAATTACAAGAGGGTGAAGTGAAAGTCCAAATGGGGGCAGCCTTTGGCCCCTTGTGCTCTTACAGAGCCTCTGTCTCTTTACCAGGGGTGGCAGCATCCTTGGGTGTATGTGGATCTTCTCATTTAAGCTCTGGCGAAGGTCTTAGAAGCCAAGACAGAGAGGAGGGATAGGGTGTCTCAGTGCTTGCAGTTCACATTGGTTTTGACCCTTTGCTAGGTCTCTGAGGAGTAAAGGGCCATGGAAATGAGTAGGACCACGTGCTTGCCTTTCCAGGGTCATATGCCATGGGGTTGACAGGCACACTTAAGTCTACAGGATACACAGCAGAGTGTGTCCTCCAACAGGTTCAAGAATTCAGCCAGGATGCAGGGATTGAATGTTAGCAGGGATAGGAAAGGGCCAAGTACCTGAGGATTGGGACTGAGTCCTGAGGGTGCAAATGACTTGACGAAGTGGATGTGGAACAAGGGCGGGCAGGCAGAGTCAGCTCCAGCAAAGAGTGACACAGGACTTGAACCAGCACCAGTATGGGATGCTACCACTGCAGGCAGAGGCTTAGCGTGCTATGCCATGGTGCAGGCCCCGGGAAATAGAATTATAAAGAAGGCCAAGGCCAGCCAGGGTGAGGAGTTTGGAGCTTCTTTCTTGGTGGTGGAGAGCTACTGATGACTGGGAGCAGGAGAGAAATGGGCTGTGTTTCAGCAGGAGTATTTTAGCACTCTGTATGGTGTCACTTTGATGAGAATGACACCATTTGACAAGTCAGTATGGGCTTCTCCCAAGGATATTCTTAAAAGATGTCTATGTGTTATAGTGTGGAGTGGTAGGCACTCCTGGCATGACCCCTCATTTCTCCCTGGTCCCGACTCCTCTGTTCTCAGCTCCAGCTTTCATCTTCCTTGTCCTCTCCTGGGGCACCAAATCTTACAGAGAGAAGTGCCAGCCTGAAGTCCCAGTAGTAGAAGCAGCTTCTGGCAGACCTCTCCCTTACCCACTTTTGTCCCCTTCCCACGTTCATGTACCTCTGCAGGTAGCCAGCTGTCCACCACATCCGAGGGCAGGAGCAATTTAGACATCTAGGTCCCATCAGGAAAACAGGTGTGAACGAGGTGCCCAGTTGTCACCATGGTAACCAGTTACAATCTTAGCTGCTGGCAGGAAGGAAGCTTGGAGCCAGGGGCTGCATCACCTTGGAGGCTAGTGAGGGAGCCCTGTCCCAGTGTGGCTGTGGGGATTCAGGTCAGGCAGAGGGCAGTGCCCCCCCAACACCCTGACAGCAGCGACACCCTTCAGCATCCTTGGCTGTAGGAGGGCTCACTGGCTCTCAGCCACATTCTGTCCTCAGGATTAGGGCCTCCCACCTCTCCCCATGTCACTTCAGATGCCTGGGGGCAAGTATAGCAGTGGAGTTGTGACAGAAGAAAAAAAACTGGCTCTCAAAGTCTCTTGCAGGCTGGCCTTGGCTGATCTTCTCTTGCTGTCTGTCCCTAGTCCCCAGCCTCTGCTGTCATATCAAAAATCCTGTGATCCAGCCCCCACCAAACTAGTCTTCTGGGCACAGACTGATAGCTCTGCCATTCCTGTGCTGGGTACTCCCCTGACCATCCTTCTGACTCAGATAAAATGTTCCGCTCTCCCGTATGTTTTAAGTGCTGTAACTTCTCCCAAGGCACCTGTCACATGGGTGTGGGTGTGTCTGATTCCTACAGGGGTCTGCCCTCAGGGAGTAGGCATGTACGCTTTGGCCTCTGGGGGACAGCACCCAACAGTGAGCGGCTGCAGCAGGCTCAGTGGATGCATGTTTAAAGAAAGGGTGGATGAGTCCGGGGTGCTGAGGGACAGCCCTCTAAAACAAGAGCTGCGTACAAAACATCTCCTGGCAGCTCTGTGGCAACCAGGCCAAGCTACTGCTGTGCTTCGTGATAGAGGGAACTGGAAGCTCCCTACAGTTTGCACCACTCCACCAGCTAAGAGCCTATGGCTTCATTTCTGTTGAGTAGGCTCCTGGTCTTCTGAGGTCCTACTGGGTTGGCCCTTCAGGATACTTATGTGTGTCGAAAAAGCCATCCTCCATCTCTCTCTCCTTCCTCCCTCCCTTCCTTCCTTCCTTCCTTCCTTCCTTCCTTCCTTCCTTCCTTCCTTCCTTCCTTCCTTCCTCCCTTCCTTTCTCCCTTCCTTTCTCCCTTCCTTTCTTCCTTCCTTTTTTTCACTCCCTCACTCCCTCCCTGGCTTGCTTTCTGTGATCAATCTGTGTGTATATCTGTCACCTGTATCTAGCAGTTCTTTGTGTTTATCACTTATCTCTGTGTATCTTTCTGTCAGCCATACCTATCCATCATCTACTAGTATCTACGTATCTGTCACGTGTCTCTATCTCCCTGTTTGGCACAGCCATCTGTCCCCTGCATCCTGTTGGTCTGTCCACCCACCTGCCTGTGATCTGCAGGCATGCATGTCTCTATCATCCGTATCTGCCCATCAGATCTGTCCATCTAAGGGAAAGGTGGCTGGCTTGGGATTTGGGTGACATGGGCTTCCAGAGGAGGGTTAATCGAGGAGGCACTGTGAATCTGGTGGGAGGGCTGAGAGGCTGGGCGCCAGCAGAGCTACGGTGGGGGTGGGGGACGGGTAGGCAGAGATGCAGGCACCAGCAGGTGTCGTGCGGGTGGTGGTGGGGGAAGGACCAAGAACAGGGACTCCCGCTCAGGAGAAGCTCAGGCGCTGGCTGCAAAAGGCTGAGGCGCGGGGCGGGCGCTCCAGGGGAATGATGTCATTCACGGCGGGGAGGAGGGAGGCGGGGGCGCCCGGAACGCCCCGCTGAGGCTCCACAGCCAGCCCGCGGGCTGCGCTTTCTGGAAGTAGATTGTGACTTCCTGCTGACGGTGCGGTGAAGGTCGGGAGTTGCCGAGCCGTGGGGCGCAGGAGCTGGCATGGCCCAGCCGCGGGGTGCACACCCCTAAGCAAAGATCGCTGCGCCCCGCCCCTTCCAACTCCATGCCTGGGGTTGCCAGCCTGTCGCACCACTGCGCACAGCTCCCATCTTCTTCTTCCGGGTGTGGACCGAAGGGGACGGGGACGCAGAGGCCTGGAGCCCATCAGGCCAGTCCGGTGTCGGGGCAGAGAAAGATTCCCAGCCTCACCCCCGCCCCGCCCCCTGGAGAGCCTGGTTTGTGGTGGCCGGCAGTCAGCGCCTGGCCGCACCCAGGGTAGGAACTGGCTGGGGGCAGTGTCAGAGCAGGGCTTCTGTCCTCACCCCACCTCCCACCCCCACCGCCATCTGCTCTCCCTATTTTGCAGCCCTGGTAGGCTGCCAGAATTGGAGGGGGAGGGGCCCGGGCCGGAACTGCTTGCAGCACCACTAGCCAGTGGGGTCCCCCACTCCCGCACAACCCTTGTGCACCCCAAACCTGGGTCCTAATGGGTGTAGAATGGATCAATGAGCCCTACACTGTGCAAGTGTCTATAGAGCATTTGTTGAGGAAGGGAGGTGCTGCCCACAAGGTGACCCCTTCATTTGGTTCTCACTCTACAAGGCTTCTTCTTGCCCAGTTCCCACTCTGCTCCCAGTTAGAGTGGTTTTGGGCTCAGCTGGTGGCAGGCAGGGCCCAACCTCAGCCATCCCTGCCCCAGGGCAGAAGAAACTCAGAGCCACCTGGCTCATCCCCAGCAAAATACAAGTTTGGAGATACCCAGCCTCAACCAGCAGCCCCCACCTTTGGCTCCCCAGGGACCTTCCTGCAGATGGGGGTGTCCCTCTAGAGCTGCCCCCACACGTTCCTTTCCATCTCAACCTTTCCTAAAAATATTCAGAACTCAGAATCAAGGGAAAGTCAGCCCCCTTTGCAGAGAGTTGGACATCCCAGATGTGCTCAAAGGAGTAAAAATAAAAGTGCAGCATGAGGGGATTTCAGAGCCATGTAAAGGAACATGAAACTGGGACGAGAGGAATTTGGATTACTTAAAAAAAAATCAGCTCAGAGCATTTCCCAGAGTGAAAACAGCTAGGCCACAGCACCCAGATGCAGCTGGTCCCTGGTCCCCAGAAGTGTCCCCGCAGGCTTCCCCTAGCCCCAGAGAACCATGTTGCTTTCTGTTCTGGAAGCTTCTGTGAGCAAGCCAGGCAACCTCTGGCTCACCAGTGGGTGTTTTGTGTGTGATCGCAGATGCTGGGGAACTTGGATAATCCAAACAAGACAGAGTTCTTCCTGACCCGGAGAGCACAGAGGGGCAGCAGCAAGGGGGGTCTCTCTGGTCTCAGTTCCTCTTACTGGGGTGATTTTTTTTTCTGGTGACTCAGAATCAATCTGTTGCCCACTGGTCAAAGACTTTCCTCTCCCACCTGTGCCAAACGACCCACGGCCCTGGGATCTGTGTTTCTCAACACAGCAGCTTCCCTTTCCCCAGGAAGGTACTTTGAGCTCAGGGGAATGCTGGAGGAGGTGGCCAGATGAACCTGCCTGCCTTCCTCAGGAGCTGCAGGAGGGTGAGGGACGGAAGAGGGGGCAGGCCGCCCACCTTCCTGGGAGCATTGCATAATAGGGGCTGGTTGCATAAGTAGTATATCCTCAGGGAAGCTGCCCGGGATTTTCCTGCCATCCTTTCCAGGTAAACAGCTTCCTTTACATATTTTCCTGCTTTTGAAATCATGTGGTCATTTAAATATATACATATATATATATATATACATTATATATATATATAATATAATATATATATACATAATATGTGTGTGTGTATCAGGAAAGAATCAATTTTCCCCCGACGGGGTGTGTGGGGCCACTACCCTCCTTTGGAGACTATCCCCCCCCTCATGTATAATAAAGATGGAGAATTGGGTAGGGAGGAGAAAAACTTAGGGGCTGGGAAAATATTGATTATGCAGATGAGCTATTTAAGGACCTTTTAAAAATGCTGACTGGTCTGGGAGTATTTCCTTGTTGGTAGAAAATACGGATTGTCTAAATGGGCATTTGGGGACCTTTAAATACTCAGATCAAGTGGGGTCTAAAGAGCCTAACAGATCCTAGCTGGCCCATTGGTTCTTTCTGCCCCAAGACTTAAGGTGGTATGGGCAGGGCTGAGTTTTTCTGTAGCAGGGCTCCCTGCTGGATTGGGGTCTGTCTTGCAGACCCGGATGTGGGAGGATAGATGCTGCAGGAGGTTGGCGACCTCACAGGAAGCTGCATAGAGCAGCTGGGGCTCATGTGGGCTGAATGACAGGCCACATGGCCAGCAGCAAATTTCCACTACTTAGAGACCCGCCCCCCCCAAGTCAGTTTTCTTGTTTGTTTCAATCACTCTGCAGTGTGTGGGTAGAGAAATGATAAAAATATGAGGGTGGCAGTTTCCATGCCAACCCCAGTGGGGGTGGAGGGGTGGGGAGTGGGATGTCCTGCCTCCCTGCCAGTTCTAAGAGTCCCTGGATCAACTGATGGTGTGCCGCCTACCTGCAAGGCAGCTCCCTGTCATGGCGTGGTCACGGCACATGGCACATGTTGTTAGGAGTACGGTAGTGTGAAGAGTGACAGGCTGGGGCTTTCTGGATCCCTAAGCAGTTGGAGAACACAAGCACTCGTTTCCAACACATGCAGAGCCCTGCTTACCCTCCCAGAAAACCACATGGCAGGGAAGGTCTTCAGCCTCCTTCCAGAGGTCACAGACAAGTCCTTAGCCCTCTTGGAGGCCCTCAGGTGCCCTCACCTGCAAAACAGAGGCCTGCATGGTATGTGCTGTTGGAAGGAAGTGCCTGGTGAATGGTAAGGGCTGGTGGAGGTGGGGTGGATTGTCCCAGTGCAGTTCAGCATCCCAGCTGCTTTGTGTGTAGCCATGGGAAACTTGACTTCTCCTGCTCGACCCTCTGGGTAAAGAGGGATCTACTAGCTCTTTTGTACCAAGCTTATGCACCTCAGCCAGCTGCAGCCTCTTCCTTGGTAATGGGGAGGAGCAGAGATGCTAGCCAGGATTTGGGTGAAAGCTGTCCTGGAATCTCAGAGAACTACAATGGAATTACATTGATTATAGCCATTGATTAGAGGTGGCCTGACATGAGATGATATGTATTTGTGGTGGTCAGGAGCTGTTAAGGTCCTTTCAGATGAGTTACCCAGGTGGGGAGTAGGGAGCTATAGAAATCATGATTAATCCAGAGGAAAGACTAGAAGTAGATTAATCCAGAAGAAAGGGAGAAGGGAGATCAGAGCAAGAGGGTAGGAGAGAATGGGTGTAAGATGGGACAAGAGTGCTGGTGTAGGGGAGAGGCACTGGGGGGAATCAGTTTGTATTTCCAGCTTTTCTCTTCTCCTACAGTGCTAGCTACCTCAGGTAGAGGACAAATGTAGTTAGTACTGATGATGATGATGACAATAACAATCTCCCAATACCTGTCATAGACATTAATGCTTCCTGAATTCCTGCTGCTTGCACATGATGCTGGGACACTTTCATCTACAGTTATCCTCTCACCCCTCCAACCCAACCCAGCCTGGAGCTCCTTCTGGTCTCCTGGATATTTTACATTCCTTAGTCCTGGATCCTGTTGCACTTCCTGCTGGCTCAGTAGAATACTTTGGACATGGTATTGTGAAAGTGGTTCCTTTCTGGGCCAGTCTCTCCCACTAGATAGGGGGTCCCTGTAGTGTATGGGAGGGAACATAAGTCTGGAGCTAGCTCTGGGATTATGGGCAAGTCACTGTAATTGTTCTAAGCCTGAATTTGACATCTGTTACGTAGGAATGCCAATTCTGAGTTGATTGGTTCGCTGAGAGAGATGGGGACATACAATATGTGCTTATAGCAAAATTCCTGGCATGCAAAAGACATGGCATGGCATAAGAAAAGTGATCAAATGATGCTATTGTGGCATGGTATTGGGGAGAATTGGGCTAAAGAGATTAGGCTTGAGTCTGTAGACAATAAGAACTACAGTGGGTGTTCAGACAGGAGGACATCGTGAGAGGCAAACTGAAAGCCTCTTCAGGTGTTTCACCATGATAGACAAGCAACGTGGAACTGTAGGACCCACTGATACTTCCCTGCAGGCTGCTTCCTGGTGAACAGCCAATTGCCACAGTCAGAAAAAGGCAGACACCTACTCAGCATCTTTCTCCCAGGGGTCACCCACTTGCTCATGGCTGAGCTGGGTTGCCATGCTGTGTTATGAGCCCCCTATGCTGTAGCCCTGCCTGTCACTCCCATGAACTCAAGCTCCTGTCCTGTTGCTGCACTCACATGAGCTGTACATTTCTAACCTTTAAGGAAAGGTAACAGGCCCAAATGGAAGCTAGGGACCACTGAAAATGGACCCCAGCATCCTCTCTGGCAGCAACAAAGAATGCACAAAATCTAAGCAGAGGTTCCTTCTGTATTGCTCCCTGACCCTTCCACCATGAATGCTTCTTTGGAGGAAGAACGGAGCTGACTCCATCAGACTGTCTCCTCTGTGGCTTTGGCATCATCTGTTCCCGCACCTGACTCATCAGTATTGATGGCAACAGTGATGATAGCTGGGTGGAAGATACAGTCACAGCTGTGATTCCTTGGGTGTGTGCAAGGCAGCAGGGGAGGGCTGATCTATTCTAAGAGATTTCAGCTTTGGGCATCAGTTGGTTACTGAGACCCAACCTCTGCTGCCAGATCAACAAGGCTCTCACTTTATCCCCCAGTCTAGGGGTGGGTGTATGACTTAAGATGCACTTGGCTGCGAGCAATGGAGAGGGATTTAATAACAAAGGCTAATTATTGTGCATGACAAGATGCTGGAGAGGGGAATTCCCAAGAATGCTCCAGCAGTTTCAAACTGTTAGGTTGCTACCCCCGTCTCTTCAGCTCTTCTGGCCTGCCCCACATGGTTAAAAATTGGCTGCCGTAGCTCTAAGCATCAGAACAGCACCTAAAGCTGGAAGCAAGGAATGAATATAAAATGAGCCTTTCCTTTGATTTCTATTTCGTCTTAGTGAACAATGCAGTCTCACCAGAAGCCATCCAATAGGGTTCCTTTAGAGCTCATGGACTAAAAGTTTGTTACAAGTCCATTTCTACACCAATCCCTAGCAAAGGGAGGCAGGAGCCACTGCTCTGGTTAATGTCCTGGCTACGCAGGCTCGAGTGTTGCGGCTAGAGCAGAGATGGGCTTCTGTACTAGACAGGAGGGAGATGGCTGCTGGACATGTACCCTGCAGAGGCAGCTCCATGTGCACTCAGCTTGTTCTGTAAGATCTCCAAGAAATGCTTCAAGTTCTGTTTGTGGCACACTACTGCATTCTCTATCTTCTGAGCCTTTGCACATACAGTTCCCTCTGCTTCCAACCACGAACTCCACTCCCTTGGGCCTGACCTGTACGCCCGCAGGCAGTAGCTTTGTGGGGAAATCTCCTTTGCCTAATCCTGTGTCCCTCTGCTCTGTGCCACCCAGAAGTGCACACCCACCACCTGGCAGTTTGCTTTTCCGCCTCCCATTAGTAGAGCACACAATCCTGGAGGAGAGAAAAAGTTTCTGGGTCACATCAATGTCTCTAGTGACAAAGCCTGGGCATCTCACAGATGGATAAGGAATGGCCAGTGAAGATTGTGGCTGGTGACAATGCTCTGTTTCTTCCGCCCGAGTCATAGGTTTAAGTCATGGCTGCTCATGGTGGGCACTGAGTGAATGGGCCTATATCCTGTACAGAAGCCCACAACTGACTCTCATGCTTCTGTTCCTTCTTTTCCCAGCTCAGATTCCTAGGGACTCAATCATTTGATCAAGATCTGTTCCAAGCCTCTCTCCTTTCTTTATTTTTTTAAAAAAGATTTATTTGCTCTTATTGGAAAGACATACCATATTTACAGAGAGATAGAAAGATCTTCCATCTGCTGGTTCGCTCCCCAAGTGGTCAGAACAGCAGAGCTGAGCTGATTCAAAGCCAGGAGCTGCTTCTGGTTCTTCTGTGTGGGTGCAGGGTCTCAAAGCTTTGGCCATTTTCAAGTGCTTTCTCAGACCATAAGCAGGAAGCTGCATGGGAAGTGGGGCAGCCAGAACATGAACCAGTGCCCATATGGGATCCTGGCACTTGCAAGGTGAGGATTTTGCCATTGAGCCATTGTACTGGGGTCCTCTTTAATTTTTCAAAATGCTTTTATTACAAGTTGCATTATTCCATTGTAGAAACTTTGAGGCCTGACACAATAGTGGCTAAATTGTTGCCTTGCAACCACCAGGATCCCATATGGACACTGGTTCATACACTGGCTGCTCTACTTCCCATCCAGCTCCCTGCTTGTGGCCTGGAAAAGCAGTTGAGGACGGCCCTAAGCCTTGGGACTGTGCATCCATGTGGGAGATCCCAAGCTGCTGGCTCCTAGCTTCGGATTGGCTCAGCTCCAGCCATTGTGGCAACTTGGGGAGTAAATCAATGGAGATGAGATCTTTCTTTCTGTATCTCCTTTTCTCTGTATATCTGGGTTTCCAATAAAAGCAAATCTTTTTTAAAAATCTGAAAGACACAAATTTAAAGAATAAAACATAACTTCACAGATCAAAAAGAGCCACTGATAGTATTTTGATTCACATCTTTTAATATATTTCTAGCGTATGTATGTATAGTTAAAAGATGATTATAACGTAGTGTATTTTCCTTAGCCAACATGTCATAGCATATGTCTGTGTTCATGCACACCCATCGTTTTTTTGTTGTGATAAAATATAAATAGCAAAATGGACTGTTGTAACCATTTTGAAGTGTACAGTTTAGTGACATTAAGCCCCATTGTCATCATCACCAGAACACTCTTATATTCCCCCATGTCAGAAAAGCTAGATTCTTTAAATGTTAGCCCCTTTCCCTTCCTTCCAGCCTTTTCACTGTGTGAAAAGGACCTGCAGCTCTACTCTCCATTCCCATGAGTATAATCATTCTAGGTACCTCACCTAAGTGGAATTGTAGTTTTTATCCTTTGTGACAAAATAGTTTCGCTAGCACAAGGTCCTCAAGGTTCATCCATGTCTGTATCAAAATTCTTTTCCTTTTTAAAGCTAAATGCTATTCCATTAAAAGTATAGGCCACATGGCATTTTTTTATGCATGCATTGATGGGTACTTTTGTTGCTTCTACCTTTTGACTGGTGTGACTACTGCTGGTGTGAGCACAAGTGTGCAAATGTCTCTTAATTCATTGGTATATGCATCTGTAGGAAAAGTTGCTGGAATACACCCATACACACAGCTCCAATTACCATAAGGTAGCACTACTCAAATGTACACAACAGCTAGGGCTTGGCCGGGATGGGAACCAGGAACCAGGAACACAGTTCAGGTCTTCCATGTGGGTAGCAGGAGGTCAATGACTTGAGCCCTCATTGCTCCTCTAGGGTCTGCATTAGCAGGAAGGTAGAATTGGAGATGGAACTGGAAATTGAGGCTAGGCACGCTGATGTGGGGCAAGGACGTCTTAGCTGGTAAGCCAAATGTATACTCTCCAAGTTGCCATTTTTAATAACTGTAAAATGTTCCATTGCATGGATGAGCAACAAGCTCACTTAATCAGTTTCCTATTGATGGTTTGGTCCACTCATCAGAATCATAAGCCTTCTTGTCTATAGATAGATATAGATATAGAGATATAGATATAGATATAGATATATAGATAAATCTTTGCTTTATATGGAGCAACATCAACCTGAGCATTTTATCTCCCTGGTCCAAGTTGCCATGGGTTCCCCATAACTTGAAAATTTAGTCCTGTCTGCCCAGCTTGAATGTTGTACAGGCAAATGTTGATCTCCCAGCTCATTGCTCACTGCCTCTTGCACAGTCTGTGACCTCCTGCTCCCTCGCTGCCCAGAATTCCATCTCTCCCACTCCCTCTTTGAAATACATGGCCATCCGGCTCTCTGCTTGGGATCCCCCTGGCAGGTTCACCTTGACTTTTGCCAACCTTGTAGGCATCTTGCTCATTATTATGGACTTTCTCTGTGTTCCAGAGCTCCTTACTTGTGTCTGCCACAGCATTTTGTCAGTGCTGGCATTATTATTTATTGATGGAGGTTGCCTTGAGAAGAGGGAGGAAGGATTTGTACTCCAATAGTCTTACTCTAGATCTCAGCCCCGTGTTAGATTTTGTGCAGGTTGCCTAGCTTCTCATTTGCTCATTTGTAAAATGGGGTTCATACTTTCTCCTTTTTTTTAGAAAAAAAGATTTATTTATTTATTTTTATCGGAAAGGCAAATATACAGAAAGGAGGAGAGAAAGAGAGGAAGATCTTCCATCCAATGGTTCACTCCCCAAGTGAGTGCAATGGCTGCAGCTGAGCCAATCCGAAGCCAGGAGCCAGGAGCTCTTCTGGGTCTCCCACACAGGTGTAGAGTCCCAAGGATTTGGATCATCCTTGACTGCTTTCCCAGGCCACAAGCAGGGAGCTGGATGGGAAGCAGGGCTGCCGGGATTAGAACCGGCGCCCATATGGGATCCCGGTGCGTGCAAGGCACCACTACACTATCACACCAGGTTCCATGCTTTCTCCTTTAAATGGAAAATGAGAAATGGGGATGATGACTGCAATTATGATACTGACACAGGTAAGGGAAGACAGCAATGTTAATATCCATGTGGTACCCAAGCTCTTGAAGGTTTCTCTGTGCTCAGGAGGCCCAGAGCCTGGTACTATTGGACCCTGAGTGGCTGAGAGCAGCTCAGGGTGGGCTGTTCACTTGGTTGATAGGAGCCTCTAGGTTTTGAAGGTGTCAGGGTCAGGAATTCCTTCTGTATGAATGTCCATCTTTTCTCCATACACAAAAATCTCTTTGCCGTCTGTCCTAACTGCTTGGGTTTCTGGGGTACAGCAGGGACCTCAGACCCTCAGCCTTGGGTATGCATGGAAGCCTTGCTGACATATGGATGGCCTAAGCATTGTCAGGGTGGGCATCTGGCCCGGAATTATTGTCCAGAGATCAGCTCCAGAAGGTAAGGAAATTATTTTTATGCATTAGATAAGTGGATGCCCAGTGGTACTAAACTTCCTACCTTTGTAAATGAGTTTTAAATAGATGAATCTCCTGTGAAATGGTTTAATCAAATGCTAAATATATTTTGGTATCAAGAAATTTTACAATCCACATACGGTTTTTGTTAATAGTATGTATTTTACTTGAACATTTTCAAGATCATTGTATATAAGGATTCAAAAAAAAAAAATGACACCACAATCGGTTTGCCTTTTAATTCAATTTCCCATGAACGTTTTTGAAGTGTGCTTGTGTGAGAATCTAGACCCTGCCAATTGCTAGCTGTCTGCTTCCAGTTCTCTTTGAGGGAGGTTCAGAGGAATGTGTTACCAAGAGGCAGTTTTCCAACTGGGTGACTCTGAGTAGGTTGTTTCATTCTCTGAGCCTCAGTTTCCCAAAAGTAAAGTTGTTGAGCTGTTGTTGAGTAAGAAGAAAATATGTACATGTCATCTAACACTTAGCTTATGCTCAATCAATCTTAGTTCCATTTCTCATTTCCCATGTGCTGACTCATTGCATGAGTTGCTGTCTTTCCTCCTGCTACTCATCTTGTGTCCAGCATCCACAAAGAAGAGTGATGTGCACCTTCTGAAGCAGAGGAAGGAATAAAAGGCCCTTGCCTATTGGAGGAGCAGAGGCTGAGCCACGGAAAAAACTTGGGCATCAGATGAAGGCCAGACAGATACGCTCTCTGGACTATGTGTCCAGATAGAGTCCATGGAATCTCATCTGGGGGTTCTTTTTCAGTCTGAGCACTTTATCAAGCCTTCACGTGCAGTGAAAACCAGGCTTCTCCACCTTAAGGAGATGATACAGCAGAGGGAATGCCTAGGAATCTTGGTGCCCCACAACGTACAAGATAGGTATGAGTCTGGTGGAGCACTTACATATTTGATGGGGAAAACAGCACACACTGTTGCTCGTTTTAGATGCCACTGCAGCCTTGTGCACTTTAGCTGCAGAGACCCTGTTCCATCACTAGAGGACGCCAGCAGAGCTGTTCTTGGCTCTGTGTTCCTTCTGTTTCCTAGAGCCTTTCAAGAAGCTTCCAGGTCTACCATCCAGAATCATGGAAAGGAGATGGGAACAGGAGTCGGGAAGGTATGATTCTCATGCAGAATCTGTGTTCAGTGGCCATTGCCCCTGGGAGAATCACTTTATTTCATGAAATCCAATTGTTGAGTTGTAATGTGAGATTGTTGGGATGTGAGTTTGATGGTAAGACGTGGGGATGGTGCAGTTTGGGACCTTCATTCACTCGTATTTCTCCTAACCCGCTTTGGGTTTGTAGGGAACACTAGTGCTCTCTCAGTGGTCTTTGGGGTTTTTGAAAAACCTGCCCCATGATTCACCCACCCGATGGCCTGGAGCTCATGGTCTCCTGACTTGTTGATACCAAGCAACCAGATACAGAACAAGAGAGATGTCCTTATTGTCACTGGGCCGCTTCATTCTTTGAAAAACACCTATTTTTTTCCCAGAATTTTTCATTTCTTTGGTGACCAGGAGGAGATTCCCCACAACACACATGCATAATGTTGAGCAAATCCTTTTCTCAAAACTGGAGTCTGATGACCATGAGTTTATTTCTTTAAATTTTTTGTTCTGCACATAGAGAAGTCTAAATGAAGAAAACCTCTTCACTAATAAGCCCTCTTCCTCGAAACCATCTGCCAACATTTCCCCCACTTTCATTTTAGTATTTTCATTCACATTAATGAGAACAGATTGCAGTTACAATCTGTGTCTTGTATTTTTCTCTTGACATCATATAGGAACATTTTCTCAGTCAATAAAATAGAACTCAAATGTCTGTGTGCTATTTTCTTAGAAGGCATCTCTTCTGAGTGACTCCTCAATCGTTTCCTTACTATGAGATGGTGAGCCTGCCACCAGTCTCTCAGTGTCACAGTCAATGCCATGCATGACTGAATCCCTCCATAAAGGTAGTGTCTCCCTTATTGACACCAAAATTGCATTTGATGAATTTGGAAGAGCATGAGAGTTGGGCCTAGGAAAAGGGAGAAGGAAAGAAAGTATTTCAGAGTTGCTGCTTTTTCCAAGTGTGGAGTGGTGGTAGGGGGTGGGGTGGGGATCCTCGTGCTTTAGATAGCTTCTCAGAATAGTCAGAAAAACTTCACTTCACAGATGGGAAGATAGGATTTGGAGAGATTCCGGAGCATGACTCAAGTCACAGGTATAGTCAGTGTCTGCATTGAGACTTGGTCTTGGCTGTCTGCACGCTTTTCTTGTCCTTGGGCTGTCTTGCTAACTGGGAGCAAGAGGAACAGAATCTATGGGTCCGCCTGCCTGTCACATTATAAGGTGTGGGCGTGTGTGTCTGCAGAGAGCTCATGGGGAATAGAGTCTGCCTGAGGGCTGTCATGGGCACTGAGGGAGAGCCGATTTCCTGGGCTCCGATGCATCAAGGCTCCCTGTCTGTTTTGCTGGAAACAGAGCCCAAGCCCGAGACCCCTCAGCTTCTGTCTTGCCCACCACATGGCATATGTACCCCTCCTAATAAACCTGAATAGAGTTTCTCTTTTTTGACTTTATACTCATAAATTGAAAGTGAAGTTCTTAGCCGGCCTTTCAGTTAGAAGGAGATGGGAGAGCCAGAAGGAGAGGTGAATTCTAGGAATTAACGGCTATTTTTAAACTCATCCTTGTTATTCTAGAGCTTACAGGTCACTGGAACCAGAGAACAATTCTGCAGATGTGACAGCTGGTGTTAAAACAATTAGGCTCAAAATGACAACCAGGGGATGTGAGTGAGTGAGTAAGTGTGTGTGTGTGTGTGTGTGTGTGTGTGTGTGTAGTGCTGTTCTTTTCCATTCTACTTCTTATACTATGGAGAAGCTTTCCTGGAAGCAACAGCTCAGGGCCAGCTGTGTCAATGGGTAAAAAGGTGACCTTCAGAGTGGGCACTGGACTGACTGCGGCTCAGGAGAAGCAGTGATTCCACACCCCCTGCTGCATTGTGCTGTTTTACCCTACCAACATGCACCTCAGATCTATTGTCCCCTGCCTAGCTCGAGTTTCTCCTCTATAAAATACAGGGTGATTTAGGATCTCCCCACAGTCCCCCTTCATTCCCAGGAAATATCCTGTGGTTGAGCTGCAGATGCTAACTTGTGTGCTATTCAAGGTCATTACAAAGTCCCTTCCCTGTCTTCCTCATCAGACCTGATCCTGCCTGGCATCCTGCTCACAGAGTTGTTGGCATGGCCGCAGCTAATGTGGAATTCTCTGGGATAGGTGAGAGACAGCCCTGTCCAGCTTCTTTCCTTCAAAATCTTAGTCCTGCTGCCTTATCTGGATCAACCTGCCTTTTCATTTCCATCACTCCACACTTACCACTCAGAATTCCTTACCTTTCTCTCCTACCCCCATCCCCAGCCATTCATACCCTTCTAGTCTGTAGGCCGTTGCCTGTGCTGTGCTCTCCACCTGTGACACTCCAGCTGGAAGGAAAAATTCTGCCTATGGTGACTTCACAGATGTCTGATATGGCCTTCTCCCCAACTTGACAAGGAAGGAGGGGTCTATGCTTCCTCAGCTGCAGCGAGAGCCTAGTCTCTAGAGCCCACTCTCCAGCTCCACCTCCTGACTCTTGTAGTTAACTTCTTTGTGATCTCTTCGTGCACCATCTCCTTCACCTAGACCATGAGGATACCTCATGCAGTTGTTCAAAGAATTAAATGAGTTAAAACTCAAAGCTCCCAGAGCACTGTTGGGTGCTTAGGAAAAAATTGGGCATATTTGAGGTGTCACTATTGTGGTGTCCCTAGGCTGAGCAGGAGGCCAACACAACCAGTGCTCCATAAACCTTTTCTGCGTATAGTTAGTGAAAATAAAATACAAATGAAGCCCATGAGAGTCAGTGAGGCAGATTAAGAGAAGAAATATGAGAACACTGGGTATCATCCCTGGGGAGAAATTGTATGTGTGTAAGAAGGTGATGGGTTGTGGGGTGTGTGTATTCTAATTGATGGAGAAAGAAGAGCAATGGTAAAGGCAGAGTGAAAAGTTGGTCTTTGCTTATGGAGCGCAATACACACACATACACACACACACACTTCAGTGTACACCACCATCTCTAGGTACAGAAGACAAAAACCAAAGAGAATAAGGATGGGGGTGTAGTGCTTTATTCTTCAGAAAGGAAAATTGGAGAGCCAATGTGTAATTTGGAAACTTGTATTTCTTGCTCTCAGCAGTCTAAAGATGTGCTCTGTTCCTTCTCCCTTCTCTTATACTTGTGTATAAAGAATGGAAGGAAAGGAAGCAGAGGCCACAGAGAAGCAACCCAGCCTTTCCTCAGATTAGCAGTGAGAAATGTACCATTGAGAGAGCACTGAAACCTGTGATGGGAACAGAGCGCCTGCCTGTTGGAGCCTGTGTCACTCACTGAGCTGTGGTTGAGGATGTTCGCTGTTCCACACACTCCCAGGTTGACCTTGTAGTGGAACAACAACAACAACAAAGTCATGGTGGCTCACAAAGGGCTATTTTAGGCAATAGCAATGGACAGTGTTATTGATCCGTGAAATGATAACAGATAATGGTTACTGAAGAAAAGTATTTACTTCTCTAGGCATTGGCTTTTTTTTAATGAGTTCTACCTCTGTTATGTCTATACAGATCTGTAATGAAGAATTCCAGAATTTTTTTCCTGAAAGGATCTATTTAGCCTCTATCCTACTGATAGGGATGCTGAGGTCCAAGAGCAGATAACTCGGCCAAGGACTCAGGCCACTGGGAGTAGCAGGTATTGATGTAGTCATACCGCTCAGATCTCACGCCTCAGTGATAGGGTTCACCAGAGAGAAGTGATGGTGTCCATGGGGCCTCAGACCTTGGGGAAATGCCAACAAAGGGTAAAGTGTGCAAAGACTACGGGTCATCCCTGGCAGATGCGTCTGACATTCAACAACAGCTTGTGCATACAGTGTGGCTCCTATACGACCAAAACAGGCTGCTCCCAGGTCAAGAGGCCAGCTGGGATGGGGAGGCAGTGAGGTGTCTATGACAAGGGTGTCAGGACTGCTGTGTCAGCTGAGGCTTCGCTTTCTGGCTCTGACAGGTGTCTGTGCTGTGTTGTCCTGTGGAAGAGGTATAAGGAAGCTTCCTCCCGCTGTTTAAAATAAGGACACTCATCCCATGCCTGAGGGCCCCACCCTCATAACCTAGTGGTCTTCTAAAAGCTTCCACCTCCTGATACCATTGCCATGAGGGTCAGAATTTCATCACAGGAATCTCGGAGGACACTGGCTTTCAGACCATGGCTATGGGGAGTGGGTATGGATGCATAACCTCTCAAAACTTGAGCATACACCAAAACCAACCACTAATCCAGGTCACAGCCATCCTGCCCCTTGCTCACAATGAACCTGGGCACTGGAGGAAACCAGAATCTGTAATGAACTTGACTTTTTTTTTTTAAAGATTTATTTATTTTTATTGGAAAAGCAGATGTACAGAGAGGAGGAGAGACAGAGAGGAAGATCTTCCATCTGATGATTCACTCCCCAAGTAACCACAACGGCTGGAGCTGAGCCAATCCAAAGCCAGGAACCAGGAGCTCTTCTGGGTCTCCCATGCGGGTGCGGGGTCGCAAGGCTTTGGGCCATCCTCGACTGCTTTCCCAGGCCACAAGCAAGGAGCTGGATGGGAAGTGAAGCAGCCGGGATTAGAACCAGTGCCCATATGGGATCCTGGCATTTTCAAGGCAAGGACTTTTAGCCACTAGGCTACAGCGCCAGGCCCTGAACTTGACTTTCACAGAACATGTTCATGACTCCATTCCACTTTCTGCTCACAACCTATGTAGAAAGAAAAATGAATATCCCCACCTCCTGGGCCCAGTGCTCACCCCCACCTGACTTATCCCTCCAGCTCATGGTGTTCCCTAGGATGAGCAATTGTTGAGGCTGGGATGAAAGTTATTCTCACAAGGATGTCAGAGAGGAGCTCAGATGAGTAGTGGACGCCTGGAAGAGCTGAGCTGGGGCAAAGGCAAATTTAAGTTCATGCCCCTATCCCCACACCCCCACAGAGCGTCCAGGTGATGAAGGCAGGGTCTGAGCTCAGTGTAGCTGCCCCAAAACAAGGCTTGCTCCAGGGTGGCTCTCTGAGCAGAGCTGTCCTCTTGCCCTGCGTGACAGACAGCAGGAACCAGACTCTACATCACTTTTTTGGGAATTGACTTCCTAAGGAAATTCGAGGCTGGTCTGGTGGCCTGGTATTGCAGTGGTGAGGTGGGAGTACATGGTGACCTTTCCCTAGGATACAGGCAGCTCAGAGCCCTTGCTCATGGAGCCCGTTGCATGGAGTCCGATTTGGAGCACCTGAGATGCCCTAAAGGCCTTGTCTTTGGAGGTGTCCCCTCTGGCACCACCTGGCTTCATCCAGTGAGGTGGAGGCTTCTCTTCCCCCACTCGTTCCAGGCTCGGGCCCTTGCAGCCGCGCCCTTTCAGCTCACAGTGGCTGCTTCCTCCTGCCTCTCAACAGCACAGTTCAAAGGCGATGTCAGCAGTTAGACAGCATTAGCTGGCCAATTTCCTGCTGTGGCCCTAGTCCAGCTCACTACAGCTTCTCTCAGGCTTTGTCCTCTGCCCACAGGAGACTGGTGAATGTAACTCAGGTTGAGCTTTTTCCTTTAAACAACCCTGGCTGAGATGTGACTTGTAGTCTGGAACACGTATTTGCTGGGTATCTTCCTCTGTCCCCTCCTCACGTCATGTTTCTGCTGCCCTCTTGTCCCTTTGCTGGGCTGAAAGCAGAGCAGTCAAGGGCCTTGGGATTAGGTGGGATTTTATTTGCATCCTGGCACTATCATATGAACCTTTACCGCCTTAGTTTATTTCCTCATCTGTGAAATGGGTATTGTTTTCCTCTCCTGAAAATATTCTGCTGCTAAGTGGGGGTAATGACTGCGTAAGTGGAGAGTAGGGTCTTCACACCTCTTTGTCTCTGATACCTCTGAGGCCCCTGAGCATGGAGGTGATGTGGAAACAGTACAGGTGCAGTCCACCTCTGATTGTGGCATCTGGTTCCCAGAGTTTTGGCAGATGTGATGCCATGGTGATCTGATGGGTGGGCAGCAGGAACTCTTCCTGAATGTCCCCCACCAGCCCTGAAAGTTTGATCTGGACAAGCCTCAGGGACACCCAGGCCCAAGGGTTCTAGAATTGTGTGGAGAACATAAACTGTAGCAGAGTAAGCTGAGTGTTGTCTGCATATAGGTCTATCTAGCTGAGGCTACTCCTGAACGCCATGCGGTAATCCAGAGTGATAGGTTCTGTGACAGGCCCAGGTTTAATTCAGATTGGTGTTGATTCCTCCCAGGGGTTGGGTACTTAGCAGCCCCCTAGCTGGGTGACAGTGGGCGGCCATGGGGCACTGTGAATACAGTACTACAGTTCCCAGCTCAATTGGGGTTCCCAACCCAGGGCTGGTGGGGCTTGCAGGGGGACTCAATCAAGGAGACTGGCTCCTAGCGAATTCCAGCTACAGCAGGTGAGGGAGACAGCAAACAGGGCGCCAAACCCATGATAGGGGCTCCCTCAGTAAGTGCAGGAATTTGAAGCTGCGGAATTCTTCACAGGCTGTGCACTGACCAGCATGCAGAGGGGCTGGTGGTGGCTGGGTGAGGTGGGGTGCGTTCACATAATTGGATTTCACCAGAAGCATTGGCAAGGGTGACAGAGGAGGAACAGGGTAGTGTGAATGGGTCAAATGATTGGAAGGTTACCAGCATGGTGAAGAGACAGTGAGAAGCTGAAACTAGGGTGAGGAGAGCCTCTGGGGGACAGCCACTCCTGGCTCATGGATCTGATACGTCCCCTGGATCAGTAACTCCAGGTACTTGCAGCCATTGGGCCCTGCAACATGTCTATGATGAAGTCACAGGTTCTCCATGCACCCAGTCCCTAGGTCAAGGGAGTCACACAGATGAGGAAGGATCCCGAGGTGTGGACAGCTGAGCTAGTGCCTGCTCCTCTCCCCTCCAACTCTTTTCTGCCCCCTTGCTTTCCTTTCTCCTATGACGTCACCTCTCACCACTGCCCTCACCCTACCCTTCTCACCCCCCATCTCTTCTTGGCCATGAGTCTGCTGCTACAAGTGGTAGATGCTGATTAAGATGGATGGGTTGGTAAGAGGCATTCAATGTGACTGGAATAAAAAGTACCACCGTCTCGCCTGGACACAAGGGCATGTGGCCAGTCAGTGGCGTCACCTGGTAGATTACTACTCAAGCTTGTTCTCAAAATAGCAGGTGCCCTCCACATTCTGGTTTGCTAGCCACTTATATAAATGTCAATGTGCACACATATATATGTTTGAAATGTGAATCTCACCTCTTTTTCCTGCTTCCTCTCTTCTGTCTCCTGTTGCGTGTTAGCAGATCTCACTGATTTTTTTTTTTAACGATGTGTAAAAGATCCACAGTCACTAGCAAAAGGTGACTTTCTTCAACCTTACCTGGTGGTTGGGTGCCTCAGGTCAGCTCAAGGCATGGTTTGAGCCACCAGGGAGGCAGTGAGAGTGTGGACACCCACTGGTGGTACTTTCCCAGGGGCTAAGAATACACCCACAAGGACCTGTCCCACTCGGTGTGTTACAGCTACAGTACCACGTGTCCTCTTGTAGCCTGCCTCCAGGTGCAGTGGCTCAGTACTCTGCTCAGCTGACAACATAGAGAGGTCAGTGTTTGTTCAAAGGTCCTTGACAAGTGGGGCCTTCAACCTCAGGTCCCCTCTGTTGATGACCAACCTATGTCTCCCTTCACAAAAGAAGAATTCAAGTTCCTTTTTAGCATATTGGATCCAATGTAAAGGTTCACAACCTGCTACTCGTTTAAAATTGAAACCAGAGCTTCTCGTCATCCAAAGAAATGCAGACCTTTCTGGGAGCAGTCCTGGAGAGAAGCACATCTGGCAGCATCCTCTGTCAAGAGAGCGCCAGGGATGGCTTGGACACAAGAGGTCTGGTTTGGAGGGCTGGACCTTCAGACAGGTGGAGCTTTCATTGCAGTAAGCAGCCACTATAGCCTCTCTCTCTCTCTGTGAAAGAGAGAGAGCATGTGATAGCACTAGTTCATGATTAAATGATATTACCAGATTTACCATCATCTTAATTTTTTGTAACCCCTTTAAAAATAATTGACAGCTGAACAGCAACAGGCTGGATGATGATGATATCATCACTCTGCTATTTATAGCTCTGCATCCCAGGGAGAGTGAGATCTTGGTATTTAGCCTGTGCCGGTCTGTAGGTAGGCTGCATGCCCAGTTCTGGGTTTCCTGCTGTACCTGTCACATGGCTGTCTCATGACATCCGCTGTTAACCACCTGTTTATAGGCAGGAGGCTGAACGATGCATTCAGGATCTAAGTGGAGAATGGAATAATATAGCTCTATTTTTTTCATTTATTTTTTCCCCACTAGATAATACTTGTTTCATTTATTTGGAGGCAAACTAGAGAAGAACAGTGTTAAAACCAATTTAAAGCCTGGGTATATGTTTAGAAGTCAAATAAAAATGCTTACACAGAGTGGGGAAAGAAAGTTGAAAGAGATTCTGAGATAGATATTAAAGAAAAATGGCTGAGGAGAGTAATTCTGCAACTCTACCCTCAGTGAAATTTAGGTTTGAAACCACGCTTCTGATCTGATTGACCAGTCATTGTCCACTTTCCACTCAAGTGCATAGAGAACCTTGCCTAAACTCAGGCCATCCTTTGTATGGAAGGGCTCTCAGAGTATCCTTTCAGATTGATTTGAGCTGCTATCTATCTATCTGTCTATCTATCTACCTACCTACCTATCTGTTTGTTTTGGCCACAAATTAAGCCGGATGCCAACCTGAGGACCCAGGAAAAACAGGCACATTCTGTCCAGATCTTAATATCTGAATTAATCTTTAATTGGAACTTATTTGGATAACCTCTGATTCATAATAATCCCTGGGTCAATCAAGCAGAGGAGAAAGGAAGAAGTAACATTGATAGAGAAAGAGGAAGGCCAATTTGAGCTATAGCAAAGCTTTGAACACTCAGAACAGGTTTGAGCCACAAAGGGTTATAGACAAGGATGGCTGCTGTTTGAGGCCAGAGCAGGGTCAGAACCACAGCCAGCAGCTGTTCCTCTGTCCTTGGTGTGTGGAAACAGTAAATTATTCAACCACAGATCCACACTGTAATCTTTTGCAGCTGCTGTGAGATGCTACCATGGACAGCGACTGCAGGAGCCAGAAAAGGCGTTTCAGAACAATGGCCAGCAGCATGTGCTGCTACTGTTGTAAGAATAGGAAGACTAAGTTACCAAGCAGCAGCTTCTTCCTCTGTCATCCAGCCACAGTGGGTTGTGACCATGGGCAGCTATTACTGAGGCTAGAGCAGGCTCTGCAGGACCATTGCCTGTAGCTTGCTTCTCCCACTCTCATTCTGGTACTGAGACTAACAGAAAGATAGCAGCCACTCCACATTTCTTACCACTGCATTGGAAGTCACTTGCAGGTGTAGTCGGCATTCATTCTTGTGCCTTTCTGTCACAGATGTTTTTGTGTGCATAGTGTAATACAGTGACTCTGTCATTTCTGCGGGTTCTGATGTGAGGGGGGAGTATCACAGTCGCAGTCAGGCATGACTGGATTCCCAGTTTGAGACCTGCTCTGCAGGACTCTGATCATCTGGCTAAATCAAGGAAACACTCCAAGTGACCCTGTTATAGGTAGTAGAGCTCAGTCAGAAGACAGTAGGGGTGAAGCACTAGTTTGGTCAGATGAGTTATTTTTTCTTTCTTTCTTTTTTTTTTTTTTAAGATTTTTATTTCTTTCTATTGGAGAGGTAGGTTTACAGAGAGAAAGATCTTCCATCCACTGGCTCACTTCCCCATATAGCCACAATGGCCGAGCCTGAGCCAATCTGAAGCCAGGATCAAGGAGTTTCTTTCAGGTTTCCCATGTGGGTGTAGGGTCCCAAGGCTTTGGGTCATCCTCCATTGCTTTCCCAGGCCACAAGCAGGGAGCTGAATGGCAAATGGCGCAACCAGGACAAGAACTGGCATTTGGAGGTGAAAGATTAGCCAGTTGAGCCATCACACTGGGCCCCTAGCTGATTTCTTTACATGACATCTATGAGACCACTTTCCATTAAAAGTGATAGAATTCTTGGAAAAGTAATTATCCAAAACAGATATTTATATATGTACTTTGCCTCTATGTATCACCACATCTTTAAAGGTTTATTTATTTTTATTGGAAAGCCAGATCTACAGAGAGCAGGAGATACAGACAGAAAGATCTTCTGTCCATTGATTCACTCCCCAAGTGGCTACAACGGCCAGAGCAGAGCTGATCCAAAGCCAGGAGCCAGGAGCTTCTTCTGGGTCTCCCACGCAGGTGCAGGGTCCCAAAACTTTGGGTCATCCTCGACTGTTTTCCGAGGCCACAAGCTGGCAACTGGGTGGGAAGCAAGGCAGCCAGGATTTAACTGGCCACCCATATGGGATCCTGGCACGTGAAAGGCCAGGACCCTAGCTGCTAGACTACCATACTGGGCCTGCATCACTGCATATTTTTAAAAAGATTTATTTTTGTGAAGGATGGAGTTACAGAGAGAAAGAGTACACTTCCATTCATTGGTTAATTCCTCAAATGTCTGCAATAGCTAGAGCTGGGCTGGTCTATCACCAATAGCTAGAACTTCCTCCGGGTTTGCCACATGGAAACAGACCCCAACACCTGGGCCATCTTCAATTGCTTTCAAAGACACTAGCAGGGAACTGAATCAGCAATGGAGCAGCTGGGACTCAAATCAGTGTCCATATGAGATGCTGACACTGTAGGTAGTGGCTTTACCTACTACGCTCTATTATTGCTGGCCCACACAATATTATTAATCAAACTTTCTGAGCTCAGACTATATATGCTAGCCATTATATTAAGAGCTTTAAATTATTATCTCATGTATTTTTCATAACCTTTGAGGTAGATACTGATTTTTCCTAACTTTATTGAGAAGACAGATTTAGAGTGATTCAGGAAGTTCCTGAATGTTCTTTCCAGCAGGTTGTAGAGTCAATTAAACCTACTCTTCAGCCACCTGCTGTATTGAGAACTGTCATTTTGACCTTCTCTTGTCCTCTTATGACTTCTTTAAATTACTGAAATGGATTTTGTTTTAGATGCAAATGTAGACGCTGCCTGTCTTGTGTCGTCACATGTGGTTTATGATTTGGGGTTTAACTAAGTTTTAGTTAACCGTTATGTCCTATCATAAATCATTGCGTGATGACCCTTTGGTAGTCTTGTTTTCTCAGGCAATTCAATCATAGAAATTATTAGAACAGTATTGACCTATGTGTATTTTCTATCAGCCTTGGAAATATTTCACTAGTTATTTCCCTGACTCCAAGTAGTAAGTCTTTTTTGACTATGCCCATCCATGGTGCTGTCCAGGTAATTGAGTTCACCTGGGTGTTGGTCATCTTGGGCATTCCTGACTCCATCTGTAACCTCTGTTGAGATCATGCCCAGCTGTAGATGTCCCTTAGTTGTTTACTTGGTAAGGAAAGTCAGTAGATGGGAGCTAACAGAAGGATATGGTTCCCCCTGGTGGTGCTCAATGAATTTCAAAATTGAATCTCATTGCTGGCAGATGTTAAGTCCTTATTGCCACGTCCAGGATACCATCCTTGGCCTTGGGCTGTGAGTCTTCTAGAATGCTGTAAGTTTAGGTCATCAAGAAACACACATCTTTTGTCTGCAGTAGGCCTGGGCCAGACTCCTGAAACCAGGAGCCACGTGTCTTATGTAGGTGGCAGGGGCACCCAAATACTTGAACCATCACTGCTGTGTCTCAGAGTCTGCCTTAGCAGGAAGTTCATTTCAGCAGCTGAAGGTGGGCCTCAAATCCGGGCACCCCCATGTGGGACACAGGTGCCTCATTTTTTAGAGTTCATGCTTGCCTCCAGGTTTGTGTAACTTCTAAAGCTGTTTTTGGATGATATAGTATTCTGTCTCCCTCTAGCCCTCTCTTTTTCATGGGGTCTCCCACCTCTATGTAGGGAAAAAATTTTTGTGTGAAATTTTCCTACAGCCTTAGGATTGTGAAATGTAAGGATGATGGTAGTGGCCCTTTTATCTTTCCTATGAATTACAAATCTTTCCAGTTGTTAGTCTTGATTTTATGATCCATATTTTTTCCACAGAAATTATTTCTTTATCATGTTTGTAGATCTTTTTTTTTTTCCTGGGCATTGTGTTATATTTAGGAGAGCTACCTGAATGATGAAATTATAAGAATATTCTAATTCTGTTCTACTTTGATTCAAGTGTTTGGCCCGTGTGAAATCCATTTGCAGATATTGTGAAGCAAGTGTACACTCTTCATTCCCCTCCAATCCCCAAATAATCTCTTTTCTGTCATCCTTGCCCTTCATTGAATTCCAGCATGGATGGGCCAGTCTCGTCCTGGTTTTTCTAGATCTGTCTGCCTTACATGGCAGAACTACTCTGTTTTTCACTATTACGTGGCTTTGTAATACAATTACTATCTGTTGATAGTCTCATTTTATGACTTCTATTCATTTTCAGACATTTCCTAAGTGTCTTTGCTAGCTCATTTTTCCATGTGAGCTTGAAAATCAGTCTATGTATCTAGTTAAATAAAAATTTGCTGTTTTAAAAATTGGGGTTATGTTAAGTCTACAGATTAATTTAGGGACAATTAACCTCACTACAATGTTGAGACTTTCTAAGAACATAAATGTTTTCTCATTGTTTAAGTCTATGATTCCCATAGCAGAGTTTTAATGTTTTCCTCCTACAGATTTCTTATTTAGTATATTCCTGTGCATTTTATTTTTCATGTTATTTTTATTACTAATTGTTTTCACTTGGAAAACTGATTATTTTTGCTTAGTAATGCTGTGCTTAGCCATCTAGCTGCATTCCTTTACTATTTCGATCATCTATGAGCTGACTGGGTTTTTCACTGGAAAGCAGTGATGCTTTTATGTTCTTTCTAATTTCTGTCGTTCTTTCTTTCTAACTGTGTTGACTGGTGCTTTCATATCAATGTTAATTATTTGTAATAGATGTTCTTGGAATGCTTCCAGCGTTTACCAAATAAGCATGATTTGGCATTTTGAGTTGAGTTTTTGTGTGTGTATGTGTGACTTGGGATGGAGACCCAAGCAGGAGAGAGAGAAAGAGGTTGTGTATCCATGGAATTTCGTTATATTTTAAAAATAGAAGTTTTACTTTGGTTGCGGATGGATGTTTGATTTTATAATACGCCTTTCCAGTATCTATAGAAATGTTTGTATAGTTTTTCTACTTTGAGAGTATGGAAAGTTATGCTAATAGATTTCCAAATCCATCCTGTATTTGTGGAATGCATGACTCATTTGTCTAAGGTGTGTCAGTCTCTTACTGTGCTAGTGAATTGTGTTTACTAATGTTTTATTTAAGAGTTTTGCAGTAATATTTCTAAGTAAAATTGGCCTAAGTTATATTTATGTTTTATCTGGGTTTTGATGTCAATGTTATGCTGGTTTTATAAAAAGAAGCTGTAAGCTTGCCTTCTTTTTCTGTGTTTGGGAGCAGTTTAAATAGTGTCACAGTTGCTTGTCTCTCTGGAAGCCAATAGAATTGTTCCATAAAACCAACTGAACTCAGTTCTTTTTAGTGAGTTCATCTCAGTGACTATATTTGCTTGATAACTATTCCCCTTTTTCCAGTTCTGTTCATTTATATTTTCTTACTGATTTCATTTAGGTTCACAGATTTGTTTACGTAAATGGGAGCTAGTTAGTTTTGCTCGACTCCTTTAATGATGTCTGTGTGTGGTTGTTTCCATTTCTTGTTTTGTGTGTTTGTGCTTTCTTCCATTTTAAAAATGTTAACTACTTATTTTCCCTCAAAGAAGAGAGGTCTTGAATTTGTTTATCAGTCCTATGTGCTTAAAACTTTTTGATTCATTAAATTTATAAAATTATAAAATTAATGATCCCACATCCATACTTATGGATACTTATAGAGATAGGAGATGGGGAGAGAAGAAGAGAGAGAGGTCTTCTGTCAACTGTTCCACTCCCCTAATGCTCCCAGCAGACAGAACTGGGCCTGGCCGAGTCCATGAACTCCATCTAGATCTCTCACATGGATGTCAGGGAACCAAGTGCTTGGACTATCATCTGTTGCCTCCAAGGATACTCTTAGCAGGAAGCTGGTTGATCCCAGGCATTTAGATGTGGGATATAGACACCCCAGTGACAGCTTAACTTTCTGCCCCACAATTCCTGCCCCTAAAATTATATTTGAATCCTATTTTCCTATGCACTTTAAAAAAATCTTTTTGTACATCAAAAGTCCATATATGGAGTCAGAGAATCATGGATGTTTGTGTTGAGGTTGGGGGATGCTCTTACAGAATACTGCAATCTCTTTTTTTAAATATACATTTTTTGACTGACAACCCCAGAGACAGGGAGAGAGAGAATCTTCTATCTCCTGTGCCAGTCCCCAAATAATAAAATATCCAGGGCCCGGGTCTGGTTGAAGTCAGAAGGGCAGAACTCAATCTGGATCTCGTTTGTGAGCCATCAATTGTTACCTCCCAAGATGTGCAGCAGGTATCCCACCCTGCATTGTAACTACTATGCCAAATACCTACCCCATGCGTTTTTCCCCTCTCTCTCACTTGCTTTCCCTCTCTCTTTTTTTTTTTTTACAGACACAAGACCTAAAGGCCTGGGAATGCATGTCTGTTGCCTTTGAACACATTAATGCTCTGACACTCTAGAGAGAAACACCAAGACACACAGGAAATCCTCCCAGACTTCTTTCTTTCTTGTGAACAAAACATTTCATTTACTTTCTTGGAAGCAGTTTTCACCTGGGAGAAATCGAATAGGAAGGTCAGTTCTTAGTGGGCCTTTTTCCTCACCGTTTGCCTTGGAAGCAGAGTGAGCTGGACAGAGTTGACTAGTGCAGACCTCAATGGGATGGTGCATTCCATCCTGTGTCCTTTACCCTTGCAACAGCTCCAGCTTCAAGTGGCTAGCAAGCCTTCTATTGTGACCACAGTCACCAGTGTGAGCAAGTTGGAGTTCCCTGAGCTTTGCCCACAGAAGGGGGCAACTGGTTTTAGGAATTTTGAACAGCCTTCATCTGAGTCATGAGCTTTCTCTAAGCATTTAGCCTTTGGAATAAGAGCACAATGCTTGGATTTTTCCCAGTTCTCTATCAGCCATCATTTGAACTTGAGATATCACATATCTATAGAAGAGATTGTATTATTCATCACAAATTGATAGAAAGAAGAAATGATGGAAGCAAGGCTTAAGCTAGAAAGGATTAGTTAAGTTACAAGGAAGAAATTGCTGGAAATGAGGGTAATCAAACATTAAAACATATTGTGGGGAAATCTGATCTCTTCTTCTCCCCAGCCCCAGCGATCTTTAAGACATTCTAGGGGTTGGTGTTGTGGAATGGTGGATAAAACTGCCATTTGTGATGCTGGCATCCCATGTAGGAGCCAGTTCATATCCCAACTACTTCACTTCTGATCCAGCTCCCTGTTAATGGGCCAGAGAAATCAACAGAAGGTGGTTGGGCCCCTACATCAATGTGGGAGACCTGGAATCAGCTGCTGCCTTTGGTCTGGCCCAGCCCTAGCCAGTGTATCAATTTAGAGAATGAACCAGCAGATGAAAAAAAAAAAAATCTCTTTCTCTCTGTAATTCTGGTTTTTAAATAAATAAATCTTTTCAAATTCTTTTACATTTTACTACCTGGGAAGTATAACTGGCGCTAAATTTCAGAGCTTTAATCTGGATTTTCAGGCCCACAATTCTATCCATTTTTTGATTTAGGGAGATTAGAGACAAGAAGATAGTGGAAATCTCTTACTCTTCAACTACCTCTGTCTGGTGCCTTTGTCAGTGGGATCCATTGGGTTCCAGCCACTGCCTCGAAACACCTCGTCTCATTTTATTCTCCATTCGTGTTCTGTCCTCCTCTCCTCCCTACCCTCACACTGTCATCAAACCATGTTGACTCTGTCTTGGATATGTCTCCTCTTCTTGGCCCTTCTGGGCACATTGCTTCTGTGCAGTGTGAGGTACAGGCCCCCAAGGGCCTCACCTGGAATACTGTTTTAGATCCCAAATGCATAGGCTGTTATGGATGGAATTAATCTTGCCGCGTGCGCTATTAATAATTCCACTCTCAGAAAAATGTATTTACTTTCCCTGTGTGCTCTAAAACTCATAGCCCATGGGGAAAATAACTGCATTGTCTGCCTCCAAATTTTTGAATGAGCTGTTCCCTTTGCATTCCACTTCTGTATTATATGGGCCTGGCTGAGAGAGGCAAATGATAGCAGAAAATAGGAGTGCTTGGGGGAGATGGATAGAAATTTAAAGTTGAGAAAAAGAGACCTGAATTCTACCTGGTATTTTATCCCTACAAACTTAGGAAGGAACACTATTGCATTCTTTTTAAAATCTTTTTTCTCTGGTCCTTCCAACCTGTAGTTATTGGTCATGATCTATACAAGACTGATCTGTTGATACATAGAGAAACCCACCAGTCATCTTCTCATCATCTACACAATACCATATGAACACCTACTAGATGCTAGGCACAATCTCAGTGTAGTGGAGATAGCAGTGTACACAGTAGACAAGAATCCTTGGCTCTGTGGAGCTGCCCTTCTTGAGTGGCCTTCCCTAAGGAATTTAGATCTGGTCACACTCCTGCGCAACTGCTGGTGATAGCTCCCTATTGCCTCCATAATCCACTGTAGGCATCTCTGCCTTGAATTCAGATACTGTGCTGCCTGGTCACAGAGGGTCTGTCTGGTCCTGTTTGTCCCTTCCTCCTGCAGCCTCAGCTAGCTGAGGCCGCTCTACAGGCCCTTTGGGCACTCCTGCCAGCTGTTTCCTCTACCTGGAAGGTGCATCTGGGTGGAGAGCCCTGGGTTCCTCCTGTACCAGCTCAGACATTCCTTTTTCTCTAAACTCTCCTGGAGGCCACACCTCTGAGCTCCTGGTCTGCAGGGTGCAGCTCCTGCCAGTTCCTTGAGTCTTTTCAGAAAAAGAGAACAGTGAACCTACAAAACTTTCCTGTCCCTTTAGCACTTACCTCACGTTCATGAAAGAGGGAAACATGCAGAGCTGCAGCTCCCCCAGCCCTCTGGAAGCCCTCAGCCTACAAAATCTTCATGCAAGCTCACTGTCCTGTGTCTCCTTTCCCTAGGGCCCAGGGCCCATGCTCGGAGCTCAGAAGCCAAAGAAGGGATTTGCAGGGAGGCAGAGGATAAGCCACTGCTGTGGTCATTGGTAGTCACAGGGCAGCCTTGCCTGGTACACTAGAGACCTACAAACATATGATTATACATCACCCCCATGAGAAGACTCAGTTCATCTTACTGAAAAAAAAAATGAAAAGATTCAGGCTGGTGAGGTGAATTGCACACCTGTCTTGACTCCAAGATAACTGAAGGGATAGGGATCTTTGTAAAGAACCTGGCTAGAGGGAGGCTGTCAAAGATTTGGTCCTGATGTGCTAGTCTCACTCCCCCAGAAACCAGGAACTTGCTGGTTCCTGGGAATGCTGTGTATACAATCACCAGGACCCCTGTACCTGCTGCTGTTTCTGCAAAGACAGGGCAAACACAAGCTGGTTCTCAAATGTCTCCTTTCTATGAATACATGTTGAACTCCACTGCAGGGGTGAGGGGATGAGGTGAGTGAGTCTTAAAGGCATCAAAGAGGGTGACTTCTAAGAACTCCCAGAAAAGCGAAGTTCTTCCCTGCTAGGGATTCGGGGAAACTGCAGAGAAGAGGTGCTGCTGAAGGTGCGGTTGGACTCTAAATGCTGAGCAGGAAGCCATTCCTCAGAGGATGTGGTCTCAGGCATGGAAAGGACAGAGTTGGGGGTCTGGGCGTGACACCAGCATCATACACTCAAGAGAGGGGCTTCTGTGTGGCATTCCATAGCCCTGTGGCTGGGAAGCTAGTTGGGCAGCATTTGGGAGGCCTGAGACAGCCAGCTAAGGAGGGGGACCTTGCCCTGGGCTATGGAGCCATCTTTTTCCTGGGCAGACAAGTGGCTCAGGACAAGGCCATCTCCAAGGAGGTGCAACTGGTGGAGGGGGGAAGTGGATGGCTGAGGTTGAAGGTGAACACTTTTGTCAAAGCAGAGCACCAATACAGTGAGGAGATGGCCCAGGATCCTGCTAGGGGAGTGTGAGAGGGGCCATGGCTTCCTATGAGTGAAGGCTGGATATTGTGTCTCTTTCTCTGGAAGAAAACATATCAGAGACCCTAGTCAAAGCCCAAGTGACAAAATGCACCTATTTCTTATTAAATCAGGCTTTAACAAATGGTCTTCCCTCATCATACTCCATGCATTATTTAATTTGTTTGAGATGAAGTGTACTGCACAGGATGTAGAAATCCATGAACATTTATTAAGTCTTGACAAGAATTGTTGAATGTTCTATTACGTTTTTCAAATTGGCCAGAGTTGGATGGCCTAAAAATTATTTATTAATGCATAACATTAAATACCAATAAATTGTGATGGTGTACTTATGAGCTATCTTTGAAAGTTATTAAATATGCATATCAAGCAGTGGATCTGTTCTCCTATAAGTCTGTTGTGAATTAGGGCAGCTTCCAGTCTAGGTGGTAGTAGTATGTGTGGGAGTGAGGTGTGAGGTCACACTCTTCATTGGATGTCGTTGGAATCTCAGAAGTGCCTAGGAGCTAGGAGCCAATCCTTCCCATCCCCATCAACTTAGCCAGTGAAAAGGAGGGAGGCAAAAGCAGGTGGATGATTTAGGTCTGTGATGTTAACCAGCAGGGCAAATATCCTGAAGCTGGAGGGATGTGGATGAGCTTCTGCTCCTTGAAGCTGTGTTCCGGGGTCACCACTCAGCAGTTCACTAGCCAGCACCTGCCATTGATTGAGGGCCTGCTGAGCACTTTAACTTCCTAAAAGTCATGCTGTCGGAGTCACACACAGCCCTGCAAAGTGAGTGCTATTATCCCCAGTCACAGCAGTTGGGTAATTTCCCACATTACTGTCTGATTTTAGCCTCCCTCTTTCTGTGACCCTACTCTGTCAGCATTCCAGAACCAACCTCCACTAGAAATCCTGAGAGATGGGGGAACTTGTGACAAAATCGGCCTTTAGTGTGGATGCCTGGGCCCATCTGTGGGGTGGTTGTAGTCTGTCCTGGCTTAGTGGTGCTTGTGCAGTGTCACTGTTGTGTATTTTGTGTTCCACCCTGAGCTGCAGTTTAATCTCATGTCAGGTTCCCCTAGGGCTGGAGGACACACCCAGCTAAGTCAGTTCTCGTGTGTGTGTGTGTGTGTGTGTGTGTGTGTGTGTGTTTATTTATTTATTTGGAAGCAGAGTGACATTCAGAGAGGGAGAGACAGAGACATTGAGAAACAGAGACCTTGCATCTGTTTGTTCACTTCCCAAATGGCTAAAACAATCAGGTCTGAGTCAGGCCAAAGCCAGGAGCCAGGAACTCCATCTTAGTCTCTATATAGATTACAGGGACCAAGGTACTTGGGCCACTTGCCACTGCTTTCCCAGGTGCATTAGTAGGAAGCTGGATCTGTGACTGACGCTGGCACTTCGGATATGGAATGTTGTCACAGGCAGTGACTTCATGCACTGTACCACAATGCTGGCCCTCATTCTCCTGTTTGTTTGCCTGTCCAGAGGATGACGGATTGACTTCTCAGTCTCCACATCTCCTCTCCAGCTGGCCACAAGGGTCCAGGGTGGTCCTTGGGAGGATTGTTGCAGGCTAGTCACCCTCCCTGGATTCCTTTTTAGGATGAGCATGCAGGACAAACTCTGCCAGCTTGGGAGGCCATAGGACAGTGCCTAAAGAGAGCTCTGGTGAGATGAGGCCTCTGTTGGGATCATAGGGGCTCAGACTTGAAGTTAGTTACCCTCACTTCAAGGCTCTGTGACCTGTGTCCTGACATTTCGCTGTTTCAGACATGGGCCTCAGGTATACGGCAGAGTGATCACCTCCAGAGCTCCAGAGTGGAGAGAATAGCCCACTTCCACAGGAGGCATCTTCCATGGCGACCCCTCCTGAATGCCTATAGGGTCCTCAAGGGTGTGGGGACCTAGGCACCAGATGTTTTCAGCTTTCAGGAGGACCATGTCAATCTTTGAAACATGAAAGCAAAATTCTCCTGTGTTTCCTGCAAGACTGAAAGAGAGAGAGGGAGAGCAAATGGATGGCTTACTGCATATGGAAGTGAGTCACTAAGCCCCTTCAGTGGCTGTGTCACATGCTTTCAGGAGTGAGACACTGTGCCCCCCACCGTGGCTCTTCTGGACCATGGATTTGAACTCTTGAAGGTGGTTACTGTTGTTTACCTTCACATAACATACACCCGATAACTTGTGCCTAGATGGACACAGGCTGGCCATAGTGCTCACCAGGTTGGAGGAGGTGTGAAGATGGTGAAGACAGAGGGCCCAGGGATCCCTGACCTGGCTCAGCAGGTTACAGAGGGACAGCCATGTGTAGGCACCTCTGGATTGCAGTGTTCTGTTCTGCAACTGGGAAAGAGCCTACTGCTGTTTCCCAGCTTGGCATCTGCGGTTCGTGTCTTCCCTGGGGCAGTTTTTCTGTTTATGGCTGGGATGTGGCCTCAGAGGTCATCCAGGGCCTTGGCTGATCTTGTTCGCCCCATCACTTTTCCAACAAATACTCTTTGTTGTCCCTGGCCTCTAGATCCTTCCATAACACTTGGGAGCTGGTTTGGATGCCTCCGTTTTCCCAGTGAGGGAGATTAGGAGAGTGAGGGAAATGTGCATGTGGTAGGAACAGGGATTTGAACCCACATCTGCCTGCCAGAACACTGTTGAGGCAACCTTGGCCAGAGCAGAGAACAACTGGGCTGGGCTGGGATCTGAAGTCTGGCCTTCTGGCTCCCAAGTGCCCGGAATTCCACTGGGGGGGGTCTGCTTTCACAGAAAGTTCTGCTGAGGAGTCCTGCAGATGCTGTGCACACATGCCTTGTGCTGCTGCGTGGGCACGAGCAGAGGTATAATTTTCCTCCTTTCAGCTGCATGCCCAGAGCAGGCTGTGGGTGAGGGCATGAGAACACTCCTGCAGAGGATAGGGCTGTGTTGGTGACCACCTTGGGTGGGGAATGTTTGAAAAGCGCCTCTCAACTGCCTTTTGCTCTGCTTCCTATGAGCCTGGCTCCCAGAAGACTTGGGGGTTGTCTCAGCATCGCTTCTTTTCGGGGGCAACAGTATGCCTTGATGCAGCTGGGGTGGCACCCTCTACACTCTGTCTGCCAGCTTTCTCTCTGCCCAAGGCAGCCTCAAGGCTATTTGCCAATGTGAGGCTACAACTCCCTCTCCAGCCCCCTGTTGGCGTGACTCTCCCTCTCCACACTGTTGGCATGACTGTTGGAGCTTTGTCCTGGGCCCAGGTTGTGGGGACTTTTCAGAGCAGGGACCATGTTTCTGAGGAAGAAGTTGGGGCTCTGACAGGCCAGGCAGCTCCCCAAGGCCACGTGCCGCCAAATGGCAGGGAACCTGGGCGTTCTGCTTGTTTCAGTCTTTAAATTGTGATTAAATGCCTAGCACATTAAATGTAGCCATTTATCAGCATTCAGGTCAGTGGCATTAGGTGTGGGCACTGTGGGGGCAGGTGTCACCATGTCCAGCCCCTGGATGGGGTCCTCCCTCTCCCTAGAAACTCCCAGGATACCCACTCCTCTTTAGCCCTCCTCGCTCCATAGACCTATAACCTGCCATTACTCTGCTGCAAGCACCTTTTCCTATGGAAGCAGTGCCTGGGAGAGATGCAGAGGGAGGGGCGGGTATACAGACAGTAGGACAGAGATGTGAACTGATTGGATGTGAACTGTCTCCTCACCTCCTTCTCTTCCTTCCCCTTCCTCTGCCCTGCCACCACAACTTGGGCAGGGCCATGGAATAAAAATTCTTTTTTCTGCATGTGGCTGAGCTGCCTGGTGCCTAGGTGGTCTGGGTGGTTCATGCGCAAGGTACATTGCTGTCCTCTGTGTGTCTATCCATTGCCCATCAGTGAAGGGTCCCCCCAGCCAGGCTGCGTTCATCCCGTACTCGTTAGGTGAAGTGTTTTCTCCAATTCCAGAGTAAAAGTTAGATATGAATATCATGACATTCTCTCTCTCTTTTTAAAAGATTTATTTATTTTTATTGCAAAGGCAGATATACAGAGAGGAGGAGAGACAGAGAGGAAGATCTGCCTGAGGATTCACTCCCCAAGCGGCCACGATGGCTGGAGCTGAGCCAATCCAAAGCCAGGAGCCAGGAGCTTCCTCTGGGTCTCCCACGCAGGTGCAGGGTTCCAAAGCGTTGAGCCGTTCTCAACTGCATTCCCAGGCCACAGGCAGAGAGCTGGAAGGGAAATGGAGCCACTTGGGATTAGAACTGGCGCCCACATGGGATCCTGATGCATTCAAGGTGAGGACTTTAACTGCTGTGCTATTGTGCTGGGCCCAACAGTCTCTTCTTTAAGAGACTTATTTGAAAGGCAGAGAAAGAGAAAGAAAATCTTCTAAGAGTTCATTCCCTAAATGGCTGCAATAGTCAGGGATAGGCCAGGCTGAAGCCAGGAGCTAGGGATTCCATCCAGGTCTCCCACATGGGTAGCAAGGGTCTAAATATTTGGGCCATAATCTGTTTCTCTCCCAGGCACGTTAACAGGAAGCTGGATAGGAAGCATAGCAACGAGGATTTGTACTGCCACTTTGCTTGGGGCCACTGGTGTCACATGCAGCATGTTAACCCACTGCACCACAGTACTGGCCCTGGCATAGTATTTTCTAAAGACTGACATGAATCCTGTAGATTCAGTTGAACCCCCTCTGGCTGCCAGGTGCCTCCCAAGGTCTTCTCTCCTACCTCCTCATAGAGTCAATTAAAACAGAGTAACTATCACTAAGCTGTTGAAAAACAAGTGTTTGAATATGCCATTATCACTTGCTGTGTGATCTTGAGTAAATGGCCTAGACTACCTGAGTCTCATTTGTAAAAAAAAAAAAAAAAAAAAAAAAAAAAAGGGATAATGATATTGAGAAAAAAAATGTGATATATTTAAGAAGTAGCTAAGCTTGTGCCAACACAAAGCAGACTCTCAAGAAAAATCAGTAGCAACCTAGCACCACAGTGTTCCCTATGAAATGGATTAAAATGATGTCAGAGGCTGGTGGAGAAGACTGAATTAAGAAAATGTATTGGGGCTGGCATTGTATAGCAAGTTAAGCCGCTGCTTCCAATACTGGAATCCCTGTCCAGGATAGTTCAAGTCCTAGCTCCCTACTAATGTGGGAAAGCAGCAGATAATGGCCCAAGAACTTGAGTCCCTGCCACTCATGTGGGAGACGTGAACAGAATTCCTGCCTTCAGCTTGGTCCAGCTTTGATTGTTGTGGACATTTGGGGAGTGAATCAGAAAATGGAACTCTCTCTCTCTCTCTCTCAAACAAATAATTTGTTTTTTTAAAAAGAAAGAAATGTGTGAGAAAGCCTGGATTTTGTCAATGGAGGCTCAGGTTGGGACATTGGAGCCCTAAGCTTAGGGAACCCTCTTTAGCCTTTCCATGGCAGTAGACATTTGGTGACTTTTCTGGAAGGTTGGAAGATATGGGCAGTGTGGTATTTTTGCCACTGCTGTTTCCGGATGCTTGGTGACATTCAACTAAGACACTGGGGCACATACAAAGATCAGTCAGAGATATCTTTGCCTTCTCAGTTGCATCATGGATTAACTTCATTCTTTCAAGATGTGTGTCCCACCAATTCCTGTTTACTAGAACTCTTGCCCTGTGATGTATGCTCTGAAGGAAAATTTCAGAAGGATGTACAGTAACAACCCTCTAGTCCAGAAGCTAATCTGAAATCTCATCTCGCAAAGACATATATTCAGGAAACCAGAAAAGACCGAAGTACTACTGAATGGACTAATGAAGTGCCCTAAGCCCCATGTACACAAACTCATGAATGCTCCTCCCACAACAAATTGTTGAAAGAACTCTACCATGCCAGGAAAACCTGACAAGAATCTGAAGATTCATTATGGAAAAGTACTCATGACCTAAAAAGGGACCGTTCTAACAGGTGGCACTTCAGTAGCAGATTTTCTTACTTTCTGTTACAACCACCAGCATCATGCCATCTCTCTTTCATCTTCCTACCTTGAAATTCCATCCCTGTTGAAAGCAAACTCCCCATTCTCCGCCCTCCAGGTGTTGGCAATCCCCATTCCACTTTTGATCACTATGAATGTGACCATTCTAGGGGTCTCCTCTAAGTAAAATTCTATAATCTCTGTCCTCCAGATACTGCTTATTTTGTCCACGTCAGAGCCTGTGTCAGAACATTCCACCTTGCAAGGCCACTGTGTGGCTGGACCACACTCTGCTGACCCATGCACTCCCAGCACAAAAAAGCCCCACAACCGCTTGTCCATCCCCACTGTGCTGACTCATGCCAGACCACACACCTATCACTGGTGGCCTTCAGATTCTATACAGTGCTTTTACGCGTCTGTTCTTTCCGCCTCGCAACCACTTAGTCCAGAGGTCAAGTAATTTGCCCAAAGTCATACATTTGTAATTGGCTCTGCTCTGTCTTGGTTGGGCTAGTTATCAAAATATCTAACAACCTGTGAAGCACTAGTGCTGATCAATCCAAAGGGAGCCAGCCAATGTCCCTGCTGAGCTGGGCTGGACCTGGCCTTCTGGCCCATGGCGAGTCAGTGGTTAGTCCACTACAGATCCATGGTGCTGATGCACAACTGGCGAATGCTGCTCTGGGGGCTAGGCTCCACAGGGACTGAGCAGAGGCTGTGGAAAGGAGAAGGGCTTGACAAAGCCATTTTGGGGGTTGAAGGTGGAAAATGTGGCTCCAAGAAATGTTTCCATTATTGTTGGAACAACTGGTGCATCTGCTGATGCAGGTGCATCCCACAGTTGACTCTGGTGGCAAACATCCTGAGGGCTGGGGAGGGAGAGAGAGAGACATTGTACGGGGTACTGGTGACTCCTCCTGCTGTACCGGCCTCGTGACCCTCGTCTGTGACCCTAGCCTCCCTGTCAGGAAAAGTAGATATTATCAGGGTCTCCAGAAAAAAATTGTACACAAGGAGGTACTGGGGCCTCTGGATAGGGGGCTGGGCTGATGTTTGAGTCTACTACTGATTACAATCAGGTATGTCACTCAACTCCTCTTGCCCAATTTTTTCCTCTAGAAAATAGACTGGTGTCCTGTAGTTTTCATATTCTGTGACTCCCGGAGTACTTATCCTCATTCCAAAATACATTCAACCTGGTCATAATTTTAAAACATATGGAAATGGAAAACTCAGTACAGAATAAAGATGGGCATTATGGGGCAGCATATTAAGCTGCCACTTGGGACACCCACATCCTGTATCAGAGTGCTTAATTTGAATCCTGGCTACTGCACCTCCAATCGCTTCCTGCTAATACACAGCCTGTGAAGCAGCAGCGATGGCTCAGGTAGTTGAGTCCACACTGCCCATGTGAGAGACATGGAGGGAGTGCCTGGCTCCTGGCCTCAGTCTGGCCCAGCCCTGGCTGTTGCATGCAGTTACATAGTGAACAAGTAGATGGAAGGTCTCTCTTTCTATCTGTCCCTCTGACTCGGCCTTTCAAATAAAATAAAAAGAAGTAAAAATTTAAGCAGAATACATAATAAAAATATATGCTAGTTAGAGGAGCCTGAAGAATAGACAAACCAAACTCACTCGTTTTATCTGTGAGCTTCCTGACAACCGAGGCAAGAAGGGAAAATGTCATATTTTCTGATAAGAGTGGTTTGGATTTTCCATCTTGACCCTGACAGCATTGGTTACTAAGCACCTCATGTCTAAGAAAGAAAGGATAGCATCTCGCTGAGGTCTAGTTAGTCATCCTCCACCCTTACCAATTTTGTTACCTCATGTAATCTGATATTTTATCCTAGAGGTTCTCTCCTTAGTTAAAATCATGTCATCCCTTCGTGTTATCTGACAAGACTCATGAGGGAGACCATTGAGAACAAGAAAGGAACACAAGCTGTGTCTTGCAAACATCAGATGTCCCTGCCACATTGGGGGGATGTCGGGTCATGGCTGTTTGGCCTTCTGGACTCTCTGATGAAGAAGGCCTGTTGTGTTGCTAATGTGAGACTGTGTGCCGCCATGCCTACAATGGTGCCAGGTGCACGAGAGAGACTAAACACTTGTGCAGTTGTATTTGGGTTCCAGACAAGGAGAATTCCAGCCAGAAAGGATCCCAGAAAGCTCAGTCTAATGCCCTGATTTTATAGCTGGAATTTGAGGGCTGTGATACCCTGTCCACAGTCATGTGAGGTTAGTGGTGGGTTTGGAGCCTATAAATGGGCCCCAGGTCCCCGTGCTATGTGACTACCAAGGTCTGGTTCTTGTACCTGTAGAGCAGCAAGTACATCTGTGCCATGGAAAAGCTACATCTGTCTTTCTTGTCTTCAGAACTGCAGAAAGCAGCCATGATGTTGCAGTCAGCTGTGGTGGCCCATAACTGCAGAACAGCTGGAGAGAGGCATCCAACCAGAGCCTACCACACAGTACCCATCAGCCCAGAAAAACCATTCTAAGTGTTCCCTGCCCTGCCTTTGCACTGAATGTTGTCACCTGAATGGTGGAAGGTGTCTCAGCAGGGTCAGGAACACCAGGGGTCAGCATGAGGGTTTCATGAAGAGCCCCCTTGTGGGTCCACGGCACATGGGGCAGCAGTAGGGTCCTGAGCTGGGGTCCTATGTTGTATGTCCTGTCCGTGGGCTGCACTGGGGACAAGCTGTCCTGATCAGAGTTGTGCTTGGTGTTAAGGTCTTTTAGGAATGGTTTCCCTCAGTGTGCTTTGTCTTCCAGGTTGGGGCCACGGGCTTCATCCTCAGCATCCGAAGGGCTGGGGCAGCTAGCTCTGTCCCCTTCAGGCTGAGCCCTTCCTGTTCAGGGGACATTCAGAGCTTCTTGTCCATCGGCCAATTTGGTGGGGTCCCCGTGGCCTTTCATAAGCATTTTCCCTGGCTTCTTTCTTCTTCCTGAACTGCTGTTTTTTTTTTTTTTAAAGATTTATTTTTTATTGGAAAGGCGGATATACAGAGAGGAGAGACAGAGAGGAAGATCTTCCGTCCGATGATTCACTCCCCAAGTGAGCGCAACGGGCCGATACTATGCCGATCCGAAGCCAGGAGCCTCTTCCGGGTCTCCCACACGGGTGCAGGGTCCCAAAGCCTTGGGCCGTCCTCGACTGCTTTCCCGGGCCACAGGCAGGGAGCTGGAAGGGAAGCGGGGCTGCCGGGATTAGAACCGGCACCCATATGGGATCCCGGGCGTGCAAGGCGAGGACTTAACCACTTGCGCCACCGTGCCGGGCCCCTGAACTGCTGTTTTTCGGCCGGGGTGCTAGTGGAGGTTTGGGCACCCACATCTGTCATATCCTGTTGACTCTGGGAAACCTGGCATCTCCTAATTGACAGAATCCACCCCATCAGCTTTAATTCAATCTACTCTGTAACAACCCTTTTTCCCCGGAGTTCCCATGGATGCCACTGATGACAGCCCCAAGCACACCAGACTTGACTGGAGGATGCCGGCGTGGAGTCGTGAAGGCAGCTGGTCAGCCTCCAAGAGCAACGAGGCAGCAAACCGGCCGTTTATAGAGGCTACGGAGCCTTCCAGGCATAGAACATTAATGCTGGAGTCACTCAGCGTGGCATGTAGAGTACCTGCTCCAAGACTCCAGGATGTTTTTAAAAATACTGGCACCTGGGCTCAGCCCCTGAACTAAGAATAAGAAAATAAGGATTTCTGGAGGTGAAGAGGTGGTGAAGGGTGGTGTGTGACTGGAAGTCAGGACTTTGATCAAGGACCTCAAACATGGGATTCTTGGCACAGGCAAACCTGTGTTCTTCTCTGCTCTAAGGAACATTCTAAAATTCCCAGACCTTTCTTGTCATTTCTTAAATGTCAACTTCTAGGTGGAAAATAGGTTTCAATTTCAAGATAATAAATTTGCAGTTACAAACAAAGGACCAGCCGTCTCCATTGTAAAAAGGACAGACTGCTATAGGGGTTGTCCACCATGCAGAGGGGCAGACCTCAGCAGCGTCAGCTCCATGTCTGCCAGGCCATGCCCAGAGCCCTTTGTCTCCCATTTCCTTCTTAGTTATCCATTCCAGTCTTTCTTCCTCACAGCTTATTCTCTTCTCTCATCTTCTTCCATTTCTTCTCTTTCTCATCCCAGATGGGTGTATCAGATGGGGCCCAGGCAGGAAACAGAACCCCCACTTTGGTGACTGAGGAGACTGCAAGACTAATGGGGGGCAGAGTTTGGGCAAAACACGGGAGGCTGGCACAGGACCCTAGAGCTGCCAGTAATGTGGAGCTGTTAAGCTTCAGGACTGAGAGTCAGAGGACACCCAATGCCTACAATCTGGAGCCAGCCCTGCAGAGAAGGCCGCCGGGCAGAAGCCAGTTATAGCCACAGCCACAGAGGCGGTCTAACCCTCTTCCCCTCTACTCCTTGCTTACACCCCCAAAGGCTGAAGTCAGCCACAGGAGGTGGAGGGAGCCCCCAGGGCAGTTGAGGAGGGGATCTGCAGGCAAGTGAAGAATGCCAGCCCCACAGGACACCAACAGGGATACCTGTAGTTTGAATTTTTATTTTTCAAACTTATTGATGAAACTAGGTTATCACATCTTAATTTTTTTAATGAGTGTGTTGTGTCTGGTGTGCAAATGTCATTTTTCTTTGGCAGAAAGAGGAACAAGGTCAGCTGACAGCCTGAAAGAGGAGCACAAGAGATCCTGGAAGGAAAGCGGGAAGCAGGGATCATCCCTTTGAGCACTTAGGTCCCAGGGACATACCCTCTGGATGCAGACAGGATCAGTCCAAGGATGGTAGCCATCAGGCAAATGGGCCTGTGAGCCTGCTGGGCCAGGAGGCCTGCTCACTGGAGCCCCCAGCACTGCCTTCAACTTAGCAGCTGGGCTCTTCTCCAGCCCTGTGGATTTTGGGGCTCTGCTCCAGGAAAGGAAACATCCTTCCCACCTTCAGTACAGCCCCAGGACAAGGTCTCTGCTCTCCAGTGGACTTACCCAACTATGACCATCACATTCAGACTCCCCCTAACCTAGCATGAGAGGAGTGTTCTGGAAAATAATGCAGAGGCTGAATTCCCACTCTTGCATGTTTGTCCTGGACGAGCTGGTACTGTGCCTCCTGGCTGCTCTGGGGCAGGGAGAGGGAGCTTTTAAACTCCTAGGGTCAGAGCACTTCTCCACCCTCAGGGTTGGACACCCTCTAGCCTCAGCCTATTGCCCCAGGCCAGGCACTGCCACTGCTATCCTCTGACCAGCTTGTTTCTCAGCTTCTGAGTTGCTCCTGGGAGAGAAGGGCACTTTGGGTGCTATGAAGTTTGGAGCAGAAATTTTTCATGCTATTTTTCAAGCCCCATAATGAGGTACTGCAAATGTTATCTCATTTTGACTCTCACAGCTACTACAGTAGGGTGCACTGTTACTGAGTTTGCATAATAAACCCATTAGACAGGTAAATAAACTGGGCCTTAGAGAAGATGCCTCCTTTGTAGGTAGCACGGCAGGAAGTTTGGGCAGGAGGATGCTATAAGGGATCTTAACCTTTATGCTGCTCCTGTCACCTAGGAGCCTATTGATTGCAGAGCCTGGTTCTGAAGCTGGAGAGCCTGATTGATTTCATGTATAACACACTCCAGGTGATGCATGCTCGTCCTCAGACCATATTTTGAGTAGCCATGTTATAGACCTATGGATTCCAAGTTTGGCTATAGGAAATTACCTGGGAAGCTTTAGAAATGACTTGAGGCCTCAATCCACCCCCCAAAATCAAAGCACTGCCTTTGCATGAGAAGAGTATGTAAGATGACTCTATTAAACAACAGATTTCAAGCTTCATAGTCAGCATGCCCCGTGGTTTATTCAAATATAGACTCCTCCAGAGAGCTGAGGGCAGGGCCCAAGAACTTGCATCTCTAACACATTTCTAGGCAGTGCTGAGTGTCAAGGCATCATCCCTTTGAACACTTAGGACCTCAAACACATGAAGCTGAGCTGCAGCTTCATTTGTAGACTTCAGAAATGCAGATTCTTAGGCCCCAACCTGAGGAGAAGGGCCCAGCATTCTGTGTTTCAGCAGCCCCCTCTCCCCTATCCACAGTGTTTAGATGCACTTGCCATAGAAGAATCATCTGGCCCTTTGGGCATAGCTGCACATGCAAAGGATGAGCGCTCAGCATCTTCAGTGGGATAGAAAGGTGAGCGTGGTGCCCCTGAGGAATCTTGGCATTTGGGATGCTAGAGGCCATTCCTAGGTTCCAGGGAACCTTGTGGTCCACACTCACTGAAGACAGGAATGATGCAGAAATCAGAAGCTCCTCACTCAGTCTGCAGAGATGCCTGGCAAGCTTCCCCACCTCCATCCCACGGATGGTCGGAAGCGGAAACATCTGTTCCATAGCACTCATGTTGGTGTTTTGCACAGAGTGATAGAAATTGCTAATTCCTGTCAGACAGCCGGCTCTCATCACAATAACACCCTGAGTTGTAGTAAGGGAAATTCCCCAGTCTCAGCTCCTAGGCTTGTGAGCTTTGTGCCATCTTGGTTGGCCTGCTGGGAACAACATGACCAAGAACTGCCACCACAGTGCACCTGAGCTCCTCATGTAAAGAGACCAAAAGTGTTCTTGGGTTCCTTCTCCTCTGGCCAAGAGTTGTGCCAGGCAGCAGCAGGACCAACAAACCAGCACACCAGCTGCATCTAGGTAGGGCCCACACAGGGCCATCTAGGGGTCCCCATGAGCCTCCCACTATAGTGCTCTCCTCTATAGTAAGTGGATTCAGGTAGGGAGCCAGGCTGGGAGCCACACCCCGGCACCAGTGCCCTTGGCAGCTGAGCCACAGTAGGTTTTTCTCAGTACTGGGAAGGAGGGACTTGGAATGGACACAGGGACCCACTATCCGTGAGGCCAGGGGTGGCTGGCATGTGGCCTCCTCCCCTGCACAGTGTGATTTTCCCAAGAGGACAGCCAGGAGCCCAGCAGGCAGGCTTACTGAGGCGTGAAATCCAGTTAGGGACCCTGGGCCAGCCCCTTCAAGGAAGTAAGGAAAACGGACAAGACGAAGGGTTAACACCCCTGTTGTAGACTCTAGTTTTCTCAGGGCACCAGAGTGCTGGCCAAAGAAATTGAGTCACAGAAGCAGTTCCCACAGGCCTGCACTGTGTTGAAAGGGAAGAGATACTCAAGAATGCTTCAGACCCAAGCCCAGGGCTTGTCCCCAGTGTATCAGGAAGTGGGTCTGATGGCAAGATCCATCCTGGGCTGAGCTGATCAGGACTCAGTGGGCGTCCCCCTAGCTGACTGGGATGGCTAGGCCAAAGGCTGGGACTGAAGTGGCAGCAACTATGCCAATAGTGCCAGTAATATGCAGGTGCTGATTGAGGGGAGGTAATTTCTGGTTTTTTGTAGGTTTTTTTTTTTTTTTGGCCCCTCTTTAAGTATTTTCAGGACTAAGATATAGTCCAGATGCCCTCTAAAGGTTAAGGTGCTGTTTCTGCTGATAGAAATGTCCACAGGCTGAGTTTCCTCACAGGCCCCTGGGGAGCTAGGCTGCACACACAGGGGAGTGATGTGTGTCAGTTATTCTCTGGCCCTGAGTTTGGAATCTCTGGGGGCTGCTGCCACTGAGACATGTCACTCATTTGTGATTTTGAGCCACCAACCCCGAGGCAGGCTGCATGTCTTCAGGTAAGCCCTTCGGGGTGCTGAGCAGAGCAGGTAGGTACAGTCAAGACCTGCCTGTGTACTTGGAGCCCAGTGAGTGAGGGGGCAGGGGATGAAGGCAAGGGAGGGAGCAGGGGCCTTTGTGGGGACAGTGAAGGGGACTCTGCTTGCTGGAGGAGCTGAGTTGAGCATGGCTGTCTGGAGGGGCAGTAGTCAGTCTACTGTCTCTGGAGGCTGGCCTTGTAGTAGGGGACCAGATAGGATGCTCAGGGTTTAAGGGCTGTTGTTACTTGGTAATTTGCACAGGTACTGAAACGGAGGTCCTGTCTGGTCTCAAACACAAGCAACTCTTGAGATTCAGGCCCTGGGTGGAGCAGAGGAAGCACAAAACATGGGGTGGAGTCTGTCTTCTGAATTCAAAACGCTGTCAAAGATCGAAAGTGAACAAACGTGCACCTGCATCTTCTTGGAAAAAGTACGTCCCCGCCCTGCCTCTGCCTGGCCATGTTTCTGAGAAACAAGAAGTCAAGTCCTCTCAGAGCATCATGCAACTTCCCTTTCAGAGTTCACCACTGCCAGGCTCTGAGTCCTGCGGTGGCAACTTGTACCTGCCAGGCAGAGGTCCCAGAAATGCAGGGCAGTGATTTCTCACCTGAAGCTGGTTATAGAATTGAGTTGTATTATGCCCCTTAATAAACCCTCTACTGGAGGATAATGTCATGCTTCAGGGGAAAAAAAGCATGAAAGCCTACTTGTAGTTTGCATTTTCTTCTTAAAAAAAGATTGAATGTAAGTCACCTCGGTGCCCTCAGGAGAGCCCACCTCCTCTCCACTCCAGCTTCCCATGGAGAGTCGTGATCAGGGCAAGCCTTCTTGCACTGTGCTTCAGAAAGCAGTTCGCAGTGAGATCAGCTTTTTAAGTGGAGAAGGCGCTTAGCACCTTCCCTCAGAATAAAAGTTACAGTTCCCACTCCAAGCAAGGCGATGCATAATTACACATGCATTGGCACTGGAAGAATATTCAGTGCCCCCTTTTATTGCCGATGAAATAATGACTCTTGAAGGGTCCTCAGTATGATTCCAGGCTTCAGCCACACTCACTGGCTTCGCCTGCATTTGGCTGCCCTTCCCCTAGGAAGGCAGCTCACTCCCGCCCGGCCTAAGAACAGGAGACTTGTGGGCAAATGTAGTGACCAAGGGACAAGGCCCCATCTCCTTCTTCACCCCTCCCATCCCTTTGAAAAAACAAAAAGGAGCAAAGCAGCCTGCTGGGCTCTGGCTGGCTTCTTCCGGACACATGTGCAGTTGGGTCAGGGTGAAGTTGCTAGTTGGGACTGCTTATGTCATCCATCTGGGTGGAGTCATACCAGCGGGATCTTGCCTGGAGCAAGAGTCTTGAGTTTCTCTTTGGACATCTTGGTGCATTTGTTGTGTGTTCATTTGCCACACTTGTGTCCAGAAATCCTGGCTTTGAGGGAGCCCACCTGGACCCTATCATTGCAGGCCATGTTCAGTACCCAAGCACTACCCAAAAGGTATCACTGCTCATTACCGACGTGGCTCATTCCCATGATCATTGGAACTACTCACTGGAATATTGCCAGTAGGCAATTGGCTGCCACACAGCCGCCAGCTCCCTGGCTGATTGGCACACCAAAGTGGGGGTAATGGTCTTAATTGGCAAATTAGATCTTGCTGTGTTTCTGTTTAACTTGTCAGTGGTGTCTCTGGCTCTTAGAGAAGGCCCAGTGTGTGGTTCTGGGCTCTGTCAGCTTGTGTTACCTCCCCTTAGACTGCAGGTGGTGTCAGCGGCTGTTCCCCATTCACTGCAGGATTGTGTTCTCTGCCCCAAGGTTGCTCTCCCAGACCTCTGTGTCTCTGGCTCCATGTCCTTCCCATGCCTCCAGTCAGTCAGTGACACCTGACCTTCCTCCCCCAACACTCCTTCCCTGGCATCTTGTGTCTCTCTGCTTGTTTATTTGTTTCCTGATCACCAACAGGAAGCAAGCTGCTTCCCCAAGTTCCTACACTCCTTCCTGTTACACAGTAGGCCTGGGAGTGAATGGATGAGTGGATGAGGGAGTGGCAGATACGAATAAAACTTTGGATGTCAGACCCAAGGTGCCTGTTCTCTGTGACCTCAAGCAAATTCTTGTAGGTCCCCGAGGTCCTTCCTTTTCCTTGTCTACATAGAGAGCAACAGTCACTGAGTTGGGAATCAAGACAGGCAACTAATCATAAGTGGCAGATGGCGTGACCCCAAGTGGAAATCGCATATTTCCTCTCTAGTAGGAATGCAGCACTAGTGCCTAATTCAGGGAAGGGCCCTCTCTATCACTTCATCATTTTCCCTCCTGCTTTAGAGGGACTTGTGCCCTTAGAGACCAGCGCAGTCCTCTTTCCAAGGGTGATGCCTACTTCAATGTCTGATATTTGTGGCTTCCTCCTGGGGAAACTGTACCTGAGCTCACCTACTGTGCCCTAAACCACCTCCTGTCCTTGAACCTAACTGCTTCACAAGAGACCTTGGTGTTTATTCCTGATCGGAAGAGAGTTTGAACCAGGGGCAAGTTGAAGACCAGGCCATAACAGGGCCAAGATTAAGGTGAGTGTCAGTTTTAAGGAGGCCATCACCTTCAGGCTTGTGTAAGCCCAGAGTTGGCCTGTGAGAGTTAATGCTACCTTAAATTCTGTACCCTGAGCACCTCATTGCCTCACTATGGTTTTAGCCCTGGTCTTGGGGACTCAGGTTTGGAAAGGATCAATGAGATGCACCTCTTACCCATACTACGATTTCTCCCAGAGTATTCCTGCTATAGGAATGTGGAGGAAAGGGCCCGAGGTGGTGCCACTGCATACACAGTTATTCTACTGAGTCCCCTAAAACTCACATGTTAGAGCCCTGACTCTCAAAGCAGTGGTTATGGGAGGTGGGGGGGTCTTTGAGAAATGATTAGGTTTAGTTGAGTCTGGATAATGGAGTTAGTGTCCCTGAAAGGCAAGGAGGAGGCCCCAGAGGACTGGCTGTCTCCACCAAAGGGAGACAAGAATGCAGCCATTTGCAAGGAGAAGGAGGGCCCTCACCAGAAGCCGAACATGCCAGGAACTTGATATTGGGCTTTCTGGACCACAGAACCTGCAAGAAGTGTCTGATGTTGAAGCCCCCTAGTCTGTGGTAATTGGTAACAGTGGCCTGAGTTGATTGTAGTTTTGGGTAAAACCAGTCTCCCCAGAAGCAGCTGCCCTCCTTCCTACCTTAACATATCCTGGGGTCACAGAGAACAACTGTCCCTTTCCATGTGGAGGACAGAGAGGTACCAGCCCTCTTGCATATGTGTGTGTGGTCTCCCAGCCAGGCCCTGCTGTGGAATGGGGAGAGGGAAGTTGGAGAGGAGGAGCTGACAACAAGGAGCTCAAGGAAGTCAATTCTACAGAGCCAGGTAGGGCCTGGAGGAACCTGGGAGAAATGGTCACAACCTAAATGTCATTATCATATACCTTGTGGGCTGTCCGAGTATATCTCCCAGCCTACATGTTGATTAGGCTCCCTTGTGCCCAAGCTTACTGCTTTGCTGTCAGAAGATCCGACATAATATTTGAGCAAAAGGAAGATCCTCCTTGCACAGCGGCCACACTCCTGTTCCCTGTCGCTGTCACAATGGCAGCAGCTTCTGATGCAATGGGTCTGTCCCTTTCCTGTCTCTCAGACTCTTGAGTGTTGCTTTCTCATCCAGGAGTGAGTTAGGATAGTGAACAAGAAGCAAGTTGCTCTATTTCAAAGATAAGAACACGCAGGCAAACCAACATTTCCAGCCTCGGCTGGTGGCCCATGCCACATCCAAGTTCAAAACCTGTTCATCTGCCAGAAGAGATGGTTGGCCCAGGTGACATCACTGACCTTTCATTGTGGCCTCTCTGAGGTTCCCTGGTAGACACCAGCATCCCAAGCGGCAGAAGCCTCCCACTCCACCCGCCTGGCCATGATCACTGGGCACAGAGGTCCTCTTGGGAGAATGGCGTCACCCACTGGGCGGCTTGTTGTCACTTTTGATTTAACCAAATGAAGCACGGCCAAAACCAAGAGGAATGTCCTAATCACATAATTGTATTAGTGGCAGCGCCAACAAGCCGGCAGGCCCCCGAGTCCCGGGGTGTGGTGCTCTGTTCCTAGGCTTTGCACAGATGACACAGAGAGAACATTCCTCTTCCAGATGACTTGGCTTGGTCCTTCTCCAAGTGGGAGTTGGAACCTCTTGGAAGGGCATGCAGAGTCCATTTGGAGACTATTTTGGGACCCGAGGATTAGATAAACAGCCGTGAGAGCTGTTTATATTCTCTAGTGAAAGAAACAGATCCAGAGAGGGATGGTGACTTACCCATGACCACACAGCTAGAATTATGCATCACATGGATGTTTTTCTTACTTGAACTCAGTAGAATTACATCAAACATTTTAAAAAATTTGTTGTTTAAAGATTTGCTTATTGGAAAGGCAGTTAGAGAGAGAGAGAGAGAATCTGGGTCTCACATGAGTGGCAGGGGCCCAAGACTTGGACTGTCTTTTGTTGTCTTCCCAAGCAAATTAACAGGGCACCGGATCAGAAGTAGAGCAGCCTTGGGCCCAGAGTGGTAGCCTAGTGGCTAAAGTCCTAGCCTTGCATGTGCCAGGATCCCATGTGGGTGCCGATTCATATCCTGTTCTACACCACTTCCCTTCCAGCTCCCTGCTTGTACCCTGGGAAAGCAGTGGAAGATGGCCCAAAACCTTGGAACCCTGTACCCATGTGGGAGGCCCAGAGGAGGCTGCTGGCTCCTGGCTTCAGATTGGCTCAGCTCCAGTTGTTGCAGCTACTTGGGGAATGAACCAGTGAACAGAAAATCTTTCTCTCTGCCTTTCCTTCTCTGTGTAAATGTAACTTTCCAATAAAAATAAATAAAATCTTTTTAAAAAACCAAGAAGTTAAAGCAGCCTGGACTTGAACTGGTGTTCATCTACTGGCGTCCCAGGCAGTGGCTAAACCCACAGTGCACCATGCCACCAGCCCTAAAATGAAAGTAGAATTACAAATCTCACTACCGCTCACCAAGTTCTATCAAACACTTGGATGAAGAAATGTATGGAGTGGGAATTTTTTTTTTTTAAGATTAGGTGCACTTCTGAGCTCCTATATTGGCTTAGTTTAAGTTCTTGGATCCAAAATAACTGATACTGATCTCCATGTCTGTCCCCAGTCTCCAGCTTGGCTTGTCCTGAGACAGGAGGCAGAGGATGGTCCTGGGATAAGCAGAGGGCCCCCACTGACCAGCCTGTTTCTCCCCCGCTGTGCCTGGAGGAGAGGAAGACTCTGTGCAGAGCCACTGGGCATCAGGACTGGGAGTTGGCTGCTCTTGGCAGGTGCAGTCTCCATCTGCCCTGCAGTCGCCGCTCTCTCTTTCCTGTTGATTACCACACCTCTATCCCAGGCTCTGCCTGCCTGTCTCCTGGAAGGCTGTAAGACATGCATACTTAATCTTCCAGTTCCTGCGAAGGAATGGACTTGGGGGGCTCAATGTGGTCCTCAAAGTTGGCCTTTCAAGGTTCCCTGCAGGTGCTGGACAATGGGGAGGATGCAGACGTCTGATAGGTATGGCCTGTATCTGAAAGCTGAAAGCAGGCAAGGCCCAATTCTACTCCAGTCAGTCAAGCCCACCCTGCTGGCCAAGCAGAGGTGTGGGGCAGGGGGGTAGCCCACCAGTTTGCTGTGCAGCCATTGGCTCAACACACTCCTTGCTTTGGTACCTGCTGAGTTTCTCCTGGCAAAGGTGATGTGTGCCAGCTGGGAAAGTCCCATGTGTGCTGTGGATGCCCGGTTCCAGAACTGACAGTGGGCTGTCCCCTGGCTGGAAGCCAGCAAGATTGCCTCCTGTGGATTCCAAGCCCCATTCCTGGAACATTCTTCCCCCTGACAGCTTCCTGCACCCCCTCTGCAGCCTCGAGTTGTGCTCTCGTCTTTCGGGGGACCCTCCCAGAGATCATGGGGCTGATTCCATCCTTGGGTTGGGGAGGAAGGCAGTGAACTGACATCCCAAGGAAGAGAATATGGGTCTCGGTGCAGGTGTGAGGACTTGATGAGTCCTTAGTATCCACTCTAGGTCCTCTCCAGTGGGCAGGAGGTCAGGGGAAGGAATCTGAGTAATGTGGTGGCAACGGACATGAACAAGGTCATCCAGACCTCAGGCCAGAGGGAGGCTCTGCATGTTGCCTTTTGAGGCTCAGCCCAAGCAGATTGTAAGAGGAACAAAATGTCCCCAGCCCCTCCTGCTGCCCTCTTCTAATAATCCCTAGCTCTGGAAAAGGGCCAAGGAGGGAAGGTGGCTTGGAAAACTCAGGACGGCAGCTCTTTGAGGTGAGGACAAGTTGCAGTGACAAGGACACACTTCTTGGGTCTTAGTTTTCTTTGTCTCTGAAGGGGAGAGGCTACATTCCTATCCAGGACGCCTCTGACTTTCTGAAATTCTGCACAGGCTAAGATGGGATGCATTACCTTGCTTGGTTAATGCCAAAGGGATGATCATCTGACAGACTGCAGGAAGGGACCGAGAACAAAGCCCATACTCTGCCCCATGCTAACCTCCTCATCAGACGACGTACAGCCCAACATTGGTGTTGCTGCCCTTTGCCAAGTAGACAGGTACAGGCTCTGCATCCATCTGAGTGGTCTCAGCACTCTTACTCATCTCAGGCTGCTTTAGTAAAAGGTCACAGACCTGGTGGCTCAGATAGTGGCATGGGTTGTTTGCACACTTCTGGAGGCTGGAAGCCCAGCTGTTGGCAGGGTTGGTTTCTGGTGAACGCTCACATCTTGGCCTGTAGATTACTGCCCCTTTTCTCCATGCGTATAGGGCCTCTCCCAAGTGCCCAGATGTGGAGAAACATCTCTGGGATCTCTATCTTTCTGTAGGGACACCAGCTCTGTCCTCTTAGGACCCCGTCATTTTGGCTTCATTTAATATCCACTTATCCCTGTAAAGGCCCTGTCTCTAAACATACGCATTTGAGGAGTTGGGAAGGATGACAGAGACACAATTCATCCCACAATGGAAACTTAGGACAGATGTTTCTGGGAGTTAACTCCCTGTCAACAGGATGACTTGACATTCCAAGAAGGCTAGAGAGAGCTGCATCACCTGGTGGGAGAGTGGGTTTGTTGTTGTTGTTTTTGTTTTTATAAAGGTTTATTTATTCAAGATCTTCCTTTGTGAAAGGGCAGATCAGATTTATGGAGAGAAGGACAGAAAAATCTTGTGTCTGTCGGTTCACTCTACAAATGGTTACAATGACTAGAGCTGAGCCAATCTGAAGCCAGGAGCCTCTTCCAGGTCTCCCACATAGGTGCAGGGTCCCAAAGCTTTGTGCCATCCTCTGCTGCTTTCTCAGGCCATAAGCAGGGAGCTGGATGGGAAGTGATGCAGCCAGGAAATGAACAGGTGCCCGTATGGGATCCCGGTGCTTGTAAGGTGAAGACTTAGCCATTGAGCCATCGTGCTGGGCCTGAATGGTTTTGGAGACGCTGAGATGGCCAATCTAGACTGCTGTGCATGACTTTGAATATCTCTGGATGATATCCAGTGAGTCATTAGCTGTTTATGGTCCTAGCATCTTTGTCTGTGAAATGGGAATGCAGAAACTTGCTTCATTTATACCACAGACTCATAGGAGATGGTGAAAAGTCCAGTGACCCATGTCTTCAAGGTCTGAGGAGGCTGTGTGTCTGGTCATAATGGCTTGAGGGTCAGAGCGAGGAAGGATTGGTCTCACCCACAGAGGAAGGGCTGGTAGGGTCTGCATTGCAGTAGATGGCACACCTTTGTGTTGTCTAAAACGTTGGCTGCCTTTTGTTTCAAGCATTTATCTTCCTGTTTGGAGGGATAATACCTTAAACCACTATCTTCTTAGTGTAAATTAGTTTGATCCATTTTCCCCTTCTATGGCAAGAGGGATTTAAGTAGCATAGTAATTTCCAGACTATGTGGGCAGGGGGATGGACCAGGGATCGGTAGGTGAGCTCCAGGCTGGCTCCTCTGGGACCCCTGATGAACCGTGGCCACTGGCATTGGGCCACTGTGGGCTACATGATCCTGGGCAGCAAAATCCACCACCAACCACCAAGTGAGGAGCTCAGACTGTTGGCTGCTTTCCCTTGGCAGCCAGCAGTCTTCACTGTCCATGGAAATTAGCCGAACAGAAGTTGTGGGCCAGATCCTGTGTGAATAAGGAGTACATGGTCTTGTGAAAGAGACAGAAGGAAAAGAAAAATATGACTATGATGTTATAGGGAGGGTCAAGTGTCATAAAGACAGGTGTTGGGAAAAACAGTAGAGCACAAGAGGGATCCCCTAACTCTGGCCTGGGCAGGTACAGATGTAGGGAGGAAGTCAGAATTATCAGAAGTGATAACGGGGCTGGGTCTTGGGTAATGAGGAGTTGGGGAGGTGAGAAGGCAGCTTGAGGCGTTGACAGAACATGAAGGAGAACAGTGAGGAAGGGTCTGTTTTAGGAGGTGCTGACATTGACTGGCTCGGGAGTGCCAGGCCGGATTCTGAGGCAGATGGCCATGGCATTGTGGGCTCCACTTACTTCCCTGCTTTGTGGAAAATTGGAGCCCTCTCACACTTTTGGTGAGGTTATAAAATGATACAACCACTATGAAAAGTATTCTGCTGGTTCCTCAAGAGGTTAAGCATGGAGGTGTGTAACCCAGCAATTCCACTATAAAGTATATTCTCCAAAAGACTGAAGGCATATGCCCATGTAAAAATGTGGACATAATTGTTCATGGCAGCACTTTGTCATTGAAGCAAAACCAAGTGGAAGCAACTCAAACGTCCATCAGCTGAGGAGCAGACGAACAAAATGTAGTGTGCACAAATAGTAAGATATTAGCCGTAGGAAGGAATGCGGAACCAACACCTGTTGCAACACGGATAAACTCTGGGAACAAATCTCCAGGATCTGCTGATCCTCAGACACAGAGTCAGAGGTTGGTGCTTGCTGAGGCCTGTATTGAGAGGGAAGAATGAGCCATGAGTGCTGGTGGGTTCAAGGTGTCACTCTGAGGTGATGTGAATGTTCTGGAACTAGATTATGGTGATGGTGGCACAAGTCTGTGGATGTGCTAAAGCCCCAAGTCGTGTGCTGTGAGAGCGTGAATAGATTCAGCTGTTATGTAAAAGAGGCAAGGAGGAGCTGCAGATCGTCCAGGTTGTTCTCAGACACCTGTAAGACGAGATAAATAGTTCCAGACCCACAGATTGTTGCAAGACTTAAATATCACCATGCAAGGGAATAGCAGATCAGGCCGTGACAGAAGTGCTAAAAATATGAATGATTGTGATTTATTTGATGAGTGCTTGGTGAGGGGCTCATTGGCTGTAGAACATGTGAGTTTCTGTATTGCAGTATGCAAAGGGTCGCTAGCTCTGCTTCTTGAGGTGAGGTGGGAGGAGCTGCACCCAGGCAGATCTGGAGTTGGGGGCTGGAGATTTTGCTGGGGGAAGATTAAGGAGGCAGCAGAAGGCCCAGCCCCAGCCCCTGCTGAGTCCTGAGAAAGGGACACATTCATCACCTGACCAGCGCCTACCTGCAGATTCAGGATTACTTCCTGGTCCCCATCCTCCCCTTAGCCCATCTCCAGCTTCTATAAAGACAGTGGAGCTCTCCTGTCACCCTGCCTCTGCTCACTGCTACCTCTGTGCAGAGGTCTTCTTGCTAGTCTGGGGACCATAACTGTTCCTCACTCCTACCTTCCTGGCTTAGACTCCCTGTCAGGTCAGGAGGGAAAACCCTTCCTGCCCTCCTGAGAAGACCCGGCCAGCACAGCCCCTCCTGTGCATGGCCACTGGGTGTGGGGTATAATGAGGCCAGGCAAGGTGGTCCGGAGCAGCCCTCCCATCTTACAGATGAGGACCCTGTGGCCTGGGGAGCTGCTGCGGTGGGACTTACTTAAGAGAGCAGGGAGACCTGGGGACTAAAGATGAGAGAGAATAGGTCAGTGTGCAGCGGAACTGTGTTCCTGTTGCTACCAGGAGCTGTCACCAAATTCTACCGTGATGCAGTCCTGGTGGTCATCTCCACTGTTGTTTTTCCTGTCACACACACATATATGTGCACACACAAGCACATAGACATACGTGTAATTCATATGTGTGCACATATAGACATGTACATGCATGAATACATATAGACACTCACACACCCATGCACTTCTTCCCCATTGCTTTATTTTTTTTACAGTTCTGTAAGCATTTGCTCCTTCATTTATCATCCACCTCTACTTGGAATTCGAATAGGGGGTGACCTGGGATGCTGGGGCACTGATTCCAAGGGACTGGCCCAGGATAGTTGCTCTAGGGTGGCTGATGGGTATGTGATGCCATCTAAGCTGTCTAGAAGACGTAGAGCTGAGTGAGGAACACACTGCTGAGGTGTTGGGACTCCCAGTCAGTCCCAGCTGTGACTCCCAACTCCCCTATCCTTGCCAAGTGACCATGGACCAGTGATGGTTCATCCCTGGGCATCAGGTTTCCTGTGTGTGGGACAGCACAGAACAGCAGTGTGATCCGCCTAATGTGGGTACAGTGAGATAGATGTGAGCCACTTCTCAACAGTTGCCTTCATGAGCACGTGATCAACAGCTACTCCTGGGTGACCTTGGGAGGGGACCGCTGGCCAGTGAGCTGAGGGTCTATGAGGCTTGCCAGCTGTATCAGATGCTCTCAAGCGCTCATGTTCCCTTCAGAATTTGCTGAGGGATGAGTGGATAAATTATTAAGCAAGCTCTGTCTGAGGAGGGAGACCAGGCTGTATTTCTGCTCTTGTCGGGTCTTTTCTTTTTTAAGACTGAAGACCACTGGGGCACAGGGGCACATTGCTTTCTTCATGTACATCTGAGAGATGTGAGCAATCTAAGTCTTTTTGACCCCATTTTGTAGAGGAGGCTGTTGAGGTTCCAGACGTGTAGGTCCCTGCTTTCATCATCTTGGGGCTAATCAGTGGGAAGGACAGCCTGGAGCCCCAATCCTGGGCACAGCCGGCCTTTCCCTACCTGGGCTGCTGGCACAGCGCAGTGCTGTTGGCTTCTGAGAGGCTCTTGGAAGGAGTGTGCACTTCCTCCTGGTGGCTCCTGGGGAGACAGCATGCCTGTAGTGTGGACCTTGAGGTGATGCGTGCCTGCAGGCGTTGGCGCTTCATTGGGAGCTGATGGCACTGACCTGGTTGGGACTATCCTACAGGAGTGGAGGCTTCTGTCCTGGAAGGGGTAGAACTCCCACCATCCACTGTCTGGAATCTGCCTCTCCTTTGTAACTTCTCTGGTCCCTGGTCCCACCCATCCTGACTCTCTTGCATGGGATCATTCCTGGCAGGCCTACCTAGCCCCTGACCTCAGCAAGCTCCCAGGGGCAGCTTCCTGGGGAGGAACAAAGAAAAACCAGGTGGAAGGACTGAAGGCACAGCATGGGAGCTCCCAGACTGAGGCAGACATGGCTTGGACATGGGATCCTGGGTCCTCCTTGTAGCTGCCCCCATGACTGTCCTTGGGCCTGGAGCACCCTCCCCTGTGCTGCTGCAGTGCTCCAAGCTCAGGAAGGGATAGCACATCTGCAAGCTTGTGCACTTGGCTGAGATTGTCAAGACTGTTGGCTTCAGGTCCCTCCTCTGCAAAATGGGAATGGCAGTGTACAAGTCACGTTGAGCAGCAACACCCTGTCAGGGCCTGGAACGCAGGAGGCATAGGTGACTGTGGTGTGGTCAGGTGTGGCTGCTGGAGGTCACAGCCTTGCAGAGAAGCTGGGGCCTGAGTCCCAGGCTGTGCTTTGTGCTACTGGAGGTCCCTGCTTTCTGAGGCAGGAGGGAGCTTCAGGCCACCTAACAGGAAGCTTAAGAAGGTAAGGAGGAAGAAGCAGGGCAACACAGGTAGGTCAGAGGAAGGTGGGTATAAAGAAGTAGGGAGAGAAGGTAAACTGCAAAGTTGCTAAGCCCGTCATCATCGTCACCACTACCATCAGCTGGGACTGCCTGCAAAAGGCAGATGGATGGGTGCCTGGGCAAGGCCCTTCCTGCCTGCGGCCTTTACTTCTGTTCCCCATGCATCTGCTTCCTCCAGCAACTTGGCAGGTGACCAGAGCCCAAAGGCATTTGCTGCTTTCTACCCCACTCTAGGTGGAGATGATCAGTGCTTTGGCCAGGCCAGCTCCTTCCAACACCCACATTGCTAAAGGCTTGCCCCACCCCTTGTAACTTTACCACAGTACTGCAGCCCCAAAGGGGAAAAGGGAGGGCATCTGCCTGTCACCCTGTCTAGACTGGAGTTCCTGGCTCAAGTACCAGTACTTTTTTTTATTAATACATTTCATTTTATGACACAGTTTCATAGCCCCTGGGATTCCCCCAAATCCTTCCCCCATGGTAGATTCCTCAACCTTGTTGCAGTATTACAGTTCAAATCCAATCATAATTCTTTCATTGCAAGCATATATTTTGCATAGTGTCCAGCATCTTATTGTCCAGATAAATTCAACAGTTTCTTGGGGAGACCATCTCTTGTCTGAAGGTAGAACTGGCAGAATATCATCCTGACCAATTAAAAGCCACAATATAACATCAACAACTGTTTACAGCCTTATGGAGTTAAATGACATGATATTGAGTGACCAGTATGTTAGAAAATACAAGTTCTTAACCACATCCTGTGATTACTTCATTGACATTTCAATTTTAGTTTATACACAACTGGCTGCTATACACCTTAAAATGGCTATAGGGTAGTATTCAGCTGTCTCGTGTCTATTTTCATTTTTTTATTTAGTAGTTCATAGTTTTGAGGCATAATTTTTACTGAACTTGGTGGATTTGGGGGTAGTCCATGTTGGCTTATAACTCTAACAAGACATATGTCAACAGTTGAGGCACAGAGCAGTTTTAGGAGGGGTGTGCAGAGAAATCTTCAGTACCTTAGTGAGAAGTAACTTATCTTTGTGTCCTACCTAGTAAGGTATATGTGAGTCCAGGCTAACCGTTTCCTGTTTGAAGTACCAGTACTTTTGCTTCTGATTCAGCTTCCTGCTGATATGCCCGGGAGGCAGCGGATGATGGCATTGGCCTGGCCCAGCCCTGACTATTGTGAACATTTAGGATAAAAGTTAGATTTCTCTCTCTCTCTTTCTCTCTCTTTCTCTCGCTCTCACTCTCTGTCCCTCAAATAAAAATAAATTAATTAAAAATTTTAACAATGGGGCAGAAGTTGGACGCCCAAGATCACCACATCCCTGGGCAGGCTGTAGAGGCTGTAGCTATCTCTAAGACCCAGCAATGGGAAAGGAGTTTACACTGCATAATGGTTCAGCTCTTGGTTTTACATATGCTGAAGTAGCTGGGGTGGGGAAGAGAGTCCTCTGGCCTTAGCTGCTCTGGGATCCAGGTGTCCCAGTGGACAGTCCTGCCACCTGGGCATCCCCAGCAGTAAATTAAAAGGCTGTGAGGAGAGAACAATGTGAGCACGGGACTGTGGCCCACGTTGGACTTCAGGGAGCTGCCCGGGCCATCTGAGGGCCCAGGATGAGGTCGGGGGAACAGGTGGTCCCCTGCCAATGAGGGCATGCAGATGTGACCATGCTGGCAGCTATCATGCAAATGCAAGATCCAAGTGACACCTTGGCTCTAGCCTGTTTTCTGGTCAGGCCTCAGGATTGCACTTGGGGGAACCCACTATGGAGGAAGCCTTAAAGGAGCAAGCCTGAACTCTAAGGTGGCACCCTTGGGCCCCTCTCATGCCGATAGCAGCCTGCAGTAGGGAAGAGGGTTCTGTGGGAAGTAGTGGCCTGAGTCCTTTGGGGTCCCCACTGAGCTGGAAGACCCCTAAGCAACAGAAAATGTCTACAGAGTCACTGTAGAATCAAGGCGTGATGTTCATCTGGTCTGATCTCATCCCGCCAAGAAGGAGACATAGTGGACAAAGTTTGTCAAGGCCACGAAGGCAGGACAAAGTGGCAAAGTGTGGTAGGAAGGCTTGGAGCTGGGCTCCAGGCCATCCACTGGCTGTCACTTGGATTTGGCAGTCCATGCCTCATCCACCACCAACAGTGTGGATGATTAACAGTGTTTCAGGAGTGTGTGTGCTAGACACACCCACCCAGCAGGGATGCTGTGATCACATCTTCCCATGGGACTGAGATCCCCAGGATAAGAGAGCAGTGCTGTACTTAGCAGGGTAGACCCAAGTTTGAGCCTTAGTGCTCTGATTCTCTGGCTGTGTGACTTTGGGGAGGATTTCCAAACCTCTCCAAACCCAGGTTTCCTTATTGGCAACTGAAGTAACAGCTCTGTGTGTGGTTGCAATGAACCATTGAGCTATTTAGGTAGTTCTTGTCCCAGGCATGGCAGCCACTCTTCTATCCCAAGGCTGCTTCTCTGAGGTCACTCTCACTTCTCCCTAACCTGCACCTTGAACTTGAAGGGCACTACTGAGCCAACTCCAGGTCTGGAAGGTAGTGAGCAGCTGAGCTTGGGGTTAAAAAGAACACCCTGGAGGTCTCTTTTCTGGAGGGATCCAACTGCAGGCCATCTTGTCCCCCACAAATGAGGGTAGGAGCCGAACATGGCCCAGAGCAGAGGAAACCACAGTTCAGGGGACTGGACAAAAAACCCAGGATTTTCAGTCTCTTAACACAGAGGGTTGAAAGAAGCCAAATGCTGAGTCTTGGATGGTGAATGAAAAATATATTCACTAACACATGAATCCCTTGCTATCCATGGGAGGTGGGGTCCGGGATCCTCCTTCACCAAAATTTGCACTTGCTCCAGCTCTCTCTGTATGAGAGCCTTTACAGAGCACCTGTTGGCACCCTCCTGTAAATGTTCTGCCTCCCTGGATTGCTGGCCATCCCCAGTGCTAGGTAAATGTGATGTCAACACTGGAGGAGGAGTCGGTGCGTGCTATCGTTCAGAGGATGATAACGAGGAAAGTCTGTACATGTGCAGAAGAGATACAAGTCTTTTAACCACAGATTTCCATCTTGACATTTGGTTGAAGTCACAGATGTGGGATCTGCAGACACAAGAGCAGACGGCACTGAGGCTAGAATGCAAGACCTTCAGTAGTCCTGGCTGAGCTGTCTGTCTCCAGCTTGCCTGGGGCTGGTTAAATGAGCTCCCCCTTTTGCGTGGTCACCAGGGAGGCCCCAGTCCCCTCCAAGTTGCTCTTTGTGTGAAGCTGAGTGGTGGTGTTGTGGAACCCTGTGCCGGCTGCTCTCACTCTGCACACTGTCCCTGGGTAGACCCCGCTTCACACACAAGGTTCCTCGGCTGTTCAGTCTGTATCCACTGTCCAGATCTCCCTTTTGGGCTTCCTACCAACTCCCACATCAGTCTGCTTGTTCTCTGGTGCCTCAGGCATTCTTATTCTCAACCTCGCTCTGTCTGCTATGCTCCCCCATCTCTGGAGCATCTGCTCCACCCACCGTGTCAAGCCAAGCCTCCCTGGCTCCCTTTGTCCTCCCTGCTTAGGCGCCAGGATTCTCCCCTTGCCACAGCCTCGGACCCTCCTTGGCCATCTTCTGTTCTGATGGCTCTCTGCCTGCCACCAGAGGGAGCTCCCCAACACACACATCTGTGCCTGTCCAAGAAGGCCCTTTTTTTCCATCCTGGCACCTTTCACCCCTTTCCTTCCTGGTGTCCACATGAACCCGTTGGGTTCTTTGCCATCCTGTGGCTGGATACCTGCTTGCCCATTTTTGAACACTCTACTTAGATGCCTGTCTTCTGGAAACATTTTCCTGTCAGTCGGTGGAATTGGTAGCCTTGCCTCCTGTTCCCAGCCCCCAAGGATTCTCTTTCCTTGGTCCACTCCCAGGATAAAGCATGGCAGGGTCCCCGGACCCTTGCACAGTGCCTGGCATGCAGTAGGCACTCAGTTATGTCCATTCAATGCCTGGATGCACCCATAGAGCTCTTGGGTCTGACAGGGATATGCTCAGGGCAATCGAAAGATGTCATAGTCCACATGGAGAATAAAGCACAGGATGCACACACGCTTACATACACCCAGGAAGTAGTCGGGGGACATGCAAAAACCTCCTGAAAAGCTCCAGTGCATTCATCAATGACAGCTGCACTGTGGGCTGAACAAGACCATGGGCTGTTTGCTTCCCCTGAGCTTGAGGCTTAACTCAAGGACTCAGCACAGCCTCCTTGGTCCACTGCTCTGGACAGCCTGTGTCGAATGCTTTTGTGTCTCTGCCACATGATCCAAAGCTCCTGGCAGAGTGCAGGTGATTCCTTTAGATCCACATCCCCCTCATGGCACCCCACCTCCTATTGCAGTGGTGAGGCCCACTCAAACAGAGCTGTCCTTCCTTCCCTGAGCAGTGTATATGTAGACTGGTGGCACTGGATGCTGGAAACCTCACTTTAGCAGGATGCAGGCAGAGCCACTCCAGGAGGGACCTTCTGTCCAAAGTCTTGAGCTCTAATCTGGGTAGAGGGGCCACCGGTGACCTTTCCTACCACAGGTGAGGCAGGGGTGACAGTTTCAAACAGAACCAGCAGGGCCGCACCTGCAAGGGGCTGGGCTTACTGGGAAGAGCAGGTGCTGGGTAGAGAGGGACACCCACACAGCACTGTATTCATTCAGGTCTGAGGTCTCAGGTTGAGTCCAGAGTGAGGCTTGAGGACCAAAGAGGGAAAAAAGAAAGAGCAGGGAAGAGCCCACCTTGGGCTCTGGGCTCCATCCAGCTCTCTAATTCCCCTATTGGAGACCTGGAGGAAATGGCATTTTCTTTACACCCGGCCCAGTGAAAACAACGCAAGGTTCCACAGTTGGAGGACAGCACCAGCATCTCTCCAGCGTGTACATTCACTCATGGAATAACTATCAAATGTCTGTTAAGTATCAGACTGTGTGCCTCATGCCAGAAATCAAACAAAGATCAACCACAACAACATAAACAATCTTTGTCCCCATCCTTCTGGAAACAGAAGGGCAACACTCCAACATCTGCCTTTGCTGAGGTATTTGACCATCTATGGCCTACTGCAATGCCTTGCTTAGAGAAGGGGGCACTAGGCGGAAGCCCCTGTGCTGGTGTGGAAACAAGGCTGGCACAAGGTGGGAAGAAGCTGTCTGCACCCAGGGTATGCTCTCCTGAGCTCAAGGGTGTTTCAGGAGCTCAGGCCACCCTGAAATGGGAACTTGATGGCGGCTACTGCAACCATTCTCATTCCCCAAGGCTGTAAGGTGCCTTCCCTGACATTTCCTCCACCCCAGGCCCCGGGAGGAAAGGCCATTTCATGCCTGCGCTCTCAGACGTGCACTCGAGCCTGCCACGTTGCTCAGCTGATGTCACGGATGCTGGAAAGAAAGGCTAAAAATAGCTTTGATTTGATGTGCTGCTCTCAGGGGCTGAGCTGGCAGCCATCCCCTCCATGTTCCTCCATGCTGAGTGAGTCTCAGCTAAGGGAGGGGGAAGGGAGAGGGGTCCTCTAGGCCGGCCAGCCTGTGGAAAGTTCCAAAATCCATTCTCATACTCAGAGGGGGCCTGACGCCCCTTACCCGGGGTGTACTGGTGCCCTGTCCCCAGCCCTGCTGTCCTGCTGGTCCCCTGAACTACCCAATCTTGCATTTGGACTGGTTCTGAAGGAGTCTGCTGGTAGAAGCCAGTATGTGGGTGTTGGGGACTTGGCTCTGTGTGGTTGGTGAGCCACCGAAGCAGAGTGCAATAGCAGCCGCTGCCTTCTGAACATGTGGCAGCTCTCCTCAGCTGGCTTCTCTGTTTCTGTCTGGGAAGGGACAGAAGTCTGTCTCCTTGGAGCTGGTTGATGAGTTCTTTCATATGTTCAACCTTCACTGTCTACCCTTGGGGCAGGATGGCAGACATCTGCTGGCCAAAGAAGACCAGTTTTCCAGTGAAGCAGGGACTCAATGCCGCTTGGCACATTCTGGGGGGTACTGGGTGTACAGAGGCCCTTCCTGGGGGCTTACAACCTGGCTAGAGAGGATTCTTGACACACAAGTGACCCTTAGACAGAGTGTGGTGTAAGGAGAGCTGCTGTAACAGAGGAGAAAGGTCCCCAAGGTGGAAAACAGAGGCATGCCCCCGCCTGCCCAGCACTCAGGCTTCAACCTCACACACATGTTTACCCTTCTGAGCCTCAGCTCCCTCCTCAGGATGATGGAGCTATCAGGGTAGCTGACTCATGGGGTTGCTGAGAGCATGAAGTGAGGTTGGGTGAGAGGGGCTGAGTGACCAAGGACCAGCAGGATTCCAGAAGACCCCAAACTGGAAGCACCATCCAGCTTCCTCACTGTGAATCCTGGTGGCGTCTCTAGGGGCACACCCTCTCGTTGAGGATGCACTTTTTTGTTGTTGTTGATGATTACATTGCATTATGTGACACAGTTTGATAGGAACTGGGATTCCCCCCACCCAGCCCCAACCCCTCCCCAACTCCTCCCCATGGTGGATTCCTCCACTTTGTTGCATTACCATAGTTCAAATTCAGTTGAGATTTATTCATTGCAAGCATCTACCAAGCATAAAGTCCAGCATCTTATTGTCCAGATAAGTTCAACAGTTTCTTGGGGAGACTCTCTGGTCTGAAGGTGAGGATGCACTTTGAACTTGGACCTTGAGTCTTTTCCCAAACTGGTGACCTTGAGATGTTATGCAGTGGTGACCAAGTGACCCTCTCTAGCATATAGTGTTGCAAGCTGTGGTGTTTGCTGGCTTAGATGTAGTAAATGCATTTTCGGATGAAGGCGTTTGCAACTTACCACAGGTTTCTCTGGAATGTAACCCCATCGTAGGTCAGGGAACACTGGTAACATGGTTCTAGAGTCCACCATGTGCCAGGCATTCTGTGACATGCCGAGACATGCCCAGGACCAAGGCACGTATGTCCTGCCTGCCAGGCTCTCCCTGGCAAGGTATGTGCCCAATTCCACGCAGTGCCAGTGCTGCGAGGCCTCTGGCTTCACATAGGAGTAGTTTCTTACACATGTTCCAGATGTGTCTCAAGCACAGCTAGAGTTGAGTGCCTCTGTGCCATGAGCTGCAGCCAGTTGGAAAACATGTCTGGGGTGGGGAGGGAGAGGAGGATGGCTCCCTGCAGGGACCCTGGTGACCCAGGGAGAACCCCTGCTCATGCAGAGAACAGCAGCCCTGCTGGGGAGACCTGCTCATGCAGAGAGCACCTGCCCTGCTGGGGAGACCTGCCCCTGGTGACCCAGGGAGAACCCCTGCTCATGCAGAGAGCAGCTGCCCTGCTGGGGAGACCTGCCCCTGGTGACCCAGGGAGAACCCCTGCTCATGCAGAGAGCAGCTGTCCTGCTGGGGAGACCTGCCCCTGGTGACCCAGGGAGGACCCCTGCTCATGCAGAGAACAGCAGTTCTGCTGGGGAGACCTGCCCCTGGTGACCCAGGAAGTACCCCTGCTCATGCAGAGAGCAGCTGCCCAGCTGGGGAGACTTGCCTCTGGTGCTGGGGGACTGATTCCTGCAGTGCACAGTGGGGGTGCTGAGGGTGCAAGCTGGCTGAGGGAAGTGGAGCCTTAGCTGCGGGGAGCCTGAAGGGCCAAGGCCAGGCTACAAGTGGGGGCGGGGAAACTTTCTGAGTGGTCCCCCCCACTCCAGCTCACAAAACTGGGCTCCTGTAGAGGAGGCCACTGACTAGAGTGGTGGAGCCCAAGATGGTTAAGGGCTCTCAGCTCCTGTCCCTCCCATTCAAGCTGATTCCCTGCTAAGGGCTGTGGTTGCGCCCCAGGGGATTGGGCCTGTAGGTCAGGGCTGTGGGGTCTGCTGTCCCGAAAGAGCCCGTTCTCGTGTATTCCTTACCCAGGTTGGGGCAGGTTGGTGTGAGGCACTGCAACCCTAGAGCCAGGGGAGCAAGAAGGTCCCCTTGTCCTTGCCTGGCTCTTCCTGCCTCCTCCTTCCCCCTGGACTCTGTGAAGCCCAGGAACAGGACCGGAAGTGGGGTTTCTTTGGGGCCACTCCATTTGGGTTCCTGGGCCAATTCCCACCAAACAAAATGAGGAAAGGTCCCAGGTGGCCTCATTTGCACCTCATTGAAATGTAAACTCAGGGACCTGCCCTTAATTTTGTAATTGTTAAGTTATGCTCTCTTCTTCATGAAAACAGTCTGTATTTTGTAAAAGTCGTATAAAATATGGCTGTTTATCTTAGGTACAGTTGTGTTTTAGAGGCCTTTGCATTAGAGATTCACATAACTGCATCTGCCATGATCCTGGAATGCTTCTTGACGCGCCCCCTTTGAGGCAAGCCCTGGCGCCTTCCCATCTTCCTCTGTCCCTCCTCCGTTCCAGAACACCGTGCCAGTGAATCCCACGGGATGTGACTGCTTAGACAGGTTTCTTCCACTCAGTGCCATGCCTTTGACTTTCACGCATGCTGCTGTGTGCACCTGCTGGTGTGCTCCTTGGTATTCCTGGGCAGTATTCCACAGTGTGGACACACAACACAGCTCATTCATCCATTCACACATCAGAAGGGTGGCTGGCAGTTAGGATGCAGCCACTGAAAACGTGTGTGCACGCTTCCGTATGGACATAAGTTTGCTTCTAGAAGAGCAAGACACAGGATCGCCGGGTCACCTGTGACAGCGTTTAGCTCTATAAGGGACTGTCAACTGCTCTCCATTTGCATTCCCACTTGTAATACATAAACATTTTAATTGCTTTGTAATTTTTTTAAAGACTTATTTATTTTTATTGGAAAGGCAGATGTACAGAAAGGAGGAGAGACAGAGAGGAAGATCTTCCATCCGATGGTTCACCCCCCAAGTGATGCAATGGCTGGAGCTGAGCCAATCCGAAGCCAGGAGCCAGGAGCTTCTCCGGGTCTCCCATGAGGGTGCAGGGTCCCAAGGCTGTGGGCAATCTTCCACTGCCTTCCCAGGCCACAAGCAGGGCCGTCAGGATTAGAACTGGTGACCATATGGGATCCCGGTACATGCAAGGCAAGGACCTTAACCACTATGCTATCACGCCGGGCTTGATTGCTTTGTAACTTCTCCAACACTTTGTTATCAGCTTTTTGTTCAGTTCAATCATTTAAATAAATGTGGAATACTATATCACTGTGAATTTTTTTTTCTCATTGAATTTTAGTTCACTCATAACTCATGATGTTGATTATGCTTATGTACCATTATTTATCCTTAAAAAAGATTTATTTATTTAAAAGGCATAGTTAAACAGAGAGAGGTCTTCCATCTGCTTATTCACTCCCTGAGTGGCTGCAGCAACAGGGGCTGGGACAGGATAAAACCAGGAGCTTCATCTGGGTCTCCCAAGTGGGTGCAGGGACCATAGCAACTTGACCTATTCCCCATGGTCCTCCCAGAAACATCAGCAGGGAGCTGATTAGGAAGTGGAACAGCTGGCAGGCTAATCTGCTCTGGCACAATGCCAGCCCCCCCTTTTTTTTTTGTAAAATAGCTCTTAAATCTTTAGTCCATTTAAAAAAACTCAGTCATTTGTCTTCTTACTGATGAGTTTTCAGAATTCTTAGTATATTGCAAGTACCAGCTCTTTGTTAGATGACTGGTTTTCAAATCTTTTCTCCCAGTGAAAAGATTTTCTTTCCTTTTCTTTTTTAAAGGTCTGCTCTTTTTATTGGAAAGGCAGATTTACAGAGAGAAGGAGAGACAGAAAGATCTTCCATTCACTGGTTCACCCCTGAAGTGGTCGCAATGGCTGGAATTGAGCTGATCCGAAGCCAGGAGCCAGGAGCTCTTCCAGGTCTCCCACGCGGGTGCAGGGTCCCAAGGCTTTGGGCAATCCTCGACTGACCACCCAGGCAGGGAGCTGGATGGAAAGTGGAGCAGCTGGGACACGTATTGGCCCCCATGTGAGATCCTGGCACATATAGGATGAGGATTTAACCACTGGGCTGTTGCGCTTGGCCCTGAAGTCTGTCTTGGCACTCTTAACAATGTCCTTCACATAACAGAAGTTTCAAATTTTGGTGAAGTTTGTTATTTTTTAGAGCACGCTTTTGTTGAGACATGCATATATAAAAACTTTGCCTAATGCAAGACATTTTCTCCTATTTTTATCTTCTTCAGATCTTATAGTTTCAGATTTTAACTTATGTTACACATTCTAAGTGAGCTGTCGCCCTTGAGTGACTGATTGTCCCCACTTCTTTGCTGACAAGGCATTCCTTTCTCCGTTTCCTTGTCTCTGCATCTTTGGAAAGAATCTCCGCCCTGTTTCTGGACAATTTTGTGGTTCTCTGGTCCAGGTTTCTCTTTGCTAACATTGCCCTGTTTCACTTGCGGTAACTTTAGAGTCAGTCCTAAGTCAGGTAGCAAAAGCCTCACGCTTATCCTTCTTATGCTGTAGTGGGCTAGACCATTTCTGTGTCTTCCCATCTGAAGTTTAGAATCTGCATATAAGTGGAAAACCCCAAGGGAAACATGTATTGGAATTGGACTTGATCTTGGGACACTGTCATCTTCGGTGTCTTCCAATCCATGAACTTGGGCTGTTTTTCTATTGTTTAGATTTGCTTTAGTTTTTCTTTTTTTCCATGGCTTTAGCATACATCTTCTGCACATTGTATTAGCAGGCAAACATTTGCTTTTTAGGTTTAATGTTAAGTATGTACTTGTGAAATTTCAGCTTGCAGGTGCTATAGAAATGAAGTAAATTTCTGTGTGCTGACCTTTGTGCTGAGGCTTTGCTGAATTTATTAAATAATTGTATGAATGTTTGAATGGACACTCATGTCATTAGTGACAGGGGCATTGTGACTTCGTCCTGTGCCGCCTGTTTGCATTTTCTGTCTGTTTCTTCTTTCTGTGATGTGCAGATCTCGTGGTGTGACACTGACTACGAGTGGTGGGAGTGCTTGTTCCTGATCTTAAGACAAAAGCATAGACTCTTGCCATCATTAGGCAGGACATTAACTGTTAGCTTTGTAAGTCCCTTTCATCTGTCTCTGGTTTGTTGAGAATTTACATCATGAGTGGACGCTGAGTTCTGTCAAAGGCTTTTTCCTGTGTTGAGTACAACGTGATGTATGCAAGGCCTGTATAGAAATCATTGCTCCTCATAGAAGTCACTTCTGCGCCATGCACAATGCCCTGTGTTTGTCATTGTTATGCTGATTGGTTTCTGAATGTCAAGCTAGTCTTCCACTCCCTAGATAAAGCTCACTGGCTCTACTAATCATTTCCTTCTGTAAGTTACTGGATTTTATTTGTTAATATTTCTGAGAGATGTATTATTTATTTATTCCAAAGGCAGAGTGGCAGAGGAAAGGAAGAGTGTGGGGGAGAGAAGGGGAGGAAGGGAGAGAAAGGAGAGAGGAAGGAAGTGGGAGAGAGAGAAAGAGAGAGACAGACGGACAGACATCCTCCATCCACTGACTTACTCTCCAAGTATACACAGCAGCCACAACTGGGTCAGACCAAAGCCAAGATCTGAGTCTCCCACGTGAGTGACAGGCCCAGGCTTGTGGCACACTCTCCACTGCTTTTCCAGCTGCATTAATAGGCAGCTAGATTGGAAGCAAAGCTTCTAATGTGGGATAGCCTCTGATATGGGACATCAACACCATCGGAGTTGGTTTAACCTGTGCTGCCCCCACACTTTACTAATATTTTGCTGGAGGTTTTTGCATCTATGTTTTTGAGGGATATAGTCCATAGTTTTGTTTCTTATGCCACATTGGTCTGATTTTAGGATCAGAATAATTCTGCCTCATAAAATGAATTGGGAATTCTTCTTATTTCTGAAAAAGTATATAGAGTTGGTGCTAGGTATATTTTAAAAGTTCGATGGATTTTTTTTTTCCCTTGAAGAAGGATTGTCTAAGCTTCAGGCCCCACAAAGCCTGGACTCACTCACCTGGGGACCAGAGGGTGAGTTGCTCTCCATGGTTACAAATGACCACAGACCGTGCCCCCCCACCTTCTGAGCATGCCACAGGAAGCCGCCAGGGAGGGCAGGCCCCAACAGGTGAACACCCTCAGCCTGCTGCACCTTGCACAAATCATGACTCTTTTATCCCAGCTGATCAAGCATAGAGCTCTAGCCCACTCGCCAGGGCACCACAGATAGGCAAGACTTTGCTGATATGCCTGGTCCATGGTTGGCTGTGTGACTTCAAGGAAGTTACCTAGCCTCTCTGAGTCAGTTTCAGATGAGAGGGTGACAGCCAGGTCTCCCTGAATGTGCTCAGAGCGCTAGAGAACACTCCTGGAGGCAGGCATGGAGGAGCCTCTCCAAGTTTCTCTTGCGGTTCACAGGGAAGTGCAGGCAGGGGAATTGGGACCAGCTGCAGAAAAGGGCTGGAGACCCCCTCTACTCCCCTCGCCCCAGGGGCTGCCACCTGCACCAGGACTTCCGACCTCCCCTGGTGGAGGCACGTTTTCAGCCATCTGTTCAGCACATCCTGGGACCCCACCCTGCACGAGGCGATTCGTGGATAAGTAAGGGTACCACCCTCTGGAAGTGACTCGCCCAAGGTCACTCCATCCTGCAGACTTGAATCTAGGCCCAGCTTGTCTGCAGAGTTAACAACACGATAACGCGAGGCGTTCGCTCGCATCCCCATGCATTTCATACTCCAGTGCTCTTGGGGTGGGGGTGTAGGGGAGAAGAGGTTGACTAGAGGTGTCGCAAGACATCCCTGCCAAGCGGATGTCTTCCCTTCCGAATCACCTTCCGAGTCGGGGTGAGAGCCTGATGCAGGCTGCCAGGGACGGAAAAAGTAGGGGAACGTGGCAGCCAAGCTGGTGTTACCGCCGCACCAAACCTCGCCCGCCGCCACCCCCTGCTCCGCCCCGCACTGTCGCATAGGAGGGCGCCCGCCTTTACGAATGAGATCACCGGCGTGGAGTGCATCCTCCCTGCAAGGCTTAGGGGCTGGCGCCACCGTGTGGCCGCGGGCTGTCTTTGCAAGCGCTGCAGCTAGTGAGGCGGCCTCCGCCGATGTCACCCAGACCAAAGGAAGCTGGACAGGTCCCAGGGAGCCAGGGAGAGGCGCAGCGGTCCCGCCCCGCCCCGGGGTGCTTCTATGGCTGCTCCTTAACGCCTTGGAGTAGGAATGCCTGGGGAAGTCCAGAGCTCTGAGGATGGCAGCAGGTGTTAAGGGGCATGAGCAAGGTGAGAGGGTCTGAGGCCTCTTGTGCTTTATCCGGCTCTGCCCGTTCGGCTCCTTCAGTGAGCAAGACAAGTCAGTGCCCTTCCTAGTGTCAAGGTCCTTGCCCATAAAGTTGGGGGGGGGGCGGTGAGGCTGGGACTAGGTTAGGATCTAAACCTAGTGAGACAGAAAACCAGTTCCCCTCCCTCAGCTTCTGGAACCCCAAGGGACTAAAGGAGTGAAGAGGAGGGTGTGGGAACAAGCAAGGGAGCAGAGTAGGTCTGGCCTGGTGTGGGGAGCCCCAGATTCCTCAGCTGCTGCTGTAGGACACCCACAGCTGACTGTGCTCACCACCAGCCTGCACCCTTCCTCCCCTTGGCATCGCCTCCATACCAGCTTCTCTGGGCACACTCAGCATGTGCTGGGCTCAGTGGCTTCCTTTGCACTTGTGGCTGTTGAGCTGGGAATGTGGGATGCTAACAGAGCCTGGGGGAGGGGAAGGACAGGACAGACCTAGGTGAGTTTGAGTCTTGGCTTGAAGTTGGCCTTGCAGTGACTGCAGCGTGGGGCTGCTCGGAAGGCTGGGTGAGACAGAGGCAGTGGTCAGAGTGTAGCTCTGAGAGGCAGGCCATCGGTCCTCTAGTTCCCAGTGTGAGTCTGCGGCCCAAGGCTTTGTGTGCTGCAGGTACCACCTGCAGGGGACAGCAGCCATTGTCCTGGGCACATGGATGTGCTGGGTGCCATTGACCTGCCTAGCCAGCACATCCTTGTCCCCCCTCACTCAGCCTTTCCTCCACCTGTCATGTGAGGTCTAGCCCCTGTAGCTCCCTAAATCACCTATATCCATGTCAGGGCCCCTCACCTCTTCCAGCTGGGCTCCTGCTTCATGCCCCAGCTGCTGTGACACTTCCTGCCGTGCCTGTCCCTTCTCTCTGTCTGCATCTCCATGTCTGTATGTCTGTGTCTATGTGCCTGTGTCTCTGAGTCGCACTCTCCCCTCTGTTTCTGTGTCTCCATCTCTGTGCATCTCCCCTGGTCTACCTCTTTCTCTGTTTCTAAGTTTCTCTCCTTTGCTCTGTCTCTCTCTGCCTCCCAAGCTCTCTCTCGGTGGCTTTGTAAGTCAGGTAGGGCCAGCTCCCCTCCTTTTCTGCCTGGTTCTCAGTTTCTTTCCCCACCTGATTCTCAGATAGGGACTCCCCCCGAAAAAGGCAAGAACTTCTGGGAAGTGCCCTCAGCTCACAGAACTGAAGCCTTAGTTTTCTCCACGGGTCTGATGCCGACACAGATCTAACCTGTGGGGTGACCATGATCTGGCTCATCTGGAAGTCCTGGCCCTGGGTCTGGCACACACCCACACCTTGCCTACCCCTGCCTGCTGGTGCTGCCACAATGGTGCCTCCTTTTACTTCTCGGTAGGAGCATGTGCTGCTTCTATCCAGGGGTATACCTGTAAAAGTTTCTTAGTAATCTGGAGAGAGCTGTGTTGTTATTCCCCAGACAACCAGTTGGGGGCACACTCTTGCTCACCTGATCATTCTGAGGTCACACCAAGGCCTGGTGGGGTTGCATGTCCTAGTGTACAGTGGAATGGAACCTGGAGCTCCTGTCCATCAGAGGTCAGTCCATCACGGGCATCCTGGAGTCATATAGCCCACCACCTACTTTGTGACGGGAGAAGAGTGTGTGCTTTACAGTTCTAAATTCTTCAGCAGACATCTGCTTTCAGGTGCTGGCGTCTAGTGCCCGATTGCCTGTATGGTACCTATAAAAGACTTCACGCCATGCCCCAAATCTCCCATAGCCCCTTTAATTCCCCCTGTGATGCATTTCAAGAACTCAATGCCAGCCTGGGCAGGACTGCCTTCAGTGTGCTAGGATAGCATTGTCCATCCACGCTCAGCCCTGGAGGACAGGGGTCTGGCTCTGATCCACTTACTCCCTGGACACATGCCCCCTGCAGGTCTGCCGCATGCCAGGAACTGACTTAGGCACCGGGGCCATGCGCAGACCCCTGCTGACAGGTGCTGCAGAGAAAGAGGGAAAAGACAGGAGACAGAGATGGGAGCGGGGGCTCAAGGGCTAGCAGGACCTGAGCCATGGGAAGGCAGCTTTGGGAGTGTGGGAAGAAGGGAGAGAGACACAGCTGCATGCATGATATTTTGCAAAGCACTTCAGTTGCCACATGGGCTCAGCGAGGGGGTGGGTGATATCCTTGGGGGGCAAGAGTGGACAGTGGGAAACAGCGAGGAAGCTCCTGCATCCCCGCAGTTGGGAGGGGTGGTGGCTGGGACTAGGCCAGCAATAGCAGTGGGGACACAGTGTCCACCCAGCAGCACTGGGGGTTGGGCTAAGGCGGGGGTCAGCCACGCACTCCTTCTGGCTGAGTCAGACCAGACCAATTGGAAGCCACAGTGTTGTGCGTAGAACGGGCATTTCCAGGGTCGGACAGGCTCACTCCCTTGGGTCAGAGTGCCCAGTTGATGGTTCATGCTCTCGCTTCTACCTGGGCTCATGCTCCTAGGTCACTGGCAGGCTGTTGGAGGTACCCTGCATCCTCCTCTTATCTGTGGCTCAGAGACACAGCTAAGGGTTTAGGGGTGCCCACTCTCTGAGCTCTCACTAATTTCCCTTCCCATTCTGTAAGGTGCCCCCCTGAAGAAAAGAAGCCGGGACCTGGGCTAGGAATGACTAGTTCAAGGCCCCAAGATTAGTAAGGTGGACTCACTAGCCTTGCACTCCTCCTATGGCTGTTTGCTTGGCCCCTGAACCTCTTAGAAGTGGGGCTACTGGGTGTGGTTCTGAGAGGGGGTGCTGGTGGAGTTATAGCTGTACCCTGAGTTGCACCTGGTCAGGGCCTCCTTGGGGCTTTAGCCTTGCTGGCCAGTGAAGTGGCCTTCTGGAACCCAGCTATTCCTTGCCTGCCATGCCTAAGGACTATACCTAAGTGTGCCCAGCCCACGGGTGGCGCTTATCAGGGGCCTCATAGGGGTTTATTTCCCTCCTCGGGAACACCTGAGCTGGCAGCCCTACTAGTGTGCCCCTCCTGTCGCTGGTGCCCCAGGACCCTTGTCCAGAGCTCCCCTGAGATGCTCACCTAGTGGGTTCCAGGCAGAGCTGCCCTTCACCTGCTCATTTTTGCAGAGGCTAAGCAAGTAGAGGCCAGGAAGGGCAGCCCTCACTGGGGGCCCATCCCTAGCTTCAGTACCCTGTCCTCTGGGCACTCTATGATACAGGTAGAGGAGTGGGAGCTGGGGACAGGATGTGGGCAGGTCTGGGTTTTTAGCGAGCAGGCACTCCCCCACCCACACTGTGTTGTACCTGTGTCTCCGGCAGGTATATCCGCACTATGTACCTGGGGATTCAGAGCCGGCGGCAGAAGGAACACCAGCGACGCTTCTACTGGGCTATGATGTACGAATATGCAGACGTCAACATGCTGCGCCTCCTTGAAACATTCCTGGAGAGCGCTCCCCAACTGGTGCTACAGCTCTGCATAATGATCCAGAAGAACAGTGCCGAGACGCTGCCCTGTGAGTGCTGCCCCGGGCCCCTGCCCCAGTCACGCCCTGTTCTCTGCAGGCCCCTGGTCAAAGCCAAGGCCCCCCGCAACCTCCTCTCCCCACGGGGCTAGCCTCATTCCTTGGGCACTGACCCAGCCTGGGTGTTGGCGAGTCTGTGGGACCAAGAGAACAGTAGCTGTAGCCATTGGGAACCGTGGTGGCTTGCTTCTATCCCAGCCATGGCAGATGGCCAGGCTGTTGAGGAGGCTACTGTAACTGCAGAGTTAGGCAGGGTGGAGGGGTCTGGAGCCTACACACCCAGCCACCCACCAGCCTGCACAACCCCTTTGGGCCCATGTAGCCCTAGAGGTTGCCCAGAGCACAGCTCAGATATCAGCGATCTCTGTGCATGGGCAGGTTTCTGCAAGCAAGGCTTGAAAATGCAAGTAAAGGCTGAGCCTCACACCAGGGAGGAGAAGGCCCCAGCAGCCTGCTAATTCCATGTCACACCTTGCAATACCTTCCAGATGCTGGATCTAGGGTGGGGAGAGGCCAGAAATGATGATGTCTAGTGTGTGTCGGGGGTTGGGGGGAGCACCCGGGGTGCATGACTCCAGACACCACAAGAGACATCTTGGGGAAGAAGCACAGAATGTAAGGGTGAGGAGGCTACAGGGAGACAGCACCATTACAGCAGGTGGGTTCAGCTCTATCCAGCAAGGTGTAGACTGCCTCAGGAAAGGGCTTAACCCCAGAGCCTGTGGTGTCATCTGGGAGAGCAAGACAGCCAGCTCTCACTGGCCAGTGGCCTTCTAGTCGCTTGCAACTCCACTGTTCCAGCAGCCCCTTGGTGCCACCGTGCTCACAAGTACCTATGGGGAGCACTTGAGTGGGACCGTCACCTCCATCACCTATGGTTGGGTGATGGCAGCCCAGCTCCAGCATTTTGGTGAACACCTTTCCTTGCCTTCTTTTTTCCTTTTTTCCCAAGCTGGCTGACTATCAGGTCTGCTTCCCTTCAAAAGTCAATCAGAGAAGACAGTTGTTGGGGCACTCGGAGTCCAGGGATACGGGTTCAAATCCCACTCTGCCACCACGGGATCTCCTGGCTGGCGGTTGGAGTCTCCTGTTCCATCTACCCAACCAAAGGAGCCTTAACTGGATGCTCCTCAGTATATAAAGGGTGCCTCAAAGTAGCTCTGTCCATTCCAGAGGTCATCCCTACAGGAGCAAGGAGAGGGGGCTGTGACCAGGCCCAAGCCCCACGTGAAACTGAACACCTGCATCTTCAGTGCCAGTCTTCAGCAAAGTGCCAGCTGTGCACAGTAGATGGCTCTGCCAGTTCCTAGCAGGCAGTTTAGATAGTGGTGTTTGATCAGGGCTCACAGCAACACTGGACAGTTAGTTCTGGAAGGAGAGCAGCTTCACAGGACTGGCTTTATAAATGCAGCCTGAAGGAAACCCTCCTGAAAGTGAGGACCCACTTGCAGTAGCAGGATGTGGTATCAAATGTCAGGGCAACATCTGGTGCTTCTGCACAGTGGAGCCTCTGTGCTCACCCCACCCTCAGAGGCTGAGAGCCGACGTCAGCCCAGCACAATGATGTGCTAGTGGGAAGATTCCCTTTCTCTCTTGTCCCTGGCCTCCTTTGCCTCAACACTGAAGGTTTGTGCTACTATAACAAAGTACCTAAGACTGGGCAATATGCACAGAACAGAGATTTATGGTCTGGAAGTTTTGGGGGTTGCTGGGATGTGCTACCAAGTACAGGCACCTGCAAAGTTTGTTGGGAGGGACATGGATTCCCATGTCTGGGTTTTCGTTCAGGGAAGCTTCTCTCTGCCTACATCCCCATGCTCTGTGCTAGAAGCTCAGGCGAGGCAAGCATCGGAGGGTGTGACAGGTGTTTCATAAAGTGGGATTTTGTAGTGAGGTGCGTTTGGAAATCCCTGAGCTAAATGAAGGTCCGTGATGATCCCCAAGCCAAGGATGAGGAAGGGCGTGGGTGATCCCTGAGCACAGACTGACAGGGGGATCTGGTGTCATCCTTTTCCTCTTCATTGCCTCCTTGTGGGGGGACTATCTTCTTATGACAACAGAGGCCATCCTCCTCGGTGAAGAGGCAAGAAGTGCATACGCTTTAAAGCAGGTTAGTTTAGATACTAGGAACTATAAGGAGTTTGTGAATTTGGAAGGGACCTGTTGGTAACCTGGACTGTCTCGACACTTGATCTCTTGGAATGTAGCAACAGACTCTTGCTCTCTCATCTGACAGCCGTTGAACCTCTGGTGAACTCTGAGCCTGTCTGACCCTCAGACAATTGCCTCCTGTCTAAAGTATGAGTGAGGTCAACATCCATCATGGAGGATTTTCAGGAACATTAAATGCTCTGCCAGATACCAAGAACCCCAGAGAGCATCTGGCTATTCTGTTGCTGCTGGTGGTCACATTTTTATGAATGAGAATTGTTTTATTTTAAACTGCATTTATTTGAATGGCAGAGTTGGAGTGAATGTGGGGAGAGATCTTTTATCCACTAGTTCATGCTGCAAAAGACCACAATGGCTGGCCAAAACTAGGCCAGTCTGAAGCCAGGAGCTTCTTCTAGGTCTCCCACATAGGTACAGGGGCCCAAGCTGTGAGCCATCCCAGGCACTTCATCAGGGAACTAGATCAGAAGTGAAGCAGCTGGAACTCAAACCAGCACCCATATATGATATCAGAGCTGCAGACAGCCACAGAGCTGGGCCTACCCCTGCTGACCTGAATCCCAGACCTTACTAGAGAAAGCTGTAGCTAACTGACCTTGATTTTGTCGTCTTGTGGCTGATCCTTGTCCATTTTATACCATTAATGCTTGTAAAGTTGAGCAGCTCTTGTCTGAAATCCTGAATACTCTAAAATCTGAAACTTTTTAATTCCGAAATAGAAAATTCCACACCGTAAAAAATATTGAAAAGGTGATGTATCATGACCTCCAGGATGTGCATGTGAAGCAGATAGGAAATATAATAAACTTTGTGTTTAGAATTTGGTCCAGTTCCTAAGGCATCTCATCATGTTTATAAAAATATTCTAAAAATCTGAAACACTTTTGGTTCCAAGTATTACAGATAAAGAATATTTAGCCTGTTGATGATTAAAAAGATCACCAGCACTTTATTAGGCAAATCCTCATGTATTTTTCCAATTCTAATATCTTGCTGTCCTTACTATATTCTCCCTGCCAAGTTCCTCACTAATCACCCTGAAGATTTCTTGATAATGCAGATTCAAGTAAAATAATAATAGCAACAACATGTCTTTTCTAACATTATCAAGTTGTTATCACTTCAAAAATAGCTTTTTATAACCAAAAAATACTTCTGTTAAGCCTCACAGAGACCACAAAACAATAATGTATAGTAGACTTACCAAAAATAATAGGGCAATGGGGAGGCACTGTGGCATGGTGGATTAAGCCACCACCTGGTGTGTCAGCATCCCACATGGGTACTGGTTCAAATCCTGGCTGCTCCTTCTGATCCAACTCAATGCTAATGTGCCCTGGAAAACAGTGGAAAACCGACCAATTGCTTGGGTCCCTGTACCTATATGGGAGACATGGATGCAGCTCTTGGCTCCAGGCTTTGGTCTGATCCACTCTTAGCTATTGTGGCCATTTGAGGCATGAACCAGAAGCTGGAAGATCAAAGATCTCTCATTCTAACCCACCTCCCCCCCATAACTCTGCCTTTGAAATAAATAAAATACATCTTTAAAAATTAGAATAAAAAATAGTAACAGGAGAAAAAAACACTTAGCCAAAAAAGGAAGATTGTAAGAGACGGAGAAAAAAGAAAGATACTATAATAAAACCAGAAAGTGTGTATCAAAATGGAAGTTTTAAGACCTCGCCTATCAGTAGTTATCATAAATGTAAATGAATTAATTCTCCAATTAAAGGATAGAGTAACTAAATAGATTTTAAAAATAAGACTCAATTATATACTGCTTCAAAGACACTTACTTCACCTCTAAGGATGCACATGGCTTGAAAGTGAAATGATAGAACAGAATATTCTATGCAAACAGAACTCAGAAGAAAGCAGATATAGCCATACAAAATAGCTTTTAGATAAAAAGCAGGAAAGAGAAACAAGAAAGATCATTATGAAATGATAACGGATTCTGTCTAGCAGGAGAATAAAAGAGTATCCCTGTTAGGAAGAAGAGTGTCACTTGTCCCTGCTTGAAGATGACATAATTTTATGTATTAAAAACCCCCAAAACTCTACCAACAAATGAGTAAAATTAACAAGTGAATTCAGCAAAGTTGTAGGATTCTAAGTTTATTTTTATACAACAGATTATCAAAAAAAAATCAAATCAAGAGAGCAATCCCATTTCTAATAATTGCAAGAATGAATGAATTAATTAATTATGTAGGAATAAATTTAGCCAAAAAGTTAAAAGATGTCTAAATTGAAAACTCTAATACAATGATAAAATGAATAGAAGAGGTTACAGAGAAATGAAAAGACATCCCATATTCATGGATAGGAAGATTCAATATCATTAAATCCATATCATACTCAAAACACTTTACAGATTAATACAACCCCTATCCACATATCCATGCATTTTTCACAGAACTAAAAACAGATACCATTAAATTTTGTATAAAATCACAAAAGACTCCCCCTGCCAGAAGACATGGCCTTCTTCATTGAAAGAAGAAAGCAGAAGACATTGCAATCGTTGACTTTAGAATATACTATAAAAGTCCAGTAATTAAACGGTGTGGTTGTGATGAAAATGGACACACAGACCAATGGTCAGAATAGAGATGATGGCCGTAAGTACATCTGTCTACATCTGTAGTCCACTGATTTTTGACAAGGGTGCTAAGAACATGCATTGGAAAAATGACAATATTTACTGTAGAAAGTGTTGGGAAGATCACATATGCACTTTGCAGAAGAATGAAGCTAAACCTCTATCTCTCAGTATTGTACAAAAATTAACTTATAATGCATTGAATATCTAAATGTAATACCTAAAACTCTGGAACTCCTAGGACAAAACATGGGAGAGGTACTCTGGGACATTGGAATAAGAGGCAAGGATTCTTTTGGTCACACTCTCAAAGCACAGAAAACAATACACACAAAAAAAGGACAAATTTCATCAAACGCCTTTAAAAGAACAAATACTTCCTTCAGAATGTGAGGAAGTATTTGCAAGTGATACATTTGACCATGGGTTCATGACTGGAATAGATAAGAAACTCAGGCAATAGCAACAGAACCAAATAATCCAGTCTAAAAATAGCTGTAGCCTTAAATAGGCTTTTCTTAAAGGAAAATATATGAATGATCAGCAGGCACAGGAAAAAGTGTTCAACATTACCAATCATTAGGTAAATGTAAATCCAAACTGCAATGAAATATCACCTCATTCCAGAAACAGAGATGCCAAGTGCTGATGAGAATGTAGATAAAAAGGAGTTTTTGCACCCTGTAGGTGGAAATAAAAGCAGAACAGTATGGAGTTTCTGCAAAAATTTAAAAGTAGGGAGCTGCTGCAGTAGTCTAGTGGCTAAAATCCTCTTCTTGAATGCACTGGGATCCCATATGGGCACCAATTTGTGTTCTGGCTGTTCCACTTCCCTTCCAGCTCCCTGCTTGTGGCCTGGGAAAGCATCAAGGATGACTCAAGGCTTTGGGACCATGCACCTATATGGGACACCAGAGGAGGCTGCTGGCTCCTGGCTTGGATCAGCTCAACTCCAGCCATGGCAGCCACCTGGGGAGTGAACCAGAGGATGGAAGATCTTTCTGTCTCTCCTGTCTGTAAATCTGTCTTTCCAATAAAAATAAATAAATCATTTTTAAAAAAAAAACTTAAAAGTAAAACTATCATATGCTGTAGCAATCTTGTTACTGGGTATATATTCAAAGGACATAAAATCACCCCAACAGACATCTGTACACGCCATGCTTATTGCAGCACTATTAACCATAGTCAAGACGTGGAGGGCCTGGCACGATAGCCTACTGGCTAAAGTTCTTGCCTTGAACTTGCTGGGATCCCATATGGACACTGGTTCTAATCCTGGCTGCCCCACTTTCCATCCAGCTCCCTGTTTGTGGCCTGGGAAAGCAGTCAAGGACAGCCCAAAGCCTTGGGACCTTGCACCCGCGTGGGAGACCTGGAAGAAGCTCCTGACTCCTGACTTTGGATAGGCTCAGCTCCAGCTGTTGTGGTCACTTGGGGAGTGAACCAGTGGGTGAAAGATCTTCCTCTCTGCTTCTCCCCCATTCTGTATATCTGCCTCTCCAATAAAAAAAAAAAATTAAATTAAAAAAAAACCCTAAAAAATGTGGAAACAATCAAAGTAAATGCCCCACAATGATTTTGAATAAATGAAGATAATTAAAGGGATATATACAATGGAATACTACTCAGTCATAAAAATAATGGGAAATTTAGCATTTGGGACAACACAGATGGAACTGGAGGTCATTATGCTAAGTGAAATACACCAAGCACAGAAAGGCAAGTGTTGCTTGATCTCAGTGACAGGTGGAAGCTAGAACAATTGATGTCATAAGAGTGTGATCACAGTTAACTGAAGCCTGGGAGAGTAGCTAGGAAGGGATGACGGTAGGATGGCGAATGGGTACTAAGCTATAGTTCAACAAAGAGCTTCTGCTCTTGAGCTGCACAGCCGACTATAGAAAATGGCAATGTTGTTTACTTCTCTTTTAAAAAAGACTATTGATTTTGAATGAATGATTTTTACAGTAAAAGATGCTCAATTTATGAGGAGACTGATTTGTTTTCTGTGACTAGACACTGCATAAGGTATACATGTAGTGAAACAGCACATGCCATACAACATAAACCTGTATAATTTTTATGTATCAATTAAAAGTCAAAAAGAGGCTAAGGTGAATGTTCAAAGTGGTGATTTAAAAAAAAAAAAAAACCAAAGAGAGCTTGTGATTCTGACATGTGACAAGTACCCTGTGCCTCCTGAGGCTTCACTGGCACTCTGAGTTGTGGCTGGGTTTGGAAGGCAGCCGGGGGGAGTAGGGAAACAGATGGTTGCATGCACATGTCAGCTCTGTCCTGTCCTGAACATGCGATACAGAGCAGTTCCACTCCCTGGCTGGCTTCCTTGTCTCTAACGCAGAGTACTAGTCCATTTGGGGGCTGTCAAGAAAGTGTGTGCCGAACTAGGCATTAACCCTCCCAGTGTGTCACCCAGCACATTATGAGTACTATGTACAGACAGCATTCCACAAGGTTTATTAAGCCAAGCACTGTGCTATGTGGTAGGAATAACAGGAAAGCTGGTGTTCTTGTGACTCCCCCTTTCTTTCTGGGGAAGCAGCACTAACACAGTCACACAGGTGACACGTTTGGCAAGTGCTTTGAAGCAAGCATGACTATGAGAGGAGGAAGACTGTGGGGCTGGAGTGGAGGAAGCTCCTTTGAGACGATAAGGAGCCACACACAGGAAGAGCAGAAGCAGCCTTTCAAGCATTGGGAATAGTAGAGGCCCTGAGGTAAGAAAAGTCTGGTTTGTTCCAGAAAGTGAAGTAAGTACCCAACAAGGTACTGTGACAGGGAGACAGAAGCTGGAGAGGAAGACAGGGCCCTATTGGGAAGCACCTGGCAGGTCCCCAAGCTAGGATTTCTATCTAGGTTCCCAGGGTTAGGTAAGCAAAGCCTGGAGGAGAGTCCTTTGTCCTGTTGTGTAGAGAAGAGAGCAAACACTGAGTTAGAAGTACCTATTAGGGGCTACTTGTCCAGGCCTGGAGACTGTGGGATGGAGGTGATGAGGGGAAGGGGATGAGACACACACAGTAGGGGTCTGTTCTGGAGAGCCAACAGACAAGGTTTTGGAGGACTGATGTGGGATAGAATGGGAGAGGCATGGTGGTGTGTGACCTGTATATTGGATAGAAGGGTGATGGATCAAGAAGTGCTAGCTCTATGATCTCACCTCACTTTGGGGATTTCCTGATGGTTCCCCCATGGTATGGAGGTAAGGAGCTTGCTACACTTGCGTATCCTGAGGAGGCTTTGATGACCCCTCTCCCATGTCATCACAACTCCATCACGTGTTAGACTCATGCCTCAGACCAGCTGCAAGAGCAGGGGATTTGTAGACACCTACCCTTCTAAAGTTTATGGAGCCCCACACTTGAAGCCTTTCTCCAGATGTACAACCAGGTCCATGGGGAGGACTGGTGTGGGCACAGTGGCCATTCCTGTGATAGGAAGATGCTCCAACCAGCAGGGCCAGTAACGTGGACAGTAACGTGGGGATGAAGCTCCGACAGGAGACCAGTGATGGGGCAAGCCTCTGCGAAGTCTGGCTTTATTGCTCCTTCACCTCTCCTTATATAGTCTTCCCCCGCCCCCCACATCCTCATTTAGCAGGATATTGGATACAGGTAAGTCCAATTAGTCTAGGCGTTTTTAGCCACAAGCCCAGTTCCTATTCCTGCCCAATTCCTGTTCCTGCCCAGTTCCTATTCCTGCTCAGCCTAAACAGCACTAATCAACTCCTTTGCCCACAACAGGGAGAGGCATGAAAGAGGCAGTAGCCTTGATCTGTCTTGATGGATGAATAGGAGCTCATCCAAAGGAGAAGGTTCCAAGGCTGTCTGGGCAATGGGACCCCAAGTGCTATGGGAGAGAGAGTGGCTCCAGAAGCCCAGAAATGGGGCATATTGCTAGGAATATGGGAGGTGGCAGACATGATGATAATGATAATGATGCTAATAGTGCTAGTTATGACTTCAGGAGGGCTCAGCTGTGTGCCAGAGAATTGTCTAGAAGGTTTTTATGGACTAATCAACTCATGAAAGTCCTTAAAGCAGATGTATGAATAGACTATTATCTGCAATTTACAGAAGATGAAATGGGGGTCTAGAAAGGTCAGGCATGAAGCATGAGGCCACAGGCCCATCAATGATGGACCGGGGTCTTTACCCAGGCAGTTCAGTTCAGCTCCCCAGAATTGTGCCTGTCAGCTGGGTGACCGTGGCTGAGCCTTGATGGATGAATCCTGCAGGAAGCAGACTATACTGCAGGGAGGGAGTAGGGCTTGACATGCACTGTGGCCAAGGTGAACATGGACATGGCGCCACTGACTCCAGTGTTGCACACATACTACCCGTGTGCATGTCCCAGATACCACTCCACTGCCTAGGTTAAGAATGCCACTTCTGCCTCCTACTCTTAATTCTTTGCCCAAAACAGCTTTTTCTACATGTCCTCTCTAAGAGGAGCATCTTGCCAGCTGTTTCAAGGGAGAAGCTTCAAATTTGCCGTAGAGTTGAGCCTGAGGAGTGAAGGAATGGGCCTGAGTGTAGGGACCATCCCTGCTGCCCAGCACTCTACCAGTGAGAAAGAAACATAGGAGTTAGATCCTCTTGGGCAGCTATACCTTGGGATCACACCTACTGACCCGACACACAAAGACTTCTGGTCAATCACTCCTGGAGAAACAAGTGGATAAGGCATGATGCAAAGGTGCCCAACATTGTGGTGGGCTCCCAAACTTTGAAGACTCTAAGATTTTAGGTAGGTAACACGATCCCTGCATGTTCTAAGACTGTCGTTTCATCTGTCTACCTACACGGAAAAGCAGACTGTGTGCTGGAAACAGGGATTTGAGAAATCATGTAGTTCAGCACTTGTATATTACACATGGAAGCGGAAACTCGTGAGTCCAAGATGCTCATCCCAGAGACCTCCCTGATGAATGAGAAACCCAACCTGGTGCATGCTCCTTGTGTCCCCTTAGATCTCAGGGCAACCCCTGAGAACCCTCAGAGGAAACCCAGGCATCCTCAGGGACCCTCTCAGCCACTGTGTGCCCCGTGTCACCTTCAAGCCTCTAAGTCAACTAGGGAGCAAGCATGGAGGCTCTGGGTGAGATCTGGGATTACACTGGGCTGGAACTTGAAGGTAGAGTGACAGCTATTAACACTGCACAAATCAACTATGCTTAGAAGACATCCTTTGGGGCTGGGCTTCTGTCCCAGGCAAGGGAGTTCTCTCAGAGGTGACCCAAGGCAGCTTTTACTTGTTCTCCTGAGTGGCACTGCCATCATGCAACCCTCCACAGGAGCTCTGGGCCCCTGGGCATGGAGATGGGGCAGTTGCAATCCTCAGGGGCCACCTAGCCCTGCTCCCTCTTGTTTACGGATGGGAGCATTAACAGAGAGGGAAGGAAGTGGCCTGAGATCACATAGCCAGGTTGGAGCTCAGGAAAGGCTCTGCTGCCCTCTGCCACCTTGGGCCTGCATCCAGGACACAATACCTAGAGGATTTTGTTCAAGTGGCACACCTGGCTCCATGTAGCCATCAATAACCATTGATGCCTTCTCCCAACTTAGGTCCAAACAAGCTTCTTGACCAAGTCAAGGGAAGTATTGGAAAAATACTCAACCCTGCAGTGAACAACTGGCTTTCCTTTAAGATAGTGTTGAGCTCTAAGATATGATGAAGGATCTTTCTGTGTCTTAAGCATCGACTTCCCTCCTGCTTTTCTTCTGACTTAACTTGTAGGTCCAGTGACCTGCACTTCAGCTTCATAGTTGCTGCCTTTTTTTTTTTCCTTGTAAAGGTTCTGATGGACAGCACCCAGGCAACTCAGAAGGGTGAATGTTCACTTGCCCCCATTAAGCTAAGCTGTCTGTGCCTCTCTCCATCTGCTGCCCCGAGTGTTTCTTTCTCTCCCCAGGGCCATGAGAAGCATCCATTCCCGCTGCTTGTATCTTTGACTGTGGGTCCTTTCTAATGAAAGGCAGATCTTCCTGGGCCGGAGCTCAGGTAGCCTCAGGACCTGACTCTCAGCTGCCAGACCAGTTGAACACACTCTATTCCTTCTTCTCCCCATGGTGGAAGACTCCTGTGTTTACCCCAGGCTCCCCACCCCATGGGACATTTCATTTTTCTTATATGACAGGTACTTTCTGGTCCCTTCCTGTCCTGCTCACATGTACTTTAGTGGTCATCTGGAATGTAAGAAGTGATTGCTTCATTGCTTTAGTCCATTTTCTGTTACTATAACACAAGGTCAGAGGCTGGGGAAACTTATAAAAAGAGAGAGAGAGAGAGAGCTATTTTGGTCCATGACTGGAGCCTGAGAGGTTGGTGAGCATGTTGCTAGCATCCATGACACATCCTCACTGTTTCAGTGCAGTATGGCAGAGGAGACGTGTAGTGACACAGCAAGTATACTTCAGTGGGGGAGTCTGTCTTCCTCTGCTTCCAGAGTTGCACTTACCATCATGGGGGGACCCACCCTCAGCACTTCCTTTCCTCCCTCCATCTACCATGTACACAGGATGGAGGGATTATTCTTGGCTCATGAGCTTTTGAGGTTCTAGGATAAAAGTGACACTGCCACCCAGAAAGCAGCGATTCTGGTGGTAGGAGCCAAAGGGAGCAGATTCACGCCTCCATACCAGAACTGTGAATCTCCTACTCTGCTTCCTTGATCATGGGAAGTCAGCGCCATTGTTAAAACCATTAGTTCAATGCATCAGATAGTGAATTACCTTGTCCCAAGCCACAGGCTGTCCCTATGGCCTTGACCCTTGGTCCATGCTCAGTGGCTGCCAGATGGGACGGGAGCTGAGTAAGGCCCATCTGTTCTGACTCATGTGGTGATGGAGGGTCCAGCCATCTTCCAGAAGTACTCAGACCAGTGGGGTACATGGATCTGCCAGCATTCGCCCCCAGTGCTTCTGGGCTGCTCATCTTGTTTCTGCAGAAAAGTAAAGAAGACTTCCCTGTGGGCTCCCTTCTGTTGGTTTTCTGGCATCCTTACCCATCACTGCAAAGGAAAAGAGATGCAGTAAAGAATGCCTGCCCACAAGCATGAACTTGGCCTTGTCCTCTTTCCAGCTTGGTTTTTTCTCCTGGTCAGGCAGTACTGCTAGGAATGTGCTGATTCTTTCCCCATAGCTTCTCTCCATTTCCACTCCCTAACCAGTCAACTGTGACTCATAATCCTGCTTCATTTTCAAGGGTTTCATGTTAAGTCACAAATCAAGCATCATACTGCTAAGCAGAAGTTGCTAGAACTTTAAACAGAGAAATCGAACTTTTTGACTTCATCTGTCTAGGTTGACTTAGGCCTTTCCATTGAGGTTGTCTGTAATATCTGGTAAGAGGGAGAGAGTATCCTGTTGTTGCTGTTTGTTTCTGCAGTTTGTTTGAGAGGGGGACAGACAGACAAGGAGACAGAACTTGGATCTGCTGGTTTATTCTTCAAATGTCTGCAATAGCCAGGGCTGGACCTGGGCTGGAGCCAGGAGCCTGGAACTCCATCCAAATCTTTCCTGTGAGTGGCACGGTCCCAAGTCCTTGAGCATTAATTGCTGCCTCCTGGGGTCTACTTTGGTGGGAAACTAAAACTGAGAGCCAGAATCAGGAATACAATTCAGGCACTCTAAAACAGGCCAGAGGTATCTTAACTGACATCTTAACCAGTAAGCCAATACCTGCCCCAGGAGAGGGAGGATTCTTAAGGCAGCAGAAGAAAATCCCAGAAAGTCAAACTAAATTGGCTTCATTGTAGTTAACACAGATGAAAAAAATGACCTAGACAAGAGAATATTCATGTAAGCTTCCTCAGCCAGTGCAAGTGGCCAAGGTTGCACACAGGGAAGGGTTTTGGACCACTGACTCACTCAGGAATTGTATAGGGTTCACTTCTATGTGTCCAGCCGGATTCCAGGAGCTGGGGATGGATTCAGCAATAAAACAGACCCCTGCCCTCATGGATCTTAACGGTCCTTGTGGAGAGAGGCAGGTAAGGCAAAAAAACCAAAGTGAATGGCTTCTAAGAAGAGCAGGGCAGGGCAGCATATCCATCTGCAGTTGTCAGTTGGGTGACCAGAGAAGGGTTTCCCAATGCTTCCTTGGAGTCAACAAGTACAGCAGGGGCAGGAGCCAGGCTGGTGCTCCCTGGAGGCAGGTGCTCCCTGGAGGCAGGTGCTCTAGGAAGCAAGAAAAATAATGGAAAAGCAGGGCGGCGTGGGGGGGGGGGGCGGAGAGTTCACTGAGGGTAACCTCAGTTTCCTGGTGCCAAGGGGTCCTGTGCAGGCAAGCTGGGAGCCCTATGCTTCCACAGCTCAGCCCTGCCCTGGTCCATTAGAGTGAGTTGGCTTCCTGAGGCCATGCCCCATGCCTTCCTATGTAAGAAAACCAGTGTGATGAGCTGGGACACTACAAGGGCACAGAGCAGATCTCTCTGTCCATATCTTCTGGGGCTCTCCCAAAGCTTTCCCAGTCCTGGTTGGCCAAAACTCTAAGGGAAAGGAAAGGAAAGAGAGCTGAGCTAGACTGAGCAGAAGCCATCTTTACTGATCAGTCTAGACCTTCTCAGCAGGAATTCTTGGCCTAGCAGGGGTGGGGTGTGGTGGGGGCAGGATGGAGGGGTACAAAAGTTTCAATGACTTCTAAAGAGCTCTGAAAAACTTCTTTTAGGGTCTCCTGGGTGGGGAGGAGTGTTTGCATAGAGGAGACTCCAAAAAAGGGTCCCTGGGAAGCATCCCTGGAAGCTGCACCCATATCACCCTCTCCCAGCCTCAGCCTATTCATGGGTGAAGCTTACTTCTAAAACCCACTTGATTCTGTATCCACTTCCAGAAGTTCCAGGACTTCATGCTAGAACCAACCTGAAGCCAGGCTGATTCTGACTGTGCCCAGAGGAGAGCTGAATCCTCAGGATTTCAGGCCCCATGAGCCCCAGGGTCACTAGACCCCGAAGAGTAAGCACCTGATGCCACATGGAGGCCCACATCTCATATTCATGCCTACTCCTGCTTTGGCTGGGAACCCATCCTTCCCCTTACCCACCCCTCACCCTACTGAGCTCTTCTCTGCTGCTTGCCCAACTAGTAACCTGCAGAGCTTGCAATGCCAAAGAACAGGTGCTGTTTTCTGTTGACCTTGTGCAAAGCTCTTAGCTGTAGTCCCCACAGGCCTGGCCCTGCCCACCTGCTGCGTTTCATCAGGCAATTCCCTTAGCCCCTCTGAGCCTTGGTGCTCCCAAGGAGATTTATAGAGGAGCCACAATGGTCTTTTGTGGCCCCCATCCTCAGCCAGCTCTGTTCACCTGTCAGGTCTGGGTGCCTCCTGTTGCTGGGTACTGGGGCTCTGAGGCAGAAATACTGAGAAATCCAAGTCTCATTTTCCCCTCCATAAACTGGGTATAATCTTGCCTGCCTTCACTATTTACAGCAATGTGGTAGCAACAGCTGATCTCAGCTGTGAGATTTCTTCCTTTGTGGGCTTACATTTAGTGGAAACAGGCCGCCACCCAACAGATAGATCTAGGAATGACCTAATTTCAAATGGGTATTGAGTATATAGAGAGTATATAGAGAGAGTATATAGAAAGAATGTGTGTATGTGCATTCCATTATATATACAGACATATATACATATATGTATACACATACACACATATCATGTATGTTTGTACTATATTGTCTATACATGTGTGCATAGGTGTGTGTATATATGCATGCATACATATGCTAGTCTTTATGTGCCACACACTATATCTGTGTGTATCCATATAAAATCCCTGTGTGTATATATTTATAGAAAGAGGAGAAAATACATACACTATATTTTAAATTTATACACTACCTTTTATATACTTTATGTCAAATGTATACAGAGTTACCAGGGTAGTTGAAAATAGTCATTAGAAAAAAGGAATTATAAGTTTATTTAGGTGCAAAAGGCTTTGAAATTCTTGTTATCTCTGAATTTCATGTTGTATAAACTTTTCAAAGTTCCTCATATTTATATTCTCTGCCTCTTCCTACACACACACACACACACACACACACACACACACATCCAGACATCCAGACATGGTGCTCACATGATTTGGATGAATGATTCACATATGATTCATTGGATACACAAAATATGTATTTTTACACATGGATCAAAAATTTAAAAATAAAACAAAAAAAAAGGAGGCTCAGAGGGTCTGATCCCTTGCCTAGGAGCATGTGGCTGGACCCAAGACAGGGCTGCTGGTGGCAGAGCTTTTCTCTTCCTCACAACGTCTCACCGCCTTTGTTGCAATTCCATCTCCTTGGGAGCAGCATGATGCTGGGCCTATTGGCTGATTGCTCCTCGGGGAGCACTTGTTTCCTGGAGTGGCCCAGGGCCAGCAGGCATGTGCTTGCCTTCTGCCCTGCCAGCTGAGTGGCTGACATTTGTTCTAGACTTGCCTTGGTTCGTCTGCCTGCAAAGATGGCATATTGATACATTGATTGCCTCTTAGGAAGGAGAAACCAGGGAGCAGGGGCCTGGGTTAGTTTTCCCTTTTGCTGCCTACTTCAGATGCAGGTGTCTGTCTTTGCAGTTCCCAAGATGTGCTGTGTTTCCAAGATGGTCATATGCATCATGTAGGCTGAACAGAGGAGCCTCCAGCCATGCTTCTCACATTGCCATGCTTTCCCTGAAGCCCTAATTAATAGGTTTGGGAATGCCAGAGTCACCTCATGGGGCTCTGAGCACAGGAACTGTCCTGCTTGTTTGGGACCTGGCCCAGGAGTGATTAGGGCAGGGAAACAGTGGCTTGGGGCATGAAAGTTGAAAAAATGTGGTGGGCAAATGTCTGGATTGGTGAGTTTGCATATGCCAGGTGAGGTCTCAGGTCATAGTTAAGATTTTACTGTCTGTAAGATTGAATGGCTTTGGGAGGGCAGTCTTTCAGGGTCAGCAAGTCCTCAAATGTCAAAGCATCAAGATGAAAAGACACTTTTAATACAGAAACCTTGGGACTAATTGTTTTACTTCTCTGAATCTCATAAAATGGGTACATTAATAGGCATTTTTATGGGATTATTGTGGGGTTAAATGAAATGACATATATGGGAATGGTGTTGTGGCACAGTGGGATAAGGAACCACCTGGGAAACTAGTTTGTGTCCCAGCTACTCTGCTTTTGATCCAGCTTCCTGTTAGTTTGCCTGGGAAAGCAGTGGAAGACAGCCAAGTCCTTGGACTCCTTCATCCATCTAGGAGACCTGGTTAGAGTTCCAGGCGTCTGGTTTCCGCTTGGCCCAGCCTGCTTGTACAGCCATTTGGGGAGTAAGACAATGAGTAGCATATCTGATCCCCCGTCTCCCACCCTAATCTGTTTCTCCTTTCTCTGTAACTCTGCCTTTCAAATAATTAAATAATTTTTTAAAAATGAAGTGACAGACATAAAGTGTCTGGCAGAACATCCCATGCATTGGGAACTTCAGTAACTACTTTTTGCTGTCGTCTGCCCTCAGAGTTTTCTTCCTAAAAGACAAAGGTCTGAGTGGAGGCTCCATGAAATACCCCTTCCCACAGGTGAAAAGATGGAGGAAGATTTCCAGGCCACTGGGGCTCATGGTCTCATCCCCTGTCATTTCCTTGAGAACCCAAGGAAAAGTATCAGTGCCCACAAAATTCACAATGCAGTTCATGGGAGCAGACCAGATCTCATTCATCAGGCACCATAGGAACTAGAAAGAGCCAAAAATAATGAGTAAGACGTATGGGAGATCAAGACCATGGGAAGTGCCATGGTGAAAAGTTAGAGCAGAAGGCTGGGAGAGGGGTGCTGCATGGTGGCTGAGAAACTGATCTTTGAGAAAAGTTCTCAGTGAGAAGGTGACATTGCAAAGCATGGATATTAGAGAAGAGGGTTTCCACAGCCAGGAGATCAAGCAGATGCTAACAGACAGAGGCAGAAGTGTGCAGGAAGAGCAAAAGTGGCCTGAATGGAGACCTTGAGGCCAGGGAGGGAGCATGGGTTTGCGCTCATTTGAGCCAGAGCTGGCTGAACGGTGGAGTCCAGGAATTGTGAGGCAGCTCCCGGGCAGCCCCCACCTGCAGCTCCCAGGCAGTCCCCCATTGAAGGTCCATGTGGGGCGCACAGCTTTTCCGAGGTGGGCATAGTATATCAGGCAGGACAGGCAGGCCAAGCTCAGCTTCAAAGTCCCAGCTCCCAGAAGTCTGAAGCAGCCTGGATTTGCTCCACGTGGATTTGCTCCATGGTTGTTGGGCTTCTGCTGCAAGTCACTGGGGAGCAGGCTCTTCCTGAAGAGTGGGCACTTTTGTCTAGTAGGGTTACACATTACTTCTGCACCTTGTCAGATCCCATCTCAGCCACACTCAAACTCAGGAGTGAAAGTGTGTCCTCCCTACCAGAGGCACTAAAAATCCTTCACCTCTGGCTATCTGCCGGGTGTGAGAAGCTGCAAGGAGGGGTATCCTATGGTTTAATCACTGTGGCTGTTGCAGTGCTTAGAGACAGCTGGGACAAGAGTGGATGCAGGGAAACCCATTACAGGGACCTTTGATAATCCAGGCAGGGAAAATGTATGAGATGTCACCCCTCTGCAGTTGCCAGGATATTCAGCAAAAGGCCTTCTAGGGAGGCAGGGGTGGGAACAAGTCAGTCCTCACCTTGGCTTTGCTCCTTCTTATACAGATGATCAGAGAACTGATCTGTATTAACCAAACTGATAAGAAAAATGATGTTCAGACATGAACACCACTTCATTCATTTGTATGTGAGAATGAGAGACATACTTTCCTAATTATTAAAAAAAAAAAAAAAGAATCTAAGGCTCAGACAATCTTGTGTTTAAATTGTAGTTCTACAAGTTTCCAACTGCTTGGTACAGAAAAATTAGATGGGAGCCTGTTTCCTCATCTTAAAATCAGTCTATTAATCCACTAGAATACCAGGGATGAATAACTAAACTCGTCTATGTCATTTGCCTGGCTTGGAGTCTGGGTCCAGTAAAGGGAGGCAATGTTAGTTATCAGCAGATAACATGGGCGATGAGTAGGGACTCTGAGCCCAAAGAGGACACTTCACAAAGACATGGCCTGGGGGTGGATCAGGCTGAGCTAGACTGCATCACCTGCTGGCAAATGCCAAGAGTAGAGGCAGACTATCTCAGACTGGGCCTGCAGCACCTGCTGGCATGCACAACACCCAGGGTTGGTAGCAGGCCTGGTAGGGGAACTTCAGGGGCTGCCTTGCTGGGCCCCTGCCTCCACTGATGAGCCTGAGGGCTGGGACTGGGGGCAGATCAGGCTGGGTGAGGTGGTAGCACCAGTTGGCATACATATGGGCAGGGTCTAGGGGTGTGTCAGGTTGGACTGAGCTGTGGCACCCATGGGTGTGCATGAGAATCAGATGGGATGTAGTAGGGACTCAGCTAGGCCACAGTATATGTACACATGCAAAAACCAAGGTTGGTGGCAGTCATAGTGGGAGTTATTGGGGCTCACCACAACTAGACCTGCTGGTGTGCATGAAGACCAGGCCTATGGTGGGCTAGATTGAGTTAGGCTGCAGCACCCATCAGTTCTTGTGAGAGATGAGACTGGAGGCAGAACAGTCAGTTCTGCATCAACCAGTATGTGTGTTGGCTGCTGCAGGTGACAGACTGAACCTGACCCTGCACTAGCTGATGCAAGCAAGAATCAAGTCTGAGGTCACCCCAGGTGAAGTTTCTTAAAGGATCCCCGAACTATATAGCTGTACTCAAACTCCGGCCACTGGGAAAATCACAATGTATGTGGTCCAACCTTGGAGCACATGTGTCAGAACTGGACCTTCTCAGTTGCTGATGCTGTGCATTGGTCAGCATGTCCAAATGTACACAGGTGACATCATCATGTTCACATGGGCCAGCTGAGGATGTCAAGTGCCTCATCGGAGGATAGAAAGTGGAACAAGTTGGACCAGTGTCCTGAGCAGGTTTTGCAACATGTTCCTGAGCCTGTGCATTCATACTGCAAAGGACCTGGTCAATAGACTTTGGATTTTCTTAACCCTGGTGCAACAAAGGCGATGATGTCTCAGAACTATCAAATCCATTCAAGTAGCACTCTTAGAACACTCTTCCCCACACTGGGATCTGTACGGTATCACTAAACAACCATCCCCGCATCCCCTGGTGCTGATGTAGTTTGACAGCAAGGAATGGCCCTCTCTCCTTCCCTCCCTGCAGACACAGGAGAGAAAGAATGTGAAACATTTGTCTCATCTACCTTCCTCCATACCTGGACCCTCCCTACCTTAATTAGAAACCTACATGGGCATGCATCCCTCTTAATTATGTAAACAATATTTTAACATTTTTAAAGTAAAAAAAAAAATGTTTTAAAGTGAAGCCATGGCCAAACTATAGCTGCTGTGCCTCAGAAGCTACCTAGATAGTGGCCTAGCATTGAGTGCCAGCTCTCTGGGGCCAAGCTCCCTACATTAAAAATCTTTTCCTTTAGCCAGAGTAATTGGTTGTGGCTTCCCCAAGATATCCCAATTCTTCCTTTATAGGGTCACAATAGGCCACTCCAGTGAGTCTCGGGCTTGCTCCCATGTCATCAGCCCTGTGTATGTGTCAGTCCCGAGGGTGAGGGCCATGGGATAGTGGATGATGTATCTTCTAGTTAGACCCCTCCTGGGGGTCAATTTGGAAGTGTAAGTGGTGACCTGAGCTTACTCCACATGGAGACTTCTGATGAGAGGCGTGCCCTGTCCAAACACAGAGATGAGAGAGGAGATGGGTATAATCCATGAGTCTGGGGAGTGAAGGCGGCACTCAAGCCAGAGTGTCAACGGGAAGTGATTATGACTATGTTTGCAGTCTTTTTACGAGATTGCTTTCACATTTGCAAGTGAAATAGAATTCTGACTGATAACCACATAGGACTGTAATTCTGAAAATAATTCAGACTGGTGAGCACAGGGTGCACACAGAATTCTGGCTGATCGCTAGGCTGCACACATGCATCTGTGGAATGTGGAGGAGGACCCTCTGAGGCCAGGCCCTCTTGCTTTGCATAGATACTCACCAAGCTTGTCACAAAAGATAGTTACTCCACAGGCCCAGCATGAGAGCGTAATGGTTAAGTTCTCCCCTTGAATGTCTGGGATCGCATATGGGCACTGGTTCTAATCCCGGCAGCTCCACTTCCCATCCAGCTCCCTTCTAGTGGCCTGGGAAAGCAGTCAAGGACGGCCCAAAGCTTTGGGACCCTGCACTCGCATGGGAGACCCAGACAGAGGTTCCTGGCTCCTGGCTTCGGATCAGCATAGCACTGGCCGTTGTGACCACTTGGGGAGTGAATTATTGGACAGAAGATCTTCCTCTCTGTCTGTCCTCCTCTCTGTGCATCTGCCTTTCCAATAAAATAAATAAATCTTTAAAAAAAAAAAACCCACAAAAGATAGTTACTCCTAACTAGGGTGGAAGTAATGAGATTTCATTTTCATCCGAGTCTCTTCTTTCCCTTAAAAAGCAGCTTCATTACAGGCACACATACAGAGCACAAAATGATAGTTTATTCAAAAGATAAGAAAGCAAGCACATTTACACATATGGCCATAATTAGAGGCGACCAGAGAGAGAAGGGGATGGAGAAGGGAGGTAGAGCAAGGGGGACACCCTCAGCACCTTCTCTTGTCCTTGTCTCCACAGAAAAGAGACCAAGCAACCCCCACCCTAGTGCCTCCTTCTATGGGTAATGTGGTCACCTGGGAGGTTTATGGTGCTTCCATAACCTTCTGTGTGAAACTTAAAGTAAGTATTTATATGGCAACCCTTTCCCAGGTCCCAGATCACAGTATCCTGGGAATGGGTCTGTTCTGACAGATAGGATAGAATTAAATGAAGCAGGGCCTTGTGGTTTCTGACCTCCAGTTCAGTGAGCCACCTTAGCACATGTTACTCACCAGCTGTGTGGTATAATGTAATGTGATGTGGTGTGTTGTGGTGTAGCTGAGTAGGGTATGATGTGGTGGGGTGAGGTGGTATTTGGGGTATAGTGTGCTGTGATGTGGTGTGTAGTGTGCTGGAGTGGGGTGATGTGTGTGCTGATAAAAGCTCACCCACCAATACTGAGCAGAACCAAGGAGAGCCCTTGTTTTTTGCCTTGCCAATTTTCATGGTGTCAGTATTCCCACCAGGTGACTGTCCAGCCTCAAACATAACATGCACGACTCTACAAAAGTTCCAAAATGTCAATAGCAGCCAGCTCCAATGAAATAGTCCCAGGCTTCTGTGTCAGCTCTCACACTTACCAGCGATGTGACCTTGGCCTGGCTGGTAGAAGGCAGCCGCAATGCTCACTGCCCCTTTCTCCTTGGCTGCTTTGGAAAGTTGCTCCGTGAAATGCCTCCCTCACGGCACCACCTACATGGTGACAGGACAAGAGACAGCAGCTTCTGCCTAGAGAAGGGTGCACACAGGTGCCTTAGCTTTTCCTGGAAACATTCCCAAGGAGAGCCTGGGCTGCTTCAATGTGTTGGATGATGGGGGCACTATGCTGCGTGCAAAGGAAAGATTGTGGTCTAAAAGGAGCTTAGCAGGGGGAAATACAGAGCTGGCATGTGGAGCAGGTGGTGCTCCTGCAAACACAGGCATCCCAGGCAGAGAGAAGGTGGGCTGGAGATGGGTAGGTGCTGTCCTTGACTGGCAAGGACTGTTTGGTGGGGGACAGTCCATCAGGAGTGGTATCACATGAATTGGATAAACGTGCAGTGTTGGGACATGGCTCTGACCACCTGCAAGCCTCCTCACTGCAGGTTGACTTTCTTCCACTTATAAAATTGTAAAGTAAGCCCAGCAGGAAAAGGCCATCATGAAGATTTCAAGCGAGACAGGAGAGGTAGTGACAAGATGTGAAAGACAGAGTAGTCCCTGATACCTGATGTCTCTCAGAGTCCACAGGAGGGGGGCCCAGGCCCAGTCCTCCGAATGTTGCACTTGGAACATGGTGGTCATTCAGTGAGGGTTCCTTAGCTGGGGTCGGGAGCTCAGCACTAAAGGGTGGGAGAACAGGGTGGCAATTGGCCTGCCCTCAGGCAGGTTGACAGAAAGGAGGAATAGCAGCAGAAGAGGGTATAGGGTTTAGCTGCCCCACTGTGCAAGGGGGTAGAGGCTGCCCTGAGCAGCCATGCTGAGGAAGAGAGGTTGAGGAGACTCCGAGGAAAGAGACGAGGAGCTGGGGACTGGAGGGCCACATTCAGCAGTCTTCCACTGCAGTTCATGCCATCTACCTTGCACTCCTCCAGCTCCCAAGGACTTGTTTTCCCAGCGTGCAATGAAACAGTGGCCTGGTTGCTCTGTGGCAGAGGGTGGGCAACATAGCCGGCTTGGGGCTACCTTTGTATAGCCTGCCCTACACTTGTCATGGCCACTCTTGCTCCGAGGTAGATGTTCGCTGTTTCTGGTGACCTGTAGCTTCCCAGAGCACTCTGATCCCATGTGCTGCATACCCCCTGGGGATATTTCTGGCCATCCCACTGCCTCCTTTGGGCTCCGTTTCCGGGATGTGGCAGAACTCCCCGCACACTGGCCTTTTGGTAGAGCTCAGCCCTGGTAGAGCCCGAGTCTCAGCCCTGCCTTCTTCTTGTCTGATCACAGCCTCCCTGCCTCGCTTTAACAGCCAGGGCTGGGGACTGCTTCTGCCTACCTGCTGCATCACACCCTCTATTTCTTCCTTTGTCTGCTCAAGATTTGAAGCCCACCCTTCCCCAGATACTCTGTCATCTTGCTTCTCACTCTCGGGGGATACTCATGCTCCCATTCTTTGCTCTGTTGCTTTGTTTCTCAATTGGCAACAGCTAAACTGACAATGACCCAGGCATATTGCACTAAGACCATTCAACTGGACCTTCCCTGATAACCTTCCCTTGTGCTCCATCCTCTCTATTGGCCATAAAATGTGACCATCCCTCTTTTGAAATTTCAGTACCTGGGGCCTGTGATGGGAGCCTGAAGGCCTCTCTCCATATCTTTGCCAGGGAGGTGCCCTCAGGAGGCTCTAGGTCAGTGGTTCCCTGGCACACATAGGATTTGCCTGTCTCCATCTCAGGTCAGCAGGCAGGCTGCAAGCCCTGCCTCCCGATTTGCCCTGGAGAAAGGGAGTAAGCTGTGAAGGTCACTGCCTGGACTTGTCACTGGCATGCATAAAATGTATCACATTTCTCAGGGTGGGTTTTGGAATGCTGGATGTGAGCAGGCTGTGGGTGGGTGGGGGATCCTGAATACTCCCAGGCCTGTTTTGGAGATACATGGAGGGCCTTCGTAGCTGCTACAGTGGGCTGAGGGCTTGCCTGCTGGATAGAACCCATTACCTTTTGCATCAACTTCAAGTAAGACAGGAAATCTTCCAGGTGAGCCCACTGCAGAGAGGGAAATGCCAGCATATCTCCTCTCAGTCATGGGCCACACTGCAGGCTCCTGGGGAGTAATGGTGCACCAGTGGTAAAGTAACTGCATTCCACTGGATGGCCATCACCCCTTTCTTGGCGGTTTCAGGAAGGCCAAATTAAATTCAGATTTGCTTTTGGCTCAACCCTCAAGGGTAGGTCTCTGTTTTCTACAGCCACCACACTTCCTGTCCACTCTCAGTCCTTTGCAGCTTTCATTTCTTTCCTTCACTGGGGTCAGCAACAGGGGCACAGTTGGTAAAGTGCACACTCTCAAGGCCAGTGGAGTCATGCTCTGAGATTGAATCCTGCCTCAGCCTCATGGCAGGTGTACACCCTGGGAAAGGGTCTTTAATTTTGTTATCAAAAATATGGGATTATGTAGAGCACTGTGTTGACACCATAGACTGGACAGTTTTAGCAATCAATGACATTTATCTTCTTACCATCCTGGAGGCCAGAAGACCCAGATGGAAGTGAGTGTGGACAGGGTTGGTTTGCCCTAAGGTCTCTGTAGCTTGTAAATACTGTCTTCTCCCTGTGTTCTCACACGTTCTCCTGTTGGTGTCTGTGTCATTATCGCCTCATAAGGCCAGTAGCTATGTACCACTGGGACCCACCCAAGGACATCATGGGAACTCAGTGACCTCTTTAAAAAGCCTCTCTTTAAATACAGATTCACCTGGAGGTCCAGGGGCTGGGACTTCAGTGTAGCAACTTTGGGAAAGGGAAGCTATTCGGCCCAGCAGGTACCTGCTTTAAAACAATGCATGTGGAATGCTTAGTGACCCATGCCTATGTTCTCTGTGACAGCAGAGGGCATTGGCAGGGGCACTTAGAGCAAAGGAGTACATCTTCTGCCCCAGCTCCTCATCTCATACCCCAATGGAGTCCCCAGAATGAGTGAGCCCCACACACCCCCAGGGAGTTGCTTTTACAGTTCCTGTGGGCTTGTTGAGAACACAGGCCTTATTCAGGGAGAAAATGGGGATGTGACCAAGCATAGTAATATGGGTCCAGACAAGTTCATTTGGGGCAGGCTGCATGCAAGTCTGTCTGATGCTCACACCATCAGCATGTTGAATCCGCCATGGCAAGGATCACTTCTCAGTTGAGTGTCCAGGAAGAAGCCCATCTCCCAAATAGGGTTGTCAAATAGCTGTGATTCTTCTGGTTTCTTCCTTGGGGTGGATTCAGCACTCTAGTAGTAAAACTATGGATCGAAAACCTCTGCCCAGAACCTGGGGGTAAATGGAAGTTCTTTAGTGAGGTGGTGAGCCAGACAATGGGTTTTGATCACTGCCAGACAATGTCTATGTTTGGGTCACCCTGTCCATGTTTCTGACAGTGAGAGGGGGATAGGTAGGGCCTCTGCCCACCATTCTGGCATACAAACCTACTGGCAGAAGGGCCCCTTTTCCTTTCTCCCAGCCTCCCAATTTCTGATCTGTCTGCTTCCTGTGGAGTGAATAGGTTGGAGTGCAGGATCTGAGAAGCTCCCTGCAAGGCAAAATGTGATGATTTATAGCTTTGCCAAGTCAGCAGTAGCTAAGGCAGAGACAGAGAATTGGGGCTGGCCAGCCTGGACATCAGCTGGTCAGCTTGTCTTCCATGTGATCAGTTCCCAAGTCTACTTTGTAATTTAGCAGTGATATTTTCTAATACCTGGGGAATACTTGAACTGTGCCATGGAGAGAAATTACCAAAACCCCTACCAAGAACCAAGACAGTGTCAGGTCAGCTGAGACAAGAGTGATTTTAGCAACATCCTTGTGCATGATGAGACAAGAATAGAGCACAAGTCCATTTTAAAGCCACAGTGATGGCTCAAAAAACAGCATAATGACCCAGAGGATGGAAGAGTAAAGGAAGGTTGTAGTGTGCTCTATAATTCTGGCTGATATGCCTTTGAATTCCTATTTATTTGCTTTTGATATGAATGAGGCTAATGTCACAACACAAGAAGCAGGGAAGTCAGGACAGTGAAAACTGTGGACTATCCCACCAGTGCATCTGTCATCTGTTCAGAAGCACCTTCAGAACTAGACCAAATGAAACAAAATCCAACAAAAGCTGAACTTCCTTCAGCTGTATGAGCTCAACACTGATGCTTTTCTAAGGACAAAATAATAAGGAAAAGAATAGATTTTATTAAGGGAACACAAAAATCAAGCCTTCTTCCCATCCAGCACTTGCAGAACTCCCCTCTACTTACAAAGGACTAGAAACATTTATCATATACACCAGCATCAAAGAGTTCAGGAGAGGGTGTTTGGAACAGTGGTTAAGACACCACTTCGAGGGCCTGGCTAAATCCTCACTTTGCATGCACCAGGATCCCATGGGGCACTGGTTGTGCTCTGGCTGCTCCACTTCTCATCCAGCTCCCTGCTTGTGGCCTGAGAAAGCAGTAGAGGATGGCCCAATGTCTTGGGACCCTGCAATCGCATGGGAGATCTGGAAGAAGCTCCTGGCCCCTGGCTTCAGATCAGCTTAGTTCTGGCCATTACAGTGGAGCTGAACCAGTGGACAGAAGATCTTTCTCTTACTCTCCTCTCTGTGTAAATCTTTCAATTTAAAGCAAAATAAATCTTTTTAAAAAGGACATCACTTACACATCCTACTTCTGATTCCAGCTTACGGTGCACACCCCAAGAGACAGCAGGTAATAGCTCAAGTAGTTGGATTCTTGTTGTCCAAGTGGGAAACCTGAATTGAGTTCCTGGCTCTTGGCTTGGCCCATTCCTGGCTGCTGTGAGCATTTTGGAAGAGAACCAGGAGATGGAAGATTTCTTGCTTGTCTTTCTACCTTTGTAATAAAATATAAATCTGAAAAAAGGAGAGAGTTTAGCTAAAGACTGGTAATTGCAAGGATGCTTAAAAGGAACTTTCTGAGGGTAGCCATTGTTGGGAATAAAACAAATATGAGGCTGTCGGGATATTGTTGCACATTCTGTTCCCTCTGGAAAGCCGCAGCTTGCCTCATGTTAATCCTAAGAGGACCCAGCCCCTGCTTGTCTTCTCTCGGGGCTACATGAACACAGATGGGCTCTAAAAGGTTAGCTGATCAAAAGGCGTGGCCTTGCAGACTTAGGTAAAATGTTCTGTGAGCACCACTAGCGAGGCATTGTGTTTAGAACTTTCCAGAGAAGTAAGAGGAAAAATGCCATCCTTGCTCATTAGGTGTCTGGCAGCTGGGTTTCCACAGGAAGTTAGGCTCATGTTTCATTTTCCCTGTTTGTTTTGATTCTCAGTTTTTAGATAACAAAAGCAACACATATTCTTTGGTGACTGTTTACTCTGGAGAGGTTTTCTATGCTTGGTAATGTACTGGGAGATTATATCATCATAGGATACAATTGTTTAAACTGAGTCTCTCAGTGTCAACTTGAGATAAGGGGATTGGCGGGTATGTGTTGCGAGGCAGGTGAGCAAAGACATCTACTGGGGCAAGTGTCAAGTGGCAGCCTCTGTGGAGTTTGGGTCAGGGCAGGGAGATGGGCAGGAAGCCAGGAAAGACACAGAAGGCTGGAGGTCTAGGGAAGTTTCCTGAATCTCTCGATCTGACTCTTGAACATGATCAATAACATGAATGGGTAACTCTGTCAGTCAGAAAGAATGTGGTTGTGGGAAGAAAAGGAATTGGGTAAAGAGAGTGTTACCAGTGGGTGAACAGGCATGATTCTAGTTGCCTTCATGTGATGACTTTTTAGGGGAAGGGGCCAAGTAAAGAGGCACTAGATATAGTGGAAATAATCCGTGAGTATGAAAGGGAAAACAAGGGTGATCTTACTTGAGGAGACAACTGTATGACGATGCTTGGTTAATGACTGCTTGTCTCTGGGTAATTTTGGAGCGAGTCTAGTAACTACTGGTGGTATTTCATTGGGCATAGTTATAAAAATCCAGTAACCAGAGTCAGAAACAAAATTGTTCCATGGTGGTTGCTAAGATTTGGGATCCGATACACTCAGCCTCTTTAGAACTTGGCCTTCTGCAGGGAATGTGGTCTTGAGGCCTTAGAAAGGTCGCCAATGGGGCCTGAAGTGATGGCTCAATGGCTAAATTCTTGCCCTGCATGTGCCAGGATCCATATGGGCACTGGTTTGTGTCCCAGCTGCTCCACTTCCCTTCCAGCTCCCTGATTGCGGCCTGGGAAAGCAGCAGAGGATGGCTCAAAGCCTTCATACCCTGTAGCCACACAGAGTACCCAGAAGAGCTCCTGCCTTGTGGGTTCGGATTGGCTTAGCTTTGGCCATGAAAAGAAAAGAAAAGATAGAAAGATTGCCAAACCAGAAAGAGGAAGAGGCATGTCCCAAGCATGAGCAATTGGTATTAAATTTGGAGGGAAGCCAGAGCAGGATGGCCCTATGAGACAAGGTCTAAGAGAACTGGGAGCGGTGGTGGGTTGGGAGAAACAGTAAGAGTGAGGAGAGGTGCATAGAAACCAGAGGGAATGGCAGATGTGACAAGAAGGAAGGATAAGCCAGAGGGTGGCTGTAGGTGGTAGACCAGGAAGGAGCCAAACAGACAAGGTGTTCATTCAGGCTCCTGGCAGGGGGAGGGCACAATGCCCTTGGTACCTTCTCAGAAGAAGAGCAATTGTGGAATTTGGCCAATGAAGCTGTCAGCCTAAGGAGCCACCAGGACTCCCAAGTGCCATTCCTGATGGTGTGTTTCTTTCTCCCTCCTCCTCTAGATCGCCGCTTGCGTGGGTATCTCCTCAGCCGGCAGCCCTGCCCGTGCCTTGCGCGGTTGATGTGCCAAGATTTTGACTGTGTGGGTTTGTGTCTTTCCGGCAGGTGTCTCCTCTGTGACTTCCCTGATGTCCCTGGCTTGGGTGCTAGCCTCCTATCACAAGCTGCTGCGGGACTCCAGGGACGACAAGAAGAGCATGAGCTACCGAGGCGCCCTCATCCACCTCTTCTGGCGCCTCTTCACCATCTCATCCCGAGTTATCTCTTTTGCCCTCTTTGCTTCCATCTTCCAGCTCTACTTCGGGATCTTCGTGGTGGTCCACTGGTGCGCCATGGCCTTCTGGATCATCCATGGCGGAACAGACTTCTGCATGTCCAAGTGGGAGGAGATCCTCTTCAACATGGTGGTAGGGATTGTGTACATTTTCTGCTGGTTTAACGTCAAGGAAGGGCGGACTCGATATCGAATGTTTGCATATTATACGATAGTCTTGACGGAGAATGCTGCCTTGACGTTCCTTTGGTATTTTTACAGAAACCCGGAGACCACTGACTCCTATGCGGTGCCAGCACTGTGTTGTGTCTTCATTAGCTTTGTGGCTGGGATTGTACTGATGCTCTTATATTACGGTGTGCTACATCCCATGGGGCCGCGAGCTAAGATCTTTGCCAGCTCCTGTTGTGCCGAGCTGCTCTGGGGCATCCCTTTGCCCCCCGATGTTGAGCCCATGGCACCTCAGACCCCTGGGTACCGGGGGACCCAGGTCACGCCCACCAGAGCCGTAACGGAACAACAGGAAGATGTCACGGCTGATACTTGCTTGCCCGTGTTCCAAGTGAGACCCATGGGGCCCTTGACCCCGTCGGGGCGTCCTTATCATCCTGAAGGGCCCCTCATTAAGATTGACATGCCAAGAAAGCGATACCCAGCATGGGATGCTCACTTTGTAGACAGGAGGTTGAGAAGGACTATTAACATCCTACAGTATGTCACTCCCACTGCAGTAGGCATTCGATATCGAGATGGACCGCTCCTCTATGAGTTGCTACAGTATGAGTCTTCCCTCTGAAAGCATCTTGACCCAAGTTGAGAAAGGGACCTTAAGTTTGGTTTGCGGTCAACACCGCTTGCAAGAAATATAACCCTCCCCCAGACCCCCCAGTACACAGAACCACCACCACCAACACCACCACCACCGCCGCCACTAATGACAACAGACAACAACAAAATTAATAAGTCACCACCCCTTCAGATAAGCTTTCTTTCCAGTCACTGTATGTATACAAAGATACTCTCTATGTTTTGTAAGTAAAAACTAAAAGAAAACCTTTCTTTTGTTTTCTACACATAAGAATCAGTATTGAAAAAAATCCCACACTCTGGTTCATTGAGTGGAGAAGGAGGAGGTGTCTCCACTCCAAAAGAAAAACAGTTTTATACCTTACACCAAGTGTAGATCATTTCTGGGATTGGTGCTGATTGAAAGAACAAAACAAAACAAAACAAAACAAACACAAACAAACAAACCTTCAACTGCCTTATGCCCTTAGGTGCTGAGTTTCATTAAGTACTGTCACGTTTTCTCATGCAAAACTCCTGGTGACTTTCACACCAGGAGAGGGAAAATTAAACAATCAAATGAGCTAAATCTTAGAAACGCAAAACAACCAACCAATACAACACGAATCACTCATTCTTCCTATCTAATTATTTGTATTGAAGACAACAAATTTACCAAAAGCAAAGGCATAAAAACCCCTCCTCTTTCAGTTTCTCTTACCCTGTCTCCTGCCCCTTCCTCTAGGCAGGAAAAGCCTTCTAGAAGCTGTAGGGCTGTTTGGAACTCAAATGGCTGGAAAAGCCTCTTGAAGGCTGACTATGTGCCATTTTAGCATTCACTTAGCGAGAATCACATTTGTTTTGCTAGTGAAAAGCAAAACCAGACCACACCAAAAGCTACCCCCATAATTGGGTAAGGATAGGAAATTCTTAAGCAAATCAAAGAAGATTTTCATATGTAATCAAAAAGATTCAGTAGTAATAAAACTCAGCATAGTAGCAAAAAGAATGACATCAATTTAAAGGCACAATACTGAATAATTAGTGACTGGCAACAGTGATCTGTTTGATCATTTTAAGGCTGTGAATGGGATACATTGATCCAATATGATATTGTTTAGGGCCTCTGCTGTCTCCATTTGGTGGGAAGCCTTAAATTGATCTGGAAAGAATTCATTTTTCATTTGTGCTTTTTAAAACAACAACACAAAGAGGAAAACTAGAATATATACATAGATCTATAAAAAATCAAATTGTAATAACTGACCCATTTCAAAGACTGTTTGGTGCTTCTGTCTTTCACCATTGTGGTTGGCTGAAAAATCATTCAGCTCACCTGGTGCATCTGGGTTGAATGGGGAATTGTATGTGTGTGTGTGTCTCTGTGTGTGTGTGTGTGTGGTGTGTGTGTTTGTGTTCATGTGTGTGTCCATAGCACACATGTATGTGTGTGTATATGCGTGTGTCTGCTGCAAGGTCTTGCCAGAAATATACAAAACCAATCTGAGGCAGTTACTGGTTATGGCTTGGATGCAATGCCATGTGTGGGGCTGGGAGCTGGGGCTGGTGGGGGTGGAGTGGGATGGATGGGCTAGTGCCTGCCTGGAGTCCCTGTAGAGAGAGCAAGACATACCAGCAGCCCATTGTGGGTCTTAGAGTCTGTGTTGTCTAGCTGAGGATTTGATTCAACTGTTTATTTTCTCATTGTTCCATGTTAAATTTCTGGAGGTGTTGCAAGTATCTTCAGTCTTTTAAATTTTTTGATTTTTCAAAATATTGCTCCTTTAAAGAAGATTTTTATCCAAGGGGCATCATTTCAATTCCATCGTATATCTACTTGGGCACAAAATAAACAAACAAACAAAAAAAAACAAAAAAAAAGGAAAAGAAAAAAATCACCACAAAAAAGGATATAAATAAATAAATAAAAGTAAATATATATATAAATATATATATATATATACACACACACAATATTTTTAAGTAAATACTGTTAGTCTCTGTTGCGTGTAGCTGCGGTTTTCTTTTCCTCTTAAATTCCAGATATAACTATTTAGGGTGCAAAACCTCAAATTGAACTATTCTTAAGAGAAGTTCAAAAATTGAGGAACTATTTTTGTGCATTTGTGGGATTTAAAAGTTATGATTGTTTAAAGAGGCTTCTCCTTCCTACCCAATTCATTGTTTATCTAAATCTTTAAAAACCTCAATCGGTTATAAAATCGGTTGTAAATTCTGTGTTTGAACCACCTTGACTTCGTGCATGATCACGTAGCTTTGTAGCACATCCTCTTCCTCCCTGACTCAGGTGCTCCCTGAAGTCCTCCCTGGTGGGAAGAAAGAAGTGGAGGAGCCCATTGTCCCCACCCCAACCCAATTTGGAAAGCTCGACAGACTGAGGCACACTCAGTGAGGAGGGCTGCCTCTTTCCCCATCCTAGCACAGACCTGTGAGCCACTTGGGAGCTGTTTGGGAGTGACAGTCCCATAATGGATGCTTCCTTAACTGTATCTTCTTCCCGCTCTGCTCTCTCTGGAGCACCCAAGTACTCTGCTGTGACTAGAGAAGGTGAGGCCATTTGAGGGGGGCCAGCTCCTTGGGCTCATTGGGGTCCCTTGTCTGCCTCGGGCCTGGGGCTCTGCCAGCATCCGTCTCTTGAGCAGTTTTCTCCACATTCTCTGCCACATGTCCTCTTAGGGGCATCTGGCACTTTAGCTCCATGTCTGTTCTTGGATGCATTTCCTTTAGCTTTCTTGCTTCAGCACTGTTATCAGCTCAGATTTGTGACCTGTTTCATTGTTCCGCATTTGGTGTACATACACACATATGCATATAAATGTGTGTGCACACACATGTATGTGTTCACATTTACTTGGAAGTCTGCTCGTGTTGACCTGAGCCCTGCAAGTTGGAATGGCAGTGTCCAGCTCAGGGAAGGCCTCCTGGGGCATCATACCCTAGGAACTAAGGAGAAGGGCCCAGGAGACCCTATCAATCCTTTCTTTCAACTCTTGGTGGACTCCATTCCAGGCAGCACATGCTTCCTTTTAAGTGGTTTCCCCTTGCCCTCACCTGAACCCCTCCACCCTGCTTATACCAGTCTGAATAATGCAGGTGAAGATGTGCATGTGTGAGAAGCTGCAGGGAGAGCCACTTTTGCTGAGATAGGAAAAGGAAGGCAGAAAGCAACAATTGAGAAGAGAGAGCCTAGAACACGTAAAAACAGTAACCAGACTTTTGTGGTGTTGGCCTTTGCCATCCTGCACCTGTTCAGTCAAGAGAAAACGGTTCTCTAAGCTGCCCCAGGCTACTCCCCTGGAGGCTTCTCTCCACCTCTCCCTTGCCAGTGACCACTCCCTTTAGTGAACTGCAGACAGCCAGCTGCCCTTGGACTCACACACATGTTCACTGCTCTGTCTCCCTCACTGATGGCACTGAGCCGGAAAACCCAATTTTTAAGGACACACTGTGGAAGACTCACGCTGCACCAGGAAGATGTGGTGGCTTCATCTGCTATTTTCCTGGGCCTTCAACCCCCTCCCCTCCAAAACAAGGGTCAACAGTGAGACCCTAGCCCATTCTGTTCAGGCTGCCTACAATGCTTTTTGAGGAGGTAGCTCTGAACCCATTTCTTCTCCAAGATCTCCTGTTGAAAATAAGCAATTACTAATATTTAGTGATGGTAAGAGGTGAGTCTGTTGGTACCAGAGTTCTAGAAAAAAGTATTTGCCTTTCTTCCTGTTTTGCTCCCACATTACATGCCCCCACAGATATTCATATTTCATTCCTGTAGCGGAGTAGAAAACTCAGCTCTTTTCATTCTCATACACATTGGGGCTTAGGCAGGGGAGGAGTACCCAAAAATGGCTGTCTGTGTAGCCTTGTACCTGTGAGCCCTGCCCACCTTGCTTGAGGAGCTCTGTGCTTTCTCCCTGTCTGGAGGGAAGTCTCATTCTGTATGAGTGAGGCATCTCAAGTTCACTGTCACCAGCTTGGGACACCAAACTTGAGGCTTCATGTGCCCAAAGACCCCGAGACCCTCAGATAAGGCACCCATAGACTCTCCTCCCCACAAAGCATTCATATCTCAAACCCACTCCTGTTCTCTGCCCAGGAGGGTGTCACCTTACTCAGCAGGATCATACTCATCCTGAATTAGGTAGCGAGGGTGCCATGGAGCACATATTCACTCCAAGCAGATAGGGAACCAGAATGGAACCAGCCTAATTGCCTTGGAATGACCCATGCTGACTTCATGGCAATGCCTCAGTCAAAGTGTAAAACATTTCTCTGCGGTCTGGGGTTCCCTATAACCCTTCCATAGGCCCAGAAGCATCCGTGATGCTGTGGTCCCTGTGACTCTAACCCAAAGCTTCTGCAGCCACAGTCCCTTGAGTTCCACGGTGGCTAACAGAGGGGATCCTGTCTAGCTGGTGACCAGATCACCCAGAAATCTCCTGATTTTGTTTTAAAGCACCAAACAATGTAATTTTGTCCATTCTCCTCCCATCTGCTTCAGGTCATGGAGCAGAAGAAGAGGTTTCTGGTGCTGATCTTATTTCAAGCAGCTCTGCAATGGGCACAGCCTCTCTTAGTCTCCCGGCAGACTTCCTTCACAGTCTGTACATGCCTGCTAGGGAACTTGCATGTTCCTCTCCCTGTCCATTGTGCTGCTTGCTCACAGGAAGTCTGTAACAAGCCCCAAACTGCAATGCCTCCAGATGCGAGCAAGATTCCCTGTGCCCATCGCCTAAAGCAGATTACCCGGGCTCAGTCTCTGGTATGGAAAAACAGGTCAGATCCTCAGAGGCTATGAAACTGGGGTGCATTTTGCAGATTCCTGTCCTCATGCTCCTGGTTCTGCCAAGGGCTGGGGGGAGGTGGTCACCTATCCCATTCATTTGACCCACACAGTGCCATTTTCGTTGCCAAGGTAAGCTGTTACCTCTTAGCAAGAGCCCTTTCGGACTTTGTGTGCACTGGATAAGGTCCTCTTGGGTGTACTTATTTGATTTTCTGATGAAGAAGGCAAACCCATTATTTCTTTGCCAAACTGAAAAACACTAAAAGAACAGGACCAGATTTGGTTGTAGGAGGAGTAGAATTTAACTTTGGAGAGTGTAATGGGAAGAGAGATCCCTGCAATTAATTTCATCCAGACCCAGGTGACATTCTCAGTGTGGGCTAGAAAAACTGCCAGGGAGACCTGGAAGAACTCCAGGAAGACCTAGAATAGGCCACATAAGAATGCAGGAGCAGGAAGGACACAGGGATTTGCCAACCTGACAGGTACACACTGAGTGTTTGACCATGTAGGACAGCGTGCTCATTAAAGCATCACGCAGGCATCCTAACGGAAATGGACTTAGGTCAAGTCTGCTCCTCTCCAAGGTCAAGAGTGTGCATGAGACAGACAGTGAACACTTTCCTCAGGTTTCGGTATACCTTTCTCCTCATCCCACATTTTCCCACTATCATAGAAGCAACATTCCATATTCATGCACAGTTCCACCTCTGGAAAACAGAAGTAACAGAAAATAGCTGATAGCAGGTGACAAACCCAGGGACTTGTAGGAGGACAGCACCAAGCCTCCTAGAACAATGTGTGCCTGTCTCAACTTCAAAACATATGAAAACACAAAGAGGCAACTTTGCCCTCTCAGAGAGATTTTTTTTCTAAGCCACTTACTGGGAAAAAAGATAATGCTTCTTCTAAATTCCTGTATTGGCATCACAAGCCTCTTTTTCATTCATCCTTAGCTATTTTACAGGTTTCCTTTGTGGCTTAAAACACTGCATCTTGTGCTGTTGGCCAAATAGTAAAAAGACACTGCCTTTGATCCAGCTGTAGCTTTTTTCCTCTGCTTGCCTGGTTCTGTCTGCCTTACTCAATTCTCCCAGGCACCATCTGCTTCTTCTTGCTTCCTGTGCCTTTCCTTGCAGTGGCTGGCAGGACAGGACTGGAACCTTCTTGAGCCAAAGGTCATGTGTGCTATTAATGACAACACCTAAGGGCAGCAGATGGAGGATAGCAGGTGATCCCTCTGCTCCAGGCCAACACCTTGTGTCAAGGGCTAAGAATAGACCACAGCGGACATTAGCAGACAGCACCTGGGGGCACTTGCTTGTTCCCGGCTGCCCCATCTCATGAAGAATAGAATATAATGTGCAGGCCCCCTGCCCTGTGTGAGATGAGGCCTTTGCCAAATTCTAATTCTAATCCCCAAATTCCACACCAGAAGAAAGTGAAGGCAGTCAGCATTTCTATGACCATGCCCCCAGGGAATTCTACTTCCAGCAGATCATCCTGAAACTGAGGAGGACAAGGAAGTCACAGTGCCAATTGCTAGCCCAGTGAGCATCTCTCAATAGACAAACAGTGGCCATCTGTCATGGTGGATTTGGATATGCAGTCATCTATTAAGTGAACGCTCAATCTGTTTTTTCCAACCCTCGGGGCCTCCGGCTGTATTGGGCTTGGGAGATCTATTTCGGCTGCACATCTTCTAGGTGCTCCTCTTTAGACCCAGAAAGATCCAGAAAATGACACAGGTGGATGCAGGAGTCCCTACTGTGGCTGTGGATAACTCACTTCACTTCTTGGTGCCTTGCTTTTTCCACCTACAAAGTGGAGACAAAGAAGGCCAACCTCTTCTTTCCTGCTCAGGGATGCTGCGAGGAGGCAGGCTGTGCTGCCTGTTATAGGGAGACAGGTGTCCTCCTTCCTTGGGAAATGTGGAAAAGGCCAGGGCGTTTCCCAGTTGCAGTGGCACCCAGGAGCTCCAGGCTGAGCAGGAAGGAGAGCTGGATGGGAAGAAGTCACGCATCCCTATAGTTCTTCAGTACTTCACAGCACTGTGAACCCAGTACAGTGGCATCCCAGTCAGGTGACCCCCTCAGCTGGCTCCAGCTGGCCACTTGTAATTTTTAAACCAAATCTCCCTTTGTTAATTTTTTCTAAAGGATGTAAGCATATACAAAAGGATCAGCTTGAAAATTCAATGTTTGTTGAGCTTTGTGCTCAACACGAGAAGTGAACAAGGGACTGTTTGGAAATTGGTTTTAAGGTGGTTGGAATTTCTTCGAGAGAAATCAGTCTCTCACCTTAGTTCTTTCTTACAGCTCTTTCTACCTTAAGGCCCTCTTATCAAATAGACTCACCTTCTCTATTCAGCTCTGCAGAGTACAGAAAACAAGGCTTTGTTTTGAAATACAATCATAGTTAGACAAACCCTATGGGTCCTTTGGTGGCTCTCCATCACCCTGATGAGTGGGACCTGAGGCAGAATCAGAAACACAGGGCTGAGTAATGCCACAATTTCTGTGTGTGTGTCTAAATCAGGGTATTTCCCTGTCATAATTAAAATTGGAAAAGTCCTGTTAATTTTTTCTTTCCTTTTTTTTAAAACTATGGTTTGACTGTTAACATGTCCACAAACAAAAGCACTCTGAGCAAGAAATCAGACTCCTCTAAAGAACTTCTGTGTTCTTCTTAGGACTTAACCCAGAGTGAGGGCAGGTGGGAGTGACAGAAGACACCAGCATTCAGGAGTGCTAATGGTGACGTTGATTTCCCATTGGGTCTGAGAAGCTTTCCTACAAAGGAAAATTCTAGATGTCTCAACTATTGTGGATCAGTCAACTTGATCCTAGCCACTTTTTAGGAGTTCAGGTGTAATCTGATTAAAAAAAAAATGTCACCCAAAGGAAACAAAAGGCAGGCACCTCCTGAGAGTGTCCAAAAGAACTGTGCCCACATAGGGCAGGTCTTAATAGCTTCTGCTCAATTCTCCTTGCCCTAGGCTGTGGAGCCCTGGCCAGATACTCTTTTCCCACCTGCCCTGACTCTGCTTATTAAGCTTCTTACTATTGCTATGATGGCACAAGGGACCAGTTCCCACTTTGGAATTCAGCAAATGACTTCTCTTTGATTTTTGTGTCTGATGGTCCAGTGGATAAGGCCCAATCCTGCTGGGATTTGTTTCTGCAAGGCAATTCTGATGGTAACCCATAAGGAAGGCACACAGGACACCCCATGCTTGATGCTCGGCTCTCATCGACATCCCTTTGGGACTGGCGGATGGACTGTGCAACCTTTGTGTGAGAATTTTGAAGATGGACACGTGCCACCCCAGGGGATTGTGTGACTCAGTAGTGGGTTGGAAGAGAGTAAAGAAGAGGCAAGGGTGGGGGACAAGGGAACTTCTGGACGTGCGTGGAAGGAAAATGCCAGCAATCATGTCATCACTTGTTACTCTTGCTAGGGCAAAGTAGATTCTTTTTAAGCAGAGGCAGTGACTTCTACATGCATTTTCTTTTCTTGCAAAAGGATCAGAGATTTCATCTCAAGAATGAAGAAGCATATTCTTACTTCCATGCCCCTGAAAGTAAAAAGGCCAGGACTCCATCTCTGCAGAGTTAAGTGGGGCTAATGACTCCTCTATCCAATGGGAAGAATATTGCTTACCTACCTCACAGGGGTGTTGTGAGGATAAAGCAATTCATGTGTCTGACCAGGCACTTTGAGGAGAAGAGTTATCAAGTTTGCTTCCAATTTCAAATTCTTTTGAACCCTGAGCACCTATGGTGTATAATAAGGCTCAGTGTTTGGGTAAGTGGAGGGTGAGGATGTGATATAGTTCCTCCACTCTTTTTTTTTTTTTTTGATGAATGAATTCTTGTAGGAAAATGACAAGAGAATAGCAGATGAAGAGTTGTTTCAATGTGGGTCAAGAAAATGACCCACATTTCTTCTTTCTACCCCAGAATGGTTATTCTTCCTTCTTTTCCAAGGACTTGGGCAAGAAGGAAGGTTTGTTTTTGTTTTTGTTGTAATGCTTTGGCTTCCATCTGGGGAGGCTGTTTTGAGAAGCAAACACTGGTCACTCTACCTTCTCTGTGGGAAAATGAAGGCAGCCATGCAGGAGAGTGCCGTGGGTGCAGCTCCTGTGGTTCTGTTACTCCGTTACTCCTCCCTGGCTTAGCTTCAGCGAAGTCACAGCCTTCATCTTCTCTCTTTAGACCCAGAGAGCATTTGCTTGTGCTATCTTGGAATGCTAGGGAAGTTTTGGTGGTGGTAGCGGTGGGGAGGTGGATATCTTTTTCCTTGGAGAGTCTGGTACATTGTTGTTTGCTGGAAAGGCTTGGTTTCCAAAGACAAGGGTCTTTAACTAAAAGGCAAATCTAAACATCTAGCTTTTTTTTTTTTTTTTTTTTTTGAGGGAACAGAGAGTGGAGTGGTAGGTCTGGAGTCAGGAAGATAGGATGAGTTTTCAATTAGCTAGCTGCCTCACATAAAACAAAGCCTTCTGAAAATTCTTATTTGCTTTTCTAAATGCAAAAAAGAAAAAAAGTCCTTCCCTTCCCCCAAATACATTCAGTGAACCAAGTCTGGGTTCTAAAACATTCTGAAATATGGCACTTCTGAAATGATTTGTATGTATAGAGTGTTAACGCCGGAAGTCCACTCATTTCTACTAACAGCCAAACCAGCCAAACCCAAGAGTCTAGCCCCTTCTGGAAGCTTTCTGGAAATGTTCTCAGGGGGTTGTAGCTTTGGGAGAGTTCTTGCAGTATTACAAGTCTTGTCATCACCTCAAGTCCTTAGAAGTCCTCCTGCCACAGAAAGAGCAGCTTCAGACACCAGCAGGGCCTCCTCTGTGTTTTAGAACCAGAGAGAAACCTCTTGTTATTTTGAAAATCACTACATGAGTTGAGCCTTCAAGGGAAGAAGTGGACTCCTTTGTATACGTTTAGAGAGAAGATGAGACAGAGAGAATGGTAAGCTTATTTGATTTCAAAAAACTAAAAAATGACCCTTTCATTGCAAGAAGAGATCGTGGTCCCCTTTTTCTTGAAAGGAAAACTGGGGAGGCCCCAGGTGAATTGCTTTAGGCACCCCAGGCAAGCCTGAGGCTTTGTGTCCTGTTTCCAGGGCCTGAAGAAGGTGTTTCCCTTTTGAATCTGCTGCCTTGCCCTGGATCATTCTGAGAGCTCCCTCTCTGCCATTCTACCCTTCTCCAGTCCATACTCACAAGCAGCTCCCAACAATGGTGTTAATGTGTGGATTGCAAAGGGAATTCCATCTGTGTGGCTGGTCCTTCTATGCCCATTGCTTTAGGTCAGAGCTATTTGTCCAAATACAACCCTCACAGCCTTTCTGCTTGCCTTGACATCCCTATTATTGCTTGCTTCTGACCAAATGTATCTCCAACTGTCCAGTGACAGTCTATGCCAGCCCCTGGAGCCATGGCCTCCTGCATTGCTATTGGTCCAGGCCACCTCAAGTCAGGCATGATCATTGCTACTTCGTTCATTTAAATCCATGTGCCTTGAGAAGGCATGGCTCTGAATCCTGGTGGAGATGGCAGGAGAAATGGACAGGTGCCATCACTTAAATAGGTGGGGCACTCCCTGATAACTATAAAAGCAGTGTTGGGACACTCAGTGAAAATGAAAATTTGGACAGCTACCTCTAGGTTGTCACAGAAGGGCAGTACAACCCCATCCAACCCTACTAACCATATAGCATCTGCTCGCTAGTAATGGCCTACTTGCGTTTTTTTAAACTATCTTAATAAAGAAGCAAGAGAGAAGAGGGGAGAAGAAGAATGCTGAAAACCACATAATCTAGGAGATGATCTGAGTTTATGAAGTTGTTCTAGATGGTATTAGAATGGAGGGGTATATAGCGATATAACAGTATTCTAAGTTTATGGGTCACAGCAGCTACATAAACATGCCAATATTGGATGCGCACGCACACACACACACAAACACACCAACACACACCCCTTAAAGAGCTTAAAAAGTTTCATGAGACAGAGTCCCCTTGCCGGACTTGATATAGACCTAGCCTATATAGTTTTCTTCTCTCCCAGGCACAGTGTCATGAGGACACCTCTGGCCCGAGATACGCCTTCATTATCTCAGGCTGAGAAGAAAGCCAATAGCAGGCTTCAGCTGGGGTTGAAGACATTGCCCAGTTGCTGCCAGGATTCTCAGCAAGTTCAGAGGACTCCAGGAAGTAGCTTTCTAAACACCTCCCTGTCTTCTACAGCAAAGAGACCTGAGCCTCCAGCACAGCACGGCAGTCACAGAGTAAGGAATGAGAAAGAGGCAAGGTGTGGAGCATGAACCTGATCACTACTGCTTGGAGCCAGACAGCGTTATGTTCTCTCAGGCTGCCAGGTTCTCTGGCTGGTGTCAAGCATACCTGCCCTGTGTGGCTGCCCTTCATAGTCAGTATCTGCAGATGAGGCTGACCGGGGCTGGCCTGGTGACACCACACTTGGACTTGGGGAATGTGACTCCTCTGCCTAAATACAAAGTCCACTTGGCATGTCTGCTGGCCTGGAGGCATTTGAGCACTTGCCCTGTGAGAGGCAGAGCCAGTTCTACCTCAGGGCCAGCTGCCTTCCCCTTGCAACAGCAATGCCACAGCAAATCTGGGACCTGTGCAACATACCGGTGCACATGACCGTGGGGAAGCCGCTCCAACTCCTCCTGCCTTGATGGAATTGGCTTGTCTGAAGGGACAGGGTGTTTGAGTGTGCTCCAGGAATCCTTCCCAAGAAAGAGTGTTGTGCAGGCCTGCGGGGATAGGGGTTCTCATAGTCATATTTCCAGCTCCCCCACAGTCTCTCTCCTGAGCTGGATCCTGTTCCAAGCCAGGAAGGCTACCTGCAGAGAAGTGAGACCCTCTCTTGGGATGTTCTAAATGAAGGCCAGTGCTCGCTGAGGTTGTCACCTGCCACTTCAAAGTGCCAGTGGTGGTTTTGAAGAAAAACCACAGGATCTGTCTTCAGTCCTTGGAAACTCTTTCGGGCCCAGATCCAGGAAAAGTTTTTAGAGACTCCTCCTCTAGTCTGTCTCTTGTGCACAGTCTGTGTCTCCTGAGCTCAGCAGACTGCCCAGCCAGCACCCATCATGCTGCTTCTCCCTTCCCTCCTTCCACCTGTCCCACAGTAGTAGTCCCAGAGTCACACAGAGAGCAAGCCAACTTTGTGCTTTGTCTCTTTTACATCTAAATATAAGCCAACTTGCAGGCCAGGAAAATCTTAGGTCCTCTTGTCCGCAGCCCCAAACCTCTGAGAATGATAGCCCCAAGATCTCTTCCTCTGGTTTCCAAGAAAAGATGCTTTGCTATAGGGTTAGAGAAATGTGGCTCATCAGGGTGGAAGGAAGGCAGCCTGGAGGCAGGATGAGGAGAGGGCAATGAGTGTGCAGTCCTATGGGAACCCTGCCTTCCAGTGCAGTCCCCCAGGGGCCCTGCCTTCCAGTGCTGGTGTTCTCCTTTACAGTTTAAATAAATTACATGTGAGTTACAGGAAAAAAAAATACCTAGGCAAAGGAAGGAAGGAGGGATACACAAAGAGAATGCAAGGAGGGATGAATGAAGGAAAGGAGATAGATGGGGAAAAAAAAGACCAAGTCTTGAGACCTCATTGTCATTCCTTGGTGTCCCTGCTTTTACTGTTCAAAGCAAAAGCATCTATCTCCCTATAGCAGAACTGGGTTTCCCAGCATTTTCCAGCTGTGTGTCCCACAGTAGGCTGCAGACTTCACCTGTCTGATGTTGCCCTGTGCCAACTCCCTGAGCTCCCTTGTGCCCAGTCCCTAGCTCTCCTGACCTCTCAGCCTGATTCAGAGGGGCAGCCTAGGAGAGAGAGAGATCAGATCCAATCTCTTCTCTCCACATGAGGGTTATGTGATGGGAAGGCGAAGGGGACATTTTCTTAACCTCTCTTCAGTTTTTCTTGGACACTCTTCTCCCAGTTGTGCTCCCTGCTCTGTAAGGCCTGATGGCGCTATCATCACTTTACAGAGCAAAACCAATTGAATTTGTCAGGTAAGGCACAGCTGTGAGTGCATGCAATTTATAATTTTCCCTAAAGGGCTAATGAAATATTCTCACTGCTCCTTCTTCACTTCCATCACCACTGTCTTGGGAACAGATCTCTAGGTACATTTGTGGGTTTTAAGAATTTAGTGGTCAACACCATTACTGTTGAGATGTAAAGTATTCCCATTCACTGAACAAGCCATGAGGCTTGTATCTGTAATGGTAACAATCTAGAATTTGTATGTTCTGGGCTAGGGGTGGGCACCCATGTTCCATCTCTTCCAGATCCAATGAGGAAGAGAGTTGCTGGTGGCAGCCTTGGTCACCTCAGGAGACACTCCCATGTCCAGCCAGGAGTTTTTCCTTTCCCTTTTTGCGCAGCTCCACAACCATTGTGTCTCGGCTCCACAAATGATTCACTTATTCTGAGAAGAGCTGAGTGCGTTAAGTATAGCTTCCGAAGCTCAGATGACCTCTTTTATTCTTGAGATTCCTGAAATTAAAATTACAGTAAGCTCTAGGTTAACAAGAAAGCCTGTCAGTAGAGCCTGTCTGTCAGGTTCATGTTTGCCTCTGGTTAACCCAAGTCTCAGCCTCAAGTCTGGGTTGAAGTGACTCACACCTGCTCTTGACCTGTCTAGGTGGTGGTTGTGCACAGCCGTGTGAGTGAGGGATGGAGGAGAGCCTTAACGAGTGTGGCTGGAGGTAAATGATGCATCACAAATGCACGCCTATGCAGGGCATAAGGAGCACTTATCCTGAAAACAAAAATCAGTTTAGCTGGGCAAATGTCATCCTCAAATGAGATGAGGAAGTATGAAAACTTGGAAAGGAAGAAGGCTAAGAATAAAATCTCAGCTTGTCATAATAGAGCAGTCTACAGGCTTCCCATAGGAAACTAGCAAGTCTGAGTTCTGGCCCCAACACTCTGGGCCAATTATAGTGCCTTTTGGAGTGATCCATTTCCTCATTACCCAAATGTTCCTTCTAATTATAAAATGCCCTGGCTGCCATGACTCAGCCAGAAATCTGAGTGCTCCAGTGCAAAGCAGAGCAAGGTGACTGCATAGAGACTTGAGTCTGGCACTGAGGGAGGCCACAGTAAGGAAGTCCCCCTCCCCTGACCCTGACTCTGAAAGTAACAGGGGGACTGTAGGAGGGGTGGCCTCTGAGCGCTGTCTTGCAATGTTTCCCTTCTCAGGGGTCACAGCCTAGTGCACTTGGCTGCATGGATTCCACTTAGCGGAATAATGATAAATTTAGAGCTCTCTCCTTTTCTGCTACTTCCTTGGCCACCAGCAGCAGGATGATGGGAAAAGTAGGAAGGCGTTGTGGGGGAAGAGGCTGGCTTTCCAGCCCTCCCACTGTGAGCAGCTCAACCTACACTCTCCCATTTAGATGCCACCCACTGTGGGTGCTGGACCTTGGTCAGCAGCACCATTTACCCTTGTTTGGAGGAAGGGCAGGGGCTTGAGATCAGTAATACCATTCTTGTCCAGAAAGACATTTTAGAAACTTCTGGAAGGAGAAAATAGAAGCCATTCTTGTAAAACTACAGATACACTTCCAAACATAAAGAAGTGACCCAAGGGGAAAGGCTGGGTGCAGCTGGCTTTTCTCCATTTCATGAAGATCTTAGGACTCCTTGGGAAGAAGTTTCTGGATCTTCCTTACTCTCCATACTCCTTGGATTAAAAAAAATAGATTGTTGAAGGTGATAGGAACCATGTGCTCAAGTGGGACTATCACTTTCAGTATAGACAAGCATTTAGAATTTAAATGCCAATTTAAGGGAGACACCATCCTCCATCCCCCCAAATCCTGCCACTAGCAAGCTGGAGGAACCAAAAGGAAAAGCAAGAATTCAACTTAAATCAGTATACAGCAGAGACTGCCATGCCAAAGCTTCCAATAAGCAGCATCTGATTTCAGGGGATACTTCAGCCCAGGTATGGGAAAAGATGCACTTGCACAGGGAGCCACTTTGATTCAAGTCTAATCCCCATCTTGTCAACAGGGGGAGGCACAGTGAAGAGCAAATCCTGAAAGTCCTGTGGGTCCCAGTCAGGCTGCCTGACTTCCTTTGTCCAGTGCAGATCTGAAGTCAGAAATGGACAATGGCTGCTAGGAACTCTGCAGCTCAGCCCCACCCTGCATGCAAAACTTCCTGCAGCAAATTCAGGTCCCGTTGTCTGGAGCAAGAAATGTAGGAAGGGATTTGTAAAAGCTGGCAAGTATACTAGTAATTAAGACATCACTAGGCATCCACTCTGTTGTCCTCAACTGCCCCCGCCCCAACCTGCTCCTTTTTCTGGTTCATCAGTGGTACATGGAATTCTTGGTGCTCCCAGCTGGCCAACAACTTCCGTTTCCTTGGCCAGATGATGAGAATGAAGCCAAGTTGATTCTAAATTAACACACCACACATGGCTCTCAGATGTATGGACTAATGTGGACACCTGTCTGTCTTCATTCATCTAGACCTGGTGCTATTTATGGCAAACTGTGCCTATGGAGGTAATATCCTTCATTTCCTAGTTTTTTTTTTTTTCCTGATGCATTGCAACCAAGTAATGATGTTAGAAACACTGGATTTCCACAGAGGACTTAACACAAGATTTCTGTCCCTTTTTCTTTCTTTTTCTTTAGAGAGCCTGGTTTCCAGTGTCTACGTCCCCTTATTTCTTTGAAGAAACTGAAAAGTTTTTCCTTTTCTATTAGCCAAAAAGAAAATTTCATCAAAAGGAACATGGTCGGGCTCTTTCTCCTCTCTCTCCCTGTCGAGTTGGAATGATCATGTGTACTTGAGAGTTTTGGATCCAGTGCCTCCAGGGTCCTTGCTAAAGACAGATTTTTCTGTTCCCCCTCCCCCACCGCAGAGAGGTCAGGGCAGTGGTAACAAACAATTTAACTTCTCCAAACCTTGTGGTGCCTTTTGCTTGTGGTGCTTCTCTGTTGTGTAACTCCACTCAAGGCAGCCACTTGCAGCAAACAGCAATGCCAGTATCTTCCTTGGTCTCATGTGCCAGGGCAGTATAAGATTTTAATGTATATCTATATAAATAGATAGAGGTATAGATATATCACTATAGTTACATAATTATATAATTGAGGTTCTGATACAGCTTTGGTGGGAGTGGATTATTCCTCTACAGAAATGTATGCTACTCAACTGAAACTCACGTCTCTCTCTCAAGCGTGTGGATGTCTGGAAGGTCTCAGCTGACAAGATGGGTTATTTGCCTATGACAAGTTTCTTCCTTTCTTGTGAAAGTTGCTGTCTCCATAACAGAGAATGTCTGTCTGATGAGGTAGCCAAGAGCAGCTTCTTTCGAACTTCCTTTGGTGCTGATATCTTAACATAAATTCTTGGTTGGTTTGTTCTGCTTCCTGGTCAGTGGCCAGTAAGCTGCTTTTTCCAAAATATCAACTCACAATGGAAGGCAGCCAAGAGCAGTTTGGGAATAGGAGGCCAGAGTTGGGCAGCTCTGACTTGTTCTAACTCAATGTCTTTTGTGATCTGAACCAGACTCAGTTTCCCTCACTTTCCCTGACTGCCAAGAGCATCCTGACTCCTTACATCAAAGGGGAAGGGTGACTTCAAAGGCTGAACTGGTGGTGTTGAATCACCCTATTTCTACTGATTTGGAGACAGCAACTTGATGTGTTTTCACAATTTTGTTTGTATGTGGATAGGATTTTCATCTTGGGGTTTGTTTTTGTTCTCTTGCTCCTCCATCTCTGCCACATTTTACATCCTCTCTTTGGCAATACTTGTGAATACTATGTAACTGGTTCGGATTCACCTAGGATGTTGGGTAGTGCTAACTTCTCCCAAGGGAACAACATCACTAATACTGTCTAAGGTGCTAGAATCAAACCTCATTTTCTATACTTTGGTTCTTAGAAAAAAACAAAACATGCAGAATTCTTTCTGTGAAGCCTTATTATAGATTGTCATAGCCAATTGTTAATCCAAAAAAAAAAAAAAAGCGGGAGAGACAGAATAAAAATGAAGGACAAGATGCCGAGATACTGTATAAAATGTAACTGAAAGACCTGTGCTATTTCCTATATTAAATGTAAACTACCATAAATATATATGTATGCATATATATATACATATATATATGCTCGAAGCTGATAGAATGGGAAGATGTACAGTGTACTCATCTTTATTTTATTTTCCTGTTGGTTCACAGCTCTTCATATGTATGCAGGGGAGGGTTTGAGGATGGGGGTGGGGAGCATGCCCGAGTCACGCAGGAAGCTGTTGGGACTTGTGCTGTGTTCCGTACATTCTTAAAGGAATAGACTGGAAGAGAGGTAAAGGACACAGCACGTAGACTTGCCTTCTCGAAGTTCTGAAAACGGCTGTTCTGCTGGCTTTGTTTCTTCTTCCTTCTGTGGTTTCTCAACAGCACCACCTAGGATGTTAACAGTTAACAAAGCAGGACGTTTTATCTCCTTTCCCCAACCCAACTCTTCAGAAATACCCACTCCACGCCTCCCCCAACCAAAACCTGAGTGATTTCCACGGAAGTTCCCCTGCACCATGAGAAGTGAGCCAGTGCCAGGCTTTCCTCTGTCCCTCATCTGCCTGACCCCTGGCCCACCTCCTTCAGTTGCTGCTGAAAGAAAAAAATCTGGGTTGAGAGATGAATTTGGGCCAAAAGGGGGTTAAAATGTCGCCAAAACATATTGGTGAATCCAGACTTCACCAGAACAGGGTGAGGAAGAGTCCTTTCCAAGACTGGCTATGAAATTCAAGTGTTTAGGGCCCACATGTGTGTGCGAGAGTGTGTTGTACGTGTGTGCACTGTGTATTTGTTTCAATGTATGAAATGTCTGGTGGACAGAGAACAAAATAATTCAAACAGAAGTGAAAATAAAACAATATATATCAAATGCTATTTTATCAGATGATGCACTTGTTCACCTTGATGAGAAGCCACTGTTTCACAACTATGCAATCTTCCAGTCTCTCTTCCCTCCCTCCTTCACCTCAAATTTCCAAACTGTATTCCATACCCCTTGCCAATTTTTCCTTTACACAAGAACCACAGTATCCAATCCCAGGTTCAAGGTGAGCATGCTACCGTGATTCTTTTCCTAAATTTAAGAGCTAATGGGGGAACAAAAAGATTTCTTTTTCTTAGATTTGAACCGATTCTATGTAACCCTGTTTGGTTCTGTAAGTGAACTGATGTGTATTTTGTGTTTGGGTTCTATGTTTACAACTTGCTTTCATCCTCTTCTTGGTTCAAATGACTTTTTTCTTTATCAATGCTACTTTTGATAGTATATGTTTGGGGGATGTGTTGACTTAAAGCAAGAACAAATTTGGCTTAAATGGGACAATGAGCATGTGACCTCTGGGGCTGGAGGGTGGGGATCGGGAATAATGTGCACCTGCAGCTTGAGTGGCACCTGCATCCTGGTTCTGAATAAGGGCCATGGCAGGGAGCAGGTATACTCTGGGAAAGTTTTGACGTAGGTGTTTTTTCCTTTCCTTATTTGTGGTCATCTAAATGGAGTAACCTGTCCCCAGAGGGTGAACTCATGTTTTCTGCCTTGGCTTAGGCCAGCTGCAGCCTTCCCAGCTACTCTACCCACTCTCTCCACTGTACCCAGTGCCAAAGCCTACCTCTCTAACCCTGCACTGCTATTCGCTAATACCTTTCCCTCCTCTGCCAATTCACTGACAGGCAACATACTGGAGTGGGCTGATGTACAAACTCTCATTCTGAAGGCCAAATATCAAGGGAGATTCTTGACAGCCTGCTGTGGAAAGCACTCAGGAAGTTGGCCCAGAGACCATGTGCCAGTGGGTGGCATTGGAAGCATACTTCCAGCTGATGAGGAGGACAACAGATTTTGACACATTTCCAAACTGCCAGAAAGCCAGTGGGGCTGCCTTGGCATGCCTTCTCAAGGTCTTTCAAAGGAGTGGCAGACAAGAAGAGAGATCATGGGCTTACACAAAGCACAAACTAGGCAGGGGGAGCCCTGCATGCAGAAGGCAGCTTCTCACCTGCTTGGGTTGAGACTCTGCACAAGTCTGAGTTTTGCTCACGGTTTACAAACTCTTGCACAAGGTGGCTGAGCCATCCAAGATAGTTTTTCAAAGAAATTCAGACACTGCCTAACTGCTCCAGCACAACTTGCTCCCACTCCACGGCTGGTGGGAACTTCAATGGGGTTCCTTGGAAGGAAAGGGGACATGGATCCTTCAGGGGAGTACATTATTTCTTTTGGCCTCATTTCTTCTTTTCCTCCCTTCTTCCCACTCATTTTCTTAGCTACTCAGGGGAATCTAAATGAAGTGCTGCTCATTTGCTTTTATTCTGTAGATCACACCTGCTGAGACACATCCCAGAAAGCTCTCACTCATTCCTTCTTTGGCCTCTGAAGAAGGAGACCCTCTTACTTTTTGACTTAATAGTGATTTTCTGGAGACTCCCTAGACTTAGCCTCAAATTTGGCACCGTATCACCAATTCCCAGGGGTCTTGTCCAGAAGCTTACCCGTCTTGCAGGGTCAGAAAATCCCAAGGGGACCAGTTTCAGGACACAAGAAATTGTTTAAACCTTTGATGTCTGCAAAAAGTGGCAAGTTGCTGGGGATCCTCTCTCAGGTGGGCTAGTGCCAGCCCTGTGACCTTGCTCCTCTTTGGCCTCCTCCATCAATGTGCAGGCCCATAGATGGCTTTGGAAATCCAGGTGCTCCAGGCCCTTTAGTAGAATCAGGGTTTGGATAAAATGAAGATAGGTGGGATGGTAGAAGCAGTTGATTTCTTGCTTCTTAGCCCACAGCCTTGTTGGAGCTCTCGACACTATGTTGGAGCTAAAAGATCACTTGCCTCTCTTGGAAAACCTCTGTGGGCTGCTGTGACATGTTTGGATTTTTGCTATAAATCTAGCCCCAAGAAAGTGTAAAGAGGTCTGACAGGTCATTACTGTCATTGACAGAACCTTGGCTGAGGAAAACCTTCCTATTGGAGTGGATAAATCCTACTGCACTGCTGGGGCTCACCCTTTCTGTAGGTTCTCACCATCAACACCTGAGATCCGAAAGGACCTGCAGGTATATAGTTATGAATGCCAGAACTGGGGTAACCAGACTTGGCCCAGAACCTTCCCAGGCCAACTGCTTCTAAAGAACAAAGTTTAGGCAGAGATATACTTCCTCCATAGGGAACAGTTCTTTTGGAGAATTATTTAGCATTACAAGCATCTCAGGAAAATAATGTTTGTGTAAGTCTAACTTGACCTTGGCAAACTAAAACCAGTCTAAACTGGGAAGATAAAAGTCTCTAAATTCCTAATCTAGGGAATTGTGACAAAAGAGTAGGAGACTCAAGAAGGTGATATGCATGTCCGTATGAACTTTGTAAAGTGGGAAAGCCACATGAACAGAGCCCTTTTGGTGGGGCAGGAGAGCTCACATACAGCCAGCGGTAGCTGGGTGCTGATGAAGGGGCAGACTTCACAAAATGGATTGGGTTAAATTTTTTGTGATTAGCGTACCAGGTAGAACTCCCACCCTAAATTACTAAATGCGGAAACTTAGGTTCCAGAAGACTCTATAGCTTGCTGAGGGCCATGTGGCTTGTCAGGGAGTACCAATGGGGTCAGACCTGAGTGTTTCGGTTCTGATCTGTCTCTAAGGACCCCTTTCTTCTTCCCCCTCACTGTAACTCATAGCTCTGAGGTAGCTCATGGTGTCCAACACAGACAGGATGAGACTAAAACCAAGAAGGTTGTGTGTTTTTGTTTCCATCGGGATGGAATGCCAAGAGAAGAAAAGAAAGGCCAAAGTGCTTCAGTGTAATGGTGGTTTATAAAATAAGGTTCCTACCCCCAAGGGAAAGGATCCCCATTGCCCTCCCAAATATGACCTCTTCAGTTACATTCCCAAGAGTCCTATTAGACCCGCCCCAATGTCTGTTTGCGGGGGTCCTGAGAGCCTATTGACTCCTTTCCTTTTTGTTTGATTTTGATTTTCTGTGATCTCAAGAGATGCTATTTCAGATAGCTGGGTTTATTCTCTTAGGATCCTGTAGAAGAGATGAACAAATGGAGTTAGGAAAAAGTAGGTAATTTTTAAGCTTATCTGTGTCAACTTCTAGGTTTTAAAGTTTTTTTAATTTTTTTTTTTTTTTTTTTGCAAGGCAGAAAGACAGGGAGAGATCTCTCATCCCCATGTTTATTCAGCAAATGCCTACAATGCTTAGGGAGGAACCCTGCCTAAGCCAGGAACCAGGAACTCAATCTGTGTCAGGGACCCAAGGATCTGAGCCATCACTGCTGCCTTGCAGGGTGCTCATGAGCAGGAAGCTGAAACAGGGAGCAGAGTCAGGACTTGGACCCACGCACTCTGATATGAGATGTGGGCATCTCAAGCAGTGTCTGAACAGTGACATCAAACATCTGCCCTCCTAGAAGGTTTTTGAAGACAGTGGCTATGACTTGGCAGTGACAGAGAGGAACTTGTGCATGCTTGCAGCAAGTGAGTCATTGTGCCAGGATGAGAATAGAGACAGCGTAAGATGAGCTTACCCAGTTTACCCAGGGACCGAGAACCATGTCTACTCCTGTCTTTACCATTCCTTGGCCAATCTATAGTCTACTATAAGCCTAATTTCCTTCATTTCTAAAACGCAAGGTGAGCTTAACGACCTCCAGGACTCCCTTGATCCAAACCAGAAAGGTAATAAACCAACAAGGGCAGCAAACATATTTGGTGAAAGTCTTGACTAGTGAACTAATACTTTTAGATAGATTTGGGAAGATAAAAACACTGTAAATTCCTGAGCCAGAGAAATTAAATAATCAGCATCAAGTTAGTAGGCTTAAGAAAGTAATGACCCCCCCCACCTGAAAAAGAAAAGAATGTTCATGGCCATATGAACTGATGCTATGGAAAAGACAAAATAAATGAGAAAAGGGGAAAGGAAAGAAAGAGAGAGAGAGAGAGAGAAGGGAAACAGAAACTGGTAAGAAAGAGTAGATTGGAGTGACTTGTGGTAGAGGAATGGTAAGGCTTGTATGCTGTCTTCACAGTTAGCCTCATGCTTTGTAAGTTTGCTGACAGCAATGGTACAGAAGAAACCCTCTTTGAGCATGTGTAAACAATAGCACACCTGTGATGTTCCTGGTCAATAGCAGTTAATTACGGGGAAACCCCCTAGCTCTTGTGCAGTGCTGAGGCTTCCAAGGAGCACAAGGAGCAATCGCATCTCAGGATGTGAAGGGGCCTTGGATGGCACCTAAGTTTGATTCATCCATATCATCACAGAGGGGTGGCTACCAAACAAGTGGACATTCAAAAGGTCCCTAAAGACATGAGTTGCTCACCGGCACTTACTATCTAATTCCTTGTAGACACAAAATGCTTAGAATTGGTCTAAACGCCATCTGTTTGAGTCTGGTTGATTTCTTTTGCTTTGAGTCACCTGGGCGACTGAGACCTGCTTCCTCAATTAATGAGCTTTTGGATACGTGCAAGTGCCCTTGGCCTCACCAGAACTTTTGAAGGAGACAGTGGAAATCACAAACTCACCTTGTCTTTGCCCCGTGAATTTAAGAGCTCTTGGCAAGCAGAAGCCCTCCACCCCAAACTCCCAGCTCCACCAAGCTGAAGACAGTTACTTGCCCTGGCTGTAACCTCAGTGTCTACACAGAATCAGATCAAATCATTTTAGTTCCTTCACCACTGGGGTCAGCATCTTGTGTTCAAAATTCAAATGTGAATCTTCTCTTGTGATGGGCCAAAGAAGGTAGCAAGAGGACCTCAATATATTCTATAGAGGAAAAAAATGTATTTTCACAGGGATCCCCAATCCCTGAAAATACTGCTCATATCTTCTGTTCCCAACTGGTCCTCTGACTGGGTTTTCTGAAAATACAGTTCAACCTGAAGGATGCCTTCCTCATGGCCAGTGCTGTGCACAGCATTGCAAAGACAAACAGAAAAGATGATCTCTTTCCTTTCTCATAGCCCAGCAGCAAGATGAAGCACAAACACATGGATCAGTTCAGTTAACACTTTGGCTTTTGGGTGATAGGACATCCTTCTCAGCATGGGTCAACTTCAAGCCTCCCCAAGGTGGTCACTGTTTATGCCCCTTGTCTTCTCACCCAAGGGGGTCTCCATTCCCTGCCTCCTCCGCCTCAAACCCTCCCCAGTGGATCCAGGCATCACACCAAGACCTCTTAATCTTCTACAGCTATTCTTGGCTCTTTCTCAGTAGAACAAATTTCTTAGAAAGTAGGATTGTGTCCAGAGCATTGAACAATGCAAAAGAGCTTGATTTAATTTTGCATTTAGTCCTTTAGATGGTTCTGAGCCTTGTTCCCTTCACGCACACCCCTAATTTTTTCTAGGGTCTTAGAATCTTCTAATCACTTTTAAAATAAACGTGAAAGTTACTCCTTGCCTTCCTATTGGAACCTCATAGATCTCTACTAACCGCTCTTCTGAGCTGACTCTTTCTTGGTCTGCTATTTCCCTAGTTCTGTTCTCCTAGTCACTGCCTCAACCAGTCAGGGGTCCTCTCTCATTCCATTCTTCTCCCTCCATTCTTCTTCCATTCAGGACACAGACATGAGGATGAGAGGGGAGCTAGTCATTGCAGTAGCTACCACTGCCTGATGATGCATTTGACAGTGAGAACACATTTATAATGAGCATAAGGCTAAAGGTGGCTTTCTTGGTGACTTGTTAAACTCTGAGAAAGAGCTGGAAGTTTTTTTTTTTTTAGTTGGAAATGATAAGGAGAAGGAAACCATCCCGGAGTCCCCAACTGGTAGATGGTCCTTGCTTTAACCCTTCTAAGAGCAGATGAACTCGAATAGGTAAAGCTTTCTAGAGACTTCATGGCCAAGTAGTATTTTCAGCCAGTATGTTCCAAGAGCCCTCAAAGGCTGGTGGTGGTTCTTACTACAGTAGCTGCAGAGGTGAAGGTCATTGCAGCCCCACCTGGCAAGAACACATAGCACAACCCTGTGGGGTGGTTACTCCTCATCGAGCAAGTTAAGATTATTTTTTCCCCTGGACACAAAAAAGCAAAAATAAAAAAGTTCTTAATTTTACCAGGGTTTGAAGTTGATGACATTTGATTCCTTGACTTAAATTTTTTTTCTATTTTGAAGCAGGTATTTTCTAATGAGGCTTATTTTTGGATTTGAGATTGATGGGCTTCCTGCCCTGTGAATCAATGCTTGCTGCTGTGTTGAAAATACATACATTGGTGACCACAGTATTAAGCCAAATTTAAAATCTTTAGTCTCCTCCATCTGTAAATGTTATGTATCTACCTCATTATAATTTTTTTGGTTTCCTGTGCTTTCGTGTTGTGTACAATGTCAGAGGTGAAATGTAGATAAAAAATATATATATATAAATATATATTTTTGCTTTGCAATAAAGTTCAAAGCTATAACAGAATATTCATGAAATGTCATAACCTTCTATTGTGCTCTGTCTTCTTAGTTGTGAATTGTCCTCGGGAGCCCTTTTGCCTATTCATGAGAGTCAATATTGTTGTGTTTGTCATTTGATGAATGATTCTACTGATTTTACCTATACTTTTTTTTGACACATTGAATAAGACACTAGGATTCTTGAACAACTCTTGGTTTCCAAGGTGCTTTATTTCTGTGGACTCAAGAGATCGTGTAGAAGGGAAGTGTTCTGCAGACTTGAATCTCCCAGATACTTTGACTCCAACATCATTGGATATTGAGTTTAGGATGAAATATTTGTGCGTAGGGGGAAAAAGGAAACATTGATTTGGCTTTGACTTCTTGAAGCTTTCAATGCTTATTTTATGTCCAACTTTATTTTATTTTTGTTTTTGTCTTTTTTTTCTTAGTTTCCATTTCTTGGCATGGAATATGGTACTCATGGACTCCCTAGCATTCTTGTCTGATATGACTACTTTTGACTTTTTGACTTTGCTGTTTTCTTGGGATTAATATTATGTGTTGTACTATTTGGTGGTGAATTATCCTTTTCCCAGCTCCCACCTCTTCTCTAAACCTTTGGGAACTCTCTTCCATACCATGTGCTAAGAGTGATGGTTATTTGGAAACATTTGTATTCTCCAAGCCAGCGATGCTGTAAAGATTCAAGTTTTCCAGAACAATCCTGACCGATTGCAGGATAGGCTCGCGGGATCTTGAATGAAAGGTGGATTATCTGTCACTGATTTTCTATGTGTCTGACAGAATTACTTTTGTTTAGCTAAGCACAATATCATGAGTCCTAGATAATTTATATGGTTCAATAACCTTTGTGTTTTTGTGTCTCTGCTCTAAATATGTAAGGCTTTTCTCAGATTCACTCAATATGTTTTAAATGGGATAAAGAAAGGTCTATAAGATATGGTAAAGAAAAAAATCCTTAAAAATAATTATTGAGCAAAAACTCTATATGTATTTTATTATTCCCCAGCTCTTGGGATCTGGGTAAAAGTGATAATTGAAGAGGGAAAATAATTTCCATAAATGGTAACTTTGTCTCATAAAATACATACAATGAATGAGACAAATAATGAAAAAAAGATCCCTAAGATAGAATTTCATAATATGTTGGATTTTCTTTTTCTCCTGGTAGTCATAAAGAATTGCTAGTGTATATGAATGAATAACAGATGTTTTAACTTGTCAAAGGGAAGTTTGCCTTGTTCTTTAACAATGCCAAACTGAAGTTTGAAATCCATTCTGGCTAGGTTATACTTTGCTGTTCTTGGCTATTTCTCTTTTATGGTATAATGAATGGTCTGTCTATGAATTGAAATGCATATAAAATGTGTGCTGAAGGTGGAACACACTAGTGTCAATTTGAAGTGAACAAGTATAATGATAAACATATATTTGTGTGTATGTACACATGTAAGTAGGTGTGTGGGACTATGTACTACAGTCACACACATACACAAGCACACACATTGACACAAAGCCAATTTGCTTCCAGTGTTGGCTTTTGATTCTGAGGAATTTGCCATCTCACTGAGCTTCCCAAGAGTTCTTTAAAAATAATTAGATGTTTAAGAAATGCTTTTTTATTTTTAGTTACTAGAAAGCACAATTTATATTGTTCTCTGTTCTTTTGATTACATAGCTATGGTGGATTCAGTGAAGCCTCTTTCCAGGAGGATTTTTGTGGGGTCCTTTCATGCATATCCACCTTTCATTCTACCCCAATATCAAGAGAAAGTTACTTGCAGAGCTACCCATACCTGCCTCTGTTGCTTGTTTCTGTGAATCTTGGCTCCTCAATTTTTCCACAGAGGAAGTTCCTCTCTGGGCTGCCTTCTCTCTGTGTGTAGGTTCTGGGCTGTTTCCACCCTTGGAGTTACCCTCCCTGGACACCCAAACCCATTATAGCCTATTTAGTGCTAGTAGAAGGAACTTCTTGCTACTTCTGTGGTACAGGCATTTGAAGTATTGGTGGCTCAAAGCATAGGTTTAATCCATTTCTTAAGGAGGAAGAGTTAAAGTAGTCCAAATTCTAAAGGGAACCTAAATAGAGGACAGAACGGGGCTTCTGGCCCTGACCTGCAGGTTTTGTCCTTGTAGAGATCTGCTTGCTCATGAGATTACCTTTGATTGACAGAGAAATCTCTAGAGTAGTGTGGAAAGGAAGGAAAGAAGGCTGAACTCTGCATTGTGAAAAAAAAAGGGGGGGGAGGAAGGAAGGAAAGGAGAGAGAGAGAGAGAGAGAGAGAAAGAAAGAAAGAAAGACAGAAAAAGGTATTTTCTTCTCTGCCCTTTTTTCTTTGTACAGAGACCCATCTCTGCAATGTGAGCTGGTCCTTGAGTTTCACCAGTTTTGTTGGGTTGTTGTGTGGCATTTTTTGCACTGCCAAGAGGTCACTGTATTTTTTTTCCTCCTGCTCATCAGGCTGACCCAGGATTTATGATTTGAAATAGAGATTCTATCAGCGCTGTGGAAGTCTGCTCATGATTGTTAGTTGCTCTTAAATATCTAGGGAAATTCCCAGTTTGGAATCTATTTCCCTAGCTGATTTCTAAGTGCTTTGGATAAGAACAAATTCTAGATCTGGGGACATTTGAAATCACTGAATTAGACATAGCAGGTGTATTTCAGTGCAATACAGCAAATGATGCAGGAGTTTCTCTTACCCTGTAATTGAAATGGTATTCAGATATGGTAGAGATTTTTTGCCTTCCACTTCACAAGTCGTTGGGCTTTCCATGCACTGATTTTCCCTGCGAGGGCAAGGTAACAGATAATGAATGTATAATGAGTATAAAGGTACAAGCTTTCTTACCAGGACAAATCCCATTTAAAATTAATTCTATCCATGGATTATTAGATATTTGATTTAACACCTGGTATTAAGTAAAAGGCTGGAACTGTAGGGGTCTAAAGAAGAAACAAGCCCTAAGGAACTTAATAGGAGAAGTAAGATAGATACATAAATAATCTCAATACAGAAGAAAGAACAGGGTTCAAAGACAGGTGCAAAGAGCTACAAGCATCCGAAACAGGAAGTGATAAGTCTTTAAAAAGACTGGCATTTAGGTTGGATTTTTAAGGATTGGAAGATTGTGTGAAGGCAGATCTAAAGGGCCAGAAGAGCGCACAGTCATGGTGTGTCATTCATTTACTTCAGATGTTGAGAATTTTCTATTGAGAAAGCAAATTAATTTCCATCAATAACATATTCAAGCCATGCTTGTGTCTGCCACTGTTTGTTAATATTCACCCAACTTTGCTGATGGAATAGTCCTTTAGCTGCCTCTAGGTTAACCCTGGGTTAATGTGACCAGGGAATGGCTCCTGGTTAGGGTAACCACACACCATCTTCAGAGGCTTCATGGACATCTTTCAGAGCTTGGCATATGGGTGTTCATTTGTATCCGTATATATACTTTGGCTCAAAGTCTCATTCTCTGCAGCCTTTGCCTATCAAAAACCCATCTTCCTAGTTTTACACACATTGTGTAAGTCCGGAGGAGTAAGACTTGAAGTGGACATTGTATGTCTCTACTGGTGAGGATACACCAGATGAGCAGATAATGTCGATGAACTGTTTTATATCTGATTTATGGAACCAACAACATTTTTTTAAGGCCCGAGGGGAGAACTTTTAACGATAGAAGAAATTTCTAAAAGCCTACAGCTGCCCAGGAGACACAGAAGAGTTTGTTAAGATTTTAGCACAACTCTTCATGAGGCCAATTTCTGGACCTGTCTACACATGCACAATAACTGGGAGTGATCCCCATAGCTACCCAGGACAATTTTGGCTGTGTAGACTTGATCATTCTTGGGTCCCTGCTATAACAGCCTGGGAGCTGGTCATGGTGGGCACAGTATATTCTAATGAAGGATTGAGTCATTGGAATTTGAAGTTAAACCCTATTTCTCCTGAAGTTTGTAGTTTCAGACCTTTCTAGCTACCATGAAAGAATATAGAAAAAAAAAAAAAAACAAGAAAAATAGGGTCCCCCACCCTTAATGGTTCAAATTCACTCAGATTCTACCCAAATTTGTTCAAGTTAATTTCATGTTCTGAGAGTTTAATACACACACACACACACACACACACACACACACACACACACACACACTTCAGACATTAGAGGAGAGGTGCACAGGCACAAAGAATGAAGATAAATCTGAGAACCTCCCCATGGATGGTTCTGTTTCTGAAATTGGCACTCACCATTCAAAATGTGGCTTGGCTTTAAATATAGACCTCAAATTCTCAGCTTATCTGAGTGGAAATTCAGAAGATGGCAGTTCCAAATCTTACAACTTACTAAATAGTAGAACAGGTTGTCATAGGGTGCCCCGATTCCCTCTTTAAGCTTCAGATTCTGTTGTTGGCAACCTGTGGCTTGGAATCTTTTCAGAACAGATAGGATGCTGGCCATCTGCATTCATTAAACTGAAAGAAACAATCACATAAGTTCAGCATACATCTAAAAACAACTAGACTTCTGTGTTGCACAAGTCCTGTTCAACTCCAAGCTTCAAGATACTCAATTTGGATGATTCCCTTTGCCACCCAGCAGCTAGGGTTCTGCTGACCCTGATCACACATGCTGAGATGAAACCAACATCTGTCTTCTGTGTCCCTCACACACCATGTCATCCTCTCAAGAATGGGTCACATAAGCAATCTTTCTTCTCAGATTTAACTCATCCTGGCCAAGCTCTTGCCTCTTGTCAGTTTACTACTGAATTTCCGTTATTTTCTTATTTACTTTACCTAATTTATCCTTTGTAAAAATTTTAATTGTTATTGTACATCTCCATGTTACTGTTTTATAGGTATAGGGATTCTCCCCTCTCCTGTCCTGCCTCCCTCCTCATTTTCACCTCACACTTTTTTCTCCCATATTATTCCAGTAGTATAGTCCTTTAGTAACAGTTACAGGTTTATCATTCTGCTGTTTAAATGTTTGGTGACATTGTAAGTATAGCCAATGGGAGAAAATCTAGTATCAAATTGTTGAGGTATGTTTAACAATTTCACTGGGAGTCCTCCTTTTATTTGGGAGTAGAGATGCCTACTGCAACTTATCTTCACTTCTGGGTATGCTAGTCTCCAATTTATTCTTTACAGTGTTCTTATTATCTACAGGTATATAACATATAGCTAGGTGTTATCAATGAAGCAAAGGAGATTTGGCATCCACTTCCCTGAATTAATAAGAGAGAAAATCTCAATATGAGCTCAGTTGTCTTAATTAAAAGCACCCCTATCTTTTCTGCCATTTCTCTGACCACATACTCCCTTACTAAATTGATCAGTCTTTTGACTTTCTTTTCATTACCCTGCCTAATTGAACTTTGTGAGGTCATCCCTACGATGTCACCTCCTTACCTTCACCTACAATAGCAAAGGCCAGTTTAACCCATGGTGTATAAACAATTTGCCTTGAAGTAGGCAAACTGCAGGGACTCTAAGTCATCCGCTTGAGTTTATCACATAGAAAATAAAGCTTTTCCTCTTTCCAAAGATTTTTCATGAAAAACTACCCAACACGGATACTGTGATGACTTACTTTTGAAGTCAGCTTATGTTTTCTGATCTCCCTTAGGAAGCTGTTGTGGTGGGATCCCTTCATGTTGTAGAAAAGGGTTTAGGACATTGAGTGGCACCATAATTTTTTGGAGCTCAGACTATTGAGAAGACACTGAGTAGCAAATTTGTGCATCCAAGAAGAATCACTGTATCCAAATTAGCTGCCCTGAGAAATTAGGCTTCAGCAAACTTGAGAAAACTTCATTGCCATTATGACAGCTGTCAAACTGGCAGCTGTGACTCATGAGGCTAAAAGGAAGAGAGTCTGTTTAGAATTGAGGGCTCAGTCAGTTCATCCTGTTCTTCAGTCGGTCTTCATTTATATTAGCAGCAAAGATCTCAGACCCTTCCCCTAAACATTTCACAGTCAGGTAGGGAATCTAAACCTTTGTGGACACCGCAGGCTGAGAGATAAGACTGCAAGTGATGTATACAGACGAAACACTCTGGAAGTCCAAGTAATGGAAGGCAACTTTAGCACATTTGGGCTCAAAGAAAGATAGGAGAGTATCATTGATTCATCTGTCTTTCTGAAGGACTGCCAAGCATTGTGGATGGAACATCCTGGGTGTAGAAAATTAGGGACTGTGAGGAAACCATAAACATAATGTGACCCTACTGTTTCCCCTCCATTCCCTAAAAGTAGTCCCTGATATGCACCAATATGTGGACTCCCTTAACTGACAGGTTTGAAGGCTTTCTGTTACCAGATCAAAAGGAGCCATTTTCAAAAGCAGTGCTGTCTTAGGAAAGAGTAACTTGACCAGAAAGAAGAGAGACAAAAATAGTGAGAAGAGTGAAAAGGTCCCTCTTTTCTTGATACAGATTGTTTTAGAAGGAAAGTGAGTGGCTTCACCCATAACTGTGTTCGCCTTGCTAAGCTAACTGTAAAACTGACCCCCCCGTACTGTTATTTCCAAGAGAAGCGGAAGACTTGGAATTCAACATTCCTGCAACATTCTGGCTATTGTTATTAGTTATTTTTTTGTGTCCACAAACTATGTGCCTCCATCCTAGGCCTTATTAACTTAACAAAGTTTAGGCTAAGTGGTTTGTTGTGGATTGGTTCATAGGCTAAAGAGAACAAAAGAGAAAGGTATTTTCTTAGTGATTAGCTGATAGAAAAATGAGACCCTGTCGTATGGTATAGCAGTCACCGCAGGCCTCAAAGATTCACTGTGAAATAAGAAGCTTTTTGCCTATTCCACAATTCCCCTTTAGGCTAACAATGAATTGTCATCAGTCTTAAGAAATGTTTCTTCCTCGTCATTATTACATTGTCACAACAAATAATGAGATATGTTTTAATCAAAGCATGTCATATCCATTGAATTCATCACTTAACAGGTGCCTGAAACACCATATAATTATCCCCAATTAAGTCTATTTTAAATCTAAAGATTATGTCAGTATCAAGTAGTTTTTGAGAAATCTTTACTGTATAACAATAATGAGAAATAGAGTTGTTTTCTCCCCGTCATTTCCTAGTTGCAAGCAGTGAGTTTGTCAGATACTCTTAAAGTATTCTGGGTAAAACGAGGTGGAGAATAGTTCGTCTACATAAAAATGCAATGAGTTTAGGAAACTATACTGTAGCATTCCAGCACCATGGACAGCTGTGCTGTCAGCCCCTCCTCCTCTCCAATCATCTTCTCCTTTGTAGCCCCTCTTCTCCAATCAGAGTCTCACACTTCTCTACAGTGAAGTACAGCAGTTGGAGTATCCACTTGTCAACTCATGCACAGTTCCCTCTTTTGAAAAAATGGAAATGATACATCTAAAGTTCTATATATTCTTAAAGTCCACTTATCCCCTAAATGAGAAAACCAGTTAGTTCTTCCCTTTCTAACCTACCCTCACGTTTACAAGTGTAAGAACCCGGGAGAAACTTTTGGAATAGAAAATAAACATCTCCTAAATATTGAACTCTATTTTTCTCTTACTTCAAAAGAAATCATGATGCCAACTGCTTTCTGCCCTTCCAAATGTACTCAAAACATCTTTCTTGAAGGTGAAAAACCCACTTCTTTGCCTCCAATCCATTTTCTGTTACTGAGGAGCAGCAGTGTGAATATATTGGGGTGAAGAACAGCACACTAGTATGTCATGAGATGAGAATCAGAAACATTGGCTGTACAGAGGTGATTGCTCTAACAAAATGAAAGTAAGTAAAAAGATGCCTGAAGACCTCGCTGTCCTTTACAATTCCACTTAGAGCAGGTGATTGTCTCCCTAAGGACATGCTGTGAGGATGGAAAAGTACTCAACTTTGTTTCTGGTTAAATGTGATGCTCAATAGAGCTGAATGAGACTGTCCATCACAGATCTGGAATGCCTGTGGAATGCTTTCTCAGGCGGTATCTTATCTTTCTAATAATACGATGAAGTCATAGCCAACGTGAAAATGAGGACACAAATTCAGAGAGGTTAATCTGCTTGAGGACACCAGGTTACACAAATTGAGTAAGTCTAACCTGAAAAATGATACTCCAGTTGGTGAGGTTCAAAACAAAGCCCACTGGATGCAGGTGACCAACCTCCCCCTGCACACCCTGACACAGACCTTGTCTCCTTTTCAAACTCCATTCTAGGAATGCCTTTCAGCCAGCCAGTGGTGGCTCCATCACATGGGACTAATAAAACTACAGGGTCCCACATGCCAAGATGGGATATCCCGAGCTTGTGCTGGGGGTATTTTCAGGACTCTGGGAGCATTTGCTTTTATCTGGTAAGCCATATTGTGCTATCATCTCATTCTTCCATTTCATTCCATGCCTTTCCTCTTGTAAAAACATCTGTAGTCACAAATTATCAACTGTCATTTCAACCACAAACTGCCAATCATAAATAAAGCATTTGGAGTGTTGATCATTTATCTAGGCAGAGCTCTAAGGATTTAGTTCATTTAAAAACAAGTGTTTGTTAAGGCCATCCAGGCCAAGCACCTTGCATCTTTTGAAAATCCTTTATGTGAGGAAATACTTGTATTTAGTGGTGCCTCGAGACCTCAGCTGACTTAGAGGGACCAGCTACTTCATGTCACCCAGAGCAATGTGCAGACAGTGCTACCTCTGCACTGTTTAGGACCAGGCCCTCGGGACTGTGCAAAAAACACAATGCTTTCAGGACAACTAGTCATAGAGGAATGCTGAATTTTAAGAGTGCTTAGGATAAGATGAGATCTGGAATCCCAGAAAGGCAGATCTCTTCGAGACAAAGAGATGAGTGAGTAGGTAAGCACTCTTCACAAAAAGTGAAGATGACATTAACTGCTAGAATAACCACAGTCCACCTGCTAGAAGAAGCCATGTGCTGGGTCTGAGTACAGCTGTTGACCTCTACAGTGAGAGCAAGACCCCAAGCAACATGGACATTGATGAGCCTTGAGCCTCAGATTCTAGGGAAGCAGTCTTTTCTTCTTGAATAAGGTAGCAAAATTTTTAGAGGAAACTTTTTTTCAATGGCCAGATCTTGACCAGTTAATTGAGTCTTTCCTGGTCTCATAGCACACATCTTTCAAAAATAGAAAAAAAATCTCAACATGGGAGAGGAGTTGGCATTTCTTCCATTTCTTGTGCTGTAGGTATGAGTAAAGGGTTTCTTCATCTATAGGCAGACAAGTTCCTGGTAGGAAGCAGATGGATTAAACCCACTGAGCACATCACAGGGAAGATTGGATAGGTTGCTGCCCACACCTCAACACAGGACTGGTTAATCTCATGCCCTAGATGGCAGCCTCCTGCTGTCTAAAATAGCTTTCTTTTAACACAAGTCAAGAAGAGCTTGCTCTTAATCTATCAGGAAGGACTTAAAAGAGATAGGAGGAGACAAATCGAGTGGTTCAGAATGCTTTTCTTGGGCTTGGGTACTGGGAGGAAGCTAGAGACAGGACTTATGAGGCCAAAGGCCAACAGGCATGCTGTGTAACTTCCACTGGTTCATGGTGTTCTGTCTGTACCAAGGTGCCAAATGTCCATTCCCTCCTCTTGGGCATGGAGGGGAGGTCCAGCGGTCTAATAGCCACACCAGAGTAGGGTCTTTACTAGGAGGCCACAGTTACCCTTACTTTTTCATGTTTTGCAACAGGAACATGAAGATGGTTACCTGGACATGTCTTAAAAGGCTGAAGTATTTAGCCACATTGTTCTTTTTCAGTATTAACCCCAAGGTGAGGCTCTGAGGGAATGGCAGCTCTTTGCTCAGATGTCTTTTTGGGGTTCTTGACACCTGCCCTTCCTTCCCTTCCAGAACATGATAAGATGGGAGTCTAAGCAGAACCAGGTCATGGTGAGGGTTATCTCTTGGCCAAATGGAGGTTTCTCAGCTTATCCTCCTCCTCCTCCCACCAGCCTCATGGTTCTCCTTTTCCTTCCTAGAAGGGTGATTCTTGCTGGCACAGTGCAGTGTGACTTTCATTATGTTTTGCTTTCACTCAGTGAGGTGGTGCCGCTCCTTCTCCCAACAGCCTGGGACAAAGGGGCTGAAACACAAAGTAGCATTGCCCCAAGAGAACATGCAAAGTCATGATTTTTTTTTTTTCGTTTTTGTTTCTTTTTTTAGAAAAGTACAATGGGAAAAGCTCAGTGACGTGGGAAACTCTCTTCAGATCTTCCACCATTCAGCCCCCATTTTTCAGTCCTTTTCTTATTGGAAATTTAATGCCATCTGTTTATTATTATGTTTTTCCATGGAAGAAGAGCCTCATGCTAATGAGTTGTGCAACCGACAGCATTCTTTTCATACTGTCGCAAGGGGTAACGACCGCAATGAACTGTGTTTCTGTTACGATATCCATTTCTTGTGCGGGGTTGATTTCCGACTGGTGCATTCTCACTTATCAGGGACCTCTGATTCTAGCAGAACAAAATCAGCTACTTATTCTAGTTACTGTAAGCAGACACATAACTTTTACTGTAATTTGAAAACCTTGCACTGTAATGGTTAAAAAAAAAAGCAAATCTTATTGAAACTGATTTTGTATTTTTGATTACATCTGAATTTTCACATTTTTGTATCCAACCGTGACCACGGTAGTGCTTCCATAGCTTGTGTTCAAGGTCTTGTTTTCTTTCCAGGTTGATTTCTTAAGATTCTGTTGATGCCAACTGTTTAAGGGGCAGGACTGGGGCCTGGCTAGCAGAACCTGTCATGGGGGTTTGTGTCTTCGGCCAGATCACTGGCAGGCAATGGGAAATCTTGCCTAAATGGAGCAAGCTGACGTCGCATTTCATTGCGTGAATTCCCACAGACAGCTCATATCTCCAGCTAATTTAAGGCCAATGGCTTTGGCCAAACCTTTGCCAAGGACTCTCTCAACTGAGCTGCCCCCTACCCCTGCAATTGCCCAGGTTCCTGGGTAAGGGAGGACGTTTTTGAAAACAAAACTTGTGACATTAATTTGTGATTATGATTTTTTTTTCTTCTTGCTGAAAACGTGCTGGGAACCAGACAGCATGATGTTAGCGCTCTTTCTGCTTTTCCAAATACACCTGTTGTGCTCCTTGGTTTCTTAGTGAAGAAAATTCTAGACACAGACCTAAATATGAACTCTTTTCCTCCTGTATTTCTGATGAGCAATTCTCCCTATGTATTCCTAACTTGTTGAAGTGTTTTCCTTCTTAGCATTGCTTCTCATATTTTCCTTTATTTTTTTACTGAACAACAGCAACAACAACAAACCCACAAAGGAACAAGTAATCGCTTTCTCTTTTTCTCTCTTTCTCTCTCTGATGTGTAATGTTGTGTTGTCCAGATTCTGTATAAAAATATGTATATGATGTATCTGATATTTAGCAGCCACTGGCTGTTAACTTTAACCAATATAATTAACAAAAAATGCATAATGTTGGTGTTTGATTTTTTTTTTTTTACAAAAACACAACCTAGTTAAGATGTTTGTGTATTTTTTGCATGGTTAAAATGTACTTAGTGCATTGAGAAATGTTGTGGAGGTACTCAGTGACAAGGCCGGTTTACTTTTTGATTCTAATGGTGATTGGTTATTGATCAGACTCTTCCCTATGATGTCTGTCTGCTTTGAGTTCACATAATTCTATTTAAACTTGTTTCAGTACTCAAGATTCAGCATAGTGTATCTATCTATCTCTATTGTACTGACTGTTCCTTAAAACCAGGTTGTGGAAGTTCACTTCGTCTGGCACTGACATCTCCATTGCTGATTTCTGTTGAATTGCGTCCCATCTACTTGACTGTACAGTCCAGATCTGAAGCACCCCAGGACCCCATGGACAAGGGCCATCATCTGTCCGCCCAGAGCAGTACTGTGGTTTTTCCCTTGTCATGGAACATCTCCCACCTGCCATCTAGTTATATAAAAGAGGAGAAAAGGACAAGAAGTTAAGTAGGAAGCTAAGAATGATTTATATTTTATACATAAAATTACATAGGATATATTGTGGATATATAGACAAACAGACAGACTTTAAATATGATTGAGCACAAGGACAATGGAAGCTATTGAAGGTCTCAGAGATCCTAGGACTTCCTCCCAGGAGTGTCACCAGATTGAAAGGAAGACCAAGGAACACATAGTTGTTACTTTTGCCTCAGTTTCCCCATTTGTAACATTGGGAAAGGTAGTGTTGGGTAGGGAGAGGCAACTTTAGTTTCTTGAGTCTGCAGTGCATGTGAAATGAAAAGTGGCTCTTTAACTATGTAAGACATTTAACTGATGGATGTTAAGAGACAATGCTCGCAGCATCACCTCAGTTTCCACAGACATCAGGACCTGTTCAGGAGACAGACATGTCTTAAAAGAGTCCAAGATTTTTGTCCATGGTGACCCTGTGACCTTCAGCAGGGTCGCCCTTGCACAGTTTGAGAGGAGACAGAACTGGCAGACAACTTTTCTGCTAAGCGGAATTGAATCTCTGTCCTAGAGTCGTAATTTTTCTCCAAATCCAAATCATTAGGCATGCTTCTCCATTACCCCGAATTACAGAGTTTGCTAACCTCTGTTTTCATACCTAGAATTCCAATAGTCTGTCCCCCTTATTGTCAGGAATCCACATTCACAGTTGGTGTTAGACACACCCAGATAGGTACTTCCAATTTCAATGTTTTTGTAGATGCCAGTTTTGGGGCAGAATCATGCGTCTCTCAAGGCTGGAGGCAGACTCATTCCTCTGAAGTCCTTGGACTGATGGCTTGGCAGTGAAACTCCATCCTGATGGCCAAGGAGATCCCTCTTCAAAGTGAAGAGCTTTGACCTGAAGCACTTCACAACACCCCCTTTCTCATTGACACTTCGCTCCTCTGTGGCGCAACTTTAAGCACTGATCCCAGTTGTGTCCTCTGCTGGTGGGTATCTTTCACAGTCTGCACTTCCTGTTGACTGCCAAAGGACAGGATTCCACAAAGTCATGGTGGCTTGCTGCTCCTCTCCTGCTTAGCTCCTCCAAGGCTGGAATTCAGATGCAGCAATGTGAGCTTGCTGGTAACTGACCAGGAGTCCCAAGAACCTGTTGGAAAATGTAATCAATCCCCAGGAATAAGATTTGCTTGCTTGATTTTTGCAAGGCAGGTAGTGACTTTCATGATCCTAGAATTCAGGTCTAGTCAACATGGACATCAGCTCTCTAGGAGAACTTCGCAGCTCATGTGGCCCAGTCTCCTCCCTTTGCAGATGAAGAAAACAAACCCTATAGAAAGTAATTCACCCAAAGAAAACAGCAGGGAACAGTGCCAAGGCTATTTTGTCCCTCTCTTGAGTTACCCCAAAGCTCTTTTGTCCCTCTCTTGAGTTACCCTTAGTAGTTCAGGGTCTCTTTACTGCATGAAACTCAGATGACATTTTCCAGACTCACACTTGATGTAAGTCTGGGAGTGGTCTCTGCTCAGTGATTACGGTCCATATGCACATCCCCTTCTCCTAACCCAATCCTATGTAAGTCAAGAGGCTTAGAATTTTGGGTGAAAAATGAGCTAATGTCTTATTTACCTATATGTTTTCAGGGATAAAGAAGAACAATGAAAATAAAACAAAGTAGAATCCAAATCTGTAACCGACCCTTACTTAGTCTCATCTCAGGATGTTTTGTACTTCCATCCATCCGCACAGCTCATGCTCATCCTCCTCCACTTTTCTGGATGCCTTCCCCTCTGGGGGTACTTGTTCATTCCAGAAAGAACATTCCACAGTCCTCTTAGAAATCTAAGGCCATCCAAAGCTGTACGATCAATAAGTCTTCAGAATTGACACTAAGTTCCTTCTGGATGTGCATTTTTATGCACCCCTCTCCGAAGCCACCAGAGGTCACAGTGTGTTTCACTCGTGCACACTGATAGGTGTCATTCCCTCAACAATGCCGGCAGGCCTCCTGGCTTCACTGCCTCCCCCACCCCCGTGAGATGGAGAAGCCCTGGCTGGTCTTCTCTCTTTTCCTGGACTCTTGGAGCTTTGTCTGCCAAAGCCTACACAAATATAACTCTAGCTTGGCTCTTTTCTAGACCATATCTCTATCTGAATTTTCAGAATCAAATCTGCAGTTTGCTACAGAGGCCCCTCAATTCTTAATGGGGTCATCACCAAGAAGAGCCTGGTGGAGCCTATTTGCCTCCCTCCCCCGCCACCTCCAGCCTCCATTTCTTAAAAGCATTTTTCTTACCAAAAATGGAGAAATATCTTTGGTTCCTATTAGCTAATGGTGCTCATTCTCGAAAGAGATAAAGTCCTTGAGTTGCAGATTTTCAAAGGGCTTTCTTGCTTCAAAGGGCTTGCCCTTCCAGCCCTTGACACCCTGCCCCCACCAGGCACCCAGTCAGACTCCAGAAAGCAGCCTTGTATCCTGGCCAGGTACCCAGGAGTGAACTTTAGTGTCCTTTCTCGGGGGTTGAGGTGATTTCTAGGAGAAGAGATGAGCAATCCTAGCCTGTCAGACTTCAGAGTTGGAAATTGAGGCCAGGTTTCTACTCTGGAAATGTTGGGCTGAGGAACACCCCCCAGGGGCTTAATGCAGAAAGGAGCATACACAACTGACCAAAGCTGAGGGCAGTTCCCCAGGAAGCCAGCTCTCATAGCAGTCAGGAGGCCCAAGTAACAGCCATGGTCCCCGAGCTCAATTGTATCATAGAAATAATAATGACTATGATTATTATCTTTTAAAGCTAGAACATACCATAACCATGAAAAGACAGCCGAGTTCTGGAGCTATCTCTGTAGTAACTGCCTACCCCTTTACCACTGGGTTCTATCTGGATGCTGAGGGATTAAGTTAGATAACTCTTACCAAAGTAGAATAGTACAAGGAAGTCCCACAGAACCCTACCCTATCATGAACTATGATCATGAACTTGTGGCCAATCTTCTTCTGCCCCTACTGTTTTTTTTTTATATTATTGATTTCTTATTATAACTCTCAGATGTCTGGATAAAGTATTTCCTGCTTTGCTTAGGGCTCAAACAAGATGATTTCTACCACAGAAAGACCTGGTAGGGATCCCCAGTGGGCTGGGTATTACAAATGCTGGTTTAAACATATTGGCCCCATAAGCACCCCAGTTTGGAGTGGCCAGGATTCATGAGAGCATGGTATCCCTAGGACACCAGATCGCCGCCCCCCCCGCCAGGCCCCAGACCCCTCATGGAAAACTTCTTCAAGGTGGCCAGCAAGTGCTGGAGGATGGAGGGGGCCTCTGTCTAACCTGCCAAGGTTGCTTAAGTAGGTACTGTACCCTTTGGCAAGCACCCACTTGAGAACCAACTCCCCAACTCCAGAACCTTGGCAGGCAGTCACATCCCCAGCATGTTGCTGGGAGGTGGCCCTGGGTAAAGGACATCTGTGTGCCTGCTGCTCAGGCCTGCAATGCTTGGAGGCAACTGGCCATCCCCTGCACTCCAGAGCATGGCGGATGCAAATGGCCTTTGTGTGTATGCTGTTCGGTCTTCTACATCTGTCCCTGTGAACAGACTCAAGGCCAAGGAGCAGTTGGTACTTCCCTGGAAGCCCAGCCAAGACCCTACATTCCCATACACACTGGAGCTGTTCTTTCATCTGGTCTAGGGAGCACATTCCCGGATCCAGAGGGCTTGTTCTCTTCCCCAGCTGAATGTGGGCAGCTCGTGAGACATGGGAGCACCCAGCCTGGCTGAGCAAGACACATGGGATTGAAGGCCAAATGGCTGATAGCACAGATTTTGACCTAGCTTCTGCAGGAACCCTGGTGCTGCCACCTCCCACCTGCCAGCTGGGTGACCACAGAAAAGAGACTGTGGGGAGGAAAAGCCTTGGTCAGGGATGGACATTCTTTCCATGGAGCCTTTCAGAGGGCCAGCCGAGAGCTACTACACGGTATATGTGAGCTTTAGGAGTGAGGCTTCCTGGGCTTAGGAAAGAGGGAGCTGAGGACAAAGGGATCCCTCTCACTTTCTGTTGCCCTTCGATCTGGCTGAGTTTAGCTGCCCTTAAATTCTAGTTTGCTGAAGTCCTTATTGCCTTAACAGTTACCCAGTATGCACTCAGAACCAGAGGAGAAGCTCCTTCCCGGGGGGCATGCCTCGGAAGCCTGACCCCAACACCCTCAACCTGCTATGCCTGAACAAAGTGCAAGCCCAGGGGCTGCCTGTTTCTCGCAGAGCAGTGTTGCCAGGCTGAGAATAAACCCAGGACTGCTCAGCGCAGACACCCCTCTGCCCTCGTTTTCACTGCTGACAACCCAGTCTCCACTGCTTCAGATCTGGACTCCCCCCTCTCCTCCTCCTCCACCTCTACCCAGACTCTTCCCCTTCCCCAACAACCCCTCCTCCACTCTCCTCATGCTCAGTGCTGTTCCTGAAGACCATGCAGAGCTTTTTGTTTGTTTGTTCTCTGGAACATTCGACTCACCTTCAGCTGCAGCAAATTTCTTCAGCCTCTCCACCGAGCTCTTTAAAATGAAAGGCAGTCGCTGTCTTCCCTTGGACAATAATGAATGTATCTATTGTAAGTGCAGACCATGTAGAGAAGTGGCTGGGTTAAGAAAAAAAAAAAAAAAGAGGGTTTTTTTTGTAAAGCCTGTTTATTTTTTTAAGTCAATTTTGAGCATTTCTATTTTACCACCTTCACATGGTTTTGGGGAACCCAAATTGTATCAAAGTCTCATGCCAAAAACAAGCCAAAAGTTGTTTTCTTTACCTTTTTCCTCCATGCACCATGATTTCAGTGATTGTTTCGATGTCATTTTAAATGTTTTCTTGTGACATGTACTGACGAAAAAAAAAAGTCATCTTGACAAAAAAAAAAAGATTTATACATGAATCAGAAAGTATTTATTTCAATTTTGTACCTTTCCATTTTAATACATTATAATGTATTGACTCAACTGAGATAATATAAACAGTTCATTTTAATAACACGTGTGTATGTGTGCTTTTCCTTTACGCATGGTTGGGGAGGGACAGAGAATGGTGGAATGGAACGTTCTGGGTGCCAGCTGGTGGCAGTGTGAGCAGAGGGTATGCCCTGGCTGGATCACAGGTTTCTGGCACCTGAGAGTTGAAAGCAGCCTCATGCTAGGAGAGGAAGCAATGCTAAAGGGGAAGTGAGGAGAAGGAGGAGGTAAGTGAGTGAGTCTTAAAAGCTGTCACTGCATCCTGATGTGCAGCCCTCCCCTCGTAAAACCAGGCCTGGAACCAGCCAACTTACTCAGAGACTGGCACTCCAAGGTTGAGAGGGTGCAAGTAGGGGACAACCCAAAGCAAATAAAATGAGAAGAGCTTAAGTATGTCAAAGGAGGGTCGTGAGGATGGGGCAAGGCAGACAAGTTCTGGTGTTTCTGGATATAACACACTCCCCCACTGCCTTCCTACCACCACTCCAATGTCTCTTGCCACAGATTCTCCACTTGGATCCCCGGGCCACCCTGCCTTCAGACCAAGCTCTGACATCCAGTGAGCTAGATTCTTGTCGTTCCGTGAGAGTGCTTGCTTCTTGCTGTGGTAGGGAAGCACAGGATTGGATACAACGACTCTCCTTCTCAGACGGTAGGCTGGAGGTGGGACAAGCCAGGGAGCTAGCAGGAAGAGAGGGTATGGCAGAATATCCATCCAAAGGGTGAGAACATCTGAGTCCTGCAATACCCTTTGCACCACATCTCTGCATGTCCACTCCTATTGATGCCGTGCCCGAGAATGCAGAGGGAGAAACATGGCTTCAGGGTATCCATTCTTCTGTCAGCTCTTTCTCCCCAACAGGTTTTCCCTAAAGCAGCGGGTAGGGAAGCATTCTTATCAGGTAGGGATGGCCAGGACCGTGGATGGAGGCACCACATTTTGGACAGCCAGCTCTTCAATCAATTCCTCTCAGTTTCACCATTCTCTCCATTCCCTCCGCTTCTTCCTATCTTTTTTAGACTTAAGATTTTCTATAACTCTCATCTTAGGTGGACAGAAGCTCCAGGAAGCTGCCTTTGGTTCCCTCCACTCTGTGTTCGGTGTCTTCTAAGATTATGCAAAATGTTGGACAAGCGGCTAATTTGTAGAGGATTTCAAGTACTAAATGAGTGAATTGACATTGAATGAAGCAGGTGCTAACTAATATATTATTACTTCAGTCCTATGGAAGAACAAGTCTGGAGACATGCCTTCCAAGAGAGAAACAGAAATTCCATCTATTCATCTCCAAGTCCCTCTTCCAAACCCGTTATAAAACTGATGAGTCAATCATTGGTTGAAGATTCAGCCATTTGCAGACACTCTGGATTCTAGAAAAAGATGTGGGAGTCTCTTACCAATTGCCTTCAAATCCTTCCTAAATTGAGTTTATCCATTTAATATTTTCCTCAACGGCATTCATAGAAGACCCTTTCCTGAGTGATTGCTCTTGGTGAAGTGGTCATACTGGAACATCCCAAGAATGTTTCTAGACTTTGTCTTTGGACTGTTGTTAACAAAATCCCATAGACAGGGAGCTTAACATGCAACAGAAATGGACTTTTCACAGCCCTGTAGGCTGCAAGTCCAAGGTCAAGGTGTCCGTAGACTCACTGCAGTCTCACTTCCTGGCTCACAGACTGTTCCTTCCTGCTCCCACAGCTGTTGGCGTTCTCTCTGCTATATGCATCTTGTCCATTTCCTCCCCTCCCCTTCACTGCTCTTCCCTGCTTGATTCGACTGCCAAGTTTGCTCATACTGTTTTTTTTTTTTCTTAAAGTTCATTAGTTTTCACCAGCCCCAAAGTAGCTCTTGACATTCCTGTTTTAGAGGTGAAGAAGTTGACTCAGCAGGGCTAAATAGCTCACAGGGGAAACAGCCCCCACTGGTTCCAGTCTTCCCTGTGTCCTAACCGACCTAGCACCTTTCCCTATCCAACCATTATTCTTAAAATGTCTGCAGACAGCTCTGGCAATTGTGCAAAGGCAGTTCTCATCCAGATGGAAAGCTCGCACATGCCCTGTAATGTTGGAGTTCAATTGTTCTCTTGGGCTTTGTGATAAACAAAAGGATCTTGGTGCAGAGAAGAGGAAAGTCTAAAGTTGGCAAGGATTTGGATTGTAGTCAGGGTGTTCTGATGCACGACTTGCTTAATACACAGCTGTAATATCTGCTTTCTCTGTTTTTAAAAAAGATTTTAGGGCCCAGTGTGGTGGCCTAGCGGCTAAAGTCCTCGCCTTGAACATGCCCAGGATCCCATATGGTTGCCGGTTCTAATCCTGGCAGCTCCACTTCCCATCCAGCTCCCTGCTTGTGGCCTGGGAAAGCAGTCGAGGACAGCCCAAAGCCTTGGGACCCTGCACCCGTGTGGGAGACCTGGGGAAAGTACCTGGTTTCTGGCTCTAGATTAGCACAGCACCAGCCATTGCGGTCACTTGGGGAGTGAATCATCAGACGGAAGATCTTCCTTTCTGTCTCTCCTCCTCTCTGTATATCTGACTTTATAATAAAAATAAATAAATCTTAAAAAGTAAAATGATTTTATTGATTTATTTACAAGGTAGACAGAGAGAGAGAGATCTTCCAACCACTGGCTCATTTTGCAAATGGTCAGAATAGCTGGGACTGGGCCAGGCTGAAGTCGGGAGCTTTAACGCCATCTGAGTCTCTCATGAGGGTGTAGGAAATCAAGCACTTAGGCCATCTTCTGTTGTCGTAGGCACCTTAGCAGGGAGTTGGATTGGAAGTGAAACAGTTGGGACTCAAACCAATGCTCATATGGAATGCTGCTGTTTCAGGCTGTGATTTAACCCCCTGTGCCACCATGCCAGTTTCTATTCTTACTTCTTTGTTATTTATCATTCACCCTGAAGTACATGATCCCATGTGGCTAGATGTTATCCTCATCCCCCATTTTCAAGATATAGAATGAGCCTCAGAGAGGCCAGATCCCCTTGCCTGATGAGTGACAGCAGTCATGCCTGGTCCCTAGGTCTGTCCTGATATCTGTGCTCCTCCCTACCACACTGAACTGCCACCCAACCACATTAGACATACAGATCCAAGCCCACTAACACACTCTGGTAGGCAGAAAAAGGGGCATAGTGACAGCCATGGGGTCTACACAGAACCATGTTGGGTCTAGATAACCATGGGTATTGCCAAGCCCAAGAACAAGAAGCCATCATGAAGAGCTCCTGAGGCCGAGATGGCCATATAGACGGTTCTGGTGACAGGCAAGGGACCTGAAAGAAGCTAAGACTCAGACCCAAGAGGGCTAGCTGAAATCAGGAGAGACAAAGAGTCCTTGAAGGAAAAGCAAGAGGCTACAAGAAGACAGGCAGCACAAACAGGCAGCTCAGACGACAGCTAAGATCAGACATCTGGAGAGGGAACAAAACACAGGGAAAACAGAATACGGCCAAGTAAACAGCTGGTGAATGTGAGGCCAGGGAGGACCTTGGGGAGTTCTTGATGCCTTTTGAGTTACTATAACACAATACTTGGGGCTGGGTAACTTTATAAAAAAAAAGAGATTGATTTATTTGATGGTTCTGGAGGTCAATGGGCCTAAAGTCTGCAGGCAATCCTCTTGCAGGCACAGAGTCCCAAGACAGCACATTCACATGGCAAGAGTCAGGAAAACTTGTGTGAGCCCTCTGGTCTCGGTCTCTCTCTCTCTCTCCTGACAAAGCTACCAGGATTCAAGATTAGGACTCTACCCTAGTGACCTTATCTAATCCTTAACCACTGCACCATTGCGCTGGGCGACCTTATCTAATCCTAATCACTTCCCAAAGTCCTCACCTCTAGACACCATAGTTGCAATAAATTTCCATACTCTAGTCCCTCACAATAAAGAACAGAGTTTGTCACATGAAGCTTTGATGACGGGGGTGGGAGAGAGGAACAGCAGTGCCCCATCACGACGCCATGACACTGTGAAGATGATAGAAGAGTTAGGGCTTTCTCACACTTGAGGGCAAAAACCAGGGCTTTGTAAACATTGTCTCCCATTAGAAGCCAAATCTTAGCGTGTGGAGGTGTCCTCTCCATCACTGGCTTTGAGTTTACCCTGTAGATTCCATTTCAAAGGATCATAAATTCTAGGAAAAAAGGAAGTGACCAGCAAGCAAGAGCTGAGAGCGATGAATGAAGTTGTGTTTCTGACTGCACCTTGCTGTAATCTGGGCATAGTGTGTCCATCCCAGTGCATGACTTCTGATAAACTGAACTGACATCCACGCCTGTGCTCCCACCCTAAGTAAGTCTTCCTTCTCTAGTCTAATTCCTTTCCTATCTGGCTAAACATCCACCACCAAACCACACTTGTATACGTGGAGAGGAAGACAAATAGAAAGCACAGGGGGAAATCCTACTGTTGAGAGATACTGCTGGCCCAGTCTGTCCCTTTTGCCCCAAGAGACAGAGGGCCACAGCATGGAGTATGGCTCATGACTTTTGGCATGCTTGGTGATTTTGACTACTATAAATGTGGTCCAGTTGTTGCCCTGGAATCAAATCCTGTCAGTTCAGTATAGCTTTGTCTTAGGGGAGAATAGGTTACAGGGAGGGGTAACACACATTCTCTAAATCCCAACCCCCTCCTCTGCCAAACCGCTAACAAATACAAAATGTGGACTCTTATTGGAGCAGAGGTGATGCCAGCTGTGTAAGCCAGGACTCCTACCATGGACAGTAGCATGTCATTCTCAGTAAGTGCACACTCACATGATTCTGTTCAGGGTTATGCTAAAGGTGACCTGTGGTTTCCAAGTGTTGACAGATTTCTGTCTTGAGCACCTATGATGTATTCATAACATCCCGTGGACTGAGTGGGTAAGCTGGAGCTAAACGCCCGCCAGCCCAGGTACTTCCATCTGCTGTACATGCAGGCCACACTTCGCAACACATGCCCTTCTTCACCAATTAGTGAACACTAGAGACATATAGAAAGTACTCTGAGATGATGAAGACGTCTGTGTTGTGACTACCAGGAAGTTCTGACCAAACTGAGATGCACACTGTGTCAACCTTCTCCCATCCTGCTGACACTACCAGTATGAATTGTGAGCCACAGCTTTTCCAGAAGTTTCTATGCCTACACTAACTGTATCTGTCTGTGAGTGTGGACTGTTGTAGATACCACTTAAAAGCAGGATTTTAAAAAATGGGGCGTCTACACAATTTGCAAATAGTTATTTAACACTTTTTCACAAGTGTTTTGTTGTTGTTCTTGTTATTTTTAAGGCACTAATGCAGTCAAGTAACTGCATAAATCACAAACGTCCTCAGGGGGCTGGAGAAATGTCCCCAAAACACTTCCTGGTGAAATATTTGTGCACTGTGGTTAAAGCCTCTTCTAGACCCTCCTCTCAGTCACTGCGGACCCCAGCCACGTCCGAGGATATCTCCCCTAACTGCTAGGAACCTATGACCCGTTATCCACACTGGACTCAGGAGTCGGCAGATCCGTCCAATGATTCACTCCCCAAGTGAGCACAACGGCCGATACTATGCCGATCCGAAGCCAGGAGCCTCTTCCGGGTCTCCCACGCGGGTGCAGGTTCCCAAAGCTTTGGGCCGTCCTGGACTGCTTTCCCAGGTCACAGGCAGGGAGCTGGAAGGGAAGCGGGGCTGCCGGGATAGAACCGGCGCCCATATGGGATCCCGGGCGTGCAAGGCGAGGACCTTAACCACTCGCGCCACCGCGCCGGGCCCGATCAATAGAAATCTTTACGTATAGTCAAAAAAACAAGACAGAGCTTGGGTATTCGGCTCAGTGATTACCACGTCCCTCTAGCCAAGGTTCTCCAACGCTGTCCCCGAGACTGTGAGCGGCTGGAGCACAGAGTCCATGGCTTCTTTCCAGCGTGGATTTGACCACGCCGATGATCTAGCTAACCCTTCCCGCGCGTTCGCTCTGCGTGGACCCAAGCAGGCGGCGGTCCACCAGTTGTTCTTCCCCTCTCCGCCACGTGGTCGTGGTGCCGGGCGCTCGCTGATGACGTCTTCAACACGCGCCGGGGACGGCTGCCAGCTGCCCGGCGTGAGAGTTTGGCCGCTTCTCCCTCGTTCTGGAGCCCGCAGTCCGGCAATCGCCAGGTCCCGAGGCGCGGGCGCCCCTGGTTGTGCAACATGTCGATGCTGGCCGAGCGTGAGTGTGGGGTGCGCGGGTGCAGGTGCTGGGTGGCCCTCTCGGCGCCCGAGCGGCAGGGACTGGGGTGGCCGACGCGCCACACTCCGGGCAGGGGTCTCCGAGGCCGGAATCTGGGCTCGGCGTGGCTCGGCCTGTCGGCCTGTCGTCCCCAAATAAGTTGGCCCCGGGTTTGCTAGTCCGTCCGACTGCGAGGGTCCCCCGGAGACGAGCTGGGGCACGTGCGGGTCCCGGAACTGGCTCTGCCGCCTTCGGTCGTGCGGACACCGGGGGCTCAGCCTCCTCGGTGCGGGGAAGGCTCGCGCCAGGCTGTGAAGTCCTATTGTTGAAGATGTTGTGGGACCAGGAAAAGAGGCGAAAAGCGTTAGGATGTCAAGCACTAGACTTTAGCCTTGGGGTACAGCACGAGTGGTGGCAGTGCAGGGTTAGGGAATAATTCCAAGACTGGTTTTTGCTTGGTTGGAATTACCCCATCCTCGGAGACTTAGCCTCAACATCCTTCAGTTGGTGTTGGACGTTGAAACACCCGTTTTTGGAAAGAAGTCCTGTAACTCCATATCTGGGGAGGCTACTGCTGAATGATATCTGTAACTTAGGTTGCTACCACCAGATGGCAGTGTGCTTTGCCCAGGACTAGCCGGCGCTTCACTTTTCAAAGTTGAGTCGTGAGCCTGTCTATATTACCATGCCAACGGCAACTGCACAGGGATGTTGTGAAATGAATGCTACCAGCAGCCTATTGTGTTAGAACCACCGAAGGGCTGGGAGCACCAGGTGAATGAGATGGGCGCTCTCTTGATTCTTTGCCAGTAGAAAATGGCCCCCAAGTCATTGATTTGGTGTCTAGGTTTTTTGTTTGTTTGTTTGTTTTCCCTGGGAGCTGGTCATGTAGACAATATTGCCCTAGCTTTGACCTAAGGTCTAGACTTCCAGGAGAACCAGGTGCTCATCTAAAACTACATTATTTGGGCCCCGAGATCCCTCCTGTCTACGCTGAGAATGGTAAATGCTTCTGAAATCAGGACTGGTCCTGTGAGAGAGGCTTGCAGAGGATAGGGGTGAGGCCTGCCGTGTCAGCTCTACCGTGGTGTCAGCTGGACGTAGAACTGTCTGTGGCATTAGAATAACCATCTCTACTAGAAGTTCGGGGAATAAGTTATGGGTTTTGGGCACATTCAATGAGAAGAGATCATTTGTAGGTCTTGTGTAGATGCTTGCAGGTCCTAGTGACGGTTGTACAGTGTGTTAGGGATGCTTGTGAAAGCTTGGGAGTCAGTGGGGACCTGGATTTGTGTAAAGGGTCTGGTTTTTGCTGGGGGATACTTTAGGCACATTTCTTTCCTGTAGCCCCATGTTTTTCTCTGAAAGAAGGGGATAACATCTCCCTTCCTTGGCTTACTTTGGATTGTCTTTCATGTATGTAAAGTCTGGCATGTCGTAGACAACAGTGAACGGGGATAGTTGCTGTGGCTTGCTGTCTCTGGTGACACCGGTGTTCACAGGTGTTTGCTGTTGCCAGTGACGTAAGTTGAAGGCTCAGTGAATGGTATATCGAGCATTTTGTTGTTGCATTTACGGCAAACATTTTAATTTTATTATAAGGTCAGTTTGTGTTTTGAATTACTGAGGAAATCAGAAGCCACCACCAACCCATTAACAATCTTCTCTATGGGGAATCTGATACCATGTCTAATAAAATATATGTAACATGTGGGGTGTGTGTGATGAGACATGTTTTCATTTACAGGTCGGCGGAAACAGAAGTGGGCTCTGGATCCAAGAAATACAGCCTGGAGCAATGATGATTCCAAGTTTGGCCAGAGGATGCTAGAGAAGATGGGGTGGTCTAAAGGAAAGGTATGTGAGAGCGGAGCCAGTTTAAGAGGCTATACATCTACATCCGGGCATTCCAGACATACATGCATGTGGGACACCCCTAGGAGACTGGGAGAAATTTGTGTTAGATCCTTAATGATTTTGCAGAAATAAGTTTTAGTCTGTGTGTGATGGTAAAATTGGATGTGAGGATATTTGGTGTGAAAATTACACTTATGTTGGAGCAGAAGGACTTTGAAATGTTGCATAATTTTTCATAATGTGCATTTCCATGAGCTTTCTGAAGACCCTTCTAAATGTCAGCTCTTTAATATGTAAACTGCTGTAAGTAGAAACTTCTAAATTTGCTACAAACAGCATCACACCCAACCGTCGGAGTTTCCTATTGCTATGAGTGATGGTTTATTCCCCTGTATAACTAGATTACAGATGCCTTCTCTTTTGTCACATTCTGTGTATTGCTAACCTGTGGTTTAATTCACTAACAACATTGGGAACGATGGACTACTTTCTCCTTGAAATACTTGCCTCTGGGCTTCCACAGCACCCAGTCTCCTAACCACACTGGTCACTCCCAGAGTTGATGCTGGCTCTTGTTCAGCCACCAGCCATTTCCTGTCTTCAATTCAGGTGGTCTTGTTATTCCTGCACCATGCTTTCAGCTCTGTAATGTATGTGTCCACTCTTCTTCTGTCCTCTGTGCTCCAGCCCTAGAGATTCATCAGTTTACTTGACTTCTTTAGTTGACTGAGTGTCTCTTGTTGTAAAACCCATCATCTCCCATTTGTTTTCTGCCTGGAGGTTTCCCCATTTCCTTTAAAAGTTTCCTTTTCATAGAAGTACTCCATGACACAAAGGGATGCTGCCATCTGTCTGCACACACATGTCACACTTGGTTCCTCTGCTGTTGAACTTTCCACTTCCCTAATTGATACTCTTCTTTATCCAGACTGCCATCCTGGTCTAGTCCCTGCCAACCCCTCAACCTCTCAGCAGCCTCTCAGCTGCTTCCCTCCTGTGGTCCAGTTAATATAAGACAGAATAAACATTTAAGATCTGGAAATTAAATTATATCATTCCCACTTAAAAGTCTAGCAAATTCCTACTTTAACTTCCAAGAATGTCCCATTCTGTGAGATCCAGCCCCTTTCTGTCATCTTACTTCCTCTTGGTCCACTCTGCACCAAGGCCTTTCCCATTTTGCATCTTGCACTAGTCTTCCCCTCATTGGGGACATCTTCCAGAGGCTGGAATCCTGTTTGATGCAGTGGACTGGGAGTTCCCCTCCTTCCTTTCTCAGTGTCACTTTGTGAAAGTATCTGATGGGCAGAGCTGTGGACTCCAAACCCCTCCGATGGGCCTCTGTTTTGTAGCAGTGGCCTGCTGCTGAGCATCGGCCAGAGGTATGCACTGGTAGTGTTGGTGTGGGCCTTGTGTTGGTTTCAGTTGGAAGAACTGGCATGTGTTACTGCAAATGTCTCCTGGCTGTTACCTTCTGAGCATCCACTCAACTATGTTCACCATTAGGGCCATATTGTAGATGCTTAGTAACTAATCAAACAGTTGATAAACGATGGAAAAGGGAATCTCTACCTGAAACAAAAAAATGCTAACTTTGTGTTTACTCTCTCCAGGGTTTGGGGGCTCAGGAACAAGGAGCCACAGAACATATTAAAGTTCAAGTTAAAAATAATCACCTAGGCCTTGGAGCTACGATCAATAATGAGGTGAGCAGCATTGTGCCTGTTGGCTGTCTTCCTTATATAATTTGATTTTGTGAATCTATATGAGCTATTAATTCACTCACGCTGATTGATCAGTATTACCTGTGTAAATGTGTGTTGACCATATTTTGGACAACCAGAGATCCCCAGTTAAGCTGAATCTTCATTGTGTTTTTCCCCTTGCCCTGTTGTCCTTGAGAAGGCTTTCCTTGCTCATTACTAAGAGACTCAGGTTATTTTTTTGCTGAACTTTGCAAAACATTTTCTTCCTATGGGAATACTCATTTCAGAGCAGCAAGGAATTTTTCTTTACCTATGCTCCAAAATTAGCTAATATCATTGAGTTTGATGACCTGTAGTTTAGGAAAGACTTCAAGAAAGTGGAGCTAGTTTTCTGCAGCTTTAGTCTGACTTTAAGTGTATAGCAGCTGAATTTATTCACGTTGTTTTTGAAAGTTGACACTTCAGAAATGTAACACTGCCACTAAAAATTAGTGGACTACAATGCTTTTCATTTTGATTATCACTGTTCCGTTTGGGAAGTTATCAAAGGTGAAAGTGTTCTTCTTAGTCTGTTACAGACAGCAGACTAGGAAGAAAATTGAAAGAATTACTTTAGGTAGGTTGAATTATTTTGATTTGTTCAGTAGTGCTAAGAGGATTAGTATAGCACAGATTTTCTGACCCCAAGGAAAAAATTTGTGCAAGGTTGATTTTGAATGTAGCCTTTGACAGACAGATAACATACACTTACTTATTTTCTTTGGAGAGCCACATTTTCTTATAAAATCAGATTCTGTTTGTTGTAATGAGCTTAGTAGCCAACCACTGTGCAAATGCATGTTTCAGGAGACAGAGTTCTTCCTAGTCCCTTCTAAAATTGGAGCTGATGCAAGTCATTACAGTTGTGCTAAATATTTTTGATACTGCTGGGCAAAGAGGAGAGTTTCCATGTCTCACTGCCGTTGGCCTTTGAGCCATATTATTTCCGTAAGTGGAAAAAAATGAGGATTTTATTTTAATATTTAGCACATAGGTAGCCTATTGGTTTTTGAGTATAGGTTGGCTAAGAATAAGACATCCGCATTTGAACCCAGGGTTTGGGATTCCAAAAACCTCTTCTTTATTGCTGGTCTAGGTAGATCACATTGCTTGAATCCATGTAGATTTTTTTTTCAAATATTATTTTAATGAACCATTAAAAATTGTATGTTAACTGTCAGATTTTCTTTACTGCAAAATGTATCTTGTTTCATTCAGTACAGGTAAACTCCAGGCTTTATGCTCTTTGTTCTTATGATATTTTCAGGATAACTGGATTGCTCATCAGGATGATTTTAACCAGCTCCTGGCTCAGCTGAACACTTGTCATGGGCAGGAAACTGCAGGTAGGAAACGTTAGTGTTGTCAGTCATCAGATTTATAGAAGATGTCATCTCAGTGTGAAAGGTCTTTATCGGGATTTTTGTAAGCAGCTGAACTCTGTGAGTGAAGTGGTGGAAGCTATTGCAGATACTTATTTCTGTTTGTGTTTTAGTGGTGTTTACACTCAGTGAACATTTAGCCAAATGCAAACTTTTTTCCCCATTAAGAATTTGAGCCTGATAAAATGAATTCATTCAGTTTATATCAGATTTGATAAATGATCTTTCCAGGAATGCTTAGTTATGACCAAGATGTTTTTAAAATGCAAAGCAAGGAGTGCCAAGTAGGTCTTTAAGCAGTAGCCAGTGAAAGCTTAATAGGAAACCCTTTGTCGTGTTGATTCAGCCTAGCAGCATTTGTTTCATTTTCACATTTTGTAAGAGGCTCACATTGCCAAGGAACAGTCACGTTTGTTGCAAAGGGTGGGGTTCTAGGCATTTCATAGCCAAGCTACATGAGGGGAAAAGAGCAGCACCCTCTGTGTTTAAGAGGGTGGTACCACTGTTGGAAGAGGGAAGAGCAAGGCTGGTGGGACCTCGCCACCCCGCCTCTGGCCATTGGGCAGGAGTGAAGAATTTAACAGTTTTTTCTCACTGGATGTTTGGAAGACAAGGATATAACTTTAATTCTGTTGTATATTCATGAAAAAGTCTAGGCTTTTTTTTTTTCTGAGACTACTTTGTAAAAAAATGTAATATTACATATGATGAAATTTACCATCTTGGCTATTTTTACTATGAATGTACTTAATACTAGTTCAGTGTGAAGTGTGACGTTACTTAAAAATTAGTGACCATTGGTGTTAAGTGCATTGGGTTTTGATGTGCCGCTCTCATCAGTAGGTACACAGAGCTGTTTTTGTGTCATGAAACCAAATCTCTGTACCCACTAAGTGTGGCTCCCCAGACACAGTCCCTGCTCACCACCATTCTACTTTCTGTCTTTACCAGGTTTGACTACTTCACAAATCGTACAGGGTTTGTCCCTTTTTAAAAAAGATGTTATTTGTTTATTCACTTATTTTGAGAGCTGATTTCTTTTTATTGGAAAGGCAGATGAGGTTTATGGAGAGGAGAGACCAAGAGAAACTTCTTTCAATTTCTGGTTCACTCCCCGAGTGGCCACAACAGCCAGAGCTGAGCTGATCTGAAGCCAGGAGCCACGAGCTTCTTCCGGGTCTCCCACATGGGTGCAGGGTTCCAAGGCCTTGGGCCATCCTCTACTACTTTCCCAGGCCAAAAGCAGGGAGTTGAATGGGAAGTAGAGCAGGTAGGACACGAACCAACGCCCATCAGCTAATTGAGCCATCGCTCCAGGACCAAGATTTATTTTTATTTGAAAGGTAGAGTTACAGAGAAGAGACAGAGAAAGATCTTCCATCTGCTGGTCTTCCATCTGCTGGCTTACTTCTCAGAAAACCCCAACAGCCGGAGTTGAGCCAATTCAAAGTCAGAAAGCAGAAACTTTCTGGGTCTCCTATGTGGGAAGCATCCTTTGCTGCTTTTCAGCCCATAAGCAGGGAGGTGGATGGGAAGCCAGGACTTGAACTTGTGCCGAAATGGGATGCTGACACTGTGGGCAGAAGCTTACCTTACTGACCCCTCTCGTCTGTGCAGGTTCCTTTTCTGCCTGAGGTGTACAAATGTCTTCAGTATTAGGAGAGCTGCTGTGACTAATCCATAGACCACTAGAGGGAGCCAGTCACCCTACTGCAATTGGCACTATGCAGCGGTGCTTCCATTTCCAAATCAATCCAAACCAGGCCTTTTAAACTGCGAACTCCAGTCCTGAAATGGCATTTAGAATATTCGTTTAAGGGACAGCACTGGGGCCCAAGTACTTCATTCTCTGCTGTTTTCCCAGCTGCATCAACGGGGAGATGAATTGGAAGGGAAGCAGCTGGAGCTTGAACCAGTGTTCATATGGGATGCCCATGTTATAGAGGGTGGCTTAACATGTTGTGCCACACTACCACCTCTGTGACAATCTGTTTCTTCCTTTCTTTCTCTCTCTTTTTTTTTTTTTTGCTGTTTTAAGATTTATTTGTTGCTTAGTTGAAAGATTTTCAGAGAGAGGAGAGACAGAGAGGTCTTCCATCTGCTGATTCACTTCCCAAATTGTTGCAACAGCCAGAGTTTAACTGATCTGAAACTGGGAGCTAGGGACTTCTTCCTGGTCTCCCACGTGGGTACAGGGGCCTAAGGTCTTGGGAATCCTCTGTTGGTTTTCCAGGCCATAAGCAGAAAGCTGGATTGGAAGTGGAGCAGTTAGAACATGAATCAGCACCCATATGGGATATTGATGCTTGCAGGCAAAGGATTAGCTTGATATGTCACTATACTAACCCCATGACAATCTTTCAGTCTGTCTTATCTGTATTTGCTTTTTTGAAAGAAAAAGATGCCCTAGCAGTGGCATCTTGGAATGGTTATAGCACTCAAAGCTAGGCGATTGCGGAGATGGACATTTAGTTTTACTGTTGATGCAATCACAGAAGTTAAGTTTGCTTTTCTGTTTTTCAGCCTTCATTTCTAACATATATGCATGTTTCAGTACAGTTTTATCTCAGTATAGATTCATACTGTCACTACCACATAAGTATGCAAAATTATTCTGCTACCACAAAAGGGCTGCTTCATGCTGTTTCTTTTTGTTTGTTCCCACCTTCCATCCATTGACCTCCTATACCCCATTTTCATACCTTTCCCCTGGAAACTGGCATTCTTTATCGGTAGTTTTGGCCTTTAGAAAATGTAATATAAATGGGATCGTATAGTATGTACTCTTTATTGATTAACCTTTACATTTTATTTGTTTTAAGAAGTTCTATTATTTGAAAGGCAGAATGATGGAGAGAGCTAAACAGACAGAGATAAACATATATCATCATTCAGCTACTGGTTTCCTCCCCAAATGCCTACAGCAGTCAGGGCTGAGCCAGTCTGAATCCAAAAGACATCAATCACTGCTTCTGAGGTGCCTTTGCAGGAAGCTGGGTCAGCAGCAGGGGCAGATTTTGATCCCAGACACTCTGACATGCGATGCAAGGGTCCCAAGCAGCGACTTAACCTGGTGCCACAGAAGCCACTCCTAATTTTTTAATTTGAAAGACAGAGACATAGACAGAACTCTTCGATCCACTGGTTCACTTCCCAAATACTCTGTAATAGTCAGTGCTGGACCAGGGCAAAGCCAGGATTCCAGAACTCAGTCTGGGCTAATGACCTGAATGACAGCAGGCTGTCTTATGTCATGTGCCTTAGCAGGAAGCTGAATTTGGAAGCAAAGCCAAGACTTGAACTGAGGCACTCCAGTATGGGATGTTGGTATCCCTAGTAGAAGCTTAATCATTGTGCCAAACACTGTCCCCAGCTGACCATTTTAGTTATTTGAGAGACAGAAGGAAAAACAGCCAGCCAGGCAGAGGACTCCTATCCCTGGTTCACTACCCAAATGTCTACATCAACCAGGGTTCAATTTGAATTTCCCATGTGGATGTCAAGGACCAAGCTACTTGAGCCATTCCCTACTGCTTCCAGGATGTGTGTTAACAGGAAACTGTAATCTGGGGTTGGACAAGGACTTGAACCCAGGCATGAGTGGTATGTTAACTGCTCTGCCAAACACCTACTGCTACATGGCCTTTCTCCTAAGCAGAATGTCATGAGTTCGCTCTAGGTGGTTGCATGCCTCAGTAGTGTGGTTCTGTTTATTGTGAACTAGTGTTCCAATGCAAGGATATAACACTGTGCTAAGCCATTCATTCACTCATTGAAGGAATTTGGGGTTATTTCTACTGTTTCATTGCGAACAAGGCTTATGTGGATATTTGTGTGAAGATTTTTGAGCACATTGTTCTCTTCCTCAAAGGTTTTATATATCTCTATAGTATACTTTTAAAATATATATATATATTTCTAATCAGTTACTTAGAGTTGAGTAACAAATAGAAGGACTTCCAAAACTTTTGTTTAGATAAAACAGTTTACTGAATGAAGATTGATTGCATGGAGTTTAATGGAATGGTTTTCACTTTTAAGACTCCTCTGACAACAAGGAAAAGAAATCTTTCAGCCTTGAGGAAAAGTCCAAGACTTCCAAAAACCGGGTTCATTATATGAAATTCACAAAAGGTAAGCTGAAGTATTTCTGTATTTGTTTTTGAAATCAACAGCTGTTGCTGGCAGTGGCTTCTTGTTTTCTGTATAGAATGAGGACTTATAGTCCCTGCTGATGGGATTGATTGCTGTCAACAGTGTTACTGTCTCTGCATTCTTGGGGCTGCTCAGGGGTCTTGTTAAATGGAAGGAGCCAGGTGAGTTCAGACTATGAGGAAGTCTTAATGATGAAGCTGAAAATGGAATCCCATGTACTGTTGGAGATAAGAAGAAACTATAGGGGGCTATGTTAGAAAATAATTGTAACTTGTTGCTCAACATTTTAAGTCATATTTTCTTAGTTCTCAGAGCTAAATGTTAGGGTTTAATAGCCTTTAGTGCTTCAATTTAGAGACATGTATGTTCCAAATGGAGATCTCCAGTGTTATAAATCACACTCCCAAATTGACACTTGTATTATACCACACTGTTTTTCCAGTTCATGGAGTGTTGACTTGGATATTCCATGGCTGTTGTGAAGGTGGGGTTAGAGAACATGTTTGAGAATCAGATGGGAAGTCCTATGTAACCTCCATCAGCACCGTTCCCAAGGCCCCTTCGCAGGTCTGTCATTTAGGAGTGCAGTCCTCTGTAGCCACTGGGTGGCAGCCTTGTTCTGATAAGAAATAATCGAGCTAATCACCTCCCCAAATGTTTTCCCATAAAACAGTATCATGAATGAGGTGTGCTTTCCAGCTACAAAGTTCTGTTTATTACATAATATACTTAAGGTATAGTAGGTCTGATGTTGACTTCGCTGTGATACCTGGTTATTATTTGTTGGTTTTCTAGAGGAGAATGGTTCTATGTTTCTACTTCCATAAGCCAGGAAACCCATGTTGCTTTGCTTTTGCCTTATCAAACATGCCTGGGGTGTCTTTAACTCTTGGAAGTAGGCTGCATAGCAGTAGAAGCTGGAATCCCCACTACTGTGAACTCTTGATGGGGTTTCTCATTTGGGGCCATGATCCCAAAAAGTAGGACTGGGTTTAATTCAAATGACAAGACACTACAGAGCTGAGTGGGTTTGGGAGCTGAATAGCTTAGGGATTGTGTTCAGGGCCAGACTGGTGTGCTTTGGGGAGCCCTTCCACACCTTCCCTTTCTTTTTCCTCTCAGGCATGAGGCATCTTTGTTAACCTGTGTGACTTCTGACCAGGACTCCTCTCTACCTTAAACCTGCCCCAGAACAGAAAGCAGGCTTTGTCAGCCCCTCCTTTAGTCCTTGGGAGGAGAGTGAATGATGGCTTTCTGTCCAGTGATCACTTCGTGCATAGCACCTTAAAGATTCTGTTTTCATTAGATACAATAGGGAAAAAGAACAGGCAATGGAAAGGTGTCCCTACATGGTGAACTACTGAGCGGTGATTAGCCTGGAATGTTTGCAGGGAATGGCAATGTGGGTAAGCTTTCACTTTTCAAGTAGAGTCTTCTAATATTTCTTTGGGTCCTGACTGCATGCATGATTTCATCTGAAGCATTTACTGAAGCTCAGATAAACCTCTGTAATCTACTTTAATCTATTAGATACCAGTAGTAGTTGCTTTCTATTTCTAGTTAAGCCACTCCCTTTCTGGGTGACCCTGTCAGACTGATACACTGTGCTTTCATATGCTCTGGAGAATGAGACTTGTCTGTTTGTTAGGCTAACATGGGGAAGAGGCAACATTGGCATGCAGAGAAGAAGGTGCAAGATGAATTTGAGAGAAGTAGAAGAGCAGAGACAAACTGCAGGCTGGGGTGTGCAGAGAGCATGAGAGGAGGCAAACACACAGTGAGGAAAGCAGTTTTTTACCACCCCTCTTCATAACCCACAGTGAACGCTAATGGTCATTTGCTGAAAGAAGTGTTGTATTTCAGAGTGTGTGTTATCACTAGCTGTCTGCTAATGTTCTCTAGCGTTGGGCTGCCTTGGGTCACAGGAAGTCCAGGTTCTGGCCGTTCCCCTGTCAGACACATCACCTAACTATTTCCCCTTCTTTCAGACTCATTTTCCTCTTCTATAAAATCAGGAAACACTTGTAAGTCACTCATAAGCTCCAAACTATGTTGTGTTTTATGTTGTCCAGAGTCCTTTTATGGAACTTTTGCGTTGTGCATAATAGGAATGTTAGCTATGGGCATGCTCATATTGAAAGTGATCAGTTCAATTATTGGTGAAGCTGATGCATGTCCTAACTCTCCTTATGGTCCAGAAAGCTAAAATATAGGAAATTGGCATTTTGTAAGTTAAGATAAAAGCTTTACTTGGTAAGATTATAGTGGTAAATGGGAAATGGATATTGTGGTGCAGTAGTTAAGCTGCCAACACCTCCATCCTTTGAGTGCTTGGGTTTGAGTCCCTCCTCTGCTTCTAATCCAGCTTCCTGCTAATGCACACCTTCAAAGGCAGCAGGTGATGCTTTAGGTTCTTGGGTACCTGCTACCCATGTGGAGAACATGGATGGTGTCCCTGGCTTCTGGCTTTGGAGCACTTTTGGGAGCTTCTAAGTATTAAACCAGTGGATGGAAGATACCTCTCTAGTTAACCATGTTCTGCTTTTGAAATAATGGAAAAAAAATGCAAAACAGAGGTGTTAATAATAAGTAGTAATATAAAATTTGCTACTTCTTAAATAGCAGCCACATCATTCTACTTCTCACACATATTTCTTTTCTATCTCCAAATTCCAAATTTTGAGTTGAAATATGACTTTGAAAGTTACTTCAATCTGTATTTGTTTTAAAAGTCTAACTCCAATGTAGTTTCTTTCAATTGGAAAAATATTCTCCAGAGAGGAAAATATGGAGTTAAACAGTGAGTTTTGAATGTTTTTAGCTGAATGATGGGCAGTCATGGAGAGCTGTGATCCTCCCTTGCATGGTGGAGGATGGAAAGCACTATTAGTTGTGCAACTTCTTGATGCAGTTTATGCAGCTTCTTATCCCTGTGACTATATGTGACATGTCCCCGGTGGCTGGTGGTATGTGCAGCGTCATTAGTCCACACTGGGCTTTGGTGGAGAGGAGCACTGATGCTGACTCTTGACATTTAAATATGAAGTAGCACCAGGACATGCTTTTTAAAAATTCAGACTGTTTTCTTACTTGTGAAGGTCTCAGCCTGATTCTTTCAGACGTCCTGTGTTTCCATTGTGCCTAAATTGTCTTTATCTTTTTTTTTTTTTAAGATTTATTTATTTATTTATTTATTTTTTTTAAAGATTTATTTTTATTATTTTTTTATTGGAAAGGCAGATATACAGAGAGGAGAGACAGAGAGGAAGATCTTCCGTCCGATGATTCACTCCCCAAGTGAGCGCAACGGGCCGATACTATGCCGATCCGAAGCCAGGAGCCTCTTCCGGGTCTCCCACGCGGGTGCAGGTTCCCAAAGCTTTGGGCTGTCCTCGACTGCTTTCCCAGGCCACAGGCAGGGAGCTGGAAGGGAAGCGGGGCTGCCGGGATTAGAACCGGCGCCCATATGGGATCCCGGGCGTGCTAGGTGAGGACCTTAACCACTTGCGCCACCGCGCCGGGCCCAAGATTTATTTATTTTTTATTACAAAGTCAGATATATAGAGAGGAGGAGAGACAGAGAGGAAGATCTTCCGTCTGATGATTCACTCCCCAAGTGACCGCAATGGCCGGTGCTGTGCTGCTCCAGAGCCAGGAACCAGGAACTTTCTCCAGGTCTCCCACATGGGTGCAGGGTCCCAAAGCTTTGGGCCGTCCTCGACTGCTTTCCCGGGCCACAAGCAGGGAGCTGGAAGGGAAGTGGAGCTGCCAGGATTAGAACCGGCGCCCATATGGGATCTTGGGCATGTTCAAGGTGAGGACTTTAGCCGCTAGGCCACGCTGCCAGGCCCTGTATTTATCTTTTGTCCAGTGCTTATTATCAATCTGTCCGTTAGGCTGCATTAAAACAACAATAATGCTATATTGTCATATTTATCACTTTTGATTTAGGAATGAACATCAGTTTCCTGTATGGTTGAAGGTACCTATATAAACTACATAGATCTTAAGTATTTTTAACATGTATTTTTTCTTTGTTTTTATTATTTTTTGATATTGTTTTCGTAGTTGAGAGGGATACATACACATGTGGAGCTTTGATTAGGTGGGGAGGGTCAGATATGGAGAAAAATGTGTGGGACAAATGTTACAGTTATTTTTTTTTTCTCCTGTGTCTTCAAGGAGGTTGTGGGGTAGCACTTCTTACTGTCAAACTACGTCAGCACCCAGGGGTGGAGGCTGGTCACTTGCTGATGCCTTAGACCATGATGTGGGGAAGAGTGTTCCAAAGGTGTTACTTGAGTGGTTCTGACAGTTTTAAGAAGTTGTTGGTTTCATTGTTCCAGGAGTGAGAAAATCTTTCCAAGTTCCATTGGTTGACCAAGTCTACAGGCCCAGGTTGCATCCAAAGGTCCAGAAACATGTTGCAAAGCTTGACCAGGAGAATTGTCCAACTTGTTTTGCTTCCCATCCTCTGACTAGGCAGTTGATGTCCCCTGCTGGCTTAGATGAGGTGTCTGTTGTGTCCCCTGTGTGCGTCTGTCTGATCATGCAGACCATCACACAGGCATCAGCTTCTGAGGAGGCCCAGTCCTGGTATATTCACTCCCAGCTTGGACCACACATCCTGTGATTTTCCCTGTGGCCAGGGTCTGAGTCCAGTGATCTACTTTAGGAGTGTCCTAAGAAACCTCACCTGGTGTGACCTCAGACTAAATTCCTTTTTAAGATTTATTTATTTTTATTGGAAAGTCAGGTTTACAAACAGAAGGTGAGACAGGGAGAAAGATCTTCCATTTGCTGGTTCACTCCCCAAGTAGCTGTGACAGCCAGAGATGAGCTGATCTGAAGCCAGGAGCTAGGAGCTAGGGGAGCCAGGAGCCTCTTATGGGTCTCCCACACTAGTGCAGGGTCCCAAGACCTTGAGACATCCTCCACTGCTTTCCCAGGCCACAAGCAGGACTGGAACGGAAATGGAGCAGCCGGAACACAAACTGGTGCCTATATGGGATCCTGGTCTATGCAAGACAAGAACTTCAGCCACTAGGCTACTGTGCCCAGCCCAGACTTAACTATTGTTTGCACCAGCCAGTACAGTGTCAGGTTCAGTCTGTCACTTGAATTAACCTGCTGCCCAGCCTATCCTGCCCACCACAGACTCAGTACTCACACATACCAGCGGGTGCTGTAGCCCTAGTTGGGGCTATCCCCTAACGAGTACCACCAGGCCTGCGCTGGCTTTTGCATGTACCAGCCTCTGCTGTGGCCTAGCTTGGCCCAGCCATTTCCCATCTGACTCGTGAACACCCATGGGTGAGGAGTCTTAGTTCAGCCTGACCTGTCCCAGACAGGTGCTGCTGCATTATCTGCCTCTCTTGTCCCCAGACTGGCCCACGTACACCCCAGTGCCAGCTTTCACACTCACCACTGGAAGCAGCAGCCCAGTAAGGGAGTGCCTGAATGTTTCCTGCCAGGCCTGCTCCCAGCCCTGGATCTTGTGTATCAGCAGGTTCTATGGCCCAGACTGAGATGGCCTGCCCCCAGTTTTGGCATTCACCAGAAGGTGCTAGCCTGGCTTATCCTAGCCTGCCTTCAGTGCCAGATCTCACCAGCGGATACAGCACACTAGCCTGATCTGGCCCATCCCCAGCCTCGTGTGAACTAACTGGAGGGTGTTGTGGTGCAGCCTGGCTTGGCCTGTACCCTGTTAACAAATATATTTCTTTTTTTTTTTTTAAGATTTATTTTTATTATTTTTTTTATTGGAAAGGCAGATATACAGAGAGGAGAGACAGAGAGGAAGATCTTCCATTCGATGATTCACTCCCCAAGTAAGCGCAATGGCCAATACTATGCCGATCCGAAGCCAGGAGCCTCTTCCGGGTCTCCCACGCGGGTGCAGGGTCCCAAAGCTTTGGGCCTCTACTGCTTTCCCGGGCCACAGGCAGGGAGCTGGAAGGGAAGTGGGGCTGCCGGGATTAGAACTGGCGCCCATATGGGATCCCGGGCGTGCAAGGCAAGGACCTTAACCACTGTGCCGCCGCGCCGGGCCCAACAAATATATTTCTAAAGCCTGTGTTTTTTTGTCCTGACTACTCTGAGAGGATAACCTTTACTTTTTCTTTTTTTGTTTGTTTGTTTGTTTTAATCTCAGGTGTAGTTTTGTTCTTAGTACCTATTGAATTATTGCTTTTGCTCTTAAACTAAGTTCTTGTATCTGTCTGTTTTAGTCACTTGTCTCCTGAATGGGGTTTAAGGGGTTGTACTTGGGCCTGACTACAACGGTCACATTCCTCCGATGTGCTGTGCTGCCAACTGATCAGCACAGCCACCATGGTCCTAGATGAAGGGCTCTTCTGTGAGTGGACCCCTGTGCATCCTTGCAGGGACTTGATCACCTCCATCTGCTATCAGAAGTCTAGTGTCTGTTTTCTATTCTTTTTAGATTTTTTCATTTTCATTTTCTCTGAGACTTGAGGTTATTGACATTATTTGCTTTGGTCTTAACCAGAATTCAGAACTGAGACTAATAAGCTGTTTTTTTGTTTTGTTTTTTAAAGATTTATTTATTTATTGGAAAGTCAGATATACAGAGAGGAGGAGAGACAGAGAGGAAGATCTTCCGTCTGATGATTCACTCCCCAAGTGAGCGCAACAGCCAATACTATGCCAATCCGAAGCCAGGAGCCTCTTCCGGGTCTCCCACGTGGGTGCAGGGTCCCAAAGCTTTGGGCTGTCTTCGACTGCTTTCCCAGGCCACAAGCAGGGAGCCGGATGGGAAGCGGAGCTGCCGGGACCAGAACCGGCGCCCAGATGGGATCCCGGGGGTGCTCAAGGCGAGGACTTTAGCCGCTAGGCCACGTCGCCCGGCCCAAGACTAATAACCTTTTAAAACTCAAATTCAATATGTGTTTTATTCAAAATGTGTCATAAGTTTATGTTTGTAAGTTATTGAGCCACAGGCATGAGTGAGTAACTCCTGTGGACTCTGACTCCTGTCTTTTCTCTGTGTTCTTGTTTTCTAGACCCGATCCAGAGCAAAGCCTGTAACGGTCTTGGCTTCTGCGTTTACCTAGATATGCTTTGCTAAAGGATAAAAATTTCTGGTCCAAGAGCCATCATAAAAACTGTAAAAATTTTGGCCCCTTCATTGGTCCAGCTGACTGTCTCTCCCAGCTTGGCCATTTTCTGTTTGATTTTCAGATTTGATGTTAAGCCTGTGAGTTCATATTTTGACATCCTGTTCTACATTGTGGTTTCCTATGCTCCCTCCCTTACTTAATCCCTCCAGTGCTCCTAAGCTTAATTTGCATTTGCTTGTAGAATATTTTCTTTGTCTAGGGATAGAGTAGGGGTAGTGCACATTTTGACTTCTGTGTACTTGCAGCTTGGCCCAGCTGCTTTCTGAAACAGAAACTGCCCTTCCTGCTGGGCTTCGGTAGGGAAGATGTGCTGTGCCCCTCCTGGTGGGACGGAGTGCAGACCTCTGCCCCTCCTGAGGGCTTCTCAGCCTTGCCCTGCCACCACTGCCCTATCTGCTGCCCTCTTCTTGTGGTTCACTTTCTGAGCTCTGATCTGCGATATGCTTCATTCTGCTCAGACCAAGTTTTTCTCTTTGGTCTTCCTGTACCAGTGCTGTTTTATGGTACATTGGAACCAGAAGGGCTGAGTTTCTTGGAGACCTAAAACTGCCTCTCCTGTGAGGACAAGTCTGACTGACTGTACCATTTAACCTGTGCTACTGCTGCCACCTGTGGAACTGCTTTTGTGTTCGGTTGAAGGGGATTTTGTTTTTTAACTTAATGGAGTCACTGAACAGTATTGAATGCCCCAATGATATCAATGAACTAGAACCTTCTGGGTCATGATATTCTGTTGCCAAGTTACTTAGCTATAGGAAACTAAGAGAATGGGTGAGTCCCTGACAGTCAAAACTAAATTGGGGTTCTGTCCTAGCACCTCAGGGCTTTGCATGGAGTGGCTATTTCAAAATGTAATTACCATGGAATTGACAAACAGGAATAGATTTGGCTGACTACTCATAGGGTGTTAATGGATAGATGTAGATATTCCAAAGAAGTGAATTTTAAATTAGTTGGTTTGGAAGTTTGAAATGAAAACATTTAGTTTTTGGAATGAGAATCAAAGATCTTCTGGATGCTACTTTTATCAGAATCATTTAGTTTCTTAATTTCATTATGTATTTATTTAAAAGTATAACCATAAAGGTAAAGAATTTTGTGCAACATAAAATTAGAAGCAATTTTCATTTCATTTATTTTTTAAAGATTTATTTATTTTTATTGGAAAGTCAGATATAGAGGAGGAGAGTCAGAGAGGAAGATCTTCTGTCTGATAGTTCACTCCCCAAGTGGCTGCTGTGGCTGGAACTGAGCTGACCTGAATCCAGAAGCCAGGAGCTTTTCCAGGTCTCATGGCTGCAGGGTCCCAAGGCTTTGGGCCGTCCTCGACTGCTTTCCCAGGCCACAAGCAGGGAGCTGGATGGGAAGCGGAACAGTTGTGATTAGAACTGACACCCATGTTGGATCCGGACACGTGGAAAGCAAGGACTTTAGCCACTAGGCTACCACACCAAGCCCTTCATTATTTTTTTAAAGTTTCATTCAATTAATAATTAGGCTCTTGAGTCAAATGCGGTGTGTCCTCATTCACACACAGGCAGAGTTTGAAGACATGTATCTAGCAATCATTTGTATTCTGCATTCCATAATCTTAAGAAAGTGAAGTCTCTGTGGGGCGAGAGAGTTCATTTTATAAATGGGGAGCCCAGAGACCCAGAAAACCCTCTGTGAAGGCACACAGAGAGCAAGGCAACTTTAGGACGCAGTTGTCGGACCTGTACTCTGTGTTGTTTCTAAAGTTACAAAGATAGTAGCAAACGTTCTGCTTCTGGTTTTCTTAGTTTTTAATTTTCTTTAAGATTTTGTTTATTTTTATTGGAAAGGAAGAGTTACAGAGAGGAGGGACAGAGAGAAAGACTTGGTTTTTATTTTTGATACTTACTAGGGAAAGAGTTGCAATCCACAAGAGAGGGATCAAGAAGTCAGTAGTTAGGAAGTGGCTCATCTCCTCTCCGGAGCTGTTTTCCCTGGAGGAGTTGTGTGCTGTGATTGTGCTCCTTACTGCAGAGAGAATGATCGTACTGAAAAGCACCGCATTGTTTTCCAGGGAAGGATCTATCATCTCGGAGCAAAATGGACCTTGACTGCATTTTTGGGAAAAGACAGAGTAAAAAGACTCTTGAGGTAGGAAGCCACATAGTTTATATGTTTTAATACTGTCTGTTTTAATACTGGTTGATTTCCAACTGTGTATACAACTATATTAACAGTAACCCTCTTCCCCCGTCCTCCAATAACCATTCTTAGAGGCTTCAAGTGAAAGCTAAATGTGACCCGCTTAATGATAGTTGGTAGTAAGGAACCTCAGAAAGGGGACTGTGTGCTGCCTGAGGTGTTTCTCTGGAGTGAGAACTAGGAGAAGCTCAGGAGAGAACTTCTACTGCTGACAGACTCCTCAGAAGGGAGCTCGCACGCTGAGCTGCTCTGTGTCTTGCTTGGATTGCTTCCCTGGACTTGGACTTGGGCTGCACAGGAGGCCGTCACACGTGTTCCCCAGCTCCACTCTATTTCAGGAGTGTTTTGAGATGCTGCTAGCTCAGCATTGAGAACTTGGAAGGTTTTAACTGGGTATCTGCTCCATTGTACAGTATTGATAATTTCAGAACTAGAGGAATGATAAACTAAGCTCCCTCCAAGGAGGGTGACCCTGTAGTTCATAACCCAAATTATTAAATTGCACATTAATATAGCACTGAATATTATGTCATTTCCAAGTATGAGAGATAGCCCTAAGAGAGTTTGAATATCAAAATACTAAGATTCTTTGAAATAATGGATATCTGTCAGTAATGGGAGCAGATGTTTGAAATTGATATTTTGATAGAAAATTTGGATTGTGTGGTTACAATGGCTAATTGGCTATGTTGTGCTTTTGCTTTTTTTTGTTGTTGTTGTTGTTCCTAGCCAAGGCTTTTGATGACTACAGAACAAAAAAGATCTGTTTCATTTATTTCTAAGGTGTTTCCAAATGGACAGAAATATTTTCTTCAGGATGGTGCGTAGTATTTGTTACTTAATACTTGTTTTAGAGACTCCAGAAGTACTAGAGGTGAGAGTTTGGTTTGGTGATTTGCTTTGCAGGCTGGGACTGAGATCAGTGATCCCATTTCTGCTTCATGTCTTCAGCCAAGCCCAGAAAAAGCAGGAGAGCTGGCCGGCTCCCAGAGGTCTTCTGTGGGTGGTGGCTGTGCGGTCCCTGTGGAGTCACAGAAAACATGAGTCCTTAGGTGGAAGACTCCTACTTCACCACACAGAGCTTCATTTGTAAGAGGCTGTCGGCATTTGCTCTCACCTCTGCCCTGTGTGCTTACGCTGAAACTAGGGTCAGGCTAGTGACTTGGCCTGTACGTTAATCAGCTTTCTGCTCTGAGCCCTCTCCTGGCCTCTTCCTTAGCACTGTCAGTGTCCTCCAGAAGTGCCTGCCTTGCAGTTCCTTCCCCTACTGCGCCCTGCCACCTCTCCTCTGTCCTGACAACTGCTGCCATGTGATGCCTGCACCTGGCATCTACCCCTACTGCCTACCCTACTCTCATGGCCACCTAGCTGGTTGGCTTACACTGTCCCTCAGCCCCACTGAGTTGGCTGCATTCCACCCCTTTCCTTCTCAGATAACTTGGTCCTGTCTCTTCCAGTTGCTGATTCCTGCCACCCTCAGCCCTTGTCTTCTGCAGCCGCATCTAGGGTTCCTGACAGTGGAACAACCCAAGGAAAGAGGCAGCATTTGTTGTCTTCAGGTAGAACTTTGAAAGAATTTCATTGATAGCACAGAAAGCTTTTTGGTCTGGAAGGTTGGAGGGAGTCCACTATTTGTGGCTTTGGTTTGTGGACCTCTGAGCATTGAGTATATGAGGTTTTCTCTGTGCTCTTTTGGGCTCCTTGGCTTGTGGTGGTGTGGTCATAGATGATCACATGAAATGAGATCTGTGCCTATGTTTGGAGCTTCAGAACCAATTCCCTAGTTCTAGTCCCAAGAGAATGTCCCTTTTCAGTTGATATGGAGTCAACCCCCGGGGCAGGATGCTGTGTCCATGCAGTGTTCTTGTCTGGTCATATCCTAATTTCTCTTTTCTAGCTTTGTGCTTCCTTTGGTTGACACATATAAGCGCTGACTGTTAAGAGGTGTATTTCTATCAGGCACTGCTCTTGGTCACTGGTATTGGTTCTCAGTAGGCTGCCTTGAGTTGCCTAAGGATCTTGAAATACATGCCAGTGCCAGCAGCATCCCACCCTAGGCCAGCTAAATCCAAAGCTTGAGTTAGGGTCCAGGTATCAGTTAAGAAAAGAAAAAAAAGTGTTTTATTTTGTAGATGGAAAGCCTGCTGATTGGTGGTGTCTACAGTGTGGTAAGGCATAAAGGCCTGAGAGGGCGAGGCGAGCCGGTACACCCTGCTATCAGGAGAGCCACTGGCTTGGTGACACAGTGTTGTTGAGGACAGAGTTTTGGAGGTGAGTCAGCTGGGAACCTGCTGCACTGCAAGTTTCCATTGCAGAGACCTGGACAGGCCATGATTGGCAGTCCTGAGGATCTCCCAGGTGGTGCTGCTCTATGCACCACGCCGAGGAAGGCTCCTTACTTAGACATTTGCCTACATGGATCCAGAAAGCAGAATGTTTTTTTTTTTTTTTTGTTTGTTTGTTTCTTTTTGGTCACATCTGAAAAAAACAAGCAGTTTTTCTCTCCCAAGCAGGATTCTAAATTTACCTTTGACATATGTGTGGGTGTTCATGTGTTAAGTTTGCTTTTGTTCAGTTATGCTTGTACTTTTCAGAGTAAGCTATTGCTGTGAAACCTTGCAGCATCAGTTACAACAGCCTCATTGCCAAGGACAAGAGAACTTTGGGCAGATGTGTTGGAAGTTGCCACCTCTAATGGTTCCCAGTCTCAGAAGAAATAGCACTTTGTTTCCCCTCTTTGTCCTCCTAGCAACACTGACCCAGATTTCTGGTTGGCATTGCAAAATCCCTGGCACTGCTGGAAGTGACACACCCTCAAGATGCCAGAGAGCACACTAGCGCTGGATGTTAAGGCAGAGGACCTGACAAGGGTGGTGAGACAGAGACCCCCCATCCCTTGTCAGCACCTAGTTATGGAACCTCGGCACCAATCGCTTGCATTTGTGTCTCACCTGTAACCAAGCTTGTTTTTTTTAATTTGTCCAACCTCTGACCATCACATAGAAGTTAAAGCTCTGTCAGGCATCTGTTTGCTGGACACTGCTTGTGATAGTATCTCATTTCATCCTGGTCCCAGTTCTATGAGTAGAAAACAGTGGCTCAGGGAACAGTGTTAGAAACCCCAGTAGCTCAGGTGTTAAATGTAGGTCCCTCTAATTTCAAAGCCAGTGTGTTTTCCCTCATATCACACTATTGCCAATAGTAATGAACTTTTTCACATTAAGAGAGCTAAATTGAGTTGACTTAATTATATATTAGCATTTTCTTTGAACTTTTGTCAAAGACAACAGCTAGTTCATTCTGTGTGATGGCTTTGTGGGAAAATGGCTAATGATCCTGTTTTGTGAAAAAATTATGGTTTAAATTTCAAAACTTTACTACCTGGTGCTTGTCAGAGGTGGACTGTTTTGGATTTGGAAGTGTGTAACTGGTGCCTCGGCCAGATGGGGGATGGTGGACCCTGCTTGGAAGAGCTGAAGGCTGGAATGGCAAGAGCCGTTTTGAGCTTCTGGAATGTAGACGCTGTGCAGCACTTGGGATGCACACATACACAGAGAACAGCTGCAGCTCCTATGAATGGTTAGAAGGGTTTTTATGTTTTTGTTTTTTAATAATTCTAGATTGACATAATTTTACACAGAGCGTAGAGGGGGTTCTATGCACTCTTCACCCAGTTTTCCCCCAAGGGTACATCTTGTGTAACTGATAGCAGGTGGAATAGGAAAATTGGCATTGGTCCCGTCTGTGTGAATAATCCTGTGTCAGTTTATTACGCTTATGAATTTTGGGACTGCTTTCTCAGTTGAGATACTGAATTATTCCATCATCACAAAGATTCTCCCACACTACTCCCAATTAAAGTCACACATCTCTCCATCATCATCTCTAACCCCTAGTGCCAAACCCACTTGGAAATGGAATATTATCTCAGTGTGCAGTTTTGTCTCGCAGTCTGATGCTGAATCTGCTCAGAGTAACCTGGGTGTTCCCGGTGATTACAGCTTACATGCCCTGCCTCCTGTACTCTACAGGTACTCTACACGAACTCTACATGCCCTGCTTCCTGTGCTAGCTAGGTTTTACATTTCCTTTCTCGAAAGAGTTATAGAAAACATGTGGAAATCAGGTTGCTTGGTATCTTTTAAGTCTGTCAATTACATCCTTCACCTTAGTAGTTTCAGAAGAATATAAATTTGAAGTGATATCTTTATGTGGCAGGTTTGTCATCTCTAACTTATTGGTGTTGGAGTCTTCAGGGCTGTGTCTCCTGAGTCTCAGGGTGTGTTAATTGGAACAAGGTTGAGGACTTCTTTTAAATTGCATGCAAAACTGTGTGAAGGTAACTGTGTCACATAATGCAATGTAAAACTGTGTCACATAATGCAATGTAATTAATAAAAAACATAATAAATTAAATAATAATTTAGAACCTAAAAAAAACTGTGAAGGTATGTATGTGCGTGTACATGTTGATATAGAAAATATAGAGTGTTGATGTTGTCAAAGACTTAAAATCTAGTACTGATACATTAAAAAACTCCCCTGGTGGTTTTTTTTTTTTTTTGAGTTTTTAAAATATAAATTGTCTTTGTGGCTTTTGAATTATGCAGTGGAACAAACTATCCTAGGCAAAGAATCTGATTTTGTAACTGTTCGGGATAAATATGTAGAAATAAAAATATTAAATGTTACATTAAAATAAAAACCGAGGAAGTGATAGGAATGCTCTAACTTCTCTAGCACTAGAAGCCTTCACAGTTGAGAAGCCGTGTAGAGCCCCTCCAGCGTGAAATGCAGTGCCTGAAAGCCAGTTCCTAGTATAGTAAGCAGTTCCTAGTGTAGTATATTAATGGTGCACGTTAAGCACACAGACCTAGGGCACACTTATGGAATTTAAATCCTGCCTTCTGTCTTCTCTCTGGCCTTGGCATATCTAATGAAGATAGACCTTTTTGTTCATGACACACACTGGACAGTGAGCAGCTAAGGGGTGGGACTTGGCGTGGTTCTCACCCTTCTGTTCCAGGCATATGATTGGTTCATATGAGGCATGTGCAGGGCTTCAGCAGATTGAAATCTCATTACACTGTTCTTTAGAAATAAACAAAACTGCTATTCACCTTAATAATTGTGGTTTATATGGCTTTAGCATTGATTGTTGAAATATTTTTATCCGAAATTAACATCTTCTCTGAGAGTGGGAAATAGGCATCAGTCTACCTTCCATGCCTGGCATAATGTACTGATGGCTGTAATAGGCTCTTAACAAAGCACTACTGAGTGAATGCTTATATCATTTTTTATTTTGAAAATAAGTCTGATCTGCTAGGAATTGGCTTTCAGGCTTTGTATTTCATGCTGAAGGAGTTCTACATGGCTTCTCTGGTTTCCAGTCCTATAGAAGTTAAAATATTCTATCACTTCCTCAGGCTGTAAAAACTGTTGGGAGGCAGTTTCCCTCGCTGAATCTGGCTGTTCACAAGTACCTGTTTAAACAATGAAAGATCATTGCAAACTGCCAATTACTTGGAAAGTTTCTAATAAACTATCTGTGGAGAATGGCTAGTCACATGTCCGATTTGCCAAGTTCTTTCTTTCCCCCACAGTCTTTGTGCTGTATTAATTGGAAGACAGTGAAAGCAGTGACATGCTCTCAAATTGGAGTTGTATACACTTTCTACAGAGACAAAGAAATGATCAAATATATTGAATTGAAATTATAAGGGCCCCTTGAGGCCTATAGAAGGTACTTAGCACTGGCCAGCAGCTGCCAGGAGTTGTCCACATGAGTGTGAATGCGTGTGTGTGCGCATGAACACACACACACACACACACACACACACACACACACACACACACACATACTTTTGCTTTGCAAGTTGAAGTAGGAGACCTGAAAAACAAATTCCTTTAGTTCCTATCTAGTTGCACTTCCTGATACTCCTGTTTTTTTTCCCTCTCATTTTTTCCCTCCCCCCACCTTCCCAGTTTCCTTCCTCTATCCAGCTGGTTTCCTGAGTCAGCCTTATCACTGGAGAAAATACTCACCATAGTGAGGATTGGCAATGTGAAACTAGCCTTCTTGCTTTGTTTCTCTAAACAACATGCTTTTGGCACAGGCTCCTGGCAAAACTCTTGCCAATTCCTTCACCTGCATGACCTGATGAAGTTAGAAATTGTGCATTTCTTAGACTCCCAGAATACGCAGTAATGGTCACTGTCCTTGAGAGCTTATGATGGTGTTTGCCTTTTGAACCAAAGTATGGCTTCTTTGCAGTTTGTTTTCTTTTCTCATTTGTTGTCATGAACCCAACTTTTTGCTGATTGCCTAGTCTGGAAATTCCTTCCAAGTAGATCCTTCTCTTATTTGAATTCGGGGACTGTTTTAGGCTATCTTCTGATTGGATTCAGTGCCTTCAGTGTAGGGAAGATCATGGAGAAAAAAGTTCTTTATAAATTCATCTTGAAATATCTTTGAGTTGAAAACTGGTTATCTCATCATTCTGAATTTTGATGCTAAAAACCTATGCTTGTGGGTTAGGTTGAGCTTCCTAAGTGGTTTACGGTGGATGGATCTCCCTCTTTCTACAGCTGCTGTCACCCTGCCTCCCATTTCCTGGCCCCTGATCTGGGCACCAGCATTCCAGAGCTGAGTGACTTTCCCAGCAGAGTTGTTCCTCATGTGATCTGCTGGTAAAGAATCTTTTAGTTAGAGATAAATTTAAACTAAGCCCACAAATAGACTAATGCTCTTGAGTTCTAAAATTTATTTTTTCTCAGTAGTAATGAGTTTTATTCTTGCCATCACTTTGAGCATTGGTTATAGAATTGGGATTTAAAATAATCTCTAAGCTTGGACAACTGGCCAAAAAAATTTTTTTTTCAAAGATTTATTTATTTGAAAGGCAGAGTCACAGAAAGAAAAGTAGAAAAAGGATTTCCATCCACTGGGTCACCACCTAGATGGCCACAGCAGCTGGGGATGGGCCAGGCCCGAACCTGAGCCAGGATCTTCACCTAGATCTCCCATAAGGATGGCAGGGGCTTACGGCTGTCTTTTGTTTTGGTTGGCCATTAGCAGGGAGCTGAATCAGAGTGTAGAGCAGCTGGATACAAAGTAGTACCTGTGTGGGATACTGGCTTTGTAGACAGTGGCTTTACCTGCTATGTCACAACACTGGGCCCTGGCTGTAAATTTTTAAGGTGAGATTTTATGAGGACATAAAAAAATCTCATTTAATCCTAGAAAGATCTAATCTGGGAGCAGTTAGATGAAGGTGAAATGGTAGGGTTGGGCATGTAACTTGATTACAAATTTAACCACAGTATATAGCATGGCACTTGTCTTAGAAGGGTCTTATACCCTGAAGCCAGTAGACTTGTTGCTAGTTTTACAAGTGCTGGTGATTGTGTTTGGATGGTTGGATTCTGGCCTGGATTTTTCTTTCCTTTCCTTTTCTTTTTTTTTTTTAAAGATTTATTTATTTTGATTACAAAGTCAGATATATGTAGAGGAGGAGACACCGAGAGGAAGATTCTCCATCTGATGATTCACTCCCCAAGTGAGCACAACTGCTGGTGCTGCGCCGATCCAGAGCCAGGAGCCAGAACTTTCTCCAGGTCTCCCACACGGGTGCAGGATCCCAAAGCATTGGGCCATCCATCCTTGACTGCTTTCCCAGGCCACAAGCAGGGAGCTGGATGGAAAGTGGAGCTGCCGGGATTAGAACCGGCGCCTGTTCAAGGTGAGGACCTTGGCAGCTAGGCCACACCGCCAGGCCCTGGATTTCTTTTCAAAGGATTGCATTCAGAGACTAACATTCAGGGACAGAAGTATCTGGACCCTTTGTTATGTACGGGATGAGATAATTGATCTATGTTTAGCAAGTGAGTGGATAGGGAAAGGAAGAACTAGTACTGGTGGATGAAACTTATAGAAAGATGTCTACTCAGAAAAAGGAAACCATGAAGGCTGGCCAGCTCTAAGACATTTATTGTGATTGGCTTGCTGTAGGAATTCTTGTGCTAGCTAAGAACCTGACCTAAATGCTCCCTCAGGACTGACCTTCTCTGTTCTGTAGTAAAGAGAGCACATGGAATCACCCCATTTGAAGTGATACTGGTATGTTCTGCCTTCCAGTTTTACATTCTTCTAGACTACAAAGGAAGCACATTACTTGGATTCTTTTTCCTGATTTTCATTTATTTGGACAGTTTTGACTTTAACTTCATATGTTCTTTATCCAAGATAAAAATTGTAAAAAGTCTTTGGTGCGTTCAAGTAAGAAGTCAATCTCAGTGCTAATAAGTTGTCCATGTTAGCAGATTCAAGAATTCCAAACGAGCTGGTGCTGAATTTGTGGGGTGAACCAGAGGATGGGAGATCTTGTCTCTGAGATTCTGCCTTTCAAATTAAAATAAGCAAATTTTTTTTTAAGTGCTAGGGTCTGTTATAGTGGCATAGTAGGATATGCTAGTGCCTACAGTGCTGCTATTCTCTGGGTGCCAATTTATGTCCTGGATGTTCCACTTCTAATCTAGCTCTCTTGTGATGTGCTGGTGAAAGCAGCAGCAGAAGGCCAAAGGCCTTAGACCCCTGCACCCGTGTGGGGGCCTGAAGGAAGCTCTGCATGTGTGGGTGTGCCCCTCTTTCTGTAACTGCTTTTCAAGTAAATCAGTAAATCTTTAAAATACAGAAATAAAAGAACTGTTAGAAATACTGATTGTTAGGGGCGAGTGTGGTGGCGAGTGTGGTAGGCTAATCCTTCGCCTGAGGCACCAGCATTCCATGCGGGCACCATTTTGAATCCCATCTATTCCACTTCTGATCCAGCTCTCTGCTGATAGCCTGAAAAAGTAGCGGGGAATGGCTCGAGTGCTTTGACCATTGTACTCATGTAGAAGACCCAGATGAAGCTCCTGGTTCCTGGCTTTGTACCAGCCCAAGGCCTCCCCTGAAAGCTGACCCACAGACATTCTAGTGAAATTGTTATGCCTATTTTAAATTTCATAGTGGTTTATCACATAAATAACATAATGGCCCTCTAAAGATTTATCATCCTTATGAATCCTTATGATAAATATGATTTATCGTGTTGTGACTAAACATTGAAGGTAAACTTGGTAGAATCACCTTACCCAGGAAAGAAATTGAATCATGTAATAATATGTTCTGTTCTGGTTTCTTCCTAAGGAAAACTCAAATTCAATGAATTTTAGTAATATGAACAGAAACTTGAGAGTTTGATAGGCCTGTGTTTGAGGCCATGGATAGTTTGACTATGACTTCAGATAAGTTCTTTATTCCTCTCTGAGCCTTAGCTTCATTCATAACATAAAATTTCTAGCAATTCTAAAATAATAATCAAGTGCCTATCACGTAATAAATGTTCAGTGCATCATAGTTACTACTGCTATGATCACTGCCATCGTTATTAACACTCAAGCATTAAGATTCCAGAGACAGACATTTGACTTAGTGGTTAGGACACCTGCAACCCATTTCAGAGTTGGGTTTGAGTTCCACCTTCAATCCCAAATCTAACTTTCTGCTCATGCAAACCTGAGAGGCAACAGGTGATAGCTCATGTATGGAAACCTGACACCTACATGGGAGACCTAGATTGAATTCCAGGCTCCTGGCTTCAGCCTAATCCAGCATTAATTGTTGTGAGCATCTGGGGAGTGAACCATCACATGGGCGCTCTATCAAGAGATAGATAATAATTAAGGATAGATAAATAATTAAGGATAGAGTCTTGGGGGTGATGAATAGTAACTTCTACTGAAGCATCATTTAGAAATGAGAAATATTTGTCCATGTGCACATGATCATATATGAAACTATTTAATGTAGACTTATTGACTAAACTCAACCCACTGCAGATTAATATTCCCCTTCCGTAGCAAAGTAAAATGTGGTTGCCCTTACAGCAGGTATAGAGGACTTTCTAACATTGACATTTTGTTTTAATGCTTAAGAAAGTCATGGCGAAGGCAATAATCCTCATCCTAATGTGTTGTCTTCTACAATCCTAGGTAGAAATATAGTTATTTGTTTAGAGTATTAAAAAAAAAACTTCATGGTTTTAAGGAAAGAAAAAAGCCTGAAGTAGCAGCACTGTCAACAGTAGCATTTGTCGAGTACCCATGGAGATGATGGCATTGCATTTAATAAAATTTTCAAAAGGATTAGATGCTATCCCTATTCCCTCAAAATTTGGAGTTTCAGTACCTTTAGGGTTTGTTATATACACAGATTAAGAATTCCAAGGACAGAAAGTTCTGTAGGAGCACCTAGCTTATGCCACTGTTCCATGTAGGGTTGTGTCTGTCAATCATTCTGAAAATTCGAATAATTCCATAAATACTAGGCAAGGAAAAACATTTATAATGTTCTTTCCAGAAAATAAAAGTTAAGAACCTGGGGACAGCATGGTGCTTCGGCTTGTTAGACCATAGCCTGTGATGCTGACTTCCCATAGAAGCCCCAATTCCAGTTCTAGTTACTCCACTTCCAGTCTAGCCCCTGGGTAGCGCATCTAGGAAGGTAGCAGAGGATGGCCAAATTACTTGAACCCCAGTCACCCATGTGAGAAACCTGGATGGAGTTCCAAGCTTCTGGCTTTAGCTTTGCACAACCCTAGCCATTGTGGCCATTTGGGCAATAAACAGAAAGATGGAAGATCTCTCTCTTTCTCTCTTCTCTGTGTGTGTTGGTCTCTGACTCTTCCTTTAAAGGTGCTATGACAAAGAAATTATCTACAGTGGTCAGAAAGTTTACCTTCTGGAGATGTGACACAGAGGAATCAGATGCCATTTGGGAATTCAGACAGGCAGTCCACATAACAGACCCCAGAAAATCATTTCTTCCCTTCCCTTCCATTGAAATCTATCTGGATAGCATCACATCTTTGGAGACAGGAAAACTAAGACAAAATAGTAAATGGAATACTGAAGATACTGGGCTCAAACCAAGATGCTTCTTTGTACATGCTATTACATTTACTTCTTTGAATTCCCTTAAAGCCAGACATCAAAGCTTCTCCTGTGGATTAAATATGTCTCTTTTTTTCTTCCATGAGAAGTAGAGTTTGTTGGTACCTACGTAGTCGCTGAAGAGCAGAGAATGCCTCCAATGCTATAAATGTTTTTACCACTCTAGAGTACTTACTATGTGCCAGTTATTACTCTGATTTCCCAAGAGACAAAAGACAATAGGACTTGGCCTCTTTTAAAGACTTCTTGGTCCTCTGCCAGAGAAGATAGATTTGTAAACATCTTGAACGTGATACATAATCTCTGCTGGAGTCTAATGAAAACACCTGAACGTGTTTTTCTCACATGACAGTTCGATCTTTTGAAAATGTGATTGAAATCATTGCACTCATGTTCAAAACCTTACAGTAACCTAAAGTCTGGTCCCACCCCTTAAAACCTTTACCCTGTAATCCCTTCTTCTCCATCCCTCCCCGCCCCCCCCCACAACTGAGTTTTCTTCATACATCCCTTGCCACCTCTGCTGTTGTCACACTGACCCTTGCCAATAATGCTCCTGCCTCAAATTCTTGATGGTTCCTCTTTGTGGAATGATTCACCTCTTAACTTCCTCACGTTTTTAATCAAATGTCATCTTAGTTGGCCTTGTTTGATATATCCTGTTTATAATTGAAAAAAGCAAACAACAAAAACCCCAACTGTTGTATCATCTTTCTTGCCTTATTTTTCTTCTCACCATCTGACTCATGGGCTGACTTGTTTACTCTCTGCCTTCCCATAGCCCATGAGATCTCCCTGGAGGGCAGGAGTTTTGTGTTTGCTAGCATCCAGACCCTTGCCTGGGAGGAGGAGGGCGGTTCTTGGAAAGTTTTTGTTGAATTGAATTCAGATGTTGAAGTGCTTCATGCAGTATAGGAATATAGATCAGGGTACCATTCCTATTAGACAGTAGATCCAGTGTTGTCAGTTGAGCTGAGTCTTAAAGGCGTGAGTTCTCTACACAGACAAAACCTGAGTCTCGAACTCCCATGGCAGCAGGGTCTAGGCATGTAACTTGTAAATGTATATTAAGAAACTTGATTTTGAGATGATAGTGGATGAAGGAAACAGTAATATTTTCTGTCTGGAGGTCTTTAAGATTCATGAAATTGTTAAGACAGTGCAAATGGTGATGATAAGGTAGAAGAATGCTCCTCAGGAGCTTGTGTGTAATCTCTGGAGGCATTTTATGTACTCAAATGTGGAATTACACAGCACGCACTAGCCTCTTAGACCCATCTTGTTGGGTGTGCGAGGCAGCAAACTAGACACATTTCATTTGTGTGTATTTTCTTCTGGATGTGTGACTGTTTATGTCTATCCTCCTCTGGTATTTGAACTTCTGCTTTGTGATTCAGAGGAGCCCAGATAACTTGTAGCCCAGTGGGGAACTGTCTGACTGGAGTGATTTTGGTGTGCGAATAGTGCTTGAACTGGGTTAGTCATTGGCCTCGTCTAATCCAGAGTACAGGTAAAATCATTCCCGTGAGTAAGAAGCATTACAAGGCTGGATTTTCTATTGAACACAGCTCCTGATAAAAGCAAGAAGAAGTAGATATTGACTTTTTGGTGCCTGTTCTATCAGTGGTCTGTTAATCAACAGAGGATAAATTATTGCTCTTCAGAAACAGGAAAGGAACCCTGGGCACGAAGGCATTTGTACCTTTCTTTTATTTGTTTTTTCTCTTTATTGGTAGAGGATCTTTCCTCTAGCTATTTACTCCTTGGGGGTTTTGTTAAGGACTGAGGGGAAACTGAAGGCAGCTCTTTTGATTTATCTTCTTGCCTTTCCTTTTGGTCACTCCACAGGGCTAAAATAGCCGAGTTGGCTTTAATATGTCGCCATTAGAGACCAAACATTAGCTGGGATAAACCATCATGCCTCACAATGAAAAATGTCCCCTGATTGGCTAATTAATCAGTCAAAGGGGAATGACATGGCTCTCGGCTTGAGGGACTCTGCTAGAGAGAAACAGGCTGTTGATAAATGGTTTTCCAACAAATTCATATATCAAGGAAACTTAGTCATTTTTTAACTACAGTTTGTGTGACTGCAATTTTTTTCCAACTTTTTCTGCTGCTCTTGCTGTTTAGGCTGCATTTTTGTGTTGTTGATAGAAAAATGTAGGATTTCAGATAGGAGAAAATACTTTTTACTATTTTATGTCTCTTATGGGGATGATGTTCACTATGTAGGTTTGCTAGCAGGTGATTTTCTCCCAAGATAATTTATGAAATTATCTTTTTCTTAGCACCTGTCAAATTATGATCATGTTCTGGTCCACATATCCTGAGTGTAAATCCTGGTCCAGCAATTGTTGCTAATAAGCTACTGGGCAAGTTATTTAACTTCTCTGTGTTTTTATTTCCTTATCCTTAGAATGGAAATAGCAAGAGTGTCACCTAATAGGATTGTTGGGAGATGAGCTGAGACCACCTGTAAACCATTTGGAGCAATGTCTGGCACTTAGGGAGGACTCGTTAAATGCTTATTGTTATTTTTTAATCAAAGACATAACATGCACATAAATGTAAAAGAAAAAATTAGGTGTATCAGTGCCTAATGAAAAATAGCATTATTCATTCACACTTCTAGCTATTTTACCTCCTAAGCTCCCTTTAATTCTTAAGCACCTTGAATTCTTTAAACATTCTGTGTTTTCACAGTTTAAGATCATACATGGACATTTTTGATGTATTGATTTTTAACACCTAAACTTACTTCTTGGTGAATATGAATGTGTATTTATTATTCCCTGCTAAACCAAATGGTGTACTACAATGACATTACCTTTTATAATTCTTGGTTGTTTCCTGATGGAAAACAGGTTTCTGTATATCCGTATGAATCTTCCCATTCTGTTTAAGAGCCACTTATCAGAGAAGCTGTTGGTTTTGCCTTTGTTTCCCCATGGAAGACTCCTTTTTACTAAGTTGCTTGCTAGATCTTGCCTTCTGCCTTGCTCTTCTCAGCTCCTCACTTATTTCCCAGCAGTTGTTAGAAAGGCACATGTTTGTGGCTGGCATTGTGGCCTAATGGGTAAAGATGCTGCCTATGGCACCAGCATCTCATGTGGGTGTTGGGCTAAGTCCTGGCTGCTTCACTTCCAATCCAACTCCCTGCTAATGTTCCTGGGAAAGCAATGGAAGAGGGTCCAAGTCTGTGGCTTCTGCCCACCTCAGCCTTCTGTGGGCATTTGGGGAATGAATTAGCAGATGAAAGATTTCTGTTTCTCATTCTGTCTCTCTCTCCCTTTCAGTAACTCTCTACTCTGTTCTAGGGTGATGGGATGGGGGGCCTTTTTCCTTGGTGAGGAGCAGCTTCCCCTGACCATGTCAGCGCTTGATGGTCTTTAGGTCAGTGAAGTTCTGCATTTCTGGGAAAGCACTCTCTTGTAGGGGAAGGCGCTATGGCTCTAGGTACTGGTGTGTGGGTGGGGTGGCAAGGCTGGCCTTTGCCTCCCTCCTCCTGCAGTTTGGGTCCTGCCAGGAGAGGGCCCCAGGGTCAGTTTTTCCAAATTACGAATGCCTTCTTCACCTCACTGATTCTTACTCCAGAGGAAGATCAGCTGTTGAGCCTCATCCTGAAACTGGATATAACCTAATGTCTACTTACTAAAGTTACTAACAGAACTAAAGGAAAGATGAGAAACTATTTTTAAAAATCTTTTCAAATCAAAAGGAGAATTACTTAAAGATTTAGCAACCTTTTCCCCCATCCCTGAGTTTCAAGTTTAATAAACTATCTTATTCCAAAAAACTCAGAGGCCAAGAAACTTACTGTTTTCAAAGCCTTACCCTAGCATTATTCCCATTGTAAAATAATGAGTGCAAAAAATAAACAAATTCTGTTTGCTATTGCTACTGAGATCTACCTCTTGAACCTCTTTGGTGTGAACACAAATCTTCTTTAAACTTTTTTTAAAAAGGTAATTTATTTGTTTTTATTTATTTGAAAGGCAGAGAGATCTTCCATTCACATGTTTACTTTCCAAATGTCTGCAGCAAGCATGGCTGGGTCAGGCCAGAGTAGGAGCCTGGAACCGCATCCAGGTCTGTCACATGGGTGTCAGGACTTGAGCCGTCATCTGCTGTCTCATAGGTTGGACATTGGCAGGAAGCTGGGTCAGAAACAGAAACCAAACTGGGACTTGATTCCAGTCAGTCCAGGTTGGATGTAAGTGCCCACACAGCAGCTTATTGCACTATATCACAGTGCCCACCACAGAAACCCCCCACTTTGAATTGAAGGAGATGGTAATCTGTTCACACTTTTGATTGCCTCAGCACTGGTGACAGTGTGCCTCAGTTGTCTAAAGTTTATGAAAGTATGCCATTCCTGACTTACCTTGCAGAAATGTGGACTGGATTGCTAAAAGTGTTGTGGGCCTCTAGGAATATGTATTTTTGTTTTGTTTTTAAGTGACAGAGAGACAAAACGACAGAGACACAGACACTTATATCTTCCATTCACTGGTTCTCTTCACAAATGATTGTAACAAGCCAGAACTAAGCCAGGATGAAACCAGGAATCTACAACTCCTTTTTGATATCCCATGTGAATGGCAGGGACCCAGGGCTGCTGCCTCAGGGGTTACACATTGGTAGGAAGCTGAAACAGAGTGTAATGGGACTTCAAGCAGGCACTGCAGTAGAGGCTGTGTGTATTCCCAACTGTGGCTTTACCCTCTGGGCCCCAGTGCTTGCCTTAGAACATGTTATTGTCTTGATCTGGAACCCTTTTGCTAGTGAGCTGTCTGTTTTGTATGCTTCCTCCAAGCACACTGCAAGAAACCACAAAAGATCAGATATCTTCCACTGGCTTGCGTTTTCCTTTCCCACAGGAATAATATAAGGTGTTCTGCTAGAAGAGAGAAGTCTCACCTATTGAAGATTTGTAGGACTGGGAAAAATTACTGGAAAGCAGCTGTGATATTACAGTAGAAACAACAATGGACCACGTGTCAGTGTTCATTTCAGTCTTGGACGTACCTTTATGACTTTGAACTAAGTCTCAATTTCTGTGGACCTAGCAAGTTCACGTCACATGAGAATATCGTAAATGAATTAGACCCTATACATCAGATATGTAGGGAAAAAATAAAAATGTTAGACATAGTTTTTATCCCTGAGTTTCTCATTTACTCAGAGTGGTTAGGTAATGAACTGAGTGTGTTTTTCTCTTGACATAATCAGTCAGGCCATTGATGCTTGTTGATTTATGCATTTCAAATACCTCTTGGCATTCAGTTTGCTTTTCTACTCCCACTGATGAAAACATTCCTAATTTTTATTATCTCCAAACTGCAATCCTAAGTGACCTCTTTGACCCCAGGTTTTCCTTTTTGAGGACACCCTGTCATCTCTTTTCTACAATTATATGTTTTGTCTGTGTATTGTTTATCAATAGTACCTGCCAGTAAAGTGCACACGCCCTTGCCCGGATTATCAGACCCCTGACCAGCTCAAACTGAGCTGTCTTCTGAATTCTCATGTCTGCTTATCTGTAATAGATTTCCACTCAACTGTGCTCACCAGCACTTGTTACTTACAGCACTGACTCCATGTTCAGGACCCTGATCTTGTCTAGTCTGCCTGCCAGAGCAAGTCCTACCTCTCCAGCCCAAGTCCTGCTTCCCTTCATTGAGAAAGAAAGAGGAGGAATGCACAGATGTTCTTATAAGCACTGGTATTGGATCCCTGCCACTCGTGTGAGGACCTAGATGGAGTTCTGGGTTCAGCTTTAGCTTGGCTCATTCACAGTTGTTGCAGATATTTGGGAAATGAAGCAGTAAGTGGAAGATCTCTGTTACCTTGCCTCTCTTTGTCTTTCAGTTGCTCTGCCTTTCAAAAAAATACTTTTTAAATTTAAAAAAAAATTTATTTTTAAAAATTTTTAAATAATTGAGAGGAATGCACACCAGTATGGGCTTCCGATCAGGGTGGGGAGCGTTGCAGTGTGGAGGAAGGTGAGTGGGACAAGTGTTTCCATTCTTTTCATATGTGTGTGTATGTGTGTTGTTTTTTTTTCCTCTCTTGTGTCCACTGAGGTGAAAGGAAAAGAGGCTGCTCTTTGTTGTCAAACTGCATCAGTGGCTAGGAATGGGAGATGGCCATTTGATTATGCCTTAGAGACCTCGATGTGGGGAAGAATGTGCTGAGGGTGTTACTTGAGTAGCGGTTTTGGTAGTGCTAAGACTTTGTCAGCTGTTGTGGCACATGGTTGAGAAAATCTGTCCAAGGTCTGTTGACTTACCAAGTTCACGTTAGTACATTTCACAGACTCAGACACTTGTTGTAAAACCTGCCCAGGAGAGTTGTCCAACCTGTTCTGCTTTCCATCCTCTGATGAAGTACTCAACATCTTTTGCTGGCTGTCATGGCCCCCGTCTGCATGTGAGTATGTTGTCCACTCCACAGGCTTTAGCAACTGAGAAGGCCCAGTCCCAGTTCATGCTTTACAGGGTCGAAACACATATATTAGGACTTTCTCTGTGGCCAGGGTTTGCGTCCAATGATCTAGTTGGAGACTCCCCCAAGAAACCTCACCTGGGTGACCTCAGGCTTGAGTCTGTGTGCAGGATCAGGTTCGGTCTGTCACCTGTACCAGTCAGTGGACATACCACACACTGGTGGATGCAGTTGCCTGGTCAGTTCCACCCCAGCTCCATCTCTCACATGAGCTTATGGATGCTGTAGCCTAGCCCAGCCTGCCACAGACCCAGTCTTCACATATACCAGCTGTTACCGTAGCCCAGTTGGGGTGACGCCCCAAAACTCCTAGATCCTGCTCATGCCAGAGAATGCTATAGTCACACTCAATCCTGACTCACACTCAATCCTGGCACTTGCCGTGGGTATTACAGCCCAACCTTACTGGCCTACACCCATTGAGCACACCATTGGGTATGGCAGCTTAGCCCCAGCCTGACCCAACAGGTGCTGTTGCCCCGCTTATACTAGCCTACCTCCAATCCCAGTTCTCATGCTCACCAGTGGAAGCAGTGGCCTAGCAGGGAAGCCTCTGAAATTCTTGTACTAGTCCCACTTTGAGCCCCATGTCTTTTTTTTTTTTTTAAGATTTATTCATTTTTATTGGTAAGGCAGATATGCAGAGAGGAGAAGAGACAGAGAGGAAGATCTTCCATCCGATGGTTCACTCCCCAAGTGACTGCAGTGGCCAGTGCTGCACCTATCCGAAGCCAGGAGCTTCTTCTGGGTTTCCTGTGCAGGTACAGGGTCCTAAAGCTTTGGGCTGTCCTTGACTGTTTTCCCAGTCGACAAGCAGGAAGCTGTATGGGAAGCAGGGCTGACAGGATTAGAACCGGCACCCATATGGGATCCTGGTGTGTTCAAGAAGAGGACTCTAACCACTACACTATCACACCAGAACCATCCACAGGTTTTGTGTGTGCCAGCAGGTATTGTGGCCAATTCTGGTGTGGCCTACCCCCAGTCTCATTATTTGCTGGCAGGTGTTGCAGTCTGGCTCACCTCCAGACTCTGCTTATATTTGTGCCAGTGGATATTGCAACCCAGCCTAACCTGGGTGTCCCCTAGCCCTGGCTCTTGTGTTCATCAGTGGGATCTACCGCCTAGCAGAGGAGTTCCCCCAAGTTCCCTTATCAGGCCTGCTTCCAGTTCTGCATCTGGTGAGTGCTGGCAGGGCCTGAGACTCAGTCTGACAAGACCTGCTCCAGTCCTGGCACTCACCCAGTTTTACTGTGACCTAGCCTGAACAACCTGCAGCCATTCTGACTTTGCCAGTGGGTACTACAGTCTAGCTCAGCCTGGCCCACCCTGAGACCCAGTTCTTACGTGAACCAGCAGGTGTCATGGCCTGTCCCCAGACTCAGCTCACACGCATGCCAACTGGTGCTGCAGCCTTGCTCAACCTGCTCCAACTCCTGTTCCAGCTCTCATGCTCACCACTGGGAGCTGCAGCCTAGTAGGGGAGTCCTCCAAGTTTCCCATTCCAGTCTTGTTTCTGGACCCAGATCTTGCATGTGCCAGCTGGTACTTTGACCCACTTTAGCATGTCTTATCCCCTAGTCCCATCTCTTACTGGTGGATTTTGCAGTCTAGTCAAGACCAGTGTGGCCAGTACCCCATACTGGCTGACACATGTTTCAGTGTGTGCTGCAGCCTGACCTGGTCCACTCCTAGCCACAGCTCTTGTGCTTTCCAACCTAGTAGGAGAGTACCCCAATTCCTCTAGTAGGCTGGCTCACAGCCCCAGTTCTGCATGCCATTGGGTGTCATGTCCCTGCTTGGCATCGTCTGTCCTCAGTCCCAGCTTTTGCATGTGCTGGTAGGCTGCTACCTCGCCCAGACCATCCTCCTCCCAGCCCCAGCTCCTGTGAGTGTTGGTGAGTTTCATGGTCCAGCTTGGTTCCTCCCATCACTACTCCAGCTCTTGTGCAAATCAGCCCATGCTGCAGTTCCATAGAAGCAAGCGCATAAATCCCCTACAGAATCTGCCCTCATGTCTGGTTCTCTTGCATTCTGGTAGGTGCTCTGTCCCAACAGCTTGATGTAGCCCATTTCTTGCTCTAACAGTTGCATGTGGACACTGTGGCCTAGACCAGCCAGGCATGCTTCTCAGTCCCAGCTTTCACACAAACTGGCAGGTGACGTAGCACCGCCCAGGTCTCCTATGTGAATGCGTGCCTTGACAGATCCAGACATGCCCTCTGGTTTCCTGCCCTGCTTTAAAGTATCCCTCCCCCTTCCCCAGATCCCGTGCTACCTGTGAGTGCAGTAGCCTGGTCTGTGGAACTCCCCAGAAGTCACTCTTCTGCTGTCAAATATGCCCTCAGTAGTCCCCACTCCAGCACATCCCCAGGCACCCTTTCCTGGGCAGTCTGCAGCCCCTCCCACCATGCATCATGTGCTGCATGCCTGGCATCCAGGGTGGCATATCTTGAGCCAGCACTCACACCCCTTTGCATGTCACCCCCCCCAAAAAAAAAGAATAGGGAACAACGTTGGCGCACTGGTATAATTAACACAGATGTGGCATTAATTAGACTCAGAATGCCTACAGCTATTGGCTGCTTTTCTCCCAGCATCAAATAGATACTTGAAGTGAAGAAAATACCTTAAAAAAAAATCTAATGACATGTTCTTTAACATTTATATCTACACCAGAGAATGATTTTATTACTTTCTGTGATAAGTTCCAAATGTCTTGGTCATCCTCAAAAGCATAGCTGTAGGTGCTCAACTTATTTTTGTCCTATTGTGTCCTAGTTTACTCCTTTATTAAATCCTTTCAATAAGTCTTCTTGTCATGTGTACTAATATTAAAGAAAATCAGGGATTGAAAAAAAACGATAAAAAGTAAAAGACAGATAATTCATGGAATTGTCTTCCTTTGATAGAATGTAATTAACCTGTCCCATGAGGCACCCCTCTCTTGCATCTCTAGAAGTCTGCCACATACCTTCCATACAGGCTCATTGATCACCTGGACTGCTTGGGAGAGAAGAGGTGGAGGAACAGCAGAGTTCTTGATTTCTTCTGAGTCTGCTCCCGTTTATCTGTTTATGACTGCTGGGGTAGTTAAGCTCTGGGGAGTAACAAGCAGTTCTGAATGTTTAGGGATGCAGGGTAGGCAGTAGGTTTTTGTTGTCACTAGGTTCTGCAGAAACGTAAATCCCCAAATGGGAGCAGTTCCAAAAATGGTGATTTTTATCATGGGATGAAGGGGTGAATGCAAAGCTATTCCGGATCTGGAATATCTGAACTTGCTCAGTGTCTTGGAGTGAAAATTGTTTACATATATGTGACATTTGCTCTTGTCAGTGGAATGAGGCTCTCTGAAGGAATGTCTTTATTGTATGAGTAACTCACTATGTGTAAATCACAGGGGTTGTCTCTGCTGGCAAGGTGACCTAGGTGTGACGAATTCCAGAAACTTATCCTAAAATTGTCTGTGTGTTCTAGAGGAAGGAGTTCTTGGAGATGCACGCCACAGGTTTGTAATTTGTTCTAAGAGGTGTTTTTTTTTTTTTTTTCCCCTTTACTGTTCTACATTTTATTTGTCTGCTCTTCCATCCCCAAACTGCCTTTTGCACTTGTTTACTTCTTTGAGATGTATAGGATCTCGTCTTTACCATCTGAGGACATTTTTCAGTGCATCAGTAGGGCAAGTGCAATGTTTTGTGTGTCTCTGTGGCTTCCTTTATGTTGGAGGAGCAGTGCTCCAAATCAGGCACATTCCAGGGCTGTTACGTGCATTGTTTTCCTTGCTGCCATCTGAGTCCAATGAAGTCTTACAGGGTTGTGATGACATCTGTGGTTAGCAGCAGAAGTGCCTTTATCTTTTAGGCAAACATGTTCTTAGAGCAGTTAGGGATCTTGAGATTCTGATACCAAGGTCAGAATATCCACGAGTTGGGTTAGAAAGATACCAGGAGTGCTTTTTCTGTAAGAGGGTTTGGCATAGTTCTGTAAGTACTGATTCTTTGCAGTGTCAGGAACAGGTTCAAGTCCTAGTTCTGTCACTTAACTCTCAGCAATTCTGGGCAAGTTGTGGAATTGTAGAGCTAGAAAAGAGCATTTCTTTGACTTTCAGAAAACAGGTCAGTTTTCCTTGTCTACCAGACAGCTGAGCCAGGAGAATTCAAGCCTTAACTTCTGGATGAGAGTGCCATTCCACATACCTGGCCACTTACCTGCTCTGAGCTTCTGCTTCTTCACTTGGAAACTATGCATAACCTGCGCTGACCTCACAGTTGATGAAATAGTATGTGTGAAAGCACTTTGGAAATCTCTAAAGGGCAAGTGTGGAGTCAGCATTGTCTTTGAGGAGGTGAGTACAAGCCAATACCCAGCTTCCTTCGACTTTCATACAGGAAAATGAGTTAGAGGTACTGTTTGGTAAGCCATCTCTGGAATTCTCACTTCTTTGTTTTCTCCCACTCTGTCTGCAGGATGAGCACAATTGAGCTGTGATACTAGGAAAAATCCACAGATTTTGGGTTCTACAATTCCAATTTTTAGTGGCAGTGGACTTGTATATTCCTATATTTCTGAGCTTGTAATAATTTAGTATGTATCTGGGAAGACCTATGCTAAGGATTCAAGGTGCCACATCTTAACCTGTGTAGACTCAGCTAAGCTGAACACCTGGGTCTGGTGTTATGGTTTGAGGCTATGGGAAATTAAAAAGAAGAAAGTAATATCCTTTTTGTTTTGAGGCTGGTGTAACATTGAGAACATGTTCTTTATTCTCAAGCAGATCTCAGGTCATGGGGATAAACTCCATTCTTTTGTTTGTGTTAACCGTGACCAAGAGAGGCCAATTTGCTTTTTAACAGCACTTTCAGTAAAACCACAAAATGACTGTCATTGCCATTGTGTAAAACCCTGAGGTAACATGTGATTTCATCAGTTGGTTTAGCAACAGGGTGGCTCCCAAGTTGGACAGGTTCCTTTCACATGCACCATGTTTGTGTTCACCAACCCCTAAGAATGGCACCATATTTTGTGTATCTGACTCTCTGGTCAAAATCCTGCATCCGAGGTCTTGCAAGAAAAATGTGATGTAAGTCAAAACTTAAAGAGCAGAGGTAACCATTGCAAAAATTAGCGCAGTGTAGTAGGAAGAGTAGAGGCTTTGTAATCACACTTCTGCTCTGCCCTTATGAGTCATATGACCCACATAGGAATTTAACCTTTTTGAGCTTTAGCAGTGAGTTTGTGACAAATAACCCTGCAACTGTAACCCATACACTAGTTCAGAGCAAGTTCCCTGTTAGCTTCGTGGAAATTACCTTAGCTCAGAGAAACCTGCCTTGTCCGGTAAAATTTCTAAGACTCATGTTTCAATCCTTAGTCCTTAAATCTTATTCTCCATTGGTCCCCTGCCAGCCATATGTTATCTAATGGCCTTGTGGTGGCATGCTGACAACGTCATGTATCTTTACTCAGATGCACGCAGAGGTCACAGTTGTTAACTACGGCACCACAGTAGAGCTGGTGGGTGGAGTTTCATTCAAATTTGCTCTGATTGATAGGGCGGAACACCATGGAGCCTCACGTGGGTTTGGTCTGGTTAGTAGAGTGACATGACTGTGGGATTCCTCTGGGATCTGGTCTGGTGGTTGAACTAGGACAGTGTGGAGTCCCACTCAGATTTGTGGAGTGGCTCTGCTTCTCCTGGGTGCTTTCTCCTGGTCAGACCACTCCCTTATACGATTTGAGGCTTAGCAAGCCTGGCAGATGTATTGGGAAATTAACTGGAACCTTTTGTGGCAGAAATAGAAGTCAGAGAAAGATGCTTAGCAGATCCAGGGAGCAAAATTTAGAAACAGGGGCAGGCATGTTCGTTCTTCTCAGCAACTGTAAGGCCTCTGGACCTGCAGGGGAGCCATTCACTTATAATGTAAAAGCAACAATAGACACCAGGATGCTGCCAGCATGAACACACCCTTAAAATCTTGTCAGCTTTACTAAGACCACCTATGATTGCTGTCATATTCACAAATAGTTAATAGCTTTGTGGCTTCCACCTGGCTCAGTCCTGACTCTTGCAGGCAGTCAGTGAGTGTGTTAGCAGATGGTAGATCTCTCTCTGTCTTTTTTTCTCTCATTAGTCTTTGCAGTTATTTATTCTTTCCAAATATAGTGAGATAGATTCCAAATCCACAGACATTTAAAAATTGACAAGTATACAAAACCTTCCCCAAAATATTTTTTTTCATATATAAACATCATGGTACAGCTTATCAGTTTTCAAATAAAGGAAAAATTTTCATCTTTAATTTCTGGAAAAGTGTATTTGGGGATGAGACATTTTTTTCGGTTTATGTGATGAAAGAGAAAGCTTTACAGAGAGCAGAAAATAATGTATAGGCAAAATACAGAGTTAAGCATCAGAAGGGGAAGGGATATTTCCGTTACAGAGTAAGTAGGCAGCCTGTTCTCTGACCTCTGTTAGTGGTAATTGGGAGGATTGCTGTTTTTCTGCCAAATATAGCCAGGCACCATATGACAACATTTTGATCAACTCATCACCTCCGTAAGAATGGTTCTGTAATATTATATAGATTATATCTGCTAGTAACATCATAGCCATTCTACTTTGAGTCAGAACATGCTGATGTTCATAACAAGGTTGATTAAAAATAACTTCTCAGATGTGTCCCCAGCCTTAACTGATACATGACTAATTGTTTCTTGTGCAGTTTGCAGACTGTGGATATATTCTAAAACGCTGACACCAGGAGGAGCTACTGAGCAGTGATTTATAAACCACATCCCTGTTCTCAGCTGGCACAGGACTCACCTGGTAAACTTACTAGATATCCATATTTGAGGCTCTGGCTGCACTTTGCATTCTTAACAAGCTTCCAGGTAACTGATTTGTAATTTCAGAAACACTGACTCGATAAGAATTCATAGGGTGGCTTTTTTTTTTTTCAGTTGAAGCAGTCACTGAGGAGGAGCTAGAAGGATTTTCATTTTATCCCTGTTAATGTCCTGAACACCCTCCCAAATCCTGTCAACTGCCTGGTTGGCTTCAGGAGTCTGAGCTGCAAGCTTGATTGATGAAAAATAATCACAGCTTTTCTTTAATAATATTCATGGCCTACTTTCTTTTTTATAGATCAAGTAAAAAGGTACCTATTGTTGACATTTTCTTTTTAAATCATGTCTGAGTTATAACTGATAACAGTATTGTGTAACCACTGTATTTCATTCTGATTTGTTGCCATAATGTTAACAGAAAGTGGATGAGGGACACAGTGGAAATCAGCTTTAGTTGACAGCTCTCTCCCTGTGGCGGAAAACTGTGCTTAATATTTTTAAGCAAGCTTTACCTAAGGTAGATATACTCTATGAGAAATTCAGTTAAGTTTTCCAAAACCTTGGCTGACCAGTTTCCTCAAGGAAAGCATATTGATGTCTTACAAATGTCCAGAACGACATTTGTGAATAGGGTTAATCCACAATGGAATCTGCTCTTTTCTTTACCCAAGAATATATATGTTTTTACCTAGTGAAGGAAAGTAGTAGTTTTATAATTCCTAGTTTAGAGCCCTGTGCTTGAATACTTGAAAATTTGACTGAGATTCTTCTGATCTTGATTGTTAATGGAGGTTCCTTTTCCCCGTTAGACACTGAAAGAATATTTATCCATGTTGCACCATTTCCTAATTATAAATGTTAAATTGTTATGAATTACTATATTCCTATAATTGAAAATAGTCATTTTCTTTTTCTTTCAATTTTTTTTAAAGATTTTTATTTATTTTTATTGGAAAGGCAGATATACAGAGAGGAAGATCTTCCATCTGATGGTTCACTCCCCAAGCGGCCCCAACAGCTGGTGCTGCACCAATCCAAAGCCAGGAGCCAGGAGCCAGGAGCTTCCTATGGGTCTCCCATGTGGGTGCAGGAACCCAAGGCTTTGGGCTGTCCTCAACTGCTTTCCTAGGCCATAAGCAGGTAGCTGGATGGGAAGCAGGACCACTGGGATAAGAACTGGGATCCATATGGGATCTGAGCGCATTTAAGGTGAGGACTTTAGCCACTACGCTATCACGCCGGGCCCTCCAATTTTTTAAAAAATACCAAAAGACAGTATGGGGAACTTTAAGTCATGATCATGAATCCCTAGAAATGAGACTGAGTTTTGAGTGTCCTTGGTTATCTTCTGTGCTTAGGTTTTCTCAAAATCTGGTTCAGTGATTCTCTTTTATTTAGGAAAAAATAATGACTTCCTGATACTACCCAAACTACAGTGATCTCCGTGAGATAAACCCCGTTTGTCTTTAGAAAGGGATGTGTGTGCTTGCACACGTGTGTGTGTGTGTGTGTTTGTATGTGTGTGTGTGAAAGAGAGGGAGTGGGAGTTGCATTGACTCCTGTAACCATTAACCAGGAGCAGAGAGCGAGAGAGAGCGAGCAATAGAGTGATGCATTGACTCCTATAACCATTAACCCAGTGCGCTGAGATTTACATAGTTCCCTTTTTTTAAATTAATGATTTATTTTATTTTTATTGGAAAGTCAGATATACAGAGAGGAGGAGAGAACAGAGAAGAAGATCTTCCATCTGATAATTCATTCCCCAAGCAGCCACGATGGCTGAAGCTGCCCTAACCTGAAGCCATGAGCCTCTTCCAGTTCTCCCACACAGGTGCAGGGTCTCACGGCTTTGAGCTGTCCTTGACTGCCTTCCCAGACTGGAAGCAGGGAGCTGGATGGGAAGCGGGGCCACTGGGATTAGAACCGGCACCCTTATGGGATCCTGGTATGTGCAAGGTGAGGACTTTAGCCGCTAGGCTATGGTGCCAGGCCCTATAGCTTCCTTTCTGGAATAGCTCAATCTCTGGCAGGTTTGAGTTCTGTGTAGAAGAGGCACAGTGGTGGAGTGGGGCCTTCTTATTAGGGGAGTGATTTAATAATGCCTTGTCATTTTTGGAGCTTTGGGTTTCCAGCATGTGTTATTTCCTTCTAGATCTGTTAGACACTCCCAACTGAGAGGTTGGCAGGATAGGAATTCAGTGTGAACCTGACTCAGAGAAGTTTGGCCCATACCTAGACTGTCAGAGTCAAGCCCCATACTCAGACTCTCACAAGTATTTGCTATGTGCCGCTTTAGGCTCCGGGTTGAAACGTATTTCATAGTAAGGAGCCACAGAAACGGAGTCAGCGTCTGTTTAAGCTGGTGATGCTGCTGCTGCTTCTGGTTGGTTCTTGTTGACAGAAGTGCTGTACAGCAGGCCTCGCCTGTGTGTGTTCCCTGGAGTTGCAGATGGGAGTGCTGATGGTTGTCAAGGCACATGCTCAAATACATCTAAAGAAACACCAAAAAATATTACAACAGCTAAGTCCTTTTTGGAACCTTTTATATGATGATGAACACGGTACATCTTCAAAAACTTTGGTCATTTGACCACAGAATTCCTTGTTATAGCTCTTATTAAAATAAGTTGACAAAGCTGCCCTGCTCAATAAGGGAAGACATGTAAAAATGGAGAGAGAGTAGTGGATTTTATAACCTGTTTGTCGATAGCAACCTGGAAGGCAGGCCTCAATGTTCGGGACACTCTCAGTTTATAGTCACGGTGTTTCAGTCCCTGACAGACCACATGTAGCTTTTACATGCCCCAGTTCAACTATTTGACCTCTTGTGTGAATCTGTTAGTAGAGTCTCGTGACAGTAATATTTTACGTTTATCTTATGTTAGATCTGTGTAGGTAATAGGAAATGTACAAAATGCTCATAAGTGATTCAGGTAATCGTGACTTGGCGTAGCGTTAATTGTATTTATGTGGCTGCTTTGACAGAGATCCCTGAGGCAAGGTGGTTTGCAAACTCACCATACATTTATATTTTTGTTTGACTCTTGAAAAGAATGACCTCTAGTAGTCAAAATTAAAATGAATATGCGCACTCTAGTGAAGTGTGTCCTGTCTTAGCAGTTTATATTTTGAAACTTTTGGATAATGTTCTAGGTCAGAACATTTGACTAAGTTGAACTCAGAGACAGACTCAGGAAAGCATGCCATCAATGATAATCTGGTTTGGAATTCTTGTACCAGCTAATGGAGGATTATGTGGATTTGTGGTCTTTAAAATTATTTAAACACTAGGAAATATACACTTCAGGGCTAGGACTCCTTAACTGTGTATTTCTAGATGCTTCTCGGAGGCAATGACCAGGTTTTCATTACCATCATTTTCATTTCAATCCTAGCAAAAGACTGGCATACAGTATACACCCCCAGAGGATAATGAGGTTTGGTGTAATGCCCTCGGAGGCACCCGGGGCGGGGGAGCATGATTAGGCAGATTCACAGAGATAAGAATGAAGCAGTCTGGAACAGGGCTGGGGCATGGCCAGAAGTCAGCTTCCACCTGGGAATGAAAGATGCTCAACTTGACATCTCAAATAACAAAATAATATGTTTTGTAGAATTATGTACATGATATTTTATAGTGATATGCAGTACACCTAATGTGAGAAGCAATTCATACAGGCTATAGCTGTGTCATCAGTAATACAACGTATGCATATATGAACCATGTCAAATCAGAACAATAAAGCAATTGTGTCCCTTAAGTAGTTCTGTTTTTCTATTTCCTATTCCTATTTTAACTGTAGATGGATCTGTTAGACTCAAGATCCTAAAAATACCATGAAATCTCATGAACTCTCTGGTGTACGTATGGCATGTCATTTGCAAATCTTTCATGAATTCAACTGCTGAAAATATTTCTCTTTATGATGAATCTGCTTTTATTCATGAGAGCCAGAGAATAAAGGACCACTCCTGGCCAGGCAGACAGTTTAGAGTTGCTCGCCATGCCAGGGTATAAAGGATACACCTCAGGTAGAGACTGAGGAAAGGGTATGTGATCCTTAGGGATGCAGGGCATCCAGAACCTGAGTTTTTGTAAGCATTCTAGAAGGACGAACAGGACTTCTACCAGCAATCCCACATCAGGGCCTTGTAGGCCAAGTGCAAAATCCATTGCCTCAACCCAGATGGGAGAGGAGATTCCAACACCCTTGCCTTTCTTCCGGGGCTTAGAATCATAGTCACACTCTTTCTAGAAGATCATGTGAGGCCAGTAGATCCAGGACTTCAAGGGTAGCTGTGAAGAAAAGGGCTAGGACTTTGTGGACAAAAATAACTTACCAACCTTTGAAAAGAAATCAGCTGTGATTCCAACTTTGTGCAAAAGCCTGAATTCTACTTTGTGTCTTAGCAAATCAAGAGTCAGCTTTGTTTCCTTAGCACTGTTCATCAGACAGTATGGCATGAGTAGGTCATAGGTGTGCTGGAATGTCAATCCCGTCAGTCCTTGGACTGACTATGGCGGGACATAGAGTAGCTGATGTCCCTGAGTTGGTTAGTTCCAAGTACCACTAGCAGTAGATCCTGCGTCCAGCTCCCTAGTGGTGTTGTCTGCATATTATTTGTTATATGTCCCTCCACAGGACACAGCTTAGTGTGGAAAGAAAAAGTCTTGTTACAAATCAGTTTTGATTGTTGGGGTGGCCATTGCAAAGCAATCCTAGGCTCCAAAAAGAGGGGCAGGGTTTCCCCTGAAAGCCCTATTAGGATGTGTGCTAGGAGCTTAGACTGCATTCATTGCATGATGCACCTTGTAGCTGCTGAAAGATTTGGATGAAAGAAGAGCATGATTGTTTCTGTGTTTTAGAAAGGTCACATCAACTACAAGAGATAAGAAAATAAGAATGAGGGTGGAACTGACCTAGACCAAAAGTAGTGAGTTCAGTTCAGAGGCTTTTTCCAGAGGCCTTGGAAGCCTGGGCTGTGGTTGTATCTGAAGGCTGGGGAGAAAAGAATGGATTAGAGGATGCTTAATGTTACTGCTGAGGCTCCGACTCTGTATGGGTAGACGGTGGGTAGATGCTGGTAAGTTCTGTTGGAGGAAAAGGCCAGATTGGGGAGGATGTGTGGCTATGAGTGCTACCAAGCTGCTGGCCATGGCTGCCTTTTTGCCCGTTCACTCTGCCTTTATTTGCCTGTTATTTCATTGCTCTGCTGTTAATCTTTGCTTTATCACCGCAGTTGGCCCCGATTCTCTGAGGTCGTTCTTTAACTGCTTTCAGGTACATGTTGATGTCTGCCAAGGCCTTCTCTTCCACTGAGTTGTGTCTTCACTGTAAGCTTCTGCCATCACTCTGAACTGGCTATTTTCTCACATACTTCGCTAGTAGACTTTGTCTTTCAACCTTATTAGACTTCCTAAAGACATGAGCTGGTAGAGTTTTAACTTCCTGGAAGTGAAAGCACCAAGAGTATTATGTTAGTCAGCTGTTTGCTGCTACAGTGAATTAACTGAAAGAAGCTCCTGCCTCCATAGTTTAGGGACTTCAAGTGCAAAACTGAACAGGTGCACTGATCTGGTGTCTGAAAAGAGCAGTGGAGGCCACACAGAGGAAGGGTCACAGACTAGCTGGGAAGTAGAGAAAGTGCTTGTGCCCAAATTTCAGATTTTATAACAACTCTATTAGAAAAATTACCCTCAGGGGTTGGCATTGTGGTACCTACCGCAGGTTAAACTACTGCTTGGATGCTGGTGTCCCATACCAGAGTGCTGTTTTAAGTCCCTGCTGTGGATATTCCCTGGAGCTGTGACAACACTCTTGAGATGTTCATAGTTGGACTGCTGTGCTCCTCAGTGAAAGGGAGTTCCCCTTTGGTGAGGAGGTACAGATTTGCAGTTGTAAGATGCTAACTAACTTATAGCATGGTGACTGTGGTAGACAAAGCCTGAATTTGCTAGGGGGTTATATCTGGCGTGTCCTACCCGCCCCCACCCCACACATACATCTGTTCTTGAAAGGAGATGGAAGTGTTGGTTAACATGATGTAATGATTTCACATTATATACAGATATAAAGACATCTCATTGTACCCCTTAGATATATGCCGTTATCTCCAGTTATTTCTCAATAAAGTTGGTAAAAAGAAAGAAGGGTGGGCGCACAGCCTGCCTTTCCCTTTCCTGACTGAGCTTTCTTCTCTTTGTCTGGGATTCCCTTGGATACACTGTTGTGGAGAAGATAAGACCATCCATTCTCTGTGCTCTGACTGCCCAGGACGTGTCTGCTCGGCCAGGGCGCAAGCGCAAGTGGACTAGAAGGAAGCGGGTGCTGGGTTTGGCCCTTTAATGCTCCCCTCCTCCACCCTCATCCTGTCAGCCCTTCCCTGCCCCTCATCCTGCCTTTCCCAGTCTCCTCAGTTCCCTGCTATTACATAATATTCCTGTTAGGATCAGTTCCTGTTTTGCCAGGGAGAGGAATTGTGAGTGTTTCAGGGAAAAACCCTGTTCTAACATTAGCAGTGGGTGCCGGTGGCCAATGCATGATCTCATAAGGGAAGTACACTGCTCCACTGGCTTCTGTGTTCCTGTCTGAGTCAGCGCACGAATGACATTACCTTTCAGCCTGGGCTGCTTCCCTTCGCCCAGGGTCTTCTATGGGAGCCCATGGGTATCCCTCTTAAGATAAGGAAACTGCCGCCTTCAGTTAGGTTGGTTAGTTAGTGACCACTTTCACTGAGACTCAGAGGCAGGGCTACTCAGTGCACTTGGGGAAACTCCTACTGTCAGACCTACACACATGCCCTCACTCTTCAGAGCATTTTCTCTTGGAAAACTGTAAATGCATGTGAAGGGAAGCTAAGAGGTTCTCTTTAATGCCCATTCCATGGCTTAACAGTTATTAATTCATGATGAGCTTCATTGCAGCTGTGCTCCCATCCTCTCGCCCATTCGTGAGGCAGTTCCTAGACATCCTGCTGTTGTATCTGTATCTGTTACGTCATAACAGTCATGGTTGCATCGTCACACCTTACAAAATGAGACATCGCACCTCAGTGTCACTGTGGGCCTGACTTCTTGGGAAGAGGCCATAGACATTGAATACTGACTCAGTCATAGAGCTGCTAGACTCTGTCAACTGATGTTTTCAGGGTCTCTTTGAATCCTATTTTCTGTTCTTACTGGAAATTGAAATGTGTTTCTCCAAACTGTGCCTCACTAAGTGTATAAAGGTGTGAGTAGAACCAGAAGTAACACTTCTCAGCTGGAAACAGTATCCTTTACTTTGAAAACTGTGATAAGTTATTGGTGTAAACACTAAGTATTGTCTTTCACATTATGTTGCATTTTGTGAAAACTTTAATTTTTCTTTCTTTTTTTTAATTAATTACATTGTATTATGTGACACAGTTTCATAGGCTCTGAGATTCCCCCAACCCCTCCCCAGACCCTCCTCCCATGGATTCCTCTACCTTGTTGCAGTGTTACAGATCAAATTTAGTTGAGATTCTTTCATTGTAAGCATATACCAAGCAAAGAGTCCAGCATCTAATTGTCCAGATACATTCAATGGTTTTTTGGGGAGATGATCTCTGGTCTGAAGGTAGAGCTGGCAGAATATCATCCTGATCAATTAAAAGCCCCAACTTAACATCAACAACAATTTACAACATTATGGAATTAATTGTCATGGTATTAAGTAACCAATATGTTACAAGATGCAAGTTCTTAACCACATCCTATGACTACTTCATTGACATTTTGATTTTAGTTTATATACAACCAGCTTCTATACACCTTAAAATGGTTATAGGGTACTATTCAGCTGTCTTGTGTCTTTCATCATTTTAGTATTTAGCAGTCCATAGTGTTGAAGCATAATTCTACTGAACCTGGTAGATTTTAGGATAGTCTAAACTGGCTTATAACTCTAGCAAGGCATATGTCAACAGTTGAGGTGTAGAACTATTTTAGGAGGGGTGTGCAGAGAAATCTTCGATGCCTTAGTGAGGAGTATCTAATTTCTGTGTCCTACCTAGTAAGGTATATGTGAATCCATGCTGACCGTTTCCTGTCTGGTTCTAAGCTTTCCTTCTTATTCTCTGTCTATTCTGATTTTGTTTGTTTGTTTGTTTCTTGGGGGGAGGCTCCTTGCATTGCATGTAGTGCATGGTAGGCACTAAATACTGCTTGTAAATGAATTCTCCTGCTCCAGTCTGGAGAATATGAGGCTATAAATACTAGAAGAGCCACTTGACTGATGAGTGAGAAAGATTAGTCAGCCTAGAAGTGTAGATATTCTTGTAAAATTTCAATATTTTTGTCCTGCCATAGACAACTTGCATAATGCAGCTAGGATTCTTATGGTTTAGGAAGTCAACGAATTTAAATAATTTGGACATAGTTATCAGTCACAGGATAAAAAAGTGAAAACAAAAATTTAATATATAATAAAATGTTATTTCAAATAGGCATAAAATGAATTATTCATAAACAATGTCAAAACATTCTATTTCAAACAAAATTAGATTCTAGCCACATAGCATTTGCCCTGATAAATCCTATATAGTTTAAATATGATAGAATAAAATTACTAGATGCGTCCCATGCCTTAGCATGTAAGTTCATATTTGATAAGTCAAGAAGGAGCTTGTTCTTTACAAAATGATGTATCAGAGCCTGAGATCACAGAGTGAAAAGGCAGAAACTCATCCACATAAATATTAAAAAGTAGTTGGTGGATTGCAAAGAAATTTTCAAAGTATGGGGAAGATATTTGAAACCTCACAAAAAGTGAGAGCTGTTAATATATGGTATGCTTTTACAGATTAGTGAGAAACAGTGAAAAGGCTGGGACTTCTGGAAAGAAGTCCCGGGATCAAGTGCTGTTACAGTGGTTCCCTTAGATGGAGCTGGAGGGAGCTGGTAAGAAGTGCTTACAGGATTGCTAGGTGGAGCTGTGGGGGTGGGGGAAGAGCATGGAGCAACCTGGGGTGGAGTCCACATCCTGTGCCAACCCTAAGGGGCAAGGTGGCAGGGGGGCTGACTGTAGTACCTCTGCAGTGACTAATCACTGGGTCTGTCCTTCCCCTGCCCCCAGAAATGGTCTGACCACAAGTCAGGTGACACTCTGCAGAGAGGATTGCAAGCTTAGAGATGGCCCTAGGGAGTCAGCCCTTCGGGAGTGCGGGATAGCATTCCTTACTCTTAATACTAAACATGCTAAAATAGACAAGAGGGAGCCCTTGTATTGAGCAGCAAAACCCAGGGATTAGGAGGGGTCGCCCCGCCCCCAACTTCCAAGGATTACAATTTATTCATACTGTCCTCCTAGTCTTTCCTGCCTAGGAAAAAAAATCATGTGTGAATATATGTAATCCCAGCTTTTCCTGTTTCCATTCCTCTATTGGTCCATGACAGCAGTGTCAGAGTCCAACATCCTATTGTCAGGATATATTCAACTGTTTCACTGGGAGTCCCTCTTTGGTCTGGATGCAGAGATGCATACTGCACTATGTCTCTATGTCAGTCTCTGCTACACTTCTGTTATACATCCCCTTAAATACAGAGCCAGAAAACATACAGGAAGGAAGACAAAAAATTTAAGTCAACATAAAGTTAAACAACATACTACAGAATTACCAATGCATCGCTAAAGTGATGAAAAAGAACGTCAAAAACTTTCTTGTAGGAAATGATGCTACTGCATGACCCATGTGGCACTGAAGAAATAACAATTAAAACAAAAGCATCAATGCCCTGGAAATGTAGTAAAAACGGTATTGAAAGAGATATTTAATACATCAGGTGCTTATAATCAAATGTCTAATATAAATGATCTGTTAGTGAAGTGCAAGGACTTATTGAAAAAGATACAAATGAATAGAAAGTGTGAAAAGGTAAAATTCACAACAAAAACAATTGGATTTGACACTAAAAAAAACTTGCAAATTGAAACAAGAAAGAACCATTCACTAAGAAGATAAGCAAAGCAACCCCTCAGCCATATTGACAATGAACATCACGAGAGGACAACCACTTAAAATTAGAGATGAAAGGGAAATGGTTCCAACTTTTTGCTCATTATGTGGGTCATGACACTGTTGGCATAGGCAATAGTAAGGATTGTAATTTTCTGTTGTCTAGGTATATTTAGAATTTTCATTGGGAGTCTACCTTCGTTCCTTAGTAGAGATGCATTCTGTTGGGTTTTCCTTGATTCCTGGTACTCTGTTCTCCGTTACATCCTTCATCTCACTGGAGTTAAGTGGAACCTCAGAGTTTTTGTTTGAATTTCCCTTATTGCTAGGGAGCCTGAGCATTTTTTCTGTTTGTCTGTTAACTGTTTGGATTTGCTCCTTTGAAAAGCGTCTGCTCATTTCGTTTGCCCATTTCTTGACTGGTTGGTTTGTTTTGTTATGATTTTTCTGGAGTTCTTTGTATATTCTGGATGGTAGCCTCTTGTCTGTTGTGTAGTGTGCAGATTTTCTCCCACTCGGTTGCTTTTTTTTTTTTAAGATTTATTTATCTATTGAAAAGTCAAATATACAAAGAGGAGGAGAGACAGAGAGGAAGATCTTCCATCTGATGATTCACTCCCCAAGTGACCGCAACGGCCGGGGCTGTGCTGATCTAGAGCCAGTAGCTTCTTTTGGGTCCCAAGGCTTTGGGCCATCCTCAACTGCTTTCCCAGGCCACAAGCAGGGAGAAGGATGGGAAGTGGAGCACTGGAATTAGAATTGGGATCCTGGTGCATGCAAGGCGAGGACTTAAGCCACTAGGCTACCATGCTGGATCCCTGTTGGTTGCTTTTTTACTTTGTTGATTGTTTCCTTTGCTGTGTAGAAGCTTCTTAGTTTGATGTAGTCCCATTTGTTTATTTTGGTCTCAACTGCCTTTGTTTTTGATAATTTTCCCAGCAAGTCTTTGCCTGCACCTATATCTTGTAAAGTGTTTCCTACATTTTCTTCTAAAAATTTGATGCTTTCTGGGTGCAGGTTTAGATCCTTTATCCATTTAGATTTGATTTTTGTGTATGGTAAAAGGCACCAAAGAGGTTTTTAACCTATGCTTAAACATTTTGTTTTAGGGATGGCATTGGGGACAGTAGGTGGCAGTAGGTTGAGCCACCTACCATGCCTGCATCCCATATGCATGCTAGTTCAAATTCCGGCTACTGTATTTCTGATTCAGCTTGTTGCTAATGCATCTGGTAAGGCAGCAGAAGATAGTTGAAGTCCTTGGGTTTTGCACCCACATGGGAAACCTGGATGGAGTTCTAGGCTCCTGACTTCAGTCTGACCACCCCTATTGTTGAGGCCATTTGAGGAATGAGTCAGGGAATAGTAGAACTCTGTTTCTGTGTCTCTCCCTGTCCTTTATTGTGCCTTTCAAATAAATAAATTTGTTTAAAAAATTATTTTATGACTTGATTTTGATAAACAAAGTTCATTGAGTTTCTGCTTCTATAATCAAACCTTACATGGGAAAGATATTTTGCTGAAGTAAAACCAACCATTTGCTATCATCCTTTTGTAAAAAAGTAAATAAAAATTATTGTTCACTGCCCGAATGGATACACTGGCCAGAGCTAGGCTGGATGAAGCCAAGAGCTAGGAACCAGATGCCTCATCTGGCTGTCTCATGTGGGTGCAAGGCCTGAGCACTTGAGCTATCCTTTGCTGCTTTCCGAGGCCATTAGCAGGGAACTGGATAGGAAGCAGAGCAGCTGGGACATGGACCAGTGTCCATATGGATGCTGGCAGAGGAGTAACGTGTTATAATACCACACCAACCCCTATCATCATTCTTTCTAAAAGGAAGGTGGCCTTTATAGATTATTGAACAGATTCCAGAAATTAGTTATTAGTTTTATTTTCTGTGCATAGCTAAAACTTGGAGTATTGATTTTAAAATATCCAATTTCATTCCACAATTTAAGTTACAGATTAGAAATTGTGTGCTTGGGCCCGGCGCGGTGGCGCAAGTGGTTAAAGGTCCTCGCCTTGCATGCCCGGGATCCCATATGGGTGCCGGTTCTAATCCCGGCAGCCCCGCTTCCTTTCCAGCTCCCTGCCTGTGGCCCAGGAAAGCAGTCGAGGACGGCCCAAAGCTTTGGGACCCTGCACCCACGTGGGAGACCCGGAATTGGTTCCTGGCTTCGGATCGGCATAGTATCGACCCGTTGCGCTCACTTGGGGAGTGAGTCGTCGGACGGAGGATCTTCCTCTCTGTCTCTCCTCTCTGTATATCTGCCTTTCCAATGAAAAAATAATAAAAATAAATTCTTAAAAAAAAAAAGAAAAGAAAAAAAAAGAAATTGTGTGCTTCTTTTGTATTGCTAAGGGAATCCTTTTAAATCTGTTTTTAAAAGCATCATTTGCTTGTAAAGAATCACATTTAGTTAAATCAGCCATTGAATCCTAGGTCAGCATCCCACTCATTTTGTCTGTACTCCCCGATAGGATGTGATTAAAGAGGAAGAGCATGAAAGTAATATTATTTTTGTGTGTCGATAGACTCCTGTTATTTGGAATTGAAATAATCATGTCACCTAGGTTGTTGTCATTGTTTCTTAGTTTAGTTTGCATTCGTTGTTAACAAATCTTCTAGGGGTCTGGAACTGTCAAGGCTATCTTGGGCACAATTTCTTAAAACTAATTAATAAAACCAGCTGTTTGAGTTGAAGTTACAGATACGCCAGATCAACAGCCTACTCTTTAGTCATTTGTGTTTTACAACTCTGGAATCAAGTGTTGGCTATCTCAGCATCTTTACACAAAATTGTAGTCCTAGTTTGATCCCAACACCCCATATTCTAATAAATATCAATTCAATTGCATTCTCCTTTTTTATCACTCCACCCCCTTTCAATTTGTTTTTCTGCCTAACTCGGGTCTTTTTTCTTGTCACCAGTAGCATTTTTAGATGACAAACACTTAAGGAAATAAAACATAACCCCTCCTGCAGTCTAGTCAGGAAGTCTGAGACCTTCTTAGCCTCAACCGTGACCTCTGATGCTAGGCCTGAGAACAGTCAGGGAGTCAACTTGCAGAGGCCATAGCAGCTGCCCATTGTATGGTGGCTGGAAGGATGGGAGGAATAGCAAGGGACCTGGTGGAGAAGACTTCTGGGGACAAAGAACTGTGTCTAAGATCCTTGAGGAAACAAAAAAAGGGGAGTGACATATTAATTTGCATAATCTCTAAATTGCCCAAGGGGCAAGGGTGACAAGCATAGCCCAACACATCCCTTCCTCCTTTTATTTAAAACCATTCCATTCCAGAATCTAGCATTTTATCCACAGTTAAAATATTTCAGTACTTCAGTGTTTGTCACTAAAAATGAAGGGACTCTGTTTCCAGTGCATTAACTCTTTGTGTGCTTCATAAAAATTCATAGTAATTGCTGACCATCCTCATCAGTAAGTTTTCAGAGCTTCAATTTGCATGAATATTCTAAATTTCGGCTTCTTTACAGTTTTTTATTAGAACCAGGATTCAAATAAAGGTCACATGGACCAATTGGTTGACATATCTTTTACTTAAAAGCTTTCTAAAATGATAGGGGAGGTCCCTTGCATTCCGCAAAGGAGACCAGTGAATTTTGCTTTTTTCTGTCACTTGTGGATTGAATTATATTTGGCATGCTTTGGGGCATTGCAGTTGTTTTCTTTATTTATGATCAGATTTTTTTCATCTTTGACCAGTGGAAGCCTTTTTAGGTTGGCTCCAGAGTACTTTTCTTTTTCTTTTTTTTTTTTTTTTTTATTGGAAAGGCGGATATACAGAGAGGAGAGACAGAGAGGAAGATCTTCCATCCGATGTTTCACTCCCCAAGTGAGCACAATGGTCGATCCTATGCCGATCCGAAGCCAGGAGCCTCTTCCGGGTCTCCCACGCGGGTGCAGGGTCCCAAAGCCTTGGGCTGTCCTCGACTGCTTTCCTGGGCCACAGGCAGGGAGCTGGAAGGGAAGCGGGGCTGCTGGGATAGAACTGGCGCCCATATGGGATCCCGGGCGTGCAAAGCAAGGACCTTAACCACTGCGCCACCACGCCGGGCCCGCAGAGTACTTTTTTTAAAAATAAATTTTATTGTGTATATTTAAGGAATAACAACATGATGTTATTGAGATAGTTACATGAATAATAAAATCCTTACACTGTTTAGTGAAACAGATTGACATCATCTCACATATTTATCCATGTTTCCCCATTTGGCAAGAACAACTGTAATCTATTCTTCTAGTAAAAAATCCTGAATAAGATACTGTGTTAACTCCAGTCCTCATGGTGCACATTCAGTCTTTGCACTTGGTCAGTCTGCATGTTTGCTATTTTGTGTCCTGTTACCTACATCTCCTAAGTTCCTTTACCCCGTACTGATAAACACATTCTTTTGTCTCTGTGTATTTTTTACTTTTTTAAAAAAAAAGTGTTTTTACTTGAAAGACCAAAGCAGAAAGAGATCTTCCATCGCTGACTAACTTCCCAAATTCCCACAGCAGTTGAGGCTGGGTCAGTCCAAAGCCAGGAACCCAGGACTTCATCGAGGTTACCAGTTTGAGTGACAGGGGAGCCAACAGCTTGAGCCAACACCTGCTGCCTCCTGGAGCACAGAACATCAAGAAACTGAAGTGGAGGCAGAGCTGGGACTGCAATCCTGGCACCCTGGTGTCAGATCCAGGGGTCTCGAGTAGTGTCTTAATCATTGTATCAAACTTATCCTCACTTTTTTTGGTTTGTTTTTTGAGGTTTCTAAGTATGAGATCATGCCCCCCTCTCACACATTTTTTGCTCTGTTTCTATCTGACTTACAATATAACCTCCACATCCATAATGTTAGCAGAAATGACAGGATCTCATCCTTTTTAAAGGCTTTATAATACTTCTGAGTGTGTGTGCGTATCTCACCCCATTTCTTTCTTTGTCATCCATTCATGCATTAATAGACACATTGTTTGCTTATCTTTACTATTATTAATGTTGTACTGAATATGGAATGCAAGTACCTTTATGGGATGCTAATTTCATTTCCTTCAGGTATATACCCATAATGGGTTGCTATGTTATTTTTAATTTCTCCAGGAACTCCATATTATTTTATTCATTTCATCCCAGTTTATGTTTTCACCATCCATGTACAAGGACTCCCTTTTCCTGGTCCCCATGACAGTGCTTATCTCTTGCCGTTTTATACTAGCTATCCTGTTGGGAGTGACAGGCATTGGTCTGCATTGCCTTGGTGATTTGTGCTGTTGAGCATCTTTTCATAAACCTCTTGGCCGTTTGTATGTTCTTTTGAGGCATGTCTGTTTGGGTCCTTTGTTATGTATTTTCTTGCTATTCAGTTGAATGAGTTCTGTATACATTTTGGATATCAGCCCCTTATCAGAAATAAGGTCTGCAAGTGTTTTTTCCTCCAGTTCATAAGTTGCCTTTCCATTTTGTTAATTGTTTCCTGAGCAGAAGTTTTTAGTTTGGTGTAGTCCCATTGAGTGTTGCTCTTCTAGCCTGAGCTTTTGGTGTGCTACCCAAGAAAACATTGCTGAGGCCAACGTCAAGGAGCTCTTCCATTCTTGTTTTTGTTGTTGTATTGCACAGTTATTCACTGTTCCTTCCATTCTGTTTTTTTTTCTCTTGTGTTGTGCAGTTATTCACTGCTCCATAGTTTAAATTTTGCACAGACTTTAAGAGGAACCAAACTCTCAGATCTTCCTGGTTCACAGTGTTTATTCCACAATAAAAGCTCAGCTCTTCTACCATTTGTGATCCTAGGGAGGTAAAGTTAGGTGATAGGCAGTGTTAAGACTTGGCCTGATGGTTTCTTTGACTGAGCTGAGCCTGGCAAAAAAATCTATATTTCTATTAAGTGGTAATTGCAGAAGCCATAGCTATTCTCCTAAAGTCACCTGGCAGCTGATTGGTCATGGTGGAATGCCCTCATGGTTCTCTTTTCAATCCCTTATGAAATTACTGCCATTTTTTGCATGAAATGCTCATTAGCAAAACCTCTCCCTTTAGATAAACAAAACCATCAGAGATTTAGCTTCAAGGTCTAATCAAGACAACTCATTTTATCCAGATTCTGGCAATATCTGTTCCAACAGTGCTTTCAAAGAAGGGTCAGCAGAGAACCAAATCCATGGCCTATGCAAAAGGCTCCAATCTCAAGCGTGTTGGGAAATTCTGAAATGTAGCAGTTGCCGCATCTCTGTAGCGATGATGTGTGTTATGACTCAAAGGAAGAGCAGCACAGGTTTGTCCTCTAGGTGTATTTAACCACGAATCTATCCCAGTTTTTTCATAAAGCAGCACAAACACTGAGTAAGACTGCATGAAACAGGGGAGCTTGGTAATCCTCAAAACAATTCACATTATGAGAAAACTAAGGAATATATGGCTTGCTTTTTAGCAACAGATTGTGAAAGCAAGGAAGAGATGAAGTGAGAACTTAGTCTTAAAAGAGACAAGAAAAGTATCAGCTGATCACAGTGTGTGGACTTTATGTGGAAACTGATTCAAATTAGTTGTAATAGGAAATCAGTTTTAAGACAGTAAAGGCAGGCCTGGCACGATGGCTCAGTGGCTAAATTCTCATCTTGCATGTGCTGGGATCCCATATAGGCGCCGGTTCATGTCCTGGCTACTCCACTGCCCATCCAGCTCCCTGCCTGTGGCTGGGGGAGCAGCTGAGGATAGCCCAAAGCCTTGGGACACTGCATTCTTGTGGGAGACCCAGAAGAGCTCCTGGCTTTGGATCAGCTCAGCTCTGGCCATTGCAGCCATTTGGTGAGATTTTTCTCCTTCTCTCTATAAATTAGCCTTTCCAATAAAAAGAAAATAAATCTTAGAAAAAAAAAAAGACAATGAAGCAGTGTGAACATGGACTAGATACTTTATGATGTTAAGGAAGATTTATTAATCTTTCCTGAAGTAAGTAGTATTGATGTGAATTTTTCTTATATTTGGGGGATACATACTACAGTGTGAGATGCGAGTATATGGTTCCTGTGATTTACTTTGAATTAATGGGAGAAGAGTGGAATAATGAGTATGTTTTGGATAATAGGTCCATTATAGTTGTTTTCTCTGCCTTTCTAAATGTTTGTTATTTTTAATAATAAAAATATTTCGCCAGAACATGATCAAATATTTGATTTTCACACAGATTCATTCGAAATAACTGATTCTACACTAAGTATAAATTTTCCTTCTAGATTTTCTCCTTCCTTCTCAGAAATGTCAAGATTTCTAGATAGCAAAAGCCTTGGATTCACAAATGTAATGTGTTGCAGGGAACCAAACAGGTCATCAGTGACATCCTTCTGCACTTGTCCCTTTGCAGTATGGGAACGGAATTGTCTTGTGCGGGTGTGTGTGGCCTGACCCCAGAATACACTGGTTGTCTAATTAGAGGCTTGCGTGCCTGAAGGAGGCATTTCCCGTGCATCTTATGCTTTATAGGCACCCATTGGCACATCTGTCACTCAGTCTGTCTCGTGCTACGTGCCCAGGCGCAGGGCTCAAAGCAAGGAAAGTGATGCTTCAATCCAACCAGAAAGGAAGTTGTCATAAAAACTTCTAACTCTGTTGCTAGAGTTTTAACAAACACGGGTATAAAAGCTATGTGTTTAAAAATAGAAATTTTATTTGAGCCAAACCATTTTATGATGTTTAAAGAATTTGTTATTTTTTCTCTCATTCCACAACCCTCCCTACTTCACTCTCCCCAGAGCTCAGGTTGTTCACAGCCCAGCCCCCTTAAGCAAGTGTAGTTTATTGCCAGTCATGGTGGTGTCTGCTGCAGGAAAAGCTGATAAGGTGCCGAGGACAGAAATCTCGGGTCTTATCTCTCATTCACACATGGTGCCGAGAGTGCATCCTTTTCCTGTCCTAGGACAAGAGACATAAACTGGCCATCTCCTGGCAGCCAGCACTTCAAACATGCCTGGGACTGCCTCTACTTTCTGGAGGAGCCAGAAAGCAGAAAATGGGTCACTGCTTTTCTGAAAGTTGTTTTAGACCAGTGAAAATATAAGCTGTCTTCTATCTCAGTACATGTAACTCCATTTGAAGATGGTCATAAAAAAGGCAGAGAAAGGGAAGTGAGGGTAGAGGGAGGGTTGCTAAAACACCCAAGGGCTGCAAGTAACCGTGCCACTTTGGTTAGACATAGGTTTGGCATAAACGGATTAGATTTGGCTTTTTGTTTGTTGGCAGATCAAGCAACTGGTGTTAAGAACTTTGTTAAGAAAATGACACCCATATGGCCTTGTGTGGGAGCAGAAGAGTGGAATGTGGGCTCGTGTTCCTTCTGTCCTCTCCATGTTTCACCTGTGACATCAGCACAAGTGGGCAAAGAGGAGCCTTTGCACTGGGGTGAGAGCAGTGTGGATGGTGAAGGTGGGGCTCTGTTGCTTGTGCTATGGAGGCAGGACAGGATGGGAGCACTTGGCTGAGATGAGCTGGAGTGTCACCCTGTCCCCCATGGTCCAGCCCTGAGCTCCTCACTTACCAAGACCCAGATTGCACTTACAGATTTGGGAAGAGATTGGTCAGCTGGACAAATCTAACAGCTAGTTATTAAAATTCAAGAAGTTGATGACAACTTCCATAATTGCTATGTTAGTTAAGGTTTCCATTTTATTCCTGAAAACTTGCTAATCTCTTGGTGCTGTGAAATTGTCTAGGCTATAATGAATATTGGACCTGTAACAGACCTTTGAAAATAGAGCTGCCATTTTTACGCTTGGTTCTATGGTATCCTGGAAACCTCAGGCCCTTTAGCAGAAGAGTGGGGAGAAAAGGGGTGGGGAGGGCTAGGGAATGAGCTTCGGTTGCCTGCACCCCACCCCAGCTAGACCTCCTTTGACCCATTGTCCTTGTGTTGAATCCTGTAATATTAAAAGTGTGTTTGAAAAAGATCCCAAGAAGCCTTATGTCCTTGTCTTGCCAATCTTGTTTGGGAAGCCCTGCAAAGCCATTGATGTGTGGAAGGTCACATATTCTGTCAGTTGCGAATCGAATCTTTTGACTACCAGGATAGTGCCACTTCTGCAAGAACTCAGCACCTGTTCTCTTAACTTTGGTAGATAGCATTTGACAGCAGAGCCACATTAAGTTACAGAGCAACCTGTAAAACATAAAAATGGAAGGTAAGCACCTAGAAACTTACATGGGGCAGATATCATGGCTCATTGGGTTAAGACACTGCTTGGGAAGTCCTGATCATTTATCGGAGTGCCTGGGATCAAGTCCCACCTTGGCTTCCATCCGACATTCAGTTAATACACATCCTGGGAGCAGTAGATGATGGTGCACAAACTTGAGATCCTGCCACCCATCTGGCAAACCTAGATTGAATTTTGGTTTCAGCCCGGCTCAGCCTGACTGTCATGGGCATTTGGGAAATAAGCAGGATAGAAACTCTGTTTCTCCGTGTCTCATCATGTCACTCTGCTTTTCAAATAAATGTTTTAAAGAGGAAACTTTCTAAATTGGAACTTAGATTTTACATGTCTCTGTGAGTTTGGTTTTCTTAATAATTCATTTTAATAAAAAATCTTGACCTACATGAATTGGAGATGTAAAAAGCCAAATCAGTAACCTGGTCCTCCAGCCCCGATAGGTGGAGAAGTGCTAGACTGTAGGGCACAGAACTCCCCAGAGATTATACACATGTTGTTGTCTCGCAGCTTGCGGGGGAGATGAGGCTTGCTCACAGAATCCTTTGGATTCTGAGCAGGTAGGCAGGTAATATTTCTTGTTCTTTTCACATGAACTTTTAATGTCTTTCTGGCTTATAAAATGAAAAGGTTATAGCTTGCGTAAAATCTAGAAAAGGTGTTATTATAGGATTACATGCTTAATGGCAGTACTATTTGTTTTTATAGGCTCTTTGGAATTATAATTTCAATGTAGTTGCTTTGAATTTTTCTGAAATACAATTTCTACAACTGATTTTGTTGTTTCTAACTGTCCTCAAAATAAATTGCCCCAGTATGCCTTCTTCTTTTATTGTAGGGAGAACACTTAAGATGGGATCTATACAATGTAAGATTTTTTTTTTTTTGTCATTTAAAACATGATTCATTGAGTTCAAACTTTTATTTAATTGACTTTAGTAACTTCACTGTCTTTTAAACATAGAGTGCTTTTGTCTTACTTAATGTACTCCTGAAAGTATTTTTATTTGCTGCCTTGGTTTTTAGTGAATTAAAAAGGGTCTATAGAAATATTACAGTTTTGTAGAATAGAGAGAGGGAGCTTTTTTGGATGATCAGTTATATTTGCGTCAATTAACTTATTCTTCTCTTAAAAAATAATGTTAACTAGAGGCTGGCATTGTGGTACAAGGGGGTAAGCTGCAGCCTGCTAAACTGTCATCACATATGAGTGCTGGCTTGAGTCCTAGCTGCCCCACTTCCATTCTGGCTTCCTACTAATGTGGCTGGGAAGGCAATAGAAGATGGCCCAAGTAGTTGGGTCTCTCTCACTCACATGGGAAACCTGGCTGCTAGCTTTGGCCTGGCCCCGGCACCGGCCGTTGTGGCCATTTGAGGAGTGAATATCAGGTAGAAGATCTGTCTGTATGTCTCTCCATCTCTCTGTAGCTCTAACTTTAAATAAGTAAAACTTTAAAGTAATAATAATCTTGACTAAGCATTCCAGAAATCTTATGATGTTGTATTCCTAGTATCAGAATATTTTACTCTAATAAATCTTACTCTGTAAAAATCTTAAATCTTAACTCGGTTCAAAAACGGCTATACTTTTGTAACAAGGAGCCCAGATTGGAGTTGTCACAATTCTTAAGCAGCCTTCAGATTTCTGTGGAGTTATGATGGGAGAGACAGAACCCTCTGGAAGCCTGTACTTGTGTGCTTTGAGATTCGCATAGCAACCACCAGCTATATGGAAAAGCTGCTTGTGCCTCTTGAGAGCCGGGGAGAGAACCAGTTGACCTAGAATTATCAAGTTCAGTCGATTTGGGGTATTTTTAGGCTCTGTTCAGAGCAGTCAGTCCTTTATCACATTGATCATTCCAGCTTTGGAGGAGCTCATTTATCTCAGAGTGGCCGGTGTGTGCAGTGAAAGTGATCACATGAGTTGGTGCAGCTGTTCCAGGCCAGGGCCCTTCAGGAAGGCCGGGAGCCTGCTCCTCACTTTCCCTCTTCTCCCCCGAAGCCGTGCGATTCTTGTCAGTGCTCCATTAGTCAGGTATTTAAGGAAAAAGGAAGATGGGGCACAGCTTGGCCTTCACGTGAGGAATGTAGCATTATTCGTTATTTTTTCTGCTAAATGCTAATGAAGAGCAAGGTGTTCTGTCCCTGCCAGTTCCCCTGTTGTCATCTCTGAGATGTCTAACTCTCTTGTGTTTGTTTATTCCAAGCCAAGCTGTGATGCCCGATTCTTAAATAAGTAGTCCTACATGCTAAATTATTAGGGTTGCTGAGAGCTCTCTGTCTGATACAGCCTCACTTCATACCTCAAATATTTTACTTACCATTTTTCCTTTGCTGCTCAAAAGCAGTCCATAGTGAGCAACTTCTCTGTTCTCTGACTTGATACACTAAGGTGGGCATTCTGTCCCTGGTGAGAGAGTCACATTAGGACTTCATCAAAGCCCACAGTCTTCCTCTTCCACACGGGTACCATCGTCCTCCCACCCCCACACTTAATGAGAATTCTGTCTAAAACTTCCTGGGGATGTCTGGAACCAAGGATAGTACTGATTCCTGTAATGTAGTATTTTTCATCTTTTTTTTATTACTATTATTTAAAGATTTATTTTTATTAGATTGATATACAGAGAGGAGGAGAGACAGAAAGATCTTACATCTGATAATTCACTCCCCAAGTGACTGCAATGGCTGTTACTGTGCCGATCCGAAGCTGGGAGCCAGGAACTTCTCCAGGTCTCGCACGCAGGTGTAGGATACCAAGGCTTTGGGCCGTCCTTGACTGCTTTCCCAGGCCACAAGCAGGGAGCTGGATGGGAAGCAGGGCCGCCAGGATTAGAACCAGCACCCATATGGGATCCCCACACACTCAAGGTGAGGACCTTTAACCACTACGCTTTTGTGCAGGCTCTTTTTCATCTTTTTAAAGGATTTGTTTATTTTTGTTTGAAAGGCAGATTTGCAGAGAGGAGAGAGCAAACAGGGAACTGGATGGGAAGTGGAGCAGCCTGGACTGCTTATGGCCTGGGAAAGCAGTTGAGGATCACCCAAAGCCTTGGGATCCTGTACCCACATGGGAGACCTGAAACAAGCTTCTGGCTCCTGGTCCCTGGCTTTGGATTGGCTCAGCTCCGGCTGTTGCAGCCCCTTGGGGAGTGAACCCGCAGTCGGAAGATCTTCCCCTCTTGTCGCACCCACGTGTCTTACCGCCCAGCAATAAGACGCAGACACGAGTGAAGTCTTCTGCGGTAAAATTTATTGTGCACAGCAAGATGAGGAGGAAAAGGGCTCCAACCCCGGCAGGCTTTCTGCTCTTATGTGCTGTCTGGCCCCGCCTCCGCCGATGATAGGTCGGCGTCATGATTACGCAGGGTTCTGGGCGACTGGGTTCGTCAGTCCCAGTGTTTACATGCCTGCCGCGCCGCAGCTCACTGCGCATGCGCTAGGCGCCTGCGCAGTACTGCGAAATCTACGTGACTCTCTACCAAACACCAAGATGTGGCTTCTCTGGCCGGCGCCATTTTGGGTACGGCATGTGGCCAGTACGTACAGAGGCAGCTGGCAACACCCTCTGTCTCTCCTTCTCTCCGTAGATATGCCTTTCCAATAAAAATAAGTAAATCTTTAAAAAGAGAGAGAGAGAGAGAGTTTCTCACAGTTCTGCAGCCTGGAGGTTCAATAACAAAGTGCCAGTGTCTGGTTAGAACCTTTTTCTGCCATAGTGTATTGCTTCAGTAGGAGGAGAATAAGTGTTCCAGCCTGGGTGTTTCTTCCCTTTGGAGAAAGCCACTAATGCCATCACAAGGGCTCTGTGCCCATGATGTTATTTAACCCTAATCACCTCCTAGAAGGTTCATCTCCTAATGCCATCAACATAGGGACTTGGGACTGTTTCAATATAAGAATTTTTTCAAACCGTAGTATTACATCAAACAAAGCTGTGGTTAAGGGGAGACTGTTCTAAGTATGTGTTTTCCTGGAAAACATGTAATATTCCAAAAATCCAGATGAGTTAGATTCATAAAAGCATATCATGTTTTTAAACGAATCATTCAGTATGTACTTAGCTCTAATATGTGTGCTTGTTTAAGAGAAAAAAGTAAATTTACCCTGAATTTCACATATCATGGCTTATTCTTTTGATACCCCTCCTCCCATCTTCAGCCAGCTAGAGATCATTCTGAGCTTGAGGACCTTCTTCAGAGAAATTGGCCCACAGCAATAGTTTATGGTTTGTCAATTCTTATTTCAGAAAGAACTTATTACACATACCATGGGGTCCTAAAGACACAACACAGTTTCCCAGTGTATTTTACAATTGAGTTGCTGCATACTTTTTGTTCTCTAATTGAATCTGATTTTTAACACTGCTTCTGATCAAAATTTACATTCAGCCACGGTGGGTTTTTTTTAATTTGTTTTTAACTTGTGCTGCTTGCTAATACTTAAAGTGATGGTGTCTTGCAAGTAAACGCACAAAGGCTAGTTACTACCAAGACTTTGTATTTTGACCAAGTTCCAGATTTCATGCTTGGATGAATTTTTGTATTAAAATAGTTTTCTTTGACAGTAAGGCACTGAATGCTCTCAGTTATATAGAAGCCACAAGTAAATGCATAAAGCCACAAAGCTGACACCAGCAACTAACTGGCATTACCAGCACAGTATCACCAGGCATGCTTTCTAGCTAACAGTTGTGAGTTGCAGCCCAGGTTTAGCTTGGATGACTCTGAGCAGCAGAAACTTTTCCCAAGCCGCGTTTGCAGCTACATTGTAAACTGCACTGGTAGCAATGTGCTACTGGGAGCCTTGGGTGAAACTTTACATACAGCTGTTTGTCTTCCCCAAATGAGTTCTTTTTGCTTCTGATGTACCCAAGAACCATCTTGTTTATTCTTATGATATAGTTTGGCCCATGCAGGACATTACTTGTGCCCTCTGATAGAATTGTGCAGACATACGCACACACACACACACAGAGCACCCTGCTTTTTCTGATTGATTTGTGCCTTTGTTGGGTGGCTGAGCTAACATAGAGTAATCAACAGAAGGAAAACGGTATGAATTATTTGAGTTCCTGTTTATGTTGCTAAGGGCCACAGGGTATGATTCTCACACAACACACAGTTCTTACATATCTTATAGATTGAGAGATCATTTGCATCTTGAGGGAAGGTCCTGATAAGGAGGGAATGATTTCTTCTAGATGGAAAGGATTTATACTGGAAAATTCAGGTTGTCTTTGCTCCTTAACATTAGACCTACTTGATGTGCTGACAGAACCAAAGGGTGTGGTTCAGTGGAGGAGGGGACTGAGATTGGTTGGTTGGCTTGGTGTCTGTGGCTTTAGGTGAGCACTCACTTTACCTTTGTCCTCATTAGAGAGGGTGAGCTGAGGGCAAATGAAAGAAAAAAATGATTGTTGCCGTTAAGAATGTTTTTATTCCATTGGGAAGATGCTTACAAAGAAAATTACACAAACACAGAAAATAGAAGCAACTACTTGCTAGTTACAGATGGTAAACAAGAGAAGGTGTTCCACAAAGGATGAGGTTTATTGAATGAAGTGGCATGTATCGTCAAGGGATCTGGAAGAACAGTGTAAGGCCAGCGTGGTGATGAAGTGAATCGGTTCCTTGTGCCCTCCTCCTCAGGGGGAGCATTTGTTCTACACGTGCACCACACTAGAGGTCTTGGCATGTTTCTTCACCCTGATGAATCTACAAAGTCACTTCATACCTCCTCTTCTGTCTGTACAAAATAGACTAGTGTGATTCTGCCTCTCAGAGATAGAGTTTGAGTTTGTCAAAGTCGCCCAGCTGACAAGCTTAGAAAAGGTACAGGATGGTCTGCAAACTGCTCACTTGCCAAGCTTTCTTCATTTTTTAAGAGACTAATCCAGCACACACTGATAACAGACAAGCTCTGGTGGCAGCAAGTGTTTGTTCATCACAGGCAATAGCCATCAGAGCTAATAACCTCAGTTGCTAAATCCATTAGCCTTGAGCTCTGGGTGTCTTTCTTTCAGTGAGAAAAGTTCAATGAAGAATTATTGTTGTGGCATGACCTCTGTGTCTTAACTTGGCAGTCGGAAAGCTTCCATCCTCCTACCACTTCAGGTAGCAGTAATAATGAAGAAGACTGTGAGCTGAAAGGCTTTGTCTTTGAAACCACTTCCACACTCTGGGGTGTTTATTGTAAGCAGTAGAAATTGGTGTGTGTGTCCCTGAGAGCTCGCTAAATTCTCTAATCAGACTACTTTGCTCCCCTGTCACAAATGATACTAACAATTTTCTTATGAGAATAATAGAGAACCCTCGTTATTTAGGCCTTTCAGTGTAATCCATCTTAGTATATAGGCTTGAACGACACAATAGCAAAGTCTTCCATGAGCCTACAGAAGTTTGTGCAGACAGCTCATTGAACTGTTAAGTCTATCCATAGAATGCCTAAAGGAAACAAAGAAGTAACTGTTAATTCTGTAGATCCTGGAGAAGGGTTGGTACACATAGTTTCAGATATTCTTCAGGGCCCTGAGAGAAATGTGGTATAATTGGTATATTAGAATGTATCTGTCTCTTTTTCCAAGGTCCTTTATGTCTTGATATCTGCTCATTTCTTTCCTCCCCCACCCCTCCCCAGTGACAATTTAGTATTGCTGATAGTGGGCTTGGGCATCAGTTTTTTTTCAGCTCTGATCATGGCCCGTGGTATTGACTCTCTCCACTGCTAATGAGATAACTGAGTCCTAGAGAGCTAATGGTAGAATTCAGCACCATCACCCCACCCCTGTAACCACTCAGGCCCCCCAATGGATGCCTGAAACTGTGTATAATAGCAAATCATCTATATGCCATATTTATTTCTGTCTATATGCTTAAGTTTTAATTTGTATGATCAGCACAGTAAGATATTACTGACAATAGGTTATAATAAAATAGAACAATGATAGCAATATAGAGTAGTACAAGTTTTTACTTTGGGGAGAAATACTGAGCACATTTCCTGTAATGCTCTGTCAGTGACTATGATAACTGAGTTGACACCTAAGACACTAGTGGGTAGATGGCAGGCACAATGCAGGTGCAGTGCAGAGCGGGCAAATGCATAACTGGCAGGACAGAGCAGGGCTGCATTAGATCCCATCACATACTTAGTGGCCTGGACATTCTAACTCAGGAGAAGTCTATTTCTGGAATGTTTCATTTTATATTTTTGGACTGCAGGTAACTAAAACCATTGAAAGCAAAACTGCGGAAACAGCATTCTGTATTGGAAATGTCCAGGTAGAAGTTGGCCAACATCCACCCAGGAAGAGATCCTTGCCTTGTGTGAAGTTTAGGCTTAGGTTTTACTTCCTGCTTTAAAACAGTCACTGTTTGTCAAGAAAATATACATGCTAATTTGGTAAATTAAAAAACAGCCTGGCTTCTGGCTATGTTTTATTTGTGTGAATTACAAACTGGATAAGAGAGGCTTATTCTCTTGTAAAGGTAGTAACTTTGTTTTGACATTTTTTTTCTACATGAAACTTGCATCAATCAAACTGCTCTCCTCAGAATTAAGAATGTACCTTAGTCCCCACATTATACAGCCATTTGAAATGCGTGTTTTAGTGTTGGGATAGCTTCTGATGTGAGAGAAAGGTAACATGTGAGTGTGTAATACAGGCCATGGGTCATGGCACTGCAAAGGACTGAGCAAGGGCTTGGTGGTGCCTGGCAGCCTGGGAGCCAAGCCCTGCTCCTGCCAGTGCGCATCTCGGAGTGCCCTCACAGGAAGCACTGTGACACTCTCTTGTCTATCCTACAGAATGGAGATAACACCTCTCTTCTGGCTGCTGGAAAAGTTGTATGAAATGCCATGTGGCATTCAGTGCTGGCCAGTGTGTTGGTGGTGGCTAGGCTACCTCCTTCGGCACAGCCAGAATTGGTCTCTTAGGGTGAAGTGTACTCTTTCAGTCTGGCAGCCAGTCCCTTGGGTCTCTTGTTTCTCTGAGCTCTTGAAACAGAAGTGGGAAACAGAGCCTGCTGAGCTGCCTGTGTTATTCCACTGGGTGGTCACTGAGGGATTGCAGTCAAGTCCTTGGTTGTCACTGGGGAGTGTCAGTCATCAGTGTTTGTAGCACATCATATACACTCAGATACTCTAAAGGCTGCAAGGAGACCGTGAAGCTGTCTGAGAGCAGATGAAGTTAACCCTCCAGATACTTCTTTAGAGCCATGCAGGAAGAGTGACTCATACAGAGTGCTTTGATCCTACATGCCTTTGCACCTTGTCAGTGAAAGGGAAGGCACAACAGTACCAACGTAACATCTTTAGAGACACAAGTTTTTGAGCTGTTGTGTTAACTTCCTTACCATTTCTCCTTCTCATTCACTGAGCTCTGCAAAGCTGCTTTGCTTTAGGTGTCCTGCTCGGTCCTTGGCCATGCACACTTAGGGATGCACTTAGGTGTGATGCTCCTGCCTAGTTGGCTGAGTTTAGAATTGACTTGTGAATCTCATCATCCACTGGCAAATCTGAGCACCAGAACAGTGTGGGTCAAGCCAGTTTCAGTCGTGACAAAACCAGTGCACAATACAGAATGCCAAGGTGAGGTTGCCTGTACCGGATGTACAGCACCCAACCAGCACGCGTGAGAATCAGGAAAGGAGGGGGCGGAGCCAGCAGGGGGAATATGGGGGCGTTTCCTTGCTGGACAGCTACTACCACTGGAGAGCATGAGCTGGGATGGGGGCAGACCAGACTAGGCAGGGCTATAACACCTGTACGCCTCATGTGGACTAGATCAGGGAAAAGCCAGGCTGGGTTGATTATTCCTACTGGTACAAACAAAATTAGAGTGGGGGAGGGTTGTTTGGGCTCAGCATCAGCTGGCAGAAGCTGGCACTGGGGGCTAATTCTGTCAAATCTAACCACAGAACCACCTGGAGAGTACATAATCCGGGAGTGGAAGAGGCTTGGGAGGGAAATAGTGGACTCCTCCCTCTTGGGTTACCACCCCTATAGGAGGGCACAAAAACTAGGACAGGGGCTGGGATGGCTAGACAGTGAGACACCCAGCAACATCCATGAGGGCTGGATAGTTGAGCTGTTTAGATGAAACTAGGCTTTAATACCCATTGACATGTATGAGAGCCGAATGGGATGTGGGACAGACTGGACTAGTCTGCTACACATACTGACAAACCAGAGTAGGGGGCGGACCTGGTGGGGGTTATTGTGGGTCGCTCTGACTAGGCTGCAGCTCCCCACTGGTTTATATGAGGGCTGAGTATGTGCTGGGCAGAACCAGGCTGAACTGCAACACCCATTGGTTCCAGTGGAAGTCAGGGCTGGAAACAGAAGCAACCCAGCAATTGCAACCACCAGCTAATTGGGGGCGATGGACTGTGCCGGGCCCTGTATGTGCTAGTACATACAAGAATCTGGTCTGGGAACACCTCAGACAAAGTTTCTTTGGGGATCCCCCCAATCGAAATGCCGGACTCAGAACCCTAACCAATAAAAGACAGAGGACAGAACAAGTCAATCAACCACCTCGGGTATATGTTGCAGCGAAATACTGGGCAAACGGAGACTCTAAGATGGACTATGTCAATCAGTGAATTCTTCAAGGACCTCATAGTGCTTGGAGTGGGAAGATTGGCAGTGATTCATAACTGGTAGACTATCAAAACCACTTGAGCAAGACCCTTGGAGCATACCCTACATCCGGGACCTGGGGTGGGTGGGAAACTGGGTGGGGCTTCTTCCTCAATATCCCACTTTACCTCAGATACGTGAAGGAAACAATATGGAAATAATAGTCTCACCCACGTTCCTATAGCCCTTGAACTTTTTTACCCTAATTAACTGTAAAGATTGTCAAAAACATAATAATAAAAAAAATTGACTTGTGAATCTGTAGGGTTGAGCATGGAGCTGGAGGTCCAAAGGGCAGAGACTCTGCTGCCACACTCCCGAACTCTCCTACTTTTATCCATGCTCCTCGACTCTCCTGCATTTACCTATTACTGTGCCCACAGAGGAGCCTGCCTTTTTCCGTGCATACCCTCACCAGACTGTTGTCAGAACTGGTGGCATTTGATGGGAGCCTCAAGAATCACAGACTGATGCTGACAGTAGGTACTAGTTTGTTTACTCTAGGAATCCACCACCTCCTCCCTGCCAATCTGTTGGCATTCATCGTATTGCCCCCATGGTCTACCTGTTGAGAACATTTACAGTATGCAAGGGAGCCAGTAGATTTTCAAGCTGTGTTTTAAGCAAAAACAAACAAACAAGCAAAACTCAAAAACCCTAACTAATGAGAATTTATTATCATTGTTTTTAAAGGTTCATGTTTCTTACCACCTTTCTTAGGAAGGTTAAGTGTTGGCTGATTTTCTAGGAGTTAAGCTCGTATTTCAGCTAGCAGTTATCACAGATCTTAAATTTAACTTTTCCATAGTGTCAGTTCTTTCAAACATTTTTGAATATTATTCAGTACAAAATATTGTATGGCTCTTCCAGCTCTCCCAAGCAGCATATTGGGTTTGATCTTTGCCTGCTTGCCTTCTGACAGGTGATGAATACATTTTGCTATGTGTTCAGTTGTAGCTCGATTCTGACCACTTCTCCGTAGTGGCCTGCAGCTGGGGTGATAGTTTTCTCTGAGTTAAGCCCTTTTCTGTTGCCCACTCACACACACTTGCTAAACTTCTGTTCTCATTTAAATGTTACAGAAAGGATATGGTGATAAGGCATTTAATAACTATCAGCCAATGCACACGAAATCCAGCAGGGCATGTAGACAAGCAAGAGAAATACCAACACCAAAACCCCATTCATCCCCAGGAAAGCTCTGGCAAAGCAGTAACTTGTAGGGACTAGATGACTAGTGCCAAGAGGCGGCCACCACCCCTCCCCCTCCATGCCACAGATACATTTTATCAAAAGCCCATGGACACAAAGAAGGAATATGTTAAATATGATTCCCCCAGGAATAGTGCCCAGAATTTACCCTTTATGCATACGCATGTGGGAGATGGAGAAGGTATTCCCCACAAGCTGTGTTCTGGGTCCTCGTGGGAGCGTTAACCCACACCTGCAGCATCTAAGTTCTAGGTCAGTGCCCAAGGATCTGTGTAATCCTTAATGGGGATCAAGTCGACGTCTCAGATCACCAAGCACCAGAGCCTCCATGTCCTAGGTTTTTATGGGGGACTCCAGGAATTTCTTTTTTTAAGTTTACTTCTTTTTATTATTATCATTTTATTTTACAGTTCCATAGGCCCTGGGATTTCCCTTATCTCATCCCCAATTCCCTCCCCCTCTCACTGAGTTCACCTATATCATTACTATAATATAGTTCTTCATACACAACCATATGTCCATAATTGTGGGCATGGACAATGACAGAATACAGCATCCTATTGTCAAGAGATAGTAAACAGTTACATTGGGAGTCCATCTTTGTCTGGAAGTAGAGATGCATACTGCATTGTATCCTCACATCTGGATATGATAGTCTCCATTACACAGTTACTATACATCCCCTTAAATGAAAAGCCACAATACAAAATCAACGGGAAGAAAAATAGCAATTTACAATGCCATGAAGTTAAATACCATGCTGCTAGATATGACAGTCTCCGTTACACAGTTACTATACATCCCCTTAAATGAAAAGCCACAAAACATAATCAACAACAGGAAGAAAAAAAATTAGCAATGCCATGAAGTTAAATAACATGCTACTGAATGACTAATGTGTTGCTGAAGAAAAGAAAATCAAGAACCTTCTTGAAGAAAATGATGCTACTGTATGATCTATGAGTCATTGAAGAATTTAATCAGAAGAAAGTATTTTGAAGAGATGAAACTGGGCCCGGCGCGGTGGCGCAAGTGGTTAAAGGTCCTCACCTTGCACGCCCGGGATCCCATATGGGCGCCGGTTCTAATCCTGGTGGCCCCGCTTTCCTTCCAGCTCCCTGCCTGTGGCCTGGGAAAAGCAGTCGAGGACGGCCCAAAGCTTTGGGAACCTGCACCCGCGTGGGAGACCCGGAAGAGGCTCCTGGCTTCAGATTGGCATAGCATCGGCCCGTTGCACTCACTTGGGGAGTGAATCATCGGATGGAAGATCTTCCTCTCTGTCTCTCCTCTCTGTATATCCGCCTTTCCAATGAAAAAATAATAAAAATAAATCTTTAAAAAAAATTAAAAAAAAGAGATGAAACTAACAAAAAAAATGTATGAGATATAGTTTCCACTGATCTTTGTTAGTGAGATAATGTCTCCTGTAGGCAACAAACAAATGGGTTTTGCTTTTTCATCTAGTCTATTAATCTGTGATGTTTGATTGATGAGTTTTAGCCATTTACATTCAGGGTTAATATGAATGGGTGGTAATTTGGTTCTGTCATTTTAGCAATGGGTTGTTCGTTGATTTTAGTCCTCTGTTGTTATTTTACTGGGATGTTCTTCGCATTTGCCTTTGGTTTTGGTGGGCACTATTCCTTTTCTCTGTCAAGAGAACATCTTTATCATTTGTAGGGCAGGTTTGGAAGAGGCATATTCTTTTAACTTTACTGTGGAAGAATTTTATTTCATTTCAAAGACAAAGGAAAGTTTTGTTGGATATGTTACCCTGGGCCGACAATTTTTTTTCTTATAGAATCTGGAATATGTTGCTTCATTCTCTCCTGGCCTATAGAGTTTCCTGTGAGAGGTCTCCTGTAAGTTTAATTGGCATTACTTTATATGTCAGTTGATTTGATTTTATTTTTCATGTGTACTTTTAAGGATCTTTTCCTTATGTTGGATTGAAGAGAGCTTGATTATCATGTGTCTTGGTGAAGATCACTTTTGGTCAGGCCTGTTGGGAGTTCTGTGCCCCTCTTGAATGTTGCTTTCCAATTCTTTCTCTAGATTAGGGAAAATTTCCCTTATTATTTCATTAAATACATTTGTAAACCCAGCTTCTCTTTCTGCAACTTCTGGGATTCCCAGAACGCTTATATTTGGCCTTTCAATAATGTCTTTCAGTTCTTGATTATTTTTTTTAGCTTGATCCAGCTCTGCTTCCAGCTTTTTGCTTGTTTCTCCCTGGTGACAGGAAATATCTTCTAATTCTGAGATTCTTTCTTCTGCTTTCTTCAATCTAATGTTGAGACTCTCCATTGTACTTTTAGCTTGCTCCACTGTATTCTTCATTTCTGATATATCAGCTTTCATTTAATTCATTTCCAGTGAGACATATTCCTTGAATTCCTTGAATACCTGCTTTACATGCTTCTCATTGTTGATAAGTTTTAAAACAAGTGTTTTGAATTCTGAATTCTGTATCCCCCATTTTCTCAATGTCTTCATCAGTGAACTCTGAGGTTGGCAAAGGGTTTTGCTTCTTTGTAGGGGAGTCTTCAGTAATATTCATTGTGCCTCTGTCTCTTCTTTTGCTCTTGGTTGTTGTACTTCTGGTTATCAGAGTCTTCTCTTGGGGCAGGTTTGTAAGCTCTATCCCCCTCAGGCCTACAGTTCGATTTTACTTATTGCGGTTGGTACACGGCTCTTTGTTTGCAGTCACTTGTGCCACTCCCTCCAGCAAGTTCCATGTCTAGGTTCTTATGTTAGATTTCCACCATGGTCTCCATAGCCCCAGCTCCTGGTTAACCAGTCTCCATCTCCTGTGATGCCGTGCTAAGGCTACACCGTTGCTTGTACAGTCTTTTCCCACTTCCAGTTGGAGTAGATGCTAGGATTAGGAACCTATAAGTTGTTGGTGGTTGGTGGTGTTGATCATGCTGGAGCCTGTTGGCCATTAGGTCTCAGGGCCACATGGACCTATTTTGACCTGTGCAATGCTATAACTGGTATTATTTTCCTGTGAGACCAGTGCAGTGCACTGAGCTCAGTGAGTTTTTACTGAGCTCAACGCATGCACAGCTCACTGTTGTCCCCTTCAGTTTTAAATTCTTTTCCACACTGTAAGAAATGGCACCTGGTGTGCCACTATTAGAGTTCTTGATCTGCTGACCCTCAGTTCTGAAGGCTACCCAGACCTGTCTTGGGTGGAACCTGTAGGATGCCAAGTTGTTGCAGTGGGTGGAACCTGTAGGATGCCATGTTGTTGCAGTTCACTGAGTCAGAAATGAGTTCACTTCCAGCTCAATGCGTGCGCAGTCCTGCACCATAGCCCTTGCCTCCTTAAACAAAATGCTGCCTAGTACAGCTCCAGGAGGTGGACTAGACTATGAAATCCACCCTGTTCCTGCACTGCCCATCTGGGACCTGCTGCTCTGTCTCTACTTCTGGTCCAATTCAACAGACCAGCAGGCCAGGCAGCTCCTGGTAAATGTCTCTTCCCACCTTGTTGCTATTGGAGTTCAGATTGCCACTCTAAATGCCACTGGGATATCAGTCACTGCAACACCACTAAGTTGTTTTTGTTGCTTTCCTGTGTCTGTAGTCTCCGGCTACCCTTTTGCTGTTGTTCTGTCTTCTCCTATTTCCTGGAATGTACCCCCTCTGCTTCACACTGGCCAATATTTCTCCATCTGTTTAAATGCGTCCTTACCCTGTTCTGCCATCTTGATTCTCCCTAAAGTATTGACTCCAGGAATTTCATCATCACTTAGAGTATGGCTTTTTAGGCAGCTGTTTACTGAGACTCCTATCAAGAAAACTTGTCAGTTAATGTCTTAAGTAGCCGCTGTCTGTTCAGCTGCTGCCCTTCTTGGTACTCAGCCTCAGGCCCATGTGCCCTGTGCTTTGCAGTTCAGGTCCCAGAGGGGAGGGGAGAGGGTGAGGAGCTAGCCATCAGCTGCTGAGTACATGGCCCTGAAAGAACCATTGACACTTAAAACTGCTTTTTAACTCTTTCTTAGGATGATTCCAGCCCCAACACTCCAGATGGGGATGCAACCTCCACGACCACCAGTGCCTTCACCATCCAGGAATATTTTGCCAAGCGGATGGCTGAGCTTAAGAACAAGGCCCAGGGCACAGCTCCAGAGGCTGATCTTTCAGAGACACAAGTGAAACGGAAGGGAAAGAAAAGAAGCAAAGAAACAACAGATGAAAATGTGGAGGATCACCCCCAACCCAAGGTCAAGAAGCGTAAAAAGAAGTCTGAGGAGGATGGGTACCATAAGCCAGCAGCCAAGAAGAAGAGTGCCAGAGACGCCTGTGGGGTTGAGGCTCCTGATGCTGCTGCCGAGGCTGCAGAGAGCCTGGTAGAGCCAGCTGATGATGAGGACTCCCCCTCAAAGCCCCAGAAAAGGAAAGGGAAGAAAAAGCTGCTGGAGCCAGTGGAGGTAGCAGTGGACACTGCCCTGGATGAAGCACCGGTGAAAAAGAAGAAGAAAAAGAAGAAGAAGGGTTCCAGGTGAATTCCCCAAAGCCAGTGCCTTCCGACCACTCAGCTGTCAGGTGCTGCCGGGGCAAGCACCTTTGGCCTGAAGTCAGAGCTGCACCAACCCCAGACCGTGTGGGTACATCTTTCAACATGCCCGCCGACTGCCACATCTCGCCCGCTCTCCACGGTTGCCCTGGTCCTCTTTCCCGGGGGGAACTTTTCTGAATGTTCTCTAGATCATGACTTTCATAAACAAATAAATTTCTTTTTACATCCTGAACCCTTCGTAAGGGTTGTTTCTTGTATACAAATGTACCCAGGGTGGGGTGGGGGGTTATGTATGTTGACATTTCAAACTGTATTTGTGGTATTTTCCTTCAGTAATAACAAACTGCTTCCTTGTGAAGGACTTAGTCTAATTAAAGGATTAAGAGGGAATAGATTGGATCGAGACAGTTCCTTTGGTCCCACAGCCAGCCATACATTTTTGCCAAGTAGGAATTACAAGACTACGTTCCTGGGTCAGAGGGCTTTGTGTTGTGCTGTGTTTGGGTATTGATGGGGAAACTGTTCAACACTGTCTCTTCCACCAAGCAGTGGCCATCATTGTCTGTTGAGGCCTTCTCCTCACTGCCTCTGAGCCCAGAGGTGGGCTGCCTCGACGCTGGGGAGTTGAATGCCCTCATGTCAGGCTTCTGGTAGTTTCGTTGGTATTGGTAATCAGAGATGTGTCTCCTGTGGGGTCTTGGGGAAGAGACACCTGCAGTGGCTTTGCCTTGGTTTGTAATGATTAGGGGTCCTCGGGCAGTTCAAACAGAGGGGCTAAGAACACAAAATTAATACCATCTTCAAATCTCGTCTCTAGATTGAGACTGCCTCTCTGAGTGTGCTTTAAGTGTTATACAGATAGACATTTTTCAGCCCTGCTAAAACCCCGTGGTGTGCCCTCTCTGAGTTTATGCAGCCTTCTTCCCCATACTGGCCTATCCCTTGTGTGACGACTAAGCCCTTCCTGTGCGAGTCACCCAGATGACCCAGAGGCACTCCACACCCTCTATGGGACACAGAACAGAAGCAAAATGCAGGTATAAGCCATAGAGGACCGCTAGTCCACTCCAAGCCTCGTATCCTCTCTGCTTTTTTGCTCTCAATCTTTACTTAATCATGCCCTCTTTCTGGCACTCCTCCTGCTTTCAGTTCTAGTTGTCTTGTACCTTGCTTCCACTTCCCTGCCTCCCCAGCCTGCTGGTGCAGTGTTGCCTCCCGCTGGCCCTGCTTCTGACAGGCCTGTCGGAGCTCTGGGCGTGGTAGGGAAGCCCTGGCAGGTTTATAGGTGGCTGCTGGTAAAAGGAACTAAAACTCACCCACACCGTGGTGACCTTTTGCCCTTGATTTTAACTCTAGAGGTCCTACATTAGATAGCAAGCATGGCCTCAAAACTTGAAACTGATAAGAGGCATGCAGAGTGAATGGTTTTGGTCTCCAGGAATACTGAACAGTGCTAATTGTTTAAACATGTACACATGGTTAACAGAGCAGATTCGTATGAATTCAGAGTCTGAGGTTATTGTGTCTCCCAGAGTTCAGAATTCTAGGCTATTAAGGCCCCAAAGATGTCCTAGGTCACTTTTCTTCACATTAGGTACTTACAACTACCTCTGCTTGTCTCGTTTTAGTGGGAAGCTAGACATCCAGTGCAGAGTGGCAATAATTGAAACTTAAAGAGAGCATCTTTTTAAAATATACAGGAACTTATTGTGTTTTGCCTCTTTGTTTTATTTACTAATGAAAATGAGAACCAGGAAGACATAGCAAATGGTGTGAATTCCTGAAACAGGTGAGATGCATGTGGGTCGGAAGTGGGGTGCAGGCTGTTTGGGGAGATGGGAGAAAGGAGGTGCTGAAGGGAAGTTGGTAGTTCTGGAATAAGTTTCCCACAACAGATGAACCACAAGACTGAAAGCCTGACCTTTATGGAGAGAATGTGGAGCCTGATGCTTAGTGTTTGGACAGGCTGGAGACTGGCATCCTGAGTGACACGAGGAATGTGTGTAGCCTGAGAGGAGGAAGGTCTGTGCACAGCGGAGAGCAAAGTGACCATTTGCTTTGAAGGAGATGAAGATGGAACATTTTTCAACTCTTCTTCCTATCCTCCCAAACCACATGTTTTCTTTGGGACCACTTAGTTCTGTAAGTGAAATACATTCTCTGGAAATTTCGAAGACTTTGATGCTATTTGAATCATTAGCGTATGAATCTTCATTCTTGCCATATTTCAAAAGATAAAAATACATTGCATAGGAAATGTAGGTTCCCAGCAAAGTATTTGTCCAGTGAAGAGGTCCGTTGTCTTGAAGCAACCTTTTCTGTTAATTTTCATGATAATTAGCATTAGTGAAGTCCGATGGACCTGGCCCTGTTCTAAGCACTTCAAGCAGATCAACTTGCTTTCTCTGAGAGCTCAGGGAGGTCATTGTTGCCATCTGCTCATTACAGAGCCTGCTTCTCCTTCTATGGAGTTAGACTGCTCCAGAAACCCAGCTCTGCTCCCATCCATCCTCTGCTACGTCACACCTAGCCCCTCGGTCCTTTGTCCCAGCCCTCACCTCATCGCTTCTGCCCTTCCTCACCTGCAGTTTCTGTGGCCACCTGCCTCATGTGCCATTGAGAACTTTTGAGTGAGGATGTATTTTAGAGCAGTTAGCAGACTGCAAAGAGCTTTATGATTGCTGTGTGTCCTGTGTGTATGCGCTGCAGAAAGTACTTTGGGGACACAGCACACTAGAAATTCTCAATGGCTTTTCCTCCACCTTGCCCAAGATGTTGGTGAGAAATTGGATAAGGCAGCCTCTTAAATCCCGTTTGCAAGTCTGTGAAAAGAAAAAGAGTCTCTTGTAATTTATAGGAAGTGCTGTCGCCTTTGGAAGCAGAAAGCTAAATGAACATTTGTTTCCTAGCAAGAATCCACACCTCCACCTCAGCTTCACCTGTTCACTGACTGGCAGGAGCAAGCCAAGACCTGCTTTAAGGAAAAAAAAAAAAAAAAACGGCATCAGAGAAATGTTTGGCCTAATCTGGCCAAGTGATCTCAGCCCTCAGCCTTGGACCAGCAGGCACTGCTGTTTGAACTTGAGTAAGAACTTCCTTGCCGCCTGCCACCCTGTTTATCTCACAGGTTCTGCAGCCACTGCAATTTGGAGTCTTTTGTGCTGGCGTGTGTGGCTGTGGAGGTCAGATTGTGTGCTGCAGTATGTGATTCTCTAGTGCTCGATTATCAGTGAACAAATGAGTCCTGTGTCCTGCTGATGTCCAAACTGCTCGCATTGCAGTAAGAAATCTATGAAGTATATTGAGGTGATGTGGACAAAGCTACCATGAAACCAGCCAGGGAGAGGTCAGAAAGGCAACAGGCCATGAAGGCTGAGTAGGGCTGGGTGGGAGGAGACATGGGTGTTGTGCTATGTGCTGGAGCTGAATTTTACTGTGAAATTCAAAGAAAGCTGTAGTGAATCCTTCGGCTGAGGAAAGGATTCTGTAAATAGCCATAGTCACAGCTGAAAATTTCTGTTTTCTCTTTTGGGTGTCCTTAGAGAAAGGGGGGATGCCTGAAAATATTTACTAAGCACCAATTTGAGGCTGCAGGCTGAATCAAGACAGAGGAATGGATTCATGACAGTGTCTTCACAGTCAAGGTCCACTGATTGGTGCCATTTAGAACAGAGTACTGTGTCTTGTGTTAATCCTAATATGATTTTCTCAGGACCCAGCCTCTATTGCAGCCACGTGGTATCTCCTTCCATTTAGTGTTCGTGTCAGTGTTATTCATGATGGGTGGTAAGCTGTGACTTGAACTTAAGGAGTGATCTTATGCTAGAATCTTCCTTATTAACATTTCTGATATAAGCAAGAGGATGTTATTTTTTCCTCATACAGTGCCCTGGAAATGGGTTTTGTTTTAACAGCGAGGCTCTGCCCAGCCCTGCACGAACAGGTGATGGGACAGCATCACTGAGGGATCTGTTAAGGGGTCAGGGTGTGGAAGGAAGAGGAGAGAGAACCTCCTTGTAGCCCTACTCCACCCAACCAAGGACACCCACTTGAACCTGGATGGGACAGCAACAGATTTATTGTCATGTGTTAAAGAACAGGAAAAGGAAAAAAAGAAAAATTAAGGCAACGCCAACTCTAGTTTCAGAACTTGGAGAAATTACATTATGAGCAATCATGGCTGGTCCACAGCACCTTGGCTGACAGGTGCATCCTCATAGCGTCATGAGGTTTCCCTGGTGAGTGGCCATTTCAGACGAGCTCAGCCTTCCTGTCATGCTGTCCTGGGCTCCATAAAACTGTCCCTTGTGTCTCCTCCCTTCCAGAGTGCTGCTTGGCTCTTCTTCCACAGGTGGCAAGAAGACCTTGAAAGTGCTGCCCTCACCTTCAGACACTGAGGACTCCCCACAGGTGATGTTTCTGTGGCTTCCTGGATGATTCCCAGCTCTGTGTCTGCCTCTCCCTGCTCCACAATTTTCATCCTTTTATCTCCAGCTGACAACTCCAAGGACCTGTCACTGAAGAGTGCATCTGAAAGAAACTATTATTCATCCTTTCTAGGCTACCTGTTGTATCCCAGTACTGTCACAGGGACCCTGTGCTCTCATTCATTCAGACCCCCTTCAAAAGTCATTTTCAGCAGTTCATCCTGATGGAGTGTGTGCCCTCAGCATCCACCAGACAGGTCCTTTCCTTGGAATTCTGCCTGGTTGTTGCACCCCCTTATTCGTGGATCTAGCCATCCCTGCCATCTTCGTCGCCTCAATCTACTTCACTGTAATGCTTCTCTGCTGGATCCTAGGACCCAGGTGTGCTGGTCCCCTGCCTTCCTTCTGTCCATCTGGTCCATTGCTGTGGCTCTTCTATGTCAGCTCCAGCCTCTTTCTTTCAAAATGCCATAGTACCCTCTGAACTCAGTGAAGTCTACTTGAATTAGTGCTGTAGCACTCCCTGCTCATCCCTAGGACTCCTGAAGGCAACATTAATCTTTATATCCAAGTGACACCCAAGAAGATACTTGGCACTTAGTCGGACTCAAATGAATAACAAATGAACAGCTACTCCAAGACAAGAATGTGTGCTCTGAGGCTCGAAGTATATCTTAGGGTGGGTGTCAGGTGAGGCCAGGGACGCCAAAACCACAGGCCATCCTTGAGCTTGCCTTGAATTCCCAACACTGCATCCAGTCTTTGTGAGACCTCCTCACCTGACTGACTTGAAGAACTTGATTGTGAGTTTCTCTCGATTTCCTTGAAACTGTCGGGACCACTGTGATCTCCAATGACCCTTCCCAGGCCCTTAGTTTTAAATCTCCCTTCCTCAAAGGATGACTGTAAGAGTGAATGAAATATGGGCCTAGCAAAACACCTGACAGTGGGCACATGCTCTTTTTCCCTCACAGCAGGCTCTCCAGAAGGTCTTTAGAGCAGTGAAACTGTCCCCAGTGAAGCTATTCTAGTGGATGTGTGTCATTATGCAGGCATCTGAGTGCAGACGAGACACAACATGGAAGGAGGGTCCTGCTGTGAACTGCGGCCTCTGGATGACAATGCTTTGTGGATGCCGGAGCATGTGTAATCACAAACAGACCACTCTGCATAGAGTGGGACATCAACGGAGGAGCCGTGCAGTGGAGGAGGAGCATTTGTGGAGGCACAGTGGCTATGGGAGATCTCTGAGCCTACCTCTTAATTTCGCTGTGAAAAAAAGCTCTCAAGGGATGTGGGAGCCCAGGCGTATTCAGGTAGGCCAACATCCACTGGCAGACGAGGGTAGCCTGGCACTATGGTCCCAGTACTCTGGTCTCCGGCGACTGGCTCAGGATGGGCAGGCTGCAGAGTGAGATGCTGCAAGGTGTGGTCAGGTCATCCTGAAGACAGCAGAGTCCCAGGAGGACTTAGGGCTGGCTACCAGGGGTGGTAACCTGTGAGCATTCCCTGGGGCAGGCTGAGGTGTGGTTACATTGACTCAGACTTCTCAGGTGACAGGCTTTAGGATCCTGCCTTGGCCTGGGACTCCTGGCAGCCCCATGTCAAGCAGGCTGTTGCAATTTAGCCTGGAGGGATTACAAAATCCTGCCATGATGGGGCAAAGCACAGCCATTCAGAGATGATCAAATGACGGCAACTAATCTGGAAAAGGGAGGACAAGCAGATTCTGGACACAGGAGTATGCTGGTGGGTTTCCCACTCAGAGGATCCTTCCAGGAGTTCATCCCTCAGCTAAGGGCTGCTCACCTCGGCCCTGTGAGTGCCCTCTCTATAATATCCCTCATTTTACAGGTAGGATTGAGTTGCTGAGTGCCTGAACCAGTTCAGAAAGTGGCAGGGACTGTCCACCTCACCAGATCTTTCTGGGCTCCAACACACCTTTTTTGCTGCTTGAAAGTTAATAGAGATGGTGTGTGAGTTTTGTTGTACTGATTTTCACTTATTCTGCTTCATTGTCGCGCCCACGTGTCTTACCGCCCAGCAATAAGACGCAGACGCGAGCGAAGCCTTCTGCGGTAAAATTTATTGTGCACAGCAACATGAAGCGGAAAGAGGCTCGGATCCCGGCAGGCTTTCTGCTCTTATGTGCTGTCTGGCCCCGCCTCCGCCGATGATAGGTCGGCGTCATGATTACGCAGGGTTCTGGGCGACTGGGTTCGTCAGTCCCAGTGTTTACATGCCTGCCGCGCCGCAGCTCATTGCGCATGCGCTAGGCGCCTGCGCAGTACTGCGAAGGCTACGTGACTCTGCACCAAACACCAAGATGTGGCTTCTCTGGCCGGCGCCATTTTGGGTACGGCATGTAGCCAGTACATACAGATATGGCTGGCAACACTTCATGTGTGATTTAGTCCATGCCAGTATCTAAGGTAGCTTCATACAAACTGTATTTCGCAAAAAGAAGTAGAAAATGCCATGGGAACACATCATTGGATGAGTTTAAATGACTAAGGTTCTGTGCCAGAGACTGGGAATACAGAGTGACCCAGACATGGGTCCAACCCTCAAGAGCCCACCATTATTTCCCAGGATCATGAACACTGGAAAAACAAAACCATTTGCTTCTTTTGGAAATTCACAAATTTGTATATCCAAATAAAAGGGAAAATGTCAGCCTTAAAAGATCTCATGAGCCAAGGGAATACTTGTTTGGTGTTGCCAGGAAGCAGAACCACTGATGTGTGGCTGCCTGGGTGGGAATGCTGAGAGGGAAACTCAAGGTTGAACTTGAACCCCTTTGATGGAGTTACATTTTTAGGTATGAGTTTTACTAAATGAATCTTGGATTTTTGAACAGGAAGGACCTTTAGAAATTTCATCAGATAGGTGCAAATCAGGATGGTAATATAGTGTAGGCCCACAACAGAAGGAAAGGAGCTGCATGGCTTCTGGGGGCCTCTGGGCTGGGTCCTTCTGTCCCGCAGGGAAGAGCTGTCCATCCCGCTGAGGCTTCTGTGTCAGAGACCTCGGTCCCTGCTTTCCCCTTGCCCAGTGTTTGCACAGGGGAGAGGAAAAGGTTATGGTGACAGCCAGGGAAGGTGACTGCTGCCATGCATGTCGTCTTATCAGGCACTAATGATTATCCTTTATTGATCTGGATGCTCCAGAAGTATTTCCTCATTTACCCTCCCAGAAACCTGTGAGTAATTATGATTACTGTCATTCTAGATGTGATAAAAATGAGATTCTGCTTGATTGGCATTTTCTCGTGCTTACCCAGTCGGCAAGTAGCCAGGCCAGGACTGGAGCCCACAGCTGCCTAAGTCCAAAGCTCCCACCATTCTTTGTGTGCTATAGAGTTGCTCAGCTGTTCTCCGGGATCACATTGAACGTGCTGGGGGAAGAAAGCACAGTATATCGATCATCCAAGAATCAGCTGATCAGCCCCTAGCTCTCTTGGCTGCTCTTAGTCAGGGTTAGGTACCCCTGCTGTGCTTTCCTAGTGCTACCTAATACCTTTTTCAAAACCTTTCACAAGAGAAGCTTAACTTCACTGTGTTGCTACACCTAGCATGGCGTGTATCCCCACCACAAGTTTAAAAAGTAACTTTGAACAAGCAAATTAATTCATTTTCTTTTATTCCTACATTTTTCTATACTGTTAGAAAAGAATGCTGTTTGATTTTATTCCCAAGATTTATTTTATTTATTTATTTTTTTTGTGGGTAAGACTATTGTTTTCACATCATTGCTTTTTTTTTTTTCCAGATCTGGGGTAAAGGGGGAGAAGCCCCACCCAGCCTCCAGCCCTTCCCAGGTCCCGGATGTGGGGAATACTCTGAGCATCCTGCTCAAGCAGGTTTGATAATTCAACAGTTCTGAATTGCTGCCAATCTCACCATTCCAAGCACAATGAAATTGTGCTGCAGAATCCACTAGTTGACATAGTCCACCTTAGAGTCTCTTTTTGCCCAGATTTTCACTGCCAACACATGGCTAAGGTAGCTCATTGATTTGTTCTGTCCTCTGTCCTTTGTTATGGTACCAAGTATCCTCTGCAGGTTCTGATGGACTGCCATATCCTCCATGTGCACCTGGATAAGATGTCCAGACCATGGAACCTGCACTTCTCTTCATGGTTGGGGTTCTGAGTCTGGCAGTTCAACTGGGGAGATCCCCAAAGAAACTTTGAGGTGATTCCTGGTCTGATTCTTGTATGTACTTGGCAGTACAGGGTCTGGCACAGTCGATCACCCCCAATTAGCTGGTGGTTGCAATTGCTGGGTGGCTCTGTTCCCAGCCCTGTCTTCCACAAGAACCAGTGGGTGTTGCAGTCCAGCCTGATTCTGCCCAGCATACACTCGGCCCTCACGCAAACCAGTGGGAGCTGCAGCCTAGTCGGAGAGACTCCCAATAACCCCCACCAGGCTCGCCGCCTTCCCTGGTTCCTGTGCTTGCCAGTGTGTACAGCACACTAGTCCAGTCTGTCTCACATCCCATTTAGCTCTCATACATGTCAATGGGGATTGAAGCACAGTTCAACCCAACCAGACCCACTATCCAGCCCACATACATGCTGCTGGGTGCCTTTCTGTCCAGCCAGGTCTACCCCAGTCCTGGTTTTCATGCTCTCCAGTGGGAGTGATAACTCAGGAGGGAGGTACCCACTATGTCACTCCTAGGCCCACTCCTGGATCATGCACTTTCCAGGTGGTTCTGCAATTTAACATGACAGAATTAGCCCCCAGTGCCAGCATCTGCCAGCTGATGCTGTGGCAAAGCCCAACCAACCCACACCCACTCTGATTAATGCTTACACCAGTAGGGACAGTCCAACAAGCCTGGCTCTTCCCTGATCTGCCTGGTCTGGTCTACCCCCATCCCAGCTCAGGCTCTCCAGTGGGAGTGGCTGTCCAATGGGGGAGCCCTTTATAGTGCCCCTACCAGCTTTACCCCCTCTCTCCCTGGTTCCAATGTGTTGGTTGGGCACCATGGCCCACCTCATCTCAGCATTTGCCAGTGGCTGCTGTAGCCTGGCTTGGGCTGGTCCACCCCCAAGTCCAGCTGACGCTGGTGAGGGTTACAGTCTAGCCTAGCCCAGCCAGCACCCTATCCCAGCTGTAATGTGTACTGGTATGTGTTGCGATCATACCTGGCCTGACCCACACTATCCTGGTGCTTAGATTCATCAGTGGGTGATATGACTTGGTTCAGCCTGGTCTTCCCCCTGACCTGTATGTATGCCAGTGGGTACCTTTCCCTGGCCTGGTCTTGGCTGCGCCTTATCATGCTTCTTGCACTCACCTGCAGGGTCTGTGACCTGCCAGAGGAGTTGCCCAAGCTCCTCCATCAGAACCTCTCCCGACACCAGACCTCGCGCAAACCAGTGGGTCCATGAACCAGCCCTACTCAGTTGACCTATCCTAGCAGGAGCAGTGGCCTTTCCTGACTGGCCTTCAACCCATTCTGGTTCTTACTGTTGGATGTTTTAGCCCAGCCAAGGCTCATCCATACCCATACACGGCTCACACATGGCTCAGTAGGGGCAGAGACCTAGCCTAGTCCATCCTATATCTACCCTGGTCCTCCAGAGCACCAGATGGTGCTGAAGTTTAACCCAGCTTGGTGCATGCAGCCCCAGTCCACACTTGTGCTAAGGGGGACTGCAGCTCTATCCAGATCAAAACACAGCCCCCACTCCAACCCCTGCACTCACCAGTGGGAGCCCCAAACCAGCTAGAGCCTGTTCCTAGCCATAGATCACATGCATGCCAGTGGTTGCTCTGACTCAGTTTGGCATAGCCCCTCACCTGTCTTGGTCTTTGCCTTAGATTATGTGTCCTAGCATGCATGGCTCATGCAGACCAATAGGTGTAAGAGCCTAGCTTGGCATGACCTGTGCTCCATCCTGACTTCTATTCTTGCTTTTGAGCTGCTTAGCCCTGCCTGGTGCACCCCCTTCCATAACCAACCCACACATTAGCCAGGCATTGGAGCTACTTTGCCCAACTTGTCCAACCCCCAGGCCTAGACCATGTGTTCAGCTGTGGTAGCTATGATCCACTAGGGGAATTTCCCAGGTTCTTCAACTTGACCCATTCCCAGACCCAGTTCTCATACATGCCAGTGGGTGCTAGGCCAGAGTCCAGCATAGTCTGGCCTTCCATTTGGCCTTGTATGAGCTGGTGAATGTTGCAGCCCAGCCCACCCCACACCCTATTTAGGATGCACATTTGGGTGCTGCTGCCTTGACCAGCCCAGACTGTTGTCGGTTCCTTTACTTGTGAGTGATGGCAGGTTCCTTGGTCACACCTAGCTCAGCCCATCACCACCCCAACTCTTGAGCTAACCAGTGGGACTAGTATTTCCACAGGTTTTGGCCCACACATTCCCCATAGAATCTACCCCCAGAAATGGCTCTCTTGTGTGTTGGTTAATGTCATGGCCTTGCCTAATGTGACCCATCCGCTGATCCAACCTTCTGTCAGGTACTAGGATCTGAGCCTGCTAGACAAGCCCCTAGCCTAAGCTTTTGCATGGACTTGTGTGTGCTGGTCAGCATTGTTTGATGATAATAAGTTCTACACAGGATTCAAAGAAGGCTGGTATATCCGTCTGATCCATAAAGATCATCTGGTCCCTCTTCTCCAAACCACTGGGTCTCAGTACCCTTGCTTACCTTCAAGGATAAGTTACTCTGTCACTGGGAGTCTTCAGGATTGATTCGCAACCCAGAAGCACAGTGGGCTCAACATGGAGGTACCTAGGCAGCAATTCATACCCCTAAAACTCCAGAGCTCCCACCGGATGGCCAGCAGGTGGAGCCTGGTGCCAAATGGCACACTGGCCACCCAGGAACAGCTCACCAAGTGTTCACGGTGGTTAGAATCAGGGCTCTGAGCATAGAGTTTGACCCGGCCTGGCACCTCCCAACAGCCAAAAGGTTGCTGGAAGTTCTCCAACCCAAACCCCAAAGCAAGATTTATTTTTTTTTTCATAAGATACATTTTTTTTTTTTACTTGAAAGTCAGAGAGAGAGGAAGAGATAGAGACAGAGGTCTTCTATCTGTTGGTTCACTCACCCAAAATGGCTATTACAGGCAGAGTTGGGCCAGGCTTCAGACTAGAAGCCAGGCTTTTATTCTGGGTCTTCTAAGAGGTACAGGGATCTTGGGCCCAGTGCAGTGGCACAGTGGTTAAGGTCCTCGCCTTGCACGCCAGGATCCCATATGGGCGCCGGTTCTATCCCGGCAGCCCCGCTTCCCTTCCAGCTCCCTGCCTGTGGCCTGGGAGAGCAGTCGAGGACGGCCCAAAGCTTTGGGACCCTGCACCCACGTGGGAGACCCGGAAGAGGCTCCTGGCTTCGGATTGGCATAGTATTGGACCGTTGCGCTCACTTGGGGAGTGAATCATCAGATGGAAGATCTTCCTCTCTGTCTCTCCTCTCTGTATATCTGCCTTTCCAATAAAAATAAAATAAATCTTAAAAAAAAAAAGAAAGGGAAAAAAATTTCATGTTCATGAATTGGAAGACAATCTTGTTAAGCTATTAATACTGCCAAAAGATATCTACAAACAAGATCCTGATGGCAATTTTTTGGGCAGAAATAGAGAAATCCATCCTAAAACTATGCAGCATCTCAAGAATCCTTAAAATCTAAAACAGTTTTGAAAAAGAATAAAATTAAGAGTCTCACACTTTCTCTTTTCACAACTTACTACAAATCTGGGATCAAAACAACATGGTAGTGTCCAAAGAGGCGTATAGGTAAGTGGAATATGGGCAAGAGTCTAAAAATAAACCCTCAGGTACATGGTCAAATGAATCTTTTTTTTTTTTTAAGCTTTCCTGCAGATTTAGTGCAGTTTTCTCATTTCCTTCAAGGCACAATATGTCTGGGCTATTTTTAAAAAGACTTATTTTATTATTATTATTATTATTTTAATTGGAAAGTCAGATGTCGAGACAGACAGAAAGGAAGATCTTCTGTCTGTTAATTCACTCCCCATACGACCGCAAAGGCTGGAGCTGAGCCAACCCAAAGCCAGGAGCATGGAGCCCACACAGGTGCAGGATCCCGAGTCTTTGGGCCATCCTTGACTGCTTACTCAGGCCACATGCAGGGAGCTGGATGGGAAGCAGGCTGCCAGGATTAGAACCACCTGAAAGGTGAAGACCCTAGCCACAAGGCTACTGTGCTGGGCCCAATCAAATGACTTTCAATAAGGACAGTAAGACCATTCTTAAGGGAAATGATAATCTTTCAACAAGTAGTTTTGGAAAAGCTGGATGTTCACATACACCCAGCAAAAATAATCAGACCCTTGCCTTGTACCATATATCAAAATGAGTGAAAGACCCTAAATGTAAGATCTGAAAATGGACTTTTGTATTCTAACCTTGTATTCTGGAAACTTGTTAAAATTGTTTATTAGTTCCTGTTCTTTTCTCAGTTCTCTGGGATTTTCTACATAGACAATCGTATTCTCTGTACACAAAGATGGTTTTATTTCTCACTCACCCATTTGTCTACATCTACTTCCCTTTCTTGGCTTACTGCTTTAGTTAGTCCTTCCAGTATAATGTTGAGACAAGTATTATGCTTGCCTGTTCCTGATCTTAATGGGGAAGTATATAGGTTCTCATCATTAAGTAGGATGTTATCAAGTTGTATAAATCCTTCCTCAATTCCTAGTTGCTGATTCTTTTAAAAATTCTGAATGAGTTTTGGATTTTTTAAAATATTTTTTCTACATCTGTCATTGTGTCCATGGGATTTTTCTTTTTTGTGTTGGTTGTTAATAGATAAAGTCTTAGTTAGATTGCCTGTTTACTCTTGTATAACTTGTGGAATGTTGTATCTTTCACATAATTGGTTCATTTCAGCTAAGTTGTCATATGTAGGCATAGAGTTGCTTATAATATCACTTAGTTATACAAAATGTACTGTCCATCGAATCAGTAGCAGTATCTCATCTTTCATTTCTGAGACTAAAAATTTGTATCTTCTCTCTCTTTTTGTTGGTTAGCCTGGCTGGAATTTTATCAGTTTTATTGATCTTTTTTTTTTAAGATTTATTTTTATTATTATTATTTTTTTTTATTGGAAAGGCGGATATACAGAGAAGAGAGACAGAGAGGAAGATCTTCCATCCGATGATTCACTCCCCAAGTGAGCGCAACGGTCCAATACTATGCCAATCCGAAGCCAGGAGCCTCTTCTGGGTCTCCCACGTGGGTGCAGGGTCCCAAAGCTTTGGGCCGTCCTCGACTGCTTTCCCAGGCCACAGGCAGGGAGCTGGAAGGGAAGCGGGGCTGCCGGGATAGAACCGGCGCCCATATGGGATCCCGGGCGTGCAAGGCGAGGACCTTAACCACTGTGCCACTGTGCCGGGCCCCTGATCTTTTTAAAGAACAAATTTTGCGTTCATTTTTTGTTATTGATATTTTGTTTTCAGTTTCATTGTTTTCTACTGTCTTTTCTTGCTTACTTTGGGTATAATTTGCTCTCCTTTTTCCAGTTTCCTAGGAAATTAAGCTCAGATCATCAATTTTAGATTTTTTTTTCCACCCTGATGTATGCATTCAATGATATTCCTGTATCTGCTGTTCTCTCCTTATCCTGCAACGTTTGACAAGTCACATTTTCGTTTTTATCTAGTAATGAATATTTTTAAATCTTTCTTTGGATTGTTTGACTCATGTGCTATTTAAAAGTTTAGTATTTAATCTGCAAGTATTTGGGGGCGTTCAAGTTGTCCATTATTGGCTTCTAGTCTTAAGAGACTCCATTGCATAATCTAAATTTCTTTAAATTTGTTAAATTGTATTAATGGCTGAGAATGCAGTCTATCCTAATGATTACTCCATAGGAGCTTGAGAAAAGTGTGTGTTTTGTTGTCTTGGGTTCAAGTGATTAATGGATGTAAACTATATCTAGTTTATTGACGGTACTGTTGAGTTCAGTCTCCTCACAGTCCTATCGGCTTACCTCTCTTAGTGTTTTCCTTTTTTAAGATTACTCATCTATTTTGAGAAAGAGCAACAGAGAAAGAAAGGCCAACAGACAGAAAGATCGATCTTTCATTTGCTGGTTCACTCCTCAAACTCCAGCAACATCCAGGGCTGGCCCAAACTGACACCAGAAGAGCAGAGATTCAACTGGTCTACCACGTGCTTGAACCCTCGTCCACTGCCTTCCCAAATACATTAGCAGGTAGCAGTCAAGCACATTGATATGGGATGCTGGCATCTCAAGGGACAGCTTAATCCACTGTGCCATGACACTTGCCTCATTTCTCCTATTTTGACTTGCTGTTATTAGGTGTGTACATTAAGGATTATTATACCTTTTTGGCAAATTTTCATTGAAATCTGCTTTGTCTGGAATTAATGTAGCAACTCTAGATTTCTTTGGATTAGTGATAATAAAGCATCTTTCTCCATCCCTTTACTTTCATTCTGCCTGTGTCTTCATCTTTAAAGTGGCTTTCTTGTAGATAATACAAAGTTGGCGGTTTTTTATCTTCTCTGACATGTTGATGACTTCTTTTTTAATCAGCTGCCCTTTGATTGGCAATATACATCTTAAACTAAAACTAACTCAAGTTCATTTTCAAATAGCACCATACCACCTCATAAATAGGGCAAGTACTTTATAAAATAACATTCTAATTTTCTCCTCCCATTCTTTAAATCATTACTACAATGCAGCTTGCTTACATTAGGTTATAAAATACATTATTTATCTTACCTTGAATGAACTGATATCTATCAAACAATTGAAGAATCAGAAATTTTTAAAAGCATCATTTTTATCTTTACTTATTATATCTTTCATGTTCTGTCTATATGGATCTGATTTTCCTTTTTCAAAAAAAAAGATTTATTTTTATTTTTTTTGAAAAGGCAGATATACAGAGAAGAGAGACAGAGAGGAAGATCTTCCATCCGATGATTCACTCCCCAAGTGACCGCAATGGCCGATGCTATGCCAATCTGAAGCCAGGAGCCTCTTCCGGGTCTCCCACGTGGGTGCAGGGTCCCAAAGCCTTGGGTCATCCTCGACTGCCTTCCCAGGCCACAGGCAGGGAGCTGGAAGGGAAGCGGGGCTGCCAGGATTAGAGCCGGCGCCCATATGTGATCCCGGGCGTGCAAGGCGGGGATCTTAACCACCGTGCCACCATGCCGGGCCCTGGATCTGATTTTCAAACTCAAATCATTTTTCCTTATCTCCAAAGGAAAAGGGGGGTGGTATATTGTTGACAGAATCCCTAATTTTTTGTTTATCTGGTAATATCTTTATTTCTTTCTACTTTTTTTGTAAAGGAAAATTATGCTGGATACAGAATAGTAAGTCAATTATTTTTTTCAATGCTTAAATATTTCATTTTATTCTCTTCTTGAATGAAGTAAAAGCTAATGTAATTCTTCTTATCCTCTCCTTCCTATAAGATGACAGAAGAGTTTTCCCTTTGTATTATTTTAAAGATTTTTTTTGTTTTTGTTTTTATTGGAAATATAAGATTTATAGGGAAAAGGAGGGACAGAGAAAAAGATCTTTCATTTGCTGGTTCATTCCCCAGATGGCCAAAGTGGCCAGAACTGAGCTGATCCAGCAGTCAGGAGCTTATTCTAGATCTCCCACATGGGTGCAGGGTCCCAAGGCTTTGGGCCACCCTCGACTACTTTCCCAGGCCACAATCAGGGAGCTGGTGGGAAATGGAGCACAAATCAGCACCCATATGGGATGCTTGTAGGTGGAGGGTGAGCCTGTGGAGCCACAGCACCTGCCCTCTTTGTTTTTTACTTCCTACATCTTGGATATATTATGAATAGATTTAGGTTTCTTTTGTTTTTGGCATGGTGTTCTTAATTTTCTGAATATATGCCTTAGGAAATTCTTGATCATTATTGCTTCAAAGATTCTGTTCTTTTCTTTGATATTCTTATCACATGTATTTTTTTAAAGAGTTATTTTTATTGCAAAGTCAGATATACAGAGAGGAGGAGAGGCAGAGAGGAAGATCCTCCATCCGATGATTCACTCCCCAAGTGACTGCGGTGGCCAGTGTTGGGCCGATCCAAAGCCAGGAACCAGGAACTTCCTCCAGGTCTCACATGCTGTTGCAGGGTTGCAAGGCTTTAGGCCGTCCTCGACTGCTTTCCTAGGCAACAAGCAGGGAGCTGGATGGGAAGTGGAGCTGCCGGGATAGAACCGGCATCCATATGGGATCCTGGCACATGCAAGGCAAGGACTTTAGCCGCTATGCGCCGGGCCCCTCCTATTCTTTCTTTGCAGGACAGTGTTGTGGCATAGTGAGTAAAGCTGCTGTCTACGTCATCTGCAACTCATATGGACTCTAGTTCAAGTCCCAACCACTCCACTTCCAATCCAACTGCCTGGGAGAGCAGCAGAGGATTGCCATGGTACTTCGGCCCTTAAACTCATATAGGAGTCCAAGATAAAGCTCTTGTCCCCTGACTTCAGCCTGAACAGCCCTGGCTGTTAATGGCCACTTGGTGAATGAATTGGCAATGGAGGATCTCTCTCTGTCTCTCTCTCTCACCTCTTCTGCAACTCTGCCTTTCAAATAAACAATTTAATCTCTTTTTATTTTTTAAGCAAAGCCATTCTTTCTGTTAGAATGCTTTTCTTTTCTAGCATTTCTTTTAGATTCTTAGAATATCTTTCTCTTCTTCAACTACAGGCAGATGTTAGGTTGTCTTGTACCTAGGCAAGTGTTACACTGCTGGGAGAAAAGCAGCAGTAGCTGTCAGGCATTCTGGGCCCAATTAGTATCAAATTTATGTTAACTCTATTGATATGCCAGCACAGTTGCTTATTCTTTCTTTTCTTTTTCCTTTTTTTTTTTTTAAGATTTATATATTTTTATTGGAAAGGCATATTTACAGAGAGAAGGAGAGACAGAGAGAAAGGTCTTCCATTCACTGGTTCACTCCCCAAGTGGCTGCAACAACTGGAGCTGAGCTAATCCAAAGCCAGGTGCCCGGAGCCTCTTCCGGGTGTTCCACACAGGTGCAGGGTCCCAAGGTTTTGGGCTGTCTTCAACTGCTTTCCCAGGCCACAAGCAAGGATCTGGAAGGGAAGAAAAGCAGCTGGGATATGAACTGGTGTCCATATGGGTTCCTGGCACATGCAAGGTGAGGACTTTAGCCATGAGGCTACTGTTCTGGCCCCCCCCCTTTTTTTTTTCCTATTTTTAAGGTAAGTGGGTAACTGTAGGCTGGAACATGCCACCCCAGGCTCCCCAGAGGTGGGGACTACAGATTGTGCACAAGGATGGGAGTAGAAGCAGTTGAAGGCATGTTTGACAGCGAAGGAATGACTTCTGGAGTCTTCCATGGACGGGGCAGGTTGAGGATTAGCCTTTTGAGCCATGGCACCAGCCTCTAAAGTGGATTTATTATAGGATTCAAGTTGTTGATCCAATCTGGTACTCTCAGCCTTTTAAATGTAGTATTTAACTCAAAAGTATTTAATATAATCCCCAGTACGATTATATTTTAATCTAACATCTTATCATTTATTGTATGTTTGCCACATCTGTTCACTATTGTTGGTTTCCCTTTTTTTCCCTTTTTGAATTAGTTGGATAAATGGAGTGTATATTTTTGAGGAGCAGAGACACAGTATGAGAGACTAAAAGATTTCCCAGCTGTTAGGTCTTTTCAGCAATGCCCCAGTGTCCAGTGCTGACCTGGGAGCTAGGGCCGGAGCCGGGAGATGGGGAGTTGGCTAAGGTCTCGCTTGTGGGAGGAAGGGGCTTGATTGCTTGAATCATCACGTTCTGCCTTCCAGGGTCTGCACTCACAGGAAGTCTGAATCAGGAGATTCAGCTACAGGTCAAAACCAGGTACTCTAATCTGAGACATGGGCATCTTTTTTAATTTTTATTTTTCAAGATGTATCTATTTTTATTAAAAAGGCAGATTTACCGAGTGAAGGAGAGACAGAAAGAAAGATCTTCTGTCTGCTAGTTCACTTGCCAAATGACCACAACAGCCAGAGCTGAGCCCATCCAAAGCCAGGAGCCAAGAGCTTCTTCCGGGTCTCTCACAGGGGTGCAGAGTCTCAAGGCTTTGGGCCGTCCTCCACTATGTTCCCAGGCCACAAGCAGGGAGCTGGATGAGAAGCGGAGCAGCCAGAGTACAAACTGGCACCCATATGGAATCCCAGTACATGCAAGGTAAGAATTTTAGCCAATGAACCATTGTACCAGACCCAGAATGGGCATCTTAATTGCTGGCACCAAGTTGACTTTTTAAGATATAATTTTATATACATTAATGACCTACTAGGTCTTTTTAAAGTAATTGTTTTAAAATTCATATTATAGATTTTTGAGCTCATTTACCATCAAAGAATACGATTCCACTTCACACACAGTGCAAGAACTTCACAGCAATCCGTTTTCATTTCCGTCCTCCTGCTTTCTGTGCTATTGCTGTCATAACCTTGTGCTTCTATAGATTTTTCAGGATGGGTCTCAGTTTGGCTTCCTTCAGTTTATTCTGTGGTTACTGTGTAACTTTTTAAACCTATGAGTTTATAATTTCCATTAAATTTCTTTTTTCAAATACATTTTTCTAACCTTTCATTTCTGATGCTTTAATTACACTTTTTTTTTACAGGATTTATTTATTTTTATTCAAAAGCCAGATATACAGAGAGGAGGAGAGACAGAGAGGAAGATTTTCCCTCCGATAATTCACTCCCCAAGCAGCCTCAGCAGCTGGAGCTGAACCAATCTGAAACCAGGAGCTTTTTCCAGGTCTCCCACGTGGGTGCAGGATCCCAAAGCCTTGGGTCATCCTCGACTGCTTTCCCAGGCCACAAGCAGGGAGTTGGGCTGCCGGGATTAGAACCGATATCCATATGGGATCCTGGCGCATTCAAGACAAGGACTTTAATCACTACACTATCACGCCGGGCCCTTAATCACACTTCTACAAATATTCATTTTATTTTTATCTGAAATGCAGATTTACAAAGAGAGGAGAGACAGAGAAGGTGTTCCATCTGCTGGTTTGTTCACCTAGTAGCCAAACAGCCAAGAGTGAGGAGCTTCTTCCAGGCTTTCCATGTGGAGCACTTAAGCCATTCTCCACTGCTTTCCCAGTTCATAAACAGGGAGTTAGATTGGAAGTGGAGCAGCCAGGACAGGAACTGGACCAATATGGGATGTAGGCACTTGTAGGTAGAGGATTAGCCTGATATGCCACTGCACTAACCCCTTTAATTACATTTGTAGGCCACTCAGTATTGTCTCTCAAGTCATTGCTTCTGTGGTTATTTTTAGTCTTTCCTCTACTTTACATTTTGGAGGGTTTATATCAGCCTGTCTCATGTGTGCTGTTTTCTGCAAGGTTTGCTTTTTCAGTCAATTCTATATAATCTGCTTTCATTTTAAACACCTTTCAGATTTTGGTTTAGATCATTTCAGATCCCCTCTCTTTTCCATGTCCTAGTGTTCCTCTGCCTCCATGACTATATGGCACTTTCACTGTCCACGTCTGCCAGGCCCGTCATCCTTGGCATGTCCAGTTCTGTTGCTGCTGATTGACTGGCGTGTATTTTCAGTTCTTCCCATCAAGCAGTCATCTTCTGAGGATACTACCTGATCTCTTCCTACCCCGACCTGTGGAAGCAGAAACTCTTCCTGCCCTTGGGACAGCTCGGAAAGTTGTTCCCCTGTGGTAACTTTGCTGTTTTTCTTCCATATGTGAAAGTCAGTGCTCAGCTAGATTCAAGGTGACCCCCACCCCAATCTCCGAATCTCTCCTGCTGTACAGTCTCCTCTCCTCTGGGGCCTCCTCCTTGAGCCCGGAATTTCGTCTCTTCACTCCTCTAGACTCCTGGCCTCCAATGTACCTTCCCCTCCCCATGCCGTGGTTGGTAAACCTCCCGCAGACACTGAGCAGAAGCACCCACTGGGTTTCCCACACGTGTTTCTGGATCGTTGTCCCACACTGTCTACTGCGTAACATCTGAATACTCCTGGTCCATAGGTTTCCTCCAGGCTGGTAAGCCTTTCAGGTGGGCAGGTAATAAATCGGAGCCACCGGTGGGAGTTTCTGTAATTTAAGGCTACTTTCTTATACCTGATAGTGTTTGAATCCAACCTCATTTGATTTAATCCCTAAATCCTGTGAAGAATTAAGCAATGACTGGTATCCTAGAGAGGGCCTTGGACTGAGTCATTTTACCAGTTCTGCAACTCACTCACTGGCTGTCATTTAATTCCTATGGGCCTCAATGCCTCATCTACAGAATGGGGGTAGTAATAGTACACCTGCCCTGCTCACCTGGAAAGGTGTTAGAAAACAACATGACGCAGCTCACGTAGATGATATTTGCAAGCGCAAACAAGGCTCAGGACATCATGCTCACGAGAATAAAACTTTTTTAAAAAAATGAAATGCCTGCTATTTTATTTCTATCAGTTTCTTGGGAGTAATTTTGAAAAGCCTTTGAAAGCAATGATGCTGTGTGCAGTTTCTTCTAAATGTGTGTGGAAGGATGAGGGAGAAGGTGATGTGCTGCCTCATCTGAACCTTGGGGGTGGAAAGACTGCTCCTAGTTGTTAGTCATGCTTTTTTTGCACCATCTCACACGTGCTTTGTGGTGGTTAAAAACCACGGCTACAACTCTAACACTCCCTGTTTTGAGAACTCGGGGGCTCTCTCTTCCCATCCCTTTGAACCTAGATGGATTTGTGACTGCTCTGACCAAAAGAATGTGGGCCAAAGGAGCTCTTGAATGCCTTCTGAGCCTGGATCGTCAACGTTTGTGCAGCTTCCGTATTGTCTGTGTGAGCGCGCATTCGTTGGGACTATGAGTTGGTCCATGTATTCTGAGCCCACTCTGTGAAAAGGCTTCCACCGCTTTATAGAGAAGTTATGTACCAGTTCTCCTGCCAGCAGGCTAAGCATAGTCCTCCCTTTGAGTCATCTCAACCCTGGCACAAGACTCGTGGGGCCAGAAACCTCCAGAAGATTCCAGCTCCTGATCCCTTTCAGTGACCCCTGGTCACTCATATCATTCCAGTTAAGACATCGGACATCATGAAGTAGGCACAGGTCATCCTTGCCCTGCTCTGTCTAAATTCCTGACCCACAGGATCAGGAAGCATCAGGCACAGTTGTTTTGAATTGCTAAGTTCAGGGTGGGTTATGGTTCAGCAACTGACCACTAAAGCCCATCCCCTCCACGTCACTTTCAGGCACTGGTGGAATTTTGGAATGATCCAAGGACTAATTTCAACAGGTGGTCTAGGTGTTTATATGAATGGATGAATGTGTTTCCCAGGGAAGTCTGCTGCAAAAGGTCTCTAAGAATGCTGAGATCTGCCAGCTGCCTGCATGTGGATCCAGAACTTAGGAAACAGGATGTCCTCACTTGGGCACATAGGGCAAAAATACATGTGCTTCTTTGACACTTGCATTTGCTCTGGGCAGCTCACATCCACGCTTGTGGGAAGGGAGGCTCTTGAAGGCAGCCCTCTTGTTACCCAACCAGCCAGCTCACTGCACACCATGTTCTTCTCCCCCATCTTCTTCTCTTCCTCCTTTCATTGAGCACTTATTATGAAGAAAGCATTTGGGGTTCTGGAGTGTCAGGGTTGAATATACATCCATCACACATCTGTAACCTCATGCTTTGACATCTGGCCCTTGCCATCCTGGAAGAACTGCCCCTTCCAGAATTAGCCAATCCTTGGAGATAGTAAACAGCTCACCCCATGAGTGTGTGCTTCAAAGACAAACCAACCAATCCGGAGCTCACACCCCAGCAACTCCCTCCAGCAGGCTCTTAGGTCCAGGTCACTGTGGTTGCAGGCAGCCGGGACGACCCACCTGTCCCAGAATCCACGGCAGTCAGTCACCCCCGCACACCCTCAGCCTGCTCACTGCCTGCCATGGGAGCCCTTCTCCCTTTGCTTCCTGAGCAGCTTCACTGCTTTCCCTAAAGCTCCCCATGGTGTAGATGCCCCTCCTCCCCGTAGCAAGCTCTCTTTGTAATGGCAGTCTTCTCATCTGTCAGCCATAGTATGCCTTATATTTTCTGTATTTCAAAACAGAATTATGCTTAGTCCCTGTTATAAGGGAACGTGTATAGGGAACCCTAGTGATGTTGGCAGCCTTATCAGGAGCAAGGCTGGGGGCATTCTGTGTCAAGATAGGGACCCTGCTTCTGCAGGTGGATTCCCTTTGTGAAAACTCAGCCAGCACATACCACCTGTGCACCTCTATGCAGATAACCTGTACTTCTAATAACATATTATTTAAAAATATATAAAATAATAATAGCCTGAAATCCACCAATCAGTGCCAGTTTGTGGCATATCAAGTCGAGCCACCTATGATGCCAACAACAAATATCAGAGTGCTGGCTGTTCGATTTCTAATCCAGCTGTTTGCTAAGTCCCCTAGGAAAGCAGCAGGAAGTGGCCCGAGCACTCAGGTCCCTACCACCCCATGAGCAACCTAGATGGAGTTCTAAGCTCCTGGCTTAGCCTGGCCTAGCCTGGGCCATTGCAGCCATCTGGGGAGTCAGCCAGTAAAAGGAAGATCTCTCTCTCTCCCTCTCTATCTCTCTATCTCTCTGTTTTTCTTTTAATTTCTCTTTGTTATTCTGCCTTTCAAATATTTATTTTTAATCCACCCATTAAATAATTTCAAACGCTAAACAAGTGCATCTCGTTGGCTTCTCACACTAGACTTGTTCACTGATGACAGAATTCTCTGTACTCAGGTGTCTCTCAGAGCTGGCTCGTCATGCCAGCCATCATGGTGACACCATTTACCCAGCAATCAGAAGTGTATATAGGAGGCCTAAAAAGATTCGTTTTCTTTGATATGTTATTGTAGGTGGTTTCACATCAGTTTCATTCCTGGGCATTTGGAAGGAAGAGGTCACTAGGACAAAGAGAAAAACAGAGCTCACTCCCCCACTCCCTGCCCCAATGATACAAACTTCTTTTCCTTCTAATTTCTTGGTTTAAGGTCACTTATAAAATGATCAAAATAAAAATCATTTCTGCACAACCATCTGACATATCTGCCCCTTAAAAGAAGCCTGTTAATTGTTCAAGGTGGAAACAAGTAAAGGTAGAAAAAAGCTCGTTGTTGGCTCAGAGCCCGCCTGGCCTTCATGCCAGGGAGAAGCTACCACACATCACAGCATCGGCAGGACCATCTCTCAGACTGGCATAGCCTTCCTGCCAGGGCCTCAGCGGTGCTCCTGACCGACCCTGTGAGTTAACCGGTCAAGTGACTGGCTAACATTCGCATAAACCAGTTAGGACAGGTCAGGCTGGACTTAGGGATTCTGGGCCAAGCCCATGTTCTTCCCACATTGGAACCCAGCAGCATCCTCTGGGAGACACACTTAGAGACAGGAAATGGGAGAACTTGCACATGTGTGTGCATGGGAAGGGGTGTTTCTGCTGGGACCAAGAGACCTCAGGAACACTTCCACTTCTGTACTCTCTGGTATTTTATTGCTGTTAAGCCACGCTTACAAAAACTGGAGTCCCAAGGGCTGATGAGAAGCCCCTCCCTGGGAATGTAGGGAGAGGTTGAGGATGGGGAGAGGGAAGCCTCCCTTGGTGCACTGGAGCAGCAGCAAAGGCCTGGGGGCAAGAGATCCCGGCCCTCCCAGCTGCAGCCAAGCCTCATCTGAGAAATGGCTTAATACCCAAGCCCGAAGGGTGGACTTCAGGTTATATGGGGGCACGGATGAGCCGGTGCAAGGGAACCTGCTTTGCAAAGTCAGCCAGTGAGTGAGAACAAAGTGGATAATCATCAAGACTTCCCATTTCCATGCTGGTGTATAGGGCAGGCTGATTGGAAAGGAGCCCTACCTGCAGCCTGGTTTTGCTTTTTAGCAATAGCAAACACCTGCACCAAACACCGCAAATGCCACGCTGCCCCCAGGGCTTCAGAGCCTGAGACCTCGAGGAGACCCTGGCAGCCTTGCTAGGTCTGAGACTGGATTTGCAGCTATTCCTAGCTGGTGCGAGGGAACTTCTCCTTCTAGTCTCCCTCTTCCTTTCCATCCCCAGAGTGACCCAGATTCCTCCACTTGGAGTAGAATAAGGGAAACTCTCACCTAGGGAAAAGTTTGTACGTTTTTACAGTGTTTGTCCGCTCTTGACTGAAGTATTTCACGGGCTCGGGCAGGTTCAGGAGGAGCGTTTGCAACCGTGGTGTCGGTGCCCCGGTGCTTCGTCTCCGTTTTAAAGGGGAGGAAACTGGGGAGTGAGGGGGCAGTCTCTGGCTTTCAGGTCCTGCTCTCCTAGGAACTTGCTCTAAAGAGGAAAGGAGGAAGAGGTGGAGAGATGGAGAAAAAAGGGGGAAAGGAAGCAATGGAAGAAAGAAAAAAGGAAGTAATTTTTGCTAGGAGATGAACGGGTGGTTCACGCAGCTGACATGGGAAAAGCCGGACGCCAGTACCCGCCCACAGGTGCGCTGCTGTTTGCGCTTGGCTCGCGGTGACCAGCGAGGCCAGCGTAGAGGTGCTGGGTCTGCTTCTGTCATCTCCAACATCTGCTGGCGCCTCCGTCCCACCCAGCTGCGGTTCACAATACTCCGCAAGACGCAGCGCCGTAGCTCCTGCGTCCCGACTGTTGGCGTTGCCCGTGGGTGATTCACCGCACAGAGTCTGGATCCAGAAGCTGCTGAACCCACGGCGGCCGCGGAGTCCCGGCCAGCGAAGGTTTCCGCGCAGAGTGCGGGTCCTGGCATCTGCAGCTGAACTCTTCGAGCCCCTTGGCGTTGGACACTTAGTGTCTGTGCAGAACTCGGGAAGGATCGGAACGTGCGGGGACCAGAGAAGTAGAGGAATCCGGGAGACCCCGCGTCTCCTGGCATCTCCCGCAGCAGGGCTGGTTCCCACGCAGCCGTCCGGATGAATAAACGCATCGCAGCGAATAGAGCAAGGGATGAAAAAGCCTGGGGGATGAGAAGCCCGTGCGCCCATAGCTCTCAGCGTGCCTGGCCACGCCAGGGCCAGCGAGGAGATGAGGAACGCACAACTCCTGGACGGCCCAGGTTCAGCAAGCTGTCTCTGGACGAAATGCCAGAAATCAAACAATGGGAAATAGCAATTCCAACACGCACTCTCCCTGCCCCCGCCCCTTTGTTTTCTCGGTGTTTGACTCGGGTCCCTGGGATTCACCTGGGCCACTCTGCTCTGGCACCCTGGCGGGGAGTGCGCGCTCGGCTCTGGGTGACCACGTCGGGCACCGGAGAGGGCAGGATGGGGACTCCTCCTGACCCCTTCAGACCTTCTTCCCTGGGGAGCCCCGTCCCCGCCCTAGCCAGAAGGTGGAAGCAGAAAGGTGGGACCCTAGTTCTTCCTAAGGTGCGCCTTCGGGACCCACTGTCTCTCGTGCCCAAAGAGCTACTCTGCCTTAACGGGGTGCAGCCCGCCCTTCTCACCCCCCAACTCGGCAGCACACCGCCCAAGGGCCTTTGCGGGAAGAATTTCCGGCAGAGGGGCGTGACCCTGGGAATGGTTTAGGCTTCCCGACGTAGGCTGTCGCCCTAGATGGCAGGCACACCCTCTACAAAGAGCTTCCCTGCCTGGTTCCCGGCGCCAGTCAGCCGGTTTGCTCGGCCTTGGGTTCCAGAATGCTTTCCTGCGAAGAACAACCCCCCTTCTCGGCCGGTGCCGCATCTACTCCCCGCCCTGATCTGGTCGCAGCCTGATCTGGGGGGACCGCATGTCGAGCAAATGGGCCTGGGATACTGCTCCTAGACCCCTGTTGGAAGCCACAAGAAATACCTCCAGCAATGTATTGTAAGCGGACAGGGCATTTGCAGATGAAAATTACTCAAGGTAATTTTCTAAAAGGCAGGGCCCACGTTGTGGCTTGGCCACCGACCCCCACCCCATCCCTTACGGGCGCTTGTGCCTGTACCAGCTGCTCCCACTTCCCATCCAAGCTCCCTGCTTATGTACCTGGGAAAGCAGCAAACGATGACCCAAATGTGCCTGGCCTTTGCCTATCTCAATTCTAGCCTTTCTGGCCTTTTGGGGCGAAACCAGCGGCTGGAAAATTCTCTCAACTCTCTAACACTGACTCTCAAATAATCTAAATTTATTTATCCAAATAAATTCTAAACATTTTTAGAATTAGGACGCATCAGCGGAGGAGTTGCTTTTCCAGGGTCTCAGCAGCCAGCCCTGCGTGTGCTGCCAGGTGATTGCAGTGGGGGCCGGGGCTGGAGGTTTCTGTACTTGCGCCACCGCCCAGGGAGGGTTGGAGCTAAATTTCGCTGGGTTGATCTCACCGAACTTTTGTGTTGGTCCCGGGAGGCCAGTCTTATTATCCTCCTCGTTTTAGGATTAGGAAAGGAGGCACCGAGAAGCTAGAAGCGTCCGACTTGCCCAGAATCACGCATTCAAGTCATCCAAACTGTAGGACAGGTCCTGACTACCAACCCTGCGACCCTCCCACCACAAACCACTACCTCCACCCCAGCCACCTTTGCGGAGCCATCACAGGAGTGGTGCTGGGTCAATATTTGTGGATCGAATTCCAAAACCCAGTTGAGGGCATGTCTCAGACATCCGCCGGGGGTTTATTCTCTCACTCACTCAGCTGTTTTGCAAGGCCTAGTGTGTGCGGCCCCAGTGCACACACAGTAAGGGCACAGGCACAGCCCCAGCCCGCAGTCCCTCGAATTCCTGCTTCTTAGTGCGCCCCGAATCCGGCTCCGCAGGCGCTTTCGACTTGGGATCTTCCAGGTCATACGAAAGCCACAGGGGACACGAAGGAGGGTGGCAGCGACCCCCACTCCCCGGAGAGGAGCCAGACTGCCAATTGGAATGGAAGAGAACCAGAGGAGGAAGGAGCTTAGGGGTGACTGAGCGCAGACCTGGGCCACCCCAAGAGCAAGGTGCGCGTGTGGGGTTGAGACATCTGAGAACTTGCACCCCACCTACAAGGTGTCCTCCAGGAAGTGGGGGGCGGCGGGGATCCGGGGGGTCTCGGGTACGCCCTGCTCAAAATCCAGGCCTCAACCTCAACCCCAACCTCAGCCCTACCCCGGGTTAGCTTCTTCAGGGAGGTGGCCGAAAGCAGTCGGGGTGGACTCTCAGTCAAGGACAGCCCAACGGCCGCCGGGGTGGGGGGCTCAATCAAGATCCCGGTGTCCTCCTTTTCCCCCACCCCGCGTTTCCCTCCCAGCCCCCTGCGCCCCGACGTATTTCGGCAAGGCGGCTTGGGTCGGTTTTCCCGTAGGATCCCGTGCGTCTGAGCTGATGGAGGATGGCCCGGGGAGGCCGCGGCGGGTCGGGGCAAGGGAGGGCGCTAAGGCATGCAGTGGCAGCCGCGGGCTGCAGTGGTGCGGCACCTGCGGCCGGGAGCGGGCGGGGCTGCGGGCCCAGATCCCGGGCAGGCCGGGGAGATGGAGGGGCGGACCCGGGGCGGGCGCCGGCAAGAGGCCTCCCCCTCTCTTTCCTCCTCTTCCTCCTCCTCCTCCTCCCGGCAGGTCGGAGCGGGGACGCAGGGAGGGGGCCAGCACTGCGACCGAGGGAGGGGCCGCGCCGCCTTGGAGAGTCATTGGAGGACGCGGCCACCCGAAGCTGATAAATAAGGGGCCCGGACACGGCTGCCGGCCAAGTTGGACGCCCCGACCCTTACGAGGGCCAGGTCAGCACCGGCCCCGCGAGGCAAATCGAGGCGAACCCCGTGCTGCCATGGCCTCGCTGTTGGGAACTTACTCGTGGCCCGAGGGCCTCGAGTGCCCGGCACTGGAAGCCGAGCTGTCGGATGGGCTGTCACCGCCTGCTGCCCCGCGCCCCTCAGGGGACAAGGGCTCGGAGAGCCGCATCCGGCGGCCCATGAACGCCTTCATGGTTTGGGCCAAGGACGAGAGGAAACGGCTGGCGGTGCAGAACCCCGACCTGCACAACGCCGAGCTCAGCAAGATGCTGGGTGAGTGCAATGGGCCGGGGGTTGGCAGGGCGTGGGCACGACCCAGCGAGAGTGTGAGCGCGCGTGTGTGAGCGCCCGGCGTGCCGGGCAGGCACACCTGGGCTGGGCCCAAAGTGAAACCCCGCAGCTCCGGGGACGGGACTGTCCGGCTAGGGGACACAGCACACACCGACGCGCCAACGTGAGCGCGTCAAGGCCGGGGAAGGGTCAAGGCGGCAAAACCTACCACTCCACGTGGGACCATTCTCGGCTCAAACTGTGACCAACGAATATTCGCGGAGAGGGAACTAAAGGGAACGGATTCCTGTTTAATAGCTACACGCAAAAAAAAAAAAAGTCTACTAAAAAGACGCGCTTCATTTAATTGGTTTCTCGGTAGCTAGTGTGTAGACGCCATTTGGTTGTTCTGGGGGACCAGTGAGGGTCTGTCGCGTAGCCTGGCGTTGGCTGCGGGCTGCGCGACAGACCTGGGCCTCGGGGACCCAGGGGCTGCGACCAGGGATTCTCGAGCTCCTATCTGTCCAGCGTTGCAAGCCAGCGTGGTTACCTGTGGAGGTGATATTTGCGGGTTTTACTCCTTCGTCCCCCAACTCCCTTGAGAAACCCTGGATTCCCGTGGCAGGCGCCGGACCGGGGCGGGGGCGGGGAGGGGAGAAGGACGTGCGTGGTCACCCGAAGCTGGCCTTTCCCAACCCCACCCGGCCCGGAATGGAGTCCTTCCTTTTTCCGTCGGCGCTCAGGGCTTCTTCCCGGGCCGGAACCAAGTGGAGTGCTAGCTGGCGCGCCCCTCTGCTGCTGACCAAAGCTGCACGCCCCAGCAGGGAGTGCCGGGCCCTTCTACACTTCAGACACCGCTGGCTGCCAAGCCTGCCGCCCTGCGCTGTGTTCCCAGGGCCTTCTGCCCGCCCAAGGCGCTGCCTGCCCGGCCAACTGTACCCAAAGCGCATTAGTGCATCAGTGCCTTCCCGGACATGAAATACATATATAACTTACCAAGATGTCTCAAAAAGTTCTTGGAAAAATAGCATTATTGGATAAGCTTGGATAATGCATACAATTTTCGAAATCTATGCATTTGAAGTGTCTTCCAAAAGCTCATCCAAAGTACATAACATTCAAAAACCTCATGGATTTTTAAATTCCACTTCCCATGAACTTTTTGAAGTGCCTTCACAGACTGTATTGACATAGAGGGAAATATATTTATAAATGCCATAACAAAGCATGTTCTTTGACCTACAAACTCATATTTTCCTTCAGGTTCTGATATAAATGGAAACTTTTTTGTGTGCCTGGGAGATTTTTTTTCCTCCCCGCGGACCCTGGGCACTGTGCCTATTGATGAGGGCAGGTGGAAAAAGGAAGCCTGGGGTTGCGACCCTGTTAGAACAGGTGCCTGTCCCAGGCCCGGGCCAGAGATGGGAGAAGAGCGATGGCTGGGGAGTCTTGCCCCCTTGCCTGGAGTCTGCCTGCTGCCAGGAGAGGAGCAAGCAGAGGGACTTCAGGAAACAAATGTGGCCCTTTGAGCCAGGAACTCAGCTCCAAGAAGTTACTGTGCATTTGCGGCAAAGACCCTGATTCCCTCCCGCTCAGCCCCACAGCGCCTGGCTCTGGGTCAGGGACACCAGCACAGGGTTGTTTTGTAAGCTGTGGACTTGGTATAGCTTTTAAAAGAGGAGCCACCCCCAGGAGCTACTGCCCCCACTCCCGGCCCTCCTTTTTGATCTATGAAAAGGGACCTATGCTGACGTTCTCCATCAGAAGTGTTACAACGTTGGGCGTTAATATTGCACTGGTGAGGGTCTGTCGCATGGCCTGGCATTGGCTGTGGGCTGCGTGACAGACCTGGGCACCTCGCTAGTATTTCTAGTACATGATGAACAAGGGCCATCCAGGTCCAGATGGAAACGGGAGTCACATGTTATATTTGGAACACAGGATCTCGGGTCTCTTGAAACACTGGGTGGCCTCAAGCCACAGACTGGAAACAAGCTTTGAATCCAGAGACCCTAACACTTCAACTCATCCTCTTAAAAAGTGACCACTGATCGTATTACAGGACGACTCCACAGAATAAATAGAGAATCCACCTCTAACGATGGGTGGGAACAGACCTGCAGGAGCTCTCAGCCCCCCATTTGACTGCCTGACCCATGGATGCAGTCCAGTGCAGACACTGAGAACCACAGGTGCATAGCTATGTACATGGCCCCGGGGGCCTGCACCAAGTGGAAGCAATGGCTCTTTTCCTATAGGGCTTAGCCAGAGGCGTGGACTCTGGGCTAGTAGACCTTGAAGCTCAGGATGTATGAGAGCCAGGAGAGCATCAGGTTCAACCTGAACCCATGCTGGGAGGTGACAATCCACAGGATCCCCAAAGTTCCCCCCTAGGAAAACACTGCAGATAGATGTGCCACAGACACTAGGAGAAATAACAGAGATGGCAAAGCAACGGGCAAAATAGCCAACACATGAGGACTGATGGGTAGCAAATTGAGTGCAAGCAGCATTTTGGTGCCCATGAGCTCCCAGGGTGGAATGTCACTTAAAGAGGGAGTTCGAAATTGGTTAGTATCACAGTATCTAATTCAGAGTTAGGGAAATAGATACGCAGGACAGTTCAGGGATTTGTTTTTGTATGCAAAGGCAGTGGCTGAGCGAGTGTCCCATATTAGTCAAAGGGCTTGTGTGTACCTCCGTGTGTATGCATATGCACCAGTGGGGCAGGAAGACCCCTAGCTTCCTGGCTGTGGTTATACAGAGGCGTCCGTTCGACTTCCAGAGGTGAATGAAGAGCCATTTGTTGTTCTCGAAAAGCCTACACTAGACTCCTACCCATGACACGATGGACAGAGTGAGACTGTCACAGACAGGGCTGTGAGACTTCCGCTGTGAGGGAATACTACAACAGCAGAGGGTTTTCATCACCGTGCATGAATGACTAGAATTAACACGCACCTCCCTTCAGGGATGCAGAGAACCCTGGTCAGGGTTGTGGCTTAGGTGGCTTTTCCCTGTCCCTGTCACAGAGGCCAGGTGGGTTTGTCGCTGCTGCTCCCCTAGTGTTTGTGGCATTTGGTGTCACTTGGTGACTTTTATAGGAGCGGAGACCCTTCTTCCTGTGTACTTTGCATGAAAAGGCCTGACAGGGGAGGCAAGCAGGAAATGCTGGTCCAGGTTCCATCGGCGTTCAGGATCTGGGCTAGGTAGGAAGAGAGAGGTTGGAGGTGTGCCAGGCTCCTTGTGGCCATGAGAGGGGGACTGGAGGTGGAGCTGGGAGCAGAGGTACAGGGTTTGTGTGTGTGTATGTGTGCGCCTGTATGCATGTGTGATGCCTGGAGGCCCCAGGCCAGAGGCAGGTGTGTTGGCTGGCCCAGCTACACCAACGCTGAGCGCGGCCCTCTCTGACTTGTGTGAGCAGGGAAATCGTGGAAGGCTCTGACGCTGTCACAGAAGAGGCCGTATGTGGACGAGGCAGAGCGCCTGCGCCTGCAGCACATGCAAGACTACCCCAACTACAAGTACCGGCCCCGCAGGAAGAAGCAAGCCAAGCGCCTCTGCAAACGCGTGGACCCTGGCTTCCTCCTGGGCTCTCTTTCCTCCCGAGACCAGAACACCCTGCCAGAGAAGAGGAGCACCGGCGGCAGCCGGGGGGCATTAGGGGAGAAGGAGGACAGGGGTGAGTACTCCTCGGATACCGCTCTGCCCAGCCTCCAGGGCTGCTACCATGAGGGCACTGCTGGCGGCAGTGGCAGCGGCATCAGCGCTCCCGGGAGTGTGGACACGTACCCCTACGGGCTGCCCACGCCCCCGGAAATGTCGCCCCTGGATGTGCTGGAGCCGGAGCAGACCTTCTTCTCCTCCCCCTGCCAGGAGGAGCACACCCACCCCCGCCGCCTCCCTCACCTGCCAGGGCCCCCTTACTCACCACCCGAATTCGCCTCTAGCCCCCTGCACTGCAGTCACTCCCTGGGCTCCCTGGCCCTTGGCCAGGCCCCAGGAGTCTCCATGATGTCCCCCATCCCTGGCTGTCCCCCATCTCCCGCTTATTACTCCCCTACCACCTACCATTCTCTCCACTCCAACCTCCATGCCCACCTGGGCCAACTCTCCCCGCCTCCTGAACACCCTGGTTTCGATGCGCTGGATCAGCTGAGTCAGGCGGAACTGCTGGGGGACATGGATCGCAATGAGTTCGACCAGTATTTGAACACTCCTGGCCACCCGGACTCTGCCCTCAGCGGCCACACCCCGCTCTCCCAGGTGACCCCCACGGGCCCCACAGAGACAAGTCTCATCTCCGTCCTGGCTGATGCCACGGCCACCTACTACAACAGCTACAGTGTGTCCTAGAGCTGGCAGGCCCAGCCCTGCCCCCTTCTCCTTCCTGCGCACTGAACAGAGCCTGGGCAGCACCACCAGCTTCCCTCCAGCTTCCCCTCTGTAGAATTGCCGGGATTTCTTGGAGCCTTCACCCCAAGGCTCCACTTACCCTATTCCCCTCCCCTCCACACTTCTCCCACACCCCTCCACTGCCCTGCAGCGTTCCCTTCCAGTGAGTGTCCATGACCACAGCTGGGAGTGAGGGCCTCTCCTCCCCCATGGAGACTACACTGCCATCCACTCCTGGTCCCCTTGGTTGAACCCGCTGGCCGGAAGCCCCAGAAGCAAGCCTAGGAACTTCTCCTGTTTCTGACATGACGGCACCCAACCTCTGTGCTGCTCCAGGGGAGAGGAGTCCTGTGCTGGGATCCAGTCCTGGTTCTGTCCCAGGGGCCTGCAAAGTTCCTGCTTCCCTTCCATTGTTGGTTCTGCTCACTGGCAGGTGGAACCAGACACTCACCACCCCTATGCTGAACCTCACTGTGATTCCCAAGAAGAGATCTCTCTGAGCCCTGGCCGCCCCACTCCCCAACCTCCCAGACCAACCAGTTCCAGCCTTCCCCCAAACCTCCTCAGAAGGAGTGGACTTGCTGGCGAACTGAAGATGGCTGCTGGTTTTTCTATGTCAGCATTTTATTGCCTGTATGAAATATGTGTTTTATATATTCTTGTATTATTTTCACCTTTTATTTTGTATTGTTGACAGACCCTGTTTTGCCCCCTCCAAGAAGTCTTCTTATAAAACCATGTATAAGATATAACTAATCCTGAAGCTATTACTGTATATGCCATTTGGTAATAAATAATGACTCGGTGATGACATTATTGGTGCACCCAGAATGTGTATTCATAATCTTGTCCAATGGTGTCATAGACATTAAGCTAAACTGTTCCTTTGTTGTTGTTGTTGTTATTAAGAGCTACATGTGTTTGGAACAGTTGTACATTTTGATTTGTTGAAAATATTTAATTTAAATAAACATTTTTGTACCATGATTGTTTTCATCCATTGCAATAGAGTTTTTGCAAGAAGTTAACCAGCAGATCCTAGAGAGAATAAGTGGTGCTGTTTGTAGAATTCATCCTACATGTTTTCTGCAGCAACCTGTGGATTTTGGAAAGCTGTCACCTTCTAGGAGAGGGTTATCTTGAGTTTTGGTAAAGAGGCAAGTCCCACCATTCTACATGGAGAAGTGCTGTTAGCGTTAAGACCAACAAAAGCTCCCAATTCATATTCTAGCAAAAGAATCGTTTTCTCCTGGAGATTTTGGTGCTTGCAAAGTAGCGTGAAGTGTGTTGTATTCTGTCACTTGCTGACATCAGGCAGCCACCTCACTTTCCTCTTTTTGAAATATTCCTGAAAAGCACTGAGTTGACCCTCTTCCCTTCTGTGCACTCATGGGTGTGGTGTGGCAATGCACTGTGGGCTCTCAAATATGCGTGGCGGATGCTGGCAGTGTTGGAGTGCAAGTGCAAGGCTGAATGAAAATCCCAGCCATGGCCGGGAAAGCTACCACTGGGCCTTGACCCAGGTGCCGCGCTGCAGCACGTTCACCTCAGAGACAGCCTTGTGCTCTCCCCCTCCCCCAGCCAAGGACGGGGTCCCGAGAGGGCCCACTCAGGTCTGCATCCTAACCTAAACTCAAGACCCCGAGAGCACTTTGCAGATGCATGGGGCTTTAAGGCAACTTTTACCAGACACTTCCTCACCCACGGCCCCTTTGCGCAGCAGACACTGAGGCCCAGGGTAGGAGCTGCCCCTTGCTCTTCCTGTTGGCCCCCAACTGGGTCTCAGCACATTGTCAGGTGTTCATTGGCAATATTGTTGACTAGTCTCACAGCTGATACCTGTTGTCTTTTAAAAAAAAATTTTTTTTTTCTCAATGCTTCACTGTGGTATGGAATCTTTTTTTTTTTTTAAGGTGCAGAGATGGGGTTTTATTTGGGGATTAGTTGGTATTACAGATGACAGTGATACCAAAAGCCAATGTTTCTTTACCTCCCCCATACACACTTCACCTCAAATCTGTCAGGTTGTCTCCACAGCCTCCCATCAGAACACAGACCACCTCATCTCAGTGAAAATTAAAGCAACATAAATGCCAGGCTCGTTCTGAGTTTGCTGATGTCACTCCCTCTGCAGATCCATAGTTCTGACTCATTTGCTCAGGAGGCTAGGAGGTCAGCAGGGGCGGAGCCTCAGCAGTCTCCCAGCTTCCTCGGTAGTAGGGTAATAGCCTGAAGACAGACAGGACTCCTAGTTCAGAGGCAGCAAGCTGGCATTGAGGGCGAGGACTGAAGACCAGATCTGACAGGAGAGCTGGCAAACATGGTCCCCTGCCTCATGCTTCTGACTGTACCTCGAGCTAAGAATAGGCATAGAGGTCAGGAGGGGCAGTGTGCTGGGGAGCAGGAATCAGGCCCCCGTCACTGCTTGCAGCTGGGCTGGCCTGGAGGCAGGTGAGGAAGGGGAGAATTCCTGATCTAAATCTCCTATGTAAAAGCGAGGGCAAAGGAGCCATTTTTCTTATGTTCAGTCTTAGGAGAGGCAAGGTGAGCCATAGGAGCTTTGCAATGAGCTGGGCCTTAGGTTAGCAATGGTCCATGTTGGTGATAATGGCTGAGGCGTAGATGAGGTTGGACAAGCTGCCTAGTGAGGTCTGAGGAGTAGCACACTCCAAAGAACGGCAGACCACTGAAGCCCCAACTAGTCCCCTTGGGGCTGCAGCATTAGCCCCTGCCCAGCTCTGGCCCAGACTTGAGAGAGGAGCTGCACAGGAGGTGAGCAGGCATGCAGGAGTACACCCAGCTGTGCTGGCGATGGGAGGAGGCTGGCCCCCTGTTCTGGCCTCACTGGGCTGCAGGGGGGCGCAGCAAAGTCAGCCCAGGGAGGGAAGGAACCAAGCAGAGATGGCATGGCTTGTGTTTGATGAGATGGAAGGCCTTGCTGCTCAGGCCTGTCACTGCGGTGGCAGGCAGGAATGGCTTACAGTGTCGTTGGCCAGCATGGTTCAGACAGGGTCTGCCTTGGATAGCCCCCCCCCTTGACACAGCCATATGGGCACCTTTGATTTGGGATACAGAATGTTGTGAGTGCTTAGAAGCAGGGGTGCTTGAGAACTTAAACCACCCTTTCTGGATGCCCCACTGCCTTGGTGCCAAGAGCACTGGCCAGGAAGAACCCACAGCCCTGCACACTTATGAACCACTTTTCTTGAATGCAGATGTCATTTTGTCACTCTTTTTCTAGAGACTCTTCAGCACCTGCTGGTAATCAGGACTCAGGTGGTGGCTTCACCCTGGGGCCAATGACCACCAATATTGCCATGCCTGCCCCTTGCCCTCACTTTGGGGTTTTTACCTGCTGGTCATGTGTCCACACAAACCATTGTTTTAGATACATTTTTTGAAGGGTTGCTGCTCATGTGATGGCCCCTGGGGTGGACCCTCTTTCCAGAATCTTCTCCCACAGCTCCCCTCCCCAAGTGTATCTTTCAGAGGGAGCCTGGTGACATACACTTCTGCATGGTTTCCAATGCCAGCTTCTGCTGCCATCCTGAGACATCTCAGAATTGTCCAGGCCCAGGACGGACAGACCCAAGCTCTGCCCAGCTCTCACAGGATGTGGGCAGATTGGTCACGGTAATGGCCTGCCTGGAAGAATTGTCCACTTTGTGCATCCTCCCCAGCAGGGCCAACCCAGGATGGCTTCCGGACAAACTAATAAGTGAAGAAATGAATGAACAAGGACAGCATCTGAGATGCTGTGTTTCAGGTGTTCTAATTCAGCTTGTCAGGGATCCTTCCGGGTCCTGAGTTTTCACACTTGTCTCTATGGAAACCAAGGTGTGAACTTTTTAGGTCAATGAGCTGGCTCTGATGTGACCATGGTGACTCACTTGCCCCAGCCAGAGAGTAGCCTGGAGTAGACAGGTCAGGCTCTGCGCTTTAGGATAGGGGAAGAGACTGCCTCTCACTTCCTGTGTGGGGGCAGAATAGAGCTGAGGATAGAGGACTCCTAACATTGCCACTCTTTACGATCTTGCCTTTTAAGAAAATTGCTCGGGGGGGGGGGGAGGGAAGAAAGGAGGGTCACCCACACATTCTTTCATCCATCTACACACTCAACCCTGTCCATAATCCATTTATTTATTTCAATTCCTTCCTTCTCTCCTTCCATTCCCAATCTTCCACCTCTTCCCACCTTCCCCCCTTTCCTTCCCTCTCTTTTCCGCTCCCCCTTCTGTCCGTGATCCATCCATCTTCCTTCTCACCTGACTGCTACCTATCATCATCTCTATTCTCAAAAGAGGTGCCTAGCTTTGTAGAAAGCTTTGAAAAAGTAACAGATCACAAAGGGGAAAATAAATCACTCATTTTAGAGACGTTAGTGGTGATGTGCAGGTCTCCATCCCTTTAGCTCCTCTTGATCTCAATATACGTGTCTTGTATAACAGACCTTTGTATTCATGCTAAACATTTTCCTATACCATTAAACATTGTTTCCCTTGCAAAAGTTGTTTTCTTCCTAATCGAAAAAACATTATGAAAAGTTTTTTGGGGAAAAAGGGAACAATTTCTTCATGACCTTGGTGTAATTGTTTTTAACATCCTGGCTGTTGTGTACTGAACTTTCTCTGTTCCTGGATTTGCGCGCACACATTGTACATGATGTAATCACAGTGCAGTTGGCTTCATCTATTCAGCATCTGATTGTAGAAGTATTGCCACACTTATATCTAAATTCATACATACTGGTTTTGGTGATGTAGTTTATTCTGCTTGTCCACTTTCTTGCCATGAGATAACTAAGCTGTTTTCCTTTTTGCTGTTATAAATAACACTGCGGGGGGAGGAGCTAGCAAAGTGGTGTAGCACCTAAATCCTCTGCCTGTAGGGCTGACATCTTATATAGGCACTGGTTCTAGTGTGGGCTGCTCCACCTCCCTATCCAGCTCCCTGCTTGTGGCCTTGGAAAGGAAGCAGAAGATGGCTCAAGGTCTTGAGCCCCTACACCCATATAGGAGACCAGGAAGAAACTCTTAACTTTGCATTGTCTTGGCTTTGGCCATTGCTACTATTTGGGGAATGAGTCCGCAGATGAAAGATCTCTCTCTCCTTCTCTCTCGGTAAATTTTGCCTTTCAAATAAAAATTAAAAAAAAAAAACTTTTAAAAAATAACACTGCAGTGAACATTCATTGATTAATGTCCTTAGCTGGATTCTCAGCTGGGAGCCCTTAGGTCTAAGCACATTGACCTGTTTAAAGCTTTAGCTCTCAGTTGCTTGCTGGCTTTCCCAGGAGCCTCTGTGGCCATCTTCATGGGATGATCTAAACCACTGGAGATGATTTTTTACCTGACTTCCATCTGACCAGGCCCAAGTGGCTTCACTTCCCATGATGCCTTTCTCTGCCTAAGGACTCCTGTGCTTGATCCTGATTCTTGTTAGCAAATCTGGGTGTCCCTTTCCCCAGATAACACAGAGAATGATGCACTTCTCCTTGGTTTTTGACCTACTAAGGCTGCTCGCAGCCTGAGATATGAGAAAGTGGCTTTGGTCTGCGCTTAGCATCAACTTGCTATACGGGCAAAGGATTGATCTGTTAGCAAGGCAGTTAAATTGGTCCCCCCATGCTACCAGGCACACCTCATAGGTGTGTGTGTGTGTGTGTGTGTGTGTGTGTGTGTGTGTGTGTTAGGGTGGGGGTTCTAGAATTCCAGAAGAAGCCAGCACCTGAGGCATGGGTCTGTTCTTGCCCATCAATACTTTTGATAGGGTCTTACATAAATCCCTGATTTGGTCTTACTTAAGAAGGTAGTTGACGAAATGTGATACCTTAGATGGATACACAGGAGACCTATTATCTAAATTGGATTTCTTGAGACTATTTGACTTTTTGTTAAGTTTGGAGGCTGGGACTAGCTTGAAAATTCTGAAGCCGATTATTCAGTGATTGTCAGATTGCGACTAATTGTGTATGACAAGTAAGGGGAAAGGGACCCTACAGTGTGGCTGAGGGGGGATTAAAGGGGAGTTCTGCTGAGTTGAGCTAGGGTTGAGAGACACCACACAGGTCCTCCCTTGCTCTCTTCTCTTGCCTCTGTGGAGGGAGGCCTGCTCGCTGTTCTTGTGACTCCTGGGAGAACTTTGCACACTGGCCTAATATATCCCATCATCAAACAGTTTTTCCCTCTCATCTGAAAACCTCTGCTTAACCCAAATCCATAGCTGATAGAGTAACATACCCCGTTCTTGGTCAGGAAGTTCTCAGCCTTGAAGGCAGGTGATCTTTACCCTCCTTGCCTTTTGGAGGAGAGCCAGGATGGGGGAGTTGTGGCTTTCCCCAGACCTTTTCTTGGGGCTCCTCTTGGTGAGAATTAGTATAGTAACACATGGGGAGTGGAAAGGTCTCATCAGACAAAGGATTGGAAGGGGACGCCAAGTTTCGCCAGGGGTCTGAAGAGTGTGCTTCCAGAAAGTTCCAGAATTGTGTTAAGTGTTCACACCATGGACCCATGTGGTGGCTTCCCCAGCTCTGTCCATTTTCTTTTCAGAGCATCCCTCATCTCCCATCTGTCCAAGGGGTGCGATCAGTGGCTGAGGTCTGGGACAGGTGGAGAAACCTAAAAGCAGGAAAAAATGTGCCCCCTGGAAAGGTCTCCAGCTTCCAACAGAGAAAAGATCTTTCCAGCCCCTGGATCCCCCAGGGAATCTGCATACTGTGTTTTCAATGTTCCTGTGGCAAACTGTACCAGGGAAAGCTGTGGCCCCCCGGGTATGACGTCATGCCCACCAGCAGGGCTGGTGGCCTCTGCTTGCTCCTGCACGTGCCTCTTCCGTTGGCTGGTTCTAACTGTACTGGAGAATCTGAATGCCTGCTCAGCCACCCTTCCCAATCCAAAGGAGCCAGAAAATTCCCTTGCTGGCTGTGAGCACTAGGTACACCAGGCTTCATCTCAGGGCACGGTGAAGGGCAAGGAGAGCGTGCAGCACCTCACAGCAGGCAGGGGGCCATAGAGGACCAATAGCTTCATCTGAGCCTCCTTAATGAGGGCAGAGGCAACAGAGTCCAACTGTCCCTTAGTGTCCCCAGGGGGAACCCTTGGGTGTAGGAATTCGCCCTTACATCCCGTGGTGGCGTAGTATAAGCAGGCACCTCAGAAAATTCATGGAAAATGGAATTAAAAGACCAATTTACCTTGGAGGAAAAAAGATTGGAAATTCATGCCCAGTATCCCTCCCCTCCCCTGCCCAGTATACATTGTTGAGAACTTCCTGAAGGTCCCCTAACCCCTCTCTCATGAGAGTGCACGCTCTCTCATGTTCTTTACATCCTCTCCCCACCCACCCTCAGAGAGGCAGGCATTGGACAAGTGGTCCAGATACCTCTTGGGATGCCTGCCTGAGCACATAAGGTCCTGGCTCTTTTTTGGATTGCCACTTCCTGCTCATGTACACCCTGGGAGGCAACAAGGGATGGCTCAAGTCGTTGGGTCCCTGCCACCCACCTGGAGACTGGGATTAAGGTTTTGACTGCTGACTCCAGCCTGGCCCAATCCTGGCTGTGTGGGCATTTGGGGGAAGTGAACCAGAAGATAGAAGATCTCTGTCTGTCTCTTCTCCCCTCAAATAAATAAAAACAGCTAAATTAAAAACATTTTAAATCACCTGTTGATTAATTACAATACCTCATGCACAGTTGTTACACCTTGTTGTTGAGGGAATAATGACAAAAAAAAAAAAACCCAAAAAACAAAGTATTCACAGGTCTGGAAGCATCAGTGTAGGCCCAACTACCCAGAGCACATCAGCCACAATAGAACTTTTCTGAGAAGCAGACACAAGAGTGGGCACCCCTCTGTGTTCACGCCTCAAATTCCCGTGAGGGCTGGAGCGAGGCCAGGGCTTAACTCAGGAGCCCAGAACTCAATGCTGATCTTCCACCTGGCTGGCTGGGACCCACTTCACTTGGGCCATCACAGCTGCCTCCTCAGGTCTGCACCGATAGGAAGTTGGAATTGGGAGCTGGGATCAGATACTCTATAAGACTAAGAACCTACTCCAGCAACTGTTGAGTTTTGGTTTTTGTCTTTTCCCTCTGCAGTTGGCTGAACCTGCAGATGGGAACTTGTGGGTGTGAAGGGCTGACTGTGGTTGCATTTCTACTGAAAAGAGCACTGGACTCCGTGACCTTGAAAAACAAAACAAAACAATTCTCTGAGCTGGAAGGAACCATTATGAGCCTTGTGGATCCCCAGATGTGATGGAGAAGGTGGAGGCCCAGAGAGGTCACCCTGGGAGCAATGGCTGACGGGTCCACACGGCCATGGCTATGCAGACAGGACTGCAGGGAGCAATTCCCACGGCTTCACAAGTGGCCAAGGACTGGTGGTTCAGATGCGAGGTGGAGCAGAAAAAGACAGAAAGACCCTGGGCAGTGTGGGAGGGAGGGAGACAGGCTCAGTGGTGCCGGTATCCTCAGAGATGGCCCACGAAGTGCTTGCCGGGGCTTCTTGAAGCCTGTTTCAGAGCTGAGCCAGGCCCAGGACAGTGAGGTTGGAACCTGCCACCCCAGGGGGAGGTGAGTGTGCACCTGTGCCCACACGTTGGGGTGGACAGGCCCTCAAGGTGTGAGTGGGCACTCTCAAGGCCCAGGAGGTAGCCATGAGGGGTCAGAGGGACATCCCCTAATGGTGTAGCATCCAGTGCCCCTTTGTGCTGGGTCTGCCATCCTGCCTGCTCCATCCTGTCTCTGTAGGCCCTGTGACCAGGCTGCAAGGGCGGGGAAACAGGGGAAATCAGGACGTCCAGCGGGGTGGGCAGAGCTGGGAAGGTGGCAGAGCTGTGCACACAGTTGGAGACTTGCCCCGCCCAGTGGGCTAGAGGAGGCAGGAGGGGCCAATGGGGACAGAAGGGCTGCAAGCTGCCAGAGGGGCCCCTGGGCAGGGCCGAAGAGCAGCTAGCAGCGGCTGCTGACTGTTTTCCTGCCCATGGGAGCTGCTATGACCAGGAGCCTGGAGGATGTGGCCGAAGCCCAGTGTTTCCTGCCTGATAAGAAAGCCCCTCCCTGCAGAGCCCTGGCCGGGTCCTACCTTCACGCCCACCCAGAACTCTGCCCAGGGAAGGGCTGGCTGAGGAGGAGGAAAATCACTTCTCCAGATTAGCTCTCTCAGGCCAAGTCTTCCTCCCCGCCCCAATCCACAGCAGCCGCAGGAAACGGGGGGCCGGGGCCATGCGCGCCCAGAGGTCCCCGGGCTCCAGGCCCGGGGGCTCCAGCCTGTCTCGGGGCCCCGCCACCCAAGTCCCCCAGGAGTGGAAACCTTCCTGTTCCAAGGGCAACTGTTTCCAAGGATGGCAGGGGCTGCGGCCCCTTTGTGTGGGGGTCAGGTCTCAAGGGGCTGGACTCCAAACCTCGTTGGCTTTATTCTCAGGCAGTTCCATGGACCTGCCTCCTCCCTGGCTGGGCAGTGGCTCATTCTGTGACCATCCTAAGGCACCTTCCTCTCTCTCGGATTGGAAACTGGCGTCTGGGTTCCTCTAGGAGCAGCAGGGATGGCAGCTCCCGTTCTGTCCCTGAGCAGCTCAGCAGCGTCCCATACCTAGAGGGGCGTTCCTGCTTTTGGGTATCATCTGGGAGGGGCATATCTCTGTTTTCTTCTTTTCCTCTATGATAAAGAATCTCCCCTGGTTTTCTTATCCTCTTCCCTGCCCAACTGGTGCCAATCCCACATCTTAGGGAGCTAGGGAGCTGGAACTATGCATGGGATAAAGGGCAGGAGAGCCAGGAGATTGGCTTCTCAAAGAGTAGTTACTGTGTGCCCTAATGTTGATGTAAAGATGGCGGCTCAGAGTAGAGTGGCACTACTCAAACTTGGCCATGGGCAGAGCTCTGCCTAGATGAAATAGGCTCAGGTAAGTCTCTTTCTATTGAGTACATACCTGCTCCATACCTGCTCCATCATACACACCCATCATAGAGCACACACCTACTCTACCATAGAGCACTCATTTGCCAGAGCACACACCCGTCACAGAGCACACACCTGCCACAGAGCACACACCTGCCATAGAGCACACACCTGCACAGAGCACACACCTATCACAGAGCACACACCTGCCACAGAGCACACACCTGTCACAGAACATACAACTGCTACAAAGTATATACCTCTCACAAAGCACACACATCTCCTACCATAGAGCACTCATTTGCCAGAGCACACACCCGTCACAGAGCACACACCTGCCATAGAGTACACACCTGTCACAGAGCACACACCTACTCTACCACAGAGCACTCGCCTGCTACAGAGTGCACACCTGTCACAGGGCGCACACCTGCCCCAGGCCCAGGCATTTCCTTCACACTCTGGCTATGTTCCATCTCCTTCTCCATACTCCAGCCTTGCTCCTTCACTTACCATCAAAGCACCACCCCTTCCCAGGCTTTGATAGTGAAGACTCAAGTGCAGGGTGTCTGCTGCCCAGAGCTTATAAACACCTGCTCACCTTGGAAACAACACTTCCAGATGAGCAAAGACCCAAGTGTGCACATGCATGAAATACGAAGGGCCCAGTCAGAGGTGTGCTTATGCCCTGCGGAGGCCAGGGAGGGGACCAAGGGAAGCCACATGGTTGAATGAACAAGGACTCCATCCATGGAGCAGGACAAAAAGCCCACCTGTTCTCCTCATTTGCCTCCCTCCCTGGCTGCCCTCCCTGGCTTCCTGCCGTGGAGGAGCAGCTTTCTGTGAGACTGCAAGTCTCGGCTGGCCAGGTCCTGATACAGTTGGCTGGTGGTGAGAGGATGGCAGGAAATTCTCTGGGTAGTACACAGCCTGTAGTCTACAACCATCATCCCGTGGGATCTCCTGGACAAGGTGAATGAGGGGGCTTGGGATTGAGGCCTTTGTCATCCAGCGCTAAGTAGGCCCACTTAACCACCTAACCATGAATCTGTTGGCTCATCTCAGGCTGGGCTCTGGCCCTCTGGGCCTCAATAAACCAGAAAGCAGAACCTGGCAGTTTCTAAGGATTGCAGCTCCCCTTCTCTGACCCCACAGACAGGGATAAAAGGGACAGAGACCTTTGACCTCTACCCCTGACCTCAGCATGGCCGTGGTCCCTGAGCAGGTGGGCAGAGGTTCAGTACAGTGTCTCCTGGATGATAGTCCCACTGCACAGAGCTTGTGGCCAGAGAGGAACTCAGGAGCTGCTCCTGGCTGGGCTGTCTGCTGCTCTGGGCAGACCTAGCTTTCTGTCACCAGGCCTCGCAGAAGGTCTCCAGACATCTGGCCTGGCCCTGTTCCCATGTCTCCTTGGTGCTCTGCCCCTCCTGGCCCACATTATCCGATCCGCTACCTCTCTCCACCTGCACAGGATGGGGCAAGAGGCCCATGTCTGAGCTCAGCCTTATAGAGCATCATGTAGCCCTGGCACCTGGGAGTGGTCTCCCTGTCAGCTGTTCTGCAGGCAATGGGGCTTCTGGGCTTCCATGGCTTCCCAGATTCTGGCCCTGCACCAGACTGACCTCCGCTGGGCCCCCCAAGGCCCTCAGCCACTCTCTCCCTGCCATTCCCCTGCCACTCTGCTACTTCCAGCTAGAGAGATGGGCTGAGGAGCTCCAACAGGCATCAACCTCTGGCACCTGGAACAGCTCGGATCTCACAGAAGAACATGAGGGAATCTGGCTGTCCAGGCCCAGCTTACCTGGGCAGTCTCTCATGTTATTCAAGACCCGCAACACACTATGCCTTTCTGGGGCACAGCCAGTTCCTAAGTAGGAGCCATTTCCTTCACATGTCAGTTTTTACATGTACTGTTCCTTCTGACTGGGATGCCTTTTCCCACATCTCTTCATGGAGCCCCACTCATGGCTAGAAGCAGTTCAGACATGCCCCCTCACCCAAGCCCACCATGGCCCAGTCCCATCCTGAGCCATCTGTGGCTCCATTTTCCACTTATCCTTATAAGGAAACTAGCACTAATAGCGTACAGTTGCAGCATCTTTGGTTTTGAGTCTGGGGACATATTAATCTGGGGAAAGCATCCTACTCATTCTAATTTCATGGGTGGTGTTCCAGGCCAGGCGTGTGGATGTCTGACCAAGAACTGACAGAGTGATGGAGCTGGTGCTGTGGCATAGCTAGTGAAGGATCCACCTGCAGCACCAGCAACCTATACGGGCAGCCAGTTTGAGTCCTACTGTTCTACTTCCAATCCAGCTTACTCCTAATGGCCTAGGAAAGCAGAGGAGGATGGGCCAAGTGCTTGGGCCCCTGAGCACCATGGCAGACCTGGAAGAAGCTCCAGGCTCCTGGCTTTGGCCTGGCCCAACTCTGGCTGTTGTGGCCAGTTGAGGAAGGAACCAGCAGATGGAAGTTCTCTCTTTCTCTCTTTCTCCCTCTCCCCCGTTCCTCCTTTTCTGCAAAACTGCTTTATGAATAAATAAAAGATAAAGCATTTAGAAAAAGTGCAGGGTGCTGCTCAGTGCTTGGCCTCTGCCAAGGGCTTGATTCTCTGTGTCTGGGATTTTCCGGAGTAAAAGTGGAATTGTTGGCTTCCAGAGGCTTCAGATGCTGGTAACAAATAGAAACACTGAGGAGAGCCCGGGAGGGGGTCAACAGTGAGTTAGAACTTCCTAATCCTCTTGCCTCCGAGTGATCCCTGGAAAAGTTTAATTCTACACTGGATCCCTGCCCCTTCCTAGGCTGTGTCCACACCCCACCCTTGGCCCTCAGTCAGGAATGAAAGCTATGTGTGATAGTGTCCTCCATAGAGCACAGCTAGGAAGAGAGTGTGCACTGGTGTGGGAGTGTGCACACATGCACACACGCACACACATGCACACACATTTATCACAGCATCAAGCTACTCTGCAGACCCCTGGGATAGATCATGGGTAGTTGATATGATCACCCAAATAAGGACGAGTACAATGGAACTGCTGCTAATTCTATAGCAATAAAGGGTGCTAAGCTCCCGCTGGGAGTAAATGAAGCCCGTTGCTGAGTCACTTTGTCCAGACTCCATTCTAACATCTGTTTACTTCTTGAAGCATGTTATGTGGAGGAAACTTGGAAGGAGAGAGAGAGAGAGACAAAGAGAGAGAGACGAGATATCCCCTAAAATCTCACGACTCAAGGATACCTCCTGTTGCTACTTTATTGTCTTCTTTTTGGATTTGTTTCTAAGTCCACGTGTGTGTTCATAAAAATGTTTTGAAGTATTTCTGGAGAACCAAGAGTCCTCTGTTTTGGAACATGCAGCCTGGATGTATGCCTGCTCCACCACCCGCCTTATGCAGTTTCCAGGGCTGCTTCCCTGGGACGTGTCTCTGCTCCCAATCTCACCAGCTTCCCAACGCCCTGGGTTTACTGGGGAGGTGGGGGTGGCCCTCCGTGAGCACCCACATCTTCTGTCACTGAGCACCCAGCCTGTTGATTGTACCTGAGGTGCCCAGTCTATGACCTTGAATATCCTCCCGACCCCACCTCCTGAAGCTGGCACTCCGTTTCAGGGATATAGCCCCTGGACCCTTCCTGTGCTGTTTCTATCACCCAAGAGCATTGCAGGGTTTGTGTGTATGTGTGGCATGGACTGGTGGAAATCCCACTTGAGTTCTTTCCTCTCTAAAATTTTTCCCTAATATTTATTTTTTTTGAAAGGCAAAGTTACAGGAAAGAAGAAGGTGAGATCTTCTATTCATTGGTTTACTTCCCAAGAGGCTGCGATGGCTGGGGCTGGGCCAGGCTGAAGCCAGAAGCCTGGAACTCTATCCAGGTCCCACACGTGGCTGCAGGGGCCCAAGCACTCGGACCATCTTCCACTGCCTTCCTAGGCTATCAGCAAGAAGCTGGAGGGGAAGCTGAGTAGCCAGGACTCCAACTGGCACTCCTATGGGATGCTGGTGTCACAGGGGGCAGCTTAACTGGCTGTATCACAATTCTGGTCTCTGTTTTCATGTTGTAGATGTACAGTTCTGTATGTCACTGGATGTTGACTTTCAGACATGTTCCTGCTATCCCCATAATAGTGTGACATCTCTCTGCTTAGTCACCTATAGCTGGCCCAGATTACAAAGTCCCAGCCCAGATTAGGGTGGCCACAACACCCCTTCCTCCCTTACAGTCCCTGCTGGGTGCCTACAGGGAGAAAGTTGGGTGGTCTTCAGGTTGCAGGGTCAGTCAGCATCATGGCTGCTCTGGAAGGGGTCCCCACTGAGGGCACTGGGAATGGGTCCCCCCTGCCTGGGGCTGCCAGGCTGCAGTCATCTTGCTCTGGACAGAATCACCCCTTCCTGGAAGGAGGAAAAATTGGCCTGGGGTGTTCCTGGCCCAGAAGTCTCTCTCTGGTAGAAACTGTGCAGGGGAATTTTCGTGGTGTGGGGAGATACTTTTCTGTGTGCACTTCCTCTGTCCAGCTGGATGCTGACTATGTGGGACATGCCTCCCCAGGTGGAAGTTTGTAGTTCACTGCTGCAGGGAAGTTGGGGGGTGCTACAGCTAGGGAAGCCACTTCCCAGCTGTGAGTCCCAGGCACATTCCTAGCTTTCCCAGAGCCTCAGTTTCCTCAACTGGAAGCACAGCGGCTGGAATTCCATGCTGTCAGCAGTGACTCAGCGCAGACGCCAAGGGAATGGACACTTTTCCTTCGGCATCATCCTGTCCCCGCCCAGCTCCATAGTCACAGTGGCTTCCTCCCCTCTGGATGGTGCAGCATAAGTCCCAGCCTCCCAGCCAGCCTTGAGATCCGCTGGCCCATGTCCTTCCCTCTGCCTCCTCCCAGCCCCGTGGCATCAGCCATACCCTCTCCCCACAATGTGTCTTTCTGGGCCTGTGGCTTGGTTCTCCTCCAGTGCCCTGCCCTTCCCCACTCACTCCCCCCACCCCTGAGCCTTCAGCTCCTGCTACTGCTGTGACAAGCCCCACCTCTGCCTGTCTGTCTGGGACTTCTCATCTAAGGGCAATCTCCCAGACTGAGAGAGGATAGCAAGCATGCACCGGCTGTTTTCTCTTTGGGGAAGAGAGTAGATCATGAGGTCAGAAAGGACTAGCTTTGAATCCCAGCTAGTTACTTATTAGCTAGGGAACAATAGCAAAGTTGCCCAATTCCTCAGAACCCCTCTGTGGCTGGTGCTTGGAAAGTGCTCAGCCTCACGTTAGCGATGGCTTCCATGATGTTATTTCTGTAGTCACCTCCACACCTTGTGCATTCCGTAGATCCACCAGTGCTCAAGAAACAGGCAAGCTGTGCGGAGGGGCGGGGCGTGGGTGCGGGGAAGGGCAGGCAGTGGCAGCGCGTAGTACTGGCACCCAGGCGGGCCAGCCTTCGCCATAAATGTGGAGTGGGTTAGGCATGTTGCGTTTCAGAGAGGTCTCATTATTTTGTGCAGGGTCTGAACTCCCGGCCAAGCAGCCACACTGTGTTTTCACAGGCTCCCCTCTGTGCCTAGTTTTTTGAGGACCATCATTTGGAGTATGGCATTTCTGGGGGGTGAAGATTTGAAAGGAATTGGGGAGGCAGAGTCCCTGTGGAGGCAGTACCTTCCAACCCCCCCAACCCCCCACCCCCCAAACACTGCGGAGGAGGGAAAGAGTCTGGGCTGAGAATGTGAGATGGGCTGGTGTCTACCCTGCCAGCAACCACAACAGCAACTTGGGGCAAATCACCACATTCTCTTTTTTTGTTCTCTGAAATCCCATTGGTCCTCTCTATCCGCAGGTCCCAGATCCAATGGTTCAGCCAACTGCAATCAAAAACACTCAAAACGTTGTGCTTTTTTTTTTTTTTTCAGAAAGAAACTGTGGAGCACCAAGCGCCCTGCTGCACCCATGCTTGGGAGTTCGAGCAGGCACAGGTGCCAGACTATGAGACCAGCTCATGCATGTAAAGGGGTGTAGCTCCATGCCCGTGCCAACCCTTGCCATGCACCAAGACGCACATTCCAAGTGCTGACACATAGAAGGGGCACAAAGCAGTCCAACCTATTTAAAGTGTGAGAGAGTGAGCAGAGGTTGCCCACGTAAAGAAATGCTCCTCGTGAGTGGGCAGTGAGATGATTGCCTGATAGTGGGGATGAGGCAGGGAGACTGGGATGGCTCCTGGCAGTACCCCCAGCCTTGGCTTACTGAGAAAGAGAAAGAGCTCTCCTCTCAGATGCTGAAACCCGCCCCTCCCCCCCGTATTTTAAAAAGATTTATCTATCTTTATTTGACAGGCAAATTTACAGACAGGAGAGACAAAGAGAGAAAGAAGAGAGAGAGAGAGAGAGAGAGAGAGATCCTTCATCTGCTGGTTCACTCCCCAAATGGGCGCAACAGTTAGAGCTAGACCAAGCCAAAGCCAGGAGCCTGGAGATTCTTCTGGCTCTCTTATGTGGATGCATGGGTGCACCAACTTGGACTTTCCTTCGCTGCTTTTCTAGGCACATTAGCAGAGAGCTGGAACACAAACTGGTACTCATACGGAATGGTAAAACCACAGGCAGAGGTTTAACCTACTATGCATGGCCCCAGTCCCTTATTGGCTCATTTTTAAAAGTAGAGGGTGGTGTCTCTCCAAGTGTGAAGTCACCTGGGAATTTACTAGCACCTCCACAAGCTTCACATGCAGCTCAATATCCATATTTTCATGACCTCTTCCCTGCAAGAAGAAGATGTAATGCTAAAAAAGGGAGTGGTTTGAATGGCAAGTAGAAAGATAGAATTCCCTGGGATGAGGGAGGGGGGTGGCTTGCAAGTACTGCATCCAGCAGACCTATCTAGCTGTCTACCTATCTCGTAGCACCAGCACCAGGAGACGAGTCCTGGGGAGGTGCCCGTCCTCAGCTGTGATCCCAGTGCAGCAATCTCCGCCTGGAGTTTGGCAGTGGGTAAGGCTCTTTGAGACACCTGCAATGTCCAGCTGCTGTCTTGCTTGAGGCAGTAGCTGCTGGCCTGAGTTCATGCTGTGAGTCCAGTCTTGGGCAGTGCTGTCCAGTTTTGACTGGCACCTTCATCCTTTTGCTTTAGAAAAATGCCAAAGGCTGTGTCTTCTTCTCTGGCTTAAACTCACTCACAAACTCACTAGGGGTCTCTGGAATCCTCAGGAAGAAAACTCTACGGTCAATTGACATCAGAGGCTCTTTGCAACTTCCAGCCAGGCCACTTCCCCTGTCTGGATGGTCAGCAGAGGTGGTAGTTCCCCATTCTGCCTCTGGAATTGTGCAGCCTGGGCAACCAGATTCATTGTGTTGGAAGTTTGGGGTCAGCTTTAGAAACCCATCTCCCGAGTCTCATTCTGAGACAAGTGCCTTAAAATGTGTCCTGGGAGCCATGTTCTTAGCCAGTGGGAGCAGAAGAGGTCTTAAGACGGACCCAAGAGGAACCTTGCTAGTCGTCAGTTCAAATGTGTGGCCATGGTGAACAGCCTCTGCCACTTCCTTCAAGTTCTTGAGTAGGCATGAAAGAACTGAAGGACTTTACAGAATCTGTGGGGAAGTGTCTTGGAATCTTCTCGGGAAAGTTCTTCACAAGGAACACTGTGAGGAATGTGCAGTGATAAAACACCAGTGGCGGCTGGGAGTCTAGACCCTCCCATGTGCTTCTTGAAGAGCGGGTGAGGAAGGCCAGTAAATGCACCTGTTGGGTTTGTTCACATCCCCCTCCTCAACTAAGTATGTGTAGCTTTCCGGGTGAGAACTTCCTCTCCCTGGACCCTGAATGGTTTTACAAGACTAGATGCTGTGATCTCACTCACTGTCCAGAACAAAAGGGTGCTGCTGTCTGGGGAGAGGAGGCATGACTCCAGTGGGCAGGGTAGAGTCCTGGGCTGTAGGGGTCAGGCTCTCTGAAGCAGTGGTCAGACAGGAACTCTCACCTTGGAGGGAAGAGGGTCTGGTGATTTCTCTTGGGGCTTCACCCTCAATGAGTCAAGTGACCTTGAGCAATCATTGCACCTGTCTGAATCTGTTTCCTCATCTATCATGGCTGAACCATTCCCTTCCTGTCTCACTGACCTCAGTCAAATGATGGGTGTGTGTATACCAATAGGCAGCAGGGTGGGGCTGCTTCCAGGGAGATGAGAACAAGGAGGCAAGTTCTCAATAAGTTGCTTTTCTTTCTTTTTCCATGCTTCTGTTTGTTGGTGATTTTTCTTTTCTCCAACTGGAGTCTCAGCTCCAGGCTGCTCTGGCCTCCTAGGATACTCATGGCTTTGCAACCAAGAGCAAGAGCACCTGTCAGCATTAGTTGGAAAAAGTCCCAGAATCCACTGTCGTTGGGGAGGGTGTGGTGAGGGAAATGAGGATGGGGTGCTTTGATGAGTTCAGTTTGCCTTGTGTACCAACCACTGTAATTCACGGCCAAAAAGAACGCTATGATTGGGCCATCTAGGGAGTGAGCTCCTCCCTGGGCCCTGGGGGGAAATCGTAGTTGGGGCACCCCATTAGAACTAACTACTAGGCACTGAGCTTCCAGACATTAATTCTGTCATTTTGGTATCTTTATCTAACAGGCCTAGTTCAGTCAAGGTTTGGTAAACAACAGACACTTAATATGTATCTGCTGAATAGCCTTGGCAGTGAAATTTCTAAAAACCCCAAGGTCACTGGAGTTAATATACCTACCTGTGACCCTAATAGCACAGATCCTGTCATGAGGATCTGTTTAGTTCCTTGTTTTGACTTCCTGTTCCTCTAGGTACAGCCATGACTTCTCTGTGCTCCAAACTCAACTCCAAGTACATTCCTACTATTAGATTCTTTCAGTTGTTTGTTTTTGTTTGGCTGTTGCTGTTCCAATAGAACCCAGTGAAAATATTGCTTTTATCCAGTGCTAAGATATACTATATTTATGTTTGTATTGTCACTTCAAAAACAAGCATTTTTATCTTTAGTGTCGAACTTTGGAGTGAATGTCTCATGGTATTCACAATATTAATAAGTGTTTTATCTGCAGAAGAGTCAGTTTCCCAGGCTGTTCACTGAGCAGAGTGAACCATCATGGGCACTGGTTACTTCTGTCACAGAAGTGTCTGCTTTCACTCCTAGGAAGCTGAGCCCATTAAACTGCGTGCACAGTTCTACTCTGTAGTTTTACTACAATGGTGTCTGGTGAGCCTGGGAAAGTTTATTCTCAGCTTGTGCACAAGAAAACTTAAAACTGACAAAGTACACATTCAATTATGCCACTTGATCAGTTGCTGCCATGTGTGTTGAATCATGCATTCTAGCATCGTTTGATTCTAACAAATCTGGCCTCTTCAGAAATGTTGGAATCAGGCTGCATCTTGAGAAGACTAGTGCCTGGCTGCCTAAGTGTTGAGTGACACCATTACTGTTCCCCGGGTCAGTGGTACATACCATTAACCATGTTCTGTGTTACAGTTTCATCATTAACCTGCCTGTAAAAGAGAATGTCAAGATAGTTACACTTTACATTCTTGTATTCTTTTGATTTCTGCCAAATTCATGGCTCCCAAAAGGGCTTATTGAAAAAGAAAAAAAAAAGAATGAATGGAATAGCAAATGATATGGTAGTTGAATGTCCTTGTCACGTAGTAAGTTACAAAGCCATCACAGCAAGGCTCTTTATGAATTTTTTTGGTGTAGATGAGAGCTGGGTCACCGTGTCCCATATTAGTGTATCCAGGCTTTGTTCTCGGTGCTGGCTCCTGATTCCAGCTTCCCGTTGATGCAGACCCTGGAAGGGGAAGTACTAATGATGGCTGAAATGCTTGCTTTCCTGCCATCCATGTGGGAAACCTGGATTGAGTTCTTGGTTCTGGCTTCAGCTGGGGCTATGGTGGCCATTTGAGTGAACCAGGCTATTGGAGCTTTCTGTCTCCTTAACAACAGTGTAAATGCAGCAGCAGTAGTAGGTGGGTTGCTCATTAGACTTCTCAGGTCTAAGCACACCTGGCTGCATCATCAGCCTAGAGAAATAATTTTTGGGTGGGACTCTCCCTTAGGTCTTTCTGTGGCCAGGGTCTTTGGTGACAGTCCTCCATGGAGTTCCCTGACTCTTAGTTTCAGGCTGACCTCCAAAGGCAGGCCAACTCTTCCTGCAAATGCACCCAAGCATGCCTTAGATGAACTGGCCTGGGACACAGATGTGGCACACGAGAGCTAACCATGAGGAGATAATGGCATGGAGCACTGTGTAGCGACCTGTCTCATCATAGACATGGAACTAGGCATGCAGGTGCAGAGGCTGGCAGAGCAGGTGGCTGGCTTGGGAGGGCACAGCCTGGAGTAACTGCCTCACTGCCCTACTTCGGGGGGTGGCAGTCATCCAGCAAGCCGACTGTAGGAGAGGCCACTGTTTCCAGGATAGAGCCCAGAAATAAGATTTGAGAGGAATGACTAAGTTCCAGACCCAGTCTTTGGCTCCCTCGTGCATGACTTTGCCAAGATGCCAATCTTGAACCTTGAAACCTTAAAATCTTTGACATGGGAATAGCACAACCTGCTTTGGTCTCTCCCAGGATGTGACAGTGGGGAGGGGACCTTCAACATCAGCTCCATCCTCCTCCTCACCGACAGAAGAGACAGAAAGGCTACGGGCAGAGTCACACAGAATATCCTGCGTCTCAGATCTCCTGGATGACACTAACTTAAAACCTGCCTCAATCAACATAGGGTAATGTCTTTTGGAAGGACATTTCTCAGAGGGCAGTGGCTTGGGACTATCTGGAATGAGATTGGCATGCTGCAGGCAGTCCCATTGCAAAAAAAAAATCTCAAAAAAACAGAATCCCACAGTCCATTCACTCTGCTGGCAGAAACACTGTGCTAGCTAGAGCAGCTTGCTTGTTCCTTACCTGCAAGTTGTGTCTTCAGGGGGAACTTGGACTTCTCCAGCAAGTGGTATCCAACCCTCACCAAGAGAGAGCTCTCTGTTGCGCACAGGTGCACACCGTTCTATCCATCTGCATAAACATCCAGGGGGACTAGATTTTTAGGAAAGAGAAAACGGTTTCCAAAATAGAGACAAGTGGGCTTGGTTTGTCTTTATTTTTTTTAATCACTAGAAGTGTTTGCCTCTTGGGGCCCACCATGCATCCCTTCTCAGACCTGCAGGTGGCTCTTCCTCTATTGGCATCTTAGATGATGGACGGTCACCTGGGACCTTCTACTTCTTCCCTTTTGCTTTCTTCCCTTTGTTGGCTTTGTTGGGCTTCAGGGATTCATCTTGGCCAGGTTTGCTGGTGATTGGGGGAGGGAATGGGGTGGGAGCATTGAGTTGCAAGGATTTCTTCTGCAGCTTCAGGTCCAAAATATCAAAGGCAGTCTGAATCTCACACTGCAGCAGCTCCTGCAGGTACTCCATCTGGATGTGGAGGGCCTTACCGATGAGGTTCTCCAGCTCCTGGAAGACAAAGGAGCTGGCTGGTAACTGTGACTCTGGTGAAGTCTGCAAACAGAGACCGCGGCTCTGCCCCTGCTCTGTATGCAAGGTAACAGAGCCACTTCCACCCTTTGCCCACTCTGGACTCTGTGACACTGATTTCTCTCTTTAAAAAAAAGATTTATGTTTATTTTAAAGGCAGAATTATAGGGAGAAGAAAGGACAAAAACAGAAAGAAATCTTCCATACACTGGTTTAATTCCTAAATGGCCACGACAGCAGGAGCTGAGCTGACCCCAATCCAGGAATCAGGAGCTTCTTCCAAGTCTCCCACATAGGTGCAGGGGCCCAAGGACTTGACCCAGATACAATAGCAGGGACCTGAACTGAAAAATGGAGCAACCAGGACCCAAACTGGCTGTTATGTGGGATGCTACTGCCACAGGCAGAGGCTTATCTTGTTTTGTCACAACACTGATTTCCATGGGCTGCATTTACTGACTGCGTTGACCCTTGGCTTCTGGGAGGTCTGAGAGTGGAAGGAGAATGAGGTGCCTTATCTTCCTCCCGTCCAGCTGCAGGTTGGTCGTGCTTCATGTTCTTCTGATCCTCTCCTCCATGGCTGTGGCTTTTCACCCACGGCCACACTTTGGTCTCATTATCTTCTCCTCAGTAGTGAAGGCTCTCTTGTTTTTACCTCCCAGTAATCACTTCTTCCTCATTCCTCTTCAGGCCTAGCAGAGCAAAGATCATGCGATGGATCTGGAGAGGATAGCTGCCTGGGATGCATCTGTTACATTTGAGCAGGACCTGTCTCTCCAAACCTCATGTAGCCGTTTAAATTCTGGTGTCTTAAAAGTTGAAGTTGGGGACTGAGGGCCATGGTGATGACTAGTAGGTGGGGCTGGTGGGCAGTTTTGGGGGGCATGCTCTGGGAGGGTGGTTTTGGTGGGATATTTGGCGATATTTAAGTTCAAGCTCCAACTCATTGCTGTGGCGCATGGCATCCTGATCGCCATATAAGTATATCTTGGCACCTGCCATGTACAGCTTCCATCAGATGGCAGCCTTCGGGGCTTTGCCCAGTCCTGAACTGTAAACTCCAAATGGTAAGCGGAAATAAATTTCCTTTCTCCAAAGAAAGTGCCCTAGGGAACTTTAATTAAAGGATGAAAAGCAGATGAATACAGCATGTCTTTGTTCTCTAGTTGTTTTTTTTTTTAAAGAAAATCTTAGGCACAATTTGACAGTCACTTCAGAATATCATCCCTTGGCTGATATAAAAGTAGTGTTTTCCGTCTAGATCCTTGGGTAGTGCTCCCAGCTCAGGCACACCACCGGGGACACATAGTGGAAGGCTTGGGCTCTGGCTGTGCCAGGCAGGGCTTAGCAGCTGTGTGATGGAGGATGGAGGAGAAAAGAGGGAGGGGCAGGCAGGAGAGTGGATATAGGATATGTGCGGGGAGCAGGTATGGCAGGTGGGGAGCCCCCTCCCACTTTTGACCTAACCCACATGTTCCACAAGTCTCTTGCAGTGGACTGGAGACAGGTTGTTGCATGTGACTTCTGGGTCCTTGTTGGATGTCTTGATGCCCTAAGTATGCATGACATGTTGATGTGTTGTGCCTTTGGGGAATGAATCTCAAAGGATTCTCATCTGTTCCACTGTGTTAGCTGTTCTCTGGAGATTCTCATACTGAAATCTGTGACTATAGAATCAACTCCTTGTGGTCCACAGGGAATTAGTTCCTGGACCCTCACAGACACCATATCTGCAGATGCTCAAACCCCTCACGTTAGATGATATGGTATCTGTGTATATCTTATGTATACCCTTCTGCATACTTTGAATCACCTCTGGATAGCTTATGGTATAAAATACTATGAAAATAAATAGTTGTGTTACTGAATTGTTTAGGGAAGGACGACCAGAGAAAAAGTCTACATGTTCAGCACATGTGTAGAATTTTTTCCCAAATATTTTCAAAGATTTCCTTGAATGTGTGGATGCAGAATTCATGGATACTGAGTCCAGACTGTAATTGAACTTTAAAGGAATACTTCTTAAAGCCATTTCCTCTTCAACAGACAACTGTGGAACAAATAAACAATAGTCCAGGCATGCAGCAGTTGAGTCGCCACTCGGGACACTCCTATTCCACATTAGAATACTCATTTCTGCTAATGATCTAGTTTCTTGCTATTGCTTATTCTGGGAGGCAGTAGACAATGGCCCAAATACACAGGTCACTGCCACCCACATGTGGGGCCTAGACAGAGGTCTAGACTTCTGTGGGCTTTGGCTTGGATCAGCTCTGGCTATTGCAGGCATTTGAGGGGTGAACCAGTGGATGGAAGACGCCTGTCTCTCTCTCAAAAAAAGTGAAAACCAATCAATATTAGGTGACAGCAAATCCCTTTGGAACACCCAGGTCTCATCCCATGATTCTCCACCCCACTCCCAAAGCCCAGAACATGCACACCCACACATTTGCACACACATACATGTCTCAGCCACCAGCTCTACTAATCTCAGCCAAACCCTCAGTAAGTCAGTAGCCCTCAGCCTGTCTGGTCACTATTGGAGAGGAGCTAGCCACTGGAGGTGCTGGCTACAGGAGCCAGAGCAGTCTTCATAAACCACCAGTGGAGCAGGCTCGTCTCTCATAGCTACATGCCACATGGCTCTGGGACCTCCCTGGCCACCAGCCCTGCCTCCTTGCCTAGCTCCTCAAATCACCCCCTAGGCTGTGTCCCAGGTCTCTCTTTCCCCATCTCTCCTCTCCCAGGCCTTGATAGTTGCTGGTTCTGTGGGCCCACAAAATGTGCAGGGAGGCTGCAGCAGCTCTGAGCCTGGCCTGTTAATCCTACTTCTCTTGGAGGAATCTGTCACTGAGGAATGACACAGCAAACAGAACTGGAACTTTAGGATCCACCAGCCTTAGTCCACATATGAACTCTGCCGCACGCTAGAGTGGATGGGTGAGTGGATGCAGTTTTCTGAGTCCCAGTCATCCAGTCACTAAAATGGGAACATGCATTTTCTACCATGCAGGGATGCCACAAGACAGGGATGCACAGGGAGCCTGGGGGAGGCACTCAGCTCCTCCTGTGGGTGCTCCTCTTTCCTCCTCCCTATTGTGAACAGAACACAAGGACCTTTCTGGAAGTCACTCCAACCTGGGGCACTCACCTCTCTCCTAAGGAGCTGGCCAGGCTGGACAGGCATGTCCTCGAAGGCCTTCTGCAGCAGGTGTCCCCGCTCTAGTGTCATGGCCTCCTTCAGGAGCAGCATGTGGGTGCGCTTCTGCACCTCTGCCACCTGCAGCTCGGCCACCTGCTGCTCGTGCTTCCAGACCTCCCTGTCCACACCTGCAGCCAGGGGGAGGGGCGGGAGCGGCACACACACCTCCAGGTGGGTGACAGTCAGGTTGACTTCCTGGTCCTGGCCCAGGACGTACTGGAAGAGTCTATAATGGCGGATGAAGGTGTTGTGGAAGTAGTCACAGAGGGCCAGCAGGTGAGTGGTGTTGAACTGCCTCTGGTAGTCTCTTAGTTTGTCCCCCAGGATTGCCACCGCCTCGGTGATGGAGCAGCCTGGTGCAGGGTGTCAAGGGGGCAAGAAAGTGTTCATAATTAATCCAGCCTGCACCTAGGCAGTCTGACCCCAAAGCTTGTATCCTGGATATTCACTGGCTCTTGGAGGCTGTGGAGATGATCACATTTACCCTCCCATTTAAAAAAAAAAATTTTTTTTTACTATTTTAGTTGGATAATCTTTACATAATTGATTAGGGCACAAAGAGTCAAGGGCTACAGGAATGTGGGTAAGACCATTATTTCCACATTATTTTTTTTTTCCAGATCTGGGGTAAGGGGAGACATATAGGAAAAAGCCCCACCTAGCCTCCCACCCATCCCAAGGTCCCTGATGTGGGGCATGCTCCAAGGGTCCTGCTCAAGTGGTTTTGATAGTTCAACAGTTCTGAATTGCTGCCAATCTTGCCATTCCAAGCATGATGAAGTCGCTGCAGAATCCACTGGCTGACACAGTCCACCTTAGAGTCTCCAATAGCCCAGATTTTCACTGCCAGCACATGGCTGGGTAGATAACGATTTGTTCTGTCCTCCGTCCTATGTTGTGGTACCAGGTATCCTCTGCAGGTTCCTATAGACTGCTATATCCTCCATGTGCACTTGGATTTGCTGTCTACTGTTCTGTCTAAACCTCTGAGGAGGTTCAGCTTTGACACATGTACTCTATGGTCAGACCATAGAAACTACACTTCTCTTCATGGTTGGGGTTCCTAGATCAGTAATTCAGTTGGAGGGATCCCCAAAGAAACTTCATCTGAGGTGATTCCTGGGCTGATTCTGATGTGTGCATGCCAGTACAGGGTCTGGCATAGCCCGTCGCCCCGATCAGCTTATGCATATGTTAATGGTTGCAATTGCTTGGGTCATTTCTGTTTCCAGCCCTGTCTTCCACAAGAACCAATGGGTGTTGCAGTCCAGCCTGATTCTGCCCAGCATACACTCAGTCCTCACATAAACCAGTGGGAGCTGCAGCCTAGTCGGAGAGACTCCCAATAACCCCCACCAGGCCTGCGCCCTGCCCTGGTTCCTGTGCTTGCCAGTGTGTACAGCACACTGGTCCAGTCTGTCCCACATTCCCATTTAGCTCTCATACATGTCAATGGGGATTGAAGCACAGTTCAACCCAACCAGACCCACTATCCAGCCCACATACATGCTGCTGGGTGCCTTTCTGTCCAGCCAGGTCTACCCCAGTCCTGGTTTTCATGCTCTCCAGTGGGAGTGATAACCCAGGAGGGAGGTACCCACTATGTCACTCCTAGGCCCACTCCTGGATCATGCACTTTCCAGGTGGTTCTGCAATTTAACATGACAGAATTAGCCCCCAGTGCCAGCATCTGCCAGCTGATGCTGTGGCAAAGCCCAACCAACCCTCATTTACTCTGATTTATTGCTTGCACCAGTAGGGACAGTCCAACAAGCCTGGCTTTTCCCTGATCTAGCTCACATGAGGCCCACAGCTGTTGTAGCCCTGCCTGGTCTGATCTGCCCCCATCCCAACTCAGGCTCTCCAGTGTGTGAGGTGTTCTAGCAGGGGCCCCTCCATATTCCCCCTACCAGCGTTACCCCCTCCCTCCCTGGTTCCTACATGTGCTGATTGGTACCATGGCCTGGTCTGGTATGGCCTGCCTCACCTCAGCTTTTGCCAGTGGGTGCTGTAGCCTGGCCCAGCCTGGCCCACCCCCACCTCCAGCTCAGGTGGTGGAGACGAAAGCCTAGCCCAGTCCAGCCAGCACCCAGTACTGCTATGTGTTGCAACCGGACCCAGCCTGACCCAGACTCCATTCTGGTGCTCAGATTTGCCAGTGGTTGATGTCAACTGGCTCTGCCTGGTTTGCCCCTGACTTGGGCCAAATGTATGCTGCTGACATTTACCCCTTTTTGCATTGGCTATCAGGAAGCTCAGAATTCATTTTATAGAGTAACTTACACTTACCTTGTTCTTTCTCCTTTGATTATCCTACTCTTTACCTGGTTTTGACTTTTAACTTCTGTTTGTAAGACTTAACTTTACCCTTGCTTTATGTTATTTTCATGTTATTTTCCTTAGGAAGATGAAATCAAGAGAAGGGAATTCTGATGGGTGTGAGGCAAGGGGTGAGCACATGCCTTGGGAAGAAGTGGCATTCTCTGGGGTGGGAGAGTCCAAGGGCTGTCTGGAGGAGGTGGGCAAGGTCAGAGGAGTTTCCTGGGAAGAGAAAGGTGGAGAAGAGGGATGCAGGTCGGCCGGGGGAGGTGGGGCATAATGTGTGGCCAGGGAGGCTTGAGGGGAGAGAAGGTGCTAAACAAGCCAGAGACGAGGAGGTGAGGGTTGGAGTGGGCAGTCCCAAGGATGTCCTGCCCCACAGAAGAGTCCGTGCTGCTGGCACCACCCTCCCCCGGGCACTCTTACGCACAGGCGCCTGGCCCCATGACCCCGGTAGTCTCTCTCCAGAGCCCTTATGTGATCTTGTATCTCAAGGATGTCATTTCTAGGTCTCATCCTCTTCCTCTCATGAAAGCTGGAAGAGCACTCAGCTTTTTTAAAAATTATTTTTAAGATTTATTTTTATTGGAAAGGCAGATATACAGAGAGGAGGAGAGACAGAGAGAAAGATCTTCTGTCTGATGATTCACTCCCCAAGTGGCCTCAATGGCTGGAGCTGAGCTGATCTGAAACCATGAGCTTCTTCTGGGTCTCCCACAGCGGTTCAGTGTCCCAAGGCTTTGGGCCATCCTCTACTGCTTTCCTAGGCCACAAGCAGGGAGCTGAATGGGAAGCGGGGCTGCCAGGATTAGAATCAGTGCCCATATGGGATGCTGGCACATGCAAGGTGAGGACTTTAGCTGCTAGGCTACTGTGCTGGGCCCAGAGCACTGAGCTTTGTTGCTTGCTTGCTGCTGTTGTCTGGCACGCAGCAGACCTGCCACAGATGGGGAGACTTACTGAATGAACACGAGTGAATAGGTGGGTCGTGGAGGGAGTCTTCACTCCAAACACATTATTTAGCAAGCATTGCTAGTAACACATGTAGCCATGGCTTCTGGACAGGGACCTGACTGTGGAAGCTGCCAGGTGGGCAGAGCAAGTGTGGGAGGTCAGGCCAGAGAGGCATCTTAGGGCAGGGAAGGGAGTGATGCCAGGTGTCAGGGAAGAGACCGTGGCAGCAGCAGGAGGCTGTGTGGGAAGGAATGGCTGAGGACTTGGGTCAGCTGGTGGCAGGCTCCTGGCCTGGCCTCATATACACCTGGGATGATGAAGGCCACCTGCTCCCAGTGCCTGGCGGTCCTTCCTGTCCTACTGTCTACTAGAGTTGAGTGCCGGAGTGTGTTAAGTCTTTCCACCCCAAAACTGTCCGGTGATTGGCCAGAGCTTCCCAGTGGGCTCTGTGAGGACAGCAAGTGAGCCAGCGCTTCATGACCTTGATGTGGGGGATGCTGGCCTGTGTTCCAGAAACTGGGCACCCTATGCTTCCTTGCTACTACTTGTCTCATCTGAGTGACTCTGGGCAAGTGGCTCAAAATCTGTGGGCCGCACTTTCGCATCCTGCAGTGGGTTCCCTCATGCTCCCTGGGAAACAGCTCAACACAGCAGACATTGATTTTCTGGGTACAGAAAATCTTAGCACGATGGCCCCTCAATCCTACCCGGTAGCCTCATAGTCCTCAATGCCCTGCAAAGCAAACACATCTATGTCTCCCTTGAGTTTTCATTGTCATGTTGCCTGTGTTCCAGAAACTTGTGGGGAGGTGTGTTGGCCTAGTTGGAGCCTCAGACTGTGTCCCTAAATCCAGAATCACCAGGAGTTTTCTAAAAACACAGATCCCCTGGTTAGCAGCTTAAGCTATCATCTGCAAATACTGGCATCTCCAGTGATTGCTGATTGGTATTCTGTCTGTTCCACTTCTGATCTAGCTCTCTGCTAATGTGCCAGGGAAAACAGCAGAGGATGGCCCGAGTACTTGGGTTCCTGTGCCCATGTGGGACATCTGGAAAAAGCTCCTGGCTCCAAGCTTTGGCTTGGCCCAGCCTTGGCCATTGCACCTATTTGGGGAATGAACCAGCAGGTGGATGATCTCCTCTCTGTCTTTCAAATAAACGAAACAAATCTTAAACACACACGCATCCAATTGTCTCGTGAAAACAAGCAATGGCTCTCAGAGTAGGGTCAAGTTGGGATTTGCTGCTGCATCACTTGGATCAGAGTTGGGAGCCAGACTGAACCAGGGGAGCTCAGTGACTGCCGCAGAGACTGACAAAGTCAATGCCCCCGGGTGGATGGCTCTGCCGGGTGATTGGCCCACACCTGCTTCTCCCTTCCCCCTCACCCCTGATCTGGGCTGCTGGCTCTTTTTCTGCACAGGTGTGAGCTTCCTGTTGCCTGAAATCAGTGGGCGGAGAGACAATTCCCAGACCTCGCAGTGTCGCCTTCTTCTTGTTAATGGCATCACTACTACCTTTCACAGATGCCCATAAAGTATCACCTGAGAGTGTCCAGGCAGGTGGCAAAACTGGATACTGATGTAGCGAGGAGGCCTAGTGTGAAGCATGATGAGACAGGGAAGGTGCAGACATGGGGAGACCATGGGACCCTAGGTGCTCAGGGCAAGGAAGGGAGGTTTTCTGCAACCAGAGATGCTAGAAGCACAGTGCAGATGAATGAGGAGTTTGGCAGAGGATGGTGGGAAAGATGCCTGAGGCTCAGCGAGAGCAGGGATGAGGGCTGGAGCTGGGCCAAGCACAGTGGGGCTGTTGTGTGCACAGGACCACTGCCAGCTCAGAGCTCCAGGGAGACAGAGCTGGGGGACCTGGAGGGTCAGGGCTCAGTTTGGGGACAGTTTAGTCAGAGAAATTCAGGAAGGGGCCCTGACCTCATCAGGGAACCTGAAGCCCTCCAAGGATAGGGTATAGGAGGGGCTGGGCTCCTCCAAAAGCACATCCAGATTTTTGCTTGCATGTTTTCTCCCCTAGGTTGAGGCTACCTAGAAAGCTATAACAACAACAGAGAGCAGCAGAGCCCACAGAGGCTTGGAGGGGAGAAGCTGGATGTTGGAGGGTTGTGGGGGGACTGGGGGGTCGGGGGGCACAGAGGTGGGCATAAGGTTGCTGTCTGTGATCATCAAAGCCCGAACCCAGACTCAGGTGTAATTCATTGAACCTTGTCTGGGCTCCTAAGAGCTAAAGTGGCCAGAAAGAGCCCTGCTCCTTCTTGAGCATGGCCTGGCCTGGCAGCACTTGTGGGCAGGGTAACTTGCCCCTTCCAGAGGGTCTGGCCTAGAGCAGCCAAGCATAGAGCCCAGACTTGAATCATAACTTGGGGAGGCCCTGCTGTGCCAGTGTTTCAAGTGCTTCTGGTAGTTCAGCCTGCTACTGAGGTCTTGTCCCAAGTACGGTGGGTCACGGAAGACATCTTCCCCACCCCACCCCCAGGTCCACAGGAAAGGCACTTTGGATTTGCAGTTTGGCCAATTCTGGGTTTCAGCAAAGCTCCTCCATTGCTAGCTCCTGAGCCCACACCCCCCAAGCTCCAGGTTGACAAGCTCCTCATGACTCACCCCAGGGATTAAATCGCCAGGAGAAGCCTCCGGCTGCTGGGCGGACGACAGACAGACGGATCTGTGCCTGCAAGTCGCCCTTCAATAACAGGGAGTGGCCTTCATTTGCATGGGCGGCTGGGAACTTCCTGAACTTGGTCCCCAAGGCCCTGGAGGCCAGCACCTGTGAGGGGGCCGTGGCACAGGGGTGGAGGAGGAGAGGAATGGGGAGCGGAGCAGCGGGGGAGGTTGGCAGATGGCAGCGCCAAGCGTATGGGGCTCAGGACCAGGAAGCATCATGCTGGACCCGCAGTGTTGGGTGCCACCCGCCCTCTTCCCCTTGGAGAATAAGGTGAGGGGACGCAAGGGACAAGGCTCCGTTGCTGTGGAGTTGGAGGACCCAAGTGGCACTGGTGCCCCCTGACAAACCAGTCTGGTTACCTCTGTCTGGGCACCGAGGGGGAGGAACTAAATCAAGTGCCAGCCTGGCCTGATTACTTTTCCCAGTGCCTAAACGTCAACCAGGGCTGGCCCGGGATTGGGGAAAGTGGATGAGAGCCAAGCCTACCTGCGTCGCCCCCGCTCAACCCCAGCAGCTGCCTCAGCCCACTTTCTACTAGATGAGCTCACCCCAGCACCATGACTGTGACTATGACAGGGTCAACTGCTGTCCCCTGAGTCAGGAGCTCTTACTGCACCAGGCCCTGCACACTGGGACTCTCCTCTGTGCTATTATCCCTTTCTAGCTCTGTGAAGCTGGGACAGGCACCATCCCCTTCACCCAGGAAGGAAGCTGAAGTTAAAAGAGGATGAACTTTTTGTTCGGGGGTACACACTGGTTGATGAAAGAGCCAAAATTCAACTATCTGGCCAGGCATTCAGCCAGCCAACCCTGGGGCCTCTTAATAGGTGTTTTGAGGTAGATGCTGCAGGGACTCACCCCGATCCCCTTAGCTTTCTAGAGGAAAGTTCTGCAACAGAGATGACCTCACAAGGAGGGCAAGAGATGCTTGGGGAAAATGAGCCAACCCTTATCAAGCGAATGGACTTCCCAAAATATGTTAATAAGAGCAGCTCAGTGTGTTGAGCGTGTAAGCTGGTGCTCCAGGTTGCTGCGAGGGGGAGGGGGCAGAGTCGTTACGGATTGAGGTCACGTCTGGGGAAGTCCTGAGCTTGCCCAGTTCTCCTGTGCTGCAGGCTGGGGGAAGCTGAAGTCAGAGGGAGGATAGTATGGCTCATGAAGAGCCAAGGCAGAGCTTGCTGTCTAGCCTGGGTGCAGGGGCTTGGTGGTCAGGGCCTGGCAGTGGAGTTGTCCTCTGCTCCCACTGCCATGATAGGGAAGGCCTATTTCTATTTCTTATCTTTGCCCATGGGTCCCTACCACTGTGTGATGGGTCTGTTAGGTCTCAAGAGCAGACTAGGGAAGGTGAGAGGGGGAGAAGCCCGGGTCAGATGCTGCCCCTGTTAGCCGTTTGCTGACCACTGGCTTGGGGTTGGGCAGGGATTTGGGGTGAGAGCCTGAGAACTGTCCATCTTAGCTAGAGACCTCCTGTGTAGCCTCTGTGTGTCCCTGACTCTCTAGGCTATTAGCCTCCCTGTAACCTGTGGTACAAAACAACAGTGCCATCAGAAGGACCCTTTCTGGGGATGGCCAGTGGCATTGCTGCCTGCTGAGTCCCAGGGGGAGAAGCAGCAGCTAGACTATGATTCTACCCTGGAGGACCACATGGGCTGGCTAGCTGGCAACCACCCTCCCTAGTTGCTCTGGAACAAAAGCACTGAAGGTTGGATAAGCACATGTCTGGTCTCAGCCACCATGCAAGTCCTCTGGAGGCCACCTCTGAGCCAGAGCTCCAGGGCACTGAAGATGCCACTGCTGTTGAGGCCCTTGCTCAGAGCCCAGCTCCTCTCCCAGGGCCAGGACATGCACCTGCTTACAGCACAGACCAGTGGCTCACAAGCCAAGGGTTCCCATCTGGCTTCTGCTTCTTGGGCACATGCACAGGTGATGCTGTCTTCTCTGGAGAGGCCTTCGTCCTCTGTCCATTTGGCCTGCGTCGATACTGCTCTCTGGTTATTTCACATGATAGTGTAGGACCATAGTGTATAAATAACTGCTCGAGAGTTCTCATTTATATAACCAGAAGATTGCTGGGTCACATGAGAACTCTATGGAGAATTTGGTGAAGAACCACCATTGTATTGTATTGTATTGTATTGTATTGTACTGTATTTTAGATAAAGCCACAACTAGATTATTGAAACATCTACCCAAATCCTAGGATTAGAAAGATTTTATTCTTTTAAACATTAGCTTTCTTGCTTACTTGCCTGAGGCTCAAAGAGCAATCCCAGGACCATCTAGTTCAACATCGCAGGTGTTTATTTGGTGGTCTGCTTAGCAAATTCACCCCTTGCTGGTCCTCAGTGCTGTTTCCCAAGAAGTTGGCATGCTTAATTAATGCCAAGAAGCTGTAGCAAAGAGGACAGGCTCTGCTGCCCTGTGTGACAACTGGCAAGTGACCTAATCCCTCTGAAGCCCAGTTGTGTGTGACATGGGGACAGCAGTTCTTCATTCCTTCAGTTAGACAATGTAGGTAGAGAGTACTGGTTACCACAACATTTAGTGGACGTTCGCTGTCGCTGGGATGGTTGTCATCCTCGCCTTGCCAGGTCCTGCCAGAAACCTGGAGCTCTGCTCAGCTTAGCCCTCTAACTGCTCAGCATCCTCAAGTGCAGGTGAGTGCCTCCAAGTGTAGCCACCTGGGCTCCAACCCCAGGCACAGTGTTCTGTTGGAGAGTGAGTAGGGGCAGGACACGGGTCCACCTGTAGTCCTGCAGCTTGAGCTGTAGGAAGGAGGATCCAAAAGGAAGAACCACTTCTCTATGCTGAGAAATGTTCATCAGAGGCCTGACAGCAGCATGCCACAGACATGTGTGTGTTGGGTGCAGGACTTGGATCTGGTGGTCTCTATAGTCTCTTTCCTTTGTGGAAGCTGGCAGATGGCTTCCCCATGGTCATAGCTTGTGTGCCATGGGTACCACTTGGCCAAACTCCGCACTGACTCAGGATCTAAGCCACAGCCCTGATTCTTCCTCTTGCTCATGGTCATTCCTCCTGAGATGAGAACCACCAACAAGTGGTCACGTACAAGACACGGCCTTGTACCAGCCTAAGAATCGGCTACTTCCTACTGTCTCTTCATCTCCCAGTGATGATTCTGGAAGGTGAGGGCCCAGAGAGCATCTCACTTGGTGTCCTGCTGCTAAAGGAAGGACATGATGTGACAAAGATGAATAAGGGATTCCTGCAGAGGCCAGCTGAGGGTGTTGGTGCCCTTGGCTCACAGATGGGTAGCATAGCCAGCTGTCAGACACAGATTACCCTCTTTGCTATGCCTGGGCCACTCTTTACATTGGAGCAGTGTGCTGAGGCCCAGGATCCTGTGAGTAAGCCAGTGACCCAGTGAGGATTTCACCTGGTTCCTCCAGGTGCTTGCTCTCCAGCATACCTGTAGCCTCAGCCCAGGCACCATGGGGAGTGTTGGGGGTTGCAGGGTCCTCTCCTGGGCACCTAAGCTGCCTAGACCAGTACTTCCCTGGTCTACTACACACCTCCTGATGCAGACAGAATACCTGCAGCACTGGGTCTTCTGCCATCAGATAGACTGGATTCTAACCCCAAACCCATTCACTTGGGCTACGACCTTGGATAATGTCTTTAACATCTCTGGGCCTCCACATCTTTGACCTGAGAACAATGCCTGTAAAGCCAGCCCAAGCTGTGAGGAGGATGGTGGTATGAAGGATTTCATGCATGCAGACTTCCCTCTGCAACAGGACGGCCATTGGCACAAGGCAAGGGAAGGTGCCCATGGCACAGTCTCGGTTTCTGGCTAACTTCTTGACTTGAGTCTTACCCTGGGAGCTATGTCTTCACTCACTGTTGCAGTTTCCAATGCCAAATTCACACATTTAAGTCATGCCCAAGACCCCTGAATGTGACTGTACAGGGCTGGAGTTGTGGCCTAGCACATAAAGCCATTACCTGCAGTGCCAGCATCCCATATGGTTGAGTCCTGGATGCTCCACTTCCAATCCAGCTCCCTACTGTGGCATGGGAAAGAAGTGGAGGATGGTCCAACTCCTTAGGCCCCTGCACCCATGTGGGAGACTTGGAAGAAGCTCCTGGCTCATAACTTCTGATTGGCATCCCTGGCTGTTGTGACCATTTGGGGAATGAACCAACAGATGAAAGATTTGTCTCTTTCTCCCCCTTTCTCTGCAATTCCTTCAAATAAATAGAATGAATCTTTAAAAAAATGTGATGGTATTTGGAGAGAGCATCTTTAAAAAGTGATTAGATTAAGTGTGGCCTCGAGATGGGCCTGATCCTGTATGACAGGTGTCCTTGTAAGTAGGTGAGGACAGGCAAATATACATGATGGGAAGCCATGTGAGGATGCTGGGAGAGGGTGGCACCTGCAAGCCAAGGAGAGAGGCCTCAAGGGAAGCTAAGCCTGCCCACACCTGTCTGTCTCCCTGCTGCTCCAGCCAAGGGGAAATAAGCATCTGTGGTCCAAGTTGTGCAATTGGTGGTCCTCTGTGATGGTGGTCCTGGCCAACTCAGATACTCAGGGAAAGTTCTGAAACAACAGATGCTCCTTGATCCCTAGAAAAGTTTTCCTGAGATGAGCACCATTGCCCTCTGAAAACTACTACTGTCCAGCAACAAAGAGATCCCAGCCAAAACCCCTTGAGTTCTTCTGGTCCAGGGCTTAGCCGGGCCACAGATGGCAGCACCTGCTTGATACTCAGGAGACCACCTGCTGGGAGGGCAGCAGTGTGCCAGCAGGTAAAAGGGTCCCACAGGATGCACTTTGGAAAGTCATTGTTCCCTGCCAGCCCCAACATTCGACAGGAGGGGTGGGGCAATGAACTAGTGGCTGCCTTTCCCACCCTGTGGTGGCCTGAGGGATGTTTCCCTAAGACCCAGAAGTGGTACCATGCATGCACTTGGCAGAAGGCAGGCTATAGCATTCTCTGGCTGGTTACCTCATCCACAGCTGGGTCCTCAAAGCCCTGTTCCTTCCAGCCCCACTGCCTGTTCTCCCCACTCCCAGTGGGAAATAGCACCTCTTCCTCCAAGAGGCCAGTGTCCATGGGATGCTGATGATAGAGAAGAACAGAGGCAGCAGACTGGTCCAGGGAGCAGTCGGTCAAGGAGGGTCCCGTAGATGAGCTGAAGGGGTGTGGCTTGCTCACCTGCAGATTCAGCTCCCTACCAGGTGAGGCTTGAGGCAGGACACCCCCTCCTTGCCTACCTGTCTCTGCCCCAGGCTTCTAAGTGTCCTCCTCCTCTCCTGAGCATGGGTAAGGTGCCCGCAACCTGCCCCTTCATGAGATCTCCTCCTACACTGGGAGGTGTCTACCCTTCTGTATGATGGCTGGTGACCTCACCCTCCTGTCCCCAGGAGACAGCTGGGTGTGGCCTGCTCAGGGCTGCCTGGAGATTGGCCCAGGAGGGGCCAAGAAAGAACTCTTTCTTCTGTCCTGTGCTGGAGACTAGAATGTCCTTATAAGCCATTTGTGGGGTGGAATTAGCTTGTGCTTTTGAATAAAGGGCCACCCTTGTCCCTCCCTGTCCCGAGGCTTGATGGGGCCAGGAGATAAGCTGAGCTGAAGGCTGCCCTGGCAGAACCAGGCATCATTGTTGTGCAAACGTGACCCTCCTTGCATGCTGCCTGCCAGCCTTCTTATCTCCCTGGATGCAAACCGAACTCAGTCATGCTCAGTCCAAGATTAGCAACAACAGCACAAGGAGAAGCACCTTCCAAGAAGGCGGCCGCATAGGGTGAGCTGCTGGGAGCTTCACAGAACGTACCGTGTCACTGGATGCAGCCTGGGTCCGTGCCTGGGACAGCTGGGACAATGGCTGGGATGTGAGCTGGGAAGGGTCCCACTTGGGATCTGCTGGGCCATCTGCACCACCCTATCCTGCTCTTGCTACTGGGGCACCTAACAAGAGTAGTGGGCACTTCCTATCTCTCACTCTGATGAGCAGCAATATTTCCTTACACCTGTGCCCAAATCCGTTATGGGTGTAGGGTAGCTGGATTAGAGACCATACTAGGGGTTATCTGGGATTGCATTCTGCTGGCCTAAGGTCTGGATCCCTTATCAGTAAGATACAGAGAAGATAAGTCACAGCTAGTGAGAGCCCTGAGGGCAGCATTCAGCCCCATCCTATCTAGGGTAAAGGTCATTTGGAGTTTACTCATTTCTAAAGCTTGAACACTTGGGAATTAACGTTTACTTAAACACGTTCTGGGTAAGGCACCTGTCCCTCATCCTGTTACATGTGTTATTCTATCCTATTTCATTCAAAGATGTATCCACTCTTTTATTTGGAAGAGAACATGATGGAATGGGGGACTAGATGCGCATTAGGAGAGGATGTGTGTGTGAGAGCAGCAGGGGTGGGGGGTGAGGTAGGCGGCAGTAGTGGTAAGAAGAGACAATCCTCTGTCTGCTGGTTTAATCCCCAAGTGGCTAAAAACAACCAGGTCTGTCCTGGCCAAAGTCAAGAGTCAGGAACTCTATCTAGGTCTCCCATTTGGACGATTAGGGACCAAGTCCTCCACCATCTGTTGCTGCCTTTCTGTGTGCATTAGCAGGGAGCTGGATTGGAAACAGAGCAGCCAAAACTCAAGGAGACACTCTGGTATGAGGTGTTAACCTGCTGTGTCACTAGGTTGGCTCCTTGTCCTATCTCATTTAATCCTTCCAACCGCCCTGTGAATTGGAGACTATTATCACCTCCATTCTTCAAGTAAGGAGGAAGCACAAAGGGGTAAGCTGGCATTTCCAAGATTATGTGGCAGTAGATGAGGAGGTGGGACCTGAACCCAAAGTTTCTGACTGCAGTGCTGAAATCATCCTCACTTTGATGGCTGAGTGACCTCTGATGTTAACAGAGTGCCATAACAGTGATGAGGGCCCCAACCTCTCCCATGCTCCCAGGCATCATGGCTGAACCCCACTGACTGTCAAGATCCACTCATTTGTTCACTCACTCATTTCTCTTTTCAACACCTGCAGCATGATATGTGCACTGCTTGGCACTGGGAGGACACAGCAGGAGGCAACCTTCTTCCATGACCCTGCCTTGCTTGCTGTGGAGTTGTCAGGCCTTTGACAGGAGTTTGGAATAAGCAGAAAGGAAAGGAAGAAACTTGAGAGAAGCTTGGCCAGCAAGGATGAAGGACCCAGGGAATAGGTCAGCTAGGGAGCGCATCTGCAGGTACCCAAATCAGAGACCACTGTGGAAGTGCAGGTGCAGGTGTGGGGTACCAAGGGCCTGGAGAGGGCAGGCCAGCCCAAGAGACCTGCTGCCAGTGATTTAGGTTTCCAAGGATTCCAAAAGAATTCCAAACCTTCCAGCCCTATGCATTTGGTGGAAGATTTAAATGAGTGAGTTAGCCATGGAATCTGCAACAACAAAAATTTCAGTTTACAAATATATCATTTCCCTGCATTCACATTCCTTCCAACTGATGAAATTCTAGGAGTTCTAATAAATGAAAGCCGTATTTACCTCAAGAAGTTGGTGAAGTAATTGGTTTAAAAATGATTGTGCAGGGTAGGTTAAGCAGACACCACACCCTAGTGGATGCTGTCCTACCACCAGAATAATTTGTAGCAGGGATTGGTGCTGTGGAGTGTCAGGTTAAACCACTGCCTTTGATGCCGGCACCCCATATTTGAGCATCAGTTTGAGTCCTGGCTGCTCCACCCATGATCCAGCTCCTTGCTAAGACACCTGGAAAAGCAATGCATGATGGTGCAAGTGGCCCTTGCCATGCCTGTGGGAGGCTGAGATGGAATTGCTGGCTGGTTGTTGCATGCATTTGGAAGAAGATTCCTCTGTCGTGCTTCCAAATAAATACATCTCTCTCTCTTTTTTAAGGTTTATTTATTGGAAAGGCAGATTTATAGTGTGAAGGAAAGACTAAGCTCTTCCATCCACTGTTTTACTCCCCCAGGTGGCTGCAATGGCTGGAGCTGAGTTGATCTGAAGCCAGGACCCGGGAGCTTCTTCTGGGTCTCCCACAAAGGAGCAGAGTCCCACGGTTTTGGGCCATCCTTGACTGCTTTCCCAGGCTACAGGCAGGGAGCTGGTTGGGAAGTGGAGCAGGTGGGATTTAAATTGGCACCCATATGGGATCCTGGCAATGCAAGGTGAGGATTTAACCACAAGGCTATCATACCAGGTCCAAATAAATAAATTTTTAAGAGAGAGAGAGAGAGAGAGAGAGAGAGAGAGAGAGAGAGAGAAATTGCCTGTAGCAACTTTGTGATTCTCATATGCGTATCTGAAGCATGGATTTCTGCATGGAAGCCAGGATGATTTTGTTGGGATAGAGAGGGAATATTCACGAGGGAACACAGTGGATTAGAGACGGATTTCAGAGAGAGCCATCCCACTTAGGAAATGACTGTGAATGTGCTGTCTGTGGGGAGTCCTGCCCAGAAAAGACTAATGTAGTTCTGCGTTGCAGAGCAAGCCTCAGAATGTAGCTAACGACTGTGAGTTGCACCAGCTCTCCTGGGCTTCCTCTGCATGCCTGCCCAAGGTCTGTTGCATGTGATACTTGGGCACACGTTACATTTTCTTTACTCCTTTTTCATTTTTTCTTCTCTTCCCCGCATCCCACCCCTTGTTTTAAAGGGTTAGCATCATTAAAAAAAAAAAAAAAACAATTCGACGTGCTCTGTATTTCACCTTGACTTCATTTGCCCAGAGTGGAGGTATCAATTGTGTAGAGTTCTCACTCTTTCTATGCATTTCTTTGGCTCATCTGCCTCCATAGCCATACCTTACCACAGTGTTGACTGTGTACACATGGTACTTGTCTGACAAAACATCGAGTCTTCCTCCACAGCCAAGAGTTGTCATTCTGTACAACCTGCATTAGTGAAAGATAACATCTCTCAAAAATCTTGGTTCTTTAGGCTTCTGCAGTGGTGACCCATCGTGGTTTTATTTTTTAAAGTGAAAGGCAGAATGATAACAGAGAGAGAGAGATATTGCCCATATGCTGATTCGTTCCACAAATAGCTGCAGCAGCAAGGCCGGGGCCAAGCAGAAGCCAGGGACTTGGAACTCAGTCTGGGTCTCCACTTGGGATACAGGGGTCCAAGCATTTGGATCATTTTCCACTGCTTTCCCAGGTGAGATAGCAGGGAACTGGATCAGAAGCAGAGCAGTGAGGACTTGAAGCAGTGCTCTGATAAGGGAAGCCAGCTTCCAGATGGCACAATGCCAGCTCTTCATCATGTTTTTTGGTGATCTTGTCCAAAGGCTTTTGTTCTCTGTCATGGTATTTCAGACTGCAGGTACAGAGCTGCAAGTATACTACAATCACCAATCATCATGATATGCATTTGCATGTTTGCTTTTTGACTTATTTCTTCATGACACGGTTCATCTGTTCATAACAGTCTCATCTGTATGACTTAGTATACCTGAATGTTCAGGCTTGCAAAAATAAATATTATTGTGTCTGTTTTCTTGTGTAAGGTGGCCTATGAAGTGTTCTTTTGTGTATGTGTGTATATGCGTTTAAGGATTTATTTATTTTTATTGGAAAGACATATCCAAAGAGAGAAGGAGATACAGAGAAAAAGATCCTTCGTCAGTTGTTCACTTCACAAGTGGCCCCAACAGCTGGTGCTGAGCTGAAACCAGGAACCAGGAGCCTCCTCTAGGTCTCCTACAAGCAGGTGCAGGGTCCCAAGGCTTTGGGCCATCCTCTACTGCTCTCCCAGGCCACAGACAGGGAGCTGGATGGGAAGAGGAGCAACCAGGATATGAACCGGTGCCCATATGGGGTCCTGGGACATGCAAGGTGAGGATTTAGCCACTGAGCCATTGTGTCAGGTCTTCTGTTGTGTTTTTATGTTTTGAAAATGTTGAAGCCTTTTCAAGAGTATTTTAAGATAATTTTTTCCCCAGGATTTTGATCCTTTGGGATTTTACAGATTGGGTTTTTTTTTACTTTAACAATTTCAGTCTTTTGAAATATTAGTATATGGGGGTACAATGTGTGGGATTGTGTGTTTCAGGGCCATGTTCCAAACTTTCCAGAACTGTTTTGATAAACACAAGCCTGACTGAAGGAGGACAGTAAGATACTAGGCTGTGGTGGAGAGTGGCGGTGGGGAGGTTTAAGTGTTGCTGGAAGCCAGCCAGATTACAAACAGTGAATGATACTTGGGCTATCCAGTGTCATGTGAAGGTGTGATAGTCACAGCGCACCAAGTCTGATGAGTGTCTCTTTAAGGCCTGCACTGTGCTTCTAGAAGACAGATTTTTGCATAGCTGCACGCAGCTAGATAGGAAGATGAACTGCCTAGTAATGACAGCTGTTATCCAAAGAAACAAATCACCTGAGAAGGAGGGAACTCCCTGGGCCTTGGAGGCTGCCAGCAGTGGGCTAGGGAGCCTGGCAGGCTGGGTAAGGGTTCCCTGCAGTTGGAAACAGGTTTTTCTGTCTTCCAAGTCTGCTGCCAACTCTACAGCGTCAGATAGGGTTGGGCTGTGTGGGCTAGGGTGCCATCCTTGGAAACACTGACAGCCCCTGGTCCACCAGTCTCACCCATTTGCATGTTGGCTTGTTGGTATCACTGCCTGCCTTTCAGAGGTTTGGCCTCCCAAGGTTCCAGCAGAACCTGCAAGACCTTGAACACCCCCACCTGCTCGGGGCTGATGTTCTTCCTGCAGCCAGTGTTTGTTCTGGTCAAGAGCTTCCTCAGGGCTCCGAGAATGAGACTGAACTCTATCATGTGCATGTGTTGGTGGGTGACAAGGAGGCAGGGACCCAGAGGAATGTCAAGAAGGCCCCCCCACCCTGATCAGTGGGGCCGAGGGTGGCACAGAGGGACAATAAAGCCAGGAATCTCTGAATTCAGCTCATGAGCATGGCTGCTGCTGCATCTTGCTCAAGCTTTGGTCTTGAGGCCACTGGGTAGGCATACTGATCTGGAGGGTAGAAGTGGAGGATGCATGCACAGGAGCAGTGCACAGGGTGAAAGGAGGCCAATCCAGGTGTGCCCAGGGCACTCTGTGTGAGCTGTGAATGGCTTCAATCTCAGGAGCAGTACATAGAATTCTTTGTGGGTCTGGAAAACCCAGAGTGGGAAATGGCCTGCAGAATCCAAGCTTTGCAAGCAGTGGAATTCTCAAGAGATGCAGATAAAAATGGCAATGGCCATCGGGACGATGAGAGGTAGGCAGATGGGGGCAGGACACGGACATCGACCAGCCTGTAAGGACTGGAAACAACTGCATCGGCATGTCAAGGTTGGGAATGCCGTGTAGCAGGTGCTGGGACATTGCAATGTGGTAGGTGCTGGATATATGTGTGGCACCTGCCATAATCCTGCCCATGAAGCCGGAGGACAGCATACAATATAGCACATACTCTAAAAATCTGATTATCCTTTTTTGGGAGCAGCGGGGGCGGGGGGAGGAAGCAATTTCAAAACAAAATACAGAAAGTTTGCCAAACTAGGAGGAAGGATACATTCCCAGTCTGCTTAAAGGAAGTGGCCCATCCCTCCCACCCCAGGTCCTTTCATGAGAATCTTCAAACACAAAGGCAATCGTAATCACATCCTTTGGCACTTTGGGGTACTCTTGTACTGCCAGTTTCCCCAACCTTTTTCCCAGACAAAAAACCTCAATGGGGGCCTCACATTGCCATTAGTGGCCTCAGTTCCCCAGTCCCTGTGGGTTTGGAACAGTTCCCCAGGTCTTGCCTGGGCTTGCAGAGTTCAGGAGTGGCTTGGAACCAACCATGCTTTAGCCTGCTGTTGCCTACTGTTTTGATGCGGGCCCGGAGTCCCTGCCAGAACCATCACAGAAGGTCGCCAGCTGCATCTCAGGGCAGTTTCTCAGGAGGTGCCTGGAGCCCAGGGTTGTCATGCCCAATGACGATGACCCCTTGGGCCGTTTGGTCAAGGAGGTATCTGTGGGCATCTGTGCTCTTCTCCTTTCTGCCACCACTGGGGCATCGTGGGGGAGGTGCTGCAAGTATGCAGGTGTCCTCACATGGTTGCACAGTGAACCTCTCCAACGCTGGGTGCTCTGGGGTTGAGCTGAGTGCAATTCTACTCCACATATTTGCTTTATGAACAAATCTGCATTTCACAGCCCATGAGGTAGAAGCACGTGGCTGCATTCCTTTGTGCCATGGGTCAGTTTCCCACCAGAGCCTGCACAGGCCACAGTGGGCTAAATGCTGCCTCCATACACACCGCCTGATGGCAGACATGGCTCATAGAGGTCTCACCCAGACAGCCCACAGTGCAAAGCCTGACAGGGGAATGGTTTGCAGTCTTTCAGGGGCTCCCCATGGAGTTTGAGCAGGGAGTGACATGTTGGCAACACTGATTTAAAGTAAGCAAAGCCCCCAAACAACATGAGGAGCAAGAGTACCCAGGCTGCTGTGCAAACAGCTTGGCTAGGGGCAGGTGCGCTGACTGAGACACTTGGCGGGCATGTTCCCCAAACCAGGCGTGGTCTTCTTTCTTAAGCAAGTCAGTAGGCAGGAAAGAGAGGGAGGCAGGGGAGGAAAAGCAGAAGGGAGGGAAGAAAGAATCAAGGGAAGAGGAGAAGGAAGGGAGAGAAGGAGGCTGGGAGGAAGGAAGGAAGGGGGAGAGAAGAGCAGGCCTGGGTTCCTCTGAACACCCTAGGCATGGTGATGCCATGGGCTCCTGGGGGCCTTCAGCCTTGCCAGTTCTCTGTCCCCGCACACCCTGAATACCCCATACCTTTGGCTTCCTTGAGCAGTTCCTCTGTGAACTTGACCACCTGGACCACCTCCACCCACGGGAAGCCTCTGCCTGCTGCAAAGATGATGCTTTCATAGAGGGTGTCCAGCAGGATGCTTCTGCGAGAATCTCTCAGTTCGTCAATCTCTTCCCAGGTCAGGAGCCGCCGCAGGTGCTCCCGGCCCTCTGGCTTCTGTGTGCAGGAGGTGATGGGAGTGGGGTTGGGGAGTCACCAGGCTGTGCTTACTGGGAGAGTGCCTGAATTTCAGGGGTGCAGGCCTGCTGGGAAATGTGCTTGGGGACTGAGGGAGCTGTCTGTCCACTATCTCGGTCCTTGCTCCCTTCCTTCCTCCACAGCGCAGGCCTTGGGTTCAAAATTGTGCCCCTTCCTCTCTCATTCCTTAAACTAAGTTGGCCTCCCACTGAGCCTTTTCTAAACCAGGTAGCTGCCCCAAAGATGTTGATCCAGCAATGAAACATATTAATGGGTTAATGAACATCAGAGAAAAACCTTGATATGGCAAAGCTTTAGCCAAAGGAGTGAATCTTAGCTGGTGAAAATTCAGGCACTTGGGGGCCCATACCATGATGCAGTAAGCTAATCCTCCACCTGCTGTGCCAACATCCCATATGGGTGCTGGTTCATGTCCCTGCTTGTGGCCTGGGAAGCGGTGGAGGATGGGCCAAAACCTTGGAACCTTGCACCTGCTTGTGGCTCCTGACTTCTTTCTGGCTGCGAAATATCAGAGTGCTGGCTATTGTGGCCATTTGGGGAGTGAACCAGTGGATGAAAGATCTTTCTTTCTGTCTCTCCCATCTTTGTAAGATCTGACTTCCAAATAAGAATAAATAAGTTTTTTGTTTTTTGTTTTTTTTTTAATTTTCAGGTGTTTATTCAGCCTGTGAGCAAAAGACAAGGGGGTGCCTTTCTCCTTATCTGGAGAATGCCTTGCAGGTCACCAACAGGTTTAGGAAGAGCAACGCCACTTATAGGGTGGGGGTCAGGAGAAGTGTGGGGTGGGGCTGACATGGTGACACAGTGAGTTAAGCCAGCACCTACTATGCTGGCATCCAATATGTGGACTGGTTCAAGTCCTGGCTGCTCCACTTTCAACCCAGCTCCCTGTTCATGTGCCTGGGAAAACAGCAGAGAATGGGTCAATTGCTTGGGCCCCTGCCACCCATGTGGGATGTCTGGATGACGTTTCAGGTTCCTGGCTTTGGCCTGGCCCAATCTTGGCTTTGTGGGCATTTGGGGAGGAAGCCAACTTGATGGACGATCACTTTGTCCCTCTCTGCAACTCTGCCTTTCAAATACATTTTTAATAAATGAATAAACTGCAAAAAAAAAAAAAAGTGGAAAGTGACATGAAGGGAAAAAAAAGCAGCCCCCAGACTATGTGAGCAGTTGGTAGCATATGAGATTTGTGGCCAGGTATTTGTGCACCAGACCTCTGGTGAGAGGGGCTATGGGTTGATGGTGGGGCAGTGGGGTAGAACCTCAGGGAGCCCTCGGAAGGTGTGAGGATTCCAGGAGGTCCAGAGTCGCGTCCCATCCTTGGGTCCCAGGAACCTCTCTTCCTCTGCCTGACCCTCTCATCAAAGCGGCAGAAGCCCCGACATGGCCTTGGCACATGGATGGTCGAGTCTGGCAGGCCTTAATAGTCCCCCCCAGGGAGGTGAGTATTTTCTCCTCCTTCCCCTGCACAGGCTCTGCTAAACCCAGGCTGTCCCCATGATCCCCAAAAAAACCAGCCTGCAAGCTGCAGGGGCTGCTGACAAGCTCTTGGCCTGGCACCCTGGGCTCTTGCACCCGTGCTGTGTGCTGAGTCCTGGCTGAAGATGGGAGCCCCTGGGATGAGCCACTTGCAGCACACACCTCATCCCTCCCTGCATTCACCTGAGCACACCTCCTTTTGTAGGTCCTCACCTGACACTGGAAGACTTCCTTGACTCCCTGGGCTGTTAGGAGCACCATGGCCTATGTCCAGTCACTGGCCAACTTAGCCAGTCCTGACATAGGGTATCTGGGCCGCTAGGTGGGGGTGTGCCAGCTTTGTGAGGTCATGAAGCTGTCTCCTGCCTCCCACACCCTCCTCTCAGCCCTGCCCAGGGTCTCTTTTCTACATGGAGCCTCCAGCCCTTCTCTCTTACCACCAGGCTCTCTTGTTTCTGCACAGCTGGCTCTTCTTCAGCATATGTGTGCGCTTTGCTTGCCATACCTGCTCCTAGCTTAGGCTGTGGTTTCCGTTCCTGCCGAACTGGAGGATTCCTCTCTGGACAAAGCTTGCCTGTGCTTGCTGTCATCATGCCACCACTAGAGCTCTAGCCCCCTGGGGATATGGCCTCCACTCTGCCTTCTTTCCTGGCTGGTGGCATCTATGTCTCCGTGCTTCTAGCATTGTGGCTTTGGTCAGGGGTACCCCAAGTGCAGAGCTCAAGCACTCATATTGTGAGCTGGCAAGTCCTGGTTCCCTTCTACAGTAGTTAGCTTTACCCTGTCTCTTGGAAGTCCCTGGTGCCCATGGGTCACCTGCCTCAACGTTCACATTAAGGGCTCCAGTAAGGAGAGGCTGGGGACTGGGATGGGGTCAGCATTCAGGTCTCGTGGCTCTCAAGGTTGCACCTCCTCTATGGGGACTAGGCTGGGAGATGGTCCAGTGTCTTTCATCTGTCCTGCTGGTAGCCGCCCACCCTCTCTACCTGGCTACTTGATCTTGGGACTCATTTCCATGACCCTTCCAAAAACCCAGGGTGGGGGTGGAGGGTGGGCAGCTGGGTTGGAGCCACCTTGCAGATCAGAGACAAGCAGGAGAAGTGGCTCAGGCCACTTCTGCCTGTCCTCCTTTTGGTTGTTTTTGTCACAGAGGGACCAGACCCTCAGGGGCTGTGTTGCTGGGCCTCACATTACTTGTCCCTTCTGGCATCCCTGGCAGTGGTTTATCTGGCTGCTCTCTGCCTCTCTCTCCTCTTCCTCCTGCTGAGCCGCCTTCTAACATCCACCCTCCCCCAAGGCTGGCACACTTCAGAGCATTTCAGTTTCCCACCCCAGGACACACACATTCTTTAAATCATCCATTGCCTTAAGAGCATATAGTGGCAAGATATGAAACATGCAAATGTACCATTTTAACCATTTTTTTTTAAAAAGCACATTTATTTATTTATATTGGAAAGGCAGATTAGATTTATGGAGAGAAGGAGAGAAAGAGAGAAAAATCTTCCATCTGCTGGTTCACTCCACAAATGTCTGCATCGGATGTTGCTGAACCAATTTGAAGCCAGGAGTCAGAACCTCTTCTGGGTTTCCCACATGGGTTCAGGGACCTAAGGGTTTGGCTCATCCTCCCCTGCTCTCCCAGGCCACAGCAGGGAGCTGGATGGGGAGTGGAGCAGCTGGGACATGAACCAGCAATCATGGGATACCGGCACTTAAAAGATGAAGATTTGGCCATTGAGCCATTGCACTGGGCTCTATTTTAACCAACTAAGCAAGCAGCCCAGTGGCGTGAAAAGCATTCCCGCAGCTGTGCCACCATCTCTATCTGTATCCGCCCATCCTTGTTCCATGCCCTGTCATGACACTGCACCCACTCCCAGCACCTCTGGGTCCTGCCTCCCCATTGCCCCTGGCCTGCTTCCTGTCTACTAGTCTGTTCTCTCTGTCCGCATCACTGCCACCCAGCATCTCTTGCCTCCCTCCACCCTGATCTCCCCTTTTCCACACAGTTTGCCAGAACAAGCTTTCAGGAAAGTGTGACTAGGGCCTGGGGTTTGGCAGGTAATGCTCAGGTTTGCATCATGTGAGGGGAGGGGAGGTCACACATTGGTTGCGTGTGCTTGTCACTTAAGATCTCTGAATTTTATTTTATGTAAATAAAAAACCTTCCACTTCCAACACACGAGTGCAACACTGGGCTCAGGTAGTTTTTGCTTTTTCAACCATCCATGGCTGCTCACAGAACAAACCCCAAAGCCCTCATGGGATTTACGAGGCTCAGTATAGCTCGGATCCTTCTCATTCCAGCCCATCCTGTTCACTGTGTTCATTGCCTTGCAACGTCAGTGGCATGTGACTTGTCTCTTTCAAGGATTTTGCTGTCTTTCTTTTTTTTTTTTTTAACAACAACAACAACAACAAAAGAGCAAGAGAAAGAGAGAAGGTTTCCATTCATTTGCTCACTCCCCAATCCCTGTAACTGCTATGCTAGGCTGAAGCCAGGAGACTGACACTTCATCAGGTCTCCCACGTGGCTGTCAGAGACCCAGTCACTTTTGCTAGCATTTTCTGCCTCCCAGGGTGAAGCTGGGAGTCAGAAACTGAATTCAGATCTCTTGTGTGGTTGGCAAGAAGCCAGCTACCATTTTTTAAATTTAAGGACTGATTTTGTTTATTGAAAGGCAGAGTGAAAGACAGAGTGTGAGACAGAGAAAGAATCTTCCAACCACTGGTTTACTCCCCAAATCACCACAAAGCTTAGGACGGGGCCACTCCAAAGGCACGATCCCAGAACTCCATCTGGGTTTCCTACAAGGGCAAGAAGGGTTGAGACGGCACCATTAGTCAGCTGTCAGAACTTGAACTCCAGCCTCTCCTCAGCCACCCTTGCTGTCAGCAGCAATTCCTGTGGATTGTACTGTCTGTCCTTCTTCTAACTGAACTCAGATAGGTTCTCCAGATTGGGGGTGGGGTAACAAGGTGCTCGACTGGGGCTGCACTGCTTCCAGAGGCAGAGCTTTTTGCCCTGATGTGTAAGTGGAAATTTCTAGATAAAATATTAGAAATCAAGGGTTCAATGAGAGACATAACCAACTGGAACATATTTTTTTATTTTTTGCCTTTTTGTTCTCCTTCCTACCTAGGATCAATGCCAAGGCTGAGGCTTCAGCAAGCATCTTGAATTAGGAACAAAAGATCTCATCAGAGAGGCTTTGACATCGACACCTGTAACACTGCAGAGGCCTCAGGGTGTGAGCTACCTTTGAACTCCTCATTTGATGGCATAAATGGAAGCTTCTCCATCCTCATGAGGGTGATGGATCAGGAAAAGCCTGATAGAGGGGAGCCACGGAGGACTGTGCTAGGGGAGACTGCCAGAGGGTGAAATAATGTTGGCCAGGGTGGTTTTCATCAAGGAATGGAATCTGTAGCCAAGGCCAAGAACTTTCATGAGTTTTTTTTAAGATTTATTTATTTTCATTGGAAAGTCAGATATACAGAGAAGAAGAGAGACAGAGGAAGATCTTCCATCCGATGATTCATTCCCCAAGTAGCTGACATGACTGAAGCTGCACAAATCCAAAGCCAGGAGCTGGGACCCTCCTCCAGGTCTCCCACATGGATGCAGAGTCCCAAAGCTTTGGGCCATCCTCAACTGCTTTCCCAGGCCACAAGCAGATAGCTGGATGGGAAGGGGGGCTGCCAGGATTAGAACTGGTGCCCATATGAGATCTTGGCGCATGCAAGGCGAGGACTTTAGCTGGCAGTCTACCACACTGGATCCCTCATGAGGTTTTGAAGAATATTCTGCGCTTGTCATGGCCCCATGATGGCTGGATGTTTCCCAATCTTTTGTCTTGATGGGAAGTTTTATTGCTATTCTTTTTCTTTTCTGCCTATGCCTAGGGGCATGTTGGGGCCAGGCGTTCAGAGTTTAGATCTCTGCCACAGGGACCATGTCTAGACTTGAGAGACAACGAGTGCATCACCAGGACAGCTTGTGCCTACCTGAGTGGAATGGCTGAGGGCATGAGCCTGGGAAAGCTGACAGTGTGTGCAGACAACAAGTAGCACAGGATGCTGGGCTGCTGTAGTGTTTATTTTCTGTCCGGTATGTCTTCTTGGCTCTTTTCACCGGAACCCCAATTTTATTGGACAGAGTTCCATTTTTTTAAAAAAGATTTATTTATTTTTATTGAGACATTAGATCTACAGAGAGGAATAGAGACAGAGAAAATATCTTCTGTCCACTGATTCATTCCCCAAGTGGCTATCATGGCTGGAGCTGAGACTATCCAAAGCCAGGAGCCAGTTGTTTCTTCTGGGTCTTCCACACAGGGGTTAAAGGTCCCAAGTGTTTGAGGGCCATCCTCTACTGCTTTCCCAGGCCACAAGCAGGGAGCTGAATGGGAAGTGGGGCTGCCGGGATTAGATCTGAACTGGCACCTATATTGGATCGTGGCATGTACAAGGCAAGAACTTTAGCCACTAGACTACTGCTCAGGGCCCTGGACAGTTTTCAAAGTGACGTTTTGATGCTGCCTTCCAGATTGGTGAGGTCAGGTGACATGATCCCTGGGAAGTTTCTAAAGGCTTTGGGGAACCCATTTGCTTTTTTTTATTCCTTGCTTTCTTCCATTCAGGAATGCAGAGAGGATTTTTGGAGCAGCAGTGATCATGTTGTGGCCAGGGATTCCCGTGCGAGGAGGCAGGATGCTCTGCATCCGAACACAGTGGACTCATGGTGGCAAAGGGAAGGTGTGTGCCAGTTGGCTTTGTGTTACTATCACTGAATATTGAGGCTTAGCTCAAGATCCAGAGGTTCACATTGGCACTGGCATTCTGTTGCATCTGCCCACTCTGCATCACGGACACAGCAGATAGCATCATGGTGGAAAATCGTATGATAAGGGAGCAAGCTAAGGAGCAGGGAGGGAGCAGGCTGGCTCTTTTGTAACCATTAGTCAAAGTCTCAAGAGAACTACAGAGACCCCCTCCTCCAAAGGCAACACCCCCAGTGACCATGACCATGCCAGGCTTCGGCTCTCAGAGGTCTCACTACTTCTCCTATCACCCGTGTGGCTCTCAGAGGTCTCACCACTTCTCATATCACTCAAACTTTCAGAACATGAGCCCACCGGGGGACACTGTGAAACCCTACCCAAACTGGAGCATTGTGAGTGGGCAATCAATTTCATATGTCCCATAAACATGGACTCCCACCAGGACAAGAAGAACCTGGCTGGGAAAAGAAAGATGTAGCTAGATATTGGGAATTGGCAAGAAGAGGAGGGATCTGGGAGCCCTGGGAGGAGGCTGGAGGGAGTGGCGTAGGGGAAATATGGGGTCCTGGGTAAGTGTCCACCAGGAAATTCCTGGATGTTAGGCGAGGGTGACGGACAAGGTGATATGACATAGGCACCTCAGAAAGTGCTCCCTCCTGGGCTGAGAAGTAGGTCCAGCTGTCCATGCTTAGCCTCAAAGCCATAGAAAAATCTACATGTCCCAAGGTCAGAGAAGCAGCAAGTCAGGATAAGCATGAGGGGGCAGTTGTCACCTGGGAAGCCCTCACTTTGTACTGAGTTCCTAGATTGAAGTCCTGTCTCCATTTCCAGCTTCCTGCAAATGAGTACTGTGAGAGGCAGTAGGTGGGGTTCCAAGTACTCAGGCCCCTGCTATCCACATGAGAGATCTGGCTAGAAGTTCTGGGTTCCTAGCTTTGGTTAATCCAGCCCTGGCTACTACAGGCAGTCTACTACAGTCTTCTCTCTCTGCCTTTCAAACTAATAAACATTCTACAAAAGACAAGCTGAATTCAAAGGATGTGTCAGGTGGAGAAATTTGGCACTAATGATTCAGTGCCAACTCAGTGAACTCAGGTATAACCAGCTACAAGTGCTGGCCTCCTGAGATCAACTGCCGAGTTTCCGATCCGGGTGGGTTGGGGGTGAGGTCTGTTTAGGCCTTTTTCTGAGACACGCTTAAGTCTGATGTTCACTTTATAATAATAGAGCAAAGATGCCATCACTGCAGAGAGTTAAGGGGTAGGGAGAGCAAGTGGGCTGATGGAGTTTGCAGAGGTTGGGAGAGCAGCTCTTGAGGCTAGGGACATGATGGATGCAAGAAGCAAGTCTCACGTCCAAGGAGAGAACTTAACCTAGTAAAAGCCTGTGCTAGACAGACTTGGGAGAGCTGGGAAGAGGGCGTGTCCAGTTTCCTGAGGGCTTCTTCTAGAGGGGAAGGCGTGACAGGGAGGCCAGAAGCTCTAGCGGACTCAGCATCTAGAAAGGAGTGTGTTGCTGACGGGTGCAGGAAGAGATGGGAGACTCCTGCATCTCAGCCCATGAGAGCACTGTGGGCTTGTCTGGCATCTGGGTACCTACAACAGTGGCAGACATAGAACAGGGGTTGGATTTTGATTTGTTGATTATCACAGGAGAAAAGTTGCAGCAAGGTAGCAATTTTGCCACCAGTAGCCCTTCTGGTCAACCAACTGACAGTTGGTTGGGCATCTCAAAAGTGAACCAAAGCAGCAGGGAGTGGGTGGAGAAAGAGGTGCCATGGCATAGTAGGTCAGACCTACACCTTTGATGCCGGCATCCCATATGGACTCGTTCCCAGCTGCTCCACTTCTAATCTAGCTACTTACTTATGACCTGGGAAAGCAGCAGAGAATGGAGGTAGAGTGATAGAGATGCCCAAACTGGACCATTTGGGCTTGAAGTGTGTGAATTCAGCTTCAGCAGTGGCTAAAAGGCAGCTGAGACCCAGTGGATACCTTTGAAGAAATGTGTCATGGGGCTACCGATTGACACAAAGGTCTCTGAGCTCCAGGACTGAAGTTCCAGTCACCTTTGCTGAACCTTGTATAATGTGATTCAGTTCTCTGCAGGATTAAGCGCCATGCAGCTCACAGGATAGCAGCTACTCACACACAGTCACTCTTACAGTCAGGGGAGCTCTGGGTCCTGGTTGTTGGGGACTGTTCTGGTTGCTTCCTATAGTCCAGATACACTTACAGGATCTTGTCTTCGTCCATTTCCTGTTGCTATTACAACATGCGCAAGACCAGATAACTTACAGAGAACAGAGGTTTACTTAGCTCATGGGTCTGGAAGTCCGAGGGGCGGACTCCAGACCCTGCTCAGCATCTGGCAAGGGCCTTCCTGCTGCATCGTAACATGGAGGAAAGCAACTCGTGGTGAGGCAGTGGAGGTGTGCTAGAAAACTGATTTGACACAGCTACTCCTATGATAACCATTAATTAGCCTGTGAGCAGATTAAGCCATTCATTTATTTGGAAGGTGAAGTGACAGAGAGAGAGAGAGAGAGGGAGAGGGAGAGACAGAGAGATCTTCCAAACCTTGGTTCACTCCCTAAATGATCACAACAGTTGGGGCTAGGCTGAGCCAAAGCCAGGAGCCAGGAACTCTTTGTGGACCTCTTATGTTGGAAGCAGTGGGACTCAGTATTTGAACTGGATATATCAGCAAGATGCTAACTTGGAAGTGGGGCAGCCAGGGTGCTCTCTGTCTGATATTGGGCACAGGAATTGAAAAGAAGCTTAACCCTTGTGCCACAATGCCAGCCCTGATGAATCCCACTCCTGAAGACAGACCCCTCAGGACCCCACCACCTTCCAGGGCTCCCACCCCAAACACCACTAACAGGTGAAGTTGGGGGTTAAGTTTCCAACACACAGTATTTAAAAGAGACATTGAAACCAAAATGTGTACATGTGTACTATTTCACTCTCCAAAGAGCTTTGATTCCACTGATGAGATGTGTGCTGGTTTGCCCCACAAGAAGACCACTGAGTTCACCCCTCTTGATTCAAAAATGTGCACATTGAAGAAACTCTATGCTCTCTTTACTTGCAAAATTCTTCATTATCTTTGCCCTGAAGAAAAAACTCAAGAAATTGTACTGTCCTGGTGCACTTAATTTGCAGCCAGATAACTGGCACTTGTGGTGCTCCAATAGATGCAATCCATCTTGCAGATACAGTCAGTGTGGACCAAACACCAGCTGGATGTTCTTTGTGCTACCTGTATCCCAGGCTTTGCTGGATGAACCTGGACTCCAGCTGATGATTCGATGAGACAGTGTCAAATTCCGGGGGCAAGCCCAGTTTTCACTCATGAGTGAGCTCCTTCCTGCAGCCTACAGGACTGACCTGCCGTGTGTATCTCTCACCCACAGTGCATTCTCAGTGATGTGCTTTGCAGAACCCAACTGTTTGCGGCTGAACACATGCCAGCTCACTCTTTTCCTTCAGTCCCAGAATGTCCCTGGGGTGGGAGGGGACTCTCACCTGCTTGATTTCCAGGCCGTGGGTCACAGCACATCCCATGCCTCTAGGCAAAGCGGCACCACAATACAAGTACTAACTTTACCCTTAGAAAGCATGCATTTAATAATTCTGGACTTCAGCGGTTCCTTATTTCAACCCCAAACCAAAATAACCAGTTTTGTCCAAAATCAACAAAGACTCTCATGTCAACATTGACAGAGAAGCTGCTGCGGGACCACAGAGCATGGGAACTTTGCTGTCTGATGCACCAACATTATCACGTTGTCTTTTCTATGTTTTTGTTTCAGGGGGATAGTGAACCATCAGTCTCCTTTCCCCATGGGAGTCCCTCACTCAAGATACTCTTGCTTGGCACCTGTGCTGGCTGCCTGGGGCCGCCCATGTAGATGGCTGGACTCAGTAGGAGGGGGTTCGTACTGCTGGAGGGTACCCTGTGTGCTCTCCAGGGTGCCTTTCAGGCTTGCGGAGGGTACCCTTGGGCAGAAGGCCAGGAACAATCTGTGTAACTCCACTAAGCTAATTACTCTCTCTGCAGATGGCGTCTGCCCTAATCCTCTTTGGTTGGTCATAATCCAGTCCTCTTCTTGGGAGACCTGGCTCTGGAGCTCAGTCTCCAGGGGCCATCTGCTTAGTGAGTGAGGCCTGGATCCCTGCTCATCAGGACAAGGCCTCCCAGCCTCCAGCTGAGGAGAGTGTCCTAAGGAACGTGCAGAGGAGGGTGGCCTGTTCTGTGGACCAGGCCCCAGGCAGCTGTTGGGGGACAGATGACATTTGCTTCAGCCTGATTGCCTCTGTCAGATGTCCCCCTGGGGCCCAGCAGCTAGGGGCGGCTGAGACATGTTGCTGTGCCCTCTGGAGCTCGGTGAGTCGGGGGGTCATGGTCTGGGCAGACAGGTGGCTCGGGACCCTGAGAATCTTAGTTCTAGGGAACCTGGCTGCGGGAGGGACTTTTCCAACCAGATGTGCACAGACTGTGACGCAAGGTTGGTTCCTTCCCCAGGCCTGCTGGGTCACTAGGGAGAAGATCATGTTCAAACATGGGGCTGCCTGGTTCAGGTTCCTGCTCGTTGTCTTCGGGATGTTAACAACACTGCCTGTCTGGCTCTGCCACCTGGGCCAGAGGGCGAAAGCACAGTTGCTGGAGCCAGAGAGGGAGAACCCAAGGTCTCCCCCAAGCAGCTGGGGCATAAGGAATCCCTCCCTATGCACTCCCCACCCCTGCCCCAGGCTCCTGCAGGGCAAGACTGGCTGGGGTAGGGGGTGGGCTCTGGGGATTTCTCAGGTTGCATCAGTGGACTCAGTCTTCAAGCAGAAGTCTCCAAAGAGCCAGGACAAACAGAGTGCGTGGTAGGGGAATACTTGCAAACAATCTCATGGAATTTTCTCTGTCAGCTTCAAGGTTAGCTTCCTACACCCATTTCTGCAGCAGAAGAAAATGAGGTGCAAGGAGATTGAATTATGGAAGGGCCATGCAGGTTAAAAACAAATACACCGACTTTTGTGAATGTGGGTGGCTGTGACATCCCTGGTGTGGGGTGGGTAGCACAGGTTTGTCTTCTGTCCTAGGTTTTAGAGGTGAAGCAAGCACTGGTTTGGGGAACTGGGTGGTGTGTGGGTCCCAGGGTAGGAGCTACACTCCTTGCGCCAGCTCCAGTGTCACAGCAGTTGCCACTGTAGCCGTGACTCAGCTCTGTGCTTTCCCACCGCCACCTCACCCCCACTGAAGGTTTGGTTCAAGGAGAAGTGGGTCTACCCACCCTCAGCTGCTGCATACTGATGAGTGAGGGGTGAAGCCTCTGTCTGCTGCAGAAGGTTCTTAGAGACAGTGGATCTTCTCCCCTGGCAGGGGCTGCCTGTCCTAGAAATGCATGTTATGGAGTCAGCACGAGTGCCTCCGGGAAGTGTGAGCCTGTCACTCTTTGCTCATCTTCTTAGTTGCAGAAACAGCTTCTGGAAATCCTCTTAACAAATTGTGATGGCCTCAGAGGAGTCTGCTCTCCTTTTATAAACTAGGACGAAAAAGAAGACTATTGTGTTCAGCACCTTGATGCTTAAATGTGTGTGTGTGTGTGTGTGCCCATGTGCATACGCATGAGTGGTGTTTGTATATGAGGGCGTGTGCATTCGTGTGTATGTGCATGTATGCACATGTGCATAAGCATGTGTGGTATTTGTGTATGGGTGAGTGTGCATGTGTATGTGTGTGTGTACAGTTGGAGGGGAGTCCTGGTGTGTGGCAAGATCCTTGGGTGGCACCCATGAAGCCTAGATCCTGGCTGGCTCTGAGGAACACTGTACATGCTGTGTCTTGATAGCTCAGATGCAAATTTGGGGATTGGACTTTGTAGGTCCCTTTGGACCTTTCACTTCCAGAGTCCACACACGTGGTATTCAACAGCTTTCTCGGTTCCAAGTGAAATACCCCTAGTTCCTAAAACCTTCCCTTGTAAAATACATTTTCCAATCCTTTAATCATCTTGGTTCTTCTCCTCTGAACTCCCTCCAAGAGACCTGTGTCACTGGATAAGTATGCCGTATAAATTAGTCGGTGAATCAATCTGTCAACAGGATCTCTTGAGCAAACAGTCTGCGGCTTGCTGGAAGTGCTGGGCTGATACAATCCCACCACACAGGAACAGAACAGGTTGCACTTACCCTTTAGATTCAGGGCTAGTGGTCCTGCCAGGGACAGAGGCACTGCTAACACACTGGGAGGAATCATGGCTCTTACTGCCAATTGGAACATCAGTGGGGCACCTATTCTATTGAGATCCTACTTGGCCCTGTGAGGGTTAGCAGTGAGCAGGAGGTAGTCTTCAACCACCAATGTGAGTGAGAAGCAGGTGCATGGATTAGAAGCAGGGAGTACAGTGGGTCCTGGTGGGAAGCCCACCAACTTCAATGCTGCAGGAAAGATCTGGGACTGGTTTTGGAAAATCCTCCCCTGCCTCTCCCGTCACCGTACCCCCCAGAGCAGCACGGCTAATAAGAAAGCAAAGTAAAGCAGATCAGGATTTGCAGGAGAGCAGACCTTTATTTGAGATGATTTTGCCACTCATTAGCTGCATGAGCCTAGCTCTAATCTCCCAAGTCCTGGATGCTTTAAGGTAACACAGGGGTCTTTGTACCAACCAGGAAGGATTATTGGGGCTTAGATGACATCATGCTCGCAAAGTGCTAGGCACACAGTGGTGATCCCTGTGTGTGACGTCCCTCCTTCTTGACACTCATCAAGGGTTGTTTAGAAAGAGGACCCTCCGTCTTCTGGCTGGATACCACCAGTGGGGGCAGCGGGGGCGGCAGGGACAGTGGGGCGGCGGGGGTGTAGCTTCAAAGTTCCATGAGTTCACTAGGGGATGTGATTGGGGTGCCCGTTTCTACTAACTGATCCCCAAACTATTTGTTTCAGCCTTCAAGCCTTTTATTTAAAGGCAATCATATTCTTCATGGTTTTATAGTGTTAGATGGACAACTATGACCTTAGCTTTTACTTTATGGTTGGTTTTGTATTAATTGTGCTAATTCACTGCATTCAGAGGAGCATCTGACCCATGCCTGTGGCCAACTTCACAGGGATGCTTTTAGCCAAATCGCAGAGGAGGCAGCCCAGGTGCAAAGCAGGGCTTCTCAAACCGGAGTGTGTGACTGGAGGTTTTTGCAGAACATTGATCTTGGGCTCCATCCCTGGAGCTCCTGCCTGGGAAGCCAGCGAGAGGCTGGGGGGAGCCTGAACGTTGGCCTTGCTAGGATGATCCCAGGTGATGCTGGGGTGTGAGAACCATGGCAACATCCATGGGCGGGGCAGCCCCAGAGCGGAGTGGAGTTTGACTACATCAAATGAGTGTTATGGGCTTGCATCCCTGTTTGCAAGCTGTCACATTCTAAACCAGACCCTTCCAGAAGGGTCACATTATTATTATTAACACATTATTTGACAGCACTTTTATAAACTAAACCACAGTATAGCTGTTATGAGCTCCATGCTCCTCTTCTTCTTTAACTTAGTGACCTACAAAATAGGGGTAACGATGCTAGTAAGAAGAGCTAGATGAAGCAAGCTCCAGGGAAGCATGTTGTGAAATTATCAGACTGCTGCATCTTACTCTTATCAATTTCCTAAGCCCCAATTCCCTTACCCATAATATAATGGATGACAATAATAATACTAACAACAGCAATCCATTCATTCCTGGGTCTACCCTAGGGGCAAGGCAGGTGGCTATCACATACCTGCATCATGGACCTTTGTGTTTATTACCCTGCCGGATGTTGCTCTGTGTCCTGTTGGTCCTTTTGGTTAGAGCTGCATTTTGGACCACTGTCACCAATGAAATGCCCTGTGCCCCAGAAAGCAAAAATTCAGATAAAAGCAGCTTGAAGAAGACAGGGCTTCTTGTCCCATCGCAGTAGAAGTCCAGAGACACCATGATTCTAGGCTGATTCATTTACTGTCTTGATGAATAATAACTGTGGAGTTTTCTTGGCTTTCTCCTCATGATCCCACGATGGCTGCAGCAGCATCAGGCATCACACACACACACACACACACACCCAAACACACCCACCCACACACACCCAAACACACCCAAAACCAAGTGATGAGTCTCCGACTTGTGCTCCTTCTAACAAACGGGAGGAGAGAGCCTTTTTTAGAACCTTCTCATTAGCCAGGATTGCATCACATGACCCATGACGAGGGGACTGGGGTTGCACAATTAGCCTAGCCTCATCCTTATTCAGGCAATGGGACTAGGAGAAGCCCATGAAATGTCCCCCATCCCCACCCCCTAGGCCTGTCAGGGAGCAGGAAGTCACGTGAAACAGCTGGAGGAGACTGAGGATAGCTTCTGCTGCACTCCAGTATCCCTTTCTAACAGAGGTGATGTCCCCAGGGGCTCTCCTTGCACCTTCCAGTCTCAGATGTGGGGAGATCTTCCTGGTACTGCAAGCATAGGCAGCCAGGGTTCCTGCAAGAGTGCTCTGAAGCTGTGAAGGAGGCATCCATGAGCCTGCTCAAAACACTGAGCTCTCCTGGCAGGGGCCAGCTCAGAGTGTGTGTGTGTGTGTGTGTGTGTGTGTGTGTGTGTGTGTGTGTGTGTGTGTGTGTGTAGGGGCGGGGGTAGGGTCAGAATGGGGCAGGGCAAGACTGCAGTCTCAGGCAGGTCTCAAGGTTCCCCAGGGACCAGCAAAGCATTGCCACTGCGTGCTGTGCTCCTTCCCACACCTACTGTGAGACTGAGATCCAGAACAGGTTCTGATCTCCCCCTGCCCTCCCTCAGACATTTAAGAAAGTCATTTGTGATGGCTTGGGCAGCAGGTGGGTAGTGTAGGAATGAATACAGGATGCTTTAGCAGTACATTAGATGTAGCAGGTGTTCTAATCTCTATGGGCTGCCTGGAAATAATTCTTCCTACTGTGTAGGGACTTTGTAAACCCACAGCAGTGGCCAATCTAGAGGCTTTCTCAGGAAGGGAACCCTTGTGAGGTTTTTATGCCAAGGAGCAGGCTCCTGTCTGGGCTAAGGCGAAGTCGGGAAGCTCTGGAGGGAGTAGGGCTGGGAAGGGGTGGGGGGGCCCCTCATGTCTGGAGGGTGGCTGCCTGGGGTTTTCAAGCCTCCTCCCCCGCACCCCCCCCCCCTCGCTCCTGGACTCTTAGAAATTATCTTGGGCAGGCTGAGAATTGGGATCAATATAGGTGTCTCCAGGGACAGTATGTGCAGAAGGATAAGGCTTGGAAGGCGGGTACTGTGTCTACTTCCCTTGGGATTGTGGTATCTGTCATGGCTGAGCAAAGGTGAGTAAGTGAGTACCCAGCTAGAGTCTCACGCCCAGCATGGGAGTTGGGAATGGTGCAGCTGGCAGGCTTACTGTGCCTCCGGGGGCAGCTCCCATTTGACAGCACAGAGATGGAGGCCAAGGACAGGAAGTTTCCCAGACCTGTCCAACCTTTGGGGGTGCTCATCTGAAAGCTTAGAAACATCTCTCAGGTCTGTGCAAAGGCAGGATGCTGGGACAACTGGATTCAGGAGCCAGGACCCAGCAGCACCTCTGGGAGGGGCCTGAAAAGCTGTGTGGAGAGGCAGCAGCAGCTGCTGTGATGGCTACAGTCTTGGCCCCCAGGGGTAGAGTGTGAAGTGGGGTGGCTGCTGCAGACACTGCAAGGAGGTTCCTGAAGAATTAAACCCAGGATCACTGTGAGATCCTGCAATATTGATGCTGAGGATTTGTCCCCAAAGAACTGAAAGCAAGGTCTTGAAATCGTTGTGCCTCTGTGTGCATGGTGGGCTAGCTTGAACAGCCACGGCAAGAAACCACTAGAGCATGAATGATAGACAACTGTGGTCTCTACATGCAGGGGAGTGTAATAGGCCTTCACAAAAGGACACAAATTTTGGCTGCCAACAATGAGCCAGACACTTGCAGGAGGTGTTCAGAGTGGCTGCAGTCATAGAGACAGAGTGACAGTGGGCTGACCAGGACTGGAGTGAAGGGAGAGTTGGTGTCTGATGGGCACAAAGTTTTGTCTTGGTGAGATGAAGAAGGTTCTGGCAATGGCTGGTGGCAATGGCAACTCAGCCAAGGGAATGGACTCTTGGCAGAGGAGCTGTGCTCTGATGGGGGTTCAAATGGTTGATTTGGCTGCATGTACTTGCTTCGTTTTAAGATTTATTTATTTGAAAGGTAGAGTGGCAGAAATAGAGATAGAGAGTCAGAGAGACGGAGGAGAGATCTTCCATCTGCTGAATGACTTCTCAAATGGCCACTTGGCTGTGATTGGGTCAAGCAGAAGCCGGGAGTTTGGAGCTCCAGCAGGGTCTCCCACAGGGGTGGCAGAGATCCAAGCACTGGGCCATCTTCTACTGCTTTCCCAGACAGCTTAGCAAGGCTCTTTGCTATGCCTGGCAGCAGAGCAGCGTGGCTCTTTGCTATGGTCTGCTGGCATCACAGGCTGTGGCTTAACCCACTGTACTGCAATGGCTGCCCTGCTGTGTGCATAAGAAAAAAATTAAAAGCAAAAGCGATGGCAGCAACAGCAGGCTGTAGGCTGTAATAGGTTGGCCTTCCCAGGAAGCAGATGCTGAGATGGACATTAATTAATGCTGAGATTAACACCAACCTCTGTGGAGGGAGGCCAAGGAGCAAGTGGCCACAGGAGGAGCTGAGCTGCCATGGAGTCTCAAGGGAGACACAAGCCTGTGCCCAGGAAGTCTTGAAGGCGGGAAAGCCCTCTGCTGTTGTCTCAGCGTTGGGGTGAGGTGGAGAGGCCTGCAGCCCTGTGTGTGGATCTGCCATTTGGTGTGAGGTCTTTTAAGCTGAAAGTCAAAGCCATCAGCACAAGGACCTATCAAAAATGTTGCCGGTGCTGTGCAGCCTGAAGTTTTCACCTGTGTGGACCACACAGCTCCCGCCCTTGTGCAGAGCTGGCTGCAAGGCAGAGTGATGGAGAGGTTGTTACAGGAAGAGCAGTAAAGGTGGAGCTGGGAGGGGTGGATCTGGGCAGCCATGAGGCAGCCAGCCAGCTGGTGACTCGGAACTGCTGCGGGAGTTGAAGGCACCTTGGCTACCATTCCCTGGAGCCCTCCGGGAAAGCTGGCGGGAGAGGCAGGGATTTTGTTCTTGTTTCACTGGTAGGGAGGGTTGGAAAAAGTGATGCCCACACAGGTGGGTAGATCAATCAAAGACTAGAAAGGCCGAGGGCCAGTGCCTGGGTATCTGTCCACTGAAGTTGTGGAGTCACTTTGGCCTGCACACACTTGGCTGTCAGTTCAGCACAGCCAGGGGGAAGGGGCAAATCCTACCGGGTGGCTGGGATGCATCTTTAAAGGACAGAGGATAGGCCAGAGAGGAGCAGGGCAGGCTAGGAGTTGAGCCATAAGCTGCTGTGGCTTCCTTTAAAACCACAGATTTTCAGGAGGGGCAGCTTCTCTAGGACCACCTGCTCAAGCCTTCTCTTTCTGTCTCTCTCTCTCTTCCAAACAAGCTAAAGTCTACAGACATAGTTCTCATCTGGCGAAACCAGCATCCAGGCCCCCCAATCCAAGCCCTGAGCCATGTCGTAGGACCAATTGGCTGGCCCATGAATGAAGCTAGGGGTGGGGGGCGGAGAGCAAGGCAGGGCCAGGCAAGTTTTCCAGGCAGAATCTGTAGGCAGAATCTGTCTGGATGCTCTCAGGACCCAACTTGACCTTGCCCACATCCAGAGCCACTCCCTGACACCACACGCCCCATTGCTGACACATATTGAGAACTTCAGCTGCGTCCCCTTACCACCTCCCAGTCCTCTGCCACCCACCCCAGGCTATGTCTGCCAGCATGGCTCAGGCTGTGCCCGGTTTTACGGCTCTGCTGTTGGAAATCAGTTTCTGGTTAACGTGCAGGCTGGTGCCACCCTCTGAATTTCCACAGCTCTCCCAATAACTTTCTGGAACCAGGTACTTTACCATGCACTGCCACTTGCCCCTGGTGAGAGCTTAGCCTGCGAGGCCTCTGGTGGGAAAGGAGTGTTTTTCCAGCACCCACCTTAAGCTTTGGGCTGCACCAGGATCTTCCCTTCCTCTGGTGCAGGGATAAGTGTCTGTGCCCTGTGGCCAGAAGGGCGGCATTCCAGCTGTGTCCAGGCTCCGTGCACCTGGCAAGTTCCCTGGAACATCATCACCCTTGTGCTTCTCCCCTTTCTGAGCCACTCAGAAGGCACTCATATCACTGACTCCCAGTCCCTACCCTTTGCCCCAGCTCTGGGAAGCTCAGTGCAGACAAACCGCCCCGTGGGAGGGGACACAAGAAGGCGGTGAGAGGAGGGGCAGGCAGGCTTGACTTCAGCACCCTCCCCACACCAGGCAGTTTCAAATGCTTGCTCTCATTAGAAAATGGGGGTATTCATATTTATCTGTTCAGATGAGAAAGCTGAGGCTGGGGGCTCCAGTTACCTCACCCCAACTTATATAACCAATACAGTGTGTGTGTGTGTGTGTGGGGGGGGGTTAATCCCAGGGCTTCTGGGTACAAAGATGATCCTTGTGGAAACTAAATCAAAATCAAAGTGATACCATCCTGCAGATAAAATAAAATGAAAAAACCTTCATATCCACTCTAAAGGGCCCAAGGTGGTGGTTTTATAGCAAAACAGTCAACCCATCTTTTACCCTCCAGTTTCTTAGAAACTTTGGAAGCACTTTTTTAATTCTCATACTAACCTTAACTGGCATGATTATTTTTCCTTCTCTTTGCTTCCCTTTTAATATTTCAATGACTCTTTTCTAAGCTGCTCTAGAACTTCCCAATGGAAATAAATCCAGGTATCTCTGCTCTTAAAGTTCTACAAACTGAATCCCAACTCCCTTAACTACTACTAGAACCTAGGCCATCCAGTTACCTTTCCTCCATCTGGGGCAGGTTGGTATTGAGCCAGGGAACTTGAGGCAGAGAGAAATGCAGCAAACTGGATGATGAGGTGGTGTCCCAACTAGGACTGAATCGATTTCATGCAATGCAAGACCAAATTCAGTGGCTTCATTGAGAAATCCAGAGGCAGTTCAGAACTAGTATGGTATCTCCATGGTCACTCTGGCATCTGAGTCCCTTTTATCTTTTACTCGTTTCTATTTTGGTTACAAAATGGTGTCTGTAGCTCTAGTCATTTTATACACATCCCAGACATCTGGAAAGAGAAAGGAGAAGGGAAGGAACTTTTAGCAGTTTTAAAGAACTTTTTAGAAGTCCTTCCATATGACTTCTTAAAATTCATTGGCCAGCTCTCTCTGAAAAGGAAATGGGAAGTGGGGCTACATATGGCACTCCTGTAAAAGAATAGGAAAGGAAAAGGTATTAGCAGTTTTCGTAACACACAAAAATGATTTTTTATTTTGTCCGTCTTTGGGACTAACATTTTGTTAAAACTTAAAAAAAGTGTTTTAAGATTTATTCTATTTTTATTGGAAAGGCAGATTTACAGAGAGAAAGATCTTCTGTCCATTGGGTACTCCCCAAGAGCTTGCAATGTTGGAGCTGAGTTGATCCAAAGCCTTTTCCAGTCTCCCAAGACTTTGGGCCATCCTTGACTGCTTTCCCAGGCTACAAGTAGGGAGCTGGATGGGAAGTGGAGCAGTGGGGACACGAACTGGCGCCCATATGGGAACTCAGTGCATGCAAGGTGACAGTTTAGTCACTAAGCCATCATGCCAGGCCTAAAACACACACACACACATACACACTCTCTCTCTCTCTTTCTTAAAGAATGAAGCCCTTTGAGGTGATTAGTGATTGTAGATCTATATATAGGAACAGCAGTTAATACAGGGAATTCACCTGTGCCTTTTATCCAGTTTCCTCCAATGGTGGCATCTCATTAAGTGACAATTTTATGTCACTCCCAGAACACTGACACTGAAACAATCAAGGTGGAACTTCTGCAGTGCTGCAGACAGCTCTCCCTTTGTCCTTCTGTAGCCACGCCCCTTACCTCAAGCCCACTCCTCCTTAACTCCTGGCACTCACTCATCTGTTATCCATTCCATTGTTTCATCACTCCACAAGTGATATAGAATAGCATGACAGCATTTATAAAGTTTGGGTTCAGGATCTGTTGCATGCACCAACCCTTTGTGCCTTTTGGGGTCCTGGTCTGCTGTGTCTATGCCCATGGCTAGTGACTTTGCATGGCTTGAGCTGTTTTCTCTGGCACAGATGTACCCCATTGTGTTCAAGCAGCCATTCTTTGAATCACACCTGAGTATTTCTGGTCTTGATCAAATATGAACAAAAGCACTGTAACCAATTGTGACCACATTTTAGAGGCAAACCCAAGTTGTCATTTCTCTGGAGCAAATGTCCAATAGTGCAATCGCTGGGTTGTATGTTTCATTTTACAATGAACTGCCAAACTGGTTTCTACAGCACCTGCATCTTTTTTTCATTCCTGCCAGCAACCAGTGTACTCCCCCACCAGCATGTGATGGTGTCATAGGGTTTTGCTTTAGACATTCTAAAAGTCAGGTGAAACATTTCACCATGATTTTAGCAGGCACTTTTCACTTTTTAAAAAACATTTATTTATTTCAATTTTAAAAGTAGATTTACAAAGATGAGAGATACAGAGGTCTTCCATCCACTGGTTGACTCCCTAAATGGCCACAACAATTGATGCTGGACTAATTGGAAGCCAGGAACTAGGATCCTCCTCTGGGTCTCCCATGTGGGTGCAGAGGCCCAAGGACTTGAGCCACCCTCCACTGCTTTCCCAGATCATAAGCAGGGAGCTGAGCAGCTGGGACACAAACCGTATAGGGTGCTGGCACTGCAAGGTGGAGGATTAGCCTGTGAGCCACTGTGCCGCTCACTAGCAAACACTTTCATAAGGGCCTGTGGCCTGGAGCATCCTTCTGCATACTTACCTGCGATCAGGCATCTTCACAGTTTTCTGTAGCATAGTTTGTTCTCCCTGTTGAGTCCTGGGAGTTGGTTTTACTGTCTGCCAATACTGTCTCCCATTCTGCTGCCCATCTTTTCATCCTCTTCACAGAGTCTTCTATGGAGCCCACGTTGTAAATGCTGACAAAGCCCAATTGCATTCATTTTCTTTCCATGGACATTTGTTTTGGCTTTAAGACATGAGTTTATGTCCAGCCCCTCCCAGATTCTGAGCTTTCTCTCTCAAGTTGTATCATTTCATGTGAAACACCTAAGTCTGTAATCTACTGTGAGATGCTTTTTGCGTGATGTATGAAGGTTAGACTGAGGCTCTTTCTCTCACTAAAATTTTTTTATTTTTACCTTTCATATACTTGAAAGAGTGACACAGAGGAAGAGATACAAACACACAAACACACACACACACACAGAGGGAAACTTCTTTCATCTGCTGATTCACTTCTCAAATTCTCACAACAACCAGCTCTGGGCCAGGTAGAAATTAGGAGCCTGGAACTCCAAGTCTGCCATGTGGATAGCTGGGATCCTAACATTTGAATCATCCTCTGCCATCCTCTGGGCAGACGTTAACAGAAAGCTTAAGGGAAAGTGGAGGAGCCTGGAATTGCTCCAGCAGGCTAAAGTGGCATGCAGGCCTCGCCAGTGGCAGCTTAGCCCATGGCAGCACCACACTGGCCGCTGCATTACGAGGGGTGTCCAGTGGCCCCAGCACCAACTGCCTGCTGAAAAGGCTGTCCTTTCCCATTTCCCAGCTTTGTCAGCAATGAGGCAAACACGTGTGTGCAGTTGTGTCTGCGTTCTCCACTCTGTTCTGTAGGTCTACATGTTATCTCACTACCTGTGTTTTGCAGGTTTTTCAAAGAACACTGTTTTCATTTAAAAATATTATGCATTGAAAATATACAGAAAAGGTCAACTTTTTCCTACCAATAGGGACTGTCATTTTTTTTTAAGTACTGTAAACCTCTAGGAATGCTTTCCCCGCTGATCTTTGAATGTTGGTTTTCTTTGCATTGTGTTGTCTATTAGTGTGAATTGGCTGGGTTAGTTTGCCATGCTGGAAGATCCCCACATCTCGAAGTCAAGGGAACCTCAGTTCTTTCTCATTAGGCAGGCAGCATCTGGGCACCCCTCTGGGGGGACTGGGCAGTCAGCGGTGACTAGCGGCCCTGGCTCCTTCAGGATTTTGACACTGCAGTGACATGAGTCAAGTCTGTTCATGTTTCACAGGTCTCCACCTGACTGCAACGAGCAGGGATTCAAGGAGCGTGGATTCACATCTGTTGTACCTTGAACCAAAAATGTTGTTTTTTTAAAATTATTTTTTTATTTATTTGAAACGCAGAGTGGCAGAGAGAGGAAGAGAGAGAGATCTGTCTTCCATCTGTTGATATACTCTCCAAATGGCTGGGCCAGAGTTAGGTCAGTTCCACCAGAGCAGGGTCAGTCCAAAGCCAGGAACCTTGAGCTTCTTCTGGGTCTCCCAAGTGGATGCAGGTGTCCAAGTACTTAGTCCATCCCTCATTGCCTGCTCAGGTGCATTAGAAAGGACGTGCATTGCAAGTGAAACATCTGGGAATGGAACCAGCACTCAAACGGATGCTTGGCTTGCAGATAGCAGTGTAATCCACTGTGCTACAGTACTCGGCCTCTGTAGTCCCTTTCATGGGTTAATATGATCACACAATCTCTTTCCTACTTCTTCAACATTCTTTGAATAGCAACATCCTCAAGATAATTTCCAGCATAGAAACTCATCTTAGAATTTTATACAGTGTAATGTCTGTGTCCAGGAATCTCACAAGAAATGGCTCATTCTCCAACTATGGGGGGTGTCCCAGGGACCCCCACCCTCATCCCTGTTGTTAGGATGAAAGGAACAAAGCTAAGCCATTTGAATCACCACAGCTTTACACCTGGGCCAGCGTAAGCCTCTAGTCAATCTCACTGGAAACTCTTTCAGCCAGTTTTCATTTTTTGCCTACGATGAGTGTTATTCCAAGACAGTCTAATTTTTGTCTTGCTTTTGAGTGGAATAAAGTCAAACCAAGAGGCAAACAAGTGAAACACCTGGCCGTTCAAACCCTGGGACACGCGTGTCACCTGCAGCCACTACCAACACCATCTGCTGGAAAGAGGGGCATGCTGCACATTTGGCCTACGCTGTTTTCTTCCATTCTTTCTCTCTCAGTCTTTGCCACGTGGAATGTCACTGGTCCTTCAGACCGACTGTGTGGGGATGCCTGCATGGGAATCGGGAAGGTGGTCTCAGTACTGCTAGGTCAAGCTGCCCTGAGGCCTCAAAGCAGTGAGGCTTGTAGCAAGGTGCTCCCCATTAGCTCAATAACTTGAAATTGCACCCAAAAGAAGCAGAAGGGAAGTGTGGGACACATGGGCACACTTAGAATGAAACCATATTCCTGGGATCTTGCATAATGCAATGCTTGGGGTCCCCAGCCTCCAACATGAGCCTTTCCCATGGATGATGGGACTGCAAGAACCAGCACTGAGGTTGAACCAGCACCACAACGGGAGCAGAGCCTGCTTGCTCTATCAGAGGGCAGAGGCCAGGATGCCAGGCCCCAGCTGCTCAGCCATGCTCCCTGACGAATCTGCTGGGGAGCTACGGGGTTTTATCTGTGTCCTTCCATGTAATATCCCCCTGGCTCATTCTCAGCTCTTGTCTCGATAATTCAACTCTCAAACAACTTGTCTCCACTTTTTTCATCTATTTTTGTGAGAACAAAAGTTAAAATCAAAGGCCCAGAATTTGTGATTCATCTTTTCATTTTTTCCTCTCATTTGAAACAGTCTCAAATTCTTTTTTCAGCCCTCAGCATCCCAGGGATGTTGTCATCTTGTGCTTCTTCTTGTGTTTTACCGTCAAGGCTAAATAAACTATGTTGTTGCTTGGTCAGACATCACAAGTGCCTGTGGGGCAAAGAAAGGGCTCCAGTGTGGGTCTGATCTGCAAGGACATGTGTAGTCACTATCGCTGGATTCCCTGGTGTAATCACCGTCAGCTCTACCAGCAACAACCAAGCCTGACGGTGTGCAAGCAAAGCAGGTATCCCCCCAGCATCCTCTTTAGCCAGGAACCCAGCTCAGATTCCTGGTCAAGCAGGGCTGGCCTCCCAGACCATCAGCTCCTGGGGTGGGCAACATCATCTGTGCAGAGGGGACCTGGCTCTGGGGCCGCAGGCAGGAGGGTGGGGGCCGTCCAGGAGCTCCTTATCAGGAGGATACAGAGTCCTGAGCATCCCCCACCCCCGGAGTTCGTATTTCCTTTTGGATCCTTGAGCATCTTTTGATCTTGAAATGAATCCATTTTTCCTCTCTCTCTCTTCCTACTTCCGTTCCTCTCCTTCCTCTCCTCCTCTCAACCAACTTGGGGAAAATAAACTCCTATGAGGGTGATAAGAGACCACAAACAACAGCGGCATTAACTCTTCCTTTACAGGAAGGCTCCGCTGAACTATATTTAATGGATGCACCCAGTTTCTATCAGCTGGATGTAGGGCATGAAATGTGAAGATCTCTTAAGTGCTGTTTCTCTGGCTGGGTTCAGTCCTCCATGGAGCGCTCTGAGAGTCTTAGAGCAGTTTGCAGCTCCTGTACAACGTTCCACTCAGATCCTCACACTCAGTAGATTGTACCTGGGTCCTAGAGGGCTGGCAAGTGGAAGCAGGTGTCTTGGACCACTGGAAGGAGGGAGCCTGGCTATGAGCCCTGAGTGGGCATTGCTCTCTCCAGGCAACCTGCTCTTTTTCTCTGAAGGCTCTGGCTTTCTCCCTTTGGAAGCTGCTGCCAGGGTCAGGCAGAAAGTGAGTGACGGGTGCTTTGCACACCATCAACTTTGTCCCCATCCAGGACCTTGCTGGGGTCACGTCAAGGAGCTCCTGGGGCTGGATTGGCTTTGGGAGCTGTGTGGAGAAGGGGTGGGTGAGGCTGTGATTTGCACCTTCCCAGGAACAGCCCTGGGAGAGCAAGGCCAGAGTTGGTTCCGACCTGGTGCAGGCATCAAGCCCAGCCTGGAATTACCTAATCCTGGCTAAGAGCATTTCTGATTGCTTGACCTCTGACCTCCTGCAGCTGGATTATCAGATGTGGCTTTGGGGAATAGGCTTGTTTATAATGCCAGAGACAAAGGGAGGAAACTGAGAGCAGTTAAAACAACAGCCTTCCTGTTGCCCCAGCGCCTTTCATCCACAGAGGTCACTGGGAAGTGGGCTCCTGGAGGCCAAGGGCCTGAGATGCAAGGCGAGGGGGAAGGGGAAGGCGGAAGGGCATCCACGGTGCAGGAAGGGTCCGCAAGGCCTGCTACAACCCCATGGGGCAGGTGTGGTGTGGCCAGTGCACAGAGCACGGAGTCCAGGGGCAGAGGTGATGTCGTAATCTGGGGTCCCATGGTTACTTTGAGAGCTGCTTCCCCTCTCTGCCTTGTGATAACGTTGTTTCTTTGGATCAAGCAAGGTTCACCTGGCTCTGATGACCACACTTCCGGCATCCCAGGGCCGTTGTTGGAGATTCAATGTAGGAGCAAATAGCTCATTCTGCAGATGAGAAAAGAGACTCAGAGAGGCAAAACAACTTGTCCACACCCAGTATCACTGAAGTGCCTTGCTGAAGGTAGGTTATCAACAGGGTTGTTGAGTGAGTGATAGAATTAACAGCCACAAGCTCCAGAACCTTTCTCCCAGCATCTTCAGGTGCTTGGTGCTCACAGGCATGCCCCAGCTTCTTCAATGGAGCAGGTTCCGATACTAACGTCTCACCACCCTATCTTCTGACTCCAAGCATCTGGGTTGTGGTGGGGGAATTTGGGGAGGCTCCAGCTGAATGACTCTTTCTATCATTATTGTTGAAATTACTGTGCTTCCTTAAATAATTCAAAACTTGCCGAGTCGAGGCAAGCAGAGTGCAAAGAACTCCCTCCATCCGAGCTAGTGTCCATGACACTGACCACCTGCTTCTTTGGGCACCAAGAGCCCTGTGTTAGGAGGGAAAGGGAAGCAAAGAACAGAGCACAGTGGAAGAGTGGAAGTTCGCAACCTGGGTTTCCTGGAAGAGCTTGTCTCTCTTTCCATTTAATAGTCACCTGAAGACTTAAACAGAACCTCTGCCTCTGCTTTGAGAAGGTTTTTGTTTTGTTCTGTTTTGTTTTGTTTTTTTTAGCAATGCCCAGGACTTAGCAGGTGCTTGCTGCTAGGGTTTAAACATGTCCTCCCGTTCATATGTTATTGGTAGTTGGCATTTTGGCCTTTGGAAGGTAATTAGATCAGCTGAGGTTGCAAAGTTGGGTCCTGGTGATGGCATTAGTGATTTGACAAGAGGAGAAAGAGGGACTTGAACAGACACGCTTGTTCTGTCTCACCATGTACTGCTCTCTGCCATGCTGCAGTGCCCCAAGAAGGCTCTCATGGGTGAGTGCTGGCACAGCAGCTAAGATGTTTCTTGGGCTGATCCCATTCCCTATTGGAGTGCCTGAGGGCTGGATCCTCCACTTCTGAGTCAGATTCCTGCCTCTGCATACGCTGCGAGAAAGCTCAAGCTGCCACCTGGCCCAGCCCTGGCTGTTACAGATGGCGGATGGATTACTTTCTTCTCTTTACCCCTTTATTCTTCAAATCACATAAAAAACATTTATTAGGAAGAAAAGGTACTCACCAGATGCTGAAATCATATTTTTTGTACACTTGCCAGCCTCCAGTGCTGGAAGCAAAACAGGCTTCTCGAGGTATTTGAGAATGAAGGAGCGGATTGATCTCACAGGGTGACGAACATGATGTCATCCTTGGCTGTATTCCTCAGGTTACCCATCAGAGAACACGCATGAGGCACTGGGCTCTAAGGATGAGCTAGCAGCAGTGAGATGTGGAGAGGGGCAGAGTGCAGATTCACAAGGATGCGGAGTTTCTGGGCACTCCTCTCCTGGAAAAAGCAGCAAAATGATGAGGCTGCAGAGGCTCAAGGGTCACCTGGAGAACACCTGAGATTCCATCTCCCCCTTCACTTTTCACCTGGGATAACCAGGCATCAAGGTGGTCAAGTGACTTCCCCAAGGGTGTTCCCCAGCTGCTCTGAGTTGGGTGAGGATGGGGTTGCCTGAGCTCCCAGCGTTTGCTTGTTTCCCTTACCCCAGACTCACCCAGTTCGGCTGCTCTGCACCTTTCTCTTTCTCAGCCTGCGTTAGTGAGCCAAGGAATCAGAAAGCTCATCCTGTACTCACTTTGACTAGTTGCTCTGCAGGAAGAGAGTAGCTAAGGATGCCCAACCATGTCCTAGGGTTTTGGTGGAGGAATTTCTGCAGGAGATTGAAGGCAAAGAAGATATCATGGCCACTAGAGAGCAGATGACTCTTGGGTGGGGTGGGAGGAGCCCAGGTCAGGAGGAAGAGTCATGATGCCAGGAGGTGAGGTTTTTTACCTTCAGGTGGGTGTGCTCCTCTGGACTGGTGGGTTCTATGGGGAATGGTGTCCAATAACGCTGGTTATAGCAGCAACTGGCACACTTGCCACTATGCTTGTAGACTTTTTCCCTTCCCAGTGGGATGGCTCCCAGCCCTTCAGATGGCTTCCTAATTCAGCACAAGTCTACCAGCCCTTGAGTATCTTGCAGCTCCTGCAGGAGTAATGCCAGTAGCATTGGAGAAGGCTAATAGCCATGAAAACTAAATGCTCCCCAGGCAGCAGCCTTGTGTTTCACCACTATCAAGAATTACCTGACATGAACTTTGAAAAGAGGCTTATTAATCTCATGGTTCTGGATGTTCACGTGTGTTGCCTGCACTGGCTCAGTTCTAGTGAGGTATATGGCAATAGCAGGAATGTTTGCAAGAGTAAGCAGATTACACCCGTAGTCAGGAACAGAGAGATACTGGGTAGAGTCAAACTCAGCACTCTCAGGAGAACCACTAAGGGTTACCTTCTTCCCAAGGCAATTCCTTCAGTGACCTAAGCACCTCCCCTTACACCCCACCTCCAACAGCTTGTACCACCTCTCAGTGGCAACACCTTGGGAATCAACTAAGCCCTTAACATAGGAAACTTTGGGGGAGATAATTAAGCCATATCCCTACCACGGCCAAGGCCAAGCTCATACCCTAAACACCTTGAGGCTCTGACTGTTTTGTATTCTGTCACCCAGGACTAACCATGATCATGAAAGATCAGTCTGTATTTTTATGGGCACCTCAAAGATGCCAATGGAGATGAGGTTGTCTTGTAGGGGACAATTGCTCTGTGTCCCCGTACAGCACAACCTCCAGTAGCTCCCTCTTGGCTTTCTGTTTGCAGAAGAGGGTCTACACAGGCAGTTAGAGTTCTTGCAGGAGGTGGGTAATGAGGCAGAGTCAGAGAGGAGCCAAGGGGACTCCCCTTACTGACATGCTTCTCCCTCCCACATTGGCAGGTGCTGTGTGGCATGAATTCGTTACTTATGTCCTGCCCCATCACATCCCTCCCTATTCAGACAGTGTGCAGTGTGCAGCCCTGCTTGTCTGCTTTGCTTCAGGAGCCGATGCTGTCTAAAGCCTGCAGCTAGGGAGCAGGGTAACTTTGGGTCCATCCTTCTCTGCGGGTTGAGAGAAGACTGGATCACTGGGTCATTGGATCACTGGAAGCCTGGCTTGGGTGCCTCACATCTGGCCCCTGGATTTGTCATCTGGGAAAATGCAGGGAGCATGGGAAGGGATATAATTGCTATAGGCTGTGTGCAATTATATGTTGATGATATGAGTATATGATAAGGTGAACATGCCTGGTACAAGCGACCCTTCAAGAGGCAGTGGTTCCTGAGGTTAATGTAATCTAAGTGCAGGTTTAAAGGTTTTCAGAACTCAAGTCTTGAAAGTTTGGTGCCCCATTTTAGGCACTCTGGGTTGATGAAGGCTCAGAGATGCTCACAGGGTACCTGGCATTTTGCCTGAATGAGGGCTATGATGGGTTGATCTGTGCAAGTTTCCCTGGGCCCAGCACCTGGGAGGGCTACAGAGCATACTGAAATTGTTGAAAGGCACTTATGGTCTGTATACCACCCATTAAGGTTTTCTTAGGCTGGGAACTGATGTGATCTTTGAAATTTGTATGGTTACCTGGTAAACTTTAGATTCTATCTCTCCATTCTCTTCCACATTCCTTAGGTATAGACCAACAGCTTCCATCCATCTCTTAGGGGGTAGAAGGCTGATATGGATTGTTCTAGGACAGTACAACCACTTCCATGTCCTTGATGGGTCTACTGTGTAATGTCAGTCATGAACAAATGTAAGCAGGGGACTCCGGGATTCCCCCTGGCTCCTGCAGCTGCTGGTGGCTCCAGGTTGGCTGGGGTCACTTGCTGGAAACCAGCCATGGGACAGTGAAAACAGTGCTCTCCCAGCCTTTGCCCTGAGTCTCCTTCTTGGCTGGGGTCTCCTCATGTTTGAGCTCTTTCCTTCCTCCACGGAGCTTGTCCTCTTATGGCTCCTGGCAGGCAGGCGCCCTCTCCCACCACCGCCCACCATGTGAAGCACCATGACCAAATGACAAAAACATTCTCAAGGAAATGATCTGCTCTGGTCGTCCAAGCCGCCCTGAGTGTCAGAGAAAGCAGGTTTGGGAGTTGCTCACTCGGCAGCCCTGGAACGGGTCCAGCTCTGCCGCGCGCTGGCTCCCCTTCCTGTTGTTGACTCCAGACACTTGCAGCCGTTGTATCCTCCCAGCCCTGGGGATCCTGGCCGGCCTCATCAGAATCAGCCTGCCTGACTTCCGCCTGCCACCTGCCCTTGTCCATGGACCGGGGCTGCACTTGGGAAGAGAGCTGAGTGTTTACAGTCTGTTTAAGGAGCAAAGCCTGGAGGCTAGGGTCACCCAGGCGAAGACTGCTGAATCTGGGTTCCTCCCATGTTTACTGGGGTTTCCCAGCCCTCTCCTCTCCTCTCCACTGTTGGTAATTCTAGAATCAGTTGAGATCACTTTCGTGGTCATGGGTAATCACTTTATAAACCAAGCAGAGCTCTACGCGTGTCACTCTGTGCTTTGAAGAACCGCCTTACCCCACCACTGTGTGTGTTTGTGTGTGTGTGTGTGTGTGTGTGTGTGTGTGTGTGTGTGTGTGTGTTTAGAGGCAGTTGCCATAACAACACCCACACCCCACTTGGGCATTACTCACCGATGGCTCTTCAATGCACCCTATTAGTTGAGCTTATGTGATCACCACTTTCATAACACTAGGACCTGTTCTGAGGTCTACTGTGGCTCCCAACTGTGGCTTTATGGATAAGCCCTTCCCCAAGCAGCATCATTATCACTCCGGAGAGTGGGCACTTGCTCACTTCAAGCCTCAGCCCTGCTCTATTCCTGCACACCTTCCTGTCTTCCTCCATCCCTAATCTCCCCTGGGACTTCTCACCCATATTCCCCAACTGTAAGGACCAGTCTCTACATAGTGTGTCTCTGCTGCACCCTGAGGTGGCACGCAGCTGTTCCTGGGGAGAGCTTCTTTGCTGGCCTGCTGGATTTCCTGTGTCCTGGCTGGGTGAGCCTTCCTGAGACCATGACTTCTGCTTACTGCAACCTTTGTGCACACAGCTGGCCATTGACTCACACCTCCCAGCTGTAGGGGTTGCTTTGCAAGGAGTGACAAACCACTTCATGTGCCATAGCCCTGGCCTCCAGGGGACTTCCTATCCTTTTCTTTTGCCCTTTAGGCCTTCATTCTCCATAGTACATGGGGAAGTTTGGGGCACTTTTTTTTTTTAAAGGCAGAGCCACAGGCAGGGAGAGAGACAGGGCGATATCTTCCATTTGCTGGTTCGTTCTCTAAATAACCACACCACCCAGAGTGCATCCAGGCTGAAGCCAGGAACTTCATGGATGACCAGGGCCCAAGTAAGCCTCAGGTACATCAGCATGGAGGTGGATTGGAAGCATTGAGTAGCTGGGTTTAACTGGAACTCTGGTATGGAATGCTGGAATGGGAAGTGGCAGCTTAATTTGTTATATTACAGTATCAGCCTGCTTCCCCTCCCCCTCCTTTCTCTTTCTTTCTTTTCTCTCTCTCTTTCCTTCCTCCTTCTTTCTCTTTTTCCTTCCTTCCTTCCTTTCTTCCTCTTTCTTTCTTTTGAACAATGTATTTGTCTTTTAACTTTATTCTTTGTGTGACAGATAAAAAAGTGCATATATTTAACATGTGCAATTTGGTAGATTTGCACATAGACGAATATGTTTGTGTATGTGTTTAAGGTGTGTTTATTTGTTTGAAAGGTAGAAGTAAATAGAAAGATAGAGACGGAGAGACTGAGAGAGAGAGATTCTCCATCTACTGTTGTACTCCCTGGATGGCTGCAACAGCCAGGATGGGCCAGGGACAACCTCTTGGTCTCCCATGTGGGTGACAAGGGCCCAGGTACTTGGGCCATCTCTTACTGCTTTCCTAGGCCATCAGCAGAGAGTTGTACAAAAAGCAGAAAAGCCAGGACACAAATTGGCTTTCATAGAATTTCAACATTGCAGGTGGCACCTTGCCTTGCTGCATTACAACACCAGCCCCAGGAAATGCCTTTGACATTAAACCTCCATCAGGGAAACAGCCCCATCCCAAGTCTTGCAGAGTTGCCTGTGTCCATCTGTGCTGATGGTTAGTGCTGAGTATGCGATGGGATCATAGAACTCAATACGGCTGAGTGTGACACCGGGTTGTTGACCACAGGCACAGTGGGTAACTACAGCTCTCCAGCATGCCATCTCAACCCACTGCACTGCATCAAGCAATTCTGCCATCTTCTTTTCTTTTTTTGTTCCAGTGATGTTGGTTTCTACTGCCAGGTTTGACGTGCTCTCTTCTCACAGGCCAGCAGCTGGCTCTTCCGCTCTTCTCTCATGGCATGTTTGATCGCTGCCACTCCCACTTGAGACTAGGCCTTCCCTATAGGGTACAAAAACAGGTGATGTCATCACCCTCACCCATCTGTCTTCTCACCCAGGTTGTCCCTCTGGTCTCTCCTCCCCATGTGCAGGTTGGAGACAGCCTTACTGGAGGCCTACTTGCCTGCACACTTAGCATGGCCAGGGGCAGGAAGGCTCTTCTCTCCAAAGATCAGACTATGGTTTGAACTACTGAGTTCAGGGTGTGGAGATAAATTTAGGGGTTATTTTGCTGATGGGAAAGTGGGAAGTGATAGAGTGATTTGCATACAGCCTCTACCTACAAACTCCTAGTGTGACCCAAGTGACTCATTAGCTTAACTCTTTTGCTTTGTGGCCAAGGTAACAGAAACACAGAGAAGCACAGAAGCTTGCCTGAAGCCCTGGGAAGTCACACGGTGAGGTAGAGCCTGTGCTGCAGGCTGCCTGCCCATGACATAGGGCTCTTTTCTGTGACCCACTCTGGGCTGCCTTCCACTGGGAAGCAGACCAAAACTAAACCCTCTATTCTCCAGCATCCAGCTTCTCAGACTCTCAAACACTGCACTCCCTTCTCTTTCTCCATCCAAATGCCAACAATGGCCAACTGTGGTCACCAGACCTTCCCTTCACAGCTTCCTGTGTGGGTGAGATTGGTAGTTATGCCATGGCCTGTGAATAGAAGCAGTCAGGTGGGGGTTTCAAGCCAACTTTGTAAGCCTGAGTCAGTAGGTGCCTAGTCTTCTCCCCACTTCGTCCTGTCGAGTGGAGATAGGATGGCAAGGAATGAAGGGTGCAGAGCAAGAGGCAAGGGCGGTAGGAGTTGGTTCCCAGCTCCACACTCCACTCCCACTTGGAGAAGGTGAGAGATTCTCCAAGGCCAGAAGTCTTTTGCCCAATCACACTGCAGGACTGTGCTCTAATCTGCAAATCTGACTCCCGTTCAGGGCAGGGCCTCACAGGAGCAGAGAGTAGGTGGTGCTGGTGGGCAAGAGACTTAGCAACACACCATTAGAGACACGCTGAATGGGTTCCTAGGGCCCACAGCAGCCATCTCTCTTCTTGTGTCAAGTTATTTCCTATATGGCATCCTTGCAGAACCTTGGCCTCAGCTCTGCCCATCAGGTCTACTCTGAAGAAATACAATCTCTTTCTTTTGTCCAGCTTCCCTCTCTTTCCTTTCTGTCTGTATTTTCCATCTTGATTTTCTTGGCCCACCTGAGATGGCTTGCTTGTTGGCCCACTCGGATACTCTCTCAGCTGCATAGAGCCACAGATAGCTTGAAAGTAGCTGAGCACTTGCCCAGGCCCTCCGCAGCTACCTCCAGCCCTGGCAGCTTCTTCTTTGTCTGCTTCCAGCATGCTTTTGGCCAAGGTCAGACAGGAGAGCCTTCTCCCCTTGCAGTACCCTCCCTCTTGGATTATTCTTGACTGATGGTGCTTTCACCACTCTTAACCACCACAGGGTTCCCCAGGAATCCTCTGTTCCACTAGCAGCTGTCAAGCTGAGGGGACAGAGAAAAACCAGACCTACTTCCTGCTTTCAAGGAGCTCGGGGCAGGCTGCCCATCCTGCCTTGCCCTGTGATTTTAAGCCCTGGAGATCCAGCCTGTCTGGTTAGCCTACTTCCCCTGTTGATAAGTTGTTTGGAGAATATTAGCAGGTGCGTGTGAGCAGGGGAAGGGGGGCAGGAAGACGCTCTCATCCTGGTGCTTGTTTTTGTGTTTTTGACAGTTTCCAAGGATTCTACTTCCTGTGGCAATATCAGGTTTCTTGTAGTCCTCAGTCTATCTTCCTGAGGTGTCACGGATGTGCCTATCCTTCCTCTAATTTTCGGGAGAAAGGGAACTCACGGGGAGGAAACTCCTTTCGGTGACTTCAGCTGGAACAAGAGCATCCATGTTCACAAACACACGTTCATTGCATGTGTCCAAGTTACATCAACAGGGCACCATGCCAAGTCTCCTCCCATTTCCCTTTTTTACCCCAGTTTCCACATTGCCAAGGATCAGATGAAAACATTTTTGAACCTGGGCCTTGTGGATCTCTAGGGAAGTGTCTCTTCTGAGTCCCATGCCCTTGAAATTGTATGTGATATTTTGTGCATGTGGAAATGACATAGTTCAGAGTTTTCATTGTAAATTTGAAAAGGGTAATTCCTGTAAATCTTAAAGAGCTAACGTCTTTGACAATTTCTCAATAGGTTCCCCAGATTCAAGGGCAATGACTTTTCTATAACATGGTCTCACGTGTGATCTTCTCCTACAAACTCAGCAAAACCTTGCGACCTTTGGTTTATCACCTTTGTTGTATGATTACAGCAATGGGCTTGCAGGGGTCAAGGAGCTTGCCCAAAGACATCACTGGTCACACGGCAAGGCAAGGTGCCAAGGTGGGCTCTCCAGAAGCAAGCAACCAGGGCACACGTGAACTAGATGGTAAGAACCCAGGTGCAGAAGCCCTGTCTTCTTTCATGGGTGATGAATTCCACAAGGCATGAGCCTGTCTGACCAATCTGTTCCTCAGTCTTGGAGTATATGTCTAACACATGATCAACCCTTGCTGCTAGATTGCATTATGCCTTGTGATCAAAAGCACTACACTTATTAAATCATTTTTCCTCCCTCATTCTGTTGCCCTCTATCTCAATCTGCCTCCCAGTACCAGAGCCCCAGGCAGACCCGGTTCTGTAGGGTGCAGCAGTGGGGTGCCACCCTAGCACCCGGCTTTCAGATGATTGCCTTCACCAAATCACCTTCCCTACAGGCAACACCTCCCACCTCTCTTTTTACATACAAATATTTTATTTTGCACAGACTTTCCCCAATTCGCTGTGGAGCTGTAACCCAATGCACCCAGCATAAGTTGAGAACACTGTTGCAGAACATGTGTGGACTGCCCTCTAAGTGGCTGCACGTCACAGCTCAGCCACACAGCATACCCCAGGGCGTCTATTGCTGCCTTCATCTTGTGATCAGTACAGTCCCCATCTTTCAGCCTGAGGAAAGGACAAGTCCACCATCTGAAGCAGGGCTGCTTCTGAACACGCAGCACATCTGCACTGGTGTCAAGTTGGAAAAGTCACTGGTCCAGCTGTTATTTAGGGGACTGCCTGCATCTTTTACTGAGATACGATTCACATAGCATTTACCATTTTGACTGCTTTCAGTGTATAGCTTAGTGGCACAAAGTGCCATCATCTGTCTCCAGAATCTTACCATCTCTCCAAACTGAAATTCTCCCCAGTAAACATGAACTCCTCATTCTCCTCTAGCCAACAGTGACCCTCTCATTCTTTTTTTAAATTTTATTTATTTATTTATTTTGAAAGGCAGAGAGAAGGAGACAGGGGCAGAAAGATCTTCCATCTGCTGGTTCACTCCCCAGCTGGCAACAACGCCCTGAGCTGAGCCGATCCAAAGCTAGGAGCCAGAAACTTGTGGTTTTTCTCTTGTGGGTACAGGGTCCCAAGGCTTGAGCCACCCTCCATTACTTTCCCAGACTGTAAGAAGGGAGTTGGATGGGAAGTAGAGCAGCCAGAACACAAACCAGCGCCCACATAGGATCTCAGCACTTGCAGGTAAGGGATTAACCAGTTGAGCCATCACATCGGCTCCCATAAACCCATTCTAGTTTGCATGGATTTGACTATGTTGGGTACCTCACATCAGCGGAATCACTCAATGTTTGCCCACTAACCACAGAGTTCTCAAGCTTTATCTATGTTGTAGCGTGTGTCAGAATTTCTTTCCTTGATAAGGTTAAATAATATTCCAGTGTGTGTGTTTATACATATTTTTGCTTATTCAATCATCTATTGATGACCATTTGGGTTGTTTCCACCTTTTGGCTCTTGAGAAGAGTGTTGCCAGGAACAGAGGTGTGGAAAGAGCTGTTTGAGACCCTGCTATCAAGTATTTGGGGATGTGTACCCAGAAGTAGAATTGCTGGATGGTACAGTAAATCCATGGCAGGATTTTGAAGGATTGTCATGCTGTTTTTCATGGCAGCTGCACCATTACACATTGCCACCAGCAATGTGCCGGTTCCTCCACACCCATGTTGTTGTTGGATGTCTAATGAGCAGGAGGCAGTATGTCGTTTTCCAGTCTCATTTACCCATCTGATTGGCGGGAGCATGTTGGCTCCCTCATGCTGTTATAACCCGAAGTCAGCTGATGTCCCTCTGAGCTAAGCGATGCAGTTTTGTCTTGCCTGTAGGCCCGGGGTACCTGGCTCTACATCACCCTGTATGCTTTACTGACTTTAATATTTTCAGGTCCAGAGTTCTTATGCCACAATCCCCCAAACTGGAATACACTTTGCAGTGAATTCCATGTGTCTGTTTGAATTTGTCATGTTTCCTCTTTCTATCCTTTCTTTCCACACCGTTGTGGTTTCACAGGCTCATCCAGTGCCGGTGGGCTTACAACCTCCAGGAAATATGATTCACTGAAGAGAGTTGGGGAGGGGGTGGAAAGCTCATATCTGACCCCAGGGGTCCTGTGCTGACTCCAGTGGCCACGGAGGACCCTAGCAAAGGGTTTCCCGCCCTGCTGTGTGTCAGCAGCTCTTGTTCTTTCTTTGTCCAAAGTCCCTTTCCCTTGGGACTCCTCTTTTCATTTCACCTGGTGCCCCATGCGTGGTGTGAGTCAGCCCTTAGAGGGGTTCAGGCACGGAACTCACTCCCCCTCCTTCCTCAAGGCCACTGGCAGCTCCACTTGCCTGCAGACCCCCTTTCGTCTTTTGCACTGCTTTGGCTGCCTGTTGGGCACCAGCCCCTGGCTGGCCTAGCCCACGGCTGACCCAGCCCACGGCTGACCCAGCCCATGGCTGACCTAGCCCACTTCCAGTACTGTGGCCAAAACTGTTTCCTCCTCCCCTCCATCTCCTAGGCCTGCCAGGCCTAGTTCCTCCCCAGGAGCCGTCACCTTTTGGAACACTTCCTGTGGCTTCTATTTTTTTCTCTCCTTGCCCCTTAGTCTGTTTTGCTCCGCTTCCCTCCTCCCCACTCCCACACAGCTGGAAGGCTTCCTTCTGAAATCCCCTCCGCCCCCAGACCTCGCCCTTTCCAATCCCAGCTGGCCACCCCCTCACCCGTCCTGCTGACACAGCCTCCTCAAGCTCTGGTTACAGGACCTGCTCAGGCCCCTGTTCATTCCTTGCGTTGGTGGCTCAATCTTCCTTCTCCCTAAGAGCAGAGCCTCACAGCCAGGCTCTTTACTCCCACCCACATGGTCCTGTCCACATCCGTGGGCTCAGAAAGGAGAGGGTGGCATCTCCTCCAGCCCACTCTGCCTTCACATTCCCCGGAGAGGGCTTGCCCCAAGTGGGAGTCAGGGTGGTGAGGTGGGGAGTGTTGGGGGTTTGGGGGTGTGACGTGGAATTCCCTTACGAATTCAGTCTTCTTCTTATTATTTTTAAGATTTATGGGTTAAGATTTGTTGAAAAGGGGCCCAGCAGCATGGCCTAGCAGCTAAAGTCCTCGCCTTGAATGCCCCAGGATCCCACATGGGTGTCAGTTCTAATCCCGGTGGCCCTGCTTCTCATCCAGCTCTCTGCTTGTGGCCTGGAAAAGCAGTCGAGGATGGCCCAAAGCTTTGGGACCCTGCACCCATGTGGGATACCCGGAAGAAGTTCCTGGATCCTGGCTTCGGATCAGCATAGCATGGGCCGTTGCGCTCACTTGGGGAGTGAATCATCGGACGGAAGATCTTCCTCTCTGTCTCTCCTCTTCTCTGTATATCTGACTTTCCAATAAATAAATAAATATTTTTTAAAAAAAGATTTGTTGAAAAGGCAGAGTTAGAGACAAGAAAAAACAGAGAGAGAGGTCTTTCATCCATTGGTTCACTCCCCAGATGGCCATAGCAGCCAGGGCTGAGCCCATCCAAAGCCAGGAGCTTGGAGTTTCTTCCAGGCTCCTAAATGGGTGCTGCCTTCCCAGACTATAAACAGGGGGCTGAATGAGAAGTGAAACTGTTGGGACTTGTACTGGTGCCACATATGGGATGTTGGTGCTGCAGGCACAGGCTTAAGGTATTATATCCTGGTGCTCAATCATGATTGCACACAAGCCCCCTGCGCTTGGAAGCATCACTTACCTGGGCGTGTTATCTCAGCTGGGAGTAGAGGCAGAGAACCCAGAAGCAGATCCTGTCTCACACCCTGCACCACATCTTCTTCTCTTACGTCTTTCTCCCGCAGATCTCCACGTTGTCCTCCCCGCTTGCTTTTCTCTTGCTGGTCTCATGCCCCCGCAGTTTGTCTGCTCTTTCCTGTGGGGCACTCCCCTTGCCTCCATGGGCTCACCTGTCTGCAGTGACAAAGCAGAACTCCACGGTTGTACAGCGCCCTCTCTGTCTGGACTGGGCAGGTGTCCCACCTGGCTCATCTTGTTAGACAGGTCATGTCTTCTCCCACTCCTCCTCTGAGAGAGAAAGCCTGTGGTTTCAGGAGGAAGAAAACAATGAAGGGAGAATTGATACTTGCAAATGAATTCCTAGTTTGTGGCCCATCTCCACTGTGTCCAAGGACCTGTTTGGTGTGTAGTCATGGAGTGGTTGGCCCTGATGTCTGCTGGCAGGTGGCTCTGATCCAGCTTCTGAGCCACACACAGAGCCCCCTGCTGCCCTCCCCTGGCACTCCACATCTGCTAAGCTCTTCCTGCTGCATAGGGCAGGACTCAACTCCAATGCCTGGAGCAAAGGAGAAGACAGGCAGCTCGTAGAACTGAAACATCCAGTTTGAACTTCCAACATCTCTCTGCAGGGCTGGCCCAGAGCAACCCCTCTCCACCCCGACTCTGTGGGTAGCCGATCCTGGTATACAGGAAACCCCGGACCTTCCCCTCCCATCCTGGCAACTACCCATGTCAGGCAAGCAGAGCTGGCATCAAGGCCATGTCTATTTGTCATGCCCACCCTAACTTCTTCCTTCTGTGGGCATTCCCTCAAGGAGCCTCAGCTCAGAAGTCCTCACGTCACCTCCTCCAGGAAGTCTGCCCTGACCCGCCATGCAACTTACTTTTATTTCTTGGTCACACCCACCCTGGAAGTTTGCTGTCTGTACACAGAGCATCAAAAAGGGTGTATGTGCTGGCCTCTCTGTCACATGAGAAAGTGAAGGGTTTTAAGGATGGGAATTCTGTCCTGTGGATGGTTGGGTTTCCAAGACCTGACACAGAGCCTGGCAGAAGAGGAGCTCCCAAACTTTGCTGGACACATGAATGACTGAATGCCTGAGTGAGTGACTCACTCACCAGGCAGAGTCAGGCTGTTTTGAAGGAGAGATATGAAGGTGTGGTCTCTTCTGAAAGGAAGAGCTGCTCACACTCCTGGTGATTCTCATACTGGTTTTGAGCCCAGCCTCCTCTCACCCTGAGGATCTTATATTCACCATGTCCACCGGCAGGCGGCGCTATCCTGGCTCCTTCAGCTTCTCCTGGGCCCTAGCTGCTTCCTCACATGCACCTGGGAGGCCACTGCAGTTCTGCTGCAGCGCGAATGCTTTCAGTGCAGCCGCGTTTCTCAGGCTACTCCAAACTAGTCTTTCCAGGGCCCCAGGCTTGGGCACCACCCTGCAGTCAGTGCATGCATTGGTATATGGATTCCCTCATGTCATCTTCTCTTTAATTCAAGAATTCCAGGGCAGAACAGGGTGGCACTGTTTGGGAAGCCTAGACTGCTGGCAGACAGGGCAGAGAGCCACTTGCAGCCGGGCTCCCCAGGAGAGAGATGTCACAGGTTTTTAGCTGAGCTCCTGGCCAGGACCAGCCTGCTCTGGAACACTCTTCAGGGTTGTTGTCCTGTGGGATCTACAGAGGCTGTCTCTGCACAGGAGGTGCTGTGGGACCAGAGGCCATCAGAGGAGGCAGAGATGCTGCTAAGGATGTGGTGACACTGGGGGACATGATGATATTGGGAGACTCCAGGATATGGGGACATAATTGCACTTCTCACTCTGTGTTCCTCAGTAGTGTTCCCCAAGAAGAATGCTCACAGTTGCCAGTGAAGAAGAGAAGCAAGTGGGATGGAAAGCTGGGCTTTAGGGTGGACATTGGAGTAGCTGCTTGCAGAGAAGTCAAGGAGGCTGAAGAAGCCAGTGCCAGAGATGAGAGTGGACTCCAGGACCTTTGTGTGCACCAGCATTCTGAAAATGACAGAACAGTTCTTTCTCTTACAAAGGGGGGATCATCCAGCCAAAGGCTATTTGAGGTCCATGGAATCATCTGGGTTGGCCCTGCCCAGGCAACTGCAGGCAGGGTTCGAAAGGCAGCGCATTGTAACAGGCCCATTTTTAAGGTGATGATTGTGCTTGGTGCACAGTAATGTCAAAAATACCCAAAGGGTCCTTGGCAGAAAAGAGTGTACCTGTCCCTGGACAGGGGAAGAAGAGAGGGGACCCCACAGAACCCACAAGTGAGCCTGGATCGCCGCAGCTCGGAAGATCAAGGGTGCTTGTCCAATGTACAGCCACAGGAGTCCTGTCAGTTCTGTATCCCCTGTGAACTGGGAAAGACTCACCTGGTTATAATCATTCAGCCTCATTCTGGGATAAAATTGTGAAATACTGGCGTGGTTAATAACCAGTGCTATGTTCAGATAGTCCCTGACTTATGGTGGTTGACTTATGCTATGTTCAGATAGTCCCTGACTTATGGTGGTTGACTTATGCCATGTTCAGATAGTCCCTGACTTATGGTGGTTCTGTTGATTTTTTTTTTAACTTAATGATGGTGCACCGTACATATAGATTCAGTAGGGACTTTGCTCTTTGAGTTTTAGTCAGTGACACTGTGGTGACAGAGCTATGATGCAGTCCCAGTGGGATCCACCATCATATGTGTGGATAAGTCACACTCAATTGTGCTGTATTGCTAAGCAAGGGCATTCTGCAGGCTGGATTACTAATGTGTGTTCAGCTTAGGACTTCACCCCATCCTGGGCCCTCCTGGATGGAGCTGGGCGCTGTGGGTGAGGCAAGTCCTGTCTACCAAACCTTGGGGGCGTTGGCTGCAAGAGATGCAGGCCTGGGATGTAGAACCTGTGAAGGGAGCTGCCATGCTAATGGATGTTGCTCTGGGCTAGGGAGGGCTCTATGAACTAGGGAAGGCAAAACAGGGTGCAGAAAGATGGAGCCACCGTGCGGGCAGAAACTCTAAGGCAGGCGGCCAATCAGGGATGGGGAATTTCCAAATGGGAGAGCAGCAGGTACTGAGGCTCCAGGAAGTAGCTGACCCAAGTGGAAAGATCCTTGAAGTGGAGGGATAAAGGTCCAGAACTTCCCTGCACACCCTGGGAAAACACGTGCAGGGTTTTCCGGCAGAGGACATGTCCAGCTGAAAACTGTTCTGTACTCACAGTCTGGCAGGTGCACAGGACAAGCTGACTGCAAGAGCAGGCAGAACTCCTATGCCTATGAGGAAGCTGGGACCCAGGGTAACGGGGATGTGGGAGAAGGAAAGAACAATGGAGTGAACAGCTTTTAGTCTACCAAGGTGGACTAAGCCTCACTCTCCTGATGATGGTAGTGGGCTGGGATATTCTGCTATGGAGTCCATTGTGCATCTTGCAAAGACCTGGGAGAAGGTTATGAGAAGCATTGTTTTATGCAAAGGAAATCAGCCTTTAATGAAGAAAACATGACATCAAGTGGAGTTATAGGGGACCCTCGGAGAGGGATTATGCTGCCCAAGTCGTCTGAAATCTGTATTTTGTGTTCATCTCTCTATCCATCTCTTTAGCAGATAAGCCACAAAAGTATTCAAAGGAGTTCAAGGTTCATAGACAAGGGTAAGAACAACAGCAAGGGGCATGAAAGGAGTAAGGGCTTACTGCTTCTTGCACTAGGTCAAGCGCCTTATTTGCATAAACTTACTCAATCATTATAGCCACCATTCAGAGGGACTATAGCTGTGTTGAAAGACAGGCTTTAAAAAAAACTTCTTTATTTTATGATACAGTTGCATAGGGTCTGGAATTTGCCCTCCCCTCCATCCCAAGGCCCCTCCTTTATTGATTTCCCTTATATTATTATCATAATATAGTCCTTCAAAAATAATCGTAAGTCCATCATTCTGCTATTTAAGTGTATCTTGATGTTGTAAACATGAACAATGGCAGATTCTGGTCAAGATATATTTAACAGTTTCATTGGGAGTCCATCATTGATTTGAAGGTAGAGATGCATGCTGAGTTGTATCTTCACATCTCGATATGATAGTCTCTAGCATAGAGTTCGTCTAGATGACTGTATGTATATGCATGCTTACCAATAAATCTATTGATCTCATATTTTGCATTAAGGTTGCCTTATATCAAGGGGAACATATAATATTTGTCCTTTTGGGATTGGCTTATTTTTCTGAGCATATGGCCTCTATTTGGAATAGAAAGGCCTTTATTAACCTCCTGAGTTATGCAGGTAGGAAATTGAAGCCTTGGGGTTATATGTGAACTCAGATCCATGTGAGTGCAAACTTTTGGCCTTGGGGCCTGTGTGGTGGTGGAGCAGGCTAATCCCCTGCCTTTGGCACCAGCATCCCATATGGTCACTGGTTTGTTTCTCTGTTGCTCTACTTCTGATTCAACTTCCTGTTTATGGCATGGGAAGGCAGCAGAGGATGGCCCAAGTTTTTGGCCCCTGCCCCCTCATGGGAGTTCCAGAAGAAGTTCCTGACTCCTGGTTTCAGATCAGCTCAACTCTGGCTATTTTGGCCAATTGGGGAGCAAACCAGGGAAGGGTATTCTCTCTCACCCTCTCTCTGCAAAAGCTGTCTTTCAAATAAAAATAAATAAATTTAACAAACAAGCCCTTTGGCTTCTGTTTTTACCCCATGCAGCAAGATCTGGGTGGCTCTCCAAGGCAGAGTGGGGCAAACTTGGGGGAGGGCAGGAAGCACCTCTGTAAAGCAGGGGATAGGAAAGAAGGGGAAATGCAAGGCCTGGCATGACCCTCTGACTCACCTCTTCCTTTGCCCATCACAGCTACCTGGGCCTCTGCGCCATGAACGGCGCCCCAAGGGATGGCCAGGGCCCAAGCCACCGAGAATGCCTCCTGCCCTCCGTGGCACGCACCCTTTCTGCCACCCAGGTCACACCTGCCAAGAAGATAACCTTTCTCAAGCGAGGGGACCCTCGGTTTGCAGGGGTGCGCCTGGCAGTGCACCAGCGCACCTTCAAGACCTTCAACGCCCTGATGGATGAGCTCTCTCAGCGGGTGCCTCTTGCCTTTGGAGTGCGCTCAGTCACCACGCCCCGCGGGCTGCACGGCCTCAATGCTCTGGAGCAGCTGCAGGATGGGGGCTGCTACCTCTGCTCGGATAAGCAGCCCCCCAAGACTCCCAGCCGGCTGCAGGGCAGAAGCTCCTCTGCCCTTCAGTCGTGGGATCCTGAAGGCCAGGTCGAGGTGCCGGGAACCACACCTTCCGGGAAGGTCCCCAGAGCCCCAAGGAGGATGACGCTGCTTAGAAACGGGGACCCGCGATTCCGGCAGACAGTAGTTCTCAGTCACAGAAATACCAGAAATCTGGCGGCCTTTCTCAGCAAAGCCTCGGATCTCCTTCACTTTCCCGTGAAGCAGGTGTATACCTTGAGTGGAAAAAAGGTAGGAGATTTGGGTTGGAAGGTGCCTTTAAGATGCTTTTTTGACCCCAGGTCAAAACACTTAGAATGAAGGTGATGGAGGTGGTTGTGTGTGTGTTGGAAGAGGGGGAGGAGGTGCGGGGGGGAGTGGTTATTCCTTAAAAGGAAGTCTTTAACTGCACTGTTTATGAAAGGTGGATGGGATGGAAACGTTCAGTCAAGCCAACCACTCCAGCAAACAAGTGTCATTCACATTTTTAGTTTCTATGTAGGATGCAATGTCATTTTCTTATCTAGTCCTCTCAAACTCTGCTAATGAGATCTAATTGCAGGAAACAGAAACTACCCTAGATGCCTTAAGTAGAAAGTGTTTTAATTCAACCACTAGGGAACTTCCAGATCCTTGGGAGGCGGGGATTGGGGGGTTGGGGATCTGGAGCGCAAATTAGAAGCTGCCAGTAATTCTATCTGTGCTGGAAGCTCCCATAATGATTGAGTTCAAGAGCATGTCTATGTAACGGGCATCCAAGTTGATAAAGTTGGATTTAGGAAGTCAGATCCTATATACCCAAGAGATTTGCTGTTTAGCTAGCAGAGAACAAAATTGTCGAAATGAAAAGCAAAATGTTTGGAGCTAGGTCATTGGTGTAACAATCTGAGAAGCCAGTGTACCTGTAGCCAGTGAATTTGCAGTCACAGGAGAAGCAGCACCATGAATGAGCTGTTAATTTGTAGCCCACATCACATCTTATGAGACAAAATGGCTCAACATCATCAAGGGCTACTTCTCAGCTGGTGCCCAAATTGACTCTTACACAGCATTCATCTGAAACATTTCCCAATATTCTGTAAGTTCTAGCTGCTTTAGAGTGGTATAGTTCACAGTGTTGGCCTATTTATCTTATGCTTTTTGCTCTAAAGTCAGTTGTTTGAGAGATCTTTGTAGGTTATGACAATGAATAAGTAGTCCACAGTGGGTAATGATAAAAGAATGATGGGCAAGAAACAAAGTCAGTACCCCAAATAAGTGTTTAGTCCAGTAAATATAAATTGCTGACCATCCCCTTCAGTGAGGGGTTCAGTGTCATCAAGCTTCCCAGCAGGTGCTAAGTCCCTCAAGGTATGACAGAAATCAAGAGCTTAACATTGGTCTCTGCTCTTGACAGGTGAGGCCCTGAGCAGGGATGAGAGCCAGATTTACACAAATGGGGTGGAGCTTATGGTGCTAATTTGTAGGTTCTTTTGCACTCTGGCTTATGAGCTGACTGCACCTGCCTTGTAGTCATGTGAGGAGAAGGGTGACTGACGTTCTCTGAGCAAGTCACCTTGTCCATGTGATTACTCACATGAGACATGAATGTTCTCACTCTCTGGCCCAATTGTGAGAGATGCATTCACAAATTCTCATACAGACTTCCTTGTCACTAGTGCTCATGTCCTGCCCCTTCTGAGTCTTCAGTTGTCAGAGTGAACTGGCAGCCACTACCAATAATTATTTCAGAATCTCTCACCATTTCTCCCTCCATGAAAAATATTCAACCAAAACACACAATCCCCTAAATTTTTCCCCTCCACACCCTAACTGGGTCTGTGATGATACCAAAGCCAACTTGAGGCTCTCCAGGAATCCTCCACAGAAGTAAGTATGCTCCTTCAGTTCATGGGTCCCAGGGAATTTCTCAGGATGTCATGAGTAAAGGATGAGATAGTATGGCAGGGCAGCCAGGGCAGGTGAACTGAGAGTGGAAGCCACCTGTTCAGGTAACTCCTATGCCAGTTCTAGCTTCTCAGGCCTGATGCAATGCCTATCACCTCCGACTATGCCCAGGGCTATTTCAACACCCCTGCTTGCTGGCTTGATCGGGCACATAACCCTCAGTTCAGTTGTATGAGGGTTCTCCAAGGAGTTCATGGAAAATGAAATTAAAAGAGAAAATTCTTGTAGTTAATGCAAGCATAAGCCCATGCAAATGAGATTTCATGTGAATGCATATTATGAAAAAGCTATTCATAGATTTCAAAATTTGGGGCAACAAGATAAATTTATACTTTAATTTCAGTTTTCCATGACCTATCCTTGCATTTTGCAACCAATAGAATCAATTTCTGCATCTGAGCTTTGGTAACAAGAGAAAAGAAGTTCCCCAGCCCTCTGAACATCGTGGATGGGGAGTTTAGATCTTTAGCTTAACAGTTCTTTCAAAGTCAGAAGCAGCCAGCCCTCTCTGTGACCACCGCACTTCTTACTCCAGCAGTCCATCATAACATCCAGTGGGAGTCAAAGTTCTCCTTCTAGTATGAATTGCTTTTACTCTCAATAGTAACCATTGAAGAACCTCCTTTGTTGCTATGCTGCAGGTATTGATGTCCCATTGTCACCAAGTTATCACCACCTTCAAATCTAACCAGGTCAGAAAACCCACCCCTGATTCCCCTGTGGCCACCTCTGGGATCACAGTCTATCATGGTCCAGCACAGGAAGCAGGGTCCTCTCTTGGTATCATGTACCAAAAGAAAATCTACATGGAAAATTATACGCTTCAAAATTGATGGAAAGACTGGAGAAGCCTAGGCTGGTTAAATTCTTGGATAAGATTCTAGAACGTCACCAATTGACCTGTCAAGGAAGATACCTCTAACACAGGCAAGAAATTGGATTGTGGGATTGGAATGACTGCATGCAGTATCACCCAGCACTGCTGTGATCCAGAATGGGAAGGGTGATGGTAGCAGGGTGCTGATGGTTGTGAAGCCAGTGAATGGGGAGTGGGTACTGGGATAATGAGAGTGGCTTTTGCCCTCCTTGCTGCATGTGCTTCTTTGAACCTCTGACTTCCTTTGCTCGCAGCAACAGTCAAAAGCAAAAGAAAGATGCTCTCTGCTCCGCCATCATACTTCCTGCCTCATCCAACTGGTGGAATCTGTTTGATGCTGTGAACTTTAACGGCAAGAGATTGCAGACAGTGGGTTTTCAGCCTGTTAAAACACCCAAGCAAGAAGGTGAAAGAGAATAGCTTTAGTCTAGGGCTTAGCATCTGCCCCACATGCTCATGAGGTAGCTAACATTATCACCCTTTCAGTATTCCAGAAGAGTGAAGTACAGGGGCTAAATAACTTGTAGGTAGTCACATAGTGGGCAAAGAACACAGCCAACTTGTAATGCATGAATGTGGTTGTGCCTTCACCAGTAATAGCATGGACTGTGAAACACATGCAGACAAGGAGGACTAGATGCCTACAGTTTATTTGTATACTGGGGGAGGAGGGGAGGGAAGAATAGGAATGAGGAAAGTAAGAAGTTGGAGAAGCAGATGGTAGGACGTTTTCCCAGAGACTCACTGCTGAATCTCCAAGGTTTCTGTAAACATAATGATCTCCTCCCTCTCCATAAAGGTCTACATCACAGCTATCAGTGTGAGGGTCCCCCAGCCGAGGGGCCCTGGCCCAGACCCTTTTCCCCATGAAGCTTAGCTTCTCTCTCCTCCAAAGGACAGGGATATCTCTGAGGCCTCAATTCAGTCTTCCTTCCTGAAGAACATAGACTTTCCCTGAAAGCCTGGCTAAGTACCTGAGATGGACTAGAGCTCTAAAAAAAGTGATTCGACACAAATTTCTTAACAACCAGACTGAAAGATCTAATGTATAATACGTGTCCAGGTCATTTTGCAGGAGAGGATGTAAGAATTCTTTCTCGTTCCCTTGCTAATGAGTATATGATTCTGATTGGAGATCATGAAAAAAGATATATTTTGTCCTTAAAGATGGAAACAAATGCCCTAACATAGCTAATGAGTGTTACTAGTGAGGCAAACCTGCAGCTCTTACACATGGGTGTAGGAGTCCCAGCACTTGGGGGACCTTCTGCTTTACTAGGTACATTAGCAGAGAGCTGGATCAGGACTCCAACCAATGTTCATATGGGATGGCAATGACACAGGTGATGGCTTAACTTACTGCAGCACAGCACTGGCCCCAAGATCATTGATTTTTTTAATGAGTTTTGGAAGAAAAAAGAAGCTAATGGTGCCTTGCTCTTCTCCACTCCAGGGCAGGACAGTGAGTCAGGTTCCCATGGGAGACCTGGAGGACTTGCAAATACAGACTCTGTCAGAGAAGCAGCCTAATGGCTCTGCTCTTTTTCATCCGGGGTATCCATGTTGAGCCTTGGTCCCAGGCCTCACACCTGTTGGAAAGAGGGCTGTGGGTGGGAGAGAGAAGGAGAGAGAAGAGAGGAAAGAGAGAGAGGGAGGGAGAGAGAGAGAGAGAGAGAGAGAGAGAGAGAGAGAGAGAGAGATGGCCTGTGATTGGGTCTCCGCCCCCAGCTGGTGACAGAGGGGTTATAGAGAGCGAGTGGATCCCTTCACTGGATGAGAAGTGCAGGAATGAGGGAATGGCGGGGGAGCCTGCATTCTTCCTCCCCAGGGCTGCTGGGTGGGAGCTCTGTACAGTGCGTTCCTGGCTCAGTGTTCTCCTTGCCCAGGTGGACTCTCTGCAGAGCCTGCTGCGCTGCCCCTCCGTGTTGGTGTGTGCTGGAGACGAGGCCTTCAGACCTCCGCTGATGGAAGATGCTGCAAGAAATGGGTCAGAAATACTACCTAGGCTTTCTTCAAGGGGCAAAAACGGTGAGTGGCTAGGGGGTTTACCCAGTCTCATTGACACTGCATGGGATTCAGCAAGGATGGGCAGATAACCCTTCTAGACAACCTAGGAAATGTGCCTCTGGCCCCACTTCTTGGGCCTTCTAGTTGCTTTGGGGGTGTCTTTGGCCTCTTCTTGTGTCTTATCAGCATCAGTTTTAACTGGTTCAAACATTTGGTGGTGAGAAGTGGAAGAGTATGAGACAGCAGAGTCTAGTGTTTAAAGGGAACATCCGCAAGATGTTAACCTGAGGCTGCTGGGGGTCTAAACCAACTTTTATTAAGAACCATGGTAGGTCTCACCTCGTGGAGGCCATGGGCCATGCTGCGTGGTTTTTGTAACCTTTGAGTTATGGCTGTCTAAGGCTGGACAGAGATTAAAAAGGTCTCAAAACTTGATCATGAATCAGCTAACCAGTTAACTGTTCACAAAACCTATATGTCACCACCATCTAGGTGTTAGTATTAAAAACACCAAGCACCTTATTTTGAAAAGTGCATTTAATGCATGGAGAATTAAAGTTAAAATACAGTTGGCAGAATGCGACTGAGCTGACCTTGGTAAATAGCAAACACAGTGGCATCCTGTGGGAAAGGCTGTGAAGAAGGCAGCAGAGGTTATGCCTTCAGCAGCACCTGGGCCCCAGGGGCCACCGGCCTCCGCTGGGGTCTTCTCCGGTCCTGGCCCATTCAGGGGTCTCACTGCTTTCTGGGGCCATGGCGCAGCCTCTGCTGGCTCTGCCCTTGGGAGATGAGACAGAGAAGCACTCTGGGCTCTGTTTCTCAGGGCTCCTTCTTCCTACCCTCTTCTCTTTGTCTTTTTGCATGGGGTGCAGGCTTTTGACTGTCAGGCTCTCTGATCCTGTGTGTCTGGGTCCTTGCTTGCAATCATTTATCAACCCCAGGACTTGATGAGTGCTGGGATGATAAATCACCACTAATAACCACAAAACATTTTACAGTTTACCATCAGGTCTGTAAGCAACCCCTTATTGATTAGGCTTCCTGGGCTGGGGGTGGGCTGCTGCGTTGTTCCTTCTGCCACACTGCCTCCGTGGAAGAACCCAGTGCAGTCAGCAGCTCTGTAGCGAGTGTGGGGGTAGGGGAGCATGAGTGTGTCTCACCTAGCAAACCTGTGAAATCTCTAGGATGGACCATCCCCTACAGTTCAGAACACTGGCTGTGCCTGAAGCTGCTCCACTGGCAACTGGCAACTCCAGATTCAAGTCCATTCAGCAAGGTTCTGTTGAGACACAAACAGGCAGCTCTGTGGATAGCCCTTCCAGATTGTGCCCTTGCAGTGGGCTTTTTGGAAATGTAAGACACGGGTGGTGGCAGCCCACAATCACTTGTTACTTTTGCTCCCAGAAACTCATGATCCTTTCTTCTCTTCTCTCACTCTTGACTACGTGCCAGGGAGCTGGGGGCCAGAATCCAAGCAGAGTGTGATCCACACAAGGACGGGGTCGGGCAATGGCCAGGCACAACGACTTTCCCTGCTGTCAGAGAGCCGGCCCCACGTTTCTCTTCATCATGCCCAGAGAGGCCCTGCTCCCATCAGGCACCCTCAGGACCCAGCTGCTGCACCTGGCCCCTTGGTGGCTGGTGACGACGTGGAGAAGAAGGTCCACCTGAATGAGGATGGCAGCCTGTCTGTGGAGATGAGGGTTCGCTTCCAGCTGCTTGGAGACAAGGCACTCCTGTGGTCTCAGAGGGTGGGGCGAGCTGCCAGCAGGGAGGACTACAGCAGTCTAGGGGAGGCAGAACCCTTCAGCTGCACTTGGCAGGGTGCCCCTTGGGGCTCCTCGGCATCTGGGACAAGGGCATCCAGAGCTCTAGAAGCAGGATTTCACGGCGCCCTGGGCCACAGCCAGCAGCCAGAGCCCAGTTACGAGATCTGGAGGAACCCCTTATACACCTGCCAGGGGGAGGGACCAGCTGCAGAGGGGAGGCCTGGGGTGGCCCAGCACACCCGCTGCAGGCGCCGCTGGAGCCAAGGGACTGCTGGGAGGCAAAGAAGCCTCCAGGACAGCGCCAACCCAGCCTCCAGTGCTGGTTGCCCAGAAAACTCTGAGCTAGAATTCCAAAGCAGCTCTAGGACCATAGAGGGGGACATGAACACTGGCAGCCTGCAGCTGGCCTCTTCTGCCCTGAGTAGAGGAGCCGATGACGGTCTCAAAGAGAGACCCAGCCCCTACCCTGAAGGAGTAATGCCGCAGAGTGGCTGCACAAGACCTGAGACCCAAGGGTCTGAAGAGGTCGCGTCTGACTGGTCCACCAGCGCTGGGTCTCCTGAGGTGCACAGTGAGGGGAATGGGCTGCACCAGGGCTGCCAGCACCAGGCCAGGGCCCCATCTTCCCGGTGGCCATGTACCCAGGGCAGCAGCCTCTGTGATCCTACCCTCAGTCCCTTGTCTTTGGGGAATGAGAATTTACAGGGAGAGAAGCCTGGACAGGACATCTGGCATGGTCAGGCCAGGAGTGAGTCTGGGTCCATGGGACCACTCCTCGCTGTTGATCATGACAGCCTCCAGCACCCGGAGAGATGGCATTCCCCACTTGATGCTCAGCAAGGCGGGGGGCAACAGATGAGCCCAGCCAATGCTATGTCCTCACCCTGCTCTCTCGATCATGTGTGCTACCACCACAGGGGCACCCATCACCTACTGCACTCTCCAGCAGTCCAGCAAGTGCCCAGGTCACCTGACAGTGTCAGGGCCAGCCCTGGTGTCTCCATGTCACAGCTATCAGAACATGAACCGATGATCGGGAAATTGGCCTCAGGGGAACTAAAATCTCCTTCTCTAGGCTCTGCTTATTTGCAGGACCCACAGTTAGGGGCCTGTGGTGTCACCCTCACACCTGGGAGTAACCCATACTGTGCTTGCAGTCCTTGCCCTGCTAGCACTCCCTCCACAGAGCCAGCAGGTGGCACTGAGAACAGAGAGCACCTGCCAGCTCCCACACCTGTATGCACGCCCCATTCCTACCCACAGTCTGGGGCTGGCAGTCAGTGGGGAAAGGCAATGAGTGCCTCTGGGCCCTCCTCACCCTTGGTTCTGTTGGCTGGCCAGCCTGAAGGCAGGGAGCCAGAAGCCCAGCAAGGTTGTGGCTGCTCACCAATTGGGATGCTAGAACACTTCCCTGAGGCCCCCTGGGCATGTAGTGAGTACCACCCCACTCCTCCTGAGGGGCGGCCCTGTGCTAAGAAGCCCCTGAGGAACCTCAGCCATACCAATAATGGTGACCAAAGCGCTGATGGCTGGGAGGCAGACAAGGGCCAGCAGGCAGAGGAAAAACACAAGGAGGGGCCCCTACAGCTCTCAGGCCCTGAGTCAGCAGCAGTAGGGACAATGGTCAGGAGTAACCTGAACCCCGGGACTGGGCCCAGGGGGATGCTGGAGGCGAAGGCTGCCAGAATAGGGCCAGGCCTCAAGGAGCTGGAGGATGACGGCAGCATGACACCCAGTGCCCTGCCCCATGCCTCACCAGATGCTGTGGTCCGCGAGTGGCTGGGCAACATCCCAGAGGAGCCTGTGCTCATGAAATACGAGATGGACGAGACCAGCGGTATGGCCAGGGAGGGCCCTGAGGGCCCCCAGGAGTCCCCAGCTGATGATCAGGGTCAAGGTGGACAGCAGCAGCTGCTGGAAGTAAACATCAGTGAACATGTAGCACCTAAAGTGGAGGCAAAGGAAGTCCTCCCGGGCCCCAGTGACATAGGCACTGAATCAAGACAGGCTTCTCCCCAGGGCCAAGGTGCAGCCCCAGCTCCAGCATCCGACTCCCCTGTGGAGGTCAGAGCTCCGGCAGGAGCTTCTGGGGCCCTGGGCAGGGCACCATGTGTTCTCCCAGGCAGGGTCTCTGCCTCTACCCAGATCATGAAAGTGCTGATGGGCACCAAGCCAGGCAGGCCCAGCAGCCTCCCTGAACTGTCTGATGTGGTAGCCAAGAGGCTCAGCCACTCTGCTGTGGCCCTCATTGCCTGTCTTGCCAGGCTCCACTTCTTTGACAAAGATCTGGGGTCCCCTGTCGACAAGGTGAGCTTCGCTGACTCCCCCCAGTACCAGGAGCTGCTGAGCATCTCACAGACCCTGTGGCCAAGGTGCAGCTCTGGGCAGGATCTGCTGGACCCTGAGCTCCAAGAGCTCCCTCCGCATAAGCCCTTGCCCATGACTGAGGACCTCACACCCACGTCCTCATCTGGAGTGGATGTCAGCAGTGGCTCTGGAGGGTCAGGAGAGGGCAGCGTGCCCTGTGCCATGGACAGCACTGGGGTTTCTGAGAGGACAGAGGCGCTCCCGAAAAGCTCTTCCCCCAGGCCTGGTTCCAGAGCATTGGGGCATGCTAAAAATGTGGAAGAGCCACAGCCAGGGTGTTCCACAGCCTCTACTAGCTCCCAAACTGGAGCTTATGCCACCAGCAAGCAGGCAGCAGAGGAAGGCAGTAGGGACCAGCTGGTGGGCAACATGTTGGAACAGGAAATTGAAAACGTAGTGCAAGAAGATGGGGTGCAGTTAGAGGAAACAAAAGAAGCAGAAAATGAAGAGCCATATGCCGGCATCCAGGAGAAAGGACTTCCCGTGGGGACATGCCTCAGCAGGCTGGGGTCCTCAGAGGCTGGCTCTGCAGGTAGTGAAGGCAGCCAGGATGACCAGAGAAAGCACAAGGAGGAAGCAAGGCGATGCCCCTCGGATAGGAGCAAGAATCCTTCAGAACCCCCTCAACCTCTCAGTGAGGGCCCCTCAAAAACCAGTGACAGCCAAAGGGGCCCCAAGTCAGATCCTGGCTTGGAAGAGCCACCTACAGCAGCAGCAGCAGTGGGTGTGAGCCATAAGCAAGCCCAGGTCAGGCCGTGGCTGCAGCTGCATGGAAGAGAGGCAAACAGGTGCACAGCTTGCAGGGCATGCCTGGACCCTGACCCCACCTGGGTGTCCAAGTTGCTGAAGAAGATGCAGATGTCCTTCCTGACCCACTTGGCTGATGCCACAGCCCAGCTGCGGGCTCGCTGGAACCTGCAGGATGATGGGCTCCTGGACCAGATGGTGGTTGAGCTGGAGCAGGACCTGGGCCAGCGGCTCCAGGCCAGCACTGACAAAGAGCTCCGGAAGATCCAGAGCCGGGCCGGGAGGAGAGCTCAGGGGTCAGGGCCGGCCCGGGAAGTCCTCTGGGGCCAGACGTCCTTGCAGACAGAGCAGCGCCGCCGCCGCCTCCATGGCCTGCGCAACCTCTCAGCCCTCACAGATCAGACCTGTGGCAGGGGCCTTTTCTCCCTCAGCCTGGAGGATGCCTGTTCAGCACCCGGAGAGGAGTTCTGCCCCTGTGAAGTGTGTTTGCGGAAAAAAGTGACCCCCATGGCTTCCCCCAGGGAGACTGGAGCACCCATCAAAAAGGCGTTTGACCTGCAGCAGATTCTGCAGAAGAAGAAAGAAGGGTGCCCCAAAGAGGAAGCAGAGGCAGTGGCCACTAAGAGGAAAGTAGTGACCCCAAAACAGGAGGACCCTGGTGTGGCCATGGACATGTCCAACAGTGGCCAGGGAGCCAGTGGAGGACAGGAGCTGAGATCAGACATAGAGCTTGGGGCCAAGGAGAGTGATGGAGATGAGGGTAGCCAGGGGTTCAGCAGGGACAAGGAGCCTCCAGCTGGAGATGCAGAGGGAGCTGGTGACCAGGAGAGTGGGGACAGTGATGCCAGGGGCCAAGAGGAGGAGCTGGGTGGTGGGCAAGAGGAGCAAAGACCCATGCTGGAGGGCTTTGAGGATGGGAACAGCTTGGAGGCTGCCGCTTTGGAGGAAAGTAGCTGGACTGCAGGACAAGTTGATGGTGGCGCCACAGCTGCTAAGGTCCCGGGAGCTGGAGGAGAAGGGCAGCCAGGCTCAGAAGGAGGCAGCGCAGGGGACACTGAAGGTAGCTCCCAGGGTCACTCAGGAGCCAGCCAGCTAGCAGAGGCATTTGAAAAGAATAGCCCAGACCAAGGCAGGAGGCCTGCATCATCCCCTGCTCCTCAAGGAGACATCCCCAGTCAAAGGCCAGACCCCCAACCACGCTCATCCTCCAGCCTGTCAGCCCCAGGGTGCGTCTGCCCTCCTGCCCATCAGAAGGGACCAGCATCAGAGCTGTGCAGTGGAGACACAAGGACTAGCAGCACCAAACCCCAGGGGACCCCTCCCCCAGACACAAAAGTCACTGCAAGGTGCCCAGGAAGCTCCCCTTTGGAGCAGGAAGGGTGCCCTTCATGCCCCAGGACCCCAGAGCAGGGGGCAGGGGATGCCTGCTATGAATCACAAGGTGAAGAGGTTGCCAGGGGCATCGCCCACACCCAGGTGGCAGACAGGGCAGATGGCTTTGGCCAGGATGACTTCGATTTCTAGAAGTCCAGTTGATCCTGCCTGACACCTGGAGGTGTCAAGAAAAATATCTAGGACTTGCCCAGGACACAGCCCATAGCACAGTGCCATCCCATGATGCTGGAGCAGGATCACCTGCACCTTTGGTCTGGCATGGCGCCAGTGGAGCACCCCCGCTCGCCTGTGGAGCTGAGCAGGTGGCTAGGGCACTGCGCATGTGTGTCTGCTTCTCACCAGTTCCCATGTGGCTCTCCGCCTCCCTGTGGACTTTCTGTTATTGTCGTCCTCGGCCTCTCTGTGCACTGTAGCTTGGCTAGTTTTGGATATATTCACTGACTCTGCTGATGTGACTGGACAAAAACAGAAAAATTCAGGAGTGATTCTCCAATTTCAAATGATTCTTATTAATTCATATATTTTTTGGTGATGGAAAAATGAAAGAAAAAAAAATGCAGGAAGACAAACCATTCGTTGCCTGTACTCCCACCACATGGAGAGAATGTAGGTTAGCAGTTACATGTTCTTCCTTCCCATTGTTCTTTACTCATTTTATAGTCAAAATTATTCTTTAGGGACACATTTATACACTTGCTTTAAAAACCGAATGATGCAACAACGTATTCCTTTTATCTCAAGAGCTTTCGTAAACTGTCAATTCCCAAATAATGTTCCATTTGGAGAATACTTCACTATTTCTCTGGCCTAAGACCATTTAAATGGTATCCATTGTTTGGTTCACAAAACTTTGTTCCTGGGCTTTTGGTTATTTCCTGAAGATAGATTCTCATGTGTAGAATAACTGTGTCAAAGGATATTGGTATTTGTAAGACTCTGGATATCACACAAATTGTTTTCCTCGAGTCCGATTGCATTGGCAGGCCCACCAGGGGGTTGTCAGTCCTCCTCATTTCACTGTGCTATGACATTTGGTAGACATGATCATGATTACGATTGAATTTTTCCTAGGGCTTAAAAAGTGACTATAGGTCAATTACATGTCTTTTAACCATCTCTGAGTGAGGTCCTGGCTTTGTCAAATACGTTTGTTGGCATGGGCAATCCTTATTGTCTTTTTTTTTTTTTCAAAGATTTCCTTTTGCTATTTTAGAGATTTTGAAAATTACCATCTCTCCATGTCCTCCTGTGGCAAGCTTGAGCCGGAGAGCGGTCAGGGTGGTGGTCCCTGGATGGGGCCGCAGTGCTCTGGCTGTCTCTTGCCTGTTTTCCTGTTCACACTGGGCCATGGTATCTAGATTTATTTAAAGGGAAACCTGTGCTACATGAACTGCCTGCTGGTTGCTTCAATGTGTCCACACACAGTGTGGGATGGGCTGTGCCTGCCTACCCGTCTACCCAGTGGGTGGAAGGCAGGCTCTTGGTCAGATCGGACATGTGTTTAGAATTTCTGTGGAGGCATTTCTTCAATGTTTTTGTAATAAAAAGGTATCTGCATTACATCTGGAGACGTGTATTTATTTTAGGAGAGTGTTGCTGCATACCGGTTGGAGGAATGGGAAGGACTGCCAAACTCTTGAGGCCCTATCCAGCAGAATATACAGACCTAGAATAAAACTGCTGGGGTGGGGGGTAGCATTGTGGCATAGCCTCGTAAGCTGCTTCCTATGATGCTGGCATCCTGTATCAGAAGTGATTGCTTGAGTCTTGGGTGCTCTACTTCCAATCCAGCTCCCTGCTAATACGCCTGTGAATGCATAAACGATGGCTCAAGAACTTTGGCCCCTCCCATCCATGTGGGAGACCCCAGTGAGTTCCTGGCTCCTGACTTCAACCAGGCCTAGCTCTGGCCATTGGAGGCATTTAGGGAGTGAACCATGGAATAAAAATCTCTATCTCAGCCTTTCAAATAAATAAACAAATGGATCTTTAAAAAAAAAAAAGAGAGAGAGAGAGAGAAGCCCTCAGTGGAATGATTTCCTTACGAGCTTGGTCTCAGTGTGGTGATAAGCAACATCGTTCAGCCTTGTCACTACTAACAGGCACATCTTCTGGGATCTGAGGTCCTTAGCTATCCCCAAGCAGATACCCCAATACCTTTGTCTGACTCCCTGCTGCCTTCCTAAGGACCAGTCAGCCGTGGTACCTACTGATCTAGCCCCTTATTAAAGTGGCATCATCCATCTATGTGTAGTTTAGAGAATACAATAGGAACAGCTTGAAACCTGGAGTTAGCGGCCCAGGCCCAGGGCTCAGTGGTAAGTGCCTCAGTTTCAGCATCTGTGAAGTGGGTTCAGTCATGTTTTCCTCACTGTATGGTGAGAAGTAACTGAGACAAAGTATGAAGTGTCATCACACACATATGTAGGGAAAAAGCAATGATTTTAATGATATCTGCTGTGTGTTTGAGGTATACCATGTGTCTGGTAACATACTGAACAAAGTCCCACTTACCCTTCCCAATGCACCCATGAACCAGGTACTGCTAGCTCCATCTCTCGAAGGAAGAAAGCAAGTCTTAGAAGTGATGCATAAGCTGGCCTGGACTCACACTCAGATATTTCAGACTCTAAAATCATTATCTCTGCATTAATCCTTTTATTTAAATTTCATCCCTATAAATAAATAATTAAGAGAAGGAGGCAACACTGTATTGGATGTATTTACTGCAAGGCAGTTCAGGCTTCAGAAAATCCATAGCCAGGGTTGTTTGCTCATGTGATGGCATGAGTCGTGTGCCACTCTTCCATGTGGGCATGAGGAACTCCAACTAATCTGGTTGGAGAATGGCAAGGGTTAACCTGAAACATTACCTCTGTGAGACTCCCTTTTTACTCACAGACATATCTGTCAAATAATTCAGCCCTTCATGTTGTAAAAGCCAGCTGTTAATAGATGAATACCCCACAGTCAACTGTGATGCACCCTCCCACGTGCCTGCACTTGATAGCTGCAACGGCCAGCCTGAGCTGATCCGAAGCCAAGGAGTCAGGAGCTTCTTCTGGGTCTCCTACACCGATGAAGGGTTCCAAGGCTTTTGGGCCGTCCTCTACTGCTTCCCCAGGCCACACGCAGGAGCTGAATGGGAAATGGAGCAGCCAGGGCATGAACTGGCACTGGCAAGATGAGGATTTAGCCACTGAGTCATCATGCTGTACTCTCTGTTTACTTCTTATGTACACATACACAGATGTGCATACACATGTGCAGTGGCTGCTTCCATACACACTCACTCGTGAATGTGCACACATTCATACACACATACTCTTGTACACACACATGCGCATACACAACACTTTCACTTGCCCTCATTATGTAGCCTTCCCAAGAGAATATAGCCAGCCAAGGTCAAACCCTTTTCTGGGAGGCAATTAGAATGGATATAGAGCACTGTTGTCTATACTTGTGTTCTGAGGCACAGCTGGCAGCCCAAGCCCTTGGTGTCCGTGGAAGGGGACTTCCTGGGGACAGACACAGACTTGCACAGCAGGATTCTCCAACTCAAAACTCAAGCCACACCAGGCCAAGTGACCCAAATTTACTTCAGATTCTGCTGATGACCCAGGCATAACCTTCTGTTAACCAGCCCAGGTCTTTAAGCCCCCACCTCCCCAGCAACTTGCCTTGAATCTGAGCCAAGTCCACGTGGCTGGGAGGGCAGCCCCCACCCCAGGGTGCTCCTCTGGAACCAGTCCCCATACTCCTGAGAAGCATTTCCAGAGCCCACCTGAGCCCATAGCACCAGAGGGTTCTCAAGCCCCATCTGGGATCCAGGCACCGGCATCATAGCCCAAGGTACTAGATTTGTTGTTGAGACCAAAGTGCTTCAGGTGGCTGCCACCCTCCCTCCTCATCTCTCATCTACTCTACTCTCAGGACCCACTGTTCCCAGGCTCTGGCACCCCTGTCACCTGATTTCCATTTTCCAAATGCTGGGGCTGTGTTCTAGTCAACCCCATGATGCTGCACCCCTCCCACTCTGTGGGTCATCCTAAGCCCAAGCCCACCTTGGCCCAGCTGGGGCACCTTGGGGTGAATATGCTCGCTCCTTCTACCTCCCCATTAGTATGTGGGCCCCTGCCCTCAGTCTGGGTCTCAACCACATGCTTGCACTTCCTGCTGCTACCTTTGGGCTGATCACCCCAGCTCCATGCTCCGCCTCAGCTCCCAATTGCCATTTGTCTTGAAAGCAGCACACCCAGGGCAAAACCCACCTCCTCTTCGGTCTGCTCCTGTCCCTATCCCCTGCCCACAGATCACCCTGTGCCTCTGCTGCCCTACCCCACCGGCTAGCTCCTTCCCCACCTCCCACCCCAAGCCCACAAAATAAACTTCAGGCCTGGCGGGGTCCTCCCTCACCACCACCACCTCCACCTGTTGGCTACGTGGGAATCCCCGCTCCCAGACCTGCCATCTGGATTCTGTGTTGGCTGTGGTCCTTCTGCCTTTTCAGGAGTGAACCATACCACATTGCTCCTATTCATAACCAGCCAAAGGCCCCTCATCACCCGAAGTCAAGGTCAAGTGCTTACAGTGCAACCCAATACCAGGGTCAGCTCCCGTCACTTCCTTCCCTCCTTTTCCCCATTTTTTGTGTCTCCATTTGACTGTCCCTCCATCCTCCTCCTCTCCTTCCCTCTTTCCTTAGGTCCTAGGCCTTTAACAGCTCCTGGTGTCCAACAAATTCCCCAGCAGCCTATGGCCTTGGACTCCAGGACCTATGCTTAGTGGAGCCCCTGACCCCTTTCCCAGCCAGCACTCCCAGGCTCTTATGCCCTTCCGGTCCCTGCCCTTTCTGTTACACATTACCCTGCTATAACCTCTTCAGTCCTATAGACTTTTCCCAATGCCTTGGGAAAATCCATTTTTTTCACTAACAAATCTTCCCGAGACTTCGGGAAGAGGTCACTTGGTTAGGATTAAGTTCGAGCCCATCCCTGCCTAGGCAGTATCCCCAGAATGTCAGAAGGCAGTGGTGAGGATGGAGGAGGGGGTGCTGTGGAGAGGAATGGAGGCCTACAAGCTCACCTGTGCTATTGGGGGCACTGCCTCCTGAAGAAGGAGGACTTCACCGTGCCCACCCTCTGAGTCTAGAGACCGATGCAAGATGACACTCGGCCAATGGCTGGCTTGTGCCCAATTTCCCAGCCCACGGTGACTCACTGTCAACGTCCCCTTGGCGTTTGGTCCTTCATGCCTAGCACAGTCCAAGATGCCAGAGAAGAGCCCATTTGTACACTTTTGTTTGGGGCTTAGAGTTACTTCTGTAGCCCTGGCCAGCGTGGCCCAGGGAAAAGAGAGAATTGTGTGGGTGAAGCCTCAGACATGGACAGGGCCCTTTCCAGGGAATTACCTAGCAGATCTGCAAGAGCTGAGCCCTGCTGGTCCTTCAATATGGGCAGATGAGGGCAGGAACTTAACATGTGCATGTGATGGCAAAACAAGGGAGCACAGAGGCCCATGTGTGCCTGGGTGGTAAACAGTGAATACAGAGTGTGTGTGTGTGTGTGTGTATAAGGGGGGACACCACTGCTGAGGCTGCTTGGACCTAGGGCCGCAGGATGACTCTGACCTTTGGGCAGAGGTATTGGGAAGATTGGTTTAGGACTGACTGAGGTCTGCATTCTTGTACTAGACCTTGTCTTTTCCAATGGGCTGCATCTTTGCCTTTGGAAACTCAATTCTGTCTACCTTGGAGGGTCTGCCTTGTTCTCCCAGGTGCCATTCTCCACCCACCTGCTAAGACACTGGGCTCTTAGGGGCACTGCCCCCTTTCATTTTGGCCACATAGTCATCTGGAATGGAAAGACAGGTCCAGAAGTGAGGCATCCAAGGATGTACAACTGGTCCATGTTGGGGACAGGATCTGAAACTAAACCTGGCTCTCCCAAATCATGCTTCCCTCTTCCATGTAGCCCACCATGAACCCCATACTCTCAGAGCAAAGCTCCAAGTCCTGCCCCCTCCCCTTGCAGCCCCATTGGCAGCAAAGACTGTAGCGAAATCCTACTGCACTGCCCCCTTCCATCCATGTGGAAGTCCCGCCCTTGGTTTGCTGGGCAGAACTTTCCTGTCTCCCTCCCTTGGGCCCCAGCTGGGTCTCGCCCCACCCTGACGAACTCCCACAGTCTAGCCCTTACAAGGAGCAGGAAACCTATGGTTTTCCAACTGTGGGCAACCCTGGAAAAGCGTTGAACGCTTTTGTTTGTCACAACGACTGGGGTCACGGGGAGGCCAGGATGCTGAACACCCTGCAACACGTGAGACCCTCCTCCCTCACTAGGAGGGATAGCCCCACCCCCAACGCCTCTAGCATTGTTACTGCTGTCCTTTATGCCTGAAAGAGCTGGACTCGGAGCACACAAGGCCTTTCCCTCAAGTCTCATGGGCAGGAGTGGACTAGCTTCCCTCTTCCTAATTTCTAGAACTTCCCAGTATGTCCCTAAAAGAACAGGATCAATTCCCAATGGTCTAGGCTGGCTTGGGAACAAGTACCTCAAAGCAAAGAGAGTTGCTGGGTGATTTCTCAGTCATATCAACCTCTCTAGTTTCAGGATAGGGCAAGGTCAGGGGTAGGTACCTGCTGAATACACAAGGACATCCGGTTTTGACCTTCCCTGGCATAATGAGCCTGTCCCTGCTCAGTGCTCTCACAGGAGAAGCAGCTCCAAGAAGTGCGCAGGGAATCCAGCATAAAGAAAGAACTTTGCAGCTCTTCTGCTCTGCTACCCAGCAGCAATGACTCTCTTCTGCCAGTCCACCTCAGCTTGCCAGCCATACCTGAGCCCTCCAGATGCAACTCAGAATCAAACCCATGAACAGTTCTGAATTTCAGGATTGCAGGTGGACAGAGAAGACTTGGGCAGCCTCAGCCAGGTCTGTTCCCTCTTGGTTCCGGGGCTAGTGAATATCCAGCCCATCCTGATGTGAACTACCAGGCCATGTGGCAACAGATGAAGACTCTGCCATGAACCCACTGTGCCCAAGACCCCTCCTTCTTGGATGCACTTGCCATGTGTCCTGCTGGGGCTCATGGGTCAGGAGCAGCAACTCCCGAGGGATGGGAGGAGTTACCTGCTAAAGTCCTTTGTACTTGTCTTGCTCCAAAGGCCCATGGCCAGCAGTGACAACCCAGATGGTGGCTGAGGGACCTGAGCCGTGCAGCGGAAGTGGCTTCCCTAGCTCTCCCCAGCCAGAGGGAGGTATGGAGCCTCCTTTACTATCAAATAAATGAGATGGTACTTTGGCCAATGAGAGTCAGGCCTGCAAGGGCCCAAGGCGTTAGCCAATCCATCTGACAACTCAAAACACAAATGCAAAGAAGGGCAAGTGAGATTCTGACAGAAGAGAAGGCTGTTGGCAGGCTGGCCTTGACCCCTGGAGGGGGAGGGAGAGAAAGCTGAGGACCCTCAGGACCTGAGCCCCTAGGGTGGGAGATCCAGGACATCATGAAGGAGTGGTCTTTTCTCTTTCAGATGTTTTTGTGGGAGGTCATGCAGTCTGGCACCACTATGGCCTTCCTTGCTTCATGTGGCTTCTCCCCCTCCACTAAATGGAATATTCAGACCTGGAGTCAAGGGTTCAAGAGGCCCACCTTGCAGCTGGGCACCATGACAAAGGTGCCACTATGAGTGGGGGTGTGGAGGAGGAATTCAGAGCTGCCGATCATGAGCCATGGAAACCCACAAACCTGCTGCATCCCAAGGGCCACATATCTGCCACAGCCTTGTCCAACTGTGTTCTGTCCCTGTGTGTCACGGGCTTGTGTGGTCCAGCAGCCTCCTTGCAAAGACAAGAGCACAGAGGCCCAGAGAAGCTGTACCATAACCAAGGCCACACAGCCTAGGAGCAGGGTTCCCTGACAAAGAGAAAGAGAGAGAGAGAGAGAGAGAAAGAACATACGCTAGCCCCAGTTCCCAGCGGTCTCCCTGCTCCTAAGGTGGGAGGGTAGAGCAGGCCAGGGAGGGCGGCATCGTGGCCTAATTAGACTCTGTAGGGGGGCAGGGACATGGGGGGCCGTGCTTGGAGATTAGTGCCCCCTCCATAGATCATAGGCATGCCAAGGACATAATAAATAATCTGCCCAAAGGTTTTAAAGGTAAAAATCAGCAAACCATTAATAACGTCCGCGGCACCATACATCACGCTGAAATCTTCCCATTAGTGCTCCCGGAGCCCATGTGCATTTTCCTGGCTGATCCTTTTTTTCCCTCTCCAATGTGCTCTGCTGCAGCCTCTGAACCCCTCCCCTATGCCGAGCCTGGGGGATGGGGTGGAGGAATGGGAGACTTTTTAGGCTTCTCTTGCAGTTTTACTCAGGTGTGTGGTGGAGAAAGTGGAGGGGACCAATTCCTTGCTCTGGGCCCATGTTCTGCTTCCATCTCTTCTTCCAATGGATGGGAGGGAAGGGGTCCCCAGCACCCCTCAGCCTCACTATAAGTAGGAACAGCATAGCCGCCTCCCTCCCAGAGATCAAGGAGGTTTAATTCATTAGTGCAACAGGGTGGCTTTAACAACCACCAGTGCTGACTGCTACATGTTCCAATGCCTTGGTGCCTGCCTCCAGGTAGGAAGACAGGGGTGGGCAGCAGGCTCAGAGGCCCTGCCCCCTGGCTGGATGGACACACAGTTGAAGGTCTGTGATAGGGCAGGACCAGGGCTCTGCACTGGAGGACAGGTGGTGACACTTAGGCAAGTCACACCCCGCCACCCTCACCGTCCTCAGCTGCAAGGAAGATGAGTTAGAAGACACTGCTTTGAGGCTCTTGACCATCTGTGTAAATCACTTGGCACTGTCTGTCGGCGAAATCTTTGAAGGTCATGTGGCTTGGGCAGCTCCTTGAGCTTGCCAGGAAGGTGGTTTCTTTGATGGAGAATGCTGTGTTCGCCTTAGGGGACTATTGGCAGCCTGTGGAGGTGGGTTCTGGTCATGGCTCTTTTGTCATAGGTAGATGTCTGGAACAAGCTCCTCCTAGGCCGAGTTCCTTGGCCAAACATTCCTAAAGCCCTCTTTGGCTCTAGGGGATGGGACTGAATTGCCTTCCTACACCTGCCATTATCCTCACTTGAGTAGAGATGGAAGTGTGCACTGGTGGCTTGCAGAACCTCTTCGGCAATCTTGGCTTACAGTCTGGGACCCATCAGGCCTGGCCCTGCTTGACCTTGGCTAAGACAGATCTCATTCCATGACTCAGGCCCCCACCTGATTCCATGTGGCTCTCAGAGAAACACTACAGTGAGTCCCACTGAACCCATCTGATGGAAGAGGAGACTGAGCAGAGAGAACGAATGGAAAGAGTGGAAAAGTGCTCAGGATGGTGTAACCAAATGTGGTGGTCTGTCATGGTGGACACTTGACATGTGGGCCTGCTACCAGAGCCAGTTTTCATAAAAGGGCCAGCATGAGATGTTCATTCTAAAGAAAGAGGGGATCTCCATGGTGGTGGTAGCTGGTAGCTGGGTTGGGGGTTCCCAGGGAGGGAGCATAGCTGTCAACAGTATAAGCGCTCAGGACACCGAGGGTGGGGGCAGCTGGTCCAGAACAGAGGTGGGGGTAGCCTTAAGGCCCAAGTGCCTGACCCTGAAATGCCTCCTCCTCTCCCCTCAGAGGCCTAGACCCTGATGACAATGGGCTCTTGGCCAAGCAGCTGTCCTCAGCCACTCTGAGGACTCTGCCTTCCCCATCACTGTGACAGCCCTCGGCCCCTCTTAGGCCTTGATGGATGGTCCCTGCACTGGATGCCATACATCTCCGTCTTCCCAGGAAGCTGTGACACAAGTAATTGGTGTCACCTCTGTGGCTGCATGCCAAGTGCTGACAAAACAGTCCAGAAAGGGCCCCAGACGCTGCCCTTGACTGTGTGGGCAAGGAGGCTGCTGGGAGCTGCCCCAGCACGGACTCCGTATCCTCTTGGAGGTAACTGAGGGAGGACCTAGGGCGGCAGCTGAGAGGGTATTCTGTGTTCTAGAGCAAGTGCTAGGACCCTTCCCCCCTAATTCAGGTTGGTTCTGTTTGGAGAGTCACAACTTATCCCCATGGCTGCCTCTGCCTTGGAATAAAGCTCTCAGCACAACTCAGTCAATAGCATGGAAGGTCATGCCCCCTGGCTGCTGCCAGCATGGTGGCCATTGTTCCACTTTCACTTGGCCAAATGAGTATCATCTACAGACACAGATGGAGGTGTCAGCAAGGGGCATGCTGGGGGAACAGCCCCAGAGGGTGTAGCCAGGTAACACTTTGAACTTCCTCCAGAGGAAAGGAGCAGCCATACCTATGGCACAGGGCTTAGCCAGGCAACCTGCAACACCTACAGGGCAACACGTGAGGTGATGGTTGTTTGGGGGGTGGGCAGGAGCTGCACTGGAGACCTGCCCCAAATTGAAGCCAAAATAGCGGAGATGGGACTGTATGGATCAAGTCACCATTCCTCATTCCAGAGTCTTGCTCCACAAAGCCCCTTCCTAATGCAGATGGAAGCTCAGGCAGACAGCAGCCAAGGGAGCTGGGGCTGTGGTCACTGCTCTCTGACTTTTGTATCAGAAATAACACACTAGGGTTGGGCATGCGTCTAGCAGTCCCAGGGGCCTATGGGACTCCCACTTCCCCTGCAGCCTGGCTCTGCTCCCCACTGGAGCTTTCTGCTGATGCAAGCCTGGGACGCAGCAAGGGATGGCTCAGAGAGTTTGCTGCCTACTATGCATTTAGGTGGGAGTCCTAAATTGGAGCTCCCAGGTCTGCGGCCTGGCACTGCTCTAGAGTGATTGGCTGGTCCCGGTGTGAAGAGCCACTCTTCCTAGGGGCCAGGGGTGAGGAGCGCCCCCTACTGGGAAACTCCCTAACAAGACAACTGAGGGATAAGGAGGTCACTGGGCACCTGCTGTCAGAACTGTGGTCATCTGGGAGTTCCTACCCACTGTGGAGTAAATTGCAAAGGCCCTTCTGGGGGTCACAGTTTCCACTCTGCATTTGTGTTGCCTTCAGTTTCTTGGCACAGGGAGTCCATAGGCTGCCTGGAGCTCAGGCAGCTGCGCCCCCGACCGCTCACAGGGAGCCTCTAGGGAGCTGGGCAGAGTCCGCCTCCCACACACTGCCCACAGCGCGCAGTCTCCAGCCTGGCCCCTGGGACCTGCAAATCCTTCCTCGATGGCGCTTGGCTTGGGAGAGTCCCCGCGCTATTCATTGTCCCCCTCTGGCCACTTTTCCTCTGCCGCATTGTTCCTGTTATCAGCATCCTCCACGCTGCTGTGCGGCTGCACAGGAAAGCACCGCTGCCGCCCAGGCGCTTGCCGCAGCCCGTGCGGGACGCCAGGTGTCCTGGGGGGGGGGGTGGCCGCTCCCAGTCCCTGGCACCACACGCCACGCCTGTCCCATAGGCATGCAGTCTGACACTCTGGGGATAGCCTTGTTCTAGAGGAGGGCAGGAGCCCTGGGCCAGACCCCCACTACACAGCGGCAACGTTGGGTGGGGTCCACAGGCTTTGTAAGGCTTCATATTTGGGTCGAGTGTGCTCCCCCGGCGGACATCTCCGTCTCCCGCTCTTTGGCCTGATTGTTCTATATTGGCAGCCAAGAAGAGGAAGGCAATTTGCAACCATCCTTGCCTGACAGGAGGATGAGCCTTCCAACTTGGTGGTAGTGACCCACGTCAGTCACTGCACACCACCCTCTCTGAGATGAGGGATGCTGCCCCAGCAAGCCTAATAAGGCAACCGCACTCATCCACAGCTTTGGCAAGAAAGGGCTGGGGACCAGGGAGAGAAAAGAGAAGGAACTGTCCCCTACTCCTTTAGTCTGCACTGGGACCCTTACGGAGAGCTGGATGAACAGATAAAACTCATAGACACCTTGTTCAATCAATCAATCAATCAATCAAACAAACAAACCTCTGTCTTTTAAAAAGCACAAGTCTGTACCATGCAATGTTTGGCACAGATACACTAAGAAATTGTTCTTCATTCAAAATGCAAGCAGAATGGGTCATTCTGCCTTTCCTCTGGGAACCGTTCTCTCTCAGGGCTTCCGGAAGGCTGCCCGCAGGTGTCTGGAGGCCCAGCAGGATGGGAGTGAGTGGAGCTACCTTCCTGGATCTGCTCTCTTCCCTAGTTTCTCTCCTGCAGGTGGGGGTGGCGCTCAGGGACAGGAAACACTCCAAGTCCGGACCCCCAGCCCACCCCAGCATTCTCCATCTGCCCTTTAAGGCCTATGAAGAAAGGAGATCTGTCCAGCTGGCCTAGGGACCCTCCCAGCCCCTTGATTCCCACAGGTGGGTGTGCTTCACCCTCTGCTGGCATGTTCAGGAATGACAGTTTCTCACTGCAGCATCTTCTTCAGCATCTCCTACTAGTTGGCATTTAGGGTGTATATATACCCAACTCTTTGTCTGATCTGGGGCAAGCTGAAGCGTGTCTATGCATGTGTATGTGTGAAGACGAATTCACCTTTGTGAAGCTTTGCTGTCGAGCAATCTAGTTCCTTTAGCGGTAGAGGAATGTGGAAAACACACACACACACACACACACACACACACACACACACACACACACACCACGTTATTCACTCATTTTGTGCACCAGGAGGGAAATCAGAAACTTCTAGGAGCGTGCAACACCCTGTAAGGGAATGTTCTCCATCCTTTAGCAGGTGAGAGCCCCAGGGTGGGATGGCCATGTGGACACATCCCCACCCCTGCCCTTGGTCCACTGTGGGTCAAGTGGGATTCTGAAATCTGTGGCATGAGACTTATGGTCCCCCCTGTTGCCAGGGACGCTTCAATGCTTCCTGTGGGTCCCATTTTGCATCGATTCAGGACACTCGTAAATGACAGTTATCTCAGGACCCAGTCCCTTCTGTGCTGCTCAGCAGGGGACCAACCCCATCTCTACACACAGCAGCAAGTGGGGTAATGAAAGATGGCTCTTCACTCTAGGTAATTTCCATAGCTCCAAATAAAGGCATTTTCTGCAGGAACTTATAGACACTTTTCATTGTCAAGGATCTGTGATTTGCTAGACATTTAGCCTAGCAGCTGAGTTGCTAGTTAGGATGCCCATGCCCCATTAGGGAGCAGCTGGCTCCAGCTCTTGACTCCAGCTTCCTGGTAATGGAGGGCAGTGGTGTTAACTAATCAGGTTCCTGCCACCTTGTGGGAGATCTGGGTGGGATTCTAGGCTCCCAGCTTCAGCATAGCCCAAGTCCAGGCCCAGCCATTGTGCACATTTTGGGAAATGGATGGAAGCTCTGTCTGCCTTTCTCTGGCTGTAAAAGAAAATTGGCGGGGGCAGGGGGGTGCATATTTTGCCATATATTTAGGATAAGGGGCATGGTGGCAGATGTGAGCCAGAATGATGGTAAGGGTCTGCTATAACGAAGCAGGGAAGCCTTCGGTTTTGTGGGAGCCTCGACAATTTGTAGGACTCTTAAAGAAGCAAACATTGTGTGTAATTCAGCTTAGACCTTGAGGTGACTAAATAAACCAGAGTAAATGGACACAGATTCCACAGATGTCATTACTCAGAGGAATTTGGGGGTCAGTGATTTCTCACACCCTCCTGGGCCCCTAGGGGTCACAGCCCCTGCAGAGTCATTAGCTGTGATGGGTGCTCCACGCTGATGCATCGTTGTCACCCAGAGACCACTGTGTCCACTAGGGCTGCTTCCTGGGCAGTGCCATCTGCCTGTCTGCACATGTGACAATGACCCATGTCCATTACGGCACTGTCACTCAGAATAGTTGTACTGCTAGCCACCTGCTCATCCCTCCATTCATTCCTAGAGACCACCTATCTTTTCCCTCTTTCCAGGGAAATCTATAACTATCACAAAACCTGAAAAAAAATCCACATCAGCGACTGCCTTTCATCCAGCAGTTACAGTTTTGAGGGGGTGGTGCCTGGGAGCCGTTCTTTGCAGAAACATTAGCACAGAAGTGACTGAAATGCGTGCGTGTGTGCATATGTGTGTGTGTCCCTAAACTCAACTAAACAAATTGCATCTCAACAGTCCCCAAAACAGATTGCCCGCATACCGATGGCCACTCCAACACCACCCAGCCACAGAGCAGGTAGGATGGAAAAACCTTTGTTACCAACCAGTGTGTGATTAAAATTCCCTACCTGGGCAAGTTTTACACATTTGCACACTCTCACACACTCACACACACTCACACACACTCTCACACATATGCACACTCACACACGTAACTGAATGTCCTGCCAGAGGCTTGAACCAGCCACCTGGAGCCTCTTGATTTACCCTTTGCCAGCTTCACCATCAAGTGTTAAGCCTCAGCTCACACAATTGTCAGTGTTATCCACAACTATCTGTCTAACATTTGGAGAATTACACCACGGGATTCAGTTATCTTCAGAGTGTTAAGTGTTTGGGGCTGTTTTGTTGAAAGCAATTCTGATTTTTGCCAGTTTACAGGAAGAAGCAGGTCTCTTACTCTGCAAGCTCCTGCAGTGATGAAGTGCGCCTTACTCACTGATTGTGAGATTGACCTTTAACTTGAGCCCCACAACAAGTTCAGCTTCCCCTACCCATGTTCAACTTGGGCCTATTTTGTACTGACCCTTTCCTACCTGCTCTGCCCTTCCCCCGTCACAAGAGTCCAGTGGTAGTAAATGACCGTAAACAGGAATAATAGAGGGAAGACTTCTTGGGGGGAAGCAATTGGACCTGCCGCAATGCAAGCTCTGAGTTCAAAGTCAGTGCAACAGAGTGGGAGGAAGTGTCAGACAATGGGTGCAGGGTGGTGGAAGGGTTTCTACACAGACTGGCGACTACAGCAGGCTCAGGCTCCAGAGTGAGGCGGGGGCTTCCCTGTGAACTTGATAGCCTCTCATCTCCGGGGCTAACTGGAAACTGGCAAGAGGAGACCTTAGAACTAGCTAGGTGAGGGTTCAGAGCATCCCAGTGCTCTGGTTTGAGCTTGGATTTTGGATTTTAGGTGAACAGTGCCCTCTATTGCCCCACACCTGGCATGACAGCTCACTGGCAAGGACAGCAAGATGCAGCAAGGTGGAAATGATGGGTTGACCTGCAATGCATGGAGCATCTTCAACCAAAAGAGGGGTCCGACTCAGTGACACACAGCTGCTCTTATGGGTCCGAGAGTTCTACAACTGTCCTCCAGCCCTCTATGGATTCAGCCAACCACCCAAGATAGTTACCTGTGCTTGGATCATACACAAACGGCTTCCCCGCCTCATCATTATGCCTAGATAACACAGTAGAACAGCTAGTTATACAGTATTTACACTGCGGTAGACGTTCGAAGTAATCTACAGATGCCTTAAAATAGCCAAGGGCACGGCTGCTGTGGTGGCACAGTAGGATAAATCACGACCTGCAATGCCAGCATCTCGTGTGGGAATGGGTTTGAGTCTCAGCTGCTCCATTGCAACAGAGAGCCCAAGTGCTTGGTCTCATGTACAGATGGAGTTGCAGGCTCATGGCTTTGGCCTGGTACAGCCCCAGCCATTTGGAGAGTGAACAAGTGGATGGAAGACTGTCTCTCTTTTCTATAATTCTGACTTTCAAATAAATAAGTGTTTAAGCAGATTAAATATACATGAGGATGTGCATAGGTTGTATGCAAATACAATGCCATTTTAGATAAGGTACTTGAGCATCTGCAGATGTATCTGGAAAGATCCTGAAACCAATGGCCTGTGGATTGATTGACCAGTTGCCACTGATTGACCAGTTGACTTAGGTCTGAGACTTAGGTCTCAGTATCAGCTGAGTTCACTATGAGAGCGCTACGGCATGAGAATATCCACATCTGACTGCAGTATGGGTTGTCCGCCTGTTTCAATCTAGCGGATGGGTTGACGTGTGTACGTCACTGGGTCAAGCTTTTGCAAGCAGAGTGGAAGGATCTGCCAGAACAGAGCCCATCCTCAGAAGCAAGAATTCACCACAGGCACTCCTAGGCCTCCAATTTTACCTAAGAGAAGTCATAATGCTTAACTCCCACACTTTCTGTAACTTACACTGTCTCCCTAGGAAACCTGAATTTTTCCTATGAGTTTGAGGAGAAGTGCACCTGGTGATCAGAGCATGCCCCGGCTCGGTCCTCAGAAATGAAAGCTCTGTCCAAGCTCCTTTCATTCCTGATTTTTCTTTTTTTTTTTTTTTGGCAGTGTGGTGGCTGCTCCCTTCTCAGCCTGGGCTCACAAGGGAAACACTTATTCTCTGGCCTACCCCTTGCTGGAGGAGCAGGTGGCCTCCATGGTTTAGTTGTCTCACCTTCACCCTGATACTTGTAAAGAAAAGAAATGGTTGAATCAGATTATGTCTATAATATCACAAGGTCTGTAAGATCCAACAGTCCCACTTCATTCTCCCCCAAGATCTTTCCAGGCCCCAGCGAGTAGACCAGTTGCTTTCCTGTGGGGGGTGACAAAGTCCCATAGGGAATGGCTAATGCCAAGTAGCGTTGCATCTACTCTGTCATGTATGTATCCACATCTGGGTATAGTACGCCTCTGCCCCTTCCCCATATGAGAATGAATGATGCTAAGGAAAGCTCTCCATGTTCAGTGGAAAAAGCACAAAGTATGTACACCCATATCACCATTTTGGAAGATTGCACAAATATTTTCCCACTCTTCACTGGTCCCATCAGGCAAAAATGCCCACCCTTGGCTGTGTTTACATTTACATTTTCATTTTTTAAAGATTTTTAAAAATTGGAATGGCAAATATATAGAGAGAAAGAGATAAGAAAAATTTTTTGTCTACTGGTTCACTCCCCAAGTAACTACAACAGCCAGAACTTAGACAATCTAAAGCCAGGAGCTTCTTCTGGGTCTCCCAAGGGATGCAGGGTCCCAAGGCTTTGGGCCATCCTCTGTTGTTTTCCCAGGGCATAAGCAGGGAGCTGGATGGGAAGTAGAGCAGCCTGGTCATGAACTGGTGCCCATATGGGATCCCGGCTCATGCAAAGTGAGGATTTAGCTGCGAGGTTATCATGCTGGTTTGTGTTTTCAAGGCATAAAAGAAGCCAGGAGACTATGCAGATTCATTTTGCATCCCAAGGGGCTGCATATGGAAAAGCATCCCTTTGTGTTCAGGTTGCTGGGCCTGTACCCTCCAGCTCTTCAGGCCAACTCTAGTCCCCCGACCCTCCCTGAAGGAGGTGGCTCTTTGTGGAGATCCTCCTCTCCCAACTAGGTTCCAATTCACTTCTGCTCCAAGCTCACGGGTAGCTTAGACCTGGAGCGGAGGGCAGATAGCATTAGAAAGGGATCCATGCCATCTAACCAGGTGCACAGACACTCTTCCACTCCAGGGAGCCACCTGCAAAGACGGTGCAGCTCACAGAGCAGGAGCAGAGACGCGAGCCCATGGCTCCTCTTTGATCTTCTGTTTCCTCTGTAGGGGTCTTGGCGCCTGGGTTCCATGTGGGCTTGAATGTTTTGTTCTCCCTGTCTATGCCCTGCTATGCAAACAAAAACTCCAGTTTCCTTCTGACTACAAGGCAACCCCAAGGAGGAGAACCAGGAGGGAAATTCCCTCTGGCCCTGGGGGAAGGAGGAAGGGTGCTGCTTTTCCCTACCCAGTGCCTGGGGAGTCTTGGCACCCTCATCTATGCTGAGGCTCAAGAGGGAGGATTTGGAAAGTGAAAAGCCAGGCTGAACATCCTGTTCAACACACAGGTGTATTCACACACAAGCACTCACACCACATACCACCCCTCCACACACACACACAGCCACACCCATACCCTTCGGACTGTAAATACAGGATTCGGTCTATAAAAGAAACAATAAGAGTTGGATTCAATGAAGCTCCCCCCTCCCATGAGCAGAGTGTTTAGGGTTTTGTTGGGATTCTATTGTGTAGACTGGAGTTTCTTCATACAGTAAGACAGTAAGCAGCTTCCTGTTATGGAAACAGCCAAGCTCTTGCCATTCAGTAAGTCAATCCATACAGCAACTGGATAAACAACCCAGATAATCATCAGCCATAATTGACACAATAGCCAACATGGCATTGCTGGGGGAATAGGAGGCTGGCCCAGAGCCAAGCGATTCAGATGAATACAGTACAAGCCATCTCCTGGCTAACAATCCCCATTCAGTGCACCCCTGGCTGGAGCACGCCACCACCCTGGCTGCAGCGGCGGCCCGGAGTGTGCATGCACAAATCTCCATGCTATTTATAGGCCCGCCTGTTGGGAGCTGTGTTGTCTGGCCCCCCAGCTGACCTTCTCAAAGCCCCAGGGCCAGGTGGATGTGAGGCAGTGTACTGGCACAGGTGAACCTAGTCTCGGCCACTTATGTGGGTGAACTTGATTCCAGCACTTCATTTCCCCATCTGCAATAAGAGTCATATGTGTTGCTCTGGAGGCTGTGTAAGTGGTCATGCTTTGATAATAGAAGAGACAGCGGATATGCTTTTGTTTGGCTAATGGTTGCAATACCAGGTACAGGGAAACTTCCAAAATGTTCAGTGCCTATCTACCATCATGTGAGAACTGATCTCCAATCAGCTGTTATTCAACACATAGCTAGAGTTGGCACTGTAGTGCAGCAAGTTAAGCCACCACCTATCATGCCTGCATCCCATAAGGGCACTTGTTAGAGTCCCAGCTGTTCTACTTCCAATCCAGCTCCCTGCTGGTACAGCACAACATGGCTCAAGTGTTTGGGCCCCTGTACTCCTATGGGAGACCTGCGTGAAGCTTCTAGCACCTGGCTTTGGCGTGGCCCAGCTCTGGTCTGTGACTCTGCCTTTCAAATAAATAAATTAAATTTTAAAGAAAAAAATCCCAAATACCCAGCTGGTTAACCTGCCCTACACACCAACTTAACATATCAAGTAAGGGGCATGGCTGCTCATCCAGGTGCTCTGGCCTGGAGAGCCCTTTAAAAGGTCTTTTTATGCAGATGAAACCCAAAGCCTCAGAGGGCGGGTATGAGAGGACCAAGGTTGCAGACCAAGTGACTGGCAAGGCACAGGTGGGTGGCTGGGATTTCTGAACCCATCCTTCCTGCCACCACTCACTGCTACCACCCACAGAATCTCCAGTGGAGGGAGAAGCCTGAGAACTTCTCCCTCTGTTCAGCCTCAGAGAGCAGCCCACCAAGGACCTTGCTACAGGAGTGCCCACACTGAGTGAGCCATCTGTTCTCCCCCCAGTCAACCTGCGTTTTGGCTGAAGTATCCTTAGGGCCAGCCACACGGTGCTCACATCCCTGGACTTCTGATGCAACAACCCAAGGCAGCAGAAAGGCTTGCCAGATGCTCCCTGCAGTCTCTGTCCAGTGCACGAGGCCAAGCCATGGTGAGCAGAGTCCCATGCCTGGCTACCACTCTGCATTCCTGGCAGCTCTGTCAACACGAACCACCCCTTTCAACCCAGGATAGCTGGGGTGGAACCATGGCCAGCAGATGAAGACTTCTCACAAGACTTCAAGCTAGGAAAATAAGAAACCGAAAGATCTGCTTGCACCACACCTCTCAGTGTAGAAAGCACTTTTGGTGGTCCCTATGTCTGTGACTGCCTCCTTACAATCTCCCAATCACCAAGCCTAGAAGCAAGAACACCCGTGTCCCAGGACTCAGAGATGGAGCCAATCTCAGGTCCCCAAGGAGCCCTGCGGGTGGGATTGCAGCAAGGTCCCCCCAGACCCCGGCCCCAGGCTCACCCCACAGATCCCCTTCCATTTTCACCCTTCACTACTCCACTGACAGATAACTTCCACATTCATACCAACACCATGGACCGGCTGCATTGCAAAAATCCTTGCTTCTGTTAATCTAGAGGTCTTGAAAGTAAACAAAGTCTTGATTCTCACACAAGATGGGTTTGGCACGGGGACCCTGTGGCTCACGTCTCCATGGGCTAAGCAGTGAGTCGTCCGCTGTCACACAGGAGGCAGAATCACAGGCATCCAGAAGCACACCAAGCTTCTGTCCTCCCAGACACAGGTTTGCACCTGGAACCTCTTCTGACGCAAAGGATATCTGTGGTCTGGAAGGCAGAATAACAGTGAGCTCTGGCCCTGGACCCACTGTCACCCCTGCCAGGCCCTGTTCTGTCATTCCCCTCAGGTCTTCTTGCTGGAACCCTGCACCTGGGGCCACCCTTCTCTCCCTTGCTGATTACAGGCCAGGCACCCTGGCTCGGGCCTCCACGTGGTTCCAATCCAGCTCCAGAACCAGGACTCAGGCTATACTGATTTGATGGTGCACAAGAGATTGCTGCTTAGTGGAAATGTTTGTTTGTGAATTATGACCTGTCCCAATCCAGGCTTAGCATCTGGGACACAATCCTCTCCAGGGATGCTGCTGTGGTTGTAGTCCCAGTGAGCTGTACACCCGTGTGGGCGGCAGCCTGCACCTTGTGGTGTGCTATGTGGCTAAGCAGTCATGGTCAGGAGCTTAGGTATTTGCAATGGCTTTTATGCTTAGAACACTTGTAACCTCTGATGAATCTGTTGGAGCGCCATCTGTGTAGTGCCATCATGTTGATGGGCAAGAACTGGCTACCATTTATTACACCTAACCATGTTAGGAAAATTCTGCTAATCTTGAATGTTTATCTTGTTTAGCCTTCACCACCAATCACATGCTGAGTATTATTTCCATTTTGGAGAAAATGTTCACTCAAGCTTGGCATTTCCCCCTGCACTTTAGCTAACTCCTGGCACAGCTATGCAAGGTGCACCTGGCTGTTCTGTAGCACAGCTGGCAAACCTGCATCTGCAAGGTTGACAGAGTTGGAACAAGAGCGCAAGAATGAGGACTATTCACCCCCTCAGGGCCTCTGGGCTCCACTAACATAGTGTGAGGGAGAGTGAGATGCAGGGGACCCTTCACGAAGGAGCCCTGTGTTGAACCAAGGTACAGCAAAGGGCTGTGGCCTTCAGATGCCCCAGCAGGGCTTCCATTGTTTGACTGAGTGCAGGGGAGGAGGAGGGAGGTGCAGAGGACATGGGTGCTGCTCATGAGAGACTAGACAGCATTGCAGGAAGACCCCAGGAGCAGCGTCTCATTGCTTCTCAGCAACAGTGGAACAAGTCAGAGGAGGTATGAGGCCATTGATCAATGGCAAATGAAGGTCCCAAGATCTGGAAGGGGGTCTGGTCTCCATTGCTATCCATGTGCCATGAAAAAAAAATCTATCTGAGCTTCTTCTGACTCTAAGTTGGGGATAGCATCCAGAGCTTATTTCTTGGTGGGTCAATTCATTGAATGAGCACCTACTGGGCACCCCTATAAGCTCTGGGAACACAGCCCAAGACAAGCAAAGACCAGGGCTTTCTTGGTGGGAAGAAGGAGAAAGTGAAACCGCAAGGGAATGACAAACCTTGTGCTTTCAGGTGGTGGCAACTTGGTAACTGCAGCATACAAACAGCAGAGATAGAGGGAGGGAGGGAGGGGCCCATGTGAGCCTGCCCCTGCTGACTAAACCCCTCCTCACTGCTCCCACAGGAGTTGGCTGGCATCCTTCCTTCGCCTTAACATTGGTGAGCTTTACCTTCCCTGCATGTTGGCCATGACATTCTCCCTTCTATTTCTTCTGGCTTTCTCCTCCTTTCCCTGTCCCCAGTGCATGAGCACAATGATCTTGTCATAGGCCACATCTGTATATCCTACCTCTGAGGTGATCCCATTGCTGCTGGGATATGTTTTCAGCTCTGGGATTGGATATTCAATGACAGGTTCACATATCTCACAACACAGGCACAAACCAAGTCAGAAACGTAGGCATAGCTCATCCATGGAGGCCCCAGTCTCTGGCAACTGCAAACTTCCACTCTTTCCACCTGCCACCCTGCATCCTTCCCAAAGGCATGGCAAACAGAAACCCCACCCCTGTTATAACCACTCCTGCAGGGCAGTAGATGGTCAGCCAAGGGGGAGGCTGAGTGGTGCTCTCTTGGTATGCACCTGTGGAATTTTCTGGAAAGTGAGAGTCTGAGCTGAGTCTGTACCAGCAGGAGTGATATGGGCTGGCAGGAGTACAGGGTGAGGAGGGTGTGTCAGAAGCTCAGAGAGAGGGCAAGGGCCAGGAGGGAGATGGGATGGGAAAGGTGAGGAGTGGCTACCAGGGTTTGCTCTCCACATCAAGGTTATATTTTGCAGGGTGGTTGGGGTATGGCTAAAGGGAAGCAGCATGGGTCTTCTGTTCTCACTTTCCTCTTCTGGGTAAAGGTTAGACATCATAGGAGCCTCCACCATGCAGGCTGTGGGAAGGTGCAAGTGACTTCCCCAGAAGGGAGCCAGTAGGGAATCACCAAATCACGAGAGCGGGAGAAACCCAACAAAGTATCTGATTTAATTCCCTCACTTTACAAATGAGGGAATCAGGAGCCAGAGGGGAAGGAACACGCACAGCTAAGCTCACACAGCCACTAGACAGCTGCCCTGAGATTGCACGCAGACCTGTGTCATTCTGCTAGGTGCTTCTTATCTATCTCATTTTTTGTGGACTTTTTTCTTGCCTGCTGGTCCCAAGTCTAATATATATGTGCAGAGTGAAGCATGCAAAAGGCATAGCATTGTGGCTTGCCTTTAAAGCTCTAGCAGAGGCCCTGGATACACTTGACTGCCTTATTTTTCTTTTTAATTTGAGAGACACAGAATGTAAGAGTGAGAGAAAGATCTTCCATATGCTATTTTATTCCCCAAATGGCCACAACAGCCAAGGCTGGGCCAAGCTAAAGCCAGGATCAGAAACTCCATCCAGGTCTCCCATATGGGCGGCAGGACCCCAAATCCTTGGGCCATTGTGCACTGCCTATCAGGTGTATTTGCAGAGAGCTGAACTGGAAGTGGAGCAGCTAGACCCATCACTGCAATATGGGATGTGGGCATCTCTCGTGCAGTGGCTTGATTCATGGCTTCACAACACCAGCCCCTCTCCCCACCAACTTGGCTCATAAAAGAGTAGGGGAAGCATCTGTTTTCCCGTATTTTTGCTCAAAGACACGTCACTTGATCCCGAGCTGCTTCAGAGTCCCACCTACTCCCCCAGTGTTAACATCAGTAGCAGCCAGCTGAACATCCATGGGCAGAACTGCTGTGATTGGCAGTACTCCACAGACTCGAGATTTTTTGACCAAGAAGACAAAGGACTGTTTTCTGTCACTGACTAGATTCAGAGATGTCTGACAACTCCCCATGCTGCTTTGAGTCTCATTGTTTTTTTTTGTTTTTAAGATGTGTTTGTTTTTGGGTCTGGCACAGTAGCCTAGTGGCTAAAGTCCTCACCTTGCATGTGCTGGGATCCCATAAGGGTGCTGGTTTTTGTCCCAGATGCTCTACTTCCCATCCAGCTCCCTGCTTGTGGCCTGGGAAAGCAGCAGAGGATGGCCCAAGGCCTTGGGATCCTGCACCCACGTGGGAGACCCGTAAGAAACTCCTGGCTCCTGGCTTCTGATTGGCTCAACTCTGGCCATTGGGGCCATTTTGGGAGTGAACCAGCAGATGGAAGATCTTTCTGTCCTTCTCTCTGCAAATCTGCCTTTCCACTATGAAAGTCTTTATCTGTGCATTATCATTGTCCTCATCAAAGTCTATGGAACTGCAGGTGTCCCTTCTTTTGGCTATGGTTATGCTTAACTCTCATGAGTAATTATCCTAGACCCCAGGCTATTAGCAGAGATCACACACCTGGGCTGTCCCTGGTTGGAACAGGTGCACCTGACGATGTCAATGACAGGCCTGCACAATCAATACTGATCTGCACAGAGAAGCTGAGAGGCTGAGTGTGGAGGTGGGAGGGGCTGCAGACCACAGCAGGGGTTTCCTCTTTTGCCCTGTGATGCTGCGGCAGCAGAATGATGCCACGGAACGTGTCTCCGCTTGTCACGGCATCAGCTATCCACTCACATGGACGACGTCCACTCAGCAGGGACGTGCTGTGAACTGGCCAGGACTTTAATGTTCTCTACCATAGGAAAACAACTCCTCCCACTTTGGAACACAAGGCTCTCCTATGCAAGGGCGGCATGCCCATGAATCTGCTTGGCTTGAATAGTTGGAGCCCAGTATTAGATACAGGAGTGGCTGTCTGCATTTGTATTCCAGGTCCTTGTCCCCACTCAACAAAATTCAAAGTGGAGGCATCCCTCTAGATTGTACATGTGAAAGCTGGACTCATTGAGAAGCGAGAGAAAGGGCATGCATGGATGAGTGTGGGCTGCTACACATGGTGGAAGACCTGTTGTAAGTGGGCCAGAGGGTTGCCCACAAAAGAGACAGAAAACAAGCAGTGCCTATAATCATGGTCTGTGGTGAAAAAGACATCTCCCCGCAGTTCTCATCTTTGTCTATGAGGTTGGGGTGCTTCCTTGGTGGATAAACAAATGAGGTGTGGTCTTAGCACGCTTTCTGGTCCTGGATGACACACAGGTGCATCCTGGGAAGATGGATGTGAAGTTGACAGCTAAAGAAATTAACCTGGTATTGCAGGGCTGCACAGAGTCCAGCTGTCCTGTGCCTGATGACTGGCCTCATCATATCACATCACAGTGACAGCACATCTGGGCACAGGGAGTTTGCATTAGCGGGGTCCCTCACCTGGTAGCAAGCAGGTTGGAGCTCCACAGGCCAGGTTTTTGACTGTGAGTATCTGAGGATGAGAGAGTGGGCACTGCCCTTCCTGTGCATCCTGCTCCCTGCTGTCTTTCACATGGCCAGTGAGGCTCACCTCCCTGTCCTGCCTGGTTGACATGGGTGTTTGAGATGGGAGCTTTATTCCCTGTTGGACAGAGTCAATTTTGTGCTTCTGTCCAGTTTGAACTCATGGAAGGTACCCCTGGGTGAGTGGGCCATTCCCACCCTGTCATTGGGGACTAAGGGACAGGTTGGTGAGGAGTGTGGCATACTGGAGATCCCAGGGCAAGTTAGCAAGCATACACCTGACCCACAGTACTGTTGGCCCTCACAGGTGGGTAGGTGAGTGGGTGGGGGATCCTTCTTAGAATCTAACCCCAATCCTCCCTGCTGATGATGACCTCCTGGTCCTTGGGTCTTTGTCACCTGTAGCTTGGGACCACCCATCTCCCTGTGTACCTGAGTTTCTTTCTGCGAGATCCTTGCTAGGGAAACTGGGAGAAGGACAGTGGTTCAGGAAAGCAGCTGCCTTCTAGTGGCTTGCCTCTCTCTGCCATACTCTGCCATCCTATTTACAACAACTTCCATAGACATGGGGGCATGGAGAATCTGGCTACCATAGAGCCCCAGGAGCCCAAAGCTCAATGGCCTCTGGTAGCTGGGATGAGGTCAGGGGCATGGAGCAAGGGGACAGGGTCCAGCAGGGGAAGATTTGGCAGGCATGGCCAACCCCCCAAGCCTGAATGAATGGAAGTCCCAGCGGAAACACCTGGTGGTAACGGAAATCCAGGACAACTTTTATTATCCCTGTTCACGGGTCCATTCAGACTGCATTGGGGCTTCCTATTTCCTCTGCTGGCACTTCACACTCATTCAGAACAAGAAAAGCCATTGTGCTACTGCAATATGGGCCGAGGATCCCCATGGGGCGGGCACTAAACACCTTGGCCTCAAGGCTTATTTTTAAAATCATAACCCCTGTTGAATCACAACTTCTTATTTTTTCCTCCTCCCACAAAGAAAAGTTTAGAGGGTAGTTTTATCTCAACCAAGAGGGTGGAAACTAACCATGAAGTCCCTGTTTGATTCCCTTATTGAGAACCCTATAGGATCCTGCTAACTGGGGAGGCAGCATGCCTTGGCTCCAGGTCTAGATTCTAGCTGGATCACACATTCTCTGGTTGGCATGGAGCAAGGAATTTAAACCAGTTTGGTTCCCAACAGCCAAGTAAGGGAGCAAGTTGAATCTTTAGGGTCTCTGGGTTCCCTTTGGTGAGATCATACCTAGTGCCCACTGAAGAGCCAAATCTTTCTCTTGGATGTGGTCCTTGGAGAGAAGATTTCATTTAGAGAGGGCCATGCCGGCCGTGCATCATGGTTAACCTCCTGGCAGGATTCAGCAGAGCTCCAGGCATGAAAGCCCCAACACGGAGGTTGCCAGCAGCCAACAGTCATGGAAGACTGTCAGGGTGGGGGCCAGGAGAGATGTTTTCCATGGACTCTGTCTCTGTTTTTCACTCAGCAGAGACTCTCAGTTTTGGTAGCTGCCACCAGAGTAAGCAGTGATCTCCACTCTGCCAAGAGGTCAGCTCAGGGCTCAATGCCAGGAGCAGTGGAAACTTCTATCCATGTCTCAGACTCTCCTCCCCTGAAGCAGGAGTCCCCCAACCTTGGTCTTCCACCTGACCATGATTCCATTGCTCACTAACTTCGTGATTGCTCCTTGAATCTGTAGATCAGCCAGGCAGCTGGCAAAACCTATATTCAATGGAGCGTCCCAGGGGCAGTACTGTGGCATAGCTGGTAAAGCTGCTGCCTGTAGCATCGACATCCCAAATGGGTGCCAATTCAAGTCATGGCTGATGCACTTCCAACTTAGCTCCCTACTAAAGCATCCAGGAAAGCAGCAGAGGATGGCCCAAGTGTTTCAGCCTATGCACCCATGTGGAAGACCCAAAAGAAGCTTCAGCATCCTGGGGTCAGCCTGGTCTAGCCCTGCACGTGGTAGCCATTTGGGGAATGAACCACCAATGGAATATCCCTCCCCCCATGCCACACCCCACCCCTTAAACTCTGCCTTTCAAATAAATAAAATAATTATTTTTAAAAATTGGAACATCCCAACAACAGAGTAAACATGCAAGTATTGTGTGTTTTGTTTTAATAATACCTGTTAAAGAAAGGACTATATAGACACCTGTGATGATAAGGAAGGCTCTACTCAGTACAACTACAACAAATATCCAAGTCTTTCAGAATAGGCAAGGTAGGATCCAGCTCTGAAGACAAGGATAGGACCCGCCTCAAGAGTGTAGTGGTTGAAGTCCTCGCCTTGAACATGCTAGGATCCCATATGGGCGCCGGTTCTAATCCTGGCAGCCCTGCTTCCCATCCAGCTCCCTGCTTGTGGCCTGGGAAAGCAGTCGAGGACGGTCCAAAGCCTTGGGACCCTACACTCACATGGGAGACCTGGAAGAAGCTCCTGGTTCCTGGCTCCTGGCTGCTGGCTCCTGGCTCCTGGCTTTGGATCAGTACAGCACCGGCCATTGTGGTCACTTGGGGAATGAATCATTGGATGGAAGATTTTCTTCTCTGTCTCTCCTCCTCTCTGTATATCTGCCTTTTCAATAAAAATAAAATAGATCTTAAAAAAAAAAGACAAGGATAATGAGAAGTTAGTACCAAGGAGAAGATATGCAAGGAGGTGAGATGGTCAGTGAATGGGAAAAAGAGAACTCAAAGGCAATAGGATTCAGGTTAAACTGATCCAGCAGGATTCTTACTGAAGCAAGCCAGGATGACCTGGTATCATCTGATGAACTCTCTCAGGTGTCAAGGGTGGGAGGATTCTGTCTAAGCTAACTCAGCAGGGTGCCCAGTGAAATGGCTCTACACTGACTGAGGCAGAAGCCCAAGGAGTCTGGATGAGGAGGGCTTTGCTGAGCCCAGAACGTGGGGTTAATGTGGGAACCCTAACTTTTTCTCAGGGCCCCAACCACCCTGCAGTCCATAGGTTCCTTCTGCTGTCACTTTGGCTGCCAAGATGAGGCTGGTTGCCCCCGTGGGAGCTGGGTCCAGATCCTAACTCAGCAGCTTTCTGATGGCAAGTCTGTGATTGGAGAATCACCCTGAGCAGGGTGTGGAGGGCATCGTATGCTGTTAAGTTTAGGGGGACAAAGATGATCAGGGTCTGTCTTGAGCCATGTGCTCAGGACCTTGGCTGCCCATGGTGTGGCGTCTCCCTCAGCAACTTGTGTCTGCCTGAGGGATGTCATGAAGGAGGCAGGCAGGGAGGAGGTCGGAGGAAGCGGGGGACTGACCACTCACGGCTCCAAGCACCTGGTCACAGATCCCTGGGGAAGGTGTGGCCCCTGGGCTCACTGCAGGTTCTGAGCAGGTCGCCCTCTGATCAGGTGTTTTGTCAGTTTGGGAATCACGGCAATTGAAAAACAGAAAAGCAAATGTGTTTGTCAGTGTTGATGAGAGCCAACCAGGAGGCTGAGCAGAGGGAAAAGTCAAGGCCATGTGCCTACAAGTCTGCAGCTGAACTGGCCTCTTGTCCTCTCTGATGGGAGGGAGGAGAGGGGTGGGAGTGAGTCCCTAGGATGAGCTGCGTAACACGGTTGAGCTGCTTGATTTGGCAGTGACCACAGATGTCTTCCAATAGGTAAGAATAGCCTACTCCATTTGACACCTCAAGGCAGTGGGGCTCAAAGGGGGTTCACTTTGACTGAGTCACACAGCTGCAAAGTGACCAAGTGGGGATCCTTGGTCCCAATACAACAGGGACCATACTGCCCACTTGGCTTCAGCACCACTGTGAGACCCCATGAAGGTCCCGTGGGGTGATGGGTGTGTGTAAAGACTTTCTGGGATGATTCATGTCACTCTCCATTGAGAGACCCTGTCACTGTCAAGAAGGGACTTCCTGGAGAAATGCAGCTAGCCTGAAGGAAGCCTTTGAAGTCGGCACGGTAGGGGAGAGGCAGGTGTCTCTATTGCTCCTGAGTAGACCCAGTACTCCATGTGCTGCCCGCTACTCATCTGGACCAAGAGGCCCGGTGCCTGGACTGTAGCCTCCTGTCCCTTGCCTCACCTATGACACACAGACCCTTGAAGTATATGGAGGTCACATAGATACATGTGGGGTCAGTGTTGGCTGCCATGGGGATTCTTGGCAGTCCTCGCATGGCCTATTCGAGTGAACAGGTGCAGCATTGCTGGCCACTGATGACCCCTCTGCCTCCTAAGCCATTACAGCCCTTCTCACTGCATCTAAGCCACTTCTCCCTGTGCTCTACCCATTGCCCGGCTAATTTCTATCCCTATAACAGATGCCATTATTCTCATACTCAGGCCAGGGTAAGACCTTACCCCAAATCCCATGGGACTTGAGGCCATCAGAGATGCCCTTAGACTGTACCCTGAAAAGATGGCTGAAAGGAAGGACTTCTTAGGAGGAAGACCTCAGAGCTCTTCCAACAACTACCCTCATGTTGCTTTCTAATCCCATATCCCACAACCTTCCTTTCCTTTTGCTTATATGCATTTCTTTGGTTACTCAACTACTCACAGAACCAGGGAGGTCTCAGAGATGATCTTAGAGAAGGAGTACCTGGTTCCCCCACTCTGCTGCTGTACAACCGAACTGTGTAATCCCCCATCCCAGGATTAACTTGTTAACACTCCTATCCTCGGAACCTCATCATGGGGTATTTGGAGATGCACCTGTAACTTTTTTTTTCTTTCTTTCTCTTTCTTTCTTTCTTTCTTCCTTTCTTTCTTTCTCTCTCTCTCTCTCTCTCTCTCTCTCTCTCTCTCTCTCTCTCTCTCTCTCTCTTTCTTTCTTTCTTTCTTTTTCCCAGAAAGACACAGAGACATATGCTGGTTTACTCCCCAAACGCTGGCGATGGCGGAGGCTGAAGCTAGGAGCCAAGAACTCCATTGAAGTCTCTCCTGGGTGCAGGCACACAGTTGCTTCGGCTGTCACTACTGTCTCGTGGAGCCTGCCTTAGCAGGAGGCTGGAGTCAGAAGCTGGGAGGGAGCCATAAACTCAGGCAGGCACTCACATGTGGGACAGTTCAGCTGTGTCACCACGGCTATGCTAAACACTCATGAGGACCCTGAGTTTAAAGAGGTGATTAAGGAGGTGAAGGTCATTGGAATGAGCTATGATTCTGAAGGACTGGTATCACCATCCAGAGAGAAGGCTGGAACACACACACACACACACACACACACACACACACACACACGCTCCCAGGGAGAAGATGCCACCTGCAAGTCAAGAGAGTGGCCTTAGGATGACCTCCAGGCCTCTTGCCCTTGAACTTGTAGCTTGTACTCCCATTGTGTATGGTGTTTTTGAGGGGTAGCTGCAACAAGCTGTGTTCCCTCCTACCCCAGGGGCAGGCACGAGGGGACAGTGAGGACACTGGGATATGCGGGCTGCTGTAAGGAAGCATGGAGACTGTTGAAGGCAGAGATGTTTTCCTCCTCGTACCCTGTCACCACCTAGGGTATAGAATGGACTCTGCGACTGTGTGCCCAGCAAACATTCATGCCCACCATGCCATGAGAACTTCACTGTCAGAGAGAGCTCAGAAACTCCCCTGCACGTGGTTGCTCTGTGTGGATCCCACTGCAAATGGGCTGTGGCTGCCCTGGGAGGGTGAGGCAAGAGCTCCTCGGAGCTAGTAACTGCCATCAGGGAAGGCCCTTAGAGCAAGTGGGTTGCATAGAGTGAGCCAAGTGGGCTCATGGGGGCTGGGGCCATGGGAGGAGCAGAGGGAACCCTGCCAGAAGACGAGGTGGCTTCAAAAAGGGGGTTGCCAGAGGCACCCAGCCCATGGATTTTCTAAGAACAGCTAAGGGTGCAAGGAGAAGAAGCAGGAAGTAGAAGGGGCCAGGAGAGGGAGAAAGTGATGTAACTGTGTGTAGGGAGTGAAGGGAAGAGGCAGACATGATCAGCACTGCAGGCCTGAACCTCGGTGCACTGGGCCTATATGTCGCCCTGCACGCTCTCGGACTGCCCAGGGCTTCCACGAGTACACACAGCTCTAGTCCCAGGCCTGCACTGGCCTCGCCCAGTGACTTTCTGATTAGCACCTCCAGGTGTCAGTGTCCCCACTCACCCTTTGTTTCCAGTGATGAGTGCTCTGAGCTAAGCAGCTGCCTTTGAACATGGCACCCTCTTTTGTTGACATGGTCAAGGCCTGCAGCAAACCCCACATCTTTCTCCTGCTTCTGCCTTCTCTGACTCATGCAGAGTAACCTGTCCCTTGACTCCATGCCTACCCCTGCTGGGCCATCCCCATCAGAGACACCTGGTCTTCTCCAAGTCAGGCCTCCCCCATCCACTGAACTGTTTCGTGTTCCTTGTGACTTCTCCTTGTTGGAGTCCTCTCTGTTAGGTCTTTTTGCAATATTTCTTTTCGGTCTAAGTTTGCCGCCACAAGCCAAAACAGCAGACACAGCGAGCCACACAGGAGGCTTTATTTTAACACGGTAGAGGCCACGGGACAGGAGTGGATGCAGAGAGAGGGAGAGAGACGTCTCCTGCCATGGTGACAGGAGGGAGCACCAAAGGAAAGGGCAGAGAAAAGAGACAGCAAGACGGAGGACAGGGTAAGGGCAGCAGGCGAAGGGACACACACTCGCAGGAGTGTGCCTGTTTTGTGGCTTGGGGAGGGCGTCAAGGGGCCCTGAGGGATTGGTGGACAGGATCAGTAGGTGCAGGTGGGCAGGGATTAGGGAAAAGAGGCAGCAAGGGGTTGGTGGTTGGGGCTGTCAGGCACAGCACCATGAGGTTCTAGCCGATTGGCAGGAACAAAGTTAGGAAGTTACAGCGGATTGGCATATAGCAAAATTCGACCCTGAATGCCCCTGAAATCTTAAGGAAGCCAAGACCTAAGGGAAACACATATTTAAAATGGTATTGAGTCCAAAATGGTGGGGAGCTTCAGGGCTAATATCCCAGTCACTGCTCACACACTCTACTTACATCAATGTGTCGGTGCTCACGTTCCCTCCCCCCACTCCTTTTTAAAATGGTTTTATTTGAAAGGCAGAGTGACACAGAGAGAGGGGAGAAATCTTTCCGAAGCAGCAACAGCAGCAACAGTTGGGATCTGGTTAGGCTAAAGTCAGAAGCTCAGAACTTCTTCTGAGTCTCCCATGTGGGTGCAGAGGTCTAAGCATGTGGGCCATCCTCTGCTGCATTAGCAGGGAGCTGGACTGGAAGAGGAGCAGCCAGGAGCGCTGATACAGTATGTGGGTGCCGTAGGTGGTGGTGTTACTTGGTGTGCCACCATGCTGGTCCTTCTCACTGCTCCTTGAAAGCAGCTGTGCTCTGCCTGGATGCTGTCCTGTGCCTTGGACTCAGCCTCTTTCCAAAACAGGCCTGGGTTCTCCAGGCTTTTGCCCCTGCAGCCTCCGGAGTTCCAGGCCATCTTACCTGTGTCTGTACCGGTAGCCCCCACTCCTCCCTATCCTCAAACCCTGTGCTTCCCCGGCCAACAGATCCAGGGAGGACCCCAGGGCGGGGGTCTGGAAGATCCCCCCTCTCCCACTCCTTCTGGTTCTTCTAAGAGTTCTCAGGGCCCTGGGTGGGAAGCAGAGGCAAGAGAAAAAGGAAGGATCCCTTGTCTGTTTGCCCGGGTCACAATGCTGAAAGTGAGCCAGTTGGGGGCAGGGCTGGGAGCCAACAAACAACCACCCCCAAATGAAATTATGAATGGGCAGCAACAATGCACCACGCTGGGGGCGGGGAGGGGTCCGCCTGTTGACAAGCAGCAAGGTCAGGGTCGCGGCGCGCCCCATAAACAAGGCTCACAATGCTGTCCTTTCCTCCGGAGAGGCAGCTCCTCTCCCGGCCCTGTCCCCTGGGCCCAGGCCTCCCCAGCCCTCATCCTTGCCGGCTCTGTCACTGGAAAGCCACTGCCGCTTCCTCAGGGAAAAGCCGGCCCTTTGTGAGCCCGCACTTCCTGCGCCTGTGGGAACCTCGGCCGGCCTGGGACATCTGCCTCCAGGCGTCTTTCTCAGGGGCCCAAGGTGGGAAAGAGGAGGAGTGCGGGCTGCCGGGGAGGGGGCTGCTGGGATTGTCATCACCAGGCCAGAGAGGGAGAACAATGAGGGGGGCCCCCAGCTTCCCCTCACCCCCTCTTCCCACCAGGACTCCCTTTGTGTGTAGCCAGTGGGGAGGGCAGGGGAATTCTCCTGTTTTTGTTTCCCTATTTTTTTTGGTTTGGCCTTTGGCTAGCCCCATGGGCAGAGGGTCTATAGGGGCTGGGGAAGGTTGGTTGCAGCTGGAGAACAGTGGTGGCATGGGTGGAAGATCTCTCAGTTCCTCCTGAGAGATGGTGAGGGGTGGCTTCCCTGCGGGGTACCCCAAACTTCAAAGGGCATGTCTGAGTCCCTGGGGCGGGGGGCGGTGTAGCACAAAGGACAGGTGCCCTTCACCAATAGGCAGGTGGAGTGGCAAGACCATAGGGCTCTGAACAAGGGGGAGGTCAGGGCAGCTGGCAGTTAGTGATTCAGCCACTGCTTGCTTCCACACTTGCATTCCAGGAAAAGGGGACAAGACAGCTTCGCCCACACTCTCAGCTGCCAATATGACCAGCTCTTTGTGGCTGCCACAGATGTGCCAGCTCATTCCCAGGATGTGGGGGAAAAAAAAACACCCTGACTTAGATTCTCCTTGACTCCCAAGGCTGTGGTCCAAAGTTCATAGGTTCATAATCCCCCAAAACAGGCTGTCAGAAGTCAGCCCAGTGGCTCAGCTTAACTCCCCAGCCAGCTGAAGGGAGGCTGTTTTCTATGACGAATGAGAGCTGTGTAGACTCCAGCCCCATCAGCTGCAGCCCCACAGCATGTGGGAATGCCTCGTTTTGTTCCCAGAGCAGGGATGCACAGCCCTGGCTACACGGGTGGGCCGAGTCAGGCGTACAAGGCCTAACACCTAGCGCTAGACAGCTTTGATAGAAGACGATGCACTCATTTCTGATAATCAAACAGTGACCATGCAACCCAGCCTTGACATACTTGGGCAATGATTCTAGAAAAGAGAAAACTGTGTACATGGGTGTTCATGGCAGATTTCTTCTCGGCAGCCCCAACATGGGACCCAGTGTAGATGTCCTTCAGTGAGTAAGCCTAAGTTCAGAGGAAAGCAGACCCTATGATTCCTTGTATTGGGCATTCTGGAGATTCTACATGATGGAGATGGCCTGTCATTCTCCCTGAGCTGCAGGCAGGGGGCTGGGGGTCGGGAGGCTCTGCGATGATGATGAGTGAGCTCCAGGAAAAGCCTGGGTGCCGGGGTCAGGATTTGGGATGGGGTGAGCATTGCCTGAAGGATCCCAGTGATGATGGAACAGTTCTGTATCTTGTAGCAGGTGTGGCTCCACAAATCTACACAAGTGACAGACATTCACAGTGTCCCCCTGCCACACATGCACACACAAGCTCACACACAAGACTGTCTATGGATTGTAGCAATGTCCTCTTCTTGGTCTTTTTGGTGGGCTACAGTTAGATGCAATATTGGCCCAGGGGGCAGCTGCAGGATGGGTACACAAGATCTCTTGGGAATTATTTTGCAGCATTTGGTAGATTTATGATTCTCAACATTTCAACATCATAGTGGTGGAGAACAGACTCATGGGTGTCATGAGGCTGTTTTATTTCAAAATGAAACCTGAAAATCTAAACCTCAAGGGAAATAGTTACCATCAAGTCAGATTCTTGTCAAGCACTCACAAGAGACAAGGGTCTCTCAACCAGTCACTGTAGGAATCAGAAACCTTATTTTGTACAGAGATGGTGGAAAGAATAAATGAGCTCTATTTATAATAAGTCAGTGATGCCAGTTACCCACAAGCTTTATCCCCCTTGCCAGAGACCCTGGCCCAGACACTGCTGTGGCTGACAGTATCAGGTGACATGAGGCCTGCCTGCTATGGAATTGCTGTGGCATGTTGGTTTGGATTCTGCAGCCTACTCTGAGTGGAGGGTGGAGAAAGGCACCATTCTTCATCAAGCCTCCCAGGGTTGGAGACTAGGCCATCACAGCCTGTTCATCCAAGACATACACAAACTGTGCTTCATCGCAGCCTGTGTGGGCTTATGCAAGGTCGCAAGGCAGCAGAGCTGCTGCCCTATTGCTTTCTCAGAGTGAGCCTGGGCAGCCGCAGGAATTCTGCCCGCAGTGCTGACTGGATGTGTTTCCTCATCTGTTGGTGAACGGGGCTGGTCAATCTTCCAAGCAAAGCTGTTGGATGGAGGAGCGGGGACTTGGTCCCTGTGGACAGAGAGTTGCTCAGGTGGTTGCAAAAGGCACTTGCAAATGACCATCGGTTCCAGGGAGACTTTTCTGCTGGATATATGGAAAACATGAAAAGTATCAAATCAGAATGCCTGGGCAAGAAAGGGGCACCTACTAACACACCACAGCTGTGTGGCTGTGTCCAGCGCCCTCAGGAAGACCTTCTCAGACTGGGAGGAGCCATCACGCACTTACTTGCAAGCCTCAAAATGGAAGAATATCAGCGTTTTCACCTACTTGTGGAAATCAGTTAGGGTGCGTCCCAGATCCTAGCACCTCATTCACTTAATGGACCCATTTGTTCATCTAGTCGCTCATTCATCCTGTCCACAGACATTTGAAGTGCCTGATATTGCTTATGTTTTCAACTTAATTAGTTTCAAGCTAAATTCAACTTAGTAGGAACTTTGTGTTCAGCTTGAACCCCAATGTCTCCAGAAAGCCTCAAGTATGTATTGAGTACTAGGTGTCAGTACCCAGACCATGAGGCTATAATCAAGGGAAACACAAGGGTGCGGACTCTGAGTCTCTTAGCTAGCACAGCACCTCTGCATGCTGTTGTCAACAGCCATATCTGCTCGCATCATCCATGGGGTGTTCATGAGCATTAATTAGGGAAAGCACTTCAGAACTGCAGAGGACATTTGATTAGCCAAGTGGAACAGTCCCTTTTTCTGTAGGACTTCCTAGAGGCTTTCCTGTTCTCACCTGCACCATGATTACAGACAGCTGTGGGGTGCAGCAGTGGGGAGCGGGGAGACGGGGAAAGAGAGTTTCTGGTTTTGCTGAACACGGGGCATCTTGTGGGATGCTCTGAACAATCTTGGGGAGATGCTTCTAGGTGTTAAAGATCTGTTGGAGAAGGGACATCTGAATTGGGGCCCCAGGAGAGGCCCACCCAGTTCATGTCAACAAGTCATGGCCAGGCAGCAGATGAGGGCAATGAGGAGGGGAAGGAAGATTCCAAACAGGATTTGTGTAGGATCTGGGACCTGAAGCAGTCTGCGCCCAACAAGGAGACAGACTATTGGCAACTGCTTCTCCCTGGCGCCTGAAGGACTTAGGAATAAAGACTAATGCAGCAGAATCAGAAGTGTCGTGTCTCATCTGTGGGAGAATAAAGAGCTTGGGCTGGTCTGGGGTGCAGCAGAGGTTTCCCCAGCTGAGGCACCCCCTTGTCACCGCAGAGACAAAGGATAGCCTGGCCTAGCCCTCTGCACTGGAATCTTCCCTCACACTTTGGGCATAACAACTCACAGCAGCTGCCACCTAGTGGTAGAGAAAAATACAACAAGACTGGGGATTAGACTACAGCTGGTCAATTTTGTAGTTTAATGCTATTACTTTACAAAAGATTTCTTTAAATTATTTTTTTTTATTATTTGGGCTTTGCTGCAGCATCAGCTGGCAAGTGCTGGGACTGGGGACAAGTCCTGTCAAGTTCGACTGCTGAAGAGTGCAATATCTGGGGTTGGAAGTGGGCCTAGTAGGGAAACTGTGGGCACCTCCCTGATGTGCAGCAACTCCCACTGGTGAGCATGAGAACCAGGGCTAGGGCGGGCATACCTGGCTAGGTGGTGGCACCCACTGCATGAATATAGGCTGGATAGTGGGGTCAGACTGGTTTGAGCTAGGTTTCAATACCCATTGACATGTAAGAGAGCTGAATGGGATGTGGGACAGATTGACCTAGTTTACTGCACATTCTGACAAGCATATGAACCAGGGCTAAGAGTGGGTCTGGTGGAAGTTACTGGGGATCGCTCTGATTAGGCTGCAGTTCCTGCTGCTGTATGTGAGGGCCAAATGTGTGGCAGGCAGGGTTGGACTGGCCTGCAGTATCCATTGGTTTGCATAAGAGATGGGGCTGAAGACAGAAGTGACCCAGAAATTGCCACTACCAGTGTGTGCATGACCTTGAGCCAGACTCTGTGCTGGTAAGCACATGCAAGAGCCAGGTCTGGGATCACCTCAAAATTTCTGTGGGGATCCACGCCCACGGCTGGCTGAACCACTATACTCAGAACACCAACCCGTAGGATCTGTCGTCTGACTGTGGAGTGCATGTGTCAAGAACTGGGCCTCCTAAGTGGCTAAGACAGAGGTGTGGATGGCATGGCCAGATGCATATGGAGGATGTGGTGGTCTGTTGGGGCCTGGAGAAGATGTCTGGTGCCATAGCAGAGGAGAGAGAGCAGAACAAATTGGTCAACTACCCCAGCCAAGTGTTGTCCACAAATATCTGGGTGAATAAAGATTCTTGGGTGGACTGTGTCAGCCAGTGGACCTTAGAAGAGTTTCCTCATCCTTGGATCAGTGAGATTGACAGCATTTCAGAACTATCAAAAACACTTGAGCAGAACCCTCAGAGCATGCTCCACAGCAGGGCATCTGGGATGGCATTGGGTAGCATTTCCTATCCCCAGGTACTGAGGCAACTGGGAAGCTGGGTGTGGCCTCTCCCCTAATTTCCCCCTTCCCCCAGATACAGGGAACATTTGTCTTACCCACTCTCCCCTAGTCCTCAACCCTTCCCAACATGGTCAACTATGTAAACATCATAATAAATAAATACATAAATAAAAATTTATTTATTTACTTATTTATTTTATTAGAAAGGCAGAGGTACAAATGCTAAGAAAGGAAGGGAGAGAGAGATATCTTTCATCTCCTTTTTCACTATCCAAATGCCCTCAACATCCAGGGCTGGGCCAGCCTGAAGCCAGGAACCCAGAACTCAATCTGGTCTCCTTGTGGGTAGCAGTGACCCAGGTACCTAAACTACCCTCTTTTGTCTTCTAGAGTGAACATTAATGGGAAACCAGAATCAGAAATAGAGCCAGGATCCTAACCCAGGCATTCTGTTATGGGATAGATACTCTAGATATGGGGTCAATACGCTAGGTGGTAATGCCTTCTCTGCTGCATCAAACATCTGCCATTGATTTAATCTTATTTGATGGAAGTCATCTGCTGAATTCGTGCGCAATGTTCAGGACCCACTTCCTCTACACCTTCAGTATGCTTAGAAACAGCAGTGCCTGCTCCTAAAACCCCATCCTCCATTCCTGACTGCTAATGCCTTCTGCATCCAGCCCTCTGGAAACCTAGGGGTCCTAAAGTTCAAAGGAGGTCTCCAGTCTGGAAGGATCCAAGCCCCTCACAAACTTTAAGGGCCACTTAAGCAAGGCCTAGCATCTTTGTTGTCGTCTCTTACATGTCTGAATTATGGGCGGCCCTCTTGGCTCTGGGCTTTCTTCTTTCCTTAAAATAGTGGAACCATCAGAAGACACTTGTCCTGTGACATGCAAGGAGATTTGCAGAGATTCAGGTTTTAGTTTCAGTTCATTCTCAGCATACTGGGAGCCCTTGTTTGCTGTTAGCCACCAAACTGTGGTTATAGTTGGTAGTGCCCCCACTTATAAGCCCTTGCGACTCTAGCCACTAACGGGGACTTGCCTGTCATCTGAGAAGCACAACAGCCGCCCTGTCTCTTTGTTTAGGGAGAAGCTTAAAGCAAAAGCAAGGTTTCTGCTTCCATTCTAGCCATTTGAAGATGACGGGGTGTCCTCCATTGACTCACAAGAGTGGACAGTAAAGACTCGAGGAGTGAAAGCTCACTTTTCAGTGGATGTATCCCCTGTTTGAAATTCCTTATACTTTAGCTGCAGTAGGAATGCTGAGTGACACCTAACTGGGCCTTTTCTACTTAGGTTGCAATTGTTCAGAGATGATCTGGTTCTCCAAATCTGTAACAAAACCAGATATCCTGGGAAGACTAATTGTTCATATGTTTGTAGCCTGGTGCTGGGAGACTCTGATTCCCATGTAATGTCAGAGCTTTCTGCACCTAACCTAAAACTGTTCGTATGCTGTCTTTGATCTTGGCTATCTGAATCAAAGAGGCTCTTGGAGGTAAGGAGCATCCTGGTAGCATCTCATAGGGTTAGGCTCTGTTGTAGCCTTGGGTGCCACCATCATCATCTTCAGGAGGGCAATGGGAAATAGTTTGAACTAAGATTGTGAGGTCTCTTGGCATAACTTGGCCAGGGTTCTTCTAAGATGATGATTGGCTGTTCCAATTTTGCCTGAGCACTGGGACCTCCAAGAAGCCCAAGGTGGTCGGAGAGTCCCAGAGAAATGGAGGTCAGCTGAGTTCCTCTAGAGACAGTGTTGTCCTGGAGGGACATTGCAAAGCCCAATGTGTGAGATGATTTCTAAAGCAGGGCTTCGGATACTTCTGTGTCTTTTCTGCTTAAGTCAGAAAGGTTTTTATGTACCCAGCAAAATAATCAGAGACTAATACATAGTTTTTAAACATTTATGTATGCATCAGAAAGAGAGAGGGAGGGAGATAGAGAAAGACAGATCCTCCACCTGCCAATTCACGCCCCAGAGAAGCCTCAATGGCTGGGGCTGGGCTGGGCTGAGCTGAAGCCAGAAACTTGGAACTTCATCTAGGTCTCCCACATGAGTATCTGGGGCCATCTTCCATTACCCTGTTAGGCACATTAGCCAAGGACCTGGTCTGAACGTCACCATGGTTATTTTGTAGATGGGGGGGCGGGGCAGGATTGAGTAATTTCTTTTCTAGCAGTGTCTAGTCCCTTTCCCTTAAAGACCTGAGAAGCTAAATAAATTATGGCTTTTCTTCCCAGATGGGTAGAATTATACATTTTAAAAAATGGTTTTCCACTGGGACCAGATTTTGTGACCTATCTTGCACTGCCCTTTGGCATCTTTAGCATAACCTTGCTGCTGGACCCATTCTGTCTCAGGCATTCACAGTGGAAGCTTCTAGACATCTCTATTAGGCTAGAGCCATTTCTGGAAACTCCTAAGTGGCAATCCTCTTTGCTGTGCTATTGCATTTGCTCTGTCTATATGGCTACTCTCTTTTTGGCGTCCCCTGTAATGCGTAACAGCCACCTCTAGAGGCTCCAAAACTGAAGGAGAACCAACATCTCTGGGCCGTATTTAATGGGGGAGATTTTGTAATCAGCAGCAGTGGCACTAGTCGGTTCTCCCTGAGTTGCTGTGGGTGCATATAGCATGAAGAAAGCATATTTGGAGTCTGGATAAATATTGACTCTAGGCACTACAGTAAGCTTGGCATTAGAACCAAGGTTCTGGACATTAATGCTACGGCCTGCATGGCTGGAATATCTGCTGTAGCATATCTTTCTTGCCTTTCCAACTTTTTTTAACTTGGCTGGTATTTTCTTTTTCTGTTCTATATCTATCTATTTATTTATCTATCTTTCTTTCTTTCTTTTTATGATCTTACATAGTTGATTAGGGTACAAAGGGTCAAGGGCTACAGGAAAGTGGGTATCATCATTGTTTTCACACTAATATCATCATTTTTTCCCACTGTATCTGGGGTGGTCAGGGGAGTAACAAAGAGAGAAGCCCCACCCAGCCTCCCACCCATCCCAGGTCCCCAATGTGGGGCATGCTCCAAGGGTCCTACTCAAGCAGTTTTGATAGTTCAACAGTTCTGAATTGCTGCCAAATTCCTTCTTTCATGTCACACAGGTTCTCCAGGTTTCTCTTACAGATCAGGCCTGCTGCATTAGAGCCGCTCCATGGTCTCTACCCAGGACTGAGCCAGTATCTTCAGATGACACAAGAGCAGCTGGATTGAGGACTGAGCATGCTTTCCGAATTCTCTCTGGTCAGTCTAAAATGAGAACCTGGTGTTTAGTTGGGCACCCTCCTATTAGCCATTGGTGTCCTTGATGACTGGCCTATTGTCATTTTGTTTCCTCTACTAAGACTGCAGTAGCAGTTACTGCCCTCCTGCCATCCTGTGGCCGCTGAGTCCATAGACTGCAGGTCACAGACATGGGCCCAACTCAAGGCTGGGTACCCCCAGGGCTATTTCTTGTCTTTCAGTTGCAAACACAGTGAAGGGCTTGTCTACATTTGGAATGCCTAGTGCAGGGGCTATTGTCAGCAGGCCCTTAGTCTCTGAAAGGCCCCATGCTGTTTTCCGGTCCATGCTCATGCATACCAGGATCTTTTATGAGTTCACACAAGGGTTTGGTATCAACCCACACGCACAAGTCTAGATCCTTCAGAAGTATCTGGGGATGTCCTTGCCTACATGTGTGCCTGTGGGGAGCCCATACACAGTATGGCTTCCTTTGTCCAAGCGAACAGACATGATTTCTTGGGGTCATGAAGTAGGCTAATTCCTGTTGAGAGAGCTGAGCTTCGATTGGGGAAACCTTGTCTTCATTTCTGTAATTCAGTTGAGCTCTGAATGATGATTTTACCCAAGTCCTGCTTACAGGGATTGCATTGAGCACTGTCAAATGGCCTCATCTTTTTAAGTTCCTCGGGGAGGACCTGGCCGAGCAAGTGAGGCATAAGCCTTGATGATCAACTGTCTGGGTGTAATGTTGAGAGTCACGTCTGAGGACAGATCAGCCTATTCAAAAGCAAACAGATACTGGGATTCTGAATGAAGAAGTATACAGAAAAAGGCATAGCTCAGGCCTAGGACTGTGAGCCAAGTTATCCAGGCTAGGACAGCATAGAGATTTGGTGCAACAGAATGAAGCAAGATGACAAGCTCATTTACAGGCCTAGGGTCCGTTCAACCATTTGATATTCTGTATTTGACTTTAAAACTGGCAGGATATGGAGCACATTTCAAGGAAACTGACATGGAACCAGAATTGCATGATTGGGAAATAAGAAGAATAAAACTCAATAGGTCTCACTAACCAGGCTGGGAGAGCCTGCCCAGGTCTTCTGACGGTTCTTGAAGACTGATCTGGCTGGATGCCACCCATGGGTCTTGAGCCAGGCCCTTGGGTGACAAGATCACTAGATATCACCCTGTGCCATAAGCTGCTCCAGGTGAGGCCAGTGGTCACTGCAGGCTGAAATCTTAGGCTGGCCCTTTCCCTGGGCTCTGTGTGTGACCAGCAAGTGGCTCAGTGAGGGCTGTAGGCAAGCTCATTGCCATAGGCCAAGTTGTTCATGGAAGAGTTCCTGTATACAGATTTGCATCCTGAAGCAAAGGAAGTGTGAAATGGTGGGGTAGCTCCAGCTGGTCAGGAAAATAAGCAAGACAAATGGGCCCCACAGCTACACACCAGGCCATCAGGTGGCATGAGGGCAGTTTTCCAAGCAGGATATGGAAGCCCTGCCAGGCAGTGAGTGGAGTGAAGAACCAAGACATCTGCAGGAGGCAGTATCTGGGTAGCATTGGGACCCCATTCTCCTCATTTGATAAGAAAAATGATCCATGTGGTAAGGTGGCTATGCACATGCAAGTGTTTGCTGAATGACTGGGCTTCCTTTGGCTGCTGCAATGATGACAACAGCTGAGCAGCTGGGAACAATGGGAATTTGGTGTCTCGGTTCTGGAAGTCAACAGACTGAAATCAGAAGGAACTGAAACCCAGAGCTCAGTGTGCTGCAGTCCTGGAGGTACTGGGGAGAATCCAGTCTTGGCCTCTCCTCGCTTCTGTGGGCTGCCAACATCTCTGGGCTTGTGACAGCTTCAGTTGGATATTCCAGGCTGGCATTGTCAGAGTTCACTCTGCTCCATCTTCACATCGACGCCTCCTCTCTCTGGGGTCAGACTTCCCTCTGCCAGGACACCTGCGATTGCATTTAGCATACCTCAAGCAATCCAGGATGCTCTCCCTACTGTAGCTGCAGCAGACCTGTTCAAGGAGCAACCTTGGGGACTGGGTACCTGAGAGCAGAGGCCTCTGGGCTGGGGGGAGCACTGGACACAGTCGGTAACCTGGGAGCTCAGGGGAGCTGGTGTGCAGCATTGTCTTAATGCCTGGTTTTGTCATGGCCTGGTTGGGCTTACTGTGGGTCAGAAAAAATGTCTTAAGTGAGCAAATTCTATGCCTTCTAAGTAGGCGACAGGCCTACATTGCTGTAACACGTGAAGAGAAATCCAGTGAGACTGATCATTGGTGAATCTGGTGATGGGCTGGCAGGACCCCACAGCACACAAAGGAGGTCTTGGAACTTAATGGTGGCAGTTTTGCCAATATGGATGCTACCATGGTTTCACTTCTCCCAACCAGGTTTCCCAAAAGTCCCAACCTTGAAGGCATTGTCAGAGATGGATGCTGTAGCTTCAATTGCAGAGTTCCTAGCCTTTATTATAAGAGAGAGGAGCATCTTCCCAGCCAGTCACCCCCAACACCCTTTCTTCCAAAGCATAAAGTGCTCCCCCTCTGCCCTGTGCACCTTAAGTCTCGTGGAAGCGAGGCAGGAAACAGAGTGCCAAGTCCTGGTTTTCCCCAGCATTTTCTCCAGGATTCTCCATGCCCAGCACCTCTCTCTACTGTACTCCCAAGGCGCAGTGGCTCTGTGGTTCTTTGCCCGGGGATTCTGTAAAGCTTCTGTTATTGGAAGTAGTTTGCATTTCCTAGCAAAATGTCAAGGATATCTATCGGTGCTTTATGGTGAGGATGGCCCTGGACTTAACACAAGACACCACACAGTGAAATACTGAGTTTCCCTCTGCCCACTAAAAGGGTAGGGTGGTGGCTTTGCCCTAGTCATCAGGAGCCCTAGGGACCAGTGGAGAATGAGGAGATGGCATTCCATCACTCTTGGCCAGCCCCTTTTGCCCCCTCATTGGTGTGCATCAGGATCGGGAAGTGGAGGTCTCTTGGGATTTTCCCTAACTTGAACATGATGGCCCGGATGAACACATTGGTACAGGGAAGTGGCTCAGTCCAGGTCCCTGACGACTTCCATCAGCCTGGGACACTGCTGGAAGCCCAGATCCACCAGTTCCTTCCCAGAGCAGCCACTGTGTCCTGCTGTCTTTGTGTGACCCGTTGACAAGGCTTTGAGCTGATACACTGAGTGAATGGATGGATGGATGGATGGATGGAAGGATGAGTGCATTTTGAAGCTAGGAGGGTCTGCCTCACAGGATCATTGTCTTAGGAGGAGCTGGGCCGAGGAGACCCGTGAGGATCTCAAGTGCTGATTGCTTCCTGCGCCTTTTGACCTCCAGCTCTGAAGCACGACCTTTCCTGCTTGTTGAACAACACGGAGGGCTTTTAAAGGATATCCTTCCAGTGCCTCCCAGAAGGAAAGGGGCCAGGATGGTGCTCAAAGTCCCTGCTTTCGGGTCCTTCTGAGCATGTGCTGAGGCAGGAAGACGCTATGGGGAGGTGACAGAAGCATGCATGGCACAGTGGTTCTGGAGGAAGCTTTGGTCCGCTTAAGGGGGAGGGCTGTGAGTGTGAGGGGAGGCACCATAACCAAGCATGTATCTTCCCTTCCATCCCTTCCTGCAGCCCAAACCAATGCATTCATGTACGCACACATCCACCTATCACAGCCTTTGGAAGTAGATCATGTGCTCTGTGCAATGGGAAGCTGCTCTTCTGAGAAGTTAATGTAGAAAAACCCGGGGGACTATGGCCTGAGTGTCCCCCAACATTGGGACCTGAGATGCACCTGTGTATGTATGAGCCCCATACCAGGGCTGCTAGGTACCTTACCCTGGGGTCGGCCTCCCGTGGGCCTTTACCTCCACCCTGCTGCTTCTGTAGGCAGTGGACACTTCTCCAGTTGGATCCTTGACCCGGTGGTCTCCACAGATGCCTGTTTCTCTCCAGAAGGCGTTTATAATCCAGAACACAAACCTGAGTGGGGCAGCCGGGACTCTCCAAGGAGCAGCACCCTGCTCCCAGCCCTCCCTGGGTAGGGAATGACCCTCTGCTCCCCTGGATCAGAGCCCCGTGGGCACTGTGGGGACAAGTGTCAGCTGCCAGGGGGGCTCAGCACTGGGAAGACCCTGCCGCATACTCTTACCTGGGACATGGGGCCCCCTCCACACCCACCTGCTTCCCACCCAATAGTTCTTGCCATGTGCTGCAGCCCCTTTGAGTGTACCATGGCCACTTCCCAGGCTCACCTCCTCACTTACTGACTCCCATCGTGCACATCCCCCAGGGGGATGGCTGACTTTCCTATCTCCCCTTCTTGGCCCAGGGTCAGCGAATGCTCTCTCCAAACATCAGGCTCCATGGGTCATGCAATCTTGGGTGAAGCCTCGTAACTCCACCTTTGCAGATGCTTCTTAACTTCTGGCGGGGCTGGGACCTGGCATGCTCGTGGTCCAGTTGGAAACACCCCAGGTCGCTAATTCATCCTGCATGGCTCCCTGAACGCACTTGCGGCTTGGCCTGCCATAGACGCACTCAGAGCACGGCGCTGCTGGGCCATCTCCCACGGTGCCTGCTTTACAGTGACATGCTGAACCCATGTAATCTACCCTGCGCTGTGCTGCAACACAGAACGTGAAACAGAACGGCTGCTCTGTTTGGCTCACCCAGGAAAAGATCCAAGTTCAGAATATGAAGTAAGGCTGCTACTGGGTCCCTGTTATTTTTCTGAGTTAAAAGGGTTGCTTTTTTCTTTTTAAAACATTTATTTATATGAAAGGCAGAGTTACAGACAGGGAGAGATCTCCTACCTTCTGTTTCACTCCCCCAAATGAGCACAATGGCTGAGGCTGCATCAAGCTGAAGCCCAAAGCCAGGAGCCTGTTCCCACACGTGGGTGTGGGAGCCTAAGCACTTGGGCCACCTCCTGCTGCTTTCCCACATAGGCACTGCCGGCGGTGGCTTAACCCAGTATTGTAATTCCGGCCTCAGAGTCGAAAATCTTAAGTCGGGACCATGTACATAGCACAGCAGTACCCGTGCATGGTATAAATGAGCAGGTATGGCCATGTTCAATACAGGCTGCCCCAAATGGTCAGCTGCTGGGTTGTGGCTTGACCTTAACGATGAGCTTTGTGCCAAAACGGTGTGGAATTGACCCCGCACTTCTCCGCACAGGGTTCTGTGTGTCACAGTTGCTTCAGAGGCTTTGAGTGTTCATAGGCACAGAGGGCTATGCCAGAAGGTACCAAGGAGCCACAGATTCAAGTGGAATACTCTGGCTCCACAAACAGACTCCAGCTGCTGTGTCCAACTGCTCACATTGTAGCTCTAGGGAGGAGAACTTCCAGGCTGCACAGATCAAATGTGGGCTCCAATGCAGGGTTCACTAACAGAGGGAATAGATGGGCTAAAAGGGACACCTGCCTCGGTGCCAGCTCCTACAGCTTACCTGTTGCTCCATGCTGGGTTCCCCAGTCAGAAACCACAGCTCTCAGCCAACCTCAGGGCAGTTGTTCAGAGGTCTGAGAATACAGCAGCTCCTGGAAACCCCCGCCAGCTGTCAGGCAAGGTACAGGCTATCTTCCCTGCACCCCAAGGCCGTGGCTGTCGCTCTTTCAGGTATTCTGGTGTCCTGAGCCTTGAATACGCATCCTTCAGTTAGAGGAACAAGTAACCGTCTTCCCAGAGGCCTGGGACTCTGGAGCCACTCTGCCACCTGCTGGCGGCATCGTGGAACTGCAGCTTCTTCATGGTCAGTTCTAAGCAGCACATGGTGCAGGTGCATGAGGTAGCCTCAATTTACTCTGCCAAAGCTCTGTGAAGCTCCATGCAACACAGGCGCCTGACCCCTGGGATACCATCTCCCACTTCCCCTGGCTGGTAGGAGGTCAACCCATGATCAAAGTCGGCAGCACTTGTTTGTATTGTGTCTGTTCCCTGCATCCAGACAGCCAGCACTTAGACGCTGTGCTGTTTGTTCTCTGCCCTACCCTTGTGCCTGAAATAACCCAGCACATCTAAGCCAGTGTCTGGCAGATGAACAAGTCAACACCACCCCGCTAGGGTGTAATTTCTGCTCTGTGCAACAGGTTTCTCTATGTGCTGCTGTGTACACAGTTTTCTGCGTGTAGGTTTTCACCTGGACTCCACGTCCCCAGTGATTTGCCGCCAGCCACATTAGTCAATGTCTGTATCTTCCTTAGCCGTGAACACCACGCTGTGGCTGTCGGAAATAGAATCCCTCCTGCTAGCGTTCTGTAGGGGACCCTCTGCCAGCTTCTACCTTGCTCTTCCTGGCAGTCTGAGGAAGATGGAAAGCAGGCATCCCAACAGTCCATCCTGTTCCCAGCCTTCCTGGATTAGCCCCCAGTGGAGGAGACTAGCATGCTGACAGGATGTCAGGGGAGGGCGTTTTTCCATGAGCCAATGGAAGCTCTCCTGCATTGGTCAGCTCAGCCTCTGTAACAGCATCATGCACTGCTTGGCTGCAGCAACAGGCTTCTTCTTTTTAAATTTTCTTTAAAATGTATTTATTTATGATTTACTTATTTTAATGGAAAGGCAGATCTACAGAGAGAACAAGATACAGAGAAAAAGATCCTCCATCCACTGGGCACAAACCGCCACCCACATGGGATCTCGGCATGCGCAAGACGAGGACTCAGCCACTAGGCTATCATGCCGGGTCCAGCAACAGCCTTCTATGTTCTCGTGGTTTCTGAGGCTGCCATGTGAGGCCAGGGTGTGGCCAGGTGGCTTCTTCTAAGGCTGCCTCTTTGGCTTGCGATGGTTGCCTTCTCCCCGTGACCTCACCCACACTCCCCTCTGCCCTTCGTACATTCCCCCTTCCACCTCCACATTTTCCTTTCTTGCAACAACGTCAGCCAGATTGGGTGGGAGCCCAGTCCAGAGGCATTTCTTCATCAGAGTCACCTCTGTAAAACTCCACTTTCCAATACAGTCACATTCCGAGGTCCTGGAGGACAGAATGTAACACACAACTCCTCCCCTCACCTTTGCCCACACTGGCTAAATGTCACCTTATTTTAGTTCCCCTGAGGGTTTCCAGGTGCCTTTCTGTCTGTCACAGCTGCCAGCAGGCTGGCCAGTGACAGAAGGGCAATGTCCCAGGGGCCAATGATGGAGAGGATGGAAAATCTCAGAAGCCATCAGGGCCTTTGGGGGCAGACAAGCCTTGAATATCATGTCCATTTTAGCCAGCCATGGATCAAAGGTGAAGGTCTAGACCCCATGCTCACCTTATAGACTCCCCCCTCTTCCACTTCCCCCCAGGGTGCTGTTTCCACAGGTGTGTCCCCAGGAGGCCAGCAGGTGCTATGAGGTTGCAAGGAGGAGATGTGACAGTCGGCAGAGTCCTGGTTCCCCGGGCCTGGGGGCAGTATCTTGGGGCCCACACATGGCTGTCTGGACAGTCCAGGAGTAGCACCTGGCTGGGGACCCTCGGCACATGGCTATGTTTTCACCATCAGAGATGACCAGAGCTGATGGGGAGGTGAGCTCCCTGTCAGGTGCCTCTTGACAGCCGGTTGCTGGGATTGGGACAGAGCACTCCAAGTGGTACATGAGCCCTTTCTAGGGACAGAGATGATGGATCAGAATCCCAGGGCACCCCAGTCCATTCTTCGTTGTTGTGGCAAAGACCAGAGGCTGGGTCTACACGCAGGAGAGAGGTTTCTCCTGATTCCAGAGGCTACAGGTCCAAGATCAGGCGATGAGGGTTCCCCTCCCTGCTACCCCCAGTGCTTCTTCAACTAGTGGCAAAAGGCTGGAGAGTGAGGAGGTGTGTGAGGAAGTGGGGAGACACTGGGGGCCGCCTCACTTCGCAACAATCTGGTCTCCTGGTAGCACATCCATGTCACAGGGTGGGAAGTCACTGCACTGAGAATCACCTCATTCATTCATACATGAGGATCCAACCCCTTCCCCCACACCGCGGGGGAGTACCTCCCCCGAGGCCCCACTCTCTTGCCCACCCTACCTCCCTGAGCACCCTGGGGTCCCCCGAGACTACCACTGCTTCCTGCTTGCCAGGCTTCGCCCATGGCTGCCACCCTGATCTGACACCCTCACAGTGGCCTTGCATTGCTAGGGTTCCCTGCCTGTTGGAGGCAGGGGAGAGAGCTGGCGAGCAGTCGTTCATACTGGAGGGGGGTGGTGCTGAGCCACAGCCAGCACATTTCTGAACACAACCCTTTCGCTCATGACCACCATGCTCCGGGATTCCTAAGGTGGCTCAGAATGGGGAATCCAGGCCTTGCCTTGCTCTCTGTGGGTGGTGACACCCTGAGTCCCCCAAAGGGGCTGCTGTTTGTCTCCCCATCTGTTCCCGCAGCTGCTCCCCAGCAGCTGAGCCTCTGGGTGATGTGAGGACATCTCAGTGGCGGTGGCTGGCAGGGTGCTCTGCCGCTCAAACGCCCCACAAGCCCAGAGCGAACCAGCAGGCGTTAAAGATAGGAGAGTGCCTCTCGCTGGCCTGCTGTGATGTAAAGCAACGCAGGGCTTGGAATTAAACAGGCACTCTGCATCACCGCTCAGCCACGGTGCGCAATTCAGCTATTCTGGTCCCCAGGCACGAAGGAGTTTAGCGTGTTTTTATTGCTCCGGGTAATGAATAATACATGAATTCTGCAGTCGCGGCTCCAGCAATGACACATGAGTCAGGCAGACGGCTGGGTTCCAACGCCAACTTACATCCTCCCATGCCTAGGGCAGCCTGGCTGTGGTGGCTGGGCCCTGTGTGTCCTGGTGATTGAAGTTTGTATCTTCTAGAGCTGGCACTTTGGCCCCGTGGTTAAGACGCACTCCTGCGGTACAGTTGAGTCCCTAGGTACAACACCAGGTTCCACTTCTGGATCCCAGCTTCCTGCCAATCAAACTTGGGAGGCAATGAGGATGGCTCAAAGCAGCAGGAAGGCAAACACAGTTATCATTGTTATTTATACTCACTCCCACCAATACCTGTCATCCCTGAGCAAGAAAGGGGCCGGCCACCCATTCTTTCCCCTTCCGGGGAGCACCCTGGGAAAGGAGGAATGACTTTGTGGAATTTCCAGTAGCTAGGCCAGACCTCCGAGAAGATGCAGTAATGCTATTTTTTATAAGCGGGAGTCATCTCTGCTAAGTGCTTAGAAGGGTGGACTTGAGCTACCTAACAGTGATTATTTATGCATTATTTTTTTAAAATCACACCGTTTCTTAGGCTCCCCTTCCACCCTTCCCATCTCCCCTCCACACCAACTCTAACAGTGCTTACTGTAAACAAGCCTGGGTCTAGTGACTTGCAGCATGATGCTTAGGAAGACACCATGTAAATCATGAGCCTAATTGGCAATGAGCGGTACATATCTCGACTTGAAACAGCTCTTCCTTTTTCTAAGCAATGCTCCCACAGCCATAGCTTGGAGATCTTATGTGATAAATACAGGCCAAGCAGGTCTCACTGCAGCCTCAGATTCTGCCAATGCCTTATGGTCATTAGCACAGTAAAATAATTAAGGAAGTTTGATACTGGGCAAGAGATCTGATCCATAATTCTGATGGGCAATCTGGCCCTTAGCACGATGAGTTACCTTCTTTACGTGAGCAACTCTAAGATTTGTAATCTCCTGCCCCATCTAAGATCTGTAATCTCCCGGCCCAGTCCACTCCCTTGAGCTCCAAACTGCATATTCAAATGTCTACAGAACATCTCTGCTGGATGTCAAGATCTCAGTTGCTCCTTTTCTCTCTAGAACCAGAAGCACTATCCCCTGAGATGCTCAATAATAGCACAAGCAAAGTGGGCTGGGGCTGTGCAGCAGGTGGCGCTCCTATTCAGAAGTGGAGTCTCACAAGCTCCTGCATTTGGAAAGGCTGTTCAGTCATCCCCTACCAGACGCTAATGGCACCCAGGTGCTTCTCTCCACACTGTTCAAGGTCATAGGGACAATCTTTGGAGTTCAGGGTGTGTAAGAGTGAGCCTGGTCCCTCTCTGTATCACTCAGAACTCTTCCAATCACAGGCCATAGAAAGCAAACTTGAGTAAAGAGAAAACCTCATTGGCCAGTGACTAAACCCTGTGCTTCTGTTAATATCTCGCAGTGAGTGCCAGAAAGGAAGTGGTCAAAACAAAGAAACAAATAACAAAACATTGAAATGCTACATCGACAGAGGTACAAGGTATAACTGGCCAAGGCCAGAACACGCTGAACAATAAAGGAAGCAGAATAGTATTAGATTATAACCCAAAGCAAACTCATGGATCCATACTTGTATAAAATGATGATTAAGTAACACATGTCAGAGAAGAAAGATGTCTGCCACAGAGAAAAATTCCAAATAAGTGTTATAGATGCCCACCCCCAACCAAAGGAAAAGAAGCATAACCCACTCTTAGTGTGACTAATGCATTGTGACTCCCTGTCAAAGACTACAAAATGGAGCAAGACAAAATAAGGAGTTCTGCTGGTGAGATGATGCTGGCTACAGGTGACCAAAGTCAACACCAGCCATTGGACCTCATGTAAGGAGGAGCTACTTGTCATGATGGGATGAGAATGGTTGCTTACGTTCTTATAATCGTCCTCCCCACACTCATAAGTCCAAACTAATAACATAAAGAATAATAAAAATTCCAATAAAGGAACATCCTACAACATACTTGATCAGAATACCTCCAAACTGTCAAAAACAAGAAGAGGTTGGGAGAGACGTCTGTTGCAGCGGGTAAGCCGTGGCTTGGGAAGTGCCTATCCCCCAATCAGAGTGCCAGAATTTGAGTCCCAGGTCTGCTCTGAGTTCCAGCTTTCTGCTAATGTGCATCTAGGAGGCATCATGTTGGAGACACGGATTGAGTTCTCACTTCCTGTTTTGGCTCAGCTTTGTCTGTTCTGGGCACCTGGGGGGATCAAATCAGTAGATTGGAAGGTTTCTGTCTCTCTGTCTGTCTTTCAGATAAAATAAACAAACAGCAACTGCGAAGAACCTCTGCGAATGCGTCACAGCCAAGAGGGTTCCTGAGGACACCGGACAAATGAGTGTCAATTTGTATCTTACGTGAGAAGAAGGGTGTCAAGTAAAAACGGGGGAATGTGAATCAAACTGCAGAGTTCATGGTGACATATCTAAGTTGATTACTTTTGATTCATTGTTCCTAATGTGAGGTTTAAATAACAAGGGGAACTGTGAGAAGTAGAGAAAGGATGTTGCTGTCTGCCCAGTAAGTCCAAATCTGAAGCTATGGGTTTCCAAACATTTCAAAACCTAAAGCTACTCTAAGAAGTAAGCTTTGTTTCTTTAGAAGTTTTATTTTTATTGAGAAGGCCAATCTACAGAGAGCAGGAGAAACAGAAAGATCCTCTAGCCACTGGTTTATTCCCTAATTGCCTGCAACAGTTAAAGCTGAGATGATCCAAAGCCAAGAAGCAGGAGCTTCTTCCTGGTCTCCCACATGGGTACCGGATCTCAAGGTTTGAGCCATTCTCTACTGTTTTGCCAGGTCACAGGCAGGGATCTGGATGGGATGTGGAGCAGTTGGAACATGAATCAGCACCCATATGGGATCCCAGGATATGTAAGGTGAAGATTTAGTTACTGAGCCATCATGCCAGGCCCAAGACAGTTCTATTAATCTAAAAAAAGAAATAAGTGCTTCAGGCATGCCTGCTCTGCAGGCTGTTGAGATGGCGTGAGAACACCGTCTCTTTGTGCCTTTGACCTTGCTTTCAGGGAAAGCCCCAGAAGTGTCAGTCATGTGTCCTGTGTGCCAATCCCAGCGGTTGGTGAGCTGCTCTTGCCTGCGCTGTTCCTAATTAAAATTCTTCCCACTCCCGGCCAGGACTCTTGGGTCAAAAGCAAATACCTAATGATTGCATTCAGTAAACAATTGGGTCTCATTGCCTTGATGCAGATATTGCTGCTGTTTTACTTGTCCAATGCATAGATGTCTCTGTGTGTCCCTCATGTCCCTTGGTGGATATGCACAGTGTAGGGACTGAAGGCACCCCTGAAGCTCTAGGTAGGCAGACTCTGATAGGATGTCCACAATCATGGGGTGTTAGGATTTATCACAAGCAAGTTCACTGAGTCATGTTTAAGCGTATAATCTCTCTAATTTGGTCAAGCATTGCCATGCTGGGATGTGAAATGACTATCATAGGAGCCCCTTCCCTGTGCTGGAAGGGGTTGGTCAGGGCTCTTTTGTTGTTGGTCAAGGTTCTCCAGGGAAGCAGCATGAATTGTGTTCAAGTGCATAGATGAGGCATCCCTGATATCACTTCATGGAAAATGTGTAGTATGAATGAATCATGCATGGATTTCAAAAGTGGCTTTTTTTTTGGAGGGGAGTACCAAAATCAGCTTGTCTTTCAATTCTGTTTTCATGAACATCTTGAAGTTTCCTTGTGCACACACAACCTATTAATCACATACCTAATAAGGAATCCACTTGCTTGGTTATGGAGCCCAGCAGGTGCAGTTCTGCTGTGCGAACTGATAGGCTCCCAGCCAGAGAGAACCAAGGCTGCAAATCCAGCTGGAAGACAAGAAGCAGAGACCCAGAAGAGTCACCATGCGACTGAAAACCCAAAGGCTACCTGCTAGGGATTCTCTTTCCACACTGGCTCTGGGGGCTGTCAAGATGGCGTGAGAACACCATTAGGGGTCTTTGTGTACCCTGATTGGATGAGGCTGGTCCACATGATGGATGACAATATTGAGTTGAATGTTCATCTCATCCAAACACACATCTGGCCAAAAGATGACAGGCAAAGTTAGCCCCTGATAGCCCAGGCATAGGTTACATCCCCAGGACAGAACTCAGGGCATGCTCTCACACACACTCACCTTGAGGACACACTTCTGTCTTTAGACTGTGCAACCTTAAGCTTTCCTCTGGATCCCATTTCTTTTTAAAATATTTATTTTCATTGTAAACTCAGATATAGAGAGCGGAGGAGTAACAGGAAGATCTTCCATTGGCTGATTTCCTCCCTAAGTGGCTGTAACGGCCAGAGCTGAGTCAATCCAGGAGTTTCTTCTGGGTCTTCCATGCAGGTACAGGGTTTCAAGACTCTATGCCATCCTTGACTGCTTTTCCTGGCCACAAGCAGGAAGCTGGACGGGAAATGGAGTGGGCAAGACACAATTTGCTCCCATATGGGATCCTGGCACATGCAAGATGAGGATTTAGATGCTGGGCTACCACACCAGGCCCTGGATCCCATTTCTCAGAAAGCCCTTTTGATGCAGACTGGCCCACTCTCTGTTCCCTCCAGCCTCCACTTGTTACCAGTTCCCTCTGCGAGTTCACCGGGAGCCATGTGGGTAGATAATGCTCACTTGCAACTGGCCCATCACACTGTCCTTTCCTCATCCTCAGACAGGCTTGCTTCACCTGACTGCTAAACTTTCTCATGGTTCCCCTCCTGGTCGGTTCTGCCAGATCAGGGCATCCGCTCCCCAAACCTCCCTCTGTGCCTCTCCCACACCCTGGGGTGCTCCACATCCTCTTCATCATCATGTGCAGGAAGCACCTTGGGTACAGGCTCCTGTCCTCTGCTCACTGAGGCTGGGAGTGGCCGTGCACCTCTCTTCCTCTGGGTTTAGATGCCCCAGGCACCCACCAAGGACCAAAGGGCCACAGGGGAAATACAACGTTTTCAGTGGGCGTGTGGACTCTTCTCCTGGCCTACAACATGGTCGATTCTGTGAGCAGAATAGTGTCCTTGATCTCTTTCTTCCCCTACTCTAACCTTGCTCCTCGGGTGACCATCCTACAGTAGCAACTCCCATGAGTCATCTTTCCAGAAGCTTCTTGGGAACTTGGGACTTGGCTTCTCACCCACACCAGCCAGGTAAGCTCAGGGAAGGCCCACCATCCAGAATGTATCTCATTGAAGGACACCTTTGGTGTCTGTCCCCTTGTTTCTCTTTGGGGATCCACCCTGTTCACCCATTCTTATGTCAACACAGATCTGCATGGATGGGTTTTCTACCAAGTGCTGGTTAGGCATGTGACTCAGGCCGAGCCTAAAAGAATGTTGCTGTTGGCCAGTGTTTGGCACGGCATAGGGCACTAGACTTTATGCATCATATGGGCTAGACCATAGACTGTGCTTGCAGTTTTCTGGAACTAGGCTTGCCCTTTCTCCTGGGCAGCAAAGCTGGTAGGACACAAAGCAGAGGTCCTGACAGTCATTATGGCCACGACTTACACAAGCCTTTTAGAAGGCGATAGCCACAAACAACATTCCCTGACAATATCTTCCCAGTTTCTAGACTCAGCCATGCCATCCCCTGTTCATTTCTTCGATTGCTTCCTGTTCTATGTATCTACTCAGGGCTCTTTTCAATTTCAGGGTAACAATCACCTGGAATGCTGACAGCTCTGCCATTACAATGACCCAAAGCCCAGACCCAAACCGGGAGCTCCTGACTTTCTGTTGTCAGCTCCCAGCCCTTTCCTTGGAACTGTAGCCAGTTCTGGTGTTGGCGGCACATTATTACACACTCACCTTGGGTAAAAGAATAGCATCTGTTTTAATCTTAGTAGAAAATAGCTCTTAACATATAGAACAGAGGACACAAAGGGAACCAGGATCTGGAATGTTCTGGCATTGGGGAATCAGAGGTCCGGGAGTCCGCCTGTTTCTTTTTAGATGTGTTCTCTGGCCCTTTAGAATACAATGGACTTCCGTGTAGCTGGGTCACATTCTCGATCCATCGGTCGTAGTTTATTAACACGGTGTATATTCCTGGTGTGTTCTTCTGTCCACAGCCCTTGCCCCAGCTGATGATACCCACCTGGTACCATTTCTTGTCAGGAGGTTGGGTGCAGACAAGAGGTCCCCCACTGTCACCCTGTGGGTAGAGAACAGTTCAAGAGTGAGTTTCATTCTTTTTTTTTTAAAAAAAATATTTATTTATTTTATTAGAAAATCAGATGTACAGAAAGGAGGAGAGACAGAGAGGAAGATCTTCCATCTGATGAGTCACTCCCCAAGTGACCGCAATGGTTGGAGCTACACCAAGCTGAAGCCAGAAGCCCAGAGCCTTTTCCAGGTTTCCCACATAGTGCAGGGTGCCCAGGCTTTGGGCTGTTCTTGACACACTAGTTTGGGCTTTCCCAGACCACAAGCAGGGAGCTGGATGGGAAATGGGGCTGCCAGGATTAGAACCGGCACCCATATGGGATCCTGGCAGGTGCAAGACGAGGACTTTAGCCACTAGGCCACTGTGCCAGGCCCCATGAGTTTCATTCTTAATGAGCTTTTTGGAGCTGAGCGTAGCTCATTCAATGTAGGACAATTCATTGATCTTCACTACTGCAGACTGCCAAAGAAGTATAATGTCAGTGCCCACTCCAATCCAGCTCCTTGGGAGGGGCATGCTGCAAGTTGAATGGTTCTTGGAGTTGGGAGTTGTAGAGAGAAATCATTGAACAACCAGTTAGCCCAACTACCCTGAATATCTGAGTTCAGTTCCAACTTCTGACTCCTGTTTCCAGCTTTCTACTAATGCAAACTTCAAAAGGTAGCAGGTGATAGCTCAAGTGACTGGATTCCTACCATCCACAGAGGAGAGCTAGACTGAGTTCCAGACTCCCAGTTTCTGACTGACCTAGCCTAGACGATTCATTGCAGGCATTTCAGCAGTGAATGGTGCATGGGGACTCTCTGTATTTTACCATCTCTCTCTGCCACTCAAATAAAAGCTTAAAAATCAATGAATAAAATTGGAGTAGACATTTTGATGTAGAGGGTTCAGCCACCACCAATGATACTGGCATGCCATACTTGAGGGCCAGTTTGAACCCTGGCAGCTCTGTGGCTGATCCAGCTTCATGCCAATGCACTTGGGAAAACAATGCATGATGACCCAAGTTTTTGGGTCCCTGACATCCAAGTGGGAAGTCAGGATGGAGTTCCTGGCTCTTGGCTTTAGCTTTGACTAGTCCTGGTTATTATGGTCATTTCAGGGAGTGAACTAGTAGACAAAATCTTTCTTTCTTTCTCTTCCCTTCTCTTCCTCCTCCCTGTCACTCTGCTTTTCAAATGAATAAATAAATAAATAAACATTTTATAAATAAGCCAATAAAAAATCAAAAGGTTACCAAGATTAAACAAACAAACAAAAACCCCAAAGAGTATGGATCTGAAACAAGGATATAGAGCAGAGAGGAAGAAGTGAGCTTTGTTGAGAAAAAAATCACTTCATGGGCAGCACAGAGAAAGGAGCTACTGCCTTGAAGGCAGAGGGAAGAAGGAAGACTTGTTCTGTGGGTCAAACACAGGAAGGTGCTAGCAGGAACAGGAAAGGAAACAGCATAGGAGAAATGTGGTTAGGGTGATGAATTGGGCCTGCTTTGATATTCTTGCAGAGGCATGGGAGAGAGTGGCCTTTCTCTGAAATTCTTTGGTATGGGTATTTGCAAGGGGAAGTCAGCTGAGCTTTCTGGACTAAGTGGTCCCCCAGGAGGACCCTGCCCAACATATATGGCTTCCCTTCTCCTAGGAGGAAAATGAGTCCCCAGGAGAGGAAAGGGTCCTGCTGAAGGTTATGTGGTAGCCCTGCAGGATTTTCTGATGCTGAAGTCCTACCATTACAATACTACTCTCTTGCTGAAGGATGTGGGCAGCTATAGCTTTGTAAGTGGTCTGTCATCAGTGGAGAGGTGGTCTCCATTTTCATGATTCTCAGAAACAATGGCTGGGGAGAATGGAATATGCTAACAGACTCTCACAGCAGCCAAGGACAATGCATCTTTCCTGGCCGTGACATTCAAGGTGCAATGTTAGCTCTTGTATTTCCCCCTTCATCAACAACTTGGTGAGCTGGGTATTTTGATTTCTGTTTTGTGACTGGAAAGAGAGAGGTGGATATAAATCAATAGGATTCAGTAATTAGTCATGGACGGGCATTGGACATGGATGGTGAGGATGAATGCCAAGGTCACGGGCTGCAGAACATGATGAGTCATTGGTGTTTCAGTCAATTTCAGCTTGGCTGTGAAACACATCCCCGTGTGGAAGGGTAACAGATCATCCCAGGAATCTGTAGTAACCTTTGGGCTTGAAGCTGCCTAAAGAAACCCAGCAGGTTGGACCCCAAACCAAAATTAACCTTTTCAAGAACAAAGCATCACCTCTGACACTCATCTGCTTCTTGGTGTGGATGTATGTGTATGTCTTGTGTCTTAATTTGTGCCACAAAAGGTTGGGAGTCAATGATAGGTCTAGTAACTTGGGTCCAAGTTCACTGCTTTACCACATGGTCACTCCTGTCCAACTGGAGGTGGAAACGGGTGAGCTGACTTCCGAGTCTGGTCCCACCACAATCTGATGTTGAGCTTTGGACAACTCATATCTATTCAGAATCCCTGTTTTTTCATTGTTTGGTTTTTTGCTTTTGTTTTTAAATTTGTTCTACAGGGAGGGTGGGACCTGTCTGGCCAGTCTCACCAGGTTAGGGAGAAGACAACTTGGTGGAATTAAGGTGAGAGAGCTAAAGTTCTCGCCAGTTCCTCAGAGAATGCGTGACTGAGGAGTCTTTTAGCCACACTTCTCATTTGTAAGACAGAGCTTGACTTTGCACATTCCTTGCTGGCTTCAAATGCCCATGACTCTCAAAGTCTAGGATTCTGTAGGGGTGGAATAAGACTTTCATGCAGCTGTCATAGGCGATGTGTTTAAGACAGCATCCTTGGGAGAAGGCCAGGTCTTGATACAAATCAGTTTGGCAGTTCTGTAACTAAACTTGCTCAAAAGCCTTGTGGCTGCCAACTTCAGACTCTTGGGGGTGCCTCAGGGGTTCCTGCAGATGTCCCCTCTTCAATGGCTGCTTCGCTGATGGGTACTGATAGCTGGCTTGCTGGATTCCTTTATTTGACAAACACTTGCTGAGCATTGCGCTAGGCAATGGGAATTCTTTCATCAATAATATACTCATCTCTTCAAGCTGGGGAGACTCAAGAACACAGTGGCTGGTCTACTGGGAGGTCATCTGTAGGTCAGGAAGCGCCTTCACCAAAGCACAGCATTACTCTCTGGGAGATGTTGGAGTTTATATTCTGCTTGATCATACCACTTCAAAGTTTTGTTTTGTTTTGTTTTAGGTCCAGGTTGATGATTCAAGTGGCTAGTCCTCACCTTGCAAGAGCTGGGATCCCATATGGGTGGCAGTTCATGTACTGGCTGCTCCACTTCCCATCCAGCTCTCTGGATGGGGGTCCACCCTCAGTTGTGAGAAATAATGCAGAGAGATCCTCACATCCCTTCAGTTTCTCTCAATAATATCTTCAAAACTGCAAATCAATATCACAAGGATATTGGTATTGACACAGGAAGAGCTTTTCTCTTATCATGGAATGCTTTGTGTTGTCTTTCTGTAGCCACACCATCAACTTTCCTTCCTCCAATCCTCCTTCATCTCCAGCAACCGCCAGTCTGTTCTCTATCATTGCATCATTTCAAGGTTGTTATGTAAATAGAATCATGCACTGTGGGACTTGACCTGGGATCTGATTTGTCTCACATGGCAGTCTCTGGGGATCTAGCCATGTCGCATGTGACCATCATTTGCTTCCTTGATATTTCTTTTTTTTTTTTTTACTTTTAGGATAACAAAAACCAATTTCCAAATTTGATATTCTTTCATTCATTTTTAAAAATATTTATTTATTCTTATTGCAAAGTCAGATATACAGAGAGGAGGCAAGAGAGAGAGAGGAAGACCTTCTGTCCAATGAGTCACTCCCCAAGTAATTGCAATGTCCGGTGTTGCACCAATCCGAAGCCAGGAACCTCCTTCAGGTCTCCCACGTAGATGCAGGGTCTCAAGACCCTGGGCTGTCCTCGACTGCCCTCCCAGGCCACAAGCAGGGAGCTGGACAGGAAGCAGAACTGCCAGGACTAGAACCAGAGCCCTATGGGACCCTGGTGCATTCAAGGTGAGGACTTTGGCCGCTAGGCTACTGCACCGGGCCCTCCTTGATATTTCTGTGTAGTATTTCATAATACGGATATGCCAGTTTGCTTAACCCCTACACTCAAGGGCTTTTGTTTCCAATACTTGGTTATTCTGAATAAAGCTATTATAAACACTCCCATACAGGATTTTATATATGAACTATATCAATAGAACCTTTTATTTCTCCCCAAATTAAAGTTTAATAGTGACATATTCTGGGATATAGGGCAAGACAGGTTCAGATTTTTATGAGCCCAGGCAGGCCTGGGGACAGCTTTTGACAACGATTTGACCACTGTACACTGCTGCCAACCATGTGGAAATGACCTGCCTTCTTTACATCTTGGCCAGCACTTTTCTGTTATCCTGTTTCATTGGGAACATGCTGAATGGTGCCTCATTATGCTTTCAGTTTGCACTTTGCATTTCTCCAATGATCAATGAAGCTGATTGTCTTTTTATATTCTTGTTTTGCCTGTTTCCTGGATTATTTGCTTTCTCCCGCCCCACCCCTTTACTTTTGTCTTTCTTACTGTTGAGTGTGAGAGTTCCTTATACATTTTTAGTACAATCATTTGTGTCTGCAGCTTTTCTTTTCAACCTCTTAACAGAAGCTGAAAGTGTTTATCTTTAGTGAAATTCTACTTTTTCCTTTTGCAAGTTGAGTTATTATATCAGGGCTAAACACTTGTTATGTAGCCCTTAGCCCCTATCAATTTTTCATAGTTTTACATTTAAGTTCACAATGCATGTTGAGTCAAATTTTAAATGACTTTTTACTTCAGGAATTTAAGACTCCCAATTTTCTTAAAAGGAGCTAATTGCTAGATTTTTTTATTTTTCCCTATCCTATGTTCATGATAAGTTGACTCCAGGTATAATGGCGCAACTGTCTTCTAGTTGCGATAAATCCTGGACATGTTGACTGCTGTGTTTACAAGCCCTGTTCTCCATTGAACCTTTTAGGAGAACTCTCACAAAACTGGAATAGTAGAAGGGTTGTGTTCACTTCTTTCTCTTTATTTAATTTGGAAGTCAGAATCACAAGAGAGATGGACACGGTAAAGGAAGGGGAAGGGGAGAAGAACAGAGAAAAAGAGAACATAAGAATCTTTCATCTGTTGGTTCACTCCCCAGATGGCCACAACAGCCGAGTCTGGGCTAAGAACTCCTTTTGGGTCTCCCAAGTACATGGCAGGACACAGTGACTACCAGTCCGTCACTGCTGTGCAGGGGTGAGCACCCTGGCTTTTCCACTAGAATACTGTCCTGAAGGGTGGGGGAGGCAGGATGGCCCAGGATGTCCACCTGGCCTCTGTTGATGAGGTGGGGCCTACGTGAGCTTTAAACTTGAGTGTTTGCACGTGATGCATGCTAAATTGTCAAAAAGGTTCCAATTTTGCAAGGTTGTCCTTTTCCTAGTTTCTGCCTGTGTCCACTGGCATTTTTGGGTTCTGCAGCATTAAGTCTGAGATAAGAAGGACACAAAATCATGGACCTGGGAATGAACTCACAGTCCTGTCAGTCCGTAAGTGTCAGGGACTCCAGCCTGGCTGACTTCTTCCACCTACTGGGCAGAGTTAATTGTTTTTGTGTTATAACAAAACAGTGACCAAGGCCTGGTCCATCTCTTCTGACACCAGCAGTGTCCATCTTTTAGTTTGTGCTTTATCATGTTTTCATCTGTCCGAAAAACACAAGGTTTGAATGATACCATGTTCTATCCTCATGGTACTCACCACTTTTGAAAGGGATCCACTTATAGACAAGGTGCAATGGTCCTGGGGTCTACTGCTTCTTAACCTAAAACCCCTTTTACTTTCTCTTCTCCCTCACTGCCCCTAATCTCTCCCAGAAATCCTCTATCAAAATCCTATCTCATAGTGTGCCAGGGAGGGTCACCGAGTTCTACACATTAAGCAATAATGACTTTTCTATAGATAAATACACATCCTTCCCATGGGGCCACTGCATGCATAGTTTCAAACCAATGGCTAGCCACTGCCTAGCCTTTTAGCTGGGACAAAGCAAGGCTGCTTAGGGAGGCACATCTGCAGATGGATGAAGATCTTTGGGCTTTAAGCACAAATTTGATCATCCCCAAAGGAGCTTATTCCTAATTTCATAAAATGTTCCAGGCAGCGATCAAAAATGCTGCCCTTTCCAAGTGTTTGTGTTCTCTTATTAAGGGAGAAGCTAAGAGACCAGACTTTAGTGCATGAAATCCATACACATCCCTCTGCTGGGTGGAACCAGGTCTCTCTCATAGATCCCCAAAGCCTAGCAGGGTCAGCAAAGTTTGCTGAATTTATAAATTAAAATAATTCTTCATATGGATCTCAAAAACCCCTGGGATTTTTGTTGTTTGATTATTCGTGGAATTGGGGAATGTTTTAGACTCCTGTTTCCATGGAGTACCAGAAGACCAGAACTACGTTTGCCAGGGCTACTGACTTCTAGATGTGCCCAGGTAGCTCCAAGGATGCTGTTCCCACCACGAGCACCCAGAATCCCCGAAATCCCTCCCCCATCTCCCTGGCCAAGGGCCTCATCCCCCACTTGTCCTCCAGACTCTTAATTGTCTGATCTCAGTGGAGAGAGTATATCCTTGTGTCCATAAAGCTGGCGGTGGGAGCCCCGGGGGGTGACAGCAGGTAGTTCCCTCAGGTACCTGGCAGGCATCGTAGCTCTTATTACTGTATCCAGCACACATCATATTTTTGGTAAGGTTTAGAAACACCTTGACACATTCCTCCCGATCCATGATGACCATCGGCACTTTCATCAGATCCATTGACATGGACTCTTTGTCATCTGGCCAGAGAGAAAACACATTAGAAAGAAAAGCCACTGGAAGCAAGTCCTCACTGCTGTTGATGCAGCTGGCTGTGTCAGCCCACCTTACACGCTTCCCTTGCAATGTGCCTTAGCCCCACCCACTGCTTTTCCACTTCCTCAGTAGCCCTCACTTGCCATTTCTTTGGGGTAACCCCAGAGCTGAAGTTGCCCCTGCTCCCCAACAATGCCTCACCGACTGGAATTGTTTCTCCTGTTCAAAGTCCCTGTGCCTGCTTTCCAGCTTTTGCAGCCTCAACCTGTTCGTGGCACGGGCTCGTGACTACTTTTCTCAGGGTCGTCACTCCTTGTCTGTGTATTTGCCCACTGATGCTTTTTATCCCATGATAATCCTTCATGTAGGGCCATGGAAAGTGACGTTTCAGCCTGGTGGAAACACTTTATCCTCCAGGGCCCTCTGGCCTGCTGGGTGCCAGGAACTGGGTGCCTGGATTTCTCTTTACCTCATTAATTGCAACCACAAAGAGATTTTAAAATACTTCCTTTTAGTGAGTATGTTTGATTGTATATGCTTTCTCTGCCTTTCTAACTTCAAAAAACCTATTTTTATTTGAAAGGTTGAAAGAGGGATGAAGGGAGAGGAGAGATGAGAGAGAATCATATTGCTTCCCGAAAATTTAGTTTACTTTCCCAAATGGCCAGAACTGCCAGGGCTGGGCCAGGTCAAAACTAGGAATCCAGAACTCCTTTCAGGTCACTCATGTGGGTGACAGGTACCCAAACCATTGAGTCATCATCTGCCACCTCCCAAGATACACATTTGCATGAAGCTGGGATAAGGAGCAGAGTGGGAATTCAAACCCAGACCCCTCGTGTGCCATATGGGTGACTCAAATGATACCTTATCCTACCGTGCCAATGCCCACTTCTCCTTTTTCACTTTTGAATCATGCCTGGAGCCCACAATCAATGTTCCACCAGTCACCCTCACTCCGCACCACCCCATCCCGTTGATCGATCACTAAGCTCCTGAAGTGTCTGCAAGTCTTCTAGGCCCCAGTTCATTGCAAGCATCCCTACAGTTTCCCGCTCTGGCTTGGGCCTGACATGGTGCTATACTTTCCCCCTCAGCATCCCTAGCTTCCTGGAGTCTTCTCTTTGGCCAGTCCTGACAGTCTCTGTTCAACACATCCCTGTCTCCTGTTTCAGTCAAAACACAATACCTACACAAACAGATTCACTTCTGGGTTGTGCGAAGCTGAGCCCACGGCAGGAGCCTCGAATGGCTGTAGGACTCAGCTGACAAACATCCACAAGTGATCCCAGGGAAATGTTTGAGAATGAAGGGCAGAGGGGTCTCTGGCTCACTGGGGTTTACATCTGATCGAACAAGACAGCACTACATTGACTGAACAAGGTCACACCCAGGGGCTATCTCAGGCATGGCCTCTCTAAGACTTCCTCAGCCTCACAAGAGGCCGACAGCAGGCTTCTGGGCACACCAGGATCACAGGGATTTGCTCAAATCTGTATCTTTCTTCTCCCACATTCTCTTGGCTCTCCTTTTCACTCCCCTTCAAACCCCATGCCTTCTCCTTCACGTCTAGTAGTGCATGCCCCAACAGCTCCCAGGAGACACCGAATTGTGGCATACCAGTCTTGGTCTGGCCCCATCCTGCCACCCAGCACTCATGCCACTTGGAAGGGCTGGTCAGCGTGGGCAGGCAGATGGGCACTATCAGGTCACTGAATGTGATGGGTGAAGACAGCAGCAGCAAGGCGATGTCATTGTCCAAGTTGTATTTATCAAAGGCCTTTGGATAAATGATGCTGGTCACACTCCTTTCCAGCCGGGCTGGGCTGGTTAAGTCATTAGTCCCCACCACGACTTTCAGGTTTGCCACTCTGATGGTGTGGAAGAGGAGAGTTTGGGGAGAAGAGAGGTCAGCAACTACAGAATGTGCTCTGTCCCTCCCCACCCTGCCCCAAACCCAAACCTCTTATCATTCTGGGGGTCCTTTGGGGCTGATCAAACTGAGATTAAAGAGTCAAAATGTGTGATGATTTGAGTAAAATAGAAAAGGGCTATGATGTTTTTGGGGGGGTCCCAGGAGAAAGGGGTCTTCCTATCTAACAGATCAAAGTCAGGGCTCAATTTGGGGCATTCTGGGAATCTCATAATAAATGATTTGGCCCAGATCAAACAAGTCTTAAGGGAGACAAGGTGCCATTCCCTCTATTCAAATCAACACATCCATCAACTACCGAGATATCTAGGAACAAAGTCTAATTTAGACCTGCCACTCTCTAAGTAGAAAAAGCATCTTCAGGGATAAATTCATCATTCAGGGCCCTTTCCAGGCAAAATGACCATGAACTTCCCCACAGCTGATTCTTTAACCTCAGTGATAGCAGATGTTACTAGGAGCCTAGGTTTGTCATGATGAAACTCTCCCGACTCTCCATGCACCCTTTAAAATCAGTCTTCTTATGTGTATTTGAACTTTTTAGAGTGGGGGGCATAACAGGTGTTGGAGAAATAATTTGAATTCTGCCTCTACTTATTCAGTAGGTAATATAGGTACTATAGGTGAGTCACCTAACCTGATCAGTTTCCTCACTTTCCTTGTGTGTAAAGCAGGGATTGATCCTACGAGCCCCAAGTGAACACTGTGTGATTAAAAAGACTCAGGAGTCTGTCTGAGCAGGTTCCAAGCACTTGGTTAATCATCAGGAAATGCGAAGTGGTTCACCAGTCTATTGAATAACAGAAAAAGTGCCACAAGGAACAGAGAAGGAGGCAGTCATGTGGCACCCAAAACCAGGTGATTCCAGAATTCAGTTCTCCTCCTAAAAGGGCTTGCATGCCCTAGGAGAGGCAGATGGGTCAAGCCCTTGGGCTCCTTTTAGCCAATGGTGTGCTGAGAGAATGGTATAATGTCAGGGTAGCCATGGTCAAGGGCCATAGAGGTCAACAAGGAAGGGGAGGCCTCAGGTTGACTGCCTACACGTCTCCTGGGCGGGGAGTGCAGAGGCATGGGAGGAAGTCATGTGCACCCAATTTCGGACTGGACAGAGTTGAGTGTTCTCTTGGCCACGAGGTCCTGGCAGAGTGTGTGGGTAACCTAGGTTGGGCCCTTAGTACTCACATGAGCATCTCAGAATACATGCAGTGAGCAGCCGTAAGAATCCACTGTGCGTTGAGGATGGCACCGCCACAGAAGTGCTGGTTTTCTGACTGAATACTCACCTGCCATGGAAACTCACCCACCCCAGCCTCTGACCCCATTATGATTCTGGAATGCTGAGTTTTTTCCTCAAAGGCAGGTCTTTCACCACATCCTGATGTGACAGGGGAAGGGTGGGAGAGAAAAGACGCAACGCTCAGATCATGGCCACCACAGGCTGGGGCCCTGGACTTGTAAGTAGGTATCATCATCCCTGTTATAGACAATGGCTGGTCAGTTGAGCCTCCCCTCGTGACATGAATGAGCTAAGAGCACATGATTGTACAGACAGTTCAAGTCTTGTTATTTAGTTGTGAATCATTTGGATGAAGTTGCTTCCGGTTTTTTGTTGTTGTTGTTGTTTCTGACATGGGCATAACACCCTATGCAATAAGATGGATGAGTGGGTGGAACCACAGATGCTGACGTCCCCACCAAGTGCTTGGGGCAGAGTAAAATCTCAAGCCACGCTGTCAGCTGTCAGACTTCCTCAGGGCCGTTGTGCACCCAGGTCCTCACAGGCCTGGATACAATGATCCAGGCTGCATGTTCTTGGCCCTACAGAGAAGCCTGGGTGTGACATGTGGCTGGGGGCTCTTCAGGCAGAGAGGGGGCTTTTGAAAAGCAGGATTACAAATGTTTTACTGCAAAAATTGTTTTGAAAATACATTCTTATGTAATTATATATTATCTAGGAACCTTCTGAAGATCCTTCACAGCTCTGCCATTTTCCTGCAGTCTGACTTTGGACAAATCTTCAGGCTTTCAGTCTCGGATGTTTTCACTCACACATGGCTAAGAGCAGGAATCCCCCGCCCCGTGGTAGTACAGACATCACACATGGGAGAGTGCTTGGCTGCTACTGAGGCACCCAGCTTACTCCCAACATTGGCCATCTCTAAGAAACACATATGACCTCTTGGGAGCTGGGTTAAGCTGACTGCTGAGAGCAGAAGTGTCTCTGAACTCAGCTGTACTGAGCTATACTTCTGCTTTGAATCTGTAGCTCTTGGGAACTTTGAGCTTCACATGCTCAGCCCATCCAGGCCCTTGGCTGTGCCTCAGTTTTCCATACTAAGAACCAAGCTCACACAGGTAAGTCAGGAGGGTGAGGGACTACAAAGAAAGAGAAGTGGGTTCAGGGAGAGGGCGTATGGGGCAACACCACATCAGGGTTTTGCAAGCTGGCCTCCCAGGAGCCAGTGAGCCAACTTGGAATCTGCTCTCGCTCTCTCCTTTAGCCCCTAATGCTCACCACCGACTGGACGAAGGGAGGCAAAGGAGGCCAGCTGTCAGGCCCAGCCCTTCCCAGGAGAGCCAATCTGGCCACAGGGAGAGGAGTCCACGTACCGACATTTTCGCCCTTGACCAAGGACAGGAGCAGGACAATTGAGAAGAGGAACATGGCCCTGGCTGGGCTGGGGGCCTGGAGAGATGGCCGAAGTCAGAGCCTAGGGGAGTAGCAGGGCCCCACTGGTGATGTCACAATGGGCTTGGGTGATGGAACGCCAACGGAAGCCACACAAGGCCTCTTTTCTGGGCGATTTGTTTCTACAGTGACTTCACAGCGGGGCCTTGTCCCTCCACCTAGGGACCTACCCACCTTTCCCAAACCCTCAGCAAGCACTTTGCTCCTGTGTCTGTCATGGTATCAAATACATCTTTCTACTCTCTTTCCATATTCTGACAGACAACAGGTAACTATCAACTAGCTAGCACGTCTGTTCAGTTCAACAGGTACATTGTGTGTGTAATTTTTAAAAACCCATCTCAGGGTGGTCTGCTGAAGTTGCAAAGTAATGTGGTCCTCCTTGGTCATCACGATCAGAAGAGTTCTTGCAGCGATGTGTCAAGGGATCCAAGGGGCACAGACCTCAGAGTTGGCTGGCCCTCTTCCTGGTTCACAACATACAGAAGTCTGACCTATCACCTTACTTCACCATTGCTTCTAGGTCCCAGCCAGGTTATGCTTTGTAGCTGTTGAATTGTGCTGATGCCTCAAGGTCAAGCAAGTTTCTCAACAACCGTGATTGACAAAACACCCTGTTCTCAGACCCACGAGTGCCTTCAGCACCTGACAACCCACCTCTATCTTGCCACCCATCACCTCCCCAGAAACACACACACTCTCCTTTTTACTCCACACAGAAGCCGCAGGCCACTCTCACTGAGAAGGATCCGGAGGGTCTTGAGACCCAAATATGCTACCGTCCACACCCACCAGTGGATTATCAAATGTTCTCCTCCACTTTACCTTGTCAATGTTCTTCTGATCTGGCACCACCCACAAGAAACATTGACCCTGTCACATTCACTCCTTCTTTAAGGTTCACATGCCTCTCATTCTGCAGGACTTGTTACCCTCAGTCACTCAGTCACTCATCACACAGCCCAACTCACAGCACTCTTGGGGCTTGTTACCCTCAGAGGTTCTCTGGGAAGGTGTGAATAAGGCCTGGTCCAGGGGCTCCCAGACTGGCCCTTAGGAAGTGGGGAGCGAGTCCCAGGAACATCTGAGGCCTGTCCCAACACTAACACCCCATGTGGTACAGTGGCCTTCTTAGTTCCCCGCTCAAGCTTCCCTGGGTGAGGGATCATCAGGCCTGGGTTCAAGGGTCCAAGCCTCCCCTCACACCCTGATGGGCAGACAACAATCTCTGCTTGCCTCACTTTCCAAGATTTGTTCCACATGGTTCCCAAGTCTCCTGGTAGGCCCTTGTTCTTTCTTAGAGATGAAGATATCACAATCAAATGGAAAAGTCTGGCCCACAGCCTCACCTGATGTTGGTAAACTCAGCCATGAAGGGTGGATCTGACTAACGTGTTCAAGTTTTTATCTTCCCATGCTCACATACTCATTTGCACTAAAAAGAATGTTGTTTATTTGCAGTTCAAATGTAATTGGTGTTCTGTGTCATCTGGCAATCTTGTGCTTATTTCTAGATTGTGGGTTCTGATCTTGGTGGTGGGGGGTGGTACAAGTGGTGGAAGGGCCAGCTCTGAGCACTGCCTATCAATCACCTCTGAGCCACTTTGAGAAACATTCGTGCAGCCTAGTGGAGTGGGTTGCTGCTGAGCAGGGTCCCACAGGGAGAGAGATGCTTCCTGGAGTGGGACAAGGAGACCTCAGGAGCTGGGAAGAGCAGGAAAGGACCCCAATATGGAAATCATCCAGGCTGGGTCTAAGGATTGCAGAAGGAAGGAGCTCAAATCCGAGGGTGGGGTGGGACATAGAAGAGCCCATGAAAACACCTCCAAGGTCAGCCCGAAGGTCTGTCAGGCCCAGGGGACAGTCAGCTGACACGAGAGCTGAGCTCACCTTGACTAGGGCTCCCTTGGCAACCTTGATCCTGAGTAGAGGTAGAGCGTAGAGAAGGACAATGTTTCTCTCAGGACCCATTCTGCAGGAGGGGGACAGACACTGCGCCGGTGTATGGAGTCTCATGAGGGTCTGGCTTCTTCGATATGCAAATTGCTACAGGGTTTGGATTCAAGTGGCTGCAGGTTATTACTGCAAATATTCAGAAAGTGTTTCTGAGCAAGACAAACCATCCCCACTAAAGGACTTTGAGAAGGGCAGTGAGAGATAAGAATAAAGTTTTTAGTTTTGGTCTCAGTTTATGTGTTGCTCTGGACCAAACACAGCAATCAGATGATCCATTCTGCTCCTTGCTGCTTTTGCTCCCCTTTTTACTGGTCAACAGTGGGAGAGGTCTGGCTGAAGCCCCATAATGCTTCTGTTTACAGTAGTTTGCTGGACAGTGCGCTAGCAGGAAAGCCTGACAAGTCACCCTGTGGGCACAAGTGCCCTGGCACATGGGGAGGCAGATGTGTGCACAGCCACCATGCCCTACCTGCCCCCTGCCACAAGCTCTCATGACAAACAAAGCCATTGCGCCTAACTCCTTCCTACCAAGCTAAGTACTGGCCACGGACTCTCTCAAGTGCAGCTGTGTAGGGCAACTATTTCCTGGGATCACACAGAGCCTGTTGTTGTCACTGACCTGTGACCTTCAAGCACCAGGGCCTCACCAATTTCCAGCAAGCACCAAAGACCCTGGGAAAGTGCATGTTATCTCCTATCTCTGCCATTTGTGTGTGAGGTGGGAACTAGCTGCTCCAAGAAGCTGTCTCTGTGTTCAGATGGCATCATGGGACCTAAGAAGTGGTTTGCATTTTGGGCTGGGGAGGGGGCCCTGGACCCAGTTCTGCAGGTCCTTCCAAATTTACATCTAGCCTCAGGTGGGCTGTGGAGCCTCTCCAAGCTTATTTCTGCCTGGTGATAGCAGGAGGAAGGATCCAGCTTTCAGGGCTGATAAGACAATGAGCTGGGTCCCAAGGAATAACTATACAACAACGCATATGTCCCTAATGTGCTTGCCACCATGGCGACAGTCATGTTTTACAGTTCTGGTTATAACAGCTGCCAGCTTTGCAACTTCATTCAGTCCTTGCCTGTTCACAGAGGAGATAACCATTGATAAGTCCAGAGACTGAGCCAAAACCCCAAGCCCTTCAAGACCAATACAGAATTCAGGACTTCTCAAATCGTACAGGGAGGTGGGAGGGGAGCATGCGGACACTGTTTGCCTGGGTGTCCCTATAACTGTCACTGCAGAGGAAGACAAGACAAGGAAGAAGTGGGTTATACAGACCAAGCCAGTCCAGGCTAACTGACATGTCATGCCCCTTACCTGATGCCAGAACTCTCTATGATGTCACTTGGGTCCAGCACTTCCCTGCATTTGTGAAGCCTCTCCCCTCACCCCCACCCTGCCCCTGAAGCAGCTGCAGATGGCATTTATTTCATCAGCTTGGACTGGAGGCAAATGATAAGCAGCCCTGGAGTCCAAAGACAAGAAAAATGCTCTGGCTACTAATTCCACTGCTTGTGGCACTCACGGGACATGCCCAGGACAATCCAGGTTGGTTTCAGGCTCATCCAGAGCAGAAGATTGGGGAAGGTTTGCTACCTGGCTCCTAGCACCTGTAGAATGGATTGAGTGACATATGAGTGGTTGAATTAAGGCCACAGACTCGGGAAATGTGGGGATTATAATCAATGGAGCGAAACAGATATAAGGCACTCAATGAAGATGGCATCTAAACCGATTCCTAGGATCCACATCCAGATATTTGCAAGCACATGGGACTTGGGGCAACAACTTAGCAGCTGACTGCTTTTTCAGGTTCCACTCTCCTTTTTGCCAAGGCATGAATGGTTTTTTGGGGCCTAGTACCTTGGGGTGGGTTGCAGTGTGGGTGCTGGGTCATGGCTTATGTAAAGTGCAACTCCCATGTTAGACCACAGAGTGTGGTCTCACAGAGTGTGGTCTCACATAATCTCACAGAGTGTGGGATGTGCTAGGCTGTGGTGACAAGATGAAGAGATGGATTCATGCAGCTTGTTCTGCCCAGCCAGGGTCCTGTGCAAGGCCCCACAGGGCAAAGCTCTGTGGCACATCTGGGAATGCCCAGATGGGAGCATTTTCTGTGGCATCGACAGTGGATAGCCACATACTCAATGTCATTTTATTATAAAGAACGTGTTTTAATTTTATTTAATCTGGTATTCTAGAGATGCTGCGGACCACACACTCCTATCCTTGTTTGTAATGGTTTCTCTTTCTTTGGGGAACAGACTGTTCCCATATTTCTACCAGTTCTTGTATTTGGATGATTGGCAGGATCTATCTGATTTTGAATGGCATTAACCCTTCGTCCTATCAATAAGCTACAAGATCATTTCTTCTAATTCCTTAGTACCTTTTCAACTTTATTTTAGGACAAGCCAAAATGTGAAACTTACTGTAAAAACCTTATTAACAGGTTTACTTGTGTTTTTTGACTGTTGTGGTTGTCTTTAGAAGGGGTCTTTTCATATCTAAATTAAAGCCAAAATCAGGCCCATGAAAGGTAGCCTAGGATGTTTTGAAGCAAAGCTGCCTACAATCCACTGGCTGTGTGACCTTCAGCTGCGTTGCTGAATCTTTCAATTTTCCCACCCATCAAGTGTCCGTATTAGCATAGTTGTGAGAACTAAATATGCATACATCTCTGACAGCAGTGACTGACACCTTGGAAACACAATTTGTCAGCTGTTATTATTCCAAAACTCTTCCATCTTGAGTTGGAAAAAATATTTTCCAGATTTTAAAAATTTTTACATTTAGTTCTATAATCTGTTCAGTATCAACTTTTATGCACAAAATAAGGGAAGGATCAAGACTCATTTTTTTAAATGTGGATTTCTAATTCTCTCAACATCCTGTATTGAGATAGCATTCATTCCGTTTCGCCCTTTGCTCAGAAATCGAGTCTCACTATTCCCAGAAGGCTGCTTGTAGCCTCTGGCTGGCTTCACCACCATAGTTGTTGCTCTGTGTGCCTTGTCACCCTATCTTCATCTGTATAGTTTTGTAATAAGTTGTGAATGTGACAGTCTAAGTCCTGTAGTGTTGTTAGTCTACAATACGGTGGTGGCTGTTGTTGGCCAAGCATATTTCCTTCCCCTCTTCTTCCCTCCCTCCTTTCTGTTTTGGTTTTAAAGCAGAGAGAAGCAGACAGACAGATGGAGATCTCCTATTTGCTGGTTCGTGTCCTATAAAGCCTAGAGCAGTCAGGAAAGGGCCAGCCAGGAGCCAGAACCCCAGAACCCCACCTGGGTCTTCCACATGGATGGCAGGGATCCAACAACTGGAATCATCATCATTCCTGCCTCCCATTTACCCGTTATCAGGAAGCTAGAATTAGAAGCAGAGTCAAAGCTCCAACTCAGGTACCTAGTTACCAGGGGCAGACATCTCTGAGCAACATCCTGACCAAGTGCATCAGGTGGCTGCCCAGGTCAATTGTACTTTTAATTTTAGAATTAAGTTGTCAAGTTCCATAAATCCAAAGAAAAGCACCTTATTGGGATTTTTATGAGAATTGCACATCCAATTTATTAAATAACCAGGAGAAATCAATCTCTTAAATCTTCTGATCAATAGACATGTTTCTTACTTCCATATTTCTCTTAACAAGGTGTGTAATTTGATAAGCTTCCAAATAGTTTATATGATTATGAAGGTAATATAAATGTAAATCTCATTTCATATTGCTGCATCCCACCAAGGACACAAACCAGCCTTAGTCCATTATATTCACACCAAATATGCTACTGCTGACTGTTCTTAATCATGGCTTTTGTTGTCAGTTCAGTTGTCATGGTATCACAGTACATGTATACTTTATTTTGTAATGAATCCCAAAGTAACAAAAGTAGTGAAGCTGGCAATTCAGCCATGAAATGCTTCCTTTAAGTGACAAGGTGAAAAACTACAACAAGATACTTTGAAAGGGAGAGATTACCTGTAGGTAACTTTATTATAATATGCTATTGTTATTGTTCTATTCTACATTAGCCATTCTTGCTGATCTCTGTGTAAATTAAGACTTTATCACAGTTGTATATGCACAGGAAAAACAGGATGGAATTTGGTACAATCCATGCTTCCAGACCGGCACTGAGGAGCCTTGGAACACATCTGCAAATATGAGAGCACTCCTGTGTGCAGTGCCCTCCTCTGCAGGGTCTGATTGGATGGACAGTGTATATGGAAGAGTGAGAGTGAACCAGGAAGGTAGAGCCTTGAGTATCCAACATAGATCTTATACCTAGCCATTTTCCAATAAATATTTCTTAAGTGAGCAAAGAATTGATGTATTAGTACTAACTGATGTATTACTACTCTAGTTTAACTGTCCTCCACCCCACCCTGAGAGAGAGTGAAGGATATCCCCAAAACTTCATGCTTGCAACAATAAAATTTTCCAATTCAAGTCCCTGACTGTACACCCAGAGCATGGTCTGAAGCTCTAAAAGGCAACGTTGGGATACATAAATGACAATATCAAGCAGAAGCACGTGTAGAAAGTCTTTCTGATTGATTACTCCAAATGGCTAAATAAGCTGAAATTAGGAAGCTCTTAAAATATCCAGCAAATGCTTAGCTTTCTGTATTCACTCCCTTCATCCACACATGCTGACTGATTTCACATGGCCAAAGACTGAGCAACATATTAGCAAAGGAAAAAGGCTAAGATAAGGTCTACATGTTTAAGACATTTGTGGTCAGGAAGATATATTTGTTACTAGATCATGAATGCATGGCTAGTTTCCCTGTAGAAACATTTTCTGGCACTTTGGGACCACAGGGAGGAGCCAAGGGTGTGCCCTGAGAATCGCTTGATGTGGGAGAAACACCCTGTCCATCACCAATGAGGGACTGAGAATGAGGGACTGAGAACGAGGGACTGAGAACGAGGGACTGAGAACGAGGGACTGAGAATGGTGTGCAGAGAGGGGAGAGGAGAATGACTTTGCACTTCCCCTGTAAGGAATGTGACTGTGCTGTTGGGATCTTCAGCAGGGATCACTGAAGAAGAATTCCCCTCCAAAATGACAGATCCCATTGATGGGCTGTGAGGGGGAGCAGAACCTGGAATGACAGTGTGGAGAAAATTCCACAGCCCTGAGAGAAGGTGTGGGACCGGCGGAGAATTAGACTCTGTGCTTCTCTGTCTGTGTGCAAGAATCTGGGGGCTGTCAGAGTGGCGGTGTCTGTGAGGAAGGAGTGACAGCTTCACTGGGGATGAGGCAAGACAGGCTGATGCTAATTCATGCTTCCTGTCTCTGATTCAGATGGGGATGAACTGACAGGAGGCAGCAGTGTTGAGAATACCCGACTGCAGTGTTCTGACAGGGCGGCAGTAGCGGGGAATAGAAGCAGAGGGGAAGAAAGATAGTATGTTTCTGGAAAGTGACAGTTCCTAAAATAAATACCAGTTGAGTGTGATAAACTTAGTGTCCTTGGCAAACTATGCTTATTTAAAAATTAAAAACGAAGTGAATGTTTATCATTGTTCAAATGCTACTAGTTAGGAAGTTTGCATGAGTGCTATGACCAAGACTGTTAAATGATTCTACCAGTGTCACCGGTTGCGGGACAAGTTCCTAAAAGTGATGATGGCAGTCACTGAGAATTGAATACACTCTCTGGATTCATTTTAAATCTACCAATTTGAGAAGAAGCAGTTGACTTTTTATGATAGAGAGAACAAGAAGTTATGCCTGCTTCTTAGTTTCTTTTTTTAAAAGAGATTTATTTATTTTATTGGAAAGGTAGATGTACAGAGAGGAGGAGAGACAGAGAGGAATATCTTCCATCTGACGATTCACTCCCCAAGTGAGTGCAACAGCTAGTGCAGTGCCGATCCGGAGCCAGGAGCTAGGAGCCAGGAACTTCCTTCTGGGTCTCCCACGTGGGTGCAGGGTCCCAAGGCTTTGGGCAGTCCTCGACTGCTTTCTCAGGCTACAAGCAGGGAGTTGGATGGGAAGTGGAGCAGCCGGGATTAGAACCAGCGTCCATATGGGATCCCGGGGCGTTCAAAGCGAGGACCTTAACCATTACGCTATCGCGCCGGGCCCTGCTTCTTAATTTCAATGTGTACCATTGAATGGAGATGTGTAACCAGAATGGAAACCACCCAAAACCATCTCTAATAGCTGTGTTGAAGTATTGCAGCACATTCCCACTAGACTATCTGTAAAGCTGGTGGGTGTGTGTCTATGGGGTACTGGGATACACTGGCATGACAAGCTGTAGGGGAAGGCAGTGACAAGAGAGAGCAAGGAGAAGAGGAACAAATCAAGAGTGGAGGTGAGGGAAAGGAGCAAGACACTTCAAGTCTACTATTTTAAGTACAGTATTGTGAAATTCAGAAATCCTAAGAATGTAAAGGGTCGAGAGATGGGATGAGAAATAGCAACCCTGAGGCAGGTGTTTGGTGCAGTGGTTAAGATGTGCTTGGGACACCCTCATCATGTGTCATATTGGCTGAGTGTAAGTCCTGGCTCCGCTTCTGACTCCAGCTCCCTGCTAATACATACTCTGGCAGTGCCTGGATCCCTGTCATGTACGTGGGAGACTTGGATTGAGTTCTAGGCTCCTGGCTCTAATCTTCTCCAGCCCCAGTAACTCGGGGGTAGGCCCTGGAGGAGACAACTCAGCGGTTTTATAAAGAGTTGGAGATGCATTTACCATAAGACGTTGCAGTCTCCATCTAGGTAATTGTCTCAGAGAAATGAAAAACCACATTCACATAAAATATCTACCTTTTTTTTTTAAAGATTTATTTATTTTTATTGGAAATTCAGGTATACAGAGAGGAGAGACAGAGAGGAAGATCTTCATCTGATGATTCACTCCCCAAGTGATCGCAATGTCCAGTGCTGTGCCGATCCAAAGCTAAGAACCCAGAGCCTCTTCTGGGTTTCCCACGTGGGTGCAGGGTCCCAAGGCTTTGGGCTGTCATTGATTGCTTTCCCAGGCCACAGGCAGGTTGCTGGATGGGAAGTGGAGCTGCTGGGATTAGAACTGCACCCATAAGGGATCCTGGCGAGTGCAAGGCAAGGACTTTAGCTAGTAGGCAACCATACCAGGCCCAAAATCTTTCCTTTTAAACCTGTTATTTCTACTTAATTTTCATTGCTTTTCTAATTTATAGCTTTCTGTCCCTCCCTAGCTTGTCTAAAGTATTCTTTCATCTTTTCTTTTCCTAGCTAGACACCTGTTGGTTCATGTTCTCCCTGCTTTTCTTCTAATTTCCTTCTTGAATTTCTCATGTATCATTTATTTTCATAGAGGTTATTTATTTACAAGGTTTTCTTATAATTTATAGCAAAGTGTTTGCTTAGATTTTTCACTTGTTTGGGCTAACATTTTCCTCGAGTTTTACCCAGTAAAACTTGCTGCTTCGTCTCTTACTCCCTTTAAAGAAGTACCATTTTTGTGTCAAATGCCTTTTTATTGCTTCTCGCTTTCCTTGAGTGGGTCATTTTTAAGGATTCCTTCTGCAGTAAATATTTGCTGGATATTGGTGGCCACTGGGACCTTGTTTGTTGCTTATCTATCCTGCTTCCAATCCCTTACATGCCTTCCTTGGATTCCCTGGAAATTAAATCCTTCACTGCATTGCCCTTCAACTCCAAATACAACCCTCACAGCATTGGATTCTGCAAGCAATCTTTCTTTCCAGCAAGCACAACATAAAACTTCCTCAGTAGAAGCTTCTGGGAGACACTACAGTAGGAGATGGATCTGTGTCTGACTTTTCTTGCATGGTTTCCTGCAGTGTGTATGTGGTGGGGCACATCAGATAGCGCTTGGGTCCAGCCACACCTCCTTCAGTGAATTCCCCCTTTTAGTGACCTTCTGATATGTAAATGAGTAAAAGCTGGCCTCTGTACATTGGCCCAGGTTCTCTGAGGGCCCACTACCTGAGGTTCTCTCAGAAGCTGCAGGTGCAAGACTCAACTGTCTACGCAATTACTTAATTGAGGTCATCACAAGCCTGCCTACATTACATGAAACTGCACCCAACATCTGTACATCCCACCTCTGCCATTAGCACTCTCTCGCCCCAGAGAGCCTGATCTTGTTGGTGAGTGACATCTCACCTAGGCATGTAGACTCCCTCTCAGATTTCTCCCTCTCCTGGGAGTTCCTTTGTCATCTTCTAGATGTGGCCCACCTGTCACTCACACCCCTATGCCTTATCCTCTGGCTGGTGTCCTCACCCAAAAGGCCTGCTTTGCTGCCTGCAAATCTGTCAGAACATTCCTCAATAAAGACAAGCTGTGCTACCACCGCCTCTAGTCACATCTTTTTCCCCCTTTGATCAAACCCTGTACACCTCCCTTTTGCTGCAGCTCTCCCAGTCACAATGTTCTTAGCGTACTGGACACTCACATGGTTTCCCACCTCCTGGACATAGCAGGTCCTCAACACTCAAATTCCCTCCGTGCACTTGTGTGGTGCCATTGGCACACCCACACCCAGGAGGAGTGTTTCCTGGCCCAAGTTCCTTATCCACCTGCTCCCCAGAGTGTGTTCTCTGCTTGTTTAGCAAACAGGTGCCTGCTGGGGCCCAACACAACCTAGCAAACTGCCCTCCCTTGGGCTTCATACACACCTTCTCCAGCGAGTTCCAGATCTCAATGGTGGAGAGTTTGCTTCCTCCTTTAGTACCCTTAGTACCCTTTCTCCTCACCCTGAAGCTTGCTTAGAACCATTTTGAGCCTTGTAGTTGGTTCTGTTACAGCTTGTGATTCTTCATGCTAAACATCCCCTGTTCAAGTCACTGCATGGTTTCTGTCTGCTGAACAACTCCTGTCTGTCTTGGTGTCTCTCCATTGTCCCCAAGGATAATGCATCACCAGATGGGGCTCTTCCCTGACTTCCCCAGGTACAACTCCTTTGAGACACACGGAATGGGAGTGTGATTTGCAGGTGTTTTGTAAGATCTTGCACCACTAGACTCGCTCACTTTCTCTTGACTTGGATTTAGCTGGGCTGATGACAGGAGCAGGGGATGAAGATTTCTCTCCTTTCCTGGGTGACAAGTGGCTTTCATTCTCATTCAGAGCCAGTTAAATGTGGTTACAGACCTGCCTTTCTGAAGTCAACTTGGTTGCCATTTCAAGAACTACTGGAAGTCCAGAATGGTGAGTTTCCATGGCAAGTGAGTATCCAAGCGTCTGGGAGACACCTCTGTGGAGGCTCAATCATACATCAGTGGTGGGTTCTGACGGCTGCACATTGCTTCGCAAGAACCTTGTGAGTGTTTGAGGCATTGTCTTAATTAACCATATATCTTATCCATGTGATTTCTGGGCTGGGACTCTCAATGAATTGGAGTACTAGACTGTATACTTACTATGTTCCAATTGTTTTCAGACTCTCCCTGCTTCCCTCGTCCCCAGTATCTGTTCTTCCCTCACTCTCTCCTCTTTGTCTAATCATAGTCACAGTGGGCTGCTCACTGTGGCCATACATGCAGTACTGGAAATTCACTGCCAATGGCTCTTCCCCGTCTTCTGTATGTGGAGGTAATATCTTGGATTCATTGAGTATTCACATAATCACTGAGCTCCTACAGGCTGCTGTTCTAAAGGCTGGGGATATAGTAGCTGGCAAGACAGCCAAGTTTCCTGTCACCAAGGGGCTTACAACACGCTCCCTCAAATGGATACAATCCATTTTCTTTGGTTGAGGGAATTTCTCTGAACTTATAGCTTGTGGGCTCAGAGATGTGCCTGAGCTTTGGCCCTTAACTCCCACCAACCTGATCTTTAATTCATTCTCTTGGCCACTGCAATATATCCCCTACTCTGAACTTCCCAGGATTTAACTGTGAACCCTATGATCTTATCTGTCCATGGGAAATACAGTAACTGCTGATAGCATCAGCATCTTTATACTCATTCTCTCTAGGTTAGAAATGGCATTAATGAATATCACTGTGGTCATGGGCACTAGAACATACAGCAATGTCAATATGGAGAGGAAGCAAGTGCAGAAGATCATTATTCACCATGATTATAAACCACCCAACATTGACAGTGACCTTGCCCTGCTCCTGCTTGCCACACCGGTGAACTTCACCAAATTCAAGATGCCTATCTGCCTGCAAGAGAAAGAGAGGATCTGGGATCGATGTTGGATGACAGAATGGGTATCGGTTTATGAGTATGGTAGGTGCCTTCCCTGGGACACCTGCAGGAGGCTTCCATTTAGACTGCCCTGGGCTGGACAACTTGATGCTTTGGGTGTGGGAAGACCCGGTTCTGAACTTCAGCTTGACCACTTGTGTTAGCCTGTCAATATTGGACAAGCTTCTCCTTTTACTTCTATTCTGTAGAATAGCAGTCATTTCTCTCTTAAGTCAATTGTGTGCTTAAATTTCATGAAATTAAGTATACAAAAATCCTGGTACAGAGAATTTCAAATATGAGAGTAAAGATAGGTTTTGAGAAATTAAAAGCATCCAATGTAGACTACCTGATGTAGACCACCATCTCAAGATAACAGGGAGCCAAGTTCAGTCACTGATGACTCCATTCCTTTCCCTACAGTATAGCAGTGTAACTATCAGAGAGAACCTCAGGGAGGAAGGCGTGAGATAGGGACAAAGTCAAGGGATATCTAGCATCATGATCATTTCCTTTCCATAAGCTGGTACCTCCAGGTGTGTCTTCTTCCCGGCTTTTCCATTTGACTGACCAAGTTGAGAGGCTGGGTTGTTCTGAACTTCTCTGTAGGGAGAGAGTATGGCTGTGGAGAGATAGTAGTGCCACATACAAAGCTCATTGCAGGGCTGGGACTTTCAGGGATGGCTTCTGGAAGTAGCGAACTTCCCTTAGGCAAACATGTTTAGCAGAAAGATCATACTGCTACTGCAGAAGTGACTGAGTAGGAGGTTAACATTGGGTTACCTGTACATCTCCCTTCTGCCACCATGATTCTGTGATTTGCTGGACATTACCAGCCTTTAAAAATGCCCATTCTGATCATGATTCATGAGTATGAACCAGTAACTGTCCATGACCAATGCAGTGCACACTCTCACACTCATTTCTTCACTTCCCAGGTGACTCCAATGGCTTAAATATGAACCTGAAAAAGCTAAGAGTGATACAGGTTAACCGGAAAGACTGCATCAAGAGGGTAGGACAGCTTTCCACGAGTATGCTTTGTGCCTGGCAGGAACCGAACACAAATGGCAAATGCCAGGTATGGAGCCCCTGCCCAGACACTCCTTCCATATATTCCACTACTTCCTAGGTTCCCAGGAAAGACCCCAGAATGGATGCCCCCTCACTGATCCTACCAGGACCCCCACCTCCTATCACAGCCTCTGTTGGAGGTAATGTTGATTGTCTGTAGATAGTACTTCTTCCTTTTCTCATTTCCAGGGAGACAGTGGAGCACCCATGATCTGTGCTACCCATGGAACTCAGAGGTTCTTCCAAGTGGGTGTTTTCAGCTGGGGCATGAGATCTGGCACCAGAGGAAGACCTGGCCTGTTTGTGTCTGTGGCTCAGTTTATTCCATGGATACAGGAGGAGACACAAAAAGAGGGAAGAGCCTTCACCATCTCAGGAGCCCCAAGAAGCTTGCTGATTCCAATTCTACAGCACCCCTTATTTCTAGGCTTGGGGTCCCAAATGCTACTTGCTGCCATGTTTATTGGAGATAAACCAACTCTCTAAGCTGTGGACTTGCCCTTTCTGTCTTTTTCATCTGTTTTCCCCTCCAACCCTAGGCAAGTATCTATGGAGTATCTACTCTGTGACAGCCTTGGTACTAGGCTCCAGGAGTTAAAGACAGACTTGGTTCTTCCAAGTCTCACAATCTAAGGAAGGAACATCCAACAGTGCTAAAATGGGGTGCAACCAGTTCATAGGAGAACCTGGGGTGGGGGAACAATAACTTCTAATAAAGAGATTAAGGCCAATGATTCAGAAAAGCATGGGAAAACAAGACAAATGACTTCTTGTTTATGAACCTGGATTTCCACACTCCATGAAAAAGATTAAGTCAAACATATTCTTAGTTCTTACATCATCAACATTCTGTAATCCTAGTAATAACTTCTTGTATGTCTCCCACGGAACACAATAACTGTTGAGCAGCTTCAATTCCATTAGATCAAGACTTAGTAGAGACCAAACACCATTAATACTCACAGAGGGTTCCCCACCTGAGGCATAGGTGCTTGTTTCTTGTGAGTTGGGATCAGCATCCTGTGAGTTAGAATTGGGATTGAGGTCCTGTGTCCAGTTTGGAGGTCAAAGCACTGAGATGATGACTTGGGACTTTGAGACCACATTTTGCTTTCCCTCCCTTTAACAAATCCAACTATAAAAAATTTGGATAAATAGAGTGGTTTGAAGGAAGAAATAGCATCTTTTCTTTTAGAAAAGTGGAAGGCTTTTTTTTTTTTTTAAAGATCAGTGCTCTAAAGTACAGTAAGTGATTAACAGTATTGTCTTTTCAGGGTTCTTTGTTAGTTAAATCTACCTCATATAGTTGAGAGGGTCTTACAAGAGAGAAAAACATTCATTTATTCAGATACTTTGTGAACACTGAATATGTGCCAGGTGTTGGAAGGATACAGGAATGCAGATATGGGTGGCTCATGACTTCAAGTGCATTATGTTATGTCCAAATTTGTGTATCATTCACAGAGCTCTCAATTAGTAACTTGTATAGATAATTTCCTTTTATTTATACGTAAAATACTGTTATTTCTATAATACAACATATATACAGATGATACACTCAAAAAGTTTGTGAAATATATGTATTATGAAAAAAACCATGCATGGATCTCAAAACTTTTTAGGCTATTTTTTCCATGAATGTTTTGAAAACATGTGTGTGAAGAGGGAGATTTATTGTTTAGGCATTAGCCCATGTCATTGTTGAGTTTGGGTAATCTAAAATCTGCAGGATGGCCTGGCAAGCTGGACATCCAGGACTTGCAGTCTTGAGTACAAAATCCATGTGGGGGCAAAAATTCCTCCTTAAGATGCTCACCTGATTGGATAAGGTGCATGTGCACATTGAAGGGAATTCACTACAAGTCTGCAGGTATGATCATCACAGGGCAAAACATCTATCCCAGTGATTAAGATGTCTGTGTTCCACGGGCAGGTTCCAGTCCTAGCTCCAGCTCTGATTGCAGCTTCCTGCCGGTGCAGACGCTAGGAGGCAGCAGTGATGGCTCAGGCAGTTGGAGTCCTCCCGTGTTGGAGACCGGCATTGCATGTCTGGATCCTGGCCTCAGACGCCAGGCTATTGCAAGCATTTGGGGGCATGAATCAGAGGATGACAGCCCTCTGTCCTGCTGTCTGCCAAAGAAACTAACACAATTTTAAAAGAAATATCTGTGTGCTTATAAAGGAAAATCCTTCATCCCTGGAGGTCTGCAAAGGCCATGAAGATGGACTTGTGCTGTAATACAGACATTCAGAGTTGGTCCTGATGTGGTGAGAGGAAATTTCTAAGCAGGAAGAGAATGGAACTCTATGCTTGATTATTTTCTTTGGTGGAGAAAGAGATGGTATGAGTCAGGACCTCACAGGCAGCGCTGGGCAGCTGTTTGGCTGGCCAGGGGCTGAGAATGAGCCAGGCTGGGTGATCAGAAGCAAGAAGGTCTAGGGGAAGGCCCATGAACAGGTCTGTAGGAGAGACCTCTGTGCTTCACCTTAGTGCCCACACAGAATGTTCCCTGCAGGGAAAGCTCTGAACAAAAGGGAGGAAGGGTCAGTGACCACAGTGGTAGCTTTTGTAACTCACGCATAGTGAGAAGTAGACCCTACATCAGGGCCTTGTGTGGGCACTCACACATGCACACACATGGAACTAAAGATTTACATACAACGAAGTGTGTTAGTACTAGGTATAGCTCATTACATTTATATTGTGATCAAATGAGGAGATATGAAATGTGAATTATCACTTAGAAAACATGTAGATGCTTAGGGAAACTGAGTCTTACAAAGCAAGATTTTACCAAAGGTCATTAAAGATCTAAGCCTAAAATTCAATGTGTGTGTGAAACATACACACATATATATATACATACACATATACATCATATACATATACTATATGTATACTACATGTATATGTATACTATGCATCCTTCTACTGAGTTAAAAATCCCAGAAAACAAAACAGCAATAGTATGCATCTACCTGGCAGAATGCAATTAAGCTTCATGCAAACAAAACACTCTCCTCTATCCAGTGACGCTCTGAGTAATAGATGAAGGTGAAATGAAGACCTTCCAAGACAGGTCAAAATGGAAAGAATCTCACAAATGCAGTCAGCCTTCCCAGTGATACTTAAAGATGCAGAGAAAGCACCACGAAGTTAGAAAATCTAAAAGAGCAAAGGAGATTTAAAACAAGGGGAATCTTTCTGGGGGGAAAATAGCAAAAGCTGTCATTATTTATTCATAATCTTGAATGCAAATGGATTAAATTCCTTTAATATGTATGCCATCTTCTCCGGGAGTCAGAATTGAACTGATCCCCAGTGAAGTCTATTGGGAGAACTGGAATCATTGCTCTGATGGTGTGAGCAGTGGGGCTGGAAGTCATGGGGGGGGGGGGAGGAACCAATTGCTCTGGAGAAAACACTTAATTCAGATGAGTCACTGAGGAGTCTTCAGGCAGCAGGCAACTACCCTCCCCAGCCAGGAGAGGAGGCTGGCTGGGGTTGAATGCGATTTGAAGTATTAAAGTCCACTGACTGATTTTAATCTCCCTGTCTGTCTCATTGCGGTTCTCTTGCACCTTCCTTCCCAATTAATTGCCTTTCTTAAAAGTAGCTGAAAAGATGGTGAATTTCCATCCTACTGTGATTCTGCCACCTGCAAGAACAACTCGGGGTATGAATTTTGGTATGTCAGGACCTCTTTTTAGGAGCTTGTGAAAGTTACTCTGTTGTGGGTTTTAAGTCCAGGATTTTAAGCTCTGAGATTATTGGGTGTTGTTTTGTTTCGTTTTGTTTTGTTTGAAGGGGTGAGGTTTCAGTCACACTCAGTACTACAGTCTGTACTTACCTCTTCCATCAGAGCGTTCCATGTAAAAGCCACCTGGCTCTTAGAAGGCAACTGGTTCCAGGAAAGACCGGGAATAACCTCAGTGATTGACTTGATGTTATATACCATGGACAGCAAGAATCCCATTTTCCAGTAATAATGAGATATTATTACCTTCAAATTAAATCAGGCCTAATAACAAACATGTTATTTCTTTTTTATAATCTCTTTCATTTTAATTGATACATAATAATTGTATACATTTGTAGGGTACGTGGATGTTTTGGTACATGTCCACATTGTATAATGGTCAAACCAGGGTAATTAGGACATTCATCACCTTAAACATGTACTGTTTCTTTATAATGAAACAATTAAAATCCTGTCTTTCAGTTATTTTGAAGTATATGCTATCATGTACTATAGTAATTCTGCTACGAAATAGAACATCAGAATTTATTTCTCTTGACTAATTGCAACTTTGCATCCATTAACCAACCTCTTTCCCATCACAGATCCTGCACAATTTTTGGTAACCCACCATTGTATTCTCTACTCCTATGAGATCAATTTTTGTTAGACCAAATCTGGAGGCATCACATTATTCAAGTTCAAAATGTACTATAAAGCTATAGTGTGCAAAATGTCAGGGTATTGGCATTAAAAACAAGCATGTGGAGCAGTGGAATAGAATAGAGAGCTTAGAAAAAAGTCAACTCACCCATAATCAACTAATGCTTGACCAAGGAGACAATTATGCACTTGAGAAAATTTCCTCCAACACAAACGATGCTGGGAAAATGGGATATTGACATGAAGAAGAATAAAACCAGACTCTCCTGCCACCTCACAAAAAGCAACTCAAACTGGGTTAATGAATTAAAGGTAAGGCCAGAGTCTATGAGATGACTAGTAGAAAACTAGGAAAGTACTTCATGACTGTGGACTGGGCATGTTTTAGAAAGATCCCACCAAGCACAGGCTACAAAAGCAAAAATAGACAAAAAGTATTATGATATGTCTCAGATGCCTACCTTGGTGGTCGTATTTCCTGGAACCATGTTCAGTGCTAAATGCTGCATCTGCCAAGATGCTGTTGGGAAAACAAAAGTTGCTCAATGCATCCCAGTTTGGAAGGGATTTATAATATGGAAACAGATGTTCAAAAATTTCTGAAAGGGTTTGAGTGTGAAAGTCAGGAAAACGAGCTGCAGGAATCCACTTCAAATGACACGGATTAGGGTCTTTAGCCTGAGTGACGACTACAAGAGACCCAAAGTGAATGGCAGAACCTCTCGATCGCCATCTGCTAAAACATGGGGACCCGCGCAACTGTGCACAGCTGCTATGGGGAGATATTGACTGCCCGCTTTGCTCTGCCACCTCAAACTTGGCTGAGAGTTTATATTGGAAAGCCAGTGGGATTCAGAGAAACATGGCTTCTTAGCTTGCAGCCTCCACAACATCTGGGGGAGTTGATAGGCAGAAGTGATCCTAGATATCAACATACAATATCTGCTCTGTGTACCTACTAAATATGAAGAAACAGAGGACCTGTTCTGTCATGGGTTTGTTATGAGGATGGTGAGATGACACTTGCAAAGCTCCATGTGTGATGAGCTCTGCACCATAAGGCTCAATCGTGGCTAGCTTAGTATCTATAGCAACCTAAGAATCAGAATGGCTGGCAGCTGTTGCTCCTCTGTGCCAGCTGCTGTTGGGCTATCATCTCCCACTTTTTTCCCATTTCTCCCCTGAGGACCCAATCGCTGTGTTCCCCTAGTCCTGGAAGGTTGGCTCCCATGGAAACAAATTGCCTTGTATCCTGAATACCACTTGGCTTGCCCTCAGCAAGCACTGTCAGAAAGCACCAGAGCATGAAATGAGAAGGCTTGTGGGGTTTCTGTCCTGCCTGTAGCCTGTGTGAGGCCATGATGCTACCCCTTTTTTATCCCACTCAGTTTCTTCTTCAGACTTGAAGTTCTCACTGGATTCCAGTGACATGATTTTCCCCTCCTTGCTGCATTAACTTTCTGCTCTGATCAGTCTCTGGGCCCCTTGCTCCTCTCTCTTGAATCCCTTTCCAATGTCCCTCATTATTCCAGTACCTTCATCTGAATGTTTAACATGGAATTCTGTTTCCTCCTGGAACCTTCTCTAATTGCTACACCCCAATCATCTTCTTAACACATGGGCCTGCCCATCTCAGAGACATCAGCCTCCTCAGTTCTGCCTCCCAGACATGAGTGGAAACTCAGAACATCATGTCAGGGTTGGGGAAGGGAGGTGAGGCAATGTGAGCTGCGAGGCAGGACCCGCCAGTGAGAGTTTTATCTCTGCGGGCCCAGGGCTGCTGACACACAGCAATTTCCCAATGAATGCAGAAATTGCACTGTTATCATTCAGAACCCAGGTGTTACAAAAACCCTCCAAGCGTGCCTGTAGAAGAATCGCCATTCTTATCAAAGCAGCACTGTATGAAGAGGCGGTATCCAGGACCCATGCTGGGTACCCCTGCCGCTCACTCTGGAGTTGGACCTATATTACATGGAAGGTAGTGATCCAACTGGCCTGTTACACACATAAATGAGGGCACTTGCTGAAATCCAAAAGGGAAAAGGGATGGGCTAAAATCCACAGGGAGCTGTGGTTATTTCCTAATCTGTCTCCTGCCCCAAATAACTCTGCTCTCCACATGCACTGGTGTTTATGTGCTACTTCCCCCGGGGGGCACTCAAAGTAGGTCACAGGGCATCTGGATGTGGGCCCTTGGGCCATGTTGTCTCCTGACCTGACACTCTAGTCCCTAGCCTAGAATCCAAGCATGGGGTGCACCTGACTTCCTGTTCCCCAGAGCATCCTAGCAGTCCCCACTCCATAGCCATGCAGAGAGGGGTGGAGCCTGTTCCTGAGCTGTCCCTGTTCCTCCTTCACCTGAAGCTCTCTCTCCAGACCTTAAAGGATGCCCTTTCTACCTCAGGCAGCCAGCCATGTTCTACCTTGCCTGCCATGTTGCTGGGGGATTGTCTTCCAATAGATCACTGGGAACCCAACCTGTGCTCCCAACATGCAATGAGGACCACTGTAGGGCGGTGGGTGGGGCACAAATGACAGAATCCAACAGCTTGGTCTACATTTGATTTCTAGTTCCAGTTGGCTGAAGTAGAGCAAGCCTGACGAGAACCAGCCAGCTGGGGAGGGCAGAGCCTGGTCCCTCAGGACCATTGACTGACTATTCTCGGCCTCAGCTGCTCGGGAGGTCCTCTGGCCAGTGCCAAATCCTGAGGTGCTCCTTTCTTTCTCCAGACATCTGACATCCTGGAAGGATAGGCTTGCTATTATGAACACAATCCACTGTGCTGGGCCAGGGGTTGTGCTCTTTTGCCTGCTTCCCAAATCCACCTGCTGGATTCCTAATTCCCTGTGTTGCTGTTTTTGGAGGTGAAGTCAATGAGTATTTTAAACTCACTAGAGTTAAAGGGGGCCCTGATTGACAACAAAATGTCCTTATAAACCAGACATCTGCAAGCAAGGACAGCACCTGTACCCAGAAAACTTGATTTGGGACTTTCAGTCTTCACAATTGTGAGAAAATAAATGTCTGTTGCTTACTTTACCAAGTATATGGTATCTATTGCAGTAGCCTCAGCAAACACTGTTAAAAATAACTCCTCACATGATGTATACTTCATGTTCCATCAAAAGCACTTTTAGGGGCCCTTATTGTGGCAAAACCAGGTTAAACCACAACCTACAGTGTCAGCATCCCTTATGGGCATTGGTTCAAGTCCCAACTACTCCATTTCTGACCCAGCTCTCTGCTAATGTGCCAGAGAAGGCAATGGAAGATGGTCTAAGGCCTTGAGATGAGGATCGTGTCTTCTGGCTTTGGCCTGGCCATTGTCGCTATCTGGGGAGAGAATCAATGGATGGGATCTTTTCTGTGTGGGTCTTTTCCCTCACCCTTCCATGTGACTCTTTCAAATAAATAAAAATAAATCTTTACAATTTTCTTTCAGTAAATGGAGCAATTCTTCTGTGGTTCCCATCAATGACAAATGCAAAGGCAGTTTAAAAAGTTTGCTCAGCAGATTTAACCATTGTAAAGTGTATGGTTCTTTGAATTCTGGTGGAATCATGGCTATATAACCACTACCACCATGAAGACATGGTACATTCTCACCAGCCCCAAACTGCCTCCCTTATAATTCCTGCCCTTCTCCATGCCACAGTTACAGCAGCAACTGAGGGATTCTCTGGGCCTGTGGCTTGGTCTTTCCTAGAATGCATATAAATATAATCATGTGGTATGTGATTGCTTGCACCCAACCTCTCCCACTTAGCATCATGCATCTGCAATCCAGTTGCTACCATAAGTTGTTCCTTTTTCTTGCTGAAGAGTATTGCTGCAGCATGGTTGCACCACAGTTTATCTGCCCACCTGATGATGGGCACTGAGGCTGTTGCCAGTGTCAGTAAGAATGAGTAAAGCCATGATCAACATCGGGTACTGGCTTTGGTGTGGACATATGCTATTTTGATAAAACTATGAATTCATTTACTGGTGTGCTGGAGGAGTTTTGAAACATCTGGTGAAGAAGAGAAGGCATTGGTGCATTCACCTTTCTTTCTCCAGAGCCCATCGTGGCAGCTCTGTGGATCAGTGGGGTGGAATGTGAGTTACACTCAGTCTCGGAGGTTTTTTTCTCTTTCAAGATTTATTTATTTTTATTGGAAAGTCAGATTTACAGAGAGGAGAGACACAGAGACCTTCCATTTGCTGGTTCAGTCCCCAAGTGACTGCAACAACAAGAACTGAGCCAATCCAAAGCCAGGATCCATGAGCTTTTTCTGGGTCTCCTAAATGGGTGCAGGGTCCCAAGGCTTTGGGTCATCCACTACTGTTTTCCAAAGCCAGAAGCATGGAGTTAGAAAGGAAGTGGAGCAGCCAGGATACAAATTGGTGCCCATATGGGATACCCATGTATGCAACGCAAGGATGTTAGTCACCAGGCTACTGCGCTGGGCAGTTTTTAATCTATCCTCACACACACACGTATCCTCTGGTGTCCAAAAGCTTGTAAATCTTTATAGCCACAATGATGTATTTTGCTCTACTGAGCTCAAATTTTTGATGATTTTAAAGAAACAAGGCAAGAAGACTCTTTCACTTCAGGCCTCACCCAGCAGAGAAAAGATAATTGGTTGACTTCTAATGCTTTGCTGAGAGCTGTGACAGGTGAATGCTCGTTATGACAAAATTCCACACCCAATAATATGGACCCATGGCCTAATGTTTCATCTGCCTTGACGTTATTCTGATGAAATATTTCTCAGTGTTGTGACGATAAATTTTGGAACCACACAACAGATGAGGGAAAGAAAAATTCCCATAGTAATTTTTCTTGAAACGGAAATCAATTGTGTGCACAAGTCTGGAAAATGTTTACAACCACAATTCCTTGCTGATCATCAGGAATAATGGCTGTTGTGCATACACCTGTCATATCTGTGATGATTTATTATGAAGATTGCTCAGGGGCCCATGGTAGGAAAGATTACATCCTTGTATTTGTGCTTTATTCAGTAAACAGACCTTATGCTGACCATTCAACCTTGTCCATCAGCTCTCAACAGTTCAGCTGAAGCCGTGCAAACCTGACAATATTCTATTATTTTTGAGCTACTAAAATAATAATCTCTGTTTTAACTCAGAGTCTCCCACCTGGCTCCATACCTCTCTATGTGTTTCCTACTGATCTGGATAATGTCTGGCTTTGCAAGTGCTGGTGGAAATGAAGTTCCATAAGCAGCATGACTAAGAACAATGAAAACTCACCGTCTGGTGTTTATGTGGCCCAGGCCCACTCCCGCTGAAGGTGCTAGGGAGGGCTGAGTTCCAAGTCTGTCCCCTGGCTGTTGCTAGTTACTTAGCTTGTCGCAGCCCAACTCCAGCCTCTACTTGGGGGTTCTCCCTGTCAGTCAAAGGGCCCCACCTCACTCTAACATGACCCGATCGCCACTAATTTGTTATCTTCAATGACCCTATTTCCAAATAAAGTCATAGTCTTAGGTCTGGAAGTTAGAATTTTAACAGAAATTTGAGGGAGGCACAACCCACAGCAAACACCTTCCCACTCTTCCCCAAGGCCATGCCCTACCAACTTAGCCCTGGCAGAACTTACTCTCTAAGGAGAGCTGCCCTGGAGGACCCTTGCTCCCAACCATCACCCACTACCCACCAACTCCCTTCTCAGCTCCCAATGATGTGCTTACCCCATGTAGTAAGATATTCTGGTTACTTACGTATTTCTCTCAGATGTACGATAAGCTTCAAGGGGACAGAGACTACCTGAGGTTCAGCACTGCCACATTCTCCAAGCTAGGCATATATGAAGATCTCCATGAAAGTTGGGTGACCTTGTGAATGAAGAAAGGAATGTATGATTGAAAGCCGCCCTGCAGTGGGTCCAGCACACACCTGTGTTTCATGCATATCTTTGTGATAGAAACTGACTGGGGCCAACACTGTGGCTCAATAAGCTGATTTTCCACCTTCAAGTACCAGCATCCCACATGGGTGTTGGTTCGAGTCTTGGCTACTCCACTTCTTATCCAGCTCCCTGCTATGGCCTGGGAGAACAACAGAGGATGGTCCAAGTCCTCGGGACCCTGACCCTTCATGGGAGACACAGAAGAAGCACCTGGCTTTGGATGGACTGAGCTCCAGACGCTGTGGCTATCTGGGGAGTAAACCAGCAAATGGAAGATCTTTCTGTAAATATTTCTTTTAAGGAAAAAAAATTCTTAAAAAATGAAAAGAAACTGCTGATCAAGATGCCTTCCTTTGCAGAATACACTAGTAGAGATGAAATTACAAAATTGACATCATAGGCTTTGGTGCAATAGAGGTGCCTGCAAGTACTGACTCTGCTCTCAATTCAAACTTCCTGCTAATGTGCACACCCTGGGGGCAGAAATAATGGCCCAAGTGGTTGGATCCCAATGCACACACCACCAGCAGGTGATGGCTCAGGGAACTGGACTCTGCCACCTATGTAGGAGGTATAAATGGAGATCTAGGCTCCTAGCTTCAGCCTGGTTCAACCTCAATTTTTTTTTTAAAGATTTATTTTTATTATTTTTTCATTGGAAAGGCAGATATACAGAGAGGAGAGACAGAGAGGAAGATCTTCCATCCGATGATTCACTCCCCAAGTGAGCGCAACGGGCCGATACTATGCCGATCCGAAGCCAGGAGCCTCTTCTGGGTCTCCCACGCGGGTGCAGGTTCCCAAAGCTTTGGGCCGTCCTCGACTGCTTTCCCAGGCCACAGGCAGGGAGCTGGAAGGGAAGCGGGGCTGCCGGGATTAGAACCGGCGCCCATATGGGATCCCGGGCGTGCAAGGCGAGGACCTTTAACCACTTGTGCCACCGCGCCGGGCCCCAACCTCAATTGTTATAGACATTTAGGAAACAACCAGCAGATGGGAGATTGTGTGTGTGTGTGTGTGTGTGTGTGTTTCAAATAAAATTTTTAAAAATTGAAAAGTGAACTGAAATTGTGGGTTTGATATTTGCCAAATTCTGAGCTAGTGTGTATGCATTTACTTACTAATCCTCCCATCAATATTACTCCCATTTTCAGATGAGTCATCTGAGGCTCCATGGGTCTCCTATTAAGCATGACTGGCAAGGGAAGTTTTCTCAAAGAGGGGTTCATATTGTGCTCTCTCTACCGTATCATCTGACCTATTTCAGGTAGCTGTGTTAGCTTTTTGCTCCTTCACTAAGATTGCCTGTGGGGTGAGCCTTCCGCTGATTTGCCATGATACACTCAGCGATCTGAACCCCTTGTAGGAGAACTGGCTGAGAAATTTATCCATGTTTCACCCCTGAACCCCGGTTAAGTCTTTATTGCATCCCAGAGGACTCAAGAGGCCATCTGGCTGCTTTGTCTGGACCAGGCCAGCTCTATTCAGGGCTCTATTGTGACGTCAGTGGCCATGCTGGACTGTGTGCTAGCTAAGACCATGTAACAAGTCCTGCCCTTCATCCTTATGCCTTGCCAGGAGCCACCCCACTGCTGATGTAAAGACCAGTCCAATGAAAAGATGGAGAGATAAAACAGCCACACTCGTGCTGGTGGTGGCCCTGCAGCTATTTCAGGTCCATGATTCCTTGGAATGTAGGTGTCTCTGAGATCCTTGCAGATGCGTCCTGCCAGGGGCCTTAATCCTCAGTGGGCAGGAGTATCAACAGGGATGTTCGTGTCAAAGATCATTTCCAGGGATGCTGATTCAGTGGCTTTGGGCAGGATCCAGGGCACTATATGCCTGAGAAACCACTCAGATGGGCCCTAAGCAGAATCCAAGGCATCCCTGTGATGGTAAAGTTACCTGTGGAGGAGCTTGGGTGTGTGTATTTGTGTCTGTGTGTGTGTGTGTGTGTGTGTGTGTGTGTGTGTGTGTGTAAGTGTGTAAGTGTGTGTGTGTGTGTGTGAGAGAGAGAGAGAGAGAGAGAGAAAGAGAGAGAGAGGGAGAGAGAGAGAGAATTCATCCTCTGGGCTGGGTAACAGAGATTTTTAGAGTGAATGGCCAAAGTCAGTATACTCTCGGAGTGAGCTCACAGGCTGCCAAGACAGAAATGCCCACTGGATGCCCATCAGTCATACTGGGCAGTGAGGTTGGTTTTTCTGAGTATCGTCTACTTACTCTTTGCATCTTCAAGTGAGATGAAATCTCTATAGGCCAGTAGTGATAATAGGAAATGCAGGAGGAGGTGGGGTGGGAGCTGGAGGTGATCCATTTCCCTTTGCCTATGGACTGTCTGGTGTGCATGAGATGTCTTCTTGGAAAAGTCGGAGAATATGTGTCCAAATCTAAAAAGGATTTCATAATTGTATTTTCCAATACCACCCTGAAGTCCTGTTTCTCAAATGTCAGTGAGGCTTCATTTCAAATAGATGAATGGTCTCTCCTTGTTTTCCTGGCTTTGGTGCAAACAGTCAGATCTGAGCCCAGGAGGTGGTGAGTCCCTCCCACAGGGAGAACATTTCCAAGATGCCACCAGGGCTGCTTCACTCATAATCCTCATAACTGGGATGGCCTCTGTAGACACACAGGTGGTATCCTATTTGTTAACCTGGCTAAGCCATTGCTGGCTGTGAGCTCAGGAAGAAGAGAAATTTCTTCCAAGCCAACCAATCTTGATTATTGGGCTCTCTTTCTTCCCTCTCCCTCTTTCCTTCCTTCCCTCCTTCCCTCTCTTGCTCCTTCCTTCCCTCCTTCCTTTCTTTATCCCTCCCTTCCTCCTTTCCTTCCTCCCTTCCTCTCTCCATTTCTTCCTTCCTTCCCTCCTTTCCTCCCTTCCTTCCTTCCCTCCTTTCTCCCTCCCTTTCTCCATTTTTTCCTTCCTTCCTTTCTTTATCCCTCCCTTCCTCCTTTCCTTCCTTCCTTCCTTTCTCCCTTCCTTCCTTCCTTCCTTCCTTCCTTCCTTCCTTCTTCCTTCCTTTCTTTTTCCTTCCTTCCTCCCTTCCTTCCTTCCTTTCTTCGTAGCAACATGTGGCTACAGAATAAGTGCCAAATTCGAGAAGCCAATTATATCTGGAATCATAGGTGGGGAACCTGCAAGCATTACAGAGTTCCCGTGGCACGTGGCCATCCTTAGTGAAGGGCAGTATCTCTGTGGAGGCACCATTCTCAGTGAGTGGTGGATTCTGACTGCATCCCATTGCTTCATCAAAGCAAGCAGGTAAGTGTTTCAAACAAAAATTTTTTACCAGTGTGTAGTAATATTTGCCCTATGTGTTTCTTTTCCTGAACTGCACAGCTACAAAATCAAAGTTGACCTAAATATTGAGCTATGTGGCTGAATAGTACATTTTGCAGGTAGAAGATATACTACTCTCCTCCTAAGATTTGTAAAAAAAAAACCATTGTTGTGTATATCCTACCTTACAGAAGAAATGTTGCTTGGACTTTGCATCTTGCTAAGTTCACGTGATACTGGCTCAAACATTTGAAAAATACTTTTCCTAAGTATTGGTTCTCACTTAGAGAGCTAGTGGGCTTACTTTGACCATGAAGTCAGAGAATTTTTACAGGAATTGGGGCCCACAGGCAGACATCCAGCCTGACAGAACTCCTACTTTGTGGCCCAAGACCTGAAAATCACACTTCTTAAGAAGCTGTCCAGTGGTTTGCCCCGTAGTTACCCAAGTCCTTGTAAATCAAAGTCAAGTCTCCTTGGCTACTTACACATGTATCATGACTTCCAAACATTGCTTGATGAAACATACAAGTTAGTTCATGCAAGCGGGGCTAATTGGGTCAGGAGATGGTTAACAACAAGGCAGGAGTGAAACTCACGTAGTGGACTCAGATAGGGCTCTTTTCTTGGCTCTACAAATAAGGCAGGTACATGACCCCAGATGCCTCCATACCCCTGCTTCTAAGAACTACAGCCTCAGTCTGATAGAATCATTTTCTCTCTGGCATTGCCTTTTGCCTGTCTACAACCTTTTTATCTCTTTTGTTTTGAATTAGCTCCAACCTCTCAATTGTACACGGCACGGATGACTTCAGTATCCCGAATTTGATGGAGGTGAAAGTGGACAAGCTAATTATCCATTCTGATTTTGACAGCTGGATCTTGGATAATGACATAGCTTTGCTCTTGCTGCAATCCCCATTAAGCCTCGATGTCAACAATGTACCCATCTGCCTTTCAAAGGTCACTGATGTACAGAGGTGGAATGGCTGCTTGGTGACCGGCTGGGGTACCCACGGCAGTGAGTTGCCACCAATAAGAGTGGGGTGGTACCTGGCTGATGTATGGAACAAGAATCAAACCCTGGGGAATCCTGCTGGTCCTGGGGAATCCTACTGGTCAGATCTGAGAACTTCACATTCTCTCTTCAGGGGTCATGAAGAGTCATGTCTTTAGTCCAGTTGACAGCCAGGTTTTAAGGGTCCTCTTGGGCTTCCACAGTGAGTTGCATACCCAGATGGTAGGCCATGGACCTTAAAGTGGGTCTCAGAATAATCCAGGCAGAAGTTAGGAATTGCCTTCAAAAACTGTCCCTGAGCTTTAAAATAATAATAATCTGTCTTTTAACTTAGAGTTCCTCAAACTTTACTCAACACAAATTCATGAAACCACCTCTCTGTTCCAAGAAAGTGTTCTAGACCTTGGGGATCCAGCAGGACACAGACAGAAACATACTCATCTTGGAGGATGAATATGCTAGGTATTGGATTCACATTCTCAAAAGGCAGTGACCGTCATAATTGCCCTGCGATGAGTCAAGCTTCTGTTTGTCTGTCATGGACCCCAGAACATAACTGGCAATGGATTTTCCCTTACATTCTCATGGGACTGCACAACACGTCTTTTCAGAACCCTAACTGGGACCTGACACACTTGTGCAGGTGGTGGGATAGTGGATTGTGGTTGACAATGAACAAAGATCCAGGACTAGTAAGCTCTGGGTTCAGAGACGGTGAGCTCAAGACATCGTTTTCCACACTTCCCTCAGTCCTGGCACCCACATGGTGAGTGCTTGACATCAACCCAAAGGGACCACTTTGAGCTCATGACCTTTCAATTGCTTCTCCTTAGGCTTAGAGACTCCAGGCACTCCAAATTCCAAGCTGCATAAAGTGGACCTCAACCTAATCCGCTGGGACAGGTGCTTCCGTGATTTGCCCTTGGTCACCAAGAACATGTTGTGTGCTGGCAATTCTCAAGGTGGAAAGGATTCCTGCAAGGTAATGGACTCCATATGCTTGCAGAGGGCCAGCTGACACCTCCAGGATAAATCACTTCCCTCTGCCTCTTTAGGATAAGATGCTGTACTGGTTTCTTTGGTCTACCCTAAGAACTGACTACAGACTTGAGTGATTTCAAACAACAGAAAAGATTTTCTCACAGTTTTGGAGATATCATCAGGGCCATACTCCCTTGGAATGTTCTGGGGGAGGACCCTTCCTTGCTTCTCACAGCTTTGGAATGCAGGTGGCTGGCAGCCCCAGAGACTTTCTGGCTTGCAGCCACCTCATTCCAATCTCTGCTTCAGTAGTCACATGGCCTTCTCCCATATGTGTGTGCCCTACCCCATTTTCTTACTGAGACACCAGTCTTGGAGTTAGAGCTCATTCTTATCCATCAGAATCTCATCTTAATTTAAGTAATTACATCTGAAAGAAAAACAACAACTCTATTTTCAAATTAGATCACAGTCTGAGGTTCCAAGTAGATATGAATTTGGGGAGGACTCTTTCTGGCCTAGTAAGATCTTATGAGGATGGATGCTCTGAAACCAAAAGGAGCACTGAGGGGTAGTGGTTAGGGGTTCAAGGCCTGAAATTAAATTAGGTGACCTGACTTCACTCCCAGCTCCTCTACTCACTGTCATGGACCTAGGCAAGTGATTTCCCTGTGCATGTGCCTTTTTGTATTTCTTCATCTTTAAAAATGGCAATACAGGGCCATGGTGACACACACTGAGTACCAAGTAAGGTAATGCTAGACATTACATAACTATATAACAACTGTTTTCTTCACCACCACTTTTACATTGATTCCCAGTCCCATACACATCATACCACAAACACATGAAAGTGTTTAAATTAATTCTGTGAGACACATTTATCTCATTGTCAATGGGGCAACTGAGGCTCAGAGAAGACCAAAGCCGTGTTAAGGAGACACCAGCAAATTAAACTACAGATCAGAATCCCAGCAAAGACATCCTGACTTCTGGAGATAGAACAATCTTTCAGGTTCCAATAAAGATCAGCCACGCAATTTGGCCATTCCAGATGGGCTTGATCCAACCACCCCAAAACTAAAGGAGCAAAACCCCACCAAAAAAGCAAACTAAAACAAACACAAACTAACAGGAGCTACCACGGAGTAAATTCCCTCCATATATGGGGCTCTGCCCATGGTTACTTCTTCCACTCACCCAGCCTTCCTGCAAGAGAGGAGTTGTTTCCTGTGCAAGTACTGAGCCTTCCAATCACTTGAGAAAATGTTCGAGAACCACATAAGCAAGCCTTCACACTGCGGCTCCGACCAAAGTCTGTCTGTACCATGCTCTTTGTGACATGTTCCACATAGCTTTCCCACCCCCAAAGAAGTCACTTAAAATTCCTCTTTTCAAAGTCACTGACTTCTCAACAACTTCAAGGCATTCTGTCAACAACAGTTGGATTGAAAGTATGTTGTTGGGTTCGAATAACAATCTGGTTTGAAAAAAAAATCAAATATGTCCAGATTCCATTTTGAAGGCTATTTTGTTTTGAATTTAGATTTTTAACACACATGAGTGTTTAAAAAAAACTTTGTATGTCACAGAACATTTCCAAATTACAGCTTTGATAGTCATGGAAAAGTATGTACCCCCGCCCCCAATCCTATTTCTATAAAACCATGGCATATATACATTTGTGTAGAGATATGGAAAATTGTATTTGAAACTGTTAAGCAGAGTGGAATCAGAAGCGTTGTTGATTTCATTTGTTTACTTGGTAAAGAAAGCTCAAGTAGTACAACGGGAATACATTGAAGGAGAAATTTCTCTCTTACCCTTGTTCCCCAGTTCCGGCCCCAAAGAGAAAACCACTGTCACATGAATGTGTGTTCCTCCCCAGATATTCTCTGCATACACAGTCCTGTGTGTGTGTGCATGCATATTTATATGTAATTGCATCTATTTATATAATGTTCTCTTTATATATTGGTTTTTCTCTTTTTGAGTGATTATCCATTACTCTTCAATGGAATTTTGAAAATATTCCAAATGCTTTGAGACATGTACATTATGTCTATGCCACATATTCTGGCTGACTCAGCAACATTTTCATGATGATTTGGAATTTGTAAGTCATTTAACATGTAATGCTTTAAGGCCACAAAGTGAATTTGGATATTACTTGTTTATTTATTTATTTGCTTATTATTTATTAAGTTTTCTTTTTTTGTATTTGGACTATCTCAGCTTATGTGCCTACTGGATTCAACCAATGAAGCTAGTATGAAGCATAATGGATTTTTGGTATTGTTTCATTTTACTTTTTTGCAATTAGGAAATGTGCAGAAAGGAAAAAATGGACTGGCTGAAAAATGGATTTGAGTTGAAAAGCCAGGAGGGATATCTGAAGAATTCTGAAAAATAACAGAAGTGCTTAGGGAGAGATGGATTAGAAAATTTGTCCATCAGAAATCAGTACATGGTAGTCAGCGTAGTGGTGCAACAGCTTTAGCTGTGTCTGTGATACTGGATTGATTATGGGTGCCAGTTCATTTCCTAACTGCTCTACTTGTGATCCAACTTCCTGCTAACGCCTGGGAAACCAGCAGAAGAGGCCCAAGTGTGTAGGTCCCTGCTCTCAAGTGGGAGATGCAGATGGAGTTCTGGCCTGGCCCAACCAGTCCCAACTGTTGCAGCCATTTGGGAAGTGAACAAACAGATGAAAGATCTCTCTCTCTTTCATCTCTCTCTGTGTCCCTAACTCTACCTTTCAAATAAATAAATCTTTAAGAAACACTACCCCACCAGTAGATGATGAGATAATGATGATAACAGAGATTAATTTCCTATCAAATAAAAATTTAAAAGTCTGCTCATCAAAAGATCCCTGCCTTGTTTTTTTTTTTTTCCCCCTGTGGCAATTGCCCACATCTCAGTAGTCTATAGAAAGAGCTTGCTACTGTCCCACTTCCAAACAACTTTTCTTCCCTAGGGTGACAGCGGGGGACCTCTGATTTGCCACAAAAAGAACAACAATAGCATATGGTACCAGTTGGGCATCATCAGCTGGGGAGTGCAATGTGGAAATAAGGACTTCCCTGGAGTGTACACGAAGGTGTCAAATTATCTCTCATGGATTGTGAAGGAGACAAAGAAGGCCGGGAAGCCTTATCTGCACCAGCCAGACTCCGGGTACAGTTTGTTTCTCTCACCCTGGGCCACCTTGTTCCTATATTTTGTGATACTTCTACTGTCCTTCTGATTAAACACTGTGTCATCTCAAAAACCGTGTACCTGTCTACGTTTTGTGGAACCTGGACAAGGATGTGTGTGAGTGGGAAGGAGTGATTCCTAGGCCATCACCTGTGGTTGGACTAATCATGTGCCTATAGGAACTTAAACTATACAAGTATAGTTCAGCAAGTTCATATAAAATTGGATTAAGAGACAAGTTTACTTTGGTGCAGAAAAAGAAATTTGCACCAGGCACACTTTATCACAATATGTATTTTCCATGAACTGTTTGAAGTCCAATGTGTGAATGGGGTGTGCCTCTCTATAGGAAGAGCTGCAGAAGCCTCCACCATCCTTCTTTCATAAACAGGTATCCTCCCATGGCTTCTCTTATCGTCCAGAGAGGCATGAACCAGGAAACTCCAATCTCTCCCTCCCTTTGTATCCCACTGCAGAGACCTACACAACTGGTTTCCAATCATTCCCCTATACTTCATGCCTTAGCTAGCATGTGATCTCTTGACTCCCTTAGCTAGCATGTGATCTCGAGCCCTGGCGAGGTTTACTTTTGCTCTCAGAAACCATGCACAATAATGCTAGTACTGAGCATTGTGAAATCCTTGAAGCAGAGATAGAGCTGAGGTGGGAAAGAAACACACAGCTCGTGGATTACAGTAGTCAAGGCACCTTTGAAAAACTCAGTCTGAAGCCCAAAAGGGGCACGAACTAGAGCAGTCAGAGTGCCAACCTTGGTGAGTTAGTTAGTGCAGTAAAGAACTGTGGAAGAGTTAGAGGGAGGTGAAGGATATATTTTAGGCTATCAGGAAAAGTGGATAACCTGTCCCTCCTTCATGCAATTAGCTATGGTCATCATTTTTTCCAACTAGGCAAGGAACATTTGACACATTTTGGAAGAAGGAGAGAGGTTATTTTTAAAAGATGTGTTTTTATGTAGCCTTGCCATAAGCAAAATTCCTTGAGCTACAAGCCAAAATAAAAGGAAAGTCATTGACGTTTACGTGATGCATTCTGAGAAGGAGGGAAAGGGAAGGGAAAGGTGTTCCTCTGCTGGTGTATATGGGCTTTGTGTGAACAGGACAGGTGTCTACTGTCTGAGTCCAGGGGGCTGGAGGGCTTGGAGGTGGGGAGAACAAGAAGAAGCAGTAGAGAGTTGACTTTTGCAAATCTTTAGAGTTACTGCAAGAGTTTTGACTGTTGTAAAGCACTGCAGGCAGATAGGTAGTGTCTCTACGAAAAGGAAGTTCAAAGAATATTTCCTCCTCTCCATCTATGTAGAGACAGAAATAGTTTCTTGAGCTTCAAGTTCAGAAGTAGAAGCCATGGTCATGCCCACCAGGCTCAGGGCAGTGCTGAAGGAGAGGCTGAAATAATCAGGCCAAGATCTAGTGAGAGGAAGAGTGTCTGATAGTGTATGTATATGTATGCAAGTGTATGTGTACGCCCACGCACCCCTGCCCATTGCTGCTCTGCCTCCATCACAAAGTACATTATCAAGCTGTCAGATTTTTGTCAATCTTGTAAGAAACGAGACTTGATTTTTTCATAGTGAAATAAATTTGTAGAAGGAAATATATATTCATATATATACACATATACATATATATATACACAATATATATATTGTGAAGGAAATAAATATTGTGTTGCCTTCCACCACTTATGTGGAAAAGCCAGCTGGAGTTCTGGAATCCTGGCTTAGGTCTGATCAATCCCTTGCTGTTGCAGGTATTTGGGGAATGAACCAGAAGATAAAAGATGGATCTGTCTGACTCTGTTTGTTTGTCTTTCAAAAAAGAAATGAAAACAAAAAATAAATTTGGAGAAGGCAACACAATAGAAATGTCAGGAACTCTCATTCAAGTCCTAAATCCTACTTAGTCTCTGAGATCAGAAGAGGGTGGTATTGTTGCAAATTACATAACAGATACAGGAGTCAGATCCAGATTTACAAAGGATTCCAGAGACTTAACAGCAGCAAAACAAACAACCCAGTTAAAAAATGGGCACTGCACATAAACAGATTCAAATGATGAAATTAAAAGGGCTATAGACACACAAAAGAAGCTCAGGTTCTCTAGCAATCAGGGAAATACAAATAAAAACCACAATGAGGCTCCACCTAACTCCAATGAGAATGCCCTACATACAGAAATCAACAAGCAGTAATTGCTGGTGAGGATGTGGGGATAAAGGTAGCCTGATCTACTGTTGGTGGGAATGTAAACTAGTGCAATCACTATGGACTTCAGGATGGAGATTTCTCACACAACTGAAAACAGCTCTACCATACGTGCCAGCCATCCCACTCCTGGGATTAGATCCAAATAAAAGAGAGCTACCTGCAACCCCATGTTTATAGCAGCACAATGGATAATAGCTAAGATATGGAACCAACCCAGATGCTCATCAACAGATGAATAGATAAAGAAAACATGGTACATTTACTCCATGCAATACTACTCAGCCATAAAGAACAAATTTTATTATTTGAAACAAAATGGGCCAAGCTGGAAATCATTATGCTTAGTGAAATAAGCTTAACCCAAGAAGACAAATGTCATATGTTTTCTCTGATAGGCAACAACTAATACACTGAACACACACACACACACACACACACACACACACACACACACAAACTCTACAAGGAAGATTAGCATACTGGAACATAATGGTTGCATACAGTGTGCTCCTTTACTCCCAAATAATAGTAGAATTCCCATTATTATTTTTAGTTAAGCTCTTACATTACATTTTTTTCATTTTCCTACATTTGTCATGTTACGATACCTTTATTTTTTTTAAAGATTTATTTTTATTATTTTTTTCATTGGAAAGGCAGATCTACAGAGAGGAGAGACAGAGAGGAAGACAAAGCTTTGGGCCGTCCTTGACTGCTTTCCTGGGCCACAGGCAGGGAGCTGGAAGGGAAGCGGGGCTGCCAGGATTAGAACCGGCGCCCATATGGGATCCCAGGCGTGCAAGGCAAGAACCTTAACCGCTTGCGCCACCGCGCCGGGCCCAACGATACCTTTATATATCAGAAGGTTAAGCTTGCAATGGTGAACTAAATTACTGTGTCATTGCAATAAATTTGGGATAAATAATAGGAGGAGGATACAAGGAGGGAAGAGAGGGAGAGATGATCTATGTATATAAATCTGTATCATGGGAAAATAGATTCTTTTAAAAAAGCTTTATTTTATTGGAAAGGCACATTTTACAGGGAGAAGGAGAGAGAGAAACTGAGAGACAAAGAGAGAGAGAGAAACAGACAGAAAGATCTTCTCTACACTGGTTCACTCCTCAAGTGGTTGCAATGGCAGAAGTGAACCAATCTGAAGCCAGCAGCCAAGAGCTTCTTCCAAGTCTCCCACACGGTGTAGGGTCCCAAGGCTTTGGGTCATCCTCTACTGCTTTCCCAGGCCACAAGCAGGGAGCTGGTTGGGAAGTAAAGCATCTGGGACACAAACTGGCACCCATATGGGATGCCAGCCATTTTTTTTGCCAGTGCTGCAAGGTTGAGGATTAGCTAGTTGAGCCATTGAGCCAGTCCCCCTTCCCTCTCACCCACCCCAAATAAATCATCGTAACAATATCTCAGGGGCAATACTTGCCTATTTAAACTGACAATACTTAGTTTTTCAAAGAAGTATGGGAGGTAACACGATTATGAGGCATCTTTCTTTCTCCTAATTAAAAAAAAAAAAACTTTGCTTTCTTAAAAAAATCAAGGCTATCACAAATAATAAACCAGAGAAGGTTATTCTGGTAAAATACACAGAAAGTGTGTTCTTCAGGCAAATGACACAGAAGGTAAAAAATAAAATTTTACCACCCTGCATGAATTTCCCATTCCTGCTCTGATAAGTCCCTCATGTTTGTGGACTTCAGTCCTCTGGCTGCAGCAGCTCGAAGTTTTGGAGGTCAGAAGCCCAAAGCCAGTCTCACTGGGCTAACGTGAAGGGTCCGTGAAGTTGGTCCTCTCTTGAGGTTCAGGCCTTTCTTGGCCTCTAGATGCCCTTCTCGTCCTTGGCTCATGCCCCCTTCCTCGGCCTTACAACTACCCGCAAAAGGGTCTTGCAGTCTCCTTTCCCTAACGCCATTCTCATGTCACCATTGTCTAACTTTGACTCCTCAGACTGCTTCTCCCGAGCAGGCTCTGACTGTATTGAGCCTACCTAACACCCCAGGAGAATCTCCCCCACACCAATGGCCTGCCTTTGATCACACGTAAGAAATCATTTTTGACACACAGGGTAAGGATATGCCCCAGTCCCAGGGGGTATGTGGACATCTTGCAGTGGGGAGTGCAGGATGATGAGTGGAATATTTCAATATATCACAGGCTTCTTTTTAACAGCAGATCAATAATTCTCTTAACTTGGAGAAAATTAAATTCTAGTTTTGCATAAGCAGATTTGAGACCAACTGTTTCAAAAAAAATCTTATAGGTTAAGACCCCAGTCTCCCACGGTGTAGTCCTTGCTTCATTCCCAGTTCAAGCTCCTGACTCCAGATTCCTCTTGAAGCAGGCCTTGGGGGCAGCACGTGGTGACTCAAGTAATTGCTTTCCTTACACCCACTGGGGGAAACTTAGATTGCATTTCTAGCTCCTGGCTCCAGCACCTGCTTTTTAGGTGTTTGGGGAGAAGACAGCAACAGGGCATTCTCTGTCTCTCCAGTTAAAAATTTTATGAAGAAATCCATCATAACATTAAAAGATTTTGTTTGAAGCTCATCTCCGTAAGTTAAGAACCACTTGAAAATCTCCAACCCATGATTAGACTTCGTAACAAGCTAGGAATAGAAGGAAAGTTCCTTAGCACTTAGAAGGTATCTATGAAAAGCTGTGGCTTGCATCATCCTAACTAGTGAATGCTTTCTGTTTTGAGAAAACGGTAAAGAATGCTGTCATCAGTTCCATACCATGATAAGCTGGAGTATTAGGCACTTCAATAGGGACATGGAGAGGGTTGGGGCAGGAGTAGGCAGAAGAGAAGGAAAGTGGAGGCTTAAAATTGGAAAGGAAGGAACAAAATGTTTTTCAAGGTTACAAGATCCTGCATACAGAAAAGCAGCAAAAAAGAAAGCCAAACAGAAATAACGGAAGCAATAAGTGAGTTAGGATGATCGTAGGATACAATATTGATGTATAAACATAGATGGTATTGCTATGTATTTACAATAAACAACTTGAAAACGAATTTCACACCATCAGAAAGAAGAATACTGCACCCAGCACAAAACGGCTGAAGCCCTCACCTTCCCTGAGCAGGGATCCCATATGGAGGTGCTAGGTCATGTCCTGGCTGCTTCACTTCCATTCCAGCTCTCTGCTTGTGGCCTGGCACAGCAGCAGAGGATGGCCCAAAGCCTTCAGATCTTTCACCCACATGGGGGACCCAGAGGAAGATCTCGGCTCCTGGCTTCAGATCGGTTCAGCTCTGGCTGTTGAGGTCACTTGGGGAGTGAATTAGTGGACAGAAGATCTTTCTCTCTGTGTCTTCTCTTTGTATATTTGTCTTCCTCCCCTGCCCCCCACCAAAAGACTATTGGGGCTGGCACAGTGGCCCAATAGGTTGATCCTCTGCCTTGCAGCACTGGCATCCCATATGGGTGCTAGTTTGAGTTCCTGTTGCTCCACTCCCCATCCAGCTCCCCGCTTGCAAACTGGAAAAGTAGCAAAAGATGACTCAGGTCCTTGGATCCCTAAATCTATGTGGGAGATCCAGAAGAAGCTCCTGGCTCCTGGTGTTAGACAGGCACAACTCCAGCCATTGTAACTATTTAGAGAATGAACCAACAGATGGTAGAGCTCTTTCTCTGTAACATCTGCCTTTCAAATAAATAAATATTTAAAAGTAATACATATAGCAATAAACTTAACGAAAGTATAAAACTTGTACTACCAAATATTTTGGAGTGACACTAAAGAGGGTCTAACCATCTGGAAACATACTCATGAGCTGACAGATTCAAAACCATCAAGATGGCAAGTCTCAAATCGACCTATAAACTCAACATAATTTCTATCAAAATTCCAATGGGTTGTTTTAATATAGAATGGTAAATCAATCCTAAAATAGATATGAAACAGGACATAGGCTAACCAAAATTTTTGAAATAGAAGATATAATGTTAAGGCTTACATTATCCCATTTTGAAATCTAATAGAATCACAATAATTAAGACAATGTAATCTGGAAAAATAATAGCTGTGGATCAATGGAACAGAATTGAGATTTGTGAAATTAATTCAGTTGATGTCAGCATAATTTAATAGGATATAATATGGTCTTTCCAACAAAATGGTTGTGGAATGATTGACTAACCACACATGCACACACACACTCTAACATGCACGCACAATGGGCTTAGATCTTTAACTCACACAACACACAAAATTTAACTAAAAATTTATCATAGATCTAAATGTGAGAGCCAAAACTACAAAATTTTAAAAGAAACACAGGAAAACATACTCATCACCTCAGGTTACGTAAAACGTTCTTAGATATAAAGCCAAAAAGTATTATCCATAAAGGAAATAAATGGCAAATTGGATTTCATCGCAACTAAAATTTCGTGCTCCTAAAGTTACTACCAAGAAAATGAAAAGTCTGGTCATAGATCAATATAAAATGATGTATCTGCTAGAGAACTTGTATCCTGAATATATAAACAATTCAATTCAGTAATAAAAAGGGAAGTAATAAATAATTCAATTTCAAAGAAGAACTGGCAAAATATTCAAATAAGCCTTTTATTACAGAAGTGACTAGATAATAACATAAGAAAACATGCTCATCACTAGTTATTAGGGAAATACAATTAAAACCACAATGAAATATCACTCCAATCCTATAATCACAGGGGAGTTAACAAAGATGCGTAAGGATGTGGAGAAGTTGGAATCTTGTACATCACTTTATAAGAATCCCACATCTTACAATCCACCACTACTATAAGTCAATCTCACAAAACAGAAACAACCCAAAACATACCTCATCTCAACATAACAACACCAATACAAACAATCCAATACAATTTAAAGACTATATACCCACCAAATACAATAACAATCAATATTCATCCCCAAATACCATATATACCCAACCATTACCACAAACACAAACAAATTTAATTATAACTTGATAAAGCCTTTACTTTGAATAAACAATTATCAGTTTAATATTTAACACAAAACATTAATATAATTCAAACCCCAACATACACACATCAATTATACAACCACCACAAATCCCCCCATCACCCATACATTATCTATATACAAACACCTTAATTTTCAAATATACACTTAAAAACAATTACTATTACTTACATCTTACATTCCAATACTCACACACTTAACACACAATTCCCCCATAATTCAATTCACATAACCCACACATTCACATTATCATTCCAATACATTACAACCCCCACCCAAAACCACACCAAAACTCCAAAAAATAAAATCACATTTATTCAATATTTCAACAACACTATACATCATAAAAAACCCCAAAAATCCAAAAACATTATTAAATAATCCCTAATAAAAACAACAACACACTAACATACCCATACCTTAAACACCTAATATTAAAATCCCCATCAAAAACATACATATCTACACCAACCCAATAAAAAACCCTCCCACCTTAATACAAAATAATATATCATAAATTTATTTTCAAAAAATATTAATTTAATAAAAACATCCATCACCTCAACCTAACCTCTAATTTAACCCCACTAACACAATCAATCACATTCACCAAATTCATTACATAATTCCTAGTACACATCCAAACATACAATCACAATCCATCCAAATAACTTTCAACCATCCACCCCATATTCTTAAACCACCATTTTAATTCCTACCTTTTCTGTGAATTCCCACACCATCTCCAAACCTACCATAATCACCACCACCCTCCAATACCACCAAAAAAAAACCACCCACCACATAAATTTGCATTATCTTATTTCATTAAAATAACACTTCCATTCACTCCCTTTCACCCAAATTACTCGGTTCTAATCCCAGCAGCCCCGCTTCCCTTCCAGCTCCCTGCCTGTGGCCTGGGAAAGCAGTCGAGGACGGCCCAAAGCTTTGGGCCCCTGCACCCGCGTGGGAGACCCGGAAGAGGCTCCTGGCTTTGGATTGGCATAGCATTGACCGTTGCGGCTCACTTGGGGAGTGAATCATCAGACGGAAGATCTTCCTCTCTGTCTCTCCTCTCTGTATATCCGCCTTTCCAATGAAAAAAAATAATAAAAATAAATCTTTAAAAAAAAAAAAAGAAATCCAGTGAAGAGATGATCTTTTGTTTCCAGAAACAGCTCTGGGAGCTCCTAGGGAATCATTTGTTAATTGACAGATAATGACATCTCAGCAAAGAGGTGGATGAGACATACTTTCTCAGTATTAGTTGGCTTACTTATAGATGATGCTATTACAGATTACTATGATTTTTGATTTAGAATATTAATACCCTAGTTTAACCTTCTGCTAAGTTGTTGAGGTTCAAGGTCATAAGCCAGAAAATCAGAAATGTCCTTCATAGTAAAGATTTTTTTTTTTAAAGTTAGAAATACATCCCTCCCTTAAAACTGTGGCATAGCTTTTTGGCATATTTGGATAGCTGAATTTATTTAGAGTGTTCAAGCAGCTTTCATTCTTGCACTGACGATTAGCTCTGGAAAAACCCTGACACATACAATAGAGATATTTATACATTTTGCCCACACATACACACACCGTATCCAGTAAGACTCCTTCACAGCGACATTAACATCTTCTGTGATGCCACAGATAAGTTGGTCTTCCATTGTTTAAAAGGCCAAATTTTCCTTTCCAAAGGTCATAAACTGATCTACACTTTATTCCAGAATACCATTTTTAAATTTCACATTAAATGTGAGGTCAACCTGGAACTGACACTTGTGTCAAATAAGTGATAAAAGTCAAGACACATTTTTCCATATAGATATTCAGATGCCCTCGCCTCACCTATTGAAACAAGCATTCTTCTCTCACCACATATCAGTGGTTTCTTTTTCATACATCAGACTTTTAAAATCATCTTTAACTTTGGTGCATAGAAATACTTTGGAGTGGACTTGCAACCTATCTACAACACCCTTGCTAATTCTCACTATTTGTCTTTAGATGCTTTCAGATTCTCAAGTTATATAATTATTCATCAATGAGGATGGTTCCAGTTTTCTTCTTTTCTAGTCTTTGTGCTGTGATTTCTTTATCTTGCACTCACTGCACTGCCTAGGCCTCCAGCACCTTGCCTGCTGCAGGTGGCGGCAATGATGCACAGAACCTGAGTTGCTCCTTATCTCTTGTGGGAAATTCTTTAACATTTGCATATCACACTTCCTATAGGCTTCGGGGGATGCAGGCATCATTTAACAGAATAGGGCAATTTATTTTTATTCCTACTTTGCAGAAATTTTATCATAAACCTGTGTTGAATTCTGTTAAGTACATGCTTTTGCATTTAATAAGAAAATGATGGTTTTGTTTTATATATTAATTTTGTGTGAATAACATTACTAATGTAATTATTATTTAAAAATTTTTTATAGCAACTGTGATGGTTAATATTACATGCAAAGTTCAGTGGGCTACAGGGTGTCCAAATTAAACATTTCTAGGTATATTATTTCCTAATGCAATAGGTCATCACCTAACCTGCTGGAGAACAAAAAGTGGAGTGAGGGAGGATTTATTCATTTTCTGCCCTTGAACTAGTATTTGAATCACAGATTGCCCTGGTTCTCAGATCTCTAGATTGGATTCCTAAATCTCCAGGATGTTCGTGACAAACAGCAGCCTCCAAAAACATGTTGGCTGCTTACTACTGACAAATTTCATTCTGTATCAGATAGCTACATTATCTATCTATCTATCTATCTAGATGATAGATAATGGAGACAGTTAATCATAGATGTATAAATAGATATTCCAGAGAAAGAGAGCCAACAGCAGATATGTTGAAAAAGCCTGATGAATACACCAAACATCCTCTCACACCTAAATAAATTCCATTTAAACATGATGTATCCTTTGTCTAACACTAGGTTTCATTTATTAAAATCTTGCTGGAGTTTTTTTTTTGCAATAAAATTATGAGATAGTCATTTTTATTTGATGATATATGTGTTATGTTTTGGAGTCAGATTATACTTGCTTCATAAAAAAAATTAAAGAACTATTTTCTATTTTTAAAAAATTTCCTAGAAGAGTTTGCACAAGGTGATTGCTTTTTCTTCATAATGTTATTTGGAAGAATTCACCAAGGAAACCACCAGATTGTGTCGTGTGAACAATTTTATTTACACTCAGAGTCTATTTCTTACTACCTATAGGAAAATTCAGGTTTTAAATTTTTTTTTTCTTCTGCCAGTTTTGGTAAGTGGTATTCTTGACACATTTTCCCAGCTTTTCAGGTTTATTGTAATAAATTTGTTTATAAAAATCCTCTTGAGGGGCCCGGCGCGGTGGCACAAGTGGTTAAAGGTCCTCGCCTTGCACGCCCGGGATCCCATATGGGCGCCGGTTCTAATCCCAGCAGCCCCGCTTCCCTTCCAGCTCCCTGCCTGTGGCCTGGGAAAGCAGTCGAGGACGGCCCAAAGCTTTGGGACCCTGCACCCGCGTGGGAGACCCGGAAGAGGCTCCTGGCTTCGGATCGGCATAGAATCGGCCATTGCGCTCACTTGGGGAGTGAATCATCGGACGGAAGATCTTCCTCTCTGTCTCTCCTCTCTGTATATCCGCCTTTCCAATGAAAAAAATAATAAAAATAAATCTTTAAAAAAAAATCCTCTTGATATCTGAAAGATCTGCAGTTCTGTCCTTTCTATTGCTGTTACTGGCAATTTTTCTTTCTTTTGAAGGCTTCCCATAGTAGATGGGACAAGAGGCAGATTTTTTTAAGATTTATTTGTGTTTGTTGGAAAGGCAGGTCAGATTTATGAAAAGAAAGAAAGAGAGAAAGATCTTCTATCCACTGGCTCACACTACCGAAGTGGCTGCAACAGTCAGAGCTGAGTCAATATGAAGCCAGGGGCCTGGAGCCTCCTCCGGGTCCCACATGGGTACAGGGTCCCAAAACTTTTGGGCCATTCTCCTCTGTTTTCTCAGGCCACGAGCAGGGAGCTGGACAGGAAGTGGAAAAGCCAGGACACGAACCGGTGACAAAATGGGATCCCAGCACTTGAAGTGGAAGGATGAGTTAACTGAGTCTTCGTTTCAGGGCCATGCACTATTTAGAGAGATATGTCAGAACCTCCCACTGTGATTATGGGTCTGCCTCTTTTGATTCTTAAATTCTTTGTTTTGTATATTTTGAAGCTATGTTATTAGAGCAAACAAATTTATTACAAAATCTCGTCAGACCCTTTTTCCTTAGGGCACGACTCTTCACTGCTAGTCACTTCTTGACTTGGAGGATTATTTGTCTAGTATCAGTATGAATATAGCTATATCAGATTTATTACAGTTAGTGTTCACATTGTATATATATTTTCAAGCTTTTTTTTTAAGATTTATTTTATTTTTATTAGAAAGGCGGATATACAGAGAGGAGAGACAGAGAGGAAGATCTATCCGATGATTCACTCCCCAAGTGAGCGCAACGGCTGGAGCTGAGCCAATCTGAAGCCAGGAACTTCTTCCGGGTCTCCCACATGGGTGCAGGGTCCCAAGGCTTTGGACCGTCCTTGACTGCCTTCCCGGACCACAGGCAGGGAGCTGGAAGGGAAGCGGGGCCACTGGGATTAGAACTGGCACCCATATGGGATCCCAGTGCATTCAAGGCAAGGACTTTAGCCACTATGCTATCATTGCTTTTCATTGCTTTTAAGCTTTTCTCTGTCCAGGGTTGTCAGCAGTCTACAACGATATGTCTCATTGGTAGTTTTATTTTCCTTTTTTGTATTTGTATTTCTGTCACTAGAAGTTCTCTGAACTACTACAATATAAGGATTGATGTCACAAGTTTTGAAAAAAATTCCCTTTTGAATTTCATTTTGTCTGATTTTCCATATACACACATATATGTATGTATGTATATGAAAGACATTATGCATGTATGCCCTGCATTTCTTATACTGAATGTGCTTGATTGTTTCTTGGCACTTGTCCTGTCCTCCAGTTAGCTGATTCTGTATTCTTCTGTGTCTAATCTACTACTAAAACCACCCAGTGGGTTATCCGTTTCAGATACTGTGATTTTAGAATTCTACAGAGTCCATTTGCTCTTTACAGTTTACAATTCTTTCCTCTTTTTAAAGATTTAGTTATTAATTGAAAAGCAAAGTGACAGAGAGAAGGGGAGATACAGAATGAGAGCTCTTCCATCCTCCAGTTAACTCCACAAAGGTCTAAAGCAGCCCACGCTGGGCCAGCAGCCTGGAACTCCATCTGGGTTTCCTACATGGGTGACAGGGCCCAATGTAGACCATCAGACCATCCTCCACTGCCTTCTCAGGTAGGTTACCAGGGGATCTGTCAGAAGCAGCAGGATTTGAACCTGCAAAACGATATGGTACGCTGGCATTGCAAATGGTGGCTACATAAAATTTATAATTCATTTGGGAAGCTTTGAATCTTTCATTCATTCTGTCCCCTTTGTTTTCAGTTTGTTTGACATTATAATTATGGTTATTCTAAACCCTCTCTCTGGTATCTCTAATATGAAACTCCTATGTGATTCTGTCTATATTTATGACTTAGTCTTCTATGAGCCTAGTTTCACTAGCTGAAGTCCACATAACTTCCTTTCTAAGACTTTCAATATTCCTGTGAACTTATTCTTAAAATATGTAAGTAGTACATAATCTGCTGCTGTCTTATTGAATCCGCTCTCTGCAGGTTAAAGCCCAGATTGTGTCATTATATTCTCTTGCTTCCCTCTATGATTATTAGATTTAACTAATTTAACTACTCAGTGTTGTGTGTTTAGAATGAAATAGAAGTGCTAGAGTTGTCATCTTCTACCCTAGAGGATATCTCACCCTTAGCTGGTAGACAACTTAAAAGCTGGTCACGTCGATGCAATCATATCTCTTGCTAAGTTCAGTCAATCTCAGGCAGATTCAGTCTTTGGCTCAATGATCTGTATCCTATCAGCATGCCCAGATGCCTCCTCCTTGAATGTCTGCAGGAGGCCTGGAATTCCCAGCCTTGTTTTCCAGCCGGTCACTCCAGGCAGCTTTGACCTGGCACTTGTCTGGAGGAGATAGGAAGTGGTGGTCATAAGGCTGACAGCTCCTTCCTTTGGTGTGTCTGTCTTTGTTCCCTAAGCATCAGAGACTGCAAGATATCTGTCTCTGACTTTCAGAAGCTGATGTTCATCTCACTCCCCAAATGTACACACAGCTCAAAATGCGGCACGTGGGGCCTTTCGAAGTTTCTACACATTGCTCAAAGCATCTCTCTCTGTCAGTGTTCTCTTTAGGGAACAACACAAATGATTCTCAGCATGCAGACAGAACTAGCAACCACATCCCGGGGCAGGGAGAAGGGACAGAAACTTGTTGGCACTGTCCATTCATTCCATAATAATGCTTACTCTCTGAATTCTCATTTTGTAATCATTACTCCTGCAGCTTTACTAGTTTTTTAAAAATCTGTCCAATCTTTTCTGCTGACACAGTGGGAGCAATGGTCTAACATAACTCTCAATTTCCTACTTGGAAGTAAAGAGCAAAAAATTATTTTTAAATTTTGTCTAGAAAGGAAAGTTCTCTGCCTTTCCAAAATTAGTCGTAAGCATATGTATTTATTATTTTAAAGGACATGTTAAGGAAAACATTGGAACTAGATTCCCAACAGAGGACACAAGGAGAGTCTCCGGGGTGATGCAGGCTTCAAATGAGATAGCACTAGGTGGTTTGCACCGCACAATGTGTGTTGAAAAGGAAAGGAATTCTAAGACCACGCTTCCTGTGTTGTACTGGGCAAGCCACCCATTCCTTTTGATCCTCATTCCATAATTTAAAATTGGTTTGACCCTAAAACCTGTTTTTTCCCTCATTACACTAACACTATCACAGTTGCAGTTTAGAGAGCCTTGACTTGGATCCTGTCTGAAACAGGCACCAGTGAAATTGGAGTTCTAGAAGAGAAGTGTGGTTTTTGGCTGCTGTGACAGAGAACTGTTTTTTGAAATGATTTCATCAGCTCTATGGTGGAACAAAAAGGAGAGGACTTGGAGGGCAAGTGTTTGGCACATTGGTTGAGATGCTACTTGGTGACTCCTGTATCCCATATTGGCATGCCTAAAGTTCTGGTTATGCCTGCAATACCACTTCCTACCAATAGACACCATGGAAGATGGCAGTGTTGGTTTAAGTATTGGGGTTCCTGCTACCCACATAGAATATCTAGATAGAGTTCCTGGCTTCTGACCTCAATTTGGTTCAGCCCCAGACGTTGCAGACATTTGGAGAATAAACCAATGGATGGGAAATATTCATTCATTCTCTCCCTCCCCTCCTTTCAAACAAATACATTCTTGGGGGAAAAACAATTTGGTATTAGGAAGAGATTAAACAGGGCTGGGGATAGTCAAGACCTACTGTCCCCTTTCCTTCTAGCTTCAAAATAATCTACAAATGGAGAGTCCTGGAGATGATCCAGGCTTTGCTGAGCCCCATTGGCTTTAAGGAACAGGCACCGCTCTGTGATTGCATGGAAAGCAGGTCAGGGAAGAAGCGAGGAATGAATGACACAGGGGAGCCTGCAGGGACTGAGTCAATCCACTTCCCGCTCTATCCGACCTAGTTTGGGGATTGTCAGTCAGGTGACAGCAGCTGCAAGAGACAGAAATGTAACACATAAACATAGAACGTGGGAGGAGCCTTGAGCTATTGGGGACAGGATACAGTTAATAAACAGAAAGTTCTCCCTGTAGATTTCTTTTTCCACTTTTGTATTTGAGCTGTGCCCTAATTCTTTTTTCTTTCAAGCCAGCTAGGATATTTGAGCACACGATGACACAGACTCAATTCCAGGGTCATGAATTCCAACTGGGACAGAGATAAGGGCAAGTGCTGGTCTGGTGTCTTTACAGAAATGGATGAGGCTCTGACACACTCTGTTACATGAAAACAGAAGCCTTCTAAGAATGTTAGATGACACCCACAGTGGCCCTTGTCCCTTCATCCCCTTCTCTTTCTGCACCCTCACATGGAGTTCTGCATCTTGATTTACTGGCTGAGCTGGGATAAAGAAGGCTGATGACTCTGAAACCATACAGTCAGGACAAGGATCCTGACCAAATTCCAGGTCACTCTCATCTCACATCGTGTGCCAGAACTGGCTTTGAGCCTCAGCACCATTTCAGCCCTCTCCACCTCTCCCAGGACTATTCCCCTACCCTCTCCTTTGGGCTGTGAGAGTCTTGGGTGAGTCTCTGTCCATGGTGTCCTTAACTTTAATGTCTGACATCTTTGTTGATGTCATAATTTCTTGCCATGGGGAAGTTCTATGATAGGGCCCCAAGAATTTCTCCCAGTCTGAGCATTCTAATTCTCCACTGCCCTTCTCCATAGTAGGGTTTCCTTCACTCAGAATCTGCCTGTTTCTCTAATAACAAACACTTGCCAAGCACTGCCCTTTATACAAAACATTCACATGCATAAGGCAGGTAGCACAAATTCCTTTTGAGGGATACAGAAACTCTGGTGAAGTTGTCTGAGGTGTCCCAACTCAATGCCCTGCCAAATAACACCACCCAACACGGCCTCTCCAATTGCTTTCCTCCCTGGGGCCACCTGCTCCTTTTCTTTCTCTTGTTGATCCATTGTGGTCAAACCCAAGGCTTGGGTTTTGCTCTTGGGTTGCTTCCCAGAAAGGCAGCTCCATCTGGGAATCTGTCAAATTATACGGTTTCAATGATGACTACTAGGAGATGCTGCCCACTTCCAGCTGTTAACCCAGACACTCTGCACTGCCCCCATACAAGGCCATGATTTGACACTTTCACTCAGGTCATTATGACTCCACATTAGTTGCTCTCTTCATCAGCATCTGTAGTATTTCTAGGTTTTAAGCAGAACACCTGCCTTGCAGCAGCTACTGCAATGGCATGCTGTTTGCAATGATTGGTCTCCTAAGGGAACTCACTGTTAACTGGGGGCATTGCATCCATGGCATTAGTTAGCCATGCAGTGCCTACCTGAGAGGAAAACCCAGGTTTAGCCTGGAAAAAACAGTCACACTGGCTGGCTGTGGCCATCCATCGTCCTTAATGTAGAGGAAATCTAAGCGTGTATTTGGGCCCCCCAAAAAAGAATGTAACAGGACAGCATTGTGGCCCTTTTTGCCTCTCTCTCTGCTATGTTGGGACCTGTTATGAGTGCTGGTTTGAGACCTGGCTACTCCACTTCCAATCCACCTTCCTATTAATAAACCTGGTAAACAGCAGCAAATAATCTACATGCTTGGGTCCCTGTACCCATGTGGGAGACCTAGATGGAATTCTAGGCTTTTGGCTTCCACCTGGGCTAGCCCCACCTTTCATTATTATGGAGATGGAAGACCTCTCTGTCTCACCCTCTCTCTGATATTCTGCCTTTCATATAAAGAAATCTTAAAATACAAAACCAACATCATAAAAGGACATGACAACTTACCAGTGATTTCTGTTGCAGGCTGGAAGGGGTGAGGAGGGTTGAGGAGATGGCAGCAGAATGACAAGTCACGTCAATTCTAATAGATGCTCTGAGACCTTAAACAAGTGACATGTCTCTACAAGTGGACTTCCCAGTTCAATATTTTACATGACTTCCAAGAAGACATTAAGGACATGGTACCGAAACCCATGCCCAACACAAAACTGGGAGAGGGCATTTGTATTTTATCTGCCAAAGAAAGGGAGGAACTCAATGAGGTTATGCACCAATTCCCACCCATGCATCACTGGGATTCACTGTTGGGTGCATCAGCAGGTAAAAATCCCCCAAAATAAGGTATTGCTTTTCATTTACTATGCTGAGTGGTAAAATCTGGGATCAAGGAAAAAAACAAGCTTTTTGTCAATATTCGGAGTATCTATTATCTTTATATTTTGATATTTTGGGGGAATATAGAGAGTTCTACACACCATGACAGGACTGCCACAAAAAGATAGTGAGTTATCTCAAAATCTTGAGAAGGGGGATGCTGTGGCTTTGCGTAGAGGACACAGAGGAACACACCTGGCAGGTCAAGAGGCAGAAGTAGAGCAAAGGATGGTGGGAAAGATTTTATTGTGATTTCTGCAGGAAACAACAGGATATGGGAGGGAGGTGAACAGGGATGGGCAGGCACTGGGATACAGGGACCACCCTCATTGTCTGGTACCTGGAGTGATCAGAACAGGACAGTCATGGCCAGGAACATGTGAGTCCAATAAAGAAAGTGGTTGGGGTTTAAACTCTGGATTACTCGGTTTGTATTAGAAACAGCACACCCTTATGAGAAAGATTCCTTCTACAGAGAAACAGGGATGAGAAAAGAGGCAGGGGCCAAGGCAAGGTGGCTCAGCATATCACTGGATCATCCAAAGCAAGGCAGATCCAGTGTAAAGCAGGTAGGGGAGATGTCAGAGCAACATGTTTACAGGAGCTAGAAACAAGGATAACACCTACCATGCATCATGGGAGGAGGGCAATAGCTTCCAGCTGTGCTTCAGACTCACCGGATACACCAAGACACACCTGGAACAGAACTCCTGCTTTACGAACCCCCACCCCATCCAAGTCAGCTCAGAGGATTATGGAGGTATTTCAGATCTCCCGGGGCTCATATCGGTTTAGGAAACACTTGTAATAATTCCTAGAAGGCCTGAATCTTTCCCATTTTCGTAGGGAAGAGTTGCCTTGGCAAATAACCCTGGCTCCTTTAGGGCAAGATTAAGATTCGAGAACACATGTCTTGAGATTGTGTTAAAATCCATCTCCAAAAGGATCTTGTTTCCTCATCATTTGTTATTCTGGTTTTCTCTGGATGAAGAAGCTTCTCTAAGCTTTGTCTTGGATTCATAATGTAGTCTGGGCCTCCTTTTCCCTGGGACAACATTTTGCATACTCACTTGCTCCCTTCTTAGCCTATCTAGGGTGCTGGAACACCCCAGTGTCCAGCACTTGGACTCCTCTCCTTTTCCTCCCTACCTGACCTCAGCTGGTGTCACAGCCCAGTTGTCATCCACCTTCTGGTCTTTTTTAATGTTCTCTTTCTGATACCCCTTCCAAGCTCCAGACCACTAGGGCAAGCTGCCTTATTCCACCCATCCACGACCACATCTAGAGGAACTTAAGCTTTGGTGTGGCCATCACTGATGATTCATTTACTCATTCCTACTGCGGATCTGCTCCCTCCTGAGTAAATATCATGACCAGCCATCCAACTCCTATGGTGAAATGGCAGAGCAAACGTGTTTAAAACTCATCAGCGTGGGCCTGATTAACTAGAGCATAAACCAAGTAAACCCACTGCCACATTCTTAGGAGACACTAAGGATCTGGGTCCACACACCACTCTGAGCTCCTTCTCCAATATCCTTCCTCAAAGCATCCTGCTCTGGCCCTACCAGCTTTATCTCACGGTTCTCCCTGGCCTTAAGATGCTTTGGTTTAGAAAGCTTCTCCTTTAAGCAATCAAAGTGAGCGACCTGGGGATGCTGCCAGGCATCGGGGACAGCTCCTCCTGCTGCTATGTTCTATTTGTGCTGCCTCCCGTTGATGGAGACTGCATCATTTAGATCATTCTGTTCTCAAATGTTACCAACTTTCTTGACTAACTAAATAGCCCTGCATGCCCTCCATGACCCATCATCTCATCCTATTCATCTTCTCTCAAAATGTCTTCATTTTTGTTACTTTGAAAGACAGTGACAGACACAGACAAAATGAGACCTAGTATCTCATGGCTCACTCTTCAAGTGCCTTCTATAGCAGAGCTGGGGTAGGCCAAAGTCAGGGAGCCCGTCTCAATCTGGCTGCGTCACATGGATGGCAGGGACTGAAGCACTGACAGCCCCCATCTCCTGCCTCCCAGGGTGTGCACTAGCAAGGAGCAGGAAATGGAAGCAGAGCTGGAACTTGAACCCAGGCACCCCAATAGGGCATGCAGGAATCCCAAGTGGCATCTTAACTGTTGTGCAAACAGCTAGCTCTTCCCAGCACCTGCATCTCACCAGAACCCGAAACCATCTCACTTATCCATCTGTTTACAGGTTTACTGCTGTTGTCCCCTGGCCACTGTCTTGAGCAGAAAGGTTCTTAAGGGCAGGGGTTGCAGATGACTGCTCTCTAAATAGGGTTTTCCTGATGTGACGCCTGCAGTCGGACCCAGGAAACAACTATTATCAATGAGGCTTCAAGGAGCTGGAGGCGTGCGTATTTAAAGAAAAAAAAAAAAACCTCAATCACAATCTCTTCGGAAGGGGCATGTGACTGTGAGGTTTTTGCCCTTCCAAGGTCTTCTGGAATTTTTACATTTACTTTAGAGCATCTGCATACTTTATAGCATACCCTACCTATCTAAGGAAAAGACAGAGGAAACACCAGGCACTCTGCGTTATTGGATTGCAGATTTTTATTCAAACACACATTTTCCATAGGTGCATGCCAAGTGTGAGAATCCATTAAGCTAATTCGCATCTTCTCGGTGTGCAAAGAGGACTGGAGGCAGAGAGGAAGGCCCTTTCACACATCACAATCAGCCAAGCAAAGCACTGTGGGAATGATTTAGCGAGGGGACAGACGTGGGCAGGTATAAGGCACTGGAGGGCAGGAGGGCTCACGAGGTAGGGTAGGGAGTGAGATTTCCAACACCCCACCATGCTGTGCCGTAATCTCTCCATAACCATCCTTTAACTTTTCACGGCAGGCACCCAGACACCAAGCAGAGTATACACAGAGTGTTCATCACCTTCATGTAGACCCCAAATGACCCAGATAATTTCACAGCCTCTAATTAGATGACAAGCGACATTGCACTAGCTTTCCATTGCACTGACTGTAAATTGGATCTCAAGAAACTAGATTTTTCATAAATGCCTTCATACATTGTGCACTCAGAAACCCCCAACATGGATCACAGAAGCATTGCCCAGGCTGGCGAAAGCATTTTGTTTCTTTGTTTGTTTGCTGGAGCCTGATGGGCTCAGCCTGTGTGGAGAACTCATTTCTTAATGCCCAGCGGGCAGGACACTCCAGTGCCCCCGAGGCCACAGTAGCCATCAGGGTTCTTGCTGAGGTACTGCTGGTGGTAGTCCTCTGCATAGTAGAAGGTCTGGCCCTCCCGGATGTCAGTGGTGATGGGGCCAAAGCCATGCTTGAAGAGAACCTGTGGAGACAGGAGAAGGCAGTTCAGGCAAAAGGGGGTGGAGGAGCAGCAGGACTTGGGCACTGAGGTTCTGCCCTTCCAGGCTGGGTGGTGTACAGCCTGCTTACCTAGCTCTGCCAAAGCCGCCTGGGAATGGGAAATAAGGTGCAGGCCAGGTGTTCTGACTCCGGAATTTGGGCTCCAACCACCATTCTACCTGTTGCCCCACTTGCACTGTGGGTACCATGGTTTGAACCTGATGGGTCCCAAGGAGGTTGTAGCCCCAGCGTGCATCCCATATCTCCAGCTGGACTTGGGATCCCTAATGGCTGTGGTTTCAGGGAATGGAGACCCTGCACCCTAGAGGGTATGAGCTACAGGCCAGGGAAAGGACATGGCCTGAGGGCTTTGGCAGCTCGTCACCACCCTGTGCAACCTAATTTGAGTGCTGATGGCATCTGCTGCTGAAGAAACACATCAGCACCAACGAGTGAGGGCGGGCGGAGAGCAGAGCTATTTGGGGCAGGAGACAGAATAGGAAACAGACATCACTCCCCGAGGGTTTTAGCCTTGTTCTTCTGCTTTTTGGATCTCAGCAGTGTCCTCATTCTCTCTCCTCCCTGGCTGCTTGGCTGCTTGGCTGCTTGGAGGAATCTGAGCAGGGTGTGCCGGACTCAGCCCCAGCATCCCCGAGTGCAGCCTGGAGCTGTCCAGCACCTGTCTGCAGGTCCTTCTGAGATGAAGTCCTCAGGCCTGCCAGGCACGGTAAATCCTACAGGAAGACCCTGCTGCACGTTTCTCCTCGGAACTGGTGCCTTGCACCAGAGTCTCCTTCAGGCCCCCTGCCCCAGAGGGAAGCCAGGGGATAATTCTAGATGCCAAGAAGGCTGGGAACAGTGACAGGTGCGGTCCTCACCAGGGCTGACAGATTGGAATTTCAAGAATATAGGGGTAAGGAATGAGAATGCGGGGTACCTGCTCATGGCAGCTACAGCCATTTTTTTCCTGATAAACTAGCAAGTATTGAGGGTTTGCCGTAGGCTACACTGCGCAAAGATTTTGCGTGTTAGTCTGGCCTCACACTGGCTAAGGGCAGGAGGACTCCTGATGGTCATTCAGATTTAAAATGGGCGTTGGGGCACAGTGCAGTAGCCTAGTGGCTAAAATCTCACCTTACATGCTCCAGGATCCAATATGGGCACTGGTTAGTATCCTGACTGCTCTACTTCCCATCCAGCTCCCTGTTTGTGGCCTAGAAAAGCAGTGGAGGATGGCCCAAAACCTTGGGACCCTGCACCCACGTGGAAGACCTGGAGGAAGCTCCTGACTCCTGGATTTAGACCAGCTTGAATCAGACGGTTGCAATCATTTGGGCAGTGAACCAGCAGACAGAAGATTTTTCTGTATTTCCTTCTCTCTATATATCTGCCTTTCCAATAAAAAATACAATAAACCTTAAAAAAAAATTGGGTGTCAGAGGGCTGTGTCTGGTCCTGGGCGTTCTCAGCTCACCCCACTACTGCCGAGGCAGAAGCCTGCAGCCCACAGCTCATGGATTTTGTTGCTGGCAAGCATCACACAATGAAGGCTGCCAGAGAGAGGAGTGTTTAGGAAATTGGCAGGCTGTGCGAGGGGAGGGAAGTATTATTTGCAAGGCGCAGCTGGGAGGACGCCCAGGTATCTGCAGAGCGCAGAGCTGGGGCCCTGCCAACTCCTTCTCCCGGCTGCCATCCTGGGAGTCATTCTCGCGCTGTGCGGCAGGCACTAAAAGTCATCCTGTGATGATTTCTGGCAATTTCTGCAACTTCGTGGTATTGTGAAATCTGCTGGTGCTTGCTGTCCCTAATTTTCACGCTTACAGCCTTTCCAGGACTCTGTGAACACCGCCTTCCTTCTGCAGAACCCAGTCGGCTGCAAATGCCTCGGCTGTTCCCTGTGTTCATGCCGGAAGCCTGGCTCGCGCAGCCTTTGGCACCAGAGATGTTTCTGGGTTCTTAAATGAGAGCAAGAATGAGAAATGGGACTGGGCCAGCTGGCCTGGCCATATTTAGAGCCAGAAGCAGCCTTACTACCAGTGTAGGATGGGTCCATGGTGTGTGTGTGTGTGTGTGTGTGTGTGTGTGTGTGTGTGTGTGTGTGTGTGTGTTTGAAGTAACACACTCTCTCTTAGCAGGTGCAGGTGAAGAAGACAGGCATCAGGATACCAGCTCTGCCACTGACATGGAACGTTTTGGTGATTATGGGAAGGGCCTGTGGGGTGTGCTGCCACTGTGGGCAGCATTTGGGAGCTTCCAGAAAGGGGAGTCCAGTGCAGGTCTTTACAGCCCTGGGTAAGGCAAGGGAAAGGGACCAGGGAGCTTCTTTGATTTAAAACAATCTCTCAGCTCTTGCGTCTCTTGTGGCTGTACCCAAACACCAAAGCAAGATCCAGACAACTCCTAATGACAATGGAATTCACATCTCGCTGGGTCTGGAATCCAGGCCGGCTACACCCAGCCTCCCCACTGTGCACTCAGCCCCTTCGCTCTTTGCCCTCACACACACCACCTACCCACTCCACCCTTCCTTGTTCTAAGGTAGCTCCTGTTTTGGCCTCAAAGGCTTCCCCACTGTGCTGGAAGCACCAGGGGCCACAGTTGCACAGGTGCTCTGTCCCCTTGCTTGTGTGCCTCTCGCTCAGGGCCAGCTGTTGCTCACCTCTGCTCCAGCTCTGAGCACAGCAGTGTTACAACTCCTTCCCCACACATTGCCCTGGGGGAATCAGCTGGCATCCCCAAAGTCACAGGAGAAGCCAACAGTAACCTCGTTTTCACACCTGCTGTCTTCAGAAGCTTCCTGGGACCGGGTATGGAGAAGAACGTACCTCCCAAAGCCGGCTGGTGTCCATGAACGCCAGCCCTGCCCTCACAAGTTGCCTTTCCTACACATCCTGGCAGGCTGGGAGGTGGGCACCCAGGCAGTAGCACTGCTCTACCACAAGATGGCAGACACTTCACACTCCTAAAACTCCCAAATAAACAGTCTAGAGCCTGCAGTAGCCACAGCCACCAGCTGCCCTCCTGTGTGCTAGTTAAGGTGGGACTAACTAACAGGAGCCAGGCAAACGGACAGCCAAGGCGTCCTGCGCCCTCCGCGGCCCTGTCTGCAGGCTCAGGTTACTGTTGGCTTCTCCTGTGTCTGAAAGGGGGCACAGGAGGTTAGAAATGTGTGAAGGAAACCAGGCAAGAAAACCGGAAGAATCATAGCCGCCTCTTGTCCCTTGGGTGATGGGTCTTGTCCCTTGGTTTTTGCAGGTCTTGTCTGTGTGCTCCACTTTGCAGTGTCTTTTCCAGGGCCCTTCTATTGCACTCCGTCCCACGCCCCATGCATACGCAGGCTCAGGGTTATGTAACATTTGAGGCTCTCCCTCTATGCAGGGGCAGACTCGATGACCTTCACAGGGTCAATCTTGTCTGATTATCGCTGGAGCCACTACCCTCCCCCACACCAAGGAGAGGTGGCCTCTGGCTAGCCCCACAGTAGGATGTGCCAGGCTTTTATGTTGGTTTCACTGCATCTCCTCATTTTCATGTCTCCTGCAATTTTCTGACTGACTTCTCCCTTTCTCTCTGAGCACTGTTTTCTTGGGTTGTGTTGAGTGAATTTCCTTTTGGATCATTTCATGCTTTTCCATAGTACTTCCTCAGAATGACCTGTCCTCTCTTCTCCGCTGCAGAAACCCACCTCTCAGCCCCAGCTCAAAGGTTGCTGCTTCTACGAATCCAGTCCTGAAACAGACGTTTGTGTGTGTGTGTGTGTGTGTGTCTGCTCTTGTGTGGGACAGAAGGGTCATGTGTGAGCACACGTGTAAGTGAGTGCACACCTCAAGTATGTACACCCCAGTGCTGATGAGGATGCTGTGTGGCCTAAGTTCAACCTCCACCTTAAATGAATTGTCATGGTGTCTTCTGACCTGCCAGGGCCATTGCTCCTGGTTTGCAACAACACGACAAGACAGACAGAGGTACAGGCCAAGTCCTATCTCTGCGGAGAAGGGGAGGTTGCCTGTGTCCACTTGCCCAGTAAACTCCACAGCCCTTACCCTTGCTCCTCCATGCTCGGACAGTGGCCAGCAGCTTGTCAGAAATGCTAAAGCTGGGCCCCTTTCCACACATGCTAAAACAGCAGCTCCTGGTCCAAATGATCTGCAGGCGATCTGTGTGTGACTGCACGTGTACAGGACAATTTAAGAAGGTCCCTCCAGGAGACAAATGTATTAGTGGTCTGTATTAGTGGTTGCCTTTCCTCAGGGTGGGGGTGAGGGAGTGGTGGCTATCAGGCTGCCCATGTGACTTGCGTTAGCCAATGAGCTGTGAGTAAAAGTGACATCATTGTTCCTGGGCAGGAGCTTTGAAAAGTGGGCTGAGCTGTGCCACTTCTCTTCTCCTGCGGTCTCACTGGCTATGCATCAGCTTGCGACAGCTCTGCCGCCCAGGGCCTTGCGGGGTGAGAACAATGATGATCTGGGAGCAGAGCCTACAAACAGAATCTCCACTTCCCTCCATTCTGTTTCCTGAGCTGTCTCTGGTTTGGGATGTGAAAGCTCTCAGCTCAGTCTCAAGGCTGTCTGCAAGCACCTTTTTTTTCAACTCCGTAGCCTCACTTAATGAATGCAAGGTGTGAGGAATACAGAGCTGGGACAGGGCCTAACCTGAGCCTGTGGAGCACTCATGGAGTGATTAATTCACAGCCTGATGCATGCAATGACAGTGCCTCATGTGTGGCACCATGCAGGGCCCCGGCAGGGAGAGCCTTCAAGGGGTTAGCGGTTTAGGAAGGAGGGGTCTGGTTTATACCAGGATGCAATGGCTAGAGAGTGCAGAGTCATGACTACCACAAGACAGTCTCTGTGCAACTGAAGTCTCTCAAGTTTGCTGCAATCAGGCCCACATTTTCACTCAAGGAGGACTTACCTAAGCCCCTCCTAATGGCCACCCCTAGCTGGAGAGCCAGAAGGTCTCTACCCATCAGGAGGGTGGGGCTCTGCTGACAGAGGGAGGCACGGCATCCCACAGAGTACTGCTCTACTTCTCTCTCAATGATTCTGTCTTTCAGAAATATAAATAAGTATTTTTTTAAAAAAAAAATGGAAGTAGAGAAGGTAGGAGGGGCTCCTGGAGGCTCCAGGTATCCAGTTTATTTCTGTGTGCCCCCCTCCAGCAACCTTGCACACATTCTGTTCTCCCATGGCCCTGCAGGACAGTGGCACCCAGGAGGGCTCACAATGCAAGGGGCATCAGGGGAAGGAGATGGCTGCTGTCCATTCCCCTCCATGGCTGACCTTTATCCCCAGAACCTTGCAAGTTCCATGCATCAGTATTCTGAGTCTCAGGAAAACTGAATCCTTCCTTCTTACCCATGGCCTGCCTGCTTTAATAGTCTTCACCAGGCTGGGCAGCCAACTTTGACCTGAAGAGGGGGCCAACGCAGCTGCGATCTCCTGCTGGGAGCCAGCAGACAAAGCTCCAGGTCCCATGGCTGATACGGGTCACCTGCCATGGGCTCTGGCTTACCCGGGGCTCCCTCCAGCCTTAAGATGGTTTACATCAATCAAGTGTTCAAGGATACTTGTGGTTTCTCTTGATTTGATCTTTCCTTTGAGGTCTGGTGGGTTTGAAAAGGAATTCAAATGGTTTCTCTACAACTCTCCCTTTCATGGCTTTCCATTTCAGGACGACTGGATTCCCCACCCTGCCGCCTGTATGTATCTCAGAGGGGTTATAATCTGCTTTTTCATATCTGCAATCAATTAACAACAATCTGCATTTGTTATACTCAGTAGCATTCAGTACACAAAGGAAACCACTTTTCACTTTCCCAAGAAAGTCAAGGACAGTGGGTTTCACCTTGAGGATGAAATGCAGATTTCATCAAAAGGAAAAGATCCTTCATTCCAAAAGGTTGAATACAAAAGAATTTCAAGCAAAACGCCAGCTGCTTAAGTTTAGAAGACTGAATTCAATCAGGGAAAGGAACTTTCCTGAACACCATTTCTCAATCCGGGGTGGATTTCAGCAGCTTAGAGCTACTGCAAAGAAGGCTGGTCCGAAGTTGAACAGTAGACAGTGGCCAGCTGTCTTGGCTGGCCCAGGGCTTGGGGTTTTCTCAGGGTGCAAAGACTTTCAGTGCCTACCTAAGGGGAGTCTCAGGTCTGTGACCCTACCACAGGACAGGCCAAATTTTCGGTCTCGACTGTGGTATAAGCACTGGGTATTTTGTTCACTCCAGTGGGTGAAAAGGTTCAGTGAAGAGGTTACCTTCCTAGTAAACGTGTCTTTTATGAGCCAAGTCTTCCTGAGCCTTTCTAAACTTGGTTCACACTTTTTTTTTTCTTTTCAGTTAAATGCTTTATTGAGATATAGTTCACATATGATAAAATCCATACTTTGTACCTTTAAAATTTAGGGTACCATTTTAAGCCTGGGATGATCCGCCTCTGATCCAGTTCCCTGCTAACACACATGGGAAAACGGCAGAAGATGGCCCAAGTGTTTGGGCCTTTATAGCCACGTGGGAGATACAGAAGAAGCTCCTGGCTTCAGCCTGGTCCAGCCCCAGCCACTGCAGCCACTTAGGCAATGAGCCAGCCAATAGAAGGTCTTCTCTGTCTCTCCCTCTCTCTGTAACTCTGTAGTTTAAATAAGCGCATCTTTTTAAATTTTCACAAGTTAATGGCTTTTGATGCAGCCTCACCATCTTCTCCCACTCTTCTATTTCCATTTCTCAGGCTGGAGGCTTTTAGTGGGCTTATCTTCAAGTTTGTTCCTTCTTTCCCTTGCTAGTTGAGCTCCTCTTAGGATTTTTTTTTCCATCTAAGAGACTGCCCCTTTGAATTTATATTTTGCTCTATTTAGTTCCAGAATCCTGTTAGTCCCTGTTTTCCTTATTAATAGTCTTCCGCTGGTGGGACATTGTTCTCTTATTTCCCTCTTTCCCTGGGGAGGTGGTTTTCCTCAGCCCTCCAAGGATATGGTAGTAACCCTTAGAGCATCTTGGCCTAAGAGTTTCCATGTTTGTATCGCGATTTGTCTGGGAAATTGGACATAGGGTAATTCTGGGTGTCAGATTTTGCCTGACCCCACAGTGTACTGCTACTGTGTGCTGTGGTTCACTTCCTGCGTGCCTTTCTAGGATTCATTCTGGATGGTTTGTGACCTTTTGGGCAGGCCACAGAAATCTCACGGCTGGTAAAGACCTGGCCCCGGATTGGAGACAGTATTCAGCCCTGCCTTAAGGGTTTGCTCTCTCCTTGCAGCAGGGCCATCAAGGTCAACCATGGGCCTTCTGGGTCAGGTGCATACCACAGCTTGCTTAGTCTTTTTGCCAGTTGGAGGACATTTGGGGAGTTTTCAATATTGGGATATTATGAATAAAGCTGCTGTGAGCATTTGGGAGGTTTTTGTGAACACAAATCCTATTTCGCTTAGGTAAAAATCTTGCAATGAGATTAAATAAATGAATATCAGACTTGACAAAACATTTCCAGACTGATTGTTCCATTCTAATTCCTGCCAGCAATAGATGAGAATTTCTGCGGCTCTGCACCATGGCCAACGCTTCTGGTCATCATTCTATCCCGGGTATAGTAATATCTCCATGTGGCTGTGATTTCCATTTCTCTAAGCACTGAGGCCACTGGTACCTTTACACTTTTGTTTGATTGTTCATTTTATATGAAAGGCAGAGCAGGGGACACTGGTGCAGTGTAATGCATTAAGCTTCTGTGTGCCACACTGACAGAGCACCTGTTTAAATCCTTGGTGTTCTGCTTTAGATCCAGTTTCCTGCTAATGCACCTAGGAAGGCAGTGGATGATGGGACCCTGAAGCTCATGTAGGAGATCAGAATGGAGTTCTTGGTTCCTGGCTTCCGTTTGGCTCAGCCCTGGCAACTGAGCCCATTTTGGGGGCAGTGAATCAGCTGATAGGAGGACTCTCTCCCCACCTCTTTCTTTCTTTTGGTCTTTTCATCTGTCACTCTGCATTTCAAATACAATTTAAAAAATCAAAGGAAAGAAGGAGACAGAAAGAACTTCTATTTAGTGGTTCATTGGTCAAATGGTTCCAACAGCCAGAGTGGGCAAAGCCAAAGCCAGTAGCCAGGAACTCCATTCAGGACTCCTGTAAGAGTGACAGGAGCCCAAGAATGTGGGCTATCTTCTGCAGCCTTAGTAGGTGCATTAGCAGGAGGCTGGATTGAAAGCAGAGCAGCAACCTGAGTTCAAAACATGTGGTGGCCTAACCCTCTGCACCACAACACTGGCCCCCTTTTAATGCTTCTATCTGCCTTTGAATCTTCTTGGTGAAGCATCTGTTCAAGTCTTCCTTTTTGTCTTTTTTTTTTTTTAATTTGAGAGACAGAATCAATCTTTCTCTCTCTCTCTCTCTCTCTCTCTCACACACACACACACACACACACACACACACACACACACACACCGACAGAGCCCTTATTCAGTGGTTCACTCCCAAGCTATCTGCAATGGCCAGGGCTGAGTCAGATTGAAGCCAGGGGCTGGGAACTCAAGTCAGCTCTCCCACATGCACGGCAGGGCCCCAGGCACTGGAGCCATCATCACTGCTTCCCAGGGTGTGCACTGACAGGAAGCTGGAATTGGTAGCTGGAACTGACAATCGAACCCCAACACTGCCAAAAGGGATGAAGGAGCCATCTTAACTGCCAGGCCAAATGTCTAACTTTTCACTTTTTTAATTAGTTAGTTTATTGTTATTACTGAACTCTGAAAGTTATCTACATATTTCAAAACTATGTTTTGATTTACCCCTATGATGCTCTCACTGAGCTTCCTGGATTACATCTTTTCTCAAATAGCAGATAATATCTACACATGTATGCATGCACTCACACACACAGAGCTACTCAGCAATGTGATTTTTTTCCCCCAAGAAACATTGGTTTTGTCCCTGTTCAGACACTGTAAAACGTCCCAGGGAAGCAGCATTGACTAGCCAATGGTCCTTATGACCGAGGAAGTGTCAGAAATGTGGCTTAAATTTGGATTAAGTTAAGAAAATACATTAGAAAGACTTCATGTAATTAGATTAGCTCTTTGTGTGGAAAATTAACTATGTATTCAGATAAATAATTGAAATATTTTTATTGCATCTCTGCAAAGGTCATTCATTATCATTTATAAAATTCCTTCTTTATTAATAGTCAAGAGTATTCCTGCACACAGCTCTTGCCAGAAGTGTCATGTGCTCTGAAAGAATGCAGTCCGCATTAGGAGATTTCTAGTGTAATTTTAAATGGATACTGCTCTATCCCAAACTTAGGAAATGTGATGAAAGCCAAGTTCAAAGACGGAGTAAAACCACTCTGCAGAGCACACACCCCTTCCATGCTGAAGGGAGCAGCCCTGAGGCATGTGTGGCTTGAGTGTGACATGACTTTGCATCTACAGAGCTGCTGGCAGAACCTTCTGGAACTCAGAGAAAACTGCCATTCAGCAGAAACTTACAGAGCTACGGCAATTCCTTAAAGTCTCCTCACACTGGGTTTAAATGCTGTGATGCAATAACGTTGTCAATTTTTTTTTTGATTCACTGATTAAGACAATAAGAGTTGCACTCATTTCAATATTAAGAAATTAAACCCTCCCTGGAGACTTCCTCTACCCTGGGGTGGGTTACATCTGTTGGCTGCAAACAGGCTGGCTGGCTTGCGAGCAGTCAAGCTCCCTTGGGCTGCAAAATGTATCACCTTACGTAGTATTGGACACGGCTTAGAATTAGATGATTGGGAGCTTTTGTTATTTATCAAAAGAAGCTAAAAATAAGAGCGGACAATAGGATGTGAGCCGTGAGAGAAGATGCATTTAAGATACAGTCTGCTGTAAAGATTTAGCTTCTGATCTCACACAGTTGAGGCTATACGACAATGCTAAAGAAAGCAGGAAAAGATGCTATTGTCAGTTTCCTGTGGCTTACAAGTAGATACTGCGTGAGCGAAGGTAGGACAGCAGCCCACAGAAGATGGTTTCCTGAGTGTGAACTGTCAGAGTGCAGTGTTGAAGCTGCTGCTGGGGATAAACATGGCTCGCTTCGCAGTGTCAGGTGACTGCATGCCAACATCCATATGGGATATCACAGGAGTGCCTGGGGCCTCTGGGGTTCCTCTGACTGGCAGGCAGGATAGGAGGGATCTCCGTTCAGGCTGTGCAAGCTTCTTAGCAAGGAAACAAGGTCAGGATTCTTTTTAAAGAAAGCAGCAAGGAAGGGAATGAAGGGAGGAGCTGGGGGTTGGTGGGGATTGGAAAGAAGAGGAAAACTGACAACGCAATCATCCACAGTAGGCCCTGGCTGCTCCTGGCCCAAGTACAATATTCATTTTTTTTTAAGGTTCAGAAACCAGCAGAAGAAGTGGAAGCACCCTTAGGAGAAGGAACTGGGGGTTTGCACATCATTTGTGGGCCTTCTAGTATAAGACAATAAACACCTCCTACATCCTATCTGGAGGTACCAAAAATCCCTGACAGTATCTCGAGGGGTGCTCAAGTAGGTCATCTTTGTGTAGAGGTGGGTGACAACAGGGTCAGAGCTTTCTCCTGGTATCTGACCTAGGAACCTGGGCTGTTCATCTGTCACATGGAGCTATAATATCCTCCTCTCAGTGTTGTTCAGAAGAGCAGATGAATTTTTGGAAATAATATATTCCATAGATTCTATTTCTATAGCAGTCTCAAGCTGTGCTAGTGAATTTTGTGATGCCATGGTCTTTCTGAGCCCATAGGATTATCATGATGTGGGAACAATCAGGCAGTAGGAGAGGAGTCAACGGTCTCACTAACTGAACCTTTATTCATCCTTTCTTGGTTTTCCCTGGCACACTCAATCTAGTGACTTGGATTTTCACATCACCCAGATTTGTGGTGGTGCTTTGGAGGTACAGACTGTTAGCCTGACTTACCCCGTGGTGCTGGTACCTGATCTACCAGCATGAGGACCACATGTCATATCATGCACAGCAGTGGACAGGACACACAACTGTCATGGGGAGGAACCTTGGTACAGGCATTGTAGGACAAGCCATTTTCCTTTAACATTCTCTATGAAGACACATCTTTATTCATATCTATTAGGACCTCAGTGAAAATCCTGTGCCTTGAAGACCAGGAACAGGACTGGGTTGGCAGGCACAAAAGCTGAAATCACTGGAGCACTCACTGCTAGCCAGTGTCTGTCTACATGCTTTACATATATGGCCTTCTGGCTTCCTCATCACTGTTCTGTGATGAAAGTATGTCATCTGTCACCTTTTGGGAAGGAGAACACTCTGCATGGCGAATAAGGGAAGCAAAATTTATGCTCAGGCAGTCCAACACCAGAACTCATATTTTTAACTGTGCACTGTAGCAATGTTTTTTTACTAACAAGTCTTCCATGTCCACTGTGTGAATAATACCAAGTGATCCCTTGGTTTCCATGGGAGTTTTTGTCCCAGTCCTTCCATGAATTCCAAAATCTGTGGATGCTCAAAGTCTTTATGAGAAATGGCATGGTACATTCATATAATTTATATAAACAGCCTCCCATATACTTTACATCACCTCTGAATTTCTTCGGATAATTGATACAAGGTGAATACTAAGTAGATGGCTGTTACACCGTGTTGTTTAGAAAATAATGACAAGAAAACAAAGTCTGTTTGTGCTCTGCAAAAATACAGTTTGGGGCAGATCTTATCAACCTGCAGTTGGTTGGAGTTGTGGATTAGATGAAGAACATAGTAGTTGTATTGTTTCCTTTCACTACGATGGGAGAGATTGATTGAATTTAAAAACCTGGATATTTCTTTTACATGTACTGCTGTAAATGTCACTCTAAAGATGTGAAATAACAGCACTGCCACATCATGTTGCAGAGAAACTTGGTTTTGTACATTTCCTCCCAGCAATATGACCATTTGTTCCAGACTTATCGTTCTTGCTGGTAAACTCAAACCCTGTAATAACACAGGATTTTTGCCTTTTTGTTTTTACTTCATTCCTGATCTCACGATTCACCGTGAAACAAAATGAGAATTTGGTGTGGAGGCTTTAGTTAGCTTGTCAATTCTTTTATTGGAAGCCTCAGAAGTTTCCTATCTCACTGAGTCTTTGCAGTCCTATTAATTCTCTCAAAGAATCTATGCATTGCCAGCCAAGATTAAAGATGGAAGTGCTCCCTGCCAAAATTCTCATCATGGATACCTGATCAAAATTCAAACAGTAGGTACTAAAAATAAATATATAGTGAGCAAGTATGAATTGTGCTAAAAGCATAAAATATCCATGCTCCTATACTGTGTGCTTCAGGCCAATGCTGACTCCTGTTCCATATCCTATCTTCACCATCTTCAAGTAAACTTCCCCGGAGTTCGCCTACTAAAGTCTGCCACTCATAACTCTCCATCCGGAATATCAGACCCAGACCATCCAAATCCAAGCTGGCAGCCTTTTCTCTTAAAGCCGTGGTTTTCTCCCTTCCCTCTGCAGGCACAAGGCATCATCAGCCACCTCTCCTGCAAGCTATACATCTCACTGCTCTCATCAACATTTCCCTGTCTGACACACCACAGCAAAGTAGAACCATCAGGCAAATCTCCACAACTCATATTGAAGGGTTCACCAATTCACCTTCATCCTCATGATCCCTTCTAAGGCCCAGTCATCCCCAACCTATGTCTGGACAGTTCCTCTCCCCCTCACTGGCTGTGCTGACTCCTGTCATTCCACTAAAATCTATGCCTTATTATACTGGGATAGAGTTTACACCAGGAGTTGATGAAAGGCTGACTGCGAGAACAGGAAATTTTATAACAACCTCTGCGTCGTGAAATATCTAACTCTTGTTTATGCCATTTTCACAGATACAGAGAGAATATCACCCCTGACAAGGTCAAACCCAAGGCCGTCTGTCCACAGCATGAACTGCATTGTGCTTCCCTGAGTTGCACATATGTTAAGGAGTGCTCAGGTGGCTCGGTGAGTGGTCTAAACAGACAGAAAAATCCCTTGGGACAGGTGTTTGTCAAAGTGCTTAAAGTCATCTCTTTGGGAGCCCCACAATCCAGGGCAGAGTCCACAGGTTCAGGTTGAGTCCTTTGCTTCTAGTCTCCTTTCCTGCTAATATGTGTCCTGAGGGACAGCAGGTGACGAAGGCTCAGATGCAAGACCCAGGTTTGCTTTCATGCTCCTGGAGTCTGCATGGCCCAGCCCTAGTCGTCGTGGGTATTTGGGGACTAAACCAGCAGACAGGAGCTCGCTCTGTATCTCTCTTTCAAATAAAGACGGAACATAGAAAATAATTGAACTCTTCAAAGAAACTGCATGGAGCAGGAGAGACAGGACTTCCACCTCTCATATGTTAAAAAATAATAATAATGGAAGAAAAGAAAGAAAACAATACCTTTCTGGTGTTGAGGGTAGCCTGTCAGCTTAACTTATGTCAAGTGGGAAAAGTAAATTAAGCGCTGACATCTGTCAGTACTGCCACTCCTAGTACAAATTCTAGCCTGCCTACCCTTGGGCATACCCCACAGCTCCCCCCCACTTTCTGTGATTTTAACTGCCTGACAGGGAGCCTACCAATCTGTATGACCTGTATGATGTTGACCAACTCACCTAACTGTTCTGTACTTAAATTTCCCTACCTCTAAAATGAAAATGGCAGTGTTATCCAGGAGGGAGGTAAGGTAAAAGTTCACAAAGCTCTTCAAGAGACTGTGATTCTCATTTTTCTGTATGACTGAAAGAGACTCAGAGAGGTTTAGTGAGTTTCCCAAAGTCACATAGCTACCAAGATGCTGTGATGTGGGCAACCAGATTTTGTCTCAGCACCTCATGCTCCCTGCCTCAACTGTCACACATTGGATGAGTCTGGCTTCTCAATCCAGCCAGCTGGGTTCACTACTCCACAAAGAATCAGATGAGGGAAAGTCAGTAACTTTTCTCCCCTGGATCAAGAGCAGGCAACATGGTATTCAGTTCCTCTGATCTCATTCTGATCCTGTCTAGGTTGCTAACACCTCACTCACTACAACGAGCCTTATCCATGGAAACTATTTATGCTTCCTCTCTCCTTGTGGTCTGTTGGGCGATACGCAGGCAGGCATGTGTACATGTGTGTATGTGTCTGTGCATGTGTATTATTCCTCAGAGCTGACCTCCAAACCTCTCCACACTGCTCCCATTCCTGTCACTGACTCTAATGCTGTGGCTAGCATTAAGTAAAACAATAGATATGGGGTTCTTAGGTGTCCAAGGTCCAGGGAAAGTGATGGCTTATGGATCAGAGTAAGGAGGAGGAAAAATGTGAGTTTTATTCTCTCTCTCTCTCTCTCAATCTCTTTAAGAATCTGGCACCAAGACCTCATCTCCTTCCTGCCAGCGATGCAGCAGTAGTAATTTGGCAACGGTCACCAGCCAGATGTCACCCTCATCTGGCTGCCTAGGCTGCAGAGTTGTTTGGAACGAGCAGACCAAACATGGGACAGGTGGGGCTCTTGCAAAGCTGGGAGCAGCCGAGCCCGAGGTGGCCCCTACATACTGCCCTGATCCCTGGGTCAGAGCTGGCCAGTGGGCAGCTGTGCTCAGGTTGTAGGCAGCAGGCCATTGGGAGGAGTAGACCCGCTCTTCACCTTCTGAATGGGCTGCAGGACCCTGCTCCCTCTGGCACAGGGAAGGATAGACATGCTTTGCTATTTTGAGATGAGATGAGGCTCCCAATTAGTTTGGTCCTGGCCCCAGCACAGCGGTTCCCATAAGTCTCTGTCGTCACACATATGCAAGGTCACACTCTGGAGAACAGATGGAAGGGGGGCCAAGGACGGCACAAGCCCTGCTCTGAGGCTGTGGCCAACCACAACCAGGCCTTCATGGGCTTCATGCAGACCACAAGCACGAGGCCACTGTGGGCTGCTGGGGGTCTACAGTCACACTCCTCCACAGCTGCTGAAGGGGGAGAGAGACAATCGTGCATGAGAGGCAGACATGCCGGGCTCCTGGCCTGCAGCCAGACTGAGATAGGTGGCCCTGGGGGAAGGGAAGGGGGAAGCATTGTAGTTCTGGAATAAGCCCTTGGACTGTACCTGACTCCCTTGTGGCAGGTGCCTTTAGAACAGACTGAGGGCTGGGCTGTGTGTCTATGTACACATCAGCACGTGTGGAGAGAGTGGGAGGGGGTGCAATACTGCAGCACAACCTGCCAACCAGCCCATTTCAGTTGCCATCTGCTGTGGAGAGCCGCTGCACCTGTCAGAAACAGCTGCTGATGGCAGATCGGAGGTGAGGGGGGAGAGGAACCCTGCCCGGGGAGAGAGGGGCGGGCAGTGCAGGGAGCACATGCCTGGCCCCTTAGGAATGCCAACTGTTTACTTGGAAGCCCGTCCCATGGAGGGAGGCAGGCAGTGACAACCTGCACTGGTACAGGAGGCACATGGCTCTTCTGCCTCCCTGGGGGCAGCTCCACAGGTGTTTGTTACATGCACTCAGGAATTCCTGTTGGGAAGAGGGGAAACATTCCAGGGCTACTCTGGGTAGCAGGTGGGAATCCTAGGACCCTGTGGTGGAAACCCCTGCCCTCCCTGTTTCTGGAGCAAGGGCAGCAAGACCCCTCCGTCTTCCCGGCACTGTGGGGGAACAGAGACCCTTCTCTTGGGGGTCAGGATTGGGCCAGGATTGCACCACCAGGTTTACTCCTACTCTGAAAAACACTTTTTACATATTGATGAAGTTTACTTCATTCATATAAAATAAGACCCTTTAATACTGCAATGGCTTTTAGTGAGAAATCCCTGCCTATTCTGTTTTACAATATTTAAGTTTTGAAAAAAACTGACCTTATGTATGTGAGAGGGACACACACACACATACACACAGATCTCCCTTCTACTGGTTTACTTCCCAAATGCCCATCTCAGCCTGAACCAACTGAGGCTAAAGGCAGGCGTCAGAAACTTGATCGAGGTCCCCCATGTTAGTCACAGGGACCCAACTGTAAGGAGAGATTTGGACTGAACCCACCAACCTGGACTCAGTGCCACCTTGAATGCCATGAATGCCTGCATACCCAGGATTGTCTTAAATCTCCTAGGTCTCAAACCCTTGAATACCTAGTTACCCAGCACTACCAGAAACCTCCTAGCTCTCAGCTCCCTTAAAGCCCACTTGCCTAATCAAGCTTAGTGCCCTTCATGTTTAAACTGCGCACTCCCCTAATCCCTTGAGGCATATATTCCTGGTGTATACCTACAGCTGCATCTGCCAATGGCTGATCCCCACACTCCCTCTTTCCTTACCCCAAGGCCAGAAAATGTGTCTCTCCCCTTTGTTCTTTCTCTACTCTGCTCTCACCTTCTCCCTACCCCACACTATCTCTCTAAGATAAAGGCCTCTGTGTCTGCTGTGTCCGCATCTTGGGTTTGTGAAAAAAAAAAAAAAACAAAAACAAAAAACCTAACATCAATCACTTACTGTTACCTACTGCCTTTCAGGATGTGCATGAGCAGATGAGCAGGAAGCTGGAGTCAGGAGCCACAGCTGGGACTTGAACTCAGGCACTCCAAAAAAGTTTTAACCACTATGCCAAATGCCCACCCTGCCTTTTAAGTATTTGCCATTGAGTAAATGCTCATGAATTACTGGGATTTTAGCACTTTATTTTCTGTAATACTCAACCATCATTTCTGGTAGGTATAGCTTCTATCCCTCCATAATGGAGGACTAAACGTTAATGATGTGGAAGTGATCCACTGGGGACACACAACAGTTATACACAATGAGGACTTTTGTCCAGCCAGTCTACCTTCAGCCTCAGACCTGGGGACCAGATGGCTCTGCTGTTGCTGTTTTCCATTTGTGCCCTTGACCACTGAAACCCAGTGGTTGTGGGAAGCACCCACAGTGCAGGCCTCTGTGGAACACATGTCCTGTGGAATCCATTTCCCCCACAATAGCCCACATCAACCTTTCTCTTGAAGGTCAAGTCCAGCTCAAAACTCACTTTGCCTGGCCCTACTGGAAGTTCTCCTCCTCGGTCCCCAGGCTCTCCTATTCCATTGCGACCTTTGTCTTCTTTGGAGCAGGCACCCTCAGGGATCTTCATGATCTAGGGAGCACCTTAGAAACAAGTAACCACCTTGCTGCCTCCACGGGAGCACAATTCATGAAATACTGACAACCCTGCTTCCCTACATCCTTTCAATCAGATTGCCACTGCCTCTAGGCAGCAGTCTCTAAAATGCAGGTGCACCATGTAAAGAAAATGTGGCTCACATACTTGTTCCCACTCCTGCTTTCCTTTTATCAGGCACATAAGGGCAAAAATGCCAATGTTCTCAGCTCCAACCCTTACTCAGCTAATCCCATGTCCCTTTTTACATGAATACTTGTAAGTGTACTTGTATGTATACACATATACACACGAGCCCAAGTAGGTCACAGGACATAGAGTACTCCTGACCTTATTTCTGATGTATTTCTGTTGCTTCCTGTCCAGTCTCTTAATAACCCAGACTATCAGGATTTCTCAGGATGTTTTACCCTTTAGCTATTTTCCTGTGCTACAGCTCTTCCATAACAGCTTTGTATCTACAATCCATCCAGACTAATTGTCTCTGCTTCTAAAAGTCTACTTTTCTGAAGAATATGGTTTTTCACCTCTCTAACTTGCACCCTACCACACATGTGTGCACACACACACACACACACATCACCCCACTTTATAGACAATGAACACTGTAGACCCCTAGATAGCCCATGTTGATTTCAGACCTCATACTTCCTTACAGCTACCTGGCCTTCTGCATCTAAGACTCCACCACCATGGATTTAACCAAGCACAGACAGAACACTATGTGATCAGTCCTATGCCCTTGCCTCTGTACCTAACACGTAGACATTCCTCTTTCTTGTCATCATTCCCTAAGCAAAATACCACAACAGGCATCCACAAAGCGCAGACACTACACTGGGCATTACAAATAATCTAGAAACGAATTACAGGATATGGGGAATGTGGGCAGGCTACATGTGAATACTGCATCAGTTTATATAAGCAAGTTGAGCACCTGCTGGTTTTGGTATCAGCCTCTCGCATGTCCCACTTTATTCTTCCAAAGCAGTTCAAACAGCAGCTCCTTTGTGACTAGTTTTGACAAGTCTCCCTAACACTCTGAATCCAAAGCACCACTGGCTGTTCTTTTCACATGTGTTGTGCATCTATCGTTATTAGGAACAACAGTTAAGAGTGATACCCAACACAGCCACCACCATCATGGCCACCTCCTCTACTGATTCTCACATGCCTCTACACATGCTAATGCCATAGCAGACATCTGGTAGACCATACTCATTTGTCTATTTCTTCCCCTAGAGAGTCAGATCTATGAGGACAAAGGCTGTCATTTGTGCACCTGTGCAGTCCCAGCCCAGTAACCTGCCACATAGCAGGGGCTGGTAAATATTTGCTAAATAAAGGAATGGATGACTTCAAACTCCAACTTGAAAGTTTTTGCAGTCCTTGGAAAATTCCACAGTGTAGGCAGCTGCTCCTGTCCTCTGCGCAAATAGGCAGTTTATCAATCCGAGGTTGGCAGCACATTTGCTGAGCTGAACTCAGCGCACGGGCTTTTTCCCAGAGCCATCCCTCCTCTCAAGTGGAGCTGCATCTGCCTCTCTTGATAGGGGCTCCTGCCAGGAGCTGAGGAAAGGCTCCATGCAGCCCTACTGTTTCTAATGCTGTTTTCAAAGCAAATGGCAGAAGCAAAGGTGATATTTTTTGCCCTTAAGAACAAGACAACCCTTCTGATATAATAAGGTTTAAAAAAAGCAAAAAAAAAACCCCTGTACTGTGCTTTCTTTCAGCTGAATGGAGGGAAGAAGGGAGGTGAGAGAAAGAGAGATAAATAGAGACAGAGAGAGAGAGAGAGAGAGGGGGGGGAAAAAAAAGCCCAATCTCCCTGTTCCAGCTGGCAGACCGCTGGACTCTCAGCTTCCGAGGAGAAGGGGAGCGGAAAGATCAAGCCTTAGCAGCTGAGAACTTATTTTTGGCTGTGCAGCTGGTGGAGGAATTGCTGGCAGCCGGCAGTGTCTCACTAGTACAAGAGGGTAGGGGCACCCAGTATGGTCCAGGAGAACACTGCTGGTCCACGTCTGGGCACTCCAAGTTGCGGCAGACTGTCTCAGTCAAAGCTTCTGTGTGAACCTAACTGGAGAAAGGTGCTCAGATCACCAAAATGGAGGCTCTGGGTTTTTATTGCTGGTCTCAGAAGACACGTTGTGAAGCTGAAGGACAGAGACTCTGCTCTGCCTGGATCTAATGCTCGAATCAGGACTAGTGGTTGGAGCCACATAAAGCCAGACTCTAGCCCTTTCCACATATGGAACTTCTCTGCAATGGGATGGGTCACCCCAGAACTCTTGATATGAGTGGGAGCTGTAGAATGGCCACCTGCCAGGAATGTTCTAAGAGTGAAAAGCACTTAGCTTCCTAGAATTGGGAGGTCATGGGAGTGAGTTGGGAGTAGATAGTCAGAGATAGGCATTTTAACAGGCTCTTAAGAAGAATATCTATACAAAATTATAAACTTGTCAATTTTCTCTGAGTAAAGCCACAGAGTGACTGCCAAGCTTCTTCATGCTGAGTCTACATTATCTTCTCCAGCGTCAGTGTAATAATCCAAGCGCAAGGTTTTTCACAGAAACAGAGGGGAAGACAGGGGCTCCATCTACTCATGCTCTTTATAAGCTGCTGTAACTTTACTTCTTGTTTTTCTCTTTTTGGGTAATTTAGACAAACATGAACATAAAGTCCTAAAAACTGTAAGAAGACAGACTGTTCTTCAAAGAACACTTCTGCATTTATACTCAGTCCAGATACTCCAAATTCTGAAAATAATCTTCATAGTCAATGTGGAATATTTTTTAAAAAGGAAATCAAAAGCAAGAGATCATCAAGTGGGGAGAAGACAAAATAGTTCTCTTATGGAGACCCTTCCATTCGAAACCTAGAGATCACTTGTAATGTCATCATCAACAGCCACATGAGAGATGTGGGAGTCTGTCCTTTAGAACCTCTGGAGAAGCACACTGCAGCTTGGACCAGGGAATACTCCCGGGGAACAGCATGTGCCCCAAGGACTCATACCCAACAGTCCCTCCCTATGGGATGGACAGATCTCTTCTGCCACCAGTGCCCCCACTCTCTGTGGACAGTCTGCAGACCAGCAGGTTTGTCCTCTGACTGTTTTGATTACAAATGAGCTCAAGCCAGGCAACACGGGCTGAGCTAACACAGAGCCCCAGGTTCAACATGAAGATCTTTGAGGAGCAGGATTCAAAGGGGGAGTAGCTTCTACACGTGTGCTATCTCGTTTATGTCTCTACTTCATTTCATAAGCACTAGGGTTGGCTTACAAACTACAACAGGACAAGGGCAAATATGTCTTCCAGGAGAAGGTCAAGCCAGGAGACCAAATGTGGAATGTAAAGGCACAGATTACAGCTTTACAAGGTTTTTAAGATAGCTCAAATCTGAATATGCAGATGAATGGGATGCAGTCTGCAAGCTATCTGGGGGTGGGAAACATACCTAGTACAGGTCTGTGGAGTACAGAGCTGATACACAGCAGATGCTCCAAATGTTCACTGTTGGGGCCCTAATGGCATGGGTGCGTGACTAACTGAGCCTTGGAGCATGGTCATCTCAATTGGGCCACTTCAACGGGGAGACTGGCCAAAGCCACCAGGCCACTAATCACTACTGCCACCTGAGTTTAGGGGTCCTCAACTTTGCTTGGTTCTCATTATCATAGGTTTGAGGTTCCAAGTGAAGGCATGATCTCATGCGAGGACTGCAAACACAACAAGAGAAGGTAATGGAAACATTCCTAAGGGCATTTTCTTTGGGTAAAGAGGCAAGATCAACTGAAAGGCAAAAATGTCTCATCCTTCTAGAAAATTCTAAGTCAGGAATCACCTTTGACTCACACCCGACAGCCTTACTCTCTGAGGAAATTGAAACATCATTCCCTAGAGCTTTAATGGCCAGGAGGCCACACTTCCCTGGGATCACAGTGTGAGGTCTTAGTACATCACCTGCAAAAACTAATTTTCAATCCTATTTTCAAGCCAACCTTCTTTTTTTTGGGGGGGTGAGGTGTTTCTCTTCCCTATATTATTTTCCTTCACTGATACAGATCATTATGCAACTGACATTCCAAACACCGGAAATGAGAACTTACTGAATTGCTGCATCTTTCGTGAAAGGCTGTGCCTTATTTTGCAGTTCTTGCATTCAATGTATAAACAAGAAAGGAGTGGGGAAGAGAGAGGATCCCAAGGTGATGAGATGGCTACACTGAGGAACAGCATCTGTGGTTAGAGGCCCAGTGCTTGTTCCAAGGACCAGGACTGTCAGCAGCAACTGTGGCACGTGCCAGGGAGCAAGTATGGAGGCAGCAAGAACAGTCATAAAAGCTGAGCAGGCCGCATGAGGCCTTGCAGAGGGTGAACAGGCTGTGAGGCCCCAGGCTGCTGCTGCAGGCCCGTTGGGAAAGAATGGAGGTTAGCAAGCTGCATGAGCTCACAGCAATCATGCCACAAAAAGCATGGACAAGACACAGTTCACTTAAACCCAACCTCATTCAGAGGCAACACTAAGGTTGACAGAAGCAGGAGACTTCATGAAATGCCACGTCTGAGTTCAGCTTTGCAGAGAAGGGGGCTATGTGTTAGGAGAACTGCTCCAGGGATTTTTCCTGAAGAGATTTTCCTCTGCAAACTGAAGCAGATGGGATCTCTATAGCCTCAAAAAGCTTTAGCATTTTAGGGGGATAAAAGGGGAAGATCAACACTAAAAAACATTCTTAGAAGTAGGTACACGCATTTTCATATAGTTGAGGGTGAATACCAGTGATCCCGGGCTGAAAGGCGATGTTTGGAATCAGGCTGGGCCATGGACACGGACAAGCAGACACCCAAGGTTTCGTTATAGATAAAGGAACAGTAACAAATAATCCCCTCATTCCAAGCTGAGAGGACCAGTTCATGATGCTGCCAATTTCTATATGACCTCCAAACTGGTTTTGAGCACTGGAGTCCACTTTCTCTGTCCCATTCCCTGGCCTCATTTACACCAAATTTTCTAAGATATAATCCTGGCCATGGCCATGTCATAACCCTGTTCAATACATATATGTGTGTATATGTATATATACATATATGCATGTGTATATATACACACACATATATAATTATATATTTCCTTTGCATTTGGTTTCAGTCAAGCTTTCCAGCCTCAACTCCCCCATTTTCCACCCCTTTTTGTTGTACATCCTGTGATTCTGATACAATGAACACAGTATTTCCCAGAATCACATGTATCCAGGTTACCCCTTGTCCTTGGAATTTGTTTCCTGTGCCCTGATCCACTGTGGCCATTTGCAAATGTGCACACAAGCACACATAGGCACACAACCACGCATACTTCCACTACTTCCCTAATCATTGTACAAGGCATACTTTCACACAACAACTTCCACTGGAAGGCTTTCCTTACCCACCAAGCCAGAATGTAATGTCCTTTCTAAGTCACTGTGATTCACCTTGGTTGTCACACTTATCACTGCAGTTCACATATGTGTGTTGGTTTCTGCCATTTGAATGCAAGTCGATTTGTGTTTAAATCATTTTTACGGAGCCCACTATCCTCTTACACATTCCAGTGCCCAAGCCCAGTGTTGCAGACATGGTAGACACTCAGTCCATGCCCAGGCTAGTTGAGAATGTTAATGGTAGATCACTGATAGTCAACAGGTATTAACATCACTGAAAGAAATTTGATTCTGATTCAAATGGTCATGACACAGACAGGAACAGAACACACCACATTATGTTTGTACCTTGCAGTATCTTACAAATATCTAGAAAGTTCCTGATGGGATTCTCCAGAATGTTGTAGAGATAAAGTGGTCTTCGTTGACTGTGTGGGAACCTGCTGTCTCTTAGCAGCTAGTGATGTGAACTGAGTTCCACAGTCTTTCTGAGTCTTGATTTCCTTGTCTGCAAAATGTGAGAATTCAGCTAACCTAGCAGAGCTTCTTAAAGAGTCAAATGAAAGGAGAAAAATAGGTACTGACTTTAAAAAAAGAATGTGCTCCTCAGATGAGAAGACCATGATACTCATTTTATAGATCTTGCTATGATGAGCCACTTTTGACTGTTGTTACAACACTAACCCCTTAATTGACATGGAAGGGTGGGGTACCCTCTTTATAGCTTAATGCCCTGTACTAGTTAAGGCCCAAACATGCTGGGAAAGTTCCCTTAAAAATACAAACCATTATCTTTGGAGACCATAAGGTCTAGCTGCCAAAAGTGCAGATGTACAGTATTAACTTTGTTTTCTCTACAAGGAAAAACACTGAATAGCCTCTTTTGCTTTTGGAAAGATCAATGAGAAAACTCGTAATCAGGAAGATGAAGAGACTGATAAAATATTTATATGTTATTACAGACATACAAAACACAGATGCCATCCAAACTGATAGTGCCCACCAGCTCCCTAGAAACCCAAAGCTAACACTGAGTATGTTGTCTAAGGGCCTCTCCCATCTGCCTTCTTTGCTATAAATCACAGAAAGCTCACACCACCCAAGGCCTGTAGGATGACTGAGCGACCATGCAATACAGGGCATGCAGACTGCAGAACCACATGTAGCATCTGCATGTTGGTCCTATACATGTACACACACGAACTCAGCATAGTGACTCATGCAGCATAGAAACTACTCACACACCTGTGTTCAGGCTATTTGATGTATGTTGACTTACTAGCCAGATAAGTGTGCCTACATAGTGCCCCCATACTGACTGCACATCAAAAGGCACAACCCACCTGCATGCAGGTCCCTGTATGCCATGCAATCCTGAATCTTTACAATCCCTATGCTGTAACCAAGTGTTTGGCAGCCATGCAACTACTTATTCCATATTTGTGTGGTTACAAATCACCGTCCACTGGGACCACCAAGACACTGGCTACAACATGGTCATACACAGTGTTCAACAGCTCATCACACAGTGACCCAGTGACAAATCACAAAATGATTGTGGCAATTCCCTTCAAGGTGGTATCTCTTTGTGTAGAACACAGCCCTTTTCACAAAAAGTCCAGAAATGCCTCTCAGTTGTGCAGTGAGATCTGTTGAAACAATTCTGATATCAATTCTAAAATTTTCATTATGGAAAATTCAATGGAAAACCAATGCAGCAAAAATGTGTGCAATCAATGTAAGGAAAGAAGGTAGGGCTGTGCTTGCTTGCTGAAAAAGCAGAACGAAGGCCACATCTTCCCTTGCCTTCTCTTCTTTTCCTGTCCCTTCCCATCCATGCTGGACAGAAATGTCTTCTGCTTCCATCCCCTTCCCCTGGAGCCAAGAAGCAGCACAGGGGCATTAATTGCACTGCACACATTCTAGCAGGATGGTTTTTTCCCTTTACTGTTGCAACCGTTCATTGATGTCAACGAATCCAACCCTAACATCATAGAAGAAAAAAATGAGAGTCAAGGGAGAAAGAGATGACCATGGGATGCAGCATTGATGAAAGAGTGAGGCATATTTACTGTGAACTACTTAGCCATCAGATTAAATTTTTATTTACAGAGTATGCCTGGCTACTGAGCATATTTACATACACAAAATGAATATTGAGGACCTGGTTCCATGATCGGGAGAAAGGGGATGAAAGAAAAAAAAATCGGAGCTCAGGGCTTAGGGTCAAGAGCAGGTTGGACAGGGGACCAACGGGGAAGAGATGGGCCAGGGCTTAGTGCCTGATTCTGATATTGATCACGTATGAGTGGCCAAAGCTGAGCCAGAACCCTGGCCTGCCTCGTGTGAGTGCAGCTATGGGCAGTATGGCCTACACTGGAAATGATCTTGGATTCCAGACAATCCTGTTGGTTTGTGGGCAATGGATAGGAACTTGCTGAAATTCTCTGAGAAATGGGGTGGGAGGTTTGTTGGGGAGGAAACTTCTGAAAAATGGGTGGAGCACCAGAAAATAAGGGAAGGTTTGCCTAGTGGTTGGGCCACAGGACTGGGGAGAAGGAGGGCCGGCAGAAGAGGGGCAGTGTGTCCCCCAGCAGGGAAGGGCAGGAGCAGGGCTGCTATCTGGTGGATCTGGGGAAATGGTGGAGATAGAAAAGGACATGTTAAGGAGGGAATTCTGCCAAGGACTCTTATGGCTACCTCCTCCCTGCGCCATTCTTGTCTTCCATAATAATTTGGTGACTGAAGTGGTAATGGGAAAGCTGCAGCTAGCTAGGAAAACACAAGGACAGGTTCATTTCACAGAGCTTGTAGAAGGAAACAGCTCCTGAAATAGGATATTGAGAAGGCAATGGCGTACCTCCCACCTTCACTGTTGCTGCATTATTTGAGCTTCTCTCAAATGGTAGCAGCATTATCCTTCCTCAACCTGGTAGACCACCATGTGGTTCTCAAGCCTGGCCACACTCCTGCGCAGTCCCCTGGGAAACCTCACAGACTTAAGGTGCCAGGGGCCTTTGCCAAAGAGAAACACTGATGAGATGGCCTGGGGTGGGGCCCAGGTGTCAGGGATTTTTTAAGCACTACAGGTGATGCTATGGATAATTCACGTCCACAGGGTCTGCAGCCTTGGACTCAGACAACTGCAGATAAAAATTTTTTTTTGAAAAAAAAATCTATCTGTACTGAATATAATTCAGATTCCCTTTCATGATTCCCTAAATGACAGAACATTTACTCTTTCTACAGCATTTACACTGTAGTATGTCTTACACATGGTCTGGAGATGATTTTAAAATATATAGGAGAATGTACATTGGTTACACCCAAATACAAGGCCATCTTGCAGAAGGGACTTGAGTATTGCCAATTCTGGTGTCCTCAAGGAGTCCTGAACCCAGTCTTACACCAAGAGGGGACCACAGACTGCTGATCTCTGCACCAGGGTCCCAGTCCAGTGGTTCCAAGTGCAGATCAGCTCTCCCAGAAGGCATTTGGTTGTGTCAGGAGGACATTTTGATCATCTCCACTGGGAGGGGCTGGGAGAGACACTTAAGCTCTTGGCCTCCTGAAGGCTAGGCCATGGATGCTGCAACTTTCCCCGTATAGGAGAAAGACAGAGCCGGGATGTCCGCTGCTGCTGAGAAAGCCTGCTCTCTCATTATATGTGATATTTGCTCCTCCTAAAAAAGAAGGGGCTCACATTGTGCAAGTTATTTGGACCCTGATGGAATGGAAAGAAGTTGGCATCTGAACGCTGGGCAGGCTCTTTTTATTTTTCTTTGAAGGCTCAGGTTTATCACCAGGCAAGTGGGAGATAACAAAAAGGTCTCCTATCCTGCAGGATTTTTTGAAGCTGATTAAGAGACCAGAATGTGCTGCTCAAAAATATGCCTCTTTGGCATAAGGATTATTTTGAGCTGATTATTTTGAGAAACTGCAGACACAGGAGAACCTCTGGAAACAGAGAAGTTACTCTTTTATAAGGGAAAATTTGCATCTGAAAAACAAATCTCCCTTTATGTCTCCCCTCTCTGCATCAGGAAGAAAAGAATGACTAAAAAACTCTAAGAGACTCTTATCAACAGAGAAGTCATGGACTTCAACATCCATAGCAAAACCTTCCTCTGGCTTACCATACTTCTGATCGCCTTGCATCGCCTCCCCACGCTGTACGCTTCCTCCTGTGTTGTGAAGATGGCATTGAAGCCCGAATATTAGGCACCTTTTGGAGTTACCCCTCCTGACTTTCTCCCAAGTATGAAGGAATTCCAAAAACTTCATGGACAGTAGAATTAAAAGATGTCTCTTTTGGTGCAAAATTTTGAAATTCATGTACACTTTTTTGTTTCCATATAAGCATCTTCTATGAACTTTTTGAAGATTCATCATACACATGAGATTTTACATGTTGATACATTTTTGTCTTTGTTAATCTTGTCTTTCCCCTCCCACCACAGGCAGTAGTGGAGAACCTGGTACAGGGAATAAGGAAAATACTGATACTGTCTTCCTCTCACATTAATTAGTGAAACTATTCACTTATTAGTTCTCTGTATTGTTTGCATTATTGAATATTTTAGAATTTTTAAATGGTAATCTGTAGACATCCCCTTCTCCTGCTATCCGCAGAACTGCTGCTGCCTTTGCAGGCCATCCCCCCATGCAGTGGTAAAACAACGCACCCCTTTGGCTGCAGCAACCCTTCAGTGCCACAGTAGCTTCTTCACCTTTACCTCTGGTTTGGGACTTTGGTTTTGTCATAGAATAACTCTTCCCCCACCACCCAAGAAAACTGGCTTCATTGGAGGAACTGCTGCAGAGGCCCCACAGCCGGCTCCTGACTTGCCTGACTTGCCATACCTCAGTTACTGACACGAGAGTGGTGAAAGAAACAGGCATTGGCTGTACTGTGATGAGCAAGGACCTGGACAGCTACTGCCAAATTCTCAGGTTCCCCAAGGGGTCAGGGATGTAGGTTCGTACAGACTGAGGCTGGAATCTAGAGGTGCACCCTCAGCTTGTGTCTGAGTCTTGCAGCCCTCCTTGACTTGGTGGGGAAATACCCTTTTCTTTAAGAAATTTCAATGTTAGTAAACGGGCTCCCATCAGTCTAAGGGCTCCTTGCAGGTGGTGGCTACTTTTTAAAATATTTATTTATTTATTTATTTATTTATTTATTTATTTGCACAGCCTTGAAAGGCAGAGGGACAAAAAGAGAGAAACACATAGGGAGATCTTGTGTCTGCTGATTTCCTCTGTTGATGCTCCCGAAAGCCAGGGGCAGGGCAGGCTAAAACTAGGAGCCCACAACCCCATCTGGGTCTCCCACATGGTGGCCAAAGCCCGAGCACTGGAGCTGTCATCTGCTGTCTCCAGGATGCACAGCAGGAAGCTGGACTGGAAGCAGAGCAAGGACTTCATCCTGAATACTGCATTTTGAGACATAGGGTTCCCACACTGACAGCTGTTTTTAAACACCAGGTGTAATCAATGCAGAAGATGAAGTACTTTAGGAGTCGTTTGTTCAAGGGCTCATGGGAACAGCTGCTCACTGAGCAGGGGAAGGGAACTGGAAGCTTAGGGAGGGAGGCTGGGAGACAGAGGAGACTGGGCCCCGACTGCTAGAGGCTCAGTTTCATTCTCACTGCCTCCTGGAAAAGGTTCCACTGGATTGCCCTACAAGGACTCCAAGGCCACTGGCTCCACTCCACTTTCCCGGTAAGAGAGCCATCCGTTAAAATGCCACGCCTGATCTTCCCAACCTGCCCACCGCACTCATACAGGTCACGCCCCCTCTTTTCTGCCCCTAGCCTTTGGCACGCCCTGCATTCACATAAAGTCCCGCACCGTTCTGACAAAGACTCCCAAACCCCACTCTGGTTCATTCCCCTGAATCTCTTCTCAATGAGGCCCTCCTTTGAGCTTTAGTGTTTGAGCTCTGCATTGTCCAATTTAGCGAGGATCTTGGAAGCAGGTTTAATCAGATTCTCCTCTCCTACCCAGTATGTCCCACCCAGAGATCAGCCTCCGGACCTGGTACTCTGGCCTGTCTCCAGCAGGAACCCTTCTGCTCCGCTGATATTTCCTCTGCCCCCACATGGTTTTCGGCTGAGAATTCCCACTTAACCCTGTACCCCACCCACTTGAATGAAGTCTTCAATGCTGCCTTAAACAAGTGTCCTGCGCAATTTCGTTTTTAACAGTTCCCCAAATGGGACTGAAATATCTAATTCTGTCTACCAAGCTTGAGGTTTTCAACCCTGGTTGCGTCCTGAAAATAGTTGGGAACTTCTACAAAGGATGCCCTACTCATGCCTGAGTCCCTCTCCAGATGTCTTCAACACGAGATGGAAGTTGGCAGGTGGGAGCTTGCTTGAACCTGCACTGCTGACTCCCAGCCTAGTGAGCAGTTGGACTGCAAACTGGATGCCCTTTGCTTCTCTAAGAAAGGGACCAAGATTCGGCCTTTGTCCCCATCCTGCAAGGCCACCTTGGAGGCTGCTGCGGACCATAGCCCATTGGGGCTTTTACTTTGCAGTTCTGTAGAAGTTTGTCCTAAGGGCAGCAGTTCTGGCTTCCTAATCTGTTGTGGTGTGGGCAGGTGCCAGGTGGTAGTACTGAAATCAGTTTGATGGCAGCAGGGTAGGGAGAGGGGCCAGAGCAGATGAAGATGCACCTGCTTCAAGGGTGCATCCTCTCCCCATTTCCAAGGACACAGAGTAGTTGTCGTGGGGTTTGTCCAGGGAGGTATAGCTGTGTATGTCCAATGCTGTAAATGAAAGTGTGAGCTCTGAGCTCACAGTTATTCTAGTATATCCTAAAACTGGCAGGTAAATGTCACAGCATTCCAGCATGTGGTTTCACGAGGCAGGGGTGCTCTGAGGTCACAGTTCTGGGGTGACCCTCAGCCCTGCAGGAATCAACGGTGTACATGTGATTGCACCTCCCACACTCCCAGCTCTGGGAAGCAGGGAGGTGGGGGTGAGTGTATGAAAGAAGCCCCTGAATTCTCTCACATGCTACAGTGCTGAAAAATAAAATGCAAGAATTTCCAACTTCACCTGCACTCAAACAAAGCAGAAGTCATGGCACAAAAGGCAACAGTGAGAAGAAGGGAACTCACAGGGGCAGCCTGGCTTGGAGCACCCTGCAATCGCCAACCCACAGTGGGCTTCGTTTGTGTGGACTGTGGGGAGAAGAGAGGGCCCCTTGGGGTGGGGCCAGGAGCATAATTCCAATCGTCCTTTTTGCAATCAGGGACTCCAAATGGCTTCCAATTTCCAGGTGTCTGATGTGGTTTCTGAAATATTTTGGTAATTGTCAAACTCATTTCAACTTGAAATTGCATGGGGGAAAAATAACTTTTGGTAGAGTCAAAAGCTGAGTGAATGAGGATAGCCTACACACACACACAGACACACAGACACACAGACACACACACACACACACACACACACACACACACACACACACACACCCCACCCCCGAACTATGAACATGGAATCTCATCTCACTGCCACCCTCTATTCCCCTGTAACACTTGGCTCCCACAACTGCCCTACTGAAGGCCACCTCCCCACCTCTGCCCCTGCTTCATTCTGTCCTTCCAGATGGCATTAGAACTGGGCAACACACTTCACCAGCCAGTGCTGCCTCTGCTATCAGCCAGCCCTGCACACCTGTGCACTCTACAGGCCTCGGCTAGCCTGGAGAGGCTGGGGAGCAGAGCAGGTGCTCTCTGCTGGCTGCTTCCCCAGCTCTGGGAGAGCCCCTGCCTCTTGCCCCTTCCCCAAAGGAAGGTCCAGAGATGGTTTTCCCACACCCAGCACCCTGGGGAGGTCCTAAGGAGGGAAACACGTTTTGGAAGCTGAAGATCTAATAAGCAGGCCCAGAAGGGTGAATGGTCATGGCACAGACCTAGTTCTGTGGGTCTGTTTAGTGGGAGAGTGGGGACTCCTCCAAGCCCAGCCTTACACTTCCATTACTGCCTGGAAGAGTCATCCAGAAACATCATTCTTTGCCTTGAATGACAGACCCTTGCCACCTGCTCATGGGATTTGTCACATAAAGCTGTAGCTGATTGCCTCCACAGGCCACTGGCCAGATTTTCATGAGAGGCGTAGGATGACAGCCTCTGGTCATTTTGCAAATGAGCACTCAGGTGTGCCTCTTGCCTAGGTCGAGATAAGCCCCCTATGCAGCAGCCACAGCAGATGGGTCTCAGTATTCTACGCAGTTCAAGGCAGGCTTTAGGCACAGGCATCTCCTCAAACCAGTGTGGGTCAGGAGATAAGACCATGAAGGTCATGGCCAACTACTCTCCTTCTAGAGATCTGACAGAACCACAGTGTTGAGGTGGGGGAGGAGTGCCTGGGGACAAAGCCTTCTCCAAGTTCAAAGGCTCCTAAGCCTCTAGCACTGCTTAAGGACCTAAAAAACAGCCAGATAGGGAAGCTAAAAAGAAAAGTCTGCAGTTTGCTTACCAGCAAATTATCTATGGCAGCCTCACTAGAGTCCATCAGAACAACTTCTGCAAAGCCACCTGACCTCACTGAATCTCTCTCATCTGTAGACAGGACGCCACACTGCCCAGAATGAAACTGGCTTAGCATTATCATTCTCTAGTGACACCACACTTCTTCCAATAGTCATCTGCTCATGATTTGTCCCCTGAAATCTGTCCTTGACATACTTCAAATCTCCCAGGGTCCTGAGAGCAGCAGGTCCCTTAGATAAGCAAGGAACAAACAAGACCCAGGGAAAATTTTCCAGCCCCTCCAGATGGTCATGATTTCAGGACTACAGTTCCCACAAACTCTTAAGGAAAACACCAGCTTCCTGAGGATCTGCTCAGTCTCCACTCTGACACTGTTCATTGGGGGGGGGGGGCAGAGTCTATTACACCTAACACTGCAGGGTGGGCCAGGGGGAAGGCTCCACCATGTAGTCCAATCTAGCAACTCCAGAGAAGAATGCCAGTACCAGAACTCCAGTCATGGGGGTGGGGAACATGTACGTTCCCACCCTCACCAACCCAGCTTCCAGGGCAGCAGATGAACCTGACTCCAATGTGAAGAGTGATGGCAGCTCACTAGGGAGGGAGCAGTAGGGCGAGCCCTGCTCCAGGATCTAAACTTCTAGGGCTCCTTCTTCCAGCTCTCCTCAAACATCCTGTGATGTTTGGTCTCTCAGATTTCAACCTTCTTAAGACCCTAGAAACGGGTCCTATCAATAAATCTGGACATTTAGATGGTGAGAAGCAAGGGAGAGGAGCTAGAGAATGGACTGATTTCTGATAGGAATTCGGTGAATGAGAGAGAGAAAAGAAAAAACCACAATGAACAGATTTGAGTTAAAATGAGGAACATGGGCGAGTGGGAGTTGAGAAGGAAGAAGAATGAAGGGGGAAAGGCTTAGTTCCAGACATGATTACCAACAAACAGTGAGACTTGTGGACACCATGCTAGGGTGGCGAGGTTGGGGGAGAGACCAGCAACATCTCTGCAGGGGCCACAGGGGCATAGGAATAGATGCAGGATTTCCCCCTCCCCTCCCCTCCCCTCCCCTTCCCTTCCCTGCCCTGCCCTGCCCTCTCCTTTCCTTCCTACTTTCCTTCCTACTTTCCTTTCCTTCCTTCCTTTCATCCATCCATCCTTTCTCTCCCTCCCTTGCCACTCAACCATTCAAAAAATGTAAATAAGTTGCTCTTACTAGTTTCTGAAGGTGCAAAGTTGAAACAGACGTAGTCTTTAGTCTAGGAAAAAAGGAGAACCAAAAAAGGAGAACTAAACACATCTGTATGTCCCATCCAGGATTGTTCCAAGAAGGATCCAGAGTCCAGGGGCCAACTAGCATGACCACTGAAAAAAGACGGCCATACTGTCAGCCTCTTACACTGATCCCTTGAGAAAGCCTTAAAGAAAAACACTCCCAACATGAGTTGTAATGATGCTCAGCAAAGGGAATTGCTGTTAGGAACCCCATGGATCATGCCACCAAGCCTGGGGCAGAGCGAATTCTCTCCAGGTGCCCACCCATGGCCCTGATCTTCCAGGTGATCTTTATAGCTGAGCCTTAGTCTATATGTAGCAATCAGCCAGACAAATAAAGGGGAAGGAAACTCTGCAGGCAGAGGAAATAACACAGGACAAAGTGAAAAGAAAACAAGTGAGAAAAGCAGGTGAGAGAGAATGGGCATGGCAGGATTGCAGAACAGATGAGGTGAGCAAGGCAGGGTATATAGAATGGGCAAGGTGGGCATGGCAGGGTGTGCAGGGCGGGCGAGGTGGGCATGGCAGAGTGCGCAGAATGGGTGAGGTGGGCATGGCAGGGTGTGCAGAACAAATGATGTGGGCATGGTCGGGTGTGCAGGGCGGGCGAGGTGGGCATGATGGGATGTGCAGAATGGGTGAGGTGGGCATGGCAGGGTGTGCAGGGTGGGTGAGATGGGCAGGTGGGTGTGTAGAATGGGTGAGGTGGCACAGCAGGGTTTACAGGATGAGTGAGGTGGGCATGGCGGGGTTTGCAGCGAGGTGGAATTGGTGAGGTGGGTGTGGCATGGTGTGCACAGCAGCCAAGGTGTGATAGGTGAAGTTGAAAATATACACCCAGCCTGACACCAGCACCACCCATCGTCTGTCCTGCACGGGAGCTTTCTGTTATCGTCTTTGTTGTGTTGCTGTCTCATCCTCAAGACCACTCAGTGTGTGTGTTACTATTGTGCTCTTCAAGGCGAGTCTCTGATACGAGACACTGAAGAACCTAGTTTCCCATATTATGAAGTAGGATTTTATCTGCAAAACCACCTGGCACAACTGGTGGGACACACATACAGGCAGCCACTGGCAGGTGATAGTGACATAGAAGATGCTTTAATGATTACCCTAGACCTAGCAACTCCATACGTAGGGATTCATCCCAGCAAACTCATTTTTTAAAGAATACAGTTCTTTGACCAAGAAGGATCATGGGTCTTGTCTGAACAAAGGGGCCACCACTAGGGGGCGCGGTGGTAAAGCTGTGTGTTGGGGAAGAGACCTGGGTAAATGGGGAAGGGAGGTGTGGGGTGGGGGAGGTGGCAGAAGAGGAAGGAGGAGCCTTCCTGCTGGGAGAGCAGGATGCTCAGGAAATGACCAGAAGGCAGGCCTGGCAAGGGCTGGGCCACAGGCTTCGGCCCAACCCCCAGCCCCTGCTCCCCCTCTGCTGACGCCACCTGTGAGGGAAATGAGAAGCCATGCAGGTTAAGAAAATGTGGCCAGGCAGGGACTGAGGTTTCAGGGTCCATTCTGGACTGGATGGCTCTTATTCCTTCTGTTGGGAACTCTTAACATGCTGAGGGTTGCAGGAAGGTCAGATGCTGGGCTAACAGGCGGTCACATGGATGGGAATGCTGTAGAAGCTGACCTTGCCCTGGACGGGTGGGCAAAGTTGCCCAATGTGGAGGGACAGGGCAGCCCAAGTCGCCAAGGGGGTTGGTCAGGGTTTGTCTGCAGCCAATGGGAAGGACCGTGGGAAGGCGATGGGGTGATGAGAACTACCAGCTGTGCCTTGTGGAAACAGCCTGCAAAAGGCCTGTGTGTCAAACAACACGAGAGTGAGTGGACAGAGGCTGTGGGAGGGCACGGGAAGAAGAAACAGGCAGTGGGTGCAAGTGGCCCTTTTAAAGGTCTCTGCATCACTGGACACAGTTTTACACTGCACAAAAGACATACGCACAGCGCGGTATGGGGGTCAGTTGGCTGCAGTGGTTCTCATGAGCCCATATGCTTCATACAGCTTCCAGGCTTTGCAAATGCACATTTCTGGGCCCTGACCCCATGCTGTTGGAGTCAGCCATCCTGGGAGAGCCCTGGTGAGATGTGCCACCGGGGTTGGGTACTGAATGGTATCCAGGAAGGATGGACAGGGCTGCAGTAGAAAACGTCAGAGATCAGGGCCCAGGAGGCCATGTGGAGCCCAGCCTCCCCTGCATCTTGTGCAAGGTCCAGATCACCAACTCAGCAAGCTGACTGGAGATGCTGGGAGTATTGGAGGTGGGTGAGCTATCTGCTCTCTTAGCTTTCAAGGTGCCAGCACATTCCCAGTAGACAGGGGTAGCTGCCTACCCCATGATTCTCACACTGGGTGGCTGCTCTTCTCTGGGGTCCCTTAGACTTCGGAAGGGACACAGGGATCCATGGGTCATCCAGCCTCAACAGCTGGTCTTCTAATGTCAAGGCAGGGCCGTGGCAGGGCTGAGGTTAGAATCCAGGGCCTCTGGCCCCTGTCCACAGCAAGCACTCGCTGCGTGCCACTCCTGCTCTTCCTCGGTTTCTACTCTGGGCCCTCAGGAGTCAGCAGAGGTAGAGGTGGGTGCAGGACCAACCTTCAGCCACTGACGAAGACATGGGGCCTTTTTTCCTGAGCACATGCCACTGCTTAGAAGCTTCTGTGCTGGGGCAAGTTCTCCCAGTATGTGCATGGAGGGGAAGGGGGGCAGTGTGTGTGTGTGTGTGTGTGTGTGTGTGTGTGTGTGTGTGTGTGTGTGTGTGTGTGTGTGTGTGTGTGTGTAAAGGGTGGGAGCGGGGGGCATTATATGCAGCTGCCAGTGACTGCGATCAAATTGAAACCCCTCCTGGGTCAGAGTGCTGGCACTGTCAGGACTCCTTCCCCTGGTGGGTGGGAGGCCTCTGTGAAGCAGATCCCAGATGGCCAGTCCTGGGGGGCACACCCACCTCCACACCTGTCTCTTTGCTATGCACAGTCCTCCCTTAAAAGAGCTGCTTGCCAGTATGAAGTCTGCCCTGTGAATCTGTTCTAATGAAAGCAACACAGAGACCTCCCAGCAGAGGCTCCAGTTTGATTTCAGAGTGTGAAGTCAGGATCCCCTGACAGGGCATCGAGGGCCACCTGCTACTGGCTCCTCCGGCTCCATGCTTCCTGTTGTTTCTGTGGTTGCTCTACCTTGCTGGGCACAGGAGAAACTGCAAAGTTGCTCTTGCTGAGAATATTTTGCAATAAAAATATCCACATTGCTCACCTCATCCTAGAGGCATGCTTCCTGCTCTCCAACCTGAAGGACGAAACTGTGGGAGGAGCTATGCTTTTTGGGAGAATCGGCCACTGTCTGTGTCAGACAAGTGAATCATGACCAGATGGTGGGGAAAGACTGCCGCAAGTGATAGGAAAGTATCTGGCTCTTAACAAGGCAAGCAAGCTGGGCTTCAAGTCAGGGGTCCCACCTCAGTGCTGGCAGACACTTCCTTAAAGGGGTTTCGGGCAACTTTCCAGTTTGGAACATTACCAGCCAAGCATGGCAAACCAGCCTGGATTTCACCCTCTGGCTGGGTCCACCTGTCCAGTGAGACAGTCATTCCAGAAACTTGTAATCCTACATTCAGTAAGACAGTGCACTGTGCTCCTTCCACACATCTGCAGAACATGAAGAAAACCATCCAAACTTGGTGGTGGTGAGGACGACATGTGGCCCTATTTCACAAATGAGCAACTGAGTCAAAAGGCTCTCCCAACGTCTGCCAGTGGGAGATTCTGAGCTATGACACTCCTTCAAGTCTCTGTTTTTGCCTGACTTGGGTACAGGCACACAGTCAGGGGAATGTCTGCATATTGTGGCTGTCTCCAGGATAGAAGAGCTTCTGTCAGGCTCGGATATCTGTAAACAGTGGGACTTGGGCTTAGTCATCTTTATACAGGCAGTATTTTGCTCATGTCAGTTTTCTGTGGTTGTAAAAGTTGAGTTAGACAAATAACATCTGTTTTAAAACTCCGATAAAGTAAAAAATAGGACTGCCTTGGGGCCTGAAGTATGTAGAAAAGCATCATATTCATTGAGCACTCACCATGTGTCAGGCATTGTTCCAAGAGCTTTATCTGGAATAACTTCACTGCTATTGACCACACCTCAAGAGGCATCATTATCCTCATTTGACAAACTGGGAAACTGAGGCAAGGTAGAGAAATAACATGCTCTGTCCAAGATCCCACAGTTAGGGCCAAGTCTAGTCTGGGTCATTCGGTGGCACTGCCTATGACCTGAATGTCATGCTGTCCTGCTTCTAATTGAGTGTTTTCTTACTCTGCAGCTGACTACAAATACAGGTGAGTTCTGAAGATGCCTTTGTCGTGATTCATGTGGCTTTTGCTGCTCCTGACTGGACTACGGATTAGGGGATTGGAAGACCCTCAGCGAGGTTGGAACCTCAATGCCATGCAGGAGCCGCACTCTGACAGCCCAGGTTGTGGTAATACTTGCCAAACGATTCACCTTAAAGGAAGATGCTCATGTTTGTCCCCCTACGTGACAATGTCTTTCTAATGTCACTCCCAGAGGGGGAGTCTCCAGGAGGAACTGAGTAAAATCAACTCAGGTTCCAGAGAGATGGCAGTCATCCCAAGGCCCTTAACCCATGGGTAATAACCTATGTGGGATTGTTGATAAGAATCCATGTTAGTATCCACACCTCCCACCCCTCATCTTAAAATCCACAGAGAAACTTCCCGTGTGGCCTGACACTGAAAAAAACAATTCCACACCCTCTCCTGCAGAGTGGCCAACTCAAGACAGCCATAGCCACAGAGAACAGGGAAGACCACAACTGGGAGTTTGTGTAATGTCCTGACTGCTTGGTCTTACACTCCTTGCAGCAAGGCGTTGGGTTTCAATAAGTCACAGGCATTGCAAGGCTGACCTCTGAGCTCCTGTTCCCACCCCTGATGTGGCTGTCTGTAGGGAAGAGGGAAGGGTGAGCTTGATGCTTTATAGCGCATGGCCTTCTTAAAAAATCCAAAGCCCAGCAACATGGGTTGTTGGCCAGGAGCCTTCTCCATTGGCTCTGGACTCCTTGTTTGCTGCTCGGTCTTCTATCCAACCCAGTTCTTCTGCAGGCTGCACATCATTTCATCATTTCATCGCAGACATTTAAGATATAAACACAGGAGTCAGCATTATGGCATGGTGGGTTGAGCCAATACCAAAGATGTTGGCAAACCACATAAGTGCAACTCTGATCCAGCTCTCAGCTAATGCATATGGAAAAGAAGTGGTCAGTGGCCCAAGTACTTAGGCCCTGCCACCTAATGGGGAGACTCAGATGGAGTTTCATGCTCCTGGCTTTGGCCTTGCTAAGCCCTGGCTACAAATAAAACTACAGCAGTGCCTTTAACATGGAGGCTTTTCATCTACCTCAAAGGTCAAAGATCCATACCAATCATCCCTACACAGCATATGATGCCAATAGCTCTTGACTAGGAGGATAAGTCTAACAAGCCAGACTTCTCCAGAGAATTGGAAGAAAAAAGATGTAGTAGTGGGAAGATCAGCAGATATGAGCCTGTACAATCAATTCTGAACATTTCTTGTGGGGGGCCAAATGGGCAGTGGGTTAAGCTCTCACTTGCAACACCATCCCACAAAGGTTTGCCTTTTTTGGGTTCTCAACATCTGATGCCTCCAATGCAGCATCCTACTCATGTATCCTGGAAGGCAACAGATGATGACTCAAGTGTATAGGTCCCAGTCTTCTACATGGAGACACAAATATAACTGTGGGATCCTGGCTTTGGTCTGCCCTAGCCCTGGCTGTTGTGGGCATTTGGGAGTGAACCAGCAGAAGGAAGATCTCTGTCACTCTGCCCTTCAAGTAGCTGAAAATAAATTAAAAAAATAAATATCAAAAGCCTATTGTCTAGTCAAATGTCTAAGAAATTTCAAAGGAACACTGAGGGGGAAATCAAATGAAATTGTTAGACTCTTGAAATGGTTCAAAGCAAAGACCTTGCTCTTGTCGGCTCCCTTGCTGTGCTTATTTTCCTACTAACATACAGTGAAAAAGGCTGGTGTTGTAATTCTACTGTCACTTACTAGCTATAACACTTCAGGAACATTATTTAACATTTCTCAGACTTAACTTGCTGACCTGCAAAACTGTACTCACAATACCTTCCTTCCAGAGTTTTGCAAGTTGCATGACCCATGCCATAGCATATAGAATGTGCCTACCCTATGGCTTCTCTTACCACTTCTTAACACAGCATGGCCATCCAGGCAGGGGTCTTCTCACTCCCACCGAGGAGCCAAGTGAGCTTATTTCACAAAGCCTTGGATAGAAGAGAAATGATCATTTCCCCCTATAATATCTCTATCCATATTCCCTAAATTATATGCTGTGAGTTCACTGCTGTAACTTTCTTCTCATAAACACCACAGGCAGAGAGTTCTGGGACCAAAAGGAGCCTAGGAATTTGGCCTGGAAAACAAAAGCCCATCAGCTCTCTGCACTGAACAGAAGGCAGCTTGACTTCCCGATCAATCAGTCTAATAGCAGGAGGAAAAGTCTCCACCGGCATTTCCTGTGTTTGCACGGAAGCCAAGAGCAGGGTGTGCGGTGTGCCGGGGGAGGGTTGATGTGGTGGTGACTCACGCATCTGTCCTCTCCTTGGCGTGGATTCCAAAAGGCCATGGTCACAACAGTGGCTTCTCCTCTCCCACCTGCTGCATCTGCTCAGACCCCACCAGGCCCAAGCTCTTCTGCCTGACTCTGAAGGCCGATCATGCTCTGATTTCCCCTCACTTCTTTCCACATCGCCCACACAGCCCTCCAAGTGCCCTGATTCATGGTGTCGTCAGAGCTACAAAAACTGCCCTGTGCCCTACCCTGGTGCCTTTGATCATGCGGATGTCCTTCCTGGCATACCCTGCCTTCTCTCTTCAGACTGGCCAATCTTGACCCCACTTGAGAGCCACTTCCTGCCCTGCTTCCTACAGGAAATAGACAAAGCACCAGCCAGCCAGCCCTAGGTGTGTAAGCCCCTTCTCACAGTCAGCTGGGTCAGTGTGCACAATCTGCCTGATGTTTGAGTCATTGGTTCAATATAGTGAACTCTCTATAAGCAAGAGTTATATATCCCACAGATCAAAATATATTCCAGCATAGAACTGAATCTGTAATGAGCAAGTTCAGGTTTTTTTCCTTGTCCTTATTCCTCAAACAGTAGAGTATAACATCTATTCACCTAACACTTTCAGTGTATGAGTTATTACAAAGTAATCCAGAGATGCTTCAGTGCAGACAGGAGGATGCATACAGGTTGTTGGCAACACTGTGCCATGTTTCCTAAGGGCCTTGAGAATCCTCCAGTTTTTGGTATCTGTGGGTTGCCCTGGAACAGATTCCACTGGGGATCCTGAGGGATGACTATAGTTGGACAATAAGAACAGCACCAACTTTGTGGCTGAAACAGATCATGTGTATAAACAACCCCTTAGTATAGTACTTGGCACACTGCTAAACCCATACAGGAAATGGTATTTTTAAAACTTTATTGGAGCTTCCATTCTGATTTTAGTGTCTATCTCAATTCTTTTATTTAAAAAAAATATTTATTTATTTTATTTGAAAGGCAGTTAAGGGAGAGGGGGAGAGAGGCAGACAGACCTTCCATCTACTGGTACAGTCTCCAAATGGCTCACAGCTGGAGCTGGGCCAGTCAGAAGCCAAGAGCCAGGAGCTTCCTCTGGGTCTTCCACGTGGGTACAGGGGCTCAAGGACTTGGGCTGTCCTCTGCTGGTGTCCCAGGCACATTAGCAGGGAGCTGGACTGAAAGTGGAGCAGCCAGGACCAGAGTTAGCCTCCATACCAGCTAGTGCTTCAGGACAGTGCCAGATCCTACCTCAATCCTTAGACATTAAAAAATGGTGGTTAGGGCCCGGCGCGGTGGCGCAAGTGGTTAAGTCCTCGCCTAGCACACCCGGGATCCCATATGGGCGCCGGTTCTAATCCCGGCAGCCCCACTTCCCTTCCAGCTCCCTGCCTGTGGCCTGGGAAAGCAGTCGAGGACGGCCCAAAGCTTTGGGACCCTGCACCCGCGTGGGAGACCCGGAAGAGGCTCCTGGCTTCGGATCGGCATAGTATCGGCCCGTTGCGCTCACTTGGGGAGTGAATCATCGGACGGAAGATCTTCCTCTCTGTCTCTCCTCTCTGTATATCCGCCTTTCCAATGAAAAAATAATAAAAATAAATCTAAAAAAAAAAAATGGTGGTTACTATTTTACTATATGCCTTGAGCATCCCAGTCTGTTCCTAAAATTTTCTGTTGAATTTCTAGTCTATTTCATATCATTCATTGTCATTCATTAAGCATTTCCATATCTTAGATTTAATCTGACTGCAGGTTTACTCCTTTTGCTCACATAAGAAAGCATGGGGTGAGGGAAGAAAGGAGAGAGAAGGAGCGAAGGAGAAAGAGAGAGGATTCATCTTATTTGAATTAACTGTGGTTGCACAAGTCAGATTCTTTGAGTACAGTTTGCTTATTAAAAAATAGGGAGGACAGTCCCTGTCCTATGTAGTTGTTAAAGAGTTATATGCACACTGCATTATAACTGCAAATCATTATATGTGAATAAGAAATCTGTTTATCTTATTTGCAAGCATGGTGAAAATAATCTCTGTGGAGTTCACTTGGAAAATCACTCCGAGCGCTCTCAGCTCAATGAGGCCTGTGATTGTAATCGTCTATTTCTTAATTTCTAATTGGACCCACTGGGCTCCTTCAGCAGTCACTGCCCAGCAGGGCCCAGGACACCCCATAGGCAAGTGGAGTGGACTAACTTCCCGGAGAGAGGAACTGAGACCACTCTTCCAAAGCCAGCAGTTCTGCCAGTACTGCTCCACTGACCCAGACTCAGTTTGTCATCAAACACCAGTAACAACTGCTTCAAACTCTTGCAATAACCTGGCAACAAGGAGCTGCTTCTTCCTTGGCTCCTTGAATGCCAGAAGGAAGGGAAAAACATTTTGGAAGTGGGGTGGGGAGCGGGGAGGGGACCTAATAGATTGATCTCATGCAGTTAGAGAACTGGATTCGCATGGGCCTTCAGAAGTCCCACCGAGCATACACTACGCCCCAAATCCTACAGGAGACAGAGTCAGAGGACACTAGATGGATGCACCATTTTGCTTCCTCTGAGCTGTGGGAAGAGAAGGGAGCATGCTCACTCACAAATGGCAGGATGTCTGAAGCCACGGACTGAAGAGGAAGGAGGCACAAACAAAAAGCCATGCTAGCATCAAGGGATGAGGGTGGAGGGAGGGGAATCTGGCAAAGTTGTGTCCAGCCTCATGTCCCATGCTAAGGTACTGAAACACTGTCCTGTCCACATGCCCACTTTCCTCCACACTTGGTAACAGGTTTTCTTTCTATGGTTTGCATGGTGTAACAGGTTAAGCTGCTGCCTGCCGTGCTGGTATCTCATATGGGCATAGGTTTGAGTCCTAGCTGTTCCAATTTTAATCCAGGTACCTCTTAATGTTCCTGGGTAAGCAGCAGAAAATGGCCTAGTGCTTGGCCCCTGGATGAGGCTCCTAGCTCCTGGCTTTGGCCTCCCTCAGCCTCAGCCATTGTGACTATTTTTGGAGTGAATCAGCAGACAGAATATCTTTCTCTCCTCTCCTCCCTTTCTCATTCTCTTCTTCTTATCCTCTCCTATCTCTGCCCTGTTCTATAACACTATCTTTTCAATAAAGTAAATACTTATAAAAAATTCTTTTTGCCACTGTTTACTTATACACAGGTGAAAAAGCTGAAGATACAAGATAAGTGATTAGGGGATTCCCAAAGCATAGGGTCCCTTGGGAAAAGGCATATGCCAGTTTTGTGTCTGTCATACGCTGAATCGGAAAAGCTGACAAAGGAGGTGCTGGCCAGCAAAGATTTGGGCACTAAAGACCATCTTCTCGTGCCCACCATGAAGGAGAGTCCATGGCAGCTTTTTCCATAATACATATAAATGACCCTGTCACCAATCTTAAAAGTTGTACCATCTTTCTAGAGACTGAGATGGCAAATTACCTCCTCTCTGACTTTCAAATGCCTTCTGTTTATTTCCTGCCTCATCTTGTCCCAAAATAACATGCCCTAAAAATAACTGCTGAATTAAGTTTTTATCTATCACCTACTATGTCATAAAGAGCCCTAGGTCTTCTCTAGGGTTGTAAAGAAGGTACAGTGGGAAGCACTGCTTGAAAATGTCCTCAAGGGATTTCTGATATGCCCAGGTCAGCCCTGGCAGCACTTTCATCAGGACTTTCGAGTAGACTTGAGTTATACTTCAGAACCATTTTATCATGACCAAATGACAAGGATGTGAGACAACATATCCAAGAAAAAAAAAATCCAGCACGTTTTTTTTTTTATCCTTGGCAACCCTGGCACATACCCTATTCAGATGAATGTTCCCATGCAGCCTGACTCATTTGGCATGAGAACAAGTGCATATGCCAATCTGTGCACTGACCAACACAACTCCTCCAGGGAGAAGTATGAGTCATTTTGAATGAAGTGGTACCATGGATACTCCGGGTGCTGAGCATGGGCCAGAGGAAGGCAGTAGAGAAGAGCCAAGGGGCCAGAATGACAGGCACTCATAATTCCTCAGGCCCTACGCCCTTGGCCCCTCTGTGCCAGTAATTCGGAGAATGTAGTTTGCTACTCTTGCAGTAATTATTGTTGAATGAATAAATGACAACCTGTCACTTCATTCTAGTGAGGACATCCAGTGGCTGAAATATGACCTCTCTTCCCTCAGAAACCTCAGACCCTGGGTTATCTTGAGTACCCACAGGTAGGCTATGCCATCATGTGCAACCAAGAACTCTTCTGCAGGAATCTTCTCTGGGGGGAGTCAGTGTTCCTATACGGCAAGGGGAGCAGGATTTATAGCCAGAAACAGTCCATACACATCCTGCCTTTCCCTCTTATTAGCCAAGTTCAGTTTCTCCCCAGGTAAAGATTTCCAACCCTTTGAAAAACAAATGCCCCATGGTTGAGAGAGTGAAAACTCCGAGTGAAAACATTTTGAAACTTTAAAATGTGGTAGGAAAGTCATTTTGTTTAGTTTTGAAACGTCCCTGTCTGGTTATTTTTTTGGTACTTTCACTGCAATTAAAGGGCTCTACCACTAGGTGGAAATAGTGTCATGGTCATGCTTAATTGTATTCCAACACTGCCATTTAGAATAGATTATTTCTTAGCTGAGGAAAGTATCAAAAACAAAACAAGAAAAAATGTTTATGAAGACAGCCCTCATTCGATATCGTTTAGATTTTTATTATCGATATGAAGTAACATGAAAGTTACAAGGCAATTTATTCTTACGTATTGAATTGCTACTTGTTTCCCCTCAAAAAACAAACAAGACAAAAAACTTGAATGCAACATTCATTTCAAACACTGTGAAGCCCAAGTATGAATGCTGACACACGCTCTTTTTAGATTGCCCACGGCTTCAACACACCTATGAGATGTTTTCCCTTGTTAGCATAGCTGTGTCTTAGAACCCTAAAGATTTTAGCTTCCTGTTCTGAGTTCAGAAAATGATGCTTTGATCCACTGAGTACTTTGAAGTTTAAAAAAAAAAACTCAGAGCTGAGGTCTCTCTCACCCATTTCTCTCAAGCATGGGAAGGTCTTCTCTCTGAGCAAGGGACGTTCCTCCAGAAGAATGCAATTGTCTTGAGCCCTCTCCCCACTTTTTAAAAATCAAACAGAGAAGACTGAATCCCAAGAAATCTAGAATGGATACTACCCCCTGAGCTTTGACCAATTTTGTTTTAGGCTGTTTTTTAAACCCATTCATCGCTCCCAAATTACCTAGGTATATAAACAAATCATTCTTTCTTTACAGGGCCCATGGCTCCCCACATCCCTCTCCCTTGTGGTGGTACACGATGCTGCTGGGCAGCTCCCCTCACTGGGAAATCTCCAAGGCCATGCTCACTAGCCTCCTCCTGACCCCTGGAAGAAGCAAGTTCCTTGGATCAGCTTCTAGATCTCCTAGGGCTACAGTGGGGCTCCCAGTCATTTCTGTTGATGCCCCATGCATGCAACACCTGTGCATGCCCCTTCTCCTATGATTTTGTCTAGTGGCCATTTGCTCCAGCTGAGTTCATGATCAGGCCTTCAGAACTGAGAGAAGAAGCTCCCTTGGTATCCTCTTTTGCTAGAGTCTTCATAGCCAGCCAGAAGGGAAGGAGGCCCTGCTTTGACCTCCTGGCTGTGACAGCACTGAAAGGGCCTTCTGTCACTGTCTTGTCTTTCAGGACCAAGGTAGAGGAAGAAGTAGAGGCAGACCAGCAGATGCGCCTATAGGCAGCAAGCACTGTGCAATTCAGACCCAGCAGGTGACGCTCAGTTCTTTGGAGTTAGAGATGCCCCCACTGCCAAGGGCAATCTTGAGATGCAGCCTCATTTACATATGATCGTACTCCTTGCCATCGTTCCCTTAGTAACGACGCCAACTCAGGGTTGCATACAAACTGTCTTTGCTATGGCTTTATGGAAGAGCATTTCATCTTTTATCACAGAACAGTATGTCTTGAAAATTACCTTGTGCCAATCTTGCTAGGTCAGGTTTTAAACTTGAATCTGCAGGGTCTCAGCATCAGAAGTGGGAGGGTGAGATTTTGCCAACCCAGCTCTGGCTGTCTGTGGGCTGCAGTCTGAGTCCAGGACTCCTGTGCAGCCATGCCCACTGTCCCATCCCCACAAGATAGTCCACATCTGGCTTCAGACTTGGCAAGAGAAAATACCTTGCAGGGAGTCAGAGGATCCTTCTGCATCCCACCTTGTTTGTAGATTTCAATTGTTTTCTGCTTTTGTTTTGCTTTGCTTTAATTTACATTCTTCTAATGAGATTTTCAAGGCTGGGCATAATTCATTGCATAAATGAGTTAAGGCTATTTTAAGCCCTAAAACATCAACCATCATAATCACCACTGCTTTATGTGTGAAATGAAGACTATGGAACTGATGAGTTTTGGAGAATGAATGGACCGAAAGCACTCACATTGGTAGGCATTATTCTGCTCCCTCCATAGGGCTAAGAAGTTAGCCCATGGCTGAGCAGCTTTACTCTCTTGGGAATCCTTCTGATGGGCTGGCATGGGCCTCACTGGCATTTCCACAACTCTGCCCCCTTCCTGCCCCTGGAGTTGGTGAGAGCACTCTCTTTCTTCCAAGGGTGGCCCTTGGGGTCTTGCAAGGGCCTTTATATCTCACTTTACGTGGTGTTTTCTCAGGCTAAGTAGAGCAATTTCCTTATAAGACCTTCTTCCTCTTAGTCACCCTCTTCTGGGTGTGCTGTGGGCATCAAGGCCCTCTAGGCCATTCCCAGGACCCCAACACAGTGTCCCACAGAGGCCAGAGGCAAAAACCAGATTCATCTCCGCTGAGTTCTGTGGAGCTCCAGGGTTCCAACAGGACCTCCTACTCCCACATGGCGTGACCTGGAAAAACCAACGCCTCCGTGCCTTGATGGGCTCGTCCCTGCACAGGGTGGATACTAATAACTGTGATTGCACCATTCCCAGACAAGAGCATGGAAAACATACCCAGTACAATCATCACTCTGGAAGTATATTCTCAACAACTGGTTAGTGGATGATAATCCCACTGACTGGCATGTAGGGCCATCAGAAGGCCTTGGGGGAGGTGTGGAGGGGGAGGGGTCAGCAGCAGCTATTCAGACCCAAGGCCTTGTGGACTGCAGGCCTAGCAATCAGAACCAGCAAATGACTGTAATGTCCTTGGCTTCATGGCTAAACAGGAATTAGGTCAGCAGATACCAATGATGTGTGGATCACAAAAAGAGAAGCTGCTTCCCACAGGGACCTAAAAGGCTGGACAGGTGACTACAGCACTGAAGACCAAGTGGTGTGGCAGGGACTGTCACAGCTGCAGGCAGCAGTTTCAGATCATCTCAGAGGGTCTCCAGTTCATGCTGAGGGTGGGAGAGGCTTCCAAGAGGAGATGCTGCCATCTGGCCAACAACCAAACCCAGACCACCTTCAATTCCCATTGCTAACACTTACCCTGGAATGGGGGCTGGGCCAGTGGTGCCTGACATTGCCCCTGTTGCCAGCCCAAGGAGAATTCTAGAGAAGCTGATGAGGCTAGGCTCAGACTACCAGTCCTCTGTCTAGCCCAGGGTCCTTGTGTCTTCTTAGCTCAGCCTGACATAACCATGGTACAGAATTCCAAACCGGAGGCAGGTGTCTTGGGTATAAATTTAGAGCCCTTTGCTTCCCCTGCCCACTCACAATTTCACACTTTTCTCCAAGCTTCTTTTGCCTGGAACAGCTTCCCTAAAAGAATCATGAAGCCTCTTTTCTTAAAAAAAAAATAAATAAATAAAACCTTTGAGCCCATCTGTTCTGGAAAGCCATCCAGATATAATTATGCCTCTTCTCCTTAGGCCACAAGGCCACCAGCACAGGTCTCCAGGTGTCCCTGGAGGCTACAGCTAAGCCTTCTTGACAGCCTGACCTGCAGAAGTAGAGGAATGTGCTATTCAAGGATGCTCCCGTTTGGAAAGAGAAACTCAAGGGCAGGTGCTGGGTCTCAGACCACAGGCATTGACTGGTGAAATGCTATGCCTTGCCTTGGACCCGTGAGTCCTGGGCTCTCCCTGTAGCTTTTCCACTAGCTGGTGAATGACTTTGCTACCACATGTCATGGCCTTCTCACTGGAGCAACCAGTTCTGGAAGGGGGAGGATAGGACAAGGTCTTACCACCCTGCAGCCTGGGAGTGTGACGAGAATTCCATTTCTCTGGGACCCGACACCTTCCCCAGCCTCGTGGTCCTGCATTATCCCTGCTTCCCAGAACCCAGCAAGGAAGAAGTTAATGTTCTTTCAGTCTATAAGTAGTTCCTGCTGTTGCAGATAAAATTAAATGGCATGGCTATTTTGGTGGAAAAATCAGGTAAGAACGCTGAAAAATAAACTCTCTGTCAAATGCCAGTCCTTCTCCCCACCCCCAACCACCAACCCCACACCCCCAAACACCATGTTCTTTTTTTATGCCCATTTGGTATTTGTTTTTAATTCTGGCTGATTGTCAGTTTTAAAACCTGATGCATAGAGAGGCTTGCTATTCCGGAGGCGTTATTTTAAGATGAAACAATGTAAATTCTGACTTTGGATGGCAGATGGCTGGCAGTTCACTGTTTGGCAAACCAACTGGTATGGTATGTTGGATATTCAGAGCAGCAGGTACGCAGCTCAATTTGAAACCACCACAGATGCTCCGAGGGAGCGGGGGAGGGGCACAAGCTGGTCAGGAAATTAAGAACAGTACTCTGAGCTCAGAGGGGAAAACGGATGATAATTAGCTGAAAGTTTGCTTCTTCCAGTCTCCACTTTTGGGGGGGGGGGTGGTGAGGGAGAAGAGAGGAGAGGGTGGAGTTTCTTCTTAGAAAACCAGGAAGGCCCTTAGATAAGTAAGCACAGGGGAAAGCTTCTAATTTTGCTTCCTATCTGCCCAGTTGTCAAAGCTTAGCTTCCCTGAGAAATGCAAAGGTGAGGGAAGAGCAAGTTAAAGAGCTTCTCAACTATGTTAGCCAACAGAGTGGCACAAAGGTGAAATAAGGACCCTGATTCCCGGCTGGTTGAGATAGGATCAAGGAGTGATATTTCACGGAGGACTAAAACATGGTTTAAGAAAACCAGTACACAGCCAGAGCGATAACTCCAGGGTGTCTATATCCAAGGGATTTCCCAAAACAAGGTCAGGGGTTGTGGGGCAGTAATGCCTACTGTGCGCTCTCATTATAGGGTCAGGGAATGCATACAAGGCTGGGCACACACATCCGTAGAGGAACTGAAGAGGGGCCAGAGCACCCCTCAGCCATGGTCCATTCAAAGTCAGTGAAGACGTAGGACATTTGAAAAAAGGCCACTCACTGTGCATCTCAAATTATCAGCTCATCTTCATATGGGATATCAAAACAGCTCTTTTGAACTGGAACTCTTGGTAGGTTTTTCCCGCATGGAAATTAGGCAAGTTTTCATTTCCTCCAAATTCTTGCAGGGGCTGGAAGGCCAGTGAGGAAGGTTTTGCTAGTAGCTCTGCAGTAGTTCTCTTCCTGGGATGCAGAAAGTGAACACCAGGAGGGATGGACTGGCAATAGACAAGGCTGAGAGCTCTTCTGGGGGCAGGTTTTGAGATGGAGCAGACTCCCCAGCACTGGTCCTGAGTTGGGGTCCTCTGACACATTGAAGACCCCAGGAGCTTTCCTGGGATGGTTCTAAAAAGCAGTGGAAAAAATCCCACTTGGGGTGTTCATGGATTACAGCCTAACTGAAATTACAGCACCACAGTTCTGGGGACCAAATAACATGAATGTTCAGGGAGACGCTTGACACTATATTGCAATCAGGTGTTTTGGCCAGAACACCATGCTAATTAAAAGTCCAATTCCTAGCATAATTGCTCATCTGGACCTCGAGTAATGAGCAAAGAGTCTCTGGGTTTTAAAATAATAATACAAACACGTGTGGGTCCCCTGAAAAGCATCCCCCCTTTTTTTTCCAGTAGAACATGGCCAGGAAAAAAAGTCTGGAGAAGTGGCCACTTGTCTGCTTCTTCTTTGTACTCTCAATGAAGAAGTGCAGGTGGTTCAGCATTTAGAAGGCATGTGGGGCCAGGCCTGCCCTAAGGAACCATCCAGTCCCGGGGGATATTAAAATGTAAATTTATGCATATATGAGATGGGACATGGGAGAGCCTGGAGAAGGATTCTGATGGAGGGTTAAGTTCCTAGCTGCTTCACAATGTACTCTACATGCACAAGGGAAAGCTGGAAGGGCGGTTCCCACCCAGTGTGACATGTCCCTCCCTCCCTCCCTATGGGTTAGGGTGTGAGTGAGGGGAGAAGTGAAGATCTCCCTTCATCTGAGAGCCCACAGAAGTGGGACAGACGTGGTCACATTTCCCTGGCAGCTTTCCCAAGAACCTGGTTCAAAGGCCTGAAGAAGAGCTATATCAAGATGGCTCTCTCAGCTTGAAAAATAAGAAATGCTGTGTTTCAAGTACAGAAGTGCCTGAAGGACAAAGAAATTGAAGCAAGAAAGATGAAAGTGAGAGGAGAATGGACATTTCTGGAGGGAAAAATGTTTTAGCTTGCTTTATCCCCAGCCACCAAATGGGAGCCACACCAGTGGAAGGGGCTGGCGAGGGGCCCTGAGCACGTTTCTTGTAAGAGCTTGTAACACCAAGTGGATTAAAAAAAATTTTTTTCCCCTCGAGATGCTGCAAAAACAGCATGTCCTTCTGTTGTTTCACAAATGACATTTAAGCAGCAATGGAGCTTGGTGTATGGGGAGGGAGGGCAGCGGCAGAACAAGAACAAGAAGAGCTGGGACAAGAAGGAGGTGGAAATCAAGGCAACGCAAGTTGGTTAGGAGAGAGTTGTGGTAAAAAACTGACAGGAAGGAAGAACGAAGGGACAGAGCCCAGGAGAAAAATCCGGAGCAGCAGGCACAAACTGAATCTGAGAGCACCCTTCCCTTGAGAGAAAGGGTGTGGGAGGATGGGAAGGGAGCCTTTTTGGGGGGGGGGGGGTTCTACAGTCTAAGAGAATGGCTTGGTGTGGCCAGAAGTTCCATCTAGGGAAAGAGCCAGGTGAACAGGGGATAGAACATGGAGGAGGCAAAACTCAGACACAGGCATGAAGCAAAGGCAGGTCTCAGCGACACCCTCTCTCCACATCATGGTTCCAGATCCAAGCTCCCATCTGGACTTGGATTTCTTTGCTGCTGTAGCACTGTGAGTGAGTATTTCTGAATTGAGTGGCTCGAGATAAACTTATACCTAAAAATAAGTCTTTGATGATGTAGAGGAAAAATGGATAAAGCTGGACCAGGGTATGAATATGGACAGCGGGAGTGGGTGGCAGGGGTCTTTGGTAACAGGGTTACACTTACTTTTTTTTAAGATTTATTTATTTATTGGAAAGTCAGATATACAGAGAGGAGGAGAGACAGAGAGGAAGATCTTCCATCTGATGAGTCACTCCCCAAGTGAGCACAATGGCTGGTGCTATGCCAATCCAAAGCCAGGATCCAGGAACTTCTTCTGGGTATCCCACACGGGTGCAGGGTCCCAAGGCTTTGGGCCGTCCTCGACTGCTCTCCCAGGCTACAAGCAGGGAGCTGGATGGGAAGTGGAGCTGCCGGGATTAGAACCGGCGCCCATATGGGATGCTGGTGCGTTCAAGGCAAGGACTTTAGCCGCTAGGCCATGCCGCTGGGCCCAAGGGTTACACTTTCATAGGCAGAGCACTCCAAATTGAGGAAAGTTATTTATTTTTATTTTTTAAGCATTGCCAGTGTTCCAGGCACTGAGTGCTTTATTTTTACATGTTTAAACAAATGCACAGTTATGTATTTATACATTATGTATGTATAAACATACTATCATGTGGTACTGATCCTGTTGCAACACAGTGATAGATATTTCTATAGCCATTTTATACATCAGAAAACTGAAGCTTGAGAGGTAATCTAAATTATTAAAGCCTCACATTAAGTTAGGGATCTCTCTCATTATAAGTCCACGATTTTTAACAAAAGTCATAAAACAACATGGAGAGATGCACTAAGAAGCCACATAGTTTACATGAAGAAAACCATTTCCGTTTCCAGAAAAAGAAGGGAAAGACAGTGGGAAGAGAAAAAAAATAATACAGCTTTGCCTTGGAGGGTGACACAGCCATATTAAAAAGCTGAAATTTTAAAACAGATAAAATAGGGGGCTATTTTGCACATGGCAAAAGTCATGCTTGCTTAACAAAGTTGTTTTCTTCCAGTGGTCTTAAGAAAGTGGCTCTCCTAGTTCATTTGAAAGCCAAATCAAAATCTTGTGCTGTAAGTTTTGAGGAGGGCAGGGTTTCCTTAAAAGGCAAACAGATCAGAGTGCTCAAATGTCTCAAATGTGTCTCCCAGGTGACAGCTTTTCTTTGTATCCAGAGGTTTCCCCCTTCAGAAGCCTAACAAAATGGAAGGCCAGGGTTATGTGCCTCTGACACCCAAGATTCAAATAGTCTCAGGAAAAGTGGAAAATTCAAATGGGATGTCATCTGTTTCATAGCTTTGCTCAGAACCAAATTATGTCAAATAAGTTACAGCCTAAACAAGCTGTAAGGAGACACTTAGAAGCACAAAGTCTGAAGCACAAACCTCTCTAACAGAAGTTAAATCAACTCTGGAAACTGACTCCAGATCCTTTTGGTAGAGGCAGAAGAAAGTTTTATTAATAGTAACCCCAATAACTAAAGCGGCCGTGGATCTGGCTAATTCTTCCCCCCAATACATCGTATTATGAAAAGCCTGTTACTTCCGGAACGGCAGCACTGAGTCTTATACTCATGTATCACAGAAACGATACTCTTCTCATTAAATTGTTCAGCGGATGATCCTGCCAAAGGTGGCAGGAACTAGACCCTACGGTCAGGAGCTGCACGGGACAAGAAGCTACTGAGGAGTTGCCCAACTCTATTAGCTAGGGTGAGGCCATGTGTTGTTTGAATTAGGGCCCTAAGCAAGGATGCAGAGAAGTTACTACTATACAAAAAAATTTTTTTAATAGATTAAGACACTGGAGGTACAAGCTCACCCAAGTACTTTATTTCCTGGTAGAGATTCAAAGTGACAGGCTGTAAACTCAATAAGCCAATTCAACATTTGCAACTCATTATCTCCACATAACAGGCAGTAGAGAGCCCCTCTCTCCATACTAGAGGGTGGGCTCCTCCAGGACCAGACCCAGGCCCTGAGACCCTGCCATACAAACCAGCACCCATTCTCTTCGGAAACCGGAGGCTGTTCCAAGAGTGCAGATGGATGCCTTTTCATGGGCTGGGGTTCTAATCCAGAGGTAGATGGTTTCTTGTCAGCCCACACACATTGGTTTTTGTTCTTTTTGTTCATAGGACAACATGTGATGTGCAGCTGGACATTCGACAATGAGGTTGGCCTCCCACCAGCTTGAAAATCTCACTGAGGGTTTCTGGGAAGAGGGTGACTACACTGACATCTTCCAACGCCTCCACACCAAAAACAGGGACAACTGAAAAGCAAAACCAGTGACTCACAAACAACATCTGTGACAAAACAAGGTCACAACATATCTTCATGAGTCCCAGATACAAGCCAACTGACAATGCATATTTTATGGCTCTCTGTGCTGGAGAAAGTAGAGGCATTTGGTGGACCTGGGAAGAAAACATGGAAAACACCCACAGGTACTCTTTGGAGAGCAGAACAGGCCAGCGTTAGAACAGTGGCTAACATGGGAGTGGCTCCATCTGCTCCAGGAATAGGAGTCAATAAAGGCCTGTGCTGGGAAGGTCCTGGGTGAGCAGGCTGGAGCTACGGGACCTTCTACAAATGTTCCTCAACACTCCCACTGCAAGGATTGGAAAAAAAACTGGGAAGGTGGAAATTTCAGGTTAAGAAAAAGTTCAGATAAAAAGTAGAGGAGGGGAATAGAAACAGGAAACCTCACAAAGCTAGCTACATAGTTTTTAACACTATGTTAAAAATACAGTTTTTAAAAATCAGTTCAGGGATAGAAGATTGAGTACTGTGAAGTTAAGAGAGCTGTAGGAACCAATTGTATTAAAATTCCAGAAGAATTGCATTCATATAAAAATTCACATTTTACAAAAGGCCCCCTCTAGGCACCCTCCTCTTGGTGGGTGGCAGAGAGGGTAGCTTGGTGAGGGAAGGAGCATTCTGTGGCATTATATACTCTGGTCACAGCCCATACAGAGAAATCAGCAATAACAACAATAACAACCCTACAGAGAGTGAAGACATGCCAGAATTAAGATTATAACATTATTTGCAACTGACTTAAATACATTTTGAAAAAGAGCAGATGATCTGAAATACCATTAAAAATAATTTTAGGAATGGAAACTAAACTGGAAAGAACACAAAACCTAATAATGAGACAAATGATGACAGGCAAAGAAGATCCACTCAATGGAGAATAGGAGTCAGTTCCTAAGAAGGAAAACCAAGGCAAGGAGACAGAAAAATACAAAAACTTACGTCTCGGGTGAAGTTCATGAAACAAAAAAAGATTAAAAATCCCAAATTGAAAAAAACACAAATCATATTTCAAACTACCATTTCCAAAAGATCAAGATCAACACATAATCTAAAATTACTGTATTTTGAATAGAAACAAAAATACTCCTAGGCAAAAATAGTACATGAATTATAAAGGAAAGATAATTAGATGTTACATGCTTTTGACAGCAGTGTTTTATGTTGAAAGAAACTGAACTATTTTCTTAAATTTTTAGTACTCAAAATACTCATTCATAATCCTTTAGAGAAAGTCTGACCTACAGATTTTATGTTCAGCAAAACCGACTTCAGGTATAAAGGGCATAGTTCTTAAAATGCAAGAATTCACAGTATATTTTTTCCCTAAGATCAAGGAACCTACTAGATCAAGGAGTCTGCTGAATTAGCTTCAGACCAGAAGAATGGGATTCACATAAGGAAAGTGAGTATTACATATGCAGAACCAAAACACAATAAGGACTCAAAGGTCAGGTGACAGAATACATTGGAGACATGGCCTTTAGGTAACTATAACACAAATGTAAAAACTGGGGAAGGAAGGAGGAAAACAGGTTGATAAAATGCGTTTATTTTTGGTAATCATTAATGATGACAAAAATGGCTATTAGAGTTACTCTGAGATTATTATGATAACTATGGAATACTCTAGCCCCAATTGTGTGACTATTTATAACTCCTTATGAAGGACTATACTATTGTAACAGTATGGGGAAAATCAGTTAGGGGTTGGGGTAGAAATTTATGGGTGGGGAAATCCCAGACTCTATGGAATTGTATCATAAAATTCAAAATTAAAAATGTAAAAAAAGAGTAAAAACAAAAAAATTGGGATTCTTGCTTTGGAAGAAAAGACATATAAATGCAATATAAAAGAAGTTAAGTGAGAAAATATGTAGTTTTGGATATGAGTCTGAAACATTAGCCTGAATTTAATTTGATTCTGTGTCTCTCTACTCTATGCACACACTTAGCATATGTATGCTGTGTCCACTAAACTCAACGACCAACCCAGCAGCCATTAAGGACTCACAATGCCAAGACTGTGGTCTTAAAATACCTTGTCCTACTAAAAGAAGACAGGCTTTTGATTCTCTCTCTCTCTTTTTATTTTTCTGAAAAATGGCTGATTTGGGGTCTGGGGCAAGAAGCAGACAATACAAAATTGTAGTTTCTTTATACATACCAGATAGTAAGGAAGATATGAAAGTTCCTTAGGTCACATCAAAAGGACCCAGTAACCCATTTGGAGTTCCAATTGGCCATGAATGGAAATATATGAGTTTCAATAAAGAAAACAACTGCAGTGGATTGAGTGGCTTATACATACATTAAGTATGTATAAAGCCATAAGTTCATAATATTATTTAGAGAGGCCTAACTGATTATATTTTAAGCATGACAGAAAATCAACTTATTGTCTTGGAAAACGTGTGCATCAGGAAAAAAACACAAAGTATGTATTCTGCCTCAATTGTAAGAGCTGTAGCACTGGATAATCAACTGGAAAATGAATGGAAACTGCTTCTTAAAAAATGATCCCAGGTAATAAATGAAAACAAAATTAGAGATTTGGAATTACACGACTTTGTAGCCCTCAATGAAGCACTCAGGACAAGCATTGAGCATCACTCATAAACATGAAAAGGGAGAAAAACACACGTTAGACGCTTCCCGACAAAAAGCCCAATGGCTTTGTCAATGCTGGTGGTGCCTCTAGGTGCCACTGCTGGGGTGCAGGAAATACAAAAGATGTATCCTGACCATGGAACACAAGCCTGTGGGAAGCTACAGAAGGGAAGAAGAGGGCTGGAGGGACACTGCAGGTTTAAAGTGAATGTCCACTTAAGTAAATGTCTAGACTTTTAAACTCTGTAGCCACCCAACCTTCACTACTAGGACTGTTTGCTCTCAGCTCTCTGCATAAATTAATGTGTTTCAGGTCCACTGTACAATGGCATTGTAGGTTGATGAAAGAGGTATACACAATCTTGTCCCGACATATTAAAGCTTTATGGGGAGGATAAGCAGTTAAAATAAAACATGTTAAACACTATGATCAAATTACATTGACCACATAAACAGGTGGCAAAAACCATAGAAGTCTGCACACACATGTATGCAACAGTTCCCCTTTGGAGAATTCATTCTAAGGATGGATCATGGATGTATGAAGATTCAGCTACCAGTGTCAGTGTTTACGACTGGGAATGTTAGAAATAATACAAAGGTCAAGATTAGGAGCTTCATCTGGTTGTGTTCTATTTACTCGATGCATACCATGTAGTTAAATACATGTTATAATCCATTCAATGGATTTTATGCAGTGATAAGAATAGTACAGTAAAGTACCATTTAATGGCATGACAAAAAATTATGAAATATTGACTATGAAAACACACATTACAAAATACAATGCATATATACTATGATTTTATTGTTTCAGGTATTACCCCTTAAAGAAAAGAATTAAAGTATAAATACAAAATGTTTAAAAATAGTATTACAGTTACTTTCTACTCTCATCTTTTTTTTTACCTATTTTTTTTCTATAATGAACATTAACTGGATAATCCAAATTTAAAAAGCAAAATTCTATTCAACCTCAGCACTCCTTCAAATCCATCTGGGCATCTCATCTACTTATTCTTGTTGTGCATCCCTGCACTTGTTTGTTCAGTATGTGTCTACAAACTGAAGTTGCAACCAATGTGGATTCTACCAACACAGAGATAAAGTCAAAAGTGAATGCATTACAATTCACTTCAATGGCTTAGCAAGAACTTCATCCTTGGTACCAGGAGAGGAACTTACCTAAACACAAGAAAACATTCATCCACGTCTTAAAGCAAAGCAGACAATAAATTGAAACTCAAGTGCCAGCCAAAGATATGTAAAACAAAATAAAGTGCTATTTCATGCTTACCCTATTGGCAAACACTAAATCTTAACACAGCAGCTGGGGCTGGCCAGGTTGAAATAAGGCACATAGCAATCCAGTGCATGAGATATCAAGCATTTTGAAAAGTTAACCCATTAAACAATGAAAAAAATAATTCATTCCAGTCTCTTCGCAGTGGTTAGACAAAATTTCTGGCATTCTGGTTATTTGGGTTTCCCTTCATAATAAGATTGTTTGCACTTTTAAAGTTTTTATTTTACCTTCTTCATATTTTTTGAAATACATGGTTTTCTAATGTGCATGGAAAATAGCTATTTGTTTGTTTATGTTTATTATTATTAAAAAGACATTTTGTGTGTACGTGTGGAACTCTGTCATCAGCTTGCCACCTTGGAACACATGAAAGGGGGAAGTAGGTGGTGGGCACGTGCAGAGGGAAGGGAGGGGTATGAGTCTTAGCGTTCTTGAACTGCAGCTCCATCTGTGTTCTCTTCTTCCGCTGGACATAAATGGGTATGTTAAGAATGCCATTACCAAAACAAAAGTATAAAATGATAATATATACTAACTCCACGGGCAGAAAGAGTGGATGGGATTATCTACAAAGTTACATGAAATCACAGAGGAGACAGCCATTCTGCCCTGCTGACACCCAGTTTCAGATTCAGGAATCACAGCCTCTGGAACCCCTAAGAAGATTCCTGAGCACTCCGTCCTCCCACCCCGACTAGGTCTTTCTGCACACACTCCACCAACGGGTCTGGTGACCAGCAGGAATGGGTCAGCCTAGCAATTTACTCACATATATTTTGGTGAATGTGCTGAACAGAAAACTAACTGCTATGAGCAAGGCTGCAAGATGCTGTTGCTGCTCCAGAGATTGCCTATCTGCAGGAAGCATTCTCCTGAGAAGGTTCTGCAGTGCGCCAACTACCTTGGGTGTTGCTTTGCTTCCAAATTTTTTGTCTCATGGAGAGAACGCAAGTGAGCACGCATGCACGTCTGAAGCCGTGGCCTAGAGTTACAGGAAAATGTAAGGGAGAAGGGAGAGAGAGAGGAAGAGAGAGACAGAGAGTCATGCTTTCTCCTCCTCCTCCCCCCACCCAAATGGAGATGGTAACGGCTTCCACTGCAGAAGCACACCCTAAAGACAGATCAGATGGGCAATGAAGAGAAAGCAATGTGGTCCACCAGCTGAGCAGTGCGAAAGGCTCTGATATACTGCAAGGCAGGACCAATTTTTAAAAATAAAAGAAAAAGATAGCCGAGGCCTCCCTCTCCCCCTGGTTGTTGTTGACTCTCCCAAACACTGGGTCTGGCGCGCTTTCTGATCCCCGGAGTTTGATGCACGTTTGATTCACAGACTGCAGCGTGTCTGCACCAGATGGCCTCGAGTTAATGAACACAAACTCATCACTTCTGCTCACCAGGGAAATGTGCAGCTCAATCTGATTTGTACTCTACAACTAAAAATATTTGAGTATTTTTAGGGTGCATTTTACTGAGACAAAATGGCACTTCAGGAAAGCATTCAAAGAACAGAGACGAAGCAGCAAATTGCAACTGCAATCTTCCACAAATGGATGAGCCAGCTCCTCAGACCACTCTCTCCCCAATATCTAAGTCATAAGCAGTAAAACGGTACAGAATACAGCCCCATTCTGCCAAATCCCCCATCCTTTCCCCCCAAGCTGAGCTGTAGACCTTGTGCAACCAAGAACTCCATCCAAACACTGGATTTTATCATTTACATACCAGGACAAATCATCTCCACAGACTACATACAGGCTTTTATCTATTCTTTTAATGCTATCTTATTTACATGTTTTCATATATAACAACAATTTCAGGAAAAATCCATGTGCTGAACTCTGTAAGCTCTCCATCTGCAACAAAACTTTGCTTAGCTGAGTGTGTTCCAGGTCATCAGCACCAACAAACCACACTGTTTTCCCCAGTGGAGAATCAAGCAATAGGAAGCCGCTACATGCAGCTGACTTTCTCCTCAACACCCACACTTTCTACTGTCTTATTTAGATATCTGAGCAATTCAATTCAGCTCATGAACATTAGAATCACAGCTTCGTAAGTCAGCCTGGTTCACTTCTAAAACAAAGTCAATAACCATACAATGGGTTCTTTCTTCATTGAATGTGACAGTGGATAGTCAGCTCCCAAGGCCAATTTCCTTTTGACCAAAATCTGGGCTCCTCCCAGGAGTTTATTAGAAAAATCAACAGAGGCTCCATCTCAGATGGATTGACTCTGAATCTGCATTTTAACAACATCCCCAGGTGAATCGTGTGCACATGAGAATCTGACAGGTACTGCCTTCTGTGACAGTCTTGGAATCCAGACTGTAAGTGTCCCTACACATTGTACTGTGTGAATGGGAAAGTGGTTTAATCATCTTAGCACCCTTGTGTAAGAAGCTATTTTCTATGTACCAGGTTGAACAGAAACCTTTGACTTTTTAGAGTGATCAGTTTTTAGATAAAAGTCACATTTAAAAGGGGGAACAAAAAAGACATCACTGTTCATTACGTAACATTCTTTGCTAAAGCTAAGCACAGGGGAAGGGACACATGCAGCTCTCCACTGGAGTGAACGGTGGAGTCTGGAGAGACAGAGTCACTGCAGAACCAGCTCCCAGAGCAGCCCCTCCAGCTGCCTCCAGCAGGATGACTTCTGACTCACAGTCTCCTCCTGCTCAGGCAGCATAAATGAGCTTCTCTTGCCAGCTAGTGCTGGAGCAGCTGTGGAGAATCAGCAAGAAATAATAGTTCCACAAGGCAGTTTAAAAAAAAAAAACAGTCTTTGTCACCTCCAGGGGTGCCACAGGCAGGGCAGGGCACCGAGAGGTCCTCCAGAAGTTCTGCACTGACTCATTAGCTCCTCCCTGCCAGCTGACAGTGACCTGAGGAGTCTGCAGCGACCATTGGAAACAGCAAGGGGAAAGCTTGTGTTGTTGGAGGTACAGGCCAGAGGGATGACGAGGTGGTGAGTCAGCCAAGGTTTGGGCTACTTGATGCTGCTTCTGTTGAGTGCTACTGAGCATGCACCATCATGCTCATCATGTGTCTGAGTCAGACAACAAAGGGGGAACTGACCACAAGCCCCTCAGCTCAAAGACCAGCAAATGATATTGCAAATTTGCGAGTCATTTTCTGGCCTGGGTTCTAGTTCAAACACTAGAATTAATAATAAGTGAGCTCTAGTTGATCAAGAGAACTATGGTGGTTCTGGGCTCATTTAACTCAGAAATTCCTCTTAATCATAAGACTTAAAGCAAAAGGGATTTTATCAGGGTCTTTGACCTGGAGATTAAATACCTTCAGAATCCTGCAAGGATAGTGGAGGATGTCAGTGAGAAGGCCCCAGAACAGCTGTGTCCAACACTGATCCACTGGCCACCAACCCAAACTCAAGGGTAATGGAAGGCAGAATAACATGCACCATTCTTCAAAGACACAGCGTTGGTATGTGGAGGGGAGAGGGCGGAGTCCAGAACTCACTGCAAGGTAGATGCCTTTTTTTTGACACGTGCACAAGTTTACTTTAAAAGCAGAAAAAAAGACTGTAGATCCAATTCTGTTCACAGGTCACTCACTGGTGACTAATACTTTTACCTGAAGTCCCCCAAATGGCCCACCTTGCAAATGGGAAGTTCGAAATAGAAAACAAGGTTTCCTGACTCTGAGTACAACCCTTTTTCTTTAAAGTCCAAAGCTTGTGTGGCAGCCTGGGGGCAGCCTGTGGCTTATATTAAATATCATCCTTTTTGCCAGGTGTGTCTGTGAAATGAACCAGTTGTGTGAGAAGGCCTCTATGTCTGCTTGGGCCCTGACAGTCAGGTGCCTCAGACACTTTCACAGAAATGGAAGGAGTTACTTGTCACAGACATTGAGGATGGCAGGACCTCAGAGGCCAGAAAAACAGCAATGAGGAGATAATACTCCTTTGGAACTAAACTGTTGGAGTCCTGTTCCTGAGTTACTCCAATTCATTAAATACCTCTTTTTTGCTTTCCAACAGGTACCAGGCCCTGTGCTGGACACAGGATGGAGCGAGTTTACCAAAGCACTTGGGCATAGACTTGAAGACATTTGGGGTGTTCGCAGTGGCCAGAAGCAGGGGAGACGCCTATGATCAAGGAATAGAAGCAGTCCATGGGCGCCCCTTAACAGATAGGTAGGACGCCTTGTGGCCACAGAAGGAAAAGGGATCTCCCAGGGAGACAGTGTCATTGTAGGAGAGCCAAGCCTTTAACTAAATACACAAGAATGAAGGAACAAAAATCAGGGGGTAGATATCTAAGTAAAGGGGACAGCATATTTACAAACCTGAGATGATGATAAAATGAAAGCACAGAGAACAGGGAAGAGTATGACAGAGTGGAAACCCAGTGCCTCCGAAGCACATGAAGTTATTAAAACCATCTGAAATGGCTGCTTTGCAGCTCGTGACAGCAAAGGTGAATCCACCGGCAGGGTAAATGTTGACGCTACCCAAAGCAATTTCTAAATATAAACTTCAGCAATTTAAACAATAAATGTGTTCAGATGTATTTGCAATTGTTGTAATTTATGATTATCATGTATAATTTGCATTATCTAATCATGTGTTAAGATGAATAGATGCATTGCATACGATCATTTCAGATTTTGTAGGCATTCTTTTTATTCCCTTTTCTTAGGCTGATGTTCAACACAGTGCTGGCATTCTCTTAACATTGAATCTTTACCAGATACAGGAATCTTGATCAGATACCAAGCTGGCAGGCTTCTTCAGAGAGCAAGAGTCACAGGACAGTCACTTTCCTCTTTTCTCTTACTCCTACCTTGAGACCATGAACATACATGCTCGTGTGCCATGTCCTCAAGCAAGACTTCTCTGCCCCAGAACCCTACAGATCCCAGCTTTCTCTCAGTCCTGTGTTTGCCAACTCATCCCCTTTTTCCACTGTGACATGCAACAATAATGTTAGTGAGTAACGAAATAAATATTTTAGGTGCTTTGGTATTGTGAACTGAACTTCTACTAAAGAGAAGCCAATTATCTCGAGATATAAGCTAAGAAAGAGGCTCTTTGCTGTTAGTGTAGGCTTCAAACAGAAAAAAAAAAAAGAAAGAAAAGAAAAAGAAATCTGAGGATAAGGCCTTAGTATCTACCCCGATCAATATAAAGCAATTTGCTAAAGCTACAAAAGGTAAGACTAAGTAAATACTGATGGCTCAAACACATCATTAATTCTGTCTGGATGGTCTTCCCAAACAAACTCTCAACTACAGGTTTGAATTTGAATTCAACAATCCCAAATCCATGTTAAAAATAACCCATTTTATGTTATGGTTATTCTCAATGCTCACAGCAGCTGTGCCACTCATTTAACAAATACTTACCATACCATATACTACCTTCTTTAAAGGACCAAGACTTTCTTAGGTAGATGTTTCAATGGACTTAGCTGAGTAAGACAGGAGGTGTAACTGAGGTATAGGTCAGTACCACTGTCCAGGACACTAACGGACAGAGCCAAACCAAACAACTTAATGCCTTTTCCATCTAAACACTCACCGCACACTACTACTGAAACCCTTTGCAGTCTGGGGTGCAACGGTAAAACTAGCATGAATTTCCTTTCCCTTCAAAGTTTCATGAATAAAAGATTCACTCCATTTAAAAAAAAGATTTATTTTTTATTTGAAAGGCAGATTTTACAAGGAGAGATAAAAAGAAGGTCTTCCATCCATTGGTTCACTCCCTACATGGCTACAATGGCTGCAGCTGAGCTGATCCAATGTTAGAAGCCTCTTGTGCATCTCTCACATGAGTGCAGGGTCCCTAGCACTTGGGACAACCTCTACTACTTTCCCAGGCCATTAACAGAGAATCAGATTGGGATTGAGCAGCCTGGACTCAAACCAGTGTCCATATGGGATGCTGGTGCCACAGGGTGGATGATTAGCCTGCTGAGCCATGTTGCCAGTTCCAGAAGATTCACAATTACCATAGACTTTGGAAAATCTCAGTGTAAGGTTTTTCTTTCCTTACAAAGTCAAGAATTTTCATCTTCACATTCACCCTTTCTCTTTGGCATACAGGAATTGCAACTTATATGAACACAAGTATTACAATACTGCAACAGTTGATCTGATAATCAAGGCAGCTATTAAGTGAGCAATGGGTGGTTAGCACATATAATCTGGATATGGGGAACAAACAGATAACTTATGTCTCAGATGGGACAGAGTTGGGTGGTGCAAGATTCACCACAGTCTTCAAGACAGTACACTTCAAATGAATGGGCATTCAATATAGCAGTATAGCTTCTACATCCCATAGAAAGTGCCTGGGTTTGAGTTTTATGGTTCTTGGTTCCATTCCAGCTTTCAGCTTCCTAATGCATGCCTTGTGGGGAGTAGCTGAGTCCTTGATACCATGTGGGAGACTCAGACTGGAACTGTACAAGTTGTGGATATTTGGGGAATGAACCAGTAGATGGAATATTTATCTCTTTCTCTCTTTCTGCCTTCAAATAAAAAACACATGAATTGTTTATTTCTGGAATTCCCTATTTACTATTTTCAGATGATGACTGACCATAAGTAACTGACAAGTTAGAACAGCTTAACTGGAAGTCAGCCATGTGCCTAGTAGCAGGAGCACTGTAGTCAGAAATAGTCATTTAACACTGTATTGTTCAGAATCCTGACTGATAAGTGAGAAATGTGAAGATTTTCCAGGGGAAGGATTTTCCAGGGGAGAAGAATATAACCAGCAGTATGAAGGACAAATTCCAAAGGGAGACAGCTGAACACAGTGATGGATCAGGAGGCTAAGGGCTGAGCCCAGACAGCACAAGGGGCAGAGACGCACATGCAAAAGCAGGAGCAGGAATGGAAGTTGTGGGGATGAAAAAGCCACGCTGGAAAACTCACTAGCTACTAGGCACAAGGAGAACATTCAGGATTGTGGTAGGGATTTTAACAGAGGAAGGGATTATCTTGGGACAAAGATCAAAGTTTGCTTTAAGTCATGTTGACTCTGAGATTCCAGGGGGGTATCCAGTTGCAAATATCTATAAATCAGTGGGAGACATGAAGTAGGAGGTGGAAAGTGAGAGAGAAATCTGGCAGTACTTGGTATTGTTAATCACTGCACCAACACTTCCTAGAACCTGGCCAGAGGCCAGATATTATGCTAGAGAGGAGAGAGCGATGAATTGGACAGTACTCCTGGCCTTAAGCAATCTGGACTAGAGGGGAAACAACCAGAAAGGATGAGAACAAAAGAACTTAGTGTTCCTACTGAAGAGGAGGGGCTGTAGAAACAATACTGCAGGGGGCTCAGGCCAGGATCCTGGCATCGGGAAAGCAGGCGGCTGAGAATGGGGAACAAGCACATGTGACCCAGTATACTTAGCTGGGAGAATGTGTGGGCCTGAACATGCAAATGGTCTTCAAAAAGTTCATGGAAAGTGAGATGAAAGGTAATTTTGTTTTGGTGCAGAAGAATTTTGGAATCAAGACAGTTTTTCTATGGCATATATTTTTCACTTTTTTTTTTGAAATTCTTTCTCACATGAAAAACAGAACTCTGGCCCCAAACTTGCAACAAGCAGCTGAGGACCAACCTACAGCCTACAGTAACCAGTCCAGGAAGTCAAACAATGGCCCCTATAACAGCTAACCCCAAAAAGTCTGGATTGACAACAGCTGGTAGTTTCCTGAACTTTTGTGCTGATATCTAATTTAGGATTAAACAAAGAGAGTCAGGATGCATCCCTAACCAACCACTTAAGATGCTCAGGTTTTGGCCTGCATTGTTGCATAATGGGTTAAGCTGCTGCCTTTAATGCCGGCATCCCATGTGTACCGAGTCCAAACCAGCTCCTTGTTAATGTGCCTGGGTAAGCAGCCGAATTGCTTAAGTGCTTGGGCTGCAACCTGGCCCAGCCTGAGCTGTTGAAGTCATTTGGGGAGTAAATCAGCAGTTAGAAAATCTCTCTTTCCATTTTTCTCTGTAACTCTGCCTTCTAAACATATACATACAGACAAGACATAATAAATGTCCAGGTTCCTATTAACTTGGTATAAGTTCCCATGCCAGCACCTTCCAGTCATACACAACCAAGGGCTTCCCTCACTTCTCTAATCATAAAGCTTTTTTACTCCTCTGGTTTTTGAGTATGCACCAAATGTAAATGAAGGTGGCAGACTCTCTGAGTCAACAGCCTTTGCAGATTCACTCCCCAAATCCACACCAAGCTGGACCAGGCCAAAGCTGGGAACTCTATCACACATGAGTGGCAATGGACTCAAGTACTTGAACTGTCACTCATTGCCTTCTAGGCACATAGGCAGCAAGCTAGACTCAAACAATCACTCAGGTATAAAATGTCCGAATTTTAATCAGTGACTTCATCCATTGCTCCACAACACTAGACCCTTCCATGCATTTTAGTAAACTATTGTTATCTAACCGACTAGAAAATCCAGGTTAACATGAAGGGAGATTGTTAACACTGATAGCCTAGACAAATTCGTCTCCCCAGTATCTATGCTGGGAGGGGCTGCCTCCTCCTTTGTTGGCCTAGGGCTTGCACATGTGATTCGCTTTAGCCAATGGAATGTCAGCAAAGGAAGTAGAGGCTTGACAAAACAGCTACAATTGATGCTTGGTATACTGCCAGCACTTTGAGAGCCAGCCCAACCTGAACTGACCTTAGTGACCACAAAGAGGTCCAGACAAGGCTCCAGGTGACACAGCAACTAAATGAGACCACATGAATGAAACCAAGCAAAATCAGTGTAACACTGCAGCCAGTTTGCAGACTCATTCTGGGTAGTTTTACCACATAGCAATTGGTAACTCGTACATTGGTGGAAACATAAGTATCACAAGTGCAAGAGTGGACCTGAGGTCTTCAAAGTCCACCACCCCACCCAGAAATGGTGGGAAGTTGGGAAACCCAACCATCCCTCATACTGACTACTGAACTCAATTCCTGCATTCACCCACAGTCACTGCAGTTGGGTCCTCCAGTTACTTAGGGATTAAGTCAACATATTGGTCTCCCCAACGCAACTGGAAGTGGCTGATGGGAAGCAGAGTGGAGGGAATGACAGAGAGCTAGAAGGCTGCTGAGATGATCTCTGTGCAGATGGGCTGAAGGAAGACCAGACAGAGGAAGGCATGTGCTGCAATCACACTGCTAGGAGAATGGTGCAGGAAACCAGGACATCTCACTGGCAAGCCAGGATCTTTCAGTTGACAGGTGCTCCATCCTCACCACTGGGGAGAAGCCCCGATACTGCAACTCAGAGATAATGATCACATTTCAGTTGTGAGCAAATGGTTGTTATTTGGGATTGTAGAGTGTTCTGTCTTCAAAGTGCTCTTTAGGTAAACAAGAGCCACAAGGGGTTGTCTCCCAGAGAGACATTCAGCGTGAGGATGAATCAATTTGTTCATTCATTATTGAAACCCACATATGTCTGAACAGGATCTAAGATAGCAGGGTCCATGCAGTGCTGATGGTCTCATCTGGCTGCCCACGTAGCATTATATGATTTTCTCTCGATATATTGTAAAATCCTTGTTTTGGTGGTTTTTTTGTTTGTTAAGTCTTCAAGCTTTTTTTTTAATTCTTCAGTTCTTTACATACTATTTGTAAAATATTAAAGCATTTACAGCAGGAACGTGTTGACGTTTGAAGGTCACTAGGAATCCCCCAGAGTGTCGTATTTCTATTTGTCAAATCAGGAGAACAGGTCACCTGCCATTACAGAGCTCTCCCATGAACTCACTGACTGGCAAGCAATTTAAGAGTGGTTTGGGAAAGTAATTTGCAAATGGATGCTGCTACAGAAGCACACATTCCACTTTAGGGGGAAAAAAAAGAAAACAAAAGGGAAAACATATGCTAGAAACAAATTTTAATCATCATAAATCATGCTTCAGTTTATTCAACTGTAATAATACTATTCGTTGGCTCATTATGAGGCTTCATACCACCTTGAAAACACTGCTCACTCCTGCATGACATACAGCATGGATTGTTGGGTCTGACATGTAAACTAATTATGTCCCATTTTAACTCTGCCTACAGCCTGTTGGGAAGGCACAGAGAAACATTACCATGAATCCTGGAATCTCCTCAACCTGCAATGCTGCTAAGCCAGTCAGAAGATTTTCAGAAAGGGGAACAATCAAGACAGAGAGAAGCTGGCAGTCATTTCCAGCAGTGACTGCAGTTTTCCAAACGTACTCCTCCAGTAGTTGATCTTGAAACTAAAAGGTGTGTGCCTGTATGGGTGCATGTGTCATGCATAATGCAAGGTGCTAGTCCTTTCCAATCAAGATTTCATTTAAATTTCCTAGCAAGCTAATAAGTAGATATATCTTATTATCTACGGTCTGTGTCTTAGGCCGCTAACCTGAGACGTGGGACATAATTCAGTGGGTACACTCTAGATTGTGGACTCAATTGTCTCCCTGGTTATGTGACTGTGTTAACATGACCTCATCTCTCAGGTCCTCGTTTGTGATACTGAGGCATTCTTGAAGATTGGTTTCTTGCTGTACTTGGTCAATGATTCAGTGACCTCAGCTTTGATGTCTGTGTTGGTCAGTCAGATCAACCTGGTGGGATGCTATTTATAAACTCAAGATCAACAATACAACTTAGAGGGGCTGGTACTGTGCTGTAGCAGGTTAAGACGCCCATGTGGGAGTACTGGTTCGAGACCTGTTACTATTTCACTTCCTATTAAGCTGCCTTCTAATGTAGAAGGGAACACAGAAGGTGATGGCCCAAGTATTTGGGTCTCCTCGATCCACGTGGGAGACCAGAATGGAGCTCCGGGCTTCTAGCTTTGGCCTGGCCTAGGCTTGGTTGGTGCCAGAAATTAGGAAGTGAATATTCATACAGAAGATCTCTCCCTCTCTTTCTCTGTAACTGCCTTTCATATAAATAATTCTTAAAAAAAAATGGCTTAGGGATTCCTAGAGGTCTCCAAGATCTTTTCCAGTTTGTACATGAAGAAATCCATGCTCATGGTAATATGAAAATACCTTTCTTTTCCACTTTTTTCTCTTAGGAGTGTTGGTGGAGTCTTCTGGAAGTTACTATGTGAAGTATGATGACATCATCTCTCTGATAGATACCCAAGTACTAATGAGATATGTGCTTGAGTTTCAGAAAATTTCCAGCTTCTATTTCTAAGACGTTGGGGTGGTTCTTCTGTAAGTTTTAAGAGTTTAAGGAGATCCTGAGGCCCAAAACCCTGTTTCAAGTCACACCTGTTCCAAGTCACACCTGTTAAAACCAAGGGAAATAAAATAGCCTAAACTCTCTAATGCTAGAGACAGAACCCAACTACAAAAATACTAGTGCTTTTGTTTTACTTTGGCACCGCTGATTACTACAGAGACATTTTTAACTCCTTAAATTTGGCTGATTCAGCTGCCACGTGCATCTTAGAAGGGCGACAGTGGGAGAAAGCTTTTTGATAAGGGCGTTGTGGCTAATTCTTCCCTAAAGTCCTTAACCATTTAGGAGACACAGCTTATGTCAGGGCAGGAAAGATCTTGATGAGAAACAAAAATACACCCCAGTATTGTCATTATCCCTGCCTATCTCATCAGCAGTTGAGGGTTTCATATTGAATCTCTTGGGCAAATCATTTTCCTCTTTATGCCAACTGCTGATGCAACTGAAGACTTTAATATAACCTGAACATAATAGTATGTCTGAATCAAAGGGCATGGAAGTGAGGGAAGACACCCAACATTGAAAACCAGGGGCTTTGGTACACACTACCTTATCTGTTCCACACAACAGTCCTTTGAGGCACAGACGGCTAAATCCATTTTTAGACATTAGAAAACTGAGGCTAAGATGTTATGTTACTCATTTACTCAGGCTTTAACAGGTAACTAGCTATTTCTGAAATGCTAAGACTAAGCACTAATCCACTACCTTGAGAGTCCCCAAACTAGCTTGCCATAAAAATTATTCAGGTAGTTTTAAAAATTCCACATGCCTTGTTTTCATCCCTAAGGATTCTAATTCAGTGGATTTTTGTGAGGCTCTGGAATATGTGGATCCTTACAAACATTTGGCTTCTAGCATGGCTTTCAGCATGAGCCAGTGTTACGGTGTAATAAGTAAAGCTGCCATCTTCAGTGCTGGCACCTCATATGGGTGCCAGGCCAAGGTTCTGGCTGCTCCTTGCTAATGCACCTGGGAGAGCAGCAGCAGATGGCCCAAGTACCTGAGCCCCTGCACCCATGTGGGAGATCCAGAAAAAGCTCCGAACTCATGGCTCTGGCCTGGCCCAGCCTTGGAGAAATGAACTATCAGATCACAGAATCTCTATCTCTCCCTTTCTTTCTCTCTGTTTCTTCCTCCCTGTATAACTGTACCTTTCCAATAAACAAATACATCTCTTTTTTTTCAATAGTATTTCTTATGTGGGGACATTTTCCACAATAATAGTACTTGTTTCCTCTCTTATCAGAGCCATTTCTTTTCCTCAAAGAAATAAGACTTTCGTTAGCGCAGGCACCTCTCAGTATCGGCCTAGAAATGGCTAGACACTTTGTGGTTGGTGCAAAGAGAATGCAAAACTGCCCAGAGCTCTCCTAGGAATGGGTAGAGGTGGTGCCCACACTGCGTCTCTTTCTCACTCCGAGATGGTGTTAATGACCACTGATATCCTCACTCCACACAGCGCAGCTTATGGTGCTGCCGGCCGCTGCTTTAAGTGCAGCAGCACACCAGCAATCAGCACAGCTGTCTTTGGGAGCCAAGCGACCTTGAAGGAGAAGAATGGCTCAGGTGTGGGCAGGACAGGGCCGAGACTAAAAGGTGCAGGCCCCAAGGGTCGCATAATGTTCTGTGTTAAGCAGTCAGAAAATAGGCAGTAAGAATTCTGTTGCTTTGTAGGAGAAAACAAGCAAAACTGACCCCTGGGAACAGAGGAGTCTGAATTCATTTCGTGCTGTACTTGTTGAGATCTAAATGGATCCAATTCATAAGGAGCTTACATAAGATCTGAGTCATAAATTATGCTAATTCATGACACAAACACAACTGATTTCAAGGGTAAGTTGCCTTCTGGAGAAAAGCTATTTAGCCAGTAAAGTTACAAAGAAGGCTGGTCTCCACACTCAAAGAAAGGGACAGTTATGGAATAATTCACACTCAAATATTGCTATTCTTGGCAAATATCCAAGAATTATGCTGGTTTTTACCCTAAAGCGAAGGGGCTGGGAGAAGCATAGGCCACCTTGGCAACTGTTGTTAACGCCAAGGATGTCAGCTACAGTTTCATCTATCAGCTGCCCTCAGCTCCATCTCTGAAATCAAGTCACCTTGGACATTTGGCCTAGAGGTTTAGACCCCCTGAATCCTATACTGGAGCGCTTGGGTTTGAAGCATGGCTCTGCTTCCTGCTACTGGAAACCTCAGGGGGTGGCAGGTGATGTCTTCAGAACTTGGGTCCCTGCCACCTGTGTGGGAGACCTGCACTGAGATCCTCTCCTAATTTGGCCTGACCTACTTCTGGTGGCTGTGGGCTTTTGGAGAGTAAACCAGACAGTGGGAGTTCTCTTTCTCAGTCTCTCTCAGAAACAAAACTACTGCATTCACAAACAAACAAAAACTCAAACAAGCCCAATGAATAAGAAAATAAAAAAGAATAGTGTTGACTCTTCAATTAATTGGAAGATGCATTCCCCCATTATCTGCTCCCTACAGCCCCAACCACACGAATATTTTACATTTGTATAGAGCACTTTCTAGCTTGCCATCCTCTGCACATCTGTACACTGGTTATGTCTCCAATCCTGACAACAGCCATCCTGTGAGCAAACGAGGCTGGGGTGGCTCACTTGGTTTTGTGGATTGGAAAATTCAAAGTGTATGCTGTGTGAGTCTCAGAAACGCTGTGAAGGTCCATCTGCAGCTGCAGCGAGGGTGGCTTTCAGGACACAGGAGGCAACACACCTCCGACAGCTTTTGTGTGATTTCTTCCCAAGGTTTCCTGGACCCAAGTTACCTGGAGCTGGTTTGTTTTCGCTGTTCTGACACAATCATTCTTGCTCACATTTTGCTTTCTGCTAGGCCTCCTTTTCTTAGGCTCCTTTTGCACACACGCAATGCGCGTGCGATGGCTCGGGCTTTGTGAGTACTGGCTGATCCCTCTCGCACTCTTTGCCTTTTTCTCCTACTGCAGGACACTCTTTTCTCCTTCTACCGCCCCGTGTCTGTCTCTCTGGTTCATTTCTCTTTTACTTTAACCACTTGCGCCACCGCGCCGGGCCCTCATTTCTCTTTTACTGTTTCCCTACCCTTTGCTTTGCCAGGCCACCTAATTTACTCACTTCCAAGTCTTATTAGCCTTGCCTCAGAAACTCCTGGCCCTGCTGTCGTCACAGAGAACAAAGAGGACCACTTTACAGATGGACTTAGCAGAAAGCAGGGCTCCCTGATGCATATTAATAATGCTTTAATAACGCTGTCCTGAAGATGGCTGCTCCTGAGCATGTTGGGCGGGGGCTGCAGTAAGTCCCACCATGGCCAGAAAGGCTGGGGAGAAAAAGATGGGAAAAAATATGAATTGGATGACACCATCAAGGAGAACTTGATATTCAATGTCGCAACCAGCTTCCAGACACAGAGCACGGATCCCCATGCACTGGAATGACTGTTGCTCTCTGAGGCCGGGAGCAGACAGTCTGTCTGGATGCGTCTTCTGCGTGAACTAGGCTTGTCCAATATTATCTGTCCTCCCTGACTTGTTTCACTGAGATTAAGCATTCAGTTTGGTCTGTAATGCATAATGGGAAGAAATAATCACAGAGCAAAGATTCACAGAAGATTTCATAAGTCAAACAGTAATGAGAAGGACAAAAACAAGATATTTTCCTATCACAAATGTTTGGATTCCTGAAAGCACAAGGGCCACCCTGACCGCCCCCACCATATGTGGATACATATGAAAACAAGATCTCTGTCAGTGACCAAGGCACCCAGATGCCTCTGGCACACTGCTACCCACCCCCCATGTCAGGTTCCTTCTGTGCTCATGTTATTTATCTTACCAATTCTTGCTGTTTTGAGAAAAAAAAGTTTCTGCCTTTTTCAAATGTATTTTTGCCACCAGCAAGTATCGTAAAAATCCTCCAACCACTACTCTCCAATCTTGACAAATTAATCACTGATGACACATTCTTACATAATAAAAAGCGGGCAACAGGAAGAATGAGGAGAACCAGGATGGAGCCAACCTTTTCCTAGGGATCCTTCCCCAGGGGTAAGGAGTGTGAAGAGTGTGAAGGCATCCGTGTGGCCAGGTGACAGGATAGGAAGAGCATGCCCAGAAGGTAGAAGTGGAGTGTGTCTCAGACCAGCCAGTCACAAGTGCTCTGAGCTGCGGTCTCCTGGGAGGCAGAATCATAGGCTCAAAGTGAGGCTCAGATGAGCCCATGTTTGATGCACAGGGTGGGTCCAGGGGCCCAAGTCACCAGCAACAGCCAAATCCGAAGTAGTGCCCTTGAGGCAGGGATGGAAGGCTGGATGGGGGGGGCAGTGCGCGAGCATCCCTCCCCTGCCCCATCACTCACTATGGGAGAGGGGGCCTGTGAGGGGGGCAGATGCGGGTTTGACAGAGAGGGTTTCTCACACCTGTGTGGTCAGGCATGCAAACACACAAAGCAGCCCATGATTCCCTGGCTGTGGGGTCAGGACAGGTATAAGGTGTCCTTCCCCAGGAGCCATGGCGAGGATTTCATGGCCTGGGTAGATTCAGAGGCAAATGATTCATATAAACTGTCAGGTTTGGGTGGATGTTGCAGGGGTGAGGGGGGCAGAGGGTGCAGAGGACACGCTGTCTTCCTTGGGCTTTCGGCTGCCAGGGTAGCAGTCAAGGCCAGTGGATCAGACAGACTAACTCAGGCACAGGCCCTCTCACTTATGGGATGGCCGAGTAGAAAACAACACAAAAGGAGACAGAGCTCGGAGGAGTTCAAGGTGAAGGGAAAAAAAGGCGGCCCACTTTCTCCTCTGGCGCTCTGCTTTTGTCCTTCATGTGCTTCCCACTTGAGGGATAAACTAATGACATTGACCTCAGCCCTATGCCGCAAGCGCAGCTGCTGGAGGCGGTCCCTGTGGGGTCCTCCTTTTCCCTCCTCAGGTGCCTGGGCACTCGGTGACCGATGACCATGGCTGAGCCGCAGCTGACCGCACAGTGACAGCGGGGGCTAGGCACCTGACCCCCTGACCCTGTGGGCCTTTTCTTCCTCCTCCTCTGCTCGCAGCCAATGGGCGCGCTCGGGCCGCTGGCTGCCATGGCAACGGGAAGATGGCTCGGCACAGATGTCACATGGGCAGGGATGAATGCCATGGGCGGGGGTGGGGGCTGCGGGTGCAGGGGGAGGGGGCGGTGCCTTCCGAGTTAAATGGTCCCACCAGTGGGAGTGAGTCACGTTTTGAAGTAAGTGTAGAGCGGTAACATCTATTTTCTTTCTTTCCCCTGTCCTTTAAGCTCTAAACACACATGCACAGACACAAACGCCCTTTCATCTTGGCTCCCGAGGTGCTGCAGGCTCCTCCGGCTTTCGTGGCAAACATGAAAGCTCTGATCTCGGGGAGCCGCTGTAAATGAACAGCACCTCCTCCGCAGAGATGCAAGCAGGCGAGCTGCGGCCGGTTACCCAAGGGCCGCGGAGCTCTGCTTAGGTGAGTCTAAAAAAACCGATGGAACCACGCAGTGCTGAGACAGAATCCGCAGCAACAGCAAAGGCAAAGCCTCGGCATGCGAGCGGCACCCCACCTCCCTTTCCCTGGCCTTGCCACTGCTCACCCCTCCCCCTCCTGGCGGTTTGTCTGATGCTGTCATTCCGAAGGCCATTTTATATAGGCTGCACCAGGGCAAGGCTCATAAATCTACCTGCTTGAACAACAAAGGCCCTTTTGTTGTCCTGAAAATAGATCCTTTCCAGGCAGAAATGTGAGATTTAAAACGTTTCCACTGTCCTCCATTTCTCTTCCGCTGAAGTTAATGACTGACTACATGTCTGAGTTCTCATACATGCATAGAGTGAGCATATGTGTTAGCAGGGGGAGAGGTGACCGGAACGGCTGTAGGCGCTAGGTCCTGCAGCCTTTTCCTAGCTTGGGTGGGAACCTAACCCAGTTTCTGCTATCGGACCGCATGAACCAGGCAGACAAGAGGGAAAGATATTGGATAGGTCTTGTTCTGATCCAATAGATGCAACACACTGCATGTGCCAGAGCATGAGAAAAACAATACTGCTTACAGGTATTGTTTAATTGGGCCTAATTCACTGGAGAAATGTTCACCGAGGAGCTGCTTGGGAAGTGGAAGGTTTGCATGGAGTGCTACAAAAGATGCAGATCAAGGGGCGGTCCCACTCTTCATGGGGAGGGAGAAGAGGGACAGGCTTTGGGGGGCACCGGTTGGGAAGCTGCTTGGGATGTCCACACTGGTGTCCCGGCACTGGAGTCTTGCCTCCACTTTAGGTTCTAGCTTCCTGCTGATGTGCACCTAGGGAGGCAGCAGGTGACGGCTGCAGTGCTTGTGTCCTTCGGCCTGGCCCAGCCCTGACAGGCATTTCGGGGAGTGAATCCGAAGATGAAGAGCTCTGTGTCCCTCTCTCTGCTTTTCAAATAAGATGGAAGTAAATAGACAAAAATGTCTTAGAATGAGGGAGAGGGAACATGGAAACCCATACAATGGATTGGATGAGATGAGCGTTGCATGCTAAGGACAAAGGAATGTGGAGAGAGATGGGCTCTGAGAAGTGTTCTGGAGTATGTGGGGCAATGAATACAAGGAATCCGGCATTGACTGGGCACTTGTTCTGAGGGAGGCATCTTACAACATAAACCTTTTTGCATAATCTGCCTAACTCCTGAAGAGCTAGGCTCTGTTGCCCTGTCTGACAAAATCCAGGTGCAGAGAGGTTAACAGCCACAGTTATACAAGCCAGTGCTGTCATGTTGAACCAAGGGGCCCACACATCTCCATGGGCATTCGGTTCTCTGCCTATAGACTAGCAGGAGGTGAGTCCTTGTTGCGTGTGTGTGTGTGTGTGTGTGTGTGTGTGTGTGTGTGTGTGAGTGTGTGTGTGGGGGGGTTTGATTTCCTGGTTTCTGCCTGAGCTCTCATGTGCAGGACATCATGAGTTTCAAACATGCACTGCAGCTTCCTTGGGGCATGTTAATATAAACATATAAAAATTAAAATGTAAGAGACTCCTTTGGATGCACCCCAAAACCATCATGCCTGAAGCAAGGGGGCCTGCATGTCACATCTGGTAGTTACTGGACTGTCTTGCTCTGGCTAGGAGTGTGGCCCATGGAGAACAGGATTTCATTGGTTAGAAGGTTACCTTGTGTCAGCCAGAGGGGTTCTGAGGCTGCACACCTCTATTGCAATGGCCACGTCTCATTGGGCCTCACAGGGACGCTTTCCTCTACCGTCAGTCTGGCCAGTAAGAAGAATCTTCTGGTGCTTGGGAAACACTTGAGTGGAAAGCAGTGAGTGTTAAATAACAGACTGACTGCCCGGCAATGCCCATGCCTGCTTGACTTCCAGAAGCTGCCACTGCAGGCTGAACTCCGCCTGGAAGATGTGCTTCCCTGACACTGCAGCAAAGGCCTGTGGCCACCAGAGGGCAGTCACACAAACCAGATTGCTTTATTTGGCAGAACGTTGATGCGTGCAGTTTAATATGTAAAGCCCATTATTACAAGCTTTTCCTTCCCCCACCCCCTATTAATGAACAAATGCCCAGGGGTAATGCAGAGATTTCTAAATACAGTGCAAGAAAGGGCAATCTGTACTCATACACGGGGAGCCTAACGCACAGTAATAAGTGGAAATGAAAATAATCACCAGATGCAACTCAACCATTAAGGCTAAAGCTCTAACTGTCTATATGGCTGCACACAGAGAAATACAGAGACCTGCCTTACAGAAATGGGCATTTTAAAAATGTTTATTTCACAAGTTCTTATTTAGAGTCCATAATAATACCCTTAATTATAACCTCCAAGTTACAAGAGGGGTCTGAGAGGAATTTTATCTTTATTGCTGGCCATAGAAAGATGGATTTTTTCCCCCTCTTGGACTAAGGTAAGTGAATGAATTATTCAAGAACTCTCCATGAGCATTTTAAATCGTAACTTCATGCTTTAAACAATAACACAAACAAATTAAAAAAAAAAAAACAAGACTAAGAGTCCTGAAGCCATACCAAACATCAGCTGATATTTAGCCGTGTCTACCAGGGTCCTCCAAAGCCAGTACATGTTGCTTCAGCATCAGTGAGTCAGGGGTCTTGCTGGCTTTAAATTTCACAACAGAATGACAAGGAGTCCTTCTAGCAAGCACGCTACCATTTTCCTGGCAACAAAGCAATGACCCAGACATTTTCCCCATTTCTGACATGACAGAAAGGAAGATTCCCTGAGCCTGTATGTTAGCAATGGTGGGAAAGCCGAGAGCTCTGGAAAAGCAGGATGAAGCCACCATGGGGAGCCATTCCTCTGGAGTCATCCAATTTAACACAGAATGCGTAGCCAGAACCACAGAGCTGCACGTGGCATGGATGAACACGGAATTCAGAGGCATATGACCACTGCTAAGATGAGCAAGAGAACAGCTTCCGCCCTACTCTCTGGTGTGGACAGGAAGGTCATTTCTCAGAATAGGTGGAAAACATGAACACAGTTAAGGTGTAGGACAAGTCTCACTTGCTTTCCCCATTTCACAAATGAGGAACTGGAGCTGCAGTGACTTCTCCAAGGTCATGGCTAGGGAAAGCAGGCCAGAGCCCCAGCCAGCTGTTCTCATCCAAGGCTCTGACAAAAGCTGGGCATGCGAAACAAGGCCATCTTAGACTGCCCTGGCTGCTGCAGCAAACCATGAGCCACGTGGCTCTGACAGCGCATCTATTCATCACAGGTCTGAGGGCTGAGGAGTCCAGGAGCAACACGCTGGTGAGGTGGGTGCCGACATGAGGTCTCTCCTGCCGGCCTGTAGGTGGTTGCATATTCATGTGACTTCTCTGTGCATGTTGTATGTCTGTGGGGCAGGGAGGCAGGAAGAAGAGCAGGCAGGAAGGGAGGGAAAGGGGGAAAGAGAGGAAGGAGAGAGGAGAGGAGCCCTGCTCTGATGTGGCCTCTAATCTGGACATTAATTCTGCTACAGGGACTCTATCCTCATGACCTCCTCTAACCCTAATCACCCCCAAAGACTCCACCATACACTCCTTCCCCACACCCCCAACAACATACTAATTCTAGGGACCTCACAGACAGCCAGTGCCCCACAAGGGGCAACAAACAGACCTTTTTTCCTGCTACATCTCACCAGTTTAAGTCAGCATAGACTCTCAGACCAACCTGCTGGGTGACAGACATGGAACCAGGCAGCAGGGACACAAAGGCCAAAGGGGTGTGCCCCAAGAGGATGCCCACTGGGAGCTGGGAAGAGCCGCAGGTGAGGCTCTGCAGGGAAGATCCTTGGGGACCTGCGAACTTTACCAACTGCCTGTGGCACAGCGTGTTGCAATGCCTTCATGAGAGCCCTCCTCAGACAGCTCTGTTGAAAATAATTACAATGCGAGTCTGGCAACTAATCAGTATATAATTAATATTTGATAGGGTAGTTAATTTATTCATTTACTGAGCAAGTGGGGGGAGGGCAGGTAAAGAGAGGACATTTTCAGCCTATAGATGCTTAAAAGGAAACAATGGCTCTGCATGGAGTCCCTGGCAGTGGGGGTGGGGGGGTCAGTTCAGTTGGGTTGGGACGTGCACAGAGTAAATGCCATTCTTCTCAATCAGCCCAACTATTTTCTGGATCAGAAACTCGAAGGGGTTCAGCATTTGTAAATGTCTGTTGAGTTCCTACTGCATGCTGACCCACATAAGGGTACTCCAAAATGTCCATGGAAGTGTACCTGAAGTTTTATTCTTCCACAAACTGTTTTAAATACCCTTATCCATATAAGCATATAATCTTACCTAATTCTTAAGCAAAACTATGAGGACATTATGTTATCCATAAACATAATTTTACAATGAAGAACAGAGGCCAGTGCTGTGGTGCAGTGGCTTAAGCTGCTGCCTGCTATGTCAGCATAACATATAAATACCAGCTCAAGTTCCAGCTGCCCCACCTCTGATCCAGCTCCCTGCTGAAGCACCTGGGAAGGCAGCAGATGATGGCCCAAGTGCTGGGATTCCTGTCACCTATGTGGGAGACCTGGATGACACTCCAAACTTCTGACTTCAGCCTAACCCAGCCCTGGCTATTGTGGCCATTTTGGGGAGTGAACCAGGGAATGGAAGAGCTCTTTATTTCTGCTTTTTGAAAGGAATAGATCTTTACAAATAAATAAATGAATAAAAGCAAGGTCCAAAGAAATGAAGTCATTGCTCAAGTAAATACTTTAAACAAACTACCAGACTAGTATTAGAACAGCCTTGCCAAGCACTGAAGCATTATTTTCAGCAACCTCTCTAACATGTTCACAGTTCTCTCTTTTCCCAAAATCTCTATCATTCTCAGGATTTTTTTCTTTCTAATTTTATTTTTCTATGCTACTTCTCCTTAGTAGATAATTTGGGGTATAAAGTTGGGTCTGTTTGGAAGAAAAAAAATTCAAAAAGGAAATAACTTATACAAATTTCCACAACTCCTTTCAAAACTATACAAAGACTCTAAGTACAGGAAATCAGTCCCACCCTCTCCAGGGACCCTGGGGTATGCTGTGTATGGTCCCGGGAGTTACAGCAAGCCAGATGGGTACTCACCTGGTGAACATGGCCCGCCTCCCCTGAGCAGCCCAGAGAGAGCCCCTGATTGCAGTCCCCCATGTTGGTGTGAACATGTACCCATGGCAGGCTGGAACATCCAGGCCTAGTCCCTGAGAACTGTGACTCTTCGCTATATCTGGCACTGATTTCACATGTATGATCAAAATGGAGGCTCTGGAGATGGAGAGATTGTCCTGGAGCATCTGGGAGGATTCTCAGTGTAACCACAAGCATCCTTTAAAAAGAAAGGCAGACAAATCAGACACAGGAAGAGAAGGAAGCACTGTGACTGGGCAGCCAACCCTGGAGCGTTGGGGCCACATGCCCCAGAATGTCAGCAGCTACCGACAGCCATAAGAAAAAGGAAGGAATTCTTTCCCCCAGAGGCCCTAGGAGAACACAACCCAGACAGCACCTTGACTCACCCAGCACAACTGAGGCAGACCTCCAGCACTGTGAGAATATATATCCCCACTTACTCAAAGTCAACAGGTTTGTTAGAACAACCACAGGAGAGTCATCCAGGGAAAAGTCAGAAACTCAGGCCAACTAGGGGACGGAAGACAGGCTGATGTACCAATCACTGACAACCTTACCAAACACTACTGCCTGACTGTAACATTCAGTAATTTCTGTGTAAGAGGGTTTACAAGATAGGATTTAGGAATCCGCTGTGGTTAAGGAAGAAGCTTCATCCCTCCTGGCATACAACATACCCTAAAGCAAGCAGCAACTCTACAACTTGTCAATTTGTTCTATTTGTGGCAACAGTGGGTCCATATAAGAATTAACTTTGAAATACAAAAATATTTAAGTAATCCTTAAAACTTTCAAGTTATATATTTACTATGGAAAAAAGGAGAGGGAGGGAGGGAGAGAGAGGAGAGAAGGAAGAGAAGGGGGAGAAGGGAGAGAAGAGAGAGAGAGAGAGAGAAAGAGAGAGAGAGAGAGAGAGAGAGAATGTAGCTGTAGCTGGGTCAGGCTTAAACCTAATCCAAGTCTTCCACCTATGTGGCAGGGACCCAAGTGTCTGAACCACCACTTTGTGCTGCTTCCCAGGGTGCACATTAGCAGAAAGGTGGAAGTGGGAATAGATCCCAGACCTGAATTTAGCACTTCAAAGTGGGATGTAGGAGTCCCAAGTAACATCCTTATCGCTGTGCCCAGTACGCCCTTATAGAATTAGCTTTTCAGATATTCACAGAACATTCTCTGAGTACCTGTAGTCCTCATTCCCTGGTCTCCAGAAATCCATGAGCTTTAGTCCAAGGCTCTGAACTTTGGGCAAGAATGATTCGTTCCGTCTTAGACATACCTTGCTAACTAGGCAATCTGGAAGTTCCAGTTCTCTTTCAAGAAGCCGATACAATGCTTGGGGGGGGGGGTGGGCAGGGATTCGGTAGATCATGTTTGAGAGTTTGCGTTTTCCCTCCCAAATTCAGTAGGGAGACCATATAGGGTTAATGCAGGGAAGGTACATGATCTGAACTATACTTCTGAAGGTGACCCCAGCTGCCCACTCTGGGCAGTTGTAGTAATGCAGAGGTAAGAAGTTGTGTGATCTAGAAACAGAAAATGGTGACCAGCATTAGGACAGCGAAGAAATAGACATATTGGAGATACATTTTGAAAGTGGAATCTGGTTTAATGTGTCGGAGAGGAGTTGGCAGGGAAAGGGATGATTAGGGGTGCCTTTTGAGAGTGTGCAGGTGGATTATAAGGTGTTAACTGTGGAAGGCCGTTAGTGGGCAGGGTGGCAGAAGGAAGCCAAGGACTGGGATGAGTCTGTGCATCAAGCTTTCTTTCAGTTTGGGGAATGTTACATGGATAAATAGGTGAAAGCAACAAGTAAGACATTTGAATTTGGTGATGGTAAGTCCAGAGAGTAGTTCTGGACTGTAAATTTGAACCTCATTGGTAGAGAATATTTAAACTACGCTAGAAAAAAGCTGCACAAGCTTAACTGAGAGGTGTGTGTGTTGGTTGTGAGACTCTCTCTAGCCATGTGACAACTTTCCAAGGCTTAACTGGAGAACATTTAGAGTCACTAAGATCTGATCACAATCTAAGTAGAAAGAAAATTAAATAATCAAAGTTGAATCTTTATTCTAAAGAATACTAACTGTAGCCCAATCTCTGCACACTGCTTTTATCTGCCAATCCAGGTATTTTTCTTTACAAAATGACATTATATTGAGTATATGCAAACATATAGATGATAAATAAGTTGTTGGATCATTGAAAGCTAAGGTAAATTTAATGCTGAACATATAGATATATGCATGGACATGGTTATGGAGGAGTGAATGTGTAGATGGGCAGGTAGAAGGTGGGAAGATACATGGATGGGTGAATGGCTCAGAAGATGACAGCATCACTGGGATCAGGTGATACATGGATGTACAGGTGGGGAGGACAAATGCTTGGTTGGGATGAAGGAAGGACAAATAACCTTCACAGAAACTGACACAGGCTTTAAAACTCTATTTTTGGTTCTACCATTGTGGTACACTGAGTTAAGCCACCATCTGCAATGCTAGCATCCTATATGAGAACTGGCTTGTATCCGGGCTGCTCTACCTCCAATTCAGCTTTCTGCTAATGCTCCTGGGAAAGCAACAGAAGATGGCGCAAGCGCTTGGACCCCTGCACCCATGCGGGAGACCTGGATGGAGCTCCAACCTCCTGGCTTTGCTCTGGCCCAGCCCCAGTCTTTGTGAGCATCTAGGGACTGAAGCAGCAGATGTTAGATCTTCCACTCTCTCCGCCACACCCCACTCTAACATGCTTTCAAATAGATAAATACAGAAGGCTTCTTTTACAATTCTGTCTTACACATGAAGGATAAGGATTCAGCATTCACTCCAGAAGAATTTTATTCTGTAACATGCTATAAAACGTATGCAAAGAAAGTATCTCTTTTAAAAGAATTGTTTAGTTGAAAGACGGAGTTGCAGAGAAAGCGAGAAAGACAGAGAGAGAGAGAGAGATCTAACATCTTGCTGGTTCACTTTACAAATGGCCACAATGGCCAGAGCTGAGAAAGTCTGAAGCCAGGCATTAGGAGCCTCATTTAGGTCTCCCATGTGGGTGGCAAGGCCTCAAACAATTAGGCCATCTTCTGTTGCTTCCTCAGGTCCATGAGAAGTGGAGCAGCCAAAACTGAACCTGGCACATGTATTGGATGCCAGTGTCAAAGGTGGAGGATTGACCTGCAATGCCACAATGCCAGCCTCTTCCTTTCTCTTTTTATCAAAATAAATATACAGAGGAAATGTCAGGCTTCCTGCTCATGGAGCCTGAGGAACTGAGAAGGAGTTAATGTCCAGGAAAAACATTCCTTAGATTTTGAGTGTTGTTCTTATTTCAAGAAACACGATCTATCAGTGGTCAAATTACTTAATTCCTAAATGAGGAAGAATTTACACTTCTGGATGCAAGGATCCATACGGACCACGGTTCATTCCTCCCAGATGCCACAGTTCAGTACAGGGTGTTCAAACGCATTTGTCCTGACAGGTTCACTATGGAGATAAACTGTCCACGTTTGATAACCAGAAAAACAATAACACATCTCCTCCATTGAATGCCACAAATAATTCTATCCTGAAACACTTGGAAAAAAAATAAAAATTTGAAAATGAGGCTAGGAAAGGATAACAAAGTTTTCCTTGAAAGACAACAAAAAACTCACCACAGACTGGAGCTGTCAAGTTGTGTGAGCAGGATTCAGCACCCTCTAGATGAGTACAGTCAATACATAGTTCAAGCTGCAACCCTTAAGGTATGCTCCTCTTCTGCAGGACTTTCCTGGCTCCTGCAAGCTGGTGAGCTGGTAGACAACTTCTTTGGTCCTTCTCCCTTCTGGTGGCTGTTGGGGAGTCTGGACTCCATGACCCAGCCGAGTTTGCAGAAAACCATGGTTTACATGGAAAATGACTTTTGGTTTTTGGCTTCTCAGCAGTACTGCATATCTAATTAGTGCAACAATTGGTCCCTGTGATAAAATCAGCTAATTTTATGTTCAAATGACTGTTCTGTGGTAAGCAATACTGTCACTCTAAACTTCACACAGAAACAAGTTGCTGAAGAAGCTGTTACTAGGAGGTCACTGGGGGGCAAGCTAGCAAAGACGATTACATTAGTAACCTAAGTCAATGTTACAGTCGGTGCACAAGAGACCCACCAGGCTCAGATACAATGAACTCCCAGAATGCAGGGACATGGCCAGAAATGCCAGGCTTTAAAGAGGAAAACAGCATATTTAAGAACTCCCCTGCTCTTAGGAGTAGACCTATGTGGTTTTGATGGGGTTATGAAGTTCTAGACTCATCTGTTGGTAGCAAGAAACAACACTCCCAAGACTAAATGCTTTTCTTCTTTGAGGAATTTGTTCAAGGTTGCCATAGATATAAAAGGCAGGAAAGGCAATTCCAAGGTCACTAGTCACCCCCTCAGCTTCCTGATGTCCTATTGAAGCTAGTTGGTAAGCTCTGGCAATCTCTCCTACTTTGTGGCTTCCATTAGAAACCATATTACTATTTCAGGTAAATGTAAAACAAAATATTGATACCATGGTATTAAAAAAGTAAGTATTGACACCATGGTATAAAAAAGTAAGTATTCCGTCTTTTACAGGTATTGAAATTTGTTGGCATTTTTCCTGTGCACATTATCAAGTATACAAATTAAGTGAGCAGAAATTCAAACTGATTTCAAAACAGGAAAACAAGTGTCAGAAACATATGAATGAATTAACGCAATTTTCTATAAAGATACCAACAGATACCCACATCTAAACTAGCTATTGTATTGTGTGCCTACATACAGACAAATAGAAAGATTTATATATGACTTCATTGATGGGAAATTCTTACATAGTGATTAGCCTGTAGGAAATAATCATTTAGTTGTTGCTGTTCATTACTATTGCTGTTATGCGCACATACACTGTTGTTATTATATGCACATAATTGTTGCTACATGGTGTTGTTGCTGTTCTATTACTTTGGTTGTTATATGCACATATGCTATGTATAACTATACTGTATAAATTATATATAACTATGTATTATAGAACTATAATTTTGGCAAGATGCCCTGCTGGAAAGTAAATTTGTGTTTTTCTGTCTTTGCCCTAACAGAAGTCCCAGAGAATCACTTGAACTACTCCACAAAAAATAATGGAGGAATGAATAAAACAGTTCATTAATTAATACCCGAATTTATCTCTTGAGGATATCAATTATCTAAAATCAACATGGGTTCTTCTCAGGGCTGAGAAGCTGTGGAGGTAGATGCTCAAAAATGAGGAATAAGGAAGCCTCTTCATCATCACATACGGAAGGCCCTGACCTTTTGAACTTGACCTCTTCATGTGAGCATCAGACTATCAGCTCATTTTGTGATGTTCGGGTGGGGGGGAGTTATGTTCTTCCAGAGTCTCCCGACACTACTGCTGGTAGCCTATGGGACCAGAAATCATTACTGTAAGTAATTTACACAGAACATGAATCATATGTGACTGTTAGTATTAATTATAAACATTGCCTTTATAATTAAATAGAGGAGGGTTAAACCACGTAGAACTGTACTTCAAGCTTGGAGCACCTAATATGTGCCTTACCACGTATAGATATTCCCCCACCTGCCTTTTAAGTGTGGTTGTTGCTCAGGTCCTAAGCTTCCTTTTTTTTCTTTTTCTCATTTCATCACTTTTCCTCTGTGAGTTTTTGAGCAACTAAGGCTTCATGCTCTGCATACAAGTTAATACCAAACAACAACAGATCTTGCAGACTGAGGAACACTTTCTTCCTGCGTGCCAGGCCCTGTGCTTCACAAACCTTAACCCAGTGAGTTATACCAGCTCTCCCTGAAAGATAGGAACAGAGCACAGTTCCTTCCAACAACTACTTAGATGTCCACGTCACAGGTGCCTCACACATTTTTTTTCCACGTTATTGTTATTTTTCTTTCTGTATCTGGGGTAAGGGGAAAGAAAAAGGGAGAAGCCCCACCCAGCCTCCTACCCATCCCAGGTCCTGATGTGAGGCATGCTCCAAGGGTCCTGTTGAAGTGGTTTTGATAGTTCAACAGTTCTGAATTGCTGCCAATCTCGCCATTCCAAGCATGATGAAATGTCTCCAGAATCCAATGGCTGACATATTTCACTTTAGAATCTTCGTTTGCCCAGATTTTCACTGTAAACACATGGCTGGGGTAGTTGATTGATTTCTTCTGTCCTCTATGCTCCATCACACACATTTCTGAAACTTGACTCACCATCCCCATAGATCTGCTTCTGCTCCTCTCCATATCACAGAATAGAACATCACTAACCAGCAATCTGAAAGTCCCTGTTTCCCTCTTTTTCATTGATTCTCCACTTCCAATCAGGTCCTAAATTTGATTCGCTCTACTTCCTAAGAACCCCTTCACTCCACTGGTGCTTTGACCATCCCAGGAGCAGTGCCCATCATTTCTTCACTGGAATCCTGTATAGCTGCCCAACTCATCTCCTTGCCTACAGCCTTATTTTTCTTTGGTTCTGGTGAGAAAAAATGGGGACAATAATGAGATCTCCCTAACAGGTTGGCTTGAGTTAAATAAGGTCTATCACTGTCTAAGTAGATGTCAGGTATATGGCAAATAACACAGATGACCTCCCCTGGCTCAAGATCTTCCTATGTGGCTGCTACAGTCAGCTAGGTGGGCCTGCAGTCTCATCGGAAGGCTTGATAGGGATCGAGGTGCTTCCAAGCTGACCTACATGGTGCATGTCAAGACCCTGATCCTTGAAACATGAGCTTTCACACATGGTTCCCTTGTGTCGTGGTAGCTGGCTTCCTCCAGGACAAGCAAACACAGAGAGAATGAAATACAGCAGGAGCTTCCAAGAAGGGAGTCTCAGTACTTTAACTGCCTTGTCTCAGAAGGGAATCGTATCACTGCCCTTCCCCAAAATCGTTAAATCTAGCCCATAGATAAGGAGAGAGGATTCTACATGGCTGGCAGAGACCACTGCATCCATTCTACAGGTTACCTGCCCAGCATTATCAGCCAACAGATGGGAGAAGTGAGGTAGCCTAGGGATGAATGGGACCCCAACGGCATCTCACTAAGCCCTCCAACATGTCACTCAGCCCTCTGCCTGTCAGAGTCAAACTGACTATGAATCATGAGCCCTGTTACTGTTCACCAGCAGATGCACATCTGTTCTAGGCTCCCTACTGCCTCCCCTCCACAAGCATGGTGATCAGTAAAGAGCCCACACAGTCCTGGAAGCTGTTGAATTTGTGACCTTCCGCTCTGTTCTAAAATAGATCGGCATGATAGAAGGTACTAGCTCTATTGTTAAACATGAATCTGAATCCAACACCCACATGTATAATGACTATTAAAATGTAAGCATTCCCATGATGCTCTAAAAATTAAAGCAACCCAAACTGGTTTTAAAAGAACAAAATTTCTATTGAGGAATATTTTTAAAATATATACCAATTAATAGTGAAAACTGCTTCATGAAGCAACATATTCAAGAGAAACGTTTTGTTACAATTCATTTCATGGTTACTTGCAAGAGAAAGATGGTTAGGTTGAATTGCCTCCCCTCTCCCTGGCAAAAATAAAGATATGTTGGAGTCCTAAACCCTTCCTCAGAATGGGACCTTATAGGATCTTCACAGAGGTAATGAAGTAAATGGAGTCATTTGGGTGAGGCCTAACCCGTTATGACTGGGGTTCTCATGAGAGTGGGACATGTGGCACAGAAAAGGACATAAATAAAGGGAAGGTGATGGCAATCTACTCAAGGAGAGGAAAACATCATCAAGGCGAGGAGAGGGGGCTCGGGTCAGTCCTTTCCTTGCAGCGCCCAGAAGAAGTCAACAAATCTGGCACCTTAGGACTCACAATCTCCACAACTCTGAGACAAACTTGTGAAGTTCAAAGAAAGAGGGAAGGATTCAGAAGAAAAGAACAAAGGGAAATCAAGAGAAAGACTGTTGCTTTAACAAGTTGTGAGTTTGTCAAGATGCATTGATTTTAAATAGAAATTATGATATCCCACTCCAAAACTTTCATTTTGCAGGCACAATGGCTCCACTCCAAGAGGCTGACAGAAATTTTGAATAAACGCACCAGTGGGACACAACTGCAGGTGGACAGACCAAATTGTCCACTGACTGAAGCCAGGGCTTGGCCAGAATTTCTGTGGCCCAAGCAGGGCTGGGGAACCCCTACCTTCTGGTAGTCCTCCTTGGAACTCAGGGCTGCCTCCATCTGCTTGGCAGAGGTGGGATAGATGGCTGAGCGGTACTGAGTGCCATAGTCATTGCCTTGGCGCATGCCTGGGGAGTGAAAAACAGAGAGGATTACCAGGAGTGCTGTGCAAAAGCTCAGGTGTTTCTACACTTTTCACTACAGTCTTTCTGACTGATGTGCTTAGTTTTATCTTGACATTACTCTCTTTAATTGAGTATGAAATGCACTGATTTCACTGGACTATTTTAGCTGTGACAAAAATCTCTACACTTGATAGACATACTGCAGGTTTCAGGTCATACTAGATGTTTCAGAGATATATTTAACATGCAGATATCTAGATAATAATCTCTCCTGTGTACTACATGTCAAGTGCCATGCTACACACTGTTTCCTTGGATCCCGATGAGACACTGTGCAGCAGGTCTCACCCTTACTCACCTGGCAGTGAAGGAGATGGTATAGTGATATGTGTTCCTGAAACAGCAAGTGGCACACAGAACTCTTAAGACATCGTATGACTAAGACCATGACTCTAGCACAGGGAGCATAGCATTACACAGTGTATTTCCTCCATCACAGCAGCTTCATTGTATAAGCAGTCCATCTCTTGTGAATAATAAAGTTCCCAAAACGAAGCAGCCACAGGCACATTAATGCCCCCTGTAGATTCCCATAATTGCAGTCACAATGAATTTCACGCGTGGTTGTTGCATCATTCAAGAATGAGTTTCTGTTCCAGCAAGTACCCCAGACCCCCTCAATAGAGGATGCCATCCTCCACACATGACAGGTCTGGATTTTTCCAGTGTGAATATGCAAGGGAATCACCTTGGAATCTGGCTAAAATGCAGGCTCTGGTCTAGCAGGTTTGGGTGGGGCTGGATGTCCACTTCTCTTGCAGTAAGACCACACTGAGTAGCAAGGGTTTGGGTTTATTCAGATATTTTTATGTTTTATTTAATCCTCAGGAGAATCTTTCACTTCCAGCAGATACTTCTTCTCAACTACATCATTTAACATACTCCCTTGCTGCTACCCTAGTCAGCTTTCAAGCCTTAGTTCTAGCACCTTCCCTCCTAGCACTTTCTCTGATGAAACTCATTTGCTGTGCCCAACCCAAACTGTCTCGTTTGGGTTCCACCTGACCTTGCAGAGGTTCTATCAGGTGCATTTGTGAATGCATGTGTACCTTCCTCCCTAGGTCTTCCAGAGGACTGGGCTGGACCATCACAGTACCAACTGTAGTGTCACATATACAGAAATATTTCCACAAATACCCACTGGGTGAAGACTACAGAGAGTTTGTATAGCTCTTGTGATTCAAGCTTTTCAACACAGGAGTGTCAATCAATCGATCAGGCTCCTTTTGCAACATTTCATTCATACTGATAAATGCAAAGATAACTTTTTTTTTTTAAAGATTTATTTATTTATTGGAAAGTCAGATGTACAGAGAGGAGGAGAGACAGAGAGGAAGATCTTCCATCCGATGATTCATTCCCCAAGTGAGCGCAACAGCCGATGCTATGCCGAACCAAAGCCAGGAGCCAGGAACTTCTTCCGGGTCTCCCACATGTATGCAGGGTCCCAAAGTTTTGGGCCATCCTCGACTGCTTTCCCAGGCCACAAGCAGGGAGCTGGATGGGAAGTGGAGCTGTCGGGATTAGAACTGGCGCCCATTTGGGATCCCGGTGCATTCAAGGCAAGGACTTTAGGCACTAGGCCATGTCGCCGGGCCCAGAAGATAACTTTTCTTAAGAGCTACAGAAAAAGCACACAATTGAGCTAATACTTCGAAAACTAGTGGAGGCTAGTTATTTTTGGAACACCAAACATTCACTGTATCTATGGACAAGGTAGGATTTATGACCCCAAACTAAAGCCACAACAAAAGAGGCTGAAATAATAACAAAATGGCAGGAATCAGTTAACCCACAGGATATCCAGTTGTCAGTGTGCGTAAGTGAGGATGTGGGTACTTCAAAACAGGTCAGAGAAAATGGAATTAAAAGGTTGCTTTGTGCAAAACCCCCCCCCCCTTTTTTTAATCTGCATAGAATATGCATTTTCAGAATATGCATTTTCAGAATATGCATTTTCCATAAACTCTTTGAGAATCTATTGTAAGCCTGGATTCCAAAATATTTTTGTACCAAAATAAATCTATCTTTTCATTCCATTTGTGTGAACTTTTTGAAGCACCGTTGTACTACTATTAAACATCAAATATGTGTGATGAGCACTTTTCCAGATGCTGAGCATACAGCAATGAACCACACAAAGTCCCATGTTGAAGGAGTTCAGTCCAGCGGAATGTAAGAGTGCAGACAAATGCACATGCCAGGTGCCTTGGCAACATTTTTTTTCCTTTGCCTCCTTCAATTTTTCCTCCTTTTACTTAGGAGAAATGCTTTCCTTGCATGGCCACTTCCTATCTCTTCAATGCCTAATGACATGGTGGTAATTACTGTTCCTCCTGAAACACTCTCCAGGAAGAAAACAAAGAACACTGGATGGCTGGTTTTTAGTAAAGCATGACTTTACTCTCTACAGCCAGCACAAAGGTACCGAAAAACTGGATCTCCATGCAGAGCGGTTTCAATCTGATTTTTCTTCCTTCTCTGTATCCTAATTGCCTTTCTTTCTTCCATTTTCTTTCATAATTAGACCAGAAATATTTGTGTATTTTGTTGGTTTTGTTGAAAGTCTCTGAATTATCATAGGATTCCCCCCCCACTTTTTTCTTTCAAACAAAGGGAAAGATTTGAAAGTCATTCCAATGAGACAGTTTAATAGTGGCCTCTTCCATTGGCATATTTTTACACACACACATACAAAAATTATCCAACAGAAGAAGAATGAAAGAGCCCTTTCAGCTTGCATCTATTTATAGATCAATCTTATTTTGTAATGACATGACAACCTATAGGTAGAATCATCTGGAAGTTTTCACAAAATTGTCTGGCTGGGCAGAAGAGATATTCTAGGTAAATATATAAGACAATGTGGGGCCCGACACGATGGTGCAGTGGTTAAGGTTCTCGCCTTGAATGCCCGGGATCCCATATGGGAGCCAGTTCTAATCCCAGCAGCCCCACTTCCCATCCAGCTCCCTGCCTATGGCCCAGGAAAGCAGTCGAGGACGGCCCAAGGCTTTGGGACCCTGCACCCATGTGGGAGACCCGCAAGAGGCCCCTGGCTTCAGATTGGCTCAGCTCCAGCCATTGCACTCACTTGGGGAGTGAATCATCGGATAGAAGATCTTCCTCTCTGTCTCTCCTCTCTGTATATCTGCCTTTCCAATAAAAATAAAATAAATCTTTAAAAAAATAAGACAATGCATTTCTTAGCAGAACAAGACATGGACGTGGGTCCTGTCCACAATTCTTTTTCACTGCTAACTGATTAGTGATGAACCCAAACTGACTAGTGAGCCATTGGAAACTTGGAGTTATTCAGTTACACCCAACATGTGCATGCAGAAGCCTGACAAATTTGATTTGTATTCCTGATCTTCTGCAATGCTATTAGAATGCTCTAAAAATACTAAAGCCATGTTTAGAACAATACATACTCTCCTCCTGGACACTTGCCTGTCTGAACAGAAAGGAAGATAAGAAAGTTCAAAATGTACATAAAAGGGGATTGAGAGAAAACAAACATCAAAGCTCTGACTTACCCATGACCAACAATATTAATTTGATTATTTTTCCTTCCAAGATCATCTTGAGGAGAATGGGTAATATCCTAAAATAAGATACATGCATACATGCCCATATATGAGTGTGTGTGTTTGTACATGCATTTGATTAATTCCATTGTATATAGTCTTCAGTTCATTGATGCAGAAGCTTATTGAATGAAAGGACACTGAAATTTTGAAATAGATGGTTCTCTGGAAATAAGATTTGATATTTACTGCATTTATTGCATTTATTTTTAAACAGAATTACCTCCCTAGTTAAATTTTACCTCTGCTAATCTCCAACCTGGTTCTTCACGTCAGTGGATAGCAAGGAAACCTAAGCTGGAAAAAGAACTCTGAGTGAATTCTTCTATTTCAGCCTTTGTCCATGCACGTTTTTCCATTCAGTGCCCTCTTTCTTGGTTTCTGATCTGAAACTTAAAAAATCCCTATTGGCATTGTCTTACATCCCCTAAATATGTACCCTCTGATGTTCTATAAAGAAGGAGAGACCTGCGGAATGTTAGAAACAGTATTATCATTGATAATGCTTGAGAAAATCACTCCACCTGCCCGCCTGTTCTTTCTTTCCTTTTCTCCAGTCTGTTCATACTTGCCGGACTCAGGTAAGGTACTAGGGATCACAAAGAAGATGCAGTGTCACTTCTAAACTAGTCACACTCCTGGAATTATAAGGAAAATCCATGTAGGTCAGAAAAATTCAGAGGTCCAGAGAGGGAAGTGGGAAGATGGATAGGCCAGTGAGAAAAGGGCCCAAGTCTGACAGTGTGTGCAGTTAGGTAAGTCTTGTCCTGAAAGAGCAGCAGTCAGGCACCAAGCCTGACATCTATGGGAAACAGATAAACCAACACAAGGACTAAGGAACAGCATGCTCCTTTGGGGACTGGAAATGAATGCTACTGCTTGCCAAAGTAGCAGAAACATGGTCAATGTCTTTATCACAGCTCAGATATCATGAAATTTGAAGCATAGATAGGAAAGATGATTCACTGAGAAACAGGATTTGATGCACAATGAAAAACCACATTAAACTCAACATCCAGGAGCTGCTGGAAATCCAAGTGGTCCTGCTGGTCTACCCAATGAACAACAAAGAAAATCAAACACTAGGCTGTCCTAATTTACCTAGGCAGCTTACATGCTGCTCTTCTCCAGAGGGCACAATTAACAAAAATTTTATTTTGAAAAAGGATAGAAAGGTGCGAGTGAGAGACTGAATAACCCCTGCATGTCTTCTTCCCTTCTCTTCTCCAAACCTATAGTTACTCCCCAGCAAAATGGGATTCACATGGCGATGCCTGTGTATTCAACACTGACACGGGAGAATTAGCCAGTGATTACTGATCTGAAGGAATAACCTGGAGCGGAGAGGAGAGGAAGCAACACTGAATCCTGACACTTGCAGTTCAATATTCTAGATCTTCGACAAGCCTCACATTAGTCCTGTGGAAGAAGATGTTCTTAACAGTCTTTGACAGAAAGCAAATCATGAACCAGAGAAATTGGGTGTCCTGCCTGAGAGAGTTAAATGGCAAATGCTTTACACCTTTATCGGCCTGACCTTCTCACCTTTCAGAATTGATCTACAAAGAGTTAGACAACAGAACCAACAGCTCCTGTGTCAGGCTAGCAGAGGGGCATTGCGCCCAGAGGCCCTGAATAAGAACGAGCATGCTGCAGTCTCAAGACTCTGAAGAGAAAAGGCCCCGATAAGGGTCCTAGGAGGGAATGATGCTGCTCAGCTGAGCAGAAGGCCCTTAGGTAAACTGATCACCCTAGGGACCAGAGATGCATACACAGGTCATTTTGTGACCATGCCGGCTGAGTACAACTGGCAACAAAGAACTCTCTTTCACCTGGATTCAGTGGGTGCTGCCAAGTTCACCATTCTCCTGGCTTCGTCCACATGGCTTTGGTAACACCAAAAGGGTCAATTACTGGCACCATTTGTCACAGGCAAATATGCAATGGGCTTGCCTAGGAGGGCAAAAGAATAATAACTGGCTCAAAAAAGAATATCTTGTGCTTAAAATTCTCCAAAAGTACTCTATAAACAGATTAATGACGGCTGGGTTTTGGAGCATTCTTAAAGAGGTCTGACCTCTTGGCATCTACAACTATTTGAGATTTCTCTATCCAGCCTTTCTAAAGAAGATTTTTAAAGAGTCAGACCATCCTGATTTCTCTCTCTCTTTCAGAAGAACTATATAACGCGGTGTAAAATAGATAAATAAGATAATGTTTATTCTAAAATAAATAAGGGTGGGACTGGAGCGGCAGTGAAGCACACTAATCCTCCACCTGCAGTGCAGGTGTCCATGTGGGCATTGGTTTGCATTCCCCACTGCCCTACTTTCAATCTAGCTTTCTGCTTATGGACTGGGAAAACAGTGGAAGGCAGCGCACATCCTTGGGACCCTGCATCCATCTGAGAGACCTGCAGGAAGCTCCTGGCTCCTGCCTTTGGATCAGCTCAGCTCCAGCCATTTTCACCATCTGGGAAATGAACCAGCACATGGAAGATTCTCTCTCTCTGTCTCTCTGTATGTGTGTCTTTCCTTCTCTCTGTAAATCTGCCTTTCAAATAAAATAAATACATCTCTTAGAAAAATAAATAAAGGTAAATGAGTCCTCATCTGCTGAAAGGACTCATTTTTGGGTGCCAAACTGTTTCCATACAATCTGACTAGCAACATGAGCAATAACTTTGAACATAGGAATTTCAAAGGTAAGTTCACTCTAAAAAATGTTGCAAGATCTTTTAGAATAACACCTGATAGTGAGCGATAGGACAAGGAAGATGTGTTCCAAAGGATTTGATATGTGTCTGCTTTTGGGAACGCCAAAGGAGCCATTTATCAGAAGACTGTCTGTGTTGGTTCTCGCCAGAGTAACTCCACATTTTCCTCTTTGATGGTTTGATGCCAAGTCTTCTGCAAGAAGCACAGGCATAGCTATAGGCTTTGTAGATTCCAGTTCCAACTCTGCAGGAACTCTGCATTGGCCTACATCCTAAACCCCTCTCAACCACAGCTTCCAGTTGGAAATGTGGGGATGACAGCACGTTTCTTGTGCAGTTATCAGGCAACTCTCCAGTCCCTGTGTGACTGCTATTGCAGAAATTCAAGAGTGACGGGTCTGCAACATACTACTAAGGATGTTAGGAAGCATCAGTCAATAAAATTCAGAAACCCACATCAGCCCCAGAAGTTAGAGAGGGAATCACTAAAATACAGATGGATAAACTTGATCTGATAAACAAAATTTCCAGAACATATCACTGAACAAGTCAGAATTCAGGGAAAATCTGTTCCTTAAAGACCAATATGTTTTCATCTAGAATCCTTGCCTCTCAGACTTACAAATTGGAGGTCATCACCTATACATACAATGGAAGAATTTGGTTACATCCTTTAAAAAATAGACTTATTGAGGTGTAACTGATATATATTTAAAGAGCAAGCTTGATTGACTTTGATAGGTATACATAACATGAAAGTTTATTCATGCCTTTCTCTTTACTCCTAGTTTCCCCCTTCAAAACTCCTAGGCAAACAGTGATCAATGTTCTGTCCTTAGAAATTCATAAAAATTTCCTATAATGTTGGCCAGGAGCCAGTCACAGCCACTTTGCAGAATTTACCTCACCCACCATGCCTCAGGCCAAGGCCAGACCTGACCAGAGACCACATCCTTGCTTAGCTTCTTCACGTTCTTTGTTCTTCTTCCCTCACTCTCCTACACATTTTTTTATCTCTTTTTAAAAATTTTTTCTGAGAGCACTTCCACAGGGAGTGGCATGCATTAAATCCCTGTCTCAGGCTGTCTACATCCATAGAAGCAAGCCTAGGACTCCAAGCTATTTAATCAATTTGTTCTCATTCCGACTGCCTGACTTCCCACCTCTAGCACCATGCTATTCCTTACATTCTATCACTTCAGTTGATACTTATTGGATAAATTCCTCTCAGGTTTGTCAGAAATATTATAAGACACGTTTTTTAAGCGACTCTAAGAGAGCTAATGTTCTGTTGATAGTATACAGCATGCACATGCCCAGGGACACATCACTCTGAGAATAAGCAGAGACCTGCATACCATACTGGCCAGTGGCAGGACGGGGCATCTGCTGAGTGACTTGATTGATTGTGTGTGTGTGTGTGTGTGTGAGAGAGAGAGAGAGAGAGAGAGAGAGAGAGAGAGAGAGAGAGGGAAGCATGTGGGAAAGATTTAGCTGCTGCGGGTCTATCAAATTTTGAACATTTCCACTTTCCTCTTCAAAACGTATGAAGCAATCAATGAATGACTCATAAATTCAGTCATTCCAAACACATAAATAAACAGTTCCTCTACTCTTTGCTTCTCAAACTGACCCTCTAGTTTGCTGCAACCAAGATGGAACCAGAAGGCCACCTGCATGCTACAATGCCCCCTCCCCCAAAACACCAGAGGTGAGTGGCATCAATGACACATCTTTAGGCCAGTGCTGTTGCAGTGAGGTCCCCTGGTCTCAGCTACCAAGTCTGGTCTCTGGGGGACAAGGACACTGAAGGCTCCTGAGATCCTCCAGCAGCAGATGAGCCTGTGGACTGCACAGTATAGACAGTTCTTTTCACTGGGACCCATACGGCCCTTCACAGAACACCTGGCCTTTTTTCTCAGGCATCTGAGGCAAGGCCTGTTAATATGGAACCATCACATTTTATCTGATTGAAAAGTTGTCAGTTTTAAGTGACAGCTCCTTTTACAGTTAAAGTGCTGAATATGTGAGTGGAATTTTTTTGTTTCATCAAAGGAAAAGAAGGGAAGGGGAGAGGGAGGGAGGAGTAGAAAGAGAAGAAGAGCAGAGAAAAAGAGGGAGAAGATGAAAACCAACTGATGATTCACGTGCTCATCAAAAGAGCTAATGACCCTGAAGCCTCCCCGTTGTGCCAGGCAACGAGCCTTACTTATACTGTGCATCCAATTCTGTAAACACGTAGAATAATGGCATTTCCCAGAACACGAGGCCAACGCAGAGAGGCTGAGAACCTGCCAAGGCCAGCACTGGCCCTGGAACCATCTGCCTCTAAGGCCCATGTTCTTAATCATGACTATTAGAAATTGTAAACAATACACATTTTAAACAAAAACAATACAGTGCTGCATGGTAAACTGTGGAACATATTATGTGACTCTTCTAAAAGAAAATGTCCCTGGAGTCACTATCATTTTCACAATATTCTATATTTTCATGCAATGCATCTCAGGAGAGCTAACAGTATATTGATATAAAGAAGAGGTGCCAAATATTTACTCTGTACCTAAAAGCAAAGAGAAAGGTTTTGATTTTTGGCCATGAGCACATATTTCTTCTATAATCCTAAGTAAATCACTGTGAAAAGTTGTGTTTATTCCTTCCTAAAAGGTAAAAAAAAAAATGATTTTAGTATAGATTTTGCTTGTGTAAAAGGAAAATTCTACTTACTGCTGGTCCAAAGGAATATTTTGAATTATTATATGTCTCCTGAAATGCCTTCTGGGACTCAGTATCTGTTTATGCTCCACACTTCTAAACATGGTCAAATAACAAAAGTACATGAATAATCCTGCGAAATATCAAAATTTCTATGTTACTATTTGCCAGCCCCAAAAAGAGAGATACAGATCTTTCATCTGTTGATTCACTCTTCAGATGACCATAATAGCTAGGGCTGGTCCAGGCTGAAGTCAGGAGCCCATAACTCTGGCTGGGAGTCAAACCTACATTCCAAAATGGGGTTCTGGCATTGTAAGTGGTGGCTTAGTCCCTGCGCCTCGGTACTGACCCCATAATTTAGTTTTACAGCAGTCATTCAGCCGAAGTACCTCCTGCAGGCCCATTGTGTAAGCAGCACTGACATGATGTTGACATCTGCACAGGTACAAAGCCTCCACGTACTACCACATTCATGGGACAAGTCCTCCACTATAGATGGTCCTCTTTGTTAACAGAAAAAGTAACCAACACGTCAGCTTTAGTGGTTTCCAGATCCAATAACAAGCACACAATCATACATGTACATAAGATACAAATGTAGTTTATTACTGAGGCCCCCACTTTAATGCTATATGAAATATAATTATTTATTATGATATGAACATTCATATAACACCCATGTCAAGATATAGAGTATTTCCAGCCCCTCTATGTGTTTTCAATACGCTCTCTCTCATTCTCTCATTGTAACCACCATAATTTTTTATTTTATTTACATTTTTTGTGACAGTATTCTTTGATTCTTTGCATATAGACATACCCTGGAAAAGGATTTGCTCTATTTTTGAAATTTCTATAAATTAAATTACATTGTGGTTTGAGTATTAAGTACCATGGTCCTGTTTTCTTTCTATTTGCTTCATTTTTCTGGCTTAGTAGCATTCCATTGTCTGAATGTACCACAATGGATGTTTCTACTCTACTGTGGTATGCAGGACCAGCTTGGGGCTGCTAAGAACCTTCTTGACATGTTTTCTGTTATTACAGCTCTAGAAATGGAATCACTTCTTATAGGTATTATGTATCCCCAACTAAATTAGATGCTGATCCATTTTCCAGAACAGTTGTACCAGTTTAGAAACCCGTATTATACAATGAGGGTTCCTGGAGCTCTCGATGTTTGCCAATGTATTCAGGTATGTTAAAGGCTAATTTACCATGTTTGCGCAGTCTACTTAACATGTGATCGAAAATCATTTGGTCTTAATTTTGTTTTTCCTGATTAAAAAGGAGGTTGACTATCACTTAACTGACTTTTTTAACCAATTATTGCAGTGCTTCTCTCATTTTTCTATTTAGCAATCTTTTCTTTTTAGATAAACCTGCTGTATATATTTTAAATCCCTATATATTCTCAATACTAAGCTTTTACCAAATATAATCCATCCATTCCAGGCATTTTCTTTACAATGCTTTCTGATGAGCTGAAGTTCATCAATATTTTCCTTTTATGGTTAATGCTTTTTCCATCTGTTTTTTTAAAAGATTTATTTATTTATTGGAAAGTCAGATATATACAGAGAGGAGGAGAGAGGAAGATCTTCCGTCTGATGGTTCACTCCCCAGGTGAGCGCAATGGCCGATGCTATGCCGAGCCAAAGCCAGGATCCAGGACCTTCTTCCGGGTCTCCCACACGGATGCAGGGTTCCAAAGCTTTGGGCCATCCTCCACTGCTTTCCCAGGCCACAAGCAGGGAGCTGGAAGGGAAGTGGAGCTACCAGGATTAGAATCAGCGCCCACATGGGATCCTGGTGCGTTCAAGGCGAGGACTTTAGCTGCTAGGCCATGTCGCCGAGCCCTTTTCCATCTGTTTTAAAGATATGCTTCCCAAGCCCAATGTCATCATGATATTACCTACTTGAAATCTTTTGTTTCTTTTATATTTAGCTCTTTTCTTTATTTGGAATTGATTTTTATGTGTGATATTAAATTATGGAAACCTACTGATTTTTCCCCATATGAATGAAAACAATCTTACTATTATTATCTAAAAGGTCATGCTAGGCATTTGGCATAGCAGCTAAGATGCCGCTTAGGATGTTTGTATTCCCTGTTGGAGTTCCTGGCCTTGAGTCTCAGCTCTGCTCCTGACTTTAGCTTCTTGCTAATGCACAGCCTGGGAGGCAGCAGGTGATGGCTCAAGTAGTCAGGACCCTAAAATCTGGACTGAGTTCTAGGGTCCTGACTGTGTCTGACATAATCCCAGCTGTTGAAGGCATCTGGAGAGTACACCAGTGAATGGAAGAGCTCTACCTAGCTTGTTCTCTCTCTCCACCCCACACAGTCTGCTTTTTAAGCACTCAAAATAAATTTTAAAAATTAAAACATTAGGCTTTCTGATACTTCAGTATACTTTTCCTCTCTGCGTATGTTGTGGGTGTGTTTCTGGAGTCTCTCTTCTGTTGTATTTGTCTGTTCCCATCTGCCCGTATATCAAGTCCATCTTGTCATAATAGGTGTAGCTTTATAATGAATCTTGATGTCCAGGAGCATAAGTTCTTTTACTTTGTTCTTTGTGTAAGGAAGTCTTCGCTTTATTTGAAAGTCAGTGCTCCCATATAAATAGTGAAATCAACTTTTAGGAGCCACAACGCAGAAAAACAATAAATATGCTGGAATTTTGTTGGGTTTGCACCAAATCGATCAAACAAATCAGAGTGAACTGGCACAATCATAGCACAAACAATATTCATCATTAGATCATCTGAGCACTACGTCAATGCCACAATGCCTAGGTATTTGGTAGCATTCTATTCCAATGCTCAATTCCAGGTTAATAAAAAAAAAAACCCTTAACTTGATAAATATTAGTTTTTGCTCATGCCAAATTAGTAAGAGTAGTTGGGAACTCTTCTGCTTCTTGGATTCTTCAGAGGCCTAAGCTGTCAGAAGCCTAATCATTGTCAATAGGCTGCTCTGGAGGCTTTGCTTGGTGTTCACAGTCAGCAAGAAGACTGCTTGTGGAGACAGCTTACGGGTCATGGAGCTTTCACAGTCCTGTCTGGAAGTGGTTTATGTTTGATGCCTAATTCTATTGGTCACAGCTCATTCGTGCAGCCCGTCAAGGGAAGACTGAAAACACTACCCAGCTGAGGAGAGGTGAACAGGTATCGGCACGTTTTTCAGGCACACACACACACACATATATATACACATATACGTATATATACATATATACTGTGTATGACCTAACCCCAGCTTTTGGAGACATTTGGGGTTATGCCAGTGAATGGGAGATTTCTTTCAAGCTCATTTATATTCTCTCTCTCTCTCTCTCTTTTTTTCACACATACATGTACACACAGTCTGCAATTCAGAATATTGGATTAAATATATTTATCTATTTTGATAATCATATCTATGTCTTTTTTTTTCTTCTAATCCACCAGTGTGGTTAGTTGCAATGGTTAACATTGAAATGATAAACTATGCTTTTCAGTTGCACCAATTTGGTCATGAAGTCATTATCTTCTTACATATTACTAAATTTAATTTGTGAATACTTTGTTTAGGATTACTGCATACATGTGCATGAGTAATTTTCTTATCTCACATCATCAGGTTTTGGTATTGAGATTACAAAGGGTCATAAAATAAACTGCATCTCCTTTTAATCTCCAGATTACACTGTGGAAGATTGCAATTATTCCTTAAATGTTGATGGAATTCACAGATGAAGTCATCTAACTCAGTGGCTTCTTTATGAGAAACTTTTAAGGTACTGATTTTATTTCTTTAATTATCATTGTTCAATTTAGCTTTGCTTCATTATAATTTAAGAAATTCGCTTTTTCTAATTTTTCTTAATACCAAGTTGCTTATCATGCCCTGCTAGCACCTGTAAAGTCACCCACACTAGTAGTAACAACCCAATTTTTATTTCTGATATTTGTGCTTTTCTCGCTTTTTTTCTTGGTGAAGTGCTCTAAGAAAGTCAAACACATCTTCTATCTCCTGGTCAAGATGCTAAAAACTGAAATTATCAAACAATCTCAGAATAAAGATATAATATTCCTCTGCTCTACTTATCTATCTCTGTTTCCTTCCTTTTTTTTTCACAAGACCATCTATACATTCTTTGCTTTTAAAAGGAATTATTTGAAAGGAGGATTTAGAAAGAGGGAGGGAGGGAGAGGTAGGGAGAGAGAGAGGGAAAGGAAGGGAGAAAGGGGGAGAAGGGGAGAGAGAGAGAATGAATATGAATGAATGAGAATGAATCTTCCTTCTACTGGTTAATTCCCCAAATAGCTACAATTGCCTGGGCTTGGCCAAGCTGAAGCCAAGCTTGGGCCAGCTGTCTAGGTCTCCCACGTAGGTATACAACACATATGCTTTCCCAGATGCATTAGCAGGGAACTGGATCAGAAGTGGAGTGGCCAGGACACCAACCAATGTGATGCTGTGCCACAATGCCAGTCCCTCCTTTCCATTTTAATCTAGGCATTCCTAACAATTTTGTCAATTCTTTAGTGTAATTCTTTTAATATTTCCTTAAATATTCTACTCAATATTCTGAGTTACTTTCAGTTAGACAATTGGTCTGAATAACCTAGCCTGCGATTACTGGAAATTGTAAATTCTAGTTCCTGCCAATGTTATCACCTTTCAAACTTCTCTTTTCTAATGTAGTACTCTCTCGTTAGTAATTATTTGAATTTCATCTTTTAAAATTTTATTTTATTTATTTGAAAGGCAGAGTGACAGAAGGTAAGCAGGAGACACAGAAAGAGATTTTTCTTCTGCAGTTCACTCCCGAAATGGTTGTAATGGCCAGGACTGGGCCAGGCCAGAACCAGGCCACAGCCAGGAACCTGGAACCTTATCTAGCTCTCCCTCATAAGTGGCAGGGACTCAGGTACATAGCCTGTCCTCCACTGCTTTCCCAAATGCATTGGCAGGAAGCTGGATTGGAAGAGGAATAGCTGGGACTCAAGTTGGCACTCACATGGTAAGTCAGGGTCACAGGCAGTGGCTTAACATGCTATGCTACAATGACAGTTCCTGAACTCACTTTTTATTGCTGAAACGCAATTTAGTCAAATCATAAATCGATCTAACAATTACTATTAAAATATGTGAGGTTTTTTTTTTCCTGGCTGAAATATTTCAAAAGCCTTATTATCAGAACCTTTTCATCTTGTTAATAAATCCCTAACGGGATTATAACATTGTAATGGATACCTTTGGAGTGCATGACCACTAGATAATGTGCTGTTATCTGCAGTTGTGGTAGGTCAAGTTCTCTGCTCTCAGCTAGCACTGTGTAACTGTAGGGCTGTGTGTCATACAACAGAGAGAAGACAAGGGTTGTAAGTGAACCCTTGAGCTCCAGATCCAGCTCTGTCACAGAATAACTAGCTTGTGTTAAATCATTTCACTTCTCTGGGCCTGTTCATTCATCTGTTAAACAGGTATAAGGATCACAAGGTAATTTAAGGTCCCAATGGAATCATGTATACCTAAGTGAGTGACCACCACAGCCAGCCCAGCCCATGTCAGCCGGCAAGAGTTCTTCATGCAGTGTGGAGCCACCAAACTCACACAACACTGGAAAGGCAAACTGCTAAGGAGAAACTCTAGAGTATTACATGAAAGAGGGACTTGAAAGTGCAAATGGCACTTCTGCTAACAGCACAGATACTATGTACATATATGATAATGTTACGCTAGGAAAAGTATGACTGAAAAGAACAATTAATAGAGAAAAATGTCAGTTCAATTCTTTGTTTCATTTTTCTGTTTCTGAAATTCCTAAAAGAATGAAATCCCTTTCAGAATTCATAATGCTGGGTTTGGGCCGTTTTTTTTTGCATTTTCTATGTGTGCAGCTGTTCCTCTACTATAAGTATGCACATCTGCTCATTAGCAATACAATGGAATTCCCACTGTCTAATTATTTGCAGATGATAGATCCCTTGTACAAGGTCTAAAAAAAGGATAGTCCTTCCAAATGGGTAACTTATCTAAAAAAAAAAAAACTAACATAAAAAGGTCAGCACAATGAAGCTCGGATATTAATTTGGCAAACTCAAACATATGAACACCAGTACTCAAGTGCCCACTTGATGGGAGACAGAAGGAAAGTAGGATTTTTCTCATTCCGGTGGATGCTTCCCAGTAGACGGCATGGGGAGCTCATTGCTCCACTATGCACCTGGAAAGAAGCTGTGGAGCAAGCTTGCTGACAGTAGAGTAAACCAATCTCACCTCTGAATCTCTGGAGATCTCACAGGTACAACCCTCCTCAAATAATTCTTTGTGATGAATTGAAGAAGGGAATAAAAGCGGGCCAAGGGCAAAGTGGAGAAGAGGCCTTGGGGGTTCTCTAGTGCCAAAATGGGCTGAAAAGCCCTTCATAAAACCTAGTTCTCTGAGAACCAAAGTAGCTGGCCAAGGTGTGCAGTCCTGGGCCCCACATAGCCAGTGGAGGAATCCTGGGATTCATGAAGGAACAAGACAAGCAGGAGACAGCACAAGTGTGGGAGTTATTCTCTACCAACTGCATACTGCAGGCCAGACTACATTCATGCAATCTACATTCCCTCAAACATCCTGCCACACACTTGTGGGGTAAGAACTGTTTTACACACACAGAAACTGAGGTTCATCTACACTGCCAAAACAAAAACATTTAATATTAATGTTTGCCTTCTAGAAGAGGAGACAGAGGAACAATTAATAGCCAAGTACAATATATCCTTTGATAATTGTTTGGGAGGAAAAACAGTACAATGGTAGAGAAACACGTGAGGGTTAAAGTGCTACTTTAACTCAGAGAAGACTTTACTGAACACAAGGCATGACAAACTCATTCATTCATTTGAACGGCAGAGTGACAGAGAAGGAGCTGCCATCTGGTTCACACTTCAAGAGACTGCAATAGGGCCCGGCGCGGTGGCGCAAGCGGTTAAGGTCCTCGCCTTGCACGCCCGGGATCCCATATGGGCGCCGGTTCTAATCCCGGCAGCCCCGCTTCCCTTCCAGCTCCCTGCCTGTGGCCCGGGAAAGCAGTCGAGGACGGCCCAAGGCTTTGGGAACCTGCACCCGCGTGGGAGACCCGGAGGAGGCTCCTGGCTTCGGATCGGCATAGTATCGGCCCGTTGCGCTCACTTGGGGAGTGAATCATCGGACGGAAGATCTTCCTCTCTGTCTCTCCTCTCTGTATATCCGCCTTTCCAATGAAAAAATAATAAAAATAAATCTTTAAAAAAAAAAAAAGAGACTGCAATAGCCAGGGCTAGGCAAGTCTACATCAGTACCCAAGAACCCCATCCTGGTCTCCCACATGCTTGACAGGGGTACAAATTTCTGGACTATCTTTGCTACACATTAACAGGGAGCTTGATGGGAAGAAGAGCAACTGGGACTCGAGCTGGTGCTCAGATATGGGATGTTGGTACTTTAAGGGGCAGCTTAAACCACTGTGTAACCATGCCAGCCCCTGAAGACAAGGAATCTTAAGTTGAGACCTAAAGGGCAAGATGGAGTCAGTCCCCTCAAGAGTCTGGCCAGATTGAATTCTAGGTACAGGCCCCAACTTCAGAAAGACCTTATGTCTTTTAGCAATGAGATGAAAAAGGCCACCGTAATGGAATTACAGTAAGTGCAAGTAGGGAGGGAGATCTGTGGCACGAATCAAAGGTAGAGAAGCATGTGCCAGATTTCCAACCCAGATCCTGCTGGTCAGGATCTCCAGAACTGGTAAATCATCCCGAAGAAAATGGACAGCCAGAAAAGGGCTTTCAGCAGGAACAACATACTTTATTTTTAACAGGCCATTATGGAGAACAGATGCAAAGCGTGGGTTAGGATGGTTAGGAGGTCACTGTAGGTTCCAGGAGGTAAAGTGGAGGAGGGAGAGATGAGATTTGACCACTGAGCTGGTACAAGGCATACCTGGCTCAAAACCAGAGCCCTAGAGTCCAAACTCTTAAAAACAGATTTGATTAAAGACATTTAATTAGGGTGATATTTTAATCAAGATTTTCGGAGGAGTGACAAGAGAGTTCATTACTAGCGTATAGCTTAAGACTGTACTAGTTAGAACATAGATTTGGCTGCTTTAATAGAGGGAGAAAAAAATGTCTAAAATAAACCAGAATAATAGTCTAAACAAAAGAGTTTTGCTCTTTTTCGCTCTCTTTTCACACTCCAGCATGGGATGGGGACTTAATCCTAGCTTCACAGGATCTATCATTAAAAGGATGAGGCTCCCGTTGCTGTGATCCAAGATGCTTCACAAACTAACTTGAAGAAAGGGAGCAAGAAGAGAACACCCTTCCCTCCAAGTGCATGTAACTCAGAGATCATGCACTATCACTTCGATTCAGGCCTGGCAGCTAGAATTTTGGCCCATCAACACAGCCCTGAGTCTTAAAAAACAACAACAAAAAACAAAAAACACTTACTTTTTATTAGTGACTGCACTTGTGGTTAAAATTCTACTAACACCCAATATTGGTGTTAACTAACAGTCTCAGTCAGTGCCCTCTGCAGAAAGACTATTGTTCCATGAGGAGTGCACTGGATCAGTTTCCAGGCCACAGTACCTTGGGAAGGCTTGGAGTTACCATGAGGGGTCCATAAACCCTGTTGAGTATCAGACATGGCCTGGCAACTGGGAAATGCACTAAGTGAGCCTTTCCAGTTTCCAGAAACAGAAGATATTTTGATGGTTAATAAAGTAAGTACCTTATTTAAAGAGTGATGAAATGCACAGTAGCATCTTAGTATATTTGCTTTAAAAAAAGGATGCCTTAGGTGCTTTAAAAAGGCACTTATACTATGGTATTGGGGTGGTAGGGGGTCCTTAAAAATGTTCATCCTTAGAGATGAACCCTCCGAATCAGAAACTTGTACCCCTCTAGCATTCAGAGGAAAAAAAGTGACTTGAGCATTAGACTGAGCTGGGTCCAAATATTGTCATCAACATCAAGTAAGAATCTAAGTCTAATAGAGCCTCATTTATTCCCTTCTTCCATTAAATGAAGACCATAACTTCTGAGGGTTATGATCAGCATGAAATAAATCAGAAATAGAATCTTTTTATCACTAAGACTTGACCACAAGAGACAGTTAATGTTGCCATCCCTCTCCCCAGGACCTAGTAGCAAGAAATGGTTGTGACTAAGAATTTGTAAAGGGTAAAATCAGAACTAAAGCTTCTGCCTGTGTGCCTGAGATACAGTCTATGCACCTCATCCTGTGCAGGAACAGGTGGAGGGCTGGGTGGTGTCATTCGTTCACACAGTGTGCTAGTTAAAAAGATACAGACCAAGTCTGAGATGCTGCAACCTGACTCAGCTCCTCCGATTCCACTGTCAGCTGCAAACTATAGGAGCCTCTTTCCAAGGAGGAATGACAAGCTTCATTGCTACCATCAGCATCAGGGCAGTACTAGCAGCATTACAGAGTAACAAGGAATGATTTCAAGTTAACACAAATGACAAAAGTATCTATGAGTAGAAAACCCACATTTTCACAGATGGAGGGTAAATATTTTCCTGGAGAGACCAGGGTAATGAAGATATAAAAATAAATTCCTTTCTTTCCCTCTCTTACTATTTTCAAATAATAAATCTTGCCATACCAACACTGCCTGGCTCTTGGATGGGACTGTGCCACTTTCACATCATTTTATTTAATGCTTATGACAGCCTATATAGCAGGCAATACAGACAAGATTATCCCTTTTTAAATCTAGAGGACAAAAGCAAAGGTTCATATTGAGTTGGTGCTATGATTTGGTTGAGGCTTGAACCCACACAGCTCATGTTCTATGTGCTTGGTTCCTGGTGTGGTGATGTTGAGAAGTGATGCAGTCATTAAGAGATGAAGCCTAGTGAGATGTGGTAAGAACTTACTTGGGGCATTACTCTCAGAGGGAACTGATGAGTTCTTGGCAGACCCTGAGTAACTCTCCCAAGAGCAAAGTTCCCCCCAGTCTCCTATCTGTTTCTCTGGCTTTCTGTGTACACTCCCTCACACACGCACTCCTGTCATTATGCACCTCAGGATGCGGTACAGTCCAGGAGGCCCTTGCAAGAGACTGCACCACGCTGTTTGGTCTTTTAGCCCTTGGCCAGGATCCCACAGTCAAGAAGGGACTCGCTTACAGCCAGAATTCAAATCTTCTGTTTCAGGCTTTGTTGTCTTGCCTTCAGGATCTGAGTGCTACCACCTCTTCTCAGAAGTCTAGGGAACATATTTGTCGCATGAGTTAGACAGATAGGTAGAACAGAATGTATTTGATAAATACTGGTAAATCACTGTCCTAGAAAAGGCCAGGTTTTATTGTCATTGTTAAATTAAGAGACAAGACTTCTATTTATTGACCAAATGTGCAAGAAGGCTACAATATCTGTCACTTCACCTGAAAAAGCCAATCTACTGAGTGGCCCTCCCTCTGGACTCACTGCATAGTGGCTATGGAATATCAGCCTGGCCCCAACTCTCTCTCTCTCCTCTCAGCTTGGCTCCCTTTAGAGTGTCAGGGCACTTCCTTGTGGGGCAGTTACTATGAGAGTTACTTCAGGATAATAAGGCACTGAAGGACACACATTTTCTTGATGTAGTCAGTGCCATCAAGATCTGATCTCATTGAAGGAAGGCTCCAAGGAAAAGTTCCTGCCTTTTCTTCTATAGTGAGATCCTTGGCATTAACAAGAAATTCCTGTATTTCTAAGTATCATTCTTGGGATACTGAGGCTCCCACAAAATTACAAACTAAAACATGCAAATGGGCCCTTCAGATCTTTAATGACTTTACAAATAAGGTAACAGAGCCTTTCTAACATGCTAATTCAGATCCTTTTCTAGAGTCCTATTTCTGTGGAGCTTCCTGGGACCATCTTCACATCAAAGGTCAAGGCCTTCTCAAGTTTCATTCAAGTTTAAGCTTTTGGCTGAAAAGCAATGGTCGCACAGGTAAGCACTGTTGGGATGGGATCATTTTAGAAATCATTTACTCTAGAAGAGTTTCTGGATCTGCCAGGCTGCTATCTTCCCAAACACCCTTTTTCAGAGTAACATTAGCCAGTGTTACACATCTCCACGACCTTATACCCCCCACATGCTTTAATGCTGGCTTTCTTTTGGGGGCCACCTTTCACTTAGAAATGAGACAAGAGTTGTTTTGTGACTTTAAGTAGAGAAATCAAGAAGCCGTGGTAAGATGTGCTAAGTGACCCAGGGCCACGCTCATTTGCAGCCCAGTTCCCTCCTGCTGTGTGCCTAGCCTGCAGGTAGTGAGCTTCAAATTCCAATCTCAGAAAAATTACATTTGATGACATGTTTTGGACTACCCAGGTTCCCTGGGAATATTAAATCTATTAATACCTGGGTTCTTCTGACTTAACTTTCTTTGCTTTTGTCATTCTAGTGTTAACACATTCTTGTTTTAATGACTAATATTTTTCACTCTGGTCTTATACGCATTTGTTTTCTTGTTCATTTTGTCTCAGCACTAAAGAATTTAAGGTTTTTTTTTTTCCTTACAGAAAAAAAGATTTTCCTAGTACATGACCCCAAAGGTCACATAATGCTGCATTTTCTGAATTGCCTGGAGATATAGCACTACCTATTAGAATGCCTGCCAACAGAATGACTGCCTTTCATGGTAGTTTACAGATACTGAGAGAGGACTGGATTTGGTGGGGCATATATCCCAAATTCTTAATTCTGGGTACCAAGGGAAATTCTGATCAATCAACAGATCTTGAGTAAACAATGTTTAGTGTCCTCCAATCCACACTGGCATAAAGGCAAAACTATTAACCAGTGATTTTAGACTTCTGACTCACAAAACCAAGTCCATATTATCAGAAAAACTCCTTTAAATCAAATGAGAGGAAGAGTTAGGATTTTGGTGGTTGTTACATGTAACAGAAACTCAAGTAAGCATAGGAAAATCAAAGGAGATGAATATGTGGTACTTGGCTAGCAGAACTACAAGGACAGCTCTCAAAGGGAACACATGAGATGCAGGAGCCCGTGTCCTCAGGATCAACAGTCAGCCTGCTTCTCATCAGTGTCTGTCCCTTAAACATACAGAACACTTTGACCTTGACCTCCCCAATGAAGGGAGGACACCTTTTTCTCTCGTATAATAATGTCAAACTACATGTCTAATCCTTTGGTCAAATACTACTAAAAACAGGATAAGATACTGTGAAGAGCTAGGCCTGCATCAAGACCCACCCTTTTCCAGGGAAGCAATGCCTCTCTCTAGAAGGTTTACGGGAAACCTTGCAGGGAAAACAAACAATTAAAAAGAAATTGCTACCATGGCTCATTACACAGAGCTACCCAAAAAAGGAATTCTAATAACAATGTGGAAAGACCATATATCTTGTGAATTAATATTTATGACTTGTTATACTGCATCAAACACTATTCTAAACAGGAATGAATATAAAGAAGGGTAGTAAGACTCTCCTACCTAGGTAATTTGTCCACAATTGTCAGTGGAAAAACATGCCACTCAATAATCAAACTCCATTGTCTGTGAACCCTATCATTAACAGTTCTGTCTTTTGGCTTCTGGTACTAAAGTCAAAAGGCTCTATTCCGTGATGTTTGACTCAGTGACCCCTGCACTCCCCCATCTCTTCCAGTCTATGAAACTCCAAATATCTCTTAAGAACTGCAGATGCAGATATTACATTGTTAAACAGTGTTATGAGCTTAATTGCACCCACTTTCCATTTCGTTTTTGGTATGTTTGTTGTCCTAATTCCAGAACCACAGAATGTGACTGTTTTTATGTTTTGATAAGGCTTCAAGAGAGATAATTAAGGTAAAATGAGTTCATCTGGGAGGACCCTAATCCAATAAGATTGGTGTCCTTACAAGAGGAGGCGACTTGGACACACATGAGCATAGAGAGGGAAGGTCAATGGAAAAGCTCAGTGAAGACAGTCATCTGCAGGACACAGAGAGAGAGAAGCATCTAAACAAACCAACCCTGTTGATGTCTTCATCTTTGATTTCCAGCCTCTGTATCTTGGAGGAAATACAGTGGCACTTCAAAAAGTTTGTGGAAAAGGGAATTAAAAGATAACATGTATTGTCCAAGAGCCTTATAAAAGAGAAATCTCCCCCTGCTGGTTCACTCCACAAATGTCCACAACTATCAGGGGTAGGGGCTGGGCCAGGATGAAGCCAGGAGCCAGGAAACCAATGTGGGTCTCCTACAGGGGTGATATGGACCCAAGTACTTGAACCATCACCCACTGCCTATTGCCTATACATGAGCAGGAGGCTGCAACTAAGAGCAGAACATAGGTACTACTTGAACCTATATACTCTAATCAAGGATGCAGGCATCCCAAATGCCATCTTACTACACCAACTGCAACCCCTATTACCATTCTAGTTAGTCATAATTTTCTGTCTAAGCCCTCACCTTTCTCATGTGATATTCCAGTGGTCCAAACTGAAGTGACACCTAAATTGTTCTCATTATGATGCTCTTGTCCTACCAGTCCTCAATCTACTTTGCCTCAGGCCTCATCTCTCTCCCACTAGGGATCCACTCTCTCTGGCGAACCAGACCTGGTTATCACAATAACACTATTTCCGGTCCCTTACCAGGCCTAGATTTTGAACCTTCAGCCCCTGCAGTGAATTTGCCAGTATCTTGGCCCTGCCTAACCCTGCTTGGTTTATGTTTCTTCCTTTGCTCTCTGTCATTTCTCTTGGGATTCAGCAAACTGTCTGCTGGGAGCATGCTGAGATTCCCCCCACCAAACACAGTACACATCTGGAAATGCACATCTACTCCTGAAGAAACAGCCAACGTGGCCGCCCCACTACACAGAACCTGGCACCAAAAGGAAAGTATTTGTGTGTGTGTGTGTGTGTGTGTGTGTGTGTGTGCGTGTATGTATTTTGGCTCAACAGAGTACTGCTAAATGACCAGGGTTTGTGGAAAAGCACATAAATTATATAGGATTTTTCAGTGTACAAGCTTTCTAATATTGTACCACCATATTGGCAAAGCAGTACTAGGAGGCTATTAGGACGCAATCTGGAAATTACCTCATTATTGAGGTTTGCAATGATATTTGCCAAATGGGATTTTTTTGCTTAGGTGTGTGCTCAAAAAAATTTCCAGCCATACTGTTTATAGCTTCAATATATTAATATCTCCACAAAAAATTCCACGAAAAAAAAGAAATATTCAAATAACCCAAGCATTGTGGATCTACCAAATACCATGCTTTACCTTTGTTTCTTTCTTTTCTTTTCTATTTTTTTTTTTATCATCTACAGACAGTTTAAAAAAAAAAAACAACCTGATAACGTCAAAAGATGAGAAAAGCCAAACTCTGGGAAATAAAGGAACCATAAATCAGAAAAACTTTAGAGCTGCTGGAAAGACACTTTAATTTTGTAGACAAAAGACTGCATTAAGGAGGAATAATGCAATAATCAAAGGTGAACGGATCTCTATTGTCTGGCGTCTTTCTCTGTGGGAATTTTCCCACCCCTGACAGCTGTAGGCGGGGGAGGGGCATTGAATGTGGCTGTGCCTTTATTCTCTCACCCTTTCCCCCCAGCCCCTCCTCTTCTCCGTCAATAAATGTCTGCAATCACATTCTTGAGCTCCTGTGTGATTTCAAGGTTCATCTCTTCCATGCAGCTCAAACACTAATTATCCCAGCTGTAATTAGTAAGATAATTAAATATTGGCTCACTCATCACTCTACCTTGGGTCGGGTCGTGATTCTCCCAGAAGACCTTGAGCAGTTCCTCAAAGCTGATGTGCTCTGGCTGGTACACAACTCGGACGACTTCTGCATGGCCAGTTTTGCCTTGAAAGGAAACAGAATGTATACATGGAATTGATTGACAACATCAATTTACTGCAACTTGTTGGTTCTCAAAAACCCAACAGGCAAAAGCTAAAGTGCTTCTGAAGAATGAAAGGAAGGGAGGAAAAAGGAAGGAAGGGAGGAAGGAAGAAAGGAAGGGAGGGAGGGAGGAAGGAAGGAAGGAAGGGAGGGAGGGAGGGAGGGAGGAAGGAAGGAAAGGAGCGAGGGAGGGAGGAAGGAAGAAAGGAAGGAAAGGAGGAAAGAAGGAAGGAAGGAAGAAAAAAGGAAAGAGGGAGGGAGGGAGAGAGGAAAGAAGGGAGGGAGGGAGGGTAGGAAGAGAGGGAGGGAGTGGAAGCATCAGCGGATATCAGCTTCCAGCTTCTTCCTGTCTCTCTGGCTGCTACCTTTTCCATTAAGCATACAACTGCCCACCAGCAAGCTTCCTGGGGTGAGTTCTTCATTGAGAGAGAGAAAGAAAGAAAAAAGGAAAGAGAGAGAGAGTGTGTTTTGTTAAGTTCATGAAGAAAAAGCAAGCAGGCTTTTTTTTTTTTTTAATAATTTTTAAACCCTACTCTTGAACTCTATGGATCCAAGTGGAAATGATGTTAGAGACAGGAAGCACTACGTGGGTGACTACATCAATTTATTCTCATCAGCCCCATGCTGTATGTAGTAAACAGCATGAGGCAGAGCCAGCTTGGGCCCGATGTAGAGAAACCAACAAACCTATACAAAACAAAACTGCAACAACAAAAAAACAGGCTGCAACTCACTCACGTTAGATAGACTAGCTGGTGGAAGGACAGATTTGCTGTACTGCTAATGTTGAGGCAAGGGTTACATTCAAACACTCGGGGCAGGAGCATGCTTCTTCTCTGTGACAAACAATGACTTTAGCAAATGTCTCTGTGTGGGACTGAGTGTGAGTAGGGCCCTTGTCCAATGTGCTCCAGAAGGTTCAGTGCGACACAGCAGTGGGCATTTGCGGGAGCATGGGACCGACAGAATTCACACCTTACAGTCTTCGCGGTGAGTAACAGACCCTTTCCCGGCTGACATCATCCCGATATTTAGATTTATTTCCCATCTCTTTGTGATCACTCTGTCCAGAGAGGTCTGATCTTTTGGCCTCAGCTCCTCAGAGCAAATGTCCTACATAAAAGAAATGAGGATGGCCACACGGATCCTAACATGGGGCCAGCTACACCTGACAGTCTTGAAATGGAAACTGGCCACATAAAAAAGATCAACCAAGGGGATTAGGCCGGGGTGGGGGAGGGGGGTGTTGTGTAACACTGTGTGAGTCAGACTGAACATGGGGCTCCACCTTATGGGCCATCAACCAATGAATCATGCCTGCACACTGGAGTCACAATAAAAAATAGGCATTGAAACTCAGGCAAACCTCTGGTGAACAGCATTCTCTGCACACCATCATATCTCGAAGCCAGGAGGATAATACCCCCTGACTCCAGCAGAACAGAAATGTTTGGAACCTTCCCAGACAGCACTTCAATGAGTGGATTTCGGGCTTTCTTTTTTCTCTCTGTAATAAATCATAACCATGAGTCTAACAGCTTTCAGTGTATTCTGAGTCCTCGCAGAAAATTATCCAACATAAGGGTGGTTCAGAGAGGGAAGGGAGAATACTCTGAACTGGCACCTTATTTGGCAAAGGTGTTTTGCCATAAGTTGGTTTACCTCACTTTGGTTCTCAAAACTGTATGATGTTATAGCCATTAAAATCATACATCCCCTTGTGACAAACTGAAAAAAACTGAGATATAAGAAGGGGAGATTTGTCCCAGGGAACATGGCGAATTTCTGGGCCACAACTTGAAAATATTACATTTTAACTTCTTTTCCAGGATTCTATCTAATACATCAAAGGGAAGGAAGCTGAGTGGTCACTTGGGAGATGAGTGAAAATAAAAGAAATATATTCATTATCTTTCATCTTTTTAATATTTCAGTTTCCTTCTAATTATAGAGACAGCATTTGTGAATAATATGAAGCTTAGGAAATGGGGGAAAGTTCAAAACATAAAAATACTCCTTTAGTCCTGTCTCATGAGAGCTATATCAACATTTTTAAATTCATTTTCTTTTTAGATGCACATCAGACATGCAGGCTCATACCATGTGGAAATAAAATTTCTTTCACTGAAATCACAATAGCATGTTTGTCCCACTTACTGGTGTATTATGATGTCACTGAGATTTTTGGGAAGCACCACTTATCATGACTTTTAACACAGCATCAGATGCTTGTCTAATTACTGACTCCATCACTCCCTGTCCTTGGGCGTTTAGACTGAATCCTATTTTTATCATGAATGCAAATATCTTTCCACACTTCTGAGTCTGCCTCAAGTCATAGCTATATAAGTGGAATTTCTAAATCCATGTTTATAAATATTTTAAAATTTCTTGATGCCTAGTGAAACTGCCTTTCAGTAAAGTTGATCCAATTTTCTTCTATTGTATATTCAAGAAACATTCAAAATCCCTATAAAATGGTTTGGCAATTTTTAGGTATAATATAATGTCTAATTATTTCCTTTTTAATAGGTTTCATCATTAATGCAGTTAATATACTTCACACTTTAAAAAATATTTTTCTTCTTCTATTGGAAAGTCAAATATACAGAGATAAGTAGAAACAGAAAGATCTTCCCTTTGCTGGTTCACTCCCAAAGTAGCTACAATGATTGGAGCTGAGCTGAGCTGAAGCCAGGAGTCAGAGCTTCTTCCGGGTCTTTGGGCCATCCTCTAGTGCTTTCCCAGGCCACAAGCAGCAGGAGCTGCTAAGAAAGTGGTGCAGCTGGGACAATAACTGACATCCATATGGGATCTTGGGGTATGTAAGATGAGGACTTTAGCTGCTAAGCTACTGCACTGGGTCGTACCACATACTTACTAATAATTTTAATTTCCTCTTTGCTCTGACTTTTGTTATGTCCTTTTCATATGAAGTGATTGGTCATTTTAATGTTTCATCATTAATTGGTCAATCCATATAACTGTGATTCACATATGATAACCATTCAAAGGAGCATCCTAACATTTTATGCAAACAGATGAGAAGAATGATAGCAGAGAGTTTATGAAGATCATGTTATTATTGAACTACTTTTTATCTCCTTCAAAATGTTATTTCATAATTTGGAATGTTTGATTTAAACATATATGCATTAAATCTCTGAAAATTAAAAATGGTAATAATATGCTATCAATATGACAGATGTATCTGGTATGGGAAGCAGTAAAACTGCATTTGAGGTATAAGCAAAAGAATATAAACGAACTATTCACATAGGCAGAAATAAATGTAAATGAAGACAGAGGAAATGCTTGACATTTTTAGTGACCAGACAAAAACAAAAAAGTGCATCCAAACATTAACATACCTTCTCTTATATAGGATATTTTTTAAGCTGCTTAACAGTTGTTGAGTATACACTACATTTGGATTGGCTAGTGACAGGTAAAATTAATCCCCCTTTGAAGCCATATTGGCATAGCAATAACCCACAAAGGCACTCATTCCACCTCACATGTTGCAGGAAATCTGTCTCAAACGCTTAACCTCTAAAAATGTGCTCCCTTGATGTTTCAGTGGGTAAGGACAGTTAAGAAACACAAAAATCAAACCTAAAGAAAAAGCATAAAGGATGTGCAGAAATTGCATGGAAATCCATGTTATGAAAAATGAACGCAAACATATCAAGACTGTTTTATTCCAAAAATACACTTATCTGATGATTCCATTTTTCTACGAACTTTGCCATCCTAACCCTTTTTACAAGTGCAGTTCGGTGATACTAAACACCACCATTCATCCCCATTACTCTTCAGATCTTGCAAAACGGACTTCATGTAAATGGAATCACACAATATCTGTTTGTGGCGTAATGTCCTAAGGTTCATTCATATAGTGGCATGTCCCAGAATTTCCTCTCTTTCTAGGGCTGAATGTTATTCCACTGTGTGCATCTTTAAGCATACAAGGTGACGAAAAACATTCCTGAAAAAGGGAGTTAAAGAACAAGGTGAGTTTTTCATGGACTCTTTGAAGCTCGTGTGTGTGTGTGTGTGTGTGTGTGTGTGTGTGTGTGTGTGTGTGCGCGCGCATGCGCACACGTGTGCACTATGTATAACACAGTGCTCCTCTATTCTTCCATCCATAGACGTCCAGGTTGCTCCCCCATTCAGGTTACTGTAAATAGTGCTGCTCTGAAACCAGGTGCACAATGCATTGCTTACAATCATTTACCAGGAGTGATATGGTCCCTGCTTTACAGATGAGAATATCCAGGGCTTGTCACAGTGTTCTCACACCACGTCCTAAGGAGTTAGGCACAGGACCCAGTCACAAGCCCCACAGCTTTCCACCAGAGACGAAGATGAGGCTCCTTCTCTAGTGCTCACTTAGGCTTCTCAATGGAGAAACTGAACGACAGCACGTGTTACTTGGGTGACCACCTGGACGAAATGAATCACAGCTGTGTGGCCACTGACTCCCCCAGGGCGTAGAGAATAGTTTAAAGGATCTGGCAATTTTTCCGTGGGAGCAAAATGGGGTCAGAAATGCTTTCCACTTGCCCATAAACACTTGCAGACATGGTCTGCCACAGACGTTATTTGTGCAGAGGTTTAAGGAAGCCTGGTTGTTTAAGTGAAACTACTACCATTCAAATTCAAGGTCCATTTGCATTGACAAACAGCACTGAGATGCCCTTGCCAAACTCACCTTTAAGTTTCTTTACTTTATTTCTCCAAAGTAAAAGAAACCTGTGTAAAAATACACAGTGCAAATGATCAAAAGGATTAAGGGACTCGGAACTACTTACAGAAATGGCCACGCTTTAACAGCAGTGAGCCACCGCGCTAGGGTAATTTCATTTCAGAGACCAATCTGCAAATACTTTCCTGTGCTTCCACAGATAAAAGGCCATATCTTAAAAAATACTCCGAGCTGTGTCTTCACATAACATCGCACAAATAGCATGATAGATGTGATGTGCAAACATACTTGTTAACAATTCACAGCAGCACTGTAGGTGCTTTAACACTGTCGTTCAAAAATATCTTGAAAAGAAAAATGAAAAGGACAAGTGTCCTTTCTGAATGGCACCCTTTGCTGCCTTAGCCTGCAGCCCCAGAGGACAGGGAACAAAACCAAGAGGGGCATATTGGGAAAAGCCATTCACATCGAGACAAAACATCTAAGTGGAGACCTGTGGGCCTGTGCTAGGAGCTCAAACAACAGACTGCTCTTGGTGCGTGGGGGGGTCTCCTAGGGCTACTTGGAAACTAAGTATCCATGAACCAGGTGCCTGTAAAGGGAACTCCATTATGAATATTCCAGGGCTTATTTTTTTTTTTCTTAAAAGGCAGAGTGCTAGGGGTAGATCTGAGGAGGTGTGTTGGGGAGAGGGATAGAGAGAGAAAGAACCAGAGAGATTGATTCATTCTTTCTTCATCTTCTGATTCACTTCCTAATGGCTGCAATACCCAAGTGAAGCCAGGAACTCCATCCTGGTCTCCCACATACATGGTAACAAAGACTTGGACCATTCTCTGCTGCCTTCCCAAGCACATCAATCGGATCTGAAATGCAGCAGCCCAGAACTTGAATTGGTGCTCGGTTACGCGGCACCAGTGTCACAAACTGTGGGCTAACTCATTGCACTACAATGTTGGCCTGATTAGCCAGGTTTAAAATCCTATACCACAGCTTTCATCTTGAATGCAAGATTTTTTTTCTCAGTTCTTCCAGACTCACATGATTGGCTTTCCTCCTACTGCTTTATGAGACAAGACCAGGGAGGTGGATGAGAGGAGAAGCATGCTGGGAGTTGAGCAGGTGGAGTGTAGAGGGATAGTAGTGTGCTCTGTCACCAGGGCATTCCCCCACCACTCAGGAGCCAGACTGGGAGGCTGCCTACTCAGCAATGCCTCATGGCCACAGGGCAGGGAGAGGGAACATAGCTGGCTCAAAGCACAGCTCCCTGACAAATCAGCCTGGCTTCTTGCACATCCATTTATATATACATATTTATTTATTTATTTTAAATCTATTAGCCATTGTATGCTTCATTGTCTTCACTTTTGAAATAGGGAACTAGCACCTGGCATAAAGACCCAAGGCCAGCAAAGTCTATGTTTTATTCATCTAAAGCATGTTATTGTCAGTATTTTCTAACCAGCTACCACAGATTTTGGAAAGACAGGAATGAAAGCCATGCTTAAGGTATGGTTCAAACACTAATTCAGTACTTGTTTGACTGTGATTGGGTCCCGAGTCTCCTATTTTTTCAGATGGAGACAAAATACTCAGTGAGGTCGGGAGAATCAAGATGATGGAATAGTGTAAGGACACCTTTAAATAGATGGAGAAATATTAGCCAGTGTGAAGCAGAGAGGGCACATAACAGGAAATAGGAGAGGACAAAACAACAGCTGTGGGGTACCCAGAGACTGACAGACACAGGAAAGCAGCGGACACAACAGAGTGATGTTGCAGTGACTGATACCCCAGCAGCATTCAGTGAGTGGTGATTTGAACTCCACCAGCAACAAGGTGGGAAACGACATTTACTGGCAGCTAAGGAGGTGAACCGACACAAAGCACTGCCCATCCTGCTGGTCTGTTTGATTTGACCAGGAGCAGAGACAGAGTAGCAGGTCCCAGACAGCCGGTGTGGGAACAGGGTGGATTTCACAACCCAGTCTGCCGCCTAGACCAAATTAGGTGGCATTTTGTTTAAGGAGGCAAAGGCTAGGGGGCAGGACTGTGCATGCACTGAGCTGGAAGTGAACTCATTTCTGACTCAGTGAATTGCAACAATGTGACATCCTACAGGTTCCACCCAAGACAGGTCTGGGTAGCCCTCAGACCTGAGGGCCAGCAGATTAAAAACTAGTGGTGGCACATCAGGCACTATTTCTTATAGTGTGACAGAGAATTTAAGATTGCAGAGGACAACAGTGAGCTGTGCATGCATTGAGCTCAGCAAGAACTCACTGAGCTCTGTGTATTGCACTGGTCCCACAGGAAAATAATAGCAATTACAACACTGTACGGGTAAAATAGGTCTGTGTTGCTCCAGACTTAATGGCCAACAGGTTCCATCAAGATCAGCACCACCAACAACCTAGTTATATAGAACACCTGGTATCTCCCTAATCCTGGGACATGCTCCAACCAAAAGTAGTACAAAGGTTGAACAGACAACTGTGCAGCCTCCACATGGTATCACAGGAGGTGGAGACTGCTGAGTCAGGAGTTGGGGTTATGGAGACCATGGTGGAAATCTAACATAAGAACCCAGGCCTGGAACTCCCTGGAGGGAGTGGCACAAGTGACTGCAAATAAAGAGCCACGTACCAACTGCAATAAGTAAAATTAAACTGTAGACCTGTGGATGACAGCGCTTTGAAACCTGCCCCAAGGAGAAGAATCTGCTAACCAGAAGTACAATGGCCAAGAGCAAAAGAAGAGACAGAGGCACAATGAGTAGTACTGAAGACTCCCCTGCAAAGGAGCAGAACCCTTTGCCAAATTCAGAGTTCACTGAGGAAGACATGGAGAAAATGTGGGACACAGAATCCATAAGACTCATTTTAAAGATTCTGATAAAAAATGAGAAGCACGCAAAGCAGGCATTCAAGGAAGTCAAGGAATATGTCACACTGGAAATGAATCCAATGAAAGCTGACATATCAACAATGAAGAATACAGTGGAGCAAATTAAAAGTACAGTGGAGAGTCTCCAAAATAGGAGACAGAAGAAAGAATCCCAAAATTAGAAGGTATTTCCTGTCATTAGGGGGAAGCAAACAAAAAGCTGGGAGCAGAGCTGGATCAGGCCAAAAAAAGTATTCAAGAATTGAAAGACACTATTAAAAGGCTAAACGTAAGAGTTATGGGAGTCCCAGAAGGTACAGAAAGAGAAGCTGGATTTAAAAATATATTGAATGAAATAATAAGGGAAAATTTCCCTAATCTAGAGAAAGAATTGCAAAACAACATCCAGGATGGGAACAGAACTCCCAACAGGGCTGACCAAAAGCGATCTTCACCAAGACACATGATCATAAGCTCTCTTCAATCCAACATAAGGAAAATATCCTTAAATGTACACATGAAAACAAAATAAACTGACATATAAAGGGATGCCAATTAAACTCATAGGAGATCTCTCACAGGAGAGAGAATGGAACAATGTATTCCAGATTCTAAAAGCAAAAAAATTGTCAGCTCAAATTAACGTACCCAGCAAAGCTTTCCTTTGTCTTTGAAAATGAAATAAAATTCTTCTACAATAAAAAAAAAGTTAAAAGAATATGCCTCTTCCAAACCTGCCCTACAAATGATACTTAAAGATGTTCTCTTGGGAGGTGGAATTTTGGGGGGAATCCCAAATAAAATAAAATCTTAAAAAACAGGACTAAAAAAATAAAAAAATAAAAAAGATGTTCTCTTGACAGAGAAAAGGAATAGTGCCCATCAAAGCCAAAGACAAATGAGAAGAACATCCCAGTGAAATAACAACTGAAGACTAAATCAATGAGCAACCCATTGCTAAAATGACAGGACCAAATTAGCACCTATTTGTATTCACCCTGAATGTAAACAGCTTAAACTCATCAATCAAACATCATAGATTAGTATACTGAATTAAAAAACAAAATCCATCTATTTGTTGCCTACAGGAGACATATTTCACCAACAAAGACCAGCAGAAACTTTATCTCATGAATTTTGATGCTTTTTGCTAGTTCCATTTCTTCAAAACACTCTCCTGATTAAATTCTTCAATGACTCATAGGTCATACAGAAGCATCATTTTCTTCAAGAAGGTTCTTTATTTTCTTTTTCATTTCTTCAGCGACACATTAGTCATTCAACAGCATGTTATTTAATTTCATGATGTTGTTAATTTCTTTTTTTCTTCCTGTTGTTGATTTTGTTTTGTGGCTTTTCATTTAAGTATAGTAACTGAGTAATGGAGACTAACATATCCAGATGTGAGGATACAATGCAGTATGCATCTCTACTTCCAGATAAAGATAGACTCCCAATGAAACTGTTAACTATATCTTGATGATAGGATGCTAGACTCTCTGCCATTGTCCATGCCTGCAATGATGGACATATGACTGTGTATTAAGAACTATCCCATTGGGGCCGGCGCGGTGGCGCAAGTGGTTAAGGTCCTTGCCTTGCATGCCCGGGATCCCATATGGGCGCCGGTTCTATCCCAGCAGCCCCGCTTCCCTTCCAGCTCCCTGCCTGTGGCCCAGGAAAGCAGTCGAGGACGGCCCAAGGCTTTGGGACCCTGCACCCACGTGGGAGACCAGGAAGAGGCTCCTGGCTTCGGATTGGCATAGCATTGGCTATTGTGCTCACTTGGGGAGTGAATCATCGGACGGAAGATCTTCCTCTCTGTCTCTCCTCTCTGTATATCCGCCTTTCCAATAAGAAAATAATAAAAATAAATCTTCAAAAAAAAAAAAAAGAACTATCCCATTGTAATGATATAGGGGAACTCAGTGGGAAGGGGTAGAGAATTGGGAAGGAGATAAGCGAAATCCCAGGGTCCATGGAACTGTATCATAAAATTATAATAATAAAAAGAAGTAAGACTTAAAAAAATACTCAGTGATATCACCTGTAGTCAGTTGTACTCCTTCAGAGGGATCTCTCCCCATCAGGACTAAACCCCAAAGAAACCACAGACTGTAAAGAGGCCTCTAGCTTCTCACATTCAATTTTACCCAACTCTGGATTTATCCATTCTAGAACTGTCCATTGAGCATGGATAACCAACCACTCAGACAGGTTCTGAGGTTCCCTGACAATCCTGGAGACATGCTCCAGCTCTGAGGATGACAGCAGCCGTGCTTGTTTCTATGCCACAAAGGGGTTCAGATCTTCACTCAGGTGATATGTACTGACCAATGTAACCCTCACCAAAAACCAGCATGAGTGATATTGTCATTTTTGTTGTTTTGGAAGAAGAAACTGAGGGCCAGCAAAGTGAAGGAGCTTTACAAAGTCAAAACTCTGAAGCTGTAGTAACTAGACTTGAGCAAGGCTAAGGTGACACAAAGACAAGGAGAGGACTGCATAGCTGGGTTTACAAGCAGGTAACATGTATTGGGACATCAGAGATTTGTGGCAGGGCATGGGCATTATGGAGAAATTGGGGGGCGAGTGTAGAGGAAAAGGGAGCTCGTCAGAGTGCGACAAATGCCATGGCAATAGCAAGAATTTCAGGAGAGGGTAAAGGGGTAGGAAGGGTTCCTATGCTCTGCTAGAGGAGAGGCCCCTCAGCTGGCCTAGTCTTCCAGCCTGCAACTACAATCCAATGGAGGCAAGAAGCACAGCCCCTCACTCCTCTTCCTGCATCCCTGTCTCTGGATGCTGCCCTTGGCTGTACGAATGGTTTCAGAAATGCACTGCAGTATCACAGGAGTCTCTGGGGTTACATGATGTCTATTTTACTGCTGGAAAAATCACAGCTGAGAACTTTTAAGCAAATACAACAACCCAGAACTTAGCATAGTTCAGGATGCTCTGCCCTGTACTGCCTCTCTCACATCTGTCTTCTTCCTCGGGATCTTAGTAGCTGTGGCCTGGCCACCAGAATCTTCCAGCACCAGTGTGATCCCTGACCTCATCTCCATGTCTTAGTCTTCATACATGTTAAGTTCCCCAAGAAAAGGAATTACAACAATAGTTCTCTCCCCCAGAACTGAGACTACGAGGGTGGGTATTTGGTACAGAGGTGAAGACATCATGTGGGATGACTACATCCCACCTCAGAGTGCCTGGTTCAAGTCTTGGCTCCACTTATAATTCAGCTTCCTGCTGATGTACATCCTGGGATACAGCAGTGATGGCTGTGTCTCAGCCTCCCACACAAGTGACCTAGATTGAGTTCCAGGCTCCTTGGCTTAGGCCTGGCTCAACCATGGCTGCTGCAGGCATTTGAGGATTAAATAATCAAATAGAAGATCTCTCTTTCTGTCTCTCTGCCTTTAAGATAAAATGAAAAATTACACACAGAAAAAGAACTGTGCACATGGTATGATGACAATAAATATGTATGGATAAAAGTGACTGTAGTTTCACACTACTCAGTCTGCATTTAGATGCAATCATCATGTGACCTTGGCACCATGCAACCTGCCTACATGGGATCTTGCATATACACTGTGCTCCCATCTGTCTCTAACCATTGGGTTCTACCTAAACCTCACCACATATCCTGCAATGGGCATGGCTACCTCACATAGACATAGCTATGGCAACCATAACACTACACCATATGGGCCAACATGTTTTATTTACCAATTACCAAATATTTATCAAATGTCTACTAATTTCTATTCACTATGCTAAGTATAGGCTATTCAAGGGTGACAAATGTTGATACAATTACAACAAACAGCACTTGTCCCACGCATACTGTCTACACTCTATGTCCAGGTAAGGAATTATCCTTTAAAATAAAATGACTGATACATTTTATTTACCCTATTGGCTAGATGAAGACAAGAAGTGATACTGATATTTCTTTTTCATTAAATAATAACTGTTCTTCAACTTCTCTCATCCTTTCCCCATCATCCAGATTCAACCAAAATGCTAAACTAAATCAAAGAGTGCACAAGAACATCCAGGTGTTTGAAGATAAAAAGGGGAGAGGGTGGGTGAATAATGTCTCCCCCTTTCCCATACAAGATTCAAAACATTACTTTTCTCTTGCTAATTAACTATAAAGAGGTAAGATGTCAGCTCGGTTTCATCTCCAGCTCCTGCAGATAGAAAATGTGATTTCCAACAATGTACTCATTATAAAAAAAAGTCCTAATACATCAAAATTGGATGCCCTGTGGAGTTCATTACAGGATTTGAGGAGTGTCTATACTGTCATTTTATCTTGGCTTTTTTTTTTCTTTTGTCTCATCAGTCACTTAAAGAGTCCAACGAGAAATGTAAGCTTTAAAAAGCATCCAATTGATTGAAATGTAGAAAAAAGTGCTGCAAGAGCAATTGTAATTTTGGGGGGGCCCACCACAGAGAGACATGGTGTATTTTGCATGGCTATGTCCTTCAGATATGATTCTTGCAGAGCAGCGCTACAAATACAACCTAATACTTGGCAGAGAAAATTCCTCAACAAAACAATCAACTAAACCATCCGTTCTTTCTGTCAGTAGGGGTTTTTTACTTCTAACTAGTAGGAGTGAGCAGTTCACTAGTTTCCATATCCAATTTACTTGTTGTAGATGTTGGCTTTCACACCCAGGGTTAACCCTTTGAGCTAGTTTTCCTGGAACATGAAGCACAGCAAAGGCATGAGCTGTTTGGGCTCACTAACTCCTATTTGCTAGACCAGCACCATGTCTTGCCCTACTGTGAAACTGGCATGCATTAAGTAAACAGCTGTGGAACAAATCTTCTTGATGCCCAGGCAACCAAGAGAAGCAATACATTTTATTTAAATAAGATATGGAGAATCTTAAGTGGGGTATAGCAGACCAAGAGGCTATTACAAATATTACAAAAAAATATTACAAAATGGTACCATCATTTTGATGGTTGAGAGGGAGTGGTGGATGATAGCCCAAGGGTTTGGGTCCCTACCAGCTAGTGGGAGACCCAGAGTTCTGGGTTCCTGTTTAACCCAGCCTACCCTATGCTGTTTTACATATCAAGAAGTGAACCAGCAGACATCTCACTCTAACTCTGCTTTTTAAATAAATAAGTCTTTAAAATAAAGTGTCTTCCATGGTCTTCAAAACTTACTCTCAGGGATGTGGGTTAGAAAAAGCAACACATGGCAGCCCAGCATTACAAACACTGGCTGCTTGTAGAGTAATGCAAGAGAGCTACTTTGGATCACCCCAACACAATGAACCCTATTTACCCCTCTTGTACACACCCCACAGTGCAGAGTTGCTCTTGGAAACTATAATGGTGTGCTTGCCAACTTGTCCAGAAATTAGTTACAAATGCACAATATAGGAGTCACATGGTAGCGCTGTCCAGGCTCAGCGCTGAGCATGGCTCAGACATTTTTTCCCCCAAGGTTAGATGCTTTAGCAACAAATACCATTACATGTTTAATTTAAATATTCTTGAGACAACTGCAACTTAGGAGCCAAGCCTTTTGGTGATTTACTCATAACAGCACCATGCTGAAATATTGCTTGTGTTCTGGAAAAAATCTTGGTTTTGTCTGCTACACAATATCAAAAGCACCAATTATTTTATACAAAAAAAAAATCTACCCAACAGCCTTATCTCAAAAGGATGCAAATAAAACAGTCAACCATGTCTTAATAACTTCATAACTGGCTATGCAGATATCAAATAGAAACTCTTTAGAATATTCATAGAGTACCAAAGTAGCTGATCTCATAAATTTAGTCTAATACAGTCTGCACATGAGCATGCTCAATCGAAGGTGGCAACATCCCCACGGGAGCTAACTCTGGTTCTGTGGGGGGAAAAAAACCCTACATCTTTACATATTAAAATGGCTATGACCCTCCAAAGAGCCATGATATTTACACTGACATATATCTGAGATATAAAAATTTAATGGAAGAGAACACAGCAGAAAATCAGGAAAGAAATGACTAAAAAGGCTATTTAGGGTGGCTATAATTTTTCAAAGGTTGAGAAACATTGATCTAATTGAGTGAATTAATACTCATCACAATCAACATTTTGGTGACATGGTCAAAAATACTGCCTCATTTTCACTTCTAGATGGACTTGTAATATAACATAATGATCACATGAGGGATTCATTCCACAATTACCACTGAGAGCCCAGCATGAGAGCTGGGTACTCTTTGAGTACAGTTAACACAATAACGAATACAATGATTCCTGGCCTCAAGGAATCATAGTTTCAGAAGGCAGAAAAACAAGTAAATGGAAATGCTCGGGATAAAGCCATGACAGGAAAGACTTATGCTTAGAGTTCTGAGGGCACATAGGAGAAGGGCACACACTCAGGGTTTAGGAGCCAGGGAAGACTTTTCAGGTGAAAGAGGGATTTGATGCCGTTAATATTGAGCTCTATCATAGCCTCCCTTGGCCTCAGGCTCTGTTTCATTCTCGGTAACTTCACACTTAAGAGGACATCCAGGCAGTCCAAAATGAAAATGAGGATTGGTCACCTCCACTACACGCCTGTGCTCGTGATTATTTTAACTCAGGAGATAAACAAGGCCTTGACCAAAAATTCTCCAGATGAGAACACAAACACCAAGTACTTCAGGTTGGACAGTATGTGTCTCAAAGAAGATACCATGGGAACTAATAACAGAATCCCAATTTGAGTCTTAAACATTCTACGTTAGCTCTGCACTGGATGCTTTGCCTTGAGGTTCATGGTTGTTTGGTCAGTGGGAGATGATGAACACACTTTAGATTAATGCGGTACTTTTGTAGATGCTAAAATGCTTTCAGATGCATTATCTAATTTTTATAGTTTTTAAGTTTTGTAGGTGTAAGAGTTCCCCTCAAATGCATGCCTTATCTAGTAAACCTTCACAGTAGCTTCATGTATTGTTACATCTTCTTTTCGGATGGAAGTTCAAGTCCTGGTGAAGTCAAATTACTTGCTTAGTTCAGACCATGCAATAGGTGAAGAAGCTTAACCTTATTTCCATAATCTCACGAGCTCTCCCCACAAACACATTAACTAAGGGTAATTAATAAGTTATTGCTGCCAATCACTTCCTACAGATCCAAACTCAATGATAATTTGATTGTTACTGGGGATATTTTAGCCTTGATTAGCAGATCTTTGATAACAAAGAGTATTTAGGAACCCAAAAACATGTCCTAAGGAACACACCAAACAGTTTCAACAATAAAGTGCTAGGAAACTTGTGCCAAAGGCACTGCCACTGCAATCAGAACATTTGGTTTGGATGAATCACTTAACTTCTCTAATCCTCAGGTTTTTCAGTCATCTACAGAGCAGTATGACAAAAAAAAAAAAGATGAAAAAAAAAAAAGACACACTGTAAAGCTTGCAGTCAACAGACACACTCACACGCACACGCACAGGATCTGTTAACTAGAAAGTGCTCTAATACTTAGTTTCCTGGGCTCATTTTTGCCATCCGAACTTGATATGGCAAGAATGAAATAAATCTGAAACCCCGAGTATTGCCTCTATGTATACACAGCACAAAGTCAAGGACAGGAGAAATCCAAAGGCATGTGATAACTCTAAGCCTGCTCTTAGAATCCCAACACTAAAGTGTTGGACATCAAAGGAGAGGTGCAGATCAATGCTTTGGAAGTTTAGGAAGCAAGAAAAAGGAATATAATTTAGACACACTGGGCAGAGGTGAAGGCATCTCAGAAGATCAAAATGACCAGCTCTGTGGCACAGAGATGAAAGCCCATAGGAAGTACACAACGTCTGAGATGAAAGATAAACTGAGCCACAGCATTCTGTCTGCAGACATGGTGGACAATGCCAGTGCACCAAGACACCAGTGGCCCTCTCTGGGTCTCTCGCACTGCGGCATTCCTACCAGTGCAGGGTGCACTTACCTGGTTAGCTGTTTCCCAAAGTTGTTTGGACCACCTCTATTTAGTTTTGTGATTGCAGATTCCAGTTAAATGGCACATAAGGAAGAAAGAGGCATAAGAAAGCAAACAGAACTTCATTTTTAATAAAAAAAAATATTAAATAGAATGCTATAGAAAATCTCAAAAGAGGCTATTAAAATGCTATCAAACTAGTGGGCAAGATGACTGTAAAATATTGGCAGGGTGGTTGTAAGGGGCTGGAAAGATGAGAAGTGTTCTGAGAAGACTGGTGATGGCTGTATCACACAGCAGTCCTCCTTATTGGGGAGTGGGAGAGGAAGTCAGAAGACTGCCCCCCCAAGAGGTTTTCTGATGCTGCTGAGGCTACCAAACTCTATAGAGTTGACATTTTTACCCTATACATACATATCTATGACTGACCTTCCTGGGGTGGGGACATTCAGAGCAGCCCATAATTTAAAATGCAAATTGTTCATTTCTGGAGTCTTCCACTGTAGAAAGTAAAAACTGAAGGGATCACTATAGCAATGAACTGAACGTACACATAAGAATGGCTCATTTGGTAAAGTTTATGTTGTAAGCATTTATCACAATTTGAAAAGGGGAGAATTTTGAAAAATTCTGAAAAATTTTCAAAAATCCAAATAAACTGTGTTCAGGATGCACCAAGTGTCTCCAAATTCTACCTGATTTTAAAGACATCAAAACCTAGCATTCACTAACAATGATAACAGTGCCAAATTGCTTATCTTGCATGAGCCACACTTTAAGGAGGCTTATACAAGTTTATTTACTTAGTACTATGCCTTTCAAATAAAAAATTTTTAAATAAAAAAAAATCAGATTTGGTGGCAAGAAAGTGACTTGGTAAGAACTGCATCAATCCAGGATTCACACTGCAGGGCTATGTGAGATGTGCTGGTGGTGCCAGGATCTAGAAGCGGGGATGCTGATCACAAAGGCATCCCCAAAACTCCTGGTTGAGCATTGATAGGCATCTCCACCACTCACTGCTCAGAGAACAGAGTAGAAGGTGCCAAAGGAGTCAGTATACCTGCTTCCATCACGTTGGGCAGCAGACACAACTGGGCTGGACACCCAACGGGCAGAAAATGGGCAAATAATGAGCTTCACATGGCTTATTAATATCATGGAATATCTGAATAAAAAAATTTTTGTAGTTTTCATCCTGGCCCATATCCATTATGGAGGTCGGTATAAATTAACCATTTTGACTACCAAAGTAGCTAATGGATATGAGTTCAAAGTGGCTTTCAAAATATAAATTCTAAGCTGCAGGCAAATCACTGCCCGTGTCTGAACTATGTTCTTTATCGCGGCCCTTTCACAAATGATGGACAGTCATACATGCCAGGCACTAACTGCAGAGTTTGGTGGGAGGAGATGTTTGTAAAGCTTGTTGGTTATGTGATGAAAGGTTTTAGATTAGTACAAATTCTATGTTATTACTATACATTGGAAAGACAAAATGAATTATGCCAGCTCCTAATGCATCTCTCCTCCATTGACATCCTCACACCATTGTACACAGGAGGGGAGCCATGAAGAACACACCCTGTTCACAGCACCTCAATTAAACCAAACTCCATCCCACCACCTTAAAAAGAACACTTTAGAGCAGCCTGAAAACCCCTGAAAAAGTCAGTCACATATTTCTTTGTCCCTTTATCTAAAAAGCAGAGAAAAAAAATATAATTAGAAATGTGGCTAAGAAGCCTTCGCTATTGTGCTTGGTGATAAGCTTCAGATGTTCGGATCCCAGCTTGATAATGGCCATGGTCTTGATCAGCGCCCCTTTACAAAGCAGCTCCCTGCTTCACAGCCAGGGTGAGGTCAAGGTTTCTGGCTCACAGAATAAAGTAAAAATCCCCACAGAGGAGCCACTCCATCGAGCCTGGTTATTGTGTGGATTCGAAGCCATTTCTCCCTGTCACATATGCCAGAAATCATAGCTCAAAGAGCATTTCCTATCTATTGCATTTTTCTAAGGCACGTCCTATAGGGTGCAGTTGGTTCCTATGTTCACAGCACTGACATTGTTTAAGGATTCTGCTTTCATAAAAGCATACGTTCTTATGCCCTGTGTGCTAGTGAGTGGTTCTGGTCACATGATTAAGGTTGTGGCATCTGAGCCTGGCTGTATGTGATTATCTACGAGGACAGAAATTAAAAAATTGTGTTTATGTCATCTTCTCAGATTCTATTAAATCAATTTTTTTGACAACTAAGTTCAATTTTGTTATTTAACATTTCCACTGGGAGGGAGAGGGAGTGAGAAAAAAGTGCAAGGAGGATAGAGAATAAATTTAAGGTAAGTAGTTAAGAGCTAGTATAATTTATTGGCGATTTCAGTAGAAAATGCTTTTTCCTTTGGTAACAACTTTATTGAGACAAAATTCACACACTATATAATCCACTCATTTAAATACACAATTTGATGATTTTCAGTATATTGCTACACTCTGTGAATAGATCATCCTAGTTGAGTTGAAAGCATTTTCTTACTTGTAAACCAAATCCCCATATACTCCAGCTACCAGCCTTCCAAGCCACCAGTTGTAGAAATGACTACTCTGTCCAATTTCTTTCTGTATAGATGTCCACACAAAAAAAGAATCAGATATGATACAGTTTTCTGTAATTGGATTCTTTAAAAAATACCTATTTTATTTTTATTTCAAAGGCAGAGTATAGAGAGGAGGAGAAACAGAGAGAGAGAATGAATGAATGAATGAATGAACGAATGAATGAGAGATCTTTCATTCACTGTTTCACTCCACAAATAGCTGCAAGGGCTGGAACTAAGCCAATCCAAACCAGAAGCCTCTTCCAAGCCTCCTAACATGGACAAAGGGTCCAAGGACTTCAGCCATCCTCTTCTTTCTCAGTCCATAAGCAGGGAACTGGATTGGAAGTAGAGAAGCTGGAGCTCAAGTTGATGCCCACATAGGATGCTGGCACCACAGGTAGAAGCTTAGCCTACTAAGCCATAGTGCTGACCCTGTCATTGGATTATTTCACTAGTAGGCTTCAAGATCAACTGTAGTGCCACATCTCATTGTATGTATAGACCACATTTATTATGGACCTGTATGGAATTTCAGGTCCCTGGCTTTGGTTAGACACAGCCCTGGCCATCACAGCCATTTGGAGAGTGAACTGGAAGATGGGAGAATTCTCTGTGTGTTTCTCTTCCCTCTGCGTGTAACTTTCAAATAAGTAACTAAATAAATAATAAAACAAAATGTATGTGGAAGACAGAAGGGCTAAGAATGTACACAATTCTGACAAATGTATAAAAAATACCTGCCTTCCTAAATATGTAATTAACAATGGTGACAGTGCACTGATGCACTGCGTAGGCAGACAGAGCTAAGCTACAAGACAAAGAGCCCAGAAGACACCAATGTCTATCTACAGGAGAATGGAAAATAAACTTCAGTATATCCATGCAAGAGCAAAGTACCAGCAGGGAAAAAAAACCCAGAAAATGATTAATAAATTTACAAGACTCAATAAGGAATGAGAAAACTAATTGGTAAAAATAAAAAATACATTCAGAAAGGTAACACTAACAGAAACCGTTTTCCACAGAGGCGAAACTAAATGGGATGCTGCTTTGGGATATACAAACATTGGCAAAACCAAAGGACAAAGTAAAGAAACAATAAACACCACATAGAGAAGTTGGATACCTCTAGGAAGAAGGCAAAAGGATAAATGAGGGAGGTTCCAGCACTAAGAGTCAAATTCTAGCTTTTGAACAATGGGTCCATTTGTCTTAGGCTTCATAATTTAAGTTCACTTCAGACACTCTTTTCATGGTCCAAATATCTAATTTTCTTTAAAAAGTTAAGATCTGTAAAATCCCTAGACTACCCCTAATCAGTTCTTGCCAAAGGAAACCACTCATATTTAGCCTGCATTATAAGGGCAATGTATTCTTAACATCCCATACACATTTTACTTTAATTATATTTGCAAATATATAAATTAATTGTCTAAAAAGTTGTCCTTCTTTTTAGCTACACCGTAACAATCAAAAACAGAAAATAATCCTTTTCATTATAGAGGCAATGATTTAAACTTTTTTCCCTTTCTCTGTAAAAATTCACTCTTTAGAAACCTTTTATATATAATAAAATCTAAAATATGGCTTGGAGGTTATTCAGTGATTCTTGTAGGGTATCTGCCAGAAACTTAAATATAAATGCTTTCTGCAGTAAACATTAAAGTAGGACCTTTTACAAATTAGAATTTTTAAAAAGGAACTAGGAAAATAAGCCACAGGCAAGGTCTTCATGGAATGACTGGGCTAATTAAAAAGTCAGACCTGGAGATGGGAGAGTTGAATTTGTCCATGGCCGATGAAATCCAAAGACACCTATTGACGCCTTTCTGAAGATATTCCATCTCATTTTCCCACCTGGGATTTACCAAAGGAGGAGAAGGAGGTGGGTAAGAGTGCTTGTCTTTCCTCAAGCTCTGGATCTGTCTACTTCCTGCTTACTCGGACCCCTCCGGGATTGAGCCCATAGAAATAGGAGAAAGGAAGCAAAGTTTGGCCTCCCATGCTTGGTGGCTCTGGTAAGCTGGTGTTAGGAGTTGAATTGTGTCCTCTTCATATTTTTGTGTTGAAAATCTAACTCCTAGGACCCTGGAATGCAACTCTTGTTGAAAAGAGGTTCTTTAAGGAGGTAATTAAGTCAAAATAACACTATTAGGATGTCAACCAAAATCCTTATAAGAGGTTTTGGTCAGGTGTGTGAACACATACACACAGACGCCCATGTGAAAACATAAGGAGATGGCAGCTATCTAAAGCAAGAAGAGAGGACCTCAGGAAAATACAATCCTGCCAACAACTTGATCTTAGACTTCCAGCCTCCAGAATTTCAAAAAAAATAAAAATAAATTATTTAAGGGGCACTGTCTGTATTAGGTATGGCAGTGTTATTAGACTAGTACAGCTAGTATGGGGGTTCCCATCTGCATGTATCCCCTAACTGGTCCTTTACCTCCAGGCATCCTATAATCTTTTCTAGTTAGAGGCCCTTTGGGGAAGGGCCTTCCTTAATCCGCCCTTTTCAGGAGACAATTTTAAAAAGATGCCAGGGAAGCTCTTTATTTCATGGTCCAACTCTGGAAGGCACATCCTTTTTTGGTCCCATCAGTGGAAGAACAGATACAGCAATCACTTCTTCTGTCCTGCTTAGATATTAAATGGTGGCAGATGCCTCATCATTAAACAACCCCCCCCCCAAAAAAAAAACCACTCTTAATTCTTCAAATCCCCTTTGTCTAACGCTTCTGTGTCTAAAAGATTCTGAAATTTCCTAGAGTGTCCCAGTCTCAAACCTCATGACAGTGTGGAGCTGTACTCTTCTTCCATTGTTCTGGTGAGTCATGTGAGTAGTTTAACATTAAGTCCACTTCACTTTCCTGCTGCCTACCCACTAGAAGATATGAAGGGGTCTACTGGTGGAAGTGACCAACAGACTGAAGCCAAAGGGGCATGCCGGGCTGGCACCTTAAGAGTTCTCTCGCCTAACAATCATGCTGCCTGTTTGGTTTGGCTACATGATTTGTCCCCATAGCTGTTTCTACTTCTCATGTAACTCAATAGTTTAGCTTAGGAGAAAACTTCAATGACAAGAGGTGACTTGCATTGCTTCTTTGAGCTCTCAGACTATAAAGATATATGACTTTTGCAAAGCAAGTGATCACTGAAAAAGTTTCTTAAACTGAGCTGGAGTTCATGGAGAAACTGGAGGAAAAGGAAGGCAACTGTTGAACTTGACTATCTTTTTGAAGCACAAGAGTAATTAATTAAAATCTTGGGTGGAATGACAGATGAAAATATAAAGCAGTGTGGACATTTGAGGTAGTGATGCCACTTAACAATGTTTGCATCCCGTTATGGGAGAGGCTGATTTCATCCAAGCACCACTTGTGAATCTAACTTTCTACTAACATATGCCTTGGGAGGCAGGAGTTGATGACCCAAGTGTTTTGGCTCCAGCCACCTATTTGGAAGATCCAGAGACCCAAACTGGGCTTGTGGTTCAAGCCTGACCAACCCCAGGCTATTGTGGGTATTTGGGGAAGAAACCAAAATAATTCCTTTTGTCTGCCTGTCTCTGCATCTTTGCCTATACAAGACATGAAAATAAATATATTTTTAAAAAATTGTTAAATATCAAACATGTTTTTGGTGAACTGTACCTTCTTATTATTTTGAAATCCATATTAGGGTCTATGGGGAGTTATTCAATGTCATGCTTTTACATTTGGATTTGAAAACAGGTCTGAATCCAAATTTAGTGCTTTTTCCAGTGAAACCTGCTGATAGGCAAGAGAAACATGAGAGGAAGAAAACCTACTGTTGAACCAGCCCAGCTTCAGCCATTATGTTAATTTTTGGGAGAGTAAACCAGCAGATCAAAGATGCGTGTGTATGTCTGTGTGCGTGTCCAACTCTTTGTAAATCTGATTTCTAAATAAAATAAACAAATCTTACCAAAAAAATACAGTGGAGATTACATATTAGTATGTATGATGTCCATGTTGGCACCAGAGATGATAAGCATATCACATATCTCAGAAGGAGAGTGGGATGTATGAAGTCCACATACAGGTGTCAAAATCACTCAGTAGCCAAGAAAATGCTCTTCATACCAGGTTCACTCACAGGAAGTCGCTAATATACAACCAAATTTTATTATAACAAATGGCAGTTTTATATGTTTCAATCTTAATAGAGCAGGGAATACAGTAAACAAACAAATAAAACATATGTTAGAGTTGGAGATGTAAAGTAGATCTTTACATCTTTTACTAACACTAAAGAAACAGAGGCTCATTCAGATGGCAAGCCTAGTCATTTAGTGGCAAAGGCTGGACAAAAAGCATGGAAGGACCTAAGAAGAAAGCAATAGCATGCCCATCCCTACATCCTACTCCAGCAAAGAGCCCACGATCTAAATCTAAATCCACCAAAGAGGAAACATGTGTCTAATTCCATCATGACCATGAGGCATTTTTCTAGGTTACTAAGCATGCTCAACAAAGTTTTTGGTAGTTTCTTTTGAAAGTTACCTGTACTCACAGGAAGTTACACCTAAAAACAATATGGGAGTCATAGCAGACTCTGCTGGCTCTTCATTGAAGATTGGCTTTCTCACCTGCTGAAGCACAGCTTCCTTGTGCTTCCTGGCTCCCCTTGCAATTTGTGTGGCCACACAACTGAATTCTACCAAGAATGCAGGTCGAGATGATATGTGCCATCTGGGACCATGACCTTTAGCAGCACAAGGGCATGCACCAGGTCCTCTCTGCCCTGCTGATGAACTCAATCAATGTAGGTAAAAGCAGGGTCACAGAGAATGGCAGAGCCTCGAGATGAAAACTGTCCTGCTGCCTGAGTCACCATGTGAGGAATACTCCCCCAATCAAGTAAGTGTGCCTTAGCTTATTAACATGAACAAGAGCTACCATAGGCTTTTCACAGATGGCCTGTAAGTCCAATCACATAGGTGGTGGAACGACCAGGTCAATCAAGAGTAAGTATACTGCCTATGGGAAATGATGGTAAACAGATGGCTTAGGCAAAGTCCCACAGGAGTGCCACTGTGCATCTTCTTACTAGGACCCCACTATGTCTGGCTCCTAGAAAACCCACCAGAAATGACTGATGGAGGGGAGAGTAAAAGAATAGATACATGAATGATGCACTTGATAAAATTTCTACAAGGTAGTGAACGTTAAAGTTAAGAAATATCAAAATACTGGGTAGAATGGGAGGACAAAATTAAAAACATTTTTATTACTTGGGAGATATTTTCCTTATGGTATACATTTTTGTTGCCTAGGCAAAGGCTTCTTTTTCTATTCAAAGATTTGTTTATTGATTTGAGGCAGAAGCAGAGAAAGACAGGGAGAGAGAAAGAGAGGTCTCCTATCTGCTGGTTCATGCCCCATGGCCACAACAGCAGAGAGTGGGACAGGCTGAATACAGGAACCCAGAGCTTCATCCAGGTTTCTCACATTGATGCAGGGGCCCAAGCACTAGGGCCATCTTCTGTTACTTTCCCAGGTGCATTACCAGGGAGCTGAATCAGAATTAGAGCATCTGGGACTTGAACTGGGGCCCTAATGGGATTATGGTGTGTCTACACACACACACACATACATACACACACATACATACACACACTATGGGAATGGCTAACTATCCTATGCAGCTACAAAAAATTCCAAGTGCAGCAAAAATTATGCCAATAAATAGAAAATTGTGACAAATGATCCTTTATTTTTAACTAAAGTGACAAGCAATTAAAGAAGAAACAGGACAGGCATTAGGCACAGCTACAAGCCTGCATCCCATTCTAGGGTGCCTGGTTCAAGTCCAAGCTCTTCGGCTTACAATCCAGCTTGCTGCTTAGATACATACTGGGAAGCAGCTAATGATGGCTAAAGCAGCTAATGATGCTGGGTCCCTGGTTGGTTCAGCCAGGTCTAGTCCTGGCTGTTGCGGCCATTAGGGGAATGAATCAATGAATGGAAAATTTCTGTCTATGCCAGTGTCTCTGTCTTTATCTCTGATTCTCTCTCTCTCTGTTCTGCCTTTCACAACTAAATACATAAATATGAGCCAGATGTTTGGTGTGACCACTGGGACTCCTACATCCCAGACTAGAAAGTCTCAGCAATTGCACTTAACAACCCCACTTTGTGGGTCCTGCGCGATAGCATAGGTTAAAGCCCTAACCTTGCACTCGCTAGAATCCCATATGGGCACCGATTCTTACCCCAGCGGCCCCACTTCCCATCCAGCTCCCTGTTTGTGGCCTGGGAAAGCAGTCAAGGATGGCCCAAAGCCTTGGGACCATGCACCCATGTGGGAGACCCGGAAGGGCTCCTGGCTCCTGGCTTTGGTGTGGCTCAGTGCCAGCCGTTGCAGCTGCTTGGGGAGTGAACCATCGGATGGAAGATCTTCCTCTCTCTCTTTCTCTCTGTATATCTGCCTTTCCAATAAAAATAAGTAAATCTTAAAAAACAAAACAAACCAACCCCGCTTCATGCTGATGCACATCCTGGAAGGCAGCAGATGATGGCTCAAGTAACAGTCCCTGACACCAACAGAGGCGTGGGGAGACTGACAGCATCCTGGTCTAGCCCTGAATTTTGTGGGCATTTGGGAAGTGAGCTAGTGGATGTAAACTAACTCTCTCTCTTTCTCTCTTTCTCTCCCCTTCACTCCTTCCCTACCTTCAACTCCTCTCCCTTCTTTCTTTCTCCCTTTCAAATGAACAGAAGCAAGACAAAACAAAACTGGGAAAATACACAATACTTCTGAATTATTTGAGATTCTTTGAATTCCAAAAGTTACCAGATTTCACTCAGTTATCATTTATGTATGATCACTTGTACAATATGTATTATAGAGGGGAAGACAGGGGAATTATACCAGAATCAAGCCCAGCAAATCACATTTTTAAAAGGATTCAAAACCTCAAAAAGTATAACTGTAAATTAATAGAATTGAATGGCCTTTATAACTCTTTCCTTTATTTCCTAGATTGAGTGACAAGGAAATTTAGGAATAAACTGAGTGACCTTTGCAAGGAGACACAGCTCTTTGGTGAGAAAATGTGGAGTTAACACCAAGGTCCCCACCAGACCCGTGTTCTCTCAGCTCTGAGAGTACACAGGAAGACCAAATATCTTTAACATCAGAAATATACTTACATGTATGCTTTTATTAGTTAAATTATTGTGAAGGGAAACAGAGATAAAACTCATAACTAATACCATCTTAAGTTTGCCTGAATACATTTTATAAAAATAATCTCAGCCCTAGACCCAGCACGGTAGTCTAGTGGCTAAAGTCCTTGCCTTGCATGTACCAAGATCCCATATGGGCACCAGTTAGTGCCCAGGCTGCTCTACTTCCAATCCAGCTCCCTGCCTGAGGCCTGGGAAAGCAGTTTGGGACAGTCCAAAGCCTTGGGCCCCTGCATCCATGTGGGAGACCAGAAGAAGCTACTGGCTCCTGGCTTCGGATTGGCTCAGCTCCAGTTATTGTGGTCACTTGGAGAGTGAGGCAGCGATAGAAGAGCTTTATCTCTTCTCTCTGTAATTCTGACTTTACAATCAAAAAATAAATAAATATTTTTAAAAATCTCAGCCTCCAAATTATTAAAGACCTTTTTAAAAACATTGCCTTCTCTGGCACAGTGGCATAACAAGCTAATCCTCTGTCTGCAGCACCAGTATCCCATATGGGTGTTGGTTTGAGTCCTGGCTACTCCACTTCTAATCCAGCTCCTTGTTTATGGCCTGAGAAAGTAGTAGAGTATGGTTCAAGTCTTTGGGATCCTGTACCCTTGTGGAGGATGCAGAAGAATTTCCTGGTTTTGGGCTGATTCAACTCTAACCACTGCAGTCATTTGAGGAGTGAGCCAGCAGATGGAAAATCTCTGCGTAAATGTGCCTTTCAAATAACAAATTTTAAAAAAATCTTACAAATAAAAACATTACCCTCATTTCTTCTGCCATAATCTGTTGCTGTTACATGAATTCCAGGTCTCAAGTAATGAGACATATATACTGTGTTATTGGGAAAAGTTAATAGATTGTAATCATCATAAAGGCTACACGCTTTCAATTACACAGAGGCGAAAAAAAATCAAATCCCTTTTAATTCTACCTTTCATAACCTTGAAGGATATGTCTTCCAGGTGTTACCAGCTGATACAATTCACATAAAAAATACTTTCTTTTATGGCTTAAAGGAAGCTGTGAATCAACTGTAGACCTCAGGGTGGGTCGGACAAGGAAGAAGGCTTCATTTGCTTATGAGGTTTCCATGAAAAATTAAGGAGCACAAGCTGATCTAAATCTGCCCACAACCAAAGCAAGCCTTGTATCAGTTGCTACTGAAACATTAAAGACTTTTCTTACAAATTGCAATCAACCTAACTTTCTGTTGTCTCGCAGACAGGCATGCTGCTCCAATTGATGAGATGTTATTAATAAAGGAAGAGATGGTTACAAATTAAAGCAAGCCCTGCTTAATCACATTAATCCAGAGCAAGTCAAAGGCTTCAATTTTCGAAATAATTTTGGGCTTAATGCCTTGGAGATGGGCAGACTGCTCCATTGAGGCAGCAGCTGGTCCAATTTAAGCTGCATTGTGTGGCCGGAATTGTCAGATCCTTACAGAAACAAGGAAGTCTGACACTTTTCAGGATGCAACCAAAAGTGCTGAGACAAAGGAAATCGCAAGAAATTGAAAGGGCCCTGTAACAATTACAAGGCAGCCCACTGTTGGGTGGATTACATGTGATTAACCAACTCCCACTGTCAGGATGGGGTAGTGGGCACTTACTGCGGCTATCCCTGGGGCTCAAGAGCCCCAAACAGCTGCCACAGGAAGTATCATCCTGGAACCACGACCTTGGTTGCCAATGAGAAAAAGCTGTCAGTAAAGCAACAGAGCCAGGCACCACGGCAGAGGTACCCTTCCACACACTGCCAGTCTCCTGCACGGACGTTGCCAGCTTAGGCAGCTGTGGGCCCTTACACAGACGAAGGGGCCACACAGGCCCAGCCAAATTGACCCTGGTGAGTAGATGCTGGGTAGAAGTGACTGAAATCCAAGTTCTTGAAGACAGGTTTTCAGCAGTGGGATTTTTGACTTTCAGGAGCAATTCTTTTTATGATTTCCCAGACAATAAAACTGGGGGGAAAGTAGGTTAAAAGAAACAAGTTCAGGCTGTGAGCCGAGAGACACAGTTTCCCAACCCAGACACACAACTCCCTGGCTGAGTGATGTCAGGCAATTCATTTTGTTCTCTGCCCCTACCCTCTTTATGGATTAGAACCAAGGCTTCCAGCTTGAGGTTCCATGACTTGTACATGACACAGGAGAACACGTGCTAGCTTTCCAGAGCATCACCTCACACTCGCAGGCTCTAACACACTGGCAGACACCAGGGCAGTGACATTTGGGTTCAAATGCTAGGCCCACCTCCTGTAACTCATGCTTGCCACTGCCATTGTTAGACTCATTTAACCTGTGAAGAGACCCTGCTGAGGCAATGTCTTTTTGCCATTTTACATCTGCGTTAGAACTCCAATTCTTGAAAATTCCCAGGTGTCAGAAAAGGAAACACATCATGTCATTAACCTTTTCAGACAGGCTGGTGGAGATGGGGGCTGCACATAAAAAAAAGTCACTTCAGATATCCTACTCGGACAGCTGTGGGTTGTATTCCTGAAAGTGTAGACATGATGGTGTACAATTGTTTTTAGTCACTTGATTTATTGTATATGCTGGGTTTTCTCATTTTAATGCTAAGGTTGTATGTGGTTTTATTTGGTCTCTACTTCACAGTGCTTCTATCTTTCTTTTTACAAGACAATTTTAGAAAAGCATAACCAGAATATAAAACAGACAATAAATTATTATTTATATATTATAAATATACATATAACTTTTAAGCTATATAAATGTAATCTGTTGGCATGAAATGTTTTCGATTAAATCACTACTAATGCCATAGCCCTTAGAAGCCAATCTAACAAGAGTCCAGATAATGAATTTTAATTGGATGAAATCATTTCACTGATTCTTAAAGCAATTCAAAAGAGGTTGAAAGGAAGGAAGGGAGGGAGGGAGAGAGGGAGGACAGGACAGGACAGGACAGGACAGGAAAGGACAGGACAGGAAAGGAATTAAGGAAAGGAAAGGAAAGGAAAGGAAAGGAAAGGAAAGGAAAGGAAAGGAAAGGAAAGGAAAGGAAAAGGAAAAGGAAAAGGAAAAGGAAAAGGAAAAGGAAAGGAAAGGAAAGGAAAGGAAAAGAAGGAAGGAAAGGAGAAAGGAAGGAGGAAAAGTAGGAGGAAGGGAACAAGGAAAAGCATGGGTAGGCAAGTAAATTGATTGGCTGACCATTGACTACACAGGTAAAACTGGCTTTAGGTAATAAAAGTGTGCCTGAAAAGTTAACAGCTCTACAGGACTGGAATCGTCCTGGGGTATCATCAAGTTTAGTTTCCTCCCCCTAGATGAACACCCACCGACTTACAGCCTCCAGATCATCACTTCTACTGTCAGGCAATCAGACATAAGCATACATGCTCCTAACGGTATGCAAAAGTCAGCCCACCTATCACTTTGCATACTCTTGCTCCAAAGGACAACACAGAACAATAACTTCACTCCTCTGGGTGGCAGGGGCAGTTTAAATATCTGAAAGCAAACTGACATCCTTCCCCTCTCCACCAGCACACATACCCAAACCAAGCCTTGGACTCAGAACTGGGAACTTCACTATATTTACATACTGGAAGGTTTTCTCAATTCAATGGCAGTGTCAGCTATCCATTTACTGTTTCTTGAGTCCACAGTCACACTTCTTTCCCTGCACTGAGACAATTGAGATAGGTATTGAAAGCACTCTCCTTTGCCAAGGGCTGGACGTGAACTCTTGTCAGTAGAGGGCACTGGAGGGACATAGAGGAGCACCAGGGAGGGCAGGAGGGAGCCATTCTGCTACCAAACAATACTCCAAACCCACGGGAGGCATTGTTGTAGAATCCCCAAACTGGGTTCCCTTGCTTGAAGTGCAGAAAACCAATCACTGATATTGGGGTGGTAGAAGTAGGTATTAATTGCAAAGCACAGAACAAGAAGCCAGGCAGGTAACTCCTAGACTCCCTGAAGACTCAGGCGTAAAGGTTCTTAGAAACAAAACACTGGGGCTGAGAGGTGAATGCGTGCAATGTTCCTGGTTGATCAAGCAAACTTGTGACCTTTCCTTTGTTGGTCAGCAATGTCATGACCTTTAGGGGATGATGGTCAAGTGGGCTCCAGCCCACAGGGTGATTACATCAATGTAGTTACATTTTCTCTGGGAGTTCCCCTAGATGAAGCCCGCTGGACAATACTGGCCATTAAGGTTCTTATCCACAGAAAGACCAAATGACTCCTTGAATTCAGTGATCAGAAGCTTGTAAGGCCAGCTGGATCACTCCCTTAAGTCAGTGAACTTCTTTTAATACAGGGTAGGCAAGGACGCTTTGTACTAAGGGAGAGACAGGAGATTGGATCCTGCTTTTACATTATGGGAGCTTGCTTTCAATTCTGAGGCTGATTTCTCTCTGTGTACCATCTTGTTGATTCTGTTTCTCTATTTAGTGGAATTCAACGGTAAACTAGTTTATAAAAGAAAAAAAATCCCCTTTGTATGCAAATAGGCTGTACAAGAATCTGAATTTTTAACAGAGATAAAACCATTTCTAATTGAATTTATGGCCAGGTGTTTCTTGCATGTAAATGCGCAGCAAACTATGCCTAATCTATTTACTTACATCTTACAACCTGTATAATTCCTACAAAGATGGTTATAAAGAATTTTTTTATGAAAGTTTTCAAACACACAAAGGCAAATGCAATAGTAAGTTAAGTCTCATTTTCGCACCCATCCTCCAGATGTAATGATTACTAATGCGTTTGCATCATAATTTATTTATCACTTTTTTCTATTTTTTTTTACTTCATAGTATTTTTAAATAATTCTCTCCTGTCAAACCCCTCAATACTTTTATGTATAATTGCTAAAAAATAAAAATGTTTTCACACATAAACGTAACACCCCATCTCACCCAACAATATTAATAGTCACTCCTTAGCACTAATTTCCAACCCATTGATGCAGTTCCCTAACCATTGCTACACACAGACACACACAGAAAACATCTCTTTAGAACTAAATCCTGATATTTGCAACCAAACAGATAGAACTGGAGAAGATTGTGTGTGGTGAAATAAGCCAGACCTACAAAGACAAGGATCACATGTTTCCTTTTATATGCGAAAGTTCACATATCTAGAGTACAAAAACTGTGTGGATGCCAGATCACTTGGTATGCAGCAGTAAATACTACTCCGCTGAATTATCCCGGGTGTGTGACAATATACCTTTCTTTCCCCAAACTATAATCATTGATGCGAATCCTTCATTTGGGGATATTAATATCTGTATTTTCAAAAAGTGGTATATGTATATAATGTCTACACATGCAGCGAAGGTGGCAAAACACTCGAATGTGTTAAATTTTAAAACTTAACAAACTCAATAAATACATTTTCAAAGACTTTCTTTTAAGTTGTTTTTCTCCAACAAATTTCCATCCCATTGTCTATAAATCCTATTAGGTTATATGTCCCTTAAATTTCATGTTATTGAAATTGCCCCTGTCAACACACATGGTCCTATTTCTAAGAGCAGATTAGTTAGTTGTCTGCTGGATCCTACATTCTAGAGTTTCTGGCTTACTTCTTCATGGTGTTTGTCAGGTAAGGCTTTTCCCTGTTTCCTCTAAGCGGGAAATTAGGGTCAATCTTTTCACTTCACTTGTTTTAAGTATTCTTTAAAGTTTTGACAATTCCATTATGTGACAGGCAGAGAGAGAGACATGGACACAGATAAAGTCAGAGAGAGCCCCCATTCATGAGTTCACTCCCCAAACGCTCACAGAGACCCACAGCCAGAAACCAGGAACTCAGTCCCCAGTATTCCCGAGTAGTGACAGCCATCCGCTGCTGCCTTCCAGGGCCCACAATAGCACAACACTGCAGTCAGGACTGGAACCAGGACTCAAATCAGGTACCGTGACATGGGATGTGGACATCTTAACCGGCATATGTTTAAAGCTTGTTTTTATTTAAAAAGCAAAGCAAGAGAGAGAGAGAGGGAGAGATCTTCCCTCTGCTGGTTCATTCCCCACAGCTAAGCCAGGTTGAAGCTAAGAGCCAGGGGCACCAGGAGTCTCACGAGGGTGGACGGAATGCCAGAAGCATCTCCTGCTGCCGCTAGGGTGTATCAGCAGGAAGTCAGAATCAGAAGCAGATCCAGCACATTCTGACGCAGGCCTTCTTAAGCAGTGCCAACGTCAAACGCCCACCCTACATTCAAAAGAATCCTTTTTTTAAAAAATATATTTTTAAAAGATTTATTTATTTGTATTGCAAAAACAGATATACAGAGAGAAGTAGAAACAGAGAGGAAGGTGTTCCGTCCGCTGATTCACTCCCCAAGTGGTCCCAACGGCTAGAGCTGAGCCAATCTGAAGCCAGGAGCCCAGAGCCTCTCCTGGGTCTCCGATGCAGGTGCAGGGTCCCAAGGCTTTGGGTTGTCCTCTACTGCTTTCCCAGACCACAAACAGGGAGCTGGATGGGAATCGGGGCTGCCAGGATTACAACCGGTGCCCATATGGAATCCTGGTGTGCTCAAGGTGAGGATTTTAACTGCTTGGCCACCGTGCCAGGCCCTTGGTAAGAATTCTTAATAGGTGCTGATGTGTTTCGTGTCTAGCATCAAATCAAGAAGTGAATAATGTGTAACTGATCTAATGATTAAATGAGTAACAAAGCTCATTATGCACACTACAGTGATGCTACTTAGTGATGCTGATAGTTACCAGTGGGTGCAGGTGAAGACAGTCATCTAACCTATCACCAGCCAAGTTGATCTTGATACCTGAAGCAGGAGGAACACTGCCTGAAGAAACTATTTCATTAGAAGATGCCAAATAGTGATTTTTTTGTAGTTCTATAATTATTTCTAAATGAATAGATAGAATTCTTCTAAAGAGATGAATTTCATAAGCTGGGGGGAATTAAAAATTTATTAAGTAGGAGTCACATGTAATTGAAATACAGTGAATTGCATATGTTTAAAATACACAATGTAGCATTGGCTTGTGGCACAGCCTTCAGGATCCTGCACAGGATGATCACATACCACATCAGAGTGACTGGTTCCGTGTCCCGACGCTGATCCTGATTGCAACCATCAGGTGATGGCTACACACTAGGATCCTTGTCCCTCACATGGGAGACCTGCCTTCAGCTGCCAGCTCCCAGGTTTGGCTAGGCCCGGCTCTGGCTATTGTGAGGAGGTGGCCAGTGAAGCAGCAGAGGAGGGGGAGGGATATCTGCCTATCCATCTGTCCCTTTCTCCACCCTGACCTTTAAAGAAACAAATTTATCTAAAATACACAATAGGAGAGATTTAAACATATGAGTGATCACTTGAAGTCATCAAAAAATAATAATAAAAGAGAGATCCATCTGTTTGTTTTAAATCTTTCAAGCATTTTTTATTTATTTAATTTAAAGAGAGTTTTATGGAGAAAGGAAGACATACAGAGAGACATCTTTCATCCACTGGTTCATTCCCCAAGTTGTTGCAATGGCCAGAGCCAGGTCAAGTTGAAGCCAGGATACAGAAGCTTCCTCTGGGTCTCCCACATGGATTCAGAGTTCCAGTCACTGGTGCCATCATTTGCTACTTTGTTGTGTGTATTAGCAGGGAGCTGGCTCAGAAATGGGACAACTAGGTCTCAAACCATCACTTATATGAGATGCTGGCATTACAGTCTGTGGCTTGCCATAATACTGACCCCAATTTTATATCTTTTGGCCTTTACATTTTGAATCATATAGTATGTGCTCTGACTTCTTTCATTCTGAATTATTTAAAACATTCTCTTTTTGTCTATTTTTTTATTTTTTAATTTTTGTGAAACATAGAAAGAGATCCTATCTGTTAATTTACTCCCTGAAAGCCTGCAACAGTGAGGACTAAGCCAGGATGAAGACAGAAACTGGAAATTCAGTCCAAGTCTTACAAGCAGGCTTCAGGAAACCAGTTGCTAGTCATTGCAGTTGTCTCCAAGGATCTACACATTATTGGGAAGCAAGAATCAGGAGGCAGAATGGGGCATCAAACTCAAGCACCCTGATGTGGCACCCAGGTATCTTAACTGCTAGGCTGAACAAACACTCTTACACAATCATCTCTTCTGTGTACCAACAATCTATTCCTTGTATTGTGGAGTAGTGTTTCACTGAATGGATGTACCACAATGTGTTTACACATTCACATTATAATAGATACTTAGCTTGTTTCTAGATCAAGGCTAATTAGGCAAAATGGCTCAGAACACTCCTGAAGAGGTTTCCTGCATAAAACATAAGTTTTTACTTATTTGAATTAATGCACGTTACACTTTGCAAGAAGCTTCCAAGTGGTTTTCTAAAGTGGCCATGTCATTCTGCATTCCCACCAGCAAAGTATGAGAAGTCTATGTATTTTTACCCTTACTAGCACTTGGCATTGACAATATTTTTTAAATCATTCATTCCATTGCATTGTAGTAATATCTCAATGAGATTTTGAATTGCAGTTCTCTCTCTCTGATGACTAATTATGCTGAGCAGTTTGAAAAGTTTTTGTATGCCATCTAATCTTCTTTATTGGCATATCACAAAGTCATTTACTTGGTTTAAAAATCTTGATTTCTGGGCCCGGCACAGTGGCGCAGTGGTTAAGGTCCTCGCCTTGCATGCCCGGGATCCCATATGGGCGCCGGTTCTATCCCAGCAGGCCCGCTTCCCTTCCAGCTCCCTGCCTGTGGCCCAGGAAAGCAGTCGAGGACAGCCCAAGGCTTTGGGACCCTGCGCCCGCGTGGGAGACCAGGAAGAGGCTCCTGACTTCGGATGGGCATAGCATCGACCGTTGCGCTCACTTGGGGAGTGAATCATTGGACGGAAGATCTTCCTCTCTGTCTCTCCTCTCTGTATATCTGCCTTTCCAATAAAAAAATAATAAAAATAAATCTTTAAAAAAAAATCTTGATTTCTTATTACTGAGTTTTGAGAGTTATCCATGTAAAAACACTCCTTGTTCTATGGAATTTTTAAAAAGGAGCTCATAAGTAAGTATAAAGTTATTTATTGCCATAATAGAAGTATGTGCCAGGTAGTTGGGGGTTTGTTATAACATACAGCCTTCTTCTAGGACTAGAATGAGAGTTCTGCCAACTCATGGTTTCTGTAGTGGGAATGCCAGGCTGTGAGGAGAGACACTGGTTCCTGCTGTCCAGATGCACACACTAAAAGACCTTCAGCCTCACTTAAGAAGCCTTTTCCACTGGAGGAAAACAAACTCAAAAAATATACAATTCAACCTTTATTAAAGGCTCAATAGGCCAATGGCCAATGATAGGCACAATATGATCCTGCATGCAAAGACAAAGCCGGAGAGTGTTAGATGTGCATATCTGTGTGCATGAGTGTTAGATGTGCATATCTGTGTACATGAGTGTTAGATGTGCATGTCTGTGTGCATGAGTGTTACATGTACATATCTGTGTACATGAGTATTATATGTGCATATCTGTGTACATGAGTGTTACATGTACATGTCTGTGTGCATGAGTGTTAGATGTACATATCTGTGTACATGAGTGTTAGATGTGCATCTGAGTGTTAGATGTACATATCTGTGTGTACATGAGTGTTAGATGTACATATCTGTGTACATGAGTGTTAGATGTGCATATCTGTGTGTACATGAGTGTTAGATGTGCATATCTGTGTGCATGAGTGTTAGATGTGCATATCTGTGTACATGAGTGTTAGATGTACATATCTGTGTACATGAGTGTTAGATGTGCATATCTGTGTGCATGAGTGTTAGATGTGCATGTCTGTGTACATGAGTGTTAGATGTGCATATCTGTGTACATGAGTGTTAGATGTGCATATCTGTGTACATGAGTGTTAGATGTGCATGTCTGTGTGTACATGAGTGTTAGATGTGCATATCTGTGTGCATGAGTGTTAGATGTACATATCTGTGTGTACATGAGTGTTAGATGTGCATATCTGTGTACATGAGTGTTAGATGTGCATGTCTGTGTACATGAGTGTTAGATGTGCATATCTGTGTGTACATGAGTGTTAGATGTACATATCTGTGTACATGAGTGTTAGATGTGCATATCTGTGTGTACATGAGTGTTAGATGTGCATATCTGTGTACATGAGTGTTAGATGTGCATGTCTGTGTACATGAGTGTTAGATGTGCATATCTGTGTACATGAGTGTTAGATGTGCATGTCTGTGTACATGAGTGTTAGATGTGCATATCTGTGTACATGAGTGTTAGATGTACATATCTGTGTGTACATGAGTGTTAGATGTACATATCTGTGTGTACATGAGTGTTAGATGTACATATCTGTGTGTACATGAGTGTTAGATGTGCATATCTGTGTACATGAGTGTTAGATGTGCATGTCTGTGTACATGAGTGTTAGATGTACATATCTGTGTACATGAGTGTTAGATGTACATATCTGTGTGTACATGAGTGTTAGATGTACATATCTGTGTGTACATGAGTGTTAGATGTACATATCTGTGTGTACATGAGTGTTAGATGTGCATATCTGTGTACATGAGTGTTAGATGTACATATCTGTGTGTACATGAGTGTTAGATGTGCATGTCTGTGTACATGAGTGTTAGATGTACATATCTGTGTGCATGAGTGTTAGATGTGCATGTCTGTGTGTACATGAGTGTTAGATGTGCATGTCTGTGTGTACATGAGTGTTAGATGTGCATATCTGTGTGTACATGAGTGTTAGATGTACATATCTGTGTACATGAGTGTTAGATGTGCATGTCTGTGTACATGAGTGTTAGATGTACATATCGGTGTACATGAGTGTTACATGTACATATCTGTGTGTACATGAGTGTTACATGTACATGTCTGTGTGCATGTGTGTTAGATGTACATATATGTGTACATGACTGTGTACATGAGTGTTAGATGTACATATATGTGTGCATGAGTGTTAGATGTGCATATCTGTGTGCATGAGTCCTCCCCCTGCTTCCTTCAAAAACAAAAACATCCCCAAATCTGCTTAGACATGGCTTTAGTGTCCCTAGACTAGCTCCTGTTGCCTGGTCTCATCCTGCTCCAGCAATCTGTAAGAGATTCTTGTTTGTGACTGGCAGCATGCCAGTTGTTGATTTATAAAATTACCTTAATTTCCTGTTTTAATTAAATTCAGATTAAAATGTCTATTTCATTAATAAGGTAACTAGTAAAGGACAGGTTATTTCTCTCACATGCTTCCACAGAAGAAAATGCATTGATACTTGCTATATGCAAAACGTATTGACAGTTTCTACAGAAAAAGAATACAAATGTGGTCTTCAGCCAAAAGGTCTATATAAAAGGTTGCCAATTATAAAAAAAAAGTTGGCATTCCTGCATTACCTAAAAAAAAAAAATGGACATTTGTAAGCAGAATTTTCTTCAATTTCTTGTAATAGATTCCGGCATATAAGTAAAATGTTCAAAGGTACATAGCATAATGAATTCTTGATAATATTGCATTAAGAAAGAATAAACTTGAAGGATTTTTTTTTAATTCACATAGGAATACAGGGGTATTTCCTAAAGTTCAAGTAAAATGGAATTGAAAAGTAAGTATACTTTGTTACAAAAACCTTGAATTTTTTCATAATATCATTTCCATAAGTTTTTTGATGATTTCAAAATTATTTGTACCAAAATAAGTACCCCTTTTCCAAATATACAGTTACTTATTTGGTTTTTTTTACCCTTGATACATATTTAGATGCAAACTGGATTATCCCTTCCCCTCCATTTTTCCCTCCTGCCTCCCTACATCCCTCTCTATTTGTCCCCATTTCATTCTCCATAAGCTTTTTTTTTTTCCAGTAACCTTGTACATTAATCCTTATAGTAACAAATCTTCCACTTGAATATTCATACAAGACATTGGCATCATCTTTTCCAGCACTGTAACAAACCCACAGGTAGCTAAGAAGGTAATTTTTCCTCAATGATGTGGGAAGCAAATGCTGGTAGTGAGGGTAACACTCAAGTTCACCACCTCCAAATTCTCTGCCGGCTTCCTGTAGACAGCAGTTCAGCATCATCCACACTTGTCAGTGCATATGCATCCAAAAATCTCTTTAAGAGTTAATCATATACTCTCAACTCTACAAATGTGACCCCAGTAATCAGAGATTTTTTTCATAAATAGCTGTATATCATATTTCTAATTCTATTAAGTTCTGCTTCTTTAAGAAAATAAACTCCTTTAAGCCTTTATTTTCCCACTGAAGAACAGTTGACAAAGGGATATCTTACAATGAAACCATTTAAATGATTCAGAAAACCAAGAATGGCTCACTCTGTGGTTTCATTTCTTTGAGCACAATTGTTTGAGCACAATTGCTTGGATGAATTCTACTTGTGCCCATTATCTGAACACAACGTGTGGCAGCCAATTGCATTTTGTGGTTAACAATGCATCTACATTGGCTAGAACTCTATTTTCAACTGCCAATAAAGGCGTTGGAGACACATTCAAACCTGGAGATAAATGATGGAGCGAGGAAACACAGAGCACACCTGCAAATGGGTTTGTGTGGTGTACCTTATCTATTTGTAACCACTGTGTTTGAATCTGCAAGATTTCCAAAAAACTGAAAATAAAGGTCCCAACAGGCGGGAAAGGGTTACCTACTATAAAACTTTGTTTCAACAGCAAGAAGTTAAATTATACTAAAGTCCTGATGTATAACATGAAATACTTCTCTTCTATAGGTAGTTCTGCCAGGAATATGCCGGTTCATTTAATGGCTTAGTGGAGCCAATTAGGAAACTGAGCTCAGAGTCTTGCTCAAAAGCAATACTGGGTCACAGAGAAATCTGAATATACTTGGCTGGTGAAAGAAATCATAGCCTTACACTTTTTAAAGACAAGGCTAAATTACACTTTTCTTTTTTAATTCCTGAGAGTGCAGAACTTGTTCAAGCATCTACTTGAATTCTAGGCAGCAACTTGTTGAGGCTTTTTAGATGTCAGGCACAGACATGACAATGAGGAGCGAGGCAGCAGATGGTAAACAAACAATGAGCATCAGAAAAGAAACGGGTGGAGCCTTGAACGTGTATAATGGAGCGACCAACCTGCGTCTAGGAAGTGGACAGTGAGGTAACATGCAAAGTAGAGACTTGCAAGACGAGCAATGGGCAGAATACAGGAATAAGGGTTCTCTCTTATCTTTCTATTCCTTTTAGAAACCGTTTTCAGCAACAGGCTTTCTACTCAAATGTCTTGCATGCCAATGAAACTAATTCTATTACACGAAAATGAAGTGTTCCCATTTTGTTTAAAGTGAATAAATGAATTGCTTGTTATAGTTAGGAAAGTGTACTCCAATTATTTATATATATGCCCATCTCCTTTACAAGGTTATGAATGACTTTAACATAAAGATTGGTCTGTTTTCATATTTATTCACATACTTGCTTATTCATCAGGCATTTATTAAATGGCACCAGAGCTATAAAGATAAATCAGAGGCCTTGGCCCTCAAGAAACTCCTAACCTAGACGGGAAGAGAAATGATCACTGGGATGCAGCCAATGCCATGTGAAGGAAAGTGGTGAATGCAGTACAGGGGTGAAGGGAGAGCGTCAGGGTTCAGGGTGGGGTTAGGGAAGGTTCCTCAAGAAGGTTAAGGTCTCTCATGGGGTGTGTCCATAGAAAATGAGCTGTCATTTTTTTTTTCTGTGTAAATAGAGAAATGAATACACAATCCTTGGCCCAGGATTCAGAATTCTGTACTTCACAGCATGTTCTACTGGGAGTGCCTCTGAGTATTCTAAAACTGTCTTTCTACTAGTTTAACTTGAAAAACGATAAGCAACTCATTTCTGGGCTCCTAGTAGGTGTCAGACTTTCATAACGCAAATTTGTCAATCTGGTTATTCCAATTCCAGTGCCCTTTTTTTTGTTTGTTTGTGTCACATATAAGGGGGCCTTCAAGTGGTACATAGAAAATGCATATATTGAAAAATATGCACAGGCTTTTAACAACTGCAATAAAATAAACTTATTTTCAATTCCATTTTCCATAAACTTTTTGAAGTAATCTCATGCCTCTCCTGCTTTTCAGACAGCAAGCACATCTTCAAATCCAGGAGTACAGTGGAAAGGTGAGTACTAAGACCAATAAGTAACTCCCAAGGATGAAAACTGGCTCATTCCGATCCTGTGGTTAACTCTGACATGAAAGCTGTGTTAACTAGAATCAATGGGATAGTACTGAGAACTCATCCACCTCTAAGAACTACAAGGAAAGGCACAGAAATGCACAAACCCAGATAACCACTGCACTACTCTATTTTGTCTTTCTCAGAATTAATCCCCTCCTTCTCCATGAGTTGCTCTCCTAAGCCTCTATAGCCTCCCTTCCCACTGGGTCTTGACAATAACAACTCAAAGAAACTTCCTCAGGCTGTCCTGTGGATGGCAGAAAGAGTGCTTCCCATCATTTGGGATGGCCAGCCACAGACATAATTACATGCTGAAACACTGCATCCTCTCTAGGAAATCTAAAGTACCATAATTACTGCAACTGGGGGAAGGAGAAGGGTAAACAATGTGCAATCACTGCTGTTGACAAGGTTTTGACCTGAAGTCCAAGACCATGTTGGTCCCCATTAGAGAAATAAGGGGCATGCTTCTTATTCCATCTACGTTCATTTCAAGGAATATAACAAACTATAATCAAGAATACAATCAAGAATGTAACAAAATACTGATTGCCCTTAATGACCTTATTATTCTTTCATTAAATGTATTATAAAAACTGGGCAATGTATTTTAGTGGGTTTTTTTGTATGATGTACATACATAATGTATGGTTGACCTCTGTATTTAAATATGGTAGCACTGGTATCCACATCTGTGGATAAAGAGACCATGTATCTTTTACTGAGTTGCACGAGTGTCGAAAGATTCATACCTTATACAAAATTAGTTCCAATAGAAACAAACACCTAAATGGGTATCTGTTTTTAACCTAAATATTGACTGATTTGAAAGGCAGAGAGGGTGAGACACATACAGAGACCAAGAGAGAGCGAGAGACATATACACAGAGATGAGAGAGACACACATACAGAGAGAGAGAGAGAGGGAGAGAGAGAAAACATGTACACGCACACTCGAGAGAGAAATCTTCCATCTGCTGATTCATTTTCTTTTTTATTTTTTAAAGATTTATTTTATTTTTATTGGAAAGTCAGATATACAGAGAGGACGAAAGGCATCCATCCGATGATTCACTCACTGGATTGGAAGTGGGGCCGCCAGGATTAGAACCGGTGCCCATATGGGATCCCAGTGCGTTCAAGACGAGGACTTTAGCTGCTAGGCCACGCTGCTGGGCCTTGGTGTCTATTTTCAGTGGTTGATTGCAAAAATCAGTTTGTCATTTGCCACGTCTCAGTCTACACTCTCTACAATTCTTGCTCACAAATTTACTTTTGTTTCTGACTTTCCCAGTTCACCATTAAGAGCCTCACCCTAACTCAAACTGAATGACGGAGTTATTTTTGGTGTGTCTTTTGCTTTCATCACATTTGGACAACCAGGGGCCTTTTCCCTGAACCCACGTTCTTAAATCCTATCATTCACTCTATCAAGGATCAGAAAGCTAGATCCTGTCAGGAAAATTTTACACATATTCACTCATATTGGTAGTGTCATTACTTTTTCATGAAAACCCTATATTTCCTTTTATGATAACTTCTAGGAGTCTAGTTTCTAGTGCTAAAAATTGGATTCTTTGATCTCTTTTGTTTGTTTAAATGCCAAAATGCTTCTCGAATCTCAGCTCTTTTTTATCCCAGCTACCTCAAGTATGGAACTGACCCTTGCATGGCAGGTGCATTCAAGCATGGTATTAGAGTTGGGCTTTGCTTCTTTCTAATAGGAACAGGGAAGGGGCTGAGTAGGAGAATGAGGTGGAAATGATCAGATAATTTTTTAGCCCATCTTGGAGTCAGATTTCCATAGTATGACTTTGTGATTCTATTTGAAGTTAATTCTTGGATAGCTGATGCTTTTAGAAATCAAATACAGGCACAAAACACATTACCAATCTAAGTGTGAATGATTTTAAAAGCTTTGCCATTTGGTTGTTCACACCCCTGTAATTCTTCAGTCAGATAATGATTTGAGTTTATTTTTCTTTACTTAAGATGTTTCTTTGCAAATTTCAGTTGCGTGTTTTGCTTCCTCTAGAAAGTATATTTTACTTTAACAAGCTAATAATCGGGAATCAGCAATGTGGAATAAAAGGATAGGCTACTGCATGTAGCATTGATGCAGGTATCCCCTACGAGGGCCTGTTTGAGTCCTAGATACTCTCTTTCTGATCTGGGGAATGCATGGAGGAATGCAGTGCAAGATGGAGTGCCAAACCCTGAGACATGCTTGGCCCAGCCCCAGTCATCTCAGCACCTTGGAGAGTGAGCCAGTGGATGGAAGGTTCCCCTACCCCCGCAACTCTGTTTTTCACATAAATAAATAAATACACACATACATACATAAATAAATAAATAAATCTTTTTTTTTTAAAGCTAATGGTTTATAACAATAGAGGAAACAAAATTCTGCAAATTTATGCTATGGGAAAAGAGCTGTTTTTCTAAAAGCTACACTTTTGTGAAACCCAAATGTATTTTGAATCTTTTTTCAGAATGTACCTATGTGTCAATAAGTTGCTGCTAAAATAGTCTTCCCTTTCTTTTTAGTAAGTAGCTCATGAGGACTCCAGTTATTAGATGTGGCATTTTGTTTCATATAATGACATTTCCTTTATTGTTCAAAACTCTATATTGAATTAAACTCTTATAAATCATGTTACTTTGTTTAAAAATGTGCAGGATATATTTAATTCTAAGTTTTCTCAGAAGCTTAGTATTGAATTTTTGTTGACATTTACTATTTGGCAACTTTTCCAGATGTGTTTTAACTTGTTAATTCTAACTGTGGCTGCTTATGACAGAGTTGCCAGGAAAAGCCACCCCAGGTAGATGCAGAAGGGGCTGCCTGTGTGATTGGGCCTAAGCTTCTTGCAGAGGTAGGAGTGAACAGATGAACATGACTCAAGGTGTAGCTAGAGTGTCCAAGATGAGGAACGGCAATGGCAAATGGGATGAATTTCCTTATAGTGGTTTACCCAATTAAAATTTTGGTGTGGGAGAGGCAAGTCTGTATTTCAGAAATGAAAACAGAAGGAAAGGTGCCACATAACTGGTTAGAGAAGAGCCTGGCCTTACACCAAGTGGTGGGGACAGAAGGGAGAGGTTAAGAACACAGAGGCTGGTGGGCCTAGCAGCATGGCCTAGCAGCTAAAGTCCTAGCCTTGAATGCGCCGGGATCCCATATGGGCACCGGTTCTAATCCCGGTAACTCCACTTCCCATCCAGCTCCCTGCTTGTGGCCTGGGAAAGCAGTCAAGGACGGCCCAAAGCCTTGGGACTCTGCACCCATGAGGGAGACCTGGAGGAAGTTCCTGGATCCTGGCTTTGGATTGGCATAGCACTGGCTGTTGCGCTCACTTGAGGAGTGAATCATTGGACGGATGTCTTTCGTCCTCTCTGTATATCTGCCTTTCCAATAAAAATAAAATAAATCTTTAAAAAATAAAAAAGAAAATAGACACCAAAGCTCGAAGTGGGCTCAAAGCAAACCATCACAGACAGAGCCAAAGCCAGCATGAAAGCAAGACAACCAGCATCTGCTGGGGGTCGGCCGGAAGCTGCAGCCAAATCACAGGAGCAAGAAGCCAGGATTAGCCACTAACATCATTAGAAAAGAACAAAACAAAACCATGGGTAAAATCTCATGTCAAGGTCAGCAGAAGCAAATGAACAAAAAGGTGCGACTGTCAGGATCAGGAATGATACAGACCAAATTAACTTTCTGGGATAATACTTGGACAGCTGGGCCTGGCGAGAAGGCTGTCAACCCAACCCACCTTCCCACAGCCATTCTGTCAGTTCTAGAACCAGCAGTAGGTTAAAAAAAAATGCAGAGTGAATACACAGGACCCAAACTGGGAATATGCATTTGCAAGTCACATAGCCGATGAAGGATGAAGGACAGAACTCTTGAAACCAGCAGTAAAATAATAAAATAAAATAAAAGCTGGACAGAACAGAAATATCTGTCCACGTCACCCCAGAAGACACCTGGCAAGCAAGCATGCAGACAGTTGCTCCATACCAGACGCTCTTAAGGAAATGCAGGTCCAAATGACAACAGGACAGAGACCATACTCACTGGAGTGTCAAAAACCAAAACAATGATGTCACCAGATGCGAGATGACACAGGGTAGCAAGAGCTTTCATTTGTTGCTGGGACAAAATGGCATTACCACTTTGAAAAACAGGTTGACAGTTTCTTTAAAGTTAGACATAATTTCACCCTATCATCTAGCTATTTCATTTCAATCTAAACATTCAAATCGGTGGAAAACTTATGTGCACTCAAAATTCTGTACAGTATGCGTATACCAGCTTTGCTCATAATTGTGGGAAAAACAAGAAGCAACTAAAATGTCTTTCAGTACAAGGATTAACAATCATGGTACATCCACACAGTGAAACACAAGTAAGTAGTAAAATAGTAAAAAAAAAAAAAAAAGACAAGTAATTATCAAGACAAAAAAAGACGTGAAATAATCTTTAAAATATGCTTCTAAGGGGGAAAGGACAATCTAAAAAAATTACACATTACATAAGAAAGCTGCCAAAATCCCAAGGATATGTATGTCATTGGAATGCAACCTTTTAGCAAAATAGATTTATGATTCCATTTTCTATAAACTTCTGAAATTCCCAACTATATTCTAGAACAAACAACTATATGTCATTCTGAAAACGGCAAAACTAGATCCAGTAAAAAGGCAGAGTTTTGTGAAGATGGAGTGCTGAAGAGATGACAGAGACTTTTTCAGGCAGTGCAGTGACTCAAGGTGGAAGCACATCACTGTACAGCTGGCAAATCCTCAGCAGTACCACACTGAGTGAGCACCAAAGTGAATTAAGGGTTTTAGCTAATAATGCATCAGTGCTGGCTCATCAGCTACAACAAATATATCACGTCAATGCAAAAATAATAATAGTAGGGAAGGTGTAGGAAGGGATAATGAGGCATAGGGAACAATACGGGAACTGTATGTAAGTCCTGCTTAACTTTTCTGGAAATCTCAAACTATCCTAAAAACAAAGTCTATTTAAAAGAAAGCAACAGTGGTTCATCATCATGAAGACAGACACAAGTGTGTCTACTCACCATCATCATATCCTGTCCCCAGCACAGATATTTTTCAATAGTAAGTGCTGCCTTTTCAAAAGCTTTCAAAAAAGAATCCCTGATGTGAACACGTGCATATGCTACATGTATAAAACTATGTTGAGTGGGTAGCTATTTAAACACTTGTCAGTTCTTCCATCCCACCATCAAATGAAAAGATTACCAAAAGATCAAAGCCAACTAATTTTTGTGGTACTCTGTTTTACTAACCTAAACAGAATGACAATTCCATGTTGTATTTTCTACTTTATATTGACAATAGAATCATATTCTATAATCAACTACTTCCATGAAAAATTGTTTTGCAGTCTGTGCTTATAGCAAGAATTCAATATTAAGAAAATTTTCCTAGATATTCTGTATACATATCCAATTCCCAAATGTTATTTTCTTTTCCAGTGCTCTCAATGCCATACAATTACAATATTCACAAGTGACAAAGATCTCACAAAGACAAGTTAAAAACTATAAATCCTCCTACAAAATCTTTTTTTAAAATACACACAATGAAATTTCCTCATCCCTTAATTTGATTCCATCTGCTTTTCTCCCACCAATGTAAATTGTTACTCACTCTCCTTTCAGATCATGAGCACCCTGTTTCTACCTCTGCCCAGGGATGTTGTCATTGGGTCAACCTGGTATGTCCTTGGATTTCCTAGCAGGCATTTGTGGTCCCTGGGTAGCCAATTTATGCAATGAATTGTCCATCTGTTGCCCTAGCTCCAGGCTACGTGACCAGCCCATCTGTGCTTGCTGACACTGTGGGCTGCCTCACTTGTGTGCATGTGGTGACAGAAATGGGGGTGTTCTCGATTGTCCTCTCTTCCCCTCCCTCTCTCGCTCACTCACTCACTCAACCAAGGAAACCTTGATCCATCTCTATTTCATTGATTTTGAATTACTGCCATTTTCTCACTCCACGTTCTGTACTAATTCTGCACCCTGTATCACTGGTCCAAGCATGGTGGCATTAAATACCTCTTGCTCACACAGCACATGTGATTCCTCATCTAAAAGTGGAGCTTTTATTCTGCTGCAACTGGTCCAAATTACAGGGTGAGCCTCATCCCCAAGTGGCTCACCTACACACAACTGCTCATTTCTTTCATTTCTCTGCCATTTATTCTGACAGATTATATTGTTATTGTGCATCCATTCGGCCTTGGCAGTGCTTGCTTCCAGTCCAAATCAGGAAACAAATCTAAATAACAAAGTTGGAGGCTTTTTTCTTTTTCTTCTTTTTTTTCCTGAAACCGTGGCATGTTACAGACTCTTGGGAAAACAGGTTCAGGCTGCTTCTCTGGAGGACTGGTGGTGAGGTCACCAAAGAGCATGCAGCAAACCAGGACCCTGAGCAACAGCACCACCCATCAATCAGGGTCTACAGGTCGAGGTAGCAAATAAAAACCATCAGCCAGCCAAGTGAGGCTACAAATGCATACATAAAACCCAGGAGAACAGCAGTCAAAATTTGCAAAAGCAAAGTCAAGGAAATGGAAAATAAGATCTCTCTTTTGTTATTTCCTGCCCACTTTCTACTCCTGTAACCCTACTGCAGCACACCTTCCTGGAGTAAAAGAGTCAGCATATGGTTTTCTAAAGTTTCCCAAATGTGCAGAGGAACACTTTTCATAGTTCAATGAGGGGGAAGACAAAGGGAAATAACTTAGGAATCCCACTCACAGAAGTGGGGAGAAGCAGGTGGCTACAAGCAGGGGAATGGCATGGGGTCTTCGGTACCTATTTTCACCACAAAGTATTTCTTTGACAGCCTGATTTTGAAGAATGTTCCTTTCTCACATCTGTGAATTTAATACTTCTTCATGTAACTGGATTCCTTTTTAATAGCCTCAATGTTACACAGTCCTCCAGAAACCACTTCTTCAGCTTTTGAAGTACTATATGATAAACTGAGTCACTTTGCTACATATCAGTAAACACGCTATTGCTTTGAAATTCACTTTTCCCAGTGCATGGCCATCAATCTACATCTACTGTTCTTTACAGGCTATTGAGAATTTCACTGGATTTGACAAGGTCAAAGTCAATACTCATATTTAAAGACCATCAAAATGTGGAGGGGTCATCTCATAGCCCCACTTCCTGCTTTTAGAGAAGTAACACGTATGCTCACTTCCCTGATGCCTTGATCCAAACAAAGGACTTCTGTCATCAAGAGAGTGACTTCTAGGACCAGAATGTCTTGCTAAATGAGATGCTGCTTTTCATCAAAGCTTGCAAAACGTAGCCCAAAGATTGATTTAGATAATACCTATATCCAAGTGGTAGGTCGAAGAGGTGCTGTGATTAAAAATAAATTAAAAGGCTTGTAGAGATAAACAGAGCTGAACCCATGAGTGGTAGAGACTCTAAGATGCCTAAGGCATTGGTAAACAAGGTTTCTGTGGCCAAATTTCCCCCATGAAGAGAGCATTCTATGTGTGATGCAAGTATCTTAGCTGTTGCTGGAGAAATCCCATCACCTCTGCTTCCTCCCAGACTGTTTGGGGAGCCTCTGAAATTTCCACTTTCTTTCTGCTCAGGCTAATTCCAGCACATCTCTGCAGGAAATGGTATTGCCACCTTCCAGCCACCCCTTATTTATCCAGGAGCACTAGTGCTTCCCTGAATAACCTGGCCAAGAACACCGCTCACCATAACCTTTAACAATCTTCCTGAATTAAACTTGAGACAGTTCAAGCCTCCTGAAATTTTGGCCACACCTTCATGTGGCTGGCACAACAACTGCCCAGCCATTTGCTAACTGGTTAAGAGACCCATTAATGAGGAAACGTTTACCCCAAGTTGCTGCCCATCAAGGACGGGTCAGGGAATACTTAAAATCCCAAGATCCTCCCTCAAACCTTTGGTGTCTCTCCCTCCCTCTCTCCTTTCAAGAACAACTAAACTTTCTGGCTCTCTCCTGGGAGGTGCTTTTCCCTTCCCTCTTTTTTCCACATTCACCTGATCACTCTACAAATAAAGCTCCATCTGTAACTGATTCCCAGCTTTTTATTTTTATAGTAAGCTGAGGAAAGAACCCACCAAGCTTTTCTGGTAACAAAAGTTGGGAGTTAAAAAAATTAAGCTTTTAAAATCTCTTCACTGAACTCATATGGAAGAAAGAGTGTGCAGGATACAAAAATAAAGTGAAAATTAGAAAGGCAAGGAGCTCTGCAGCTCAGTCTCTTGGGAACCTGCTTTAGCAGCCTCTGGTGGCAGGAAAAGGAGGGTGGTCGGAGGCAGGAGGGCAAGACCAGGGCCTCCTCCTCCCCCCTCGCCCAGCTCCCACAGACTAACATTCCAAGGAACTCTAAGCTCAGTACGGAGATAAACAGGGAAATACACCTGCCACACAGAACTAGAGTGTGGACACTGATTGGTCTGAACTCTAGAACTCAATGGAAACAGAACGGACATCTCTCCCTGAGAATCTACAGCCATTTGCATACAGGTATACTATCCAAATTCTTGTTGCCGATGTGATTCTCACCGAGAAACATTCAAGTAAAGAATGCAACTTACAGTGCTTTTAGAGAACAAATACCCATGGACCTGGCATTGACTAACAGGGATCATTTCGGGTAAAGTTTACTCTGACCAGGTCTCTGACAATCTCTTTGCCTTAATCACTCTCTTGTGCAGTCAGAAGCAGCTTCCCCTGTATCTAACAGATTGCTCACAATTGCCAAGACTTAGAAGCAGGTGAAAAGGATAAACAAACTGGGTAAGTCCAGACAGCCAAATACTCTTGGTTGAAAAGAAGGTTGAAGAGAAATGAAGGTTAAAAAGAAAAGAACCACCTAGTGTAGAAGAGACGAGGTAGAGTCCTACATGACTATAAGGGAGTGAAGGAAGACAACATGAAAGAATATATACTCTAAGATTCCACTATCAGACATTCCAGAAAAGGCAAATCTACAGAGATGGTGAAACAATTGGCAGTGGCTGGTGTTAAGGAGGGGAGAGTTGGATGATGGAATACAGAGGAGCTTTTTAGGCTAGAGAAACTTCTCTGCATGATATAGTTAATGACAGATCCATGCTTTTACAAGTGTCCCAAAACACCGAATACACAACACCAAGAGAAAGGCTAACGGAAGCTATAGCCTTTGGGTGACAATGATGCGCAACATAAGTTTATCAATTGTAACAAAAGTGACATCTGGATGAGGAAATACTGAAAATGAGCTGAGGTATAGAGACGGGGTACAGGAGAATTCCATGTTTTCTGTTCAATCTTTGCAACAAACATAAAAATATTCTAACAGTAAAAGCTTATGAACACTAAAAACTATTGAAAACAAAAAAAAAAACCCAGCTTCTTTCGGATGCCCACTGCCTCCCACCCTACTCCAGCCCCAGGATGTGGTTATGTCATTTTACAACCTGACTCTCAAAAGCAGATAGATCATTCTCCCTGAAACATTTTCAAACATTCAAATACAACCACACAAACCATGAAAAAGGTGACAGATTTTTTTTCCCTCTTTTGCATAAGACATTCAAGTTCAGGCACCTATGGCTTTTTGTCAACCCCCCTGCCAGAGAGAGGCATGCCTGCTGATGAGGGCATTTGGTGTCACAGTATCCAACAGTTTGAGGCCCAGAGCTGAAGCTGAATATGGAAGGTACGTGAATCATTAGAGAACTGACTGCTCTGGACCACATGCTGTGAGACCTGGGACTTTGGCATAAAAACATCTACATCCAGGCACACCTCTGCAAAGGCTGGAAAGGAAAGGCCCCCTTTGAAGCCTTTTCACATTTTTTCTCCCAATGGTTTCCTGTGATGCAATCTTAGGGCAGATACCAGTCTGAGAGCCAGGGAAGGGCTTCCCATGGATAGTGTTTCACCCAGCAGGAAGCTGCCCTTGGTTCTCACTTGTTTGACAGACTGAGCCTTTGTGGGTTCCCTAGCGGTATCCCAGAATCATGAAGACATTGTCAGAGGAAGCTCCTCTCTAACAATCACAGTATCTCAGGAAAGTAGATACTTAATACTTAATATGATGTAGATGTCTTAATATTAGGCTTCTGGACAAAAGTTGTGTCTGAAGAAAAGATTTCAGATCTCACCAGAATCAATGACCTCTAATGTACATCTCATTAAAGAACAGAAATCCAAAATGTCTACAGATCAGGTTTCTCAAAATGGTTCTAGACTACTGGATAGTTTTTTATAAACCATTTTCAAAATTCTGGCTTTTTCCTAGAAAAACTTGACAGCTTTTAAAATATTTTAAGGAATGCTAAAAAGCACATGAAAACACATTTATTGGAAAGGTTGGAAGGAGAAGTTTAAAAGGAAACAGTTGAAAACGCAACCATTATCTCATTTCTCTCAGGGGTCCCTCCAGTGAGAGCCAGAACTTGAAGTGTGACGTCCATGCCAAGAAGGATTTAGGACATGGGGGATGCAAAGATGAGATGAACCAACTTATACTTTTTTGAGATTTACTGGGGAATTTATAGCATGATTTTTTGCAGTGCAAGCAGGCAGATGAAAGTTACTAGTTAACTAGACAATAGCATACAAGCTACTTTAACGTAGATCACAAGGGATTTGGAAACAATCACCAGGTCTCAGGCAATGGATAAGTAAACATGAGTTAAAGGAACCAATACCAGTAAACAAACAGATCTAACTAGTAAAGGAATCTAACAGAACTTTGTACTCACATACATTTAGGCCACAATCATTAAAAAAAAAAAAAGGAAATGATAGTGATGACCCCCACACCTCTCCAGGCACACTTTGTCAACAAGGTGGCCCCCAAGATCAGCAGAAAGTCTGCCTTTTGCTGCATTCTCAGTCTGTTGAGAAAACCGAGATCTGGGGTCCCTTGGGCATCCGGTGATCTGGCTCAGGGGGCAAATCTCCACAATTAGCAAACCTCAACACATTTCCAAAAGAAATACCAGCAGAGACTAATAACTCGTTTAGCTGATGACACACTGAGCAACTTTCTAAATGTTTCCGAACTCTGCATGCATTCATAAATGGGAGCCACCATGTTGTTCTTACAGGCCTGCGGTGATCAGTCCATCGGTATGTGAAAATGTTCTGCATATTGCAAGATAGCAATTTCATCTCAAAAACTACTATTATATCTTTGACAGCATTTAGTTATAAACTATTTTCAAAAACCCAAGACATGTACTATGTGCTAAGCTACCAATTCTTTTGAATTTTAAGGCACTTTCACAATCAACTGAAGTGTAAAAGAAAACCAACTTATCTTAGAGGAAAGAAGGAGAAAAAGAGGAAGGAAGGAAGGGGAAAGGGAGAAGAGGAAATGACACAAAAGAAGGGAGGGGTGGTGATAACTACAATGAAACAGCTGAAAATAAAATGGCAGACTCATGGACCTCCTCAACAGTAGGCTTCTGCCACACAACCCTGGCACATGCAAACCTGAGCAGACTGGACGTGTCACCATCATTCTGGTTTCTGGCATTCCCCGACAGACCCTGTAATTCCACACATCAGAGAGAGCTGGGATTTGTTCATCACATCTTAGCCCAGAGTTGAGGGTCCTCCAAAGTCTGATGCGACCCCGGCACTGTAGGCAACCATGTTTTGGTGTGAGTCCCTCTTGATGCAATTTCCACTTGGCACATGGGTTAGTAATTGACCCAGATACTTATTTTTTAATGTTATCTTGGGAAAAGAGGGGGCAGGGAAAAAAGCCTTATTCTAAGGCTCTGAAAATTGCTAGTCATCATAAAGTAATTAAGACCCAGTGTATAACATAAAATTCCAAGAGAAGCTCAAACCTCCCTTAAGGTTATTTTCTCATATTATGTTACAGCTCCAGTGTATGTGATTTGAAAATATCAGTACAATCTCATTCGTCAATTGCTTTTGCAATTATGTTTTAAGAACTTGCTACAGCAAATTCCTTTTAATCTCCCTTCTAAGTCTTTGAGAATATAATCCTGAAACAATGAAAGAATAATCTATTTCTAGGGTCAGATGGGGGATAAAAGGATGTTTTTGCTATTGTTCCTTTCCATTTATTTTTCATTGCAATGCCCTATTAGAATAATACCATCAGATATGCTGAAACACTGACACATTTAACTATTTAAAGTCTGTCAGTCTGTTGATGCTTCACTTCTGTATCTGTTCCACAGAAGTGATTTCAATTACTCAAAGAGAATGGCAGATTGAACAGCCAAACCAGTTAAAGAATATCAAAGTATCAAGGTTACATGAGGGATACATGACACATGTAATTGCCTTAAGAGAATCCACAAACCATCAAACTCATTCACCCCATGCCCTTAAGTGACAAGGAACAAACAGTGACATTATTGGGAGACTTTGGCTGGTGGACCTTACAAGGAAGGGAAGGAACTATGCACTTTCCTGTACCATCTGAGGACAGTGGCAGGCCTCACAGTGCATCTAATTTTGGTGTTTCCAGCCTTTGGCACTTTGAAGCTACAAACAAACCTTCATCATCTCTAGTGCTGGACTGAATCACCTCCAGAATATGCCTAGGCCTTTCACTTCAAATTAATCGTTTAAAAAATTAAAGAGTTACCTATTGATATGAAAGGAAGAGCCAGAGAGAAAGAGGGAGAAACAGATCTTCTAGCCACTGGCTCACTTTCTAAACAGGTGTAAAGCCAAGGATGTGGTCAGGTTGAAGTCAAGAGCCTGGTACTCCACCCAGGCCCCTTCCCACGGGTGACAGGGGCCAAAGCACTAGGACTATCATCTGCTGTTTTCCCAGGTGCACTGGACTGGAAGCAGACAAACTGGGGCTCCAACGGGCATGCTGATGTGGAACACTGGCCATCACAATAAAACGTTACGGCTGCACCACAGCACTGGCCCCTCCACTTTGAGAACAGTGATCTACCCCTTGTCTTAGTTACTTTATACCCATATGTAAACAGGAGACCACATGATTTTGTCTAAGTGCTGCAGAAGAGCCCACAAGATGGTTCCTTCTGATTTCAGAATCCACAGATGGAAGGGTTTCTGGGATGACAGAAAGCCACTCCAAATTCAGTGCTGCTGGGTGAACATACACTTAACACCACACCATCTCCCTTACATTTTGAAAACTGAGGTGGATGTTGGCAAAATGACTAGGGAGAATCTTCAGGCCATGCTTGATGGACAATCGGTTTGAGATGACTAGGAAGCTGGTTTGTGGGAGCTTTGGTAAGGGAGTGAGGGAAGGAGGCAAGGAACTCTCTTATTTAATTATTTCTTTTCTCATTCCCAAGTCCCAGGGCTCCTGTGGGCCCTCTTTGCTATCACAGCCCCTGGTCTTCACATGGCTATAGCAGGTTAGGGTTGGAGTTGGGGAAGCCCTAATACAGCCACCATCCCTTTGGCCACAGTTTCACCTTCTGTGGTTCCTGTGACCCACAGAAAACAAGAAGAATGAGCACACAAAGATGCCTAAGGAGGGACAAACACTCACAGAACTTGTATTACACTATTTTGCTATAGTTGCTCTTTCTTATTATCAGCCGTTGCCAATCCCTTACTAAGCTTAATTTATAAGTTAATAATTACCACAATTAATCAGGGCTGGTACTATCCATGGTTTCCAAAACATCCTCCAGAGACACAGGAGACTACTATTCTTGGAGAAAAACAAAACCTAAAATGATAAGCAAGAACTGGAAAAAAAATGCTGCTTCTTGAAATCTTAATTCAAACTCAAAAGGCACTTTCTCTGAGTCCCCACCTAAAATAGCAGAATGGAAAACAGAAATTCACTTCCCCTTAGGATTCTTACAATGCCATGATCTGGGAAGTCCAGAAAATGTTCGACAGCTCTACTCACATTTACCACTTAAATCAATCACTCTCAGCCTCAGTTCCCTTCACTGACAAGCAAGTAGACCATGAGCGCTTCAGACATTTTAAAGATCATTTTAAAAAGAGTGACATGTTTGTCAAGGTTGCAGCAGATAATATAGCCTAGCACTATGTTCCTCAGGCAGCTTCAGACCGTTGTTTAGTCCAAACACTGCACTCCAGTGCAAGCACTGCAACCCCACTTTCTGGGGACCAGAAGCCCCTGCTTGGTTTGAAAGTCTCTGGACTGGAATATGGCTAGAGTTCCTCCCAAACCTGACCTAGATAGAACTCCTGATGCCAGCCCTTCAGGGAGGTGTGGCTTGTCAAGAAGCCATACTTGTTTTCTTGGGTGACTGAGATTTAGAAAAAGCAAACCAGCAGCTTTCCCATTACCAGTACTTCCTCCATTTGAGCCATAGGCCCTTTCATTGCTTTGTCTTAAACAGCTGTCTGAATGGGGTAGTGGAACTATGCAGCTGGCTGGAGGAGCTGTATTTGGTTCTAAGAGTCTGTAACTATGCATTACAAGTCTCTGTCCTTGAAGTTTTCTTTCTGCTTGTTGCCTTGAGAGGGAAGAATTTTTATCCTGCCTACTACAAGTTCAAAGTCCAATTTTACATCTAAAATAAAAGGAACAAAAAAAAGAGAGAGAGAGATCAAATTGCTTCCAGCAAGAACTGAACACCAGAATTTTCACATTTTCAGAGATGTGCCAATAACTCAGTAATTTGCCGTGACTGACATTGAAATGAGTACAATGAGACTATGTACTAAAAGGAGAGGAATCTAGAATAGTTTTACATTGCTTGATAAAATATGCTAATAACAGAACTCATCTCTACTTTGAAAGAGGATGGGATCATCAATCTCATGGAAGATACAGAGACATGCACTTCTACCCAAACACTTCAGAGATTATGTCAAACTACAAAAGCATCTGAGCTGTTTTCTACTAGTAAGGAAATCACTATTCAATGTTTTGTGGGAGCTCTTAGGCAGCACGGAAAAGATCAAGCATATGAGGAAGGAATGGGTTCTGGTGAAAGATTCAGAAAGTAGTTTCCAAGTGTTGTGACCTGTATCCATGTCCAGGGCTGACCCACCCCATCACATCAGGCTTTGTGACCCACAGATTTTGCCTTCAATATGCTCAAGAGTTGGAGTGATACAAAGTGTATGACTTAGATTTTATAAAATATTTCTCATTTCATTTTCAGATAACAATCCAATTATGACTCTACCAGCTTCATACAGCAGCACTTGGCTTCCGTTTTACAGCAGGCCCTGTGGAGGAGAGGCAAAAGTGCCCTGAGCATCACCACCATCGCAAGGTCACATGAGGACTCCTATGCCCTGTTTCTCACAGACCCCAGCTCCTGCTGGGTACCACTAGTACAGACCTGAGAATCCACTGAAGTGTTCTATTGATAAATAAAGTGTCTGGGCTTCCAGTTTTCTTCGTAGTGACTGTATAAGTACCATTTATGAGGAAAAGTTGCATGGTCCCTTTTATGCTTCTGCCACTTGGCTTTGCAGATTTCTAAAAGCTTTGAATAGACTAATAAACACAGAATTGTTCTGAACATCTGTAAGTGAAATACGAAAAGATGCTAACCAGTGAATGAACATCCTGGGTTTTCTTGCCAGAATCGGGATATTTGTATATTAGGCTAATGTAGTGAAATTAACCCAGAATGTTTATCCATTGCAGAATGTCTTTTCATATTTTCATCTGTACAGTCGTTATTATAAAATGTAGGAATAATTTTCTATAAGGGCATTCAGCAGTCTGAATAGCTCAATTATTTCTAGAATCAATGTAGTAAAGCAGCAGCATGTCAGTTAATCAGTTGGTTTGCATAACAACTGTTTGAAGGGAGTGTGTAAGTGTGTGTGTGTGTGTGTGTGTAAGTGTGTGTGTGTGTGTGTGCAGGCATGCATATGAGCTCATGACAGGGTTAGCCCACCTCTTTGAAACAAATGTGAAAAATCAACTTTTCATTTGACCATACAGAAAAGAATCCTGGAAGACCAGAGGAACTATTATTATTCAACTTCAGTGTAGGAACCACCTTCCCCTAATATGTTGCACAAAGTCATGCATGTGCTATCTTCCCAGGAAATGTTGTATTTATGCAGGCAATTCTACATGAATGTTTGACTCCTCTGGCTATATCATTACAGATTTTGGGCTCTCCAGTGTCAGGCTGACACTGAGTTTATGAGGAACACAAATGAACGGATGAGTCTTTGTAAATAATTTTAGGAGTAGGATGGTTGCCATGAAGACTTAATTACTTTTCAACACATCTCCTAGAGACAAATGAAAAACCTAACAGAAACAGTGGCCCAACAAAAGTCTGCTGGCTTTCAGAGATGTTACCTACTTCCAGGCCATCATGGTCAGCTGCTGTGGAGGCCCCAGGCAAGCAGCTCTCACAGAGCTCAACTTTCAGACCCAGTTGTTTACCCAGGAAAACAAAGTCTTTTAGACTGTGTGCTACGGGTTCAGGGTAAGTTTATGAATCTAAGAAAGAGAGGCTTACATGTCTATTATTGGAACATGGTCTTCTGCAACAAGTTTTTAAAATAAGTAAACGAATGAGTAAAGTTTAAACAAAATTTCAGACACATGTGAAGGATGGGGAATTTCTAGAGGAATGCAAGGAGGTAGTAACAGCCTGTGGAAAACCAGGGTGTCAGGCTCTGGCCCTCTGCTTTGGGAGAAAAATTTATTCAACTCAACCCAAGATTCATGAAATTTGGACAGAATGACCTAGGCAGACTAAATGCATAATATATCTTAGAGTGGCATTATATTTCTCGGACCAGCAAGGTGGAAGAGCATGCTAATCCTGCCATCCCATAAGTGCACCAGCTCATGCTCCAGCTGTTCTACTTCTTCTGATTAAGCTCTCCTCTGCTTACAGCATGGGAAATCAGGGAAAGATGGCCCAGGTCCTTGGGACCCTGCACCCATGTGCAAAAGAAATTCCTGGCTTCCAGCTTTGGATCAGCTCAGCTCTGGCCGTTGAGGCCGTTTGGGGAGTGAACCAATGGATGGAAGACCTTCTCTCCCCATCTCTCTTCTCTGTAATATCTGCCTGTCAAATCAAATCACTATAGATAAACCACTTAAATAAGAATTTCTCTCCCTGGCTTACCTGGTCTCATTACATTATTGTTATTATTATTATTAGTAGTAGTAGTAGTAGTAGTATTGGTAATTCCTGCAACGTGATGAAGGATCATATGACTCATAAGGTGTGGACCACAACATAGCTTAGAGATACCTCTGCAAAGCCCCTTGGTGTCAGGCTACTCTTGTCTACCCAGAACACCACAGGGTACCACTGAACTCTCCCCTCTCCTGGGCCGAGGCCCCATGTTTCCTTTGACATATGTTGTCAGAGCATTCCATGAGGATACTCTTAAGTTCTATAGCTCTGGAAACCAATGCTTTCTCTGACGGCCTATCTCTATTCAGACTGTTTCTCGGTTCCAACAACATTTTCAACCCAATGAGTATCTTTCATGCAACTGCTCAAGGAACTGCTGTGCCCTTGGGTCTGCTACCCATATTCCCAGCTCAGGCTTTGGAGACCCTGGGAGTTCAGACATGAAGCTCTATCCTCTGTGGACACATACTGCTTCTGCATTCACATATACACTTACGCCCCACTCATTACCAACTAAAGCCTTGCAGAACAGAAACAGCAAACTGGAACTCGCAGTTCCCTGGCTTGTAATCATGAATTTGTGTGCCCAGACAACACTGTGGGAGCTCTGATATGCATCTTCTCATGACAGCAAGGGGGAAAGCTAGCCCTGTGGATTGTGCTAACTCCCTTCCTGTAATTCTAAGCACCTGTCCCAAGACAACAAATGGCTTAGGCTTAAGCACACTCTCTTATGAGAGAAGGGATCTGCACATAATTTGGTCCTGAAGCTTCTTTTCTGAAAAAAAAATAGATAGATAGATTTAAAAAAAACTTACAGAATGATCACAGGTCATGACCAGGTTTAAGAGAAAATGATTTTGAAATTGACACAAATACTAGGTTATAGCCTGGTATTTCTCTCACACTAACCTCATTAATTATTACATTCTACCACATAGTTGGTGGGCTTTCTTTTCTTTCTTTCCTTCCTTCCTCTCTCCCTTCCTTCCTTTCTTCTCTCTCTCTCTCTCTCTCTCTCTCTCTCTCTCTCTCTCTCTCTCTCTCCTTCTCCTGTTGGACCCCTCCAGGGTAGAATTGTTCAGCAAGGCTTTGAGTATCAGAGCCCCAGAGAAGAGCCCAAGAGTATAGCCTATCTGCTTTCTGTCTGCCTTATTATTCTCCTTGGTCAAAAATCTTTAATTAGCTGGTTACTATTCACAAGGATCTGAAGACTCCACCACCTCTGTGCCAGAGGGACCACTCTATCACAGCTCCCCTCTGTCTTTTGTTTGTTTGTTTTTGCTTTGTTTTGTTTTCCCTTTTATGAGAACAACAGCAAAAAGCCTGGGGAAAGAAAGCAGCTTTCCTTCTAAGTCTGGGTAAGACCCAATAACTATTTCCAATCAAGAACAGGTTTCCATGACAACCATGCTCCCCAATGCTACAGCTAACTTAGCAGGCAGTGTTCGAATCAAATAGAGTTCTTTTCCAATCTCCATGGTTTTGTGTACTTCATGTGCTGCTGTAGGCCCATAATCTGACAGTTGATTGCACCAACTATGTCTTGAAAGGGTTTTGTCCTTTCCTCCCAAATATCAGAAAGACAAAAAAAAAAATCTTTGGTATTATCCTTAAAGTATTAAAAGGCAAATGTGCTCAAATCAGTCTATTTAGTACAGAAACGGAACAGAGAGGACAGATTATGTGTACTTGGCAACTGGGATAGAACAACAGTTGGGTCACTTCACACCATGGTCAATGGTAAAAAGTTTGAGCCGAGAACTAATGAGGTAGAGATTCTGTTGTTTTGATCTTGAGTAGGTTATTTATTCCCTTGGAGTCTCAGGATTTCCTCTGTAAAGAGCAGAAACAGAGATACCTCATGGACTGGAAAATAGCAAAGACATTAAAAGTGGAAAATAGCAAAGACATTAAAAGTGCAGACAGTAGGAGCCCAACACATGACACTTATCCAGTTGCTACTGTAAGGAGAACTGGAAGGATTCTGAGCATAGAAACAAACGCAGTATTCTAAGTGATTACTAACACCTTGGTCAGTAATACAAACAAAAATAACATAAACAGTAGAGATTTGGACAACTTCTTAACAACCTTTTTCTTTTAAGCCTTTAAGACAAGTTTGCAATAACCCCAAAGAATATTTGTTTTTATTCCAAAGCTTGAGAGGTTACACCTAGACATCCTGATGGTTCATCTGAATTACTTTATTTGTAGCTTTGCAAAATCACTTATTCAAATTTGAAACAGAAACAAAAAGAGGAGGTTTAGATTAGCCATTATCATATTTATCCAATATTCCATATTCTTAATACCCACTGGAACATTTCAATTCTCCTCCAGAAGAAAGAAACATAACAATGTTCATATTTTATATATTTAATTGCTATGCAACTCAAATTTCATTTCAAAATCAGAACTGATGCTGTGCCAAACAAATCAACATGCTCCTTTTCAACCAGTTCCTGACTTCCTCCCTCACGCCATTCACAATGCCCTTCAGGAGGTAAAGGGCTCCTCTTCAGACAAGCCCTACGTAAGCCTTCATTTTTGTATACGAGCACATCTTCTCTCTCCACTGGCTAACTGACTGAGATCAGGCTAATAGGCCAAAATTGTCTCTGTTGTTTATTGTGAGTAGTGCTACAACACACACGACTGGCTCTTTAAAAGAGTGATGTGCTTTCCCTGTAGTGGGACTACTATACCTTTTTTCTTAATTGATGATTTTATTAGCCAAATAGGTTATTAAATTTTCAAAAGTTGCAATAATTTCAGCTCAAATAAAATTCCCAATGTAAATGTAATATAGTAATTCATTATCCTGCTTCAAAACAAACCTAAGCTTATTAAAATGACCTGCAAAGAAATTAAAAGCATAGAGCATCTATAACACATACACATATATATGACATTTGAGTTCATCACAGAAAAAAAGAACTGCAGAAAGATATTTCATACATTTTGTTTAGTTCACAATGGTTCTGAAAGCTTCTTCCCCTCCCTGATAACTTCTTTTTAAAAAAGATTCATTTATGGGCCCAGCATGATAGCCTAGCAGCTGAAGTCCTCGCCTTGAACGTGCTGGCATCTTACATGGGCACTAATATTAATCCTGGTGGCCTTGCTTCACTTCCAGCTCCCTGCTTGTGGCCTTGGAAAGCAGTAGAGGATGGCCCAAAGCCTTGGGACTCTACACCTGTGTGGGAGACCCAGAAGCTCCTGGCTTCAAATTGGCTCAGTTCTGGCCGTTGGGATCACTTGGGCAGTGACCCAGTGGATGGAAGATCTTCTTCTCTGTCTCTCCTTCTCTCTGTATGTCTGACTTTACAATTTAAAAAAATCATTTATTTTTCTTTGAAAGGCAGAACTAGACAGATGAAGAGACAGAGACCTTCCATCCACTGGTTTACTCCCCAAATGGTTGCAAAGGCCAGAGTAGAGCCAGATCAAAGCCAGGAACCAGGAGCTTTCTCTAGATCTCCCATGTGGGTGGAGGGGCCCAAAGACTTTGGGTCCTCTGCTGCTTTCCCAGGAGATGAGCTGGGAGGATTAGAAGTGGAACAGACAGGACTCAAACCGGCATCCACATGGGATACGAGCACCACAGGCAGAAGCTTAACCTACTATGCTATGGCATCAGCCCCTTAACAATAACTTTTGAAACTGAGCACTATATTGTCATGTTATTACTCATGTCCTCTACTTCTTATTAGTTTAGAATAGATCTATGCAATACTGGAATTTTTAAACAAATTGATAAGCTAGTTCTTAATGCAAGCTTAATAGTTATAAAGAGCTGTTACATCAGTCCTGGCATAGTAGCCTGGTGGCTAATTCCTCACCTTGCTTGTACTGGGATCCATATGGGCATTAGTTTGTGTTCCATCTGCTCTATTTCCCATCCAACTCCCTGTTTGTTGCCTGGGAAAACAGTAAAGGATGTCGCAAAGCCTTGGGACCTTGTACCCACACAAGAGACCTAGAAGATGCTCCTGGTTCCTGGCTTCAGATCAGCTCTGGCCACTGTAGCCACTTGGGCAGTAAACCAGCAGAGTGAACCAGTGGAAAGAAGATATTTTTCTCTCTTCCTTGCTCTCTGTAAATCTGCCTTTCCAACAAAAATAAATCAATCATTATTAAAAAAAAAACCTGTTACCTCAGTTTGACTCTTTATTAGGTATTTTTTTGTCTTCCATAATTTTAATTTACATGGATTTCATGATACCAATTTAGAAGCATATCAATACTCCTCATCCTACTCTTCCTCATTTCCACATTTCTTACCCACCCTATTTCTTCCTTATTTTTCCCTCCCACCTCCAATTTTTACAATGGTATCTTTTAATTTCACAATCATAGGCTTTAACATTCCCTTAGGTAAATATATCAACATATAGCAAGTAAGGAAAAAAAAAAACAATCTAGTATTCCTCAGGAGTACAGGCATAGGCTGTAAACAATAATCAATAATCAAATCCCAGAAGCTCCATCTCGCTCAGACAGATGATCTTCTTCTGTACAACATGGCTATTTGTCTTTTGTGGACTGGCTTTTTTTTTTTTAAGCATAATGGTTTCCAATTGCATCAATTCAATTGTAAAAGACAAGATTTCATTCCTTTTTATGGCTGAGTACTATTCTACAGTGTATGTACGTCATATTCTCTTTATTCAGTCATCAATCAATGGGATTTTGAGTTGATTCGCACTGTTGCCGTTGTAAACTGAGCTGCTGGACTGCTCCACCTCATGGCAGATCTAATTTTCATTTTTTCGAGGAAACTCCATACTGTTTTCCACTCGGCTGAGCTCATTTACATTCACACCAAGAGTGTGCAGTCCTTTTCTCCACATCCTTGCCAGTACTTGTTATCTTTTGTCTTTTCATAAAAGCCAATATAATTAGAGTGAATTAATAGTTCACTGTGGTTTTGATTTTCATTTCCCTGATGGTTAGTCACGTTGAATATTTCATGTATTTGTTGGCCATTTGGGTATCTTCTTTGCGAAACATCTGTTTTAATCTACTATTTTTAAAATTGAATTACTTGTTGTTTTTTGCTGCTGAATGGCTTGAATTCTCTCCATATTTTGGTTCTTAATTCATTGTTGGATGTATAATTTGAAAATGTTTCCCACATTTTGTAGGTTGTTTTTTCACTCTATCATTTCCCTTGCTGTACAAGAAGCTCCTGAGTTTCATAAAATTCAATTGGCCCAATTTGCATTCATAGATAGCCTTTATTTTTAAGCCTAATCCAAAACCTCCCTGCCCATCCCCATGTCCTGAGGTATCTCCCCCTTGTTCTAGCAGTTTCAATGCTTCAGATAGGACATTTACTTTTTTGGTCTATTTTGCACTGATTTCTGTACAAAGTGAAAAATGGAGGAGAGTGTCTAGCCTCAATTTTCTTCATCTGGATATCCAAGTTTCCCAACACCAGTTAATGAAAAGTTTACCTCTTTTCTAATGCATGTCCTTAGTACAACTGACAAAGAGCACTTGGTTATACAGGAGTCTGTTTTTATATACTGTTTACATTACTGTTTCTTTGTGGCATATTTTAAAGCCAAGCAGCAAATAAGTTTCCAGATCTGCTATTTTTGCTCAAGATAACTTTGACTATTAATGGTTCTTTGTGGTTCTAAACAAATTTAGTAGTAATCTTTCTAACTCTATGAACAATGTCATTTATTTTTTGACAGTGCACTAAATCTATGAATCACTTTGAATAAAATGGACGTTTTTGATACTGATTTTTTCAACCGATAAACACTGAATGTATCAGAGTAACTCCTTAGGATGAGTTCTGAAAAAATTCTTCCCTTTAAAAAAAAAAACAATGTATGAAGTTGGTATTCATTCTGCAACTATTTGGTATAACTTAGCAGTTAAGCCATTCTCGTGTACCACATGGGAGGCAGGGACTTTCTGTTGCTTTTCCAGGCACATTAGTTGGAACTGGCTTAGAAGCGGGTAAGTTGATACTCAGAGTGGCATTTTGATGCAGCATTCCAGCTTAACGCACTGCACCACAGTGATGGCTCCCTCTCTGCTTTTTTGACATAGGCATCAACTGCTATAAACTTCCCTCTGAATTCTTCTCTTGGGCTATCCCATTGGTTTTAGTATGTTGTATTTCCATTTTCATTCATCTCAGGAAATATCGGAATGTCCTTCTGATTTATTGGTTGCTTGGGAACAAGTTGCTTAATTTCCATATCTCTATAGCTTTCCATTTTTATTACTGATTTCCAGCTCACATGGTGGTCACAGCACTCGTCCAATGACCTCAAAAAAATTTGTTGGGATTTGTTTTGTGACCTTGCCGCACTCTGTCCTGGACAATGTTTCATGTGCTGTTGAAAAGAGCATATTCTTGCATCTGTTGAATGGAAAGTTCTGCCGATGTCTGTTAGATACAACTGATCTTTGGTGCAGCTTAACTCTGTCATTTTTCTTTGTTGATTCTCAGTCTGTATGACACTTCTACTTCTGAAAGTGGGGCACTAAAGCCCCCAACTGTTACTGTATTGGAATCTATCTCTTCCTTCATATTTATTAATGCTTGCTGTACGTATTTGGGGACTCTGGCATTGGTTCAATATATATACATTTATAAATATTAGTTCCTTGGCTGAACTGAACCTTCTATCACTATATAATAAGCCTCCTTGTTTCTTTTTACTGCTTTTCATTTAAAATCTTCTTTTTTAAAAAGCTAATATACATATTGCTCCACTTCTGATCAGCTCCCTGCTGATGTGCCTGGAAAAGTAATAGAAGACAGACAAAGCATTTGGTGTTTGTTATCCATGTGGGAAACCTGGATGGGCTCCAGGCTCCTGGCTTCAGCTTAGCCAGCCCTGACCATTGCTGCCATTCAGTGAGTAAACCAGTCGATGGAAGATTCTCTCTTTCTCTCACTTCCTCTCTGTCTCTATTTCTGTCTCTCCCTTTCTATGCCACTGTTTTTCAAATGAATAAACAAATTATTTTTTAAATTATAAATAAAGTTATTTATGTAGAACAAAGTTAGAAACAAATCCAGAGAGATAGTCGGGTATTTGAAATATACTTGGCCATGAGGCCATCCATCTATCCTCTTAACTAGAACAGAAGTCAGCCTTTTTTTTCTGAAAAGGTCTACATAGTCAATATGTCAGGCTTTGAAAACCAGTCTGTCGCACAATCACAGAACACTGTCACTGTGGCATCAAAATATTCACAGACAATAAGTGAAAAAAAAATGGGGCCAGTTGCTGCTGCAGCGTAGTAGACTACTTCTCTGCCTACAGTGCCAGTATTCTATTAGGCACCAGTTTGTGTCCTGGCTGCTCCATTTCCCTGCTTATGACCTGGGAAAGGAGTGAAGAATGGCTCAAGCCCTTGGGACCCTGCACCCTTTGTGGTAGACCCAGAACAAGCTTCTGGCTCTTGGCTTTACATCAGCTCAATTCTGGCCATTGCAGCTATTTGGGGAAATAACCAGCAGATGAAAGACTTTCTCTCCTTATCTCTTCTTCTCTCTCTGTAAAATCTGTCTTTCAAACAGAAATAAATAAATCTTTTGAAAAAAATGAGCAAGTCTGTATTTCAAAACTTTATTTATATAAACATGCACTGAGCCAAGGTTGAACTATGAGTCAGAGTTAACCAAACCTTACACTATACTATGGCTTTTAAAGTTTTTTCCTAAAAAAATATAATATATATATATATCTTATATATTATATTTTATTTATATGTTTTTATTTATATATTATATTTTTATTTATATATTTTATCACTTGTTCGTACCATGTAGTAGATTGTGGCCATAATAAGAAGCCATGACTTCTTAACATCTCCATATATTCCTATCTGAGCTGGGGGTATCAACCTCAACTCTGAGCTGGGCATCCAGCACATGAACTAGCTCAGGCCAATGTGCTGAAGACCATCCCCATTACCCAAGCTGACAGTGAACATTCACTGGCAGTGAGTACCAACTGCCAACCACATGAGTGGAGCCATCTTCAATCAGCCAGCCCCCAAGACAACCTACAAGGTAACCAGAGCCACGTGAGTTAGTCTGGGAGAAACCAGTAGAAGAACCACCCAAGCTGAGCCCAGTCTAAATTGCTGACTAATAGAATCATAAGCTAATAAAGTGAGCATTTTTAGTCCCAACTACTAGGGTAGTTGTTCCACAGCAGAAGCTAAGTGATGTTTTCCATAGCAAGTTTATTATCTTCAAATATAAAGGGAGAGGTGACTAGGTATAATTATAGAAACAGTAAACAAAATTGAGGAAACGCAGACACATGAAACACTGTATTTCTGTATTGAAGTTCTAGTAGCCACCAGCAGAGCCAAAGCTTTCCTTGTTTCCTTAGTGTTGTGACAGAAAAACTTTCCTACCTGAACAGACTTCCTTATAAGTGGGATTAGCAGTATAGCCTCCTGCAAAACCAACTTGAGTTGAATACACTCCTTTCAAGGTCCAGAATTTCCTTTCAGCTCCCCAGAAGCAGCCCATTCCTAGGGAAAACATAAGACATGGATTAGCCATTATCCAAAGCAAGGAGGTCGTTACACAGACAACACCTGTCTCACTACAAAAAAAGGGGCCCAGCGCGATGGCGCAAGCAGTTAAGGTCCTCACCTTGCACGCCTCGGATCCCATATGGGCGCTGGTTCTATCCCGGCAGCCCCTATTCCCATCCAGCTCCCTGCCTGTGTCCCGAGAAAGCAGTCTAGGACGGCCCAAAGCTTTGGGACCCTGCACCCGTGTGGGAGACCCGGAAGAGGCTCCTGGCTTCGGACTGGCATAGCATCAGCCGTTGCGCTCACTTGGGGAGTGAATCATCGGACGGAAGATCTTCCTTTCTGCATTTCCGCCTCTCCAATAAAAATAAATAAATAAATAAATAATAAAAATAAAAAAATCTTAAAAAAAGAAAAGTTGCTCCTGCTATTTTGGTGATCAAAAACGGCTAAGAATTTTGTAAAGAAGGAGCAGCTAACATTCCAAAATAATTTTACTTATGGTTATTTGCACAGGATATTTCTTTTACCTGTGCAAAATCTAGCAAGCCTGAGGTTTTAATGGAGTTAGTAAATATCAGCAGAAAAGGATAACTGAATTTCATGAATAATTTTTACACTCAATTCCCAATTTAAACTCATATAAACTTACACATTAATCACTTCCTGGTAATGCTTTTAAAAATATTTTTTTTAAAGATTTATTTTATTTTTATTGGAAAGGCAGATATACAGAGAGGAGAGACAGAGAGGAAGATCTTCCGTCCGATGATTCACTCCCCAAGTGAGCGCAACAGCCCATGCTATGCCGATCCGAAGCCAGGATCCAGGAGCCTCTTCCGGGTCTCCCACGCGGGTGCAGGTTCCCAAAGCTTTGGGCCGTCCTCGACTGCTTTCTCGGGACACAGGCGGGGAGCTGCATGGGAAGAGGGGCCGCCAGGATTAGAACTGGCGCTCATATGGGATCCCAGGCGTGCAAGGCGAGGACCTTAACCACTGCGCCACCACGCCGGGCCCTTAAAAATATTTTAACAAGAAAAATGCAGCACTATGTGATCAATTTTAATGGGAAAACTTCCAACATCAGCATACACTGATGCAGTATTTTTCAATGAACAATTTTACATATGTGTTCAGATTTTCAAATTGCTTCAATCATTATAAGCTTGCATTTGATAAATCACTACTCAACCCAAAGGGTACTTTCCTGACTTTTACTATTGAATATAATGAATGAAGACAGGCAAGGTGTGCAAGTAAGCAGGGAGGAAAGGACGACAAACTCACAAAGACAGCATTTTGTTCAACCAGTGCACACTGTGTCAATATCAGTTATTATTAGAAGGTTTGTTTGAACATGTGATGGAAACTAAGACCTGTCACTCCATGACATAAATATTCACACACATAAACTCTGCCTTGTATTTACTGAGCTCCCAATGAAGGCCTCTCCCCTTCCCGGTACGTTTCTGCACTGTCTAGTGCAGCTGCTGTCCTGTGGACTATCTGCAGACGTGAGCAGGGCTCCTGCCTCACGCAGCTTGCACGGCTCTATTGAGTTGCATGTAACTAAGATGTCGGGTGGGACAACAGTTGGTAAATGAATACACGCCTCCTATTCCTACAATTACTAGATTTTCTAGATGCAATGACAGAACTGAAAGAAAAATCAGAAGTCTCCTGAGATTTTGAGTCTACTTTAAAAACCCAAAGCACTAATGACTCTTTTAAAGGACTATACTATTGTAATGATATAGAGGAAATCAGTGGGGAGAGGAGGTCTAGGGAAGCAGGAGGGAAATCCCAGAACCTACAGAATTATATCATAAAATAAACAAATTTTAAAAATAAATAAGAAAATAACAATAAAATTAAGGCTTGAACACAAAGACTTAAAAAATCCAAAACAACAATATAATATGCACAGATATGAATAATACAGAAGTATTCCACTTACTAAAATGTGAACGGAAATCTAACCAAACATAGGCTAACAGCTACAAAGTATAGAGAGCCAAATATCAAAATACAATACAGCAAAAATTACCGTTGTGATTATACTGCAATACAGAAAGATGTATGTGATTATATCATAATTACTTAAGTCTAAATTAAACCATAAAAACACAATTATGCGTATGCTTTTATTATAATCACAAAAACAATTCACACCAAAATAGAGTGGAAGGAAATATACTAAAGTTATTGTGGTGAAGTTTATTACACCGGTGAGAGTATAGGAATATTTTTCCATTTTTAAATTTTACTGTAATAGATCCTATTATTTTGAAAATGAAAAATGTATGTACTTTTAAGGAAAAGCAAAAAAAAAAAATCCAAACACACAGAGTAAGAATATGCATTACTGAAATTACACTCTGTTATATCATATTTCCTATTTATAAGTAAATTTGGGCTACTAGTGAATATTAACTGAGTATTTGTAAAACTTGAGTATCCCCCTCATCTCTGGCACAAGACTGCCCTTTTAATTTTATTTTCTTACATTCCCTGTGATGAGAGAATGATGCCAAAGAATTTCTGGAAAAGGCAGGCAAAAGGCTAGTTCAACAGCTTCCCTGGACATACGCGGCTGTACATGCCCTGAGCTGAAGGCCTTTCTCTGGGAAAGCTCAGGGAGCTGCAAGGTCTGCTGAATAAAGTATTTTGGCATTGCACATGATTAATTAATAGTGTATAAGGGATAAAACAGGCTATTTTAGCAGTCAACCTGTCCTGACGTTTGTCCAAGATCCCACTCAGAGGGTCCCATGCTCTTAGGGTCATCTATCCTCGCGCTACAGTAGACCCCTTCAATGGCTTTTGCTTCCTGTAGCTCTAGTAATCCTCAACCCTTCACAGTCTGAAAACATTAAACAAGAATTTCCCACACCATCCCACACTTTTGGCCAGCGTATCCATACTCTTAGCCCATTAGTCACTGAGTAGCCTTCTTGGTTAGCAGATCAAATGCCATGGTATAATAGCACTTCCATTCAAGGAGCTCTGATTTTACTTAACAGTGTCCCTGAAGCACTACTACAGTGGTCCCTGAAATTCAGTTATGTCAAGAAGAAGCCATACAGTACTATACATATAGTTTGGTGCTGTCCAAGGTTTCAGGCATCCTTTGGAAGCCTTGGAACATTTATTCCATGAATAAGGGGCAGGGGGTGACTAATGCATAGATTTCCAAAACCTAAAATGTTCTTGATTAAACATAGCAAAACGCTAGATTCAAGTGAGAGAGAACTCTCTTTCAATCTTTAATGGGGCACATGAAATGGTCTTTCCTGGAAGGAGAATCCTCAGGCTTCAGGATGGCAAGGGATCTCAGGATACCACATGTGACCAAAATAATACCTCAGGGACTTGGTGCATGGTGAGTGGGTGAATGTGCAAATTTCTGGAGAGGTATTAAACTGGAGAGATTATTAGTTGTTGCAACACAACCCCTCCTTGAAGAAGTGCTTTATCTGGCAATTTCAGTACAATCTGTGGTGTATAAGTGTGAATAGGTGAATTTATAAAAAGAAAACAATCTTTTTTACAGCACAATTTCAGGTAACTTTCAATAGTCCCATAGTGAACACAAATGTCTGCAAATAAAATAACAGTATACACTATCTTCTTTAAAATCCTTACACTTGGGCCCGGCGCGGTGGCGCAGTGGTTAAGGTCCTCGCCTTGCACGCCCAGGATCCCATATGGGTGCCGGTTCTATCCCGGCAGCCCCACTTCTCTTCTAGCTCCCTGCCTGTGGCCCGGGAAAGCAGTCAAGGACAGCCCAAAGCTTTGGGACCCTGCACCCATGTGGGAGACCCGGAAGAAGTTCCTGGATCCTGGCTTCGGATCGGCATAGCATAGGCCATTGCACTCACTTGGGGAGTGAATCATCAGACGGAAGATCTTCCTCTCTGTCTCTCCTCTCTGTATATCCGCCTTTCCAATAAAAAAAAAATAAAAATAAATCTTTAAAAAAAAAATCCTTACACTTGGAATCATTTATTATAAAACAAAACACACTGGGCCCAGCAGGAATAATAAAATAAAATTATAAAAATAATAAAAAATAAATTTTTAAATAAATTTTAAATAAAATTTTCAATAAAATAAAAAATATTTTATTTTAAATAAATCTTAAAACACATACACACGGAACACTGTTGTGACATAGCTGGCTCAGCTGCTTCTTATAATGTCAACACACCCTATCAGAGCTCTGGTTCAAGTCCCAGCTACTCCACTTCTAATCCAGCTTCCTGTTAATGCACCTATGAAAACATTAGGAGCTGGTCCAAGGACTTGCAGTCTGTCACTCACATGGGAGGCCTGGATGATATTCCCCTCTCTCTCATTCATCCTCCTCTCCCCTTTTTCCTTTCTCTCTCTGCCTTTGACATATATGTATGTACATATGTGCATGTATATATATACATAAATATTCAAATAAAAAATAGGCCTTTAATCATTGACCATCAGGTGACATCCCCCTAGACGAATGACAAAACCCACGTTTTAAAGGATTGCTGTGTTTGTCCTCCAATGAGGTCAGACTGCATTCGCCAAGCACAGTAGTAGAGTATAATCAGCAAACTATGGCTGTAGATGATAGTGCTTTAGGCCAGGTGACAGCAGGGCAACTCATGGGTCATAAGGCTGCATATAGCACCCAAAATGATTTACCAAACACTGGAAGCATGGAGTCTTACTGGAATCAAAGAGGTCAAGATAACTCTAAGATTATTGGCTTGAGTGGAGACCTCATGGATGGGGAGGACGAAGGGTCCACCATTGGAATCATAAATATCCAACAGAGTAATTTTTCTTAAATTATACTTTTCTTGGTCCATTATCACCAAAATCTAGTTTAATAACAGTTTATCACATCCCATAAATTATCTTAAAATTCTGATTAAATTTATATAGGACTTTTAAATAGATTTGAAAATATTTTGTCATATTAATAATATTGAGTCTTCTTGTCAGAGGACACTATGTAGGTCTCCAATAATTCATGTTTTTCTTGAATATCCTTTAATATTACATTATAATTTTTCTCTGTAAAGGCTCTATATGCTTGTGCTATATGTAGTCCTATGTACACTTTATGATTTGTGTTGCTGTTATAAATACTATTTTTTCTATTATGTTATTTTATTCTTTACTGCTTATATGAAAAAAATCACTAATTTTTGTATATGCTTTCCATATAGAAATAATTTAAAAATTAGGTAACTCTCCTATTAGTTCTAATGGTCTTATCTCCAGGCTCTTTTTGGTGTCCTATAGAAAAAAATCATGTTTTGTATAGATGACAGTTTTACATCTCCCTATGCAATAATTATTCTTCTGCCTTATTCTCATTTTTACTGTTCTAGCTATGACCTTCTCTAACAATGTTGACTAATAAGAGTGGTAGGAAGCTTTGTTTCATCCTAGTAGTAATGAAAAACGCTCTACAATATATAAGGCCTACTGCAGGCTTTTGGAAAACACCCTTCATTGGCTGGAAAAAACTCCCTTCCATCCATAATTTTAAGAGCTTCTTTGCATGCCTGAGTTTTAAATACCAACAATAAGATAATCACTTGGTCTCCCTCCTTTAGCCTCCTATTGAATGGCATTATCCTATGTTAATAGGTTTTTCTGAGCCATTCCTCAGTATATAATAGCCACCTTAGAGTGCAATTTTAACACTGCATTACTTTCACTTTTTCATCTTTTTTATAGTTTGTATGGAAGACTTGCCATATATATTTTTTAAAAGTTTATAGGTTTTCACTGTAGAACAGACTTGGGCTTTCATTGACCCCCTTTATTACATCTGTTTTTTAAGATTTATTTATTTTTATTGGAAAGCCAGATTTACAGGAAAAAAAGGAGACACAGAAAGATCTTCCATGCCCTGAATCACTCTCCAAATAGCCACAACAACCCGAGCTGAGGTGGTCCGGACCCAGGAGCCAGGAGCTTTCTCTAGGTCTGCCACATGTGTGCAGCATCCCATGGCTTTGGGGCCATCCTTTGCTGCTTTCCCAGGCCACAAGCAGGGAGCTGGAGGGGAAGTGGAGCAGGTGGGACACAACTGGTGCCCATATGGGACCCTGGCATGTGCAAAGTGAGGACTTTAGCTGCTAGGCTTTGGTACTGGGCCCAACTGATTCTTTTAATTTGAAAGGTAGAGAGGCAGGTTCAGATTAGAGCTGCTAAGTCTACCATTGGTATAACTGTCATTCCTTTGCAGAAAATCTCTCTTTTCTTTCTGTAATTCTAAGGTCTTTTTATTATTGCTAATATTTCAGGGCTTATATAAGCCTTGATGTCTTTAATTTTTATGTATCATGGTGAGGGATTAAAATATAATTTTGATATGGTGATTCATGTCTTTCTTTAAAGGATTCTAGAAAATCTTCAGCTATTATATCCTCAAATATCGCTCTTCCATCTTTTGGGGTCTTTGAAACTTTTAAGATGTCAAATGGTAAGGACTGAGATGAGGGCTTAAGTGACTGATCCTCCATCTTCAAGCACTAGAATCCCATATGGGTGTCAGTTCATAGTTCATGTCCTGGTTGCTCCACTTCCCCTCCAGCTCCCTGCCTGTGGCATGGGAAAGCAGTGGAGGATGGCCCAAAGCTTTGGAGCCCTGTACCCATAAAACTTTTTTTTTTCAGACAGGCACATTTATAGAGAGAAGGAGAGACAGAGAAAGCTCTTTCATCTGCTGCTTCACTCCCCAAAAGGCTGCAGCAGCCAGAGCTGTGCCAATCTGAAGCCAGGGTTCAGAATCTTATTCCTGGTCTCCCACTTGGGTGCAGGTACCCAAAGCTTTGGGCCAGTAGGGATATAAGCGGAAAGTGGAGCAGCCAGGAAACAAAGCAGTGTCCATATTGGATTCCAGGGCATGCAAAGTAGATTAGCCAATTGAGCCATGGCTCCAGGCCCAAATTTTACAAAAAAGATGTCAAACAGTGAATCTTAACATCTGAAAACAGAAAAAAAAGGAGAGGGGAGGGAAGGAGAGGGACAAGAAGGGGAGGGAAAGAGGCAAGGAGTGAGAGAATGAAAGGTTGAGGTTCCTCTCTTCCCTACCCTGTTTGTATTCAAACTAGAAATACTCACCAAGTCCCTCATCAGCTACATTTACCTACAGAATTATTTCAATAGTTATTTTTTAACTCCAAGTTTTATACTCAGCACCTCTGTTTCACTTGGCTTATTTTCTATCGTGTCTTTTCATGGTTTCTTCATTTGTCTTTCTGAACATCATAAGCACAGATTTGGAAATGTGCTTTGTTCTCTAAAATTAATTCCATGAGTAAACCTATATCTCATTTATTGATATTGCTGACTTCCTTCTTAGACTATCTGTGTACTTTGGAATTTTGGTTGACGGTTCATTTTTAGCAGTTGTACACACAACAGGTGTGTCAATTTGAGCAGAGAGCAAGAAGCAAGAATTACGTTTAAGTTGCATCTCTAGGAGACAGTTTCCAGGTTAGATGCTATAGCAGCAGCTTTGGAAGACAGGTGGACTCTTGCGAACCTACAAGGAGCAAAAGGAATGTCTAAATTGCTCTTTAAGGAGTATTTTATCCCAAGGCAATACTGATGCTGGTAAGTCATGGAATTGTCCTTTGGAATTGTCCAAGTAATTCATTTACCAGTTACTGGTATCAGCCCCTTTGAGAACTTCCAAGAGACATCTGTCTTCTCTAGAAATAAACTTCTGAATAGAAGGGAAAGAGGATTAAAATTTAAGTCATTATTTAAAGATTCAAGAGATTTAAATAACATACCAAAATGTATTAATATATCAGATTTATATTTTTGGTATTGCTATTAAAAGTTGTTACTTTATAACAACTTTCCAAAATCCCTGAATTTTCCTTTGTTACAATGACCTTTCGATTCTTCATTTCTCAAGAAAAGTTTTGCCTTTCATTTCTCTTGAAATATCTGTGTCTTTGGCATTCTTTTTCCACTTTGTTATTTTCCCTTAAGATTTGTGATACTCTGATGAAATCTTCAGAGAGAACTTTAAAGAAACTTCAAATTATCATAAAGACCTTTTTCCAAAATGCACTGAGCCTGCAAGTTCTGTCACTGTTAGCAAGGATCTGCAATGGTGATTGTCTGAATGCTAGTCTTCTCAAAGGACGTTAAGAGGAGGCCACCCACTACAATGCCATCAGTCTTTCCTACCTGCTATCATTAGGGATTCAGTGTACCTGTTGGCCAGGACAAGTTTTACTAAGACATGCCATGCCCTGCTAAACTAGCACACCCCTTTCTTCAACTCTGCCTTGCTGAGGGCTACCACTGAATAACAAACCCTTAGACAGCAGATGGGGTAGGAAGAGCAGTCTGTCTTGTCGGACTGGAAACCAACAGGGAGCCTGGGCTCCAGGGAGAACATGTGCAGTCACCACATGTTCCTTCAACTCTGTCCAAATGCACTCTCTCCTGCAGCTCTTCCCTGCTGCTGTTCAACTTCACCCAGAACACAGTCATTTGCACAGTCATTTCCAGGATAAGGATCCTCTTGCAGGATCCTAGAAAGTAAGATTGGACAGAGGAGTGACACTGCCCACCCACTGCTTAGACTCTTACTCCCTGCCCACTCCCACCCCGTCACACCCCCACCCACCCACCCAACACTTTGTGGCTGCTGGAAAGGACAAAACGGCTTTGCCTGTTTTAGCTTGCTTTAAAATACAGACTTAACACTCTTTTTTTTAATGCCTTTAAAGCAGCCCTTTTCTGTATCATTCAAACGACACGTCACTCCTTTAGAAACAGCTTTTACCTCAATATGCTTATCTTCCACTGTCCACCAAAGAAAGTTCCAGAAAGGAGTATACCTCCACAACCCTGTGGGAACCCCCCACAGAAGGCCCTTGACACTTCTGATTCAATGGAGCTGATGACAAATTGGCATCAGCACATTTTTCTGGGCCTCTGCTTCCTTTTACCGTCTCAGCATTCTCCAAGACCCTTAGAACGAAAGCTGGGAGTCACTTCTATTCTCTGACACATCTCAAACTCAACGGTCCTCTCCCCTCTCAGGGATTTTTCCTCCTTTCCCTTTACCAGTTGGTCATGGCCTCACCCACAGCCTTTGCACCCCACAAATCTCTTACTTGGCTATCTCTCACCTTTCTTATAGGTCAATCTTAACCCAAGAGCTTCCAAATGTGTCATTTTTCTTCTTTAAATTAAAAATGGGTAAGATCCAATGGTCTTAAAAGTAATGACACATTTTTAAAAGATTTATTTGTTTTTATTGCAATGTCATCTTAGATATACAGAGAGGAGGAGAGACAGAGAGGAAGATCTTCCATCCAACGACTCACTCCCAAGTGACCACAATGGCTGGAGCTGAGCTGATCTGGAGCCAGGAGCTTCTTCCAGGTCTCCCACATGGGTGCAGGGTCCCAAGGCTTTGGGCCATCCATGAGTGCTTTCCTAGGCCACAAGCATGAAGCTGGATGGGAAGTGGGGCTGGCAGGATTAGAACTGGTACCCATATGGGATCCCAGCATGTTCAAGCAAAGGACTTTAGCTGCTAGGCCACCGTGCTGGGCCCAGTAATGACACATTTTGATCTTCTGGTTTCACGCCTAAAAAAATGCTCTAAAGAAACATTTTAATGGAAATATTGATCACCAAATATAGTTCTAACAACATTATTTATCATGATAATAAACCTGAAATAACCCATATATTCATTTAGAGAAAGATTTAGTAAATGACGATCCATTCATAATTTGAAGTAGAATATTACACATCCATTTTTGTACAATTATTTAATGGTATGGCATGTGTTCCAAAATCATCCTAAAAGGAAGATGCCAATTAGTTGGAAGAGCTTTTTTCCTATTAATTTCGTATATATTTTTTGGAAAATGGACTCAAGGAAAATAAACCACATGTTAAGAGTGGGTATTATTTCTGACTGGGTTACAGGTGATTTTTTTCTTATTTCTTCTCTTTTCCTCAGTGTCTTGTAATTTCTATGTGAATTATGCATTTTAACTGTCATAATCAAAAGTGGTTTTAAAAAAATCGCCAAAAGTTTTTAAATGATAAAATCCAAATGGCCTAATAGATATACAAAAAAAATGTTCAGTTCTCCTAGCTACCAAGAAAATACAAATAAAATAGTCCTACTTAACCCCAATGATATGACAATATGGTGACTTCTCAGATACCTGAAAATAGATCAACCATCCCACATCTGGGAGTACCTCCAAAAGAAATGAAATGTGCACGTCAGACAGCTACCTACAAATTCATATTTACAGTAGCACAAAGCACAGGAGCTAAGATGTGAACCCAAACCAAATGCCCATTAACACATGAGTGGATAAAGGCAGTGCAGTACATTTACCCCATGTACTATTACTCAGCCATAAAAAATGAAATTTTATTATTTGCAACAAAATGGACCAACCTGGAAACCATTATGCTTAATGCAATAAGCCAGTTCCCAATATGGTCTCCCTGATCTGTAATGATTAATAGCCAGAAAAAAAAATGATTAATAGCCAGAGCACAAAAAACATAATCTCTATCAATGAAGTTAGCATATTAGGAATTAACTGCTGTTTATGGCAAGAGTCTATTCTCATGAGTAATTCAGAAGGATTTTCAATACCATTTTAGTTTATTTTTATTACATGTCATCTTGGGTTTTTTTTCTTCCTTTTTTCCTCTTCTACTTGTTATGTCATGATATGTTTAAATATTGGAAAGTAAAGCTTGTAAGTAAGGTATATTATTATGCTATTATACCAATTTAGGAAAAAAATAATAAGGCATAGGCAGGGAAATGGGGAAGTGTGGAATGTCTATGCTTCTAAATATGTATCATGAAAATATGAAATCTAAACATTTTATATGAATCAAAAATTGAGCCTAACATTGTACCTAATGGCTAAATTCCTCACCTTGCATGCGCTGGAATCCTGTATGGGCATTGGTTTCTGTCTCAGCAGCCCCAATTCCCATCCAGCTCCCTGCTTGTGGCCTGGAAAGGCAGTCAAGGACAGCCCAAAGCCCTGGGACCCTTCACCAATGTGGGAGAACTGGAGTAGGCTCCTGGCTTCCGGCTTTGGATCAGCTCAGCTCCAGCCGTTGTGGCTGCTTGGGGAGTGAATCATCAGATGAAAGATCTTCCTTTCTGTCTCTCCTCTTCTCTACATCTGAGTTTCCAATAAAAATAAATAAATCTTTTTTTTTTTAAAAAAAAAAGAAGAATAAAAACCATCTAAGAACACTATATACAGATTGGTAAAGAACTAGAAGAAAATACTAAAAAATGTTGGCATCATGGTTGCCTCTTAATATTGATGATAATTGTTCTCATTTTCCAAGTGAGCCCATGTCTACTGAATAACCAACAAAATTAAGGCTATCGTGAAAGTTTTCACACCAATTACCTCACTCTGCACTGACTGAACACTTGTCCCACTTGTCATCTCTGCTTGTCCCTAGCATCTTCCATACCCATCTTCTCCTGTGGAGATTCTGCCTGCCCACCCAGAACAACACTAAGTATCTCCTCTAAGTCTTTCTAAAATTCCAACCAGATACAAAACCTGTCTTCTTGGAACCATGAAGCACGTGCAAGCTCCCTTAACTCAGGCGTGTATATAATCCTCTCTATGGAATGATTGCTGACTCTCCTGTAAACTTTCCCTTTACAGTGAAATCTGCACGGGTGACCCACCTCCCTGGAGCATGTCTGCTCTGTTACCTAGAACAGTACCTTGCTTCTGTGAGGTCCCTTGGAGGAGAGGGATAGGTAGAACTGTTGAATTGGACTGGCATTAATGGAGAAATTCCTAGAAACCATAATGCCAGTTTGTGGAGAATTCAGCTCCTTTGAGGCTTTTACAGCAGAAACCCAACAGCTGCTATAGTTGGGATGTGGCTTGTGGTACCAGTGTGACACTATTAAGAGGTGGTGGCACTTTTAAGAAATGGGGATTGGTACAAGGTAATTAGGTCACTGGGGCAACTACCCTTAGAAAGGAATCAATGTTGGTCCTATGAAATGAGTCCGTTTTCCTGACAGCAAGTCAATATGAAAGAGTGAGCCTGACCCCTGACTTGCTCTCTGGCTTCCGCCTCACCACCTGACCGCTTCTACACAGGATCCTATCTCTCTGTGTTGCCACCTGTGGTGAGATCCTTACCAGAGCTGAGTAAAAGCCAGCTAAACAAAACTCTTCTTTTTCTTATTTTAACATTGGCTTTAAAAACAGAGACACACCTCCATTCATCTTTCATCCATTGGTTCATTTCCCAAATGCGCAACAGGAGGGACTGGACAAAATCAAAACCAGGAGGCAAAAACTCATCCAGATCTCCCACATCAGTGGCAAGGACCCACGGGCTTACGCCACCACCTGCTGCCTCCCAACGTGCTCACTAGCAGGAGGCTGGAAGTTGTCCAGATCTGGGACTCAAACTCACGCACTCCAATATGGGATATGTAAGTGCCTCAGGCAGCATCTTAAACCAAACACCTAGCCAGGAAGGTTCTTCTCTCTGTAAGGATCCAACCTTGAGCATTTTGTTACAACAATGAAATACTAGTATAGCGGGGCAGGGTGGGGAGGAATGTAAAGTTGAACATAGAAAACAGTTTTAATTTTAGCTCTCTCTTTTCAAAATTCTGGATGGTCCTAGATGTAGCCTAAGAAGAAATGAAAATGGTTTATTGCAGTCTGAGTTTGGTGCTGAAACACTTCCTGTCTGAGTAACATTGGGCAGGTTCCCAACACTGTAGAAATCACACCATTCTCATCTATAAACTGACAATGGAAAGATTACTATCCACAGAGACCCTGCAGGGATCTCACGGACAGCATAATGTCAAGAATATATTAGACACTCAGTAAATGTTGTTCAATTCTCTTCTCTCATTTCTCCTACTTTCTCCACTCCTTTCTTCCCATTCTATATTTGTGTCTAGCCAAGGTCACAACTGCTTGCCTTGTCTGTCTCAGTCTCTGAAACGTCACAACATCTTTTGGCAGAACCTCAGGGCTACCCCTTCAAATTAAGAATAAAGCTGACTGTATAACAGCCTCATGGTTACCTTGGGAATTTCTCCTAGCCAGGTTCTCTATTTCTCGAGCACAACTCTGGTTTCCACTCATCTCACACTTCTCTCTAGTGGCTACTTCCAAACCCATAAAAAGCTTAATGTTTCTTCTTCTGCCTTTCCACTACCTCCTGTCCAAGGTCTCCAGCCTAGTCTTTGTCACCCCAAAGTGCAAAGAATGCCAGAATCAGTTAGGGCACTGCAAGTTGCTTCTGAATCAGGTGCTGGGACACTGAAGCCTCAATTTGTCATGTGGAAAGGGAGTAGGACTCAATTATTTCTAAATTTGGCACAACCATTTAAGGTTCTGTTCCAGGCACTGTGGATGATTCATAAGGAGAACTGAAATCTATTTTCTTCTTTTCTTCTCTTCATCTTTGTGACTTTATAATTGTGATCAATGAGGAAAACAATTTCCTACAAGCATCAAGTAATTTTGTGTTCATTTCTTTATAAAAATGGATTTCTAAAAGTCTATAGGAAAATGGAATTAAAAGATAAGTTTATTTTGGTGCAAAAACAGTTTGAAATCCATGCATAGTTATTATAAATATGTATTTTTTCTATAAGCTTTTGGCAGACTTCACATATTCATGGGTTTTAACTTTTTTGCACCAAAATAAATGCATCTTTTTATTTTGCTTCCTTGAAACGCCTCATATAACAGAAAGGAAAAAGGAAAAAGAAGTTTATTCATCAAAACCCAGACAAAAGCATAGATTCCAATACTATCCTAGTACTTGTGGGATCCCCCAATAACTGCAAGGCATGATTAGCCTCATCTTAAGGATGAGAAAACTGAAGTGTTGCTACATTAGGTCACATGCCCAAAGACACACAGCCAGTGCAGCTCTAGGATTCCCTGCCAGGCAGGCCTGGGATTCAAAGCCAATGTTCTGGCACCACACCTCCCCGGGAAACAACTTTGGGAGCTGTCTTCATACAGAGCTGCAGACACCTGTGAGCAAGCTGATTAAGTACCCCTTCAGGACCACAGATACGGGGTTTGAAGAATGACGCTGTTGCACCATGTTATTCATTTTAGAGAATCCAGTGGTGCCTGATAAATAAAACACGGTGTGTGTGGATCATGGGAAGAGAGCATGATTTTATGGAGCACTCTATTAGAGTGGCGTTTTCAGTAATGGGCTTTTACTGACTATAAATAAAGTTCACACAGAGCCAACAGCACAGAAACAAAGCTCCCATGTGCTGCATGCTTCTAAGCACTCCTGGCCATAGCTCCTTGTCCTAACGGGGTGACACCCAGACGAGAGCTCTGAGAGAGAAAAAGCTTACACAAATCTGGCCACAATTAGAGAGCTGGGGACCCTTTATCACAAGCAAACAGAAGTAGAGATGGGGACCCTTTACCCCTACGGTAAACTGAAGGGAGGTGAGTCCACAGGACTGAGATAAAAATAGGACCAGAACCCCATCACAGGCACAGTCACAGACATCGAGGTTTTGAAGGTGGGAAAACCATGCTGGGCACCCATCTAGCAAAAGAAGAGGCCGGAGGGACTGGAAAACGGATTTTAGCTTGGAATCCTAGGGTGCATCCCAAAGAAGCTGTAATGTAAATGTTACAGTTTCCATTCTACGCTAATTTTACTTGTCCACAAACTTACAGCATGTTAAGTAATCCAGCAAGAAACCTTCCATTTCACTCCTGCTTGAAAATAACATTTAAAAACACACTCTGCTAATAATAAAGAACCCATACTGTGATGTGGGTCTGTCTGGTATATGCTATAAATGATGAAAATTGATTATATTCTGTCCACACCAAACCCTAATGTGGCTTTAACTTGATAAATTACCTTTTTCAGTCTCTAAAACATGCTCATGTATACCCACATGTATTCTCCACCATACCCTTGCACTAAAACTGGTGCAGCTCCAATTTCTTTGTACACATCATTGTATCTCATCCTTCTATCCAGATTTGTATCCACCAAGACAGCTCATAAACCAGACTTCTGAGGTTGGAAGAATCTCATCTCCCATCTCTGTTCCCTGCTAACATGCAAAACTATTTTTGCACAATAGCAAGTTGTCCAGTCACAGCTCAAATCAGCCCTTTTCTTCAGACCCATATTTCATCGATTTATTTGAAAGACAGAATTAATGGTATTTGGGAGACAGAAAATGATCTTCCCTCCAGTGGTTCAATCCTCAAATGGTTGCAACAGCTGGGTTGGGCCAGCCTTCATTCAGGTATCTTATATGAGTGGCAGGGGCCCAAATACTTAAGCCCTCTTGTATTGCTTTCTCAGGAATATCAGCATGGAGCAGGATAGGAATTGGAGCAGCGGGGATTTGAACAGGTGTTCATATGGGATGCAGGTGTCACAGGCAGCATTTCAACTCACTGCACCAAAACACCAGTCCAAACCCTCCACTCCTTGAATGAGCACAGGTAAGGTGATCCCCCCAACCCTTCTGCAAACCTAAGGAAGAAAGCTCTAACTACCTTGAACTAAAATGCAAACATTCTTTCCTTTACGCAAACACTCTCACACTAACTCACAAAAGACAAATTTAGCCCCTCTTCCTTAAGACAACCAGCCAACTCCGATCAATTGAAGACAACTCTGGGAACTCTATGGATCTCCTTCTTCTAAGCTACATACTCTAATTCCTTCACCTGGTCCACACTAGACCCTTTTGAGTGGTCTCTCCATCTCCTTTCCTTGGAATGTGTATTGGTATATCTGTGTCCCTTAAAGAAGAGTGGCGCCATAACTGCTCCCAGGAATGGATGAGATTCACCTGGACAGAATTACCAGCATATGTAGAAGCTTTAGGCTTCTTAAAACCAGCTCACCAGATGTCATATAGTTTGAGGTTGTAGAGCAAGTGTTTTCTGACTGGGTCATGATGACAAAGGCTTCAAGAGCTAGGAGCTCCTAAGTCTAAGAGAACTAAGTTCCTTCTCAGGATGTGAGCATGTAGCAGCAGACCAGCCAGGTGGAGAGTTAGCGGCCAGACTGACTAGGACCTGGCAAGTATGTTCAACAGCTGGTTCTGAGCAAAGTAAAGAAAGCTCTAACAAGAACAAATAAATGTTCAGCTTGCTGAAGTGGCATCCTTTGGTCTTTTCTTATTTCCCAGATGTGTCTGTTTATGGCTAGTGCCCTCTCTAAGACACTTGGAGTTTGATTTCCCCTTCTAGATAGGGAAGGAGAGCCATGGAATTTCAATGAATAAATGACCATGACATTTGCAGTGTGTATTGACTGACTCAGTAGAATGTTTTCAGTTCCAGCTCTAGCAAAGAGAAAACATAGGACATATGGATGTGGGAAAGAAGCCCCAAATGGAGAAATCTTCCTGAAAGGTCTCCCAAGTCAATCTGTAATCACAATGGGGCCCTGTTCTTACATTTCATGAGAAATAAAAACATTCACGAGAAGTCCGGGTCAGTGTGCATCACAGAAGGAATGGTACAGCTGGGAGAGTTATTGGTGAAAAATCAAGCCCTTCATGTTACTAATTATGAAATGGAAGACTGACAAGACAACTGGTCTGAGATACTAAGTGTTTTCATCAGACCAAGCAGTATTTAGGTGACCCCTAGTGATCTGTTCAGGTACCATTATGCTTGGGGAACGGCTATGAAAATAAACATCAGAAGCCAGTGATGTCTGACACCACTTTGCCCAAATGTCATCACAGGAAACATATGTTCTCGATAACAATGAGATAACCCAAATAACCTGGGTGACTCCTCCCCAGGCTATTCACAGTGGGCATTCCAAGGAGTTTTTAAGGCTTCCCATTTTTTCCTCTGGCATGCCACCTAATTCATTTCTACTTTATTTCTTTCTGGCCTCGACATAAGACTTCCTGTCTTACCTTTGCATCTCTCAATAATTTTACTGCCTTAGAAGCATCTTCTCTTATTTAAACATTGCTTGGCATCCTGTAGACGGTGAATAAGTGTTAGCTCCCTTCACCTAGCATTTTTATTTTGTTTTCTCCACTCTGAGTTCCTTGGTGTTTCTTTCTTGTCCAGTTAGTATCCAGAAAACTGGCTTAGATCCCCAGAGAGAAGAGCCATTATAAAGGATATTGGCTCAGTGACAGTTGTAATTCTCAAAGTTTCCAGAAGCTCCCTGAGATTTCTCTGAGCATCTTTCACTTTTCACTCCTCTGTTCAATCCTTCTTTTCCTTAAGTTAAACTCTTAAAATTATTTCTTACTTTAAGTAAAATAGGTGATACCATGAAGCTTCTCCAAATTTCATTGCCAATGTGAAAAACATCGCTAATAGCTTGCTTCACTGTAACAAAATACCTGGTGAAATTAACTTCATAAAGAGACAAGGTTTGCTTAGCTCACTACATGGAGCCCCGCTGGTTTGGCCTTTGAGGAAGGCAGCAACACTGCAGCATGGAATATGGAACATGGACAGAAAGGATCACATGGCAAGCCAGGAAGGAGATAGGAAGGCTGGGTCTCTCGCAAGCTTTGTTATCAGCCTTTTCTCTAGGATTACTTCCTGAAGGCAGGCCCTGGAGACCTAAGGATCTCCAAGGAGAGCCCACCTCCAATCACCATAACTGAATTAAGTGCCAACTCTCTTCCAACCATCATCCTACAACTTTGGGGTTTAAACACCTGCATGAGTTCAGGAGTCAATTCCTATTCAAACCATAGTAAATGATATTCACTCACTCATCTACTAAATGCTTACATTAAGGGACTACACTCAAAACTAGGTTGTAGTAATCCAAGACCCATTGGTCACCATCAAAAAAGCTCAGGAATCTATCTATCTAATCACAATGCAGGGTGATAAATTTTACCTGATGAACAAAAGCATAAAGAAGGACAGGGATAGAAGACTGGAGAAACACTGCTGAGCCTTGAAAGATGAGCTGGGTTTCAGCTAAAAATAAGTTAGGGTGTTAAAGTAGGGAAGTGATGAAACAACCAAGATCCAATGCAGATTAGGTGAAACTTTTAAAGGGGGGAGGGAAGGAGCTGGTGGAGTAGAGTAGAATCAGGTTCTTGGTGACCTTAAATTCAGACTAAAGAGGCGGGCATTGTGATACAGTAAGCTAAGCCACCACCTGCAATGCCAGCATCCCACATCAGAACACGGGTTTGAGTTCAGACTGCTCCTCTTCTGCTTTCTATTAACGTGCCTGGAATGGCTACAGAGAATGACCCAAAGTATCTGGGCCCCAGTCACCCCTGTAGGAGAACTGGACAGATCGTTAGGATCCTGGCTTTGGCCAAATCCAATTCCAACTAAGCAGCCATTTGGAGCAGCAACAGATGTAAGAACACTTTCCCTCTCTCTCACTCTGTCTTTAAATAAGTTAAAAATTTCCAGCTAAGGAGAAGGGCCATTTTACTAAAAAAAAAAAAAAAAAAAAAAAAGGAGTTTCTTACCAAAAGAATGATCTTACCATAATCATTCTTTGGGAGTTGTATCTCTCAGATGTGTAATCACATATCATAGAAAAAGCACAGACTGACCAAAGGACTCTCCACTCTGCAACAGACTCCATACCTATTGCCATCACCCTGGTCCAGGCCTTTAAAGACTGAACCTTCTCTGTTCTTTATAAAGGGGACTCAAGATTTTCTCTTTCTTGCAATGATTGAGGTTGTAGTTTTAACAGGAAAATCAAAATCATTTATGAAAGAAAGTAGATGGCCGTTTGAGAAAGGTATAAAGAGAAGGTCCGTGGGGTATAGCAATAGCTACCAATCTGGTCTTTCCAGATCTTGGCTCACAGCACTCTTCATATGGAGCCTGAGAGATGTTTCTGAAATTCAAAACCAATCTGCCATTTCCATGCATCCTATTGCTTGTAGCATGAAGTATAATTTCCCTAATGTGGCTTGTAGCTGACTGGGTGGATGATGATTTGGTGGATGAAAGAATCCAGTAACTGCTGAGGGCCAAGCTATGAAGTGGCCAGTACTATCCTATAAAATTTATATATTCTATCCCTTATAGACTGTTCTCCATTAACAAATAATGACACATGAATGCAGACCATAACAATCCACCATGGTCCCCAAACTAATGGGAGGTAGAACTGGGATTTAAACCTAGGTCTGAGCCCAAATCTGTGAGTTCTGCCTCTTCTCTCAACATTGTCTTCATGGAAATAGAGGATAAAGAACAGAGGGGATTGGAGTAGTCAGGGTGGAAGGAAGAGTAAGGACGATCTTGAACCAAGATGGACTTTCTTTTTTTTTTTTTTAAAGATTTATTTCTTTATATTTTTTTATTGGAAAGGCGGATATACAGAGAGGAGAGACAGAGAGGAAGATCTTCCGTCCAATGATTCACTCCCCAAGTGAGCACAACGGCCCATGCTATGCCGATCCAAAGCCAGGATCCAGGAACTTATTCCGGGTATCCCACACGGGTGCAGGGTCCCAAAGCTTTGGGTCATCCTCGACTGCTTTCCCGGGGCCACAGGCAGGGAGCTGGAAGGGAATAGGGGCTGCCGGGATAGAACCGGCGCCCATATGGGATCCCGGGCGTGCAAGGCGAGGACCTTAACCACTGCGCCACCGTGCCAGGCCCCAAGATGGACTTTCATAGTTTATATTCATCTCTCTCCCCATTGTCCTGATTTCCATCTTTTCCATTGACCCTCCATATGTGGCATTCTTCTTGATTATTCCATAATAGTTTCTCATCAAAATTATGGTCATTATTTTCCTAAATATAATTTCTGCTTCAGTGTTTCTCTGAGCTCCTTTTGTCACAACAATTACACAAATATTAGATTACTTGGCACTATTTCACAAGCACTAGGGTTCTGTTCTTTTTGGGGGGTATATATATATCTTTTTTTTTCCAGAAATACAGATCAGCTCTACAGAGACAAGGAGAGACAGAAAGGAAGATTTTTCATCTGCTGGTTCTCTCCCCAAATGGCGGCTATAACCTGAGCTGAGCTGATCCAAAACCAGGAGCCAGGAACTTCTTTTGGGTCTCCCATGTGGATACAGGGTTCCAAGGCTTTGAATCATCCTCCTCTGCTTTCCCAATTCACAAATAGGGAGCTGGATAGGAAGTGGAGCAGCTGGGATATGAACCAACACCCACATGGAATCCTTGGTGCTTGCAAGGTGAGGTTTTAGCCATTGAGCCATAGCACTGGACCCTCTTTTTTTTTTTCCACTTTTAATTAAAAAAATTTTTTATGCTCTAGTTGGGATGATTTCTATGCCTTCCTTCAAGATCACTGCTGATCTTTTCTATAATGTGTAGTCAATTATTAAGTCTACACAGTATTTTCTTCAAATGCTATATTTTTAGTTTTAGAATTTCCACTCCATTTTTCTGGGTTTAAATTTCTTTGCCACTATTTCCCTATCTCTTCACACATTTCATCCACCTTTTGCTGTAACCCTTTAATATAATTACAACACCTATCTTAACATCATCATCTGAATCATCTGTGGTCCTGTATCTACTGACTTTTAATGTTTCATCATTAATCACTTTTTTATTTCTTCACATGTCAGATAAGTTTTACTGTATACTAAATACTAGCTGATAAATGGTAGACTGGATTTTTTATTTTCCTTTAACATATGTTGCATTTTGTCCTAGGCAAGCAAAATTAAATTGCTGGAGGCCACTTTAATACTGTGGAAATCTGCTTTTAGACTTTCTAAAAGTAGGTCTCTTTTGCTTTTCCCCTTATCCCTGGGATAAAGACTTTTGTCCTGTGGTTTACTTCTAATCTTGACATTCCTAGAGTCTCAAAGAAAAGCCTCAAGCTTTTATAAACTTTAACTTAGCAGGCTATATATTATATTACAACTCCAAGAAGCTCCTGATACCTCAGACTTTCTTCAACTTTCTGATGACCTGTATCCTGTATCACTTGATCCATGGGGTCAGCCATGGATTTGAGGGGAATCTGTAAAGAGACTTTGGGGCTTTCATAATCTTCCTTCCTTCTAGCATATTTTCTGATGATTTGCAGGTAATCTAGCAGTCCCTGCACTCAACCTCTGCCTCTTCCATCTCAAAATATAGATGCTTGCTTGCTTGCTACTTGCACTCTTCTTTATAAGCAAATGGAAACTGAAAAGTGCCCTCAAGGAAGAAACTGCATCATGTGGTACTTACCAAGTTTTCCTTCTTTCTTTAAAGGATTACACTCCTGCTAGGTTAGGCTCAGAGTGTAACAAGCAGCTGCTGTACATATTCATTGCCTTGTGATGAGAACATTCAAAATCTATGCATAGCCATTTACAGTTATGCAGTTTATTAACTGCAATCATTATGCTTTGCAACACATCTCCAGAGTTTACTCCTCTTACCTAATCTGAATTTTGTACTCCTTGACCAATACTAACTACTGCCAAGTACCATTACCTGCCCAGACACTACTAACTACTATTGTCCTCTGATTATTTGACTTTTTAAATTTGACATGTAAAACAGAGCATAGAGAATCTTTCCTTTTGTGCCTCCAGTTTCGTTCATCTTGTTAAATGGCCACATTTCCTCCTCTGCCAAGCTGAACAGTGTTGCATGTATATATAGGCTGCATTCTCTTTATCCATTCATCTTCTGATGGATACCTGGACTGATTCCATATCTTAGTTACTGTGGAAAACACTGCAATGGGCATAGGAACATAACTATCTTTCATAGTGCTTTCATTTCCCTTGGGTATTTTCCAGAATTGGAACTGCCTAGTTTTAGTTAATTGAGGACTTCCACTCTGTTGTCCATAATCATTGCACTAATTTACATTCCCTCCAATAGTGACAATCCTCACCAGCAACTGTCATCTTACGACCTTTTGACAAGGATCAAGCTAATATTAATTAAGAGGCCCATTTAAATTCTTAAAACAGAGGTGTAGAAAAATTTCAAAAACCATGAAGATATTACAGTATTTGAGAAAGGTCCACAAGGACATCAACTTTTACCTAATATTTTAAGGTAAGAATGGTGTGTCTTCAAGTTAAAGGTACTGGGCAGGAGATAATAGACCCTCTAATGGGAATCCTGCTGATTGTCTTACCATCCTAAACATTCTATCTTCAACATACAAGTGATTAGAAAAAAATAAGTCATGATACATCATTTCTCTTTCAAAATCCTCTATAATTTCCCATTGCACACAAACTTTAGGTTAAAGTCACCACAGTCAACCAGAAGCCCCTCATGCTGGAAACCCATCTAAGCTTTCTGTTTCTCCTTTTCAAATATACAGGCTTCTGGCAGGCTCTCTCCTGCCTCAGGGCCTTGGGTGGCGCATTCCTTCTGCCTGGGACGTTTTCCCCATGGATCTCAGTATGAACACCTTCCTTGTCTCTTTTAGTTCTTTGCTTAAGTATTCCCACTTGACTGTCCAATTGCACATTGCAGTTCTCTGACCCCAACTTAGCATTTCCTATCCTCTTTGGGTGCTTTCTTTTAATTGGCAGCACTTAACCACAATTAGACACACACTATCCTTTATATACATATTTTTTGTTCCAGCTCACTAGAGTATAGATTTATCAGGGCAGGGGAAGGGACAGATTTTTTTTTCTCCCATCTCCAGCTGCAATAAATAGACTGATGAGTAAATGAATAAATAATCTGAGTCCTGAATCTCCTTAACCAGCAGCCTGACCCTAGCAAAGCCACTTAGAATATCTCTGAGTTTGTTTTTCTCAGAAGTTACTTCAAAAAACAAATGAAATTATATCCATATGATATATGTGTGTGTTTATATGTATATACATATATGTATATATGCATGTGTATATATGTATACATATGTACACACATGCATACAAATAGAAAAGCTGGCTATCGGTGGTGGTGTTTTACAGCCTCTTCATTGAAAGGTAACCTAAAAATACCCTACATGGAGGGCAGTTATTTGGCCTAGTGGTTACAACTATTGGCCTCAATGTTTGTGTCTTCCCTTGGAATGTTTAGGTTTGATGCCTGGCTCTGCTCCTAATTACAGCTTCCCGCTGCTTCAGACCCTGGGAAGGAGTAGTGATACTTCAGGTAACTGGGTTCCTGCCACCTTTGTGGAAGACCTACACTGAGTTCCCAGAATCCAGACCTTTGTGGTTATTTGGTGGAGGAAGCTAGTGGCTAGAGGTTTCTCTCTCAGTTTTCTATTTTTTTTTTAAGAACTGTACTGAATCAATATGTATCAGAATACGGCCATAACCTTCCATAGAAACATTTTCATTCTGACAAATAACAAGATAGTATAAATTTAAAAAGTATAGAGAAGGGCATCATATGCGAAGACATGTGAGAGTCAAAGGATTGCACAGGGATTTAGGAAGGCAGAACACAGAGGTGCCTTTCTCTCAAATGTATTTTCCCAGCAAAGAAATGACCTGGATCCCTCAGTAAGTTTGTTTCAGGCAGGCCACAGATGGGGATGTTCACATTCATCCTATGCTAAACATTTTCTAAAATTACCTGAGATTATTAGTGATAAGGTCTGCCATGACTTATTATCTTCCAATTTATCTAAGTCTTAAAATCCAGGCTGAGACTTGGAAGGACTTATGGTGGGCCCTATACCAGAAAGTACCAGTGTTGTTCTCAGCGTGAAAGGGTTCAGTGTGGGAATTTAGTCTTGCTCAGCTAGAACAGTTTGTCTGAGTCCTGGAGCCTTGATGACACAGAAAAATGAAAAGCATTTGGCGTATTAACTCCTGGTGATAACGGAGGTAATGGAGGCTTTGCTGATTCTGTAAATGCAAATTTAAGGAAAATTCAGATTCACACAGCACTGTTCACACTACTTATGCCTGAGCTAAATTATTACTTCTCAGCAAAGACTAAACATGTTGCTTCAACTGAATTCCACTTCCCAAGGTTTCAGGCGTAGCATTTCCATTTACTCCTGACTTTAGTAATAATAATAATAATAAAACACTAATACTGTTTAATTTTGTTTTTTTAAAAAAAACGCCATTTTACTAGATCCCCCCAATTTTTATTTACAAGAATTATTTCATTTACTTGAAATATACCATCATTTTATAAGAAATTAAGACAAGTTACGAAACTGCTTGCATCATTTAGGTGTGAGATCAGCAAGTAAAGTTCTCCCCTTCTTAGAGCCCAAAGAGTCTGACAGGGATAAGCACAGCTGGTGTTGCCTACTCTGAAAACTGGAAGGATGCAAAATGAACTTTGATAAACATGTCTCCTGCTTTCCTCAAACTCAATTCACAGTATTAAGCCAGAGCATGGAAAAGCACTCCAGGTGAAACAGCCCAGCTGTTAATCCTTGCTGTGGGCAGCCATCCCGAGGGGGCTTTGTGATTTCTTGGCTGCCTACCCATTTTCACCATTTCAAATTTGGAAAGCGTTCCACACTTGGAAACAGAGCCTCCTCCAGCCTGCAAGTCCTCTTTGGAGTTGGGATTTTTTTGTTTTTTTGTTTTTTTTTTTAACTTCTGCATGCTGAGGGTCAGCGCTCAAACCCACATGGCAGGATGTCTCCATGACCAGAGAAAGAGAAGGGGCTGCTCCTGAGATCCCCCTTCACCAAAGAAACGCCCTGCTGCCATCTCAGTGGGTGCCTGCCTCTCTCATCCAAATCTGTTGAGGCAATCTGTCTACCATGATTATGTTTTTCAAGTGTTTGACCAAATGGCTACAAATTTCAATAGTTTGCTTATGTGCCCAAATGAAAATGGTCATCTAGTCAAATTAAAGAGGTATCCCACACTTGGGGACTACGTGGCTTTTGACTTAAGCAACTATCCACAAATAATGAGTATATGCTTCTGGCTCATGAGAGTAGACTTAGTTCATGCTCAGAAAGGTGAAGCAAAATGGAAAATACAGGGAAAACTGAATATCTGTTTTGATTTCCTTATCATAAATTTTCTTCCATGTCATAAATGTAGGGAAATGCTAAAATTAAAATATCTTTCGGCTTCTAGTAAAACAATGGATTGAAAAAATGATCAGGAAGGGCTGCTGGCCCTCACTGAGAGACTCAGTTATTATATACTTCCTGAGTGACATCACCAGCTATCAATTCTGATTAGGCCCCTAACTCATTTGTGGAAACCAGAGAAAAGACCATTCAATTCATACTGAAGGAAATAAAACAAAATAAATCTTTTAATTTCTCTAATCAATAAATTGCAAAGAGGGCAGACGTGAGGTAGGGAGGAGAACTTATATTTTTAAAGGGGTTAACTACTGAGTTAGAGATTTAGCTTTGCAGCTAAGGCAACTCTGTCCCATACTGGTTTCAACTGTTGGTTCCAGCCCAGGCATCTAGGAAGTGAGCCAGTAACTGGAGCTCTCTGTCTCTCCATCTACCTCTCAAATATATATAAGGAAGTATATATATTTGAACTTAAAAGGAGGCTACTTATTAAGCAATTGCAATGCATGCATTGTATTTGGCTCCTACTTCAAACAAATGTTCTCTTTAAAAAACACATTTCACAATAGAGGAAATATGGACTAACTGGACACTAGAAGATATTAAGGAACTATTTTTTAAGGTACAATAAAACATTACTCTTATCTTTTAGAGATAACCTTTTCAATATACCAAAGCAGTCATAGATGAACTCATATGACAGTGAAAATCTGCTTTCAAATAACCTGGGATGAAGGAGAGGGAGTGAGTGGGAATATGGATGAGACACATGTATCCACAATTGACACCTGTGGGAAGCAAGGGAGTGAGACTATCACTTTCCTTGTTTCCCCATGTGTATACATCTTTGACATTTTTCAAAAAATGAAGCAAAGCCAAACATTTTATAAGACTCAATTGAGAGAAGTGATAGACAGAAAACTCCATAGAAGCTAACTGGTCCATCAATTGCCTTAGACACCACGCAGCTAACTCCTGCACAGGTTAAGCCACAGCCCTCAGGAGAAACACACTAGCACCTCCAGGGAAGCACAGATTGTCCCTCAGAGTGTCACATGTCCAAAGAGAACAAGGGACAAAACACTCAGAAGATTTCTGAACATAAAAATGGAGCCACTGTGGAAAACAGTATGGCAATTCCTCAACAAATCAAACACAGAATTAGCATATACTCTACCAATTGCATTCCTAGGTGTAATCATCAAAAGAACTGAAAACCAAGATTGGAACAGCCATTTGTATGCCCACGTTATTCCTAATAGCTGGAAGAAATAATCCAAGTGCCTACTGATGAAAGGAGAAGTGAAATGTAGCATATGTATATGCATATCCTTAAAAAGAAAGGAAATTCTAACTCACACTGTAACTGGGACGAACCCTGAAGGCATTAAGTAAAATGAGACAGTCACATAAGGATATATACTGAATTATCCCACCTATAAGGAACTACATATTCAAACTCACAGAGACAGAAAGACACATGGGAGTTATCAGGGACTGGTAGGAGGGAATTATGGAGTTAGCGCTAATAGGGAATAAAAGAGCTTACAAAAACAAACAAACAAATATATATATGTATATGTATATGTATATGTATATATATCCAGAATATATATAACCACAATATATACATATATAATCACAAAGAAAAAAGAGATGACACCAATTAATTAACTGACACATTTTGCTGCTAAGAAACTCAAATCTGTGGCTAGCTTGCAGAAATTACACAGAATTATATGGAATGCAGTTTCTGTATATTTTATTGTACTTATTTTTCTCTTGTCTAATATTTATCTAAGTCTAATATATATTATTTTTTGTGTTTTCTATATATTTCCATTTTCCTTCATCCATTTCATAATACAGCTCCGAAGACATATAGCTGGGGAGAGGAAGAACAAGAGAGAACATACTACATTTTTGTTATTGTTGTTTTAATTATCTCATCTTATTAGAAAGCAGGGAAGATGGCAGAGCAGGGGGTAAGAGGGGAGAGAGACAGAGAAACAGCAAACCAGACAGCCCATGTGTTGGTTTGCTCCTCAAACTTTTGCAACAGATAAGGTTGGGTCAGGCAGAAGCCAGGAACTCAATCTCACACAGGTGACAGGGCCATGTCCCAAAGTGTGCATCAGAAGGAAGCTGGAATTAGGGGCAGAGCAGAGCCAGGCTTCTAACCCAAACCTCCTCATATGGGACACAGGCTTCCAAGAGGCAATGTACCAAATGTGCACTCCATTTTCTGTCTTGGATGTTTTATATCTTCTGTCTTGGATCCATGAGTGCTTGGCATTTAAAAAAAATGCTAGTTGAGCAAAACTAGGTAACAAGTATTTTTAAAAAGAGAAAAAATGAATCACTTTTGGGGTTTTGTTGTTATCCACATGTATGTTTTTCTCAAGGAAGTAAAACAAACAGTAGAAATAGTTATTTCTCTCACATAGTCCATTTTTTTTTTCTAGGATAAAAGGTTTTCCTGACACATCCATAAAATAAATCTCTTTCCCACTTCCAAAACTTGAACAAAATGGGTGATCCCTGCATACTACTCACAACATCAGCCACAACTCTTCAACTCTGCTGCCAAGGCAAAAAGAGAAGTAACAGAGTTTTTTTCTGAGTGCTCTGTACTGATGCAGAGGGAAGCAACCAATCTGATTTAGAGAAGGGTGAGAGTGGGTTGAACAGAGAAATAAACAACAGGCATTGCTTAGTACGCAGCAGATATCAGACTAGTCCTCAACCATCTGCTATCCTTCCAAATCCCCAAGTAAAAGGCTTCATCTGGCACTGAGAAGGAGAGATGGGTCCCGAGAACCTGACTGCTTTTGGGAATCACACTCCAAGGCCTTGATCACAGCTCCTGCTGGCCTCAGGAGTCCAGGTGGGCTACCAGGCATCACTGCTGGGCCTGTGGGTGTCGACAGAGGCCTCACAGTCTACTCCTTGCCACTGTGTGCCCAGTGTGTGGACGCATTACCACATGATGCACTAGCCATAAACCCCAAGGAGGGACACAGTCTCCACCTCGCATTCAGATGAAGAATACAGGTTAGAGGGAGTTGGAAACTTGTTTACTACCACATATTAAAGTGTTACTGATTCCAGTGATCTTGGGAATTCTGGGTTCCTTATGGTTTTTTTGACCAGGTTTGTTTGGTTTTTGTTTGTTTGTTTTGGAATGGGGGGAAGGCTTATATTCTGATTCTTACTTGTGTCCAAATGGCTGAAGCCGACAGATTAGAGTCCACTAAACAAGTGTTATTTTATACCTGTATTTCCTTTATTCCTTTATATAATGAATTCAGTTCAGCCCTACAAGTACAGAACATCCCCACCTATATTTCAGCTTCCACGTCTGAGTCTGTCCTCCATACTGACTCCATAATAGCTCTTTCTAGGCCAGCATCAGGAAAATGGCACTGCGCCATCCTAGGCAGTGCCATGAGAACCTAAAGGGATATATTAGAAGAATTTTCAAAGGTTTCCTCCACTCTCTGTTTAATGGCCTGATTTCTCCACAGTTGAGAAGAAAATGAATATTGAGGTCATCGCACACATGAAAAAGACACTTCAAATAAAAATATGCCTTAAACTATGTCTCCAGAGACCAATCACCATCCCTTAAAGGTGCTGCACACAACCCCGGCAGGAAGGTCTGTTCTTTTTGCTTCCCCATGTACTTCACCATTCAAGAAGTTTGCACCAGTTTGCAGCCTGCTGTTCTAACAGGCTTGTGAATTTAGATTGTTTGGTTAATTATAAACACATTTCAAAGTCATTCTTCCTGGCCTTTTTCCTGGAATGAGTGACTGCCACTCCTCGGCTCATAGAATGGGCTTCAGTAGTTTTCAGTCAAGGTTCAGGGAGAAATATGCCACACCGGGATTCGATTATTTACCAACATAATGTTGGATGTGAGCCAATGAGACACCAATATATTTTCCTTTGAAGTCTGACATATTGCCTGCTGCTTCCAAGGCTGTTTTCTTGGCTGGCAGACAACTAACTGGGGTTGTTTAAAAAAAAAATCACCACCAATTCAAGTCAGGGGGAAAAAATATGTTGTTATGATTGGTTCATTGCATTCTGCCAGAGGTGCCCAAAATGAAGCCCACAGAGTAGGATGTGGCCATGGGCTGATGACAGCCACTGGAGTCTTTTCACAAGCTACTTAAGAAAAGGTCCAGCAAAGGCTTGGCACCTTGGCTGTCAATGGGGATCTGCAATGAGAGCATTAGCACATGTTCCTGATGTCTTAGTTGTCTTTTTCCTCCCTCCTATAGATATCACTGCCAGCCTTTATGAAAAACCCACGACAGCTCAGAACATTCAGTAAGGTGCTTTTGCTGCTGTAGGGATCAACTCATGACCTTAAGGCCCCTTCCTGCTGAATTCAAGTTCTCACAAACCAGCCTGGCTATGCATCTCTAAATGATAGGATTAAAGCATTTGGAGCTAGAAATAAATTAAAAATAAAAAATTTAACACTTTGAAACAAACTAAACTCCCTTTAATTAAGAAGACAAATTTGAAAGGCTACTTTGCACTAACCTCTCAATAGGCTATGAATGATAGCCAACACTTGAATACTTAGAGTGACAGAGAGTTCAGTACCCTAGTTCATAGGGTGTTAGCATAATATTAAAATTGCAAGTGTAGGGTCCAGCGCGGTGGCCTAGCAGCTAAAGTCCCAGCCTTGAACACGCCAGGATCCCATATGGTCACGTGTTCTAATCCCTACAGCTACACTTCCCATCCAACTCCCTGCCTGTGGCCTGGGAAAGCAGTCGAGGACAGCCCAAAGCCTTGGGACCCTGCACCCGCACGGGAGACCTGGAGGAGGTTCCTGGCTCCTGGTTGTAGATCGGCACAGCACTGGCCATTTACTTGGGGAGTGAACCATTGGATGGAAGATCTTCCTCTCTGTCTCTCCTCCTCTCTGTATATCTAACTTTGCAATAAAAATCAATAAATCTTTTTTAAAAATTGCAAGTATTTAATCAGATCAATTCCACTACTCTTTCTAAAGTGTCATGAACCAGACTTTATGAAAGTGAATTGGCTTTTAATTCAAAGTCCTTCCGGAATTACATAACAACATTTATTGAGTAAAATCTTCAAAATTAACATTAAGAATATTTATGTTTTATTACATATAATTAAAGTCTATTGTATTCTAATGTTTTATTCATTTACTTTATTTCTGTATCTTAATTCCTTATTTTCAATTTCTATTTAACTCAATATATATTTATTTATATTTCTTATTATAATATTGTACAATATTTATTCCATTACTGGGTAACATTATATCCCAGTTGCCTAAAACCCTCCAGGATACTCATTATCTTAACGCAATTTTTATAAGATTTGTTTGTTTGTTTATGTATTTATTCAAAGGCAGGCCAACAGAGACAGAGGCAGAAGGAGACACATAGCGAAAGACAAAGAGAGAGAGAGAGAGAGAGAGAGAGAGAGAGAACCCTTCTACTGACTGGTTCAATCCTCCAAATAAACACAAGAGCCAGGTCTGGAGAGCCAAAAACCCAGAACTTCATCACTGTCTCCCACATAGGTGTCAGGGCCTCAAGTACTTGGCCCATCATCTGCTGTTTTCCCAGCTACATTAACAGGGAGATGGATGAGAAGCAAAGCCAAAGGAGAAACAGTACTCCTATATGGAATGCTGGCAGCCTAACAGCAGCTTAATTCACTGTCTCACAACACCAACCTTCAACACAATTTTTAATAACATTCTTTCCACTCCCCCAAATTACCCTCCTTTGGATGATGACTTCATGTCCAAGGACTGTACTTTTACATTTTAAATAGTACATAAATAGTACATATTATTAACTTTACTGAAGGCTGCTCAAGATTCAGATCCTTGCCCTTCACTTATCACCCTTCTCAATTCCTAAGCTGAAGTTGTATTTTAATAGTATTTTTAATAAATAAACAGCCATTCTGTGCTGAAGACCTAGCTTCAAGAAGAGGCTTCCGCCTGGCCTCTTACATGGACACTGTGGCCCATTGCCAACAGGGTGTCACTTCCATTAAGAGACCAAGCGCCAGAGAGAACCCTTCTAACACAGGTGCTGCATGTTGGCAAAAGATCTTTTCCCACCAGAGAAAGCACTCCCCCTAGTTGACTATATTTTTTTCATCTCTGGGTGCCTCAGTTTCTCTGCCCATGAGAAAGTACAGTAATGTCCACTTCAAGGGGCCGTTCGCTGGAAGGATTAAAGGGATGCTAGCCATGAGGCACTCTCAGTCACCAGGAACAAAGACATTCAATAATCGCAAAATTTTTGTTTCCAGTTTTTCTGGCTTGTGAAGAAAAGGCTCCCACCGACTTGAAAGACAGCATTACAGGCAGACAGGAAAGGCCCACCAGAACAGAGCCAATTACTCTCATTATCACTGTCCGGAAGTTCAGGGGAAAAAAAGAACACACGAGCAGCTCAGGAATTTGGGTGGCAAAAATACAAGATACTGGAGGGGCAGAAGGGATGGGCAGGGGCTGGAGGAGTCTGAAACAAACTGAATGTCTTGAGTTAAAAATACTTGGTGAAGATGGAAGCCCAGGAACAGTTTCTAAGGAGCCATATTCATATTCTCTGACCACCTGGCATAGTACATTTACGTATTTTTTTTCCCCATGCCTCTCTCCCTGTCCTGTATCTGTCCCTTTCATATGCTCTACATGTTCTAATCCGAAAGCCTAATGGTGATTCAATGACTAATTGCAGGTGGGATTGAATTTAAAACTTCCTGTTTAGATAGCATTTTGTAAGGTACCCACAAGTGATTAACCCATAGATAATGAGATTATAATAGTAAGATCTTCAAGGATGAGGAATGAGTCTGGACAAGTAGAAAATGCTGTTGTCACTCTGGTTAGCTCACAATCAAGTGTACAGAAGATATTCTCTTGTCCACTAATGCACACTATGAAATCAAATGGGGAAAAGGGAAATAGTAAGAGATAGCACTGCATGCAGTATTTTCCTGGCAAAAGCTATATCTTGAGAGTTCTACAAAATACTCTGGGAATGCAGACATTTCTTGATCAATTTGCCAATAAATTGACTTAGCTAGAAATCATGCCTTTGTGTGTGAACCCAACTGAAAGGCATTCGAATCTACTGGGCTAGGTAATTAAAAATCTGAGAAGATTACACAAACCCTGCAAGGCGCTGACCAGATGAGATACCCAACATTGCTCAGAGTCCAGCACTTAACATGCTTAGAGTTTGTGACCAAAAGCCATCCATTCTCTTACTCTGCTATAAGTCAGGTAGACAAATACTATAAATATAACAGTTCTTAAAATATTAATATAAAATGCTTTCATGTCTTTACCAGAATATGGGCATGAATTTAAGTACCTGGAAGAGGCAAACTACAATTCTAAAGTAAGATTCTTACAGGTCATGTTTATTCTCTTTGGTGATATATACAATGGTGCCCTTTATACACTGTTAACTTGTTAAGAATTATGCACAGGAGTCATCTCTTCTAAAAGCACACATGTTAGTCCTTCCCAGAGGGCTTCCCAGGTCTGTCTATTTCCAGATAATCCTTGGTTCTGAATATGTAAGAGGGAGACGCAAAGGGCCCAGAGCTGGGAAGGCCTCAGCACTTACCTGGCCAGCATTCTTCAAAACAAACAAACAAAAACTAAGGCTTATGGGGAGACAGTTGTTTGCCTACAGTTAAACAGGGAAAGCTTTGGGTTAGAAAATTTACTGTTTTGCTAAGGTTTAGCTATTTATTTTGGGGAAGGGCAGGAAGAGAGAGAGAGGAGAGAGAGAAAACTGCCATTCACTGATTCACTCCTTAAACAGCCACAACATCAAGCGTTAACCCAGGCCAACGTCAGGAACCAGGAGCTTCTTCCAGGACTCCCATATGCAAAGATCCAGGCACTTGAACCATCTCCACTGCTCTTCCCAGCATTTACTTCCGAGGTCATTAGCAGAGATCTGGCTCACAAGTGCAGCAGCCAGGATATCAACCAACATGTACTTGGGATGCTGGCATTGCAGCTTTACCTACTATGCCACCAAGTTTACTGAGCCAGTCTAAACCAAACCTGTCTTCCATATACTGCCCCCACACGTACGCACACAAATGCCCAAAGCCACACACAATCTTGCCACAGAGTTTTAATCCCTGATACATTTGCAATTCTATAGAAAAACACAGCAATCAGCCCATCTGGTACTGGATCTGCCCTTCCAAAGGAGGTTTACCTCCAACACAACAGCAGCGGGAAAGCCTCTAAAACAGGTCAGTGTCACTTCACATTTCCCAAGTGACATAGAACCTCACTTCTAACATGCCTGGGGGAAGGAAAATCTGAGAAACAGAAGACAAAATGTCATCAGAAAAATTCTTTGAGCATTTGCTGTCTCATGGAGACAGACACCATAGTAGGCTAGGAAAGTTAACGAAACAAACATTTCAGTGTACATGATGCTTTCTTTTTACATTCTTACTTTATTTTGATTTGAATAGCAAAGAGACACAGAGAGGGAGATGTAACAAAAAGAGAGGATCTTCCTTCCACTGGTTCATTCTCCAATGCTTGTAACAACCAGACCTAGCCAGATCTCAGTCAGGAGTCCAGAACTCAGTGCAGATTTCATATCTGAGTCTAGCACTCCAAGTACTTTATCCTTCACCTACTGCCTTCCCACGGACACAGAAGGAAGAAACTGGAAGCAGAAGCAGAGGTGGGACTCAAACCTGGGCATTTCAACTTAGGAATGAATGCAGGCATCCCAAGTGGCAACTTCATTGCTATAACGAACATTCACTCTTATTATACTCAGAAACTTAAATGGAGAAATCAGTTTAATGCAAGAAGGCATGGCTGGGGCATGTGTTTGGCACACAGCAGGTAAAGTGTCACCTGAGGACCATGCATCCCACAACACAGTGCATGAGTTTAGGTCAGAGCGCTGCTCCCAGTTACAGTTTTCCACTAACGTGCAACCTCAGAGACGGCAGACAACGGCTCATAGAGATGGTCCGTATCACCTACCACAGAGAGATGAGATTTAGATCCAGGTTCCTGGCTGTTAGGAGCCTTGGGGAGCAAAGCAGCAAATGGAAAATCTATCTGTATCTGTCCCTTTCCATTTGCTTTTCAAACAAATTAATCAAACAATTAAATACCTTTAAATCTTAACTTCCAAGCATAGAGATCTCTACTCATTGACCAGGAGGTTTTTCAAAATCTGGGGGATGAGGGGAGAGAGTCTGGAGTGTGGTGGAAGGGAAGGAACAGTACCAGTGGCATAGTAAGCTAAGCCTCTATCCGAAGCACTGACATCCATATGGATAAGAGTTCATATCCCAGCTGCTCCACTTCTGATCCTGGTCTGGGAGCAGTGGAGGATGGCTCAAATCCCTGGGCCCCTGCACCCATGTATGAGAACAGGAAGAAGCTCCTGGCTCCTGGCTTCAGCTTTGCTCAGCTCCAGCTATTGTGTCCATTTGGGGAGTGAACCAACGGACAGAAGCTCTCTCTTTCTCTCCTTCTCTATCTTGCTCTCCCTGCTTCTGTCTCTGCAAATCTACCTTTCAAATTAGAATACATATATATTCTAATTTAAAATTATTCATATATTATTATTATTACATATATATGAAACTTTCAAAAAATGCTGATAGTCCAACCGAACAAGATTTACTAACTTTTAGGCAAAATTAGTTCTTTGTTTCATAATTGTCCCAACAGTTAATCACTGATTGCTAATTCTGGTTCCATCTCTGAGAGTAAGAAAACATTGTATCTTGAATATGCTTAGAGATCAAGTTTTTCCTGAGGTCAATTTCCATTGCAAATACACCTCAATGCTTCAAAGAGTGTTTGTACCCGTACCCTCACAGGTAACTGCCCTTAGACAGTATCTAAAGAAGGTATGAAATCAGGGACCTTTGAGGTTCTAGGATGGGAAAGATCTTTAAGATGAAAGGAAAGAACAGGGGGAGAAAGCTGAACTTCCCATTGAATTCCAGGGGACAGAGGTGGTCATTCCTAAAGGAAGACTACTGAAGAGAAGACGAGGGGAGGGGAATATAAAAAGGAAAAAAAAAAAAAGAAGAAGACAGGAGGGATGGGAGAGGGGACAAAAGGCAGAAAAAGTTTACATCGCAGAGATATTTTGCAAGAACTGTTGGTGATACCGGATATCCTGACAAGAAACATTGATTACAAAGGGGCTCTTTGAAAAAGAGTTTAGAATGCAACAAAGAAGTTCTGTTCAATCACTTAATTGTATATTGTAGGTGTGCACTCAGGGATTGCCCTTGATTCTGCTTAGAACATTTTTAATTAGTGTTTTCTCTTAAGGAATGTATTCAATTCAGCACGGAAAAGAAAGAAATCATTGAATTAGCTTGACTTTTGTAGCATAACAACTCAAAACTACTCCAATCTCAGTCTTTGACAAAGGTATATATCCATGTGCAGAACAACAAAAACAACAAAAAATCCCTCCTGCAAAGAAAAATCCAAACCCTAAATTAGCAGGCTAATTCACAGTGTGGACATAAGTAACATAGTGAGTACACAATTTGATATTTGGGTTGTCAAAATGAAAAAAGAAAGCACACTAAATTCTACGAATGAGCTTTTCCAATCCCAGAAATCACTAAGAACTCAATAGTTTTCTTGGCTGAAAAGACTTGTAAATATCTAGAGGAGCCCAGATTTTGAAGCCCCGAGGACACTTGCTAAAACTAAGAAATTTGGCACTTGTCTTTGCACACAATTTGGGTTTTCTTTCAGAATTGATATCTTACCAAATACAGCCATCTGTGTTCCCTCTGGGAAAGGTTCAACTGTTCTGTTCTCGTTGACATGATGTTTGGCTAGAAAAAAAGAAAGGAAGAAAGAAAGAAATTCAAGTTTAAGTGTAAAGTTCTACACGCATACTAACACATGTCATTAAATGTGTCAATGAGTCTATTTCCCCTTTTGAGTTACAAAGACACCAATGTTCACCCTCTTCAGAAAGTTCCATTATTCTGTTTTAGAAGACAAAAAAAATCTTAGTTTTAGAAGGGCCTAGTTCAGGTACATAATTTTACAAACATGTGTACAGAGACTAGAGCGTGCATGGAGCTGGACAGTCAGTGGAGACAGAGTCAGCCCAGTTTGAACATCTCTGACATCTGGGCAGAGGACCGACTGTGCACCTCATAGAGAACAAGAAAAGCCCTGGGCTCCACACTGCATACACTGCCTCACTCCTAAAGACTTCTAAAAGAACACAGACCTGATCAGGAATTAAAGCAAGAAGAGTAAAGAGCAGAGTAGCATTGGGATCAATTTTCTATCAGACAGAATTGCAAAATATGTCCACTGTTGATCATTGTTCCCAGGGACCAAAGACATTAGGCTTCCTAGGGACCAGATATCATACACAGGCCCATGCTTCTCATTATGCCTTCATTGTCCCTCGCTGGACCTCACCATCGGTCATCTTCTCATTGTAGTGCATATCAAAGATTCAGAAACAAAAAGCTTGCAGATTGGGCTTTCCAGTATTAACTTGTTCTCACCACCCCACTCACCCCCAGACTGTGACAAGAGAGAGAATACAAAAGTATGTTCTACTTGGGAATATTTTAATATCTTCAGGAATTTTTGAATGTGAGCATTTATGTAGAAAATCCTAAGAGCCAAACAGCCAAAACATGAACACTACATCATGGAACAGAGACTGTAACTGAACTGGTCACTCACGGGAGCCAAGGGCTTAGGACTACAGCCAGGCTCAAGGGGTCTAGTGAAGAAGAATAGCATGGTTCCAGCCCTTGAAGAGAGAACAATTATCTTTCAGAGGTTGAAAAAAATCACAGAAAGCTTAGGGCTCTATGCCAAAGTCCTAGAAAGTACACTGAAGGTACTATAGGAGCTCATGGCTGAGGGAGAGTGGGCTGGGAAGCCAGAGATTGCTCCATGAAGGAACTGCTCTTGGTGTGGTCTTAAAGAAGGGTTTGCAAAGGTAAAAGTGGGAATGTGAACTGATGGAGGTCAAGGAGGCACCTTCCTGGGCAAGAAAACTATCCAAACAGAGTGAAGGTGCTGCCCTGAGAGGCGAGGAAAGTTAAAGACAGAAGACTAGACACAAATCATAGAGGGTCTTATCCCCCTCCCCAAACTCACAAGAACCTTAGCCTCAGCAGCAACACCGCCAAGTTCCTGGAGAATCTACAGGTTCAGCCTAGTGCAGACAAGCCTTTGGGATACACCTCCAGCACAGGAATTCTCACTGATTCTTCTGTTTTTGTGGCATTATCCTAACAGTCTAGGAGGAGGAAAGGATGCAGAGTTGAAAGCACAGGGTGGTAGTCAACTTGACAACTTCACAGTATTCATCAGTGCCAACTGGCCCAATCAGCACATATATAGATATAAGATGGGAAGTCCCAGGTGACCCAGGTTAGAACCATTTATCCCTGAGTTCTAAGAAATATAATGAGTTTCCATATAGAATTTAAGGTTCTGCCACTGGGTTTGAAAATGCATGCTTTTGAGCCCAGCACAACAGTTCTGTAGCTAAATCCTTGCCTTGCATGAGCTGGGATCCCATATCGGCGTTGGTTGGTGTTCTTGCTGCTCCATTTCCCATTAAGCTCCCTGCTAGTGGCCTAGAAAGCAGTTAAGGAGGACCCAGAGCCTTGGACGTTGTGCCTGTGTAGGAGACCTGAAAAAGCTCCTGGCTTCTAGCTTCTGATTGTCTCAGCTCTGGCCATTGGAGCCACATAGGGAGTGAACCAGCAGATGGAAGATCTTTCTCTCTGTCTTTGCCTTTCCAATAAAAATTTAAAAAAAAAAAAGAAAAAATACTTATTTTTATCTACAACAGGGTCAAAAACCTGCTAACACTCTTTAACTCATCAGTCCCACTGCTTGGAATTTAAAGAAAACAGCAGAGGAGAAAAAGAAGAAGTAACACTCTTAACAGTATTTCTTAAAGTATGACTTGTAGTGAAATATTAAAGTCAACTAAATATCCAAGAGTATATAAATTGTTGGGTAAATTATCACTTGTGCTTTATCAAGTGGATGGAATTTCATACAGAAAGAAGGTATAAATAAATAAACCATTGCCCCATTCCCCCATTTCTTCACAATAAATTGCAAGAAATCTCCTCTGAAAACCCTCCAAGCTCATTAGAGGGAAAAGAACAGCCAGCATCATGGCATGGCAAGTACCTCTACCTGCAGCAATGATATCCATATAGGCAACTGTTTAAGTCCAAGGTACTCCATTTCCTTTCTAGTTCCCTTCGAATGTCTTGGGAAACCTAGAGAGGACAACATAAGCCCTTGGGTCTCTGAACTCATGTTGAAGACCTGGAAGAAGCTTCTGACTTCAGACCAGCCCAAATCTGGCCATTGCACTAATTTGGGGAGTGAACCAGTGAATGGGAGAACTCTCTGTCTCTTCTTCTCTCTCAGTAACTCTGCCTTCCAAATAAAAACAAATAAATCTTAAAAAATAAAAGGGGGGGGGGGACATGATAGCAACTTTCCATCCCATAATGAGAAACCAACAAATTTCTTCCAACTGACAAATAGTTCTGTCCCTAAAAACCAAGGCCATTTTCTCACTAAAACTCTTCTAAGATAAATGTTTGGGGATCCAAAAAATGGGGACTGGGGGACAGGTTGATTGGGGAACTCGATAAGCATTTATACATTTTTGTTTCAAACTTACTGGGCACATTTCACCACCGATTAGAGGAAACTTGCTAAGTGGCAGAGACATGCATTGATTGGTTCCTAACTATTGATTACACACAGAGTATGAAATGGAGACAGGAGGGCCTGACAGGGACATCTGTTGCCCTCCCACAGCAGGGTAGATGACTCCAATCTGACTGCCTTGGCACCTGTCCCTGCTGGGCACATGTCTGTGGGGCCGTGCCTGAGCCACACACTCCAGGAGGACAACGTCTGCTGATGGCGATGACTCGTCCCCAGCCAAGGGTACATGAGGACGCAGAATAGATTTTCATTCATCTTGAAAGCCTAGTGCTTGAGGAGCAGAAAGGTTAATTAGAGCTAGATTGGGTCAAAGTCAACTGTGGCAGAGATTTCTGAAGGAGAATTGGAGGACATGCAAAAAAAAAAAAACCCTCCAGAAGATGGGTCTGATATTGTTCTTTGTCACTATCTAATGCACTCAAATTTTATTACTGCTTTCTTCCTTAAAAACAGTACAGTGAAACTACTTGATAATGTACCTGTAATAACATCAATTCAGGCACAAACCTGTCCTGTGCTCAAAGTGGGAGAGCTAAAATCTTTATCTCAGCTGGCAATGGAGGTGGCAATAAGGGCAGATGAATACGTGACATGAAAGCATGGAAACCAAGGGTGACCCCTCAATATTTTTCTGGAGGCTCAGTCTCCTCCCGTGGGGTGACCGAGAGAATACTATCCAGTTGAGTAGTCTATCAACAACAGCTGCTGCCTGGGGGTATGGAGCCCAGTTAGCCATTGGGACATGGAATCCTCGCAAGCCTGGAAGAGCCTTGGAGTAGACTAAGCCATCAGAGCTGCAGGTCAGCTAAAGTGGGACTGCTCACTCTCTATCAGGCATATAATTAAACCTGCCAGGAACCCAATCCATGCTTTACCCAGTTGAGTCTTCCGGACTGACTGGTGTGTTACCTCTAATCTTTCATGCAGCTACTAAGCTTGGAAGTGATGAGAAGAGGGCACACTGTGGACCAGAGCACACTAAATGGTAATTTTAAAAAAAAAAAGTGTGTGTGTGTATAAAATATCTGTTTCTTTGTGACTCTCCAGGTCACAAATTCATAGTTTCTCAAGGCATCAGGTTTGAGACTAAGCAGGGTTCCTATGTGGCTAACAAGTCTTAGCCATGGCCTAGCCTCTTGCAGCTCTTCTGGACTGGCCTAGGTACTCTCGACTGAAATAAGCATGATCTGGCTGTCATGCTTAGCAATGGCAGAAGAGAGAAAATGCAGGCTCTAGTCATGCATGCTCAGAGGCACTGTGTTCCAGGTTGTTTTTGTCCCTCACAGTTCTTGTAACTTTTTGATTAGTGTTTTTAGGTTAAAGCTAACCCAAAGTGAGTTTTACCCTAAACTGCACCCTCACTGTGTGAAAAGGAGATGAGTAGGGGGTGACGGGCAGTGGGTAAATTGCTGGGAGGGCACTGCTCAGCCTGAGAACGAAGCTCTGCTCCTCTCCACCCACCCTGTGTCTGAGGAAGTCCAAGTGCTCCCTACTGACTGCAAAGGTGTGAGACAACAGCAGCTGTCGTCTGTGGCAGGAAGAGGCGAAAAGAGATCATGGTGGGAATTAGACAAGGTGCCTACTTCCCCAGGGCATGCAGAAGGCAAGCTTTACTCTCAGGGCTCAAGGAGAAGAAGAAGGCTACCTTTGCTGTCCTCACTATGCAGAGACCAACAAGTGGATGCAAGCTGGGAACTACCTACCTAAAAGCAAACAGCAGGCTATGGAAATAACAGAGGCAAAACAGATGACAGAAAGAGATGATTATAGCACTGAAGCCAATGTATGCATCATTCTTTACCCTGATGATCTTCCAGAGTTTGGATTGTGGTTTGTTCCCCACAAGTCCATGTGCTGCAAGTTCAGTCCCCAGTGCAGTATGTTAAGAAGTGACGGGACCTTGATGAGCCAGGGCCCTAGACAGAGGCAGTAGGTTCACTGGGGGTTAAGGGACTTACTTCCCTCAAAAGGGATTAATGTGGTTCTCTTGGGACCCATTAGAGAGCGTTCCCAAAGAGAAGGCTGTTATAAGAACATAAGGCTGGTCCCTCTCTGTTCTCTTGCCTTTTGTTTTGAACATGATATTCCCCTCTGGCATATACTCTTGCTACAATATTACTGCTATGTGACACATCTCACCAGAACTGGCCCCTACCAGCCTCTAAGCAAATTACATAGCCTCAGGTGCTTGATTATAGCAACAGAAAAAAAGACTAACAGTGGCTCTGCCTGCTGGCCTTGCTCCAATTACTCCCCCTGCCACTACTATTCCTCCTTGTTGCAGCTGCAACAAACTGCAGAAGTACCTGTTGGCTAGCAATGAGGCCAACACACCAGATCAGGCAATTCACACGCCTCCAAGCATCTTTCTAGGGATGGACCTGCACAGGATGCCATCAGAACAACATGTAGTGGAGAAGCAGAAGCCCTACTTTCAGCAGGTCCTCTGGCCCATATATCTGTTCACTGGTAGTGATGCTGTCAGTCTTGGGTACCTGCCAAGTACTGAGTATTAGCTGCTGAGTGGGTGAAGTTTACAAATTTCACACTCCCTACATTCAAGGATACCTATGTAATAAAGAAACTTATTAAGAGAGATCCTAGGGGGAAATCTCTAGCCAAAATAACGAGGGGATGGGATGAGAATGATTTCTAAAAGAGTAAAGCAGGATGCAGTTAAAGGATATTTTTACTTTTTTTTTTCTTTATTGGAAAGGCAGATCAGATTTATGAAGAGAAGGAGAGACAGAGAGAAAGATCTTCCATCCAATGTTTCACTCTCCAAATGGCTGCAACGGCCAGAGCTGAGCCAATCTGAAGCCAGGAGCCAGGAGCCAGGAGCTTCTTCCAGTTCTCCCAAACTAGTGCAGGGTCCCAAGGCCATCCTCTACTGCTTTCTCAGGCCACAAGTAGGGCGTTGGATGGCGAGTGGAGCAGCTGGGACTCAACCAGTGCCCATATGGAATATAGACACTTCCAAGCTGAGGAGTTTGCCATTGAGCCACTGCTCTACTTCCATACATATTTTTACTTTATATGATGTGCCTGTGGTGTTTCCTGAAGTTGGCTCGGTGCACAAGATCATGAGTTGTGGCCAAAACCCTGGAAATGCAATATGTAATGCAAATGCCCCCAGCCATAAGCTGCTTTTAGTTCCTAAAAAAAAACCAACCATGATGACCAGGACAGCAAAGGCCTGTGATCATCCTCCTGTTTCCTGGGCTGCAAGGCTGTTTGGGAGAGTAAAGGTGAGTGACTAGTAGCAGAGGGAAGGAGGAAGCCAGAGATCCTAGACATCATCATAGGCTTGTCTGCTCATCCCCCAAAAGGCTTCTGGGATTGTGCAGAAGAAAGATTCTATCACTGTAGAGAAAGGTAAGAATGACAGGAGCAGACATTACACAGATAAGTGGTTAGACATGTAAATATACACAGCAAGAGATACTCAATCACACTTTGAGATACTAGTCTTGATTCATGCAAATGGAAAAACTCACAAAAACAGTATTGAGTTTCCATAAGGGTATATTGATTTGAGCTTGCTAACACCCTGCTCACAGAAATGCAAATCAAACAACTCTTACAACTGCCGTCTACTGGAAAGCAATCTGGCAGCAAGAAATATGCATCAAGAATGTCAAAAGCCATCAGATCCTTCAATTATAAGTAGGAACTTCAGAAAATATTCAAAATTGAGGCAAAGATTTCCAAAGATGTTAATAATTACAAATAGTGGCTTAACCCACCGTGCCACAATGCTAGTTCCTGGGTATATTTTTAAGTTGTAAAAATCTCAGTGTTTGGGCCTGGTGCAATAACCTAGTGGCTAAAATCCTCACCTTGCATGCACTGGGATCCCATATGGACTCTGATTAGTGTCCCAGGTGCTCCACTTCCCATCCAACTCCCTGCTTGCAGCCTGGGAAGGCAGTCAAGGGAGCCCAGAGCCTTGGGACCCTGTACTCCTTATACAGGAGACCCCAGGTAAGCTCCTGGCTTTTGGCTTTGGATCAGCTTAGCTCTGGCCATTGCAGCCACATGAGGAGTGAAACAGCAGACGGAGATATTTCTGACTTTTCCTTTAAAAATCTCAGTGATTGCTTTAAGTCTTATTCCTCCATTTTCTTCAAGTTGCAAGAACAAGATAAATCAGTATAACTCTCGTAGGAGAAAATCATCAATGCCCAGTTCATTCCTGCCTCATCACTACAGGCATACCAGGAAATCTTTTTCTTTTCAGGGGTCTGAGCACCTGGAGCTGTTGGGCTTGCTACCTGAGGGATGAATGAGCACTGAGCTGTTTCAGGAGAACCCATACCAGCTGTACCACTGCTCTTCCTCTGGTGAGGGCCAAGTCGGGGTTTATGCTTTGGGGAGGAGTCTCTCAATCTCAGGGAGCTTTGCAAAGAAGTACAAATATGGAGCTGAGAGTGAAAAACTTAAGGCACTGACTAGAGAATGTCACAATTTAAAAAAAAAGTCTATGGAACAGTAGCTCTGTGTCAGACACTGCACTTGATATGGGTGAGACAAAGAGAAAGCTGTGCAGTACCTGCTCCCTCTTCCTCCTCCACCAGTCTGAAAGGTACCCTCCCAATCCCACAGTGCTGCTGATCAGATCTATATCCCCAGGCACTGGGCTCAGCAGCACAGCCTAAGGCTCCATCAGCCTCCTTCTGCCCCTCTGCATTCACACTATGCTGAGTTCCTTCACACCACATCACCTCAACAAAAACACCCCATGTCGTTCATTTAATTTTTAGAATTCCATTTTCACTTGTGTGATACTTTTAATAATTACCACATTCAAGAACCAAGTCTAACCCAGGCATTTGTAAAAATATATGCATATAGCATTGTATTAACTCATAGAAAATATCCACCCAACTTTCATAAAATTGCTCTCCCTATTAAGACAAGGAATTCCTAATGACTACCAAAATTGGATAATCTTGAGAGCAGAAATTACATTTAAAATAAGGTTATTTTAAGAATTAAAATCTGCATGTCTGCCTAATGCATGTGACAAGCTTGTGAAAAACAAGTTGAGAATAGCTGTACTGAAATGCACGAGTAAAGCAAAATGAATTTCTTCTGTTAAAGTATGTGGTGTTTCCTATTGATTCTAACACACAGTGGATTTGTAAGGTAATATTAAACATGTTTAGAGCATAGCATACAGAAATCATACTCTGTATTACTGTGTAAAGCATGCCCTTAATATGTCCCTTAATATGTCAGCAGCCCTGCAGGTCCAAGACATTTAACTGAGCAAAATGGAATGATTTACTGTTATCCACAAATGGAAGACTGGTACCAACTGCTACATAACTTCAAAGTCATCCTGGCAATCTTTGTGTTATCTTTTGAGGTCTCATTTGGCTTCTGGTCTTTCAATATCTGTCCTGACAGTGAAGGTCCCTAACAGCACAGAAGCAAGGGTGAATGTATAGTTGCTGCAGATAATCTTAGAATCTGTCTTTAATATGAATGTACCACAGTATAGTATGTTGAGGGCAAGTAGAAGAAAACACCCTAATAAGTTAAGGAGACACTTGGTTGCAGTAAAAACAGACTAGCCTTCAAAGATCTGTAGGGGCCAGCCTCCCTGGCTTGTGTTGCTGCTGTCCCTACCCAAGGATGAAGCCAAGTTATTCACTTTTCTTCTCAGCTTTTGTGGATGCCAGTTCTGCCATATTAAAATAATCAGCCCACTGCAGAGTATCCAAGTCCTGTGAATGTAATTAAGGTCTGCAGCCCACCGAGGCATTTTCTCTTTCTCTCATCCAAGTCACATTATCACTCTGGACCCTCTGTGCCTCTGGTAGGCCATTCAATCTGCTTTTACACATGGCTCTACACAGCACCGCTGAGATGAGGGCGCATGCGTCTAGGGAGGCTTCAGAGCTTGCGGCAGCTCGCCCCTCTCTTCCTTGTCAACATGTCACTGGCCTTAAAGAGGCAGCACATTGTCCCTTGATGGCACACGGTCTGCTAAGAGGTTGACTGAGTTGCTGTCAGCTGTCAGTCAGCCACGGAGCGGGAGTGGTCCAGTAGCTCCCCTCTCCCTCCACACGGTCCCCTCTGACAGTGATAAATGATCCGGCCCAGTGTTCAGCTGAGCCTGACGGGCCCAGCACCACCACCCCCCTCCCTCTCTCCCCTCAACTTGCAATCTGTTCCAGACCAACACCAGCCTTTCTCCGAGCCTCCCTGTCAGCTACACACAGGCCCACAGCAGCGAGGGCTCAGCCCTGCTGCCTTCTTTGCTGCTGTTCCTCCATGAAAAGGAATTCTGACTTCCTTCCTGGATAGAGGCATTAACGGGAAATGGAACAATCCCAACAGTAAATTTCGCCACATTCCCTTTTGCGTTAGAAATGACAGGGATACAGCTAAAACAGATCACTTAAAGAAAGAGGAATTGTGGTCAAAATATACTCAAAACTGGCTTTGATCAGGTTGCATCTATTATAAACAACGGACTCCAATCTATTAAATTATTGTCTCTGGTGAGGCAAGAGAGCAGGAGAAAGAGAAAAAAAGATTCTAAGGGGAAGAAAACACTGATACAGAGATGGAACATTAACAAAGTAAGTTGAAGATACGCTTCTTCAAGTTTTGCTCAGGTAAAAAGATAATACAGGATTGTACAAGGACTGACATCAACCTATTATATAAAATAAATATGCTGTGAAATAAAGTGTCCCTTATAAAGAAGGAGATAACTGTTTAGTAATGGGACTATCCACAAGTCATACTGCTGACTTAAATAAAAACTAACTCTACTCAGTGAATTTTATTGCACAGGAGACATCACTTTCCCAGAAACATAAATAACAAATATTTTCAATGTCCCCAGTTTTGCTATTCTAATCAACACTTGGAAGCCCAGGATCCTCTCCCAGAGAACAGGATCATGCTGGGAGTCAGACTCTGAGCTCCAGCCAGCCTGACACTCCACCTGCATCCAGTTACAGCACAAATGACAAAGATGATCTCACTCAGATCACAGGGAACAAAACCAACCACCTTTAAGATTCAGAATACCCTGGAGTACACCAAAATGTCATGAGATAGAGACATCACTTCATTTCCTAAGATTGATCTGCAGGCTCCACAGCATTAGTAACTGTCCACTTTTCCAGAGGGAATGAATTTGAAAAGTCCTATATTTGAGAAAGAGTTAAAGTATTATATATTTAAAATAAGAGGTACTTCCCTATTTATCTCTCTCTTTCTTTTTTATTCTGGAAGGGAGAGAGAGAAGAGACAGAGAGAGAGACTGAGATTGAGCCTGGTTCATCAGAAAGTATTTTGCCAATACAAGATCAATAGATATACAGGCAAAATGTACATGTACACAGTTATCTAGAGGAACGGTATAATGCAGACTATCATATAAAGATGTGAGGATACAATGTAGTATGCATCTCTACTTCCAAATCAAAGATGGCAATGAAACTATAAATATAACCTGAAAATAGGAGACTGCACTCTGCCACTGTTACAACTACAATGTCAGAATACAATTAAATGGCAGAATGAGGGACTGAATGACTGTCACTAAAGGTATAGAGGAAATCAGCGGGGACAGTGGGGAGGGAGGAGTGAAAGGAAATCCTGGAGCCCATAAAAAAAGAAAATTAAATTAATGTCAAACACACAGAAAATAATATTTTGCCTTTCTGGACTTTGGTAACTATTAGCATTTTTTCTGTTTCCTTTTGGCCTCTTGTCCTTTCTTTTCTGTTTCTCCCATCCCTGTAATAAGTTTAAAAATAATAAAGTACTTTAAAATACATTTTAGATGCTCAGCATTAATTTTTTAAAAAGTTGAAACATTTCACAATTCCCCTTTTCTACCAAATCAAATTTTCACCATTAAGTTTTCAATAAGTCAGTATAGTGGAAAGACAAACTCTAGCTCTTATTAGAAAGAGAACACAAAAAAGCTGGTGACTCTAAAATCTTCTAAGGATCCATGATTCTGAGACAGGTTTGGTTCCTTCTAATAAAGCAACTAATGAAGGGAAGATGGCTCATCCAAAGCACACTCCTATTGAGAAATATAATGCAGGTTTGGACGTTGTGGCTCAGAGGCTAATCTTCACTCAGGAAATGGGTATCCCGTGTCAGAGTGTCTAACTCCAGTCTCACCTCCACTTCTAGTCCACCTTCCTGCTAATATACACCCTGGAAAGGAGCAGCTGGTGGTGTGATGGCGCATATATTTTGGTTCTTGTCATGCACATGGGAGAACAGTTTAGAACTGGAAAAGAAAAGGATGTTGTGGAGAATCCTGTTTTGATACGTCTGCCTATATGACTACAGCAGACAATTTCTCCACTGGATTATTCATCACCGTGAAATGGCTTTGGTTGCTGGCAAGATGGCTCAACTAGCTAATGCTTTACCTGCCAGTGCCAGTATCCAATACAGGCACCAATTCGTGTCCTGGCTGCTCCACTTCCCATCCAACTCTGTTTACGGTCTGGGAAAGCAGTAGAGCATGGTGTGAAGTTGTGGGACCCTGCAACCATGAACAAGCTCCTGGTTCCCGGTTTCAAATTGGCTCAGCTCTTGGCTTTGTGGCAACTGGGGGAGTGAATCATTGGATGAAAGATCTACTTTTCCTTCTCTCCATAAATCTGCCTTTCCAATAAAAATCAAATAAATCTTTATTTTAAAAAAATGAAAAAAAAAGAAAAGGCTTCTTCCCAGGGAGAGGAGGATAATGCCTGTTGCACAACAACTGCTGTTCGAAAGTGGTCTAAGCTCATGTTGTACACGCAGCTGTGTGGTGCTAACTCCAGGTCAGCCACAAAGCTGCAATCAGATTGCCAGCTGGGCTGCAGTCTTGACTGAAGGTTTCATGGCCACAAGGCAGGAGAAATCATTCTCAAGATCACTTGGCTGGTTCCAGTGAGCTAGACAACAGATCCTTCCCACACTCTGAAAACAAAGCCGTAAGTGCGCTGACAGTCCTCCATCAAGAGGAGGAGCTAACTTCTTTGCTGCAGAAGACAATTTCTATCGAATGAACACACCATGAGTGATGAGAAATTAAGGCTGAGAGAAGGCTATGAACTGATTCTCGTGATGGTGCTCTCTTGCATGGCTTGCTGCGAGGGAGCAAGTTGCCATGCCTTGAGGTGAGTCTGTGAAGGGGCACGGGGAGTAAGAAACCCAGCCTGCCGAGAGTCATGGGAGTGAACACCAGAAGACATACCTGGCAGCCACCACCTGCATGCAGCCTTATGAGGGCTGCTGATTCAGGATACCCAGTTAAGCCACGTCCAGCGTCCTCAACCAAGGAGACCATAAAATAATGAATCATTATGTTTTAAGTTGCTACAATTTAAAATAACTGATAACAGAGCAACAGAAATTTAATACACTACTGTGCTCAAATAAAGGGGATATACTGCATTTTCCTTTTTGTAAAGAAAAACTAATGAATTAAACCAGGAAATCAAACCATCTTTTTATAAAGCTGATTTCCATGGAAAAAAAATTTATTTCCAGTCTAAGTGATTTACAAATCAACCTCTGGAATGTGACCCATTTCTAAGTTGGAGACTCTCTATATAATTTATTTTCTCCACAAACTTCATTCCCTAGTGTGCCAGTATTGCTAAACCTGGCATTTCTGAACCACTGAAGTCTAGCAATAGTGTATAAAATATCAAAGTAGGGCTTTTAGCACTTTTGTAATAGTTCTGGCAATTTTTATTCATTTGCATTATCCAGGGGATTGTTAGCTACTTTTCCTGCTGCTTTGTTTGGGGGAGTTCTATCCCTGCCTCATAGGACTCACAAAAACAATGAAGAAAAATGTTTTTCCAAAATTCCCAGCGAGGCTCAATTAACATTCATGCCAAAGGCCTAACTGCAATGGAGAGAATGTGCTGTATTTCAGTGGGGTTTTGTTTGCCTGATTGGCTGGTTAGCTTAAGTTCGGGGGCTTTTTTTTTCTGCACAATAACTATAAGAAGTATGCTTTTTCTCCATGTTCTATAGACACAAAATCCAATTAAAACTTTTGCTGACATTAAATTATGTTATTTACAGCTCTGGAGAGTTCAGAAATAAGAAACTTAAGGCCATAGTATCCGGTTATACACAGCAAAAACAGTGGGGTTCTAGGATACCCTATGGTCACAGTACCTCTTGGAATTCTGAGCTTCTCTGATGACATGGCACATTGGAAGACTACAGCTGGAGCTAAGCATTTCAGTGCTGCTGCAATCTGTGACCCTGGATCATTCACGGCTGAACTTTAGTCACTACAGAAAAACCTCTCACCACAACCTGATGCCCCTCCTCTCTCACTTCAGTTACATCCCAGGCAAAAACACATGAGGATGAAGGCAGTAAAAAGAGGAGAAAATATACCAGTGGAACACAAAGCAGTATCTCCCACATGTTTCGAAAATGGGAATAAAAAACCACAAATTACCACAGACTCATCTATAATAGTGCTTATGAAAACCCTTCTGTAGCCACCAATTCTATCAGGACCTAGAAGCCACACAGAAGGAGAAATAGGAGAAATCCAATGTAAAATATTCACAAATAACAGAGTAACATAGGCTCTAAGGAAACTATGCAGCTGAGGGGCAGTGCCCAAGAAAGGTCAGGGCTGAAAGGATTCAGACATTGCAGAGTAGGAATGGTTCAAATACTGGAGAGCAAAGAAGCTGGTTGATTTTCTAGTCAAGGGTTAATCTGGAGATGCTGGACCAGCAACAATCAAGCTTCCAGAATGCAGATGATCAGAAATCAGGAAACTGTTATGCAGTGGAGCTCCGGATACCCACACTGTGAGCATCTCTGGGGGCAGAAGCAGCACACGTATGGGCAGTCCTACTTCCCCTACTGAGGGCGCTGCAGGAAAGTTATCACCAGGCTCAGGCTGTAAGGCCACAGGATGGATTGCACTCTTGACCTGGAGCTGAGACAAGGCCCCACAGGATCTCCCCTAGTTCATATCACCAACCCTGGTCCACACCAGAAATGGCAATAGAGACTTCCTCCACTCCTCAATTCCCCCTTCTGAGAAGCTCAGTATCATGCTCACAGAAACAGTAAAGAAATTCCTTTATTGTACAAGGAAGTACTTGGAGCTAAGTCAATAAACTAGCAACTGAAAAACCATGAAAAACATAAATTACCACAACTGACATCTTAAATTTAAAAACTAGACTCATATATCAGGAAACTTCAAAAGGCCCTTGGAAAACTGGAATTAAGACATAAGATTATGAAGTAGGCATTTCGCCTGGCAGTTAAGATGCTTGTATTCAATTCCTAGATCTAGATATTGACTCCAGGTTCCTAGTATATACCCTATGTCAGTAACGGTTCATGAAACTGGGGTTTTGCCACTCTTGTAAGAGACCTGGGCTGTGTTTCCAGCTCCTGGATCAACCTCAGCATGGCCCTAGGGAGTGGACCAGTGGTTGGGAGATCTCCCCAGCTCCCAATTCACTCTTTCTTAAATAAACAACAACAACAAGTGCAAGAAAAAGTTTTTGAGTGGAAAGTACATAGTTTATTTACTATGTTTACGCCCCAGGAATTTTTAAAATCTCCCCGCATTTTCCCTGGGAAATGCTAGATACATTAAGGAGGAAATAATACCAATCCTATGCAAATGTCTTTGAAAAAAGTAGATCAAGAAGGAACTTTCCTTGTTCATCTTTAGGTCCTGACACACCCTGATGCCACAATTTGAAAAAGTTACAAGAATCTTTGGATAATCCACGCATATTAGTACAGACACAAAGGCCATTTAATTACAAATCATTCATGAAAACATTAAAAACTATAATACAAAAAGCTTGGGTTCACTTCAGGAATTCAAAGTTGCTTAAACATTTAAAAACTCAATAAATGTAACTTAACCAAGTACAAAATGTAAATGTAACTTAGCAGAGTACAAAAGGGAAAAAAATGATCATCTCAACAGATGTTAGAAAAACACTTGACAAATTCACCTATTCTATTTTTTTTAAGACTAATTTATAGTTATCGAAAAGTTAGATATACAGAAAGCAGGAAAGACAGAGAGAAAGATCTTCTATCCACTGATTCACTCACCAAGTGGCCACAATGGCCAGAGCTGAGCCCATCTGAAGCCAAAAGCCAGGAGCTTCTTCCAGGTCTCCCACATGGCTGCAGTGTCCCAATGCCTCAGACCTTCCTCAACTCCCTTCCCAGGCCACAAGCAGGGAGCTGGATGGGAAATGGGGATGACCAGGACATGAATCGGCGCCCATCTGGGATTACAGCACGTGCAAAGTAAGGACTTTAGCCTCTAGGCTATCATGCCAGGCCCAATTATTCTATATACTTTTTAAATGTTCATAAACTAGCATGATAATTTGATAAAAAGCATCTCCAAAAATCTACTTCTAGCTTCATACTTAAAGATAAATGAAGACATGTTTTCACACATGAATCAAGGCTGAAGCAAGAGTGTGTGTATTATGGCTATAGCTTTAAAAGGAAAAAAACAAACAAACAACAACAACAACAAACGAGGGGAAAAAAGCCATCCAAAAAGGAAAGGAAAAAGCTTTCTTTCTATACAGACACCATGATTATTTTAGTAAAAATAATCCTAAGGGGAAAAAAAGCTATTTGTAACTAATAAGTTGGTATAATAAGATCACAGAATATAAGTTCCAAAGTTCCAGAGTCCTAGCCCATTATATCAAATTAAATTCTATGAATTTGTTGTATGTTTTATACTCATTTTTAAAGACTGGAAAATTAGCAGTTCTATTTCTTTAGTACAACAGAACCACTATAGAATCATCTCTGAGTACAGAAAGAGCCAGCTCATAACATCGTGCTGACATGTAACATGATGTTTACCTAACATAGCTGAAGGATCTTCTAAGCTTAATTTTAATCTAGTAACAACAGGTTACTACACTTTGATAGTAACACTTAGCATAATTGAAACATTTTAGGAAGAAATAAAAAGAAGCTGTACTGTATTTGTACTCTGGGTAATCTGTGTAATTTTTTATTTCTCAGAATACAGGTCCTAATTTATTAGAAATATCAAACAAGTTTCCCTTTGGGCCATGAGATTAGTGTTTTGAAGGATGACAGAGTGAGTACCTATATTGTACCCAGTTGCAACATTCCTACTGAGTACCTTAACATACAACACAAAGCAGGGGGTTAGGATGTAGAAGGAAAAACGGGGTACCAGTGAAAATTCAGCTCCCTTTAAACTCTCCACTTCCTGCCTGTGTTTCTATCCAAATTTTGCAACTATGCCCAATATTTGATGAAAAGCTTTTATTCCAGGATGCATCCAAGAATGAGTAAAAAGAAAATCCTTCAAGACACTCCAGAGATCACCGGTCATGTTTTAGGCAAACCACAGTCACCACGGATCATCAACAGACACATGGAGAAGCAAGCTCAACTGCACAGTACTCACTGGCGAGGGAAAGGGGTCAGTAGCTGACCTGACCCTTTGCTGATGCACTCATTGAGGAAGGATTCTAAAGCAGACTTCTGTAATACAATGGCAGGTACCCAGGTCTTTAAAATATAGTGGAGATGAAAGGTAAAGCTAAAGTTGAAACGAAGCCTAACTCCCAGTTGAAACACTTCATGAAATTGTTCAGAAACAAAAGCAATCCCTCTGCCAGCACGACAAAGCACGAATTTACCAAGATCGACCATCAGAATGGCTGATGACAGCTCACACAAAAAGATCTAAGCCTGTATTTTTATAAAAACCAAAGCAAGACCTTTTCCTTTACACAGAGCCCAAAGATAAATGACATACAGGATTTAAATCTAACGTTTTCATGGAGGAGACAATAGCAGAGCAGCAGGGCTGACCTTATTTTACACAGAGGGAGCTATCTGCCTTGTGTCACCTCGGTCACACCACCCATCACAGCCACAGCAGCCCAAAATCTCTAAAGGAGGTGACAAAACCTTTTACCTGCAGTTAAAGGTTTAACTCATATGCACTACCCAGGAGAACTAGCACACACAGTGACAATTTCACCCAAAGGAAATAATAACTACCTAATTAGTTCTAGAACAGAGGTTGGCAAAACATGGCCCACCAGCCAAGAGTGGCTTTTAATGGTAGAAATAATCAGAAGAAGAAAAAAAAATATTTTGTGACACATACAAATTCCATGAGATTCAAATTTCAGGGTTGTTAAAATATAGTTTTTATTGGAACGTAGCCACACGTTTATTTATATATCTTCTATGGCTGCCTTCACCTTACAGTGACAGAGTTGAGAAGTTATGACAGGGATTGTATGGCCTGCAAGGCTTAAAATATTTACCATCTGGACCTTCAAAGAAAATGTCTGCCAGCCCCTGTCCTAACACAGAGATGAGGAGAGGGTGGAAACTGGAGGTGGTGGGGAAACCCCTCACTCAAGTCCAAGTGGACTAGAGGATGGGTCAGGAGCACACAAGTTCAACATGGCTCCACAGTGGAAGATGTATTCTAAGGGGAGAGCCAGCGTACAAGATTCAGCACCATGCAGGACTATGGTTGGAGGGCAAAGGAATTGATTGTGGGGCCCGGCGGCGTGGCCTAGCAGCTAAAGCTCTCACCTTGAACGCACCGGGATCCCATATGGGCGCCGGTTCTAAACCCGGCAGCTCCACTTCCCATCCAGCTCCCTGCTTGTGGCCTGGGAAAGCAGTCGAGGATGGCCCAAAGCTTTGGGACCCTGCACCCACGTGGGAGACCCGGAAGAAGTTCCTGGCTTCGGATTGGCATAGCATCGGTCGTTGCGCTCACTTGGGGAGTGAATCATAGGACGGAAGATCTTCCTCTCTGTCTCTCCTCCTCTCTGTATATCTGACTTTCCAATAAACAAATAAATAAATCTTTAAAAAAAAAAAGGAATTGATTGTGCAACTCTGGTGGGCTCCACTTTAAGTCAAGATCTCCTTGAAGTTTCAATTTCTTTATCTGAAAACACACACACACACACACACAAAACTAATGGAACAGACATCTAACATAACGATGTTCATAAGAACCATGAGGGAATGATCCATCTCAAACTCCTTGGTCCTAGCTTCAGGTTGTATGCTGAAAGAACAGTAGGTTTCCATAGGAACACAAAGCTCAAAGATGTAGAGAAGTTACTGAACCATCAGTTCAGCCCATTGCCTAGGGTTTGGAGAAGTGTGTCCCAAGGAGCTAAGACAGAAAAGGCAATCAGAGCCAGGTCTTGAGCCCACATGCGACACTCTTCTTCACTCCCTTTTAATTACTGCCTCCCCCGCCACACACACTTCTTTGTTCATGTCTTTCTTCCCAATAACTCCCAAGGGCACCTTTGAATGTTTCCTGGCCCAACAGGGCACAAAAGGTGAAACTGTATCCAGAGTTCTAATTAAGTCCTCCTTCTAGCATCTTCAAGCCACTCTTCTGAGTTAGACAGGCTTTCCTGTCTTACCCCCACCATCTCATCATCGGATCATTTGACCTATTTTGCCCTCCATGCTTAAGTAAAGTCTTTGGGGGAAAACCTGGCCCCACAGCTGGTAGCACTGTCCAGCTGCTGAGTGAGAACAAAATGAGATTCCTGGGACCCTGAGTGATTTATAATGAATTTTAATGACTGCCAGGACCGATTGTGACACATGCTGATGAGCTGCCCCTGCAGCCAGCTGTCCCTCCATCACCAATTGTCCACAGGGGGATTCCCATTTGCTGAGGACAGAACCATCTCCAGAGGTGAGGGATCAAAGGAGCTCTGCAAAAGAGCACAGAAGCACCTAGCCTTCAGATGAGGATTTCATGGTAAATGCTGTGAACAGTTACCAGAGCAGAAGGCACGAAGCACGCAAAGTTAGGAACTGCGTCTCAGTCCTGCAATAAAGATCATAAGACTACATATGCAAACCACCATTCTCATGTTTTATTCAACATCATTTACTTTCCTTCCCTTCGTTCACCCTTGCTTTCTCTTCTTTCACAGGCTAGGTGATAAAAAAAAAAATCAAGCTATTTTCTCCTCAATTTGAGCATTTGGATTTGGAATGAGAAGATCAAGGTAGAAAATCCAGGTGTGTACAACCAGTTGTGAGAAAGACAAATGCAACCATCCCAACACATCACCTAACTTTTTGGAATCTAGGTCTCTTCGCCCATCACATTATACGATGCTTGTTCTACTTACCTGCCAAGGTTGTTAAACAGAACAAGTGAAAATTCACAGGAAGATGGATATGGTAAACATAAACCATCAGGGGCCCGGTGGTGTGGCCTAGCAGCTAAAGCTCTCACCTTGAATGCGCTGGGATCCCATATGGGCGCCGGTTCTAATCCCAGCAGCTCCACTTCCCATCCAGCTCCCTGCTTGTAGCCTGGGAAAGCAGTCGAACAAGGTCCAAAGCCTTGGGACCCTGCACCTGTGTGGGAGACTCAGAGGAAGTTCCTGGCTCCTGGCTCCAGATCGGCATAGCACCAACTGTTGCGCTCACTTGGGGAGTGAATCATAGGACGGAAGATCTTCCTCTCTGTGTCTCCTCCTCTCTGTATGTCTGACTTTGTAATAAAAATACATAAATCTTTTAAAAAAAAATCAGGCAATTCTAAGGGATCCTCATTATTATTTTAAATATGTATTCATCTTTTAAAATATCAGTTTCCAGAAACATGTGCTCATGGAAATACTTTTTTAAAAATTCCCAATAACCCTAGAATCCAATGTAAATCGAGTAATTTAACCCAAGCCTGGAAAAAGAAGAAGGATTTTCTGCTAATTTTATTGAGTGTAATACAGTAGGCAAACCTTCTCATCCACCGGGGCACATAGTGATCCAGGTTGACTACTGCCAGTGACAAGAGGATCTGGAGTCTGTAAACACACAACGTGAGAGTTACAGGGTGGAGATTACGTCAGAGGCTGGTTATGCAAAGAGAGCGACGAGGAACCCAACACACCAAACCAAGGCCAACCTCACCAATGCCAAATGAACCAGCCTCAGCTTTAGCTCCTCCAGAATTCACGCTCTCGCTGTCTCCGGCAACCAGGAAGGACATTTGGCCTTTCTATCAGACCTGGGCTTTCCATGAAGACAGGGGGAACAAAACAGGAGGGAGGAAGTCTGGGACAAATAGCCCAGCCTGTTCTCAGTTCAATATCGCTATTTTACTCTGTGAGTCCTTGAATTTTATTTTTTTAAGGTTTCTTTATTTATTTGAACAATATCATGACAGAGAGGGGAGAAAAAAAAAGACAGCAAGAGAATCAGTCTTCCATCCACTGGTTCACTGCCTAAATAACCCTAATGGTCAGGGCTGGACCAGGCTTAAGCCAGGAATCTAGAGCTTCTTCTGAGTCTCTCAAATGAGTGACAGAGATCCAAGCACTTTGGCTATCATTTGCTGCTTTTTCTCGGCTAGTCATAGGGAGCTAGATTGAAATTCAAACAACTGAAACTCCAACCAATGCTTCTATGAGTTTCCAGTATTGCAGGCAGTGGCTTAACCCACTGCTCCACCACACTGACCCCAGAACCTCTACATTTTAAAGTGCTTTGCCTTGTTTACCTCTGCTTCAAGCACCTAGACTTTTTATTTGCCCTGACTGCGACCATAATGGGCCTCCCAAGCATGATCCCAGCTTTATTATATGATCCCTCCTTAGCTCTTTTAACAGTAGATCCCTGGTGACAGTTTGAGACTTTGGAAATTACCCACTTTCTGCTCCATTACTCACATTTGGTCCATAGCAAACTGGGGCCATAGGTACCAAGTGATTTGCTGCAATTCATTATTTGGTGACTTCTTAAGTCCATAGCAGTCCTGTGAATATTATATCTCACCTCCTAATCGTAGAGTGACAGTGTACCAAACAACATGATCAGGCCAGAAGGGACTAATACAGCAAGAATTCTAGAGATATAAACTAGCCTTAGGAGTCAAGAGAAAACAAATGATTTAGTACAAATTAAACTATCAAATGAGGACTCTTGACATTGATGATCAATAGCATTAGATGAAACTATGAAGGAAAATGTTAAAGGCACATGAGAGGGCTAATTAGAACATGTAGTTGTGGTTTCAACGATGTGTTCAAAACATATCTGTCTCTAAGACGTGTTGATAGAAAGGGTGGAAACAAAAAACAAAGGATTTCAGCTGGGTAAAAGCAGGCATAGCCATGATGTCTCGAGTCTCAAACAAAGCTCAAGGTGGGCCATTTGGATCCCAGTCAGATTCCAGATCTGGGAATCAAAATTCAGTGGAAGTGAATTTAAAATGTGCAGAGGCCAGTGTTGTGTTGCTGTGGGTTAAGCCAACATCTGCAATGCCAGCCTGCCATAGTAGTGCTGGTTCCAGTTCAAACAGCACCGTTGCTAACCCAGCTCCCTACTACTGTGCCTGAGAAGGCATAAGAAGATGGCCCAAATGCTTGAGCTCCTGCCGTCCATGCGGGAGATCCAGATGGAGTTCCAGGCTCTTGGCCTCTGCCTGGCCTAAGCCTTGTCATTGCAGCCATCCGAGGAATAAACCAGAGGATGGTAAATTTATTTCTGCCCCGTGTTTCTCTCTCTTTCTCTCTCTTTCTCTCTCTCTCTCTCTCTCTCTAAGTATGCTTTTCAACCAAATAAATTTTACAATAAAATAAAATGTACAGAAAATAAAATCAGAAATCACAGAAGCAAAAAAAACCTTACAAGCCGCAATCTGCCAGCCGATGGAAGGCTAAATAAAACCTAGTTATACCCTCTGGATTTGATATCAGTTGTTATAGATTTGGGTAAGTCAGGACACCTCCCTGAGCTTCAGATCCCTTGTGTACGAAAACCAAGGAGTGTCCGGAGTGTCCAGGGTGACCGTTGAAGTCTTTCCTACAAGATTCTATTATAAAACCCATCATGTACAATTGCAGCAGGCAACCTCTACGGTGGCCCAAATATGCTTCACTCTTATATAATAATCCCTTCTCCCAGAGTAACTTGCTTCTAACAAAATAAAACACCACTGTGAGTTCCATCTTGATGTAGGATCTCTCTTGCATATTTTGGTGAAACAGGGAGACATGTAGAGAAGGTCCAAATAACAAAGAACTGAGGGTGGCTTCAAGGCAACCGCTAGCGAGGTACTGCAACATCTAGCCTAACAGTTCTTGACTTTTTCATTGCACTGAAGGAAATAAAAACACAATTTCCAACAGTGTCTGATAACTAAATAAATAATGTAAATTATAACTGTGGCATAATAGAAAAAATATCTTTGTGGTCCTGGCGGCGTGGCCTAGCAGCTAAAGTCCTTGCCTTGAACGTGCCGTGATCCCATATGGTTGCCGGTTCTAGTCCTGGCAGCTCCACTTTCCATCCAGCTCCCTATTTGTGGCCTGGGAATTTAAGGAATTTAATGGGAAGGTAAGGATTTAGCCACTTGACTATTGCCTAGGACCCCTGAGTTGTACCTTTCACCGTGAACCTGATAATGTAAACAAAGTTGTTCTTAATTGTGTGAGATGCTCTAGCCAAGTATCCAACCTGAAAGGGCATTGTGGGAATCACTGATTTACAGTCACTCAAGACACACGTACAAGTGAATATCTCTGGGTCTTGTAAATGGTGCCTACAACCAGAGGCAATGCTGTGGGACTCATCCCCCTAACCTCTGGGATCTGAGGCCAAGTGAGTAGCTGGACACCCCATCTGTGTCTGAAGAAAACTGGAAAATGACTTGGTAGGGAATATTCCACCTGTTTGGTGTCAGCACTGGTTTTGTGAGTAATAAACCATTTTTCCCACAGAACAACTTAAAGGTTAACATTTTTGCACATGAAAACCTTTACATGAGGAGGAGTTCTGGACTAGAAAACCATCTAGGCATGACCGGGTACCATATACTGTACAAAAAGCTTTATTTTTGATATCTCATGAAACATAACTTCAACACACAGTCAACATCATCCCCACCTCACTCAAGAGAAAAATAGCTCAACCTGGATATAGAATCAGGATTTGAACCCAGGGATGTTTATCTTCAGAGCCAGTACTCATAAGTAATCCCATAGGTTGGCTTATTCATGCTTGAACGAAAAACAGGAATGTCAACATAGAAAGAAGTAAGACAAGACCCTGCCAGACACCAGGCAGAAACCATCCACTCCATAAAAATACACATGACAAGCTAAGACAAAACCATGCCAAGGCACAGTCTTTTCAGAATGATTGAAATACCAGATGCAACATGCATTATAATTACAAATGACAGACTCTGAAACTGAAAGTAACCATGCAGATTGTTCAGTTCTGTATCCCTTTCCCACAAAGATGAAAAACCCAACTCTGAAAACCCAGTGTTCTATCATCAGAGGGAGCAATTGAACCCCTTGTCTTCTGTCCTTGGTACCTACTCAATGTGAAGACTGAAATATCAGCAGCAATTCAAAAGATTAAGAATTTTATTACATCAGTAATTGGGTGCTGATCTTGTTTTATATCAATACCATCATAAATGTAAAAACAATCTGATGATGAAAGAAAGTGCTGATCTGTGGGACAGCCCTGATACAGGATGGAGGCACTCAGCATTATATTTAGCAAAGTGAACTGGACACTACCAAGTGAGAGATTGCTTTAATTCTTTTTTAATTTGGGAGTCAAGAGAGTTTCCTGATACTTGGAACCAGGTTTATACACCAAACATCATGTTCCTCTAATAGTAAAATCACAAGGGAGCAACCAACCTTAATGAAAGAATCTCCATTGGATGGCAAGTCTGAGCGTGAGGTCCAGATAGTGGTGCCATCCATCTGCTGGTAACCCTTGACAAATCACAAACAACAGTTGTCTCCCTTGGTTCTTTAGGTAGCAAAATAACCCACAGCATCTCAACTTAACTCCACTCCCTAATAAGATTGAGAGCCTCCCAGCTTTCAATTTCATAATCTGCTTATCAAACTGAATTACTTTGAATTTCAACTAAGAACTAAAATTTGAGTTACTTAAATGATTGTTAATGTCAATGGTGTCTCTGTAAAATGAATGTATGCTTTTAGTTGCTAAGGTGAATATTCATTTTCCTTAGACAAAATATGTCTATCATATCTTCATCATTGCACTTATAACTTTTTGGCAGTTTCTGTGAGATAAAAATAGCAATATTGCAATTAATGGATTTTAAAAATTACTTTCCTGCTTGAAACATTAATGTTGTTGAACTGCTAAAATTAGCTTGTTTTTTTGGTTTTTGGTTGCTTTTCTTTGTTTCTTTCTTTTTCCTTTTCTTTTCTTTTATTGTCAGACTGTGTTAAACCAAGCAAATTCTATCTGGAAGTGTATACACCCCTGAGTCTTCTGATTTTCACACTCTTAGCTCAAGGACAATGCAGACATTTAAAATGTCATGGATAATTAGTCAGCCCCTTTACAAATAAGCTTTCTTGTTCTGATAGAATCACAAAGTTTGCCAGTCTAGGGAATAGATGTGCTCATTAGGAGGTGATCAGATGTAAAAATTTATTTATGTTTCCGGAATAAAAGAAAGTAGGTGAAGTGTTAGGGAAGACGCAAGCCCAAAGGTAAGTTGGCCAGGGTCTAGACCCAGTGCCAAGGGATTCTTCAGAAGACACTCTACTTTTTATTTCTGCTTTCTCAACTGGAGACCATGAAGGCTTCTTCAGTTCTTAAAAATCCTTGTTTATCTCAAGTATAAATAGATGATGTATCCTCAAATGAAACAAATACCATGCAGGCAATGGGAATTTTCAACTAGGCATTCACAGTGTTTCTTTTTTCCAGGATTGGCTTTAAGAAATTTTAGGGTTATCCACAGATTTGCTTAAAAAGTTTCACCAGTAAGGCATCCACCCTACCACTGAAGCAATTGGAACAGCATATGATAAAAGGAAAAGTTTTCAGAACCACTTCTCAGCACAGGCCTCTACTGAGAAAAAAAGAACTCCACCATGACCCTGCTTCATTTATGAAACAGAATGAGACCATGACAACATTCACACATTTCAGACAGAGCCATCATGGTGGCCTACACTAAAGCTCTGCTTGCAATGCCAGGATCCCATATGGGCACCAATCCGAGTCCTGGCTGCTTCACTTCTGATACAGATCCTTCTTATGGCCTAGGAAGACAGCAGAAGATGGCCCACGTCCTTGAGTCCTTGCATCCATATGGGACACCTGGAAAGAAGCTCCTGGCTCCTGACTTCAGATCGGCCCAACTGCCATGTGGCCATTTGGAGAGTGATGTAGTAGATGGAAGACTGCTCTGTTTCTCCTTCTCACTCTGAAAAATGTCTTTCAAATAAAAATAATCTTTACAAAGAAGAAGAAGAAGTCTCCATACAAGACTCTACTGAGAAAGAGAGCCAAATTCTCTACCACCTCCCAGATAACAAGATATGGGTTAGTAGAAATAGCTTGACAACTGTTGGTGTGCTGTTCAGAAGGGCACATTTCTGAAAGTGTGACAGGAGCCTGGATGGGGAAGAAATCTGCTCCCACTCCCCATTTCAGCATTAATACCCATTGGCAAATCTCTACAAGTCACTCATCTGGCCTTCAGAGAATGGCCTTTTCACGCAAGTACCACGAGTCACACTTCCCTTGATTTACATGAAAAGAAAAAAGAAGAAACCAATATTTATGGGAAAGCTGAAGTCTCCTGCATCTGAAAGGAGGGATAAGCTGATGATACCCAAGTGTGAGCATTCAGCCCTGGTGTTCACTGATGCTGCATCCCGAGTACTGGTGTTCACCTTGAGTTCTGAAGCATTCAGTCTTGACTTGGTTCATTCACTAAGTCTGAGAACCAGGCCCTTGTGAAGCTTCCCGCCTGACCTGCTTCCTTCCACTCCTTTCTGTCCCAAATTCTTGTGAATTGAAGCCCTAGTCCTCCTGGTACTCTCCTGTCCTCAGGGACCTACCCTGCCCCACCCAGCCTTGCTTGTCTGACAAAGATTGATTTCAGATGAGCAAATGCATCTGATTTTAAAAAATGACAGATTTGAGAACTTTTCCACAGACTTTTCCTGAAACTTTACTTCCCATCTTGAATTTTAAAACCATAATGTGACATTTTAACATATGGCAAAGAGAGATGAATTTGAGATCATTTCAAATTGCTTAAAAGATCTGCATTAAACACAGATTTCCATTATTACAGATCTAATAAGTCCTATTCTCATCTGGGCTATCAGCAACAGAGTAAGTAATTACCATTCAACTTGGACCGTTCCAGTCCATTAGCCCAATACTGATGACTCAGGAAAAAGCTATACATGAGAACTAAATGCTGATAAAAGATAAAATGGAATGGAAGGAAATCAGGCTGCCTTATCTCATTCTGCTTTGGCTATTGTAAGGAATGAATCAAAATAAAGAAATGTGATGGTGTGATAAAGCCAAAAATAAATATCAAAATATGAAATAGAGTTATACCTATCTAGATAAAAGCAAAATGACTCCATGAATAAATTATGGGTTTTTAGGAGCCACAATGCTTATCTATGTACAGGTATTAGATCCAAGTAACATCGTCAATGTTAAATGCTTAACCAAGAAGCAGGCGGTTAGCCTGGAAGCTGTTGATGCTCATAGTCCAAAAGGAAGTATCTGAGTCCAGTTCCCAGTTCTGTATCCTGACTTCAGCTTCCTGCTAATACAGACTCATGGGGGCAGTGGTGATCGCTCAAGAAATTAAGTTCCTACACACACACACACACACACACACACACACACACACACACACACAAGGGTGACCTGGATTGCATTCTTAGCTCCAGGCTCCAATTCTAGGCCCAGCTCTAACTGTTGTAGGCATCTAGGGAGTGAAGTAGGAGTTGGGGTTACCCTTCTCCTTGTCTGTATTTCTCTCTCCCTAATAAAAGTAATAAAAAATATTGTGGTCTTTTTTAAAGTAAGTTATCCAGGTATAGATTCACAAACTAGTTAATAAATCAAACTACATCTAGATACGGGCAGTGCAAATATTAATATTAAAACATTATCCTCTTAAGGAGAGGTTCAAGATAGTCATTTTACACATACACAAAACAAAGGTATTTTACAACTAATAGAGCTTTATTAAACTAAATGTTTTCTTTCATTCAGAGTCCTGGTTATCAATAGGGATCTGCTGATCCTAGGTTACATTCTTAGCATTTTAGGGGATGCAAAAATAACCACAATTCAGATGTAATAATAGTATATGTTTCAGCTGGGGATATATGGTTATATATCAAAATACGTAGTAGAAATAATCACTTCCAGAGGAGGACAAACATTAAATTAATCCAAATAGATCACTGGGAAGGTTTCAAGTGGTAAGATATGGGCATCCCAGCATCTTATGAATTCAGGATGTTCCTTGATGGTAAAAAAGTCATCAGCATGACTAAAACATAAAAAGTTGAATGCAGGGCCCGGCGCGAAGCCTAGCAGCTAAAGTCCTTTGCTTGAATGTGCTGGGGTCCCATATGGGTGCCAGTTCTAATCCTGTTGACCCTGCTTCCCATTCAGCTTCCTGCTTGTGGCCTGGGAAAGCATTCAAGGATGGCCCAAAGCCTTGGGATCCTGCACCCTCATGGGAGACGTGGATGAAGCTCCAGGTTCCTGGCTTTGGATCGGCTAAGCTCCGGTCATTGTGGCCACTTAGAGAGTGAATAATCAGATGGAAGATCTTCCTCTCTCTCTGTATATCTGACTTTCCAATAAAAATAAATCAATCTTTAAAAAAATTAAGTGAATGCAGGACATGTGTAGGTAAATGGGCTGAAGCAGAACCAGCTACACAAGGTAAAAGCAGTGCTGAAACACTGTTAGGTCAACAGCAGTTAGGTCGACCATGATCTGTAGGTATATTGCCTACAGCCCGGCAAGCCAGAAGTCAGATACTGGAGCAGTGAATTTTAGGATTAGCAGTTGCTGCATGGGCCAAAAGGAAGGGACAGAGGTAAAGACCATCATAACCAGTGAAGGGACAGCTAAATAAAAGCAGTTGAGGAGTGAGGGGGTCATTTCATTGATAGCAACCAGATGAAAAAAAAAATGCTCTTTGAAGATGATGAATTTTGATTTTGGCATTTGCCTCGAAATTCAGTCCTAAAAGAGCTCCTCTGACTACGTGTCTGAGGACAGAACACTGAGCCTGAAGCATCAGTGGACATGTCCAATCACAGCATAAGATGAGAAAGACTGAAGGAGAGAACCATGACTGCAGATGTGGTGACGGGCAGCAACTGAGCCCAGGAGCATGGAGAAGCTCTAGGAGAGAAAGCAGAGAAACAGGGAGGATAAAGAACAGGGGGCTGAGACCAGAGCTCAGAGAGAGAAGGAGGGAAACGGTTGGGAAGGTACTCCAAGAAGGGGCAATCAGTGCGGGTAGCAGGAGAGTGAGGATGGTGTCAGAAGGTCCAAGTAGGAGGACCTTGTAGGAAAGCATGTCTTTGTGATTCTAAACACACTGACTTGCTACTGGCCACTCTCATGGCTTCTTCCATCCTCGGGCCCATTTTCTCTTTTCCAAATGCTACCACAAATTCTTCAAATCCTCTCCCCTTTAACGGAATCAGGTTTGGTCTCACCAATATACGTGGTAACAATAACTAAATCCATTTCTTAATGTGTAGAGTACCAAGGCTGCTACTAACTTTCCTCCCCCAAACCTCTCTTTGGTAATCATGTGAATGGGAGCAGTCCTTCTATCTTGCCTGCCCAGGCCAGTGTCCCTAGGTCTGGATACTTGAACCCAATCCATCAGATCCACAGCACCCTGGGATGGATAGCCCTCAGTTTGATGGACAAGCCAGGTATGCTCTTCTTTATGCCACAGACAAAAGCTGACTTGTGTGAGATAAATGGAAATTCAGTCATTTGTAAATGCAAATGCTTGAGATGGGACAGACTAGGAACACAGATGACTGCAAGGAAAACCAAAAGAGTGACAAGAAAACAGTGACAGAGAAGGAGCTGCAGACTGAGTGCATCAAGGCAAGGATTTGGAAGACAACATCTTGAAAAGTTGAGCCTGGCTGCAAGCCCAGAAAAAGAGACAAGTGGAAAGACTCTCGGGCATGGGGCCCACTGCGGAAGGCTCAGCATACGTTTGAGGTGTCAGGGAGATGCCTGGAGAGCAGTTGTAGCCTCCATTTGTAGGCAATGCCTGCAACCAGAGAGAGGGAGCTAATTCTTTCAAGGTTTGGGGTTTGGGGAGAGATGACTTGGCCCAGTAAAAGCAAGGGGAACCTGACTATTCAAAGAAAGCCCTTGGCTCTGGCTGAACAGTTACATCAGGACACAAGGCAGCAGCAATCTTTTGATCTCCGCCCTCTCATTTTTCACCAGAGTGACCCCTGGACTTCACTGTAATCAGGTTTGACATTATTAACACTATTTTTAATTTCACTGCAGAAAACAAAGACTACAGGCAAATGCAGAGAGACTTTGGCTTGGAGGTGCCCTGGCTCTTAGCTGCTGGCTCTCTGGAAAACTGAAACAAACCAACAAAAACATATTTGAAGCAAAGTGCCTAAAATTTTAAATAAAATATTATGTTGGGAATAACTGTAATGAGTTCAAGGGTTTAGAAACACACACACACACACACACACACACACACACACACACACACACACACACACAAAGACTGCTATGAGAAAAAGGTTACCTGCAAGAAGATGGCTTTATTAAATAGCCTTGTACCTGTTTGTACTTTGTCTAGAACTTCTAGAATATTCTCCCTCTCTCCTTTTCACCTTCCAAACACATGAAATACCTACCTCAGACATCAGCTCACATCTCTCCTATCTGTGCTGTATTCATTTCCACTTGGCACTATTTTCATGAACGGCTCAATGTTTTCTCAATATAATCCCTCATGAGTCTTTCACTCATTTTTTGTAATGTAACACCTATGTCTGGCACATAATGGCCTTTTGATACATAGGGGCCAATAAATGAGCAGATGGTTCTGTAAGATGGGATAGAGGGTCTATGGCTGCTCCATGACTTCACTCTACTCCTGTTGCTGCTGAGTCAGCTTTTCCCACCAGCTAAGATCACGGACACTAGCTTTTCTTCTAGGAATTCACCCTAATTTCCACTCCTTAAACTAAGCAGAGTTACTTCTACTTAACACATTCCCTAAACCTTTACTGCTCGGTTAATATCTTGCTTTAAAGCAGAGTTCCAAACTAGTAGCCTTGTGTCATTTGCAACTTTTCTCTTCTTCCCTGCTGCCCAACCACAACTAAACCCTCCTGCTCAAACTTCAGAATCAGCCTGAGAAATAAGTTGTGCAACCATGTCATTCTAACCAGTCCCTCCAATGTCAACAGCACTTGCCACATCTTCCTTAATGGCATTATTCCTTTGCTGTTTCTTTAGCAACCCAGCACCATCTCCCATGCAGGGTGACACAAGCCCAGTCACTCTTACCCATGTCCAAATCCCACTAACTTTCTCCCTGTCACCTTCTCTAAGGCACAGCATGCAAGAAGTGTGAAACTGTAGTTCTACCACCCTGTTTTGATCCAACCCTAGCCTTGGTGGAGGGTCCTCCGAGTCCATGAGGAAACCTAGGAAAGAGTTCATAAGTTTTATTGTTGATGTTGTTTTTGTTACTACAGATGACATTACCAACACAATTTCTGTCTCATAACCTAAGTGTCTCTGGTTCCAATGCCTGCTTCAGATACTTTGGAATTGAGATACTGTGTTATGCCTTCTAATAAGAGCACATGAATAGCTTATAACATCATGCAAGAAATGCTTTAGCAAACTGGAACAATAGATAGAATACTTACTGATTTCAAGTACTTGTTAACAGAACTATAATGCTGTTAAAATGATTGATACTCTACACAAATTCCACAACCAGCTAAACAAATTGCAAAGGCATTTTAAAGAGGATTTCAAAGTGTTTTCACATGGTTGAGCTGATGATTTAGCTTTTCCCAGCAATACAATCTTTATGTAATTAACTAGGTGATTCCGTATCAGTGGTTTGCACTGGCTGCCCACACTATCAAATGCACAGCGATTTGGTCACTGGAGGAAGAACAACACTGACAAATTAAAAAGTATATTTCTTCTTGCAGTTCTGTTATTAGCAACAGTTATTTCATAGCTTATCTACAAAGATAGAAGGCCCTTATTTTCTCTCTTAGCAACCCCAGAATGAAAATCTGATAAGAATTTCTGTTACAAATGCAAGACAATAGGGAGAGCTATTTATTAAAGTCCTGTTTTCAGACAGTAAGGATTAAATCAGGATAATGTTCTTACATGTTATTGCTCATATTTCAGGGTTAAGGAATACAGGGAGGAAAGGATAAGGACAGATCTGGAGGAATAGACCACAGGAGGGCGAGACCACCTAGTCCTAAATGAAATTAAAACTAACTACCAATTCGCAGTGTTTTCTGCATCTTGCCCAGCCTCTCTTTCCTTCAGCGGCAGATTGAAAAACAAGAAATGTCTGTTGGGAGGCTATAGTCTCTCATCAATTCCCCAGAAGTAAAAATGAATAGCCATAATAGCAAAAGTATCTAGAGCTTGCATCATTCTTAATAATAACAGACAGAATGTTTTTCCTCTTGATCAAAAACAAGGGGAGATACACTGTCACCATGCAGCGCCAGAATGATAAGAACAGGAAACAGAATAACATTTAGATTTCCAAGGAAGAGAAATTTACAGAAGACATAATCAGCTATATCTCAGTCCATTTGCTGTGAGAACATCAATCAATAATAACTGACAAAACAGTGATTTATTTCTCCCAGCTGTAGGGGCTGGGAATTCCAAGTTCAAATCACCAGCAGATCCAGGGTCTGTTGAGAATCTTCCTGGCTCACAGCTAGCTAGCCATGCTCTCATGGTATTCTATCATCACAGTGGAGAGAAAGGGGCCTTCAGGGTCTTTCATTTTATAAGGGCACTAATCCCAACCGATGAGGGCTCCACCTTCCCAAAACCCCAACTCATAAGGCCATCATGATGGGGCTCGGGATTTCAATATCCAAACTGTGGGAAGCCATACACAGTAAATCTAGAGTAGTCCTCAAAAACATTACCAAGGAGTGGATGACAAAATAACAGGTCTCAAGATTCAAGCTCAACATTAAAAAAATGAATTTGAGGCACTAATGAAAAGTAGATATTGAAAACAAATTTTAAGGTATCATCTATGATAACACGAAACAAAAAGAAACTCTTTGGAATAAATACATGCAAGATTTGTCTTTTTCTTTTCTTAGCAATATCTTTTGAAGATTTTCAAGTTTTTGTTAAGTCCAATCTATCATATTTTCTTTAAATGGATTTTGATACACACACACACACACACACACACACACACACACACACATACATATATATAGTATTTGAGAGGCAGACAGATAAATACCTGTAACCCCCTGGGCTAGGCTGAAACCAAAGACAGGAGGCAGGAACTCTAACCAGGTCTCTCCATGAGTGGCAGACACTTAAGCACTAGAGCCATCACTGCTGCCTCCCTTGGTTGGCATTCACAGGAAGCTGGCATCAGCTATGTAGAAATCAATCCATGTTCTCTGATGGGAGACTCAGGCATCTTCACCATGCGGCCACATGCCTACCCCAGGTTTCTGGCTTTTGTTTCCAATCTAGAAACTATTTCTTTCACCCAAGATCAAAGAGATTTTTCTCCAATGTTTTCCTTAGAAAGCTGGATGATTTTAAGCTTCACGGTTAAGTGGATGATCCATTTTAAGTTAAACCTGTAGATGGGGGAGGAAAGTGACCTTAAGACAAAATAGTAAATTGAAGTGACAAATAATATCTGAAGCACAGAATGACAGAGACAGAAGGACACAGAGGCAGATATACAAAGAGAAGAGTTCTTCTATTCACTGGTTCATTCCTCAAATAGCCACAATGCTCACAACAGGACCAGGAAGAAGCCACAAGCCAGGCATTCCATCCGAGTCTCCCAATTACTCTTGAGAGCAATTTTCTGCTACTTTTCCAAGCACATTGGTAGGCAGCTGGATGAAAAGCAAAGTGGCAGGAACTCAAGCCAGCATTCTTATATAGGATGCTAGAATTGTAGGCAGCAGCTTACCTCACTGCACCACTAAATTGGTCCCTTACCCTATTTCATACACTTTAAATATATTAACACACATCACACACACAGTCTTCCTTTAATTTAGGTACTTATAATCCCTGTTATACATGTGTAAAAAAGTAAGACAAAAGGAGCATAAAGGACCTGACTCAATCCACAAAGCTAGCAAGTAACAAAGATGATATTTCAAGAGTCAGGCTCCAGAATTCCTACTGCCTGGCAGGGATCAGAAATTACTGGGAGGGCATCTGGCACAACGATCAACCTCAGAGTGCCTGGGTTCCAGTCTAGGCTCTGATTCTGATTCAACCTTTATGCTAGTGGGCACCTTCTGGAGCAGCAGAGGATGACTCAAGCACACATCCTTGCCATCCATGTGGGAGACTTACACTGAATTCTGGTTTGGGCTTGGCTGAAACCAGGTACTGTGGACATTGCTTTTCAGTGACAAAAAGAAAAAGGTCAAAAATACCTTTTCCATACTCTAACAGGATTTTTTCCATTCCTTTCCACCTATATGCCCGTTCAACAGATCCAGTTTTCCTAAATATCATAGCATATACATGGGGCCTTCAAGAGCACAGACACTATTCTATTGCTTGGGGCAGAGGGTAGATACATGGGAACATGTAATCACTATATCGAGTCTGATGTTCCTCTCAACAAAGAAAACAGATCCACAGCCATGCATCCTGTGACTCTGTAGGGTTTTGACCTGGTGAGGGTTCCATCTTCAGCTGCCCCTGATGGGCACCTCAGTCACAGCAGAAGGTTCATAAGCAGGGGAGCAAAAGATGGGGGCCCACTCCTCCCCCTCCCACTGCCACCTCCTTCATGTCCTTTGAATTTGCATGCTAGAATTACTGGAGCAAAAGCTGGCTAATCTCCTGGCTGGCATGATTGTTATTATCATGCGGCGCACACATGCATATTCATCCAGATTTAAAGGGAAGAAATAAGCCTCCCTCATGGTGCTGCTGATAAACAACCACCCTCTCTACCACAACCCACCCACCCCCGCCCAAAAAAAAATCTTTTCCTTTGCACTCAAACCACACACATTGTGAAGGCCTGTCATACTTAAAAGTGATTTGCACATAAGTCTTTTATATGTTAATAACATTGTATGTTGAATATTTCATCCCCAGAATCATTATTTGATTGGTTTTTCCCATGCTTTCCAGTACAACAGAAATGGGCAGAGCAATCTTGGGTGCATTCGGACACCAACCTCCACACTCAAGTTCATGTTGCTGGCATCAGAACATGTTAACCTTGATGCAGTGGAGGCCCCCCCATCAGACTGTCAATATTTTAATTCCTGCTAGGTAGCAGGGAGGGAGAGGGCAGTGCAGGAAGAGAACCGGAGGAGAGAAGAAGAAGGAACACAAGAGGCACAACTGATCTTGAGGCCAGGTATGTGACCCTGCTACTTTTCTCCAGCTTTTGCAATGCTCGCTTCTCCATGTAATCCTGTCTTCTCCCAGGCTGGTGACTGTGACCAGATGTTTTGCAATCCCTGACAACACAAGACCCATGCTGCAAGGAGGCTGATTTTAATAGGGATACAGGACTGTCAAGTGGAGCAGGGAGAGTAGGAAAAAATCCAAGTATCAATGCCAGAGGGGGCTAACATGTATCCAAGGTTGTGGTTTAAAGTAAATCCATGGGGTTCTGCTGACCACGCAGCTGGCAGGCAGGGCTGTGTTCACATATATCTGGACATTGGCAAACCTAGCATTAGCAGGGGCTGGGTTGAAACAGAGAAAATGGCATGGCGCTCTTGAAACATGATGAAGTAGTAACTGGGCTCAGGAGACAGAAGACACTAGAAGACAAGCAGTTCCTCAGCCTGGAGAATGCAAAGTTTAAGAAGAATCCAGGGTGGCTGATCATGGGGCGCTCCAGCACAAGCACACGTGCACCTATACGTGTAGACAAACACATCCTAGACCATACAGCACCCATATACACCATTAGGCCAAAAGACACCTCCTCCACATTCCAGCCTTTGACAAATCACTTCGTTAGTAACATTCTAACGTCATCCTCCCCTGCAATGAGTGGTAACAAATCCTTCACAACTTCTCCTTATTGCATCCAATTTACAGATGTGGAAACTGAGGTTCAGATACTAGCTGCAAGGTCCTCGTCTAGACTCTCTCACAAGACTGTGCATCCTGATTTGTGGCCTAGAATGCAGAGCTAACTTACAACGATCTAAAGAACAGATGGTCTGGGGCCAGTGTGACGCATAGCAGGTAAAGCTGCCTTAGACATAGCAGCCCTGACAGGTGTCAGTTCACATCCTGGCTGCTCCGCTTTCAATCCAGCTCTCTGCTAATGGCCTGAGAAAAGTAGTCAAGTATGGCCCAAGGGTCTGGCCTCTGGCACCAACGTGAGAGACCTAAGTGAAGCTTCTAGCTCCTGGCTTCAGCCTGGCCCAGTGATGGAAGATATTACTCTCACTTTCTCACCTTCTCACTTCTCTTTTCTCTTTCTCTTTCTTTCTCTTTCTCTCTCTCTCTCTCTCTTCCTGCAACTCTTTCAAATAAATAAATATAAAAAAGAAAATACACAAAGAGCAGACAATCCAGGTGTTAACTTGCTGTTCCCCCATCCACCCTGGTGTTAAGCTCTGGAAACCACTAGAAATCCATGATCCAAAAGCTCATTTGAACACACTTCAAAAGTCCTGTCTTTGTGTGAGTTCGGGCTTTTAATTGGAAAACCGATCTGTTTCTTGTTTGTTTCTTTAAAACACACACACACACACACAGAAAAGAAGCAATGCTTAATCCAGAGACAGTAGATCTATTGTTAGAGGGAGGAGGCTAATTCTCATTAAGTTTAATGCAAAACAAATGCATTATATGGTAATGCTATTAACCCTAATTAGAAGCTGAGAGCTGAAAACATAAAGTGAAAAAAGCAACCGGCCATAGCCTTCTCTGAGCTGCTTCCCAACCTAAGCTACATATTAGTATTACCGGGGGAGCCTTTTAAAAATATTAACACCTAGACCCAGACCGCTCCCCTGGAGGTTCCACTATAATCGGTTTAGGATGAAGTCCTAGACACCAGCAGAAGAGGGGGGTCAAAGCCAACACAGCACAAAACTCCTTAAAAAGGCTCCAGAAGCCAGCGCAACCTACTGCTTCTTTCTAAAAATAAAATATTTAACTCCCATTTCCCACAACTTTCTAAATGGTATTTATTCATTTTCTGTTTATTTGAAAGATGGAACTACACAGAGCGACAGAGAAACAGAGAAACTTTCATCTGCTGGTTTATTTCCCCAAATAGCCAGAGCTGCGCCAAGTTGAAGCCAGAAGCCACCCAAGTCTCCCACACAGGTGGAAGGCAGCCAAGCACTGAAACCATCATCTGCTGTCTCCCAGAGTGCACAGTAACAGGATGGTGGATGGGAAGCCGAGACAAATTGGGACTTGACGCCAAGCACTCCAAGCGCTATAAGGGGTATCTTAATCTGCACCACCACACCCACCCTTGGCCCATCACTGACTACAAAGAGCACTGGCAAGGAGAAAACTCACCAGCAATTAAAGGTAGGAATCTCCTGCCCAGATGCATGTAAGCCCCAGACTTTGCACAGGACTATTTGCCAGAGAAGGATGACAAAAAGTTGAACAGGAACCTTCTAACCCACAACCAAGATTAGGAAGGATGACACTAGAATGCCACTAAACCATGAATAACAGCAGTTCAGGACAAGTGAGAAAGATGTCTACTAACACCATAGTTTTCTCTTTATGTCTACTTGAAAAAAAAAAGAAAAAAACTATTCTATAACAGAGGCTCAATTGTGGTAAGTATGTGGTTTTAAAAGAAAAGCAAGATTCCTTAGGGCAGAAAGAGAAGACTTACGGGGAGGATCTAAAGAACCAAATATAACAATGTATTTTTTTTATACCTTTCCAGAATTGATTCATTAGTATTAGTCTTCCAGAATACAGAGTACACAGTACAGTGAGTTCTATATGATACTTAGCGTGCTGAACCATTGGCAGCTTACAGTACTTGCACTGACCAAGGCAAATGGTGAGGTGAGGTGAAGTGGACCTCACTGTGGACCTCCCCCTGCTTCTTGGCCCAGACAATGTCCATCTGGGGCACATGGCCCGTGACTCCCTCTGAGATGCTTGTCAAGGTCCATCTTCCCCCGGTGATGCCCTAAGCTTCTTACACTATCCCTCCTGGTATCTCCTTCATTGATCAACAGATGACCTTTTGATCTCAGACACCATTATTATGTGACAGAACTGTTCCTACACAGTGCCATACTGATTTCACAGTCACATGCTGGCTTTATCTGATTTTCTAGTGGTACTAAAACCAGAATTTTTCTCTATAATACTCTATAATGCTAACAGCATGAATTTTTACCTGCAACTGCATATCCTTCACTGTCAATGGTGGAATACCGAGCTGTATGATCAGCAACCATCAGCCTCATGGCAGTGGATACAGGACAAGCAACCACAAATGCTTAACAGTGTTCGCAGTAGGTTCATACACCTGGCCTCGTCTCCTCACAACAGCCCTGAAGGTGGACACCCTTTATACAGAACAAACGTAGGTGATGGAGAGCCAGCTGAAAGTCTACCCTGGGGTTTTCAGCACATGGTATCCCTATTACCAGGCTTTCTCTTAGCTTGCAGTGCTATAAAAGAATATCACAGGCTAAAGACCCACCCACTTCCTGGTTTATAGACAGTGCCCTCTCACTGTATCCTCCGGTATCAGGACCTAAAAGGACCCCTTTACAAGGGCAGTAACTCCATTCATGAGGCTTTCACTCTCCTAACTTAATCACCTTCTGAGGTCCCTGATCATTCTGCAGATGTCCATCACCTTGGTGGTTAGGATTTTCACACATGCATTTGGGGGCACACAATCATTCGATCTACAGCAGGCCTTACGACATTGTGTAAACTCATTATACAGGACTACCACGGCAACAAAAGTGAGAGCTCCAGTCAGGATGCCTGTATTTGAGTCCAAGTTTCCACACATCTGACCTGTGCAATCTTAAGCAATTACCCGGAAACAACAGCAAGATGCAAGCAAGACCACATATCACAACATATCCCCAGCACCTCAATTCTCCCAGTACTCTGTGCCCCAACCAAAAAAAATGCCTGTGCTCAGAGCTAAAGAAACAACTCAAGCACAATTTCACTGCATACTACTACTCTGCTTTCAGCCACACGCTGCCACTGTGCTTGTTCTTCAATCACCTCACAGGGGAGAGTCCCATATGTTATGCCTCAGAGTCCAGAAGGGAAGGGCGACCATTCATGTCTTCGGGGGGTTAGTGCAAGCCAAGTCCTGTGCGGGCACTTTCAGTGACTTTCCTTGCCTAAACCATCCAAATATCCTGTAGGAAGAGGACAAAACTGCTGTATCTTTGAGTGGTGTTGTTATTTTAAGGATGGAGAGCTGATGGGGCAGGTGTTAGGCTCAGCAGTTAACACCATCGCATGCCTTTTTGGGAAATACCTGGTTCTAGACCTAGCTCCTCAGCCTCCAATCCAGCTTCCTATTAATGTGCACCTTGAGAGACAGCAGGCAATGGCTCGAGTGCTTGGTTCCATGCCACCCACGTGGAAGACAGAGGTCGAGTCGCCTTCTGACTTCAGCCTGACCCAAGTAGCAACCAATGCAGGCATTTGGGGAGAAGACCAGGATAGGAGATTTTTCTGTTTCTCTGTCTCCAAAATAAAATGAAAATCAAATTTTAAATAAAAACAACTGTTGTTGTTGTTGTTAAGAAAAATTAAAATAATATGAGACTAAGAAAGATGGAGCAACTTGCCTAGGACACAATGTTGTTGGGGATAGTGCAGTAGTCACACAAGGTCTGTCAGCCCCCAAGGTCTGATTCCTGCTGGAAGAGCCTTGCAGAGCCACAGCCCAGTCTTTTGTTTCCCACACTCAGACACTGAGACCCAAGGAAGTGCTGCCTGGCTTTTAGGTAGACCCCTCGATGCTGAGCTTGGGTCTTCATCATTCCTTCCAGGACACCAAGTTCTTTCCTCAGTCATTGCTTCTTTCTCAAAAAAGCATACACCACCAATTTGCTCACAGGGTGCATCAGGAGGCTCTCTTAGGAGATTCAAGTGTTTCCCAAAATTGTTTCCTAAGAGAACTTTACTGTTTTTCTCTTGTCTTTAAACAAATCAGCTTTAAGTTGTGTACAACTTGCCCTACTTCCAATGATAGTGAAGGGTTCAGCTTTCGTCCCTGTAAATCACATTCAGCATTACTTGGGGACTCATTGCCCCCCATACCTAATGAAGATAATCCATCAGTGCTGCAGCAACTTGACTGGGCCATTCCTGCCTGCGGAAACTGCACAAACAGCCAGGGGCGGGGGGGGTGGGTAGCGGTGAACCAGGAACTAAATGGGGAAACAGATGATATTCAATTAAATAAATATTCCCAGCAATGCTCCAAGGAGTGGAATTATTGGCTTGCTGGGCAGCTCCTCACTGAAGCAGGCTGCAATGGAGCCTTCTACCATAGATCTCATGTTTTCGTTAGAATGCACACTGTCTTTAGAAGTTGGGTGTCTGGAAGTCTGATGATACGCTCGTAATCTGACACTGTGATATGGTGGTTGTAAAAGGGGAAAGGGGGGTCCTCCCTATCTATTCAATATTTACATTTTATTTAGTGTTATTATTTGGCTTTAATTACATACAAAGAATTAACAATGTTAATTAATGCTACACTAATGCAGTCATAATTACTTCCATTTATTCTAGAACATAAGTGAATTTATAAATTTATTTATTTGGAATTCTAGTGACTTCTTGGGTTCACACCATAAAAAAGAAAATCAAATCTATTTACCTATGCTTTCTATACCTGCAGAAGAAAAGCAGTTTTGTCTGAACAAACCCCTCCACTAAATTCATACAATGAAACAATAAAATCATTTTAAGGATGAGCTATTGATTCATCCTTAGCATATTTCAAATCACCTACTGGGTTTATTTGATGTTGTTTTTTAATCCACATGTATTATCATGAATTTGTGGCCCAAAAGAATTTCAATTGGACTTCTTTGCACATTTTCATAGCTCAAAGAATGAAAGAAAGAACAGCATTTGATTTCAACATTCGGATAAGATGTAGATGAACAAATTTTTTTAAGTTTTTAAAGATTTCAAGTAATAAAGAAATCTTCCTGGTGAAAACAAGAAAACTTTACAATCACTTTCTTCTTTTAATAGTGAAAAAGGTCCATTAAGAATTGCTTTTCTATAAGACAAGAATTCTCTATTTATAAAAAGAGAATAAATTTCACGTATTTAATACATATAGTTTCTTTTTTTTACATTTAAAAATATTTTGGTTTTGTTTTATGATATAGTTCCATAGGCTCTGGATTTGCCTGTGCCCTTCCCCAAGGCTCCCTTACCCCATTGGTCTCCCCTCTAGTATTACAATGAATGCCCTTTGTGAACTGTCACAAGTCCATCATGCTGCCATTGAAGTTGTTCCTGACAATGTAGGCATGGACACTGTCAGAGAGTCCATCATCTTACTGTTAGGATGCATTCAATTCTTTCACTGGGGGTCCATCTTTGATCTGTTTGCATAGAGACATATAGCATATTATCTCCATATCTGAACATATCAGTCTTGCTACATTTCCATTATATACCCCCTAAAATACAGAACCACTGGACACAGTCCAAAATGGGTAAAATAATACGTTTTCATCAACATGAAATTAACAAACATGCTATAACAATAAAAATGCATCACGAAAGTGTTGAAAACAAAAATCAAAAACTTTCATATAGGAATAGAATCTAGTGTGTGATCCTTGTGGTGCTAAAGGAATTATAATTAAAAATTAGATCTTCTTACATAATGGCTCTTGTTTCAATTTGCAGTTTTGTAGTATCAAATCTAATTCATTTTGCTGTAAATCTTATCTTTTTGTACTTACTAGTTATTTGTATCTCTCCAACAAGTTCTTGTGATTCATTAATGGATGGATTGCTTGTAAATACTTCAGATTGTAAATGTCCATTTCAATACTGTTTTGCTAATACATAAAGGTTTTTTTAATTTTTTTATTAATTACATTGCATTATGTGACACAGTTTTATAGGCACTGGGATTCCCGCCACCCCTCCCCAAACCCTTCCCCCATGGTGGATTCCTCTACCTTGTTCCATTACCCAAGTTCAAGTTTAATTGAGATTCTTTCATTGCAGGCATATACCAAGCATAGAGTCCAGCATCTTATTGTCCAGATAAGTTAAACAGCTTCTTGGGGGAGCCTTCTCTGGTCTGAAGGTAGAGCCGGCAGAGTATCATCCCGATCAATTAAAAGCCCCAATATAACATCAGCAACAATTTATAATGTTATGGAATTAATTGACATAGTATTGAGTAACCAATACGTTAAAAAAAAATGCAAGTTCTGAACCACATCCTGTGACTTCTTCATTGACATTTCAATTTTAGTTTATATACAACCGGGTTCTATACACCTTAAAATGGCTATGGATTATTATTCAGTTGTCTCATGTCTATTTTCATTATAGTATTTAGCATTTTATAGCGTTGAAGCATAATTTTGCTGAACCTGGCTGTTTTTCAGGTAGTCTAGACTGGCTTATAACACTAACAAGACATATGTCAACAGTTTAGGTGCAGAACAGTTTTAGGAGGGGTGTGCAGAGAAATCGTCAGTACCCTAGTGAGGAGTAACTAATCTTTGTGTCCCACCTAGTAAGGTATATGTGAATCCATGCTGACTGTTTCCTGTCTGATTCTAAGCTTTCCTTGTTGTTCTCTGTCTATCTATTCCAGATTTTGTTCGTTTGTTTGTTTGTTGTTTGCTTGTTTGTTTTGAGAGGTTTCCAGAGCCATCCTGATGGTCATTGCCAGAGATGGTGGGGACCCAAAGTTGGAACCAAGTGAGAACCAGAGAAAGCTCCCCTCCCTATTCCCGAAGGAAGTTTACTGTTCTTCTGTTTCTGCAGACTGTTCAGGACTCCTGGCTGTTTAATACATATAGTTTTAAGAGCATAATGATACTTCCCTTCCTACCTCTCTCAGTTCCGTCCTCCCTCTTTCATTTCTTACTGTTTTTTTTTAATTTTCAGGTGACGTATTTTCAACTTTCTTTATAATCACAAGCCTCACCATACACTAAATAAAAAATTCAACCAGTAGTAAATAGAAAAATCGTTATTCACCAAGAGTATTGACAAGGAAGAGTGGCCATTTTCACCACTCTTGTTCATCTGAGTATGAAAATCAGAGCACTCAGGCAAAAGAAAGGCACAAAGAGCACCCAAATTGGATGCCCCTACTGGCAAACATGGTCATACAGAGAAAACCTTAACATCTCCACCAAAACACTGTTAGAATATAGGAATTCAAATGGGATAAACGAATTCAAGTCTCAGGGCACAATAGCAACACGCAAAATGAGAGCATTTCAGCACACCAACAGTGAACTGTCTGAAAAGAAACCGAGAAAGTAGTATCATCCACCACAGCTACAAAAAATTAAAACAGCTAGGAATAAAATTAGCCAAGGAGATTAAAATTTTCTAAATGAAAGAGTTGAAATAAATTAAAGAGGACACACACCAAAAAAATGGAAAAAAATTTTCCACACTCATAGATCAGAAAAATTAACATTGCTACAATATCCATACAACTTAAAGCAATTTACATAACCAATGTGACTCTTTATCAAAACACCAAAAACATTCTTCACAGAACAGGGAAAAAATTAGAACTATATAAGACAACAAACACTGAGCAAAATGAATAAAGTTGGAAGCATCCTACTACCCAACTCAAAATACAAAGCTGTTTAAAAAAAAAAAGGCCAAAAAAATTGAAAGCTAAGCTTATTTTACCATAAAAATGTGAAACCTGTGCCTTTTTTTTCATACTATATCTCTTTCATGAAGATTCCTTATACACTATACTACAAAGCTATAGTAACCAAACCAGCATGTTATTGGAACTGAAAACAGACACATAGAACATTGGAATAAATCCAAACATCTCCAATCAGCTAAAGTTTCACAAAGGGAACAATAAAACACATTGTGAAAACCACATTCTCTTTAATAAGTGGCAGTGTGAAAACTGGATTCCCATATGCAAAAGAATTAAACTAAAATCCTTACAATATAGCAAATAAACAAACAAAATGAATGAAGGAATTAAGACCTGAAATTATGAAGATACCAGATTAAAACATAGAGGGTGTACTTCAAAAACAAAGACCAGAAAAGAAAAAAACAGATAAAGGATTTATCTATATACAACCAAGGAAGCCATCAACAAAACAAAAGATAGTCTCAGAATTGGAGAAATATATTTTCAAAACATACATCTGATATGCAGATAATATCCAGAATATGTAAGAAATACAAACAACTCAAAAGTGAAACAAAATACACAAAAAATCTAAATAGACATTTCACAAAAGAAAACATACAAATGACCAAGAAGTATATGAAAAAACACTCAACATCACAAATGTCACAGGAATGAAAATCAAAGCTACAATGAGATATCACTTCACTCCAATTAAACTGGCTATTAAAAAGACAAGCTGATCACCACTGGCATGAGGCTTAAGTCACTGCTTCAGATGACCACATCCCATACTGAAGTGCCGGGTTTGAGTCCTGGCTCCCCCACTTCTAATCCAGCACCCTGTTAATGCATATCCTGAAAGGCAACCAAACATGGTTCAGGCATCCTGGGCCCTTATAACCCAAGGAAAAGACCCAGATGGCCTTCGTCTTGCCCAGCCCTGCTGTTGTAGGCATTTGACAAGTGACCCACCATATGAAAGATCTATGTGCCTCTACCTTTCAAATAAAAGAAAAATAAATACTAAAAAAAAAAAAAAAAACCCGACAAAAGATAGAGCCCAGCATGGTAGCCTAGCAGCTAAGGCCCTTGCCTTGCACACACCAGGATCCCATATGAGCGTCAGTTCTTGTCCCAGCAGCCCTGCTTCCGATCCAGCCCTCTGTTTGTGGCCTGGGAAAGCAGTCAAGGACAGCCCGAAGTATTGGGATCGGCTCCTGGCTTTGGATCAGCTCAGCTCCAGCCATTGTGGTAGCTTAGAGAGTGAACCATCGGATTCACTTGGGGAACGAATCAGCGAATGGGAGATCTTCCTCTCTGTCTTTTCTCCTTTCTGCATTTCTGATTTTTCAATAGAAATAACTAAATCTTTAAAAAAAAAAAAAGACAAAAGATAACAACTGCTTTTGAGGGTGTAGAGAAAAGAAAACTCTCGTGCATCACTGGCATGGACATAAGTTTCTCAAAAAATTAAAAATAGGACTACCATATTTTGCCTGTAATTTCACTATACATATAATCATTACCCAAAGGAAATGAGATTAGTATGTCAAGACATCTGTACTGTCTGTTACAGCACTATTCACAGGAGCTAAGATACACAATTGATCTGAGTCCATCACTGAATGAATGGAAAAAGAAAATGTGGTTTATATGCAATGGAATACTATTCAGTCATGAGAAAAGATGCCATTTTCAATAACATGGATGGATCTGGAGGACATTACGTTAAGTAAATAAGTCAGGGGTAGAAAAAGAAATGGTGCATGTTTTACCTCTATGTGGAATCTAAACAATCTCATAGGAGTGCAGGTGGGAGGGGTGAAGGGTGGAGGCGAAGGCAATAGAGAGAGGTTAGTAAACAGGTCCAGAGGTTAACATTAACTAGGAAGAACAAGTCCTCCAGTTCTAGCTATTGTTTAGCAGGGTGACTACAGTAAACAATAATGTACAACATATTTCAAAATAGCTAGAAGAGAGGAAGATTTTGAATGTTTCAGCACAAAGAAACAGTATATTTTACGGTAATTTATATGCCAACAAGCCTAATTTGATCATTATACAATGCATACATACCAAAATATCACACTGTCTTCCTACAAATTTGTAAAATAATATGCCAATTAAAAACAAAACTAAGAATGAACAATCATTCTAAAATCAGGAATGTATTTGGAAAAAAAAAACACTTCAGGAAGCACCAATATTTAGAGGCAGTTTTCTATCGGTTCATTTCTTCACGGAATATGGTCTACTCATCATTTAAATCCAAACATCCTGTAAACAAGATTTTGCTAGAAATAAAGATTTTGAAGAGATAATGTCAGTCAAATTCTATCTAACAAGAGGCAGCTCTCACCCTTATTATTACCATCACACACCCCAAAAATCGACTTTACTAGAAAGCTTTGTGAAGTACTTTGAAAGAGATGCTATCTTGGAACAAATTTCCATAAACTGAATGAAATATGGTTCCTTAACTATATTTTATATTGAGTAAAAGACAGTCCTCTCATGTTCTCTTCAAAAAGCAAAGAGGATTAAAAGACTCCAGAAATAAAAGGGAACTCTCCCTGCAACCTCTCCCAGGACAGGTCTTAAGGCTCCTCCCGAGTTCTTTTGACAAAGACCTTGGAAGGACTTGGAGGTCATCTAATCTAGTTTGAACCCACACCAGCTTCACACTATCCCTGCCTCAGTGCCATGCAGTGCAGTGAGCTACCCATGACTTCTTCCTGGAGCTCTCAGTGTAGCAAGTGGATAGCACATCTAACTGCCTACACGGTGGTACTGAACAACACATACACACTCTAGTTTGGAGCCCCATCTGAACTCACACCCCTGTGAAGTGACGATTCTGTCTACACCAAAATGACTGAGCAATCCCCTCACGTAGATCTCTAATACATACCTCCAAAGCAACATGCCCCCTGACTCCTTTCTGCCATACACATACAGTCCTTACATGCTAACACCACCATTCACCTTTCTCAGGTTCATGCTGTCAGCCAAGGATTCTTCTCTTAGGATTCACACTTCACCCCCAGTGTAAACTGACTAGAACCCAATCTGTCAGGAAACCTCAACATCTGTAAATTCAAAATACTCTGAATCCAACAATCACTCCCCACCAGTGCTCCAAGCCATGCTCACCTCTTTCCGGATTTACTATACCTGTCACCCAGATAGTCTCCCTGATTCCAACCCCCAACAACGGGATACTTATAAACCAGTTAGTTACACTATGACATTCTTCTGGGCAAATCTTCTGCCTATCTCAGGAAAGAAGGAAAACTCTTAGAATGACCTGAAATATCCTACATAATCTGGCACCGACTGTATTCCTTATACCTGGTCGCCAAGCTCATCCCCAACTATTCTGTCTTCCCCTCACCCTTCAGACACACAGTCTGCTCCTGGAACATAATGGATGCACTACTGCCTGAGTACAACCTCAGTGACAATCCCTGTGCGTGGAATGCACTTCTCACACTTATCAATGTGGCACTACAACTTTCCAGTCTTTGCTCTCAAATGAGTCCTCTTCTCATTCTCCTACTTAAGATAGTTATCATCTCACTGTCATACCACACCATTATTCATAACCCCACCCTCTAACATTTTGGAATTTTCTTGTCTTATAACCTTCTAACATAATATGCAATTTATTTAAAATATATAGTCTGACAGTTTCCAACATATTGAATTTAAAATCCATGATGGTATAATGTTTTCTCTTTCTCTCCTTCTCCTCCCCTGCCTGGATCCCACAATAAAATGCTTTGAAATGCTTTGAACCTTGTTATCTTTGGGTGATAGCACCAAGAAGTGGTCCTAGCATACAGAATTTGCTTAACCAAATTAGGTTAAATGATTTAAGTCCTCAAGAATCACCTTGATAGAGCTTTACAAATGCTTTTGGAACCCACCCTTTATGACATACACTTAGCAGCTTATATTATCAGTTCATCTTCACAATCCAAAGGAAAGTATTTGTGGCTGCTGATTAAAATTTTATGAATTAATATACCTCATCCTTAAGAGTGCCTGGACACTGGATTCTACTCCTCCCCCAATCCCCAGGATCCATCCAATGGAGGGTGCCTTCTCTTGCCTGCATCACCAGTGGCTCCCTTGCTGGTAGATTCTTCCATTAACATGCAAACAAATTCTCAATTTACAAACAAAGGAGCCCCAATAAAATTTCCAAAACCTTGTTTTTCTTTATTCAGAGCAACATTCTTCCAAAGGGCTTATCATACTCACTGTCATGCTCCAACTCAAGCCCTAGCTCACTGCCTCGAGTCAGTCTAACATTCACCAACACCCCTGGTGCTAAATCCAGTGCACACTCAATGGTCCTTTCTTCTCAGTGAGTACACAGTGTTGACCCCTGGCTCCAGCTGTAATAGCACACACTTGTCTGCTGCCTCCTTCCTCTCTTACAGCTTCTTTTTCTTAGTCTCCTCCATGAGCTGCTTTCACTTCACCTGTCCTTTCTCTGGAGTTTGTTAAAATTCTGGAATCTTTATTTACTCCCAAACGCAATCTGCTTCCTATATACTGACAATTTCCAGATGTGTGTCTTGCCAGAGAGCTCTTTTGATCTCCTCTCCCAACAGCAATCTCAAGTTTCTTCAAAATCAACACATCTAAACCTAAACCCAACACTTTTCACTCCACCTGGGTTTGTCTTCTTGGGGAACCTCAGCCCACCCAGGAAATCTAGTCACAGCTTTCACTAATCTACACATCTAATCAATCCCGATTCCTGTGGAATATACCTACAGATTCTCATGCAAGTTATTCACTTCTCATGACCCTCCTCACGCTAGTTTTGTGGTCTTCACCCAGTTATCTTTCAGTAACCTTCCAATCCACCCTCTACATTACAGTAAGAATAATCTTTCTAAACTAAAAATCAGCTTGTGCCAATCCACAAGTTAAAAGCTTTCCAGAGGCCAGTGCCATGGCATAGCAGGCTAATTTTTCCCATGCAGTGCCAGCATCTCATGTGAGTGCCAGTTCATGACCCAGCTGTTCCATTTCTGCTCCATCTCCCTGATGATGGCCTGAGAAAATAGGAGAGGAGAACCCAGGTCCGTAGGCCCTGGTACCCACCTGGAAGACCTGGAAGAAGCTTTTGGCTCCTAGGTTCAGGCCTGTCCAGATCTTGCCATTGCAGCCATTTGGATAGCGAACCAACAGATGGAAGATCTCTCTCTTTCCATCTCTCTCTATCTCATAATCATTCTGACTTTCAAGTAAAATAAATTTAAAAAAAAGAAAAAAAAACCTTCCTAGAGTAATTAGGGAAATGTAAATCAAATTGATTTCATGTCAAATCAGTAGGTGTCTACAATTAAAAAGATAAACAGTAGCAAATGTTGAGAGGCAAGGTGGAGAAATGGGAGCCTTCTGCTACGGGAAAGCATTTCAAGTGGAACTGTGAAAGGAGTGGTATAGCCACTTGGGAAATAGTTTGGCAATTCTTCAAAATGTCAAACATAATTATTATACAGTCCAGCAAATCCACTCCCAGATAAACATCAGTATAAAGACACATGTTCATGCAAACACTTGCACAAAAATATTCACAGCAGAATTACTCATAACACACAAAAAGTAAAAATAACCTAAATGTTCATCAACTGATAAACAGGCAAATAAGATGAGCTATGTTCATGTAACAGAATATTATTCAGCAATAAAGAAGTGGAACACTGACACACATGACAACATGGATTATTCCTGAAAATATATGCTAAGGGAAAGAAGTCAAAAGATTATACATGATCTGATTACATGGATATGAAATATCAAAAAACTAATTAAAAAATACTGAAAGTAGAACTGAGGAACAGTTGGCAGAGATAAAGAATGATAACAGAGAATGATGAAAATGTTCTAAAACTGACTGTATAATATGTGCCACACTAAAATCTTTTCACTGAGATAGGAACATTTGTGTCTTCCCAAAAATTTTTATGTTGAAATCCTAATCTCTCCAGAGAAAGTACTGGGAGGTAGGGACCTGGAAAGTGCTTAAGCTATGGGGGCAGAGTATTCACAAAGGGGAATTGTGCCCCTTTCAGCCCATGAAGACACAGGGAGAAGGCACCATCGAGGAAGCAAGAGAAAGACTCACCAGACACTGAATCAGCCAGCACCCTAACCTTGGACACCCCAGTGTCCAAATCCATAATAAATGTCACTTATTTTATACGCCACTTGGCCTACAATATTTTGTTAGAGCAGCCTGAATGGACCAAGAAATTATTTTTTATTTTAAATAGGTCATTTATGGCATGTGAATTATATCTCAGTCAAGCTGACATCACAAAAAAATAAAGGAGGGCAGGAGTGGAGGTAAGAAATAAAGATGAGTGACCAAAATGGGGGACAAAGAAAGAAAAAACAATTACGCTTTCATCAAAGTATGATGTATAGAGAGCTCCTTCAGATCCTGCTTTGGGCAGTGAGAGAAATTTGACTCTGACACTAATATTTGGTATTATTAAAAAAAAGACTTACATTCAGTGAAATCAAGCTCTATAATAATTTTGATTTGCCCTTATAGTTATGTTGGAATGTCAAAGCATCCCTTACCAACCAACAGCCTCCTTTCCCTCCCTCTGTGATGTTCTAAGTGTCTCAAGGTTGTCCAATGAGACTCAGGTCCCTTGAGATGACCTCAGTACTAGCACCACAAATAGCTCGGGCTCACCATTTCTCCATTTTTTTAAATGGAAATCAGAAATTTTTAAATTATTTATTTGAATGTCAGAGTTACAAAGAAATAGGAAGATACAGAGAATGTACTGGTTCACTCCCCAATTGCTACACTGGCTAGTACTAGGCTAAGTGGAAGCCAGGAGCTTCGTCTAGGTCTCCCACATGAGTAACAGGGGCCAAAACACATAGGCCATATTCCACTGCTTTTCCCAGGCCACTAACAGGGAGCTAGACTGGAAGTGGAGTAGCCAGAATTTGAACTGGCACCCATAGGGGACGCTAGCATTTCAGGCATCAGTTTTACCCACAATGCCATTTTCTAAGTCCCTGGAAACTAGACTTTGGAAACTAAGTCCAGGACACTGGAGACAAGTATAAATACTAGGTTGGCATAGCTTCCAGATTCTTTCAGTCTGTACACATTAACCTAAGATCATATAGAACTTTCAACTCAACTAAACCCATGAGATTCCTCCTCCCACCAACAGTAAAAATTTTGTTGATAACACATTAATTTCCTCATTTTTCCCCTCTTTAAAAGACACAAAATAGTTTTAGAATTTCATTAACATCCCAAGCCTATTAAAATTTTTTGCTATAGTTCTATTTCTTTTTATCATTACACTATATGTAGCATTATTTTTATGTGTAGAAGTCTTTAGAAAAGTTAAGAAAGATTTTTAAAATAATTCTGTTAATCCTAAAAGGAGCCCATTCTCATAAAAAAAATGAGTGTAATATAATATCTACATACATATGTTTATAGGAATCAAATTCTATTAACATTAGCCTTCACATGAAATTTGACAGCACCTGTGACATTTAAAAAGGTAACGTTAAGCTTTTGTGAATCAACATTAGAGAACATTTAAAGACTGTGGCTCCTATTTCCATAGAAACAAAAGATCACTATTTCAAAGAGAAAAATTAAAATCTTTTTCCATTGTCTAATTTTCTTTAAATGATCTTCCAACAATTAGTGTGTTTGACCCATACCATAACATTATTTCACAAGAAATAAGTGAAAGTGTTTCATGTAAAATGGAAATTTATTGTTTCTATAAAATCTAAACATGGCCTTGGGGCTTTCATCCTATTTAACCATATTTAGCAAGCAGCTTGTTAACAGTTATTGGCCATATCTACTGCAACCTTGATAAGAATTAGAAGGCTTTTGGGCAGCTACTCTTCTGCAAAGTTCCCAAGCAAAGGTCCCCACGCACACAGAGTTAATTAATGATTTATACACTACCTTCCATCACTCAAGATCAAGCCTTATCCATGCTCGCATTCTACTTTCAACAAATAAAATCTATACTATGAGTTACAAATTTCACATCATTATTTTCTTTTCCTTTTTACTATGCAGAACAGTACAGATTCCTCTGCATAAGACCCAGTGATTATGGTTTTAACTTTGGTAACAGCATTGGATATCCAGAAGAAAAAAACACTGCTATGTTTCTGTAGGGTGGTACACACTGTAGTAGTATCAGAAATGACCATCCTAGGGCTGGCACAGTGGCAGAGCTAATCCTCTGTCTGCTAGCACCTGTATGGGTGCCAGTTTGTGTCCCAGCTGCTCCATTTCTAATCCTGTTCCCCCCTTACTGCCTGAAAAGGCAGGGGAAGATGGCACAAATCCTTGGGTCCCTGAACTCACATGGGAGACCAAGAAGAAGCTCCAGGGTCCCAGCTTCAAATCGGCTCACTTCTGGTCATTGCAGTCATTTGCAGAATGAAACAAAGAATGGAAGACTGCCTCTCTGTCTCTCTTTCTGTGTAAAATCTGCCTTTCAGATAAAAATAATTAAACCTTTAAAAGGAAATAAGCATCCCAAACCCTTATCCTACAGGACTGAAATGAATAAAATGAAAACACAAGATTCAAAAAACAACTTCTTCTATGTTTTGTTTACTTCTTCCATAAACATATTTAGTAGGAAAAAGCAACACGGAAGAGCAAGCCACACCGTTTGTGTGCTTAGCAGCTAGTGAGCAGTGTCCTTGCCTGTACTCTTGGCTGCTGTTCTTTTGAGGAAGGACCAACATCAACATTACCAATTTCACACACACACACACAGCACACTAGCTCTTTACCCCTCCACCAACATTTAGCCACTGTCATCCTTACAGCTAAAACAGTAGGAAGATGCTGAATCAAGTTTTTTAACAGGGAAAAGGAAGACTGAGAGTGAAAGAGATCATGAACACGCTGTGTGAATGGGCAAGTGAAAGGAAAAATGTACACAGTGGGTGAGAGAGGAGACAGGACAAGTGATCAAGAAGCAAATGAAGGTAAAAAGTAGGTTTAAATCTTTGCCTCATCAGCAGGTCTGTGCCAGACAAATGTTTCACTCATTTCCCCTTTTTTATTCATATAACATCAGACTTAATCATTTCTACCTGTTCTGTTAGAAGTGGTAAGCTTTCACATTGCTGTTTCAACTATCTCCAGCACTCCTACATCTTGTAAAACCAGAACTCCTGGGGTGGGAGCAATAGTCAAGCTCTCTCTTGGGATTCTCAGAGTGCATGGCTGGAGCCCGAGATTCACTCCCTATTCCAGCTTCCTTTTAAAGGGTACTTTGGAAAGCAGTAGGTGATGGCTCAAGCACTGCCACCCACGTGGAAGATCCAGATTAAGTTCTAGGCTCCAGGCTTCAGCCTGGTCCAGACCTGGCTGCTGTGGACATTTGGGAAGAGAACCAACAGATAGGAGACCTCTCTCCCTTTTTCTTCTAACAAAAATAAAATGGCTTTCTAAAGCAAAACAAGACAAAATTCGACACCCATTAAGTAAATAATCTCTTTGGTTTCTACTTCATCCCTTCTGTCCCTATAAAATTTTATTTTAGATATACTTAGGTAAGTGAAATCAGTCAGTGTCTACCCGTCTGTGACTGGTTTATTTCACTTAGTATAATATCTACAAAGTTCACCTATGTTGTGACGGGTGTCACAATCTCTTCTGTACATCTCATTATGCACATAGAGCATCTGAAAGCCAGGGTTACAGGAAAATTTGGAAAGATCTTCTGTTTGCTGGTTTGCCGCCCAGGATTAAGGCAGACAGAAGCCAGGAACTTCATCCGGGTCTCCCAGAGGGGCAGCAGGGGTCCAAGCAATTGGGCCATATTTCCTCTGCTTTTCCCAGGCACATTAGCAGGGAGCTGGACTGGAAGTGGAGCAGCTGGGACTCAACTGGCACACATCTAGGATACCAGCATTGCAGGCGGCAGCTTTGCCCAGTAGCCTACAACCCCAGCTCATATTTTTTTAAGAAAAAAAAAGGCACTTGTACACTGAATGTATATAACTGAATATTTGTTTTCCTGATTTCCCAATCCACCTAGATCCTCAATCACTAATTGAATCAATGTTTCTAAATGACCAGTCTCAGACAGGTCTGCCCCATAACTCTTTACAAACTATGATTCAGACCCTGTGACTCATCTTCCTGTCAATGAGATGAGGTGTTGGACAAAAGGAAGTTGGCAGACACTAGTTCTTGGTCTTAAAAATACCTCTTTATTGTATCTCTCCTTTCCCAGATGACTTTATATTTGATATTTTCACACTTTATGATTCAATCTAAACTCATCTTATTTAAATATGTATGTATACATTTATGTATGTAGATATGTTTTATATATGAATGCACTCACACACATACATTTAACCACAGAAAATCCTGTATCTATACTTTTCAAGCTGAAGACCAACTGCTGAATTTTCAAGGGTATTTTCCATTTCAGTTCACAAAATAATATGCTTACAACTTAACTGTACAAAAATAAAATGCCAGTGCAGTTAAGTGTTTCAGAGTGAAGGTGTGTACAGATTAAAATAAACAACTATTCTGGAAGAATTCCCAGCTTTCTTTAGAATAAGAAAAAAAAAATCATCTCACAACAAATTGGTCATCATAAACCAAGGAAAGAAGGGTCAGCTGCTGGGACATTTTGCTGTGAAACTGCTTAAACCAGCTGAAGTCAGACAACAAGTAGCCTTTTAAATAACTGGCCCTACACCTAAGGATTTAGCATCCCACCACGCAGCACATGCAGAGTAGCAAGGAAGTTTCACATTCCCCATTAACTCATCTCTGATCTCACCATTGCCTTTCTCCAACAACCCTAAATTCTTGCCAAACTTGTGTCCTGACCCAGCATAAGCACTCTCATCTATCCCCTCTGTCAGACTGCTCTCTTCCCAACTAAATCCTATTTTACTAGCTAAGCCTTCTCTAGGAAGAAGCCCTCCTTGACACCCCCACAGACAGACATGACATACCTCTCCTTTAGCTCGCCTTTTCTACAGTCCCCCAGTTGGGATAAAGGAGTGTGTGAAGAAAACTTCCACACCTTCAGCTTCAAGCACACACATGCGTGTGGTCCAGTTAGCATCCACAAAATCACTAATGCCAGTTGAGTTCAGGAATCTGCCTGTGCCTTACCCTATCTGTAAAACAAGATCACAGTTGTGCTACCCCTCTAAAGGTGCAGCAAGAACTATGCCGGGCCCGGCGCGGTGGCGCAAGTGGTTAAAGGTCCTCACCTTGAACGCCCGGGATCCCATATGGGCGCCGGTTCTAATCCCGGCAGCCCCGCTTCCCTTCCAGCTCCCTGCCTGTGGCCTGGGAAAGCAGTCGAGGACAGCCCAAAGCTTTGGGAACCTGCACCCGCGTGGGAGACCCGGAAGAGGCTCCTGGCTTCGGATCGGCATAGTATCGGCCCGTTGCGCTCACTTGGGGAGTGAATCATCGGACGGAAGATCTTCCTCTCTGTCTCTCCTCTCTCTGTATATCCGCCTTTCCAATGAAAAAATAATAAAAAATAAATCTTTAAAAAAAAAAAAGAACTATGCCAAAGGCGGATATAATTGTCAGGACTGTATAGGGAAGAGACACGGCAGCAGATGAAAAGAAGAGAGTTGGCTCTTTAAGGCCTGTGCACTTTTCATGCAGTAGCTTTAGAACAGAGGAGAGTAGATAACAGGATGGCTTTCTGATAGACGTCAAATTACCAAGTCAGACAGAAAAATAAACTCACAGATATCTGTCAATCACACAAGGCCATAATTGCTATGTGAGGCTGCTTTCATGTTTTTGCTATTTGTTTCTAGAGGTTTGAGGTCATATATTAACACATTAATTGAAATTTTGGTCATAATTATCATGTATTAAGCTGTTGATTACATGGGTGCATTTTGAAATTTTTAATTGGTTTGTTTCAATTGATAAAAGGTAATTTGGGGATGATATTTAGAGTTATGTATTTAATTATCATTGAATAGATAATTAATATAGTGTAGCAATAGTAAACAATGATGATGGCAATTATCGTCCAAGTGCATGTATCTGTACCGACATGACAGAAGGATTTCCTCTCTCAAGTTGCTTGGGTCTCTGCTCAGAGCCAGTGCACTGTTCACTCTCTTCATAGATATAATTAGCAACATCACTGTCGCGTCCACTTCCTTCCATTTAAAAAGAGCTAAGACTCCATAATGACAAAGGACAAGCTAAAGCTACACTGGGCTCCATTTCTCCCCCTTTGCAGATTACTCAGAGAGCTGTGTGGCGCTTTCAGTCGGCTCCCAGCAGGGCCACAATATTCAACAGAACTATGAAAGTGCTCCTGAGTCCCCAGCCTGACAGAGTAAGGCAGAGTCGCCCATTGTAGTTCACCCACATTCAGCGAAAAACATGGCACTTACCAATGGGCTGAGCATGCACTGCCTGTAAACTGGAAAAACCCTCAGTGTTTTTCTAACTGCTCTCCTAACAACAACAGAAAAACCTCAACTCATAAGAAATAATCATTATTATGGCCTGTGTTTCTGAAGTTCTGCGTGCCTGTCCATCAGGGAAAATGCTGTGCTACAGACCAAGGATTTCTCTGAGTCCTGGGGTATTGTCACCATCCATCACCTGGTACTTCCCAGGGAGGACCTTCAGCTCTTTCCAGACAGGGCAGTGGGGATGTAAGCTAGTGTTTTCCAAGTATCAGTCCTCTCCACACCAAGAGTTTTGCCGGCTGCCCTATACTGTACATAATGTCTTACAAAGAAACAGTTTAATTGTACATGTACCTAGTTCCCAAAGACAATTCCATGCCACCACAGCTGGAAAGCCAGTATGCAGCACACAAATGCAGTAGAAATGAAATGTCACCAAACATTAGCCTACCCAGTGTTCTCCCTCTCTTTGTAAAAACAGGCATAAAAGCAAGCACTAAAGAGGTGTTTCTGTAGTAGCCATCATATGAGACCTTCTCCTTTCAATAAGCAGAAGAGAGTATGGCACAATGGCAAAGTAGCTAAATCCTTGCCTTGCATGCACCAAGATCCCATATGGGCACCAGGTAGTGTCCTGGCTGGTCTACTTCCCATCCAGCTCCCTGCTTGTGGCCTGGGAAAGCAATCAAGGATGGCCCAAAGCCTTGGGACCCTGCACCCACATGGGAGACCTGAAAGAAGCTCCTGGCTCCTGGCTTTGATTGGCTCAGCTCTGGCCACTGTGGCCACTTGGCGAGTGAACCAGCAGATGGAAGCTCTTTCTGTATCACCTTCTCTTTGTAAACCTGCCTTGCCAATAAAAAAGAATTTTTAAAAATCAATAAACAGAAGGGCTAAGGGAGACCTGGGGTAAGGGCCACCACAGGAGACAGGACAGAAATTGATGTAAACAATAATCTGCCCCCAACACAGGCACATGCTTGGAATCCATCCACCCCTTACTTTTCACTCACACTTCTCACTCCTCTCAGATTCACTCTTAGTTTTAATTTTTGATTAACACAGTTAATTCTAGACATGTACGGAGTAAAACACAATCATCCCTTGGTATCCAAGCAAAACTGTTTTCTGGATCTCCCATTGAAACCAAAACCAAAAGATACAACCATCATAGGCTGAACTCCACAGTGCCAAAAGAGACTAGAGGTGAGCATTGTTTAAATGGTGACTGCTACAGAGCGACTGAGGGTCTGCAGGTGGTGCCCACATTCCATCATCATTCATGTCAGTACAGAACTCAGGGCATGGCAAGTTCAAGATTTACTTTTTAGAACTTTTTGGAATTTTTTTATTCCAAATATTTATAATTACCAGGTGGCTAAATCTGGGGACACAGAACCTGTGCCTAGGGAGAGCTGACTGCATGGTATTTCAATCTATGTATAGAGTGAGAATGATTGGGTGGTTAGTACATCACCACCTTAAATAGTTATCATTTTTTTTTCTGGTGAGATCATTCAAAATCCTTTCTTCTAGTGCTGTGGGTAAGAATGCAAAATTAGCACAGCCATTATGGAAAACAGTGCGGAGGGTCACTCCCAGTCATTCTGCCTTCTTAACTTCAGCTCGTCTCTGATTGCCTTCCCCCAACCCAACACCAGCTGTAACCAAGGGAAGCTAGGATTCACTGCTCTTAGTGACAACTAAGCTCTTTTTGTTTTTGTTTTGTTTTGCTTCTTCACACACACAGACTGGCAGCAAGACCTGAGGCCATGGGAAGACTTACTTCCTTTCTGGTTCCTGCAGGTTCATTTTTTTTTTTTGTGGCTCCTTGCCTGGCACCAGAGACAAATGTTGAGATCAGGACACAAATATTGGGTTCAAAGCCAGGAAAGAGAGTAACTTCCTAGGAAGGGCCATGCTTTTCTTATTTTCCTGCCTCTAGCGTAGGGGTGTGTGTGAACACACAAATCCTGTAGGCAGCATGTGAGCCTGTGCAGGTGGGGGCAGCTGAGGGCACGTCCCTTCAAAGATTCTCCAGAACCTTATGAACACACTGCTCTTTCAAACATCTGCAGTGCAGTGTCCCAGCAGGAACCTAGGGGCAGGAGTCAGTCTCCAGGGAGGCCCCTGTGGACTGTGCCTCCTGCGTCTCAGGCCCCCTAGTTCCCGTCCTCCCTGCAGCACGGCTAGTCTAGACAACAGGCAGCATCTGGCAGAAGTAAAGGTATGCTGCTTCCCCAGTTTATAAAATTCAGGGAGGTTCTGCCTGGCTTACGTGCTCTTGGGATAAGACAGCAGCCATGCTATGAGAACACTTGGGCACACAACAGTAAGGGCCACATAATAAGGACCTGAGCCAAATGAGTGACCACCAAGGAACCAGCACTTGCACATTTCCCCCTTGACCAGCATCTTTTGGGGGCCAGCACCTTGTCTGCAGCTCCTTGCAGGATACTTTCTGTGAGTGAACTGGTCCTCCAAGTTGAGCACAAAACTGAGCATGTCGTCTGCTCCAAACCTGCCCCCGCCCCAGTGTTCCTCCATCTGCTCTGTCTCCCCACCACCCTAGGACAATGGCCTGGACAACTGAGGACCCCTCGGATGACCACCCTCCCACCTCCTACTTCTTCCCAGTGTTGCTCCCTTCTCCCTCTGCCACCTTTCTCATATTCATCACAGCCACCCTCATCTATATCACCCGTGCAGGGCCGCTTGGCCTCAGGGCTGATAACCTAAAATAGCTTCAGCTGGCACTCCAGCTTTCCGAAACCATCCTCCACACGTCTGTGAGCCACTTTTTAAAGAACATCTAAATGTGCCAAGCTCTTCCTTTAAATCTTTCCACAGATCCCTTTCGCCAGAAGCAGCACAGACGGTTCAGGAAGACCCTCCCAGGAAAGGTAAAGCCCCAGCTCACTCACCCCTGCAAGGCTTTCCTATATCTAGCCCTGCTCCAGCCCAGGGGCGCCACAGGGTTCAGCAGGATCACCTGGAGGACTTTTCCCAAAATGAATAGGGCCAAGCCCAGAAAGTCTCATATTGCTCTTTGTGTGGGAACCAGGCAAGAACATTAAAAAGAAAATAAAACTCACAGGATTTTACTGAAATGAAATTCCTGTTCTAAAAAATGGATCCAATTAAAATACACAGCACAATGGTTCTAGGTCTATTTCCAGAGCTGTGTAGCCATTGCCACGTTCCACTGTAGAACATTTTCCTCAACTCCAGGAAGAAGCCCCATCCCCATGAGTAATCACTCCCCATGGCCCCCAACCTCCTCAGGCAATTGTCAGATCCAGGGTACTTCAGAAAGTTCATGGGAGAAAAAATGGAGAAAAAATCAACTTATTCTGATATGGAAAAAAATCTTTGAATCGTATACATGGCTTTTTCAGCATCTACATTTTCCAAGAACTTTCCGCAGATCCCTTGGACTCTGTGCATTGATGGCAGCAGTCATCTCAAGAGTGGATCTCCAGTGATGCAAGGGCTCCGGCCAGGGACAGAAGCTCCAGCTCAGCCACACCTCTCCTTGCCGTGCTCACGGGTTTCATTTGAGCTGTGGATGCTTTGCTTCCATTTCTAAGGGAAAATTTCTCCTCATACATCAAGGCACACTTCAAATGCAAGCTGCTTCAGTCAACCTTTCACTGATCCTCCGCTTCCTTGATTTACCTGTCCATCACCCCAGTATCTGGGAAGGGAACAAACCCCAAAGCAAGCATCAGTCCTACTTCTGCAATCCCACCCTTCGCCATCACACCAGTATGACATGACTGTGCGGGTCCTCTCTCAGTCCGAAGCACGGCACTCCCTACCTGTACCAACCATCTCTAATTTGTCGCATTCCCACAATGACAGCTCAGCATCTTGCACACGGTATACACTGAAAACATATTCTAAATAAGTACAAGGATGGTCTGTCTACAAATTTTCTCTAACACTACAACATTTCAGAGTGGAGGACATTCTTCTCCCTCTCATGTTTACTAATTCTCTATTTTCTTATTCTTTCATGCTAAATATCATGAAACAATGGTATCGAATAATATTTCAAGTTAGAAGGCCAAAATGTTTACACATACATACAGTCAGCATAGATGTGTGCATATAGTTTTAATTGCTACCACTAAACGAGCAGTTATAATAAAAATAATTTACCATCGCATGAGGCACTGTCCTTTAAAACATTTCAGAGAGATCACATGCAAAAGGGTTTTTCTTTTCTTTTAATGAAGGATTCTGCAAGTGCACAGGGCACATGTATACCTCCTCAGAATGTACAAACAGTCATGGTACGAGAAGGCCACAGGCGCAAGGATCAGGTGATCACGAGCGTGCCTCTTCAGAGGATGCCAGCGTGGGGAAGCGGGTAGGAGGAAATAAATTATGCAGGCAGCAGGCAGAATTAAAAGCCCCACACTACATGCTTGATCGATAATCTAGATGCTGCTTTACAATGGATTAAATATACTCGAAAATCGCATACAGTTGTTTCACAAAGAGCCTTATCTAACCCCGACGTAGTATTCCATCCTTCATCGGCTGGTCTTTCTTCTCCAGCGCGAAGCTATTCTTCACGTTAATTATTTGATTTCCATTGTTTGTTTTAAATAAGGAAAAGCCAATCCCGATACGGAACAGGTGCTCCTAGCTATCGGACAGTCCTTTCCTCGCTGTACGCCCCGCTGCTGTCACTTGAGTTTGCCTCAGCTCCGTCAGTGAAAAATTAGACTTCATTTCAGTATGCTAATAGCAATCTCTCCAAAACAATGTAATCAAGGCCTCATGTGCACCTATAATTTCATCCTTGACATAAGCCTGACAGCTATTTATTGTCTGAAAGGAAAAACGGGGAGGGGAGGGAGGAGAAAGGGGACTCCTACATGTCCCCCTCCCCCAAAACAAACCCAGCAGCTTGATGTTTGAAGGCAGAGTCTCTGCGAAGTCCAAAAAAGCGGCAATAATCATGGGGTTTACATATGTCTTGTCTTAAGCAATCAAGGCACAGAGTTAACAGAGAAGCACTTTCAGATGTGCCAATTCCCAAACTGCCCACCTCTGATGAGCCAGCTGTGAACCGCAATTGTCACATTATAATTTAGGCAAGGGGGGGAAGGCATCAGAATACACACTGGATCAACATAATTATTCACAGCAGGATGCTGCAGAATTAATTTAGCCAATCAGAATTATACTGGGGGGTTGGGCACATCGCAGAGATCAAGGAGAGAAAGCCCGGAGCAGGAGCCAGGAGGGGGGCCAGAGGAAGGGAAGCACAGTTTTCAACACCTCACTGATACGTGGGTAGTCCGATCTGGAATATATTTTGAATACATGTATGTGCAATGCTGTTTCTTTTTTTCCCTTTATTTACAAACACCCACACAACACCAACATTGTGCCAGCTGTTAATCTAATCATGGGTCCCAAGGTGGGTGTGATGATGACCCTCCTTTTACATGCTGAGCTCAGAGAGGCTGTGAAACTTGCCAAGGTCACACAGTTAGGAAGAGGCAGGACCAGAAACGGAAGCCATGCCGAATGAGTGCAGAGCCTACGCCACCAGCAAGTGCGACTTAAGGGTTCCTGCTCCTAAACAAAGCCAGGAGCCATGGAAAGGTGGCATCGTGCACTTCATCTGCAACATTGTGTAGTTGGTGCTTTCCCCATTCCCTACCTCCCTTTTACTTGATTTTTTTATTAGAAGCTGGGAGTTCTGGCAATGCTAGATCTGCTCATTATACTTGAGTGATAAATTTCCTGTCCAAATAGCAACATCGCCCAACTTTCTAGGTTGGGAAAGGCAGCCACCTCGGAAACCTTCAAAGCTTGCTGTGATCCACCGCGGAAGACGCTCAACAGCTGGGGTGGATTTTCAGTCTCCCTCCATAATCATCCCATACAAGAGCAGCCGACAGGAATCCAGAAAAATCAATTGGAAAAAGTGGGCTGGCTGCCTCAAGAGTACGAGTTCAGTTAAACGCTCAGCGCACAAACTCAGATCAAAGGATCTGAAGCAGAAATCAGAGGCCATGCTAAGACAGCTTCTTTCCTAGATTTCTATCTGCAGAGCCAGGTTTTCAAGTTCATGAACTGAGGCTTGTCTTTCCTGTGAGCACTTGGTGATTTTAAACTAAAGAGACCCTCTTATTCTCCTGCTTGGAATTCTGTCCAAGTGTGGATATCAGAGGAGCTGGGAGCAGACCTGATTTCCTTGTAAAAGTTAGACTTCAGCTCACATTTGCTGCTGCTGGTAATGGGGGTGGAGGGGATGACAGGGAGCGGCCCGGGGTTTTATGTCTGGCAATAATGTTTGATCTATGCCATTGTCAATGAGAACTGTGATTTAATCCATAAGGATATAGAGCCTCATGATGAAAGGGGAATAACGACAAATCCTGATTAACAATCGCTGCTACACTAAAGCAGGTTACCATAGTAACAAGACTGAAATTATACAACAAACTGGGATGCCATACCAGGCAAATTACTCCATGAAGGGGCCCTTTTCTGAAACCATTTGGCTTTCTGTGTTCTTTTAAAATTAAGATGTGAGCATCTAACTTTCAACTGGTATTAGCTTCCCTCTTTCTCTTCTAAACCCTCCCTCTTCAGGGAGTCTCACATAATACAGGGGATAAATATGTACGCATAGGAAATGTAGCAAACAATTAAGCACATTTCAGCTCCTCTTTCCCCTGAAAGGAGAGGACAAAACAGAATTATAGTAAAGGGACTCTTCCTTTCATATCAACCTTTTGACAGAAATCAGGCTCAATTCTTTGATCAAGGGAATTGGCAAAGCAAGTACCAGGGAAATATTGTACTTATTCCACATAACAAAGTTTTCTGGATTTGTAGGAAAGAGGAGCAAAACAACAGATAAGAGGAGGAGTCAGAAAAGGGAAGTTATTTCCTTTGTTCCCAGGGATGCTTTGTTCGTAATTGGGACTTTTTAAAAAGAAGGACATGGTTTTATAATAATGTTGCTTTCCAACATTGACTCAATTTAAAAAAAAAAAAACAGGCTGTAGGAAAATCTTCCTTAGTAAACATCACTTTAGAACTATTACAGCTATTATGGCAACTGACTTCGGCAGCAAACCTTTTAAAATAGATCTTATCAAAGAATCTAGGAAAAAGCTGCCTCGTTTAAACATCATACTCAATGTCCTCTTGATCTCACAGAGCAATACAAAGTGAGGCATTCAAAACAGACAGAAGAGTCACTTTTTTAAATGTCCTCTTCATCGGTCTAGAGATCTGAAAGGGATAACACATTTCTAAATGATGCAGATATTTCCTATTCCCCCTTCCAAGAGTGGAAGAGGAAACAAATAAATCAGACCTTCACATATCACAGGCTGCAGCAGCAGGAGGCACCATGCCCTTGGGATTCAGCCATGACTTTTCAGGTAAAGTTACTGAAGACATGGAGGTCCCACAGGGAGAACCTGGAGTCAGAAGCAGAAACCCTTGGGGCCAGCTCGATCCTATGCCTGCTGTCACACTCAGTCAAGTCCTTGTAGCTCCCAGGATCTCTTTTTCCTCCTCTGGGAAATGGGAATCCTAATCCCCACCTGGCTTGCCAAGGAAGAACTTTTGGGGAGGAGTAGTGGAACACTGAATGAAAATGGTAAAGGTGTGTGTTGTTAAATACTCACTAGAACTTGCAATTCAATTGCTCAACACAGAGCACAGACTCCATGCTACAAACAATGCAACCATAATTATTCTAGGACATCATTTTTATCTGGCACAAAAAAAACCAATCTTGGTGTCATGTCTTGCCTTTATCACTTCTACTTTATACTAGGCCAAAACAAGCAAGCAAACAAATAAAAGCAGGGGAGGTGGAACAGCAGGCATTTATCAGGAGGTGTATTCTCTCACTTGGGCTCCATTTATCTGTACCACTCCAAGAGGAAGGAAAACACCATTGACTGCTTTAAAATCAGGACACACACAGCGTACTCAACAAGCACCCGTAGGCTGGGCTACTGCTCCAGGAGAGCTTAGCTCTGAGGTCTCTCCATTTTCTCTCTGTGTGTTTTCTTTGTCTAGAACACAACAATGTCTGTTTAAGTGCCTGGGTGATGGGGTCGGGGAAGGAGGTGAGGCCCATTTTGGTGATGGTGCATGCCTTGTGTATCTTGCTGAATTTGCCTTTCTGGAGCAAGATTTCTTGGATTCAAATCTGAGCTCATCACTTATCAATGGTGTGACATTGTACAAAGGACAGGTTTATAGGACTCTTTTCCCACCTCTGAAATTGTGGCAGTAGTACATAGTATGAGATTTATAAGTTATGAAGAGTGTGTAAAGCACATAAAACAAGGCTGGACACACAGTGGGACTTTATCTCTGTGGGTATTCAAAACCCAGCGACCTTAACCTAGTAGATAGTGGGGGACAGACGGATTTCCTTTGGCCAGTGCGGTATTCTGCTAAGCTTGAGTGTCTTTAGATGTGACAGGTCTGCCACAATTTACCACGTTGACCCATCAATTCTTACCAGGTACATCACTACCTTCTTGTTCCCTCTCCCCAAAAAAACTCTCAGTTTGCCAGCCTTACATATGTTCCTGCATATTCTTCTTTGGGTGTGTGGTTCATTTCGCTTCTGCCTCTCATTCTGAATCTGATTTGTTCCTTTATCCCTGTTAAGCCTGTGCGTCTGTGTGTGCATGTTTCTCTTTGGATCCTTCTCTTATGTCTTCTTCATTCTAAGCTCCAGTCATTAATTTTTATTGTTTGCATTTATTAGCGTTTTATGCTTTCCATTCTTATGTTTAGAAGCACAGAAGCAGAATGCATTTCTCTCTTAAAGAAACTAAATCACTCTTTCCTTAACAGGAATTGATCCCCTGATTCCTGTGTATCAGTGAATTCTGGCAGCAGAAGTACTTCCTCTCCATGCTGTTACAGGAAAATCAAGGTGTCAAGCAGAAACATGAAGAAATTGTGTGCATTGCCAAACGGTTCAGTGAGGGGCTTTCCGCCTGTTCCTGATTGCATTCAAAGTAGCAGCCGTCAGTACACAGAAATATGTCTGCCACAGACCATCATATGGCAAAGCTGGTAGCTTCAGGTAAAGCTAGGCATTTCTGTGGGGGGGGGGGGTGGGCAGGAGATGCTTGAAATCTGAAAGTGAATCAAAAATAAAAATAGGAAGTATTTGAAAAACTATACAGATGATGGGCTTTAGGACATGCTATTCCAAACAAGGTAGTGCACCTTGGCACTTCAGAAAACAGCAGAGACACAGGGTCAGGCCCATCCTTCATACATTTTGAGAAATGTCCCATTGTATTCAAAGTAAAGTAATGGCCTGAACTCTGCAGTCAACAGGGACCCAGAGCAGAACAAGAACAAACAGGCCTTGTTAAGCTTCCCACAGCTGTTACCGCCACCCACCGCCCCTTTGCCCAGGACCACTGCTACATCCTGTCAGCTCCCCAGCAAGCCTACACATAAAGACTCAGGTCCCCCTGTCTCTTCAGATCTTTACTTCTGAAGACGCCTATATCACACAAAACTTGGAGTAAATGAGTATGCTTTGCTCCCATTAGTCTGTCTTTTGTTTTAGGAGTCTCAGCCATAAACCTAGTGATAATGAGAGAAGAAACCTCTCCTCTTCACAACTGAGTGGAAAACACAGGCACTTGCTACAGAAGTAGGAACATAACCCCTGCCTACATTTGACCCTGGGGATATATTTATCAACACCTGTGTCATTTCAAGATTCAAAAACACTATTTGTAAAATTTGCCAAGTCCGTAGAATATTACTTTGCCAACCAATATTCAGATAAGTTTTTTTTTTTATTCACAGATTACATGTTCTTAAAATACACTGGCAACTGTGGCCCAATTAACATCATAACATTCTCAGATACTTTCTGATGGAATGTCAACAGTGAAAAATTCACACAAAAACTAAGAAGCTGAAATCTAATATATTCTTTGGCATTATCTAAGTTGTTCCTTCTATTGTGATAGCAGTGATGAAAACCTTTAAATTACTAGACATTTGGATCTCAAAATAACAGAGCAGTCTGACTTTTTTTTTAATCTCAAAAGAACAGAGCAGACTGATGCTGCTACCCAACAAGAAGGTCTATTCTGCAGGACCCCAGGCTAAGGGTATAGGGCCTCAACCACATGATTCTACTGAAACAAGGAGCCCAGGAGCTGCCACCGCCCCTGTTAACCAGCTCTGCTGCTGTGCCTGTCTTTGCTAACGTTGCTATTGTGAAAGTGAATCCAAATATTTCCCACTAGATTTTCTACCTCTTGGGCTTAGTTCTATGCTAGCATACATAGATGTGCTAAGACAGAGGTGGGTTTTTTGCTTTTATCCAGATAAAATTATGAAATAAAGCAATGGCAAGTGACCTCTTTTTCCAAGCATGATACAGTCAGAAACACACACACACACAGTGTTTTTAGAGCTTTCCATTCCACTCAAAATGCAAATAATTTAATTAAGTCCCATGGGCAAATACATACATACAATTCTTGCATTTCAGATTACCTACTACACCGAATAAAAGAATGTCATTGAAAAAACTGACATTCAAGAAGCAGCTGTGTGAAAGCAGTTCTCTAATTTCTTATCCAGTGAGAGGAACAAAGGCTGTATTTCAGAAACTGGGACTAGGGTATCCCGGGTATGAGCCAGGGCTGCACACCACTGACACGGCAAGAAGTTTCCAACCCTTTCATTTCATTTAGATAATGTCCTCTATTTCATTTCCCTCTCCCTCTATGACCAAATCCATACCCTAGCTTGAGGATTCCAAAACTTTACAACTTCAAGCTTCTCTTTGGGGAGCAGCTAGGCATTTACCAAACCCAGTTCACACCAATGAATTCACTCTCAAAAGCATTCCCGTTTAGAAATCTTTTAACTCTGTTTTGCAGAGTGTTATCTCCGCATCACCCCACTCTGAACATCCTCCTACTGAACCTCCCACACCTGTACAAAATGATCCAGAAGTAGTGTGATCAAATAAGCCTGGGCTTTTATTTCATCCTTAAGCAACCCTATGGTTCTGTGAGATGCACACTAAACTGGCAGTCAGAAGAACTTCATTCCGGTCGTTGCTGACTCACATGCTAGCTGTGTGGTCTTAAAACATATGACCAACCTCCCTGATGCTCTGACTCCTTTTATGGAAAATGGGAACAAACAGGATAAAAATGCCTTTGCTTCTTTTTCCTGGGGGAGTCAAATAAAACGAAGTGTTAAAAACATGTTTCTAAAATTATATAATTATGTTTGCTTACAGTGACAAATAATTAATGTACTAATGTAATAGTTTTCAAATTTCTGACTGGACATTATCTTTAAAAAAAGAGAGAGGCAAAGCAATTCCCAGGAAAATTTCCATTAAGAAATGGATTCTTGGAGGTGGCACTGGAATGTAGCAGGCAAAGTTACTGCCTGGGACACTAACATCCCATATGAGGATTTTTTTTCTAGACCCACCCCTGTTAATGTTCCTGGGAAAGCAGCAAAGGATGGCCCAAGTGCTAGGACCCTTGCACCTACATGCGAGACCCCAAAGAAGCTCCTGGCTTTGACCTGGCCCATCTCTGATGAGATACCTCAATTGTTATGAAATCATCTTTCACTGAAGTCCTTCATTTTCCAGTATCCCACAATCCTCTCTGAAAAACAAACTCAATACTGATTCCATATGTGTATTTGAGGTAGCCCTTTGTGCTCTAGAAGGTGGCAGCAGTTAGCAACCTCTGGATGCAGAAGGACTGACCGTTCAGGAAAGTACCCTCCGGCACAGTCAAGCTCCTAAATAAAGCCAACTCATAAAACAATTCTTATACCTGATTACAGTATTAGAATGAAGAAAGTAGCAAGAAAGAGTTCAAGAATGAGCTTACATGATTCCAGGCAAGAGGACGGGGGGAGAGGGGAACATCCTTGCCAAGTGGCTGTGTGCGATGAGTGACCCAAGGCCTTTCTGATAGCACAGCGGGAAGGGAACACGGCAAGGCCCACAAGCCAGGCCTTCACATGCCAGCAGTCTCTTGTGCTCGCATCATATGCCCCTGCTGAGGGTATCACTCATGCCCTTCACCAACACTCAGTATCCTCTGGCACCTTAATGCTGAATACCTCTCCTCAGCACCACAGAACTTTACATATATAAAAAATATATATATACACAAATATATATACACACACATATATATATACATGCATATATATTATATGTGTATTATATAATATATATAATATGTATATATGTCATAGTTACAGAAAGAGAGAGAGAGATCTTCCATCTGCTGGTTCATTCCCCAAATAGCCATGATATCCAGGGTAAATGGGCCAAGTCAAAGCCAGGAACCAGGAGCTTCACTGAGAGCTCCCATATGGGTAGAAGAGGGCCAAGGACTTGGGCCATCTGCCATTGCTTTTCCCATGCCATTTATAGGGAGCTAGAAGTGGAGCAGCTGGGACACAAACCAGTGCCCTCATGGGATATCTGTATTGCAGGCAGTGGTCTATCCCATCTGCTTTAAGACCAGTCCCACCACAGTGCTTTCCATTGCCTAGACTCCCTGTGCCTGGTATAATCTAACCACAGGACTACGTCAGTTTTGTTTCCTTGAAAGTTAAGAGACGGTTGCATGTGATATTTGTGTTGAGGGCCTCAAATCTAAAATCAACGGGCAAATGAAAGACAGCTAGACCTCCAGCCACACAGGCCCAGGGAAAAGCCACAGACTCACCCCAATTCAGCTGTGTTAGCAGACAGCTTTTACTCACCTACCCTGGCCTGAAGCAGTGCAACACCATCACCCTCAAGGATCCTTCTGGCTCTTCCATGCTGTGATTATTAAACACTGGAGAACTTTACCTTTCTGAGTAGTTAACTGGGCCTTGCTGGAGGAAAAAAAAAATCTCACTTGTCTTTAGGCTTATGAAAAATGCCAGGAATTTCCCAATGAAATTCCAGAACTGTGTCAGCCAATGTGGGTTGAATTTGCTGATATCTGGCTCTCTCTTTTCACAAAAATGGCAGTTTCACTTGTTTGAATCTATATATACTCAGCATGGGGGCACACAAATGTGTAGAAAGCTGCCATCCTTTTTAGGTACTGTGCCTTTTCTATGCTTGTGATCATAACCACATCTTTGTCTTTATTGGGGGGGGGGTATTAAAATTTAGTGAAAAGAAATAATGAAGAAAATACACCTGCCAGACTGGAAAGAAGTAAGAGCCCGGTCTGCATTCAGACTGCGGTTTTTAGGATTTGGGTATGGGGTCTTCTGTTTATCCTTTCTCTACACTTGTTCTGGGATATTATTGGGTAGCAGGACTCTCGGGGTGGGAATTCCTCCCAGAACTTTATGCTAGCCCTCTTGGTGAAGGGTACACAGGGAGAGGGTTGCCACCACCCAACCAGACCAAAATTTCTGATAGGGAAACTTCTTTGTCTCACCACACTAAAAAGCTAAGTGTGATAATGGATATTAAATACTTAATATAATACCTGGTATGCTAAGCACATCCCAAGAGTAGTAACTGAAATCGTTAATATTACTTGCTTAGGATATTACTTCTATTTTTTCAGCATGAGGAAATTACCTCTTTCCATCTGACATAACAGAGCCAAAAATAAAACACAGTTTAAAAACCATAGTATGCAAAATGGGAATGGCAAAACCCTACTGCACCAAGAAAACCTGAATTTCTTTTGTCATCTTGGAGATTTGGGGGCTCGATGGTTAACACATAGAACTATCTCTTCCTCAAGACTTGTTACCCCTCTTTGAAGAAAGCAGCCCCAGGGGGCAGAAACTGCCTGGTATAGCTTATCTGGGACTTTGTTAAAAGAGAGAAAGAGAGAGGTTGGTGGGAGGGGAATAAAGAGAGAATTGCGTATTAAAAGAGCGAAAGATAAACACGGGTGGTGGCAAAGTATCAACCCTAAAATGATGGTGCCTATTTCATTAATCTTTGATTGCTATAACTCCTACTGCATTTTCCTCTTCACCTTAAAGTAAAGCTGAGGTCAGATGTTACATAAAATTTAAATGCAACTGTGAAATTCATACATTTAAGTTCCTCTGCTGGTTCCCTTGGCAACAGCTCCAACTTTCACAGTCTATCTTGGATACTGAATGCTCCAGCAAGAGTTCTTTGGGATTGATTTCTTAGAAACCCTACATTGTAGGCAGACTGCAGCTTTTAAAACAACATTTTAACAGAAAACACAGTGACATTTTAAAACAAAGAACTCAAGTCAGCTCATCACAAATGCGTTTCAACCAAACATTTGCTTGAGTTGTTTTACAGGAAAAGATTTCCCTCCTCACATCTCGGTCAGTCTTCTCTAAAACAGTACGGTTCTTCTTTTCTGTCCTTGACAAGCTTCGGAGCACTGACAAGGAGCACACATCTGTGCCTGGCCATTGTCACGCAATGATCATGGGCCATGGGTGAACCTAGACCAGAGCTTGTGCAAGAGGATGAATCTCCTCACCAACGGTGCTGGAGCAACAGACAACCCTGACGGTCACTTGGTGTACGTACACCACACTGTCACCTGCATTTGAGAGTGACACTGGTACAGATATTAGCGAACATGCCCACTGGTATCAACTAGTTCAGCACGAGAAGAATTTACTTTCAATGTGCCTACTGATTTCACATGAGCTCAACACTGAACATGTAAAATGACATCTTGTATTTTCAACTGGCAAAACCAGGTAGGGGGGCATTCCACATTTATTTTTCCTCATTTTTTCATGTGGTAAAGGTTACCGACTTGCCCCTGCAATTCCATAGAACTCACTTCCAGCAGAACAACGGGAAGGCAGAGGGTGGAGAAGTGAACACAGAGGGCCAGGTGGCACAGAAAAGGCTCTTCCTAAATTATCTCAACAGAAGTTCTTTCAAGATCTTCAGTGTCACCTGGGCACTTACCACATGCCAGCTATGTGCTTACTCTCACTGATGCCTAACAATAACCTGAGGACACAGGTATTTTGTTCTGCCTGTAGGGATAAGTTAGATTTGGCTGGGCTCTGGCTCAAAGGGCCATTCACCTGGCAGGCAGGAAGCCCAACTGGAATCTAGCACAGACTCTCTCTAATGCATCTCTCCTGCAGCATTCAGAATGGGAGACCCTAGGGTCTAACCATTTCCACGGTCAGGACATCATTCCTAAAGCACTGAATGGAGAGCAGCATCTGGCTCTGAACCAAGCACCTTCCTGGTGTGCGAGCTGAGGAGCCCCTGATGACTGTCCTCTTTAGAATTCATGTCAATAAAATGAATCTTACAGAGCAGCAGTGAGGAGTTGATGGGCTACAATGTACAGCCTCAGGAATTCATAGCTGATGTCCAATCAGCAGCATCTCTCCTTCTCCTGCCTTCAAGCACACACACCAACTCCCTCCTAGATTAGGCAAAAACGTGACTCAGGAGCAGGACTTTCACCTTGCAGCATAGGGGCTGCATTCAACATTGGAGACCCTGGGTTAAAATCCTAGCTTAAATTCCTGATTCCAGCTCCTGCTAATGCAGACCCTGGTAGGCAACAGTAATGACTCAAGTAACTGGGTTTCTGCAACTCCTGTGATAGACTGGATAGCACCTGGCTTCCAACTTTAGCCCAGGTCTAGCCCCACCCATTTCAGGCATTTAGAGAATGAGCCAGTAGGATGGAATATCTCTTTCTCTCCTTCTCCCTTTTTATTCTCAAATACTTCTGTTGTTGTTGCTGCTGTTAAGAGAAAAAGCATGGGGCCAGTGCAATGGCTCAACTGACTAATCCTCCACATGCACCATCATCCCATATGGTACCAGTTCATGTCCAGGCTGCTCCACTTCAAATCCAGCTCCCTACTTGTGGCCTGGGAAAGCAACAGAGGATGACCCAAGTCCTTAATACCTTGTACCCACATTGGAAACCCAAAAGAAGCTCTTGGCTATGGATCAACTCAGCTTCAGCCATTGAAGTTATTTGAAGAATAAACCAGTGAATGAAGGATCTTTCTTTCTCTCCTTCACTCTCTAAATTTTCCTTTCCAATAAAAACAAATAAAATCTAAAAAAAAAAAAAAAAGTATGGTTCAAAATGTCTCTGTTGCCAGGAACTATAGATATCTTCCCAGAGCATCCAAGTCAAACATGGCTTTCCTTCTCCAAGCACTTGACAGTTAAGGACCATCTCCAAGGGAGGATCCTACTTATACACATTACAAGTAAAGCACAGTTTCTACAAGATTAAGCCTTTGATAGAACCTTTCTAGCCTCCAAGCCCAAGTGACAGTATATAATTTCCCACGGCCTAGTTCCCTTAAACTAAGTCTAGACTTAAGGCCAAAGACATACATTTGTGTACTCACTCTATAACCAATGACTCTCGATAAGTTATTTAAACTTTCTGATTCTTGCATAGTATCAGTAGGTACTTGGTAATTAGCATGCTCATCTACATATCTTGCTGGATTTTTCTTGAACTTTTTAATATACTGAGAAGTATATCCACATTTCTAAGTCAGGTAAGTGGAACAGAAAGAAGCCTTCATTTTTTAAGCATGTTTGTAGGATAAACTGAGCAAAATATACTCTTCACACTGGGGCTGGCACCATGGTATAGCAGGCTAAGCCTTCACCTTCAGTATCCCATGTGTACACAAGTTCAAGCACCAGCTGCTCCACTTTCGATTCAGCTTTACGCTTATGGCCTAGGAACAAAGCAGAGGATGGCTGAAGTCCTTGCTCCACTGCACCTATATGAGAGACCCAGAGGAAACTCTTGGCTCCTGACTTTGGATTGGCTCAGTTCCAACCACTGCAACCATCTGGGAAATTAACCAGTGTCTTGCCTTCTGAGCAACAGCAATCCAGCCTAAGGCATTCTGCCATAGCAGCCTAACCTAAGGAATCCCTGTAGCCAGACCCAGGATTGGGGATGAGAGGTCCAAGTAGAGTCAAAGATAAACCCAGGACAAAACCAGTGGAGCCCAAGGAACATGGGGTTGCCATTGCTAGTATCAGGTAAGCAATCTGAACATCCAAATCTGTTACAAGAAGGGGCGACAGGGACTTCATGTCCTCAGGTAAATCTCTGCTTACAGAATGATCAGGACCAATGTTGTTCCACTGAAAAGCATACTTACATAAATTTAAAATAACAATCAGCTTTAAGAATTTAGTTAGTGAAGGAGGAATAATTTCACAGTGATTGAAGATAACACATGTCAGTCTTTCCAGGTTTCCCTTTATTAATCAATTAGGAAACAAACAAAACTCAATAAAAAGGCATAGGAAAAGCTTATAAATATCATTCAAATCTTTTTTTACCAACCATTTGCTTTCCTTTAGTATAACCGGCTTTTTCATTAAATAAAATGTAAGATATTACCACAATTGCTTAAGAGGAGATTTGGGGATTATACTTCTAATAGCATGATCTGAATTGTCCTCCTATTCCTCCTAGCAGCCACACTTTGAATCCCAGTTCAGTAACATGCACAGCAAGAGTCCATGGCAGGAGAATTTCTAGACCAAGGGGAATGGAGGGAATCCTGGAAACTGGCATTTCCACATAAGGACTTGAATTCCAAACCACTAACTGATGATGGGGTTTCTCTCTGAATGGTCGGAAGCACACACCAGGCATCTCCCAATCTTAGCCTTCCCCATTTCATGCCCCTTCTGTCCCAATCTTGGCAAATGCCATCTCATCAAAATGGAGTACCCTCCCCTACAATACTCTTCTCCTTTCTTCCCACAAGCTAATTGCTACCTGCCCAGATCCTGCATATTCTTAAAAACAGTTAAATACCATCTCTGCTCTTTCCCCTATGTAGCTTTCTTTGATCCTATCAGCCAGAAGTAATTTCTTCTGTAGCTACATTTCCATTTAATTTGTGCTTTATTTGCATCATTGCTGTCTTTCACCTTGAACTCTAGATACGAAAGCACACATCTCTTCACTCTGTGCAGAGGTACATTCCACACTGGACTCTCCTTTACAGCCAGAGAACCCAAAAAGTGACAGATGCTCTATGGCTCCAGAGAAGAGAAAATATATATGAGACAAGGGGCAAACAAAGGAGCGAAGATGTGTGTCCTTTCTGGTAACTTTTATAGCTCTGTACTTTGCAAAAACAAGCTGAGCTTGCTCCACAGACCATTAACATCCCTATATCCACATTCAGCCTGCTACTAAATTCTTAAAGGCCCTATAAGAAACGTTTTATATCCTGGCTTTAGCATCACTGGCATCTGTGGCATCTAAAACCCAAAGAGGCTGTTCTTCTGAGGTGTCATTAGCTTTCTGTGTGCCTTCAAAGGCTCAAAGACAATTTGCTGGACTCCTCAAAGAATGCTAGTTGCTTTCCAGCCACTGCAAAAAAAAAAAAAAAATCTATCTCAGCTACTGCAGGAGTAGTCATTTGCTCTCTATGCTTTCAAAAGAGCTGTGTGAGACACATTTCTGTGCTATTACTGGCACTGTTGGTTTCCCTGCATAATAACCAAGGCATGTTCCAAAGTGTGTGTGTGTGTGTGTGTGTGTGTGTGTGTGTGTGTGTGTGTGTGTGTATGCACACCCGTGATGCTAAAATTAATTTTCTGGCAAAATGTCTTATCCACAAAGCCAACTCGGTTTTTATCTAATAGCTTCCCAATAAGAGAATGTTTAGAGGTAAATATCCAAAGAGAAACAACCTTTATTCCACCCATTTTGCTAAAAGAGAATGATGACAGCAATGCCCTAAAACCTGAAATAAGATTCATGTATTGAGTAGAATTTATCATACCTAGAATAGCACAGTGGGGATCGAGATCCCATCGATGGTTTCATTGAATAACACTATTAGCCAAAACATAGGTTCTCTAACTTTCTCTGCAAAGCTTGTATCCTCAACGAGAAAATCATAAACAGTCTCCAATTCAGAAGTTGCTGAGAGTTCTATCACAGTGTGAAATTACAGTGCTTCTCAGTAGGGTGCTACTGGCAGGTGCAGCATGATGACTGGCTGGGTGAGGGTGGGGACGCTGTCCTGCACACTGCTGATTATTTGGCATCCTTCGTACTGCCAGTAGCACCCCCCAGCTTTGTGGTTGCCAAAAACACATCCCCAGCTCGTATTTTCAGTTACTCCCGAGGGAAGCTGGCACAACCAGCATACAGATAGCTGGGGATACTCACCACCTGCACATGCATGTACACACACACACACACACTTTAAAGTGCATATTGCTGGTATGCATTTGATGTCACAGATGCTATACATGCATGTATCACCAGCAAGAGAAAGAAAAGGAAAATACAGAGAATGGCATTGATGGCGTTAACTCTTATTTGCTGCATGTCAGCCGGCAAGCCACATACAGGGTTTCCATAAGAACAAGCATGTCTGCATGCAAATTCAATGCAGCCGTCTATGAGAATTCTCTCCGTATTCTCGTAAGAATGGATCTTTTCTGCTTTTCTGAGCAGAAGAGAAGGAAAGAGAAAACGTAAAATATGATCAATGGTATTCCCACCTCTTCTGATCTATACAGCTAACCAGAAAATCCACACTCTAGATCTGTATGAACAACAGACTTCCTTCCCTTAGCTGGTCTTTCCCTTCTCCTCAAGCATGTGGATCTTTGTGTTCCTGGTCTGATGAAAGTCAAGGCTGTGGGGCTGAAGCCAGAGAGACAAGGATGGATTTGAGGATGAACTGCATAAAATCACTGTTCCGAGCCATTTCCTCACCTCGGTCTTTTATATAAAAACTGTTCCAACTGACCTTCTCGAGAAATATCTGTACTTTACTTCTAATGTTTAATGTCAAGCACATTTTCCACATTAGGGAAGGGATGGGTTATGGCAGCAAATCTTTTCACACCAAAGCTCACATTTGCTTCTCTTTACATCTTAGCATCTACAACGCCAAGTCACTATTGTCACAATAATGATAAGAATAACAACAATGTCAGGGACTGTCCATTTAGGAAAGAACCTACAGCAAATCCATGTCTGAGTCTTAAAAATGGAGTCTCAATCAGTCAGAAGCTACAGGGATAGGATGTTCTGGTTGATGAAATCATCAATCCGTCACCAGCATCAAGGTTCATTTCTCTCCTCATAAGGGGCTAACACACTAGTAATAAATGAAGCCCAATAAAGGCTCACAGTAAAGGCATTTCAAGGTATGCAGGGTGGATAGGGATTGTGCCCGCTGCCTGTGACACCAGCATCCCACATGACCTGAGAAAGAGGCAGAACATGGCCCAAGTCCTTGGGCTCCTGCCCCCACATAGCAGAACCCAAAGATGCTTCAGGCTCCTGGCTTTAGCCTGGCCCAGTGCCAGTCCTTATGGTCATTTGGGAAGTGAACCAGCAAAAAGAACATCTCTCTTTCTCCCTTTCCCTGTTTCCTTCTTTCTCTGTGACTCTGCCTTTCAAATAAAAATAAATAAATCTTTTTAAAAACATAAAGCTTAATAAGCAGATTAATGACTTCCTAAAACTCCAGCCCTGCAAGAAATTGATCTACTTGCACACTGTCAGTGGGGATGTAACTTAGTACAGGTTTTGTGGAAAACAGTATGGAAGTTAAAGAGAAAAAATAAATAAATAAAAGCAGTACTACCTTATGATCCAGCAATCCCACTACTGGGTATATAGCTAAGGGAAATGAAATCAGTCTGTCACAGAGATATCTGCATTTCCATGTGTATTGTAGCACTATTCACAACAGCCAAGAAATAGAAACACCTAAGAGTCCATCTACTGTGAAGGGATAGAGATGCAATACTTAATACACGATAGAATACTGTTCGGCCATTTAAAAAGATGCAATTTTGGCATTTACAATATGGATGGAACTGGAAGTCATTAACTTCAGTGAAACAAGCAAATCACAGAAAGACAATAAATTCCACTAATATATGGATTTTAACAAAAAAAAACCAAAAACAAACCAGTGATCTCAGAATGAAAAATATAATGGTGGATGCCAATATCTGGGTGAGAAAGCTTTAGGGAAAATCTAGACAGGTGCTAGGCTTATTACTGGATAAAAGTAATAAGTTCTGGAGTCCTATTACACAGGAGGATGCTTATAGATAATGTTACTGCACTATATATTTTTCCATTTTTATGTGGGGGGGGGGGAATTTTGGCATTGCAGATAAGACATCACTAAAAATAGTTACTTTCCATATCGAAGCATCTGGATTCAAGTCCCAGCTCGGCTCCCAAGTCCAGCATCCTGCTGTGTGTACCCAGGGGGAGCAGGTTAAGTCTCAAGTGGATTAGTCATTGCCACTCAAATGACAGAGCCAGTTTAATTTCTTGGCACCTGGTTTCAGGGTGACACAGACTCAGTGTTGTAGGCATTTAGGGAGTCAACAGAAAATAGGAAAGATTCTGTCTGTCTCTCTTTTTCTGTGTGTGGGGTGTGTGTGTGTAAGTGTGAGTGTGTGTGCAAGTGTGCGTGTAAGTGCCTAATTCTACCTTAACATTACTTTAAACAAAACCAGGCAACAGGATTTGGGATATTTTCATGATAAAGAACTATTAAATGTTTGAGAAAATACCTATATATATGTTGACTGGACATTACACATTTACGTGCATTGTAGCATCACACCGTACCCCATAAATATGTACAATTTTATATTAAATTTTTAAAATTTAAATATAATTTAAAATACAACTAACAAGCTTTTGACCTGACTCACTATAATCATATCCATTGCATAGCGAGCAATTAGCAAATATTCATTGCATAAATGAACAAATGAGGCAATGAACAGTATCTTTGATATAAACAAAGACTTATACCTGAAGACTTCATTCAGATTTTAAAAGCGAGAAAGCAACTAAAATTCTGATTCCATTTTAACTGTGGCCGTCTTCTTTCTTACCTGGCTTTAACAACTATAAGATTGCAGTCGTCTCACCAAACTGCATCTGTTTATTAATTATGAAAACTTTGAGTTCCCAACCAAGGGGGGGGGGCTTTCAGTTAATTTAATCAGTAATTAATCTAAAATCATAAAAATTATGGCAAGACAGTTTGAAGAAACTGATTATCTTGTCTTAGTACGAAATGACAGAGGATAATATACTGTTGTTAGGAATAATATATACTGGTATCAGTTCTGTGAATGAAATTCTGCTGTTCACTGTGCAATGCCTTTGTGGATCGTTGATATTTTAAATAACCAAAGATATGTAAGAGAAGAGGAATTTTCTTAGAGACTGCCAGGTGATGGTGACACAAGCACAGAATGTTTCTCTTCTGTGTTATTCAATGGCTCCCCCTTACCTGCAAGATTAGGGTCAAGTGCCTCAGCCTGGTGGATGAGCCTCAGCCTGGAATGTTCTGATTCATCTCCCCCACACTCCATGTGTCTCTTCCCCCAGCACCAGCCAGCACCAGCCAGCAGGCCCAAATGGATTTCCAGGGTGGTTACACTACACCTGAGATGCCTACCTCCAGTATCATAGTTTCAAATTCTGGCTCCGGCTCCACTCCCCATTCCAACTAACTGATTATATACAACCTGGGAGGCATCAGGAAATGGTTCGAATACTTTGGTCCCTGCCGCTCACCTGGGAGACAAGGATGGAGTTTCCAACTCCTGCTTTCAGACTGCCCCAACCCTGGCTGTTGCAGTATCTGGGGAATGAAAATAAGAAAGAAGAATATCTCTCACTCTTTTTCTCTTCCTCACTCCCTCTCTTTCTCTCTCCCATTCCCTTTCAAATAAAAATTAAAACCAATTCCTTCTCACCATGGCACCAAGTTATTCCCATTTTAAAAATGACCTGCTTCTCTTCTCTCTCCTTCCTTGTAGCTACCTCTTACATCTTCAAGCTTTGGTCAAGGCACTGACTCCATTGCTCACATTAAATAATAATAATAACTTTTAAAAGATGTATTTCTTTTTATTGGAAAGATGGATCAGGTTTCACAGAGAAAAGGAGAGACAGAGAGAAAGATCTTCCATCCACTGGTTTACTCCCCAAGTAACCACAACAGGCAGAGCTGAGCCAATCCAAAGCCTCTTCTAGATCTCCCACATGGGTGCAGGGTCCCAAGACCTTGGGCTATCCTCCATTGCTTTCCAAGATCTCAAGCAGGGAGCTGGAGGGGAAGTGTAGTAACCAGAACATGAATCGGTAACCATATGGAATCCTGGTACCTGTAAGGTGAGGATCCAGCCACTGAGCCATCACACCATGGTCAGGCTCAGTTTTCTATTCAGCCACACCATACTTCGTCGCAAGAAACTCCCCAAGTCTCTTCCTAGTGTCTGTGTCATACACACACTGAGCATACACAGTACACACTTTTGAAGGAAAGAGTAATGTCTGCATTACTGACTTTCCCACTGGGTCAGTCTCCCTAACAATCTGCCCGAAGCAGCAGCCAATCCAGCAGTCTGATCACAAGATATGTGGGAAAAGCCAGCTCTCTGCACATGCAGGAGTCAGAGCAAAAAACCCAGTTGCACACACTCTCCTGGTAGGCATTCAAAGTTCAGCCAGAAACATACAGGCACTCGGTCCGTTTCCAGAAAAATCAGATAAAGTCAGAACTCTTCTGCATAATCAAGGGTGTGAGGGGTCAATGCTAGAGGTCAGACCTAACTAGAATGTTCTGACACCTTCAAGATCTGGAAGCTACTGCAGTTTGCCCTCTGGAGGTACTAATGACCAACACAAAGCAATAAACACTATGTCAAGTGCATACAAGTGGTGAGCCACATCAAAGCCACATAGTTCAAACTCCGTACTGTCTTCCAATCTTACAACTCAGTGTTTCTATTTAATCATAAAGTGAATTATCTTCCAAAAATAATAAATGTTCACTACCTTCCCAAGTAATAAAATATATTTTCCCAGCACATAAACCAGTAGCTTTATTTTTATGCTAGAACTGATGTGAAATTACAGGTCATGAATTATTCATGCCATCCAATTTAATTCAATTATTTTTACTGAATTCATATCTAATCCATAAAAATGTTTAACTCAACCAAAAAAAAAATCATCTCTGCATCCTTGAATAATAGATTTCTTACAAAATTTCAGGAAAGATAAGTGGATATTTGATTTGAAATGGCAGAGCATATTGTAACTACAATGATGAAATAGTTTTAACTATTTAACCATACATTATGTTCTATTTACTGACAGATGTCTCATAAAGGAAAACTTATTTAACATCAAAGTAGACTCATAGGAACAAGGCATGTGTCTAAGGTGTAATTATGGCACCACAGTCTCTTTCAGGCCTCTTTCCATAAAGCACACACATAGAGCAGGCAGAGAGCCACTCAAATGAGAGCAATATCTTGCCCAACTAAAATGTACATGTTATGCTTACAAAGAGATTGACTTGGGAAGAACATGTTAACTGAAAGAACCCCATGCCATTCATGACACCAGGCTCCACCACTCAGCTTCCCCCTTTATCAGCACTGCTACCACATTTATCAACGGTTCTTCCACTTGTGTCCCCATCCACCTGCTGATCCAATATCCTGGCACTGTCTGGTGTGAACAGGCGGATGTTTACAATCGCTACAAAGAAACCCTTGAAAATTCCTTTGCCTCCAAATTCCTCACTGTCTTCCAGTCCATTTCACTTACTTCACCACAGCTGCAGTCACAGAAAACCGTTGACCCTGTGATCCCAATGCCAAAACAGAGCCATCCTCGATCACTCTTTCCCACCTACTCCCTCATTTCACCAAGACTTCCTTTCCCTTGGTTCCATTCTGTTCCAGGACTACCGCTTTTTTTTCTGATCATTTTCCTTCATGAATTGCAGAAAGTTTTCCCAGCTCTAAGTGCTTAAATTGCTCAATACATGCATGAACACTCTTAGTAAGAATTTTGTCCTTAACAACAGTGCCCAAAGCATGCTGGGTAAACTCTGCAGACCTTTCCAGCTTCACATGGCAACACACATGGGAAACATGTTTCAGGTGCCTCTCCTCTTTCCCTTTGCATTTGTTATTTTGGTACTTACTAGAAGGTGGTGGTTTTAGCCAAACGGCTTAAATCATTAAATTTTATTTTTAACAGATATAAAACTGTACATGTTCATGAGGTTCTACATTTCAATACACTTTTATATGCTGTGTAAAGTACAGTTAGGGTACACAGCCTATTCCTTCAGACATTCAACATTTTTATGGCAAAAACATTCAAAATCGGGCCCGGCGTAGTGGCGCAAGCGGTTAAGGTCCTCACCTTGCACGCCCAGGATCCCATATGGGCGCCGGTTCTATCCCAGCAGCCCTGCTTCCCCCTTCCAGCTCCCTGCCTGTGGCCCGGGAAAGCAGTCGAGGACGGCCCAAAGCTTTGGGACCCTGCACCCAGCATGGGAGACCCGGAAGAGGCTCCTGGCTTCGGATCAGCATGACGTCAGCCGTTGTGCTCACTTGGGGAGTGAATCATTGGACGGAAGATCTTCCTCTCTGTCTCTCCTCTCTGTATATCTGCCTTTCCAATAAAAAAAAAAAAAATCTTTATTAAAAAAAAAAACATTCAAAATCCTACCTGCTGGTTGGTTGAGTTTTGTTTGTTTGTGGTGGACAAATACACATCACATAAATATTATGGTCCACCTACTATGCACTAGAACTTCAGAACTTCTTACTCTTAACAATAACTGAATACCCATTAATTGGGGGTAGGGGACTAGAGCTGTAGCACAACAAATTAAGCCACTGTCAGCAGTCAATATCCAATAACGGTGATGGTTCGCATACAGGTTTTCCATTCAAGATCTAGTTCCCTGCTAATGGCCTGGGAAAACAGCAGAGAATGGTCCAAGCACTTGGGCCCCTGAAGCCACCTAGGAGACCTGAAGGAAGTTCCTGGCTGTGGCTTCAGCCTGGCCCAGCCCTGACCATTGCCAACTATGTATTTAGGGAGTAAACCAGCAAATGAAAGTCTCTCTACCTCTCTCTCTCCCATAAATAACTATCTTCTTTAAAAGTTAATCAACCTTTTCCCATAGCCCTTCTCTCGTCTCCCTTCCACTCATAACTACCACTATACTTTTACCTCATATGAGATCACTCTTTTTTTAGACTCCACATCAGAGAAATCATGTAATACTTGTCTTTTACACTAAGTCATTTTTGTTCCAACTCCAATTCTCTTTCCTTTTAAGCATCTGTCATAGATGCCTCATGAAATTTCAATACCAGATTGCTCTGAGCATCTATTCCTCTTTCTATACCAGTCTTCTGCCACTGCGAATGGAAGGCAGGGTCATTTAGTTTGGTGCCATGCCAATATCACTGATTCCAGCCTTAGATAAACTGCCAGTCCTCCCACAGGCCTCCAATGGGTCTTCTCCCAAACTCTCCCCATCTGATTCAAGCCTTCTTCACCTCCTCAAGCTCTACTCCATAATGTCATTGCTCACTCTAACAACACAATAAAATCTAGAAGTCATCAAGATAACAGTCTCATGTTCATGCCTAACACCAACAAACTTATCAAGAGCATGCTTATTGCCAAGTTCAAGTGTTACCTACTTCTACTTCAATGACATTTTCTGAAGTGATGAGCCCTTATTAAGTTTTTCCAAATACTTGGCTTAGTTTTAATGCAAAAAAAAAGTGAGTCTTTCTGTACTTAAATTTCATTGGTTTGCTTGACAGAAAATTGTGAAAACTTAGTGCAAGTACAACTGACATAAAAATGTTTGGGCACAAACGTCACAGACTCTTGGCAAACATACAAATCACAGAAGTATATGGGAATATGAAGACAAAGCCAAGTAGCTAAAAGCAATCTGTCTAACCAGTTCATTGGCCACAATGAAGTAAAAGAGAAAAGCACTTATTAATTAACACAGTGAGCCTGTTAGAAGCAAATCTGCTCAGAGGTCCTACTGGGCTGTTTCATACTTCTCAAGCCTTATTTTAACTACACAATTTGTTTCCATGATCATTTCTTCTTTTCAGTTTTGAACCTCTAAAGACCCCACGCCTTCCCACCTTGGTAGCCTAAGCATATCTAGCAGAGGTCCAAGGGAATTCTAGATGTTCAGCAAATACCTGAGTTGATTTGAACTAAACTCAATTGAAACACTGCCTAAAATGTAAGAATCTAGGAGTTTCAGATGCATTTTATGCATATATGACCAAGCCTTAGAGAGATAGGTCCTTAACCCTTGGTGTCACTGTCCTTTTTACACAACTCAAGGTAAGCAAACAACAATGGGCAAATCTTAGCTCTTTACACCACCGAAAATCTATTTGGTACAAACTGTTTCCAGAGTCAGCGCTATGTCATAGTTACTTAAGCCACTATCTGCAGCGCCAGCACCCCCTATGGACACCAGTTCTTGTCCCAGATGCTCCACTTCTAATCCAGCTCCCAACTAATGGATGTGAAAAAGCAAGAGGAGATGGCTCAAGTGCTTGGGCTCCTTCACCCACAGGGGAGACCTCAATGAAGCTCTCGGCTTCTGGCTCTAGGCTCTAGTCATTGCAGCCACTTGGGGAGTGAACCAACAGATGGAAAAATTCTCTCTTCTTTACTCTTCTCTTTCTCTGTTCCATTCCCCCACTCCCATATTTCTACCCTTCAAATACATAAATAAGTCTTTAGGAAATGCTTCCAACCTCAGCAGAGCTCCCAATGTTGCCATGCATGACATCTGCTCACGTTTTACCAGTGCTTCTGCAGAACATTCTCTGTTTACTCTTCAGGAATCAGTTCTCACTCTGTTCTGTGCCCTGCTGGACACATTACCAAAGTCTCTTGACCTCTAGCTTCTGGCAGGGTTTGGCCAAAGGTGAAGACTAATAGCAGACTAGACTGTGCAGAAATTTATTTACCTGGCTTTCCTCACAGATTGGTGGTTGTTGAGTTCCTTTCCAAGACATTTCCTTTATCAATCATGCAAACAGAAAATTCTAAGACTTTGCTCTCCCTGGGATTATACCCAAAAGCTCCATATCTGGGAAGTCTCACCTCAACTTCATTTCCTCTCCTACACTAAGGCTATTCTTTGCTGACAACCTGCAACCTGCTACTCTCAAAGAATCAAGTCCATGCCTCTAGGAGAGCACAGCCAACACCTTTTATTTGTCACAAAATTGCTTTGAATGGCTTTTCTCTAAGAAGGGCAAGACTATGTAACAATCATCTCAGACATTCACTGAGTTCATTGTTACAGCACAAAGTGATAAGCCAACAATTGCATTGCCCACATCCAATTTACAGAGTACCCGCTCAAGTTTCAGCTAACCTGTTTCCCATCCAGCTTCTTACTAACATATTCTGGTAGGCAACAGGTGATGGCTCAAGTGCTTGATTCCAGCCACTCACTGGAAGATTCAGAGGAGTACTAGGCTCTTGACTTTTATCATCTGGCTCTTCCTAACATTTGGGGAATAAAACAAGAGATAAAAAATCAATACCTCTCTCTCTCTCTCTCTCTCTCTCTCTCTCTCTCTCTCTATATATATATATATATATATATATATATATATATATCCCCCCCATCCATTCTTCCCTTCCTCCCTCTCTCCTTCTCTCTCACTGGCTCTTGCTCTCACTTTGCCTTTCAAGTCGAGGAAATAAAAATTTTTTTAGAAATAAAAATAGAGAGATACACCCTACCTTGATCACTTTTCCATTATGAAGTCTATGGCTTTTCCATCATTCAGTCTAAGGCATACTCTCAAGCCTTCCTCTAGATGTTAAGGAAGAGGATCCAAAGAAGATTCCAATAACAGGCTTCTCTTGGTCATCAAAAATCTTTTTGCTTCACTTACAGGCATTTGAAGAATAAATCAGTAGATGAGTAGGTGAGAGCACTTTGTCTATATCTTTCTACTTGTTCAAAAAGAAAAATAGCCTTTCGGCAAACACCCATTCATATTTTATTATGAAGAGGTATATTCAATGGATAAATCATGTTGTAATATTAAAAATATACCACAAACAATATCCAAAACAACTAACATGGAGTTAGCTGTACTTCACTATCATGCTCTTAAAGAATGCTTATTATATACAGGAAACATGAGTCTCCACAGATACAGGGGAGGGTTAAAGGCACACCCCAGGCCTCCTTCCCATTCATGAAGGATTCCAGAGCTCTTGGAGAGGGGAGCCTGTTCTACACAACCCCTAGAACCTGATGTCATGAATGCCGAGGTCATCCCAGGGGCCTGGGGGCGCCAGTCCAGCCTGGGCTGAGTTCAGAAAGTCACAGATTACTGCCTTCCAATCTTTCGTCACCAGTGCCCTCTCCTCCAAAGAAATTCTGTATCCCAGATGTTCCAGGACAAACCCAGAAACCAACTCTGCCTGGGCTGGGAGGGATGGAAGGAGCAAGGGAGGGAGGCTTACACAGGAGTTTCACATAGGAGCTAAGAAAGGAGCCAATGTTGACACGTGTAGAGGTTTGCCAGCTAGTGAAAATGAGACAGGGAAGTGTAAGCAAAAGAAAACAGAAGGCACAAAAGCACGCAGGCAGGAGGAAGCAGGGCAAGTTAGGAAAGGACAGCAAGACAGAGTCTAGGTTATGGGAGGTGGGGACATCCAAGGTGACTTGGATTTAGGCCAGGGGGAGCTTTGACCACCAGGCTGATACATTCAGGTTTTATTACAGGGGAAATGGAAAGGCACTGAGGTCTTTTAAAAATAAGATTAAAAAAGAAAAGGTGGAGGCAGAAACATGATGGGACACACAGTACTTGCTCAATGAAATCAGACAGCACACAAGGGAACAACAGAGCTCGAGTGTTACTGGCAGCACCCAGGGCCCTTTACACACAGTTGGAGATACAATTTACATATTAGCATTTCCCACAGTTCACTACACAGAGCTAAGATCCAGTTGATGCCTGCCAGACAAATGAATAAAAGGGTCATTATATAGAGTCCTTCCTACACTCCAGGAAGTAAACCATTGACTGATTACATCTGCCAAGGCCATGTGGGTCATGAATTAGAAACATCCCTCCAATGAGGGGAGGAGGAAGTCAGAGAAGCCACAGCCAGCACTCAGGGTCTGCCAACCAACACTAACCCAAGGGAAGAGTTAGAATCTGGTCGAGGGGCAGGAATGAAAAAAAAAAAAAACCACAAACTCACTAAAATTCCGTAAACACCTTTGATTTGGTGTCTGCATCTCTCCTGACTGATGAAAATTAAACGGCTCCTCAGAGTGATGAAGTGCTTCTCATGTTTTTATTTATGCTCACCCTTTGGTACCTCCTGATCAAGATGGAATGTTACTTTCTGTTAATTCAGGCAAGGCAGGAGGCATCCAGGATGTTTCTTCATCACAGCAATCAGAGATTCATTCACGACTGAAAATGAGGGTAAATTTATGGTGCTTCTCTGACAACACTGCCTAACTGGTTCATCACAGCACAGTCCCAAGCTCTTAGAAATTAAAATACTGGGCCTGACATGGTAGCCTAGCAGCTAGAGTCCTCGCATTGCATGCATTGGGATCCCATATGGGCACGAGTTCGTATCCCAGGGGCCCCATTTCCCATTCAGCTCCCTGTTTGTGGCCTGGGAAAGCAACAGAGGATGGCCCAAGGCATTGGGACCCTACACCTGTGTGTGAGATCCGGAAGAGGCTCCAGGCTCCTGGCTTCAGATCAGCTCAACTCTGGCCGTTGCAGCCACTTGGGGAATGAATCAGCAGACAGAGGATCTTCCTCTCTGTTTATCTGACTTTCCAATAAAAATAAATAAATCTTTTTTAAAAATTAAAAAATATTTAATAGTAGCAATACAGCTATCACAGAAAGAACACCGAAAGTTCTGGCTTGACTAGCTGGTAACCAGGCAAGTCTATGGACCGCTTTCATTCACGTTAGCGTCGTGCAATGACTGATTATCCGAATCCAAGACAATGAAGACATGATCCCAACAACCCAGATTAATTCCAACACCCAGAATACAGATTCTAAAATGAACACACAGAGAGTATCCTTTTGCACAGCCAAAGAGATGAGCCTTAAGTTCATGCTTCCACAGGAACAAAATCAACTTACACCCCTTTCCCAGGTACACTGCTACCAGCCACAGCACAAAGACAAACATGCTTCAGTCTATGCTCAGTGCCCCTTCTAGGGACTCTCCTGTTTTCATTGTCAATTATATTCCTTAGATATCATGTACTCTTTCTCCCGGGACCCCGAGCAGCCTTCTGCTCCAATTCTTCCATAAGGTTAGTCATCCTGTATCCCAGCCTCTGCCACTGGTTCTTCCTTTGAAAGCCAACCTGGGAAGTGCCTGTTATGTGACTTCTCCTGAGAAACAAACTAACTCACCTAGGTCCTGGGTGAATACTCCAACCCAACCCCTAATAGAACTTAATCTTCTTTAAAACTCCCAAATGCCAAATTTCATCTTTGTAGGGATCTGTCTCCATCTTCACATGGTCTCCTCTGCAAGTGGGCTCACATTGTCACTCCCTGTGTGCCCTCACAGTCTGTATCTGGACTCTTCCTTATATGTCTCCACATTCTTTGCAATGTTTCTGATATCACTACAATTCCAAAAAATTTACCCAACCAACCACCTGACTGTCAAAGTATCTCTTCTGACATTGTGGATATCTTTCTCCTCATAAATATTTAACTTATCTCAATTTTTTTTGCTAATTTCTAATGTGAGACCCAGACATAACTTTATATTTTTAATACAGTTAGAATGTTTCCTCAATACCATTATCCCTTCATCTCTGATAATGCAATGTCATGTTTACAAATTCCATATGAACGTGAGTCCTTGCTTCTATTCTTTCATTTCTAAAACTGTGACATCTATTCATTTTACAGTTTTTTCTTATATTTATCAAGTTAATATTGTTTGAGACAACATGCTTTCAGTTTATGTGACAGTGGAAGATTTAATGGCTCTAGTAAATAAAGAGTTCAACAAATAAAAGGATCACAGTCCATCTGGAAAGCAGGCAAAAGCTACAAGAAAGTAATCAAATGAAAAGATGTTCAACTTACACACGTTGTGTTTTTTTTTTAATCTGGTAAGTTCCTATCCTTGTTTGGTTCTTATTATTCCACCTAAACTCAACACTCATTTTTGCAAATCCTTCACAACATTCATTGAGATTTTTGCTAGAATTATGTTGCATTTACCTGCTTTGAAAGAAGTGACATCTTTATAATAGTATTTAATATTACTTGAAACTTTTTTATGTTCTTTAGTCAAATTTTATAGTTTCATTACCATGGGTCTTGCACCTTTCTCTCTTTATTATTTTATTTATTTTTATTGAAAAGGCAGATTTACAGAGAGGAGAAAGATTTTCTGTGCTCTGGTCCCAACAGCCAGAGCTGAGCCAATCTAAAGCCAGGAGTCAGGAGCTTTTTCTGCATGTCCCACATGTGTGCAAGGTTCCATCCTCCAGTGCCTTCCCAGGCCGCAAACAGCATGCTGGATTAGAAGTGGAGCAGCCAGGACACACAGCAGTACCCACATGAGATCCCAGCTTTAACAAGGAGAAGATCAGCCAACTGAACCATCACACCGGGCCCCACATTTCTTTAATTCATTCTCCAACCTGTCACTTCAATCAATCCACTTGTCACTATCTTCAACTGCTTAAGGCCTCTCCTCTTTCATGGAATCCCCCACCAAATCGTAACAATGGATCAATGCAAGTGCTTGCCTTCCATGTATAGAAGTGGGAAATAAGACATCACTTCACAACCATTTTGATGACTAATTTTTAAAAATGAAAGACAATAACAAGGCTGAGTAGGAGGTGGAAAAGCTAGAGCTCTCATATATGCCTGGTGGGAATATAAAATTATGCAGCCCCTGGGGAAGCAGTTTAGAAGTTTTTCAGAAAGCTAAAACTTAGGCTGCCAAGTGAACCAGCATTCCACTGAAAAACTCAAAAGATACGTCTACACAAAAACACATCCCTGAATAGTTCACAGACATCACTACTGATGATAGCAGACAGTAGAAACAATCCAAAAGAGTCATTGATTGGTGAATGAATAAACAAAATATGGCCTAACCACAGCAAAATATTTTTGATCATAAAAAGGCCAAATATAAATGCCACAAAATGGATGAACCTTGAAAACATTCTTCTGGGCCTGGTGAAATGGCCTAGTGGCTAAACCCTCTCTTTGTATGTGCCAGAAGATCATGTGGGCACTGGTTCATGTCCTGGCTGCTCTGCTTCTCATCCACTTCCCTGTTTGTGACCTAGGAGGGCAGTGAAGGATGGCCCAAAGCCTTAGGACCCTAAGATATCCGGGAGGTGGGGGTGGAGGAGAGGGAGTTTCTGGATCCTGACTATCAGCCTAGCTCCAGTAGTCATGACCTCTTGGGGAGTAGACCAAGGCATGCAAGAAAAAAAAAAAAAAAGAAAGAAAGAGAAGGAAGGAAGGTAGGCAGGTAGGTAGGTAGATCTTTGGACTGGCTGCTTTTGCTTAGCAAGATGTTTCCTACATCTACATCTTGTTCCTGGAAGAAGCTCCACTTGACTGTCACACACTATTCTTCTAGAGCAGCAGGCAATGCAAGACTGCAGATAAAAGCAGGAATATAGTTGTCACACTGATTAATGAAACAGTGAACAAAGTGTAAAGAAAAAGAAAAATATATTGTGAGTAATAATTAAAATTAGGAAGACAGACAAACTCTGGAAAAGTTGACTGAAAACAACCATTAGGAACAAGAAGGTCTAGCCTCAGCTGCACTCATCACCAGCTGCTCCTCACTTGAGTCCTTGGCGCCTCCGCTGGGAAAAATAACTCTGAAGCGTGCACGGTTAAATGAGATGAACTGCATTAAGCACACAGCATAATACCAGTTTCATAAGAACCCAAAGTTAGTTCTCACTAAAAACTCTTAGCATCCAATTCCTAGTTTTTTGTTGTTGTTGTTGTTGTTGTTTCAGCTTTTATTGACTGTCCTGATCAGGTTATACCTGTCGAGTAAAATGAATGAGGACATCCTCGTTGTTATGTTCTGAAAGAGTTTAAATAGCAAGCAGTCGCTATTCATAAACTTCATGTTTAAAACCACATAATTAGGACCAGCATTGTGGCACCTGTACCACATGGGAGATCCGGATAAAACCCCTATCTCCTGACTTTGGCTTCTCCCAGCCTCATTCATTAAGGACTAACAGCTGATATCTCTTTCTCTCCATCTCTGTAAATAAATAACACATGGTTCCAGTGGCACTTTAAATCCTAGTTTCTTAGCAGTTGTTACAGTCACATTCCCTACTTTCCACCTAAATATGTTCTTTGTACTTTTTTTAATTTTTATTTTTAACTAATGTAATATTTATACTTATTTAGGAGATATATGGTCATAATTTTATATATATCACACGATGCATAATGATCAAATTAGTAATGGTTAGCATTTTCCTCTCATCAAAAAAAGCAATTCTATGTATTAGTAACCTTTAAACTTTTCTCCTCTAGTTATTTTGTAATGTATAGTAAATTGTTGTAGACTCTAGTTACTCTATTGTGTTATAAACCACTAGAACTATTACCCTCTTCAACTATATTTTAAAACCCTTTAGCCAGCAACTTCTCTTTACCCCTCTGCTCAACGTTTTGCAGTTTCCACAAATGAGTAAAAAGATACTGTATTTGTCTTTTTGTGCCTAGCTTATTTCACTTAACACAATGATCCCTGGTTCCAACTCTGTTGGCACAAAGGACAAAATTTCATTCCTTTTAAATGACTTAATAATATTCCACTGTGAGTATATGTCACATTTCTTTTATCTATTCACCTGCCAAAGTATACTTCAGTTGACTCTATGTCTTAGCTGCTATAAACAGCGAATAGTGTTGCCATAAATACAGGCATTTACAGATATCTCTTTATTCATTTATATCACTCCTTTGAGTAAGGAATTTGTAGTTGGTATTGTCTTAAGAAACCATCAATTTGGGCCCAGGGCATGGCATAGCGGCTAAAGTCCTCAACTTGAACACCCCGGGATCCCATATGGGCACCAGTTTGAATCCCGGCAGCTCCACTTCCCATCCAGCTCCCTGCTTGTGGCCTGGGAAAGCAGTCGAGGACGACCCAATGCTTTGGGACCCTGCACCCACGTGGGGAACCAGGAAGAGGTTCCACGTTCCTGGCTTCGGATTGGCACAGTATTGAACATTGCAGTCACATGGGGAGTGAATCAATGGACGGAAGATCTTGCTCTCTGTCTCTCCTCCTCTCTGTATATCTGCCTTTCCAATAAAAATAAATAAATCTTAAAAAAAGAAACAAACCATTAAATGTGAAAATTTAATATTTTCAAATTATGAAATTTTACTTGGTCTTCTCCTGGTAATTTCCTCTACGTTTGAGGTTGTATCTACAGCAAAATCTTCCAACTAACTATAGCATCTTTTTGTCATCTCACTGTTCAGGACTCCACATGTCAGTGTATACTCTAAGCATGCAGTCCTGTTTCACAGTTTAATTTGTCTTTGCTTGTGTCCTTCTCCAACTTGGCACATTTCCTTCTGATTCCTAAGCCTAATGCAATTTCTATCATCACTCAAGACTCAAATTCAATGACCAATGTAATTGAAGAACAGAAGGGCCACTGCTAAACTCTGCATTTGGATAACTCTTTGCTCATACTGCTTCTCATAGGACACTCATATGATATCACATAGGTGGTATCATGATTGCTAAGCTAAATTAATTCGCAGTTAGGTTTTTCTGAATTATCTGGTGATAAACGATGTCTAACTAAATTTCTCCTTTTTTAAACAAACACCTCTGCTATATTTAATTCTAGTATTTAGTAATGTGCCTGGGATATAGGAGCTGCCATGAAGCCCTGCGGGTTTCCTTTGCCATTTCTAGCAATATATTACCCATATATACACATTGTTTATTCCTCCACTCTACTGAAAACAGGGATCTGAATGCCTTGCTCTCCATTTTATCACCAGCTCTTAACATAGCATTTGGCACATAGTGAACCCTCAAGAAGCATCTGTTGAATGAATATTATTTGAAGTAGAATTAAATATGGCAGGCTGAAACTACAAGAGGCAACTACTTTTGGAGACATCATGGTGGGGATGGTGTTAATCTAAGTCAGCCAGGGGATTTTTAAGCATTAATAGAAGTCTAAGAGATCCTTAAGTGGCAGCCACCCAAGAAGGGTAGCTCAGTGAGTGACCACTTGGAAGTACAGGAATTGAAACTCTGCTACTTTTGCAGCATGATAGCCATGAAACAAATGGTCAACCAAATAGGACAAAAGCTTCCCATTCATTCATTCAACAAACATCTAGTGGACACTACCATGATTCAGGTGCTGCTCCAGAGACTGAACATCACCACATCAAGACACTTCCGACTGTGGTCACCTACCCTTACTCCTGGAAATAAGGCATGGCATGCTAATGATATAGGAGATAAAGGAAAAACAAAACACTCTAACACTCTTTCCCCATGATGATTCTACTTGCTGATTCCACAGAAGACAGGGGCAAATCATGAACAGAATTAATCAGGAATCTATTTTATTACCTCAAGAACCCAGAATCCTATTATTTTGGCTTCTACAGTGGAGACAAGATTAATTGGTCCCAACAGGGTGCGATATCACAAGAAGGGAAAAGGCAAGGGTGGAGGATTGATTGAACTGAATGATTTATGTTCACAGGCCACACTGACATTCTAGCTGACCCTGAATTGTCATTAAACACCCTTTAGACATTATTCTCCATACAATCAGACACCACACTCACACGGCTACAAAGTACCAAGACATGACTAAATCGAGGTCCAAATTACAAAAACGAATTCCATCACAGCCACAAGACATTCTGCCCATCCTGCATGTAAGAGCTCCTCTCCCACCCCTGCAACACATACCTTAAGTCCTAATGGCAGAATAAGATGCTCCACCAGGTCAAACAACGATAACATCACTTGTGTGCTTGTCTGACTGCACTGAGGGGCAAAGAATATTACTTCCCCTTTTGCATGCTACTCCATAATAAAGAGGAAACTCAACTGCAGCAGGTATAAATCAAAATCATGCAACTCAACTATGTCACATACAAATGGCTGAATACAGAAGGATCATTGTTCAAATACTTGCAAGACTGCCAGGTGTTGGAATTGGTTTTTTCATCCTCGATGACCCGAAAAGATGAAAGGAGGAACTGCAGGTGAAAGAAATATAAAGAAAGATCACAGCCTCACAGCTCAATAAAATACCCAAAACAGCATGGGTCAGCCAGCCTGTGAGAAATGAGATATCTATTGCAGAAATCTAGATAGTCACTTGACACAAATTCAGCAAAGGAAATGCAAGGATCAGAAAAGTGATTTCTGTGAGATAATATTTAAGTTATCTTCTAAACAGGAGAGACTCGTGAAAAAAAGTAGAAGAAACTACCACAGTGAATCTTCAAAAGCACTCATCAGACATGGGCCTGGGTACCAAGGAGAGGCTCTCCTTTGTTTCCCCAAAATAAACCGCTCACCCTGTTTCTAGCCAACAGCACACTGACTTCATCACCATCTCTTGGCTCCTGACATGTACTGATATGAATTTTAGTGAACAATAAAAAATAGGATAGCAATTACAGAATGAGCTACAAATCTCCATCACCCACACCCTTGAAACAAAATCATCCAGAAATAATTAAGAATGGAGTAACATAAAATAGGAAAAAAAAAAAAAACTGCTTCTATTGTAACCTGAACAAAAGATACATTGAAACAGGCCAGATCTTGCTTATTTCAGACCCAGCATCAAATAGATACTACCTAAATAATTTGGAGGGTGCTACAAGGAACAAAGAGCCCAAATGTGAGGCCTCATTGAAAGCAATGCTGTCACACTGGGCAGCAGATCAGTAAATGTCTGTGAACTGTGTGAATTGTATGGCTGCAATCAGACTTGGCCTCCCATCTGAGAGCCAGGGACAAATTGAAACCTAGGGCCCCGGGAGCCAGAAATGATGCACCCTACCAAGCAAAAACATGGTAATTATAGCATATATACATATCTTTGTATATATAGAAGACAGAAATTGTGGTAGCTGTTTTTTTTTTTTTTCACTTGTTAGGGATGTTAAAAACCAAAGCTAGGTAAGGCAGGCTACACTGAAACTGGTTTCAGATAGCCTGGTACCATTCAAATAGCCTGTGAGAAAAGATGTCAAATAAACATGAATGGCTTCACCCCCTCATTAACACTCTTCGACACAGAAGTTGAACTATGAATTGTTTCTACAAATACGGTATGACACAGTTTCAAGATGCACAGGTTTAAATGCTAAAAATACATTATAAGAAAAAAAGCAGCTATGCTCTTTAATCTTTCAGTATTCCAAATTTAAATTTAACCTAAACTTAATTAAATTGAATCTAAATCACATTAAAATAAAGCACCAGGGGGCAAAGGGTTAAAACTGATTCAGTGTTACGATGTTGAGTGTGGTTCCTGTGCCAAAGTACTTATTTTAAAGGGAGGCACTATATGCATTTTATATCCTGGACTTAATTTGGGTTTTGCTATGCTCAACAATTTTAATGCCAAGAGGAAGAAACTAAGTGAGAAAGGGAATCCACTGATCTGAACCTGAGGAGTTCATCTAATTGAACTGAAAAAAAATTAAAAACCTTCTCCATCTGTTCCATACACCTGCTGATGGAGCACTACCACAGGTAGGGAGGAAATCCATCAGAGACCAGTTATAAATAGATTTTTATTTCATCTGCTAAAAGCTTGGCAGCCAGGGTGGGAGGGCTGCCTACGCTGGCAGCCAGAAAGCTCAGTGCTGCTTTTATGTTTAGGTGAAAGGAATAGCGAGACAGAGGACCAAAAGGGGGGGAAAAAAAGAAGAAAGAAAGAAAGAGGGAAACAAAATGCAGCAAATTTCCCAACAACTCATTTGACAATCAACCAACAGTCATTAAATTGTGCTTGAAATGTGTCAGGTATTTCTGGTAAGTGCTGGAGAGGCACAGGGATCAATCACGCTCTCTCACGAGGATGGTGCAGAGTCTCAGGGGACACAGACGGGGGGTTAGCAATCACTTCTAAAGCAGAGTTTCTATGTGCAGACTTCCCTTGTGGCATTTCTAAAATGAATCAGGAATGCGGGACAGGGGACGGCACAGCCGGCATGATATGGCCATGACTTTGGGAGGATAGGGTTGACTGAAATTCTAAACATACTGAAATGCAAATCAGAAAATATGCTTCTACGTGTGTGGAGGACAGAAACGGGCAGTTCCAAATCACAGACCATGAGAAGCAGCAGAACAGGCAAGTAGGCATTCTGATTGCCCCTGGGTGTAGATCAGAAGCAGAAACTCCTCCTCTTGACCTCTTAAGCCACTCCAGTGGCAACACTGCATCTCTAGAAATTGAATGAATCAACAGTGTGGGAAAGAATCAAAGGATCTTGCTTTTTGAGTAGAAAATGGAACCCATGCACAGCTCAAGGCAGACTGGCAAGGATATTCAGATCACAGACTTTAGAGCAATATGTCAGAGCTGGAAACGGAATACCTTATTTAAGCCCTTAGGTTGCCATTGACTGGGCCAGACATATTACTTTGGGGCTGCAATTTTCCCACCTAAAATGCATGTATATGAGATTGGCATTGTGGTTCTGCAGGTTTGGCTGACTCCTGCAATGCCAGCATTATATATGAAATGCACTCCAACAACTGGCTGCTCAACTTCTGATCTAACTCCCCTACTCATTTGCTTGGAAAAACAGCAGAGGATAGGACAACCCAAATACTTGGGTCCCTGCCACCCCTGTGAGAGACTGGTGAGAGTTCCTGGATCCTGGTTTCAGCCTGGCCCAGCCCTGGCACCTGCAGCCATTTGGGGAGTGAACCAGCAGATGGAGGATATCTGTCTCTCCCTCTCTGACATCCTGCCTTTCAAATAATATCTTAAATGTGTGTGAACTTTTTAAAAAATATGTGTGCTTTTTTTAATGTGTGCCTGTCCTCTCTCTCTAGGAGTTACAGTAACTTGGATAATACGAAGGAAAAACTAATAAAATCTGTGATTAAACAAATGGAAGTCATTATCTTTGTACATTTACTTATTAAGATTTTCCATCAAACTTTCAAACAATGAAGGCACTGAATAGAGAGGTGGCTCAGAGCTGGAAGGGGCTGGCTTCCTTCAATTAGCCCTGAGCATCCAGAATTTCTACTGGTACAGTAGAGAGAGTAGGCTCTTCCACTCAAACTTTAGAACAGGTATGTAATTATCCAAGTACTTCCAGATAAATTCATAGTAACCAGTAGGGAAGAAAGCAGGAATGTGCATACCACATACGGCACCCCTGGTTTCTGTATCCTCTGTGTGTTCTTTTGTTTTGCAAAGTGATTTGGGAGATTAGGTGGGTTTTGTTTAGGCAGGACAGCCTTGAGCAAAGCTGGTGAATAAGTGCTACTTGATTGCACCACAAAAGATACACAAGGAGCCTCAGCCACAACTCAATTCCACTTTGCCCAACAGTTTGAATTTCTCAATTAAGTTATTTTGTTAGCAAGGCTACTGGTTAGGGAGAGGAGAAAGTGCTTATTGCAGCGAGATTATTCACTGTATAGAAATCACTGTAATCAGATCAACAGCACATTCTTTCCAAGAGCTCAAGAACTCCTATTTGGTAATGCTGCAAATGCAGTAGCAATGTGCCCATATTATTGGCGTGCTGTAAGAGGCTTGCAAATGCCAAAATGAAACTTCACAATAGTCTTTAAATCAGTAATTGGTGACTGGAAACCAGGGATCCGCCCAAGATGACAAGTTGACCCAAAGTTTGTAAGAAAAATTTAAAACAACTTTCATCCACTAGTTGACAGTCCTCTTTGGGGATAAATCCTGGAGCATTTGAAGAAATATTACCCCTCTCTGCCTTATCTAACAGCCAGTATGGTATTATCACTAAAATCATTTCTAAAAATGAAACACGAAAGCATATTAATTTTTCAAACATACACTACGATTTATTTCATAAATTGCCATAAGGAAACTTTAAAAACACACAGAGGATACTTTTTGCCCATATAACAATAGATTAGAGTATAAAATACTTTACAAACTAATAAAAACAACTCAAAAGAAAACTGTGCCAAGGGCATGAATAGAGAATACAGACCAAAGGAAAACTGGACTACATATACAGATGATCAATCTCATTATGTAATCAGGTATGCAAATCACAAGGAAGATTGCTTGCCCATCAGATTGCCAAAAATGCTTATGTCTAACACCATTGAGGCTTAGTAAAGACGTTTTGAGATGAAAGCTTCAAGTGCAAGGAGGCTAACTGGTGTTTATGATTAAAATAGTAAGTGCTTCTTACTGAGTAAAGTTGGCATACTCAACAACTGGGCTCCTTTACTGGATCTTGCCCTAGATAGACCACACATACTTGCAGGAGACATGTGTAGGAATGCCATCACAACATGATGCAAAGATCTGAATGTCCATCCACAGAAGAACAAACTATCATAAAACAGTCTACCATATTCAACCTACATTAGCAACTTTTGGGACAAATCCCAAAAATATCTAATCCCTATGCAAAATAACAATAAAGAAACTATTTTACATAAGCTTTAAAAATAATAGTTATTTTGTTTACTGTTATGAACTATGATATTTATATATGCAGTGAGATCATAAAAACGTATATGAAAATGTTCCATGCCAATTATAGAGATGAAACACGAAGGCTTTATATGCCTAATGCTTGCTTGCTTGCTTGCTTGCTTTTATTGAAGAAAAATATGTGAGGCAAATAAATATGGCATTTGTTAATTCTGGAAAATTTTTTCAGTATTTTGCTATGAGTTTGAAAGTTCTTCATAATTAAAATTTTCAAGGTATATAAAAATCATGTATAACCATAGTCTATTGACATACATAGCTGAAAAGCATGGGGAATTAGTTACACTGTCATCATCCATCACCATCAAGTGCTTGGGGCAGCTAAACCAGATAATTATCTCTTATGTTTGTGGAATACCTACCAGGTAAATTGCTTTCAGGCATATTATTTAATATTCCTGACATTCCTTTGATACAGTATTACAACAGCATTTTGTTGATAGAAAAACTGGACCTTCCAGAGTGCTAGAGACTTTCCCAAGATCAATTAGGCTGTAAGTCAGGTTCAGAGAACATCAGACCTGCAGACCATAGAAGGCCTGAAATTCAATCTACTGCAGGCTGACTTTTGAGAACTTCATATGGCTTCCAGACAACGTTACAAATATCCAAATGGCCACTGGCAGAGAAAAGGTGCCTCATGCCTGCAGCAAGTGATGCAGTACTGGGTCCTATATTGTCCCTATAGCATAGATGACCATTTAGAACCCTGTTACACCAAAGACATACATCACTTGTAGTTATCTGCATTACCTACCTGAAACTATAGGAGTAAGCTAGGGAATGAAATGAAATACCTTACCACTGAAATTATTAAGGCCTCCAGTCAAATTCGATTCTTCAAACCATTTCTAATATGTTGGCCACTTCTAAAATCAAGTTACAAAAGTCAGATACAAATGTAACATATTGGGCCCAGCATGGTGACTCAGTGGCTAAATCTTGGCCCTGCATACACCAAGATCTCATATGGACACAGATTCATGTGCCAGCTACTCCACTTCCCATCACACTCCCTACTTATGGCCTGGGAGAGCAGTGGAAGATGGTATGTAAAACTATACACCAAGTATAAAACTAATAATATCATCTAAGAGATTCTGAGCTTCATCCTCATCCAGCAGTGATAAGGCCCTCCTCCCTACACCACCCAACCCTGGGTTGGAAACAGAGGTAAGAGGAAGAACCCAGCCTTTGCCAAATAAAAACAGGGAGCCCCTGTACCCTGGCTAACTCTGTTACGGATGAGGTTTACTAATATAGACAGTTTGAATAAGATCAAGGGTCTCCTAATTTGTACTGGAAATGTTTGGATTCTAAACATCATTTGTTGTTACCAAGATCCAGGAAAATCTCAACTGAAAAAATCATCAACAAATGTCAGCAGCAAGGTAACACAGATATTGAAATAATCTGTCAAGGATTTTAAAGCAGTGATCATAAAATTGTTTCCAAAAATTACAAACACATAGAAAATAAAATTGGGAGAAATAAAACAAAGTCTCAGCAAATAAAATGTTAAAAATCACTAAGTGTGTTCAAAAGAGTGAAGATGACAGAGGAAGGAATCCATGACCTGAAGAAAAGTGAGAGATTACCCAATCCACAGCTGTGCATCAGGTACAGTGGTTAAAATGCCACTTCCAGCAGCCAGATCTCACATGACAGTGAGGGAGCCCAGGATTATTAGCAGATCAGACTAACTCCATCTTTCGTCAGACCTCCAACTCCATCTCACAGTTCGTTGCCAACCTGTACATACTACAGTTCCCTGCCAGCATGGATACATTGAATAAAATGGAATCTAAGTCTAATTGCAGCAAAATTTGCCAACAGACTACAAGGTTTAGGTTTTGACCAAAACAAGTTAGAAGTTCCATTAAGACTGTCTCTGCCGAGCTTGGCACAATAGCCTAGTGGCTAAATCCTTGCCTGGCATGCACCAGGATCCCATCTGGGCAATGGTTCGTAACCCAGATGTTCCAGTTTCCATCCAGCTCCCTGCTTGTGGCTTGGAAAATCAGTCGAGGATGCCCCAAAGCCTTGGGAACCTGAACCCATGTGGGAGACCAGGAAGAAGCTCCTGGCTCCCGGCTTCAAATTATCTCAGTTCCAGCTATTGTGGCCACTTGGAGAATGGACCAGTGGATGGAAGATCTTTCTCCTGTAAACCTACCTTTACAATAAAAAATAAATAAATCTTTGGGCCCAGCGGCGTGGCCTAGTGGCTAAAGTCCTCGCCTTGAAAGCCCCAAGATCCCATATGGACACCGGTTCTAATCCCCGTGGTCCTGCTTCCCAACCAGCTCCCTGCTTGTAGCCTGGGAAAGCAGTTGAAGACGCCCAATGCTTTGAGACCCTGCACCCACATGGGAGACCTGGAGGAAGGCCTGGTTCCTGGATTTGGATTGGCGCAGCACTTGGGGAGTGAATTATCGGACAGAAGATCTTCCTCTCTGTGTCTCCTCCTCTCTGTATATCTTTGTAACAAAAATAAAAATAAATCTTTAAAATAAATAAATAAATCTTTAAAATGAAAAACATTAGTAAAAAATCAAACTTGGGGCCACAACAGCGGCACTGTAAGCTAATCCTCCACCTGTGGTGCCTGATCCCATATGAACGCCAGTTCTACTGCCATTTGCTCCACTTTCAATCCAGCTCCCTACTAATGAACCTTGGAAAGCAGAAGAGGATGGCCTGCCCCCTGTCACCCCCACGGGAGTCCCAGAAGAAGCTCCTGAATCCCAATCACAGCTTCAGACCAACCCAGCTCTGGCTGTTGCAGCCATTGGGAAGTGAACCAGTGGATGAAAGATCTCTCTCTTTATCAACTCTGACTTTCAAAGAAAATAAATCTTAAAAAAAAATAAAAAGAAAGGTCAAACTCAAGTTTGAATTCTCCAAACATATGATGATAAAGAACTGTTTGTTTCAAGAGCAGTCTTCCCCTGAATACAGCTAGAATAAAGGAGCCCTCAATCTCTGAAAACAATGTGATTGTCTCATGACAGGCCCAATAACAGAGCGGCCAGTGAGATAAAAGATTTATAGGGAGATGAGGCATTTCTACAGAGGGACGAAGTCTTCAAAAATTTCCACAAAACCTCAAGATCCACATGTGAATGGCATTCTAATTATACAGGACCTTGAGATTCTTGATAAGAAATAGGAGAAATTCCATTCTTAGAACATTATGGACTATGGAACACACTTAAGGAACTTTATCAATTGTCACTTGCATTATAAAAAAAAAAAAAAAAAAAAAAGATGTAAGCACAACCATGGCCACGCTTTCCAGCAGAGCTTTACTCCCTGAACTTTTTCTTCCACTTGACCAGAAGTTCTTCTCACCTACCTCTTCTTACTCCTCCTGGAACACTTCCAATCACATCTCCTATCCCACCCAGTCCCTGGAACCCAGAGACAAACACTGAAATGTTGTTGCCCTCTCTTCCCCAGGCTCTATGATCTCTGGGCATTTTCTCATTCATCCAATTCCAAGCCTGATCTCATTCCCACAGCACAGCCACCACTAGCACCCACAGGCATTCAGCAACTTTCCCCTAGTGGAACAGGGAGTGGAGCTTGAGTGGAAAACACTGTAAAGCACAAGGATCTTGACTCTGTATCTCCATCCCCTGGGCCACAAAACACCCCTGGAGAACAACTTAGAAAGATGTTGTTTATCATAAAGTGGCCCCAGCAATGCTATTATACCTGACCCTCACACCGCATTACTCATTCTTGACATGGGCTGTAACTGATGCTCCAGTCTAGCTCTGAGACCTCACCTGACCCTTTATTCACCTCTGAAGGTTCCTCTCATAGAACTGCAGCTGAAATTGAGCAGCACTCTTGGGTCCCACTGTTTTCCATTACCAATTCTCTCTCTGAATACACCTGTCCTCTGCCAATGCTTATAAAAAATATTTTAAGTGTATTTAGTAATTCACTTATGATATTCCATGCTTAGGTTATATTACCATGTCCTAACACACAGTTATAAATCCTTTGGGGAAATGAGGACAAAAAGATGGTGAAACAGTGGAGGGTCAAGTCAGACAGGAAATGGATACTCAGGAACTCTGTGACCAGCCAAGTCCTTATTGTACATTATCTCCATTGGCAACCTGGAGGCTGGAGGTAGAGTAGGAGCCCTCCAGCACAAAATCATAAGGAATAAGGCCATATGTTCTGCCCTCTCTATTGAGCAACACAGAATCACAATTAAAACGTGCCTTCTGGTTTTCCAAATCATTGGGGCGGGGGGGGGGGGGTGAATCTCAATCAAACAGGATACAAGAAGATAATAATCTGGCTTACAACTTGGTTTACTCCTTCAATGAATATTTATTAAGTAGCCATCATATCTAGTCTTGCTGCCAAGCATGGATGTTGGGAGTGAGTGTTAAACTTTAAGGAGACACACACTTTATCAGTTATCCACCTTTGCCCTCTACTCACCTATGACAGAAATTCCTTGTGGATAGAAATGACATGTTTTGCCTAGCCCAGAACCAGCCCACTGGGAACATCTGCTGAGTGACTTCAGCAGAGTACATCTGCAGCTGAAACTTTTCTCACCTTAATTCCATGGAGCAACCAGCCCCAGCACAAGGCCTGGCCTCTCCTGCAGACTCTGAGCCCATCTCCTTTACCCACAGGACTTCAAAATATGAACATATGCATTTTCATATTAAATAACAATCTCATGGAATGAAGTTGGGCCCTAGGCCATTAAATGAAATTCTCACACATAAAAAAAAATTTTTTTTAAATCCAATGGAAAATTCTGAGAGTGAACTGGGTGATCCATTTACAACACCTGCTCCCTAGCAAACTTACTTTCAAAGACCCATGCTGGTTTAGTGACATGGATGGAGTTAGGGCAACAGAAAACAAAGGACAGAAAAAACTTTCCTCAAAAATGGGCCACTCTTCTTCACTTACAGCCACATTCTGGAACCTAATAGGATATGTACTTGGCATACAGGAAATCCACCGGGTAAGCAGTAGTTTGGTCTTCCCTACTTCATTTCTTCCTCAAACCATTTGAATTGTTCACTGCACTTGTCTCTCAGAATACTTAAACAACTGGAGCTCTTTGACCAATGAGATGCAGCAAACAAAAACAAAATTCTTGGAGCATGTAGACTACAAGAAATCTCCTATATTTCAGAGTCAATGCTCTTGGAAATGTCTACTAGGCAAGGAAAGTAAGCAACTCCTAACCTACAGGAAGAAAGATCATCACAGTACTGCTCTTTCCTGGTCAGCTTTTCAGACTAATTTAAATCTGTTCTCACTTCTGATAGCCTATGTGGTTTTGGTCCCGGCTACCGCAAATAACTTCATCAACAAAGTAGCCTATCTAAGCGGGTGCTTAACAAATATTTGTTGAATAAATGAATGAATGATTATAAAATACTGGACTAAGGCCCCCTGTGAGTCTTGCATTAATCAGCAGAATAATATGCTTATATGTTCAGGCACTTACATTGAAATGGGACCTAATAACAGACATCAAGTAGCAGCTGTTAATCCATTTTAACAATTCTATCTCAAAACATACGATTCAAGTTACGATTATATGCTAAGATGAAGTTAATCTGCAATCAAATCTTGAGAATTTATACATTTTAAAATATGATTTGATGTGTTAACACTAGTACAAAAATAATTAATATCCTGTATGAGTATTACAAAAAGTCTAAAACGAAATATACATTAGGTTCAACCTAAACATTTATTTTTGAAAAGCGTAATTAATGTTAATTCCTTAACCATACCTTTAAAAATCTCATAGATAGCCGGGTCTATTACATGCAGTTAACAAGGGCTGTCTAAATTGAGTAATTTTTTCATTTAAAAAAAAATGTAACAAGTAGGCCAGCATGAATGTATTTATAAGAAACTTTATTATTATAGAAATATTAAGTCTAATATTTGCTACAAAATATAGCTTGACCAATATCTAACCATCTGTATTTCTTACCGTATACTCTGACATCTTTTTCAATCTACCAACGTTTAACTATATTGTTATAAAATAATGGGTCATAAACTAGTTTGAACATAACTTCGCTTTCACAGAGTTCGCTGCAAAAAAAGTTAAGAAATAACCTGACAAATAAATAGTTCTACTTTAAAGGGAAAAACAGTCATATATTAAGCTAAACAAGCTATTTGGTCAATCTAAATGACAAGAAATTATGTTAAAAGTTTAAGAAGTAAATGGAACTAAACACAAATCGGTAGTAAAACGGTCAGTATTAAAATGTAGCTCTAATTTAAACTTACTTCCAAACCTTTTTTTTTTCATATATTCTTGTTTTCTAGCACGGGCATGAGTAATCCTGTGATCACCTCAAAAAAGAAGACTGTAATCAGGCAAACATTTCCTCTCCGGTGCCTATCAGCCTGTCTTCTTGTCTTGGCGTCCATTTTAGGAGTATCACTGAGATAGTGTATAAAGGAGCTTATAAAACAAAGGTTGTCATTTTGGCAACCCACACAAACATGAGGATCAAAATGTTCAGTAGTTAAAGTTGAAGTAAATATTTAGGCTTAACTATTCAAATGCCTGTATTAGATTACATGTATTTTTAAATCACCTTTCTACATTAAATGTCATTTTCAGGATTGCTGATTGTGTCTCTGTAATTTGATTAAAATCATGCTAAATAACTGAATAATTAAGGCGCGCAAAAATACAAAGCTATAGACATTTTTTTTTTTTTTGCCAAAGGATTAACAAATCAATGACTGCTTGCTCAAACAAAAGCATAGATCCTGGAACAATCTTTTATATTGTCCCAAATAATTAATTCTTATGTGAATACATATGATTTTCCTGTGATCTTTCATCACATAAAATAAGAAGGTAATAGATGATTATAGCAAGCCACAACATACATAATCCTATCTGCAAACCCTCTTCTTTAGAAATAGAATCCTTACTAATAATGAAGGTGTTCTACAAAAATACATGCCTTGCAGTTAGCCTCTCCTACAATAATACTGATTTTTTTTTCAGAGCAGAACTATCACAATCCAACCATAACCAGGCCTAAGAGAAAGTATTTATTGCTAAGAATTTAAATGTAAAGTCTATAGCTAAGTGAAACACTAGGTGGAATTTAAAAAGAAATCGATTAACTTTCTAGATTTTCCTTTACCTTAAAACATTTTGAGATAGCCAGGCTATAGTAATCGTTGAATTACACAATATGACCAACTTTTAAAAACTGGAATTTTTCTGAGTATTTTAAACACAGCTCACAACTTCTTACCCAAAAGGTTTAAATGTCTGTTATCTATCATTCCCAGCCATTTCTGCCAATATTATAAAAAAAAAAAAACCTTTTATCATTTCCTTCTCACAATGAGAATTCACTAATCGGATACATCTTTTAGACATAGACACCTATCCACCCACCTCCCCACCCACCTCCCAAAATGGTTCAGAGCAAAGACACACACACACACACAAAAAAAAGAATGACCAAGCTCACATTTCTTGTTTGCCCTTCATGCGATGTCTGGTATCTTCAGCTTGCCTTTCTGGTCTTCAGTGTTGTCACTAATTGCTGGGGGACGTAGTTTAGGACAGCATGAAGCAGCAGAAATAAAAGCTGTTGCTTTAAGAAGACGTTGTCTTAAAACACATGGACAAAACAACTTTTACTCTGACTTCCTGGCTGAACTTCATAAAACCTTAGAAAGACTCCTTGCAAAGTTAAGGTCTACAAATGGGAAAAATAAAACAAAAAACTAAAAACTTACGTTCTGAACACATTCCGAAGGATATCTGATTTAGTTTGAAAGCAGGTTTGTACTGATGAACAAACTTTAACTTTATAGAAAATTAATATTCTAATGAGAAATTTGCCTTGCCATCTTCTACATCACTTCTGTCCCTCATGGTATAATCACACATGCAAAAAATCAAATACAGTAGTTCCCAAATGCATGGACACTGGGGAAGCCGCATTGTGAAAAAGGCTTTTATTTCCCTTAATACTGGTGACTAAACGTCATTGTATGTACCAACACTTTCCAATAGCCCAAGAGGCTTCAAAAGCCTTCTAAGTTTGAAAACCAAAAAGTTCTGAGTTTTTCTGTACCCCAGTACGGTTTTCTTTCCTGAAGCTCAAGCCGAGGAAGCAGACAAAAGAAGCTGATTTGACTGAGCTGTGCCAAGTCTTGCCTTTTTTTTTTCTTTCCTCAGCTCTCCCTCTGCCTCTCTCTCTGCCTCTCTCTCTCCCTCTCTCTCTCCCTTTTTCTCTCATTCTTTTTGCTCCCAGTATGGCAACCTTCCGAGCAGTCTTGGCGGAGGTCCAGCTTGTGCCAGTCTGTCTGAATTCTTGTCTCCAAAAGATGTCCTTTGCGGATCAATTAATACATTTGAAAACAGGAAACTGTGGAACGGCTCCCAAATCCTGGCACCAACAGCATCGACTTCTGCCAAATCACCTTACAGATTTCATGGTATCCTACCTTTCATAATCGTGACTAACATGTTCCCGCAGCAATAATGGAGTACTAGAAGCCATTCACTGCTCAGCAATAAAGAATCTGTTCCCTAGAAATGTCCACATGCGACATATGCACAACCTGCAGTAAATCAAAATTCTCCTGTGAGAGGAAATGTATGTAACTTTAATAAGCACCACATACTGTATTTCTTTTATGAGACTTGCTTGTCCTTGTCCTGCTGCAAAGAATCATGGGAAGAGAGAGAGAGAGAAAAGCAGCAGATTTAAAATTAAAACTGTATGCCCAAGTAACTCATGCTTTACCCTATAGGGAATCAACATAGTTCTAACTGATCAGTAACTCTTCAAAAAATTTTCTCTATTGATAGAGGAATGGATAGAGCTGTTTAAAGAAAAAGAAATATCAATTTTATTAATTTTAAAAAAGAAGGAAACATTTAGGGTAGAATTAGTAAAAGAGTCTTTTCAAATTTTGATACCTCAAGTTTCATCATGTCATCTATTTATACATACATACTAGGGTAATCTGATAAGCATAAATAGCTTATTTTATTTATCATGTATACACCACTTGAGGCAAAATAACCAGTCTATGCTCCATATACTTACTGGCCTAAGAACTCAATTCTATCTTTGATGCTTAAACGAAGAAATTAGCCAATAATATAATCACCAAAGTTTCACAGAAATAAACCAGAAAAGTGAATTTTAGTCCTTCAGTCTGTCACTTTCTAATTAAGGAAACTGAAGGTCCCATATTGCTTAATTATCTAATCCTCAGTATGAGTTCATATATCAAATGTAACAATCAGTGACTTCCTCCAAGGCACTTCCAAGATATTGTTTTCATACTCGCAGTATCCCTTAATCATAACTGCATAGTAATTAGTTGAACCTATCTGCTGTGCCACCCTCATAGAAAAGGACCCATGTCACTTATCTAAGAAAACTGAAAGTCTTACACAGAGTCTTCTAAATGCACACATTCACAAATCCATCAGGTGAATGAGTTACAAGAACTGGTCACATGAATATCAATCTGAAACTATATAAAACCATGAAAGTTTATAGCAAAAAACAAAATTATATATTACTAAATCATAAAGTTGACAAATTAATGAAATGCTTTCAGGAAACATGAGAACTGAATCAAAGCACTAACGAAACTGTCTCATTCTATCCTCACAAAAAGGGATAGTAAAATACGAGCAGGATTTCTGTGGATTCATAATTCACAATGCAACTGTTGGGAGCCCAAAGAGAGAAACTTGAAAGCACCAGGAGAGAAGCGACTCATCATGTACAAGGGAACCTCAATAAGATTAACAGATGACTTTGTACCAGAAATCATGGGGGCCAAAAAGCAGTGGGATAACATATTTGAAGTGTTTGAAAGGGAACCAAAATTGTCAACCAAGAATTTCGTATCACTAAAATTATTCTTAGAAAATGAAGGTGATATTAACACATGCCCAGAAAAGCCAACCAAAAAAGAGTTCATTATTAGCCTTCATTGTAGAAATAGTAAAGAAATATTCTTTCAAGTTAAAGAGAAAGGACAACAGAAAGCAACTCAAATTCACATGAAAAAAATTACAGATTACTATAGAAATATCAAAGGCAATATAAACATATTTTATCTGCAACTCTTTTATTATCTTCTCTGATTTCAGTTACAATTGCAGATATATATCAGAGGGTTTCAAAAAATTCATGGAAAAGTAGTATTAAAAGTTAATTCACCACAAATAACTCCATGGCTGAGAAAGAAATTTTAAGTACAGTCTCCTTTAAAATAGCAGCAGAGGAATCTCAAATACCTTGGAATTATTCTGACCAAAGATGTGGAAGACCTCTACAATAAAAATTACAAAATATTTTTTTTTAAAGATTTATTTTTATTATTTTTTCATTGGAAAGGCAGATATACAGAGAGGAGAGACAGAGAGGAAGATCTTCCGTCCAATGATTCACTCCCCAAGTGAGCGCAACGGGCCGATACTATGCCGATCCGAAGCCAGGAGCCTCTTCCGGGTCTCCCATGCTGGGTGCAGGTTCCCAAAGCTTTGGGCCGTCCTCTGCTGCTTTCCCAGGCCACAGGCAGGGAGCTGGAAGGGAAGCGGGGCTGCCGGGATTAGAACCGGCGCCCATATGGGATCCCGGGCAGCAAGGTGAGGACCTTTAACCACTTGCGCCACCGCGCCGGGCCCCAAAATATTTTTTAAAAAGAAAAAAATAGAAGAAGACATTTAAAAATGGAGAAATTGGGCGGCAGCTCCCACTGGTTTATGTGAGGGCTGAGTATGTGCTGGGCATAACCAGGCTGGACTGCAAACACCCATTGGTTCCAGTGGAAGTCAGGGCTGAAAACAGAACCAACCCAGCAACTGCAACCACCAGCTGATTGGGGCAATGGACTGTGCCAGACCCTGTGCTTGCTAGTACATACATGAATCTGGTCTGGGAACACCTCAGTCAAAGTTTCTTTGGGGATCCCCCAATCAAGCTTTCAGACTCAGAACACTAACCATCAAAAGACAGAGGACAGAACAAGTCAATCAACCACCTCAGCTATATGTTGGCAATGAAAATACTGGGCAAATGGATACTATATGATGGACTATGTCAATCAGTGGATTCTCCAACAACCGCATCGTGCTTGGAGTGATGAGAGTGGCAGCAATTCAGAACTGTTGAACTATCAAAACCACTTGAGCAAGACCCTCGGAGCATGCCCCACATCTGGAACCTGGGGTGGGTGGGAGACTTGGTGGGGCTTCTCCCTTAAAATCTCCTTTTATTTCAGGTATATTAAGGAAACATTATGGAACTGATTGTCTTGCCCATCTTCTTGTAGTGCTTGAACCTTCTTACCCTAATTACGTCAAGATTGTCAAAAATTTTAAAAAGAAAAAAAAATGGAGAAATTTACGATGTTCCTAGATCAGCAGGATTTACATCATTAAAATGTCCATATTACCAAAAGTAATATGTAGATTCAATGCAACCCCAATCAAAATCCCAACAACATTCTTCTCAGAGATAGAAAAGACAATACAAAAATTCATCTGGAAACACAACAGAGCACAAATAGCCAAAGCTATCCTGAAGAATAAAAATCAAGCTGGAGGAATCACAATTTCAGACATCAAGACATACCATACAGTCATCAAAACAGTCTGGTACCACCAGTACCGAAACAGAGAAGATGATCAATGGATCAGAATGGTAACCCCAAAAGAGAGCCCATACATGTACAGCCAACCAATCTTTGACAGGAGAACTGAAAATAATCCAGGGGAAAAGCCTGGTCTCCTCAACAAATGCTGTGGGGATACCTATACCTCACATTACATCAGTTGAAGTATCAGCTCTCCCTCCAATTCCAGCTTCCTGCCAAAGAACACACTGAAATTTAATAGGTAATGGCTCAAACAGTTGGATTCCTCTCACTCACACAAAAGACCCAGGCTGAGTTCTAGTATAGTCCTTCATTAGCAGCCATAAGTCCATCATTCTGTTATTTAAGTGTATCCTGACATTGTGGGTACAGACAACAGCAGACAATTCCTCATCCTATTGTCAAGATATATTTAACAGTTTCATTAGGAGTCCATCTTTGATTTGAAAGTAGAGATACATACTGCATTATATTTTCACATCTGGATACGACAGTCTCTATTACTCAGTTACTATACATTCCCTTAAAGGAAAATCCATAAAACAAAATCAACAACAGGAATAAAGCTTAAAAACATTAACAGCATCATGGAGTTAAATAATATGCAATCTACAATAGGAAAGATACGAAAACATCCCAGAAGGCTGTCAAAAGAGGAGTGGTTAAAGAAACAGTGGTAAATCTACTCCTTGGATACTGCTCAGCAATTAAAATGAGTGAAATTCAATCATTTGCAACCAACTGGTCCCAACTAGAGACCATTATGCTCAGTGAAATAAGTCAGTCCCAAAAGGACAAATATCATATGTTCTCCCTAATATAAGACAACCTTCATGCAAAACCTAAGATCAGCAGCTTTTTAAATACTGTTTTTGCTGCAACACATAGGTTTTGATATTTTTGTTTCTATTTTCATTTCTTCAGAATAGTTTCTTTTATTAAATTCTTCACTGACTCATAGATCAGACAGTAGCATCATTTTCCCTAGAAGGTTTTTTGTTTTTTCATTTACTCAAAAATCTTATTTAAAAAATATTAAAGATTTATAGTAGGCACTGTGGTGCAGTGAGTTAAGCCCTTGGTTGGGATGCCCACATCACATATCAGAGTGCCTGACTCGAGTCTCAGTTACTCCATACCTCCAGTTCAACTTCTTAGTAATGCGCCTGGGAGCAGCAGATAACAGTGCAAGTATCTGGGTTCCTGCTATCCAAATAGCAGACCTAAATAGAGCACCTCCCTCCTAGGTTTGAGATGGCCTAGCCCTGGTTGCTGTAGATAGCATCCAATTGATTTAGCAGCAAGAAGATTCAGCAGGGAAAGAACAGTCTTTGAAACACATGGTGCTGGAACAACTGAATAATCACATGGGAAAGAATGAATTTGGATCCCTACCTTACCATACAATAGAAAAAGTAACTCAAAACAGATGACAGACTATATAGTTCCTAGAAGAAAACTCAGATGTGTATCTTCAGAATGCTTACATAACAGTTTCCAAAGGAGGATACCTAAAGCCTAAGTAATCAAAGAAAATAATAGGAAAAAAATTGGATTTCAGTGAAATTAAAAATTGTTACACATCCAAGAAAGTAGAAAGATAACCCTTATAATTGGGAAAAATTTACAAACCACATATCAGTAGAGTTTCAGTGCTCAAAATACATTTTTCAAAAATACCTACAATTCAATAATATGAAAGTCCTGTTTAAACATGTATAAACAACTTAAAAGGACATTTATCCACCAAGAACATAAGAAGAGATATCAACATCATTGAGCTTTCAGGAAATACAAACTAAAAGCATGAAGAAATACTATTTCATACAGTAGGATGACTATGACCCCGACCCCCTCAGTCCAGCACCAAGTATAAACAAGGATGTGGACAACTGTCACCTTCGTACATTGCTGGTGGGACTATAAAATGGAGCAGCTGCTTTAGAAACAGCTGGCTGATCCTCAAAAGCTTAATAACAAAATTTTACACCTAGACATACTTTAAAACATGTTTACACAAAAATTTGTACACAAATATTTATAACAGAACCTTTTAAAAACTTTTAAAATTATTTATTTATTCATTAGAATGACAGAGATAGGGAAAGGCAGAGAGAAAAAGATATCACCCACCCACTGGCTTAATCCCCAAATGGCTGCAATGGTCAGGAAGAAGCCAAGAGTCAGGAAGTATACCCAAGTCTCCAATGTGGAGACCTGGACCACCAACCGCTGTATTCTCAGGCACATTAGTGGAAAGTTGGATTGGAAGCAGAGGCGCTGGGCCTCAAATTGAGACTCTGGTATAAATAAGGGCATTGCAAGCATCAGTTTAGCTCTTTGGGCCACAACTGCAGCCCTACCATGCATTGCTGAGAATAGTCAAAAACTAAGTCACCTCAGCTGATGTATAAGTAAAAGTAATGTGGCATATCCTCACAAGGAAATATTGGCAACAAAAAGCAATGGTCGGGCCCGGCGCAGTGGCGCAAGTGGTTAAGGTCCTCGCCTTGCACGCCCGGGATCCCATATGGGCGCCGGTTCTATCCCAGTGGCCCCGCTTCCTTTCCAGCTCCCTGCCTGTGGCCCGGGAAAGCAGTCGAGGACGGCCCTAGGCTTTGGGACCCTGCACCCGCGTGGGAGACCCGGAAGAGGCTCCTGGCTTCAGATCGGCATAGTATCGGCCATTGTGCTCACTTGGGGAGTGAGTCATTGGACGGAAGATCTTCCTCTCTGTCTCTCCTCTCTGTATATCCGCCTTTCCAATAAAAAAATAATAAAAATAAATCTTTTTTAAAAAAAAAGCAATGGTCCTTGCTTCAACATGGGTAAACCTTTGAAAAGATATATACTAAGTGAAAGACACAGAAGTTTACATATTACAAAACTCCACTTCTATTAAAGCTCAAACACACAGACACAAAGAATGGGTTAGAGTCTGCCAAGGGCCAGGTTTAAGGAAGAACGAGGGTGACTGTCAGTGGATAAGAAGCTTCAGAGTTGCAAAACTAAGGAAATATACTAAAAACCATGGAATTGTGTGCCACAACATGGTGAATTAATGGTGTGTGAATTTTATCTTAATGTAAAAAGAAAGCTGCAGACATCTCTCCAATATTAATGAGTACTAAAAGTGATTTTGGCAAACCCAAAAACACTTTTAGCCTTTTACACAGATGAAATACTATACATTAAAGACATCTGTCCACCTAAATCTACTTCTGGAATCAACTTAGATTCTACAGCATTCCTCTACTCTGATTTCTTGTCCCATTCCAGGCAACCTGCAGCATTTAAGGCTTCATCCAAATGACACTCCCTTATTCTTACCCTCTTGGTGTTGACTCTCCTCCACACAACCCTTGCTGTCCCAGGCAACAGCCTCCTGTTACCCAGCGGAAACAAGTACCCAGATCCTCAGTGAATGCTGTACTCACAGAAAGTACCAAACCCCATATACAGATATTCCTTGCCTTATGCTGGAATTACATGCTGGTAAACCCTTTGTAAATTAAAATACTGCAAATCAAAAGGACATTTAGGGGCAGGAGTTTGGTCAAACAATTAAGACACTGGTTGGGCTACCCACATCTCACATTGAAGGTTCTGAGTTTGAATCTGGTTCTACTCCTGATTTCAGCCCTCTGCTTATATGCACCCTACAATACTGCAGAAGCTAGCTCCAGTGGTAGAAATCCCTGCCACCCAAATGGGAGACCTGGATTAAGTTCTGGGCTTCTGTTTTGGCCTGTATCAACTTTGGCCCTGTGTGTACCTGGGGAAATGCATCAGCAGTTGGGTTCTCTCTCCATCTACTTCCCTATCTATCTCTTCTTATAGTTGATCTGGTAGTCAAGACAGTCACTAAGTAAGTAAAGGGCTGGGAATACACCAGTCCTAACACACTGGATAATGGGATGTTTCACATCCTCAGTGGGACAAAGTAGTACCCAGGAAATTTCATCACACTACTCAGGGTGGCACACGATTTAAAACTTTTGTAATTTCCTATTTAACATTTCCAGATGGTAGCTGATAACAGAAAATGGAAAGCTCAGAAAGTAACACTAGAGAAATGGGGGTGGCAGGGACTAGAGTGGGAATTACTGTACTTGTTTTTACATGGTGTTACATAAATATCTTCACAGCTTCTTTCATGTTGCCTGCTTGGTATAAAATAAAAGACTAACTGCCTTTTCACAAAGTTCTAACATGTGGTTCTGATGAGCAAGTTTTCCACAGTGAGTCCAAATCATATTCATTCACTCTCTTCTGCTCTCTCCTACCCAACTACACCCTCTCCTCTCCCTCACCTTCCCCTCTCCTCTCCCTCACCTTACCTTTCTCTTCCTTCTCTCCACTCACCACTCTGTTCCATCTCCACTATTACTTACTTGATCACTACTTGCATTCACTGATTTAACAAGTCAGTACTTAGAGAACACCTGCTATATACAAAATATGGGAATAGAGGCCACAATGGACACAAAATAAAAGCTAATCATGTGTTGGTAATAGCACCATAAACCATACTAATAGGCACATTTGTATCCCTTAACTGATTGACTTCTTACCCATACTTTGGAAGAATACAAGTGTTAGTTTATAGAGGAGGAAATTGACATCAAAAGAACTTGGATGGCTTCTGAGACACATACCACCATATCCAGGGTACTAAAAATTGAAGTAACTCTGAAATTTCATAATGTAATGATTTCCAGAGGACAGAATGAACAAAGATAAGCTTAGATATTCAACTCCTTACTTAGTAGTGTCTTTGGAAGGGCTAATTCTCACCTCAAACTCAACTTGGCCACACAAGAATTAGATTTTTCTCAAAACAAATAAAAAAAAAAACTTAATTCCTTTCTCAGCCGGTCACTTACAAACAACACCAAAAACCTAATTGCTCAGCTACAAAACCCAGGAAACATCCTTGATTCATCCTTCACTATCCACTTGAGACTTTAAGGACATGCAGATAATATCAGGTATTGGTAAAATATGGAGAAACTAGAACCCTCACCCACTGCTGATGGAATACAAAATGGCAAAGAGTATAAATTTCCTAAGAAGTTAAACTTGCATTTCCATAAGAACCAGAAATGCCACACATAAGACTGAATGAAAACCAAAACACACATCTACAAAAAGACCTATATCTGAAAGTTCGCAATAGAATTATTAATAAAGGCAAAAAAAATCTTAAAACTCTCTGCATATCTAAGAATGTCTAAGAATAAGGCCTATCTATTGCCAATAGGTGCTAAAAAGGAACAAAATATTAACACATGATGGAAAGTGTAAAATATTGCACGAGGCAAAATAAGCTAGAAACGATGAGACTGCCTAGCAGATGATTCTCTATGCAACTTTATTTTAAAGAAAAACTCCCAGACAGAAAGCAGACCAACTGCTTTCTGACTGACTGCAAAAGGATAGACAGAACTAGAGAGGTGATGAATCTGATAACATTATTTTTTTTTAGATTTGCTTTACAATGAGAAAGAGATTCAACCCACTGGTTCACTCCCCAAATGGCCACAATAGCTAAGCCAGGTTGAAGTCAGGAGCCAAGCGTCATGAATGGGTCACCCACATGGGTGGCAAGGAGTCAAGCACTTGAGTCATCACCCACTGTTTCCCAGATGCATTATCAGAGAACTGAGTCTGTTTTTTTGACTAGGGACTCAAACTGGCACTCAAGGGTCCCAAATGGAAACTGCTATATCCCAACGCCTGCTCAAAAACTGACAATGTTCAAGATAGATTCATTAAAATTGGATTGTGCTGATGCTTTTATAATCATCAAACCCTACACAGGTAAGCTTTATGGTATACAATGATATACAATAATTAAAACATATACCTACTAATATTTACTGCTTCCACAGCCCTCAAAGTGATATCCATCCTAAGGGATCTGCTAGGAAACTTTTATTTCAGTTGCAGAAACAGGAACTATACATGGAAGTAACAGATACACATATCAAGAAATGATTGCCAGCTAAATAAATGGGAGTGAGAAAGTCAGGGGGAAGGGTAGAGGCTGGAGAAAAGTGTCAAGTTGGTGTTGCATGGGACCACGGCCAGGCAGTGATGAAAACCAGATAAGTAGAATGGGAGGGCAGGTTTGATGGAAAAAAATATGAAACCAAGAGGGGTCAGAATGTGTCAGCAATCAGTGGCCCACTCAGGCTAAAACAGATCCGTGGGAGAAGAGAGAACCTCTGGGGCCAACTGAGGATGACCACAGAAGCCCACTTGCTTCCTCATCAAGCGTCCTCAAACTTCAATCACCTCAATATTTATTTTTTACATATTTGAAAGTGCAGGGCAATTTATAATAAATAAATTATTTATTTGTTTATTTATTATTTACTGAAAAAAACAGAACTGTATCCAGATAATTTAAAAAAAAAAACACTATATCAAATATAAAAGGAAAATCAGCATCATTTTTGCCAGACAGAAAATACTGCAAAAACGTAGATTCTGTTAAATTTACAAGGCTATCTCCAAGCTTGAGGCCTATCATTATTAAAAATAAACTTATGCCGCTGCAGAGAAGTTAACTATACTCTATTAGCAAAAAGACAGCTTCACCATGATATAATCAGAAAAGCTAAAGAACAGTTGAAAAAAGGGCCCAACATGATTGGAAAAAAGGGCCCTCAATTGGTTAATCCTCCCCACGTAAGTTCCAGGATCCCAAACGGGTGCAAGTTTCTGTTCCAGCTGCTCCACTTCCCATCCAGCTTCCTGCTTGTCACCTAAGAAAGCAGTGGAGGATGGCCAAAAAGCTTAGGGATACTGCAATCCCAAAGTAAAGACCCAGAAAAATCTCCTGGCTCCTAGGTTCATATTAGCTCAGCTCTGGCAGCTGCAGCCATTTGGGGAATGAACCAGCAGATGGAGGATCTTTCTTTCTCTCCTTTTCTCTGCAAATCAGACTTTCCAATAAAAACAAATAAATCTTTTATAAAAAATAGTTGAAGAAAGATCATGTTGTCACTGATTTAATGTTATTTCATGCATACCCTTATGAATCACCTAATATCACCTGGTGTTACAGGTCCCACACTTGAGGAATTCTGGCCTACAGCAAATCCTAAATTGGGAAGTTATAAGCTTACCAATTACCAGTATTTATTTAGCACTTATTTTGTGCCATACACAAACACTGTTCTTACTTCACTTAATCCCCTGAATAATAATATCCACCTTACAAAGGTGTTATCAAACCCATTGATCAGGCTAGGAAACTGAGGCATAGAGATTAACTCAACTTACTGAAGGTCAAAGAGATACTGAATGACAGGGCTAGGATTGATTCTAGGCAGTTTTTTTCCAGTCTGTGCACTTGACCAGTACAACTGAACTGGGTCTTATGTGAAATGACATTTTGAGAAGATTTACCTAGCTGTGATTTGCCTCATGAACAAAGGAAGGAGAGACCAGAAGATCACTGCAACCAGTCAATCCACAAATTCCATGCCATGAGTCAGTCCTTGAGGGTTCATAGCCACCTGCTTTCAGCAGAAGAGGGCACCAGAGATCTAAAGGGCAAAGAGCTGGGGCCCTGTCAGGGATTCTGACCACTTGGTTTCTGGTAAGGAAAAAGAAATATAAGGAACAAAGTGACATGAGGGTGAGAAGTGCAAAGCCTAATCCAGAGCAGACAGAAGACTGGAACATTTCTACCTCTTGCAAGCCAGAAAAAGATCGGAAAGTCAAAACAACACTCAGAGGGAAATCAAAGGCAACTCAAGAAGCAGCACCCAAAAGCAGAAAAACCTTTGAAATGACAGATCCTGCTCTCAAGTCCCTTTACAACCTGATCCAAAACAAAGAACTTTGATAGCAAAGACTTCTTTACTTATAAATAGATTCCAGGTACTTTCAGAGTTCAAAACTGGAGCAGGTGTTTATACCCCAGTAATTAAGGTACCTGAATTCCCACACCTGAATTCCTGGGTTCGAGTCCTAGCTCCAGCTCCAGACTCCAGCTTCCTGCCAGTGCAAACCCTGGGAGGCAGAGGCAATGACTCTAGCAATTGGGTTCTGCCGTATGGGAGACCTGGAGTGCTACAGGCCCACTGCACTTGTCTGCCCTTGCTAAGTCTCTCTCTGCCTCTCCAGTGAAAAACAAACCAAAGAAAGCATAAAATGTGTACCTTGACCTAAATTCTCTTCTTTAAATTTAAAATATTCACTTATGGCTCACATTTAATCCTCAGAGAATATATTTTAAAATTAAAATTAAGCAATACACCTAAATGCTACTTCCAAGATTCTGACAGGTCTGAAACATTTTTTAATGCAGATACCATTAATCTACAGACATCAAAATTGTTTTATTGCCTTAAATCTTCCAAAAATCACTGTTTAGGACAAAAAAAAAAATAGGATAGCAGATACAACTGTCAGAATAAGAAAAAAGAAAACCTCAGAGAAATTTTTCTTTCATGATTTAAAATATGTGAAAAATTTAAAAAGCAAAAATAACTGCCCAATTTGATACTTAATTCAGGCTTTGTTAAAAATGCAGAAAAATCAGACATTGTAGGTTTGTGATTCACTCTTGGAAGAAATGCAATTTCTTATTTCCCAGGAGAAAAGCTTTAAGAGCATCAATAGATTTCTCTGGATATTAAATATTTCTCCATTATTGTGAGTAAATTATATTTGGATCAAAATCAGATGGATTAAATTTCCCTTAAAATACTCAGGAGATTTTTAAAATACAAGGAAATGTGTCACATATCCAAAAACAATATTTTAGCCTAATACCTTCATGCAATATATCTCCATGTGAACATTAATTGCAAAACAAAGCTCACCTGAGTTCTAGAATTCACTAACTCCAAAGTTGTTAAATCTTAATTTGTTCATGCTAATATGAATCCATTATTGCTTCTCGGCCTTTTGGCTAAGATCAAGCATAAGAAGAATTCACATCTTTTTAAAGTAAGATTTGTTTATGAAAAAGTAGAGTTACAGAGAAAGAGAGGAGAAGCAGAGAGAGAAATCTTCCACCTACTGATTACCTTGCCAAATAAATAGCTATAATGGCCAACCTGGGCTGGGTCAGGCACAAGCCAGGAGTCAGAAGTTTCATCCTTTTCTGCATCTTGTGGATAACTGGAGCCCTGAGTATATGGGCCATCTTCCACATGCATTAGCAAGAAACTGGATTGGAAGTGGAACAGCAAGGATACAAATTGGCACCCATATGAGATGCTGGCATTGCAAGTAGAGACTTAACCACTGGAACACAGCACTGGCTCTGAAATCTTATCATCTTCAGTGCCCTTAAAAAATCCAAAAAAATCTGGCTTTACAATTTTGTTTTTAGTATGTAAAAGATGTACCTGGATAAAAGTCATAATTTTGCTTACATGTTACATATACAATCAAGAATGTACAAATGGTTAAATGCTTCCAAAATCTTGATTAATGCAGCCACCAATCAGAGCCACAATGTTCAAAGCTTCATTATTCTCCTCTGTGTATATCTGCACTTCCTGACTAGACTACAAACTCCTTTAAAGCCAAGATGATTAACTTTTTAAATCACCCATCAGCTCTGTATTGAGCACATCTATTTGGTCAGCAAACATTTACTGAATTCCTACTGTGTTCAAGGCACCTTGGCAAGTGCTACAGGAAACAAATGATGAAGCACACTAAGTCCTTGCTCCAAAGATGTCCCCATTTTGTGGGGAAGGAAGGAAAGGAACAGAATAAAATCCATATATGTGATAAGACTAAGGGGCCTCACCAGACAGACAGACACACACACACACACACACACACACACACACTCACGTGGAGACCACAGAGGTAAACCAATTACCTCTCACTGTCTCCTTTACCCATCCTTCTGCTTAGTTTGGCATCTAGTTTGAGCTCCAACAATACAGCATTTAACCCTAGCTCAATGTACACAAAGTCCATTCAGCAAGGTTTTGAATTACAAGGTGAAACCCTAACAGTACAGATGTTAACTATGATCCCTGCCAAAAAGAACTGTTCCATGTGTTTTGCCAGAGAAAAGCGATTGCTGTTGTCTTAGAAGTAGGGTGAAAGGAAGGAGGGAGAAGATGTACAGAAGCTGTTGCCCTGCCAAGCAAGAAGGCACTAAGAAACAGGAATGACCAAGGCAGGGTTTTCACCTCTTGTGTAATCTCTCCTCCTCCATCACTCCCTTCACTCCTGCCCCAATCTTAAGAAAATTCTCATAGGTGTTATGCGTGGGATTTTGGTAGGAAACATTAAAGCCAGGGTCGGGTAGCAAAATTATTGTGAGGCAGGTGAAGCCTCTGCCTACAATGCTGGCATCCCGCACTAGCACCAGTTCACATCCTGGTTGTTTCACTTCTGATCCAGCTCCCAGTTAATACGCTGGGAAAGTAGCAAATGATGGCTCAGACCCCTGTACCCATAAAGGAGATGTGGAAGAAGCTCCAGGCTCCTGGCTTTGGCATGGCCCAGCCCCAGCTGTCTCAGCCACTTAGACAGTAAATCCACAGATAGAAGATTCTCTGTGTCTGTGTGTCTCATCTCCTGTCTGCAAATCTGCCTTTCAAATAAATAAAAAGTAGATACTTAAAAAGAAAGGAAAACAAAATGCTAAAGAGGTCAATTCAACACACACACAAAAAAATAGTACCTGCAGAGGCAGGCAGAAGTGACCATGGAAACATTCATATCTCTCTCTCTCTCTCCTTTTAGCCAAGGAGCAAAAGACGCCAAGGCCAGTTGTCTAAGTCAGTGACAGAATATCAGGTTCAGACCAAAGAGAGGGTGCTAGCAGCTTCAAAGGAGGAATCCTATGCATGGAATCATCCAGAATGACCCTATTATTCTAATTCTCATGTGATATTCCTGACCAACCCCTCCTGCTGTGGCTGGGACACTCCTACAGCCTGAGTTTTGTGTGCAGCCCAGACCTGGTCTCAACCTCTAGGTGTGCTGATCTGACATCTGGCCCTATACTGCCCTGGTGCAGTTTGCCCAGGCATTTCACCAGCTCAACTGGCCTCTGTTTTCCATTTGCTACATCCCTATCCAGACTGCCAGTTTGTCAAGGCTGTGCCTCCATATATGCAAAGACCCAGCACATGGTAATTAGGGGAGATGGGCCTTTGGGAGGGAAAGCAACACATGGTAATTGGGAAAGGTCAGTCTTTATAAACCAAAACTAGGAGCAAATTTCACACACAGAAGACATTTTCTAGAGGTGCAGGTTAGCCCCAGAACCAACAATCTAAGAAAAACAAGATCCACACACAATCTGTATGGAAAGATTTTCGCACACTGATGAAACCACACGTGGTTCTCTTCCTGGGTCACCTGTGAGGTTTCCTTCAACAGCACTTTCATATACCAGACAGAGAAAAAGACTTGATCTCTTTAAGAAGTTTCAACGAGATTTAGAAAGACAAAGATGTGTTCAGACACCTTCCTATCAAAATGAACAAACACTAGGGAAGAATGAAGTCAGTTCAGAAGCAGGGACATGCATTCATGGTTGCCAAAGCAACTTCCTTCACACTGAGAGACTGCCGGGAGAGGTGTAACTGTTTAGCAATCATGCTGCATGCCAGCCTTTTCCTTCTCTTTCACTGTCTTAGCCTCAAGGAGGGAAAACACACACACACACACAAGTAGAACCATGCAAGAGAGATATAAGGCTTAGCGCTACAGCTGTGAGTTTCTGAAGAAAGATTAACTCTGAAGGAACAGAAGAAGTGGTAAGCATAATGCAAGGCATTTAAAATCACTGCATGTCCAACTGGAAAAAGAAACACCAGGAAGTTTACCATCAAGCATTTTCTTCAGGTAAGTGAATGGGTGATCAGAGAAGGCAGATACATTGCTCAGAGTTGCACAGCACATGAATAGCAGAGCCAAAATTCAGAACTCCGGATTCTATATTCAGTGGTCATTCCACAGGGCCACTCACCCTGGCTTTGATGAGCAGAGCAAGTCCGGCCATGGGAGAAAAGCTTCAAGTGACTTTATGAGAGTGGTTGGATAGGCCAAGAGCCCTATGATTATTAACTTCTGAAAAACTAACACGAAAGAGAGTAGAGTTTTTCCTTAAAAAAAATGGCAGGGGGAGTAGGAGGCACATGGAGGATGGGACAATGAAATCCAAGCTTTCATGATGCAATATTTACAAAAAGTTGGCACCAGGAGTGTGCTTATCTGTAAGTGATATACTCATAGACTTGATCACACACTGAGCCAAGGGCCACCCATCACCTGGTTCATGAACCTAAAGCCATGTGCCACGTGTTAGAGCAAGAGAAAGGCTAAAGATTTGCGTGAAAAAGTGGTGGTGTTATGGAGAAGCAAATACACAGCCTCTGGGCACTGTCACATGACCACCCCAGGCCAGAGCTTTGAAAACTATGAAAACATCCAGCAAGCCCATGACCTTTTCATAGCCTTCCACATGTGGCTCCCATGACAAGCCAGCCAGAGGTCATGGGTTTAAAATGGGATTCTTGGCTATGCTCCATTAGAGACACAATCCTAGCGATAAGGATAAGGAAGGTATCTATGTTCATTTGGTTACGATATGGGGAAACCAAGCACATTAGGAGAGCTGGAATTTCTACCAGTTTTGTAATTGTAACTCTATCCCCTCACCTGTCAGTATGATATATCCCTTCCCAGGATGCACCTGTATCTCATCTGGGACCAGGTGTGGGGAGCCACCACAATGGTCAAGAGGAAGTTAAACTCTACATGGTGGCCCCATGAAAATCCCAGACAGCCTTATGCACACTAAACTCCATTCTGTTTGTATATTCACCTAACCACTCCATATTCATCAAAGAGGATGAAAACATGCAAGAGGTCTTTTTTAACTCCTAGTCGTGCTTAGGAGTCCTTTTTGGGCTGCTTCCCCCACTTCCTCCTCTTGGCAGCCTTCTGGCCTACTCAGAACAGGTGCCTCTCAGTGTGGGGTGGCCGACACTCAAGCATGAATGCGTGCTCACTCTTTTAAAGAAAGCCTGTACTTGCTTGTGCTCTGTGTTTATGCCTCTGCTGTGAATGCTTCTCTCTGTGGGGGCAAAAAGCTGGAATAAAGATTCAGATATAAAAGTTGATAGCAGCTACAAGTAGAAAAATTCTTTGAACTGGTTTGAACAAAGAGACAAACAGAGATGGAGAAGTGCCTTTTGATTCCATGAATTCAAGGACACGTTCAACAATGAAGATGTGCTAAGAACAGAAGCATGTTCAGGCTTAGAAGTGAACAGAACAAGAACCTGGGACACAGCCAGAACAAGCTACCATTTCTGCTGCCTTATGTCCCCCACCCCCAACCTTCCCTAGTGAACAAGGACCCTTTTCAAAGCGACAAACAGCAGTTGTTTTCCCACACGTGCATCAACAGGTGAAAGCTCCACCAAAGAAGGACATTGTCCAGAAAGGTCAGATCTGGCCCAAGGGTGATTAATCAGCACAGAGTACCCAGCCCAGCTCCACCACACAGAGTACCCAGCCCAGACAGGGGTAGGTACCCTTATAAACACCCACATGTGCCATCTGATGTCAGCTACCATTCTATTCTCCTATCACACTCCACTTCCAACTGAGGAGAGGAGGGGAGGAAAGAAAGAAAATAAAGAAGAAGAAGGAGAGGGCAGAAAAAAAGGGGGGGGGGCTTCTAACCCACAGAGACCTTTACCTCTACATTCTATTCACCCATTTCCCCCTCCAAAACCACTGTTCCAGTGTACTCCCTGGGGAATGACAATTAAATTATCCCAAGTCAGTTTTTTTTTTTAATCAATTCTAAATCAAAGTTTATTTTATGTATTTCATCTTCTGTGCTACTGTTCTAGACAGAAACTGGTTGGATCAAAAGGACATCCCAGTGTAACAGCTGAGTTGTCAGAGAGAAAGGAGGCCTGAAAAAATAGCTAGGAATTCAAAAATAAGAGGGGAGGGTGGTGACAGGGGAGAGAAAGTCATTTGGCTTAGCAATTAAGACATCACTTTGGGGTTTGAGTCCTGCCTCCACTTCCAGTTTCAGTATTCTTCTGCTAAAGCAAAACCTGGGAGGCACCAGCACATGATGGCTCAAGATACTTGGGTTCCTGCCACTTATGTAGGAGACCCAGATTGAGTTTGCAGGTCTCAACCTCACCTGGTCCAACTCTGGCTGTTGCAGGCATTTGGGGAGTGAATCAGTAGACAGGGATGTTCTTGCTCTTGCTTTCTCAATGAAAAATAAATGAAAAAAAAATTTTTAAGTGAGAGACAGGTATTCCAAAAAGATGAAAACTCACATGTGAACTGCAAACTTTTATATTAATAATAAAAAAAGAAAACTCATGATCATAAAAAAGAAAATTTACAAGCAAAATGACAAAGGGCAGTAGACATTCAAATGGTCTTATTTTCTTTAACATCCTCTCATATTTTCTGTCTCACAATATGCATATTTTGAATCTCTCTTTTGTTTGAAATTGATACTGTTTTGGATTTGTGAATTTATTTCCTTGTCTCTCTAGCCAAGTCTATTGAAAGAGAGGCTGGTCTCTGGTCTTACTCCCTCACCACTTGAACCTGACTGCTGGCTTTTGCCTTTCTGCTCCCCCACCACCAAGGTCAGCTAAGCCCCGCCCCCCTTTCCTCCAACTGGCTGCCAGTTCCCACTGGCCATCCTTTTATTTTTTTCTTTCAATATCCTCTTCTCTCCTGGTTTCACATGCCCTCCCTTTCCTCATCTAATTGCTTTTTCTATATATCCTAAAGCTTCCTCAACATCCACTATGAAATACTGGGATTCCACAGTCTCCATGCCCCAGTCACTGTTCTCCTTCTTAGGGAGGGCTGTGTGGAGGCACCTGGGGAAAGCACAGGACTAAAGGGAAAGGATCCACAGAAGTGGAGGCATCCGGGCTGGCCAGCTGGTACAGCCTCCATTCATCACCAACAGCTGCTGAGAATCTGCCCCACCTCTGTGGGACCTGTCATCTGACCGGAGCTCACTGGCCCACAGGAACCTTCTTCAAAGTGACAAACAGAAGTCTCTCATGAGACACTGAGGTTGGGCAACCAGGAGAGACACCACCCCCAGGAAGCAAGGATTTGAAGTTGAGAAATCCATGTCCAGGTTGACCTGCAAATGCCATTTTCAAAGATTCTTCCCCCAAGGGATTAGAGGAACCTGGGTTTACACCATAATTGACCATGCTTGCCTCACTGGTGAACTCTATGACCAAGCCTTATGAAAGGGAAGCTGTACCTCAAGCTGAGGTCAAGGTGAGCCTCTGCTTTGGGTGTCTCCTTGACCCACACTGTGGCTCAGGGAGTGTGATGATGTGGCACAACCCTCAGCCACTCTCCCCAAACAGGGGGCAAAAACATGGCAGTAAGACATTCCCTAAAATACCCAAAGGACACACTGTGCCACACACAGTGCTTCTGCCAGGGACTGAGTACCATGTTAGGCTCTTTCCCCATTATCTCCTCTAATCCCAGAAAGATCTCTGTGAGGCAGGTGCCACTGTCTCTGGCTTACAAATGAGAAATGAAGACAATGTCTTCCAAGATCACAGAATTAATAAACATATTAATGCAGTTTAGACTCATTGTCCCAGCACATCTCCCAAATCAACTTGCCCCTTGCTTAGAGAATACACTCCCCAGATGTTGCCTGTTTATACGAAGGTGGCAAACATCTATCCATGGTCAGGAAAAGTCCAGTAGAGAGAGAAAACGAACAGGCATTCATTTTCCAGCATCACTCGCTGTAGCACAAATGAGTTTTCATGTCTTGGTATTAAGACAGGCAAGTGAAACCCTCAGGAGAAAAACATGAATGGAACTAAAGAAATGCAGCAAATTCAATAAATCCAGAGACTAATATTGCTGTGCGATCTCAGCAGTAGTTATGCCGGCACTGATAACCTTACCAAAGTTCTTCATGGAACTTGTTAAATCATAAAATCATCTCTTGATTTTGGAACATAAAACAATGTCTTTTTTATGTAAACACAACCTTGGGGAAACTGTAGTTAACTGTGGGTTTTTTTAAAATAAAATGCTCTTCTGTTACACTGGGAACCATTTCCTTTACTCACAAATATTTTTATGTATTTGTAGAAAGATCTTCATAAATATTAAACACAGATAGTGATATAGAAGCTAGGAACTCAGCTAATAACTATTTGGAAAGTCAGCCATCGGGCAAACATAAGCAGTCATAATCAAATTTCTAAAGTTGGGCAGTTTCTGCTGAAGGTGAGTTACAAACATACCATTCCACATTAATCGAGATTCATTAATATTAATATCTATTGACCTGCACTGTACTAAAAGGATTTCACTGAACAGACAACTTCCAAACATAACATTACACAGAATATAAGCTCAATCATTCTTGCACTCATTTAACTAATAGTTATAGTATAGCATAAATACGCCTAGACACAGGGGCGGGTCAAATAATAAGCTCCTGCTCAACTTCCACTGCCGCAGCAAAGAAAACACATCCATCCATTAAAGTTAAGTAACTACTATAAAGCTAAGCAATAACCAGAAGAAAATACAAGATGTCTTCAATATGCTTACATGTTAAATGAGTAGTAAAGAAATGTTAGGGATTCAGAAGACAAGAGGGTCAAAATGGGAGTACAAGAGGAGACATGGCTGAAGGAAGAAGTCATGAGAAAAAGGGAAATTAGCAAAGAAAAGCAAAGGGGTACTGTCATTAAAGGCATGTTCTGGAGATAACAGATCAAGCGATATATTCACACAGGACATAATATTTCTATCAATTAATAATCAACAAAACAAAACCACAATGGCTTGCGCTCCAGTGATTAAAAACATGCTCACGAGATCAGTATTCTGGTGCAGTGGGTTAAGCCACCATCTGCAACACTAGCATTCCATAACGACAACAGCTTAACTCCCAAATGCTCCATGAACAATCCAGCTCTGCTAATGTGTGTAGGAAAGCAACTGAAGATGGTCCCAGTACTTGGACTTCAGCACCCATGCGAGAAACCTGGATGCAGTTCCATGTTTCTGGCTTCAGCCTGGCCAGCTCCAGCTACTGTAATCATTTTGGGAGTGAAACAATATCTGAAAGATATCTTTGTCTTTCCCTCTCTTTGTAATTCTGCCTTTCAAATAAATAAATAAATATTAAAATTCAACAACAAAACAAAAAAGCATGTTCACTTTTAATCTTAAGGACTCTATAGCTTATGCAACTGTATAGCTTATCTAGGCAAAACAAGAAATGTGTCAAAACCAAATGCTTTAAAACATCCTTAATATATAAAACACTTTAAACCCCCTTAACAAATAGAGCCTATTTATATAACATATTGTATGATAATTAATACACATTATATGTTAAGTATGTAACCATAACACAAGGTATTATTGAGTATAGAATACAATAGAATACTGCACTGTATCCTTAGCTATTAGCAAAGTTACATGACTTTCCAGGATGCACATTCTAAAACTCAGCAAAGCTGAGAGTCAAATGAGAGTCAAGGAATCAGGACAGGAAAGATGCTTCACATCATGAAATAAATATAGCATAAAGGGCTCAATGCAATAGCCTAGTGGCTAAATCCCCACGTATGAAGTGCCGGGATCCCATATGCATACTAGTTAATGTCCCAGTTGCTCCACTTCCCAGCCAGCACCCTGCTTGTGCCTGGGAAAGCAGTAAGGACGACCCAAAGCCTTGGGACCCTGCACCCACATGGGAGACCCAGAAGAAACTCCTGCCTCCTGGACTGAATCAGCTCAGTTCCAGCCGTTGCAGCCATTTGGGAAGTGAACCAGAAGATGGAAGATCTTCTCACTGTCTCTCTGTAAATCTGCCTTTTCAATAAAAACAAATATATCTTTTTTTTAAAGTAACATAAGTAATCTGTTCAATGTGACAATGAACATATGATGTTAACAGTAGTTCTCTGATTAATCTGACAGAACACTCAAAACACCACTACTGATAAAAGAAATACAGACACATTAGCATGCCCAGGGCCTTGAAAGGCCGGTAGAGCTACCGTCATTCTCCTTGTTTTCTTTTGAGGTTGATAGCAGCATGACCCAGACTGCAGGATTTCACCAGTTGACAACACACATGTGAAATAATTCAGAGTATGCAAATACCATGCAATATCAGAAGCCAGGAAAGCTCCAACATACAAGGAAAAGAAACGATAACCAACAGAAGACTTCACAAAACTATTGTAGGACTCAGGAAACAATACAGATAACAGTTCAGATAACAAACATTTTAGGTTTTGAGGATCAAACAGTCTCTATATCATCAGGCCCACTGTGGTGGCCTGGCAGCTCAAGTCCTTACCTTGGAAGCTTTGGGATCCCATATGGGCGCCGATTCTGGTCCTGGCAGCTCCACTTCCCATCCAGCTCCCTGCTTGTGGCCTGGGAAAGCAGTCAAGCATGGCCCAAAGCCTTGGGACCCTGCACCCACGTGGGAGACCTGGAGGATGTTCCTGGCTCCTGGTTTTGGATCAGCGCAGCACTAGACATTGCAGTCACTTGGGGATGGAAGAGCTTCCTCTCTGTCTCTCCTCCTCTGTATATCTGGCTTTGCGATAAAAATACAACAAATCTGATTGGGGTGACAGACTGTGCGGGACCCTACACTGGCAAACTCACACAATAATCAGGTTTGGGATCACCTCAGATGAAGTTTCTTTGGAGATCCCACCAACTGAACTGCTGATCTCAGAACTCCAACCATGAAGAGACTATGTCAGCCAGTGGATTCTGAATAGGTTTCATCGCGATTGGAACGGCGAGATTGGCAGCAATTCAGAACTGCTGAACTATCAAAACTACTTGAGCAGGACCCTCAGAGCATGTCTCACACTGGGGACCTGTTATATATCAGGGTGGGAGGCTGTGTGGGGCTTTTCCCTTTGTTTCTCCCCTGACCCCAGATACAGGGAAAAATGATGATATTCGTGTGGAAACAATGGTATTACCCACATTCCTGTAGCCCTTAATCCTTTGTACCCTAATCAACTGAGTAAGATTATTAACAAAAAAAAAAAAATAGCAATCATAAAGCATTTGGAAAGAAAAAAAAAAGACATATTATTTTTCTTGGAAAGGCATATTTACAGAGAGAAGGAGAGATAGAGAGAAAGATCTTCCATCCACTCCTTCACTCCCCAAATGGCTATAATGGTTGGAGCAGAGCTCATATGAAGCCTGGAACCAGGAGCTTCTTCCTGCTCTCCCATGTGGGTGTAGGGTTCCAAGGTTTTAGGAGGTCCTCTACTGCTTCCCCGGGCCACAGCAGGGAGCTGGATGGAAAGTGGAGTTGCCAGGACATAAGCAGGCACCCATATGGGATCCCACCACATGCAAGAGGAGGATTTAGCCACTGAGCCATTGCAGCAGGCCTGGCTCCTTACCTTTTCGATGGTAATCTTTACAGCATAAAAGGATTTAGTTTTAAAGAAGCATGCTATATGTTTTTTTCTTTTTTTGTTTTTCGATGATATATTTTTGAATGCATTACCTAACCCATTCAAGATCATGATGATTTATTTCTGTATACTAGGAGCTTAGGTTGTAGCATTTAAATTTAGGTCTCTGACCTATTTTGTATTAATTCTTGTTTAAAATGTGAGAAAAGGATTCAAAACATTCCACATGTGAATATATATGGTTGTTCCAGCACTATTGTTGAAAAGTTTATTTTCCCCCCATAAATGCCTTGAAAATTGTTTTATTGAATTTTCATATAACATAAAATTAGCCATTTAAAAATGTAATAATTTAGTATATTTTAAAATATAATAATTTAGTATATTTAATATATTTGTTGTACAACTGCTACCTCTGCCTAGTTCTCACTTTGTGAATATACTAAACTAGATTGAACTAAATAAAACTGAAAGCATTTTTGTCGCCCTCAAAGGAAATCTTGTATTTGTTAAACAATAACACACTGTAATCCTGCTTCATTATTGCAATATGCTATCTCCATGTATCTAGCTATTCTGGATAGACAGTTCATTTAAATAGATTTATATAACATGTTATCTTTTATGTCTGACTTTTTCAGAATTTTATTTTTATAACTCAATAATACTCCATTGTATAAATATAGTACATATTTTTATCTAAAATAATATCAAAAATTGTCATTAAACCAAAGACTAATTTGGGACCTCATCTGAAAAATGCTTTTTCATTTTTCTATATCCTAATATTTTATTTAAGAAACCATAACTTATCTAACCACAAAGTAAAATTTTTTGGTTAAAAAAACCAAGGGTAAAACATGAAAAATTTACAAACTCCAGCATTAATATTACTACTTTGCTATAGTAAGATTTTCAAAAGAATTCATTTATATACATGCACAGGGAAGACATTCAATGTTCTTAAATTTTATTCATCATTTTTTAAATGTAATGATAATATATTCATCGAAACATACTGTCACTCTGCATTTCTTCTAGTTTCACTCTTGCCAATCTTTGCTGTATTATAATGCAAATTTAATATACTTATCAAACAAGCTAGTGGATCAGAAATACTATAGCCTGCTGAGAAACACCATGGATACACTCAAACGAAATGATACAAAAGCCCTACAGAAGTACAAGGAATTATATCTTTCTTCTATGGGACAATAACCTTAGGTTACCTTTCACAAATGGCCCAGCTTACCGAAGAGGTTCCAGTTGACCCAGATGATTTGTAGGTTTCTAGTCAAGTCAAACATCAGACATTTGGCAAACACGAGTTAAAAGAATCAAATATCTGACAAAAGAGTAGAGCATTTTGATAGGATGCCCAGCAGGAAATCATCAATTGGAATCTCAGGGTTCTGGTCACGTCAGCAGAGTACAATAATCAAGAGCTCAGAAAACACAAGGGATTAAGAAAAAAGTTATCACTGAGCAGCAAATCTAGACAAGGAAATTTATCTTCACCTCCCAAAAGAGAGACATTTGGAACAAAAACACAACACCTCCAAGAGCAATCTAAGCTGAAATAAACCCAAAAGGCAGCAGAGCAGTGAAAGAAGCTGAGTTTAGTCTTGAATGATTTAACCCAAGTTTAGCTAGGATGATTTAGACAGGCTATGTAAACATGAAAGACAAGTCACTGCTCTGGTTCACAATGTATGGGGAGAGGGGTAGTGACCAAAGTCCATATCTCTTACCACGTGCTGCCCTGTGTCACCTTGGGACTTTGTTGGTAGCAGGGCCATCACCAGATGTGGATCATCAACCTTGGACCAGAACTATGAGCTAACGTCAACTTCTGTTTATCATTTACCCTGTCTGTGATGTTATGTTACTATAAGCAACAAGAAAAGGATCACCACAGCCATGATCACATACTTTCAACCTTTTCTCATCTTTTGCTTAAATGTGGAAAGGAGACAGATACAAGTTGAGATGGTTGGGATATAATCTGATGACAACCGCTTAACTCACTAGAAGTATGTCGCTAAAAGTCTGGAGAGCATGGCAAAGATTCAGTCCTGCATAGCTGAGTGTGGGCTGGCTCTTTAACATCATGAAGAAGAGAGGAAGCAGCAGGTCTCTGGGCAGAGTGACATGGTCCACTCCTATCAATCACACATATTTCTATTTGGTTACAGAAATTCTATCCAACTAATAAAAGTTTTCTGATGCAGCAGAACCTAGCAGAGACAAGCCCAGACCCCTAAACTCCTGCCCTTCCAGGATTTTCAGCGTGTTCTCCCCCATTGCTCATTCCAACAGTTTTTGACCAACCATTATGTGCTTTTTTTTCCCATTATGTGCTTTTATACATCACTATGCCTAATACATATGATACTACTAAGAGGCCTCCTCCTCTTAAAGAACTCAGAAGGCAATATGCTAGTCACTCAAGAAGTACTGCCATCCACCTGTGTTCCAAGCACAAAAATAAAACAATTTCTGCCTTCATATAGCTTTCTGGATAGTGCTACATTTTCACAATACCCTCAGACTAACTGGGAACTTACAAGAAGAGAAAGATGAAAGCATATGGAAAAGCCACACACTGATTCATCACACATTGACACTGTCTCTTGCAGAAATCATTCTCTTGAACATCACCAGAGGTTGGATGGTCTGGGATAGCACAGGATGGGAGGGCTATTGCACAGGATGGAACCCTGACCACATGCCAAGGCAGCAGCGATGATGGGTGGCAGGCTCCAGGACCTATGAAGGAGCCCAACCTAAGCTCAGCAAAGAATTGCTCTGTTCCTGCTGCAGTGCTCCCTGGAGCTGGTAAACTAAGCTGGGATCTCCTAGCCCAACCACCTGCCATTCTCTCTCCTTAGCTATCTTCAATCCATTTATTCTTTCTCACCATTCCTCCCTCCCAGAGGCAGAGCTTCAACTTTCAGTGACTCACAGGCCAAAATTTCTAGATTAGCTAAGCCTGGCAGCTCTTATCGATCCTGCCATGGATGCCAACAAGCCCCTAAATCAGAGATTTTAGACAGAGAAGTCACCATGTTTCATCCTAGTTAGAAGTTTACCACTGGTAAAAATTTGAAGAAATCAGCACAGATCCATCACTACTACTGGAACAATTTAGAGTATGTACCCCATGGACACAAGTCCAGCTGTTTTAGCGCTTATATATCCATGCGTCACAGGGCAGACACACACACACAAACACCTTTTCAGTCTTTGTTCCCAGTATCCGTAAATCATGAACGTTTGCTGTGAGCAGTGACCTTTATGAAGGGCTGGAGGGCAGACAATAAATAAAAGAAGCAAACACAGTGCTTTGAAAAAATGAAGTACAGTTCCTTTCTCTGAGGGGCTCACCATGTCATGGAGAGACAAGATGCTGATGTGATCATCTGGCAGCACAACAGCTAAGTAGCAACACCAGATCCAACAGAAAGGAGCTGTAGAGTAGTAACAATACATTAATCCATCAGAAAAGAAACAAATCACTTAGGCTGGAGAGAAGAGGGATGGCTTATGGGAGAAGCGGAATTCAAACAGGGCAAGTTTTGAGGAAGGAGTGGGATAAGGATTTATAAAAAGCACATTTAACATGTGCTAAGCAGCTATTTAATATTTTGAAGGTGTGAATCTTTTTGCAGAGTATAAATCCACAAATGAATAAATAAAAGTCTAGCATGTGCAATCTAGGTAGGATCACATGATCAACTGCTAAGACATAATATTGAAACTCATTAGATGTAAGGTTCCCAGCAACACAGAGGGAAAAGGGCTGAGGAGAGAAGGACCAGGCTGGAAGAGGTGTGAAGCACCTTCATTTACAGAGCTGTGGGGAAACACTGAAGGTTCTGGAACAGAGCGTAAAATCATCAACGAGTTTGAGGAAGGATACAAAGGGGAAGAATAACAGTTTCATGGCCTACAGATTAGAAATTATTCACTCGCTGGGGAAAATTTCTCTAACAGAAAAACTGTTTCCCATCATTTCCTTTTAAAACTCTATGTACATCAGACACCATAAAAGAAATACACATAATGTCTTCTACATAATAGTGGAAGAAATTTGTCCCTAAAGATCTTTTCTTTGTAAAAACCGAAGCCACCACAATTGATGCTTCAGTAAAAATGAATATTTATGAAATGTAAAATGACTTAGATTAACTTGTTCCATTTTCATTCCTCTAAATTTAAATTTTTAAATCAGGCCAAAATGTAGATTTTGATTACAAAAGCAAGTTGTGAAAAAAAAAAAAACACTTGACAAGTAAAAGAGAGCAAAATTAAAAACAAAACTTGAAATAGGATGACAAAGGATGACAGAAAGGTGGTCAATTAGACTCAAAACAGCAGAGAGATCAACTGCAAAGTGGTGTTATTTAACTCAATAACTCAGTCACATTACAAGAACTGAAAGTTATAAAATAGCATCAAGTAAAAACTCTCTCATCCCAGTCTTCTCTGTAGCTATTGCCTTCTTAGCTGTCCAACAGTCTCTCTATGCACACACACATATTATTATTTCATACAAGCGCATGCTGTGTATACTGCTCTGCCCCTGCTCCTTTCACTGTACACTATTTCCTGGCAATCGTTCCCTGTCCATTTATATAGATGTTCCACAGGTTTTTTGACAGCTGCATATTCCATTGTGAGGATGAACCATAATTTATTTAACTAGCCCCTATTGACGGGCATTTGGGCTGTTTCCAATCTTGCGCTATTGTACACAATGCTGCAGTGAATAACCTGGTACAGTCTTCATTTGGCACATGTGCAAGTATATTAGTAAGATAAATTCCCAGAAATCAGAATCCCAGGTCAAAAAGTACATGCATTTAAATCTTCGATAGATATTGCCAAACTGCCTTTCTTAAGCGGGGAGCCAATTTAAACTCCAGCCTGCAGTGAACAAGAGCGCCTTCTCCCTTGCAAATTTACAGAGCGTGTCATCAAAGGTCTGGGATTTTGCCAACCTGAGAAATAAAGAATGGTATTTGCATTCTCCTTATTGTATGTCAGGCTGAGCATCTTTTCATGTTTAAAAGTTGATTGTGTCTCTTTTTCTGTTTAGTGTTCATAACCTTTGCTTATTTTTCTAATAGATATTGTTCTAGTAATTCCTACACATTTCCTATCTATTAGGTATGTCAGTCACTCACCTATGATACCTATTGTAAATTTATCTACTAGTTTATTTTTTTTACTTTGCCTATGGCAATATTTGAGATGCAGTAAGATTTCTGTTTTAGCAAAACCTAATTTATCAACTTTCAACATCTTCTCATTTTTTAGGTGTTAGTTACAAAGATCATGATTCTAAAGAGAACTTAACTTTCCCATTCTTACATTGCTTCATTTTCAACATTTAACTAAATGGAGAAAGAATACAGTAGTTAAGAGCAGTAGCTAAACTGCCTACATTCATGTCCTGCCTCCAATGCTTAGTGACCTTCAAAGAGTCACCTAACCTCTCTGTTCTCAGCTTCCACATCCATAATTAGACATAACAACAACTACTACCCCACCGGGTTACTGTGAAGATTGAGTGTGTTCTTAAATGCAAAGTCCCATTGCACAGCGCACTCAGGAGACCAGCAGATAGGAGCATCTGTTTGGAATTTATTCTGGTTTAAGGCATCAAGTACAGACCCCACATGTTTTTTCCCATATGGCTATCCAGTTGTCCTAACATCATTTCTGACTATTCCATTTTTTCACCACTAATTTGAGATACCACCTTTCCCATATGCCACATTTAAAAACTTAATTTTTTTTCTTGTTTTGTTTATCTTATCTGACCATTTTGGCTGGTATCTACAATACAATGTAAAAGCGTGAGTAATCACTCAAGCAGTCCTAAAAACTGTTACAAGCCTATAAGTAGCCCAGGAGAAATTAAACATTAAAAAGCTCGAAGGTATGAATCTTCTTGCAAAATGTAAGTCTACTAAATCGAACTTAATAAAATAGTAGAACTTCCCTTAAGAATACAAAAAGATAAACCTAAAAGGCGGGGCGGGGGAGCAGAACACTCAAAGCATTTGTTGATTGAGCACACCTATCACTAAGCCCGAGGTAGAGCCCACATCCCCAACTTGATGCAGACCTCAGGTGGAATTCCAAAGTTTGCTCGCAAAGCCTTGAAATCAGCCTTAGCGCTGAGATGGCTACCGTTCTGTCACTTTAAGCAAGTAGACTATTCTTGCTCTGCTGAGTGTTACTTTCAAGAACAGCTGCTAAAAAGTGGCCAAAAACTTTTTAACATCTCTACAGAGATGTCTTTTTTTTTTTCCTTAAAGGTCAACTTTACAATGAATTATGGTAACAGAGCTCTTAATATTGACGCATCCTTGCATTGGTGATTAATTCCCACTGATAAGTTCTATTTACTCATTTTTATTTAGCAGTTTATCTCAATATTCACATGTAACCACTCTGTAGTTTGTGTGTGTGTGTTTGTGTGTGTGCACTCTTTGCCAGATTTGGCTACAAAATTATTTTTTAAAGATTTATTTATTTGTATTGGAAAGGCAGATATACAGAGAGGAGGAGATATAGAGAGGAAGATGTTCCATCTGATGATTCACTCCCTGATTGAGTGCAACGGCCAGTGCTGTACCGATCCGAAGCCAGGAGCCAGGAACGTCCTCCAGGTCTCCCACACGGGTGCAGGGTCCCAAAGCACTGGACCATCCTCAACTGCTTTCCCAGGCCACAAGCAGGGAGCTGGATGGGAAGTGGGGTTGCCGGGATTAGAATCGGCACCCATATGGGATCCTGGCCAGGACTTTAGCCACTAGGCCACGCCACCGAGCCCTTGGCTTCAAAATTGTTAAGGAACTTGGATATCCGATGTTTCCTTTGGTTCACATCCCGTGTCAAAGTGGACATCATTATTTGGGAGGAGAAGATTCTGACACCTCCTTCCTTCTTTGAAAATCAAGCAGCTTACATTATCTACCACTTCTGGGACCACTTAATGTCAATTATATTTTGCTAAAAATGATCAATCCATTTGATTTTACCAATTTGTTTTCAAGAGTTGAGTAAACAGTCTTTAATGCTTCCTTTAATTTTCTCTTTCTATGACTTCTCCTTCAGTCCCTACTATGTGGACTTTCCTCCTTTTTTCCCTGATTAAGCTAGTTTAGTGGTCTATACATTTCTCCCCTGACAGGTAAGTGCAGTGGTCTACACATTTCTATCGCTGCCATCAAACTGCCACCTTTTAGATTAATACATTATTCTACTGGGTTTTTTTTTTTTTCTTATTCAGGCTTTAAAGATCTGAAAAGAGAACACCTTCAGCAAGAATTTTAAATGTGTTTTCCCTCTCCACACCAAAAAGTAACACAACAAATGCAGGCAGTGAGCGTGGGAGGGTAGCAGGGTGGGAAGGCTCACTGAGCTCCTAAACTTGTATTGCCACATAGGTGATATATGTATATATCACCTCATATAAATACTGTTTTGTTTTGCTTTGCTTTTAATGCCGAGGCAAGCAAGCAGACTGTGCAAAATCTGTCAAGTTAAGCATCTCCAAATCCCAAACACCTGATCGAGAAAGCTGATCAGTAGCCAGCACTGTGGCACAACAGGTTAAGCCTCTACTTACATCTCTGGTATACACGTACTGATTTCAGTCCTGGCGCCTAGCTTCCAACCTAGCCCCCTACTGGGGAAGAGGGCATGGAACATGGCCAAACTACCTGGACCCCTACCACCCTCATGGGAGACCAATGTGAAGTTCATGACTACTTGATTCAGCCTGTTCCAGCCCCGACTGTTGCGGTCATTTGGGGAGTGAATCAGCTGATCAAAGATCTGTCACCGCTGTCATTCTGCCTTTCAAATAAATAAAATAAATTTTAAAAGGAGAAAACAAAACAGTAACATTTTTAATATAAAGGGGAAAAAGGAAGAAATCTGAAAAAGACTCTAGAAAAATAAAACAGAGTTTCTATAATTAAGCAATTCACTGGAGACAAGCTCACTTCTTACTGCAATGAACTTACATTCTAACTATAGGGGAGGCACTTGGAGGTTTCAATTACAAGGCTCTCTCCAGCTCTGTCTCTAACAGTTCGGCTCAATGAACACAAATCTCTCTTCTCCTTCAACCCTCAAGTTCTCAGAATATTGTTGAACAGCCACAGACCGATGCAAACACCACCACCTCCACCTCCAGAAAGTCAGGAACAGGGCTGCTGCACAACCCACCAACTGGCCAGCCACTGCAGTCCAAAAGCGCCCTTAAGCGCCCTTAGCAGGAACAGAGCATGCTGCAAACGAGGCGGTGCAGAGCAGGTTCAGTCCTAACTAATCACCATTAATGCTCCCATCCATTTCAGCTAGCTTGGGAGAAATGAAACAAACATATGTAAGTATGAAGAGTGGAATCTTCCCATCTTGCAAAGGGCAAATTTCCTAGGCCACAGAATATAAGAGGAAGAAGGAATGAAGCCAAAAGCATAACCCTTAACATGAAAAGTATCTGGTTTAACACTGCACACCTGGCACTAGGCACAAGTGGCTTCATTCCCAGACACTGAGACCAGGTGAGGCTCCACCCACCCCAGGGTGGATGCTCACAAAGCAGGTACAGTGGAGGAGGGTGCACTCTGAGCAGCAAGTGCACCAAACCAATATGGTTCACCATCCCTATCTAAAGGGTTTGGGGCTAGAGATACTTCGGAGTAGTTTTCGTATTTGGGAATACCTATGTAGACATAATTTGGGGTCGGAACCCAAATCTGACAAACACAAAACTCCCTTATACACTTAGGCACTAAGCCTGAACACTTGTCAGTGCACCTGCGTTTTGATTACGACCGTCACAGGAGGTCGGGTGTATGCTCAAAGTTAAGCATGTTGCAACATTTTTTATTTCGGATTAACCTATGCTATTCAAGGGAGGGTGCTATTATGGATGTGCCTGCACTGTCTGACACACACACACACACACACCGGCGCCCAGGGGAACCGGGCACAGCGCCGGGGGCGGTGAACAGAAGGCTCGGCGGCCCCCGCCTGCCCAAAGCCTGGAAACTTCCCTCCAAGTGAAGCCAGCTATTACTAATTCTTTCGGCGTCCTGCATTGTGGAAGCACAGCCAGCGCCTGCTGCAGCTCGCGGAGGCCTGCGCCTGCGCAGACCCCACACCTCCCGCCAGAGGCGGCCCGCGGCTTTCCGCCCCCGCGGCCCCCGCAGTACCGAGGCGCCGCCGGTCGCTCGTGCGCATGCGCTGCGCCGACGCCCGCGCCCCCCGGCGCACCCCGTTCTTACCCGCGACTCGGATCGGTTCCTCCCGGCCCGGCAAAGCCTCCTGAGAGCTGACGATCTTCGAACCGTGGTCCCCCATCTTTGGGATCGAAAGAAAGCTGTGTAAGAGCTGGCGTGCCGTCCGGGCGGCCGAGAGCATAGGCGAGCCCTGCTGAGGGACGTCCCGAAGTGAAAACCGCTGCCCGCGCAGCCTGCGGCGTAGAGCGGGGCGGAGACGGCGGGCGCCCGGAACCGAGATTACCCAGAGCTGGGGTGCTCCTTCCCCGAGGAGGAGGGCTCCTGGTCGGAGTCGCGCCCGGCGAGTTTTGCCCGCACTGTGCTTCGGGCCAAAGTTCCCAGGCGGAGAACCAGCGCGCTAAACGCGCGGAGTACGTGAAGCGGTAGAGGCCAAAAAATAATAATAAATAAAATAACGCCTAGCCCGGTGGAACAGTTGTGGTCCTTTTTTTTTTTTTTTTAACAGTTCGTTCCCCTTCTGCTCCTTGTTTAGCAGTTACAGAGTGTCCCGGGACTAGAAGACCTTCCTGAGGTACAGCAAAGGAAAGTTCCTGACAAATGATCAATTAGGCAACTCATGCACCCCCAAGTAAGCCAAGCACGAGGTCTCAGCCGGTGCGGAATAGGGAAAATGTATCCATCACATCTGTGATACACATACACAAAGAATACATTTTACAGCCCATTGCACAGGGGGCAGATCGAGGAGCAAGGCACCCATGCCCCATTCATGCAGTTTAGGAGGATGGAATGGTGCTGTGGGGTCGCTCTTGTTTCTGCAGTCACGGGTGATGAGATTTGTTAGCGAAATGCATGGGTCCTGGGGCCACAGTGGCCTTAATGTGAGATTTGGGGTTTATGCAGATGTGTTACCAAAATGGGTGGGGAGTGTGGTAGGAAAGAAGGCACAACGGATTAGAAACCACAGACGTGAGAAGGCGTTGACCCCACTTTCTCTTGGTTTTCATGTGGTCCAGCTGTAATGTAAGGACAGGATTAGCTCACTGTATAGACTATGGCCAGACACACAATACCAAACAGATTAAGCCGGTATTTTGTAAAGGAGATTTTCTCTCAGGCCAAATACCCAGTCAGTAAGCCTTTCCAGAAAACACCTTCGCGTATCCATCCTCCCAGTCTCCTGAGGGCCTGGTCACTGTTAAGCATTTGAGAACATAGTTTTTCTGTGAAAGGAAGTACTTTGTATTTCTTCTAAAGTATTGCCTGTTGAACAGACTGATTGGCTTTTTCTGTGTTTTATAGTGGATGGTATGATGGTTAACATCAGCACAAAATACAAGTAAATCCTGAAGCACTTTAATGTTAAAGGGAAGCATTCAATGTGAGGTGAGAGCACAGCAGAATTACACACTCTCCTGTGGGCGCAACCAATGAGAAAAACTAAAAAGTGTTTGCAGTTTTGTTGTTCAGAATAGAATTCTGTTAATATTTTCTTTAAACTTTCTTAATGTTCTGTGTCCTTAGTTAAAATGTTTTCAGGTTCCAATGGCTATATTTTTAATCATTAAACTTTTTAAAGACAATCTTTATTTTAAAATATCTTTTCTTAAAGCAGCAATTTCCTATTACATTTGTCAAAATAGTTGAAGAAAAGCTACATTGAGTATTTTGAGGTTATTTTTTTAGAAGAGAAGTATTTTGGCCTTCATTTCCACCACTGGGATTTCCTTTTCTTGACCTCATTTCTTCTGATCTGTCCCAAAGTGAGGCTCTAGGACTTCTCGGGGGAGGAGGGGAGGCTCATATTCCACAACTGGCACATGTTTCTTTGATATTGTGGCAGTTTTACTCTGGGTTTCCTACAAATTCTAACAATATATTTTTCTCTGGGATGCAGTCTAAACATCCCCTCTAGAATGACAAAATAGACCCAAAACATCACTCTAAAGAAAATAGACAGGCCCAGTTTGATGACTCAGTGGTTAAATCCTCACCATAAAGGCACTGGGATCCCCATATGGGTGCAGGTCATGTCCTGGCTGCCCCACTTCCCATTCAGTTCCCTGCTTGTGGCCTGGGAAAGCAGTGGAGGATGGCCCAAAGCCTTGGGACCCTGCACCCACATGGGAGACCCTGAACAGGCTCCTGGCTTCAGATTGGCTTAGCTTTGGCTGTTGTGGCCACTTGGGGAGTGAAACAGCAAATAGAAGATCTTTCTATCTCCTTCTTTTTGCCTTTCCAATAAAAGTAAATAAATCTTTACAAAAAGGAAAAGAAGTTCATTTCTCTTCCATGTAAGAGTGTAAAAGAAAGGTCCACTGCTGAACAGCACTGAGCTTTGGCTTCCATAAGCTCTCAAAGGGGATTGGCAAAACATGAAGTGTCCAGTGGTTATGAATGGAGATTAATTAACCAAAACCCTGACTTAGCTTAGCAAAAGATTCTTTTCCATTTCAGGAAGTACTCTGCCCTATTCTCTGAAGACAGATACTTAATGCTGTAATCAAAAACTTAGACATAGATTTTAGATGGGACATAGAATGAGTTGCTTTAACAAAAAACCAAAGAGAGCAAATATGGGAGGTGTAAGAGAGTCATTTCTCAGTGTGTGTGTGTGTGTGTGTGTGTGTGTGTGTGTGTGTAGATGTAGGTGTTTCCCTCTCATATAATCATCCAGAGGTAGGTGAGTCCAGAACTGGCAGGGCAAATCTGTTATCCTTTGACATGATCTATGTTTCTGAGTCCAAAAGGCCACGAGAAGGACCTGCCATCATGTGTCTACCTTAGCAAAGGCTGAGAGGAACGACACACACAACTTCAGTGATTTTGAGCGTGTGCCAAAAGTACCACATGCTCTTTGTGCTAATTCCCTTCAAATGATTAGAGACATTACCCCATTTAACTGTCTGGAAGAGAGAAGAGGAAGTTCTTTAATGGCGAAACTGTGGATCCAGCTAACAGTAGTTTCACAGTTCTGGTAATAAAGGGAAAGAGTGTGAATGTATTTTGGTAGACTGCTCTGTCACAATCCACTCCTTTGCATGCTCAAACATCCATCTATGCTTTTGATACACCCTGATCCAGTGGGGGAAAACCGAAAGTCCCAAGTGGTTATCTCATCCAGCTAAAAGTCCATGACTTTGACCCCTGGAAGTCTGGATGTAATTCCTCAAGTCCAATGACCTGTAAAGCAAATAGTTACCTATTGCTCCCACCCTCCCCCAAACACCCCCTTGTACAACGGCAAAATAGGAATGTGAAAACCAATTTGAAAAAAGAGGAAGGTTGAAGAGTAGTCCATAGCCTGTTCTAATAGGATAGTACATTTCCAAGACAACAACATACTGAACTAAATTCATACTTAGGTCCCAGCAATACTTTCTAAAAGGGACTCCTTTATTTGTTGCATTCTAAAGGTACCAGTTTTACCCACTATTCTTACCTGCAAGCCCTGATTTCACTGAAAGGGTATATTGCCCTGGCAGCCCACAAAACACAGCAGGTTGAGTTGGGAAGGCAATCTTCTTAATAGGCTCTTTCCTGCTTGGCTGGCTCCTATTGTCCAGCAGAGAACGCATTGCTGATGGCCCTTGAGAAGGGCTTTGGGTCACAGTTTATCTTCCACTATTGGAAGTATAGCAGTTCTTGGCTTTATCAAAACGAGAAGGCCCTAAATCCCTGCTCTCAGCCGATTTTTATCGGAGACTGCGGACAGAGAACTCCAATTTTAGCAGCGCTTTATTGCCTCCCATCTCTGTTCACAAAATGACTCACTTTTTCTTGAATTCATCTTACTCAAAGGGCCTGGCAAAAGGAGGCAGCAAGCAACCAGTACTGTCCCTGGCCAGGATCTCACCTCTCTGACCATTTCCCCAATGCTGCAGACTCAAAGAGCAGCCAATCTGCCTTCCGAAGAATTGAGTTGACAACTTTCTTTCACATGTTTGCAGTGACATAAAAAAAAATGTGACCAACTTTCTAGCCTGTCATAGCTATGTGCTTGCTGTCTCCTGCCTGTCAGTTAAATGAATAGCACACAGTTTAAGTTATTGTTAAAGTCTGAAGAAAAGATACCAGAGTTAGTATGTTTAGCAATATTGCAGGACTCAAGATCCATATTTCAAAATCTGTTAATGTTGTACTCTAAAAAATGAAAATTTAAGTTTTAAAAGTACTATTTAGTAATATAAAAATCATACATTTAGGATCTATATATGAATAAATATGTGTTAGACCTGTACATCAAAAAATTAGAAAACATTTCTAAGAGAAACATTAAAAGATCTGAATATACCACAGTTAACAGTTAGGAAACTCAAGATTGTTAAATGCCAATTCTCCCTTCACACTGTTCTATCTGTTCAATACAATTCCAGTGAAAACCCCAGCCAGCTTACTTGTGAAAACCAGCCTGTTGATTCTAAAACACAATGCAAATGTGAGGTACCTAGAATAGTGAAAGCTGAGGAGTGCGGATCCAGGCCAAAATCCTACATATCCTTCAGGTTCTACCTCACACCATTCCAAAGGCTTTGGTTGGCAGACCTCAGGGTATGTCCCTTCCTGCCATTGGACTTGGTGCAGGGGTAATGGGATGCAGCCACAGAAGGGAGTTGCAGCCAAGGAGCAAGGCCCTACTTGCGGGAAGCCACACTCTTGCTACCTACATTTCTAGACCAGGCACAGTTCCTGGAGGTCTCCTTACTGGGGCAGAGATGGAGTGCAGGGAACGTTGACTGAAACATGACTCTCCACTCTGACTCAGTGCTTTTCCACTTCAAAACCTTCTCCCTTTCTTCTCCCAACCTTCATTAAATAGCAGGGGCCATTAATTAAATTTACCCTAATTGTTCTTGAATGTAGTCTGACTCACAGAACCTTGGGCCCTATGTCATTCCATGGTGGGGAAATGGAATGAAGGGAGCCAGTGCTTTCCATTTTGTCCTCTTAAAGAAATAAAGGAAAAAAGAAAGGAAGAAACGAAAAGAAAAAAAAATTTATTTATATTTATTTACTTATTTATTTGAAAGGCAGAATTGCAGAGTAAAGACAATCTTCTATCTACTTCCATCACTCCCCAAATGGCTTCGACATCAGGGGCTGGGCCAGGCTGAAGCCAGGAGGTTGGAGCTTCATACAGGTCTCCATGTGTTTACCAGGGGTCCAAGGACTTAGGCCATGACTTCTACTATATTCCATGAGCAGGAGCTGAATTGGAAGCAGAGCAGCTAAGATATGAACCAGCGCCCATATGGGAAGCCAGCATTGCAGGTAGTGGCTTAAACCATCAGCCACAGCATCAGTTCCCCAGTTTGTCCTCTTTCTTATACTATCACAACAGTAAGACTTGATTGTTCCTTTCCTCTGTTCTCATTGTCTTAACCGACCACCTCAATGTCTTGTTGAACTTGTTCAACAAGAACAAGATTCAAAGGCACAAAGTTCAAAGAATTATACTACATGAATTTAAGACTTTATTTTAAAACTATAAGCAGTGAGTGGAAGCTGTTTGGTGTACTAGTTACGATATTTCTTGGGATGCCAGCATCCCATATTGGGCAGCCCGGATTCAAGTCCCAACTCTATTTTAGATCCAGCTTCCTGCTAATGTATACTCTGGGAAACATAAATGATGGCCCAATTATTTGGGTCCCTGTCATTCACAAAGGAGATCTACATGGAATTTTTAACTCCTAGCTTTGGCCTGGCCCAACCTTGGCTATTGTGGATATTTGGGGAGTGGACCAGCAAATGGAACAAGTCTCTCTGTATCTATCTCTGCCTTGCAATAAAATAAGAGGAAATAAAATCTTTAAAGATGTCTACAAACTTCTCCACATTCCCTTCCAAATGTCCCCTTGCATTGTGGTTGCACTCAATCTTTGCTTCTAATGAACAGACTAAGATAAAAGTGATGCAGCCTGTAACCTCTGAGACAAAGTCAGAAAAGGCAGCCAGTTTCTACTTGTTCACTTCAATGTCATTCCCCCTGGGGAGAGGCATTTGTCACTTCAGAACAACATCTGGGAAATGCTCTCAGGAGAAGTCTGTGTGGCACAGAATAGGCAGGAGTTGGAAAGCCAGTTTTCCAGCCCCATTCAAGCTTTCAGATGACAGATTTTCTCCAACCTTGCAAGAGACTCTGAGCCACAAAGACTAGCTGCCAAAACCCTGACCCACAGAAACTGTGAGACAATTAAGATGTGCTGCTTTTTAAATCTTTGTTTTTAGGGCCCAGTGGCATGGCCTAGCGGCTAAGGTCCTCGCCTTGAACCTGCCCGGGATCCCATATGGGCGCCAGTTCTAATCCCGGTGGCCCTGCTTCCCATCCAGCTCCCTGCTTGTGGCCTAGGAAAGCAGTTGAGGATGGTCCAGTGCTTTGGGACCCTGCATCCGTGTGGGAGACCTGAAGGAAGTTCCAGGCTTCTGGCTTCAGTTTGGCACAGCACTGGCCATTGTAGTCACTTGGGGAGTGAATCATCAGACGGAAGAGCTTCCTCTCTGTCTCTCCTCCTCTCTGTATATCTGACTTTGCAAAAAGAATAAATAAATCTTTAAAAAAAAAAAATGGTGAGATAATGAGACAATTCTTGAAAATCAGGCTTTTTTGAATTAAAAGTTTTCTTGGGCCTTCCACATCTATGTGCATAAAATAAAACAAAAACACACACTCATACAGATTTTAAGATAAACTCTATCACAGGAAGAGCAAAGGACATGATTTAAGGAATCACAGAGAAGAGCAACATCCTCCTCCCATCCTTCACCCTATGATGAACCTCAGATTGGAATCTTGGAAGTAACCACATGAACTGGGAAGAATCTTAAGATTGGGGAACTACTACTTCACCTGCTGGGACACATTCTAGGACAATGTCTCAATTGGTTCAAGCTATCATAATCAAGTCACAGACTCAGTGGCTTTAACAGGACAAATTTATTTCTCCAAGTTTTTTGAGACTAGGAATCCAAAATCAAAGCTCTGGCATATTCAGCATCTGGTGAGGACCATTTCCTAATCATCACATATTCTTGATGTCTACTCACATGGCAGAGAAAGAGCAGAGGGTTGGGAGAGACCATATCTCTGTGTCTCCTCCTCTAACAGCACTAATCCCATGCATGAGCACACCAGCTTCATAACTTAACTACCTGCTTCCTACGTCTGTAGTATACTCCCCTAACAAAATATCACAGGTAGGGCAATTTATACAAAACTGAAACTTATTTCCTCACAGTTATAGAGGCTGAGAAGTCCAAGATCAAGGTGCCAGCATCTAGGGAGGGCCTTCTTGCTCCATCATCCCAAATCAGAAGGCAGTGGGCAAGAGGAGAGAAATTGCCTTTGCAAAAGGAACTCAAACTCATCTTTTTTTTAACAAAGAACCCTGTCCTTCAATAATGACATTAATCCACGTTCTTTACTCTTATGATCTAATCATCTAACACAAGGCTGCACCTCTTACCATTAATGCATTAGAAATTAACATTCCAACATATGTTTTGGGGGAGACACATTCAAGCACAGCAACTCCCAAAGAGCTCACCTCCAGACACTATCACATGAAAGGCTGTGGCTTCAACATACAGTCTATACACAGCAGTAAATAACCCATTTATAAGGAAATCAATCTAGTAAGTAGAACCAACATATTTTAATAATGACTTCAAAAAAAGATTTAGAGACTAGATAAGAGGTTATATCCAAAAGTAACAAGAATAAACATAATTGGGAGATATTTATATTTGTTATGTACAACTGCATGTACTATATGTACAGGTGTATAGATCTGAAATGTATTACTTAATTTCACTTCAATAAAGCATAATTTTTTGAAAATCAAGGCCTAGAGACTAAAAATCTCCTCAGAAGAGCCTTGCATCTGGAAGAGCAAGAGGGGCAGCAGGGGTAGTGGGGAGGTAATGGTGTTTAGAGGAAATACAATGGATGAGCACAGGGCCACCCAAGGATAACGAACCTGAATGCAGCCTCACGACCAACACAATAATATTCATGAGAGTTCTGTTGGTCCTCCAAGGAGGTTGAGAAAGTCAAAGGGCTTAAACAGCCCAAAAAAGTCCCAGAAAGAGTGGAGACAAGGAAAGCCACTGCTAGTCCCTGTGACCAGATACAACAATGAGCTCCTGGTATTCAATAGGACCAGCTATGATGCCTGAAGGACTGAGCAGGAGCTCATTGGTCAGAAGTCCAAGTCACATTAACGGAGATATGATGAGGACAGTGGCCAAGGCTGAAAGATACCTCAGTATGTGGACATGTCAGTTTTTCCAAGATGTCCTGTTAAAAATGAGATAGGAAAGGGAAGAATATAGAAAGAACTTCCAAACCAGAGGGGCTGTTTTAAACTGGGAGTCACCAAAAAGCTGCTTTATCTTGACAAGATCAAGTGTTTTTTCAAGATTGTGAGAAATGAGAAATAAATGTAAGATGAAATCAGTAACAGACTATTGAGAAATTAATATTTCTTATGCATCTGAGTCATGTTGTTTAAATTTTGACCACATTTCATGAATGTCTACTCAAGTTTAAAGAAAGGCTGTCTTTTCATGTAAAAAAGCAAAATATTGTACAATACCAGTTTACAATAAAATAGCAAAATTAGAGGGACAAAGATCATGTAACTATCTATATTCAGTTGGAAAGACAATGCTTTATTGTAAAATCATGTCCTTCTACCATTTCTGCTGTCAATATGTCCTTACTTTTTATCAACAGTGATCACAGATGGCAGTAGTTCTTCTAAATCCCCCATCTGGCAAAACTTGGGAAAGAAAAGTCTATATTGGATTCCACAATATTGACTCAAATTCTACTGGTCCTTGAAATCCCCAAGTGTGGGGATCATCACAATCAAGTGTATGATACAACATAACACAGATTAGATATTTCATCCACACAAGCCTTCTTGCTCCCTCAACACCCAGGACAATCCCTGTTCCAGGGACTTCAGCCTTAAACAAGCAGCCTTTTCTCTTTTTCCAAATATTCCATCTTATTCTGCTGTCTTAGCTGTCCTATGAATATACTATTCCTAGCCACCTCTCCCCAGCTAGACTAGAAACAGTAAAGGATATGAATTTAAGGAATAAGAGAGAAAATCAAGTATCCTCACTACTTCTTCTACCATTGAGATGAACAATAGGATAGAATCTTAGAAATATCCACACAAACTAGGGAAGAGTTTAAATAGTCAACTAAGATTTGATAAATGATCATTTGTTTTTTGCTCTCCATCACAATATTAAATCACATACATCCTGATCAAATGATCTAAACTGTATACCAGAACTTGTTTATAAAGAAACTTAGGTGCCAAATTTTTGCCAGTTAATTTTATTTCATAGAATCATTTATGTAACAGGGAAAGAGAGAGAATGAGAGATTCATCAGAAAGTAAGAAAATAAATGAAGACATTTTTATTTATATATGAAGAATCAATATAATATTATTTAACTATAATGATATTTAACTAAATTCAGATACTTCTCATTATAAATATTAAACAGTATTTTGATGTCTAATATGCTTTTTGTATTGTGCTTACAACTATATCTGGCTGAAACTTTAATTTGTTTAGTAATTCTTAAGCTCACACCATATGCAAGGCACCAGCCAAATCCAACAAACCAAAGATTAAGTCCTTTTCCAAGAACTCATGGTACAGTAAATACATATCCCACACACAGTCAGCCACAGCCCCACACAAAAGGCAGACCAAGAATACCCCACAGAACAACCCTGGACAAAACACTGTAATACACTAGAGAAGAAAGACCAGATCTCAATCTCTGAGGACGCAAGTCACATACCAGGAAAGCCAAGCATCAGAACTGAAACACCAACGCTGTAAAAGACCTGGAGGGTGAACCCATGGCCAAGCCATGCAAAAGGCTGGACTTATTTTCCCCTCCAACAGGCATTTAGCTCTTATCGCCATCCTTTATTAAACCAGAAAAAAAGAGTGATATATACCCCGGCATACTCAAATAGAGATAAGGCTTTTTCCCCCTTACCTCTTTCATAAAAGCCACTTCACTAAGTAGAGAGACACCCTCACAAATGAATAAATGGAAAGCCTAATGTGACACTCTACATTTGCATATTTAAAACCAAGTGACCTTATTTATGGTTTATCTATAGAAGATACAAAGCTGTCTTGAGCATTTTAATTAGTTGCCAGCATTATTTGACTGGATTCTAAAGGGAAAATAGAAATAGGAACAGCTTTCATCACAGACCACTGAGGCTTTTACCCCTCAGGAATGAGTTTTACATGCACTCTTACTTTTACTTTTTAATGGATTATTTATTCTCATTGAAAAGGCAGATTAACAGAGAGGAGATACAGAGAAAAAGATCTTCTATCTGCTGGTTCATTCCTCAAATGGCCACAATCGTTGGAGCTGAGCTGACCTGAAGCCAGAAGCCAGGAGCTTTTTCCGGGTCTCCCACATGGATGCGGGGATCCAAGGCTTTAGGCCATACTCCACTGCTTTCCTAGGCCTCCTCCACCTCCAAGTGCCAGCATCCCGTTTGGGTGCTGGTTCACATCCCAGATGCTCCACTTCCAATCCAGCTCCCTGCATCCTTTCAAATCTTCACCCTGACCTATAGTCCCAATTACACATGAGAAAATTTAATCTCAAAAAAAGGCTCAAGGAAACAGAGCTTCTAACAAGCATTTCTATCTACATGTAAATTTTCCAAACTCCCAAGTACAAGGTCATTTATGTTAAACAAAAAAAGGAGGCAGCTGTATCTTACTTTGATAAACTGGTAAGCTCACTTAAATGCTTGCATGATTTGATTTAAATGCAAATGAGAATGGAATGATTTGGGCAAAAGGTAAGAATCCCCTATAAAGCCCTCTCCAGAGATGACTAGTTATCTCCCAATCACTATTCACTCTTTCTTTGGCAAGTAGTAGAATCCTCCACCCACCAAGTTTCTGTGAGTCCATGCCCACACAGAAAGATGGCTAGATGTGATCATGTGACTGAAGTTACAGTCAAAGGGCTGCAAGCAGAAGTCACATGTGCAATGCCCAGATCACACCCTTCGAGGCAGGAGGCACTCTCTGGACCCTTCTCCTTTCCTGCTGTCTGAAACATGAGTGTGGGAACCAGAACTCAGAACCGCTGCCAACCAGGAGAGGGGAGCCATGTTTTGGAAGGAGTAGAGTAACAAGATATGGTGAATTTGGGTCTCCAATGTCACAAATCTGCCATTTCACCCCTACACTGCATTTCTGTAGACTAATACATTAGTGCTACCAACTGAACACATCGACCCCAAGATTTCCTTTGTTGAATCCCCAAGGTCAAGATTTGAAGAAAAAGCCTTGGGAGATAATTAGATCACAAGGGATTTAGAGTCCTCTTGGGTGGGACAGATGACCTTATGAAGGAGACCCCATGGAGAAGTCTCTCGCTCATTCTGCATGGAAGGACACTGCAAGAACCAGGACACAGGCCCACACCAGACTCTGAATCTGACCGCACCTTGACCTGGGACTTCCCAGCTCCTTGAACTGTGAGAAAGAAGTTTCTTTCTTTTGTTTATAATCCACATGGTCTATGCTACTGTGTTATAGCTGTCCAAATTGACTGAGACAATGAGAAAGGAACTATTTTGTTTAGGTTTTGAGTAGCTCAATGGCTCTCAAACTTCAGTATACATTCTAGTCACAGAAAGGACACAGATTCCTAGGCCCTGACCTAAAGTTTGTGATTTATTCATTTGAGTGTACCCTGAGACTCAACATTTCTAACAAATTCATAGGGGATGCCAACACCTCTGATCCAGGCATGAATGTTGAGAATTGTATTTCTATCTAACCTACATCCAAAATCCTAGTCCTCAAATATACATGCCCTTAGGGGTGTTGGAACCTAATAACTGTTCCCATCAGCCTTCAACCATTCCAACTTACACACTGAACCCAAAGCTAGAACTTTCCTCAATTTAACCCAACATCATTAATGTTGATCAGGCCAGAAACCATGTAAAGAGCAAGGATATGAAGCATGTCATCCCTGAGCATCTGTTGGGGATTGGTTCTAGGACCCCATAAACAGTAAAATCAAAGAGTATTTCCACCTGCTGGTTCACTCCTCAGATGACTGCAATTGCCAGGGCTGTGCCAGGCCAAAGCCAGGAGCCAAGAACTTCTGGTCTCTCACATCGGTACAGGGGCCCAAACACTTGGCCTATCCTCCCCAAGACTTTGAGCCGTCCTCGACTGCTTTCCCACGCCACAAGCAGGGAACTGGATGGAAAGTGGGCACGCCACAAGCAGGGAGCTGGATGGAAAGTGGGGCCTCCAGGATTAGAACCAGCACCTCCTGGCATGTGAGGACTTTAACTATTATGCTATTGTGCTGGGCCCGTACTCCATTTTTGATGAGTTCCTTGTAAATGTACAGAAGATGGCCCATGTGCCCACCCATTGTGGCCAACTGGAGAGTGAACCAGCAGATGGATGATTTCTCTCTCTTTTTTTCTCTCTCTTTGTCTCTCCCTCAACACTGCCTTTCAAATAAAGTAAATCCTTAAAACATTATTGTGTCTTCTCTTGAATACAAGGCTTTATGCAAAAAAGGGTCATATTCATATTTTGTTTACTGTCACAACTCAGGTGCCAACTCAATATTAAGCATATAGTTACCAACTGGTCAATGACCCTTGCATGACATTTGAGCCAACTGCGTAGGTTCCTAACTCATCCTCATTGCCTCTCCGGGACGGCTACAGCCTCCACGCAGTTAGGACTCCTTATCCCTTGCTTTTATTATCTGAGTGTTTTCCAGTTATTATACAAATGAGCCTTCTTAACACACATACAAGCACACACACGAACTCATAAACACATCACAGAGGCCCCCAAAGAATGCATGTAGAATATATTTTTATATAACACTGTAATTTGTCAACATTATCTTTTCCTTCTGTAACTAGACACTAAAAATGTATGACCATGAAACAAGATAATCCAAATGAACACACTTAATATACTGCTTAATGCTGAACAGCTGTGATCATTATTATTGCCTTTATTATAAAGACATGAAAAGCCCAGAGCATTGGACTGCCATTGTAGGGACTTAACATCACATTTGTTGATTGAATGAACAAATGGCAAGGTGAATGAACAGACAAGATGAGGCCTGGCATGCAACCTAGTTTTGTATTAACTGGCACTGTGACCTTTGATAAGTGATTTACTGTGTCTTCATTTTTCTCATCTGTGAAGTTGAAGCAGTAGAAAGGCAAAATAATTACAAATTTGCTAATTCATGGAATAACACCCATTTTAAGCTCAGAGGACATTTTGCAAACCTGTCAGAAAGCAGTTCATCAAGTTCACCTAGAGTCTAAAGGTAGAATTACAAAGTCATCAGATTTGATCAATTAGGATGCCTGTTCTTTAGGACACACAGTCATGCCTACAGGCACAAGGCAAACCCTCAGGAAGTCATGCACTGAATAAATGAAACACTGAATGTATGGATTTACCTCATTTAAAGCTGCCTGATGGTGCCCCTTTTAAAGCTCAGGGATCACATAATTAATTCGACTCTATGTTCTCACCAATGACTTAACTACTAAATAAAGCTAATGCAATCAATTAATCACAAATTTCCTGAGGACATTTTTACTCCTGGGATAAATCTACAAGACATCTTATTCTCTATGTGCTACCTTAACAAAACGCAGTTAACTTTACAGTTTATTATTTTAAGCATGTGTGAGAGTAAAAGAAAGAAAACACATAAAATATTTTGAATAATATATCTGGGATACTAAGAGGACTCAGGTCTGGATATGAGAAATATTGATAACTTTTACTGTCTTCATTTTTCTATTTTAATGGCTATATATCTTTAAAGATTTATTTATTTTTATTGGAAAGGCAGATTTACAGAGAGAAGGAGAGACAAAGATCTTTCATCTGCTGATTCATTCCCCAAGTGGCCATCTTCCACTGCTTTCCTAGGCCATAAGCAGGAAGTTGGACAGGAAGTGGAGCAGTCAGGAACTGAACTGACACACATATGTGATGCTGTGCTTGGAGGCAGAGGATTAGCCAGTTCACTTGTTGTGCTGGCCCTCAGTTCTTTTATTTTTTACTCTAATGCTTGGTTCTATGTGAAGTTTTTGGTACAAGCCTATGCTTATTTATTATTCTGAAACATAAAAAATGAGTAAAAGGTAATTCTATTCATTTATTTGACATGTACTACATATAGGTTTGATATGTACATATAGGTTTGATAGGTTCTGATGAAGGGGCATAGTTCAAAGATGTAGCCATGAATTAAAAATCCTGATTTCTAATTCTATTAACAATGAGATAACAGGTGTTTGGAAGAGTTTCTGGGATTAGAGTTCCCACATCAAGTTATCATGCCCTGGAGGAGGTTTGCTGGAATGGTTAATCAGAAAGTCTGTAAATAACACCTATCATACGTACCATGACAATGACTATGAACCTGAGAAACCACTAGATAATCAAGATAAGGAAAGACCTGGCCTATTTCTTTTATCCTTCAGAAAAGGAAGGAAGGATGTAAAGTAGACCCCCTTCCTTTTCTAAAATGATTCATTGTGTATTTGAAAGGCAGCATTATAAAAAGAGAAAAGGATAGAGAGCTCTTTCATTTGATGGTTCACTTCCCAAATGGCTATAGCAGCTGACATTGGAGGCTGAAGCCAGAACCCAAGGTCTTCATTTGGGTCTCCAACATGGACACAGGGACTTGAGCACTTGGGCCATCTTCCTGCTTCCTTCCCAGGCACATTAGCATGGAGCTGGATCAGAAGCAAAGCAGCTGGGACTCAAACTGATAACCATATGTCATGCTGGTTTCAGAGGCAGCAGCTTACAGGTCACAAGATGTCATTTGGGAAGGCAGTTGGGTCCATATTGGGCTAGAAGTGAGGAGAGAGAGAGACTGTTGGGATAAACGAAGTTTCTAAATATAAGGAGAGGGAAGGGAGACTAGGCCTACCATAATATAAAGCAGTTTATATTTTCTCCTTTCTACTTCAAATGTTCCTAAAAAATGATACCACTTTTATAATTAGGAAACAAAGAAAGTTAGCTAACCATACTTATATGCCCTGAACTCAAGCTATTTAACAAATGAATTACAAAACAGTTTTATTATCTTTTTAAAATATATAGTCATTGGGCCCTGCATGTGTGCCTAGTGGCTAAAGTCCTCATCTTGCATGCACCAGGATCCCTGATGGGTGCCGGTTAATGTCCTAGTTGCTCCATGTCCCACCCAACTCCCTGTTTGTGGCCTGGGAAACCAGTCGAGGATGGCCCAAAGCATTGGGACCGGGACCAGCCCAGTAGCCTAGTGGCTAAAGTCTTTTCCTTGAATGCGCTAGGATCCATTATGGGTGCCTGTTCTAATCCTGGTCAGCCCTGCTTCCCATCCAGCTTCCTGAGGACAGCCCCAAGGCTTTGAGACCCTGTACCCGCATGTGAGACCCAGAAGAAACTCTTGGGTTTGAATCAGCTCAGCTCCAGCCGTTGCTGTTACTTGGGGAGTGGGACAGAAGATCTTCCTCTTTGTCTCTCCTCCTCTCTATATATCTGACTTTGCAATAAAAATAAATAAACCTTTAAATATATATGTGTGTGTGTGTGTGTGTATACACACAAAGCCTTGGGACTCTTCACTTGTGTGGGAGACTCAGAAGAAGCTCCCGTCCCCTGGTTTTAGATCAGCTCAGCTCCAGTGAATAAGCAGATGAAAGATCTTTCTCTCTGTCTCTCCTCTCTGTGAATCTGCCTTTCCAGGAAAAATAAATAAAGCTAAGAAGGGAGGAAAGAAGGAAGCAAGGAAGGAAGGAATTGCTTGAACCTATCACATCAATTGTATGCATCTTCCAGGATCTTTTTCCATCTATATTTATTTCTAAATCACTCATTAAAGCTTTTTAATTAAATCTAATAATTCTAGTACTGGTTGTGATATGCAAAAACAGTATAAAATACATGTTAGTTCATAAACACTATGGTTGTTTGGGCTTTAGTTTGGTTTTCTTTCTTTTTCTTTCTTTCTTTTTTTTTTTTTTTTTGTCATGCTGCCTGCATATAATAAGCAGAAATTTTCTAGGTCACAAGTATTTTTGTACCATCACTAGCTCACACAAAGAAAAAAAATCCAGCTTTCCTTCGGATCTACCATGTATTCTACCATGTTTCCCTAAGCACATGCTTGTGCTTATTGTGGCAATATGCAGCCATTAGACCTTTCACAGGGTTTAGCTGAGGCTTAAGAACTCAGTAAATATTTTTGGAATTGCATTAAATTTCAGCTATTTTTCTGTAATTTGTAAATCAAGTAGATCCTGGAAGGTAGAAGTAAAAAACAGTCTAGTGCCTTCATTGTCAAGGCTGCCAACCCTCTACAAAGCTATTGCTGAAGTCAAGTGATTGATAAATGGGTTTTGTTGATTTGTTGGGGTTCACTAATACAGTCTTTCAATTTCCCCTCCAAGCACTGCTTTTTTTTTTTTTTTTTCTGGTCCCAGATTTCTTAACTAAAATCCTGATTGGAAATAAATTCATTTTCTTAAGCCATCTGGTGGCTTTCATGTGTAACTACAGCATCAAGTAGGGATTCATCACAGAATTAACACACATGCGCAGTATACTCAGGTTCTGTCATTTTCTCACCATGTCTCCTCTAATATCTGTTAAGATGAAGCAATACCCAGATAATATGTATGTATTAAAAATCCAATATAAATCTTCATGATTCTAATCTTGGGACCACTTTAATATCAAGATCCACATAGTAAAGTCTGTGGATCACAGGGTTAAGAGAAATCATATGAATTCATTTTATTTATAGAATAATACTAGTTTTACTGTGCATCCTATCATGTGGCAAGAATGTGCCTAGACTTTGTGCTACAAACACTAATTTGAGAAGGCCCTTATTCTCAGGGTTACAGGCAAAATGATAATACAATATGTAAATGTTATAATAGGTGTGTCAAGGTAGAAATGAAGAGCCCTAGATTAGATCTCTTTTAGACTACACTGGACACCAGGGAATGGTTACTATTGCTTTTCTGAATACACAGCTTACCAGAAAATAAAATCAAATTCTTGCCTGGAATCAGCTCATAAGATGTTAGAACTGTGGGTATATTGTGTAAGTTGGTCTCTTGCCTTCCCTCAAAGCCAAAAATACTCACATCTTTTTGTAATGCATAATCCTCAAAGTCATATTCCCCAACTTGGGTCACAACTGAGGAACTACTATGCAGAGATAGTAGGTAAATTCCCAGGTGTCCACCCAACCTAGCCAAGCAGCACTCTAGCCCTATCTCCTGCAGAAGAGAGAACAGCAGAGTTTACAGTTGCTGATCTCCAAACAGCACATGAGCCCAGTCAACTCCATCCACCACACCTGTACAACACAAAACTATCAGACAAGAAGAGTAGACAGCGCATTCTTCCTCAGAAGGCTAGAGAAGGGCCCCAGGAGATGTAAGCTTTGGCTGAGTGTCAAAGAATAGGCAAAAAGGCAACACAACTCTATTTAACAGCAACAAGTGCAAGTGCAAAGTTTGGAAAAAGTAAGACCTATGTGGGAACATGCAGGCAATTCAGAGTGGCTGGAAAAGACAGTGTTAATGGCAAATGGTGAAAGCTACAGCTGCAAAGGTAGGTGAAAAGCCACATGGTGTGCATGATTGAGCCTTTGAAAAGAGCAATGACAATCGTTTTGATTCTAGGAAAACCATGCTGGAAGCAGGACTAATGTAAGGCTATATACTAGTCACCTCTTCATCACTGACAGATACCTAAGAGAATCTACCTGCAAAAGAGGCAAGATTTGTTTCAGCTCCCAGTTGTTTAAGGTTTACAGCCCAAGACCAGGTGGCCCTGTTAGACTGGTGTCTGATGAAGGGAGTGGATGGTGGCGCTAGCGTAGCAAAAGGATCTCATGGGAAACAGAGAGGAACAATTGAGATGAACTTGGCTTACATAAGCAACCCTCTCAGGAGCACTACCTCCTAGCGCCACACTTAGGCCCACCTTGCACACACCATAACTGCATGAAGCCTCCACTCTTAACCCACTAACCATTAACATCAATCCATGAATGTTTAACAAGATTTGGAGATTTAAACATCTGTGGGAGTTAAAGAGACAAATTACATCCAAATTTACCAGCTGAGAGGATTCACAACAATAACTAGACAGCCAAGTTAAGTCATTGTCATCACTGTTACATTCCAGGCAAGACATTATGGAGGTTTCCAGATACAGCTAATGACAAGACAAAAAAACTTGAGAGGGGAAAAGACTTGAGAAAGACTTCCATCAATAAGTCAATTTTTCCCCTCTCATCTTCCATCCCATTACTTTAAAAGAAATTTATTTCAGGTTTTTATGACTTGATAAGAGTTTACATAGGATCCGGCGCGGTGGCGCAAGTGGTTAAGGTCCTTGCCTTGCATGCCCGGGATCCCATATGGTCGCCAGTTCTAACCCAGGCAGCCCTGCTTCCCATCCAGCTCCCTGCCTGTGGCCCGGGAAAGCAGTCGAGGACGGCCCAAAGCTTTGGGACCCTGCACCTGCGTGGGAGACCCAGAAGAGGCTCTTGGCTTCAGATCGGCATAGCATCAGCCGTTGCGCTCACTTGGGGAGTGAATCATCGGACAGAAGATCTTCCTCTCTGTCTCTCCTCTCTGTATATCCACCTTTCCAATAAAAATAAAACAAATCTTCAAAAAAAAAAAAGAGTTTACATGAAAGATTTTAGGACGACTCCCAGATTTCCAGTTTACCAACCTGAAAGCTTAGACTAAGCTTAGACTAAGTTTCAGTGAATATCTTTCCTTAAGGGAGACAAGACAGGAGGAAAAGCAAGTTAGGGAGCAGCAAACATAGCAAGTTGAGTTTGGAAAGAGTTTGTGTTAGGGCTGCTGTGAACTGACAGTGATGTTCCATTAACAGCACATCTGAACTACAGTGGGAGGTCAGGGCAGAAGACGTAAAATGAAAACTGATATACATCAATGCCATGGAAGGGAAGAGAGTGTTGTGCCCAGATTTTGAGATCCCCAGAAATCACCAGGATTCTGAAGTCAATCCAAGTGTACAAGGGTGGCTTACTCAAACTTGGCAATTCCAAGCTTGGGTTCTTGGTTGAGAACAAGCAGCCGGTACCAGTGGACAAACCGGCCAGGACCAACACCCCTTATGGGAGTGCAGCCACAAACATCACATTCATAAGGTTTTATAGGGGCAGTCCACAGTAGCCTGAAAAGGACTAATTCACAATAACCTGCAAGTTGATAGGGGGAATACCACACATTCCCTACCTATCTCGGCTGGACAGCCCACACCTCCAGCAACTAAGGTATGCACCCACCGAAATACTTGGAGCCACTCGTGAGATAACCAGACTTAGGTGGACCTTGATTCATGAGAATCGAGACCCATCAGTGCTAAAGATCACATAGTCTGCCAAAGGTCACATAGGCCTTTTGGCCTGCAAGCTCACACAGTTTCTTAGTAGCAATTTTGATACTGAGGCTCCTCAAGAGCACTCCTGACCAAGATGCTATGATATCCACACCCAGAAGATACGCGGTAAAGAAACGCCAAAGGGATAAGTGTGCATTCTTAAGTATACCCAAGTACATCTAGATAACCTGACCCGATGGGGAAAAAAGAACTCTGCCCAGCCATTTATGTTTTACAAAGTTTGGAAATGAGATTAGAGTGATGTGAGCGGAAGGAATAAAGAAAAGGTGTCATAAAGATGCTATGGATAGTTCTAAAAATAAGTATTTCTACCAAGTGTGTGCCAACCTGCATTAATATCCTACATCTGAAGTGAAAATGTTGCATCATCCTTCTGTTCAAGGCTGGCTGTCTTTGCTTATAGTCAGCTTTGATTGGAGCACTGAGCCTTGGACCCCAACAGTGCTTTGGGATAGGATGTGAGCAGCAAAAGGGAGCCTGCAGGTGTGAGGCCATAAAAAAAAATGTGCTTCTGCTCCCAGCCCCAACCCCCCCCCCCCCGTCAGGAAGGTTGGGGGCAGAAACTCCAATCAAAGTCACCCTGGGGAAATGCCGACATTATTCACTGACTGGAACTTTAAATTAAAAGGCCTCCTAATTCTTTGAGGGTGAGGGAGAAATGAGGATTGTTTCCTCTTCCATCAATAAGTCAATTTTTCCCCTCTCATCTTCCATCCCATTACTTTAAAAGAAATTTATTTCAGTTAATATGAAAATGAGAAGCCAGAAATCAGGAAGGATGCTTATGGAAACATTTCCAGTGATTTACTAAGTCTGTCTGTTATTCTAGATATCAATAATACACTTATTTTCCTGTCATTTAAATGCTTTCAGTATCCATCTGCTTTTGGAACTAATCTTAACATTCTACCATGATAAGGAATTCACTAATGGAAAGACACCGAGTTCCGTGATTAATATTAAAGGTTCCATGTCAATTTCAGGGGATCAGAAGAGACCATTTAAAGGACAATAGGATGTCCATTGTGAGAAATACCATTCTTGACCCTTGTGGGGAAAAAAAAAAAGAAAGAAAAAAAAAAAAGAAACAGCCCAATCAGAAACCAGCTGTGGTTCATTATTTTCTTATTGAAATGCTAACAGTAAGAAATATATAACTATTTCATTACTTTTCTGCCCAAATATTAGTGTCTTATTTGAATGACACAGAAATAGATGGAGAGAGGTCTTTCACCTTTCAGCTCACTTCCTAATTACCTAAAATAGCCAGATCTGGGCTAGGCTGAAGCCAGAAGCCTGGAACTCCATCAAGGTCTCCCACATGGGTGGCAGGGACCCAAATACTTGAACCATAAGCTGCTACCTTCTAAGTTCCACAGAGACCTGTGTCGGAAATAGTAATCAGGACCCAAACCAGGCACTCCACTTTGTGGTTGTGGGACTCTCTAGTGGCAACTTCACACTTGTACTAAATGCACCCCCTCACCCCTTAATACTGTCTTTCTCTAATGCCAGGTGGGAGGATAAATAAAAAGAACATTTCCAAGTATGCAAAATGTTTTGACACCTAATGAAGTAAGCATGCCTTAGCAGATACTTTTTCCAAATTATTTTGGTTCTTTGCTAATTCTTGTTGATGGGTTTTGAGTGAGTTTGTCAATTTCCCAAAATAATCTCTTGGGATTTGATTGGAAATATTTTACACCTATGTCATTAAGTAGAGAAAGCATATTTTGTCTCTGTGATAGGTTTCCAACCTAAGTTTTTTTTTTTTCTGCCTCATTGAACTTCAGCATTATCTTTATGTAGGTCTACATATTCCTTAAATTCATTCACGTTGTTTTACAGCTTATTAGACCTAAAATATATCTGCAAGTACAAACCGGAGAGTTTTATTTCGCAAGACACTTAAGGAACAGAAATAGTTCTATTATTATATTTTAAGAAATCACAGAGAATAAATGAAAAGGTAGGTGTTATCTTTTATCGCAAAGAAATGGCTCATTCATCTCAGAAATGGTATTTTTGTTGTTTTACAGGAATGCCTACAAAAATCATGGTGTGACCACAGCAAATATGAGTTTTTTCTTTTCTTTTCTTTTTTTTTCTAAGAAAACAGCCCATCAAATCAATCTAATTTCCTTTTAGAGTAGGGTAGCTGGTTTTCAGATAAAGGCAATGAATTATATATGAAATACCCGGATTTCTGGAAGTCTTTCTTCTAATGAGTATGATTCTCCCATAAAGAATGTGGGAAACACGAACTGGCGCTGGCTGCACAGTTGGGGAAGAAACTACTTGAAATAAGACTGCCTTTTCAACTCCACGTTTATTTTTATAAAATTAAAAGAAAATCAGCCTTGATGGCAGACATTCATCTTATTTAAGGACCCAAATTACAAGTAGTTTAATTCTCTTGGTCTATTAGCTTAGAAAACACGCGTCTCAGTTTCCAACATTTGACTACTGAATTTAGACAAAACGACGCTGTGGCTTCAGAACCAAGATCGTAATTGTGTACCTTCACAAGTGTAAAACTATTACAAACTTCAAGACGGCAATATTAACTCAAGAGTAAGGCTCTTCTGAGTGCAGAACTATGCATTACTGTACACAGTTTACACTCATGCAGTCAGTCCAACATTCCCCCAACAAAAGTGAAAAATATTTGATACACAAGAGTTGCATATAAACATGTGCCATGGCCCTAATGTTTGTGTCCTCCCTGAGATGTTGAAATTCTAACCCCCGAGATGATGATAAAGATGGGAACTGTGGGAGGTGATTAGGTTGTGACAGCAGAACCCTCATGAGGATATTGGAGCCTTTGTAAAAGAGACTTGGAGAGCTAGCTTGCTCCTTCTGCGAGAGGACACAGCAGGACGTTGACATCATGAACCATAAAGTGGCTCCTCATCAGACAACAAATTTGCCAGCACTTTGATCTTGGACTTCTCAGCCTCCAAGAAATAGATTTCTGTGGTTTATAAGTCACCAGGCTATGGAATTTGGTCATAGCAGCCTAAGTAGAGTATGACAGAAAATTGGTGTTGGGGAATGAAAATGATGCTGCAACAAACACCCCAAACTATAGAAGCAGCCCTGAAACTTGATGGTAGAGAGGGGCTGGAGTTGTTTTGAAGGGTATGACAGGAAAAGCCTGCATTGCCATGAATGGACCTGTGAAAGTTCATCAGGGGAGGGCTCAGAAACAAAAAGTGAGTGTTTTAGAGGAAGTACCAATCTTCTCAGACACAACTGAATAATCTCTGAACAGAATGTTAGTAGAATTGTGGAACACAAAGGCCATCCTGATGAGCTCTCAGACAGACGTGAAGAGCACACTATTGGAAACTGGAGGAAAAGTAATCCTTGCCATTTAGTGCCAAAGAACTTGCCTTAACTGTGTCTGTGACCTGGTGTTTCATGGCAGACACAACCTTACAGGGATGGGACTGAATATTTGGATGAGGAAATTTCTTTTTTTTTTTAAGATTTATTTTATTTTTATTGGAAAGGTGGATATACAGAGAGGAGAGACAGAGAGGAAGATCTTCCATCCAATGATTCACTCCCCAAGTGAGCGCAACGGCTGATGCCATGCGGATGCTATGCCGATCCGAAGCCAGGAGCCTCTTCTGGGTCTCCCACGCGGGTGCAGAGTCCCAAAGCTTGGGCCATCTTCGACTGCTTTCCCGGGCCACAGGCAGGGAGCTGGATGGGAAGTGGGGCTGCCGGGACTAGAACCGGTGCCCATATGGGATCCCAGGCGTGCAAGGCGAGGACCTTAACCACTTGCGCCACTGCGCCGGGCCCGGATGAGGAAATTTCTAATAAAAATTGTACAAATGCGACTTGGCATCTTTTAACTGCTTATAGTAAAATGTGAAAGGGGGAAAAACTATTTAAGCATGGAATTTTTAATCAAAAAAGAAACCAAATTTAACATTTTGGAAAATTCTCAATCTATCCACACTTTCTGGAAGGAATGAAAAAATGTGTTCAGGAGAGAGTGAAAATGTGGGTAAGTGATCATTTTGTCTTGATAAGGAGATTGGTGTGGATCCACCATCTCACTAGAGGCCAGGTTTTCTCAAGACAATAGAAGAATGACTCTGAAGGCATTTTGGAGATTTGTGAGACTGCCCCTCCCATCACAGGTCTACAAGGCCAGGGCTGAAAAATGCAAAGGTCCACTTCCCACATTCTAGCAGAGCGGACTGGCTCACCTATGGCGAGGGCCACAGCAGGCCGTCAGTGCAATGCTATTTATGCCTGAGCACACAGCACACATGCCAAGGGAAATGTGGTTGCCTCTCAGATTTCTCCAAGACAAACCCTGACAACAGGCCATGGAAGGGTAGGTCCATCACAGAAAATCCCCATTAGGACAAGGTCCTATACAGCTTGATGGAAGGATTACCCTCACAATCCCAGAACAGAAACACTGGCATGCAATTCCAGCCCAGGAAAGCTACAGAGCATCCACGCCCAGCAAAGCCATGGAGATGAGGCTATCTTGCACTTGCCACGCCCAACCCCTGCCCAGCAGTGCTGCTGCAAAAAGCATACAGCCTAGATGGCATACAGGACAGCTTCAAGCCAGTGAAAGAAAGGTAATCTTAATCCCAAAGGCTTTCAGCCTCCTAGGAACATGTTGCCCTTTTCTTCTTTCCCATTGTTCCCACTGTATTTCCCATTGTACTATGAAAGCAGCTAACTTACTTATTTCACAGGTTCACAGGTGGAAAGAACCTCAGAATGAACCAAACCTTGAATTGTACCCACATCTGATTTAGATGAGACTCTGGACTTCAGACTTCTGAGTTGATGCTATTGGGATAAAAGATTATATCTTCCATGTAGGAAGGAAATGAATTTGAGAGGCCAGGGATATAATGCAATGGTCTGAATGTTTATGTTACCTCCCATATACCCCTAAAATTCCTATGTTGCAATCCTAACACCCCTATGAAAGAAAATCAAGGAAAATCTGTGTCCTCTTCCAGATGAGTACAGAGTGAGAAGGTGCCAGATAAAAGCCAGAAAGTAGGCTCTCACCAGAAACTACATATACTGGCACCTTGAAGCTGGGCTTCAAACCTCAGAACTGTAACAAAAAAGTCTCTGTGGTATTTTTTGTAATAATTTTTTTTCACAAAAAAATTTCTATAGTTTTTTGGTAATAATTTTTTTGTAAAAAATAAGTTTTTATAGTATTTTGTTATGGAAACTCTACTAGACAATAGAACAAATACAACAAAACTGTTTCTCAGAGTAACCCCAACCTGCAATTGATCCAAATATTCATCAGCTGATAAACGATTTAGTACATTGTAAGGCATCTATAAAATAGACTACTACTTAGCAATAAAAGTAAAATGCTAACTCACATGGCACAAAAGAATCTCAAAACTTTTCTACTAAGTAAAATACGTGAGACACAAAGACTAAACACGGGGCTCAGCGCAATAGCCTAGTGGCTGAATTTTCCTTGCAGGCCAGGGATCCCATGTAGGTGTCAGTTCAGGTTCCAGCTGCTCCACTTCCCTTCCAGATCCCTGCTTGTGGCCTGGGAAAGCAACAGAAGATGGCCCAAAGCCTTGGGACCTTATACTGGCATGGGAGATCTGGAGGAAGCTCCTGGCTTTAGATCCACTCAGCTCCAGCTGTTGCGGCTACTTGGGGAGTGAACCACTGGATGGAAGATCTTGCTCTGTCTTTTTTTCTCTCTTGTAAATCTGTATTTCCAATAATTTTTTTTAAATCTAAAAAAAAAAAAAAAGAGCACTCTGCTCATGTGTTAGTCATCTCCCAAGACTGAGAACCCAGGTAAGATGGAGGCAGGGAAACTACTTACACTTTATTTATATTTCCAAAACCTAATACCCCATGCTTGGCACATGACAGAATTCATGGGCAAGTGTGAAACTGAACAGCCCTGGCTGTTTTAAGGTTTAGGTCAAGAAAATTTCTGGGGGAAAAAAAAACCTTGGCATTTCATTCCTTAGCCAGAGCAATACAGTGGCTCAAAGATGCTGCAAGTGTGCTATATATTTTATAGGCACACAGCTCTAACTGAGAGGCTGCAAAGCTTTGCCCTGCTCATTTCTTCATAGTTTATTATGCGGAAAAACATAAGCCTTCTGTTTTCCTGGGTTGTTAACTTGGCACCTCATTTCATATATAGAAGTTGCATTAAAAAATACTACCTCTGTGAGTTAATCAGCCATTTAAAGAGCAAAACTACTTTACAGTCTGAGGAACTCTCGGGGCTTATCCTCTGTGAAAAATGACTTGATAGGCCAGGTGAGGAGAGACACAGAGGCTTAGCACCTGCACAGTTCATCTTCACAACAATCCAGTGAAATTGGTGTAAGATTCAGTTCAAGAGACCAGTGCTATGGTGCAGCAATGCTGCTGCCTGCAAAGCCGGCACCCAATATGGGTGCCAGTTCAAGTCCTGGCTGCTCCACTTCCAACCCAGCTCCTTGCTAGTGTGCCTGGGAAAGCAACAAGAGATGGCCCAACTCCTCAGAGTCCCTTCACCCACATATCAGACCCAGAAGAAGCTATTTTAGCTGTCCTTGCTCTGTAACTCTGCCTTTTAAAGAAATAAATTATATGTTTAGGGTTTTTTATTTGTTTGTTTGTTTCTTACAAAATCAAGGGGGCAGCAATGAGGCAAAGCTGCGGTATGTGATGCTGGCATCCCATATGGACACCGGTTGAATTCCCAGCTGCTATATTTCCAACCCATGTTTTACTTATTTTAATTGGAAAGGCAGATTTACAGAGAGACTAAGAGAGAGAGAAATATTCCAACCACTGGTTTACTCACTCTCCAAGTGGCCACAATGGCCAGAGCTGATCCGAAGCTAGGAGCCAGGAGCTTCTCTTGGGTCTCCCACATGAGTACAGGGTCCCAAGGCTTTGGGCCATCCTCAACTGCTTTTCCAGGCTATAAGCAGGGAGCTGCAAGGGAATTGGAACAGCTGGGATACAAACCAGTGCCCAGATGGGATCCCAGTGCATTCAAGGTGAAGATGTTATCCATTAGGCTACCCACTGTGTCCAAAAACAAGCAAATCTTAAAAAAATAAATAAATAAAAAGGTCAGGGATTTCTAAAAACAATTGTGTGTGTGTGTGTGTGAGAGAGAGAGAAAGACAATAACACAGAGAGGAAAGAACACAAAGAAAGAAAAAGAGAGAGCTTACATCTGTTGGTTCACTCCCCAAGTGCCTGTGATAGCCAGTCCTGAGCTAGGCTGAAACTGGGAACCAGGGCATTCCATCCAGTTTTCCTACGTGGGTGGCAGGAGCCAAAATACTCGGGCCATCATCTGCTGCCTCTAAGAAATATCAGCAGGAAGCTAGATGGAAAGAAGAGGCAGGATTAAGTTCCAGAAACTCCATTCTGGGATATGGTTGTCCCAAAGGACAGGTGCCTGCTATGCCACAATGCCAGTTCCAAGCAAGAGATTGTTTAAAAACTTCACTCATATCACCAAAGTGACAGAATCTTAGAACAAATAATGAATTTTGTTCATTAAAGCACTTAAGGGACTGGTGTCATGGGTTAACAGGCAAATCCTGCACTTTAGGCATAATTTGTTTAAATGAGTAATGCTCTTCACAGATATCCTGTGAAGATTAAGCAATGACTGTGATGAGAAATTTGCTGCTCATTTCACTTTAGGAATGTTTATTCAAAGATTTAGGTATTTATTTGAAATATATAATTTTATTTTTTATTTGAAAGGCAGATTTACAGAAGGAGAGACAGAGAGAGAGAGATCTTCCATCCACTGGTTTTCTCCCCAAATGGCTGCAATAGCTGGAGCTGAGCTGATCCAAAGCCAAGAGCCAGAAGCTTCTTCCAGATCTCCTACACAGGTGCAGGGGATCAAGAACCTTTGCCAGCCTCTGCTGTTCTTGCAGGCCGTAAGCAGAGAGCTGGATCAGAAGTGAAACAATCTGGACATTAACCGGTACCCATAACAGATGCCAGTGCTTGTAAGTAGAGGTTTAGCCTGTTCAGTCAGGTCTTTAGATCCCAACAAACATTCTTTTATGTAATTACCTCTGGTAGCAGTTTTTTACCTCTTCAGTCCTTTGGACTAAAGTTCAGAAAGTAAGACAAGTTATCACATTAGGCTGTAATGTCTCCGGTCAGAATCTATGCTGTTGTAAAGGTGTTAGACAGATTTTCAGTGTGGGTCTGGAGACAGCGTGGCTGAGGTCCTAGGTTAGATTTAAAACCAGAGGGTCAAAAACCTGTTTTATTAGCTATGCCTGATCTTGGGCAAGTAGTTCGAAATCTCTGAACCTGTCTCCTTCCCTGTAAAACTAAATTATCACTTATCTAAGGAGTAGCTGTGCAAATGAAAATAAGATAACACATGTAAAATAGTCACATGCCTTCAGTGATGAACAAATGACAGCCACATTATCAATAAGTGCATCTCCCAAAATGTCCTGATCACTTGCTATTGCTGATGGTGTCACCTCAAGAATACTCATCTAGACACCAAGCCCTAGTACCTGTAATACACACCCAAAGAACGAGCAGCAGCTTAAAGGGAGAGCTTGCATGGCATTTGCATTATCAGGGGTTGAATGTACTCCTATGATTTGTGATGCAGTTAGCTGTTATAATAGTTGCAACAATGAAATAATAACACCCTGTTCAAGACCTGATTATTCCTTGTCTGTTGGTTATTGCTCTGTAGCACAAGTTTCCAGGAAAAATGTTGTCTTCCATTAAAACAAGGAAAATCCTATCTTAAGAAAGAGTGCAAAGTAAATGAATATGGCCTCATTTCCTGAAGCAGAGCTAACCCCATGTCTGCAATGATGGTTGGATATTTATTGCAGCCTGTTATGCAGCTAAGCTGGTTGACCGGGATTCATATCCTAAGAGAATTTTCTTTCTTACAACTTATATTTCTCTTTCATTATGATAGAAATACATGTTCCTTGAAGAAAAACTAGAAATTGCTGACAAGCAGAAATAACCCTTAAATCATACATAATTCCACTACTCAGAGATAAATACTGTTAATATTTTGGTGAACATTCATTCAAATGTCATTGCATGTTTATATTCTTTTTTACCCAAATGTGATCCTATTACACAAGCAGTTTCATAATGTGGTTTGTTAGCTACGCAATACCATGAATATCTATGTCAATAAACGTCCTTGAAAAGCGCAGTTTTCATCAAATGATGCATAGTGTTCCATTTTTAAAATACACTAACACAGTCCTATACTGTTGAACCCTTAAGTTGTTTCAAAATCATGTTTTCGCTATTAGAAACAATAGTAGGATAAGGTTCCTCAGGAAGAACCCATTTAGTGAGAAGAGAACAAGCCTGGACACAGTGGCTCCAAGGACAAGGAGAGGTAGGTCCCTTGGGATGAAATGGAGCCCAAAGGAAGAAAGAGTAACCAGAGTACAGACTGGGAAACTGGTGGTTACCAAGGGTTTGGAGTGAAAGAAAAGTGTGTGTGTGGTGTGTATGTGTGTGTGTGGGGGGGGTTATCCTTCAGTGGGTGTAGGGTTTCTATCATGCCATCATGCTGCTGGCTTCAAACTCAGACCAGCCATGGCTCTTGAGAGTATCTGTGGAGTGAATCAATACACGGAACATCTTTCTTTCTTTCTCTCTCTCTCTCTTAGAAACAAATAAAAGCTACTTTAATTTTTTTAAATCATACATATTGAGCACTAGCAAAGATGAGCTGCAGTGGTAAGTCTTGTTTAGTGCTGATGAAGCGTGTGTTCCTTGCAACCTAATGTCTGAGTGCAACATCCTCCTTCCATTTTCCACTCTTTACTACCAGGGTTGGGAGTCTGCAAGCTACATTTCCCCAGAAACCCTTGCAGCTGGCTCCCTGTAAGGTTCTGCCAGTGGAAACAGTAGCAGAGGTTAAAATGCAGAAAGAGTAGAGCAGCCTTCTGCTTCTAATTTGACATTTGGTGATAGGTACTAATGAAGGTGGCAATGGGGGTAAGCCAGCAGCCTAGGCAGAGGCAGCACCTCTTTTCAGCAGTTGCTGGAGGTGTTCTGCACCCAGTGGTTCCACTGCCACAGTGTCTCATTGCAGCAAGCTCACACTAGCAGGCTGAGCTGAAGGGCTCAGGAACCTTCTGATTTCTGGGGCTATTGCTTCTTCCATTCAGATCTTCCAATTGCACTTCCTTTCTTTGGTTCTTCCACCCACCCCAATGCTTCTGAAAACAAGTCCTTCTATTGAAATCACTCTGTGTGAAATATCCAGAATGGTATATATTTCTCTAACTAAACCCCAAACCTTGGAGAACTTTTCCTCTTTTATTTCTACCTCTCTCCTCCAACCTTATCCCAAATGTACAGTGTTTGATTAAGCCACTTGAAAATCTGTGGCATGTTATTCCCAATAGTCTTTTTTTAAAAGATTTATTTATTTTTACTGGCAAGTCGGATTTACAGAGAGAGGGAGATAGAAAGATCTTCTGTCCACTGGTTCACTCTCCAAGAGGCCTCAACAGCTGGAGCCAAGTAGATCTGGAGCCAGGAACAAGGAGCCTCCTCCAGGTAACCCACATTGGTGCAGGGTCCAAAGACCTTGGGTCATCCTTCACTGCCTCCCCAGGCCACAAGCAGGAAGCTGGATGGGAAGCAAAACAGCCAGGACACAAACCAGCTCCCATATGGGATCCCAGGCATCAATGGGAAGGATTTAGCCACTAGGCAATCAAGCCAGACCCATATTCCTAATAGTCTTAAGAAAGGATAAGAAAATGGTGTTGTGTTGGTGGCTGAGGGGGCCCCGGGAAGGCGCATCGGATGTTCTTGCGCTGAGGGGACCAGTGCGGCTCGGTGCGCAGAGGTAGCTGGCGAGGGTCTGGAGTCCCCCACATCCTGCCTGGTGAGTGCTTGAAACCACCAGGACTCTGAACGCCGCACCGAGCGGGCTGGGCGCCCCGCCTACAGCAGCAGCACCTCCGTAGCGCAGGTGTCAGGTGACAGGAGAACAGGAGAACAGGCGCCTGGGCCACTCCTCCGCTAAGGGCCTGTGTGGGGGAGCCACACGGGAGCAGGGGCTCTGAACACCCACACACCACGAGTGGTGGATTCACTGCATAAGAGCCACGCCTGGAAAGTGCCTCACCCACAGTCCCGTGTGTGGGAGACGCACCAGGTGGGCTCTGAAAAACCCTGCAGTCCCTGACACGGAGAACGCAGGGAGAAAGCACATAAAACCTTCTACGCCCTGCGGATTCCCGTGAAGGGAGCACACCCAGAGAGCGCCTCCATCCCGCCACGCCCTGGGGTGTCACACCTGTAGAAGAGGTGCCCAGAGTGTGCCTGGAATCCACTGGGCCCCCAAGGTGGTGCTCTACAGCCCCGGGCCCTGAGCTCTACAGCCCCGGGCCTTGAAAATTACCACGCCCGGCAACACCACGCCTACAGGCTCCAATCTCTACAGGAAAGCACCTGACAGCCCCTCAACACACGGGCCCATTCGCCTCACCAGAATACACCAACGCAATGGGAAAAACCACCAGAAAGAGTTGTGCTCCAGATGAAAGAGCCAGCACCCCACCAAACAAGGGCCAAAAGCCATTATCAATATCGACGATACGAGATGAAGACATGGAAGTGTTACCAACAAAGGAATTGATGAAAATAATGCTAAAATCTCTCAGAGACGTGGACATAAAGCTGGAAGACCTCCAGAACCGCATAATCACCGAAATACAACAAATCAAAACCAAACTGGATGCCCAAGATAATAAGATTGAAAGCCTCATAAACAGAATAAATGCGGCAGAGGAAAGGATCTCTGAAACAGAAGACACACAAAATGAAAGTGCCCAGCGAATTAAACAGCTGGAGACAAACCTCAGCAAAACTAATAAAATGATGCAAGAGATGAAGGATTACCTTAGAAAATTGAATATTCGGATCATCGGCCTCCCCGAGGGAGTAGAAAGAGAATCTGGGATGCAAGCAGTGCTCGATGAAATTATACAGGAAAACTTCCAAAACACTTGGAACACGAACCCACCCCGCATACAGGATGGACAGAGAACTCCCAACAGACATGATCCAAAGAGATCTTCACCCAGACACACGGTGCTCAAGTTCTACTCCAATGAAGACAAAGAAGGAATCCTGAGACAAGTACGAAGTAGAGAAAAGATCACATACAGGGGAAAACCCATCAGAATCACTGCTGACTTCTCTGAAGAGACCCTACAAGCAAGGAGAGAATGGACAAAGATCTTCCAAGTCCTGAAACAAAACAACTGTCAACCAAAAATAATCTACCCAGCAAAGATCTCATTTGTATACGAGAACGAAATCAGATACTTCAATAGCAAAGAAAAACTAGAAGAATATGTCTACACAAAACCAGCTCTGCAAAGTCTCCTTAGAAATGCGCTAGTCCCGGACAAAAAGGAGGCAAATCACAAACAAAGTTGGCAAATAAGAAGGTCTCCAAACTAAAGGCCGCACCAACAAGACAATTACATAGGCAACAACACACACACAACACAATCACATGGCAGGGCAAAATTGCAACCTCTCAATTTTAACTCTCAACACAAATGGTCTAAATTCACCAATCAAAAGACAGAGATTAATAGAATGGATCATCAAACAAGACCCAACCATCTGTTGCCTACAAGAAACGCATCTAACCAGAAAGGATGCAAAGAAACTGAAAGTGAAGGGATGGAAAAAGATATTTCACGCCAATAGACGAGAAAAAAAAGCTGGGGTAGCTATCCTAATTTCAGATGAGATAGATTTCATTCTAACTAACATCAAAAGAGACAGGGAAGGCCATTTTATACTGGTGAAAGGAATGATCCATCAAGAAGCAATCACCATCATTAATGTTTATGCACCGAATCTTAATGCACCTACTTACGTAAAGCAATTACTTACAGACTTAAGGGAAGACATAGACACCCGCACAATTCTTGTAGGCGATCTCAACACACCTCTAACAACAATGGACCGGTCTACGAAACAAAAACTCAACAAAGAAACAACAGAGCTCACACAAACAATAGAACAACTGGACTTAGTAGACATATATAGAACTTTTTATCCTAAGGCCACAGACTATACCTTCTTCTCAGCGGTGCATGGCACCTTCTCCAGAATCGACCACATGATAGGACATAAAGCGAATCTAAACAACTTCCAAAACATTAGTATCATACCATGTACCCTCTCAGACCACCATGGGATGAAACTGGAAATCAACAACTCAAAACTCCCCAGGAAGTATAGGCACTCTTGGAAATTGAACAATATGCTATTAAACGAACAATGGGTCAGAGAAGAAATTAAAGATGAGATCAAAAAATTTATGGAAACCAATGAAAACTCTGATACAACATTCCAAAACTTGTGGGACACCGCCAAAGCAGTGCTACGAGGTAGATTCATCGCAATCGGAGCCCATGTCAAGGCCCAAGAAAGACGCCAAATACAGGAACTAACCTCACACCTCCAGGATCTGGAAAAACAGCAGCAGAAGAGTCCCACACACAATAGGAAACAAGAAATCATCAAAACAAGGGAGGAGATAAACCAAATAGAAATCAAAAAAACTATACATAAAATCAACAAATCAAAAAGTTGGTTTTTTGAGAAAATAAACAAAATAGACACTCCACTGGCCCGATTGACCAAAAAAAAACAAGAGAAAGTGAGAATCAATAGCATTAAAGATGAAAAAGGCAACATAACAACAGACACTGCAATCATTAAGAAAATAATTAGAAATTACTACAAAGAACTGTACTCCCACAAATTTGAGGACCACCAAGAAATAGAAAAGTTCTTGGACTCCCACCACTTACCAAAACTCAGTCCGGAGGCAACTGCAGAATTAAATAAACCCATAACCGAGGTAGAGATTGAAACAGTCATCAAAGATCTCCCAACGAAAAAAAGCCCAGGCCCAGACGGCTTCACTACAGAATTCTACAAAACATTCCGAACAGAACTAACCCCAATCCTCTACAAGCTCTTCAAAACAATAGAGGAGGAAGCAACCCTCCCAAACTCATTCTATGAAGCTAACATCACCTTAATCCCAAAACCGGACAGAGAACCATCAGAGAAGGAAAACTACAGACCTATTTCTCTGATGAACATTGATGCTAAAATTCTCAACAAAATCCTAGCCAATAGAATTCAAAAAATCATCAGACAGATCATTCATCCGGATCAAGTAGGATTCATCCCTGGAATGCAGGGATGGTTCAACATTCGGAAATCCATAAATGTTATAAACCACATCCAAAAACTGCAAAACAAGAACCACATAATAGTTTCAATAGATGCAGAAAAAGCTTTCGACAAAATCCAACACCTCTTCATGCTAAAAACTCTAGCCAAAGTAGGCATAGATGGGAAAATCCACAACATAATCAAAGCAATTTATGAAAAACCCAATGCCAGTATCATACTGAATGGAGAAAAGCTAGAACCCTTCCCACTGCGATCTGGAACAAGACAAGGGTGCCCGCTATCACCACTGCTATTCAACATAGTCCTAGAGGTACTTGCAGAGGCCATAAGACAAGAAAAAGAAATCAAAGGCATACGTATAGGAAACGAAGAAGTCAAGCTTTCACTATATGCAGATGACATAATCCTGTACATAGAAAAACCAGGAGACTCAATACAGAAACTGCTAGAACTTATACGAGAGTTTGGCAGAGTGGCGGGGTACAAAATTAATGAACGAAAATCAACAGCCATAGTGTACGCAAATAACACCAAGATGGAAGAAGATCTAACCAACAGGATACCATTCAAAATAGCAGAGAGAAGTATGAAGTATTTGGGAATAAATTTAACCAAAAGCGTAGGAGACCTATTCGAAGAAAACTACAAACTATTTAAAAAGGAAATTGAACAAAACCTCAAAAGATGGAATAACATCCCGTGCTCCTGGATAGGCAAAATCAATATCATTAAAATGTCTATACTACCACAAGCAATATACATTTTCAACGCAATTCCAATCAAATTGCCCAAAACATTCTTCACGGAACTGGATACAATGATTCAAGAGTTCATCTGGAAACACAAAAAACCACGAATAGCTAGAACCATCCTGAAAAATAAGAAGTTAGCAGGGGGAATCACAATCCCGGACCTCTGGACATACTATAGAGCAGTGGTTATCAAAACAGCCTGGTACTGGCACAAAGACAGAAAGGAAGATCAATGGAATAGAATAGAAGCACCAAAAGGGAACCCACACAAATACAGCCAATTAATCTTTGACAAAAAGACCAATGACAACTCAAGCAAGTGGGAAGGACTCTTTAGTAAATGTTGTTGGGACAACTGGCTGATAGCCTGTAGAAACAAAAAGATAGACCCACATCTATCACCATACACTAAGATCCAATCTACATGGATAAAAGACCTAAACCTACATCCAGAAACCTTCAAACTCTTGCAGGAAAATGTAGGAAATACCCTGCAAGACCTAGGAGTAGGTTCCGACTTTCTAAGAAGGACACCAAAAGCAATAGCAGTTGAGAACAGAATAAACAAATGGGACCTCATCAAACTAAGAAGCTTCTGTACAGCAAGGGAAACAATCAACAAAGTAAAAAAGCAACCCACAGAGTGGGAGAAGATCTTTGCACACTACATAGGCGATAGGGGGCTAATTTCCAGGATATACAAAGAACTTCAAAACAACCAAAAAACCAAAACAAACAAGCCACTCAAGAAATGGGCACGGGAAATGGGCAAACATTTCACAAAGGAACAAGTCCAAATGGCAAACAAACATATGAAAAAATGTTCCAGCTCCCTGGCAATAGGGGAAATCCAAGTTAAAACATCGATGAGGTACCACCTAACACCAGCAAGATTGGCCCACATAAACAAGAACACCAACGACGCTTGCTGGCGAGGATGCGGGGAAAAGGGAACCCTACTCCACTGCTGGTGGAGCTGCAAATTGGTACAGCCTTTATGGAAATCAGTCTGGAGAACACTCAAACAACTCAAAATCTGCACACCATATGACCCAGCAATAGCACTCCTAGGAATATATCCAAAACACCTGTTTTACGACAAACCAACATGCATCCCTATGTTCATTGCAGCACAATCAGTAATTGCAAAAACATGGAAGCAACCGAAATGCCCATCAGCAGAAGATTGGATAAGAAAGCTTTGGTTCATCTACTCCATGGAATACTACTCAGCTATTAAAAAAAACAAAATGCAGTTCTTTGTGGCTAAATGGGCACAACTGGAAACTATAATGCTAAGGGAAATGAGTGAAAGAAAAAATGACTATGTCATACATAAATCAAACACTAAACATTTAAAGTATGAATAATTACTTGGTATCACCCAATATTTATTCCATATTCAAATTTTCCCAATTGTCCAAAATATCTTTTATGAGTTTCTGGTTTTCAGTTCAAGATTCATGCATTATGTCTCATTATGTTGGTTCAAACACTTCATTTTTCACAAGATTTATTTTATTTGAAAGGCAGAATTACAGAAAGAGAGGAAGAGACAGAGACAGCCTCCATCTGCTGGTTCACTCCCTAAACAGCTGCAAAGGCCAGCATTGGACCAGACTAAACCAGTAACCAGGAGCTTCATCCAGGTCTCCCACATAGTGAGAGGGGCCCAAACACTTGGATTATCATTACCTGCTTTTCCTAGCCATTAGCAGGAAGTTGATTCCAAAGTGGAGCAGTCAGAAACTGAATCAGTGCCTATAACAGTCATGATGTTGCAGTGCTAGCAGAATCCATGATGCCACAATGCAGGTTCCTCAAACACCTTTTAAAAACACACACACACACACACACACACACACACACACACACACACACACAAACACACACATTTTTTCCAACTCATTTATTTGAGATGCGGAGCTCCCATCTACTAGTCCCATCTATTGTGGATAATTCCCACAATATCCAAGGCTAGACTGAAGCCAGAGATAACAGATAACAGGTGACTCAATCCAGTCCTCACACATAGGTGTCAGGAACCCAAGAACTCAAGCCATCCCCTGTTGCTTCCCAGACTCTGCGTTGATGGGAAGCTGGAATCAAGATCTGGAGAAGGAAAGCAACCCCAGGTACCATGATATGAGAAGTAGGTGCTTTAACTACTGTCTTAACCACCAGTCCAAATGCTTGTCACAGGTTCAATCACTTTTACAGTAATTTCATATAATCTCACAGAAAAGTTTGTTCATATTCACCAGGAGAGATGTATAAAATGTACATAGCAACAAGGTTCTGAAGATCAAAAACATGGAAACAACCCATTTGGAAGGGAGGGAAGGAAATGGAAGGTGTTGGGAATGGCCTCTCCAAATGGCTTGGGTAGCTAAATGGTCAGACGGGCTTCCACGGCCTAATTTCCCTGCCCCCATTTGCTTTCTGGTTTCAAAGTGCTCCTAGTTGCTGTCTGCAACTGCACAAAATTCACTCTGTTTTGTGCCACAAAAACATTAAGAGCATTTTTATTGCTCTACTGATTTCTATCTCTGTTTGCCTTTTGCAAAACCAAAATAATGTAGTAAAGACTGGGGGTAATTCCTCTCCAACACCAAAGGACTTTATTACTGCCCCTCATTCTGCAAGCCTCTGAGCATCCTCAGATGGTATAATGGCCTTTAATGCCAAGAACAGCCTGAAAGACTTACGATCACACAGAAGTCATTTTCCCAATGATTATGCCCTGTTCTCCCATGATGAAACTTCCCTCACTCCCCTACCCTCACCCCCGCTTTAGGGAGAGTTAAAAGCAGCTGCCTGCTGCCCTGTGGGGTTTGATTACGTTACTCCTTTGTGCCTTCCTCCATGTGTGGGTTACATATTCAGTAGAGAGATATATGCTCGATGCTTAGGTGTGTCTGCCTGTTAACAGTTACGTGAATATGAATGCGTGAGCCATCTATCGATGGACATTGTGGCTTATAATGTGTTACCTCTGCAGGTCATTTTGCTCTTCAGCTTGATGAAGCCTGAAGAACTAACAGGGAGGAAAAGCATATTGATGAATGCATCTCGAGAAACTGCTTAAGGAAATTAAAACATACCCAACTTTTCATATTCCTGCCTTATAGGAGGTGACCATACTATCATTCTTAAAAATAGTTCCCCATGATTTGCTTGTGCTATTTACTGCATATTTGGTAACAATTCTAATGAAGTCGGAAGCTAGTAGCTATGCCAAGCACTCTGAAATTGATCCTTAAAACCAAAATTATACAAGTAGGACCTGGAAGACGGGTACAATTTTTGATGTGCATCAATTCTTTCTTGAGGAGTTACACCAAAATCCTGGTGGAGACTCGTCCCCAAGTATTTTGCAGTCTTATTCTAAAAGTCTCTCAAGATTGTCAGAGACATTTTGCAACGACTTAAAATGCTAGCAGCCAACTTTTTCTCTGGCCATGGGAGAATCAAGTAAGTAAATAAATAAATAAAAATAAGCTTCAGCATTTCTGTACCAGGCAATGTAACAGCACAGAGTTGATCTCCAAGAATAAGAGCCCCTTGTAGATTAAAGAAAGCCTTCTCTTAGTAAAAGGAAAAGAAAGTCAAGGACCACAATCATTGTTGTCTTCAGTTTTCTGAGTTACACATGGCTACAAAGTTAAAATCAACCTACAGGTGATCAGTGATCACATTCACATTAACACTTCTGCTCTTTTCTCTTACCATTTATTCTAAAGCCTTCACTCTCTCTCAAAATTTGCTGCTGTTTCTAGGAAACTCCAGATGTCTCATAGATGCTAATGAATGAGTTCTCCCTGCTGCTGTCTGACATCTGTGTCCCCACTCCCCGTCCCTCAATAAGATGGTATTAGCAGGTAAAACCTTTCAGAGGTGATTAGGGCCTGAAAGTAAAGCCCTCAGAAATTGGGTTTCCTCTCCACCCCACAATACCCTATTACTCCCATGGAAGAAAACTTTCCAGAAAGATTCCTTACCTCTTCCAGCATACGAGTTCCAGTGAGAAGACAGTCATCTGTAACAGAGCAGGCCCTCACCAGACACTGAACCTGCAAGAGCTTTCACCCTGGATGTCTCTGCCTCCACAACAGTAATCAATGCAAGCTACTTGCTATAAACTGCAGGATCTATGGCATTTTGTTAGAGCAGCTGAAACACACTAAGATACTCACACCATCAGATACCTGCCATTTTCATGCTCTGACCCAAGAGGGCATCTGTCACCCATACTTCTCTGCTCACACAACCCCAGGAAGCTAATTTCTCCCTGAGACTTTCTTTTTACTTATTGATTTTTATTGGAAAGACAAATCTTCAGAGAGAAGGAGAGACAGAAAGATCTTCCATCTGCTGGTTCACTCCCCCAAGTGGCCACAACAGCCAGAGCTAAGTCTAGCTGAAGCCAGGAGCCAGGAACTACCTCAGGGTCTCCCACATGGGTGCAGGGCCCCAAGGCTTTGGGCCATCTTCAACTGCTTTCCCAGGCCAAAAGCAGGGAAATGGATGGGAAGTGGAGCAGCTGGGACACAAACTGACACTCATAGGATCCTCGGAATGCAAGGCGAAGATTTAGCCATTAGGCTATTGTGCTGGGCCTTCCCTGAGATTTTCTAAGAAAGCATGAATGTCAATAGTATGTGGATTGTTTGATGATTCTCATAAAATGCCATCCTCATCTCTCCCACTGATCCCACAATTTTGAAGAACTTTCTGTGTCACAGGACTTAATGAGAACATTCCCTTGGCGTCCTGTCCCAGGTTCTCCTCACCACAGGACGCAGAGACACAAGGAGTTGAGTGGAGGACCACTCTGAAGAACAGGTTCACTCTAGACTCAGCACCATCCATCACTCTGAATGCCTACCCATGGTTATGAGACCAATCCAAGGTGTCCATTTCCCATTAAAAAAAGAGTCACTTTAGGCAAGCATTCAACATAGCAGTTAATTTTATTTTTTAACATTATTTATATTTACTGGAAAGGCAAATTTAAAGAGAGGGAGAGACAAAGAGAAAGATCTTCTCTCTGCTAGTTCATTCCCCAAATGGCCACAATGGCCAGAGCTAAGCCAATCTGAAGCCAATAGCCAGGAGCTTCCTCTGGGGCTTCTACGCAGATGCAGAGTCCCAGGGCTTTGGGTTGTCCTTTACTGCTTTCCCAGGCCATAGCAAGGATCTGGATGGGAAGTGGAGCAACTAGGACACAAACTGGTGCCCTGTGGGAACCCAGAACTTGCTGAGGGAGGATTAGTGAATTAAGCCATTGCACCAGTTCCCAGAACAGCACTGTTGGGGATGCACACGTCTCATAATGGAGTGCCTAAGTCCTTACTGTCCTCAATTCAAGCTTCCTGCTAAAGCACATTCTTGGAGTAGCAAGTGATCATAATTCAAGCATTGCATTGCTGTCACCCATCTGGGAGACTCCGACTGAATTCTGAGTTCTTGGCTTCAGCCTGGCTCAGTCCTGGCCATTGTGGCTATTTGGGAAATGATTCAAAGAGCTCTCTTTCTCCCTTTTAAGTAAATAGAAGATAATGTTTGAAGTAAAGAAGAAAAGAATTCCTTCCTGAGAACAGATCAGGTGTCAAAAACAATAGCCTCTACTGACAGATTACATCATAGATGAACTCTGAAAACATGATGCTAAGTAAAGACACACAACACACACACACAAAAAGAACAAAGACTGTATGATTTCACTTATTTGAGGTGCCTATAGCAGACACATCCATAGAGACAGAAAGCAGACTAGTGGTTGCCAAGGGCTGGGAGAGAGGTGAACAGGAATAGCATTGTTTCATAGATACAGAGTCTTTGTTGTATAATATGAAGAATTCTGGAGATGCATGGTGCTGATGGTCGTACACCATTGTGCATGTACTTAATGCTACTGAAATACACATTTAAGAATTGTTTGAATCGTAAGTTTTACACTTGGCATATTTAACCACACTTTGAAAAATAAATAAAATCATAAAATGTGTATAAGAAAAAGCTGGATGTTTCTAGCTACATCTACTTCTCCAGGGTAAACCCAACTTGGACTCTGCTAGATTTCCAAGTGGTTCTTAGAGTCAAGGCTGGAGAAGCCATTACCCCTGCAGTGAAGAACTGTTTTACTCAAGGTCCATCATCTCCTATCAACCCTTTTTTTCAATCCTAAGAAAAATCCAGACGTCAAGATGACAAAACATATCATGCTGCTCTTCTAAGAATGAATGTTTAACAATAATCAGACAGTAAAGTTTGAAGAAATCCATTGACAACAAGCTGAGAACAAGAGAAGGAGAAGTGAAATGGAGTCCATGGCAGAGGGGACATGCAAGAAGGATACTGAGACTGGGTCATCTGCTGAGAGTCGCTCTGTTATGAGTATTCTTAGAGCCAGACTGATGCCAATAGGAAGAAATCGCTGCAAATAAAATAAATATTACTGTTTTGTACAAATGGAATACATGACACACACTGTGATATATAAAACAATAATAAGTTTAGAAGTAAAATAAGTCCCTAACTTGTCTCTTTTTAATACTGTTAAATTGACTTGTAAGGAGACTCAAATATTACAGTATTTATAGACTACTTTCTAATAACTGTTTGAAATTCTTTGTAGATTATCATTTCTTGTAAATATTTTACCAGAAAAAAAATTGCAAACAAAATAAAATAGGCTGTCATGAAATGTTTCAAAATTAAATTAATCTAAAATCTGTTGGCAATGGCCCAGCGCAGTAGCCTAGTGGCTAAAGTCCTCACCTTGAAAGCATTGGGATCCCATATGGACACCAGTTCTAATCCCAGCAGCCCCACTTCCCATCCAGCTCCCGGCCTTTGACTTCGGAAAGCAGTTAAGGATGGCCAAAGCCTTGGGACCCTGCACCAACATGGGTGACCTGGAAGAGCTCCTGGCCCTCCTGGCTTTGGATTGGCTCAGTTCCAGCTGTTGCGGCCACTTGGGGAGTGAATCAGTGGACAGAAGATCTTCCTCCCTGTCTCTCCTCCTCTCTCTATATGTCTGACTTTGCAATAAAAGTTAAAAATCTTTTTTTAAAAAAGTTCAAAGAATTTTATTCATAAGCCACTTCCATTATGAGATTGTCTCAAAGGTACCAAAAAAGAATCTTCTAGAAGAGATCATATTCTTTGTGACAAATGAAAAGGTTGCTTGTAGTTTGAGAAATATATTGGGCCCAGCACAATGGCTCAATGGCAAAATCCTCCCCTTGCATGCCCCAGGATCCTATATGAATGCCGACTCATGTCCCAGTTCTCTACTTCTCATGCAGCTCCCTGCTTGTGACCTTGGAAAGCTGTAAATGATGGCCCAAAACCTTGGAACCCTGCACCTGTGTGGAAGATCTGGAGTAGGCTCAAGGCTCCAAGTTTCAGATCAGCTCAGCTCTGGCTGTTGGCGGCCATTTGGGAAGTGAGGCAGTAGATGGAAGAGCTGTCTCTTCTTCTTTCTGTAAATCTGATCTACTTTTCCAATAAATATATATACATATCTTTTGAAAGAAAGAAAGAAAGAAAGAAAGAAAAGAAAGAAAGAAAGAAAGAAAAGAAAAGAAAAGAAAAGAAAAGAAAAGAAAAGAAAAGAAAAGAAAAGAAAAGAAAAGAAAAGAAAAGAAAAGAAAAGAAAAGAAAAGAAAACGAAGAATCTTGAAGCTGGTGTTTTGGTGCAGTGAGTTAAACTGTTGCCTATTATGCCAGCACCCCATTTTGCAGCACAGATTCAAGCCCTGGCCGGTCCACTGCTGATCCAGCACCCTGCTAATGTGCCTAAGAAATCAGTAGAGGATGGCCCAAGTGTTTGGGTCCCTTCTACCCATTTGGCAGACCAGGATGGAGTTCCAAGCTCCTGGCTTCTGCCCTAACTTTATGACCACTTAGAGAGTGGCCCAGCAGGTAGAAGATCTTTTTCTCTCCATTACTCTACATTCTGTCTTTCTGTTATACTCTACTCTGTCATTCTGTCTTTGAAGTAAATAAATAAATGTTCACATTTTTAAAAATATAAATATTGTTCAATATCTAAGCATATAAAACATTACTGAATAATGCAGACGAACCCAATAGAATCCACATCCACCCAAGGGTGTTATTGTGTCAATATCTGTCTATGTTCACTGCAGTTTATAATGACTACTGTGTCCCTCCCCATGACTAGTACTAACCTGAGAAAGTAATGAGGAATGTCTATGTACTACTATCCAAAATTCATTACCACGTCTCTAAATAGGACAAAATTTCTAAAATGGGTAAAACACTATCTTAACCCATAATTCCTAAAAAGTAGAGCCTGAGGCAGAATTGAATCCTGATGCTTCTCATGGCATTGCAGCCCAGAGCAGCTGGGAGTGAGAAGAAAGTGATGTGAAGCCAGGAGAGAAGGGTAATCATGCAAGATGCTGCATGTCACAGCATTGACCATGCTTCACAACAAGCTATAAAGACACAGGATGCAACCAGAAGCCACACATCTGTAGAAAGTTTGTACTGAGAAACTGTGAGTAAGGACTTTATCTACCCGGCTCTTTCCCAACTCCTATTGCCACTGGTCAAAGTTAATCATAATAAAGACAACCCCTCTGCATTTTTGGTTGCAATATCATGCCCCTCTGGCTGCTCCTCTAGAAAGAAGATCTCACACCATACCATGCAGCATGTTGTCCAAATCCTACAGGGCAGGTGGGGGAGCTGGAAATATGGTGGAGCCACATAGTCTCAAGTGGAAGAGGAAGGCCAGTATAGAGAATTGTGGAAGGAGAGTTAATTGTGTCCAATCCAAGTATTGCACATCAGAGTTTTAAAAATTACTTTTGACAGAGTGTTACGGGCTGCATTGTGTACCTTCCAGTATAGGTTTAAAGCCCTAACCTTCAGTACCCCAGAATATGACTCCATTTGGAGATGGACCTCTTAAGAGTGAATTAAAGCTAAAAGAGGCCATTAGGGTAGTCCTACTCTACCATGACCGCGTACCTTTTAAGAACAGATTATAACATACATACACACACAGAGACAAGACCACATGAAGACACAGGGAAAAGATGGCATCTACACGCCAAGAAGAGAGGCCTCAGGATAAACCAACCTTGCTTCACCTGCTTAGATTTCAAACCTCCAGAACTGGCAGAAAACAAATGTCTATTGTTTAAATCGATCAAGCTGTGGCCCTTTGTTATGGCAGACCTAGCACAGTAACACACAGGGATAAACTGAAAATAAACCAAACCAAATCCTACCCGCATTTCCCTCCCAATCTGTCATTCATCCACACTCCCTTGAGGTCAATTTCTAGGGCAGCCAAATTATTAACTCTCTTAATCTACCAGAATGAATGGACCTTCTTAATTTTTTTAATCAAAATCAGAGTCTCCAATAAAGCATAAGATGCTTTTGCTAGTAGAAAGCAGCAATATATTCAAATAGGCACTATATGTTTTAATGAATAATTTATGTATTGCACTGGTATTAGCTCTGCAATTATCTTAGTACCACTTGCTGGGACCTAGCAACAATTATTAATATATTAACACACTGATTATTGAGATTGCAGAACAACTTCAATCAAGTCAATAAAAGAAATGAAAAAAATAATATAAGTTCTAATGTATTCTACCACAAAAAAAATGCTAGAATACACAGAGTGAAGCTTGATATTAAAGAAACGGAAAGCAAAATTGGCTGAAATACCAAACATTTACATGGCTGTGATAAATGTCAACTACATACAATTATTGGTTCATTCGGTTCAGTTGCTCCTTTGGGGATCAAAAATATCATGCAAATTAAACAAAATGCATATAAAATTATCAAAGACCAGAGGAAACCAGAGGAAGTATCAAGTGAATGAGAAAAACAGCAAACCTCTGCAAACCTGTTCCATGTCCATGCTTTATCAGACTTAATGGTACCCTACAAATGCTATTTAATTAGACTCATTTACATAATAGCAAGATAAATAAACATTGTTTGTTATTTCTTCCCTGCTTTCCCTGTGCTTTAGCCATCACTTCCTTCCTCTGCCTCACGTTTATGTCCTCTTCATTGCATTGTATTTTCTCTCCATTGGAATAAACTATTTGAATCATAGCAACATTCACGTGCATGAGACAGAAATTAGTAAGGAGAGGGAGACAATGAAAGCAGGCCCAATCGTCAAGATAGTTCCCCTCTAGAATGAATAAGCTCCTACAGGTTAGAGCCAAAATGCATTTTGCTTGCCTAGAGTTTCTACTGAATTATAGAACAGTGGGGAGCTGGCTGGAGGGGAGGATACAAAATTTAAAAGTCGTTTGGTCCCCCTTCTCCTACTGCCTTCTCCCTACTTGCTGGCAGGTAAAGCTGCCTTTCAAGAGCAAAACAGATACATTGTTGTATATTCACAGAATGGAAAACTATAAAGAAGTAAAATTGAAAAATCCACAACAACACTAAATAACATGAATGAACCTCATATACACATAATGTGGAAGGAAAGAGGCAGGCATTAAAAGGGTATATCCTGTATAATTCAAGCTATGATGGATAGAAGTCAAGAAAGTGGTTACTGTGGGAGACGGAGGGAGCGGCCAATGGTTAGCAACATGAGGAAGGATTTCTTATGTACTGGCAACATTCAACAATTAATAACTGGTTTCAATGAGTATGGTCAATTTGTGGAAATTCACTAAATCATACACTTAAAATGAGTGCAGTTTCCTCTGTATCTATTACACTTCAACACAGAGGTTTTAAGACATTTTCAAAGTGTGTCTAGCAATATGAAGTTCTCGTCTTAATGATAATTGAATCTCATAGAAATAGTTAACAATACTACTACTAGGTGACCAGCATTGAAGAGAGGCATCACTTCATTCAAAATACTTAACAGGGTCTCCATAGCTAAATCCCCTTCACAACTGGGATAAAAGACGAATCTGCATCCTAACTGATTTGATTTTGTATCCCTCGTCCATTCCAAATGATGCTAAAGTCCACAGGAAATGGGGCTAATACAACCAAAACAGTTAAGTTCATTTTTAAAGGCAGCTAACTATCCAGCCAAGAACTCCAAATAAGGTAATAGTCAAATGAAACAAATGTGTTTCTAAACGATTTCTATTCGATAGTGAAGAAAAGAGCTCTTTCAAAAAAGGCACTGGCATCTACCCTAAACACCTATAAAGCAGGAGCAATCTAACGGGTGAGTCACTAAGTAGCAGATAAACAACTTGCAAAACCTTAAAAAGGCAATGAAGTATCTTGTTAAACACAGCCACATCAAAGAAATATACACCCAGTCAATTGTGTCATATGAATATTTTTTTAAAGTCCTCTTAAATAACAATATAACCAAAAAAGCTAAATCAATTTAATTTTGCAAAACGTAAGTTCATTTTATTGATTAAGATCTATAGTTAAATGTCAGTACTGAAAGTCTTCGCACTTCCTTTCATACATATCTACAGTATATTGTATTTTAAAATAATTCCAGGGGTTCAAGTTGCAAAACACAATAATGATAATAAGAATGGTGTTATAGTATAGTCACCAAAAGTAAGCATCTTAAAACCTGATTAGATACATACTAAATTGCAGAATGACAGGCATAAAGTGAATCCATGGTCAACCCATGGTTTCAAATGAGGACTTAGGAAAATGGTTCAGAATATAAAATTATGGAAAACACTACAGTACATCAAAGCAAAGCAAGTTTAATTAGGCTTAGTTTGATAATTGTGGAAAACAAAGAACCTGCCTCACAGCATGGCTGGTGCAAAATCCTTCAGTAAGTCCAGTTGATCCAAATTAAAACCGCCCTATCTACCATCCCACATGAATCCTTTTATCTGAAGGCTACAGAGAACAAAGAATTACAATTCACTCCACAATTACAGTGGGTTGGCCATTTTTTTTTCACCATGGTTTGCTTTGGCTAACATCTGACAATGTATGCTTCATTTCTCTTTTCTAAAAACACGACATATGAAGACTTTAAGGTAAAATCTGAGAAGATTATCAATACAGACAAAAAAGAGTCAGTTTATGTCTTCAGCATAGACTCCATCTCCATTTTCCCCATATAGAAAACACAGGGAAGCAATATTCATAGTCTTATGGCCAAATTCTTCCATAGATTATCATTTTTTTTAAAGGAGTGAAACACAGAAACTAATCAAATGACCTCTCAAAAGAATTATAAAATTTCCCCCAAATTTAATTAGGACATGATGAGAATGGTTGGGATAAAGTGTTATTTTTACACTAATTTTTCAAAAAAGAAAATCTGATAGAAAACTAGCCAGAATGTCAGAAAAGGAAATGGGATGCTTTCAGCTGTCACTTCTTGTCCCCTGTCCGGTTTAGGCTCTCATAATGTATCACCAAGACGGTCACCAAGGACTCTTATCCGGTGTTCCTAACATTCGTCCCTTATAGACACCTGCTGTCAACATCCTTGTCTGAATTAAAGTTCTACAGAATAAATATGATCATGTTGCCTTCCCACTTACAAAATTTCACTGCAGGGCCCAGCGTGGTGGCGCAAGTGGTTAAGGTCCTCGCCTTGCACGCCCGGGATCCCATATGGGCACTGGTTCTAACCCAGCAACCCTGCTTCCCTTCCAGCTCCCTGCCTGTGGCCCAGGAAAGCAGTCCAGGACGGCCCAAGTCTTTGGGACCCTGCACCCATGTGGGAGACCCGGAAGAGGCTCCTGGCTTTGGATCGGCATAGCATCGGCCGTTGTGCTCACTTGGGGAGTGAATCATCGCATGGAAGATCTTCCTCTCTGTCTCTCCTCTCTGTATATCTGCCTTTCAATAAAAATAATAAAATCTTTAAAAAAAATTTTTTCACTGCAATTTTTAAAATTCAATACTCATTTGAAAAACATTTAACTTCATTTATAATAAAAATGCTTACTAAAACACCAATTAAATATCATTTTTGTTTATCAAATGGACATAAATGTCAAACAAAAACTGATTACTGCTGGAAACAAAATTATGAAAGAGGCACTTTTATAAATACCTCTTGCAAAAGCATCAATTAGTATATTCTTGTTGAAAATCAATCTATCTGAAATTATAAGCATGAAGGAAAGCCATACACTTTGACTTCACTTGTAAGATTTCATCTTAAAAGGTAATCAAAGATACGAACAAAAATTTCTGTAGAGTTGTCATGGTTCATTAAAACTGCCACTTTATCAGTATAAAAGTACAAAAAGAATCAATGTGAAAGTCCAACATTAGGAAATTATGGCCACAAGTCAATCGTACAACAGATTAAACTAGACACCCTGGAGCAGAATTCTAAGCATAAGGGAGTCTGTAGCTAGCACTGGCTGTGCATATATTGACCAACGAGTCTTCAGAGAGAGGAAAGATATCAAACTGGTGGTTAAGACCATGCCCACAAGAATAGACAGAAAGGGGCAAATTGTCCTGACTTGTAAAATCCTGCAAAATTGCTGATTCTGCATTCCAAAAAACATATTGAGTTTCTAATAATAATGCATACATATATATATAATAAAGAAGTAATATGGCAAAAGCAAAATAAAGTTAAATTTTAGCCCCAACATCACCACCTGAAATAAATCACTGTTAATATTAAAATATATATTATTTCAGAGTTCTCTATGCATACAGACTACAGAAACATTTTTATAAAGTAGGATTATAACTTAAATTTTTATTGAAAAGTTTTACATTTAATTTAATTTTAACAGATACAATAGAAAATAAAATTGAAGCTAAAGGAATTGCTGAAGTCCAGATAGATATTTCCTCAACACTAGAGGAAATATTTCATAAAATATCCCTCCAAGGTCTGTAGGAGGACATTGTGACCCTGGAAGGTCAGCAAGCACAGGTTTGCAGTTCATTGGACAGTATTTGCATGACAACAACCAAATGGCTACCTTTGGTATAAACAGCACGTAAATGAGAGCACCTGGTATAATACACAAAACAAAAGGAATTCCAATCAAGAGAGGGAAACAGTATGGACTCTCAGTGTATAAAGTCTGATGCCCCTAATAAACTTCGGCTTTGACCATCAGTCAGGGTCCATGCTTGTTATTATTGGCTCCGTGCATTAAGTCCATCCCTGCGGGACAGTCCAAGGAGTATGAATGTAGTGATTTATTTAACATTTCTACAACCTCACATGAGTACTCTGGACTGGCCGGGCTCGCCTGAGTATAGTCTTTTCCAGGAAGCCTTGAACCTTTTCCTCCTCTGCCTAAACAGGGATGACTTTGTTCACCCGCCTCCCTCCACACCCCAAAACAAAACAGCTGTTTGAGGCCTCCCTTCCAATACAGTTAACCCTAATTGTTCACTTCCTCCCTAACTCCTCCACCCTGACCCAAGGCATAAACAGGAACTATCAAGACATCCAATTAGATGGTCCCCAGGTTTAGGCATATTTAAATTTACAGCAGGGCCTTCAGAAAAGCATAATAGGGTTGGGGTTAAGTCCTATGCCAGAATTTTCTTTGTAGTTACAATGTTTTGACATTTGTGGTATTCATTTGTCCCTTTTCTGTTTAAATGTTGCCAGCAACTTGAGAATTTTTGTTGCTCCTGTTGTTTTGCTCATTTTCCTTTTGAAATATTTCTTATTTCTTTCTCTTTTTTATTAATTGTATTGCATCATGTGACACAGTGTTATAGGCACTGCGATTCCCCCCACCCCTCCCCGAACCCTCTCCCCATGGTGGATTTCTCCACCTTGTTGCATTACCACAGTTCAAATTCTGTTGAGGTTCTTTCATTGGAAGTATTTACCAAGCACAAAGTCCAGCATCTTATTATCTTAGTGAGTTCAACAATTTCTTGGTGAGACCATCTCTAGTCTGAAGGTAAAGCCGGCAAAGTATCGTCCCAGAAATATTCCTTATTTCATCAGTTATCATGGGAGGATGATTCTATGATCTGATTTTACCTGCCTTCTTTACCTACATGTCTCCCATAGCCACAAGATTAAAATTTTGATGCTGGGTCACACAGCTCCAGAATGTGTTAATACTGATTAGCCTTTCTAAACCAAGAAGATGGTTAGAGGTAAAGACAAGCACATTTCCCTGTTGTAAACTGCCAGAGCAGAGAAAAAAATAGGAACAAAGTCGAGGAAGATCTACCCTTAACAATAACAAAAAAAGAGGAGCAGAGTGGTGAGGAACCATCGCAATGGTTGAGTGGCAAAATGCTCTCCTTGCATGTGCTGGGAACTCATGCGAGTGCCAGTTCATGTCCCAGCTGCACCACTTCTGATACAGCTCCCTGCCTGTGGCCTGAAAAAGTAGTAGAGGATGGCCAAAAGCCTTGGGACTCTGCACCCACATGGCAGACCCAGAAGAAGCTTTTGGCTCCTGGCTTGGAATCAGCTCAATTGCTACAGCTGCAGTCTCTGGGAACTGAGCCAGCAGATAGATCTTTTTCTCTGACTCTTCTTTTCTCTGTAAATTTACTCTTCCAATAAAAAGAAATAATTTTTAAGTGGGTTTCTCTAACTGTAAAGCAGTTGCTTGCTGCCTGTGAAACTTTTCTGAGGAGTCTGTTCAATCCATGGCTTCTAAGGAGAGTTAGTCCTCTGATGATCTGACCCAACTTAAAATGTCCTTGTCCTATAAACATCTAGACAGACAAGATCTTTTTAAATGTTTGTTTGTTTGTTTGAAAGAATTACAGAGAGAGAACGGCAGACATGAAGAGATCTTTCATACTCTGATTCGCTTCCCAAATGGCCATAGGCTGAAACTAGGAGCCAGGAGCTTCATGCAAGTCTCCCAAATGGGTGCAGGGACCCAACCACTTGGCCCATCTCCCACTGCTTTCCCAGGGATATTAGGACGAAGCATGAAGCTGAATTGGAAGCAGAGCAACTGGGACTTGACTCAGTGCTCATATGAAATGCTGACATGGAGGCAGCAGCTTTACCTGCTCTCACACCCCTACCCCCACGTTTCAAGATGCTGACTAACCAAAATATTTATTGAGTACCTACTATGCACTTAACTCTGTACTTAATCCTATAGGCAACTATTAAACACTGTCTGACCTTACAGAACTCTCCAGTTGCCAAGATAAGATATATTCACCCCCAACAGTGGCAAAATAGCTCAGAAGAGGAGATAAGTGTTCCTCTTTGGGCTCAGATTGAGTCTAAAGGTTTGATTAGGCTGATTAAATCCATTGGGAAGGCCATAAGAGGCCATTTTGTCCAACTTTCACATTGGAGCACTCATCATAAATGCCTATTTGTTGAGCAGCCATTGCTGGTTGTTAACTGATAACTGTAACCGACACTTTAAAAATGGGAAATTACGGAGCTCTTTGTTGTAAAAGGTTTTTGAACTACCTATTACTCAACTCAGTTTTCCCTCAGAAGCACATAAAACTGTCATTCTCAGTCACATTGAGTCAGCCGCGGCTCACCCAATGCTACCTTAATGTAGAGGAAAGAGGGGGGAATTCAATTATGTTGAGCAAGAGGTTGGATGCCTCTAGCCCCCACACTGTTCTAGCTCCTCTGCAACAGAATGTGGACCTGTTACCCATAAATCGAAGTCAGTTTGTTAAACACAATTGTAACCTTGGGTGACAATGCAATGCAAAACAAAGTAAAGGAGCCAGCATTGCAGCATAGCACGTGAAGCCACCGCCTGTGACACCACCATCTGATATGTGCACCTGGGAAAACAGCAGAAGATGGCTCAAGTGTTTGGGGCCCTGCCACGCAACTAGAATAGAGCTCCTGATTCTTAGCTTCAGCCTGGCCTAGAAATAGCCATTGCAGCTATTACAGCTATTATAGCCATTGCAGCCATTTGGGGAGTGATTACTAAATAGAAGTTTTCTTACACACACACACACACACACACACACACTCTCTCTCTCTCTCTCTCTCTCTCTCTCTCTCTCTCTCTCTCCATTGTTAGGCTGAACATAAGCAATTCCTGAAGGAGCTGAGTGCATCAAAGGACAAGCAAGCTTATCTCAAACCAGGAACACCTGGTAACCTTGGGACACTAAGCAGCCCACTGAATCCCAGGGCTAGTTCTCCTTCCTGCCTCCTTCTGGCCACAAACAGAAGAGAGCTTCACTAGCCTCAATGCTATCTTTGCCGGGGCCAGACAGACACGCTCATCCAGAAATGTTTCAAACGCCGAGCCTGCACAGATCAACACCTGCCATGAAGACACAAGCATGCACAAACTGAGGAGCTGCCACCTCGCCCCATCCCCCACATCTAAACTGTATAAAAGTCCAGTGCTACGTACCCCGGGCAAGCTTTTCTCTCACACAATTATTCTGCCAGGTGGAAGTGGTCCTGGGCTGTCTCCCATCAGGGAGAAGTCCGTCAGGCTCTTTCTCTTTCATATTCTACCACCTCTCTCGGTTATCTCCTCCCCACAACCCCCAGGCATGACCTCACTGACCCACTGTCATGTGCTGGACCAGTGAACCCCTCTTGGGAACACTCCCAATAAAACTTTCTTTGAGCTGAACTTTATTCTGTGTGGATTTTCCAGTTGTGCACCCCTCATTTGAGCCTGACACTCATTTCTCTCTTACTCTGTCTTTCTGTTGCTCTGCCTTTCAAATAAATAAATAAAATTTGGTTTACATAAGCAATTCTCTTGTGGAAACTACGTTTTTTTTTCCCCAGGGGAGACAGCAAACATAGTCCACTACTATCACAAATTATGCAATCGAGTTTCTCACATTTGGGGAAAATGTAGGGGTCTGCACATCCCAAGTGCAATGGATGAGACTTGCCTTGGGGAAACCACCTGCATGATCATGGTATCTCCCCTGCCAGAGAACAACTTTTCAAAGGCACACCTTCAATGACCAAAAGAAATTCCCTCTGGGTCCACTTCCCAGATGTTGTAACTGAATCAAGCCTCCACTCTTAATCTACCAACTAATAACATTAATCTACTAACTGTTAACAAACAACTCTAGGGTTTCAACGTTCCTGAGTTGGGGAGTGAAACTGCCTTCAGACTATAGCATATAGTATACAGGACAATGGATTACACTGGTTCTGTCACTCTGGAGAAAACTGACAAAATACATATCCCTTAATGCATACATTACAAAGAGATTCAGAGAGGGATTTATTAAAAAGATTTGGCTCACATGGCTATGGAGATTGAGAAGCCTCACTATCTGCCAGCTGCCAGCTCGTGACCTGGAGATGGTAATGCAGCTCAGAAGCCTGAGAGCCAGAGAACTGATGATTTAGGTTCCACTCTTACTCTAAGACCTGGAAACCAAGAAGCCATGGCACAGAGAGTGGGTGTTTAACAGCTCAGGCAGGCAGGCAGAGAGTAAATTTCCTTCCTCCACTTGCTGTTGTTCTACTTAATCTACCACAGAGGATGAAGTTCACCCACACTGGAGAAAGCAATCTGCTGCACTCAGTCTGCACCTTCACAGATACAACTAGGTACCATCTAGAACCAGATATCTAGGGATCCTGTTGCTAGGTAGGAAGTTAGAAACCAGCCTTTGCGTGTAAAAGAGGCATAAGCATAACAGAGTGCCTGTGTGAAGGAATGAAGCAGGCTCTAGTAACCTTGGAAGCATACCTTGGAAACAGCCCAGTATTTTACACTACAGTACCTGCTTATACACTCTAAATGGTTCCAACCTTTTCCCAAAGAAGACACCCAGGAAAATCCTCTCTGTTCAGGGCCAAGTGAGCTACCCAGCCCAACACTGGATAATTAAATCCTGGGGGGGAATATTACCTATTTTCTACCCAGGAAGCCCCTTGTCCACGAGAAGAAAAAGGAGAAATGTTGGGGAAAAATTGGACCTTAGTCCCTTCTAAGTCCCTGAAAGAATACAGACTGCAAACTAAGTCTCTCCTGAGATGCTTGCCTTGCCTATCAGCTGTGTCTCAGCTCAGCTCCTCTGCTCTTTTCCTGACATGTCCACCTGGCCTGTCAAGTGTACTCTTTCCATTAAAGTGTTTCACTTTGCTTTCTGCAGTCTGAAAAGTTAGGCACTCACTTTCAGATTCTGTTTGGAGAGGTGACAATTTGATCCACTCTGATGGATGCCTACTCTATTATACCTTGCTTCTTTGCTTAACACTACTTTCTCTCTCACCTGAGCTGTTTGTTGCAGGAAGAATCTCTGTCATACCCATCTCCACTAATACTATGGATCAGTCAACACAGAAAATGAATCAGCTCCCTGCTAATGGCTTGGGGAAAAGCAATAGCAGATGACCCAAGTAACTACACCCCTGCTACCCACATGGGAAACCTGGATGAAGCTCCTGACACCTGGCTTCAGGTTGCCCCAGCCATGGCTATTATGGCCATCTGGGTATAAACAAGCAGATGGAAGTTATCTCTCCCTCCCTCTATAACACAGACTATATATAAAATTAAATACACACACATACACACACACACACACACACACACACAAATTATAGCAGAAACTGCTGGGTAGAACCTCACTTGACATCAATCGCACTTGACCCAATAGAACCCTATATTACCTATGTATGCACACCTCCATGTGTATGCACACATGCACACATATGCACCTGCATGTATGCATACATGCACAAACATGCTCCACAGGTGACGTACTAAGTTCCTGTATCAGTCAGTATCCTTCAAAGCAACAGAATCAACAGACTCAGCAAAAAGAGTTATGTATGAGAAATTAGCTCACATGATTATAGAAGCCAAGTGTTCCCACCATCTGCTATTTGCCGCTAGAAGCCCAAGAAAGGCAGTGATGTAATTCCACTCCAAACCCAAAGACTGAGAATCAGGAAAGCTGATGGTGAAGCCCTATTTGGAATCCAAGGTCGGAGAGCAAGGAACACTGATTGCCAAGGGCAGAATAAGATGGATACCCTGGCTAAAAGGACGAGAACAAGTCTGTCCTTCTGCAACTTTTATTATTTTCCATTCAGGCCCTCAAGGAACTGAATGATGCCATCCCTCACCCTCATGTTTTGATGACAGTGGATCTTCTTTATTAACTCTAATATTAATCTATTCCATAAACGCCTTGACAGCATACCCAGAAATAATTTGTTAGCTGGGCATCCCCTGATCCAGTCAAACTGATATAATATTAATCCTCATACTCACCATCCACGCAAACCTACACATCCATCACAGGACACATCCTTCCCGCTACCATCAGCACCTGTTATCAGAGTCCCATCTCCACAGGTCATTTCACCCAACAATGCACCTCACTGATTCAATTTCTCTGTCACATTCTGTATTGTGATTCCAAGCCGACTTAAATGATGTTAAACCAGGCTAAAAGTGTGTTTGGAGATCATATGGAATAGAATTGAATGTGAGAAGAGGTGTCAATTATCTTTGACTTGAGTTCATCTTTTCCCTGCCACAGCAGCATTTGAAATTTTTCTATCACTCATTTAGATTCCAATCTCTGAGCCTCCCTCTCCTTTCTTCTAGCTTCTAAATCAAACAGATTTTTCTCAGTAAAATAACCCTTCCGTTACTACCAGGGACAGACTGGTATGTGGGCTACAGCAGATGTACAAGACAAGCTCGGCATTTTAAAGGGTTCAATGTCAAGATAAAATTTATCTAATGCAGCATTTCCTCTCAAGTGCAATTTATCATCCCTTAGATGTTGAACCCCCTTATAAATATTAGATTTCCTTTTTTCACAGAACCCTGTTTGTTATTTTACCCTTGGCTCAAGACGGGCTTTGAAATCAGATTGACTCATTTCATTTCTACTTGTCAATTCACTTTCTTTAACTCCCAATTCTATTTTTTCCCCTTTGCCTTGAAATTCAACATCTATTCCAAGACTTTGAAAAACAATTAGAATGTGGCACTTTTGTGAAAGCTGTTGTTCCAAAATACCTTTTAGCACATCCACATGGAAGAAGCACCTCTTGGTGGAACCACATTCCATGAGAACTGATGATGACTTCAAAGGCACCCTGTGTGTGACCCAGGTGTGACCAGATCTTATGTTATGGGGACTTCGCTATGACCAAGCCATGAGAGCTGATGGCCTTTGAAATCATAAAGTCCAATGATGACGGGATATTAGAACCCATGCTATCACTAATGTCAGCTGGATCTAGGGTACAAACGCAGGGGTAATGGGCCTGACACAGTAGCCAAGTGGCTAAAGTCCTCATTTTGCACACACACAGATCCCACATGGGCACCAGTTCATATCTCACCTTCTCCACTTCCCATCCAGTTCCCTGCTTGTGACCTGGGAAAGCAGTCAAGAACAGCCCAAAGCCTTGGGACCTTGCACCTGTGTGGGAGACCTGGAAGAGGTTCCTGGCTCTTGGCTTTGGGTCAGCTCAGCTCTGGCAGTTGTAACCTCTTAGGAAGTAAAGCAGCCAATGGATGATATTTCCGTCTCTCCTTCTCTCTGTAAAATCTGACTTTCCCATGGAAATAAAAATAAACCTTAAAAAAGAGAGAGAAAGGGGTGATGACTCAGAGTCACCAAGCACGTTCCTACAAAGGTCCTGACTCTCAGAAGGCATCCCAGTATGTCACATGAGCGCCCCCAAACAGGCAGGCAAAGCCATGACTTCCTCGGGTGACAATGAGGAATAGCAGCGCCTAACCTGTAGAAGCCAGGTTAAAAAAAAAAAAAAAAAACTGTGCTAGGTAAGCAAGCTGGAGAGTGGATGCAGCCATCGCTGGGCCCATTACTTTCATCGAGGTTTGGAGAAGGAGGAATCCAGAGACTTTCCAGGTTCAGTGCTGCGCCGACCACCCGCCCCACCAGACGGCTCCCTGCAGACAGGTTTCCTCTGAAATCGTTCACTCGTTCCCAACACTCCCACAGTACCCTGTGACCTTACTGACACTTATTGTAGAAGTGCTCAATACACTGGAACGCTCTATACAGATAACAGATGCTGGGGGTTTACAGGAGAGCCATAGATAATGCACCTCTTCCGCTCCTGAGTGGGGGGAGAAACCCGCGAGGCGGCCAGCCGGAGGGCCCCACTCAGACTTACTGCGGCTCGGTGGACGGCCACCATGGACCTCCCTGCAGAGTCAGGCTGAGTCAAGGCGACTGCGACTGAGAAAGGACTCGAGGCCTCAGTCACAGTAGTCTTCTTCCGCCTTTGAGGCGCGACCACCAAAAGAGGCCGAGCGCGGCCACATGTGCTGCTCTGGGTCCCTCCGGGTGGAAACACAAAGAGAAACCGAAAGTCCGTTCCCACAGTGGACTTTTCTGTGCTTTGTGGTCAGGTTCGTACACTTCACAGACTCTGGATTGCATGGTGGAAATACAATTAGAAGAGATCCCAGTGAGTTTATAACTCGATAGAAGCTGTTGCATCCCAAGCGTTAGGAAAGGTAGGCTTCGTGCAGCCCAGATGAGCTGGGAAATGTTTAACAAGGCGAGATAATTGAGCTGGTTCTTGCAATATGCGTAGAAGCCCAACAAAAGGAGGGAAGAAAGGGGTTTAATCCTGGTAAGGCAAACAGTAGGACAAAGACATGATAACGCATACCTTTGAATGAATGAAATAACATAAAATAAATTTGTGAATCCAATGCTGTATATGATTATATTTTACTTTTCTGTACATAAAGGTTGAAGGTTCAATCAGATTAACAGCCATGTTCTTTATCTTAAGAAAACAAAAAAAGCAATATTGGTACCAGTGTGTTGACATAATAAATAAAACCGGGCCCAGCACAATGGCCTAGCAGCTAAAGTCCTCACCTTGAATGTGCCCCCGGGATCCCATATGGGCACTGCTTCTAATCCCAGCAGCCCCGCTTCCCATCCGGCTCACTGCTTGCGGCCTGGGAAAGCAGTCAAGGACGACCCAAAGCCTTGGGATCCTGCACCCGTGTGGGAAACCTGGAAGAAGTTCCTGGCTCCTGGCTTCGGATTGGCATAGCACCGGCCGTTGTGGTCACTTGGGGAGTGAATCATCGGACGGAAGATCTTCCTCTCTGCCTCTCCTCCTCTCTGTATATCTGACTTTCCAACAAAAATAAGTCTTTTGAAAAAATAAATAAATAAACCAACTGTGATACCAGGATCTCATAGGGGCCTAGGCTCGCTGGCCAAGCTGCTCTACTTGGATCCATGACCGTGTTAATGGCCTGGGGAAAGCAATGGAAAATAATTCAAGTACCTAAACCCCTCCTATTCATATGAAGACCTGAAAGAAGCTCCTGGCTCCTGACTTCCGCCTGACTCAACCCCCACCATTGCAGCCCTCTAGTAAGTGAACCAGCACATGGCAAGATCTCTCTCTCCCTCTTCCTCACTCTCAGTAACTCACATGAACTAATAAGTAGATCTCTAATAATAATAGTTTCCTTTCTAATTCTGTATAGAATATAGAATGAAATTTTTTTAATTTAGCTTTTCTTTCTTAGAAAAAAAAAAAAGCCCAGAAAACTGACTTTTTTTTTTTAACTCAGAGACGTGAGGGTTTCTGTAATAAGCAACAACAACAAAAATATACAAGGGAATATTATTATTCATGTTTCTTGATACATTAAAGGAAATGTATAGTCTATAGCAATTCTTAATAGAATTCCCTTTCTTATTCTATGCACTTCTGTCATATCCAAATCTACACAGAACCATTCTCCTCAATACTTCCCTCCAAAATAAAACAAAACCTTTGGGTAGAAGAGAATACCTCTACCTTACACATATTCCAACTTAGATATTTGCCATACGCATGAGTACGCGACGTACCTGAAAATATAAATTTTCATGCTTCTCTAGAGAATTTACTGATTCCTCAAGAAAAACCTTTATCAAAACACATTTTCCACTGTTCCGCATACATTGAAAAGCAAAACACTTTGCTTCCTTTAAGTTTCAAGTTTTAATATCCTTGTACATGCATTTTCCAGAGTTAGATTTGTTTTAAATTTTTGTTTGTTTGTTTTTAAAAGGCAGAATAATAGAGATATGGAGAGATAGAGAGATAGAGAGGAAGATCCTCTGGCCCATCCGACAAGTGGTCCCATAGGCCAGAACTGAGCTGATTTGAAGCTAGAGCCAGAAGCTTCCTCCAGGTCTCCCAGGAGGGCACAAGGTCAAAAGGCTTTGGGTCCTCCTCCACTGCTTTCTCAAGACATAAGTAGGGAGATGGATGGAAAATGAAGCAGCATGGAAATGAACTGGTCCCTCATGGGATCCTGGCACATGTGAGGACTTTAGCCACTGAGTCATTATACCGGACCTGGAGCTAGATTTTTGAGCATCTTCCCCTACCCTTGGAGATGGAAGCACGTCAATCTGCTATCTGAACTTTTTCTTTCTTTCTTTCTTTTTCTTTCTTTCTTTCTTTCTTTCTTTCTTTTTTTTTTTTTAATTTTGCACGATACAGCTCCATAGACTCAGGGACTACCCCCTTCCGCCCTTCCCAGTCCCTCTTCCCCCCTTCCCAGTGACCCTTCTCCTCATTGATTACCCCTATATTATTACAACAATACAGTCTTTCAACAGCAGACACAAGTCCATCATTCTTCTATTTAAGTGTATCTTTGTAGGTATAGTCAATGTAGGTATAGAAAATGTATAGACATAATAGGTATAGACAATGTTAGAAAGTCCAGCATCCTATTGTCAAGATGTATTTAACACTTTCATATCTGAACATTTTCAAAGAAGCTTTTCCAAAGCGTGGAGGCGGTGCTTGCCTCTAAACTGTCAGAGTCCCTTTCTCTAACAATTCTGCCTATCACATCATTTCACCTGCTGCTTGCTCAATTCTAAGGGAGCCCCCAAGGCACATGCCCTTCACCAGCCACTTTGTCCTCTCTCTGTCCCCCACCTGGCCTTGTTCACTGTTCAGGAGTTATCTGTTAAACCCTGTGACTCAGCTGGACTTCACACCAGCATCCTCAACAAACATGCACCAATTGGAACTCTTGACCAGAATATTTCTAAATGTCAGCTTGTCCTCACCCTCCACATGGCTACCGCTTCTGTTTCCAGAAGCCCATTGTTTTGGCATGGTTAGGATTCAGACTGATGAATTGCTTAGAGGGAAAAAAAATTCTGTTACACAATAACAGAGTTAATCTATTTAACATAGAAAAAGATAATATGAAAAAATTAAGATCCTCAAATGATGATTGGATAAACCAACCATTCACCAAAATTCAATATATGTACAATTAACAAAATTCTGGTGAATTTTTCATCCTCTCAGTAATCAGAGAGGTACAAATGGAAACAATGATGAGATGAAGTTTGATAGCAAAGATATTTAAAAGGTAATATCTAACACCATCAAGTTGTTAAAATGCAGTTATTCTCATACATTCTGGCAAATTGGTCTCATCTTTCATGAAAGCAGTTTTAGAGCATACGCTTCTACTTTTAGGATTCTGTCATAAGGATAAAATGGAAATTAAAATACACACATAGGCTACTTATTATCATCATTAGTATTATTATTATTATTTATGTTATTCATCCTTATTGGTTATTAGTACCAAAAGTAGTAATAGGCTAATATTTTTTATAAAGGGTCAAATAAATTATTGATAATACTGGTAAAAATTTTAATGTTTAAGAACATATATTTTATATGCATAGATATGGAATATAGTTAAGAAAATATTGGTAGATATGTAGATATTCATAGGAATAGGAAATTAGAGGAAATAGACTAAACTGTTGACAAGATTGAGTTTAACTAATGAAATTACATGGGTGACTATCTTACATTAATTTTCTCATGTTATTCAAATTTTCTTTTCTATCTTTATTTGAAATGCAGAGTGCTAGAAACAGAGAGTGAGAGAGATGTTTAGTCCATTGGTTCACTCCTCCAATTCCCACAGCAGCTAGGGATAGGCCACACCAAAACCAGAAGCCAAGGACATCATCTAGATCTCCCAGGGGAATGGCAGGCATCCAAGCACTTGAGACACTATCTGTGGCGTCTCAGCGTGCCTGCACTGGCAGAAAGCTAGAATCAGAAGTGGAGCAGAGACTTGAATTCAGGCACTTAGAGAAGGAAGTCAGGTATCCCAAGCAGCAACTTAATGTGCCATGCCACAACACTTACCCTTCACATATTCTTTAGTAACAATATGTTGCACCTACAGGGGGCGGGGGAGGATTGTAAGCAATCTTTGAATTGAGAAGTCAGAATCCCAGTTCCTGCTCAAGTTTTAACACGGAAAAGTCATTGAATGGTGAGCATTTTGTCTGGTCATCAAGCTGCCTCCTGGGATGCCCACATCTCATAACAGAATGCCTGGGTTTTAGTCCTGCTCTTTGGATTCCAGCTTCCTGATAATGCACACCCTGAGAAGCAGCAGTGATGCTGGAGGACTTGGGTCCCTGCCATCCATGTGGAAGCCCTAAATTGAATTCCAGGCTGCTGGCTTTGCACTGGCCCAGCTCTAACTGCTTTGGGCATTTGAGGAGGGAATCATTGGTTAGGAATGCTTGCTTGCTCTCTTTTACAAATAAAGTAAGAGGAAAAAAAATTTTAAGATTTAAGGATGATCAAGCTTGGGTGATTTATGTCACCTCTATAAACCAAAGTTAACTTCTGAAAACATCTTCAGACAGCTGGTTCCTAAAATTCTCTGTCCTATAATTCTGACTAGGACAGGTGCCAGAACTGGTTTTATTTTACAGTGAAAAACCAAGTTACAGAGAGAGAGGAGAAAACATGGAAAAGACCTTTTTCATCCACTGGTTCACTCCCCAGACAGAACAAAGCCAGAAGCAAGGAGCTTCTGATGGGTCTCCCACAAGGGTATCGTGGCCCAAAGGTGGGCCATCCTCTGTTCTTTCCCAGATGCATCATCAGGGAGCTGTATCAGAAGTTGTGCAGCTGGAACTCTAACCAGTACCTGTATTTGATTACAGGCATCACATCCAGTAATCCAGCTCACTCCATCACAACACTGTCTCTGCTGGGCTTGTTGTATAACAACCCATGCTTGAGTTAACTAACCTTTCTCACAGGAATTACATTACTCCCTTCATGAGGATGGATACCCATGACCCAGCTACCTCTCAACATTATTTTATTTGAGACCAAATTAACACATAAATTTAGGGATGGGGTGAGGAAGGGAATAAACCATATTGAAACCAAACAGTTTCAGCCCAGAAAAGCAGTGAGTAGAAGCTCAGACCAGACTAGAAAGTTCCAGTACTGAACAACATTGGGCCAACATTGTAACGCAGCAAGTTAAGCCACTGCTTTGATGCCAGGATCCCAGATCAGAACACTGATTGAAGTCTCAGCTGCTCTGCCTCTGATCAAGCTCCCTGCTAACACACACCCTGGGAAGGCAGCAGTAGATGACCCAGGTACTCAAGCCCCTGCCACACACCTGAGAGATCCTAATGGAGTTCCAGCTCCTGGCTTCAGCTTAGTACATCCACTGACCATTGCAGCCATTTGAGGAGTGATCCAGTGAACAGAAGTTTCTTTCTCTCTCTCTCCATCTCTCTCTTTGCTGTAATTTTGCCTTTCAAATCAATAAAGTAAAATAAGAGCAACATGAGCAACAACTAAAGTATGATTTAAAGTTTGCTGAATTTGAGGATATGATATAGGCAAATAAGTATGGTATGACAAAAGAATCTATTTGGATTAAACATAAAAGACAATCTCCACTAAATAACAAAGAAGTGTTAACATGAGAACCACAGACAATAAATCCAAGAGTGGTATGTTGCACATCAGCAAACAATAGTTACTTAACCATATGAAAATAAAAATAGCACTTTTAAAATTTAAGCTTGTAGAATCAGCATATAAAAGGATCATGGGAAAATGTCCAACGTGTACAAAACAGAGTTCTCAACCTTGAAGGGGAGAGGGGAGAGGTAGAAACAAGAACACCTTGTCTGACTAGGTGAAGCCTTAGGCTGCAGTGAACAGATGAGAATCACAATGTATGTGTGTGGTTTCTAGCCACACAAAGGACAAGCAAAGAAGAAACCACGCATCATGCTAGAACTCTACTGAGCCAGCATTGCACCCACTCTTTTCCTATCTCAGAAAGAAACTGATACTTGACAAGTCCAGAGGCAGGAATAGAAGCTTGTTTCTATTATTATATCAGTATGTACTTTAGAGACTATGAAATTGGCTAGCCAAAAACCAAACCAAAACAAACAAACAAAAAAATCAGGAATAACTGCAGGAAAAATGAATGCCTTTGGGGAATGTGTATGCTTCTTAGAACCTCGACAGGAGGGGCCAGCAGAGACACCAGGGCCCAGAGACAGAGAGAAAAGAAGCACGGCGCAATGTTTCATCCTGCAAGGCAATAAAGTCTGCTTTTGAGTTGGGTTTCTAGAATCTGCTATTAAAAATGCCCAATATACCAGCATTGTAGTATAGTAGCGTAAGCCTTCACCTGTGACACCAACATCCCATGTGAGCACTGGTTTGGGTCCCAGCTGTCTACTTCCCATCTAGCTCCCTGCTAATGTGCCTCAGAAAGCAGTGGAAGATGGACCAAGTGCTTGGGTCCCTGCACCTACATGGGAGACCAGAATGAAGCTCCTGGCTCCTAACTTCAGCCTAACCAGCCCTAGCCAAGGTGGCCATTTGGGGAGTGAACTGGCAGATGAAAGACTCTCTGTCTCCATCTCTTTCTATAACTCTTTCAAATCATTTTTTTCATCTTTTTAAAATTGCCCAATATGTACCAGCACTTTCCCACCTCCACATGAGGTCTTTGTTTTCCCATCTTGATAAATCTGCATTGTCACATGGAGCAACCACCATCAACCCCTTCCTGCCACCAACTGCAAAAGATATGGTCCAAGACCACTGGCGGTTTTTTTTCTACATGTACATTTTCATGATAAAGTTTAATTTATAAGTTAGGCACAATAAGAAACTAGCAATAACTAATAATAAAATAGAACAGCTATAATAATATGTTGTATTAAAAGTCATTTAAAGCTTATGAATCATTTACCATATTTCCAGAATTTTCCATTTAATATTTTCAGACTTGAAATCTTGCAAAATGCAGCTGCAGATAAGAGGGAGCTGCTGTATTTGCATAATATGTTAAAAGTTCCTAGTCATGTGAATTAATAGTATAATGATTATTTAACTGACAAGTCTAAATTTATCTATTAATGCTTTTTAATTTTTTTAATTTTCTTTTTAATATGGTTTACATATTTGAGAGGGATGCATACCCATGTGGGCCTCTGATTAAGGAGAAGGTCAGGTATGGAAGACGGTGGATGAAATAAATGTTTCAATTTTTATTTCTCTTGTGTCTGTAAGATAGGAGGTAGACAGAGGTGGCTGCTCAAATTACATTAATATCTGGGGGATTGGGGAAAGTCCTTTAATGATGCTTTAGAGACTCCAATGCGAGGAAGAGTGTTCCCAGGTGTGCCTTGAGTGGTTTGGTAGTTCTGAGAAGTCGTTAGTTTCTTTGCTCCAGGTTTGAGAAAATCTTTCCAAGGTCTCTTGGTTGACAAAGTCTACCTTACTGTATCCACCGACCAAGCAATATGGTGCAAAGCTTGGCCAAGAGAATTGCCCAACCTATTCTGCTTTCATCCTCTGACAAGGCAGTTGACATTCTCTACTGGCCTAGATGAGCTGGCTGTCATGTGCCTGTGTGCATATCCACCACACAGGCATCAGCCACTGAGAAGGCCCAGTCCCAATACATACACTCTAAGGTCGGACAACACAGCCTGATGATAGGGTTACATGAGGAGTATTGACAGAGATTCAAAGATACCTTGGATGTCAAGGAGTGATACAGAAACCTCTTAAGACTTTCCTGAACTGGCCCTGGTTCTAAGAAGTTCTTGGGCTCTTTGGAACCTCAGGTCCTGGGCCTGGGAGACTGCAACACCTACAATTGATAAAATCATTTCTTCATCTTCTGGGTGTGTGGATCAAATTCAAGGACTCCCTCAAAACAATTGATTAAGGTCGGCAGCACCCTGACATCTCTGGATCTCTGTGATCAGTGGTCAGAGATCTCTGGATCAGTGTGCAAGGTTTCGAACTCTTTTCAATCATTGTTTTTCAGATTTCACTTGTGGAGCATTACAGCCTTGCATCCATGTGATGCATCCATGTGATCCACTGCAGGAAAGGAACACCCAAAGGGATAAAAGAGCTACTCTAATTCTCACCATCACACAGCCTGCTTTCTTTTGTGCTGCTTTCCTCTGGCTTTTGACCATGTGCATGCATAATTTTGTCTGGTTGTAATCAGAGGGAGCATACAATTTTGTATTAAAGCAATAAAGCTTTAATGATATATAGATACACAAGGCAAATGACTATAAAGCAAAATTTATGCAGGATTGTAGGGGAAAAATCCATTTTAAAGGGGAGAGTGTAGGATTATAGCACATATTACAGCAGTACATTTAGGATGGTGCTTATAAAGATTTTAATAGAAATTCCTTCTCTTTTCTTTTTATATTGTCCTTTAGCCAAGTCATGGTGAAATCAGTGTTACATATGCTTAGTCTGTATTTGTACCATTTGATTTTTTTTTTTGAAACAAGTATGGCGCTTATAGAGGAAAAAATAGATACGTGTGCCAGAAAAAATTTAGAGACACACATCCAATCCAATTGGAAGAAAACTGTCCCCACTATTTGGCATAATTTCAGTGAAGTTCAATTTTTGTGTCCCTCCTTTTTGCCATGTAAATTCAGTTGGCCTTTGCAATAAGTCAATAAACATTTATTACTTACCATGAGTCAAGTGCTGGACAACATGAAAGTTACAAAATTAGGGCAAACCTGCATTATACTGTCAGTGAGATGACCTGATATGTGCTATATACATATAATCATCATTTTGCTTTCTGTCTGCAATTCCTACGTTCTGTAAGCTGTGAAGCCCAAGATCATAAAGCTGATAGATCCAGGGTCTGGTGAGAGCGTCTTCCTGGCTTTGAATGCTGCCACTCTCTCAGTGTCCCCAGGTGGGGCTGGGGGAGGAGGAAGAAGAAAGAAACTTGGATTCTCCATTCTCCTAACAGTACTCATCACTTCACGGGGCTCCACCCATAACTTCATGAAGATCTATTTACTTCCCAAAGGTCTCATCTGCCACATCACATTGGGGATTGGAAACTAGGGTCTCAACACATAAATTTGGGAGAAACATGATTCCAAGCCTGCTGCCACCGTGCCTCATCTTCCTGACTCTCAACATGTCAGCCACCTCCTGTTTCTGGTCCCGTAAGAACTTCCTAGAAATCTTTGTGCCTTTCCAGGAATGGACTGTAAGCTAATTAGTCTTGACCCTCTGTATATATGTTTCAAATACCATGAGTCAAATTTTACTATTTGAGAAGGTAGCAACATTTTTAAGTCTTAACAGCTCTTCCACGTGCACACAGCAATAAGAGAAAAGTTAAGTGTCACGTGTGAACGCTCTTTCTGGTGTCTCTAAAATCCAGGCATGAACAGTACCTGTCCCTGTGATGGGGAATCCTTTGCTGATTTGAGCAGAGGACATTTACAACAACGAATCACATGCATGGCTCTTGATAGCAAAGACAGATTGTGGGTTGGGCATTTGGCACAGTGATTAAGTCTCGTTTGGGAGGCCCACATCCCATATCAGAGTACCTAGCTCAAACCACACATGCTCCATTTCTCACTACCAGCTGCTCTATTTCCCACCCAGCTATCCCTGTTGAGCATCCTGGAAGATAGCAGATGATGGCTCAAATACGTGGGTCCCTACCACACACATTGGAGATCAGGATTCAGTCCCAGCATCCTGGCTGTTGCTGATGCTAAGGGAGTGAAACACTTGGGGGTATAGAGGATTTCTCTTTCTCTCGAATAAAATTAGAATAAATTAATAGTTTTTAAAAAACAGACACTGAACTTCTAGAAACAATTTCTAAAGTCATTTAACAGCATTGGACTGCCAAGTGTCCTGCCACTTTCAGAAAATTCTTGGTAGAATCAGGAGGCTGCCCTCACAACCTATAAACCTAACCCCAAAATCATATCATGCCAGCTGTGAGGCATCTCCTATGCCTGTCAGCTCTTAACTCAAGGCTCCCTACTGCAGCTGATTGATGCCAACTGAATCACAACTAGAAACGTGGCTGCAAAGGAGTCTGGGGAATATCATTCTAAGCCTCCCAGTGGTGGCAGTAATAGGCACTTAGAGGGAAGGGGTTGCAGTAAGGGCTTAGGGATCCCAACCACTCTATCTTCCACAGTGAGCAACAGCAAAGTGCACCACAAAAAAGAGGAGACCTTTGTGTGTCCTCTCTTTCCATTTCTTTTAGTGACAACAATGAATCCTCTAATTACAAGCTATGCACCGTGCTCAGGTCCCAGAACACGAAGACAACCGTGGTACTAAGAGATGTATAGTCTGCAGAGGGAAGGCTAGTGCTGATAGCAAGAAGAGAGATTTACACAGATGGCTGAGGCAGCTCACAGGAAGCCCTGTATACTCCAAGCTCTTCTCCTTAGAGAGTAAACCAGATTTCGACCGCTTCCTTTGATGGATTCCCTGCTTTTTCCGGAGTGCTTTCTTTGAATGGACTTGGCTGGCAGAGTAGAGATAACCCAAGCCAGACATCACTTGGAACCTGGCTAAGCGTCTCCAAGTCCATTTGTTGCTGCTATTGTCTGAACAAAGCACTGAAATGAATTTCCTGAACCAAACCACCTTAAGGCCACTATCAATCAATACAACTTTTCTGATACATATGTTGGCATGTATGTTGATGTGATCCTGCTTATATTTAAATCTGGGCACCATTTAAATAGTTCTGTAAGCCACAGTTTAATACATATTCATACCTGAGGGTGTTGTAGTGGGATATATATTTGCACAGGGTTGTCACTCCAAATACAAGTATGTGAGTGTGTGATCCATTAATTATTTGCTGTTTGTGAAAACATACATATGTAAATGAAAGCTTGATGAAGATCACTTATGAATGAATATTCAAATGGACATCAATAAAGAGGGGGAAGTATATGTGTGTAAAATCATATTTAAGTGGTCCTTGTGCTGAATTGTGAAAATCGTCGTAAGTATATCTTGTCCCACTTCCAAAGCTATCTCAGATGTTTTCTTGTATGATTTTCATGTAAATGGGCCCTCAAGCACATGCTTAGTTCCCAAGATTAGGACCCAGCCACTTACCAATCTCTTTTTCTATATACTGGGATTTCCTAATGGATATAAGCTGGCTCTAGTTCACCTTCAACCCACAAGGCACAATGCCTGACTTCAGGTACATGCTCAGGAAACCAACAAGGAGGGAGGAAATCAGGGAGAGAAGGAAAGAAGGAATGAAAAAAGGAAGAGAGAGAAAGAGAAGGGATAGAGTGGCCAAGCAGAGGAAATCAGTTGTATTAGCACAACTAATAAACTTCCAGGCAAAACAGAAAGGATCTGATCACTGGGTTGTGTTCCCTCCACTCTACCCTACCCCTGGGTCTGCACCTGCCTCTTCCCTAGCCCTTCCATGGGCTCTCGATCCTCAAAGAGAAAGGGATGACCTTGATCTACAATCTCTATGGAGCCCTTCATCCTCACAGACTCCAGGTCTATGGAACAAGAACAGACACCAGCCTGCAAGTGGTGCAACCTGGGATCTCCCAGAGACTCTGCTTATCTGAATTACTTTGGGCAACTCACAGAAACTCTCTGGGTCTCACCTGTGAACTGAATCACTGAGTGGTCTCTAAGATTCCTTCCTGCATGGAACCTCGTGGTCCTGGGTGCCTTGCTGTGCTGTGGCAGCACGTGCCTACCTCCACTGCCCAAGCTCTGGGCTCTGTCATGACTCAGACTTTGGGAAAGTAGCCTTCTCCTGGCCCCTGCCTCACCTGCTATGGCTGATCCCCAGCTCTCACCTTCACACAGGTCAACTTTCAGAGGAAATCAGGAGCTCTCTCTCCATGTAGACAGGATCAATAAATAGGGACACATATTTTATTCCAAGTTCAAGCAAGCTTTGACTCCCAGATTACAAAAGGATGTTGGCTTTGGAAGCGGCTCTTGTAAGATTCTGCCAAGTCTTATTGAATCCACCCAATACCAGGCCTAGTCCTTTCTCAGACAAGGATACTTTCAAATTTGCACAGATAACAGCAAAACCTTGCCCAGCTCCCTTAGTATCCTAGACACTGAAGTGAACTCCCCAACCTAAAATATCTCTAGACCAATATTAATTAATGAAGCAGGTTCAAACAGAACCACACCAACACACATGCCAATTAGTAGTATGTGTTGCTGTGGTTCTGCTTGAATCTGAGTGTAAGTATCGTCAAATGCATCTTAAAACCATAATTTACATTCATCGGTACCAAAGAAGGCTGAAGAGGGGTTACTGTTTGTACAGAGCTATTGCAGAGGCAGTCAAGTCCTCATCTCTGCAATGTTTTCCACCATCCTGCTTCTCCCAACCCTGGCTAGTCTCCTTCATTCTTTTGCCTAAATAAACACCAGCGTAAGAGTCCTGCTCTAAGGAGTCCTCTGGTATTTATCTGTCACAAGGATACCTTGTCATGTTGATCATCTTTAATTAATTAATCATAGCACACCAGTTGGGCTGGGGCAGGATAAATTCTGTCCTCAACCACATAGCAAATAACCTAGAGGGAAAGTAATTCACCAGATTTAAGATGGGTTCTGTGAACTGCAGGATAGGGAAGGAATGGAAGTCAGATAAGCAACCAACTTTAGGTACACTAAAGGGTAAGGAAGACAAACAGCTCCAATGTCCGTGAATCTGATGACTTACAAAGGTTGACATCCTTAACAAAGACTGAAATACAAGACAAAAGCGTGTGGGGAAGGGAGGAAAGAGAGGTGAAGAAGACACATGGATTTGAGGTTGAAGTGACTAAAAGACATATAAGGACAGATGCCTGATGGTCAGTATTGGATATTTCCGGTAATCCAAGACAGGGGAAACCACAACTAAGTGATCCTCCTGTTGTTCACCACTGTATGAGGGTCCCTCTAGAGCCGTGAAATACCCCTCAGTTATTGATTAGCCATTAGTGATTCCCTCTGTCCCTGCATAAGTATTTCCTCTTCCTCTTTAGTACAGCAGTCTACAAATAACTGGAAATGGGGCTGAGCAGGTGCAGATCTGAAGACAAAACACTCCTCTTAATGTGAGAAATTAATTTGTGGCTCTAATTGCCTCAAACTCCAAATTGAAAAAAAAAATCTTCATTCTCTCAGCATTCAAAATAGAACACAGGCTTCATCTGAATAAAGAAAATAATCTGTCAGGGGGAAAAAAGGACTTATGCTGCTAAAATGTCAATCTCACCACATTGTTAAGGAAAAACAAGTTTAATTACATTCAAATCTACATAGAACCATTTCTGAATGGTGTGTGCAGGAGCCTAAAGGTCTGAGATTTCAGAATTGACAAGATCCATTAAACAAAGGGAATGGGGAAGCTGTGAAGCATAGTGTGGGACAGGGTTAGGAGAGCGCATGATTCTGAACTGGAGTTCTGTTACATGGAATAGAAGATGCTGAAGAGGAAATGTTCTGGAGTTGTCTTTTTTATCTATGAAAATGCCATAGAAAATTGAGTCTAGGCTCTTTCCCAAAAAAAAAATGCTTCCTTTTTTTTTTTCTAGAACTCAGTCTTACTCGGTGTTGTTATATCTGTGTGAATGATACACAAAGAAAGGACCTGGAATTTTTCGATTCACAGATGTCAAAATGCAGGCTCAGAGCAAAGTTCCATCAGGGATCCTAAAATCCAACAGTGACTCACAACTTTTATAAACTAGAGCCATATTGCATCCCAGAAGCCAGGCCCTTGAGCAATCAACTAAAAAGAAAAGGCAGTGATTTCCAACACCAGGGAAAACAGCACTACCCTTATCCATATTCCTTCTCCCTTCTCTTTCCTTACCCATGGGGAGAGGAGAGGAAACAGGTAGAACCCAGCCTAGCTCCTAGTCACTGTGGACATTTGCAGAATGAACATGTAGATGGGAGCTCCTTCTTTTTTTCTTTGACATTTTTATCTTTGTCTTCTCAAATAACAAAATTGAAAACTCTTGAAATGTTAGTAAGATTGAAGAAAGGCACCTGTGGTCCAGCACAGAGTTCTCTGGATGCTGGGCATGATCGTTGCCAACAGCAACGGCATTCTGCTGATGACTAGCCCCGCACTCTTTGCAAAAATCTGTTTCTGTCTTCTCTCTTCTTATTTTCCTTTCCTTCATTTTTTATTTGAAGTGAAGCCATTGGAGGGATTCAGTTTGTCCTGATGTCCTGGAATCCTTAAGAGCATCAAGGCAGGGATGGGAGGGTAAAGAGAGAGGTTATAAATGGTAGAACATAGAAATATTTTGAGGCCATAAACTGAGGCTAAATTATCAACTCCATAAATAACTGGGTAATATATAGCATATGTATTCAGAAATGCTCCAGACTATGACCACTTTTCTTTTCTATGTTTTTTCTTTTTTTAAAAGAGCAATGCCAAAGGACTGACAGGATGCCTCATTCAGCTAATCTTCCACCTTGCTAGCACTGGTTCATGTCCCTGCTGCTCCACTTTCCATCCAGCTCACTGCTTGCCTGGGAATGCAGTGGAAGATGGTTCAAGGTCTTGGACCCCTGCATTTGTGTGGGAGACCCAGAAGAAGCTCCTGGTTCCTGGCTTCACATCAGCGCAGCTCCAGCAGCTGCAATCACTTGGGGAGTGAACCAGCAGATGGAAGACCTTTCTCTCTGTATCTCCTTCCCTTTGTATATCTTTCAAAAAAAAAAGCTGAAAAAACAATGCTCAGGACAAGAACGTCATCTAGAGTAAGAAGGTTTGAACTGGTCACAAGTAAGTCTACAAGGACCCCTGGAGAAACTCTAACTCATGACATTATGATGGTTGCAAATAATCCCTAACTGTGCTGTGTGCTAACTACCCACATCACATTACAGTCATCTGCCTTTATCTACAGCTTCCCTTATCCACAGCCAAACACGCTCTATAAATATTCAGAGGAAAACTCCAGAAATAAACTATTTTAACTTTTAAAGTATGTATCATTCTAAGCAACATGATGACATCCCATGCTTTCTACTCCATCCCATCCAGTTTGAATCAATGCTTTCCCCAGAATCTGCACACTATACATGCCAACCTCTGTTTAGTCACCTAGCATCCATCTTGATTATCAGAACAACTGTCACAGTATTACAGTGTTTGTGTTCTAGTAACTTTTTAAATATATTTTAAAGATTTATTTATTTTTATTGGAAAATCAGATCAGATTTAGAGAGGAGAGACAGAGACAAAAATCTTCCATCTGCTGGGTCCCTCCCCAAATGGCCACAATGGCCAGAAATGAACTGATTCAAAGCCAGGAGCCAGGGAACTAACTGTCTCTGGCTCCCTCACGGAGTTCCAAGATTTTGGACCATCCTCTGCTGCTTTCCCAGGCCATATACAGAGAGCTGGATTGGAAGTGGCTCAGCCAGGACATAAACCGATACCTATATGGAATGCCTGTGTTGCAGGTAGAAGATTAGTATGCAATGCTGCTGCACCAGTCCCAATGCAATATTCTGCTATGCTTGCTCCATTTTATTAGTTAGTTTTTCATTTCCTCCCAGATTAATTTATAAATTACATTTCATCCTAGATCTGTATGGATGGGAAAAGTCCTAGCATATATAGGATTCAGTATTAACCATGATTTCAGGTATCCATTCGCATTCTCTCCTGCAGATAAGACAGGGCTTATATATATAAATATAGTTAACTTACTCACAATTATTCAGACCACTGCAGTAAGAAATACAAAGCATAGTTCTGATATTAACATTCAGCTGTCTCTCATTAAGGGACTCGTGAAAACCCTTGGATGTGACAAGGAGTTGCCTTTGTCTTGTCCTAGAGGGATTTATTTTCATCTCACATTATTCAGGCTCAGCTGATCTCTGCATTGCAGGCTGTTCTTGTTTCATGCCATTCTGTGCCAGAATGGTTACTTCCTGATATCACAGTCATTACAATTAATTTCAGAAAATATCTGTCTCTTGGCCTTAGAGTTTAAATAGAGTCTGCCAAAAGAAAAAGAAAATTAGAGTCTGCATCTCTTACAGCAATAGTAGAGCACCTGCTTTCTTTACCACCCTCTTTGTCTAAAGCCTGGTCACCTATCATTTCTCACCTGGGAACAAGCTGTTTCTCCCATGTGACTGTGGCTCGCCATCTCTCTCTGTCTAAATGGTTTTGCATGCTCTCTCTATGGATCTCAAAATTCCAAACAGAAGGCTGGGAGCACCTCATCTTTTTGACAGCCAAAATCCTCTGCAAACCCAAATAGAAATTGTTACTCTTTCCCATTCCTGCAGACATTGACCTTGCTACTTCTGACCCATGTTGCCTGCCTACAGTGGCCCTGCGTCTGATCATGTGATCTCCTCACAGCCTCTGCTATGTTAGCACAAACTTGCCAAATTAGTACCTGACCCAAGCGAGTTCTCTTCCCACTCTTACTCCAGGAAAACGGTGTAACCACATCAAAGACCAAATTAAGACCATGAAAGTTTCAAAGCCATGAGGTTCTAGCTCATGAATCATATTTTTATCTTAGTTCATCTAGGGACTTCTAGGGATTTCTTGAGTGTCAGTTACTTTAGGCAAAATCTATACTTGTCAAAATAATGTATTTAAATGACAGAATCTATACTAATAGAATATTTTGCCTCTCATTTGGTTTGGATTGGGACAAGATGTCTAGATATGAAAAATCTGATTACAATCCTATATGGTATATTTGGCCCAAGATCTACAGAACAGCACTGTTATCAAAACCTATACACTGGGGGCTTTGCAATGAAAAGGTGAGGATGACCTCAGGAACCATCCAAACCCACATGCCACTACATCCCATCTCCCAGGTCCACTGCCACCAACCACCATGCACAAGAAAAAGGCTGGAGAGGAAGGATGCTGAAAGAGGTAAGACCAAGGTGAAGGACTAACCATAGAGATCCATCATGTTGTCTGTTTAAATCAGCTCCTCCAAAGCCAGAACCCAAACGTAAAAAGACTCCTACAAAAAAGGAGAGAAGGTACCCAAAGGAAAAAGTGAAAAGCCAATGATGGCAAGTACTGGAATAAACCTGCAGGAAATGAGGATGCCAAAACAGACCAGGCTCAGCAAGCTGAAGATGCCAGAGATGCCAAGTGAAGTGTGTACATTTTTTGATAACTGTGTACTTCTGGTGACTGTACAGTTTGAAATATTATTTTTTATCACATTTCATAAAAATGCAGATTTTTGTTTACTTTTTTTAAGCTAGCACACAGAACACTTTTTAAAGTTTTTTTGAAGTTAGCACACAGAACATTTCATTGTTGTTTGGGATGAAGGGGCATAAGTCACTAATGGAAGGTGCCAGAAACTGGGTTGGTGTGGGGAAAACACTGTCCCCTTGTAGTTTGGAGTGATTTCCTCCTGGCTTGCCTTTGGCATACAGCCACCAGGGCAGACAATCTTGTGGCATAGAAAATCTAAATTTGGTTTATGTCTTCTTCCTCCCTGTCTGCCTTCAGTACAGACTTAACACCCTTAAACCCAAAGATCTATTAGGACCTAACCCCCAATAATTTGTTACCAAAATGACAGGCAATCTGGACTTCAAGGAATCTCCACTGAGCTGATGTCCTTCAAAAGAGCCACAGTTCCTTTTCTAGATTGTGGATCTTCAGATTGAGCATTCTGCCATTTTCATTTCATTTCCTGAAAGTCAGGGTTGGCTTGTGACAAGTTGTTAAACAACATGCTAAATGTGGAATATCAACCCTCACTCTAAACTTTCCCTTTCCAGAGCATCAAATGAAGTGTTCATTGGGTTTTATAGTGACTTTCTGATTTTGCTACTCCATTGAGGAGAGAGTTGAAGGTAGTTGTATACTACTCATGACTGTCTGCCCGTGTCCTACCTGAAATACCGTGATTGCTTATGAAAGAATCTTTAATAAAGTTGGATACAGTTTGGCTTGGGGATGCAAACTTTAAACAGTTGTGTCCATGAGTCAGCAATGAGTATTTGTTACTGGCCAAAACATTTTAAAACTCATTTCTAGGTAGAGACAACACAAGTATCAATCAGTTGGGCGATTATTGAATGAACGGATAACACAATATGGTATATGATGCAATAACATTCAGTCTTTAAAAGGAATGATATTCTGATGTATGCTACAACAGGAGTGAACCTGAAAGATATATGATCCTAAGTCAAACAGGGCAGCCATCAACAGACAAATACTAACTACATTTCCACAATTTGCCTAGTATTTCCAAATTTATAGAAACAAAAGTAGAATTGCCAGGATCTCAGGAGAGGGAAGAATGGGGAGTTGCTCAAAGGGGGCAGCTTCAGTTTAGGAAAGTGATAATAAAAGATGTGAGAATGAGTGGTAGTATGGCTATAAACACCATGATATATACTTAATACCACTGAAATGCATCATCAAATGTGGCAAATTTTATGTTCTATCATATCACAATTTCCTTATAAGCACCCTTATAGACATGCTATAAACACCCTTGCCCAAGATCTAACTCTGCGGTTGAAATGCTTCCAGATGACCTCAATTACTTGTCATGGGATCCAAACAAGGCCTGTTGAATGCCTAAGCACCACAAGCATGAGGGAGTGGTGAGATTCAGGGCAGGGATACCAAATTCTAGGGCAACAAATCATCAAAACTTTGTTTTGACTCTCCGAACACCCTCCTAAAAGGTTTTTCAGTTCTTCAAATGTCAAATAGATGTGCCTTGTAGTTCTACTTGTGGAGGTAGAAGATGTAGCTAAGAAGACAAACTCAGGGCAAAGAGTCTCCATGACAAACCACGAGAATTATGTTCTACCTTGTTGCTGCAGCTGATGACCCTGGGCACTGTGCCGTGCCAGCCTGCCTCTCAGATTTCAGGCCAGTTGGTGCCCCAGGACCCTGGCCACTGCTCTCCAGTCTGGGTGAGGCTTCTTCGGCCTCTTCACTAAACTGACCAGATATGAACAAATTGAGTTCTAGTCATGGCTGAATTTTCACAGAGATTGTGTGTGTATTCACATATTTTCATTCTTAAAGAGAAATGTACTCATTTATTTACAACTGTTGACCTCAAATAAGGAAAATATTCATGGTTACAAGGAAATGGCAATGAAAGTTCTAAATGAACTCCTTATGAAAATAATTCCTTAAAAATAACTATTTTTTCAGGCATTTTGCCAATGATTCTGAATTGGATCCCTGTACCCAATTCTGATGTCATTTCTAGAAAGAATTGATGCAGAGTGAGAGAAAGAGAGAGAAGTTAGGCTTTAAAGCCAAAGAAATGGATCCCATTCCTGGCTCTGTTACAGACCAACTGTTTAGCTCTGGCTCTCTCTGTAATCCCAGCTGTCTATCTTCAAAATCAAAATGATAATAAAGCAGGCATCTACACTGCAATATAGTAGCAAGAAATTGAAATTCTGGATGAACAGCAGTTGAAACATAATCTTGCACATAGTAGGTGTTCAATAAGTAATGTCAAGTCTCCTGCTATTTGCATTCCAAACACAGGGGCACGTATCACATGCCCCAATGTCATTACACCTGTGTCCTCAGCCACAAGTTCTGCTCAGAATCACAGGGCAGAAACACATGGAAGCTTGCCCAGATCCTCTTTCCATGTCCCATCTCTTGATTTATTAGTGTGTAAAAGTGGAAAAAATAACATAAATAAAATAAGAATTTATTCACCAATAAAATCTGCTTTAGACATGTGAATCTCACATCTGACCTACAGTTATCTTTGTTGACCAAATGATCTGCTCGTCCTCTGGAACCCAGCCCAAGTCAGAGGACTGATGGATGGTTTTTCATGATTGCCATAGTTCCTCACTGTTGTGATTTTCTTTCTCCTACCTCACTCCCACAGAACAGAAGGACGATTTTCTTAAACACAAGTCATGCTTTGTCACAGGAAATGGCTGTGCATATTCATAGGGCATTGAACCCATATGTTGTGTTTTGCTGTCCACACTTGGCATCCTCCTCTCCATGCTGATACCAACGTAAGGGACACTAATGCATGCTGCATGCTTGTCATGAGTACCTTAATTTGCCTTCCTGCCTTGCATTACCCTGTCTTAGACAATTTTGCCCCAATGCTCTCAGTGCTCAGTGGCAAGTGACTTCATCCACTCAATCACAGCTGAATGAACCAATAGTGATCTTCCTCTGATCCATACTGAGACAACCAGGCTCTCTTTTCAAAGAAGTGATCATTTACAATAAAATATTAGCTCACTTCCTTTGAATACCTAAACTAGAATATATTTAAGACCAAGCAAGGAGCCAGCATTGCAGTGTAATAAGTTAAGCCACTGCTTGCAATGCCAAAATTACATATGGGCACTAATTTATATCCTAATTGCTCCATGGCTGATCCAGCTCCCTGCTAATGTACCTGTAGGAGATCCATCAAAGTTCCTGGTTCCTGTCTTCAGCCTTAGGGCTTTCAAATTGCTGGCTTTAGCCCCTTCAGAATCAGGCATGCACTCTGTCCTTGGGTTCAATGAGACATCTGTCCCTCTGATGACTTTGTCTTTTTGCTTAAACCAACCTGAGGAATGGGTTTCAGTCCTTGGAAGCAAAAAGTTTCTCATCTTAGTCATTCACCCAACTGAGTGATGCCATCACCCTTAATATCAGAAACCACAGTGGAGATCATACCTCTTGAATGCAGGGAGTTGAGGGCCAGAACACCCAAATGACAAAAGCACATCATTCCAGCTTGTAGTATCATGTATTAGCTCAGCAGTGTGCACTCTCCACAATTAGGGTAGGAAAGATTCCCAGTTTGAAGCATTTGCTAATATCTATAGTATAAATAGTTTTACCACTGCTACTTCCAACATAATAGTGCTGAACCACAATTTGGAGAAGAGATTCCCAACTGACTCCTCAGAGTCAGGCCAAGCAGTCGTCCAACCTACATTTTCTAGTTCCTGAGGACTGCCCAACTCTCCTTCATCACTTGGTTCTTGTCATTTCACTCTTGCACTTATGGCTGGGAGAGTTGTTTGCCCTATGCCTTTAATTCTAACCTCTTTTGGAGAAGGCCTACTTACATCATTTTTAAAACATGGACTACTCCTCTCCAAGGTAGATCCACTGTTTCATGCTTTCTGTTAATCACTAGAATTATCATCATACCTCATATGACAATTTTCAGTATCTCAGTTACCCCAATGTCATGCTCTAGAGTGAACCTGGGTTTTGCAGATATGAATTGTTGCTGCAGGGATACATGTAGTCAATATCATCTGTCCTTTCACATACACTCATTTTCCCAAGAATCCAGCCAGGCTAAGTGCTGATCTTGTACACAACAATAGAAATCAGTGAAAATATCCAGACAAAGAATCCACTTTCCCAAGGTTTATTTCTTGCTTTGTGAAAGGCAGAGCGGACTCTCTAGCCAAGGCTGGAAGCATTGCACCCTTGATCCCAGCTTTTGGAAATGTTATCTCCTCCATATGAGAGACCAGAGGGAAATCTGGACGACAAAGGCCTCATTGCTTGTGTTCTATTGTAAACTGAGCTTTTGTCATCCTTGGTTTTACTTGCAAAATGCAAACAAGACAAGAACTAACTGGGAAATCTTCTCCCTTTGTTGTCTTGTAGAGGAGCACATCGCTCCTTTCACTGGCATGCAACAAGGGTGTCTAAATGCTTTTCCTGTTGGATTTCAACTTCAAATTACTTCCAGTTTTGCCTTCTCAATGACTTGAGAACATGCCTTAGAGCCACTGGACAGAATGGGTCAACATATTCCTCTATTCTCTTCACTGCCACTGTTGCTGATGTGTAAGAATCTCAAACCTCCTCAACCCCATTAACATCTGGGAACCCAGAAGGCCCCATCAGCATGAGTAAATGGCTTCTTGTGCCCTGCCTGGAGAGCTTTCACACTTTGGACAAGACTCCATCTTAGAGCTTCTTCAGTAGTCTCATGCTACAGATAAGGGCTTTCCAAAAGCTTACCAACAAATTCCTTTAAATAAAATTGCACACATATGTCCTAAAACAGATTTAAAAAAAAAAAAAAAAAACCAGAGCTTCTCTTCATGGTTTTTATGTCTGTTTACTTGCTGAATCTCAAACACTGTGGGGACCCCAAATAGAGTCCTCCAGAATTGAGCTATCATCCTCTGTTGTTGAAAAGGGCCTTCACACAGGTCAAGAAAAGCCTGGGGCCTCCTCATGCAGCCTGGTATCCCTATAACAGGAAACTCTTTCTCCATCTGTGTGCAGGATCATTCAACATGTGTAAAGAGCCAGGACAAGAAAAGCTGTAAGGAGATTCCTGTAATTGCACAAATGAGAGACCTGAAGATCTGAGCTAGCCTAGGAGACATTTATAAGCAATAAAGTCACTGGGTCTGGGCAATCGAGCATATGTGAGATTCTTCAGGGAGAACAAAAATACCTCTGTTTTTTCAAGCCTGCGTGATTAACAAAATTGAAGTCATAGTAGAAAGAGAAGGAAATAATCCATTTTGTCAGGGACATGCCTTTATTGGAATTCTCTCTTTGAAACATCCTGGGGATGGGGTTGTGGGGAGCAAAGAGAAGAGGTGACTTACCACAGAAAACTGAGAGCAAGCAATGGCCTCCATCATATCTTAGGGCCAAGAATTCATCTGATCAGACACAGAGGACAAAAATGTAGGCTAGAGGAGAGGAAAGAGCAGACCCTGGGCTCTCAGGTCTCTTCTCCTACAAAGTCAACAGCAAATGGTCAAGATGATCCTTCCATGTGAAAAATGTGTCCTTCCTTCAGGCTCTGCCCTTCTGAGGATAGAGGTTGGCAGCATTGCTAAGAGCGGAGAAAGGCTGTCATGTCAGATAGAGGACAAATGCTTCCTGAGGATCTACTCTGGTGGAATAAGCCTAAAGAAGTGAAATGACAAACTCCCCCTAGAATTCAGCCAGCTTAGACACACAGATGGAAATCACCTGGACCATTGTCTATTCTCCAGCATGAGTTCATTGATTTGTTTCTGTGTGATCCACCAACAGTGGCTTTATGCCGTTGTGATCAGGAACTCCGGGCTCCATGACCCAGGTCATGTACTTGGCTGTCACAGTGGGAGTGCCGCCACAGAAAGACCTTTCAGTGCCAATCTTCTTTCTCCCTCTGTTTGTCACTGGATCACCAGGGAAGGCAGATGGTACATGGCAAACACATTCATAAACCAGGCAAATGTGAATCCTGTTGATAATGGAAATCCAACACTGGGCACGCCATCAGGAGGGACTGACTATGGCAGGGGGGACCATGAGGGGAAAATGGGAGACAAACTTCAGTTTAATTCAAAGAAGGACATCTTCGATCATTAAGACCATAACCCTCAGTGTCAGCTGGCCTCGTTCAGAGTCCCTCTTCCATCAGTTAGTATTTGTGAAATCCCTCTGTGTCTTAATTTCCACATCTTTAAAATGGTCTGATGAATCATGCCCCCTAAGCTGCTATCAGATCAAGACAGAGAGCAGCCACATAGAAATTTTAGCAGTGATTGTCATATACTCAATAAACGATGACTGTTTTAAAATCCCATTTCATAAAGGAATGGGCCTCCTCAGGAGTAAGTAACACCCTACCAGGGGATTATCATCCAGAAATTGAACACCTTTGTCGACAAGCATATAGATGGACTTCAGCATGGGTAAAGAGAGAATTCTGTTTTTGCTTCCTCTAAAGCCACTTTCACTGCCAAGACTCTGAAAAATGAAGTCTAGCTACAATGTAAGTTTATGGGTATCTGCATGACCTCTGTCCACTCTACCAACATACCCAAGGCACCTACTACACCAAGGCATTGTGCTTTAGGTATCATCAGAGGGGGACCTTAACCTCAAAGATAGAGCAAAACTACACACAGCCTGTCACCGTGGCTGTGGCTCCAAAGATCCCAGGAGGGGAACATAGAGCAGGTTTCCAACACAAGTCAAATAAGGACTTGCTTCTATTTCTGCCTTTTGGGTTATCTATGGGATGGCAGGTCTGTAAATCACTCTAGGCAGCCTGGCCACTCCAGAAGCAAGAAGTGCTCTAGAAAACTCTGTGCCTAACAGAACACTGTGTATCCAAAGAAGGCTTTTTTCTTTTTCATCTTTTCTTTCCATTTCTACTCTATTTCCTAATTGAGAAATGCATAATTTCAGGACAAGAATCAGCTCTCATTTCTCTTCCTCATCTCTGTCTTTTTTTCCCTCCCTCCATCTGCCTCTTCAGCCTCCCTCAGTCCCCTCATCTCCCTCCCTTCTCCCCGTCTCCCCACCCCCTCCAGCTTTTATCATTTTAAGCTGCATGCAATGCCATTCTTCAGGGGATTCAAGTCAAATTTAGCCTCCTGCAATTGTTATTACCTACCCCTTGGCTTATGAGATGCATTTGCCTGCATTTGTAATGCATCAATAACTTCCACTCTCCTCCACTTGTAAACAATGCATTATATTAAATAGCCTGTGTCTAGCCTTGTATTGAAACGCACGATAAATTAGGACTTCCAGTTCTTGGTTTTTACTGATTCTGAAACCTACCAGTTACATGCCTGTCCGCCCCACTGAACATTCTCTCTAAAGCTGAGAATGCACAAAGCCCTTGTTCACCATTCCTCCTGTCTCCATCACTGCTGCCGGCTGTCAGTTTCACACCACCAAGCAGATTGTAATTGGCAGGATGAGGTGCAGAAATAGAGGATGGTTTGAATATGTGGTTCTTACCACACACACACACACACACACACACACACACACACACACACACACAGAGTCTTTCTGGCTTAGACATTCTATAAATTTAGGTACCCAGTATGTGAAGCCTATAGAATCCACAAAGGCTACCTTCATTTTCTAGCCCATAGATTAGAGTCAGAGAAAGGAAATACTATGCAATCCATTCCCAATGCTGTCCTGATCCAGCCTGAGTACTGCCAGGTCCCAGAGGCTTTGGGAATGCTGGAAGTCAGCATTGGAGTATTGTTAAGACACTTCCCAGGACTGTGAGAGCTGCAAGCTTCCCCCAGGAGTCCTCAGCACCCTACCTAATCCTGCAGGAGGTCCAGCAGCAAAATTCAGAGCCCCAGGGAGAGGAATGTAGGTCACAGGACCCTGGGGCATTTTTATGAACATTTCTTTTTGGATAAATAAAACTTCCATATCCATCTCACCATCCAATGTACTCCAACATCCAACATTCTTTACTAATTCAAACCTGCCTTAATTGGGCCATTCAGGACAGGGTTTCTCACCCTGGGCATTCCCAATGTTTAAACCAGACCAATCTTCTTTATAAGGTCAGCCCTGTGGCTGCTCCTTCATGCATGCCAGCAGCACCTCCCCTCAAGGCATGACAGTAAGAAACATCCCTAGACATTGCCAAATGGCCCATGCTGGGCAAAGTGATACTGGTGGAGGACTGCAATAATGGAGATAGATTTAGTCTTGATGTCTGCCCATAGCGACAGGATTTCGGGTCCAGTAAGAACTCAGTCCTATATTTCTCAAGATGGGGTTCCCAGGTCCAAAACACATGCACTGCACCTTGGAACTTGTTAGCCATGCAAATTATGGAGACTCATTCCTCACAGGCTGAAACAGAAACTGCAGGGGTGGAGCCCAGCAATCTGTGTGCCCATAAGCCTTCTAGATCATTCTGTAACAAACTCAAGTTTAAGAATCATTGAGCTATTCCAACCCATTCTTATTACAAATAAAAACACCAAAACCTAGGAAGGGCAAGTTGCTGCCCTAATTAAAACAGCTACTTTGAAACCCAAACCAAGGCTCTTGCCACTAAATCACTCGCACATAAACCGCCCACCGTTCCCCACCCCCAACGGGATTTCTCTATCTCAGTCTTTGCCTTCTGTTTATCCTGCCTCCCTAGTTTATTTGTCTTGACATTTTCTTGCTTTTTGGATATTTTCATTTTCATTGACATTACAGTTATCAGACATAGTTCTGGGATCCAATGTTACATTTCAACAGAGACCATGTGAAATGGCCAGGTCAGTCTAATTCCTCTAGCCATGTGTTTGAATTGCACCATTTCTTGTGCTTGCTATCCTGATCCTTCATCTTTTTTGAGATATTGTTCACAAAGGAAGCTGAGGTTACATATAACAATCTCTCCGTTTATGCTCCCTTCTAGCTAACAATGGGGTGTGAGTGTGAGTCTATGTGGGGGTTATACAGGTGATCTCTGTGTCTATGTGTGTGTCTCTTCAAAGCAGGTGTGAGTGTGCTAAGGCCACAATACCAAAATTCCACCGCCTGCCTGTTCCGGGTGCTGAAAGTCCAAAGTCAAAGTCAAAATCTTGACAGATCTGGTTTCCTGGAGACACTGTTCTGGGTTTGCAAAGGGCTCCTTCTTGGTGTCTCTTGACACAGCTTTTCCCCTCTGCAGGTATCCAGACCATCTTCCTGTCTTCCATTTTTTAAAAAATATTTATTTATTTGAAAGGCAGAATGACAGAGACAGAAAGAGTTCTTCCACACACTGCTTCACTCTCTACCTGCCTGCAACAGACAGGGAAGCGTCAGGCCAAAGCCAGGAGACTGGAATGCCACTCAAGTGCCTCTCGTGTGGGTGGCAGAGACCCAACTACTTCAGTCGTCATCTACTGTCTCCCAGGATGTGCATTAGCAGGGAGCTGGATTGGAAGTGGGGTAGCCACAATTTGAAATGTTGCTGCAGTACTGGATGTAACAGCTTCACCTGCTGTGCCCACACCCACCCCTGTCTTCCTCTTCTCCTGATGAAGGCCTCCCCCTAACCGCCTCCTTTTGACTTCATGGTCTTTATAAAGTCTTTCCTTCCAGATACAATTTCATTCTTAGTTATGGGGATACTGGGAATTGAACTTAGGGGTTTTAGACAGACATAAATCAGCCCCTCACAGAGCCTATGAAGGGAATAGGGAGGACAGAGGTGAAGGACGTGGAGAGATGAGGCCTAAATCTCCAAATGCAAGATCAGTCACCTGTGACAGCCTGACAGCCTGGCCATGAATCTGAGAGCCAGTGGCAGGCATGCATCTTGTAAGGCAGATTTCAGGAAGGCATAACTCGCCTGTACCTTCTTTCCAACAGAATGACTTTAAACATTCATCTCCTGGAGACTTCCAGAAAGCATACATTTTTGTTATGAGAGACAAACAGAGAGAGAAAGATCTTATACCCACTGTTCTTTCATCAAATGACCACAATAACCAGGGATAGAAGCCTTTAACTTCTTTCTTTTCTTTTTTTAAGATTTATTTATTTTTTTTTATTGGAAAGGCAAATCTACAAAGTAAAGAGAAAAATCTATCTACTGGTTCACTCCCCAAGGGGCACAATGGCCAGAGCTGAGCCAATCCAAAGGCAGGACTCTTCCAGGTCTCCCTCGCAGGTACAGGGTCCCAAGGTTTTGGGCCATCCTCCACTGCTTTCTCAAGGCCACTAGCAGGGAACTGAATCGGAAGTGGAGAACCGAGACACGAACAGGTGCCAATGTGGGATCCTGGCACTTCAAGGGGGAGGATTAGCCAATGGAGCCATTGCACTGGGCCTGAAATAATTTCTAGTTTCTTATGTAAATAATAGATCCAACTGAGCCATCACCTGCTGTCTTTCAGGGTGCATATTAGCAAGAAGCTGGAATCAGAAGCAGAGCAGGACTCAGTTCAGCCATTCCCATATGGGATATGGACATCCCAAGCAGCATCTTAACCACAGTACCAAATAGCCACCATAGTAACACACATTTTAATCTGGGATAACTAGATTGCCTTTTCTGACTAAAATTCATGCAGTATTTATGATTCTCCCCTCCCCCAAATAAAACTAAAACTAGCACTTTTCACCTAAAGTAGGCAAAGCCTCTGATTCCTAGTCTTGGAAGAACATTAAGAGTTTTAAAATAAACAGTAAAATGCATAGATTTCTAGCTCAGAAGGCACTCTGATCCAACCCCTGATTTAATTCCAGATGTTCACATCACGCACGTGGTTGTACGCGAGTCACTGCAGAAAGGTTCAAGCAAAATAGCCCAGGCTGAACAGCCCAGGGAGCCAAGGAAAGCACCCAGGAGCCCTGACTGACCCACACAGTTATGTTCCCTCAGGCTTCATCCATTTCAAATGGCAACACAGGGGCTTCCTTGAAAGATACTCCAAGGTCAGGAGAGGCCATTCCTTAGCCTTGGTTCTGGTAACAGCTTTGAAGGTTAGGTTCGGAGTGAAGATCACTCAGCACTCCAGTTTCCATCAGCCCCTAGAAAGAGAAGGATTTCATTCCCGGGGGAGTGGAGGGATGACCAAACAGATGGGTGGGGAGAATCCAAGGCAGTCAGAGGGGAAGAGAAAAAAGTGGGGCAAAGCCCAAAATCTAAATGGTAGATTGGACCAAATGAAATTGCCTTCTTTTTTTCAGGATGCCGGCAAGATGGTATGGTTCAAAGTGGAGCATTCATGGATCTCCCTATGGTTGTCTTGTGAATGCCTACTAAGTCTACCAGACTCGAGGCACAGCTAAAAAGAGAGAAAAGGGAGGGGGGTACAAGGCCTCAAAGCATTCACAACCTAATTCAAAGCTCAGAAAAACCAGAGGTTTGTTCTTGTCCTGTTCCTTGAAACAGAAAAATCAGAAAGGGGCTCTGCCTCTCTTCCGTGGCTAGTTGTCTTTATGGAGAAGATCCCCTGCCACCAGAAATCAATTTTTAAGAGTTTATTTATTGGAACTGGCTAAAGTCCTCACCTTGCAGGCTCAGGATCTCATATGGGCACCAGTTCTAATCCCAGAATTTCCACTTCCCATCCAGCTCCCTGCTTGTAGCCTGGGAAAGCAGTCAAGGACGGCCCAAAGCCTTGGGACCCTGCACACACGTGGGAGACCCAGAAGAAGTTTCTGGCTCCTGATTGGCTCAGTTCCGGCTGATGCAGCCATTAGGGGAGTGAATCAGCAGACAGAACATCATTCTCTCTGTCTCTCCTCCACTCTGCATATCTGATTTTCCTATAAAAATAAATCCTTAAAAAATAAAAAAAAATTAAAGAGTTTATTTATTTATTTGAAAGGCAGAGTTGTGACAGAGAAAAAGGAGGGAGAAGAAACTTTCTGATTCACTTCCCAAATGGCCGCAATGGCTGGAGCTGGGCTAGGCCAAAGCTGGAAGCAAAAGCAAGGGCCTAAGGACTTTAGCGTGGAGCAAGACTGGAAGTGGAGCAGCTGGGACTCAAACTAGTACATTTATGGGATGTCAGTGATACAGGCAGTAGTTTAACTCGATACACCACAGTGCCAGCTCCCAGTATTCATTTTTAAATTTAAAAACCAAAAGGTGGTGTTTGGCACAGCAGTTGAGACACTGTTTAGGACTCCCACATCCCACATTAGAGAGCTTTGCTTGGAGTCTTGGCACACTTCTGGGTCCCGATTCCTGTTGAAGTACACTGCGGAAGAGCAGCAAATGATGATTCAACTACTCGGGTCTCTGCTCCCCATCTTGGAGTGCCTGAATTCGAATCCTTCCAATTCCCTGCTAGTGTGTATCCTAGGAGGTGGCAGTTGATTGTTCAAGTAATTGGGTCCCTTCACCCACACAGGAGAGCTGGGTTCAGCTGCACTCTCCTGGCTTCAGTCAGGTCAATCCCTAACTATTGCAGGCATTTGGAGCCCTAATCAGCACATGGGAGATCTCTGTCTCTCTCTCTCTTTTATCTTTCAAGTAAAACATGAAAAAAGGAATAAACTTTGTGTCTTAACCTGGCAAGCGTATTCATGGGCATTTATCCTGTTATTCTCCAGCTATACACACACTTTACACATTCTTCTATGTGTGTGATGAGTGCCACAGTTTTAAAATGCTTTTCAAGGAATGAGCTTTCAAAACAATGGCATTCCCTGTCCCTGGAGAGGGTGAGCGCCCCCTAATGGACAAGTATAGCCATTCTCCTTCACCAGGTAGAAGAACCTCAAAACTTCCTTCTATTGCTCAAAGCCTCGGATTGGCCGTTCACATTTCAGAATTCACAGCAAGAAGTAAGCCCACACGACCCGAAATTCTGAGCCAACACCTTTACAAAGGGAGGCAGAATTAACATTCAAGGCTGCCACAAATGCCATAGTGGTGGACACATCCAAGAGCACACACAGATCAGCGCTAGAGGGCCTTGGGGAGGTCTTCGATGTGTTCTGAGAGTTTTCCCTGCATGTGGCTTAGGCACCAGTGTCCATGGCAGTGACACAGCCCACTCAGGGAAACACAGAGAAGCTTCCTACTTAGAAAAGACTTCAGGGAAACCTGTGCTGGCTCTGCACACACTTTGTTCTTCTTGTGCAGAGGGCTAATGGTGCCAAGACAAATCTGGGCTGGGACTATCGGAACCATATTGAGGTATGTTTCAACAACAACTGTGGGAGATGAAGGCTTAGATTCCTGCTGACCAAGACAATGGGGCTAGTGTGTGAGGCATGTTCTTGACAGGCCAAAAATTCCACGATTCCACACTCAACCAAGGGATTCAAAATCGCTTGAGAACACAGCCCAGAAATCTGCATTCTACAATTTTCATCCTATACCCTGTGATTCTGACTGAGGCTGCTTGGGGCCACAACAAAACAATCTAGCAAAATAAGAACTAAGTTTTTGTAATCACACAAAGCTGGAAAACTGGAATGAACCTTGCTTTTGCATTTACCAGTTATACAAGAATCCTTCAAGAGAAAGCTCATGGAAAATGGATTTCAAAAGATAAGTTTAGGGCCCGGCGCGACAGAGTAGTGGTTAAAGTCCTCGCCTTTCAAGTGCCGGGATCCCATGTGGTCGCTGGTTCTAATCCAGGCAGCCCTGCTTCCCATCCAGCTCCTGGTTCCTGGCTTTGGATTGGCTCAGCTCCGGCCGTTGGTGCTACTTGAGGAGTGAATCATCGGAAGGAAAATCTTCCTCTCTGTCTCTCCTCCTCTCTGTATATCTGACTTCGCAATAAAAATAAATAAATATTTTTTTTAAAAAAAGATAAGCTTATTTGGGTGCAAAAAATTTTGAACTGTGTATATGCAAGGCCTTCAAAAGTGTGTAAAAGAGGCTTATTGGGAAACACTATTGTGAGTTTTAAATTTTTGCAGCAAAATTCCATTTTTCTGCCGTTTTTGAAGTACCATCATATGACATTTAACAAGTACTTGAGTCAGGCAATCCCATCTACTAAACCGAACAATGATATTACTTATCTGCCAAAGTTGCTGGGGGAATTTTAGTACAAATTGTATACAAAGTCCTTGGCTATAGTAATCACTCCAAATATCTAGCTATATTTATTTACTGTTATTTATCAGTATGTATAGTATACAAGGCAACATGGGGAAAGTGTACAAAGAAAAAAAAGCAAAATTTGGGACTGATCTTTGGCACAACAGCCTTAAGCCACCACTTACGATTCCATTATCCCATACCGGAGTATCTATCGGACCAGTTTGAGTCATCTCGCTGTTCCGCTTATGATTCAGTTCCCTACTAGCACATCTGGGAAAACAGCAGATGATAGCTCAGTACCTGGGCTCTTGCCACCTTTGGGAAAACGAAGGTGAAGTTCCTGGCTCCTGGCATCAATCTAGCCCAGCCTGAGCTGTTGCAGCCATGTGGGGAGTAAACCAGTAGATGGGAGATTTCTCTCTGTCTCTCCCTCTCTCTGTCATTCTGGCTTTCAAACAAATAAGTAAGTCTTTTTTAAAAAAAAATACAAAAATGAACAAAATAGCCCCTGCCTCTGGGCAAATTATATCCAGCAGGTTGCCTTTAAAGCTTTCCTATTAAAAAAAAAAAACAAAAATTCAGTTTTTTCTAGGGTTATCAAAGCATTACTGGCCTAGTCAAAATCACTTTAAACTCTTAGTCTGATTCAGGCCTTTTTTTTCTTTTTTTTAGCAGTTACAGGTGGGAGTCTACCTGGAAAGTGAATGAGCCAAAAAGTAACACTCTCCAGAACCAGCCTAGGAACTCTGAATGACAATCAATTGGACCAGAGTTCGTCACTCTATGCCCTGTCGCTCCCACTGAGCCCTTTGAACCAATGAACTTGATGCTAGGAAGCACGGCAGCCCTGGGAGGCACATCACCGTGCTGTCAGCTGCCACTGATGATTTTTCTTCACATTTCCCTCACTAACCCACCCAGTCTGAAAGGTAAACAAGCCCTCCTTGAAACCCACCAGGCATTCTCCAGGGTTTGTACATACTAATGTCAGTTCCCCACTGCAAGGAAGGAAGAACCACAGTAACTTTATTTCATTGTGACAGTGAGTCCTGAAGTTATGACCAGGCCCTCTGAGATTTATGTAATGCTTCTAGAATGTCTTCATCACAACTGACCCAGGGAAAGATTTTTTTTAAAAGCTATACACCTGCTCTAAGCTGAGCTCCTTCCGCACCTGTATTCCTTCTGAAGCTAAGCAGCAAACACTTCCAGGGAAGACAAAAAGCAATCTGATTCTCACTTTCTCTGATTTGAATCTGGCTGGAACTGATAAGAATTTTAATTCCAAGGACCTCTTAGTGAAATTATAGACTGCCTAAAAGTATAACTGGAAAGGACTGTGAGTGAAGAAGTCGAGTGAGAATTTTATCAAGAATTATGTTAATTATGTCGAGCAGCTTAAATCGAATTTTCCAAGAAGGAGCAATGGTTGGATAATCCATCATCAGAGAAGTGGCAACTGATTATTAGGAAAGTTATGATTGCTGGTTAGAATGCTTACCCCGGTGCAGTGAGTGTCAATGGATTCTGTCTGTGCCTAGTTCTTTCATAAATACTGATGCCAGGGTTTGGCGGAGATAGGGCCCAAGCATCAGTATTTTGTAAGATCTCCCAGTGGTTCTAATGGGGAGCCTGGGTTAACAGCCATTGCCCTAGTTAACAGAGCTCAGCTACCTGAAGAGGTAAATGCTGCTTTCACAGCAGTTTGTCTTTTTCCCTTGAGAACCAGAAAAACCATGTTGATTAATTAACATTTTCCAAACAACAGCAATGAATTAACTGCCGCTAATGCTCAGGCCATGGAATTAGACACGACTCCTGTATATCAGAATCATCTCCCCAGACAGCAGTTTGAACATGGATTCCTGGGAACATGGGCTTGGCCAACAACAGAGATAGGTTGACATCAGCTGAGCAAGCACTGTGTAAGGAACAGGCAAGACTTGAATCTCATTTCCACATTAACTCGAGTGCTTACTGTGAGTGTGCCTGACACTGCTAGGGGCTGGGAGGTTCTGAGAGTGCAAGAGTATGACTGATGCCCCTATAGGAACTGACAGTCTAAAGGAGAAAAGGAATGTCAACAAAATGTACCAGCCTTGCAGTATGGAATTTTGGTACACACAGATATTTCAGGAGCCAAGGGAGAAAGCGCCGTAGCTCAGGACAGCAGGGGACAATTCCTGGAGAAGACTACACATGAGTTGATTTGGGAAGGGGGACAACCTCCTGAGCCTGTAGGGACTGAAGCCTGGACAAAGGTAAGGAGGAGTGTGAGCAGTCCTAGGTGGCACTGCTAAGGTGGGCAAGAGGCTGATTAGAAAGACTCTTGCCTGCCATCTACAGGATTTTAATTTAGCCTTGGAGGTGATGAGAGTTTATTGATGAATTTCAAGTAGGGAAGTGGCAGGATCAGAGTCACATTTCAATCATTCTAGCAGTTAGTAGAGCCTTGCTACTCCAAGTATGGTACCCAGTATTAACATCTTCTTCAGGAGCTTGTTGGAAATTCAAAAAGATCTCTGACTGAATCCCAAATTTGAATCTACTTTCCAAAAAAACTCCCCAGTTAGTACACATACACAATACAATTTAAAACATATAATCAAAGAGGAGAGATTTTCTTAAGGCAGAGATTTAAGACCATTTAGCAGACTATGGCAATCCATTGTCAAGCCTTTCATTTAAACAATTCATTAACCACTATTTTTGGATAACTGAATCCATGTATGGACCATCCTCCAGAACCTTAATGGCCAGTTAAAGAGCTAAGCCACACTTGTAGAGCTATGAGTTTTTCTCGAATGTCACCTCCAATTCCCACTAGAATACTCAGAATCCTACAGATAACTGCCTTGGCAGGAGAAGAACCCCAGGATGCTCTAGAACATTCCATGATGGGTACCATGTACTTTCAGATACAGTTTCAGCCAAAGGGAAAGAAAAAGGACCCTTTGTCTGGTTTTTGATCATGAGTAAAGGCAACCAATCTTTCCCTGTGTTCCCTCAGTGTGCTGGGTGAAGTGGGCATAGGGTGTGGACTTCATAATTGCCTATTGTGTTTACTGAGACACAGAAGGAAGGAGGGAGGAGCAATGAAAAGATAAATGGGAGAGCGTTTATATCTGAAGGTCGGTGTTTGGTGAGCAAAAATCTTCCTCTGACCTGAGCAATAGCAGTATGGAGACCAAACTGGGGGATACTCCAGGGACAGAACTGGAGGGGGCACTTACTTTCATCAAAAAGCAAACAACCTTCTCCCAGAAGTGCAACTGTAAGAGCTTGAAAGAAGCAGCATAGTCTACTAGGTAAGAAGGATGGGGTTTAAAGGGACAAACAAGCAATTAGTCTATAAATAAGCACAAGTGTACCTCATTTATAACAATCGCTGTGTTATTGAACGGGGCATACAAATTGAACTGGGGTTAAATTAAAACTATTTTAAGCCCATTCTGGGAATTTGCTATTTAAAGGAATCTTTTGTGGAGTGGATAATCACTCACTAATGAAGCTTTTGTTAAACTTGGAGTTCCACAAAGCTGAAGTTCCCAAACCCACTGTGCTGGAAAGATCACCCCACAGATAGCTGGCAGAATACAACTTGTTCATGTGCCAAAGAATAGGGCTCAGTAAGTAAAGGCCAGAGTGTAGGGGATCTGCCTTCAAAACAAAACATGTAGGTCCAGGAGCAATAGCCTAGCAGCTAAAGTCCTCGCCTTGTATGCACCAGGATCCCATATGGGCACCGGTTCTAATCCCGGCAGCCCCACTTCCCATCCAGCTCCCTGTTTGTGGCCAAGGAAGGTGGTCAAGGATGGCCCAAAGCCTTGGGACCCTGCACCTGGGTGGGAGACCCGGAGGAGGCTCAGATTCCTGGCTTCAGATCAGCTCAGCTCCAGACGTTGTGGCCACTTGGGGAATGAATCATTGGACAGAAGACTTCCTCTCTGTATATATGGCTTTCCAATGAAATAAAAAATAAATCCTTAAAAAAATATAGAGAGATTTGCCCTTGGACAAAATGGATAACCAGTAAAAAGAACTTAAGTACTAGAAGAGGATGGAAGGCTTGAGGGTCAAGCAAAGGAAAAATACACAACTCTGTGACTTGCACTTACTAGATGGACAGAAGAGAGCAAGTGACCACAAAGGACAGGAATATTGTTCTTAAATTCATGACTGAAGTCTGTTTTACTTGTCCCTAACCTCAGGATGTGCTAGAATCCAGACTGTTTCAAGATAATGTTCCTAACTAGCCAGAGAGACATTCTGGTTGAGAGCAATGCAATTTACAAGCAGTTTAGCATTCATCAAGTGATTCTACATGTCTTGACTCTGAAGACCATGAAGAGGCAGGCTTTTGTGCTGGATTTCTTGGAATACCTTCACTGGAAAGACGGAGTTTACATGGGAAATGGAAATATGAACCAAGTCAGGTAATATAAAAGGGAAGCTAGGAAAAGACAATCAGAGTCTGATCCAGGTATACAGTTGCTTAAGACTCTTTTTCTTTGAATGGCCAAGTACAAATCATAAACTCCTTGCTAAGATCTGTCCAGCCATGAACCTAGGATGGGACTCCAATGAAGGGCCCAGGATGAAGAACGGAGGACAATGCAAATCCCACATCCCAACAGCCATCTAGGATCATCACATGCCCCTTAGCTATTCACTTCTTCCTGTAGTGCAATGAATGAGAAGGAAATCATTTGTTCATCCAACCAATATTTATTGAGTTCCTCAAATGTTGGAGCAGCAAATCTGAGAAGTCCCCCCTCTGCTTCTCTGAAGTAGAAAGGTAGGGGAGAATGTTTAAAAACAGTTTGGTGGGTCAAAGAATATCTAAATGTGAGGATGGAAGTCTCAATTTAAGTAAGTCAGATATTAGAAAAAGCAGCCACCTGACCCTAGGACTAGTTAGTATTGTCATGGTTCCTTATGGAAACACAGGCATTTCCAAAGCAGCTTTCTGGAGTGAGATGAGATTTTGAGTATGGAAGAAACACTTCTGCACATGTATAGGAGAAGGACTTTGGAGGCCGTTGTCTTGGCTGTGATCCATACAGCCCTACTGCTACATCTGTCCCAATGCTGTGTACCAGGTCCTACAGAACAGAGGGCCAGGAAGCTTTTAGAAAGGGGAGAGATACAGAAGCACAAACCCAGCAAACCAAAAGAGAAATCAAGAAGTGAAAGAGAATTCAATAGATAGATCAGGAAAAAAGGTCAGAAAGGGGTTAAGTAGAGTCAAAAGGAAATCCTTTGAGGTTTCATCCAAGATCAGTACCAGCTATTTCTCAAATGCTTTTAAGAGTTCATGTAACTTAGCAACTGACCTATGTTTGGTTTTTGTTTTTGTTTTTGCCCATGTCAGTTTCTCAGTAGTTGCTGTCAGGGAAAAAAAAAAAAGGCTTAGGATTGTGTATTTTACTGAGAGATGGAAAGCAAAGAATGAAATTATGTGCTATGTCCTATTTGGCAAGATTGTAAGAAGGCAAGACAGCAATAAAGACAAAAAAAAAAAAACAAGCAAAAGGTCCAACCCTGGGGATGCTCACAAGGGAAGTAAGGCCAGCAGGCTAACCTTGGGGTCCAGAAAAGCTCTCAGGGGCATGTGTTCCAGAAAAATAGGCCCATGCTGGCACATTTGAAATGGTCCAGGAGAGGAGCACCTGCAATTTCTATTCCTTGCCTCCCTGAAGTATCAGTGCCACACCAGGTCAGTATTCTTCATAGATCATCATGCTGTATCTCACATTCCCCAACCAACTCTCTCCAGAGACCAAAGGGCTGGGAAACATTTCAGGGTTGTTTTTTTTTTTTTCTACAGATGTCCATCAACCCCCACCAGAATTTCCACCAGACTCCACTCCCACTTCTTAGTCAGGCACAGAGAGCACACCAGTTGTCAGGAATTACAGTCACAGGCACATGCAACAACAGTCACATTCCATTCTGGAAATCACATAAATGTGCATACATGTACGTACCTTCCTTGACTTCTGGCTACTGTCAGGGAGTTAGACAACAGAAATTTGCTGTGACAGTTATAGAGAATACTCCCAGATTCCTCCTTATCTATGCAGCATGACATGCATATCAGCACCACCCTAGTGGACAGCTCACAGCAGGGCTGTCTGTGGACATCCTTTTTAAGGGTTTGTCCAGAACTAAGAATGCACCCAATGGGAGGCAACATGTGATAGCTAATGAACTTCACTATGCATGCTTGAGTTCCAGGTCCCCAGTTTCAGCCTGGCCCTGTCATAGCTACTGCAACATTTTGGGAGTGAATCAGATGATGGAACGGTTGAAGATTGCATATTCACTCTCTGTCTCCCTCTCCCCATCTGTGTGTGTGTGTGTGTGTGTGTGTGTGTGTGTGTGTGTGTTCCCACTCATTCATTCCTTTCTCTATGTCTTACAATATAGAATAGTATTTATGTGATTTCAGAGGCCAAAATCACTAAGCGAAAAGTATGAATTGCCTTGAGAAAATGAGATGATGGTGATGATGATTAAAAATGACAACAGCTAACCGTATCTTGAGTGTTTGCTCTATACCAGATTCTATTCCTAACATTTCTCATGTATTATCTCCTCAAGATAACGTGCTCTGGTGAGATCTCTTAGGTTGCTTCCCTCCCCCCACATCTCCATCTTAATTGTCCCCTAATCCTGCCAGCTTCTATTTCCTGAACATCCTTCCTGCTGTGTGGGGCCTCTGAGCCTGTCTCTGGGCTCTTTGCCGAAAGCAGTTCTGGGAAAGGAAGAGGTTGTGGAACTCCTGACAAGTCAAGAGCCCCCAGGGTGGTGTGAGTCAGTGTCTTGACCCAGATGGAGTCATCTGCAGAGAAGAGAAGGGAGAGAAGCATTCCCCAGAGGATGGAGAAAAGAAGCATTAAGGAAGGGACATCCCTAGGAAGTCATCCATCACCCATGACATTTTAAATGCAGGTGGCAAAAGGCAGAAGTCAGGGACAGACAAGAAGGAGCTCCTTGACTAATACCCACAAAAACGAAACCGAGTGAACTCCTATAGTTCTCCTCTCTCCCGCTCCCCAGCATCTACCCACAGACTCAGAGGCCACTCCCAGAAACTGGTGCTGAGCTCAGCCAAGTTCAGTGCAAGGACTCTGAGCCCAATTAGACTCTCCATTTGCAGAATGACCCTTGATCTCTTAAGTAGAGTCTATACAACCCCCAACCTATCTTATCAGTTAAATCAGAAAATTCAGCCATTTACCTAGAGGTCTGGGCTCCAAACCTTTGGGCCAGTTTGAAAGGATGCTTTTATGGGATTGATTAAAATGACCAGATGTTTTCCTTTCATTTTGGCATGATCTCAGGTCTGTATCTGGTTACGGCACCAGAGCCTGAGGATTACACACACACTTTTAGACCCCAGGGTTCGTTCACTGCACCTTGCTTTCATAATCACAGTAGCCCACTGAGTTTCTGTGACTACTTCCAATTGATAAACCTTTTTTAATTACAATCTAATCCATGGGCCCTTTATAGTTTATAAGACCCTGCTACCCATGTTGTTTCTTATCTAGCTCCCAAATAATTTACCTGGAAACGCAGTGGTAGATGACCCAAGTACTTGGCCCCCTCTCACCCATGCGAAAGACCTGAGTGGAGTTCTAGGCTCCTGGCTTTGACCTGGTCTATTCTCAGTCATCACAACCATGTGGGGATTGAACCAACAGATGGATAATCTTTCTTTGTCTTTCTTTCTCTCTCCATATATATACATCCTTGTCTCTTTATCACTCTGTCTTTCAAAAACTAATTTGTCTAGGTCACTTTGTCTTTAAGAAAAAAAAATCAGGGGTTTAGCATGTGCAGCACTGTGCAACAGCAGGTTAAGCTGGGTACTGGCTCAAATACCTGCTGTTCCACTTCTGATCCAGCTCCCTGTTCATGTTCCTGGGAAAGAAGTGGAAGATGCCGACATACTTGGGCCCTTGGACTCACATTGCAGACCCAAATGCAATTCAAGACTGCTGGCTTCAGCCTGACTCAGATCCAGTTGTTGCAGCTATTTGGGTTTGAACCAGCAGAAGGAAGCTCTCTCATATTCTCACTCTCTCTCACTTCCTAATAAATGCAAATACATGTCTAAAAGCATTTAAACATGGATATCTTGACTCAAAATTCAAGTAAGCTCTCCATGTGCTATAAATGCAACAGAAAAATTATGAGAGTGAGCAGGGTTGAAGCCAGTGTGCTAGGCCCTGAGTCCATTGGCAGCAGGAAACTCAATTCCCATAGACAATAAGCATTCCAAGTGTTTCTCATGAGTGAGGATCATGTCTGAGTTTTCTCCTGGCATCCCAAGTAGGATGCTGCCCCTCTGCTTCACTGATCCCTTCTGCTTTGTTCTTTTACATTTTTTTATCTGCTGCTATGTAAAGGATTTGGAGACTGTGAGATTATGCTGTTAATATTATAATGGTAGATCTATGCCATTATAGCTTGTCCAAATTCACAGAATGCAACACCAGGAATGGATCCTAATGCAAACACTGGACCCTGGGTGACAACAATGTGTCAGTGCAGGTTCAAATACACTGTAATAGGTCCACCCCTCTGGGTGAAAAGGTAGACAAAGTAGGAGGAGATATATGGAAGAGCTCTGTACCATTCCACTTAATTCTGTTGTGAATCTAAAACTCTAAAAGAATAAAGTTCACTTGAAAAATAAATAACCACTGCCGATTATTCTCTGAAGCTGTGCTTATTCTGAACTGGGAGTTTGGGGGTACTGAGGCTGCAGGATGACCCAGATAATAATTTCACGAGCAAACTAATGCATCCAATCACTGATCTGGCTGGGTCAAACATTGCTTAGTAACCAACAAGTAGAGGTGACCCTACCGCTGTCTTCATGGCTGGCTCCTCCATCTCCTCTCAGTCACTGAATATTAGCAGCCTCTCAGTCCCTCGAATTCTACTTATAGTTACTCTCCTATGGTCTTCCCATCAGTTGATGCTTTTCATGTGTATGCTTCTGGTTTGACCTGAGCTACAGGCTTGTGTAATAGAGCCAGGAGGGCATTCACTCTGTATAGCCACCCTCCCTGTCAATGCTTCTCAGGTAGCAACTCCACTAAACCTCCACTTGCCCCCTGGTCATGGAAACAGGACTGTTCTGCAACCCTACCAATTCCAAGATCCATCTCTCATGCCCATCCTTTCACTGGATGCTCAAGTGTGACTCATCCTTACACCATTCCAAGACAGCCCATCCACCATGCTCCCACATAAATGCCACACAGCTCCCAATCTAGAGCAACATACTATAATCCACAACATGAACAGAATTGGGATTTTCATATCATGTACAGTTGGAAGCAAAGTAGTAAAAATGATCTAGCTGAATAATTTCTAGCATCAGTGCAAAAATTGTGAGGTAAAACTTGAGGAGATATTTCTAAGTCTAAGCAGGGGCTGTTGACATTTGGTGCAACTGAAAGAATATTCCAATTGTGGTAGTCACCTTCAGAAATAGCCTAGCATTATCCTTACCTCATGGTATTCACATCCTCGTGTAATCCTTTCCCCTTCAGTGTGTGGCTGGACTTATTGACTCATTTTGAAAGAATAAAACATGGAAGAAATAGTATGGCACTCCCAGGACATATTGCACACATCTGTAATGTAGAGAAGCACGTGACGTACCAATAGCCTACAAGGGCAAGCATGAAAGCAGAGCCCGTCTCATATGGGCCTTGAGCCTCCACCCTCTGGCTAACAATTTGAGGGAATCTAGAAAAAGATCATTGGCTAAGATGCTCATGGATTCCTGGCCTGCTCAGAAACTATGAAACAGAGGTCCACAGTGCAGCAAATGAGATTAAGCCACCACTGGTGATGCCAGCATCCCATTTGGGCTCTGTTTTGAGTCCTGGCTACTCCACTTGCAAACCAGTTTCCTGCTAATGTGTGTAGGAAAGCAGCAAAAGCTGGCCCAAATGCTTGATCCCCTCAGCCCAAGTGGGAAACACTAAAGAAACTCCTGGCTCTTGGCTGCAGCCTGGCCTATTCCTGGCTGATGTGGTCAGTTAGATGAAAAATCTCTCTTCATCTCTCCCTCTTTATCTGAACTCCGCCTTTCAAATAAATAAATCTTTAAGAAATACTTTTTTTCATCTGCTAAAATGTGAAATAATTTGCAATGCAGCCATAGTGAATGAATATACCCACTTCAACATAAGTCAACCCCACACTGCTCTGATCAACTATTTAGATGCTTCCCACATTTGTACAGAAGCCAGCACACATACACATGCACACACATTCACTCAATAACGCAACCACAGGCATTTTAGCCTTTCTTACATATTGGATGCTAACACTACATTCAAACATAAAAAAAAAATCATTTAAGTGCACGCAAAGGCTCTCAGATACTGTTATACTCCCAGGTTCTTAGGCAAGGGCCTGAAGCAAATTGAACATGCCAATAACACTATCTCAGGGCTACAGCAGTGAGGAAGGAAGAAGTGAGGTAGGGAAGCACAGAGAGAGAAAGACACGCTAGCATATCCCTGGGCTTGCTATAGCTGTCCAAATAACAACCAGCTGCATAGCCACCCAGAAGTCTCCTGAACTACTCTGCCAAGGTGTAAATGTTTGTGTCCTCCTCAAACACATGGGTTGAGATTATAAACCCAAAAGTGATGGTGTTGGGACATGGGGCCTTTTGGGGGCTGATAGGGTCATGCAAAGGAGGCCCCTCCAGAGTGCTTTCAACTCTTCTGCCATAGTGTGATGCTATGAGAGGACAACTGTCTTTGAACCAGGAGGAAGGCTCTCACCAGAAACTGACTCCACTGAAGCCTTGACCTTGAACTCCCCAGCCACCAGCATTGTGAGAAATAAACTTTGATCATTTGTGAGCTGTTCAGTCTATGTTATTTTGTTATCATAGTTGGAACAGACAGACCACATGGAGCCCTGCACCTTGGACAGCTCATGAAGGGGAGACAAGTGGGTCTCTGGTTGTGTACTCCTTCCTGTCTCCCGCTTACCATTGGTCAAATTTTCCCAACCCCCCTGCACAGGATGTGAGACCTCCCTATGCTTCCAAATTATGTCATCCAGTTCCTCCAAACCCTGTGTCCGATGGCTGGTTGTCCAACCACTGAGAAGTACTGGAGCTGTTGTGGCTACCACCACGGCAGATGTCCAGCAGGCCTTGCCAGTGTCTGGCCCTCTCTTGCTGGAAGCTGAGACAGATGGCAATGTTAGGAGATGAGGTGACAGAGGAAGCCGCTGGAGCCCTTCATGGACCAGACAGCCAAGAACCAGAGGGTAGAGGAGGCTGAGCAAATCAGGGAGCAGTAGAAACGAATCTGGAACAGATGTTCTCACAGATGAGCACCTACTCTCTGGGAAGCTACTTCCAGATTTGAAATGTGGACCTGTACACATTAAGATCTTAGCTGTTTTAACTCCAACTTTCTTGTTGCTCTCTTAAATACCGGATTGTACCACCAAGTGCAGGATGTTTAAGGAGAGACTCTGCAGCCCTTAGTCACTGTGCTTTGTGGCGACACCCTTATTTCTCAAGGGAATTCTACTTTCCTGGAAACTCAATAATGCTTAATTCCATTGTCTGGTTTCATATCATGAGGTCACTAAGAATACAGGAAGACAGGAGCTGACTCAGGATGCAGACACAATGGAGACATGAGCCAATCCTGTAAAGGCTAAGGCCTGGGATGGCCTTTTAGATTTGTTCCAAACTGGTACCTTTGTATTTGCATAAGACAGTTATTGGCAAGCCACCCTAAGAGAGATGAGAGGAACGGAGCCCAGAAAAAACCCACCAAGGACTGCAATGCTAAGCCACTCACAGGCAGAATTCTTGCTAACTGTGAGAGGGGTGCATCTGCTCAGGAAAGGGAATCCAGTGCGGCAATGCAGTATCCACTTCTGTTGGCCACCATCTTGGTTAAACTTCTCATGCTAAGATTGTATCTTAATCTGATTCTTACTTCCCTCCAACATTGACCTCACTGGTTCATTCTAAACTTTTCCCGCAAGTCAAGAAGTCTCTAACCAGGAGCTATAGAAGAGTCCCAAGCATGTTAAAATGATCACATGACGTTCACTGGGGGAGGGGACCAAGTAGATTTCCTGATTCCCTAAAATCACATTGATAAGAGCCAGGCCACAATTCACCCCACATTCCAGGAGCCTTTTCCTTTGTAAGTGTTAATATAGGTTTGGTTTTCATAACCAGCATGCCAGGACTGGACTGTTCCTCTCAAAACAGGTAGAGAAAACTACTCCTCTTTGCTTTGCTACATCTAAAGAAACCATGCAAATGAAATAAAGTGAAATAAAATAACCTCACTCTTGGGTCAGATAAACTACAGAAATTCCCCAATGTGACCAATCTCTTCTAATCACGCTCCCCCCCACCAATCCCTGACGGCAAAATACTTAGAGCCTTGTCACGTATTCACAGAGCTCAAAATCCACACCCACCAGGCCCCAAGACACCCTCTGTTCTCCTCAACCAGGGATTTTCAAGGTGCATCTGAGCGTTGCGCATCTCCAGAAACTGACTCTGGAAGGACTGGGACAGCCCCCATTGCACTTCTGCAGAGCAATTGTCTTGCTTTTTGTGTTATTGCCATTGTTATTATACTGATTTTTACACTGGCCTTTATGTGAGTTTTTTTTTTTTTCCTAAAGAAGATTTGGAGAGTACCTCCTTTGGGGCAGGTATTACAAAACAAAGATCACGGTGTCTGGGATCAACTCCTTCCTCCAATTCTGATCTAGCTTCCTGTGACTGTGCCTGGGAGGCAGCAGAAGTGGCTCAAATACTCAGGTTCCCGCCACCCACGTGAGAGACACAGATACAGTTCCTGGCTCCTGGCTTTTGTTTTACATAATCCTTACCATTTGGGCATTTGAGAAGGGTGCCAGCAGATGGAGTATCTCTGTCTCTCCTTCTCTGTCATTATGCCTTTCATATAAAAAAAGTTGTGATTCCATCATCAAGAGTTAATCATCAAACTGATTTCCATTTCAACTGGGTTTCCTCTTCCTGAGCACAGTGTCTAGTCTCTCTCTGCCTTGCTAATTTCCCATCTAACCAGGAAAATGTGGGCTCCACCCTTAGCAATATCTAACTCACACTAACATTGTTTCCCAATGTATTCCCTTTATAATTGGCTTCTATCATAATAAGCAGCAGCTTGCTTGCCATTAACATCTGTAGCATTAAGTTTTCGTTTTTAATAAGTACATTCAGATTTTCAAGTGAGCAAACTGAAAGAAAACGATGAAGTCAATAATATAGCAGGTTCACACAGCTGTACCAAAAGTGTGAAGGCAGTGCAGGGACCCATGCCATCCTCCATGGAGTGGGTACCTCTTTCTGTGTGGGCACTCCATCTGCGGCCCCCCATCCAAACACACCACTGTGAGAGTTCTCTGCCTTACTGTGCATAAGAATCAGCAATTCTAAGTTGCTATCTTGGAGGTGGGGCCAGAGATACTTGCTTTCATAGCAATAGAGTACCCCCTTTCCCAGGTATCAGTTCTTCAAGCCACCAAACCAAGAGCTGCTTAAGGGCAAATATCATGTCTTTCTCACATATATCTGTAGGCTTAGCAGAGAGAAAGCCTGAAGGAGATGCTTGTGTACTCGGGAAGGTAAGACAGAAAACATGGGAATTAGAAATGTCAAGATAGAATGGGCTGACATTTGCAGTGCCAGCATCCCGTATCAGGGTGCTAGTTTAGTCCTGATCTCTCCACTTCCCATCCACCTTCCTGCTAATATATCTAGAAAAGTAGCAGAAGATGGCTCAAGTACCTGGGTCCCTGCCATTCACATCAGAGACCAGAATTAAATTCTAGGTTCTTAGATTCAGCCTGGCCCAGCCCGAAATAATGTAGCCATCTGAATAGTATGACAGAGGATGTCTTTCTCTCTCTTTCCTCTCTCTCTCTCTTGCTCTCTCCTTCCACTTTCCCTCTCTAACTCATTCTGCCTTTCAAATAAGTCTTTGAAATTAAAAAAGAAGAATACCTGAATTCAGTTTCCATCCCTAGCTCCTGACTCCCACTTCCTGCTGATACAAACCATGGGAGGGAGCAGCGATGACTCAAACAGTTCCCACCACCAATATGGAAGCCCCAGATTGCATTCCTGGCTCCCGGCTTTGACTCCAGCCCAGTCTTGCCTGGTGCCAGAAATCTGGAGTGCTAACCCAATAGATGAGAGTTGTCTTTTTCTTTTTCAGCATCCCTCTCCCCTTCCTTCCCTATCCTCTTCTCAAATAAATATATAAATCACTTTTTTAAAAATGCATGTGCAGGTTTTGAATACTCCCTAGAACCAAATGAATGAAATGCTTTAGTAAAATAAAGAAATTGTAACCCTCCCAAGCTCAGAGGAGGTGAGGACCTCTATGGTTATTTGTATCCACTCCTTGCCCCCTGCCATGATTGCTACAATAATATCCTCTGGAAACAGTAGGGCATAGTAGTTTGCATATGGGCCATGCCTGGGTTCATAGCCTGACTCAGCTTATTATTATCTCTGTAATCTTAGCCAACTGCCTTAACACACTCTGCACCTACATTCCTTCAGGTGTTAGTTTGAGACAATAGTAGCTCCTACTTTATAAAAGATGTTCCTCTGTTGAGGGCCAGAATGGCACCACCCAATACCCACTCAGCAACTGATCAGTGTTAGCAACCAGTCTCTAGCTTTCTGTAAGCACCAGTCAAGCACTTACATTAGTCACCAGAAGAGACACTAAGCTGCCCTCCGGCTTGCAGTTTAATGATGGAGATGCAAGATGGAAAAAAAATAACTAGTTCAAGGGCAGTCTATAAATAAAGGTCATAGGGCTGTGCATAGAAATAATCATTTAGGGAGCATCCACCTTTGCAGATGCTAGTCCAGGAACTCCCATTGGACAAGCAAAAGAGTGGTTGGTGACTTCACTTGCTCCTAATCACATAGAAGGATTTCAAAGACCAACTTCTCTGACTATAAATCCTGTGCTCTTTACCAAAATACAATGTGTCTTCAAGTGGTTCACACACACACACACACACATACACACAAAAAGCACATTGGAGGACCAGCACAATGGCCCAGTAGCTAAAGTCCTTCCCTTGCACACGCTGCGATCCCATATAGGAACTGGTTCTAATCCCAGCAGCCCTGCTTCCCATCCAGCTCCCTGCTTGTAGCCTGGCAAAACAGTCAAGGATAGCCCAAAGCCTTGGGACCCTGCACCTGCGTGGGACACCCTGAAGAAGCTGCTGTCTCCTGGCTTCAAATTGGCTCAGCTCCAGCAGTTGTGGTCACTTGGTGAGTGAATCATCTGATGGAAGATCTTCCTCTCTGACTCTCCTCCTCTCTATATATATCTGACTTTGCAATTAAAAAATAAATAAATCTCTTTTTTTTTAAGTGAATTAGGAAAAAAAAAAACTAAGCCTGGCCTTCAACCTTTGTTCACCAAAGTAAACCACCTTCACTTCCGGTTTGTCCATGAATGTCCATGAAATAGTCTGATTTCATGCTGCACTGCAGATGCAAAGAACGACAGAGTTCTAAGAAAACTTCACCAATGGGCCAACATCTTTCAGCATTAACCTCACCAAATCAGTCTTCCACTGTATGTGCTAAATAGTCACTAATTTAATTAATTGCTTAGTTAGCTGGCAGATGTACTGGTGCATTAATAGGTCAATAAGACCTAATTGTACCTATTAATACTAACTTAATTATAACATCAGGGGACTATAAGTGATTCATAGGCATAATATAGTTTCTTGATACTAATGCCTGGCAAATACTATATTATTAATAAATATTTTTCAGTAAATAAACTCAGCCATAGTTTTTACTACATTGTCCTTTTACATTTTTTTTTTAAGATTGATTTCAATTTGTTTAAAAGACAGAATTACAAAAAAGAGGCAGAGATTTTCTGTCTGCTAGTTCCATCTTCAAATGGCCTAGATGACCAGGGTTAGGCCAGGCTCAATCCAGGAACTAGGAATTCCATCCAGGTTTTCCAAATGCATGGCAGGGGTGTAGGTACTTGGGCTATCTTCCTCTGCTTTCCCGGGTACATTAGCAGAAAGCTGCAGCTCAAGCACTAAGGACTCGAACTGGTGCTCACATGGGATGTTGATGTTGCATGCAGTGGCTTAACCCACCATGCCACAACTCTGGCTTCTAAACTGCACTTTCACGATCAATTATCTTTAACATTCTTATTAGTGTTTGTTGCGTCTTCAGGTGCTGAATATCATAAGGACTACAAGCTCCCTAATATTGAAACAACATCTGGCCTTTCTAATACTTCCATCAATTGAAGAAAGCCAGGGATCACCAAAAAGAAAGGACTAATTTGTTGTACCACTCAATCACCAGCCTCAGAAAACACTTATTCCAGGGGGGATGATGGGAAGACCTCAGCTGGGGCAGGGCCAGGTGTGAGGAGCAAGTTGATGGGCTCTGAAAAGAAAATTTGTACAACAAAGAACATTTCAGCAGCCTAATTAAGAGCAGTGGATTGGGAATTAGAGCCACCTGTCAAAAGATAAATTAGAACAAGCCAAAATCATTGACCCACTTTTCTTATGCTAAAATAAAGTAGCCATAACGCAACTTATGTTTCTGAAACATAAGTATCAGCCAAAAGCTGATTCACAGAGGAAAGAAACCATGACACAAATGTGTCCTCAGCTGCTTTCCCAGGCCACAAGCAGAGAGCTGGATGGGAAGTGGAACTGCTGGGATCAGAACCAGTGACCATATGGGATCCCGGGGCACATTCAAAGCGAGGACTTTAGCTGCTAGGGCACACCGCCGGGCCCTGCACAATAGCTTTTAAAATTTTTATTTATTTTATTATTTTTTTTGGAAAGTCAGATATACAGAGAAAAGGAGATACAGAGAGGAAGATTTTCCATCAGATGATTCATCCCCCAAGAGACTGCAAAGGCCGGAGCTGAGCTGATGCAAAGCCAGGAACCAGCAGCTTCTTCAGGATCTCCCATGCGGGTACAGGGTCCCAAGGCTTTGGGCCGTCCTCAACTGCTTTTCCAAGCCACAAGCAGGGAGCTGGATGGGAAGCAGGGCTGCTGGGATTAGAACCAGTTCCTATATGGGATCGCAGCGTGTGCAAGGGAAGGACTTTAGCTACTGGGCCACTGTGTTGGGCCCGCACAATGGCTTTTATAAAGTGATATTTTTCTACAGTAATAACACATCTCCAGTTTTCAGTGGAAATTAGTGAGAAACCAGAGTATACTTACCAGAAATCCATTTTTACATTTTCCCAATGCTGTTGGAATGTAGGCATTCCATTATATAGAAATGTCCCTAAGCAAGGGAGAGTTGCTGATGATACCTGCTTATAATATTGTATAAAGCGTGCCTTGGGGTGGGTTGTTATGAGTCAAAAAGGCGCTTCCTTGCTTGAAGACCTTAGAAATTGCACTGCCTAACCCCCAGCCCTAAGCCTAAATATGTGTCTCCCAGTGCAAATGTGGCAAAGCAAATTGTTCATTCAAAAAATATGGATGGGGGAGATGGTAATCCCAAACAGGACTGGTGTTCGTGTTCTATGTCTCCTGCCTTAAAGAAGAAGAAAATGCCCATGACTTCCTGCCGTGTACTAAATAAAACAAAGAGCTCAGCATAAGCTCCAAGGCCTCCTGCGATGCAGCACCAACCTGCTCCATTCCCTCACCTCCAGCTCTCCTGGACCACAGCAGCAGTAAGACTCCCTGCCCATGCCATCGCCTTTAACCTCTGCTGTGCTCCCTATGTCTGAAATAGCCTTTCATATCTTGAAAATCTTACGTGACGTACGAAGTACCAATCTTCACAACTGAGCAATGTTTGTCAACTACAAGCTGGAAACAAACCAAATGTCCATCAACAGATCAACAAACTAGTGTGTCCATACAATAGGATTCTACTCTACCACAAAAAACACACCATTGAAACAGGCAACAACATGGACACAATACAAAATCATTGTGTTGGATGAAAGGAGTCAGATAAAGGAAAGGGTGTGTGCTGCATAATTTCATTCATATTAAATTCCAGTTTTATATGGCAACTAATTTGGGATGGCAAAAAGTCTGGAGATGAAGGTAGAGAAAGGAAGAGATCATCCAAGGGCTCAGGCATTCTTTGGAGAAAGATGGAAATGGATGCTTCCCTGCCTGTGATGATGGTCTCACTGGTGCTTATATAGTCCAAGTGTATATACAGCATGTGCACCCAATAAGGTTGGAAAAAAAAAAACACCTATGATACACAAAGCAAGAAGAGCCACAAACTAGAAAAACTGGCAGCAAGCCTATAAGATAATTAGGCTCATATAAATGAATATAAAGCACAAGTGGATAACTTTCAGCCACACTCTGGCACCTTAGACACACCCCCAGCATCCTGGCCACACCCTTGGCTTTCGAGGTGCTAACAGGCACCTGAGGCCTCTAAGCTCCAGGGGTAATGGTAAGCTCTATCCCACAAGGACACACATGTCCTTGGACCTTGTCCTTTCTGACCAAGTGATTAGCAGGATCCTCAGCGCATCCCAATGCATTCCGGTTCAGGTTACCCCAGCTCAATGCACGGAAGGAGTTGTTACTAATCCTCAGGCCAGGAGACAGCACAGGGTTGTATTACCGTCTGCACTCGGTCAGCATCACACCCTTCTCTCTTCCCTATTCAAGAATACAAATTCCTGGAGGCTCAGGGGCCCATCTGTCCTTGTTCGCACCCACTCAGAACCAAGCCCAGGACGCCCTGTCCTGCATCTGGAATAACTAGCACTATGGCTCTTCAATTCTTACAAGGACGCTGAGCTGCAACTGAAATGAACTCTGATAGCCCCTTCTAACTGGGGAAAGCAGATGCTTGCCAGTTGGGTCAGTGTGCTCCAGGTTGCACGGTTCATCAGTCGGGAGGGGAAGGTGAGCCTCCTACCGCCCACCTCCAAGGTTCAACGATTCCCCAAAGTCCCCACATGCACTTCGCAGGTGCGGCTGGGGGCCGCGCACCAAGGCCGGCCAGCCCGGCGTGGGCGACAAAGGGATGCGCCCGCCCAGCGCTCCGACCCTCCCACCGCGCAGCCAGCTCTCTTCGGGTCTGGCTCTGCCCGCTGCTTGCCAGCAGCCGACCGAAACTGACAGGCCCTCGGGAGAACTGGAGCGGTGTGGTGGGGGTGGGGGTGTCTCGGGGAGGGGCATGGGGCAGGCTGGTGACAGGAGGGGACACAAAAGGCAGAGCCGACATCGCTGAACAAGGGAAGAAACGGAAACACTGCTAAGGAAGACAAAGGAGAGAAAGGAAAGTTGGAGAGCTGGGAGACCAGGCACATGCATAAAGCCTTTACAGGAGACAATAAAGGACGGGCGGGGGGCTCGTCTCGTTCATTAATTATTAACAAGCAAGAGGCACTAATGAATAGCATCATTAAGGGCCTTCGGTGAATATTAATGTGTGTTTATATCATAAATACAGTCTGTTCTCCCCCAGACCATTCTTGTTCAAATGTCCCTGTTTGCATGACATCCCCCCCGCCAAGCGCACTGTCACGACCCTGTGTGTGTCTGTCCCAGTCCTCGGCTCCTCTGGAGCCTCCCTGAGCACAGGATCAATACGTGTTTTTCTTTCTCTGCTGTGGAACACAGGTATACAAAAACAGGGAGTTGTGTGTCAGCTGATCTGAGCAAGGACACACCGGAGGTGGCAATTTTTTCTGGAAAAAAAGAAAAAGATAATCCTGCACACACGAAAGAGCGATTTTGGTTGATTCGTCCCTTTGCTTTAAGTCCTGTCTCTGGTCGTCGGTACTCACCAAAGTTCTTGTAAGAGAAGCCAAAGGAAAATCAATGTGGTCATGAGTTATGTCCATCCCCTGGGCAGGCTCCTGAAGGCCCCCATCCCACAGCTTCCCCCACCCCCAACCTCAGCCCCTCGGTTCAGAAGCCCTGTGCAGCCACCTCCCGCTTCCGCACACAGTCCACTTCCGAGTGGAAAGTCCAACACACTTGTTTTACAGGTGCAGACTTTGCCTCAACCCTGCCGCTCCAGCCCCATCTAGAGGGATGCAGTGATCATCAGGGTGTAGAGTGAACTCCGGGGTCCCTCCCTCCCTCTTTGAGGACCAGAGTCTCCTTGGATAACTGAACTAGGATGTGACCTTCGGCAGAAGGCTGGAAGCTGGAGGCTGCCCCGGTGGCCCTGCAGTCTTGGCTTTCCCCTCCCCCACTGCCCAGATCTTTCCTACCTTATCTAGTGCTGGGGGGTTCATTACTTGAATACACTTGGCCAATTAGTTGGATGACTGTGACAGCAAAAGCACTGGGCAGGAGCTGAGTAAAAAAATAGTTTGCAAAGGACAATGACCTTGTCCCAACTTGCTCGTGCTCTCTCTCTCTGTTCAAAAGAGCCTTCAGCCTTTTGAATCCCAGAGGATAGAGCACAGGTCCAAAGCCATGAGGGGAAGTACCTAGCTAAGGGTGTCTCTGCCCATCAGGGCTGCCAGGGCCCAGGTTCCCCGATTCCTGGCTCTCCACCTGTGAGCTTCCTCTTCCCTGCATTCTTTTCATAGCTTGCATACAAAGGAGCTGCAGACCATGAGGAAAATTCCAAGCAGACTTTCCCTGGCTTTTCCCAGATCTGAGGAAGTGTTACACCTAGGAATTTCTCTCGCATTCTCTTACAAATCCACCAGCAGCATTATTAGAGGCATGGTGGGACAACAATGGAGCCAGAAAAACCCAAAACGTAAAGCAATTCACAGCAACTTCCTGCTTCTTGAGCTCCAACAAGGATGTGCCAACCATTTTCAGGGTAGTCTTCCTCTGATGTCATCTACACAGTAATCCTGCATTGTAGACTCAGAGAGGTTGGCATAAACCACAGAGCCAGAATGTCTCAGGGCCACAATTCACACATCAGTGCCCTGGTTTTGCTCCCTAAAATCTTTCAGATGCAAAAGGACAGGAAGGACAGTGGACCTCGAGAACAGTGGACCAGAGAACGACTCTCGTCCCTCAGAAGCCACCATCTTCCCATTGTCCGTTCCACCCCCACCTTTCAGGGTTAGGTGTTCCACAGCTCCCGTTGCCATGGCATTAGGGACTCTTGTCACCAGTTGAAAAGCCAGAAGTGGAAAATAAGAGGATTCAGCTCTTTGATTCAAGAGCTAACCAGTTCTTGTGAAAGATAAACTCAATCTGGTCCTTGAGTCAGGATTAGAAATTGGAAACAGATGAAGGCTCTTACAGGTCCTGGAATAATTTAGCTTCTTGCTTCAAGCAGTTGAGTTCACTTTTCAGACATGATCTCATTCTTTTCCATGGGATATTGACAGCAGCCCATAGAAGAGACAGAAAGAGTTCTAACTACAGGGTCACACCTGTGCATTACAACCCCAACACAGGCACCTGTATTCTCGCCCTCTCTCCCCGCCTCTTGCCTGGCATGACAGATAAGACGTCACACTACTGACATTAGGACCTGTATCTGGGAGTTTATTTGAGGGCGTTGGCTTGCTCCATCAAGTATAAAAAAAATCAGGAAATAAATCTGCTGCAAGGTCTATAGACTATTAATGCTGAAGGGACATCACTGCTCCTGGTCCTATCCCTCCCCCTCTCACTTTGCAGTGAAGCAAACAAGCCCAGAAGGGACTGCATGAGCAAAAAGCAAAGCATTTTATTACCCTCTTTCAAAATAGCTCTAGATGTTGGGCCACCTGTCTTGTTGCCAGAAAGGACTATTTCCATGCACCTGTAAGATGCTCAGAGAACACTTGCTTGTCATTCACTCTCTTGGTCTGAGAGTTAGTATACTTCAAAACTTCATGTTTAAATTCTAACCTCCGGTGTGGGTGTTGTAGTACAGTAGTATGTTAAGCTGCCACTTGGAATGTCCACATTTCATATTAAAGATCACCTGGTATGAGGGCCACCTCCAATTCCAATCCAGCCTCCACCCATCAGCAAACACTAGGAGAAAGCAGGTGCTGGCCACGTACCTGGGTCCCAGCCACCCACCTGGGAGATCTTGATAGAGCCCCTTGCTTCTGGGTTCAGCACGGTCTAGCCCTAGCTATTGTGAGCAATCAGGGAGTGACTTTCTGGATGGTCTCACTCTAACTTTCAACTCTCTTCTTCAAATAGATAAACACTAAAAATACATCCTAATCCAAAAGAGATGCTATAAGAGTTGGGGCCCTGGGAAATGATTAAACCATGAAGGTGCAGCTCTTTGAATGTGTTGCAGGATTTTTGACTCCGAGTATGGCAGCAACCTCAAATTCTTGTCTCGCAGGAAAGAAGAATTTTCATGCGGACACAGTTTAGTTTTAAAGCAAGATTTATTAGAAAAGCTGAGAAGAGAAACTCCCGTCCTAGCGACGGGAGGGGGTTTTGAGATAGAAAGGACCCTTACCTCCTGCCATAGTGGCAGGAGGAAAAGTAAAAAAGAACCCTAGTGCTCTGCCATAGTGGCAGGAGGACAAGAAGCAAAACCCGTATCAATGGTGGGGAATGCACCTTTCAAAGGTTTCCCTCAAAGACGTTTCTCCATAAACAAAGAAAATTCCTGGTTTCCAAGGTACCTGGCCTTGGGACAAAAGGTCACAGAGATACCAGACATAGGACATTCCAGGCCTTAGCAGATGTGTATTACTTCTTCCTGCTTTCCTTTCAATGATAGAGATCAGCCTGAGGCCCTCCCACAATGGCCGGAGGTGATGGCCGATACTTCAGGTGGGGAATTGATATGCTAATAGCACCCCTGTCCCTTGGAAGAGACGTGCCCTGGTGAATCCAAGACATGGTGGGGAAATTCTCTTTTACTCCGGGACCCAGAATACCCTAACTGCCAACCACCCACTCTAACTCCTCTCTCAAATGGAATTAGTTTCCCTACTAAAAGAAATCCCAAGGAGTTTGTTTAGCCCTTCCACCCACCCCCCAAGAAAACAATAAGGCATCAGCTATGAGACACGAAGCAGCTGTCATCAGACACCCATTGTATGAGCACTATAAACTGAGACTTCCAGCCTCTGGACTGCAGGAAATCAGTTTGTGTTGGCTTTGAGACACCCAGTGTGTTTTGTTACAACATCCTGAATGGACCATGTGACACTCTGTGATTTTACTTCCTCTTCTTATACTAGGACAGTGGAAGGAAAAACATCCCCTTGGAATCAGGCTGACTTGGCTTCAAAGATCAGCTCTCCCTCCACTTAAGAAGGTATGGGATTTGTGGCAAGTTACTTGATATTCTCTCAGTGTCAGGGCTTTTACAGAAAATAAGGTTTTTGAAGATTTCTAGCCCTTGCTTTATACTTTTGTATTCCCGTGCTTGAATTTTGAACTTGAACATTCCACTTGGAATTCCACGTTGCAGATTCACCAAGTTTTTAGACTTAGTTGAAGTCTTGTTAACCGGCTCTCAAAATACAGAGGACTCTGTTGGGAGTTCTGTAATTGAATTTATAGCAATGTCCAGCTTGGCTCAACCACTCAGTGATGAAAAGAGAAAAGACTGCCCTCACTTTTGTAGCATGCTGTTTAGCAACCAACTTTCCAATTTGGAAGAGAGGCCCAGGATGCTAAGTAGTGTTTGTTTAGTCATCTGTGAATCAGCACTCCCTGCTCTCAGCCTAAATTGCAGAAGAAATGTTATTAGAGATTGCCAACAGCCCCAGCCTTGGGCGCATACAAACACAGAAGAGAGAAATGCCCTTGGAGAATACTTCTACAACTTCCTAGCTCGGCCAATAAACTCAAAAAAAAAAAAATGAGCTCAATGGACATTATTGAATAAGAGCTCATTCGGGAATTTATCCACATATTTAGACTTTACTATCTACTTAGCAGTTTTGTCAAACTCAGTCACAAAGTCAGTAGAGCCTGGGGAGCTAGGAAACACTGTAATAAATCAGTTGTAAACTTTCTTTTTATAAAATTCTACTTATTTACTTGAAAACCACAATGCCTGGGGTTAAGGCTAGTCCAAAGCTCGGAGTTGGGAACTTCATCCAGTTTTCCTACCTGAGTGACATGGGCTCAAGCACTTGAGCCATCTGCTGCTGCTTTCTCAGGCATAATAGCATGGAGTTGGATGGGAAGTGAAGCAGCTGGGACTTGAACTTGTACTAATACAGGATGCCAGTGCTGTAGGCAGCAGCTTTACCCACTACACAACAGCATCAGTCCTATACCACAACACTGGCCCCTCAATTTGATTTCTAAACTAGATTTTATTATCATTTCAAACTTTTGGTGGTATGAAATTAATCTTCTTAGGGCTTTTCTAATTTCTTCAGATCGCCCATCTTTCTAATTTCCTTTCTAATTTCCATCAAGTAGCTTATCAAGCACACACCCACACGTGTGAAGAATCCAGCAGTCTCACAACATGGCTGCCTCCACTTTCTAACACTCCTGTTAGGGAAACAATGCACCAGACCCAAGAGGAGTAAATCACTATGTGAGCTGAGAGATTATCAGCTAGAGTCCTTCAGAGCAGAGCAGACTCGGCACGCTGTCAACATGTTCCTTAGCAGAAGATTAATAAGTGGGGTTCCCAAGGAATCAGAATCTTGGACTTCAAAACTGGCTTCCACAGAGAAAAAGAGTTCTCCTACTTGACAAAAATCTCTTTCCTGGAAGACCCCTATTCTATGCCACTAAAGGGCCTCGTTCCTTCCAAACCAAACAAAAAAAAAAATGCACAAATCAAGCAATTAAGCTAGCAAATGAGGTGTGGCACCTAGAGGAAATAGAACAAGCTATGATTAAAAATGAATCTGAACATCTAACAAGATGGAATTCACAAAACTGGCTGTGTCTTCTAACTGTTGTCACCTGATGCCGTCTGACATGTGTAGCTAGGAATGGCAGAGGTGAACATGCTGCTTAAGGAGCTCGGGAGATTATTTTGGTGATACTTACTTGTGGGGCCCAAGAAGAGGTCAAGTCTGTGATTGTACCTTTGACAAAGGTCCTAGACCTAGCTCTTGACCAGCAACTGAATGTATTTGAGTGCTTTAGTTGCCAGTCACAGTTAACTTCTATTCAATCAATGAAGAATTCTATTATCTCACATAGCAGGAAAGCCAGGCATAATGCACAATTGGGAAGGGAATGACTCAGTGACTTGGTAGCGTCAGACCCAGGTTTCTTTACTCTCTTGGTCTTGTCATCTTTAGTGGTTAGTTGCAATAGGAGACAGACATCAATAGTTACTGTTCAGGCCCTTGAATAGCTCTTACTGTGAGAGAAGCCTTTCCCACAGATGTTGCAGCACTACCCTCCAGCAGAGATGAAGGATATTCATTGCCCACTCAGAACCACTCTGCACCTATAGGTGAAGTCAGCTTTCCACGTAAGGTATGGAAGATGCTTGCCGAAAACTGGGGTTCTATTAGGAAAAAATATAGGGTAGATGGAGTTTTTATTTCAGAGCCCCAGCTTAGACATAACAAGATGACTGTCAGGGAGCTAACTACCTGGCACAAGCATATTGACAGGCATTATATTGTCCACAGACCCATCACTGACAGAGCTTCTTTTTCTTCCAGGTGACAGAAAGCAATATTTCTGAAGAATGTAAAACAAGGGCAAGTCATCCAAAAGAGGTGGTGGTGGTGGATGACTAGAAGTGGCATGAAGGTAGCTGGAGGATGTGGAAACAGAGAGTATTAACTCACACAAACCCACAGGCTTCGTCAAAGTTCAGAGAGGTCTGATGGTGAGTGGGGAACACAGGAAAGGGATGTATGACTAGCTTTTGCCAGCAGTGCCATGACTGCTTGATAAACAATGATTGCCAGTGTGAGTGTTCCTGGCTTATTAAATTGATGGAAGAAAAGGAACTTTTTCAGATACACAAAGAACCAAAGTCAAGTTCACAGGCAACAACCAACTCAAAGCAGAATGACACATTTCCTCCTGAGTTGGCCTGACATTGCTATCTGCACACTATTTGTGGTGGGCATGATTAGACATTTTCATAGCCTACAGTGATTAGGAAACCAGAACTGCCAATCTTTTCCCCCTCAAAGAGTTTGTAAGGACTGTTGTTATTAATTGTTATGTCTTACTTTACAGTTAACAAGATAATTTTCCATAAATAATTCCATTAAGCTTAGATAACATAGCAATTTGGTGCCACATCCTTTACAGTTGAGAAACCCGAGGCTCCAGGAAGTTCAGTGATGTGCTCAAGACTGCACAGGACTAAAAATGGACTTCACTGACATAGACTCTCCACTTCTCTTCATTGCATCATTTGTAGTTTCCCTGGGCTCCTCAAGAAAGCTCAGACCCTATTGTTTCACCTTGATCTCAAAGATTTCATGAAGCGAAAGCATAGTGTCTCCCAACTTCTCTTTGTGTACTTCTGGGAAATGAAAAGTAAATTGGAATCCAATTCTCTGACAATACTTATGTGTCCATCCATACTTTCCTAGAAACCCAGGCCATTTAGCCAGTTTTTGCATGAAAATCAGAGAGCCAGGAGTCCCTGGGGAAAAAAGAAAAAAGAAGAAGTAATGCATCCAGACCTAAAGGTATAATCCTAATTTCATTTCTGTAGAAAGGGAGGAAAAAAGGTACCACAAGATCTCATCTCTTCCTCTTTATGGCAGAATGCAGCAAAGGGGGCAGAAAGGGTTAGACAAGTGCCTCAGGCAGCCTAAAAAATAAAAGAAAGAAAAAAGAAATCTGAATCCCCAAGAATAGTCTTGCAGTGGAAGTAATTCTGAAGCTGGAAGAAAAACCCAAGGAATCTGAGTTATACCTCTGGATCTTGAGCTTTCCTAGTACCCCAAGTTCCAGTCTCCAGTGTAACTTCCCAAGGACATTGAATCAAAGGTTCAGAACCCCTGTGTAAACCAGAACAGATCGAGGTCCCAGCTCAGCCTCCCAGTGTCCTTCAGGCGCTGTCTTTGGTGCTGAAATATCATAGCCCGGGTGCCCAGAACACAACAATGGCAACCAAGCTGCTCCATGCTCCACTTTTGAGTAAATTTTAAAGTCAGTCTGTAACCCTGGAATTCAGCCTGTGCTTTATAATTGGGACAAAATGCCTAAAGTCCCCACTTGTATCTATTTTGCTACCACTCACATCAACTCCTTGAAAGCAAAGCAAAGGAATTTTTGGAACGTCAAAAACTGTACCAAACTACCAGGTCACATCGTTTATCAATAATATCCCAAAAGTTCACATTTGTGTCCCATTTCCCCTTTCAGTGACTCCTCTTCTCCCATCTGAAGTGAAGTCTCTCGCACTGATTCTCTCTCAACTACTATTCATTTCTCAAGCTCACTCTTAGAATATGGTCTGGGATAAATCTTAGCTAAACCAGAGGGAATTTAAGACAGTGTGGTCTTCCCTCCACAATCTTGTGTGTTGAGAAATGGAAAGTTCTATCACCATTTGTCAAAGATGTTTGGGAAGCAACAAAGTGATGGAAGATCTATCCTGGTGTATGACATCACAGGTTTGGTGACTTGCTCAACACATGTATATATGATCAGAGCTAGTAACTGTCTTTACACAAAGTAAAAAAACACACACAAACCTTGGAATTGCAGGTGTAAAACATGTTTATTCTTGTTTCAAATTAGTAATATCTACTCATTCAACTCAAACACAAGGATGACTTACAATAGCCCCAATAATTTGCATTCCAAAACTTGAACCAATTTTCATAAGACCTCAGAGACTTGCCTGGAGATTTCAGGCAGAGTTCTTGAACAGGACTCTATTAGGGGAATGGTGTTGTGATGAAGTGGGCTAAACTACTGCTTAGAACACCTGTTTTTCCATTTCAGAGTGCTTGGATTGATTCCCCTCTTCCCAAACACTTCCCTGCTTATGCACATCCTGGAAGGCAGCAAGTGATGGTTCAACTACTGTGTCCATGCCACTCCTATGGGAGACTCAAATGTGGTTCTGAGGTTCTAGCTTCAGGTTGGCCTCATCCATGAGTGGTGTGGATATTTACGGAGTGAATCAGCATATGGAAAATTGATACCCCACCCTGTGTGTGGGGGGGTGTATAACTCAGCCTTTCAAATAAATAAAAATAAAATAAATTTATTAGGCTAACAAATAGGAAAAGGAAAAAATGGCAGGTTTTGAGTTTAGAAAACCTAAATTCTAATCCTAACTCTGCCTCCTGTTGTGTGAGCACAGTAGAGTCTTTTTCACTCCTCTCTGTTCATCTGTAAAATCAGAACAACATTACCAGGCATATTGAGATATTTTAGACAGGGTTTAGATAACTTTGTTACCCAGAAAGAGCTATTAAATAAAAAGGTTATCATTTTCTGACTGCTAGAGAGACAAAGTAAGTACCATGAAGGCAGGCCGGATCCTCCCAGTCAGCACTGAACACAGCACCATGTCCCCAGAGACAGAGATCAAGAGCACTCTGAAAGAGCTCTGACTTATGGGGGAAAAAAGCACACTGTTTGTCCTCAACAGCCAACTCTGTCCAAGCCATCCCTGGAGTGTGTGTGGCTGAGAGGTACAATGGAAAAAGATGGCCTTCACAGGAGGAGTTGGCCCACAGCATTCACTCCAGATGGAACTTCAGCTGGAGGCACACAGCCACAGCTGAGCTCAAAGGAATGACCGAGGTTTTCTGGACCTATTCTCTGGCTGGTGGATGAGATGCATCAGAGACAAATGGAAGACAGGTGGTGCTGGCAGAAGGGAAAGGAGATGGGCTGAGCTGCAGCAAAGGAAAGGTCATGATGTAGGGTCACATTCCAAATCTTTTGCTTGGATGGAAATTTTCAGCAAATGCAACTGCTGCTGGATATCAGCACATGTTCATACAGAGTCTCTTTTTACAATAGGTAGCCAAGGATTGATAAAATTGGGTAAAAATTTTAAAGTAAGCTAGTCTGACATCTTCATTTAGTAAACATGTTTAGGGTCAAGAAAGATGAAGCTCAACATTAAAAAATGAAATCCTTAGGAACCAGCATTGTGGCACTGCTGAGTTAAGCCACTGTCATTGACATCAGCATCCCACATCAGAATGTCAGTTCAAGCCCCGGTTCCTCTGCTTCTGATCCAGCTTCCTACTGGTGCACAGGAGAAGAAAGCAGAAGCCCATGGAAGCACTTGGGCCGCTTATCCACATGGAAGAGCCAATGGATTTCTGCCTTCTGTCTGGCTCAGTCCTCGCTATCCAGGCTATCTGGGGAATGAACCAGTAGATGGATGATCTCTGTGTCTCTCCTTTCTGTCTTTGTCATTCTGCCTTTCAACCAAACAAGACAATTTGTTTTAAAACATGAGTTTACGAGTCCAGCATGGTAGTCCAGCAGCTTAAGTCCTCTCCTTGCATGCACCAGGATCCCATATAGGCCCAGTTTGTGTCCCAGCTGTTCCACTTCCTTTCCAGCTCCCTGTTTGTGGCCTAGGAAAGCAGTAGAGGATGGCCCAAATCCTTGTAACCCTGCACCCACAAGAAGCTCCTGGCTTCAGATCGGCTCAGCTCCAGCTGTTGCAGTCACTTGGGAGTGAGTCAGCAGATGGAAGATCTTTCTTGTAGTTTCTCCTTCTCGCTGTAAATCTGACTTTTCAATTAAATTTTTAAAAAGCATGAGTTTACCAAAAAAAAGCAGCCCTGGGATTCAAAGCTCCTGATTCTCTGACCAATTTGTTTTTCAATACTCAAGGAATGGATAGAGATGAAATTCAAGATGCTGAAATAAGTAAGCACAATGCTGCATCAACTTAAGAAATAAAAATATAGGGCCCGGCACGGTGGTGCAGTGGTTAAGGTCCTCGCCTTGCACACCCGGGATCCCATATGAGCGCTGGTTCTAATCCCGGCAGCCCCTCTTCCCATCCAGCTCCCTGCTTGTGGCCTGAGAAAGCAGTCGAGGACGGCCCAAAGCTTTGGGACCCTGCACCCGCGTGGGAGACCCAGAAGAGGCTCCTGGCTTTGGATCGGCATAGCATTGATCATTGCAATCACTTGGGGAGTGAATCATCGGACGGAAGATCTTCCTCTCTGTCTCTCCTCTCTGTATATCCGCCTTTCCAATAAAAAATAAATAAATCTTTAAAAAAAAAAGAAATAAAAATATATATTCATATAAAAGCCACAGTAACAGTGGTCTGGCAATGGACTGACAGGAAACCCAATGCCAAAGTCTACTTTCTAGAGGACTGCCTGGGCAGGAAAATTGCTACAAGTACAACAGAAGTTTTAGTCAGTACCACAGGGAGCTCCATTATCCCTTTAGGGTTGTATAAGATTGATATATGGGAGCCAGGTCTTCTGCCCTACTAGTTCAGACCAATAATTGAATGTGGATTATTCCTGGCAGAAGGGATGGAACTTATGATGAGGCAATTCTCTCTGGCCAACTACAATCCCTAAAAGGAACTCCAGTGTGAACCATCATGAGCGTCTCAGTAACAAAGAGGTAGACCCGGGTAACTTACACAACAAAACCTACTACAATGGTCCAAGCTTTGGGTAGGAGACAGGATAGCAGCCTTGGGCTACATGGTCATTCAGGGATCCAGGCATTGTTCAACCACTGCTTAAAGAACTGCCATCGTCCATATATCCAAAGGTGGGTCATCATGATAGCTAAGCTTTTTTATGAGAAAAAGAAAAATAGCTTGTTGGAAACACAGCAATACCTTAATAAACAGCCTTGCAATGGCTCAGATGCCACTGACCAGAACTCAATCATATAGTCACACTTAACAGCAAGGGATCCTGGGAATTATAACTTACCTTTACAACATGCAGCAAGCTAAAAATTTGCTAATCTGAGAGATTATGTTTAAAAAAAGGAAGCCCTAAGATACCATTTAGATTTTTTATATCAATATATTGAAGATGACCTCCTTGTGTTTTATTTTTCTCTTTGGAGCTGGATAACATATATTCTTTAAGTCTCTTCCATTTATTATACTTCTTGATACAAGATTGACTCAAGAGAGACTAACTCCCTTCAAGAGAGTGGTCAAATGAACTCTCTTGTTTTTCACCTCCAGTGGAATAACCAGAAAAATATCAAAGAGACTTTCAGGAACTACCACTCTGTTCTAGAGAAAACCTGAGTTCTAGACTTTCTCCAAGCCCAGAGAAATCTGTATGGCACAATGACTTCAAGTTCCTGTGTGTCATCTGAGGATGAGCTACGAAGGCCTGCCCTGGAAAGCTTGGCCTAAGTCATACTGTTTGAACACTCCATTTCTCTTTCCCTAAACCAGCCTGGCCATCCACAGCCACTTTTCTGGATTGACAGACAAAATGATGATCTGAATACATCTATTCCATAGCAGCACTCAGTCACATAACTGCAACCTAAGAAAACACCAGAGCTTTCTGTGCTTCATGAAGGCTTTGCGAGCATGGTGCTGTAAATCCTAGAGCTGCTCTGACTGTTTTGGTTCTCTGTCACTTGGATATGAGCCATCACCTCCTAGACCTTGCACAGCTTCATGCAAAAGCTGCAGGAGCTGCAAAAACATTTTAATTCTGCCCATTTACGATCCTGTAATTACAGTAAACCCACAGAAGTTACCCTTCTCTTGGGCCTCCAGCCTGAAGAGTGAGGCTATGTGTAAGAGATCTGAAACAGTCATGCAGTGGACATTCCTCAAGTCACAAAAGCCCAAGGATGGAGACATGTGGGCACCAGAAACAGGTCTTTCTTTGGAACATGTTCAGAGCTCTTTAGGGAGTGGGTGAGTACAACTGTATTCATGAAGTTCTTCTCTGAACAAGTATCATCACTTGCACTGAGTTTTTCTTGCATCCTACAAAACACATTTACATCAGTTAACTCAGTCATTTTCAAAGCAGAGCACTGGCAGAAGCATCCACAGGAGAGTAGGAAATAAAATACCAGAGCCTCTATCTTCTCTTAAACATCAGAAAGAAAGTCAAAGCATTATCCATCTGATAGATTGGTTGGGGCTATTACTGATGACCTTGTTTTGGTCCATGGGTCATAAACAGAGATACCACTTACCTGAAGCGTACTTTCCTGAGAAGGGAAAGGGTTCCACAAAGTGGGAGATTTAACTGGAATTGCAGATTATGCAACTTGCTGTTTATTTTGTTTTTTTTTAAGCTAACCTCCTACAATATGCACATGTCTCAGAAAGACTCCTGTGAAGACAACCCAAATGGAAGTGTTCACTAGTGACCCAAGCCACAAGAGAGAAAGCAGTGCTTTCTACTAAGAGCTCTTGGTGACCACATTATAATGATTACTTATTCAAACCCAGTGAAATTGGTCAACAATTTTGAGAATTATCAAAATCAAATACTTAAAAAATAATGTGGGGGATGCAGCACAATAGCTCAATTGGCTACTCCTCCACCTGCACATACCAGCATCTTACATGGGCACCTGTTTTTTTACAGCCATTTGGAGAGTGAACCAGCAGATGGAAGATCTTTCTCTCTCCTTTTTCTATAAATCTGCCTTTACAATAAAAATAAATAAAAGAAAAATAATGCAGCATCTCCTACCATTGTTATCGTTGATAACAAACCTTGTCTTAAGTGTAAATGATGACCTGTGAAAATTACTACTAATATATGTTCTGTAATTTACAAATGCATCAATATATGAACATTGGGAATGAATACTTAGATAAATGTTTATCAATGAGGAACATACTCAAAAAGATCTCAAGATCATTGTCACTAAGTTTTCTAAGTTACTTTTCATCATTGTCCTTCGAATGACATTATTTCTCAGATTAGAAAATCAAAACTCATGATGACAAAAATGCCCAGAGACCATCAGTTTTAGGATTTACACGGAAGCCATGACTTATCACCAAGAAAACTGTCCCCCAAGAACTGAGTGAGCAATCCAGGAGACTCTGTGGAAATTAAAAAGCACACCCACCCCCGCAACTAATGAGGCCTGCACTCGGCTGCTATTCCCAGTAGGTTATTCCAGGAACGCTAGCACCACAAAGAATAGCTCATCCCATCAGGCTGAAAGATGTCATCAAAATGCTCTAAGTCCGCAGCCACACTGTCCTGTAAGAACGAAATTAGGCATTTGCCTTGGGATGCTTTCAAGACCTGTCACCAGCCTCTACTGTAAGCCAAAAACACTTGCAAAGGCTGCCTTTGTGTCCAGGCTTGGAGGGGAAGCAAGATCACGACCCCAGATGAGTAAACGTGACTGCACAATGGGGGCCTGATTTGGGCAAAAGCTTAGAATTTTCAAATCCATTCCTTTGGACGTGACAATGTTGAAAAGTAAATTTGTACCCCTACCACAAAGACTTGCTGGGTGGAACTGGCTGTTAGAAGAATAGAGCCCCAGTTCCCCCTGCAGCAATCCCGTCTGCCTCCCAAGCTCAGAAATGTGCTGCGCTCAGCATTTCCGTGCTGATGCAGCATCCAGGGTAGAACAGATAGGGGCGGCTGCAGCAGCCGCAGCAGCAGTTGCTCTAAGCGGGTGGGAATCCGACTGCACCATTTCTACCTCATTTGGCAGCAGGAGCACCAAGTCACAAGGAGGATGAGGTTGTAGTCCAGAAGATGCTGGGCTGTGTCACTCTCAAGGAGGTGAGTAAAATGCTGTTTGCTGGGCCGTCAGGTGAGGTGTGCATGCTATTTTCCTGAGAGAAGGGTTTGGTCTAGCAGGGTGTATATATGTGTGTGTTGTGTGTGTGTGTGTGTACACGTGTGTGTGTGTGCATGTGGGGTTGGGGGAGGGATTGTACACATTCATGGACACTTCAAAGCTCAATCTGCCGCAGTACTTGCACAGCTGTGAGTACAATAAATAAATAGAACATCATGTTTTCAAGTCAGTGGGGGAGGCGGTTTAGACAAATCACGCATTGCAAAGAAGATTCTAAGGTTCAGAGAGTTGAAGTTCTGAGGTTACAGAGCTGCTTCAATGGCCAGATCTAGAAGTCAGTGTCTCAATTCTTGGCACTGGATCTTCCCATTGCTCTACAAGGGTCTGTGGTGATTGCCTCTAGACCAGGTGGCCCGTATCCCTGGACTTGAGACAGAAATCTACAGCCACAGTATTTGCGCCACCGAGATGCATCTCAATGCTTCCAGTAAACAGGCCACTTCTAACTGCAGCCCAAGGCGCAGCAGCTCAATAGCAGCATGTGTTTGCCATGAATTGTTGCCGTCCTAATGGCTACCTTCTCCTCTGATGCTGTTCCTCTGGTCATGTTGTGTGGTGTGTACATCACCAGCAGATTTCCCAACAGAGTCAAGTGGGCCATGGATAGAGCTGGCAGGCTCGCTTCAGCAATGGGATTCCCTTTTCCTTAGAGAAATAGCTGCTGGGGACTATCTAAATGCCAGGTGCCTCATATATTTTTATCTCACTCGGTGCTCACCACAGCTTCCTGCAGCATTAAGGAAGGAGACTGAGGCCACGTACGGTGAAAAACTGCAAGTTATTCTAAGCCTTTTTAAAAAATTCCTAGTTTCCCCAAGAATCGTGGTTTAAAAAGAGTTGCTTTCTATGACCCTCCACACCAGATTCACCTTTGTCCCTGAAACCAGGAGAAATCTCTCCTTCATGAAAAGCCAACTTCTGTAGCACTCTGGATCAAATGGGTAGTCAGAGAAGGTAAAATGACATTGAGCAGTCACAGTCCTTGACTCTCAATCAGGCATTGTGTGGGCCTTTGGAGTTCCCGCAGATTTTTCCTCCTCTTTTCCTGGGTTAAGATTCATGATAAGATAGCACGACATGCTGAACCATTTAGTCCTCTTACACCATAGCCTTTACATCCGCTCCACCCCAAACCATGTGATCTTGAATAAGTCATTTTACATCTTTGAGTCTTAATCTTACTGATAAACTGGTGACCAGTATCTCCCATGTGTGCAATAAAATACACACTGACTCATGTGTATCCTGAGTTCCTATAGCAGGCTGGTAGTGGAAAAGATTTTATGACATAACCCTGTCTTCTTCCATATCTTGCAAACCTGGAAAGGTCATTTACCAAGTCTCATTGAGACTGTTGAGCATGCCTTGCAGGATCAAATCATGAATCAAATCATTTAGATAGAGGGGGCATGTTATGGAGAAAACTTAGTCTGTACTCCTCTCTGGGTATAAATGATTTGTTTTTTTTTTTTTTTTTTGCCTCTCTTCTATAATGACATTTATTGAGTGCAATACTCAGTAAGCCACAGTGCCAGGCATGGTGCTAAGCCATTTTCCTGCATTCCAGTCACAATCCTGACAATAAGCCTATTCAGTAAATAATATGATTAGCCCCAACTTATAGACGAAGAAACTGGGAATTTGACAGAGTATGCAACTTAAAACTATGGGGATGAAGTTTCCATTTGGGATAATCAAAAAAAGTTCTAGAAATAGATAGTGGTGGGGTCACACAGCAGTGCGAACATATTTAATGCCACTGAACCATACAATTTGTTGTGCATATCTATTTTTTAAGATTTATTTTTATTTTAAAGGCTGAGTTACAGAGAGAAGAGAAATAGAGAGTCTTCCATCTTCTGGTTTACTTCCCAAACGTCCACAACAACCAAAGCTGGGCCAGTCCAAAGTCAGGGGTCAGCAGCAGCCTCTGGGTCTCCCACATGGGTGGCAGGGGCCACTTGAATCATTTTTTGATGCTTTCCCAGGCCACTAGCAGGGATTCAGAAGTGGAACAGCTAGGACTCAAATTGATGTCCTTATGGAAGACCAACATAGCAGCCAGAGGCCCAACCTACTGTGCCACAGAGCTGGGTCCCTGCTGTGTATATCTTAACAAACAAAAGTTTGAAAAGTAGTGGGAAATTTCAACCCATGTAGGATCCAATTGTGAAACTATCCACCCCCTAACCACTTCACTTCAACCACAAACAGGACACAGAAAGGGAGATTGGAGTGAGTAAGTCAGGCCCAAAAGAATGTGGTATACCTCTGAACATTTATCTTCTCTTTTTTAAAGTTTCCTAGTCACGAAATCATGGTCCATGTAAGGAAGATTCTTCTTTATGTTGACACCCATCAATAGACTATTTGGCATAATTACCAGATATCCAACTTGGGAAGAATCAGCAGGTACTTTCAATTTCTTTCTCCCATTTCTTTCGCTGCCTGCAAGTGGAAGCTCTGTCCACAGGCTCATATGCCCATGCGCCACACAGGCAGACTTTAGAGAGCTACTCCACACACAGCCCTGGCCTACGTTTTACAGGGCATCAGAGATGAGAAAGACTCTACACCCCAAAGGGCGAAACACACAAATATCTAAGGAAGAAGATAAGTCATCCAGTAAGATCGCTGGCATCTAGGTTGGAGGAACAGGCTTCAAGGATGAAGGAAGGAAGGAAAGAATGCAGCCTGCTGGAAGGCTAACACAGATTCCATGAGAGGGGCCTTCAGAGGAGAGACTTCTATTTCCTCTTGTCAATAAAACAGGTGTAGCTCATTCCAAATGGGTTGAGCATCTACAGCTTGCTGTCTTTCCCATTCTTTCTTCCTATCTTTACATCTTTCTTCCTCCTTTCTTTCCTCTTACCATGCTTTCCTCTTTTATCTTTGTGGGATACTGAGATATTTGACCTTACTTCTTCAAATAATACAAACAATTTAAGGATATATATTACTATAGCTGCTTAGCACAAACTTTTGATAAGTCATACTTTGCTTAATTCATAATTTACAATGTAACTTCATTTTGAGGACAAGTCTAATGAATTATTTACCACTCACCACCCCAATCCCTAGATATATGACCGAAATGTGTGATTTTTCTTGTTGCTGTTGGTGGTTATTAACTCAATTAATAAAATTGAGCCAAATGAAATTTGTATGGCATCATATCATAGTATTTGTGAAGACTTCATGTAGGAACTAGGAGATGAGATACAATTTTTAAAATATCCCATGTTTGTACAAAAAGAATGTGATTATCCTATGTAGTGATAAAAGGTTTCCCAATTTATTGTGTTGTGTGAGCTTGATTATCCTGTTCTCCAAAATTAGGCTTCCCAAAATTTTTAACAATTATCAGGAGAGGGACGTTAAAATTCTTACCATAATTGGAAATTTCCCCCTAAAATTGCTTCTTCTTTTTTTCTTCCTTTTATATTTTGCAGCTCAGTTTCTATGCGCATACAAGTTTAGAAATGTTCTCTTATGTAGATGCTCTTTTTCCTTTGTTCAATAAATTCAGACCACCTTTATCATTAAAAATGTTTTTGCCTTCTGGTCCATTTTATTTGGCATTAATAAACAACTCTTTTTCTTAGTGTTCATCTGTCCTTATTTGACCCATTGTTTTTGTTTCATATTTTTTAAAAGATTTATTTATTTTGTATTGGAAAGGTAAATTTACAGAGAAGGAGAGATAAAAAGAAAGGTCTTCCACCTGCTGGTTCACTCCCCAAATGGTTTTAACAGCTGGAGCTGAGGTGATCCAAAGCTAGGAACCAGGAGCTTCTTCTGGGTCTTCCACGCAGGTGCGGATCCCAAGGCTTCTGGCCATTCTCCACTGCTTTCCCAAGTCACAAGCAGAGAGCTGGAAGGGAAGTGGAGCAGCGGGAACATGAACCAGTGTCCATATGGGATCCTCGCACTTGCAGGTGGGGCCAGTTGAGCCATTATGGAAGCTGGTTTCATGTTTTTAATGTTTCTCTTGAGAACAACATTTAGGTAGATTTCATATGTAATCCAGCTATACTTATGTCCTACTACACAATTACAAGAAAACATGTGTATCTTACCTAAAATTTTTAGATTTTATTTTCCGAAGGCTTGCAGGTTTATTTTGACCAGAAATGAAGAATCTTGGATTCTGTTACTTCAGAAGCTTTATGAAGATGTTTTTACATTCTCTTTCCTAGGGTGTTAAAAATGGATCTTTCTTTTACTCAGTCTGTTGTTTTTGTCACATCAAAAAAATTCTCAATTTCATCTCATCTCTCCCAGACATCTCCAAACAATTGCATATCCACAGCTAAATTCTTCAGTTTCTCTTCTTGAAATGCTTCATGTTGATAGATTGCACCAGCAAATGAAATGATGATCAAGCAGATGCGCTAGGACGCCTTCCTTGCAAACAAAGCCATCTTGAGGCTCAGATCTCCAAAACAAAGACAATTCCTTAGATCCTTAGAAACAATGGGCCTCCGCTGGCAAACCATCAGAGCCTCCTCCAGCAAAGGAAGAGAAGCAAAGCCAGTAACAGCCTTGTGGTTTCTTCTTCTTTCTTTTTTCCTTTCTTTCTCTCTGTCTGTCTCTCACTAACATTGCCTTTAGTTAATATTCACTGAGCATCTACTACAACAGATTATGTAAATTTTTAATGCATCAACTCATTTGATCCTGACAATAGCTTTATAATAGGCATAAGTACCAGCCTTCCAAGAAGAAGCTTTAAAAGTTTAGGGTTCTGAGGCCTAGCAAGAAAGCAAGGCAACAAATGCCTCAACATAATTTTCTTCTACTTTGCATCTGGTGTCTTTTCTGATTTCCCATGACTTTGATTCCATGCCATGTAAAACATAGCTCAGTGACCTTGGAGCAAAGAAGTTCCTCCACTTCTTAGCTGTAAGGTTTGCTGTAAGATTTGCTCTGTGGCCACTAGGCACCATGGGAACAAGACAGTAGTCAGAGAAAGGAAGCTGTGTTCTCCCACCTGTTAAGGATGAATGCCTCTCTGAAGAAATTTCTTTCTTTCTTTTCTTCTTCTTCTTCTTCTTTAGGAGTTTCTAAACCTTTAGCTCTCAAAAAGTTTACCCCTCCCTAATCCAAGTGGAATTGGTAGCTGTATCATTTCCAGGTGCCGTTTGTACTGTTATAAAAACAGGTCAGGCTGTGCATCCTCTATACAACACACCATGAAATCATCTTTCCCCAGCTCCCCTTCTGCTTTCTTGGGGGGGGGGCCCTCTGGCCCAGCCCTTTCCTGGGACAGAAGAGGAGGTGAGAGGAAAAGCTGTCCCTGGGGGTGTGTTCAGGCCTATCTTTCAGAAAGGAGGCAGAGAAGTAGAGAAACACAAAACTGGCACTCATTGGGGACTCTCTCAGTAAACAACAGCCCTATGATGTCGGCATGATCATCATCTCCATATGGCACATGGAAAAGCAGCCCAAAGTCACCCAGGAGGCAGATGCCGGCCTGGGATTGGACTTACCTCTGTCTGAGCTCCAAGGACCATGTTTATTCTCTGGGAGGGTGCGCTCCCCTCCCCTCAGCATGGGAGAGATCAAGGACCCTTAGAAAACCAAGCACCAGTTCACAAGTTCCAGGAAGGCATTCACTGTCTCCCCCAACACCTATTAGTTGAGGGGGTCCCAAGCTGCTGCTCATGGGTGTCAAGGTCTTTCTTAAAATCTCTTAGGGGAATAAACCTAAGCGAGTTGCTAGCCACTGAAGGGAGAGCTTGCCCTGCAGTGGGATCGGCTGAAGAATCAGCAGGAAGCTGCTAGAAGGGCAAGTAGAGGACAGAACAAGGAGAAAAATGGAAAGACTTTCTCTACCCTATTTATTGGTGAGGGAGCAAGGTGGCCTCCAGAGGAAAGTGACTTGTCCAGGGGCGCTCTGTATAGCCAGACCTCTCACCTCCCACGTGAGTAGCTGTTCCTCATGTCGCTTCTTGCAGGCTTTAGGGAACTCTTGGGGGGTGGGGAGTTATTGTAGTTGCTGACATGTGATTTGTAAGGAATCTAGAAGGAAATCTTTTCCTGTCCTAGGGCAGCTCAATAATTTGAAAATACTTGGGAAGCAGAGAAACAAATGGCATAAAAGCAAAATTCCCATCCTGCCTTTTTTTTTAAAACCCCTCCTACCTTTTCTAGTACTTGCTTCGCTTCATCATTACACTTCATTGACTATGTACTTAAAAGGAAAAAAATAGCAACAGCAATAAGAACAACAACAACAACAAAAAATAATAATAGGAAATGAACCAAGCCAAGCAAGGGGCCTGACCCTACCGGCTGCATTTTAAGATTGGATCCTGGGCTTAAGGGGAGGGGGAGGCAGGAAGGTAGGAGAGCACCCAGAAAGAAGTGGGAGTATATTCACCTTGATTTACAGCCTGGCACCCCCAGAATTTCCCTAAGCTTTCTGCCCCCAAAACGAGCCCTGCCTTCTCCACCCCAGGTGGCCAACCCGCAGTGACTGCTGAGATGCTGTTTAAATGCAGAATGTTATTATCACTATATATCATTCCAATCGGCTTTATAGGTCGTACTGAGGATGTCAGAATGATGCAAGTCAACATTTTTATTATTTAGGATACAGTATACCAAGTTTATGTTGATTACTCTGAGTATCATCTTTGAAAGATAACTAGCATTAAAGTGTTGATAATGTTCCACTTTTGCAATCATATTTGCATAGTGTACAACAGAGTTTAGCAGGGAAAAATGATCCTAAGTGGTGTTTTTCATCTGCTCTGGCAGTCTCACCCCGTTTGCTTCAGCTGGGTATGTGAGGCAGGACAAACGCTTTTTTTTTTTTAAATATCAGGTTTGCATTACATAATGTTATTTCTTGCTTCTTCTGTGAGGCCTGCAATGCAGGGTTGTAACAGAAGAAGCAGAGTCCAGAAAATTTGAATTCCGATTCTAGCTCATGCACTTGAGCCAGTCACTCAATTACCCAGCAAAGCACCCCTTTTTTTGCATTGTGGTAGCATGGCCATAAGAACATAGGTGAAAAAGAAGAGCACCTAACTAGCACTGAGTCTGGCACGAAGCTGCCATGCCTGCCCCCTTTGTTTTAGATTCAGGGTTTTGAAATGCCTACTTAGCGCATTTTGAAATTAATGATGGAAAGGAAGCCACGTTCTCCCACACTGCAGAACCTTTGGCCTCCCAGCAATGTTCTGTATGCAGATAGTCTGTTTGATGCTGCTGAACACAGAAGGGACACTGATGTGATTTTATGAACAATAAAATGTCTCCTGAGTGTCAGCTACAGAGAAATGAGGAGTGTAGATTTCATCCATTCATTCAATCATTGCAAACTATCCTCTGAACAACCCCCTCCTTCTTCCTTTTTTCCCTTTTTTTTGCCTCTTTTTTTTTTTTTTAACAATTCCCCAGGCCTTCTCCAGTCTTTTTGCCCAATTGGATGTTATTTTTCATTTTCATCTTGTCACCACCTAATGTCCAAATTTATTTAAATCATTCTCAGGCACAATCCTACAAGATATGAATCACATTTGAGGGGTTTTTTTTTTTCCCCTTTCCGTCTGAGTTGTCAGCTGTCTCCTTTATGATTGACAAGATTTCCATTTCGATCATTTCTAATAATTCTGCTTCAAATCTGTATATTTAATGAACATACCATTTGGCACCTCATTATTAGTCAAGGCCGCCTGTTCAAGTGCAATGCACTTATTTTATAATTTACAGTACATGGGAGCTAAATGAAAATCAAAGAAAGCCCTGTCCGGTTTGTATTAAAACATAATGTGGCATCTGAATGCACACACTAGCTCAGCGGCATCGTCTTCTATAGAACACGAATGCTGTTTTCACACACCCATCAGACTCTTCAACACAAACAAGGCTTTTCTCTTTGTAAAGGTATGCTGAATTGTATTATCTCTGCACAAAGACGAAAAGAAAAACAGATACTTTGCCTGCACCGAAAAACAGTCCCAGTTCTCCAATGCAAACACAATCTGACACATGCTAAAAATTGCCTGCAGCACTGGTGAGTTACAGTTCTTCTCCCCGGGGCAGATAATTCATTAGGAAATAGCCTGATGCCCTGTGTAGCAATTGAACAAAAATATTTACTTGTGGCAATATCAGATGATAAGGGTACCAGGGGTTTCTTTGGGAACATGGTGGGGGAGGGAAGGGGAAGCTTGCAGTAGATGCCCATCGTAAGCATTGCAAATGAATCATTAGCCTTCATCCTGCAATCTAGGTCAGAATGGAGCTGAAGGGGAGGGCTTTTAAATCTGCCACAAGGCTCAGGTTGAATCTGCTTATGTGAAGGCACAGGAGGCAGGCGCTTACACTGGACTGGGGCATTCTAAGCGGAATAGGAAAATGCATTCACCTGATTCAGGGACCTTCCCCTCGACCCAGAGTTAGCAAAAATAAATGGGGCTGGACTTTCAGACAAATGCTGTTTAGACACACACATACAACACTGAATTCTGAGCTTTTGGTAGTCAACTGTCCTGGTTCGAAATGGTGCCTACCAGCCAGATTCTAAAAAAGGAGACAATGTCTTCCAGGCTCAGGAATATGCGGATTCTTTTTTTTTTTTTTTTAACAACGGAATTTTACACTTTCTGTGGGAAGAGGACCTTAAGAAATCAAGAGGGTGACTTCCTGGCTCAAGGTCATGTAAGCATCCTGCCACGATGTATTTTCTTTTTGCTTTGGGTTTTTGAGATTCCCCCTTTTAGTGCTACATGAATAATTCATTCAATAACATAGAAACAAAACAAACTGACATGGTGGCTGCCACCGAGAAACCAAATTTCTATCGGAGATGCTTGTCACATGTCTCAGCCTTCCTCTGAAATGTCGGTAGGACACACCGCTTACTTGGGCATCCTGCCTCAAACCCTCTTGTCCTATCTTTAATGTGATTATTTTTCCGGACATGCTGTGAGATTTAACTCACTCAGTCAAAGGCTCTGACACAACCATGTAGTTCATGCCCTATGGCTCTGGGGCCACAAGAGGCTGGCTGAATGTGTTTGCTTAACTCTCTGCAGAAGCCAGAGACATTTAAACAGGGCATTTTGAATTTCAAAATGCAACCCAAGCATTTAAGCTTGGTTAAATGCTCAATGGACACGTGCTGGGGATAGATTCTCTATTTTAGTTTCCCAAATCATAAGGAAATCTTTATGTTTTAAGTATGAGGCAAAGAATACACAAACAATGAAGAGACCTGGGTTTAAGCTTAACTTCGCCCTTGGGTTTGCTGCAGAGCGCTTTCCATCTCTCAGAGTCTGGCTTTCCTCTTAAGCACAAAGAGGAAGACCTGGCGGCCTCCAGGCCTGCATCGCCAGCTATGTCCAGATAATATAATACCTCCAAGATGGCTTCGTTCTTTTTCTTTTTTTCTTTTTTTTTTTTTTTTTGAAAGACACAGTAACTGCAGAACTCTCTGTAGCTATTTCCTAAGATGGGAGCTGACAGTACAGGAACATTTCAATGCTTACTAAATCTATAGAAAGCTTTCAAATGAGGTAGCTTCACTAGGGAAATAATTTTCCAAAACGATGTTGACTGCCTTCGACTAAGAGCTTTTGTCTCTAACCACCTAACCAGCCTTCTTTCTTCCCTTTACTTTCCAGGTTGATTTGTGAGGGTGATTCCTCTGTGTGTGTGTGTGTGTGTGTGTGTCCTATTTGGAAACATTCCACATGGCCTGTTGAGGACAGCCAGTTAGTGTGCCTGTGCACAGATAAATAAGAACAAGTCTGCACGTATGCGCCCGAACATTTTAGAACAGATTGCCGTACTCCATTTTTCCATCCACCACAACCAGAAGCTTATAGAATATTCTATCTCAGGACACCTTAAAAAAAAAAAAAAAAAGCCAAGGTGCCCGTTTTAAAAGTCCCGGAGGATGTTATTTTGATTTCTGCCACAGGATGAATCATTCCTCTCGAATGCAAACACCAGCAAAGAATGTGTTAGAGGAGCCGCCATCATATTAAAAATTAAATCCGGCTGGATTTCATAATGGGCTTTCCTTTTTAAAGCACAGTTTCATCTTCTCACCATGGAAATCGCGCTCTGATGGCTGTTCTTTATGGGTAACACTGAGGCATCGGCCGAGGTCAGAACCCTGCTTCTCTGAACAGGGAACCACAAATGTCACTGACACATGGCATACTTGGCAAATAACGTCTTTCTGTCCAGTCTCCCGTGTCTTCCGTTTGCCTAACGTCATCTTCGTGGCAAGCTGGTAGGATTTTATTCCTCAGGCCTTCCTTCGCTTGGTGGGACCAGCAGGAGCGATGCACTCTGCAAGGGAGGCACAAGGGCACCTCTTTTGATTGAGGTAGAGTTTTAACTCAGTCTTCACCCCCGGCTAAGCTAATACTTAGGTCATGTCTGAGCTCTCTGGGGAACCCCTGCTTTATCCCATCCGAGGGGCAATGGTGTCTTTTCACGTGGAGCAGCACAGCTGTCCAGCCATATGGGCCCCAAACAGCCCAGGCAATCCGATTTGGGGAGGTTTTACAATGTAATTTCTTAACGTGTTAGTATTGGGGAGGGTGGTGGAGGGAGTTTGGTCAGGAGCATGGACAGCACTTAAGCCCGAGGGTTTAAGTTTTAAGAAGCCAAGACAAATGTACCAGCATCCAATCAGACTGGTTAAAAACAGATATGAAGCCTGTGAGTGGGGGGTGGGGAAAGACAAGGACTCCTGACCCCCGTGGCTAGAGAAAGCCTGGGGGCAGGCTCCAACTAATAAAATTCAGCATCAGCTGCTTTCTTATCCACCCCACCTTACCTCCCCTTCTTGTTCTTCTTTCTTTTTAATTTAATTTAATTTTATTATATTTTATTTTTTTGTAACCGGGGCTCATCACTTAAGGCCTTCCCACTCAGGCCTGCAGAGCCTGTTACAAAACCATCCCTCCGCTCCCCTCCCCCCCATGCCGCAAGAGGAGAGCAGATCTCCTGCATTGCAGCAACGGGGCGCAGGAGGGACTGCATTGAAACCGTCCTCCAACCAAACAAAACCAGGCCTTGGAAGAAAACCTGGGCTACAGTGTGTCCCACTGTCCTTCAGTTGAGATCCAGCCGGGCCTGTGCCACAGCCTCATCGCTCCCTGCAACCATCTCCTAAAGAAAATTTTCAGGACCAGAAAGTCAACAGTCCCGAATCTAAAATCAGCCTCAAGTGATGGTCCAGTGACGGCCAGTGTCGTTTTTCCATTAGAAAAATATTTTAGCGCCAGAGGAATGTTTGCAGAATGGCCAATCTCCCTTCCCGCCCCCTCTCGGGGAAAAGCCAGCCTAGATACCACCTTTCACCATCTAGCTATAGTCTTCAGAAATCAGACTTATTGGAGAGCTACGTTCTACCTCTTCCTCCTCTTCTCACTCTCTCTTTCAACCCCAAGATTTCAGCTCCTAATAATTCGCAAACAACGCTTTTCTAAGCCGCTAGCAGTGCTTGCTGGAAACCAAAGGCCAATGCTGCCAGGTTCCGAGATGGAAATTCTATTGGGATTGGGGAACAAACACTCAGGTAAAAAATATCCTAAGGGCATCTGCGCCAGGAGGGCAGCACCCCGGTCAGCAGCCTTGCGTGGGGGCCTAGGCCCGGAGGCCCAGGAGACAACTGGCAGCCTCGGGCTCGGCGTCGCCCCGATTCCAGGGCTGCCTGAGGAACACTTTAAAAAACATTTTTTTTTTTAATTCAAGTCATCCAAGAAGAAAAGCCGAAGCTGAGGAAGCAGATGGGCCCTGCGTGCATGCAGATCGCCCGGGTGGCGGCTGCCTCTCCAGGCGTCTGCCCTAACCTTTACGGAAAGACGAAGGCTTTCTCACTGCAGGCTCTGGGTTTTGTGGAGGGGTCAGCTGGGCGGAGGGGAAGAGATGTCTTCTGATGGGGAGGGGGTTCATTCTAAGTCCTGCCTTTGGACCAACCTGACCCAGTGCTCTCGGAAAAACCAACGCCACCTCAAGCCCCCCAACAAAAGGCGCCTCCCTAAAGTGAATTTCCACGCGCGCGGGTCCGGGGCGACCCGACTCGGAGCCGCACTTTTGTGCCTGTCTAATCTCGGAAGTCCATCTGGCCCAGCGGGGCGCAGGCAAGCGGGAGGGCGCGCCGGAGGGCGGGGCGCGCGTGCACCCAAAGCTCGAGCACGCGCCCTCGCTCTCCTTCACGGTCACCTTGACTGTAGGGGGCGAGGGGAGGGGACCGTCACAGTCCCCCGCACTCACAACCCTCCTCCCTCAACACACCGAGCCTTCCACCTCTCCCCGCGCGGTCAGGCCTAAATTTGGACCTGGGGCGGGTGGGGCTGGCTGCACCCCAAGCCTGGTCGGGCCCGCCGCAGCGGCCTGGCAGCCGCGCACCCTCCGCAGTGATGTCAACTGACCCGCCGCAGTACCCCCGTCCTCTCCACCCCACCCGCCTCGCTTCCATTCCGCCAGGCCTCGCCCCTCTGAAGCCCTCGGGATTCCCAGTCCCATGCCTCCGCAGCCTGGGGCGAGGGGCAGGGGGTGCACTGCTGCCCTGAACCGGACCCCACCCCCAACTCCGAGACCCGGAGCGCAGAAACTGCAGTGCTGCGGTCGCTGGGGGCAGAGAAATGGGTACCGGAGAGAGAGGGCACGGCAAAGGCAGGTGTAGCTTTGACGCCTCGTGGTCCAGAGCGCAGCGCTAAGTGCCGCTGGCGTCCAAGGGGCGAGAGGCGTCCACCACTGCGGCTGCGGCACATTTGGGCGCAGCGAACGCCCCCCACCCCATTCCTGGGATAGAAACGGATAAACGGAAGCGCTGCAGCGGCGGGCAGGGAGGGGTGGGGGGGTGCGAATTGCCACCTCCGGCCTTGGCTTTCCCCCGCTCTTCCGAACGCTCCCACTTCTCACTTTCCCCAAATCCGCATTTTCCTTGGCACAGCTCTCCCCGTGCGCGGAGAAGAGGGAGGTGGCCGGGGGCAGTGAGAATGACGTGTGCTGCTGCAGAGGGGGTGGGGGGCTGCGGGCCGAGCCCTGAGGACGGGCTCCTAATCCTCTTGTTTTCAGAACCGTCAGCAGATGTGGCTTCTTTTAGCCGAATAATCCGTTAAAGGAATAATAATTTTTTTTTTTTCCAAAGGAGCGCCCGACCTCACCCAGAGAGGACGGTGAACGGGATGAGGGCTAGGTAAGGATAAATGAAAAGGTTCCAAATTCTCCCTCTGTCCCTCTCTGCCTTCCTCCCCCTCCCCTCCCCTCCCCGCCCCCCTCCATCCCCGCCCCGCCCCTCCCCCTGCCTCCCCATCCCCTGCAATCCGCACTCGCCGCGAGTTCACGCTTAGGGCTGGATTTCCAGGCTGCACCGCAACTTCGCTGCGCGTTATTATTATTCCTCGGAGGTGCTGCCTCCACAACCTCTGCCTCCTGCGCTCCGCTCCTTCCTCCGGCCGCCGCCGCCGTCAGCAGTGCAGTGTCTTCTGCACGCAAGCTCCGGTTCGCCAAAGGGAGATGCTGATTTTTTTTTTTTTAAATCATGCTCATGGCCATCATCATGATGCTCCTTGTCACGGTTATCATTTCCTCCTGCCAGGTGGAGCGACCACCAGCGCTTTCTCGCCGCCTGTCCCTTCCCTTCACCGGCAAGGGAAGCAGTCCGGGCTGGGCCTGGGCGATGGCCGCTCCCTGAAAGTAACTTCCTTCGCCTCTGCGCATCCATCCCTCATTCATCTGCATGTGTGTTCTCTCGATCTCTTTTATCCCAGTAGATACCCCGCGTTGGGTTGGGTTGGCTGAAACGCGGCGGACCACGACTAGTCTCTTTAAAAGGAGAGCCAAAAAGCCGAGGACCTTGCGTGGACGCCGGGACAAGTACCTTGAGCTCCGAGGGAAGGGGCGTGCGGGAGCCCTGGCTCCGAAGCTCCGATGGGCTCGGCCAGCCCGCCCGGCTCGACGTGATCTCTGAGGGTACTCGCACGGAATTTTATTTATCTTTTTTTGGCATGCTTTAACCTTGTCAGTGTTGGGGAGCGGTTGGCTTGGGTTGTTTCCCTCACCCATACCCCCCCCCCCCGGTAGCTTAACCGAGGGACCCCGGTGGGCTTTCACCGTAGCCTCGCCTTCCTGAGTCTCGGAGAAGCTGACGTGACTAGAGGGTGAAGACAGTGAGGCGAGGTGGAGGAGAGTGGGGTGGGACGGCCGCCGGAGAAGGGGTCCGGCCCGCTCCGGGCGACCGGATACGCCTGGCTGCGATTCAGAGCCTGGCTGTCTGCAGACCCGAGCTCTGAGAAACTGACAGGTCCTTGCGCGCCTTCGCCGGCGGCCGCATCTGTGCGTAAACAAAGTGGAGGAGGTCGGAGGGTGGCTTAAAAGAAGGTCTTATTGTCCCCTCGGCTTGACGGACCGAATTCTCTTTTTTTTTTTTTTTTTTGACCTGGGGATGCTGCCGCATTGTATACGGGTGACCTTTAAAATCTACGCCCACCCATTACCTGATAGAGCCCGTTGACAGTTGGGGGGTGGGGTGGGGTGGGGTGGAGAGAGCGGAGGGGTGTTCTCTCTCTCTCTCTCTCTCTCTCTCTCTCTCTCTCTCTCTCTCCCTCCCTCTTTCTTGCCCCCCTCCCCCAAGCTCCCCCTCCCTCACTCCTCCCCACCCTATCTCCTCCCTCCCACCTCTCGCTCCCTCCCTCCCTGCTGCATTTTGCATGAGCTATCTAGGTCATTAGCATTTTAGCGTATGCAAGACTTGACAAAGCTGATGAAGGGCCAGATGGGCCTCGCTCTTACGGTTTTTTTTTCTTCTTCTTCTTTTCTTTTTTTTTTTTTTCCCTCCCTCTTCCTTTTTGCCCTGCACCACTTGGGACCTGAGCAAGAGGACTGCAGCAGGAGAGTTCCGGAAGGTTGATCTCCCCGGACCCTGGCCCGGACCAAGGCCGCCGCCCCTGCGGCACGCCCGGCCCGGGGCTGCGCCCGCACTCGCCGAGCGAGGTAAAGGCGGAGGCCACGTGTGCTGCCCCGGCAGCCGCCGCCGAGCCCCGGCTGTCCTCCACTATTCCTTGCCCTCTTCCCCAGCTTCCTCCGCCGCGGCTCCCCGCCCCCCCTCCTCTGCCCCCGTCACTTTTCCTAGGCAAACCTAAAGCACGATGGGTGGGTTTGTGGCGCTGGGGCGAGGTGGGGCTGCTCTTTTCTCATTGTCTAGAGCTGCAGGGGGAAGTGAGGTGCGGGGAGTGGGGCGAGGGGTGTCGGGTAATTAGCCCGGGGGATGAATCCCTCCGGCTCCCACTTCCACCCACACCCACCCCCTCCGCTTTGCAGGAGAAAGCTTGGATGCGGAAGGATGGGGGACAACAAAGAGCCCTCGGAAGCCGGCGCGGTTATCTCATTGTCTGGGAGCCGGGGGAGCTGCTCCGGGGACGACGCCGCGGCCCCTGCCTGCGCGCTCCCCACCCGCCCTCACCCCGCGGCGGGCGCGCACGCTTCCGCGCCGTGCCAGCCCACTTTCCCTCGCGTCCTCACTCCGTCTTCCCTACAGCCCTTTGCTTTCCTCTCTTCCACTGTTCTTGCCTTCCATCCTATCCGGCTTTCCTTCCTCAGGAGAAAGGCCTCTCTCTCCGTGTTCACAGCGGACCTTGATTTAAATGTCCATACAATTAAGGCACGCGGTGAATGCCAAGAATGGGGCTGGCTGAGCACCAGGAGTGCGCCGGGGCCCGCCGAGGATCAAGCTTGGAACCACCGGCTCGCGGCGCCCTTGCAGACCTAGGCGCTGCCGCTTCGGGCGGGGCGGGAGGGGTCGGGCGGGCTCCCGAACCTTCCAGGACTGCCAGGACCCCCGGAGCCCTTGCCTGAGGGGTTAGGGTGGGGGAGGGCAGGCGTGCTGACGGACAGGGTCGTGGATCTGCACACAGACCCAGGGTGCCAAGCCGAAGCCCATCTGTGTTGGAAATACGGATCTGTGCGGGCACAGATGGGGGTGGGGGTGTGGAGCGCCTGCTTAAGCGGATGGCTTTTGCGGACTGCTTTTCCTGTGCTCTCGGGATGCATTGTACTAGGAGTCGACCCCTTTCTTCGTGGCTGTTGCTTCTGTTCCGGGTTTAGGTTTGGGTTTGCCCTTCAAAGATCCTGATAATCTGACATCCCCGGAGACTGGCAGACTGCTTCTCGCCCTTCTCCGCCCGAGAGTGGGGAAGGGTGTTCAAGGAGAGGGTGTTCTGGGCTGCGGATATATTGTGTTCTGTGGGATGGAGGTGAGGGTGGGGGAAGGGTGTAAGCTGTGGGCACCTGACCAGGCAGAGAGCACAAGAAGGAAGGAGCCCTTCTGGGTCCTCCTGGCTGTTGTTATTGCAGATTCAGGCAGCACTCCAGGAGCTGCAGAGGGGAGGTGAGGAGAGGAAGGGAAGGATGGCATCTTTTTTACATATCCCAACACAAGCAAGGACCACAAGCGCATGGACAGGTGGATGGGAGGAGAGTGGCTAAGGAAAGATGGTTTTGAAAGAGACCAACTGTCACTCGGCCTTCCTCACCCAGAAGATTCTGCTTCCCAGGCCTGTGCCCTCGGCAACAGCAGCTGTTCCTGGGGGTCCCCCACCCTCTGCCAGGCCATACTGTCCCGTCCCGTCCCATCCCAATTCCAGCTCCATGTGAACCACTAAGCTTCAGGGATGGAAATGGAGGAGTAGTAGTGGGTGGTCAGTTCAGGAAGGAACAGAAAACGAAGGCCAAGGGCTGGGTCTCCCTACTTAGGAAGCCTGCTGCATCCCTTCCCCCTCACATGACACAGGCCTGGCCTTGCAAGGCCAAGACCATGAGGGACACTTAGGAGTATAATTTGATTCCTGACAACAATAATCAAGGCCCCGGAAGTTTACTGAGGGTTGAGCCCACTATAGCAGTCAGCAATACCCGGTGTCACTTCTTCATAAGGGATCTGGGTGCCTAATATGTGTCAATTGTGTGCTGACGATGTCCTAGTTCTCCTATCTGCCCTCCCTAGGGAGTGCTTGGCATAAGACAGGCGGAGATTCAGTGTGCCTGCCGCACTCTTCCTAGATGCTCCTGGAACCTTCTCTGGGGCTGCAGAATTGTGCCGGCACTTGCTCGCCGTGCAGAGAAAAAGCTGCAGTGCGCACCATGCGGACTGCAGGTGCTGGGCCACCCTGCCAATCTCAAAAGCAAATCTTGAATACAGGACAGAAAGGCAGCACATAGAGCCTGTCACTCCTGGGTCCTGGCAGGGCTTGTCCTTCGAGGTACGCATAATCCACTGCTTATACCTGTATCCTCCTGGTTCTGGGGTTCCCACTTCCCTTTCTTAAACAGGTTTGTAAAGAAACAACAGCCTCCTCCTCCCCTCTCTGTCCTACATTTCCTGTAGGCACAGTCTAAATCCTCTATTGACTAAACCCTTTGCAGCACGAATGCCCACAGCAGGAAGTGTTCCCCTGGCATTCCTTCAGCTGTTGCCTTCCATGATGTGCCCTGTGCTAACATCTCCAGATGCCTCTCCCTCCCCGTTCCCCAAGCACCCCTTTTAGGAGGAAACCTAACACGCTTCTTCCAAGAGCTTCCACTGCAGCACCATGGACAAGGCTTTCCCCGATTGCCTGCTGCTGAGGCTCGCATATTTTTCATTAGCTGACTTACATAAATGCCTGCTCCAGAGAAAGCTTTCATGTACATGGGATTGGTTTGGTCTGTTGCATCCATAAGGGTTTTTGCCCACGCTCACCCAAGTCTCATTATAAAGTGTATTTCTAATGGGGGATGGGGAGGGGCTTTAATGGCTGAAAATGGGTACAGAGGTAAATGGACTGCCTGGCCCCATGGGTAATCCACAAAGGGCCTTCTTTGATACCAAATGAGATATCAAGAGCACAGGTCAGCCCGAGCATCCTTCTTGCTCTGGAAGGGGTGATGTTTATGCCCAGAGGTGATGATGCAAGGGACCTGAAGAACTGCACTTTTTCTAGCCGTTTCCTTAAGGTTCAGCATTGCCTTCTCCCTCTGCCTATTTGAACCCCTCTAATGACATCCTGTGGCTTCCGTGAAGGAGAAAATAGATGGCTTTCAAAATGTAGCACATGGTTGAGTTGGTCTGTGGCCAATAGGCCCAGAAGGTCCCCTCAGTTCACTGCCACCACAATCCTCTTCGCAACACCAGCTTCCCTGTTGCTTAAGGTAACAATACCAGGTGCTTGAAGATGGACACGGGAATGTATCCACCAGGAATATAGTAATATTCTATCCCCTGCCAACAGCAGCCCAGGTCTCTGTTTAAACTGAAAGAGAAATCGGCCCTTCCAGCAGAAGCAAAGGTAAAGTTTGAATTCTATTGCTGGATAAGGGTAGGGAGGCGTAGCCTTTTGAATACAGGCACATTGTTAGGGGAAGGATAGGCAACCGACATCTATATACACACATACATATATGATAGGCACTGTCACATGACCATATTCCTTGCTGATATTTGTGAGGAGTGACTTCACCATGGAAAAATCCATCCATCTATACCATCTCCACAGGGGAAAATTTTTGTTTCCCTCTGTTGAAACTTACATAACCTTCCCACCCAACCTCCTATGCCAGCCTGGGAGTGGAGTCCTGGGGGCAGTTGCCAAGCCTCCTGCCTGGGACAGATGGAGCCTCTCCTTATCTCCTCTGTGGGTGGCTTGGGAGCCTCTTGAGCTGACTGTGCCGGTGGATGTGTTGGGAGGCTTGGCAAGCTGATTCAGGCTGGCTGATGGAGGATGTCAAGCACAACAATGGTGAGAATGGTACCTAATAAAAGATGTTTTTCCTTCCATGTCCTATCTGTAATTCTTTCATTGGGTGTATAGCTAACTATCTGATTTTGTTCTTAAAAATCGCACCTCAGAGAATGAGAAAGAGGGCTTCAAATGGGATTTATTGGGGATGGGGTACAATTCAACCCGCTTTGTGTGGAATGTGTCCCAGGTCCTAAAAGAGCTTGGAGCACCAAATTTAGATGGCCTCTGGGAAAAGGGAAAAAGGCAGGAATGTTCTAGGTCGTGAAGAAAGAATCAGCAGTTCTCACTAGGTCACCTTTTCCTTCCTTTTGTCTTAAAATAGAAATGATACCAAGAAATCAAGGCCAGGGTCATGACTTGAGAACCCTGGAAAATAATCCCCCCCTCTACCCTCCAGCCTCACCAGGGGCTTTTGCTCTCAAAGGCCCATCATACATTCAAGACTGATCCAATACAGAGTGTGGCGGCTTGAGGCACGGGAGGCCACACTGGGTTGCATAGGCCTTTCGGCTGCCCTGGATGACTAACGTCACCAGGTAACTGAGCTCATCACCCAAGCAGCAGGTCCAGTGCGTCCAGCCCGGCAGCACCTGCCCTGCCAGGCTTGGGCCTCCCAGAACACATAAGTATGTTTCTTCTCATCTACATGGAGCAAGATGCAGAGCGACAGGGCCTGCTCTCCTGTTCTGCTCCCAATTTCCTAGCTATGGGTTTTTTGTTTTCTGCTTCCCGCTCCTCCATTGGTGCCACCCTGAAATATGCATCCTCCTGCTGTTTTCCAGAGCTTGAGAGGGACCCCAGGATGAGGGGAGAAGGTGGAACATCCTGGGGTACCTCTGTTCTCCACATACCATCGACTGCCAAGGCCCTCTGAAACATGTCCTGGGAGTGGGGCAGGCTGTGAGGAACCCAGGACCTCAGCAGAAAGAAATGCCCCCACCCCACGCTGCAGGTCTGAGTCTAATGCTGCAGTCCCCAGCTTGTTTTCCCACCTCCACAAATATTAGGGGAAAGGGCTGGCTTGGGTCCGGGTTGTCCAAGGAAGGTTGGGAGGGGCCACTTCCAGCAAAGTCACTAGGTGACCATCCGGCCTCCCAGCTCCCAGAGCTTCCAAGCAAAAGTGCCTCAGGTGCATGTGGGGTGGGGAGGTTGGCAGTCCCAAGCTTTTCCTGGGACTTCGCGACTGCTGCCCTACACACATACACACACACACCATCACCTTGGAGGCTAAGTTGAAGGCTCCAGAGTCTTCCTCCAGGACCCTGTGACCTATCCTCTCCATCCTCCTACACCTCCTGCCAAAAAAAAAAAAAAAACTCCAGCCCCAAGGTTAAAACAGCTTATTTGCCTGCAGCCTTGCACATTCCAGATCCTACACCAAAGCAGCTGGAGGTAGGACACTGGCTGGGGAAGGCGACTAAGCCCATGGCAAGACACTGCACCTGCTCTTCCAGGAACCAGATCCCTGGCATGTGCTCCTCTGTGGAATCCACCAGGATGCAGAGTTAGAGACCCCAGGCCAATCTGGATTAACAGGTCGATGCCCCTGGCATGACCTTGTCTCAAGGTCAGGGTTGGCATCTAGAGGCACAGGTTATGACAAGCTGAGGCACCTGGGCTACCTCCCACCACGGGTGTAGCCCCCTTCCCACACTTACACAGATGAATGTGGTAATATTTATTCCCATTTAATTGAGACACTGGTTTAATTTCAGATTGCTTCAGCTTCAGGCCCAGTGGGCTTTTCTGCAGCTCTTTCCCCCCTAGTGCCGCTACAGAAACTAATTGCTGTTAATATCCAATTTTGGCTTTATTATTCGTTAGCCAATTATGCATCCCATGGCCCAGGCCCCTGGTCGGCCCAGCCTCTGTTGGAATCTGCTACACCGTTGCCCGGCTGGCTGAGCTTGTGGCCTTGGCCTCTGTTCAAACCCTCCCCTCGCGACAGGACTTCCTGGCATGTCAGTCATTCTGTGTTTCTGCTGCAACATGCATCATACACACACACACACACACACACACACACGAGGATTCTCTTTAAGGCATTGTGCCTTTTTAGAGAGAAATTTCTTCTTTGCAGTTAAGATTTGTGTTTTACAAAAGAATATGTCAGTTTTTTCCACATTCTCTCCTGGCTTGCTTTCTCAGAAGCCATTTTTGGAGTCTTTGGTAAAGAGAAAGCAAGGTGCCTCCGATTGCAGGTAGAGGCTGAGGGGATTCTGAATACCACCCCCCACGGCCCGCGGCACCCCCACCATCACCTCCCAGAGCCGTCTTAAAGGGACCACACACACAACCCTGCAGATCCCAGCAGAGGGCGTGGAGCACATCCCATCTGGAGGAGGGAAACTTGGACAAGCAGTCCGGAAGGAAGGCACCATTTTCGGGGATGAGGAAGGCAACTCTTTCAGTTCCTCCCTCTGCTTTCTCTGCCAGGATCCTGCCATATGCACCAGATACACCCTGGAGCTAGAGCCTCTTCCACCTCCGGTCACTTGTACTGAGACCAGGAAGCCAGCACTTCCGGTGGCTTATGCTGTGGCCACCTGGGGAAAAGTGAAAACCTCATAGCAGCGGCTTCTTCTTTGTCTGCTGCCCCTCCTTCCCCTATTTGGAAATAAACTCCCAGTGCTAGAATGTGTCTTTACATCTAAATCGAGCAGTTCTATAGCAACCAGGATGGTATCAGCATCAGAATGGATTCGAAAGAAAGCAAAATGTCAGAGCAGCTGGCTTGGGCAGCAGCCACCTGGGGCCTCGGCTTCTTCCGAAGCTGCCAGCCGCAGGAGGCAGAAGGCTTCCCTCCAGGCCTGAAACTCCTCTGGTCAAATTTTTCCTAGGGGTGGGGAGGGAGGTTGGTGGTGAGTGTTGCCGCGAGCTGGGACATTGTTAAGAAGGTGCCTTACACTTAAGGCTCAATAAATACCACCCAAATGGGACGGGATTGAATTAGCAGCAGCTGTCCCTCTGCCTTTCCTGCAGAAAAGTGGCAATTATGCAGAACAGCCTCCTGGGCACAGGCTGGCTGGAGAGGTATCCTAGGAAAGGAAGAGCTGGAAGCGCTTTGGATTCAGCCCATCCCTCCCCTCAGCCCCGGCTGGACATCCTCTGGCGTGTGGGGATTTACCTGTCAATGGTCAGGTTTGCAGGGACCACTGTGAAACCCGCTCAGCCACAGAGAACTGCTATGAAAAACCTCTTTTGGATACAATAGAAGTATAAAATTCACCATTTCTCCACCCAACACCATTATTACTACTTTTGTGCTGGTTAAAACTCTGCCATCTTCCTTTAGAATGCTGAGCCTTATTTTCAAAGCTCTTTCATTACCAACCCCTTAGTCTTATCTTAGAGCCTTCCCCCACTTAAAAAAAAGTGGAAGAAAGAAGAGGGGGAAGGGCTTCTGAATCTTCCACCCTCCTTTCCTTCGCCTCCTAAAACAGCCACATTCCCGGAGATGGAGATGTCCTAAGCGCAGCTGTGAGCTTCAGCCAGTTCCCACCAACACCTGGAATGCTTCAACAGTCTCCTCTTTCTCAGATAGTTTACATTTTAGAAGAGGCCCTTTCCTAGCGAGTGAAATCCTAACGGAAAGCTTGTCTGTGGAAAGCAGCCGGAAGTGGAAAAACGGATCTGGAATTCCGACAATGTTGTCTGGGCTGGGCTGTCTGCTCCACATTCAAGAGACGCTTCCAAAAAGGAGCATTTGGCCTTTTCCAAAAAGGAGGATTTTCATGGGGAAAACAAATGTACTAGAAGAAAATGAAATGAATCCTTGGTGCTCGATCTGTTGTCCACTTGCTTGGACTCTTGCATCCCAGCACTGTGGATGGACAGGACATCCTCGGCCATTACCAGAGCACCTGTCACTTTGGCCCTCCTGGATGGCTGTCTGGCTGGGTGGTGGCTACACAATCAGTAAATCTGAAGCCAGTCCTTTCATATTACTCTATATTATTGGGAGTTCTGATTTCTCTCTGTCGTGAAGCCATCTTTTTAAAAAGGATTTATTTAAGGCCCGGCGCCTTGGCCTAGCAGCTTAGGTCCTCGCCTTGAACACCCCAGGATCCCATATGGGCCCGGTTCTAATCCCAGCAGCTCCACTTCCCATCAAGATCCCTGCTTATGGCCTGGGAAAGCAGCTGAGGACAGCCCAAGGCTTTGGGACCCTGTACCCGTGTGGGAGACCTGGAAGACGTTCCTGGTTCCCAGCTCCGGATTGGCGCAGCACCAGCCATTGCAATCACTTGGGGAGTGAACCATCGGAAGGAAGATCTTTCTCTCTGCCTCTCCTCCTCTCTGTATATCTGACTTTGTAATAAAAATAAATAAATCTTCTTTAAAAAAGGATTTATTTGTTTTTATTGGGCAGGTTTACAGGGAGAAGGTGAGACAGAAAGGTCTTCCATTCACTGATTCACTCCACAAATGGTTGCAATGTCTGGAGCTGAGCTAATCTGAAACCAACAGCCAGGATCTTCTTCTAGGTCTCCCATGCACGTACAGGGTTCCAAGCCTTTGGGCCATCCTTTACTGCTTTTCCAGGCCACAAGCAGGGAGCTGGATGGGAAGTGGAGCAGCTGGGACACAAAGCAGCACCCATATGAGATCAAGGCACTCCCAAATCAAGGATTTAGCACTGAGACATCACGCTGGGCCTGTGAATCAACCTTAATGATATGTTTGCTTAGATATGGAACTACATGACAGAGTAAGGCTGCTTCACCCCCATCTACTACTCAAAGTAGTTCCAGGCTCAACTTGACTGTGGCACTGTAGCAGCGTGCGAGCAAGATCGTGCCAGACATGTCTAAGGTTTATTAAGGAGTCTTTATTAACCAAGCTTGGTGTTAAAAGGGCCCACTAGAAATAACAAATCACAAGTCCATATGACAATCCAATCAATTGTAACCCCAAGAGGAACAAATGGTCATTACCCTGAATTCCATCCATTAAGCTGAAGACTTATGTCCCAGCTTCCCCAACAATATAAGTTATCCTAAGAGACATGCAACGAATAACCTGGACACACTTTCAAAGCTGCAGACATTCACCTTTCCCTGGCTTATCTGCTCACATTCCACTACTACTAGGCCTCACCTCTCCTGGAACTCCTGACGGCACACAGACCAGAAATATAAAGCATCTTAGCATTGCTATTTTCATTGTCCCACTCAAGAGTAAACAGAGGATGAGTAACATAGACACACAGGGGCCATGCTCAGGGCATACCTGTCCTCAGAGGTACTGGGGAGGCCAAGAGTCAGAGTGCCAGAGCAACAGAAGAACATGACCTTATAAAGGGGAGCCTTATAAAGGGGAGTGGTTACACAACAATGCAATACCTTCCCCTCTCAGATGATAGATGAGAGTCATGGGTGGGCAGGAGGGAACACCCAGGTGGGGGGGGCGTGACTTCCTATACCCTGAACTAGCTGCCTACCTCACCACAGCACTTTCCAGTGTTGGCTGTGTTCACCTCCCCTCTTCGGGCCACCTCCTCCCCTAGTAGCTCGTAGTAACTACAATGCCTGGGCTTCCTGGCTCTCAGAGTACAGTTGACTATCCTCATGGTGCCTCTGTGTTTCAAACAGTGGCTAAGTTGGCACCAGGAGACAAGTTCTTCTTCAAGTGCAGAGGCAGTTGTAATAGGACTTTTTTTTTCAATGAGAGTGAGAACCCAGCAAATACAGCAACTGCCTTCCCAGCTCCCCACCAGCCTCTTAGAAAACTTGGCCTTGGGAAATGTTAAATGTCTCTCCCCACTTTCCACGTTCCCGTCTACCTCAGCATCTTGCCACCTTCATATGGACAATTAATCAATAGCAACAGCCTAGCGTGGTGGGTGAGTAACATGGTCTCACTGCCAGTCCACACGGAACCCCTATTGTGTTAAATCTGTCTTATCCAATTCCTGAGTCACTCATCACACTATTGATTAAAACTCATCTGAGACAGCATGTGGGGGCAGCTAGGAAAATTATTTAATGTGACCCTGGGGCCTCTCAGAGTCTTACAAGGACTTGATCTCTGTTCTTTGAGAGTCCCAGGGTATTTACAAATTTAAGAAAATATGCAAGCAGTGCTGCGAACATTGCATTTTATAAACTCTTCTTTCATTTGTGCTAATAAACCTAGACTTTATTTATAAATTTTTTCCAAAAACACTCCCAAAAGTCCTACATATGAGGTCCATTGTGACTTTCTCACTCTGATTCCTGCAAAGGCTATATGCTCATGGCCTCAACCCCTAGAGAGGGCACAGCCCTGACAGGATGTCAAGTTCTGCTTCTGCTTGATCCCTGGCCCTGCTGATTGGGATATGCAGTTTTGGGCAAGTTTCTAAACCTCTGTGGGCCTCCTCTATTCAACAGTGGTGGTGATCATTGTATCTGTTTGCTAGAATCATCACTAGGATCTAGTGAAATGAAATACATGTGATTATACTGAGCGGCGCTCACAGTCATGGACCACAGGAAGACAGTGTCAGGCATAGACAGAATTTCAGTTTCCTAATAAGTCAGTTCTTGTAAGCTGCTGCTAACAAGGCAGGGCTGGGCGGCCTATAAACAGCACAAGTTCTGGAGCTGAGAGGTGGAAGGTTCAGGTACCAGCAGATTCCATGCCTGATAAGGACAGCTTCTTGCTGTGTTCTCACACAGTAAAGTCAGCCTCTTCTACACGGACACAAAATCACCCCTCAAATCTCCACTGCTTAGCACCATCACCTTGAAGGCTAGGATTTCCCTTCGTGAACTTGGTGAAAGACATAGACGTTCAGATCATGGCAGTCAAATGGCCCTTTGCCAGGGACATCCTGACTTTCTTTGCTGTGGTTGGAGAAAAACTTTTGGACTCTCCAGGATTATCTTGCTGGATGTACATGTGAGAGGGGTGAGAATAGCAAGGCTTTTGAGGAGGATTATTCTTAGAAATAATAACTCAAGGACATCTGTGCAGAAGTGATGAAACCAACATGATCACATGAGTGACTGATGTATGTTCCTCTTCACAGACCAAAAATGTCTATGGGAGAAAATAGACATGAGTATGGGACACATTTCTAAATTTAATTCTGGGATGGTTTCTCACACTATAATGAAAGATCTTCTCAGTTGCCCCATATCCATCTTTTTCAACCATGTTAATAGAACTTATGCTGATATCCAGTAGAAAGAATGTGTGACTAAATATGGCTTCTCCCCTCCTGCCCTTGGTGACCACACCATCCAGAAAGAAGACATAGACATAAAGGAAGCAAGTGCAGGACCACATAGGAGAAACAGGAAAATGAAAGGGAGCTTTTTTCCAGCTAGAAAGTCCAGGACACTTCAAGAGGTTCCTAGGACTCATGGGCAGAAATACACCTTACAGAGTAATATGGGGTTGTGAACCCTGTCCCAGAGATGAGGAAATGTGAAGAAGTAAGCATAGACAGGTGTAATGACAATGTATCAGAAGATCTGAGGCCACATTGGAGGTGGGAACCACTGGATCATGTGGTAAGTTTACATTTAAAAAAGGTATTGCTTTAAAATTATTATTTTAGAAACACAGCAAAATGCAGAGAGTACTCCTATCATGTCTCAAATGCCCACAACAGTCAGGGCTGGGTTGGATTGGGCTGGGCTGGGCTAGGCTGAGGTGAGTGAGACCAGCAGCTCAGCATCTATTCCAGGTCTCCCACATCACCACTGCTTTCCAGGGTCTGTACTGGCAGGAAGCTAGAGTTAGGAGCCAGAGTTTGCCATTGAACACAGGTACTTGGCTCTTTGGCACAGGCATATCCTAACTGCTAGGCTAACTCCCCATTCCAGGTCATTCTGTTTGTCATTTTTTGAAGAACTGTCGTGCAGTTTTCCTACAGTAGCTGTACCATTTCTCCACATCCTTGCCAACACCTATTTATGTGTGAGCTTGCATTTATAAATGTGCTTGCATTTATAGTAACCTTCCTGAAAGGGCTTTAAATGATCTAATTGTGATTTTAATTTGCATTTCCCCAAAGATTAGTGATACTGAGCATCTTTTTGTGTGTTTATTGGCAATTTATATATTGTCTTTGGAGAAATACCTATTAAATCCTTTGTCCATTTTTAGTGATTATTTTTTGAAAAGCAGGTTGAGATAGGAGATCTTCCATCTATTGATTCATCTGCCAAATGCCCACAACAACCAGGAACCAAAGCCAGGAACCAGGAATTCCATCTAGATTTCCCTAATGGTAACATAAATTCCAAATACATTGGCCATTATTTGCTGCCTCTTGGATATATTAACAAGAAGCTGGATTGGAAATAGAAGTGAGATTCAATCCCATAGTTTAATCTGCTATGCCACAACCCCTCTGCTCTAACCATTTTTTGAGATTGGGGTTGAGGAGGTTATTGTTACCACAATCATTTCTTTGGAAAATTCCTAGGTAGTATTGACAAATGGAGTCAACAGTCCCTTACTCATTGGAGCAACCTTGCCAGGCCAAGTCTCATTGTCATGTGCTTGCCTGTTACCTGGTTTATTTGCTGATCCTCAAACCTTCTCCTTGGTTGAGTTTCTGAAGCTCTTCCTGCCTCTTTCCTGCCTCTAATATTTGGGAACTGTGTATAGCCTCTGGAAGGTTCCTATTCCAAATTCCATGAAGCCCTTAACACAGCAGTACTCACATCCCTGACTCTGACATCTAGCGTGGTATTCAAAACTCATGCTTTCCAAGCAATGGACACCAATTTGAACCAGTTTAAATACTAGGGGGATTTACTATCTCCTGGAACCCTGTTCAAGGACCCAATTATATAGCAGTGACAGATAGAAACACCAACTCAAACTTTTTTTTTTTTTAGTCTTCCAGCTGGCCCCAGGGTCCCAAGACTAAGGAATAAGAAACAAGGCCATTGGCATTTCCTAGACTTTGAACTTCAGAAACCAGCTTAGGTCAGGTGCCCAGTCCTGACCAACCATCCTGAATAAAAAGATAGAAGACTGTACCTGACCAGCTTAGACTTCAGTGGATGCCTGGCATCCACACAGCTGTGGATGGGATGGAATAGTAGCCACCTAGAAAAAGCTTGCTGGCCAGGTATGATCACAGAGCGCCAAGACTACTGCTACAGACATCCTGGTCTTGGTGGAGCATCCTACTTCTGGACTCAAACCTATCCAATCGGCATCTATCTCTTGCATCCAAATTCCTCCGAAGACTTCAACACTCAAGTTCTTTAGGTTCCCTGGAGGTCTGTCATTCTACAGGGCTGACCATTCCTCCTGACCCTACAGCCGAGTCCCCAACGTGCCTTAGCATGGAAGTTTAATTGCATGACAAAATCTGATGGCAAAGACCCAAAATTATTACTATCGTTAAATGAATTACTTCTGTCTGCTTGTGATGCCACTCTCCTAAGCAAGCTACCGGCATGTCTTCTCTCATCCCTAGAAACAAGAGGAAAGAACCAAGAGACAGAGCTCCAGGTACTGCCTGGACCTTTCTGTTCTAGGGTTTCCTTGACATAGAGCAGTTTGGGACCTGAAGAAAATGCTCTGGGGAAAGGTCCCCTCTCGCCCCCTGGGAGCCAGCACTGGATGGCCACCCCCCTTCAGCAACCCACCTTCCAGCGTCTATTGTCTCTTCTCATAAAGGCTCCAGATCCGAAAGTTTCAGACCCTAACCCTAATCCAATTAAACCCTGCAAAAGCAACGATCCTGGGAAAGACAGAAGGTGAGGAGGTTAATAGCAGACAGAACCTCCTCTGACAGCTAAATTAGCCTGGCCCACCTCGGGAGAAATGTTAAAAGTACATTACCCAGGCTGATACTGGTGATTAACATTTGCTCAAAATTCTAAGTAGCTGATTTTTTTTTCCAAGTTAAATGTTAACCTGCAGAAAGAAGGACAGTTAGCTGTAGAGAGGGGAGTGTGAAGAAGGACACAGAAACGCTGGCCTATTGCCCAGGGGACGATTTCCCACTGTCACTGAGACCAGGAAGGCCAACAAACAATTCTCCATCCATATGCCTTTGTTATTCTTTCTCAGGCAGGAAAGATGGAGAATTTTTTATTTTTATTGCAACATCAGATATACAAAGAGGAGGAGAGACAGAGAGGAAGATCTTCTGTTCAATGATTCATTCCCCAAGTGACCACAATGGCCAGTGTTGCACCAATCCGAAGCCTGGGTCCAGGAACCCCTTCCTGGTCTCCCACACGGGTGCAGGGTCCCAAGGCCTTAGGCCGTCCTTGACTGCCTTCCCAGGCCACAAGCAGGGATCTGGATGGGAAGAGGGGCTGCCGGGTTTAGAACAGGTGCCCATATGGGATCCCAGGGCATTCAAATCGAGGTCTTTAGCCCCTAGGCCACTGCACCAGGCCCAACATGGAGAATTTTTTTAAAACAATTTATTTATTTTTATTGGAAAGGGAGATTTACCCAGAGAAGGAGATACAAAGAGAATGTTCCTCCATCTGCTGGTTCATTCCCCACATGGCTACAATGAACAGAGCTGAGCTGATCCAAAGCCAGTAGTCAGGAGCTTCTTCTGGGTCTTTCACATGGGTACAGGGCCTAATGCTGTTGTCTACTCTTTTCCCAGGCCATAAGCAGGAAGCTGGATGAGAAGTGGAACAGCTAGGACATGAATTAGAGACCATGTGGGATTCCAGCCCTTGAAGGGGGAAGAATAACCAATTGAGCCATTGTGCTGAGCCCCAGATGGAGAATTTCAACATGCCCATTCAACAGAGGAGCTGGGCTACAGGGTGAAGATAGAGGGAAGCAAGCTGCTGCCTGAGCTAGCGAGGCCTTTCAGCTTGATGTGTTTTTGTGACTCTGGAGAGCAGCTGACATTGGAAAGCACAGCCTGAACCCTATGTTCTGGCTGCTTTTGCACATGGGGATGATATTCTCAGCACAGACACCTGCATTTTCCCGGCCTTAATTTGGCAGAGGCTCCATTTTCCAAGGTGAAGAATAGAAAGCTTGTGATGTCGGCATCTGTGATGCGAGCGTATGTGTTGACACGTGACTGTGGGGAGATACTGTCAGAAGGATGTTAGTGCAGAAGACAATTCATTCCTTGCACAAGCAGTGAGGCACAACATTGGGCCTGTGGGGCCTACACTGCAGGACAGCAAGTTAAACTGCCCCTTGCAATACCAGTACCCCAGGTCTGAGTGCTTGGGTTTAAGTCCCAGCTGCTCTGCCTCTGATCCAGCTCCCTGTTAACGCACCTAGAAAAGCAACAGAGGATGGCCCAAGTACATGAGCCCCTAGCCACCCATTATGCTACCATTCAAGGGGTGAACCAGCAAAGGAAGACCTGTCTCTCTCTCTTCCCCTACCCTCTTGTCACCCTGCTTGTAAGATAAATAAGTCAACACATTTAAAAAACGGCCACAGTGGCTGGAGCTGAGCCAGTCTGAAGCCAGGAGCCTCTTCCAAGTCTCCCACGTGGGTGCAGGGTCGTCCTCCATTGCTTTCCCAGACCACAAGCAGGGAGCTGGATGGGAAGTGGAGCTGTTGGGATTAGAACTGGCGCCCATATAGGATCCCAGGGCATTCAAGGCAAGGACTTTAGCTGCTAGGCCCAATAAATAAGTCTTTTTAAAAATGATACATGGAATTACTACATAATCCAGTAGTCTACTTCTGGAATAAGTATTTTAATACCAGAGTTCATAGAAGCATTATTCTTTATAGTTCAAAGGTAGAGTCAACCCAGCTACTCAGAACCAAAACAATAGATCAGCAAAACATGGTCCATACAGACCAGGGACTTGTTCAACCTTCAAAATGGGCAAGTTCTGACACATGTAACATAGATGAACCTTGAAGACATTAAGCTAAGGGAGATAATACAGTCACAAGAAAAGACAAATACTAGGAGAAGAAGCTGGTATGAGATACGTGGGAATTCCTTGTATTACTTCATGATTTTTTTTGCTTTGGAAATGTAAAACTATTCTGAAACACACTACATGGTTTTGCTTATATAATGTCCCTAGGATCAGAAGAAAGAGTAATGACAGTCACCAGATTCTAGGGTGAGAGGAGACTGGGGAATTAGTATTTAATGGGCACAGAAACAGTCTTCAAGAACAAGAAGAGCTTTTGCAGACAGATGGTCACACAACAATGTCTGTGACTTAAATACCCCTAGATGGTACACTTAAAAATGGGGGGCCAGTGCTGTGGTCTAATGGGTAAAGCCACCACCCACAATACCAGTATTCCATATGAGTTCCAGTGCAAGTCCTGGCCCTGAAGGTAGATGAAGTGGTGTGTTGGAACAACTTGGATCGGCTCCTATTTAGGAGTATTGTAAGAAGCAGTAGGAGAGGTCCAGCATGCTGAGACTACGTGTGCCATGGAAATGAGCCAATGCTATAAATGAGGGCTTCTGTTTTTGCAGATTCCATTTACCTGCTCATCGCTGAGCAGGTGCCAAGACAGGATTAAATGTGTTAAAGGATTATATTTGGGAAAGCACTTGTGGGAGAAAAAATTGAAAATGAGGTGAGGCAAACTGGGAGAGCATGTCAGACAGCAAAGCAAGGAAGGGAAGCAAGGGAAGGGAGGAGAGAGAAAGAAAGGAGCTTGGGTGAAAGCCTTGCAGACCATGCTGTCTCAGGAGGTCATAAGCAGATTGTTGGTGTCCTTGCCCCCAGATCAGCAAGCCATCGGGGGATCTCTCCCAGACCCCTGCTGTGTCAGATCCCAACAGGGCTGTTACATACACAGGTGGTATAGTCACAGCACCAATGCAGCAACGGATTTCTGAGCACAGCATCCTGGGCCCTTGGCCATTTATGCTCCCTTACATAGTGGTCTAAGAGGCACCTTCTCATTTCTGCCATGGTTCGCCCTTCCCAGCACCCACAATCTACTTTAAAAAAAAAAAAAAGATTTATTTATTTTTACTGGAAAGTCAGATACACAGACAGGGAGAGACAGAAAGATCTTGCACCTGTTGGTTCACTCCCCAAGAGGCCACAACAGTCAAAGTTATGCCGATCTGAAGCCAGGAGCCAAGGTTCGTCCAGGTTTTCCATGTGGGTACAGGGTCCCAAGATTTTGGGCCATCTTCTACTGCTTTCCCAGGCCAAAAGCAGGGAGCTGGATGGGAAGTGGGACAGCCAGGATATAAACCAATGCCTATATGGGATTCTGGCACATGCAAGCTGAGGATTTTAGCCACTAGGCTACTGTGCTGGGCCCCCACAATCTACTTCTCTATGAGGGAAAATTCAACACATTCAAGGTACCATGAGCATACAGATTGAAATCACTCTCCTGCTTAGCTATGAAGTCATCAGGTGCTGGTGGCTTATCTGATGGCCTGACCCACATTCCTGAAGAGTAACCCACATTCAGTTTAGTGAGGGTGCATATGTCTGCTCACATCTCCAGAGAAGCCAGGGAGTGTCCAGAGGCATTCACATGGCTCCCCTGATGGTCAAAAACCCTCCAATCTCTTCCCACTGAGTAAGGCCAATGACCCATCAACAGGATGACCCCTCTTTATCCTGCCAATTCTTATGCACAATGGATCCAAAATTTCCAGGTGGCAATTTTACCTGGAAACTCCAAGGAACACTTACTGTGACTCCTGGCACAAGTATATCCTCTCTTAAGCCCAGGAACTCCCACTCTGCAAAGCCCAGGATCCCAGAGCAGGAAGTACAAAATTCTTCAGTGTGTTTTTTTGGAACTGAGCTAAGTGAAATTATTTTTGCTACAACCCCTTGGTTTTGACACACATGCACCCTTCTTTTGGGGAACAATGGCTAGGTCTCTGTATTGATGAACACCACCTCTTCCTTTCAGGATGTTTCCTCTGTCTTGGCACTTCAGTTGTTCCTTGAACTGAAGACTATCCTTAATTCTGTGAGACCTCAGGAGGCTGTGGTATAGGACACAGTTCGTGAATCTACATGATGGGCTACAAGCTGTGTCCCTCAGGGGACTCCAGGCCAGTCCATCAGCCATTCTATAAGCCTCCAGACAGCAGTGCTGGCTGCGACACTATGAGCAAGAAAAGCAGATCTGTCCCCTGTTTGCACCATCTTTAACCTTGTGAAGATAAGCCCTCTCCGGCTGGTGTCGCGTTGAGTGGTAGTTCTCAATCAGGAGCAGTCCTGCTGCTGACATTCAGCTGTTGAACCCAAACAGAACCTCACACCTGTTTGCTAAGCCATTCTGCTCATGTATCCACCATGCCTGTTCTCGGGGAGACAATCACAGCTGGCATCACAGGGCAAGCCATCTAATGTAATGGGCTATTCAGAGCATCTTCCATCATGGGTGCATCTTGATGGACATTAATGTGTCCACTAAAATGCTTCACATTTTATGCCTCTTCTCACAGACACTTACACATGCCTGCAGCCTGGATTTCCTTACTCACATCCAGGATTTGCACAAATTCCCACCTAAAGCCACTTTTCTATCCATGTAAACGGTATGACCAGATGCGCTGTTCGCATCTGTGCCCTGGGGAGGTTTTCTCTCTACGCTGAATTGCAGGGCCCTCTCTGAATGTGGTGACTATCCACTTCTGGTTTGCTTCCACATATCTAGTTAACCATTAGTAAGCCAAGTTTGGTTTTTCTCCTGACTCAGCAGATTGTGTAAGAGCACCCTTATAGCCAGAGGTGCTAGTCAGCACGACCTGGTGGCAGTTATGAAGTGAGACATGGAGTCTGGGCTCCATGGAGCTGATATGTCCTGCAAAGTCAATTGTTTGTAGGCGTTAGCATCCTTGAGCACTCACTGGCTAGGAGCAGGCTGTGGCAAACAGGGATTCAGGGAGAAAATGCTGCTATGGATTTTAAAGGTAAGCAGCTGAGAACCTGGGTGAGTAACAGAAATCCAGCAGCCTCTGTACTCTCTATTTCACCCCAGTGTGTTTCTAGACCTTCGCTGATGTCAAATTGATGAAAAGAAAAATACACATGACATTCAACAAGGGAATTAACCTACAAGATATTTTAATTCTTGACTGTTGACCTATGTATCCACTTGTGGGCCAGGCTAAAGTCAGGAGCCTAGAACTGCATCTAAGTCTTCCACCTGAGTACAGGGGCACAAGGACTTGTGCTGTCTTCCACTATTTTCCCAGGCACACTAGCAGGAAGCTAGATCAGAAATAGAGCAGCTGTTATTTGGACAATAGTGCTCATATGGACATTTGGGGGGAATGCATTGCAGGCAGCTTACATCACAACACTAATCTCTAGATGGTTTTTCATACAGTTTCAAGGCAGGGCTGATCTTTGTGTTTAATAATAAAAAGCCAGTAAAGATGCCTCTTCATCTCTGCAAAAGGAAAATATGCATTGGTGGAAATACATTCTTTTACTCAAAGAAAAAACTCAAGCCCACAGTGAGAACACTTCTAGGATTGAGCTGCTGCAGGCCAGGTTATTCTGATGGCCAGAGTGATTCTGCAGTCTCAGCTGCCACCAGTCCTGTGCCAACGGCTTTTTACGTTGTGCTGTTTTCTTTTTTCTGTATCCCTTCCCAGCTCCTGCTGACCCTGTCCAAATCAGTTTCAAGTTATCAGTGGCAGAGCCCCAGAAACTGTTTCTGGTCTAAACTTGCACGAAATAAGAGTCTAGAGATCTTTCAGCTTGTCAGTTCAACATTTACTTATTGAGTTCCTGCTGCATACCAAGCACACCCTGCTAAATCCTGGGATACAGAGATAATAAGATATCAGCTCTATTTTCTAAAATCTCCCAATCAGCTCTTTCACAGCCCTCACACTCTCACTGCATTTGCAGCACTAGTGACTAAATTATTCACAGAGGATAAAATGATCTATTTCGGGGTAATTCCTATCACACTTCATGGTGACTGCTTCCATTTTTAAAATAGCCTCAAGTGTGACTATTAATCAGGATACCATTAAAAATAATATCTGTCAGGATAACATTCATTTCTGGTCCACAAATAACATCACCAGGTGGTTTCCTGAACAATGGGATGGTCACCAGGTTGGGAAGATGTCTAGGTGATGCGTCTGGACAGGGCAGGGCTATGTCCCTTACTTTCCTAACACTCGGCACCTGGGTCAATGCCTGATCACCAGAATTCAGCAAATGTTCATGGAATTCACTCAAAAACACACACATTCCTGGGTGGGACCCTGATGTAGGAGTATGCGGCTAAAAACACTTCTAAAATATCTTCTTGGGCCCGGCGCGGTGGCGCAAGTGGTTAAGGTCCTCACCTAGCACGCCCGGGATCCCATATGGGCGCCGGTTCTAACCCCGGCAGCCCTGCTTCCCTTCCAGCTCCCTGCTTGTGGCCCGGGAAGGCAGTCGAGGACGGCCCAAAGCTTTGGGACCCTGCACCCGTGTGGGAGACCCAGAAGAGGCTCCTGGCTTCGGATCGGCATAGCATCGGCCGTTGCACTCACTTGGGGAGTGAATCATCGGATGGAAGATCTTCCTCTCTGGCTCTCCTCTCTGTATATCCACCTTTCTAATAAAAAATAATAAAAATAAATCTTTAAAAATAAATAAATAAATAAATAAAATATCTTCTTTTTTTCCGTAAAGATTTATTTATTTATTTGAAAGGCAAGGTTAGAGAGAGAAGGAGAGACAGAGAGGAATATAGAAGTCTTTCATCCACTGGTTCACTCCCTAAATAGCCACCGCTGCCAAGCTGAGCAGTTCAAAAGCCAAGATCCTAAAATCCCATTCAGGTCTTTGTGCATAGCAGGAGTCCCAATTCTTGGACTATTTTCACTGCTTTCTCAGGCACATTAACAGGGTACTGGATTGAAAGTGAAGCAATCCAGTGAATTCTGGAGTGCTGGGGTCCATGTGATGGATGTGGAAGACAGGAAGGTGTGAAGAGTATCGTTCTATTGCAGGCAAGGCCGCAAGGAACTTCCCGCTGTGTGGCAAGGCCCGGTGGATGTCTCTACAACACCTGACTGCAGCTCTGCCTCCCTTTGCATGGACCCCGGACAACCCCACTGAGTATTCTGTAATCTATTTAGGCATTGTCTGCCTCTGCAGAGTTACTGTTAAACATCAATAGGAACTTAGAAGCTAATGTTGCTGTTGCCGCTTTTAGCCAAAGAGCTGTCATTACTGTTAGGGCTGCATCCTGTGGCAATATGTTAACAATCAAGAGTGTTAAATCCCCTTTTGATCCTATGCTAATCAAGGGTGTTCTGTCTTCAGGTGTAGAGGGAATCTATTCTTTCCCTCTTTCTTTGATCTTTTAGGCCCCTTCCTTCCTTGACTGTCTCAAGACCTAGCTGTAAAGTAATTGTGGTAGGAATGTGCTACTGACTGATATGAATCATCTATTGAAAACCTTTTCCTAGCCAGGCGCCAGGTGCCAGGTGAATAGCAACCTAGCCTTAGGTGAAACAAATGGCAGAGTTATCTTTAGAAACCCCCGCTTGAGCGTGATGTAAAAAGCCTGAGCCAGAGTTTGACCGATTTTGTATAAATAAAGCGGACAGCTTTTGTGCATCGTCCACGATGGTCAAGAGTTCCTAGTGGTCCGTCTCTTTCTTTCTTTGCGCCTCATCCACGCACCCTTCGCAAGTTCCGAACTCAGCTGGAGCTGGACTCCCGCACTGGAGAGAGTTTATCGCAATTGGAATGGCAGGATTATCAACAATTCAGGACTGTTGAGCTACCAAAACCTCTTGAAAAGTTCATGGCATTGTACATTTCTATTTTTCTTCCTGTTGTTGATTTTGTATTGTGGCTTTTCATTTAAGGGGATATATAGTAACTGTGTAATGCAGATTATCATATCCAGATGTAAGGATACAATGCAGTATGCATCTTTACCTCTAGATCAAAGATGGATTCCCAATGAAACTGTTAACTATATCTGGACAATAGGACACTGGACTCTCTCAATGATGGACATATGACTATTTATGAAGAACAATACTATAGTAATAATACAGAGGAACTTGGCAGGGGAGGATATTTGGGGTGGGGAAAGGGAAATCCCAAGGCCTATAGAACTGTATCATAAAATGATAATAATAATAAAAATATTTTAAAAAGAAGGTAGAGCAATCGAAATTCAGATTGGCACTCACATGGGATGCTGGTGTTCTGGACAGCAGCATGACCTGCTGCGCCTCAGTGACAGCTCCCCAAACACCTTTATGTGTGTTGGAGACAATCATTGCCTTTATAAAATATTTCATATCTCTTCATAAGAAGTATTGATATCTTTGTCTGGTGCATTTCTTAGGCTAATAGGGTTCACAAGTTCATTACTTGAGGTGTAATAAGGGATACGGCTTCCATTGGTTTTCAATCTGCATCTACTGAAAGTTAAGAGCTACCCCTTTTGAACTGGATAAAAATCAATGCCAATGTTGCTGTGTCCATTTTTATTTTTCTAGCACTGGCAGTCTAGGTTTATTTGATTTTTTTAAAATTAAATTTTGAGAGAATTGTAAATCCATGTGCAGTCACATGAAATAATACAGAGTGATTGTTGTAATACCAATATAAGAGCATGGACTCTTCACCCAGTCTCCCACTAATGCAAAACTACAGCCAGTACCACAAGTGGGGAGTTTATGTTGATACAATCTGTTCTTTATCTGAATTATTTTGCTTATAGAGTTTACACAAATGGAATTGTGCAACACAGAAGCTTTCAGGCTTTCCTTTTTTACGCAGCATTACTACCCTGGAATACATCTCAACTAGATACAGTTATCAATAATTTCTTATGGATGTAGCACAGTTTGCTTTACCACACACCTTCTAATGGACGTTGTGGAGCCCACGTTACGGCAAAGCAAGTATGTTGGTTTTGGCACCAGCATCCCGTATGAGCACTGGCTCAGGGCCTAGCTGCTCCATTTCTCATCCAGCTCCATGCTAGTGATCTGGGAAGGCAATGCAAGTTGACCTAAGTGCCTGGGTCCCTGCTTCTGAGTGGGAGATTTAAATGGAGCTTCTGTCTCCTGACTTCAGCCTGGCCCAGCCCTGGTTGTTACAGACATTTGTGAAGTAAAACAGAGGATGAAATCCTCTTTATCTCTCTCTCCCTTCCTCCCCCATCTCTGCCTTTATCTTCCCCTGACTTTTAAACAAATAAATCTTAAACAAAAACAAACAACAACAACAAAAAACAGGACAATGGGCTCTTTCCAGCTTTGGAGCTAGGTCTATGCAATTTTACAAAATAAAAGCATTAGGCATATTTGCATCTGTTTCATCATATTAAAAAGTCCAAATGAATGGATGGCATGCCCATATGCACATGGGAGTATGACAAATCATTGAGGTTTACAGAGGACATCTAGTACCATTGAGGGCAGAACAAACTGGACAACTCTCCTGGCCAAGCTTTGACAGCCTGCATGGGGGCAAATGGAGACTACACGGTGGACTATGTCAGCCAATGAACCTCGGAAGAATTTCCTAAACCTTAGAACAATGAAATCAATAACACCTCAGAACTATCAATACCACTTCAGCAGTACCCTCGGAACATGTTCCACACTGGGGACCCTAGGACGACATTGAGTGGCTGTCCCACATCCCCAGGTACTGATGCAGTTAGGCTGCTGTGAGCAACTCTCTTTCCTTCTCTTCTCCTTCCCTCCAGGTACAGATAGAAATAATAATAATAATAATGGAAACAATTGTCTCATCCACTTTCTCCCATTCCTTGTCCCTTCCCATCCTAACCAGTGGTCCCATGGATATCCATCCTTCTCAACTGTGAAAACATCACAAAAAAACAAAGTAATAAAAAAGTCCAAATATGCATAGCTGTTGGGGTACAGCAGGTTAAGCTGCCACTTTGGACACCCACATACCAGACTGTCCTGCCTCTGCTTCCAAGCCAAGTTCTTGCTACTCAGCATCCTAGGAGACAGCAAATGATGGCTCAGGCACCTGGGTTTCTGCAGTCACTGCCAATTATAGGAGATCAAATAGAATTTCTGGTTCCTGGATTTAGTCTGATCCAGCTCCAGTGCTATGCACATTTGGAGCATGAATTAACAGATGAAAGTTCAATCGTTCTCTCTGTTTCTCTCTGCCATAACTGCCTTTCAAATAAATTACGTTTTAAAAAGTATCCAAAAAGCCAAAAATTGGGCCCGGCGGCGTGGCCTAGCGGCTAAAGTCCTCACCTTCAACGCCCCAGGATCCCATATGGGCGCCGGTTCTAATTCCGGCAGCTCCACTTCCCATCTAGCTCCCTGCTTGTGGCCTGGGAAAACAGTCAAGGATGGCCCAAAGCTTTGGGACCCTGCACCTGTGTGGGATACCCGGAAGAAGTTCCTGGATCCTGGCTCTGGATCGGCATAGCATCAGCCGTTGCGCTCATTGGGGAGTGAATCATCGCATGGAAGATCTTCCTCTCTCTCCTCCTCTCTGTATATCTGACTTTCCAATAAATAAATTTTTAAAAATCTTAAAAAAAAAAAGCCAAAAATTTTCTGCCTTATCTCCTGTTCCATTGTACCCTTATCCAGTCCCAGCATACTTCTCTGAGAGCTGTTGACTCGCACATCACATGGTACTCAGACTCAAAAACACAACACTTTGATATGCTGGTCCAGCACAATGACATTTTTCCTTGTGCCTCTATGCCTTTCTTGACTAGTTTAAGTGTTTAGTAAGCTTTTTCGGCTACTTAAAGCTAATAAAACAGTCTGATATTCTACATTGGCATACGAAGAAGCCCCAGGAGCTGTAAATATAGTCTCGATTAATTTTCTCAAAACCCACCACTGCTAAAACCTGCCACCTCTTTGTAGCTCAGAGAATCTATAAAGGACTGCATCCTTCTTAAGACCTTTTTTGTGTTTTCACTAGTAACCAGTCTTGTACTACTTATAAAATCAGAAATTGCCATCATGCCATCACCCTTCCTACTTTTGTTTTCAGGCCCAGGGCTTCACGCCAGCTTTTTCTTGATTTTCTGTTATTTTATCTCTCACAAATGAGAGTTTTTATCTAATACAGCGGTTCCTCAGAAGGAAGGGACACACTGAGTTTCCAAAACCTTGAACCACTTATCTGAACAGTAGTAAACCTATACCATCCCTATCACAGAATGAAGACCCAGAATCCAGAAGAAGCCAAACCAGTGCTTGCTATGCCTGCCTGCAAGTCATACCCATCTCATCTCTGACATCATATGCGCATTTTTTCAAAAGCCCCCAGGAATTGAATCTCTGACAGTAAACCCATTGAAATGTTGCCCAACCATAAAGATGACTGAGGAAAGGGTAGGCACTTGGTCCAGCAGTTAAGATGCCAGTTTCCCTTGTAATACTCCCTGCGTTCTGCTCATGGCTCCCGATCCTGATTTCAGATTCCTGCTCATGTGGCCCCCAAAAGGCAGCGGCAGTGGCTCAACATAGTGGATTTCTGACACTAATGTAGAAGACCTGAGTTGAATTTCCCAGTTGTAGCCTGAGCCCTAGTCTAGTGCTAGCTACTGGGGAACCTCTAGGATGGAGGCAAACCAGCAGCTTGGAGCACTGTCTACCTGTCTATGTCTTTCTCTGCCTGTCTCTGTCTCTTCAGTAAACACACACACAAAATTTTAAAAGAAGAATAATTTGCAAACTTAGCCAAAGTGACACTGGTATACAACCAGGATTGAAAAACACTGACGTGACCCAGTGAGGATATCTACAAGTTCAATTACAAATTTCTCATCAAAAACCACTTCCTACAGGCAAATGCCCTTCTGGCTGACTTCAGATGGACTGCAGTGTGTACTCCTGTGTCTATCTCCTACCGTTCAACTTGATACCTGAGAGAGTGAGCAAGGCTGTTGCAGGTTGGAGTGGGTCTCTCTTGTTTTTTTTTTTTTAAGTGGTCTACAATCCATGAATATCACAGTTAATCCATGCTTGTGTTGATGGGCATTTTGGCTATGTGCAGTCTGGAGTCACTGTGAACAGAAGCATATGGACATTCTTGCCATTACCTCTCCTCCGCAGGCACTCATTTCCCTTGGGCAGCCTTGTGTCTTCTTGACAAACATTCCTTAATGATGGGGATAATCATTCAATGTCAACATCCCTGAAGGATCCTAAGCTCCAGGATCTGTGACTGGCCACAAAAGCATCTTCCAAATCACAAGGAAACCTCCTACAGCCCTGCACCGTTCTCTTCCATTCCAGCCTGGAAAGAGAATCAGATGCCTGAAGATCTAGCAGCCATCTTCTCTTAGGGAGAACAAAAGCCAAAGAGAGGCAGAGTAGCAAGGTGTGAGGGATAGGGTCTTCAGCACCCTGGCCTGCCAACCTTCAGAGTGGTTTGTAGGAAGAAAGAAGAAAATAGACGTGCAGACTGGAGCAGAGATGAAAGTAAGGGAAGGCCAAATAGACTTGAACGTAATTTCCAGTTCATTCCCAAGACCTAGCAGCTCCCTAGCTGTCCCTTTTTTGGCTTGAACAAGCATCATTTGATTCTGTGATCAAAGACCCCAGCTAAGTCATAATAGGTTAGCAATGAAGTTCATGATTGTGTCACTAACTCATCAAAAAAAGGTCCACAATGTATTTGATAAGCTCTCATTTGTCAAAAATACAACAGGTAGGGCTGGCATTGTAGTGCTGTGGACTAAACTACTGCCTATAACTCCAGCATCCTGAGTGCCAGTTCAAGTCCTACCAGTTTCACTCCTGATCTAGCTCACTGTAATGGGCCTGTGAAAGCAACAGATGATATAAGTAACTGGGCTCCTGCCACCCATGTGGGAGACCCAGATGGAATTCCTGGTTTGCATTCAGTCTAATCTAGCCCTGGTCATGGGAGCCATTTGGAGAGTAGAGCAGCAGAAGGAAGATATTCTTTCTCTCTCTCTCTCTCTCTCTCTCTCTCTCTCTCTCTCTTCAACCTCCCACTATTCTGTGCCCCTCTGCCTTTCAAAAAACCAAAAAAAAAAAAAAAAAGTAAATCCCGATTCTGGCATTCTTCCAATGTGAGGTTGCAGCCAAGTTCCTAAGTTTTCCTAACTGGTTACACTGTGACAGCAACACTTACTTCACAGCAATAGTTTATTGTTTGCCTGTTAAAGAAGCAAAGCGAGAAAACCAGAGAGAGCATTCCCATCCACTGGTTCAAATGCCTGCAACAGCCAGGGCATGGCCAGGGCTGAAGTTAGGAGTCAGGAATACAACCCACACCACCTGTGTGGGTGCCAGGAAGCCAGCTGCTGGAGCCATCTCAGCCACCTCCCAGTCTCTACCTGGGCACAACGCTAGAGTCGGAATCCCTCAGAGGTGGGGCACAAGCATCCTGACCACTAGGCTAAGCACCTGCTCCCAGGAATCTTTTTGAAAAACTGAGAAGTTTTTAAAAAAATTTAATTTGGGAAGTCAGATTTACAGAGAGGAGGAGAGACAAAGAGGAACATCTTCCATCCAATGATTCACTCCCCAAGTGACCACAACAGCCAGAGCTGAGCTGATCTGAAACCAGGAGCCAGGAGCTTCTTCCCAGTCCCCTATGCAGGTGCAGGATCCCAAGGTTCCAGGCCATCCTTGACTGCGTTCCCAGGCCACAAGCATGGAGCTGGATGGGAAGTAGGGCTGCTGGGACACAAACCGACACCCATATAAGATTCTGACACGTGTAAGATGAGGACTTTAGCCACTAGGCTACTGTGCTAGGCCCCGTAAATACATTCTGAAGATGTACCTTGGAAGTTTCTTTATAGAATCAGAGTGAATCAACTTATTTGCTAGTAATGCCAGATGGCAAATTATCAATATATACAAGTCTGAATTGGGGAGTATTACAAATATTATTTTGAGTGTCAATAAACTACCCCCCAAAATTACATTCTATCTAAAAGCTACCCCCCTCCAAGTAAGGATTTTTTTGTTTTAATTTGTAAGTGCTATGAGATGAGTCTAGCAGCCCAGGCTGCTCCGAGCTCTCCTTGCCAGAGCATGGGGACACACAGGGTGTCTCAGAACACGAGATGACTCCACAGACCACATGCCCCCCGCATTTGCTTAAGCCCCAGAGGCTCCGTGCAATCTGGGTACTAGAAAACCCCATCCACAGGCCTGTTCTTCATCACGGATGACTGTAAGTTTAAACACAAGACAGCCCTTTCCAATCAAACAAACCCAGATGGACAGCTCTCCCAAAGCCAAATGCATACCCAGGACGCAGATTTCTAGAAGAAAACATAGCCAAGGCACATGCAAAAACAACCCTGGGAACAAAAAGTCCCAGTCACTATATAGTCCTACATCACTCTGCTACTCCGAATGGAGCACCACATGCGCTGTGTAATGGCAGGCACTGGGGGTGGGGAAGGACCACACTCCACATCCAAAGACCCAGGAAGTGTGCAGGGTCAGTAGGGATCAGCAGAACACAGCAGAACAGTGGCAATCTCTTTAACGGAGGGCCTGGACTCACATAAAACATTCAAAGTTCTACCATGCCCCAGCCCTGATTCCAATTCAGGCTGGTGGGGGCTACAGCCTAGCACAGTCCAGTCAGCCCCCAGTCCTGGCCCTCATGTGAACTGGTTCGTGTTGAGACCCAACCTGGCTCGACCCACACTCCATTCTGGTGCTCAGATTTGCCAATGGGTGATATTAACTGGCCCAGCCTGGTTTGCCTCCAATTTGCACCAAATGTATGCCGGTAGGCACTGTTCCCTGGCTTGGTGTGGGCTGCTCTCTATCGTGGTTCTTGCACTCACCTGCAGGGACTGTGTCAGGGACTGTGAGGAGTTTCCCAAGCTCCTTCATCTCTCAATGCCAGATTTCACGCGCACTGGTGGATCCACGGTCCTGCCTTACTTAGTCCACCTCCTGTCCTAGCAGGAACAGTGGCCTTTCCTGACTGATCTTTACCCATTTCAGGTTTACTGTTTGCTGTTATAGCCCACCCAAGCCTGGTCCACACCCAGATACAGCTTACCTGTGGCTCAGCAGAGACCTTGCCCAGCCTGTCCTACACTTACCCTGGTTCTCACGAGCTCCAGTCGGTGCTGAAGTCCAGCTCAGTCTGGCCTTCCCCAGACTCAGCCCACACTTGTGCCGAGGGACACTTCAGCCATGTCCAGACAGCAGCCCCCACTCTAGCCTTCTCGTTCACCAGTGGTAATCACAATGCAGCCAGGGCATCCCCCTTACTTCCTAACCAAGCCTGTTCCCAGCCATACATCTCACATGTGCCAGTGGCTGTTCTGACCCAGCTTGGGATAGTCTCTCACCTGTCTTTTGGCCTTTGCTTTGGATGCTATAGCCTGGCCTGACCCAGCCTGCCCCAGTCCCAACTCTCGCTTGCAGGTGTTGGAATCTGGTCCTGCTCAGTCTGCTCCCATCCCTGGCTCATGCAAACTTGTAGGTGTGACAGCCTAACCTGGCATGACCGGTGCTGCAGCCTGGTTTCTGCACTTGCTAGTGAGTTAAGGTTTGCTCAGCCCTATCCGGTCTGCCCCCTTCCAAAACCTACCCACACATTTGTCAACAGTTGGAGCTACAGAGCTACCTTGCCCAGCCTGCCTGACTCCTAGGCCTGGATCATGTGCTCACCAACGGGAGCTATGTGACCCAAAAGGGGAGTTTTCCAAGTTCTCCTACTCAGCCCACTCCCAGACCCAGATCTCACGCATGCCAGCGGTTAGGCCCTTGCCCAGCGTAGTCTGCTCCTCCATCTTGGCCTAGTGCATGCTGGTGAATGTTGCGGCCTGGCCCACCCCACACCCTGTTTTAGGATGCACATGCAGGTACTGCAGCCTGGGCCTGCCCAAACTATTCTCTGGACCTGTACCTGTGAGTGTTGGTAGGTTCCACAGACACACCTAATTCAGCCCATCACCACCCCAACTCTTGAGCTAACCAGCAGGACTTGCATTTCCACAGGATCTGACCCACACATTCCCCACAGAATTTATCCCCTGGACCTGGTTCTCTTGTGTGCTGATTAGTATCATGGTCCTGCCTAATGTGACCCATCCGCTGTTCCAACATTCAGTCAGGTACTGGGGTCTAGTCCTGCTAGACAGGCCCCCAGCCCTAGCTTTCACATGGACTGGTGTGTGGTGGTCAGCATTGTTCCAAACTAACAAGCCCAACTCAGGACCCCCATATGGACTGGTACATGAGTCTGACCCACACAGATCTTCTAGTCTCTTTTCTCCAAACCACTAGGTCACAGTTCCCTTGCTTATCTGCAAGTGCAGTGGCCCTGTCATTGAGAGTCCCTCAGGATTCATTCCTTATCTACACATACTGTGGCCTTATCCATGGAAGTCCCTAGGCAATAATTCCAGACCCTCAAGACCCCAGAGCTTGCACTGGGCTCTCTAGCCACCTATAAGCCCAGGGTAGCCCACCACCTGGCAGTGGTGGCTGGGCCTAGGGCCCCAAGCACTGAGCCCAAGCTGGCTCAGGTCCCCTCTTGCATCCACCATGCTGCTGGGAGGTTTGTACACCCAAGCCCCATGGTTGAACTCACCTGGACCCCTCCCACCCAATTTTATAAATTTTAGAATCACCATAAATGCCCTGCACCTAAAGGTAACCACTGTTCATATTTTGAATGCCTCCTCCCAGGAACTTCTGTGTATGAATACAGATTAAAATCCATATGTTTTTTGGTTTTTCATGCATGAGGATATGCTATAGGCATTGTCCTCAACACCAACTGTGCTTCCCTTTCAAGGCTTCAGCAGTTCGTGCTACAGCCCAGCAGGAGCTACGGCTGACCCTGGAGATACACAGGGAATTGAGCAGAAGGGGCAGACTGACAAAGCCTCCAGATCCTATCCCAGTTATAAGGAGAAGACACTGAAATATTACAGAATTCAATTTATTTGTGAAGAGGTGCATTCTAACTACTGTTCATAACAATGGGAGTTGCCATTATCCAGTCAACGTCTGAGTGCTGTTCCAGTGGCCTTCCACCTCAGACCTGAGGGCGGAGAAGGCAAGCAGACAGCATTCATCCTACCCAGAGGCAGTTTTGGTGGTGCTGTGTTCGCTAGCAGGGACAGAGCCGTCCAGAGCAAGGGGTTCCTATCATCACAACACACATCCCCCTGATTTTCAGAAACAACAAAAACTCACGGCTGGAGACAGAGACATTTTTGCAAAGAGAAGAAAACAACTCACTTGTAATTTCACCTCCCAGAGACAAGCCCTGATTGTCATCATGTAGATGACTAGGCTGCCAATCTTTTTTTTTTTTCCTAGGGATGCTTCTTGCTTATAAATAAGAACAATCATATTGTACAAACCGTTTTATATTTTAATATATCTTGAACATTCTCCTAAATCATTATTCTCTCATACATTCATTTTCAGTAGCCATTCAGTATCTACCTCGTGATATCATTTGCGAAAATGATTCCCAAGTGATGTCGATTTAGCTTGTTTCTACTTATTTGCTCCTATAAACCACACTGAATTGAACATCCTTGTAGGAAGATATTTGATTACCACGGTAGAATCTCACAGACACCCTTCTTATGTTGAGAATCCTTGCCCTACTTCATACCAAGTGTTGTGCCATGCACCTTCAGCTTACATAAAGTATAGCTGTTTTGTTGTAAACCATTAAAAGGTGTTTGGCCTAGCAGTTAAGCGACTAACTAAAATACCTACATCCCACACTGGAGTGCCCGGGTTCAAGACCTGGCTCTGCTGTCAGTGCCTGCCTTCCTAAGGCATCTCTGAGGAGGTAAGATGGCTCAATGGGCTGGGTCCCTCTGCTTTCACCCTTCCTGGGATCTATTTCAGGCACGTGGGGAGTGAGCCAGTGGGCTGGAGTTCTCTAAGACTCTTTCTGCCTTGCAAATGAGTAAGTTTTTAAATATTAAAAGAATCTTCATAATTTGGCTTTTCAAATTATTTGCCTCTGAATAACACATCTAATTTGGAATGTGGCTGTGACATCTCAGCAATCATTTAGGTATGTTCATGAACTGAGAAAAGAAACCTGCAGTTTTCAGATATAATACAATTTTACAAATAAAAATTTGAAAAATTTGCAAAACTGATACAGAATTATAGTTTAGAAACATCTAGTGCAATTATTCATTGACTTTTTTCTGAAGTTTTGGAGCCATACATTTTTTTTCTAGAATTTAAACAGGTTTTTTTCAGACTACTTAAAAGCTGATAAAATGACATTGAAAATATTCCCCAAAGGGTCTCATATTAATCTGTTTTTCATTCCTTTTAGATACCTGAGGGAAGATTCTTCGGAAAAGAGAAGGATTCGTTCAGCTTACTGGATCGGGTGCCCAACGGTCAGGCATCTGGTGCAGGTTGGTCATGGCCAGTGCCACGGTAGCAATCACGTAGTGAGTCAGGAAGAAAAGAGAGAGCTCATCTAAGTGCTTGCAACTGAAATACACCTGTAGCCAGAACCACCCTTCCAAGACACGCCCCTAGTACTCAGAGACCTCCCCCAGGCCCCACCTGTCAGACAACACCGTTAGATCAAATCCCAGCCTTCATCAATCAGCCATTAACGTTATGACATCAGAGTTGAAACAGCTGCATGCTGCCTTGAGGAGACAAATCCTACCCAATCCACAACAGGGCCAATAATACATAAAGATTCCAAATCAAGCTTGGCCCCTTCTACTGCATCTCCCTCCTTGCCTCTCCTGCTCTCCCCCCTCTGCAGGGAAACAGCCTTGACCACCTGGGTGTCCCTGGAAGAAACAAGCAAAACACTACTTCTCAGGGCTTGGTTTTGGTTTTGAGTTCAGAGGTCTTGTGAATGAGCCAACACCCTGGTGTAGCAGATTCCCCTTGAAGAGTGAGTCTGCTGAGAAGGTCGTGCCAATGTGTCTGTATGCAAAGCCAGCAGGGTTCGGAAGGTGGACACAGCAGTGGAGGTACAGGTCAATCAGAATAGCCTTGCCACTCACCCCACATCCTCCCTTCTTCCAGCCTTCACTATCTGCATTCCAGAAAGCTCCTTTTCAGCTCGTTTTCCTCTTGAGTTCTTTTGAGGCCAAGGGATTCTCACTTGAAAGCCCTTGTCGGCAAAGCAGAAGATGAGGGGGAAAGAAACCCAGCCCTTTCCAGCCATCTGGGAGTAGGCAGGCGGCAGCCCCCACCCACCCCACGGCAGGATTTCTCCAAATGTCAAGTGCAGGAATGAATTACCGCTCATCAATAGATGCTTTCTGTTTGGAGAGACATTCTAGGAAGCAGTAAAGGTCACTGCCTGCCCCGTTCTTCCCTTCTCACTCATTTGCCCCGGACTCCAACTCCTTCCTTCCTTCTTCTGGGTTCTCCTTTAAAAGCCCCAGAGCACCTTCTTCCTCCTCCAGAAACTTCTACCTGAGTGTCCCACTGAGTGTTACTTTGACTTTAGCCTTGTCCACTGGCATCTCAGATCTCCTTCTTAGGGCTTTATTCCACCCTGATTATTTTCCTTAAAAAAATTCCTCTCTTATTCTTTTTATTAACAATGCATTTTCTCCATATTGTCTTATTCATTACTAGAAGGATAGTAAGACGTGCTCAGCATGCCTTGATATTCCTCTGTGGCCAAATCCTAACTACCACTACCCCACCCTCACTGCCACCATTGGACAAATATTCACCAAATCCCCCTCTGTGTTCTAGAAACCGTACTAAAAGTTGTGTAAGCTGAGAGGAATGGGTTTAAACTGAGCGGATAGAATTTTTGTTAAATAGAAGTGCTGTAATAACTATTTAGGTTTAAGTCAACTTTTTTCACAAGGAATACCCATTTACTTCTACATCCATTTACGTCTTACAATGCTGAGAAGGTATTAGCCATACTTCAGTGAACTGCCACGGACCACAGAGTGAGTAGGTATACCAGATGTCTTCTGTTTGCCCCTCAGGCACCAACTTGACTTCCTTCCTGTTCTATTTCTCATTTTGTACACTATTGATGGAATTAGAACATGATACAAACATTAAAGAGAGTTCTCAAAAATCAAAAACCCATAAGGATTGTATGCTACGGCCATCCCACTTCTTGGTGTACAAGGTTACAGCATAATGTTTATGGAAGGGCCAGAATTATGGCATAGAAAGTAAAGTTTGCCTGTGACACTGGCATCCTATACGGGCACTGGTTCTTGTCCTGGCTGCCCCACTTTTGATCCAGCTCCCTGCTAATAGCCTGAGAAAGCAGCAGAGGATGGACCACATGTTTGAGCCCCTGCCATTTATGTGGGAGACTCAGATGAAGCTTTTGGCCCCTGGTCCACCTGGCCTTGCCCTGTTGAGGTCATTTGGGGAGTACCAGCCAATTAAAGATCAGTGTGTGTATCCTCCTCTCTGTGTAACTCTTTCAAATAAATATTTTGAAAACTATCATGGGGAATGTATATTATGGGAAAAACTATGCATGAATTTTATTTTTTCATCAAAGCAAACTTTGAATTCCATTGCCTACACACTTTTAAAATATATATATATATTTATATATTTATGTATTTGAAAGTCAGACTTACAGAGAGAGAGAGATCAAGGAAGAGAGACAGGGAGAGGGAGAAAGAGAGAGAAGAGGCTCAACCCAGGTCATTCATCTGAGTGGCAGAGATTCAGTCACTGGAGCCATCACTGTGTTCCAGGGCATTGGCAGGAGACCGGAATCAGAAGCCTGGGCTGATACTCTGATATGGGTGTGGACATTTTAACCATTAGGCTAAACATCCACTCCCCTTGCTTTTTTTTTTTTTTTTTTTATTGTATCTTAGGAGGTTTATTCCAGTGTGGCAGGAACCGGGGTTGGGGGATGGGGAGGTGGGAGGTGGTGGAGATCAGTGGGAAAAGGGGAAGGAGGAGAGAGAGATGGAGCCAGAGCTGCACCTGGGGGCCTTTTTGTCTGCAAGGAGTGGGCTCAGATTACCCCAAATTTGATCAACAGAAACTCCTTCACGTGAGTCCTTGCGGTTTTTTCCTGCTATTCTGTTAGTCTTCCATCATTGCCTGGCTTTCTAGCTACAATGCCAAATTGAAGCCCCATGTTAACTTCTGGTGCTACATTGATGCATTATCACTGTGTTTCAGAGGCGAACACCACATTTGTGCCTGCTAGCATAGACACAGTCCGTGTCTGGAAGACTTTCAGGAAACCGGGAGTAGCGTGCACCTCTGGCGATGGGGTCTGAGCTATCTGGGACACTAATTGGCAGGCTGACCCAGCTTTAGGAGTGGTGTCCTTACACAGATCAGCTTCAGGTCATCCTTTGGTCACTCAGACCTGATGCCAGCTACAGCAAAAGAGGCGCAACGTCTACTCCTAATGCCAGAAGGCCAGCCCTGCACTTTCTTCTTCGTGGTTCTCTTTTACTTCTTGTTTGAAAGAAAAAAAAAGACAGTGTTTCCATTTGATGATTCACTCCCCAAATGCCCACAACAGCCAGGGCTGGACCAAGCTGAAGCCAAGTGCTGAAAGCTCTATCTGGGTCTCCTGTGTGGGTGCAGGGATCCAGTTGATATGGTGTAGCTAGTTCAAGTTTAGGTGAGCTGGAGCTCTTGTGCCCCTGGAAAATAATGCTCTTTTTATTTTTTGGAAGGCTGTTAAAATGTTATCTTTCATGTATCTAAAGCATAACTAAATAATAAATATAAGGACTAGGAAAAAAAATGATGTGAGCAAAACTTTATCAAATATATGATATGTAACTTTTTACAACATACCTGTCTTTGGTTAAACAACTAATATCAATCAACTAATTAAAAACGGAAGAATAATATATTACACAACAGGAGCAAAGTACTGTAAGTCCCACTGTATAGATAGAGAAGTGTAAGGGTAAGTAAACATATGACATGATATTTAATTTTGGTAGTTGAAATAGAATTTAAGATTGCAGTTATGTTCCAATAATGCTGTCTCTTTAACTCCACATACTCTGATACATCTACCTTCCCAGAATGCACCTGTCCAGCCAGGACCAGAGCGTATGCTCACACCCGACCCAGGGTGCAGGTCAATTGCGGTGACATCCATTTCATTACAGAAGGAGATGGAAAGAGAAAAAAAGCTCCCTTTCCACCATGGAAAACACTGCAACCTTGAGCTCTCGTCTGCATGGACCCGTCCCAGGCAGATTTCCTCGCATGTGCTTGGAGGTAACTTTCCTGGGTTTATCTCTCATTGTCTATGGGGACTCTTCTGCCTGCCAGGGTCAGGCACTTGTCAACGTGGTGGGACCATATTTTCACACAAACGAATCTGTGTTCCTCAAGACTAAGTAAATTCTGCTCCTGTTTGCACACACCACTCCCTGCACTTCATATTTCCATCTCTGCAGCAGACAAGAACCTGGATTGGAATGAGTGTGCCCACATCATAGCTCCTTCAGCAGAACCAGTGCAAGTTGGCAGGAAGCTGGAATGGGAAAGCGGCAGGACCCAAACCTAGGCACTTTGATGTCAGATGCCTCCAGGTCAAACGCTCACCCCAACTTGTCTTTTTTCTCTCTTTACTGGCCCAAGTTCTCTGTTTCTACAGCTGACCCAGGATGGAATCAGTTTGTCTAGATGAAATAGCACCAATTTTTAAAAGGATGTATTTTTGTATAAGGCAGGAAGAGAGAAAGAGGCAAATCTTCCCTCTGTTGTTTCCCTCTCGAAATGTCTGCAAAGGTTGGTAGAGTAAGTTGGCCAAGCTGAAGCCGAGAGCCTGGAACTGTCTGAGTCTCCCCAAGTATTTGGGCCAGCTTCCACTGCTTTCCCAGGCACATCAGTAGGGCATTGGATCAGAAGTAGAGCAGCCAGAACTTAACTGCCACCTTAACTCTCTGCACCACAATGCCAGTCCTAATAACACTATTTTTGTTGCCTTGAGTGGTTTGCAATTTGTGTCTAACACAGCAGCACAATGACAAACCCGTCCTTCATTACTGTGGATTTGATTGCCAAGCCTGCAAGGGCACAGTCATAGTCTCCTTAGCTAACACAGCACAGAAACCCCTTAGAGGGGATGTGTGGAGAAAGACCTGCATCCTTGCCCCCCACCTTGCTTACAAAAACAATAACAGTGATCCAGGGTAACAGTTACTGAATAATGGTCTGCACCAAACAGTGTGCTAAGCTATCCATTCTCTGCACATTGTTTAACTGCCATTAAAACTCAAGGACCTAAATATTGTTCTCATCTCCCATTTTATGGAGAAGCAAAGGGCAATAACAGGCCTGGGGTCAGCAGGTGCCACTCCAGAGGGGAACCTTGGTCAGGGACAACACGTTTCAGGTTCTTTCTCACGCTGCAGGGAGAGGTCGGGTGGTTGTCAATGAAAGGGCATGGTTTCATGAAATGGAAGGACCAGCTTAGACCCACAGTAGGTAGACACCAGCATCATTTTTCTCTTCCCTAGACTGTAGGCCTCTCTGATGACAGGGCCCCTCTCATATCTGCCTTGTATCCCAGCACTGCTTAGTAGATGCAACTGCCCTGAAAATAATAGAGATCCCCAGCAACAGTCCCATGGAGATGGTCTTGTCCCTCACCACATAATATTCTACCCATCCATAATCTACCCACTACCTCAGTTGGCTCAGTTCTACCACTGAACAGTTTGCCCATCCATCCCTACTGCCCATGTCCCAGCCTCATCTCTGGCCTGCCATAGAGCATCCCTCCTCTCTCAACCTTGGAAAGTTTCTTCAGAACTCAGTTCTTCATCACTGGTCATGCACCATAAGTCAGTCTTCCTCTCCAGATGGTCTGTCCATTGTACTGTAATTACCTACACACACTTGCATGGTCACAACAAGACTAGGTTCTTTCAGCCAAAGTGCAATGTCTTCTTTTGGGCTTGTTTTTGATCCTTTTATCTGCTGCGGAATCTTTAACGCAACAAATGTCAGTAACTATTTGCCAAGTGAAGCTGCTTGAAGACCTTCATGTGAATGTTTTTAAAGTGGCACACGTTGTGGTATCATGTCTTCATCCACCACTTGGGACAACCACATTCTGCATGTGCTCCATCAAGCTTCTGACCCAGCTTCCTGCCAACACACATGGGAAATTGCAGGTGGGTGAGGGCCCACTTCCACCCAGGTGGGAGATCCAAATGGAGCTCCTGACCCCTGGCTTCAGGCTGGCCCTGCGCTGGCTAATGTAGGCGTTTAGGAAACAAATCAACAGATGGAAAATTGATCTCTTTCATTTTATCACTCTCTCTTACTTTTGGTATATTCATCTGGGAAATAATTCCTATGAAATTTGTCTTACCCCTTTAAATAGCTACATAGTATTCCACATTCTACATTTGTTTAACTTGTCACTTCCCCTGGGCATATGGGTAATTTTAAGTTCTTTGCTATAATAATGTTCCAGCGAGCTTAGATTTTCCTTTTTATGTTTTTAAGAAATCTATATTTATATGATTCAAGAGTCAAACATCTAGGGAGGACAAAAAATGTCTCCACCTCTTTCTCTCTAATCCCCAACCCATCCCTCCCGTATGGTCCCCAGTCACTCAGTTCTCCTCCAGGGAACCAATTAATGTCACTCGTGTCGTCCCTAGCTCTCCCCGGGCATACTGTTATGTGAGCTTTCCTCCACAAACTAAGTTCCTAATACTGAAATGATATGTGATTGTTTTAGTTGATACTGTCAACTTGTTCTTCAAAAAGGTTTTTGTAATGTGATCAGCAGCATTAATTAGGAATTAATAATCACTAGTTTACATTGCTACCAGCAGTAAGTCATATTTTTTTTTCTCCATACCCTCTGTTCCTATTTGTCAACCTGAGATGGTGAGGAAAGCCTTATGGCTTTGATCTACAGGTCTTGGTTTTAAGTGAAGTGGAGCAACTTTCTCATATGCTTCTTCCATTTGGATTTTTTTTTTCTGTGAACTACATCCCCAGGTCTTTTGTCCATTTTCCTATCAGGTTGGTTGTATTTGCCTTTATTGTTTTGTAAGTTTCTCTGGCATAATATCTGCCAGTATTTTCTCCACGAATACCTTGAAAACAGAGAACATGTAAGACAAAGTCTAAATCATCCTGATGGGGGGGTCACTTTTGTCTTCCCAGTTGCACTGTAGGTGATTTGAAAGCAGGAATCGGGGAGCTCCCAAGAACCCCAAGGCACGGTCAACGCTGGCTGCAGTGCCTTGTCCTCAAGCTGCGACGGCGACCCTCTGGGGAAGAATCGTGTCTCGTGTAGTTACCAGAGAAGATGAGATCTGCCTTCCCGGGTCAGCGCCTCCATCGATCCAGTCCAGTTCCCTCGCTGACAGCAGCAACAAGAAGCATATTGAGGAGAATCCAATTACCCTGTTTGACATCTGCCTCGGAAGGTTAGGAATTTATCCTATGTATCGCCATTTGAGATCTGTCCTCCATTAATTCCTGAAGCGACTTACATTTCAACATATGTTCCCAATGCAAGGTGTCGCGGTAATGAGTTCTTTTGTCTACACTGCAGCATATCAACTCCTGGGTCGGGGGTGGCGGGACAGCACTCTGTGTGAGGGCATAGATTTCTCCCTGCTTCACTCCAACTGGCTATGAGTAATACAGCTTTATCTAGGTGGAAAATATTAGCACATTGCAAACTTTTCCTGGAGCTTTTTTATTGCCATCTTAGGACATGGAAGAAAATCTAAAAAAAAAAAAAAAAAGAAAGAAAGAAAAAAACAAGAATGATTTCAAGGGAAATGGCATTCTCTTCTCACACCAGGTCGGGGAAGAACATTGCCGAGGTTCTAAAAGCCCCGGCTGTGAGGCTGTTGCTTGGTGCAGTGATGCATCCCCCATCCCGTGTCAGCGTGCCCAGTCAGGATCTTACCTCCGCTTCTTAGCGTTCACGTTCTTTCTCCGCAAGCTGTCGTCACATGACTATCCTGCAATTTACACATTATACTGATGATAGACATTTAGGTTGTTTCCATCTCAGAGTTATTGCAAGTAATGCTGCTATTTTTGTAAATGCATCCTTCTACACACGAGCACAAGGTTCCCTAGAGGATATATTCAAGAGTGAAGATGCTGTGTCATAGGGCTGCGTGTCTTCAACAACTGGATGCTACCAGCCATTTCCCCAGAGCGCTTATGCTAATTTCCACTCCCACCAGCTCTGCTTAAGGGGACCCACGATTCCATAATGCTATCAGGAATCTTGTTTTAAATTCCTTATTTATTTAAGAGAGAGAGAGAGAAGGGAGATCTCCCATTCACTGGCTCTCTGTTCCAAGCACCTACAATGGACAGGGCTGGACCAGGTCAAAGTTGGGAGCTATCAGCACAATCCAAGGCTGCCATGTGGCTGGCAGGAACCGTCACCATTGCCTCCCGACTCCTACTGTGTGCTCAAGAGTTAGAACCCAGCTTCAAACCCAGAAATTACAACAGGAGATACAAGTGGCCCAGCGGGCATCCAAACCACTGGCCCAAATTCCTGTCCCAGACTCTTGTTTAGCAGTTTTACTGAGCTATGCTGTGGTTAGGGGGTACTTCGTCCCCTGCAGTTCCTGTGCTGGAGGCCACACTAACAGGTAGTGGTGTCTCTAGCAGTGGGGAGGATCCCCAGGGCGCTGCTCTCAGAAAGGACTAATGTAATACTTGAGGGACCTCAGTTCATTCTTGTGCGAGTGCTGGGATGTACTTGTGTCATCAGAAAAACAGTCTTTTCATTGGAATGCACCTGGTTTGGAGGCAGGGAATACCTACAGGAGAGACAGGGCTGTAATAAAACAAACCGGCCACCTGCACCCGGCCCCTCCCACACACAGCCACTTCCCTTTGCTGGCTCTGCTGTGTTGTGATGCAGGCAAAGCTTCACTCCTCAGAGGCCAAAAGATGGGGCGGCCACTGATCTTGATTTCTGGCCCTCAAAAAGGTGAACTAGACAGACCTCTTTCTTTTTTGTTTTTGGTTTTTTTAAGCTTTCTACTTATTTGCTTTAGAGAGAATCTTCAATCCATTACTTAAGTCCCCCTCATGGCCACAAAGGTCAGGTATTGAACAGGCTGAAGCCAGGAGCCAGAAGCCTCTTCTAGGTCCCTCACGTAGGTGCAGGGACCCAGGCACTTAAGCCATCCTCTGCTGCTTTTCTCAGGCCATTTAAAGGGAGCGGGTTTGGAAGAAGAACAGTCAGGACTTAAATCTGACCATATAGGTTGCTAGCATTACAGATGCAGCTTCAACTGCTATGCCACAGCACAAGCCACCCTCTTTTCTTTACCAGCTCCAACTATTTTGTTACAGCAACAGAAAGTAGACTAATACAACATATAACTCACATAGCATACAATTCACCCTGTCCAATATAAATTGGACCTGAAATTCACCCTAAAAAAAATGCAAGATTTACTTAAAAATATTTACTCTCACTTAATGTCCTCGTGTGACACTGTTAACAGTCCAAACCACTACACATCTACACAGAATGTACCTCTAGATCAAAATGTACCTCTCATCTCTTGCCTTCCCAAGGGTAGCCACTAAAAATTCCCTGTCACCAGTAGCTGTCCAAGTACTCAAACCAATGAGCTGTGTTTTCTGAAAGATTTACTTATTAGAAAGAGCTACAAAGATAAAGGGAGAGACCAAAAGAGATCTTTCATCTGCACGCTTATTTCCAAAGTAGCTGTAACATCCAGGTGCTAGGCTGGGGTAAAACCAGGAGCCAGGATCTCCATCTAGGTCTTCCATGTGGATGACAGGGCCCCAAGTGCTTGGGCCATCATACACTACCTCCCAAGATGCGTTAATGAGCACCAGAGGGTCTGGGGTTTGAACTGGCACTCCTGTATAGGAAGCAGGTGCAAGCAACTTAAATCCTTGCATAAGCACCTCTACCCCTCTTTTTCATTACCAAGTTGCAGGAGTATTTGCAGAAGTTTTACTTTCTATATTGTAGACCCAGGTCTCTTGTCAGATGTATAACTTACAAAAGTTTGCTCTCAGATTGGACTTGCCTTTTCACTCCCTGATGATACTTGTTGAAGAACAAACTTTTAACATTTTGGTGATATCCAGTTTATCCCTTTTTTTCTGTAATTGTACTCTTTGGGTCATAGTTCAGAAGTTGTTGTTTAATCCAAGGTTACATAGATTAGAATTTATGTGTTCTGAGCTTTATGGTTTTAGTTCTTACATTTAGGCTGTGACTGATTTTTGAGTTAAAATTTTAAAGAGTGTGAGATGTGGGTCCAACTTTGTTCTTCATTCCATGTGAATTTTTTATCTTATTTATTTGAAAGGCAGATTTCGAGAGAGGAAGAGAGAAAGTGAGAGAAAGTGAGAGAGAGTGAGAGAGAGTGAGAGAGAGCGAGAGTGAGATCTTTCATCTACCAGTTTACACCCCAGTGGCCACAGTGAGTCAGGCTGAAGCCAGGAGCTTGGAATGCCATGCAGGCCTCTCATATGGGAGCAGGAATCCAAGTTCTTGGCTTTCTTTGGCTGCTTTCCCAGGTTCATTAGCATGGGGTTGCATCAGAAGCAGTGGGATTTGAACCTGGACCCATATAGGATGCAGGTGGAGACTTGCACCGTGATGCCAGCCCCTCCATGTACATTTTTATCTACTTGTGGCCTCTCTCTCTCTCTCTCTTTCTCTCTCTCTAAGACTTATTTACTTTTATTTCAAAGAGTTACAGGGAGAGAGGCCGAGAAAGAGAGGTGGAAGCAGTTGCTACCCCATTGTTGTTTTGACATGCTAGTCAAAAATCAATGGATTCTACGCATCATGGCTTTTTTCTTGACTTTGTATTCTACCCCATTGTTCCATATAAAAGACCATGTTGTGATTACCCTAGTTTAGTGGTTAAGTTTAGCAATCAGAAAAATCAGTTCTCTAGCTTTTTTCCCCCCTCCAGATTATCTTGCCTCTTCTGAATCCTTTACTTTTTCCTGTGAGTTTTCAGATCAGCTGGTCACTTCTGCCAAGAAATCAACTAGAATTTTGATAGTGATTGCATTAAATATGCATAGGACTTGGGGGAGGTCCTGCCATCCTAACAGTATTAAACCATTCCACTCAGGAATGTGAAAGGCTTTCCATTTGTTTAGATCCACTTTGACTTCTTGGTTCTTTCATCATTTTCAGCGTCTAAGTGTTGTTCTTCTTTTGTATTTTATTCCTACCTTTTGTTCCCTTGGTGGTGTTCTAAACAAGAGCTGTTTTCAGAATTTCTTTTATAGCTACCCTATAGAAATACAATTGCTTTCTGTATGATGAGCTTATGTTCTGATACCTAGCAAAGCGGATTTGTCAATCCTAGTGCGCTAAATACAAGCGATGAGAAGAGGGTTCTTGTTCCCCATCTTTCAGGGAGAACAGTCAGCCTTTTTGCCACCACGCTGGATGCTACCTGTGGCAGTTTCAGAGACAACTTTCATTAGCTTGAGCGAGTTCCCTTCTGTCCCAAGTGTTTTGGATGTTTCATTGTATTTTGTCAAATATTTTTTCAGCATCTGTCAGGAAAATCCTGCTAACGCTTTACATGAGCTAATATAGGTTTGTTAAGCCAGCTTGCATCCCAGGGGTCATTCCTAGCTAGCGAGGGTGTGTAACCTGGCTGCATCTTGCTGGGTTTGCTTTGCTGGCACTTGGTTAAAGATTTTACCTCTATACTCACAGGTTCCCTTTGCTATCGGTATATGTGCCTAATTTGTGAGTATCCAGGTAATACTAATCTCCTAGGATATATTCATAAATATTCCTCTTTTATTTTTGGAAGACTTTGTGAAGAATCGTTTTTAAAGACTTGGTTATTGTCAGACTTTTACTTATCCCCCATGGGAAATGTATATTGGTATCTCATGGAGGGTTTTGTTGTTGCTGGAAAGGCAGAGTTATAAAAAGTCAGAGCTCTGTCTGCTGCCTCCCTCCCCTCAATGACTGTAACAGTCCCTCTGCTGGTCCAAAGCCAGGAGTTTTTTCAGGGTCTCCCACATGGGTACGAGCTCAAGTACTTGAGGCCATCTTCCGCTGCTTTCTCTGGCTATAAGCAGAGATCTGAATTTGAAGTCAAGCAGCTGGGACTCGAACTGGCACCCATAGGTGATGCTGGCTAAGCCACCGTGGTGACATGAGCACCTCACAGAGGTTATAACTTACTTATATTTTCTGATCATTATGAAGATAGAGCAATTTTTTTAATATGGTTAGTGTCCCCTTGAGTTTTCTACCATTCCAGTTTTTGATCCTTCAGGGAAATCTCTTTCTTTTTTTCTTCCTTCCTTTCTCTCACTCTCTCTCTCTCTCTCTCTTTTCTTTCTTTTTTTTTTTGTAATTGATTACATTGCATTATATGACACAGTTTTATAGGCACTGGATTCCCCCCTCCCTTCCCCAAGACCCACCCCCCACATGGTGGATTCCTCCACCTTGTTGCATTACCACAGTTCAAATTCAGTTGAGATTCTTTCATTGCAAGCATCTACAAAGCATAGAGTCCAGCATCTTATTGTCCAGATAAGTTCAACGGTTTCTTGGGGAGACCATCTCTGGTCTGGCTGTCACAGCATCTGTCTGGAGGCCACTGCTGGACGCTTAGCTGGTGCTGGAAGTGGATCGCTGGAGCCTGGATTGCCAGGGTCTGAGTTGCTGCTCGCCAACTGCTGGTGGGTTCTTCTGTCCACTGCAACACTGCTGTCTCATTTCCGCAGCTTCCCTGAGTCCAGGGGGGTTCCAGGTACCCCCTGCTCACTGCCTGAACCCTATTTTTTTCCCTGAAATCTACTTATTGTACTTCTCCCTGCCTAAAGATTCTGTCCCATCAAACGTGTCTGCATCCTATGCCGCCATCTTGCCTCTTTTTCTTTCTTTCTTTTAAGATTTATTTATCTTGGGCCCGGCGCGGTGGCGCAAGTGGTTAAAGGTCCTCGCCTTGCACTCCCGGGATCCCATATGGGCGCCGATTCTAATCCCAGCAGCCCTGCTTCCCTTCCAGCTCCCTGCTTGTGGCCCGGGAAGGCAGTCAAGGACGGCCCAAGGCTTTGGGACCCTGCACCCGCGTGGGAGACCCGGAAGAGGCTCCTGGCTTCGGATCGACATAGTATGGGCCCGTTGAGGTCACTTGGGGAGTGAATCATGGGACGGAAGATCTTCCTCTCTCTCTCTCTCCTCTCTGTATATCCACCTTTCCAATAAAAAAAAAAATAAATAAATCTTTAAAAAAAAAGATTTATTTATCTTTATTGGAAAGTCAGATTTACAGAAAGAAGGAGAGACAGAGAAAAAGATATTCCATCCACTGCTTTACCTTCCAAATGACAGTAACGGCCAGAGCTGAACTTACCCGAAGCCAGAAAATTTTTCTGGATCTCCCACGCAGGTGCAGGGTTGCAAGATCTGCACTGTCCTCTGCTACTTTCCCAGGCCACAGGCAGGAAGCTAGATGGGAAAGTGGAACAGCTAGGACATAAACCTGTGTTTCTTATGAGCTGCAGAATGTCTTGTTATAAATTCATATTCACACTCATGAAAGGTGTTCACAAAGTTAACAGAAAATGTATATTAAGAAAATAATATTCATGAATTTCCTTTTTCTTTTTTTACCAAAATAAGTTTGTGTTTTAATTCTGTTTTCCGTGAATTTTTGGAAGTATCCTCGTATATATAAGTATTACGTCAATTAAAAAATAAATATAAAGGTAACTTATCAAAGAAAATTAAGATGTCCTTATTTAAAAGGTAAAGTTACAGAGAAAAAGGATGAAAAGAGAGAGAAAGAGCTCAATAAATGGTTGTGTGGAAACCAAGGTCCAGAAACTCTCTCTGGGTCTCCCACGTGGGTGACAGGGGCCCATGTACTTGGGCTGGCTCCTGCTGTTTTCCCATGTGCCTTAGCAAGGAGCTGGGTCTGAAGCAGAGCAGCCAGGACTCAGATCAAGATCCACATGGGATGCACGTGTCCTAGGCGGTGGCCTAAGGTGCTTCGCCACAAGGCATGGCTCCGTCCAGGATAATGAAGATCCCCAGCTGCTGTTCTTGCGAGGTTTTATCCTGCGATGGGTGACCAGATGCCCTTTCCCCACCATCAGAAATGCTGATCTCAGTTTATCCTTTAATCTGTTACTGTGGGGTTGACATGAACTAATTTTCTGATCTTGAACCAAGCCTAGTTTCTCAGAATAAATCAGCTTGGGAATGATGCGGATCCTTTTCTATGTCACTTTTTGTATTTGCTGACATTTTGTTTAGAATTTTTGCATCTGCCTGAGATTGGTCTGTAATTTTCTTCTCCTTATCCTGTCCTTGTTGGAATTTGTTAGCAAAATAATGATGGCTCAAAAATGAGCTCTTTTCCCATTTTCTGAAACGTGTGTATAAGACTGGAATTATCGGTTCCTTGAATATTGGAATGAACTTTCTCTGAAATTTCCTGGGCTTCTTTGTGAGACCCTTTTTGTTCATTAGTAATTTAATGTTTACAATGCTCATAAAACTTTCTTGAAAGTCAGCTTTCATTTTATTTTTTTTAAAGATTTATTTATTTTTATTGGAAAGGCGGATATACTGAGAGGAGGAGAGACAGAGAGGAAGATCTTCCGTCCGATGATTCACTCCCCAAGCGGCCGCAATAGCTGGACCTGAGCCAATCCAAAGTCAGGAGCCTCTTCCAAGTATCCCACACAGGTACAGGGTCCCAAAGATTTGAGCCGTCCTCGACAGCTTTCCCAGGCCATAATCAGGGAGCTGGATGGGAATCTTTTTCCATATACAATTCAACAATCTGAGTACATTCAGTGAGCTGTACATTCAGTACAACCACAGTCACAATCCTGTTTCAGTGGGCAAGTTCAGCTTTGGGAAAATATTCTTGTCCCTGGAAATGTGTCTGTCTGGAGTCAGGAACGGAAGCCAGGCCCTGAGCACCTGCGGATCTTCAGCACCAAACCAAGCACCCACACCCCCTCTGCACCTCCCACCTGCATGGTATTTTTTTTTCCTGTTTGTGGCCGCTCGCTGATGTCCACACCCTCATGCCCAGAACCTGGTGACAGAGCATCAGAGTGAACCGAGTCGCCAAGCTGGCACCTCCCTGGGCTCTCTAGGGACAGAGCTGGTGGCAGAGGAGGGTTGGACAGAGTCGGTGTGAGGGGGGAAATGGCCCACTCTTGCTGGTCTGAAAGAAGGAAGGCAGCCTTGAGTCAAGGGATGCCGGAAACTCCTAGAGGCTTCTAAAAGCGGCAAAGGCCTAGGAAACAGATTCTTAGCAAACCTGGGGTAGGCATTTAGCATAGCCACTGAGCCACCACTTGGGGTGCCACATCAGTACCCGAGTTTGACTTCTGTTTCCCGTGAACATGCACCATGGGGCAGGGGCTGGTAGGTGATGGCCCAGGCAGTCGGCTGCTTGATACCCACATGTGCAGTCCAGTCAGAACCCCTAGGTTCGGGTTTGGTCCTGGCCCATCCCTGGCTGTTGCATGCATTTGTGGAGTGAGTCAGCAGGTGGGAGATCTCTCACTCCTTTCTTTCTCTCCGACAAATAGATGAAACACCAAAACCATGAAAAAATAAAAGGGGGCGGGAACCATCATACTGGAGTGCGTTAAGCCACCATCTGCAGTGCTGACATCCCACATGAGTGCTGGTTCAAGTCCTGGCTGCTCCACTTTCGATTAGGCTCCCTGCTAACGCACCTGGGGAAGCAGCAGAAGATGGCCACGTGCTTGGACCCCTGCACCCACGCGGGACATCCAGAATAAGCTCCTGGCTGCTAGCATTGTACTGTTCCCGCTCTGTCTCTTGTGGCATTTAGGCAGTGAGTCAAAGGATAGAAGAGTTTTATCTGTCTTTCTCTCTCTCCCTTCTGTCTGTAACTCTGCCCTTCAAATAAATAGATGAAATTAATCTTAAAAACAAAAGCAAGAAAGCACCCAGTGCTCCCTGTGGCCAACCCAAGGGTGGGGCAATGGAGTCTGGGTCCTCTCTTGTTAATAAATCCCCTTTGGGTCCAAGGGGCTCATTGTCTCTTTAAGCACCACATGTTGGCTCCCAGCTCCGGCTCCTGACTCCAGCTTGCTGCTGAGGCAAGCCCTGGAAGGCAGTCACTATGGCTCAGGTGGCTGGGACCCTGCCACCCACGGCGGAGACCCCAGCCATCATGAACATTTGGATAGCCAACCAGCAGATAGGCGCTCTCTGTTAAATAAATAAGCTTTAAAAAAGAAAGAGGCTAAAAAGAATTGTGAACTGGACGAACCAACCAAATCACAGCCAGGTTCCTGCCCTGTGAGATAACAAATGTTGCTGCCTTAAGCCTGTGAATGTTGGGCTCTGTGCTATGTGACAAGCCACTGGCTAATACACATGTCACTTCAGCATGAGGCCATTTGAGAGGCGACAGGAATATCTAAGGCCACCCCTGCCTGGCCGTGGTCAGGCACTGACAGATCCATCACCAGCTCCCCAAGACAGGTGCCTTTCAACAGAAATGTCAGGAGGAGCTCCATAAGACGGTATCAGCCATACAAAAGCAGAGCTGATGCGTCCAGAAGCCTGCTCAGTCCAACGCTCTCATTTCTACAGATGAGGCCAAGGGATGGTCCCAAGGCCCTGTGGCCATTTGGGCAGGGGGGCCAGGACCACAGCCTTGTTGGATTTCCCATCTTGAAGTCTTCATGCCGCTTCATGCCGGCGCCCCCCAGTGGTCTAAGAAGGAAAGAACATCTTCTTGGGTTTTGCTCCACGATGCTTTTTGCATCCATGGCAGCTCTCCCATGTCATTTCTGTCACCAGGAAGACTGGCAGTAGGAGTAAGGGAGCGGGGAGCGGGGATGCTGGACCTGGCCACAATATTTAAAAAATTGTTCTGGTCTCCTCTGCTGCTCCGGGCCTCCCCTTCAGCCTCTACAGCAAGAAGCAGACATTGAGGGGACTCAGCAGATGCCCTGGCTCCAGAGCTGAAGAGGAACAGGGGTCAAGAAGCTAGGATGAGAGTTAAATTAGCTAATTCATCAGACAGGAGATTGCAGCTGTTTTATGGTCCTTGGGAAGTGGAAGGCAGGGCAGCCATTAAAGGAGCCATGCTTAGGCTCCATGGAACCCTCAAAAGAAGTAAGGCCGAGCCTTTTGTTGTTTTTGTTTTTGTCTGTTGCAGCCTGCGGTCAGCAGTACTGTTTGAGGCACAGGCTGCAGTGCTCCATATGGCCACAGGAGGGCAGACCTGCTCCTAGTTAAACAGCCGGTCTCCCTCCCACGGGTAATTTTGTCTACCAAACTAAATCAGCGTGTCAAACTCGGGCTTCTGATTTTTTATTTATGAAGGACAATAGCCACCGTACATTTTCAAGCACTCTGAGATAACCACTGTTACATATAATCCCACATTTTGTATTCCACTTTTTAAGTTTAATTTCTCGGACAAATCTGAAAAATCCATAACTTTTCAAAGTTTAAAAAAAATTTTTTTTTAAATGGAGATATGAGCCCAGCGTAGTAACCTAGCAGCTAAACTCCTCACCTTGCATGCCTGGGATCCCATATGGGTACTGGTTCAAATCCCGGCAGCTCTGCTTCCCATCCAGCTCCCTGCTTGTGGCCTGGGAAAGCTGTCAAGGACGGTCCAAAGCCTTGGGACCCTGCACCTGCGTGGGAGACCTGGAAGAGATTCCCAGCTCTTGGCTTCGGATCGGCATAGCATCGGCCATTGCGCTCACTTGGGGAGTGAATCATCGGACGGAAGATCTTCTCTGTCTCTCCGCCTCTCTGTATATCTGACTTTCCAATAAAAATAAAATAAAACAAATCTTTAAAAATGAAGATAAAGGCCAGTGTTGTGGCAAATCAGGGGAAGCTGCCACCTGTGCTGCTGGCATCCCGGGTGAGTGCCAGCCCCCTGCTCCACTGCCAAACCAGGTTCCTGCTAATGGACTTGGGAAAGTGATGGGGGAGGGCCCAAGCACGGGTCCCTGCCCCCCGGGTGGAAAGTCCAGACGGAGTTCCTGACTGCTGCCTTCAGCCTGGTCCAGCCTTGGTCACTGCAGCCTCTGGGGGAAGTGACCCAATGCAGACAAGCTCGCTCTGTAACTACATTTCAAAAGCATATATATATATATATATATGAGAAGGAAATAAAAAAGGAGTGAAAGAATTAAAGGAAGAAGAGGCTGGCGTGGTGGCGCAGTGGGTTAAGCAGCTATTTGCCACACTGATAACCCACAGTGGAGCCCAAGTTGGAATCCTGCCGTGTTTCCTTCCAAGTCTCCATGTCTGCTCATGCTCCCGAGAAGACAGCAGCAGATGACCCTGAGCCCCTGCCACCCACGAGGCCTCCAGCTTCGGGCTTGCCCAGCCCGGGGAAGTTGCAGCCATTTGGCAAGCGAAGCCATGGATGGAAGATCTCTGTCTCTCTGCGTCGCGTTGCCTTTCAAAACAATAAATCAATCCTAGGAAAGAAAAGGAAGAAGGAAAGCTCTGTCTCCTTAGGAGAAAATGGTTCGGCTTTCCCTTTCAAAGTAGGACAGGCCTGTGGCACTGGGCAGGGCGCCCCGCCAGCTCTTGCACAGTGAGACTGAGGGCTGAGAGGCATAGAAGGCCCCCAGCCCCATCCCCAGCACAGGCGAGCTCCTCCTTGCACGTGCATGGCCCATGTGGCTGTTCTGGGGGCCCACGCTCACCTGGGCGTTGCATAGACCAGCAGTGACGGGATACGGACCATGCAGTATCAGTCAACTAGCAGTGGTGCCCCCAGGAGTCACACGGAAAGGAACTGGTGTATGTGCCCCCAGCCTGGCTAGGGAGGTCTGCATTTAGTGTCAAGTATTTATCGGACTAGCTAGAGACAGAGAGAGGTCAAAACACAACCCCATTTACTGGTTCACTCCCAACTGCCGCCACAGCCAAGAATGGGCCAAGGCTGAAGCCAGAAGCCTGGAAAACCAACCCAGGTCCCCCATATGCAGCTGGCAGGAGCCTGCCTCCTCCCAGTCCTCAATTAGCAGGCAGCTGGAGTCAGAACTAGAAATCGAGCCCAGACACAGGTGTCTTATCCACAGCCGACTCGATGCCGGGTCCTCTGGTTAAGATTTTATCTACTCAGAAGGAAGACTGGGTAGAAAGTTAACCCTGTGTACTGGTGCACGCCTCCCATGAGGAAGGACCGCTGCTGGTGCCCAAGGGTTGCAGTAAAGCTATTGGCCACGAGGTGGCAGTGTCGGCCTAGAATCAGACTCATTCCGTTCTCAATCCTGGCAGGTGAGACTGCTCCTTCATCCTGCAGGTGAGACTGCTCCTTCATGGGAATTTGTTGCCGGAGAAGTGAAAGCCCTCCCACCTGCCCCGTCCCTTGCTGTCCACACACAACAGAGAAGGACAGCAAATGCAGCCGATGAGAGGAGGGCAGAGCTGCGGTGGGCACAGGTGTTGTGGAGGCATCAGTTAAGGCACCACATCCTTTGGGCAACTGGGTTTGTGACCTGCCTCTGCTTCTGATACCAGCGGATCCATCTGTGAGACAACAGGCAATGCTGTAAGTGCTGGGGGCGGGTCCTTGTTACACCACCAGGTGACTCAGCTGAGGCTCCAGGCTCCTGGCTTCAGCCTGGTCCACCTGTGGTTGTTGCAGGCATTTGGAAAGTGACTCAGCAGAGGGAAGATCTCTCATGCCAGCTGACTGGCTCTCTCCATCTCTGGATTTCAATAATAATAATAATGATAACAGTAACAATAAGCCCAAACTAGCCCCATATGTATGTGGGTCCTTGTCCTTCATGACGTCTGCTTGGACACCGCGTGGCTGTGTCCAGCGCATACGTGAGAACAAAGGGGACTGGAGTGAGAGTGTGTTGGCTGAGGGCCCCTGGCTGGGAAGAGGCAGCCACGGGGTTTGAACACGTCCAAGAGGGTGCAGTGTCCCCTCACCCACGGGCCTCGGCAGGGGGAGCAGATAGGGCCAGGGCCTCTTTTGGAGCCACCTTACCCTGGCTGTGGCTGGAGTCTCTGTGAGAAATGGTGGTGACCCCTCTGGCACCAGGCTGCCTGGTTCGTGTCTGCGCCCCAGCACTTACAAGCCACACACACACACACACACACAGGTTTCCCACCCTCTGTGCCGTGGTTGCCCGTCGCCCTGGGGAGCCCTGTTGTAGCCTTCCGAGGCCTGTTGTGAGAACTGCACCAAATGACATTACCACAAAGCACCCTGGGCACGTTGCAAAAGCTCCTGTACTTGAGCTATCATTGACAAAAATTAAAAATTGCGTGGTGCGCCATGGTTCTTATTAGTACGGCAGTGGCCATATTGTTAGCAAAAATAAAGTCAGGGAAAACTTTAAATCAGCTGAGGTTTTTTTTTTTTTTTTCATTTGATCTCTAGTTTTCTCTGCGTGAATCAACATCGGTCCAATGAATCTGCTTAGACTTTGAGATGCTTTTTTTAAAGTTTATTCCTTTATTTGTTTTTGTCTGAAAGGCAGAGAGTCAGAGAGGAATGCTCCAGTCTCTGACTTGCTCCCCAGGTGCTCACAATAACCAGGCCTGGGCCAGCGCCAGGCGAGGTGCAGGTCTCAATGCAGGTCTCCCTCGTGGGTGGCAGGGAGCCGAGTCCTCTTGCCATCCCTGCAGGATCCCGGGGTGAAGCTGGAAATGGAAACAGAGCCAGACCCGAGCACCGAGCATGCGCCCTTTGGATGTGGCTGTCCCATAGGTTGTTCGTGTGAGCCGGGACTCTGCCGTGACTCAGGCGAGGGGGTCTCAGCTGAGATCCACCCAGCTGCTCCCCCGAACCCCGTGAGAGGGCACCGAGAGACCAGCGTGAGAGTGTGAGCCAGCGCTCAGAGCAGGAAGTGGAACCCAGGAACGGGACTCTTAAAGAGAACAGACAGGCCTGGCTGCGGGGCTGCACGGGGGTGGGGAGGCTGTGGGGGAAGGTCAGCCCCCAGGCTCCTGGTGCTGCTGGTGTGGACCACAATAAGCAGGGCTGGCAGACAGACCCTGCAGAGCACCAGGGGGCAAGCTTGTAGAGCTCTGTATTCCCTTCCGTCTCCAATGAGTGAGTGTAGTTATGTCCCAACTGAATCCGATTTATATAAACACACAGGCAGGGTAGGTGATGGGGGGGGGGAGTATTGTGGCGTGGTGGCTTAAGCCACCACCTGCAACTCCTGCATTCCATGTAAACAGTTCGTGTCCCAGCGGCTCTACTTCTGATCCAGCTCCCTGCTCATGATCCTGGGACAGCAGCAGAGGATGGCTCAAGGCTTGGGCCCTGCACCATGGGGGAGACCCATAAGAAGCTGCAGGCTCCTGGCTTTGGCCTGGCCCAGCCCAGGTCATTGCAGCCTTTTAAGAGAGTGAATCAGTAGACGGAAATTCTCTCTCTCTCTCTCTCTCTCTCTCTCTCTTCCCCTCCTAACCCATCTCTGTCACTCTGCCTATCAAATAAATAAAATAAAAACATATAAGGGGTAGACCGTGCCAAGTCCTGTTGCCTCAGGTTGGTCACCGAGGACAGGACCGCTTCAGGACAGTCCTGTCGCTTCAGGATTGCTGGCAGGGGAGAGCAGCATACATAAGGGAGGCAAGGGACGCTGAGATCTCTGGGCCAGGAGGCACATGCCGGGGCTCCCGGCTCTGGCTGAACAGCGACAGTCACGTAGGAGCTTGCACGTGGCCTCCCCACACCCCTAACTGAGTCAGAGCGATGAGACCTGAGAACAAGGTCACCAGGCACGTCATTGTGACGGATGACACCATCAAGCACCTGCAGACAGGCCTCGATGGCACAGGCAGACCTTGGGTGAGGCCTCTGGATGGTACTGAGGTACATGGGAAACATGCACAGAGTTGCTGCCAGCATAACCCTGCAGACCGCCTCGTGGGCAGCTGATGGATGAGGTTGTTTGTTTGTTTGTTTGTTTAGTACATTTATTCATTTTGTTTGAAAGGCAGAGGTAGAGACCAAGAGGGAACAAGAGAGCTTTTCCATCTACGGTGCTCTGGCTATGGTTGGGCTAGACCAAGCCAGGAACCTGGAACTCTATTCTGGTGTCCCACATGGGTGACATGGGCCCAAACACTTGGGCCGTCCTTCTGTGCTTTCCTAGGCATATTAGCAGATAGCTGAATTGGAAGTGGAGAAGCTAGGACTGGGGCCTGCACTTGTGGGTGTGCTGGCATTGCAGGAGGTTTGAGTGGCTGTGCCGTAGCCCCTGGATGAGACTTCTCAAAGCTGGGGTAGACTTGCACTCCCCAAGAGTCTGAGCCAGGGTTCAGGAACCTCCGTCAGGCACGGGATTGGATTCTCTCTGAACAGAGCCAATATAGTTTTTTAAATTGATGTTTGTCCTTGAACCAGAAGTGATTATGCAAGTGACAATGACTGGAGCAGTACCAGGCTCATAGTTGGTGCTTAGAGAACGCTTGGGTCTGCTTTCCAACGTAGTCTGTAGGACAACCTAGAAAATCAGATGACTCACCCAGTCCTTAAGCTACTTCTGTATCCTGAGCTTGGTTTGATGGGGGGAGGGGAGCAATTAAGAAATTACTTATAATTACAAACTAATGATAGGGAACAGCAGCATTATCGTGGGGAACCGAACAATTTGTGTTCCAGTTTTGGCACTCACTTTTTAAGTTTTGTAGAAAAATACTGGTTGCGTGCCCGCCTGTCATTTGAGAATGCCACGTATGATGCTGTTCTTCCCTGGATGAGACCTACCTCTTTTGCTCTTCCCCGAATTATTCTCTTGCTTCCCAACATGCGTTCTCATGATTCCCAAGTCAGCATCCCGGTCTTAATTAGAGTGTCGAGGTCTGCTCGGGTTCTAAATGCAGGTGGCGTGTTTTCACTTTGATGTCCTGCTATTATCTCACACTCCAGTGACCCAAGAACAAATTGCTCAGCTCACAACAGCCTACCGACTTCAAGTTCCTCCAGAGGCCCGGGTTCCTCTCCAGGAACTCTCAGCCTGAAATCTCCAAGTATCTTTCTTTGAGCTCTTCATTTCCTGGCCACCTGCTCACATCATTCTCTCCATGGAGACCTCGCAGGGCCAGGGCTAGGTGAGGCTCAGCAAGGTACCCTGGGTGCAGGGCATGCCCTGGGAGTGGGGAGTCTCCTTGGCATCCCCCAGACCTGCCTGGCCTTCTGCTCCCACTCTCACCCTCGGATCCTTGTCATTCCCAGGGCGTCCCATCCAGGCTCCTGAGCGGTTGGTTGCAGTGCCATTCTCACTGGACTGCTTGTTCCCACTCTGATTTCCTCTTCTGCGTCCAAGGTCATCTCTACAGCCACTTTCTCCTGGGGCCATTCTTCCTGGGCAGCGTCATGCCTACACCAGGGAGGTGCCTCCTGAAGCCCAGGCACCTGCTGGCTATTGTTTGAGACATGTGTCCCTGTGTGTGACGCTCCATCACCCTCGTGGGATTCGGTAGGGAAGGCCGATCGCTTGGGTACACGAGGGGCAGGCAGCAGGGCGGTTTTGGAGTCACGCTGTCTGGGTTCAAGTCCTGAATCGGTTGTTGACTCACCTGCGACTTTGAGCAAATCCCTTTACCCCCTCAGCCTTAGGCCTTCCGTCTGTCACCAAGGCCACCACAGCGCCCTGTCTCAGAGAGGATGAGGGATTGAGACCTTCGCAGGGTTTGCCTCACTACATGCTGTGAGTAATGGTTACTAATAATGTTTATCGAACCAAACTGACTCTTGCTGCATTCCTTGCTCGGTCCTCTTGCTGCCCTGTGCCAAATCCTGCGGGACCTTGTCAGTTGGGAGCAGGTCCTAACTCCTCAGGCTGAGGAGGGCTTTTGCCCTTTCCCCATTTGAACAACACATTTCTGAATCTCTGAAGTGGTCGCTGGTTTGTAAACACTGTCATTCCTATCTGGTCACAAGAAAGTTACTCTACTGGAACCAACCTGCTGGGAAGCTGCTCCAGGGACCCTCCCTCGTGGTTTACAGTCCCAGCTGCATTGAAATCACCTGGGAAGTGTGCAATAGACACCAGGGCCCAACCCCAAGATAGCTCAGTCTTATGGGTGCAGGGTGTAGCTTGAGCACAGGTTGTTTCTTTGTTTGTTTCATTTGTTTTGTTTTTTTTTTAAGGCTTTGCAGGTGAACCTAAGATGCAGCCAGTGCTAGGTGACAATGCTGTTACGTCTGCCTTCCCGCCTAGGGGACAGCCTGGGTGCCAAGGCTGCAGCAGCCACATAGTTGTCACCACCTGTTCCTGCTCCCCGTGTGCTTGGGATGGGCCCATTCCACCCCCAAACCCCCACCCTTGACTCCAGTTCTTGCCCTGAAGCAGTTCAAAAGGAGTACCTTGCCAGGCAAACAAGCCTTGTCTTTAAATCAGGCCACAAACACACCTTGACTCACCCTCATAACTTCCTGCATTCTTGATCTGGTTTACGGCTTGCTGATAACATCCTGCAAGGAGAACCAGTTTCGGGTTTGTAGTGACCTAGGCACCCCTCCTGTCCAGCCAGAACCCTCGCTTGCTCTGGGATCCTCCGCGATCCCAGCCTAGCAGAAAAATGTTACCTCGACAGGTTCCAGCCTTCTGAGTGTTTGGGACCCTTTTGCTTCCTTTTTGCAGTTCTAAGACCCTCATCCGAACTCTGCCACTGGTGCCTTCGTTGGTTTCCTTTTACCCTTCTGATAAAGGATTGGGCCATAAACTGAACATTGAACAATAAGGAAGAGAGACGCCGGAATACGTTCATCGGGGGCTGGTCCCACACCGTTTAGCTTTTCCTAGGAAGCCAAGGGCAATGCACAGTGCCCTCCAACAGACAACAGAAAGCTGCAGTCCTTTTTGTCTCAATACCATGGTTTCTATTCCTTTTCTGTTTCTTCCTCCTGTTTTTGCTTTAGTCCCTTCAGTCACGCATGGCATATGGGGCCACATAGCAAGCCAGAATTATTTGTATGGTTAGAACAAAACCAAAATTTCAGAGTGCAAGCAACTTGGGACCCACAGATTGGTCCGGTGGATGGAGCTACCGCTTACAATGCTGGGATCCCATACCAGCGTGTTGCTAACTCCAGTCTCAATTACTCTGCTTCCAATCCGGCTCCCTGCTAATGGGCCCAGGAGAGGAGCAAGCGATGGCCCAAATACTTGGACCTTTGCTAATTATTGGGGAGACCAGGATGGAATTGTTGGTTTCTGCCTTCATCCTGGACGAGATCTAACAGTTGTGGCCACTTGGGGAGTTAGCCAGTAGATGAAAAGTTTCTATCTCTCTGCCTTTCTCTCCCTCGTTATCATTCTGCCTTTCAAACAAATTATTTCATTAAAAAAAAAAAAACAGAAAGAGAAACCGATTACCCACACTGGTCTATGAAGTGAAAAGAAAGGTATAGGTGATAATGATTCTGTCCCTTAACAGAGTATATACATCACTGATCTGGGAGGACCTTGCCATGGGCCTTGGTTTCCATATGAACATTCTACATTCTGGGAAACAAGGCCTAAGGACCCTGAGAAGTCTCAATTTTCAGCAATGGATGTGGAAGATTAAAGGATGGCTAGGAACCCCACATGAGACTCAAAATACAGAGGCTGAAGACAACACTGGCTTTAGGGCCAAATGGAGGGCCCTAGAGTTCCATCCTTTGCATTTCCCAAAAACAGATCACACACACTGCTGCTATCACTGGGCAAAGTATGACTTTAGGGCACACCTCAAATGCTTTGCAACCTCAGGTATCAACAGTCTGCCGTTGGCCTTACCTGGAGACTGCTGGGTATTATTTGTATTGAGATAGTGCTGGTTTAATTTTTAACATTGTGACTATTATGATTGGACTTTCTATGGGTTCAGATTACCATGCCAACTCCAGCATGACCCAGCAGTCATTGGAAAAGAAGGTTACCTTCGTGACAGATGGAAAGACACAGGCACTTGGCTAGGCTGGCAAAGAGCTAAGGGCCACATCACACAGGGGCAGAAACCAATCTGGGACTGGGCACAGTGGAGCAAGGGAATGGAAAAGCGTGGGTGAGACTGGATCTCAGGACTTGGAGGAAACCACTAAGTATTTCTCAATCAATGAAAAGTAGTTTTGTTTCTGAAAAAAAAAAAAAGAATAGTAATAACAATGCTTTACGGAAGGCAGTGGCCACTAAACTAACCAAGTATAGCATTCCAGGAATGTTCCCTTCATCATGGGCTGGAATCCAGTCACATCCCACTTTTCAACTCATGGGCTAGAGTGGAAGTGTCCCATGAGGGGACAGCAGGAGAGGGAGGCATGCTGGGCTGGCCCTCACAGGGTAGAGCTCATCTCTCAGACCTGTACAGCAACGTCACAGCAGCATCAGCACCAACACAGTAAGCAGGATCCCAACATGAGAACATGCCACTGCCCTCCACTTTGACACGCTGGCGTTTTGCTTGCTTGGAGCTGAAGGCAACTGAGAAACCAAAGATGCAGAACTCTGTTCACCCTCATCTGTCCAAAAGCAGGGCAGGGCATGTGTTTGCTGTGACAGGGGACGTGCCACTGGTGATGCCTGGAACCCTGATCTGAGTGGCTGTATTTGAGCCCAGGCTCCACTTTGGATTCCACCTTCCTGCTGATGTGCACTCTGTGTGGGGGGCGTGGAGGTAGCAGGTGTTAACTGAGGTCCTGGGGTCCCTGCCACCCACATGGGAAACCCAAGTGGAGTTCCAGGCTCTTGGGTCAGAGCTGGCCCAGGCTTGGCTATTGGAGGCACTGGGAACGCGAACCAGCAGATGAAAGATCATTCTCAGATAAATAAATAAGCATTTTTGGAAGGTTTTAAAAAGACATTTATTTGTTTTTATTGCAAAATCAGATGTATGCAGGGAGGAGACAGAGAGGAAGAGCTTCTGTCCAATGGTTCACTCCCCAAGTGAGCGCAACGGCTGGAGCTGAGCTGATCCAAAGAAAGGAGCCAGGAGCTTCTTCCGGGTCTCCCACGCGGGTGCAGGGTCCCAAGGCTTTGGGCTGTCCTCCACTGCTTTCCCAGGCCACAGCCAGGGAGCTGGAAGGGAAGTGGAGCAGGCAGGATACGAACCAGTGCCCATATGGATGCTAGCAGATGAAAGGTGAGGACTTTAGCCAGTAAGCTACTGCTTTGGACCCCATAAATAAGCATTCTAATTTTATTTTATTAATTTTTAAAGGTTTATTTTTTTATTGGAAAGTCAGATATACAGAGAGGAAAAGAGACAGAGAGGAAGATCTTCCATCCATTGATTCACTCCCCAAGCAGCTGCAATTGCCGAAGCTACACCAATCCAAAGCCAAAAGCCAGGAGCCTCTTCTGGGTCTCCCACATGAGTTCAGGGTCCCAGGGCTGCAGGGCTTGGGAAAACTCGACTGCTTTCCCAGACCATGGGCAGGAAGCTGGATGGGAAACAGGGCTGCAGGGATTAGAACCGGCGCCCATAGGGAATCCCGGGAGTGCAAGGTGAGATCTTTAACCGCTAGGCTACTGTGCCAGGCCCAGCATTTAAAAAAAAAAAAAAAACTACCTTTGCTTCTAGCCATACGAAAGTTGTATTGTCTGAAAAGTTCAATTTTCAACATGTGGGACAAGAAGAGTGTCCTTCCCTAGCCTGAAAATACCCTGAGGGTAAGAATGTAAAACATATTAGAATAAAACAGAAACTAATGTTTGAAGGGGCTACAAAGAGTGTGGGAAAGCATAAATTGTCTCTGCTTGAGTTGTTTTGTATAGTCAGTGACAAAAATTCATGTGGTATATATTCATTTTAATTTGAGAGGCAGAGTGGGAGATGACCAGCAAGCCAGCTCTTCCACCTGCTGGTGCAGTGCCCCCAGACGCCCAAAACACCACAGGCTGTGCTAGGCTGACGCCAGGAGCTGGAGCTCCATCGGTGTGCCCCATGGGCGTGCTTCACCTGCTGCCTTCCAGACAGCAGGAGCCACGCGGAACTTGGCTGCTACAGGATCTGAATGTTCCAACCGAAACTTTAACTGCGACGCCAAGACTCGCTTCTTGATAACAATTTTTGGAAATAAAGACTGCTTCAGAACTGTGTCAGGAAAGAATGTCACCAGAAAAGGGGGCATTCAAGTTGAGCAGGACGTTTCTTTTAAAACTGAAACTTACTCAGAATCCAGTTTTGATTTCAAGAGTTGAGAATACAGCTGTGCTCTAAAACCTGAGAGATGTTTGACTCCTGACGGCACTCCGTATACCCTGGATGGGCATGCTCTGGGCCTGGCGCAGTAGCCTAGCGGCCACAGTCCTCACCTTGAATGCCCTGGTATCCCATATGGGCGTAGGTCCATGTCCCAGCTGCTCCACTTCCCATCCAACTCCCTGCTTGTGGCCTGGGAAAGCAGTGGAGGACAGCCCAAGTCCTCGGGATTCTGCACCCACTTGGGAGACCCAGAAGAAGCTCCTGGCTCCTGGCTTTGGATTGGCTCAGCTCTGGCCATTGTGGTCACTTGGGGAGTGAATCATCGGACGGAAGATCTTCCTCTCTGTATATCTGACTTTCCAATAGAAATAAATAAATCTTTTAAAAAACAAGATGGACATTTTCAGTGTAGACTATAAGCTTAATGAGTTTATGGATGCAAATAGTTAATTGACAAACAGCTGGTCCACCCAGTGTGCATGGACACTGTGCAGAGCTGATAATGAGTTGTTGGAAGTTTAAAATCATGCTGTAACTAGGAAGTAAAATCCTAGGTGTTCCATGGGCGGATGCTTCTGCTGGCAGGATGCTCAGTTTGATGTCATCCCATTGAACTGACCCCAGGAGTTAGTGTCATGTTGGCCTAATGTGAGCTGAGCTGCAAGCCAAACCGAATCTCGCATTTGCTTATAATCAGTTTGCCATTCCACAAAGGGAAGAGGGGACATGATGAAGGCTACAGGCAGCTCACAGACATGTTAGCAGAAAAGGGAAAAGAATTAAAATATCCTACAGTGTCACTGCATAGGAAAAATGTATCAGCATCGTTTTTACTAAATATGACCTGCTATTTGTTTATTTAGTACTGTTGTGTGTGTGATCTTGGGAAAATACAATGATATAGCCTACAGAATTTATTTATTTACTTAATTAATAATGCATGGTTTCCAGGCTCTCTCTCTCTTGAAACAAGTTTTTATTTATCTCTTTGAAAAGCAGAGAGTGAAACAGAGAGACCATTCACTTCTGATTCACTCTCCCAAGCCTACTACAAATAAAGTGGACCGCCAAAGCCGGAAGCCCAGGACTGTCTGTTGCACCCCACCTGGGTGACGGGGCGGGGTGGGTCCAGGTACTTCTGCCATCATGCTGCCTCCTGGAGTGTGTGCAGTGATAGAAGCTGGATTGGAAGCCGAGTCAGAACTCAGCCCCGGTGTCTCTAATGCACGAAGCAGCATTCCCCGGAGCCTTGCAGCTGCTGTGCCACATGGCCGCCCCAACCTGCACAAGCTAAATATCCAGTGAATGAGTTTTGTGTTTTTTAATTGTCATGTCAGAGAAAAAAAAAAGCCTTACAAAAATATTGTTATATTTTTCTTGCAGAGTATTTTTAATTAGCCCTATTATTAATTACTAATTACTCCTATGAACTAGTCTGATATCATTTTGCTTAAATAGCAGTGTTTATGTAATAGAAATGTAACAGAATAATATGTCATTGAAAATCAATAGTTATTTTATTTTGAAAAATAATATATATATGTGTACTTAGTTATTTTTTGGGGGGGTCTGGCATGAGGGTATCCCGGTTGGCTTTCCAAAAAGTCAAAAATTAGGTATTTAATTTTTTTTTGGTAAAGGTTTGCCATGTGGCGACTGGCGTTATGGTGTAGTAGTTTAAGCCTCAGGTTTTGAGGGCAGCATCCCATCTCGGGTCGTTGCTGCTCCAGTTCCAATCCAGCTTCCAACAAAGGCATGTGGGAAAGCAGCAACAGGTGGCCCAGCTACGTGGGTCCCTGCTAGGCACGGGGGTAGATCTGGGTGGAGTTCCAGGCTCCTGCCTTCGATCTGGGCCAGCCCGGGCTGATGCAGCCATTTGGGGAATAAGCCAGAATATATAGAAGATTTGTCTCTCTCTTTTTTTTTTCAACAAACAGCAAATTTACTTTATGAAATGTAAGCCCAGCAAGTACCCTGAAGAATGCTGTGTACAACAACTAACAACTAGTACAAGAGCCAGACCAAGTGCACTTCAGAGCTGAAAGGATTTTATCTAAAATGATAAGAAAACATGGCAGCTTTCTTAAAAAAAATCAAGCACAGAGTTATGGAGTCACACAGTTGAATTTTCATCTGGTTCCAGTGGGTCGTGATTCAGTTGATCAGACAAGAAACTGGGATTCTATTGAGTGTTCAGGACTGCAGAAGTTCTCTTCCTTTTTCCTGTCTCTGTCTTTCACATAAATAAAACCCCTTTGAAAAGGTTTGCTAAATTGTTAGTTTACAAAAATACTTTAATTTTTCCAGTTCTGACCTGAAAAACTCTCTCTCAGCAAGTGCGTGAGCAGCCCCAGCTGTCCTCCGGGTTCCAGCTCAGGCTCAGCTGCCTCTGGCTCAGCCGGTGCCACCGCCCTGAGGCTGGTCGAGCGCCTGGCTTCTCAGTGGGTAGGAGAGCCTCCAGATCGGGGGCCCAGCTGACACAAGTCTCCCTTCGTGGCATAGAAAAATGAAGCCTGTGGCATTTCCTGTGTGTGAGGCAAGTGCAGAGAGCTCCCCCAGCCACAGCTGTCTGGGGTTTCTCCTTAATGGCTTCATGCCCGGCGGCCAGCAGGCTGTAACCTCAGGAGACATCCCTCCTAGCCTGGGACATCTTTTTTGTTCTGTCCTTTTGTGCCTTCCAGCTTTGGGACTTTGGCACTCCCACCCTCTTGCTTCCCAGTGGCCCTTCTTTCTCCACGCCTAACCTTACCCCTACCCAGCTGCAGCTGCCATAGCTGACACTGTCCCTGGAAAAAGCAGGGGTGGAGGGCATATTTGCTTCCCTCCTAGCAGCGTGCTTCTCTCCAAAGTGTCACTTCTAGAAAAGCAAGGGACGTCACACTCACCTTGTGATTCTTGATTGGCAAGTGGTTGGGTTGAGTTGGTTCTATTGGATGAAAAGTATGAATAATGTCTAAATGGAGGAGGACATTTTTGGTTGTAGGACTTGGAGCCTTTCCCCAGGTCTATTACAGGCAGATTTCTTTAATTTAGGGTTTTTTTTTTTATGATTTTAAAATTTATTTTGAAAGTCAAAATTTACAGAGAGATCAATCTATGGCCACAATGGCTGGGGCTGGGCCAAGCTGAAGGCAGGAACCTGAAAGTCCAGCTGTGTCTCCTGTAATAGCGGCAGGAGCCCAGGTAGTCAGGCCATCCCCTAGGGCCTGTCCAGGTGTGTTAACAGGGAGCTAGATCAGAAACAGAACCTAACATTTGAGCCAGTGGGATACTGGCATTTCAAGTGGTGGCCTAACCCACTGCCATAATACCAGCTTTCAGATTTCTTTATGTGTTTTTTTGTTTGTTTGCCAAATTTATTTGACAGGCAGACAGAGAGAAAGTTTGGGTTACTTCCAAATGCCCCTAATGGCCAGGACTATCTTAGATGGAAACTAGGAGCCCAGAACTCAACCCAGGCCTCCCACACGGATGGCAGGAACCCACATACTTGAGCTGTCGCCCGCTGTCTCCCAGGTGTGCATCAGGAGGAAGCTGGATAGGGAATAATCAGGCCTTGAACCAAGGCACTCCCCATATGGAATTGGGGCTTCCCAACTACTGTTCTGATTACTAGTCCAAATGCTTTTCTGATTTCTTTTCTTCTCACTCTAGCCATTATTTCTTAGGGAAGGTTTTGTTCTTTCTCCAAATTGCCCTTTTTATAGGAAAAAAAAAAATCAGCAGCTTCTCCTTGCTAGGAGCCTGCACATTCGTTTACTTCACCCCGTCCCCTACCACTTCCCCTCTGGTTTCACTAAATCCCCATGAATCCTCAATCCGAGGGAAACCACCAAGCGGGAGGGGCACACTGCAACTACAAATCCTGCTGCCCCACGGGATCCTTCAGGCCCAGAGCCCCAGGCAGTCCACGCGTTGGTACCACAGCCAATGAATATTTTATGGACGTCCTTTTGTGCTCACTAATGGACTGGACTGTACAGTCTGCCTTGAATGAAACCAAAAGGGTACCCTCTCCTGACCTCTGTCCTGAATGATTGATGGAGACGGACGAGGCCCATCAGAGATTCATTACTGATGATGTGCTGTAGAGACTGGTCAACAAAGGGGGATGCAGTCAAGGTCATCCAGCCGCCAGACTGTTGGGGAAGTTTAGTGTGATTCTGTGTGTTCTGGGAGGAGTTCTCAGTTTCTGACTGCCATAGCGTTCTAGCTCATGGGAAACTAGAAGGAGCTTAAGCTTCCGTAATAGAGTGAAAGAATGAAGATCACCCCCTTTTCTCCCCAGGTTTATTTCATTCCTCTCCTTTCTTATCACTGTAGAATTGCCATTAAAATAATGAAAGCTGTTCTCTTTACCTCTTGGCTTTTGATCTCTTTGCCTAAAATTAGAGCATCACCATTCAGCCTTCTGTGATTCCTCAAGTCAGCCATATGCTCTTCACTTGATCAGAGTGACACAAAGAAGAGAGGACCTTATTCCTGCTGCAGAGAAGTGTTCAGTGTAACTGGAAAAGGCAAGACCTAACATGCATTATTTAAGCCAGCTTGTAACCAAACACTAATATGGTACAATGCTAGAAAAGTTTCCAGAATGGAAATACCAGCCAATGGAAGAAACGTAAAGCATGACTTTTGGGAGAAGACGGGGGCCTGCCTGGCTAGATTCTGATAGCAGAGAAAGAAATCTCAGGGGAGACAGGAACTCGAGAACGAGTAACTAAGGCAAAGGTACAGGATGACATCAGTTGCAAGACAGGAGGTAAGCAGTGAGGGAAGTGCTGCTTCCATAGCAATGAGAAACCCAGCTTTCCATGGTCAGTGTACTGCTCACAACCAAGTGATGTCACCGCCATGGCTTGGATTTGACCCTGACTGTGGTCTTGCCCAGCCCCCTAATGCCTTCGCCACAATGGCCGTAGCGGTTAGACGTCTTGCCTCTTAAACCCCTGACCCAAATGTAGACAGCAAATGTCCCTTCCTTTGCTACCCTTAAGGATGGGCCAAATAAACATTAAATATGCCAACATGTCAATAAACTAGTTTGCAAGGTACACCTTGTCCTCAGAGGCCCATAAATCCCAGCTCATTGCAAAGCAGATCCCAGAGAAAAAGGGCATTGCCTGGGTCCCTCTTACTGGGGGGAACGTGTTTAACTTTCAGCACTCACAGAATTCTTCTAAACCTGTAATTCCCTTAATATCTAAGCCAGTTCATCTCAGCCTCCTAAATCCAAGGTGTTGTGACTTTTCTCTTTGGAAGGAACAGAAGCTAATAATCCCAAAGTGAAAGCCTCACATAGGGAGGAGGGATACTTTCTGCCCATGTGTAACTGTTGAAGAGGAAGCCTGCAGGAGCTTTAAAAGCAAAACCTGGATAGGCTTAGAATAGAGTAGTGGCTGTGAGTTATAAGATGGGCAGATACCAGAGTGACAGTCACCTGAGCTTTTTGCAAGTGAGGTCCCGGATGCAGACTAGCATTTCTTTCTTTTGTCTTCTTTCTTACCTACTTTGTCTCTCCGCTTGGCTCCTTTATCTCCATTACCTCCTGAATGGGATGGAATATTCTTCACCTTCCATATTATTGCCCAGGCCAACTCTTCTGAACATCCACCTTTTTGAGGGTATCATCCTCAATAGGAATTCCCACATAGCACTGAACAAGAAAGAGGCAGCAAAATATCTCAGAGAAGTTGCAAAGTTCCCAGAAGTCTAACCAAACCTCTCGGTCCTGAAGCTTTGTATTCCAGGCAGGGAAGTGCATTGACCAAAGTAATAAACCAGCTAAAACAAGGGGAACAGAGATGCAACAGAAACCAACAGAAGCAAGCTTCCTTTAAGAGGTGGTCTGTATCACCAAGTGATTGTAGAAAAGTCAGGTAAAGTGAAAACCAAGAGCTATCCTTCTGGGTTTGCAGCAGGAAGGTGGATAGTACACTTTGTGGTGAATTTTATTGGAGGGATAAAGGTGATGAGAGCATGTTTAAGAGGACAGTTGGTTGACTGATGATGGGTGACATTTGGAAGCCTGTGAGTGTATACTGTTATTTGGGGGACATTGGCAATGGAGGAGGCAGGGAGACTGATACCTAGGGGAGAAGTTAGGATTGTGGAAATTGCCCTTGTATTTTCTGCAAATGTTATTGTTTGTTTCTGTTTTTCTCTGGGAGATTTTCAGCTGAGAGACAGATGCTACTGCAGAAGGAAGGGCTGAATTGGTCTGGTGGGGATGTCTAACCAAACACTGCCAGAGTGGTGGGATGAGAGGCTGCAGCACTGAGTTAAGACAGTGCCCACCCCTGTCCCTGAACGAGGAAGTTGGTGCTGGATACAGCCAGTAGTAAAATTTTGGGGCATAAGAAGCTTATGAAATTTCTACCTAAGAACACTGATTTTACTAGGGAGGTAATCTAGCGGGGAGCATGGCCTTGTTAGGAAAGAGCTTGAAGAGGGTTGGGGAGATGGAAGAGGTCCTGGAGGAATTCACAAACTGAGAAGGCAAAGGGTTTTGAGGGCATAGGAGAGCCCTGCTGGCTTCGAGGATCACAGATATGTAAAGGCATCAGCCTGAATGACTGTGTAACTTCCTCCAGCTGGATTCCTCACCCAGTTGTGGAACCTGCGGGAGGTGAATTGACAACCTAGGTTCAGAGATTCATACTGTGCTGTTGACCAATCAAGAGAGAGGCAGAGGCTGGGATTATAAAAGAACAAGCCTGAGGATGCATGTGTATGAGAAAAGGGGTATGTTGAAGAGCTAGAGGCTTGGGAAGCGGCTGCTGGTCCTGCAGCGTGAGAGAGTGAGTTGGGTGGAGGAGCTTGAGGCAGAGGATGAGAGTCATGGTGTTTCATTTCCTAGGTGGAGCAGCAGTAAGTCATGCAAGAGGCAGGTGTGGCTGTGCCAGTGGGTGGTTGCTGAGAGTATCACTGGAGGCTGTGGGACTCATCTGAGCTCCCGATACTACAAGGAGAGGTAGGGTAGAGTGGTGGGGATGGTCCATCAGCTTGCTGAAAGCCACGTGGGGACCCAGGGACTTGCATTTAGGTCCCTCTAACTCAGGTCTGTGTGTGTAAAACCTAGTTTCTTACCTGCCAAATGCTCCAGTAACAGTGCCAACCTGTTAGGTGGTATGGCATTTGAGGAGATGATGTTTGTGAAGTGCTGAGCCCAGGGCCTACCCCATCACCAGCCTCTGAGAAAGAACAGTCTGGAAATTGGTGATTGCCAATACCATCAGTGACCGGCAGAGCAACAAATTACAGCTCAGACAGAGGAAAGGAAGGGGAGTAAAGCAGTTTGTGAAAGCATGTTCCAAGGGAGAATAGGGCCAGTCGAGAGGAACTATGGCACACTTTCTTCCCGGCTTGGGCCTTTTATCCCTGAAGCTTAAGGGTGTTGACTGGTATGTGGCAGTTGACACTCATGATCGGTGTTGGTGATTGGCATCTGGGAGCTGCATACCTTTGGACTCTGCCCACGTGGCTATAAACTAGACTTCCCTGGTTTGATTGAGTTGTCATTTTCTCAGGAGACTAACTGCAAGTTAGCTTGTGCAAAGTGGGAGGTCTCAAGTGACCCAGGCCGGAGAGCAGGGACAGGTTGTGCAACCCCTCCCCAGCTGCTCCTACCTAATTCTTCGCCTGACAGTATTATGAAGACACAGGCTTTCCCTCAAGGAATTCACAACACAGGAAGACAGTGCCAAGTTGAAAGATAGGTAAGAGGACATTCAGGAATGGTTTCCTTCATGGAAAGAGGAAAGACTATTTTTGGAAGCAAATGCAATTGTGTATGCATTTCAGCACTGCCATTTACTAAATGTATGAATTGAACAGAATCATTTAATCATAGAGGTTGATGACCATGCTGTGTTGTAACATTCTCACTTGTCCCAATGTGGGAAGTATCTACTACGTACCAGACACTGTTCTAGAGACTGGAGATAAAGAGATTTAAAGGAGCCCATCTCTGTGGGAGTTCTCAAAGAACTCCTAGGGTAGCTTGGGAGACTACAACTGGGAAGGCTAAGTGGTCTGGCAAAGATCAGGGCAAGGCAGCTGGTCAATCCTGCTTCAGTTTGCCTTGAGGAAATTATCAACTCCAAACCTTCTTTTTTCTTTTCTTTTTAAAGATTTACTTATTTTTCTTAGAAAGTCAAATTTACAGAGAGAAGGAGAGACAAAGATTTTCCACCCTCTGGTTCATTTCCCAAGTGGCTGCAATGGTGGCCGGAGCTGCGCTGATCTGAAGCCAGGAGCCTGGAGCTTCTTCTGGGTCTACCACGCTGGTGCAGGGTCCCAAGGACTTGGGTCATTCTCAACTGCTATCCTTGTCCACAAGCAGAGAGCTGGATGGGAAGTGGAGCAGCTGGGACATGGACCAGCGCCCGTATGGGATCCTGGTGCATGCAAGATAGGATTTTAGCCACTAGGTTGTCGTACCAGGTCCAACACCTTTTCCAAGAACTTACTGCACAGTTGCCATTTTTAACAGTGGGGTTTTAGAAACTCTTTTGGAAAAAAAATTGTTATTCAGGTCCTTTGAACTCCTGTGGACAGAATAATGTACATGAGCACATTTCCAAAGAGTGGGATTGCACGGTGAGGACAAGCGTTCGGTGCAGCGGTTAAGGCCCCCGGGGTCCCTGGGTTTCATATCCCAGTGCCCGAGAGCTAGTCAGTCCGGGCTCTTTCACTTTAGATCTGGTTTCCTGCTAACGTGCACCTGCAGAGGAAGCCATGATGGTTCAAGTGCCTGGGTTCCTGCCACCCATGTGAGAACCCTGGGTGGGGTCCCAGGACCGTGGCTTAAGCCTGGCCCAATCCCAGCTGCTGCAGGCTTTTGAGAAATAAACTAGTGGATGGAAGGTTTTGCTCTGTCTCTGCCCTTCAAATACTTGAGAAAGAAAAACAACCCAGTAAAGATGACCTTAAAATGCACACATTGAACAGTAGGGCAAAATGTGTTAATCAGACTATGGTGAGACCATCTGAAGGTGTTGAATGGAAAGCAACAAAGAATAAACTAGAAACTAGTTTTTACAATGAGTAGACTTGTGAGATTTTACAGAGTAGTGATAAGTTCTTCATAATTACACCTGAAACTCAACATTAACAAGATCTGCATAATACCACTATATTTATTTATTTATTTATTTGAAAGGAAGTTAGAGTGGAGAATGGGGAGAGAGATTTCCCTTCCACTGGTTCATGCCTCAAATGGCCCCGACAGCCTCTGCTGGGCAAGGCTGAAGCCAGAAGCTTCATCTAGATGGAGCTTCTACATGGGTGACAGGAACCCAAGGACTTGGGACATTTTATGCTTTTCCCAGGTCATTAGCAGACACCTGTATCAAAGTGGAGAAGTTGGGAATATGAACCAGTACTCCTATGGGACGCTGGCTTTGCAGGCAGCAGCTTAACCCACTATGGCCACAGTGCCCCATATTTGTTGATTTGTTTTGAGCACCAAGGTTCAGTGGAGGGACTTAACTTCCTAGTTCTTTTTCTCAGTTTCCTCTCTGTATCTGAGAAGAGAGAAAGCAGGACTTCCCTGGAGTCTTGCAGAAGCCTGCGCAAGCCCTACCTCGTGCTGCCTCGTGCCGCCTGCGGCCGCCTCCCTCCTTTCCCAGGCTGTGGAAGCACTCCCCAGCTGCAGGCTGGAACTGGCATGGCAGGCCTTTCCCTCTCACCTGGCACAGGAAGGTTTCCAGGATAAGATCAACCCTAGTCTCAGGCTCCCTTCTGGAAGGATCCTCATTCTTTCCCTGCAACGCAGATGACCACGGAGAGATAACGGAGACCACAGGTCTAAAGGGAAAGGTGCCCACAGGGGTTTTCCCTGCCTGGCTCTAGGGCGGTGCCTGTCATTTTCCTGCAATCCCACTATTTCCAGAATAATTTAGTTTTGGAACTTTACAGAAAGTCCTCACCTCCTTCCTAGTAAATTCCCCCTCTTCACTCAGCCCCTTAGAGACTTTTTCCTCTCTAAAGTTTCAGCTGCAATTTCAGCACAGTGTTTCCTTAGTGTTTCCAGGGAGATTTGCTTCTGTTGAAAAAGCTATTACTTAAGCTAGCATATGGACACGTCATGCAATAACAAATTTTACTGAGTTATAGACAGGTACTAAAAAATTTTTTTAAAATGTATTTGAAAGGTAGAAAGTGAGAGATTTTTCCTGTCCTCTGGCCCATTCCCTAAATAACTGCAACAGGCGGGACTGGGCTGGGCTACAGCTGGAAACCAGGAGCCAGCAACCCAATCTAGGTCTCCCACATGGTCAGCAGGCAACCAAGTACATGAACCCCCATGTACTGCCTGTGGGGAGACACAGCCCCTGGACCCGCACATGGCATGTGGGTGCACCAACCACAAGGTCAAATGCCCACTCCACCGAGCAGCAGCCATTACACACTAACTGCCCCTTTGCCCTTCTGCCTGCCCCTGGCAGCTATTCGTCTAATCGCTTGAGTGAACTGGACTACCCTAGGCACCCCAGAGAGTGGAATCATCGACCTGTTGTGTCTGTCCTAGTCCACTTCACAGAACGTCTTCAGGCTTCATCCACGCAGCCTCACTGTGCCAGGATTTCTTTACTTTTTGGGGGGAGGAAGGAGGTACAAGGATTTCTTTACTTTTAAAGGCATTTTAAAACACCTTTGGGACAATACTGCTCGTATTCAAGGTCAGTCGACAAGATTGTTGGTACAATTAGACGACCTGACGGCACTCTGTACTTACTCATCCATAAAATGGTTCTTTATTTTACACTAGCATTTAAAAATGATTTCAAAAAGGGAGGGGGAGAGAGACCGATTTCCATTCCCGCATTCCCTCCTCAGCTGCCTGTAACACCCTCTGTCTCTCAGTCTGTGGCAGGAACCCGGGTTTTGGGGCAGCCCGTTTCCTCTGTGCATGTGCGGGAAGCTAGAATTAGTAGAAGCCGGCAGCACTAGAATCTGCCCAGACATTTCAGCATCAGCTGTAGGGGTCTCATCCGCTACAGCAAATGCCTGCCCCAGGAGCGACTTTTAACTTTGCCTTGAAAGACAAGTTCAGCGCACAAGGTCGGGGGATGGGGGTGGGGAGGAAGCCAGGGGCTCCAACGCCAAGCTTGGCTGGCAGGAAACGGGGGTCCCCAACACCACCGATGCAGTGTTTCTCTTCAGGTGAGAGACCAACCCCTCCACAGCCTACTCGCCGCGATGGTTAAGGAAGCTGTAGAAATAGAGGGCCTTGACAACAGCCCCAACGGCTGACAAGTTCCAGGGAGCGACGCACGCTGGGAACTTTCCCGCCAGAGCCCGCTGGGCCAGCGCTCCGCCTGCGCCGTCCTCGCAGAGACTACAAGTCCCGTCAGGCAGCGGGGCGCGCCCCGAGCTCGCGCCGGCCCCGCCCTCCCCGACACAGGCCCCGCCCCGCCCCGCCCCGCCCCTCCTCCCTCGGGCCGTCCTCCCCCCCCACCTCCCACCCCACACGCCTCCTCTCCCGCCGGGTCAGCCCCGAAGAGTTGCCCGGTGGCCGCGGCAGACGGAAGCCGAGCGAGAGCTTCGGCGGCGGCGGCAAGAATGGGAGACTCCAAAGTGAAAGTGGCGGTGCGGATCCGGCCCATGAACCGACGAGGTGAGCGCGGACGAGCCCGCCGGGCCGCGCGGCGGAGGCGGCAGGTGCCTGGCGCGCCGGTCCCTCGGCCGCTGTGGGGGGTCCGGAGTGGCTGCGGGGCACCCCGAAGCCTCGCACCCACGTCCTTCCCTCCCCGGGCCCCGGCCGGCCCGTCCTGGGGTGCCGCGGGGCCCCACCGCCGAGCCGCCAGCCGAGCCGCCGCTGCCCCTTCCGCCGGCCGCCCCGCCTGGCGCCCTTTGGCCCTCGGCGTCTCCCGGGAGGGCGCCCCCCACGGGGTTCCTCGTCCCCACGGGGATGGCGCCCCGTCTTGCCCCGGTGCCCTCTGCCTCAGCTCGTCCCAGCCAGCTGTCACCATGGCCACGCTCACCCCCCCACACACTGCGTGCCCCAGGACCCCGAGTCGCCCCAACTCCGGCCCCACACTTGTGTGACCCGCGGCTCTCAAGTGTTCCTTTTCCTTCGCCTTGTTTTCTTCCACTCCGCCTCTCCCGCCTCCTCCCCGCTCTGTATTGCTTTAACCTGGACTGTCTTAAAGGAGTTGGGAAGTAAATACTGTGCTTTGATTGAGATCAGGTGAAAGAAGATGCCTGTTAGTTTTTTATTTTTTTCTCTTGGGGTTTGGACGGTTGAGAAACTTTTGTTTTTGCTTGGAGTCATATTCGTCATCTTTCAACAATAAATAGTCAAGGTGCCAAGATTCTTGTGAAACTGTATCTCTCAGACATTCTCTGGTGTGTGTAGGGAGGGTAGGGAAGGCAGATAAGCCGGGGACATTTAAATCATCTTTAGACGGGTCGAGGGGACAGGGCTGGGTCTTGGTTTGGATACTTAGCTAGAGGCACGACTGGGCAAGTTACTCTAAATGAGATAATACGTTAGGAGACACTTGATATACAAGGTCGTGCTCCTGGGAGTCGTTGTTGGGAGTCCGGGAGATGGCTTTGTCGTGGGTCAGAATCGTCCGCTAGTACTGGAGTCCTTTCTGAAGATCGCCAGCTTGCCTTAAATTTGCAACTTCTTGGTTCAAAGTCAAGTGTTAACTTTATGTAGACATGACAGGCTTTGCCTGTCTTTGTTGAGATAGACAAGGCAGCCCATTGACATAGTTGTGCTGGGCTGTCCCTGTTGGAAGTTGGTCACTCCCTTGGAGTTGCTTCTTGGTTTGTGCACCAGTTCCTGCTAAGAGTTGCTTAAGGCTGTCAGGTGAGTTTTTTCTAAGCACTTAATGAACTTCTCAGTCTGCCGGAGATTGGAGTCTTGGTTAATTTACCTTCACTACCTCCATGCTCTGGTGAAATGAAGAAACTTAAATGGAACCCCCTGGGGAGTTTTCAGATGCTCTAATTTTGAAGTTTTCAGCAGGCATCTTAGCTCACTTCATATCTAGAAGAAAAAAACAAGCAAATAAAAACAACATGTCTCGAAATTGGTTCTAAAAGGATAGTTTCAGCGCATTCTTAAAATTTTCTTTTAACAAATGTGGAAATATCAGCGCACAAGAGGCAGCTGACCAACCAGGGCAGGAGCCCCCTCCACCTCTCTTTTTTCCGGTCAGTTTCACTTTTTCGAGGGGAATTACCTGCAAGTTGCAGCTGCTGAGTGGCAACACTTGTCACTGTGGCAGGTGAGAGGTGGGCAGAGTAGTGTTTTAGCTGCGGAGTGGCAGTTTGCTGCTTTCCTCGCGTTCCACTGTCATCTGCTCCGGAGCTCTTCACTTCTCTCAGCACTCTCCCTCACCTGGGCCTCACACACCTGGACATGCATGAAGGTTTCTTTTTTTTTTTTTTTTCAGCGATTGAACACAGATCATTAAAATTGGCTCTTCCATCTGATCTAGAAATAGTTGTTGATGTAAGTCCGAGTGATACAAACAAGTGACACGCTCAAGCCAGTGACTTTTCAGTTAGGATGTCTGTAGAGTTTGCACCGAGAAAGTCTAAAACAAAATCATTTTCCTTTCTAACTCTATTGAAAAGAATCTGTTACATTGAAGAGTTGTTGCTTCTGGGGAAATAAATACAAAGTTGTAGTGAGTCATTACAGCATGCAGTGAACCACTTTGCTAGTGGTTTCTGCCATGGCCTGGAAGTGTCAGAAGCAGGCTATGAGCGTGGGGTACTCTGAGGTACCCTGAGGATGGCATTGCTTGGTGGAGATGCTGGAATTTGGAACCACAACAGCTGTGTTTTGAGAAAAGTCTGAAATTTCCCAGAAACCTTTGCGGTACCCCTACGTTTTTCACAGGATTTGGATTCTGATCCTATTTAGGGTTGCGTCTTCAGGTGGTTGATTGGTTTCTTGTTTACCATTTATCACAAAAGTAAGAGTGCATCAGTCTGTTTGCCAAACTGCACTTATGTTTTGGAAATTAATTTCTTTGAACATTAATGAAAGCGTTAGGCCCTAATTCAGAAATAGTTAAGACCGATACTGGCTCTTCTGTCGGGAATGTTTTGCTAGGTAGATATTTTGACATACCTATAAGGCAGACAATGCAACGGAAAAAAATCCCACATCTGTCTTCCCCATGGCTTTTCTTATTTCCGTTCCAGTTTGTGTGGACATGCATGTGTGATTTCACCTGTTTTAACTGTTACACCTTTTTATTTCCTTTGGTTTGTCTGCATCTGGCTAACCAGCCGGAGGAGTAAAAGCCTTTTTTGTCACAAGATCCTGGGCATTGTATTTGCAGATACTGTGTTTTCCTGTTGTTGGTGCGGCTCAGCAGGCTGCTGTTGCCGCCACGCGTTCTGTCCTGGACAGAACACTTCCCATGCATTATTAATCCGTGCCATCATTAATTGAGTTGAAAGTTTTACAAGCATCATTGATGCAAGTAGATAGATCAGTGACACTCTTTTTCAGGAATTTAAAGTTCTATAACTTTCGGTGATTTAGAAGATATGTTCTAGGCAAGTGGGCATTTTTATGGAATACCTACCAGCTGTCAGCTTGATAGTATGCAGGGTTTACTATCTTTCCTCAAGGGACTTCCCATGTTTAAATGTGCTTAGATTAACTGAAGAATAATGGATCTGTATACAAAGTATTTGGGAAAATACCTTTGTTGTCTACCTGGCCTAAAGGGATGGAACCGGAAAATGACACCAGAAGTTGTATTAGTAAGAAACAGCAAATAGGTTATGTCATACATTAGGAAGTATAGATCATAAATTTATCCCATCAGGCATTTCTCAATAGTGTAGTCTGCATTTTATAGTACCTTGGTGCAATGAAAGACATGAAGATTTATGCAGTAAGGTGAGAGACAGTAAATTGTGGTCTAGCATGTCAGTGGAGAGACTATTATATAGCCATTAAAAATGGTGACTGTTACCCTCATCTGTTCACAAAGATGACTTTATGACATTAGTGGAAAAAAGATGATGAAATTGAAGGTATGACTGTGATGGACTCTGCTAGTGTGATGACTGGTGAAAATGTATGCAGAGTAATGTAAAAATATTAATTATGGGCTCAGTGGGAGAATTTTATTTCCTAACCACCTTCTTCATGTTGCCTGGTGTTATCTTCCACAGCTTTTCATAGTTGGCTGTGTGCTTTGTGCTCATGAGGAAATGCTCTTCATGTGAAAAGATAAGATTAAGAGGTAAACAAGTCCAGATGACTACTGGTTATGAAGTGCCAGCTGAGTGACGGGAAGTGCAGCAGTGCGGAGAGAGGTACCTGCAGGCCAGGCGATTAGCATGGAAGGAGTCTTCCGGTCTGAATGGATTGGTTGGTTGTGCGAGGGAGGGAGAGAAAGCCTTGCTCCGAGGAGGAGGAAGTACATCCTGAGAGCAAAGACCCGGAGATAGGAACAAGCAAGGCAGGTTTAGGTATGAGACCCTCTGAAAGAATTGTTCTTGGAGGTTGAGAAGTATGGGATGGAAAAGGTCAAGGCAAGTTACAGGGTCCCTTCAACGCTAGCTAGGCCAGAAGTCTGGACACAGTGTGGTTCTGTGTGGAGCTTCTGGGAGGCCTTGGATACAGATGTGAAGGAGACAGGACTGGAAACCTAGGTCAGTGGCAGATTCCTGGCTGCTCAGAGTCAAGGCCACTGCAGAGAGGCTGGGTCAGGGCAAAAGGGAACCCAGGGCAGGAAAAGGACATGATCCTCAGGGCCTGAAGGGGCTGGGCAGACGAGCTGGGTGGACCTGAGGCCACCGATGGCTCCACAGCCTTCTCAGAAGTCCCTGGCAGATGTGGCGCTCAGGGTGACTGTGGGTGGACATTCCTGACACTGTTTGCTGAAACAGAAGATGCTTTTTTCTCTAGCGTCTGCATGATGGGTCAGGGGCAGGGAGACTCATTTGTTGCAGCGCTGTTTGGTTTCTATGGCTAGTCCGGTGGCTGGAGTTCAGATTCACACCCGAAGGGCCAGAGACATGCATTCATGAGAAAATACGGTTGTGTGGAACTGATACTAACTTTTTACCTTCTCATCCCCATAAACCGATTGCTAAGGTCTAACTACTTCACTTGTTGAGGTTTGAAGGCGGGAGAAGCTATTGACAGCTATTACTTAAGGAGAAATTGTGTTGTTTAATTGAATGGAAATGGATTTATTGATCTCCATGCCTACTGATTGGATTCCCTTGTGTTCATCAAAGCATGCTTGCTCAAGAAAGACTGGGCAGAGGTGAGCAGCGGGCTCCCACCCTGGGGGCGAACATGTCCCTGCTTCCTGGGACACAGGTGCACCTTCTCTCAAGCTGGAGGAGATCGCTTTTCAAGATGGCGCTTGTTTGTGCATCCAGCTTGCTAATGTTGACTATAGGGGAAAAAAAATCACTGCTGAGTGCTTCTGGTATGTTATTCTTCAAAGTAAACTTTTGAAAGATAGTTGTAGAATTCCAGTTTCATAGAATCTGCAAGAGGTGGTGGTCCCAGACTTGCCCAACCAGGATGTTTCTGGAACCTGAAACTCATCTGCGCTTTCACTAACGTGTTGGGATCTAGTCATCCTCAAGATGCTGCAGTGTGTGACTTCCAGGGCTTCCATTTCAGATTTAACTTGAAGCGTGCTGTGATCTGAAGGAACTTAACAGTGTTGTTGATAATGAGACACACAGGTGTAAATCCATCATCAGACCAGGTGTACGTGGTGACAGTGAACTGTGAACTGCAGAAATGGGGCTGGCGGTGCAAGCATTCAGTGTAGCAGTTAAGCCACAGCTTGTGTCATTTGCACCCCATAGCTGCATAGCTGGTTTCGTGTCCTAGCTCCCTTAGTCATTCCAGCTTCCTGCTAGTAGGTACTCTGGGAGGCAACAGATGATGGCACAAGTACTCGGGTCCCTGCCGCCCTTGTGGGAGAATGGGATTGGATTTTTAGTTCCTCGCTTTAGCCTGTCTCAGTCCTGGCTGGTGTGTTTGGGCAGTGAACCAGTGAATGGAAGATGCATCTCTGCCTGTGTGTCTACCTATCTTTCAAGTGAAACTTTAACAAAGAGGAAAAGTAGGAGTGAGATTTGGGGATGACACAACCAACAGCCTGAGCAGCTGCCCTGGTGTCCACACAGGGTCACCCTGTGTGGCAGGCAGGAGTCCAGATGGATGCCACACCTACGCTGTGGTTTTGTGTCACATCTGAGCAACGCTGAGCTCAGTCAGTGCACCGTGGAGTTTCTGAGCTGAATGACAAGGTTGGGCTGGTGTCAATAACAGATCAGAGTGGGTCTGAGGGTGGAAGTGTGGGGACTGAAGAGTTCTGTTCTTGGGCCGTTCCATAGTCTTTAGTTTGTGCTTATCACGTGCTGCCCTCAGTGCCTACAAGTAACAACAAGACACTGTGTGCCTGGAAGGAGTGCGCAGAGTTGTTGAGTGCAGCCCGGAAGGCAGTTTTGCATAGGCATCTGCAGCGGAGGGATTTGAGATGCCTAGAGAGTGATGAGTCATTACTGCAGGTGTGAGATAGAACTTCAGATTCAGATGTGTGTGAAGGAGGAGGTAACAAAGGCCAAGGGGAGAGAGAGGGATAAGAAGGATCAGGTGGAAGTGATGTTTGTTAACGCAGGGAGGAAGACTATCAAAGAAGGAAAGGCAGACTGGTTAACGCTGTGCGCGTGTGTTTGGCAGCATGATGGTCAGCGGTAACTTGCAGAATCATTTGAGTGAATTAGTATAGGGGTGATGGCTGTGGCTAAGAAGGATGAGGGCTTGCCAGGGTGGGGCAATGTGTCTCATGACTGTCCCTTCAGAAGGTGCATATGGAAGGGCAGGATGAGGAGGAGTGAGGTCTAGAGGCCTGGGGCTCCTCTTGGATCTGGGAGATGCAGAAGCCCTGTGACATAGAAAGTGGGCCAGTGAATGGGGCAGTTTTTGAAACCCGGGGGAAGATAATTGTACAGTTGGCAGGCTCTGGAGGACTTCATTGGTTTGCTGAGGTCGATTGGGAGGTAGGTGGAAGTAAGAAAAGTTGGGTGATCTGGGATTTTCCAAGTAATGAATGCTTAGAAAGGTGACGGAAGGACTCTAAACATGTTTTATACCTACTGATGGTAGTGGGGCTGTTCCTCCCACATTTTTTTTTTCTTTCTTAGGTATAATTCTTATTACATTCAGTAGTTTTTAGGGTTTTTTAAAAAGACTTATGTATTTTTATTGGAAAGTCAGATACACAGAGAGGGGGGAGAGACAGAGAGGAAGATCTTCCATCTGATGGTTCACTCCCCAGGTGGCTGCAATGGCTGGTGCTGCACTGATCTGAAGCCAGGAGCTAGGAGCTTCTTCTGGGTCTCCCATGCGGATTTAGGGTCCCATGGCTTTGAGCCGTCCTCAACTGCTTTCCCAGGCCACAAGCAGGGAGCTGGATGGGAAGTAGAGCAGCCAGAACTAGAACTGGCGCCCATAGGGGATCCCAGCGTGTGTAAGGCAACAACCCTAATCATTAGGCTGTCATGCGAGGCCCCAGTTTTTAGGATATTAACAGGGAAGTGCAGACTTCCCTGCTGCCAATTCTAGAACATTTTCATCACCCCAAAGGGAAACACTTTTCCCGTTAGAGGCTACACTCTGTCCCCTCCTCCTTCAGCTCTTGGCAGCCACTAAAATCTGTGTGTTTCTCTATAAATTTACTTTTATTTTGCACTTTCCATATAAATGGAATTATATAATTTGTAGACTTTACTGTCAGACTTCTTATATTCAGGATTTATCCATGTTGTAGTATGTATCAACACCTGATCCTTTTATAGCTGAATATTTTGTTATAGGAATGTTCATTGGTTGATGGGCATTTGGCTTGCTTGCATTTTGTGGCTGTTGTGAATGATGGTACCATAAACACTGGTGTGCGAGTTTTTGTGTGTATGTGTGTGTGTGTGGTTTTTTTTTTTTTTTGCATGAGTATGAATGTACATAGGAGTGAAATTGCTAGGCCATGTAGTAGTGCTAACTTTTTTTTTAATTAGCTACTTTAAATGTTTGGGAGGTAAAGAAAGAGAGCTCCCACCCACTGATTCACTTCCTTAATGCCTGCAACATCTTGGGCTGGGCCAGGCCAAAACCAGGTTTGTCACGCTCCCAGGTACACATTAGCAGGAAGTTGGAATTGGAGGTGAAGTACAGACTTGAACCCAGGCACTTTCAGCATGGGACACAGATATTCCCAGCTGCCTCTCAGCCGCCAAGGCAAGTGCCTACCTGTTATCTGTCCTAAGGATTGCTACATTGCTCTCGGAAGTGAAGTGCGCCATTTTACCTTCCCATCAGCGATACATGATTTCTTTGATACTTGTTCCTCATTTTAAACATTATTTCCATTCTAGGGAGTATAAATCAGTAGAATCTCATTTTGATTTTCATTTCTCTGATGGATTGAGTGTTTTTCATCTCCATATTGCTCATTTGTATATTTTGGCGAGATCTGTATTCAAATCCTATTATTATCGTTATTGGAATTATTAGATCCATTTAGCATTCGTTATTTTGAATTTATTTTCATCTATTTTAAACTTAGTTGTAGAGAAAGAAAGATTGATAAATCTTCCATCTGCTGGTTTGCTGCCCAACTGCCTGCAGCAGGACTGGGAGAGATCATAGCTAGGCGCCTGGAACTGCATCTGGGTCTCCTGTGTGGGTGGCTGGGGACCCAGTCGTTTGTACCTTTATCTACTGCCTTTCAGGACACAGTAACAGGAAGTTGGATTAGAGACAGAATTGCTAGGAATCAAACCATCACTTATATGGAATATTAGTGTTATGAACAAAAAATGCAACTTGCTGTGGCACAAATGCCTGGGATTTTGAATGTGGTGGGTAATAGGGATCCACTTTTCCCCTAGAGGATTGTCTTGGCACTTTGGCCAATATCTGTTGGCCATGAATGTAGTAATCTGTATCTGGACTCAGTTCTATTGCATTGATGTGTATATTCTGTTCTGTTTTTATACTTTCAGTAGTGCCATATTCTCTTGTTGCAGCCCTGTATTAAGCTTTGAAAATGGAATGTGTGAGTCCTCCAACTTTCTAAGATTGTTCTGGCATTTGGTTCTGCTTTGTAAGTTTTATTTTTAAAAATTGTCTATGTATTTTTCTAAAAACCAGTAATTTTAGTTTCTATTTGAGACAGGTGCTGGGTGGGGGAGAAAGTGCTCCCATCTGTGGTTTAGCACCCAGATGTCCCCTATAGCCAGGGCTGGGCTGTGCCAGGAGGAGGAGGGGTGGATTTAGGTCAGTGGCAGGGTCCCAGTTACTTGAGCAGGAAGCTGGAGGCGTAGATGGGATTTATTTTATTTTATTTTAAAGATTTATTTTATTTTTATTGGAAAGGTGGATATATAGAGAAGAGAGACAGAGAGGAAGATCTTCCATCCAATGATTCACTTCCCAAATGAGTGCAACCGATGCAAATGAGTGCAACTGATGCTATGCCGATCCAGAGCCAGGAGCCAGGAGCCTCTTCTGGGTCTCCCACACGGGTGCAGGGTCCCAAAGCTTTGGGCCTTCCTCGACTGCTTTCCCGTGCCACAGGCAGGGAGCTGGACGGGAAGCAGGGCCACCAGGATTAGGACTGGCGCCCATATATGGGATCCCAGGCATGCAAGGCGAGGACCTTAACCACAGCGCCACAGCGCTGGGCCTGCATAGATGAGATTTAAACCCAAGCCTTCTGATATGGGATTCTGGAGTCTTAGCATCTTGAATGCTAGGCTACCTGCTCGCCTGTGCCTTGTAAATTTGTATCTTTTATTCTTAAGGATGCTTATTTGAAAGGCAGATTTAACAGAGAGGAGAGACATAGAAGTCTTTCATCTGCTGATTCACTCCCCAAATGACCGCAATGGCCAGAGCTGAGTTGGTCTGAAACCAGGAGACAGGAGCTTCTTCCAGGTGTCCCATGTGGGTGACGATCCCGAGGCATTGGCCCATTCTACATGGCTTTCCCAGGCCACAAGCAGAGAGCTGGCTGGGAAGAAGAGCCACAAGGACATAAAGTGGTGCCCATATGGAATGTTAGTGCTTGCTTGTGGAGGATTAGCGTACAGTGCTGCTGTGATCGCTGTACCTTATAAGTTTTTGAAAAATTTTTTCTAGTCTGCTGAGATTGATTAGTTTTTTGTTTTGGGCCATATAAAATTATTTCACTTACTTTCACACTGTTAACCTCCATTCTCCTTAATCTGCTTTTGCTGTCTTCTTTATCTGCTGTATTTTATTCCTTCAGTTTTTAGCTGCATAATGTGTACTTTTTAGTGACTGAAATTTTGCGTATCTTTCTAGAAAGCAAAAGATCAGCTTGGTTTTTACTTGTATGGGGTATTACCTGTTTCCTTTTTTCTTCTCAACAAAAAAGCAAGGGTCTCAGGCGTGGTGCGGTGTCCCTGTGTCTAAATCCTCACTTTGAATGTGCTAGGAGCCTGCATCAACATGGGAGACCTGGGAGGAAGCTCCTGACTGAGTCCTCCTGTTGAGTCTTGGCTGCTCCATTTTCCATTAACTCCCTGTCAATGCCTCTGGGAAGGCAGAGGAAGATGGCCCCAGTGCTTGAGTCCCTACGCCCATGTGGGAGACCCAGATGAAGCTCTGGCCTGCTGGCTTGAGCCTGGCCAGCCCTGGCTGTTGTGTCCATTTGAGGAGTGTACTGGTGGTTGGAAGCTCTCTGTTTCTTTCTATTTCTTCTCCTCTCCTGCTCTGCCTTTCAAATAAATAAATAAATGTTAAAAAAAAGGCCCCAGTGAATATGAGAGTAATATAATGTATTATATAATATAGTTTGCTTTTTAGGAATGTTAGTGGTAAGGGAAGGCACCTCAGTGATTTTGAGTAGTAGCTTTGGTTTGGAAATGACTAATTTTCCAGAGAATTAGAAGGTCAGATTAGTAAGTGGAGTTAACTCAGAATTGTTTTGTATTGGCAGTGAATGATGCATTTCCCAGATGGAACATGAGTTATGTAAAAGGAGTCTACCAGGCCCTGCCCATATTTTACTATGATGTCACTGGGGTGTGAGCTGTAGCTGATTTGTACATTGAAGAAAGACTTGTTTCAAATTGGTGCTCAGTTTTACAAGATGACTAATAAGATGTCTGAGTAAGCCAATTTGCCAATTTGTCAGCTACTGATGTTTTAATTTTTATCATAAGGAATTTAATCTGAAAATTAATCCTGCTTGGAGAATACTGGTAATAGGGACCTTTAATGTTAGTGGAGTGAATTTCTTCCTCCCTCTTTTTAAAAAATATTTACTTACTTTTTTTTTTATTGCAAACTCAGATATACAGAGAGGAGGAGAGACAGAGAGAAAAATCTTATATCTGATGATTAACTCCCCAAAGCAGCTGCAACGGCTGGAGCTGAGCTGATCTGAAGCCAGGACCCTGGAGCCTCTTCCAGTTCTCCCACATGGGTGCAGGGTCCCAAGACTCCAGACCATCCTTGACTGCTTTCCCTGCTCTCCCAGGGAGCTGGATTGGAAGCAAGGCTGCTGGGATTAGAACTGGCGCCCATATGAGATCCTGGTACATGCAAGGCAAGGACTTTAGCTGCTGAGCTACCGCACCAGGCCTTCTTCCTCTCTCTTTTTTTTTTTTTTAAGACTCATGGATGCATCAAAGCATTCATGGTTTAGTACTGTAAGGCTTGATTAGTCATAAACTTACAGTACACTTTAAGATCACTCTGGTTTTTAATTTGTTTTTAAACATAGTGCTAATTAAATCCCAATCTCATTATTGTAGGCTTTACTAGGAATAAATTGTTGTCTGTGTTATCTGTTGTAATAATGATGTATATTTAGTGCTTTTAAACATGGTGCTAAAGTATGGTTATGCTTTTAACCTTTCTAAATGCATAGTTCAGTAGCATTTTGACAATACAGTCACATTGCTGTCATTGTCACAGTAATTTATACCTAGAAGATTGCTCATATTGCAAATTAAGATTCTGTAGCTCTTAGATGATAATCGCCCCTTGCCCCTTGCACTGGTCCCTGGCACCTGCCATTCCTGGCCCTGACTGCTGGAGGTGTCTTATGTAAGTGTGGTTATGCAGTATGTGTCTTTTTGTTACTGACTTAATTTTCAAGGTTTACTCATAATGTAACATGTACCAGAACTGTTTCTTCTTAAGTCAGGATAGTATTTCAGTGTGTGCAGATGCCACATTCTGTTTGTGCAATTCATTTGTCATTGGACACTTGGGCTGCTTTCCCACTTTGGCTCTTGGGAATAGCGCTGCTATGAAGATGGGTTCACTTCAGTGCTGTTTTTATGGAGGCTGTGCATAGCAGCAAGGTTCTGGCCTTTTAATTTCAGTATTGTTGTAAATGAAGAGGAAGATGTTTTCTTAGGTTTTTGGTAGGTGGCTTTTTTGATGCTGTGGTTTTTAAGTTTTTATTAATTTTTAAAAGATTTATTTGAAAGGCAGAATGACACACATAGATCTCTTCTCTATGCTGGTTCACTTCCCACATGATCACAACAGCTGGAGCTGGGTCAGGTGCAAGCCAGGAACTCCGTCAGCGTCTCCCATGTGGATGTCAGGGACCCAAGCACTTGAGCCATCTTCCGCTTCCTTGTTAGGCACATGAAGTGGGGTTCTTTAACTGGGATTCCTATGTGGGGTGCTGGCACTACAGGCAGCAGCTTAACCCTGTGTGCTACCTCAGTGACCAGTTCTTAGTTTTTTTCAAATGAAATTGAAGAACTGAATTTGTTAACTGCTGTATGATCACCGTTTTGCTTTCTAGTCATTGTAAGTTGAAGTTTTCAGTGTTACATTTAGAATTTTGTATTCCTGTAGTCCTTGACCCTTTGTACCCTAATCAACTAAGTAAGATTATTAAAAAAAAAAGATTTTGTAGTAATATTTAATTTAGCCAACTGATTAATATTTTAAGGTATGTTAGCTTTTTTCATTAATCATTTAAAAATTTATTTAAATGGTAGACACAGAGAGATTCTTCCATGTGCTTGTTGGTTCACTTGCCTAATGTCAGCAACAACCAGGGCTAGGCCAGGAAGGAGCGTGGATCAGGGGCTCATTGTAGACCCACATTGGTGGGAGGGGAAAGACTACGTGAACATTACTGCTATTTTCCCAGGATGCACATGATCAGGAAGCGGGAATTGGGTAAGGAGAGTCACACCTGAAAACCAGGCAACTTCAGTGTGGGGTACCACTAGGCTGTGAAACTTTACATCAAAATGCTTCTCACGTATTTGATACTGAAAGTTTAATTCTCACTTTGTTGTTTTCTTGATTCTGTTATTATTTTAAGCCGTTTTGGGGAAAGCCTTCTCTTGGTATCTATCCATCAGTCCGAGTTTGGAGGGAGAATTTTGTTTGATAAATGTGGAGTGGAGAATGACAGGAGGGAAATTTTCTGCATGCAAACCACCATTTCTCTCTCTCTTGCCTTTTTTTTTTTTGAAAGAGATTTAGTAATTTGATAAGCAGAGTGACAGAGTGAGAACAAGCAAACAAGAGAGATTATTTAGCATTTGCTGGCTCATTCCTCAGATATCTGCCTGCAACAGCCTGATCTGGGCCAGGAGGAATTTTAGTGTGCAGTATCTGGCTACCAAAGTACTTGGACCCTGTTCTGCTGCCTTCCCAGGCACATTAGTAGAAAACTGAATTCAAAGTGGAGTAGCCAAGACTTGAACTGCTGTCTCTCATGGGATGCTGGTGTTGTAAACATCAGCTTAGTGCACTGTGCTACAATGCCAGCTCCTGAGTACTAGTGGTAAGAGATATTTGTAAGTATTGACATGTTTAGGACAGTATGACTTTAGCTTGGGTGTATTGATTATTAGGTAATACATTGTATTATTTAGGATTTTCCAGAGATTTATTCTGTAATCACATCATTTAATGCTTTCAGATTATTATGTTGAAGGAAAATGTTTGACTTCCTTCTCAATTTAAGATCATTTGATGTGAAGATAATGCATCGTTATAGGGCTAGCTATTTGACACCTTGCTTTTTGGGGCATGCATTCTGGGTGCATATGCTGCTCATTGCAGGTGCAACTCCTCTGCTCTGACCAAATGTTCTTACAAGAAGCTAATAACTAGCTTTGTGGTGAGTGGTAAGATAGTGAAATCTGAGTCACAGTGCTATTTCTGGAGAGTAGATAAATTCACATGTAATACAGATTTGACTGTAAGGGGCCAGCTAGCATGGTAAAGTCAGATACTGTGAAGCAGGGGAATTATCCAACGATGGTGACCTCCAAGCCTAAGGAAGTGGAGATGTGTGTGTGTGTGTGTGTAAAGTTTTGCAATGTGACTCCCCAAGTGACCACAATGGCTGGTGCTGCACTGATCTGAAGCAGGGAGCCAGGAAGTTCCTGCAGCTTTCCCACATGGGTGCAGGGTCCCAGGGCTTTGGACCGTCCTTGACCTCTTTCCCAGGCAGGGAGCTGGATGGGAAGTGGAGCTGCTGAGACTAGAACCGGCGCCCATATGAGATCACAGTGCATTCAAGGCGAGGACTTTAGTGTCTAGGCCACTGCGCTGGGCCCTAGAATGGGATTTTAAACCCAATATGAGACATGGGTGTCTTAACTGCTAGTCCCAGCACTTTTCCCTTGATATTTTTAAACTATAATAATGAAAGTGTTCTTAATTTCATTGCCAGACTTTCCTGTTGGGGGTGTATAGAAAGACAACTGACCTTTGTATATTGTATTTTATGGCTTTGCAGTACTTGTTTATTTTAGTAGTGTTTTTAAACTGAATTCTGTAGGATTTTCAATATATTTTGCAGATCTTATCATCTACAAGTAGTTTGACTTCCTGCTTTCTAGGCTGTTGTTTTTGCTGCCTCACTGACCTGCCTATTATCTAGTAATCTATCTGTTGAACAAAAATTGAGCAGTAGACATCTTTTTCTTATTCTGGATGTTGGCAGTTAGGTTCTTCAGTCTTCAACATTACCTGTTATGCTAGCTGTGTGGGTTTAAGCGATTTTATTCATTTCTTTTCAGTTTGTTTGGAAGGCCAACACACACACACACACACACACACACACACACACACACACACACACACACACACACACGTTGGTTTACTCCTTAAATATTTGCAGGCCAAAACTAAACCAAGGTCTTCCTTGTGGATAACAGCGATCAAGGTGCTTGAGCCATCACCTGCTCCGGGGGATGCATTAGCAAGGAGCTGAATTGGAAGCTCAAACTAAGCGTGCTGATTAGGCATGTGAGTGTGCCTGGTGTACACAGGCTGATCTGCTCCGCTCTGTGGGGGAGTTTTAGATGCCCTTGCTTTGACTGAGACATGTTCAGTCTATTCCTAGTTTGTTGAATGTTTTAATCATGAGTGAACATTGAATTTTTGTCAAATGCTTCCTGTAAAATAATAAAAAAAATGACTTTTCCTTGTTTTTTTTTCTGCAGAAATTGACTTGCATACTAAATGTGTGGTGGATGTTGATGCAAACAAGGTTATCCTCAGTCCTGTCAACACGAATCTTTCCAAAGGAGATGCCCGGTAAGTTGGTGTTTGTGTTCAGTGGATTTTAAATGTCTGAAAGCAGCAGTGGCCACCAAGTTGTGTTGAGTTGAACAAACACTGCTTGCTCTGCAGTCACATATTGCTGCTTTCCGCTACTCTTGAGTTGATGAGATGGGGTCTGTAGTGCAGACTGATGAAGTGTCCAAGTGAAGGTTCTGTGTAGTGTTTATATCAGAAGCTCAAGATGGAGAGTGGTGGGTTGTGAAGTGATTGAGGAAAGGTTCTGGAAGGCACTGATGCTGGTAAGAGGTCTAGGTAAAATGTAAAAGGAAGAGGATGGTAAAAAGGAAGGCTTTTAGGCTGTTCTTAGAGTAGGTGGCCTTTATTTTTGTTGATTCAAAGCCCACCTGTCGATCAGAGCCCATCTGAGGTCCTCAGGAGTTCTTCTCCCATACATACTTGTCAGCTACAGTCTTGCTACTAATTTCATGATTATTGATGGTTTTTGTGGTTAATTCCAGCTCTGCAGTGGATTTTAAGGTCTCTGAGGGAGGAGACTGCCAGGGTTGGGGATGGATGCCTGGCACCAGTTCTGCTCTGAATGATCGTGTGGGCAAAAGGCAGGCCAGGAAAGTGAATTAGGGGAGAATCAAGAGATTAATTTAGGTTTCTCAGTAAATGGAAGGCAATTAATTTGATCAACTTAACTGGGATTAGATTACAGGAAATCTGGAAAGCCAACAAGGAAGTTAGGCATTTTTTGTGAGTAAGCCATTGTCTCCCACAGTTTTTGAGTATTATGATTGTGAGGAAGTGGATCAGGAAAAATTGTCAGTTGGCAGCATTGCAGATGGGTCAGACAGACTGTGCAGGACAGCTGTGTCAGTTTTCTGTACTCATCCTGAAGTGAGGATGACGGGGGAAGAGCTGATGGTGAATAAACACTTGAAGCACAGTGTAGCGTGCTCTGCAAATGCTCTTGTGAATGAAATAGTGCGGAGCAGCTGACTTCCAGAGACTCTGACATTACTCCTTAACTGTATTATTGTAGCTTGTTATGTTTTACCCGTCTGTGAACTTCATCTGTGTGACATTTGCCCAATCTGACATCTCCTCCCTTCCCAAATATCAAATTGCATAGTGATTGTTAAGCTGTGCTTTTAAGATCTTTTGTCAGTGTTCAAGTTCATTCTTACAGATGCAGAGATATTGCCTAATTAGCTCTAGTTATGAGAACTGTGGCATATACCTGGTGTGAAGGGTATACATGGGTCAGCAATGATGTTGTTACTTGGAGTCTGCTAATGAAATGGACTGTCACCCAGAGTATTAGTTGAAAATACTACCTTTGGGACTGTTTAATGCTCTTGGGACTTAATAGCCTGGAGGCTGGTCTTAGAGTTTAGTTATTTCCAACAAACAAATTGGGAAAGAGTGTTCTCTGGTAGAAAGACGGAATGTCTCTGTCCATTTAGACTGCCTTGGAGTTAAGTGTGTCATTTGCTGACATTTTTACCTGTGATCCTTACTTAGGAAGTGTTTATTGCTGCCTAACAAATGACCTCCAAATGCAGTGACTTGAGAGAACAATAGTCATTTATTATATTCTGGTTTCTGTGGGTCAGGAGTTCATTTGGAGTTCAGTGGGGGGTGGCTTGTCCTTGCTTCACGCTGCCTGGTGTCTAGCTGGAAGACTTGAAGGTTGCAGTTAGAGTCACAGGGAGAAGGTTTGGTCACCCAGGCCTGGTCCTTGATGTTGCCTGTTGATTGAAGGCCTCCCTGGGGCTGCGTAGAATACCCACTCACAATGTAGTGGTAGGTTCTCAGGGCAAGTGTCATGTCCCCAGAGAGAGAGACACACACACACACACATACACACACGCATATACACACAGAGCAGGGTGGGGTTCGGGGTGGGTGGTGTTGTCTTTTGTGGTACAGCCTGAGGAGTTGAGTTAACAGGTCACTTCTGTTACATTTCTTCTTGCTGAGGGCAGGTACAACACTTTGTGCAGTTTCAAGGAGAGGAAGGAATGAGGCTGCACTTGGGATGCCCAGATCCCTTGTCAGCGTGCCACATCCCTTGTCAGCGTGCCTGCTACTGCCTCTGATCTAGCATCCTACAGATGCATGCTGGGATGCAGAAGATAATGACTCAAGTACCTGAGTCCCTGTCCTCTATGTCCATGCTGATGGAGTGCTGGGCCATGACTTAGGTCTGGCTCAGCCCTAGTGTTGAGGTGTTTGGGGAGCAGTGTAGCAGCAGATGAGAGCTTTCTTTGTCTCTGCCTTTTCAAGTAAATAGAACAAAAATTTTAAAAAATGAAGAAAATGTGAATTTTCCATCAGATTTTTGACACCCCTCATTTATTGTAACTAATGAAAACCATGGTTAAATTGATAAACCTTTTGCAATTTCATGATTTATTGACGGAGATTTGGAAAACTGTTTGTGAATGTGTTACATGTGGGACTTCTAAACTATCTTGAAAACTGAAAAATTTAAATTTGAAAAAATTGTTACTACTAGTCCAATAGAAGATGAAGAACACTGACTTTGGAGCAGAGGTAGCATGGTTCGATGTCATCTGTGATGTGTGTTACTCTGGACAAGTTACTTAATTCTCTTGTGCCTCAGTTTCTTTATTTGTAAAGTAGATACACTAGTACCTGTAATGTGCATATATGTGATATTTATTTAAATGTGGATTGAATGAATTCAGACTACAACAGATGCTAGCACTGGTACACAGTAGACCCTGTAGAATTGTTAGCTATTGTTTTTTTTTTTTTTTTTTATATATTGCTCTTAGGGCTTGTGATCAAGTTGTAGTCCTTTGGTCCTCAACAATCGTAGATGTTTACAAAGGTCGTAAGTTTGTTTTTTGTTTTTTAAGGAAAGAGTATGTTTGAGAACACGTGTCTCACATAAAACTACTTAGTTCTGAAACAGTTTGAGCTTTGCAAGGTGAGAAGTTTTATTAAAGTTTGCTTAATGTTAATTAGTCTCCAAGATTCTAACATTATCTCTTATGGAGACCTCTAATTTCTTAAACTTTTATTAATGTGAACTTTTAATGCCTACAATCCAGGCTTTTCCCTTTCAAATAACTTGAGAATCCAGATTGACACGCTGCTCAGGATGATGGACTAAGATCAGAGGATTACCTCATCAAATGTGGAAAGGATCAGTGATGAGGTTTTCCTGTTTTGCGGCACTCGGGACACTAGTGAATGAAATAGTTGTGTCCAGATTTTTTTTTTTATTAAAGATTATTTGTTTTTATTTGAAAGGCTGATTTTAGAGAAGGTCTGCCATCCAGTAGTTTGCTCCCCAAATAGCGGTAATGAACTTATCTGAAGCTAGGAACCAGGAGTCTCTTGTCTATCCTGTGGGTGCAGGGTCCCAAGGCTTTGGGCCATCCTCCACTATTCTTCCAATCTATAAGCAGGAAATTAGATGGGAACAGCAGGGATATGAATCCTTGCCAAAATGGGGATGCTGTTGTGGAGGATTAGCCAGTTGAGCCACTGTGTTGTCCCCTTTTTCTTTTTCTTATCTGATTAGTACTGCCGTATGCCAATACATTTTATGTATGTATGTTCCCGTGCAGAGCCACACAACCTATACTACCAGTGCAAGGAAAGATTTTTTTGGGGGGGGATTAATTATCTGGCCCTGAATTAACTTTTACTTTATTGTTCCTTCAGTTTTCTGAATCTTCATCTGTAACATAATTAAAAACATTCTTTTTTTTTGGGACAAATAGATGACTTCTTCACTATTTCAGATATTAGTAAATAAGATTCTTAACATGTAAGTCTTAGCATTTTGGCACACTTATAAAAGTCCCTTTGTGACTAGTTGATATGAGACCATGATGTAATAGCTAATTTAGCTTTAGGCTGTATTTTATTTGGGTTATATTTTAAAGCTTATTAAAATGTTATGTTATAATTGAAAGTTAATGCTGGTGCTGGTCTCCCTGATAGGGCAGGATGGTCTCCCAGACTAAGTTGCATTGTTCGCCTTTTGCTGTTTTTTTCTTTCCTTTGGCCAAACAAGCCATTCCTGCTCGCTCTGGCTACATAGTGAATGGAAAGACTTATGATGTGTCTTAAAGGGATTAAGGTGTGTTTTCTCCTGGTGGCCTCTACTCTGTGACTCACTTGAGTTAATAGCTGATGTCTGGTGAGTTGGGAAAGCAAAATGTGTTTCCCCTAGGAACTGTGGGTGTCAAATAAAAGTGCTTTGCTGTCAGTAGTGACCAGTTTAACTGACAACTTGAGCAAGCACAGATCTGATACTAGTCAAAGTGCTTCACCCCACGTTCCCATTTCCCCACATAGGACTGTAGTGAGATGGATGCTTAAAGGCCGAACTGGAATAAAATGCATCATTTTCACAGCTTAATTTGTAAGCACCACTGTACTGGAACCAGCCTCATTTTCACAGCTTAATTTGAAGACATTGTCACATGTAAAAAACTTTTCTTTGTTTTTCCCCTGGGTGTGTGATGATGAAGAATACAGTGATTGCTAGTGTACTTTGGTGTTAGTGTATCTATGGTGCCAGCAGTTTTACCCAGTGTTAATGTGAATATCAATAAAGTGAAAAACTATTATTAAGAAATTGGTTTTGACTTTTAGACCCTTTGGAAACTTGTGGAGGACCTCCAGGAGACATCATTGAGACCATCTGCTTTAGGGGTTTAATCGATTTGCAAGTTCTAAGAACCCAGTGGATGCTGTTGATGGTTTATTTAATTAAATTTTTTTCTGAATTCTAATTTTTTTTTATTTTGAGATTTTTAAAAAGATACATTTATTTTTATTGGAAAGCCAGATATACAGAAAGAAAGAGAGGAAGGTCTTCCGTCTGATGGTTCACTCCCCAAGTGAGCGCAACGGCATGAGCTGAGCCAATCCGAAGCCAGGAGTCAGGAGCTCTTTCGGGTCTCCGGGAGCAGCGAGGGCACAAACTGGTACCCCTTTGATGGATACTGGTGTCGTTTTATCCACTGTACCACAATGCTGGCCCCAGGATAATTTATTTGTGAACAGCTGTATTGAGATCACACACACACACATGATCCATTTAAATTGAATAATTCACAGATTTTTACCAATGAACTTGTATATTTAGCAACATTATCTACTTTTCTGTCATCTTGATCTTTGTGTATGGATTTGAGATGGGCCTGTTTTGGACATTTCACATAAATGTAATCACACCCTGATCTTCAGTGATTGGCTTGTTTTACTTAGCACAATGTTTTTGTGATTCATCATGTTCTAGCATTTAATGTTCTTTCCCTTTTGTGGTACACTAGTATTTGTTTATCCCTTCATCAGTTGGTGGACATCAGGGTTCATTCTACTTTTTGGGCTTTGTGAGTAATGCTACCTGTGCACAAGTCTTTGTGTGGACATATGTTTCATTTCTGTGGGGGAGATGTTCAAGCATGGAGTTGCCAGGTCACGTGGGAATGTGTTCACCATTTTGAGGGGCTGTCAAGGTTTGCTAAAACCTCCCCCTTGCACCGGTTTTTACATCCTCACATGCGATGCTTGTGGTTTCCTATTTCTTTGTCCTGCTTTTAAAGAACTGTCACAGTAAGGATAATAGGGGCATCTCTGGCTAATTGGAGAGTGTGTGCCCTGCCTGGAGGCTATCACGTTACAATGGAAAGGCAAAACAAAACACTGGGCTCTCCAAACAAGACCTGCTGACTATTGGATTGGCAGCTTCCAGTGGACAAGGTTCTGGTTGTTTTTCTATTAGGCAGGACTTTCTTATAAAGTTTTAAAAATTGGGGCAACATTTAAAAAATAAAGTCCTAAAGGATAAAACACATGATGTGCATATTGTTCAGTGTAACCCATCGCTGCCAATGTAATTTGTACCTTTTTGATAGACCTCCCAGTTTAAACTTTGTTCTTGTCCCCCACAGGTTACTTTTCTCACTTAGGCTGTTACTTTCTCTTGTATTTGCTTATACTTACGTGTATTTGTAAATTGTTTGCACAATATTGTAGCCATATGATTACCTTTTTTTAAAAAAAGAAATTATTTATTTTTTTTATTGTAAAGGCAGAGTTACACAGAGGGAATGGGAGAGAGCGAGCTTTCATCTTCTAGTTCATTCTGCAAATGGTTGTTAAGGCCAGAGCTGTGCTGAATGAAGCCAGGAGATTCTTCCATTTCTCCCACGTAGGCGTAGGCCCACGGAGGTGGGTCTTCTCTGTCGCTTTCCCAGGCCATAAAGCAAGAGCTGGATGGGAAATAGAACAGCTGGAACTTGAACTGGTATAATATGGGATAATGGCGCACAGATGAAGAATTAACTCGATAAACCACTGTGCAGGCCCCCATGATTGCTTCCTTCCTCTTCTTTTTAAAAATTTAAACACTTTTTAAATTAAAAAAAAATTGAGGACTTGTTTTGTTTGAAAGGTAGAGTTGTAGAGAGGGAGAGGCAGAAGTAGAGGGAAAATCTCCCACACTGGTTTATTCTCCAGATGGCATCAACAGCTACACTGGGCCAAGCCAGAGTTAGGAGCTTCATCCATGTCTTCCACATGAGTGGAGGGGTGCTGGATACTTGGTTCATCCTTCAGTGCATTCTCAGGCTCATTAGCAGGGAGTTGACTCAGAAATAGAGCAACTAAACCTGTGCCTATATGGGATGATGCCAGTACTGCAGGCATTGGCTTAACTCTATGTCACAGTGCTGGTCCTGTGATTGTCTTTATGTAGCAAAAAGCCGAGGGGGTGACTCAAAACAAAACAAACAAACAAACAAAAAACCCTTGACTATTCTTAGCAAGTTTAGTGCATATGGAGAAGCAGCCTTAACCCTGGGGAGGAAAGGTAACATTTGGTATTTCATCCAATCACTTTAAGCGTGGGCTGAAATCTGAAAAGCAAAGAGCTCCTCCCTGTAAGTTACACTTGTCAATTCCTTGGTCATGTCCTTTCTTTTTTCTTTAAAACCCTCTGTGTGCGTGCTTACAGATTAACTTAGCATTTCTCTACAGTTCTTTACTGAGAGTAGAACTCTCTGAGTGATTGGAGGTTTGCAGATCTTGGTTCTCTGGATACTTACTTCTGTGGTGCTCTGAGGGCGTGTTACAGGGTGAGCTCTCCATCGTAGGCGGAAGGAGCTATGGTGGTGCTGTTGTACAGTCTTTGGTTGGTTTATGGTAAAAGCATGGTGCTTCCCTCTTCCCTCCTGTGGTCTCTAGACCATGTGAAGACTACAGCTGCCAGTCCAGGGAGAGTTTCTGAGATGTGCATCTCAGCCACCTCTTAGATCATTAGATGTCCTTCTCTTCCTTTTGATTTCCTATTAAACATTAGTTTGGTCGAGTTTATTATGTGATTCATGAGTGTTTGATAGGAATAAAGCACAGCCAGCCATTCTCTGGAGGTCCACAGGGCTCTGAGACTAGGAGATACCCAGATTGAGGCTATTAAAATATATGCGGAATTAAGGGAGTTTGACTTGTCCCTGCTCATTTCTCTTGCAGAGTCGTTAGTGGTACCAAGGAAAGGGTCCTTCCACCGGAGTTCATTCCTTTGAAATATTTGAAGTCATTTTCCGACTAATTCCTTGTTAGTGCAAGGCACCATTAGGTCATATTAGATAATGACTTTTTAAATTTCTCTACTGCTACATGGATGCTAATTTAAATTAAGATTTTAATTGAAGGAAGTCATGCAAAATATAATTATGGTATGCACAATGGACCTGTTTGTTCTCTCTGCTGTGAAATGACTGGAGTGAAGCTAATAGCCCTGCCCAAATGCAATCTTCTCCCCTGGAGAATAGTGTGTGGTATGTTTTAATTTCATAGAGAGGCTCTTCCTCAGGGAGCCAGTCCTCCCCCATTATGTCAAAATGTTTTGTGTATGCAGAAATTATGTATGTTGAGGAAACATGTACCTTTTAAAAAATCTATCATTGAATGTGTGAGCGTTTGTGATTTTTGATGTAGTGAAAATAAATCAGACTCTTAAAAGCTAAAAAATTAAAAACAAAAAGAAAAATGTGTGGTTGAATGCATGTCATTGCATAGGTTATAGAAGCTTGCAGTTAACTATCAGTAAGTGGGAAGTTTGTGAATTTTGACCAGTGAAGTCTGCCAAAACGTTAAAATATTCTGATAGATTATTAATCAGCTTGTTGGAACAGAGTTACAATAAATTACCATTGCAGAGTTTATGTATGTAGCATTGCTATTAGATGTATAAATACTATGTTGTTCATGCTTTCAGCACTTTTATTGGTGCAGCAGTTAGAAGGAATAAGCACTTGCGTGTGGAGGGGGATTATACAAGGAAAGCCCTTTTTTTTCCACACATGCTTGAAATACAGGGATATAAACATCTGATGTAATGAGGATTGAGGGTTGTGTATGTATAGTTACTATACCTAGGTTGGGTAAATTATAACTAATATGGATTATGTCATGAAGTACTTAGAATTTTGGATTCAGAATGGTTATGTAGTATGTATTTTATATGTTTGGGTATGTATTTATACATATATAGATGCTAGATAAAATATATGAGTTAAAAATCCAGCAACTACCAAACTTGCTGTTGAAGATTTGTTTTGCTTTGTTCTTTGAACATAGTTTGTGAGGTGGGAATTGTTCTTGCTATGCATTATTGTCTGTGTAAGAATCTAGATTTCTGGGGCGCAGCACGATGGCGCAGTGGTTAAGGTCCTCGCGTTGCATGCACCAAGATCCCATATGGACACTGGTTCTAATCCTGGCAGCCCTGCTTCCCATCCAGATCCCTGCTTGTGGCCTGGGAAAGCAGTGGAGGGTGGCCCAACCCCTTGGGACCCTGCACCCACATGGGAGATCTGGCTCCTGGCTCCTGGCTTCCTATTGGCTCAGCTCCAGCCATTGCGGCCACTTTGGACAGTTAATCATCGGACAGAAGATCTTCCTCTCTGTCTCTCTTCCTCTCTGTATATCTGACTTTCCAATAAAAATAAATAAATCTTTTTTTTTTTAAAAAAAAGAATCTGGATTTCTGCTTTAAAGATGGAGGTAGTGGCCCTCTGCCAGGAAGGATGGCACAAGAAACCCATGGTGTCTCATCTACTGCCTCACAATACCGTAGGGATTTTTTTTCCAATCCTTTCGACATCTGTACATCGACAGTGTGCCAGGTATCAAGCTTAGTTAGGACAGTCTTTGTTAATCCTTCCTGCTATTAAATTATTTTTTTACACCATGTATCAAGCATTGTGGTAAAAAGCAAAACAAAATTCTGGAAAGTTGAAAGGAAAGTTCATTATACTCATAGATTTTTGTAGGACTAGATGTTGTGGACTCAAATTTGCACAAATATTGTTAATTTTGTACATTTTCTTGTGAAAGAGGTTTTCTTTGCAGATAATAGTTTTGAGTTCTTAAAGCTTAACATGCATGTTTGTTTTCTTCCAGTCTTCTAAATAGTTTCTAGGAATCTTTTATTTTTGATATTAAAAATCTTAAATAACAGTAATTATGCATTTGTGAATTGCAGTATGATATTTCAGTATCTGTGTATAGTGTGTACTGGTCAAAACTGTTAATCAACCTTTAGGCTCCTTTACCATTAGTGTATGATTGGAGCTTTGGTGCTTTCTTCTGTGTGTTCATTCAGTATGGACAGATTATATGACCCGCTGTCTCCTACAGTAGCAACAGTGTCCAGGACTCCCTCTGTCTGCCCTGGTCCCTCCTAGCCTCTAGGAATCACTGCTTGTGTGCTAATTAAAGTGCTTGTGTGTGTGTGTGTATGTGTGGTTTTTTGTTTGTTTTTTAATGACCACATATAAGGGAGAACATGTGTTTGTCTTCCTGTGTCTGATTTTACTTAAAATGATGTCCTCCTTTTTGATCTGCTTTTCTGCAAGTGACAAGATTCCATTCTTTTATGACTGAATGTATTCTCTCTCTTTGTATCACATTTTCCTTATTCATTTCTCTGCTGGTGGACATTTTGGTTGATTTCATCTTGGCTGTTGTAAGCAGTGCTGCAGTAAATGTGATGGAGCAGCTATTTTTTTCACAGAATTTCATGTCTTTTGGATATATACCTCCTGATGGCTTTACTAGATCATGAGTTAGTTCTGTTTCCAGTTCTTTTAGGATAGCTTCAAACTGTTCTCCATAGTGGCTTCACTAGTTTACATTCCTACCAGCAGTGCATAAGGATTTCCCTTTTTCTGTATCCTTGTCACCACTTGTTGCTATTTACCTTTTTATAATAACCATGCTAACAGGGATGAGGTGATGCCTCATTCATTGTGTGTGTGTGTAAGATTTATTTATTTTTATTGGAAAGTCAGATATACAGAGAGGAGGAGAGACAGAGAGGAAGATCTTCTGTCCGATGATTAACTGCCCAAAGTGGCTGCAATGGCTGGAGCTGAGCCAATAGGAAGCCAGGAGCCAGGAGCCAGATCTCCCATGTGGGTGCAGGGTCCCAAGGCGTTGGGCCACCCTCCACTGCTTTCCCAGGCCACAAGCAGGGATCTGGATGGGAAGCAGGGCTTCCTGAATTTGAACTGGCGCCCATATGGGATCCTGGTGTGTTCAAAGTGAGGGGTCAACGTGCTCAGCCCCTCATTGTGAGTTTTGATTTGCATTTTGCTGATGGATAGTGATGTTGAATAGTTTTTCAGACATTTGTTGGCCATTTGCATTTCTTTTTTGGAGGAGCTATATAGATCCTTCACCCATTTTTAATAGGATTACTTTTTTCTCTGTTGATTTTTGGGATAATAGTCTGAATTGTAGTTCTTTGTCAGATAAGGAACCTGCAAATATTTTCTCCCATTTTACTGGATGTCTTTTTACTGTATTGTTTATTTGATGTAGAAGTTTCTGAGTTTGATATGATGCTGTTTGGTTTGCTTTTGCTGCCTGTGCTTTGAGATCTCAAAAAAAATTGCCAACAATGTATTGAAGTATTTTCTTGTGTGTTTTCTTTTTAGCAGTTTCATACTTTAATGTCCTGCATTTAGGTCTTTAATATGTTTTGGGTTGATTTCTGTATATAGTGAGAGGTTAGAATGCTTTTCTCCATTTGTATATCCAGTTTTGTCAGTGTCATTGAAAGGACTGTCGTTTCTCCAAACTACGTTCTTGGCCCCTTTGTCAAGAATCAGTTGGCTCTACATTGATTCATTTCTGAATCTTATATGTTGGTTTTTATGCCAGTACTTTTTTTGTTTTGATTACCATAAGCTTTGTAATACTCCCTGAAATTAATGTGATACCTCCAGTAGTGTATCGCCCCTCCCCCCAAACTAGGATCCCTTTGGATTTTTCTCATGCTTTGGTTGATATGATCAGTTATTAAATTAGATTCTTCCTATAATGTTCAGGGTGCCAGTTTGTGAGGGTAAATTCCATTTGTTAGAGCAGAATCAGATCACAGATAGCTCTGGAACTGAGGCCTTGCCTTGGTGTCTGGCAGTATGTGTGTCCTCAGCTTTCTGGTCCACTTGCACTACTCTTCAGTCTTGTCTTTCCCTTTCCTTGTGGGAGATCTCACCTTCCTTGTGCCTGGACTTCTGCAAGTGCTACACCTTGAAATAATTATCAATGAGATGACGTGTGGGATTTTTCATACTGCTATCTGTTTTCTTGGAGGTGACATTGACAAATTTCTAGTGTGTTCAATGCAGTGGGACCCAGTCGGGGTAAAGATCTAGCAGGAAAACCTCTCTCTACCTCTGCTGGTCCACCAGCTTCTCCCCTGTGCTGACGGAAGAACTTTCTGCCTTGGTCCAGTGGCTCCGGGGGCTCATCTTCAGGGGGATGATATCTGGGCATTTTAGAAACTTAGCCACCACCATCTGGTCTGTGATAGCAAGAAACAGTTTCTCCTTTTCAGTCCTGGGTTGGGAGGGCAGCACTTCCTTTCTAGAATACATGGCGCATCAGGAGGATCTGCCAGTTCCCCACATACGGACAGTGTTGGGCTGCAATAGGTTTTCCCCTTCTAGAGATTTTTTTTTATCCTTGAAATTCCACTGTTTTAACCTTACCTCGTGGTTTTCACCACTGTGACTGGGCATTTCTTACTGTTGGGCTTCAGAGGTGGAGCTTTTTCACCTTCTGAATATCTTGCAAAATGGGAAAGAAGTGTTTTTTTCTAATTCTGTAAAGAATGTCATTGGCATGTTAGCATATTGCATTGATTCTAGCTTGCTTTTAGGTAATATAATAATTTTTTGATATAAAGATATTTTATTTGAAAGGCAGAGTGACGGAGAGCTTTCATCTGCTGATTCACTCCCCAGATGGCCATAAGAGCCAGGGCTGGATCAGGCCAGAGCCGGGAACCAGGGCAAAGTACTTGGGCTATCTTCTGCTTTTTCAGGTACCTTTAATTATTTAGAGATTTATTGTGTTAGTTGAAAGGCAGAATGACAAAGAATGTGGACATTTGATGACACTGATTTTTCAAATTCATGATCAAGGAATATTTTCTGTAAGTCCTTGGTGATTTCTTTCATCAGCATTTTATAATTTTCATCCTCTCTGGGTTAATCTGTTCCCAAATATTTAAAATTATTTATAGTTATTGTTAATGAGATTTCCCTTACAGCAAGATTATTATTGGTGTTTAAAAAATGCTGGAGTGTTTTGATGTGTTGATTTTGCTTCCTGTGACTTGACTGAATTGGTTTTTGGTGGCATGTTTAGATTTTTTTTTTAATATATAAACTATGTCATCTACAGATGTGAATATTTTAGTTTCTTCCTTTGATAATATTTAATTTATTGGTTCCTTGATTGAAGAAACTAGGGCATTTGTTCTAAAGATGGATTGCAAAATGCATTTATTACAGGGGATACATTATCCTTATTTAGTAAGATAACAAACCTTGTTGATTTTCTTTGTAAATATTTTTGTACGGCATTCCTTACCATCCTTTTTGACATTGTCCTAATAAAAGACTTTATTGCCTTATGTTTACATTACAGCCCATAGCCTTTGTGACTAGTTCCTGGAACCCTCTAGAACAAGACTGATCTTCAAGCTTGCTCCTACTTCCTGTAACCTGTTTTTTTTTTTTTAATGTTTATTACCTGTGCTGATTTATGAATATCACCACCTAGGTCACATCTTTGATGTGTTTATCCTGGATGGTCTTCTGTTGCTTGTAATATTTGGTTTTTTTCTCTGGGTTTGAAAACTCCTTTTTCCACAGTGTACAGAAAACTGGGACCACTTCTGATTTTTTTCTGTCTCTTATGGTACCTTGCAGCTAGCTACTTCTTGACTGATTACAGTTCTATTTGTGCTAGTTCTCATAGATTCCTCATCCTCCTGTGACCCAGGTTAGAACTTTGAAGGGTGGGTGGTGAGCCTGGGATTTGGGTGTTTTGCAGAGTGTTTCAGGACAGCAGTCAGTGCACTTCACTGTGTAGAATGTAGCTTTCAGTAATGGAAATCCTTGTCCACTAGATATGTTTTCAGATTTAATTTGAAAAGTGAAAAGGGACACATATCTGCTCTTACAGTCTTTATAAACTTCTTTGGCTTCACAGCTTCTGTTTTTGTCTTTTTGGAAATTTAATTTTGATGTTTGGAGTTTGCTGCTTTCTAGTGATTTAGTATTAAGATCATATTGTGGAATACATTTGTGTTGGGAAAGGTTTCTGGAAGAATAAACCTTAAAGTTATAAGGTATGGATTAGATATTGTATAATAGAGTTCCTTGGGCCATTTTTACTTACGGATGTGTTTTGCTTGACTTGCACTTCCAGTGTTTAAGACTCAGGAGGGAGGGCTCGGTACAGTAGCCTAGTGGCTGAAGTTCTTGCCTTGCGTGCGCCAGGATCTGTAAGGTGCTGGTTCATGTCCTGGCTGTTCCACTTCCCTTGCAACTCCCTGCTTGTGGCCTAGGAAAGCAGTTAAGGACTGCCCAAAGCCTTGGGACCCTGTACTCGTGTGGGAGACCCTGAGGAGGCTTCCAGCTTCAGGCTTTGGATTGGCTCAGCTTCAGCCAGTGTGGCCATTTGAGAAGTGAACCAGTGGATGGAAGATCTTTTTCTCTGTATCTGCTTCTCTGTATACCTTCCTTTGCAATTAAAATAAAAAATGGGGAGGGTTCCTACAAAAATTCAAGTGTATAGCTTTTCTTAAACAGTTTGAGGATCTGGCAGCCCTGAGTTGACTGTTACCTCTCCAAGTCCCTAGCTGACCCCCTCCTCTTTTATGTTATATGTCGTGGGCCTCTAGACCTCTTCATTTACAACCCCTTGCTGTAGATTCTTTCTGGCTTACCTCACAAAGGTTTTCCTATCCTGACTTTGGCCCTGGGTTTTGGAATTCATACTGTTTGTTCCCCTAGGGGTGTGTGTGTGATAAAATATACATAACATGAAATCTGTCATTTTAACCATGTTTATGTATAGACAACTTAGTCTTATTAGATTCCTTTCTAATGCTGTGTAACCATCTCCAGAACTCTTCATTTTGTGCAGCTAAAAAAAAACTGTACCTGTCAACCTGCAGTTGCCCTTTCCTCCCAATTCCTAGTCCTTGGAATTTTATTTTGTTAGTATGATTTTTGAATATAAAAGAAATCCTACAATAATTGTCTTTTTAAAGATTAATTGAATTATTTGAAAGGCAGAGTTACGGAGATGGGGAGAGCCTGTTGCTGCATTCCTGAGTCTGTAGTAGCGGAGTTGGAGCTGGGACTTGAGCCCTGATGAGCACTGCCCGTGTCCCTCCCAGCTGGCATCTTGACCACTATGCAGATGTCTGCCCTTTATTTCTGTTTTTACTTTGAACTATAAATTCAAACTTCACAATATCTATTCATTTTTATATATCTGGAAATTTACATTCTTTATAAAAAAAATGTTTCCCCTTGGAAAGTTGATTTTCCCTGAAGTGTTTTGGTTGGAGTTCTTTGTTTAGCAAAATGGACTTTTAATGCAGAAATTCATGTATATGTAAATCTTCATTGAAATAAACTTTTTCCTTTCTTTTTAGAGGAGATAAACATCTACAAAACATTTTTAGAACAACTACAATAAACACTGTAAGAATCTGCATAACTGGCATTCTTGTAACTGTGCCTTTAATTTTGTTAGACTTGACATATTCCTCTGCCTAGAAATTGGCTGTCTTGGTGTTTTTGTCACGTGTGGGTGACAAATAGCTGTCTTGCTCAACTTCATTCTTTAGTGTCAGCATAGCAGAAACTCCATGTGCAAGCAGAACCTTTGCCTATTCCGTTTGTGACTCTTAGTCACTGCTCAGTCATAATCATTCTTGCAGTCTGACCTCTCTTTTGAGGGATTGGATATAAAGTACTGTAATGGGAGGAGCCTGACATTTTGTGCACATTTAGTATTATTTGATGCTAACCATTCTCATTGAGTATGTGAGTCCTGTAGGAAGACTGTTGGTGTGAAAATCTGAACACCCTGTTAGCTTTCACTTACACAAGGAAGGATGCTTAAAAGTTGTTTGTTGGGATAGAGACTGGTTCAGGATTAAGCCATAACCCTGCAGTGAACTAAGACTTTGTTCCCAGGCACTTCTGGAAGCTTCCCTTGTTTTTGGACTCTTGATTTCACCCTTATCCTTGGAATCAGACACCTTGTTCTGTGCCACCTCAGATCATTTGGGCCTCACCTCTCCCTGGAGCCTTTGATCACTTTTCAGACCTGGCTACTGCTGGCTCAGCCTCCACTCTATTCCTTTTCACCCCCGCATTATCTGACACTTTGTCTTCCCTGGGTTCCTCCTTCGCCCCTTGCATGGGACGTATTCTGCAGGAAGCTTTTTGAGCATTCCACACTGAGACATTGCTTTCGTGTGCCCTTGTCCAACTTACGGCGTCACTTGCTTACCTGTTGACAGCTTACCTGTCACAGCTTAACTGTCACAGCTGCCCCACACTGATTAGGCTTGCCTTCTTCCTTTGCCACCCAGTGTTTGATGTTAATAAATGCCTTAATTTAAAATCAGATCATAAGGGATTGGTGCTTTGGGGCAACAGGTTAAGCTACTATTTATGATGTCAGCATTCCCATATAGGCATGCATTCAAGTCCTGACTTCTCCACTTCCAGTTAGCTCCCTACTAATTACCTGTCTGATTGAAAGTAGCAGAGAATGGCCTAAGTGCTTGGCCCCTGCACCTATGGGGGAAACTTGGCTTTGACCTGGCTCAGCGCTGGCTGTTGTGGCTGTTTGTGGAGTGAACCAGTGGATGAAAGATCCCTTTCTCTCCCTCCCTCTCTCGGTAACTCTGTCTTTCGAATGAGTAAAATAAATCTTTAAAAAAATTAGGTCACAGATAGGCCTATTCTTAAAATATGTTGATTTAAAAAAAAGAATTTTTTATTTTTAGTTGAAAGGCAGATTTTGCAGAGGGTTCTTTCATCCATTGGGTCACTCCCCAAAGAGCTGCAATGGTTGGAGCTGAGCTGATCTGAAGCGAAGAGCCAGGAGCTTCTTCAGGTTTCCCACGTGGATGCAGGGGCCCATGAACTTGAGCAATCCTCTGCTGCTTTCCCAGGCCATAAGCAGGAAGTTGGATGGGAAGTGGAACAACCAGGACATGAATCAGCATCCACATATGGGTTGCTGTGCTGCAGTGGAGGATTAGCTTGCCACGCCACTTGTCACTCTGCTGGCCCAATAGAGTGTTGATTAAGTTATCAATCTCATAAGCATTAGAATGAATCTGGAACTGAGTCTGTGCCAGTATAGTTTTAACCATGATACCTTGTAGGGATAGAAAAATGCAAGAGCTGGTTGATGAAAGAGGTCTTTCAGATTTGGCTGTGAAATGTGCTTAGTATAAATGTGGACATTCACATCACCTGTTTGAGCTGCAGCTACCTTTTCTGTGAGATAAAGGTGCTAAAAATACATTCTACATTTTGCAGGATTGCATTCATTATGTAAAGTGATGGATACTTACTAGGTAGTAACTGTTACTAAAAACCCTGATTTTTTTTTCTGATTAACCATGGAGGTTTTATTTATAGAAATGTCATATTTTAAGTAATACACTTTCAAACAACACTGGCACATGCTAGTTACTCAGTAACTATTTGTTGGCTGGGTTAGACCTTTAGTACGCTGTAGCATTAAGTTTCTAATAACAAGTAGGACATTTGCCTTTGATTGATAGTGATCATGGGTGATTTAAGCTGTAGATCTGAGTGTAAAATATTGATTTCCAGATAACAACACAAGGTGTGTATTTCAGGACTTGTGGGTTTCCTGTGCAGAGCAACAATTTACATAATATTGCCTAGAGTTTGTTTCCTTTTTCTGAGCAGGAACTATTACTATCATAATATGAAGGACTTGTGGTCAAGGTCCTTGAGTACTTAGGTGTCAGTAATACAGAAACAGCTGGTGTCCAGTTCTTGAAAATACAGGGAGTGAATAGACTAGCTTTTGGATCTTCCTGTTGATGACAAGTAGCGTTTATTAGTTGGCATTATTATTGTTTGCATGGTTTAGAATGTTTTCAGAGGTTTACTTTTTTTTTTTTTAATTTTTATTATTATTTTCTCATTGGAAAGGCGGATATACAGAGAGGAGAGACAGAGAGGAAGATCTTCCGTCCGATGATTCACTCCCCAAGTGAGCGCAACGGGCCGATACTATGCCAATCTGAAGCCAGGAGCCTCTTCCGGGTCTCCCACGCGGGTGCAGGGTCCCAAAGCTTTGGGCCGTCCTCGACTGCTTTCCCAGGCCACAGGCAGGGAGCTGGAAGGGAAACGGGGCTGCCGGGATTAGAACCGGCGCCCATATAGGATCCCGGGCGTGAAGGTGAGGACCTTAACCACTTGCGCCACTGCGCCGGGCCCCAGAGGTTTACTTTTAATGTGTTGACATGGTGGCACCAGCGTGTTTCACCAGGATCCCATATTGGTCCTGGTTTGTGTCCCAGTTGCTCCAGTTCCAGTCCAATTCCCTGCTTGAGGCCTGGTAAAGTGCAGAGGATGATTCACATGCTTGGACATCTGCACTTACATGAGAGGCTGAGAAGAAGCTCCTGGCTTCAGATTGGCCAAACTGGGCCCTTGCAGCCATGTGGGGAGTGAACCAGTGAATGGAAGACCTCTGTCTCTCCTTATTTCTGTAAAATTGGCCTTTTCAAATAAACTTATTTTTATTTATAAATCTGTTTTAAAAATTACTAAGAGTATAATATAGTAAATATATAAACTAATTAATAACATAGTATTTTATTAAATTTAAAACAATTATTTGAAAGGTAGAGTTAGGAGAGGAGGAGAAAGATCTTCCATCCACTGCTTCTCTCCCCAGATGGTTTGGACAGCCAGTGATAGGCAGGCCCAAGGCGGAAGTGCAGAAATCTGTCTTTGTCTCCCACATGAGTGCAGGACCCAAGCACTTGTGCCATGCTTGCTGCCTTCCCAGTTCTATTAGCAGGGAGCTGGGTCAGAAGTTCAACAGTCTGTACTCAAACCATCATTCCTGTTGGATGGCAGCATCTGAGGCAACCCACTGTTGCACTGACTCCTGTTTTGGATCTTTTGCGAGGATACAAGTTCTTATGAAGTCTCTACAACAAAAGTTGTAGGTGCGTTGTTATCTCCATTTTCAACAGAACAGTGAGACTCAACAACATTACAGGGCTTCGCAGCAGTTCCTGATTCGTAATGGCTGGGATTTGAACTCAGGTGTGCCTGAGTGCATGGCTCAGAGCCAGATGAACTCATTGCTTCTCACTGATGTCTAAGAGTTTGTGAAAGGGTTTCTTCTGGGAGTTTAAACTTTGGAGGAAAATACAGTTAGCTAATTCAGACCAGGGCAAAACTGTAGATCGGCTGGTTATTGATTGCTATATAGTACATGCATCTCTGGCAAGGCACCTGGTAAGGCACAGGTAGATTTTATAGTAGTATATATTCAGAGTCAAATCTTAAAAACTCATATTCATTAGTTTTTTCAGCTTCTACTTATTGAGTGTAAGGGCAGTGTCACAACTGAGAAAATAGTGGTGGTCACAAAGGAGTGTGGTTATAGGCTTCGTGGAAAGTATTAGTGATCTAAGCCATTTTAGCCATTCACAATGAGATGCCAGTGAGCACCTATGATTGGAACTAGGTGGGAGATCATAGTCCTTCTCACAACTACACCAACAGAAAGTGTGTTTCTCTAACGCCTGAGTCAGCCGTTACCCACAGCTATAGGATTAGTCATCTGCCCGTTCCTGTCAGCTCAGTGGAGCCGCAGTTCTCAGAACCTGTGAAGGATAGGTAGACTAGAAGCCTCTTCTGCACGTGAGGGTCACAACAATCCCATCCTGGTTATGAGCACTTTATATGTATTAACTTATTTAATCTCTACAGAAATACTGCTCTTCTTTACATTTTATGGATAGACAAGAATGGAAAAGAGAGATTAAGTAACCTGCCCAGAGCCAAAAATTAGGCCCATCTGGCTCCACCAGACTCTGAACCAACACCCCCAAGTCGACTCTGATGGCAGTGTGGGACAGATGATGCAGGAACATGAGGGAGAGAGGAGATTGGGTCAGAGGCTGTTACGGTGATGCTGGCAAGAAAGGGGGAAGGTGCCCGGACACTGGGCATTAGGAGCCTGGAAGTCTGCACATTCACATCATGCAAAATGGCAAGTCCAGAGTGGGAGTGGAGATGTCTACCCAGGGCTTCTGTCTTCCTCTGCCTGGCAGGATCGATTCACCAGTGTCTTTCATTTGGGGCTGAGTTTTATGGTCATCTCTAGCTGCTGTTCACACCAAGACCATCTCGGTGCCCGCCATGCTGGACTCCTGCTGTCAGGGTTGCCAGATGTGTTGTGTATTGACTAGGCATCCCGTCCTAGGGTGCCTGCATGGCTCACAGCAAAGGAAATGCTCTTGCTAGCAGTCTGTTTCAGAGAACTGGGTGAAGAAGTGGGAGGAAAAGTTCTAGGTCAAGGACAGACAAACAGTGCGTGTGGATCTAGAGCATGACTTCTGCATCTGTGTGAAATGCAGCAGACACCCCAGTAAGTCCTGATTTTCTGGGTCCAGAAAGGAGGGGGTCCTGGCAGCTTAGTGAGCTCTAAAGTAAATGGCTTTGAAGCCTGTCCTTCTTGTCAAATCAGCTTTAAACATTATTTCTTCACTATCCTCATGTACACAAGGGCCCTGTCATTCTCAGGCCTGTGCCCTTTCCCAACCCACCTTAACTTTATTCAGGAGTTCACATTGCTTACTTTTCCCTCTCTCCCCTCACTGAGAGTACTGGGTCAAAGAGGATAGGAAAAGTGTGTTAAAATGATTTGTCTGCTGTGGACCTGTGATCTTAACTCATAGAGCATTTGCTGTAGACTCTGCTCACATAAAATCTCTTGCTAAAAAAACTGTATTTATTTAGAAGCATCCAGAAAGCCAACAAGGCACCTGTGACTTACTGCAATTTACAGAGTGGTACTGAGTTAGCAGACAGCAATTATTTTGGGTAAGCTGCGTTAGAGGCCACTGGAGATGACAAAACCTCCATTCCCACATGTAACTGTTGGTGCTGTGTACCAGCCAGAACCTGCTTTAAATTACCATACCCATTTGCAGCTTCCATATTGTATCAGGCAAGGTGGCTATTGAAAAATGCCATCAGAACATGCTGTCCAATGACTTACTTGTTAGTATGTTAACTATCCAAAAAGGACGCTGAAAGTTTAAAAGCAAATCTTTACATAGCTTTAGATTTCAGATTTTTTTTTTAAAAAGGAATGAGCTCTCTGTGTGTGCGTACACACACATGTATTAAGGGATTGTTAAAGGTGTCAGTTGTCTTTTATATAGACAAGGAATAATCCCTGTTGTAGAACCAGCTGATTCATCATTGCTCTCTCCATCTTCTCTTTGTTTTTCCAGTGTTTTCAGCTGTGGTGCCTTTTTTCTTGCCTTCCAGGCTGTACCCAGCTTCGTGGGCGACAGTATACCTGCCGTGTCTGTTGTCACTTCCTTTAGTTCAGCGGCCCCCTTCCCAAGGCTGCCTATTGCATGCCACTCGTTGCCATCTCACAGCTCTCCCAATCTCTTTGTGGTACCAACAGTGGGCAGGAAGGGATGGGCTCCTTGGGGTTCTGGTTGATTTTGAACCAAAATAAGAAGAAGCCAAAGGAGGCCTCTTCCCTGGGGTATATGGGAATCCTTGAATTTCTTTTTGGTTTTTCATTTCTCTTGCACAATGGATCTTGCCTGCTTTTGCCAGATCCCGACACTTCCCTTCCTCTTGAGCCTTTCTCTACCCCAAGCACTGTGCTGCCAGCTCTGAAAAGGTGACTGCGTCGGCTGGGTGCCTCCCTGGGCTCCTCTGGCCACTAAGTACCAACATTGCACACTGCTCCTCTGCTTGCATGCACTTGTGTCTTCCCCAGGGAAGGCATGGAGTGACCTGGTCCAGCCCTTGTGTGTTCCCGCCTGCTGTTTGTGGAGTCGGCACAAGTCTTCAGTGTGAAGTTTAAGTGCATTCTCTTAAATTCCACCAATTGTGTTACATGAAGCCATGTTTTTGTTTGCTTTATATTTGGACTGTGACTCTTTTGGGGGAGCTTTCTGTTTTTTTCTATAGTTTTATCTTTTGCTTTTTGTCCTTGATAATCTTGCTCAGATTCTTAGCCACACTGTTGTGTTAATTTCCCCTGAAGAGCTGTACGTCTGTCTGCTGGCTGCTCGCTAGACCTGTTGCTGTTTCTTTATTGTCTGTAATCTGAAATTAACCATCTAAGTTCATGGTCTCTTAAGGAAGCTGATAGGTAAAGGTCGAGTGCATAACATTCTGGCACAGACACAGTGCTGACAGAGAATAAACAGTAAAAGTCATGTTTGGTATTTGAGAAGAGACTTATGAGGGAAGTTATTTATTTTTTTTAGACAGGATGTAGTCATGGTTAACCTAATTCCTAGTCTCGGACTTTGATAAACATTCACTGAACGCCTGCAATTTGGCAGGCCCTGGGCTAAATTTAGGTGATGAGGCTATCCAATGAAGGAGCTAACGTGGAGGTAATGGGTACCAGGATCCCTTGTAAGCAGTTGGTTCAGCATAATGATACGTGTCATAAAGAAATGTGTTTGAGGTGTTCTGGGCACCTTACACTTTGACCCTTCATTGGTGTAATTCTCTTCGCCCAGTCAGTAAGCACAGTGGAACTGGGCTCACAATGTCCTAAGATACATAGGACATAGGTTTTTAAGAAAGCCAAAGGAGAAGTCGCTTGCTATCCACGATAGATAAGGAGAATTGAGGTGGTTGTAGGGAGATCCAGCAAACTTAGGTTGCATATTAGTGATAGCTCTGTTCAGTACAGCAGAGTATAACGAACCATCAGTCATACCTTTGCTGGGGGATTTGGAACTGGGTACCTTTAGTGCCTTGTTACTGGACTAGATCTTAACTCTAGTTCTCCCAAACGAATTTGTCGTCATAGCCAAAGGCATTCATCTTCTCTTACCTTAGAAGTGTTTTTTTCTCTGTTGGGACTTGAGGAAGCCCGAGCAAGACATTCCTTCAGTACCCTTCTCAGTTCTGAACTGAAACAGACACACGGCTCAGGAAGAGAGCAGAGATAAACACAAGTAAGAATCATTCTCTTTGGAAAACAGATTGAGGTGGCTCTAGGACATTAGGGACCTAGTCACTATTCTTTGCATTAATTTTAGTCTCATATACTCATTGTTTCTGCTTAGCATTTCTCATTTATCGCTGTCTGTCATGGGAATAAGGGCAGGTTAGCACAGACAGGGAGCAGGTAGAGGGTGCAGGCTGCCCTAAGACAAGAGTTGGATTAAGCATCTGGAAGCTGACGGTTTCAGCTTTGTACTCTGGGTGTGCTTACCCACACAGGTGTCTCTGGTGCATAACCCTCCCTGCCCCTTTTTAAACTGCATACTCTTGAGAGCAAGGGAAAAATGCTACAAGCAAAAATTCAAATCAGATCATGTTATATAAGCTTCCTCTTCACCTTTTTTTTCCCCCTTGAAACAGTGGTCTTCAACTTCTGTGTGTGTGAGAGTGGCACAGAATGTTAAGATAGGAGCTGAAGTGGTGGCTCATTGGCTAATCCTCTGCCTGCAAGTGCTGGCATCCCACATAGGTGCTGGTATTAGTTTAAGCTGCTCTACTTCCCATCTGGCTCCCTGCTTGGGACCTGGGAAAGCAGCAGCAGAGGATGGCCTAAAGCTTTGGAACTCTGCACCCTTGAGGAAAACTTTGAGGGGGCTCGTGACTTTGGGTTGGCTTAGCTCTAGCCATTTGGGAAGTGAACCAGGTGATGGGAGATCTTTCTGTCTCTCCTTCTGTTTGTAAATCTTCCTTTCCAATAAACATAAATAAATCTTAATTTAAAAAAATGTTAGGGTAGAAAGAGCCTCTTTTCAAATGAGACAGCGAGGGTTGAGTTTCAGCCTGGTCCATGCACAGGTGGTTTAGTCTGTCTGTGCTGGTATGTCTCTTACTTCTCCAAAATGGAGAGAATGAGACCTGCCTAATGGGGTTAGTGTGTGATACCTAAAATATACTGGGTGTTTACGCAGCAGTAAGAGAAGGAAAAAATTAACTAAAAGTAGAGGCATAAATGTGTAAAGTAACTGACCAACTTTACATAGCAGCTAAACGGATTCTTAGGCAGTTTTCCCCGCATCACTGTGAGGAAAGGGCATTCTGATCAACACTGAAATGTTCAGTCTGTTAAGAGGATGAGGGTTCGAAGTGACTTGTGAATTCAAAGCCAACTCTTCCGGCCTTCAGTACTGGTTACCTGTGTATTGTGTGCAATTAAACTTTAAAGTTAGGATTAATACCCTGATACATTTTTTTATTTCCAAGATTCTAAATTTGCATTCAGAAGCTTTAAATGCATTTTTCTTCTTTTCAGGGTAATACATTCAAAGATTGCTGCTGCTCTCCTTAGAGCATTTTTTACTCATTTGTAGAAAATGGTCAAGTTGATCTTGGACATGACATACTTAAGGGATTTAGGATTGTGGTTTGTTTTCCCTTCTCTGGAAATTTCTCATGCCTTTCCTCCTATCCTAGATGTTGCACAAAAGCTGTGTTTTGCTTGCTCATTAAGTAAGTTGGGGAAATCTTTTCTTTGTGTATCCTCATCCCCACCCCCATCCCTGCTTCCCAGCTTGCCCCTTTCTCCACATGGAAGGCAAGATGTACTTCCTCCAGGGTGTTTGCTGCTCAGGAAACAGGACTTGATGACAGGGCAGGGCCAAAGTACACCGGAATGGAGCTCATGTGGAGAATGCAGAGCCCTGTGCAGGGTGTAGTGAGCAACGTGGTCTTGGAGAGAGACTGTACTGTTGCTGCTGTCTTGTGACCGCCCCACCCCTACCCCTGTTCTACCCACCCCTCCATTCCCTGTTTGATATTGTCCCTCCAGCAGAGTCTTGCAGAGAGGAGGAGCCCTCCTCTCCAAATTTGGAACCCCAGGCTACTATTTAAGAGTTAACCATGAGCATGTGACTTAATCATTGGAACTGTAGTTCTCTCATTCATAAACTGAGCATGATAACAGGATATATACCGTGGGATTATTGTGGGACTTAAAGAGAATGATGGATGAGATGCACTTAGAATGGGGGTTGGGTCTTCTAAGAGCAGAAGTGTTTACTGAGTGTAGATGGAGCTCCAGTTGACCTGGCTCCCAAGCCATTCCTTCTTTGTGACATGGCACGGTGTCACACAGCACTGGGAAGCAGGCTGTGTAGGTAAGAACCCCACCTTGTTGCTGATGTAGTGGAAAAGTTTGAGGAGGTTAAGTGACTAGGGTCATACAGCCAGTGCAAGCCTAAACATAAGCTGGACAAAGGATTACTAACAAATGGTTCAGACAACTATTCTTTATAGTGTCATATCATGAACACCATATAATATCTTTGATTGTTTAAATATTTCTCATTTCATCAATTAAGTTGCTTTAAGTATATCCAGGAGTCCAGTTGTTATATCCATGTAAGGTCTGAAGACATTTGAGGTTTTCTGGAATAGTATTTACTTTAGCATAACCCTTCAGGCGCTTATGTATTATCCCATTTGAATGCTCATAATTAAGCATAATTTCCTAAAATAAATCAGTACACATTGACGTTTAGACAGATATCCAGCCTGTTGCTCAGGATGGTTAAGATACTTGCCTCCCGTATCAGAGGACCTGAGTTCAGTCCTGGATTGGGCTCTGAACTGCAGCTAACGCAGAGCCTGGGAGGCAGCAGGGATGGCTCTCGGAACTCAGTTGCTGCCGTCCATGTGGGAGACCTGGATTGCATTCTGGGCTTCTGGCTTTGTTCCCAGCTCCAGCTGTGGTTGACATTTGGGAAAGGAGCCAGTGGACGTGTAAGCTTTCTTTGTGTGTCAGCCTCACAAATAAAAATAAGTACATATTGAGCCCAGTCTGGGAGAGGTTGACCTGAATTTGAAGGGGACAGTTTTATACATCTGAACCATTAAATAAGCATTAAATGTGAGATTGTAAGTACATACTTGCCATATGAACTGGCAGATTGTCTAACTCCTCAAGGGAAATAAAAATGAATGTCTACACAAAGACTGTGAAGGGTCCTGAACGTGATTAAAGAGATGAATAGATGTATAGATGGACAACAGTGATATCAAAATGAATGACGGTAAGAATATTTACATTTAAATAGAAATGAGGTAATCCCCTTTTTTTTTTAGATTTTTCTCTTTTAAAATATTTATTTATTTATTTTTGTTGCAAAGTCAAATATACTGAGAGGAAAGACAGAGAGGAAGATCTTCTGTCCGATGATTCACTCCCCACGTGACTGCAACGGCTAGAGCTGAGCTAATCTGAAGCCAGGAGACAGGAGTTCCCTCCAGGTCGCCCATATGGGTGCAGGGTCCCAAAGCCCTGGACTATCTTCAACTGTCTTCCCAGAACACAAGCAGGGAGTTGGATGGGAAGCAAGGCCGCTGGAATTAGAACTGGCACCCATATGGGATCCCGGTGCGCTCAAGCCACGACCCTAGCCACTAGGCTACCACATTGGGCCCTAGTTTTCTTCCTTAAAAAAATTTTTTTTAAAGATTTATTTATTTTTATTAGAAAGGCAGATATACAGAGAGGAGGAGAGACAGAGAGGAAGATCTTCCGTCCGATGGTTCACTCCCCAAGTGAACCATCCGAAGCCAGGAACCAGGAGTTCTTCCAGGTCTCCCACGCAGGTGCAGGGTCCCAAGGATTTGGGCTGTTTTCAACTGCTGTCCCAGGCAACAAGCAGGGAGCTGGATGGGAAGCAGGGCCTCTGGGGTTAGAACCAGTGCCCATATGGGATCCTGGTGCGTGCAAGGTGAGAACTTTAGCCACTATGCTATCGCACCGGGCCTTGTTTAAATGTTTTAAAAATATTTATTTGATAGCTGAATGATAGATATCCATCTTCCGTCTATTGATTTCCTCTACAGAATACCTATCATAGGCAGGGTTGGGTCAGGCTGAATGAAGCCAGGAGCCAAAAATTCCATCTAGGTCTCTTATGTGGGAGTTCAAGCCCCGAATTCCTGGGCTATCATCTGCCTACCAGGGTGTGCATTACTAGAAAGCTGGATAAAAACAGTGGAGTTGCAGGCCTAGTGCGATGGCTCAATTAGCTAATCCTCCACCTCCAAGCACTGGGATGCGATGTGGGCTTCAGAGGACAAATAACTCCCATCTGAGGTTGGCACCATGGTTAGGAGCCCAAGGACTTGGGCACCACCTGCTGCTTCCCAGGCTCATTAGCAAGAATCTGACTTGGAAGGTTGGGAGTAGCTGGGACTCAAGGCAAGGTTCCCCACTGCGGGGCCCAGCTATCTCAGATGGTGGTGCAATCTGCTGCTCACCATGCCTGCTGACTTGGAGCAGTTGTAGCTCTCCCATCTTTCTCATGGGAATGCAGAATGGTACCTACATGTTGAAACAACAATTTGACTGCATTTATTAAAAAGTTAGGAAAATTAAATATATGTCTGAGTGTAAAGATATGACCCAACATGATTTGCTTGTAAGTATCAAAGAGAAATTAATGGAAAGTTGTACACAAAGACTTTCTTGAATGTTCATAGGATGCAATTAATAATAGCCCCAATCTGGAAATAAGCCATATTCCTCTTAACTGGCCAATGGAAAAGCCAGATACCATATGGCATGAAAAAAGGGGGAAATACGCTAACATGCTTTGCATGAATGAACCTCAGACATGCAAAGTGAAAGATGCCAAGTATAAAAGACTTTGTGTTGTACTTCCATTTGTATGGAATATCCAGAGAAGATGAAGATAGAAAGCAGATGAGAGTGGCTGGGCCTGTGGCCTTGGATCTGTTATCAGACATGATGGAGCCTTTTGGGGGATGGAAATGTTCCAAACATGGATCTGGGTGGTGGTTTCACGAGTCTCTGACTTTGCTAAGAGTTACTGAATTGTACATTTTGCATGACGAAATCTGAGATATATAAATTAATACTTCAATAAAACTGTTAGAACTACATAAAGATGTAGTTTTCATACCTTTAAAACTACTGAGTTTTCTGAAACATGAAAGGTGTCACTGTTAGTGAAGTTGAGGTTTTTAAAAATGCTTGCTCCTCTGTGCTTTAGAATACATGACTTCCTTGCAGCCTCAGCCGCTAGTCTGTTGGCTGATTCACACAGAGGCTGAGGGAGCATGCTATGAGGAGGTGAGTGGGATTCGAGAACCCTAATTCACCTAATGTGGACATTGCCTTGATACAGGGTTCTCTATTGCTCTTGTGGGTTTAAGTCTTCTCTGATTCTCAAAGTATTTCTTTCTAAAGCTTTGCCCTTTTTTTTTTTTCTTTTTAAATTATTTCTTGAAAGGCAGAGTTACAGAGAGAGCTTGAGAGAGCTTGGGGGAGAGAGAGAGAGAATGGGAGGCAGGAGCCAGGAAGTTCATCCGTCTCCCACATTGGTTCATGGGCCCAGGCATTTGGACTGTCTTCTGCTTTTCACTGACCTAAGCAGCGAGCTGGATTGTACATGGAGCAGTCCAGACTCAAACTGGGGCCCCCATGGGATGTTGGCACTGCAGGCTGTGACTTAACCTGCTGGATTTAAACGCAGTGCTGGCCTCAACACGTTTTTCAATGTTTCAGTTTTTTTTAACCTCAGTACAGATTTGCATGCATAGGCGATCATCCTTCCCCATCATTCTCCTGTTTGCCTATATCCCCCTCTTATTATTTGTCCCCAAACTATTACAATGACATAGTCATTTATTTCACTGTTACAAGCTTAATACCGTGGCATTACAACATAGGAAAAGGAAGAAAATAAAGTAACATAATGTAAAAGTAGAATTTAAAATAATAATGGGAATTTATCATTTGGGAATAAAAACACATATACAACTGCTATTTCCCAGTATGCTCTTCTCCCTAGTAGAGTTTATAGTTTGTGTGTGTGTGTTCTGTGTATTATTTGCTGTGTATCGGAACATATAATACTTGTCGTTTTGTGATTGACTCATTTCACTGAATATAATGGTTTCCAGCTGAGATCATTTTGTTGCAGATGCTAAGATTTTATTCTCTTTATGCCTGAGTGATATTCCATGGAGTAAATGTATCCTGTTTTCTTTCTCTATTCATGTGATGATGGACATCTGGGTTGTTTCCCTATCTTAGCTATAGGGAATTGCACTGTTATAATCATGAGGTTATAGGTACCTCTTTTGTATGCAGATTTCATTTTGTTTGAATCCATTCCCAGGAATAGAATGGCTGAATCATATAGTAGCTCTATCTTCAACTGTCTGAGGAATCTCCATACTGATTTGCTTAATCCATTGGATTAGGGTTCCTTGCCCCTTCCAAGCCAATAATTGTTTGTTGATTTCTGTATGTAGGCCATTCACACAAGAGTTAGGTGAAACCTCATTGTGGCTTTTATGTGCATTTCCCTGTTGAAGAACCTGAATATTTTTTCATATCAATTAGCCCTTGAATTTATCTTTTGAAAAATATCTCTTCGTGTCCCTTACCCATTTCCTAACTGAATTGCTTGTTTTGCAGTTACTAAGTTTCTTGAATTCTAGCTGTTGTGTATTTTGCTAATGTTTTCTCCCATTCTGTTGGTTATCTCTTCACTTTATTGACTGTTTTCCTTGCAGTACAGAGGCTTCCTAGCTTGGTGTAATCCCATTTGTTTATTTTTGCTTTCATTGCCTATGCTTTTGGCATCATCTCTAAGAAATCTTTGCTTTTGTCTGTGTCTTGCAGAGTTTTCCCAATTGTTTTCCTGTAGTGATTTGATGGTGCCAGGCTGTACGTTTAGAATCTTGATCTATTTAGAGTTGATTTCTGTATTAGGTAAAAGGTAGAGCAGTCTTGTTTCTTACTTCTGCAGGCATATATCCAGTTTCTTCAGCATCATTTCTTAAAGACTATCCTTTCTCCCTGGATTGATTTCCGTTTGTTTGTCAATTAATTGGTTATAGATGTGTGGGTTCTGGGATTTTTCTTCTGTCATTTGTCCTCAGGTCTGTTCTGTGCCAGTGTAGGCTGTTTGGTGACCACTGCCCCGTAGTACATCCTCAAGTCTGGTGTTGGGTTGCCGCCAGCCTTGTTTGTTTTGTTTGATGGCTTCAGCTGTTTGAGATCTCTTGCATTTCCAAAATTTTCTTTTGTGAGGATTTAAAATATTACCACTTTCTGATGCTAGGCTCAAATAAATCCTTCATATTTTTCTTCTTTCTGTGGTTTGATCCTTTTCTTTTAATTAATGCCCAAGGCATTCATTTATTAAATTTTCATTTTCTGTAATTTTTTTTTGCCTCCTCAAATTATTATTGACAAATGTAGTGAAAGTGTATGTTATAATAATAACTATACCATGAGGGCCAGGTGTCTTTTATTTATTTTTTTAATTACTTAGCTAGAAAAATTAACTTTTTTTTTTAGTTGACCAAAGTAGATTGTTTAAGTTTATGCAGTAAGAAAGTAAATCCACATCTGTTTTGGGGAGAAGAGAATGATAGTAATAATGCATTTAAAATTTATTTTAAAATTAAATTCCATTTGAATGTTTACAGTGAACATTAAAATCCTTATAAAGAAATGACAAGATGAATATAAAATAGTTTTTCCAAATGCCTTGTTAATAATGTTTCGTTTTTAGGCATATTTAGCATTGTTTTAATATTTTTTATTTTTCTTATTTTCCTGCCTAGGTACATACATCTGTACCATATATTATGAAGCTTCCTTTAATGAACAACAAGGGTGTGCAGTTTATTAGTAATTTTGTCTATGAGCTTGAAATAGAGGAAGTGGCTGACTGTGTTAGTGCCCTGTATTTGCTACATTTTAATAGTACCCAGCATTTGCATGTACACTTTGGATCAGGGAGATACTAGTGTGAATCCTAATTTTGCTACCACCAGCTGTGTTAATTTCTGAGTGCTAATTGCCTCAGGTACCAAACAAGGATAATATCTCTTTGGGGTAAGAATGTGAGAGGTGATGAATGTAATGTACTCAGCGTGGTGCTTGGTGCTCAGTTATTATTCCGTAAGACTGATTCTCCATTAAGCTTGTGTTTAAATGATTCTCAGTGAGACTAGCCCATATCCAATGGGCTTTTGGCCCCCCTTTGCTCCATGTGAGTGAGACGTTGGCAACTGCTCTGGGGTGGTGTGCTTGAGTATCAGCATGGGTTTGCCCGGTTGAGCTTTGCTGGGTTGAGCTGGGGTATCCTACTCCTAAGATCTGACCTTTCTGGGCTCCATAGGCATTGCCCATGATGTTCACATACCTCCTAGAGCACTTCCTGCGGTGGTTGGTGTAACCTGGATGGCTGCATGTGCTGGGCAAGCTCTGGGGCTCATTCGGCACACACTGACTTCTCTCATGGTCCTTCCTGCCTCTTGATTTTTCTCTTACATTAAAAAAAAATTATTTGAAAGAGTTACAGAGTGGGCACAAAGAGATCTTTCATCTGACAGCTCTCTCCTAAATGGCCCCATCTGCGGATGCTGTTTTGTTCCAAAACCAGGAGCCAGGAGCTTCTAATGGGTCTGCTGCATGGTTGCAATCGCCTGAGTACTTGGACCATCCTTTTCCAGGTCATTAGTAGGTAATTGGATTGGAAGTGGAGCATCCAGGACTTGAACCAGTGCCCATACGAGATGCTAGCTTTGTAGGTGGTAGCTTTACCTGCTGTGCCACAATGCTGACCTGTGGAGTGTCACAATTTGCCCAGCCAAAGAGCAAGGGCGAATTTGTACAGATGTTTGCAGTTCTTTCCACTGTGTCCTCTTCCTTGTCTGAAAATTCTGCTGGCTCAGCATCTTCAGATCTCTGTCAGCTGCGCTCAGGCTCCAGGCTCTAACTTGCCTGCCTCCTTTTTGTACCATGGTCTGGAAAGTTTTGGTGGCTGAGAAAGCTGGGCAGCTGCAGGATCCATTTAACTTCTCCTCTCTGGGATCATTGTCTTATCCTATTGTTATTTATTAGCAGAATACATGCACCTTGTATCTTCTGTCCAGTCTTTTTTCTGTTTATAGCAGGAGAGCTAACCCAGTTACTCTGTCATAGCTGGGGTTTGGGACTCAGGTCAAATGCCTTGTTGAACAGTGGTGAGATGTGTGGCTTTTGTACAAAGTAGAGGAAAGTGGGTTCTCTGGCCAGTTAGGAAAAGCTACCCTTGGAGCTGCCCCAGCCTTAGGAAAAGCAAATGGTACCTTTTTCTTTGAATCCTTTCCTTTACTTGGATCAGTTAGCACCCACCTGTGCCCGGTACATCAGAGCAGGACACTAACCAAATCACTGTGTACCAAAGCCAGATGGCTTCATTTTACCTGGTTTATCACTTCCTCCAGTAGTATGTAATATATCGGTTGCTGAAAGGGACATGACTATTCTAGAACACCTTTTGGCACCATGTTTGTACCTTGTATGTTGATGAAAATTTTCTGAAAAATATTTTTTCCTTTTTGAAAAGGTGGTTGAGTAACTGGTAAAAAGGACAAGGATATGGAGAAAGGTCTTTTCTCTTTATTTTGTAAAGAAAAAGTCTCAGAATTCATTGCAATAACTTAAGACCCACAATTTCCTCATGGGTTTTATTATCTTGAAACAAATGTTTCCAACCTGCCATAAGCTTTGTGTTTCTATGAAACTAATCAAGAAAAAAGAGCCCTGCAAATCCTTGGGAAGAGGGCCTTTTTTTTTTTTTTTAAATTTTTGGTGATGTTTACATAGTTGATTAGGGTAGAAAGGATTGAGGTTTAGGGAAAAGTGGATGTGATCCTTGTTTCCACATTTTCTATTTCTTCTTCCTGGTTTTGGGGGAAGGGAGGAGATAAGGGGAGGAGTTGTATCGAGCCTTCCAATTGCCCCAGTATCCTGGGGTGGGGAATGGCCACCCAATATCAACCGATATTGTCCCGATGTGCCACACACTCCAAGGGTTCTCCCACGTGCTTTTGATAGGTCTGAAATGCTCTCGATCTCACTGATCTAGGAATGAGGAAACCCTTTCAGTGTCTATTGGCTGGCATAGTTGACCTTACAGTCTCCATTCGACCAGATTTTTGCTCTCATCATTTGGCGCTGGGGTAGTTGTCCAATTTTTTCTATTTTCCATTCTCTGCTATGGTACCAGATGTCCTCTGCTACACAGTGGACAGCCATATCTTCCATGTTCATTAGGGTTTGCTATCTGCTGCTGCATCTTTTCCACTGAGCAGGACTAGTTGTTGCAGGCAGACCCAAGGACCCGTCCCAGGCGACACAGGACCCCCTGAACCCCTGCTCCTGGGGCTCATGGACCTAGCACCCACCGTGCAGGCAAGCCCAGGGACTGAGACCAGGCAAACCAGGCCCAACTGGAGCACCCGGCCCAGCGTCTCACAGACCCTGCACCTACTGTGCAAGCAGCCCAGGGACTTGGAACAGGGAAACTAGGCATGACTGGACCCTCCAACCCTGGTGCTCACTGACCCTGCCAGCACTGGGAAGAGTCTATTTTCTTGGGGTCATTATTTGTGCTAGTAAGGCTAGATGGAAATGGTATTTGGCGTTACTTACCTAAGAAAAAAATCAGAATGTAGTTTTGCTGTTGTCCCCGGGTGACCATTTCCTCCATCTTCATTCATTTATTACCAGCGACACTGAAGTCCATAGTTCTGTTTTTAAAACTTTAAACTTTCCAAGTTTATTAATGTAAAGAGTGTGTTTCATAGATAACAGTTCTAAGAAGGCAACCATACTTCTCTCCCTCCCTCTATTCACCCTTTCTTTTCTTTTTTTTTTTCAAGCAATAACATGCTTTCGGTTTACCTTTTTAGCACAGGCTTGATGCGCTGTTAATCATAATGTTGAGCAAGTAAGAAATGGAAAGACTATCCTGCAGGAGCATAGACAAGGGCTGCAAACAGTCATAAGTTGTCAATTTCAGTGTTTTATTTTCTCACGGAGCTTTTATTTATATGCATATGTTACATCCCTGGGAAAAGAATCCCAGGATTTTCCCTCCTGTTAGTTTTCATCTTGCATCTTCATGGTCCATGATGCCAGCTGAGGTTGTCAGTACAATGACACCACACTGGCAGAATGGGAGCAGATTATTCTGCCATTTTTCTTGATCTTTCAGTGGCACAAGAAATCTGGGGCTAATTACTTTGGCTAACCTGCTATGAGATTCACAACAATTTCTCCAGCTGTGTAATCATCAGTGATTTCAAATTTGCCAGTGTAGCCATGCTTCATGCTCACGGTGCGGAAGCAGATAACCTTGGAGTACGGCCTCTCCTCTCGGCATTGTCGCTCTTCAGAGCATCGGCCAGGACATCCACGTGTGTCATCGTGGTGTGACGGAAAGGTGGCAGAAAGAGTGTCAGTTTCATTCTTAAAACTTTTTTGTATTCTGTATTAACTTCTACAGATCAGAAAATATATTTGTCTTTTGGAACTGGCTTATTTCACTAAGCATATGGGCTCCAGTTGTATCCATTTTGTTGCAAGACAGGATTTCTTTTTTAATGGCTAAGTAGTACTCCATCCTGTCTGTATGTGTATAGATATGCTATGTTTTCTTTATTCAGTTTTCAGTTGATTGTCATTAGGGGTTATTTCATACCTTAGCTATTGTAAATGTTCATCTTTGCAGAGCAGGGATGGGAAAATGTCTGACCACAGCCTGCCAGATCATTTGGTTTGACCCTGCAAAGGAAACCTCAGGAGGAACTTGAAGTTCAATAAATACACAATAAGTGCAGGATATTTTTTAAGTTGATAATTTTAAATGATGTTTTTAAGTTGATAGTTTCATATAGCCTGCAAATGATGTTATAAAAATCCAAATAACCCATGGCAGAAAAAAGTTTTTCCTCCCCTGCTCTAGAACAGTGGACTTACTGCATTGTATGTTCTCTGGGAGGGCATTTGTAATTTACTTGTTTAGGGTCATCTACTGCATTACAGTCCCGTGGACTTTTACCATCTTATTTTAAGTGGTAGCTTCCTCCCTCCCTCCCTCCCTCCCTCCCTCCCTTCCTTTTTTTTTCCATTGGAGTCCCTAGACTCCCTACCTCATGTCTGGATTCTAGATATCCTGCATATAGTGAGGACACCAAACCCCCTCCCCCCTTTTAAAGATTTATTTTATGTGAAAGAGAGATTTTCCATCCACTGCTTTACTCCTTTAGATCGTCACAGTGGCCTGGCCTGTGCCAGGCTGAATTCCATCCACATTTCCTATGTTTGTGGTAGAACTCCAAGTATTTGTGCCCTCTTCTGCTCATTTGCCAGGTACAATAGCAAGGAGCTGAATTTGAAGTGGAACAGCTGGGACTTGTATCTGTGCCCATATGGGATGCTGGTGTCTTAGGCTATAACCACACCACAGCCCCAGCCCCTACAGTTCTAGCTTTGATTTGATTTCATAGCTATTCATTTTGATGTTATTGCTGTAAATGACATTTGTGTTGAGGATTTTTGTTTAGGATTTGACAGCCAGGAGTATGTGTTGGAATGTTAAAGCAGAATGTTATGCAGTTGGACAGGCTGAATCTGTAGCATAGCCCTCATAGGATTATAATAGCTCTCTGTTATGTTCTTGGGGCTTGGATTTGGAAATAGTGTCATTGTTGCTGAGAATTTTTGTGAAATGTCGGTGGTTTCTTTAATTCCAAAAAGAAAATGAGCTCTGCTTTCTCTCTCAATAGCTGGAGTTTTAAACTCCTCTGCCTGCTGGGCCTGATAGGAGACGAGAGTCTTACAAATCTAGCCAGTGCTGTTTTGTGGGAATTTAGGTCCATGTGTCTAGATCTTTTGAATTTTCAAGAGAATTTGAAAAATGGAAAGGCAGAGGGGACACACACACACACACACACACACACACACACACACACACACAGTAGAGGAAGAGAGATTTACCGATCCATCTACTGATCATTAAATCATTAAATGCTTGTAACAGCTAGGGCTTGTCCAGACCAAAGCCAGGCACCTGGGATGCTATCTAGGTCTTACATGAATGGCATGAACCCAAATGCTTGAGCTCTCATGTACTGCTTTCCTAGGCACATGATTTGGAAAACTGGATAAGAAGAAGGGGAGCTGCGACTCAAATCTACACTCCAGTATTGGAGGCAGGCATCCAAAGTAGCAGCTTAAGCCACTGTACCACACCACCTTTCCCTAATATTTCTTACATGAACAAGACATCCCACTTCCAGGAACACCGAGTCACCCTCTGAAGAGACCTGGAGTAGGTCTGCTGCTTATGGCTCATAAGCAGCCCTGATAATGGGCAGTCCTAACGTTAAGCTGTTTATTTTCAGTTTGTGTATGTATTATTTTCATGGGTAGATTTTAAATCCCTTTAACTCTTGATTGCTGTTCTCCAAACCTAGACGTCTTTTATCAGTGATGCTATTATAATGTATTCTTGAAAATTAAAGATGAAAATCCCAGATGTTGGGAAAAGAATGAATGGGGTTTGTAATGAATGCTATTTGTATTTCTTTCAGAGTTGGCTAGATAAGCAAAAATTGAGAAGCTTCCATCTTTAGTCGGATCAGCTCTTTTTTCTTTTGTGGAAAACACATTGGGGGAGGGGTGACAAAAATAAACAGTGATCACCACACAGATTGTTGTTTGGTTGCTGGTACCACCAGCTAAGTTCAGAAGAGCAACAATATCATTACGTAGTATGGCTGTAGTAGAATGAGCTCTTTGTGATACATACATCTGTTACAGAGCCCCCTGGAATGAGATCTTGTTAAAACAGATGCCGAGTATTTCTGGTTGTGAAGAGTTCAACAAAGTAAACAAATCTTTCGAATTAAAAGAGGTGATGATATTTGGATTTACTGTTTAACTTTGGTGGTTGACAGCAATAATTGATTTGTCAGTCCATACTGTATGCACACTTCTAAAGGTGTAATTTATCTGAAAGGTAGATTTACAGAGAGAGGGAGAAGGAAAGAGGAGATTGTTGATCCAGTGGTTTATTTCCTAAATAATCATAGTGGCCAGAGCTGAGCTGAGCTGACCCAAAGCAAGGAGCTTCTTCCAGGTCTCCCACATGGATGCCAGGGCTCAAGGATTTGAATCAGCCTCTGCTGCTTTTCTAGGCCATCAGCAGGGAGTTGGATTGGAAGTGAAGCCGCCGGGAAATGAACCAGTGCTTATGTAGAATGCTAGAGCCATAAAAGAAACTTAGCCTACTATGCCACGGCACTGGCCCCACATTGTTTTATGTTTTACCCATAAATAAATGATACTGTGTGGTTTAATTTTGGACCTGGTATTTGTTTTATTTTTTGTTAAGGTTAGAAGCAGTAATCAAATAGCCAAAGATTACCAATTTTTAAAATAAATTCACTAAACCTTACATTTTAGCAGTTTATAGGTTAGGGATATAATTTGACTTACTTTTACAGTACAGTTTGTGGTTTAAATGAAAAGGAAGCACATGATGAAAGTGTGCTTACATGGTCTTCAGGGATGTACCTCTGCAACACACTTGTCTACAGCCACGGGAAGACAGACATGTGGCAGTGGGACATCCTGGTGGTCACCATCCTGACCATGTGATGGGAATTCATCCCCTTGGCTTTAAGACAGGGTCATCAGATGACTCCTGGTAGGATGTGCTGAGAAGAGTGTGGCATTACTGCTCAGTGATGTTTGCCAGCATATACTGCCTGAATGTAGTTCCGAAGACACGGCATTGGGGAGGTCCAGGTTGATGAACAGTTGGTACTGTAAGTGACCAGTACTTTTCAAGTGTCACCGAGGACCTCATGTTGTAGCAGAAAAGATATATCTACATGTGAAACACGATCCTGCACTGGAGGGAGAACATTTGTACAGTCAGTTGACTGAAGTAGGATAAGGTTGATTACAGACTATTTAATAGATTAATGGTTAATGGCTAATTTCCCCCTTAAAAAAAGGCATTTATTTCAAAGAGTGACAGGAAGAGAGTTCACGACTGAGATCTTCCATTTGCTGGTTCACTCCTTTAATGCCCATAATAGCCAGAGGTGACCAGGCCAAAGTCAGGAACTCAGGAGTCCAACCAGGTTTCCCATGTGGGTGGTGGGAACACAAGTACGTCCAGCTGCATTAGCAGGAAACTGGATTGGAAGTCCAAAGTAGCTGGGACTCAAATTAGAAACATGGCTTTGTCATTTTATGTGTGGTTGTACAGGACACAAACATTTGAGCGAGCTTGGGGAAGAGTATGCAAAAATTCTTTGTGCTATTTTGGGGTATTTGTTTTGGTGAGCTTGAAAGTAGTATTCCATAGTGAAGTTAACAACGGCAATAACGAGTAACTCTGACTCAGCTGAGACATTAAGACTAATGGGAGTGCTTTGAGTCACCTCTTAGTTGGTCAGGAGCTGATTTTCTGTGTTTTGAATCTGCTGTATGTGAGTAGTTGAGAGTTCTCAGGACGAGGGAGGAATGGCTGTATTGAGTTTCAAGAACATTTTCAAAAGGTTTTGTTTAATTAACTGATTTACTTATTTCTGGACAGAGCTGAAATTACATCTTTGGGTGTCCCCTGGTCGTGCAGGTTATTTAAGCTTTTACTATTGTAGCCAACAGAATCCCTCAGTGGAAAGCTAGCATGGTAATGAATTCTTTGGATTGTTTCTGGTTTTGTTATGATGTCTGAGTCCAGCTGAGTCTTATTGATTTTTCTTTGTGTCATGTATTGTTGTATTTCATATTGTGTGTGATTTCTTAGGAAGAGCAATGGTTTTTAATAAATGCTTGAAATACTAAGTATCTCTCAGATGACAGTGGGGAGTTTTTTAGGCATAGTGGATGGGAAACATACATTGGCATAAGCAGCAAGCAATAGCTTTTTTTAAAAATGACTAATAATTAAGATGGAGAAAATCAGCACATGAGCATATTTTTATTAGCAAGAGCATTTGTTAATGTGTTCTTAAGTTGAGGCTGTTTTGGACAGTGTGGGAGGGAAAATAATCCTGGATGGCAACCTAGATTATGAGGGTTGATTAGTGTGTGTTGGACAGGTCTTTTAAGTTTTTCTGAGCCTTAAAATTGCAGTCATAGTAGCATCTTAGAAAGTTGCTGCCAGTTGAATTAGCTGCTGTGGTGTGTGCCTGGCCTGCTGTGCACATGTCCTACAAGCTTGCTCTTCTTCCTCCTCCTCCTGAGTTTGACTAGCCCTCTGCAGCTCAAGAGAACCCTCTTGGCTTGGAAAGACAAGAAAAGAACAAGTTCTGCCAGGACCACGTGAGTCTTTTTGCCAGGAGTATGTCCATGTCTCTTAGGCTAGAAAAATGGTTTTCTCTTACATGTTATCCACATTGTTAGTAGTACAGAGTCTTATTAGACTTTCTGAAGAATTTAGTGCTCTTATCTGAAATACATACATTAAAGATGTATTTATTTATTTGAAAGGCAGAGCTAAATAGAAAGAAAGAGACAAATCTTACACTGGTTCACTCCCCAAACAGACACAACTGGGCCAGGCTGAGGCCAGGAACCAGGAGCTCCGTTGGGTCTGCCACATGGGGCCCTTCTTGGATGGTTGAGATCCAAGCATGCAGGCCATCTTCCTTTGCTTCCCAGATACATCAGAAGGGAGTTGGATCAGAAGCAGAGCAGCTGGAATTTGAACTGGTGCTCCCAAAAATATGAGATATCTCTTTTTTTTTTTTTAAGGTTTGCTTATTTTTATTGGAAGGGCAAATTTACAAAGAGTAGATAGATCTTTCATCTGCTGGTTCACTCCCCTGATCTGAAGTCAGGAGCCAGAAATTTCTTCAGGGTTTTCCACACGGGTTCAGCGTCCCAAGGTTTTCAGCCATTCTCCACTGTTTTCCCAGGCCACAATCGGGGAGCTGGAAGGGAAGTGGAGTAGCCAGGACATGAGCCAAAGCCCATATGGGATGCCAGTGCTTGCAGGAGGGGGATTAGCTAGTTGAGCCATCACACAGAGCTCATGAGATGCCATTGTTGGGAGCAGTGGCTTAATGTGCTGCATCAGTGTTCCCCATCTGAAGTAATTCAGTACAAACAAATATTAAGTTCTTTTTAGAAGAAAATCTCATGAAACCAAGGGGCAAGAAAATGTACAGCTAGAAGGAAGCATTTGCCAGCAGTTTCCTTTCAAGTTTTTGGCTGCAGTTGGAGTGTTAAGCCTCTGAGAAGTAAGAACTAATTATTGTTCTTACTTTACTTGGATTTTAAAAGGACTTTGCTGTTGCTGATGTAGTGAGTAAAGCCACCACCTGCCATGTCAGCTTCCCGCTTTGGCACTGGCTTAAGACTCGGCTACTTCATTTCCAAACCAGCTCCCTGTTAATGTGCCTGGGAAAGCAGCAGAACATGACTCAAGTGCTTGGTCTTCTGCCACACATGTAGGAGACCTGGAAGAAGCTCCTGACTCTTGACTAGCCCAGGCTGTTGTGTTTTTCTGGGCAGTGAACCAGGAAATGAAAGATCTCAGTTTCTGTCTCTATTTCATTAATTCTGATATCCAAATAAATAAATCTTTAAAAAGCGATTTCCTGCATTCTTGTTTTTAAAATGTTTTAAAGATTTATTTTTTTTTTAATTGGAAAGTCATATATGGAGAGAAGAGAAGGGACAGAGAAGAAGATCTTTCATCTGATGATTCACTCCTTAAGTGACCACAATGGCCAGAGCTGAGCTGATTCGAAGCCAGGAGCTTCCTCTGGGTCTCCCACGCGGGTGCAGGGTCCCAGGTTACAAACAGGGAGTCGGATGGGAAGCAGAGCTGCTGGGATTAGAACCAGCGACCATATGGGATCCCAGCATGTTCAAGGTGAGAACTTTAGCCACTAGGCTACAGCACTGTCCCCCTTTATTGTTTACAGATCTGTTTACTTGGAAGGGAGAAAGAGGAGAGAATGTCTTCATGTGCTAGATAGTTTCATCTAACTTCAATAACTGGGCCTGGGCCAGGGTTAAAGGAGAACCTCAGAATTCCATCCTGTGTCTCCCATAAGGGTGGCAGGGACCTAAGTAAGCACTTGGGCCATCTCATACTGCCTTCTCAGGCTCATCAGCAGAGAGTTGGATCAGAAATAGAACAGCAGTGGGCTGGATAGTGATGCTAGTTGGGTTGAACTGGGCTTCAGTGCCTACTGACATGTACAAGAGCTGAACAGGATGTGGGACAGACTGGACCAGTGTGTTTGTACATACTGGCAACATGGGAACTATGGCAGGAGGCAGGCCTAACAGGGGTTTTTGTGGGTCTCTCTAACTAGGCTGCAGCTTCCACTGGTTTGCAAGAGGGTCGAGTGCGCGAGTGTGGTGGGCAGGATTTGGCTGGGCTCCAACGCTCATTGGCTTGCATAGAAGACAGGGCTGGAGACAGAACTGACACAGCAGTTGCAACAGCCAGTGTGTGCGACAGACTGTGCCAGAACTAGTGTTAGTAAGCACATGCAGCATAAGATATGAGAACACCTCAGAGGAAGTTTTTGTGGGGATTTCCCCAAGTAAATCGCTGAACTCAGAACCCCAACCATGGAGAGAATTGCAGGTTTCATGGTCTGATCATGGAGTGCATGTGTCAGAGCTGGGCCTCCTCAGTGGCTTAGATGGAGCATTGGGCAGCATATCCAGGTGCACATGGAGGATATGGCAGTGCACTGGAGCCTGCAGAGGACACTTGATACCATAACAGAGGACGAAAGACAGAACAGATACATTAACTATCTTTGCCACGTGTTGGCAGTGAATATCTGTGCAAATGGAGACTCTAAGATGGACTATGTCAGCTAGTGGATTCTGGAGAGATTCCATTGTGCTTGGAGTGGCAAGATCGGCAGTAATTCAGAACTGTTGAACTGTCATAACCTCTTGAGCAGGACCCTTGGAGCTTGCCCCACACTGGGGGACCCTGGGATGGTGTCTGGTGGCTGTCCTCCATCTCAGGATATGAAGGTGGTTGGGAGGCTGGATGTGGCTCCTCCTCCTTTCCCCCAGATGCAGGAACAAAAAAAGACTGTAAAAATGATGGTCTCACCCACTTTCCTGTAGCCTTTTACACCCTAATCAACTATGTAAAAAATCATTAAAAAATGTTTTTAAAAAGTGGAATAGCAGCTTGTATCAGCTGGCATCACAGATGGCAGCTTAATCCACCGCATCATGTTGCTGGCCCCTCCTGATCTTACATTGTCTGATTTTGATACTGTACAGTGATCATATAAGTGAGCATTATTGTTTTTAGGAATTACAAAGTACTCTGAGATGGTTGTGATGAAAGCTATATATATATGTGTGTATCTTAATGAGCAGGAAAGAGAAAGTAGCCATGGCAATGGTAACAGTTGGTGAATTGAGCCAAGGGTCAGTGGCAGTTCTTTGTACATTATCTTGCTGTATATTTAGAACTACCTCAGAGTTGTGATAGCTAGGCACATTGAGCTGTATTTCTTGAAGAGATGAGAGTCCACAGGCGCCTTGGGGAGGGAAGGGACCTGTTAGAGTGCCACCTGGATAAGCAGAGAACAAGCAGTGGACAGTGTGTAAGCAGCAACTGGCCAGCCAGAAATTAGTTGTTCCATTAGTTTTACCTCTTTTACTTAGAACTTGAATTCAGTTTTTGTGGGAGAGTCTGCATGTGCCGATAAGAGAGCACATTGCAGCTTAAAACAGGAAAGTGCTGAAAGTGAAATCGTGATAAAAAGGGAAGATTTTTAAAAGGAAATTGAATAGACATATACAAGGATAAGCAGACTGGATGAGGAAGGACTGTTGGGACTTTTGAAGGTATCCAGTACGTTGGATGGTCTTTGTTTCACCAGACAGACACAAGTTAGTTTTCCATAATTAGTACCCTACGCTACAGGTTAATGACATGAATTTATCCTTTAAATTACTGTTTGGTTTCAAAGATAATATTTGTGTTGTTGCTGCAAATTTACATAATGTTTATTTTACCTTTTGAAAAGCATTTTATAAACTAACTTCCCCCTCCTCTTTTGTTTCATGTGAATGGTGACATCTGTTTTGGGAACTCAGCGCCCAACCCAAGGTAAGAGGCTTGCTTCTTCACATGGTGCTGTAAAGAGCTCGTGTGCACTTTTTTGGGGAGGGGTGTGGAACAGGATGGCTTTCTTGTAAAAGATGAAAATACTTTCTGTCAGGTTGGTAAAAGTCACACAAGCCATCAGCCTACTGCCAAATCCAAAGCTGTTCATTGGCTTAGGGGGGCCTGGAGGTTTATGGAAAAGCTGTCTTTGCACTTTGCCCAATTCTGGCCAGTCTCCTAGCAACTAAACACAGATTGCTTTTGTGCCACAGACTGGCGCAGGACTGGTAGTCCCGAACTGCGGTCAGCATTGCCCGGCCAACTCATCCTCACTTCCAGGACAGCTGGGAACACACGCCCAGGCCACCGGACACCCCTTAGATTCTCACGGGAATGTGCCCTGATCTCAGATTTGAGCCCAGATGTTAAAGAAACTCAGCTGGAGGAGTCACTCCCTCTGTCTTTGGTCCCCTAGGAGTACTGGAGCACCAAAGTAGGCACGGGCACTCCATTTGTGAATTCTCTGAGTTGACTTGATGTTTCCAGGGTATTCAGAGTTGTGCCACATTCCTGAGGTTTTGTTCTTGTTTTAGGGTCTATGGTTGAATTCTGACTTCATTCTCTATCATTTTTGCTAAAACATATATAGACAGGGCTGTTTGAGACTCTGATGCTGAAAAAAAGTAATTGAGTGTGACCTTTACTTCTTTGTGTATGTCAGACTGCACCTTGCCATCAAAAAGGTGTAGTTTTTTGTTTTGTTTTTTCCTGTTTCCTTATTTTGTGTTGAGCAGAGGTTGGAGATGGCAGAAAAGATGTGAGGAACTATTGCATGACTATTTAAAAATCACTTGTGGGTCTGGTGCAGTAGCCTAGCAGCCAAGATCCTTGCCTTACATGTGCCAGGATCCTGTACAGGTGCCAGTTCTAATCCCTGTGGCCCCGCTTCCCATCTAGCTCCTGCTTATGGCCTGGAAAAGTAGTTGAGGACAGCCCAGGGCCTTGGGCTGGAAGAAGCTCCTGGCTCCTGGCTTTCTGATTAGTTCAGCTCCGGCCGTTGGGGCCACTTGGATGCCCTAGTACTAGCCCCACAAATAATGTTTTGTAACCCTTTTCCCCCGTGTAGCATTGTAAATCGTTTTCCAAGTAAAATATAAATGTGTATTACTCATTGATTGTTGTTAATGTAATACTGTAAAAATTTTAATTTGCCTGTGTTATTGCAAGTGTCTGTATTTCATTATCTTGAATAATTTTGTTAATGTTTTGAGACTGCTTTGACGTGAAGAGTCGTAAGATTTTTTTCTAATGCATTCTCTTAATTTACTCTTCAACAGGTGTTTGCTTATGATCATTGTTTCTGGTCTATGGATGAATCCGTCAGAGAAAAGTATGCAGGTAATGAGCACATTCTGTTAACTCTTGATAGTGTCAAGAAAGTTCTGGGAAATTCTTTGCCATATCCTATTGTAGTAGCATTGTGTAGAACTTTGAAACCATGTATGAATAACTTCCTCCAGTGTTTACTGTTGGTTTTGCATTGAACAGTGTGCTGTTCTTGGCATGAGATGGTAAAATGGTATGAATAGGGTGCACAATGACAGCTCTTTGTCAAACACACTCTCTCCCACACAAACACGTATACACACACGTGTTGGCACACAGCAGGGATGTAGATTCACTGAGATACCTGTGATGGACCTGGACAGGCAGAGGAGGAGGGGAGGAAGAGGAGTGCCAGCCAGGAGAAGACGGAGCCCAGGCTGGAACCCGAGCTGTGCTCCTCACCACCCCTGCGGCTTTCAGTAAGTCAGTGTACCTGTCAGAACTTCACTTTTCTCTCTGTCGTGGAGAGGAACATGCCGTGTTCTCTCTGAATGTTCTGTTTGCGCCACATGGTTATTTTAATTATTCTAAATGATAACTGCCTCCTCCTCTCCACAAGTGTAGGACTACAGTGACAACATTTTATTTCCTTTATTCCTAACTGCATAAATTATCTGTTTGTAAGCAGTTTCATTTATTTGTCTATTTGATTTTTTAAAAAAATTTATTTGAAACACGGAGTGACAAAGAGGGAGTCACTCCCAGAATATCCGCAGCAGCTGGGGATGGACTAGTCAAAGCCAAGAACCAGGAACTCCATGCAGATCTCCTACCTAGGTGACAGGGCCAAAGTAATTGGGCCATCATTTGCTACCCTCTCAAGTACAAAATCTGGGATGCTGGATTGAAATCAGAGTAATTAGAATTCAAATTGGTACTTTGCTATGAGATATGAGTGTCCCAAATGGTGGTTTAACCCGCTATTCTGTAAAACCTACTCTAAGAATCTATCTATTAAAACATGAGAAAAACAGATAAGAGAGATCTCCCACCCATTGGTTCACTACCCAAATGTTGGCAACTGGACCTTGGCTGGACTGAAGCCAGGAGCCTGGGGACTCAGTTCAGGTCACATGTGGGTGATGGGTTTAAACACATTAGCTATCACCTCTTGCTTCGCAGGAGGCTAGACTCATTAGACTGATGCTGGTGCCCCAGGCAGATCTCAATAGCTGAGTCAAACTCCTACCCCTAAGCAATTGCTTGTAATAGTAAATATTAAATTTGTTTACTTTATATAAATAAGCTAAAAAAATTGAAACACCATATTGTATTTGCTTTTGTTCTGTAGCTGTTGTGAAAGTTTATTCCAGCCCAGTAATGACTTTAAGAGTTACCCAAATATCAAGTATGATCAATTAATTAGGAACTGAGACATATTGAATGCCATCACCAAAACATGGTGCATTTCCTCTTTCCGTATCATGTTTGAAACTTGGTGTCACAAGTAATGATGTCTCTTATTTTGTCCATGGCCAAATAATTTAACTGTTATTGGTGGTTGTGATTAAAAGCTGAAGGAGGGGGCCAGTGTTGTGGCTTGGAGATTAAACCACTGCCTGCAATGCCTACATCTCATGTGGGCACCAGTTTGAATCCCAGTTGCTCCACTTCTGATCTTGCTCTGTACTAATGTGTCTGGAAAAGCTTCAGAAGATGGCCCAAGAACTTGAGCTGTTGCTGTCCCCAGTGGGATCACAGATGAACCTCTTGGCTTCAGTCCTGGCCATTGTGGCCACTGGGGGAGTGAACCAGCTGATGGAAGATCTCTGTCTCCTCTCTGTGATTCTTTCAAATAAAATTAAATCTTAAAAAAAAAAAAAAAGCTAAGGGAAGATTTCAGGATGGTACTATGGTGCTCCCTGTCCTAAACAGTATGTAATATACACTGTGTAACTAGAAATTATCATTGAGGAAAAGGAAAGAGGGAGTTGATGTATATGATTGTTCTAAAACTCTAGTTTGAATATAAGCATTGCCTGAGTGGAATATAAAAAGGTATATGTAGGTCCCAAGTATATATATACAAATATTTTTATCTGCTCATTGGCTCCTTGTGCTCATTGCTAATGCATTCAAGTATATGTTATAGGAAATTTTTTACTGAGTCTCCTCGATGTTCTAATTAGAAGTAACTTGAAGTGTGTAAGTCTTTGGGAAACTTACCAAGTTTCAAAATCTTGATTACAGATAAATAAGCTGATGGTGCAGTTTTGAGATTAAAAAAAATTGTTCATGAGTACTTTTGGCTTACAACATTATCTCTTCTTCAGGTCAAGATGATGTTTTCAAGTGCCTTGGGGAAAATATCCTTCAGAATGCTTTTGATGGCTACAATGCATGCATCTTTGCGTATGGACAGACTGGTAATGTTAAATTATGTGAATTTCCATGAAAACATGGCTTTTCATGAAAGAGAAAATAGTGAGGTATGCTGAGTAACATGTTGATGATATAGGCTGTTATTTGCCTCTACAGGAAATCACTATAGGTGATGAAATTAGTCGTCTTTTTTAATGAGAATAATAAAATTAGGACTAGAATTCTATTGCTTCCCTGATCTTCTCAGAAGACACTGGCAGAATTGGGCCTTTTGAAATACATTATAGAGCTATGACTGTTGAACATTATTATTTAGCATGCTTGGGTATCCTAGCTTAAATCCTTGAAACAGGGAAATACAAACCTAAAAGAACATTTGCTAATTTGTCTTCAGTTACAGTTGATAAGGAGCTTTTCAGTTTCTGTGTCCCTGTGGTCATGGAAAGAACATCTATTAAAGATGAAGTAGTTGCTTTTCTGATTGTATCTTATGTTTTGTAGCTTATCTAACTGGTAACTAGTATTCACCAAAAAAAAAAAAAAGTGATAATATTTTCAAGAAGGGTTGGATGCAGTGGTTAGAAGAGTAGAAACTGTGGAGACAGACCATGCCCTGGTCCTGCTCTTCCTGCTCCGCAGTGGGGAACCTGCGCGAATGACCCAGCACCTTCTTACCCCAGCGCTTTTTTTCTGTAAAATATCTATATGGTTACTAGACTTTCTTGTTAGGGTTGTCGTGTAAGCTACTTTGTCTAGATTCAGAGAAGACCTGAAATGTGGTAAAGTACCATGTGAATTTTAGGTGTTAAAATAAGGAAGTGTCAGGGAACCAAAGTGGCAACTGATGTGGCTAACAGCCTGTTTATGCAATCAGTGCTACTAAAAAAGGAGGGAATTACTGCTGTGTGTCAGTAGTAACTGTTTGGGGATGCTAGGGCTATGATAACGTAATTCTTTTCTATTTTCCTTTGATTTAAATTTTTTCTTTAATGAATATACATTTCTGTTACAATGGAGGAAATGATTTTATCTTAGAAAAAGGCTATTCTTTGGTTTCCATGATGTTGCTAGTGAGTTAATTTGTTCTGGGACCACGATGTAATATTTTGTGCTATGCTAAATGAATGGGAGCAAGTACAATAGTAGTAATCATATGGCTTTTCACCATTTACATTAGAAAATTAAACTTCATTATTATTCATTTTTGGAGTTTTTCTTAAGGCATATGGGTGATTCAGAAAGATGACTGTTTTTCCTTTCTAGGACATTTTCTGATGACTTTCATGTATGTGGAAAGGAAGCTTCTGTGTTATATTTGAGTATATTTTTTGCGTTTTCAGCATTTTACTGTTAGTAATTTGTTATGAGCGATAGAGCAAAAGTTATGTATTTAAACATGTCAAAGAGACAATAATAACTCTGACTTCTATTGTTTAGGGTCTGGTAAATCGTACACCATGATGGGCACAGCTGACCAACCTGGATTAATCCCACGACTTTGCAGTAGCCTCTTCGAACGAACTCAGAAAGAGGAAAACGAAGAGCAGAGCTTTAAAGTAGAAGTATCCTACATGGAAATTTATAATGAGAAAGTTAGAGACCTTCTGGATCCCAAAGGGTAAAAGAACTCAACTCTTTAGTGTTACAGATTAAAACAGACTTAATAAATTGGCTTAAGGGAAGTTTTCATATTGAACTGTTTCAGCGTTACTGATCTTTGTGATTTGAGTTATGTTAAATCGCTTTCCTGCAGTTAACCAGATCTGGTCTTTGGAACATAGGATTGAGAGGAGAGGAGTTTAGGGGTAGGGAGGAGTGGTTGAAGAGGCATGAATAAAAGTACTTAAGAAAGTTTGTGGGATATCAGGCTGACATTGGCACATTGCCAATTAAGAAGCTTAATTGTCAAGGTTCAGTCCTCGCTCAGCTTCCAATGTCAGCTTCCTGCTGATGCGTACCCTGGAAAGCAGCCAAGAGTTGCTCAAGTACTTGAGTTCCTGTCTCACATGGGAGATGCGGATGAAATTGTGGGTTCCTGGCTCAGCTCCAGCTATTTTGGGCATACAAGGAACGAAATGTAAGATGAAGATCTCTTTGTCTGTCTCTCTGATTTTCCGATAAATAAATAAAAGGTGATGATGGACAAACGAAATGAAAAGATAATTTTGAAACAAAAAAGTTCCGAAATTCATGGATAGTTTTTTAGAATAACCATTTTATCAAACTTTATGAAGACCTTCTAGCATGCATGGATTTTAAAAATGTGCTTTAGCACAAAAATAAACTTGCCTGTCAATTCCATTTTTGCATGAACTTTTTGAAGTGTCCTCAGTTTTGTGGCATTTTGCCTTTCTCAGATTCATTTAAAGTTATACACTGAAAGTAGGTGGTGAAAGTCGACATTTAGTATAACTTGTTAGGTTTAAAACATTTTTTAAATGTTTGAAATTTCAGGTGGAATTCAGCTGTTTACAGACTAAAATAAAGGAAAGGCATTATCAGAAATGGCAAGCCTGGTCTTTAGGATGGTTAAGGACTTCCAGAAACTAAAAGGTGCCCATGAGTTCATTCAAGGTTTTTAAAAAAGAAGTGGCTCAGAAGTAGTTGACAGCTTCTGAGGTAGTCTTGGGACTTGTGTTGCCATGGCTGGAGTTAAAGAGAAGCAGAAGGTAGGCAAGGAAGCCCTTTAGGTGTAGAGTTCTCCAAGTTCAGAATTTAAAGAAGTGTGGATTTAGAGAGAGAGGTGGAGATAATGACCACTGTCTGGGGCTTGCTGTTGTCAAAATAGCATCTGGGAGCTTGAGGAGCCAGATAAGCAGAGGCTTATAGCAAGTGCCTTGGACAGCAGGAGACATTGAATTCTGTTTGGATGAGGAAGATGATCCAGGGAAGGTGATCTTGGAGTCAGTGAGCATGGTGCTGCTCCATCAGGAGAAAGCAGCCCTAGCTTGCCAGGGCCACTGGTGTTCGTGGTCCATGATTATTATTTTTGGACGTAGATAATGATATTCAGGCCTTCACAGGGTGACTGAATCAGCGCTTAGTGTTTCTACCTAAAGTTTATGTAACCAAAATTGGTTGAGTATTAGCATATGCCGCGGGCACCAAACAAATCATAGAGAAAGGACTTACAGTGTGGACAGAATGAGAGTTTTGTAAACAGGTAATTGTAAGGCAGTGTTAGTGTGCTTGCAGCCTGTAAGGAGGCTAATGGAGAGCAGAGGAAGAATGAAGACTTTGCTCCAAGAAGGGAAGAGTCCACAGATGGGGCTGGATGAATTTTGTGCTGAGTAAATGTTTGTCTGCTGAGATGTGAGGTGAGAACTACTCAGGCATGGGGAAAAGCTTATACTGAAGCATAGAGATGTGAAGAAATCACCTGTTTGGTGAATGATCCATCAGTTCAGAGTGGGTGGAGAGAGAATGCATAGAGGTCGGATGGAATTGGAGGTCAGAGGTGGGTAGGTGATAGGCAGGAATTTACATCTTGCTTACTCCCCAGCCTCTGCATTTTCTTGCTCTGCCTTGAATGCCTTCTCTTGCACTTTGACCTCCGAAGGTCTTTGAGCTCCAGCCCAGACTTACTCATTCCAGAAATTCTTAACTGACTGCGTACCTGTTTATTTTTGAGTTTTGAGTTCCACAGTGCTGTGTGGGATTGCTTGAAATTTACTACCTACAGCCATTCATAACCTTTAGTAATTCATTATGTTTGTCTTATATATAGATTAGTAATTCACAGTGTGAGCTTTGGATTCATCTAACTCTGTATCTATACGTCTTGTCACCTGTCTTGCAAATTCCTTACCCTGCCCAGGCCTATTGTGTGGAGGTGAGTTCTGTTAGGACACAGTATCTCAGAGGACTACTGTGGAGACAGCTTGGGATGGTGCTTCTGAGATCTTAGAACATTGACTGAGGTACAGGAAGTACTCAGTAAGTGGTAGCTGTTGTTGTTTCCTTCTTCCGGAAAGTGAGGAAGTTGGAGAAAAATGGATTGAAACCTCAAGTGTAGTCTTGTTTTAGCTGTAGGTTGAGAGAACATTTTTCCATTCATGTACTAAATCTATTAGAATTAAATTTCACAAGGCATCTGCCTTGTGAGTTATAGTTACATTGTTTCATTTGGGAGATAATGTAGTGTGGATTGTCTTTCAGAAAAAGGGAGAAAATAAAAGACAAGAAGTAATAGAATATGTTTTGCGGTTGAGAGGTGAGAGATAAGGCAAATGTTTGATATATATGTGTGTATATGTATATATATGTATATATATATACACATTTCATTTTTAAAATATATGGTTTTTTAAATTTGAAAGTGAAGATTACAGAGAGAGGTGAGACAGAGCTTCCATTTGATGGTTTAGTCTCCAAATGGCTGGGACTAGGCTGAAGCCAGGAGCTTCTTACAGGTCTCCCACATGGATAGCAGAGCAGTCTTCTGCTGCTTTCCCCAGGCCATTCTCAGGTGGCTGGATTTGAAGAGGAGCAGACAGGTACAACATGGTGCCCACATGGGATGCTGGCATTGCAGGTGTGATTTCACTTGCTATAACACAACACCGGCCACTTGTTCAGTGTATGTATTTCATCTATAGTTATGGTTTTTATGATTGATCCTACATTCTGTACGATACAGATCATTAGAAAAGATTGTGATAGTGTGCTGGAGGACAGTAAACATCTTAGATTTGAGAATCATTTCCTCACACCCTACCTTTGTTCCTCCTGTGAAAGACTGTTCTATAGCTATTCATATGATCTCATCCGTCGTATACCAGTTTGCTTTGCTTATAGTGGGTGAAGGCAGTTAGGTGTGGTTACAGTTTCTGTACTTGCTGTTTATGTTGCATATTCTTGACCATTTCTTCCTCCCCTCCCCCTTTTTTTGTTACAAGACTTTCTCTCCAAATCATGTAAGCTAGCATATTTAGAATCTGTTTTCATTTTGTTAACCTTGTTTATTCATTTATTGATTTGCCCAGTTAGGAGTTGCAGACACCCCAGTTACTAAAACATTGTTCAAGCCCTTATGGAGGTGTATTTAAGAATGGGTGTATGGGGCCCGGCGCAGTGGCGCAAGTGGTTAAAGGTCCTCGCCTTGCACGCCCGGGATCCCATATGGGCGCCGGTTCTGATCCCGGCAGCCCCGCTTCCCTTCCAGCTCCCTGCCTGTGGCCTGGGAAAGCAGTCGAGGACGGCCCAAAGCTTTGGGAACCTGCACCCGCGTGGGAGACCCAGAAGAGGCTCCTGGCTTCGGATCGGCATAGTATCGGCCATTGTGCTCACTTGGGGAGTGAATCATTGGACGGAAGATCTTCCTCTCTGTCTCTCCTCTCTGTACATCTGCCTTTCCAATAAAAAAATAATAAAAATAAATCTTAAAAAAACTAAAAAAAAAGAATGGGTGTATGCAAATCAATTCTGGGAAGGTGATAAGTTGAGACAATTGCATAAGAACAGATTAGAAAGGAGCGTGCATGTCCAGCTGAGGAGTGGTGTCTTATTTTCACAGCTATCGAGGGACTGCCTAAGAATTTTAAGTATTATAACTCATTATTTTAAATTAATTAATTAATTAATTAAAAAAAAGCCAGGGCCCAGCGCATTAATCTAATGGCTAAAGTCCTTGCCTCACGTGCACTGGGATTCCATATGGGCACCGGTTCTAATCCTGGTGACCCCACTTCCCATCATGCTCTCTGCTTGTAGCCTGGGAAAGCAGTCTAGGATGGCCCAAAGCCTTGGGACCCTGTACCTGTGTGGGAGACCTGGAGGAGGCTCCTGGCTTCGAATTGGCACAGCTCCGGCCATTGCAGCCTCTTGGGGAGTTAGTGAACAGACGGGAGATCTCTGTCTCCCCTTCTCTGTATATCTGACTTTCCAATAAAAATTAAAAATCTTAAAATCAAGATTTTTTTATACTGTAAAGTGCATACGCATTCATGGTGGAAAATATGGATAAATGCAGAATCTCATTGCTATCAGATTCTATTGTGTAAAAAATTATTCTTAATTGGCAAATAAGTTGTTTATGGAGTACAATGTTTTCTTAAAAGGTTTATTTTTAATGGAAAGTCAGATATACAGAGAGGAAGATCTTCCTCCTGATGATTTATTTCTCAAGTGGTTGCAGTAGTCAGAGCTGTGCTTCCACAACACTTACTAGCTGCCAGGACATTTACTAGCACCCACTTGGGATCCTGGGCGTGTGCAAAGTGAGAACTTTTAACTACGAGGCCATGTGCCAGGCCCCAGTATATTTGACCTGTGCAGACTTACATTGGGGAATGATTAAATCAAGTGAATATTCCGGTGTGTGCTTTTGTTGTAAACATTTCAAGCCTATTCTCAGCAATTTTGATATATACATTATATTATTGACTGTGGTCAGGATTCTGTGCGCTAGATCTTGAGAACTTGTAGTTAATTTTGAGGCCTTGGACTAACATCTCTATAGTGTTCTGAATGTTTTTGTTTTAAGGGTGCTGTGGAGTTTTGTATTGGCAGCTGTGATTTACTCAATAGACTACTTGTTTGCTAAGAAATTTATTTATTTTTAAAAGCCTTGAGCATTTAGTTTTAATGTTGTTGCGTGAGTTTTTCATGTATTTGTCAAAATAATCATATGGATCCTTGCTTCTGCACCTCTTAAAGTGAAGTGTCAGAGTCTTTTTTTCCCCAATGTTGAAACACCCTAACAATCCTATGGTAAGCCTGGTTTGGTTTTAACTCATTATTAGATTCAGTTTGTTGTTTTATGTCTGTCTTTATTCATGATTGAGATTGGTCTGTATTTTTCCTTTCTTGCATAGTTAACATTTGTTGCGTTTCTGCTCTTTCTGTGATATGACAAGTAGATTGTTCATGTTTCTATGACTCTGCATTCTTTGTGTTGTAAATAGACATCCCACAGTGTACCCTTTTGAGGGATGTGATATTTTGCCACATTATGAAGGCTTTCTTCCCAGTGAAGATTTTAAAATATGGTTTAAATCCTTCTAGGATCAATTCAGTTGGTTTTGTTGATTCCAGGGTTTCTTTTGAATACAACATAACGTTTTTATGGGGTGTAGTTGAGTCCTTTTTTTAAAAAACAGGATATTGTTTTTAAAATTGGTTGTTTTTCATTACAGGAGCCGTCAGACATTGAAAGTCAGAGAGCATAGTGTGTTGGGACCCTATGTTGATGGACTTTCTAAATTGGCTGTCACAAGCTACAAGGTAACCATGTCCTTTATGGGAGCTACTTAAACTGAGTAAACTACAGTGTTTTCATTTGTTTAATTTGTTATTTTAAAACAATTTTACACTGGCATCACTTTTAAACCACTTTTCATGAAAATCTTAAAATGAGATAACAAGCTGGAGACCAGTGAGCAAATGCAAGCTAAGTAGGAGGAAGCTTTTCCACCAAGTGTCAGGATTGTCAGACTAAATAGGCTTGGAATCAATCTAGATAACTGTGAATTTACCCTGTGATATTCTGTACCCATCTGGGTGCCCACTTGCAACTTTTTTTTAACTGGTTCATGCTTTTTACTTTAAGGCTTTTTATTATGTTTGAATTTTCCAGAAATACTATTTTTTCATATTTATGTGGAAAATAGAGTGCTTTTGCTCTCATGTACGTAGACATGTTGGGGTTATGTTCTGCTGCAGATAACATTAAAACCGTATAGAATGCTGAAAGGTTTTGAAGAATGGAATGTGGGCTGTTTTGTCCCAGTGTTTCTTGTGTCTGGGGAGCCCTGACATGTGATTCGTGCTCAGTATACACTTGAACAAGTGAACGGATGGTAATTTGCACAAGACTTCTCATTAATGGAAGTCCTAGGGGGTGGATGTTCTGGGGTTGGGTGATAGAGTGGCTGTCAGGTTGCTTTTGTAGTTTTGCAGTGAGAGACACCCTTATGCCCCATCCTCATGGTTCAGGATGTCTTGTAGAGACGATGGGATAGCATGTCTATTTAGTCCCTAAAGGAGAGTTCCAGATGGCCTATGCTGGATTTGACATGTTGGGCACCATGTGGCAAGATTGAACTGCAAGTGCATGTGGGAAATGTAGTCTTTCAGCTCAGCCAAAGGTGGGGTACTTTTCATTGGAAAGAAGGAACTGGGTAATAGGAGAAAACTTGCTGTCTTTTATATATTATCTTGCTTGTTCCTTGTTAAAATCCTTGTGAGGTAGATGATATCGTAACTCAGTAGTGAAATGCAAAAGTGACTATCATAGAACTTAAAGCATTTTAGAAAATGAAAATCTATGATTTTTGTTACATGTCTTTCTCTCTGTCTCACTCTTCTTCCCCCTTTTTTTCTTTTATCAGATGTAGCAAGTAATAAATATATACAGAAAATTAGTCTTTTGATCTCATTTTTAAAATGAGTGGGCACTTGGCATAGTGGTTGGTGTGCTGCTGGGACTCCTACATTCCATAGTGAGCACGTACCTTGGGAAGCAGCAGGGATTGCCCAAACACCTGGGTCTCTGTCACCCATGAGGGAGACCTGAAATACTATTCTTGTTTTAGCTTAGTGTACCTCCAGCTGTTGTGTGTGTTTGGGGAGTGAACCAATACATGGAAGATCTGTGCTCAAAACACATACAAACATCCACACCCAAAGCAGGTCTGGTAAGATAAACACAAAGTTGGTGATACATGTTGAGTGAAGAGGTTACAAGTTATTGTGCATAGTACGATTTGTTTTAATGGCACATTTGCATTGAGTCTGTGACCTAAATGAAATTTTAAACAATTTCCAAATTAGGTGAGGGTTAGCATGTCATATGTATCTATCTGTGTGACTCAAAGTGTAACTTCTGAACTTTTAAAAAAAATTAATATAGTTGTTTAGTTTGAAAAAGAGAGAGAAAGAGATCTTGCATTTACTGGTTCCTTTCCTTGCTGGCTGAAGTAGCCAACGTCGGGTCAGGCAGCCAGGAGCTTCACCTGGGTCTCCCTGTAGGTGTCAGGCACTTGGGCCATCTTCTGCTTTGTCCAGGTCAGTAGCAGGGAGTTGCCTTGGAAGTGGAGCAGCTGGAACATGAATTGGTGCCCATAGGGGATGCTGGTGTCTCAGAGACTTTGTACCCATCTACAGCACAATGGTCATCCTACTGACAGCACATTGCGCATCCCTGTTCTAAATTTTTCCAATTTTGAGTTGACACTTGCCTCTTTGGTCTGTACTTACAGAAAATAGTCTCTGAGTTTTCAGAGACTGTGTTAGCTGTTGTACTCTGTGGGTTTTAGTATTCATTGAAAAAGCCAAATGAAAACTCCAAACATTGTTGACTAAGTAGTGAAGTTTGTACCGCATTCTGTAGGGTAGCAGAGTTTCCATGCTTACACCTGGATGTGGAGACAAGTGTCTGTGACTTATCTCCTTCTAGGATATCGAGTCTTTGATGTCTGAGGGTAACAAGTCTCGCACAGTTGCTGCCACCAACATGAACGAGGAGAGCAGCCGGTCCCACGCAGTCTTCAAAATCACCCTCACGCATACTCTATACGACGTTAAGTCCGGGGTAGGTGTCATGCCTTTCCTCTGTTTCTGTATCTAATGTACATCGGGGCTTGTCTGTCTTCAGATATTTGATGAGTGAACAGGGTCCTAGGCACTTGTGTCAGTTAGGACTTGAACAAGAAACAGAAGTCCCTCCCCGTGAGCAGGCAGGGCCCGGCTGCAGACAGTGGGATGATCACAGCTCTATGTCTGGACCCCTGCGAACAGCCTCCAAGCTCTCTGAGGACCCCACTAGAGCCAGGAGTTCAAGGTGCCACCCTATTGCCAAGGTCAGAAGAAATAGAGACGTTACATTTGTCCACACAGTGGCCTCAGCTCCCTGGGAAACAGAGAAGGTGCTAGGGCCTCCAGTGGGCAGTGCCTTGTTTGCACTGGACCGAAGGGACTAAAAGCCGAGGGAGGCGGGGAGTGGCTTTGGCTTTACTTCCGCTTTCCAGGCAGAAGGAGCTGACTGGCAGAGCCTGTGTCACACGGGCAGCCTGGCCACAGAGGCATCTGACAGAGGCAGAGTCTAGTTCCCCACCCTCTAGCTGAATGGTGGTGGAGCAGAGGGAGGCTGGCTGGAGACCCCTGGTGTTTGAGCTTTCAATTGGTGCCTAAGGGCACGAGCTAAGGTTAATGTTCCAGTTGACTGAGTGCACACCTCTTTGCAGTGTTACCCTCTACTGAAGGGCCAGTGTTGGAGGGATTAGTTTGCACTGGAAGGTTGTGCTATAAAATAACTAGAGTTTGTTGAGTAAGGTTTTTTTTTTAATTTATTTTGATTGGAAAGTAAGATATTCAGAGAGGAGAGACAAAGATCTTTTGTCCTCTGATTTACTCCCCAGCTGGCCCCAACCACCGGAACTGTGCCAATCCAAAGGCAAGAGCCTTTTCGAGGTCTCCCATGTGGATGCAGGATTCCAAGGCCTTGGGCCTTCCTCTTCTGCTTTCCCAGGCCACAAGCAGGGAGCTGGATTGGAAGTGGGGCTGCCAGAATAGAACCGGTGCCCATAAGGGATCCTGGCATGTGCAAGGCGAGGACTTCAGCCACTAGGCCCCCAAGTTTTGGGTTTTTGATTTGAAATCTTGTGAGAAATAAGTGAACTCATTTGTATAATTGTGCCATATTGACAATGTCTCTGTTGACTCATCTGTTATTGTTTTGTTCTTTGATGTCAGGTTTTACATATTTTATTACGTATTAGTTTCAAATACCAGAAGTTGAAATAATTGCTCTGCAAAGTGCCGTGTTTGGCAGGAGTTACATATGCTGAAAACCTTTTTCTTGTTCAGCATCACAGCAAGAATAACAACAACAGAAGTGCTTTGTTTCCTATTTCCTTTCAACATAAAAGAAAAAAAAACATATTGAAGGCTTCCTTTTTATTTTTTAAGCCAAAAGTATTTTTGATTTGTGAAATTGAGTACCCTTTTGTTAGCAATGTTATTTTTTGCAAATGTATACTCATGTATTTTAAAGGGAAGTTTTAAGAACAGTCCCACTGGCATTCATTTCCTTTATTTCTTGTATTGCTGAAGAGTAAAAATTTGTTACACATATGTTTGTGGGTTGATAATGGACTGTTTTTGATAAAGGAAAATACAAGTGTGTGTATATATATATGTATACACAATATTTTATAGCTAGAAAAAGATATAAGTGTAATGCATGTAATTGTGAAACAAAAGGATTTATGAATAGTACAATGTGTCTTGAGGAGTTCTTTTGTCGTGTGAAAGATTCATGTTTTTCTGTATTAGTGAGAATTATAAGGATTTAGCCTCAGGATAATTTGTAAATATTTGAGGTTTTAAGTGTAGTTTCAAGTCATACAAATGTGTATCATACATGTTTTGTGTATATCTCTGTTTTATTAGCTGTCTTCAGAGTGTCCCATTTTGGGGGCACTGTTTTCTATAAGGTAATTCACTTCGCTCTGCTGGGATTGGTGGGGCTGTGTACATGCCGTGAGCATTGACCAGCCACAGTGTAGTGTTACAGTGCTTCCTACCAATACAAGATGCCCTTGAAATGCAGTCACACACGCAGCTGAAGCAGTCTGAGTTCTGAGTTCTTTCACTATGTGACTAGTGTTTATCCAATCTTTTTGGTAGACATCTGGGGAGAAAGTAGGCAAGCTGAGCTTGGTGGACTTGGCTGGTAGTGAACGAGCAACAAAAACCGGAGCTGCCGGCGACAGGCTGAAGGAAGGGAGCAACATCAACAAGTGAGTTTTCCAGAACTGCTTTTTTTTTTAACCACTTTGTTGACTGAATCGCCAGATAGGGGAACCAAAAATAAATAAATAAATAAATAAATAAATAAATAAAATAACAAGATTCTGGAGTGATTTAAGTACATCCTCATAGTTTGGGTTTTTCTTTCTGGTATTTTTCATGCACCTGAGCCCTTTTTAGGTTGTGTCTCAGCAGTGCCCTGTTGACATTCTGGGTGCTTTGTCCTCAAAGAGAAGTGGATCTTGTGCATTGTGGAATGTTTAGCAGCATCCCTGGCATCTGTCCACTAGATGGCAGTAGCACCCGTTGCCTCTCCCCTCACACTCTGCTGTGACAACCCAGGCTTTAGCAAGGGCATCCATGTGCTCGCCCCCATTTGAAAACCACTGGTCCAAGCTGTATAAAAGAACAAAGGTAATTGGCATCTCCAATTCTTAACTGTTGACCTTGACCTGAGTGTTGCCATCTGAGCCAACAGCATGTATACTGGGAGTATCAGAATTGCTATTGCGTTGTCCAGGTCCGAGAACCTAGGCCTTATGAGATAAACATCTGTTCACTGTTTCCTTCATCAGGTTTTAGTGTCTTTCTCGAGCTGAACTGCCAGGTCTATTTTGTGCTCATGGCTGAAAACACAGCAATGGGTAACTGCTATCCAGATGTTGTGCTATTGCTAAAACAGGTTTTTGTTTTGTTTCTTGCCTCGTGGATTTTTTTTAGAAGACTCATTTTTATTTGAAAGGCAGGTATACACAGAGAAAGAAAATCAACCATTCGCTGGTTCACTTCCTAAATGGCAGCAATAGCCGGAGGTAGGGTAATCTGAAGCCATGAGCCTAGAGCTTTTCCAGGTTTCCCGAGTGGGTTGAGGAGCCAAAGAATTTGGGCTATCATTGTCTGCTTTCCCAGACACATTAATGGGAGCTGTGTTAGAAGTAGAGCATTCAGGAATCAGACTGGTACCCACTCGGGATACTGGCATAGCAGGTGGAGGCTTAAGCTACTCTGCCGTGGTGCCAGCCCCTCACTGACCTTTTTTGTTATTGTGTTTGTATTTCCTTTCTTGAAGACATGTGGTATTTGTATCTTTTTACCTGAAGATTTATAGCTTACATTTGTATTTACTCAAATGAAATACACAGTTAGGTTGAGCATTTTCGTTGCTTCAGAAAACTTGAGGGACAGCAGCTCTTTAGAGTTTGTGCCTTTCTGAACTGAACCGCAGCGTGCTGACCACACAGTTGCTTGTGTGCAGGTACACAGCCTCCTGATGCTCAGACTTCCTGTGAGCATGTGACGTTTGGCATGTTCCCTTTGGTATAACTGTTCCGGCTTGTTGCACCACGCAGGTCGCTCACGACCCTCGGTCTGGTTATCTCCGCCCTCGCAGATCAGAGTGCTGGCAAGAACAAGAATAAGTTTGTTCCTTATCGTGACTCCGTCCTCACATGGCTGCTTAAAGTAAGTTTTTTTTCCCTTTTTCTTTTCCATTTCTTTTTTAATCCTGACATACTGCGATCTATAGAAAAGGAGATTGCACTGTTAGTTCTATATTATTTCCAATGTCAGTGTTCAAATGTATAATTATGAGATCCTTAGAAAATGATTTATGTATTTATGGTAGGCCTGCAGCAACTTCAGTGGATTAAACATAAATTTCTTCCTAGTAATCAGCATTCTAGCACCCCTGGAAACTGGATGAAGTATGGCTGTTGGGCCCCCGCCGTTTCACATGGTTCATCTTGGAGCTTTGGGGAAATAGAAGGACCCTCTGCTAATGGTGACAGCTGGGTGAACAGTGGGAACGAGTGCCCACTGTGTGATGCACACTGCTGGATAGCTCCATCCTAGGTTCCTTCTGTTGGACTGACCAGACATCTTGGACCTTGTTTTGTGTTTGCCTTAACTTATAGTCATTTTGAATTTGCTTCAGCTTCTTTTTCAATCAGATTTATTTATTTATTTGAAAGAGAGGGAGAGAAATTGAGAGAGAGAGAGGCAGATATGTCTTCCGTGCCCTGGTTCACTTACCGAGTGTCTCTAGCAGTGGGGCAGGGATAGATCACAGCCAGGAGCCAGGACTCCATCTGGGTCTCTTGTGTGAGTGACTGATCAGCATCTGAGGCCTCGCCAGTGCAGTAGTAGGTAACTAGATGGGAAGCAGAGTAGTGGAACTTGAATCAGACACTCTGAGATGGGACACAGGCATGCCAAGCTGTGGTTCAAGCTGCCTCAGCTTCTTCAGGGTTTTTGTTAAAGGATTCAGAGCAGAGCACACATACGGATTCAATATAAATGAGAGCAATGGAGATGAGTGTGAGGGGCTTCTTACCCTCTGATTTAGAATCTAGGAAGGAAAATACACTCAGGGACAGCATAGTACTGGCCTGCAATCAATCTGATGAAATAGAAACCTGTGGTGGCCTTCCGTGTGCCTCTATCTATGAAGGAGGGGTATGCTGAGTGGGTGACAGGCTGCAGGATAGGGGATATAGATTCTAGTGACGGATTAACAAGTGTCGGACTTGAAAAAATGGGGAAATTATTTTATGTGCTTTGTTTAGTTTGTGAACAATCATTTTCTCATTGATTGACAATTTATCAGGAGCTGGCACTGTGGTCACAGGCCAATCCTCTGCTGGTAGCACTGGCATTCCATATGGGTGCAGGTTCATGTCCTGGCTGCTCCACTTCTGATTCAGCCCCCTGGGAAGGCAGCAGCGGATGGCTCAAATTCCTGGACCCCTGCTAGCCATGTAGGAGATCTTGATGAAGCTCCTGGCTGTGGCATGGTCTGTTCTCAACCGTTGGGGCCATCTAGGGAGTGGACTCGTGGATGGAAGATGCCTCTCCCTGTCTCTCCTTTGCCCTGTGTAACTCAGACTTTCAAATAAATAAATCTAGTAAAATCGTGTAGATTATTTGTCTCGGTGGTAAGGGTTGAAGTATAAACCAAATACAGACCCCCTAGCTCAAGCAGGGTAGCAGTTGCTGACTCTGCTCATGGCAAGTTTAGAGGCAGCCGTTGCAAAGGGAAGCAGGATTTTGTACTGATTTCTGAACCCTCTGAAAGATTTCCTAATAACTCCACTTTTTGAACCAACTCCTCACCATTGGAATAAACTTTGTCAAGTGAAAACATTCTTTCCATCAGTGTCACTGAATTCTGCCTAAATGAAATTTAAAAATTGGATAGATTTGCCACAGTGGAAAATGTGCTAGATTAAAAGCTTTGACCAAAATGCAATAAACTTAGACATTTGAAGCAAAAGGATAAACACATTTTGATAATTAAAATGCTATTGTAAGAGGTTGTTGCAAAACATTCTGCTGCCGAGCAATATGTCTGTGATGAACCTTAGAAATATCGCTTGCTTTTCTGGAGAAGAAAGTTGGGTGAAATCCTTGCGTCTTCTGCAGAAACGTGGAACTCTTCTGATATGCCCGATTTGACAGAACGACTTTTCGGTGTCCTTGTTGTTTGGTATTGCTGCTTTGATGTACCTCAAACAGTAGGAAATAACTGCTGTTAATGTGATGGACGTGGATAACAGGGCCCGGGCACTGGAACCCGCATCAGGAGCAGCCAGGGCCACCTCCATCCCCTTGCTTCCTTCTCAGAAGGTTAGTGGCATTGCCTTGTGTCAGGTCAGAAGGAGACAGGACTGATGAAAGAATCAAGACTGGATCAGGACTGGAAGCCAGGCCTTCCCTCACTGCTCGGCTGTTCTTTCCTGGCCCATTCTCTGCTTGTGGAAGATCACTTTCTTTCAGCAGGTTCACTTTTCCAATCCTTGAGAGAAAATAACAAGAAAACATAGGATATTTGTTGTTGTTGGGACAGTTGGATATCTACATGTAGAGAAGTGGGAAACACGTTATATAAGAATCAACTCTAAGTAGATCAAGGACCTAAATCTGCACCCAGAAACCATCAAATGGTTACAGGAATACGTAGGAAGCATTTTAGAAGATAGAGGTTTAGGTAAAGACTTCTTTTAAAAAAGTTACTAAAAGCACAGGTGATCAAAGCCAAAATAAACAAATGGGACTACATCAAACTAAGAGCTTCTGTACAGCGAAGGATATGAGCAACAGAGCTAAGAGGCAACCAAGAGAAAGGGAGAAAATCTTTGCATACTGTACAATAGATAGGGCACTAATATCCAGGATTTAAAAAGAGCTTCAGAAACTCAATGACAGCAAAACAGACAACCATGTGAAAAACTGGGCGAAGGAAATGAACAGGCGTTTTCCAAGAGCAAATTCAAATGGCTAATAGACATCTGAAAAAATGCTCAAATAAGGTATGTTCTCTGATATAAAGCAGCCTTCATGCAAAATCAGAATAGATGTACAGGTGAACAAGTGTGTGTGTGTGTGTGTGTGTGTGTGTGTGTGTGCGCGCGCGCGCATTGTCATACATGAACTATATTATGGAAGTTACAGTACCAGGAAATGAAGAAGCAGGGCAGTATGCATCTCTCAAATAAAAGGGTTTCTCTAATGCCCAATTAAATGGCTAAATATATCTTGACAATTTGATACTAGATTTTTTTTACTATTGCCTACACCTACAATGTCATGATTCACTTATATAGCAAAATGTTGGAATTGTGACTGTAGCTGAGGGACTATGTTATTGTAGTAATATGGGGGAAAATGGTGGGGAGCAGAATGGGTAGGGAGGGAAAAGAGAGAAATACCTACAAAAGCATATCATGGAAAATAGTGGTAACAATAAAAAAATAAAATATTTGAGCTGGATGAATAGTTGTAAACTCAAAACTTTTATTTTTTAAAAGATTTATTTATTTTTTAAAAAGATTTACTTATTTCTATTTGAAAGGCAGATCTTATAGAGGGAGAGACAGGCTTTCTATCTGCTGGTTCATTTTACAAATGACCGCAACAGACAGAGCTGAGCTAATCCAAAGTTGGGAGCCCATAGCATCTTCCTGGCTCCCCACGTGGGTGCAGGGTTCTAAGGACTTGGGCTGTCCTCCATTGCTTTCTCAGGCCATATGCAAAGAGCCGGATTGGAAGTGGAGCAACCGGGACACAATCAAGTGCCCATATGGGCTGCTGGTAGCATGCTGGTAGGGTGGAGGGCTAGCTTGTTGAGCCTCTGTTTCAGTTGCCGAAACTTTTTTGTTTAAAGAAGCTTACTTCATCTTTTGTTTACATTACTTATGCTTTCAACTTCCTCATCTTTTCATTTAAAAAATTAAATGTTGGGCCCAGCGCGGTGGCGCAAGTGGTTAAAGGTCCTCGCCTTGCACGCCCGGGATCCCATATGGGCGCCGGTTCTAATCCCGGCAGCCCCGCTTCCCTTCCAGCTCCCTGCCTGTGGCCTGGGAAAGCAGTTGAGGATGGCCCAAAGCCTTGGGAACCTGCACCCGCGTGGGAGACCCGGAAGAGGCTCCTGGCTTCAGATTGGCATAGTATCGGCCCGTTGCGCTCACTTGGGGAGTGAATCATTGGACGGAAGATCTTCCTCTCTGTCTCTCCTCTCTGTACATCTGCCTTTCCAATAAAAAAATAATAAAAATAAATCTTTAAAAAAAATTAAATGTTTGCCCAAGTTTGTGGCTTTTCCTTAAAGCCTTCTCTGATGCTCCTTGTGTCATGTTTGATGTTAGCAGCAAGAGCGTAAATAGAGATGCTTTTTGGAAAATGTATTCCAGAGCTTACACGAAAGCTTTGGCTAGTTCAGCATCAAGCTGAAAGTTCAATCCCAGTCTCCCATGTGGATGGCAAGAAGCCAGTGACTTGAGCCATCGCCTGTGCTCCTTCCCAAGGTCTGCATCACAGGAAGCTAGGGTCAACAGCCAGAGGCAGGGACTTCCATGGAGGATGCAGGTGTGCTGTCTGCTGTGACCACATGGCTGTCTATGATGCTTGCAGCCTTTGTAAGAGGGCTGCTGAATGCCATGCAACTTCCTGGAATGAAAGAGTGCTTAGATTGTCTTTGAACTGCACTGTCCTTTTTCATTCTTACTGCTGCTTCCCACATGACAGCTGCCCCCACCTGTCATCTGGCAGCCAGAGTTGGTCTCAGGCTTCTCATCCCAGTCTGTCTTCTACAGTTAGGACAACAGTACTAACTGCTTGCTACAATAACACTGTTAACCTGGTAAGAGTGAGGAGTTATGCATTGCAGCTAAGTGATGAGTGCTGTCTCACTTCCGAACTATTCTTATTCCCTTTGGGGCATTTTCTCCCACCCCTCCTGCCTTTTCCCTGCTTCCTTTTACCTGAGAAGTACTTATACATTTTGAGTCTCAGACATCACTCTCTGGAAGCACCCACCCACCCCATCCCAGCCTTAAAGAATGTCCTTTGTTTTCCCACACCGCACTATATTTATCCCCACTTTAGTTCTTAAGGTGTGTTTTCACTCGTGTGTCCCCTGGTAAGCTCGATGATGAGCTGAGTAAATGGGTCATTCCAGCTGTGCTCTCAGCCAGTCTGCCAGCATTCCTGGCTGTCAGGTTCTTGTCTGTAAAATGAAATAATTTGATTGGATGACTTGAAAGAGTTCTTTCAACTTTAAAGAAAATTCTGATTTCTGAAAACAAGTTTCTTTTTTTTCTTTTTACATTTTATTATTATCATTTTATGATACAGTTCCATATTCCCTTATCACCTCCCCAATCTCCCCCCCCCCCCCCCCAGTTCCTCTATATCATTACTAACATATAGTTCTTTATACTCACTTATATGTCCATCATTGAAGGTATGGACAATGGCAGAGAGTCCAGAATCCTATCGTCAAGATATAGTAAACAGTTTCATTGTAAGTCCATCTTTGGAAGCAGAAATGCATACTACACTGCATCCTTACATCTGGATGTTAGTCTCCATTTCACAGCTACTGTACTTTTCCTTAAATGAAAAGTCATGATACAAAATCAACAATAGAAAGAAAAACAGAAATTTACAATGCCATGAAGTAAAATGACATGTTACTAGATATGACAGTCTCCATTACACAGCTACTATACATCCCCTTCAATGAAGAGCCACAAAACAAAATCAACATTCGGGAGAAAAAAGAAATTAACAACACCAAGGAGTGAAATAACATGCTATTAAATGACTAACGTATAACTGAAGAATGAAAATCAAGAACCTAGTTGAAGAAAATGAAAACAATTTTTTTTCCTATGTTCACTTAATATTACAGTTGCTGCATTTGAAACAAAGCTCATCTAATTTGCCCGATTAAAGAGTCAACAAGAATCTTTTTATACTTTCTCCTTGAGTGAGTGCCAGTTCTTTTGTTGCTATTTTCTTTTCACTAATGGCAGGAGGCCACTTTCATATAAGCGTATTGTTGCTCCCAGATAAGGCCTTTAGGAATGTCAAGCATTTGTTGTTTGCCAGGTTTCTTTTTCTCTGCATAAACTGAGGCACAACCACTATGTGCTCTTCTCCTTGGGTGACTATTGTTGCAAATCCTCTTTGCCCAGTAGTGTTTGCTGACATGTGGGCTAACAGTAGTTCTGAAAGGGCAGCATGATGCTGCCAGCAAGCTGAGTTGCAGTGTGGGACTGAATTGCTGTCATCTCTGTATTACATTTGAATCCCATTAACATGCTTAAAAGGGTCCGTGTGATATTTTTTGGAAGTTACCAGAACTGGGGCACCACCAGTTTGGGATGAGTTTAAGTTAAGAGTGAAGCAAGCAGTCACTGATTTTAAATCCCAAGTTAGTTGTATTTCCTGACTTTTGGTGCATTAAAGTACATTTTGCCCAACCATGTAACTGTTATGGCAAAACAAACATTCAGTATTGCATAAGAAAGCAGACATCTTGTCTGATTTTGTTGATTTGTTGCCAGTACTTCAGGAATTACTTCGTTCCTGATACTGAGATGAAATAATTTGGCAAGGGGTCAAGTCTGCCTAATCTTCAAGCATTTTGCTCCTGTGTGCTACCAAGTACATGTTGGGAAATCTTTTGGATTTGAGGGCCAAATCCTGCTTGCGTAAAATATTTTTCACAGTTTTTAAGTTCTGGATTTTTAGGCAAGATGTTTAACCTCCTCTGTCAGAATAAATCTGTTTTCTCATCAGTGAAATAGGGGTGCTAGTAATCAGCTTCACAGATGGCTGAGAACTAAGTATATGTGCAAAGATTGCATAAATCGTAGAGTGCTATAAATTTTGAATATATTGAAATCGGAAAATTTTTTTCTGCAGCAGTAATAATTTTCTGTAGTTCATTGCTGTCCACAATAGTTTTCTTATGAGCTAAAGAAAGCCTTTTGGAATATTCTGTCTAGTCTAGAGATTATTCAAGGTGATACTGAATCTCTTCTGGTTAATTCTATTTCACGTGGTTTAATAGTATGTAGTTTATCTGTTGCTTTGTAGAAAAAATTACCCTCCAAACTTAATAGTTGGAAGCAGCAATTGGCCTTAAGTAAGTGGCTTTGGCTGAGGTCTTTCTCAGCTACATGTGTCATCTCAGCTACATGGTGGGATGGGGAGTTCTGCTCATTTCCATGGTTGCTGGTATACCTTATAGGTCTGCTTCCACACTCCCTCCCTGGGCTCTGTTCCTGGGACTATCTGTGCACATGGCAGCTGGTTCCCCGCAGTGCAGGAGAAAGTGCCCAAGGCAGGACTGCCTTGTTCTGCTGATCTCACGCGTGACACACCATTGCCTCTGCTGTTCATCAGATGCTGCTCAGAAAGTCATGTCCGCTTTCCAGACTGGGGATGAGTACCAGCTATGGAGCCGTCGGCCACAAGTGGGTTCCAGTCAGCCTTGTTAGTATGGTCAGTCACAGTGGTGTAGACCTGATGTCCCAGATCTAGTTTTGTGATTCTGACTCACATCTTGTGGTTTTAATGTTCTCAAGTGAAAGGAGTTCTTTGTTAGAAGATGGTTCTGAAGGCTGTTTCACAGTGCCTTTTGGTTTCAGTGGAATAGTCTTGTTTGACCTATGGAGTCTGTTGTGCAAGCTATAATTTTTTGTTTTGGAAATTCTAGTTGGTACTTGATAGCTTGTAGTCACTATTTAGCCTTGCCAGAGAGTCCCAGGTATGTCCCAGCACATGGAGGAGGTTGTAGGTAATGATTCCATTGTCACATGTCAGCTCACATCACGGTTGTTCAGTCCCTCTAAGGAAGATTTTGGAGACGTTTAAGGCATCTTTTTTTATTTTGTTTTGACTACTTTGTTCACGGAAGGTTTTATGTTGGCTGTAAAAAAGGACAAATTGACTTAGAATTAATTTTTGTTAAACTGAAATAGATGTATTTTCCTTCCCTGTCTTTACTTTAAAAAAACAAAGCTCTTCTGTTTTTGAGGAACGAGCCTGGTTAGAGAGCAAACATCATAGGATTTGAGTCCTTATTTCAACTTGCATTTTAGACCCCTTTTGTTGTTGTTGTCGTTAAGTATGTGTTTGATGTTGGGAATTGATCTCACCATTTCTGACTTCAGGTTTCTCATATGATGTCTTGCTTTAAAATACAACTTCATTGTTTTTTCTCCTCCTGCAGGACAGTCTTGGTGGTAATAGCAAGACAGCAATGGTGGCGACTGTGAGTCCGGCAGCTGATAACTATGATGAAACCCTCTCCACCCTGCGGTACGCAGATCGTGCCAAGCACATCGTGAACCATGCTGTGGTGAATGAGGATCCCAACGCACGAATTATCCGGGATCTCCGGGAAGAAGTGGAGAAACTCCGAGAGCAGCTCACGAAGGCGGAGGTAAGAGGCACAGCCAAGCAGGGTCCTGTGCATCTGCGAAAACCTTGCCACCTTAGAGCTCAGATCATCTTCCCTGGGCTCCAGGTGCGGGGGTTGGATGGGGGAGCAACTTGGCTTACAAGGTGTACGTTTCCCACAGCACAAGACATCTAAAGTGGGAAGAAACAGAAGATTGTCAAATTTGAAATTCAGAGTTTTTGTAGGTGTTAAAAGGTTCAAATAAGAATACAAAGAGAATTGAGAAATGCTTTTCTTCATTTGTAGCCAGGGAGCAGACAAGCAAGAAGAGGTATAATAAATGAAGAAGAGGAGAGAGAGTAGGAACAAAGTGTATATCATTCAGTTTTCATGCCAAAACATGAGTGGACATGATTGGAAGAAGAATTCAGTAGATTTCTTAAAGATTTTCTCATGAATAACTGATAGGGTTTAGAACAGAAATTTTGAGGTGATCTTCCACATGTTAGAAGTCCAGCCTGTCCTTGTTGTGGGTTAATCGTATTTGTACCAAAAACGAATAAACAACAACAAAAAAATAAACCCTAGCTCAAGTACCCATCTATTTATTGGCCTCTGTTTTGTCAGTCCTCTGTGTATTCTGCAAAGGATGGTATCTTTGGTCCATTACTAAATTTGAGAACCTGCAAGATTCCAACCTACATTGAAACTCCTCTTGAAATGTAGATTGAGCTGTTATGAGCACGTCTATTCCACAGTTTTCTTACACTTGAGGGACTTTGCTGGGACTGCCCTCTTCTTCCAAATAACCATTTTTGGGGGGATTAAATCAGTAAAATACAGTTAGGAAAGTTATCTTAAGCATGCCATTGCCTGATGAAGTTTATCCCATTTTCAGAATTGTATGGTTCAGGGGTCTTAGGAAACTTGCTCCTATCTCCTTAGTATTAATAGCACCATGCAGTTTGCAACATGTACATATTCATTGGTCTGTATATCCTTGAATCCATTCCCAAGTCATCCAGGAAGACTCATGTGTATGAGGCTGGATACCTTATCTATTAGAAGTGAAAAAAAAAATGGAATGAAATCTTCACAGTAGGTTGGAAGAAAAGGAAGAAATATCCTTGCTTCTGAATGTACCTTGGATAGTTAGGTGCAATGGTGCTCTTCCCAGCAGCTGGGTGCCTGGCCTCAGGGTTGGCCCTTATTTTGAGTAGATAGCGACTTCAGTAAGCTCTGCAGCTGAGAGGAGGCAGATGGTCACTCAGGTCCTCGCTGAGTTGGAGAACTGTTTGCAGGGCTTTGTCCACGTGGTTTATGAAGTTAACATTTTGCTTGTAGGCAATGAAATCTCCGGAACTCAAAGACCGGCTGGAAGAATCTGAGAAGCTAATCCAGGAAATGACCGTGACCTGGGAGGAGAAATTAAGGAAGACTGAGGAGATTGCGCAGGTTTGTGTTTCCTGATTCTGTGGTGGTTTGCACACTGGGACTCAGCTGGTGTTTCTGACAAGTGTGACAAGCCGTAAAAGGAATCTAGATCTAAGACTGTCTGTAATTTACCAAACTAATTTTAAGGATAAAGTGGTATAATTACAAGAGATTATTAGGTAAGAAATAATTAACTTGTTAGTGTTGCCAATTTCAAAAGTATTTGTTTTTAAATGAAATAATTGCTTTGTAGTCTGAGACTCTGATCCCCTCATTAAATGATTTATAGACCTAAGGAACTTGCTGGGATTACAGCATCAGTAGTAATAGATACTAGATTATATGCTTCTTGCTTCCATGTGAGAACTCAGATACTACACTTGATCTTAGCCAAAAGGCCAAGAAGCAATCCATGTGGGAACTCAGTAAAAGTAATATAGAATGCCCAAGCCTGAGGTGTTTATCCTTTTGTAAGAAAACTTAATAAAGAGTTGTGAAATCTTAAGGTGGAAATGTTGGCATTGGTCTAGGAAGAACTAGTCAATTTTAGCATTGGGGAAAAATGCTAAAAAAAAGGTTAAAACTTCTTAATAAAAACCTAACTTCATGGCTTTCCTGCTACATGATTGTCCAACCTCTGTTTTGACAACCTACTGCTAGCTATTTACTTGAAATCTTCCTCCATTTCTACTCATTGGCTCTCAGTAGAAGTTACCCACCTGTATGTAGAAACTCACGGAGTCAGCATTTATTGGCTACCCTTGGGTATTGGGCCTATGCCAGCCCTCTTACCTGGGCTGTCTCTGCGATTTTCTCAGTCTCACAAGATAGGGACTGTCACTGCCCAGGAGACCTGAAGGAGGCTCCTGGCTCCAGCTTAGCTCTCAGCTCTTGCTGTTGCAGCCACTTGAGGAGTGAATCATCCAATACAAGGTCTTCCTCTCTGTCCTTCCTCCTCTCTGTATATCTGACTTTCCAATTAAAAAAAAAGTAAATTAAAAAGATCAACATTTGACTAATCTCTTACTTACATCTCTGCGTGAGCTTATCTTAAAACATTCCCCTGGCTGTGCAGAAGCAAACACGAGTGTACAGTCTCTTTCTCACTTTCTGTTTTTCAAAAGTAATGTCTGGTGTGGAACTATGAACTGTACTGTCTGAGCCCTTTTGGCTGCTATGCTCCTTGCTCCCAGGTGTCTCTTTCAAGTACATGGCCTTGCCTTATCCGACACCTTCTGCAACACCAGTTTTGCCAAACCATGTGGCTGGTGTTAGTGCCCCTGGGCCTTTTCCCCTCTTCTGTTGAGGAAGTTTGGTCTGTTAGTAGTCTGCCTCTTCCCAGTCAGGATTGGCTTTTATCTTGCTGTCACTGTAACTTTGCCTTGCAAATGAAGTAAAATAAATCCTAAAAAAAAAAGTGCTCACTTCACTGAAATCAAACCTTGAGATTATTAGGGGTTGGCAGACAACTGGTCTGGCCCTCATGCTCGTGAAGTTCTTTTGGAACACTGCTAAGCTCAGTTGTTTGTTGTGTTCTCTGTGGCTCAGCCAATAGAGCTGAATGGTCCTGACACAGACCATATGGTCCACAAAAGGCTGAAATACTTTCTACCTCACATGTTATAAAGTTAGCCCAGCCCCTGATATCAGAAGCAATATTTCATGCTATCTGTACATAATTGTATTATAAAGTACCTTTTGTGAGCCGTTTCCTAAATGTTGTGCACATTTGTAATTTTTTTCACATTTGTAAATTTTGAGAGGATTAAAAACTTTAAAATTTTGATGGGAAATATCTTAATGGACAATTTTCCATCACTGTACCTGGTTTTGTGTTTTTGCCACTGTATAATCTGAAGCAATAGAAAAATGTACAGGAAAGTAGAGTAAAACAGTAGTTTACTGAGCAAATTTTGAAAAATATATAGTGGAACTCTTTTCCTTATTTTATGTACATGGTTCGTTATCAAGGGCAATCTCCTCCTGGCACTAAGTCCTGAGAACGCAGCCTGATATTAATGTTGAACTGTCCAAGAAGAAATCTGTAGTTTCTTTTTGTTAGAACAGGCATTTGATTCAGAGACCAGGGGCCAAAATATCCCTCTCTGATTTTGTGGTAGCATTCTTCTGGGTGGGATCTGTTGATTGATCAAAGAAATGAAGATGATGTGCATAGACGTAAGAGAATTCTGGGCAGGCGTTTGGCCTTAAGACTGAAGCGCTAGGCAAGAGGCTCACATGGTTTACTAAGTGCCTGGCTTTAGCTCCACCTCTGGCTCCCCGGCCCAGCTGCCTGCCTGTGCAGAGCCTGAGGTTCTGCTACCCCAGCACAGGAGAGCAGGGTTGATTTGAAGCACTGAGTTAGGGGCGTCTGTCAAGTGAGCCACCAGACTGGGGACCTGTCTTCTGTGTGTCTCCTGCACTCTCTTCAAATACATGAATAAAAAGATGAGACTTAAAAGAATGGAAAGGAATAGTGAAATTCTGATGCTTTATTTTAATTATGTTGCAGCATGACTGTGTGGCCTTCACTGAGGACTTAGTTTTTTACCCCGTAATCAAAGGTCCTGGGTGACTGTAATTTCTCAGTACTTGGTGTTTATCCATAGTCAAAGATCTTATCCTGCCATAATTCTGCCTTAATCCTGAGGTGTCCAGTTGTGAAATCAGTGTGTGTCCTTGTACATTCTTGTATACGTTCCTGTATCATGTGATTTAGAACTAGACAGGCACACATAGAGCTTGAGTGTATGTGCAGGCTTTTTTTTTTTTTAAAGATTTATTTTTTTTTATTATTTTTTCATTGGAAAGGCGGATATTCAGAGAGGAGAGACAGAGAGGAAGATCTTCCGTCCGATGATTCACTCCCCAAGTGAGCACAACGGGCTGATACTATGCCGATCCGAAGCCAGGAGCCTCTTCCGGGTCTCCCACATGGGTGCAGGGTCCCAAAGCTTTGGGCCGTCCTCGACTGCTTTCCCAGGCCACAGGCAGGGAGCTGGAAGGGAAGCAGGGCTGCCGGGATTAGAACCGGCGCCCATATGGGATCCCGGGCGTGCAAGGCGAGGACCTTTAACCACTTGCGCCACCGCGCCGGGCCCTGTGCAGGCTTTTATCTGTTGATTTTAATTCTTTAACTGATACATGGAAATTGTGTATCTTTTTATGAAAAAGCTTTTTTTTTTTTTTTTTTTTTTTTTTTAAGGATTTAATTTTTTAAATCGGAGTGACAGAAAAGATGAGAATGGAGAGCCAATGGGCTGGGACAAAGGACCATGAGATCTGTGCTGAGGGATTTGGGCCTTTGTTCTGGCCTGGGCCAGAGCCTGGCTCTTGGGGAGGGTTAGGGCTGAGTAAAACACAGGTACGTGCTCATGGGTGTGGATTTAATACAAGGAAATAGATTCATTGCCAGATGAGCTCAGGATGTTAGAAATGTTTTAAGAAGGGAACCTGAGAACTTAGTTGTATACTTAATTGCTATTCCTAATGAACCGTATTTCTAAAATTAAACAATAATAAATGGATTTTATGTAGTTTGGAAAGATGAGAAAAATGCAATACTATATAATGTCACATCAGAAGATAGTGTTATATGAATTATAAATGTACTGAGTTGCTATGTGCTGTTATGAGATCTGTTATATCCTGCTGCCTCAGTTGCTGTGGAATTTTTATTTCTTTGACACATGCAGGAACGACAGAAACAGCTGGAGAGTCTTGGCATATCCCTGCAGTCTTCAGGAATCAAAGTTGGGGATGACAAATGTTTCCTTGTTAACCTAAATGCCGACCCTGCTCTGAACGAACTTCTGGTCTACTATCTAAAGGTGTGGTCCTGTGCTTTGTATATACTTTGCTGCTACAAAATAGAGTAATATCTGTTGGTGCTGTTTTAAACTTGGGGGACCATGAGAAGTGAAAAAGAAGAGAGACTGCAGATTGTTTTTATTTAGATACCTGATGTGTAGGACAACCTTTGGTTCCTCCAGTCAGTTTTCTGTTTTAGTCTTTGATGTTCAACTCAATATGAAAATAATATTCTGACAATAATCTATAACAAATGAAATAGCCCATCTATCATTTAATGTGATTGGTGCCAGGAAAATAAGGAAGTACCTTGGCAGCATAGAGGATGACTTTTAGGACCAAATGGTTGTGTTAGTAAATGAAAGCTTTTGTGGTTTATGTGAAGCCCATCTTTCCGTGGGCTATTTAATTCAAAAGGAAATCATAAAATTAGAGTTGTTACGACTAATTGGTATGATATTTGTTTTCAGTAACTCTTAGGAATAAAGGGGAGGGTAAGCCACTTACAGACTGAGAGGGTCAGAGTGTGGAACAGGAGAGAGATATTTGTGCACGTTCAAATCTTCAAATCTTGAAACATAATGGAAAGATGGGTAACAGTGTTAGAATGAGCATGAACCTGAAACATACCAGCACCAAGGAGGAGCACGCCAGCACTGCCATGGTCAAACCAGAGCCCAAGTAACCTTGGTGCAGCTCCAGCAGGGAATGGAGATGCATTAAGATGCAGTTTCTTGGGCCCGATGTGATAGCATAGTGGTTAAAGTCCTTGCCTTGAATGTGCCAGGATCCCGTATGGGTGCCAGTTCTGGTCCTGGCAGCTCCACTTCCCATCCAGCCCCCTGCTCGTGGCCTGGGAAAGCAGTCGAGGATGGCCCCAAGCCTTGGGACCCTGCATCCATGTGGGAGACCCGGAAGAGCTCCTGGCTTCTGGCTTCTGGCTTTGGATTGGCTCAGCTCCAGCCCATTGCGGCTGCTTGGGGAGTGAACCATCGGACAGAAGATCTTCCTCTCTATTTCTCCTCCTCTGTATATCTACCTTTCCAATAAAAAATAAATATATCTTTAAAAAAAAGGTGCAGTTTCTTTCCCCTAATGTGACCAGAGAGATAAAGCTCTAATGAGTTTCATCTCTTACAAACTAATAATAGAGAAGATTAGGGAAATGGCAGGATTTAATTTCTGAAAAATACTAAAGAAGTCTAACTCATTCTGTAGTTTTTCAGTTTTTTTCTCATTTGCGTAATTTTGATGAGACTGCTTTGTTAGAAATCTTGCACATTTTTTAAAAGATGTATTTATTTTTACTGGAAAGTCAGATTTACAGAGAAAAGCAGAGACAGATCTTCCAACTACTGATTCACTCCCCAAGTGGGCACATCAGCTGCAGCTGAGCTGATCTGAAGCCAGGTCCTTCTTCCTGGTCTCCCATGTGGGTACAGGGTCCCAAGGCTTTGGACCATCTTCTACTGCTTTTCCAGGCCACAGTCAGGGAGCTGGATGGGAAGTGGAGCAGCCAGAATATGAACTGGTGCCCATATGGGATCGTGGCGCATATAAGGTAAGGACCTTAGCCACTAGGCTACCACAGCACCACGATCAGTCTAGGCTCTGTTCCCTTATGAGTTACACTGAGTCTGATACATTCTGTAATGTATACACATTTCGGTTGTTGTTGAGTGGGAGGGAGGTATCCCCCATTTCTAGTCCAGTCTTCTCTTGGCTGCAGATTCTTACTTTGCAAATGAATGGAAGTACTTTCTGACCACCTTGTGAGGTTCCTGTAGTATTGGATAAATACGGGCACTTTATACACAAGAACACATACATATACAAAATATTCAACATTCTACTTTTTTTTTTTTATAGATTTGTTTATTTTTAATGGAAAGGCGGATATACAAAGAGGAGGAGAGACAGAGAGGAAGATCTTCCGTCCGATGGTTCACTCCCCAAGCGGCCGCAATGGCTGGAGCTGAGCCAGTCCTAAGGCACAAGCCAGGAGCTCTTCCAGGTTTCCTGTGCGGGTGCAGGGTCCCAAGGCTTTGGGCCATCCTCTACTGCTTTCCTAGGTCACAAGCAGGGAGCTGGAAGGGAAGTGGGGCCCATATAGGATCCTGGCCGTGCAAGGCGAGGATTTTTAACTACCATGCTATCGTGCCGGGCCCAACATTCTAGTGTGAGGCTGTGGAGACTTTTCTGCCAAGGGTCATTGGATATTTATAATGTCATTTGCCATATAAAATTATCAGCGGAAAAAATCAGTCTACTACAGATGAATTGAATTTTGAGTACCACCTGAGGTCACCCTGGCAGGACCAAACCATGTAGTTTTGTGGACCTTATATGCCCTGAGGGCCAGATGTTGTCCACCTCTGGATGTGGTACTTATATGCATGCTAGGCTTGTCTGTTAAAAATGATGTACTGTGGCTTCATTTTGTTTGCAAACAATGTTGGTAGCAGGAGGAGCTGCAGTCTCAGCCATGGCTAGTCATACTTGGAGAGAGATGCACTGTGAGAATTTGACTTCAGTTTCTAAGAACTGGGAGTTCTTTGGGGGTGTGATATAGTTCAAATTGGAATACATAATCCTCCCTCTTGCACCCAACTCCTCAGGAAAAACCTTGATTCATAGCTGTTCCTTCACTAAAAAGTTGAACAAAAGAGACTGTTCACAGCGTTCTGGAGAAGAGTGAAAGTGTTTCTGGTGTGGAGGTGTTTGGGTTCTGTTCCCGACTTTGTGGTCAGGCCTGTTTGGGTTTGAGGCAGCCTTGTTCCTTGGGTGCCCGCGCTCGCCCATGGCAGGAATGTGTTCATGACGAAGCACATTCACAAGTGTGCTTTCTGTCCCAGAACAGCTTTCTCTTCAGTGAAGTGATACCATGGTGCAGGGCGGAGGAATCTGGGGGCCATGCTTTTAAAAATGTCACTGCTCTCACATGCTCGGGTCGGTTTAAATGCTGGGCAGATGACTTCGGACCTTTGGGTGAGTTGAGCTGCCCATCTGTCGAGGAAGGCACTGCATTTAGACTTCTCTGAAATTCTTTCTGAGTCCAAGTTTTGTGGTTCTTTTAGAATTTAGAGTAGAATTTTCCATTTGCTCTTCCTAGTTTATTTTATACTGGCATCCGTAGGCATTATAGTCATCTACTCCGTAAAGAGACTGAGACACATGCCTGATTAACTTTACCAAGAGTATTCAACAGTTTGTGGAAATGGACACTATCTTTTGCATTTTCTTTCAAGATTTATCTGTTTTTATTTGAAAGGAAGAGGTACAGAAATAAAAGGGCAGAGAGAGAAAGAGATCTCACCTGCTGGTTCACTTCCCAGATGGCAGTAATGGCTGGGGCTGGACCAGTCTGAAGGCAGCAGCCAGGAGCTTCTGGGTCTCCCACATGATTGCAGTGGCCCAAGTACTTGGACCATCCTCCACTGCCTTACATGCCGTAAGCAGGGAGCTGGATTGGAAGAGCTGGGACATGAACTGGCATCCATATAGGATGCTAGCACTATAGGCAGAGGCTTAACCCGTATGCCATGGTGCCAGCCCTTAGTCTGTCCATTTTCCATGAATTTTCTGAAGTACCCTAATATCTAATTTTGATTATTTCATACTTTCATATCATTTAGGAACTTTCTAGGTAGTTTCTTATGCCAGCCTATGATACTTCTGTTTTTCCTTGTTGACATTTTCATTGCAGCACTTGGAGAGCAAAAAGTGGAGCTTATAATGCTAATTGACTAACTTAAGCATCTGATAGCAAGAGACAGGGCTGACATTTTGGAACTTGGTATTTCAAATTCCAGTGTGTAGTCCATCACATTGTGATAGGTTGTAATCTGAAGTAAGATTGAAATAGTCATTTATGAAGTGATCTTTCTGGTGAGGACCTTGTCTGTCTCTTATGTCTCCAGTGGCTCGGTGTTCGGTTCGTAATGATTGCTGAATATGGTGTTGAATGAAAAAAGTGAAATTTTCCTTTGAGAAATTGGGTTGGACCTGTGCATGTTTGAGTTAATATCATCTGTCTGATAATTTTGCAGTTTATTCCATGAAAAAATACTTGACAACCACCTCATATTGTGTCTTAATGTCCATTATTGTGAAAGATAGATGATTCTTATATAAGCTGTTATCTAAAGGAGGAGACAGTCTTTGTGTACAGTAAATCGTGCTGTTTGACTCTAGAGTATAATTAGTGTTCAGAAGAGGGAGAAATCAATGACTGGTGGTAGCAGTAGGTGTTGAAAGATGACTTTGTATACAGATGAAGAGAGAATTTCAGACCCCAAAAAAGTTATGTCATAGGGCACAGATGTCGACCTGAGCTGCTGTATGTACTGGGAGTGTGGGTGCAGGAGTTGGCTCCACACTCGGGCTCCATTCTAGGGTCAGGTGCAAGGCTTTTGCCACCTCTGCCTGCAAAGGACAGAAAGAATCCCAGGCATAGGTAGGACTGGGGCCTGTAATTCCTCATGGGAAGCAAAGAGATTCTACACAAAACTGACCCAAGGCAAGTGGAGTGCTTGGGGACATTTTTTGTCTTCCTTAAGTGATCTTGGACCCTTTTTCTCTAGTTTCTTTTTCCCTCTTGGGCCTCCTGTCCACCTTGCTGTTGGTGGTAGAAATGTTGGAGAGGGAAGAAAGAGGTAAGAGAAAGTGGAAGCATGCACAGAGTAGATGCTTTAGGTACCTTTGGCTTCACAAAAGTATTACTGCCATTTATACCCAATGAAGCCTGTCATCCAGGTTAACAAGCTGTGCTCACAGTGAGGAGTAGGCATGAGCCTGGAATATCCTGGATTGGATACACACTTGAGCATCTAACAGGTTATCATGAGGCAGTGCTAGATGCCAACTGCTTGCTGCCTTGCAAACACTACCACAGTGTTTTCAAGAAAAGAAACCTATGAAGAGGAGAAATGAGAATACTATTGTGGAGAGGCCATTTCATGAACTTGATATCCCTTAAGAGGTGGGTGTATTTTGGGGACAGAATGGATTGAGAAGGATGGCAGAAAACAGGAGAGAATTGTCTCCCACTGGGCCTGAGGAAATGCCAAGGGAGTGGAGGAAAATGAATGCTTATTTGTCTCCCTTCTTTTAAAAAATATTTCTTCTTATTGGTGAGGCAGTTTTACAGAGAGGAGAGACAGAGAAAGATCTTTCATCCACTGGTACACTCCCCAAATTGCTGCAAGGCTGGAACTGAGCTGATGTGAAGCCATGGGCCTCTCTGGGTCTTCTGTGCAGGTGCAGGGTCCCAAGACTTTGGACCATCCCTCACTGCTTTTTCAGACAACAAGCAGGAAGCTTGATGGAAAGTGGACATCCAGGACATGAACTGATGCCCTTATGGAATGCTGGCGCTTGCAGGCAGAGGATTAGCTAAATGAGCCATTGTAACAGCTCCCATTTGTCTTCTAATTTTTGTTTCATGCCTACATTCCAGACCTGTGTAAGTGCTTGGAAAACAGTGGGGAGTGACACGGGTTGTCCTGCACATTCACAGAGTTTCTGTGCTAGCTTTGGAAGTGGGTAGTTAGCCACGGTGTCATGGGAGGAGTTAATTTGACTAATGCAACAGTGATTGGGTACTGTTTTCTACTGTGGGTTCAGGAAAGACCTCTGAGAATGTGACATTGGAAGCTGAAGTAGAAGTGGTACAAAATAACATTTCAGATGGGAGAATGACCAGTGGTATTCAAGATGAGTTCACTGTACTTAAAGGCCAGAGAAAGACCTCTGTGAAGACGTAGTTAGGAGGCTGCTGTGTTCACCCAGGGAAGAGCTCCAGGAGGCTGTGGGAGTAGAGGTGGGAAACGAGCTGATTTTTAGACTGTTTTTGGAGGTAGAATCTGTAAGGATTCCTTGACTGACATGAGGTTAGGAGTAGGCTGATTAAGGAAGGAGAAAAGATACCAGGTAATGTCTAAGCTTTGTAGTCTACTAGTTAGGTGGTGGGGAAGCCATTGTTGTTGGGGAATGGAATAGATTATTTATTGGATCAGAAAAGATGGAGTTAAGAGTTGTATTTTGGCAATGATTCCCTTAGAAATGTCTTTAAACATCCATTCTGTATCAAATAGGAAAGAATAATGGTGCCTGGGACTGGGAGAATAGTAATGGAGGTGGAAAACCAGAACTAGAGTCTGTAGCTTTTGGTTGGTGACATAGGTTTAGTTTAATATTTTAAGCCACCAGAGTGGCTGAATTCATGTGAATGGGGTGGCAGACTATTTCCTGACCCCAGATGCCTTCCTATTTGCATGTGGCCCAGAAGCTTAGAATTGTTTTTCCTTTGTTAAATGATTTAAGGATGATGTCTTAGACATGCGAAAGTTGCATGAAATCCAAAATCTAGTGTTCATATGTAAAATTGTATTGAACTGCAGCTATACTTAATGATTTACATGTTTTCTGTGTGGTTTTTGCACTGTGAAGATGGATTTGCATTAGTTATGAGTAAGTCCCTGAAAAAATTCCCTACTTGCCAGAATTGCACCTGATCTGGCTGGATAGAAAGGCAAAGGTTCCTAAGAACTCATCTCAGGACCTGTCAACATTCAATCACATTTGGGCAGTTGAAGATTGAAGTGTAAGGGGGGTATAATGGTTAATGGATGTAACATCAGTTATAACATCAGTTTTCTGCATTAAGGATAAGTGTGCTAGCTTCCAAAAACAGGGGCTTAAAGAGTTTAGTTGGTAATCTTAATGTAAGAACGTATTTATTAAATCATTTGTGAGATTAGGGGAGACCATGATATGAAATAATTAGTTTTGCTAACACTTATATTTGAGTAGTTTTTACCTTTGTAGTTGACAAATTTTGATTTAGAACAGGTAAGTGATGTACAACTTAAATAACTAGCTGAAAAAATCAGTATGTTTGATAAATCATTGATAGATGGCTCATGCTTTGGAGTGGTATATAATATTTGTAATCAAGATTGTGGTAGAAAAATGAGTTATAGTATAGATACAAATGTAAAATTGTAATTTCTAAAAAAGTTATTTAATTGAAAGAATGACGGAGGGAAGGGAAAAGGAGGAGAGAGAAAGCAAAACAATATTAATCTCTATGATCTGCTGGTTCACTTTCTAATCTGCTGCAATGGCAGGGGACAGACCAGGCTGAAATCAGGAGCCTCGATCTCTGTCTCGATCTTTCAAGGCATGGCAAGGGCCCATATAATTGAGCCATTATCCCAGTGCTTATTGGCAGGGAGTTGAATAATAAGTGGAGCACCCAGGACTTAAATCAGTGCCCCAATATTGGATATTGACTCCACAAATGATGGCTAAATTCACTGTACCACAATGCTAGCTCCTAGTTTTAAGTGAAAAAATACAATTCAACTTTATGCATTATTTCTTATAAGAGAATGTAATCAATTTGAATTTCAGAGAAAGTTAGAGGTTCTTCCTACCATTTTATGTGCTATTACATTTTTTAGCTAATAGATTGATGTAAGAGGACTCAGTAGATGACTTCAGTTCGGGTACATGTAATAATGCAGTATTGATGAGTGAATTTGATTCTTTCTCAGGAACACACATTGATAGGGTCAGCAAATTCCCAAGATATCCAACTGTGTGGAATGGGAATTCTTCCTGAACATTGTATTATAGACATTACACCAGAAGGCCAGGTTATGCTGACTCCTCAAAAGAATACCAGGTAATGTATTGAATTAGTATTAATGTCACAATAAGTTTTACATTTTGTTGGTGTATGTGAAAGGCAGAGAGACAAAGAGACAGAGATCTTCTGTCCACTTGTTCATTCGCTTGATTGTCTGCATCAGCCAAGGCTAGGACAGGTGAAGCTGGGAATGGACACTCAGTCCAGCTTCTTCATGTGGCTGGCAGGAAACTCAACTACTCGAGCCATCACTGTTGTCTTCCAAGATATGGAGTAGCAGGAAACTGGAATTGAGAATAGAACTGGGATTCAAACCAGCCACTGTGGTAAGGGATGCCTGTGTCCCAAGTAACTGTGCCAAACACTTATTCATGTTGCTGTAATTTGTAACAGGAAGAAACAGGAATAGGAGATGTTTTGCCCTCATTTGCTATTGTTTTTAAGTTCATTTAAGACATTCAGTGGGTGGCCAGTGCCTTTATATTTAGCTTTTTAGCATCTCCCATTACCATTCCTGCCTTCTGTACTATCCAACAAGACCCTGTTTAGGCCTGGGACAAGCTTTGGTTAGAATTCCTGCCAAAACTGTAAGCTGCCTCCTGATCTACTCACTGCATAACTGGAAGAGTTTCTTTTGTTTTTGGTTAAAAAAAAATCCCTTGTTCTTTTCCTCTGTGTCTGCCATTCCTTTGGCTTGCTAACTCCTGTTTGACCTTCTGGGTTAAGCGCCATCCTTATCCCTGCTTAGTGTGCATTGAGTGCCCTTCCCCATAGTCTTTGTGCTTCCTGCTAGGTTAGCACCTGTTGTGTTCTGAGCTGTTAACTCATATAAACCATTCGGCCGTGAGCTCCTTGAGGACAAGTCCTTTCTTGTTTGATTCTCTGTCCCTTGCATAAGACTAGCATGTAGGTGATCAGTAGACAGTGAATAGATGTAGTATTTTATATAATTTCTGATTTTCATAATTTCTTTTGCCATTGTTTTTCTATGAGATTATTAACAGTCTATTATAAAACTGAATACATGTCTTGTAACTGGTAAAAATGGTTAACTGAATTACCTCGGTTTTCTATGTGTTGACTTTTTAATTCTATGATATAAAAAACAAATTCTTACATCCAGATGAAATCATCCCTGATTTCATCCATAAATCTTGCTCCAGATACTTGGTAAAGCGTACAGGCGAGGAAGCACAGAGGGTGGCAGCTGAACTGGCCCTTGTATCAGGCCCTGCTGCTGCTTTGTCAGGTTCAGTCACAGATGCTTTCAAGTATTTAATCCTAGGAGTACTTCCATTTTCTCAGAGTGTTTAGTGTATAGGAGTACCTGTCTTTTAGACCCTCTTTAAAGTTATGTAGCAAAGCCCACATCTTTCTCCGTCTCTTTCATTGAGTTGCCCCAGACTCCTCAGGTTGAGTCTTGGTGCTTGGTAGGAGTAGTAAACCCAGCTTGTTCAACTGCAGGAATATTCCTCGGGTATTTGGTTGGAGGACATTGACACTGCTTTAAAAATTCTGATTGTCACTGATAGCCAATACTGCCAGTTGGTTTCCTCAGAGTGGCAAAGTGAAAGGTTTTGCTGGGTCCATTTTTGAGTCTGAAATGTCTGTTTCTGTAGATTAGATATTCCTCATACGTCAGTATGCGTTAAATGTTTATGTGTACTTCTCATTTTGTCGCCTGAAATATTAACATATGCTTGTGGTGAAAACTTTAAAAAATTAGAGATTTACTGCTTAACTGAGGGATTTAAATTTTTAAATTAAATTCTCAGGTGAAATATTTAATTTTTTAAAATTGTGAATATACGGTAGTAAATATTCTGGTTACTACCAGCGATATTTGGTACCATTATTTTACTTTGTGCAAAAGCATTAGTCTTAACAGTCTGCATAGGCATCAACAGAGTGAGAAGGAGCCTTATAACCTTAATGTTATTATGGTTTTTGTCTTGGAGCCCCCATGTATATTACAGTGTAAGTGACGTATATTCATAATCTATAATATATACTACCTATTTACTAAGCATGGCTCTTTAAACATGTTGATGTTGTTGCTGTTATTAAATTTCTCATTAATTTTGAGAAATTTGTGTCCTAAACGCTGAAATCTTGTGGGTTTTAGCAGGTCCCTTTCATCATTCTATATGAGTGTAATTTCTGGTTTTACTTTGAATAACAGAATTATAGGAGCATAAAGATCAGTTATTGTTAGTGTTACAGAATTCAAATCTAGATAGGAAGTAATCTTTGTTACTTTGTATGCATATACATAAAACTCATGAGTTGTTTAAAGCCACCTAAGTGATTTATTATAGCTTTATTGAATTTAAAATAAGATACTGAATGCTGAGGGGATCAGCATCCTTTACAGAGGAAATGGAAACCCAGCTGGACTTGGATTGCTGAGTAATATTTGGGTGGATGAAAGAGGGATAGGAGCCTTATTCCAGTAAGTCAGGATTTGGAGGACAAGATGATCATGTTCAGTGTACAGAAAATCCTAGAAGCTGAGCTTCAACTAGAAAAGGGAAGGGAGAAGTTGAACACAGCTTTCCTGGGTAGGGCCTACACTGTTGCAGTTGGTCCTGGTATCCTGTATCTTAGTGAAGGAGTAGTTCAGCACAGGGAAAGCACGAGGAGATAGATAGTAACAGTTTTATAGTTACAAGCACAATTTTTCATTTATTTCCTACCCTTCCAAATTCTTCCCTTAATTGCGTTCTACCTACTATTTCTGGTCTTAAAAATCTTGAGTCCAGGCAAGCAGCCCTGTGGAACTGGCACATCCTCTTTCTGTTGGTAGAATGTGACCTTCTTTCTGTGTTTTAGGATGTTACGGAAGAAATGAATCTGGGTTTTGTTTCTCAATACTGGTATCTAGATATTTCTAGAGTCCATTTGTTTGGGACTCTATATAAATGGGACATGCATGGTTCAGTTGCATGTATAGTGTTACCAGGTTTTTGTTATTGGCTGTAGTGGTCCCATATTTATTCCTTTATGTATGAATTACTTAAAAAATGTAATTGGGATTAGAAGATGAGTTTATTTTGTAACAATTTTTTGTTTGAAATCCCAACGTTTTCCAGAAACTCTTTGGAGAACCCCTCGTACAGCATAGCAAGTTTAGAACTTTGAAGATTAGTGGATATTGATCTCTAATGCAAAGCAGTATAAACATGTTGGATATAAGTTATATAACATGTAGAAGCTTGAAAAGGGGAAGATAAACTGTTAAATTTACTATGCTGAGCATTTTGGATCAGCCAGCAAAGAAATAGATGCAAATATTAAAATTTTCTAAGGGCAGGTTTAGTTTTTCTGTGATGACTATACCTCTGTATAATGTTGGAACATGGCAGCAGAAGGCATGATACTTGTTGCTCACACTTGACCTTCTCTTCCACACAGAACATGTGTAAATGGCTCTTCAGTCTCCAGTCCGATCCAGCTACATCATGGGGACAGGATATTGTGGGGAAACAACCATTTCTTCAGGTAGGAAGACCCTGAGAAAGGACCATTATTGAAATATAAGAATACGTATTTATAAACCTTATAAGACAATATGTTGAATGAATATATGCATGTTGTATATATGTTTTATGTTTGCTCACTACATAGCTGTTGTCTAAATCTTAGCATAGGAGCTGTGTGCTCCGAAATATTAAGGTTACTTACATGTTTTTTCCTTTTTATTTTCCAGTGAAAGATGAGTCATCTGGTCATAGAATTCATAAATTCTTTTTGTACAAGTCTCTCTAGTTTATTGTTTTTTTTTTCTTTTTACTGAAAGATGGTTGTACTTTTAGTCTCATTATCTATAACATAAAATGGTTATTTATTTTAGGAATATTTTAAGCTGCAAACTATGTCAGACTTGACCATCATGAGTTAAGCAGATTATTTTTGTTTTCCAACAGAACAGGAAACCCAAAGGAAGGTGGTGATTAGCTTTGACTAAGACTCTCAAAAATGCTATGGCTGAAGGCCTGTTGGTGTCTGGGCATGTGCCTGTAGTATGAAGGTGGCCACACCACTCAAAAGTCAATACAGCATTCAGACACATGACAAGAAAGAGAGAATGCTGACATTCCCTGCAGCCCATTCAAAAAGTAAAAGTAGACGTGTTTCTGGAGTGCTCAGCAGTGTTGAGCTTACTTACCCCCCCTTTGCTAGAATTTGCCTCTTAGCTGCAAGGGAGGCTGTGAAAGAATATTCTGTGAAACTCCACACACTGTTGCCTGAATAAAATGTGGGAATTTGTTGTGTTGGCAAAGCTGAGGCAGGCTGGATTTTGTCTAGGAGTTAAGTCTTGTTTGTTTTGCTGACGGTGGTCAGTGTGTTTCCTATGTCAAAATGACTTACTTACAGGCAGAAGACTTTGTAGGCCAGATAGTGTTTCAACTCTTGAGAATAGGGTGGATGAATTCAAAAAACTTAGAAAATTTCTTTTGATTTTTTTTCTCTCTTCCTAAATTTAATCCAGTATCAGTTGTATAGCCTAATACTCAAAACCTTTATGGTTTAAGCTAAATTGATCTCCCCAGCTTTCTCTCTGAACTGACGTTATGTAAATTTTGTGTAGCTCTGTGCGGTTTTTCCCAGTTTCTCCAGAAACTGTGAGCCTTCCTGGTTTCCCATGTTGTTCCCGCTGTCCTACTTCTGTTTATCCTTTCTTACTGTGGTCCTGAAGTGGTGCTCAGCTTTTCTTTAACCTTGACCTTATGATGCCTGCCTGGCCTATGCCATACTTCTGTTATAATTATTTGCATGCAAGGGTTTTAGTTGTATTATCATAATGTGGAGTTCCTGAGTTACAGCAGTTGCCTTGTACTTCTGTGATATTTCTTTGGCATCAAGCAAATGCCAGTATTTAATGACTGGATTAAATAAGTCCCTACTTCGATTTTGAAAATATTTTTTTCCCCACCAAGACTCAATTTGCCCAAAAAGAAGAAGAAACCAGAACGAGAGGATGAGGAGCAAGATGTTTCCCCAAAGAATGACAACAGTTCTGAGCAGCTGGATGTGGATGGGGACTCCTCCAGTGAGGTCTCCAGTGAGATTAACTTCAATTTTGAATATGCACAGATGGAGGTCACCATGAAGGCCTTGGGCAGTAACGGTAAGCAAGTCTTCAGTACATTGCTGAGTCTTCTCAAGTTGGTCTCTGTACTCTATGGTGTGTGTGTGTGTTTTGCTTTAAAAAATTGTGGAAAGTTTTATTTGGCTTTCATTGTTCGATCACTGTTAACTTTATTGTCATTGATACAGTTTATCAGACTTGAAACTTGACTAGCACTGGTTTACTCTTGTGATATCATAATTGTGTATGTTATATCCTGTAGATTTGCCTTTTCTTTATTGATGGCAGGATATAATTCAGAATAGGTAGTATAAGTCATTGTAAATAAGAAAAGTTGAGTGTATTCTATGCTAATGCTAAGAGAACTTATCTGTCTTTTTTTAAAATGTGTTTAGATCCAATGCAATCCATATTGAACAGCCTGGAGCAGCAGCATGAAGAAGAGAAGCGCTCTGCGCTCGAGCGCCAGCGGCTGATGTACGAGCACGAGCTGGAGCAGCTCCGGCGCAGGCTGTCCCCTGAGAAGCAGAACTGCCGCAGCATGGACAGGCTCTCGCTGCACTCGCCCAGCGCTCAGCAGCGCTTGAGGCAGTGGTCTGAGGAGAGGTGGGCAGGTGGCGGGGTTTCTGTGCTCCACTTTTAACTCACCTGGGAAGGGTAACCAATGGGGACGCAAAGTAGGATTGAGTTGTGGAGGAGCCGGTGTAAAAAAGTGTCACAGCCAAGAATCACTTTGCAGTAGGAGTTGTCAGTTTATCTTAATTTATTGAAAAATGTTCTTGCTAGGTGCTGCCTTGTTTTTGGTTTGTGTGGCTTTTGGGTTTGAATCAAGAAGTATTCCTTATCACTGTATTATGCTTTAGGTTTTCAAGCTTGAGTAGATGCTTTTTTTTAAAAAGAAAAAAAATCGGTTATCTGGACTGATTAGCTCAGGTAGGTAAAGCACGATGCTAATGAGATGGAGTTCGCAAGTTTGTTCTCTACATGGACTAATTAGCATTGCACTAAAATGCTGATTCCATGGTTGCAGACTGTACTTCACTAACCCCATGCTGCTTAAAAGTCTGAGCAGCAGCCAGGCAACAGCATCCCTATTACCTCAAGATGGTTGGAATACAGATTAGACCTACTTGATTACAAGACCTATCTTGATTTATCAAGATTCTCCAGGTGATTTGCATACTCGATCAAGTTTGCAAAGCCCTGTCCTGAGCTATGGCCAGCTTGTTACACAGTCGGCCGATGCTGGTAACGTAAGCCAGATGCAAATGTGTGCATGGTTCGGTGTCAGTGCTATAGTCTCTCTGTGCAGGACAGAGTTGTAGAATTTGGGTTGTGCTTCAGCATTAACATATTATTACCATAATTTTCTGATGTGTTGCTATGTGTGTTCTTCACTTCTGCCTCCCCACTTTATTTATTTATTTATTTATTTATTTATTTATTTATTTATTTATTTTTAAAGAGAAGCAATGTTGAATAACAGCCTGATGCGGCTGAGGGAGCAAATTGTGAAAGCTAATCTACTAGTGAGAGAAGCTAGTTACATTGCAGAGGAACTGGACAAAAGAACAGAATATAAAGTCACTCTACAGATTCCAGCCTCCAGCCTGGATGCCAACAGGAAGGTGAGATTGGCATTGATGGATGAGACACAGATGATGTTGGGTACCATTGCTTTATGTCTACGTAATGATTGAAGTGCCTGTGGGGTTGATTTTTGGTCTTGTCTAGACCCGTAAGTCTATCTCATTTTGTGATTGTCGTTATTTTTCTCAAGCAGAATTTGCTTTTTAATTCTCTGCCATTGTGCATATATGAAAGAACTTTAAAAAGTTCATGGGAAGTGCAATTGAAAGACAAAAGCTTGTTTTGGTGTGAGAATTTTGAGATCTGTGCATAGTGTTTTTTTTAATATGCATTTTCACAAACTTTTTGTAGCTCCCTTGTATATATCTTATCTATTAGGATTTGCTGTCTCTTCTGATCCTACCAGTTGACCTTTGACTCAAATCTTAATTCACATGAGTTTAAATTGATTGTGTGGGCCCAGTGCGGTGGCCTAGTGGCTAAAGTCCTCACCTTGAATGCACCAGCGTCCCATATGGGCAATGGTTCTAATCCCGTTGGCCCTGCTTCCCATCCAGCTTCCAGCCTGTAATGTGGGAAAGCAGTTGAGGGAGGCCCAAAGCCTTGGGATCCTGCGCCCACACGGAGGACCCGGGAGAGGCTCCTGGCTTCAGATTGGCTCAGCTCCAGCCCTTGCGGTCACTTGAGAGCTGAATCATCTGATGGAAGATCCTCCTCTGTGTGTCTCCTCTTCTCCGTATATCTGACTTTGCAATAAATTGTTTGTGGCTGAGAAGTGTCTTCTGGTTAGTCTTGCCAAAGTGCTTTGGCCCTTTGTTCTGTTACAAGGTCACAAGCTACTCCCACCTTCCTGGAGTTGGGTTGAGGGGACTAGTTGTGCTCACTATGCCGGTGCAGGTTCATCCCTGGCTTGGCCTGCTCCCCAAGAGCTGCTACCCACAGATCCCTGCTGAGGTTTTCATAACTGTTTACTAACCAGCTGATGGACCTTTACAGTACCTAGGAACACTGATTTTTTTTTCCTTTACCTTAAAATTCTTGGATAACTGTATCATTATGTAGATTTTCTTAAAATGATTATAGGTAAAATATTAATGAAACATTGATGTATTTCACAATTCTCCTAAGTTCTGAGCAGACTTTCAGAAGAGTTGATTAACAAGCCAGCACATGTAAAGTGATTAGATGAGTATTTCTCTCTGTGGAAGAGATGTTTAGCTGCATTTTAATTTCTATTTTATGCTTTAATTAACAAAAATTGAATGTTAAAATCACATTGCTTTTGTAAGTTGAGAAGACTACAGTGAAATCTAGTTCTTTTGTGGTGATATTACTATGTAAAGGTACTTCTCATGCAGCCCCGTTCTGTGTGGTTCTTGCTAATTTCAGTCCGTTCAAGCTGGTGTCAGTTGTTAGCATCCATGTGGGCGTGTAAGTGGAACAACTCACAGTTGACACCTCTAAGCCTTTTGTGTTTTACACTCCAGGAAGGTACAACCTGTTTTTTTTTTTTTAATGGATAATTCGTGCCTAGGTAGGGTCAAGTACAGCCACATATCCTGCAGACTTCTGCTGGCCTGTGTTGCTTACAACTTCTTTATCCCACTGATAATCGGTAGTTGTACCATGGCCTTTATCAAATAGTTTTTGAAATTTTTTTTTTAAAATGCTTTGACTGACATATAATGCTTATACATTGTCATGGGATACAGGGCAATAGTTCATTTGTTGTATGCAATGTGTCTAAATCAATCAAACCAGGCAACATGCCTTTGAATTTCCTTTTCTTGGGCTAGGAACCTGCGGACTTCTCTGAGTGAAATTTTTTATTTCAACTTAACATTAATCATGGCCTGATGCTTTGTGTTTTAAATGTATATCTGGTTACTATTAAAGATATGTATACGTCTGTACATAAATTTGAGATTGATTATGGTTGGCTAAAAAGGCATTGCGTTACAGTTTGCAAGATGTTCAGGCAGCTGTGAAGTTCTTTGGCTGGTGGGGGGTGATGTTCTCTGATGACTCCCACGGAGGGAGACAGCTTCATGCTCCACTCAGACCCTCTGTGTGTTTGCAGCGAGGCTCTCTGCTTAGTGAGCCTGCCATCCAAGTGAGAAGAAAAGGAAAAGGAAAGCAGATTTGGTCTTTGGAAAAATTGGACAACAGGTTGTTGGATATGAGAGACCTTTATCAGGAGTGGAAAGAATGTGAAGAAGATACACCTGTAAGTAACTTATGGTACATTCTACCTGGCAGTCATATAAGGAACCAGACTGGCACAGCCCACACAGTCCAGCAGGGGCAAGTTCACTTATCCACAATTGTAATCCAGTTTCTAGACAGTTTCTTGTAATTCTCTAGGTTGTGTGGCCAGTTAAGACTTCAATAACCTGTCCTGCTGCTATGTTTTGTTTTTCTTGTTTGTGGTGGTCTGTTCTGCTTCTGCTGGTGTGTGTGTGTGAGAGAGAGAGAGAGGAGAGAAAAGATTGTGTGTGTTTCCTGTGCTATCAAAGGATGCTTTTCCTACTTCTAAACACATTAAATCTTGCCAGCAGTATGTGTTTTTAAAATTGAGCACCAGTGTTCCCTTAATATTTGTGCAGTTTGGATTAGTTTTTGAAGAAGTTTGGTCTTAAAGTAGGTGTGCTAGAACTCTGTGGTGCCATTATTTCTTCACGTTACAGTGTTTCTCATTGAGGTCTGTTATGAACTTGTGCATATTTCAAATAGTAATGCTTGCTATGTGTTTTTCATATTGTTGGGCTGTTTCTGCATAGAAGTGTTTACTACTTAGCTCCTTGTTTCATAACATTTATTTTTCCAGATGATGATGATAGGTGACATTTTTTGCTTGCAATATTTTTGATTTTCTTCTGTATTCTCTGCTATTTCAGCTTATAAACACAACAACCATAATGACAAATGCAAAAGGAAAAAAAGCAGCCACTCACCCCTAGGGTCACCCTTCTTTGGCAGCAGCAGAAATGTATCTGCTGATGGCATAGGAGGAAAAGCAGCAGATGTGAGATAGCCCTCTTCCCTCAAAGGAAGTGTGATGTGTTCTGCATTTTTTTCTAGTCAATATGTTACTTCAACTATTTGTGAGGCAAAATTTCCACATAAAAAAGTAATAAAAGTAATCCAGTGATATTGGCATTACCCTCTCATGGGTGAAGAATGCTGCCAACATTTCTAAATGGAAAGAGGAAGTGTGTGCATGCATAACTAAATAATATAGTGCTGTACTTCTTTTTTTTTTTTAACTATTTATTTACTTTGAAAGTCAATGTTAGGGATGGAGAGACAGAGCTTCCACATAGTAGTTCACTGCTAGAGGCCACAACAGCCAGTACTGGAGCAGGCAGGCTGGAGCTGTAGCTTCATCTGGGTCTCCCATGTCTGTGGAAGGGGACCAAACACTTGGGCGATCTTAACTGCTTATCCCAGGCCACTAGTGGGCAGCTGTATTAGAGGTGGAGCAAATAAGGATTGAACTGGTGGTACCTATATGAGATGCTAGCTTTACAAGTGGTGAATTTTACCCACTACGCCACAGTCATGGTCTCAATAGTAGTTTAGCAATAAAATTGTTTTAAAGACTGCAAGAGTTGGGGCTGGTACTTATTATAATGCTGGCATACCATGTGTTCACCAGTCCAAGTTCTGGCTCCTCCACTTCTGACCCAGCTCCCTGCTGATGCTCCTTGGAAACCAGCAGAGGATGGTGGAATTGTTTGGACCCCTGCTACATTCATGGGAGACATGAATGAAGCTCCTGACTTGTGGCCATCTGGGAGGTAAATCAGAAGATAGAAGTTGCCTCTCTGTTTCTCTCTGACTCCGTGTGGCTATTTCAAATAAACTTTCTAAAAAGAAAAGGAAAAAAATAAGGAAAATAAGAATTGGGATGTAGTGATGAAAGTAAAGTTTACTTAAACTGGAGTGCATTCTAAAGCAGTAGCTTGAATTCATTGACTCTGAGTGAATTTTCTGAAGGTGCATGTTCTGAATCTTTGCAGGTAATACGCTCATACTTTAAGCGTGCTGACCCATTCTATGATGAGCAAGAAAATCACAGCCTCATTGGGGTGGCCAATGTTTTCCTTGAATCTCTTTTCTATGACGTCAAGTTACAGTATGCTGTGCCAATTGTCAACCAGAAAGGAGAGGTGCGTTTTCTCTTTATACCTTGTTTGCTGTGGGGAAAAGTTCAGAAACAATAGGGTACTAATGATATACTGTTATTACTTTAATAATGGCAAAAGTTGTAAGTATATTATTAATATCTTGTTCCATAGAGCTGTTGTGGTTATTCCAAATGGTGTGAGGGGAGAGTAATTGTTAGGTTTCTTCTAACTTAAAGTACTTTATAGCTTCTCTTTAGTGTATCTGAGTTTCTAACCTCCTTAGGGGCCTTTATTGAGTGGAACAGAGGTCCCTTAAATACAAGCACTGTGATACCACAAAATTGGAATTGGTAACAAGGCACTGCACTTAGTGTTTAATGGATAGGTGTGGATACACAGGATCAAAAGGTGATTCAGATTCTGAATAGGATGGAGCAGAATGGTATAATATTGCATCACACAAATCAAAATGGCATACAGTTTGAAACCCAGTTTCTTGAACTTTGCATTTAGTATTTTTGAACCTCAGTTCATTGGATAACTAAAACCAAGAAAAGTGAAACCCCTGATATGGCAGACCACTGGACCATTCACCTAGCAATTCAGCTCTAAAACAGAAGCTGTCTTGAAGTAGAAGGAATCAAATCTGGACAGGTTTGTTTTTTCCCCCTCTAGGTGGCAGGTCGGCTGCATGTGGAGGTGATGCGAATCAGTGGTGAAATTGGGGAAAGAATTGCAGGAGGTGATGATGCCACAGAAATGTCCTTGGAGAAGGAGGCCACAGAGAACAGACTAGTCTGCATGGTGAGTTGTCAGTTTCATTTTAGAGGTAGCTGGAATGGGACTGATTCTAAGGATTCTAGGTATTTAGATGGTATACATTGGGTTCTATTTTGAAGTGTGAAGTAGCAGGCCTGTGTAATGCATTACCCTGACACCCTGGACAGGTTACCTCCTTTGTAACCTGAGTCAGTGCTTACATTTCTCTGTCCAGGTCTTCACACCATTTTGTTCTTGCTCTTGGACTCTTCATTCCTCCTCAAGCTGCAACTTTACCTCAGTTACGGTTCTCTTCCTCTTCCTAGGCCACTCCCATTGGTCATTCATCATGGTTTCTCCATCTAAATACCTTTCCTTATGCTGTCCTCTAGGCTCTTCCCACATGGCCCAATACCAAATCCTTTTTGTACTTGAGCAAGAGGTTTATTTACTCTAAAGAATACAAGAATTTGGGCCAGTGCTATTGCTTAGCAGATATAGCCACCACCCGTAATGCTGGCATCCCATATGGGTACTGATTTGAGTCCTGGCCACTCTACTTGAGATCCAGTGATCTGTTAATGTGCCTGGGAAAGTAGCCGAAAATGGCTTAAGTGTCTGGGCTCCTGCCACCCAGTGGGAGGCCTGGAAGAAGCTCCTGCCTGGCTTGCAACCATCTGGGGAGAAAAGCAACAAATGGAAGTTCTCTCCCTGTTTCTTTGTTTTTGACTTTGAAATAAATAAATCTTTTTTTTTTTCCTTAAAAAAGAAAGAATATAAGAGTTAGGGTATAGTGGATGCTATTCCCATACATGTATTTCCTGTGAGCTCTCCCACACAGTATCAGATTCCAGGGACACTGCATACTGGTGTATATGAGACTCAAGTACTGTGTGGCACAAATGGAGCCAGACCAAGTTGTGCTCTGCAGAGTAAAGGCAGTGAGTTCAGATAGCAGTCTGGGGAGATGAGACTTGAGCTGAACCTGAAAGAATGGTAAGCTGTGAAGCTCGTAAGCTCCCATGGGTTTTCTTTTTTTTTTTTTTTTAAGATTTATTTTTATTATTATTTATTTTATTGGAAAGGCGGATATACAGAGAGGAGAGACAGAGAGGAAGATCTTCCTTCCGATGATTCACTCCCCAAGTGAGCACAACGGCCAATACCATGCCGATCCGATGCCAGGAGCCTCCTCCGGGTCTCCCACACGGGTGCAGGGTCCCAAAGCCTCGGGCCGTCCTCGACTGCCTTCCCAGGACACAGGCAGGGAGCTGGAAGGGAAGTGGGGCTGCCGGGATAGAACTGGCTCCCATATGGGATCCCGGGCATGCAAGGCGGGGACCTTAACCACTGCGCCACCGCGCTGGGCCCACTGCCATGGGTTTCCATGGGTAATTGCTAGGAGACCATGGCATTGCTGGATTCCCACCCACTTATTCTGGAAGCGCACAGATCTGTGTTTCCATCTGCTGTGGATAGCACTGCCATTGGTTGAGAATTCCTGTAGAAGCCCCTTAAAAAGCAGCATTTTGAGGATAGCTGTGGGTAGCACTGCCATTGGTTGAGAATTCCTATAGAAGCCTCTTAAAAAGCAGCATTTTGAGGATAGGAAGTCAGCCAGGGGCACAGGAAAAATGCTGAAGTTAGCAGGAAGCCATTAAAAGGCCAAGTGAAGAAATCCTAACTCGCTTTCTTTTTAAAAATGTTTTGCTTGTTTGAAAAACTAGGAGGGAGAGATGGAGTGAGTTATCTTCTGTTGGCTGGTTTACTCCCCAAATGGCTACAACACACGTGTCTGGGTCAGGCCAAAGCCCACAACTCTATCTGGGTCTCTGACATGGGTGGCGGGGGCCCAAGCACATGAGCCATGTTCTACTACTTTCCCCAGGGTTGTTACCAAGGAGCTGGATGAGACACGGAGCAGCCAGGACTTGGACAAATACTGTAATGTCAGTATCACAAACGTCGTGTTAACATGCTGTTCTGGAGCACTGGCTTCTTAAACCCAAATCTTAATTCGCAATCCATCCTACACCAGTTGTCTTTATGCATAGTTCTAGCATCGAAGTTGATGCTGAAAAGAAGAAGCTATGCATTGGGTGCCAGAGCCAGGGCTCGTTAGAGTTGGGCTTCTTTCTGGCGGTCTTTGCAAAAATTAAGTAGGTATTTGATGTCTAAGTTGATTGCTTCAGAATGACGGAGAAAGATTTTAAATCACCCCAAGTTCATTCTTGTTGTTTGTACTTGAGTTTGGAATATCTCCTTTGAGAATATATCCTGGATAACATGGACTTTTTAAAAAATGAATTTGGAATGGTTGATTTTCTAAATGGAAGATATTAAGCATCTGACAGTAGTAAGAAAAGGAGCTTCAGTCCCCCCAGGCCTTGCTCGACAGTGGTCAGCTCACAGACCAGCTTTGTTTTGGCTGTGCTGTGTATTAGAGCCACGTCCATGATGCCTCCTCCCTCAGGACTGTTTTGAAGCAATCACAGGCATACTGTTTCAGCCCAAATAGGTTAGTAAGTCTCCCCCAAAATGACTACTTTGAAAAACCCTGCATAACCATGGTGTGATGATCTCAAATTATTACTCTTTTACTGTCACAGTATAGGTGTTCAGTTTTCTTGCAAATGGAGTTTGAAGTGTCTCTTGGGTTCCATCTAATCCTGAGGCTCTGGCTCCATGTGCCTGTAGTCGCTTGCGTCTCACTCTTTGGGATTTAATGTGTTTCAATCCTTCGTATCAAGTACCTGTATTGGCAGTCACGCAGTGCCATCTTTGGCTGGCAGGGCCACTTGACTGTGTCCTCACAGATTGAGATCACTGGCTTGTTTTGTAGTTGTTCTGAGCATTCTGGGCTTATCTTACTCATTTTCTGTCCCAGAACTGTAATTAGCCACTTCTACAAGCAACATGACTTCTTTCAGTGGGAAGTGATTTTTAAAGAAACTGTACTCTGATAGCTTTTTAGATAAAAAAAAGAATGAAAAATAAACAATGCTAGTGTGTAGGGTGGTGAGTGGAGAATCAAAGGGACTTAGAGATTTAAGACATGAGTGATGACTATCACTGGCTCTAAGAAAGTTTGGATTTATTTTTCCATAACACAAGATGCACAATAATATTTTTAGTAACACTAAGAAAAGGTGTAGTGGGGCCTGGCGGCGTGGCCTAGCGGCTAAAGTCCTCACCTTGAACACACCGGGATTCCATATGGGAGCCGGTTCTAACCCGGCAGCTCCACTTCCCATCCAGCTCCCTGCTTGTGGCCTGGGAAAGCAGTCGAGGACGGTCCAAAGCTTTGGGACCCTGCACCCGTGTGGGAGACCTGGAAGAGGTTCTTGGATCCTGGCTTCAGATCGACCAGGAGTGCGGTCACTTGGGGAGTGAATCATCGGACGGAAGATCTTGCTCTCTGTCTCTCCTCCTCTCTGTATATCTGACTTTGCAATAAAAATAAATAAATCTTTAAAAAGAAAAGGTGTAGTGTATTCTGAAACCTCAAGCAAGGCCAGCACCTGCTGGCGTTCCTTGCCTTCGGACTTTGAGTAGCTTTGGGTTGAAGTCTGTGATACTCTGACACCTTGTGGTGGTTTCCATGTGTGCATGTAAAAGCTTAAAGCTCAAACAGGCCATATTCTAGATACGTGGACAAACTGCATTCCTGGTGTTCTTAATCCCTGGGAACTTGTGTATACAGCAGTGTTCAGCATGTTAAATCCTGTTTTTTTTTTTTTTTTAATTTCAACGTTATAATTATAATTAAATTCAATGGGTAAATGTAGCTTTCAGGTGGAATCCAGTCACCAAGAAGTGTATACTGAATATTTACTCAAAACATTATGGTTGTTAATGCTCTAATTTTCTCTAGGAAGAAATTAAACCTAAAAAAAAATGAATTTAAGTAATTTGTACCTGCACAACAGTTGATAAGCGGCAGAGATTTTTTTTAAAAACATTTAAAAATATTTTATTTTTATTTTTACTGGAAAGGCAGATTTATAGAGAGAGATCTTCCCATCTACTGCTTTACTCCGCAAATGGCCACAGTGGCTAAAGCTGAGGTGATCTGAAGCCAGGAGCCACAAGCTTCCAATTTTTCCATGTGGTTGCAGGGTCCCAAGGCTTTGGGCCATTTTCCACTGCCTTCTCAGGCCACAAGCAGGGAGCTGAATGGGAAGTGGAGCAGCCAGGACACTAACTGGTGCCCATATGGGATTCCAGCACAAACAAGGCAAAGACTTAGCCACTGAGCCATCTTGCTGGGCCCGGCAGACTTTTAAAATTTAGAATTGCCAGAGGTCTTGAACAAGCTGGATCAGAAATGGAGTAGCCAGGGTTGAACCAGTGTCCATATGGGAGGCTGGCCTTACCTGCTGTGTCACAACACTTGCACCAACATACCTTTTCATTTTAAAGAATATAATAAAAATTTAAAGAAAAAAAATTTTTTTAGAATGTCATGAAAAATTATAGAATACTGAGCTACTCAGTTTGGCTTGTAGGTGTAAGTAGAGTTAGTGAGTCCACTCTACATAGCCTGTTGGGAAGTTGGTGTCCGGATGCTTCAAACTCTGGTTGACATCACAGTTGTTATGATACAGTTATAAGGAAGGTTCCCATTGGATGCTCACCCTCTATGATGCCTGAAATGGAGGAAAATAAAGTCATCTGCCTTGTGGGATTATTGCCTGGGCGTTACTAATGCTTACAGAAATGTTAAGTTTGTATTTGTGGTTGGTGAACTATGTAAACTGAAACAAAGTGTTGTGACTTATTTCAATTAAATTTAAAATTAAGGTAAATTTACTGCAGGTAGATTAACTCATACACCATGTGGAAAGTGATTAGGTAAAGCATACATTGTATGATCAATATCCAGTGATGTGGAATTGGGTTTATAAAAATCATAGCTTAGGGCCCAGCGGTGTGGCCTAGTGGCTAAAGTCCTCGCCTTGAACACACCGGGATTCCATATGGGCGCTAGTTCTAATCCCGGCAGCTCTACTTCCCATCCAGCTCCCTGCTTGTGGCCTGGGAAAGCAGCTGAGGGCAGCCCAAAGCCTTGGGACTCTGCACTCGTGTGGGAGACCCAGAAGAAGTTCCTGGATCCTGGCTTAGGATCAGCATAGCATCGGCTGTTGTGGTCACTTGGGGAGTGAATCATCGGACGGAAGATCTTCCTCTCTGTCTCTCCTCCTGTCTCTGTATATCTGGCTTTCCAATAAATAAATAAATCTTTTTAAAAAATCATAGCCTAGTATGATGTAATTAACTTAATGCTTTGGTTTGCTTCATAGTTGAAGGAGTTTTAGAGTATTATAACTTCTCACAACATATCCAAGGTAAAAATCATCCTTATTGCTGTCTTGCAAAAGAAATACTAAGAATATTTGGGTACTTTAGATCTGATTTGGACATTTCCTGTAGGGAATATTTGGTTCTGATTAGGTATATCTTTCTCTACACTTTGTTGTGATGAAAATCATGTGCTCCATCGTTCTGCATAGGGAAGCATTCAGGAAACAGCACAGAGATGGTCAATTCTCACTGACTTCACTTCCTTCCACTGTCCCCGCCAGCTCTTGAATGTACACATTTCCAGTGCCTTTGAAGTTCTCCTAAAAAAACAATAATGCTGTAGTAGTATGTATTGTTTCTACTTATGTATTCAATTCTTCGTAGTTAAAATATCAAGTAAATGTTTTGCTGTTTGCTAACTTTGTGGTTCATTGTCACGTACACTGACTTTGTTTTTCATTCATGGTTGTTAACGGTCTTGTGTTCTGAAGACACCAGTGGTTAGCCAAACGTGTCAGAGAATGGTGTGGATGGATCAGGACTGTTTTCATCTGAGTTGGTTACAGTGCTTCACCAGCTTCTAAATGCTTTACAACACGCACCTTTATCATCAAGATCATTGTCCCCATATTAGGGTCTGTCACTTAAATGTGGCAGTTGTTACCCTCATTTCACAAATACAGTTTTGCTGTCAGAAACTATCAGTGAGTGACGTAGTCAAAACCAAAACCCCTACCTCTGTCTCAAACTGCTTCTTGGAACCTTCTGATTTAAAAAGCAAACTGAGCTTGCTTTTCTCTTACAGGTTAAGATACTCCAAGCCACTGGGTTGCCACAGCACCTGTCCCACTTTGTGTTCTGCAAATACAGCTTCTGGGATCAGCAGGAGCCGGTCACCGTGGCCCCCGAGGTGGACACCTCCTCCTCTGCTGCTGGCAAGGAACCCCACTGCATGGTTGTTTTTGATCACTGCAATGTGAGTTTGCTTTCCACACTAGGTGAACATTTAAATTAAACCTGTACAAACCAGCAAAAACCCAAACCTTATTTCTTGGAATGATTATGCCATTAAATAGTCTTAGAACAGTGTCTTGGAATAGGGCCTTAGCCAGAAACAAAAGTATCAGTGTGTTTAACTCTTGAGTTCAAAGTTAATGGGTTTGTGTGTGGATATCTGTATTTAAGTATACACATATATGTGTATGTATGTTATGATATTTTTAAAAGTTTGTAGAAAATGGAAAGAAAGCATATATGTATTTTGATACAAAAATTTTGAAATTAGTGCATTTAAGAAATGTTTAGAAATGTCATGAAAAAATATGCCATTAAAAAAAAACCTGCATGGACTTCAACTGTTTCTGTGCCAAAAATATACTTTTCATTCCTCTCCCCCTTTTTTTATGAACTTTTGGAAGTATTCTCATATATGTGTACTCTTCTCCTAGAAGAGTTGTATTTTGAATTAGATTATTGGGAAAAGAATGTAAAAGATTAATAATATTGTAGAGAAAAGAAAAGATACAGAACCAACAGGAACTTGCTTTCTCTAAAGCTCTGCTTGGTGTGTTGTTACTCTGTGGCTTGCTCCTTGCCGCATTTGTAGTTCATGATAGTACTTGTTTTCAGAAGGTGACTGCTGCAGAGAGGGCAGTCTGCTGGGGACTAGGGACCTGGTGGGTCAGGCTCTGGGCCCTTTTCTGCTGGTAACACCACTCTTAATCCACCTCATTGTTTCTGAGAACTGTGTTGCCTTCTCCTTTGTTTACAGCAGAGATGTGCCTTTTGTGTACCGATGAGTAAGTGAGAGGGAACAGGGGGCTCTGCCAAAGACCGAACATCCCATGGCTCTTTAATAAACTGTGTGAGGGCTAAATCCTGTTGCAACATGCTGTTTTATAAAGATTGAGAAGTTGGGGGAACTTTTCTTTTTAGATTAGGTTATGTTTGTACTCTAGTGATTGTTATTTTCTGTTACTAAAGTTAACCTCTGAAAGATTGGGGAAAACTTTTTACAGCAGCACACAGCTACCTTGTTGCATTCCACTTACTTTTGTATTGAATTCAGTTACCCTATTTTAAAGAACATTAGGCCATCTGAGCATTGATGCAGAGTGTTAAATGACAGTTCTGTTCTGTACCTAAGACACATATTCAGTTTCATGCTGGTGTGATTAACTTTATGTGATGTCTGTTACAAATAAGCATTAGATTACTGGGAAGTGTTTGCTCCTCTAAAATGAGCGATTGTGTTTCAGGAGTTTTCTGTTAACATCACCGAAGACTTCATTGAGCATCTTTCGGAAGGGGCATTGGCAATTGAAGTATATGGACATAAAATGAATGATCCTCGGAAAAACCCAGCCCTATGGGACTTGGGAATCATTCAAGCAAAAACACGTAGTCTTCGGGACAGGTGAGTCTTAAAGAGTTTCCCTTGAACTCCAGTACAGCTTTTAAAACTTGCTTGAGATCAGTGGTGTCACTTAGGAGGAATGCTGCTTCTTGAGCATTAGCAGTTTTCCACAGACAGATGGCGTTAGCTGCAGGTTATTAATCATGCGGTTGAACTTGACTAAGGAAGTGAGCTTTGAGCAGTGATGGGAAAAAATGAATGCAGCTGCTTAAGAAGAAACAGTGGAACGAATTTTGGGGGGCTAGTCACTCCGTAGTATGAATTCCTTCTAAGCAGCTGCCCTGAGGGGTGATCAAGACCCACTCTAGCACTGAGGTTCACTTTGCCTTCTGGAGTTCTTTTGTATAGTGTCAGTGATGGGTGGAGATAGACTTGTCTGTTAACTGAAATGGAAGAACCAAAAAGGAATCAATAAGGCTTTTTTTTTCCATTTAGTAAATTTTAGCAGACACTAAATTAGAAGGTGAGATGTTTCTCCTTGATTTTCCTGAAAAAGAAAGAAATGTTTGTCAGTAAGCATTAAGGCACTCTGTTGGCCTTCCTATGAAAGGCTGCTCCTGAACAAACTTTGGTACACTTGTTTGGAATGCTCAAGCTTTAGAATAACCACTTTGGAATGGGTTTGTCAATATCATACCTCTTTGAACAAAATGAAGGGTCCCCTTCTAGTTCTACTGTGAGTTTATCTTCATTACATATGCTGCATGCACGTGCATGTCACTCACTGAAATATGTATAGATTTTCTCCTGAATTACTCTTGTTTGGAGGTCATTGTTTTTTGTTAACTGTTGTGAGTAGGAGTCCTAAGCTGCCTGTATTGAAATAGAAATGTATGATTTTCCAAGAACTTCAACTATTTCTTAGATGGAGTGAAGTTACCAGGAAGTTGGAATTCTGGGTTCAAATCTTAGAACAGAATGAGAATGGTGACTACTGCCCCGTAGAAGTGGTTTCTGCAAAGGATGTCCCAACAGGAGGAATCTTCCAACTCCGACAGGTAAGAAGATTGTGAATGCTTGTATTATTGCTCCCAGAAAACATAATACTGGAGTCCTTTTAGCAGAAATGCTGATGCTGATGGAATCTGGACTAACCCAGTCCATTTCTTCAGTTAAAGTTGTCTCCTTCTTCCTGTGTATTTTCTTTCCTTGTATATTACTATTTATATTATAAAATCAACTTATGTTAGTGTTAAGTAAGACAAAGATAAGCTGTCCTGGAAGACTTCAAAGAAGACAAGGAGAAGCAATATGACTTAGCTGGACGAGTTAGCAATCAAGTGTGACATGCTTGGGTCTCTCCTGGCTGTACTGTGTTGTGATTGTGTCTGAGAAAGTTTCATAGTCTCTTTTTCTATAGTGTGGGGATGATAACACCAACTCCATAGGATTCAGGTACAGGTAAGAGGCATACTGTATAGAGAGAATAGTGTTTGACACAAGGGAGCTGTTCAATGCGGCTGCAGGGATAGGAGTCAGAACCAGAATTCATACAACAGAAGCATATGGAGTAGAAGAGGTGGGTGTTTAGCCCTGATTGCCTCATGAATAGTTAGCACAGTCAGGTAAGCAAGATAGGACCAGTGTTATGATGTAGCACAGTAAGTGTCTGCCTGATGTGCCAGCATGTCCCATATAGGCAGGCGCTGGTTCCAGTGCCAGCAGCTCCACTTCTGATCCAGTTCCCTGCTGATGACCTGGGAGAGCAGCACAGGATTGCCTAGATGCTTGGGTCCCTCCTTGTACTCACATTGGAGACCCAAGAGAAGCTTCTGGCTTCCAATTAGTTCACCTCCAGTCTTTGTGACCATTTGGGGAGTAAACCAGTGGATGGAAGATGTCTCTTCTCTGTAACCCCATGTTTCAAAATAAATTAATAAATAAATCTCTTTTAAAATAGTGGGGGAATTTTGATATAATTTGCTTATTCAAGTTGAAAGTATTCTTGCTGTGCTTTATGTTAATTTAGCACTTGGTAAGTTATTGCGACCTATGAGAGTATCCATGTTGTTAAAATTGAGTAAAATATTAAATGTTTTTGAAAGTAGGAAGCATTTGAAGCTCCATATAAAAAGGCAAAAGGAAGGAGAATGTTTGCTGAGATACTTACGTTTCTGAATGTTTCAGGATGGTTAGAACACTCATTCTCTGACCCCAGTACAGGAGTTTTAGCAAGTACATTCACACATGAGCAAGTAACAGCAAAAGGGGATGATTTTAAATTAAAGCATAAGATTTGTATCTATAAAATGGGATTCTTAAAGGTGTGAAGAACATCTTTTTTTTTTCTGGGCGTCTGTTAAAAAATATATATATAGATCCCTTCCTTGGCTGCCTTGGAAATTTGTCTACTGGAAGGCAAGACCAATTTTCCATGGCTTAGTTTCAGTAGAATATTCAAGTATTTGTCATGCTTTTCATACTTCTGACATTCTTTCCTGAAAGTGTTCAAAGATGTGTTAAGTTTATCAGGACAAGCTTGCTCGCTCTCTCCTTTTTTTTTTTGTTTGTTGTTATTTTAAATAGTTGGGGAGAGGGACAGAGAGGTCTTCGATCTGCTGGTTCACTCTCTAAATGACCACAACTACCAGGTCTGGGCCAGGCCACAGCCAGGAGCCAATAGCTTCTTCCAGGTTTCCCATGAGGGTCCAGGGGTTCTAGCACTAGGCCTTGGTCTCTGCTTTTCTCAGGCCATTAGCAGAGCTATTAAGGAAGTGGAAGATCTTTCTCTCTGTATTGTCTTCTCTCTGTATATCTGCATTCCCAATGTTAAAGAAAAGTCTAAAAACAAAACAAAACGTAAAAACAGGAAAGCTGCATTGCACTTCCTGTGAGGAGAAATCCTGTATAGGTCAAGCTGAAAAACAGAAAAAACAACCACGTAAACCTGACTGCCAGTGCAGAGGTTCTGAGTGCTAGGCTTATTTCAGTTTAATCTGTTTGAAAATCAGATGTATCGTTGTTTAACAGGAAAGTGGCAGAACACAACTGCTAAGATTACAATTGCTGTGTATGCAGGATTTGTGTGTGTGAGGAAGAAGGGTTAAAATTTGTTTATTTATTTTGAAAGGCAGGTTTACAAAGAGAAGAGATAGAGATCTTGCATCTGCTGGTTCACTCCCCAAATGGCCACAGTTGGCAGAGCTGAGTTGATCTGAGGCCAGGAGTGAGGAACTTCTTCCGGATCTCCCATGTGGTTGTGGGGTCCCACAGCCTTGGATCATCCAGGGAACTGGATAGGAGATGAAGCAGCTGGGACTAGAACTGGTGACTCTATGGGATGCTAGCACTGCAGGCAAGATTGGCATGCTACTACACCAGCCCCGTTTGCTATTTCTGTTGTTTTCAGGTAGCATGGTTATGTATCGGCAGTGACAGGTATTTTAGTCAGCTTACCTCTACCTCTCACGGCTTTACTATGGGATAGTGATCCATTCAGATCCTAGCCTCCCACCCTCCCTTTTTTTTCCTTCTTAGGCACACACACTCAAGTACACCTTCAGAATAGGTCACTTTCTGGCTCAAAAAATGTACCAAAAGTAGCCAATAGGAAATATTTTAGACTATTAAGTTGTTTTCTGAGATATTTTCCCCACAATGTGTTTGATGCATGGTCCTTGGAAAACATTAAATCAAAAGGCTTCTGTATCCTATCTATTCAAATGGAGCTTGATAGGACCAATGATTGCCTAAGTTGGTTTTGTTGATTATATGAAGAACTGCTATCTGATGGAGGAGGGCAAGGATATTCACTTGAAATTGAATATTTTGAATCCATTTTCAAATGCTGTTTTTCCACCCTAAATTTTGTAAACCATGTTAGAAGCAATTTGGGAAAGCTGGGAATGCTCTTTTTAAAAATTTGCTTCCTTGGTACTACATGGTCACTTAGCATTTCTCCTGGGAGCAGTATCCACATGGGATGCCAGCCCCAACTTTCCCTGGGTGTCACAGTACCTGGGAACATGCAGCTGAGCAATGTCCCCAGCAGCTCTTCCTTGTGCAATGTCAACTTTGTTTTCCTGAGGCTGTGGTTGCAAGTCTTTAGTTCTAACTCTGGTGGCTTTTTAAAGTAGGTCATATGATTTGGCAATTTAATTTACTATGTCTTTCTATAGCAATGTATTGTGACTGCGCAGTATTGTATTATATGTACCACAGTTGGTTGAGGACATTGTCAGTGTTACCCTCCTTCTTATTCTCTGTGTAGGCATAAGTATTTGAGATTCTGTGGAGCCAGTTCTTAGAAATTTGAATTACTGTGTTGGGTTACAAGAAGCTAACATTTTTAAGTCAAACTGCTTTGCAAAAAGTTTGTACCAATTGAAATTCCTGACTACCATGTAGGAAATGATGTTTCATAAGCCCTAAGGCAATATTATAAATTGAAAAATTGTAAATGGTAATTTCTTGTTTAATAAGTGAAAACAAGGTGTATTATGTTTATTGTAATTTGTCTGATTATCAGTTAGCTGAATATTTCTTGTTGGCCAGCTGTTTGTATTTCTTCTGTTAGAGTGTTTTCTTTTAATGTGTTTTTGATTGAAAAAATATGCAAAGGATATAATCTGTGTCTGTCTACTCACTTTGGAGGGAGGTAATTTTTCTTGATCAGTTTTGAAGTTTATATTTTAGTACTTCCGACATTCGTGAAATGGAGTGAGATAGTGTCATAAAGGCTGAGTAGTTTTCTCAACATCGGCCTGTAGGAGTCTCTCTAAACCAAAAGTTTGAAAGTCAACAAACTTAACTCTGTTACTTAAAATGATCTGTGACCCAGGGCCAGTCCCGGCGAGTCCAGGTTGAAGTGAAGTCTGTGCAAGAGTCTGGGACTTTACCGCTGATGGAAGAATGTATACTGTCTGTTGGCATTGGCTGTGTGAAGGTCAGGCCACTCAGAGCCCCTAAAGCTCAAGAGAGCGTCCATGTAAGTTTCTGTGCCTTTTGCCGGTTTGTGGGAATGGGAGGGCAGCCCCAGGAGCTTGTCAGAAAGCTGCCTCCTATGATGGGTTCATTCAGTCTGTCCTTTGATACCTTAGAAAGTGATGCCTGATTTGCTTTTGCTCTTGTTAAAGTGTATCACATCTCCATTGAATCACTGCAGCGCACTGTAAGGCACTTGTCAAACCAAGGGTTAAAACCTATCAGCCTCCCAAATCTCCACCCTGTCAGACAACCTCCCCAGGGGCCCCACCCCTCGGCAGAAACCCCCCACTGGCTTGGAAAGACTACTTGCCAGCAGGTGTCTGATTTCCCCTTGTGAGTGGGACTGTAAACCCAGCAGGGCGAGGATTGTACTGGTTCCCGAAAAGGTCAGAAGAATGCTCTTCATTTTCCTGTGCTAAGAGCAAGGTTTTCCTTCTGCTTCCTGACAACTACAGAACTCCCAGTGGGTGGGAGCCAGGGTGGGTGGGAGATGCCACAGTGTATCAGTTGGATTCCCTAGTATCAACCCTGAGGAATGGTTCAGACTGCTTAGTGCAGCCAGTCCTCTCAGATTCATAGTCTGGTGCTATATAATATATTTTTCTTGTAGGAGGAAGAGGAAGACATGGACAGCTACCAGGTAATTTAGCACTTGTTAGCCTCATCAAATCAGCTTGATTAAAGTACATAATTGCACATTCCTGGATCTCTGCAGTGTTAATTGCTAATAATTAAACAATTAATTTTGGTTCAAATGCTGTCTTTTCTGAAAATAAAACAAAATAGGAAACAATGAATGTTGTCTCCTAGAACAGCAGAAAAATCGTGTGACCCTTATCCCTTTCCGACCCCAGGCTCTCCTGAAGATCTGATTCTCCAGCTGCTCTTCCCTGGACTTTTTCTGCCTTTGAACGGAGTTGCCCACACTTTGCACTGTTGCCATCAGCTCACCCTGAGCCTGTGTTCTGTCCTAATGGGCTTCCATATTTGAATATTTCCATATTAACTTTTCCTGGAGTCATTTAAGGTTTTTCAGCCCTTCTTTTCTAATCTTCTGCAGGATTCTGTTTGTCTGTGGAGTTTCATCTTGTTAGTCATCAGTTAGGACTGTCAGAAGCTCTTTGGAGCCTGATTATGTCATCCCATAGAGTCACTCTCCTGGAGTTGCATCATTGTAATTTGATAGAAATGTCTGTCTTCCTATAAGGCACAGATAAAAACCTTGAGTCAGATAGGGTTAAAAGATGAAATCCTATGGTACTGCGGAGGAGACTTCTTTTAAGCTGACATTATTCCATTAATCACAAATCTTTGGATGAGATGCTTGATTCCTCTGTGATTTCACTCAAGTAGATGCACTGCACATTTCTCCATCTTGTCCACAAGAATGTCACGGGCCATTTGGTTAAGTGCCCTGGTGAAATCCAGATCCTCGACATGTGTGCGGCATTCCACCAACCCACCCAGTCGTGTAACTTCATTACCAGAGGAAATGAAGTAAGATTGTCGTGTAGGCAGGTGTTGACTGGTGGAGTTGTCAGTCTGTTGATAACAAATCCTGTCCTTTTTCCCTGTCACCCCCAAAAGGCATAAAACTGAGGAGAGAAGCATTTCCTTGTTGTTGTCTTCAGGAAGTTAATGAAATGTGTGGAAAGTGTGGTTGCAAATTTTGAGGCATCCTTCTGATGGTTCCAGGGTGTAGAAATTTGTATGAGTTTGAGAATTGTTGAGTACTGTTAGTGAGTTCTGCCCGGGGCTGGGGGAAGCCTTGTAGATGACTCTTTGTTCATCCCTTGAGTCTGGAGAAGTCAGACTAGCAGACTTGTTCTGGATCCCAGTGACTGTCCTTTCAGAAACAGTCTCAAGAAGAACACTGTTCTGAGCTACGGGTGGCAGTAACCAGGAGACTGTTGTGTGCTACTTGGTGTTTTTGAAGCACATGAGGGTATTTCACCAAGTTTATGGGAAAGTAGAATTAAGAGAAGCTTCTCTTGGTTTAAAAAGAATTGAAAGCCATGCAATCTTGTTTTCTTGGTGACACATTGGACGTTTTGAAGACTCTTCGTTAGAGTTAGGTAAGATGGAGCATCACTTTTGGATACATTGTCTTGACATGGTGTTGGATATGATTTCACTTGTTCTCTTTCAGGATCGTGATTTAGAGAGACTACGTAGAAAATGGCTGAATGCGTTAACAAAACGTCAGGAGTACTTGGATCAGCAGCTCCAAAAGCTCGACAGTAAACATGGTACGAAAAGCAAGTTCAGGATTTCCCTCCACCAGATCCGTGCATGATTGATTCCCATTTGTAGCCATATAAATTTGATGCCAGATGAACATGTCAGGAACGAGGAAAGCAAGAACATGAAAGTTTGTATTCTGTCCATTCAGTTGTTGTAATGCTGGCATTGGTTCTCCCACTTAACCCCTTAATAAGCAAAGAAGAAATACAACCTGCAAAGCTTGTGTCATCCCTTAAAGATTACTTAGTAAAAGCAGTTAACATTTCTTGTCTGAAAGAGTCCTCGTATCTTTAAGCAAGTTTCTTATGTGCTGTTCCACGGGGGCCTTCCATGGGCTGGCATCTACCCGTGCCTGTGCACACCTGACTTCATTGGTTTTCTGCCACTAATAACACCCAATAACCAAAATACAGGTGAACCTGGTCTTAGTATAAGGTTTGAGTTTGGGTTCATAGACAGGCAACCACACAAAGTACTGGTCAGCTCAAGGCAAGCTTTATTGGGAGCACTCCCTGGCAAGGTTCATTGGTCTGGTACAGACAACAGGCCAGAGAAGTTGTGCCCAGGTATTGTGGGAAGGAGCTAGCAGAGACAGATAGTAGGATGAGAGGCGGGGGCACTGCTGGGAGACAGCCCGGGACCACCTCCACATGGCAGCGTGACCCATGAGGGGGAAATGGCTGCCCAGGTTATGCAGCACTGGGCTTTTGTACATTGTAGGTGTGAAGGATGTGGGGAGATGGCAGCTCCTCAATTTACGTGTGCTTGTAACTGTGATGTGTCATCATGGTGGGTGTTGATCTTCAGAGTTGGCATTTGAAACGTTTCTGGATGAGAATTTCTGACCCCAACAAAGATAGCATTGAGACTGGTGAAACTCTTTTCTGTTTGTGGCCAGAAGGAGGCAGGAAGGGAGCTAGCCCCAGGATTCAGTCTGCTGCTTAGTGTCCCAAGGTTACCAGGTGTTCATGATTTGTGGTAAGCTTGCTTGTCCTTTGATGCACTCAGCTCCTTTAGAAGTTGCTTCTGCTCGGCCTAGCACTTAGGACAAAAGTAGAAATAGCACCTGACATTTCTGTTTCATGACATTGTAGATAAAACAGAGGATGACACTGACCGCGAGGCACAGCTCCTGGAGATGCGGCTGACTCTCACTGAGGAAAGAAATGCAGTGATGGTCCCGTCTGCTGGCAGTGGGATTCCAGGGGCCCCTGCAGAATGGTATGAACCCTGCACGGGAACATGTCTGTTCTGAACACCCACTAGGCTGCCTGTTCTGAGTTTGGATGTTCAGATATATGGTGCAATTAATGAAAGATTCATAATTGTGTAAGGGGATAAAGTTGTTTGGATTAAGGGAACTGTTAAATTATTTTTGTGGATGAAATAACCGTGGCCTGAAACTGTTTTATTAAATAATATTTTTATTGGCCAAAGTAATTAAGACTTCTGAGAATCAAAGTCGATATTTAGTACCACTGTGCTCAGCATTTAAAAAAGTTAATGTGTTAATTACTTGGGTCATTCCATTAAAAAATTGTTGGGTCATAAGAAAATTGCATCTCCACCAGATTTTGGTTTTGGTGCTGGCATAGACTATACAGTCAGCAAACACTGTGTGCCTCTTCATAGAAATTAAAAACAGCAAGTGAGGCGTCATGGACTCCTTAAAAACCTTTTGTAAGAAAGGAAGTTTAAACAAGGGAGCTTCAATATAAGTAGGTGTGTGTGTATCCTACAAGATTTAAATTCTTGTATGAGAGCATAAGAAGCACCTATCATGGGCCCAGCGCTGTGGGCTAGTGGCTAAAGTCCTCTCCTTGAACATGCCGGAATCCCATATGGGTGCCGGTTCTAATCCCAGCAGCCCCACTTCCCCTTCAACTTCCTGCTTGTAGCCTGGGAAAGCAGTAGAGGATGACCCAAAGCCTTGGGACCCTGCACCTGCGTGGGAGACCCAGAAGCCAGGAGACCTGCCTCCTGGCTTCGGATCTGTGCAACACCAGCTATTGTGGTCATTGGGGTGTGAATCATCAGATGGAAGATATTTCTCTCTGTCTCTCCTCCTTTTTGTTTCTCCTCCTCTATGTATATCTGATTTTCCAATAAAAATAAATGATTAAAGAATTACCTATCACAGTTAAGTCTTCGTGACATCTTTCATTTTAAATTCTAGTAAACTCAATGCCTGGGGTTGATCTTGCCTCTTGACCTATGGTGACTCTGAATGATTATTAAGGCTGTGCCATGCAGTTGGTATTATTAATATGCTTTATTTGAGGTGCTACTTATTCTCTGTATTTCAGGACTCCAGTGCCTGGGATGGAAACCCACATTCCTGTTATATTCCTTGACTTAAATGGTAAGCTCAGAGGTGTTTTATGAAGATACACCCCTAACAAATTAGTGCCTAAATAACACTGAGACTCCAACTGAGTATATCTTCAGGCAGTTCCTTCGACTTAGGGTTAGAGTCCATTTTATTTACACCCATGGACTCTGGTGTTGGCCAAGGATGGGATGGTCCTGTCTTTGTAGCTGCGGTAGGTCTGCTTCCCCTGATGCTCACTCATGTTGAGTTGCCATACCCCACAGTACTCTGCTTACGCTTTGTTTTGCTATCACTCAAGAAGGGATGCTGTTCCTCCGCACCTAAAATATCACCTTGTTTGATTTACAGGGAAGGACTTCTTTGTGAAAAGGACTAATAAGTATCAATACTTAGGTAGCATATATCCTTGTGCTGTTTTCTTCACATTATCCAATACAGCTCCTACTTCTGGGAATTCTTGCCATTACCTGTTTCTTTTGTACATAGCTGTCATTTTTTTTCCCTGCAGCTTTGTTGCCCACGTACTCTGGCTAAAGGAGGGAAAGTAGAGAGTGAAAAGGTAGATTAAAGAATGAAAAATAAAAGTCAGCAATTAGATTCCTACACATTTGCAGAAAAACTGTGTGTTGAAGTGAACTCTACTAAATAGACAATTTAGGTGTCCTTGGTGCTCCTTGTTCACTGAGCTAAAGGTGAGTTATAACAATATTTGAGGTATTTAGTACCTCACGCCTCTTAGCTTATTTTTGTAGACACCTCATATTTGAGTAAAACTGAAGCACTCCACTGCCTGTTTAGCTAATAAAATGGCATTTGTTTGTTTTTAATGCCTCGCCATAAGACTTTATGCTACCTTGTTTGCTTGATCCTTGTAGATGAGTGTGACTCTTGGCTAATGTTTGTGTTACTCATTCTGAATGGTGAGGGACTTTTATGTCTATGTGTGATTGTGGATGGGTGTTAATAAATAGTAGGGAAGAAAGAGTATAAGGAATATCTTAAGTCTGGATATCTAAAGAGACGATTGGGCCTTTGTTCATGTTGTGCACATGCTAAACTCCCCTGCTACTGATGTACTCATGTCCACCCACAAGGTTAAGATGGCTGAGTTGCTGGGAGCTGAATAATCACAGGGCTCTGGTGCAAACCTGAAGTTTTCAACTCTTGTAGCTGATTGATCTTTTCATTGAGCTTAACTGTCAGATAACTGGAATTACCGCCACTTAATGTCTCATTTCTCCTGTGCATTAAAAGGTAGGGAGTTGAGGTACAAGCCTATCATTAGCATTTAGGCACAGGTCTTGGGCAATCTCTTTGGCATTCTTGCTTCATTTGCCCTCTTGTAAAATAAGGCATCAGGATAGCATATCGGGTAAGATCATTTCTCGAGGTTCTTTCTCTGTAAGACCTGTGAGCTATTAAATAGTCATCATCAAGGTCATGTAAGACTTGAGAGCAAAAAGCAAATGAAATTTGAAGCAAAAGAATTTTAATAATAAGCACATTGAAATTTAGCTGGTGGGGGTTATCCTTTAAAATGATCTCAGTATTTAATGGAACGTCTTCACTTTCAGCTGATGATTTCAGCTCTCAGGATAATCTTGATGACCCAGAAGCTGGTGGGTGGGATGCCACCCTGACTGGCGAAGAAGAGGAAGAGTTTTTTGAACTTCAGATTGTAAAGCAGCATGAAGGGGAGGTAAGTAAAGTGGAACTGGGAAAAATCAGGTATAAAGTAGTTTCCCAAACCTCTTTCCAGTCTTTTAAAATCATCAGCAAGGTAATTATTTGAATGCTTGGATTTCTCAAAATATAGAAAACCTTTTGTTTTGACTTCCAGGATGACTGGAAGTTAAGCATCAGATTTTGTCCCCATTTTCCTTCCTTTCTTGGTCCAGGGTCTGCATGGTATGAGCAGTTGAGGTCAGCAATGACCAGGAGCTGGGCTCTCTGGTCCTCACACCTTGGGGTGAAAATGGGTTCCATCCGAGCACATGGTGCTTAGGCTTTTCTTTGGAATTCCTTATACCAAAGACTTGTTGAAAAAGATAAGATGAAAGCAAGGGCTTGGATTTCAAGGTTGAATCTGAGTGATAGATAAAACATGAGGGATTTGTTTGCTATTTGTGACTATATTTGAAAAATTACACCATGAAACTTTTCAGAAGGAAAGCTGAAGTGGTGCTGTGAGGATGCACTATCACTTCTAGTATTACTAAGCAGGTTGTAATACTTGAATCTATCAGTGAGGAATCAGGCACTCTCTAGCGAGGTGCCTTTACCATAGTGTGCCTTTTGTCAGTGTCCAGATTGACAGAGTAAGACTGAGGAACAATCTGACATTGAGGAACATGACAGTTAAACACAGTTTGTTTTTCTTGGTTGGGAAAATGGAGAAATTTGAAAATGACCTCTATTTAAATAATAGCATTATTATCTATGTTAAATTTCCTGGATATGATAATTGTCTGCCCTTACTTGAATGGGGTTCAGCAATAACTATGTGCATGCACTGTGAGAAAGAAGCCAAAATGATCAAATATTATATGTTAGTGATTCTTGATGAAATCTATACAGGGACACACGAGAATGGAATTGTGCAACATTTCCTAATGTTTGAACATTTTTAAGGTTTATTCATTTTTATTTGAAAGGCAGATTTTACGGAGAGGGAGGGTGAGGGAGAGAAGGTTTTCCATCTACTGGTTTGCTCTGCATATGGTTGCAACCACGAGAGCTGAGCTGATCTGAAGCTATGAGCCAGCAGCTTCTTCTGGGTCTCCCACATGCGTGTGGGGTCCAAAGGACTTGGGCCATCCTCCACTGCTTTCCCAGGCCACAAGCAGGGAGCTGGATGGGAAGTGCAGTGGCTAGAACACAAACCAGCTTTCACATGTGATCCAGTGCCACAGGGCAGAGAAGTAGCATGCCAGCCCCATGTTGTTTGCACTTTTTCAAAGTTATTTTGCAAGTAAGTCCGGTAGCACGAACAACATGTTTTGCATGTCCCAGACACGGGTGTTTGAGGCCACCTGCTTTCACCCCATGGCCTTTTTCTGGGCAGTTCTCATGGAAGAGCTTTACTTTGGCCTGGCCTATGCTCAAAGCAAGATGGATTCCTGGGACAAGGAAAATAATGCTTTCTCTCTGTCTTCCCTGCAGGTGAGAGCAGAAGCCTCCTGGGACTCAGCAGTACACAACTGCCCCCAGCTCAGTAAAGGCACCCCTGGTGATGAGCGAGTGTTCCTGATCGTGCGTGTGACAGTCCAGCTCAGCCATCCCGCCGACATGCAGCTGGTGCTACGCAAGAGGATTTGTGTCAATGTGCATGGCCGGCAGGTGAGGCTCTTAGTTGAAGATGTGTCTTTAACAGCAGGCTTGGCATGAAGGCAGGGCTTTGGAGGAATGGCTCTGCTTGTGTCCCAACAGGGTCCAGGAAACCATTTCTGGCCAATCAGCAGTTAGTTGTTTGCATGAGGCTGCCATACAGTGGCAGATTGTCAGGATTGGCTTTGGGGTTGTCAGGGTTGTCTTTCATAGGACTGTTGGCAAGCCTGCAGTGGGTGCTGTGTGAGAGATGACAGTTGAGACGATGAAGCATTGAGTCTGCAGAGGCTTTAGGGGAGGAAGGAGGAGAGGAGCACATGTGTGGAAATGGTGTGGAAGGCAGGTCAGGGCAGCATGGCGTGACGGGCGGGGGCAGGGGGCGGTGTGTTGTGGCTTGTGAGGAATCTTATGGCATGTCAAAGGCTTTAGAGGAAAACTTCTGGGTAGACTGTGAACTTCTTCTTTGCACATGTGAGGATTTGGGAGACTCATTTTCAAGATCCTGCTTAACTGCCCTTTCCTTCCCTCCCCTCTTCTGAGGCATCCTCCATATGCTGACTGAAACCAGTGCGGATAAAAGTAAATCTTTTCCTTTAAAAGAGCACAGTCACGGTTGACAGACTCCTAGATGTAATCTCCACCCCTAAAAATTAATCTTAGTTCTAAATGTCACACTGATATCAATCTTTAAAATGAAGACTGGCGGTAATGCTGTTAAAATTGCAGCTCTTTAGCCTGGCAGTCCAACCTCAATATAATGTAGGTCACAGGGTTAGCTGTAGATATATATGGGGGTGTTGCCCATTGCATTCTGCCTCCCTTTCTCATGCTTCTGCAAGGGGTTGAAAAAAGGCAGGCTGCTCTTGGGGAGCATTTTGGATTGTGAATTAGACATCCGGCTGAGACGCACCTGGCACAGCCATCATCCCTCCAGAGCCGTCAACAGAAAAGGCCATGTTGGGGGCCACCAAGCCTCTACTTGTTTGGCTGCTTTTCATTTCAGGCATGAGTTGTTCCTTTACTTTTCCTGGTTTGAAATGATTTAGAAGTATATTCAGGGCTGCCATTTTCCCTCCCTATTTCAGAAATTTCATTCTTTTCGCAAGGACAGAGCCTTCCACATGACCCTAACATAGGCAGGCCAGCTTCATTAATTCTGTTCAGGTAAGAAACAGGTGAAGTCACAAGAACCCCAACATCACCCTTCGTCACTTGTGATAAAGCGGTAGCTCTGTCCTCATCTGTGGGACAGGCCCTGGCTCTGCACTGCAGGGCAGACAGGGAGGGAGTGCGGGGCGGGGGGAGGGAATTGGCCGGCTCTTTGCACTCTGAGGTTCTAACAGCTTTATTAAAAATTAGCTGAAGATCATGGAATATGAAATGAATTGCCATTAGGTAGGTTAGTGAAGGTATATATTTTAAGGCCCCCAAATTTTTAGTTTACACTTTAAAATTCTTTATTAAATTGAAAGGCAGAGTTAGAAGGAGGGATGGATGAAGAGATTCTTCTATCTGTTGGCTCGGTCTCAAACTAGCTGCAGCAGCTGAGGGTGGGCCAGGCTGAAGACGGGAGCTGAGAACGCCGCCCAGGTCTCCCATATGAGGGAAAGGAATCCAAATACTTGGGCCACCTGCCTTTCCTAGACCATTAATAGGGAGCTGCTTTGGACATGGACCTGCAGGGTCTTGAACTAGTACCTGTACATTGGATGCCACTTCACAAGTGTCAACTTAAACCAAACCACAATACTGGTTCCAAGGCCAAATTTTAAAAAAGCCTCTTGAGTGTTTAAACAGTAAATGAACAACATATGTTTTAATAGGTAAATACAGTTTTTTTCTTTAGGGCCTTTTCATGTATTTCTGCTTCCTTTTTTTGGAGGGGGGGATAGTGCCTGCTTCTTGTTTTCCCTTCTCGTTATCTTTGTTCACCAATTGTATTCCGCCCTCATCGCTGCTCTTTTCAACCTCTACAGGATGTTCAGGCTTAGCAGCATCTTCAAATGAGTCATCTCTGCATTAATTCAGCAGTTCAATTCCTAACTGTGCAAAGAGCGCAGTCAGCATAAACAATGACCAGGCACTCTTAAATCATTCTTCATAATGATCCTGCTTTGGTCAAGAATTTAATGCCTGAACTTGTCAATATTCATGGAACAAGATGTCCATCGTGCTGAGGGAAATAAGTGAGCTCCCTGGTGCTTGCTTACATCCTAGTTAGAAGGTCATTTTATTGTGTAGAAGTCAACAGTTTTCTTTCTGTAGCATCGAAGCAGAGTTTAGCCAGATGCCTGCTGCCAGCTGCTAGGTCTGTGCTTTTCACAGACTGGTATAGGGCAGGTTGTACACTGTGGGCCTCCGAAATGGTTTTATGCTGTAAGACCAAGTTGAACATATTGTGTCAGGTGGTAGGGATGTCACTGACCTTTGTTGGAGATATACTGTTTTTCTTTGCTTAGAATGAATGCTGCATCCTTTATGCTGTCTCTTTGTTAATGTTAACTCAGCTGTTGAGGTGGGAAGCCATAGTTTCTAATTTTTTTTTTCTCTAGGGTTTCGCTCAGAGTCTTTTAAAAAAGATGTCTCATCGAAGTTCTATTCCTGGCTGTGGAGTGACTTTTGAAATTGTTTCCAATATTCCAGAGGTAAGGGATCATATGCAACTTGAATTTGCCAAAAATAAACCTGTAAAAAAGAGCTAACTCCCTGAAAAGCCACCTACCCAAGAAACGTGTATTAAGAGAATGTGTATTTAGGGAAATGGTATCGATTTTTACAGGAATTTCCTCATGGTAATTTATAGCTAAATGTGCTTATGGCTTTAAAAGTTCTGGCCTTGGTGTTTGATGAAGACAGCCCTGACTTTCGGAAAGCATATCAACCCCTATTTACTGGGAGACGATGACAGGATTGTAATATTCTATAGAGAGGCAACATAGATTTGTTTTGGATTTTGCAGTCAAACTGAAATCTTTATTTCTGTGACTTATTAGCAAAGGAAACTTGGATAAAGTATTCTGAACCCAAATGTTTTTCATTTATGAAAGAGGGTTAGTAATATCTTCCACATGGGGTAGATTTTAAGATTTATTGCTTTATTTGAAAGGCAGACAAAGGTGGGGGATGGAGGGGGAGGGAAGGAGAAAGAGAGAGAGCTTCATCAGCCAGTTCATTTCCCAGATAGCCCCAGTGGCCAGAGATGCGCCAGGCTGAAGCCAGGAGCTTCAACTGAGTCTCTCACATGGGTGGCAGGCGCTTGAGTATTTGGGCCATCTTCTTCTGCTTTTTCTGGAGCCTTAACAGGAAGCAGGATTGGAAGTGGGGCAGCTAGACATGAACTAACACCCATATGGAATGTTTTGGAGGTGGTGGCCTTAACCTGCTGTGGTACAAAGCCAGCCTCCCACAGGGTGACCTTTAAAGATTAAATGAGAGCTAAGACCAGTGCTGTGTTGTAGTGGGTGAAGCCACCGTTTACCAACATCTCTTATGCACACCAGTTCAAGTCCTGGCTTCTCCACTTCCTATCCAGCTCTCTGATAATGCACCTGGGAAAGCATCAGAAGATGGCTCAAGTGCTTGGCTCTCTATATGCCTGTGGGAGACTTGGGAGAAACGCCTGGTTACTAACTTTGTCCTAGCCCAGTCCTGGCCACAGCAGCCATCTGGATAGTGGGCCAGTAAATGGAAGACCTCTGTCTTCTCTCTCTCTTTCAAATAAACAAAATCTTAAAAAAAAAAAAACCAGATTAAATGAGAGCTTTTGTACAGATTTGTTGTGCATGTATTACATAATAAAATCTCAGACTCTGTCAGCATTGCTCTGACAAGTTCCCTTTGTGAACTAATTGAGATAATGCAGAGATCCAGACAAGTGCAGCTTGAGATGTCCCCGAGAGAAATCTGAAGGAAGGAGCTTGTGTGTGCTTCCTGATTTTTAGTCCCTGAATTAGATTTCTTCACTCAGCTGGGTGATGTGGTAGGCATATCTCTTGCAGGAATTGGAGAAGAAAGGACCCTAGGAAAAAGGGAATCTGTCAAAAAGGAAAAGAAGGGCAGTCCCTTGTCCCAACACTTGCCATCCCAAGTTGAATGTGAGTGAGGAAGTGGAAATGAGAATTTTCTTTCAAGTGGAATAGTGAGGCTTTGAGACCTGGGGTTGGGGAAGGTGAGGGAAATCTCTCCAGTTGCATCACTAGCACCTGTGCTGTCCACCTCAGGACTTAGGATTTGCTGATAGACTCTGTTGAATATGTGAAGAACAGGTGCACTAGATAGAACAAGCATTCGAATAAGGATTGGGGCATTCTAAGCTGTCACTTGACCTGCAGTCCCACAGTGCCTGCCCCTGTAATAGATGATTGCCTACTTTATTCATTGTTGTTTGCAAGACTTGAAGCAAAATTATGCATTGGTTTATCTAGATACTGAGTGTGTGTTCAATGCATCTACACAATTTATGGGTTGTTTCAGATCCTAACTCTGAATGCCTCAAAGTTGAGAATAGTGACCGCCATAGTGAACTATTCTTATCTTTTCACGTTTCTGTCCTCATCTTCCTTCACATGTCTTTCTGTCCCACTTGGGTTTTTTTTTTTCTTTTGAAAAAAATAATTTTTATTTTGAGATTATTTTAAAAGGGAGTGTGTGTGTGTGTGTGTGTGTGTGTGTATGAATCAACTTAAACAGCCTCATAAGATGGAGTGGGTGAATAATTAGCTAAACATCTAACTTGACACTTTGTTTTTACATTACCAAATCAGTTGAGAAAGTCTAAGGAAAAGAGAAGCTTAAAGCTTCCTGCATAAGAATAGTCTTAACAAGAGAACCGAGACCCCTTTGTGAGCTGGGGTTGTGTTCATGTTACATTAGCCATCAGGGCAGATGCCAAAAGATACAGTCTTGGGCCAAAGGGCACACGAGGACTTTTATTTATGTTTATCCCCTTACAAAGCCAGGATGATGTCTGCAAGGGTTTGTGTGGTGATGAGAAGAATACTGTGTGGGAGCCGGCAGACCTGTGCTCTCTGCTTGCTTTCTTGGTTAATTGTGTGTCCTTCCTTGGCCATCTATGAAGTCAGGATGATTTTCTTTCATGGGTATTGCAAGACTCAAATGAATCACTGTAGGAGACAAAGACTTGTGAACGTAAGCCAGCTTATAATAAAATTTTCTCATGTTTTATCTAAGACTCAGTTGAGAATTTGAAAATATCATTCAAGTTAGAATGTCTTAAAATCAGTAGTGTCTTCAAGTAAATTGGCAGGGTTTTTTTCTCTTGGAAAATTGTTTCTCTTATATTCAGTGGCATTTAAGATGCAGTGGCATATGGATATGTTTTTTAGTTTTTCTATTTTTTAAAGAAGTTCCCAATTTTTAAAGATTGTGGAATTATCAAAAGACTTGTGAATCAAATTTTCCTGACTGCTGAGTGGATGAGGCTGTCCATTGTACCACTTCTGTTTTGAATTCTCAAGACATGAGTTTATAGTGCTAGAACTCTAATATTAACAAAATCAGTAAATAGGAAATATACAGAAAAAGAAGAAGTTCTCAGGTAAATAAAAGATCTGCTTTTTCTTGAGAAGAGTAAATTGCCTGCCTACTTGAAGTAATTATTTAATAAAAACCCTTACAGACTTGTGAATGTCACATTTATGTGGCAGCCAGCTCATGTTAAGAGAGGAACAGGGGATGGCTGTACAAGAAAGTGCAGGGAGTGAGAATTGACCCAGGTACTTTTCCTTTGAGTTTTGGCCACTGAATTGCTCAGAGACGAAAATTGGGGGCAGGCTGAGAAGCTCCTGCGTTCTGAATGTGCAACCCTCAGTCAGCTGCCTAGAGCAGTGGCTGACGCCTTGTACTTCTTTCCACTCGATTCTCTCTCCAGACCGAGTCTGCTTTCTGATAAGGTGTTTGGATCCCTCCTCTGTACTGCCGCCCCAGGGGAGTGATATGTTCCTAAAACATGGTTATTATTGTGATTATAATTTTGGCCAGCCTCTCAAGTCTTTCCTGCCCAGTGTTTCTGTTTTAGTGTAGTTTGGTTTGATTTTGCAATGGAACTGCATAAATACTGAGTTCTAAAAGATGATTTTAAAGTGAAAAATATCTAAGATTTATTTTATTTACTTGAGAGGCAGAATTGGAGAGGGAACAACAGAGAGACTGAGCTTCTGTTTGCTGATTCACTCCCCAGCTGATCACAACAGAAATGAGTGAAGCCAAAGTCAGGAATTTCCTCCAGATCTCCCACGTGGGTGCAAGGCTTGAGGGACTTAAGCTGTCTTCTGCTGCTCTCCCAGGTGTGTTTAGCAGGTTGCTGGATTGGAAGTGGAGCAGCTGGGACTTAAACTAATGCCCACATGGGAAGCTGGCATTGCAGGCTGCAGCTTGACCCATCACACTTGAACACCAGCCTCCAAAATGAAATTTTAGAATCCATCCTGTTGGTTCAGATATATGTGCAAATTGAACAACTTTTACATAATTTACTTCTACACTATACTTACTTACTCGTGTAACTGCATTCTTCAGGATGCCCAGGGAGTGGAAGAGCGAGAAGCATTGGCAAGAATGGCAGCTAATGTTGAAAACCCTGCCTCTGCTGACTCAGAGGCTTACATTGAAAAGTACCTCAGAAGCGTGCTGGCTGTGGAAAACCTCCTGACTTTAGATCGTCTTCGCCAGGTTGGTAGAGTAGATATTCGTCTCAACCCAGCCTGAATTGGTGTTTATCTTCCTGCAATTCCTGGTGTTGATGTATCTGAACTTGTAAAGGTGTGGAGGGGCTTTTCTCTGTTGAGGGCCATTTGGGTTTTTATAACGTCATTTGTTGGCCACACAAAATTATCAACTTAGAAGTTTGCTATAGATTTATGGAATTCCAACTCCTGGCTGTGGTCGTCTTGGCAGAGCAGGACCAAATGACTTGGCAAGCCTTGTATGACCCGTGGGCTGGATATTCTCCATCCATGTTCTAAAGGCTGTGCTGTAATTAACTTGGAGTACTGCAAAGAGACTTTAGCCATTTGTCTGTGGGTGGGAGGTCAAAGCTTGCTTTACATAGGGTTTCCTCTGGGATCCATCTTCCTGTACATTTTCATCATTGGTATTTTCTGATTCACAGGAAGTTGCAGTCAAGGAACAATTAACAGGAAAAGGGAAGTTGAACAGGAGGAGTATCAGTTCTCCAAATGTGAACAGAGTGAGTACATGGGCTCCCCAGTCTGCACTCTGCCTGGGACAGCCCTTCTTGCTTTGTGCTTGGGTTGCACCTTCTACACTCTAAATCTCATCCCAGCTCTTAATGTCCCTTACCTGGGCTGATTTAAGTACCTGCTTGTACCACCGCAGCATCTGTGTTTCCCTCTGCCACGGGGAAGCATCACTAAACACCTTGGCGATGTTTCTCATGAATCTTTCCATCACCACTGCCTAGAACCAGCTGTAGGTGTACAATGTTTGTGGGACTGAACCAAGGCTAGGAAAGTGCTTAGAACAAGCCAAGTACGTTTTCTGTCCTTAAATGAATATTTTTACGGAGAAGTCTGGACTAGGTTTAGAAACTCATTGGTTACAGCTTATCAGGGGCACATAAAGGAGTAAAATATGTTAGGTTTGTTTCATAATGGCGCTTAAAGTATGTTGTTTTCTTAACACATAAGTGTGACTCACGTGCATGTTAAATCTGGAAATGATTCTTCACAGATGTGCTCATGGCCCCTTGATTTATCTTTTTTCCTCATTTTAATAAAGATGTCAGTGAGAAAAACACTGATTCTGTCTTAATACCAAAAAGACCCAGTGGAAGTATGTAAGAAAGAGCAGCTGCTGTTAGCCTTGCGCTCAGGAGAGAAGGGACAGGCAGGATATCTCCCGGACAACCTCCATGGCCCCTCAGGGACCATTGAATGACATCACTGATGACCTCACGCTGGATGATAGGATTGTTCCCAGACATTTAGAACTATCACTTTGATTCAAGGTAAATAGCTTCTCATTCCTTTAGAAAGTAATATATTAAAATATACTGATAAATGCAGAGATTTTATATTTGAAATGCTGTAATTAAATTTTTTTTCTGTAGAAACCTGGACAGGAAATATAAGGTTGGGCCATGGTAAGAGACCCAGTCACCTGGAGTCCTTTAACCAGAAGGGGATGAGCCAATGCACTGGCTCTTAATCCAGCCAGTTCTTGCCTCAGGGCACACAGGATATCCAGATCTGCTAGAAGCTCCAGTGCAGTGTGCTTCGTTTAACAAAGGCTGCTGGTCTACAGCCTTGGTTTTGGCCACCCATTGCTACTATGCAGTTTCAGCTGTCAGCTGATTCGATTTTCAAAACCTTGCACTTTCTGTACCAAATGTTTATGTGCTTTTACACATAAGTCACTAATCTCCCTTTATTTCTTCCCCAGTTGTCTGGAAGTAGACAAGATCTTATTCCATCATATAGTCTAGGCAGTAACAAGGTAAGCTTGTGATTTCTTTGCCTTTCAGCTTTAATCTTCCGAAGTACCATGTGTTGTTTCTGAACATCAGAATTTCTTGTATTTACTGATGCCATGTGACAATGATTGGATAGGACTAAGAGTTCATCTCCTTTAACCTGCCAGTTGAAACAAAATTTGTCACCAGAGCTACAAAATAATTTTTTGTTTGCTAACATAATTTTATTCTAAGTGTTTTTTTTTGCATTTCTACCAGAAAAAAAATTAAAATCAGATTAATAGTAAATTCTTGATGTAATAGTTGGAAATTCATTATAAATAAAATTATACCTAAAATTACTATTACTTGTAAAAAAAAAAAAACAAGTGATGAGAAATGTTGGTGACTGTAATATATTTCTTGTTAAAATAGCCTGTCCCATTTAACAGAGTTCTAAGGGATGCTTTTAGCTCCCATGGAAGATTCTTGGAAAAAAAAATCTTGCAGATGTACAAAACCCATATAGACTTTCCCTTGTCATTGCCTAACTATAAAAACCTTTTACACAGCATTTCCATTTCATGAGACATTAGAAGTCACCACAGGGATGATCTATGGTACATAAGCAGATGCACAAACATCATAGGCAACTACTGTGCCATTTGATGAACAGGTCTTGAGCACCTGAAGGTTTTGGTTATCTATTGCAGGGGACATCCTGGAGCTCGTCTTCTGCAGAGACCAAGGAATGGCTCTAAATAACACATTATGATTTTTTATTTTGATTGCCAGTAATTGTACATATTGGTGGGCTACAGTGTGACATTTCAGTACATGTGTGGTGTAAAGCAAGGTTATCAACATTTCCTTTTGTTTTGACACTTTTTAATGATTGGAGACTTGGAGCTTCCTTGGTCTCCTAGTGCCTATAGTGTGGACTAAGTTATTGTGCACTGCAGTCTGCCCCCTACACTCCTTCCACCTGACTCTAATTTGGTACCCAGCTCCACACTCCCTCAATTCCTGACCCTTGTCAGCATCTAGTCATCACCATTTTGCATTCAGATTGAGGGTTTTTTAAGCTCCTGTACTTGTGGTTTGACCTTTCTGTCTTATTTCACTTAATGTCATATCTTCTGCTTGCATTCATGTTGCTTCAAATGACAGGGTTCATTTTTTTATGGTTGTGCATATTTCAGCTTTTATATATATCACATCTTCATCATCCATTCATCTGATGAGGGACACTTAGTTGATTTCATATCTTCCAAACTGAGCAGTATGCAGTAAACACAATGACAGCTGAACAGAGTGTATCTCTTTGACACAACGTATTCATGATTTTGGGGTGTATATCCACTTCTGGGATTGCTGGAACATATGTGTCTATACTATTTCCCATAGTGACTTCACTATTTTGCATTGCCACCAACATGTAGATTTCCTGCTTGCTAGATCTCATCAGCATTCGTTACTGTCTTTGGTAATGCCCATTTTTGTTTTTAAAGATTTATTTATTTTTATTGGAAAGGCAGATATACAGAGAGGAGGAGAGACAAAGAGGAAGATCTTCCGTCTGATGGTTCACTCCCCAAGTGCCCACAATGGCTGGGGCTGAGCCAGTCCAAAGCCAGGAGCTTCTTCTGGGTCTCCTGTGCGGATGCAGGGTGCCAGGGCTTTGAGCTGTCCATAACTGCTGCCCCAGGCCACAGGGAGTTGGATGGGAAGCAGGGCCGTTGGGATTAGAACCGGTGACCATATAGAATCCCAGCATGTGAAAGGCGAGGACTTCAACCACTACGCTATCATACTGGGTCAGGTAATGCCCATTCTAACAGAATAAAATGAAAGACTGTCTCACTATGGTTTTGATTTACATTACCTTGAGGGCTAGTGATACCTTATTTTTTTTTTTTCATGTGTCTGTTGACCATATGTACTACTTTGGAGAACTGTCTATTGAGGTCCAGATATCTCCTCTTTGTTGCTTATTTGCTTTGCTGTACAGAAACCTGAGTTTGTACCTGGTTTTGTCTTTGTTGCCTGTGCTTTTGTCATTTTCTCTTAAGAATTGTTGCCTACACGGTGTCTTGAATTGTGTTCTCCTATGTTCTCTTTCAGTTGTCTCACTGATTCAGGTCTTACCTATAGGTCTTTGATTCATATTGAGTTGATTTTTGTATATAGTGAGAGGTAGAAATCTAATTTCATATATATGGGTATTTTTATCTACTGAATCTGTTTTTCTTCTTGCAGTTGATGGTGTTGTTGCATCTGAACTTGTAAATCAGAAGAGGGAAACTTTTTTTTCTTCCAAAGGCCATTTGGGTTTTTATAATGTCATTTGTTAGCCACACAAAATTAGTAGTGTTGCTGGCACCATTTATTGAAAAAATTATCTTCTGTCTGACGTATGTTCTTGGCACCTTTGTTAAAAATCACTTGGCTGAACTCCTTACTGATGCTCCTGGGATGGCAGAAAGATGATTTAAGTGCCCTGCTGAGATCCTATCATCCATGGGGGAGACCAGATGGAGTCCCTGGCTTCACCTGATAACAGCTCTGGCTAGTGCCACCTTTTGGAGAATGAACCAGAAGATGGAAAATCTTCCTCTCTCCCATCTTCCCCTCCTCATTCCCTCCCATCTTTCTTGTGTCCTTGCTCCCTTTCCCCCTTAAAAGCCTCCAGCTTATTATTTTTTCTTTTTCTTTTTGCTAACGATTGCTTTGGCTATTGTACATCTTTGTGTTTCCTTAAGAATTTAGGATTAAAAATTTTGTTTTCCTACTTGTAAAAAGAATCTCCCTGGTATTTTGATAGGGACTGCATTGAATCTGTAGATTCCATGTTGTAAACATTTTGACACTAATTCTTCCATGAACAAGGAATATCTGGTTTTTTTTTAATGTGTCTTTGGTGATTTCTTTCACAGTATTTTATAATTTTTGTTGTAGAGATTTTTCACTTCCTGGGTCACATTGATTAATAAATGCATACATATTTTGGCAGTTACCATTGGAGAAATTTTCTTGATTTCTTGATTTCTCTTCAATAAGATCATTATTAAAGTATAAAAATGCTACTGTTTTGATATTCTGGTTTTATATCCTGTGACCTTAATGAAGAGCTTTATCAGTTTTAATAGCTTTTTTGGTGGAGTATTTAGATTTACTCACATACAAAATCATGTTTTCTGCAAGTATGGATATTTTGATTTCTTTCCAATTTTGATGTCCTTTATTGCTTTCCTTTTCCTTGATTATTCTTGCTAATTCTGCCAGTACTTCATCAAATACAGGTGGTCAAAGTAAAGATCTCTGTCTTGCTCTAAGACTGAGGAAAAATTCTTTCAGCTTTTTCTGCTCAATATGATATTACTGTTGGTTTGTCATATATGGCCTTTATTATTTTGAGGTATGTTTCTTTCACACTTAATTTTTTAAAGAATTTTTAATGAAGGGAAGTTACATCTTGGCATGCTTTTTCTATGCCTATTTAAATGGTCATATACTTTCTAAAACAAAATGAATTATTTATTTGAAAGGCAGAGTTACAGAGAGAGAAGGAAAGAGCAGGAAGAAGAGCACGTCTTCCATCCGTTGATGAATTCCCCAGTGTCCACAATGGCTAGCAGGCTAGAGCAAGGAGTTGGAGGCTTCATTTGGGTCACCCACTGGGTTTAGGAGCCTGAGTGCTTGCTTCATCTCCTGATGCTTTCTCAGGCACATTTACAAGGAGCTGGATTAGAAATAAAGCAGCTGAAACTCTAACAGAGCCCGTGTAGGATGCTAGCATTGGAAGCAATAATTAGCCTACTACACATTAACACCAAACTCTGACAGTGTGGCTTTTGTTCATTTTATTGATGTGATTTATGACATTTATTGATTTGTGATTGTTGAACCATCCTTGCATTCTGGGATAAATCCCACTTGATTATTATCCTTGATCTTTGTATGTAGTCTTGGCTTAGTTTCAGCAGTATGTTGTTGAGAATTTTTGCATCCTTGTTCATCAAGGACATTTATCTATGGCTCATTTCTGTGTTTGCCTTGGATTTTGGTAACACATTAACGCTAGCCTCAAAAATTAGGCAGGTTTCTCTCTTTTACAACATTTTGGAATAATTTGAAGAGTACTGGAGTTGATTCTTTGTTACATGTTTTGTAGAATTCAGAGTTAAGCCATCAGGTCCTGAGTGTTTCTTTGTTGGAAGGGTTCTAGTTGCTGCTTCAATCCGTACTTGTTATGAACCTGTTTAGATTTTCTATTGCTTTATTTCATTTTGATGGGTTATATGTATTTATTTCTTTGAGGCTTTCAAATCTGTTAGCATATAGTTGTTCATAGTGATTTGTTATGATTCTTTGTATTTTTGTGGAGTTGACTATAACCTTTTAATCACTGAGTTTGAATTTTTTTTTTGTTAGTACAGCTAAATGTCTATTTTATCTTTTCAGAAAACTACCTTTTCCTCTGTTGATTAGCTCTATATTTTTAGCCGCTGGGCTACCTTCCTGGCCCCTTCTTACCCATTTTTTTATGACATTTTATGACTTCCTCTTAATTTCCTCAATGATTCACTGGTTATCCATGAGCATGCTACTTAATTTTCTTATGTTTACAAGTTTTCTGTTGTTGATTGCAGTTCTGTTCCTTTGTGGTCTTAGAAGATACACGTATGATTTCAATTCTGTCTTAGGATTCATTTATGACCTATTATATGACCTAATCTGGAAGAGCTCCTTTGTGCTGTTGAGAACAATGTGTATTATGCTGTCCTCAGATGATATGTTCTGTCATTTACTAAGCCATAGATGGGGAATATACAGTTATAAGTTCGATGAAATCATTTGGTGTAGTCCCACCCAGGACACAGCAGACAAAACTTGAAATTCAATAAGCCTATTGCAGCAAATTTTTAATTGATTTTGTTTGGCCCCTGAATGATGTTACAAGTATTGAAATGGTCATTGGCAGAAACAAATGTTCCCAGTCTTTGTTGTGGATCAGCTCTGATGTATCTGTGAATCTTCGGTCTGGATGGTACTTGTACTGAGTTGGATTCTATCCCTGTAGGTCTGATAATATTTGTTTTATATATGAGTGGTCTTGTGTTGGGGGTGTATCTTTTTGTGATTGTTATATCTTGCTGAATGGATCTTTTCATCAATAGATAGTTCCTTTCTTTTTCTGTTTTTTTTTTTAAAGATTTATTTATTTATTGGAAAGTCAGATATACAGAGGAGAGACAGAGAGGAAGATCTTCCGTCCAATGATTCACTCCCCAAGTGAGCCGCAACGGCCGATGCTATGCTGATCCGAAGCCAGGATCCAGGAACTTCTTCCTGGTCTCGCACATGGGTGCAGGGTCCCAAGGCTTTGGGCCGTCCTTTGCTGCTTTCCCAGGCCACAAGCAGAGAGCTGGATGGGAAGTGGAGCTGCCGGGATTAGAACCGGCGCCCATATGGGATCCTGGCGCGTTCAAGGTGAGGACTTTAGCTGACCACGCTGCCAGGCCCTTTCTCTGTTTTCTTTAAGTATTTACTTCTTTGAAAGAGTAACAGAGTTCTTCTATCCCCTGGTTTCCTTCCTAGATGGCCATAGTAGTTAAGGCTGTGCTAGGTAGAAGCCAGGAACTTCTTCCTGTCTCCCATGTGGGCGGTTGGAATCCAAACACTTGAGCCATCTTCTACTTTCTGGGGAAACTGGAATGAAAATGGAGCAATCAGAACTTAAACCAGTACCCAATTGGAATGCTGGCATGATAGGATGTGGCTTTACCCATTGTGCCACAATGCCAGCACCTTCTTTGTCTTTTTAAGTATGCGATTGAAAAATCTTTTTTTATCTTGCATGAGCATAACTGATGTACTCAGTTTTGGTTTCCATTTGCAAAGTGCATATTTTTTTTTTTTTAGCTTTTCACTTTCAGTCAATGTGTAAATTTACATGTGAATTGAGTTTCCTAGGTAGCATATAGTTGGATATTATTTCTTATCCATTCAGCCAACATGCTTCTTTTGATTCTGCATTTTAATATGCTTCCATTCAAGGTTAATGATGATAGGAAAGGACTAAATTAAAAGATTTTTGGGGTGCATACCGATTTGATTGTTTTGCTAGCTTTTTGTTATTAGGTTGAATTCTCTTTTGTGTATCTGCTCTGTTAGTGACTTTTCTATTGTTGTGTTTTCACGATGGCTTCCCTTTTAAAATTCGTTCATTCATTTTCTTAACTTTTTTTTTATTTTTGATGATTTTTTTTAAAGATTTATTTTATTTTTATTAGAAAGGCGGATATACAGAGAGGAAAGACAGAGAGGAAGATCTTCTGTCTGATGATTCACTCCCCAAGCAGCCGCAACAGCCGCAATCCGAAGCCAGGAGCCTCTTCCAGGTCTCCCACGCGGGTGCAGGGTCCCCAAGCTTTGGGCCATCCTCCACTGCTTTCCCGGGCCACGAGCAGGGAGCTGGATAGGAAGCGGGGCTGCCAGGATTAGAACTGGTGCCCATATGGGATCCCGGGCGTGCAAGGAGAGGACCTTATCCACTACGCCACCGCGACAGGCCCCATTTTTTATGATTTTTATCTTGTTAATTAGGGTGATTAGGGTCAAGGGCTACAGGAAGGAAGGTGAGATCACTGTTTCCACATTCTTGCTTTTTTTCCTGTGTCTGGGAGGAGGAAGATAAAAGGAGAAGTCACACCCAGCCTCCCAACTGCCTCTGCATGCTGGCATGGAGGGCAGCCATCCAATAGTATTCAGGGTCCCTGATGTGGCGCATGCTCTGAGGGTCCTGCTGAAGAGGTTTTGATAGTTCAACAGTTCTGAATTACTCCCAGTCTCACCACTCCAATAACAATGAAATCTCTCCAGAATCCATTGGTTGACATTGTCTACCTTAGAGTCTCCATTTGCCCAGATATTCACTGCCAACACTTGGCTGGGGTAGTTGATCAATTTAGAGTTAGAGAAATAGAAGCAGAAAGAAATCCTTCGTCTGCTGGTTCCCTCCACAAGTGACTGCAACCATCAAGGCTGGGCTGGACTGAAACCCAGATCTTCTTCCAGTTCTTCCAGATCAGTGCAGGGGCCCAAGGATTTGGGCCATTCCCTGCTGCTTTCCCAGGCACATCAGCAAGGAACTAGATGGAAAGTGGAACAGCTGGGACTGAAACCAGTGCCTGTGTGCGATGAAAGTGCTTGTAGGCAGCAGTTTTACTCACTACACGACAGTGACAGACCCCATGATTGTTATTTCCAATGTAGAAGTCTGTTTAGGATTTCTCGAAGGAGGTGATCTGGTGGTGATGAATCCTCTAAGTGTTTGCTTATGTGGGAAATACTTTATTTCTTCTTCATTTCTAAAGAGTAGCTTTACTGGATATAGTATTCTTGGTTAGGATTTTTTTTTAATTTTTTTTAATTTTTTTTAAAGATTTATTTTTACTATTTTTTCATTGAAAAGGCGGATATACAGAGAGGAGAGACAGAGAGGAAGATCTTCCGTCCGATGATTCACTCCCCAAGTGAGCGCAACGGGCCGATACTATGCCGATCCAAAGCCAGGAGACTCTTCTGGGTCTCCCACGCGGGTGCAGGTTCCCAAAGCTTTGGGCCGTCCTCAACTGCTTTCCCAGGCCACAGGCAGGGAGCTGGAAGGGAAGCGGGGCTGCCGGGATTAGAACTGGCGCCCATATGGGATCCCGGGTGTGCAAGGTGAGGACCTTTAACCACTTGCGCCACCGCGCCGGGCCCGGTTAGGATTTTTTTTATAAATCTAAAATGTATCAATCATCTGCTTTCGGCCTTGTAGGCTTTTTGCTAAGATGTCTGCTGCTGGTCTAATGGGTTTTTCTTTATAGGTAACATGACATTTTTCTCTCACTGTCTTTAGGATTATCTCCTTACCCTTAACTATAAAATGCCTCGAAGAAGGTCTTTTTGGGTTGAGTTTTGTTGGGATCCTTTGAGCTTCCTGTGTCTGGATGGCTGTATCTCTTTCAAGACATGGGGATTTTTCAACTTTTCTGTGTTTCCAATGCCCTTTTCCTTCAGGTATGGCTATAATGTGAATGTTTGTTTACTATCCCATGTATCTACAGGCTTTCTCAATTCTATTTATTTATTTATTTATTTGTTTATTTATTTATTTTCATCTGCCTCCATTATTTCAGAAATCTTGTCCTCAAGACCAGAAAGTCTTTGGCTTTGTCTGTGTTGTTTCTGAAGATCTGAACCATATTTTTAAATTCCTTAAGGTTTTCAGTTCAAAATTTTTGCGCAATTTCTGTTGAACTTCTCATTCTTATTGTACATTGTTTTCTTATATCTTTGAAATACATCTTTATATTCTCTTGTATCTCATTGTATTTCCTTAGTATCATTTTTAATTTTGTTGTAGGCATTTAATAGATTCCCTTCAAATCATTATTTATTAATGGAGAACCATTTTTTTTGTTTGTTTATTTTTGTTTTTTGGAGATGTCATGCTTCCTTGCCTCTTCTAACTTTCTGTGTCCCTACACCAATTCTGCCGAAATGATGGTACCAGTTCCTTTATGGAGTTAGTTGGACTACAGGGATATGCGTAGGGTGAGTCTGGAAGGGTCGCATCTGAGTTATTTTTTCAGCTTCAGTCAGTATCGGCAGTTTGTGTAACCACTCCAGTTGTGTAGTCTCCAGCAGTTTGTTGCGGTGGGTTTGTGACTGTAAGGTACATGTAGACTTCCAAGGATGTGTGCAACTCTAGGATCTCTCCTAGAGAGTTGAGCGTCAGTCACATTCAGTGTTGATGTGGCTATGATGTTTCTGGTACTCTGACATACGCTGATCTATCCGCTTATGCTGCCAAGCAGACAGAAATAGCTCTGGCCCTGGAACTGTGGATGTATATCAATCTACCCAGGCCCGGCGGGGAGGGTGTGAATGATGCTGGGACTTAACAGTACTCAAAACCTTGGTCCTGTCACTGGGACTATGACCTGGGCCACCTTCTGGTTTCATGGGTTGAGTATGGGTCATGGAGGGGATTGCACACTGGAAGGCCTGGGTCTGAATCAGTTCAATGGAAATAGGTTTCTCTCCAGGGAGTGAGAAGAATCCTCAATGTGCTCTAGACCTAAACTCTGAATGTGTTATAAACTTTACCTGTATCAGTGTTCCTTAGGAATTGGAAAGTGTTTTAACTAATGTACCTACACATGATTAAACCTCTTAGTACAGTAAGTTTGACACATACAGAACATGATATCAAAACAGTGCCACTTCACCATGAATTTTTTTCAAGTAACTTCCCCTCTCGGTGTGTGCCAGGAGTTCACTGCAGAATTGTTCATGGTGGCACAAGATTGAAGGCAAACTAACTGCCTGTCATTGTGATCTTGTTAACACATTACATGCATGTGCACAACATACCTGCTCATAAGTAAGTGGGATACTGTGTAGTTGTAAATATGTACCCTTGCAAGTCTAATATTTGACTGATGCTCATGTGTATTTAGAGATTAAGTCAAGGTGCAGAGCAGTCTGCTGCTATTTGTATGAGAAGAGAAGGGGATGAGGAAAGTGACTGTGTATCTGTTTGCTTACCTCTGCAGGCTAAGCAGTAAGGTTGCATAGGAAGCAGGTGCCACTGGTCAGGTTCAAGTGTGAGGGAGGGAGCAGTTGGAATGTAGGTCTGTATGGACTTCTCACTGGATAACTTTTCTGTTCGTTGGTTTTTACACCATATTTACCTGTTAATGTTTAAGGCTCTTATCCTGACCATTTAGACTGATTTGCTAGAAGCTTTTGTTCATTCGTGATTAGTGTTTTGGGGAAGTTTCCAGCTGTTTTATCCTGAACAATTTGTGTAAAATCCTGAAAGAGTGATGACTGAAGAAACTGCTGTTTTGGAAATCTCAGTAGACTCATGTTTGTTTTTCTTTTCTTTTGGGGACTTGCTGCATTCCTCAGTTTTCAGAGATCCAGGGAGAGGTAATTCATTCATTAGGTTTTCCTAATGAGTGGGATACTGGTAGTATCCTACTACATAAAACTTGTCATGCTTGCTATAACTTGAACAATATGAATGTGTTGTTAAATGTAGTTTTTATAGATTGACTAAACTGGACATGTACCTACTCTTGCCTCTTGGAAAAATAATTTTAGTAAGTATGTAAGCTTGAAACTGTTTCTTTTTTGCCTGAGTCCAAGACTATTTGTAAAACGTCTGTCAAAAACTACCAACAACAAATAAGGTGTCTTGCTAACCTTATGAAATTCTGAAACGTGAGTTGGAATTAACATCTAATAGAAAAATAAAGCAGTAAATATCTGGGGATCGTTGAGCTGTAGATAAAGATGAGTGGAGCAAAAAGGAGAACATGTGTGTGTACATATGTGATAATGTACATAAATGTATGAACATATGTATACTACATATGTATACACACATAAATTACTAGCAGTGTGCTAATCATTGTTTTGACACTAGGTCTTCATTCTGATCATTTTGACTTCTGGCCTTGCATGAAATGATTAGTGTCCAGGAGATTAAATTGGAATGAGATTTTATCCTGGATGTGATGATGCTGAGAACAGTGGAAAGCACATTTTGGAATCATTGTAGCTCATTCTTACGTTAGTTTGATATGCCTGACTGCCTCGTGAGGGGTGCTGATTTTGGATTCTCTGTGTCTGTCAGTGCACATATCTGCTTCTCTGATGTGAATTAAAAATTGTGATTCTAGATTTCAGTATCTGAGGGCCTGTGTCTTTTCCAGCACATCCTGGCACATGCTGGCTGCAGTAGTGTCGGGAAGCAGGAAGTCCACTGGATAGTTCTAGTCTCCTTTTGCTTGTTCGTTGTCAGTTAATATAACAGAGAGTCACGCATGGGGTGAGGGAGGTAGTGAGTCAGGGTCGAATTAGGTAGCTTTGTCCTGCATTCCCGTATTTATTAATATGCCCTGTGCATTAAAATTGGATTTGTTTTAACTAAACTTTGTGACGATTGAACTAATGAATGAATAAATCTTAAACATAAAATTCTAAATTCACCTTAGGACTTAAAAAAAAGAAACTGATCTTGGGCTAAGTCTTTCAATTAAAATACCAACTATGACCCCTAATTGAAGTGATGTTGCTATTTACTGTTACTGGATGTGTCGTCATTATGGTAAGGGCTTTTTTTTTTTAATAGATATAATAAAAATCGAGCAGACTTTTTATGGCTACCTACTTACTGTTAGTTAGTGGTAGAATTAATTCCAGGGTGGTATTGGTCTTTCCACCTCAACATTGCCTGTGTATTAAGATCTTTCTCAGCATAAGGAATGTGTCAACAGCAATATTGTTACTGCCAAACCATCTTGGAAAAAGTGTATTTTTTTTTAATAAATAAGTTAGTAAAGTAGGGCATTTGTCATTTTCTGATGGGAGTTTTTCATGAAATTGAAATTAGTCAATAGCTTGAATGAGTATCCTGTTAACAAAGCTAAATTGTGTATTTTGGCTACATCACCTTCCTGAAACCTCTAATTATTGAGTGTAGAACTGCTCTAGGCTGATGCCAACCATGAGTCACTTCTTCTTTAGATGCATTAGGAGCTACCTTTGGACCTTAAATGTCACTGGCACTTTTCTTTATTTACCTCTTTGTCACTTTGCTGATCAAAACCAGACCCCTTTACGGAAAACCCTAAGAATTTGTCCTTGGCAGAGGAGCAGGGACAGGAAAACTAGGTGCCCGTGGAGACCACATCACATCCTCAAGCTGGCCAAGAGCCTCCTGTGCTCTTGCCTCTGCACATGGTCTGTGCAGCAGATGATGGCTGCGTCAACTCCAATTTCTCTGGACTCCTCCTGACGGGACAGCTCATCCCTGTTCATTTGGAGGCTCATTTGGAGATTCAGACGGTCTGGGGTCTCCTTTCCTCCTCCTGACTGATGGTGAGGTTTGGGAGATGTGCAGAATGTTTTGTCAGAGATTGATCCTTTGAGATGCCAGTTGGTGTAGGGTGTGAATTGCTGTGGTGGAAGTAACCCAACCCTGCCCTCCTGGATCTTGGCTATTGAAGAGATCCAAGCATTCCACTGTCTGGATATTCATGCTCCTGAGTTCATCTCTTTTTAAGCTACTGGGTTGCTTCATTTTTTTCCCCGAAATGTTAGTGCAGGGAGGATGGCCTGAGATCAGCTAAGCAGTTACTTGGCCCTATCCTGGAGCACAGTATGTGTATCCAGACCCTGGACAGCAGGTAGTGCTGGAGAAAAAGAATGAGTGAAGGGTTTTAGGTGAGTGAGTGAATTTGAGGTCTGTGGGCACCAGTCAGTGGAGAAGTTTGTGTTAGCCCTTAGATCATCCTCGGAAACAGAGCCTGTTCTATTCCAGAGTGCTTTGAAACTCTGGCTGAGGGACAGTGAGGCCCAGGAATGGGGAGCGTGAGAGTGCTTGTGGTTGCTGGGACTGTGGCATTGGTTGCGTGGGAAGTGTTGCATGTCCCCGTTGACATTATCTGATGGCTCAGGCAATTTCTGAGTATTGCTTCGTCCTTTTAGCTGTTATCAGTTGGAATATGGCAGTGTCTGCCTCCATCTTGATTTGGTGGTGATGCTGAGAAGTATTCTGCAGGTGGCTGGCAGAGCCTTTTGAGTGTGCCTTAGGGAAGAGTGACACATACTGTATTTGTCAGTGGGTCACTTAGTATAGTATCACATGGCCTAGGTGATTGTCCTAAAGGACAGAGTACAGTATGTCAGCCATCAAATAAGGGAGATCTGAAATACAAAAATAAGTGTATTCTCAAATGAGGTTGTCTTGTTATTACCTTGTGTGAGGTTGGCACAGCAAACTCCTGAGTTGTATCTTCCTCCGAGACGCTTTGAAGATTATGGACTTTAGTTTTCAGTCACCTGATTGTGATATCCAGGGTGCACAAAGCTGCCGCTTCCCAGACATAATTAAATTGAAATGCAGAAAACATTAACAAAGCATTCAAGTATGTAAATCAGCATGAAATCCATAGTAACACAAATGCTCCCACTGTGGAGGGTTGCAGAATTCATGTTCTACCCGATCACGTGCCTATGTCTGTTTTGTCTTCTGTGCTTCCTAGTGAAGGCAGAGCAGCAAACCATTTTTTAAGATGATGTCAAGTGCCGAGAGACTTCCTAGGGAAAAGTGGCATTCTCTGAGGCATACAGGATCCAGATCACTTAGGGCTGATTGATTTTATGATCAGCGCTTTGGTTGCTGCTAAAAGCAGATAGGTTTCCAATACATATCTGAAACCCAAGAGGCCCTTCCAGCTCAATTCATCTTCAGGAGCTGTGGGGAACTTGCTGTTTCCATCCTGCTTTCCAGGCAATTAGTAAAGAAAACAAGAGTTAACTGTTAAGGTCATTGGTTGAGGACATGCTGCCGTTGTTAAACTGCAGTGGAAACCCTCAGTGATTATCAGAGGATCAGAGGGAACTTAAAGCATTTCAAAGATTTGCATCTCATCTCTTCCTAATTTTTGTTCAAGAAATGTGTGCTTGAGGCTTGTTTCCAGGTAGGACTGATGTTGGCAGTGCCTTGATGACCTCGCTGCTGGGATTAGGCCATCTCAAACTTTCCAAGGCACTTTTAATCCATCCTCCATAAATTGAGATTGTAATAAAACTGGTTTGTTCCCAGGCCTCCCTAATCAAGACCTTAGGATTCTTTGACTCAGTTTTAACTGGAATTTACCTTCAGTGCCAATGAAAATTGAACACTAGGGACAGCCTGGACATTCTCACTATTCTCAATGCCGTATGCTGTGCAGATGGGTGCAATGCCCAGACTGAACCCACTCTTGTGTGGAGTGTGTGCGTCCTCCTCTGCAGTGTTAACTTGGAGCCTGAGTGTCAGTGGGGAAGCTGAGGAGAGGCAGAGGAGCAAAAATAGCCTCAAACAGAGCTGAGGGGAGAATTGATTTCAAAACAACTGTCCTCAGATGTCTATCCTTTTGTGGGGAAGGATAGCAAGGTAGCAGGAAAAACCTCAGAATGGGATTTACTGGGAGGCAATAGCTTACAAAGTGGAAGGAAGGATCAAGTGTGTGGTGGTGGTATCATTAGGGCGTTTAAGTATAAGAAGAAAAGCACTCAATGTAATCAAATTTATCATGTCCTAGGAAGAGAATAAAGCTTTAGTAATGTAAAAATTTTTTCTTGAATATTTTTAAGCTTTTTGCTGATTGATTATTTTGAAACAAAATTAATGGTTTTTATGTTTGCTAGGGCCGGTGGGAAAGTCAACAGGATGTGTCCCAAACAACGGTTTCCAGAGGAATAGCTTCAGTCCCTCCAGCCCTGTCTGTGTGTCCCCCAACTAACCATTCTCCAGATCCAGGTAAATTACCTTTTCATTTGTCATTCCCTGTCATGAAATTCAGACATCTTTCAGGAAGGGCTTAAGTTAGAAGTTCTGCCAGGTAGCCACTTTTCTATTAGTTCAAGTCCATCTGGGCTTTGCTCCCTCTTGTCCTAACATGTTGAATTATACTGATTTTGGTACAGCAAGCCTATCTTGTGTTCCTTCTTGTATGTTGTTGTCCTATAAGGCAAGATCTTGCATAAAGCAAACCCTTGTCCATTCTTAGTCCCATGAGGTTGTTGATTCCTTGTTTCTTTTTTTTTTCACCTTCCCAGTCCCTCCCTGTGCTTCTTATAAATGAGCAATTAGATCTAGGGCCTAGATCAGATTCAGGCTAAACTGAGAATATGTGCATACAGAAGGGAGCTTGAAGACGCACGATACCTAATTGTGTCTTGTTTTATGACACCTGAAACCTTTGTCTAGCTTTTTATTAAGGGTCATTTTCATTCTAGAATGTTAGAATGTCCTTTTTCGTCAGCATTGAGATGATGGCCCTTTATTCTTCCTGAGTTATTGTATGTTCCTCACCCTCTTTGATTTCCCTCTTTCCTATTCTTGCTTTCTTAAGAATAACTTCTGATCTCAGTTACAGTATATTCACATTAGCCTCTTTGCTCTATTTTTTTTTAGTGCTTGCTTTTATGATTGCTGTGTAGTTCCTTAACTTTGCCAGTCTACCCAGAGTTAGCATTTAACCATTATATGTAAAATGTGAAAGCCTCCCAGTGTTCATTTATCAACTGTCTGACCAGGAAGTTCTTGAAGACCTTCCCAGGGCCATGTGGAGTGGAGGTGTGGAGGACAGAACATACACATTCCTGAGCTTCTTTTTGCCTGTTCTTTTAAAGAGTTAATGTGGATACAGTGTTTCTTTCTTTCGTTTTTTTTTTTTTTTGAGATTTATTTATATATATATTTTTATTGGAAAGGTAGATTTACAGAGAGAAGGAGAGGCAGAGAGAAAGATCTTCTGTCCGCTGGTTCACTCTGCAAGTGGCCACAATGGTCAAAGTTGAGTTGATCCGAAGCCAGGAGCCTGGAGTTTCTTCTGGGTCTCCCATACAAGTGCAGGGTCCCAAAGCTTTGGACCGTCCTCAGCTGCTTTCCCAGGCCACAAGCAGCAGGGAGCTGGATGGGAAGTGGAGCAGCCAGGATATGGAGTAGTGCCCATATAGGATCATGACAGTTGCAAGGTGTGGATTTAGCCACTAGGCTACTGTGCCGGGTCCAGATACACTTTTATTATTATTATTATTATTATTATTATTATTTTTAATCTGTGACTTGGATTAAGTCTTTGGGCAAGCTAATAAAGGGACACACTTTATCATAATTATTGTCTGCACCTCTGATCCTGGCCTTTGGTGATTAACAGCTAGTAAGTAAGAATATAATTCATTCAGGACCTCTTTCCCTGTTTTATAAAAACATTGCAAATGCCACCCTTTTCCCAAAAGATCACTTTAATCATCTACCTTAAGTAAGTAGCTCTGGAATACTGGAGTTGAATAGGACGTAATCTTTGACTTCCGAGAGCCCAAAGTCTAGATGGACAGCTCCACATGCGTGTCATTGGCTGTGTGGCTTAAAATTGTTCCCGTGCAGAAGTCAGTGCTTGGCAGCACTTGGGGACAAGGAGGCAGGTGGATCACCCTCCAGGTTCTGATAGGAGCACTTCATATTACAGCATTTTAGAGTCATTAGCTACTGCCAGTAAGTAATAAAAGGAACACCGTGTTTCAGGATAAGTACATTAACACTATATTTAGTATATTTTAGAAGATGTATTTATTTGGTTGCCAGGCAGGGTGAGTGAGTGAGAAATGAGAGGAGCAGGGAGAGAGAGACTTTCATCCACTGGTCTACTGCCCAGATGGCTGCAAGAGCCAGGGCTGAGCCAGGCAAACACCAGGAGCCAGATATTACTTCCAGGCATCTCACGTGGGTGCAGGGGTCTAAGCACGTGAACTGTCTTCTGCATTCCCAGCTGCATCAGCAGGAAGCTGGATCAGGGATGGGGTAGCTGAGAGTGAACCTGGTACTCTGATATGGGATCCCGGCATTACAGGTGGCAGCTTAACGTGGTGCACCACAATGCCAGTCCCAAATAATGATTTTCTTAAAGACACTTTGAAGAAATGCATATTGCTAAGTATGTTTACAAATAATACTTGGGGAATTTAGAGGAAAAACATCTGTGTCATTGTTGATATATGTCTGTTTTTCCCGTGTACTGACAGGACTTGGGAGCTTCGCTGCCTCCTATCTGAATCCAGTGAAGTCCTTGGTGCCACAGATGCCAAAGCTGCTCAAGTCCCTATTCCCTGTCCGTGATGAAAAAAGGGGCAGGCAGCCACCACCCCTGCCCCAGCAGGTACGGAGCATCAGGGAGGCCCCAGGGGGTGCTTTTCCAATAGCCTGCTGGTTGTGGGGCTCCCTGTGCTGCAGCCGGAGGGAGGAGAGCTGCACTAAGGCCATCAGAGCTGGGCTGTGAGACCTAGTAAAAGCTTGTGATCATTCCTCTTCCGCTCTCTTTAGAGATAACACAGCTGTTTAAACTTATTGACACTGCATCCCTTTTGCTTTTAAAATTGCCAAGTGAGCTACTAATGTGATTTATGGTAATATCACTTAGAGCAACAATAGTAAAATTTATGAAGTGCACTTAGTGTTGTTTGTGTACTGCCAAGTAGAAAATGTAATTCTATTTTTAATTCTTGATTTCATTTCTTTTTTCAAACAATTTTATATCATGACTGTCCTTCCTTCTCACCCTATTTCCTCTGGTGTGGATAAACCTGTTCTCTGATGGAAAAGTGATCACTTGTCTTGCTTCCTTTCTGCAAAAACAAAATAAAACAAAACAAAAAACAAACCTCCCAGCCCTGGGGTAAGTGTTAGAGAATATGCTTGCAGGGTTTTCCAGACAGTCAGGAAGCTGTTGTTGGGAGGTGGTGAATGGGAACTCTGTTGGAAATGCAGTTTCTAGCCTTACATAGGTGTTAACTCAGCAGAAAATGATAAATGAGGATTTATTTATACTCATTCAAAAACACATACGGTGCAAGTTCAGTTGTTGAAATAGGTCTTTTGACATCAGCTTCTCCAAATTCTTTTAAACATTCGAATTGCAGAAGTACAGTTGAGTACTTATCTGAGACTTAACCATTCTCCTACGTCTATGAATGTACATAGCCGAGCGAGATGGAGTTAGTTTTATAAGGTTTCTGCATGGAAATAAAATTTCCCCAACCTAACACCATAGAAGGGTATACGTGCACATGGTGGATGAGAAACGTTAACCATGGAGACTTCAGGAATGTTTTAAATTTGGGCACAGGAAGGGACCTTGACAGCTGTTGAGTTCTGGAGGCAAGAATGTTTTTTTTTTTCACCAGTGTTTAGTGTTACATCTATCATTCTGTGGTGTTTCACAGAATCAGTATGATTCTCAGCTGTCAGAATCACCAAGATAGCTTAAAAAAAAAAAAACCCCAAGTTCTCAGCCTGCCATGGTAACCCACAGATAGCTTGCCCACCTGGATACACCTTAACATCTGTATTTATAAACACCCCAGAAGATTCTGGTATACATTAGTAAATTTTTTTTTCCATTACTGTTTGCTAAGAGCAAAACTGCTCAGGAAATTGCCGGTGTTAGAGAGAGCTTCCATCTTTTTGTTCACTCCCCAAATGGCCACAGTAAGCAGGTCTGGGCTAGGCCAGAGCCTGGAACCTGGAACTCCAACTAGTCTCCACATGGGTGGTAGCAATCCAGACACTTGGGCCCTCTTCTGCTGCTTTCCCATGGGCATTGCTAGGGGGCTGTGTAGGAAATGTAACAGCCAAGGCTTGATCCAGCAGTCAGATGGGAAGTCAGCATTACAGGTTGTTGCCTTACCTCTGTGTACTGCAACATAAGCCTGTATTTTTCAGTTTTTGATGCAGCAAATCAAATCACTTGCTACACCTTTTGGTGCGAGTGATTGATTTAGAAGCAAATCTAGTGATCAGAGAATAACATTTTTAAAATTTGAGTGAATATCTTGCATTATTAGAGGATTTTGTAAGCAGTCCCTATTCATGTATTCAAATACATTGATTTCGTTTTTGAGCACACATGAACAAAAGATATTGGCCTTCCTCAAGTGTTTTGTGTTTCAGAAATAAGTAAGGATGTAAGCCTAGAGTCGACTTTAATGTGGATGCTGGATAGAGGAACTCTAACGTTCAAATTGCTTTGTGAGAACACTGTTCTGGGGCAGGACACTTGTTCTTCCGGTGGGAAGGGAGCTGTGTCTGGCTCCTGCTGTCTGTTTTCAGCTTGCTGCCCGGGCACAAGCTGGGTGCTGGGAGCACTCCAGGCCTTGGCCCCTGCTGCTGCAAATGCCTTGGGCCTTCACTGTTGCCTTCTCTGGGCGGTTGTGTCCAGTAAGCCCGCAGCATTCCAGGGCTCTAATCTCTGTCCATTCTGGCACTCTTTCTCTCTCTCTATTTTAATTCTTACTGATTGGGCATCATGATCTGTGTGTTGACCATTTTGCCTCCTGAGTAGTAACCCTTAGGCCAGGCTCATTATACTGAGAACGGTGCCTGCCATAGGAGACACACAGCGTTTTCCAGTTTTTTGATTGTTGATGGGTTGTCCGATTATAACTTAGGCTGCATGCTCCAGGGTCGTTCAGAAGTAGGACTGTCTTTGGAAATGTGAAAACATATTCATAAGTTTTCTTTGCCAGGTCAACAGAAGTATCACTAAAGAAGATTCCTAAGAAAGAGGGAAAAGTTGAGTTTCCCATTTTGCATTCAGTTGATGAATGATGCTTGTGTGTATTTCTTATGCTTAGATCCTCCTGTGTATGTACTGTCTCTGTTACAGTTCTGTGAGAAGTCAGTTTTGAATGACATTATCAACATAAATGTTTCCCCTACTTGGGAGACTTCAAATACATTGTAAGTTGTTATACCCCAAATAGAAAAAGAACATTGTAGTGCCAGACCTGGGCTGGAAAATGGCATAACTGTTGCCTTCCTCATCTGAATAATGGACTTCCACCCAGGTAGAATATGATGCTGTTCTTATCAGAAAGGCAGTGTTAGTTCATTTGCTTCCAGTCAGTGAGCATGGCCAGATTTTTGACTGTTGATATTCCTGTTAGTGCAGTTTTTCCCTTTCATTAGTTACCTAATTATTTAAATGAGGAACTTCTGATCCAGTCCTAAAATTTTTTCATCTTGATTTTCCTTTAGCATTCCTAGGATATCAAGATTGTTTTAGGGGTTTTTTTAAGGTGTGCATTTTACATGTCAGCTGGCCACTCTTGCAAGTTACTGTCTTGTGTGCATTTGAGTCACAGAGGAACCGAGGGCTCTGTCATGTGTGAGCAGAGGCTGCTCCTCAAGCCAGACAGGCACATCAGCACTGTTTAGCTCGCTCCCCTGGAACTAATGTCTCCCTTCTATTGAAGACAATGTGAGAGACTTCGTGCAATTTGTTAACTGAACTGAAGTGGCCTTCTGTCTGTGGCCTTCTTCTGCCCCCAAAAGCAAATAATGTTGCCTGTGGCTAGACAGCCACAGCTCTGCCACATGGAGACTTATCAGGAGTCAGCTTGGCAGTAGCTTAAGAACCTTGGCTTGCCCTTTTTTCCAGTCTATTTGCTGATAGTCCTTGTTGGGACACCGCAACCGATGGCCTATTCACATGATCAGGAAATAAACACTGTTGGGCATTTAGAGGTGTAGAATAACATCAAAGACAGAACCCAGAAAAAAGTCAGTGAATATGTGTCAAAGAAATCTGGATCAGTTTTGTGTTAGGGAAAGGGAAATATTGATATTGATATTACATAAGATGCAGGAAGTAGTAGTAAAGTTGCTTAAAGTTCATAGCATAAAAAACTAGTCAAAGTGTTTCTGATGTCATGGGAACCTGTAGGGAGAGTGTGTCCTCACCATACTGACCATATTTAAGGAAACAGTCTTTAGTTTCATTCACCCCGTTTGCTTCTTTCATCATTTAAAAAATTAATTTGCTCCCCTTTGCCCACAAATGAGGACAGATGGTGAAATTTCCATCTTTGTGTTTCTGTCCCAATTGAGTTTAGAGTCTAGAAACAACTCCTTGAAAAAAAAACCACAGCATTCCCATCCCACGTGAGCAGCAATAGAGAGCCTAACTTCTTGCTTATGGCTCTGGGTTTCTTAGAACTAGAGATACAATGACCAGTTAGAATAATTTCAGAGAATTACATCAGGAATGATTTATGAGGGAGAATTAAAGGGGTTATTTATAGCTTGAGCTAACAGTAACTGAGAGCTGACTGTATAGGCATTCACAGCGTATCAACACCAAAGGAGGTGAAGGATTGGCTAAGGATGATGCTGCTGGAACAGTGAGGTGAAAGTCACAGGGTGAAATTAAGAGTGATGACAACCTGAGAAGAAGTAAAAGATCGATAGATTGTGAGCTATTCAACAAGCAAGTATGAAATTTTTGTTCTATTAAGAAAAAAAAAACAGGAAATGTTTGAAAACAAAACAAAACAAAAAATCCAGGTAAGAACCAAGGAATAGAAGACAGATTCTGTTTGTTCCAGTCATTCCTCACATTTCCATGGATCACGTTTGTAGAATAGAGGCACATGCTGTTTAGGTAAAAGAATGAGTATGAGAAGAAAGTGCTCTTGGAAGTTGACTTGGTGCAGTGGGCTGCTCTACTTCCCATCCATTTGTTGGTTCTCCCTACAAAACTGCTGCTATGGCCAGGACTGAGCCAGGCAGAAATTAACCAAAAGCTTCATCCAGGTCTCCTAAGTGGGTGGCAGTGACCTAAATACTTGATCTGTGCTCTGCTATTTTCCCCAGGCTATTAGCAGGGAGCTGGCTCCTAAGTGGAGCAGCAAGGACACGAACTGGTCCCTACATGGGATGCTGGCATTGTGGGGGACAGCTCTACCCACTACACCACAGTCCTGGCCCCATGCATATTTTGAAAAGAAAGCTTTTAATCAGAGTGTCCTTGACATATTCAGACCAGAATACTCAATTCCCTCCCTCCTGAAAGAGACAAAGACACATAACCACAGAGTAAGGGAGTGGAGATTGTTTACTCACTTGTTTTTTGGAATCAGCAGGTTCTCAGGTCAAGATGCTGTTATTTTCTTGGTCTTGTAGGATTGTCTTACAAGATGGAAGGTTCTTTTTATTTTGTTTTGTTTTAAATCTTATAAAAACAAAAGAGCCTTTTAACTTGCAAGATTTGTTGGTTTGAGCATATTCATGAAGACTTCCATTTCTTTTATGGAGATTCATTTTGTTTGTAATCAGTTTCTGCTGGCGTTCCAGAAATACAAAGAGACTGCACCGAACGAGGTGGCAGCTGACAAAATGACTGTCTCTGACCTTCTGCAGCAAGTTTAGTAGCTAATCTGGAAAATAATGAACTGCAATTAATGAAATCTGTACTCATACTTGAGTGTGTTTCTCAGACAGCACATAAAATAATTGAAAGAACTTCCTGCTCTCTAATTAGTTAGATTGAATTAATTTGGCACAATGGCTTTTTTTTTCATGTATCTAGAAGTTTATGTTCAGATGTAACTGTTTCTGCACTGCAAAGATATGGCATGCTTGATTCATCTAGGAAGTGAGGAGTTAATATTGGTCAGGCTTCATTTCCACCATCATATCCAGCCTGTCTGTGTGTGAGTGCCTGTCACCTTTTTGGCTAGGGCTTGCTTATTTATCAATTCCAGTTCTCCTACATCAACAAAGCTTCAACTGTGGGAGGTGGAGGAAGCCTTGAGTAGAGAGAGTAGTACTCTGCAAATCTCGGGTGCTAATTGAAAGATGCTTGTGTAATTATCCATGTTTCATTAGAGGAATTCTTCCACATATAAAAAGGGGAAATGAGCACAAGCATTAGTTCTTCCCTTTTACACAAGAGCGCTGTTTCAGGCTAATCATTCTTAGACTTCCGCAATGAAGGAAACGACATGAATACTTTGTGCCTTGAATAAAATCGCATCATCCTAACCAAGTAAAATGAGAAAGTATACCTTTACCTTGCCTTCGCAGCTTTTGGCTTTCCCAACTCGGGTTATCTAAGACTGTTTTCCCTGTAACTTAATACCGCCTGTGATAAATATGCATGGTCTGCTGTCTTCACTAGTTCTGGGATAAACAAAGGGAAATTTGCACAGGCATTGTGACCTTGTGGAGCAGACTTTTCACTTTTTTTTTTTTAATTCAGAGCATCTGATTTCAACTTCTTTGGTTGATGAATTCTTAGGCACTCTTAGCTACTGTTAAGGAGACTCTTATCTCTGTTAAAATTGAGAGGCAGGAAAATAGAGCTGCCCTCTGCTAGTTCACTCCAAAATGCCAGCAACAGCTGGGATGGACCTGTGCAAGCCGAGAGGAGGGAATTCAAGCTGCGTCTCCTGTGTGAGTTGCAGGAACCCAATAATTGGTCATCATTGTACTTCCCGAAATCTGTTATCAGCACGCTAGAGTCAAGAGTTGGAGTGCATATGAAATTTAGGTACTACAATTAAATACCTGGACCAAATTCCCCGACTTATTATCCCAGTTTTAATTTTCTAAGATCATGGTATATTGCTGCCTAATTTTGACCTAGACACATATCAGTGATTTACTAACATTATGAAAGATATCAAATTGACAAAGATGTTGTCAGAATTAGGTTTAGTCACTGCTCTGAAAAATGAGTTTGTTTTTTCCTCCAGAGGAAAAAAAAAGAGAGGCAGAATAAAATGTAGTTGAAGACACCTGTAAGATAGTTATTTTTCAGGAATGGGCATTATACACTTCTGTGTGATTTTTCTCTAACCAGGAGTTGACAGGTGTTTTTATTAAAGGCCGTAGTAGAGATGTTAGCTTTTTAAGGGGCCTGATGGCAAACATACTGAGCTTTGCAAGTCACATGGTTTGTCAAAAGTAACCATAGATAATATTAAACAAATGAGTCTGGTCTTGTTCCAATAAAACTTTATTTACAACGTAGATTTTGAATTCTACACAATTTCCACATCATGAATTATCTTTTTGATTTGTGTCGATCATCATGAACGTAAGAGCCATTTATTACTTCATAGGACATACTGACAGGTTGGATTCAGGCTCTGGTTGGAAGATTTTTACATGAACAAACTTTCTTTGTGTAGTGATAATGTAGGGTTTGCTTTTTTTTTTTTGTATTTATTTGAAAGGCAGATTGAGAGATGAGGTAGGGAGAGAGTGAGAGAAACTCCCAGCTACTGGTTAAATCTCCATATGTCCACTAACAGGCAGGGCTGGGCCAGGCTGAAGTACTTGGGTCACCACTTGCTGGCTGCTGGGGCAGTTGGAGCACTGGATGGGAAGCCCACAAAGCATTCTGATCCAGGGTTCGAGGGTTCCAACCCCCTGCACCACAGACCCTCCCTAGCACAGGAGGTTTAAATGTAAACTGTCTACGCCTTAAGACCAGAAGCCCTATCTTTTTTGATAACTTCAGACATGGTAGTCAGTACTTAAAATTTTGATTATGTAATAGCTTAGGCTAATGAATATATCATTTAGTCAGATTGTGTGATATAGTATAAAGTAAAAAGTTTTTAGTCAACTAATAAAACAAGTATTGATAAGCAAAATGGCCGTTTTTGTAGTTTTATGTAATGAAAGTAGAATATCCGGCCTCAGCCCCTGGGTTCCTATTGGTGAGTGAAGGGACTGGTTTTGGTTTTGCTCACACTGTGTCTCCAGTGGCTATGGGATCTGTAAACTGCAGTAGGTACATACTCGTCCATTAATCAAGGCTTTAGTTCTATGAAAGAAAATGGATTTAGTTTTGCATCCTAAATTTTGGGGGTCTGGTAAGCGTGATTATGAGCTTTGAATTTCAAGCTCAGCTGTGCATGGTGTAGTTGTAAAATGTGAAACCTTTGAAGAGCACACCCAGTCTTGCTGTGATGCGCAGCGGTGTACTTAGAGTGCATTGAAAGTCTGGCTGCACGCCAGGGTCTTCATGTGTGTTCTCTCCACAGCAGTCCTGAGCTCACAACACTGTCCAGTGCAAACTGAATGTGAGCCCTGCATGTGTTTTAGAATGTTCTAGTAACTACAGTCAAGAAATTAAAACTGTTCAGGTAAATTCTAGTACTCTCTTTATCCCACTCTATTCAAAACAGTTACATCAATCCTGTAATCAATAGAAAAACTATTATGATGGTCACACTTTTTTTCTGTACAGATACCTCAAAATCGGGTATCAGTTTTATGTTTCTAACACATCACAAATCAGGCGCTAGTTTTCCTTGAGAATAGTCTGTGTTTAGAGTATATAGAATCAGTTGTTGGAAAAGTTGACTCACATGCCCCAGTTGTCCCTCATATACTTAGGCAGCTTCAGATTTTGAGTTTCATGAATTACAGTTCAATGGAGTGCAAAATGACTTCCTCAGTCACGGTAGCCACATGTGAGGTGTCAGCTGCCGCTTGTGTCCATAGCTCCATGTCAGATGGTAGCATCCTTGTTGAGGAAACATGTGCAAGGCAGGCTAAGCACTCTGTCTAAGGTATGGAAGTAGCTGAGTGCCATAACTGAGATTTCTATTCTGAAAACAGTGCAAAATGCACAGATGTCATTGTAAGAGGTTTCAGCTGCATTTGATTAGAAATAACCAAGTGATAATGTTTGTTAGTGAGTGAATCAGAAAAATATTTGAAGGAGGGGCTAGACAAACCTTCTCTTCTACATTCCTTTTTCAAAAGATTGGGAGTATCAGGGAATTTTGGACAGCCTTCGAAACAGACGGCACTATGGTCATGTTTGTATTTCTGAGAGCTCCTTCTGGCTGTGGCTTGGAAGATGGAGTTGAGGAGAATCCAATTAGAAGACTGAGGAAGCGCATGTAAAAGTCTCACTTAGGGGTTTTAATACTGGTCAGAAATCTGAAATCGGGTGTGTGTGTGTGTGTGTGTGTGTGTGTGTGTGTGTGTGTGTGTGTGTGTGTGTGTGTGTGTGTGTGTGTGTGTGTGTGTGTGTGACCAGCCAGTGTCCACCTGTTGGTCTCTTGAGTGATGCTGCTTAGAGAGAGAGTCAAAATCTTCCAAATGTACAATTGCAGAGGCAGTTGAGTTCACACCACTGAAGTTCTGATGCATCAGTTAGAATTCGGGGCTCTCTTAAAGCACAAGGCGTGGCTGCCAGAAGGACAGAAATGCGGGCGTTACTGTGGCTCCCTCTCCTCCCTTTCTCTTCCTCCTCCTCCTCCTTTCTCTTCCTCTCTCTCCATCTCTCCCTCCTCACTCTCTTCCTGTCCTTTTCTCCCTCTTGCTCACTCATTCTTTCTCTGTGTGTGTCTCCCCCCACCCCTCCAAGAAAAGTGCTTTAAATGAACAGCAAGGTCAATTTAGATGGGAGCTGATAAGTGGCCATTGCTGTTGCACTGAGTTTTTCTGCTGCCTAGAACCTGCTCATGTTGGGTTTCAGAGCAAGCGGCAGGATTGCAGGTTCCCCTGGCCCCAGAGCACCTGGTCCTTTCCTGTCGCTGCCCTTAACTTTGAGCAACCGGAATGCATTTCACTGCTAGGGAAGTGCTCTCTGAACCTCGGATTCTGCCCTGTGAAATGTCAATAATTATACTTATATTTACTTGCCTCATGGGACTTCTCCTTAATATTTATAGCTGCAAAATACTTTGCAGTCGTTTTTATTAATAGTTACCAGATGTGTCGTAAGGATTAATGAACTTATGATCTGAGATGTTTTGAGCTCCTGAAATAGGAGGCAACTGCCTGCACAGGGGATATGTAAGCACGCATTAAAATGCAAACAATACGCATTTGGAAACTTGAGCCATTATGTGTGAAGGACAAATGGCACAGTTAAGATTTCAGTGTGCTTTATAGATTTATTTGGTACCCTTAAAAAGGTTGCTGAATTCATCACATACCATTGCCAAATATAGCATGCTCAGTACCCCCAGCCCCTATCTGCATATGCATGAGCCTCCATGTGGGCACACACATATGCACACACACATCATCTTTGGCAAATACCCTTTTCCCTGTCATCTAGCTTCCTGGGCATCATCTTCTGTTTCCCCATTCTCTCCATATATCTATTGCCAAATTGTCTCCTTTATCTCTCTGAATTTCATTTCTAGATCATTTTCTCCTAAACCCGAACTCAGGCTCTTATCCCTCTGTGTAACAGTTAAAAGAACTTCTCTTTTGAAAATGTTTATTTGGTAGGGAGAGACACAGACCCTAAATGCGCACTGTAGTGAAACTAGGCGTTAGGAATGTGCTCTAGGTCTGCCATATGGGCGGCAGGGCCCCAAGTACTTGGGCCATCACCTGCCACCTTGCAGGGGTGTGAGTAGCAGAAAGCTGGACTTGGGCCTGTAGCTGACCTGGAACCCTGGCATTTCCCATACAGAATATGGATGTCCCAAGTGTCAGCTTCACTGCTACACGAAAGGCTGGCCCTGCAGCTTCTTAGTTGATCTTGCTCATGTTAGTATCTCCAGTGGCTCAGGACTGGCTTCTCAAAACATGGTTCTGTCATCATTTGGGGCATAAGCTGTGATGAGCTCACAGGGTCACCTCCATATGGCCCCAGCATCTCATCTCTGCCCAGCGCTGGTGAATCTAGAGGAGTCTGTTTTTGCTGAGTTCTGGTAGACATAGTAGCTTTTCCAGCGGCAGAGGGAACTGGTAATCCAGGTTGCCATGCTGCCGTTGTCATGTTCCTCAAGGCCAGCCTCATACCCAAGTCACCGCTGTGACAATTTTCCAGGCCCATTCTGTTGAGGATCACTTCCTCCCCTGAAGTCCTTTGCTTAGAGAGTTTGCATAGTGATACCTAGTGCACCCTTCCCTTTTGTAGTTACTGGCTTGCATGTTCCTCACCCAGAGCAGCTTGTCAGGAGGCCAGGAGCAAAGCCTGAGCCTGCCAACCTTTTGTGTTACCCACTGGCTACACTTGACACGGTACCTCATCTGTTAAGACCTGGTGAAATTCTGGCAGGGCAGAACCGGTACTGTAGTGTGCTCCCTAAAGTTACTCCCACCAGCATAGGCACCTGCCCAAGTTTTATAGTCACATCACATCATTAACAAAATTGTGCTTCTGCACTCTATTTTGAAGGGCACAAATAGGATCATTTTAAAATTTTAAAATGTATTTTTTTTAAAGATTTACTTACTTATATTACAAAGATATACAGTGAGGAGAGAAAGAGAGAGGAAGATCGTCCATCTGAATTCACTCCCCAAGTGGTCACAACAGAACTGAGCTAATATGAAGCCAGGAGCTAGGAGTTTCCTCCAGGTCTCCCAGGTGGGTGCAGGATCCCAAGGAGTTAGGCCAACATCTACTGCTTTCACAGGCCACAAGCAGGGAGCTGGATGGGAAGTGGAAGCTGCCGGAATATGAACCAGTGCCCATATGGGATCCTGGTGCGTGTAAGGTGAGGACTTTAACCACTAGGCTACTGCGCTGGGTCCTATTATTATTATTTTTTCAGATAAACTGGCACTCATATGGAATGTCGGCACTGGCACTGGTGGAGGCTTAGCCTATTGCACAATGGCACTGGCCCCAATACCTGCATTTTTAAGGATTTTGTTTATTTTTGTTGGAAAGGTTAATTTACAGAAAGCAGAGAGAGACCTTGTATCTGCAGATTCACTCCCCGAATGACTGCAGTGGTTGGAGCTGAGACATTGTGAAGCCAGGAGCCAGGAGCTTCTTCCAGGTCTCCCACATGGGTACTAGGTCCCAAGGCTTGGGGCCGTCCTTTACTGCTTTCCCAGGTCACAAGTGTGGAGCTCGATGGGAAGTGGAGCAGCTGGTACACAAATCATCATCCACATGGGATCTCAACACGAGCAAGGCGAGGACTTAGCCACTACTAGGCTATTGCACGGGGCCCCAAGTCACATTTTAGCATGTTTCATTTTATGCAGTTACCATTTCATTCTTGGAGAGTCTGTATCTATATTTTGAAGGGGTAAATTTCACCTCAGTGCAGTTACTCCCTTCTTGTTTTGAATAAGATCTGAGCAATATGAGTATTTTGAAGTTTGACCTTGACAAACCTTGACTTGCCTCTACCAAGAAACATACTTTGTGTGCCCTCCCAAGTCTGGGGGGAGCTTCAGATACAGGAAGGAAATGGAAGTGAAGCCAGCAGCCCCCCCGCACTCCAGGCTGGGCTGGGAGAGGGGAACTTGTTCTTAGTTCACAGGGCTGCCATCAGGCGGGTAGGAGAGGGGAGCGCTGAGGAGTGGTGGGGCCCAAGGGCTTCCTCTCTCCTGGCCAGGGAAGTGAGGTGTGAACTGGGAGCCCTTGCCGGTCAGGCCCTGTTCACACTCTGGCTTTGTCCTCTGTCTCGCACACCTTCCATCCTGGTCTGCCTGTTCCAGGGTCAAGTGTATGTGCCTTTCGTTGGTTCCTCTGCTCCCGCCATCTTTTGAAGTCTTTATTCCTTACAGTTATCTGCACAGTCACCTCCCTGTTCCTCTCTTTGCTTAAATCCTGTCACCATTCGCTTCTAGGATGGGCCTCTCAGTTTTCTTTCAGAAGTGGCTCCTGAGGCGTAAGTGGAGTCTACAACATTACACTTTGCTAAAAGTGAGGCACTCCATGCTTGTGGATTCAGATTAGCAGCCGGCTAAATGAACCTGTGTGTTCCAGGTGGGCTTGTCTCCCTTCTGGCAGGGGCGTGGGCTCCCTGGTGGAAGTGGGGACTTCAGCAGCCCATACTTAGTGGGCAGACTCCGATTGCCAAGTCCTGACCACATAGGGACGTCAGTGCCTCGCCGTGCATAGGGATCGGGCAACAGGGTTACTCAGGAACGGAATAAAGGAAATTGAAAGCTGTGGACTCTGCGAAGGCAGTTAAAATTCTGTGAGGGCAGCAGCCAGGCTTGGGGGAAGCCAGTCCTGCGCCTCCTCTGCCGGGATGAAGCTCTTTGGAGCTAGGCGTGCAGAGCAAGAGAGACCTAGTGTGGCCAGAGGTGGATGGGTGGTTCAGGGTGGAAAGTGGGGACTCTTGGTTTCTTGCAGACAGCCACATCTGCTTGTGTGCTTTTATGTCCCACTGCCATTTTTTAGCTTAGCAGTTACAAAATGACTTTTTGATCCCTTCTCTCCTTCTGTCTTTGCCTTATCATGGCTCTCATTATTTTTTGCTGCTTTTTAAAATATGTTCCTCGAATGATATGTCCATAAAGAAACAGAGTCCTTTCCCGCGCTGTTGCTTATACCCATTAATTCAGGCTCTTATCACCTCACACCTGCTCTGTTCCTGGAATCTCATTACTGACTCGCCTCCCTGGACTTGAAATGTTTCTCCCATCAATCTGCATCCCAGCACTAGATCAGTCTCTCCCATCGGCAGCTGTGTGCTTAGGGAGAGGTGGGGGAGCCCTCGTTATTAGTCCCTAATTAGATCACTTTCATACATCCGGCCCCCCAGCCTGCTGCCATGCTCTGTCCTGTGCTCTGGGTTTGGCCGCCACCAGATTGGCTTCCTTCCTGTTATCCTCCTGTGACTATGTGTTGTCATGGCTGCTTCCTGGCCATTAGGACTTCGTGTGGCCTCCTCATAGTACCTCAAGTCTTCCCAGACCTTGCCTGTTCTATCCATTCCACTTGTTCATGTGAAGTCTCATAGCACTTGTCTAAATGGCCTTGGTGGGGAGTGGGGTGTAAGCATTTGTGCACTGCTGTGTCCCGTGTGTGCTTGTCTCCCTGGTTGGGGGTAAGCCCTTGACTACTGTCTTACTACTCTGTACCGTGGATAGCCCCTAGCACATGCAGGCCCACGAAGCAGTCACGTGTTAGAGTGCCATAGCGCTGTGCAACGTAGCCCCTGCCGAAGGCTGCTGCCTGCTCAGTTTTCTGTCCAGTGAAAGCTGCCTTCGGTGGTCCCTGTTCCGCCCATTGCTCAGTCCCTCATTTGTGCCCTTGTCTTCTCAGCCCGTGCCCCGAATTATGGTGCAGCCTGCTTTCCCGGACATCTGGGCAGCCAGGCCAGAGCAGGTGAGTCAGCCGGGCCCCGTATCGAGTGGGTGGCCCTGACGCCAAAACTGTTTCCTCCACAGCCCAGGTTTTCTCTTCCAGCATTCCCATTTGGATAATTAACAACAATATAGGTCACTCTCCTCCCCCTTTGTATTTTCCTTGTTACACTTTTCTATTTTCAACCTGTTAATCATATGATTGCTAAACCTTTAGGTGCTTGACTGCTGATGTCGTCTGCTGCTTTAATAGCCCACTGCTAGGCAGCAGAGATTTCTATAAACAGAACAATCTCCTCCTTCTAAGTGTTTGCTTAATTCTCAGTTTTACATTTCATTCCGATTCATGATATCAGCGTGAAAAGACTAATGCTAAGCTGCGGAGAAAATAGCCTCTTATGATCTCCCACAGATCCGCAGCGCTCCTCATCTTCTCAATAGCAAATTTATTTTCCCCTAGTGTGCCTTCATTCTCTTAGGAAATGCTCTAGTTTCATGGGAAATTTTATTTATTAAATTTTATGTATTAAAACAATGGCACATCTCCCCCCTCCATAAATTGAGGCCTCTGTGACTTCCCTCCTGCTCAGAGGTGCTTTCACTAAGCTGGTGAGTGTGGGCTCCCCTGTAGTGCCTGGCCTCCATGGTGCTGTGGGTCATTTCCCGAAGCAGGGCGGAGCGTCGGCTGGGAGCTCTTCCAGCAGGGCCCTTGCAGCTGCCTGATTTCACCAAGGAGCCTGCTCTGCTAGCCCGGACCTTTTACACACATGCCTGGCTGGCCTGGCCTGTAACTTGGGGATGGCAGCCCGGGTGCATCTCAGGAAGAAGGTGCTGGGCCCGGCGGGTACTGGGCTGTGCGCTGCTGCAGACCTGACCCCTCCTCTGCCCTTTCACCACTGGGGAGCCTGGAATGTGAATCAGACACTAATCCTGCCCAGGCTGCCCCAGCGAGTCACACAAGCTGGCTGGTGTCCATGAATCTATGGCAGGCCTGCAAGGCCACCACTCCGGCCTCCCCTGACTCACTTTTCACAGCCGGTTCTGGTCCCACCTGTTAGGTGAGGATGGACTGGAAACCGTTTCAGGCCCACAGCCGCTGGTCTGAGCCTCCATTCTTGCCCTGTTATCTGTGCATCCTTCTCTGCATGGTTGGTGATATGAAAACTAAACTAGAAAAAGGATAAATAAAACATGTGCAAGTTGCACAAGAAAAATGATTGAAGGATTGCCTAATCTTTTAGAGTATTTATGCAGGTGACAGTTATTGATCTATTGGATTGAGTAAATTCTGCAGCCCCGAGATCCATCACAAAAATGGGCTGTTAATCTCAGGAGGGGCCGTTAATTTCATCCCCTGAAAGTCTGCCTTGTGGGAAGAAAAGGGCCTCTGGAAACAGGAATATAAATGACAATTCACAGGAAAATGCATGATTTATCAAAGTGATGTGTTAAGCCAAGTAACTGTAAGAGACTTATAGATCTCAGCTGTTTCCCAGTTCAAATAAATCCTGTATTTCAAATGGAAGATGACCACTCCTGTAATATAAATAACTTTTCCGTAAATATCGGAAAACATATTTCTTCTCAGAATACGGGCCCTCTCCGCCCCACCCATCTCTTGCCCCATTCCTGCTGCCTCTTTGTCCCCTTGCCTGTGACAGGCGAACAGAAGATAACGCCAGCTTCTACCGGCTTAAGTCACAGACAACCTTAGAAATGGCAGGATCTGGACAAGTGGCTGTTGTCTTCCCCCTTGAGATGTGGGCTCTGTGTGTGTCTGTGTCCTCTGCCTTGGTGACCCAGACAGGGTGACGTGAGAGGGAGCGGCCAGCCGGGGCGCTGCTTGCCTCTCCTCCCTCAGCGGCTTGTCCTGCTTGTCTGTCACGGCCAGTGACGCCCTGACCCCTGGCCTGGGGCCTGTCTTCCTCAGGAGCCACACCAGCTGCCCCCTTCCTTGCCCGCCTGCCAGAAGTGCCCTTCCCGGCCCAGGCCTCCAGGTTCCTGGTGGTGCCTGAGCTGTGGAAGCATTTCAGAGCCTCCGATGACATCATCCCTTCGATTTTGCTGAAGAAAAGTGCACTTCTGGCCTCTCGAGCCATTCTCAGTCTCCTTGTGAGGTTGGAGGCAGGCGGGTGATGTAGCTCCAAGGGAGCCAAGTTGGCAGGCTTGGGTGGGTTCTAGCTGCAGGATGGGGGCAACAGGGTGTGCCCCTTCCCCTGTCCTCCCCCCAGTAGCTAGGGCATGGTGGCAAGTGGCTGAATTTACTTTATCGGCTTGTGGGAGGGGCAAGGAGTGAGGTGGCGTTGCTCAGCGCCCTCCCCAGCTAGGGACATGGCCCCATTTTGTGTAAGGAGAGTGGGCCGTTCGGTGCTGCTTCAGAACTACAACGGTACCCCTGTCAGAGCTGGGGAGTTCCCACACCCACACACCTGCCTTGGGATTCTTTGGGAAGTAATGCCCACCTGACATTCCCAACCCGTGTGCTTTATCTTTTCACCCTGCAGGTGCAGCGAGAAATCCCCAGCTCTGGCGTGTCTGCCGAGGTGATAACGCCCATGATGGCGCCTACCGTGAAGGTCTGTGACAGACCAGTCAAAGTGTCCTCACTGCCACCTGCTGCCACTGCCATCACCACCCAGGCCCCAGAAGGACAGGATGGGCCTCCCAGTCCCGTGAGCGAGGCCTCCAGTGGCTACTTCTCGCACAGTGTCTCCACTGCCACACTGTCTGATGCACTCGGCCCAGGCCTTGATACCATGGGCCCAGCCAGTGGCCACACGCCTGGCTCCCCATCTGTGCCCCTTTGTGCTGCCACCCCAGAGGCTGAGCTCCCACCCCTGCCCACTGCTCCCTGTGATCCCCAGTGGCACCTGGCTGCTGCAGGGCCCAACACTCAGCCCAGCACCGTAGCTGTGCTGGAGCCAGCAGCCGGGTTGGAGTCAACGAGACCCGAAGCCCAGGCCCAGACCGAGATAGTCCCCAGCTGTGAGCTCGAGGCCTCCAGACCTCAACTGCCTCCGGACCTCCCACCCCAGGCGCCCTCCTCTCCCTTCCGAATCCACAAGGTGCGGACCTCTGAGCTGAAGTCCTTCACCTGCATGCTTGGCAGCGACTCCGGGAGTTCCTCCAGGGCTGAGGAGGACATGCTGGCCATGGGAGTGCCCGGAGGCGTGGCACAGGCCCCGGCCCCGGCCAAGCCAGACATGGCCTCAGATTCTGAGGAAGCCAGTGAAGTCCCCGAGTGGCTCAAGGAGGGAGAATACGTTACAGTGGGCACCAACAAAATGGGTATCGTGCGCTACATTGGGCCAACCGACTTCCAGGAGGGCACGTGGATTGGCGTGGAACTTGACCTACCATCGGGTAAGTTCAGGACAGTCACCCAGCTGCCTTACCTGCTTTGGTGGGAGGTTACGCGCACCCTGGGTGGTGTGTCTTGGGCTTTTCGTGTGCTGGTTCTGAGCTTGTATTGCAGTTAGGATTTTCCTTGGGTAAGTACTTCCTTGCTTAACACCCAAATTGCTCAGACACCCGAGATTGTTATTGAAAGCTACTATCCATTTTAAGAATTAAGAGGGGCTTAACAAATAATGAAATCCATCCAACAAATATAAACTTGGCACTCACTGTGTTCCAGGCACTCTTGTAGGTTCTGGGAATATCTTAATGATTAAACCAAGTCCCCAAATGTTACTTACTTTACAGTGGAAAAATGACTAAGTAAACAGAAAAACGTTGAGAGTAGTAAGTGATATAAAGATAGCACAATGAGGCAGGCACAGACAGTGGTGGATGTGGAGGAGTCCTTAAACAACGTCCCGAGAAGCAAAGGTAGCAGTGACCAGGACAGGGTGGAGCTGGGCCGGGGTCTGGGTGGGCAGCCAGCCAGGCCCCAGCCACCTCAGGGGTCAGGTCCGAGGCTGGGCTGGGCTCTCAGGGCAGGTGCATGTGGTACTAGCAGGTGAAAGGCCATGAGATCATCCTGCTTCTTGTCTCCCCGTGGCCAGGATGTCATGTAATCCCTGCCCACCCAAGTCCCCTTCACTTCAGAGTATTTCCTGTTGGTGTCAGCATGGTGTCTGACTCTCCATCACGGACACTTTGGCTAGTTTACCTGGAGTAGTTTCCAGAAAAATAATCATTTCCCCAAGGCCACACCCAGCCTCAGTCTGCGTTTTGACCATTGGGATGGAGAATGGTCAGTGCCTCCAGGTGGGGAGCAGCAGGGGCCAGCTCTGCTTTGCTCTGCCCCTGGGCCTTAGCAGGTTTGTCCCCAGGGCCGGAGTGTTAAACACAATGTCACAGGATCAAGGGGCCGGCTCTTCCTGGTGACCACTGCTTGCCTTCCTGGGGGGACAATCACCCTGTGTGTGCTGGTCTCACTGGTGATCTGGTCCCGAGCTGTCTGTGCAGGGCTTAGAGTGGTGGCACGGAGGTAGCATTCTGGGGAATGTGGCACTTCAGGGAGGCAATGACACAGGACACATTGCCTTCTTCTTCCCCACAGGAAAGAATGATGGCTCCATTGGAGGGAAGCAGTACTTCAAGTGCAACCCTGGTTACGGTCTGCTGGTGAGGCCCAGCCGGGTCCGCAGGGTCCCGAGCACCGGGCGGCGGCGCAGTGTGGGACTGCGGTCACAGGGTGCCCCCGAGGCCCGCCGGAGTGCCACGCTTTCTGGCTCTGCCACCAACCTGGCCTTGCTGACGGCTGCCTTGGCCAAGGCTGACCGGAGTCACAAGAACCCCGAGAACCGGAAATCCTGGGCCAGCTGAGCCATGGCCACCCTGTGGACAGGAGCTGGGCAGCCAGTCCTGGAGCCCTGCCAGTGATGGCCCCCGGAAGGTGGGGCCGGCTGGTGCCGCAGGGCAGTGAAGGCTTTTTGCACATTTGGGGCTGGTGCTCCCTCCCCCAGCCTCCCTGGAATTCTCCACTCTCGTCCTCTTCCCTCTCTGCCTCGCTCTGCACTGCCCTGTACACCTCTTCAGGTACAGGTGGAAGGTTCTGGGAGTCCCAGGGGTTGTGAGATTGGGGTCAGGAACCCTAGGTGACCCATGGTCCCTACTGGGTTATCTCCCCACCTGCCTGTAATCTGGGGCTGTGATGGCTCGTTCCTGGTTTGTAGTCTGGTTACCCTGTTAGTGTCTTAATTTAAGCAATAATCCTAACCAGTGCCTTTCTGGCCCACACAGGACTTTCTCCTTCTGCCCAGGGGCCGATGCCTAGTCCACCACCTGGTGGCTGCCCTGTCCTTCATGCCCCACCACCTGACAGTGTCCCTGGAAGGGCCCTGGGGCCGGGCTGCGACCAGCGCCCACACTCCTGCCTGCTTCTGCAGTGTTCCTGTGGTCTCCCTGAGGGTGTGGTGGTGTCCTTACGCCTGCAGAGTCTGCTCTGTTTGCTGTTGCTTCCCCTTAACAGAATGCTTGGGACATATTTATTGATATTTATTTTTGCCCAATCGGAAATTATTCGCGATCCACAATCGCTGTGTGCCTGGGCATGACTGGCCCTTCTCCTTAGGGAGCTGCCAGCCCCCACCTCCCTTGGTGGAGGTTACTGGGGGCTGCCAGAGGCCCCTTCCTAAAGGGTCCTGTGGAGGTCCTTAGGGTGCCTCGCCTTGTGCTCTCCCAGCTGGGGTCACGGCCTGTGGGGAGCATTGTGCACCTCCAGGCAGAACCTCCATGCAGGCTTCTTGGCTGAGGGCCAGGGTCTGTGAGTGTGTGGGCAAATGAAGGGCAGGGCAGGAGGCAACCTCACCAGGGCCCTGTCGCTGGCTGTCCCTCAGCCCTGAGGTTGGGGCCTCAGGTCCCTGGGGCAGCCTGCTGCTAGAGCTTACCTCTGGTTCTCTTGGGACGTGGAGCCCCTTGGGGGGAAGCAGCACCCCTCAGCAGCATGGTGACTCAGAGCACTATGGCCCCTGCAACCTGCTAGGTTCAGTCATCCAACCTGGTACTCCGAAGGTGCTGGCCTGGAGCAGTCAAAGGACATTACAGCCCGTGGCAGGGGTTCCAGTTGGTCTCCCTGGCCTGGGAGGCAGACGCCTCTCTGGGGGTGCTGTCACAGCAGCCAGGTGGGAAGGTCCTGCCAAGGAGACCCCTGACTGCTGCTGGCTAGCCTCAGAACACCAGGGGAGGTACCTGCTTTTCCACTCCACCTCCTTCACAGTGCAGACGTGCTCCGGGATGTCTGAGGTGGGATTTTGCCAGTTTGCCCCGGTTGGTGCATCTGCTAGTGGGGGCTCCGCATCAGCCTCTTCCAGAGCAGTGTCAGCCACCCGGAGGCCCTCACTGGTCACGCATTCCTAGCCCGGGCATGGAGAGCAGTTTTAGAGCCACAAGCTTACGGCCCGCTTGTCACAGCTGCCCACAGCCACAAGGCCTTCAGTCTTCTGTTCTGGGGAGTCAGGTGGCAGTGGGAGCCCCCTGTTCCATTCACTTCGCTTGACAACAGCATGGGATACAATGCAGTTGTTGCACTGGACAGATGCTCAAGCTCCTAAGAGTGCTAGAAAAGCCTGGAACTCCTGTGTTGTTGGAAAAGGTCTCAGGAGTTGCCTCTTGCCCCAACCGTCACCTCTACTCCCCAAGCCCGAGGGAACCTTGCCCTTGCCACCAGGGCCTCTCTCCCCATCTCCATTGCCTTCCTCCACAGACCTGTGGTCTCCCTCTTCCCTGGGCACCAGGGACCCTGGTTGTTGCCTGCGGATTCCTGTTGCCTGCCCTGTGCTATGTAAGGCCCATCTACCTCCTTGCTGTGAACTCCTACCACATGCCACCCCCAGGCTTCTGTCCACCCTCTCCGGCAGACAGCACACAGCTGGAGCCTGGTAAAGGCAGGGCAGGGCCAGGCCTTGCAGGGCACAGCCACCCTGCATCCCTGCATGGCCTTGTGGGCTGAAATGAGGCAGCTGCTCCCAGGCTCCCTGCTGCTGCTTGCCTTTCCTTCCCGACTCTTGCTTTTTTGGTGTAGACTAACAGGGCACAGCAGTGACACTGTCACTGTTACCCACGGCCCCTCAGCCCCAGGACCCATCATTTCCTGGGGTAGTGTGTAAGGGATGATGGCCGGAGATGACGCCCGGGGGCGCCCAGTCAGCTAACTTCCTGTGTCACCACACTGAGCAGATGTTAGTGCAGAGTTCACACCCTTTCTAGCACTTCCCAGTTCTGGGAGATATTGGACAGCTCAGGCCTGGTCCTGGAGGTGTGGTCACTGCGGATCTGCCAGTGGGCACCACCTGCCAGGCCCTCTTGGGGCTTTTGTGTCCCACTGTGCATACTTGGGGCCTGGCGCCTCTTGCTGGCTCACAGGCCCTTACCAAGGACGAAGGCTGCAAGAGTGAACAGGCCATGGCTGCTCTTAGCTGATAGGAGCAGTGAAGGGCTGCTGGTGGGTGTGAGAGTAAAATGGCCTAGGGGGCTGGGGGAGCCATTTTCAGGCCCGCGGGTAGAGGTCTGTGTATGCTCAGTGAGAGAACTAGCCTATGAACATGAGCGCTCAGGAGGCAGAAAGGCTAGGAGGTGTTTGGATCCCTCTACTAAAATGTTTTTCTTCTCCAGGCTTAAAAGTCCTCTGTGCGTGAAGCAGATGAGAGGTTCCAGGGTATTTATTTTGGTTGCTAAGATTCACATTGCTTGTCAGGCCTGCCCATGTGCATGCGTGCAGAAGGGATCAGGACCCCACAGGGCCTGGCGGAGTGCCCGAGGAGTTGGTGGTGCCTTCCCTTCACACAGGACACCTCATGCAAATGTTCCTGAAAGCATCTTTCTCAGAGTGGTTCCCTGGTGCCATCCTGGTGACTGCAGACACTAAGTGTTGGGAGAGTCTTGGATCATCCTGTGAGTGTGCTTGTGTGTGCGTCTGTAAATATGATGAGTTCACATATTCAGAAGTGACAGACTTGGGGCTTCTATTGATTTGGTACACATCAAATGGGAGTTGAAAAAAATCCAAAGACTGTGATAAATTGTAAAGAAAGATTTGTATCATATATTGAACTAAATCAGTTAATTTTGTATCATATGTGCCCTTCCATCCAATGACCAACAGCTTCTAAATAAATCCAGATGATTTCTTGCCTACATCTGAGGTCAGTCTTGTTTCTCCCTGGTTCCTGGGCTTTTGGGGTCACTGCAGACTGTTACACAGTAATGGCATGGCCTTGTTCTCACGGTGACGGTGGTGGAGACTAAGCTGAGGGTGGAGAGAGGGAGGCCTGGGGCTGGGCAGCAGGCCAAAGGGTACTCGCCTCCCAGGTTTGCCCAAGAAGCACTTAGCCGTGCAGGATTTGGATTGAGAACCCAGAAGCAGGCCCTGCGGGTCCCTTGAGCACTGTTCTTTCCTTAAGATCATCTCAGCGCTTTGCAGAAGCCGGGGTCAGTTAAAACTTTCTGGGGCTCCCAGGCAGCATCATGGGAACTTCTGGGCTAGCCAAGGGAAGGTGGCCTAAGAAGGACCATCCCAGTTCAGGCATGGCCACACTGTACATACACATAGACCTGGGAGGAGGGCTGCCTCTCATTACAGCAAAGCTGGCGACAACTGTGGCAAATTTTGTAGCAAGGTGTTCTGGGAGGAGGATCTGGCTGGCTGGCAGGCAGGGTCTGGTCAGATCCCAGCAAACTGTGCAACTTGATGTTTGTGTTCCTGCAGGCTCTGGTTTCAACAAGGATTTGTCTTCTCATATGGTGCTTTACATCTCAAACTATTCTTAATGGTGTGCAGAGATGGAAACAATACAGCTGTGGTGAATGGAAGTGGGGGGCAGTGGGAGGGACCAGAGATAATTGGGGGTGTATTGCTGGAGGGCAGTTCTCAGAGGGTTGGTCATAAATGCCTGAGTTGGCAAAGCCATCTGTCTGCTTCCTGGCTGACATGTGATGCTTCCTTATGTTTTGCCATTGCCATTCTCTGGCCTCACTAGACTCACTCAGCCAATAGGACTACCTGATTTTGCATCGTGGTATTTAAAACCCACAAGGTAAGTCAACATTAGCCTGCCTTCCTAAGTAGTTTCTTTGAAGCATTTCGTTATAATGTGATAAAAGCCAGTAACATATTGGGCCCTGGTTACCAATGATGCTAACTCAGTACAGACCTCTTGTCATCTCTGTGCCCAGTGTGGATTTGGAACGGTACTATAGATTGTGGAGTCCGGTTCTGAGTTGGGGAAGAGGATCGGGCCTCCTCTGATAGGCTGCAGGATTGCAGTGCAGCCCCAGCAAAGGGGTGCAAGGCCGTTCCCACAGGATGCAGGCTCGGGCGTCATCCTCGGGAACCCATGCCTTGGTGCCTGACATGGAATATATTTGCAAATGTATGGCCACAGCCACAGGGAGGCCTGATCAGAGGTGGCCAGCAGTCAGAGCACATCTTAGCAGGACTTGTTTATATTCATAAGTGCAGAAGAATTGTTCTCTCAGATAAGCATTGCCAAATAATGACAGAAATTTGGCAGCCGGAAGCTGCCCTGCTCAGAATGAGGCAAGAATCTGAATGTAGAATTGATCTTGCTCTGAGGATAAATCTTATTTTTCAAGCTGGTGCTGTTCTTGCAACTCAATGAGATGCTGTTTTGTTGTTCAGACCCCAAAATGGGAGTTCAAGTCTGTCGACAAACGGTTTGTACCTGTCTTACATCTGGCCTTGTGGGACAGGCAGTCTAACAGCAACAAGCCATCTTGACGGGATCCACCTAGGGTGACCCTGGAGTGCTGGGAGACAGCAGGCTTTGTGATAACACCTGCAGATGCCTGGGGATGGGACTGAAGGCTTGAGGCCTCTGCTGCAGCAGAAATGGCAGTTTGGGGCCAATTCAGAGAACATTGCCCCTGCCACTCTATCCTCTCCTGCTCACTCACCCTCAGAAAACATCCAAAAGGTTGAGGAGCAAGTAGCTTAATATTTTGTAGTCATTTCTAACTAGGTACACTGATAAAGATTGTCCAGTTCAGTTTTCTCTGGGGAGGGGTCAGGTAATGAGCTGCAGTGAAAGGGTATCCAGGCACTTGGTGTTTGTGTCTTGTTTAGGAATATGATGCCAGCCCCTTTTGGACATTTGCTTTTAAGCCCCTGTATCCTCTTGATTCTAGATTCCTGCTCTTGTGTCCCTGGGAGGCAGTGGTGATGGTGTGGCAGTTGGGTCCCTGCCACCCAAGTGGGATACCTGGGTTGAGTTCCCACTTTGATCTCCAGCTGTTGGAGAGAACTTGGGAAGAGAACCAGTGAATGGGAGACCATTCTGAGTGTCTCAGAAACAATTTGATGCCAGTTCTTGGAAGCTTTTAAAGAAAATGAAGCAAAAAAGCTTCAACATTTTTTTTGTTTGTTTGTTTGTTTAAACTGCTGTAGGTGAAACTCCAGGAGAGAGGAGAGCTCTTTTAAGAAGTGAGGCTAAGGGTGTGGCATGCAGTACAGGTATGTGGAATTAGCTACTCAGCAGGCTAAATCATAAGGCTCTTTCTGTTCTGAATCGGCGGGGATGCTAGTGCTGCCAAGATCCTCATACTGTGGGGGATGCCAGATCTTCATGTGAGCATACTACAGGGGGAAGAGGGGAGGTATGTGAAGGAAGGCTGGGTGGGCTTTGCTGCAGCGAGGGAAGGTGTAGTCTGGAATGATACAGGCTGGAGGGCTGAGAGTGAATGGGTGCAAGGGTGTTCAACTCAGCATTCCACTCTTAATCAGGTCATGTTTAAGTCAGCATCATCTTTCATAAGATCCTCAGGTCTCTGGGCTCCCCAGCCCTTCTGAAAAGCACGCAGGGACTGATGCAGAAAGAATACTTCAAGGGTGAGGATTTGGGATGTCTGTGTTAACAAAGTGGGGTGCTTAGGCTCCAGCCCTGGCTGTTTCTGACTATGGCTTCCTGCGGATTCATACCCTGGGAGTCAGCAGGTTATCCAAGTGTCTGGATTCCTGCCACTCTCCTGGGAAACCTGGCCTGAGCTCTTGGTGTCAGCTGGCCCAGCCCTGGCTCTTGGTGCTTCAGGAAAGTGAACCAGTAGACAGAAGATCTAAAAAATTCAAGCAAAAACCAAACTGCTGCCTTCCGTGCCTTTGTTGGAGTTAGGCATCTGTAAGTGACTGTTGTGATCCAAAGCAATCCCAGTCAGTCTTTGTTCAGTTATACATTTTATTCTCTAATAGGTACAATACTAAAATAAACACAAATTAAAAAAAAGTTTTATTAAAACAAAACTGTACAAAAAAGCAGTATACTACATTTTTAATTACAGAACAGTCTACTGTCCAAAAGGCACTAATCCAGAATAGGAGATACAATGATACAGGACTCATTGGAACTATTTGAATCAGTACAATATAGAGCACTTGTTTCTTTGACCACTTACATCTAGAAACAAGAGCTTTTTGCTACAGTCATTACACATTGTTATAAATATGAGTCCTACAGGTGAAGGTGCAGTATCCCTCTCCCTAGAAAAGGTTCACACCAAGAGGGACCATTAAGGGGCTGAGAGGTGGATGGGCAGCACTTGGGCAAGGCAGTTGACCGTGGGCCACCTGGAGCTCGTCTTTCAACCTGGCCTCTGATGGTTGGGTTCAGCCATTACTGGCAGCCATTTAACCCCCTCATGTGTTTTAGCACCGGCAAAGTGGGTTCTGAGATGCTCCAAGCAGCTGGGGCTGGAGGTCTGGGTGAGGAAGCTTGGCAGCTCAGCAGGGGAGAGGCATTTTGGTAACCTGATCTGGAGAAAATAAAAAAGGCAGCAACTATTCTGAAGTGGAAGCCAGAGCCCTGGACACTACAACCAGGTAGATCCACTTCCTGTTTTCTGGGAAAACTTCTGACCTAGAAATAAGAGGGGTCTTATTCCTAAACTCAGAGCTATAGATTCCCTGCTTCCCTCCAGGGAACCCAAGTGGAGAGTGCATTTGAGGGATCAGGTAATCTTGTTGTGGAGGTTGCTTTCTGGAAGTGAGGTTTTTGCTGCCCAGAGGTGAGAAAGATAGAGAGACAACTGGGCTGGAACAGGTGGTTTTCCTTCCCTGGGTTCCAGCTCAGAACCATGAGCCACTCCAGGGTGCCGCCATGTGGCATTCCAAGAGCTGAGCCTCTGGTCACTTGCCCATGTCGGGTGGACGAGCTAACTCTCTAGAACCCAGGTTCACTCTTTAATGGCCTCTGGACCTGAGGAAGAGAGATACTGCAGCTTTCCAAACAGTGTCATACACATGTAAGACGAAGACAGGCATCTGATGTTAACAAAAATAAGTAACAAAGAAATAGGATTAAACCAAATCTCTTCTCACAGCATCCTATACTACATCCTCCTTCTGCTTAGCAGAAAATTGTACGTACACAAAAATACAAATACACCATTTTGTAGAACAGTCTGATTTTAATATACTTATATATATTTATATTTATACGAGTGGCAGGTTAGTCCATTATATAGAGCTTTTTGCACTTTTGGCTCATATGCAACAAGGCTTATAAATTCAGCTTTAGCTTTCATTCAGGTTTTTATAGCTTTTGAACAATTGTTTTCACATTTAAAGCAGCATCCAATTTGCACTAGGAGTTTGTGGTGATCGTAGGAAAGATGGGGTCAGGAGGTTACTGAGGGGTGGGGCAGAGGAAGATCTACATTCCAGTGTGTGTGGCAATGTAAGAAGGATTCCATGTGGACAGAGTTCACCATGATGACCCCTTGAGGTAGACCAAACACCTTACAGCAGACTCAGACAGAGGTGTGACTCACCCTCAGGGACACATGGTGCACAATATGGGGACAGACCAGAGGAGACGCCAAAGGAAAAGACGGAGACTGAGACACACAGTGACCGAGACAGGGAGGGGGCTTCTGCCCCACCCCCCTCTTCCCCCAATCTGGCAGGGATCCCGCACAGCCCATTTTAGCCTTTTGGTGGATGCTAAATACTTCTAGGCAATCCCCAGGCATGTGGTCCATGTACCTGATCAAATCACGACTGTTAAACATGCTTCGTAACTTGCTGCGCCAGCTTGTTCCCACGCCTACAATGAACAGTAAAACAAAGCTGCACATCGTTTGGAAATGGAACTCACTCCCCAGCACTCTGCTCTTGCTAGAGTGTTCAAGTCCAGTTAAGTGAAAAGAACCTGGGCTTCTCTTGCCACCTCTAATTGCATCTCGTGGACATCCTCCCCAGCTTGTTGCACTCATACCTTCATCTCTTCTCAATTACAACCTGGATAATTGACAAGCATGTGGTAGAATCTGCAAACAGTAGCATCTGGGGGACTGGGCAACAATGCACTCACTGCCCAAGAGCAGTTAGGTTTACATGCTCCAAAAAAGCCTTATTTTCATTTTTGCCACAGCAATATCTTCCTATTTGATCGCCTTCATCAACCACCCTCTCTTTATCCCAGTCAGAATTCTACTAGCAAATTTGCCCACATGTATCAAATGTGAACGCCCAGTGCTTGGGTTATTACATTGTCTGAACAAAAATGCTAGATTATTAATGAAAATAAAGTGCCTGGGCATGGATTGTTCCATTTTGCGAAGCCTTTTAAGTGCACCAGCAAATCATCTGAGCACTGCTTGATGACGTGATTTGAACAGAGTGCAGTCACAAACTAATCTGTTGCACACCCACATAATAAAGGCCCATATTCAGGTCAGACTGAAATTAACTTCGAAAAACAAGCAAACAACCTCACAGTCATCTTAGAAGATGCATGTTTGTTCTTGCTGCCCCAGCCAGTATCAGCCTTTCTAAGTCCTTGTGCACAGGCAGGGAAGAGGAAAAGAGGCAGCCGGGGACCAGTGACTCACGATCATAAGTGAGTCAACAGGTTTATCAACTTTGATTTTTTGACATTTTGCCCTTTTGCATCTAACAAAGACAGACTCAATTCTGCTCTGAGGTTCTTGCTTTCCTGTCTCCTTCACTCAGCAGCTACTGAGATTGAGCTAAACAGACTCTTTAAAGTTCCCTGTAAACCAAGACTAGAACCACACCAACAGAAACCCCTAGAAACACAGGAAAACAGTGACAAAGCCAGCCTCATGTGGCCATGAAGAGAGCTCTCCCATTTGCTTGCCCTTGAAGTTGTTCTGCCTGCAGAACGCCAGGGACACTGGAGAGGGGCAGCCACCCTGTGCTCATCCCCAGTGCCAAGTGCAGGTTGGGGAAGGACAGGGGACAGGGCACAGGCTGATCTCTGGCAGAGTCCAGAGGTCTTAAACTTGCTTAGGCACTTAAAAAACATAAATAAGAATTTATCCTGGAAAGGTACTGCATACCTGATGGGACCATGGCATGGAAGGGAGGGTGAGCCCAAGGGGAAATCAAAGAGAAGGCTGTGGGCTCTTCTAGGGGAGGCAACTACAATGCTCTTGGCATCTGCTGGCAGGGAGGGCACATTGCAGCCGGAGTGGGTGTGACATCAGGGATGGATGGCAGGGGTCCGGGTCTAGGGACCTTGCTCAGCACAGCCTCTCAGCTGCATGCTCTGAAGCCACAGACAAGACAGCCTGGGTCAGTGATGGTTGGGGGTGTCTGCTTGGGCTGCTCCTGGTACTTTGGGGCCAAACTGATTTTCCACCTAGGGTCAGCATGAAGCAACTAGTAGGAAGAGAGGCCCTTATGAGAATGGTGTTCTGGCAAAACCAAAGGACATAGGCGTTACCAACCCCCATCCTGAAAAACTTTGGTTTTGATTTTGTGATGCCTGTTTTTCAGAGTTGAACAATTAAGGGATTCGCTGATTGTAACGCAGGGATATGTGGTTTCAAGGCGAACAGCAGTAGTGCTTTTGGAAAACAGTGTACACGGAGCTCTGCTCACCTTCACTCAGCCCGCTCTGCTAATGCACGCACTTGCTCCTGCCCCCGAGGAATCTGGCCTGAACACAAAAGGGTCCAATGGAACAGCACCAGAGTGGCTGCTGTTTACATTAAGATAGCACTAATGTCATTCTGTTTTCCAGTTTAATAGCTTCAGTGAATGATGAAGTGGAAAAATGATCCTTCACAAGTTTATGCTGGGTTCTTATTTCCAGTAAAGCAAAATAAAATTTAAAAACTATGCTCAAAGAAAGCCACAAAACAAAACTGAAGTTTAGATTTCACTTGAAAGCAATTGGAAGTTGAAAAAGTTCATAAAACACTCGTTCTGAAATCTGAATCTGCTACGAGCACCAGCTTTTGAACAGGCATGTTTCTTATTGGGAGGAATTAGACAGTCCTTTTCCAACATTCCAGTGGCAGTCCAGACACCACCAGAGATGCAAAACATGGACAGTTACACAATGGAAGGCTCGGATACGTTTCCTCCTCCTACTATGCTTTTCTTTTTCTTGGGGGGGAGGTGGGGAGGTGGGTAGGGAGGGGAAGGTAGTCAGATAATATAAACTATATTAGCGTATACAACAATTACCTCTTAGGGGCTCATCAAGCCAGTTATCCTCCATAGCTGTAATCTGTTGTGTTTTTCACTCTCAGGTTTCAAGGATGCCCAAGAGAAGATCAGAAGAAAGACAATGATAGAACGAACTTCTAGAAATGTCCCTTCCCCCTTCTTTTTTCAGGCAGAGGTAGAAAAGGGGGCAGGGAGGAGATAGAACTTTAGGTCACTGAGTTCTCAGGTCGGCATGTAGCCTTTGTTCAGCACCCGCACCCATCATCAGTGTCGGGCCTGTACCCTAAGGGAGCTCACCAACTTGCTCTAATCTGGACCTAGCTCTGTCCAACTACTACTTAGGTAGTAGTTTGTCGGTTAAGGTTTGGGGGAACTAGGGGTGCCCAAGGCAGAGCAGACACCAGTAAAATTTCAAGAAACAGTAATTTCTACATGTGGCTGAAGTGGAGGAAATTGCAGGAGACATGGGCTGGCTCAGCATACTTCTAAATACAACAGGACTGCCTAACAGTAATAGGCACCAAGGAGGTGTACAAAAGCTGGACAGAAAACAGGAAGTGTGAGAGAAGTACAGGCAGATCCTGGCTCCCCTGAACACTCAAGTTAGGACAATCAGATGTTCCTTCCATTTCCTGACACAGCTCCAGACTAAGTGTGTTTCTGTCCCTACAGCACACCATGGAGGAAGGCTTAATGGAAGAAGCACAGACTGTGGTGTCCAGACCCTCGTCATGGTTGGCCCAGTGTCTGTGGGAATTCAGCTCACAGAGACCGTGGCAATGACAGTATTCTGTGGCATTATCTAGTGCTGTTCCATGAGAAGATAAAACAGGTTAGTACTCAGAGACTTCAGTCAGGGTGTGGAGGGGCAGCCTGTCTTATGCAGCTCATGCTCTGGTTAACATCCTCATAAGCTGGAAGAAGCACCAGGAGGCCTACCTGGTGTGCTAGAGCTAAAGGGGCAGTGTTTGTGCGGGGTCCAGCTGCAATCATTGAAGTTGAAAAAGCTTGGGAGGGCTACATGTTTGTCTCTTGTTGTATCAGGCTTGGGGATGCTGGCATCTTTACTCTAGATTCTTTCCAAAGAACTGACTACGATATCTTCTTGCGGAAAATGTTTCATGAGTAAGCACCATCTCACATTTTCACTGACTTTGGTCAGTAGATTTTTGATTTTTGTCAGAGTAACCAAGATGGCCTCTGGAAGAGTGGGAGTGAGAATGTCTCTCCAGTTCCACTAGGGCAGCAGCCTTGAGCCCTGTGATAGCAGATCATATTAGAAGGTTTTAACTGCAATGTTAATTTTATTTTTTTCTGATTGTAAGCAGATATTCGCAATGTTCCCTGGCTGTTTAGTGCAGGTCTCACAAATCACAGATTTAGATTCAGTTCTCTGAATCTCTTTATGCAAATTCTAAAATTCTAAAGATGGTTATCTTTCAGCAACTCATAAATTCAAGGTCATCACAGTTGTCACAAAGACTGATAGGACCCCAAAATAAGTGACTGCAGGCTTACAAGGAGCACATGAGCAGAAGGCTGTTTTAGATCTTACAGGAGGCAAAGCATTGAGTGAAAACTTTTTACAGGGTTTTTTTTTCCTCCTGGACAAGCCCAACTGCTACTTTACATTTCAGAATAGGCATCCGAAGGCATTAGATTCTTTTCCTACATTTTGTTTGTCTTTGGAGTAGGAGGAGACAGCTATAAATAAGCAGCCAGCCTCTGTATGCTCAGGCGACTGAGCTGTAAAGGAATCATCTAGATTAGCAGTACTTCTGCTATATGGTGATGTCTTCAAGAAGCAGCAGCAAAATATGAAAAGGGAGGGGCAAGCCAGAGCTGTGTTGTGCTTAGTGGCTACTAATCAAACCTGAAGTTTCCCAGCCTGGGGAAAAAAAAGGGAGCGGGGCTCATGGATTCAACTTTATTGAACATAAGTATGAGCAGCATGGGCATGGCAACACTGGCAAGAAGCTAGGTGGCAGTTGTATTGGGTGCTAATATTCTTTCAGTCACTCCTGACCACATAGCAAAGATACAGACTCTACTAATGATTGGGTAAAAATAGATAAACCAAAACCCAATTATATCTTGAGAAAGATGATGACTCAGCAACTTTTATCCAGGATGACACCTAGAAGGGTGGGGAACCATCTGGGGTCTCAAAGCGATGGCCAATGGGATGGCACACAGAAGAGAAGGGAGGAGATGAGACAGAGGGAGAACTTAGGACACTGGACAAAATCAGAACCATGAAAGAGGATGAGTGATGAAAAAAGGTTGGTAGTTGGTCTGTAAGAGTGATGTGAGAAAGTCAGGACTGACTCTCACATGTGTGCTATTGCTCCAGTAATTCTAGAATAGTGCAGAATATAGTATTCTGTTCATGGAACAGAGGTGGTGAGAGCCTCTGTTAACTTATGTATGCTCTTGTCATGTCTGCTCTGGATCTCATGATTCAATGAGGAAGACCCTATTCAACTCTAGTAAATTGTTGCTTGGTCTTTAATTTCTTATTGTTATAGCAATGGAAATGATCAAGTAACCAAGAAAGAAAATAAGAAAACCCTAGGGATCTCAGTAATCAATAAATGTTTGCAGGCTGGGCCCAGCCAGCACCCTCACTGGGTGTTTGCCAATGCAAGTGGGATAGTGTGATCTAGAAGCTTTGTTAGAACTGGTTTCTGCCAAAGGTGAAAGAGACTGACGCTGAGATTTCCAAAAATTCAGGAGTCCAATGGGAAGCAGTAATCACAAGCTTCCATTCTGAAGCTGAAATAACTCTGAATCCTTCCCTTTCACTTAGAGAAGAACATGAATACCATGTCATTATTTTAGTTTACTGAGCTGCTGTTCCAAATGTTCTTGGGAGCATTAATGCTAAAAGGGAACAGGGGATGGGAGCGCTGCTATTTTCAATCACATAAAGGACAGAAATCCTTTTAATTATGACCATGCCAATCCCCATCCTGCTAAAACAGCTAATTACATGTCAGGAGGACACTCAGTCATTCAGAACAATTGCCATTATATTTTTATATATTCACTCTATGCTGCCCCCCACCCTCAATTACCATGGTTACAATTTGAAAAGATTCAGCCAAACTTTCATTCGATCGCAGCACACCAATGCGAATTTGAGAGTTAATTATGGCTGTACTGAACCACTCTCATTTAAAAGGGAATATGAAAATGGAGTCAAGAGAGCTGGCATCCCAAGATTAAAGGGTGTGCCGAGCTGAGTGCTACCCACACACTGGCTAGCTATTCAGAGAGGCTCAATCAACCACAGAGGGCAGCTTGAGCAAGCAAGGGACTGCTGTTCCGACTGGGCAAACAAATAAAAAAACTGGCCATGTAGAAACGGTAGCAGGAGAAGAGAATGGCCATGTTCTCTTCAAAATGTGTGTTAAAGCAGTGGCTAATGAGATGATGGGTATAGAATGTGCATAGTAAAGCAGATAAGCATTTTTATATCATTAATGATTTTAACTTGAATAAAATCAACTAGAATTTGTTCTGCCCCAAACAGCATATTAAGAATGACATAAAAAGAGGTTCAGGGATACCCACATTTGTAATTCCAAGGCATTTATGTCAAGACAGGTAGGAAGTCCAGCCAAATTTTCCCACATTCTCTTCTTTCCTGTATCATCCTCTGGATTACAAAAGAAAGCCAATGTTACAGGAAATGGGATTTCTCAGATCCTTGGCTTTTTCTTATTTCTCATCCCTACCAAGTAGGAGAAATAAAACTAAATGAAAACTTCACAGCATTTGACCGTGCATATATGAAGTTGCATTTCAGACAGGTGAACTAACCACCAAGTCTAAGATGGTCAGAGCAGTAGCTTAAAATCAACCAATAGCCTATCAAATATCAAACCTAACCTGTTTATGAGAACAGAGTTTCTGTGCTATAAAACTGACTTACTGGTTTCATGTATGTAAAAAACCTTTCCTTCCACCTTAGCGAAGTTAGTTCTCTTGGGCACTGAAGGAAACCAAGAATACCTAATAACCAAAGGAACCACATTACAGAAAAACAAAGGGCCTCTGCTTTGACAGCATGTTACCCTGAAATTCTCAAGAGATTAGTAGGCCAGGCCTAGTTGTCTCCCTGGGAAAGCCCTCCGTTCTTACTGGGGTACAATATCTTTATAATGGATAACTGGCTCACTCAGGTATTCCTGGGTAATGTAAGTCAGACAACATGGAAATGAAGAGACAGTAGGAGGGTTTTCAGGGCATGCGGCTCCGGCTGCCAGATTCAACATGGCTGACAACTGATCCCCAAATCCTGAGTAAACATCTTTGCTATTTAAAGAGCACATAAAACAAGGAATGCTGTAACTCCCACCCCAGTCCCTCAAAAGATACCACCAGTGGGAGCTGGTCAGTGTGCCCAACTTTCACTTGGGAAATTTTGACAGACAAATCTGGCTCAGTAAAGCTATAATGGATTTGGCTGTTCTCGATGCAGCTCCAATGAATACAGTAGTAAAACATTACTAATAACCATAAAAACAAAAGCATGGCAAATCTAAAACCACTCTTAAGATTTAACTTACAAACATTAAAACAGAAACCGGTAGACAACGTACAAGGTCAGTACTGTTCAATGTACGTTGAGCACAACTACAAGAAAAATTATTGCCTAAGAATCTTTTGAGACTCATAGGGAAAAATACCATGGTTGTTCTCTGAACAACAAAAGATAAAGGAAATTGCCGAAGGCAGAGCCATGAATGGGAAGACAGCTTGTTATCAACAAAAGAGTCAGGACTTGCAGTTCACATTTTTAGGATGGGGTGGGAGAATATTTGTGAAAAAAAATTTCCCACTGTTTTGGATAGGGATAGTATAAGCAATCAGTGGAATATGTAGCTGGTTAATACAAGAAGTGTTTGTGTTCAGGGATGGGCCCCCCATTTACATTTCCTGCGATTAGCAAACAACTTTAGATCAGAACTTAGAGGAAAATGGAAGAAAGACCATTCTTGATGGAAAGTATGTGACTAGAGAATTCTGATTGAGAATGCATGTTTGTTATGACTGTGTTTAAGAGGGGAATTTCTAAAATTAGTATCTGCTAAAGACATAGGTTAAATCTGAAAACCTGTATCAGTGAATTCTTCATGACTTGAGGTAAAATATATATCTGGATATTTGTATCTAACACAGTGGTGGTGAATCATAAATCTACCAGGAGCTAGAGTACCAGATCTGCATACTTCAGCACATGAGCTGCTTCCTCACCCATGGCATCTTAGGGGGTCATCTCTCTTGAGATGTGGTATAAAGTGCCTCAAAGGGGGGGCTCTATGCTGTCCTACTTCTGTAAAGAAAACTGCCTTATGTGGTGCTCCAATATTATAAGCTTTGATGAAATTTAAGCAACTATTTGGTGCTGGATGGAACTAGCAAATCTCAGATGGAGAGGATGCTACATACCCTCCCCTGGCCTTCAATGGATCTTACAGCTATAAACAGGCAGAAATCTCACTAAGATGGTCTATTTTTAAAAGATTCCTATGTAAGGTATTTTGAGATGGGTGGGAGGCGTGTCCATATGATCATACTAACTAAATTAAAGCATCTTAAAAAAAATAACAAATTACAGGAATATTTTTTTGGCAAGGCTGCTCCCACCTCACATTTTTTCAGTCTTTAAATCTTTGAAAGAGTTTCTGGGGCCTGAAAAAGGCTATGATGAGGTAAGAGAAGAGGAACAGAACAGCAAAAAAGCACAGAACAGTTTCTTAAAAGTTGGCTATTCTCTTTTCAGGAATGGAGCAGCTTAGAGTTTGCTCTGTCAATACCACTGTTAAAACCTAAAAACAGAAAGAGGTTTGCCATCCAAAGATTCTAGAAGTTAAACAGTAGCAGCTCTATATACCCTTACACCAACTAAGAGAGTCTGGACAAGCAGTAGAAAAGAACCTGGTGAAAAGTGGAAAACTGATGACAGATTTATATCTTGACCCCAAGGAAGTAAATTCTTACTCTTGATAAATAAGCCAAAGTTCTAGGTAAGGTAATGGAGCCTTAAGAGTAGGCCAGTCGTCATCTCATTATAAGGAGAATTATGTGAGAAAAGAGTCCATTGTCATATTCTTATCAAACTCAACATCATGCTGTTCTTCACTGTTGTAGCAGTATCCTTTCAGGTTCATTTCATTGCCAGGGAGGGCCAGGATGTTAACTCCACCTGACTCTCTGAAGCTTACTTTGTTCTGTAAAGATCTTAACCTTTTGGCTCTTCCGTGGCAATCACTGTGTTTTTTTAGCAACTGCATCTGTCTCAATAAGTTGAATCTGTTTCTTTAAAAAAAACTTAGCAAGAACAAATGATACTAGCAATCCCATCATAAAGAAGCTATCAGTTTTAATCATCTCCTTACAGTAAATCATGGATGTGGCTTGTGAGAGAATGCTAGTTTCCTCCTCTCCTTTTTCTTCCACAAATGAGAGTGAGCAGACAAAATTCCACCAAAGTGAGGAGATTAATCCTATACTTCTCTTTAGCAGAATAATAGGAAAAGGTAACACAATCTTACAATGGAAGTAAAAAGTCAAATGAACCAAGAAATAAACTGGGGGTAGAGGAGAATCATTCCTGAGAATAACAAATGCTACTCTTCAATTGGTTCAAGTAATACAGTAAAATAAGAGAAGGCTTCCCTGTTTTACTTCAGTTCTTGGAAGCCAGACCAAGTACATCCCCCTCCCACTCAGCCCCCATAAAGTCCACGGACAAAAGCAGGACAGGCACTGCCAAGGGCTCTGCAAAGTCACTGACACAGAGAAGTGCGCTTAGGCCCTCCCCAAGATTCTTCCTGCCACATTCATAAGCAGGATTTGCAGCTTAGGAGATGATGCACTCAGTGTGTGCCTTAAGTGGAATAAGACCAGCGCAAAGCTGGAGGAGGATATTCAGTATTTCACGAGTGAGGGTGGGGAGGAATGAAGAAGATGTTAGTTCAGTCTCTCTTTCTCTCTCCACAGTTTTAGGTTGAATACATTTGGTGACGGAGTGAAGAGGTAAGGAAATGGCATTTTCCTTGTAGAAATTCTTTTCAAGCAATGGACAAAAAGACACAAGCCCCACCCCATATTCCACCTTAAGCAAGGTTTCATTATATATATAAATGAGAGATGGAATGAGGCAGAAAATACAGAGACGCACCCGACGCTGCTACATTGAAGGCTGTTTCCTCTTACCCACAGTGACAGTGTGTCATTTAATCAGGATGCCAAGAGATCATTTTCATACAAGGCCAGCAGATGTAATTTTCTTTGATGCATGAATAGTTCATCATTTTGCGACTAGATGACAAGGTGATCACAGGGTGACTTTATAACGCAAGTTCACTGTTTGGTATTTTTGAATTCTCAAAATGAAAAAAAAAAGATTTATCAAATATAAATATCTTTAAAAAGTAACAAAAGTGCTACATATGTGATCAAGGAAAAAGTTCCATTACTTACTGCTGCTTAAAGTAGATTAAACTTTACAAATATTACCACATCCATTATCAATATGGCTTCCAATTATTAAATACATTGCCTGTAGCAATATAGCTTTTACACCTCTACAAGGACAGAGTAAAAAGGAACACCAAACCAGTCACATCCCCTAGTATCTCGCACCTCCTTTCTTCTGCTCCTGTTTGACCAAATGTTTATATTTCTGTGGTAGTATAATTTTTACTACAGAGTCCTCTATCATTCTCTGATTGAGGGGCTTCAGTTAGTGGATACCAAACCAGTATGTTTGTTTACTCTTTTGGCCTTCACTCCATCCTTGAAAGCCATTTTTGGTAGCAGGGAAAGGGGACACTGACAGGAGGCAGAGTGAGGGCCATGATAACATCTAGCACTTTCCAGGCAGGCACTGATACTGTGCTGCGGAATGTACAGTGGTTCTGAGAACTGGACATCCATTCAAACATTCAGCTCATATTGTTTCCCAGTGCTCTCAAGCCAATTTCTTTTTAAATGACTTTTATTTTTTGTTTTTAATCATGGTCCCAAAGGCAAAAGGCAGTATTTTATCTATGAAGCCTCACAGCTTATTGAGGAAAGGATGTCTGTGTCAGGCATGTTAACACCAACCAAAATCTGAGATTGAGTTTTTTGTCATTGACATTCTTAGCACAGCACCCAGAGAAGTATAATTTAGCCACAGTGTGACTATAATGAGGCACGGCTTATTGCAGCTGGAAATCAATGATTCTAGTGTTCCTTTTACTCTGTGGATACTCCCCCAAAGGTGCCTGTCACTCCTGTGCTATTACCTCAGCTTGCATCCTATCAGTCTTGGGGAAGGACGAGGTGGAACGGGACTAGTGTTACAAGAATCTAAAGGTACCCAAGATTTTACATACAGCCTAATAGTCGAGAACTGAGGGCTATCTAAATACCTGGAAGCACTTTCTTGGAATGCTAAGACGGAGCAGCAAGATTTTCTAGCCGTGGGGGCAGGGAGAGGGAAGTTTGGTTGGTCGGTAGTTATTATTTACTGGGATTTAATACTGAGAGAGTATATGCAAAGGCTGAGGGCACCATGCCATCTTCACAGAACAAGACCCTAACGGCTACCTGACATACAAGAAACTGCAAGTTATACTGTAAGAACACATGTTAAGGACCGAGGAAAGTCTGCTAAGGTGCTACGTCTAAACTAAGTTTACTTGGCATGTTTAACCTTCCCTGATCAGTCATCATCCAGGGCCTCTGTCTTGATTTCGCTGGCTCCTTGTCGGGCCAATGCCAAGATAGTGTGGTTGACTGCTGCCATTTCCACAGCTAATGAGATGGGGTCTTGGTGGTCACTATGGCTCGTGCTGTCATCCTAAATGTGTAGAAATAAGAAATGACTGTTATTACTGGAATGACAAAACACTCTAGCTCACAAAAAGGCATGCTGGGACAAAAGAAAGCAGAACATTCATGGGAGGAAATGGTGAGGAAGGGTCTCATGAGAGGAAGAGGTGACTTGTATTTAAGTAGACACTGAATGGATATAGGCCCAGAGAGTCCTTGTTGACATTTTTGTGATTCAACAAATAAAAGGTGCTTAAAACTTTTTTTTTTCCGAGAACCTTATTGATTCCATTAGAAAGATTGTTGGTGATAATGATCAAACTTGGAGTGACTGAAACCAACAGTAATAGGAATGTTTGTTTGCAACATTGTAGCACTAATACTTGAAAACCACACTAGTAGTAAGTTCCAGGTTGCTACTCTTAAAAATAAATTATTAGAATGCATGGTATCTCTATACTGAAGTCAGGAAATTAGACAAAAACAAAACTTTGGGCATTAGTATCTTGCAGATAAAATGCATTTTTGCAAAGAAAAGATTTTTCTCACTTTTAACAGGATGAAGTGTCTCTGCCAGATATGGCTCTGAAAGAAAGGTGAGGAGCTCTCCTTCTGGAGGCAGCTGTGTGCGGGCTGGCAGGTGTCTCACTTAGAGGGAGTGTGAAGTTCTCCTCCCTCGAAAGGATGTGTTAAAACAATAAAGCTGTGAAGGAAACTTGCATTGCAGGATGTACGTCAGGCACTGAAGACGGTGTTACAAATAAGGGGTACGTTTCTCACCTGTCACATCTTCAGGGGAACTCTGTATCAAAGAGCTTTGGAAAGGGTAAGTCCCTTGGGGGAAAAAGCATGGGATGTGCTGCCCTCAGGGCATCTGTAAAAAAAGATGGAAATGATCCATCTATATTGGTAGACTGAAAAATAACAGGAATGTTTCCAACTAGAAAGACTTACAGAACATTCTCTTGGAAAGGAGGGCTATAGTATGGTTTGGAGTCCTTGGAAAGTGTGAGTGGTGGTGGTAAGTTCCAGTTCTCATAGAGGAGTCTTTCTCATTTCAAAGGGTTCAGCCTCACATCACACACACTCCTGGCGTGTCCGTGCCCAGCCTGCACACAGGCTGTAAAGCAGCTAGCATATGGATGCGCACAGTGGGCTATACCAGTGAACCACCGAGGGAGAAGGAAAACTTGCAGGGAAGAACACCAGTGTTTCTGTTGGTGCCTGGGGAGGGGGATCATATATTCTTTGCATATTCCAAATGGAAAGGAAAGGAAATCCTGTAAAAATTTTTAAGGAAATATATTGGGGGTGAGGGTTGCAGTGGGAGAGGAGCTTGCTTGTATTCTTTCTTACTGACTTATTCCATGCAGTGGCTACAATTAAATACATTTTTCCCCAAGCAATGCAGAATAAACCAGGGCTAGGTGAGAAGGCATGCAGGTGTCATATTTATGAGCGAATGCATAAATTGATGTGCCAGAGACACTCTGGAAGAACCACTCCTGCTCAAGAGGTCCCCGATGCAACGGGGCCAGAGTGGGTGGGGCCTCCCATGGTGCCCTGCATCGGTCCATGTTTAGGCATGGGTCACAGCTGCCCAGCTGCCCCTAGAATTTCTCGAACACTGAGTGTGTGTGGTGATGGTGTAACTTGCTTGTTTGGATCAGATCCTCCTCTCTTCTTCTACCTTCTCTGCTTCTCTGCCTCCCTCTGAACTTCGTCCCTCCTCCTCCTCCCCATTGCGTACTTGCCAAGTATCCTGTTGTATGACAATAAATCCATGTGGGTGAGTAACAATTGCTCACAACTGAATCTTACCACATTCCTTTCACATTACATGAAAATCTAACTAAACACATGAACAGAGATGAGGGACACCGCTTCCCCTCCCCCACCCCAGATAACCACATCCATGAAATTGAATTGTCACACTATCCCACTGCTTAGCAACCAAGAATCTCTGCCCAGCTACTTGGCTGCTTACCTGTTCCGAGTAGTCATTCCCATCAACGTCATCACTGTTGGAGTGGCCGCCTGGACTCTGTACGTCGATCCCATGACTCTCCAGGATTGCTGCTTCTTCGAAAAAAGCAAATAGATCCCTAAATTATCTGTTACCTCCTCTGAGTGACTGAAACATTGAACTTACACGTGTTCCCACAAGAACCTATTCTAGATTTTATTTCTTTCAAATTGCAGATGGGTAAAATTCAACTGCGTATAGGTCAGGAAAGATCCTGTTTGCCATGACTGGATAAGTTTGAATATTGTTAGATAATTCATAAAAGTTGCTAACTAATTAAAATCTCTCTTGTTTTGTGTTTCTATGAAGTGTCTGAGAATTATAATGAAGAACAAGATGCATATTTTAAATGAAAAGCAATTTTAGAAGCTCAAAACCACTGTTTTTTTTTTAAAAACATCAGTTCAAATTCCATCAATTCTTTTTTATTACGGAAAAAACCCATTCTTTTTTAAATTGTCACAGTTCTCTCTAGGGAAGTTTTTGCATCTTCTTTCTGCACCCTGGCTTTAATAAGAAATAACTGACAAATAAAAATTGTAAGTATTTATAGTATACAATGATTCCATCCATGCAAACATTGTGGAGTGATTAGATCAAGAATTCTGTGAATCTGTGGTGTTCTCTTACTTGAATATTATGGTTGGTGGAGAATGAAGCCTGTGGTTATAGCATGGATTAAAATTATGTCTCTGCAAAAATTGAAAAAAGAAAGACAGAAGATTGAAGGGGGAGAAGTATGGTTATCTTTTTAGAACTGTACCTATGAAATATGTAAAATCTGTTCTTTATATTAAAATTTAAAAAAACCAAGAATTCTAATTTCTTAATTTCTCTTTATCTCTGCCTTTGATTCTATTTCTTGTCTATTCAATCTCTTTCATCCAAATCCTATTAATAAGGTATTTCCTAATATCTAAGGTACAGCCCATTAATAAGCAACTTGGGTATTGCATTTCCTCTCTCAAGACCATGAACCTTTATTGTACACCACAGGAGTAATCAATTGGTTGGGGGGGGGGCATCATAAATTCTGCATTCCGGAATACTAAAAACTGTGAGCTTTATAGATAACAGTGCCATTATAACAACACAAATAGCATGAACAGTGCTAATTTTGTGCTATTTAAAATACACTGAAGAAAAATGGAAGGGCAATTTTGTATTAGTGTTGAATGTTAAGATCATTCAGACTTGTAGTCTCTTGAAATAAACAGGATGTTTATAAAGCACTCCACAAGGGGAAATAGCCCCTCTGATACATTACCGATATTGGCTCGCCTCTTGATCTCCTTCCGCCTGTTAGCAAACCAGTTATACACTTTCAGGGAGGTAACTCTTTCCAGATCTGACAGCTTTTTGCCTGTGAATGCACACAAGATTCCCATCAGCTCTCTCTGGGACCCAAGAAGAAACTAGTTAGAAGAACCAGCAGGTTTTTTGTTTTGTTTTGTTTTGTTTTGAAGATGTTTTTGATTGCCTTCATTGTCAAAATAACAGATGCAGGCTGAATTTTTTCAGCATAACCTGATATTATGTACATATTTATTGCTAAATGAACAAATACATGAAGATATACCTACCAACTAATACCACAATGTTATCCAATACTGAAAATTTTTACAGTCAGTCTACTAGAGGGAAGTTCAGATGACAGTACCTGGAGACTTCATTTAGTTAGCATCATTCTAGAAAAATAAGTCATTCTTCCTGTGAATAGATGCCCAGAAAATGGAAATATACTTACATTTTGAGGTCTTATCAAAGCTTCCTGCTGTCTTAGACAGAGGGTATTAGACATGTTTTCCTGAAGGCTAAAGGTCACTATGTCCGTGCATTATTTGAATATGCTGGAGTACATGATACCAACCAGGCTGCATTTTAGGATTTACTGTCATCTTTGCTGTCAAGTGTGATTTCTTACAAGCTTGCCAGTGGGAATTTACCTGTACCAGTCCCTTTTCTCCTGTGCTTTTCTGTCTTGCAGCTTTCAGTCCACAGTGGTTGGAGAAAACAGGTTGGTTAGGGCCTTGATAGATGGGGAAGTATTTTCCAGGAAAATGTGAAGTCCCTGCATAGCTTTACAGCCAAAACTTTTGGCTTATGTTAAATGGCATATTTGCTTTCACGTGTCGTTGAAGCTGAGGTTACATGGTTAAGATTGCTAGCAGACTGGTTTTCAAATACTGGAGAATAAATTACTGTTGTTATAGAACACGGATACTTTCTGTAAGTTGATCAAAACAACTGGACAAATGTAAGTCAACTGGATCATCTTAACTGAAAGTTGTTTCTGATAAAAGATATGAAAAATGTGGGATAGTATTCTAGGGTAGGTAAGAAACTGTATCTGAAGAATTTAAGTAGCCTGTGCACTTCCATAGGAAGAACAGGACTTCAAAATGTCATTACCCTCTGTTTCTCAAAGCCAAGCAGAAGTCATTCCACTATAGGAAGGAGTCAAAAGCCAACTCCAAAAAAATTCTATTCACTAAAATGACAGATAAATACACAATTTAAAAACCCCTTTTTTATTAATGAATATTTTAAACTTTAAAATTATTTTGGAATTGATATATTTATATTGAGTTTTTGGAAAAAGAACGCTATTTATTTAAAACAATGCTAAAGTTTGCTATCTAATGTTGGAACACTCCCTTGAAAGCATCCAATGAGCCTTTGGGTTTTAATATCTTAGTACGATCCTTCAGAAGTACTGTGTAGACAGGACTGGGCAGTGATCTGCAGAGTACAGCACAAACTAAACTGGGAGCAGCAAGTGTGATGAGCAGGGGTTCTGGTGTCCTACACACTCATCTGTAGTTCAGAGTTTTATCAGCTATCACAGAGTGAAACTGTACTTACTACCTTACCTGGCTTTTGTATAACTGCATTGCAAGCATTTGCAATTTCTTCTCTCTTTGCTTCATCTGGGTATTGATTTTCATTGAAGTAACTGCAGAGGCAACCAATAAAAAACAATGTTTTCATTTCTAACGTGTCCTCATTAAAACACTAATTCATTGAAAATATGTTCCTTTAAACCTAACATACATATATTTAGTCCAACATATCCGACAGAAAATTCAGTGGTCTCTTCTCTGCTGTCCAGTATGGTAGGCACTACTAATATGGCTACCATTAAAATGAGACTTAAGTAAGAAATGTAATTTAAATTTTTTCACTAGTTCACATGTAAATAGCAACATGTCGATAGTGCTGTTGTATGGGACACACTGCTAGACACTGCTATGCTTCATTATAAGATGCCATTCACATAAAAATTATGGCTATGATATGTATGACTGATTGAAGTCACATTTCTGTTACATACTGCCAACTGTGGCTTTTATGGTCAGATTGCCTTTATCAGCAAAAACTGGAAATTGCCCAATTGCTCAACAGGAAAATGGTAGAACAAATTATGGGGCATCTATATTTATACACAATTATTTAAAAATAATTATGAAAAAATGTTCTGCCTATTGGCCTGGAGGGATGTTTATGACATGTTCCTAAGTGAGAAAAACAATCCAAAGAATATGCATGTAATATTATCATTATAAAATTTATTAAACTCCTGCCCGTGTACATAACTTTCCATGGATGAAAGTATACCTGGCTGTAACTACTGATTACTCCCTGCAGGGCCTTAGTGGTAAGAGGTTTCAACATTATTGGCATTTTTCACATGTTAAAAAGTTATGTCTTTTTTATCCAATGGTACTTTTACTAAACTTACCCTCAGAATGACCAGACCTATGAAACTGCATGTAGGAAAAGGATTACTCAGTAGTGTTCTGTCATCTATGAGTACAATGAAATAAATTTTCATGCTTTGAACCTATAAACTTAAAATGAGTTCATCTAATTCTTGTACCTGTCATTCCTTCCCTCCCTGTGATGCACTTCCATCACCACCCCCGTCTACAACACGCGAGGGTGAGAAGTAGTGGGGCTAGTCTGAGTGGAGCTTCACACCCCTCTCAGAAGCCCCCTGAAAGTCCCACTGCCCTGTCATCTTTGCCTTCTCCTCAGTGAAGGGCAAACCTCTGCTGTGGTCTCTACTCACAGTAGCTGCCCCTACCTACCCACTTTTCCCTTATTAAACATGAGTCTCCAAATTGTATCCTTCCAGCCTTGTCAATAACAACTCCCTGGTGAGATCTTCTGCTCCACACCATGATGCAATCAGTACTTCCTGCATGCTTGTCTGCTATCATTTACACACACACACACACACACACACACACACACACACACACACACACACACACACACACACACACAGAGTATGTGCAAAGGTTCTTCTACTTGCTGATTCACTCCTCATCCCCAAATGCCCTACACCCAGATTGGGCTGGGCTGACCTGGGAACTCCACCTGAGCCATCAACAACACCTGTCACGGTTTCGCTTAGCCGGAATGGGGAATCAGGAGCTAGGGACAGGAATTGAACTCAGACACTCTGGGATGGGTATCTTAACCACCAGGCTAAAGAAGCACATCGCTCACATTTCTAATGGTTTTTGTTTTGTTTCTGCTGCTCTACAAACTGACAGCACTGCCTTTAGAAAGGTGGGCTCTCAGAGTCATCTCAAATTTACTAAATCAGAATCCAAATTTTAATGCTCGGTGACATCTGAGATGTACCAGATTCGTTACTTCACTTTAAACTAACAAGAATAATAATTTTACATTAAGTATGTAAAATGTGCTTGGCATTATGAATAAGGAGAAAAATTAATTTCCTAATTTGAAGGAGTTCAGAATCTATGGAGACAAGTACATATTCTTGTGGTAAGATGTCACAGGATGGCTGTACAGACAGGACTGAGGACAGATGAAGATGTGCTCAGTGTGGTGGGCAGGAGCCTGGTCAGTGCCCGTCATCTGAGTTAGGTCTCAAGGAAGGACAGGAGATGGCAAAGCAGATGGGAAAAGAAAGCTTATTTCATTCAAGAGAATAGCATGTACAAAAGCAGAATGGAAGATAAAAATTTTGAGAATTCTGAACCTGGAGAGAGAGAATGAAGACAGTTGTGTGATAAAGTTTGTCTTATTTTCTAAGAGAGAATTTTGTCCTGAAACAAATGGGGGTGGGGGGGGGCTGAGCCTGAGGTTTTCTTTTCTTTTCTCTCTCTTTTTTTTTGGTTAAGATTTATTTTTATTGGAAGGTCAGAGCCTCTATCTGCTGGTTCACTCCCTAAATGGCCGCAACGGCCAGAGCTGAGTTGATCTGAAGCCAGGAGCCAGAGCTTCTGAATCTCCCACCTGGGTCCAGGGTCCCACAGACTTGAACTATCCTCTACTGCTTTTCCAGACCATCAACAGGGAGCTGATGGGAAGGGGGCAGCTGGCACACGCATTGGCACCCATATGGGATGCTGGTGAGGATTAGCCGGGCCCCAGGCCTAAGGTTATTCAAGCCATCAAGATACACTCCTACATGTGTTAGAAAGATGACACATCGATCTTCACGATTCCAGCTTCAGAACTGTATTTTCATGATCCTAAATTCTGAAGTGCCTTAATTTACTCTGCTTCCACCAATTAAAAAAAAGTTTATCTCTAATTCCTCATGTGTCCTCACTTCTTGCTTCTTAGCCTGAACTCCTTGGTAAACTAAATTAATAGTATTCCTTAAAAACGAATACAAAGTTAAGATTGCTGAGCCGTTCTGTCCTTGCATCATCCTTGCACATCCACATTCCCACCCTGAAGAACACACTTTCTGCTTGTTTTCCTTCATCTCTCTCTCAGGGTACCAAATGTTCCCAGACAAGCTAATAAAACAGGGCCAATTGATTTCTTTATAAATTTTGACTTTTCAACTAGGTACCTCACTGATAATGGAAATTCTTTTAGTTCTTTTTAATCATCTTTGCTAACCCACCTCTCTGAAACCTTTTCACTCTGAAGTCCAAAGAATCAAATCCACCCGTGCTGTACTCTGCAGTGACTTACCCTTTTTCCCAAGCTGGAGGTTGTTTCATAGGAGTTTGTGGTAGTTTTTAGCTTCTCAATTTCCAAACCTGTTTGAGCTATCACTGAGCAGCTTGTCTCCTGGCACAGTAAGATCCATACACTCTCTCCTCTTCAAAGTAAACTTCTCTACTGTTTTTTTTTTAATCTCAGCCCCCATCTTTATTTATTTGTTTTTTAACTTTTTCTTTTGTATGTAACCCATCTTTGTCCTGTGCCCATTCGAGGACTCTATTTAAATTATTTAATGATACATATTTTCTCTCTATTGTGATATCTGAAATTAAGATCCATTTTATAATCAGTAGCATCTACTATGACCTACATACCTCATTGTGGTAACTGCTCATCGAAGTTATTGAAAAGCCTGTGACTGTCACTCTACTCCCTCCAATGTCTGATTGATATTTGTTAAGAACATCTCTAGGGGCTGATCTTGTGTTATTTTAGTGTGAAAGTCATGTCCTGGCTGCTCCACTACCAATCCAGTTCTCTGCCAATGTGCTTGGGAAAGCACTGGAAGATGGTCCAAGTGACTGGCCCTTGAATCCATGGGGGAGACCTGAAAGAAGCTCCTAACTCCCAACTTTGGACCAGTCCAGCTCCAGCTCTCGCCATTGTGGCCATTTCAGGAAAGAACCAGCAGATGGGAGATCTCTTTGTGTCCTGCCTTTTCTCTATGTTGCAGCTGCATTTCAAATAAAAATAACATTTTTATAACACAAACAGAAAAATGAACATCTCTATTCACAGCATTGTCCTGTTCAAAAAGTTTCAAAAGTTGATTATGGCAGTGTTCAGACCGCCTCCCTGACACTGGCTTTGTATCTCTATTGGCTGCATGTTATAGTCTTGGAAAAGGGGATAATCTTGGAAATTCTTTGCATCTCCATTGGTCTCATATCTGTTTTTGGTCTTCCACCCAATGCAAATCTTGTCTATCTTTTAGGAAATATCCCTCAAACACCACCCTTTTGCCAAACGTAATCTCTTCATCCTGCGAACTCCACAGTGTTTCATTTGGTTCTTCCATTTCTTTTACTTTCTAACATAGTTGTCAGCATAAGCCTTTCTTACTATACTGAAAACCACTTGAGGCCAGGGTAAAAGTGTGACTGAATTTCACAAACACTTCTTACTGATTAAAGTGGGACCAATAAAAGAATTGAGAACAACCAAGGCTAAACAGCTACTGCAAAAAAACAAAAAAACAAAAAAAAAAAAAAGGAAAAAAACCATAAGATGTAGGGTTAGAAATTATTAATTTTGGGAAGAATGATGGAGTAGGGAGAAAATAGAGAAATATGGTAGTAACATTGATGAATTTTATAAAGCATTAAGCATTAGGCTTTTCTGTTAAATATCAAAATAGAACATATGCTATTTTTATAAATTTTTTTTAATAAAAAGAATTTTGGGAAACATGACAATTCAATGATTAACATAACTATAAACAATTAATGTTTGAAAAGTATATTTGGCTCACCTAGAAAACATCAGGGTTATGATTATGTTTAGTGATTAAGACACTGTGGGCCCAGCGGCGTGGCCAAGTGGCTAAAGTCCTCGCCTTCAACGCACCAGGATCCCATATGGGTGCCGGTTCTAATCCCAGCATCTCCACTTTCCATCCAGCTCCCTGCTTGTGGCCTGGAAAGCAGTCGAGGACAGCCCAAAGCCTTGGGACCCTGCTCCTGTGTGGGAGACCCGGAAGAGCTCCTGGCTCCTGGCTTCAGCTTGGCTCAGCTCCAGCCGTTTGTGGTGGTCACTTGGGGAGTGAATCGTCAGATGGCAAATACTTCTGTCTTTCCTCCTCTCTCTCTCTCTCTATATATATATATATAGAATTTGTCTTTCCAATAAAAATCTTTAAAAAAAGTATAAATCCACTTTATTGGAGAGCCTATATAAGAATTAATAAATATTGATAGTATATAAGTTTATCACAGTTAAAAGTTTTAGAATTTGGGGCCATCATTGTGGTACAGTGGGTAAAGCAACCACCTGAAATGGGCACTGGTTCCTGTTCCATTTCTGATCCAGCTGCCTGCTACTGTGCCTGGAAATGTAGCAGACAATGGCCCAAATGCATGGGTCCCTCCACCTACACTGGAGACCTAGAAGAAGTTTCTGCGTTGGGACCCACTCTGCTCCAACTGTTGTGACAATTTGGGAAATAAATCCAATGGATGTAGGATCACTCTCTGCCCTTTTCGCTCTGTTTCCGTTAACTGTGCTTTTCAAATAAACAAATCTTTTAAAAACTTTTAAAAAATATCTATTTTTATTGGAAAGGCAGATATACAGAAAGAAGGAGAGACAGAAAGATCTTCGTATTTGCTGGCTCGCTCCCCAAACAGAACAGTAGGCGCTGAGCTGATCCACAGCCAGGAGCCAGGAACTTCTTCCAGGTCTCCTACATGGGTGCAGGTCCCAAGACTTTGGGCCATCCCCAATTGCTTTCCCAGGCCACAAGCAGGGAGCTGGATGGGAAGTGGAGCAGCTGGGATGCAAACTGGCACCAATATGGGATCCTGGCACATACAAGGTGAGGACTTTAGCTGCTAGGCTACCATGCCAGGCCTAACATGTTTTAAAATTCATTTAATCTGTGTTTAAATATCATGAGTATTAAAATAAAGACTGTTAGAGTAAAAAAAAAAATCAGGAGCTTTTTCCAACTCAAAGGTTCAAAAACTTAAGTCAATTTAGTACTTTAAATCTCTAAGCTTGGGCCCAGCGGCATGGCCTAGCGGCTAAAGTCCTCGCCTTCAATGCACCAGGGTCCCATATGGGAGCCGGTTCTAATCCCAGCATCTCCACTTCCCATCCAGCTCCCTGCTTGTGGCCTGGGAAAGCAGTCAAGGATGGCACAATGCTTTGGGATTCTGCACCCAGGTGGGATACTCTGAAAGAAGGTCCTGGCCCCTGGCTTCGGATCGGCACAGCACCGGCCGTTGCGCTCACTTGGGGCATGAATCATCGGATGGAAGATCTTCCTCTCTATCTCTCCTCCTCTCTGTATATCTGACTTTGTAATAAAAACAAATCTTTTTAAAAAACTAAATCCCTAAGCTTGGCAACTGATTCTTTTCTGTAAAAAAATTCTTTTTTTTATTCTTTTTGTAAAAAACAAACGTGAACTATAGTTGACTATAACTAGAGAGGTGTACAAGGGGATTGTAGGTCCCATCTTCTTTTTCTGTAATATTTCAATGTGTTTAAATACTAAATCAAGATATACAGTATAACTTAAGCTGGTAAACATATTTAAGAACCCTTATGGTAAATAAGTTTAAAGTTCTTAAAATATTTTTTGGTGGGGATAGCACTGATGTAAGTGGAAGAATTTTTATGAATGATAAAATAGACCAGGAAACACAACTGTCAATCCCTGTGTATGACCTGACTATGATTAAGGCACAGTCACATGAATAAAATAGGACACCTGATCTCACAAAACTGTGGTTCAACTGACGGAAGACAGTTTACGGAAACATTAATAAAAGGAATTAAAACAGTCAAAATGTAACTTCACTGTGACGAGCAAAACTCAGCTACTTGCTAATTAATACAAACAATACATCAATTCAGAAGAGATTCTACAGAGTGGACTGATTTGCCAATGTTCACTGGACCGGCCAGGCTTCTGAGGTATGCACAGGCTCCTGGCGCAACATCAACAGTAAACCCAATTCATTAAGGCACAAAAACCCAAGATGCATTTGGAAAATGGAAGGCAACTAGTGACCTGAGTAGACTCCAGCAGTTCCACAGACAGTGCTATTATCTTAGATTATTAATACCTGCCTCCTCCCACCCCCTCTCCCAAGTATCCCATTTTAGATCATTTGCTCACATGAAGATAACATATAGATTTATCTAAATTTAATATCAACCAAAATTTCCTGAGTCTTTCATGTCTGCTTGTCATAAAATGGTATCATTGCTCAGAAAAAAGGCATGAATGAAGAAAATAGGAATGGGTCCCAGCAAATCATGTGGGAGGCCTGCTGCAACCATCTGAGGAATGATTAATATAGAGAAAATTTTCCTCCTGCCTCCCTCCCTCTCTCCTTTCATTTTCCTTCTTTCTTCCTTTCCTCTGGCTCTTTCCTTTTGTCACCCCACCTCCCATATGTGGAATGGATTCTTGTAGAGAGGAATTCTTTTCCTTCTTTCCTACCTCCCTCCCTGTCACTCTGATTTTCAAACAAGTAAATTATCTTAAAAATAAGCTGACTTTTTTTTTAATGATTATGTGTTTAAACTACTTACAGAGCATTAGAGTTGAAGGAATCTGCTTGGCATGTAATAAAAAATAAGTGCCTGTATATTCAGTGGTTTTAGCCTAAGAAATGGTTGAATAAAATTAGTACAGTAGTTAATTTTAAACTATATGCAAACAAGAAGGACTATCAATGTATCTGGGAAACAGGTCTAGTAACTTTGCTTGTGTGTATATATACATTTTAAAAAAAGATTTATTTATTTTTATTGGAAAGGCCGATATACGAGAGGAGAAGAAACAGAGAGGAAGGTCTTCTGTCTGATGGTTCGTTCTCCCACGTGGGTGCAGGGTCCCAAATCTTGGGCCGTCCCCGACTGCTTTCCCAGGCCACAAGCAGGGAGCTGGATGGGAAGTGGAGCCGCCAAGATTAGAACCTGCACCCATATGGGATCCTGGCACATGCAAGGCGAGAACTTTAGCTGCTACACTATCACACCGCGCCCTATATACATTTTTTATCACACCGCGCCCTATATACATTTTTTAAAGAAATATTTATTTATTTGGCAGGAAGAACAAGAAAAAGGAGAAACGGGTAGGAGAGAGAATCTTCCATTCCTGGTTCATTTCAACAGTTGAGGGTGGAGCAGGCTAGAGTCCTGACTTTGAAAGTCTCATGGGTGGCAGGGCACCTTCCCAGGCATAGTGGCAGGTAAAAGGATCGGAGCAGAACAGCCAGGACTCCAGTATGGTATGCTGGAGTCGCAAGTTGACAGCTTAAACTCACTATGCCACCATACCAGCCACAACTTTCATTTTAAACAAAGAAACCATTGATTTAATCAGCTAAAATTGTTGAGTCCTAGGTAATAACAGGCAAATGACTTAAAGCTGACAAAAATGGATCAGATGAATCTCCCAGTATAGTCTCCGGGAGATATGGGTCTGCAAAGAAATAAACTATAAAGGACTCTGAAAAGAGCCAATCGGTTGCATGAATACAGTATTAAGGCAGCACAGAGGAGTAAATATTTGTGCAGGATCCTGAAGAAGCAACAGGTGTTTTCAGCGGAGAGGATTCAGACAGTGGATAATTTGTATAAAGGGAGTTATGAAAGAGATCAGAATGCTCTGAAAATGTTAAGTTCAGTGTGGCTAGAATATGCTCACATAAATTTTATTTTTCCACTTTCAATTTTGCTTGCCATAGTTATCTCAAAAAATTATTTCTCTTTATGAAAGTATTCACTAGTGACTCAGTTGATAATGAGGGCAGTGGGAAATTAAACTAGAGAAAATGGCTGTGTCTTGATTTTAAAGGCTAGAGTTAACTGGTAACTGAGACAGCCCATGTTTTAAGCAGGGCAATATCTCCAGAGATACCAAAGGCAGACGTGTGTTACAGCAGCCATGGCAATAGCTTGAAATACATCAAGGAAAGGAGCTAGAGAAGGTGAGGTTCAAAAGGTACCTTTTTCAAAGGTAATGAAAAGCATTCAGGATGACCATAAGAACCACATAAGCTGTTATGATTTACCTTTCAATATTTTACCTTTTAGATTATTTTTACAGAAAAAAAATGAAGATTTCTACTGTTACCACATGTACACATTATAGAACTTGGCAGCTAGACAGTAAAAGGTCTTGTTTCTGAAATCCTAGAACTCAAAACCTACTTCTATTCTCCACAAAAACATCTGCAACTCTAGATACTTTTCTAAGATGAAAAGGGAAAGAAGGTAAGCAGAAATCTAAAGGGAAACAATAAAGTGATAAAATAAATCCTAAGGGCAATATACTTTTATAGACAAAGGACAATGTCAGCTGAGTGATCAGCAAGCACCTTCACAGACAGAAGCCAAATGATCATTTTGCCAGACAATGACAGCAAAGAATTAAAATGAAAAGTGGCAAAATAATTTACATGAGATGAGGATCCATAAGCTAGTAACAAATGGAAATGTCCTTGAAGTACTTTCATTTCAGTAATGCAGAAGCTGATACAAATTCAGCAAGAAAATTCCTCTTTCTGTGTCCTGGGAGTATACAGAAATGAGACTGACTCATAAGGAGTACTGCCCCTTAAATGAACAGTTTCCTTTGTGTCCATGCAAACCAGCTCTGCTGAGAGAGATTTTACCTCACCTTTTTAGTTACTTAAAATAATGTTTAGGATTGGCAGATATCTCAGATTATTTATATGCAATTCAGTGTGTATTTCTTCATCATCCAGTAAGATTACTGACTTCATTTGTAAGGGGCTGGGTTCAAAGTGGAGCAGCCAAGATTAGAGAAACCAAGGAAAGGTAAATGTCTGCAGCTTTTGAAGTGTGTCCAGGTTGTTCACTGCATGTCTCTTAAGATAGTTTATATTCCTGGGGAAGCTGGGACATAGGTCTTCAGTTTAATTGATGGATTTCACAGTAATGACCATTCATTCCTATCAAGATTTTGACTCAGAATGGACTGGCATGGTAATTTCATTTGCTAATTTCTAGTGGGTGCTGCTGTCACAAAGTTTGGTTAATAAAGACTCCTTAATACATCCTAGACTTGTTTGGCGTGATCTCTCCTGCACCCTGCAACACATCATTTTCTAGGCACATAAGGGACTTCAGCATCTGCAGAGTTTGGTATCAATGAGGGTAAGAGTGGGACATTGGGTTGGGTTCTGGAACCAACTGCAAAAAGGTACTAAAAGATAACGATACTGAATGGTAGAGATGTTATGTGAGTTTACTAGTGTATATTTACTGGAGAGTCCTAGCTACTCTGCTTCTAACCCAGTGTCCTGCTGGTGAAAATCCTAGTTGACAGCAGCTCAGGTACTAACGGCCACGGGGGAGATCCAGGCTGAATTACTGGTTCTCAGCTTTGAAATGGCTAAGCCTTGGGGAATGAATGAACCAGCACATGGAAGAACTCCTTCTAAATTTCAAATAAAATGAAAATAAACATGTATTTAAAAATAAATAAAAAATGGGAACCAGTAAACCAGGATGCTTAGATGAGGTAACATTATGATTGGGATTTCAATGCCATCCACGTTCCCAAAGTATAGTTCAGTTTCCCTTGGTATCCACTGGAGGCTGGTTCTAGAATACTCTTCCTCAGGAAACCAGACTCCATAGACATTCCCTTATATACAGCAGCATAGTATTTGCATATAACCTACATACATTTTTCCTTTATATTTCAAGCAATCTGAATATTGCTTATAATACATAATATGTTAATTCTCTATAAAAAAGGGACTAAATTATATTGCTTATGGAATAATGACCAGAAAGAAAGGTCTGTTTATGTTTAGCACAGATGCAACATTTTCCCCCTAATATTTCTGTCTACAATTAGTTGAATGCCAGGATTTGGGACCGATGGAGACGGAGTGCCAATTATATAGTCCAAAGTGCTTCAATACACTAGAAGTACACCATTTATTCCAATTTTCTTTGGCCAAATATATTCAAGCTAAATATTTACTCATGGGGTTGGCACAGTGGCATAGTAAGCTTAGACTGCCTGTGACACTGGATTCCCGCATGGGTGCTGGTTCGTGTCTTGGCTGCTGTATATTTGATCCAGTTCCCTGCTTATGGCCTGCGAAAGCAGAAGAGAACGGCTTCAAGTCCTTGAGCCCCTGCTCCCACTTGGGAGACCTGGAAGAAGTTCCTGGCTTCTGGCTTCAGATCAACCCAGCTCTGGCTGTTGTGGCCATTTGAGGAGTGGACCAGTGGTTGGAAGATCTCTTCTCTCTCCCCCTCCCTTCCTCCCTCCTTCCCTCTTTCCCTCTTTTCCTCCCCGTCTGTGTAACTTTACCTTTCAAATAAAAAATTTTAAATCTCTAAGATACTTTCTCATGAATTCATACTCCTACCAACTAAGATCTTCAAACATCAAATACATAATTCATATAAATCATGAATGCTAAGTCAAGCAATAATAATATTAATGCACTATTATAAGGTCCAGAAACACACATCTTGTTAATTACTATTTAAGTGAGTGTCAATCACAGTTAATTGTAGAAGACAAGGCTCACGATTTTCATTTCATTTGAAAAGGACATACATCTTTCATTTGCTGGTTTTCTCCTCAAATAATCACAATAACTCATGGTGATCTCGGCCACAGGCAGGAACCAAGAACTCATTCTGGATCTCCACCTGAGTAGCAGGTAGGTACCCACCTACTTGAGCCATCACCTGCTGCCTCCCAGGGAATGCAATAGCAGGAAGCTAGAGATGGAAGCAGAGACAAATTTGAACCCAGACACTTTAATATGGGATGTGGTTGTTGCAAGTGGCAGTTTAACTGTTGAGTCAAATGCCAGTCCCTGCTTGATTTTTTTTTTCTAAACAACATATAAGCACTGAAGGATAGGAGGGATATGGGTCTACTGCTCTACTGCATTGATTTCATTGATTTGTGGTCTACAGGTACAGGGATAGGTTGTGTGTTTGAAATAAAATCCTTGGCAAGCATCTATTTGAAGGTGGAGAAAACTTTCAATTAGGTTCAAAAACATCATGATGATTTCCCTTTCTGTTGTTTTTGCTTGACCAAAAAGGAACCAGGAAGTATAATCTGCCAAATTTAAAATGCATCTGAGGACAGTTCATCTTCCTACTGGCTATGAGAAATGGATCAGGATAACTTTACCTGTCAATAAGTGGCAAAGTTTTGCTGTTTTTTTCCTCAAATAGTCTAATGGATTGAAATGATGTCATGGCCAGGCTCCTGCTGTCTTACACAAATGTTAACGACTTGCTTCTATTTGCAGAGGTACAGGAGGTGGTGGAGGTGATTATATTTCACTCAAGTTCTTCCTCAAGGATATGAGAGAGGATATATTTTTGTTAAAATCCTGCTTCTAGCATCATTAATTCCAAAATGCATACTCTAATATATAACAGCAACAGCATGAGAAGGGAAGGAATCAGCACATTAAGGATTGCACTGATGACAAAAAAATAACCAAAGGGAGGGAGTGGTATACGTATAGTCCTTTTCCATTACGGACCAGGATTGCATTTTAACACTCGACCATACCTCCACTTAATGGTTTTTATCGTTTAAAAGTACAACAGTACAAAGTACTGTGCACAAAAGCAAAACAACACTGAGGCAGTTAAAAGTATTTTTCTGCTGTTTTTCAGCCATTTGGATAGATCACTTTAAATCTAATTGCTGCTGAACAATTGAAAGGCTTAAAACTTCAACAAAATTATAAAATACTGTGTTGCTTTATGTCTTATCCAGTCTATTATGACTGGCAGGGCAGAGAGAGCAACTGTTTCTAAATTTTGTTTCTAATTTTCTTAAAAAACTCAGTCAAGTTCAAGCAACACTATAAACTACCAATACTTAGCACTATACTATACTGTGTGTCAGATAAGTATAATCCCACACTATATGAACTACATCACCAGAAGTATGAGGTAAAATTAACAGATAGCAAAATAATACAATTTGACAAATACATATGGCTAAGATAAACCAAATATATTGTCAAACAATCAAACTTTATACTACAAGTCTGCTGGAAAGATAGATTTTTAAATTTTTAACTTTTTTTCCTACTTTTACATTACACTTCAGGATAAAAGAAAACTTTTAAAATCAAAGAGTTGGAATTTTAAGGCATTTCTTTGAGGAGCTAGACAGTCTATTTTGAGGCTTTAGTTTAGTTTTGTTTTTTTAAAGATTTGTTCATTTGCCAGGCACAGTGACACAGAAAATCAAAGATCTCCCAACCGCTGGTTCTTTAGTTTTATTAGCTCTTTTAATCCTTATTTTGTATGCATTTTATTTTATTGTAGTAACAATTTGTTTCATTTTTAACATTTAAATATTTCCTCAAATTTACATGGGCCACACTTGTGACTATACAGTAACTTTCATCTAATAAATTTATAATCAGTCATTTAGTAATTTGTTAAAAAGCTATATTTAGCTGAAAAGATGTTGAAAAGTTTTCACTGCATTCCCTATCCAAACAAAATCACCCTCTGGGCTAACCACACCCAGGGCCTCTTTGATACCAGGGGTAAAAAGGATATTTCCTTGCGTTATTTCACACAAGTCAGTAGCAACATTAAGAAAAAACGAAATTCTTTGCAACTGTCAAACTGTAAAAGTTTTAGAGATGAACTGAAAAATAACGGAAGTCAATTTCTTCAAAGAACAACCAGAGTGTTTAGTTTTCTAATTTCATAAGGAAAGAAAGAAGTAATGCTTGCTCCTTATGATAAAAGGTGGGTAAAAAATATTTTTTTTTGCATTTTCAGAATGCATTATCCCCAAGGTATCTCATTATTATAATAAATAAACATGAACTGAGAGGATCAGAATTCAAGGTAGACTGAACAACAAAACACTAACATAGACATGAAGCTACGCATAAAAATTCTTCAGAACTGGTATGTAGACAGGACTTAGTTATAATGGAGGTTATTTTATGTTTTTGGCTAGGCAGCAGTTATTTTTCGAATAATTCTAGAGTGGGAAATATTTTACTATTAAAGTCGTGGACTCTCAATTGAAAGGCACTGAGACATTATTTAGAATCACAAAGTGACAAAATTTGAATGACTTGAAGGACTCAAAGTATTTACTAATTGCTTTCAAAATATGTGCCAATTTACTTAACTGAAAATAGAAACATAATACCTTATTCAGTAGGTATTCAGTAACTCATAAATAACAGTATATTCATTAGAGTAGTTTTATTACAATCAACAAAAAAGCAAATAAGAACAGAGGTGGTTGGTAGAGGTTTTACAAGAGGAAGGCCTGGCACAGTTACTCAGAGGCTAAATCATTGTTTCGAATGTTCTGGGATCCCACATGGCTGCTAGTCCTTGTCCTGGCTGCTCCACTTCCCATCTAGCTCCCTGCTTGTGGCCTGGGAAAGCAGTGGAGGACAGCCCAAAGCCTTGGGACCCTGCTCCCACTTGGGAGACCTGGAGGAAGTTCCTGGCTCCTGACTTTGGATCAGCTCAGCTCCAGCCAGCGCGGCTGCTTGGGGAGTGAACTAGCAGACGGAAGAACTTTCCCTCTCTCCTTATCTCTCTGAATCTGCCTTTCCAATAAAAACAAATAATACATCTTTTTTTGTTGTCATTTTTTTTTAAAGAAAACAGAGGAAAAGGAAAAAAAATGATAAAGTTTTCCCAACAAACCAAAGAACAGAAGGCGAAGAAGACATACAAAGGAGCCTGAGAGAAATAAGAGATGGATATGGAAACAGAAATTTAGAGTTAAGGGGCTGGTGTGGTAGCCTAGTGGCTAAAGTCCTCACCTCGAATACACCAGGATCCAATATGGGCGCCAGTTCTAATTCCGGCAGCTCCACTTCCCATCCAGCTTCCTGCGTGTGGCCTGGGAAAAGCAGACAAGGATGGCCCAAAGCCTTGGGACCCTGCACCTGTGTGGGAGACCTGGAAGAGGCTCCGGAGCTCCTAGCTTCCATTGGCACAGCTCCAAAATCCGTCTTTCATGATTCACATGACAATGGATTCAAAGTAAACAACTTAATTTTATTTCTTAAGTGAAATTAGCTAAGTTAATTAGTCTCTTAGAATTATAGGTTCTTTGTGTAAAAACACTATCTGAATTAGACGTACTCAGAGCCTGTCCTGACTCTGTGCATTAACAGTGGTCAAATATAAGTTAATGGTGCCAAAAGTTCTTCAATGGAATAAGAGGTCAATAGGTATAATTTCTTTTTTTCTTAAAGATTTATTTTTATGTTTATTGGAAAGGCAGTTATACAGAGAGGAGGAGAGATGGAGAGGAAGATCTTCCATCTGTTGGTTCACTCCCCAAGTAGCCACAACAGCCAGAACTCTGCTGATCTAAAGCCAGGAGTCCGGAGCCTCTTCCGGGTCTCCCACACGGGTGTAGGGTCCCAAGGCTTTGCGCCGTCCTCCACTGCTTTCCCAGGCCGCAAGCAGGGTGCTGGATGGGAAGCGGGGCTGCTGGGATTAGAACTGGCACCCATATGGGATCCTGGTGTGTTCAAAGCAAGGACTTTAGCCACTAGGCCAGGCCGCCGGGCCCAAGTTAGTTAAATCTTAAATCTATAAGACTGCTTTGTATTTTATGTATAACAAAGTATTTACCACATCCATATAATCATCACAATTCAATATAGTTCACAGTTAGAAGAAGAGAAAAAAGGTTTTTCCCTATAGGTCAGTTTGATGACAGGCCAAACAATAGACAAACTTGGCCAGCAGTTGTCTGAACCACACCCATTCTGCAGTTAAATACAGAATTTATTTTCTGGAACCATTGGTCTGCTTAAGCTTCATGTTCTAAATATTCAGTGAAAAAATGAAAAGTAACAAGGAGAAAGGAAAGAGACTGAAACCAAAGACCAAGTACTAATAAACTGTCCTGGGAAGAATTCCAAAATGTTGTAAAGACTAGAAGAATTAAATTACAGAAACCTCAAGCAACATTACAGAAATACATTTTGCAAGCTGATTTGTCTCTTCCAGGCTAGTTCTTCTAGGATATATAACACTGGTGTATAACATATATTTGTATACCAGACTTGTTTCTAACTCAAATTATAAACATGTCAGGTTAACAACAACACAAAAATTAAAGCGATGATTTAATTTGGTACATTACAGTACTGTGGTTATGATGCTAGTGTTCTTCATGGGGACACATTTTATGATCCTATTTATAGATGCTTACATTTTGTGGGAGGAGGCGCTCTCTCAATCTAAGATTTTTAATGCTGATTGCATGCAATGTGAAATATTTTGCATTAAAATTTTAGAGTTATTTTGGAGACTGATAAAGGCTGAAACAAAACCAAAATGTTTTCCTTAAAGTGTCAGGGCCTAATTAATGATTTTGTTTTATGCACCACTCATTGAAGATGAACATGAAAAGAATCTAAGATGAAGAAGAAATGTTAAGAAGGATACTGTCTCCACGGGAAGTGTTCAGTAGTTCTAACTGCAAATGCACAGAAGCACTGTCTGTTCCACAGGAGCCCTGCTTCAGCCAGTCTGATGAATCACTGCAGAGATGGGTACCTGGTGCAGCTGTGATGACACGGCTTGGAATAACTGCATTGCACATACTGGGGGGTCTGGGTGGCAATCCTGGTTCAGCTCCTGATTTCAGGTTCATGTAAAGCACGACCTGGGAGGCAGGAGATGACAGCTCATATAGTTAGGTCCCTGCCACTGGTGTGGTAAACACACCTGGAGTTCTGGGTTCCTGGCTTAGCGTCCCCACTTGCAAGTTCTGCAGGTATTAAGGGAGTCGGTCGGAAGATGAAAGATGTCTGTCTTTGTATCTCCCAGCCCATCTGATAAATAAAAATTGAAAAGAGTAACTATAAATTACCTTTCAATACAAATCTGGTTATAAACACCATATTCAATTGCTTCTACCTGTTACTGTTTAGATATTCTCAGTTTAACTGCCAGGTCTCTTTTATATCTTGGTCATATACCTAAAACTCCCAGCCACACATCTGTTTACAAAGATAAAGGAATTCCCAGACCAAATTGTTGAAAGTCTGATATGAAAAGGACATGTTAGGAGTTTCACTTGCATATCCTCAATATTTCAAAAGATCTAATATAAACTGGGCCTGGCAGCGTGGCCTAGCTGCTAAAGTCCTCGCCTTGAATGCGCCAGCATCCCATATGGGAGCCGGTTCTAATCCCGGCAGCTCCACTTCCCATCCAGCTCCCTGCTTTTGGCCTGGGAGAGCAGTCGAGGACGGCCAAAAGCCTTGGGACCCTGCATCCGTGTGGGAGACCTGGACGAAGTTCCTGGATCCTGGCTTCAGATCGGCATAGCACCGGCCATTGCGCTCACTTGGGGAGTGAATCATCGGACCGAAGATCTTCCTCTCTGTCTCTCCTCCTCTCTGTATATGTGACTTTCCAATAAATAAATAAATCTTAAAAAAAAACACATCTAATATAAACTAAAGATTTTCATAATTACTCCCCTTTCACCCTAATATATCCATTTTCTTCATCTTGAGGTACTTTACCTCAAAGCTAGTAAGCACTTCATTGAATGAACAAATGGATATATTTGTTGTCTTACATTATTTGAATATGCAGATACACATTAAAGATGATTTTATCCCATGAATATGTAAACTACTTGAAATATGTCTATCTTAGTGTTAGCACACAGCAAATGCTTTATAAATGAGTCAATGAATAAATATTTGTCAATTAATTAATGCTACATTATCTGTTAAATCTAGGCAGGTCTTCTTTAAAGAGTTAATAACAAAATCTTTTTAACTATGAACAATTCCGGGCCTATAATAATATAATATTCCCATGATCCATCACATACCTATTATCTAGCTTCAACCAATTATCTACTGCTTATCATTCTTAGTTTCATCTTTTTCCCATTATAATCCCCATATGTTCTTAAACAGATGGAAGGTTCCAATATATGCTAATCTAGTGGCATCAGACTTTCATTCAAATGGAATATAACTTTTCTCAGTCAATAGAGAGAAGTCAAAGTTATGATCACAATGTAATTTACATGTGGTTGGGCCATTAACAGGTTTGTGGCCCTAGGAAATTATTCAACTGCTTTTGAGGACTCATTAGGAAAAGGACAAATCAGGACTGCCATAAGGATTGAATGCGGAGGGTAAGTATGTGAGCCCCTAACAGTTCACTAAATAAATCTATTTTTTTTTTAAGATTTTATTTTTATTATTATTTTTTTTTATTGGAAAGGCGGATATACAGAGAGGAGAGACAGAGAGGAAGATCTTCCATCCGATGATTCACTCCCCAAGTGAGCACAATGGCCGATGCTATGCCAATCCGATGCCAGGAGCCTCTTCCGGGTCTCCCATGAGGGTGCAGGGTCCCAAAGCTTTGGGCCGTCCTCCACTGCTTTTCCCGGGCCACAGGCAGGGAGCTGGAAGGGAAGCGGGGCGGCCGGGATTAGAACCGGCGCCCATATGGAATCCCGGGTGTGCAAGGGGAGGACTTTAACCACTGAGCCACCGCGCCGGGCCCTAAATAAATCTATTTTAAAAGCAGCTTCATACCAAGAAATACATCCATTTAAAGGATATAATAGCTTTTAATATATTTGCAAAGCTGTGAAAATATCACAATTTCAGACATTTTCATTCTCTTCTGCTAAAACTCACATGTAGCTATCACTCACAATACCTCTATCTTCCCCAGCTGTTGGTAGCCACTAATCTTTCTCTCTGAACAGATTTGCTATTCTGAGCCTTTCTCATGAAGAGACTCATATTGTTTTTCTTTGTGACAATAAGTATCTCTGTCAGGTCTCCCATGTGGCTGCAGGGGCCCACACACACACTTGGGCCATCTTCTGTTGCTTTTCCAGACCCATCAGCAGGGAGGTGGACTGGACGTTAGGATGCCAGCACCGTAGGTGGAAGCTTTACCACCTGTGTCAACGCCAGCTCCATTTTCAATTCTTTTCATTTTATCACAATATTGAACTCTTCTTCTTAACAAGTACTGCAACTGGGACGCAGAGGCGGTAAATAATTTATCCAAAGCCTAACCACTTTCTAGTGTTAGAGATACTGTTTGCAGGCTGAATGCTCAGTAATTACGTATAAATAAAACCTTATTTAAATAAACAAATACTGCCTCCAGATTTATGGGCTGTTACTAAAACTTACCTATATTTTACACTTATTTCCTTTCCTTTTGGCTCTATGCATTTGGTCTGTATTGCAGTACTTAGGTGACTGATTACGTGAACATCTATCACACGAGCACTGGAGTACAAGAGATCAACCTAATCAGATGCAGTCCCCAACAGAAGTGTCTTGAGTTCTAAAACTTATGGTATAACTGAGCATAATACTGCAACATGCTTGAATATAAGATGCTTAGAATAATCAAGACCAGCCTGAAAAAAAGTAAAGATAATCTGCTGAAAAATCCTATGTTTGGCCATAAATAACTTACTGGTAATTTCCTAACTTACTATTTTTTTCTTTGATTTTATAATCAGAATGTGAGGAACTACCTATCCCTAGTAAACATGCATCCTAAATCACCAAGTCATCTTCTTTCCAACACTTGCTTACGTTTCCTGTGCCCATAATCTTATTTTCATAACATTTACTTTTCAGTTCTTTAATTACTTACATGATAGCTAGCCCACCCCTTTACTCTCAAGTTGGTGGGGGCGTATACTTCAGGACCACCTAAGATTTATGAGGGAAAGTATCTTTTAGAAAAATTCCTGAATATTAATACAGACAAAATTTTTAAATGTGAATATAACTACTTTGCAAACGCTTATGAAAAAATATCAGAAAATCGTCAATGCACAACAAAAAATGGTTCTCAGTGCACTTTCTGGTTGGCTCAAGAACTTTCAGAAATGCTTCTGTTCAGACCCCCGACCCAGAGATTACGATTACGTTGGTCAGGAATTAAGTCCTAGGCAATATTAATATGCAGCCAAGGCTAGTGATCACCATTGAGGAGGAGGATGGCTGATGAGGAACCTAAGGACGGCACTAACCTCACTGGTCAATTTTATGGTTACGGAAAACGCGAGGAAAAAACAGTCCGTTGTATGATAGGAATAAGAAAGCATGGTTTCTGCGAGCAGCTGAACAGCTGTATGTCAAAACACCAAGCTGGAATCGAATCACGATTCTGGATCCAACTAGCAGTCCACAGAAACTACAGGGATCACGTAAGGTGATTCCCAGATGTGCAAAAGCCCATATGAGAAATATTTTTGTCAACAAATAAATCCCATGGAAAAAGTGTAAGGAACCAGTATATATAAAGAGAGTCAAGTGTTGGCATGAACACAAGTACTATATAAAAATAAATGTGTAATCAATATGTGAATGAATCAGTTAATGAACCAAGGAACGCCAATTTGAAAGAAAAACAATCATTATTAACAATGAATTATTAAACTCTTATACACTGAAAGGCAGGGCCAGATGAGAGCAAGAATTCAGAAGCATACTAATTTTTTTTTAAGATAGGACACGGAACTTTATGCTAGGCATGTGTTTGCAAGCAATGAATCTCAACTGAACTTGATCTATGGGTATGCAACAAGGTGGAGGAATCCACCATGGGGGGAGGGGTGTGGGAGGGGTGGGGGGAATCCCCAGCGCCTATGGAGCTGTACTACATAATACAATGTAAGCAACAATAATAATAATAAAAAAAAAAAAAAAAAAAAAAAGATTTGTTTCATTTTTATTGGAAAGTCAGATTTACAGAGAGCAGGAGAGACAGAGAGAAAGCTCTTCCATCCTCTGGTTCACTCCCCCAGTGGTCACAGCAGCTGGGGCTGAGCCAATCTAAAGCCAGGAGCTTCTTCCATGTCTCCCACTCGGAACCCCAAGATTTTGGGCCATCCTCGACTGCTTTCCCAGACCACAGGCAGAAAGCTGGAAGAAAAGTGGAGCAGCTAGGGCACAAACTGGTGCCCATATAGGATCCAGGCATAAGCAAGGCAAGGACTTTAGCCACTAGGCTACTGCGCCAGGCCCAGATAACAATCTTGAGAAGTGAATTAGATATTTCATAGTGGAATATTTTGTTTCTGTTCATGGTAATAAGGACTCTAAAAATATTTCATGGAATTATATTTTATATTCTAATTAATATCTCTACTCACTTAATATTTTGACTAAAAAACCCTGTGTTTTTAGGCCAAATAACTCAACTATTTTCCACTAGGGACAATACAGCAGCAGCTGCTGTTGGTTCTGCTTTTTTTTTTTTTCAAATCATTGCTGCCTGAAGAATTTTCTGGGATGATGGAAACATTCCTTATCCATATTGGTACTGAAACTATAGTAATTATAATGGCTAAGGTAACGGAACAGCTGAGTTTCAAATTCAACTTATTTTAAAGAATTTAAGTAGCAAGTTGTGGCTAGTGCTTAGCATATCAGATAACAGTTCTAGACGACTTTTCCTCTCTACCTGCAATGTATTGCCATCCTGCCTTTGACTTATTCAGCTTGCAATACATTCCCATTAAAAAATCTCATAGTGGAGCTGGTGTTGTGGTACAGCAAGTTAAGCTGCAGCTTGGGATGGCAGCGTCCCTTACTGAAGGGCTGGTTTGGGTCCCAGCTGCTGTTCCTGCAAATGTGTCTGGGAAGGCAAAGGAAAAGGGTTCCAATTGAAACCCAGATGCAGCTCTGGACTCCTGGCTTTAGTCTGGCCTAAACCTGGAAGGCCACTGCAGCCAACTGGGAACAAAGTAGCAATTAGAAGGTCTCTCTCTCTCTCTGTCTCTTCCTCTCGCTCGCTCCCTCCTTCCTCCCACTTCCCTCCTTTTTCATCTTCCTCCTCACCCCTCCCTCTAGGTCATTCTCTGAAATAAGTAAATCTTTCATTTAAAAAGTCTCAGCAATACTTTCCCATTCATGACATATTACAGTTATAATTTTATTTGTATGCTTATTTAAGATTTGTCTCTCCAATCTGACTATACACTCCAAGAAGGCAGGAATTACTTATATCCAATCCGCATTGCTGGGGCATACTACAGTGACACTCACATACCTGAGTAAATACTGCTAGATAACACTGTCCAGCTGACTTTTTGTGATTCCTGAGAATTCATTTCTCATAGTTCTACAAGATTTTGGACTAACATTAGACCCTCCTTTAACAAATAGCCAAAGTACATATTGAATCAGGGAGATCTGTGTCATAAATTTCCAGGTAAACAGCATCAAACTTAAGCATTCATCAACTTCTTGATATTAATCTTGTTTTATTTATGCCATGTGTTCCTTGTTATTATAAAAAATATCTTAGGCTTTGTATCATTTCAACTTATTATACACTTCAGTACATATTTCTAAAGAACTCTAATTTTTGTGAACATAATACATTTTACATATAAGAAATCATTACCATAAATGAAGTAAGAATCATCAATTATCTGGTATCAAATTTCCTCAATTATCTATATAGAGTCTTTAAAAGTATTTGCATTTAATTAGTCAGAATTCTATTAAGTTCTATAGTGCAAGTGGTTGATGTGACTCTTAAAATCTCTCTCCATCTCTAAGCCCTTTCTTACCTCCTTGCAAAATACTTCCTGAAAACACTAAGTTACTGTCTTTCAGAGTAGCTCATGGTATGGATTCTGTTGATTGAATCTCCCTAGTGTCATTTAAGAGAACTTGGTTCCATGTTTCCTACAAATGTGTGGTTAGATCTAGAAACTTGATTTCAATTCTACTGGGAAGACAATGTCTTGTGTGAGAGGCATGTGATGACTAGGTTTTTCTTACTCAGCATTTGCAGGTATTAATGTTCATTGCCAGATACATTATTTCATCCAGAATTTATAAAATAACAATTATATATTATTCTTTTTTTTGTTTACTAGCCTTCACCAGAGAAAAACCTTTCAGTTAACCTGAGAAAAAATTCATCTATAAAAGGCAGATTAAGTGCTCAATTCTTTCCTTTTTTATCACTTTCCCAAATAGTCCGATGGTTCTCTAACATTCTCCACTTGTGATCAATAAGAACGACCCCTCTTCTCCTTGTATTATCAAAACACATGAATTTTTTCCCCCCAATTTCAGGTCTCTATCAATGGAATTGAAAGAGATTAAACACATGGGTTTTAAACTTTTAACATGCTTCAGTTTATTACAGTTGGTATTGTTACTGACATTCAAAATAATCACTTTTTTTAGTTAAAAACAGATCTTTCAGATTTGCTCCCACATTCTTTTGATATCACTGTAATAGTATCAAAAGTGTAGTGATATAAAAAATGTATCTGCATTTAATGAACTTCTTGTTTTAAACATGTTTAGTTCCATCATGAACAGTTCCCGTACTATACTGGAAACTGAGTGATTCAGAAATATTATTTATGACTACTACTCTGGCCCTAGGAATGCTAATTTACAAACTGGCCATTGCATAAAGGTCATTTTAGAAGACAGAGCTGGGAATTTTCTTTTTTGGAGATGGGAAGGATAACAGAATTATTACAGGAATTTACCTTATTATTTATAATTCCATTTAAGATTACAAGACTTTACAATTAAAATTATTTCTAGCTCTTATGCCCAAACTGGCCATCTGATTCTAAAATTCATATGGAAATGCAAGGAACTGAGTAGCTAAAACAGTTTTGATAAAGCAGAGTAAAGTGAGCAACTCATATTTCATAATTCCATATTTTGCCACAATACAATAACTGGGATAATATGTTATGTCGTAGGGATAGATATATATGTAGACCAATCGAAGAGAAGCCAAAGTCCAGAAATACACCCTCACATTTACAGTCAATTGATTTTTGACAAGTGTGTCTAGACTAATCAATGGGAAAAGGACAGTTTTCTCCCTAGTACTAGGACAATTGTGTTTCCACATAAAAAAAAAAATGTTGCTGGATCCCTACACTCACAGCATACACTGAAAATGTTACACAGATGTAAATGTCAGATATGACACAATAAAAACTCTTAGAAGGAAACACAAAAATAAATCTTGGTGTACTTAGATTTTAGGCCAAGAATTCTTACTCTGATGGGAAATAGAACTGCTGAAACATGAACTGGCGGCCACATGAGATGCTGGCATTGCAAGTGGCAGCTCTACCTGTCATTCTACAACGCCTGCCCTATAGATTCACTTTGTTTGAATTCATGTGTAATTTATGTTGGTATACAGTGTGAGGAATGAAATAACTTCTGACTTTCATCTTAAACTAAAATATTTGAGTAAAGCTTGCTTTTGTGATTTTAGTCTGCACACACATAATTATTGATTCATTTAAATAAGAATTATGCAGTACTTTATGACTAGAGATGGTTTATTGCATTTTTGAAATAAAAAATTCCATTCTGACAGAATGAAAATCACACTGTGACCTTTTGTTACTTCCGCCTTTAAGTACTTTTAAAGAATTCCTGTATTTTTGCAACTATTAGGATAAACCACATCCTGTCTTTCCAGTTGCATCAGGTTAAAAAAAAAGTTAAACCAAAGAAAAACCAGCTCTTGTTTTAAATATGCTTATTATTTAAAGTTATTAAAAAGAATGAATAAATACTAAATGGCAGTCCTTACACTTAGCATCTTAATTTTTACTGAAATTTTATTAGCATGATTCTTTGGTTAGTGTTTGTTGACTTAAGAAAAACAAAAAGAATTGTAGTCTCTGAAGTTCAATTCTGAAAATGCATTAGCAATATCACCAATATTAATAACTTATCAATTATTTACTTTCTCACACTCACATTATGTGATGAATGAGAAAAAACTAAATGGTTGAATCAGTAGCACCATCAGAGCTTATACCACCAATGAAACCACACCAAAGCTTATTGTGTTATCTGACGAAAAACATTTAGGCACACAAGTTAGGTAATCATCTTTTTCCTTTAAAATGAAAATTTTTAAAATTATTATTTTTTTATAATACAGTTCCATGGGCTCTGGGATTTGCCCTCCTCCTAAGTCAGGTATCATCTTAAAATTCTTACCTACTATGTGGTAAAAACTCTCAAGAAGTTTTCACAAACAACAGTTTCAACATGAAAAAAACAGAGCAAAATGGAACGTGTCAGGTCTCCAGAATAATAAAGTCTCACTCCTTTAACTGCTGAAGCATATGAGGATTCATTATTCTATAAATGGTTTCTACTCCTATCTATAATAAAGAAAGCAAGGAAAGAAGTAGGATAACAACATTAATGGATAACCTGTGGTCTCAATTTGGCTACTGGATCCAATCTTCTTAAGCAAATCTATTAATACTGCTGCTATCACAAGGAGAAAAATATGGTCTGAACTTCAGTTTTTTGAAAACTCCCTTTCTTTCAGGAGGTGATGTTAAGAAGCTAGGGGATAATCATAATGTGGGTGGGAAGAAAGATACAAACAAGTTTATACTGGCTCTTGAAAAACTTCATTTGGGAGATGATGAAGTTACAGCTCACAGCTTGACAAGAACAAGTGAATCAGTTTTGAGTCTTCTGAAACCTCTAATGGTCAGATTAAGTGCTGGGAAAATGTACAACCAGGAATTATCACCTTACTACAAAACTCTCCCTCAAGGTAAAATTCTGTTTACATTATCTACAAGTAGATGACTAAAGAAATAATTCTACTATATAATCCATGCTAAAGATGATAAACATTTAATCTTAATGTATTTACATCTCTGCAGATGGGAAAACTGAATGTAAGGCCTAATTTAAGTTAAAAAACATTGCTGAGAATCTATAATGAATCACCCACTGATGCTAGAGAGGCTAATTACTAAGTCTACTTTTTCCTATCTTTGAAACTAAGATCAAAGAAGCTTTTCTGCTTATGGAGGAATGTTAAATCTGAGTGGCCTGTAAGATATTCCAAAATATAATAAAAAATCTAAATTAAAAAACATTTCTTAAGCTTCTTACGTTAATGACATCATTAAATTGTAAGTAAATAAATTGATAAAAGTTAACTTTAGTGCTAAGGTCAGTTACTGTAGCATTTATAGCTTGCCAAACTTCTGAGATAGAATGTAGATCCCAAATTACTCATTTGAAATGAAAAGTATTCCAATTTATCTAAAGTTCATCTCTGTTCTAAGTTCGAGGAAACTCTCATAGGACAAGCAGATGTGTACCTTTCCATGACAGCCAGGCACTCCTTTCTCCAGGTAAATCGACTCCCTCGTCGTAGCCTGAAGGTCCCAGATGTGGCAGAGACTGGGGGAGGAGTTTGCCTCCATTCAGGGTCTTCTATTGGAATGGGGGCTGGTCTCATACTAAGTGTAGCCCCTGAAATAAACAAGGCCCTTTTAGCAAGTATCTCAAATTTTATGAAAACAAGAACCATAAACTTGTCCTTTCAATGGAACTTGTAAGCCAATATATTTAATATTACACCACATACACACACACAGAAGATAAGTTTAGAATTAGTCTTGCGGCAGGCATTGTGGTATGGTGTATAAAGCTTCTACCTGTGATGCTGGTATCCCACATGCATACCAGGTTGTAAGTCTTAGATGCTCCAAATCTTTAAGATTTACTTATTTTGATCTGAAATGCAGATTTACAAACAGAAGGAGAGAGAGAAGGAGAGGGAGGGAGCAAGGGAAAGAGTGAACATCTTCCATCTGTTGGTTTATTCGCAATGGCTAGAGCTGAACTGATCCAAAGTCAGGAGCCTGTGGCATCTTTCTGTGTATCGCATGTGGATACAGGGTTCAAAGCACTTGAGTCATTCTCTGCTGCTTTCCCAAGTCTTAAACAAAAAGCTGGATCAGAAGTGGAGCTATTGGAATACAAATCTGCACCCATATGGGATGCCAGCACTTTAGGCAGAAGATAATAAGCCTGTTATGCCATCACACCAGCCCATCCAATTCTGATTCTGTTCACGCTAATGCACCTGGAAAAGCAGTGGAAGATGGCTCAAGTACTGGGTCCCTGCCCACTACCTGGGAGGCCTTCAAGAAGCCTTGGCTCCTGGCTTCAGCCTGGCCCAGCCCCAGCCCTTGTGGCTACCTGGAAAGCCTAGGGGGTATAAGAGCTTTCCTTGTCTCTAAACTGTCTTTCAAATAAGCAAATATTTTCAAAAAAATGAAAAAGAGAGGTTAGTGCTATGGCATAGTAGGCTAAGCTTCTGCCTGTGGCACTAACATCCCATATGGACACCAGTTCATGTTTCAGCTGCTCTATTTCCAATCCTGCTCCCTAATTATGGCAGCAAAGGATGGCTCAAGTCCTTGAGTTTCTGTGCCCAGTTGGGACACCTGGAAGAGACTGCCGGCTCCTGGTTCCCAGCTCCAGCTGTTGAGAATATTTGGGGGAGTGAGCCAGTGAATGGAAAATCTCTTTTGTTTCTCTGTGTGTCTTCTTCTTCTCTATCTGTAATTCTGCCTTTAATACTAAACAAAATCTAAAAGAGAAAGGAACAAAAAAATTGCAAACTCTTCAAAAATATCAGAGAAAACATCAAAGAATGTAAAGTATTTGATATGCTTATAATTTACTAATAAATCAAGTCTCTGCAAGTGTCCTGCCTGCTGGTATTATATAAAATTCTCTTTTCTTTTCAGTAGAATAAAATTGAAATGGGAAAAACTACACTTGAGCTATTTCACTAATTCAGACTAGTCTTTGAAGTGGTAGTGACAGCTTGCTTATTCAGCCGTCGTTTGTAAACCCCCGTTCAGGTGGCCTGCTAAAGGACAGAAGTAAAAGAACAAAACAAGGAATGCAACACAGTGCCTGACCTCTATGGATTTATTTCTCATAATTTAATGAAGTTTGGTGTGCTTCCACAGAGTTCAGTTCCTTACTTCCCCACCTTCTCCCAGTCTGTCCACTGTTAATTTTCTGAAATTATGATCACATCTCTACTAAGACATCCCCCTGCCTGTGGTTTCATTCAAACTTTTAATGCAGCCCTAGAAAGAAGTTATCTTTACCTTATTTTTGTTTCTGAACTTGTTCGGTCTCTTCCCCCACAGTACAATAAACAGATTCTCATTCTTCAAGTTTAGTAAGCTCAGATTCATCTTTTTCTTTTTCCACATATTGCATTATCAAATTAATACGTAAATTCTATTAACTTAATCTTTTTTAAAGTTGATTTTTACATATATGAAAGGCAGAGCATGTAGGAGAGAGAACGCATGCTCTTCTCTCTGCTGGGTCACTAGTCAAATGTGTGCCACAGATGGGGCCAGGCCTCGCTAAAGCTATGAGCCACAGATTTCATCTGGGTTTTTCAAGTGTGTGGCTGAGATGCAAATACTTGAGCTATCACCTGCTGCTTTCCAGGTATGCATTAGAGGAAGATGGATCAAAAGCCAAGGTGGGGCACGGCTGGGGGTGGGGAGGTTGTCAACAAGTGTTGTGGCATGGCTGGTAAAACTGTCCTTGTTATGCCAGCCTCCAATATGGGCATCAGTCATGTGTTGGCTGTTCCATTTTCGGTCCAGCTTCCTGATAATGGCCTGAGGATAGCAGTAACAGATATTCCAAGTAATTGGAGTCTCTGCCACCCACTGGGGAGAATCAAATGAAGTTCTAGGCTCAGGCCTGGTCCAGTCCAGGTAGCTGCAGCCATTTGGGAAGTGAACCGGTGGATGGAAGATCGGTCTCTCTCACTCTATTTATAACTCCGACTTACAGACAAATAATCATTAGGGAAAAAAAAAAAAAGCAGAGAACCAGGCACTAGATTATAAGATGTAGGGATCCCAAATGGTGGCAGCTTAAATCAAAACACAATGCTCCTAATTTTATCTTTAAAAGTATTTGGTATCAGGAAAAAACTTTTTAATATCAGTATGACTACCACTTTAAAACAAACCAGCATCATCTCTTAAAAGTGTGGCCTTCTGGGATAAGTTCTAAAGTTGGCCTTTGATTGTAAGTCTTAAGTTCTTGATAACTTTGGCCTTCAATGTAGGCTGCACATGGTGTTAAGAAGACATAAATTTGAGGCCTGACCAGAAGGAGCTTTGTAGCTCCTACAGCCTAGGTATGTTAGCTCTAGGGGTAGTCAGTTGCTACATGAGACCATGATGTAAGTTAATCTCAGCTAGGCACATGGAATAAAAGATGCTATGTTAATCCCCTGGTGCTCCTGCCAATTGCACTCAAGTGCCAAACACTGAAGGGAAAAAGTCATCTGGGACGTGCCAGTCATGTGTCATGCTGACATGACAGTTCCAGGATATCCATGTGGTAGTCCACTTCCAAGGACCTGAGGGATCCCTGCCTCCTGGTAGTCATACCTTTGTGTACTCATTTCCCACACTATGTCATAATTAGTCCGTCTGATCAACAATATGTGTTAGTGATGTTATGTCAGTTCCAGAATTAAATTAGAGACAGTGCTGTATCTTTTATGGTTACTATCTTTCTCTTGGTTCATTTCATCAAAGGAAAGTTAGCTGCCATATACAGAGATACTCAAGGTAGTGGAAGATGAGGTCCATTTTGTGAAGGCCAACAAGCAGTAAGGTCTGCCAATATGCATATGAATGACCTTGCAAGTGCACTGTCCAAACCCACTGACTGCAGCCTGGGCCATCAGCTCAGTAACAACTTCATGAAAAATGTGTGCCAGAATCACCCACCTAAACCTCTCCTGGACTTTTGATCCACAGCAACATTCATTGTGTTAAATGCTGCTCGACTGTGGGATGATGTGTTTTACAACTACAGATAACTAAATAAATCACCACAACCATGTCGTTTATTTTTCCATATTCCCTAACACAATTTGGTAGCAAAAATTTTTGCTTTAACATATGGATTTCACTGCCAGTAAGAATGAGCATCTTCTTTACTAATCATTGTATATCCTTTCCTATAAGGTATTATCTTTTGCCTCTTTTTCTTTTGTGCTGTTCATCTTACTTATGTTTAAAAAAATAAACTGTCAGTCCAAGATTGCCAATTATTTTTTCCAGTTGATCATTTACTTTTATAGTGTGCTTTGTGATTTTTTTAATGTAGCAAAATTCATCATTCTTTATGTTCAAAACGTTTGAATACGATTAAGAATATTTTTACAGTTTTCGTGTTGTTTCAGTCCTTTACACCTTTCTTATGGTATTTAAGGCAAATATTCTTTTCCTCAAATAAGCCAGTGTGTTATATAATTTTTTATATTCATTGCTTAATATAGTATACAAACTATGGCCTATTGCTTATTTGTGTGAATAACATTATAACTGTGGTTTTATAGGGTATTATCCTTATTCTTACAGGAGACCAATGCTATACACAAATTTAAAAATTAATTCATTTATTTTATAAAGTAAATGCAAACAAATATCATATCTAAGAACTGGAGGGTAAACAGGTGTTTACTGCATAGTCTTTCAACTTTTCTATATCTAAACACCTCAAAACAGAAATTGAGGGATAGAATATATTCCAAAAATCCATTGTAGAGATGCTTATGTGGTCTATTCTGTTTTGAGTAAAAATAGAAAAATCTTATCACAGATACACACACCCACACACACACATATATGTCTCTAACACTCTTGTTTCTGCCTCAGAGAGAGTGGCACTGTTAGGCATTACTCTAAGCACTGATTTAGTCTGTGAGCAAAGGTTTTAAGGCTGCAGTATTACAAAAGACAGTTCTATCTTAAATTTACACTTGCAGACAGGCTGTTACCAGCTTGTGTAATGTGTCAATTGAGACAGTCTGCCTTATGATTTCAGAATTTACTATATATAATTACTTGTTAAAAGTTTCTTGCCCTAAATTTTCCCTATTCTTGGCAACTGCAGAACAAATGTTTTCATCATCTTCTCTTTCCTTAAGTTCTCCTTCAACCTTCTGCTGCCTCTGCTACCTCTGGGAGTAAACAGGGTTACATCTTCATGTCCAAAGATATATTTATTGCCCAGATCATTAGAATTAGAAACAGAAAATCACTAACAGAGTATAGCATAAACTTAAGTAAATATATTAAATTTATATGATTAATTAAAACAAGTTTATAAAAAAAGGATATGGAGTATTTATCATTTATTTACAGTTAAGCAAAAGAAAATCAGCCACATTCCTGACCTTTCTTTCAATCCATGACTCAGAAATGTGTAATTGGGAGCGAAGAGGTGCTTTTAGAGGAAGCTGGGAACATGACTAGATAGTATCACAAATAAAGTAAATTACCATAATCAGGAGTTAGGTTTTATAGTCAAAAGAGATTTTTTTTTTGTAGAAAGGAACACCGGGAAAGAATGCAATAACCTTATTGAATTTGAAAGTACATTTAATAAAGTATTAATAACATTTGTTTCATTTCAGAAGCAATAAAGGAAAGAAATGATATTTACCAGGGTTTGTCTTCTCCAGCTGATACCATCGGTAAAACGCTCTTTTCTTCTGTTCACTCAGGTCTGATCCCTGTTGCAGCAGCCAATGAGAGATCCGGCTCTGACTGATACCTACACAAAAGACAAAAAGCTTTTGTGGTAAGGAAGCATGGAAACTGCCCCGAAGTTAATGATGGAACTGTTAGTTCTAGGTTACTGAGTACTCTGTATCTTCTATCTGTCTCTGTAAGAAAGTTGCAACTTAAACAGATCGCTTAAATTAGGTTAAATAAATCCCTGTGCTGGATAGGATATATGAGAAATTATCTAGTAGAGATCAAAGCATGTATTAACCAAGGCTTCACAGTGATCTCTCAAACTAACATCTGAAGCACCTTCATAAATAGAGTAAATGGGTACATCTGAGCAATAGTTAATAGACCTGCCATTGCCACTGCATTCCACTTTACTCCATTTCAGCACACACTGACTTTGTTACTTTAACAGATTCTGAGAAACAAACAAAAGATCAAGCTAGCAGATTTTGGTACTCATTACTGATACCAATAAAAAGAATTAGTGCTAAAAATGGGAATATTATGAGTGTATGTGTCAGAGCTGGGACTCCTCAGTGGACAGAATATCCAGGTGCACATGGAGAATATGGCAGTATATTGGAGTCTGCAGAGGACACTTGGTACCATAACAGAGGAAAGAGGACAGAGGACAGAACAAATGGACCAACTACCCCAGCCGAATATTGGCAGTGAATATCTGGGCAAATGGAGACTCTAAGTGGTCTATGTCAACCAGTGGATTCTGGAGCAATTTCATCGTAATTGGATTGATGAGATCGGCAGCAATTCAGAATTGCTGAATTATCAAAACCTCTTGAGCAGGACCCTTGAAGCATGCCCTAAATTGGGGACCCTGGGGTGGTATCAGGTGACAGTCCTCCATCCCAGGGTGCAGCAGTGTTTGGGAGGCTGGGTGCGCTTCTCCTATTATCTCCCTCCTTCCCCCATAGCCAGGAAGGGAAAAAAGTGAAGGTGGAAATAATGGTCTTACCCACTTTCCTGTAGCCCTTGACCCTTTATCACCCGAATGAACTATGTAAAAATCATCAAAATAAATCTTAAAAAAAAAAAAAGAATTGCAAAAAATAAAATGGAGATATTGTTGGAGTAGTCTTTAATAAGGTTTGTGGATTATTTATTAATTCTTTAGGTATTTTTAGACCTACTGCCATTAGTACAGAGAAGAAAGAATTGGCAGACTTTAGAGCTATGTTGCAATACAATCTCTTAAGAAATCAACTAAAGATGTTCTTCCAATGCCTACATTTTGCAAGAATTCTGAATGTAAAGCTATCATTTCCTGCTAAGAAGCTCTTCACAGTGATTACTTAGAACTGTGATGCATCTCCATCTGGAAACAGAAAAGCATGTGTAAAATTTGCCAGGATGATAATTATGCTCATCTGGTCATTATAGGTATTTTAGAAAAAAATTAATAATTCAATATGTAATTGGCAAAAACAAGAATAATAAGAAAAATAAACTATCTTACTAAGTCCACAATGTCCTTTCCAAAAGATCATTCAGCAATTACAGAGGATTCCCAGTACGTAGGCCCTCCCAAGAAATTATTTAGAATAACTGAATATTACTGAATATCATCTGTGCTAACACTTATTTAAATTATAATGCTCAATGGAAAGAGTGGCTATCATGAAGTAATCATACCCTCAACAAATCACGAGGCCTAGCAATCTCATTTAAGTCACTAAAGACGAGCCTCTCAAGTTTCTCACATTTAGAAATCCGAGGAAGAGGAGGGAGTATGAAAGGAAAGACTGAAGGAAGGCTCCCTGCCTTGGAAGCATCTTTCACTTTCTAAGGGCAAAATTCAGTTAGTTTTCCAAATCCTAAGTGTCTATAGTCCTCAAGTGTTTCACACAGCAGTTTTCCAATGGACTGCACGTGCTGGCAACTAGCAATGCATGATTGTTCTAAGAGAATGCCCATTATTCATGAAAATTAAATGGCCTGCATTTAGCAATACTTTCACCAGAAGTCTAGTTTCAGACATTGTAATGTTTTTTTTATGCCACTTTATGAAGAAAACAATTACTTATCATTAAAATAAAATTGACTTTCCTGTTTACAAATAAAACTATTTTACATGAGTTCTTCATACTGGGACCATACTACTAGCAACAGGGAATTTCTACAAAATCTGTTAATGTATCAATTCTGTTAGAGTTTTAGAAAGATTTACTTATCTATTTATATGAAAGGTGGACTGAAAGAGGAGAAACAGAAATATCTTCCATCTGCTGTTTCACTGCCCAAATGGTTACCAGGGCAGGGGATGGGGCAGGTCAAAGCCTGGAGCTGGCATGCAATATGGATGCCAGCTTTGGAGACAGCAACTCAACCTGCTAAACCAACCCCAGTTTTGAAAGTTTGTTCCAAAACTAAATCTTCCCCACACAGATCACATAAACCACGGAGCCCACCAGCATTAGAGCTGACCAGGTACAATTATGCAATACTGGAGGGAGAAGATAAAAGCCCATTAAAAAAAAGGACATTAATTAAATCATAGTATATATACATTTAATAAAGACAGGCATTTAACATTAATTCTAAAAAAAATTAGCTTCAGAAAAAGCCAAACAACTAAAATTCATCTATATCAACTTGTTGACAAGGGCAAGTGTGTATGAAATGCCCCTTCTGCAGATGGAAGGTAGATGGCAGGGTCACTTCAGTATCCACTAATGCTGAACATGCAGATACACTACAAAGCAGTGATTTTAATGTTTAGCTTTCTACCCTTAAAATATTGTATACTAAATGGATTTTAAAATAGACATTGTAACTGAATAAACAGTCATCTGAAGAAGTTAATTGCTACTTTTCCTTTTCATTTCTACTTTCTTAAAAAAAATCTTTTGGTAATAAACTTATTTTATTTTGATGATCCAGTTCCTTAACATTGCTTTAAGGTAAGCAATAAGATAGGAAACAAAACAACAAATCAGGTAGTTTTTTCAGAAGGAAACACTGTTAGAAAGTGAATATTTAAGTGGCACATTTTACAATGATTTTTCTTAGTATCTGGTTGGTAGTTAAGTTTCCTTTAATTCAGTCTTCTGCAACCCATCTAGAACTTCAGTTGTGTTTGATGTAAAACCCCTGCAGCTTTTTACTGTCAGCTCTGGTACTTATCCTTGGGAGCAAACTTCCTTAATTTGTCCTCTCTTTTCTACTGCTGAAGAAAACGTCATTTTCCACAAGCTTTAGCTTCTCAAAACTTTACTGGCCAGAAGGCAATTTCCACATTACCTTAATGCACTGATGGACTAAGCTAACACCTGACCTTCCAATAAGAAAGTAATCACACAGTAATCAAAGGAAGAAAATCCTTTTTGCCAGTTTTACTATTCAGCTCCTCCTTCCAGTTCTTCAAATACCAAGCTCCCTTCCACTAGAGGGCTCTCCACCATAATCCATTCCTGACTAGATCTTGAAACTACGAATAGAACCACCTCCTGGAGAGTGTGCCACTATCATTGAGTTGGCTTTAGGTGCTGCTGTTAGCTTCTTACATATTAGAAGATGATCTTTAATCATCTTTTCTAACGCTATACATTCCTTAAGTCTTTTCATTTACCAACAACCATGATTTAAAATGTCAACTAAATGTCAAAGACTTTGAGGACACTATCCTGTTCCTTCAAAACAACTGCTAGGTGGCTTCGATGAATTTCCCAAAGGTCCACAAACTAATTCAACAAATTTGTCTCCCAAAGGTCCACAAATTAATTCAATATCTTTGTCCATGTATCTGCTCTCCTTCCTTGGTTGTGTCTCTCACCTCTATTTTACTCTTTCCCTGATTCTCATAATCACTGAAGTCATGTTCTCTTCCCCAGATCCTCCTCATTGCCTGCCCCCAATGCTGTTATTACAGTTAGAATCTCAACCTGTTTTACTCAAACAACTCTGTAACCTTGATGAAAAGAATATTCCATCTAAAAGTTTTTAAAAAAATCCTCAATATTATAATTAGTCATATTTAAATTTTTGAAGTTAAAACAGATGAGTATACTCTCTATAAATGTTCCTCTATTTCTACTCTTTCTCTTATTTCATATCCTAGCTCTATTCTGTTTATTGGGTAGCAATCCACCAATACTTTCCACCATGAATTTAAATACACATAAGCACGTATCTCAATGAAGGCACTTCAAAAGCTCATGGAAAACTGACATAAAGTATCAACTTACTTGGGGGCAATTTTTAAAAAAAATCCATATACAAAGTGAGTCATAAGTTAATGGCAATGTTAATTGTGTATGAATTCCGAACATTTTTTGCACCAAAGTAAAATTATCTTTTAAATACAACTTTCACACATTTTTTGAAACACACTTATGGGGATAGGAAGGTAAGATTTCATTATTTTAACATACATTTGAGATTGCACAGAATTAATAACCTACTTTTCTCACATAAATCTTGAATTTTCTTATGTACTGCGTAACAAATCTTTCTCAGTGTAACTGTTACATGCAATCATAAATCATTAAAATAACCTATTCTTGAACTACAGCTGCCTCTAATTTTTACTGTTGTCAATGATAATGCAATGCTACTCTACACCTTTGTATTTACGGAATATATCTGATGGGTAAATTCACAGGCATAGAATGCTCAACTTACAGTGTATGAGCAGTATTTAACTTTTTAATAGATAAAACTGAATAGTTCCCTATTGCTCAATTTTATATTCTAACCAGCAGTCATGAGAATGCATTATCTACATCTCACCATTACTGAATATCATCAAAGTTTTTAGTTTTTTTTCCTGAAAATATATTATTACCTTAAAAATTCTAAGCAATTCAGAGGAAAGGAAAAATAAAAGTAAAAAATGCACTAACTCAAATTCTCACCATTTAGAAATAATGACACTAATGCCAAGCACATATCTAAAAAGTAAGCAAAATTACTAATATTACATCACTTTAAAGATAATTTTTTATAAAGACAGATTTTTAAAATACAAAAATATTACTCAGTTTTATCTCAACATGAGAAACTGTTTTTAAAAACTAAGATTAAAAAATTAAAGATCCTGAGAAACAGTAACTGCTAAATATTTTTAAGAGTCCATTAAAGCACATGAAATGAGTAATATTAAAACACTGTAAAATTAGAATATAATATCAATATTATTACTCAACTTCTTGGCAGTATTTCACAGTTCCTGGCTAAACACCTGAGTAAACTGGCAGACTGTGGCAGACAACCTCCAATAAACCCCCTGAGGATACCCCTGGTCGCTGTATTTTGGTGTAATCTCCAAAACTTCATCAAGGCTATCTGTTCACCCAATAGATATAGCAGAAATGATATTAGATCACTTCTGAGTATACATTATGAAAGACAATAACAGTACACACAGTTCATTACAAGGGAAGCCAGCTGTCAAGTACTGAAAAAATTTAAGCAACTCCATGGGGGTTGAGGAGAGAGAACGATCTATGAGGCTAAGAACTGAGCCATTCTGCTAACATACAACTCCATCATCTTATAGAAAGAGTCCTCTAATCTCATTTAAGCCACCACATGACGGCAACCTCATGAGGCACCCTAAACCAAAAAACTTATTTAAGCTGCTCCTGGATTTCTGACACACAAAAAAATTGAATGAGACACTAATGATTATGCTTCAAGATGCTATGTTCTGAGAGTTTTTACGTGGCAATAGGTAATTAAAACACTATTTTATTTTCCCATGTAGACCCTAGCCTTTATACCTAAATCCTGATTTTTAGAAGATACACACACACCCACACACATATATTTAAAGATTTATTTATTAGCCTGAAGGCAGAGATGGGGGTAGAGAGGTAAAGAGAGGGGAAGAAAGAGAAGAAGGGAAAAATAGAGATATCTTTATTTTATTTTTATTTCAAAGGCAGAGTTGATTCCCCAGGATGGCTGCAATGGCCAGCCGGAAGCTGAAGCTGGAAGCAAGGAACTTCCTCTAGTCTCCCACATGTGTCCAGGGTCAAAGCACTTGGGCCATGATCTCTCCTGTTTCCCAGACCATTAGTGGGGAACTGGACTGGAAGTGGACCAGCTGGGACTCAATCAAGCTCCCAGTGGAATGTCAACACAGCAGGTGGAGGCTTTATGTTCTAGGCCTGGGCACCAGCTCCAAGTGAGATCAATTTTAAACCCACTAGTTCACTCCCCAAATGGCTACCACAATCAGGGCTGGGCCCAGCCAAAGCCAGCAGCCCATGTGGGTGCAGGGACCCAAGTACTTGGACCATCTTCCACTGTTTTTCCAAACACAATTAGAAGGGAACTGGGTAAGAAGTGGAGCTACTGGCTGGGACTCAAAACAATATCCATACAGGATGGCAGGGACCCTGAGGTGGCTTAATGTGGAAAGTCACAACACTCAGAAGATATTCATCCCTGGTATTCCAATCTGGATTCAGCTCCTGAGGTGTTTATTCACAGTTCTAGGTTTAAATGCATTCAAGATTTACCACAGGAGAGTCTCATTTTTTCTATTGCTAAGTTTTGTATTTCTGTTTTCATTTGAGGCATATCTGATGTATCATTTTCATATTTCATAAACAATAAACCCTTATGTGTATAGTTCACTGAATTTTGATAGATGTGTATATAAGCACTGCTCAAATCAAAGTATAGATTATTTTATGTTCCCTAAAAGCCATTCTTATCTCCTTTCCAGTCAATACCTAGGTTTCATGCTTCCTAATTAAATCTCAGTGGGTAAAATTTCTTTATTGAATAATTTTTAATAGTACAAAAGTTACTGTAATGTATTTACCATTTCTTGCACACATGTATGTTTGTTCACCATTTTTATGCCTGAGGACAATCCCTTTTGGTAAAAAATATAGGTCAGTTTTCCTTCAAAATCAGCTAAATTAGTGGCATAAGTAGGAATGGCAGAGAAAGCATCTGCCTTTAGCATCAGCATCCCATGCAAGTGCCAGTTGAGTCATGGATACTCTGTTTCCCAACCAGCCTTCTACTTAAGGCCTGGGAAACAGCAAAGATGGCCCAAGGTCTTGGGCCCTTGTATCCACACAGCAGACCGGGAAAGAAGCCTTAGCTCCAGGTTCTGGACTGGGCCCACTCTGGCTATTGTGGCCATTTGGCGAGCGGACCAGCAGATGGAATATCTATCTCTTTTTCTCTGTAAATCTGCCTTTCAAATAAAAATTTTAAAAATCCTTCTAAAAAAAATTCCTGTATAATAGGAATAAAAGCGAAAGAGGCACTATCATGAAAAGGCTGACAAAGATTATTAGAATCAACTTTTTCAGAACCCTGAAATTTGCAAATGATCCCAACTATCCAAGAGCATGTTATCATGAAAAACATTAAATTAGTAAGTATATGTGACTTTAACCTGACTTCCTGCCATGCCTGTTACACTAGTATCACATGGGACTTAAAAATCAACTTTTATAATCACTGTGAAAACTACACATTTTCTAGGAGCCATTCAAGAGAAGTAAACAGCATTGAAATTCCTTAAAACAATACTTGGAAGGAACTACTGATTGTTAACCTGGGCCAGATTGTTATAAATTAAGATGCTAATGTTAATTCCCAGGGCAATGACTAAGAAAACAACAAATGAATCAACAAAAAAATGACATGTATATAAATTGGCACAGTGGAACATAACAGTTACCACAAAAGAGAACAAATCAAGGGTTAGTATTACGGCTTTGGAAATTAAATTGCCTCTTACAAAACCAGCATCCTATGTTGGAGTACAGATTGGCATCCTGGCCGCTCTGTTCCTGACGCAGGTATCTATAGATATGCCTGAAAAAGCAGTGGAGGGTAGCCCAAATGCATGGTCCCCTGCCATGCATATGGGAAACTCAGATGCAGTTCCAGGCTCCTGGCTTTTTCTAGGCCCAGCCTGGCCATTGCAGCCCAATATGGGAGTGAAGTATTACATGGAAAATCTAACTCTTGCCTATAAAAAATTAAAAAGTTATTTAAAAAAAAATGAAGGGATTGATACCCTTCAGACACAATGCAAATCCAAGAAGGCATAAGGGAACACAAAAGTGATGACTAATTTGAAAAACTGACAGTCGAAGAGTGAAAAGTTGTCAGAATTGAGGAAAGGCAAAGAGAAAATTAAAAATAGAGGGAAGTGACTCCTTATATACAAGGAAGGTTCTAAAGATGAACAGCTGATCTCTCATCAGAAGTCAAAGGAGAAACTAAGACACTGCCAAACGAACTACGCTGGTGAGAATTTACTGGAAAAGATGGAACCTATTGGACATATTCAGGCTGAAGTGACAGGACATTAAATAGTAACTCAAGAAAGACAGATGACTAAGGTAACTACAGAGGTAAATATAAAAGACACAATGTGGAAATTATTCCTTTCCCTTTTTTACTTAAAATGAAATAATGCAATGTATAAATATATAATGTGTATAACAGTAACACCATAATGGAATGTAGAGGAAATGAAGTAATAAAGGTACCATATCTTTCCATAGTTCTACTGAAATTAAATTGGCATTAAACTGGACTAGACTGTTATATAATAAGATGGCAATGATAATCCCCAGAGCAACAATAAGAAATGAAATAAATAAATCAGAAAGCACTACTTAAGTTTACACTGAATTTTATATATACATATATAATGCAAAAGCGGAATTAACTAAAGAATGAACAAAACTGATGCAAAACATACAGAAAACAAATGACAAAACAGTGTACGCAAATCCTATCTCATCAGAATTACATTAAATTTCAGATTGATTATTTTCAAACAAAAATTTTGAAATCTATATGCAAGCTTTTCCTTATATATTCTACAAGGACTTTTGGGAATTCTGCCTACATGTGAATTTAAAAAAATCTGCATATTAAGTAAACTTAAATTTCACTTTCCCTTAAACTTGTAAAATATCTTTGTAAAGACTGAACCAGTGTAAGACCACAATAGTAAGTGATAAAATCTACATTATTTTAACAGACAGAAAAGTAGCATTTCACAAAAGTAAATCTGACTTTACAACACCCAAAAAATTAGGAACGCAAGCAGACTTCTTTATCCTGATACAGGGCATCCACGAAGAACTCAACAGCTGACATCAAACTTAAAGGAGAAAGAAGTGAAAGCTTTATTATTCCTCAGACCAGAATTGAGACAGCAATGTTAACACTTGTCACCTCTACAGCACTGTACTGGATTGTTCTGGCCACGGCAATAAGGCAATATAAAGAAATAAAGGGCACCCAAAATGGAAAGACGTAAAATTACCTCAGTTTGAAGATATCACAAACGAGTATATAAAAAACTCAAAGGAACACACACACACACACACACACTCTCTCTCTCTCTCTCTCTCTCTCTCTCTCGCGCGCGCGCGCTCTCTCTCTCTTATTAGAATTAACATGTGAGTTAAGCCAGGTTGCAGGACACATGATACTACCACAAGGGATGAATAATCCAAAAATGAAATTCAGAAAACCAGTTCCAATTAATTTCTTTTAAAAAAATTAATTATTTTACTATCCCAAAGACTCTGGGATTCCCAACTTCCCCCAACACCCACCCATCCTCACCAATTTCCCCATGCCATTACAGCAGTATAGTCCTTCACAATCAGTCATCATTGCATCAATCTGGTATTTCAGTGTAGCCTGACACTGTAGGCATGGACAATGGCAAGGATCTGTTAATAAACTCTGTCCCACAAAGCTGACAGACATATCTGAGAACACTCGTTTTACATACTCTTAGCCATACAAATATTTCAATATCTTGTAGGCGCAAATTCGTTCAAACTATTTACCTAGCCTCTTTAAAGAATCTTTTAATTATTCTTAAGCATTTTAAAAATAGAATAACTGTAAAATCCTCTTGTGAAGATCAATTAATCAGATGCTGCTGGGACTGACAAGTGTCCATGAGCACAGAGAGGATTTGATTTAACTGGTAACACTACTGTGGACCCTATGATATGATGCATATTTTTATAATTGGTACTTTAAAAAATTACAGGACTCATGAATGTACAAAATACAAGAGAATCAAAAATAAGTCATTTACCACTTAACACCTTACAACCCACCCGCTTGTTGCCTTATTTTTTTTTATGGACAAATAGTACTCGACAATATGGGTGAACCATAATATATCTAATAAGACATTTAAGTTATTTAATACCCTTCTAGTAGACATTTAGGTTATTTAGAGTCTTCTGCTACGATATAATATGGTTCAGTAAATTTTCCTACACAGTCATCGTTCTAGACAGAAGTACTTTTAACAGATAAATTCATAGAGGATAAATTATACAAACGATGTACATGAATTTTAAAAAGATGTTTCTCAAACAAGATGTATGTGCAAACACGTGTGTATACAAATACACAGGCTTGTTAGCAAGGAATCGTTGAGGGTTTTATTTTGTTTTGTTACTGCAATAGTCCAGTGGCTAAATCCTCACCTTGCATGCAACAGGATCCCATACGGCACCAGTTCGTGTTCTGGCTGCTCCACTTCCCATCCAGCTCCCTGCTTGTGGCCTTGGGAAGCAGCAGAGGATGGCCCAAAGCCTGGGGACCCTGCACCCATGTAAGAGACTCAGAAGCAGCTCTGGACTCGTGGCTTCAGATTGGCGCAGCACTGACCGTTGGAGCCACACAGGGAGTGAACCAGCAAATGGAAGATCTTTATCTCTATCTTCTCTCTGTATATCTGCCTTTCCAATAAAAAAATAAATCTTAAGAAAAAAATTCTATTTCCTTGAAAGGCAGAGGGACAGAGAGCAAGGAAAGAGAATTAGAGACAAAAAGGGAGCCTGACAAATCTCTTGTCTTCTGGTTCACTTCCTAAATGGCTGCAACTGCCAGGACTGTGCTAGGCAGAAGCCAGAGGCTGGGAACACCAATCAGGTCAGCTGCCTGTGTGGCAGGGTGTCACCTACTGGAAACATCAATTGGTGGTGTTTAGTATGTCCATTAGCAGGAAGCTAAAACCAGAAGCAGAGCTAGGAGCTGAATCCAGGAATTCTGATATAGGGAACAAATGTCTTAAGTGGCATTCCCTGATGCTTTGCAAAATACCCACCCTAAGAATATGTACATGTTATAAGGAATAATAAAGTAACTATTAATAAATTTAAATATCTAGCTCTTTACTGTAACACATCTAACTAGTTGGTGGATACTATGTGTAGGATAAAGGCAAAAATGACTTAAATAGCTACTTAATTGCTAAATGTCAATAGCTGGTTGAAAATTATCTAGATCAAAAAGAAACAACAACAACAAAAGAAAATTATCTAAAAGATGATATTCTATTCAACTTTAAAAACAGTGAGAAGACACTTTTGAAAAAATATTTATTATTTTTATTGGAAAGGCAGATGTACAGAGAGGAGGAGAGACAGAGAGGAAGATCATTCATCCAACGATTCACTCCCCAAGAGAGTGCAACTGCCAGTACTGCGCCGACCCGAAGCCAGGATCCAGGAACCTTTTCTGGGTCTCCCATGCAGGTGCAGGATCCCAAGGCTTTAGGCCATTATCCACTGCTTTCCCAGGTCACAAGCAGGGAGCTGGATGGGCAATGGAGCTGCTGGGATTAGAACTGGCGCCTATATGAGATCCCGGGCCGTTCAAGGAGAGGACCTGAACCATTACACTATCGTGCCGGGCCCGAGGATACATATTTTAATGATATAGAATAACTTCCAGTTTAAAAGGGATATGGAAATGATTATTTTGTTATATAAGGGAACTTCAAAAAATTGTGGAAAACTATATTAGAAGCTACTTTTGATGCAAAGGTATTTTGAAATACTGCATACTCATAAATTCATACAATATCTCTGAAGGGAAGATTAAAATTGTGTCTTCTGGGAAGAAAAAAAAAAAAAGAAAAGTTTATATTTGCTGTATATCATTGTGAAGTTACACCTGAAGCTTGATAACACATGAATACATTTCCTAACACAGTTAATCTACCATAACAAGTGTGATTACTGTTTGTCTCAAGGTTAGCCTTGGTCCTAGCATTATAGTGTAGCAAGTAAAACCACTGCCAGCAACACTGGCATTCCATATTGATACTGGATTAAGTCTTGTCTGTCCTACTGCCAATCTGCTTCCCTGCTAATGTGACTGGGAAAGTAATAGAAGACAGCCCAAGTGCTTGGGCTCCTGCCCTCACATGAAAGATCTGGAAAGGGACTCCTGGTTCCTGCTTTGTGCCGGGCCCAGCTCTGGCCATTTTGGCCCTTTGGAGAGTGAAGCAGCTGATGGGAGATTCTTTCTCTCTGTTTTTACTTACATGAAACTCAGCCTTTCATGTCAATAAATCTCTAAAAAAAAAAAAAACCCACAAAATTTAAAGGATTGCTTCAGAAAAATAAATTTAGGGAGAAATGCATGCAAAATTATCACTTGCTCAAAATAAAGCAGTTGTAATGTTAATAAATAACAGAAAAATTTTTGTGGGGTTTACTACATGCCATTTGAAAATTCATTTACACTTATTTGATCTACTAAAGAATCTGTTCAGTAAGTAACAGTACTCTTGCTTTCTAGAAAAGGAAATCAGGGTTTAAGATGTTCAATAACCTGCCCAAACTTATACACCTGAAAAGGCATGAAAATCAGATTTTGTTCCCAGTCTATCCACAAAGTCATGTATTACCACTGCACTATATTTCCTCTATAAATTGAATTGTGGTGTTAAAAACGGTGGCTTTGCTGCAAAATAAACTACAATCAGCTGCATGATCACAGACAAATGAATCTATTTTCTTCAACTCATCTGTAACTGTGGAGGTTAACACCTGCCTCTCAAATATATAAAGCACTTAGCACAGCATCTAGCACTTAGTAAGTGTTAAATAAATTACAGCTAAATATAAAACCTTCCAGAAAGGGAGACTTAATGGGGAAAGAATCTGGCCCAGAGAATAGGATTTAAGTTAGTTGAGACACTCTCACGCCACATTACAGTCCCTGGGTTTTGAGACTCAGCTCTGGCTCCCTCTTCCAGCTTTTCATGAATGCAGATCCCGGGAGGCAACAGCTAATAGCTCAATTGTGTTCCTATCCCTCATGTGAGAGAAGCCTGGGCTGCATTGCTGGGTCAAGGCCAAGATTCAGGGTACTGTAAACATCTGGGCAATAAACCAGTACATGAAAACTATTTCTCAAAAAAAAAAAAAGTTTGGCTAGTGAAAATAGAGCCACTGGCTGACAGTAACTCACTTAGATGGTAATATGTTATCCTGTATGAAAATAATAGTTCTCAAACACTTCACAATAGTATTTCCTAGAAAAATCAACACAAATTAGTAATACATATCCTTGGGAAAAACTCTTCAGTAATGGAAGGTTTAGAAATGACAATATTTATGTCAAAGACTTTCTATGAGAAAAAATTGAAACTGCCAACTTTGAGAAATTTATGTATTTCAGTTCTTTTTTTCTTTTCTTTTTAAAGACTGACTTATTTTTACTAGAAAGTGAGAGAAGAATTGAGATTGAAAGAAAGATGTTCTGTGCATTGATTCACTCCCGAAGTGGTCACAACAGCTGGAGCTGAGCCAATCCAGAGCTAGCAGCCAGGAGCTTCTTCCAGGTCTCCCACATGGGTGCAGGGTCCCAATGCTTGGGGCCATGCTCTACTGCTTTCCCAGGCCTCAAGCAGGGAGCTAGATGGGAAGTGGGACCAGGGCCTCTGGAACATGAATTGGCCCCTATATGGGATTCATGCAAGTATAGGTGAGGACTTTAGCCACTATGCTACTTAAACAGGCCCAAAACATTGAGTACAAGCTCACCACAAGAATTTTTCCAGGAACTCTTTCCTATGTTTTCAATAAGAACAATGACAACAAGCCTGGGAAAAATATTGTATTAGAGATGTACTTTACAACCAGAGTGTTCAAAGGCAAGGTGCTATCTACAGGTTCGTTTGTGACATTTAAAGACAGATCATCCATTATAGGAGGCAAAAATCTCATAGGTTAGAAATCAAAATCTATGTTCCTAACCAGTAATCACCATGGGCACAGGGAAAAGCCATAGGTGATTTGAAAGCAATTAACTTTGGGTTGTGGGTTGTAACTCTGTTATTTTGGCAACTCAAAAAATTATTCCTGCTGAGAATAAAGTCATGCTGGCAATTTTTCAGGCACCAAGGACCCAATAATTTCTACTGTTCCATATTTTATTTCCTTGACTTGGGTACAACCCTACAGTCACATATACATGAATGCCTGTAGAAATTCCTGAGTACAGAAGGTCAACATACTCAAACGATTTGTTCTAAGGGTTACGAAAAAACTGGACAATGAAACTAAAAATTGAACCTACATTATAGCAACAAAAACACAAAATATTTAGAGAGAAAATATGGACAAGACTTGTACAACTGAGAGAAAATAAGGATGACCTAAACAAATGGAGACAAAGGCCCAGTACATGGATAGAGATACAAAAATAAATATGAGTAAGATGAAAATTTCTAATATCAGGTCGATCTACAACTCAGAATAAACCCAAACCCAATTCCAACCTTAATACAAATGTGCTTTTTGTAGAAATTGAAAAGTTCATTCTAAAATGTACATAGAATTTTACAGAAGATCTACAGTGTCAACAATAATCTTGAAAACTTAAAGTTGGGAGATGTTAAACTTTATGATTTTAAAACTAAAACAGATCTATAATCATCTATAATTTTGTATTGGTGGAAAGATAGACATAAAGAACAATGGAGCAGAATATACTGCCCAGAAACAGACCACATTATCTTTGTGCAACGAATCTGTCAAGAAGTTGTGAATGCAAATGCAAAGACAAAGACAAGACTTTCCAACATACGGTGCTCCAACAGTTGAATTTCCATATGGGCAAAAAATAAAGCATGCCTGAAATCTTATACAATTTCTAGGAGAAAACATAAGAAAATATTTTTTTTCTTTATATGATTTATTTATTTGAAAATCATAGCTACAGAGAGAGAGGGAGGAAGGGAAAGAGGGAGGGAGAGGGACATCTCGACCATAATGCGTAATATTCTGCTTTCAAAAGTAAAACGGTACATCCTACAATGTGAATGAGAATCATGCCAGATTACCTTTAAAGGATCTGTAATCAGATGGACAGCAGGTTTCTCATCAGAAACCCCACATGCGAGGAGCAGAAGGAGAAACAAAGTCCTTAAAGGAAAGACTGTCATCCCAGAATACTACACCCAGCAACCTCCCATTTAGAAATGAAGGTGAAAGAAAGACCATCCAAAACAACCAAAAATTGAAAGAATTTGTCACCACCCAGCCAGCCTTACAAATGACACTTAAGGAAGAACTACACTCAGAAACAGCAAAAGATAATCAGCATCATGAAAGAATATCAAGTTAGGAAAACTATAATAATAGTATAAGTGTAAAGGAGATCCAAACAAACTATAGGAATAATTTACAGATAAACGGCAAGACCAAGCAATCACTTATGATTAATTATCTTGAATGTAAGTGGACTAAACTCTCCAATTAAAGAACACAGATTGGCTGAATGGATTTAAAAACAAAAGCCATCCACATGCTGCCTAGATATTGCACCAACAGAGACACACTAAAAGTGAAAGGATGAAAAAAAAACACGGCATACAAAAGGAAATCAAAGTTGACTTTAAGATGAAACTGCCCAAAGAAACAAAGAAGGTCTTTATGTAATTATGAAGGGATCAATCAACAGCTAAGATGTGATTGTAGTAAGTGTAAACGCACCCAGTGCTAGAGCACACAGTTATTGAAAACCAGCATTAATTCACCTAAAAGGACACAGCCTTCAGTATGATAATAATGGGGACCTTCAACACACCACTTTTATCAAGGGACAGATCAACTAAACGAAAAAAATCAACAAAGAAACAGCAGAACTAGTAGAACTGGTCTGTACTATGAACCAAATGGGATCTAACTGAAAGCTAGAAAGCATTTCATCTCACAGCTGCAAAATCTTTTCATCAATACATTAAACTGTTTCTACAACAAACCTTATGCTAGACCATAAAGAAAGTTTCAGAAAATTTTAAGAAACTGAACTCATACCATCTAACTTTTCTGACCACAATGAAATGAAAGTAGAAACTAACAACAACAAAATAAGCTCCAGAAAATAGATAAACAAATGGAATGTGAACATGTCCCTGAGTGAACAGGTCATGAAGAAAATTTATGAAAATAAAATAGCAAACCACGCAGGATATAGCAAAATTATTATTAACAGCAAAGTTTGCCTACACACCAAAAATTGGGAAGGCATCAAATAAATACCTACAGAACCAGAAAAACAAATCAAACCTCAAACCCAAAGTTACCACGAGAAAATAAATTAGAAAATAGGGCCCAGTGCAATAGCCTAGTTGCTGAAGTCCTCGCCCGGGATATACAGAGATCCCATATGGACAATGGTTCACATCCTGGTGGCCCCACTTCCCACTCAGCTCTCTGCTCATGGCCTGGGATGGTAGCAGAAGACGGCCCAAAGCCTTAGGACCCTCTATGTGGGAGACCCAGAAAAAGCTTCTAGTTCCCGGTTTTGGATCAGCTCAGTTCCAGCCATTGCAGCCACCTGGGTAGTAAAGAAGTGGATGGATTATCTTCCTCTCTGTCTCCTGTTCTCTGTATATCTGCCTTTCCAATAAGAAAATCAATCTTAAAAAAATAATCAGAGAACAAAGTTGAAATGAGATAACTGATATAAAATATAAGTGAAACGAAGAGCTACTTTTTGAAAAATAAAATTTACACACTGAGACATTAGGCAAGATAAAGAATTCAAAGGGATACAAACTGGAAAGAAGGAAGTTACCTCTATCTGCAGATGACATAATTCTATACATAGGGGGACCAAAAACTCTACTACGTGACTGCTGGAACTCAGACTGGGAAAGTCACAAACAATGTCATAGAAAGAGAACTTGTAAGATCCTTCTTACTTGTTTGTTTTTACAAATATTTACTTGTTGTTTGCAAACTTGTTTGCTTGTTCTTATAAATATTTGTTTGTTTATTTGAAAGGTTCACTCTCAAAGTGGCCTCAGTAGTTGGGTCTGAGCCAGGAGTCAGACCTCCACCATGGTCTCCCACAATGGGTGGCAGGGAGCCAAGTAACTGAATCATCTTGCACTGCTTTCCTGGGATAAATAGCAGGGGACTGAAATGGGAGCAGAGCAGTTGGGATCTGAACTGGTAGCAGTGTGGCATAGGCAGCTTAAATGGCAGCACCATAGTACCAGCCCAGTTGAGAGTATTTCTACTAAACTCTATTGAGAAACTCTATTTTCACAAGTCTTACCTTTTAGGATTGAGAATTATCGAATACAGGTAAGATATATACCCATTAAATGCAGTCACAGTTTTAAAACAGAACTGATCACTAGCGAAAAACAAGTTAGAAGCTGCTATAACCTAAATGTTTGTTTACCACTACCTTTCAATACCTATGTTGTAGCCCCCACTCCCACAGTGATGACATGTATAGGGGCAGGGCATCCGGCAGTGATACAGTCATGTACACAGAACTTCCATGTGTAGAACTAGGGCCCTATTAAAAGATGTTAAAGAGAGAGCCTGCATTTCTTCCACCTTGTGAAGACACAGAAAGGCCTTCACATCTATCAGTCAGGAAAGAGGCTTTTCACTAGATACTGAATCAACTTTCATTTTGGTTTATAAGCTACCCAGCTTTTAGTATTGTGTTAATAGATGGCCTGAACAGACTGGCACAGAAACTATTGGGAACACATTATCTCAAAAACAAGGAACATGAATTTCTAGGTCATGAGGCAACTTACAGCTGAAAGACTAAAACTCTGGTTTTCTGCTTTGTTTTACCTGCTGTATTATTGCAATTCAAGAAAACAAATTTATGGGCCCGGCGCGGTGGCACAGTGGTTGGGGTCCTCACCTTGCATGCCCAGGATCCCATGTGGGCGCTGGTTCTATCCCAGCAGCCCCGCTTCCCTTCCAGCTCCCCGCCTGTGACCTGGGAAAGCAGTGGAGGACGGCCCAAGGCTTTGGGACCCTGCACCCGCGTGGGAGACCCGGAAGAGGCTCCTGGCTTCGGATTGGCATAGTATCGGCAGTTGCGCTCACTTGCGGAGTGAATCATCGGATGGAAGATCTTCCTCTCTGTCTCTCCTCTCTCTGTATATCTGCCTTTCCAATAAGAAATAATAAAAATAAATCTTTAAGAAAACAAATTTGTGATACAGCTCTTTTAAGTTCACACAAGAGTTGGGAACATTCACCCCTTGGGCAAGGTAAACCCCCATGAAGTCACTGGTTTGATCCAGCCGAGGCAACTACAGGCAGGAATTAAAATTAAATAAATCTATATAGCAGGCTAATTCTTAGTTGATAATTATGCACAGTCTGCAAATGATGATATAAATAGCTAAATGTCCCTTGGCAGAAAAAGGTTTCCCATCCTTTTATCTAAATGTTTCCCCTTATTTCATGTACTTATTTTTTTTTCAGATGACATGAATTTAATTAGTATGCTTCTTTGGCTGATAAGCACTCATCAAACTGCCCATGGTGATTTTTCCCAGAGGTTACTTAAAATTTTAAGAATTCTTACACAGCCTAAGAGAATATTTTACTCTGAAAGCACATACAGAATACATGTGTTTATTACTAAAGCAAAGGCTCTGCTTAATACTCTGCCATTGTTAGAATTTAGAATCTTGGCCGACCTCTTACAGAGGTAAAAATCCACCCTTGCTGGAAGCAGCTGTGGCTGTGAAAGACGCTACAAATAACATGCTGGGAATTCAGCAGGCACTGTTATTATATCCTGTTTATACTGTCATTTTTCCTATCAGTAGGATATTATTTATACAGACCCCACCCATGGACTTCTTGTTTATCTTATTATAGAAATCCTCCAAATCTATAAAAAGAAACCTCTGTATTTGTTTGTGGAACAAGCACATGTTTTATAATTGTGCACCTCACTACATTTTTTAATTTAGCATTTGCTTTTGTTCTGCATCACTTGTACTCATTTTTAGTTCAAGGTTGATTTATTTCGCATATTAGAGCTGAACCTAACTGACTTTAGCAGCATCTGTCACAGAACAAGATTCTGCAACAGCACACCCTAAACTATATTTTGGGGTAGATTACAACAAGTAGATGTATTTTCTAAAATATACTGGACTAACTTGTCTAAAGATACAAAAATATACCTGTAACTGACTAGGTGCCCTAAGAGTAAGCTCTGGGTGACCAGAACTGTAATCTCCTTCCATGTCCACTCTATCCTAGGTAGACCAATAATGAGAGCCAGTTTTACTTAGACTCTTACTATTTCCTAGTAAGATCTCTGCTCTCTGCCAGAAGTTTACCCTGCAATTTGACAGGCTAAAGCACAAGAAACACAAGAATTTAGTAAACTGACCAACAGGACAATGAATAAATGTGGTTATCAATCAACCTCATTTCCTGCCTTCACAAATAAATGAATTAAATAAAAATGTAAGTTTCTTTTTATGCTTTTAAAAATGTAAATATTTATTCTTTTGAAAGTCAAGGTTATAGAGAAAGGAGAAACAGAAAGCAAGAGAGCTGTGATCCACGGGTTCATTCACCAAATAGCCACAATGGCCAGGGCCAGGTTAGGCCAAAGCCTGGAGGCTGTTTTTTTTTTTTTTTTTTTTTTGGTTTCCCACAATGGTATAGTAGCCAAAAAAACTTGGAGCATCTTCCAGGGCCATCTTTCCCAGGAGCATTGGCAGGGAGATAGATTGAAAATAGAATAGCTGGAATTCAAACCAGCACTCATATTGGCTGCAGGTGTCACAGGTAGCAGCCACAATGCTGGTCTCTCTTTTCATATTTAAAAAAAATGTATTTATTTTAAAACAGAGTGAAAGACAGAGGGGGACAGCAAAAGTTCTTCAGTCTGTTGGTTTATTCCCCAAATGGCTGCCGTGGAATATTCCAGGTGTTCCAAATGGGTGGAAGGGTCCAAGTAATTGGGCCACTTCTTGCTGCCTAGCTGGGTACATGAGCAGGGAGATGCATAGGAAGTGGAACAACTGGGGCTCAAACCAGTGCTCTGTCATGGCATCTGGTACTGCAAGTAGCAGCATTACTTGTTGCACCCAAAGCCAGTTCCTAAATGGCAGGTATTTATGCAGTATATGTGGAGGAAATTAGTGTTTCTGGAGAAGTCACAGTACACAACTTTTCACAGCTACAACCTGTACTTGCAGCAGCAATACTCTATACAAGAGAGCTATGATCACAGTTTATCTACAATGCTGGAGCATTAAACTGCAAGGCAGTGAACTAAGTGCAATCAATTTTAGGAGAAAAAAGAAAATACCTCCTTGGGCTAGAAGAGTGAAAGTAGCTGGAGAGAGAGTAACAGGGCAATCTTTTTTTTTTTTTTAATGAAAGTTACAGAGTTACAGAGAAAAAAATCTTCCACATGCTAGTTCACTACCCAGATGATCACAACCACCAGAACTTAGCTAACCCAAAGTTCCTTTGGAATTTCTCCATGGGCACATGCGTTCAACAACCTGGGTCATCCTTCGCGACCCTCCCAGACCACAAGTAGGGTGTGAGATGAAAAATGGAGCAGCAGTTACTAGATTCAAAGCCCATATGGGAAACTGGCACCACACACAGAAGTCTAGCCTTTGGGGTCAGCTCCAAGATAATCTTGGTAAATAGAAACGAATAAGACTGAGATGGGGAGGTACAAAGGCATCCTAGACTTGATCAAAAAGCATCTGAATGAGCTCCAGGTAGAAATGTAAAGTACTTGAATTCGCTTCGGATTATACCGAAAAGAAAAGAAGATAGCAATGAAAATACAGATTGGAACCACATTGTAAGGACTTCCGTCTTTTTACATAATGAAGAACCATCAAAGAAATCTGATCCTGGGCAATAAATCTAAGACTTCAGAGAAGAAATAAAGAAGAGAAAGAACAAGTTTGGGTAAAGTTGAAATGGGGGATAAAAACTTTTAGTTCTATCAAAATCCCATAATTAGGGCCTGGCGCGGTGGCGCAAGTGGTTAAGGTCCTCGCCTTGCACGCCCGGGATCCCATGTGGGCGCTGGTTCTATCCCGGCGGCCCCACTTCCCTTCCAGCTCCCTGCCTGTGACCCAGGAAAGCAGTTGAGGACGGCCCAAAACTTTGGGACCCTGCACCCGTGTGGGAGACCCGGGGGAGGCTCCTAGCTCTGGATCGGCATAGTATCGGCCGTTGCGCTCACTTGGGGAGTGAATCATTGGACGGAAGATCTTCCTCTCTGTCTCTCCTCTCTGTATATCCGCCTTTCCAACAAAAACAAAAATAATAATAAAAATAAATCTTTAAAAAAAATCCCCTAATTATATGGTACCAAAGGAAAGTCTCTGTGATAAAACAGATAAAAATGTGTAAATTCATTTTCAAGTCTTATTTCCAAAACCAAGAAATGGCATTTGACTAAGTAGGGCAATGTCAAACAACGCTGCTTTGCTCAAGTCAAGGTCATGACAGTTGACCAGTCTCTCAGAATCATTTTCAATATTAAATTAACTGAGGACCCATTTCCCAGGTTAAGGACGGTACTCTGGCAAACTAGAAGATCCTACTGCTTCTAACAATGGGAACTAAATTGGGCCCAGCGTGGTGGCACAAGTGGTTAAGGTCCTCGCCTTGCACGCCCGGGATCCCATATGGGCGCCGGTTCTAATCCCAGCAGCCCCGCTTCCCTTCCAGCTCCCTGCCTGTGGCCCGGGAAAGCAGTCGAGGACGACCCAAAGCTTTGGGACCCTGCACCTGCATGGGAGACCTGGAAGAGGCTCCTGGCTTCGGATTGGCATAGTATTGACCGTTGCGCTCACTTGGGGAGTGAATCATCGGATGGAAGATCTTCCTCTCTGTCTCTCCTCTCTGTATATCCGCCTTTCCAATGAAAAAATAATAAAAAACAAATCTTTAAAAAAAAAATAATGGGAACTAAATTAAGAGAGTAAAGCTGAGTCTTCATCCTATCATAAGTCACACCAGTACATTTCATTAAAGGCTGTTTAACAAGTCTGCACATCTCCTTCAGTACTAACTCCTTGAAGACAAAGGCAAAGAATTTATTTTAAATATTGTACTGACAAACACCTGATGACCAACAATTAGGATTAGGGAAGGCACAGCAATGCAGCTGATTGAGACCTCATTTGGGATGCCCACATCCCACCACTGTAGGGCCAGGTGAAGTCCCAGCTACTCTACTTCCCATCCAGCTCCTTGTTAATTCACTAGGGAAGCAGAGGATGATGACTCAAGTACTTTTGTTTCTGCCACCCACATGGAGCCCTGGATGGAGTTCCTGGCTCCTGGTTTCAGCGTGGCCCAGCCCCAGCTGCTTGGCCATGTGTGGACTGAATCAGCAGATCGAAGATAAATGGATTAAACTCTCTCTCTGCCAGTTTGCCTTTGAAATAAACAAATAAATCTTCCAAAAATGCATATGCCTTTCTATAGTTTAAAATTTCATATGGAAGAGAATTTCTTTAATTGAAGTCTTTTGCCATGAACAGAAAAATTATTTATTTAAAAAATTACTTGTACAATATATGATAAACATGTATTATAAGAGAATGGCTAAATCTTAAGATATTTGGGATGAAAATTGGAATCTGCCAAATCTGAAATTTTCTTTTTCATCAAGTTACAAATAGAAGTACCATTAAGCTTCTATATATCTCAATGTCTGGAGAACAGAAATACATTAAGATAGGAAGGCACTATTGGAGATCAGATCCCTAAAGGGCTATAAAAGACTGAGCTGAGCCACACCAAAGCCAGGAGCCATCCTTTAACCCTCAGTGGTAGGGCCCAAGTACTTGGTCCATTATCTGTTACTTTTGCAAGCAACTTAGTAGGAAGCTGGATAAGAAGTAGAAGTACTGGATTATAAGTAGCAGCTTATCTGGCCCTACAGTGTTGGTTCCAAATCCAAGTGTTTCCTTATAACAGCAAAAAAACCTAAAGTATACAGGCTGAAATGCCCAAATTCATATAGCTTACTAGTAGCATCACAAAAAAGGGGACAAATTAATTTTATATCTAGCAATGTATACAGTAAATACATAACATAATTAAGAGTTTGTGATTCCTCTAATGACTAAAGTACTGAGAATTTTTAGGGTATTAATAATCATTGGAGAGACTGCACACCAACAATGAAAAAAAAAAGGTTATCCCCAAACTTAACAACCTCATAAAATGCAATCTAAATAGAGAATAACACAGAAATACCACATGCTAGGTAGGGATGAGCTTGGGAGATGGTTAATGGGATGGGATATGAAGAACAAACAGAAGACAATGGTATCTGCTCTTTTCTCATTAACGGGCTAGGAAAAGCTTCCACATAGAGAAACACAGTTTAAAAACACAGTCTTTTTCACCCTCAGTAATTTATTAAGTGAAAAAACTGGGGTCTGGCTTAAAGGATTTGCAAAGCTTTTGAAAATATGAAAGGCAGACAGCAGTTAGATGTGCTTGTGTCACAAACTCCATTGCAATTAAAAGGGAAGTAGATTCTGTTTCAGGCATAAAAATTGCGACTTTTGTTCATAAAACAAATGCCATAAAACTATCATAGGTTAAAAAAAATCACTGGAGAAGTTCCATGATATTGGAGACAATGGGTTTTAAATCACAGGCACACACTTTTATGCCTAAGCTGACAGATCTGTACTGCAATGCAGATAGGCAAGCAATATTCAGTATCTGCACCAGAAGGCACAGATCAGACACAATTCCAGAATAAAGGGCTCTTCGGCTCTTACCTGTTACCTGTGCAACAACTGCTTGGGAAATCCTCCGATTGGCAAGAAAGGCTTTGATTTCCTCTTTTATCACACTGCTGTCCCTCCTAACAAAAACAGAAGACAAGACCAACAATGTATGTTGAAGGTAGAAATCCTCATCTTTGCTAAAAGAAAGGTGAAGCAGAGAGGTGGGGAGAAGACAGAAGGAAAGCATACGAAAATAAAAAGCAAACACACCAAACTTGCATGAAAATATGAAATCAAAACAAATCAAAAAACATCAAATATTCCAGCCCTAAAACACCACACCATTAGACAGACACTTTAGAGAATGCCACAGGAGATGTTAAGTTTCATATCAGAGGACATTTAATTGCATGCTGTGTATAATTCATATTAGGAACAAAGCTGTCATTTGGTATATGCAAAATTTCACTATAGAAATCAATATATCTTTCCAAAACAAAAATCTAAAAATAAAAAGCAACAACAAAAAAACCAGCTTTGAGTATCCCATGGGTTTATCTGAAAACTACACAACTGCAAGAAATAATTTTAAAACCTTAAAAATGGATAAGGGAATTCATCTTCATCTCACAATTGAAAAAGCATTATTTTCAGATTGTCTTTGTTCTTTGACTTGCCTTCCTTTCTTCTATAAACTAAAAAAAAAAAAAAAAAAAAAGGGAGGCTGGACTGGGTATAAAATTACATTGTTAAAAAAGAAAATTACTCATCCTTATTGGTTATAATACACAGAAAACCACATATATTCTGTGTTGCTGTATTACACATAAATCTCATTTTCTTCCACTTAATATGCCTGTCAAAAATTTTTACTTCTTTAGAGACAGCAAATTCTTAAAAACCAGACTTTCACAAAAATGAAAATGAACATCAAGACTGTTTCTCCACCAGAACAAAGAGGACATTTTACTAAACAAAATATTGTCCCTCTCCCAATTTCTTCCATTCTTATTAATAGGCATATACTTCTAAAACTGTATTATTTTTCTTCTGCATTGACTTCTGTCAATTTCTGGTCTTTTGTCCTTGTCTTACATATAAGTATGTATACTGTATCTTCATTTTGTCTTTTTGCTAAAATATTCTAAATATAAATATTCTAAAATATTATATAGCTTTTTTACAAAGCCCTGATCTGAGATAATGGGATCACTAAACATTTACAAAATGTTTTCTAACTGAAATACAAACACTACAGGGGCTTAGGTCTCTTTAGATTATTTAGAGAAATTATTCTGTCCAAAAGGCTCAGGACTTAGAACAGATTTAGCCCCTTTACGAGGAGTTACATGCTATTGATTGGACTCTGTTTTCCCTTTTGAAAATTCTAGAAGAGGGAGAGGTGATGAGGGCGACAGTTTCCAATCTGTAGTTCTATGATATATTCCTGACTAAAACTAGAACTCTCTCAATCAAAAAGAGTTCTTAAGGAAGAAAAGAGGGATTGAAGCACCTATTGTAATGTTTAAAAGTTCTCTACCTAATATAGATTCTGCTGTAGAAACTAGCTATGTTTCTCCCAAAACACTTATCTATACATTAATAATCAGTCGATTAGAAGACAAGCTCAGCAGCATGCATTCCATGGGCTTGCTAAAACTTGGAGACAACAACCAAATCATCATTTGATTTATGATGCAACTACAAAACTGAACTGAAAAATGTTTAATGAAATATTACAATATAATTCTATACGATTTCAATGTATAGAATTATCTGGCAAATAAAACTGAATGTAAGAATATTTATTCAGGCTAAATTTAAAAAGTATTCCGGTGGGGGAAAGTGATTAATGTCATTTTAATTAAATTCACCTAGAGTAGACACTAAATCATACAGACAAGACAATACTGAATTATTCCAACAGGGAATATCCACTTTGTGAATTATTCACAGCCTTGCTTTATATCAAGGACTGAAGGAAGACACAAGGAACCCTAAAATCTATAACATAGAAGTAAAACACATACTTTCTCATATACCACACTTTTAGGAATTTTACAAGTTTTTAATTACATGAGTTGAGAAATAAAAAAATCCTTTACTGATTTTTCACTTTTTTTGAAGGAAACACATACAACTTATAAGAATATGAATGAACAAGATAAAAAGCTGGACTGTGGTTTCACCATCTTGGAAAATGAAAATATTAATACTTCCCCCTTTAAAGGCTTTCAGATTTTTCTTCAATCACTGAGGCTAAATACTGAATCTATCAAATGTTTATACATATGTGTAATACACATGATTCTCTAGCAAAAAAATTTTGAAACTATGAAAGCACTGCAAAAACATTATTTTATTAGAGCTCGGAAAAGATCCCCAGAGAAGAATCAAAAGATCACTGTAACCATGTTCAGACTGAAATAAACACCTGTACCATATCCTTCAGGCACAATGTAAAGAGCTCTAGAAAAGTCCTTGGACATAAGCAGTGATTTGTTATTGAATTTGCCTTAACAGGTACTTTCAAAACAGTGCTAGTATTAAACTTTGTGTCCAATTCTTTTACCTATATCAGAGTATGATCATATTGGGCTAGGTTTGTTCTTTACCTTTCACATACACACTCTCATCTCTCCCATCCATCCTTCTTTAACCTCTTGGCTCTCCTATTTTCTTTATTGTACCCTGCAAATCACCAGTTAGTGTGAAACTTTTATTTACTTCAAATCTAATTCTCTACCTCTTCCATTCTTCCTCTAAAAAATCTGACATACTCCTTAAAAAGAATTATTTCCTTTCACTTCCCTTCTTTTACCTCATAATCGCTAAGATTTCTACTCCATAATAGTTACCAAATTGAAGTCAAAAGTAACATGATCTTATCTTTAACTACATAGCTTACTTCCAAGATAAGATACTCCTTGATTTTGTACCTAACCACTTGTCCATTTAATTTGCTTCTTAATTTCAAGTCACATGCCGCATTCATTCATCTGGGTGACTTTCACAATAGAATGAAATTATTCTCTACCAACTGTCACTGTCATCAGTTTTATAACTTGCTGAAGTTTTCCATGATTTCCATTGAAACAAGCATTTCTTAACATCTGGATGCATCCAACACTAATGATATTTATGTAGTTACCTTTCTTACAGATACAATTTAACTGCCAGCTAGTCAAAATTGTTCCGCATCTTCACAACTAAAAAGCACCTCTTCCTCCAAATTCTAATATTTAAATTATACTATTCACATGCTAATATATCACATGTTCTTCTAATATTATAATTTGTTCATAATTTTATCTCTCCTGTTAGTTAGCCCTTTAGCACAAAGACTGTCTTACTAACCACAGGGTTTGTACATAATAGAACAAAATTTTATTCAAAGGAATGAAGAAATGTGCGACTGAACATGAAAGATTATAAAATGGAAAACTTGATCTAAATAATCTTAATATAGCTCTAAATTATTAATTATATTTAAAATTCTCAAATTTGAATGAAAAAGAGTTACTTATAGTGGTTCAAAAAAATGACCTTAATCTTGGAGAAACAAAAATATCAAAAACCACATTGTGAAATGATATGATTTAATATCTTCCACACCAGATTCCTTGAAAGCAATCATCTGTACCAAAGACTTTCAGAGCCAAAGTAATGTCTACTAAAACAATATTTTTAAAAATGCAACTATAATCAGATTCCTTTCATATTTAAATAAAAGTCTACCCCCTTTAATTTTGACTCACGGAGATAAACAGAGCACACTTTGGGATTTTTAAAACATGATCACTAAAAGAAAAAGCACTTTCTATGAATAAATAACTTTGGCAACTAAATTTCATGCCTTTTCACCTTACTATCTATAAAACATAAATATTTTACCACCACATTAAATACAGGTTGAGTATCTCTCATCTGAAATGCTTGGGATTTCAGATATTTTTTTAATATTAGCATATACATGGGGTAATGTTGGGAATAGGATACAAGCCCAAACATGCGATTCATATATGTTCCACATATACCTCACATACAAAGCTAAAAAAAAGTATGCAATATATTTTTAATCTTTTACATTTTTATTATTTTTCATTTTTTTAAAGACAGAAATAAAGTGAAAGAGAACTCCAAGCACTGGTTCACTCCCCTAATTGTCTGCATAGTGACCAAGCCTGGGTCTGGGTCAAGAATGGAACTAGGACACAGAAACTCAATCCAGTTCATATTTTTTACTCATGCCTGAGTGTGAGTGCCCAAGTGATTGGCAAGAACTCAACTGCATAAGCTACTACTGCTTCCTCCAAGGGGCTATACTGGTAAGAAGCTGGTGTCAGCAGCTGGAACTGAGAATCATACTCAGACACTCTAAAAAGGCAACTAGGCATATTAATAGGCAGTATATATCCCTGCGTCCCTAATTTTCTACATTTTAAATAATTTTGTAGATGGAATAAGCTTTCATGCTATGTAATATTATTGTGGTATTATACCAATGATCAAAAAATTTCAGATTTTCAAACATTTTTAAATTTGAGAATTTGCATCAAGGATGCTCAGCTTGTAGTCCACTGCCATGACTATGGATAACCAAGTTGAGAGAAAATATCTTAATTTTATACAAAATACTAACATATTCATAAACTTGTTAGGAATAGAACCTATAATGTATACCACTGCTAATTTTTACCAATCTCATTAAATTAATAATATAGAACAGATACATATTAGATGTACATACACATATACAAAAATCCATACATCTATTCATTACTTATTATAGATCTAATTCCAAAACACTTAAGCATTGAAATATGAATTGGGTCTCATCCTCTGCTTTAAAGAGAGTCACAGTCAACAATTTATTGATTGTTCAGATGCCAGTTTGGTTTTCATCGTATTTTTCACCCTCACTCATAAATGGAAAATGTAGCAGTTAATTTTCTTTCTCTTTTTAAAGTTGATTAGGTTACTGGTATATTTATAACTTGAAGATTTAAAAATAAATCAAAACTTGTACCTTGAAATTATCAGCAGTTAGTTTTATAGAGTCAATGGATGATTAGATTTGAAAGGCAATGTTTTACAACCTGGAGGTTGGGGAATGTGAGCGACAAGAAGTTGACAATATAGGAAAAAGGAGGAGTCAGGAGGCAGGAAGTCACTCAGGTTTCTGTTTTTACATCAATAATCCCAATCCATTTCAGTATCACCTTTGCATTGAGTGAATATGAAGACAAACACACCCAAAAGTGAGAATAGAGTACTCAGAAAGGTTCACTGCTGAAAAATTTCCTCTAATATCACACTAAATAAAAATTCATTTGGAGGCCTGACGGCGTGTCCTAGCAGCTAAAGTCCTTGTCTTAAACACGCCAGCATCCCACATGGGTGTCAGTTCTAATCCCGGCAGCTCCACTTCCCATCCAGCTCCCCGCTTGTGACCTGAGGAAGCAGTGGATGATGGCCCAAAGCCTTGGAACCCTGTACCCATGTAGGAGACCTGGAAGAAGTTCCTGGATCCTGGCTTTGGATTGGCATAACACCGGCCGTTGAGCTCACTTGGGGAGTGAATCATCGGACAAAGATCTTTCTCTCTGTCTCTCGTCCTCTCTGTATATTTGACTTTCCAATAAAAATAAATTAGATAAACAAATAAATAAATTCATTTGGTCAGTAGTGATTGATGTTAAGTAGCAAACATGTGTGTATCCTGGGGGTCCAGGGGCACACAAGTCCATTAAGATCATTTGCACTTTAAGTTATACTAATCACCTCTCTTCAAGTCTTGCTAATATCTACAGATAAGAAAATTTTATTCACAGAGGTAACAAATACTACAATAAGCTGATAACAATTACAAGTGGTAATAAGGTTCTGCCTCCACAGAATAAACTGATCAATTATCCCAGTCAAGTGTTGATAGTGAACATCTGGGCTGATGGAAATTCTAATGTGGACTATGTCAACCAGTAGATTCTGGAAAGATTTCATTGAGCTTGGAGTGGTGAGATTGCCAGTAACTTGGAACTGCTAAACTATCAAAATCTCTTGAGCAGGACCCTGAGAGCATGATCCACTCTGGGATGGCATCTGGTGGCAGTACTCCATCTCAGGTAACAGGTGGTTGGAAGGCTGGGTGTGGCTTCTCCCTTATCTCTCCCCTTCCCCCAGATACAGAAAGCAAAAAAAGAGAATGGAAATAAAGGTCTCACCCACCTTCTTTGTAGCCCTTGACCCTTTGCACCTTAATCAACTATGTAAAAATCAAAAATAAAAAAGTTATCTCAAAAAAATAAGGTTCTGCCTCCTAATATTTAACTTCTCCTAGTTTCTCTGATAACTTCATAAGTGGGAGCAGATATTCAATAAACTTGTCTCTCTGACCTAAGAAGGGCTAGCATCATCTGCGAGCTTGAGAAAAGGAGAAAACATTGGGGAAAAAAAGAGAGGGTAAAAGCAAAATGACAGCCATCCACAAAGTGTCAAAAAATGTAAGGAAATCACTAAAGGTTTAGAGAGCATAGCAAAGGAACAGTTCTGAGAAAGAGCAGAGCAAGGGAAAGAAGGTAAAGCAATCTAGTTTTGCAACAACCGCAAATATGTAAAATACTGGTAATGACATATAAGTAAGCATATATCTAACACCGAAACTGGAATATATGCAGTTGTAGGACTTAACTAAAAGTGCTGGCCTTGCTACACAGATTTTCTGTTTATTTTTAGAATATAGTTAAAACTTTATGGCAACTTATAAGGCAAAAGTCATTTTAGAAGTCTTATTAGGTAGCCTGGTCTTCTGAAGCCTTGTGATAAAGATGTGTTCCCATGCCTCATAGTCTAACACACATTTGAGAATGAACTGTTATGTCAAAATGTGAACAAGACTGGTTATCAACAAAACAAGCTAACGTAAGAATAAATACATTTTTATTGTTATCCTCTATATTCAGAATAATTAAAGGCTAATCTTGTGATTTTGTAGGTGAATTAACTTTCATTTAGCCAAATGGTTTTCCCTCTTAATTTTAACAGTGATCTTTAACATTCAAAAGCAACATTTGAATCTGCTTTAACAAATGAAAATAAATTCAAATTGACCATTTCCATTTTCAAGTTTTAGAAGTTTATAAACAGTCAATCTGGGCTGTTATATGAAAATATCCAGCACAGGTTTTATACTGCAATTCATTTAGTGCAGAATTTCCATATCATGCAATTTTATCCTAAAAGTAAGTTCATTATTCATGACAGTATATACTTGGTTGTAGATTATTTTGTTCTTATGGTAGGACAGGAAGGAACTTGTATTTGGCAATAATAAGTTACTATTATTCTACATCCTATTTTTAAAGTTTTTAGGAAAAACTGTAACTCTTAAGCTGTATTTTAATTTTTGACAATTTCCTGCTATGGTTTCCTTCAATATCCACTATAATGAAATTACTGTGATACTTCCTTCTGCCCCAGGAGTAAAAATCTTGTGAAAAACAATGATTTTTTTTTAATCACCTTCACTCCTAAAGACATACACAATATAGTAATATTACTATAAACAAAAGTTACCATTTAAGGTTGAGGTCAAATTATTCCATTCCCTTAACATTAAGCCCTTACCACTAAACAAAGTTGCAAATTGTGCAAGCACAACAATGGTACTGCCTTCAGTGTGCAATGTCCAGTATAAAGCCTTTTCCTAACTACTTTTATGTTGAAAATGGACTTCTCAGTGTTTGAAACTCTAAATTTTACATGTATCTCTCAGTCGACAACCTGTGTATTTGTGTGTGTATTTGAATAACATCCATTTTTAAAATTAGAACCTTAGATTCTTAGGAGCAAATCAGCTGTTAAAGACAAAAAGAAAGATTAACCTTTGGTAAACAGAATGGAAAAGGCTTATCAAGCAGCAAAGAGAAAGAGAGGATGTAAAGAAAAAAAATTTTTTATGTAAAGAAAGTTTTAAGAAATAATTTCATTTCCAAACAAGAGCAGGAAAAAAAAAAATCACTTACAGGTAAGTAGTTGAGTTATAGCTTAATATCTAATAACAATCTAAGAACAAAGGCATCTTTAGGAGTCTCAGTAAGCAAAGTAACTAACCTCATTAACTCCTCCACTTTATCATCTACATCTAGGTCCTCTTCAGAGGCTTCAAAACTGTATGACCGCTGACTTATGCTGTTGGCATGATAGCGAGTTGGTGACAACTTTCCGTTGGATGTGGATAATCGCTCGTTATTCTCTCTCCCATTTTGATTGGTAGTGCAAGGCTGCGGGGAGGTATCATAACTGTTGCTAGGTGAAGGGGACATTCCCGAATGCTGAGTCTGTGTGGAAGCCGTAGCTGTAGAAGATGATGCTGGAACATTGTTGGTACTGTTCCCGTATGTACTTCCTCCATAGTTGGACCTTCTTCCAAATTTGTCACTATGTTCTTGATCAAGACGGTCTAAAGTTTCCAAGGCATGGAGAATTTCATGTTTAGTCATTCCAGTACGCCGAAGGCGCTGAAGCAGATCTATCTGCTCTATGGTGAATCTGGGTTCATCTGTATAGTGAGACATGGTTTCCAGCAAACTAAAAGAAGAAGAAGAAAAAAATACAAAATAAATCTCTTTTATTGACAATAACTATGAAGGAACATATGATTGAGAATGCAGTGTTTAGACATCAAGGTTTTCACTGATTCAAAATAGTCAGATACAGGGTCAGAACCGTGGTGTTGCTGCCTGTGACACTGGCACAGCCAACAGATGATCTCTCCCTACCTCTTTCTATACTGGTTCAAATATATAAATAAATGTTGAACAATAACAAAAAAGTACCAAGACCTATCTCATGCCAGAGTGTTTCTACCATGACAAATAGCCTGCCGTATGTACTGAATTTATTAGGAGGTGATCTTTAAGTGCAACAGAAAACTCAATTTTCACTCTGGTAAGTATTCTGGACAAATTTTGGTTATGTCAATAATATTAAAAAATACAGTTTATATGATAATTACCAAATGTCTTTTTTTCCATTTCAAATGCATTATTTTCATCAGATTAATGGAGTTGCTGACCAACTAATCTAAAACTAGCCTAAGAACTCTGAATAACCTAGCTTAGTGAAACCAAATGATTTCCTAAGCTACATGCAAGAAAATATTAATAAACAGCAAAATCATTTAAGTGGAAAGTGAAAGAGGTAAATGAAAAAACTAAGCACTGTTTCATTACTTGGCAATTTCATCAATTTTCACCTTTGTAATACATTCTCCCTTATTAGTTAACCCTGCGAAATACATCTTCTGCAGTTTTAACCAAACAAGTCATTTAATTTTCTTAAGAAACTGCTTCTGGGGCTGACACAGTGGCTTAACAGACTAATCCTTCACCTGCAACAACCCTTATGAGTGCAAATTTGAATCCTTGGCTGCTCTACTTCCAATTCAGCTCCTTGCTTAAAACTTGAGAAAGCAGTGGCAGACAGCCTAAGTCCTTGGGCTTAGTCCGACACCATTGCGACAGAACTGGAAAGAGATTTTTGGCTTGTGCCTCCTGGCTCCAGACTGGCTCAAATCCAACAATTGAGGTCATTTGGGAAGCGAACCAGTGGATGGAAGATCTTTCTGTTGTTTCCCTCTCTGTAATAGCTGCACTTCAAAATAAGATAAATCTTAGAAAATTAAGAAACTGCTTCTACATTTTCACTATTTAAGATACTGTAGTATTCCATGCTTTTTTTTTCTTTGAAGATTTATTTTTTATTTATTTGAAATTCAGAGTTACAGAGAGAAGAGACAGAGACTCACCAGATAGCTGCAAGAGCCAGGGCTGGGGCAGGCCAAAGTCAGGAGTCTGGAGCATCTTTCTGATCTCCTACATGCATGGGTGGAGGGGCCCAAAGCTTTGCACCTTGGCAGAAAATAAAAAGGTTCCCTATACTTGTAAACTGTACTAAAACTGTATTGAACATTCACTTCTAGGCAGGAACTGGGTAAGAGTGTCACAGAATGTCATCTCTTCTAAGTCTCACAGCAGTCCTCTGTGGTAGCTGTTACTGTTATTCATTTCCTTTCATAAGGAAACTAAGATTAGAGCATTCACATGCCTTGCAAAAAGGCAAAGGAAGAGAAGAAGAAGAAAACAGGTAAGCCTGGCTCATACTATTCTGCTTCTCATGATGACGGGACTTACTGGAGTCCCGAGATCTGGATGTTGGTTGCCACAGTCCTCCAAACTTCTGGTTAATAGAATTTAGATGAAACCACCAATTGCTAATGGCCAGGTTTCCTAGTAATAGTTTACATTTAAAATATTTGTTCTGCCTAGAATTTACATTTGCTTACTAAGTGTGACAGGATTTGAGTTTTACCTCATCCTCTACAGACACAGGTGTCCAAAATAGTCAATAATTTATTTGTCTTTGATATGAAATGGCATCGTAAATCATAAGCAAAATTGCCATATGAATCTATAAAGTACCTTTGGATCCTCTTTCCTATTTCATTGACTGATGACTTTCAAATTCTTTTAGAATTTAGGTGACAGAAATCGAGAATTTTATGTGAAATCTCAGGTTCCCTAAAAATAAAAAATGAAATTTTATTGACTGAAACTAACATGATACAGGTTCATGGGCCATAATATCTGCTCTACATCGCACATTATAGTCTGCATTTTTGCAACAGTCTATTGTGACAAACTACAAACTATCTAGGAGTTATAAATGAAAGACCTATTTTCTTTTTCTTTAATTTTACTTCTTTTTATTTTTATTTTATGATACAGTTCCATAGGCCCTGGGATTTCCCTTATCCCTCCCCGCCCCTCACCTCCCTCTCACTGAGTTTCTCTATATCATTACTATAGCATAGTTCTTCATACACAGTCATAGGTCCATCATTTTGGGCATGGACAATGGCAGAGAACCCAGCATCCTATTGTCAAGATATAGTTAACAGTTTCATTGGGAGTCCATCTTTGTCTGGAAGTAGAGATGCATACTGCATTGTATCCTCACATCTGGATATGATAGTCTCTATTACACAGTTACTATACATTCCCTTAAATGAAAAAGCCACAAAACAAAATCAACAACAGAAAGAAAAAAAAATTAACAATACCATGAAGCTAAATAACATGCTACTGAATGACTAATGTGTTGCTGAAGAAATGAAAATCAAGAACTTTCTTGAAGAAAATGGTACTGTATGATCGATTGAAGAATTCAATCAGAAGTGTTTTGAAGAGATGAAACTAACAAAATGATATTTAAAGATGTTCTCTTGACAGAGAAAAGGTACAGCGCCTATCAAAACCAAAGGCAAATGCGAAGAACATCCCAGTGAAGTAACAACAGAAGACTAAATCAATGAATAACCCATTGCTAAAATGACAGGACTAAATTACCACCCATTCATATTAACCCTGAATGTAAATGGCTTAAACTCATCAAACACCGTAGGTTAGTACACTGTATTAAAAAACAAAACCCATCTATTTGTTACCTAAAGGAGACACATTTCACCAACCAAAATCAGCGGAAACTATATCTCACGGATTTTGATTTTTTCTGTTAGTTCATCTTCTACCATTCTATTTTTTTTTTGCGTATTACCACATACGAGGCATATCAAAAAATTTATTGAAACTGTTTTCATGTTTTAAATGCATTTTTGCACAAACTTTTGGAAGTGCCTCCATATCTATTCATTTTTTTATCCATCCATTGATTCCTTAATGCATCACATTACTTGGAAGCATTAAAAAATCAGCTACAGACATCTGTACCCTTCTTAAATGTTTCAGTATGCATGGCCTTAACTAGTGCTCAGTTTTTGTTCATTCCCACCCTCCCCTTTTAAAATAAAATTTGTGTAAAAAAGCACACAAATCTCATATTTACCATTCTAAGCTTTTTGAGAAGTATACACACCTATCAAGTTCAGATACTTATTGAAGATGAAGAATATTATCCATTAGGGGCCAGTGTGATTGCATTCATGCTTAAGCCATCACCTGCAATACCAGCATCCCATACAGGGGGCCGGTTTCTGTCCTGGCTACTCCTCTTTCCCACATTAATATCATCTTGCCCTACGCACCCCGTATCTGGGGTCAAGGGAAAAACAAAGGGAGAAGCCCCAACCAGCCTCCCACCATCCCAGGTTCCCAAGGTGGGGCATGTTCCGAGGGTCCCACTCAAGCAGTTATCTTTGCTATTTCAACAGTTCTGAAAGGCTGCCAATCTTGCCGTTCCAAGCACGATGAAATCAATTCGGAATCCACTGGCTGACATACTCTCTCCATGGTTGGGGTTCTGAGATCAGCAGTTCAGTTGGAGGGATCTCCAAAGAAACTCTGAGGTGATTCCAGACCTGATTCTTGTGCTTGCCAGTACAGGGTCTGGCATAGTCTGTCGTCCCAATCAGCTTATGCACATGCTGGTAGTTGCAGTTACTGGGTCAGTTCTGTTTTCAGCCCTGTCTTCCACGCGAACTGATGGGTGTTGCAGTCCAGCCTCATCCTGCCCACTTCAAACCCACCCTCACGCAAACCAGTGGTGACTCCCCATAACCCCCACCAGGCCTGCCCCTACCCTGGTTCCCATGCTTGCCAGTATGTACTGCAGACTTGTTCAGTCTGTCCCACATCCCATTTAGCTTTCGTTTATGTCATTGGGCATTGAAGCCTAGTGCAACCCAACCTGCCCTATTATCCAGCCCACACACATACTGCCAGGTGCTGTTCTGTCTAGCTACCCCTACTCCAATCCTGGTTTGCATGCTCTCCAGTGGGAGTGGCAACCCACGAGGGAGGTGCCCACTATTTCCCTCCTAGGCCACTCCTACTCCTGGATTATGCACTCTCCAGGTGGTTCTGGAGTTTAACTTGACAGATTTTTTGGCTACTCTATTTTTAATTCAACTCCCTGCTAATGTGCCTGGGAAAAGCACTGGAAGATGGCCCAAATGCTTGGGTCACTACACCCATACTGAAAACCCAAATGCTCTTGGTTTCAGGGTTCAGCCTGGTCCAGAGTAGGACATTAGCACAGCAAACCACCAGGTGCAAGATCAGTTTTCTGAAATTCATCTATGATGCTATAGTACTCTGTACCTTTTTTTTTAGTTGTTGTTTGTTTGTTTCACTATAGAACTAGATTACAGGCTGGTTACCCATTCTACTGATATATTCTTGGGTTGTGTCTAATTATTTCTGCTTCTGTTTATTTTATCTGTACACCACTAAATCTTTCCTTCTATAGTGCAAGAGATAAATGGAAGTAAAAGCTACGTTTATTTCAGCAAAAAAAAATGTTTTTTGAAATACATGTATAATGAAGAGTCTTTGAAAAGCTCAAAGTGCTTACTGGCATGATGGTTCAACTGGCCTAGTACTCTGTCTGCAAATGAAGACATTCCATATGGGCACTGGTTTGCGTCCTGGCTGCTTCACTTCCCATCCAGCATCCTGTTTGTGGTCTGGAAAATTATGGAATCTGGCTCAAATCCTTGGAACTCTGTACCCATGTGGGAGACCCAGCAGAGGATTCTGGCTCCTGGCTTCATATAGGCTTAGCTCTATTTGTTTAAACCATTTTGAAAGTACACCAGCAGATGGAATATCTTTCTCTATTTCTCTTCTCTCTGTAAAATATGACTTCCCAATCAAACTAAATAAAAGCTCAAAATGCCTATTACGAAAAAAGTGTCCATACATTTCCTATCCTCATATGTCATCAACTGCTAAGAAGAAATGGGAAAAATTTTGACTAGAATGATTAATTTTCATTTCCTCCTGAAGAATATCAAAGATTTATACATCTTGTTTAATGAAAATGACCTATTATAAGCTGTTATATAGTTTTGGTAGTTTTCTAAGTCTTAATCTAGGTGCATAATAAATTACACAGCTGCATTTACTTTAGAAATCCATCAAGTTGCACAATATTGGTTTCTGTACTTAAGTAGTATATTCGTATTATACCTAAGTGAAAAATTGATTGAAAAGGCTATGTGAGCATTTTTCCAATGACTTACAAGAAATACTTAACAATTTAGATTCTGTTTTAATCCGAGGAGTTCTTTTTAAAAGTAGCTGCCAAATCCTTTTTAATAATCCAAGTAATTGAATCTTTAATTTACCAGTTTGGCAAAACCAGACTTCTGTACATCATTCTCCACTGAAAATGAAGTAAATCTGTCCCATTGTTTCATGCTATGAAAACACTTCCCAGAGGCAGGCATTTGGCATAGCATTTCAGATGCTACTTGGGAGGCCTGTATCCTGTATCAGAATCCCTGGATTCACGTCCCAACTCTGCTTCTAATTTTAGTTTCCTACTATTGCACACCCTGGCATGCAGGGGTGATGACACAAACAGCTGAGTCACTTCCGTGATTTTGGAAGCCCTGAACTGAGGTCTCAGAATATGGCTTTGGCTGAGCCCAGCCCCATATGCTGTAGCTATTTGGTGGGTACACCAACAGCTGGGAGAATCCTCTGTATGGCCAATGAAGTGAGCACACCCAGAAGCCAAACTTTTCATTGCTTAATAAGTTTTAATTAGACAAGAGAAAAGACAATCATTATAATTGTGCTTACGTATAGGACAATATTAGTCTAATAAATTCCTCATTATGCTGAAGCAGTTAGCTTGTTGGAAAACCAGGCAGGCATACCTAAAGTATGCACAGTGGAGCAACTCACAAAGCTCTTCAGCAGTCACATTCCTTGTTCTAATAATTCTTATGTTCCTGTTACATCCCTGATCCTCTGGTTGTTTTATTTTGTATGTTTTAGGTTGTTTTAATTACATGTCTCTAACTCACACCAAGAGGAGATGTTAACATAACCTAATGCAAGTATACCCACAATTGCTGGAATGGAATCTATGATCACCACAGAGTATAGATTCAAATCAGGCAAATGATACTGAGATTAAAAGCTCTCTTATATCTGAGAATAAGATTTCAGTTTATTAACATAAAGAAGGTAGATACTCTGGCACTTCCACATTTACATTTCATGATTTATCCAGTTTTAGCACATACTCAGGAAATTATGACAGTGAGTGACCTACAAAGGTTATCTAAGTTCATGATATCAGCAACTCTTTTGTAACAGTAAAAGATAACATGTAAGAATGGAATTAATTTTCTAATGCACAAGGATTATTAACAGGATAAGAAACATATTTCTTTTTTTTTTACATTTTATTATCATTGCTATCATTTTATGAGGATAAGGAACATATTTCAGTTTAAATTACCAATCTGGCCCAATAATTGAAAATAATGTAAGGGAAATTTCAACACTATAGTATCTCAAATAATGTTTAAAGCATAAAAGAACAATTACATTCAATAATTACAGCTCAGTTCATAAGCTGATGTTATAAGAAAAGATTATCCTATGAGACTGCTATTGTAAACACAGTTCATAGTTCTTTCAATCCTTGAATGTTGTCCTAAATCCTTCTTGGTTAAGACATGAGGTCCAGAACGCAGTATCATTAACTAAATTCCAGAAACAAAAAGAGACTAAAGCACTCACACATGATTTATCTTGAAATCTCAGAGGCAAAAAGGACACTGCTACCTTAGTTGTGAAGTATCACAAGTAAGATTTTATCAGATAACAAAGCTTTATTTGCAGTTCTGTGCTATCTTTGAAGCTTTTTTTTCCAGAGTGATTAAACAAAACAAGTTTGTTTTTCTTCTGTATTTATGCTATCTACTACATGATATAATACAACCTAGAGTCAATTATAATCTCCATCAACTAAGAATGCATGTACTCTGGCTCTTTTAAGTATTTCCAGAACTCTGCCCTCTTTCTCAATTATCACAGCCACCAAAGGATGTCATCTTAAATTTGAAGATTGTAAGAATAAGAAAGAAATGAATTCTTATTGGATTTTAAACTTGCATGTAGTGAAAATGACTCTATGCAATTCAAATCAATAGGAGGAAGAACTAAAGTATAAGAACAGAAATTATGTAGATAAAGCATATAAAAATGTCTTTTCATAAGATGATGTGGCTTAGCATGGTAATCCTCTACCTGTGGTGCCAGCATCTCATATGTGTGCTGGTTCAAGTCCCAGCTGCTCCTCTTCTGATCCAGCTTCCTGCTAAGAGCCTGTGGAAGCAGCAAGTGCTTATACCCCCTCACCATGCGGGAAACCAGAGGAAGCTCCGGCTCCTGGCATCAGACCGGCCAAGCTCTGGCCTTAGATGCCATTTGGAGAGTCAATCAGTGGATGGAAGAGCTCTGCCATTCCTTCAATTTCTGTAATTCTGACTTTCAAGTAAAATAAATAAATCTTTTAAAAATAAATAGATAAAAAACCAAAAGGACAAATCTAAGATTATAAAAGTTTCAGTCACATTTTCCTAAAAATTTTTAAAAGTTATTTGATAAAGAATTACAGAGAAAGTGATATACACGCACACAGAAAGAGAGAGAACGAGCAATTTTCCATCTGCATCTGTTTGTTCATTCCCCAGACAGCTGCAACAGTAGACAGCCAGACCCAAGCTAGAAGTTAGTGCTTCCTGTAGGTCTCCACATGGAAAACAGTGATCCAAGCATTTGCGCCATCTTCCGCTGCTTTTCCCAGAGTAGCAGGGAAGTGGATCCGAAATGGAACAGCTGGGGCAGAAACCAGCTTGTATATGGAATGGCAGCTGTGCCAGCTACAGCTTTATCTGTCATTCTGTCCTTTATCAGCTACAGCTTGATCTGTCCTGTCAGTCACATTTTAATAGCTTTTAAGTCACCACTGATTAAAATTGAGTTGTTTTTTTTTAAATTATAGACACTCTCTACAAATTTATGGGGAAAAATGCTTTCAAGCACTTGCATAGAGTGCTGTAGAAATGGCAATGTTTTGCTGCTATAGTAACTGGAGTGCATTTTCCCCTCTCTATTGTATTATGCAGTGTGAAGAGTTACCCTATATGAGAATTTGGAAGATCTGGAGTCAATTTTCTTTTCCTTTGGCAAAGTCATATCACACCTCATGAGACTCCTTATGTGAACTACTGACCTTGACTGCCAGACATAAAAGTACATCACAAGTCAGAAAGACACAGTTCAGGCTGTGACAGGACTCAGAGCAATGAACAGCTGTGCCACAGCCTGCTAACACCTGTACCAGCTTCTCTGTAGATCAGCATTGTGTTGCTCAGGCTAACCACTACTACTGTGAAGGTATGCTTCAATATACAATTAGCTGTTGCTTTCTAAAAGCCCACTTCCATACTAATTGAGCAAGTACACTTAAATAATTTTGGAACTGCTAATGTAGCTAATGAATGTTTTCTACTATATGTACTCCTTGTGTGGCTTCTTCATGCCGATCTCCTCTTTCCTAAGCATGTGAAACTGAGAAAATAATCCCTTCACATGGTAATAAATTGCAGGATTTGTGAAATCACATTTTCATCATTTTTGGTGGACTTCAATGAAAAACAAATAAAAACATACAGTTTTAAACAAGTTTTAAACTACGTTTAAGAGAACTGGAAATTATACAAGAGGTGGAGAAATATCTGACCATAGAAGGTCACAGAAGGTCTGTGAAGCCATTTGTTCTAGTTCTACCAAGGCAATCACAGGTTGGACTTTGGCTGCTATTAACATATTCTGGGCCTATTCTAGAGAATTTCTACTGTACCATAAATCAAGGAAAGGGGGAGATGGAACTTAAAAAAAACCTAAATAACAAGGGAAACACCTGATTGTCTTCTACTTACTGGATTGTAGCACTGTCAACCAAAATGGAAGGAATATAAATGGAAACAGAGATGCTACCAAAATTTAGAAAATTCTTAAGTTTAAAGGCATTCTGCATTAGACTCTAAAGATGGGCTTAATGAGCTAATAGATACTTTATCTTCTCTAATATGTGAAATTCCCGGAATAGTTTTATTCAGAGGCCTGAACTGGTGGTAATAGTTCATATCATAGTACAAAAGCACTCTCTAATACCATCATCTCAATTTGTATATTTTGTCTGTCCTCAAAAAATGGCTAGTAACTGCATTAGCTAACAGGCTTAAATACATTATCATCTCTAATAGCTAAAGAGAAACAGCTAGCTATAGTGTTAGGCATTTACATAAAAAAGAAAATATTATAATAACATGTTTACAATATTCTATTTTTCACAAGGAATCTAACACTATTTCTCTCAAATTGTTAGCCTTCCACCTGACAAATCTCTTTTCTATAAAGCAACTTAAATGATTAAGTAATTTTATACTCAGTTGAACATTAATGCCAAAATTTAAACTTGGAAACAGAAATAGTAAACAAAAATGTAAAAATTCATTCTTCATGATTGTTTTGTTTACTTTAAAGTCAAACTAGGGCACCATTAGTTGATTTTTTGTTTCAAGATACATGTTTATTGCATATATTTAAGAACATTTATTTAGTTATGTTATTACTCCATGATACAATTCCATGGGCTCTGGGATTTCCCTTTCATCCTCTCCAAACCATCCCCTTTGTCTCCTCCATGCATTACAACAGTACAGTCCTTCATAATCAGTCAAAAGCCCAGTATTCTGACATTTAAGTGTATCCTGACAATGTAGGCATGGACAATGACAGAGAAGAGTCCAGCATTGTATTGTCAAGATGCATTCAACAGTTTCATTGGGAGTCCATCTTTGATTTGGAAGCAAAGATGCACAATGCATTGTATTACACGTGATAGTCTCTACTACACAGTTAACTATTCATCCCCTTAAATGAAAAGCCATAAAACAGAAACAACAGAGAAAGAAACAAAATTTACAACAAAATGAAGTTAAATAACATGATTCTGAATGACCAATGTGTTGCTGAAGAAATGAAAAAGAAAATCAAAGACTTTCCTGAAGCAAATACTGCTATTGTATGACCTATGAATCAGTGAGGAAATTAGTAAGAAAAACAAAAACGTTTTTTAATGAATGAAGATAAAAACAAAAATATTAAAATCCATGAGATGTAGCAAAATCAGTATTGAAAGAGCTATTGATCTTGTACTTTGCATGAAGGTTGCCTTATATGAGAAAAAAACAGGTGATATTTGTCTTTTCAGGATTGACTCATCTCACTGAGTATGTCTCTAGCTGGGACCACTTGGTTGTGAATGGCAGAATTTCATTCTTTCTAGTGGCTGAGTAGTATTCCACGGAGTAGGTATATCACAATTTCTTGATCCACTCTTCTATGGATGGGCTTCTGGGTTGCTACAATATCTTTGCTACTATAGATTGTGCTGCTGTGAATATAGAATTGCAGATCCCTTTCTCATATGCAGATTTAATTTCCTTTGACTATATTCCTAGAAGTAGAACAGCTGGGTCATATGGCAGCCCAATTTTCAGTTCTCTTAGCATTCTCCATACTGATTTCCATAGTGGCTGTACAAGCCTTCACTCCCACCAACAGTGAAGCAGAGTACCTTTCTCCCTACATCCACGCCAGCAGGTGTTGTTACTATAGCTCTGAATGTAGGCCAATCTCACTGGAGTCAGGTAGAACCCCAATGTGATTTTCATTTGTACCTCCCTGACAGCTAGGGAGCCTGAGCAGTATTCATATGTCTATTAGTCATTTGAATTTGTTCTTTTTAAAATGTCTGTTCATTTCTTTCACCTATTTCTTCACAGGGTTGTTTGTTTTGCTCTTGCTGAGTTTCTGAAGCTCTTTAAATCCTGTATTAGTCCACTATCTATTGTATAGTGTGCAAAGATTTTCTCCCATTCTGTTGGTTGCTTCTTCACTTTATTGACAGTCTCCTTTGATAGTTTATTCCTTCTGTAAAAGTCCTCAACTGCAAAAATGTCTGTTCTTAAATGTGTATAATAAAAATGATTTCTTAAATTTATTAATATCAATAAGATAAACATTGAGAAAGACTTAATACTTACACCACTGGAAAAGTACTGAGCATACTTTACATGAGGCAGATCAATATCCGTTCCAGAGATGAACAATGTTATTTATCATTCTGCAGAAATAAGACAGAAAATTGAAACATACTTGTTACATAATGTTGAATAAAAAATTTACAAACATGAATTAAGGATATTAAGACTTAACATTTGCTAATCATGTTCTTTGAATAATTTTGAAATGAAACACTGCTTTACAGTAAAATTATGAAGAAAAAAAACACAGACAGATGTCCAAACAAATCACTTGGAAAAAATAATAAAAATAATTTATTCTGTTATTAGGTCTCACCCAAGGAAACAGATTAAAAAATGCAATAGAATATATATATACCAAGGTGGCATTCAAGTAATTCCTATGATAATAACATAAAAAGTTTATTTCCATAAAGTCCTCTGAACAACAACAAAAAAATCCCCTGGTATGACAAGTAACTACAGCTCTAGTGTAGCAGAAATTGTGGTGTCCAGCTTCAACTGTATTACTTAATTCACTTATTACATAATCTTGAATGACTTAGTTTCTTGATGTGAAATTTTCTACACCAGCTAAGCAGGACTGTAGGATATCTACTGCAAAGAGCCAATAAAGAAGCAAGAAAGTGTTAAGTGGAAGCAATGGAGCACTTATCCAAACTATCAAGTGGTAAGAGCAAATGCAACCTGTTTAAAAAGAGATGAATCCCTTTGTTGTATTTACTTGACGGAGTGAGCCTAGTACTTATATTCTGATTCATATTCTATTGCTGCAGTTACCATTCAGATACTTTGACCCCTTCCCAAGACAGACACAGATCTTCACACATACACAAAAAAACATCTATTCACAGTTTAGCAGCTAAAGATCAAAAAGACGGGACTTATTAGCAAAGATGACTATTTCCATTAACTCTAGGTTAAGCTATAAATTAGGCAAAAGTTAAAATGTTGATGTCAAAAACTCTTATATTAAACCACACATTTGACAGTGAATTATATTAAGCAAGACTGAAGTACCTAACAGTGACTAATGACATATGTGAACCATGCAGGGTGAAGTTAGAAACCTTTCTCATTTGCATATCCTAAATTGTAGCATTAAATGAAGTTCCTGTTAATTTTCCCTCCAAATTAAAAAAAAAAAAACAAAAACCAAAACAAAACAAAACAAAACCGCAATATATAAAGAAAATTCGCTAAAATGTCTCCTGTTTATAACAAAAGTAAAAAACATAAAAAAGACATACAATTTTAAGATTTTATATTATGGGGCCTAATGTGATGGCTCAACAGCTAGATCCTCACCTTGGAAGCAATAGGATCTCATAAGGGCACTGGCTCATGTCCCAGCTGCTCCACTTCCCATCCAACTCCCCGCTTATGGCCAGTAGAGGAAGGTCCAAAGCCCTAGGACCCTGCATTCATTTGTTGCCCCAGAAGGAGCTCCTGACTCCTGGCTTCGGTTTGGCTCAGCTCTGGCCATTGTGGCTACTGAGGGGAATAAACTATTAGATGAAAGAGCTGTCTCTTCTTTCCATAAATTTGATCTGCCTATCCAATAAAAAAATAAATAAATCTTTAAAAAGTCTTAGCATAAAAACCATAAACTAGTGAACTAGCTAGTTAAATTGAAAGAAATTTGGGCCCGGCAGTGTGGCCTAGCAGCTACAGTCCTTGCCTTGAACACGCTGGGATCCTATATGGATGCCGATTCTAACCCCAGCAGCTCTACTTCCCATCCAGCTCCCTGCCTGTGGCCTGGGAAAGCAGTCAAGGACGGCCCAAGGTTTTGGGACCCTGCACCTGCGTAGGAGACCCAGAAGAAGTTCCTGGATCCTGGCTTTGGATCGGCATAGCATCGGCTGTTGTGGTCACCTGGGGAGTGAAACATCGGACCAAAGATCTTCCTCTCTGTCTCTCCTCCTCTTTGTATATCTGACTTTCCAATGAATAAATAAATCTTAAAAAAAAAAAAGAAATATTGGATATGAGAGGAAAGGACATATGTAAAGAATAAAGAATATAAAAAATACTTAAAGAGACTGGTTGGTATAGTTCATTGGCCTAAGTGTAAACTATGACATTATTTTGGGGAAAAATATGACCTACATAAGGAAATACGAGATTTTTTACTGTAACCTAGGTCATCTTTATAAAGAGTTCTTTAAAAGAAGACAGGAATGGGGCCCGGCGCGGTGGCGCAAGTGGTTAAAGGTCCTCGCCTTGCACGCCCGGGATCCCATATGGGCGCCGGTTCTAATCCCAGCAGCCCCGCTTCCCTTCCAGCTCCCTGCCTGTGGCCTGGGAAAGCAGTCGAGGATGGCCCAAAGCTTTGGGAACCTGCACCCTCGTGGGAGACCCGGAAGAGGCTCCTGGCTTCGGATTGGCATAGTATTGGCCCATTGCGCTCACTTGGGGAGTGAATCATCGGACGGAAGATCTTCCTCTCTGTCTCTCCTCTCTGTATATCTGTCTTTCCAATGAAAAAAAAATAATAATAATTAAAAAAAAAGAAGACAGGAATGGCTGAATAAACTACAATGTATGTTTTGATCAATAAACACAATACTAATCATTAAGAAGAATACCTAAGACTTATTTGGTAACTCTGTGGATATGCACATTGCACTGCTGAGGAATAAAAAGCAAAATAAAAGAGTATACCATAGCAAACAAAACAAGGCTCACTCCCAACCCCCCCCCCAATTCTTTAAGTGTGTTCATATTAATGTATTTATCTATATCCATAAACAGAAATGTGCATAAGCATGGGAGAAAAATCAAGTGATCAATGAATATCAGAACTGGGGATGAAGACTGAGTGGCATATGGACTAGGGCAGATATATATGTGTAAATAGTTTGGAAAGTTATGGGATAAAGGAAGAAACAAATTGAGAAGAAAAATCACACTTGAAACCATACATGGGCATATTTACATAAAATTACATATAAGCATATACATAAAAGACACAGATTCAATAAAACAGAACCTTGGAGGATGGTGCAAGGGCATGAACCCGACCCACACACGGGAGAACAAATGGAGTTCCAGGCTTCCTGGCTTCAAGCTGGCTAGCCCCCCCAGACTCCTGGCTTCAATCAGCCACTACCACCAATTTGCAGAAGGTGAAGAACCTTTCTTTCTCCCTCTCATTCTCTGTCACTCTGCCTTTCAGCTAAAATTATTTAATTAAAATAGAAACTTGTTAGGAGTAAAAACTACATATACCACATTGCCCATAGGTAAAGAAGAACCCAGGGCCCACGAGTAAATCCCCTCCTTCCCTGTTCCTCTGCTCCAGTGGCATTTTTAAGTCAGCGCCAGACAGATCATCATTTTAACATATAATTTTTAGCAACCTTCCAAATGTAGAATAGATTAGACAGGAGTGGTTGAAAGAATATAAAAAAGGCTTAACCACACTCACAAAAAACTACCTGAAAAGAAGAAAACAACTGAAAACAATTATATGTTGCAAATACAGAAAAGAACAATGACTCATCAAAATGTCAGAGTGAACAGAGTGTCCTGTGAACACTTCTTTGAAAAGTAATGGTTAAAAGGAAGGTTTACATTTTAGACTGTCAATCATGTCAGATAGTTTCTTTTTCTCTTGAAAAATGCCAGATAAACTAGAGCTTAGTACATTTAGCTGTGACTTAGAGAGGCCCATGGAAAGTTTAGGGTAAAAATGGTGTCATGTGAGGAAAACACAGAAACACAAATATTAGAACTGAGAACTCATCAAGGTTAGAATGCTAACCTCTCAGGCCACTTTGTGTCACAGCAGACTAAGCCACAGCCTGGCAGCAGTTTGAGACCTGATTGTTTCACTCCTGTTTCAGCTCCCTGCTACCGGGCCTTGGAAAAGCAGCCAAAGCTGTCTCAGATCTTTGGGCCCTTGCCACCCACTTGACTAACGCAGATGAAGCTCTTGGCTTAGGACTGGTCCAGCCCAAGCTGTCCTCGCATTGGGGGAGCGAGCCACAGATCAAACTTCTGTCCCTCTTGTTCTCTGCAATTCTTCCAAATAAGTAGACGAAATTTTTAAAAAATATATTAATCTCTAAAAAAATGCCTTCAGATAGACTAATGCTGTAAATACCAATAACTGTTCCTCCTACAGTCAGTTCTGTACACAGAACTTGGTCAGTTCTTTACACAGAAATGGTCATTCAATCTCACAACAGCTATGGTAGGAGAATAAGACAACATATCACCGGCCCAAGGTCAACCTGCTGATGAACTTTTTAAGCTTTGATTTGCATCTTAAATAGTACATCTGGCTTCACCTTTCTCCAAAATATAACATTAAGGATACTTTAAAAAATTATCAGGAACAAATATGTAATTGTGATTGATTATTTTGTGTCCAGTTGAACTCCAGGATTCATGATTATTGCAGATTCATACCATGGAGACTTGCAGTCCAAAAGAATTCTTGTATACACTACTCATAGCTATCAAAATGTTACAGATACATAGATATGCATATGTTTTTTCCTGTAACTCCACAGTCAGAAAAGCTTATTGGAGTGTAACTGATAAAGATTTTTCTGTTATGGATTCTAAAACCGTTTCTTGTAAGTTCAACCCACTCAACTGCCTGGATCAATAAAGACTGCATCTTTTCTTTCCTGCTCCACAAGTCAGCCTTTCAAACTCCAGCATAATCTTTGCAGGTAATCTCCACGCTAAAACCTCTAGCCTTGATTCCATTAGAAAAGGGCTTTCTCATTTAGCATCGTCTTTTAGATGTGCCTGTCAATCTTGCTCTTAAAAATGTAGCTCTGTGGTGCCTGTTCAGGTTCTGGCTGTTCAGCTTTCTTTCTAGCCCCTTGCTAGTGCACCTGGGAAAGCAGCGGAAGACAGTCTAGATGCCTGGGCTCCTGAACCCATGTGGAGAACCCAGAAGAGGCTCTCGGCTTGTGACTTTGATATGACCATTTGGGAAGTGAAACATCTCTCTCTCCCTCTGACTCTGTCTTGATTTTTTTTTCTTTAAGATTTATTTATTTTTATTGGAAAGGCAGATTTACAGAGAGAGGAGAGACAGAGAGGAACATCTTCCATCAGCTGGTTCACTCCCCAAGTGGTCACAATGGCAGGAAATCTTTGCATAGGATCAACTGAGGAAGTCATCTTTTTTATACATTTATAATGTTTTTCAGCTCATGACAGAACTTTCCAGTGACATGCATTTAAGTAGCCCTTAAGTTCCTAAATGCCTAGAATTTTTACTTTTTTAATTGTGTAATTTATAAGCTATAAAATGGTGGCCAGGATTTCTAGTGTCTAGGATCAGAATATTTTTATTTTTTCATCTGTAGCTGGGGTAATTGTGAAACATGATTGTTAGTTTCCATTCTAGCTTAATATAAAGTGTAACGTAATGAAATCTTTCGCCCTAGCTATACACAACTATATTTTATTAAGTGCTGGAAAGCCACTTGTATAAAGAAAATACAAAATGAGAAGGAAGACATTAGGTCTTCCCAGTATAGGTTTTATTCCAGTACTTATTGATCAGTGTATAATAATCTGCCTGCATATTAGAGACTTGAAAGCCATGTGAATAAGCAAAAGAATTTGGATTGGGTCTGTAGACTAACCTATTTGATTTTAACATCAGAATGTTCCAGATGTGTACCAGTAGGCATGGTTCTTGGCTTTATTGCACTGGATATAACTGCCTCTCCACCCTCACTTCCACCACCACCCCCTCAGGCTATTTTTTTAAGTTTTACTGATTTATCTGAAGGGTAGAATGACAAATCTTCCTCTGCTGTTTCACTCCCCAAATGTTTGCAACATCCAGAGCTAGGTCAGCTTCAACAGAGACTCCATTATTGTCTTCCCTGGAGGTAGGAACCAAGTAATTGAGTCATTGTGTGCCTAAGCAGGAAGCAGGTCAGAAGCAGAGGATCCAATACACAAACCAGCTCCTCTGATACAGAATTCAGAGGTCTCCAGTGACAGCTTAATATGCTGTACCACAACATCCCTGCCCTATGCTGAGCACCCACCCCCCAACAACCCCACCATTGAAAAATAATAGTCATGCAGGCTTTTTTATTTTAAGATAAAAAAAAATATATTGGAAAGGCAGATCTGCAGAGAGAAGGCGAATCACAAAGAAAGACCTTCCATCTGCTGGTTCACTCTCTTAAGTGGCTGCAATGGCCGGAGCTGAGCTAATCCAAAGCCAGGAGACAGGAGTGTATTCCAGATCTTTCAGGCCATTGCTGGGTCCCAAGGTTTTGAACCAATCTCCACTTCCTTCCTAGGGCACAAGCAGGAAGCTGGATGGGATGTGGGACCTCCGGGACATATGGAATCCCAGTGGATGCAAAGCAAGCATTTAGTCATTAGGCTATTGCACTGGGCTCTCATGCAGGCTTTTAAAATCATTTGTAATGATAATGAAAGTGTGCCATTCTATATGAGGTTCCTGGTTCATGAACTCAAGAGAACTGTCAGTAGGTTAGGAAACATGGAATTGTTAAACATTTCGATTCTGAATATTTTTAATTGTTTCTAGGAGCATCTACTGACTTAAAGTAAAGCACTGTGATTATGGATTGCAAATCAGTTATAAAGTAGTGTACCTCTTTGTTCCTGCAAATAAAGATTGTGTTTGAAGATTTATTTTTACTAGAAAGGCAAGGTTACACAGAGAGATTTTCCATCCACTGGTTCACTTCACAAGTGACTGCAACAGCCTGAGCTAAGATGAACCAACCCCAAACTAGGAGCCAGGAACTACTTCTAGGTCTCCCCTGTGGGTGCAGGGGCCAAGGAACCTGGGCCATCCTCTGCTGTTTTCCCATGCCATAAGCAGGGAGCTGGATTGGAGTGGAGCAGCCAGGATACTAAACATGGGATGCTAGCCACAAATGGCTTAGCCTATTAAGCTATGACACCAGCTCCAACAAAGGAGCTGGTGAGAAACAAAGAGGAAGATCTTCCATCCAATGGTTCACTCTCCAAGCGGCCCCAAAGGCTGAAGCCGAGTTAATCTGAAGTCAGGAGTTTCTTCCAGGTCTTCCATGCAGGTGCAGGGTTTCAAGGCTTTGGGCTGTCCTCGACTGCTTTCCCAGGCCACAAGTAGGGATCTGGATAGGAAACAGGGCTGCTGGGATGAGAACCAGTGCCCATATGGGATGCTGGCGCGTTCAAGGCGAGGATTTTGGCCACTACGCTATCATGCCGGGCCCAAAATTAAGGTTTTTACAAGACTTCTAACAAACCTTTAATTGCTCTATGTATGGATAAATGGCTATCTGAGAAAAACAGGCTATCTGAGAAAAAGCATTACTGGCAATAGTTTCTTACCACTTAGAAGAAACTGCTTTTTTCCTCCCTCAATCTATATAATTATCTTAGAACGAGAAGGGCCAGGTCAACAGAAGTCTTTTGACAAGAAATAATGAATGATGACAGTGACAATGATACAGTCTCTTTAGTGCAAATTTCCAAACAAAACAATGAAGACTAGGGCAGCGGAGATACACTGGGCAGCAGTTTAGTTGCTTTCCAGTGGGGATCATAATCCAAGGTTTGGGAACTTTGGGTTCAACTCCTCTTTTAAGAGATCACAGGAAAAACTCCGAAGAATGCCATGAAGGACTTTAGGCAGAAAAACCAGTTCATGGGTATGCCCCAACAGACCTGGCCACAAAGCAAAATGGAGGCATTCACATTAAAATTCCAGGTTTCCAAGCTGAAACTAAGCTGTTTATCTTAGAATAACAGATATTAGATTAGAATAACATAATTATATTAGAATTAGATTAGAATAACAGCCAGATTTTCTAAAGAAACCAGTTTCCACTGGCATGATAATGAAGTTCTCTCTACCTTTATCCTTGCACAAAAGTAGTATCTGAACTAACCTGACTTTAACAAATCTGTTATTTTTCTGTCTGCCTCCCTATCCCTGCCTTGCAAGGAAAATAATCTTTTTTTTAAAGATTTATTATTATTATTATTATTTTTGGAAAGGCGGATATACAGAGAGGAGAGACAGAGAGGAAGATCTTCCGTCCAATGATTCACTCCCCAAGTGAGCACAATGGGTCGATTCTATGCCGATTCAAAGCCAGGAGCCTCTTTCGGGTCTCCCGCGCAGATGCAGGTTCCCAAAGCTCTGGGCTGTCCTCGACTGCTTTCCCAGGCCACAAGCGGGGAGCTGGATGGGAAGTGGGTCCGCTGGGATTAGAACCGGCGCCCATATGGGATCCCGGGCGTGCAAGGTGAGGACCTTAACCACTTGCACCACCGCGCCGGGCCAAGAACAATAATCTTGAAATGACCAACTTATTCTTTTTGTTTCTGCTTTCTCTACCCTTTAGCTATTTATAAAACCAACTTTGTCTAGTCTGCCCACTGGAACATTGGAATATTTTATGGAATGAAGTGCTGCCCAATTTCAGCACTGAAATAAAGCCAACTATAATCTATCAGCTAAAATTTGTCCTTTGATGGGGAATAGATCCATTCTGTCAATGTATGTTTAATCTATATGGTATTCAAAAGCTGGGAGACTGCCTATAAATATTGAGGCTTTTGCTTTTTTAGATATGGTAGCATCTATCACCACTGCATTTGTGGTCCTTCACACAGTTCTCACACACAGGGCATGCACTCTGCAGTTCATCACTGGGCAGGGTGGGAGATGTCACTCTATCACCTGGAGTGATACTAGTACTCTATCACACCAAATATCAGTTGCCCTTTGTCACTAATACTGCATTTTTTTCCTGACATAGGCAGGGAGAAGCTGAGGTTTGCAGTTCCAGCTCACACATGTACCAGCCCTGGCAGGCCTGCACCGCCAGTATGACTCCCTTCTTTGCAACACCTAAACCCCCGTTTTGTTGTACCCTGCTCAAACCACCTTCCACGCACCACCCAAATCCCTCTTCCCTTGCATGTAGCAGAGGGCACGTTCGATGATGTTGTAAACTCAGAAGAAGTGCCAATTACAAATATCCAATATGGCTGCAGGGTGCATCCTCACAATGATGTTTAATCATTATGTCATTATAGTAAAATTACCATGACCAATATTCTCACTCCCATCACATACCTGACATGACATTTCTGAGATTTAAAAAAAAAGGCAAGGAAATAGGTGGTATTTAAGTCTTGCTCCAACTTCTATGCCTTTGAACATCAATTATAACCCACCCCAAGCAAACATCCTCTATGGCTCCAAAATAATGAAAGCATGGCCCTGGAACCTTGTGACTGTGGCTCACTCTCACAAGCTTGCTTGTATTTATTCTTCAAGAGTGTCTGAATAAATCTGGCTTCTCAAGTCTCATCCTTTAGCTCTTACATGGATATAAAAATCTGCACCAAACCTAGCCAGAAACCAATCCAGAACGTTCCCACAACAAAGAAATAATTGTTTGCATACTTATATCTCTATGAGAAATGTTGATGGGATTCAGAGCATGCCAACCCAAAACAGGCACTTTGGCATATTAATTATTTTGAGTTCAGGGCATGTGAAAGGCACAGACAGAAGGGCACTCTGACCTTCCCTTTCCTCCTAAAAGGAGGAGGTAAAGTTCTCATATGGAACATGCCCTCCCGATACCAGGAGGAAGGAAGGCATGCTTATCAACAGAGACAGGAAGTCAAGGATGACAGAAATTTGTACAAATAAACCTTGTTAAACTGACCCTTATCTGCTTAGTCACTTTTCCAAGATAAATTGTCCTGGTCTAAACCCTTCTGTGTTGTCACATTCTTACAATTCACTGCTCTTTGTCCAACTCAGTATATAAGGGGCTCTAAACTTCTTCCTTGGTTCCGCATTTTTCTTGTGAGGGCTCCAAAGCCCAAGTTTTGACTTACTAAATAAAATGTGTATGCTTTTCTTTTGTTAATCTGTCTTTTATGCCAGTTTAATTCTGAGCACCAGCTGTGAGTTGTATGAAGGTTAGGGGAAATCCTAGGTTCAATAAGACAAGAACTAAACCAATCAACCTTTTCTTTTCTTATACCTGTCCACTTGTTTATACTGCCTGAACACTACCCAAAAAATCATCAAGTGAAAATCAGATGGTGAGAAAGCAAGCACCAAAAGGATTACTGAAGATAAGCCAGGAACAGAAACAAAAACATAAACAAAACCCTTCACAGTCTAATATCTGAAAAGGTACTAAGCAAACTACAGTGCATATATCCATTAGCCTATCAATTACAGGTGATCAGAATTACCACAGCATTACTTGTGATGGCAAACTATCGCAAACAATGTAAATAGCCACCATTAGAAGGTTACATAAATAAATTATGGTGTAACTACATAATGCAGCCATGAAAATACCGAAATTCATTATGTGTTATTATGAAACACACGCCAAGAGATAAGAACAAGGAAGAACACAGTTTATATACGATGTCACTTGTGAAGGATGAGAGTATGGAATACATAAACATATAAATAGTTATACATAGATTTATTTTTTTCATGCATAAAGTATTTCTAGAAGGGTACAGAAGAAATTAGTAACACCAATTCCCTCAGGAAGGAGAACTTGATAACTGAGGAATAGAAATAATGAGATTTTTTAGTAGATAATTTTTTTACCTTCTGAATTGTTTAGTCAAATAGTGGAAGCCTATTCAAAACTTGTTTTTTTAAAAGGTTAACAAGGTGGGCCAGTGTCATGGCTTGACAGGCTAATCCTCTACCTACAATCACCAGCATCCTGTATAGGTACCAGATAGTGTCCTGACTGCTCTACTTTCCATCCAGCTTCCTACTTTTGGCTTGGGATGGTAGAAGATGGCCCAAAGTCTTGGGATCTTGCACCTGCATGGAAGACCCAGAAAAGGCTCCTGGCTCCTGGCTTCAGATAGGCTCAGCTCTTGCTATTTGCTATCATTTGGGGCATGACTCAATAGATGGAAGATCTCTGATTTTTGTCTCTCTCTCTGTTAATCTGCCTTTCCAATAAAAAAAGAAAAAAATATATATATTAACAAGCTAACAAAGTGGTTGAGGATAACTAAGGATAACTAAGAATTCAGCAACTATCAGAACTAGTGTAGCAGTGACCCCTCCTCCCACACCATCCCCACTGTATGACTGTTTTGTGATTTCAAGGATACTGTAGATTTTTGTGGGAATATAGAGGAGTGAAGAGTGTGTAGATAGAGTTTCATGAAAAAAGGACAATGGAAGACCTGGTTCCTTGAACTGCTTGTAAGACGAGAAAAAGTAAAAGGGAAGATCTAAAAAGCAAGAAATCTTTCTTTCTGGAGACTGAAACTATGAGCACCAATCCTACTGCTTTGGGACTTAGGGACAGAATGTGACAGGGAGAGGGAGAGGTAGCTCTCCGAGTCTTCTACTTCTAGGGCATCCTGAAGCCTGGCCGCCCAAATGCACTGCAGACAGCATTCCCAGCTCCACTGCTTTCCCCGCCAGAGGACCTGATATCCTGAGGCAACAAGGCACACTGGTGTAGCCAGAGAGGCGGCGGCATGGGGGGGGATGTTGGGGCGGGGGCCCATGGGGGTAGGGGAAGCCTTCCGAAGGAGGCCGCAAGGAAAAATATGAATTTAATTTCTGAATACATATTATTTTCTGTTCTGGGACACCCAGAAATATCTAACAGGTCTCTGAAAAGGTCTGGAGGTACAGAGCTTGGAGGTAAAAGGAAACCTTGTGTCATAAACATAAGAGAACTGTATATTCCATTTCTATCTATAGATGATGAACACTAGAAGCAATTATGTTACAAAAAAAAATAATAGCACTATATACAGAATGAAAGAACAGAAAATAATACTCTGGCAAGAGAGTCAAAAGGAACCTCTTGCTGGATTTTTAAAAACTCAGGCTACTGCCCAGTGAACAAAATACAAGAGGAAAAAAAACATGAGGATGGCTGGAAGGAGTTACTCAAGGCTCTGCTGGGAACCAACAGGCTTAGTTATGCAGCACCTACTTTCCAAAGTGAAATCTTTCAACTGCTTTAAAATGTTTCTTTTCTAAGCCATTGAAAGCAATGAGATCATGCTCTTGATTAAGTGCCAGCGTTTTTTTCTCCCCTGCAACCCAGATTGTTGAAGTTAAAAAGAATTAAAATCAAAAGAATAAAAAAAGAGTGAAGGTAGCAAAAACTGTGGGGAAAAGCAAAAAGGAGAAAAACAAATATTTTTTAAAAGCTAATAAACTTTGGAATAATCAAATAGAACTGTTTTGATTTCTAAGTTGAGAACATCTTGCTTTATTCAAAAAAGTACAGCAACAAGGTATATTTCAGTCCAATCTATTTTCCTATTCCATTTTATCCATAGTTCAAGTAAAATAAACAAATCCTTTGTGGTCTACCAGCAGAAAAGGAAGAGCTATGAACACATAGTTGAGCCATTTGTCAAAAATGCAGTGAAACCCTAAGTCATGCTGAACCATGAAAACAGAACAAATATGAAGGGCAGTCTTAGGTAATTTTGGCTCATTAGGTTCTTCATTAGAGGAAATGAGTAACAGTCACTATCACAAACAATGGATATTGAGAGATACAACCTGTAAGATAAACAAGAGGTCAAAAACATAAGCCAGAGCATCTCCAAATACAATTTTTTATGAGTTAGAATAAACAGCATCTCTATCCAAGGACTATACTTCACATTTATCATAGTGCCTTTCACCTACAATAGTTATTTAATGCAGCTGCATATTCGGATGCCATCCTTATACTTTTCAAAATACCTTTATATTTCTCATTTGATTCTCACAATGTCCTTTGAAGCATAGGACAGGTTTCATTCAGTTACACAGATACAAAAACAGACATGGAAAAGTCAAGTCTGTCGTCAGCTAGAGAGAGAATTAAAGGATGAAATACACCTGTTCAATGCTTATCAAAGATTGTTGTGGTCTCTGCAAGGGTGCCTGTAGCAAGTGTGCATCAAACCAGCAGCTGTAGTCACCATAGTTCCAACTTCAGCTTCCTGGTGTTTGTGTGGCCAAAAACATGTGGGTTCTAATTCTGAATATTTCAACATTAGACACCAAAACAGTCACCAAAAATGTATCTCTGATGTTCAGGACCAATATGGTCATGTCATATTAGCTAGTGGAGCCACTTTGAGTATCATTGTACAGACACAGAGAACACACAAACTGGAACAGAGCAAAACTTGTCCCCTGGTGGCAGAGTTCCACAGAGCAGTGGACAGATCAATAAACATCCCAGCCAGTGCAACACTGAATTTTCAAAACTAACTCATGACGAGATAAAGAAAAATTGTGTGTGTGTCTGTACAACTGAATATTACTCAGCAATAAAAAAGAATAAAATTCTGACATTGCTAACAAAATGGATAGAACTGGAGATCCCTATGTCAAGTGAAGTAAGTCAGACCTAGAGAGGCAAATATCACTTTCTCTTGTTGAAGTAAAACATACACAGAATACAGAAACTGTGTGGGTGCCAAACCATTTGATATTTAGTTATAAAATTGCTTCATTATGTCACAATATGACATATACATATGTTATACATATTCTTTCACCATATAATGATAATTGCCATGTGAAATGAAATGTTTTCAAGAAAATGCAGTATATGTAGGTATGCATATAACATCTATATTTTAATCATATGTGGCAACATTTCCAAAAATCTTAAGGACAACATACAACTCAAAATCAATGACAAATAAAAGTACTGCATACCCATTAAAACATGCCATTATTGAAGAAATCTGTAACAACTAAATCTCAGACACACACAAAGGTATCTGTTGACCATTATTCATTTACCTACTCAGTACTTTTAAACAAGAACTGCATTCCAGCAACTCTTTTCAAACAAACAGCACTATTAGATAATATGAACAAAACCGTTCTACCAGTATAGAAAGAATATTCATTTATTTTAATTGAGAAATAGCAACTGAACCTTCCTATGGAGTACAATGTGATCACCCATATAATTTCAAAGCTGAACTTGTAAGTAAATGCTATGAGAACATAAAGTAATAGAGCTGCCTTGTGAGAAACGGAAGGAGAGGAATGGGATTAAGCTCAGATCTGAAGGGTAAGGCATATTACAAAGAAACAAAGGAAACATGTCCCAGGTGAAGGGGAGCATTGTGAGGTAAAATGCAAGACTAAACCTATATGACTGACAGTCTGACCCCATATGACTGAAATTAGAGCACCCAAATATGAGGTCTTCATGTAAAGTTATATATCTTAAGGTGTGAGTGAGTGACTCCCAAATGTTTTGTAATGAATTTCTTATTGTACTTCTATGCTTCAGCTGGGATTCAGGATTGTACTAAAATGAATGTAGGCATGTTTAATTGTTTTATCCACCCAATGTGGATAAATTACATGTATTCAGAGGTACTTTGATTAGTTAATTAATTTTTTCATTTGTATTTGGTGAGAACACACACACTTGGGCTACAGCATGTTGCTTCCCAGGGTGTGAATTATCAGAAAGATAGAATGAGAAGCTGAGCTGCAACTCAATGCCAGGTATCTGATATGGCAGGCAGCATTCCAAGTGGCATCTCTCTTTACTTACTTTATTTAAAAAACAAAATGAGCTACTGAATGAATGCTATTGAGAGATCTTCCATCTCCTGGGTCACTTTCCAAATGCCCCTAACAGCCATGGCTGGTTCAAGCCAAAACCAGGAGTCAGGAACAACATCCAGGGTTCCCACAGGGGTAGGAGGGCTTCAAATACTTGGGGCTTCTTCCACAGCTTTCCCAGGCATATTAGCAGTGAGCTGGATCAGAAGTGGAGCAGCCAGGACTGGACCCGGTGCTCCAAAACATGATGCCAACTTTGCAAGTAGTGGCTTGTTTTTTTTTTTCTTTCACTACAACACCAGCTCCCAAAGTGGCATGTTAATTGCTGCTGAAATACAGGAATAATTCATTGCAAAGGTGTTATTTGCCACCCTAGGTGACATCTGCCCTAGAGGTAGTCTGAATTTCCATAAAGAAGCTATACCAGAGAAAGAAATGGAGAGACTTAAAAGGTACCTTTGTTGTTTCAGAGTGAATATTTCATTTTAGTATAATCCTTCCTAAGTGGTGTTTAAGTCTTGCAGATTACAGAGCTTTGTTTAATTTTATATTCACAACAAATCTGATTAGGTAGCAACCATAAGGAATGATATCAATTCTCTCAATGTCACAGATGAAAACTGGCCAACTTGTGCATGATCACATATCAACACTTCTCTCTGGCTTAAGCATACAGACTCCTGACCATCATTAATGTGGAACAGGTATCAAAGCTGCTATCTGAAATACAAGGTGCTGAGGGGATCTGGAATACGAGACACATGGGTAATTTGAACCAAAAGCTAGTTACATCCTGGCTGTAAATCAGAGTACTGAGCAAGAGGTCTTCCCAGACAGCCAGAAGGAGCCAAGAACAGACTAGATTTGATAAGGTATCCTTGATGACTTCCCATAACCAAGATGTTTTTAAAAAAAAAAGCAATTGTAGCTAAGGTATAAAAAAAGTTAAAAACAGTTACACAGCACAATACACTGAGAGATAAAAAGGAAGAGAAAGGAAGCACACCATCTTGAAACTGCATTCTAATGCTCTAAAGTGATTTTTCATTTTTCTCACAGAAGTTGCCTCCAGGAAAACTCTGTTGATCATAATTTCTAAATCTATGCTGTGCTAAGCCAGCAAAAACATCCAATCTTTCCTTTTCTAACACTGGGGGCTCCAAATGATATTTTAAACAACAGTCATGTTTTTAACATTAACTCATCACATTGTACAAAATATTATACAATATAGAGACTTTATCTCCAATTTTAAGAGTTATATTTTGGCAATATCAGTAGGTACTATGAATATTTCATAAAATTGAACCCCAGGAATACTGCTGGGACCAGGGGTGGGGATTGTCTGGTACAGTGGTTAACTCATTGCTTAGGATGCCAACATTTCATCTCAGAGTCCTGATTTAAGTCTAAATCTAGGCTATTTCACTTCTGATTCTGATGCCTCCTAATGTCCACACTTTGGGATAAGACGTGATAAATTATGACTCAAGTGCTTGGCAGACCTGGATTACATTCTGGCTCCTGGATTTGCTATGGCCAAGACATGGCTCTTAAGTGTGCATTTGGGGATGATCTCTCTCTACCTATGTATCTTTGTTCTTTCTCCCTCATTCTCTTGGAATTAAAATAAGTGTTTACATAAATTACTTGGGAAAATCTGGTGGGCTACACTCAACTTCCACGAATGCAAAAAAAAACTTTCAAAGCCATATTTAAGACAATTTCTGGCATGTAGAAATTCGTGGAGCAAAGTGAGTGCCTCTGACTTAGGAGTCCAGTTGATCTAGAGCAACTACTCCAGGAGGGAGTAATGTTGTACCCATAGTAAGAATTTTTATTAAAGGTAGGATTGAATTGGAAAGGACAGAGGCTAAAAATAACAACATACTGTTAATGAGAAGAAAAGGATTTCAATGATTAGGGATAGTAACAAAAGAAATAATAATAACTCACTGCAATACCCAAAGGACTAAAGAATCTGATACTCTGTAGAAAGCATTTCAAAAATTCATGAAGGAGGCAGTATTATGGCGCAGATGGGTGAGCTACCACTTGTGCCACTGGTATCTCTTATCAGAACACCAGTTACACCCCAATTATTCCACCACCAGAGTAGTCTCCTACTGCTGTGCTTGGGAAGACAGTGAAAGACGATCCAAGTACTTTGGCCTTGTCATCCAAGTGAGAGACCAGGATGCAGTTCCTGGTTCCTGGCTTTGCCCTGATTCAGCCCTGCTTTTTGTTATCACTTGGGGAGTGCACAAGTAGATTGAAGACATTCTCTCTCCCTGTGTCACAATGTCTTTCAAATAAAAAGGTAAATAAACAAATAAAAGATTTTTACAGCTCCATGGAAGGGCCCAGCACAATGACTCAGTGGCTTAATCTTAGCCTTGCAAGTGCCAGCATCCCATATGCACTCCAGTTTGTCTGCCAGATGCTCCAATTCCCACCCAGCTCCCTACTTAGGACTTGGGAAAGCAGTGCACAACGGTCTTGTAAAACCCTGGGATACTGCAGCTGTATGTGAGATCTGAAAGAAGCTCCTGGCTCCTGGCTTCGAATCAGCTCAGCTCTGGCCATTTCAGCCACTTGGGGAGTGAGCTAATGAGAGATAAGATCTGTCTCTCCTCTCTGTGCATCTGCTTTTCCAATAAAAAGTTTTTATTGTTTTTTTTCCTTCTATTTTATTTTTAATTTTATGATATAATTTCATAGGCTCTGGGATTGCCCTTACTCCCTCCCCAAATTCCTTTCCCCCAACTGATCCTCATAATATTACAATAGTTATAGTCCTTCATAAGCAGTCATAAGTCCATCAATCTGCTATTCAAGTGTGTCATGACATTGCCATTACAGACAGTGGCAGACTGCCCAGCATCCTATTCTTAAGATACATCCAGCAGTCTCATTGGGAGTCCTTCTTTGGATTGGAAGCAGAGATCATACTGCATTGCATCTCCACATATGGATATGCAAGTCTCTATTATGCTGTTACTGCACATTCGCTGAAATGAAAAGTCATACAACAAAATAACATGTAAAAACTTTCACAACACCATGGAGTTAAATAACATGCTATGAAATGACCAATGTGTCAATGAAGAAATAAAACAGAAAGCAAAAAGCCTTCTTGGAGAAAATGATGCAACTGTATGATCTATGAGTCAATGAATAATAAGAGAAAAGAAACTAATTTAAAGAAATGAAAGTAAGAACAAAAATGTCAAACCCATGAGATATAGCAAAAGCAGTACTAAAAGGGCTGCTGATCTTATACTTTGCATGAAGGTTGCTTTATACCAAAGAGAACTTATAATATTTGTCCTTTTAGGATTGACTTATTTCACTGAGTATAATGGTCTCTACCATCTGATTGCAAATGGTAAAATTTAATTCTTTTTAATGGCCGAACAATACTCCATGGAGTAGATGCACCAGTTTCTTTAACTACTCCTCTTTGAAAGGGCATCTGGATTGTTTCCATGTCTTTGCTATAGCAGATTGTGCTGTTGTGAATATAGGATTACAGATCCCTTTCTCATATACAGATTTCATTTCCTTTGGATATATTCCTAGGAGTGGAATAGCTGGGTCATGTGGCAGGTTTATTTGGAGTTCTCTAAGCAACTTAATGAAACTCTAAGCACTCCAATAGTAATTCATCTTAAAAAAAAAAAGCTCCATGTAAAATCAACTTAAACAAGGCTTATTTTGACAGCAAATGTGTTAATTCATACACATTTTTTCCTAATATGCATTTCCACTAACCTTTTGAAATTTCCTCCTATGAAGTACTGATACTCATTTTAAAAACTCCAGAACATTTCACAAATCCTTTCTGTCTCAGCTTTATCTGTCTACTAAGCTTACAGCTTTTTTCTCATTTGGTTAACCAAAAAATACCACGCAGAGACACCTTAGAAAAGCATACAAAGATAGATAAAAAAGCTAGTTTGGTTCTTTTCTTTTTTTCAAGATCTGTTTATACGTATTGAAAAGGCAAATTTATACAGAGAAGGAGTGACAGAAAGCTATTACATGCACTGGCTCACTCTCCAAATGCCTGAAATGGCTGTAGTTGATCTAATTTGATCGGAAGCCTGGAGCTAGGACTTCTGGGTCTCTACTGTGGGTGTAGGGTCTCTCATGTGGGTCTCTACTGTGGGTGGAGGGTCTCTCATGTGGGTCTCTTCTGTGGGTGGAGGGTCTCTCATGTGGGTCTCAAATCTCAAAATGTTCTCTGCAGACAGCATTTTGCAGAAGGCAGACTTTCTGCTGAGACTGCAGGTCACCTTGTTGACAAAGCATGCCTGAGGAGGTGTGAGGCATTCTATTATCTTCCTCTTCCTTTAGCAATTGTGAACCAAGTACAAAGAAAGTTCTGTTAGACTCCTTTTCTATTTAGATCTGTTTACCAGTATTGGTCCCTTTAGCTCATGTTTACTTATCCATTGCCTGAGACCTGGTGATTGCTTCCAAACCCCTTGTGATCTATGTTAGAGTAGCTTGTATGATATTGTCTAGTTAACTAGCAACCTTTATCTACCTGCTTGCCCTGCAAAAAATATGATATAAGTTGTCCAGTAAAATTCAATAAAGTATGCACTGGTTCATCTTGTCTTTGCATCCCCTGTGCCCCAAATTCTTGGCATGGTCATCACACCTTGAGTCCCAGTCCCCACTAGAGGGACCCCCAAGAGAATGAGATCCCAAAGCATAGGAAACAAAAACAAGATGAGACAACAGAGATTATCTAAAACCAAAAAGCTTTTGTATAGCAAAGGAGACCCCTGGCAAAATGAGAGAAAATATTTAAAAAGTATCCATCTGACAATGGATTAATATCCAAAACACTCAACAAACAACAAATGACGAACAATTCAGTAAAGAAATGAACAAAGGATCTGAATACATTTCTCTAAGTATATATGAATGGCCAACAAATACATGAAAAAAAAAAAGCTGAATATCACCAGCCATAAGGGAAATACCAACGAAAACCAGCAGAAGACTTATTTCCCTCTTGTTAGATTGGTTATTACCAAAAAGACAATAAGTACTGGCAAGGATGTGGAGAAAAGGAACCTCCTATGTGTTGCTGATGGGAACATAATTCAGGACATTCACTATTAAGAACAGATCTTTCATTTTTCATCTCAGAAAACTAATACTAGATTTGCCATATGACACAGCTCCTAACTCTGGGTAAAATCCAAAAGAATTGAAATCAGCTTATAAAGCAACTACCTGCACTCCAATGGTCACTGTGGCTCTATGACAACAGTGAAGATGTGGAACCATCCCAGGTATTCCAATGATGGACAATCATCTAAAGAAAATGTGAGGTATGTACACAGTGGCTGTTACTCGTTCACAAAACAGAAGGAAACCGTGACATCTGCAGTAAAATATGTGAAACCAAACAAATGTCATGGTTTTAAGTACAATAAGTTAGGCATAGAAAGACAAGACAAATACTACATATTTTCTCTCATATAAGGAAAAAAAAAAGTTGATCTTACGGCTGATTTTGTGACATAGTAGATTAAGCCAATGCTGGCATCCTATATATGGCCACCAGTTAGCCCCAGCTGTTCAACCTCCAGCCCAGCTCCCTGCCACTTCACCTGAGAAAGCTGTGGAAAAGGCTCAAGTGCTAGGAGACCTTGACAGAACTCCAACTCCTAAATTCTGCCTGACTCAGTTCCAGGCATTGTTGCCATTTGGGGAATGGACAACTGAGGGAGGCTTTCTTTTTCTCTGCATAACATCACATTTCAAATAAACAAATCTTCAAAAAAAAAAAAAAAGACTGACCTGAATTTAAAACAGCATTTACTAGAGGCTGGGAAGAAGATGGCAGGGTGCACAGAGCATGGCTGGATAATAGGGAGCAGAGCACAGTCTGATGGACTGACAAGCAAAAGGTTCTAGTGTTCAGGAGCACAGGTAGGGTGATTATATCCACAATGACGCATAGTATAACATACAAAGAACTAGAGGAGAAGAGCGGGTAGGCTCCCAAGACAAAAGATAAGGAGACTCAGATGATAACTGCCTGATTTGACCCCTGATCTGATTTGTACATGTGTTGAAATATTGAACTGTATCCCATAAAAAATTTCAAGAATTATATGCTAATCAAAATTTAAAAAATAAAAATTACAAAGATACAGAGAGTTTATAATGGATGAATCTATCATACATAACTCTCAGCTATTAAAAAACTAATTTTCTCTGTGCTAAAGACAAGTGGATTTGTGAAGTCATTGAGTTTGTCTCATTTGACATGAAATCATTCTCTTTTTAACTCAAAGTGCCTAATCTGCTCTTGGGAACCACTTAACTATCATTTCTCACAGGGGATAATTACATGTTTTAGAGTACAGCTGAATGTCATTATAACTACAAAAGTACATGGAGGATGTTTCCAGGCAAAAAATACACTAGTAACTAATTTTATTATTATTATTATTATTATAGTTTAAATATATAATAGGATGTTTATAATGGCATAATATTAATTTATAACAAATGATATAGCAGTTATTTATTTCATGCTCATTTATTATTTACTTACTCATTTTTATATTTTATTTATTACATTCCATTTTCAATTTTTTACCAAAAAAAGTGCTAGTATAAAGGACAAGTATAGCATAAAGTGGAAGTAAAAACACAACAATGTTAGCAGCTCTTCCCTCAGGAGAAAATGAAAACCCCATAAATACATTCACTTTTGATTTTTCATAATTCATAAAAATCAGAAGGTGAACCTGGAGTTTACACAGTTATTTGAAACACTTAAACATTTTTAGATTCTTCTTAAGAGCTAACACAGTTTGCACAGTAGTATAGTTGGGTCCACACCCACACAGGGACCCAGGAAGAAGCTCTTATTCCTGACTTTGTCCTGGCCCAGCCCTGGCCATTGTGGCTATTCAGGGAGTCAATGATCGGATGCAAGACCTCTCACTCTCTCTCCTGCTCTAACTCTGCCTTTCAAATAAAACAAATCTTTAGAAAAATTTTCAGAATGCTAAATTACGTTTTTCTACAAATTTTGTATTATCAGTTATTAGTTTTAAGGCTATAATCTTTCCACGCTAATACGAAATAAGGCTTTATGCTTTCCAGTTCCTCTACCATGAATGGCTCAGTGAATCAATCACCTTATCCTTGGCAAAAACCTACCCACCTGAACACAAGAATCTTTCTGGACTTCATTCCCTATAATTACCTTAATGTCACACTGTCTTTATTACTGAAGTTTAAAGTCAAATCAAATTTTATAGTTTCTTAAATTTCACTCTTTTTTAAAAAGTTGGGTCATTACTTATCTTCTGAACTTCTATTTATACAACACACATGTACTTATAAAAGTCTCTTTGGGTTTTGACTGAGACAGTAGCAAAATCGAAAGAATAAGTCAAGAATGGAAATCTTAAAATATATTGAGTGATCAACAATAACTGCTGATAAGATATAAGGGTATGCAGAATTAAAATCATTTCTGTACACTCTGACGCAACAGCTCCAGGTACTTTTTCATGGAGTCTTTAGGATTTTCTATAAACACAATCAGTTATCTATCAACAAAGGAAATTCACATCTTTTTATCTCAGACTAGATGACTTTTCTTTATCTTCTTACATTATTGTACTAGTCAGGAGATAAAGAAACCATAGAAATTCTTGCCTTGTTTCCAATAATACTAAGTCTTTCCCCATTAAATATGAACTCATCTTTGAAAATTTAGTAGATACTTTTTCAGCTATAACAAGTTCTTTTCCATCACAAGATAGCTAAGCTCTGTTTTTCTGCTTTAAAAATCCTTCATAATGAAATGATCACAGCGCTTCTATCTGTATTTCTTAATATGTGGAGTCACATTAATTTTACAATGTTAAACCAAGCTTGTATGTTGACATTATTTTAGTTACGATGTAGCAAAGCTTTCATTATATTGCTGAATTCAATGCTAGTTTGTTATTTCCTAATATTTATTAAAGATTTCTTCTTATCCTCTGAAAGAATACCTACAGATTTCTGTTCTAATAAAGTCTTGATATTTGATTAATGTTGGCCTCATAAATAGAGAGGTATTTTCCTTTCTATTTTCTGAAAGTACTTAAGTGAAATTGGCATTATTTTCTTTTATGTTTGAGAGAAGTCACAATGAAGATATTGGACTTGTGGGAAGGTATTTAACCACAAATCATATTTCATAAATGGACACACAGATTTCTGGTTTAGCTACTTCTTCCTTAGTGAATACTGATTATTTGTATGAAACAAGAAATCTGATCACCTAAACTGTCAAATTCATAGGCACAAAGCTGTTCCTAATATTCTCTGACTAGCCTTTTTAATGTAGGATCTATAACCATGACCTTGTTATTTTGTATTTTCATTTATTCTCAGTTGTTCAAAATTTTGCCAATTCTGCTAATTTAAAAAAATAAAAACTAGCTTTTTAGTTTTACTGATTTTCTTCATTTGTTCTCTACCTCATAGATAACTCTTCTTTATTGCCTTTCACCCTGCTTATTTCGAGTTTAATTTGCTCATCTTTATTTTTTCTAATATTTAAAGACTTATTTATTATTATTGGAAAGAAGATATGCAGAGAGGAGGAGAGACAGAAAAGATCTTCTGTCTGCTGATTTTGCACTCCCCAAGCAGCCATAATGGCCAGAGGTGAGCAGATCTGAGGCCCTAAGCCGGGAGCCAGCAGCTGTTTCTGGGTCTTCCATGCGGGTGCAGGGTCCCAAGTCTTTGGGCCATCCTCTACTTCCTTCCCAGGCCACAAGCAGGGAGCTGGATGGGAAGTGGAGCAGCCAGGATATACACAGGCACCCATATGGGATCCTGGGGAATGCAACAAGAGGCTTTTAGCAGCTGGGTAACTGCACCAGGTCCACCTTTACTTCCTTAAATTAGAAACTTAGATCACCCATTTGTTTGTCTTTTCCACTAACAGGTTTCTGAATCAGCAGTGGCCACACTAAGGAGACCAACTTTAAAATTTGTTTTGATATTGGGACCTGATTCAGATGAAGAGATCTTGGAGTTGGAAGGTGAGGTTTTATCAGATAAAACTTTTTGGGATTTGAGACAGGGTTGTTTTGCATTTGGGCAAATGAATTGCTTTGAATACAGACTGTTCTTTTTCTGATCCAGTTCCTTACTAAAGTGCTTGGGAAGCAGAGAATGGCTCAAGTACCTGGGCCCCTACAGCCCACATGGGAGATCTAGGAGGTCCAGGCCACTGGCTCTGGCCTGGATCACCCTGCTATTGTGGCAATTGGGGAAGTGAATGACTGTTGGAAAATTTCTTTCTGTCTTTCCCTCCACAACTCTGCTTTTCAGATAAATATACGTTTAAAACAAATCCTGCAGTGATTTCTTACTTTACATAGAATAAAATTTAAGTTTTCTAAAGAGTTACATTGCTTTAGAATCTTACAAGTTTGGCCTCTGCTCTTCACTCATCATGCCTTCCCTTTGGTGTGCCAAGCTCACTCCTATTTTAGCAACTTCTCTCTAAAGTAATTTCTTCAGCTAGTTCCTTCTTAGTATTCAGGTGATAATTCAAATACTGCCTCAAAGAACTTTGTTGGTGACCCAACTAAAACATCACCACAACCTCAAATTATTTTTCTAGTACTTACTATCTTAACAATAAAATAATTTACTAATGTGTTCAATTTTTTTTTCAATTTATTATTATAAAGGGAAAGAATGTTAGGAGACACAGAAAAAGAGAGAGAGAGAGAGAGAGAGAGAGAGAGAGAAATCTGCCTTCTGATGGTTCATTCTCCAAATACTTACAACAGCCAGGGTTGAGCCAGGCTAAAAGACTGGAGCCAGGGGGCTGGTGTTGTAGCATGTGAGTTAATGCTGCTTGCAGCCCCAGCATCATTTATGCGTGCAGGTTCAAGTTCCAGCTGCTCCAGTTCTGACCCTATAACTTAAAAAGCAGTGGAGGATGGTCCAAGTGCTTGGGCCCCTCCCCTGACAGGGGACACCCAGAAGAAACTCCTGGGTCCTGACTTCAGCTTGGCTAAATCCTGACCACTGTGGCCATTTGGGGAGTAAGCCAGCTGATGGAAGATCTCCTATTTTCTTTCCTCTCTCTGTAACTTTGCCTTTTGAATATATAAAACAAATTTTATATTTAAAAAAATGTCAAAAGCCAGGGTCTCAATTTGCTTTTACTATTTTCAAGTATTTGAGCCACATTCTGCTGCCTCTCAGGGTGCATATTTGCAGAAAGCCGGACTGGAAGCAGAGCCAGGACTCAAGTCAGGCACTCTGACATCTCAAATAGGCATGTTAACACTTGCATCAAATACCTGTCCAATTACTTGTCCACCTGTTCTCCCAGTTCTACCAAACCAGAGATTAGCAGGTTAGTTGACTATATATCATTTGAACATGACACAGTTCCTAGAACACAGGAGATGCCTTAAATACTCATTTTCTTAGTGACTGAAATATATAAAGATATTAGTTTTATACTATCATTTCGTCTCCCTTGGGGAAGAAGATGGAATAGATTAACCCTTACATTAATAGAGAACTAAGAATTATGAAAGTTACAAGGAAAATACTAGTTTTTCTATAAATTGTAACTCTTAACTGAATGGCCCATATTTCACATTTAAGATCAGGACTATACTTTAGAAGGCAAAGTTAAATCTGTGTTTCCTAGTTCTTTTTTTTTTAAGATTTATTTTATTTTTTTTATTTATTTATTTTTATTTTTTTATTGGAAAGGCAGATATACAGAGAGGAGAGACAGAGAGGAAGATCTTCTGTCCAATGATTCACTCCCCAAGTGAGCACAACGGCCGATACTATGCCGAGCCGAAGCCAGGAGCCTCTACCGGGTCTCCCACACGGGTGCAGGGTCCCAAAGCTTTGGGTCGTCCTCTGCTGCCTTCCCGGGCCACAGGCAGGGAGCTGGATGGGAAGCGGGGCCACCAGGATAGAACTGGCGCCCACATGGGATCCCGGGCGTGCAAGGCGAGGACCTTAATCACTGCGCCACCGCGCTGGGCCCGTCCTAGTTCATTTTTAATGATAAAGTTTAGACTGTTGATTTCTTCAGCAAAGAAATGAAAACACGATCTAAACCTGAAAGCCAAGTTTCAAGCTTATCTAGTGAGAAGAGTCAGATTACTCTAAGAGTTTTAAAGGTTCTCTTTAGAGCTGAAATAATTACTTTTGTTGAACACAGAAATAGCCGAACAACAGTAACTCTCCCCTTTTTGGTAAAAAGAAGAAATATACAGATGACCATCCGTTTTACTAATCTTTGAACACATTTTCACTTTTTCTTATGTTTTCCCCCTCTGGAAATGCTATTTACACAATTTTTCAACTTTTTCAAAACCAGTTCCCATTCTCAAAGTTTTAGCAAGATGCTTTCTGAAATAAACATTAGAAAGTGCCATGCAAAACAGCTTAAACTACAAGGACATTTGTTATTTCATGTATCAAGTCAGGAAGCTAAAGCAGCTTTGGAATTATGTGAGAAGACAAGTGATCTTATCAAAGAACCTGCTCCTTTCTCCTTTACTGCTCAGCTATTCTCATCAAGAAACAACGGCTTGGTGTTTCCGGATTGTCAACAGGGTCCTACGTAGGCACACCAACCTGAACAAAACAGAATCTTGATTGTGATAGTAGGGGAAAAGAGGGAGTCATTGAATACGCAATCAATAATACTTAACTACATGATGGCTACCACAGTGGCTGGAGAAGGGCGGAGTTTGCCTCCAACCAAACCCAGAACGGATAGTGGAATTCTGGTGGGATCCTCAGGCTGTGAAACCACCACTGCACCAATGAAAGGCGCAGGCCCATAGCCCCCCACCAATAAGGGCCTAGGCGACCCCCTTTTCCACTTCCATGTCAACAAGAGATTAAAAGGCCCCTTCCCCATTTCTTCCGCACTCTTCTTCCTCTGCAGCTCACTCCTTCACGTCTGTCCTTTCTGCTGCACGGGGAAGGGAAGCCCATGACCGTGGTTCCCTGAAATAAAGGCCATCTAAATTCTTTTTATATATTTGGCTGAGTTATTCTTTTCCTGGTGGTCAGCGAATCTAACATTTTGGCCAGCGGCAAATCTAACTCTACACAAGTCCAATTCAAACACCAATATCTCAGGAAGTCACTCCAGGGTCTGGTGCACTAGTTCAACTGACTAATCCTCCATCTCCAAACACCAGCACCCCACACGGGCTCCAGTTCATGTCCTGGCTGCCCTACTTTGCAGCCAGTTCTGTGCTCGTGGCCTGGGATAGCAGTGGAGGACAACCCAGTGGCTTGGGATGCTGCACCTGAGTGGGAGGCCCAGAAGAAGCTCCTGGCTCCTTATCTGATGCCATTGTGAATATCTGGAGCATGATTTTTTCTCTATGCAAATTTGCCTTTCTAATAAAAATAAAAACTCTCCAGGTAAAAAAACAAAAAACAAAAACAAAACAAACTCTTTCCAGACTACTACAATCATCAATGACGTTATATATATTATTTAAAATCTTTACTAGAAAATGCACCAAAATTAAAAATGATTGCTAATTGTCCTATGATAGTTACAGAATTCATCAATACATACTCTTGCAAAAAATTTGAGATATCTACACCTACTGACAAAAAAATGATGATAATATAACGTTAACTGAAAGCAGACTACATTGCTATGGGAAAAAAAGAAAGGAGACTACAAACTCAATATACCTTGTTTCCTGGAGCATTTGGGCTAAGCAACAGAATATGTTATATTTCATAAAACTGTCATTCAAACATTTCAGTACTTCAACACAGTAACTTATCTTGGTACAGAGAACACATCCACAAATAAAGGCCAGACAATGATGAACTGATTGTTACTGTCAGTTGACTAATATTAGGATGTAGAAAAGCCAGAGGGCTCCTGTAGCTTCCCAGTTTGGTTCTTAAGTGGCATATGACACATTTTTAGGTCCCCCTGCTTCAAGCATGGTTTGCACTATGATTCTGAAATACTTAGGTTTATAAAAAATAAAAACAAAGTCAACTATCAGTCCAGGTGAGAGCTTCTATCACTTTCCCTCTAGATTTGCTGCTCTATGCTCACCCATAGTATTTTTATCAACCCAATGCTTAGGGTCTTAGTTCTCTCCCTCTCTGATGCATTCCTATTTGTAACCTCCCAACCTTTCCAGCTTATGGTTTCTCCTCTCTGTATTTTACAAAAATTGGATTGAATTATCAGAGAACTGCCTTAAAAAAATCTGAACCTGCTCAAGTGAGAACCTAACACACAACTAAAAACACACTCTTCTCCCAGCCTGCCCCCTAGGACACTGTTATTGGGAACAAAACCCTTGCTGGATGTGTTTAATTATTTGGGATCCAGTAAAGACTCACCACATTGTGTGTACTGAAATTTTCCATGACTTAACTCAAAGCAATTTCTTAAAGAAACTCATGAAAGATTATCAACTTAACATGACCTACGAAACTAGGAAAAAAAGAAATTCAGTTTATACACACACACACACACACACACACACACACACACACAATTTGGCATGAATTCAACACATATAATCCTTTTTTATTTAAATTTGCTACTCAATGCATGCAAAAACCACAAATTTGAAAGGCACTGTTATTTCCTTTACTGGTGTCACCTTGGGGATGATCTTTCAAGTAATTAAAAGCACAATTACAGGAATACACCCAAGCCAAAACTGAATGGATTGACAATATAGAACACTTACACAAACTCTGATACATCCACATAGTGTAATACATCAAAATCACAGGAAAGAATGAGGAAGCTCTCTAAGTATTGATAAGAACTGTCATTTTATTGTCATTACACAAGGCACTCAATCACACAAGTGTGTCACCTCCATCTAAAAATAAAGTGAAAATAATATTCATTTTTTCTAGAGAAATTACATAAGAACATTCAACAACCTAAAAACAATATTATTATACAAAAAAGAATGGAGCAAGAGACTTGCTGGTGGATGAATGACAAATATAGAGAGCTTTACTGTCACTATATAACTTTCTACATTTATTATTTTTTAAATAATGTGGGCTATATCAAGTTTCTAAAAATAATCTAGCTTTACATATCCTTATCTGAAATTCGTACTGCATACAATTTAAAAAAGGGTGGTTTTTTCTAATTAGAACTTTATGCTGAAAATCAACCACTAGGGGACAGGGCCATGGCATAGCACATTAAGCCTCTACCTGCACTGCTGACATAGAGGCAAAGGTTCAAGTGCCAAAAACTCATTTCCAATTCAGCTCCCTGCTAATGTGTCTGGGAAGGCAGTGGAGAATGACCCAAGTTCTTGGGTCCCTGTACTCATGTGGGAGACATGGAGGAAACTCTAGGTTCCTGGCTTCAGACTGGCCCAGCTTTGATAATTGTAGCATTTGGGGAGTGAACCAGTAGATTGAGTTCTTTTCTTTGCATAAACTTGCCTCTTAAATATAAATAAGCAAATCTTAAAGAGAATTGATACAATTAAGAATAACAAAAATCAATTAAAAAGAGAGGCTGGGAAGAAAGGGTATACAGGCATTTCTGAAAAGAACTTCTGGTGACTCATTATCACATTATTTCACAATTTTAAATCAATTACTCATAAACTATATTCAAAATACTTAGCCAGGTGTTGGGTGACATATGCCCTATCCTCAGAAGTTTCACAACCCAAACATCAAGAAAGATACAGCTGAGAAACAGAATAGGCTTGATGTCAAATAATACACTACAAAGGACTCAAAGCCAATGAATGACCACTGACAAGTAAGCAAATGAAGATTCCAAAAAGGCTACAGGAATTAAAGAAAGCAAAAAGAGCAGTCTGAGGAAGAAGAAATGTTATAATAAAAAAGCTAAGTGGGAAAAAAAAATCAGGTATGTTAACAGATATTGACCAGATCACTTTGATTGGAATCTGAGGCTCATAAAGATCATAGTGGAAGAATGAAGCATAAATAGTAATACTTGGTATTTATATATCATTTCACTTATCTTGTTTGATCATCAAAACAACTGTGATAGGGTCCAGCATGGTAGCCTAGCAGATAAGCTCCTCGCCTTGCACGTGCAGGGATCCCATATGAGCAGACCCACTTCCCATCCAGCTCCCAGCTTATGACCTGGGAAAGCAGTCAAAGAAGCCCAAATGCCTTGGGACCCTGCACCTGCCTGGGAGAAGTTCCTGGCTCCTGCTTTAGGGCTTCGTTCGGATCGCCTCACCTCCAGTCTCTGTAGCTACTTGGGGAGTGAATCACCAGAAGGAAGATATTTCATCTCAGTGTCTCTTCCTCTCTGTACATCTGACTTTCCAATAAAAATAAATAAATCTTACCATAAGTGAGAAACCATAAAACTTATGGTAATGTATAGTGATGGAGTACTGGCGTCTATCATATACACACCTGGGGGTATAATGGAACCTGCATCCCTGCTTCCAGATGAAAGATGGAATCCCAATGAAACTGTTGGACATGTGTAGACAATGGGATGCTGGACTATCTGACATTGTCTGTACCAACAACATCGGCGTACACTTAAATAAGAGACTGATAGAATTATGATTCCTTATGAAGGACTACACTATTGTAATAAAATGGGAAAAATCTGATGGGGGGTAGGAGTTTGGGGAGGTGAGAATCCCAGCCTAACAAAAAAATTGTACCACACAACTCAAAATTCAAAATAAAAATATGTTGATAAAAAATAAATAAATAAATAAATCTTTACAAAAAGGAACCTGTGTGACAAATAACAGATTATAAAGGGTCTTGAATGTCAGACCATAAATAACAAAATATATAAGTATTTCTGAGGGACTGTTCCATCATTAGAAAATTGAAAAAAAAAAAAAAACCCTAGAGGCAGGGAGATCAGTTAAAACATTTCAGGAATAAGCTAGGAAGATTAAAACCACAGTGGTGGAATTTGAAAAGACTGTGATGATAATTGTGGAAAGAGGTAAAAGGCTACCAGGCTTAGATCTCAACATCTAGGAAAATTAAAATATGTACTAAAATTAAAATATGTACATCCAGATGGGGAAGAGCTATTTTTATTAATAAAAGAGTCTCTATATTTTGGCTGCTTTGTATGCTGAAATGAACCCAGGAATAGAGATATCCCTTTGGGATAGGTGACTTTATTTTCTTTGGATGTATACCCAGAAGTGGGATTGCTGGATCATAAAGCTTTATTTTAATTTCTTGAGGAACAGCCCAGAATGTTCTTTTTAATAGCTGGACTAAATTAGATTCCTAACACAGCTCAGTCTTTTAAAGCCTAATCTTATCAACGGATCCTTACACATGTGGGCTTAGTCTTAAAAGTTTTCTTTCTTAGTCTGGTTGACCTCTATTCATCCTTCAGAGCTCAGCTCAAGGACTAGTTTCTGGATAGTCCTTGAAATACTGCCTAGAACAGGTTACACTTGTACGCATTGCACTTTGCAGCTCTTCCTCAGTGAAGTGAGTTATGATAGCAGTTCTTTATAAGAAATGTTCCAGTAGTAATTTCATATCTTTGAAAATGGGTTAAAGATTATCTTGGCTTCATAAAAACTGTTATAAAAAACTGCTATGGAAAAATTAAAATAACTTCTTGAATTCATAGTAATAGGCTTAATCTTACAAATCCTACCCTAGTAAATTACAAATTAACTGAAAACCAGTTTGATCAGATACAAATCTCAGTTTCTTCAATCTGTGAAGTACTCTTATTCAGGAGCTAAGTTCTTACTTACTGATACAAAATACCTGCTGTACTCTGCAGCCATGGGTATTTCATAAACGAATGGCCATTTCTGTATGTCACTAAAATTTTTAGACTAACTGAATGACAAAATCTTCATATTTCACAAAATTATTTATTTGTTGGTTCATTACTAAAAATGTATCATTCTTCATTTATAGCTACAAAAACAAGTGATGAAATAGATTTGGCCTGTGGCCCACAGTTGATCAACCTCTAGACCATTAATAGCAAAGATTATCTGCTCTGCTGCTTTTTGTCGTATGTTATCTATAACTTATCTAAATGTAAGAGGTAAAGAATCAGCGTTGTGGTGTACTGTGTTATTCTATCACCTACGACATTGGCATTCCACCTGGACACTGGTTTGTATCCCAGTTGCTCCAATTCCAATTCATTTCTCTGCTAATGGCCTGGGATAAGCAGCATAACATCCAAGTGCCTGGACCCCCGTTATCTACATAAGAGACCTAAAGGAAGCTCCCAGATCCTGGTGGACGGAAAATCTTCCTGTCTCTCCTCCTCTCTGTACAGCTGGGTTTCCAACAAAAACAAATAAATCTTAAAAAAATAATAAGATCATAATCCTTCATCCTGAAAACAAATGATGGCAAAAGATCCATGGAAATATACCTGACATAAACATAATTAAATGCTTTTAAAATGCTAATTTTTATAGGGTGGGTATTCAGGCATCACAATGTTACAGTGCACTCAGAATAATTTAACTGCAATACATTATACTAGAATTCATAGTTTCTGATTTTTTTTTTATATTTTTCTTTTTAGGCTACTTCACCTAAAGCTAAATTGTTCTTTAACTCAAGAGAGAAACTGATTTAAAATAAAGTTCCACTTTCATTAATAATGTCATTTCCCCTTTGTTCCCCACTCTTATTTCAGCCTCTTGTTATCTTACACGGCATATAAATGATGATCCTTTTCTGCCATTCTCTTCTCAAATCAAAGCAAATTAAGTACTTTATTTCTTTATTTCTGTACCATCTTGAGCACATTTCTAGTACACTAACAATTACTTTGCTTGATTCTTTTATATAAAAGTACTTTTAGAAAGTTCAAGAAAAACATGCTCAATAATATTCATTAAAATGTTTGTATCATATAAAAATAAACTAAAAGACATACAAAAATATTTGAGATTAATGTATATGAGGGGTCTTCAAAGGTGCATGAAAAATGCGTGTTATGAAAAAAGCATGAATTTCAATATTTTTCCCCAAAACAAAGTTATCTTTAATTATATTTTCCACATTTTACAAAAAGATTCATTTTTTTATTGGAAATAAAGATTTACAGAAAGAAGGAATCTTCCATTCACTGGTTCACTCCGCAAGTGGCCTCAACAACTAGAGTTGAGCCAATCCGAAGCCAGAAACAGGAGCTTCTTCCAGGTCACTTCCCAAATGTCTACAAGAACCAAGAGGTATGAACTCAATCCATTAACTAGCAAAGAAACAACTCAACTAGTCAAATGACTAACAAGCAGAGTTAAAAGATTTAAAATATCACACCAATGAAAACACCAAACTTGAATGGATCACTGGCCAGTTTAACCAAATAATCACTGAAGAAATAATGCCAGTTCTACTCAACCTTTACCAGAGAATTTTAAGAAAGCATCTCCCAAATCATTTTATGAATTCAATTAGTTTAACATAAAAGCCACAGAATTAAATTACATGACAAGGAAACTACAGATTACCATCTCATGAAAATAGATGGAAAAATCATCAACAAAACAATAGTCAACTGAATAAAATACCATATGAAAAGGATAAACTGTATAGTTTATTCAGTATTCAAAAATTGATCGATGCAATTCACCATAGAAACATAAGTCATTTTAATAGAAGCAGAAAAGGCATCTGAAAAAAATTTAACATCTTATCCATAACTAAAACATGGAGCTAGAAAAAGGAAAACTTTCTTATAATGACAAGTGACACATAATAACTTCCTAAAGCAACATGATATTAAATAATGAAAGCTAGGGAAGAAACAAATACTGTGGCTCAGTAAGTTAAACTGCCACTTGGGATGTCGGCACCTCACATGAAGTATATTATGTACTAGCTATCCCATTTCTAATCCAGCACCCCACTACGTGTCTGGAGAGCAGCAAAGAAAAGTTCAAGTAGCTGAGTACCTGCCATCCACTTAACAGCGAAAACAGGTAAAAATTTTTACTTTATCTAATACTAATCTACACTGAACAGTACAGTAAAATAAGAGGCACAGAAATTAGAAGTTAAGTCATTGTTATTTGTGGATGATGTGGCTGCTACATAAAAAAATCTCAAGGTTTCATTCTTTGAAATAATATGTGCATTAAGCATATGAAATGTTTAGGCATTAATCTAACAAAATAAACAAAACAGATACAAACCTGTATGCTGAATTACATGGAAAACTGTGATGCTAAAAGTGTAGATGAACACAGGAACTATGGAAATCTGTATGGTGAGTGCTCAGACAACTGAGGACTGACCTACCATATGAACCAGCTATCTCACTTTTGGGAATATATCCAAATGAAATTAAATCTGTACACGAGAAAGTGACCTGCAACCCTATATTTACAGCAGCACAATTCACAATAGCAAATATATGGAAACCACACAAAAGTCTGTCAGCAGATGAATAAAGAAATTGTGCCACATTTACTCTATGGAATACTAGTCAGCCACGAAAAAAGAATGAAATCTGCCATTTGCAACAGCAAGGGCCTACCTAGAGACCACTATGCTTAGTGAAACAAGCCAGTCCCAAAAGGACAAATATCATACGTTCTCTCGATATGACACTTACCACAAAACATAAAAATAAATAGATACAGGTAATCAAGAACACACATATATTCTCATAGAGGAACTATATATAATGCAGGATTCACACAATATAATCTTAAATCCTACTGTGAGGAAACATGAACGAAGATACTGTATTACTATAGAGAGAGCATACAGAAAAACAAAACAGAACTCAAAATCCAGAAACTGACCCACACATATACAGACAATATTTGATAAATATGCAGAGGTAATTCAGTGGAGAAAGGAAGCATTTTCAACAAATGGAGCTAGAACACAGGTAAATCCTCAGGCAAAACAATCTTCACCTCAAATCCTTCATAAAAAGTAGATTAAAGACTTAAATAAAATTAAAGACTTAAGTAAAAACACTTAAAACTATAAAACATCTAGAAGAAGACATAGAGGGAAAAACCTGTATGATCTCGGGTTAAACACCTAAATATGAGTCCTCATTCACTTATACCATTCAATATTTCTTGTCATTGTCGCATTTACAGGGTCCATGACTTTAACACTGAAACACATGGTGATGTCTGCTGAGGACTTCTAAGAAAGAAATGTTTCCTTCGAAGGAAGCTGCTAAAAATACGCTGTCTTCTTTCCTGAAGATATGGACATGGAAACACAAAGTCCTGACTCATGTGGCTGCTTTGAGAAAATGACAGCTAGCTTTAAGAAAGAGCAGTAACAAAAATTATGCTGTCCAATATAGTAGCCATTGGCCACATGTGGTTACTGGGTCTTTGAAAAGTAGTTATTAGGAACTGAGATGTTTTATAAAGGTAAAATACCAATTTTGAAGACTAATTATTAAAAAGAAAAACCTCAATAATTTTATACTGATTAAATGCTGAAACGGTATTACTCTGAGCATAACGAACTAAATGAAAATATGATTAAAATTAATTTTATGTTTCTTTTTACTTCTTTCATCTACTGGTTCACTCCTACAACAGCAGCCAGAAGTTTCCTCCAGGTCTCCTATGTGATTGGCAGGGGCGCAGGCACTTGGGCCATTTTCCACAGCTTTTCCTAGGCCTTTAGTAGGCAGCTGAATTGGAGGAGCAGCAGCCAGGACATGAACTAACACCCATATGTCCAATGTCACAGGCAGTGATTTTACCCAACATACCCTGCCAGAAGACCAGCCCCTCTTTTCACTTTTTGGCCTAGAGTTTAACACATCACTGGGGTCACGCAAATAACCTTTGCGGAGTGGCTGGATTCAAGTTCAGGCTCCACTCTGAATTCAAGCAACTACACAGGATCTGGGACTGAGTTTCCAGGTCCTTTGTGCTGGCATTTAGAAGTTAACCAGACTCTGGAGATCTTTTTTTTTTTTTGTCCTCTCCATGTTTCAAATGATTTTTTTAAAGGGGGGCGGGGCAAATGATTTAAAGGGGGGCATTATTGTCATGTTGTAGATTAAGCCATGTGCAACGCTCCAACTTTCAATCCAGCTACTTGGGAAAGCAGCGGGCCACTGTACCCACACGGAAAACCTATACGACATTCCAGGCACCTAGCTTTGGCTAGCCCAGCCCCAGCCACTGCTGAAGCGAGCCAGCAGATGGACATTCTTTCTTGCCTTTTCTCTGTAATTTTGTGTTTCCAATAAGTAAATTGATACATCTTTACATAAACCCATTTAATTAATATGTGAAATTTCCATTAACCATACTTTAATAGATGAGACAATTTGAACCTATAGCTGTTGGCTTCCTCCTTAAATGTGTAAACAGATTTTACTGAGTCTCATTCATTTTTCTAATATGTACTTCGACACTTTAGATTTATAAAGATCAAAGCAGCCAGTTACATGGTCATGCAGTTAAGCGTGCTGAAATCCCACATTAGAGCGCAGCTTTGAGTCCCAGCAGCTCTGTATCTGATTCAGCTTCCTGCTAATGAATCAGGGAAAGCACTGCAAGCCAACAGAAGCATCCGGGCCCTGTCACATGGAAGAGCAGGACAGAGTTCCAGCTACTGGCTTTCACCTGCCCAGATCTAGCAGTTTTGCTGTTGGAGTCATTTGGGGAGAATCAGTAGATGAAAGATCTGTCTCTCCAGATTACCCTCTCTTTTTCTGTCACTGTCCCTTTTGAATATGTAATCTTCAAATAAATAAATAAGTCTTTTTAAAAAATTCATTTGAAAGGCTAATGGAAAGAGAAAGATATATAAAAATACTTTCCAATCTTCAGGTTATCTGAAGACTGGGTTTATGTGAGGATTGGGTCTACGGTGGGCTAACTTGACTACGCCACAGCACCCATCAGTTCATATATAATATGGGGATGGGTGGAACGGACTGGACAGCTGCACCCACTGACATATGTGTTGGCTAGTGCAGGCAACAGACCAAACCTGACCCTGCACTGGCCGGGCACACTAGACTCACTGGCTGGGCACACTAGACTCAAGTTGTCATCCAGGCATGGTTTCTTGGGGATCCGCAACTAGACCGCTGGCCTCAAACCCCAGCTACAGGGAAAAATCACAGGATGTATGGTCTGACCTTGGAGTGTATGTATCCTGGCTGAACCTTCTTGGTTGCGAATGCCTGTGTGCTGGAGAGCATGTCCAGATGCAAAGGGGGACATGACGGCCAGCTCATCTAGGCCAGGATAAGACGTCAAGTGCCTCATGAAAGGATGAAAGGCAGAACAGGTTGGATAGTTCTCCTGGCCAAGCTTTGTAGCATGTTCCTTAGTTTGTGGTTGTACTAAGCTAGACTTTGTCAACCAAAAGAACTTGGAAAGGTTTTCTCAACTCTGGAGCAACGAAAGCAACAGCATCTCAGAACTATTCAAACCACTCAGGTAACACCGTTAGAACATTCTTTGCTACGTCAGTGACTTAAACATCATCAAAAGGCTGCCCGATCCCCTGGCACTGATAGTTTGACAAGAAGGAGCAGCCCTCTCCCCCTCCTCCCCTGCAGACACAGGAGAAAAACAATAACAAAAAACTGAAACACGTGCCCCAAACACTTTCCTCCATACTCGAATATCACCCTAAGCAGAGAGGAATACATGGGCATATATTCCTCTCCTCTGTGTAAATAATATTAAAAAGAAAATTAAAAAGTTAAAATTTAAAGAAAATAAACGGGTGTATGAACAGGTAAAAAAAAAAAATCTCCAAACATCGTTCCAGCCTCTAAGCAGTTTAGTCTAGTAAGGAGAAAAACAAGCAATTACAATACATTGTAATCAGTATTATAAGAAAACTACAGAGTACTCCAGAAACATAAAAGAATGATTTAACTGCAACATGAAGACGTAGTAGGCATTGCTGGGTTCAGAAATGAAGGAATAGGACCAAGTGGAATAGGAAGGGTGAAGCCTCTTAAGTAGATAGCACGTGGAAAACTAAGGCAGGAAGAAGTCCGCCCAGCTGAAGACCTGAAATAAGTTCAATTTAGCTAGAATATCAAATACAAGAAGATCTGCAAGAAGTAACACTAGAAACACAGAAAACCCAAACATGATTTTTAGAAGTGGTGAGATTGAGGTACCATTGAGAACCAAGAAATGTCTAGCTGGATTTGTTTTCTCTAGAATAATCTGTAAGCAGAATCTGAGGCAACAGAGTACAGAAGGACTTGCTTATGGAGTATGAACAGACAAGAAGACAGAGTCTACAGCACATCTCTGAGATAGCTGGGCAACCTGAGGGATAGGAAACAGCCTCCAAATGACTACTAAGAAAAAGCAAAAAGACAGGTATCAAAGATGACATGGAAGGGTTTCCGAAAGGTGAGATGTTGCTGATATTTGTCAATGAATTTCCCCCAAATTTTTGAGGTTTACTGAGATTACACCAGATTCCAGTAAACTGAAGAGGATACCAGAAAGCACAAGGTAAGATAAATTGTTGGCACTATCTGAAGAGGAGGGAAGAGAAATACAGCAGAATCTAGATGGGAAATAAGGTTGAGGGAACTTATGCTCTGAACTTGTGCTCTGAGACAGTAAGCATGTGAACTTCCTTCTTTAACACTAAAAAGAGGTAGAATATACCTTCCAGCATAAAGCTTGAAGAGTCCAGATATTCCCACCCCATCTCCTTTAGAAATAGGAGACAGGCAAATGCACCCACCTCAGAGTTGTGCATGAGTGGTGAGCTGGTGTAATGTACAACCAGAAAGACCTCTCTTAGAGAGATGATCACTGCAGCAATAGAGCTCAAGCAGCAATAGCTTAGTGTCAGCAACAGTAGGCAAGCAATGGCAAGGTAATCCTAACCAGTCTGCATCTATGTTTTTCTAGCTATGGGGTCTGCCAAGGAACAGTCTCTCAAAGTCCTTCCCACTGTTCAAGCCTGGTTCTCTGTAGTCTTCCTGGTAATTCTGAGAGCTCCCTAATACCCACTAAATAAATTTATTTTTAGCTTAAAGAAGCAGTCAGCTTTTGTTGGTTCCCAATCAACTGTTTGAGAAACTAAATCAAGAAGATGCTTCAATTGATGGTGCACTAGCAAAATGGCTCTCCAACACACAAACTAGGGTACCAGGTTGAAATAGTGACATAGTCATTTAGCTTCAAGAAGAAAGCTAATGCTAAAATTATACAAGTGCTTTCTGAAATAGGGCTGAAGAATAGTATGCAATGTCATCAGTCTCCCATTCCAATAGCTCCTGCAATTTTTTAGAATAAGAATCAATTTCATCCAGAGTTGGAAGGTTCCCATTTCAAAACTTTCCAGTAAGAAAAACACAAACCAAAGATGAAGAAAAAACATCTGCAAATCATGTATCAGGCAAAAGACAATTAAATATTCAGGATTTACTAACACCTCAATAATACAAGGACAACATAGCTAGATGATGGGCAAACATCTAAATAAATATATCATCAAAGAAGATACATAAATGGTCAATAAGCAAGTGAAATGATGTTTAGCATCATTAGTCATTAGGAAATTGTGAACTAATATCATTTCCAGTTTATTGGCTATAAACAAGAAGACAGTAACAAGTATTGACAAAGATGCAGAAAAACTGCAATTCCAAAACTGATGGGAAAGTAAAACAGTTTGGCCCTTTCTTCAAACATTAACTGCACCATGAAAGTCAGCAATTTCACTGCTAAGTATTCATGAGAAAGGAAAGGCAGACGTCTCACTGGGTAGTTAAAAATGTAATTTAGAAAGCCTGTGTCCCTTGGGGCCAGTGTGATGGCAGAGCAAACTAATCCTCTGTCTGTAGCACTGGCCTCAATATGGGTGCGATTTTGAGTGCCAGCTGTTCCACTTTCATCCAGCTCCCTGTTTATGGACTGGGAAAAACCTTAAAAAAAAAAAAAGAATCTGTATCCCTGGATTCAATACTCGAGCCACTTATGACCTCCAGATTTCCAATGATGCAAGACTTAGGAGGAAGGAGTGATAACTCAAGTGACTAGATTCTTGCCACCAACATGGGAAACCTGGACTGAATTCTCAGCTCCAGGCTTCAGCCTGGTCCAGCCAGGAAAGGCAAATCAGATTTACACAGAGAAGGAGAGACAAAGATTTTCCATCTGCTAGTTCAGTCCCCACAAGGTCATGACAGCTGGAGCTGAGCTGATCCTAAGCCAGGAGCAATTAACTTCTTCCAGGCCTTCCACACAGGTGCAGGGTCCCAAGGCTTTGAGTCATTCTCTGCTGCTTTCCCAGGCCACAGGCAGGGAACTGGATGGGAAGTGGGGCAGTCAGGACATGAACTGCTGCCCATATGGGATCCTGGTGCATGCAAGGTGAGAATTAAGGCATTGAGACATTGTGCCAGGCCCCATCCAAGTCTTTAACATGGGTTCAGGTCAACTAGCAGGGAGTTAGATCAGCAGAATAACAACCAGGACTCAAACTGGTGTCCATATGGAATGCAGACTTTGCAGCCAGCAGCTTTACGAGCTATATCAGCGTCTACTCCTTGTTTTGCTTTTAAGGCTCCCATATCTCATTTTCTGATCTTCATTAGTGGTTATTCAGCACTTCAGTGGGTCAGGCAAATGTACTGTTTGAGGAGCAGAGTTTGCTGGGAAAGATAAATTCCTAGTCCATGACTGGCCTCTAAAACACACATTTGTGTATGTTTTAAGAGCTTTTGCAAATGTGATCAGAAAAGCAATGTCCATCCATGAGACACTGATCAATGTCTAGATAATTACAAAAATTGGAATACATGTTTAGAAACTTTTAACAGTAATGCAAAGTACTATGGTATCTGTTCAAACATAACATATCTGAACTTACATATCTTGCATTTCTTAATTTCATTTTATTATTTTTATTTGAAAGTTAGAAAGTACTTCCACCTTATTTGCTTGTTCATTCTCCAAATGAGCACAATAGCCAGGCCTCAGCGAGACCAAAACTAGGAGACAGGAACTCACCCTGATCTCCTGCATGGGTGGCAGAGGTCCTGATCATCTTACGTTGCCTTCCCAGGAGATGCATTACGGGGGAGCGACTGGAAACAGGGAAGCCAGCATTCCATTCAGCACTCTGATGTAGGTGTCAGCTATGGTACCTGTCAGTTTAACTTACTGTGTCCTAATACCAGCTCCTATATCTTGTATTTCTACTCGTTACCAAAGGCAGCAGACACTTTCTGATTGTGCTCAAATTCTGCATATCTAAGATGGGTATTTGAATATCTTCCTTTTTATAGATTAGTTTTTATTTTAGCAGTAATCCAATCTATCGCTATTTGGTTTTATTAGTTTATTACATAAAGTTTATTACCTAAACAGCCTGATCCCAAGGGTATAAAAATGATTTTTGCAGAAAGATATGAGCCTCTGTCCTGTCTGTAGCAGGCCTATGGGATGTTCAATGTCTTCCTGGGATTTGAGGCAGCTTCTCTGTTGTACTGAGTCTGCAGCCCTTTGCTGGACACTGGGTTATGAAGTACCTCTTTGAAAGATCTTAGGTAATGCAAAAATGCTTGGTTGTTACACTGCTTGATTTAATTCACTGACATACATTTGGGTCATCATGTTTATCATGTATCTATCTGCTTTACAACGATTTCAATATTAGATTTAGCATTAATTTTCAGATAAATGTCAGAACATGTTATTTGGTATTTACTGCTATTTTAAAATGAAAATAAAGATGATTCTCTTTTGGTTTACCCATCTTTCCTAGGACTGTCATTTATTTGAGATCAAGTACTATGTTTTTCTTTAAATTCAAGCCTGCTTTTTTAGTTAAGGAAAAGGAAAGAGAACTAGCACTAATTACATATAATTTGAATGTTTGTCTTAAATCTATTTGTAGAAACAAAAATATGTGAACATCTATTAAAATAAGTTATGCAGAAAGCCTTAAAATCAGGTTTGATAAATCTGAGCCAAGGTATTTGGCGCATCTTAAAGCAATGTTTTGTAAAAAACAAGATATTTGACATGCTAAGTATATATGCTGGCCAGTCTGTAGGATGGTAGAACTACATGTAATAACACAGTTTTAAAAATCTTACTAGCTGATTATTTTTTTAAAAAATACATTGAAAATGAACTAAAAAATTTAAATGGAAAAATAGTAAACAGTCATTTCACTCTCAGCGTAGTGATTTACAAACCAAAAATGCAAAGCAGCACCACCATACACACGAATAAATTGCTTTAAAATGCTACTGTGCCTTTTCTAAATTGAACCCTATATTTTATAACGTATTTGGATAACAATTTTTCATCTATGTATCTAAAAAATTTCAACCAGAAGATTCAATTATTTTTCTGCACTATTAAAAAGATTGGCCTATCTATTTGGAAGGATGAGCGACAGGGAGAGGAAGGGAGAGAGTGGAAGAGAGAAAGAGAGAGGAGACACATGATAGTCCCTGGATGAGATGGCTCATCTCCCTAACAGCCACTACTAGGGCTGGTCCACACCAAATCCTGGAGCCCAAAACCCCATTTGGATCTCCACAGAGGCAGTGGAGGCCCAGTACTTGAAAAATCATCACTGCTGTCTAGCATACATTAACAGTGCGCTGGGTCATTAGTGCAGCATGCAGGAACAGAACCAGCGCTCCAGTACAAGGAAGCCAGCATCTCAAGCAGTGGCTTAACCCGTTATACCCCAATGCCAATGCTAAAAAAAACTGGAGAATCCTGTAAATGCTTCTTATTTTTGTTTTTAAATTTTCCTCTACCTGAAAGAATGAGAATGAGAGAGAGAAAGAAAGGGAGACCATCCATTAGTTCACACCCCAAATGCCTACAACTTGCTTGTCCGAGTCAGGCAGAAGCCAGAAGCTAGAACACCATCTGAGGCTCCCAAATAGCTGGCAGGGTCCAAGCACTTCAGCTATCACATGCTTACTCCCAGGATGCATTACAGCAAGCTGGATTGAAACCAGAGGAATTAGAGACTTGAACCAACATTCAGTTAATGCATGCCGGGATAGCAAGAAGCAATTTAACACCATGTACTACAATACACTTTAAATACAACTATACCTGACTATTTAAGAATTACATAATTTCAAATATCTTCCAAAATACTAGATTGTTACAAAAGAAAGTAAGTTCAGTAAGAAATTTAAATCATTAAGTACATTTCACTAGTATACACATATAGAATACCAAGCAATAATATTCGGCACTGGAAGGCAAATCACATCCTTTTCCTCCCTAAAGGATCATCCCGGCCCTTCAGGCAGCGCACAACAAGTAAAATTTTGTGTACATAACAGTTGGATGTTAGCAGCCTTAATTTACACCTGTGATAGTTTGTCCACCTGGATATCAAATTTGAAATCTATAAAAAAATAAGTCTAGCTCTTGGGAGTAAGATTAGTTCGTAGGACTGTCAGATTGTAACATCAACAACATAAGTGATACCTCCAACTTACCAAAATAATTTAATTGGCAGGTTTCCTGATTTTCCAAACTAATAAAGATATCCTATCACCAAACGAAGAGTGAAGAGTATCCACGAGTGGCATCATGGCTACCTTTTCTCCTCTCTGATGCCCTCACAAGTCTTACCAATTTGAGGCAAGACAAAATTATCTTAATCTTGTTAGGGTTTTTTGTTCATTTTTGCTTTTCTATGTGTGTGTTTTTAGGCTTATTCATCAAAGTAAGAAATAGCTGTCCCCAACTTATTTTGAGAATAATTTTTCCTAGCAACAACAAAAACCTTCAGTTCCCCCCAATTGCTCCAGGAGAAGGTTCCAGGCAGCCTTTACAGAACCAAATAACCAACTAATTCTCTCTAGACTCCCCTTCTAAAACAAACTTACCTGGGAAACTAATTAAACTCCTACGTCAGTCATGTCCTCCACTGCCAGCCAACCAAGAGGAGGTTGATTTGTTTCCTCACCATTTATACGACCTGTCCACGCAATTGTGGAATTTAATTACATGCTATCTAAACTAACAAAATAAGAGTGTGAAGGGTTGTTGCTATAAAAAAAGTTAGAAAAAGGATTAACTGTTTTGGTAGAACGTGAGATGATTTATTGAAAAAAAAAAGAAACTGTGCATGGGTGAGGCTACTATGAAAGATCTGGGAAAAAGTAAAATAATAATCTCACATATTTTAAGTATCTCTATGTTCTCTACTTTTTAAGGAATTCAAAACTTGAATTAGTATTACATTACTGGTATGGTTTATACAAGATGACCTTACAGAAAGTATTGCTACATGGATTCAAACACCAAGAAAAGGTTATCTTCCTGGAACAGAATTTTTGCTGACACAAGGGACAGAATTCTTTGTCCAGTGGGGAGCAAAATGTTTAAGTAACCAGTTTTTAATGATTTTAATATAACCACTTTTAAAATCAATTGATCACCAAGTACTATAAATTAAACCATTTCAGATGTCTTTTCCACACATAGACAAGAAAAAAAAATCATTGTATTACCATCTCATCCATATCTAAGATGAAAACAGAGGCAAAGATTATTGAGTAGGCCAGGCAAGGAGAAAAGCAAGCGGGGGCAGGGGTGGGAATATAAGAAACAAAGCCCTTAGAAATGGAAAAGGGACAGAGAAAGCTTATCATCTCTGGCCTATCTAGTTCCACTTACAGCAAGGTTTGCTGCAGGTTTATCTAACACCTATCATAACATGTTGTGACAAAGTAATACCAAAAGTTTGAATACCTGACTCTAGGGTGAATGGCTAAATTATGGTTCATTCATTTATGATGTTAACAAAATGAGGTATTTTTAGATGTTGACACCACTATATGAATAAATTGTAAAGTAAAACCAAATGTGTAACTTCCAGGGATAGGCAGTAGGCCAGCAGTCAGGATAGCTGTATCTTCTACAGGGTGCTTAGGTTTGATATCTATCCCCAGGTCCTGATACTAGCTTCCAGTTAGTACAAATTATAGCAGGCAGTGCTGACAATGGTTCAAATAACTGGGTTCCCCCTACTTGTATTGGAGACCTAGATTGAATTCCCAAGTTCTATTTTCTGCATTAGTTCAGTCTGATCATCTTCAACACTGGGTAGTGACCCAACAGATAGGTGCTCTCACTTACTCACTCGTTTTCTCTCAAATAAAATGTAAAAATAAATGAAGATTGTAGTATAAAACCATTGTCAAGAAGGCATTAGGGAATATGATCCAAACATGCAAAGAACTGCTTGAAAATAAACTAAATATTTTAAAGATTTATTTAAGATTTACAGAGAGAAGCAGAGACCAAAAAAGCTTGCATTTGCTGGTTCACTCCCCAAGTGGCCACAATGGCTGGAGTTGAGCTGATCCGAAGCCAGGAATTAGGAGCTTCTTCCAGGTCTTCCACACAAATGCAGGGTCCCGAGGCTTTGGGCCATCCTTGACTGCTTTCCCAGGCCACAGAGAGCTGCAAGGGAAGTGGAGAAGCCAGGACGAACCAGTGCCCAAATGGGATCCCAGCACATGCAAGGCTACAATGCCAGGTCCCGGAAATAAACCAAATTATTAAAATATTTATCTTTGGAGTGGACGATTACACTTTGCACAATCACAATTCTAACTCTATCATAAACACCCTTTTAAAACCCTGTCACTTTCTCAAGAAAGAGGTGGAATCTCTGTTCTCTGCTCATGAACCTGGACAGACCTACATGACAGCCTCTAGAAGCCAAAAGCTACAGAAGTGTTAACACTGCCATTTCTGAGGCTAGGTCTTAAAAAGTTCCTCCTCTTTTGGGACACCTTCCGCTAGAGCCCTGGTGTCTGATATAAGAAGTCCAGCTCCCTAGAGCCTCCAATCTTAAGAGATTGCACAGGGACGGAGAGAAATACATGAAGACTAACCTGTCTCAACCTCAGCTGTTGAGGTCTCCCCACCCACCTGTGCACTGTCAGATATACAAGCGAGTTAGCGCAAGGACTTTAGCCTCAGTACTCTCAAACATTATTAAGAGATTAAAAATGAGAACCACATAACTGGGCCTCCTCAACTTCTAAAAACCTAAAGGAGAATGATCCCATGTTGATTAATGCTGGAAGTTGCTAAGGTTTGGGGTATATGATTGTTATGAGCAATAAAGGAAACTACCTACTTTGCTGGGAAAAGGAATGGATGATACTTGTTGCCTGGACTATCTCAAAGTAGTAAATTCATAATTATAATTTTTTAAAAGTATCTTATTTCTATAGACTTAACCTTATTTGAAAGACAGAGTAACACAGAGGGAGAGGAAGAAATGGAGACAGGGACTGTCTATTCACTGGTTCAGTTCCTCAAATGCCCATGGCTGGTCCAGGCTTCAAAATGGAACTTCATCTGGATCTCCAATATGGATGGCAGAGGCTCAAACACTTAAGCCATCATCTTCTACCTCCCAGAATGCTCTGGCAGGAAGCTGAGCCAGAAGTGGAGGAACTGGGATTTCAACGTGCTACTCCAATACAGAAAACAGACATCTTAAATGATGCCTTAACAGTATACCACAGCACTTGTCCCTGCTGTCCTGGTAAAATGGGTTTGGAGGATTAATCTTTCAGTAAGTAGTGACCTTATGTTTTTACCTTACTGCTACTTACCAACCATAATCACTCCTTATCAATCTAATTGGTGCCTGCATTCTACAGCCAAAACTTTTTTTCAAGAAGCTAGAGTCAGAAACCTACCTGGTAATGAAGGTGTTGATCAAAGAAATTATAGAATCAATAATAATCAGGTACAGTACTATGATCTGTGTTTCATAGTTTGAATCCTCTTTCTGATCCTATTAAAACCAAACGTGAACCTCCTCTTTATAAGCTAAGCTTAACTCATGAAATAATGCTTTCAATATTGGCTGGAAGACTGAACTGTGAAAATGAAAAGGGGAAGGGACAGAACACAAAAAAGTCAAATCAATAGAAGATTCACAGCCCAATTTCAAAGAGGATTTCAAGTCATACACATGATATGAAAACTAAAATATGTGACATGTATTTTAATTAAATACAGTTACAATAGTGACTGAGTGCATTGAGTACAGCTGACATAGTCTATACTGAGATGATTTATTGGGAGAGTCATCTCAGGCAGCGTTTAACTGTGTTGTTACCTTGCTTGTTTTAAAGTGAGAGGCAGAAAGACAGATACATGGGATGGCAGATAGAGTTCCCACCTGCTGGCTCACTTCCCTAATATTTTCCACAAAGAATAGGACTCGGCCAGTCTGAAACCACAAGACAAGAACTAAATCCAGGTTTCCCACGTGGTTGGGAAGGCACGCAACTATTTGAGTCATCAGCTGCTACTTTCCAGGGCCTGCAATGGAGGAAAGCTGGAACTGGGAGTTGTAGGTAAGAACTGAATACAAGCATTCCCATATGGGACAGAAATATCTCAACGAATATGTTAACTGCTTGGCCAAATGCTAGACCCCTTAACTAAACTTTAAGAGTAAAGTTTCAACTGGCAAGGTAACAGTATTACAGAAATACTGAGTATAGTAGCAAATATTAAGAAATAAAGATTTAAAATATGCAACAGGAGAAAAGATAATTTACTTGAAAACACTCCAATTTAAAAAATACTGTAGCATATGTTGTGGCATAGCAGTGAAACTGTTGCCTATGATGGCAGCACCCCACACGGACACCAGTTCATACCCCAGCTATTCTACTGCCAACCTAGTTCCCTGCTAATGAGCTCAGGAAGGCAGCTGAAAATGGCCGAAGTGCTTGAGCCCTGACACCCAAGTGGGAAACTTAAAACAAGCTCCTGACTTTGGCCTAGCCTAGTCATTACAGCTGTTTTGGATTTTGGAATTCAATTAGTGGATAAAGGATCTCCTCTACCACTCCTTGTGTCTCTCTGTCTCTGTAACTCTGCCTTATAAGCCTTTAAAAAAAAAAAAAAAGATGCTAGTAATATCGGGAAGCAAATGTTAAGAGAATTGTCATAAAGTACAAGGATTAAAAATGCATACAGCAACATTTGAACCAAGATTTTCAATCATGGTTTGAATGGCTTGAAAAGACTGATGAAAATTAAGAATGCTATGTACCAAGAGATAAAGTTGGGAAGGCCAGTTTTACAGATGTAGTCACCGCAGCAAGAAGTGATGAGGGTGGTTACTACAATTTTATAAGGGAGAGAATGAACTCAGAGATGTGGTACTCACTGATGAATGAAATGGCAGGGGGACTCAATTACGTGGGAGAGAAGTACCAAAGAGAAAGGACTACAGAATAATTTAAAGATTTTAAATCTAGGAACCAAGACTAGAGGTGATTTTAACAAGGTAGTTACAAGGATGATGGAAGGAAAAGAATGAATTTTAACTAATGAAAGAATATATTTACAAACACAACTGCAAAAATCTATAAAAGAGAAACTGAAAACATACAAAGAAAAAGAAATTAGCTAGAAAGGGCAGATTTATAACATGGAATAATTCTAGATTGGTAAGGAGGAGAGAAAATATCGCAGAAACAGATGCATAGGGCAAGTAATCAGACAGTAAGGTGTTTCCTAGTCCATGCCAGCCACCATTCTAAGCGAATGTTGCCTTATAATAAAGAAATTCCATTACACTGGCACCATCATCCATCCCAGCTTACAAATGGAGAATGGACACACACAGAGCTTTACATAAAATTGCAAAGTAATATGGAGCACACAGATAGCTAGATATTCTGGCTCCAAAGTCCAAGTCGTTAACAAGCTCAATATACCAGGAGTAATTAAGATTGAGAAGTCCTTAAAAAAAAAAGTGAAGAATTAAATTTTGAGGGCAAAGGTTCAAGAGATGGTTACTATTCCAAAGGTAATACATCCAGAAACTATGAAAACTATGAATTTTCTGGAAAATAAAAAGCAGGAATAAAAAGGATTGCCTTAAGAGTTCATATGTGAAAAATATAAAGGTTAAGAACATGAACTATAAAAGACTAGATGTTTGGTGTATACTGTTAAATGATATATAGAAAGATAACCATGCTTACCCAAAACATAGTCCAAGTCATGATTTAGCAGTAATAGCACTTAGCATAGATATACAGTATTTAATATAAAACAGGCACACTGCAAGGAAAAAGCACTACAAATTACAATCAGATATTTGAACACACCTCAGAACCAGGCACAGTTCCCAGTAGATATCATGACATCTCAATACACCAATTAAAATTACCTACTACATATATATATATATATATATATATATGGATCCATTTCAGATTTTCAGAGTCTACAGATCAAGCTCAGGAAATTAAAATTTTTAAACTTTCAAATTGATTCTTCTGCTCTAAAGTTTAAATCCTTGGGCCCAGCACAATGGCGCAAGTGGTTAAGGTCCTCGCCTTGCATGCCCGGGATCCCATATGGGTGTCGGTTCTATCCCAGCAGCTCTGCTTCCCATCCAGCTCCCTGCCTGTGGCCTGGGAAAGCAGTCGAGGACGGCCAAAAACTTTGGGACCCTGCACCCATGTGAGAGACCTGAAAGAGGCTCCTGGCTTCGGATCGGCATAGTATCGGCCCTTGCGCTCACTTCCATCATCGGATGGAAGATCTTCCTGTCTCTCTTCTCTGTATATCTGCCTTTCCAAAAAAAATTAAAATCTTAAAAAAAAAAGTTGAAATCCTCTGTCTCTCACCATTGCAGTCTAGTTACTCAGAACTCTAACACTCTCACTCTCACTCTCACTCTTGGTTACTGTGGCTTTGTAACCAGACTCACCGCTTCTATGAGCTTTAGCTGTCTATGACTGCTTTGTGGTTGTATTTAATCTAAGCCCTGGTTTGGTAGGATCGTCAAGACTTGGCTTTGGAGGTTTTAGTTCTGCAATCCATAGTGATACCATTAACATAGAAAAAAAGGTCCAGTCCTTTCCCTGATGTCGCTGTCCCGCAGCGATGGACTTGGTGCACGGAGCCAATAATAACACACGTGAACCCTGACTGATGGTCAAAGCCGAAGTTTATTAGGAGCATCAGACTTTATACACTGAGAGTCCATACTGTTTCCCTCTCTTGATTGGAATTCCTTTTGTTTTGTATATTCCACCAGGTGTTCTCATTTACATGCGCTGTTTATACCAAAGGTAGCCATTTGGTTGTTGTCATGCAAATACTGTCCAATGAACTGCAAGCCTGTGCTCCGGACCTTCCAGGCTCACAATGTCCTTCTACACCCTGACATCACAGTGTTTTGGTTAAGCATAAATATGGCATTGACTGCACATTGGATTGACCCAATAAGTCAACTTTTATGTTGCCCGATCTCTGTAGAATAACACACTATCAACAACACACTATCTACTGCCTATGAAGTTAGGAAGATACAAATCTACTGTCTTCGTCTTGACCTACCACAAGATTGTCATCAGACGATCAAAGACATTTTCTAACAGAACAGATGTCATCGTAAGAGGATGTCAATGAAAATGTTTTACTTCGTGGAATAACGAAGAAATGAGTTCTAAGATGCATCTTGACTCCTACAATGGGATTTATTTACTTGATGTATGAGATAAGAGTAGAAAAAAGCAGACTTCCTGGGGCAAATATTTGACACAGCAACAAATTAGAATGCTCAAATTCCACTATGAGTTTGAGGCCTGGCTCCATTCCTAATTCCAGCTTCCTGCTAAAGCACACCTTGAGAGCCAGCAGCTGATGCTTAAGCTGCCACTAGGGAAACCCAGATATGCTCTCTGGCTCTGAACTTGAGCTCAGCCCAGCACAGCGCTGGTGACCGTGGGTATTTGAGACTGAAACAGCAAATAAAAGACTTCTAGTTTTCAAATAAATTAAATAAGCAAAAATTGAAAGAAAATGAAGAAACTCTCTTCAGCAAGGGATATTGCTTGACAACAGCAATTAAAACCTGAAAGAAGGATTTCTAGATACACTCATGTTTTAAAAGATCTGTAATCTAAATTGTACATACAGTACATTCCTGACTTCAATGTCAACTCTGTTTATTCTGACTTATAATGGCTACTTTGTTTTTGTTTTTAAAATCCTTTATTGTCAGCTTTCTACTATGCCTGAGGTTCCTGGCATAAAAAGCTAATGCTAAATTACAGGGGAGGGGAGATCTGTTTCTATTTCATACCAACTGTCTGACTCCTGATGAAATCTAATTCATTTCCTTATTCCAGAGAACAATATGGATTGCTATACTTGACATGTTTAATCGAGTATCCTATTCAAGCCCTACAACAGAACCCCTGTCACACAGAACCCCCTAAACCCCGATATAGAAAGGTGTCCTAGGGCAAGCACTGTGGCATAGAGGGTCAAGTCGCCTCTTATGATGCCAGCATCCCATATAGGCACCAGTATGAGTCCAGACAGCTTCACTTCCACTTCAGCTCCCTGTTAATGGCCAGGTAAGATAGCAGAGGATGGTCAAAGCGATAGGTCCTTACATCTACATGGGAACCCAGAAACTCCTGGCTTCAGACCAGCTCAACTTCAGTTGTTGAGGCCATTTGGGGAGTAAACCAGTAAATGAAAGATGTTCAAGTAAATGAATTCTAATTCTCTAATTCTGATGTTCAAGTAAATAAATGAATAATCTCAAAGAAATGGAAGAAAAGAAAAAGAGAGACAGGCAGGCAGTCTTTTCCTCTTGGTTCCACCTCTAAAGCAAGTAAGGATAAGCATGTCTACTTCATGGTCATGCAATCATTCTGATTTGTCTCTCACTAACTAAACTGAAAGAAACGAACTATCAGTGAGAAGAGCAAGTTTCAGTTAATCAAGTAAGCACATGACAAACCAAGTATACCTACAAGTCAAATTTATGGGTAAATTTGAGACACATTTTTCTCTGTCTCTCCTCCACTCTGTACATCTGACTTTCCAATAAAAATAAATGAATCTTAAAAAAAAACTTGAAATCATTAAAAGCTGGAAACAGGTGAATTCATAGTTTAAAAAAAATTATACTAGGAACAAATTGAAATCATTAGTCCCAAAACTCTGTAAATACCAATATGACTTATCAGGAAGTATCATTACTATTTATCACATTCTTGCTAACAAAACTTTGATTAGTCTTTTTTAAAAAGCAAATCACCACAGTCCTGATTAAAGAAAAAAAAAAGCTTATCTCAAACACAAAGGAAATTTAAAAAATCACATGATCTCATTTTGCCATTATATTTGTAATTTTGTTTAGCATGCTTAAAGATCTTTGTGTTGTCCATAACAGTCATAGTGTATCAGATGAACAACCTTACGTCTGAAGACAGGTGTTAGGCATCGCACAGCCAACAAAGGGGTAGCAGATTATACACAGCAACGTACCTAGTCTTTACTATGATGGTCCTTTCGTGAACCTTAAAAAACAGTAATTCCATCTAGGATCTTCCTTTCGTTACACAGATTCTTTCTAAGAAAACAATTTTTTAACTGAGTATATTTGAAGCTAATTCCCTAAACACAAGTTCAAAATAAAATGATGGCATGAAATTACAATCAACTAACCTGAAACATATGTATTAACACTGTGAAACACCAAACCAATACCAAAATAATTATAATTCTGATTCTGTAATACAAATACTAATATATTTCTTCTATAGTAACATATATTAACATTTAAGTCTCAAATTTATTTAAATCCTATAGTTAATTCACAAAAAATTTCAGTGTCAGTAACTTACTTGACACGTTTAAGAAAGACTAATATAATTCCTCACTTAAACAGTTTGCCAACATTTAAACACAACAAGAAAATCTAATTGAAATTTTAAATAAAAAACATTCAAGATGTACCAGGAGAATCTGAGATGCTATACAAGGCAAAAGAGAAAACTTACTGACCTAATAATTGTGTCTTTCCCCTTAGTTATAACAACAAAACAGAACTTAAGAAGAGGGGAATTATTCAAAATTTATGATGATGGAATAGTTTTGCATGTGGATTTTGGTGGTAGCATGCGATTCACACAAGATAAAATAGCACAGAACCATACAGACCTAATTTACAAATGTCAGTTCTCTGTTTTTTACTATTGTGCTATAATAACATTATCTAAGATGTAACATGGCAGCAAAGCGGTCACCTCTGAGATCCAGAGCACATTTGGTCCCAGGTTCCAGTCTTGGGGCTCACAATCAAGCTCCCAGCCAGTGTGCCTGGGAAAGCAGATGATGGCTCAAGCGCTTTGGCCCCTGCCAGCCAGCATGGGAGACCAAAAAGAAGCTTCTGGCTCCTGGCTTGACCTGGCCCAGTCCTAAACACTGTGGCCATTTGGGAAATGAACCAGTGGATTGAACACACTCTCACTCTCTCTGCAACCCCACCTTTTAAATATATGAAGATAAATCTTTACCAAAGGAAAAAAATTGATAGTGTCCTGGTTTTGTTTTTTTTTTTTTTTTGTAACTTTCTGTAAAACTCCAATTGCCAAAACTTTCTAGAAGTTGGTCTTACAATATGGCAGGTTAAGCTGTCATTTATGAGGTCAGCATCCCAAATGGATGCCAGAATCCAGGATACTTCACTTCCAATCCAGCTCCCTGTTAATGCCCTGAGGAATGAAGTAGAAGATGATCCAGGCATCTGGGTTTCTTACACCCTTGTGGGAGACCTGGATAAAGCCTGTGGCTGCTGGCTTCAGCCTGGCCCATCCCTAGCCATTGTGGCCATGCGGGGAGTGATCCAGTGGATGGAAGATCTCTCTTTCCATCTTTCTTTTCTCCCCCCCCCCCCGCCTCTGTGTGTGTGTGTCTGTGTCACGCAACTTAGCTTTCCAAATTAAATAAATGTGTCTCTGAAAAATTATTAAGACTGAGACTACACCTATGAAGTACCATTATGTAGATGCAGGAAACAAGGTGCAGACCTTGCAAATCATTTGCAAAGGTCATACAGCTGTAGTAGAATCAGGATTTAGGAACAGGTGGCATGGCTCTATAGTTAGAATTTATTGGAAAAAGACTGAAGAAACCACTAAATGATTATTGACAAAATATGGCTGACAATTAGATTCACATTTTATTTTGGCACGATCCCTCAGTAAGGAATGTAAAATGACTAACAAAAAAAAAATGAAAGCAAAAAGATTAGTTACGCGATTGGCATAAAAAGTCAGAAATGATGAAGGCCTAACACAGAAATAACAACAGAATAAAGAGAGGCAAATACAAAGAGTGCTAAATCACTTCATGACTAAAATTATCAAAATCTTAAACCAGATGGGTTCAATTTATAAAGTCATCCTCATTTCAGCAGTTTGACTTTTCTCCTATAAAAACTGTGACTATCTACATTGAAGTCACTGCTGCTTGGCAATTCCACAGTTTAAAATGTATACGGCAATAAGAGTTACTGTTTTTGATATATCACACAGACTATCACTGGGCATGACACAGGCAGGGAGGCTACGGAGAATAGGTGGAAGGAGAGATTTTTATCATAATCAATACCATATATTTGAGAGAAACCTAAATGTCCTGTAAATGAATCCAAATCATTTTTTCACCTAAAAGAAAGATGATGACAAAAGTTTTAAGAGTCAAAAAAGGGTCTGGCGCAGTAACCTAGTGGCTAAAGTCCTCATCTTGTATGTACCTAGATCCCATATGTCCACGAGGATCCCCAATTCCCATCCAGCTCCCTGTTTGTGGCCTGGGAAAGCAGTTGAGGACAGACCAAAGCCTTGGGACCCTGCACCTGCGTGAGAGATCCGGAGGAGGCTCCTGGCTCCTAGCTTTGGATAGGCTTGGCTCCAGCCATTACAGCCACTTGGGGAGTGAATCACTGCATGGAACATCTTCCTTTCTGAGTCTCCTCCACTCTGTATATCTGCCTTTCCAATAAAAATAAACTAAAAATAGTTAAAGAGTCAAAAAAATCAAAATGTTTAAAATAATTGATCACTTTTTCAAACTAAAGACAGACATCGATAGTTTGTCCTCATGTTTGCAAATGTTGGACAACAAACAAAAACCCTCGCTACTCTGACAGCCTTAGAGTATATAAAACATTGCATAAAGACTGCAATAACTACGGGAAAAAGTTACTGTAACTTCAACCTTATTTCTACTGCAAGGGTAAAACTGTGCTAACGCCAGGGCCTTCCAGTAACCAAACACTTTTGGAAAGGGTCCAAAACAACGTTATAGTAAATTTCCAACTTGTCTAAGGTCATGGAAAACAAGTGATCTAAAGTACTCAATTATGTTTAAATGGACACTCAAAGTTTACGTGAAATAATCACTCAGAAAAATTTTTGCTCTGCACCTGCGAGAGGTTCTAGGTCCAGTAAAGGACATCTGGGGAATTGCTGCCCCAAGATGCCACATCACAGACTAATGACTTAATACTATGTTAAAGAAAATCTCAACACTATCAGCTTCCATTCTGAGGAACTACTGCTCGGAAAAAGACATTAAGATCGCGAGCTGAATGACGCTGAAAATCTCTTAAGCTTCTACCATATGGGCAGCTGAGCCAATGTTCAGTCTCCTGTTTGTGGTTCACATTCATTTTTTATGTACTTCATAACCTCCTGGAAAACAAAATTAAACGATGATTGATTCTGGTTGAAAAAAATATTAAAACCCAATCAGGTTTCTCATTTTTCATGAACTTTTGGAAGATTCTCTCAACCCTCATATGCATGCATGAATGTCAAAATTTTGTACTAAATTTATCTTTCAATTTCAGTTTCCAAGAACTTTTTGGTATATCTTCGTAATCAATTTTATACATGTACAAACACTATACATGTATGAATGCATATGTGGAGGTACCAAGACAAAGGGTGCTTTCTATTTAACAAATTTTTTATAGGTTCTGCTAAATTGAGGAGTAAAAGGTTACAGTTAACAGAAAAATCAATTCCACAAAACAGCAGAGATGTAAAAGTAATTCCAGAAGCCAAAAGCTAAACAACACAGGTGCATAAAACTAACAAAATCAACACATTTTGACTGATCACTCTATTTAAAATCCTCACATTATTTAAGTTGAGCAATCAACTTTGAATTATGAAAAAATTAAATTGTATGATAAATTCCTAATTACCAAGAATAATTCTAATTGAAACAGGCCATATTCAAAAGGAAAAGAAGTGCAATGAAATGGGCAGAGAAAGCAAGCATGCTTTCACAGGCCTCGTGGTAGCTGTGTGAAACATCACAGCTGGGATGAAGTACAGGAGACTCAAAGGAATAAAGCAAGCATTCCACCCATACTGAAACAAACGACAGAATTTTGGTCAACACTAACCACAAAAACTGCCATAACCTTCTACTTTTTCATGATGAAACAATTAAGAGATTTGCTGCAATACACTTGATAACCTACCAATACTGAGCTATTAAGTTTCCATTAGTAATGCTATCTGCAACAGTGAAAATGAAACCTTACTGAAGGTATTCCACAGAAGGCTCCAGGGGCTCCTTCTCCTTGATGCTTATTGGCAACCATAGGAATGTGTACAGATGAAGTACACAAAACTAGCAACAGATTGGATAACAACACTTTAGAATTTTAACTCCCTGTCACACGTTCACATTTTTAGCCGCAATCACGTTAAAATAAATGTATTTCTCATAAATTCATCTTTCACAAATTACAGAATGAAATGTTAAATTGGACCGATATCAGTGTCCGGTTTCCTACTTTTTTTCATAAACCATATGACTTCCACATGCTGAGAATGTTTTACGCTTTAACCTGCAGTAATGCTTTACATCACTGAAATGCCAGATGCTTAAAATGCCGTAGAATTACCCCCAATGAATGCAAGGAATATATGTGGTCTACATGTAAAGATTCCGATCTCACTATCTGTCAGAAAAAGTTTAATGCAGTCTTTTCCCAGTAAATTATTCTGGATTTCCATAGGCAGAGCTAAACAAAAAGAAAATCTGCGGTAAAGATGGCTAGAAGAGAAAACATATTTTCCAACTCTTAAGCATTGTAGCTTTATATTTCTAAAATAAACACTAGACATTTTTAAACTGTGACCATGATAATGCCTAAGAAAAAGAAAACAAAAAGCACACTTTACCATATAGTTACCTAAAATTTTTCTTCAGCTTTTACAAAGTTAAGTTTTCGGTTTAAATACAAGATTAAAACGAGTTAACTGTAAAAACCTGGTCTGCAACAAATTAGGCTCAGCTGTGGATCAACATATTCAATATTTGAGATTTAGAAGACAAAACAATTTTTTTTTCTGTTCAAGCAAACCTAAAGATATATGCTACCTCATGTTGCCTGTCCCCTTATCTATGTGTGAACGGCCAAGAGCAGAAATTTCAAATCAAAGGTTATAAAACACGCCATAAAATGACATAGTATCTCACAGCGACTTTCTTTGTATGGAATCTGAAGGTCCCTTAGCAATTGGTGGTAGATTCAAGAATTGATAACTTTGGGGCCAAATACATAAAATATGATATTTCAACAGTTTAAACAGAAATTATGCCAATTCCCTGAATGTTTTAGAAGTCCATTACACTGGGGGGGAAGCATCACAGAAAAAGGGGATACTGAAGCACAAATTATACAATTTTAAATCCTCCTGGTGTAATGTTATTAAATATTAAAGACTGTGAGAAACAAATGTTGCAATCCTCTTCCCTTTTTAAACTCTAATTGAAAAAAAAGAGAACTCAAATTTTCCCAACTTATAAACATAATTCAACTAGATCTAACAAGTTAGTTGTGCAATTTTAAAATAAGTTTAAGGCAAAACACTGCAATCTTGATGTGGTAATTACCTGTGGCTTAAATGCAAAATAAAAACAAATGCAGAGCCTTTCATCTAACGATACATTTTTATAACAAAACCACAAAGCGCAGAACTGTATTAGCACCAACTACATAAAAAGGCACAGGAGCCATGAGCAGAAAGGTAGCATGTCCAGAAAGCAAGCCAAGATTGAAGCACAGCAGCAGAGCAAGAGGAAGGAAGGGCAGGAGGGAGAGAGCAGAGATTTCTAACCTGCAGGATCCTTGGAGAAACGCTCACACCACTCTACCTTGTTTCATCCAGGAGGTTTATTAAAACGCTCATCATGAAATTAGAAACAGCCATCACAGCACAGTACACCATTCAACTTCACATAGTGTTATGCCTTTACTGCCAACTGCTTTCTTCCGTTCCTTCACCCAATGCTCCCTCGCTCTCCCATCCCAGCTTTCAGGCGGATGAGACAGAACAGGGTGGGGTATGAAAAAAAAAAAAAAATACCAGCGAGGCCTTTCAGCGCACCCCCTGCCTTGCTCCCCGCAAATAATTTCCAACAGTTTTGCCCGCTATGAAAATAAGTCGCCCAATCTGAAGACACACAACAGACATTCTGTCCCTCTGGAAGACACACAGAGAAACGCGTACACAATCCAGCACTTCAGTTCCCCCCCACCCCACGCCCCCGAGGCTCAAGTTCAATAACAAGCTAGGTTAACACGAAGACCACAAGATACCTTTACCTACTGTTTCGGGATGAAGGTGGGTGGAGGACTCGTTTCAAAGTAGCCCCAATAGTGTAACCAAAACACGGTTCCGGAATAAAATATTAAGAAACACTTTTCCTTTCCCACCTTTCCGCTGACTTCACGATGCAAAGATCTGTCTCCACATCACAGCATCTCCACAATTCTCCTTTCCGGAGTTTGTGGGGGTGGAGATTTGTACCAAAGAAGGGGACGGGCAGGCGGCTGCCGGGGTGTGAGCAGGCAATGGGACACAAACGAGTTGCTGAGTCCAGCAAGCCCGCACCACGTCGTCAGCCCAAACGTCCAGCCCCAGGACCTTCACGCACGCTTCTCAACCCAGGCCCAGGAAAAGCTAGGACTCCACAGAGCTCTAACTTCCTATCCGTAGACATTTCTCCAAGGCGAGCGCGGCACACAAGTACACGTCACACAGTTTAAAACACAGTTACACAGAACCAACACACCTCAAAAAAAAATCACCTCGTAGTTTCCCAAACTCCAAGCAGGTGACCCCCATCTCCGGCACTCAAATCTTCCGCCCATAGTCGAGGCTGAAGTAACCAGGGGAAGAGTTGGGAAGCAGTCGACGCCTTTCAATTCCCGTCCCTCGCAAACTGCCCCACCCCACAGCCCGAGTCCCGGTCACACACTCGCAAGCCCCCGATTTCCTCTTGCCTCTAAATCCGGCGGCTTAGGAGACCCTGCCCCCGGCGTCCACTCACTTTCTCCCCAAACCCTTCCCCCCACACCCCCAAATTTCTTAAGTGAAAAAGAAAGAAGTCAGGAAAAGAGACTTGCGGTAAGTCCGGCGTGAAAACCGCTTTACTCACCTCAGAATCCTAGCCGAGTTCCCACCGCCAGCACAGCCCCCTCCCCAACGTCCCAGTACGAAGGGTTGAGGTGGGGAGGAGGCAAACCGGGAGGGGGAGGGGTGTCTTCCGCGTGGGGCGCCCTTCGGGAGGGGCCTGGGGAGGGGTTGAGGCCGGCGCAGAAAGAGGAGAAGGGGGAGGGGAGGCCCCTATCTCCCAGTCTCCCCCTGAAAACCTCCCTTGTCTCAATCACATCGGACTGACTGTCTTTGTCTGGCTGACAACCGCCATATTGATATCAACAGCCCCGCTCCCACCTGCTGCAGTCGGGCATCCCTGGGAGTTGTAGTTCTTGCCTCCCTAGAGTAAAAGCATCGAGCTCGGCGTCTGGAGGCCCCAGGGAACTACAGCTCCCGGCAGGACGCGCGCCTATCCTCCTTCCCACAGGGAGGCGGGGAAAGCGGAGACGAGACTGGCAGGACTACACATCCCAGAATACCATGAGCCCAGGCCCTTATAGGGGACATGATATCATGCTGGGGTGGAGAGGGAGGATGAACTGGCGGCGGGGATGAATTTGAGCCCACGGAAGGCGGCGTTCAGCTTGTAAAGGGAGGAAAAGGAAAGACGACCACAGTTCCCATGATGCCCAGAGGAAAAACTACATTTCCCATGATGTTCCGGAAAGGGGGCGTGAGGAAGAAAAACTGCAAGTCCCGCGATGCTCTCGGCGGGCCAAGAGAAGGCGATAGAACCGGAAGACACATGCTGAGGTTGAGGAGTCCCGAGACTGATATTGAAAAACCAAAAGTCCAATATGAAACTGGTGAGTCCTCGTTCCGAGGTCAGAAGGCTAAAGTGATGCCATGCCATTTGGGGCAAGGAACTGTCATGGAGAAGGGAACGCTTAGGGGAGTGATGAGTAGGGTGGATTGAGGAAAGCTGCTTTTGTTGTTGAGCAGGTGAGCAGGTTTGAATTCCCTGTCCTATCTTCCCTGCTCTCCCCACCTCCCCAACACAAGGGAGGTTTTACTTCCTCGTGGGAGCGTCGGTTTTGTCAGATGAGAGGTTGACTGTAATGTTCGGTGGTGAACCAGGTCCCTGTGGTCTAGGTTTGGGCTTGTGTCTAAGCTTCCACGTGTGTGTGAAGGATAGATTGACAACATCCTTCCGTCTCGTTGGCGCTGGTGTTGCTTGTCTCCCTCTGGTCGTTGAGAAGGCTGATTAGTCTTGAACAGACGGTAGAAAATGTGGGGCACACATGATTCCTCATTAAGTTTCGGTTACAAACGAGGTCAGGGTGTGAAGTTGGCAGAGTTGAATGTTCAACACCTCGTAGAACTTTAGTGAGGAAAACTCCAGGCATTCCAGTCTGGGGTTACCTCTGGGAACTGCATGAGCCCAGAGTTGGATGAAAAACCTGTCAGTGTGCCTGGAGAATTCTTTGCATTGCAAAGCTCCAATGCTTGACATACAGGACAGCTCAGGTATTTGGTTTGAGCCATTTTGTTTTCGTTGTGCACTCAAACCCAAAGAGTTTATTCCAGCTGATTCCAATTAGTAATAATGAAATTGGGAGAGTAGCAAAAACAGGTGTGAAATACTGTTTCTGGGTGCTTTAAAAATTCCATGTCCTGCAGCCAAATGGAGGTCAAATTTTTCTTTCTATAATTGCTGCATAAAAACAAAACCTTTATTTTCTTTTTCCTTGAATGTGCTTCTCCAAGCTACATAGTCCACTGGCTCTCATTTGATAATCTACAGCTGGTTTCGAAGAGAAAATCTGGAAAGTAAATTCAATTCCAAAACTTTCCCTTTCTGGGGTCAGATTGTTGTTGTTGTTGTTTTGCCAAGGGTCATTTGAATACATATAATATCATCATAGGCCATGCGAAATGATGACCTGAAATTTAACCTGCTAGAGATTTAGGGAAGTTTAGATCCTGCCTGGGATAACCCCAGTGAGGACCAGAGCAAATGAGCTCCTGAGCCGGCCAGGGGTTCCCCATCCCTGAAGCCTGTCCCCAAGGATCAGATTGCGGGTCATTAATGCTGGAGACTCAGTTTGCCTGGGGGTGAATGCACTACACATTTAGGAGCACAATTCGTTTGGAGAAGATTGAAAAAGTCAACATTACCTGTAATTCACTGTGTTCATGGTAAAGTACAAGCATGTTCCAAGTTTGGGGAACCGAGAGGACCAGGTGACTGGGGTTAAGGAGGTTGTGGATAACTTTGTGAAAAATGGCTTTTTTATTTAACATGTCATGTTTTTGTTTTGTTTTGTTTTGTTTTGGCTTTTTAATTTGCTTTTGTTTCAAAGGCAGAGTAACACAAAGAGGGACAGCACTCTTCCACCCCTTGGTTTACTCTCCCGGGCTAAACCAAGCCCGCATGGCTAGCTGCCTTCCTAGACTGTTAGCTGGCAGGTGGATCAGAAGCAGAATCAAACTGAAATATCCTGCTCTGATACAATATGCAGGTCTTACAAGCAGCGTCTTAACTTGCTGCGCAACATTGCTCATCCCTGAAAGGTGATTCTTGAAGTGATGAGAAGGAAAAGTAAGTCAAAGCTTTACGTGAAAACGGTTCTAAGTGTGGAGCAGAAGAACTTGGTGCCTTAACACCGAAAATACGGACCCGGTGTGCTCAATCAAGGATAAAGCGTGTTTGATTGGTTCAGTTTAAGAAGGCAGAGGGTCTGAAGCAGGAGTTTTTCCTGAACAGTTCATCTGTGAAAGTGTGAAGAGAGCCAGGTTTTACTTTACATGTACTTTGATTTTCCCATAAACTCTTCCTGCATAATTTATTTAGGAATGTGAGGACATGGAAAGGGAAAAAGTAGGAAACTCCTTTTTTATTGTAGGAACCAGAGAATAGTCTCAGAATAGTCTCAGGCAAAAAAAAAAAAAAAAAAATATTCATCAGTATTCCCTCTTTCACACAGTGATTACCTGCCAGAATTCACTTGGTAGTTGATACATAGGATAGTATGTAAGACAGAATTCCTTTTCAAATATGTTGTTGCTCAGTAAGTTAGACTTTCCTATTTTACCTCCTATAGGGTTGGAATAAATCTTCCCATGGCTGAAATGTTGAAGTTTGTACACTGCTGCAGGGATGTATGGTCAGCTATGATTTAAATTTGGGTACTGGGGGCCTAGTGCGGTAGCTAGTAGCTAAAGTCCTTACCCTTACATGTGCCAGGCTCCTATATGGGCGCTATTTCTAATCCTGGCAGCTCCACTTTCCCATCCAGCTCCCTGCTTGTGGCCTGGGAAGGCAGTTGAGGACAGTCCAGAGCCATGGGACCCTGCACCTGCAAAGGAGACCCAGAAGAGTCTTCTGGCTCCTGGCTTCGGCTAGGCACAGCTATGGTCAAGGTGGCCACTTGGGGAGTGATTGATCAGACAGAAGATCTTCCTCTCTGTCTCTCCTTCTCTCTATATATCTGACTTTCCAATAAAAATAAATAAATCTTTTAAAAAAAAAAAAAACCTTGGCATTGGCCTAGAGCTTGAGATGATTGTGTTCTCTATTAGTGCCTGAGTGTGATGCACGTCCTGTCCCTGGAGGCTGCAGTGAAGGACCAACCAATTGGGTACCTGCCACCCACATGGGAGACCTGGGTTAAGCTCCTGGTTCCCATTGTGGGCATTTGAGGAGGGAATCAGTAATTAAGAGCTTGTTCTATCTCTATCACAAAAATAAAATAAGAATATTTTTAAAAAGTAGTCTCCTGAAAGAGAAAAAGTACATCTTATTGAACACATTATTTGTTTTTGAGAGTATAACCTTCCTAAATGCCATTCCCACACAGTCTAAAAGCACTTCTTGTTTATTCTGCTTCCTAAAGAGAGTTTGTTGAATAGATCTGTTTCTAGTTCTGCCAACACTATCTCTGGGATTCCTTTGTATTCAGTTGGGTTTTTTTTGTTTGTTTGTTTGTTTTTTAAGATGTATTTTTCTTGGAAAGTGCGATTTACACAGAGAAGGAAAGGCAAGAGCTTCCATCTGCTGGGTCACTGTTCAAGCAGCCACAAAGGCCGGAGCACTGAGTTGATCCGAAGCCAGGAGCCAGGTGCAGGGACCTAAGGCTTTAGGCCCTCTTCAGCTGCTTTCCCAGGATATAGGCAGGGAGCTGGAATGGAAGCCGAGCTGCCAGGATATGAACCGGTGCCAACATGGGATCCTGGTGTATACAAGGCGAGAACTTTAGCCACTAGCCTACCGCACCAGGCCCTTGCGTTCAGTCTCCAAGTCCACTCTGTACTCTTCCATCCTTGTTTTAAATTACAGACTTCTAGTTAACTCTTTCGATGGAATCTGTTGCATCTAAGATAAAATCCTAACTTGGTGAACTTGGCCTCCAGGAGTATGGCCCTGACTTTCCAGATTCCTCTGTAGCCCTCTTCCTTGCTCATGTCGTCCTAGTCCTAGCAATCATTTTCCACTTCCTTGAGCTCAGCCTGCTTTCTTTTGCCTCTGGGGCTTGGCATATATTCCATTGTCTGCCATACTTTCTTTTGCCTGCCCAGCTTCTTCAAATTCTAATATTTCAGGTCTTTAACACTTCTTCATAGTTTCCTTGAATCTGTCCTCACTAATACTACATCTATTCCCAGAACCCAACCACTGCATCAAATAGTAATTGAGCAAGTTGCTTCTGAAGGGCTATCAAGTTATGTGAATACTGCTAAAAAAAAAGATTAAGGGGTAAAGTTAGCAACATTACAATAAGCGATGATTATTGCGGTTAAAAAGAATAATTGCTTCCTTTAATAGAGCCATCAGTGCACACAGGCAGTGTTGTGCTAGGTTCTTGCTACGTAGTGTCCCTTTGAAGGTTTTCTTTAGGTGATAGCATTCTATTTATACAGAGAAAAGATTTGGGCTTTGTAGAGGTAAAGTAAGTGGCTCCATAGAGCCAGTAATCTGAACCCAGGTCTGCTGCATGTTGCAATCTGGGACTCTTAACATCCTGAACAGTGTCTGGCACAGTACGAGATTTTCTCTAAAAAATGTGTAGTGCATACCGAGAAATTGTATTCAAGGCTATTTTTAAAAATGAGAATTACTTGAGCCAGGATTGTGGCATAACAGGTGATGCCAGCATCCCATGTGACAATCAGTTTATGTCCTGTCTGCTCCACTTCCAGTCCAACTTCCTGTTAATGTCCAGAGAAAGCAGCAGACTATGGCTCAGGTGCTTAAGCCCCTATCACCCATGTGGGAAAACTGGAAGAAGCTGTTGGCTTCTTTCTGGGCCACACTGGCTGTTGAGACCATCTGGGGAGCAAAACAATAATTCGAAGATTTATTCTCTCTCTCACACTTTAAAATAAATAAAACGTGGAAGTTAACTTTCCTCAGCCAGCAGTGTAGTGCAGAGGGTTAAACCGCATCCTGCTTCACCAGCATCCTGTGTGGCTGCCAGTTCAAGACCCAGCTGTTTTGCATCTGATTTAACTCCCTTCCTGTGTGCATGGAAAAACAATGGAAGATGGCTCAAGTATTTGAACCAATATCATCTATAATGGACACCTGGGTGATATTCAAGATACCTGGCTATTAGGAGAGTGAACTGACATATGAAAGATCTCTGTCCTCCCTCTGTCATGCTTTCAAATAAATAGTAAAATTAGTGTTCAGTGCAAGAGATTTTTGGCAAGTAAATTTTGGAAACTCTTATTAATGCACAGGATATCCTGAGTATATTAATTGAGTGCTGGTGTTACTTTCATTACATATTATGCATGCATTCAGTTTCTGTTAACATTGATAGTTCTCTATCTTTGCATACCACTCTCTAGGTGGGTTGCCACACAACCACCTGAAGAGAATGAATGTCATTATAACAATACTTAGATGTGCCCTTCTTAGATAGTGATTCAGAGGATTTTAATGATTGCCTGTATTGATAATATAAGGTAATACATAAGCACATTTAGTTAAAGAAAATGTATTGGTGTTTTCAGCTAAATAAGAAAATTTAGAATGTGCCTTCTCAATTTAGCACATTTTAAAAAGATTGTTTCTAGTATAGACGGAGTCAAATTGGGTTCACTCCATTCAGCTAAGGATGGAAAGTAGGATTCACCACAATCCTTCACAAGCAACCATGAAGCAAAAAGTGCTGAGAACAGGGACGGCACTGATTTTGAAACAACATGGCCAGGGATCAAGTCATTCAGGTTTGTGAAGATTACAGCGAATAAAACTAGAAGAGGTAGTTGAACAATGCAACATGTATATATGCTTCCTATAAATAGTTCAGAGATGGAGAGAATTGTGTAGCTTACTCAATCACAATTTATTATAAAATCACAGTGTTTGGCATTTGGAGTTTTAACACTTCCATTTTAACTATTACGTCTGACACTAAAGATCTGTGGAGTAGAATTATTGAAATTCTGCGCTGGTGTAGATTTGGATGCACCTTTCAGATAAATGTAACCCTTTGTGAATTAGCCCAGTTGCTGCAGAAGCCTTGGCTCTTTGCAGAATTACTGTTACTTGTTTAAAGTCTGAGAGGTGATTGAAATGTTTCTTACACTAATTGAATTTGGTGGAAGAAATTGTAATGTTGTAGTTAGTTGTGTGTGCAGATTTTAAAGCTTGGGAAAGTCATGAAATATATTCTTCAAGGGTTCATGCTACTGCGGGCAAAGTAGTTTTATTTCTATGGCCTGAAACTTGTAACTCTCATTTCTCCTGGGGAAACAGATGGAGCAAAGAAATGAATTTGTGGACTGCTCCCAGTGGAAGATAAGTAAAACGTCAAGTGCAGTTGTAGATTATATGGAAGATCCCTGCTTGAAAGGGGCAAATTCTGCCCCAAGGTCAGTTTAACACATCATTGGCATTTTGGTTAATCCTGACCTTGGATCTAAAGTGTTGGGTACTTTCTCTCCAACGTAGAGTGGCAGAATTATTTTGGTTGGCTTCTTAGAGTTTGATGAAGAACAGAAAATCTCTTGCTGTATATCACAAATATTCAAAATTTTACCATTGTCAGAGGCATCTGTTGGGCTAGATTGTTAAAATGCTAACTGGAATTCACTTTTTCCCTTGTTTCTCCTTGCTAGTTGATTAGAGTGCCCTCATGTGTCTTTATGATGTAATCTCATTTCAGGTTTTTTGAAAGGTCATTTTATCACAGCCTCACTAGGATAAGTTTTACCCTTTTCTGATTTCCTTAAACTCTGAAAAGGTATGTGTGATTTAAAGCCACATTACATACCTTGTTTAGTATGGTTCTGCATTAAAAGTGAATATCTTTCTCGAGCTTTTCAGAGTTCTAAATTGTTTTTCATTTGAAAGACAGAAAGATGGGCCCGGCGCGATGGCGCAATGGTTAAGGTCCTCTCCTTGCACGCACTGGGATCCCATATGGGTGTTGGTTCTAACCCCGCAGCCCCACTTGCCATCCAGCTCCCTGCTTGTAGCCTGGGAAAGCAGTTGAGAATGGCCCAGAGCCATTGGACCATGCACCCGCGTGGGAGACCCAAGAGAGGCTCCTGGCTTCGGATTGGCTCAGCTCCAGACATTGAAGCCACTTGGGGAGTGAATCATCGGATGGAAGATCTTCCTCTCTGTCTCTCCTCTCTGTATATCTGTCTTTCCAATAAAAAAATAAATTAATTAAATAAATCTTTTTTTAAAAAAAAGAAAGAGCTCCCACCTTCTGCCCACAATGGTTGGAATTGGGCCAAGATGAAACCAGAAGGTCAGCCTGGGCCTCCCATCTGGGTTGTAGTGACTATCCATTGCTGCTACCTGTCATGGTGTACATTAGCTGCAAGCTGCAGTGGTGAGCAGATCCTAGGCCTGAACCCGAGGCGTCTTCCCAAGTAGTGGCTTAACCCTGCACCAAATACCTATGAGCTAAATTGTCGTTCTGATGATTAATTATTTCATACTTACCAAGGTAAAAATGCATTCCAGTGGCAAGGCAGAATATTTGTGAGAGAAAGAATAGTTGAACTGGACAAGCAAAAAGCAAATTGGTTTACCTGTGATTAATCGGCAAAGTCAGAATGCTGTTCTGATACTTCTACAGTCATGAAATAGCAGAAGTAGCGTTTGTGTTGTATGACTGGTTTGTTGAGTACTCGGATCTCTAAGATATTCGTTCAGATGGGTAATCCAGTGCTTGACAAACAGCTCCTAGGGCTGAGGTGGGCATGGCCACTAAGTGAAAACCTAGATAATCCGCATGGAAATTTGGCTCCTCACTTGCGCAGCAGCAGCAGAGGTTCAGGCATCAGTGGACCTTGAGATCTTCATCATTTGTGTATTCACTCACAAATCTTGAATGCCTCATCCTGCTAGGCAATGTTCAAGATACTAGATACTTTGTAGGGTACAAAACAAATTTGGGTTTTTTCCTGTGTGGAACATCACATCTAGTGGACTGATTGCATAATTCAAGCAGTATTATAGTCAGTGTCCTGATAGACATAGTTGGATACTGCCTTAAGTATTTTTATAATGCAGTAGTCAAAATGTATCATATCTGACCCAATACCTTCAAATTTGAACAGGTAACGCCAAATTACCCACTGGCTTTTTTCCTTGTGCCTGTACTGTTTAAGAATATGGTTCTTCCACCCTTGCAGACTTTTACTATTTGTCTTACTACTATAACTTTCTTCTTTCATCTATCCTCACACCCTCTGTTTACCAGAAGATTTAGGCGGTTTTAGTAAAATGTCCCTGTGGTAGTGATTATAGATGTGGGAAGATATTCCAGAAATAGGAGCAAATTTTGTCAGATAAAAATGTGCCAGAAGAAACCTTAAAAGAAATGTATAAAAGATCTCTGGCAATAATTTGAAAATACTCTTACTGAATATAGGGGTTAAGATGATGATATTGTGGAATCAGGCAGGTGGGAGAGGCAGCTGGGCTGGTGCACTTGCAGGCGGACAGCATGGAGATCTCCCGCACCCCTGGGAAGGGAGCGGTCAGTGAGATGCAGCTAGGAGTCCCGCTACCAGGTGGGACCAAAAAGGGAATCTGCTGGTGTGAGAAGAGGGAAGATGGGAACTGAGAGGGCAGAGGGCAACAGGGAAAACTGCACAGCAAAGGAGTCAGTTTGAAAGCTTCCAAGTGCTCAGTGATCAAGATCACAAACTATGTGATGGAGACTTAACTATGATATAGACAAGAAATTTAAATGGCTCCTGATTGACCATATATTTGAAGAAAATGCCTGAAAGATTTAAAATACCTATTTTTTTTAAAGCACACCTGAGTGAAATTTAGTTCTCTGAAAAGACAATCAAATGATGGTCATGAAGATAATTCATTAATAGATATTTTCATTTTTGCCTATAAGGTAGTTGATTTTTTTATCACTTGTATGTGACAGTTGAGATAATGAATATTAAAACGTCTTGTATAGCTCATTTTTCAGCTGTATGGCTTCAGCAGAGATTATCTTTTCTATATACAGTATTTCTATATTTTTCTGATGCACTAACACATAGTAAGCCCTAGTGAGAATTTCTAGCTTAAGCCTTCCTTTTTCTTCCTACAACACATGGAAATATAAGCAAAAAGCCATAATTTGAATAATGTAAAGGATTATTTTCTTCACTAATACTTAAATAGCTTTATTGAGTGTAATTTACATACTATAAAATTTATGCACTTAAAAAGGGTCAAGTAGTTTTCAGTAATTTTACAGAGCTGAGCACTAATCAGCACAATCCAGGTTTAGAAAATTTCTGTGGCTCCAAAAATACCCCCTGTACCCGCTGTCAGTTCCCGTTACTACTTCCACGTCCATGCAGCCCCTAATCTGTTTTCTGCCTTTCTAGATATTCCCTTTCTGGTCATTTCTTACAAGTTCACTCACACAGAACTTGACCTATTGTATCTCCCTTCTTTGACTTGCCTTAATGTTTTTGGTGTTTAACCATGAATCTATGTGACAGGTACAAGTGATTCTTTTCATTGCTCCATAGTATTCCACAATATGATATGATAATTCATTTATTTTCCCACCAAATGATAGATGTCTGGATTGTTCCCATTCTTTGGCTGTTATGATTGTGTTGGACATAAGCTTTTACTTTTAATTTCTCTTCTTTTTCTTGGATGATTGCTCTGGCTATAGCTTTCATTTTTAATTTCTCTTGATTTTACTTCTTTTCTTGGATGAATGCACTGACTAGCACCTCCAGTGTAATGTTGAATAAAAGTATCTGTATAGATAAAAGTATTGAATAAAATTATCACTTGTATATAATAGTGCATTATAAATGTATGTTCTTAAGGGAGAAGACATTTTACTATTAAATATGCAAACTGCTTATTTTTGTAGATATTCTTTATTAGGTTGCCATATTCTGTTCTGTTCAGTTTGTTTTTGTTTAATGGATGTGTCTTAGATTTCACTCATGCTTTTTCTACATCTGTGGAGATGAATATATGGGTTTTTTTTCCTTATGGTAATACATTAAATTGCCTTAAATATCATTTTCAGTTTCAAGCCAGTCTTGCATTACTTGGATAATTTTCATTTGGTCATGGTTTAAAAAAAATTAAAAAGAAACTTGTTGGATTTGCTTTGCTAATATTTTGTTGAGAAAGTTTGCACGTATAATCCAAGAAGGGTTTCTGTCCTGGGTTTTCTTCCAGCGCCTGGGTCTGACTTTGCTATCAAGCTCATATTGTTGGCAAAGAATGAGTTACGAAACATCCCCTTCTCTAGTCTGAAAAAAGTGTGATGAATTAATATTATTATTTTTAAAACATAGAATTCATCAGTGACGCCATCTGAGCCTAGATTTTTCTTTGTGAGATTTTTAAATGACTAATTCATTTTCTTTACTTTTTATTGATATTTTCAGTTCCTCTTTTTATTACTTCTTAAATTACGGGAAAATGTACACAACATAAAATTTCCCTTGTAATCAAAAGTGACCAGCTCAATCACATGCAGTATATCGCATTTTTATGTAATCACCACCATCCATCCCTACAATGGTCTCCCTTTCCCACACAGTACTCATTAAACACTTATTTCCCATTTCCCATCCCACAGTCACTAGCAACCAGCATTCTGTTTTCTGTCTCTGAACTTGGATGAACTTGGATACTCAGCATTTGTCCTTTAGTGTCTGTCTTCACATAATGTCTTCAGGACTCATCCATGCTGTTTTACATGCCAAAAGTCCTCTTTTTTTTTAGATTGAATAATGTGCTATTGTATGCCTTTGCTGCAACCTGTTTAACCTGGGATATACAAATAATCTGTTGAGGTGTTTTCAATTTCATGGGTGGATGTACCAAAAAATGGCATTTAGGTCCTGTGATACAATTTGCGGTTTAGGTTTGTAAGGATTTCCAGACCGTTTTACGGTAGCTGTTCCAGGACCATTTTAAACTTTTTTTTTTAAAGATTTATTTTTATTATTATTTTTTTATTGGAAAGGCAGATATACAGAGAGGAGAGACAGAGAGGAAGATCTTCCGTCCGATGATTCACTCCCCAAGTGAGCGCAACGGCCGATACTATGCCAATCCGAAACCGGGAGGCTCTTCTGGGTCTCCCACGCGGGTGCAGGGTCCCAAAGCTTTGGGCCATCCTCAACTGCTTTCCCGGGCCACAGGCAGGGAGCTGGAAGGAAGCGGGGCTGCCGGGATAGAACCGGCACCCATATGGGATCCCGGGCGTGCAAGGCGAGGACCTTAACCACTTGTGCCACCACGCCGGGCCCCTAAACTTTTTTTTTTTAAGATTTATTTTTATTACAAAGTCAGAAAGGAGGAGAGATAGAGAGGAAGATCTTCCATCCAATGATTCACTCCCCAAGTGAGCACAACAGCCGATACTATGCCTATCCGAAGCCAGGATCCAGGAACTTCTTCTGGGTATCCCACATGGGTGTAGGGTCCCAAAGCCTTGGGCCATCCTTGACTGCTTTCTCAGGCCACAAGCAGGGAGCTGGATGGGAAGTGGAGTTGCCAGGATTAGAACCAGCGTCCATATGGGATCACGGCGCGTTCAAGGCGAGGACTGTAGCCACTAGGCCACGCCACTGGGCCCATCATTTTAAACTCTTACCAGCAATGCACAAGTATTGTGATTTCTCTACGTTCTCACCAGTTATTTTCTGTTTCACTTGTGTGTGTTTAGCAGTAACCACTCTAGTGATAGAAGGTAGTATTTGGTCATTTTGATTTTCATTTCCCTAGTGATAGTAATATTGAGCTTTTTTTGTTTTTTGTTTTTTGTGTGTGTGTGTGGTTAAAATTTGTTTTCAATTTTCTGGTCCCCCCACACACTTTTTTTTTTGAAAGAACAACAAAGAGAAATCCTTCTTCACTGGTTCCTTCTCCCACAGCAGTCCTGGCTTGGTCTCCTGCAAGGCTGGCAGGGACACAAGCACTTGAATTATCATCTGCATTCTCAGAGTCTGCAGGAAGCTACGTGGGAAACAGAAGCAGGACTCAAACCAGCACATTTCATTGTGGAATGTCAGTGATTTTAACCACTACATCACAATTCTCACCTTTTCCATTTTATTTGAAAGCAGGAAAGATAGACTTTCTGTCTGCCAGGTTCACTCCTCAGATTCCAACAACATCTGGAGTTGATCAGGCCAAAACCTGTAGCCCAAAAATTCAGATCCAGGTCTGCCACATTCATGGCAGGGGACCCAATACTTTGACCATCATTTGCTGCCTCTCAGAGTAGGTGTTAGCCGGAAGGTGAATCAGAAGCAGAGCTAGGACCTGAAACAGTACTTCACTATAGAATATAGGTGACCTCAAGCAGCATGTAAACCGCCACTCCCCTTTTGTCATGTGTGTGTGACAATATTTAATTATTACATTAATTTAAAAAAACAACAAATTGATAAACAGTGAAAAGACTGCCTTCCACTCCTTGGTTTTCAGTTTCTGTGGATCCTTCAGAGCTATGCTGGAGATACATGCGGGTTGTTTGTCCAAAGTCCAAAATAAACCCTAAAAATGGTTCCATAGCAATATCTAGAACTTCTTTGTCTTGTAGAACTGCTTACCCAAACTGAAAGAATTCAGATCTGTGTTTAATGAGATCCCAGGTCTGTTGTTCTTAAGATACTTTGATTCTGATCAGAGTTTTTCAATACTTCTTTTAAATACTTTTTAAAAGTTCTCATAAACATTTTTCTTTGCCTGAAAGGGAGGGTACAGAACTGTGCTAGCCTGGAAGATAAGGTGCTGTCACTTTTTGGGGGGTTGGGGGGGGCAAGACAATTAGTTCCATATTGTTTCCTTAATATATCTGATGTTAAAGAGGATTTTAAGGGAGAAGCCCCACCCAGTCTTCCACCCACCCCAGGTCCCTGATGTGGGGCATGCTCCGAGGGTCTTGCTCAAGTGGTTTTGATAGCTCACCAGTTATAAATTGCTGCCACTCTCACCACTCCAAACACGATGAGGTCGTTGAAGAATCCACTGATTGACATAGTCCATCATAGAGTCTCCGTTTGCTCAGTTTTTCACTGCCAACATAGCTGAGGTGGGTGATTGACTTGTTCTGTCCTCTGTCTTTTCTTGGTTAGGGTTCTCAAACTTTGTCTTAGGTGTTCCCAGACCAAATTCTTGCAAGCACAGGACCCGGCACAGTCCATTGCCTGGATCAGCTGTTGGTTGCAATTGCTGGGTTGGTTCTGTTTCCATCCCTGTCTTCCACTGGAACCAAAGGGTGTCGCAGTCCAGCCTGGTTCTGCCCAGCACATACAAAGCCCTCACACAAACCAATGTGGGCTGCAGCCTAGTCAGAGCGACCCACAATAACCTCCACCAGGCCCGCCCCCTACCCTGGTTTGCCAGTATGTGTGGCAGACTAGTCCAGTCTGTCCTGCATCCCCTTCTGCTCTCATACATGTCAATGGGTATTAAAACCTTGTTCCATCTAACCAGCTCAACTATCCAGCCTTCATGGGTGTTGTTGGCTGTCTCTCTAGCCACCCAAGCCCTGCCCTAGTTTTCGTGCCCTTCTGTGGGGGCTGGTAACCCAAGAGGGAGGAGCCCACTATTTCCCTCCCGGGTCACTCCCACTCGGATTATGGTGCTGTCACTTGAAACACTTCCCTTCCCCACTCCCCCAAACTATTTTGACAATCATTCATTGCTATCTAAAGTTTAGGGCTTGGTGTTTAAAAAAGACAGTTATGAAGCTCAAGGCAGTATGCTTCAAGAATACATTTATTCCAGGAAAAGAAAAAATAGCTGCAATACTTATGCTCTAAATATGTGGCCCAGTATGCCTAATTAAACTTGTACCTGTGGCAGTTGGCTGTGCCATGTTTTGCAGATTATCTCCTTTGTAAGCATCTTTGCGAATATATCTGTGGGATGCGTTTCTAATGGTGAAATTGACTGTTCAAAGAGGATATGCATGTGTTAGTTTTATTGCCGAAATACCACCATAGATATTTACTAGATTACACTGTTATCAGTATGTGTCAACAGTGCTCCAATTAGTGTTCTCATCATGTTTTTCTCACTGAAACGTGGAAAAAAGAACCCGAATGCTGTGAGATGTGGAACATCTTTCCAATATGTATGTTTATAAAAGTATTTGGATTTCTAGTTTCTTCTGAATTATCTGTTCTGTTGAGCTCTTCCTATTCCAGTACCCTCTGTACCTTAAGAGTATACACTAATCTTACACTACTTGCTTTTGCTCATTGCTCTGCACATAATTTTCCAGATTACTTGCGTTTATTTTTCATGTAAAATTTAGACTTTTATATGTAAATTTAGAACTGCTTTAGTTCTCAATAGTATCCTTGTAGTTATTAGGATCAGGTTCAAGTTATGGGATTTCAGGAGAGAATTGACTAATTTTCTTTCTAATTTTCCTTCTTTCTCTAAGAATAAGAAATAAATTTAAACTTTGAATACCGTTTGATAGCATTTTAAGGCTTTATCTTTTTGTTGGTACTGACTGAAATGTGTTCTCTATATAGTTTACATATCAGAAGGCTGTTTATTTCTTGTATTGTCCATGCACTCTTTTGTTGAATTTTCTATTTAAATATTTATTAGTTTTTCTGGTTGATTCTTCTGACTTTTCTAGATATATAACTGATCTATAATTTTCTAAAGCTGTATTTCTTCATGTGTTTTACTGCACACTTTGGGGTAGGAGTTGTTGTAGAAGCCAATTCTGTTCTATTTCTGGTGTGAGTGGACATGCTTGTTTTACTTAAAAATATGCTTGATATTTGCTGTTGACTTGAAACTGTTGTATATTTTAAATTATATTCTGTAGCTAGCTGCTTTTTGCTGCATGTTTTCCTCCATATTAGTTAAGATTTTTTTTTTTTACGTTATCCAGCAATACATTATTTTGTAAGAGGAAGATCCATTTGTGTGTTATTGTCACTCGTAGACAGCTAATTACATCTTGTAAGCCATTTTCAGATTTTTGAGTAAACAGTAGCTTTTATAACTTAGGGTTAGGTGGTACATAGTAGACTCATAGAAGTAATAGATATCTGTGACCTTAAGAGAAAATTGCAGTGTTTCTTTGGGAAACAGAACAACCAGAAATAGTTTCTCTGTACTTTGGAGGCAAGCCTGATAAGGCCAAGAAATGTAAACAAATGAGTCTGTTAAAATAAACATAATTACCACACACATCCCAAAAAAACCTTTACAGAAATTAAAAAAGAAAAAAGGTTCACAGCCCTTATTTATTTTAAACAGTTTTGATTCAAGCTGCATAGCCAATAGAAACTTGATAAAAGACTGTGTGATAGTTATAACAGTTAAAAGAAGTAACAATTTCATTAGTTGATTTTACAATTGCATAAATGTTATTAAATGCCTGTCTTATGTAAAACATCTGCGCTGTAAGACACGCACACTGCCTGTCTCTTAACTCACTAGTTAATAAATTGTACACACAAATTATATTCCATATATGTGAAGTTTTCTCCTTTTAGTTATAGACCTATACAGGCAATAGTGTGCTGAGCAAGAATAGAATTTAAACATGAATTCCAGTTGGAAAATCAGTTTCCTCGGGACATAAAATCTAAGTTGACCTTGGAAAGCACTTTGGCTGACATATATGTCTGAGAAGGAGAGTTATGTCTTATTCCAGGCAGAAGACATAATTAAAGAGCGGTTTTGGAGAAGTGAGACATTTCTTCTCCCAGTAATAGGCAGGTTCAATTTATTATTGTTTTCTTGTTTTGTAGTACTCTGGAACAGTGTGTATAGAAATAAACATTTCTGCCAGCTAATGTCCTCCCAATTCACTAAGAAAGTTAAAAGTTGCTTTGTATATATGTTAACATTTGAAAGATTTGTTTGATGGGAACAGTAGATGTCTGTAAGTATGGCATAGACAGACTTGTCTAACACATTGGTCAGAAATACTAGAAAGATAGGTTGAACTCATTGTATATCAGACTATATTAAATGACTTAGTGATTTGGACAGTAATAAAGTAGTAACTTTTTTTAGGGAAAGGTTAAGGAAGGTTGAAAGTGTGAAAATAAGAAATTTAAGGATGTAGAGTCTTTAAATTTTTCCCTTTGAAAATCTAGGATTAAAAAGTTAGAAAAATGTGCAGCTAAGAAAAATGAGTTAAAATGACTTATAGTTTCAGAAAATATATTGAATGAAATACAATCAAGATAAGAATTAGGGAACTTACCATGCATAAAAGACATGTAAAGTCTAAAATTACCTAACTAGAACACTTTTTCTCTGTATGCTTTTCAGAGCACCTCATAGAATTCACAAATACACCAGAAGACAAAAGGCAGCCTGAGAATGAGACCATTTGACAACCATTGCATGAGAAGAATACACAGTTGTGAAAAAGAACAAAAAAATTAATGGGATTCTTGACTTTCGTTTTTATCAGGAAAGGGTAGGGATGAGTCTGTCCCTCCAGCACTGATATGTCATCATGTTGAATATAAATAAAGCACAAGAAAGGATTTTAGTTTTAGGTATAATTTTCATACAACCAAAGTAGTACAAATTTCAGGCATACCTACAGCTTGATACATTTCAGATCACGGAAGTTGATTCTGAATGTGTCATGCAACAATTAAGATTTGAAGTTATAAAACCTGTTGTTTACTCAAAAGTCTGGAAATAGCTCACAAGAATTTTTATATATACATCTATATTCATGATACAGAATTAAGACACAGACCCTTTCAACCTTATCCCCTTCCCAACCAATCATCTCATGTGCTGCTCAATATTCTGACATTTATTGCCATTGCTTAGATTGGCCTGTTCTTAAGCTCTGTTTAATGGAACCATGCTTGTACCATACATCCCATTTGTGTCTGGCTTCTTTACCTCAACATAACGTTGACCCAGAAGTTTTGAGAATGAAACCGTTGAATGTTGGCTGAGGGACAGAAAGCTTTAAGTCACCTGTCTGCAAATAGCAACTCAGAGAGAACTGGCCAGTTGCCATGGTGATTGTCATCTTTATGTAGGGCTCCTGAGGGACCCCTGAAAAATTCAATCCAAGAGAACCTATTTTTGTACTGGACAGGTTGCTGAGATTCAGTGGGAATTTATCAGGCAAAAAAACAAAGTGAGTTTTTGTTTGCTTACTTGCTTTCAAAAGAAATCATCGTGATTCAAATATTAGAATTCTCAGTATATATATTTTTTCTTGGTAAGAAAAAAAATCTCCAATATTGTTGAGAAATAATAAAAAAGATACAAAAATCACCTGTAATCTCACCATTTTGAATCATCACTGTGCAGCATTATGGTGTGTAAATTTCTGTAGTAAGTGTGTGTCCGTATACATTTCTGTGAGAATCCCCCTACAGCTATAAAATCAGGATTAGACTGAGCTGTGACAACAAGGTAATAGTGGCATAGCCGGGAATATGTTTAGACTCCTATGTGTATATGAGTGTGGGAAAACAGACCAGGCCTGGTGTGGAAGGTTCAAACTCTCCTTCTAGCTTATTACTGCACTGTGAGCAGTAAGTGAGCGCTTTTTCATCATCCAGTGTGACTTCACCAGCTCAGATCATCACATCCCAGTTTTAGAAAGGAGAAGGATACAAAGGCATGTGCCTTCTTCCCATTGATGTCTTTGTGTAAGTTGAGTACACAATTTGATTTATCTTTTACTGATCCAAATGTGGTATAGCTACTACATCTAGAAGCAGCCAAGATTTGCAAATAGGATCTTTATTCCAGGTGACCTTGCTTGCAGCTGAGTTTTGGGGTTCTGGACAATAGGAGAGTACAGATAAAGGCAGCCAACTCTGTCATTGGCTTTTTCATTTTGTTTTGACTTATTTGGAATGTTTTAACTATGTAGTGTTGTTATATAAATTCATTCTACTGCTGAACTTTGTTGAGTGTCAGAGACAGCACCCCATCTGCTGGCTTACCCCCAACCTCAAATTCTTCTATGACCAGTTCTGGGCCATGCTGCAGCCAGGAAGCGGAAACTTAATCCATGTCCCCGAAGTGGGTGGCAGAAGCCCAACTGCTTGAGCCACTCTCTGCTGCTCTTAGGGTTTACATTAGCAGGTAGCTGTGACACAGCTGGAATTCAAATCCAAGCACTCCAGTGTGGAAACTGGCATCATAAGTGGTATCTGAATCAATATTCACCAAAACAATGCTGAATAGAACATTTTATATACTTGGAGTTTCTGTGTGTGTGTGTGCCCATTTTGTTAGTGGCTTAATATAGATTTCCAAGTAGGAGTCTAGCTCAATGACTTAAGTAGAATTCCTTTTCAATTTTAGATTTTGATTCAACATTGGTATTTAGAAGCACATTTATTTTCAGCCACAATGAGTCACATATTCCTATTTCCCTGCCTTTTCTTCCATTTTCCATACCTTCATGATTAGTTTCTATGTTTTTTACGATGTTTTATAGATGCTTTTCCAACTGTATCTTTTGCTTGCTTTGAAATTACTTTTGCTACATAAAATTTTAGAATAAAAAAATAAATTCTGTTGCAGTTTTCTACCCGGTTCGTAGCTTCAGGATTCTTCTTTTTCAAGGTCTCTCCTCACCATGCCTTGTTACTAGTGTGGCCAGTATATTTTTCAGTTGAAAAACTCTAGTCTCATAATATTGCCCATCAGGCTGGGTTTTGTCCAAACAAATGAAGAACTCAGCATGACTTAGGTGTGCAACAAATGTTTTTATTTTATCATGAAGATTTATTTTCATTTGTAATACAAAGAGAGAAAGGTCTGCTGTGTGCTGGTTCACTCCCCAAGTGGCTACAACAGCCAAGACTGCCATACCAAAGTCAGGAGCAGGAGCCTCTTTGGATCTCCCACATGGGTGTATGGACTCAAGGACTTTGGCTGTTCTCTGCTGCTTTCCCAGGCACGTTACAGGGAACTGTATTAAAAGTAAAGCAGTTGGAACTTGAACTGTTATCATTTTTTTGTTTGTGTTTTTTAATGTTTCTTTTTTTAATTTAATCAATTTATTTTTTTCATTGATAACTCAGATATACAGAATGGAGGAAAGACAGAGAGGAAGGTTTTCCATCCATCGATTCACTGCCCAAGTCGCCACAGTGGCTAGAGCTGAATCGATCCAAAGCCAGGAGCCAGGACCATCTTCTGGGTCTCCCACATGAGTCCCAAGGTTTTGGGTCATCCTTGATTGCTTTCCCAGGCCACAAGCAGGGAGCTGGATGGGAAGCAGGGCTGCCGGGATTAGAACCAGCACCAGGTCCTGAACTGTCATCCTTATAGGATGCTGGCATCACAGACAACAGCTTTTATCCACTAATTCACATCACTAGTCCAATAAATGTTTTTAGAAATTAATTAATCAGGGCCCGGCACAATGGCGCAGTGGTTAAGGTCCTCACCTTGCATGCCCGGGATCCCATATGGGTGCCGGTTCTAGTCCCGGCGGCCCACTTCCCATCCAGCACCCTGCCTGTGGCCCAGGAAAGCAGTCGAGGACGGCCCAAAGCTTTGGGACCCTGCATCCGCGTGGGAGACTCGGAAGAGGCTGTTGGCTTCGGATTGGCATAGCATTGGCCATTGCGGCTCACTTGGGGAGTGAGTCATTGGACGGAAGATCTTCCTCTCTGTCTCTCCTCTCTGTATATCCGCCTTTCCAATGAAAAAAATAAAAAATCTTAAAAAAAGAAAAAAAGAAATTGCTTAATTAATTGCAAATCATTTCCTGGAAAATCTGATCCCCCAGAAATTCAGAGGTTGAAATTAGATGCCAAGGTTGAATATTGTTTTTCTTACATTACAACAAACAGCTTTTCTCTGAAGAGAATATTTGTGCATACATCAAAAATCTGTTTTAGGTGAACTTCTTCCTGCTTATCTCCTGGAGTGTGACCGGACGCTCACTAGTAACCATGTTGTCCATGCCCTTTACTTTATGGCTGACTCTGATATTCAGGTGAACTCTGGACACTATATTTATCTATGGTTCAAGACGATAGAAAAATACATTTCCTTTTTTAAAAATGAGATTTACTTGTTTTTATTGGAAAAGCAGATTTACAGAAAGGAGAGACAAAGAGGAAAATCTTCCATCCGCTGGTTCACTCCCCAAGTGGCCAAAGTGGCCAGAACTGAGCTGATCCAGGAGTCAGGAGCTTATTCTAGATCTACCACATGGGTGCAGGGTCCCAAGGATTTGGGCCATTCTTTGCTTCCTTCCCAGGCCACAAGAAGGGAGCTGGATGGGAAGTGGAGCAACTGAGGTACGAACCAACACCCTTCTGGGATCCTAGCACTTAGAAGGCAAAGATTTAGCCACTGAGCCATCACACCAGGCTCATACACATCTCTAATATGCATAGAATAAATTCTTTAAATTTCTCTTAAGTTAGTTTCAAACTGATAAGTTTCTTTGTTAGGGTAATCCTCTAGCCACTTAAAAGTTTTACCATTTCATTTATTACATTTCTTCTATTTTGTTATCATTGCTATATATTTTCAGCAATTTGAATGAAGTCCTTCATTCGTATAAACTTTGTCAATAGGAACATTTGTTGTAATGACTTTTTTTTTTTTGCAAAACTTGAAAGAAAATGTATTTATGCTTCTTTAACAATATCTAGTTAACGTTGAGAAGTACACAAGAATAGAGAAGTATCTGAAGTGGAAAGAGAATTCCAGTAAAGGCAATCACCTTCACCAACACAGTAAGAATGACATTCTTACAAGAACTCAGTGCTGTGATAGAACAGGTTAGGCTAATGTCCGTAATGCTAGCATCCCGTATGAGCACCAGTTCTGGTCCTATATGTTCCCCTTCTGATTAGCTCCATGCTAATGTACATGGGAAGGCAGTGGAAGATGGCCTAAGTGCTTGAACTTGGAGGCTCAGATGAAGTTCCAGCCTTCTGGCTTGTCATGGCCCATCCTCAGCCATAGGGACTATTTGGGGAGTGAGCCAACAGGTGAATGATTTCTCTCTGAACATACTTGCAAGTATACATATGAGGGGCCTTCAAGATGGTTAGGCAAAATACATATTATAAAGGAGCCTTTCATGGGTTTCAGATTTTTTAAGTGGTTTATTTTTGGTTTTGTTCTTTTCATTTGAAAGGCAGAGCAACAGACAGATCTTAATGATTCATTCCCCAGATGTATACAACATCCAGTGCTGGATCTTGGCAAAGCCAAGAGCTGGGAACGCAGTTTGGCATTCACATTGGTAGCAGGAACCCAGTTGCTTGAGCTGTCATCTCTACAGCAGCCAGAAGCTGGGCTTGGACTGGAAGCAGAGGCTAGATGGATCCCAGGCATCCCACATGGGATTAGGGCTGCCCCAGCAGCAGCTTAATGTGCTGGATCTCAACTACATCTTTACATTTGTTTATACTTCTCTTAGCACAAATAATATACATAGAATCTATAAGTGAATGCATATTTTAATAAGTTTCAACTTTTTAAATGGATATGTCTATTTGATTGTAGTAAATAACAAAATCGACAATTGCCTATGTGTATTTCATGTATTCATGATATAGTTTTGTTATTTTTGTTATGTATTTTTGACCATGTGGTTTTTTCAAATAGTCACAAATCTCTGAAACCCTCCATTTGTAAGTGGATCCACACAGTTCAAACCTGTGTTAATCAAGGGTCAGCTACACTTACTTTCCTTCTTATTTAAAGATGTATTTATTTGAAAGACAGAATTAGAGGGAGAGCCAGAGAGTGATCCATCTTCCATTTACTGGTTCACTTTCCAAGTGACCACAGCAGCCAGAACTGGGCCAGGCCAATGCCAGAAGCCAGGAGATTCTTTTGGTGTTTCCCACGTGGCTGCAGTACCCAAGCAATTAGCCCACCATCTGCTGCTTTCCCGTGAACTGGGGACTGGAAGCAGGGAACTGGAATGGAAGTGGATCAACTAGAACTTGAACTGGCACTCATCTAGCATGCTGGTGCTGCAGACAGTGGCGTAATCCGCTATGCCACAGAAGCCCATATAACTAGTTTTTCACTATTTGTTAAGTAGTCATGCCAGACAGTCAACAGTGTTGATTCCCAAGCCAGTCCTTACCTGTTTTCCTTCACTTGTCCTTTCTTTAAAAAAAAAAAATTTTTTTAATGTATTTGTTTAGTTGAAAGGCAGAAAGAGTATGTATGTGTCAGGGGTGGGAGAGGTATGTCTCTCTGCTGGCTCACTTTTCCAATGCCTATATTAACACCTGGAGCTGGGCCAAGAGCTTGGACCTTTTTCTGGATCTTCTACATGGTTGGCAGAAACCCAAGTATTTGAGCTGTCACCTACCTCCCAGATTGTATGTGATCAGGAAGCTGGAATTGGTAGCCAACCTGGGGCTTGAACCTCAGCACTCTGATGCAGGATGTGAACATCCCAAGGGATGTCTTAATTATCATGCCGAATATCCACCCTTCAGTTGTTCGCTATCAGCATCCCCACTCTTCCTGAGATTATGCTGGGGGAGATTTTGCTTTTTATGACCTCCTTTTACTCTTGTCTTCATTTTCATGGAAAGTCAAGGCAAGAGACAGGTAGCAGTCTTTGTGTGGGTTGCTCAGCTGTGTGTATGTAATATGTGTAATGTGCAGCCCCTCTCCAAACAGATGCTGGCCTTTTGTGTTTATCATTCCTGCTACAGATTGTCTGCACAATGGAAAATTACCCTTTTATCCAGCTGTGCAGTCACTTTGGCAATGGGTACGATTGTCACACTTAAACAGCTCTTTTGCTGAATAGAATCAAGATACAAAATAGCAGCCAAAAAGTACAAGATAACCGAATAAACTTAAATATGCTTACAGAAGTATCTGAATGTTAGAGCATTTTTATTTTTTATCAAAGTTAATAGTTCCAGACTGGACAAAAATGGCTTATGTCATATCATCCTGGCTTCAAATCAGCAAAAGTTAACAATAGCATTTGCTGTGCTTTCCCAACACACTAAGCATGAGTAGGCCAGGCCAAATGTGGGATCCTGGAACTCAGTCCAGGTCTCTCACACCACTGGCTGGGACCCAAGTGTTTGCCCTGTCACCTGTTCCTCTCCATGGTGCACATACTTAGTAGGAAGCTGAATGAGAAGCAGAGTGGGAACTCAAATCCAGATATTCCAATGTGGGATGCAAGTTTCTCAACCAGCACATTAAACACTGCATAAAACCCCCACCCAGTTCTTCATTTGTGTTTGGACTGGGTGATCAAAATTTTTTTCTGTCTAGGACACTGTCATTTCAGAAAATTCTAAAAGAAAATAGTGACACAGACATGTCTTGATGGCAGATTATAGAATGAGAAGTTATGGTTGACTCAGTGAAATGGTGAACGAGGGGGAATCAACATTTTTCTGTTATAAAAGCTTAGAGATCTCATTTGTTACTCTCAGAAACTTGAGGTTCAAAGAATTCAAAAATTCTCTCAGGCTGATGTTAACTTAGAGGCATACTTCATGCCTAGGTCACTGGAGACATTGGATACTTGTTGCACAGCCCAGCAATAAAAGCCAACTCTTTTTAAATTCATTTGTGGCAGCACAGAGGAATATATAGAGAGAAGAATGCTCTCTCCCTCGATCTGCCGATTCATTCTTGAAATGCTTAAACTGACTGCGGCCAGGCCTGGCCCCTAGCTGGAACCAGGAACACCAGCCGCATCTCCCACACAGGTGGCAGGAGTCCACTGCCTTCCAGGAACTGTGTTTACAGGAACCTGGAATCAGGAACTGGTGCTAGGGCCTTACAGCAAACTTTGGCCTTGTTTTGTTAAAAGGTGAATTCCAGCTTAAGAAAATAGTTTGATATTTTCTTCTAAAATTAAGCATTCATCTATCATATAATCTAGTATTCCCACAAAATACAGTATTTGTCAAAGGGAAATGAAATTACATATATATATAATATATATGTATATATTATATATATATACAGAGTGGAAAACCTTTTGTCCAATGATTCACTCCCCAAGTGACTGCAGCAGCTGGGCTGTGCCGATCTGAAACCAGGAGCCAGGAACTTCTTGCAGGTCTCCCACGCGGGTGCAGGGTCCCAAGGCATTGGGCCGTCCTCGACTGCTTTCCCAGGCCACAAATAGGGAGCTGGATGGAAAGTGGAGCTGCCAGAATTAGAACCGGTGCCCATATGGGATCCTGGTGCATTCAAGGCAAGGAGTTTATCCGCTAGGTCACCACTTTGGCCCCAATCATTAGTCTTAATTAACAAATATTCTGCTGTATCTGTCCCAGGTTCTCTGTTCTTCGTATGGTACAGTCCCAGCATTTTGCTTACTCCTGATAGGTTAATGGAGTGATTTAAAACTTAAGCTTCAAGTGCATGATTTTTATGTATTATTAGCTTATGATCTTGACGCTTTTGATTATATCAGTATAGATCAGATATTTGCTTGATTTAATTACTGGGATGGGTCAAGCAGCATTAAAAGGAAGCATTTATCAGTGTAGTTATACTTTAGTACTTGTGGAAAATTGTTTCATAATTCTCTACAGGTGTACAAATCCAAGAATTTTCAGTTCCTTTTTATAAATTGCATATAACCTACATACAACCTTTAAATAATCTCTAGCTTAGCTATCATATAATATAATGGAAATTGTTGTTATACTGTATTGTTTAGGAAATTATGACCAAAAAAGAGTCTTATATGCTTACTGTAGACACTTTAAAAAATTATTTGAAAAATAATTTCAAATATTATTTGAAATAATAAGGGAAATTCAGAGACATGGCTTTCATCTGCTGGTTCACTCTCCAAATGGCTTCAGGGGCCAGGACTGGACCAGACTGAAGCCAGGAACCAGGAATTCTAGCTGGGTCTTCCACATGCATGGAGGGACCCAAGAACCTGGGCCATCTTCTGCTGAGGTACATTAGTAAGGTGCTGGGACTTGACCGGTGTCCAGATTGAGTCCAAGGATGCAAAATTTATGGATATGAGGACCAACAGTATTTATTTAAGGTAAATTTTACAACAAAATTTTCAGCTCCCATCTCCTTCTGCGCTTCAGTTTTAATTATTTTTAGAATTCAATGAGGATACATATCTCTATGAATAAATACATATCAGAATGCATCCAACAAGATAGCTGGAGAGGCAGAGGCCGGTGGGAACCTGTTGAGAAGAGGTTCCAGGGAGGAGGAGGCGGAGGGCCCCTTGCCCAGGGTGCATTTTTGCCCCCAGTGACTCCTTGGATGTTCTTTTGTACTTCCCGATGAGCATCAGTACTCTTAAGTTGTTAGGTTAGCCAAGAACAAAGCAATACTCCAGATCAAAACAGCTTTGTTAGGCTTCCTGAAACTCCCAGCCTAGATGAGGAATGTAGATCACTAATTAAATTTGGTGGTCGTAACCTAAGTTTGAACTAATGTTGTTAAACCTGGTTATGGTACCTAATGTTTTCCTGAAGTTTAACCTGTTTGGACTAAGTTTGAACTGTTGCTCTGCCAAATGTGTATAACTGGAACCCTGGAAATAAACTGTCAGTTGCCTTGAGAACGCTATCCACCCCATTCCTTCCATCGCTCTCCTCCCAGGTTTCTACAAGGTAACTTGCAAAGTCGATGGAGTTTGACACATATATCTTATAAATACTTATTATTAACATAGCATTTTTGGTAGTTGGATAAGTTCCAATGTCACTTAAAATATACTCACAAGATTTATTTAGTTTCACTGAATTTTGTTACAGAAATAGTTTGTCAAACTCAGTAAAACCAGGAACCATGAAGGAGTTCATTAAGGTGCCAACAAATTTGAGTAATTGAAATATCTGGAAGTTATCTTTCTTTTTTTTTCCCCTTAAGGCTCCATCTTGTTGGCTCATTCTTCTGTTAGATTGCATGCTTACTTTATTTCATTTCCATTGCCACATCAGTAATTTAAATTTTGTTCACATTGCCCTGGATAAATTTGCTATCAAAATAAGTATTATGGACGATTATCATTGTGTACACTTTTCGTTTGAAAAGTAACAAACGTCCCTAGCAAATTCTATGTTAATACCAAAAAATAAATAAATAAATAAGTATGATGTCTTGGATTTTATCTTGTGCCGTGAGCATAAGGAAAATAACTCTCCAAATGTTCACAGTAGTGCTGATGTTTGCTGAAATAACTTGCACAATACATGAAAGATCTTCCACTGTTATTGATATTAAAAATCTGCCAGTGTTTGCCTGGTGTTAAAAATCAGATCTGCTTCTCCTCTTTAAAACATAGATATGTCTAAAGCTAAGTTCACCAACCCTCACTTTTCCTCCTTCTCTAAAAATTACTACTTTCCAAAAATCAGTCTGTATCCTATCCTATCCTAACATGTTGTTATTATTTCAGTGTAAAAGTACGTGTATATTCAACATTATTCAACATTATTAGGAATTGTCAAATTATTACTAGTGAACACTTAATATTTACTGCCTTTTCTGCAATACTAAGTATCATCAGCCTGTTTAATTTGAACCAATGTAAAGTTTGCTCGTTATTGGCTTCTTTTATATTTCTTAGTTAAGGGAAATTGAATGTTTCTGTATCTTATGTCCAGTTTTCTTTCCTATGGTTATTGGGTTTTCCATCTTTCATTGAGTTTTGTAAATTCTTATGCTAAATAGATTATAATTTTTTTTAAGATTTCGTTATTTATTTGAGAGGCAGAGTAACAGAAAGAGAGGAAGGGCCCAAGGAAAAGATCTTCCATGCACTGCCTCACTTCCCAAATGCATGCAACAGCCAGGAGGATTAGGCCAGGCCAAAGCCAGTAGCTGTAAACTCCTGGGTTCCCCCGTTGGTGATGGCACTTGAGCCATCATCTGCCACCTCCTGGGTACACTAACAGGAACCTGGTTCTTTAAGCATGGAGCAACCATGACTCACCAGCTACTCTGTTTGAAATGACTTCTTTTTTTTTTTTATTGTTATTAACATTGTATTATGTGATACAGTTTTATAGGCACTGGGGATTCCCCCCACCCCTCCCATACCCCTCCCCCCATGGTGGAATCCTCCACCTTGCTGCATAACCACAGTTCAAGTTCAGTTGAGATTCCTTCCTTGCAAGCATATACCTAGCATAAAGTCCAGCGTCTTATTGTCCAGATAAGTTCAGTGGCCTCTTAGGGAGACCTTCTCTGGTCTGAAGGTAGAGCTAACAGAGTAGAGATCCGGTCAGTTAAAAGCCCCAACAAAACCTCAGTATCAACATACAACATTATGGAATTAATTGACATAGTATTGAGTAAGCAATATGTTAAAAATAATGCCAAGTTCCATTCTTTGAAACATCTGGGTTGAGACAGTATCAATGACAGGTTCAAAAAATAACAAACAACCAAACAAAAATTACAGGTTAAATCAAGGCAAACATGTGGTATCTAACCTTTTGGGGATTCGCTCATTTCCCTTAGCATTATAGTTTCCAGTTGTGCCCATTTAGCCACAAAGAACTGCATTTTGTTTTTTTTAATAGCTGAGTAGTATTCCATGGAGTAGATGAACCAAAGCCTTCTTATCCAATCTTCTGCTGATAGGCATATTGGTTGCTTCCATGTGTTTGCAATTACTGATTGTGCTGCTATGAACATAGGGATGCATGTTGGTTTGTCGTAAAACAGGTGTTTTGGATATATTCCTAGGAGTGCTATTGCTGGGTCATATGGTGTGCAGATTTTGAGTTGTTTGAGTGTTCTCCAGACTGATTTCCATAAAGGCTGTACCAAGTTGCAGCTCCACCAGCAGTGGAGTAGGGTTCCCTTTTCCCCGCATCCTCGCCAACAAGCGTCGTTGGTGTTCTTGTTTATGTGGGCCAATCTTGCTGGTGTTAGGTGGTACCTCATCGATGTTTTAACTTGGATTTCCCCTATTGCCAGGGAGCTGGAACATTTTTTCATATGTTTGTTTGCCATTTGGACTTGTTCCTTTGTGAAATGTTTGCCCATTTCCCGTGCCCATTTCTTGAGTGGCTTGTTTGTTTTGGTTTTTTGGTTGTTTTGAAGTTCTTTGTATATCCTGGAAATTAGCCCCCTATCGCCTATGTAGTGTGCAAAGATCTTCTCCCACTCTGTGGGTTGCTTTTTTACTTTGTTGATTGTTTCCCTTGCTGTACAGAAGCTTCTTAGTTTGATGAGGTCCCATTTGTTTATTCTGTTCTCAACTGCTATTGCTTTTGGTGTCCTTCTTAGAAAGTCGGGACCTACCCCTAGGTCTTGCAGGGTATTTCCTACATTTTCTTGCAAGAGTGTGAGGGTTTCTGGATGTAGGTTTAGGTCTTTTATCCATGTAGATTGGATCTTAGTGTATGGTGATAGATGTGGGTCTATCTTTTTGTTTCTACAGGCTATCAGCCAGTTGTCCCAACAACATTTACTAAAGAGGCCTTCCCACTTGCTTGGACTGTCATTGGTCTTTTTGTCAAAGATTAATTGGCTGTATCTGTGTGGGTTCCCTTTTGGTGCTTCTATTCTATTCCATTGATCTTCCTTTCTATCTTTGTGCCAGTACCAGGCTGTTTTGATAACCACTGCTCTATAGTATGTCCAGAGGTCCAGGATTGTGATTCCCCCTGCTAACTTCTTATTCTTCAGGATGGTTCTAGCTATTCGTGGTTTTTTGTGCTTCCAGATGAACTTTTGAATCATTGTATCCAGTTCCGTGAAGAATGTTTTGGGCAATTTGATTGGAATTGCGTTGAAAATGTATATTGCTTGTGGTAGTATAGACATTTTAATGATATTGATTTTGCCTATCCAGGAGCATGGGATGTTATTCCATCTTTTGAGATCTTGTTCAATTTCCTTTTTGAATAGTTTGTAGTTTTCTTCGAATAGGTCTGAAATGACTTCTAATGTATGACTTGGCACCACGTTGATGATATCAGTCCTAATATTTTTGTGCATCTATAACGAAATGCCTCAGCCTGGATAATTTGTAAACAGAAATTTGTTCCTCATCATTCCAGAAGCTGGGAAGTCCAACATTAAGGAACTGGCAGGGTCTCTGGGTAGATAATGAGTGCCTAGTCACAGTGCTTCCAAGATGGTAATTTGGGCAGTATTGTCAGGAGGAGACACACGGAATATCCTCCCATGGCAGAAGGTAGACAGATGAAAAAGGGAAAATAAGGAGCAAAGTCAATGTCTGCACAATGGCTCAACTGGCCAATCCTCCACCTGCAATTCTGGCACCATATGGGCACCAAATTGTATCCCAGCTGCCTCACTTCCCATCCAGCTCCCTGCTTATGGCCTGGGAAAGCAGTAGAGGATGGCCCAAACCCTTGCGACCCTATACCCACGTGGGAGACTCGGAAGAAGCTCCTGCCTTCGGATTACCTTAGCTCTGGCAGTTGTGACTATTTGGGGTGTGAACAAGCAAATGGAAGATCTTTGTCTCTTCTTTTCTCTGTAAATCTGCCTTTCCAATAAAAATAAATAAACTTAAAAAAAAAAAAAGCGGAGTGGGGAGCAAAGCCTCAAATTCTTTTATATGAGTACCTAATCTCATTAATGAAGGTCCTGTGTCCATTGCCTCATAAAGGCTTTATCTCTTGATACTCTCACATTGAGGATCTATTTTCCACAGGAGTTTCAGAGGGGAAAACCATTCCAAACATAGCAATGTCTTTTGAAGATTTTAAAGTAGCGTAGTCAAATCTTTCCATCTTTTTCTTTGCTTTGTTCTTTTTCTCAGATTGCTGACATACTATCCTCTTTTTCTATCATTTTTCTCTAGAAGTTTTGAAGCTATCTTACCACAGATATAAATCACTGGGTTTTTGGTTGTTTTTGTTTGGTTGGTTGGTTGGTTGGTTTTTGTTTGTTTTTTGGTATATAGTGTCAAGCAATTCTTTACAAATGAGTTGCAGTTTCCCGGCATCATGTATTGATAATGTGACTTATCCTTCTTCAAACTCCAAGATACCTGTGTGTTTCTCTGAACTATGTAATCCTGTTCCATTGGTCCATTTTCTATCCCAAGTGTAATCATCTAACTACTGATAACATTATACTAATTCAATATCCCTTATTTGAAATGAGTTGAGAGTCCAAAATTCAACCTGTTCCAAATTCTGAAAGTTTTTGAGTGTCGTGTCATCATAGAAAAAGTTTTGAATTTTGGACCTCACTTGAGGTTTTCAGGTTAGGCATGTTCAATCTGTAATAAATTATAAGATCAATAAATGTAAGTACTCTGTAATTATTGTACTTCAGTATTTTCTTGGCTGATCTTAAGCATGACTCTTCCCGTGATACTTAGGGAAGATGTTCATAAAAGTGCAATGGGAAGATAATTCCTCTTTTTTGCCAGAAATTTATCTTTTCAGTCAGTGTTTTTAAGTAAAGATCTATCAACTTGGCAAATAGCTTACATTTAAATTTTTGCTTTATCAGTGTATTCTAATAGTGTTACTATTACTTGTTGGAATACATGTGCTCAGTTAATTTCAGTGCGATGAATTTTTTCTTGCTTGTATTCTTTTGTTGTTATTTTTTATTTTTTATTTCCTCTGCTCCCTCCCCCCACTGAATTCCCCTATATTATTACTATAGCATAGCTCTTCATAAACAGTCACATGTTCATCATTGCGGGCATGGACAATGGCAGAATCCAGTCTCCCATTGTCAAGATACAGCAAATAGTTTCATTAATAGTTCATCTTTTTTTTAAGATTTATTTATTCTTATTATGAAGTCACATATACCGAGAGGAGGAGGGACAGAGAGGAAGATCTTCTGTCCGATGATTCACTCCCCAAGCAGCCGCAATGGCCGGTATTGCACTGATCCGAAGCCAAAAACCAGGAACCTCTTCCAGGTCTCCCATGCGGGTGCAGGGTCCCAAAGTCTTGGGCCGTCCTAAACTGCTTTCCCAGGCCACAAGCAGGGAGCTGGATGGGAAGCGGAGCTGCTGGGATTAGATCCGGCACCCATATGGGATCCTGGCACATTCAAGGTGAGGACTTTAACCTCTAGGCCATGCTGCCAGGCCCAGTAGTTCATCTTTGATCTGGAAGTAGAGATGCACATTGCACTGCATCCTCACATCTGGACATGATAGCCTCTTAAATGAAAAACCACAGTACAAAATCAACAACAGGAGGAAAAACAGAAGTCCAATGAGTTTTGTATCCAAGAACCTTGATGAGCTCTTATTAGTTGGACTAGGTTTATTCAGAATGTTTTCTAATTCTGTCAGTTTTATTTCTCCATTTTTGATCATTTCATGTTTTAGTCTAATTGTATTATATAACATTTTTAGTATGATGTTTGATTCTTTTTATTTTTTAATCCCATCTCTTTATTTGTAAAATTAATTTATTTGTTTGAAAGGAAGAATTACAAAGAGAGAAACCGCATCCTCAGGTTTACTCCTCAAGTTGTCTCAGTGGCTGGAGATGGGCTGGACCAGAGCTAGGAGCTGGGAACTTGTTCCAGATCTCTTAGGTGGTTGCAGATGCAGTGGTTCAAACTCTTAATCTCCCTGGTTCTTTTCCCTAAGAGCTGGATTGAAGTGGAGTAGCCAGGACTTGAACTGGTGCCCATATGGGATGCCAGTGTGACAGGCAGAAACTCAGCTCACTATTATCATGATGTTAACCCTCTTGTCTTATTCTTTAAAGTATGTGTCTCATGCTTTATCAATAAATGTGATGTACAATTGGGTTAGGAATGCTTCATCAGATTGAAAAATGCCTTGCATTTAATATTCTGATAAGAATTCTTGCTCTGAATGGATATTGAAATTTTTCAGTTACATTTTCTATCAAGATTATCGAGATTTGTTTACTTCTACCTTCACTTATTTGTGAATTATACCAATATGCTATCTGACTTTGTCACAGAAGAAAATGAAGCCTTTAGACTAAACTTAGTCCCCCAAAAGGCTTTTATTCTTTATTTCTTTCTTTTATTTATTTATTTTTTTGAGCCTTGTATTTGAATGGAAAACAAGTCCAGTTGCTTTTTATACCACTGAGGAAAAGCAAACTGAGACTTGTTTCTCCTTACTGATCTCCACAGTGGATATGTGTCCATTGAACGAAGAAAGGAGCAAAGGATGGGGAACGTGGTGATACAGTTTAGTATTTCTTTCATGAACTCCACTGTTTATTAAAAAGAAACTATTCTCAAAACTAAAGAACTTTTGGCCTTCAGCCACTCTGAAAGTTATAAGTTACATTACAGATATTTAAAAGCAGTTTCAGCAGTAAAACTAGTTTAAAGTGAGAGACTCTTGCTGCTTTGCCTTTAATGGAAAAGAAAACCTAGCGAGAAAAATGCTGCATATAATTACACTGGTGAACATAATTGAGGTCCTTGCTTTACTTTGCATTACTCAGATGACTGATTCTCTTTGTTCATATCATAAACTCAACTGTGTTCTTATAAGGCTTTCACATTTAAAAAAAAAGTAGGCATTCGTGCGCGCGCGCATGTGTGTGTGTGTGTGTGTGTGTGTGTGTGTGTGTGTGGCTATTTATGCAGTGGTTGAGATGTCTCTTGCATCCCACATCAGAGTCCCAATTCAAACCCCAACTCTACTTTCTATTCAACTTCGGGCTAATGTGCATTCTGGCAAAAAAAAAAAAAAAAAAGAAGGTGGTGTCTGTCACCTATGGGGGTGATACAGAATGAGTACCAGGGCCTGGCTCCGGGCCCCATCTCAGCTATTGCAGCAGCTGGAGAATGAAACAGTGAATGGCGGACACTTCTCTCCCTTCCTCCATTCCTCACCACACTCGCCTTTCTCTTTTTTTCTGTCTCTTTCCTTTACTCTGACTTGCTGCTGCTATGTGTGTCTGTCTTTCAAAAATAAAAATACATAATTAAATTTAAAAGCAACCATCTAAGGCATTATCTGTGCAAAGAAAATTAACAGTTGTGTCTCTGGCAATTCTTTGTCTTCCATGTAGTATACCATGTTCATCAAGCATACTGACTCTTAAACTCACTTTTATGGGTTCAAGTCCTGACATTGCTTTTTACAATGTATGTGTAAGAAGTATCATGCACACATTTCTGTTTTTAAATGTTTGTTCGTTTTTATTGAAAGGCAGATTTTCAGAGAGGAGAGACAGAAAGATCTTCCATCTGCTGGTTTATTCCCCACATGGCCATAATGGCTGAAGCTGAGCCAATCTGAAGCCAGGAGCCAGGAACTTCTTCCAGGTCTCCCATGCATATGCAGAGTCCCAAGGCTTTGGGCTATCCCATACTGCTTTCCCAGGCCACAAGCAAGGAGCTGCATGGGAAGTGCGGTAGCTGCCATATGAACCACACCCATATAGGATTTAGCCTCTAGGCCAACCTCAGTGTACACATTCCTTAAAGTCTGTGCCTCTGTGTTTTCTTCATCTGTGAAATTGAAAAGTATTTCTTACCTCTTTGCATTCCTCAGTGAATTGAAGAAATATTAGTTCTTGTAGAGTGCTTGATGCCTAATAAATACCATATCAGAATGACTGTATATTATAATCACCTTCTATAATAGTAAATAAAAGGAAAATTATGTATCAGCCCATTGTTCTTTTGCTAAAAATGCAGGCTTCCCAAAGCCATTTCTCTGAAATTCAAATTGCTACATGACCAAATTTACCAAATACATTAATTTGCTAAATGGTTACTTTTATGAGATTCACAGTATTTCATATTGCTTTTGAAGATTTCTGTGAGGTCAACTTGGCTTGTCATCTTGTCTGCATAACAGCTTGTTACAGTATTAGATTTGCTGGAACATAAGGTCAGAGTATGATTAAGTCTTGCTAGTAACAGATGTTACATATATAAAAGCACATTTTTAAAGATTAAAAAAATTTTTTTATTTGAAAGTCAAATTTTTGCAGAGAGGCAAGGAGAGACAAAACAGTCCTCCATCCATTAGTTAAACCCAAATGGCTGCTATGACCAGAACTGAGCCAGTCCAAAGACCCGAGCCAGCAGCCAGGAGCTTCTTCTGAATCTCCTCCATGGATGCAGAGGCCCAGTGCCTTGATCCATCATCTGTTGTTTTCCCACAGGATAAGCAAGGAGCTGGCTCTAAAGTGGAGCAGTTAAGACTTAAACTGGCACCCCTGTGTGATACCAGTACACAGGTGGATAATTATAGTGCTGTACTGCACTATCTCACTAGCTCCTTAAAGGCAATATTTTAAAATCAGTAACTCTAAAGAGTCCTATAGGTTATATGCCTCGGTTCAGGTGCAGAATACTTTAAAAGTTTTTATTTGTTTGATCATGGATTCAATTATAAAGATTGCTTCTTAGAGAAACTTGTGGCTAGACTTTGAGAGTATTCAACGTCTGATTTGTATGCTCCCCTTTATATTACAGAAACTCAAAGACAGTTATACATCTTGGAGACCTGTCCCCATTCTTTGTAGAATTTCCACAGGCATATCCCCCCCCAAAAGATGAACTCACCATCCAGAACATTAAAGCACTAGGAATAAATGCCATGATGAGTTACAGTTAGCAGACTGCAAAAACTTCAGTTAATTATGCAATCTAAGGGAGGCTCAGAAGTTAGTATGAAACGATCACATGGTGCTGCGTTCAAAAGAGAATGCTAGAAATAATCTTTGAGAAGAAAACATTGGCATCAGCTTACCTGTCAGTTATCTAGCAGATTTAACATCAGTGAAGAAAGAGTTAGCAAAATATAAGGCAAACCTGAAGAAAGTTCCCAGAATGCAAAATTGTGAGCTGAAATTCAAACAATGAGTTAGTAATTTAGTCATGAGGATAGAGTAATAGAATGAAAGATTACACCATAGACTTAGTAGATGTTCCAGAAGTAACAACCAGGAAGAATAGGAGAGAGGCAATATTCAAGGTAATAATGGTGGGTAGGTTTTTTCTTTCTCTTGGTCATAAAAGACTAAGTTGTTGCTTGATTAAAAACATAAATTACAGGGGGAATAATAAAGAAGAAAACTGGATCTCATGCAATGCTCACTTTGATTGTGGATGAGAACAACAGTAAAAAGAAGGTATTAGTAACAATTTGTAATGGAATAGAGTAGGCTGGCAATAATAGTTGGAAGAAAACTGTTTTACTGATACTTTTTAGTGTTGTTTTATAATTGAGAAATAAAGTCGAAATTATGAAAATATTCAGACCAATAAAAACTACATGTTTGCCACTTGAACATCATTCCTGTAAAAGGTATACTAAAAGATATACTTGGGATGAAAGGAATAGAACCCAGAAGGAAGAAACAAAATACAAAAATTGATGACCAAAGAAAATGGATAAAATATTGGCAAATAGATTTTTTTAAACCTTAAAATAATTCTTTGACTCTGTGATTTACATATCTGTATTTTATGCACATAGCACTGAAAATGAAACTATGAGGGAACACTTTAATGTTGCTTAAGAGTATACCTATGCCGGGCCTGAGGCGGTGGCGCAAGTGGTTAAGGTCCTCGCCTTGCACGCCCGGGATCCCATATGGGCACCGGTTCTATCCCGGCAGCCCCGCTTCCCTTCCAGCTCCCTGCCTGTGGCCCGGGAAAGCAGTCGAGGACGACCCAAAGCTTTGGGACCCTGCACCCTTATGGGAGACCCGGAAGAGTCTCCTGGCTTTGGCTCTGCATAGCATTGGCCATTGCGGCTCACTTAGGGAGTGAATCATCGGACGGAAGATCTTTCTCTCTGTCTCTCCTCTATGTATATCCGCTTTTCCAATTAAAAAAAATAATAAAAATTAAAAATCTTTAAAAAAAAAAAGAGTATACCTATGCCTAGTGTGAAATTTTGCCTAATGCATAACTTCCAACATAATAAAGAATCCTGTTGTACATATGTTGGTTACAAAACATCAAAACTTAATTACAAAGTCAAAACAAATTGCCTCCAAAATTTGGGAATTAGGAAATATGAGGTTCTTTTATATTTTCCAAAACTATTTGATTCACCTTTATTTGTATGTAGATGTGGATGTATACTTTCATTTTTAAAAAGTAAGAAATAGTAGACTGGTGTTGTGGTGGGCAAAGCCACTGCCTGGAATCCTGCACTCCACCTGTGTGTCTGTGTAGTTTATGCTACTTTCATCCCAGCTCCCTGCAAGAGACATGGAAAGATCAGCCAGGTGTTTGGGCCCATGACACCCACATGAGAGAACCAGATATTCCTGGCTTCAACTCAACTAGGACTGAAGTGAATAGAGATTTAGATGAGGTAGATTTAATCAACTCTGTATGCAATTGTTAGAATGTTTTTTTTTTTTTTTATTTCAAGCACACTGGGTCATTTGTGTACAGGGCCACAAAGAAAGCTTCAAGAAATATCCAAAATTATAGATTCTTATCACAGAATAAAAATGAAAATGATAACCAAAAGACAGCCGCAACCAGTTATCTCTTTGGAAATTAAGCAAAATACACATTTCTAAGAGGTGTGTGACTCAAGAAGAAAAGCAATGAGAGGTGTTTATTATTTAAAGATGGCTACGGTGAAAACACACTGTATCTAACCTTGTGAAATGCATCCAGAACATTACTTAGAGAGGGATATGTTGCCTTAATGCATATTTTAATCAGTTATAGCTAAGGAAAAGGTAATAGATAAGGTTTAAATACTATAGTAAAACAATTTGAAGTGAGACAGTTTGAACAATGTACTTTTATGTGATATTTTTCTCTCAAAAGTGAAACAAATATTTTTTGGATTGTGATTGTTGGTAAAAAAGCATAGAAAGAAAAATTGTAGATAAGAGATTACTAAAGATTAATTTGAGTCCTCATTTACTTGCTTGGAAAATGATTTTTTAGAACTGAGTTTAGTCACTCTGGCATATTTAAACGTATTACAAGGTGTGACATTCACAGTGGTAGGGATAAAAGTGAGAAATTGAGACACAAAGATCAGTGGATAAAATAAACTTGAGAAATAAGTTCATATGCAATAAGTTCAGACTAAAGTAATAGGAAGAAAAACTAATAGAGAAAGGAATGGCCTTTAACATTCTGAGCTAGCACATTTAGGGAAATGGGCTTCTGTTTTATTGCCATTGTAGGTATAAGATCAATTTAGGGCATTTTTTTCAAGACAGTGTTTTTGGAAATCAGATGAGTTTAACAATGTTGTAGTTTTTCTGTGGCAGTGTGTTGATGTCAAAAGGGGGATGCATCAACAAAATGGACAGAATGTAAGTGATCGTTAAACCAAAGTAAACCAGAATATAAGTAATTAAGTATAAGTAATTGCTAAATGTAAGAATTTATGCTACTGACCTTGTTTACTTTGTATGTTTGCAATTTTCCATAATAAAATTCCTTTTGTAAATGAAAATAACAGAATAACAAATTACCTTGCATGTAATTAAACTATTTAAGTTCAATTTATTTATTTATGGCGGAGAGAGGAACAGGCAGACATATAAGGCTAGCTGCATTTGCTATTTTACTCCTCAGACATATGCAATAGCCAGGGTTGGGTCTGATCAAAACCAGGGACCAGAGAATCCTTCCAAGTTGTCAAGGGCCCAAATATTTGAGCCATCAGCTGTTGCCTCTTGGGCCTAGCAGAAAACTGGATTAGAAACGGAGATTATAAATGTGTGACTTATCAGGTGAAGTTACTGCCTACAATGCCAGCTTCCCAAATGCCTGCAAGTTCATGTCCCAGAACCAATTGTGGAACAGCTCCCTAGTAATGGCCTGGGGGGCGGGGGGGGCGGAATATCAGAAGATGACCCAACTGTTTGGCCCCTGCCCTCATATGAGAAATCTGGATGAAGCTTCTTGCTACAGGTCAGCCCAGCTCCAGCCATTGTGGCATACTGCGTAGAAGGATGGGAGCAAACCAGAGGATGGATGGGAGTTAGTTCTTTCTCTGTTCCTCTCCATAGCTGTGACTTTCAAGTAAATAAATTTTTAAAATCTTCAAAAATATAAATATGTAAGTGGAGGAGGTAAGCTACTGTGCCACAACATCCATGCCTGATTTTTTGTTAACAGATTGACTCACTAGTAGCTCTGTCTCCCAGAGGAACAAGCTTGTAATGAGCAGTGTTGCAATCATTCATTGACTTTCCCTCCTCTGAAGGGACACACATGTCTAAGCCACATGCCACTCTATATGAAAATCACTCTGCCCACACGGCTGTTGCCTGTCAAATTGCACATTACCAGATAGCTAGAAACAGGAGTAGAACTAAACTAAACACTCACCTCAATTGATAAAATTTGTTTCCCAAAAAGTGCAGGTGATACTTACAGTAACATTGGGCAGGTGCTTTGTATGGCGGGCTAAGCTACCACTGCATCCTGTTTCAGAATGCCAGCTCTGGTGCTGCATTTGAAAACGCAACTCTGTTGTGTTCTGATCCAGCTCCCTACTAATGGACCTGGGAATGCAGTGAAGGTACCCATGTAGTTTTAACTGATCAATCATAAAACTTAAATACTTCAAGCTCCTGACTTCTGTCTTGACCTATCCTCACTGTTTTAGGAAGTAAACCAGTGAATGGAATATCTCTATTTCTGTATCTCTGTGTTTCAAATAAACAATTTTTTAGAAGGCATATGCAAATTTCAAGATCAAATACTATTCATTCAGTGGATAAGAGAGATCAACAGGCACATCAGGAAGGATAGTTAGTAAATTGGCTAACATGCAAGTACCACTATGTTCTTGTTAATTACAAAAAATTGAACTTGTAAAACCTGATATTGACTAGAATATTCACGTCTGTACTCATTAATAGATATTTGTAGGGAACAAACTACTGATAGGCAATATTTAGAAAATTGTTTACTGACTTTATAGTCTTAAGGGATACACAAACACCTGAAACATTTGCTATAAAATGTAAGTTGCTTCCCCTGCCAGAATTCGCCACTAAATAACTCTGTAGCTGTAGCATCTAAAAATGAGCACGTTATATACCAACAGTATGTTGATTCACTCCGTCTTGCAGCAATTCTAGAAAGATAAATTCCATGATTGTGTTTTACAAATAAAAAAAAAATTAATGAACTATCTGAGTCTTTGTAAGGTTAAGGAACTTTCTCAAAAGCATATATAAATGAGTGCGACTAGACAATCTTACTTCCAACTCTCTTTACAATAATTTCACCCCCCAAACTGACTCTGAAAACTTAAAGCCACTTATCAAATAGCTAAGTCCCCTTGGTTAGTGTCATTTAATTACCTCTAGATAACCCCTAGGTTATGACTTTGTTTCAGTAGGTTTCAGATGGTTTAAGCGGTAACATCAGGAATAGAAAGACCTTTAGATGCCTCACCAACAATGCTTTAAATAGGTAGTCCTTTTTTTGGAAAACATTTTGGCAGCATTTTTTAAGAGCCATAATATGCTCATATTGTTTTTGACCTGGTTAATGCCACTTCTGGGAATCCCCTGAAGAAATAGTCCTTATGCACAAAAAAAACAAAAAAAAAAAAACAAAAAAACAAACTTATGCACAAAAGTGGTCACCACATCATGTTTCTAATAGAGCAAGTGGAAGCAACCCTGAATGTTTAAAAGGGAATGACTAAGCAAAGAGTGGGATAGCAACTTAGCCACTGAAAGTAAAATGTGACACAGCACTAACAAGGAAAATAGGCATGATGTCATGAGTTTTAAAAGGACTCTTATAGGTTTTTCTGAATGCTTAAATTTTTTTAAAGATTTATTTTAAAATCATATATACAGACAGGAGGAGAGACAGAAATAACTTCTGTCCAATGATTCATCCCCCAAGTGACCACAATGGCCAGTGCTGCACCTATCTGAAGCCAGGAGCCAGGAACTTCCTCTAGGTCTCCCACGTGAGTGCAGGCTCCCAAGTCTTTGGGCCATCCTCAACTGCTTTCCCAGGCCACAGGCAGGGAGCTGGACGAGAAGCAGGACTGCCAGGATTATTAGTGGCACCCATATGGGATGCTGGTGCATTCAAGGTGAGCCACTAAGCCACAGCACTGGGCTCTGAATGTTTAAATTTTTTTGAAAGAGGAAATACAAGAGAGCTCTGATTGGAACATTTGCTATGTTTGCTGCCCATTTTATGTTTTGTTTTATGTAGTGTTTTCAAAAAGACTTCCACTTCCTTGGGCATGCTCCATTGCCTTCCCATGTGAATTATGAAAAAAACTAGATTGGAAGCAGAGCAGTGGGGACTTGAACAGCTGCCCTGATACTTGGATGCCAGTGTTACAAACAGCAGGTTAACTTGATGTACCATAGTGATCTCTTTCTGTTCGTTTTTGAGATAATTTATCTTCACAATTATCATATCAGGATAAAGACAAAGTTAGCCATAGCTGACTAGATAAAGAATAGGGGAATAATCTCTAGTAAGCAACATTTTTTCTCTATCTCTGGAACTTGTCAAAGTAGCTTAAAATGCATAATTGGTTATCACTCATCAGAAGCACTCCAGGATGCTTTTGCAGAACAACTGTAATTTCAGATAATTTTTCATTGTTTTTGCCATAAGTACCCCTATCCTTCTGAAGTCACAAATTTTGTTTTAGTAAAATTTAATCATCATACATAAACCTAATGAAGTAGCTTTCAGGACACAGCATTTGGCATATCATTTATGACACTGCTTGGGAAGGCTGCAACCCTTATTGAGTGCTTTGGTTCAAGACCTCCTCCTGCTTCCAGTTCCAGCTTGCTGCTAATACACACTCTGACAGGTAGCCAGGTATGCATGGTTCAAGTATCCAGGTCCTTGCCACCCACATGAGACGTCCAGATTGGGCTCCAGGCCTCTTAACATCAGTGAGGTTCAGCCTCAGCTGTTGCAGGTGTTTGGGGGAGAGAGCCAACAAATGACAGTGTGATTGCACTCTTTGTTTCTCTCTGTCTTGTGTGTATGCATGCATCTGCCTCGCAAGTAAGATAGATTTTTTTTTTAATGAACAACTTGCAAAATACCCACCATATCTTGACCATCAGTCTTAGTATTTTTTGAACATGCAGTTTCAAGAAAAAAATAGTTCCTATAATGACACATAGGGGCAAACTAGAATATTTATCCAGTGCACACACAGGATGAACAGAACAACAAAACCCTGAGAGTTTTGCCTACAAGACTGTGGCTCTGTGAGACTGGGTTAGTGGAATATTATTCAGACTTGTCTTTGTGCTGCAATTGGAAAGGCTGAGGAGTTAGTAACATTGATTCTACCCTTTGGGGTGTTGCTATTTACCAGAGTAATCTATAGAATAGCTTTTACAGGGAAAGAAAGGATCTTTGCCTGTTCTTCCATTTCTTTAGAATGGCGTTAGAAGTATTAAGGGAAACATAGTTCTTCCTGTATAAATAAGTTCCATTATGGCATATCTTTTATCTTCATTACACAGAGAAAAACATGCACAATGTTTCAGGTCAATGTTTTGTTTTTCTCATCTTTCTCCTTTTAATCCACTCTGTAGGTTGTGCCCCTTGGACTTCTGAGCTCTGGCTGCCGCATGCAAAACCCCTGATTGATTGGGAGTTAGTGCCCCATACTCCCATTTAATGTCTACACACCATGGGAGGAAGTCAATTGCCTTTTGAGTCATTTCTTCAACCATTTCCTCTTTGAGAAAAGTCACTTATTCATAAAAAGCCAAACCCGAAGCAGCATGCTTCGATGATTCACCTTTACTTTTCATCTGCTTCACAGCTATAGGAAGCACCTATGTATTCTAGGAGATAATGTGGAAATTACCATATGAGAGAAGAGCAGAAAACCATGGCCTAAGACTGAGTATTTTGCTAGAACTAGTGCCTGGGCAGTAAAAGCGAGAGAGGCACAATGAAAGCTCATTGAAGTTACATGCTGTTCTAATGGGAGAAAATTATTAGTTTGCTTAATTTGCTTTACTTGTTAGATTTTTTTCTGTAATTATTGATAAAAATTATTTCTTTTTTCAGTATTGCCTGTCAGGACACCCAACCTTACCATGCAATGTGCTCAAATTCAAATCAACCACCATTATGTTGGACTGTGGCCTAGACATGACTTCCACGCTCAATTTCCTGCCTTTGCCACTTGTTCAAAGGTATGTACAGATGCATCCTGAGACAAAATAAGTTTTAGTTTCCTGAAAAATGCATTAGTGCATTACTGCAGTGATTATCAGTGTTTTGTGTGTTGTCGTAAGTTTGTTTTGTTCACTTAAAATGTTCTTTATGAAAGTACTTTCCCTTAGCTAAGTTGGTGGACAGTGTTTTATTGATTTATTGATTGACTTCTTTATTATAACTTCTGGACTCTATAAAGTGTTCCTGCAACTGCTTGGTGTAACTGAGGTCACGTATATTTCATCTTTCCTGGTAATTCATATAAGAACTGATAGCCAACGGATGAGCCCAAGAATTGAAATTTAGGATCATTTAACTGGCTTTGTAGGCACTTAACATCATAGAGCCTGACACTGCTTTTCAATGGATAACTACAGATTACGTTCATATTAGTCAACTTCAGTTATGCAATGCACCATCCAAATTGCCCAGATCTTTATCTTAAATCACATAGGTTGCTTCAGGCCTACAAGTCAGTACTTTTTACAGTGTTTAAAACCTCATCTTGGGAAATTGACTTCCTAGCTTTCTACTGTCTAGAAGCAGCAATTGTAAGAGAAGTAGCTAACTTTTAGAATCAGATACTCTCATAGTAGCATAATATTAAAAGTGAGAGCAGACGGAAAAGTGCCTAATGCAGATAACTTGACAGCAAACTATATAATGTATCTCAACTCTTCCTGAAAACATTACTGTGCATTGATTATTCACAATCATGATCCTAAGAACTATATAGAAAACTTATAGTCAATCTTTGATTTTTCTAAGATAAAAGATGCAATCAGGTATTGTGGGGATAAGCTCAGGATAATTTCAAATTACATTACATTTAATGCAAAGCTGATGAAATTTGGTTGTAATTATGCCCAGCACTTAGAAATGTATTTACCAACCATAAAAGAGGAGGAAATATTTCTATCATCCATAATTTATTTCTTATCAAAATAGCCTGACACTCTTGTCCATTTCCCCAAAGAACATTTATTCATTTGGTGTTAAGAATCTGCACCTATCTGGGATATAGACATGATAAAAGCACCTTTCTTTCCATCATGGAGCTTGCAGTTGTCAGGCGAGAAACACACTGCCCAATTGAAGCTTTAAATGTACTTGAAATAAATGACTGTATGCAATTGCTGTAAAAAGTGAGATACAAGATACTATTATGGTTTCCAAAGGGGAACCTAACCCTGTGGAACATTGGATTTGCTAAGTAATGAAGACCTAGGAATCAGGTAGATAATCTCAGGGTGTTTTTCCCCTATTAGTTCATGCTCATCATTGCCTAATTCTTTTTTCATAGTCTTAGGATCCATTTCCACCCAGTCCTCTGCTTGTTACTCTTCCTTTACTTTCAGCAGGAAGATATGTTAATATGATGGTTGGCAATCCATATAAATCTTTGTAAAAAGTGTCTCCTCCTGCTCCAGACCAGGGACCTTGGAGAAACACTTATTTATAATGCTCACAGTGTCACTGGCCCTCCTTGTCTCTGTTTTATTTGTATTCATAGCATGTATCATTACCTTATAGTTATTTTATTTCCTGCCTTTTCTTCTCCACTACAAGATAACTGTCAAGAGATAAGAGTTTTGTTTGTTCTCTTCAATACTCCTAGTACCTACAACAGTCTTGGCATATAGTGGTTGCTCAATATGGATTTGTTTTCCAAAAATCATTTTATTTTGTGGCCAGTGCTGTGGTATAGCATGCTAATTCTCCACATGCCTGTGCTGGCATCCCATATGAGTGCCAGTTCTAGTCCTGTCTGCTTCACTTCCTATCCAGCTCCCTGTTGATGGCTTGGAAAAGCAACAGAAGATAGCCCAAGGCCTTGGGCCCCTGGCACCCTTGTGGGCAGCCCAGAAGAAATTCCTGGCTACCATTTTTGGCTCAGCCCAGCTCTGGCTGTTGCAGCCATTTAGAGAATAAGCCAGTGGATGTAAGATCTCTCTCTTTCTCTTTGTCTCTCCCTCTCTTTCTGTTATTCTGATATATATGTGTGTGTATACGTTTATATACACACACATGCACACTGTCTTCTCTGGCTCCCATACTTTTGTACCTTTCCAGAGTCCTTTCACTATTGTAATTAATGAATCAATTATTGTAGCTTACCTTTATTTGGGCCTTTCCATCTTGACTCCTTCATGTTTAATTATAATCAGTCACTTTGAGCCTAAAATTTAAAATTAACTTTTAAAAAAAGTATTTTCTCAACTGTACTTCCACCTTCGTCATTCCTGAACGCTTTCCAGTCTGCTTGCACTGCCATGATGCAACAACTCCCACTAAGGTTCCAAATGGCCTCCATGTCATTAGGTAAGGTGGGCATTGATCCGCTGTTGTTTTACTTGGCAGCAGCACTGGCCCCCATGTTAAAACATTCCTGTTTTTCTTCTGATTCCTCATTTTCTCTTAACCAACTCAACATCATGTTTTAGAATTCATCAATGCTCAGTTCTTTGGCTGTCAGATTCTTTACCAAAAAATGTAATAAGTGCTCAGGGCCTTAAATATTGTCCCCAAGACAAAAGCTTAAGAATGTGTATCTTCGGTTAGTAGTTTTCTGAGTTACATGTTCATGTGTTCAGGTTGCCTGTTCTGTTTCTCTCTTTGGATATACCTTTGGTGTTGCCCTCAAACTTAATATCCGTAGAATGAATTCATGATCAGACTTGGTTCAGAAGAAGAGATCATACCATCCCATACCTGGTTTTCCCTCCAGTTTGCTATCTTGGTGATTGACATTCTGGTCATAAAAAGCTAAAAAGTGGAATTTGGCCTAGTATGCACCTCTCTCCTCCAATATCTTGCCTTCTCAAGGTTCATAATCCAGCACTTCTTAGCACCACTGTAGTCCTTTTCATCTATTATAGGTGTTCCTGCTAAGACCCTCTCTAACTAGTTTCTTCAGTTATGATTTGCCCCATCTGAATCCAGAGTCACCTTTGTATGTAACATAATTTTGAGATTCCCCCAAATTTATAGAAGAGCTACAAGAGTAATCCAAAATTCCCAATGACTGTTACCAATTATCAGCATTTTAACACATTGGCTTTATTATTTCCCCCTTATATTTGAGCACATGATTTTTTTTTTCTGACCTGAGAGTAAAATACAAGCATGATATTTAACCCCCAATATTTGAATATATTTTCTAAGAACAACAGCACATTTTATAGAACCACAGTACTAAAATCAAAATAGAGTTGGACATCAATGCCGTACATTCCTAATCTGTATGTCTAATCCATTGTATTTATCCTGTTTTGCCAGTTCATATTTCACTGAAAATCCCCTTTTGGCAAAAAAAGAAAAATTAAAATTTCTTATTACGATCTCATCCAGACCACACCTTTGATATCTTTTTCATGTCCTCTAATTTAGAGGATTTTCTGAGTCTGTCTTTTATGACCTTGACATTTGAGAGAACAGGGCAGTTTATATAATTTAAGTTTGTCTGATGTTTCTTCACAACTGGGTTTGGTTGAAATATTGTGCCAATAATGGTACATATTGCCCAAAGGCACACAATTTCATTTTCCTCAGAATGTAAAAATATAAATCTAATCTTGTCTCTCACTTTTTAAAATGTTGCACTGGGCAGGTTGTTTGGTGCAGCAGTTAAGTTGGCTCTTGGGATGCCCCCATCCCGTATCAGAGTATCTGGTTCCAATCTTGTCTCCTCTTCCGATCCAGTTTCCTGCTATAGCATGCCCTGTAATGCAGCAGATGATGGCTCAATGGCTCAAATACCTGGATTCCTGCTGTCCAGGATGGAGACCTGGATGGAGTTCTGGGCTCCTGGTTTTGGCCTGGCTCAGCTCCAGCTCTAGCTATTGTGGGCATTTAGGATAGAGTAAACCAGTGGTTGGAAGATCTCTCTCCAAATGTCTACCCTTAAAATCTTAAAAATAAATTTAAGGGGGAAAGAGGTTAATAAACATTTCAGTGGTTTTTCAAGAACTCTCAGGTTAAATGCCAAACTCACAGTGATGTATTAGGCCTTATAGTTACCTCTGTAGTAACTTCTTCCTACTCTTTCTCTTGCTGTTTGTGTCCTTTCAGGGTTTCAAAGACATTTTACCATGTCCTGCGTCACAACAGCCACACACATTGTTGCTTCAGACTGAATAGTCCTTCTCTCCTCCCATTTCAGCTTCCCTCAGCGTTCTTAACAGGAATTTTTTTCCCAGAGCGTTTATGAGTGGAATTCTGGGTAGGAAGGACAAGGAGACTACATTTTAGGCCAAGAGGGGTTCTACAAACTCTTGAAGCTTCATTTGAATAACCTAGTTTGTTTCAGTAACCAGAAGGAATTACTGGGCCTGGCTGTCATCTCATCTGTTCCCTGCAGCTCTTGCCCCTTCCCCATGCCTCTCCCTGATTGTTCCACTGTGCAGATCGCACTCGGCCCCGTCATCCTAACCCTGGAGACGTTTTTATGATGGTTAAGGAATGTTTTGGCCTCTGGTTAAGGAATTTTTTGTGATGCTTTGTACTACTTCAGTGCTTCATTGTTTTTAACTACTTACTCTGTTTATCTGTGTGATTGCTTCACCTGCCTGCCCTCCCTCCTTCCTCAGAAGACAGATGCTTTGCTCCATCATACCACAGCACACAGCTGTGTGCTTCATTCAGACAGATTTGTGAATTAAGGAGTAATGATGAGCATGTCAGTCTCCTGTGCTACTGTGCCAAGCAATGAGGCTTTTCCCTATTTTTATTTTGAAGAGACTTCTTCCATCTTTGTTATTCTGCCACTTCACCGCAAACTGACAAAAGTGTCCTTTCTGTGGCAACCCAGAGTGCCTTCTGTTTACCTACTGTACCTCTTATTTTGTTCTTTTGCAATTTACTCTCACTATAGTAAATTGCAAACTTCTCAAACATAGGATTGTTTATTTACCATCATTCCAACACTTTGTTTACAGCAATAAGCTTTCATAGATATTTTTGCATGAGTAAGTGTTCTCTACCTCTTTATTATTTTCTGGTTACATAAGCAATGCATTTCATAGCAGGAAATTGTAAAAGTAAACTACAAAGAAAAAAGTAAGTTACTTATGTTCAGTCCATGTTTCACTATTTTTCAAGTGAAAAAGTAGGCAACAGTAGGCAATAGTGCCTTAATCATTTATTTTCTTACAGAATAATTTATTGTTTCCAGAAGAATCACTAAAAATTTTGTTTACGTATTTTGACTTGACTAATGTTTAAATATCTACTGCTTGCTATGAAATTTTTATAAAACAATGGATGCAAAGATGTGTGTATCTGTAGTTATTTCTCTAATAACTTCAAATATTTTATTAGAGCAGATCTCTATGGCAAGATCTGTGTCTCCTTATATACAGAAAACAGGCAAAGTTCATAATTGTTGAGGGGCCCAGTATGATGCCATAGCAGGCTTAGCCTCTGTCTGTGGCACCGGAATCCCTTATGGGTGCCAGTTCTAGTCACAGCTGATCTAATTCCAGTCCAACTCCTGCTAATAGTGTACTATTTATGATTAATTCGTTAAAGTTTTAGTATTTATGATTCATTCATTTAGCAGGTAGTTTCCCACTATTTTCATTTCAGTACCGAGCCGTGTCCCTTTGCTGTTGAGGGACATATAGTGTGGCCCTTTATCTTTGGAGCATCCCTAAACGTGCAAGATTCCAAAATCCACCAGAAAGTTCAGATTCTGAAACATTTCAGATTTCAGACTTTAAGGAGTGTATGCCCAACCAGTAAAGTCTAAATATTCTTTAGAAGTTCCAGTACTCCAAAATCCAGAAAACTCCAACATTTAGGCTTTTCGGGCCCCAAATATTTAAGAAAAATGTTATTCAACTGGTACTATTAGAGCTTTCCTTTGAACGTTTAGTTCCATCCACTAGTAATTTTGTTAAAAAAAAAAATAGGCTTTCACAGCTGCAGTCTCTAAAAAGTGTGCTTTTTAAGAGTTATTTTCTGATAAGTAACATACTATTTCTAATCATGTGTTCAGTGCAGCTAACTGTGTCATCTAATTGGTGACTATTTGGTGGAGAACCAAGTGCACGTCCTTTATCTAGTTCTCTTTGGAGACGGACATGGGTATTTACAACCTTGTTTAGAGAGTTAGCATGCGTGAAATGAGAACACTGTCCATGTTGTCTTGTCATTACACTCTTATATTATAATACTTTTTAAAATCTGATCTGATCCCAGATACATTTTTTCCAGATGATTCACAAATGGCTGTGAAATGAGATGGGAATTAAAATGGCTAATGGTAACAAAATGTTCTTCTAAGAACTTAGAGCCGGAAACTCCCAAGGTTTAAAAAAAAAAGTTGGTCAGATATAATTTATGCCAACCAAATGTGATTCTCCCAGTTGTGATTTTCATTCTCAAATATGAAGTACACAGCTCTGAAATAGTTAATGAGTCTCAGTGTTATGTGGAAATCCATTGCACTTACATTTTTGTAACTGTTCTTTGTGTTTGGAATGAATGAATGAATTTCAATAATTCAATGTGTTTTATTCAAGTTTTTAACCTTTCCTAGATAATACTCACATGTTTGTGTTTGTGGCTGTGTACAAAGCAGAGGATGGGGGGACCATATGGTTAGCTAGTTTCTGATTGTAGTGTATTTTTAAGGTCATGCCATGCCTTTATTTGTCCTTACTTTCATTTAACAGATTTAGTTTTGTGGTGAGGCCTGAAATCCTTAACTTAGATGCCTGATGTGCTTTTCTCTTTATACAGCTTCTTGGTGTTTAAGTTTCCACCATTTTACCAGCATATGTTGTTTTGTCTCTGAATATTCGCATTCTCAGATTCCACTCTCATTTTTTCTGGTCAACTAGTGATTAATACATAGTTACATCCCAGTGTAACTAGAGGTAAAGGATTTTTGAAAGTCTTTTTCATATAACATATGTGTGGAATTAACCTAATTTTCTAGAATGTATTTATTTAGATATAATGTCATTTTAGAACATTTGAGAAAAGCTGTTTTATTTTCCAAGGTAGAAAACTTAAGCCACAGGTCACAAATTCCTACTCTACTTGCTAATAGAAAATCTGGAATACGAATTTTACTAGAATTTAGAGCTACATGTTCATAGTAAAATCTGTTAGGTGGTAAGCTTCCCAGAAGGTAAACAAATTCCATCTTCTCTTCTATGATAAAATATCACCCATTATACACTCCCCACAGGATTGTCCTCAAACACCAAATTTTTGAAAAGTGGGGCGGGGGGAATTACAGTGATGATGAACTCTGAAATGCTCTAGTGTCTCATCCTCTTTCTTTCTTATTCTGCGTAGCATTCTCCTAGTCTGCCCAAGTTTGTTCTACACTATATGCCCTTCCAATATTCCTTTATCATGTTCCTTTCCAATATTCCTCTAAACTTGGTACAATATGACTGTTTCTCATCTTTATTGATTGATATTTTGGGTATCATTGCAATGAATTTCATACTGTTTTTGAACTTTATGGAGACAGTTTAGTTACCGTGAAATCACTGAAGCCTATAATCTGTTACAATTTCATGTCTTGTTTTTCAGTCCCAGGCTATCTAATCTTCCTTGCTGGTCCCTGAAGGATGGAAATGCTTTCTTAGACAAGGTATGGTCCAAGACAGAAAATGGAGACCTATCTGCACCCAGTGGAAAGCTCTTGTCATACTAGTACCACCCTGTAAAACCCTAAAAAATACCTTCCAAGACCCATGCTACTCTTCTGTGCTTGGCAGTTACTGGTTTCATGTACCTTTTAGGGAGTCCAATGATCAGTTGAGATCCAGTATGTACAGAATTCTGAACACTTCTGCAGATACTATTTAATGTCACCAGAGAGCTCTCATTGTTTCTAGAATCCAAAGGGAATTTCAAGCATGATCCTTATTTGAGAGTCCTCTGGTTCAATTTGAGGTGGGTATTGACTGATAGAAAGAATACTGTACCTCAAAGGGAACTGAAATTCTCAAGAATGAGAGTTCCTTGTTAAGAGAGGGAGACAGAGGCAATTTCCCTTTGCTGGTTTATTCCCTAAATGTCTAGGGAAGAGCTCTGCCAAAGGCAGGAGCTAGGAGCTCAGTCCTAAAGCTTCCACATTGATGGGCAGGACCCAGCTACATGGCACATGCTCTTCTGTCTGTCAGGATACCCATTATCAAAAAGCTTACTGGGGCCCCACAGCTGGGACTTGAACCCAACTACTGTAGTATAATAGGAACGGATCTTAACTGCTAAGCTAAATGCTTGTGGTAAGTATCAGAGCTTCCAGATGCTTTTATCATAGGTCAACTCAGGTAGGGCTTTATAAAAAGTTTGAGTCTCCTTTAATGACAGAGGCAATGAAAGATTGTGGGAAAGTAGTTTCATTGTCAAGTGATGCCTCTGACCACTCCAGGTTAATTTTCCCAAAAATGGGTTTTTCAAAGGGGAGGAAGGGATGACTTCAGGTGACTTTGAGGCTATTACCTGTGATCCTATTCCAACCTTCCCTAATAGCCTAGAATGAACACTCTTTACAGATTTTAGTGGGGAAACATTCTAAGAATCTAAGATGTGGAATCCTATTATGGCTTTAATTACTGAATAATATAAAGTAAATCTCTTAAGTTACTTTCTCCAAGACTATGGAGTTGTTGACAAGAGGTTATGTATTGTCAAACTCCACAAAAGAACATTAAAAAATACAGTCAAACTTTGTACTTTAAAAGATGTGCATTAAAGAAGCAGGAACCTGGCCTAGAAAGCCTGTATTTCATGTTGGAACTGTGGCCTCTCCTCCAGCTTCCTGCTGCTGTAGATCCTGGGAGGCAGTAGTGACATGTAGTTGTCCTCAATGTGGGAAATTTGGATTGAGGTCCTGGCTCCCAACTTCATCCCTAGATAAGCACCAACCCATTGCAGGGAACGAAGGGGTAAACAGCCAGACGAGAATCTCTGCCTCTCATTCAGAGATACGGGAAGATTAAAAACCCCAAGGATCATCCAGCCACTTCTTAGGCCTACAAGTCATTGTTACTCTTTATTTCACAAAAGAAAAACCAAGTGAATTGAAAGGTTCTTAAAAATGATTCATCTGAATAGCATTTTCTTGTGGCAGATTAGTAGTAAAGGGGTATGCTTTTTCACAGAATTAATTCCTGTAACCGCACCCCAACCTCCAGTGCAAGCCAAATACGTAATCTAAAACCAGGTTTGTTCATAGTTGGCTGAAAAATTATGTGACATTCAGGAACCTGTATACCTGATTTCAGCCGGAGTTTCGTGCTGGCTATAAATCACTGTTCCCAGAGAGAGGCTCAGAGGCATCCCATTACCAGTGCATTGTGAGTGAAATGACTTGCATGTGTATATGGGACTATTTCATTAGAAAGGAGTGGTGAATAAAATATAGTGACATTGTAAGTGTTTGGAATGGCAAATATGTTTCTGCATACCGGGAAGGGTGAGAGCCTCAGAGGAGACTTCATTGTATGACCTGCTGTGATATGTAGCATTATGAGGAAGGAGTTTACCAAGTCTATTTAATACTAGGCAACGCTTTGAAATTTCCCTTGAATTGTCTTTAATCACATTTAATGTCATTCTAAAGGAATTGCAATCCTCTGGCATGAAAAGGTATGTGCTTCTTTGTTTTTAGCTGCAGGCATATTGTTATTAATAAGTGTTTTCCACTTTTTGGATTAGCTAGGACTGATTTAGCAATAATATTTGTATAATTTTTGTTTTATTTTTTAATATTGCTTCCATAGTTGAGAGGGATGCACACTCATATGGGCTTCCGATTAGGGTGAAGAGGGTCAGGGTATGGAGGAAGGTGGGTGAGATAAATGGTTCCGTTTTTGTTGTTTGTTTGTTTGTTTTCCTCCTGTGTCTTCACAGGAGGAAAAGTGGAGGGCTGTTCCTTGCTATCAAACTACACAGCTTGTGGAGATGGGATTTGGTCATTTGGTGATGCCTTAGAAACCCCAATGTGGGGAATAGAGCTCTGAGAATGTTATTTGAGTAGTTTCAATAGTTCTCAACTATTGTTGGCTTCTTTGCTCAAGGGTTGAGAAAAATCTTTTCAATGTCTCTTGGTTGACAAGAGTCCACCTTAGCGCATCCACAGATCCTGGAATGTGCTGCAAAGCTTGGGCAGGAGAATTGTACAACCTGTACTGCTTTCCACCCTCTGAGGCAGTTGACTTGATGTCCCCTGCTGGCCTGGATGAGCTGGCTGTCATGTCTCCCATATGCATCTGGACATGCTCTCCACTGCACAGGCATCAGCAACTGAAGAGGCCCTGTCTCGATACAAAGTCACACATTCTGTGATTTTTACCTGTGGCTGGGGTTTGAGTCCAGCAGTCTGACTGGGGAATTCCTCAAGAAACCTTGCCTGGAGTGACCTCAGACTTGACTTGTATACACCAGTGTAGACTCAGATGCAGTCTGTCCCTTGTACCAGGCAACTCATATGCCAGTGGACGCTGCTGCTTGGTCAGTTCCACCCTAACCCAATCTCTCACATGAACCAACGGGTACCACAGCCCATCCCAGCCAGCCTATCACAGATCTGATTCTCATACATACCAGCAGGTGCCACAGCATAGTCAGGATGACTCCCCACCAGGCCCACACCTAGCTCGGTTTTTGTGCATGCCAGCTCATGCTGCAGCCTAGCCCAAACCAACCCACATTCCATCCAGCTCTCATGCACACCCATGGGTGCTATGGTTTAGCTCAGCCCATCCAGCCCCCAGACCTGGCCTTCACAAATGCTGACAGGTGCCACTAAGTAGTTCAGCCTGGCTCATTCCTAGCACTGGTTCTCTTGCTCACCAGTGGTAGGTACAGCCTAGCAGGGGAATGCCTGCCAATCCCCTGCCAAACTTGCATCCAGCCCCAAATCTTACACCTGCCAAGGGACACTGTCGTCAAGCCTTACATGATTCACCCAGTCCTGGCACTTGCCAGCTGGTGTTGCAGTCTAAACCAGCCTGGCCTACCCTCAGACACGTTCTACATATCAGCCAACAGGTGCTAGAGCGCAGGCCAGCCCAGCCTGCTCCCAACCCTGCCTCTCATGCTCCTGAGTGGGAGCTGTGGTTCAGGGAGGTTGTTCCCCAAGCTTCCCTACAAGGCTCATTCCCAGACCCAGATCTCACTCATGCCAGCAGGTACCATACCCCTGCTTGGCATGGACTGCTCTCAGTCTTGGACTTTGCATATGTGGACAGGCACTGCATCCTGCCCCAATCTGGCGGCCTCCCAGCCCCAGTTCCCTGAATGCCAATGAATTTTGTGGTACAGCCTGGTATGGCCCATCACCACTCCCAGCTCTCATGCAAACCATCACGTGATGCAGAGCCCTCTGTGCCCACTGATACTAGTCCCTTGCAAAATCTGCCCCTGGAATCAGTTCTTTCCCTGTGGGTACTGCAACCTACCCAACCAGGCATGCCCCTAACCTCAGCTTTCACATGCACTGGTAGGCACTGCTGCTTAGTCCTGCCCAAGTTTCCCACATTGGTGGGTTGCATTCGCCTAACCCAGACATGGCCCCTCCAACCTTCCTGGCTCAGTGTCTTTGCCTACCTGCAAGTGCAATAGCCCAAACCATTTAAGACCCCAGAAGTCATTCCTCCTGGTCAGACATGCCTTCAGCAAAACCCACTCTTAACATGTCCCCAGACTGTCTTCCCCAAGCAATCTGCACATTCCCTTCCCCCAACCCGTAGTGGTGTGCAGTATGCCCAGGGGCCAGGGTAATGTGTCCCAGCCCAGCATTTCCCATCTTCTGACATGCTGTGCTATTCAAAGTTCCCCCACATAACTTAATTTTTTTAAAAGGAGTAGAATAGAATAGGCAACTAGGCTGGCACACTGGTATAGTTAACATTGATTTGGTATTACCTAGATCCAGAATGCCCACCAGTTGTTGGCTGCTTTTCACCTGGCAGTAGAACACTTGCCAAGGTACAAAACAACCTACTCGGCTTCCTACATAATGTGCTAGCAATGCTGTTATAAGGAGTGAAACCAGAATATGCAGTGGAAGACAAAAGAAAGAAATATTCTATTGAGAGTCTTCTGTGTGAAACTTATAAAAATAAAAAAAAAACAATAACATAGTTGATGCCCTATTTTCAGGTAAAAATTGAGAGTAAAATCATTCAAATTCTGCTTATAAAAATGCAGATACATGCACATAGAAATGTGTGTTCAATGACTCACTGAAGCACAATAGAGTAAAATTATAACAGTATTTTTCCCTTCCTGAAAAAAGAAAACTGTTGACCAAATTCTGCCCTTTACTGATTGCTCTGTAATGTCATAGATGGCTCTCAGCTGACTGTACAAAAAATCCACCCTGGACTTTAAAGTGTCCACTAGAGAAAGAAGCAATTCCAGTGGCCTTCTAGAGTTATTTCAAAGCAACTGTTTGTGACCCACTGATGTGTTTTGGACCTTTCTGTTTCACTGCACTAAGTCATAATTCAAGCTGACATTCTCCTATGTGGCTTAGCTTGAGAATTTTTTTCTTGAAGTTGTACTAACTGCAATGGTTGGTCTGTGGATTTTCCATATCTCTTGCTTCACTGCTCAATAGGACAACTCTGAGATGTATGTTTGGTGCTTGTGTCCCTTTTATTGCCCCAAGCATTATGTAGCTCAGTAATATGTCCATCAGTAGCCGCCTTTTTTTTTAAGATTTATTTTTATTACAAAGTCAGATATACAGAGAGGAGGAGAGATAGAGAAGAAGATCTTCCATCCAGTGATTCATTCCCCCAGTGGCCGCAATGGCCAGCACTGAGTCAATCCAAAGCCAGGAGCCACAAGCTTCTTCTGGGTCTCCCACATGGATTAGAACCTGGATTAGAACCTGCAGCCATATGGGATCCTGGCGCATTCGAGGCAAGGACTTTAGCCATGAGAACAGCACACCGGGCCCCAGTAGCCACCTTTCTTTCCACTTACCACTTTCTCATCACTCCTCCTAAATGATTTGTTCATGCCTGTGACTCCTAAATTGATTGCATTGGAACCAGCTCCAGTTTTATTTATTAGAAGTTCATCCCCATTTTCTGATCCTTAGATTATAGATAGGGCCTGAGGATCTTAAGTGTTCATAGGTAATTCTAATGTTGCTGTTATGGCCTACATATAAGTTGTCTGAATGCCAGTGCATCATGGACTATAGATGTCCATGCATAGTTTCATGGAAGAACGATGTCTTAAATCTGTTACCAACCAATGTTTATATCCTCAATAAACCTCTGAACCTATCTGAGCCTAAATAAGAGACCATTAACCTAAATAACCTGCAACTCACCCTCAACTCTGGCAACATGTGACTCATGTGACTCTTCGTGAAAAATTTGGCTTGAAGATTGTATTTCTTTGGTATAACAGCTGTTGAATATATCTTCCTAGTATTTTTTTTTTCTTCTAGGAACTAAAGGAGTGCTCAGGTCATGTGTTTGTGGACTCTGTGCCTGAATTCTGCTTACCAGAGGTAAGAGTGAGGAGAATCTGCTTATAGAAACAAAGCAAAGCATACTGTACTAATCTCACAAAATGAAGTTTTGTATAATCTCAAAAATGAAGTCAAGAAATAATCTTAAAGGAGCTTAATTTCTACTTTTCAAATTGAAGTTAATCTGTTAAACCAACCACTTTGTACAGCTAGAATAGGACTACTTAGCTTTTTTATTGCTGTAAATCATTTCATTTATTCACTTCATACTTGTAGTTCTTTCTGTAACCTCTAGTAATACTTCTTCCAAGGCATGATTTTGAGCAAGGCAAGGAAGTAACTCAGTCTGTTCACTTTTTTTTTTTAAGATTTATTTTTATTACTTTTTTTTTAATTGGAAAGGCAGATATACAGAGAGGAGAGACAGAGAGGAAGATCTTCCATCCGATGATTCACTCCCCAAGTGAGCGCAACGGCCAATACTATGCCGATCCGAAGCCAGGAGCCTCTTCCGGGTCTCCCACGCAGGTGCAGGGTCCCAAAGCTTTGGGCTGTCCTCGACTGCCTTCCCGGGCCACAGGCAGGGAGCTGGAAGGGAAGCGGGGCTGCTGGGATAGAACCGGTGTCCATATGGGATTCCGGGCGTGCAAGGTGAAGACCTTAACAACTTGCGCCACTGCGCCGGGCCCTGTTCACTTTTTTTTTAGTTACGCCTTTGTGCATAAAATTAGCCTTATTTTCCTTAGTTTTCTTTTCATTGGACAATTGTGAATTGCTATTATTCAACCAACACAAGTAAATAAATTCATGCTGATTTGAAAATCATATTAAATATTACTTCAAATTCATGAGTTCTGAACTGTGCCATTGAATATCTGTTGCTTACATATTATTATCACAGAGACTTGTTAGGATTTGGGGCCAGTGTCACTGAGATCAGTTTCCATTAGTTACAAAGGCTGCTAATCTAAGCTGACAGCATAATCCTCAGAGCAGCCTCGCTGGGATTTTCAACAGAGGTGAATAGCGGGGAAGCCAGGGGGTTACCCAGGGTTCCTATGGAAATTAGTGCCCAGTGAATTACAGTGCCTGTAGAAAATGCTTTCACATCCTAGGGCCAGAAAGTAAAACAAATTTGAAGTGCAGTTTTTCTCATTTTTGTCATCTCTTCCTACCTGTCTTTTCATATCTTTACCTTGTTTAATGCTCTGTAGATAATTTTTATCTCTTTTAAGTATGGTTTTGTGCCCTTTAGAGGTTCCAGAGTAAAAGAGAAGAGGAAAATAACCTTGAAAGCATATGGTAATTGAGCTGCAGGAAGGGAAGACAATTTGAGGTGGAATAATAAAATGAAAGGTGAAGGTAGAAAGTTACCAAGAATCCTGGGCTCTCCCTCTCTGCTATTAAAATCTCTTGTCACCCTCATTTGTCACTTAGGAACTGGGGGCAATTCCCCATCTGCTCAGATTCCTAATCCCAGGTGCTACATTTGTTTTCAGTTCACCACATATGGTGCTGACTACTAAAACTTTCAGTTCATGGACAATGTAGAATTTGAGAATTGATGCTCATGACTTTCTGACTTGCTCTGTAGTACTACCTTTAAGTTAGTGTTTCACAGTTTACCTAAGCTAAAGGATTGTTGATGTATTTAGGGTCCTGGAATCCTAGGAGTTTTCTAGCACGATTTTATGGCATGTAAAACTAACAGTCTTTATTTTAAACTAGAACCAGCCTATTGTATCCAAGAAAGGGAGAGTAACTGAGACCGGTGAGAGGCATTCACCAGAATGTACTCTTCCCTGACTTGCTTGTGAACCAGGCACGTCTAATCCCAGCCCTTGAGCAATTGATCCTCTACAACGATCATTTATTGTCCTTGAAGTCTCACCATAGACTCTTCATGTGGTATATAGCACAGAACAGTGAACAGCCAATAAATTATGCTCATTTTGACTCAGCACAGTCTGTGACAAGGCTATACACAAAAGTTTTAAAAGTTAAAATAATCTTTATTCAATTCCATTGAGTGAAAGTAGATAAATCAGTCTAAATGTGAATATATAAATTACATTTGGTGTTGGGTTTATTTCTCAGGAAAAATGTTTATGTAAGCATTGTTTACACACACATACACATTTAGTTTTCTTCCAGTTTCCCTCTCCAAATTTCTTATAAGTCTATGATCTGACTTTTGAAGAGAAATTTAGAATTTTATCAGCCAGGGTTTTTACCCATGAGACAAGGGGATGACTTTTAAACTTAATTATTGCTTCAGCTGTCCTATTTTTTTTTAATTCCCTTATTTATTTAAAAATGATTCTGGAAGGTAGCACCAGCAGATGACTGCATGGTCCTTCATCCTGAGGAAACTGTCTTGCAAGCACAGCGCACACCATGGAATTAAGGATTTTAGAAGTTGTCTCTCAGCTGTCCTTAGGTGTGTTATTCACATAGATGTCATGAACCTAGCAGTCAGTAGCTTATGCCCCCTCTACACACATGCCTTTCTTGAAAGTTGATGCTGCTGTGGCAGCTTTGTTAAGATACTTCATGTGTAAAGTTACCCAGCCAGAAAATATCCACAGCCAAAATGGCATATTGCCTCTTCTCATTTCCTTATGTCACAGGCACCATTCGTACTTCCTGTCTGTGGGGGGACATGTTAGCTGAGCAACCTATTATCCTGTCCAAAGCACCTCAACTTGATATGCTTTTTTTTTAGTTTTGAATTTTATGGTACAATTATGTAGGGTCTGGGATCCCCCCCTCTCGCATATGCTGCTTCTTAGCACACGGTATAACTTCCCAGGATCATCCTCTCCATGAGAGAGCTCAGAAAGTGATGGGATCGTTGCACGGTTTTGTACTTTTCCCCCACAGGAAGCATTGCTTGTTAAGCTGCATTCGTTCAGCACCACAGCCCCAGGCCTGTCCTGTCTGCTTGCTGGCTACCCCAGGTACCAGAAGTGGAGGGAAGCCACTCAGGACAAAGGACTCCGGTGGGGGCTAACCCTCACAAGAGGGATACTCCTGAAGCACTCTGAGGGGTCTGTGCAGGAAGGGAGGCCATCTGGATAAATCAGGAAGTGTCAACCCATAACAGACAACTGACTTAAATTTAGGCAGGGGAGCAGGGGAAGAAATTCCCTTCTTTCTTTCCATGAAGTTTACCAAACTGGGATAGTATATTTCCCTTACCTACTAATCTGTTGTTTGGTTTTTTTGTTTGTTTGCTTTTCCATTTCATATGACTGACTGAAAGGGAAGGCTGGGGATTAAAATTAGGATAGATTGTGAGAATATAGTTTCTGTATGACTCTGCCAGTGCTATTGTGTATGCAAGTGTTTTGGTTTTAGTGGTTTTCTATCCAGGAGTAGCAGTCAAAAGCTGCCTGCAAGAAAAAAGGCCAGCTGCCTGTGGGTTGGGCTTCAGAGGAGCTGATTTCTGCACACCGTCTCACCTGTTCTCATTCCTCAGGAACAATGGTGTATTACGTTCTGTTGTTCCCGCTAAGCTTGCATTGTACTCACTCTGCTTCCAGTTACCTGATCTTGCATGCCAGGAAGTACCACTGCTGTGTCCCGTTAGCATGTGTCACTCAGAACTCTCATTAGAACTCAGAGCGCTGCTGGTGAACCAGCTCCCTTCTCATCAGCCATCCTGCTCTGCTACTTAATGTCAGTATTAAAAAGCATCTTAAAATGCGAGGACGAAAAGGTTGAGGCCAACGCATCATTATTCTGTAGTACAAAAACTTATTTCTCATCATCCTGACAACATCATTTTTCAGTTGCATCCTGTTGATCTGTGTGCCCTGAACAGATTCGTATCATTCTTTTCCAGACGGAGCTAATAGACCTGTCGACGGTAGATGTGATTCTCATCTCTAACTATCACTGCATGATGGCGCTGCCCTACATCACCGAGCACACAGGATTCACAGGCACGGTGTACGCCACAGAGCCCACTCTGCAGATCGGCAGGTGAGAGTGCCTCCTCTTAGCCCATTGGGCTGTGGCTGCAGGGCTCCTCCTCCCGTGGAGACTGTAGAGTAGATGATGCCAGAGTGACTGGTACTTCTGAGCAAGTAATCCTCTAGATAAAGGAGTAGTCACTAAATGTGTAGAGGTTGATGATGCATGTAGTCTTTGCTTTTTTTTTTTTTTCCATAACCTGGAAGATGTTCTCAGGGACAGCTCCCCTGTGCAAATGCTAATTAAGGGAGGTAATATTTAGCAACTTGCCACAGACGTGCAAGGCAAAGAACTTCAAAGAGAAAAAGCAAAGCATATTAAATAAGAAAAAAATAAATTTTATCACTTTACTTTCAAAACTTCATCCCCCTTTCATGAGTCACTGCAGACTATCAATAGAGACACCCTGAAAAAAAAAAACAAAAAAAGAAAAAACACGATGGGTGAGTAATTAGATAAATTGTCCCTGACATTTTTTAAAAACAGTGATTCTATATTTTGGGAGGAAATTTTCTTCGCTTGATTTTTTTTTTTTCCATTTGAAAGAAATGTAGCAGAAATATGAAAATTGTGCATTTTTATGCAGTACTATGTGATGTTTCTAACATGTAATCAAAATAAATATTCTTTCAAGCATTCAATATGTATTTACAGTGAAAACATCCCAAAATCTTGCCTTCCAGTACCTTTATAAAGAAATATGCAATATGTATTTCATCCTCCTATAATAGAATCCCCATGCATCTTATTCCTATTTTACTGTGAGTATTTCCACATTTTAAAAATATTTCTTTGGGAAGCAGAGAGAGATCTCCAATATGCTGTTCATTCCCACCAAGTGCCAGTGCTGGGCCAAGCCAAAGCAAGGAGCCCGTGGCTCAGTCCTTGTCTCCCTTACAGGTGGTGAGGACTCGTGTCCTCAGGCCACAACTTGCTGTCTCCCAGAGCGTGTATTAGCAGGAACTTGGAATTAGATGTAGAACCAGAACTCCAACCTAGCTACCCTGACATAGGATGTGGGCCTCCTGGGCCCCCCAAGCAGCTGCTTTTTATTTTTTGAAGATTTATTTATTAATTTGAAGGCAGAGTTACAAAGAGAGAGATCTTGCATCCACTTAATCACTCCCTAAATGGAACACAGGCCAGAACTGTACCCAGGCCAAAGCTGGGAGCCCAGAGCTGCTTCTGGGTCTCCTTCGTCGGGGTAGGGGCTCAAGGCTTGGGCCATCGTTTGCAGGGACATGAGCAGGAATCTGGATTTGAAGTAGAGTAGGCAGGACATGAATGTTGCCCATAGGGAATGCCATTGTTGCAGGGGTTGGCTCAACCCACTATGCCACAATACTGTTCCCTGTAAGGACAACACCCAGCTTGTGCTTACTGCCGACAGAGTGAAGCCAGCTGTGTACAGTCTTCCTTTAACTCTGGGTAGGCTGGTCATCCTTTCCTCTGTCCCCTACCAGCCCTTCATGATGAAAGTTAGTAATGGGGAACCTTTTTTCTGACAAGGACCACTGGATATTAATAATGACATTCATAGGCCATGCAAACTTATCAACTTAAAAATGAACCTGCTATAGGCATCTTGAAATTTTAAGTCCTACTTGCGGTTGCCTTGACAAGGTCAGACCAAGATTTTGTTGGCCTTATATGATGACCCTATGGACCAGACATTTGCCATTCTTCTATAAGTGGTTGCTTCAAGTAATCATAACCTCAGTTAGAAATAAGATTTTGTGAAGAAAATTATCTAAAGAGTTTCTTACTGTGCTTTTTATTATGTATTCGTTATTTTCTATAATATAGTTTATCTTCTTCCACTATTTGTGTTTTGAAATAAGTATGATTGAAGCTGAAACTGTTTGGATTTAAAATGTGAGATCTAGACTGTTAGGTTGGAGAGACCAGCACCACTGTGTGATAGGGTAAGCCTCTGCCTGCAGTGTCGACATCCCATGTGGGTGCCAGTATGAGTACTGGCTGCTCCACGTCGGATCCAGCTCCCTGCTGTTAAACCTGGAAAAGCAGCCAGAGATGGCCCAAGTCCTTGGTCCTCTGCACCCATGTGGAAGGTGTGGAAAAAGCTCCTGGCTTCAGACCTATCCAGCTCTGGCCATTGCAGCCATTTGGAGAGTGAATCAGCAAATAAAAGAATTTTCTCTCTCTGTCTGTAAAATCTACTTTTCAAATAAAAATAAATCTTTAAAAAGATGACATTACTAGAAGTAAAACAGTATTTTTCTAATGTTGAACCGTGTTGACTGTAATGTATATAGAAAACCACAAGGAATCTGAGGAAGTAACATTGTAAGAAAGTAAAACAGTCAACATGATAGATGAATTACAGTAAGAGAAAAAGCTGGAAATATTAGAATATAATCAAATAGTTAAAGCATAAGGAGGGACTCACAAGACTTCACTTAACCAGAGTTATGCTGAGCCTGGATCCCAGATCTTGAAACACTATAACTACTCCCTTGAGGTGGAAGGGGGGATGGTGTTTGTGCTACATAAATGATGCTTGTCATTGATTGTATGGTGGTTTCCCTCCCCATCATCCGCACGCTTCCTTGCCATGTTTTACTTGCTGTTGCTTTGGAAAAATCCAAAAATAACTTGTAACCTCTTCTAGCATCAAGATAAACTCTCATGCTGTCTGACCGTGGACACTGGTCATCCCTTTGTCCAGCATAAACACGCTTTGCTTGAGTCACATACTAGCCTTCTCAGTGAGCAGCGCTGCTGTGACTCTGCCACGGCACTGGTGCTGCAGTGACACTTACTTTATTGAATAATGGACCCACATCATTAGAGTAATGATGCCCATGATTCAGATATGTTAAAAGAGATGCCTTAAAGAGCTTCCTTTAAGGCATCTGAAAGGTGGGAATTCTCAGAAAACTATGCTAAGGTTGCTAAGATGTTCAGTGAAAATAGATTTATCTCTGAAATCATGAAGAAAGAAAAAGGAATTTATGCTCGTTTTGCTGTCACACCTCAAACTGCAGAAGTTACAGCCACAGTGTATAAGTGCTAAGACAGAAAAGGCATTAAATGATAGATTCCCTTCTACCCACACCGTAAGGCATCCTCTGAGGGTCTTGGAACATACGCCTCTTAGATAAGGATTGTGAGTGTGGCATTCCATTTCATGATCTCAGAGAAGTGTGTCCTAAAATAGATTCTTTAGTTATATTTTTAGGGTTAGCTCATGAACTAGTAAGTCACATAGCATTAAATAACACATATCAAAATTTCTTAAAAAGGCTTGGGCCCGGCACGGTGCCTAGCAGCTAAAGTTCTTGTTTTGTACACACCTATCGCATATGGCCTCCAGTTCACATCCCAGCAGTCCTGCTTCCCATCCAGCTCCCTGCTTGTAGCCTGGGAAAGCAGTTGAGGACAGCCCAGAGCCTTGTGACCCTGCACCCGCATGGGAGACCCAGAAGAGAAGCTCCTGGCTCCTGTCTTCAGATCGGCTCAGTTCTGGCTGTTGCAGCCACTTGGGGAGTGAATCAGTGGGTGGAAGATCTTCCTGTGTCTTCTCCTCTCTAAATGTCTGACTTTCCAATCAAAAATAAAGATAAATCTTAAAGTTTTTAAAAAGAAAATGTCTTTTATCAATTCAGTATGTCCATTTAGTAGTTATTAAAAAAAACCTACCCACCTCAATCAGATGCTCCACATTAATGTATATTACTATAAATAACATAACAGAGATGTGAGAGTTCAAAGTATGACTAAGTCAGTGTTTTGAGATAGGAAACAAAAAGTTGGGGCAAGTCTGACTTATTTTGAGGGTGAATAAAATCACTTCAGTTAAGAATTTTTAAATGTGGAAATTCATTGAGAAGGCTGTTTTTAAATGTACGTAAAATATTGCTCAAGTTCATATGTAACAGAGAGGAAGATGCTGAGGGGTAGGATGAAGGTGAGTATTTATCTAATTTGTGTGTGTGTGCACATTTATTATCTCCCCCCCCCCTTTTTTTTTTTAAATTCAGACTTCTTATGGAAGAGCTTGTGAATTTCATTGAAAGAGTGCCAAAGGCTCAGTCTGCCTCCTTGTGGAAGAATAAAGACATACAAAGGTGAGGAACATCCCCCTGTCATCCAGTATTAGCTACAGTACCTTGTGCTCTGCAATACAGTCTCATTTGACTTCCTGCTTCACGCTTAACATTGATCTTGTTGAAATTTAAGTTTCTATCTTCACTGTGTTGTTTAAGGGCTATGTTTGATTCAGCTAACAGGATACTGTGTTGGATATCAAAGTTTTAAGTGGAAAATTTACTCTCTCTTTGAGCCAAGTGGATTGTTGTGCAAGACAGAGGGACTATTTGAGGACTCCATAAGGCATGACTGAACTAAGGCAGTGACAACTAGCATGAAGAGGAGAGCTCAAGCTTCCTAAAGAGAGACTTTTCAGTGGTTTCAGCTGCTACGAAACTAAAAAGTGACATGGAGAGATGAAGGCCTTGTCTGTAGAAGTTGGGAAGTCATTCACAATTCCAGAGAGATTACTTGCTGTATAGTGCTAGGACTGGAAACCCCATTTTTTTTTTAGGTGAAGTAATTAGAAATTCATAGGATAAGCAACACTCTCTTCTTAAATTGGCAACCAAAGATAGCGCTCAGTCAACCTCCTACACATTCTGTGAGCCTGGGAACTGCCACCTCCACTCCCTCCCCGTACCACAGCAGAGCCAACCTTCCCTGTCGTTGAGAATTTGGAGTAAAAACCAGCCTTTTGATTTCTCCAGTAGTTACATTCTACACCCCTGCCCAAGTCCACTTTTCTTCAGTTATCTTAGCACTGATTTATCTAGATCTGTGATAGGTTAAACATCTGCTAATCTCCGCTTTAAAATATCTTAACTTTTGTGAAATATTGCATCTTCTCTATACATTCTGTTGTATATGTTATATATCTTACTTAGCTTAAATAGCTTTTGATGTATGCAAGATACCATTTCTAAGTGCGTATTTAATCTCTTCACAACACTGAGAGGCAAGCAGTGGTGTTATCACCATTTTGCTGGAGAGAAAGCTGCCACAAAGAGGTTAAGTAACTTGCCCAGGGTCACTCCACTCGTGGCATAATCTAGATTCTAACCCATATGATAGCTGTGTGACTGCTCCTAACCCTTCTCCTGGGCCACTGGTTTTGTACACACCCGCTTCTACACAAGCGTGCGAGCCCTTTCTCCTGCGAGGAGAGGAAGTATGGTGTCTGTGTGCGTTTTCCCCTGTTTGGTGGACCTTTGGTATGTCTTTTTCCTGTTGGGGGGGTCTAAGGTGCACACGGCTTTCACACTGAGAAGGGTTTTCTGGGTTTGCACTTGCCTAGTTGTGTGTGTGTGTGTGTGTGTGTGACTGTCCTCCTTGACCTGACTACTCTCCTAGCATGCTGCTCGCTCGCCTTCCCTCATGCTCTTCCTCAACCCTCTTTTCTCCTGCCCCTTCCTCTGTTACCTTTCCTCTTACCTTTCACTCCCTCCTGGGTACCCTGGGCTACAGGGAACCCATTTCCCCACCTTGAGACTGTGTTCTTTCCCATGGAGCACATGTATGCTGTGGCCTGCCTGCCTTCCTCCTTTTACGTTTATGCCTTTTATAGCATCCTGCCACAAATAATCTTGGCACGCTGGAAATAGTGTTCAAATGTCAATATTTCCTTACTTCCCAAAGCCCGGGCCAAGTCTTACAAAGTCTCAGATCCTTGCTTTGTCTTTTCTGCTGTGACCTTGGGCGAAATCCTTGGCAGTTTTCCTTTGCCTCCCATTCTTTTAAAAATACAACAAACTGGCTCACAAAAGAAGTTGCTATGTCTGTTAGGGAAAATGTGACTGGAACTTGAAAGAGATGGTTAGCAAACAGGCCTGGAAGTTACCTCGTAAGCCACTTAAATCTCCCTTTAAAAAAGAAGTGGTAGTTGAAATAAAGCCTTGAGTTTTCCATTTTGCCACCTAGTAGGCAAAAATCAGAAGCTAAAAGCTAATTTAGAATAAATGCAGTATTAGAAAAAACCATCTTTCAATTGTGACCCTGTTCCAAAACCATATTTGGCTTTTGAGCATGAGATTAGTCAATAGTTTGTCTCTCAAATAAATAAAAATGAAACCAAGTCTGAGGGACTGATTTCCCATCAAGTGGTTTGGTTCCTAGACACCCACACCAACCAAGACCAGGCCAGACAGTAGCGAGAGCTTGAGAATTCACTCCCAGCCTCCCACATGGTTAGCAGGTAGTCAGCTATTTCAGCCAAGGCACTCTGATGTGGGGTGCAGGCTTCCCAAGTGGCAGTTCAACCATGGCACCAAGCACTGTTCCAAACCAGTTTTTGCTTGATAAAGAGAGAGAGAGTCTAATTACTCAAATAAAATGCTGAGGCAATTAGACACAACAAGGAAGCTTTGTCCCCTTTTTCTCCTGAATCAACTGTTTATTCTTTAATTGACCCTAGACAAGAGTTCCCCCCAAAAGGTTTACTTCGAATTTAACCTTGGGCCATAATACCAGCAGTGCTCCATTTGGACACGGGTCATGCTGAAGGATTTACATCACCTTTAGATTGACCTCTGTTGTGAGCTGGTTGATGGCTGGTATCTGAAAGTACTGTATGTGGAAAAACACGGCATTTTGTTATCTAGTTAAGTGAAATTTTTCCCAAATGTTGTAAGCTGTGTGTTTCAGCTTTGGGGGTGGGGGCAGGAATGGGGAATTGTCTCCCTCCATCCTGGGCCCTTAATTCCTATCCAGTTCCTCTGAAGTGGGTACCGCATGTCCACATGCCTCCAGGACTAAGGAAAACAATAGCAGTGAGGTGGGCTGGTGATAACTATGGACTGGCCACTGTGCCCCTCTCATGGCCACTGATGTGCAACTTCAACAGATTGTGGCCATGTGACAGTGGCCCATGCTCCCAAATCATCATCATTTTTCTCCAGAGAAACTCCAAATCTGGATGTTTTAAATTTAATTTTTTAAACTATTGGTTCACACATTAAAAAAAAAATCTTGTGTGATGCAAACAAAATGACCTCTGTGAGCTGGATTTGAGATTCAACCTCCCCCCCCCCACTCCCAATTTTTTACTTACATTTAGAGCTTTTGTAGGCGGTCTCAAAGGAGATCCTGGTCAGGAGGCTACAATTAATGCATGCCAGTAGCTAGTAGTTACTAATCAGGCTGTCAACTGAAGATACAATAAATTAAGAATTTTCAAAATCGTTGATCTGACAAATTGCCTTAAATCATTTGAAGTTGGTTTGAACTAGCATTTGATATATTATTAATATGTATACCCAGAAAAATGCTGTTACTCTTTGCTTTTTGACAGCTGTATGACTTCCTACCTCAGTTGCTACTATTGCATGAGATTTATTTGAAAACAGTCAACCTTCCTTCCTGTTTTGACGTTGCAATTCACTCTTCTTGAAAAAAAGATAGCTTTTTAATGGGAAAATACAATTTTTGCATGTCTAACTTTGCTAAACTGATTTCAAAGTTTTTAATGGCATAATTGAAAACAAATAATCTACTTCAGAACTAATTCAATCTCTAATATTTTAAAACTTTTTAAAAAGATTTATTTTAGTTTTTATTGGGAAGTCAAGTATACAGAGAGGAGGATCTACTGTCCACTGATTCACTCCCCAAGTGACCACGATGGCTGGAGCTGAGCCAATGTGAAGGCAGGAGCCAGGAACAACTTCTGGGTTTCCCATGTGGGTGCAGGCTCCCAAGGCTTTGGGCCGTCCTGGACTCTTTTCCCAGGCCACATGTATGGAGCTGAATGGAAATGGGGGCCTCCTGGATTAGAACTGGCACCCATATGGGTTCCCGGTGTGTGCAATGCAAGGACTTAAGCCACTAGACTACCGCACCAGGCCCAAACATTTTTAAAGTTTTAATTATTTTTACATTACATATTGAGAAAAAAAAAATCTTACATCTGCTAGTTCACTCCCTAAATCCTTTAAGAACATGATTGGGCCAGGCTGAAGCTAGGAATCCTAACTCTCATGGGTCTAAGGGTCACAGGTGCTTAGTCAGCACTCTGCCTTCCAAGGTGTGTCTCAGCCGGAAGCTGGAATTCAAACTAGGGACAGAACTGGAACCAGGCATTCCAGTGTGGGATGTAAGCATCCCAAATGATGTCTTAACTACCTCCCAACTAGTGTTCTTTGCATATCGTTACTGTATATAAAGTTAGAAATCTACAGTTATAATTGGGGATAAATCATTAGCAGATACTGTGATAATCCTCTCACGAGTGCTAAGGAATCAAGTACTGACATTCATGATTGAATTGTTATGGGGATTGTTAGTGTACAACTTAAAATGTGAGTTCATACTTTATGGACAACCTTTTTTAAAAATACATATCAAAGTTGAAGTTCTGCTTTTATACTTCAGATGTTTGTGAAGGAATTTATCAGGTCTAAATATAAAATCAGAAGAAATGATAAAGTATGGACTTAACAGATCAAGTAGGCAGTATTTGAAATTCAGATCTGTTTCTTAGTAGCTGCAGCAAGTTATTTTTTTAAGGCACTTATCTCATTTATAAAATAAGAATGTATTAGCAGCTTTATAGAGTTGTTGTGAAGAGTTTAACAAGTAATATAAGTAAATTCCTTGAAACAATGCCAAGCGCATACTAAGTACTTAGTAAATGCCAGCAGCCTTTTCCTGTTTACTGACACATACGGCTTACACAGCCACCTCTTGGTAACTGGAACACATCTTCCCTCTGTCCCTTAATTTATTTATCTTCAGACACTGCTTTGCCTGATGAAAGAAAGGTAGTCAAGAGGACTGCAGGCGAGCTGTTTTCTAATCCCACTGTCGCCTCTACTTAACACTGTCACTCAGACCCTTTCAGACTCAGTCTGCTTTTCTGTAAAAGAGGAGAACTTAATTAAATGATCTCCACATCCACTTAACATTATGATTTTAAGAGATGCCCCAAAGAGAAGCTCCTTAGAGCAGGATCTCATCGAGTGGCAATACTTTAATGGAGTCTTCACATCTTGTTCGGCTTTCTGATTCCGGATACCTCATTTTATTTCACTCAGTTGATTGGCGTCTCAGAGACTGACTCATGCTAACCAAATTCCCAAGATGTTGACTGACAAACAAAAAGCCCACTTAATTACTTTAAACAGAGACACCTGCCTGGCTCCAGCACTAGCATGGTTCATCTGTCTAGGACACTCTGTTCCAGTGAACAAGTCCACTTAAGATATCACATTTTAGATAAGAGTTTTTTTCAGTGACCATTGAATTAAATAAAAGATAGTTTAGATACTCTAAAGAATTATTCCCAGAATACTTTGGTAGCTTAAGCCATTGCTTCTGTCCTTTCTAGCAATAACTTGGTCTAAAATAAATCTCAGAATTTGTAATTTAGTTAATATTATGTAATTTAGATTACAATAAGAAGTGGTTGATTGGGCCCGGCCCAGCAGCCTAGTGGCTAAAGTCCTCACCTTGCACATGCCAGGATTCCTTATGCACCCCAGTTCGTGTCCTGACTGCTGCACTTCCCATCCAGCTCCCTGTTTTGTAGCCTTGGAAAGTAGCAGAGGACAGCCCAAGGACCTTAGGACACTAAGGACCCTGCACCCACATGGGAGACCCAAAAGAGGCTCTTGGCTTCTGGCTTCAGATCAATTCCGCGCCAGCTGTAGCAGCCACTTGGGGAGTGAACCAGCTGAAAAATCTCTCAGTCTCCTCTCCCTGTAATTCTGACTTTACAATAAAAAATTAAATACTGAAAAAAAAATAAAGTTTGATTTTTGAGATTCTGTTTTTGGTAAACTTCATATAGGTCATTACTGTGTAAACAGAGCCCCATTCCACCCATCCCAAAACATGTTACTTACTCTATTGTGATGAGAGGAAAAACTGTCTGCTCCAATTTCTGTGCCTTATATTCTTTTTTTTTTTTTAAGATTTATTTTTCATTGATTTAAAAGACAGAGTTTCAGAGAGAAAAGGAATGACAGAAGAAGAAAGACTTCCATGTGTTGACTCATTCCCCAAATGGCTGCAGCAGTCAGGACCGGGCCAGGCTGAAGCAGGTCCCAGGGGAGTGTCTTAGAGCTCCTTCCTGGGCGCAGGGTCTCAGGCATTTCCTCTGCATTAATAAGGAGCCAGACTGGAACCACGAACACATGGGATGCCAGGCACTACAGCACAGCACTGGCCCCTCCTGTGGGCTTTGTGTTCTGCTTTCATATTAGTTCTGTTCATTCAGCAAACCGAAAAAGCCTAACCAGTGTTTTACTTACCAACTTTTATGTGGTCCCTGCCAACTTCGGGGTCTTAACTCTTAAAGTTCATGAAGGCAGTACAGTTGGTTGTGCTGATATGATGTAGAGACAACAGAGCTCTGGCAGGATGTCAACGCTCTGGCAAAAGAAGTTTATTAGGCACTTAAGTGTGATAAGAACAGCACAAAACAATGAAATCTTTTAGAAAGTACTTAGGAAACATTTAGATTCTGAGAACTTGACTTTGATAAATTAGAAAGCCAGAAGAAAAAAAAAAAAAAAAGAACTAGTTCCCTCTGGGTTTCCTTATCCTAAATCAGCCAATAAGTCTAATGACTTTAAATGGCTCTATAAATGCCTCTCTATAATTATGACCTCAAGTAAGTGCAAGGGAAGTTTCAAGGAAAGCTAAGTTGCACAGGATGTTAGGAGATAGAAGGAAATAATGACAAAGTGACTCGTTATCCAGGAAGAGTAAAGAACAATGTCAGCGTAAAAAAAAAAAAAAATTAACGATCCACTTGCCTAATGCCTCATCTCTTTATTTTTTCCTTAAAGATGACTTATTTGAGAGACACAGACGGAAAAGAGATCGAGAGTTAAGATCTTGCATCTGCTGGCTCACTCCCCAAAATGGCTGCAATGGCAAGGGCTGGCCTAGCTGAATCCAGGAGCCAGGAACACAACTGGATCCCTCCTTCTGCCACACATCCCCACTCCTGTGTAGGTAGCAGGTGACCTGGTCATTAAGTCATCTGCTACCTTTCCAGGCACATTAACAAGAACTCAATTGGAAGTAGAACAGTCAGGACTTGACTGACAATTATAGGGTGCCAGCATTGTGGGCAGCAGCTTAACCCAGTGTAGTACAATGCCAACCCCATAATTTCTCATTTAAATGTTATTTCTAGCTGATAAAAAAAATTACTCAGAGTACTAATTGGTAAAGATATAGTCACCGGATCTATATGAAAAGTGAAGCCTGAGTATTTCCAAAGTAGATCAACACCAAACAATTCATTTTAGTTCTGATAGATGTCGCTGCTGCATTCATACAAGGTGTACCTTTGGAGTGCCACTTACCTAGGGCACTCTGCTCACTGCTCACTATACAAAAATGAAAATAATGTACAATGTGAATAATGGGATAAAAACAAAACATGTTACTGTCCCAAGGGGTTTAGTAAGGCAAACAGAAGGCCTATTAACAAGACTGTTGTTCCTGCAACAGAGCTCTGGTGAACTCTGTGGAGGATTGTCTGTGATGAGCAGTTCTCTGTAAACAGATGCTGTGTTCAGTTGCAGTACAGGCTGTGATTCTTGTGCCACCTACCCTGAAGGAGAATGTGGGGAAATAACCAAGCTGAAATATTCCTCCATTTTCCAGTGTTGTTTTGGTTTGGTTTGGTTTTTAAGTACATTCTTTCCCTACCTGTCAGAAATAGGTTTTGGACTATTGGGAATAAAAGTAGTAGGTGTTTTCCATCTTCACACCTGCCACTTTCCCATTGCCAGCTTACTCTGTGGGCTGAATATAAAATTGTTTCATGTCCAGCAAGAGAGAAAACATTAAAGTGACTAGAATGCCTCATTTTGAGAAAGACTTCCAATTTTTAAGTTTTCTAATTTTCATAGGATGTTGTCCTAGATAGGAAGGGGACAAAAGTTGGGGAAAGACCATCAAAGACAGACTGGAGCCCACCAGTTGTGGGTGATGACAGTACTGATCGTCAAGTGATGGGTAAGCAAAGTCACAGTGAAGAAAGAGCTGGAGTTTTTCCTTTAAATATGACTTTTTTGGTCAACCTTATAGAAAACTCAGCTGTAAGACCCTGGCAATGCTAAAATGAATGTGAAACAAACAAGTGAATTGAGAACTGTGTTGGGCTGGAAGTGTGGAATCCTCCTCACTTAGCCAGTCTTGTGCCAGACATGGAGCGCTGGCATATGCTGAAGAAGCCCTGCACCCGTTAGCCCTAGGTGGGTCCAAGCCCCACAGTCCATTGATTCTGAAACTCTTAAGGAAAAATCGAAGCAAAGTAAAAGCTTGGATTCTTCTTTGAGACCCTTAAGAGCAAGAATTGAGACATTCAGTTTCAAACTTGCGCACTGAGGTGAGTCACTCTGAATTGAAGATCACTGTAATACTGTTGGAAAATGGTGAAGCTGCAGCGGTTGTGGAGCTTCTGTGTATCAGGACAGGGTTGGACACAAGCCTTTATTCTGCATCTTTGTGTGTGTGTCAAACACTTGGTGTTATATCTCCCATACAAAAACAACTCTAAGAGGAAACTGATATTCTCCCTGCTTTACACTGACATTCCTAAAACCCTGCTGAAGGCCTTAGGTTTTATCCTGAATGTAGCATGTAGCTCAATGGTGAGCATTGGGCGTGTACAGGATAGGGAAGAGGGGGTGTGTTTGTGTGTACGTGTGTACACGCATGCAACATTCATTTCCTATTTTTAACCATATGCAGACACTTCAGAAAGTTTATGGAAAAAGCATCAAAAGTTAAGTTTATTTTGGTGCAAAAATATTGAAATTCATGTTTAGTTTTTTTATAATACACATTTTTCCATGAGCTTTTAGAAGACCACTCAAATCTCCTTGGCCATTTTGTCAAGGAAAGCAAGCATAGAGGCAGCCCTGTCTCCGGAGTAGACTTTTGATATCCCTTTTGCTACCTTGAGCTGGTAAATTTTTCTTAGACTTAAGTTCTTCATGAAAATTTAATGGAAGGGTTGCTGATTAGAGAATTTCTTTGAATAAACAAAAACAGAAACAGAAGAGAGTAGGGAAAACACTTGAACATTAGTTCAGAGAGTTCTTGTTATGTACGCAATAACAGTACAAAGAGAAAAACAATAAAGAGGAAGAAAAAAAGAACTGAAATTCTGGATTTTCTTGATCAGCTGTTGGTAAACATTTTCTATAAATGGCTATGGATACTTTCTTAAAAAAAGATTTATTCATTTTAATTGAAAGATTTACAGAGAAAAAGAAAGAGAAAGATCTTCTGTCCACTGGTTCACTCCTGAAATGGCCACAATGGCTGGAGTGGAGCCACTCTGAAGCCTGGAGCCAGAAGCTTCCTCTAGGATTCCCATGAGGCTGTAGAGTCCCACGGCTTTGGGCCATCCTCTGCTGCTTTCCCAGGACATAAGCGGGGAGCTGGAATGTGAAGTGGAACACCCATATGACATGAGTCAGCACCCATATGGCATTCCAGTGCTTTCAGGGGGATTAGCCAGTTTAGCCATCACATCAGGCCCTGATACAGATATTTTAAGCCTTGTGGATCATATACATGCTTATCTTCTGTAACTAATAGGGAATATAGACAACAGGAATAAAAATTATGAAATTTTAAAAAGTGCATTTTTGTTTTTAAGGCCTGCAAAGTTGACTTTTAGCTAGACTGACCAAGTAAAAGAAAGACAATGGTCCTGGTGCAATAGCCTACAGGCTAAAATTGTCATCTTGCATGCTGCAGGATCCCATATGGGTGCCAATTCTAATCCTACCAGCCTAGCAGCCCAGCTTCCCATCCAGCTCTCTGCTTGTGGCCTGAGAAAGCAGTCAAGGATGGCACAAAGCTTTGGGACCCTGTACCCACGTGGGAGACCCAGAAGAGGCAACAGGCTCCTGACTTCAGATTGGAGCAGCTCCAGCAGTTGCAGCCACTTGGGGAAAAAATCAGCAGACGAAGGGTCTTCCTCTCTGTTTTTCCTTCTCTATATATCTGCCTTTCCAATAACAATAAATAAATCTTAGGAAAAAAGAAGAAATGCAAGTTACTTGAATCAGAAATGGAAGGAACAATAGTACCAACCTTAGAGAAATAAAAAATGATTCTTTAGAATCCCATGAAAAATGAAAATACCAATGAATTGGACAACTTACGTGAAATGGAAAAATATTAGAAAGCAGTGCTCTATAGCGTGAAGATATGTCCAGCTAGTAATTGACAGTGTGATGCATTTACAGGCTGTTGCCATCTCCTCTCAAGGACGCAGTGGAAGTTTCAACATGGAGAAGATGTTACACAATGCAAGAAGTGAACTCAGCCCTTAGTAAAATCCAACTGGTGGGATATTCTCAAAAAATTGTAAGTGTTGATATCAATTGAATGTGATTTGCTGATATTTTCAATCTAAATTTTTCTTTGCAAGACACATACTGTTCCCTATTTAGAGTGAGTCAGCCACTGAAAATTATGTACTAGTGCAAGGTAAAAAGAACATCTGTAATTTTCCTTCATCCTCCCAGGTTTGTTTTGTTTTGTTTTCCAAACTCAGCTGTAACCCTCTGCTGGCTAAGCATTCACTGGCCTCAATGTAATGAAGTGGGAGAAAGTCATGTCATCCTCACTTCCGAACCTGAAATATTTAGGCAAGTCGAGGGGCAACCAGAGAAACTAGAAATGCAACTTGTGAGCGCTGATCTGATCGGTTAAAGGTCCCTTTTCTGCTGACCTGTGTCCAGAGGCCCTCAGTAGGGACCAATCAAGAGCCCGCACCTAAACTAATATGAAACAGGATAATCAGAATATTTGACTCTTTGGCCCGTTTGGTATTTGATGTCTCATTTTGCCTTTTAATGAGTAGTTCTTGAGCAGCTGGTGATCTGGAAATGGATCAGAACTCTGAGGTGATGAGGGAAGGCTGTAGAACTGCTTTCTGTGTCTGGTCTCAGGCGTCTACACTACTGTGACGTTTCTCATTTTGGTTTCCAAATTGAGCAAGAATATTTTTCTTGTATCTTTTTTTTTCACCTGAAAATGTATCTGGTATGACTATGTTACTGAAAGCTCATTACACATTCTCACTTGTTTTCTTCCTAGGAGCTTTTCGGTGCTGTCCAGGTGACCCCTCTGAGTTCCGGCTATGCACTGGGAAGCTCCAACTGGATCATCCAGTCCCATTATGAGAAAGTGTCTTATGTCTCTGGGTCCTCCTTGCTCACCACACACCCCCAGGTATACAGATGTTTTAACCAACTCAAATTTTTGATTATTTAACTCAAAACCGAGTGGTATCCAGAGTTCCAAAAGCCATTTAAAATTCTGTGTAATTTTAATCTCTATGAATGTACCATAGGACTTAGTAGGCCAGGATAAAGAATTCTTATTTTATTTGAATGTGTAAAGGGAAACTCTTGGAAGTTTTTAAGTTAGCAATTCATTCTTGCATTTTTACATTTTATATGAAAGCATTATAAAGAGAGAGGGAGGGTGGGAGAGGTCTTCCATCTGCTGGTTCACTTTCCAGATGACTGTAGTGCCAGGACTGGGCCAGGCCAGAGTGAGGAACTTCCTCCAGGTCTCCCACATGGGTGGGTGGCCCAAGCATCTGGACCACCTCTTCTGCTTTCTCAGGCCATTAGTGCAGAGCTGTATTGGAAGTGGAGCATCCAAGATTCAAACCAGCATCTATATGAGATGCCAGTGCTACAGGAAGTGACTTAACCCACTATGACACAGCACTGGCTCCCATTGTAGCCATATTAACAGGGTATGCATGTCAACATTATTTTTAGGTATTTGTATAGAATGTTTTCATAGATCTTGGTTCTTTCCATGTTTGTGCAGGGTTTGAGGAGACTGGCTAATGAGCTGATGGAAGAATATATAAAAAAATAGATAACTTGTGGAAATACATATCCCATTTCACTTATTCACTTATGTGTACTTAAACATAAACCTAATATTTTATTGTCTTCATGGTGAAGCTAAAGATGAGTCTTACAATGAGATCGTTTAACCCGCTCATCTTCTTTAACAGCTTGCCTCCTGTGGGTCCGTATTCCCTTCGGTCTGCAGTTGGGCCGAATAGACTCAGTCTTCTTCATTTTAACCCCTTTCCAGAAGGTTGTCTTGATCTGCCCAACACAATCAGCTTTGTTCCTGTCATAGCTCCACCTTCCCCAGGCGTAGTAGAATTCTTGACCCACTTACCGTGTGTCACTTTGTGGGGTTCATGCTTGCCACACTTAGATGGCTATCAGGTTTTAGGAATATTTGCCATGTTTTCAAGGAGAGCTGTTATTATAGAAAGGTATGGTTATTTTTTCATTGACAAAAGTTGATGTGTGTCAGGTTTACAGCATAATGTTTCGTATTTGTATACATCAGGTTGGTTCCCATGTATTTTTTAATGTGGGGAAAGGGATACTTTGTCCTAAACGATCAGATGTTCCCGAGCTGCCGTTCTGCATTGTTTTTCATGCCTTCTTTTTAACCAAGTTTCATCTCAAGGTCCATCAAGGACAAGCTGCTATTTTTTACTGCAGCTAGCAGAATTCTGGGCCCTTCCCGCTTATTGAAATCAAAAGCCCATCAATGTCGTCATAATCTGCTTCACTGAATCAAAATTTTTTATTGGCAGCTTCTATCACTCCTGATACATTCTTCCGTATAAGATAGAAAGATGGCTTGGCAGCCAACTCTTCTGATTTGTCCTGCTTAGATCAAAACCTTTACAGTACTGTTGATGTAATTTCCAGTAAATTATTCTTGCAAGGTCCATAAATTTAAAGGGAAAATAAGGTCTTGAAAGTAATGAGCAACATGCCTAAGAAATTAATTTTAATTTCTAGCTGGCAACCTGTGTTATATGACTAAGAGGAAAAAATTAGATTTTGCTTAACCCACATAGTTGGATTCTATATTCAATTAGCAAGACTAAGGAAAGTTTTTCGATTGAATAAAATGTGATCGTCAACTATAGAGAACAGCAAGCTCTATGGCCTGGGAACCAGACTCAACCTGCTACCTGTATTGGGAAATAGCCTTTTCTTGGAATACAGCCATACCTGTTTGTGCATGGATTGTTATGGTCCTGAGGCCTCGATAGTGGTAGAGGCTCACTTGAAACTTAAGAAGAAAAACTTTACCAGCCCGTGGCCTCCTTGAATCTAGCTCTCACTAGATAGCAAGAACACCTTGGGCTACTGCAATGCTCTAAGAAGCATAAGGGAAAGGAGAAAGAAAGCTCTTTCCTTATTAAATTAAACCTCACCCAGTAAAAAGGGAGAAACTAGTCAAAGAAAATACTGACAGGTCTTTAATTCAGAAAAAAAATGTATTGAATGCCCGTAAAGGAAAAATAAAGCTTTCATTTCTCAATGTCTTTGAGTATGGTGATAATGACACAAATTCAGTTGACACAGGTTGGCAAAGAGATTGTTTGTTTCAGAAGAGGGTGGTGAATATGATGGAATATGAATTTAAAAGAATGTTCAAGAGATGAAAAATAAAGGCTTGGATCCCAGATATAAAGACAAGCCTGGAGGCAAATTGGAGAGGCATCCAATTTTTTAAAATTGGATATATTTTTTTAAAATATGAGTATATAAATAAAAGGCTGGGGACAAAGATTGAACTGAACAAACTTTACCAACAGATAATAGAAGGAAGAAAAATAATTTTGTGTAAAAGTGATTGAAGAGTTAGAAGAAATTTGAGGCATAAAAGAAAAATAAAAGCATTCTATAAGAAAAGGAAAATAGCCTTTACTGAGCACTAAGTTTCAGTATTCATTTTTCAAAACTTTTTATGTATTTGAGAGGCAGAATGTTATAGAAAGCTCCCAGCCCATGGCTCCCTTCCCAAAGCCAGCAACAGCAAGGACTGGGTCAGGCTGTTAGAAGGCCCGGTGTCCATGAGCAGCAGCAACCCACTGCCTGCTGCCCCCTAGAGTCCACTGGAGCAGGAATTGAGCCCAAGAACTCCATACAGATGATGACTCTTTTTTTAAGGTTTATTTACTTATTTGACAGTCATAATTACAAGGAGGAAGATGTGTGTGCTACCTACTGGTTCATTCCTCAAGTGGCACTAGCCAGGGCAGAGCTAGGCTGAAGCCAGAAGGCAGAAGCTTCCTCTAAGTCTCACACAGGACAGGCACCTGGGCACTGGGGCCGTCATCCACTGTGGCCATCAGCAGGGGCTGGATTGGAAGTGAAACGGCCAGGACTCTAACCAGGGCCCATGGCGGATGCTGGCATTGCAGCCCGCAGCTTTATCCGTGCTGTCACAGTGCTGGCACCTAATCCTATCATCAATCTATTGGTGATCATCTCTACACAGAAGTAACAGTTTTCAACCTTTGTATCTTTGTTTTTTTCTCTTTTCAAAGTTGAGCTCTCTTGTCCTAGTGGGCATCTTCATCCTAAACTAGATTTTAAATATTTCATTAAATGTGATGCTTGTTGCATATTTTCATTTGTCAAGGAGTTTCTCTTCTCATAGCAATAACTTTTCTGATTTTTTAAAAATAATTATTTGTCTTGCAAAGTCAAATACACAGAGAGGAGGAGAGACAGAGAAGAAGATCTTCTGTTCGATGATTCACTCCCCAAGTGACTGCAGTGGCCAGAACGGGACCAATCTGAAGGCAGGAACCTGGAGCCTCTTCCAAGTTTTCCATGTGATTGCAGGGTCCCAAAGCCTTGGGCTGCCCTCGACTGCTTTCTCAGGCCAAGGCAGGGAGCTGGATGGGAAACAGGACCACCAGGATTAGAACCAGTGTCTATATGGGATCTTGGTGCATGTGAGGCGAGGACTTCAGCCACTAGGCTACCGCTCTGGGCCCTGATTTTTTACATATGTTTTCCTTATCAGGCGATTTTTCTTCTTTAGACTGTTAATGTAAAGAATGCAGTGTTAGCTTTTCTTGCTTATAAGCATCCTTGTATTCCTAGGATAAATCTTTCTTGATCATAATTTATTCTTTTAAAATCCCTCTTGGAATTGGTTGGTCATTATCTTGTTTAGATTTGTAACCTATATTCATAGAGAAAAGTTGATCCAAACTTGGTTTCCCCGTGATATCTATAGCAGTGTGGAATCAGAACATCTTACAAGGTAGTGTGAGGGCTTTACGCTCTGAAATATTGAAAATATATGAAATAAGGCTTAACTTTTCTGGAAAGTTTGGTCATGTGCCCTCCCCCCCCCCATAAACTGGTCTGGGTCTGATGTTCCCATTTTCATTTTTTGAGGGTGGTTGTTAAACTATTTTCTGGATCAAAATTGTGCCAGAATTTTGATAGAAGCGTGTCATTTCTGGCAAGGTTTTCAATCATGGTATAGAGTTCTTTTTAACACCCTTTGATTTGTTTGACTTCTGTTGTATGATTCTGTGCTTGTTCTGGATTGTATTTTCCTCATCTCTGTTTTTTATTAGACTTTACAGAGGTTTGTTTAGATTACTGCCCTGTTTTGGAGAATATTTCTTATTTTGAGTTTTCCTTTTCTATTCTGCTTTTTATTTTGTACTTTACATCTTCATATTTACTCTGTTGCTTTTCTATGGGTTTTGTTGTTTAAAATTACATATTATTTGAAAAGCAGAGCAACAGAAAATGTGAGTGTGTGTGTGTGTACACACGTGCACACACATGCACATATTGTACATGTAAGTGTTTACCACTTCCATCTGCTGGTTCACTCCCCAAATGCTGGCACCCCATATAAATCATCCAGGTCAAAGCAAGAAGCCCAGAATTCCATCTGGGTCTCCCACATACATGACAGGAACTCAAGAATTTGAGCCTTTAACTGCTGCCTTCCCAGGTGCGTTAGCCAGAAGCTGGATTGGAAGCAGAGTAGCTGGGACTCAGATCAACACTAAAGTGCAGTGACAGCTTGACGCGCTACACCAGCTCCCGCTCCCGCTCCCGCTGCACCCAGCTCCCGCTCCTGCTGCACCCAGCTCCCGCTCCCGCTGCCCCCAGCTCCACTCCCGCTGCACCCAGCTCCCTCTCCTGGTGCACCCAGCTCCGCTCCTGCTGCACCCAGCTCCCTCTCCTGCTGCACCCAGCTCCCTCTCCCGCTGCACCCAGCTCCTTCTCCTGGTGCACCCAGCTCCTGCTCCCACTGCACCCAGCTCCCACTCCTGCTGCACCCAGCTCCCGCTCCCGCTGCACCAGCTCCACTCCCGCTGCACCCAGCTCCCTCTCCTGGTGCACCCAGCTCCGCTCCTGCTGCACCCAGCTCCCTCTCCTGGTGCACCCAGCTCCCTCTCCCGCTGCCCCCAGCTCCACTCCCGCTGCACCCAGCTCCCTCTCCTGGTGCACCCAGCTCCGCTCCTGCTGCACCCAGCTCCCTCTCCTGCTGCACCCAGCTCCCTCTCCCGCTGCACCCAGCTCCCTCTCCTGGTGCACCCAGCTCCTGCTCCCACTGCACCCAGCTCCCACTCCTGCTGCACCCAGCTCCCGCTCCCGCTGCACCAGCTCCACTCCCGCTGCACCCAGCTCCCTCTCCTGGTGCACCCAGCTCCGCTCCTGCTGCACCCAGCTCCCTCTCCTGGTGCACCCAGCTCCCTCTCCCGCTGCACCCAGCTCCCTCTCCTGGTGCACCAGCTCCTGCTCCCACTGCACCCAGCTCCCGCTCCCACTGCACCCAGCTCCCGCTCCTGCTGCACCCAGCTCCCTCTCCTGCTGCACCCAGCTCCCTCTCCTGGTGCACCCAGCTCCCACTCCTGCTGCACCCAGCTCCCGCTCCTGCTGCACCCAGCTCCCTCTCCTGGTGCACCCAGCTCCCGCTCCCGCTGCACCCAGCTCCCGCTCCTGCTGCACCCAGCTCCCTCTCCTGCTGCACCCAGCTCCCTCTCCTGCTGCACCCAGCTCCCTCTCCTGGTGCACCCAGCTCCTGCTCCCACTGCACCCAGCTCCCGCTCCTGCTGCACCCAGCTCCCTCTCCTAGTGCACCCAGCTCCCTCTCCTGGTGCACCCAGCTCCCTCTCCTGGTGCACCCAGCTCCAGCTCCCACTGCACCCAGCTCCCTCTCCTGGTGCACCCAGCTCCAGCTCCCGCTGCACCCAGCTCCCTCTCCTGGTGCACCCAGCTCCGCTCCCGCTGCACCCAGCTCCCTCTCCTGGTGCACCCAGCTCCGCTCCCGCTGCACCCAGCTCCCTCTCCTGGTGCACCCAGCTCCACTCCTGGTGCACCCAGCAGCTCCTGGTGCACCCAGCTCCCGCTCCTGGTGTGTTTACTTCGTAATACTTACTTTACTTCATTTGTTCTTTGTTTCAGTGAAATAGTTGAAACTCTTATTTCTCTGTTGATATGTAATGCTTTGCCATTGATCTCTCAATATCGTAATACTCATGATTTAAGTAAGCAAAGTTTATTTAACATTATTAGTTTGGAGCTCATTTGGCCTAGTTAAACTTACAGTTAAGCAAAACTTTTTGTCATACCTGTTTCGGAGCTCTCATTGTTTTTTTGATATAAGTATACCAACTTCATGAAATTTGATTAGGATTCCTTTGATAATCAGTTTTTATAAATGTTCTGAAACAAATGTTTATTCAATTTTGGGTGAAAATTGCTCTCTGTGTTTCTGTTTGAGCTTTTTGCATCATGTCCTTTTTGTCTTTAACTACCGGTTTCTGAAAAGGCTGTGATGCTTGTTGCTATGTCTGCTTCTTACTGTGGCTTCACCAGTAGTTTTTTATATTTTTAAGTTGCGCTCTCAAGAGTCTTGTGAGTCCATGATCATTACACTTTCTTGAGCAATTGTTCCTTTTATCAAAATGCTTTGATGCGTTCTCTTTTTCTGCTATCAAAACCACATTAAAAACCAAGAGAACTTTTCTTCTTTCATAAATGTCTAATAATTTTATTCCCGTTTCTGTTTTTGTTCTTTTATTTTTTGTATTGAATCTCTTGTAAACAACATAGTGAAGGGTTTTTTGTTTTCAATGTACAGACCATCTTGTAATAATGAACCTGTTTGTTTCTTATAGTTGCTATTATATTGGGGCTTCTTTTTGTCATCTTATTTCATGTTTTTAGTTCATTTTTTTTTGCCTAACCCTTTTTTACTTTCCTTCAGAAGGATAAATTTTCTTTTGCAATCGTGAAAATATATATTTTGATTTATACTTTTGGATTGTTCTTTAGCTTATTTTTTTTCCTATAAGTATCTTTACTTACTGATATTTGTATCTCCACCCCCCCCCACCAGAAAGCCACACTTTGCTCTTGATTCTGACCTTGGAAATCAAATGAATGGATTTGACTATGGCTTGTGAACCTCTGCACATCCCATCCATCTTTCTGCTATTGTGCCTGGAAAAGCAGTGGGAATTGGCCTGCTTGGGACCTTGTAACTCCCATGGAATATCCGAGTGGGATTCCTCGGTTCAGCCTGACCGTTGTAACCATTTAGGGAGTTACTCAGCAGATAGGAAGATTCTCTCTCTCTGTGTGTGTCTTTCACATAAATAAAATAAATCTTAAAAAGCAAAAAGGGGAAGAAAAAAATATATATGTGTGCTTTCATAAGACTTTCATGTCTTATTCCTAGAGACCATGAGCTGTGCACACTCAGAAGCTTAGTGTGATGAGTTGAAGAATCTCTGATTTAAGGGCAGCAGTGCCCTGTCACAATGCCCACATCTGTACCCCAGTCACTCAGGGCTGATTTACCAGAGGCTGCAGGTGGTAACTCAGGTAATCTGATTGTTGCCAGGCTCGCATTACACCCACATTAATTCTAGCTCTTAGCTTTCTCCTGACCCAGCTCGGGTGTTGCAAGCATTTGAGGAGTAATCTAGCATGTGAGAGTTCTGTGTCTCCCAAATAAAATAAAAGTTCACTTTTAAACATTTGTGTAAGAATCTGTACCTTAGAATTTGGGGGAGAAAATTTAAGAAGTTGAAATGAGTTGTCATTTTGTCCGCAGTCAGTTCCCTGTGGGTTGTGAGGTTTTATTCTCATAGATTCATTCTGAAAGTTCTTCCTTGCTCTTGACCTTCTGTTTGGGATGTCTGCATCCCATGTTAGAGGGCCTGCTTCAAGTCTTGGCTGTTCCATTTCCAAACCAGGTTCCTGCTAATGCTTACGGGGAAGGTCAGTGCCTACCCACCCACAGGGGAGACCCAAAGAGGCCACAGTCCCTGCTCCATCTGGCCAACCCTGGCTGTTGGGGCATTGGGGATAGGAGCCAGCAGGTAAAGATCTTTCTCTACTCTCTCCCTCTTCGTCTTCCTCTCCCTGTCCCAGGTCTTCTTTCAAACAAATATTTTGCATCCATGGAGTCTCCTGCTAGCACTGATGCATTTCCTCTTCCCTCTCTCCTTCCTGGTTTGTCTCCTGCTGGAGATCAGGGCAGCACTCGCACTGGGGAGTTGTCTTAACTCTTTCACCATACAGTCTTAAGTTCCTTAAACAAAGAAGAAAACAACTAAAATGCCAAAAGTCAAAAAGTCACCGACCACTGGCCTGACCTGACCTGATGTGGCTCTCTAGCGAGCACGCCTCTTAGTGTTTATACACCCAGTAAAGTCTTTCAAACTCTATTTCATATGTGTTATTGTAAGTCCTTTGACTTTCATTATATGTTAATATTGTTTCTTCTTATTACAATTGTGAGCATCTAGAAACAGGGACTTCTTTTCCCTGGGCGTTATGTAAAGTGTTAGGTAAACTGGCATCTGAGGACCAACATAGCCAGAGCATCCCTGGGCTGAAAGTTTCCCATGTTTTTGTTTCACCAGCTTGTTTGTGCCGCTCAGCTCTGTGAGATGTATTTATTTGATCTTTTGACAAGAAGGATTTTACTTTGTGTGTATGTGCTTGTGAACAAAGTGTCCCAATTTAAAGCACTCAGTTAGTGGCCATGACATCAGAAATGAATACATTTGCCCTTGGGTTGGAAAATGGAGATGTCTGAGGTGTCATCTTGGTTTAGAGAGTGTCACTAAAAGCCTTTTAAGCTTGCTTTTTTTTTTTTTTATTGGTGGCCTGGGAATTGACAAGGACATCTCTAAGTTATAGGCTGAGATGGGACACGCAGCCTGACCTGGTTCTGAGGTGTCTCAGCACTGTTCTGACCCAGGAGTGTGCACATTGCAGGGCCGCCTCAGTGTTCGGGTGGTTCATTTTCAAAGAAAGATTAGTGCAGAGAGAATGCTTCCAGGGCCACAGTTGCTCCCCATCATATATCTTCCTCTGGATTGGTAGTTCTTAACCTTAGTAGTTCTTGGGCCATAATACAATTCAGTTGTATCCATGGAGGAATGGAGACAGGCACCTGTAGATTTGCACAGGTCATTTCAGGGTGTTGCTGCACTCTCTGCAGTTCCCCATCTGCCCTGGGCGTCACTTTTGGTTTCTTCTAACAAAGGTCCATATCCAGCTGTTACCATGTTACACTAACCATGCTACACACTATCAGCCCTTGTCCCTTTTGTCACCACTCTGGGTTCATCTAGTTGATGTCTGCACACAGGATGCAATTCCAGCCTCATTACTCATCTGCTAAAAATCCTTTGTACTTTACTTCTTCCCTCCACCCCCCTCTCCTCCTCCTCTCTTTCCCTTCTTCTTTCGGTCCTTTCCTTCCTTCCTTTTTTGTTTTTATGGAAACAATAACTGTGTCTGTATTTGTTGAAGACAAAATTGATAGTTTCTTTCTGCCCAGAGGTTTTTATAGTCACTGGTGTGTGTGTGTGTGTGTGTGTGTACATAAAGGAATGACATATAGTTGTCATATTCACATTGGTCTTTCCCGAGCCTACACTAAGTGCTTTTCAGGTTACAAAGCAGCTTATAACATTTGACCACAACCATGTTATTTAAGAACTAATAAAGACCATGTGTCTGTCCTTAAATAAAATGCTAATGGAAAATGCCGTGAAAGGCACATTTCCTCAGAGAACAACAGTCCAGGTGGTAGGATTTGCTGGAATTCTAGTCAGAATTTTATTCCACTATTGGCAAATTTACTGGACAAGACAGAATGGAGCTGTGAGAATTCCTAGTAAACTCTGTTCCTAGAACTTATCTTCCTAACATCTTGTTTAACATTTTAAATGGAAACAAGAAGAGATATGTCACAAGATAGAAACATCTACAACACAACCTATGAACCAACTTCTTGTTCTAATTAGAATCCTGATTTATTACAATAGTAATTTTTGGAAATGCTATTTGGGCAATCAAACTGAAATTCAAATTGTGCTTTGTTCAAAAAAAAAAAAAAATCAGCTGCCTCCTAAGTCTTACCATGCGCCACAGGACTCCAGTGTCTACAAGTATGTTAGCTTATGATGCTCACGTGAGACTCTTGGGGGGAGATAAATGAAGGCATAGCTCCATTTCTTACGGAACCCAGCCCAGAGCCCTGGCCAGTCACTGCACTAAATCGTGGACTTGGGAGTAGAGAGAGGTTTCAAATTCCCAATTCAGTGGTCTACCTGGCTTCTCTGCCGCCAGGACATAGGGTAAATTACCTTGCCTTTTTCAATCTTAATTCTATTTTCCCAGTAATACACTCTTATTTCCTGTACTTTCCAGAGTTATTTTGGGAGTCAGATTTTACCAATTGTTAATTCTTAAAGTGTGACCTCCAGAGCAGCAACAGGAGCAACTTCTGGGAACTTGTTGGAAATGTCCATTCCGGGCCCAGGGTGGTAGCCCAGTGGCTAAAGTCCTCGCCTTACATGCGCTAGGATCCCATATGGTTGCCAGTTAGTGTCCCAGCTGCTCCACTTCCCATCCAGCTCCCTGCTTGTGGCCTGGGAAAGCACCACAGGATGGCCCAAGGCCTTGGGACCCTGCACCCATATGAGAGACCTGGAAGAAGCTCCTGACTTCGGATCAGTTCCACTCCAGCCGTGGAGGCCTCTTGGGGTGTGACCTAGCAAATGGAAGATCTTCCTCTCTGCCTCTCTTTTCGATAAAAATAAATAAATCTTTAAAAAATGTACATTCCCAAGTCCCATGTCAGACCTGTGCCCTCTCCTCTCGGGCCCCACCCACCTCAGGCAGGTAAGAGGACTTGCTGACTGAGTAGACACAGGAGGAGACATGTCTGCGTTCTGGTCATTTGTCATTTGTGGACAATAATCCCTTTTTAAATGACTAAGTGGAGTTCTCTGTTGTTTTTCAGCCCATGGATCAAGCTTCTCTCAAAAACAGTGATGTTCTCATTCTAACAGGACTTACCCAGATTCCCACTGCAAACCCGGATGGCATGGTGGGAGAGTTCTGCAGCAACTTAGGTAGGAAGCCATTGCAGATCTTCGCTCGGCTTCTGCATCTTGAACTTACTATTGGATCCTTGGGATGCACCTGCCCCTTCCCTTCACATTCCCATCTTCTGATGCCTCTTCTAAGCCCCCACCCTGAGTTTATATTTGGAATTCACTACAATGATTCAGTGATCAAGTGTATTTTTCTCCCAATAATTTGCTGTATCCTTATATGGAAAATGGGTCACTCGGATGTCCCTTCTTCCTACGAGGGCACTGATCCCATCATGGGGTTACCTTACCTAAACTGAAATACCTTCCAGATCCCTGCCTCTTCGTGTCAGCGTATCGGGAGTAAACCCCCAGCTGGACTGTCCCTGTTTCTCTCAAATAAGTAATAGTTTCAAAACAAAGGCCCAAGCCCTTAAATGTGTACTTTATCCCCAGGGACATAAATTACTTTATGGTGAAAGAAGTCATCTGTCAGTGCCTAGAATCCTCTAGTACTTTATCGTTGTTTATAAGAACAGGAATAGAAATGAAAACAAATGCAAATATTATGCCTAAAGTTATAGCCTACTTTTTTTTTTAGATTTTTATTTATTTTTATTGGAAAGGCAGATATACAGAGGGGAGGAGAAACATAGAGGAAGATCTTCCATCCAATGGGTCACTCCCCAAGCAGCCGCAGTGGCTGGAGTTGAGCCAATCCGAAGCCAGGTGCCAGGAGTTTCCTCCAGGTCTCCCAAGCAGGTGCAGAGTTCCAAAGCTTTTGGGCCGTCCTCGACTGCTTTCCCAGGCCCCAAGCAGGGAGCTGGATGGGAAGCGGGGCTGCCCAGATTAGAACTGGTGCCCCTATGTGATGCTGGCGTGTTCAAGGCAAGGACTTTAACCACTATGCCATCGCACCGGGCCCTATAGCCTACTTTTATAACATTCTACATTGTGATTTCATTTTTCTCACTTCTGTCTTCCACTTTTGCAGCTCTGACTGTCCGGAATGGCGGGAACGTGCTGGTTCCCTGCTACCCGTCCGGAGTGATCTATGACCTCCTGGAGTGCCTGTATCAGTACATTGACTCGGCTGGCCTCTCCAGCATCCCCTTCTACTTCATCTCCCCAGTGGCCAATAGCTCGCTGGAGTTTTCCCAGATTTTTGCTGAATGGTATGTCAAGATTCTCTCTGAATTCTATTTGCTATAGTGCAGTCAAGAACTCAGAAAATGATCCTGCTTTTCTCATATTATTGTGAAGCTTTTGGTTTATTGGTTTTCCGTTCCTATGAAGACAGAGTGTACTACTAGAAGGCAGATGTGAGGCACGGGGGGTTTAGAAGAACAGTTTCCAAGAAGGGAAGGATGACGTAACCTGCATTTTCAGAATCAGTCACAAAAATATTATATAATATACTTGCCATTTACATGCTAAACTCTGGCTGCTAAGTAAAAGTGAAATGAAGTGACATTGTAAAAAGTTAAAAGATTTTTATATCCAAGCTCATGTAGTTTCAAATGTATGATACACAGCCCGAGGGGACAAACTAGATTTTTAAAATTTTATTACCATCGTGTTTGACAAAATTGTGTTTTTAATACAGCAGAAAATGGATCGAACCCTAGAATAAACAAACTGCCAAACATTATCAATTTGTGAACATTTTTAGTTTTCTTTTTTTAAGATGTGTTTTTGAATGTAATTCCTTTGACCAAAAAGAAGGTAGAGAAAAAGTAAAGCAATTTACGACATACCAGATAGTGCCTGTGTGTGCTGGGTGCTGGGTGCTCTGGGTGCTGGGTGCTGGGTCTGCTGGGTGCTGGGTCTGCTGGGTGCTGTGTGTGCTGGGTGCTGTGTGTGCTGGGTGCTCTGGGTGCTGGGTCTGCTGGGTGCTGGGTCTGCTGGGTGCTAGGTGCTGGGTCTGCTGGGTGTTGGGTCTGCTGGGTGCTAGGTGCTGTGTGTGCTGGGTGCTGTGTGTGCTGGGTGCTGGGTCTGCTGGGTGCTGGGTCTGCTGGGTGCTGGGTCTGCTGGGTGCTGTGTGTGCTGGGTGCTGTGTGTGCTGGGTGCTATGTGTGCTGGCTGATGGCACACACCACGCAGAGCAAGCCTAATCCCTTTCTGGAGTGCAGAGCCAGCCGGACCCAGCATTTCCTAATGTCTCATTTAAACGTAACTTACACATCATTTGTCTTAACGTATGTTATTCTGCCCCCCACTTCTACAGCCTCCATTTTTGTGATTTTCCTCCCTGTAGTCAGGCAGGCTTCTCCATCCCACAGGCAGGTTGTGCATCTTCTACAGAACTGTCTGTTTTTGCTGGTACCCACAAAATGTTGGGATCTTTTTTCCCCAACATAGGAAGATTATCTTAAATAATTAATAGTCTACCCTAAGTACCACCTGAAGATTTATTCAGCTTCTAGTGGATTTCTTCATCTGGATCCTCAGTAAAAATAATAGAATAAAATCTCCGCGCCTTGTGGGCCCTGGAGATTGTGCCCCAACCAGGTGCGTGTTCTTCAGATCAATCATCACCTGTTTCATGTTGTCAATTTCTCCTTGAATAGAATTCAGGACTAATAAAATGGGAGCACTGCAAGTTGGTTTTGCATTTCTGATTTTTATGTAGTTAGTTTCCCACACACAGGCAATACACAATTTGTTGAGGAAAAAAAAGTTACAGAAAACAGTGCAAACATTGGCTAATTCCACTATCCAGAAATAACTTTACCACTGTAAGCATTCTGGTATATTCTTTCTACATTGGAATCATGCTGAATCTATGATTTTGAAAACTGCTTTAAAAAAAATTAAATATTAAAGCTTTATAAAATCTTTGAGAACAGAATTCCTGCATAACTGTATTATATCGTTTATGCATGATTTGTGTGTAGTTTAATTTAGTTAACTATTTTCTCAATGTTGGACAGAAGGATTTTGCCCAGTTTTTGCTGTCAGCAATAAATCCTCTTTTAGTACCATTCTGCTTCTGTATGACTATATCTTTTCCTTTAGGTAAGTTACTAAAAGCGGAATTACTGGAACAAAGGATATAAATATCTCCTAATGTTCATTATCTAAATTTCTTTCCAGAAAGATTTTTATATAAATTGTTTCCTTTTTGCTCGTTTTCTTAGTAAAATCTTGCTTTTCTCATATGTTTGAACTCCTTATTTATGTTTTAAAACACTAACTTTTTACATTTCTGTAAGCTTCCTACCCACCCCCATTTTGACACTTCTATTAGGAGGTTGCCTTTGGCCTTTTCACTGATTTTTTAGAATAGTAATGCTTTGGAATAATTTTAAATGTGGAGAAAATTAAAAGAATAGTACAGGGAGTTGCACTTTGCTTTTCACTCATTTTTCTCTGCTGTTATTTCACCTGGCCATACACGTTTGTTAGAAACTAAGAAATTAGCATTAACAAATTACTATTAACTCCCATCTTTATTCTGTTTATGTGAGTTATTTCCATTAAGATATTCTTTTTCTTTTCCATGATCCAATCCAATGTACCACATTGAGTGTGGGCCTTTGATTTTTGTGTGTGACATTTTTTGAGAGAAATTATTTAGCTGTATATGTTAAGAATTTTGGTCTGTTGTCCTGTTTCCTGCATTGACAAATGTCTTCCTATGTCACTGTACATAGTTAAGCACGATTTCTTCCCACTTTGTTACGGTTTATTTTCCCTTTTTGCCTCTACCCCCAATTATTTATTTCTATAATGTGGAAAGACATTATTGAATAATCTTAACGTTTTCAGAAGATGCATGTTTATTTTGCTTGGTAAACTTTTATATATTTTAGGTTTTATTTCTGAACTATCCTGATTTGTCGCTCTGTAGAGTCTTTTGGCCAGTGTGATGTTTTTAAAAGTTATACTGTGTATCACCCATACAGTGGTTTCTGAGTTGTAAACTTTTTGCCACATTTCTTTTGACCAAAGGTCTCTGTATTATTTAGACTTGTCTCTGACCAGAGAGAAATGTAGGTTTCTTCACAGCAGTTGGCAGTGGCAGCTCTGCTGCTCATGAAACAGTGCGTGCGCGGGGAGCATGTCTCCAAGAAAGGTAGAGGTTTTCTCCCTGAAAAGCGATCCCAGCTGACTGCAGTGTAACATATGGACTGAACCCTGAACCCTGCAGCAGAAAACAGAAGTGTCAGAATTGGAGCTTGATTCATTCTAACGTGATAAGGTTAATTTCTTGATGGGATGAACATGCCACTATGAAGTTAGCTTAGAGGGCATAGGAACACTGAACTCTTTGCACCTTTTCTGAAAATCTTTGATCTAACATAGCAAGCTTATTTATTAAGAAAATAAAATTTGGAATTTTAAGGGTTAAGAAAATGTACACAGAAAAACCTGTGTTCTGAATGCTGTCTGGGCGCTGGTTTTCAATTCACAGTGATGTTCACTGGCCAAAGATTTTTATATGAACTTTGTTGCGGGCGCTGCTGCCATTAGGTGGCACCAAACGCCACACTGCGTCCTTACTAACACGCTGCTCTGTTTCTCCTCTTCTGAAGGCTTTGTCACAACAAGCAGAGTAAGGTGTATCTCCCTGAACCGCCCTTTCCTCATGCAGAGGTAAGAAACAGTTATTGGGTCAGGGTGGAAAAGAAAGATATATAACTCCACTTGACTTAGATAGTGGGTCAGTAAATAAAAAATGCCACCAAAAAAAAGAGAACTCTATCTGTATATCTATATCTATATGTATAAATGCATTCCTTCCTTGCTTCCCTGGCACGGTAACATACTCTGAGTCCAGGTTTGTTTCTCCTTCTGTTACCATGGTGATACTACAATGTTTATATGGGCCTTAACCTGCCTCTGTTCTCGTGACTGAGTGAAGAATTGTATTCTAATATCAACCACTAGCTTTTTGTATTAACACATTTGTTTACTGTCAAAGGTTTTAATTATATAATCAAATATGTGTCTCTCAACAACTGTAATGGTGAAAGCAATTCTGTTTTTTAAAGAAAGCAGGAAAAATTCTCCCTCCCTCACATAGCTGAGGTTTCTGTGTAGCTGAATGGCCAGTCTGTTTCCTTTTTCTTTTTTTTAACATACACTTTTCCTTATGCCTCATACTCCTCGGCATACCGTGCACTTACTATAATAAATCCAACAGTTAGAAAATAGGATTGCTCCATTTTATTTTATTTTATTTTTATTGGAAAGTCAGATATACAGAGAGGAGGAGAGACAGAAAGGAAGATCTCCCACTGATGATTCACTCCCCAAGTGAGCGCAACGGCCAGTGCTACACTGATCTGAAGCCAGGAGCCAGAAACCTCCTCCGGGTCTTCCATGCAGGTGCAGGGTCCCATGGCTTTGGTCCATCCTCGACTGCTTTCCCAGGGCACAAGCAGGAAGCTGAATGGGAAGTGGAGCTGCCGGGACTAGAACTGGCACCAATATGGGTTCCTGGCACGTTCAGGGTGAGGACTTTAGCTGCTAGGCCACGGCAGCAGGCCCAGAATTTTTTTTCTAAGTGTGTTACCACATTACCACACATTCCTGTGTCCTAGATGACCTTATCCCATTAACAGGAATGCCAGCAGGCCAGAGTGGTGCCAGCAGGGTTAGGAAATGCACTCATCGTTAGGGCATGAAGAACCAGGCCTTTGCTATTGTTACTAGTGTCCATGAGAAAGTATGTCTGCCCATAGTACTAATTTCAAATTACAGTATCAAAATTCTGCCCCTACAGCTTCATTTCTAGTGGTCAAGTACAATTAAATTAGGTGGAAAGGTAGATGTGGATGAAAAAAATATGCGTATGAATTTATCTTCGTTTCAATGCATTGGTCAGTAGAGCTGCAGAAAGTATTGGCACTACCTGCAGAGGGACTCGAGCGTATAGACCTGCTGCTATTCTTAGAATCCCATTCATCTTCCTGACATCTGTGGGTGCAGTAGACTTACTCCCGTAGACAGCCATTCACCCATTTAACCAGGGTGACTAATGAGTATGGCCAGATAGGTTATAAAAAGAATGTTAGCGTTATTTATAGACATGGCACCTCAGAAAATTTGTGAAAATTTTAAATTAGAAAATGTTTACTTTGATGCAAGAATTATTCAGTTCATATATAGTTTTTCATAATGCATGTTTTCAATGCTTCATGCAAATGGCAGTACAGTACAGCTTACACAACCTGGAATTACAACCGGAAATGACCGCTGACTCTGTGTTTACTGTTCATATCCTCTCCAAACGTGTAACAGCTAATTCAAATCTCAGAGTATACTTTCCACTTCCTGTTAAGCTCAGCTTGTTCTAAGGGTTAAATCTTAAAGCGAATACCGTTTGGCTTCTCTTTGGCTAGACTTCCCAATTAGAGCCATATCGTGACTGTTCGGATGCCTTTGTTTGGACTCGGAGTTGTAGACTGGGTCCCCTGGGTGGCTGACAGCTGTAAGCCATGTCACAGATCATTTCCTTATCCATTAAACACTCTGAGGCAGTGCTGCTTTGATCCCATTAGTATGTGGAGTCTGGGAAGTGTGGTGCTTGACATCTTTGTGTTGCTGCAGTGAGCAGGCAGGGACAGGGCTTAGGCCGCAGACAGTTCCCGAGTGGTGTCACATGCTGCCGTTCGTGGGTTCCTGTTGATGGTGTTACTGGGAGTGTCACCTAGTGTTGTGCTTCGGGAGCCTCTCGGCGAAAAGCATGGACCTCTGGCTGAGCAGCTGGTTGGGATGCTGATGGCCCATGTCACAGTGCCTAGGTGCAAGTCTCCACCCCGCTCCTGGTTCTACTTCTGCTGCAGTTCACTTCGGGGGAAATGAGCTCCCCGCCCCCCGGGTAGGAAGGCTGGATCAAGGCTTCAGCCTACACCAGCCCCAGCCATTCAGGCAATGATCCAAAGAACGGGAGATTCTCATTCTCTCTCTCTCTCTCTTCCTCTTTATTTTCTCCTTCTTCCATCCCCCTTCTCTCCCTCCAGCCCTCCCTCCACCTTCCTCCAGCATCCCCCATCTACCTCTCTGAAATAAATGTGAAACTAAGTAAATAAATTTTAAAACATGCTTATACACGCTCTGTGAAACACACTTGCAGTTGTGTGTATGGCCTGCTTCTTAATACAACTTTCTCTGTCCTGGGGCCAAAATCTCCCAAATTCCTCCGAAAGCCGGTGTGGTCCTTGTCTTTACTGAGTTGCCACAGTAACTTAATGCAGCTTGCACTCTCACGAACAGTTCCTGTACTGGACAACATTTTCCTGTGTGAGGAACCTATTGTTGCCTGGTGATTCACAAGTGTTGGGAAGGTTATTGTATTCCCAGTATGTGGCATTGAGGACATCAGGCTAGAACGGGAGTGTCGGGAAGCCGTGTCTAAAAGTCTGTTAATGTTACTCCAAGGACTAGCCTTTCCCATCTCTTCCAAACGTCACCCTGTAAGTGAGATCCTTGGCTAATGCCATGCCCTTGTACAGACGATTCCCAGAATGTTCTGACTTTGCAGTAGTTGGGAATATTTATTCAATAGAAAGCATGCTTTGAGTGTTGATCTCTTCCTGAGCTAGTGCGATGCAGTGCAGCACTGTCTGGCAGTGCCCAGGCAGCAGAGTGAAGCGGGCACATGCTCTGCCACGGACTGTGCTGCTATGCTGGGAAGTTTGCGAGTTTGGATGCATTACATGTGTTTTTGACATGACAGGTTTTGAGGATGTAACTCCATTTTAAGTCAAGGAGTATCTGCTATGGGGCTTTTCTGTTAGTAGTAATAAATGGTATTTTTAGGAGCAGTTTTAGATTCACTACAAAACTGGGCAGAAAGTACAGTTTCCATATGCTCCCTTTTTGCACATTATATAACCTCCTCCAGGATCAATATCTCCCACCACGTGGTACACTTCTTACAGTTGGTGAATGCTGAAGTACATCCGCAAGTCTGAAGTTTGCAGCAGAGTTCACTGTTGATGTTGTCCGTGCTGCAGGTTTGGGCACAAGTGCAATGACAGGATTCCTCGGGGCATCATGAGGAGATTCCCCCTCCTGAAACTCCTCGCTGCCCTACCTTCCCGTCCCGCTGTGCTAGTCCCAGACGACCGCTGGCTTTCTTACTATCTTCGTAGTTCTACCTTTCCCAAAAGTTCATGTCTTCGAAGTCTTAATAGTATGTAACCTTCTCAGATTTCTTCTTCCACTTTTAGTAATAGATTCCTCCATGTATTTGCAGTCTGGTAGCACACCACTTTTCACTGCCGAAAAATACTCCAGTCCCTTGATGGTACACAGTTCATCCATTCACCTGCAGAGGGACATCTTCATTGTTTCCAAGTTAATTATGTATCTGTAGTTTTTCTTATACGTTTTCAATTCCTTTGATAAATACCAAGTGGCAGTATGATTCCTGGCGTGTATGAGAAAGGTATGCTTAGTTCTGTAGGAAAGCACGCACTGCGTTCCAAAGCAGCCGTAACATTTTGCATGCCCCCAGCCATCAGTGAGGCCCAGCTTCTCCATATCTTCACCAACATCTGATGTTGATGTTGTGAATTTGGGCCATGCTAATAATTGTATAATGACATCTATGTCGTTGCTTTAGTTTTCATTTCCCTGATGACACATGACATTAAATACTTTTCAGTGTGCTTGTTTGCATCTGTCTGCTTCAGGGAGGTGTCTGTTCAAGTCTTTTGCCTGTCTTCAAATTGGGTTCTTTCGTTGGTAAGAGTTTGTCAACTTTGAGTGATAGTGCTCTGGGAGTCTGCTGCAGATACTCTGGCCCATTCGCTGCTCTCTTGTCATGTTTAATTTGGCTCTGTATACCCCCTTGGGATTTGGTGGTTCTTCTAGATAGGCTAACGTCTCTTCATCTCCTGTATGCCATCCAGCTCATCCAGACCAACAAGCTGAAGCACTACCCCAGCATCCACGGAGACTTCAGCAATGACTTCCGGCAGCCGTGTGTGGTGTTCACTGGGCACCCTTCCCTCCGGTTTGGGGACGTGGTCCACTTCATGGAGCTCTGGGGAAAATCTAGTCTCAACACTGTTATATTCACAGGTAAATTTCAAAGACAAACAAAGCTCTGCTCTTTCCCCTGAAACCACTGGCAAATATGCCTACCAGACGGAGTCCCGGGAATGGTTTCACAGTATTGGAAGGCATAAATATGAACCTTACTTCACTGTGTGTATCAAGGAATAAAAAACCCACAAGGAAAAGAGACTAAAGCAACATGTTCTGTTAGATAATTGTGTTCCAAAACATAGCTTTGATTTCTGTGGTGTTTTCCTGAAAGGCAGAGTGACAGAGGCAGAGAAAAAAAGATCTTCTGTCCATTGGTTGGTTCACTTCGCAAATGCCCATAATAGCCAGGGCTGGGGCAAGCCAAAACCAGGAGCCATGAACTCCATCCTGGTCGTTCATCTGGGTGGCAGGAGCCGGAATATGTGGGCCATGATCTGCTGGCTTCCCTGGACACTGGATCAGAAGCAGTTGAGACCCAAGCCAGTACAGCTGGTAGTATGGGCTACCCACATCAAACGCATGAGCTTAATGTGCTGTGCCTTGGCAGACTACTTCTGGTTTGTAAAGACTTTTGATAGAATTATAAACTATCTCAAGCACTTTAGAAATTCTAGTATTCAGACTTGTTTACCTACATGGATCTTTCTCCTTTAATTGTTTATTCTGGCTTGCAATTTGTTTCTCATCATGACTTTGGAGGGTTTTGTCTGGGTTCATTGTGGCCAATGAGTAGCCTTGTCTGAGGTTGGTGTTCTGTGAAGTTGAGGTTCCATCAGAAGGCCACTAGAGCCTCACCCTGGGTGCCAGGCCACCTCCTGGGAGCACCACAGCCGAGCCGGAAGTGCCCGGAAAGCTCCCAGCCACAGACACAGGCTCTCTCTTCTCCGGCCTCCTTTAGGTAAATACAAAGGAGGTTAAGCCGAGGGATGTTTATTCACAATACCCAGAACTTCACTCTTGCCAGGAGTTTGCTCACAAGACAATGTTGTGTGCAGTTGGTCTACCCTGCCTCTTTGAATGTGTTGTGACTCATGGCCACAGTATTGACATGGGGAATAAGAAGGGCTGACTTGAATGTACATTTTTCTTTAGTCTGTTAAGAAAAAAAATCAAGATTTATGTGGTCACTTGTGACCAAACTGTGAGTGATGAGGAGTTTGTATTTAAACTGTTCTGTTAGGCTTCCAGAGCAGCCCTGCTGACAACCGATAGTGTGAGAAAGAAGTTTCAAGCCACTTTCCCGTGTTTGCTTTATGTTGACTGGACACATGAGAAAGGAGCCAGCTGTCTTTCCTGCCTGGATGTTCTTGCGTCTACTCACAGTAGTAACCCTAGTCAGGAATTTCTGTCAGGAGTCTGGAGACACTGGAGGTGTGAAGCCGTCTCAGCAGAAGCCTGGGTGGCTGCGGGCTCCTGCTATGGTCCACTGCTTCCTGGGTGTGCGGGGAGGCCGCCTTGATGCGGACCTCACACGTGCGTGTTGACTTTGGGCATGTGACAAGATTTGATTCCCATGATTTATGTCAGACCTCCACGTGGTGACATCATTGGTTATTCTTTGTATTTAATCAGTATTTTGTGGGGAACATTTTGAAATTATGAATGTTCTTCCTCAAATTTGTATCTACATTGGTTTTTTTTTGTTTTTTTTTTTTTTTAGTGTTTACTGATGAGTCTTATCTGTGTATTACTGTGGTGATTGCCAAGTGAAACTTTTTGGAAAGTTGTTATTTATTTTAAATTTATTTATTGTACCAAAGAACTTTCTGTTCTTCCCATAACTTTTTTATTTTTCTCTTTTTAGGATTTTTTTTGTTTGTTTTATTTTATTTGAAAGGCAGATTTTACAGACAAAGCAGGAGAGACACAGAAAGAAAGATCTTTAATCTGCTGATTCATTCCCCTGAATGGCTGCAGTAGCCATAGCTGAGCTGATCTGAAGCCAGGGGCTTCTTTCCAGGTCTCACATATGGGTGTAGGGACCCAAGGTTTTCAGACAATCTCTATTGCCTTCCTGGGTCATAACCAGGGAGCTACACCTAAGATAGAGCAGCCAGTACCCATAAGGCATGCCAGTGCCACAGGCAGAGAATTAGCCCACTATGCCATTACACTGTCCCAATCCCCGATGGTTTATTCCCTCATTTATCTGGTTATCTGTGGTGGCAACTTGAACACACACATTCACACACACCTTGAGTACGAAACGAATCCCCTGGGTCCACCCCTGCCCCATACCTCTCTCCCTATTTGGAACTCCTTTTCCTCCTTTCAGCTACATGAAACTGGCTGCTCACAACCCCAGCCACACTGATCTGCTCCACCATAGCCAACCAGCACCACAGGGGGCACCTCCTCCATTGCCCACCCTCTGACATTGCTTCCTGTCCTTTGCTTAGAGCCAGACTTCTCCTACCTGGAAGCGCTGGCTCCCTACCAGCCCCTGGCCATGAAGTGCGTGTACTGCCCCATTGACACACGGCTGAACTTCATCCAGGTGTCAAAGTTGCTTAAAGAAGTGCAGGTAAGGGAGAAAACCTCTTCTTGTGTCAGTTAAGTCCCACGGAGCACGTCGCGGGAGGGGCTGGCTGTTCGGCTGCATTTGGGTTCTTGTTGCCCTCAACTCCAGAATGTCTGCAGAATCCTGGGACATGCAGTCATCGCCCCTGAAACTTAAAAGTAATCAGCTGACTCCATACCCTCAAGAAAGTCTCCATCCACTCCGGGAGCGTGGCCACTGAGGTGGAGGACTGTGCAGTGTTGCCAGGAGAGCCAGTATCTCAGTACAGCTCTGTCTGAGTCTCACTGTCGTTGGCTCATCACCTTCTTCCCTGCACAAAGGGAAGAGGCAGTTGAGATGAAGTGATGGACTAAAAGGCGACTAGGGCGGATTCCTGCCCAGGAAGAGGGCAGGTGCAGAGACCAAGGTGCCACAGCAGACTAGCGACCCCTCAGCTGGTCAGCCTCCCCCAGCCCAAAGCACATGGCCCATGGCAGTCAGTCAGGAAGCCAGCTGAGGACAGGTGAGAAGACACTTCCTGGTTTCCCATGGCCTCGTGTTTCTGGTGCCCTGGTGCTTCCTCTCGCCGCTTCACCTGGTCGTGTCTTGGGTGTGACGGCCTTCTCCTGTGGGCGTGATGGCCTCCTCACCTTACATGGGTATGAAGGCCTCCCTTCACATTGGCCTACAGGTTCTCCTCCTCCTCCTCACAGACCTCTGACCCCAGAACAGGAGGCCCTTATACCAAGGTATAAGATCACTCCAACTAGAAAGCTGAAGCGCCTCAGGAAGCGGGAGAGAATGGATTCCGTTACTAACGTGCTCCCCGTGGAGGGAGGCTGAGCTTTCTGCAGGTGTGTTAAGAGCAGTCAGCTTGTGGCCTAGGTGGAGTGATTTTGTGTCCCTCCAGTCCCACCCCCGGTGCTCATCCCTGTCCTAGGAGAAATAATTGATTGCTTGTTTTCTCTGAGTAACTTCAAGGCCCAGTCAATAAACCAACTATCCGCTATTTCTACCCCCATGCCAACACCTGAAGCCACCTGGGCTCCACCTTGGGAGTAGAAGCCCGGGAAGTCCTCAGGCTGTGTGATTGTCAAGTCACAAATCTGAAACAATAGCCAAGTCAGGAAAACAAGGAAAAGGCAGTTTGAGAAGAGAAGTGTTTGTTAGGCCTAAGGACTTCAGATACAACCAGCTTTCCCTGGTGGGAAGCCTGATTCTTTAAGAACCCTGTAGCTTGGTTCAAACTCTTAAGTAAAAGCAGGAGCAATATAGCAGCCTATAGGCTGCCAACAGTAGTTTTGAGTTACATGGCATTGGACCAAGTAAATATTGTTTTCCTAATTTCTTTTTTTCTTTCACAATGACAAATACATTTCATCTAACATTTTCTATTTCTGATCCACAGTCATGCAGAGCTGTGCATACAACCGCTTGCCTAACACCAGTTGACCTACAGATTCCAGAAAAAAAACCTTAAACCAGAATACCACACTAGCACACACAGCTTGAAGAGTTCCTACTCTGTCAGCCAGCCTGGAGCTTCCAAAGTTGATGCGCTGTCAGTGTTACAATGGTGTGCCCTTAAGGCGCTGAGAGACCAGCTGGGAGGAAGCACAGGAAGTTACCAGGAAAGTCACTTTAATATAATGGGAAAAGAAAATAAAAAACTGAGCCAGGAAATCCTTCACTCTCAGGATGACCAGCAGTCCAGGGATTTTCCTTGAAGTCTTCACTCTGTTCCCCAGTGTGCATGCATGCGCACACACACACACACACACACACACACACACACACTCATACTCACACTCATCTCCCCTTTCACTGGGCAAGGAGAGTTCCTGGTGGCCTGCCAGTAGTGAGCTTTAGCCCCCAGGAAGACCGAGTCAGTGAAGGAATGTGCTTTCTCGACAGCCTCCTCTGTGTCCCCGCCTTCTCCCTTGACCCTGCCCCACTGTCTCCTCAGCCCCTGCATGTGGTCTGTCCGGAGCAGTACACGCAGCCGCCGCCAGCACAGTCCCATCGCATGGACCTCATGATGGACTGCCAGCCCCCAGCCATGTCCTATCGGCGAGCCGAGGTCTTGGCCTTGCCCTTCAAACGTCGGTATGAGAAGATCGAAATCATGCCAGAGGTGAGCTGCGCTGGTTGCCATGGTTGCACTTGAGTTTTGGACACTGGAGCCACTGGTCAAAAATGACCCAGAGGTCACTTTTCTCTTGGCTTTGTGTCAAATGTGAATGAACCAGAGACCCTCCCACAATGAACTGGGAAGAGGCGTGGACGTCCCAGGGCTTTCTTATTTCTCAGGTAATGTTAACAGGACCTCTTCTGTCGGTGTTGAGCAGTGTGGTCAGCTGACCAGCTCACAGGCCAGAGCCTCGAGACAGGCAACCAGGTGTCAGCTGTGTCCTCAGCTACCTCAGCACAGGGGTTTTCCTCGTCTCTCCAGAGCCACACGAGTGAGTCAAGTCTCGCTTCATTCAGAGCTTCAGGCAACCCAAAAAGGACTGTCACTCATATACACTGTAGCACAAGTCTGAGCACATTTTTATTCTAGCACATTTGAAGTATTTATAGTTCCATGAACTCTGAGCTGCTGTTTCAGTAGGGACAGAGTCAGAAGCACATGTGGGCTGTGTGGGACTTGTCTGAGCGCTGAGGGCATCACCTGCTGGGCAGCTGACAGTGGGAACGGTGGGAGGCTCTTTCTAGCTTCCTTTTCCCTCTTGAGACAACTTGAGCATGTTTTGTACAGACACAAAAGAAAAGGGATAATATGTTGTTAATACCAGTATGCCCCAGATTCTTTGTGGAGTTTGGGGTTCCAAAGTGGCCACCAACTCCTGCATCTGTGGTCTAGCCTCCTGAACAACACTTATGCAGGGACTCTCATGGCCATCATAGGGACCTAGTTTCTAGACTTCCAGGGGCTTTCCAAAATTAGCCAGTAAAGCAACAGATAAGTGAATCAATTAATAATTAATGTATATAAAATTGATTCAGCAACCAAACTAACAAATTTTTTAATACAATAAATCCTCTTTTTTTCACAATGGCAAATAAAAGTGGATAATGAGTCACATTCTGTAACCACTCCTGCCTTGTTCATGTTCCATGGAAGGAACTCTCCCTTATGACTGCTGTCAGCACCCAGCGGACAGGGAGCCTGTGCAGGATGGAGGGCTGCAGGTGTGGGGCACTGGGTGAGCAGAAGGCCTCTGGGCTGCAGGCTGCTTCCTGGGCACAGTGGCAGAGGCCAGTGGCAACAGTCTGCAGGCTCTGCAGCACATTCTGCACAGTCACTTGTTAATCTTTAAGGAATTTGATTGTTGAACATAGTTTTTAAAAAAGCTATTTGTAGTTAAGTCATTGGTTTAGACTAAATTATAATTTCAAAACAATATTTTTTTCTTATAAACGTTATTAACTAGTTATAAAATAAAAAAAGGAGAGTCAAGGAACCAGAGGTGGTACAGCATGTTAAGTTGCCGCCTGCAATGCCAGCATCCCATATGAGCACCAGCCCATCCACTGCAATCCAGCTCCCTCCTGCTGTGCCAGGGAAAGTAGCAGAAGATGCCCCTGCCACCTGTTTGTAGGGGCCCCGCATGAAGCTCCAGCCATCACTGTTCTGGCCATTTGGAGAGTGAACTAGTCAATGGATGGAAGTGAACCAGTAATGGATGAGAGCTAACCAACAAATCATCCCCAGTTTTAACTTTATGGTTGGTTTGTATGTTGTTTGTGACTTTTTCTTTTTCTCCATATTTTGCTTTTCTTAATGTTAAAGGCACCGACCCAAGTGCCATGGGCTTATTTCTGTCAGGTGTGTTAACACCTTGTGCCATCACAGCAGCCCCTTCTGTCTGATAGTTTCCAGTGGCTTACACTGAAGGCTTAGGTTTGTTTTATTTTAAAGATTTATTTATTTTTATTGGAAAGTCAAATATAGAGAGAGGAGCAGGAGAGACAGAGAGGAAGATCTTTTATCCGATGAGTCACTCCCGAAGTGACTGCAACGGCCGGTGCTGCGCCAATCTGAACCGGGAGCCAGGAACCTCCTCCAGGTCTCCCACACGAGTGCAGGGTCTCAAGCTTTGAGCTGTCCTTGACTACTTTCCCAGGCCACAAACAGGGAGCTAGATGGGAAGTGGAGCTGCCGGGATTAGAACTGGCGCCTATATGGGATGCTGGCACATTCAAGGTGAGGACTTTGGCTGCTAGGCCACGGCGCTGGGCCCAAAGGCTTAGGTTTAGATTCCTACACCCAAGGCCAGCAGTTCTCCAGATGTTTTGGTCTTAGGACTCCCTGAAAATCAGAATCTTTTGGAGCTTCTGTATATGTTGGTTATACCTGTTGATACTTTAAAAATATTAACTCACTAAAAAATAGTAATATACACCAATTATGTGTAAATATAACTGTAGAATTAGCACCAAAGTAAAAGTCCCACTTGCAATATCAGAGGTAACTTCTGATGAGATTTTATTGCATGGCCTTGTCTGTTCACTTTGCACATGCGCGCACGTGTGTGTGTGTGTGTGTGTGTGTGTGTGTGTGCGCGCGTGCAGGGGAATCATGCTTCATATACTGCATTTTCACCCACAGTATATTGTATCATTAAGGATATTTTAGAGGCTTCCATTTCATTGAATTCTTTAAAAAGATTGTTTATGTATTTGAAACTCAGAGCTACAAAGAGAAAGACTGTTCAGCTGCTGAGTCAGTCCCCTGATGACTGCACAGTAGCCAGGCCCAGGCCAGGCAGAAGCCAGGAGCTTCCTCTGGATCCCTCCATGGGGGTTAGGGACCCAAACACTTGGGTATCTTTTGCTGCTTTTCCCAGCCATTAGCAGGGAGCTGACTCAGGAGTGGAGCAACCAGAAGGCAAACCTCCGTGAACCAGCACCCATATGGGATGCCAACGTTACAGGTGGTGGGTGTACTCACTACACCACAGTGCTGGCCCCTGCAAGCTGCAGTTTTAACAACCACATACAATGGTCAGTTTTAAGTGTATCTAATTATCTAACTATTCCTTTACTGGTTGAGACTTAGTACTTCTGGCTTTTCTATATTATCAGTGATACTTCAAGAACAGTCTTTTACAGAGATCTTCGCCCATAGGAAAATGTTCCACCATTGGGATTTCTGCTTCAAGGATTTGGAATGTCTGAGTATTTATGATTGTAGGTTATATATGCTGCTATTCCCCAGAGAGGGCAGTGGCTGACACTCCAGCAGCAGAGCTGGAGACAGTTCTGCTTCCTTGTTAACATCAGATGTCCCTCTGTTGTTCTCTTCCAACTTCAGCTGAGATTTTTCTGCTTACATAAATGCACATTGATAGCTCCTTTTGTTTGTTTAGTTCAGTCTGAGTTGCTACAGTGTTTTAACCCTTTTGATCCATTTAGTGGAAACCCCCAGTAAAAAGAACACCCTAATGTATCTTGAGATGATGGTAAGATTCATTAGGAAAAAAGAAAGCACCATTCCTAGACAAGACGCGAGGCTTTGGTAGTCCCACACACGTCCTGCTTCCCAGAGTCCACCGAAAACGTCTGTAAGAAACGCTTAGAAACTGCCTCTGAGCCCAGGTGGGAGTCCCTTGTCATGATTCAGTAATGTCAAGTCCATAACCTGGGGAGCAGGTGGCCTGCGAGCTGGGAGAAGCCTTCGCTTCCCTCCATCTCACTCTGTTCTTCAGGGAAACACCCACACCCTCTGTGGCAGGTGCTGACGGCTCTAGCTCACCGTAGGTCCAGGGGCCCGCCCGAGGCTCGCTAGGCCTGAACCGCTGCTGGGGCCCACATGTTCCTGTTTCCCTTGTTCTGTCTTTTGCTTCCAGGAGGGGTCCTTCCCCCCACCATAGGGTGCCCGAAAGACGGGATCCTAAGGACCTTGGACATGAAGCTGAAAAGGGAAAGAACAGCTGTTTATTTGAAAGGAGAGTGACAGAGAGGCAGAGCTCTTGCTCACTGCTTCACTCCACACTTGCTTGCAACAACTAGGGCTGTGTAGGCCAAAGCTAAGAAACAAGAACCAAGTTGAGGTCTCCCACATGAGTGGCAAGGACCCAAGTCGTTGAGCCATTGCCTGCTGCCTCCCAGGGCACATGTGAGTAGGAAGCTAGAATTCAAAGTGAGCTTGGGACTTGGACAGACCCAGCACCCTTCTTGGAGTGTGGGGTTCTAAGTGACATCTTACTTGCAGCACCAAACACTGTCACAGTCAGAAGAAAGCGCTTGTCGTCTGTGGTCAGTGGTGTCACTGTGATGAGAGTGCCCTATCTGGGGTCACTGGTGGCCACCAAGAGCCTGTTCCATGGCCCCCAGAGGGGGTGGGACACACCACTGAGCCCTGCCCGCAAAGCAGACATGGGTAATGTGGGAGTCTAGCTAGACTTGAACTTGCAGCCCAGATTGGCTGAGAATTGACAACCAGGTTATGGCTATCCCCCAACAGAGTGATTTCTTTAAAGATTATTTTATTAATTGAAAGATAGTCACAGAGAGATTGGGAAAAACAGTAAGATCGTCTGTCTACTGGTTCACTCTCAAAATGCCTGCAGTAATCAGGGCTGGCTCCATCTGGGTTTCCAAAATGAGCAGCAGGGGCCTATGTGCTTAGGCCATCTTCTGCTTTCCCAGGTGCGCTAGCAGAGAGCTGGCTCAGAAGCTGGGCAGGCAGGGTTTGAACCAGTGCACTTACATCGAATGCCAGCCTCACTGGCAGCAGCTTAAGCCACACACCATCATCCCCCGCCCCGCAACAAAGCTATTGTAGAATTGTTTTTCAAGTATGTCTGAATGTTGCTGGATTAGAATGAAAGGTTTCTTCCTCAAGGAAACGAATCAGTTCCAAGAAATAGCATATGGTAGATGAGTGAGGAAGCTCTTAGACTTATTTTTTATCTGTCAATAATTCTGTGTGTCTGTGTCGTCCCTGTCCTCCCTCCTCCGCAGCCCAACGCGGAGCTCCAGAGCGTGGGCCCTCTCCTTTCTCTCTCATTGCCGTCTGTTGATCCCCGATGGAACGTTAGAGAATGCCGACATTCTCAAAGTGCAATGCAGGGATGGCATTTGGCCTAGTAGGAAGACGCCACTTGGGATACAACCCACGCCCAGTGGCCTGGGTCCGGATGTAATCTCTCCACCTGCACGGTAGGAAATCCGAGGGCAGGGCTGCTAGGAAGGCCCCAGCTCCCTGCAGTGCCAACAGGAAAAGCACATTCCTGGCCTGGGAACAGGCTGTGTTTGCCACCAGGCTGCAAGCCAGGGCTCTGGGACTTGGGAACTCACTTGGGCCCAGGGCGGCTGTCTGGGCCTTGGGGCTAGTGCTGGTCACTGGAGGACAGACGGAGTCGTACCGGAGGCCAGAAGGGATGAAATGCTGTACTTGTATTTAGAGTGAGGGAAAGCTCTGCTAGGTTTTTGAGACCTTGTAGGGTTTTTGTTTCAGTTCTGGACTAACATGAAAAGCTTAACCTTTTGAAGGAATTCAGTACTCTATTTTCACAGAGAAAATGTGGGATTTGTGCCTGGCTTAGTTCATTTAACACAGACACACGGATGTTGGGATGTCATTCTTATGGCTGAGCAATATTCCATTGTGTGTGTACATCATTTTGTCAATTTGGCACTGAATTTCATAGCTTGACTTGTGTGCAGAATACTATAATAAAGATGGGAGGCGGGCATTTCTTTCCCATGTTGATTTTGTTTCCTGCATATACATTCCCAGCAGTGGGACAGCTGCTCCATGTGGTAAGTGTGTTATGTTTTCAGGCAGCTCCAGCCTGTTCTCACCAGCAGTGTCAGAGTTACTTTTCTGCCCAGCTTTGTTAGCATTTGTTATTATTTATGACCACAACCATTCTAATTGGACATCTCAGTTGTAAGGAGTGTGGCGAGTTTGCTGAAAGCCACATGAAAGATGGCAGGGTGGCTCTGGCAGTCCAGATGGTGTCCTGATTTGTGTCTAACAAAAGGGAGACAGGCAGGGATCATCAACCTAGGGTCCAGTGTGTGGGTGACACATGGCTGGCCCCGCATGGCCTCTGCTGAGAGCTCAGGAACCCCAAATAAAAGTTCCAGAAAATGGATGTTTGCTGGGAAGGCTGGTCAGCTGAGTTCTTGCTCTCTTCCCAGCCAAGTTGGCCACTCCGACTCCTGTTTGTCATCTTTCTTTAGGATTCTTGTATGTATGTGAAAGGTGGAATTAGAGATTTTCCACCTGCTGGTTCACTCCCCACATGGCTGCAATAGCCAGGCTGAAGTAGGACCTTCATCCTGTCTTCCACCTGGGTCCTGGGGTCCCAGCCCATGGGCCATCTTCCGCTGCTGTTCTCAGGACAGTAGCAGGGAGCTGAATCAGAAGTGGAGAGGTCAGGACAGGAGTTGACACCTCTAAAGGATGCTGGTGTCGCAGGCAGCGGCTGTATGTGCTGCACCACACACCAGTTCCCTCCCTCCTGTTTTATTGCAATTGGTAGAGGGGTTGTGTGTGCTTTATCAGTTTGTTCAAGTTTAACTTTTTCCCTTAAAATTTCAGAATAAAATAAAATGAGTTACATCAATCGTGAGAAGCACAGCCCACCAGGCTGGGCAGGCACACGCCACCAGGTGAGGGGCGTGTGAGCCGCCTCTGTTGCCAGCCTGGATCTCCTCTGGGAAGGGCTGAAGTCCCAGGTGGCCTCAGGGCACTTGACTTTGGGACCCCTGCGTCAGCGCTGCCTTCCCTCCTACGTGGGGCCATCCCACCTGAACCTCCCCCCCGCTTTTGCTTTCAGCTCGCAGACTCCCTGGTGCCCATGGAGATCAAGCCTGGCATTTCCTTGGCAACCGTCTCGGCTGTGCTGCACACGAAAGATAACAAGCACATTCTCCAGGTACCGGGTGGGGGCAGCAGGTGGGAGCCAAGAGGGACCCACAGGACTGTGAGAACTGCAGTGTCCCCCTGCCCCCCAGGACAGTGCTGGCACACAAGCCGCACCCCAGACCTGGCTGGCTAGATGATGCCAGCTCATGGTGGTCTGCCCTGGCCCCCACACTCAGAACCATGTTTCCATCCTGCTCCAGCCCCCACCCCGGCCTGCGCAGCCCCCAGGCGGTAAGAAGAGGAAGCGGCTGACGGAGGACGTGCCAGACTGCCAAGTTGTGAAGCCTCTGTTGAGCGGCTCCATCCCCGTGGAGCAGTTCGTGCAGACCCTGGAGAAGGTGAGCACTCCCACACCACATGAAAGGAGGTCTGCCTTCTTGCTCGTCGTCACCTTCATTAAGTGTCTGCTGTCCAAGCTGCTGCCCTGTGACATCTGCCTGGTCCAGGGTCCTGCTGGGCAAGGGTGCGAGGACTTGCACCCAAGGAAATGCTGTCCCTCTCCTGGGGCGTGCCAGTTGGTTCTCTCTACCAGCTCCTCCATTCTGTCCTAGGCAGCAGGGAGGCTGCTCCCTAAACCCCATTTCCTGCAGGAAGTAAAGAACAGACTTCCTTAAAAAGCCTAAATGTGACATAGGGAGTAGAGTAGGGAAAGCCAGGATCCAGGATCTGTCGTGACCCCTTGCTGGCCAAGGAGAGCTGGGTTGGCAGGGAACCTGGAAGCAGCTTCCTGCAGCTCCCTGCTGGCTCGGGACAGCAGCACTGCCTGGGAGGACACTGGTCCTGCCCTTCTCCTTGGGCCACCCCATGGCTGCTTCTCCCAGAGAAGGGATTTCCTGAACTTATGGAAATGCAAAAATCCAACCTTAAAGGTTTTGTGATTCTGGCTTCAGTCCCATGACTTTAATCCTAATGCTACAGTTGTGCTTGAGAATCTTGATAGGAGGGAGAAGGAAGTGGCCATAAGATAGTACTGTTGGTTAGTTACAATTCTTGCAAAAAGCCATTACAACCCAGCTACAGGCACCACAGATGAGCGTCTTGGCTCCGCCCTCCTCACAACCTGCCAGGACTCCTGGCCCCTTTTAGTGGACCTCAAGCCTGGATCCTTTTTAAGAAACAACCTGCTTTGCCAGAAAGACCTTTATTAGTCTTCTGCTGGGCTCCTCTGGCCCTTGGTCTCTAGGTCCTGACTTTGGAAACTCGTCTTCTTGTGGCACAAACGTCAGTACTTGCCCAGACTACACGGGGCCTTCATACGGGCAGGCAACCTCCCACCAGGAAGGCTTTCTACCTGGTGTGTGGCCCTGTTAGGTTACTTCTTCCCAGGTCATCTTCACCTTTGTCTCATTTTAAGAAAATTACCCCATCAGCAGTAAATTTTTGCTGTGATGCCTCATCCACTAGCCCCAGGCTCCCATGCAGAGAAGTATGAGCAGTGGCATTTTCACAGGAGCTCTGAGTGGCTCATGAGCGTGGTGCTCAGGGCCGGGGAATGGCTCTCTTGTCCGACTCCAGACGTCAGGGGCTTGGATGAACCCCTGCAGGAATTGTAGCAGTCCAGGCAGGTTGTGGGAATTCTGTGTCTAGCATGAGATCTTGCATTATTGGCGACATTCTATAAAACTGAGTTGTATTACTGTATAGGCCATGTAGCTAGTAGCAGGAAGTTGAGGAAAATCCAACATGCTCATTTTTAGAACCAGCAGGTGCAATCCTGCAATGATGCCTCTTCGAGCTGCTCTTGCTTTCCTGTACCTGTCAGCCCATCCTTTTCTTTTCTCCCGGAGCAGCATGGCTTCAGTGACATCAAGGTAGAAGACACAGCTAAGGGCCACATCGTCCTGCTCCAGGAAGCCGAGACGCTTATCCATATCGAAGAAGATTCAACCCATATCATCTGTGACAATGATGAGATGCTCAGGGTACGACTGAGGGACCTGGTCCTCAAGTTCTTACAGAAGTTCTGAGTGGGACAAAGGAGCACTTCCTACAGCCCTTGGCTGGCTGCCCAGCCCAGGCCAGCAGGAGCGGGGGACAGGCTGCTGTCCATAGTGTCCTTTGGATCAGTGAACAAAGAGGTGACTCTAGACAGTCATCTAGAGTGAGGGCCTGGGTCTGCTGGTCAGCTTGCCTAGCACTGTGTCAGGAATGTTCCCTGGGAGCTTTCGATCTGCTTCCTTCAGCCCTGACCTCCTTGCAGCTGTCAGCAGCAGCTCTCCCCAGCACTGGGGGTGAGGGAGGAAGTACAAAGATGCCGCCTACTCGGGCTGTGTGTTCAGGGCCTACTAGCTTCACACAGCAGAACCGGTCTTTGATTAATTCTGTTTCCTATAAGCCCCCAAATTAGCAATGGGAATCTTCATATATCTTTTATACTGTGGCCCATTTTGTTAATAAACATTTTTATATAAGCATGCATATTCTAATGAATCTATAATATATGCTATGATTTAGAATTAGAAAAACACAGAGAGGAGAGACAGAGAGGTTTTCCATCCATTGGTTCACTCCCTAAGTGGCCAGAGCTGACCTGAAACCAGGAACCTGGAACTTCTTCTGAGTCTCCCATGTGGGTACAGGGGCCCATGTATTTGAACCATCCTCCACTGCTTTCCCAGGCCACAGGCAGGGAGCTGGATGGGAAGTAGAGTAGCAAAGACTTTAACTGGGACCTTCATGGAATGCTGGCACCTAAGGCAGAGGCTTGAACCACTATACCGAAGAACCAACACTCAGACTTGAAAAAAAAAAATTAGCTAATTTTGTTGGAAAGGCTGATTTACAAAGAGAAGGAGAAACAGAAATATCTTCTGTCTGCTGGGTCACTCCCAAGTAGCTGCAACAGCCAGAACTGGAGCCAAGGTGAGCCACTCCAAAGCCAGGAGCCTCGAGCTTCACCCAGGTCGCCTGTGTGAGTGTCGGATCCCAAGGCTTTGGGCCATCTCTTCTTGCTTTCCCAGGCCACAAGCAGGGAGCTGAGTGGAAGGTGAAGCAGCCGGGATAGGAACCAGTGCCCATATGGAATCCTGGGTATCCAAGGTGAGGATTTAGCCACTAGGTTACCACGCCAGGCTCCCCACCCCATCTTTTCTAATGAAACTTTTAAGAGGATCAGGTTAAATTTTTAAAACCTACTAGGTGCCAATTCAAGTCCTGGCTACTTCACTTCCAATCCAGCTCCTTGCTTACAGCCTGGGAAAAGCAGAATATGGCCTAAGTGACTGGGCCCATTTAATCACATGGGAGACCCTGTTGAAGGTCCTGGCTGATACAGCTATCTGGAGAATGAACTAGTGGACATCTATTTCCTTCTAACTCTTCCAAATAAAAACCTACTGAAAAACTAAAAAAGCATTGTGAAACAGAGCTCAGCAGCAGCCACAAGTTATTTAAATGCCTTAGTAGTATTGCTTACAGGAGGCACTTGGGATTGGTCAAATTCTGACTTTTGTCCAAGGGCTTGGTCAGAAAGCCCAGGAGATTGAGACCTTCAGGGATGGTTACCAAAGAGAGAAACTGATGAAAAAGGCAGATGAGTCAGCAAACAGCTGAAAGGCACAGGGTAATTTAGAAGTTATGGAGATTTTAATAAAGTCATTACCACACATTTAGTGGCAGAAAACTAGCCTGCATTAGAGCCAACAAACTGTAAGGTGGCTTTCCCACGGCCCAGGGGAGAGCAGGGAAGATTAACTGTAAGTTCAGATGTGTGCATCCAAGCCCAGCTGGCTAGAAGAGCCAAAGAAATGGCGGCAGCTTCCCGAGGACCCTGGGCTCACCCACAGACAGGCACCTGTTACTAGAAATGCCCAGCTGCTCGGGACTGATGTCTAGAAATATTTCTACTCAAACTTGAGGAATCATTAAGTGGTAATTGAAAAAATTTTTAAAAAAGTAGAGGATTCTAACTCAGATTTTTGAGTCTGTTTTTTTTTTAAAGTCCAAATGGAAGCTCATGGAAGCTCAGGCCCAAGGCCCCTGCGGCTGCCACAAGATGAGCTCACGTGTCTTTCCGAGCGTCCCCAGGTAATGCATCGCTCACAAACGGGTGCCATTAAACTTACTTCGTCTATAACGAATCTTTCTTCAGAGTGATATATCAGGTGCCTTTTGTTTCATAACAAGTCATCCTAAACCTTAGTGACTTAAAACAACTTTAAGTTCTTTAAAAGAACTTTAACCTCACTGCTTTCTGTGATTTAGGAATCTGGTATAACTTTGCTGGGTGCCTCTGGCTGCAGTCAAGATATTTCATATGGGGCTGGCATGGTGGCTTAGCGGCTAAAGCGCTCGCCTTGAACATACCCATATGGGCGCTGGTTCTAATCCCGGCAACCCTGCTTCCCATCCAGCTCCCTGCTTCTGGCCTGGGAAAGCAGTTGAGGACACATTTGGGACACTGCACCTGCATGGGAGACCCAGAAGAGCTGGCTTCTGGCTTCGGATCAGCTCAGCTCAGCTCCAACCACTGTGGTCACTTGGAGAGTGAATCAATGGATGAACTGTTTTCCTCTCTGTCTCTCCTCCTCTGTATATATCTGAATTTGCAATAGAAATTTAAAAAAAAAAGCTTCATATGGAAACTGAGGCACACATAGTAAGGTACATATAGCCAATACATGGCTTTCCCCTTACCTGTCGTTGACATCATGTTTGAGTATCAGGGAACAGGTGCTACCCAAGAAACAGGGGTGTGCTTCTCAGTCGCAGGATGGGCCATCCTCTGCTGCCGTCAGGCCATTAGCAGGGAGCTGGATTGGAAGTAGAGCATCCTGAACTCGAACCAGCACCCACTCAAGATGCTGGCACCACAAGCAGCAGCTTCACTCACTACACCGTGCTGGCCTCAGATCATTTCTTTTCAGGTAGACACAACTCTTATTCTGCTCCCTGGACAGTGTGAAGCTGTCAGTCCTCACACTTGTCCTGTGAGGCAGGAGCGGGCTTTTTGAAACTTCAGTGACATTATCAGCACTTAGCCACCAACACTGACAGCATCTTAGAGTGGCAGACTTTCCCCTGTAGCCCCTGGTCCCGCCATGAGGAAAACTGAGTGCTCTTGCTGCCTCACGTCATGGACAGGAAAGTAGACAACACATAATAGTCCAGTAACACTGCTCGCCACCAAATCTGAAGTAAGGTACAAAGAACCAACTAGTGTGGAGCAAGCCCCAGCTCAGTCCTAGAGAGGTGTGCCTCACCCAAGGCTACATCCGGCATCTGTGCTCTGAGTGTTTTCTAAAGCCCAAGTAGCTGTCTCCCCATTCCTTGTTCACTCCGTTTTACCTTTTGTGTCCTGGGAACACAGATCTTTGATGACACACACACCTGTTGTCAGCAGGCACACAGACTACTTCTCCCCTCCTTTCTCATACTGGCACTGGAGGGCACAAGGAAAATAATGCAGAGCCCTTCTAGAACCACCTGTAGGTGAGCCAGAATGAGCAATTCCTAACCCACTAAGTCTTTGTGTAACTAAAAAATCAAGCTACACATAAAAAGTAGCCACTGCTACAGAGTAAACTCTGGGTTCCTAAAAAACATAGTCATGTAAAATAAGTTTGCCAACTTCAGATTACTCGGTATAACTTTATCTAACTATAATGCTCACATACTTTGAAAATAATAAGTGTAGAGGCCAGCACTGTGGTACAGTGGGTGCAGCTGCCACCTGTGACAAACAGGAACAGCAGTTCAAGTCCCATGCACTCTGCTTCGGTCAGTTTCCTGCCAACACGCCTGGGACAGCCGCACAAGATGGCCCCCAGAACGGTATGTTGGGCTGCTAGCTTCGGGCTAGTCTAGTCCTGGCTTTCTCATTTGGAGCGTGAACTGGTGGATAGAAGAGCTAGCTTGCTATCTCACTCACTCTCTTTCAAATAAATTGTTTTTCAAGAAAATTTAAGAGCCACACCTTGTCACATAAAACTTGAGCATTTACTAGACATTTATGACTATCCTGTGCAGTAAGCTTTCCCCAATAACTTCAACTCATAAGAACATGCAAAAATTTCCTGCAAATGTCTCAGGGATTTGGACAAGTGACTTAGAGGACTATGAGTGGCTTGGACACAGGGTATGTCCTCCCCTTCTACCCAGCGTGAGGCTCAGCAGTAAGAGAAAGGAAAATCAATGGAGTTTCACAAACGCCTATGAAGCAGACCAGTCTACAGCTTCTGGCAGTCAAGATGTTAACTGCAGTCTTGTAAACCCAAGGCCCATGCGTGTGAGTGCAGAGCTCCCTGTCATCCAGCGCATGTTCCCAAGTGACTCACTGCAGACTTACCAACAAGAGGGAGCAGATGCAGGTAGCTCCAGCCTGCGTGTCACTTCTGGCCCATGAATAAAAGAAAAGCCCTGCAGCCCACAGAGCCTCAACACCAACTGTCCAGCCCTTGACACGAAGAGTATGCCAGTCACAGCTCAAGGACTGCAAGCTAAAACATTTTTATGATACTTGGTTTAAATTAAGCAGCACAACAGCCATGAAAAATAATGCCTGTCAGGCCTGCTCCACCTACACACAATACTTAAACTCAAGTGCCTTCTTCATGTCCCAGCTCTTCTTCTGCTTTCCACAGAACATCACTGTAATGTGCACCCTGGGACGGAGCAGCAGGTGGTGGCCGGCTGGGTCCCTGCCCTAGCTGTTGTAGATGTTTGGAGACTAAACCAGTAGATGGAAGATGCATGTATCTCTGTCTTCATAGGAAAAAAAAAAAAAGAGGCTCAAAACATAGCCAGGTAGGAAGATACACAGGGGTGGGCAGTATAGCACAGTGGGATAAGCCCACAGTGGTTAATCCACTGTTTGGGGTGTCTCTGCCATAGCAAAGTATCTGATTTGAGACCCCAAAGGCCTTACTTCTTACCCAGCTTCCTGCTGATGCATCCTGCAAAATTGAAGATGGCACAAGTATATGGGTCTCTACCACCATGTGGGGAGACTTGGATGCAGCTATTGGCTTTGCCTGGCCCTGGATTTTTTTTTTCTTGTAAGATTTATTTGAAAGGCACAGTGACATGACAGAGAGATCCCTCATCTGCTGGTTCACTCCCCAAATGGCTACAGTGGTTGGGGCTGGGTCAGGCTTAAGCCCAGAGTTCTGAATTCCATCTGGGCTGCCAGGAGCCCAAGAATCCGGACAATTTTCCACCGCTTTCCCAGGTACATTAGCAGGGAGCGGGATCAGAAATGCAGCAAGTACTCATATGGGACACGAGCGTCACAGGCAGTGGCTTTACCCTCTCTGCTCATCACAGCCCCTGTCCTGGCTCTGTGGGCATCCGCTCAGTGAAGCAGATTGATCTCTTTCTCCACCTTCAAATAATTTTTTTTTCAAAGTAGTGATGCAACTCAGAAGGAAGAATTATCCATCTACTGATTCACTCCCCCAAATGCTCACAACAGCAAGGAGCCAAGCCAGACTGAAGCCAGGAGCCCAGAACCACTTCTGCATCTCCCACGTGATCACAGGGGCACAAGCACTTGAGTCATTTGCAGCTGCTTTCCCAGGTCCATTAGCAAAGAGCTGGATCAGAGGTGCAACTACCTGAAGTTGAAATGGCACAACAGGAGATGCTAGCACTGCAGGTAGTGCCAGGTCACTGTGCTGGCCTTAAATAAGTTAAAAAAAAATTTTTTTTTTAAGGCCCAGCACGGTGGCCTAGTGGCTAAAATCCTCACCTCACACATGCCAGGATCCCTCCCACATGGATGCCGGTTCTAATCCCGGCAGCCCTGCTTCCCATCTAGCTCCCTGCTTGTGGCCTGGGGAAGCAGTCAAAGACAGCCCAAGGCCTTGGGACCCTGCACCCATGTGGGAGACACAGAGGCGGCTCCGGACAGGCTCAGTTCCAGCTGTTGCAGCTGCTTGGGGAGTGAATCAGCGGGAGTGAATCTGTCTTTCCTCTGTATATCTGACTGTCCAATAAAAATAAATCTTCAAAAAATTTTTAATTATGCAGCTATATTAATACCACATAAAATAGACATTACAAGAAAGAATGCTACCCAACAAAGAACATTCCAGTTGTTGAAAGGGGAAATTCATCTAGAAACATAACAGTCTTAAAGCTGTGTTTAAGGATTTCAAAATAAGAAGCAAAATCCAGCAGTATTACAGGGAAGAAAAAAAAAAGATTTTTTTCAACCTTCAGTTTGCTTATTAAAATGACTAGGGAAAAAAACAGTAAATTCATTGAACAAAAGCACTCGTGACTTGACATAGCTGATACAGAGTGCAGTGCCCTGCAGCTGTGGGAACACAGGTTTTCCATAATGTGTGCAGGATATTTCCTGTGCAAATCCACAAACAAGTCTTACTATATTGTGGAGGACTGACATCAGCTAGAAAGTGCTCCAGTGTATCTAAATCAAAAGTAAAATCTCAAATTACAGATGTTTCAAAAACCACATTGATTTTTTTAAACATAAAAAAAATAAAAGTGACAATAATAAAAATACACACAAGAATTTGTAGGATACCATTCAGTGTTGCTTCAAAAGAAACTTACAGCTTTAAATGTTTGCAGAGAAGAAAGGCCTAAGACTGACCTAACTTTCCACATTACGAAGCTAAGAGCAAAGTAAGCAAAGAAAGAAATGAAATTTATTGTCTTAGAAGGCATACTCCAAGGCCCAAATGTTTTCTTAGGAAACACTGTCAGACATTCAAGCAAGAATGTCAGCAATCCCACACAACCCCTATCGGAGGGAAGGGACTCCATACAAAGTCCCCTAGGGGCCAGCATTATCAGATACCAAAACTACATGTCATTGCCCCAGAGGCCAGCTTTGTGTCATCTCAAGTGTATAGGCACCAGTTTAAGTCCCAACTGCTCCACATCCCTACTGCTCCCTGCTAATATACCTGGAAAAGCAGCAAAGACCCAAGCACACAGACCCCTGCCATATATGTGGGAGGGCTGGAAACAGCTGCTGGCTCCTGGCTGCAGCCCGGCCCTAGCCCAGGCCACTGGGAGCCATTTGAGAAGTGAACCAATAGGATAGGCGATTCTCTGTGCCACTAACTCTGCCTTTCAAATGAATAAACCTTTTCCAAAAATGAACTAATTTCCCTCCACCATTACAAGAAAATACCCTTCGTGACCACATATGCAAAATACCTGAAATATTAGGAGCTTGAACACAGCACTATCTCAGAGGGAAGATATGTTATAACCAAGTAGGTGTTATCACTGAGATACCGGAATCATTTCAAACTGTAGCAGATAAAGCAGAAAATATATATGATCCTTTCAGTAGATGCAGAAAAGGGCATTGAACAAAATTGTCTACAGGCACTCGGCAAACTAGAACTAGAAAGGAACCTCTTCAATCATGAAGGCCACACAGGTGAAAGCCAAGACCTTCTCACCAGGGATTGAAAACAAGGCAAGGATGCTTTTCCTATTCAGTGTCACACATTCCTGGTCATGGCAATAAAGCCGAAGCAGGAAAGAAAGGAAAAGATGGAGGAGAAACGGGAAAATGAAAGAGGAAGGAGGAAGTCATGGGTAAGAGACACAGAAAGATAAGAATGAGTAAAACTGCATGAGAAGGCCTTTTTTTTTTCTTTATAAAGACTTACTTATTTTTATTGGAAAGTCAGAATTAGAGAGAGGAAGAGACAGAAAGATCGGCCATCCACTAGTCCGTTCCCCAAGTGGCCGTAACAGCTGGAGCTGAGCCAATCTGAAGCCAGGAGCCAGGATCCTCCTCCGGGTCTCCCAGCAGGCACAGGGTCCCAAGGCCTCAAGCTGTCCCCTACTGCCTTCCCAGGACACAAACAGGGAGCTGGAGCAGCCAATATACAAAATTGGCACCCATACGGGATCCCAGTGCATGCAAAGCAAGGACTTTAGCCACTAGGCTACCACCATGTATATTTAAAAGAAAGATTAATAAGGACAGAGATCTTCCCTCCACTGGTTCACTCCCCAAATGGCCACATCAATGGTATGCTGCTTTCCTGGGTGCATTAACAGGAAACTGCAGGAGGGGGGCAAAACATCAGGTCTTGAACTAGCACTCACATATGGGATACAGGCAATGGCTCAACTATGTACCACAACATCTGACAAGATTTTGTACATAGAAAATCCTAACATTTACAAAACTACTACTGGAATGAAAAAGTGAAGTCAAGGGGCCAGTGCTGTGGCACAGCAACCTAAGCTTTAGCCTGTGGCGCCTACATTCCATTTGGGTACTGGTTCTAGTCCTGGCTGGAAGTCTCTACTTCCACTCCAGTTCTCTGCTTATGATCTGGGAGTGCAGCAGAGGCGGCCCAAGTCCCTAGCATCCTGCACCCACGTGGGAGATGCAGAAGAAACTCCTGGTTCTTTACTTCAGATCAGACCAGCTCTAACTGATGGCAGCCATTTGGGGAGTGGACCAGCAGATGGAAGACCTCAGTCTCCTTGACTCTGCTCTTTAAATAAATCTTCTTAAAAATGTAAAGTTACAGAACCAGTTGTATTTTCTAATAAATAATTAAGAAATGACAATCCTTGAAAAACAATAACCCTGCTTGTAATAGTATGGGAAAACATGCTCCAGAATAAGCTTTTAAAGATGCCTGCAAAATACACTAAAAGCCTCAAAACTGTGTAGGAAGAGATTTAAGAAGACCTGAAGAAATAGAGGGATACATATGCTATGTTCATGGACTAGAAGTCTCAACATTATTAACCTTTCAGTTCTACTTATTTATGTGCAGATGTGATACAAACAGCCATCAGAATGCCTGATAACTCAATTTTTAAAGCAGGTAAACTTATGTAGACATTTTTCCAAAGACAACTTACCAATGGCCAGTAGTTTTTATAAAAAAATATTCATCATTATTCATTAGGGAAATGCGAATCAAACCCACGATAGTTACCACTCACACTTACCAGTATGTTTGTAATAAAACTTGATTTTAGCTGGAGAACTCAGAAACCTCACACACTGCTGATGGGATGTAAAGTGGTACAGCTGCCAACAGTTTGGCAGCTCCTCAAAAAAAGCTTCACATAGCATCACCGAATTATCCAACAGTTCCACTCCTAGGTAGATACTGGGACTGAAGGCAGGAATTCAGACTGAAATTGGACACCTCTGTACACAGCAGCATTATTCACAATTACTCAAAGGTGACAGCAGCCCAAATGTTCATTCAGCAAGTGGATGAGTAATCCACTCTCTACAGATAAACTGTGTACCATCTACCCACAAAAGAGCAGTGACATCCTAATACTTGCTACAACATACATGAACCTTGGGAACATGTTAAGTGAAATAAACAGACACAAAACACCATAGATTTATAAGAAATTTATAAGAAATCTCCAGAATAGACAAATCCATGGAGACAGAATAGAGACTGGGAGAATGGCATGTTACTGTTTAAACTATGTAGGATTTCTGCTTGGGAAGGTGAAGTTCTGGAACTTTATCATGATGATGGTTACGCAACACTGAATGTAACTTCATGGCACTGAATTACATATTTAAATTGGCAAATTTTAGGTTCTAGTTTATTAAAATTCCTAAAAATCTAACTCCTAGGTTTTTACAAAGAAAACTGGAAACTAATTCTATATAGAGAAAATCCAAGCCATTATAATACCCAGAGCAATCCTGAGGTAGATAAACCAAATTGGAGGACTTACATTACTTTCTTTCCAGATGAGGATGACCTTAATCCAGGCAGGATGTCACTGGCAACAGGGATTGACACATCCCAGAGAGCTCAGGAGACTGTCACATTTAAACAGGGATGATGCCCTCAACAAAAACCCCCGTACAAAACAGAGAAAGGAAAAAAAATGGTGCTGGAGTGACCAGACAGTAATGCAGAAAAACAATCAGAAACTTGACCACAACCACACACCGAACAACAAATAACTGCTTATGGATCTAACCTAAGTGTGAGTGCAAACACCATAAAGCTTTTAGCAGAAAACATCATCCAGGCTTGTGCAGCACAGGTCTCTTGGATCAGAGAACAAGGACAAAGTTACACATCACCACAAAATTACACACCGCTCATCAAAAAGTACCACAAAGAAAACTGATGAGCCAGACACAAACTGAACATATTTTGAACTGAAATGGACTGCTAGTATCCAGGGTAAAGAAGCTGATGTAGCACAACGATTTAAAAAATAATAGTAACATTCATACAAATGGAATATTACGCAGCACTACACAGAAATGCATTATGAAGACAAAGAGGGAACTTAAAAGCCCATTGTTAAATATGAGGGAACAACTTGAAAAGGTTCCACCATGTGCAATTCCAGCTACGGGACTCTTTAGGGAGGCCAAAGGTACAGAGAACAGTGCAGTGGGCTACTGGTGGCTAGTGGGTAGGGGCTGGCTCAGTAAGGGAAGTGCAGGGAGGTTTTAGGGCAGTGAAAATGCTGTGCTACGTCCAACATAGGTGCATGTCGCTGCACGCCCAGAAGAGAGAACCCCAGTCACCTCGATACAGACAAGCATCATCAGCACTGGCCCGCCAGCTGTCACAAACAATTCACATGCCTGTAAGACATTCACAGGGAAACGAAGGAGAGGGCAACTGTGCTTGCTGCCCTTTTGTTGTTGTTGTTGTTGTTCTTTTGGCGGGGGCAGAGGGGACAGGAGAAAGGCAAGAAGGTAGAACACCTAGAGCTGGCTAAACACACACACTGAAATTGTAAAACTAGGGGCGGGCACAGCAGCTCAACAGGCTAATCTTCCCCTGTCAGTACCAGCATCTCAAAATGTGGATGTTGGTTTGTGCCCCAGGTGCCCCACTTCCCATCCAGCTCCCTGCTTGTGGCCTGGAAAAGCAGTGGAGGATGGCCCAAAGCATTGGGACCCTGCACCCATGTGAGGGAACATGGACGAGACTCCTGGCTCCTGATCAACTCTGGCTGTTGCAGCCATTTGAGGAGTGAACCAATGGATGGAGGAGAAAATCTTAAAAACCAAAACTGAAAGGTCCAAAAACCACCACCCCTGACCAGGCCTTCAGCAAAACCTCTGTAATGTCTGCATTCTGGGACAGGAGCCAAAGGCCGCGCACATGGGCATATGGGAGGGGCTTTACTGGGGGAACTGGCTCCCTGGGCTATGGCAGCTGAGTAACAGGACAGCCAGCAGGCTGGGGTGGGGCTCTGGAGTGCCAGCAGCCATCTGTAGAAGTCTGCAGGAGAGCAGATGCTGTGACTTTCAGTCTGAGGCCAAATCCCTGGGATGGGGGGATGGAAGGGGAGCTTGGCCCTGCTGGAGGTCCGGAAGCCCAAAGGTTGGGGAGCCTGGAGCTGTGACACCCGCTGGAGACACTGGACCAATTCCCCTTAGGACCTGCTCTCTGCATGTGCACAGCGACCAAGGTGGCACCTGCCCAGCTGAGCGCAGCCTGCTTCCCCCTCAAGCCCATGCAGATTTGCATGCTGATCCAGGGATCGCCCCCACCCTGCATCATACTTCAGTGTGTTGCTGGGGGTTCCTTCTGCCATACATAAGTCCCCATCACAACTTGCCAACCTGTTTTGGCAAGCTCTTTTAGAATGATTCCTGTGTCTAATTCTGGGCACACGAGCTTCTCACCTGCCAGGTCAGATTTAGGTTAAGAGCAGAGAGGAGGCTTCACAGCTGTTGGGCAAGACCTCTTCTCACACCTACTGGGGCCATCTGAGCTGCACATGGATGCTCTGCTCCATGACCAGCCCCACCTGCCACAGGGCCCCCTTCAGCTCATCAGAGCACTCATTCACCAGAGCCCAGCTCAGCACCAAACCCCAGCTGGTGTGGGCAGGATGGGGACAGACCAGGGCCGGCTACCTAAGCAGGAGACAGCAGGCGGGGAAGGGTGGGTGCAGCCTGTGAGGAAGGAGGATGCCTGCAAGCAAGGCTGCAGCACAGTCCTAACCAGGAGCAGGCCGGGAAGTGGATGACTGTAGGAAGCCACATGTGACAGCCTTTTGCCTGGGAGAGATCTCCATCAGGTGTTTCACAGCGGACTCTTGCCCTTGGGCATGCTGGGTCACATGTAACAGGTATCTCAGAGATGGGCACAACTTCTGCCATTCTATAGAGATTAAAGCTGAAAACACTCAGGACCCACCACAGGGTAACAGGCTCTGCAGCATCTGAACATGCACCATGCTATCTGCAGCCTTACCCCCTCCATGCAGCCCTGTAACTGTAACCATTTTTATCAACACTTCTGAGCATTCAACCTGAATGTAGGCCCATCAAAGACCAATGACCAGCGGTGGCCACATCTGAGCCAAAACTCAACAGGAATAGGCTGGGAGCAGACATGTTCTCCCCACACTGCAGCCTTGCGCCACCTCCTCCCATCTCTGCTCCCAGGGCAAATCGTAACAAGGAGCCTGCAGTTGGAGGAACCGGAGTTTGGCAGCCCAGACCCTAGGGAGAATTCCTGTCCTACCTTACCCCACCTGCTGGCTGCTGGAAGCTTGCCTCACCAACTGCTCTCCCTACAAAGCCCCACCCATGTCACAAACGCCCTCCTGCAGAGGCCCAACTGAGTCCTCACTTCCGCCCTCTTCCCCCTCCTGCCATGGGGTCTGAAACTCTCCAGGTTCAGGGGCTATATTGGATCCCTTAGCCAAGTACAAGGTCTAGGTCTGTGGACACCAGAGGGGAGGAAGTGTCAGCCACAGTGGGCGCAGGCGTGATTCCTGTCTGTCAGGGACAAGCCAACTCTCCTGCACCAGGATCATGGGCACGCACACACACATGCAGGGCGCACACACGTGCAGAGGCACACACACATGCATGTGCACACACATTTCTTTAAATGCTCATGGGAGAAATCGCAGTCTGTGTTTCTGAAACGGGAGCCAACAAGGCTGTCAGCATTCTGGCATCCCAGCTCGTGGCCCCCCTGGTCTGACTCCTGGTCTGGGGCCGCACTCCTAGATTGTGGCATGCTGGTGCCAGCCACCTGCAGGGAGGCAGACAGGCACCTCCTCAGTCCCTCCTGCTGACCCTGCTGAGGAAAACCACAAAACACCTCCAAACCGCTTGGGTTAAAGTTTCCATTTATTTTTGGGTTTTTCTGTTTTAATACAAAAATCCAACATAAGACCATTGTGCTCATGATTGGACAGGGGGTTGAGGCAACTGGACATGGTACGGATATCAAAGAGCTCACCCTCAAAATCCTGCCACCTCCTCTTCCCAGCAGCCACTGAGAACACTCCCCACCTGTGGACAAGAGCCCATGGGTCAGGGTGCCCTGTGCTGGGTGCTCCAGCCCAGAGGAGCCCGCAGAACAAGCCTGTGTAGCGAATGGCGCACAGGCTGACCAGGAAGCCGGGCCTTCCTAAGCCCAAGTGCTGAGACTAGGGAACAAGAAATGACCCACAGCCAGCTAAGGAGACCCTTGGGACCTACCCAGCCACTTTCCCATATTGGGGAGTCCTGGCTGGATGGGTTCCCAGAGTGAGCAGCAGCATCGAGGCACAGCCCCGGGACTCACCCTCTCCCACCTTGCAGGTGGGCAGTTGTGCCCAGGAGCATCTAACCACACACCATGCAACAGCCAGCTCCCAGCCTCCCACCCGTGACGTGCATCCTGACAAATGGAAAGCTAGCCAACGCCTGACACTTGGAGTCCTTCAGGCTTAGAATTCTTCCAGGTCTGGCCAGTGCTGGCCTTGCTGGACATAGTGCTCTCTTTGGCGCCGCCTCTGGTCAGCCAGACCGCACACCACGCAGCTGCTCGCAGTGAGGTCAGCCACACCCAGGGACCCACGAATTGCTCCCTTCTCACCAGGTACATGCATACAGGTTCCTCACATCACAGGAAGAAATGCAGCCACATGTACACAGGTAGGCCTCTGAGAAGCACGACCCCATTTCCCAGGCAGCCGCCTCAAGGAGCGGCCCTGGGTCTGCTGGCTGGTGAACAGCATTCCCAGTGAGTCACACTTGTTCTACAGCGAGGTGGTTGCTGCACGAAAGAGCCCGTCCGCTTGCAGCAGGTCAGAGAACAGACCCAAGATAAAGCAGCACACGGTGTCAAGGTTTAGGGAAGACAAGCTGGCATAAGGCATGTGCGTGACCAGGACAGACCTGCACCTTGTTCCACTCTAGGAGACCTCCTGTCCTCAATTCAAAGGCGGGGGCTAAGGAGAACAGGAACCAAGGCTCAGTGCCTGACAGACACCACTGACTGCCTCCCTGGCTCCCCAGCGACTCCCCCCTACACACACGTACATGCACACACACACACGCACCCTCCCTGTTTCGGCTGGCACCCAGGAAATGGCAGTTTCAACAAAGCAAGCCAGCAGAAACATAGGCACAAGCCAGCGTTCCATTTCAAGACTGGATTTGCACTTCCGTAGGGACACAGCCTCTCCTCTCTCTAGCACATCCCAAAGCGAAACCTCAGGGGATCCTAAAGACAACCTGGCCCCGTGTGGAACACTGGATGGAGGTGTAGACAAAGGCGGAGGGGAAACCGAATTTTACCAGAGCATTTGCCTAGCCTACAGCACGTGCCTCATCGGAAGACCTGGGGGGGCCTAAAGCTGCGTGCTTGCTCCACAGGGAAGGGAGTGACTGGTGGGCCAGCTGCCCCCCTCACCCAAGCCTGCAAGCAAAGCCTATGAGGACCCCCATCCTCTTGCTCATTCTCTTCCTCAGAAGGAAAGCCTGGGCCGGAACCACAACATGGTAGGGCAAGACAAGAGGCCATGTGGGAGAGCTGTCTTCAGGCTTGGCTCCTCTCACACTCAAGGAGAGAATGGGAGAGCTGGGACCAGCACTAGGACAAGCTGGCCTCATGGTGAAGCCTCAAGTGTCACAGAACGCAGCCCAGAGACACACTGCTGGTCCACAGTGGCCCGCTCCTCGGGGCTGTCATGGGGCAGAGAGGTTACAACTGCCGACGGGCAAAAAGATGAAGGGACCGGCCCAAAGTCACTCCTGTCTGGGTTTTTGCACAGATTTTTCTGGTGAAAATGGCACTGACCTTTACTCACAAGCCCAATACCAGCTAGGCCAGAAGCCCTGCCCATCAGCGCATACAGCGTAAGCAGCCTGGTGAACACACAGTGAGAATGTCCAGTTCCCCCCTGGCCAAGTGTGTGTGTGTATGTATATGTGTGTGCACATAAACACACACGTCTATACATACCACACATCTCTATAAATAAGCCTTTAGTGGCAAATCTGGAACTTTAAATAATAGTTGTTACTGAACCTAAACCCACATGCCAGCTATCCCAGGTTTATGAACCACGGGAGTGACTGCAGGGTCCCCACAGTCCTCAGTGTAAGCTATCAGGCAGTGCCCTGTGTGGGACTCCAGGTCTCCTGACCAGGGTTCCAGGTCCAGTGTGGCTGACTTCGACCTAATGGAGCTTCTTCCTCTGCATTCTGCCCGCTGCCTCTCCCAGCAGACGACTGGGCCACCTGCCCGGCAGATGGAGCCGAGGTCCTTCCATACCTGGGGACCTTAGGAACCATCTCTTCACTCTGCCCACCTTCTCACCAAAATGTGGGATGGCCCTAGATGAACTTGAAGCACTTGGTCTTGTCGTGGGGCAGGCGGGTCTTGAAGAGCACAGAGTCCACCCTGAACTGGGTGTACAGGAGGGGCATGTAGCCGTACACCTTGACAAAGAAGTTGATACACTTGTGCCGCTCGTGGAAGTGGGAGTCATCATGCGACAGGGCCTGCGGGCATCCCGGGCACCGGAAAGTCCACCGTGAGGTCACCTGGGAGCAGGGAAGAAGAGGCAGGGTCAGAGTCATAGTAGGAAAGCCGAGCCACAGAAACCCTGCAGCTCAGCCCAGCCAACACTCCTGTTCCTCCTGAGCACGAAGACACTGAGCCCCCAGAGCTCCGCCCACAGACTAAGGCAAGAGCTCCTTGCATCAGGCAAGTGTCTGAGACACTGGGGCTAACATTTTATACCAAAACCCTTCATCTACCTGGTGCCTTTGTCCTAGTAACTCAACTTTTCCTATTTATGTTGGTTGTACATGATGTAGGACAAAGTTGCTCATGTCACAGAACCAAACAGAAAGTGGATTAAATTAGACTGCACACTCAGTGGCTAGGCATGAAGAAAATGTTACTGCTGAAAAAATACATTTATAGGGCCTGGCACAAGAGTGTAGCAGTTGAAGTCCTCGCCTTCAACGCACCAGGATCCCATATGGGCGCCAGTTCTAATTCCAGTGGCCCCGCTTCCCATCCAGCTCTGTGCTTGTGGCCTGGGAAAGCAATGGAGGATGACCCTGCACCCAAGTGAAAGACCTGGAAGAGGCTCCTGGCTTTTGGACTGGTTCAGCACCAGCCATTGTGGCCGTTTGGGGAGTGAACCATTGGACGGAAGATCTTCCTCTCTGTCTCTTCCTTCTCTCTGTATATCTGACTTTCCAATAAAAATAAATAAATCTTAAAAAAATACATCTATAATTATTACCCAGAAAACACTGAGAAGATGACCAAAAACCATGAAAGCAAGCCTAAGAAGCATGGAAAAGAAGTACTGTATGATGTTGCATAAAGTTTAAAACTGGCAAAACTGATCCTGGCACAGAAAAAAGATGTGGGTAGAAACAAAAGACATCTGAATAAAGGATAGGCTTTGGTGTAACAATGCATCGATGCAGGTCCACCAATCTGACAACTGCATCCTGCTAAAGATGCTGATAACGGGAGACTGGACAGAGGAATACACACTACCTTCCAACTTTTCTGTATGTTTACACCTTATGTGTATGTATGTTCATGTATCCATACACACAGAAGCAATGTGTATTTGCAACATTTGCTACCACTGGCCTAAAAATGTGAGTAAAATAGTTTTTAAAAAGGAAAGAACAAACACCCTGTCCCATGTTGGAGTGTCCTGGGTTCAGTGTCGGGCCCTGGCCCTCCTTTGCACCACGGGTCTGCCCAAGCCCAATGCCAATATCAGACTGTTTTCACTATGTAATGTCATTACCACTTCCAGCTTTTGATAGGGCAAATCTACATCCTCTTGTTCACTGGTGTCTAGGCTATTCTGGTTCTCTGCACTTCAATACAAACTTGAGGATCTAATTTTCAATTTCTGTATCAGACCTAATTAAATCAAACACATATCCAGTGAATCCATAGATGGAAGATTTCTATTTCCCTTCCATCCCCTGCCTCTGTCATTTTGCTTTTCAAATAAAAAAATACATCCTTAAAAACATATTAAAAAACAATAATAATAACAAAAAACCTTTCCAATTATCCCAGAATCCAATTTCAGGAGAAAAGCCCACTAATGGGATATTATTCTACTTGACAAAGAAATTATTTCATAATTGTTTTCACAGAAGCTAGGCTTTTAACTGGTTTTCATCATGTAAACCACCAGTTAAAGCTCTGAGTCTTCTCCCCTTTGAATCTATGCATACACATAAATACATTGCACAATAAAGCATACAAGGAAGGAAATGAAAAAGGAAGCAATAACTAATATGAAATGAAGTGTGGACACATATGTGACCAAAACTAGACTGTATTTGACCTGGAACATTCCAGGTAACGGAGCCCCAGTGAAGCACTCATGCTCTACTTTAGTACCACAAAGGACAATTCCTACTGGAGCTGAGGCCTCGCATCATCAGACTAAGATGCTCGGTTGCTCTCTCCACAACTCAACACCTGAGCCAGCCACTGGCTCTCTGCTTTCTACAGGAGCTCTTACTAATTCATTCCAAATAAAGCCTACTTATATTTCTGGATTTTTCAAAAACAGTATACTATTCAAAGCAATACGGCATTAACTATTCTTTAGTCAGAATTATTAAAGCAGTAACACTGTCAAAAGATTAGTGATAAAATAGCCAAACCTTTCTAATTCAAATGAAACAGTTTAACGGTGAAAATCAGAGGTATTTAACGCAAAAATCACTATTTCTCTAAGTAAGATAATACAAATATTCAGTACCACTATTATTAGATGCATATTTCGTTCAAACTGCTTTTAAACATAGATAACTAAGCTTGGAACTTGAAGCAATTATTTCAGAATTTGGAAATTTTCTTAATTTATTCAGTCTTTGATTTTAAAGTCATCTGCAAGTTGAACGGATCTCTTGTATTTAGTAAGATTGAACAAATTCACATGGAATATTCAAAACACGTATACCATGTCTATTCCCATCATTTCCAACATACTATCTACACTGAACAATTCTGCTTAACACAGACCTAATAATGTCTCAGACAAGCATGTTTTAATGAAGATGTTATTATTGGGTATCTAATCGAATACTTTCAATTTCCATTGATGTCATCATGAGACCCATTAATCAAATACACATCTTCACTAAAGTCTGGTCTCTGGCCACAAACAAAAAATGGATTAAGTAGAAAATTGTGCCAATCAGGCCCGGCGTGGTAGCTTAGTCTCTAAAGCCCTTGCCTTGCACGTGCCAGGATCCCATATAGGTGCTGATTCTCGTCCCAGAGGCCCCACTTCCCATACAGCTCTCTGCTTGTGGCCTTGGGACCTTGCACTTCGTATCAGAGATACCTGCACTTGGGATCCTGGCTTCGTATCAGAGCTCGGCTCCGGCTGTTGTGGCCACTTGGAGAGTGAATTATGGGACAGAAGATCTTCCTCTCTGTCTCTCCTCCTCTCTGTATATCTGACTTTCCAATAAAAATAAACCTTTAAAAAAAATCGTGCCAATCACCAATTTCTTTCATTGATCTGAAAGCCAGAGCTACAGAAACAGGGACAAACACAGAGAGAGATCTTCCACTCTTTGGTTCTCTCCCCAATTGGCCTCAAAACCTGGAAACGGACCAGACTGAAGCCTAAAGCCCAGAACTCCAGCTGGGGCTGCATGTGGGATGGCAGGAGCCCAAGGACTTGGGTCATTCTCTACTGCCTTCTCACCAGCAAGGAGACAGATTAGAAATGGAACAGTTGGGACTCCAATTAGCACTCACATGGGGTACCAGCCTTACACACAGTGGCCTAACTCACTATACCACAACACCAGACCTGATCATTAATTTCTTCCTAAGATTTTGCCACAGTGTATCTGCCACTATAGATAAAAATAAACTTTTTGTATAAAAGTTGTGACTGTTATCATTCATGCTTTAAAAAATAAAGTTAATATCACTTTGCTGACGGTTGCTCTTTTTAGATGCTTTGGCAAAAGTCTCATCAACAGAATATTCCCTGGGGGATCAGGAGGTAAGCTGTGGCTCTAGGAACTTTGACAGATGTAGGCAGGTTCATGAGGCCCCCAAAACTCGCTCTCCTTTCCAGCTTAGAACTAGCATCCACTGGTTATTGCCATGCTTACCATTGAAGTTATTATCTTTAAGAATTATTTTAGAGAGAGAGAATATGAGAACAAACCCCTAGTAGGTAGTTTACCCACCATGGCCCCGGCTGGGTCAAAGCCAGAAACATGATCATCTACCCTGTGGGAGAGGCAGAACCCAGTCACCTGAGCCACCGTGGCTGCCTCCCAGGGTGCGTGCCAGCAGGAAGCTGCAGCCAGGAGCTCCAGGGGAATTCTGAGCCCGGCACTCAAAAATGGAAAGCTACATACCAGTTCCCAGAAGCTATGATTTGAGTATTGCCACTATAGATAAAAATACCTGATGGATACTCAGTGGTAGATACCGTAGAATTTGCCTTCAAAATGTAAGAATAATGAAATATGTACACAAATTTCTATTTACGCATGGCAATAGAAACACCTAAAAGAAAACTTAAGATGTTATCAAATTAAGTAACATGCCCCTTTTATGACAATAATGAAAGTAGACCTCAGGAAGTTTGTTGACCGTAATAATTTTCATGGATGATTTCTCATGACCTACTAGCCAAACGTACATCTTGACCAAAATCTGATCACTGGTCACATGAAAAAGAAAAAGCTAGAAAGTTTCTAAGAGCATCAGATGGAAATCTGTAACATAAATAGTATTCACTTGAATTGGCAGACTCTACAGCAGTGGCTGCGAGGCCCTCCCCAGGCTTGACTGTGCCTGCTTCTAGAAGGCTCAACAGGAGCCTGCGAGCGGGCGCTCTCAACCACTGCCTGAGACTACGAGAAGGCAGAATGTGGAACGAAACTGAGTTCTCTGTATGTGACCAATCTGAAACTGCTTTATTCTGACTCAAATGTATTCAGCAACATAGGCAAAACAAAAAGAAAATCTCCATAATTCTGAGAGTACATTCATTTTTGAGTAAATTAACCTCTTTACATAAAAGCTAGGCTCTGGCACTTCTCGTAGAACTTTACCCACATGTTAAATATAGAACAATTCTTCAGGTACTTGGCTGGCAGAAATCCCCTTCCAACCTCAAGTTAGCAATCTGAGGACTGCTACGGATTACTTCCCAGAGCAATGTTGTTAAGTAAATAAAACAGAATAGCTGGTAACACACAGGAAACAAGTTATACAGTGATGCATGTGCCCTCTTAATACTTTCTGGGGAAAAGATGGTAACTGCAATAATTTCAAAGCAGTGATGAACAGAAGCTATTCTGATAGATTACAACCAGATGCAGTAGGATATGAAAAAAATCTGTGACTTCTGACAAGACACAGTTACTACAAATATTCTTACAAATTATAGGCCGCTTTGTAATGGAAGACAATGCTAAATTCCAGACAGTGATGAAGGAAGATGTCACTCAAGTTCTCAACCATCTGCACTGGCCTTCGGACAGCAGAGCCCCTGCATTAGCAACCCATTAACCCCACGCTCAGGCCTCCCAGCTGTTGAGCACCATTATTCCTCCTGTACTGATGAAGCAGTGTGTCAGTTACATACTGTGTAATTAAGTGCTTTACTCAGGCAGGCATCCTCAGGCCCACCATAGTGCACCCTCACCTTGATTGGGGGCTTCCGAGTGATGTGGGAGACCAGGAAGTTCATGGCAATGTCCTCACAGTTGATGTATTCATCCACCATATCTCGGATGGCCTGGGGCATCACATATGAATACAAGTAGGCATAATACTGTTGGGAGAAGAAAAAGAACCCATTTATTGTTAGACGCCACAATTCCTCAGCTTTTAGGAAAAAAAAATAATAAAAAGATGGCTCTGTGGGGCTTCTAGGAAGCTGGGAATGGGAGTGAAAACAGGATAACAGGGAAGCACGACCAGGATTCAAGCAGTCTGAACCAGATCCAGGAACATCCTGCTACTCAGCTCTCCTAGGATAAAGAGCTCTCCCACTTGAATTACCTTTACCAGCCTCCTGAAGAAACACAATTTCACACAACAGCAATGGGCAACCAACACAAATCTCTGCTAAACTAGGTCAGACGATATAGTTCTGTTGACCATCATTCCATCATACCTTCCCTGACAGCAGCAACGAGGGGTTCTATGAGGAAAAGGCCTGGGTTCCTTCTCGGGTCCCAGTCCATCACAGAGCCAGCACACGCTGCCTGCCTCACGCAGGAAGTCTTCAGTCTCATCAGTTCTTCACTTCCACTGGCTACTCTCTCTCCAGACTTACCAGCTCTTGCCTGGATTATCCCCACCGTGTTCCCCATAGTCTGCCAGCTGCAGCATGTGCTTTCCAGCATTCTATTCTCAGCTATTCAAATGTCAACCCCCAACTCCAAACCCGCCAACAGCTTTCTCTGTCACAACATTAGCCCAGGTCCTGAAAATGCCACTCAAGATCCACAAGGTGGTGTGCTAACGCCACTCAGGCCTGCTATCAAATTGGTGAAAATTTCAGAAATTTTGTGAACTTGTTAAAAATGGATAAATTTGAAATTAAATGTTACATTAAGAAGTGATGCAATCAATACCTAAGATTCATCACTTATCAGATTTGTTTCCGTTTCCTGTATCCTGAGGTTATCTGCCTCACTGTATTGACGGTGGAAATGTTGCATAACAGCACATAGCTATGTATCACTCCCTAACTCCATGTTCAGAAACTCAAGGTCAGAATATTTCTATCACAGAAACCAGTTGTAATATATTACAATAACCTAGTGAGGAATATGAGGGAACTAGTTAATAATCTGATTTATGTATTCTATTAGCTTAAATAACAACATACAGTAAAATGTTGAGTTTTCATAGATATTTTATAGCAGTTTTCACTAACTATCTTGTAGCAAGTCCTCAAAAGCTGGGGTACCTGGGCCCGGCGCAGTAACCTAGTGCCTAAAGTCCTTGTCTTGCACACCCAGGATCCCATATGGGAGCAAATTCTAATCCCAGCGGCCCCACTTCCCATTCAGCTCCCTGTTTGTGGCCTGGGAAAGCAGTCAAGGACGGCCCAAAGCCTTGGGACCCTGCACTGGCATGGAAACCCAGAGAAAGCTCCTAGCTTCAGATCAGCTCAGCTCCGGCCGTTGCGGCCACTTGGGGAGTGAATCAACGGACAGAGGATCTTCTCTGTCTCTCCTTCTCTCTGTATGTCTGACTTCCCAATAAAAATAAAGTAAATCTAAAAAAAAAAAAAAAGCAAAAAAACCCCAACTAAAAAGCTGGTGAACCTAAAAGATGAATTACACAGAGTAGGCATTTGGTCTAGCCATAGAGACCATGTTAGAGATGCCCACACTCTATATGAGCATGCCTCAGTTCCGGCTCTGCAGTTCCAGCTTCCTGCTGATGCAACCCTTGGGAGGCAGCAGGGGAGGGCTCAAATCATCCCGTCCCCATCACCCATCCTGGGGGCCTGGAGTGAGTCCCTCGCTTCTGCCTCTCCCCAGCCCAGATCTGCTGTGACAGGCATTGAAGCAATCAGCCACCAATGAGAGAGCTCTGTCTCTGCCAGCCTCTCATATCAAACTAGATTTTAAAAATTTAAAGATGAGTTACATATCTTTGACATTTAGATAGCTGTTATTAGTATCCTAAAGAACATGTTTAAAAATACAATCTATGCCTTCAGAGTAAGGTGATATTTTTTTTTAAGATTTATTTTTATTTTTGTTTATTGGAAAGGCGGATGTACAGAGAGGAGAGACAGAGAGGAAGATCTTCCGTCCGATGATTCACTCCCCAAGTGAGCGCAATGGGTCGATACTATGCCGATCCGAAGCCAGGAGCCTCTTCCGGGTCTCCCACGCGGGTGCAGGTTCCCAAAGCTTTGGGCTGTCCTCGACTGCTTTCCCAGGCCACAGGCAGGGAGCTGGAAGGGAAGCGGGGCTGCCAGGATTAGAACCAGCGCCCATATGGGATCCCGGGCGTGCAAGGCGAGGACCTTTAACCACTTGCGCCACCGTGCCGGGCCCGTAAGGTGATATTTTAACAAGGCTGCCTTTTAAATAGAAAACTATGAGCAAAGTATTAGAAAAATAATTGTTTATAATTCTAAAATTGACTAGTTTCACTACCAAAATGACAATGTTAATTTAAAAATTTGCTCCGCCATACATTTTAAAAACCCCAAGAAACCTGGCTAACTTGTGAAAATCTTCCAACTTTTTTGCAAGAGAGCAAAGCCATAAGCCAGGAACTCCATCCTGGTCTCTCAAATGTGTTGCCAGGGTCCACAGAGTTGGGCCAAATTCTGCGGTCTTCCCAGGCACATTAGCAGGAAGCTAGATGGGAAGCAGAGGTGTTGAATCTAAATTGGAATTCGAAAATAAAGATGCCGGCATCACAAGCTGCAGCTTAACCCACTGAGCCACAATACCAGCTCCATCTTTTAAAAACAAAATCTGTTAAATGAACAATCTCAATGCATTAAAAAGGCAACAGCTTCCCATCAGTTTGCTTACAATAAAACAAAATGAATGAATGGCATCATAGAAGATGGGAATAACTAAGCTCACCTTCCAAAAAGGCGGCCAAACCAGCGGATGAGACTAAAAAACTCAAGGAATATGACTTAGGCATAATGAAACACAAGAATTCCCTTCAAAGACAGTGAATACTACAAGCATAAAGAAAAAGTGCTCAATTTCAAAGCACCTTTTACTTGCCATAATGCATAATATCCAAAGATTTAAAAATACAACAGATTTAATCATATTTCTCACTAAAATGTAAGAATTTTCTGAGCAAATTATTTTGAAACCTTATATCTTCATCTCAAACCCTAAAATTTTTTTAACTACAATAGTTCACACAAACATACACAGGGAGAATTTCTAAATAAATTGCCATACCTCTTAGTGTATGTTCAAAAGTTTTATGGAAAAGCACTTATGTCTAGGCCTAGTGTTGTTGTCTAGTGGGCAAAGATGCCATCTGTCACGCCAGTATTCCACACATGCGCCAGTTCAAGACTTGCTGCTCTGCTTCAGATCACTCCCTACTACTGCACTGGGAAAGCAGCAAAAGATGGTTCAAGTGTTTGGGTCCCTCCACCCATGTGGGAGAACTGGAAGAAGCTACAGGCTCCAGGTTTTGCCCTGGGAAAGCCCCTGTTGCTACTGCCATAGATGGGGTATGAGAGGTGTGCCTAGGAAGACACAAAGAGGATCAGCAGGTAAAGCTTACCAAGTGTCCCCTGTGGACAGCCCCCCACGAAAACCACCAGGTGCTGAGACACACAGGGAGAGTGGAGCAAAGCACAGCCAGGGGCCAGTGTCTTTGATGTGAGGCTAGTGGATGGCAGCAACAAGGAAAATGGCATGAGCCTCAAGCGAGATCACACAGGACAATTCAGAATAGCTTGCAAATGATGAAAATGTTCCCCACTGCCTTCCCCTCTACAGAACAAGCCTGGGGAAATGAGTAGCATCAGAGCGCACCAGTAAGGGTTCAAGGGGAAACGCGGTCCCAGAAAGGTCAGGCTCCAATCCTACGGCGGAGCTGGAAGAGGTATCCTGTGGAGTGCACAGGCCTAACTCAGCACCAGACATTCTTCACCGGCCAGGGAAGAGCATGGGAGGGAAGGCACAGAGCAGTGCCACCCAACAGAATTGTAATACAAGCCACAACTGTCATTTTAGGTTTTCTATAGCCACAAGATTCACTAGAAAAAAGAAAACTGTATTTACTGACACTGTGGAACAGTGCAAAAAGCCACCACCTATGGTGCTGGCATCCCACATGGGTGTTCATGTCCCAGCTGATCTACTTCTCATCCAGCTCCCCACTACTACACCTGAGAAAGCAGAAAAAGATGGCCCAAGTAGCAACTCAGGGTTCCTGGCTTCAGATCAGCCCACCTCCAGCCACTGCAGCCATCTGGGGAGTGAAGAAGACTAATGGAAGATGCCTCTGTCCCCAACTCTGCCTTTTGAATAAGCAAGTGAATCTTTAAGTAAAACACTTAAGTTAACATTATTTTACCAAGTGTGTATCCAAAAAAAAAAAAAAATGCTTGCATTTCAATGTACAATCGGTGTACAAAATTCATTCGTGCTATTTTCAAAAGCTGGTATACACTTTACACTGACAGCACATCTCAACTCTGACCAGTCACACTTCAGGCTCAAAGGAACAGAGGGCCAGTGGTTACTTTACTGACAGAAAAGGTACCGAAGAAGCTGAGTCAGAAACAAAACCAAACAACCATGCAAAGCAGAAGGAGAGGGGCGCCGCCTGGAGCGGCCTGCCCTGCGGATCAGGACGTGAGGCATGACGGGAGCAATGAGCTCTGAGGAATCAGGCTGAACCGGCACATCAACACCAAGCTCTGCAGGTGGGTCCAGCACAACAGGGGTCCAGCAAGTCAGAAAACGCATCAGACTAAGTCTTCTGTTGGCTGTGCCATCACTGGGATGGCAGTGTTGACACTGGAAGGTATCTGAGGGTCTTAGCTCAACACCCTTTATTTTGCAGAAGGCCAATACTCAAAGATAAACTGATTTTCCTAATGGCCTCTATGCTATTTCAAGAGCAGTTCTCTTATCCAGACATTCTGTTCCAGAGTTGTTCTAAGTATCTTGGTCATTCTCCTTTTTCAAAAGTTTATTTATTTGAAAGGCAAAGCAACAGAAAGAGAGAAGGTGACAAAGAAACATCTTCTATTTGCTAGTTTGTTCCCCAAATGGCTGCAATAGTCCTCAGAGCTCAGCCAGGCTAATGCCAGAAATTGCAATAAGGGTCTCCCACATGGGTATCAGGGGGCCAAGCACTTGAGTCATTTTAATAAGGAGCTGGTTCAGAAGCAGGGCAGCAAGGATGTGTACCAAAACTCCAAAATATGGAATACTGGAGTAGTAAGTGGTGGCTTAACCAGCTGTACTGCACCACCAATTCCTGCTTATTGCTTATAAAATTTTCTAGCATAGAAGGGACGACAAAAAAGCCAGAGAATTCTACCTCAGGGTAGTATTTCACTACTACACACAGATACAGCTCTTAGTACATTGAGGCCATTCTGGAGCGTTTTCTTACCTTGTGAAAGAAGGCAGCACCTGTCAGCACCATGGACAGCTCACAGGAGTAGTTGGAGTTGTACAGCCAGGACTGGTGAGGGATGTCCCAAGCGTGGTATCGGCCGGGAAAGCCCACAATGCGGTCCCGAGCTTCCCTCCAAACCCTAAGAAATACAAAACACATACACACATTTGATAACCAAGTACCAAGATTATCAAAATGTTTTAAAGTACTGTCTATTTCTCATTTTTAAATAACAAAAAAACTACCCCAAATTAAATGAACTGTGTCAAATGCAGCTTTCTTAACACCTGCCCATTTCATAATCTGATAGCCAGCATCTCTCCAGCCCCAAAGAGTAAAATAGAAAAATGGATTTTCTACAACAATCACCTAGAAAGTAAGAAGACATCAGTTTTACTTATCTTAACTCATAAATGTTTTAATGAGCACCTTAGTTCAGCTGGACACATATGTAATTTGTGCTAATACAACACTGAGAAGGTATATAATGAAAAACATTTTAAGACACCATTGGGGTTGTTTGTTATTGATTTGAAAGACAGGAGACAGAGTGCTCCCATCCACTGTTCACTCCTGTAACACCTACAATCACTGGGGCCCAACCAGAAGGCAGAAACTGAACCTGATTTGTGTGTCTGCCCTCTGGATGACAGGGATCTGAGTACTTGAGCCATAAGGCACTGCCTCCCAGCATGTGTATCAGCAGGAAGCTGGAATAAGGAGGGGCACACGGAGCCTAGGAACACTGATGACGGAGTGTGGGCATCCCAAGCAGTGTCCGAAGCTATGCCAAGCACCTACCCCAAGACCACGTATTTAACCACAGCAAACTACTGCTTGAAATAAAATGTACCAAACCTAATATCTAGTTCGAACAGAGCTGAGGCAGAAAGTTGTATCATGAGAAAGTCTTAAAATGTTTTTCATTATATACCTTCTCAGTGTTGTTTCTCAGGCAGTTTAAATCTATAAAAGTTTATCGTGAAACATTGAATTCTCAATTTCTTAAACCCAAGACTTTTATATCATCTCCAACTTTATAGGCAAGGAAATTGGAGAGCTGAAATTGGAGAGCTGAAATCACTTAAGAGTTCCACAGGCCCCGGCAGGCCTGCAGAAAGACTAGATTTAAACTGCCTGAGAAACTTCTCTGCTATCCACAGGGAGCTTCAATTCCCAAAACACAGATTTCATTCCAAAAGCATTCTTCTCCCAATAAATGACAAAGTAGCTCATTTAGTTCAATCACAACTTCTATCACAGTACAATATCCTTGCAGGGTGGACATTTTCAGACAACTGACAGTTTTTTTTTTTAACCATGGCAAGGTATATATACATACATAAAACTTCCTAGTTCAACTATTTTTTGCTGTTAACCATTTAAAGTACACTGGAATTAGGCACATTTGCATGACTGTGCAACAATCACCACCATCCATCTCCAGAGCTTTCTAATCTTCCCTGACTCTCTGTGCCCAAAAGACACGGACTTCCTACTCCCACCTCCCCCAGCTCATAAACCACCATTCCCCTTGCTCTAACCACTCTATACCTCATCAAGCAGAATGATACAAAGTATAAAGGTCTAAAAAAAAAAAGCATTTAAAATGCATGAAAAAAACTTAAACATCCTTTAACTCCATTTTTCATGAACTTTTCAGATCCTCCTCTTCTTTATCCTTTGTGGTGCGTATTACAAATGATGTCATGACTATCCATTTATTCTCTGTGGACATCTGACATCCAATTTTCTTCGGTGCCTCCTTTCTTTTGCCATTAGAGATTGCTTGCCTTTTTCTTAGCTAGCTAAGTAGAAGATAATCAAACTTAACTTTTCATCAGAGGGAGGAATTTTTATATTTACCCTTTCCTTTTGAACCTAGATCTAGATCTGTTTTACTCCCAGTTAGGTGAAGTAAGTAAAGCACAGATATTAGTAGGAGAAAGATTTTAATTTAAAGGATACCCAAACAAATGTGGAAAACATTAGGATGTACAGGTAGGATTCTTCGCCAAACCTCAAACTTTGCATAACTGCTAAGAAACACTTTGCAAGGCTTTCCAAGTCTGCCACTACCAGGAAATCCGTTGAGAAATGGCATGGAGCGGGTGTTCAACCCTGAGTCACTGAAGATCAACCCTGAGTCACTGAAGATGACAAACCATCTGTTTTGATAAACTTCAAATTCATCAAGGCTAGGTCTTCTTATCTGCATTATTCCTGGAATCCAGGGATGCGTGGCAATTCCCCTGTTAACACCATGGCTCCCAGTCCACAGCGCACTCTACACCGTGTGGTGTGATACCAGAAACATGCTCCCCCTTTCCCAACACCAACAATATCTGCAATGACAAAGGCCACTCCTGGAGTTACTGTCCAGCTTTCTCCCCTTCTTGGAAACATGTGGAAAGAGCTATTTTATTATCATGTAACAAAGGAACATATCTCAGTTTAAATCCTTTCTACATTGTACTACATTTTTAAAACTTCTTTACTTGGGCCCGGCGCGGTGGCGCAGTGGTTAAGGTCCTCGCCTTGCACGCCCGGGATCCCATATGGGTGCCGGTTCTAATCCCGGCAGCCCTGCTTCCCTTCCAGCTCCCTGCCTGTGGCCTGGGAAAGCAGTCGAGGACAGCCCAAAGCTTTGGGACCCTGCACCCGCATGGGAGACCCGGAAGAGGCTCCTGGCTTCGGATTGGCATAGTATCGGCTCGTTGCGCTCACTTGGGGTGTGAATCATCGGACGGAAGATCTTCCTCTCTGTCTCTCCTCTCTGTATATCTGCCTTTCCAATGAAAAAATAATAAAAATAAATCTTTAAAAAAAAAAAAAAAACTTCTTTACTTATTGAAAAGCAGAAGAATAAAGAAAGAGAGCAAAGACTCCATCAGTCCATCTTCCATCTACCCAACTGGTCACAACAGCAAGGGCAAGGTGTACTTGGTGGGAAGCAACTGAGGCCAGTGTCGCAGTGGTGAAAGAATTCATCAGAACAAAGTTAATAGGTTTAGGTTTATTGAACACACTGCAAGGGAACAGTGGCCAGGAAAGTAACAAGCGGCTGTCTGCTGCCATATTTTCTAAGATTTACTTATTTATTTGAAAGGTAGAGTTAGAGTGATCATCCACTGTCTGCTCATTTCACTCCCCAAATGGTCACACAGCCCAGGCTGCACCAGGTCAAACCAGGAGCCTGGAATTCCATGAAGTACCCTGTGTGTGTGGTTCAAGCACTTAGCCCACCTTCTGCTGCTTTCCCAAGCATATTAGCAGGGGATGAGGTCAGAAGAATAGTCAGAACTTGAACCACTACTCTTATAAGAAGGATGCCAGCATCACAAGCAGCAACTTAACAAGTGGTACTACAATGCCAACCCTGGTTTTTTGTTTGTAATCAGAGAAGCAACAGTCTTATTTCAATAATACACAGGGAGAAGTCAAAGAAAATGTGAGCAGTTCAGAGAGGAATAGCTGATGCTCTAACTTACAAGTAATGTGCCAACTCACTCTTCTAGGTGAGTTTAAGGTGGATACACCAAGGAGGCTGCTGCTCCTTCCATCTGCAGATCTGTACCTATAAACCCACACCAAAGGAAGCCTGAGGGCTGGGCAAGTCGGTCTGCCATTCCAGGCAAAGGAGAGAAATACAGAGAAACTAGTTCTCTCTCCTAAACACAAACTCAATTTGCATAAGATCTCCGGCATTTCTGAAGCCATCTGTGAGGAACTAGTTATTCCCTGAATTGACTGGCAACTAATGCTTCTGTAATAAAATTTAAAATGAGCCGCATGATTTCTTACCTTAGACACCCAAAGCACAAGCAATCAACAACAAAAAGATTTCATCAAAATGTAAGGTTTTGTGTCAGAGGACACCATCAAGAAAGTGAAAGATCATCTACAGAATGGGAGAATACAATTGCAACTCAGCTTCTCTAGTAAGGAGACTATTAAAAAAAAAAAAAAAAACCTAAGCAAAAATAGACAATTTCATTTAGGTGTTCCTCCAAAGTAGTAATACAAATGGCCAATTCTGTCCTTCCACTTCTAGAAGTTTTTTTTTTTTAATCCTCATATAAAAATTTGCACATGGGGCCCAGTGCAGTAGTCTAGTGGCTAAAGTCCTCATCATGCAGGCATGGGGATCCCATGTGGGTCCTGGTTCTAATTCCAGCAGCCCCGCTTCACACGTAGCTCCCTGCTTGTGACCTGGGAAAGCAGTCAAGCATGGCCCAACTCAGATAGTCCACAGTTTACTCATGTAAGTATCCAATTCTTGGGAATTGGACCCAGGTCTTGGGACCCTGCATCTGTGTGAGAGACCCAAGGAGGCGATCGGCTCCTGGCTTCGGATACGCACAGTTCCAGCCATTGCAGCCACGTGGGGAACGAATCAATGGATGGAAGATCTGCCTCTCTGTCTCTCCTCCTCAATGTATATCTGACTTTTCAATAAAAACAAAATAAATCTGTTTAAAAACAGATTTTTTAAAAATATGCACATAATTATTACAGCAGTATTATCTTAACAACTAAGTAAAAACAATCCAAATGTGCGCCAATGGATGAACCAACTGTCATGCAGCCATACCAAAGGACTGAAGAATTGGCACATGCTACAAAGAGGATAAACTGTTGAAAACATTAAAAGAATCCAATCACAAAAAGCCATCAATTGTAGGGTTTCATTTACATGAAATGTACAAGAGGCAAAAAGTATAAGTACAGAGATCAGTAGTTACCTAGAATTTAAAGGGGTCAGAAAAAAACGGACTGATTGCTAATAGACAGAGGGCTTCTCTCAGTGGAGACAGGAAACTGTAAGCCCAATTATGATGAAAGATTCTGCATAACTCCAATACCCTACATCCAATGAATTGGATACTTACATCAGTAAACTGTGGACTATCTAAGTTACACTGAATAAATGTCACCAAAAAATAAACTGTACAAAAACACAATCATATACTTGGATGTCACAGAAAATGTTAACTTGCTTTAAAAGTTTCTAAAGGCTTACTCTCAAGTTTTGAACTCTCCTCACAATGGCACATAGCAAACTGTCCCTGGATCGACACCACAGCCCATGACTCAGTGTGAGTGGCCTTGACCTACCGCCTCCTCCTGCCAGCAATGTGCCTGCAGTGGGACGCCTCTACATAAAAGAGAGCATACAAGACAGCGGTATAACAAAATGACAGAAAAGTTGTGCAATTAGACTGCCTAGCAATTCCATCCCAGCTCTGTCTGCCACTGATTCCTGAGCTGAGTGGCTTTGTTTTCTTGGGTCCTAATTAGTCCTACACACAGAGAAACAGCTACAACTTGCATTGAGTTTTAGGAGGATCAAAGAGATAAACCAGGCCCAGAGCTCAACTAGTCTCTGGCACACAGTAGGGTTCAACAGATGCTGAACAGCAGCAGTGACAACAGCCCCTTCTCTTTGCTCTCTTGAATCTCCGCTTCAACCCATCTTTCTCAACATCATCTTGAGTCCCACTATCCCAACAGACAGCAGCAGGTAGCTTCTGGCTGCCCGTTTCATTCTGAGGCCAAACCCAAGTCTCCAGTCTGTCTGTGCTTTGGGTTTGACAGTACTTCAGAGAAGATGTTGATATTCAGAAATCAGAGAGAAGCTTGGGTACCAAAAACTTTGAAACCAAGTATTATTTGATAATATCCATTTTTATGAACTCATTCAAGAGTTCATCAAGTTTTATGCATGAATTCTAGAGTTTCTGTACATCAAAATAAATTTTCTAATGCTATTTTCCATGAACTTTTAAAGTATGCTTGTGTTTGTAGCTTTAGGAGGAGAAAGGAAATCCTGTCCACCCAACCAGGGAATTTCATCCTCCTGGCCTGTCTAAGGGGAGAACAATTTTCAAGAGCAAGAGAAATGGAATCCTCCAATACCACCTGAGACCAGGATCTGCCCATCTCCTCTACTACCCTTTCTAGTCTAAGGAAAGGTTTGTCAGCACTAGTCAAGGAATTCAATTTGCTGCCTAATCCACGTCTGAGTAGGTTTCTATCACTTGCAAACTGAAGCACTTCCTTATAGAAAAGCAATCCCTCACCGAAACCCAAACATGATTTCATCATGGCGAAGGTGAGCATCATCATCAATTGACAGGATCGCCTCTGTCTCAATTTCATTCCAGGGCAAGAATCGGTTGTTCAAACTATTCTTCTCAGTCCGGACCACCTGTAAAGAGGAACAATAAACACCCAAAATCAATGCTGCTTTACAGAAAGCAAAATCAAAACTTCCAAACAAAGTGAACTGTTGTGCCTGAGGAAAGCAGCAGAGCATGGCCTGGGAACCTGGGCCCTTTCCCCCACGTGGGAGACCTGGAGATGTCTCCAGATCCTGGCTCTGGATCAAGGCTACTCTGTGAATGAACCAAACCTGTAAAGGGGGGGGGGGGGATCTCTTTCTTTCAAATAAATCTATCAATCTTGGGGGTAGGAAATCAAAGACTGTGGCTCTAGTCAGTGGGTAATTTTGCCTGATCACCCATCAGTTATAAAATCCAGTATATGCCTTTCAGGAGTAACCACCTTACAATTCAATAAATTTACAATGATTTCACATTTTGAGCTTTATTCATTTGCTAAAGAATTTTTTTCTATGAAACAAGGTAAGGACTATTTTTACAACTGTCAAACCATACAGGGAAATAAAAAATAACTTTCCCAAGAGAACACAAGGTGGCAGAGTAGATCTGAGATGCTAGTTCCCAGCATCTGTTCTTGGCCTTGCAGTCTCCCAGCTGGCCTATAAACTTCAAATCCAAATGCAAAATTCCTTTGAGCCTGTTAGTTCTGACCTCCACTTTTAAGGCATCTGTGGGAACATAAATCAAAACAAAAAAACACCAACCATCCCAGTGAGATGAATGACTTCACTTTGCAGATCCTATCTAAAAAGCTACAGTTAGACTTTTTAAATTTATGTTTATTTAAAGGATATGAAAAGATTCTCCATCTACTGGTTTACTTCCCAAATGCTCACAACAGCCCTGGCTAGGCCAAGTTGAAACCAGCAGTCATGAACTCCATTTGGACCTCCCACGTAGGAGGCAGAGACCCCAGTACTTGAGCCATCACCTGGTTTCTCTCATAAAGCTGGATCTGAAGCTGAGGAGCTGGCACGCAAACTGGGCACTCCAACAGTGTTCTCAGCACCATCCTAACTGCTGTGCCAAACACTTGCCCCAACTGCTTTCTTCTCAAGTTTATCTATGCAGCTAAACTAACAGCTTCTGTGGCTTCAACAAATCCAAATTCAAAGACTAGCTATCCACAGTGATCCAAATATGCAAAGTAGTGTTTTCTCCATAAAGCAAATTTTCATGTTTTAATGAGAACCAAATTATAACATAGAATTTTAGTTAGGCCATATCTCAGAGAAGTGGTTTACCTACAAAGCAGGTGGTAACTTTATTACTGACCTTGCCACGTAAAACAAGGGTACTTCAAAAAGTGTGTGGACCGGCAGGAGTTTGGTCTGGTAGTTAAGAGGTGAATTAATATACCTGCATACAAATTCCAAGCCTGGGATTGATGTTCTAGCTCCTAACTCCAGCTTCCTGCTAGTGAAGGAATTCAGAGTGTCAAGAGATGACCACTCACACAGGATCCTGGGATACAGTTCCTGGACCCAGGGGAGCGAACCAGAACAGGAGTGGACTCTTTCTGCCTCTAAGAAAAAAAGTTTATGAAAAATGAAATTAAAAGGCAAGTTCAGGGCCCAGTGCTATGGTAGCCTAGCGGCTAAAAGTCCTCGCCTTGAACACGCCAGCAACCCACATGGGCATCAGTTCTAATCCCGGCAGCTCCACTTCCCATCCAGCTCCCTGCTTGTGGCCTGGGAAAGCAGTCAAGGACGGCCCAAAGCCTTGGGTCCCTGCACCCACATGGGAGACCTGGAGGAGGTTCCTGGCTCCCGGCTTCGGATAGGTGCAGCACCGGCCATTGCGATCACTTGGAGAGTGACTCATTAGATGGAAGATCTTCCTCTCTGTCTCTCCTACTCTCTGTACATATGACTTTGTAATAAAAATAAATGTTTAAAAAAATTTACTTTTACTGAAAAGTGAGATTTACAGATATAAGAACAGAAAGATCTTCTGTCCACTGGTTCTCTCCCCAAGTGGCCGCAACAGCCAGAGCCAAGTTGATTTGAAACCAAGAGCCAGGAGCTCCTTTTGGGTCTCTCATGCAGGTGTACAGGTCCCCGGTATTTGGGCCATCCTCTTCTGCTTTCCCAGGCCACAAGAGACAGCTGGATGGGAAGTGGAGATGCTTGGACATGATCTGGCCTCCCCCCAAGGGATCCAGGCACATGCAAGGCAATGATTTAGGCACTGAGCGATTGTGCCAGGTCCACTGCTCCACTTCTGATTATTCCCTGCAGATACCCAAGAGTTTGGGTCCCTGCCACCCATATGGGAGATGCATGTGAAGATGATGCTGCTGGCTTCAGACTGGCCCAGCACTGGTCATTGCAACCTTCTGGGTTGTGAATCAGGGAATAGTCAACCTTCTCTATCTTTCAAAAGAAATAAAAGTTTAAATCACAATTTTTAAAGTTTATTTAGGGACAAAAATAACCACTTACATCCATGTATATGAAGGGTCTTTTGAAAGTTCCTGGAAACTACTTACTATAAACTATGCATTTATTTCAAGAAAATTTGTTCTAAAATAAACTTATCTTAGGGCTGTCACTGCAGTATATGGGTAATGCTGCCACCTGCATTGCCAGCATCCCATGTTGGTGCTAGTTTGAACTCTGAGCTATTCTACTTCCTATCTAGCTCTCTACTAGTGCACCTGAGAAGTAGTGGGGAATTACCCAAAGACCTGGGTCCTGCATCCACCTGGGAGACAAGAAAACAAAGTTTCTAACTCCTGGCTTCTGATGCACCCAGCTCCAGCAATTGTGGCTATTTGGGGAATTTAGTTAGCAGATGGACTCAGGCTCGCTCGCTCTCTCTCTTTCTCTCTCTCTCTGTAACTCTACTTTGAAATAAATGTTTTTGTAACATTCACCTTTAATCTCATTTTCCACAAACTTTTTAAATTGCCCTCTATCAATGAATGACTACATTCAGTGCTTTCACTAGCTTAGTCTTATAATTATATATTCATCTAATTAGTCCAATCCCCCAGGAGACAGATTAGAAGCCTCCTGCTGCATCTCCTATAAAAAAGAATCACTCCTCTTTTTTAATGTCTTAATATTTATTAATCTGAGAGGCAGGGAAGGACAGAAGAGAGATGGTTGGTCTTTGTTTCCTCTGATTCACTCCCAAATGCTTGAACCAACCAAGAGGCCAAAAACCATGAACCTGAACTCAATCCAGGTTTCCCCAGGGGTGGTTGCAGCCCCAGGTCTAAATTGGTGGCAACTGGGACTCAGGAGCCAGCCAGGCTTTCCCGATTATCCTTGTGTTAAAGAACTGTTGACCACAGTCTGCAACAGACAGAAATCTGCCTACAGTGTGATACACCTGCACAAAAGTGCCCAGGTTTGCAGCCAATGATATACCAAGCTCAGATTGAGCAGTGACAGTGAAGGCACTGAGGCCTGTGTCAGCAAAGAGTGTCAGGAAAGCAAAGTACTCACACCTTAGCAGCTACCCAAGCTCCATTCCCCCAGGGGTGGGAGAGTGACCCAAGTGGCAGAAGCCAAATGGCAAGCCTGGCAATGGTAAAATGCCATCAACCATAGGATGCATCCCAATTTCAGAGATTTGCAAGTGTAAAATAATGTCCACCTTGCAAGTAATGAGACAGAGCAGCTGTTCACTCAGACTCTTACCAAGCACCCTGGAACAATAATTTTCCTTTCCAAACATACTAAACTTCATGTAACACAGAACTAATTCTGCCACTTTAGTGGAACCAAGTCCCTCACCTTGGCTATGTAGACAAGCAGCTTACAAGGAAAACAATGAAAAACTCCACTTATGACCATTAACTTGCAGATTAACAACTCTGTAAACTTATCTCCAGGATTATTTATAAAATTAGTAATACCAGAACACAGCACAGAGCATGAATAAGCAAGGGTGGTCTACAGACCAGTGGCATGATCTTCAAGTGAGACTGTTGGATATGCAGACCTGGTGCAGCCATTCAGTCTGGCAGTGAGGAACACCTATGTCCCTCTGCACTGCAGCTGGCCTGACACCTGCTCCGGCTGCTGCTTGTCACTGCAGACCCAAGAGGCAGTGGGGAATGGATCCAGTAGGTAGCTTCCTGCTACCCACCTGGGAGGCCTGGGTTGACTTCCTACACTCAGTTCCCAGCTCCCAGCTTTGGTGCTAGCCTACCCCTGACTGTTGTGGGCATTTACAGAATCAACATCAGGTAGGAATTCGTTCTTTCTCTCCAATAAAGAAAGAAGTGCAGAATTGAAATAACTTGCATTCCATCCCATCCCTTTCACTTAGTCAATCCTTAAGTAGTTCCTTCACACCTGAAGTTTGAGAAGCACTTGGACGGATGGGGGGAAACCTGGTGTTACAACCAGTTAAAAAAGCCTGGGCATAAATTCCAATTCCTGGAGCCTCCAGGGGGTGTCATCCCATATGGGTACCAGTTCTAGTCCCAGCTGCTCCACTTCCAATCCAGGCCCCTGCTAGTGGCCTAAGAAAGCGGCAGAGGATGGCCCAGGTTTGGCCCCTAAACCCACAAGGGAGACACGAAGAAGCTCCTGGCTCCCAGTTTCAGCTCGGCTCAATTTCAGCAGTTGCTACAATCTGGGGACTAAACAGCAGATGGAAAATCTCTCTCCCTGCTCTCTCTCTCTTCTGTAAACTACCTTTCAAATAAATCTTTTTTAAAAAATTCCAATTCTTGCACTCACTGCATGCGTGAACACAAGCGCCTCTGCAAGATCAACACAGCTCCACACTGTCTGCAAAACTGAGTGATGTGCCAGCCAAACCTGACAATCCTATAAACATACCAACCCTGAAAACACCAAGAACTACTAAACTGATCATGATTTAAAACCAAGAGCTCTACTCATTCTTTAGAGGACTTAGGTGGGGGTCACAGAAAGGGACACTGAATAACACGTGTGTGGGTCTAGAATGCAGAACCAGCTTTCTGATGTTTATTCAAGTCTATTCCTCGGCTCACCCTGCAGGGCCCCACTAGCATGGCTCACAGCAACATGGTCAGGATGCTCAGCAGGGTGCAGCTGCTCAATTCAACAATGCACAGCACAGCCTTTCTCAACCAAGATTTATCTGCCCTCAAACATCTGTGGGCCACTGAATTAGTCAGCCTGCAGAGGACGGTAAAGTGAACAGCACTTAGAATAACAACCGGGGTTCCTCATCCAGGACTATCACCTTTGCCCATAACCACAAGGAGATTTCAGCCCATAAAACCTTTCCAAATAGGAACTAAAACTGGAGTAAGAGGAGTAAAAGCTTCCTTGCAAGAGTTCTGCTTCAAAGCTGTAGTACTTAAAACTACAAAAGGCTCAGAAAATCAACCGTTACCAGTTCTGCTACCAAAAGGTGAAGGACAACAGACGCCCAGTGCTGAGGCGCAGACAGATACGCACATCAAGAGCTGCAGGAGGAGGAGTGCAGAGGTGAACAACAGAGAAGGCACTGGAAAAAAAGCACCAGCAATTCAATCTCTTGATTATTCAGAGGAATCATTCATTCAATAAACATCAATGCTGGAAACATCAAGTGCTAGAAAACACCAAGAAGGAACAGACAGTGAATCAAGCTTCCCTTTGTAACCTTAAATAAGGGAATAATCAATAATAAAAAAATTAACTTAATTTTCTAAACATCTGTGTTAACTTGTAAAAGTTGCCACTAATCTCAATGAAAATGAAGGTAAAATAACCTAACTTGAATGTCAGCATTGGGCACAAGAAACTCACACACAGAGGACTGAAAAATGTGCAAAAATTATTATACAAGATTAGCAGAGCCTTTTCCTATTGTGTGGTGTGTTTTAGGTATACATTTTATATAGCTACAGTTTAATTTCTACACCAGTTCCTATATATTACTCATTATTCATTTTAAAACAAGCTTGTGCTTTTGCAAGACACAAGAAATTTTATACTCAGTCAGTTTTACTGAGTCTAAATTTCTTGCAAACAGAAGAAAAAGATACACTGAATTATGACAAAGTCCTGAAACAGTTGTAATTTAGGTATTAAATCAGCCACATGATCTCAGTCAATAAAACTGCTGCAGCCCAACTTCTTATTTTGAAATACTTAAAGAGGATGTAAGAGGGGTCAGCATTGTGGCACAGTGCATTGAGCTATTGGCTGTATCCCATCTCACAGCACTAGATAAATTTCTGGCTTCTCCCTGCCAATACACTTGGGAAAGCAGATGATGACCCAACTTGGGCCCTGCCGCCCCTATGAGAGACCTGACTGCTTCCAGAAAGCTGATTCCTGGCTTCAGCCAGGCCCAGCCATGGCTGCAGAAGTCATCTGGGGAATGGTTCAGCCACTGAAAGGATCTCTGTGTCCCTGACTATCACTCCTAGGGAGGAAAATGTGCACATAACAAGCGAGACTTTAAAGAGCTAACGTGCTGCCATTAGCAAATCACTTGTGCAACATGACCTCACAACAATTCCATTTCTGTCATTTTTGCCATTTCTGGTTTCTGGAAGCTTTGTCTTACACAATTTTCCTTTTCAGTTCAGTCCTGCAGTCCATTTACAAACAGAAAGAGAAAACAGTAATGGCCCCAAGTTCTTAAGTAAACAATACCAAAAAAATCCAAACCACCCAGATATACCCATACCTAGCAGAGGAGGCCAGATTTGGGATAATTTTTGACCCAAAAAGCTGGGAAAAGTTTTCCTTATTAGATTCACCTAGAAATCACAATATTAGGAAATCATCATCTAACTCATTCAAGGAATTTTTTTTTAAAAGCACAGAGTAGGGGTTGGTGTTGTGGTACAAGTAAACCCACTGCCCATAACACAGGCACCTATATGTGCCCTACATCAGCCTCCTAACACATGCAGGACAAAACTTAGACTGTGCACCAAGCCTCAACAGTCCTACATGGTGTCCCTGGCTGTTTTCCTTTCAGATTTTCCCCTCAACTGCTCTACTGGCTGCACCACTAGGTGCTGCTTTTCACAGCGACCATTCCCTCTACATTCCTCAGAATTTAGATGGTCCATTCTCAACCTTATACAAGTTTCTATTCAGAAGTCACCTCTTCAAAGGGTGCTGCCCTGGCACCCTGTGTAAATCAGCTGTACCCTTTGTGGAGAAGAGAACGGAAACTTAAGACACCAAGAGTGGATGTCAAAAGACTTAGACATGAGTATGCAGGATGAAGACAAGCACTGTTCTGAGCCAGACTACGCTGTTAACAGCTGAAAAGATGTCCTTTTCCATTGCAAGTCCAGGACTAAATCTCCAGAAGCATAAATGATGACCTGTCATTTCCATAGAATGCTCTATAACTGCCTAATTATTACTACAAGGAACTTTAAAGTGTTCATGGAACATATCCATTATCTTTTCACTATATTTTCCATGATCTTTTATAAAAAGCTTTCATATTATCCAAAAGATGTGTAAATGGATCAGAATAAAGCAGTAACCCAATACAACACTTAGTGGTTCTCTGTACCAGAGAGGGGTACCTTCAAGGGTTCTGCTTCCAGGAGGCCAAGTCAGCACCTGTCAGGGTTGACAGTGATCAACCCTGGACTCAAAGACCAGAGAAGGCAGCTTCCTGAAGGTAGAGTAGAATAAACAAAAGAGGAGCTACATTTTAGAGGGAGGGAGGTAAGACTACAGGACGTTACTGTTGCTTTTAACCCTGAAAGCAGGCCTGGAGTGGCACTGGGAGGGACAGCAGAAATTCTCACGTGAAACCTGACTTTCTGGCTGGGAGAATTAGAGGAGAGAGCTTGGTGCAACCTTATCCCTTGCAAGAAGAAAGGAAACGCCAGAGAGGAGAAAGCAAGAGGAGGGGAGCTTCAAGTTTTTTACATAAACATCCCTGTCTCCTAAAGCATGCACATTTGTTGTAGTCTGTGAGTAGATCAGCTCAATATTAAATAACTTAACATTTGCGTTGTCATTTCAGGGACAGAACCTTCAGTTCAAGTCCAACCAAAGCAACTACTCAAACAACAACTGAAGAAAACAATGGCAAGGCATATAATAGACAAAACTACTGAAAGCAAATAAAGAAAAAACCCTGCAAGCAGCCAAAGGAAACCACACATTTCATGTAGAAAAGCCAAAGTCTGAGGGAAAAAAAAAAAAAAACAAACCACTGACATACCATCGAAAACCATGGAGGCCTGGAAACAGTGGAATACCTTTACAGTGCCATGAAAAGTACGGTTTCCACCCCAGCAACTGCCTAGGTTGATTATACCTAGGCAAGTGTTACATTACACTGCTGGGAGAAAAGCAGCTAACAGCTGGGCCTCGTTAATGCCAAATTTGTCTTAACTATACCACTATGCCAACATAATTGCCTTTTCTTTTTTTAAAAGGATACGTGGGGACAAGCGTGGGCACGTAAACACACAAGGTCTAAACCACTGAACTCAAAATTCCACCTACAGGGAAAATTACAGGATCTGTGGTCTGACCGTGGAGTGCATGTGTCAGAATTGAGTCTCCTGGGTTATTAAAGCCTGTGAAGTGGACAGCATGCTCAGAGGCTCTTGGGGGAACATGACAACCACCAGTTCACTGAGGACTGCAGAAAACATCTAGTACCATGGAGGGCAAAACAAATTAGCTCTCCTGGAAAAGTTTTTTTTATTTTTTAGATGATGCTTACATAGTCGATCAGAGTGGGAAGGACCTAGGGTTAGGGAGAAGTTGGTGTGATCATTATGCCCAAGCTTTCTATTTCTTCTTTCTACTTCTGGGGTTAGGGGAAAAATAGAGATGGAAAATAGGCCATACCCGGCCTCCCAACCATCCCAGTATAGAGCCAAGCTTTGACATCAAGTATCTGGGTAAACTGAAACTCTAAGGTGAACTATGTCAACCAATGGAACTTAGAAGGATTTCCTCAACCTTGGTTCAATGAAATCAACATCTCAGAACTATGAAAACCACTTTAGCAGTACCCTCAGAATATGCTCCACACTGGGAACCCCGGAATCATATTGGGCGGCTGTTCCCCATCCCGGGGTAGTGATGCAGTTGGTTGCTGACATGGCATTATCCCCTACTCTCTCCATTTTCCCCAGATACATAAAAATAAGAAGATTGGAAAGTTGTCTCACCCACTTTCCCCCATTCCTCAATCTTCTCCATCCCAATCAATGGTCAACAAGGGCCTGCATCCTTAACTATGCAAACATCAAAAATAAATTAGAGAATTATGAACATTAAAAGAAACAAAGAAAGAAAAGTGTGGTTTCCAACAGTGGGGACACAGGGCCAAGGGTTGGGGGAGGCATTTTTTTCAAAACACCAGACCTCAAATCACTTGGCATTATCAATTCTCCATCCGACTTCCCTTAGGTATATCTTTGTTGTTATGCTCCAGGAGCTAAAGACAATTCTTAATAACATACAGAAGCAACAAAGAGTGCAAACAGAGAGGAAGCACAAGTCTTCAGTCTCACAGCTTTTCGATGAGAGCTCACTTTAATCCGCAGAGCTTCTCCCACCTCTTGGAAGGTCCTGCTCCCTCACCAGCAATTCAGCTTAAGCTGAAATTCTCTTCACGAAGAGCATGGAACTGATCTGAGGACAACTGCAATAAACATTACCTTCTCTCTGAGCCTGACTCCTTGCTTGTGCAAACAGGGATTAGAAAACAATGATGAAATCCAATATATAAGCTCTATCAGGAAGCCCTCATACAATCCTTCCCCATCTAAATATTTCTGATTCAACATATTTCACAGCCCACTAGTTGGCACTTAATCTACTGCTTGTTTGAGGACTGTAGCATAAGTACAAACTGCTGGGCAGCTTCTGACATGGCAGAGGTTTCAGGTTGATTCATTGAACCAAACCAATGCACAGATTTCAGGTGATTCTCCCTGAGGGGCAGGAATCTGGGAAATTGCTTGCTGTTCATTTAAAGATGTGGTAACCAGAAGCTAGTAGATAATGCCCGACTCTAGATGGAAAAACCACTCTAACGTATTACTATTAGTGCCATTTTTCCATAGGGCAGATCAGAGAAGCTAATTAGCTTGTTGATGATCATGAAATGACTATTTTACCCCTGGTCACACCACTCCAAGAGCACTTATTCTACCACATTATGCTGCTACTTAGAAACCACCACCATGGGGCCAGTATCACAGCACAGCAACGAGTCCCAGCTGCTCCCTGCTAATGCACCTGGGAAAGCAGAAGATGGCCAGGGGTCTACACCCCTGCCACCCACAAGGGAGGCTCCTGGCTTCACTTGACCCAGCCTTGGCCATTGCAGCCATTTGAGGACTCCATCAATGATGGAAGATCTTGCTCTCTCTGTCTCCCCTTCCAACTCTGCCTTTCAAATAAAACAAAAATCCCTATTAAAGAAAACATTACAAACAAAATTAATTCCTCATTGAAGAAACTTCTTGGAATGAAGTAGCTCAAGCATCCCCTTCTAGATAAGCCTTTTCTAAAAAGCTACTGATTTTCTTAACAAACTACTTATTTATTTTCAAAGTTACTGAGAGAAAGGGATCTTCCAGCCCCTAATTCATGCCTCCAATGGCTATAAGCACCAGTACTTGACCAGGTTGAAGCCAGGAGCTTTATCCAGGACTCCCACACGGTAGCAGAGACCCAAACACTTGTGCTGTCCTTCCCAAGCCATCAGCAGGGAGCTGGATTCGAAGTAGAGCCATCCACAATTTAAATGGGCACCCATACAGAATGCTGGCATTTCAGGTGGCAGCCTAACCAGTTATACCACAGCACTGGCCCCAGATCAATAGTTTTCTTTTTTTAAAAGATTTATTTTTATTATTTATTTATTGGAAAGGCGGATATACAGAGAGGAGAGACAGAGAGGAAGATCTTCCATCCGATGATTCACTTCCCAAGTGAGCGCAACGGCCAATACTATGCCGAAGCTAGGAGCCAGAAGACTCTTCCGGGTCTCCCACACGGGTGCAGGGTCCCAAAGCTTTGGGCCGTCCTCAAATGCTTTCCCAGGCCACAGGCGGGGAGGCTGGAAGGGAAGCAGGGCTGCCGGGATAGAACCAGCACCCATATGAGATCCCGGGGGTGCAAGGCAAGGACCTTAACCACTGCACCACCGTGCCAGGCCCCAATAGTTTTCTTAAGAAATCTTTCAGGAGGATGGGCCTGGTGGTGTGGCCTAGCAGCTAAAAGTCCTCACCTTGAACACATCGGTATCCCATATGGGCGCCAGTTCTAATCCTGGCAGCTCCACTTCCCATCCAGCTCCCTGCTTGCGGCCTGGGAAAGCAGTGGCAGATGACCCAAAGCCTTGGGACCCTGCACCCTCGTGGGAGATCTAGAATAACTCCTGGCTTCAGATCTGTTCAGCTCCAGCCATTGCAGTCACTTGGGGAGTGAATTATTGTACAAAGGATTTCCTCTGTCTCTCCTCCTCTCTATATATATATCTGACTTTCCAATAAAAATAAATAAATCTTAAAAAAAAAAAATCTTCCAGCAAGGCATCTGCCATTCTTTGCTTCCTTGTTCTAGCAAATGGCGTACATAGTAGGCTAAGTAGTTGGCAGTCTTATTTTAAGAAAAATGGGGGCCATCTCTTTTAGAGATGTTTAAATCAGCAGGAAGATACACAGGAAGTCATCTGAAATGGTCTCCTCTCCTGCACTTGCTATTACTGTTTCCATAGAGTAGAGCATCTAACCATATGACAAACCCTCAAGACCTTCTAGAAGGGAAGGCTCAGGATCTCTCATTCCCAAACATCAAATCCAGTCTCCCAAAATGCTTCTATAATATCCTGGGAGAGGACACAGGTCTTCTCAAAATCCTCTGGGGAATGCTCAAACCTGCAGCTCCTGGATCAGACATACTACATAAAGCTCAGCTCCTCCATGACTCTCCATGACTCACCATGACCTGGAGCCAATCAATGAACCTCGTTGAGCCTCAGTTTCCACAGACAGAAAGTGAATAACGATATAAGCCATACAATGCTAATCACAGTGCCTAAATCACACATTAGCTTTTTCACTACTTATCACCATCTTTGCTGGGATATGGATGAAAACTAAAGGGGTTTTGCCAACTCTCTTGATCCGGTATGAGTTCCAGTGTTAGTGGAGCTTTAGGACACTATCAAAGGGAGTAGCAGCCATGCAACTTTTAAGGCCTGAAGAAACAGCAGACAGAAATTACATAGGGAAAGGAATATTCAGGTTTAGAAAATAGCTTTAGCATATTTAGAAAATAGCTTTAGCATATTTCTTTCTACCAAAAAAGACCTAAGAAAATAAAGATGGGGGAAGGAATAAAGAAAAAAATGCTGTTCTAGGCAGTCCAACAAATCACTCATTCTTCCATTACCATGATGGGAACGCCAATGTCCGGCCACAGAAGGTCCTCTGACGGTAGCTTGGGAGAGTTCCACACCACCACAACCTTGTTCAGGTAAGGAAGGCCATTCAGTCTCTCTAAGGAGTTCATAAGCACTTCCTCTCGCTCGTAAGTCAGCATCACTACTGTGAATTGCTCTCGCGGCACATTGCCCCCAAGAGCAGCCTGAAACTCCTTGCCGGAGCCCCCAGCCCCGCCACCTATAGGCCGAAATCCAGTCCCTGAGCCCAAGAACTTGGCCTCCGAGGGTAACACAGGGTCAAAGGGAGTGTGGGGGAAAAGATGGAAAGGCCCCGGAGCCGAATTCCAGCTGCGGTAAAAGTCAGTGACAGTCAGAGTAAAGTTGCGGAGGTATTTGGGCGAGGCATAAGGTGGCTCTGTTTCCACTGGCCCCAGGTCCAGGTCCCCATTGTCGGCCATGTTGGGGTCAGTTCCAGCAGCTTTGCCTGAACGATGGGGGATCTCAGCTGCCACCTCTTCCCGGATGGGAGCGGCTGGGATCTGTATGCGAGTCCTGATCATAGCCAACACAGTGTTGAAAATACTGTCGGCAGTGGAAAAGTAGGTCTCCCAGAGAAACCGACCCTGGCGCCTCATGGCCAGTAAATCACTGTCAGAGAGGCTCCGTAACAGGAAGTGGACCTCGGTGACCCGCGGCTTGGGTACCACCAGGGCCGCCTCGTTCCACTGCAGCATGTCATGGTAAGGAAGCTGTACTTGCTCCCCCAGCACAACGGGGACAGCACCGACCTCCAAGGCTTCGAAGAGCCGTACTGCACACCCAGATGAAATAACTAAGTGTGGGTCCCCAGGAGTAATGATGAGGGCAAAGGTGGAGAGCTTCAGTAATTCCAAGCGGTCCTCTCGTTCCCCACACAGTGCCCACTCAGTAGGCAAGCTGGGCTTCGGCTGGTTTTTGCAGGTAAATTCTACGAGGACCTGATCTAGCTTACTGTCCTGGACTGCTTTGAGTGTGGCAATGATCCGATCGTCATAGTCGGCCGGAGGGTCGCCCTCCATTTCTTCTTCAAACGAGCGAGCCTCCTGAAGGCTGGATCTCAGGGACTCAATCTTTTCACCCTGAAAAGTGAAGAGATATTTCCGTTTCACGGGTACCTGGGGTGGAATTTCCATGAAGTTGGGTTCTGACATGGCATGGACTAGTGGTGATACTACCAGGTCAAAGCCAGGTCTGTACTGGGCAGCATAAAAGGTGGACTGGGCCACCATGGCACGGCCTGTACTGACATTGTACAGCAGATTCTGTGTGTCTGACTTCCGTGACAGATTGATGATGACGTGATTGTGCCCATCTGTCCGCCAATGCGGTAGAGAATACAACTGTTTCTCAAGGTCAGCGGGCCGCAGTACCACGGGCTCCTGCATCTCTCCCACCAGCATCACATAAAGGCAGGCGATGTCGGCGTTGTCTGTAACATAGACGTTGGTTCGTGCGGCGGCCTGGAAAGCCTGCTTGACGAGGGGATCCAGGTAGCTACCGAAGGCAAACTGGTCACTGTCATAAACATACACTGGGAAGCCAGAGGTAAGAGGGCAGCGGGAGTAATCAAAACAGTTGTGCAGCCGACACCCCCGTGTGACCTTTGGAGGTGGAAGGCCAACATCGTCCTTCTCTGGGAGCAGTCGGATGGGCAGAGAAAGTTTGGGCTGATTTTGAGCCATAAGCTCCTTGTAGGAATGTTCCGTCTGGCTGATGACATTCTTGAGCTGCAGCAGGTCCTGTTTGGCATTCTCAATACTCTTCTTACAGGCTTCAATCTTCAGGTTCAGCTTGGCGATCTCACTGTTGAGCTCTTGCCTCTTGGCTTCCAGCTGAAGGAGCTCTTCGCTCACAGATTCGCGGATGCGACAGAGATCCAGCACATGCTTGACCTCGCAGAGCTCAGTGCCAGCCCGGGGCCCAAAAATCCTCTTGCCAGCCTCGTCGGCCTCGTCCAGCGTGTTAAGATAATAGTGAGCGATAAGGGGGAAGAAAACCAGGATGATGACCAGTGTGAAACTGAGCCACGTGAGCCGGATACGGTTGGACCAGCGCAGCATCCAGGTCTGACCTCCGTTGCCCACGCCCCCATTCCGCAACATGGTATAGCCTGTCATGAGTTCCTCTGTGGCTCCTGCCACCTCTGGTCACGTTGGGTCACTCGCCATAACCACGAGCTTCTATTTCACAACACTCAATCTCTGCGTGCACTCACGCGTTGTTACAACAATTGGTGCCCTCCCCTGTGCCAGGCATCAAGTAAAATGGAAATTTCATTTTCCTTAGCTGCAACAGAAATGGTTTCTGACCCTTTTCCAGCAGATTTTAAGTTCTGGTTGTTGGCCAAGGGACATGGCCTTAGTCTTTATCAAACAGCAAAACGAACCACATTGTGGTTGAGAAGGAAGGAAGGAAGTCCATGATGATGAAATCTGAAGATACCCTGAACTCAGATAGACTTTGTCAGCTGCCATAGCCTTTCTTCCTTGGTTTTACTGAGCAACAAACACACATAGCTTCTGCTTGCAGTTAGGAAGCAGCTGATTAGGCCTGAAATAAATGCTGGTTCTCCATCCATGACATTGCCAACTCTCAGGCCTGCAAAGAAAGAACAACACATCAGTCTTGGAAAACTCATGTTCAACAACCCTCCAGGTCTAAACACATTTCTAGGAAATGCTCCAATCCTGTAAGATGGAACAAGAGGGAACACTGGAATGTGTCTTCAAGAACCAGGCCAGACCAACTTGGAGACCTTCTTTGGCATGGGTAGTTTACTTGTGGTTTAATAAAGCAATGGATAAGACAAAATGCCTACAATGGCTTTCATCTACATGGCCCATCCCTTCTGATTGCACTAGATGTAGAGTAGCACTAGAGCCCTACAAATCTTATTCCAGACCTCATCTTTAAATGAGAAGCAGTTCCTGTCTACTCCCTATCAAACCATATTCACATCTAATATAAAAATCTTTTTGAATGACCTTACCAAAAAAACAAAAAAAAAGCTCAATTTGTTAATTTAGAGTTGGCAAACTCTTTGATCTTTATCCAGTAGCAGATACAGTAACCCAGATGAAAGGCACTTTTCCTAGTTTTCTTCTCATTTATCTTCCATTAGCAGACATCATGTGCTTCCTCTCAAAATATAAATAGGAACTTGGACTTTGAGAAAGAACATTAGACTTACCAACAAGAGGAATTATTTCTTGCCCTTCGGGGCAGAAGTGCTCTAAGACATCATCCTTCAGTTTCTTAATCTTCTAAAATGGAGGTAAGTGCATGTCACTAGGAAAACAAAGCACAGAGCATGTAAGGGTATTCTGGGTTAATCCATCTTAAATCAACAATCCCTGTTGTCTCTCAACTGTTGCACTAATGGCTACAGCAACTTTCCACTGGCTCCTCCCTCAGACACAAGGAGACTAGAAGTAACTCTTAATATGCCAGAGAATATCAAGGAGACTAGAAGTAACTCTTAACATGCCAGAGAATATCTCGTTTATTCCATTCATTCCTTCCCCCAAAGTAACAGCCACACTGTTAACAAGACATGCTGATAACTCTGAGATAATCTGGAATCCGTGACCTTCTCTAATCCTTAGCCTCATGAAATTTCTTTGAGTTTAAGAGAGAAGATGGAAACAGCAAAGGTGCCACTTCCTTGGTAATACAAATAAGCGGTACCTCACAGAGATGTCACCACTCAAATCACCAGTTTCTACCTTTATAGAAGATGCAAATTATCAAAGGTTTCAGTCTTCTCTTCCCCTAGGTAAAAAGTTGAAGAGTGTTACTAAAATGTTTAAGAACAAGTGATAAGGCAACAAAAACCAATAAAAAGTCTAGCGTGGAAAAGCCTAATACTGGAAAATCTAAAACTACATAAGTATCCCAAAGAACATAATCACTATTTCTGAAGCATTCACATTATCTTTTTGATTCAAATATTAAAGATCTGCCTTTTTGCTTTCAAAAGAATAATCTCTGTGATTCTGCTCAAATTACAACAAATAAAATGAAGGGAGAGGAGACATAATCAAGAGAATTCAGCAGATTCCTTCCATCCTCACCATAAATTGTGGGGTCCTTCCTTTTTCCAACTCAAGAGGCACCTTAATTCAGTCTGTAATTTCTTCAAATAGTGAACACCAGGGTTTGCTTTCCTGATTTAAAAAATAAAAGTAGGCAATTAGAATACTGAAAGTGCTACTAAAGAATTTACTTACACATGCCCTTGGAAAGGACTTTCTTACTTTTCTTTTCTCTTCCCTTCCTTCTTTTCTTTCTAGCTATCTGTCATCATCTATCAATCATCTATCTATCTATCTTAAGTGGCCATGGAAGTTACTCTCTAAACACAACATTTTTTCAAGGGAAAAAAAAGTACCATTAGTACACTAGAACAAGAGGTGCAAATTGAGACTTTGACGTGTAAATCATACAGACATGGCACACTGAGAGGATAAAATGAAACATCAAAATGTGGGAAAGTCTTGAGCTTCTATAGCCTACACACTAGATGCTTATAGATGAAATGATATACCTGGAATCTGTTCTGAAATTAGCAAGAAGAGGGGAATAAAAAATATTGGGAAGTACAGATGACCAAAATCAGCATGAACTGACTGATTTTGACACCAGATAATGCATATGCATGGTGCTTTATTACATTATGCTCTCTCTCTCTTTTTAACTTTCATAGTAAAAACCAACAAAAGACTTGGTGTGGTAGCCTAGTGGCTGAAGTCCTCGCCTTGCATGCACCAGGATCCCATATGGACGCCAGTCCATGTCCTGGCTGCTCCCCTGCCCTCCAGCTCCCTGCTTGTTGAGACCCTGCACCCACGTGGGAAACCAGGAATAAGTTCCTGGTTCCTAGCTTCAGATTTGCTCAGCTCTGGCATTGTAGCTACTTGGGAAGTGAACCTGCAGACAGAAGATCTTTCCGATCCCTTCTCTGTAAATCTGCCTTTCCAGTAAAAATAAATTTAAACAAACACACATAAATATCAACAAAATATTTTTAGAAGTTATTTGGCAACTGATAAATTTGATCTAGTATTCCTAGTACTACCAACCTATATTAACAGAGCTAGCAACAGAAAAAAAATGTTTTAATGGAAAGTAACAATTCTAAAGAAAAGTCCATCAAAAACAACCTTTTACTAGAATAAAACAAAAGTGTCATCAATGTCCAAAAGCATTAACTTTCCTTCCTAAACTGTTCATTAGATTATTTCCAGCGCAAAAGAAAAAGAAAACTCTCAGAATCTCTTCCATTATTCTCTAGGAAATGACAATGAGATATTAGGATTTAGAAACAAATGCCACCAAAACACTGATAAGATGTAATCTCCAAGAGTTTTCACTACAAATATTCCATATCTCTTATTTCCAGTCAGCCACCAGGACATTTACAATCTTGTCAGACTGTTTCTGTTTCTGTCCCTGCCCCCTAGCACATTCTGTAAAACACAACAACCCAGTTTTGTTAAAGCACAAAGAGCCATGTCTCCCAGCCAGAGCCTTCCTAACTAGCCCCGACAACCTTTCTCTCACTGTGTACCACTGTCCTGGCTTGTGAAATTTTAGCTGCATGGCCCCCTATCAACTCCTCACCCACGCCAAGCTCTTTACTGCCTCCCAAGCCTCAGAGCAGCTAGCTATTCCATTGTCTCATTTCCCTGGTCAAGTCTGCAGCATCCTCAGGTCTTCACTTAAAGTAGCCATCTGAGACTGGCAGCAGTTCAGAACTGTTGAACTGTCAAAACCACTTGAGCAGTGCCCTGGGAGCATGCCCCACCTGGGGGACCCTGGGATGGTAGAGAGGCTGGGTGTGGCTTCTCCCTTTGGTTCCCCCGCCTCCTTCCCCAGATACAGGAAGGAAAAAAGAAAATGTAGAAACAATGGTCTTACCCATTTTCTGTAGCCCTTGACCCTCCACACCATAATCAACTATGTAAAGATGAACAAAATAAAATAACTAAAAAATAAATTAAAAAAATAAAATAGCCATCCTCTCCCCTACTTTCTGACACTGGATCTATTTATTCCCCTTTATTTGTTTATTTTCTACCTTCTCCAACAAAGCCTAATCCTCCAGGCCAGGAACCTTACCTGTTTGGATCATATCTTTGTCATCAGCACCTAGCAGAGTGTCTAGCATACTACATTAATCAGATAAACAAATTATACCATTGATCTCTTTCACATTCTACAAAATGTCAGGTGTTCCCTTGGTTTCCATCAAATTACCCTTTGATGTTCCACCCACTTCCCTGATTCATTCTTGGTTTCTGCTTCAGAGGCACCTCATCTTCCTCCCACCTCATGCAAGAACGTTCCCCAAGGCTGCCAAAACAGTCTCTTGCTAATGCTTCCAACCTTTTCAAAGATCATCCCCAAAAGCCACTGCTCCAACCCGAGGAACCTGGCATTCCAACTCGCTCACAGAGTAGCTGTCCTAAGACATGGTTGCCTCCTGACGCCAAGTCCTTTTTCCAATGGCTTTCGGTGCCACTTCCTCTCTTACCACGTGCAAACAACACTGATATACACAGAGAACATTTAGTTCTCAGAGCTAGCCAGACCTGGATCAGTTCCTACGGACTGGCTCTTAGATGCCGGGGACTTCACTGTTCTCAAGTAATTTTTTCATCAGTACAAACATAACAGTCAAACATTTGTTTTTTTAATTAAAATCATAGATTGTGATAAAAATACACAGCACAGTCCCTGGCATAAAGGCTATTTATTATCTGTAAACCTTGGAGCTGTTTCTACTTCCTCCATCTATTTCATCAGCACCTAATTTCCTGCCAATCTTACTAATTCCTTTTTGTAAAAATGATTATGGTAATGTATTTCTAATAAGAATAGTTCATAACAAAGTTTGCATTTATACCTTCCTTTCATTGTACTACCTTAACCCTAGTTCTGGCTCACAGCAATCTATTGCACCTAACTATGCATTCCCCATCAATTCATTCCTAGTACTCTAAATCAATATTTGCATCTCACCCAATGTTGTTTCAGCTGCAGTGGTTGCAACTGATTCTTAGCTCAAATTACTGATCCAGTCTTCTGCTATATTCCATCTACTATTAATTCTAGCCAATACACTCTTAATTTGAGGTGTATTAATGTTATCTAGATGTCTATTAGGTCCTTTCAGGAGATTCCATGTTGTAACTGATATTCTATATCCATTTTTCTCTTTTCCTCTCTCTTCAGAATACTTGTAAGACTTAAATTTCTTATCTAATTCTAGCAATTGTAACACTTGTGAATTTGATTTTTTTTTTGTCTGTGGTTATGACATCCTGTTTCCTAGCAACCTTACAATTTTTTATTGTATGCTGGACATTGTGTTTAAAGAAATCGAAGAGAGAAATGAAAGTAATTTTCCAAATATATGCACAACTTTTTTGTTTAAATGAAATTATGCAAAAGACCCTCATTTTCCCTATAAATACTTTTGCCTGCAGGTTTATTTTGATTTGATGTTATCAACAACCGGCTTTCAAACTTTTGGTGTGCTTTGGTAAAACATGCTACAAGATATTTGCCACTTTAACCTTTAAAAAAAATACATTTATTTATTCAAAAGGCAGAATTAAAAGGGTAAGAAAAGAGATAAGGGGCTGGCGCAGTAGCCTAGTGGTTAAAGTCCATGTCTTGACTGAGCCGGAATCCCATATGGGCACCAGTTCTAATCCCGGCAGCCCCGCTTCCCATCCAGCTCCCTGTTGGGAAAGCAGTCAAGGACGACCTAAAACCTTGGGACCCTGCACCCACGTGGGAGATGCGGAATAGCTCCCGGTTCCTGGCTTCAGATCAGCTTAGCTCCAGACATTGTGGCCACTTGGAAGGTAAAGCAGCAGACAGAGATCATTCTCTGTCTCTCCTCCTCTCTGTATATCTCACTTTCCAAGATAAATAAATAAAACTTAAAAAAAAAAAAAAAAGAAAGAAAGAAAGAAAAGGAAAAAAAAAAGAAAAGCAGACAGGAGAGCGGAGGCTGGACCCAGTCTCCCACATGAATGTAAGGGCTGAAGCACTTGTGTCATCTTTCGCCACTTTCTCAGGTGTACTGGTGGGGAGCTGGACTGCAAGTGTGGCAGCCAGGACACAAAGCAGCACCCATATGGGGTGCTGGTGTCACAGGCAACAGCTCAACTCTGTATGCCCCTTCACAACATTTTAACCATTTTTTAGGCACAACTCAGCAGCATTAGCCTACATCCACAATTTCATGCAACTACTACAATCATATATTTCTGTAACTTTCAATACCCCAATTGTGTAACTTCTCTAACTGTATTTACTTCTCTTCACCCTGGGTAACCTCTCATCTACGTTGCCTCTATGAATTTGCCTATTCTCACTACTTCACACAATCGGATTCAGACAGACTTGTCCTTTCAGCATTAGCTGGTTCACTTAGCACAGTATTTTCACGGTTCATCTATGCTTTGCTTGTGTCAGAATATAATTCATTTTTATGGCTGATTAATACTGCACTGTATGTTTAAACCACACTTTGCTTATCCACTCATGAACACACTGACGAACATATGTGTGCTTTTCATCTTTTTCAATCACTTGACTCCTAATGTTTGTCTGGCTTAATTTTTTTTTCCTATTTTTTTTTCTAGCAAGCTTTCCACATTTCTAGTCACCGCTTAAAGACATTTGAGAATAAGACTGGTTTTTTTAAATTCCAATCTGATCATTTTGAGCTTATTTTTATTTGAAAAGCAAAATTACACAGATAAAGAGAGACAGAGAAACATTCCTCCAACCATTGGCCCAATCTCCAGATGGCAAAGCCAGGCGCAAGGAGCCTCCTCCAGGTCTCCCACATGGGGGCAGGGTCCAAGGACGTCAGACACCCTTCACTGCCTTCTCAGGCCACAAGCAGGAAGCTGTATCAGAAGTGGAGTGGTTGGGAGTGCCTATCTGTGACGCTGGTGCCAGAGGCAAAAGCTCAACCTTATATGCCATGGTCGCGGCCCCAATCTGATCATCTTTTTAACTACAGCTTTAATTACTTATACCGATGATACATTAGGATTTATTTCTATCTAACAATCTTTTTCTGTGCTATTATCATCTATTTTCCTTTGCTATCCATCCCTTTGCTAACTTCTGCTATGTGGATCAAGTTGCTTTTTTTTTTTTAAACAACACCAGCTTTTTTAAAAAAAATGTATTTATTTTTACTGGAAAGGCAAATATATAGAGAGGAGGAGAGACAAAGAGGAAGATCTTCGATCCAATGATTCACTCCCCAAGTAACCTCAATGGCTGGAGCTGAACCCATTTGAAGCTGGGAGCCAGGAGACGCCTCTGATTCTCCCACATGGATGCAGGGTCCCAAGGCTTTGGACCACCCTCCACTGTTTTCCCAGGTCACAAGCATGGAGCTGGATGGGAAGCGGGGCTGCCAGGATAAAAACCAGTGCCCATATGGGATCCTGGTGTGTGCAAGGCAAGGACCTTAGCCACTAGGCTACCACACCTGGCCCTGATCAAGGTTTTTTTTTTTTCATATTTTTCAACCCTTCTATTAGTCTGGAAGTTATATGTAGTCAATATCTATAGGTGTGGGACCCATACCTACAGGTCCCACATTCCAACACTGAAATTAAAGGCAACGTAACAACTGTTTTCACAGCATCTACACTGTACTAGATATTTGCTAGGACTGAGTATGTCCCCTATGAGTTGCTATGCTGTGGTCTCAGGTGGCAGAACTTTTAACAGACGGAACTTCACTTGAGGCACTGGGAGCACTCATAAGGGAAACAGAGCTGTGAGTTCTCAGTGGATCGCCCTCTTTCCACCTGGCCCGGTCCAAGCTGGGAAAGCCAAAGCTATGTGCTCTAGGAAGGACAGTATTCTAGTTTGTCTACTTTTATTTAATGTGCAGCCCTGTGAAGATCAATACTGGAATGCTGTCTCAATTCTAATACAGATTCCGGGCTTTTTTTCTCTCTGCAAAATTAAAAGTCCAAGTTACTGAAACCGGAAAACACCCTCAGGTGCTGCAGCATCAGACTTCTGCCTCAGCACGCTACACCACCCACTCTGTTTCAATGAGGATTTACCCCGCTTTCTTGAAAGCACACCATGTATTTAGTAGGGGGTGGTTATATGTATCCAGCCTGCTATTTTGCCAGAAGCAGGGTCCCTCTCTAGTCTTTGTTCCATGGGCATACAGTTACAAAAATAGAACACTGTATTTTCTGTAGCCTTATTTTCACACTTCCATCAAGAACAGCCTGATGTCCCCCATCACCATCAATAGCTACATGTTATCCCACAATATGAAAGGCTATAATTCAGTCAATCTCCTTTCACTAGACACTTTTTTCATTATTACAATCAACATTATGATGAGCCTCCCTGCAGCTATCTCTGCATACGTCTATAGAATTTAACATTAATTGCTGGGTCAGAGAAAGAATATTTAAAAAATTATCTCAGGAAGATGATCCTTTCTCCTCCAAGCAGCAATCCAGAAAGCATCATCTACCAATAGCCTACCAATAACAGTGTGACAGAGTCGGCTTTTACCCCCAAGTATCCATTTACTCCCTTACATTTCCCATCCAGCCTTACAGTTTGATTGGAGCTGTGAGGGAATGTGAATGGAAGCAACATGTCATTTGTAGTAATGGGTAATCATGAACAGGTACGAAGTCCCTCCCTTCACTCAGCTGAAAAACTAAAAGCAACAAGCCACAAAAAAGTGGCAAAGTGCCACTAGGGACAGCCACTTGACCCACATCAGACTGGGATGTAAATGAGAAACTTCTGTTCATTAAATCACTGAGATTTCAGAATCTGTTACAGCAGTTAAGCATTAATTAAGCTAGCTGATCCAACTGAGCATCTATTTAAATGTGACAGCAGGCAAAAGGTATTACTATTGCTATCCTTTACCTTTATTACTGGAAGTCAAACGGCCGTCGCTTACTATGTTTGTGCATTTCTCTGTACTGCTGGTTGATGTGATTTATCTAATTTTCTATGTATATATTTTTATAGCATATCAGTCCGCTTCTCACAACAAGGCAGGACCCTCCACAGTCAAGATTTGCTCTGCCTACTAACCATATTTGAACTACCCCATGTATGTTCACACATGGATCTCAGGAGCGGTATTCTGGTGTGAACATTAAGCCAGCTCAAGCTGTTCTCCAGCAAGCTCCCCTGCTTCACTTCCTCGGGAGACACATGAGAATAGCAAGCCTAGCCCTTTCTACTTTTCCAAAGCCTATTTCCCTTTAGGGCCATTTTTAAACCTTCCCTCTTTCCTGAGATTTTCTCCAACAGTAATGACTTCTCAGCTCTCTAAACTCCCGCTGTACTCAATATCAGAAGATTCAGAACTTAATTGTTCATTAATTTCATTGAAGCAATTTATTGTTCTCTAGGTGAATTAAAAACCCCTTATGGGGGGAAAGAAACTACTTTTCTCATCCCTTCTTAAATTCTTCTACAGTATCACATAGTGCTCAAGAAATGATGCTAACTGCAAGTCATTACATTTTTAAGCCCAATCAAGCTTGAAATTTGTAACCTTCATGATACTGATCCAAAGCAAATAATACATGACAAAACAGAGTATTTCAAAGCTAACAGGTGTCTGGAAAGCCATCAAGACTTCTGGCAAAACTGTCAGGCTCAGGACCCAGCTCAATGTTTGAGAATCAGGAGACATCACATCTTTCTCTACCACCTATTTTATCCATTGTCAAGTGGCATTTAAAAACCCTCACTGAGGGATGGGCATTGTGGTTGCAGCACACTAAGCTGCAGTTTGGCATACTGCATACTATCTTGGAGTGCCCAGGATTGAGTCTGGCCTCAAATTCGTGCTTAGCTTTTCACAAACACACCTCTGAACACTGGAGACGCACATGGGGCTCCCAGCTCCTGCCTTGAGCCTGGCCAGATCCCGGCCAATGCAAACACGTGGACAGTAAGCCAGCAGATGGGCAGTATCTCTCCCCCTCCCTGCCTTTCAAATAAAAATTAGTGAATAATATCACTGCATACCTCCAAGGGTTACTATGGAGACTAAGCAAGATACCACAGATGACAAACATATGTACAACTCAAAGCAATAAAACAGAAAAAGAGGAAAATGTTGCATGAAATCCTACATTGTACAAAGTTTCAGACCAATAAACAACCTAAGCTCCTTGGTCTCTTCAACAATGCTGTTGACATAATTGGGTATCTGCTTGCAGAGGCAAAAACAAAATAAACAAACAAAAAACCCTCACCTTTCACCTTCTACAAAAATCAGCTCAAAGTGGATCAAGGACCTAAACCTGCACACATAAACCACCAAATAAAGCTCTACAAGATAGGGCTCTGCATGGTAGCCTAGTGGCTAAAGTTCTCATTTCGCACATGCCCGGATCTCACATGGGCACCAGTGTGTGTCCCAGCTGCTCCACTTCCCTCCCAAATCCCTGTTTGTGGCCTGGGAAAGCAGTCAAGGATGGCCCAAAGTGTTGGGACCCTTCACCAATGTGGGAGACCTGGAAGAAGTTTCTAGGCTCCTGGTTTCAAACAACCTCAGCTCCAGTTGTTGAGGCAGCTTGGCGAGCAAACCAGCAAATAGAAGATCTTTGTCTCTCCTTCTCTCTATATATATATCTGCCTTTCCAATAAAAACAAATAAATCTGGGCCCGGGGCCTGGCGCAGTGGCACAAGTGGTTAAGGTCCTTGCCTTGAACGCGCCTGGATCCCATATGGGTGCCGGTTCTAATCCCAGCAGCCCCGCTTCCCTTCCAGCTCCCTGCCTGTGGCCCGGGAAAGCAGTCGAGGACAGCCCAAGGCTTTGGGACACTGCACCTGTATGGGAGACCCAGAAGAGGCTCCTGGCTTCGGATCGGCATAGCATCGACCGTTGCGCCCACTTGGGGAGTGAATCATCGGATGGAAGATCTTCCTCTCTGTCTCTCCTCTCTGTATATCCGCCTTTCCAATAAAAAAAATAATAATAAAAGTAAATCTTTAAAAAATAATAATAAATAAAAAAAAATAAATCTGGGCCCGGCTTAGAAGCCTAGTAAGCTAAAGTCATTGCCTTACACGGTCCAGCATCCCATACGGGTACCAGTTCAAATCCAGGCAGCCCCGCTTCCCATCCAGCTCCCTGCTTGTGGCCCGGGGAACCTTCAAGGACAGCCCAAAGCCTTGGGACCCTGCACCCACGTGGCAGATGCGGAAGAGGCTCCTGGCTTCAGATCTGCTCAGCTCCAGCTGTTGTGGTGCTCGGGGAGTGAATCTTCCTCTCTGTCTCCCTTCCTCTCTGTATATCTGCCTTTCCAATAAAAATAATAAATATTGAAAAAAAAGACACCAAAACACACACAGTTAAAGCCAAATGCAACAAAATGGAGCTACATCAAACTAAGAAGCTTCTGTACAGCAAAGGAAATGATCAGCAAAGTGAAGCAGCAATCAACAGAATAGGAGAAAATGCCTGCACATTCCACGACAGGGAGGTGATGCCTAGGTCCTACAAAGAGCTTCAGGAGCTCAACAAAAGCAAAACAACATTGATAAGAAATGGGTGGACAGGAGCAGACATTTTTCAAAAGAACCAATTCAGATAGCTAATAGACATAGGACAAAAGGCTGAGACTCCTTAGCTATTATGGAAACTCAAATAAAAATCATATTGACGTTTCATCTAGCTCCAGAGATTGGTCTACATACAGAAATCAGCTAACAACCACCACTGGCAAGAATGTGGAGGAAAAGGTACTGTAATTCACTGACAGGAGTGTGGACTAGTGTCCCCACTATGAAAGTCAGCATGGACAGTGGTCAGACAAGTAAAAACTGCTCTACCATACAGCCCAACTATTCCATTCCTGGTTATATATCCAAATCAAATGAAATCTGCAAACAAAAAAATGACCCTATAGGTATAGCAGCACAATTCATAACAATGAAGACATGGAAGCGACCCAGGTGCTCATCAACGAATGAATGAAGAAATTTTGATACATCTACTCTATGGAACACTACTCAGCTATAAAAGGAATGAAATCCTACCATCTCCAACAAAATGATCCCAACTGCAGACCGTTATGCTTAGTGAAATAAGCTAGTCGCAAAGGGACAAATATTTTACGTTCTCTCTGATAAAGGGCAACCTCCAGGCAAAGTATAAAATAAAGGTAATCAAGGACATGCATATATTCTCATAGATGAACTACAACTCACCCGACACAAACCAGTCGCATTAGTTTTAAACCTATTAAATAAAATTTCATAACTTACAATCTTACAACAAAGATTGTTATTCCCAATTGTTATGCTAAATATTTAAGGAAAAATGAACACCTATGATGCACAATCTTTTTTGAGGAGAGAACATACCTGGCTTCAGCCTGGCCCAGCCCCAGTCACTGTGGCCCATTGAATCAGCAGATGAACAGTTTCTCTCACTCTCTTTTTCATCAAATATATAAAAATAATTTTTTAAAAAACCTGATACTGAAACTGCCTATCAGGTTTTTAGGATACTTCTCTAGGTATTTGCTGCTGTCTTTCATAAAATTGAACAATTCTCTGCATAGAAAAAAATCATGCTAAAGCCCCAACAGAAAAGACAGTAAAAGCAGAGAGGAGGGTAGAAAGGCAGTAGTTTCTACATCTAAGCTGATATAACTTCCTGTCTCTCATATTCATATCAAGTATAAAGGAAAATAGTACACGAAACAGATGCTCCTCCAATGAAATTTTCAGCAGACTTTAATACTTCCAATGATTACAAAAGCTAACATTTATTGCCTATTTAGATTGGGCCAAGTTAAATCTACTATAATCATCAACATACTTTTTTGTTTTGAAAAATGACACTGACACACACACACACACACACACACACACACACACACACACACACACACACACAGAGTTTCCATCCACTGGTTCACCTCTCAAGTGCCTGCAACAGCCAAGCCTGGTCCAGACCAAATCCAGTAGCCTGTCACTCCTTCTATGCCTCCTGTGTGGGTAGCAGGAACCCAACTGCCTGAGTCATCACCTGGTACCTCTCAGGGTACACGTGAGCAGAAAGCGACCAGAAGCAGAGCTGGGATTTAAACTGCAGCATTCTGCTATGGGATGCAAGCATGCTAAGCACTGTCCTAATCACTGTGCCCATTGTTCATTCTATGACCTTTTGGTACATCTGTGCATGTAGTGCTCACCTGGCTTTTCCATGTAAGTCAAAGTTGACCCATCCTGCCTCTCTACCTTTCAAAATTTTTAAAATAACAACAATAACAACAAAAATTAGGGATAGACATGTATTTGGCCTAACAGATAAGATATATGAATCGATATTTCCGGATGGAGGATGGACTCCCAGTGAAACTATGGATATGTCTTGACAATGGGATGCTGGACTCTCTGCCATTGTCCCTACCCACAATGATGAACTTATGACTATTTATGAGGAACTATGCTGTTGTAATGATATGAGAGAACTCAATGTGTGTGAGGGGGGAGGGGACGGGGTGGATTTGCGGAGGGGGTAAGGAAAATCTTGGGGCCTATGGAAATGCATCATAAAGTAATAATAATAAAGAAAGATGTCTGAGTTGAGTCCTGGCTCCACTCTGACTCCAGCTTATTAATGTGCACCCTGGGAGACAGCAGGCAATGGCTCCAGCCATTGAGTCCCTGCCACTTGTAAGACATAGTTCCTCACTGACAGTTTGGCCTGGCTCACCCCTGGCTCTTGTGGGCATTTTGGAAGTGAAACAGCAGATGGAAGAACTCTGCTTGCGTGCCTGTGTCTCTTCCTCCCTGTTTTCCTATCTCTCAAAAATAAATTATCCAAAACAACACTTCAAAATATTTTTTTAAAGAACTCTTGTTAACTGGTCCTTTGAGCATCCAGAATTGGTTCACAACCCAGGTGTAGGTTCTACAGACTGTTTGCACACTATTGTTGCTGCCATTGCAATAAGCCCCTCAAATAAGACAGCTAGTTCTGTACAGAAAATTCTTTCAGTAAGGTTGAAAGTGGTTTCAGATGTTGTGTTTTTATATACAAACCCAAAAGAATATTATTTCCTGATTTCCTACTAAGCACAGGCTAGGACAAACACCATGTCAACAGCAACACAGTACCAAGCTCGTGAGATTAGGAAATACACTTAGCAAGCACTAAAACTCCCCTCTACTATCACTGTCCTTAATCCAACTTAATTTCCAGAGGAAGGGTGCAGAGTTGTGGCATACTGAATTAAGCCATCAGCTATGATGCCATTATCCTAAATGGGCACCAACTGAAGTCCCAGATACTGCACTTCTAATTCAGTTCCCTGCTGATGTGCCTGGGAAAGCAGATGGCCCAAGTGCCCAGACCTGTGCATCCATGTGGGAACCCCGATGAAGCTGCTGTCTACTGACTTCAGCTTGGCCCGGTCCTGGTTACTGTGTCTATCTGGGGAATGAACCAGCAGATATAAGCTCACTTGCTCTCTCATTTTCATTCTCTCTCTCTCTGCCTTTTAAAAACATAAAATAAAATTTTTTCAAAAAATAACTTTTCTCACCTGGTAAGGGAGCTGTGGGGACTCTCCTGCTGGGCCACTGCTCAGGCTGGTAAGTGTGAGAGCTCAGACTGGGGACAGATAAGACTTGGCAAGGCTACAACACCTGTGGGCCTACATGTGAATTTGGTCAGGAGGAGAGCTAGGCTGGGCTAACCAACTGCACCCACTGGTATAAGCATGAGCCAGAATAAGGGCAGGCAGGTTCGGCTTTGTCTCAGCATCAGCCGCAAGTGCTGGATATGCAGGCAAGCCCTGTCAAGCTAGACTGCAGAATTACCTGAGAGTACAAGATCCAGGCTGGGGAGTGGATCCATTATGGAAACTGGGCACCTCTATGATGGGTTTCAACTCCCACTGGTGAGCATGAGAACCAGGACTGGGGGTGGGCCTGGCTAGACAGGCAGTGGCACCCACCTGGCAAGAGTGTGGGTTGGAGGGTGGAATCAGTGGGGATGAGTTAGGATTCAACACCCAATTATGCGTACGAGAACTAAATGGGATGTGGGACAGACCAGACCAATCCACTGTACATGCTGGCAGACACAGAAACCAGGGCTAGAGGCCAGCCCAGGGGGGATTATCAGGGGTCGCTTTGACTGGGCTGCAATTCCTGAAGGTGTATGTGGGGCCAAGTGTATGGAGAGCAGGGTTGGGCTGGACCACAGCACCCATTGGTTTGAGTAAGAAATGGGACAGGAAATAGATCTGACCCAGCAATTGCAACTACCAGTGTGGACATAGGCTAATGTGGGTGACAGAATGAGCCAGACCCCATACAGGCAGGCACACACACAAGAGACAGGTCTGAGATTACCTAAGATGCTATTTCTCCAGAGATCCCCTCAACTGAACTGCTGGACTCATAACTCCAACCATGGGGAGAATAGCAGTGGCCTTGACAAAGCAATGGTGGTATACCCAAAAGCACAAGGAGGATATGTCAGACCATTAGAGCCTGCAGAGGACATCTGGTACCTTAGCCGAGAAGGAGGACAGAACAAATTGGTCAACTACCCCAGGGAAACATGACAGCAAATTTATGGGCCAACAGAGACTAAAAGGTGGAAAATGTCAGCCAATGGGCTTTGAAAGGATATCCTCATCCTTGCATCTGTGAGATCAAAAGCATTTCAGAACTACTGAATCCACTTGAGCAGAACCCTCAGAGCATGCCCCACATCAGGAACCTTGGGATGACACTGGGTGGCCATTTCCCAGTCCCGGTGCTGAGGCGGTTGGCAGGCTGGGTGTGGCTTCTCTCCATATTTCTCCCTTCACCCAGACACAGGAAGAACAAACAGAATATGGAAACAATGGTCTCACCCACTTTCCCCTAATACTTGACCTTTCCCACCTTAGTCAACTATATAAACATCATCAAAAATAAGTTTTTAAAAATAGATTACTTCTCTACTATTAAAAAAAAAAACATGGGGAGGGAAGATGGCCGACGTAGGAGAAAGGCTATGAGGGAGAGTTCAGTGAGAGAAGGTTAGAGTGCTGCAGAGGCAGCGAAGAGGAGCGGCAGGAAACCGTAGGGAGAGGTCCGTGAAACTCCCTGGGACAGTGTGGAGCCAAAAAGTTCCACACAACTCGGAAGAACAACGAGAACGGAGCAGGGCAAAGGTAGATAAGCCGACATCCCACTCCAGACCTGCTGAGTCACCTTTGAGAGCGGCCTGACGGGAGACGCGGCCAGCTTGGAGACAGGGAAATCGGAGGGATCGTCGCCGGCGGAATTCTTCAACAACAGCAGAAGCAGACTGCAGCAGCCGGACTTTGGTGAGCTGGGGATTAACGTGGCAGCCTCCGCATTCCCCACCCCCTGCTGAGGCTCCAGCCTCTGAGAACACAAGGGGCGCAACCTGAAACCGTCAGGTCTGTGCCTTGGGAACAGCGGTGCGTGTTGGTGGCTGAAAAGGTCCCGGGAAAGCGCCTCAGATCTTCCTGCGCTAAGTGGGCCAGTGCATCTCAGCGCGCGGAGGCTGCTGGTGGGAGTCTGGAATCCCCGACACCCTGAAACCCTGTGGGTGGGCGACAGCACCAGGAGGACTCTGAGCGCCGCGCCGGGCTGGGCTAGGCGGTCCCGCCTGCAGCAGCCGCCTCCGTAGCACAGGAGTCAGGAGGGTGCTGAACTGGGAAGTGTAGCGCTGTGTGTCCCTGACACGCAGATGCCACTCCCATAGTGTGAACTGTCCATTCCTCGCCTCCCACCCCGCAGTCCTGAGTGTAGGCGACACACCGGGAGAGCTCTGAAATCTCCTGTGCCACACTGGCACTGTGCGATCCCACTGAGAAGTTATTTTAACAGGGCGCCTGGGTCACACCTCCTCTACGGTCCTGTGAGGAGGAGCCACACACACACCACGAGTGGTGGAATCACTGCACAAGAGCCACGCCCAGAAAGTGCCTCAACCACAGTCTTGTGTGTGGGAGACACACCAGGCGGGCTCTGAAAAACCCTGCAGTCCCTGACAAGGAGAACGCAGGGAGAAAGCACATAAAACCTTCTACGTCCTGTGGATTCCCGTGCAGGGGGCGCGCCCAGAGAGCGCCTCCATCCCTCCACGCCCTGCGGTGGCACACCTGTAGAAGAGGTGCCCAGAGTGTGCCTGGAATCCACTGGGCCCCCAAGGTGGTGCTCTACAGCCCCGGGCCCTGAGAACGCACCAACGGTGCCTTGAAAATTACCACGCCCGGCAACACCACGCTTGCAGGCTCCAATCTCTACAGGAAAGCACCTGACAGCCCCTCAACACACGGGTCCATTTGCCTTACCAGAATACACCAACGCAATGGGAAAAACCACTAGAAAGAGCTGTGCTCCAGATGAAAGAGCCAGCACCCCACCAAACATGGGCCAAAAGCCATTATCAATATCGGCGATGCGAGATGAAGACATGGACGTGTTACCAGCAAAGGAATTGATGAAAATAATGCTAAAATTTCTCAGAGACGTGGACACAAAGCTGGAAGACTACCAGAACCGCATAATCACCGAAATACAACAAATCAAAACCAAACTGGATGCCCAAGAGAATAAAATTGAAAGCCTCATCAACAGAATAAATGCGGCAGAGGAAAGGATCTCTGAAACAGAAGACACACAAAATGAAAGTGCCCAGCGAATTAAACAGCTAGAGACAAACCTCAGCAAAACTAATAAAATGATGCAAGAGATGAAGGATTACCTTAGAAAATTGAATATTCGGATCATCGGCCTCCCCGAGGGAGTAGAAAGAGAATCTGGGATGCAAGCAGTGCTTGATGAAATTATACAGGAAAACTTCCAAAACACTTGGAACACGAATCCACCCCGCATACAGGATGGACAGAGAACTCCCAACAGACATGATCCAAAGAGATCTTCACCCAGACACACGGTGCTCAAGTTCTACTCCAATGAAGACAAAGAAGGAATCCTGAGACAAGTACGAAGTAGAGAAAAGATCACATACAGGGGAAAACCCATCAGAATTACTGCTGACTTCTCCGAAGAGACCCTACAAGCAAGGAGAGAATGGACAAAGATCTTCCAAGTCCTGAAACAAAACAACTGTCAACCAAAAATAATCTACCCAGCAAAGATCTCATTTGTATTTGAGAACGAAATCAGATACTTCAATAGCAAAGAAAAACTAGAAGAATATGTCTACACAAAACCAGCCCTGCAAAGTCTCCTTAGAAATGCGCTAGTCCCGGACAAAAAGGAGGCAAATCACAAACAAAGTTGGCAAATAAGAAGGTCTCCAAACTAAAGGCCGCACAAACAAGACAACTACATAGGCAACAACACATACACAACACAAACACATGGCAGGGCAAAATTGCAACCTCTCAATTTTAACTCTCAACACAAATGGTCTAAATTCACCAATCAAAAGACAGAGATTAATAGAATGGATCATCAAACAAGACCCAACCATCTGTTGCCTACAAGAAACGCATCTAACCAGAAAGGATGCAAAGAAACTGAAAGTGAAGGGATGGAAAAAGATATTTCACGCTAATGGACGAGAAAAAAAAGCTGGGGTAGCTATCCTAATTTCAGACGAGATAGATTTCATTCTAACTAACATCAAAAGAGACAGGGAAGGCCATTTTATACTGGTGAAAGGAATGATCCATCAAGAAGCAATCACCATCATTAATGTTTATGCACCGAATCTTAATGCACCTAGTTACGTAAAGCAATTACTTACAGACTTAAGGGAAGACATAGACACCCGCACAATTCTTGTAGGCGATCTCAACACACCTCTAACAACAATGGACCGGTCTACGAAACAAAAACTCAACAAAGAAACAACAGAGCTCACACAAACAATAGAACAACTGGACTTAGTAGACATATATAGAACTTTTTATCCTAAGGCCACAGACTATACATTCTTCTCAGCGGTGCATGGCACCTTCTCCAGAATCGACCACATGATAGGACATAAAGCGAATCTAAACAACTTCCAAAACATTAGTATCATACCATGTACCCTCTCAGACCACCATGGGATGAAACTGGAAATCAACAACTCAAAACTCCCCAAGAAGTATACGCACTCTTGGAAATTGAACAATATGCTATTAAACGAACATTGGGTCAGAGAAGAAATCAAAGATGAGATCAAAAAATTTATGGAAACCAATGAAAACTCTGATACAACATTCCAAAACTTGTGGGACACCGCCAAAGCAGTGCTACGAGGTAGATTCATCGCAATCGGAGCGCATGTCAAGGCCCAAGAAAGACGCCAAATACAGGAACTAACCTCACACCTCCAGGATCTGGAAAAACAGCAGCAGAAGAGTCCCACGCACAATAGGAAACAAGAAATCATCAAAACAAGGGAGGAGATAAACCAAATAGAAATCAAAAAAACTATACATAAAATCAACAAATCAAAAAGTTGGTTTTTTGAGAAAATAAACAAAATAGACACTCCACTGGCCCGATTGACCAAAAAAAAACAAGAGAAAGTGAGAATTAATAGCATTAAAGATGAAAAAGGCAACATAACAACAGACACTGCAATCATTAAGAAAATAATTAGAAATTACTACAAAGAACTGTACTCCCACAAATTTGAGGACCACCAAGAAATAGAAAAGTTCTTGGACTCCCACCACTTACCAAAACTCAGTCCGGAGGCAACTGCAGAATTAAATAAACCCATAACCGAGGTAGAGATTGAAACAGTCATCAAGGATCTCCCAACGAAAAAAAGCCCAGGCCCAGACGGCTTCACTACAGAATTCTACAAAACATTCCGAACAGAACTAACCCCAATCCTCTACAAGCTCTTCAAAACAATAGAGGAGGAAGCAACCCTCCCAAACTCATTCTATGAAGCCAACATCACCTTAATCCCAAAACCGGACAGAGAACCATCAGAGAAGGAAAACTACAGACCTATTTCTCTGATGAACATTGATGCTAAAATTCTCAACAAAATCCTAGCCAATAGAATTCAAAAAATCATCAGACAGATCATTCATCCGGATCAAGTAGGATTCATCCCTGGGATGCAGGGATGGTTCAACATTCGGAAATCCATAAATGTTATAAACCATATCCAAAAACAGCAAAACAAGAACCACATAATAGTTTCAATAGATGCAGAAAAAGCTTTCGACAAAATCCAACACCTCTTCATGCTAAAAACTCTAGCCAAAGTAGGCATAGATGGGAAAATCCACAACATAATCAAAGCAATTTATGAAAAACCCAACGCCAGTATCATACTGAATGGAGAAAAGCTAGAACCCTTCCCACTGAGATCTGGAACAAGACAAGGGTGCCCGCTATCACCACTGCTATTCAACATAGTCCTAGAGGTACTTGCAGAGGCCATAAGACAAGAAAAAGAAATCAAAGGCATACGTATAGGAAACGAAGAAGTCAAGCTTTCACTATATGCAGATGACATAATCCTATACATAGAAAAACCAGGAGACTCAATACAGAAACTGCTAGAACTTATACGAGAGTTTGGCAGAGTGGCGGGGTACAAAATTAACGAACGAAAATCAACAGCCATAGTGTACGCAAATAACACCAAGATGGAAGAAGATCTAACCAACAGGATACCATTCAAAATAGCAGAGAGAAGTATGAAGTATTTGGGAATAAATCTAACCAAAAGCGTAGGAGACCTATTCGAAGAAAACTACAAACTATTTAAAAAGGAAATTGAACAAAACCTCAAAAGATGGAATAACATCCCGTGCTCCTGGATAGGCAAAATCAATATCATTAAAATGTCTATACTACCACAAGCAATATACATTTTCAATGCAATTCCAATCAAATTGCCCAAAACATTCTTCACGGAACTGGATACAATGATTCAAAAGTTCATCTGGAAGCACAAAAAACCACGAATAGCTAGAACCATCCTGAAAAATAAGAAGTCAGCAGGGGGAATCACAATCCCGGACCTCTGGACATACTATAGAGCAGTGGTTATCAAAACAGCCTGGTACTGGCACAAAGACAGAAAGGAAGATCAATGGAATAGAATAGAAGCACCAAAAGGGAACCCACACAAATACAGCCAATTAATCTTTGACAAAAAGACCAATGACAGCTCAAGCAAGTGGGAAGGCCTCTTTGGTAAATGTTGTTGGGACAACTGGCTGATAGCCTGTAGAAACAAAAAAATAGACCCACATCTATCACCATACACTAAGATCCAATCTACATGGATAAAAGACCTAAACCTACATCCAGAAACCTTCAAACTCTTGCAAGAAAATGTAGGAAATACCCTGCAAGACCTAGGAGTAGGTCCCGACTTTCTAAGAAGGACACCAAAAGCAATAGCAGTTGAGAACAGAATAAACAAATGGGACCTCATCAAACTAAGAAGCTTCTGTACAGCAAGGGAAACAATCAACAAAGTAAAAAAGCAACCCACAGAGTGGGAGAAGATCTTTGCACACGATATAGGCGATAGGGGGCTAATTTCCAGGATATATAAAGAACTTCAAAACAACCAAAAAACCAAAACAAACAAGCCACTCAAGAAATGGGCACGGGAAATGGGCAAACATTTCACAAAGGAACAAGTCCAAATGGCAAACAAACATATGAAAAAATGTTCCAGCTCCCTAGCAATAAGGGAAATCCAAATTAAAACATCGATGAGGTACCACCTAACACCAGTAAGATTGGCCCACATAAACAAGAACACCAACGACGCTTGCTGGCGAGGATGCGGGGAAAAGGGAACCCTACTCCACTGCTGGTGGAGCTGCAAATTGGTACAGCCTTTATGGAAATCAGTCTGGAGAACACTCAAACAACTCAAAATCTGCATACCATATGACCCAGCAATAGCACTCCTAGGAATATATCCAAAACACCTGTTTTACGACAAACCAACATGCATCCCTATGTTCATTGCAGCACAATCAGTAATTGCAAAAACATGGAAGCAACCGAAATGCCCATCAGCAGAAGATTGGATAAGAAAGCTTTGGTTCATCTACTCCATGGAATACTACTCAGCTATTAAAAAAAACAAAATGCAGTTCTTTGTGGCTAAATGGGTACAACTGGAAACTATAATGCTAAGGGAAATGAGCGAATCCCAAAAGATTAGATACCACATGTTTGCCTTGATTTAACCTGTAATTTTTTGTTTGGTTGTTTGTTATTTTTTTTTTTTTTTGAACCTGTCATTGATACTGTCTCAACCCAGATGTTTCGAAGAAGGGAACTTGCATTATTTTTAACATATTGTTTACCCAATACTATGTCAATTAATTCCATAATGTTGTATATTGATACTGTGGCCTCGTTGGGGCTTTTAACTGACTGGATCTTTACTCTGTTAGACCTATTTTCAGACCATAGAAGGTCTCCCCAAGAGGCCACTGAACTTATCTGGACAATAAGACGCTGAACTTTATGCTAGGCATGTGTCTGCAAGCAATGAATCTCAACCGAACTTGAACTATGGTTATGCAACAAGGTGGAGGAATCCACCATGGGGGGAGGGGTATGGGAGGGGTGGGGGGAATCCCCAGCGCCTATGAAACTGTACTACACAATACAATGTAAGCAACAATAATAAAAAAAAAAAAAAAAAAAAAAAAAAGAAAACCTAAAAAAAAAATAAAAAAATAAAAAAAAAAAAAAAAAAAAAAAAAAAAAAAAAAAAAAAAAAACACTATCCATGAAAGTAATAAGTAAAAACTGTCTTATAAGAAATTAATGTACACATATACACACACAAACTCGTGGACACCGAAGGGGAAAAAATAACCACATACAGGCAATTCACAAGCTTCAGGAGATCAAAGCCAGGTTTTTCCCATGATACAACCACCACAGTTATTAACTTTAGAAACTTAACAGAATAAAATAAGGGAAACAGAAGATTGTTACAACTAAAAGCCAAAGTATATAACACCGGTTATGCTTTGACACATGGAGCAGAAAGCTGAGATTGGACTGCAGAACTAAGCCATTCTTAATTCATGATTTTATAAAGGAAGAAAACGAGTGTTCTTTGGGCTCAAGAGATTTCTAAATCTAGAGATATTCTACAAAGGCCACCAGCAGACAAGTCACACACATAAAAAAGGAACAGATGAACAAGTAGTAAGCAATCCTTCCACTGCTCAATTACATATACAATCATATATATATACAATTATATATATACTAACAAGTTGAGACAGCAGATTGACCTAAGTCACCCTTTTAGTTGCAATAAACAAAAACCTAGTAGTCTCAACTCCCAGAGTTAAATCCATAATTTGGAAAATCATGCCATTACCTCTATCTGTTTTCCTTCCTACTAGTTTGATAATGTTCTACAAATCAAAAGTATAATATCTTACCAGTTAGTTTTTAACCAGGAGCCCAAAGAGTCACAACTCACTTAGGAAATAATAAACCCAGATACAACCTACACTGACTCAAAACTCCCCAGTGGGGGCCCAGGTTCCTGTGGCTTGTAAAGGGCCCAGGAGTGCAAAGCATACAACTCCCGAAAAGAGTGCCACTGGTTGGTTCATGGTAATTCTTATTCAGATAGATGGTATCTGAATCAACATAATTGTATATAACTAAGGAAAACACACAGCAATATACTTTAATTAAAGTAGAAGGACCACAGCTACATCAAACAATGGGAAGAAGGAGAGGGAGAGCTTTTTCTAACTACCATTAATTTACATATTATCTCATTTTATCAACCAAGTGGGTAAGGGTTGTTATTTCCACTTAACAGGTAAAGTGGCAAATTACTGAGGCTAGGCGGCCTGTTCAAAACAAAACAGCAAGCATGCTGGAGCCCAGATACAAATGTAGGTGTGCACAACCTAGGGCCCCATACAGGGTCTAACACTTGTCTGTTTGCTTAAGATGCATTTTGTCTTCAACCATTTTACAAAACTACCTGCTACTTTTGTATTATAAATAGTATTGCCTTGTTGCAGTCACTTGAAAGTACCCTAAGCAAGATTTTTCAATAAATAATGTTACAGCTATTTGGGGAGAAAGACAAGTCATATTCCTGCAAGACACATCAAATCCAAACTCAGTCCCAAAGGGATTCAGGAGTTAACTCCAACAAATGACGGAGGGGAAAAAAACAGAAACCTAAACATAATTTTGTCTCTAGCTAAGCACAGCCACTCTGTTAGGAATCTAAGCGAAAGTGAAATCAATTTAAAAAAAAGCACAATGGATTTGTCTACAAAGGATTCCATATTTCTAAGAAAACAACTTGGATTTGATTCAGAGAAGCATTTCCAATAAGCAAGGTTAAAAGAATTAAAGGAACCGCAACAGTGGCCCAGGGTTACAAACGAAGTTACACAAAAAGTAGAAGTTCAAATGAAAAAACATGCTGACATGTTTAACTTCCCGGTAAACAAAGAAATACACTCTTTCAACAGGATATGGTAACATTTTCCACCTATAAACCAGAAAGAGCTGCAAACTGCAGGAACTGGTGCTGGCTGAGATCCCAGCAAACACCTTCACCCTCCTCATGGGGTGGGAAACTGACACACCCTGACCCTGCAGCTCCACCTCCAAAAGCTATTCTTAAGACAGAATCATGAATTAGAAAAAACATTCAACCTCAGGGCTGTTCAGGCTAAACGCTCAAATTCACACAATAGACTCTGTCTCTGAATTCTGCTGCCAGCTATAGTGTGCCAAGCGTCCTTGTATTAACAGAAAGATTAAAGTGTCAATTAATTGGCCATTTGTAACAAAATCTAAAGTGTTCATAAGTTTGAGTCAATGATTACACTTTTTAGCAATACACTATAGGTGAACAAACATTTGTGCATAAAGATGCATTTCCTTCAACCTGCTCTAACAATGTTCACATGTTAACAATGTCCAAGATTAGGAACAGGGTTAAATACACAGTGCAATAACTGTCACTAATATGACTATTATACTACCAGTACGCTTTTAAACCATTTAAGAAAACATGAAAGGTTCACAATATAATGTTAAGTAGAATTACAGATTCAAAACCATATATACAGCAGGATATCAAATGTTTAAACTGCATATGTACTTATTTCTGAATAGTAAAATAAATAGAAGCAGAAATAGCAACAGGGGCCTTTCCAGAAGATAGCAGTTTCTGCATTCTTCTATTTTTCTCTCGTTCCCTCCTAAAAAGCAAAGCTCATTATTTTTATAAGGGAAGAGAGGAATAAATACAAGTTTTGCTTTTTAATAAGGCCTTCGCATGGATTTGGCTAGCATATTTTCCCTGAACAGTCAATTAGATGTGCAACCAAGCACCTGTGCTATGATGTGATCGAAGATTACTGTTTCTCAAGAAAACATGACTTCTATTTTATACTACGGAAGCATACAACTGGTACCCTGGGCCTCCCTACATGAGACAGGGAAACCGAAGCCAAAGCTTGCTAAGCTAAGCATAAACCAGCTGACTCAACCTTCAGGGGGGAACTCAACCACAGACTCCAGTTTTGCAGTCCCTTTATCATGCCTATCTTTCTGATCCATCTGAGCCTCTACCTTCACAATTCCTTGTTCGTCTTGACTCAACTCTTTCTCCTCTCCTAAGCCATTACATTAAAGGATGAAAGTAGAGAACCTCAAAGATCTCCTTTAAATTCTAGAACCTTGCACTCAGAAAGGTAAAGGTGGGGGAGGTGGGGAAAGATGAGGGCAGAGGACAAAGCATCAACCCAAGGCAGCACAGTGACTCTCCAGACTCAGGGTTTTCTTTTTTTTTTTTAAAGATTTATTTTTATTATTTTTTTCATTGGAAAGGCGGATATACAGAGAGGAGAGACAGAGAGGAAGATCTTCCATCCGATGATTCACTCCCTAAGTGAGCACAACGGCCAATGCTATGCCAAACCGAAGCCAGGAGCCTCTTCCGGGTCTCCCACGCGGGTGCAGGCTCCCAAAGCTTTGGGTCATCCTCGACTGCTTTCCCGGGCCACAGGCAGGGAGCTGGAAGGGAAGCAGGGCCACTGGGATAGAACCGGCGCCCATATGGGATCCCGGGCGTGCAAGGCGAGGACCTTAACCACTGTGCCACCGCACCGGGCCCTCAGGGTTTTCTTTTAAGCTCCTCTTTAACTTTGCACTGAATTCACTAATAATGGTTTGGGACCACATCTACAACTCCCTCCATCCAAAGCCACAAGTGCTTTATTTAACAGCTGTTTCACAGAAGTGAAACAGCCATACTGAGAGGAATAAATCAGAACTGGATGAAAACTCAAAACAGAAATAAATAAATGAGCAGTCTAGAATACCTAAGCAGATAAAATCTGCTAAAGTTCAGGACTTAATCACAAAATTACATAGAAATGACTTCATTTCATAGGAGCACACACGCACACTGTTTGGGGGGGGACACCTATCACCTTGCTTTTTACTTGTATTTGTAAAACAAAGAAGAAGTCAAAAGTCAAGGAGGGAGTTTTGCTCTACTTTGTGAGTCAACACTGTATTCCATGCTGAATGCTACCCTGAGAGTCATTAACAAACGAAGAACAAAGAGGTCCAAGGAGCTGAAGAGAGGTTTTCAAACTGTGAAGTGAAGGAGAAAGCGGAAGACAACAGGAACAGCTGGCCCACAGCGCAGACCACCTGTGAGAGCAGGGCCAGCTCACTGACCTCAGCAGGGAGGGATCCGACAAAGGGAAGAGTCTCAGTTTGTTCTCTAATGCAGACCACAGGCATCAGATCACCAAATCCATGGCTCTCTAGAAGACAGAACAGAGATTCTTCTGTGAGATCTCCGAGGTGGCTTCCAGCATCTGTTTCTGTGTAAGCCAGGTGGGCCTCCCTCCATCCACACACACCACAGTCTTGGTTATCCTCACACACCTGAAGCACTGCCCTGGAATTAGACTTGTTCTATGCAGCCTTCAAGGTGACACAGGGAGGTCAGGCACAGCTCACTCAAAGGAAACCCCCTGCCCTGGAATCAACTCGACAAAACTGGCCCAGGCACCCAGGGAGGGTCACACCATTGTAATAACTTAGCTTCTGGGGGGCAGGTCAGGAATCATTACTGACCAGCTAAAGAATTTGGCCACTTACTACATCTGCCTTGTTTAAATAACCAAAGATCCCCAAGCCTCAGTTTCCCATCTGACCTACCTTTCCCATCAAGAAAATGAATACTACAGCATATAGTCTCCATCTTTCAAAAAAAACAGAAGTATGGTTCTTTAAAAGACTGAAACAATCTGCTATCATGTTTATATACGCCTTCTTGCTCTTAGAACATATATTAAGGGCATATTCCCAACCACATTTTCTTCTTCCCTCAGAATGCCAAAACTTTGTTGAAAAAAAATGCTTAGGGCCCAGCGCGGTGGCGCAGTGGTTAAGGTCCTCGCCTTGCACGCCCGGGATCCCATATGGGCGCCGGTTCTATCCCGGCTGCCCCGCTTCCCTTCCAGCTCCCTGCCTGTGGCCCGGGAAAGCAGTCGAGGGCAGCCCAAGGCTTTGGGAGCCTGCACCCGCGTGGGAGACCCGGAAGAGGCTCCTGGCTTCGGATCGGCATAGCATCGGCCCGTTGTGCTCACTTGGGGAGTGAATCATCGGATGGAAGATCTTCCTCTCTGTCTCTCCTCTCTGTATATCCGCCTTTCCAATGAAAAAAATAATAAAAATAAATCTTTAAAAAAGAAAATGCTTAAACAGAAATTCGGGGGAAACAAGGGTTAAAACGACTGAGTGTAGGCTAACCGACAAAACAGTCAATAAAGCAAACATTTAGGATGTTAATCATTAATAGCACTGGCCAGTAAAAAAGCTCAGACACAGTCAAATGGCAGAATATACAACAGCAATGGCTTGCGTGTGAGTGGTGGGACTCCCACGCAGATACTGGCCAGCATAGCCAGCTGCTCGTCTCTTAAGTAGTTTCCCTGGAAGACAGCCTCTCTGTTGCGTTAGGGATTACAAGGCTGCATACTACCGTACACTGTTTTTGATACATGTTAATGTCTATGCTGCTTTTACCCAGACTCTACAGTGCATCTTCCCATGGCTCCATCCCCAAGCCTGGGGAGGAGCACTGAGGTGCATGTCAACAACAGTCCCCACTGTCCCCCACTGGCCTAAGTGTAGGACCTGTGGTACTGAATGAGTCTCTACACTGTGCTTTGTCCACTTTCAGGACTAAAAGCTTTTTGAACTCCTGGTTATCTTCCACCTAAGTAACATCACCCAGGACAGCTGTGTGATGAAAGTCATTAAAGAGAGCAAAAAGAGTGCTTGACTAATTCAGGTAGGGAAAAGATCACATTTGGTTACAGGTGAGCCCACTCTGTAATCTGAGCCCTCTCATACTCCACCAGCTGGAGCATGTTTGCATGGAACCTACAAATGGGTGACTCTTGCCTCTTGAATTAGCTGACCTATTGTTTTAGTTTTCAAAAGAAATGAAAGGGGAACACAAATAAAAGAGAAAGGGATATATAAACAGAAGTTTTCTGTTCCAGCAGAGCTTCCTGGGTAGTCTCTTATGACTTCATGGCCGGTCCCTGGCTCACGTTCCTTACCTCTGCAGAATGAAGCATCCAAATTTCAGTGACGGATCTGGTGGGCTCTCCACTTCCCTCCTACTGCCTGACCTTGTCATCATTCTCCGGAAAACTAGTTGTGCAGGCTCAGCTCTAAGAGGGACCCCACCGCGCACTGTTGCCCCCACCTCACTCCTGCACCCCTTCAATGAGCCGTCCCTCCACAGCCAGTCTAATTCCCCCTGGGAAAGCACACATCCTGAACTCCCGGCTGGCATCCCTGGGATGGCAACAAAGCACCTTTCCCTGGTCTAGTCTCCTCACTCACAGATACTCCTAACTACTTCCACAGCAGCTCTTCTCAACCACACCAAACAGGAGTTTCAGAGAACAGTTTTTCTTTCGTCATGAAAAATGGAAGAGTCTCTCTCCCCAGCTAAATAAGCTGTTGGGAACGCTCAGCTTTCCCTTTACACTGTCTATACCGCACGAATTACTAGAACACACACTCTGGACCTAAGCTACACTCGGTGTACCAGGATGCAAGGCTGTAGAACAGATCACCAAAAACAAAACAAAACTGCAGTCTACACCAACACAACACACAGACTTGTCAACACCGGCAACCCAGCCTTCCAAGCCGCGCGTACTGACAGAAGAAATGCTAAAAACGCCCCTTAAGTAAAATCACGTGGCACAGAAGGGGCGAGAGCGAGGGGATTGGGGGTGGCGGACGAGCGGTGTCCTGTGAGTCCTCCACCAAGGGAGTGGGACCACAAGAACTTAAAGCCCTGAGAATGTTTCAAAAGGAAAGAAAAACAGTGCAGGTCGAGGGAACAGACATCCAGCAAACCTAAGAACCAAGCATAATCGTACAGGAGCGTAGCAGCTGGGTCAGCTTTTGGAGGACAGAAAGCAGCACCCCACTTTCAGCTCAAGGGCTCCGGGTCCGGGCTCTGCCCCGCGGCGCAGGGCTAAGACCCCGCTCCTACCCACGCAGCGCTAGGCCAGCGCGGGAGCCGGGCCTGCGCGCCGGAGCCCCGGGACTCGCAGAGCGGCAGCACCTGGACTCTAGGACAGGAAGTGGCTATCCTGATCCTGGACTCCTCGTGAAAGGAGGCGAACCCAGAAAAATAAAGAAATTAAAAAATAAGGAGAGAGAGGAAAGAGCAGCAGCGGCCGACTGCGTGGAGGCAGCCCGGGGCAGATGTGCGAGTGTGCTCACCGGGAGCATTGGGGCCGGGGACAGCCCCGGGTTGCCCTTCCACAGAAGATGCTCCCCGCGAACAGCTGCACAAGCACCGCGGGCAGAGGAGGAAGGAGGCTTGCAGGGAGAAGAGTCCGGTAAAGGGGTGCAAAGGAGTCCTTCGCCACCCAAACTGGGGCTCGAGAGGGCGTAGGGGGGCGTGAGGGGCGGGAGGTGCTGCCAGCCCCGCGGAGACCCGTTAGCCCTTCTCACCGAAGCCTTAGGGCCTCGTAGTTCTCCCAAGCTCCGGGTTCGCTGGGCAGGCCTACTCCACTGCACGGCTGCATGCCTCCCGCCGGCCCGGGTAGCAGCCTCGCCCGGAACCGCCGGACCCGGTCCAGCCGCCGCCTTCCCAGCTCTCGGAGCCAGCCCCGGGACGCCTCCCACGAGCCCTTCGGGGGGCTGCCCCGGCTCCCTAGCTCCCCACGACGCCAGGAGTCCTACCGGCTTGCAGTTCAGGAACGCCCTGCCGCAGCCACCTCCACCGCCGCCGGAGCGAAACTAGGCTTTCCCAGAAGCTGCTCCGGCCGCCTGCCGCGCGCCTTCCAGGCCGCGCCGGATCCCTCGCTCCCCCTGCCGGCCGGCAGCCATTTCCGACAGACGACTGCGGAACTTGCCGAAGGGCGCCGCGCCGGAAATAGCCGAACCCGGCGTTCGCGGGCGGGGCCGAGACGGGCGCACTGGCGGCTTTCCGGACGGCACCGGCGGCCCGCTTCTCCGAGGGGCTCCCCGGAGCCCGGGCTCCGGTCGGACACCAGCCGACTGTGGGGAGCTCCGCGCACGCGGGCCGGAGCGCAGGCGAGACGCAGCGGGAGGCGCGCGGGCCCTGGGAACAGTCCCGCCTCGCCAATGCAGGGTAACTCACCCGCGCGGCGCCCGGAGAAGGCACCAGGTCAGACTCCGGAGCCTCAATAGTGTGGCTGGCCGCTTTAGAGCGGGGCTGCTGAAATACAAGTCAGTCTAAAAATAAACCCATCCCTGGAGGAAAGGCCTTCCAAACTAAGGTGACCCGTGCCCGACTGTGGGCTGCAGTTTGGAAACAACTTTGACCCTTCAACAACAAAGAGAAGGCCAGTCTTAACAATCTTGGGGCTCTGTAAAAGCAACAGGGCAATCCAGCTGTGATAGGCTGATCCACTGTAACTAAAAAGGGTCCCCCTTCTTCGTGTTAAATATTGAAAAAGTTTAAATAGTTAAGAGCCTGCCTACCTTGGATTGCACATGCAGTTCCAAGGGCCCCCTGCCTGTAGACACCTGAATCAGGCCAAGACAAGGGACTGGAAGCTGGCAAGGGGAGGCCGTGAGGTGGGAGGAGAAATTCTCCCCATATGGACACCTGGTCACGGTCCTTAACTCAGGGACCAGTTAAAATATGTAACTGCAGGGCCTGGCATGGTGGTAGCCTAGCAGTCCTCGCCTTGAATGCGCCTGGATCCCATATGGGTGCCGGTTCTAATCCTGGCAAGCCCCGCTTCCCATCCGGCTCCCTGTTTGTTGGCCTGGGAAGGCAGTCCAAGACAGCCCAAAGCCTTGGGACCCTGCACCCGCATGGGAGACCTATAAGAGGTTCCTGGCTCCTGGCTTCCGATTGGCGCAGCACCACTTGGGGAGTGAATCATCAGAGGGAAGGTCTTCCTGTCTCTCCTCTCTGTATATCTGACTTTGCAATAAAAATAAAATAAACCTTTTTAAAAATTAAAAATATGTAACTGCAGTATCATCAAAAGTCAAATTTGCCTCGAGTGTTTTTCTTAGGGTTTCCTCACCGGGGAGCTCCCAAACGTAGCAGGCCAGGAGGAGCAGGAGTGGGTGAGCTTGGCTGCCTTCCCTGTGCTTGGGTGGTCAGCAGCTTCTAGAATTGCACCCCAGGGGCAGGTCTGCAATGGCACATCCTCCCACTTACCATCCATGGTGGAGTTCAGGCCCTGGGCTCCCACTAAGAGGCTGCCAAAAGGCTGACTGCCACAGAGGAGAGTTTGGAGCAAGGATTCCACTAACAAAACCAATGAAGGGATAAGGAGAAGCCACCATGGTGGCCCATCCGTATCGGAGCCAGGGTTCCAGTCTCCTTATGCAGGTCCCTGCTAATGCACCTGGGAAAGCACTCAATGATGGCCCAAGTGCTTGGGCCCCAGCCACCTATGTGGGGGACACCAATATGGATTTCCTGGCTTCAGTCAGGGCCCAGACCTGGCATTGGAAAATATTCTGTCTCGCTCTCTCTCTCTCTCAATGTCTCTCCCTGTCTCTCAGAGAATCTGCCTTTCAAATAAATGAATCATTTAAAAAAGTCCTGGCAACCTGTTTTCTGTAGCACATCTTATACCTGTTCATCGCTAAATAAACACCTGCTCGATCCTCCTTTCCATGTCCTGACATCTTTTTTTCTTTTTAATTTTTATTTATTTTCATCTGCCTGGAAGGCAAAGAGAGAGAGAGAAAGAAATCTTCCATCCACTGGTTTACTCCCCAAATAACCGCAGCAGCAAGGGCTGGCCCAGGAGGAAGACAGGCACTCCATACTGGTCTCCCACGCATGTGGCAAGGACCCAAGCTCTTAAGTCGCCATTTGTTGCCACCCACAATACGGGGTAGGGAACTTTTTTCTGCCAAGAGCCATTTGGATATTTATAGCATCATTTGTGGCCATACAAAATCATCAACTTAAAAATTAGCCTGCTTGTTATAGATTTATTGAATTTCATGTTGCACCTGCAGGTACCTTGGCAGGGACAAACTAAGTGATTCTGCAGGCATTACATGGCCAGTAAGCCAGATGTTGCCCACCCCCACCAGGAAGGTAGCTCTGAAACATGGTACCCAGAACTCAAAGTGGAACTCCAACATGGGATTCAGGGGTTCCGAGTAGAGACTTAACTTCTGGAACCACAAAACCTGCCCCTCATGATATCATTTTACTCTCTCCTCAAACCTTCTTCTCATATTCCCTTTTCACTATAAAAAAGCCCACACTTTCATACTTTTAGCACCATCAAACATATGCAAAAACATACATATAAAACCCTGTTTCTCACTTTCACCAATTATGTTGATGAGGGGAAACAAAACTTAAAATCCACAAGCTTTCCACGAAAATGGGGGAAACCGTTGCCCATGTGTCATATTATTTGTCCCTTTTTTCTTACACTTCATCTAGTTGGCTGTCCTCCAGGGGTGGGTGGATGCGGCAGGCAGCATCCTGGCAGTGTGGGAGGAGACTCACAAAACAGGAAAGAATTTTCAAGTGCTGGTTCATCCCATACAGGCAGGAGTGGCTATGCAGACACCTGCTATCTGGAGAACTTGGTCTTCTCACGCATTTGGGTACCTTAACACACTGCCGCCTCTAATGCCCATGTGCTTGATTGTAACGCTAACCAAGCTTTCATTCTGGTATAATACCAAGGCCTCTGCTGGAATCTTGCCTGCCTCTGAGCCCACACTCCCCTCCTTTGGATCTTGGGAGCCTGTACTTTCCAACTCCTCCTTCCTCAAAATAATTCTATCTCAGTGTCCTCCTCAAGCTCCCATTCTTTTTTTTTTTCCCCGATAAAAGATATGGCTCACTAACATAACTTGGGTCCTTTGTCTCTCCACATCTTCTTATATTATCTCCACCTTTAAGTAGATCCCTTGCCCCAGCACTCCAGCCCCTGTTTTCCAATGACCTCTGTACACATCATCCTATCATCATCATCCTATTAACACATATTTTATGAATACTTAATTGCCAGGCAATAAGTGAAATCCTTTATATGCACTGTGTCATTTCATTGTCTGACTGGGAAGTATCAGCATATAGACAGAGAACTGAGGCTTGAGAAGCCTAAATAAATACTCCCACATCCACAAAGGGCTAAATACAGTGCAAATTCACAATGTGATACAAATCACAGATGGAATCCACATCTTCCTAACTCTTAGCTTATATTCTTGACCAGAATGATCTGGTTGTCTCACTAAGACCTGACATCTGGTATACCCCACCTTGAACTTCTCCTGATTCTTTCCCTCTCCTTGAATGTCCTTTTTTTTTCTTAAGATTTATTGACTTTTTGGGCCCAGCACGGTGGCGCAAGTGGTTAAAGGTCCTCGCCTTGCACGCCCGGGATCCCATATGGGTATCGGTTCTAATCCCGGCAGCCCTGCTTCCCTTCCAGCTCCCTGCCTGTGGCCTGGGAAAGCAGTCGAGGACGGCCCAAAGCTTTGGGACCCTGCACCCGCGTGGGAGACCCGGAAGCGGCTCCTGGCTTCGGATCGGCATAGTATCGGCCCGTTGCGCTCACTTAGGGAGTGAATCATCGGACGGAAGATCTTCCTCTCTGTCTCTCCTCTCTGTATATCCCGCCTTTCCAATAAAAAAAAAATAAAAATAAATCTTTAAAAAAAAAAAAGATTTATTTACTTTTTAATTGGAAAGCTGGATATATAGAGAGAAGGCGAGACAGAGAGGAAGATCTTTCGTCAGATGATCCACACCCCAAGTAGATGCGATAGCTGGAGCTGAGCTGATCTGAAGCTAGGAGCCAGGAGCTGGGTCTCCCACATGGGTACAGGGTCCTAAGGCTTTGGGCTGTCTTCAACTGCTTTCCCAGGCCACAAGCAGGGAGCTGGATGGGAAGCAGGGCTTCCGGGATTAGAACCAGTGTTCATATGGGATCCCAGTGTGTGCAAGGTGAGGACTTTAGCTGCTAGGCTACCATGCCAGGCCCTGAATGTCCTTTTAAAAAAATAATGTTACTAGGCCAGGTATGGCTGCCTAGTGGCTAAAGTCCTCTCCTTGAACGCACCAGGATCCCATATGGGCACCAGTTTATGTGCTGGCTGCCCCACTTCCCAACCAGTTCCCTGCTTGTGGCTGGGAAAGCAGTGGAGGATGGCCCAAAACCTTGGAACCTGCACCAATTGGGAGACCAGCAAAAAGCTCCTGGCTTCAAATCGGCTCAGCTCCTGCCATTGCAGCCATTTGGGGAGTGAAACAGTGGATGAAAAATCTGTCTTTCCTTCTATCTGTAAATCTGATATGCCTTTCCAATAAAAATAATAAAACCAGAAGGAAGGGAGGGTGGGAGGGAAGGAGGGAGCGAGAGCTGGATGGAGAGGGAAGGAAGGAAAGAAGGAATAATGAAACATCCACACATCTCTTCAAAAAAGGAAGCCAACAGAAAGGATGCCCAATGAAACTAGTCTTAACTAATCATGCCTTATTTTGACATTTTAATTTCTTTATATTTGATAACTGAATTCAAATGGTCTTTACATTGTTTAATTCATATCTGTAGCTCTCTAGCTACAGAAAGAAATTATGAGAAGAGCACAAAGTTTCTTATGTTTGTAGTAGCCAACAGCAGGAGCCCGTGAATTTTGTAAGAGCACCATCACAGGCACCCGCCATCAACAATATCCAGTTTCCATTAGGCTCCAGATTTTTAACTTCTCAAAAGACTGATATAGTTGGTCTAACTAGGGTCATGATTAATCCCTTGATTAATCAGCTTTGGCAAAGAGCAAGTCAGCTTTGTCTAAGCTTGGCATTTCATGTACTTTTCATTTACTACCTCATTTTGTTCTCTTAACAACTTTACACTGTCGGTACCATGATCATGACCATTTCATAGATGTTAATCACTGAGGCCCATAAATGTTAAGTAGCTTGCTCAAATTATACACTTGGAAAGTGGTGATCCCAGGTCTGAGACCCATACAATCTGACTCCAGAATATTAAATCATAACAGATACTGTAGTATGAGCAAAATGTCGACAATGTCAAAAGCAACGTGAACTGAATGCTGCATTAGTGGATTTAAACCAGAGCATATATATTTTATATATTTATATAATTTCTAAATTTAAAATTTATAAAATAATAAATTTTATAGATGCTCCTTTTGGGGTCCCCACTATTTATCAAATTTTCCAAAATGTCTGATACCCAGGTACAGAGGATTGAGTGCTATGGAATGAAAATCTGATAATAATCATTGCAAGTCCGGGGCAGCGAGGCACCAGCATTCATTTTCATGGTGCTGGCTGCCAGACCCACAAGTCCCTCACAAGGTTTCTAGATCAATCACAAACAAGCCATTGGTGACCTCCAGCAACCTTCAAAAGGTATGATTCAGGAATTACCAGTGAGTTCAAGTCAGATAAGAACTTGTCCGATCTGTAATGCTTTAATTCCAAAATAAACTGCTGACAGCTGCTATTCACATTCTTCTCTATGTACAAAGGATTGGGCCATTTTTGTGGCTTATAATTAGAACAATAGAAGACAATTTCTAGATTAGGGTTCCAAGGTTACTCTTGTCTTTGGCCAATCGGCGCCAAAATGACAAAAGGTCATCTTTTCAGGCTCCAAGGATAGCACTCGGCTGCTTTGCTAAATGGCTCCTTAGGAAAGTCCTGGCTTTTTGAAGTAGCTGGTTTTTGTCTAGCAAAAGGTAGGGCAGTGTTGAGATTCCAAGGTAATTTGTGGCAAGAACACTGAATTAATTCAGTCCCAAGCACACATTCTGTTGAAAGTGTATGTGTTCATTCGTTAACTCATGTCATAGTCCTACCTTACTATGTGTCTATGAAGAATAAATTTTGGAAGCCAGCATTGTGGCATAGGGGATTAAAATGCCATTAACTAAAAAAAATGCCATCAACTATATCAGCATCACAAATGGGCACTGATTCATGTCTCAACTTCTCCATTTCTAAATAAGCTCCCTGCTAACATGCCTGGGGAAGCAGAGGAGGATGGCCCAAGTGCTTGAGCCCTGGCACCTATGTGAGAGACCTGGAAGAAGCTCCTGGTTCCTGGCTTCAGCCAAACCCAGCTCTGGCTCTTGTGGCCATTTGGAGGGAACCAACAAATAGAAAATTTTTCCCTCACTCTCTAACTTTGCCTTTCAAATATATATATATTTAAAAAAATAATAACTGGTTTGTCTTCAGGAAGCATAGCCTGATTGAAACCTTTTATCTATGTAAGAAACCCAACCTACAGTGACCAATTAAGATTCAAATTAGCAATGACCAATAGTGGATACCAAAATGCCATCTAAATTTTCTAAGCCTGCTCCTGGACCTTTCATATAATGATACAAATGTTCCCTGAGACAAACATAAAGGAATCTGATTTTTATCCTAAATTATGCTAGTGAGTAGCAAAAGCATACTCAGATAAAACATGCCACAACATGGTCTGGCTGTCTAGAGCACTTAGACTAATGAGAGCTATAACCAAAGGAAACAAGTAAAACTAGGCAGAGTGCTGATGGTCGACTTGGTGGCCAGTGTCGCATTAGTTGCTGCTCTGGAGCCAGCATTGGCTGTATGCCACAATGGCTATCCATGGACTGAAAACAGCAACTGTTCACTACGTTCACTTTAAAATGCCCATGTGTGAACACGACATTCCACTTAAAATTTGGCAAAATGTCATAAAGGTACTTAAAAAACATTAATTAGCTTCCTAGTTGACCACGTTGACTGTAAAACCAACTGAATGTGCAATCTCCAAAATTAATAATGCTATTCACTTAAAAACTCAGCACTGGTATGTGAATTTTACATTTGGAGAAAAAAGACCAACAGCTTCCACCAATCAGATTTTCAAAAGAAAATTATGTTATCTGTTAAGCCACTTCATGAAGATTCACAAGATTCTACTGAAGGAAATGCTTTTTTCTATTCTATTTAATATCACTTAACATTATTTCACACCCAAAATAATAAAAACATGATTTGAGTAGGATCTAAGAGAATGCCAGAGGAAACTCACCACTGATCCCTTCTTCAACCCACATCTTGGAGGTCAAAAGAAAAACAAATGAAAAAGTAACCACCTTTCTACAAATCTATAAAATTTGGGACAAAAATTGAACAATTTAAAGCACATTTGTAATGGACTGAGTATAACATTTCATCTTCATATTAAAAGAGGCACACATAATTGCATTATGTAAATTACTAAGAAAAGTATAACTTTATAAAGGGAAGAGCTAATCATTTAGAAAAAAGGTAGCTGGCAAACATGATGCAAATAATTCAAATATGTACAAACTGTATGTGAAATACATTCAGTAAATATGAAAACATTTCAAAAGGTCAAATATCACATCACACTTTAAAAGGTCAGATACCACAGTGCATTTACGTTACTTCTACGTACATCTAACTATGCTGCAATAGTGCTCTATTCATCTTCGTCATTTCACATTTAGCTAGATTGAATAGTAAATACCTAAATATCAGTAAGAACACAAATTAATAGCAGAAAAATTACAAAATGGATACATCAAATATTTGTCATCTCTCAGGCTTTCTGCCAACCATGAGGATAATTTTGCAAAAATCACCACATCCATGCTTCAACCATGTCAAGCTCTTTGCTTTTCACTTTAAGTAGACCACATGACTTCCAAAGTGGTACCTCCCAGACTCTAGCTCAGTGGTTCCTGAATGACAGTTCTGGGACCTAGATAAGCCAAAGTTTTCATCAGCCTGTAGTTAAAAAAGAAAAGCATTGAGCAGGTGTTTAGCAGTTAGACACCAGATTGGCACGTCAGTACACCTATGTCAAATTCCCAGTTCTCACCCCTGTCAATGCAGATCCTGGGACACCACAGTGACAGCTCAAGTAACTGCATTCCTGCCATCCAAAGGGAGACCTAGATTTTATTTTCAGCTCCCAGCTTTGACCCAAACTCAGACCCTGCTATATTGGGGGAATCAATCAGAGAATAGGAAGACAGTCTCTCTGTCCCATTTTTCCTTACTTGAAAAAATATTAAAACATACTTATTTTGGTACCTCCATTTCCATTTATTCAACTAATCTGTTGAACTCAAAAGCCTAATAACTACTGGTTTGTCTAACTGTATGCCAGCACTTCAAAAAGTTCATGGAAAATTGAGTTATAAGATGTTTAGTGGTGCCAGCATTGTACCACAGCAGACCAAACTCCCTTACGAGTGCTGCTCCAAGTCCCCACTTCCCTTCACATCCAGTTCACTGCTAATGTGCCTTCTACTCCTGGTCTTGGGCTGGTCATTGTGACCGTTTGAAGAGTGAATTAAGTGAAAAATCAATCTATCTCTCTCTTTCTCTCATTCTGTCTTTCAAATAAATAAAATCCTAAAAAAATATTTTTTAAAGATGTTTATCTTAGTGTGAAAAAATTTTTAATTCAGGCCACACACAGTAGCTCTGTGGCTAAATCCTCAACTTGCATGTACCAGGATCCAATATGGGCACTGTTCATGTCTCGACTGCCCCACTTTCCATCCAAATCCCTGCTCATGGCCTGGGAAAGCAGTAGAGGATGGTCCCAAACCTTGGGAACTTGTACCTGTGTGGGAAACCCAGAGGAAGTTCCTGGCTCCTGGCTTTAGATCACCTGAGCTCTGGCCATTGGGACCATTCAAAAGTGAACCAGCAAACAGAAAAATCTTTCCCTCTACATCTTCTCTCTGTAAATTTGCTTTTCCAATAAAAACAAATAAATCTTCATTAAATTTTTTGAACTCCATGCATACTGTTTTCATTATACACATAATAGAAGCTTTTTGAAGACTTCTCATCTACATGTATTTAAATAAATAAATAAATGAAATGAAATGGTCCCCAGTGATCCATACCCCCTGGTTTCCACAACAGCTAGAGAGTCCCTGCTCACCATGTAACCAAGATTGGTCTGTGTGACCAACAATCACAGCAGGAGTATTGTCATCCTTCAGGGAAGAGCCACAAGCATCTCAGCTTCCATCCTGGTTCTCCCTCTATTAGGTCACTCACTCATAACAACACTAAGAAAAAACTCTGTGATGAGGAATGAGGGTTTCCTGTTAACACACATATATGTCAAAGACTGGAAACAGATTTCCCAGCCCTGGTCAAGCCTTCAGATGATTGGAGCCTCATGGAAACCCTGAGCCAGAACCATCCAGCTAAGCTACACCTATATTCCTAACCTACAGGAAATGTGTACATTGTTGTATTTGAAACCAGCCAGTCTGAGACCATTTTTCAGAGAGCAACAGATAATTAATAGAACTCTTGTATTTCAGCTCCAAGACAAACATCCCACTCAACTCAGCAGTGTAATGCAGAAGCTGCCTGGCATATGTTTATGCCTATGTTGGGAGACAGAAAGGATCAGCCAAGACTCTGATCTCCAGTGCCCTGGCTCTAGTTTACTTACTCTGGCTTTTCATTTCTCCACTGTGTATTCTCATATTGGCTAGTGCACTCAGTAAACTGAATAATCCATCTCAAGCAATGGAATTAAGTCTACACATTTATAAGCTATTTTACATGAATCATTCTATTTAAATATAGCATTTTTTTAAATTTGAGAAATCTAGTAAGCTTAAATTGACAGAATGCCTTTAGGCATTAGAATGCAGAGCTGACCAAAACTTAAGCAGACCCATCCTTATCTAAATAAAGGAGCATACCTCATATTTTACTAAAAAGATAAAAACAATAGACACCATATCTTTCAAATACCTCCTTCCATCTTTAAATCTATATATAACTAAAGAGGCAAGATAATTTGAGCAGATGCCAGAATTCCCTCCAGCAATGCAAAATGCCTTGTTCAGCAATCTATCTTGACATGATGCTCAAGTATGGCAGGATAAAGCATGGGTTACAATAAAACTATAAAACAAGGAGAAAACTAAGCAGACTTACAAGCTTTAAGTCTTAAGAATATGGGGATTTGAGGAGAGGAGACAGAGATAGGTAAGGAGAGATGAGGCTCAAACAACAATGTGGGAGGTTGGAGTTTTAAGACAGTTCTCAGTGAGCGGAAGAATGATGAAAATAGAGATCTCTATTATTGGACTTTAACTTATTTGTGTTGCTAAGGACATAAAAGCCTCTAAGCCTTAAGTAATATCTGTCACACCCACAAATACCTTCTGTGAGTGACTTGGAGGAAATCAAAAAGAAAGGGAAGAGATGGGGAGGGAGTGATGAGCTGAGCTCCACAATTGGGTCAGTAAGAAACCAAGAAACAAGAACAGCCATGGGAGTTAAGTCACAAGTGAAATGAAGAAGTTAAAGAAAGCAGAACCTCAAGCCAAAAAATATAGGAAAATTTCCCAGGAATTCACAGAAATCTTGAACTTCCCAAGGCATGGGGAATGGCAACCTAAGCCATTGTCATTTAAATCTCAAGAATGTTACCCTAACTGACATCTGGTTACCTATTCCCTCATTCTTCTTTCATCTGTTACTGTCCTTGACAAACAGATCTCACTAACGCCATTTCCAAAGACGGGTGCTCCAGTTTTCAATGTGATTTACTGTTCTGCAGACGATGCTCCAATAATTATTCTCACCCGGTTATTTCAAAAGTTAATGGAAAAAATGGAATTAAGAGAGTCCAGGTAAGTCAGAGCAGTGGAAAGGCACAGGTCTCTGGGTACCCAAGCCACGTGGCTGTGGCTAGGGGTACCTGTGCTGGCACAGGCTTCCTGTTGGGGATCCTAGCTCCCCATGCAACACTGCAAGGTGGAGGTAGGGTCCTGGAGTTCACCAAACCTGAGGTCCAAGAAATTCCTCTATCCACAGTGACCATCCTGGGGACGCACCTCGAACAGCTCTGGGCATGTGCATGACCACGGCTCTGCCCTCTGCTACCATGTTGGTTGGTGGAGTCCAGGTAAGCCTGAGCAGTGGGTTCCCCAGCCATGTGGCTGTTGTTGTGGGTACCCATGCTAGCATAAGGCTTCCTGCTGGGGAATCCTATCTCCCCATGCAATTCTGCTAAAAGGAGGGAGGGTCCTGGGCTTGTGGGCAGCCATAGTGCCAACTGGCACCAGGCTGTGCTTGGTGGCCACCCTGCAGTGAGCTCTGGGGTCTAGGGGTTATGGAATTACTGCCTAGGGACATCCATGGATAAGGCCACTGTAGATGTAGATGAGGAATGAATCCTGAGGGACTCCTAATGACAGGGCCACTGTACTTGCAGGTAAACAAGGGGACTGAGACTTGGTGGTTGAAAGAGAAGAGACCTGAAGATACTTCTGGGTTAGACTAATGTACCAACCCACATGGAAGGCTCATGTTGGGCTTGTTAACATGGAACATGGCTGACCACCACATGCCAGTGCACACACAAGCTATGGCTGGAGGTCTGTCTGGCAGAACTAGACCCCTGTACCTGACAGTGAGTGTCAGATCAGGGAATGTTTCACATTAGGGCCATGATACCAACCAGGTTGCAAGAGAACCAAGCCTGGGGTTGAGTCTGTGGGGGATATGTTGGCCCAACCCTACAGAAATACAAGTCCCACTGGTTAGCTTGAGAGTTAGGATGGTGATGCAAGTGACCATGGAACTCATCAATGCTCACCTGTACTGGGGCTGGGAATAAGCGGGGCAAGTCCAGGCTGCAGTACCCACACGAGCAATCTAAAACAAGGTATGGAGTGGGCCAGACCACACCAACTCATGCAAAGGCTAGGTAAGCTGAGTAAAGGCCAAGTACCCATTGACATGCATGAGATCTGGGTCTGGGAGTGGCCTGACCAGGGGAACATGGGAAACTACACTAGTGGGTCATAACTCCCACTGATGAGCACATGGTCCAGGCCTGGGTTGGCAAGCTGGACGGGGAAGCTCCATTCATCGTCAGGAGTGTGAGTTGGTTTTGGAAGAGGGTGAACCGGACAGGGCCAAGCAAATCATAGCCCACTGGCAAGTGCAGAAAGCAGGATGAAGAGCAGGTCAGGCCAGGCTAGGTTGCAGACCTACTAGTTTGTATGAGTCAGGGATGAGACCAGACTGAGCAGGGCCAGGTTCAAGCAACCATGAGCCAGAGTTGGGATTGGGAGCTGGCTGGGCTAGGCCAGACTGCAGCATCTGAAGGCAAAAGACAATAAAAGTGAGGGACCATGTCAAGCTGGGTCAGAGCAATCACTAGGATGTGCAAGATCAGTGGATGTGATCAGGTCTGTTTGGGAAGCTAAGGGGACATTATGGCCGCCCTGTGGGTCCCACTGGTGAGATTGAGGCCAGATTGGGGGCTGCATTCTGGTCTGGACATGGAGGAACTTTCCTTTGGCATGGGTGTGGACTGGGTGTGGGGTGCACCAGACTGGGCTACATTCCAGCACCCACTGGAGTTCATGAGAAGCAGGATGGGTACAGAGGATGGGGCTGGGCAAGCTCTGTGTCCCTGCTGAGACATGTGTGAGCTGTGTCTGCATATACACCAGGTTAGGCTGGCCTATACAACCGTAAATAAGAGCTGGAATAGGTGAGGGCCAGTCAGGAAAGGCCACTGTTAATGTTAGGACTGGAGGTGGATTAAGCAGGGCTGGTATGCGTGAAAGATCTCGTATTGGAAGAGGTTCTGATAGAACAGCTCAGCAACTCCTCTATCAGGACACACTCCCTACAGGTGAGTGCAAGAACCAAGAAAGGGAGAACCCAGACCAGGCCAGAAGACAGTACCCATGGGCTTACCTTTGGCTCAGATATGGGGCAAACCAGGCTAGGATAATCCATAACACCCGCTGGCAAATCCGAGAGCCAGAATGCTGTGTGTGGGTCATGCCAGGTTGGGCTGCAATACCAGCCAGTTCAAACTAGGGCCGGGACTGGAGACTGACTGGGCTAGGCTAAGATGCAGTCACCACCAGTGTGACCTGGAACTGGGGGTGGGCCTGGCCTGCCCAGGCTACAGCACACACTGGCAAACGCCAAGGTGAGGCAAGCCATACATACCAGGCTGGGCCACAGCACACAACAAGCACACAGGAGACCTGGGGGAGTGTGGGTGAACCCAGTAGGTGGGGGCTGCAGAGACATCCCCTGCTGGGCCACTAGGCCCACTGGTGAGCGTCATAGATAGGATTAGGGGCAGACCAGGCTGGGCAGGGTTATAACACCTGTTGGCTTCCATGTAAGATGGATCGGGGACAAGTCAGGCTGGTCGGACTGTACCTACTGGTACATGCATAAGCCTGAGGGGGTGAGGGTTGGTTGAGCATTGCCACAGCACCACTTGCAGATGCTGGCACAGGGGGAAAACTCTGTTGAGCTAAACAGCAGTGAGAGTGCAAGTGAGCTAAACACCTGGAGAGTGCAAGATTTGGAAGTAGGCCCATGAAGAAAACAGTGGGCTCCTCCCTCTTGGGTTGCCACTCCCACTGGTGAGCATGAGAACCAGCACTGACACAGGCATGGCTAGACAGAGTAGCACCTGCCAGCACATGTGTGGGCTGGATAGTGAAGCTGGTTGGGTTGAACAAGCCTTCAATGCCCATTGACACATAGGAGAGCTGAATGGGATGTGGGACAGACTGGAACAGTCTGCTGTACATACTGGCAAAGCATGGGAACCAGGGCAGAGGACAGGCCTGGTGGGGGTTATTGCAGGTAACACCAACTAGGCTTCAGCTCCCACTGGTTTTCACAGGGGCTGAGTATGTGGTGAGCAGGATCGGGCTGGAATGCAACACCCATTAGTTTGTGCAGAAGACAGGGTTGGAGACAACTGACCAAGCAACTGCAACTAACAGTGTGTGCATATGCCAGTTTGGCCAACAGACTGTGCCAGACCCTGCACAGGTATGCACACACAAGAATCAGGTCTGGGATCACCTCAGATGAAATTTCTTTGGGAATTAACCCAACGGAACCACTGGATTCTGAACTCCAACCCTGGAGGAAATTGCAGGTTCTGTGGTCTGACCATGGAATGCTTAGGTCAGAGCTGGGCCTCCTCAGTGGCTTACATGGAGCAATAGACAGCATATCCAGATGCACATGGAGGATTTGGCAGTACACTGGAACCAGCAGAGGACACCTGTACCATAACAGAGGATGGAGGACAGAACAAATACAGCAACTACCCCAGCCAAGAATTGGCAGTGAATACCTGGGCGAGTGGAGACTCTAAGGTGAGCTATGTCAGCCAGTGGAGTCTGGAGAGATTTCATTGTGAGTGGAGTGGCAAGATCTGCTGCAATGCAGAACGGTTGAACTATCAAAACCACTTGAGCAGTGCCCTCGGAGCATTCCCAACTTTGGGGACCCTGGGATGGTTGGGAGGGTGAGTGTGGCTTCTCCCGTTGTCTCTCCTCTTCCCGCCTCCAGATTCAGGAGGGAAAAAAGGGAATGTATAAACACTGGTCTCACCCATTTTCTTCTAGCTCTTAACCCTTCGTGCCCTAATCAAATATGTAAAATATCAAAAATAAGATTTATACTATAAAAAAATAATAATGGACTTAAAAGATGAGTTATCTGGGACAATTTTTTAAAACCCATGCAGTTAGTCATAGTACATGTTTTCCACCAACTCTATTAAGTTCCTGAGTATAGTAAGTATCCTCCTGATTTGGGAATTTTCCTTCTGCTAATAAACTGGCTCAGGCCTGGGCTACCACTGTCTAAAAAACATGGACTCTAACCCACTATTTATTAGCAGTAAACCTTGCGCATATTACTTAACCTCTCTATATTTTCTCCACTATGATTTTCTCATCAGAAAATGAAGAGCAATAGTATCTACCTTGTAGGAATTGAGTAAGAATTATCCTAAGTAATGCATGCAAATTTAGTTCAGTGCATGGTATAAGTCTTCAGTAATGCTAACTGATACCATCATCATAATCTGCTCTAATTCCTTTTATTTTTAATTAAAATATGGAGTTTACATTTCACATGTTTTGTTTCCTCATCATTTCCAGATCTGACCATTGTTACTACTAAGTCCTATCATAACATTCCAGACATACTTAAAACCAAGTAAAGGGCAGAGAGTTCCATCTTTCAAAACCGAACAGCATTTTGGACAACACATTCTTGGCACTGGAACCTAGATAACATTTATCAAGCATAGTATGGACACCAGCTGTAGGTAACTGCCTAGGTTGATTGTATCTAGGCAAGTGGGAATAAAGCAACCAGTAATTGGCATGCATTCTGACCCTGCTTAATGCCAAATTTGTGTTAACTATACCAATATGCCAGCATGGCTGCTTACTCTCCTCTTTTTCTCTTTTTCTTTTTTAAAGATATAATTATTTTTGTTGAAAAGGCAGATATACAGAGAGGAGGAAAGACAGAGAGGAAGATCTTCCACCCAAGGGTTCACTCCCCCAGTGGCCACAACGGTTGGAGCTGAGCCAATCTGAACCCAGGAACCAGGAGCTCTTCCAGGTCTCCCATGCGGGTGCAGGGTCCCAAGGCTTTGGGCCATCCTCAACTGCTTTCCCAGGCCACAAGCAGGGAGCTGGATGGGAAGCGGAGCTGCCGGGATTAGAACCAACGCCCATATGGGATCCCAGTGCGTGCAAGGCGAGGCTATTGCACCAGGCCCTCTTTTTTCCTTTTTAAAGATACATGGGAAGGCAGGGAATACCAGCCAGGACACACCACCCCAGCCCCCAGGCAGGGGAGCTGCAGATAGCCAGGGTCTGGGCACATATTGGACCGGGAGTAGCTGAAGGCATGTCTGACAGGGAAGAATGTTTTCTGGGGTCTTCCACAGACCAGACCACTGTACTTGTAGGTACATGAAGTAGCTAAGATAGAATGGTTTAGAGGGTTAACCATAGGGCATGTCTGGGTCAGGCTAAAGCATTTGCCCATGTGGGAGACCTGGGCTAAGCTAAATAGCATCATCCATGGCCCACTGATGCACACAAAAGCTTGGGGCATGCCCGGCTGGGCTTGGCAGCAGTACTTCCCACAGATTTCAGAGCAACAATGGGCCACATCAGGCTGGACCACTGCACCCAGCAGAATGTGAATGAACTGTATCTGGGGACAGATTCTGTAGGGAACTTGTGGGTTCACCTCTGTGGGACTGCAACACTCACTGGTGTATGCAGAGAGCTAGGGGCTGGTGATGGGCCAAGCCAAGCTGGACCACAGAACTCACCTGATGGAACCCACCTGAAAATCACAGGAGCTGTGCAGGTGACACACCAAACATGACCTTGCACTGGGTGGTACACATAAGAGTCAGATCTGGGGTCCCCCAGGTCGGGTTTCTTGGAGGACTTCCCAATAGACCACTGGACTCAGACCCTGGCCTCAAGGAGAATTACAGGATGTGTAGTCCAATCTTGGAGTGAATATCTCAGGTCTGGGCCTCCTCAGTTGCTGATGTCTATGCAGTGGACAGCATGACCAGTTGCATACGGAGGCCATGATGGCCAGCTCACGTAGACTAGCAGGGGCATTATCTACCACGTCACAAGATGGAAGGCAGAGTAGGCTGGACAATTCTCCTGGCCAAGTTTTGTGGTATGTTCCTGGATTTGTGGATGCACTAAGCTGTACTTTGTCAACCAGCAGACCTTAAGCATTTTTTCACCTCTGGAACAATGAAACTGACAACATCTTGGGACTATCAAGGCCACTCGAGTAATACCTTCAGAACGCTCTTCCCCATGTTGGGACCTGTAAGCATGATCAAAGGACCATCTCCCATCCCTGGGTACAGATACAGTTTGACAGCAGGCAGTGGCCCTCTCCCCCTTTTCCCATGCAGGAAGAAAGAAAAAAAAAAACCTGAAGCATGTATCCTACCCACCTTCCTCCAATGCAAGGCCCTCACCACCCTGATCAGAGACCCAGGTGAGCTGCATCCCGCTCAACTGTGTGGACAAAATTAAAATTATAGTAAATTAAAATATAATAATAATAAACAATAAAAATAATTTTAAAATTGCCAACATGTGTATGAAAGCATGTTCATATCACTATCAAAATGCAGATTAAAACTATGACATGTAACTTTTATACATAGTATTTTTACTGTGTACTTCTAACCCAAGACCCGAAAATGGCAAAAACTAAAACCTAGCTTTCTTCTATTTCTCTCAAAAAAAAAAAAAAAAAAGAAAGAAAGAAATCATGCTGCTTTATCTAAGCTGCTAAAATTTTTTTCATTTTTACTACCAAATCCCCAAATTGGGTTGTTATTATTGATTTAAGCATATGTCTTACTCTAGTAGATTGAGAGCCTCTTGAGACAAGAAGTAAGATTGTCTTTTGCAACTGAGTAATGGCAAGAGTATTCTAATTAACAGCAATTTTATGTTGCTGGTGTGGTGTCACTTTCACGCTACAGCTTTATACTCACTGTGAAACATGGCTGGGCATTCTTGAGATGGGAACTAGAATAGAAAATGAACCTCTGGTCTGGAGGCATACTTACAGCACTGGCATTAACTGAACCAACATATGTTCTGTCCTTTTAGGGAATCTCGTGCAGGCAAAACCAAAAACTATACACAAAAAAGCTATACTTAGCTCTCCCTTATCGGGGGGGGGGTATGCATTTCAATACTCCAAGGGGATGCCTAAAATGGTAAGGTAGTACTGAACTGTATATGTAGTATTTTTCTACCACATACATACCTGTAATAAGGTTTAATTTATAAATTAGCTATAGCAAAAGATTAACAATAACTAATAATAAAACACAGCATTATGATAATATATCACAATGAAAGTTATTGAATGTATTCTATATAAAAATATCTTTCTGTACTGTATTCATGCTTATTTTTTTTTTTTGCCTAGAGCTTGATTATATAATTTAATATGTTGCATCAATCCTGGAATCATGTGTTTCAATATTTTCAACATTTTCTGTTTCTTATTAGTAAACACATGCAGCTTACTTTTCAGTCCATCACTTTTAGTCACTCTAATAGGGCAAATATTTAATAATTAAGTGTACATCAATGCTGGTTTAAAGGTCTGGGGCTTTTCCAAACCTGTAACTTCAGCTCTTCCAAATGTGGGGTTTTTTTTAATAATGAATTCATTTTATTTTTGATGATGTTAACATAGTTGAAAGGGATGCATGCCCATGTGGACCACTGATTAGGATGGAGAGGGTAGAGGGATAGGGCAGAAGCAGAAGCAACTGCCTCCAATCTCCTGTCTCCTTCCTGTATCTGCAGAAAGTAGGGAGAGAACAGGAGAGGGCCGCTCCCAGCAGCCCAACCACATCAGTAACTAGGAATGGGGGATGGCCACCCGATGTCATCCCAGGGTCCCCATTGTGAAACATGCTCCGAGGATATTGGTTAAGTGGTTTCAGTAGTTCTGAGATGCTATTAATTTTGTTGATCCAAGGTTAAGGAAATCCTTCCAAGATCCATTAGCTGACATATTCTACCTTACGAGTCTCAATTTATCCAGATATTCGCTATCAAAGCTTAACTGGGAGAGCTGTGAATTTGTTCTGTCCTCCATGGCACTAGATGTCCCCTGCAGGTCTCAGGGAACTGGCTGTCATGTCCCTCACGTATGCCATCCATTGAACCACCTTCAGGAACTGAGGCAGCTCAGTTCTGACAAAAGCCCTCCATGGTCAGATGCCCAGATTCTGTGATTTTCATCATAGTTGTTCTGAGTCTAGCAGTCCAGTTGGCGGGGATGGGTAGGGGGAGTTCCAAAAGAAATTTTTTTTGTAAAGATTTATTTTTATTATTTTTTCATTGGAAAGGCGGATACACAGAGAGGAGAGACAGAGAGGAAGATCTTCCGTCCGATGATTCACTCCCCAAGTGAGCGCAACGGGCCGATACTATGCCGATCCGAAGCCAGGAGCCTCTTCCGGGTCTCCCACGCGGGTGCAGGTTCCCAAAGCTTTGGGCTGTCCTCGACTGCCTTCCCAGGCCACAGGCAGGGAGCTGGAAGGGAAGCGGGGCTGCCGGGATTAGAACCAGCACCCATATGGGATCCCGGGCGTGCAAGGCGAGAACCTTTAACCACTTGCGCCACCGCGCCGGGCCCTCCAAAAGAAATTTTGCCAGAGGTGTGTGCCAGTTAGTGCCGGGTCTGGCACAGTCCATCACCCACATCAGCCTACACACACACTGGTGGTTGCATTCGCCTGGTCAGTTCTGTCTCCGGCCCCATCTCACACACAAAGCAATGGATGCTGTAGCCCAGCCTTTTTATTCTCACAGTAATGTTCAAGATGATAGAACTCATAATAAGATGAAGTGATGTGAATGACAGAAGCTTAGTGTCAAGCCATCAGGCTACTGCACAGGGTTATTTAAACACAAGCACTGTGATCTTATAAAACATGTTAATCATTAATGGTTGATAGTGCACAGATAATGCTGACAAAGGAATGATTCACATCTAGGACAAGACAGCAGGGCATAGCAAAACAGTGCAAGGTTTCATCATGCTACTCAGAATAGGATGCAACTTAAAACTTAAGAATTGTTTACTTCTAGGGCATGGCATAGTAGCCTAGTGGGTAAAGTCCTTGCCTTGCATGCGCTGGAATCCCTTATGGGCACGGGTTTGAATCTCAGCTGCTCCACTTTCCTGCCAGCTCCCTGCTTGTGGCCTGGGAAAGCAGTAGAGGACAGCCCAAAGCCTTGGGACCCTGCACCCATTTGGGAGACCCAGAAGAAGCACCTTATTCCTGGCTCTGGATAGGCTCAGCTCTGGTCATTGTGGCCACTTGGGGAGTAAACCAGTGGATGGAAGATCTTTCTGTCTCTTCTCTCTGTAAATCTGACTTTCCAATAAAAATAAATAAATCTTTTAAAAAGAGCACTGTTTAGTTCTAGAATTTTCCCTGTGACATTTTCAGACCACAGTTTACTGCAGGTAACTGAAGTTATAGAAAACAAAGCCACAGAGGAGGTGGTCCACTGTGGTTGGTCTAAGAGAGCAGCCTCATCAAAGGTGGAGTCAAACACCCTTAGCACCCGGGATCCTAACCCCAGATATTTTTGCTCTTTTCACTTTCAAAAAGCATACTGCAGAGATGCCCCATTCTTAACCCATGGGTCAAGAGGTCAAATGGTAGGAAAATACAGGAGAAATCCTATTTTCTCCTTTGTCCATATCTGCTTTGATCAAGAATCTAGGAAACACCATTTTCCATTATATTTAAGAGGTGGCTTCCACCTTTCTGTTCACTCTGCCTCCTTACTCTTTTTATGGGAGAACACAATCATCTGTAGGAGTGACAAGAACAGGTACAGAATCTTCACACCCTTACTGCCCTTCTGGAGATGTCTGTCTCAAAGGCCCCATGTTTTTTTCTTCTCCCAGCTATGGTGGGTGTGGCAGCTGCCAAGGCCTTTGTTCACATCTTAGGGGAAAGTTCAGCTCACAGAGATAGAAACACTGAGTCAATTCTGGCTTCAGGTTCATGCCACCTTCTCCAGACCAGCTTTACTATCAATAAAGTTGATGCTTTAATCCCAGTCTGACTCCCCTGACTACACCATGTGGGTCAGCACTCAGAAAAAAAGGAGACAGGAAGGACCCTTGAGGATCCCAGCAGTACTTTTCTCATCTTGCAATCACGGTGCCTCTCACAGTACCTGTTCTACTTAACCAGCTCTCAAAACACCTTAGCTGTCTTGTACTCAGAGAGCATGGCACACGGGCTGCCTGCTGTTCACAGCTCTTACCTGAGTTGTTGTTTTGTGATCACACAGAGATTGTTGGAGCTTCTCTATTTTGTCCAGGGCTCTGAGACCACCAGTCAACAGGCTTCAGTTAGTCGAGGGGGCAGAGTTATGCCTTTGTGCTCTGCGACCCCTGCACACTGCCAGGGAGGGAATACTCGGGGAGCTGTCAAGTGGCACACAGCCATGTTAGCAAGCAGTAGGTAGAAACACAATTTTAGCAAGAATAATCAAACATTTTTCAAAAATGGCTTTTATCCTTGTGTTGCTAAACCTCCATTCCATACTGCTCATTTATCTGTAGCTAGTCATCTTTTTATGGATCTGCTCAGGGATGTAACAGCTCTGGAAGAGTTTTGGCAGAGACAAATGCTCCTAGGCATGGTGAGAGAGCCCAACAGGTAAGAGCAAACTGCTACTCCAAGAAGTTTTGAAATAAGTAATAATAGGGCCCGGCGCGGTGGCGCAAGTGGTTAAGGTCTTTGCCTTGCATGCCCGGGATCCCATATGGGCGCCGGTTCTATCCCGGCAGCCCCGCTTCCCATCCAGCTCCCTGCCTGTGACCCGGGAAAGCAGTCGAGGATGGCCCAAAGCTTTGGGACCCTGCACCCGCGTGGGAGACCCAGAAGAGGCCCTTGGCTTCAGATCGGCATAGTATTGGCTGTTGCGCTCACTTGGGGAGTGAATCATCAGACGGAAGATCTTCCTCTCTGTCTCTCCTCTCTGTATATCTGCCTTTCCAATAAAAAAAATAATAAAAATAAATCTTAAAAAAAATTAAAATAAGTAATAATAATAAAAGAAGAAGAAACAACAAAAATTGTCTTATCCAAAGGGACTTAAACAGACATCACAGTCTTTGGATCTTTGCACCAAGTCCAGCTCTAGTGGCTCTCATCTTATTTTCATACCATTCTTCTCTTTATCCCTTTTCTCTCAGTATACTCAACTTCTCCCTCCTCTAGAGCCTTAACCATGGTCTGAAAATGTGCTCAAGTTTCCTACATCCAAGATACTGCGAACTGTCCACTGATACCTGCTCCCTCGCCTTTTCTTCACAAGGGGGTGAGGAGTGTCCTCTGATGCTCCCTGACGCATGCTCCACAGAACTGCAGCAACACACAGGGGCACACCTGCACTACAGTCCTCATCATGCCCATGGTGCCAGACTGAACCCAGAGCTCTGGGAGACGGGGACATGGTGGGAAGCTCCACCTTTATCATATTTCTGCTCCACCACCACTTAGGTTGTCTTGCTCTGGTCCTTTTACATTAAAAAAAAAAAATTCTTTGTTATTTATCTGAAAGGTAAAGAACTAGAGAATCGTGCATGTGCTGGTTCATTCCCCAAATGGCTGTAACAGCCAAGGGTGGATAGGTAAATGCCAGGAGCCTGGAACTCAGTCCAGTTCTCCCTACAGGTGACAGGAACCCAAGTACCTGGGCCATCAACTGCTGCTCCCCAAGGTATGTATTAGAAGAAAGCAAAATTGGGAGCAGAGCTGGGACTTGAAGCCAGGTCATATGACATGGCCTGTGGCTATCCAAATGCTTGATCCTTCCTCTGGCCCTTTAACACTGATATTCCCTAGGACTCTGTCAGAATCTGTTTCCCTGGCACCATAACTTGCTTTGTGTCATCTTAGCCACCTAAGGTTGCCTTGATCATTTGTTTGGATTCAAAGATATAATAGTGGTTCTCAAAATTTAGATCTGCAACCTTGTTTTATTCTTAGAGCTCTCTAGAATCTTCAGTTGCTTCTGGCAAAATACTGCAGAATTTTCTAAACTTACTTCACTGTCCTTCTTTAAGAGATTTGGTGGGTTTGTTTGTTTGTTTGTTTGTTTGTTTGTTTGTTTGTTTTTGAAAAGCAGATTTACAGAGAGAAGGACAAAAAAAGATCTTCCACCCTCTTGTTCACTCCCCAAATGGCTACAATGGTTGGAGCTGAGCTGATACAAAGCCATGAGCCAGGAGCTTCTTCCGGGTCTTCCATGTGGGTACAGGGTTCCTAGGAGATTTGACCATCCTCTGCTGTTCTCCCAGACCACAAGCAGGGAGCTGGACCAGAAGTGGAGCAATCAGGAGACAAACTGATGCTCATATGGGATGCAGGCACCTGAAGGTGGAAGATTAACCTGTGGAGCCATAGCACAGGTCCAAAAAACTCAGTTTTTCCCAAGGAACTCAGTATTTGCTAAAATTAACTCAGCATTTCCTAAAACTATCCTGCATCTATATTAACAATTGGATCACCCTGTGATCCAATTACTTCTGTTGCATTTAGGCGTCCCAGCTCAGTGATTGCAATTCCCACTGTTAAGTCCAGCCTGTAAACAAGAGCTATCATGAAACTCTTCATGAATGCTGGGCCTTCCCTCACAGCTTAACGCAGATTTTTCATAGTACTGGAGAAGGATGTTCTGGTGTTCTTTTAGACACTCTCAGTGTAGGGTGAGTAGGTCTCAAATCCATTCTAACATTTCAGTTTCAGTTTCAGTTTCCCTAACCTTTTGAATACCTTCTCCCACATGGCATTTCCAATTTATGTAGGGGAAGTCAACATTCAGTTCATATTTCAGTTCATACTTCAACCAAACAACTCAGTTGATGCCCTTTCGAATGCCCTAAGCTGCAACATCAAATGCAGAATCTCCGCGTAGCAGATCTGTCAACAAGTTTAGCCTGACTCAAATTCATGTTTCTTCCACTATGATCACCACCGTATGTGTAACAGGAAAGCCAATAATATAAGTCAGCCTGCAGCAAATAGCCTAAGAGCCAGGCCTAACAGTGGGGAAGAGAAACGACATGATTCCCAGTCTGAGAACCAGAAAAGACTGGTGAGATATCCCAGCTCAAACAGGCAGCCAAGTGGCAGAAAGGGACAAATCCCTCCTTCTTCTGTCATTTGTTCAATGCAGGCCCTTAAAACATCGCATCATCCCCACTCACTTGGGGGACAGAATTCTATGTTACTGAATCTTCTGATTAAAATGCTAATCTCATCCAGAAACACTCTCAAAAGCACATCGAAAACTAGTGTTTAATCTAAGCACCCCGTGGCAGTCAACCTGACACATAAAATTAGTCATCACAAAGACACATGACTAAACACAGCAAAGCTTAGGTTCACAATTCAGGGATGAAACGCCCGCTGAGAGGAAGGCTGTTATCTGTACAGCTTTGAAGTTTTCCAGGATTTTACAGTGTGTCACCTTTCTGGCTATTAGTTAGATCCATTTCAAGATACATGTTTCACCACCAAAGAGCTTAACTCAAATATTCATGATCCTTGGGCCTCACATATGAGCATGCATCTGAAACACTGGGAAGGCTTATTATGCAGATTTCTGGCCCCCATCTAAGACTTTCTGACTTAATAGGTTCAGGGTGTGCCCTGCCATTTTCTAATTCTAACAAATTCCCAGGTGATCCTGATGTTGCTGACTGAGGAACCGTAAGAACTGGTAAATTCTAGTATAACTGCTACACCTGACAATCGACCCTTGAGACTAATCAAATCTTCTATAAGAAACCCATACTGTAAGGAAAGCAGATAATCATTGCAATTTCACACCTGAACTGCCTCTTCCTCTACCGTGCTACTTTTATGGAAGAAAACATCAGTTGCAGGTGTCAATGCTCAATGTCGGGAAAGCAAGATGAACATAGGTCCCCACGCTCTGAAAATCTATTCTGTTCTGAAAAATCATTGCCAAAGCGGTAGAGTAGATGGGACAATAAAGAAATCAACTCCCTAAGCCACTCCCCTGGGGTTGCCTTCTCCTCACCGGGTGGAGCAGGGGAAAGAAGTACTTCAGTTACTGGCCCTTTTTTCTAGTTCAGTGACTGATGTGTTAAGAGGGGGCGAGTTTGAGGAAAGGATCTTCGTAACATGACAGGACCACTCATAGCAGCGGCGGCAAAGTTGCTGCGAAAAGAATTAAGGGTTTGTTCTCAGTCTAATCTATTTCTGTGCCTGAAAATTGCAGGGACTACGCAAATACCAAAATAAACAGAGGAGGCATCTTGTGATGGTTAAGTTTTTATGTCAACTTGATGGGACTAACAGGTGCCAGATATTTTGTTAAACATTATTCTGCCTGTGTCTGACAGGGTGCTTCTGGAGACACTAATATGAATCAGCACACAGAGAAAGTGGATAGCTCTGCCTCATTTGGGTGGGCCTTGCTTGATCAACTGAAGACCTGAGCAGCAAAAACACTTGAGTAAAGGAAACTCCTCCTGCTTGAATTGAAACACTAGCTTTTTTTGCTGTCCTCAGACTTGGGCAAAAACAGTGGCTCAAGGGCCCAGCGTGATAGCCTAGTGGCTAAAGCCTCGCTTTGCATGTGCTGGGATCCCATATAGACATGGGTCCATGTCCCCACTGCTCCACTTCTCACCCAGCTCCCTGCTTGTGGCCTGGAAAAGCAGTCGAGGATGGTTCAAAGCCTTGGGATCCTGCACCCATATGGGAGACCCGGAAAAAGTTCCTGGCTTCAGATCGGCTCAGCTCTAGCCACTGCAGCTGCTTGGAGAGTGGACCAACAGGTGGAATATCTTTATCTGCATCTCCTTCTTTCTGTAAATCTGCCTTTCAGTAAAAATAAATAAATAAATAAATAAACAAACAGTGGCCCTTCTTGACTCTTAAGTCTACTGACTTTCTTTTTTTTTATTTATTTTATCTTAAATTTTGCAATTTTATGGTATAATTCTGTATATTCTGGGATTCCCCTCCCCCCAACTCCCACTCCCAGACTGATTTTCCCCATATTGTCACAACAGTACATTCCTTCATAAGGAGTTAGAATTCCATCAGTTATTTAAGTGTGTCCCCAACATTGCTGATACAGACAATGTCAGACAATCCATCAACCCATTGTCTAAATTAATGTCAACACCTTCATTGGGAGTCCATCTTTTGTTTGGAATTAGGGATACATGTTGCATTGTGACTTCACATCTGGATATGGTAGTCTCCATTGCTCTATCACTATACATTCCAATTTGCATGATGGTTCCTTATATTAGAGAGAGCATATGGTATTTGTCTTTTTGAGATTGACTTATTTCACTGAGTACAATGCACTCTAGTTGGTGTCATCTAATTGTAAGTGGTATAATTTCATTCTTTTTAATGACTGAAGTCTACTGACTTTCAGACTGAACTTTTCCTGTTGGCTCTCCTGGATCTCCTTGGGACTTGTCAACCTTCATTACCAAAAGAGTCAATTCCTTATCATAAATCAGCTCTCTCTCTCTCTCTCTCTCTCTCTCACACACACACACACGTACACAAGTACACAAGTACACACATGCACCTGGCTGATTCTATTTTTCTACCACATTAGAACCCTAACATAATAGCAGACAAAACTTTCCTCATCACTCATTTTCTGCTTTTATGTTGACTTCACTAAAACTCAGAGCTAGCAATCTCACCTGAAGTCCATTTAAGGGACGGGATGTGTGCAACTTGGCATGTCAAAAGAGATGATTCAGATTCAATGACTCAGTGGTGACTACAGCCCTGTTGGGCTGTTAGCCTTACAAGTGAAGTCAGAGTTGAGACACGTTGAAAGGGGGAACATTATTCTGTTACCTGAGAATAAAGAAGTGAGAGACAACCTTGAATGTAGAAAATGGGGAGGGGGAAGCTGGTATGGCAGCATAGCAGTCTGGTCCTCTATCTGTGGCACCAGCATCCCATCTGGGCACCAGTTCAAATCCCAGCAGATTCTCCCTTGATCCAGCTCCCTGCTGATGGCCTGGGAAGTCAGCAAAGAATGATCCAAGGCCTTGGACTCCTGCACCCACATGAGAGACTCAGAGGAAGCGCCTGGTTCCTGACTTGATTGGCTCAGCTTTGACCATTGTGGTCATTTGGGGGATGAACCAGCAGATGGAAGAATACTCTTTTCTCCCAGTGTGTAACTCAAAATTTCAAGTAAAAATAAATATATAAAAAGAAGTAGAATAGTTACAATCTTCTTAGTTTGCAAGAATCCTGTTCCATCTTGAATCTTCTGTGTTCACTACTACAAAATTAAGTTTTCTCTCCCCTATTTTCCCCTAATTTTGTACAACACACACAAATATATAAGCATACACTTTCCCTTTCCAAACTTCGGAAAGTTCTCAGGCATACTTTAAAATATTTATTTATTTACTTACTTACTTACTTACTCACTTACTTATTTATGTATTTATCTGAAAGGTATAGTTACAGAGAGTATAACCACCCTCTGGTTCACTCCCCAAATAACTGCAACGGCCAAGAGCATCCTCCAGGCCTCCCACATGAGTGCGGGGGCCCAAGTACTTGGACCATCCTCTGTTGCTTTCCCAGGTACACCAGCAGAGAGCTGGAGCAGCTTAGAATCAAACCAGTGCCCATATGGAATGCCAGCACCAAAAATAGCAGCCTTACCTGCCACACCATAGCACCAGCGCTCTCAGATATACTTTTTTTGAGATTTTACTTATTTTTATTGGAAAAGCATATTTACAAACAGAAGGAGATACAGAGAAAGATCTTCCATCCAATGGTTCACGCCACAGGTGGCCACAATGGCCACAGCTGAGCTGATCCAAAGCCAAGAACTTCTTTCAGATCTCCCATGTGAGTGCAGGGTCCCAAGGCTTTGGGCCGTCCTCGACTGCTTCCCCAGGACACAAGGAGAGAGTAGGAAGGGAAATGGCGCAGCCATGATATGAACCAATGCCCATATGGGATCCCGGTGCATGCAAGATGAGGACTTTAGGCACTAGACTACCACATCAGGCCCTCAGATATACTTTAGAAAGTACAGAAGCTAAGGAAGACACAGTTTCAATCTAATAAAAGTCATCACACTATATAAGAGAACAAGCTGAAGAAAAGTATCTGATAGGCATAAAAGAGCAGATAGGTGTATAACATCAATATTCTGCACCACTTTACATAGTTATATAGATAACTGCTCTAATAATTATGCCATAAAAAAACTACTTCAACTGCTTTGATGCATGCCTCCATTGGAATAAAGTTTGAGTACTTTCCTTATAGATAGTTTCAGGACAAGAGAGCTACCACAGATAGCCCCAGAAATTTTGTTTCTATCAAAGGAAACAAGAGGACCCCATTTGTTATGGGACCAATTAGTTGTTTGCCAAGTCCAGGCAAAGTTGTAAACACATCAGGCATAGTACAGGAATGTGATGGGCTGGATTCAGATGATGTGAGACTGGGTCAAAATAATATTAATATTAATGATATCTTTCATTTAATGAGTAGTGATAATTACCATAATAGCTAACAGCTCTGAAGAGAAGGTATTTTTAAGTGCCCTAACCTGAGTACTAAAGCTAATAAGTAGCAGAAATAGAATTTCACTCTAAGTACATTTGATTCCAAAGCCAGTGCTCTTAACCACACTGCAATTCTGCCTGTCAACATGTTGAGAATGACTGATCTTTAAGGAAACCGATGAAAACCATGCAAAATAAAAAGATACCACAGACCAGAATTACCAACCCAGTGAGGATGGCAGTCATTGGATCAAAAAGCCAGGAATCCTAGTACTGAACAGAAATATTCACAGTGTCTTCTAGGCAGACTAAAGGACAGATTAACAATTCCCTTCTTGTAAGTCACCTCTTCCAAGGGCTCTTCTCAACTGGGACTTGTCCTTGACCTGTCATCATTCAGCCAGAATTCTGCTGAGCCAGTTGGGCAAAATCCCCCCACCAATGACACTTATCTAAGTTCCTTTTACTAACTTTCCATCCACTGATTCCTGTATCTCGTTTATTAGCTATAAATTCCCAGCCACTCCCAAGCTGAGTTTTGACCCTCTAGTGCAATAGTCTTAGGAAAGTCTTCCTTGGCTAAAAAACTCATCCAGTACGATTTCTTTTTGACAAGGTCTGGGTCAACATGAGAAGAGCTCCAGAAACACAATCATACTCTCAAACTTGACCCAGTCACCTAGACAACTACTGGAAACTCCACAACTTTCAGTCTAGCGTAGTTGTCCCAGGTACTTGATGGTGGAGACCACTGAGCACACTAAGGAGTTATGGAATGTTGAAGGGGAAACAAACAGCTGGATTCCGACATCAAGAAAGTAAACAGCCTTCCCATTTAAGTATAAGACCCCTCTCCTCCACCCACTGAAATGCTGCAAAAGATATCTTGAAAAAGAATAAAATCCAAGCTCCTAAGTATCAGGGCTCAGGAGCAGCTCAGAGCAGACCAGGTTACCATATCTGCCAGCAAACGTGTGGCTCAGGTATGGGGGCGGGCCAGGCTGGGCCAGTTCATAACACCCACTGGGCAGATCTGAGAACCAGGAAGGGGTGCAGAACAGGCTAGGTGTGGCCTCATCACCAGCTAGTTCATGTTAGGGCTGGGACTGGAGCCGACTGTGCCAGGTTGGGCAGCAGCTCCACACAGCATGAGCTGGAAATGGGGCAAACCGAGCCGAGCCAGGCTAAAGCACCCACTGGCAAATGCTAAGGTGAGACGGGCGATGATAGACTAGACTGTTGCACTCACCAGCATGCACAAGACCAGTGTGGGGGGATGAGCCTAGAAGAAGAGTAGTGAGGACTCCAATGCTGCCTGATGAGCCTGAGAGCTGGGACTGAGGCCAGGTAAGACTGGGCAGGGCTATAACACATCTGGGCCTACATGTAAACTGAGTTAGCAAGAGAGCCGGGCTGGGATATCCAATTGTATCCGCTGGTATAGGCATGAGCCAGAATAAGGGCAGGCAGGTTCGGCTTTGTCTCAGCATCAGCTGGCAAGTGCTAGGACTGGGGGCAAATCCTGTCAAGTTAGACTGCAGAAATATCTGGAGAGTGCAATATCTGGGTCAATGGGGAGGTTGCTGGCTCCTCTCTGATGGGCTGCAACTCCCACTGGTGAGCATGAGAACCAGGACTGGAGGCAGGCCTGGCTAGACAGGTGGTAGCACCTGCTGGCATGAGTGTTGGTAGAATTGCCTGGGTTGAGTTAGGCTTCAATGTCCAATGATGTATACAAGAACTCAATGGGATGTAGAGCAGACCAGACAAGCCCACTACACATGCTGGCAGGCACAGGAACAGAGCTGGGGTTAGGAGGGGCCAGTCCAGTGAGGGTTACTGAGGCTCACTCTGACTAGGCTATACCTCCCGCTGTGGTACGTGGGGGCCAAGTGTGAAAAACAGAAAAAGAAAACCATACAGTAATACCAAAGTAAGAAAGGCTTCCATCTAGAGGCCAGACATCTTCTAGAGGCAAAAGCATTAGGGTGAGATGGACAAAGAATAAATCAAGGAAACAATAGAGCCAAACATTGTAGGGAAGGCCAGGTCTTGAAAAGAAGTCTATGGAAGCTTCACCTGGACAGGGGCAGATAGAAAGCACAGATCTGAGAAGGGGATCTGCAATCTTACATTTACAGCAGCACAATCTACAATAGAAAAGACATGGAAACAATCCAGATGCCCATCCAAAGAGGAGTGGTTAAAGAAACTGTGGTACACCTACTCCGAGAATTTTATTCAGCCATTAAAAAGACTGAAACTATACCATCAGCAACTAGATGGTCTCAACTAGAGACCGTTAGGCTCAGTGAAATAAGTCAACCCCAAAAGGACAAATACCATATGTTCTCTCTAATATAAGGCAGCCTTCATGCAAAGTATAAAACCAATAACCCTTTCCATACTGCTTTTTGCTGCACCCCATGTGTTTTGATGTTTTGTTTTCATTTTTATTTCATCCAAACAGTTTCTTTTCTCTTGTTGAATTCATCGTTGGCTTGTGAAACACACAGTGGCATCATTTTACCCAAGAGGCTTTTGTGTTTTCTTTCTTGACCCATTCGTTGATTATTCAGTGGCACATTTTTCGAATCCATGGTGTTATAAAGTTTTTGTTTTAACTTCATTCCTATTGTTGATGTTATTTCGTGGCTTCTTATTTAAGGGAATGTATGGAGATGGCATAATAGAGACTATCATATTCAGATGTGAAGATACACTGCAATATGCATCCCTACTTCCAAATCAAAGGTGGACTTCCAATGAAACTGCTGGACATATCTAGATAATAGGATGCTGGACGTCTGACATGGTCTGTACCAGCAATATCAGGAAACACTTAAATAACAGACTGATAGAATTATGACTGCTTATAAAGGACTATACTATTGTAATAATATGGAGCAAATCAGTTGGGGGTGGGAATTTGGGAGGAGAGTGGAGAAATTCCAGACCGTATGGAATGGCACCATAAAAATTCAAAATAAAAAAAATAATAAAAAGAAAGCACTAGGGGGCATCAGTCTGAGTAGCTGGGAAGAACAGGAGCCCCTATACTCCCAACTCAACCTCATCCAACTTCTGTCCTTAGTTAAATATGGAGAACAGGGCCCAGCACAGTACTCTAGCAAATAAAGTCCTCACCTTGAACACACCAGGATCCCAATGGATGCCGGTTCACATACATGCTGCCCCACTTCCCATAAGGTTCCCTGCTTGTGCCCTGGGAAAGCAGTTGAAGATGGCCAAAAGCCTTGGGATCCTGCACCTGCGTGGAAGACTCAGAAGAGGCTCTGGGCTCCTGGCTTGAGATTAGCTCAGCTCCAGCCGTTGTGGCTACTTGGGGAGTAAATCATCAGACGGAAGATCTTCTCTGTCTCTCCTTCTCTCTGTATATCTGACTTTCCAATAAAAAAATAATAAATCTTTTAAAAATATATATGGAGAACAGATCCAGAACCAAACTAAAGAAGGACGTTTGGTAATGAATGTAGATGGGGAAATCCAGTAGAAGGACTATCAGAATATACACAAAAGGTAAAAACTGGGTTTGTGATCTAGAAGTAAAAGAAAACTTTTAAAGAGTAAAACAGCAAAAATCATGGGAATTTGAGTGAAAAGTTAAGGCTTGTGGGTGACAAATTCAGATATTCTGATATTCCTCTAATGGATTTCCAAAAGGTAAAAAAGTAAATAAATAAATATGCTGAGGAGATGGCCAAATGTATCAGAGAAAATGTCCCCAGTCACAACCAGACCCAAGTTCTCAAAGTGACAAACTGACTACTGTGCAGAGGGAAAGGAAAAGTCCAGCACAGTTCCATTCTTGTGCAATTTTAGAACTCCAAGAAATCATGCAAGCTTCCAGTGAGGGGGATAAAATACACATAAAAAGGAAAGCACATTAAACTGACATGCAGTGGTATCCACAACGCTGGCTGCCAAAAGACAACAGAACATTATGTTCCTAATCCAGAGAGGAAAAGGATATTTTGAATTCTGAGTTTTACAGCTAAAGACCCATTTGAAATACAATAATGAGATCTGTAAAACCTCACCTTACCACCCTCAACTTGCATGGAAAACCTGTTCAGCTGTCTGTTGCCTGTAAACAAAAAATAAGAAAGAGGACAGCAAGTATCATGTACAACCACGGCAGGTGAGTTTATACATAAGACACCCACTTTTCTCCCATGGATCCTTTCCCTTTTTCTATGCAATGTGATGCTGACTGACAGATCAGTTTCCAAACTCAAACACAGATGTGGAGAACATTCTTTCCTTTCCTTTCGTTACTTTAGACCTTCACAATGTGTCCTTCTCTGGTGTACCACAAAAACCCCGTTTATCCAGAGGACACTCCAGAAAACGGAGCTTTTATTGCTAATTCTTTAAAGTCCTTTATTACTTTTTGTTTTTCTAAAAATCGATTGATTGATTGATTTGAAAGATAGAATGATACAAAAACGGATAGGAAACTTTGATCCACTGGTTCACTCTCCAAATACCACAAAAGCCAGGTCAAGGCCATCTGGGTCTCCCATGTTGAGTAGCAGGTACCCAAATACTTAAGCCCTCTTTCCTTGCTTTCTAAGGCACATTATCATGAAAGTGAATCAAAGTGAAGTAGTTGGGGGGCCTGGTATGATAGCCTAGTGGCTAATTTCCTCGCCTTGCACCTGCTGAGATCCCATATGGGCACCAGTTCATTTCCTGGATGCTTTACTTCCCAACCAACTCCCAGCTTGTGGCCTAGGAAAGCAGTAAAGAACGGCTCAAAGACTTGGGACCCTGGACCCTCGTGGGATGCCCAGAAGAAGCTCCTGGCTCCTGGCTTTGAATCAGATCAGCTCAGCTCCAGACACTGGGTGGATGGAAGATATTTGTCTCTCTATATTCTCTTCTGTATCTCCTCTCCATATTTGCTATTTATATCTCCTTCTCTCTGTGTCTCCTTCTCTCTGTAGATCTCACTTTGCAATAAAAAATAATAAAATAAATCTTAAAAAAAAAAAAGTGAAGTAGTTGGAATTAAAACCACCAACTGGATAAGAGATGTAGGAATTCCAAGCAGTGTCTTGGCCTGCTACGTCACTGCTTTGTCACTCCTGCTCCCCTGCTTAGCTTTCAATGTTTATCTTTTAAAAATCTGTTTGATGTTTGTTTCAGTTCTGCCAGATTAAACAACACAGAGAACAAAATACACACTTTCTCTTAACTCAGACCATGTTTTACCATAGCAGAGGAATCACCCATTTCCCTACAGTCACAAATACCTACTCTGATACCCAGAAACACAAGTGATAAGGCCCGCAAGAGCACAGCTCCTTGGTGGCAGAGTAAGGGAACAGAACTTTCAGATCCTGACTCCCAGTGTTATGGATCGAAGACCATCCCAAGCATTGTCTTACCAGCTGCACCAAACAAACAGCTATTTGTAATTTTTGAAAAAATGAGGAGGGGGCCAGTGCTGTGGCATATGGGCTAAAAGGCCACCTAAGTTCAGGAGACAAGGAGATAGCAAGGTTTAACAATATTTTACTAATTTTCTTCCTCTTCTCCCAGGAGCCTATTCACTAGCACCTGTCAACTGGTATGCAAAGTGAAGAGAGGCCAGTGTCCCTGTACAGTGGTCAGGATGCCACAGCAGTTTCTTCAGCCCTATAATGGGGAAAGGAGATGGCCAGAGTTTCCATCTCATATAGTCCCACTGCAGGCAGACTTGAGAACATAGTCTTGTAAATAGGAAGACACTGGGAATTTCAAAGAATAGCAGCAGTAGGCTACAAATGGGAGCACAAGAAAAATGAGTAAAGGCATCAGTAGTTTTTCAAAAAATGCATTTAGTTCACTGTAGAGGAAGATACAGACAGGCATCCACTGCTTCATGTTCCAAATGCTTGCAAGATCCAGTCCAAAGTGAGGGGCTAGGAACTCAATCCAAGTCTCCTTAGGGTGGCAGAAATCCAGTGACTTTAACCATCACCATCCGCATGGGTTGTGCATCAGCAAGAAGCTGCAATTAGGAGCAGAGCTGGAGCCAAAACTTGAGTCCAGACTCTGCAACATGAGATATGAGCAGAACCTGCTATGCCAGTTGATGTCCTGCTGCTCCACCTCCCATCTAGCTCCCTGCTAATGTACACGGAAAAGCAGATGTTCCAAGTGCTTTGGCCTCTGCCTCTTACTCAAGAGAAGAGGAGAAAGCTCTTGGCTTCTTACTTTGGCCTGGCCCAGCCCAGGCCACTGCAGCCAAGTAGAGAGTGAACAAGGGATGGGAGTTTTCTTTCTCGCTTACTCTCTTGGTCTGTCCCTCTTTCTCTGTAACTCTGACTTTGAAATAAACAAGTAATTATTCAAAAAAAGAATAAAGAAACCAGGAGACAGGAGCTTCTTCTGGGCCTCCCGCATGGGTTCAGAGTCCCAAAGCTCTGAGCCACCCTTTACTACTTTCCCAGGCTACAAGCAGGGAGCTGGATGGGAAGTGGAGCAGCAGGACATGAACCAGCACCCACATGGGGTCCCAGATGTGCAAAGTGGAGAATTAACCACTAGGTAATTGCATCAGGTCAGCTCTTTCATGTTAAAATGTCATCCCCATTATGAGCTATTAAGATGTAGGAGGACCACGGTGAGCATGTGGCTCAGTTATTAAGGTGCCACCCAGGACACTCACATCCCCTATTGAAGTGCTTGGGTTTCAGTCCTAAATCTGTTCCCAATTCCAGCTTCCTACTAATGTGTACCCGAAGAAGCAGTAGCTGATGATTCAAGTGGTTGGGTACCTGCTACCATATAGAAGATCCGGGTTGAGTTCCTGACTTTTGGCTTCAGCCTGGCTCAGCTGGCTGTTGTCATCCCTTGGGAAGTGAACCAGGAGATGGGAGATCTCTGTTTCTCCAACTTTTCAGATAATTTAAAAATAACATGTAGGAAATATAAAAATCAATTTGTTAACACCCCCCCCCCCAAAAAAAGGTAGGCTCTCCAAGAGGTGATCAGGATTTTACATTCATTACAGACCATCACGAGAATGGGCTTGCTGTAAAAGCCAATTTAGTTAGGTCTCGCCACTTTCCCTGCCTTGGAATTGTGTCAGCAAGAAGGGCATCATTAGCTTTCTCTTAATCTTGAACCAGAGCCATGATCCAAAATAAAACTCTTTGTCACAATATTCCCAGTCTGTGGTATTTTATTACTAGCAACAGAAACGGACTAAGACAGAGGGTGGAAATGCTGGGCAGGCCACAGCAAGAGAGACTTCTGCTGTATCAAATGCAGAGCTATGCCTGCCTATTCAAAACAATTCAATTAAGAAGAATGGGGCAGGCACTTGGTACAGTGGCTAAGACACTAATTGGGAAGCCCATATCCTATACTGGAGTGCCTGGCTTCAAGTGCCAGCCCTTCTCCCAATTCCAGATTCCTGCTCAAGTTCACTTTAGGAGGCAGAAGGTGATGGTTCAAATAGTTGAATTTCTAACACATAAAAGACTTTAACTGAATTCCTGTCTCCTAGCTTCCACCATGGCATAGTCCAAGCCACCATGGGCCTTGGTTCCCCAGAGAATAAGTGTTCTCTCTCTCTCTACCTGTGCTTATTAGATAAATTAAACAAATGTATAAACAAAAAATTTTAAAGGAAAAAAATAAGAAAAAATTGTTTCCTATTAAGGCCTGACATAGTGTAGAAGCTGGGACTCCCACTTGCCTATTGCCAAACACACACATCAGGCTTTGATCTTTGTGAACTGGGCAGGGGAAGGAGAGCTTGAAGAGAGCTCATTGTTTCTGAGCTGGAAGCTCTGAGCCATTTCTACCAACGCTGTCAGTTCTGAGCCTCCTGCAACCTGGTCCCTGCTCAGCTAATGAGCTTCTCTGCCAGGTGCTTCTGCTTCAGGCAAGATGCAGAACCTAGCCTTTCCAGTTACCCTCTTGCCAGAAGGTTCTGGATCAGCTTATCTCACCAGTCACCAATATCCTCCAGAAGCTGGCGTTCATCATTATATGAGAGCAGAAAGGGGAGGAGAGAGGCCAATTAAGTAAACTTCTAATAAAGGAAGAGTGAGGCACTGTAGGTTAACGACCCTGGCAGAGATGCGTGGCTGGCTGCCAAGTCAAGCTTGGATCACTCCCCAAAGATACCAGAGAAATCTGCCCCAGCCTCAATGCTGCCGGTTTTGAGTGGTGTAACAATGAGTAGTGGGCTTTTCCAGCCCCCACCCCCAGTCTTTGTGCTTTAATGTACTTTGCATTTTTCTAATGAGTACAGATGACTCTCAGAAGCCAAACAAAAGAGCATAAAATGTGAGGAAAGCGCATACATTAAAAACAAAAACCACTAACAGCCCAGTAACATTGAAGGATAAACAGAGTTCAATATGGGTACTATATGAATTTGACAGCTCTAGGCAGTAAGAAAAAAAAATAGGGATTTTTAAACATTTCTGTCATAATACTGAAAATGTCATTGGACAGTAGGTCAGTGTGACCCACACAGTGAGGTGGTACACAGTGGAACTGTCCAAGGTGCCAGGATGAGATGAGGCAGTGAGAGCAGACTGTGCGTTAGCTAGTGTGCTCTCTGAGTCAGCAGTCAGACCTTCCCCACATTATCCCCCATAACTGGACTGAAGCTTGGGTTCCAGCACTTCAAACCACTGTTATCCTGCCCCTTTCTAAAGCCAAATGATGATGATGATAATGATGTGCAGATTCATTTCAGAAAGCTAGTAATTTCTGAATCTTCACGGTTTTTTTCTTCCTCAGCCTCTCAGACTGTGGGAAGTCTTATAAAGGGGCCAGTGTTGTAGGTTACCACATTAAATCAGCGCCTGAGAGGTTCGCATCCCACATGAGTACTGGTCCAAGCTCTAGCTGCTTCACTCTTTTTTCTTTTTTTCAAGATTTATTTTATTTTTATTGCAAAGGCAGATATACAGAGAGGAGGAGAGACAGTGAAGAAGATCTTCCGTCCAATGATTCACTCCCCAAGTGAGCGCAACAGCCGGAGCTGAGCCGATCAGAAGCCAGGAGACAGGAGACTCTCCTCAGGGTCTCCCACGTGGGTGCAGGGTGCCAAGGCTTTGGGCCATCCTTGACTGCCTTTCCCGGCCACAAGCAGGGAGTTAGATGGGAAACAGGGCTGCTGGGATTATAACTGGTGCCCATATGGGATCCTGGCACGTGTGAGATAAGGACTTCACCTGCTAGGCCACAGTGCCAGGCCCACTTTTTTTTTTAAACATTTATTTTCTATTTGAAAGGCAGAATTATAGACACAAAGAAACAGAGATCTTCCATCTACTACTTTATTCCACAAATGACCACAATGGCCAGAGTTAGGATGGTCCAAAGGTAGGAACAGGAATTTCTTTCAAGTTTCCCAAGTGTGTGCAGGATCATAAGTACTCTGCCCATCCTCTGCTGCTCTCCCAGGTGCCTCAGCAGGGAGCTGGATCAGAAGTGGAACAGCCAGAATTCGAACCAGCATCCATATGGGATGCTGGTATACCACAGAGGTTTAAACAGCAAATGCAACAGCAACAACCATTTCTGATGCAGCTTCCTGCTCATACATCTAGGAAAGCAGGGGAAGATGGTCCAAGTGCTTGGATCCAATACCAGTGAAAGACCTGAATGAAGCTGTCTCAGCTGTTTGGGGAAGTGAGCCAGCGGATAGAAAATCAAGCTCTCTCTATAGCCCTGCCTCTCAAATAAACAAATATTTTTTTCCCCTAAAGTTTTATTTATTATTCTTGGAAAGTCAGATTTACACAGAGAGGGAGAGACAGAGAGAAAGAATTCCCATCCACTAGCTCCACTCCACAAGTGGTGACAATGGCCAGAGCTGAGCTCAACCAAAGCCAGGAGCAAGGAGCTTCTTCTGGGTCTCCCATGGGGGTGCAGGGTCTCAAGGCTTTGGGCCATCCTCCACTGCTTTCCCAGGCCACAATGAGGAAGCTAGATGGGAAGTGGAGCAGCTAGGATATGATCTGGTTACCATATGCAGGATCCCAGCACATTCAAGGTGAGGATTTTAGCCACTAGGCTACCATGCCAAGGCCCTCAAATAAACAAATCTTAAGAAATACAAGAAAAAAAATAACAAAAACAGAGTCATATACTAAACTACTTGAGTAGATTTGGAAGCTCACAATATTTCCATAGTTTAACAGATGGGTTCATCTAAAGCAGTGAGTGAAATCAGACACAAAGGACCTTCAATGCTTTAAAAAAAATACAGTAGACTTTGACATTTACATTTTATCTGTCTTAAGATTTTCCTCAGTCCTAAGGTTGAAAACAGCATTATAACATAAAAGTTCTCCTGTGATCAGTCAGGATGGTGTTTTTTTCTTTGTTTACTTATATGTTTTGTTTTGTTTTTCTACGTAGCAAAACTATATTAAGATCAAGAATTGTCTGGGCCTTTGCCTGGACTCTCTAAGAAGCAAAAACTTCCCTCCTATACTCTAGTCCCTCGATTAACACAGAATCTGAAACCACTCACCTTGGCAAAATCCAAACCGCTAGTGTCACTGAACTTCAGAAAGCCCACAGATGGTAAATTATAAATGGCACAAGGCCTAGCATGTCTCAGAGAACAGTATTTTTAATGGCAGGTGCTTCTTTGAAATGAATAAACTGATTGTATAACAAGGCACACTGATTCTCAATGAGCCAGCTTCCTGATTCATCAGAACATCACCTGCTCTGTCACCCACACAGCCTCCACCTATGCCCCACTGCTTCTACATCAATAGCAATCTCCCATCTCTCTCTCTAGCCACCACTGTCCTGAATCACCGCTCCCACCTCTTCATTATGGTACGATGGATCATTCTGTATACAGCAAGCAAGCAATAGGATGCCTATGCCCTTGCGAGCTAAGTACTTCTTCAAAATGAAGGATGTTTAACTCTTGATTATGTATATATTTGAAAGGTAGAGTAACAAAAAGAGAAAAAGGAGAAAGGGATCTTCCATTTTCTAGTTCACTCTGAATAGCCGCAACTACCTGGGTTGGTGCAGGCCAGGCCAGGAGCCTGGAATTCCATCTAGATCCCCACATGGAGATCAGGATCCCATCATCCATTACTTTCCTAGGCAGTTAGCAGAGAGATGGGTCACAGCAGCCAGGACTCCAGCTGCACTCCAATGTGGGATGCCAGTGTCACAGTAGTAGTTTAGCAAAAATGTGCCACAAAATCAGTCACGAGGGCCTGGCGTGGCGGCCTAGAGGCTCAAGTCCTCACCTTGAACATGCTGAGCCAATCCAAAGCCAGTGCCAGGAGCTTCTTCTGGGTCTTCCACACATGTGCACAGTCCCAAGGCTCTGGGCCACTGCTTTCCCAGGCCACAAGCAGGGAGTTGGATAGGAAGCAGAACATCCAGAACATTAACCGGTGCCAATGTGGGTTGCTAACACTTTGCAAGGAGAATATTAGCCCACTGAGACATCGCATCGGCCCCATTACGCAGGCTTGTCATGAAGCAAGGCTGCCCCTTGCACTTTTTCCCTTCTGCTCATGCCTGTTTGCCTTTCTGCTCTTCCACTGCATTTGGATGCAGCATGAGACCCTGGCAGGTGCAGCTAACTGGTCTTGGGATGTCCCAGTTTGTAGAACCACAAATTGAATAAACTTTTAAGATTTCTTTAGTTTTTTATTTGAAAGGCAGAGTTATAGGGAAGGACAGACAGAGATCTTCTGTCCTCTGATTCACTCCCCAAATGGTCTCAGCATTTGAAGCTGAGCTGACCTGAAGCCAGGAGTTCCTTTCTGGGTCAACCCAAGGACTTCAATCATCCTCTGCTGCTTTCCTAGGCCATAAGCAGAGAACTGGTGCATAAGCAGAGCAGCTGAGCCCCAAACTGGCACCAATATGGGATGCTGCTGCTGCTGCTGCTGCTGTTGCTGCTGCTGTTGCTGCTGCTGCTGCTGCTAACAAAGGATTAGCCTGCTACACTATGGCGCTGGCCCCATAAGCTGGTTTCTTTCATAGATTACTCAGGCTTACATGTCATATGACAGTAATAGAAAATGGACAAAAACATCACTCTTTACATTTTTCTAAATACTTAAAGTATTTATTCAGCATGACTGCTGGAGGGCATGAACATTTCAGAAAGTGAGGCACCTGCAGAACCATAAGGGGGGTGGAATTATTTGGAACTGCAAGATCCACATTTTTCCCAGAAACTCAGTTTCAGGAAATGAAAGATGATGGAAAACTGAGCGACATACACAGAAAACATCATCTCGCTGTTGCCCTTACCTCAGTCTGGCAGGGTGACCAGCATCCAGGATCAGCATTGACAATGTCCCCTGAGCCTGAGCCATTCTAAGAACGACTACATCCTGATTTCTCCCTCTAAATGCGACCTCTTTGCTACGTACTGAGAAACAGCTGCAAATTCTAATTGATTCAAATAAACATTCTAAGCAAAGCTGTTATTCAGTTCTTCTCTGATCATTTCCTGCAGAGATAATTAAGTATTTCAATATTAAATGAGAAAAACTCAAGAAGATTCTTTCCCTCACAGTTCCTACTGCATAGCAAAAGGTGTTGGCAACAATATCAAAAATGAACTTTCAGCAAAAAAACTCAGCCTTGGGGCCAGTGTTGTTTTGTACATTTAAGTCACCACCTGCAACACCATATCCCATGTGGGCACTTGTTCCAGTCCCAGATGCACCACTTCCAACCCAGATCCCTGTTGGTGCACCTGAGAAAACAGCAGAAGAGGGCCAAAGCGCTTGGGCCCCTGCAACCATCGGAGAGGACCAGCCTTCAGGCTGGCCCAGTATGGCCATAGCAACCACATGTGGAGCAAACCAACAGATGCAAGATCTTTCTCTCACTCTCTCTGTGCAACTCAGACTTTTATAACAATTAATCAATTTCTAAAATGACAACCTCACAGGAAGGGTGAAACTAAAACTAACCAAAGGAGGGTCAGTCAGGAAAGGCCACTGTTAATGTTAGGACAGGAGGTGGATTAAGCAGGGCTGGCTCATGGTGCGTGAGATCTGGTATTGGAAGAGGTTCTGATAGAGCAGCTCAGCAACTCCTCTATCAGGACACACTCCCTACAGGTGAGTGCAAGAACCAAGAAAGGGAGAACCCAGACCAGGCCAGAAGACAGTACCCATGGGCTTACCTTTGGCTCAGATATGGGGCAAACCAGGCTAGGATAATCCATAACACCCGCTGGCAAATCCGAGAGCCAGAATGCTGTGTGTGGGTCATGCCAGGTTGGGCTGCAATACCAGCCAGTTCAAACTAGGGCCGGGACTGGAGACTGTCTGGGCTAGGCTAGGATGCAGTCACCACCAGTGTGACCTGGAACTGGGGGTGGGCCTGGCCTGCCCAGGCTACAGCACCCACTGGCAAACGCCAAGGTGAGGCAGGCCATACATACCAGGCTGGGCCACAGCACACAACAAGCACACAGGAGACCTGGGGGAGAGTGGGTGAACCCAGTAGGTGGGGGCTGCAGAGATATCCCCCGCTGGGCCACTGGTCCCACTGGTGAGCGTCATAGATAGGATTAGGGGCAGACCAGGCTGGGCAGGTTTATAACACCTGTTGGCTTCCATGTAAGATGGATCGGGGACAAGTCAGGCTGGTCGGACTGTACCTACTGGTACATGCATAAGCCTGAGGGGGTGAGGGTTGGTTGAGCATTGCCACAGCACCACTTGCAGATGCTGGCACAGGGGGAAAACTCTGTTGAACTAAACAGCAGTGAGAGTGCAAGTGAGCTAAACACCTGGAGAGTGCAAGATTTGGGAGTAGGCCCATGAAGAAAACAGTGGGCACCTCCCTCTTGGGTTGCCACTCCCACTGGTGAGCATGAGAACCAGCACTGACACAGGCATGGCTAGACAGAGTAGCACCTGCCAGCACATGTGTGGGCTGGATAGTGAAGCTGGTTGGGTTGAACAAGCCTTCAATGCCCATTGACACATAGGAGAGCTGAATGGGATGTGGGACAGACTGGAGCAGTCTGCTGTACATACTGGCAAAGCATGGGAACCAGGGCAGAGGACAGGCCTGGTGGGGGTTATTGCAGGTAACACCAATTAGGCTTCAGCTCCCACTGGTTTTCACAGGGGCTTAGTATGTGGTGAGCAGGATCGGGCTGGAATGCAACACCCATTAGTTTGTGTAGAAGACAGGGTTGGAGACAACTGACCCAGCAATTGCAACTAACAGTGTGTGCATATGCCAGTTTGGCCAACAGATTCTGTCAGACCCTGCACAGGTATGCACATACAAGAATCAGGTCTGGGGGCCCGGCGCGGTGGCGCAAGTGGTTAAGTCCTCGCCTTGCACGCCCAGGATCCCATATGGGCGCCGGTTCTAATCCCGGCAGCCCTGCTTCCCTTCCAGCTCCCTGCCTGTGGCCCGGGAAAGCAGTTGAGGACGGCTCAAGGGACCCTGCATCCGTGTGGGAGACCCAGAAGAGGCTCCTGGCTTCGGATCGGCATAGCATCAGAAGATCTTCCTCTCTGTCTCTCCTCTCTGTATATCCACCTTTCCAATAATAAAAATAAATCTTTAAAAAAAAAAAAAAAGAATCAGGTCTGGGATCACCTCAGATGAAATTTCTTTGGGAATTAACCCAACGGAACCACTGGATTCTGAACTCCAACCCTGGAGGAAATTGCAGGTTCTGTGGTCTGACTGTGGAATGCTTAGGTCAGAGCTGGGCCTCCTCAGTAGCTTACATGGAGCAATAGACAGCATATCCAGATGCACATGGAGAATATGGCAGTACACTGGAACCAGCAGAGGACACCTGTACCATAACAGAGGATGGAGGACAGAACAAATACAGCAACTACCCAGCCAAGAATTGGCAGTGAATACCTGAGCGAGTGGAGACTCTAAGGTGAGCTATGTCAGCCAGTGGAGTCTGGAGAGATTTCATTGTGACTGGAGTGGCAAGATCTGCTGCAATTCAGAACAGTTAAACTATCAAAACCACTTGAGCAGTGCCCTGGGAGCATGCCCCACTTTGGGGACCCTGGGATGGTTGGGAGGGTGAGTGTGGCTTCTCCCGTTGTCTCTCCTCTTCCCACCTCCAGATTCAGGAGGGAAAAAAGGGAATGTATAAACACTGGTCTCACCCATTTTCTTCTAGCTCTTGACCATTCGTGCCCTAATCAAATATGTAAAAATTATCAAAAATTAAATTTACGCAATTTTAAAAAATCATAAAAGGAAGCAAAGGAAGGAAAGTACAGTGGTGAGGCCTGAGTTGTTGGGTCAGACAACCCGGGTTTGAATAACTAGCTCATTTATTTACATTTATTTTAGTAAGTATTGATTTACACATTATGTTTTGAAAGATTTAATTCTTTCTATTGGACAGACAGATTTACAGAGAGAGAAGGAGACAGAGAGGAAGATCTTCCATTCACTGGTTCAATCCCTAATGGCAGCAATGGAGCAGATCCATAAACAGAAGCTTCTCCAAGTTTCCCACCTGAGTGCAGGGCCCAAAGCTTTGGCCATCTTCTACTGCTCACCCAAGCCACAAGCATGGAGCTAGATTGGAACTGGAGCAGCCAGGACATGAATCAGTGCCTATATGGGATGCTTGCTCTTGAAGGTGGAGGATTAGCTAGTTGAGCCTCTGTGCTGACCCATATTTATTCATTTAAAAGGAAGAATGACAGAGAGAGAGGCGAAGTGGGAGAGGCAGAAAGAGAAATCTTCCACCTATTGTTTCATTCCCCTAAATACCTATAACTGCATCAGTTAAGCCCGTTGGAAGCCAGTAGCCAAAATCTTCATTCTGGTCTCTTACACAGATGGCAGGAGCTTAAGCACTTAAGCCATCTTCTACTGCCTTCCCAGGTGTCATTATCAGGGAATTGCATCACAAGTAGAGGCTGAACTGGTAATTCATACTCTGATAGGACACTGGCGTTGCAAGTAGTAGCTTAACATGCAGTACCACAACACCCGTCCCGTTTATTTGTTTATTTATTTATTCCAGTATATATATTATCATTTATTTATTATTTATTTATTTATTCTCTTATATAGATATATATTTTCACGTTTAATACTCCATTAGGTAATGATATCAACAAATGGCAAGAAGAAAACAATAATAAAAAAATAGGAAAGGAGCTAACAAAAAATAAAAACCTACTATTCCTCAGCAGTATAAACAAAGGCGGAACACAACAATCAAATCCAGGAGTGTCACTCTCACACCTATAGGTTATATATTCTTATACTCTGCACCCATTTTTTTTTTAATTTAGGTTACCTCTCAGATGCCTGGTTGCCATGCTATCAAATAACCATAATCCCTACTAACAGAGAAAATAAGATTACGTATGAAGGATTACATGTAAAAATTAAATGGCCTGGTCCAGCAGCTAGTATACAATAAGTATTAAGCTAATAACAATTCTTACGACCAACAGCTACCAATGCGTCCACACGTTACATAATCTTTGTTATCTGCCAGATGTGATCCTGACAAATATGTTTTTTTCACTGAAGTAACCCGGGGGCCTTGAATACTATGTCACCCAGACTAAGCACTCAACAAATGTCTACAGGATGAACAGAGTTTGTCCTAGTCTGTTTCGGTTTGCTGCAACAAAGCCCCTGGGGTGAGTACTTTGTAAAGAAAAGACATTTATTTAGCTCTTGAGGCCAAAGGTCCAAGGACATGGCCCCACCAGCATTCCATGGGGACCACTGTCTACATCGTAACAAGGTGGAGGCAGAAAGAGAATTGACTGCACAGGAAGGGACCAATGATGTGACCCTTACAATGACGAACTCTTTAAAAAAATTCACTCCTTAAGACAATTCCACCTCTCAAAGATTCCACCACCTCAGATTCATACCAGGGCCTAATTCCGAAAACATGAACCTGTGGGTGATCATACCATGCGCAAACCATAGCACACTTGAACATTCATACCACAGTAGGCACTTCAGGATCACTATTTATTGTACTTACTATGTCCTGGGCATTACACATTTTAAATCTTATTGTTACATTCAACAATGTCTCTAAGCATTCATTTAATAAATGAGGTTCACAGAAATTAACTCATTTTCCCCACTTCACAAACAATAGAGCCAGAATTTGAATGTAGGTTGTCAGTTTTCAGAATACTTGTTGTAGTAACTGAAGGCTCATACCTGACAATTGAGTGAACGGTACATAGTAGCTACAGTCAAAAGGCTGCCGCAAGGTTACCACGGCTGGATGACAAGGGCCTACTGATGCATTCCTTACCTCTGCTGCGGTAGCACTAGGGAGGGAATTCTTCGTATTTAACAGACAGAACTACTGGACAAAGAGATGAAAAATAAGTATGCTAAGGTTATAAAGAGATTTGGTAAGTTAACTAGAACAAAACCCAAGTTACCTGTTCTTACCTCACAAGACTCCAAACTAACATAGATACCACTTTGGATTCCATTGTGTCTAGTAGGAAAAAAAATGGTATCATAGAAAAAAAAATCAAAGAAACAAACATGTTGCATGTTCCAAAATCTTATTTATTGACATTTATTTACAAACAAAAATCACTTCTGAAAAAAATAAGCCACAGAAAAGCAATGATATTAATATAAAGTTATTATGCTTGGAATCATTTTTGATTTAGAGGTAACTTATCAAAGTTTACCATATTTTAAGTTATAAGTAACTTATCAAAGTTCACTATAGAAAAGCTTAAAAAAAAGAAAAAAAAAAACCTTAACTTTACCACCACAGTATACTCTGACAAAACAAAACTTGTGCTAATTAGAGCTTGTGTTTTTTGATTTGTGAATCATCAATGTCTATGACAGGAAATTTGGCATTTTGAACAGAGGAAGCCCGTTATATTTAAATGTTAAGCCCCCATGGTTAAAGTTTTAGGTTATTTCTATTGTATTCTATTATATATATTATAAAGAGAACTACATGTATATATGAAACGAACATGTTAGAGCTAAATATTTTTCATGTATTTAATTACTTCCATAGGGTAGTTTTCTAAAAGTAGCCTTTCTGGGTCAAAGGGATGCAGTTGGAATTTTTTAATTTAAGCACAGACATCTGTTTTAAATATATTTTAAACTTGTCTTTCCCTTGCCTTTGAGCTTCATTTTTAGTGTCAAGCACCATGACAAATACATGGCAAGCCTAAAAAGACTGTTTGAGCATTTACTTGTATCTGACATTTTTTTTCTCTCTCTCCCCATTCCATAGGAAAAATGATTTTGAAATAAGGGGGAAAACAAAGGAAGGACTGGCTCCATGGAATAGTATGGAAAGCCACTGCCTGTTGCACTGGTATCCCATATGGGTACTGGTTAAAGTATTGGCTACTTCACTTATCTAGTTCCCTGTTAAGGCACCTGGGGAAACAGTAGAATATGGGCCAAGTGTTTGGGTCTCTAGATCCACATGGGAGATCTGGAAAAAGCTCCAGGCTCCTGGCTTTGGAATGGCCATTGTGGCCGTATAAATAATTTTTTAAATAGAAGAAAGAGGAAAGATGGAAGTAGAACTTTCAACTGGATTGACAAAGACTAGATGCCAACCAACAGCTAGAAAAATAAAACTCCATGATCACTATATATATGTATAACACTGCAAAAGCATTACAGAAAGAATTAGAAGAATGGGGTGCTGGTTCTAATCCCGGCAGTTCTACTTCCCATTCAGCTCCCTGCTTGTGGCCTGAGAAGGTAATCGAAGATGGCCCAAAGTCTTGGGACCCTGCACCCGCATGGAAGACCCAGAAAGAAGTTCCTGGCTCCTGGCTTCGGATTGGTGCAGCACCGACCGTTGTAGTCACTTGGGGAGTGAATCATCGAACAAAAGATCTTCCTCTCTGTCTCTTCTCCTCTCTGTACATCTGCCTTTCCAATAAAATAAATAAATCTTAAAAAGAAAAAAAAAAAGAGGAATGGAATCCATAGGTTCACTTCCTCCCTTCAGAAGCTTAAAATTTAGATCAGAAACAGAATTACAAATATGGGCCCAGTGCAGTGGCCTAGTGGCTGAAGTCCTGGCCTTGTACATGCCAGCATCCCATATGAGTGCTGGTTCTAATACAGGTGGCACTGCTCCCCATCCAGCTCCCTGCTTGTGACCTGGGAAAGCAGTTGAGGATGGCCCAAAGCCTTGGGACACTGCACCCACGTGGGAGACATGGAGGAGACTCCTGGCTCCTGGCTTTGGATCAGCTCAGCTCCGGCTGTTGCATCCACTTGGGGAGTGAATCAACAGACGGAAGATCTTCTTCTCTGTCTCTCCTTCTCTCTGTATATCTGACTTTCCAATAAAAAAAAATCTTTTTTAAAAAATTATAAATATATATGTATAACAAGTCCAAATATGTAGCGCACAGGGAGAGGGTAATTACATTCACTGAAAAACTTTATAAAGCAGGGACATCTAAGAAAAACACGAAGATCATTCTGTTTTAAATTAATTCTCAGGAGACTGCACAGTCCTGGGCCTTCCAGCTTTGACCTGAGGCTTCTGCTGCAAAGATGCTCGGCCAGGTTCTCGGCTAGGCCAAGCAGCACCCCAGCTGAGTTCCCCTCTTCATATTTATTGGAGCAGGAGACACTGCAGCTGCACTGTATATCATGCATCAGGCATTGTTCAATCCAGGTGTCAGCAGGGACAGAAAGAATAACTCAGATGCCTGGAACGAACTGGGTCCCAGTGATCAATACAAGTTCTACTCAATGAATGTGGATTGCAGCAAACTGAATAAAGAAGGCCCAGAGTTCTAAATGAAATTTGTCACTGTAGAGCTGCTTAGAATGAAGGTCTTCCTGAAACCAACTGCACAATTTTCCACTTAACCAGGAAATATTTCTCCTCTACATGCATGCAGTCAAGTTGATTTATTGATTATACTGATTAATAAATACATGAAATTTGGGGGAAAAAATTAACCTCACTGGGCACTTGCCCTGATGGTTGGGATACAGGTTTAAAAGCATGCCCTGTCTATCAGAGTGCCTGGGTTCAGTATCCTGCTCCATGCCTACCTCCAGCTTCCTGCTAATGTGCAATGTAGGATCCAACAAGTGGTATCAGGCCAAGCAACTGGATGCCTGCCACCCACGTGGGAGACCTGGATTGAGTCCCCAGCTCCTGGCTTCAGTCCCAGCCAGCATCAGCTGCTGTGGGCATTTGGAAAGTGCACAAGCAGAACCTCTATCTCTCTCCCTCCTTCCTTTTTTCTCTCCCTTTTTCCCTCTCCCCTCTTTCTCCCTTCGTCTCCCTCTCCCCCTCTCTCATTTTCTCTCTCCCATCTGCTCTCTGTCTCCAAAGTAAATAAATTAAAAAGTTTTTTTTTTAAAAAAGAAGAAAATTGGGTAGAAAATTGTCCTTGTGTTTCCTAAGAGGGTTGGGTATATGCCTAGAGTTACTGGCAGGCATTTTGCCATCACTTGGCAACAGGCTGCCTGAGAACAGTATAAATACAGAGAAAAACAAAGCCAAGAGACAGAGGGAGCCTGTTTGTGATGAAAGCTCCTGGGCCAGCTAGCCCAGATCTGCCTCTGGATTTTCAGGTACATGGATTAATACATTTCTTTTGTTGCCATTTTAGCCACTGGGGGCTGTTTGTTGGGTTGGTTGCCTAGCCTGTTCTGAGTCTGAATTCTGTCATTCAGAGGCAAAAGAATTGCAGGAAGATGGCTATATCTAGGGGAGCCAGGAGTAAGCTTTGCATTGAAGTGATCAGGGCCTGGGGCAGTAGCTTAGTGGCTAAAATTCTCACCTTATATGCACCAGGATCACATACAGGCTGATCCAATGCCCATCCAACTCCCTGCTGGTGGCCTGGGAAAGCAGCAGAGGACAGTCCAGAGCCTTGGGACTCTGTACCTGCGTGAGAGACCCAGAGGAAGCTCCTGGCCCCTGGCTTCGGATAGGTTCACCTCTGGTTGTTGCGGCCACCTGGAGAGTGAACCAACAGACAGAAGACTTTTCTCTCTGTCTCTCCCTTTCTCTGTAAATCTGCCTTTCCAATAAAAATAAATAAATCTTTTTTTTTTAAGTGACCAGAAGATGAATCCAAGAACAGCATGAAGAAAAGGTGAAATCAGGAAAGCACGGTACCCATAGAAGATTTTTTTTCAAGTTTGTACATGATCAGCAAGGTCAATATGATTCTTTAAGAACTAAGTGAAATACAGACTAAGACAAATTCAGTGAATTTAGCAGCAAGGAATTATAGTCAGCTCTCAGATCTGCAGGACTTCTGCATCCTGATTCAGCCAACCTCAGAATGAAAATACTCAGGGAAAAAAACTGTGTCTGCACTGAGCATACACAAACTTTTTTCTTATCTTCATTCATCAAATAATGCAATACAGCCACATCATACATGGCACTTACAGTGTACTATTAAGTATTATAAACAATCTAGACATGATTTAAAATACACAGGAGGATGTATGTAAGCTATGTGCAAACACTATGCCATGTTATGCAGGCACTTGAGCCTGGCAGACTTCACAGGGGGTCCTGGCACCAATCCTCCACTGAGCCTGAGGGATGACTGCAGCTGGTGACTTCTTTTTTTTTTTTTTAAGATTTATTTTCTTTTTATTGCAAAGTCAGATATACAGAGAGGAGGAGAGACAGAGAAGAAGAGTTTCCATCCGATGAATCGCTCCCCAAGTGGCAGCAAAGACCAGAGATGTGCCGATCAGGAACCAGGAACCAGGAGCTTCTTCCAGGTCTCCCAAGTGGGTGCAGGGTCCCAAGGCTTTGGGCCATCCTCAACTGCTTTCCCAGCTGGGAGCTGGATGGGAAGCAGTGCAGCTGGGAAAAGAACCGGTGCCCATATCAGATCCCAGCGCGTATGAGGCGAGGACTTTAGCCACTAGGCCACAGCCCCAGGCCCAGCTGGTGACTTCTATTGGGACAGCTGCAGTGGAACAATGGGAATGAAGCCAGTCACAAAGGTGAGTTGTGAAAGGGATGGATGCTAGAGGAAGAAGACTTTGAATTTTCTTTTTATTTATTCAAGAGGCAAACAGAAAGACAGGAAGACAGACAGAAAGAGAGCTCCCATCTGCTGGTAAGTGTCTCAAATGTCCACAGTGATTTTAGCCAGGAATCCAACCCAGGTCTCCTACACCGGGACAGGAAACCATAGTTGAGACATGTGTACTTCCTCCTAGGGTGCACATCAGTAGCAAACTGGAGTCCAAAGCTAGAACTGGGCATGAAACTCAGTTACTCTGACATAGGTCACAAGCACCTGAATCTTAACTACTAAGCTAAATACCCACCCCAGAAGAGCATTTTTAATGGATGAGGTGGGAGAAAGTACATGAGTAATGAGAATAAGGCAGAGGAATAAGGAGAAATGATTAAAAGAGGTCTCTTAGGACAAAGGAGAGCCAAGATTGACAACATGGACCAATTCACAGATCAAAACATGTGCCCTACACAGCAGGTAAAGCTGCTGCCTGCAATGCCAGCAAATCAAATATGTGCCTTTTCATGTTCCACCTGCTCCATTTCTGATCCAGCACACTGCTACGAACAGGGAAAAACAACATGGGAGACACTAATGAAACTCCTAACTCATGGCTTCAGCATGGCCCAGTACTAGTCATCAAAACCATCTGGATTAAAGATATCTGTCTCTGTTCCTGTCTCTCTCTCTCTGCTTCTCTTTCTCTCTCTGCAATTCTTTCAGAAAAAAAAATAAATAAATTTCTTTAAAATAAATAAAGATAACTCAAGAGATGCAGCCCTCTCCAGCTGGGCAGGACAGAGAAACAGGAGGGAGAAGGTCTTAATAGGACGTGGGAACACAGTGGTAGGAATGACTGAAAACCTTGCTCATTGCCATAGATTAGTGGCATATGCCCTGGAAAGAGTGGAGAACCTCAGAGGGTGGGAAGTTCAAGGAGTTTGCAGGCTGTGGCAAACAAAGATAAAGTGAACTAAAACATTCAGAAGGGTTAATGGTGAGATATGAGTCCCCTTTGGTGACAGAAACTATTATGATTTTGGCAAATTTTGATTTGTTCAAGAATAAAGTCTAAAAGTGAATATTTTATTACAATGAGACAACTGACTTACACAAGATCTATTTTATAAAGAAATAGGGCCTGGCACAGTATCCTAACAGTTGTCCTCACCTTGAATATGCCAGGAATCCATATGGGCGCCGATTCTAATCCTGGCAGCTCTACTTCCCATCCAGCTTCCTGCTTGTGGCCTAGAAAAGCAGTGTGGGATGGCCCAAAGCCTTGGGACCCTGCACCCACGTGGGAGACCCTGAGGAGATGCTCCTGGCCCCCGGCTTTGAATCGGCTCAACTCCGGCCATTGTGGTCACTTGGGGAGCAGTGATCTTCCTTCTCTGTCTCTCCTCTCTGACTTTCCAATAAAAATAAATATTTTTTAAAATGTTATTACTGCAATATTTTTTACCAATGATCTGAAATACAGACTTTCCAGTTTGCTAATTTAACACTAAGTTTCTGTATAGCAAAATTGCTATCTTAGGATTTTACAAAATTGTGTGACAGGGCCTAGGAACCCCATGGGGTTCAATAGGCTAGATTAAGATCATGAATCTAGGTATTGAAATTAAAAACTTAAGAAAAAAAAATCTTGAGATCTCAGTGACCATCTAATGAAGCAATCCAAGTTACTGGCAGCAGTTTGCTCAAGAGCAGTTAGAGCCCCTGGAGCGATGAAACAGCAAGGAGCTACTAGATAAGGTCCTTTTAAGATTCCAGACTAGAAGATAGAGTTGAAAGCAATGTGACATCTGTACTTTTTTTTTAAAGAAGCTAATATTTTTTTCTGGGATTTATTTATTTTTATTGGAAAGTCAGATTTATAGACAGAAGGAGAGACAGAAAAATTTCTATCCACTTGTTCACTCCAAAAGTGGCTGCAACAGCGGGAGCTAAGCCAATACGAAGCCAGGAGCCAGGAGCTTTTTCTGAGTCTCCCACATGGGGGCAGGGTTCCAAAGTCCTGGGCTGTATTCTACAGCTTTTCCAGGCCATAAGCAGGAAGCTGTATGCGAAGTGGAGCAGCCTGGATACAAAACAGTACCCATATGGTATGCCAGTGCATGCAAGCAAGGACTTTAGCCACTAGACTACCATGCTGGGCCCAAGACATCTGTACTTAAAAGACCTCATCCAACAGTGACATTAGTCATTTGCATTTTCAAGTTCTATTCTTATATTTCATAAACATTGCTTAAAATTATTGAGCTGAAGGGGAGAGAGAGCCGTATTGATTCTCCACCCCCTGTTGACTAACACAAAGAGTGGTGAACTCAATCCTGATCTCCCTGTTGGGTGACAGGCTCCCAAGTCCTTCAGCCATCACTGCTGCTTCCCAGAGTGTACATCAGCAGGAAGTTGGAGTCAGAAGCAAGCTGGGACTCTCATTTGCAATGGGTAAACCCAAGTGGTTTCTTAGCCCCTATACCAAAACAATTGCCCCCTTATATGCCATTCTAGAATCAAGTTTCTGGACCATGTTATTATAGTCTTGTAATATCCACCTTTATAGAAATATGCTACTCTATTTGAAAAGTATATTAGTCTTTCCAATTGAGGGTATTCCCTGCAGAATTATTCACTGTCCTTCACAAAGAAAAAGGGAGAAAAATGTGGGAGTTTCACCACCTTCAGCCTCCCTTGCCTGAGTTTTCACTTCTGAGTCCTGTGTATTAGCTGTGGCTTCCACCTCCTTCCTCTTGGCCTCCCAAGTGCTCTTTCCCAGCCTTCACACCATCTAGCTGACTGTGGCTCAGGAACAAGGTGAGCTGCTAAGATTCGAAGAAAGAATCCACCGATCAGTGAATGATGCCTACAGAGTGACAGGTGCTATAACACGAAGAGTGGAGCAAAAAGACAGCTAGCAGTGCCCTCTCTTCCAGGACGGGCAGGAAGGCTCAAGGAGGACCTTGCCAAGGAAATAACACTTCAGCATGTTCTAAAACCTGCTTTCTCTAAGCAGAAAAAGTGAAAATGGTGGTGTATTGATCTGTTTTCTCTTGTTTTAACAAAATATTTGAGCTGGGTAATGTATAAAGATAAGAGCTTTGTGTGGCTCACAGTGGAGGAAGCTGAAAATCCAAGAGCCCCACTGGTCCCACTGCTGATGAGGGTCTTAGAGCAGACGGCATCGCAGCAATTACTGGGCATGTGGAAGAAATCACATGGATGGGAAGCTAGAGAGGGATGGAAGCCAGGTCTGCTCTTCCCTAACACCTCACTCTCTTGAGAATTTACTCCTTGAGACAAGCATTCATCTCTTCCTAAATCAATAAGTGCAGTAACTCCACCTGCCTCTAGGCCTGACCTCTGGAAAGATCCCATTACCTCTCACACCACCACTCTGAGGACCATGCTTACAAAACACGAATCCTTGAGAGATACACTCAAATCATAGCAGGTGGGAAGCAGAGAAGCAAGCAGTGAACAGACAAGCAACAAGTGTGGTCCAGTCTGACTGTTGGTGCCATAAGCCGTAGAGCACTTATGGGTGTAAATAGAACTTGGAAACAAGTCCAAACCAGTGAGCAGGGGCCGACCAGGCACCATATAGCCTAAGATCAGATGGGAAGTCTGGATCTACCACCCTGGCCTGTCTAGCAATCATTTTTTTTTTCCTTTTGCCTTATTTTAGATTAGGATTTTGAAAGATAACTTCTGTGAACACACAAAGGGAAAAGTAACTGAATACAAAATAAACAAACAAAATTGCAAGGACAGAAAAACAAAGAGTGCAAACAGCCCAGGTATCTAGGTCTGCACTCACGTCTAGTCCCAAACTGATTTGAGCCTTGGGTAGAGTTCCAAGTCCTGTTCCTCCGTCCAGCCCGGTCCATGCTGATACCCGAAGAGCCTCGCACAGCTTTTGCCCACTGGCAAACTGGACAAGATTTGCACTTCTTCTAGATCATATCTCTTAATAGTCACCCATGGGAAGTCTTGCTCACTCACTCAAGGGTCAGCCGAGTTTCCATTCCATTACTGCCCCGGGGAAGGCCCAAGAATGTTGTGCTCCAGGACACAGGTCAGCAACTATTTCAGGGCTACTTAACAAACATTTTAATCTTTGGCAGCCAAGAGCATTTCTGTCACAACCACTTAACTCCACCACTGTAGCTCGGAGACATCCAAAGGCATGAATGTGTCCCCGTGCAACTTCACTGATGAATGTAAAAATTGGAATCTCAGATTGTTTTCTTTTTTAAAGATTTATTTATTTGAAAAGCAGAGCTAACGATAGAAAAGGTGAAGCAGGCAGAGAGAAAAAGATCTTCCATCTGCTAGTTCACTCCCCAAATGGCTACAACAGCCAAGGCTGAGCCAGGCTCAGCCAAAAACAGGATCCAAGAGCTTCCTCCAGGTCTCCCATGTGGGTGCAGGATCCAGAGACTTGGCTATCTTCTGCTGCTTTCCCAGGTGCAGGATCAGAAGTTAAGCTGGGAGCTGGATCAGAAGGCAAGCAGCTGAGACTGAAAGCAGTGCCCAAACGAGACAGATGGCAGTTTAACTTGCAATGCCGCAGTGTTGGTCCATCACATCATTTTCACATGGCATGATGTTATTCCTATTTTACCTACCATTTTTCAATGTAGACTATTTTAAGTTCATGGATTTCAAAAAAAAAAAATGAGCCATATTTAACACCTGTATTATTTTTTTAACTTGCTTCAGACGAGCCCAGCCCTGACTACTAAGACCACTTGGAAAGTGAGCTGATAGAAGATTCCTATTCTCTTTCTTTCTGTGTCTCTCCTTATCTCTGTGCATCTCTGCCTTTTAAATAAAAATAAAATAAGGGCACGGCACAGTGGCTCAACTGGCTGATCATCCCCCTCCAAGCACTGGGATCTCAACTGGGACCTGGCCACTTCCCATCCAGCACCCTGCTAAGGGCCTGACAAAGCAGTAGAGGGCCGTCCTTGGGACCCTGCACCTGTGTGAGAGACCTGGAAAAAATTCCTGGCTCCTGGCTTTGGATCATCTCAGCTCTAGCGGTTATGACCTCTTGGGGAGTGAACCGGTGGATGATTTCTGCCTTTCCAAAAAAAAATAAATATTTCAATAAAAATAAAATACAAAATAAATCTCAAAAAGAAAAGTATGTCAAGCACATAAGAGTGCCCAATCTGACCAAAGACACCAAATGCTTTTCACTACTATTTGTACTTATCATTTATACACACTTTCTCTTTAGTTGGTAAAATAAGTATTACAAAGTAGATTTTAATATCCCACTGAGGATCAGAAAAGCAATATGTGAAAATCACATAGGCAGTCAGTCTCAGAGCTAGGATTTGATCTCTCTCAAAGGACAAAATTACAATAATGTAGTGCAAGAGCCTTAATGAACTTTTTGATTCTATAATCAAGGTGCTCTTCACTTCATGTGTCAATGTCCTAAACAGAATAGGTAGGCTTTACAGTCAAAGGTTTGAAAAGGATAGAAACAAAATCCAAAAACTGACTGATTGTTTCAAAGCCACTTTCCTTGTAAACTGGGGAGAGACCAAGCAACAAGAAAAGGATTAGCTAACCACTGACATAACTTAAGTAACCACTGATTACTACCTTTTACATGTAAGGATTATAGCATCTGAGACTTTGCAATGATGAAATGTGCCTGTTATCTCTCAAGCTCTAATTTTTAGAAGTTTAGGCAAACAGTTTAGTTTCAGCGTGATGACAGGAAACTTGACTGACATTAGAGACTGACCTCACTCTGATTTTTGGTTTAGTCCTTGGGGGTCCAAGGATAGGAGCTTAGTCCAAAACACTAGCCTCCTATAATTGTTATTTAACATCTGATCTAAAGTCATGCCTTCGCACAGTCTCCTGTTTGTTTTGTGTGAAGCAAATTCACTAGCTGGTTGTCAATCCCTGCATCACCCAACAGCAAGACGCACTGTCATCCCTGAGGAAGCCTATCTTGTCTCTAAATTAGCACAGGACTTATCCCATTGTCTGCGAAGTTTAAATGTTTGTAGGGTGGTGCAGCTCTTACTTCTTGTCAAGGGACTCCTCTCCTTCAGGAGACCAGGGTTCAGGACAATGAGACCTTGTCCCACTCCCGTTTTCAAAGCTGCCTATTTTTCCAGGTTTTTCTAACGATGCAACTTAGGGGAGCTTCCTGGATGCAATGCATCTGGAATCCTAGCACTCTAAAATTCTAACCAAAAACCACTTCATATATTCATCAATTGGTCCAAACAGTTCCCACCAAAGTTAAGAAGTTTCTTGGCCTAAAAACCATTCATCTGCATTATATTTTCCAAGCTGGCCACACAATGTTTTTGAAGATATTGTCCACAGATTATCCTCAAAATTATATCCAAGAGAGTCTATGTGATACGCCTTTCCTTCAGATTAGTTCCAGAATAAATAGATAGATAGATAGATAGATAGATAGATAGATAGATAGATAGATAGATAGATAGATAAAGTCCTCTCCAAAGTTGAATTTGTATGCAGAATCAGAAAGGATGGAACCCAACCAATATCCTTTTCTATCATGGCTGCCAAATTCCATCCCAAACTCTTACATCTACTGCCAGCCAACAAGACTTTTTTCTGTTTCACTACATTTTCACAATTCACTTTTATGTTTTAAAAATTTTTTAAAGATTTATTTATTTATTTGAAAGATAGAGTTACAGAGAGAACTTCCATCTCTTCTCTCCCCAAGTGTCAACAATAGCCAGGACTGGGCCAGGTTGAAGCCAGCAACTCCATCCAGGTCTGTCATATGTGCATGTGCAGGGTTCCAAGCACTTGGCCAGGCTCATTAGCAGCGAGCTGGGTGGGATGGCAGAGCCACTGGGACTTAACCCAGCGCTCATATGAAGTGTCAGCAGTGCAGGCAGTCTTTTAACTTGCTGCACAACAACACCAGCCTTTTATGTCTTACAATTTAACTAATAGCTAGCACATACTCACACTGCCTGTCTCCTATTTACCAGGGACATCTCCAACAGGCCCATCATACTTACTTGTGCGTCCACATGGCAGTCTTCCTCTTCCCCAGTCACAAGCCCTTTGGGGGCAAAAACCACCTCTTGTCTACATTCTTCTCTCCTGCTCCTTGCACAGGATTCACACTGAGCTGGCACTTAGCAGTTGCTGAATTAATGCAGTAACAGATTTCTAATTAAAGGGTTTCTGATTCTCACAATGACTCTTAGGAGTTAGACATTAACTGGTGTGTGTGTGAGAGAGGCTGAAGAACAAAAATGGCAATTTCGTGTGGCTGAATGAGGGAAGGCACAGAAGCCCGTTATGGCAGCAGAGCCGCATTTGCTTTTCAGAAGTCTTGCCTGTGCCTGATAACCTTGGAAGCTGGGTCCCAGCTGGAGGCTTCTCAGGGAGGATTTTCCAGGCCATGTGCCAGGGGAAGCTATTAGGTCCAATAACACCATACATAACATACCATGCCTAGATAGTCCTCTGCCTGGCAATACGCCAGAAGAGGGAGTGAGGAGGAGAAAAACTGCAGTCTGCATGTGCCTGGGCTCTCAAGTGCACACCAAGATGCCTGCATCGCACATCAGGTGTCTTCAAAAAACTTAGTGAGCATGCTTACTGTGGCTCTCATATCTGGAATTCTTTCCTTGCACCAAGACAAGGTCCTCTGTGCAGCCCCCTGGGGTGCTAACTGCCAGATGAGTGTCAATCAGTGCTTTTCTGCTGTACTTGCTGTGATCCTCCATGCAGGCACGCAGACTTCCAGGCAGCTCCTACACTTGCTCTGTTAGAGGACTAGGGCTCCAATCCCTGTACCCTGTAAGCCCTTAGCTCCAAGTCCTAACTAGAATCCTGCAATTAACTCTGGGCAGCTGACTCCTTTGGATTGTTATTCTCTTGGCACTTGCCACCATCCCCTTCATCTCAAACCAACCCTCTCAACTCCATTTTCCCACTGACCCTTGCAAGAAGCTAAAGAATGTTTCTGTGACAGGAGATTATTTCCAAAGGCAATCAACAAAGCATCTAGAATCAAGCTGGAGAAATAGAAAAACTGAAAAATTCAAGAGGATCCTTGACACATCATTAGTCCTCAAATATTATATAATGAATTCTAATGTAACACTGCTTTCCTACCGAAATATCCAGACGACCAATGTGCACCTTTGCATGATAAACACCTGAATCTCTTCAGTCATTGTGAGCCAATGAATTTGCTCTAGCAATCTAATAAATGTAGAAAACTTTACTTGCAGCTGGCACTGTAGTGCAGAGCCAACATCCCTAGCGGGACCAGTTCAAGTCCCAGCTGCTCTACTTCCAAACCAGCTTCCTACTAATGCACCCAGAAAAGCAGCAGAAGATGGCCCAAGTCCCTTGCCCCCTTGTCCTTTGTCCCATGGAAGTCCTAGAGGAAGCTCCTGCCTTCAGCCAAGCCCAGCACCAGTTGTTGCAACCAACTGGGGAACGGATGCAGCAGACCAAGATCTCTGCATCTCTCCTTTGCTCTCTTTCAAATATATAAATTAATCTTTAAAACAAACAAACAAACAAAAAAACTTGGTTCACTTTCTGCCCAAGAGAAAGCCAGAGCACAGCCTTGCCTGTCAGCCTCAAAGTCCTTGTGAGTACCAGGCACTGAGTGTTTGGCAGGAAAGCACATGTTCTGGCTTTGCATTTTCAATTTGCCTAAACCTGCTTAGTGACCCTGGGCACACCGCTTGATAACTCTGGGCCTCACTGTTCTCAAGTATAAAAAAGAAAAAAGGGAGGGGATGAAGTAAACGCCATCTCTTCTGTCTTGAAGCTTCACCTTTATATGATCTGTCATCAAGGAATCCAGCCGGCATTCTTTCCTTGAGCTGGATTCTATGTAGTTTTGGTTTTGTTTTTAAATTATATTTCCTAGTCTTCGATAGATTTGCCACAAGTTTCCAGACATAGTTAACCTGATCACAGAGTGATGGTCAGAAGGTTGTGTGTATGTGGTGAACACACACAGATGCTTCCCCTTTAACCATGCTCAATGCACAGCTTGGCAGTACTCAGCCCCTGCACACTGTTGTGCAGCCATCGTCACCCTCCTCCCCATCTCTGAAGCCTTTTTGTATTCCCCAACTAAAACACTATTCTCACTGAAACAGTTTCCATTTCCCTCACTTCCCACCCTGGCAAGTCTCATTCTCTCTGTTTCTACTAATTTGACCATTCCAGGGGGTCTTACACAAGTGGAATCATCCAGAATTTCCTTTCGTAACTGGCTTATTGCACTTAACCAAATAGCTTCAGGGTTCAACTATGTGGTAGTCTGTGTTAGAATTTCCTTCCTTTTTGGAGGTTGAGTAATTCACCCCTGTCCAAACAGACCATACCTTGTTCAATTATCTGTCCATGTATATTTTGGTTGCTTCCCTGTTTTGGTACTGTGAAGAAGGCTGCTATGATCATAGGTGTAGAGATGCCTGTTTGAACCCATGCTTTCAGTTCTTTGATATGTAAGCCTAGAAGCCGAACTGCTGATCACCTGTTAATCTTGCGTTTAATTTGTTTAATTCAAGGGGACTTTGAAATGCACCGAGAGAACTGCTTAACAAGTCAACGTTAGGCTCTTACTGTCATGCTGGCTCCTGAGAGGTTTTGCCAAGAGTGTAGATTTGTCTGGAATGGCTTTCTTGCCCCAATCTCTGGACCAACCAGACCCATCTGCTATTTCAAAGATACACACTGGGCCTGGCTTTCACGTACCCTTCAGCATCAACTTCTGTTAAAGGAGCTTCATAATGTGCAATCCGTTGAGTTTTTAAGAGTATCAGGGATGATATAGCTAAGGTATCTGATAAACACAAAAAGAAACTACTGGGCTGGCATTGTGGCATAACTGGCTAAGCTGCTACCTGCAATGCCAGCATTCCATATGGGCGCCAGTTCAAATTCTAGATGCTCCACTCCCCTTTTTTTTTTTTTAAAGACAGGGCTGGAAACAGAACAGACCCAGCAATCGCAACGACCAGCGTGTGCATAAGCTGATTGGTGTGACAGACGCTGCTGGAGTCTGTACTAGCAAACTCACTCAAGATTCAGATCTGGGATCATCTCAGATGAAGTTTCTTTGGAGATCCCTCCAACTGAACTGCTGATCTCAGAACCCCAACCATCAAGAGACTGTCAGCCAGTGGACTCTGAATAGGTTTCACTGCAATTGGAACTGTGAGATTGACAGCAATTCAGAACTGATGAACTATCAAAACTGTTTGAGCAGGACCCTCAGAGTGTGCCTCCTGTTGAGGATGGGGGATGGGCAGGAGGTTGGGTGGGGCTTTTCCCTTTGTTATTCCCCTAACCCCAGATACAGGGAAAAATAATAACATTAGTGTGGAAACAATGGTATTACCCACTTTCACCCTGTAGCCCTTGACCCTTTGTACCCTAATCAACCAAGATTATTAAAATAAATTTTTTTAAAAATTCAAAAAAAAAGATGTATATATTTTTATTGTAAAATCACATATATAGAGAGAGAGACAGAAAGAAAGATCTTCCATCCGTTGATTCACTTCCCAAGGGACCGCAACAGCTGGAGCTGAACCAACCTGAAGCCAGGAGACAGGAGCTTCTTCCAGGTCTCCCATGCAGGTACAGGGTCCCAAAGCCTTGGGCCATCCTCAACTGCTTTGCCAGACCACCATGAGGGAGCTGGATGGGAAGCGCGAATCATCATCCACCTGGGATTCTGGCAGGCACAAGGCAAGGACTTAAGCCGCTAGGCCACCGCACAGGGCCCCAGCTGCTCCACTTCTAATTCAACTCCCTGCTAATTCAGCTGAGAAAAGGAGCAGATGCCCCAAGTGTCTCGGTCCTTCGTATCCATGTGGGAGGCTTGGGGGAAACTCTTGGCAAGCGCTGGTCCTTACAAGCATCTAGGCAATGAACTACAGGATGGAAGATTTTCCAATGGTCTCTCCTTTTCTCTCTATATAATCATGTTAAATAAATACACAAATCTTAAAAAAAAAAAAAAAAGTAAGGTTGAAATCTGCACCTTTAACAAAAAGAAAGCACTAGGAGCACTGGAAATGTGCCAAAGTTGGGGTCAAGTGCTCCTTAAATTAACCTAAACAACCTAAATAGCATTTATTTACAAGTGACATGGGAAACATCTGATCTGCGTACTTTTAGTGAGCCATGAATTTATAGTTAGATTTGTTTATGGAAACAGATTCTGTCTTTCCATAAATCCCTAGGCTTACAAACATCTGCAGTCCACTGTGCAAAGCTATCTTGCTCTCAACTACTCCTTCTAAATTTTTGAACGGTGCCCCTGTAGTTCTTTTTGTGTATTAATGATTTCTCAGATTTTAACTTTTGTGTATATTATCATTCCCAGGGACCTCATGATTGGACTCACTAGTTAAGGTAATTATTTTCCTTGTTTGAACCTTTCAAGGATTTGTATCTTTTTAAAAATACATTAATTTATTTTTATGATAAAGGCAGATCAGATGCACGAAGAGACACAGATCTTCCATCTGCTTATTCACTCCTAAAGTGGTCGCAATGGCCAGAGCTGAGCCAGTCTGAATCCAGGAGCTTTTTCCAAGTCTCCGACTCGGGTACAGGGTCCCAAGACTTTGGGCTGTCCTCAACTGCTTTCCCAGGCCAAAAGCAGGTAGAAGGATGGGAAATGGAGTAGTCGGGACATTAACTGGTATCCATATGAGATCCCAGCACTTTCAAGGTAAGAATTTAGTCAAATGGGCCAAGTATGGTAGCTTAATGGCTAACGTCACTGCCTTGCATGCACTGGAATTCCATATGGGTGTCAGTTGTGTCCTAGTTGCTCTACATCCCTTCCAGCTCCCTGCCTGTGGCCTGGGAAAGCAGTAGAGGACAGTTCAAGGCCTCAAGACCATGCACCTACATCGGAGACCCAGAGGAGGTTCCTGGCTCCTAGCTTTGGATTGGCTCCGTTCTGGCCATTGCGGCCACTTGAGGTGTGAGCCAGCAGATGGAAAATCTGTCTCTCCTTCTCTCTGTAAATCTGATGCTACAATAAAAATAAATAAATATATCTTAAAAAAAAATGCCCTCTCCCCCACTTGATCTTTTTTTTAAATGAAACAATATTCTTTTATTTTTTTCTTTTGAAAGAGTTACAAAGAGAAAGGGAGAGATACCAATCTTCCATCTGCTGGTTCACTCTTAATTTATTAATTATTTTTATTTTTGATGATTTTACATAGTTGATTAGGGTGATAAGCGTCAAGGGCTACAGGCAGGTGGGTGAGATCACCATTTCCACATTCTCTTTTTTTCCTTCCTGTATCTAGAAGAAGCAGGGAGACAAGAGGAGAAGGCAGACCCAACCTCCCAAATACTTCTGCACCCTGGGATGGAGGACAGCCACCCCAGGGTCCCAGGTTTGGGTCATGCTCTGAGGGTCCTGCTCAAGAGGCTTTGGCAGTTCAAACGTTCTGAATTACTGCCGATCTCGCCACTCCAAGCACGATAAAATCTCTCCAGAATCCACTGCCCTCTCCCCCAACTGATCTTAAAAAACAAAAAAATTCGAGCCAGGTACAGTAGCCTAACACCTAAAGTCCTTGCTTGTACACCTGGGATCCCATATGGGTGCCAGTTCGTGTCCTAGCAGCCCCATTTTCCATCCAGCTCCCTGTTTGTGACCCGGGAAAGCAGTGACAAATGGCTCAAGGCGTTGGAACCCTGTATCCGCGTGGGAGACCTGGAAGAAGCTCCTGGCTTCAGATCGGCTCAGCTCCGGCCATTGCAGACATTGGGGAGTAAACCAATGCCTGAAAGATCTTCCTTTCTATCTCTCCTTCTCTCTATATATCTTACTTTCCAATAAAAATAAATATATTTTTTTTTAATTAGCCAATTGAGTCACTGGACCAGGCCCAACGATTTGTATCTTTTTTGTCACAATACACAATGCTTTGCAGTGACTATTACTACTACATGTAGAAAACAGAACTATTTTCCCAGTAGAACTCACTGTACAAGCCAGCAGTTCATGTCACAGTTTAATAGAGAACTGTCACTTCTACAGGGAAAATACGAGGAGAGAGAGTTAACGATTACTAGGAAATTCTCGTTGACAAAGATTTTTAGCAAATTCCTAGACTTACTACTTTCCTTAGGTATAAGTAAAGCTGTTTAAAATTTTTTTTTCTTATTTTTCATTATTGAGACAAGAAGTACAGTTAACAAAAAAAAGGGGGGGCGGAATCTACTGGGGCTGGCTAACGCTCTGTCAGCAAGTGTCAGCATCCCATATGGACACCAGTTCATGTCCCAGCTGCACAGCTTCCCTCTAGCGCCCTGCCCGTGGCCTGGGAAAGCAGCAGAGCATGGCCCAAATCCCTGGGAACCTGCACCTCCAAGGAAGAATAGACAAAGGCTCCTGGCTCCTGGCTCTGGATCAGCTCACTCCGGCTGTTGAGACCATTTAGGCAGTGAATCAGTATATGGAAAATCTCTCCTTCTCTCTAACTTTTTCAAGTAAAATAAAATATTTTCTTTTTAAAAAATGGAAATGTGCATCAGTTGCTAGCATTTTACATTTGGAGGGAACAAATATAACTGTAAGAATTCAATTCTCTCCGTGACAGAAGCGTTTTAGAACTAGGCTAGCGTCCTTTCCCTTCTACAGCCTTGGAATATCAGCTCATCTGTGAATTACCACCATATGAGTTCACCTAAGGCATGTCTCTTAGCTTGATCCCCAATTATAATCTTTACCACTCAATAAGAAAATGCTTGCATTTCATGAATAAACCCCTCAGCTGATACAGGAACAGATCTGTATAACAGAGTTGAGAGTTTTAAAGCAATATGGTTTTTTTAAAGAGTTCAAAAAAAACATAGATAGAGATCAGAGAATGCTAGTGCTTTACAGAGGAGAAAAGCGGACAACGGCGATGCCCCCTCAGCACTCTAACCTGAAGTGGTCAAGTTGGAACCGGACACTAACTACCCCGGGCAGCGGCTGCGGGCATTAGAAGGCAGGCTGAGTGGACACCGTCACCCAGCGCGACCCAAAAACTGCCCAAGACAGGCCGTCACCAACGAGCCCTCGCCTTTCCGGGACGCCTCCTATCCCAGTGCTTCCTGTCTACCAAAGTTTACTTTTTTGGAAAGCTCCTGTTGGGTGCCAGACGGAGGTGGGGCGGCGGTGCTGGGTGGGCCGGGGTGTGGTGCCGGGGACTGCCCCGGGGTAGCTCTGCGGAACGAGCTGGGTGTGTTCCGGCCGCCCCCGGCGTCCTTCCTCGGCGAGGCCAGCCCTGACCCCGGGTCCCTCGGCCACCCCGCACCCCGGGTCCCTCGGGCACCCCGCGGCGGCAGGGGCGCGGCAGGGGCGCGGGCCCGCTCCCACACACGCCGGCTCCTACCTGCTGCTGGAGTTCCCACGCGTTCGCAGCCCGCGCCCTCCCGGGCTCAGCCCGCCCCAGCCCGGAGGTCACACCCACACCGGCGGCCGGAGAAGCAGGAACCCACCGGGGGTGCCTGGCGAGCGACCCCCGGCCGCGGACGCCCCCCGCCCACTGCAGCCGGGGAGACAGCAGGAGCGGGAGACAAGGACCGAGACAAAGAGTTTAAAATAGATCCCTGCCGACGAGCCCGGGCTCCGGCGACCAGTGGGCGAGCCTCTCTCTCTCCACGGAAGCAGCCCACGGCCTCCCCGATTCGCACAGCCGAGACCTCACCCACCCCGGAAGCGACGTTCGTCGCAAGACCCCCTACCTGGCCACACGCACCCTCAGGTGCCGACCGACCACTGAGGCGGCCGGCGACAGCGACACCCGCCCGCGCGGCAGGCCGGCCCCGCCCCCTCGGGCTCTGGGCCCGCCCCCTCGCCGCCCCGCCCCCTGCTCCGCCCCGCCCCCCGCCGCGGCCCCGAGCGCGGTGCATTGTGGGAGGCGGCCGCGCCACGCCGAGCCTGCGCTGACCCCTGGCGGGCACCCGGGCGGTGGCGGCCCCGGGCCCGCCAGCTGACGAAGCCACCCTCCCTGTGGGAACCTGAGGAAAAAGCAAAACACCTTCAACACTTGAGAAAGCTTAGGAAGCTAAGGGGGTGAGGGACGGAATCACTAAAAATTGGCAAAAAGAAGCGATGGCAAACCCTGATGCAGGTGGTTTTGTGTTTCTGGTGACGCCGCAGATCAGCCTTGCTCTGGAACTCCACAACTGTGTAATCTGGGATTTTTTTTAATCTTCTGGATACGGGCCCCAAAGAAACAGTTCACATGAATTGAAAAGGTGAATACATGATGATATTCATAGGGGAAATTAAAAAAAAATAGCACATGGCTAACCGTGTAAAAGGCTTGCTACTTGGTAATGCCCACATATTTGGACACCCACCACCCAAATGGGAGACCCTGATGAAGCTTCTGGCTTTTGCAACTATTTGGGGAGTGAGCCAGAAAAGGAAGATTTCTCTCTCTCTCTCCTTTTTTTCTCATCCCCGTTCACTTCTCTTAACTGGGTGAGCGAGACAACCACAGAAGGTGTGGAGCTGCTTCCCCCGTGGGAGCCCAGAGGAGGACAGGTGAAGCTTGTAGGAGACAAGACCTAGATAAGGAGGCAGGGTGGCCTGTTGTCTACCCCAGATCTTAAGGGCCTGTGCGGGGGTCAGGAGCTGGAGCACGGCGTCTCCTGCTGTCCAAACCCAGCTGCCTGACTTGCCCTCTGCTTTCCGTGGAGTGCTCCAGCACTGCATGTCCTCAGCAAGCCCTGGTTTTTTCCTAGGCTGACTTGCTCACACTCCTGTTGCTTCCGGCTGAGGGGTGTCTCCTGGGCTCTCAGGTGCTTCCCAGAACCTGGCTTCAGCCTGGCTGAGCCCTGGCTGTTGTGGCCATCTGGGGAGTGACCTAAAGAAAAGATCTCTCTGTAACTCTTTCAAATAAAAAGTAAATCTTTGAGAGAGAGAAAAAAAAGATCAGGATGTAAATTCTGTTTATGGTTGACTAATATTCCATTTTATGTATATACCCCTTTTAGCTAGTTCATTCATCTGTTGGTGGTGCCTTGAGAGTTCTCTCCACTTCAGGGCCACTGTGAATAATGTTGCTATGAACACTGGCATACAGTTCACACAGGTTCTCCCCTCCACATGATCTACTTTGGGAGAAAATTTTGCAAGTTTTTTACTTATTTCACTTGAAACACAGGAAGGAAGAAACAGAGCTCTTCCTTCCACTGGCTCACTCATGAAATACTTGCAACAGCCAGACAGGGCCAGGGTGAAGCCAGGAGTCAGGAATCCCATCCAGATTTCCTCCGTGGGGGCAGGGACTCAGGGCTGGAGTCATTACTCTGCCTCCCAGGGTGCACATCAGCAGGAAGTTGGATCGGAAGTGGAGTGCTCAGGAGTCAAACCAGGCACTTGGACAGGGGATTTGTGCGTTCTAAGCAGTGACTAAAGTACTACATCAAATGCCCACAATATGTGGTAAAATCTCATTTCCATTGTAGACTGAACTAGCTTCTACTTGTCTTTCAGAACCCTTCATGAATAGATAGTAAGAAACATGAGCCTACTCCAAAACTTGTTTCTGAGTGAGGCAGGGATGCTTGCACATCGCTTCTCAGAACTGCAGATTTGCCCAGTGGGTTGTCATAAAGAATGGCAAGGATTTAAGGAAGCAGAGCCTAAAGAAGCATCAGGCTGCTGCAGCTATCCTGGAGGTAGCAAAAATGAATCTCATTGTACACCAATCAGCATACACATGCAGTCATTCTCAGAAGTAACAGCCTGTACAGATACGCAGGGGGAAGGCAAATGAAGACTAGAAAAGAGAGGCCCAGCACGATGGTGTAGTGGTTAAGGTCCTCACCTTGCACACCCGGGATCCCATATGGGCGCCAGTTCTAATCCCGGCTGCCCCGCTTCCCATCCAGCTCCCTGCCTGTGGCCCGGGAAAGCAGTCGAGGACAACCCAAAGCTTTGGGACCCTGCACCTGCTTGGGAGACCCAGAAGAGTCTCCTGGCTTCGGATCGGCATAGTATCGGCCGTTGCGCTCACTTGGGGAGTGAATCATCGGATGGAAGATCTTCCTCTCTGTCTCTCCTCTCTGTATATCCGCCTTTCCAATAAAAATTTTTTTAAAAAAATTTTAAATAAATTCTTTAAAAAAGAAGACTAGAAATGAGTAGCAGAGGAATTAGAATCATTAGTCAACAAAGGGACTGACAAACACTAATTATTGTTTGAACATACACTAGAACTTACCTGAAGCACCAGTAACACATTTGGTCCAAGGAAGACAAAAAGGACTTGGAGATGCCAGCATGCAAGTTTATTCCATGTGCTCTTATATGGCGTAAATAACACAGCATGCTGCTTGCAATGCAGGATTCACTTGAGCATATGTTACGTGTCATGATTAGCCTGAATTTTCTCAAAAACAGCTAGTCACTGTTAATCTGCCTCCTGAGTCACTGAACATCTCATTTTCTTTCCCTTGCCCATAGCTTTGAGGTTTGTGCTGAATTTTAATAGTCATTACTGGGTTATTGTGAGACATTCCTACTGGTGGACCAAGGAGTCCCTCTCTGATTCTAGCCATGGACCATCCCTGAGCAAAATTAGGAAGCAAGAATGCAGCATCTTCCTTCTGTGTCCTTCCAGGCATGGGAGAATCACAATAGACAGGAATCATGAACAGTGAAATTCTAGGCAAGTAGGACTCGGCATTTTTGCAGGCACTCCTCCAATCATATCATAGAGCTGCAGCACACACTTAGCCAGGCTGTAAAGCAATCCTGCCTAGACCTGGATACTCTAGTGGGAAGTAGCCTTCTTGGAGTTAACAGTGCATAGAACACCACATGAATACAGCCCTAAGGAAAAGTTGGAGAAGCCAGCATTGTACTATAGTGGGTTACGATTCTGCTTACAATACCAGGACCCATATCAAAGCATTGGTTCAAGTTCCAACTGCTCCACTTCTGATCCATTTTCCTGCTAATACTCCTGGGAAACCAGCAGAAGACGGCTCAGGTCTTAGGCACCTGCTACCTACTTGGGAAACCCAGATGGAGTTCTATGCTCCTGACTTCTGCCTTGCCAGTGGCAGTCATTTTGGCCTCTTGGGAAATGAACTAGTAGATAGAAGATCATCTCTCTCTCTCTCACACACACGCACACGCACACACACACACACACACAGAGTCTCTCCCCTCACCTTTGTATCACTTTGCCTTGCAAATAAGTAAAATCAATCTTTTAAAAAACTGATGTTTCAGATGCTAAAGGAGATGTGGCTAACAAGAAGGAAGCGAAGAGGAACCTTGGGAATATACCTGAAGATGATTTTGTCTTCCTTTCATTTCCACAGCTAGTTGCAAGACAGATGACAAGAAGCCAATAGGTATGGTGGTTCTGGACACTCCTGGCTCACACAATGCATGGTCAACTCCACACTGAATTCACTGAGAAGGGAGAGCTCCCATGCATTCAAGCATTGTCAGCCCTGTAAAGACAAACAAGAAGAGCACAAATGTTAATTAGCTCTTTTTACTCTTTGTGGACTTCTATTCTTGCCCCAGTGATTAACACTTGAATTCCAGCAACTCTTCAACGTTTCCTCCAGAAGAAATGATGTTTACCTGTTTATTGAAAGAGCTTTAGATAGGCCAATCCTGTGGGTATAAAGTCAGTTATGACATAGCTGAACTCAACAGCACCATCCATCAATTGAATATAATTGACATCTAATGAATACTAAACCCAATAGCAGCGGACTACAGTTTCTTCTCAAGCCCACTTAGAATATTCATGAAGCTAGACCATTCTCTGTACCAAGAAATATGCACATTTTAAAAAACAAACTTTATTCAAAGTATGCTCTCAGACCACAACAAAATTAAACTGGAAATCAGTAACAGAAAAATACTGGAAAATTCTAAAATATTTGGAATTAAACATAATAACTAAATAACACATGGAAGTATTGGGAAATTTTAAATAGATTTTGAAGTAAATAAAAGCAAAAATGTAATATATCAAAACTTATAGACTGTAGGGGAAACAGTGCACAGAATAAAGTTATAATATTAAGTGACTACATGAATAAACTTCAAAAGTTTCACAGAAAATTAGGCTTAGTTTATTTTTATAAAAGAGTATTTTGAGGCGTCAGCATTGTGGCATAGTGGGTTAAGCTGTTTGTTGCAATACCAACATTCTATATCAGCTCTGGCTCAAGCTGCATTAGCTGCCTGCTCTCTCTATCTCTCTCTCTCCCATTCTGCCTGCCAAATAAATAAATAAATAAATAGGAGGCTGGCTATTGTGTGGCAGGTAAAACCACTAGCTATAATGCCAGCTATCCATAAAGGCGCCAATTTGTGTCCTGGCTATTCACTTCCAATCCAGCTCCTTGCTAATGGCCTGGAAAAAAGCAGCAGAAAATTGACCCAAGCATTTGAGTCCTTGACACACATGAGAAAGATCTGGAAGAAGCTTCTGGATTGTGACATTTATGGCCCAGCCTGGCTCTGGCCATTTTGGCCTTCTAGGTAGTGAACTAGCAGATGGGTGATATCTCTCTCTCTCTTTCTCTCTCTCTCCCCCTCCCCCTCTCACCCTGAATTTCAAGTAAATCAAACCTTAAATAATAAGTAAAAATATTTTAAAGAATATTTTGAAATCTGTATGTAGATTTTTTATACTATGCATTTTCTATGAGCTTTTCATAGACCTCTCATAGTAGAAAAGAAGAAACTCTAAACCCAGTTACCTAAACTTCTACCATAGGAAACTAGAAAAAAGAGCAAATGAAATTCAAAGTATACATGATAAAAGAATGAACAGAAATTAATACAGATAAGATATTGAAAATAGAAAAGCATGCTGTTTCACTGGCCACTTTTGGGCAGGAGTGGGTATGGCCTGCCCAATTGCTTAAAAGGCAGCTGGCACCACTTAGCTTGGGCGGGCCAGGCATGCAAAAGCTATGGCTAGGGGACTGTCTAGCAGAACTAGATCCCAGTACATGATTGAGTGTTGGACCAGGGTATGGGTCTCATTAGGCAGCGCCATGACACTAACCAGCACACAAGAAAACAGGGTCCAGGGGTAATTCCACAAGGGATAAGAGGCCCAATCCTATGGAAATACAAGTCCCACTGGTCAGTTCCAGAGCAGGGGTGGTGATGGCTGAACTAGGTGTGAACATGGAACCTACCAACACTCATGGGAACTGGGGCCGAGAACAGGCTGGGCAGGTCCAAGCTGCAGCACCTACATGTGCATCCTACACCAGGGTGTGGGGCAGGCCGGTCTGCAACATCCACCAGCTCATAAAAAGGCCAAAATGCAGGGACAAGCTATGCTGGGCAAGGGCCTAGCACCTGCTGATTCATGTGAGATCTGGGTCCGGCAGTGGGTTAAGTGAGGGGACCTAGAAAATCCCCTACAGGGCCATAGCCCCTATTGGTGAGCACATGGTCCAGACCTAGGGGTCAGGCAAGCTGGCAAGGTAGCCCCACCTACTGACAAGTGTGTGGGTTGGTTTTGGAAGGGGGCAAACAAGGCAGGGCTGAGCAGATCTTAGCCCACTGGCAAGTGCAGAAACCAGGCTGGAGTGCAGGTCATGCTGGGCTAGGGATCACATGAACCAGGGATGGGAGCAGATTGAGCAGGGTGAGGTTGCAGCACCTGCCAGCGAGAGTTGGGACTGGGGACTGGCTAGGTCAGGCCAGGCTGCAGCATCCTAAGACAAAGCTAAGACAGATGAGGGGCTATGCCAGGCCAGGTCAGAGCACTGGCATGTGCGAGATCTGAGGTTGGGATCAGGCCTTGTTGGGAAGCAAGGGGAACACCCTGGCTGGGTTGTGATTGCCACTGGTGAGCACGAGAGCCAAGGTGGAGGCTGCAGTCTGGTCTGGATATGGCTGCAAGGTCCCTTCGCATGGGTCTGGGCTGGGTCTTGGATGCACTAGACTGAGCTAGACTCCAGCACCCACTGATGCGCATGAGAACCAGGGTGGATGTAGGACTAGGATAGGTCTCTGACTCTGCTGAGCCATGTGTGAGCTAAGTCTAGGTGTGGACCAGGCTTGACTGGGCTGTAACACCCAACAACAAAAACTAGATTGGGTGAGGGCCAGTCAGGAAAGGCCACTGGTCCCATTAGGATGGGAGGTGGACTAAGTAGGGTTGTCCCATGGATCCACCGGTGTGCACGAGATCTGGCATTAGGAGAGATCCTGATGGAGAAGCTTGGGTAACTCCTCTGTTGGGACACACTCCCTGCAGATGAGTGCAAGAACCAAGATGGGGAGCAGTCCAGACCAGGCCAAAATACGGTACACACTAGCATACATTTGGTACAGGTTGGGGGGCATACCAGGTTGGGTCAGTCCACATAACCTGAAGGCAAATCCGAGTGCCAGAATGGAGTATGGGTCAGGCCGCATTGGAACACAATACCAGCCAGTCCACATTAGGACTGGGACAGGGAGCTGGCAGAGCTGGGCTAGACTGTAGCCACCACCAGTGTGAGCTGGAATTGGGGGTGGGCTGGGCATGGCCAGGCTACAGCACCCACTGGCAAATGACAAGGTGAGGCGGGCTGTGCCAATCTGGGCCGCAGTACCTAACCAGCACATGTGAACCCTGAGGGGTGGTGGGGACAGACTTGAAAGTGGGGAAGCAGAGACCCTACTCTCAGGTGACTATTCCTATTGGTGAGCATGAGAGCTTGAATGGGGGCAGACCAGACCAGGCAGGGCCACAACATCTGATGGCCTACAAGTGAGCTGGCTCAGGGAAAAGCCAGGCTGGGCTGTCTGTACCTTCTGGTACATGCATAAGCCAGAGTGGGTGTGGATGGGTTGGATTCTGCCATAACATCAGCTGGCAGATGCTAATATGGTGGACAAATTGTCAGGCACAGACATACCTAATCAGGTGGTGTCACCCGCTGGTACCAGTGTGGATTAGACAGTGGGGCTGATTGGAATGAACTGTGCTTCAGTGCCCATTGACATGTACAAGAGCTGAATGGGATGTGGGACAGACAGAACCGGTCAGCTGTACATATTGGCAAGCACAGGAACCAGGACAGAGGTGGCCCTGGTGGGGGTTATTGTGGGTCGCTCCGACTAGGCTTCAGCTCCCACTGGTTTGCATGAAGGCCAAGTATGTGGTGGGCAGGATCAGGCTGGACTCCAGCACCCTTTGGTTTGTGTAAAACATGGGGCTGGAGACAGAACTGACCCAGCAATGGCAACTAACAGTGTGTGTGTAGGCTGATTTGGGTGACAGACTGTACCAGACCTGTATTGGCAAATACACACAAGAATCAGGTCTGGGATGGCCTCAGATGAGGTTTCTTTGGTGATATGCTACCAACTGAACCGCTGGACTGAGAACCCCAACCATGGAGAGAACTGCAGTTTCCATGGTCTGACCGAGGAATGCTTTGGTCAGAGCTGGGCCTCCTCAGTGACTCAGATGAAGCAGTGGACAGCATATCCAGATGCAAATGGAGGATTTGGCAGTACACTGGAGCCTTCAGAGGACACCTGATACCATGGCAGAGGAGGGAGACAGAACAAATTGATCAACTACCCCAGCCAAGCATTGGCAGTGAGTATCTGGGCAGACAGAAACTCTAAGGTGGAGAAGAGCAGCCAGTGGATTCTGGCGAGATTTCATCACGCTTGGAGTGGTGGATCGACAGCAATTCAGGACTGTTGAACTATCAAAACCTGTTGAGAACTTCATGGCATTATAAATTTTGTTATTTCTTCCTGTTGTTGATTTTGTATTGTGGCTTTTAATTTAAGAGGATGTATAGTACCTGTAATGGAGACTATCATATTGAGATGTGAGGATACAATGCAGTATGCATCTCTATTTCCAGATTAAAGATGGACTCCCAATGAAACTGTTAATTGTATCTTGACAATAGGATGCTGAACTCTTTGCCATTGTCCATGCCTGCAATGATGGACATATGACTGTTTATGAAGAACTATACTATAGTAATAACATAGGGGAACTCAGAAAAGGGAAAGAGTCTTGAGGAGGGCAGTAAGGGAAATTCCAGGACCTATGGAATTGTATCACAAAATGATAATAATAATAAAGAGAAAATGGCAAATCACTAGATAGAAGCCAACAAAAGTAAAAGCTGATTCTTTGAAAAGATCAGTACAATTGGGCCTGGCACGGTGGCCCAGCAGCTAAAGTCCTCACCTTGAACGTGTTGGGATCCCACATGGTCGCTGGTTCTAATCCAGCAGCCCTGGTTCCCTTTCAGCTCCCTGCTTGTGGCCTGGGAAAGCAGTTGAGACCCTGCATCCATGTGGGAGACCTGGAAGAAGTTCCTGGCTTGAGGCTTCAGATCAGCTCAGCCCCAGCTGTAGTGCTCACTTGCCGAGAGAATCATCGGACAAAGATCTTCCTCTGTGTCTCTCCTCCTCTCTATATATCTGACTTTGCAATAAAAATAAATAAATCTTTAAAAAAAGAGAAAAGATCGGTACAATTGCTAAATCTCTGACCCAGCCAATCAAGAAAAAAGAGCGAAATGACACCAGTTCCTAGTATCAGAAATGAAAGAGACCATCACTACTGATTCCATTGTCATCAGAAGGATTATTAGGGATATTATGAGCAATTCTTTACCCACAAACTAGGTCATTTAGATTAAATGAAGCAATTCCTTGAAAGAAAATAACACATATCAGGATCAATAGACAACCCAAACAGGTCTTTATGAAGAAATTAATTCAGTAATTACTAACTTTGTAAAGAAAAACAACCAGCTCTTTTAGGCCTCACTAGTGAATTTTTTTTTATAAATCATTTATTTCTTTTGGGAAACCAGCTATACAGAGAGGAGGAGAGACAGAGGGCAAGATCATCTATCTGATGATTCACTCCCCAAGTGGTCACAACGGCCCGAGTTGAGCTAATCCAAAGTCAGGAGCCAGGAGTTTTTTCCAGATTTCCTACGCAGGTACAGGGTCCCAAAGCTTTGGGCCGTCCTCGACTGCCTCCCAGGCCACAAGCAGGGAGCTGGATGGGAAACAGGGCCACAAGGACACAAACAGGAACCCATATGGGATCCTAGCGCAAGCAAGGCGAGGACTTTAGTCACTAGGCTACCGCATCAGGCCCCTCACTAGTGAATTCTAACAGATATTTAAATAAAGAACGATAGTGATTTTCTATTATCGTTAGCAGAAGCAGAAACAGAGGTTAGACTTCCTAGTTTATTCCAGGAAAACAGCATTATCCTAATATCAAACCATAGGCACAACAAAGGAAAACAAACTATGACAGATATCTCTCCTGAACACAGATAAAATATCCTCAACGCTGTGTTAGGAAATTGAATTCAGCAGATTTTAAAAACTGTACATGACAATCTTAGTTCATGTATGAAGATTAATTCAGTGATCAAAAATCAACTCAGATAATCCAGTATGTGTAGAAAGCGACCTAAAATCTAAAAGGCACTGAAAACCTAACTTTCACTCATGGTTTTTTAAAAAAATTCATCTCGGATCTTTTATAAAAATTATGAAGATAAATTTCACCTGGGTAAATTCACTTACCAAGAGCGCTAAGACTCATTTCGCCGGAGTGCTAAAGCATGTTAACACTGGATAATGATCAAAAGGGTACAAGCCGAGATTAAAACCTTAAAGTTATGTTTGCACTGAAGATTGGTGCTAAAATGATGCATCAGCAATTAGTGTGGTGTTCGCTTTCTGCTGTCAGCATGCTCTTTTGGATTCAGAAAAGAAAGCACCCCTTGCCTTTTGCTGCTGGCAGAGTGTGATGGACACGATGTGACCCAGGAAGGCTAAGCCGCTGCCCTCACTGGAGCCACGGCGTCGAGGTCGAGGCAGGGTGACGGCAGCAGGCCCCGGCAGCTAGCACTGAACAGACCCAGTCTGTGTCTAACCCTCTGTCCCTTCTGACATTCCGCAACCTGCTTCGTCTTTAAAGCACAAGGACTTGGAAAATGAGACCCATTTTGCCAAGAGAAACACAAAGAGCTGTCAGCCAAGAGAACAAAGCCGTCATGAGTGTATCCCTTCCTGCCTGAAGGGGCCTTTCACCTCAGGCTCACAGGATCCCGACAACAAATCCCTTCATGTCTGATGTTCCAAAGGCAAGGTCTTTTCTCCACGCTTGTCTCGGAGGAGAGGAAATCATAGTCCAGTTAAAGCATTTCAGTTCCAAGAGAATTCAGAATCCAGATTAGAGCTAAATGAGACCACAAAAAAAAAAAAAACCTCCACAATTTTTAATATCACTTATATGAAATGAAGTCATTGCAAACCAGAGTGGTTAAAAGACCGGTCCAACAACACCCACCAAGGAGAAGCAGCATAGGACAATAGTAGCAAACAGATCTGAGCTTCGTGTGCAAGCCGGAAGTCATTTCACCCATCTGAGCCCCTGGGAAAAGCAGAAACCATTGGGTAAGACTGTTGTGGAAACTAAGGCAGATAATCAGTCAATCAGCTGGCATAGTGCCACCCTGTGAAAGCGTTTGACAGTTGTTACTTTTACTTTGTAGGTTCTCAACATCAGAGCAAATATTCAGTTCCCAGAGTCTGGAATCCAAATTCCTCCCTCCTCTTCTCCCTCCTGTTTCCCTCCTTCCTCTGTGGAAGATTTATTTATTTGAAAGGCAAAGTTACAGAAAGGAGACACAGGGAGAAAGTGAACCATCCACTGATTTACTCTCCAAATGGCTGCAATGGCTAGGGCAGGGCTGGGCTGAAGTTAAGAGCTTGGAGTTCCATCTGGGGTCTGGCAAGGGCCCAAAACACTTGAGCTGTTTTCTACTGATTTTTCTTTTCTTTTTTTTTTTTTAAGATTTATTTTATTTTTATTGGAAAGGCGGATATACAGAGAGGAGAGACAGAGAGGAAGATCTTCCATCCGATGATTCACTCCCCAAGTGAGCGCAACGGCCGATGCTATGCTGATCCGAAGCCAGGAGCTTCTTCTGGGTCTCCCACGCGGGTGCAGGGTCCCAAAGCTTTGGGTCGTCCTTGACTGCTTTCCCGGGCCACAAGCAGGGAGCTGGATGGGAAGTGGGGCCGCTGGGATTAGAACCGGCGCTCATATGGGATCCCAGGCGTGCAAGGCGAGGACCTTAACCACTGCGCCATCGCATCGGACCCTTTCTACTGATTTTTCAAATACATTAGCAGGAAGCTGAAGTAGAAGTGGAGCAGATGAGACTCAAATTGACCCCCATATGGGACACTGACATCACAGGTAGTGACTTAACCCACTGTACCACAACACCAGTCCCATCATTCCTTTTTTTTTTTTTTTCTGATTCAAATGATAGCAACAGGCAGTGTACGAGTGTTTGCAGAGGCTTGGACAAGTTAGAAATGGAATTGATCCCTAGGTGTGCCTCAGTGGCCCTGTGGTTCCACTGTCGAGCACATGTGAGGCTGAACTGAACTTAGTTAACTGCCAGCAAAGGGATCATGCAATTCGCTTCATTTTCCCAAACCTACATTTTCAGCCCTGATTTCTAACCAGAACTCTATAGATTAACAATTGAACAGTTTCACATGCATCTCAATTGAACTTGCTTGAAACAGCTTTAGCCAGTTGCACCATTATGCTGGGCCAAATTTGCTTGAAGGAAAACTGTTCTTGGGCCCAGCGCAGTGGCCTAGCAGGTAAGTCCTTGCCTTGAACACAGCAGGATCCCATGTGGGCATCGGTTCTAATCCCGGCATCTCCACTTCCCATCCAGCTCCCTGCGGGGGATGCCCTGAGCAGAGGACTGTACACACTTCTGTTTTGGGAGCTACCATCTTTATGGCTGTTTTAATTCCAGGTATCTTGGAGAGGGAGAGGCTCTCATAGAGCCCATAGTTTATTGAAGACCCAGTCAGTGGCAAGAGAGTAGGGAGTGGTGAGAGGTAGAAGGAAATTGTGAAGAAAAAAAAAAAAGAGTGAGGACTCAAGCACATGGAATGAAAACTTAGAGCTGGGAAGTGAAGGTTGGTAGAAATGCAGGGGCTTGGTGTTGAAGACACAGAGGCCACCTGTGGAGTGCTCACCAATACTGAATAATCCCTTGCTGTCCATGGAAGGGGGAAAAATGGTGATGATACAGTGTTTAGAAGAGTTCAGAATTATTTGCAATTGTGCCATTTGTCCGCTAAAGTGGACTACATTGATTTTCCAGGTGGCAAAACTAAGAATCAGTGCCCTGTGAAGGTTCCCCATGCTGCTGCCCTACTGAGGGGGTGGAGCTTTGGCCACAGAGATAACAATCTGACATCCCCAAAAGGCACAGACCATGAACTCTCCACATCTTATTTCCTGTTTTTTTATTTGAAACTTAACTAATTAATTAGAAATAAAAGAGAGAGTGAGAGAGACAAAGAGTGAGAGATCTCTCATCTGCTGTTTCACTCCCCATCTGCCCTCAGTAGCCAGAGCTGGGCCAAGCTGAAACCACGAGCCTGAAACTCCACTCAGATCTCCCACATAAATAGCAGGTGACTTAAGCCATCATTTGCTGCCTCTTAGGGTGCTCATCAGCTGGAAGCTGCACTGCAAGTGAAGTAGCTGGGACTGGAACCAGCATTACTCTAATATGGGATGTGGCTGTCCCCAAAGGCCCATTAGCCCACTGCAGCACAATTCCTGCCCCATGTTGTATTTATTGATTTAAGCACATATCATTATTAAAATAGCTTAACTTTTCCCTTTCAAATACAGCTTCTTAGAAAAATTTTATAAGCAAACACTTGATATAAAATCAGATTTTTATTAGCCTATTAATTCATTCCAAATGCATGTATTTTTAAAATCTCTCTTAGCATTTCCTCTCAACCGCCAGCATGGCTGAACATTGTGTCTGGGTTGCCTGGTAACTCAGTCTTCAGCTGTCTTTCCCTGACATTTGGGTATCTCTGTTATTCTCATCAGGATGACTCTGAGCAAATCATAGCAAATCTCTGGTTTGCCTTTTCAACTCTGTCTGTGCCCTGTGCTCAGAGAGAAGACAACTGCGAATATACATAGATGTTTGCTGAAATCTCAGAACCACTCTTTTAGCCTTGTGGTCTGTTTTTCTCCAGTATAAACAGGTTTTCAACAGCTACTGCATTAGAGCTGATGCTGCTCTCTCTTATCCCTTATTCACTTGAGAAATGTTGCAGGGATGGGGATAGAGCCTAACAGTGAAGACACGTGTTTCCCATATTGTAGTACTTGGTTTAGTACCTGGCTCCCACACTGGCTCCAGCTTCCTGCTAATACAGCCGCCAGGAGGCAGCGGGTGACGGTCCAAGTAACTGGATTCCTGCCACCACATGGAGATAGACTGAATTCACAGCCTCGGCTTTAGCTCTGGAGAAGGAACAGACAGGGTCTCTCTCTCTCTCCCTCCTTCCCTCTGTTTCAGTTTCTCTTTCTTCCCTTCCTTCCTCCCTCTCAAAAACACAATTTTTAGAATTTTTAGAATTATGGTTAAGTACATATGGCATAAAATTTTCTGGCATTACTGCCATCCATCTCCAGAATTCACTCAACTTCAAGAATCAAACTCTGTACCCATTAAAAGCTAACTCATCAACCCCTCATTTCTACCTCTGATTAGCTCAATTCTGCTTTCCTTTTGTTTTTGGATAAGTTGACTACTCCAGGTGCCTCATGTAAATCTTATAATTTTTGTTTTTTTGTAATTGGCTTATACTACATAATAGCATCACATCCTCAAAATATATCCATAGATTGTAGCCTATGTCAGAATTTCCTTTTTTTAAGGGTTAATATTGCATGGTACACAGGATGTTGTTTATACACTCATCTGCCAAATATTTGGGTTGTTTCTACCTTTCAGATTCTTTTACTCATTTTATTACTTTATCAAGCAGATATGCCTTCTAAAAAACTGTAGAAAAAGGCATGGTTTTTCCTCCATGAAGTATATACCTTCTAAAAATGATTCTAGATGTATGTAAGTAATTATGGAAGGTAGAACAGCTACTGAAATGGGTGTCCATAGAGAAGAGCAGTCTGGGAAAGCAGCCAGTGATCATACCAGGAAGATGCCAAAGAGCCTCTCAATACCTTGAAGTTGAAGAAATGGGTTTTTAGTGGGTAGAAGTGAAGGTGGGGTGAGCAGGAACACAAGGAAAAAAGGTGAAAGCGCTTGGCATACTGTAAAAATAAGGAAACAGTCAAGTTTCACGTTCACTGTAGTACTTAGGGAGTGACAGTCATGCCTACCTGTCTCAGATGCAAGGCCATGAACACTTCACAGCATCTTGCACAGAATTGAACAGCCTCTTAAGACAGATCATCGAATGGTTCTCATTGCAGAAACATAGACAACCATATACCCAGAGCTCGTCTTGTAGAGAGGCTCCTGGGTGTCCAGCCAAGTGGGGTCCTTCCTGTTGTCCTCATTCCTGCTCCTTAGCCTGGTGGAGCTCATGAGCTTCTGAACTTGGCCAGGGTTTTGTGAGCCCATCTTTGGAGTCATTTAGAATGAACACTCACCCAAGATAATGCTCTAGGTTTGTCACTGTTAGAGTCTGTTGGGGACTTAATCGCCACATTCCAGTAGAGGCAGATGGGACCTAATTTTAGATGATGCCATAGCAGGATGTCGGCAGCTAGGTGTTGGACTTCTCAGCCTACAGAAATGGGACAGATGAATTTTTAAAATAAATTACCTAATTTGTGGTATTCTATTATCGTAATGTAAAATAGATCAAGATGTACTTTACTGCTACTTTTTTCGGCTATTCAACCAACACATAACGGTTTAATACTTGGTCTGTGTCAAAACAGCTTCTGGGTGCAAAGATTAAGTAGATGAGGTTGTTGCTACCTCGTCTTCCCCTCTAGTAGAGCAAGAAATCAACAAGATAATTATCAGCAAGTGATAATAAGGGTTAGAGAGAGAGTTTGACATAGTGGAGGCTTCTGAGATTGGGTGACTAAGTCAGTGAGTGGAGTTCTGAAGGGGCTCACTGTGCAAAGACTTGAGGGAAGGCCTGCCCAGAGGTACAGCTGGGGCAAGGGCCTAAGGCAACGCTGACCTTGACGTATTTTCAGAATTGGAACAAGGGAGTTCATGTGAGCACAGTGAGTTCAACAGAGAGATTGTGTGAGATGAGTTAGAAAGAGAGCCTGAGGCCAGATCACAGACGCATGGTGACTCAATGAAGCAGTTTGACATTTTTTTCTCTAAGTGCAATGGGCAATTATAGGAAAGATTTAGGCAGAGGGCTAATTTGCTATGGTTACATATTTTTCAAAGATCATTCTTTTGGTTTTGTGGAGAGGGGACAAGTTTGGAATCAGGAGGATGGTTACGCTGATACTGCAGCGGTGAAACAAACAAAAGCAAAAGAAAAAAATGGTGGTGGGTGGATTGGACTTGAACCTAGACGTGAACAGTGAGTCTAATGGCAACATCTAGTGAACATTCAGGTGCACTGTGGGCAAAGATTCTACAAGCACCAAGGAAAACAAACCTAAAGAACTCCTTCAGTGTTTGCCTTAAGCAATTCTGTGGGTCATGCTTTCTTTTTCAGTATGAGGATTCCTGGAAAAGAAGAAAATTTGGGTAAGGGGAAGGAAGAACAGTTTTCTTTTTTATTTTTAAGGATTTATTTATTTTTATTGCAAAGTCAGATACACAGAGAGGAGGAGGGACAGAGAGGAAGATCTTCCGTCCGATGATTCACTCCCCAAGTGATCATAACGGCCAGTGCTGTGTCGATCCAAAGCCAGGAACTTCTTCCTGGCCTCCCATGGGGGTGCAGGGTCCCAAAGCTTTGGGCCGACCTCGACTTTCTCCCCCGCCCACCGCAGGGAGCTGGATGTCTACATAGCTACCCAGCTACCCTGGGTGTCTACATAGAGAAATGAGCGTGTGCATTCAAAAGGCATGTGCAACAGCATATAAAGGAGGCTCATTCATCATGACCCAAAGCTAGAAACAACCCAAATGCCCATTAACAGCCAGGTGGATAAATCATGAGACATTCACACAATGGAATAGATACACAGTAGTGAAAAATAATGAGTTATTACTACATGTACACCACCACACATGGATGAAGAACAACAATGATGAGCAAGAGAGCTCAAACACACACCTATCCATACACCAGAGGGCATTTCAAAAAGTTCATGGAAAAATAAATTAAATGTTTTGGTGCCAGAGTTTTTAAAATCCACGCATATTTTTTTTCACCATACGTACTGTCATGAACTTTTTCTGAAGAGCCCTCATGTACATGGATTTCCAAGTTTAAACATTGCTGTCTCCATGGATATATATCAAACAGACAAAGCTAATCTATAGTGCTAGAGCCTAGAAAAGTTATTATTTTTGAGGGGGATAATGAATGGGGAGGAGGCATAAGGGAACCAATTGGAGCCCAGAAACATCCTGTATTTTAGCTTGACTGGTGGTTACATGGGCCAGTACATGGGTGAAAAATTGCTGGGACTTTATGTAAGTTATACACAAAGCCACATCTGGGTTGGGATCCAGCTGCACCTCCTGACTCCCGCTCCCTGCTGATGCAGACACTGGAAGGCAGCAGATGGCTCAAGTATGTAGGTCCCTGCCAACCTTGTGAAGGATCCCAGTGGCGTTCTAGGCTCCTGGATTCAGCCTGGCTCAGTCCTGGCTTTTGTGGTCATTCAGGGTGTGACTAGTGAATGGAAGAATCTCTGCCATTCTGCCTTTCAATAGTGTTAAATGAACTACTTTTAAAGTATGAGAAGATATATACTTAAAAATAAAGTAACCTACGGATCACCACAAATTCTAAAACAGCACAAACCATGCTCACCTCCCTACCCTAGCTTTGCTGGAGTAGTCTCCCTTGGGTGTGAGGCAGGGCAGCATCCAAGGGCTGTGCAGGCAGATGATGTAGGTAAAACTGCAAGACAAACAGACAGTATGGCAGATGGAGGTACACACACACCTGCGAACAGAAGTGATAGGAACCTGCTTCTTGTAATTTCCTCATCTGTGGGGAAAGATGAAGAGTGTGTGCCGTGAGGAAAAATGGCAGAAGAAGCAGTTGCCCATGGTTTTGCTTGACTGCATGCCTCACGCCCTTCCTTGCTGCTGAGAGCTCTTTGAAAGCACTGCAGCCAAGGTCCCATTTCAACAGGAGCCCGTGGCTTCGCCGCTGTGCCACGTCTGCCCCACCCGCACCGCCGCCCTGATGCCGTTGTAGCATCCACTGCATCCACTTTCGTTGCTGTATTCTCCTTCCTCTTCTGGCTTCTCTTCTCCCTTTCCACCCCCAGATCCTCCTTCCAACCCCCTTCTTCTCCCATCCCTTCCTAATCTTTCCCCTCATTTCTTTCTTTTTTGGCTGGGGGTTGGGGACAGGGAGGAGAACTAGCCATTATTTGATACCATTTTGAATGCTGTCCCTTTAAAAAGAAATTTGCAAAAGTTGTTTTTCAAAAAAGACCCATTCCCCATTAATTTAGAATCACATGTACATTATTACATGAAAATTTGATTTTTTCGGTTATGTAGCTGTCACTCTGAAAGTTAAAAAAGACAAAAGACATAAAAAGTCTGCTGGAATTGCCCTATGGGGAGGCTTGCTGTTTTCTCCTCAGGAAAACAATTGACAGTAACATGTTATTAAGAACTAAAAAGATTGACTCCGAGTGAAAGTCACATAAAAATCTCTCTATGACCTCCATTTCTACACACAATAGCTTCCAAAATGCTTAGAGATAAAATGCTGCTGTTTCCTGCATTGTTTACAACCCACAGAGAGAGGCTGGCAGGGATGCCAGGAAGAGGCCTGCCTGGGGGAGGTGGGCTTGAAAGCTGCCAAGCAGAGGAGGCAGGCTCAGCCAGGGCTAATGGTAATGCCTCAGGAGGCTCATAAGCAATATCTGGAAGGGAGCCTAGTGCTGTGTGGCGTGGAGAGGAGCGTCCAGTGCAAGTGTCTCCTCCATTGTCTTGAAGCATTCAGCTCCCTAACCTTGCGCGCCAATTCAGCAGAGCAAAAAAACTGCAGGAGCCTGACCCTCTTGTGCCATTCTCAACGGTTTCTAGTAACAAGGGGTTATTACCCTCTCCCACTCATGGGATCATCAACCATTTCTCACAGCTAACAACTTGACCTTCTCCAAGAGAAACGCTGGAAATGAACCAGTCTCCACCCCATTATATTTCCAGTAAGGTCTCAGCAGCTTTTGAGAGATTTTTCTCTGTGCACTTGCCATTGGCCCAGATTATAATTCAGCTCTACATGGAGTTAGCTAGACAATTTATAAAATCTACAGTAAGAATATGGGCAGGAATATGGTCATTTAACACGATTCTCAGCTTCCAAATCTTCAAAGTTAGGATAAGCACAGGGTTGCTGTGAGGCTCAATGAAATTCAATAGCTCAGGTAGTAGGTATCTGGGAAATGCTGTTACTGTTCAACTCCTCTCCATTTCTTATCTCTTGAAAAAACTGAGTTGAAAGGCTGGCATTTGACAGAGTGGTTAGGACATCACTTTGGATGCCTGCATCTCATAGGAGAGTGCCTGGGTCTGAGTCCTGGCTCTGTTCTTAATTCCAGATTCCTGCTAATGTGCACTCTAGGAAGCAGCAGACGATGGCTCAAACATTTGGGTCTTTCCTACTAACATGGGAGACTCAGATTAAAATCCTGGCTCCTGTACGACTCAGCTAAAGCAGGGATTGGGTCCTGTGCGATGGCTCAGTGGCTAAAATCCTCGCCTTGTACACATTGGGACCCCATATGGACACCTGTTCATGTCCTGGCTTCTCCATTTCTCATCTAGCTTCCTGCTTATACCCTGGGAAAGCAGTCAAAGACAGCCCAAAGCCTCGGGACCCTATATCCACATGGGAGACCCGGAAGAAGCTCCTGGCTCCTGGTTTCAGATTGGCTCAGCTCTGGCCATTGTGGCTACTTGGGGAGTTAACCAGTAGGTGGAAGATCTTTTTCTCTATCTTTTCTTCTCTCTGTAAATCTGCCTTTGCAATAAAAATAAATAAATATTTAGAAAAACAGGTCTCCTTTCTGGGTCTCCCATATGGCTACAAGGCCCAAGCACTGGGTCATCTTCTGCTGCTTTCCCAGGCCATTAGCAGGGAGCTGGATCAGAAAATGAGCAGTTGGGACTTGAATTGGTGCCAAAATAATAGGATACCGTGCTGTAGGCATCGTAAGAAGTAGTTTTACTTGTTACTCAGTTACATATTCTATTCTATTCTATTCTATTCTATTCTATTCTATTCTATTCTATTCTATTCTATTCTATTCTATTCTATTCCATTCTATTCTTACTCTATTCTATTTCAGTCAAAGGAAATCTGTGACTCACTAAATTGCATCTAGTACCCACCAATGGACTATGACACTCTTTGAGAAGCAGTAGACAAGAATGATGAATTACTCTGTAATCTACAGAGAAAGAAATGTGACATTCTTAAGCATAACCAGTAAAGAAATTGAGGAGAGATAGGGAAAGGAAGAGTAAGATACGAGCTGTTAGAATCTCAGGAAGATGAATCGAGAGAAAGAGAGGGTATGGGGGCAGCATTATGACATAAAAAGCCACTACCTGCAATGCCAGCATCCCATATGAGTGTGGTTAATGACCTGGCTCCTCTACTTCTGATTGAGTCCCCCGCTAATGGCCTGGGAAAAGCAGCAGGAGATGGCCCAAGGATTGAGTTCTCTGTCTTCTATGTGGGAGACACAGATTAAGCTCCTTAGCCTGGTTCCTGGCTTCAGCCTGGCCCATCCCTGGATATTGCAATTATATGGGAAATGATCCAGCAGTTGAAAGATCTTTCTCTTTCTTTCTCTCTCAATTTTGACTTTCAAATAAATATATAAGTAAATCTTTTTTTTTAAAGAGTGAGGGAGGGCACGTGGTATAGTGGTTAAAATGCCACGTTGGATATTCCATGATACATCAGAGACCATGGTTCAAATCCTGGCTGTGCTGGCAATGGCCATTTCCTGCTAATGTGTACCCTGGGAAGTGGTGGCTGACAGCTGAAATAGTTGGGTCTTTTCCACCCACGTTAGAGACCCAGATTGGGTACAAGTCTTGACTGTTGCAGGTATATGGGAAGTTAACAAGCATATGGGGAAATCTCTCTCCCCTTTGTTAGTTTTGCTGCTGGCCAAAATGTTAGATTCGCTGACCACCAGGGAAAAAATAACTCAGTCAAATATATATAAAGAATTTAGATGGCCTTTATTTCAGGGAACCACGGTCACGGGCTTCCCTTCCCCATGCAGCAGAAAGGACAGACACAAAGTAGTGGGCTGCAGAGGAAGAAGGGCATGGAAGAGATGGGAAGGGGCCTTTTTAAACTCTCCTTGACACGAAAAGGGGGTCGCCTAGGCCCTTATTGGTGGGGTGTGGGGGATATGGGTCTGTGCTCCTCATTGGTGCAACAGTGGTTTCACAGCCTGAGGGGCCCGTCAGAATTCCGCCATCCACCATCCTTTTTGGGTTTGGCTAGAGGCAAACTCCACCCTTCTCCAGTTACCGTGGTAGCCATCACTCTTCCCCTTTCAAACAAAACAAATGAGTAAGGAAACAAAATAAGTAACCAGGGAATAGTGTGATGATGTAGCCAGCTAGTACCCTGCCTGTGGTGCTGGCATCATATATTGGTGCCAGCTCATGTCCCATCTAGCTCCTGGCTTGTGGCCTGAGAAAGCAATGGAGAGTGGTCCAAGTTCTTGGGACTCTGCACTCTTCTTAATTTGGATTGGCTCAGTTCTGGCCATTGAAGCCATTTGGGTAGTAAACCAGGAGATATACCTCTCATTCTCTCTTCCTCACTCTGTAAAATCTACCTTTTAAAGAAAAATAAATTCAAAAAAATGTTAATGTCAGATATACAGAGAGGAGGATAGACAGAGACAAAAATCTTCCATCCACTGATCCATCCCCAAGTGGCCGCAACAGTGAAGCTGAGTCAATCCAAAACCAGGAGCCAGGGGCCAGGAGCCAGGAGCCTTCCCCTGGTCTCTCATGTGAGTGCAGGATTCCAAGGCTTTGCGACATTCTCAACTGCTTTCCCAGGCCACAAGCATGGAGCTGAATGGGAAGTGGGTTACTGGGACATGAACGGGCACTTTAGCAACTAGGCTACTATGCCTGGTCCAAATTAAATAAATCTCTAAAAATAATCAAGAGTGACTATAGGCAACAAGTTAAGGATGTGATTTGAGATGTCACCCAAGGAATTAGCTGTGGGGACAGTGAACCTCTGTGGGGCCATGCTGGAAGATGATCATGTCCCTTGCTGCCCTTGGAAGGGATTTCTGCAGTTCTCCTGGGTTCCTCATTGGTCCTTGGAAGAGAGTTTTTATAGAAGAGCAAGCTTGACCCCTCCCCAGCCTTTCTCTTGTCTCTTGGCCACATGATCCCTCTCTGCTGTCACTTCTGCCTGGTAACACCACTGGCTTCAAGGCCTTCACCTGAGCTCAGCCAGCGCCTTGTACCACGTCCAGGAACCTCCAGAACATTGCATTATGGAGTGCTCAGATGAAGGTATTTCAGCACAGGAACAGAACACGGCCTAATGCAACTGTCCTCACAAGGTAAATGAACGGTAAATGAGAGGATTGTTACTTATATGTAAAATCTGGAAGCAAGTTTCTTAAATTTTGAGCTGATGATCTATAAAGTGTATGTTAAATTAATTTGTGAAGCACTTGGAATGTGTTTTCCTTGAATGGCTGATTACAATGTTGGTGTAAAGCAAAATATGGATTTTCATTTCATATAATTTAAAAGTAATAAATTTTAATGTTTGAAGGTATTAAATGTAGAGTAATAAAAAATACATAGAGTGATGTGTAAGATGATAGATTTGTGGTCTGGTGCAATGAATCAGTGGTTAAATTCTTGCTTTGCATGTGCCTGATTCCCACATGGACACTTGTTCATGTCCTGGCTACTCTACTTCCCATCAGCTCCCTGCTTATGGCCTAGGGAAGCAGCAGAAGTTGGTCCAAAGCCTTGGGACCCTGCAACCGTGTGGGAAACCCAGAATAAGCTCCTGGCTCCTGGCTTAGAGTCAGCTCAGCTCTGGCAATTGTGGCCACTTGGGGAATGAACCAGTGGGTGGAAGATCTTTTTATCTCTTCTCTCTGTAAATCTGTCTTTCCAACAAAAATAAATCTTATTTTGGGCCAGGTGCAGTGGTCTAGCGGCTAAAGTCCTCGCCTTGAATGTGCTGGGATCCCATGTGGGTGCTGGTTCTTATCTCAGAGGCCCCACTTCCCATCCAGATCCCTGCTTGTGGCCTGGGAAAGCAGTGGAGGGTGGCCCAAAGCCTTGTGTGGGAGACCTGGAAGAAGCTCCTGGCTCTTGGCTTCAGATAGGTGCGCCTCCAACCGTTGCAGTCACTTGGGGAATGAATCATCAGATGGAAGATCTTCCTCTCTGTCTGTCCCATTTATATATCTTACTTTGCAACAAGAATGGATAAATCTTTTAAAAAAAACTTATTTCAAAAAGGCCCTAGGCTACGGTGCCAGGCCCTAAATCTTTTCTTTAAGATGATAGATTTGGAGGCAGATTGAAAGATACAAAAATCTCAGCCATATCTTACCTGTATAACCTTGAGAAAGTTATTTAAAGTTCCTCTATTTTGCACATCTGTGAAATGGAAATGTATTAGAATTATTGTGAGGATTCAATGAATTAATCAATGAAAAGCATTCAGAATAGTACTTACCTAGCATATGCTAACTTCTGAAACTTCAGAATATATTACATCATCAGTGAAATAAAAACTTTAGTACATTTTACATTAAAATTTACAAATGGGGCCCAGCATGGTAACCTAGTAGCTAAAGTCCTCACCTTGTATGCGCCAGGATCCTATATGGGCGCTGGTTCTAATCCTGGCAGCCCTGCTTCCCATCCAGCTCCCTGCTTGTGGCCTGGGAAAGCCTTGGGACCCTGTACGCATGTGGGAGATCTAGAAGAGGCTCCTGGATCCTGGCTTTGGATTGGCACAGTTCCGACCACTGCGGTCACATGGGAAGTGAATCACTGGACGGAAGATCTTCCTCTCTGTATCTCCTTTTTGTTTTATTTTTTAAAATTTCATTTAAAAACTCAGTGTTATTGGAAGGCAGAAAGAGGTCTTGTGGAGACACACACACACACACACACACACACACACAGAGAAAAAGAGAGGTTTCCACCTGCTAATTCATTCCTCTTACACTTGAACAGTCTGGGCTGAGCCAGGCTGAATCCAGGAGCCTAGAACTTAATTCTGGTCTCCCACCTGTGTGGCAAGGACCTACGGCCTTGAGGCGTCATCTGCTGCCTTCCAAGTAACAGGAATTTGGAATTGGACAAAGAGCTGAGAGTTGAAACCAAGCATTCCAATATGCGCTATGGGCACCAAGACCCACCTGCTGTACAAAGATAACTTTGTCTAGAAGTTTACTTGGTAGTTAAAAGCCTGTGTTCTACATTGAAGTACTTGTATTTGATTGCTACTTCCGGTTTCTGACTCCAGCTTCCTGATAATTGCACAGCATTTATCCTGGGAAACAGCAGTCATGGCTCAAGTAGTCTTGCCACTCATCTAGGAATCTTAACTGATTTCTTCTTTCTTTGCTCAGGTCAGTGCCAACCCTGTCTGTTGTAGCCATTTAAGAAGTGAACCAGGGCCCAGCACGGTAGCCTAGTGGTTAAAGTCCTCGCCTTGCATGTGCCAGGATCCCAATTGGGCACCAGTTTGTGTTCTGGCTGCTCCATTTCCCATCCAGCTCTCTTCTTGTGGCCTGGGAAAGCAGTCAAGGATGGCCCAAAGCTTTGGGACCCTGCACCTGTGTGGGAGACTTGAGAGAAGTTCCTGACTTTGAATCAGCTTAGCTCTAGCCATTGTGGCCTTCTCTGGGTCTCCCATGAAGATGCAAAGTCCCAAGGCTCCCGGTTATTCTCCATTGCTTTCCCAGGCCATAAACAAGGAGCTGAATGGAAAGTGGAGCAACCAGGAAACAGCACCCATATTGAATGCCAGCACTTGCGGCAGAGGATTAGCCAATTAAGTCATTATGCCACTGCATAATATGGGACTTTAAAGACAGAAACATTTAAATTAACTTCAACAGCACAGCAGTTTAAGCTTATGACACCAGTATCCCATACTGAGGTGCCACCCTGAGTCCTAGAATTCAGGTGCTCTGCTTCCAATCTAGCTCCCTGTTAATATACCTGGGGGTCAATGGAAAGTGACCCAAGTGCTTGGGGCCCTGCTACCTGTGAAGGAGACCTGGATGGTTGAGTTCCTGCTATCTTTTATGGAGTGATCCAGTGGACAGAAGATCTCCCCATGTTTGCCTCTGTCTCTGTGTGTATCTGAATCTACCTTTCTCTGTTGTTCTTTCAAGTAAATAATCTACTTTAAAAACTCTTGATAATTAAGACTCATTCTTGCAATGGGTCCTTTATCAATTGTTTGTCTTTCTCTCGTGAGACATTACAGAATTACAGAGACGTATGTGAACACTTCCCAGCTCAGTATGCTCTACTCTCTTTAAAAATTGAGCCGTGGGCTTGCACTGTGGTGCAATGGGTTTAAGCTACCATCTGCAGTGCCAGCACCCCATAGGATCACTAGTTTGAGTCTTGGTTGCTCCACTTCCCTTCTAGCTACCTGCTAATGTGCCTGGGAAAACAGAAGATGATGTTTGGACCCTTGCACCCATGTGGGAAACCCAGCCGACTTCAGCCTGGCCCAGCCCTGGCCATTGTGGCCATTTGGGAAGCTAATCAGTGGATAGAAGATTTGTGTCTCCCCCTCTCTCTGTAACTCCAACTTTCAAAGAAATAAACATCTTTTTTTTTTTTAAAGAAAATTAAGCTGTCCTGAACTTTCTACATATTTCAATACAAATATTTTATATTTTAAAGGTATGTTGGCAGCATTATGCCAATAACAATGCAAGTGTTTTAATGCTGCGAAAATAAGACAGCGCTGAAATACCAATATACCAAAGCATCAGAAAAAGTGAAGTTACAGTCTGTATGTGGAGTCTCCACATGTTCCATTCTGTGTAATTGTTGAGCTAACTCACAGAGAGCCTCGTGTTGTTCAGACAAGCAGTGTCCAATCCTTTCTTGTTCCCTTCTCTGCAGCCACCAGTCCTGACCAGCCTCGCAACCTGCAAAAAGCAATCTCCTGGTTGTTTTGTTTTTGCCAGACCTATTGAGGTGCTTCCTCATGCAAGACGAATAGAATCCACTAGGGGGAGCCGTTACACTCCAGTTGCCCAACTAGGCCTCAGGAAACATTCATGCAGGCCAGATCACACAGGCCAAAGTCAATTGTCACAAACATAAGCACCGTATGACCGTCTCACATGAACATTGTTTAAAGGTAAAGGTATATCCAACACAGTGACTTTTAAAATTAAGAACATAACTAGGGATCCTAAATCTTTACTGAAAACTGTTCAATACACTAATTATTACTATTCAGTTTCTTATCATGACCAATTCATGGAAAGAAAAAGATGGCAATGGCCAAGAAACCAAAGATGGAAGGATAAAGGCAGGAGAGATAAGAAAGGAGAGGGGGTAAGGGTCTGATGAGGCAGAATCCTAAAGGGTCAGTGAGGAGGTCAGCACGCAGCATAAGAAACCATCTGCTCTGGGACATGAGGAGGTATGGACCTCTCCTACACTGGCCATGTGTTTCTATCCAGGGCTAAGAATTCCTTGGCAGCGGAGAGGCAGAAGCAACAAAGGGAACAAGAAGTAGAACAATGGAAAGAAGGAGGGTTAGAAAGAGCCACAGGGAGAACAAAGCAGGCAGCAGGTCCAACTCTTCTCTCAAAAGCATCAGCCCATTCCGAGAGCAACCCTGGGCAAAGCTTGCCGAGGGCCCTTCCTCCGTGTCCCTTGCTCCCCACCCTGTCTTCTCTCTCCTCAAAGCTTCTTCCCACTGTGGTCCTGATCCTTGTGAGCCATTCTAAAGCCTCCGGAAAAGGGAGCCTGCGCTGCTGCCATGTACCTTTAGTCCTGTCACCTGGGCTGCCATCTCCCTCTCTAGGTCTCCATTTCTCATTTGCACAATGATGGGGGCTCAGATGAAATGGAATAACTTTGAATCAATGCAATGTCACCTCAGAAGTTGTCTGGGGCCCTACAGAGGACCCAAGTGTCATGGACAGAGAACAGGAGCAAAGGCTGTTAGACAAACTGAGGCTTCTCCAGCCGTGTGTGCCTGGGACTACAGGAATAGGTGACTGGGAATGAAGTTACTTTCCTTGTGTTTGTGCATATTGTGACCATGGTTAAAATCATCAACCCAGAGCCCTGAACCTGACCTCTGTCCTAGACTTCTTCCCTTCCTTGGAGTACCAACTGAATATGGCCTAGGAGGACATCAGGGAAGTGGGCTGCATAAATTCCAGCTTATCCTCCAAGGTAACCTTTAACTTGGACTATAATTCTAGTGTCCTTACCAAGAGCTAAAAACTACAAGAGAAAGTTTCCATTGGGGATTTGAAGCAGGAATAAAATAATAATGATGACATTTGACATTTCTGGATTAGGCCAGCCGCTTTTCATGGAGTAAGGACTACTGACACAATATTCAGAACCTCATGTTGTTTTCTTAGGGGTTATATTTCCTAAGCATCTGGGGGTGGAGGGTAAGTATTGCTCAAAAGAACCGAGGCTTTGTTTTGGATCCCTTGGAGCAGACAATGTCCCCATTCAAGGGATCAAGGTGGGTTGGCCAGGGGTAATGGATTGAGGAAGAAAGGAAGAGATCAAGTGTGAAAATTCTGTGCCAAACAACTTCCCCAAGCTTCCTTCCACCTAATCTGACCCTTTTCAATGAGATGTGTGAACTAAGCTGTTGCTTTGATGATCTTTCCACTTTTTTTTTCCACTGAGGTGAACATGGAAGCCATATGGCACCCACTCATTTACAAGCCTACAAGAGAAGGCTCTGGGCCAAAGGTGAATAATGAGGCCCTCCCTTCCAGTCAGTCAACAAGTGGTGCTCATTAAGATGCTCCCTGGTGCACTGCTGTGCCCACAGGCCTGTCAGATGTCTGTACTCTTCCTGCTTGCCTACCACATGGCACAGTCAACCACTGTGCAGCAAGGGCTTCTCAGGTAAAAGACAAAGGGCAAACAGATCTGAGAAGCACCCTGAGCACTTCTTACCACCTGCATGTTTGTCTCCATCTGATTCAGGGAGGGGTTTCTTTCACTTCTTGCCTTGAACCACTCAGAACAACAGGCCTGTTTCTGAAGTGTGTGCCTTGGGTTGTAGCAGCAAGTCAGCTTTGCTTTTAAACAGAATCTAGGACAGGCACTGTGATTCAGTGCATTAAGCTGTCACTGGAGTGACTAACATCCCATATGGGTATCAAGTCCCAGCTGCTCCATTTCTCATCCCTGCTGGTACACTTGAGAAAGCACTGGAAGAAGACCCCAAGTATTTGGGCCTTGTATCCATGTGTGACAGGGGTAGCGTTCCAGGTTCCTGACTTTGGCCTGGTCCAGCCCTGGTCATTTCAGCCATTTAGGGAGTGAACCAAAAGATCTCTCTTATTCTCTCTCTCTCAGCCTCTGTATCTCCCTTTCTGTCACTCTATCTTTCAAATCAATCGATAAATCAAAAATAAATAAAATTCCAAGAGTCCTGGGTCTGACCTCAGGCCTACTGAATCAGAACTCAGTTATCTGTTTTTTCATAACCTGTTCATCCCTGATGATTTTTATGCAAAGAACATGGGAGACTTTCTGTCCAGTCTCTGTCAACAGACTGGGTTTCTGGTGCTGGTTTTCCCTTCAGGCTGACTAGGCCAATGTTACTATCTGTTGGGTTGGATTAGAGGTCAGCAAACTATAACCCTTAGACCAAATCTGGCCCAACGCCTTTGCCTTTAGAGTTTTATGAGAGCACAGCCCTGCTCATTTGTTCATGTGTTGTTTATGTCTGCTTTTGTGTTTGGAGTTACAACAGTGATTGTTGTAATTAGAGAGCTTCAATTATTTATTGTGTGGCTCTTTGTAGAAAAATTCTGCCAGTCTCTTGGTAAGATGATATATTTAAGAAATTTTCCAACTCTAGGAGTCTTTTAAAATGGAATTCATTGCACCTTTCATATATGCATTTATATTGCCTCTATATCAATAATGATTTTTCTACATGGCCAGGGAAAGTAAGGAAAGTCAAGGATAGAGGAGAAAGAAGAGGGCATTTGGAGACAGAATTGGGTGATTGGCCGCACTTGAAAAAAACAGGGGAATTTAAGAGAAGGCAGGAAATCTTGCTCAGAGTTTCTTTTAAGCTATTAAAGTGTGTTTTGGCCTAAAACTGAAGTAGGGACAACTGGTTGTTGTACCTACAACTTGTTGCCTATCCACATTAAAAATCCTTTCCCAGCTTATAATCCCAGATTGGACCATTATCTCACCTTCCATCTTATCAAATCCCTTTTCTCTCCCATCTAGTAATAAAGATGTTAATCCATACATTAATCCATGTTGATAACAGAGAACAGTAAAATAAGCCCACTCTTCAGTAGGAAAAGGACATATTCATTGCATCTATTTTATCTAATGGTTAGACGCTCACCTGTCATTCTCTTTAACATTAAGAATCTGTTTAATAAGTGGACTAATGACCTACCAGGCTCTTGAATTGCATGCTCTGCTCTAATGAGGAACACACTATACAGCTCTCTCATTCTCTGTTCCTTATTGCCACCACATCTCCTGCCTTCTGAGTCATTCTCACTCCATCATTCGCTGAAATCACCTGATCCCAGTTTCCTCCTGACCCATCCTCAGAAACTTCCAGGCCTATGACCCCAATGACTGGCAATAGGTCCTTGGGTACCTGACAGCCTCATAGCCAGTGTCCATCATCTCTGTTTCATCCTGTCATCTGCTCCCACAGTTGTACCCTGAACTCCTTATCTCCAGAAATGGGATCCAAATTCATGCAAAGCCAGGAGAGATCTTTTACTGGTCCCTCTTCCAGCGTATATCATGTACTTAAAAAAAAAAAAAAAACTTTCATTAACCTCTGCTAGGATTATATGTTGAAAACTATCAGCTTCGGGTCCCAACAGTATCAAGCAGTATCAACCTCATCACCACTAGCTGACGATAGAATCTGAGATATCCCCCATGCTGCCAAGAGGGGAAGCAGTTGAATCAGCAATATAAGAAGCCATTTTAGAGAAGGGGTCTTAAGGGCCATCCCCTGCTTCCCTCCCCCCAAAGCTGCTACAAAAAGAGATGGCTGGGCACAAATGATACATATCATTAGCAATAGAATACATGAATGCTTAAACCTAAATAACATTTTTGAAATAAGTAGACTAAGCAATCTGTGAAAAACACATTACAGATCAATTTAACATCAATTCTAAGGCAGAACATTATCAGGCAGAACAGAAAATAGAAGGTACAAACATTCTTGGCATCACTTTAGTCACTAATGAGTCTCAGGCTAGTCACCTGGAAGGAACAGTAATGGCACCGGTACCCTCACCGAACAAGCTAGAATAAGTCCAGCACTGCTTTGCCAGACTGGATTTAAGATCCCCGGTGAGGCATCCGTGCGGAAGGCATCCTGTATTTCCCCAGGCCCTTCTTTCTGCTGCTCTCATAGGGATTGCGTCATACTTCTCCCCAGCCCCTTATGCTTCCAACATCTGCTCCATCCCTATGCTAAGTGCCCTTACTTGCTATGACTGGACAGATTGCCACCAGGGCCCCCCTAGCACTTACCACCCCCTTGGGTGCTACTTTCCCATTGTTATTTTGGAGGAGCTGTATCACCTGTGGGTGTCCAAAGGAACATCTTAACAACTACACAGAAGGCTGCTCCCTCAGCCCAACTTATTTAAAGATTTGTTGATTTCTCTGAAAACATTTCAACTCTTTTGAAACAAGATTTATTTGTATTTTTATTGGAGAGGCAGATCTACACACAGAACTAAATTTCATCTACTGGTTCACTCGCCACGTGGCCACAACGGCTGGAGCTGAGCTGATCTAAAGTCAGAAGACAGGAGCTTCCTCTGGGTCTCCCATGAGGGTGCAGGGTCCCAAGGCTTTGGGCCATCCTCTACTGCTTTCCCAGGCCGCAAGCAGAGAGCTGGATGGGAAGTGGAGCAGCTGGGACTCGAATTGGCACACATACAGGATCCCAGCATGTGCAAAGGTGAGAATTTAGCCACTGAGCCATCGTGCTGGGCCCAACATTTCAAGTTTTTAAGAGGCATGGAATGGGATGATGAGACAGTGAGATGAAATCGCATTTACTGAACATTTAATTTACATGAAGATTGGATCTCATTTAGCTTCCTCGAAGATTTGGGAACTGAGAACCTGGTTAGGTAACTCGATGCCCCTCCCCTCAATATTCTTATTGTGGCTTTTACAAATAGTCCAGAAACAACGCCCAACAGTGCAGGGCCAATTATAGGTGTCCAGATCTCCATCTCTCTGGAGTGCCCGGAGTGCTGACCATCTCAACTGTTGGTCCCAACGCCCACTCCAGTTATCCAGAATTTTGTGTGTGTGCTGATTCTGTACTACTTTGCTGAATTCATTTCTTTATTCTTACATTTTAAAATAGAATTTTCAGAGTTTTCTATATGTAAGTTTGTATCATCTTTAGATAGAGCTAGCTTCCTTCTCCCTTTCCTATTTCGATACCATTTGGCTGTTGTTCAGGGCAGAACATCCAGTACTGTGTTGAAGAAGTGGTAAAAGGAGACATCCATGTCTTCCTCATGATCTTAGAGGGGAAGCTTTGTCTTTTCCCATTGATCATGTCATGTTTTACCTATATGGTTTTCATCATGCTTAAGTAATTTCTTTGTATCCCTCTCTGATTGTTGAACATTTGTATCATGAAAGTATGTTAAATTTTGTCCAATGCTTTTTCCAGATCAATTGAGATGTTTGTTTTTCCCATTGTTCTGCTCTTGATCAATGTTAATGTCCTTGGGCGTTTTCTCATTTTTTCCATTGAAACTTTATTGGAAAGGTGGTGTGAGATCAAGGGAAAGAGAGACAGAGATACACACAGAGAGAAAATCTTTATTCCATTGCTTCACTTTCCAAAATGCCTGCAACAGCTGGGACTAGATGAAGCTAAAGCCAAGAACTCTATCCGGGTCTCCCACACGAGTGACAGATTCAAACACTCCAACAATCATGTTACCTGCCTGACTTGCTTAGCGGAAAGCTGGATTGGAAGTGGAAGCAAAACTGGATTCCAGGTGCTGGGATATGCTACTAAGTGGTGGTCTAACTGGCTGTGCCAGTATGCTGGCCTCCCTTTCTCACTTTTGAAGGACAGTTCTGCTGAATACAAACAGCTTTCTTCCTTCAACATTTGGAATATGTTGTCCTATTGCCTTTGGTCTCCAAAATTTCTGATGACAAATCTGCTATTCTTACATATCTATAAATATATGTATTTTATGTGATTTATTTATATGGAGGGTAGAGTTACAGAGGGAGTGATTTTTCCATCTGCTGGTTCGGTTCCAAGGTAGCTGTAACAGTCAAGGATGAGCCAGGCAGAAGCCGGGAGCCCAGAACTTCCTGTAGGTATCGGGCTCCAAGCAGTTGGGTCATTGTTCACTGCTCTCTCAGGCACATTAGCAGGGAGCTGGATTGGAAGTGGAGCAGCAGGAACGTCGAAGGGCCGGGCCGCAGTGTAGCTCCCTGCTGATACTCTTCCTGGGAAATCCCGTGGCAAGTTGCTTCTCTCGGATCTGTGTTTTGTCAGTTTGACTGTAATTGTGACTATAATTGTCCTAGGGTCTCTTTGAGGTTATCCTGTCTGGCATTTGCAGGTTCCCAAAGGTTCTTCTGTCTCTCTACATTTTCACTTTTTCTACCCCCAAGATGACTGTTTCCTCAGTCTTCATGTATTTTTCCACCCCTTTGACCTCTAACCTGACCGGAATCTTTCCAAGTATTTACTGGTTAGAGAGGTAATTGAACTGCCTTTAATCCAATCTCCTTTTCTCCCTTAAGTGTAGTTTCTCTAGACTTCTGGGTCTCTGCAGTCTGACAATGGGATGAGAAAAGAAATATCTACTGTGAAAAAGTGTTTACTTTTCTACTTTAGGTAATTTGAAGTCTGTAGTGTTTGTGTTACCTGAAATGTATACTTTGTGTAATTTAATTCTTCCTGTTAAATAGTAAGAGGTAATCATGGAGGGATTTAGAGTAGGTGGCCACTGTTACCTTGGCTACCCAGACATTAATTTTAGTTTTTTTTTTTTAAGTAAAATCTATTTGAAAGGCAGAAAGAAAGAGGAGGAAGGGATGGAGGGAGGAATAGAGACAGATAAAGGTTTTTCACCCATTGGTTTACCCCTCAAATGCTGCAATATCCAGGTCTGGCTTGGCCAAAATCTGATGTCCAGAACTCCATCCAAGTCTCCTCACCTGAGAAGGAGGTATTTGAACTATTATCTGCTGTCTCCCATGATGCTTTAGCAGGGAGCTGGTTTGGAAGCAGAGTAGCTGAGAAATGAACCGGCAGTAATTGCAAACAGCAGCCACTGTACCACCATGCTTGCCCCTCGGCCCTCACTAGAGTGTTCACTGGGTTAGAATCTGCTTTTTAGTTGTTTTCTTCTGGGTGAGTTGAGATACATTTCTGTCTTCTGATTTCCTACTACTGCTAATGAGAAATCACCCTTCACTGTCTTTGCTCCTTCTTTGTGATTGATCTATTTCTGCTCTGTCTTATTTTTTCTCTTTTTGTGTTCCACTTTCCTACAAGATATTTAAATGCAATTTTAAGAATGAATCTAATTTATTTTTATTGGAAAGGCAGATATACACAGAGAAGGAGATAGCGACATAAAGATTTTCCATCTGCTGGTTTACTCCCCAAGCAGCCACAATGGCGGGAGCTGTCAATCTGAAGCCAGGTGCCAGGAGCTTTGTCTGGGTCTCCCACATGAGTGCAGGGTCTTAAGGCTACTTCCCTGGACCACAAGCAGGGAGCTGGTCAGAAGGTGGAACAGCCAGGACATGAATCAGTGTTCATATGGGTTCCTAGCGTACACTAGGCTATCATGCTGGAACCAAACAAATGTTTCTTACGGTGCTTTAAGCTCCATGTAGTTGGCAGTGTCAAATTCAGCCATTAGCCCTTCACAATTTCTTTGACTGCTTATGCTTTTAAATGTTTTTTTTTTTAGGAGCTGGTATTGTGGTATAGTGGTTAAAGCTACAACCTGCAGCACTGGCATCCCAAATGGGCACTGGTATTTGTCCTGGCTGCTCACTTTTGATTCAGCTCCCTGCTGGTGACTTGAAAAAAAAGCAGTGGAAGATGCCCCAAATGTCTGGGCCCCTGTCACCTAAACGAAGGGCCTGATGATGCCCCTCCTGGCTTGGTCTGGCACAGCCCTGGCTACTGGGGCCATCCGAGAGGTGAACTTGTGGATGAAAGATCTCTGTTTCTCCCACTCTCTATAACTCTTTAAAATCAATAAATAAATCAATTTTTAAAAATCACGTTTTTAGTTTTTTTATTCCATGTTACTCCCTTGGTTAAAATGCTTTAGTATCACTCTTTTATGCTTTAAACAATAAACTTTTATGCTTTAAATAATACATTCTTCACAAATACCTTTTTTGTTCAAAGATTTATTTATTTTTATTACAAAATCAGATATACAGAGAGGAGGAGAGACAGAGAGGAAGATCTTCTGTCCGATGGTTCACTCCCCAAGTGACTGCAACAGCCGGTGCTATACCGATCTGAAGCCAGGATCCAGGAACTTCTTTCCAGGTCTCCCACATGGGCGCAGGGTCCCAAAGCTTTGGGCCATCCTCGACTGCTTTCCCAGGCCACAAGCAGGGAGTTAGATGGGAAACAGAGCTGCTGGGATTAGAACCGGCACCCATATGGGATCCCGGAGCATTCAAGGTGAAGACTTTAGCCGCTAGATCACACTGCCAGGCCCGACAAATACCTTTAAGGACCTTATTGCAGGACAATGTTACTTCATAACCCAAAATTAGGCCTTTAAATGTTTACTTATCATTTCTGCTTTTCATTTAGTCTCCATTTTTTTCCCTAACACGATCTCAGCAATTGATGTGCCCAATTAATAATTATTATTTGTGTCTTTCATGTTTTTTTAAAGATTTATTTATGAAGTTTACAAAGGGGTGGGGAGAGTCAGAGAGAAGTACAGAGATTTGCTGGTTCACTCCCCAAATGGCACAACAGCCAGGACCAGGCCAGGTTGAAGCCAGCATCCTCATCTGGGTCTCCCTTGTGAGCACAAGAGCCTAAGGACTTTGGCCATCTTCTGCTGCTCTTTCAGTCACTTTAGCAAGGAGCTGGATTGGAAGCAGGGCAGCTGAGACTGAAACTGGTCCCCTGATGGAACCAGTGTTGCAGGCAGTGACTTTATGTGATATGCCACAATGCTGGCCCTGAATCTGTCGTACTCTGCGATGCTTCCTGTATCTCCACGCTTCTTCCCTGCTCGTGCTGCCACACTACATAGAGCACTCCACACTGCAGGAGTCAGTGCTTCCCAGTTACCTCCTCACTTCAGTGTCAACTTCACAAGGCTAGAAACCTTGTCATTTTCTTTGAATGTTTAAGGTATCACTATTTGGTATAAGGAGGAAGCAAACAAATGGGTAGTTAATGCATGAATGAATGCTGCTGATTGGTCACAGGGACTTGAGACAGTATCCCTTAAAGTGATTTATATAACAGACAGAAAAAATATATATATAATGCCTGATGCTGGGGAAAAAAAAACACCCAGAAGCCAAACAGCCTTATTATCAAATACATCATTGAAAATAATGATAAAATAATAAATATATATTTTCTGCAAAAGTAGTCCTACCAATCAACAGGACAGGAGAAGAAAAGATTATTAGACTAGGATTTAGTTTGTTTTCCACTTAATATCTGCATTTACTAATAAATATTGGTACTATAGCAATGGCTCCGGAAAAAAAACATCCTGGAAGTCACATGACCCACACAATCTAGGATTTTCTGCAACAGGTATCATCACATTGAGAACTGCAAGGGACTTATCCTTGTCATATGGCAAAGATTCTCTAAATGATGGCTAATTGGCACATAGATGATTTCTGCCCTCGGGACTATTACACATTCCCTTGGCAAGCAAAGCTGTGCTCAGTTTCTTTCTAGAGAGCAACTTCCTTTCCTCTGCCCTGCTGGCCACCTCCCCTTATGGGAAATCAGAAACCTGCATATAAATACAGCATGAGATTTTATTTCCTGTCTTCAGCAAATTTGTAATAAGTCTAGCGTCAAAAACATTCCCCAAATAAACATATATCTTGTTGATTAATTTCATGTGAAGTGTTTGAATATTGCAGTTGTTATTGTACAGGTGCACACTGAATATTATTTTAGGTTGCTGAGGTTTCTCTTAGAACTGCAGGACCTTGGGCCTGGTGCAGTGGCCTAGCAGCTAAAGTCCTCATCTTGAATGTGTCAGGTTCACATCTGGGCACTGGTTCTGATCACAGTAGCCCTGCTTTCCATCCAGCTTCCTGCTTGTAGCCTGGGAAAGCAGTCGAGGACAGCACAAAGCCTTCGCACCCTGGATTGCATGGGAGACCCGGAAGAGCTCCTGGCTCCTAGATTCAGATTGGTGCAGCTCCAACTGTAGCGGTCACCTGTGGAGTGAATCATCGGACGGAAGATCTTCCTCTCTGTCTCTCCTCCTCTCTGTATAACTGACATTGTAATACAATACAATACAATAAATCTTAAAAAAAAAAAAACAAACTGCAGGACCTTTAGTCTTAAGCTGTCTGCGAAGATACAGTAAAAAGGGTCAGTATAATTCCTCAACTGCAGAATAGACGATAATGACCCAGGAGTCCTTTAGCAAAAACCTTTTATTTAAAAAATATTTTTAAGTGCTTGATGTCATAGTTTGGCTGGTTGATTTTAACAGTAAGGCTATCTGTATGTGATTCTCCTTTGTGTAGGTGTGCCCTGCTCGGGAGTACCCAGGCACCAGCAAATAAACCTATGCTCCCTAACTCTTTTAATACTTGGCATACTTGAAAATCTCCCTTATCCCATGGCCAACCCCACTTCTTGTCTCCTTCTGACAAAACAGTTTTGCTGGTTGGGAGTGTGGGGATGAGACAAAAGCAGGATTCACTTAGAATAACATACAGAAAAATATACAGAATTTTAAACAGGAGGAAAATAAGATTAGAGAGACGAGAAATAAAGAAGATAAGAGAATAAATGATAAGAAAACTGAAAAATTAACAGCTGGAAGAAAAGAGAAGGAATCAAAAGAGTCAGCAGGGACTGTTCTCTTATTAATCTCGACACCTCCTATCTCCAAGACACCTCCTATCTCCCGTCACCCACATCCACATTGTTGTAACTGGCCAGGACTCTGAAATGCTGCTAATTCTTAATGCACTCCTTGGGCTGTTTTCCATTACTCATTTGTTTATTGCCTACATTCTGCAGATACGGAGGTGTGAGGCTTAGTATACTGGTTTTTTGTTGGTGTTGTAATGAGTTACGCCAGGCTCAGGGGTTTAAGCAACACAGTTTGGCAGCTCCGAAGTCTGAGGTGGGCTTCAATGACCTGACAGCAAGAAACCATGAGTTCCTTTCGGGACTCCGAGGAGGAGGAATTTACTTCTTCTGCTTATTCTGGTTGTTGTCAGAATTTCTTGCAGTTGTAAGGTGAGATCTGTTTGCTGGTGCTCCCATTTCCACTCTAGTTGGCTTATGCTTTCAGTTGAGAAAATGAGAAGGGTCACATAAGAACAGAAAGATTACTAGGTAAGAAAGTCTTAGCAAGAATCTCTTCAACACAGTTACTTAACAAGTTCTTAAAAAGAGAAAGGAAAAGGTAGCTAGAACATAAACTGATCATTAATCAGAATGGTAGAAGAAATTTGGAAATAGTTTGGTCACTTAAAAATTTGTACAAACTTTTTGAGAGGGGCTCAGCGCAGTGGCCTAGTGGCTAAAGTCCTTGCCTTGAACACACAGAGATCCCATGCAGGTACCGGTTCTAATCCCAGCAGCCCCACTTCCCATCCTGCTCCCTGCTTGTGGCCAGGGAAAGCAGTCGAGGACAGCACAAAGCCTTGGGACCCTGCACCCACGTGAGAGACCAGGAAGAAACCCCAGGCTCCTGGCTTTGAATCAGCTCCAGCCATTGTAGCTGCTTGGGAAATCAATCAATGGATGGAAGATCTTCCTCTCTGTCTCTCCTCCTCTTTGTATATCTGACTTTCCAATTAAAAACTTTTTTTGAGATAATTGTAATTTACATATTGTCTTAAATAATATTCACACCTAGTTTCTCTTAATGATAACTTTTTGGAATAACTATAACATAGGAACCTGAAAATTAGCATAGACTATGCTAATTTTTCTATTCAGACTTCCATTTAACATGTATGTGAGTTCCATGCACTTTTAGCACATGTAGATTTGTGTAACCACCAACATGGCTAAAGCACAGGAAAATATCAGTTTTTAAAAGTGGCTTCCTTGAGCTGTCAGAGTTCTATCTAAGTGTTTCAAGGAATGCTGCAGAAGATAAGGGTCATGCAAGGCTGGCCAAGTAAAAGCGGTATTCCTGGCACTCTGCCTTCCCTTTCGAGAAAAATTTGCTTTCATTTATCTATTGAGAAACAATCTCGTACAAAAAGCCATTGACTTGGCCCAATACTTTGATGTTACAGGTGAAGGAACTGTATTCATGCTATTACAGAGCTTAGTTAATAAAGGCTCCTTAGTACAAAAATAATACTCTAACTCCTAGCTAGCCTTCCTGTGCATGAAAAAAAAATCACCTGCCATTTGCCTATATGGGTTAGATTTCTCAGTGGAAAACTGATATATTCTAATGTGTTTATTCTTAACAGATATTTACCAAGCCTCTATTTATGTGCTTGTAAGTGTTGTTATGTAGTAAGAATATAATAATGAACATAATAATGCCTTTTACTATAGTGACAAAATAAGTCCAAGAGAGAAGTATGATATATAATAATGTGTTTATACATTTCCATGAATCAGATTACTGAGTCCTGTATTATGAGTAAGAAAACTTAATGATATTATAAAAATATGGCATGTGAAACCTAATTTAAAAATAGCAGTGCAATATGCTGCACAGGCTGTTTAAACACAAAAGCTGGAAGATGATATAGAAAATTATAGTCAGATAGTAATGACGAAAAGAGAATAAATTATTCAATTTTATTAAAAATTTCCAATTTATAACCAAAATATACAACCACTACATTTTAAATCAGTTTGTACACTCACAGTTAAAGTGCTAAGAAAAAACATTTACAAAAACTGACGACATCAGTCTACTGTAAACAAAATAAATCTACAAGAGCAGAGTGCAAAGCACGTCCAGCTGATGTGAAGGTACAGTACATGCACTAACCCAGTGCACTTGCCCTATCCAGAGCGCAACAGCATCTTTCCCACTCATTTGGAAATGAACAATTTTAATGCATGTATAAAACAGGAACATGAAGAATTAATGCCGCAAAAAACAGTCTGTAAACTTTCTAACTAGATGTTTATGTGACAAAGATTAAACATATATATACATAATCAATCCAAGATCACCCCAGCAATTCAATTCAGAGAAAACAAAAATGCTAAGTGCCAGCTATTTAAAAACAGTCATTTTTTTGGAACAAAGTAAAACCACACATATTCCTTAATGTGTTTCAAAAATTGCTGATAACTGTAAAATGGGGAGAGGTGGTTTGTTTTTGTTTTTACCATCATGAACAGTGTTCATCTGGAAATTTCCCATCAATGAGCAGTTAGGCCCAGCTGTAGCTCATCAAGACAGAAACACTAATGGACTTTTAAAAGTACAAGTGATACAGGACTAGGATGCCCCAGACAGCACCCTGGAACTGAAAGGAAAACAAAACAACACAGGCTCACCAGTCTTGACTTCCTAAGGCCCGTTACACCACAATCAGTTCCCTTCCTTCAGGTCACTGAGGGTATACAGCACTGTGAGGCTTCATGTGATTCCAGAGAAAAGGAGCAGATTTGCAAGTCAGGTCATTTCATGATAGCTCTTTCCTCAAGACAGTCCCACAACGTTAATAACATTATTTCTACTTTTGTTTTAAAACATCAGTGTTCCAGTCATCGAATGACCTGTGTTAACAGCAATGTGCTTTTTAACGCAGATTTCTCTTTAAAGGAGATAAAAAGGCTATAGTCATTAATACTTGAATAGGAATGGGTTAATGCAAACTTCCTCTTTATTAATGAATGAGATATTACTTGGCATAACTGAGGTCCTACTCTGGAGGTATTGAAAACAATGATTAAGAAAAGCAGTCAGGAAGGAAGATTTTAGATAATGTAGCAGTTGAGGAACAGATCACATGCAAAGGGCATGTATGTGGACAGAGCTCAGAATTTCACAAGTAGAAGTATACCAACCAAAGATCCAAATTTTTCTCAACTATATAAAAAAAAATGCATCCAACACCAAGACCCAGAGTAAATTCAAGAGTGTACTAGATTGGCTTTCGTTGGCTAACATATTTCTTAATCACCCATAATAAACGAGATGCAGACTGGATTTGGAGCAACACAATTCACAACTTTCTAGATTATCAACTTGAGGATTCCCTGAATAGGAACTTCATATTTTTATAATCACATATTACACTTTCAATTTCAAACAGTTATCAACATTTTAAATGGCCTTTTATGGCAAAGTGGTTTACTAGGTCATACAGTAGTGTTCATAGTATTCACTATTTTAGGATGCCTACCAAGAAGATAAAATTCTACTTTAAAATCTATTTATTTGATTTATTTGAAAGCAGAGAGACAGACAAGTAAAAGACAAGTTAAGAGAGCTCTAATCTGTCTGCTCCCCAAATGCTACAAAGGCTAGAACTGCACCTGCTCAAAGCTGGGAGACAGGCGCTCAACCTGAGTCTCCTATATTGGTGGCAGGGTCCTAACGACTTCAGCCCTCACTTGTTGCCTCTAAGGGTCTGCATTTTTAGGAAGCTGGAATCCCAGGCATGTCTGGAACTAGAATCCAAAGACTTTGGTAATAGCATGTGGTAGCACATGTAGTATTTTAACCAGTAGGCCAATAGTTCACTCCAAGAGTCTACAGCTAGCAAACTCTGAGTCCTTATTGGATAATAAGGAAAAAAAAATCATTTTGCCCCTAAATAATATTTACAATGGAATCCTTTGATATATGATAGTATTATAGGCATGGCTAGCCACCTTTCACATGCTGGGATCCCCTTTGGACACTGGTTCGAATCCCTGCAGCCCTGCTTACCATCCAGCTCTCTGCTTGTGGCCTGGGAAAGCAGTCAAGGATGGCCCAAAGCCTTGGGACCCTGCACCCATGTGGGAGACCTGGAAGGGGCTTCTAGCTCCTGGCTTTGGATTGGCTCAATGCCAGCTATTGTGGCCACTTAGGGAATGAATCATTGGACGGAAGATCTTTCACTCTATATATCTAACTTTCCAACAATAACAACACAAAATTAAAATAAGTTATAAAAACTTAAAAACTATATAGGTGTCATAAAAGGCTTATGCATTCCCAAAAGGTATTTGCTTTCTTTATTAAAGTCACTTTGATAACATGTCTTCAAGAACGAGGGAATTTAACAACAAAACCAAAACTCTTCTTGGTAAGATTCATGGTTATTTGTAGACTATTCTTCATAAGCCTTTTGACAGTTTGATAGGAAATGCTTAAATGAGAAATTAATGTAATTCTGAATATGAGATAAATGAAAAATAGATCAGATTACATAAATATGAACTTTGGGTCTTGCATATTATGTTACAGGACATCACAATTATAGACACATTTATATAAATAATCCCCCAAATTTACTGCCATACTAGAATGTAGAAAATATTTTAATCTAAAACTTAATTTTTAAGAAATTCCTTTCATAGTTCTTTCAAAAATCAAAGCAAATCATTTAGTAGCTTTTGAGCTGTCAAGTGAATTTTCCTTTCAGGAGCTGGGAGCAAGGAATGATGGCAGTGATATCTTTATTATGCCAAAGCTATTATTTGAACTATAGCCACACATTCATACATGAAATAATTTTAGCCTTCAATGAGGACAAACTCAGAACCAAAATGGCATTTGAAAATAAAAGCAGAGAAATGGTTTGAAGTTGCTATTAAAGACATGAAGCTGGATAATTATAAAGAGGTCATGTATTATCAAAAGATGAATAATTCAGATAAATCACAGCTATGGCAGAAATGATGACAAGAGCACTTCCAGATGAATATTTTTATACTTCAGAGTCCCTTTTATGATTAAAAACAATAAAATTTATATATGAGAAAATACATTATTTTAACACATAAGAACAGTGTCCTGATTTTGTTTCAGAAAGAGAAAATTACTGAAATAGTCCTGCTGATAATTTACTTCACATAAACTTACATGGGGCAAGGCATTTGTACATTTTCTTTTCAAAGACCAGGATTTAAGCAGTTAGGAGAAAAAGGAAAACGGTAGGTGGAGAAACAGAAACTAACTTTAGGATCACTTGGCATGTATCAGAGAATAGTCTATTATCAAAATCCAGAAAACATTCAATGAAATCAGATCTCAGATTCAAATTTAACAAGTCTGACAACAAAGGTTTGCAGAAGTAGAAGACTGAAAATAAATTTGTTGTTGTTATTGCTCTGTTTGTAGGCAATTAAGATAATGTTTTCATGTTATGGGCATCTCTGAGACAAGCTGGCCATCTAATTTGATTCCAGAAGCCAGCAGCAGAGTTACATGACCCAGATGGGAGTCTCTGCTCTTGGCTCCGGCTTGACCTAGCCCTATCTATTACGCAACTTTGGGAGAAAACGAATGAATGATGAGAAATTTGGTTCTCACTCTCTGCCTTTCAGATAAATAAATACTTTTTAAACAATAATAAGTTCATATCTGAATCTTATCAATCTGTATAAATTGAAAGTTTATGAATAAATATGGTTCATGAAAGAATAACAAGTCCAAAGTAATGATAATAAGAAGGCCAAGAAAGAATCAAATTAGAGCAGGTGAGGAAGTCGAGGAAACATGTCTTGTCTAACTTACACAGCTCACTGAAGGGAGGCAAGATCAGAAGTTAGGCAGCCTCACTCAAAATCCTGTATTTTTAACCTAACAGTGCATTGTTAGTCACCACAAAAAAAAAAATTCAATTTAGAAATTAAGCTCTAAATTATTAAAAAAAAAAAGTCAATATGGTTCACATAAGAAATTATTTGCAACTAAACACATAAGTAAGGTGATACAGAACAAAACCCTTACAGGCTACCTAATAAAGGGATTCACCTTACTCCATAAATGTAAAATTAAAAGCATGAAAAAAGCGCCTATAATACTAACTTTAGCAAAATAATGGAACAGTACATCTTCAATCTTTGAATTATTACAAGGTAATGACTTTTTTTTAATCAAGGGAAACTGGTCACAGTGGCCAATAAAACTAAATTATGAGCAATGTTATATCAATGGAAATATCCAAGAAAGGAAATAATAGATTTCCTGAGACAAGTGATTATTTAAAAAAAAAATCTGAAGGAAACTGTTCTTTATTGCGTTCAAGTAGACTGAATTACTCATTTTACAGGCAACAACCTGTTGGTTTGGGTTATGAGTAAAACATATGTAAATTCTTTCTTCTGACAGTAACAAAGTTTTAATTTGAAAGGCCCAGAAAGACAGAGACAGAGAGAGAAGGGGAGAGAAAGAAGAAGAAATAGAGACAGAGAAAGATGGATTCCATTTGTTAGCTCAGGCCCCTAAAGCCCTTGAGGGGTCTCAGAGCCAGGAACTGAATCCAGATCTCTCATGTGCATGGCAGATTCCCAACTACCTGATCTACCATCTGCTGCCTTCCAGAGTCGACACTGGTGGGAAGCTGGCATCAGAAGCCTGGGCTGGGTATTAACTTCAGGAAGTCTGGTAAGGGGATGCAGGTGTCTTTACCACTAGGTCAAACCCTCATTACTGGTTTCCTAAAAGATTTGGATCCTAAGAGCAAATTAAAATCCTACAGTGGTTTATCAGAGAAGTATAAGATTAAAATTAAATTAGAAAAATAAAAACCCAAGAGACTGACGATAGTTTGTCAGAAAGCAAGGATGCTTAATCTTCCTTTGCTTTTCTCAAACAGAATTAATCTATGAAGACATGCCAACACGACTTTTTCAAATAAAATGGATCAAAATTATGTAATAAAGTATAAAATAATAAACATACTAGGAGACAAAGCTGAATTAAATGTAAACACTTTTCTTATTATGATGTTATAAAAAAGGCATAAGAGCTTAAAAGAATCATGATGAATTCCTTTGTAAGGTTTTATAAAAATGCCATCCATTTGTTTGTGAGTGAAGAATGGGGGAAAATTATTCTTTAGCAATTGTTTAAAAAAATCATATCTATATATATCATTTCTATTGTGGCATTATGAAGAAAAACAGTGAGTTACAACAATCACTTTTTCAAAACTTGTTCTCAAATGGAAAAGAACTAGGTACATAAAAACCTCCAAAGGAAAAAATTTATATGATCTACATTCTTCTTTATATTTTTTCTATAAATTTCAGTCAAGTTAATGAACTTACAGTTTCATATGAAAGAAAAAACTTAATGGAAGTCCCTAAATTTCTTTAGAAATGACTTACAAATTCAACTAACTTGAGTGTACCTTCTAGCATAATATATATTAACAGCCCATATAATTGAAGAGCATACAGTCAAGAATCTCATTTTTAATAGTCAATTGGACTAAAGGAACACTGGCCTAATTCCTATTTTGTTATTAATAAAATTATATACCAGTGATAAAATTGTTGTTTTCTATAACTCTCAAGTTCTAACAGAAACTAATAACATCAGCAAAGCAATTCACAGGCTAGAGTTCTATAATATGCGTTATGTCATTTGATCCTTACAATGTTCAGTGAAGTAGAATGGGACCAAAAATTATCTTAGCCCAATTTCACACTGCAAAAACTGACACTAAGAAATTAAATCAGCAGTTCAGTAGACATCACTACAGGTTTCTGAATTCCAAGCCAGTGGAATTTTCATAATACAAGATTATGTAAGTCATCCAAATATGATAATATGGAACTGCAACTTTGGCATGTCAAAAAGCTACATATTCATAACAAAACTTGGACAATTAGTACTTTAGAAGTTTCAGCCAATGATCTACTCAATTATCAAAAGCAAAAACCTAAAACCTTAAGTATTTTCTTGTATTTCATGGGCACACACCGTAAACTAAGATGGGTATAATTTCGGTTATTTCCAGTATCAGCATAAAGAAACTAATCAGGTAAGATAAAATGTAGATTTTTTCTAATTTGAAGAGATTCTTACAATTTTATGCAACCTAATTTTAAGAAGCAATAGGGAAAAAAAAAGTCTACCTGGATGATCACCTAACTGGTACACAAATACTTAATTATGCATGAGAATAACAGGACCTGATTACTCACCTCCAAGAATCAATGTTCACCATTTTAAACAGTTAAAAAGGCTGATGTGTGTTTATGTGTATATTTCTTCAATTAAAAATATAACATGGTTGTTAGCCAAGAGACACAAGTTTCATTTGGTATAATCTGCATATTTCTTACTTCAATTAGCTTTAGATTAAGATCTTCCAAATCTCTTTTGAAATAAGACCCACACGTTGTATGACATGAGTTGTTCACTAGTTTAAATCTTTATTGAGAAACTTGCCAGGTTCTCAGTTCTGTATTAGCTGCTGAATTACTAACAAATTGTTCTTTGAAACTCTGAGTTTTGTTATTTTGGATCTTTTGCTTCATGACTAGATAAAATACTGCTGAAATAAAATACTTTTCACAGCCTTTCGATTATATAAAAACCTTTTCTTAGAGTATTATTTTTCCGTTGTCAACTGAACAAACACCAAACATTAGCATCTGTCAATCACAGCACAAACTAAACACATGGGAAGAGTGATCCAGACCTATTTAAAGGTGGTTTAAGCCAGTTGAGGCTTTTGCTTTAGACCTTCAATGGTCTCTTCCAAAAGAACACATTCTTAATTTGAAATGCTAGTTTGCTAAATGGCATGACCCAAATTAAATTCTGTTCTTTAAGTCAATGGATCGACACCACTAATTAGATTCTGTGGAGCAAAATATAGACAGTTCCTGTTAAGTAACGGAAGCATCAATAAAGTCTATCACACATACAGGACCATCTTACAGAGAAGATACAAATAAATACATAAAAATCTGGAAGCACAAAGCTAAGATTTTCATGGGAATGTTCACTTCACTGTTTATACTTGGCCCACTGGTACAAGAAAATCAATTAACATTTTGGCAGTTGGTTATATAATACAGATGGCAATGGATGGTAACATCTTTGAGCTCAAACTGACACCTTCTATATTTTAACTATATTTTTGTTTGTGTATGTTTGTTTTGGTTCTTTCATGCTGTTCTCAGGAGAGATTCTCAGACAAAATCTTTAAAGAATTATTTATTTATAAATGAACTCTTATAAGTTTGGCCTTAAAAGAAAGGTTTGCTAACTGTTAGCTGTGAGGGAATTCAGACCTTGCTTGTCTTGAATGCCAATTCTAGATCTAAGGATAAAGACAAAGAGGACAGAAGAAAAATATTTTGGGCCAAATGGCTAGATATTTTATGAAGAATAATAACTCATTAAGATATCTGAATATGTATTTTGGAAAAAAACATGAAATGCAAACACACTGTTACTTGTCAGACAACTGATTCTTCTGCCTGATGAAATCTGCTTTTTCACTATCTAAACTCTTGGTACTTTTTTGTTTTACAGGATGAGAGAAAGTAAACGTAGATTAAAAACGTCAAGAAATTCCTCAAATAAATTCTCAATAATCTTAACCTCTTCTGTTTTCACAATACTCAACAATTTTCAAACAGCTTTCATATGACTTGTTCCATTTGATATTGACTTGACAGCTTTTTGAGGTAGGTAGAGAAGGTTTTTAATCATTTATCTTACAAGTAAGGGAACAAAAGCTCAGAGAATGACTTGTTCAAGGTCAAAAACACATACAGCAAAGCCTGGCCTCCCTAGAGTCTACATTGTTGCTCAAAGTGTGATTTTTGGATCACCTATGGGGTTTTTTTTATATATAAATACAGATTTTTAAAGTCCTACTACCTTTGAGTTAAGAATCTCTAGCAATGGTAGCCCCAAATTCTGTATTACATAATGGACAATAAAGTGGAAAACAACTGTATATTAGGTAATGTCATAAAAACATAACATTGAATCTAGCTAGATCTTCCTCTGATATAACATGATAACATCAATTCATTAGGACAAGTTAGTTTTAAACAGTTGGTTTCAAGCATGGCTGTAGATTAAAACATCTGGAAAGTCTTGAACAAAACAAAAAGCTAAGAATTATCAACTGAGTGGTGGAAAGTGTTGGAACTCAGCAGTTTTCCAGATGGTTCTTACCTATAGTCAGGGTTGACAACCACTTGTTCAAATATGCTTTTCTACATAAGACATCTAGCATTTTCTATAATTTTTGCCATTTTCATTTTCTCTTTTGATTACTTTTCACATATTACAACATTCACAGTTCATATTGTAAATTACTAAAACATTACAAGATAATATGTCAAATATTTCTTGATATTTTTAAGATTAAAAGATATTCATAGTAAGACTAATCATGCTCCATTTAGCTACAAGATTTTCAAATATCAAATTATTTATCACTTTGGACTTGGATTAATAGGTATATTTCAGCTATAAACAAGAATGATCCAGAAACTGAAAATAAAAATGTGGGACAAAAGCTGTGGCCTACTGGCTACTGGGACAGCACAAGTGCAGACAATCAACTCACTATGGAGGGGCCTGGATACCAAAGTCTGGTGGTTTGGGCAAGGTCACAATTCACTGCAGAAAAACACAACAACAAACACGGAAAAAATATTTTGCCATTATGTAACTGTGGTTACCACAAAAAAACCTTACAATGTATGTTTATCTCATTAGCTGCCTCCACAAAGCACATCAGGACATGAGGTTCTCTATGAATCAATACTATTACATGAGAAGAGATGGGTACAAATTAAAATTTTTCTCAAAGCACATCAGGACATGAGGTTCTCTATGAATCAATACTATTACATGAGAAGAGATGGGTACAAATTAAAATTTTTCTATCATGCATATGGTTAAGTTATAAAAATACAGCCAATAAAAGTAATATTTACAAAACAAAAACAACACAATTATAGGGGGGAAATGCCCACCTTTGCTTTTATTCCATTACTAATCCAAATCTTATCTCTGGGTAAAGTTTATTTTGACTGAATTTTGACATAACCTTCCACAGACTAACCAGATTCTTCTGATGCACTTACATTCTATTAGCTAAAATACACTTGCTGATTTATCAAATTTTCCTACAGTTTAAAAACAGTTTTTTTCTTCACTTCCTGGAAATAAAACTACAAAGTCCTACAATTCATCTGAGAAATACACCTTGCATAGAAAATTTCCTTAATTCTGAAATTTTGTTATTAACAGAACTACCAGAATGTTATCTCACAACTAGTTCATATTATATGAAAGTTCACTACAAAGCAGTCACCACACATTGAGGATTTTTCTAAATATAAAATCAAGTGGGTTTATAAAAATGCTTACCAGACAAATAATTATCTCTTCACCATCTAGAAAGGATTACTTGTGAGGACTGAGGATTATATAATTCTTTGTGTTTTGGAGGCTTTGATGTTTGAAGCTTGATGCAATAGAAAAGCAACATTTACCTTTCCAACGGATACAATCTGCACCTGACTGAAAGCAGCGCGGTCAACTGAGTTTCAGCAATCAGTCATGCAAAGGCAAAGAAGAAAACCTGCTTTTTAAACAGCACAAGTTTCCCACTGAGGACAAGACCAATCAAGCGCTAGTTCCATCTTCTTCAATAACTCGATTCATGCTGGTGCCGTGTGTGATGTGAGTCATGGGGTTGTTACTGAGGTCTCTGATGCTGCTGTGTCGTGACTGTTCGTTGAGCCGATGGGAACTGCTGTGCCTGGAGTGATCTGTGAGCCGGGACATGCTGCCGTGAGGTAGTCTCTCCTCCACTCCTCGGTAGCTGCAGGGAGTGAACCTAACACAACAGAGGTTATGTCGAGGGGTGAGAGAACACACTAGAAAATCACTCATAATTTTCTTGAAAATGCTCATTAAATCAAAGACTCAAGAAAACCTGAGAATATGACTTGATTATTGAGAGTGATTTTTGAAATGCTGTAGAATTAACATAGCTAACAAAACCAGCAGATGACCCACTCAAGTTCTATTTCCTGTGAAAGGCAAAAGCTACACAACATGGGCCAATCTGGAGCTACACTGACTGTGCAGAGCTTCTTCATTCAACTAAGTTTTGAGTAACTTTCAGGGAGAGAAGGCACAGTAAAAGGAACAATGTGGCAATGCTCCTTAGAGCTTAGATGACTACTTAGGATCAATAGTAGAGCAAATTCAAATCTTACTAGAAGGCTAGGAATGGAAGAGAAACATGAAATCGGAGAAAACAAATTACTGTAACCTTAGAAAAGGTGAATGAATTGGCAAGCAGTGATGACAGTGTGTGCTGACAGTTTCTTTCCAGAAAACTCGGTTAACAGCTGAATTAACTACCTACAAATGATCTTAATTAGTTTTCATTAGGCTTGAGGCTGTGAATGTGTTTTTCATAGAAGCTACATCTATACTTGGAAGTTACATCCTAACATTTTGTATCCTGTAAGAATATTTCTGTTAGAGTCCCAGAGCAGTAGCCTAGTGGTTAATGGATACCCTAGGATCCTATATGGGAGTCAGTTCTTGTTCTGGCTGCCCCGCTTCCCGTTCAGCTACTTGCTTGTGCTCCGGGAAAGCAGTGGAAGATAGCCCAAAGCCTGGGACCCTGCATCTGCCTGGGAGACTCAGAAGAGGCTCCAGGCTGCTAGCTTTGGATCAGCTCAGCTCCAACAGTTGCAGCCACTTGGAGAGTGAATCAGTGGATGAAAGATCTTTTTGTCTCACCTCTATGTAAATCTGCCTTTCCCATAGATACAGGTAAGTCTTTGAAAAAAGATTCCTGAATTAGATTTTCTGTAGCTCTCACTCAAAACTCACTCTGAGTATGTCAGTGAAGCAACTGCTTGCTGCTTGTAGTCTAGTCTACCACTGGGTTTACCTTGAAAGGCAGCAGATGGAGCTGGTAAACTTTTTTGTTGTTGCAATCCTGACTCATTGAATCACATTAGAGGCAAGGATATCTGAAAAAAAATTCTCAGTCACAGGGAGTGATGACTACTAGCTCTAGGCCAGTCACGAAAATCAGTCGCTTTTTAAAAATTAGTTCTTACACCTAATAAAGCTAGAAATTTGCTCATCGATCTTTCTGGCTTTATAGTAAAGGACCAAGTTTTACTTATCTTTTAATTCCTAGTGCCTCAAGAAGTAGTTGTCTAGGATACTTGTTATTCATACATACATACATACCATCTATAAGATGACTTGACTTAGAAAAATAAAGTTCAAAGAAAGCTGAGTGTAACACTGATACAGTAAGTTCTAAGTAATGTTTTTTCTACAAGTAAGCAGAGTGTAGCAGGATTTTTTTAAGTCATCAAAAACCTAATTATAACCAGCTGAAGATCTATTGCCTGTCAAAAGGCATTCATCTGCCATTCCATCATAATAATGCAAAATTTCATGACTCAATATGAATCATTTATAAAACTTAAAGATCATAAAGACAGATTCATATCCTACTGAGGTGATTTTGCTTGTTACATATTTTCAACAGATCCAGAGTTTACAAATTTATGTCCTTTGGAAATTTATTCTTTTAGTAATTTTTGTTTCAAGTTTGAGTAAAACAAAAGAAAACTTAAGATTTGGATGGGGCCTGGTGCAATAGTGTAGTGGTCCTCGCCTTGAACATGCTGGGATCTCATATGGGCGCCAGTTCTAATCCCGGTGGCCCCGCTTCCCATCCAGCTTCCTGCTTGTGGCCTGGCAAAGCAGTCTAGGATGGCCCAAAGCTTTGGGACCCTGCAACCGTGTGGGAGACCCGGAAGAAGTTCCTGAATCCTGGCTTTGGATTGGTTCAGCTCCAGCCATTGTGGCTCCTTGGGGAGTGAATCATCGGTCAGAAAATCTTCCTCTCTGTCTCTCCTCCTCTCTGTATATCTGCCTTTCCAATAAAAATAAATAAATGTTAAGAAAAAAATACTTGGATGGGTGCATATTTAAAGACAAAGAAAATATTTCAGAGAAAAAGATACTTCATAGTTTGGAACTAAAGTTTTTAACTTATACTGCATGTTTTGGTAAATTATGACTTTTTTATAATTTTTGCAGATAAAAATGTTTCAGAATGAGCTTATTAGTTTACTTCAAGGACTGTTATAATTATTACCCTATTATTATTATTGCTGTTCCTCTATTATTATTATTATTATTACCCGAGGATTATCAACATTCTTATTCTTTCCACGAAGTAGACAACTCTTTCTACTTTGTATGATTTGCCAGTTTATTTCAATGACTTCACAGTATCTCTTTCAAATAAACATGGTAAATGAAGGCAGTAAAATAATCTTCAGCATTCTAATCAGGAAATGAATCATTGTTTTAAAATACTGTGGTGGGAGCTCCCTGCCTGTGCCCTGGGAATGCAGTTGAGGAAGGTCCAAAGCTTTGGGACCCTGCACCTATGTGGGAGACCTGGAAGAAGCTCCTGGCTCCTGGCTTCGGATTGACTCAGCTCCAGCCATTGCGGCCACTTTGGGAGTTAACCCCCAGATGGAAGATCTTCCTCTCTGCCTCTCCTCCTCTCTGTATATCCACCTTTCCAATAAAAATAAATAAATCTTTTTAAAAAATATTGCAGTGGGGGGTGAGGCAGGAGGCAGGTGTTCTGCCAAGTCCTCCCCTCAAGTTCCTGGGCTTGATACTCGGCTGCAGGTCGTGTCTGGCTCCTGGCTCATGCAAAGTGCCCCGGCCCGCGGGGTCTTCAACGGAGACCTGGGGAGAGAACCGACGATTGGGGGGGAACAGGAGACACGAAGAATGGGAGCAAGACAGGAGGTCTGATCAAGCTCCGAAAACTTTATTTTCTCAGGCAGTATTTAAGCCGCAGGTAAAGGCTGGGTGGGGGGAGTTTTACAGCAGGATGTGGGCCAGATAGGGCAGAGGTCACCAGGACAACCGTTATCTTGGGTGAACAATTACAGGTGAAAGATTACGAGGAATCTGGGTGAAAGATAACTGGATCTAGCATTCCAAGACCATTACAAAATGAGGAAATAACAAAATGGAGTCACTCCTGCTGTTCGGCAGTTCTCTGGTCCCCGGCATCTCCTCCCTTTCTATATTTTTTGAACAGGCAGAATTGTATCAGGTCTGCTCCTAGCAAGGAGACAGTGGGCCTTGACCGGAGAGGGGAGGTAGTGACCTGATTCCTCTCGCGGGGATAAAGAGTCAGCAACCCCGCCACCTAATGGCTCTTGGTGTCTTTTGGAGAGGAGGGGCAGAGCCATCTTGTTGCAAGGTCCTGGGACCACTGACACCAACCCCTATGCAATCAGGTTTACCTCTCAGGGGACTCAGAAGCAGGACTTGCGGCCTTCCCCTTGCAGTGCTCTGCCTGCACCTCTGCTACGGTGCCCAACGCTGCATTGTGCAAGCGTGCATGGGTCTGAGTTCCATGCTGGAGCTTAATCAGCTATGGGCTCATCGTAGCCCTGATCTGCCAAATCGAGCTGATGATAATGAATTTGGATGGGTTTAGCCAACAGGGAGTGGACCTGCTGCCGAACAAACTGAGTGATACGATTTACAATACAAGCACCACAGGAAACAATCCACAAAATGCTGATCAGGGGTCCCAACAAGGGAAGTAAATATGGCAATATCCCGCCCCAAGCTGTCCATACAGGGTTCTGAAACAGTTCTCTGCACTGCTTCGAGCTCTTCTTGATGTTTTTGGATTCGGTCTCGAACAATCCCGGACTTATTGGCGTAGAAACAGCATCGCTCCTTTTACCATCTAGTTCATGAGGAGTTGGGGTCCTATGGCCAGTTTTGAAACTGTACTCATAATAGTAAGTCCATTTGAATACATTCAGAATTATTCAGCTGAACAGGCCTTGTAGGTCTTAAAGAAATAAAAAGACATGCTTTTCCAAAAGCTTAATAGCATATCCATACATTAGTCTCAAAATGATTCAACTTAGCAATTCACATTTATGAATATTTTCATCTATAAGCCAATTAAGATAGACTACATAGCTTGCCACATAAACATGTACATGTGTATCAGGTAACACATAAAACAAAACAACTTTTGTAACAGCTACTTGACAATTCTCTTGAGTGTGTTAACATTACCAATCGTTTAGAATTACATTTTGCTTTTAATAATATGAATAAACCATACCTATAGTTTACTATCAAACTTTAGCAATGCCCCCCCCCTTTTTTTTTTTTTTTTTTTTTAGATCAGTTGTCTGTCCTACCATTAAATAACTTTACCAACTGAAAGATACAACCTTTGAAACACATTCTTCTGACTTTGAGGCTGCTAGGGGCCCATCTAGAAATCCCAAAACCAGAAGAATTAAACCTATTTAATATGCCAAGAGGCCTTAAAGCATCTAATTGAAGATTCATCATTATAATGTCCATTCATTTAGTCAGACTGATTTGAATGCTAACATGTTAAGAAATTTTTATCACTTAGAAGTGATCATCCAAACATTTCAAAGTAAATACATATCAGAAAATACCCTTGAAAATATAGCTCTTGATAAAATCATATAACTTTTTAAGAATTGTAACAAATTCAGTGGTTGGAACAAAAATAGAGCTTACTGAAGGTGGATAGACAATTGACAAAGTTACCAATTAAGCAGAGATTATCTAAAATTCAATGCTTCAATTTTTTAACAGCTTTCAAAATTAAAGATACAGGTATTTTTATTTTTAGATATATACTAGCATTTCTATGTATACACACTTCAAAAAACTTTTTGAACAGATATCAATTCTAACATCAGCATGTATTAAGTATTAACATTAAAAACTTAAACAATGTTATAATAATATCTTTAAAATTATGGCCAATAATATATAAGGCTTACAAGATTCATTTCTTAACTTTTCTGACTTCCTCTGTTTTAACATGCTTAAACCTTTAAAATATTTTGTCCTAGTTTGCCCTCTTCATTGTATGATAGCCATTTCCCTGTAGGACAAAATATTCTACAAGCAATGCTACATTTTTTTAAATAAAAGTATACTAACTTTTAAATACAATGGCTTTAAGCAGTTTTAACCATTTCTCCCAATTCATGGAAACAGATTTTAACACAAACCCGCCTTAAAACCTGGAAAGAAGTTTTTCAAATAACCTTCTTCTAGCTGATTTGGGAATTTCCCCTTCTCAAAAGAAGGCAGATAAGAATCACAATGAGGACCTGAAGGAGGCCAAGGTCCTAAATTCCTTACAAAGGGCATACTCCAAGCATGTCCTTCTAAGCCCTTTTCTATGGGTGGTAGGCCTGGAGCTTCTTCATAGTTTGTTTTCTTGAAGTCAAGAGAGCTGAAAAACTTCAATTTGGCTGTAGTCTTGGGAGGCTACTTAGGAATCTATTAGTTATCAATAAGATGAAAATAACTTAAAAGGAGATGTTAAAACAACTTAAATGTTAAAATAACTTAAAAGGTTATTATAAGGATGTTAAAACACTGTCGTTCTTCACAAGGGATCAGACTCCAACTTCATTGTCTTAAAGGCAAAATTCAGAAATTACACACATCATAACCAATTTTACTATACATCTTTAAAGAATTCGTTGTTCTCCTGCAAGGCAAAATCTCACATACTTCCTTGTAAGTAAGAACACAAATAGTTTACAAACTGGATTAATTTTATGAGTAGGAAACATTTCAACCAATGAGTATAAATACTCATCTATTTAATAGCATATATGATGCAATAAATTTAGCATAATTTTTAATATTGTGAGATTATAATCCAAATTATTTTAAATGACAATTATATTATCCAAATTTTTGTCTCAATCTTTGAGAGTTCCAGGGATCCTACTAGAACCCTCAAAGTCATGAGACTTGGTTTCAAACTGAAGAATTTAGAGGTGTAAATTAGTTATACAAAAAGTACACTTAACATTTAACATTTAACTGAACATGTTAATGAATATTGTATTTTAGACCTGATAAGTGCCAGAACACTGCAAGCTGAAGACTAAGCAACAAGAAAATGTTATAAGAACCTTTTTCCAGCGGAGGTGGGGAGTCTGGTCTGGTCAAGTCCTGTTAGATAAGTTAGACCTTTTTCAAAAAAAATTATTTACCAGGAGAGAGAAAAGGGGGTTAGTCATGGTCCGTCCCATCTCGTCTGTCAGTCAGTCACACACTTACCCAATTCACAACAAGAACAATAACTTAACAATTCAAGACAAAGATACAACTGGTTAAAGAGTATTAAAACAAAATCTAGTTTTTGTCCGGACAAAAATAATAGAACACCAAAAATAAAGACTAAACAAACATATACACAATCATTAAACACATCAAAACAGAGACATACATCTCTTAAACCTTTTGAGATTTCCAACCTCTTCGACATACTTCAACCTAGACATATTTTATAAAACAAGTACATAGGTCCATCTCATGCTTTAGGTTAATTTAACAGTGCATTTGGACCACTCTGTATATAACTGTTAAATCAGGTTACAGAACAAGTTTCCGATTTTTTTTTTTTTTTAATGAATGTTAATCGTTTATCTCTTACCTGGCTCCTCTCAGCTAGGGCTTAGGGCTATGAGGTGGAGCTAGAGAAATTTAGATCCTGCAGGTGACTGGGTGTGGTTAAGTCCAGAGAGACTGGGAGAGCAGGTTAGGCCAAAGGTTAAAGCAGCTACAATGGAGAAGATATCTCTGTCTGCTACCCAGTGAGGAGAGCAAATGGAGACCTACAGACAAAGGGGGATGGGCTTGCCCTCACAGCAATGTTTGGGCCTAGATCATGAGGGATGATAGGATTATATTCCAACCTTGTGTATTCCTGAGCCAATTCTGGGAGCAAATTTACAACATTAAGGCTGTTGGAGAACAGGTTAAAGGATTCTTCAACTTTTGAGAGAAGTTCTGCTAAAACTACAACAAATAGTTCCTTATACTGTGCTGATCCTTGACATGGCTCAAAATAGGTCAAATAGACAGGATTGGACAGAAAAACCTCTGCTGTGGCCCCTTCCCTTCCTCCATCCTCATGGTTTGTTGGTAAAAGGGCAGAATTTTCCCAATCTAAGTGATTGAAGGAGGTGACCCACTTATATGGCCCATAATGGTAGTCAATGGCGCCGAGATAACCTTCAAGGGAGGCTGCCAGCCTGTCTGTCATACAAAATCACTCATTCGATAAGGGACAACAAGGTTTGCTGGTTCAAAGTCTTAACACCTAAGGGCTAGCTCTCTGACCTCCTGAATTGGATCTGCCAGTAGATAGGACAAGTATTAACTCTGGGCGCCTCTCCAACGGATCAATGGACCCACTGGAAGGGACTGCTCTCCTGGACAAGGGCAGCCATAAGCACGGAAGAATTTGAAAATGTCCTCACTTATAACTCTTTCTTAGAGTAATAATGAGCAAGTAGCCTTGTTCAGGGCCTCTCGAGTCTCCTGTAAGGCTTATAGATGAGGGAAACTCAGTCTCCTAGCATTTTGCCTTTTCAAATAATGAAAGTAATTGTCCTGTATACATGGGTAGCCAATGGCATAGCCAACTGACCTTTCCAAGAAGCTTTTGAAAATCTACTAGTGAATATTATTCCTTAACGCTTAGCTAGAATACTGTCCCTAAAATCTTAAAAAGAGGGGGATCATTTGCACCTTCTCTGAGGAGACATTCATGTTAGCTCTCTCTAAAAGCTCTTTTACCTTGTCCCAGGATACTTGCACTTCCTGAGTTGTACAGGCTCCTAAAATATTATCCAAACTGCCGGGATACAGGGTTTAATGGGCAAGACCCTAAAGACTAGTCTTGGCCCAGGGTGAGTTAGGCTCATTTCTGCCACAGCTTTCTTAAATCTCCTGCATTCCAGGAATATCACGCCGCTGGGCAGTTCCCTTCATGGTTAACAATGGGAAAATCCTGGACTGGCTGGAGGAACCCCACTAGAAGGCTTGCACCTGGGGCTGTGCTCTCGACTCCCCTAGAACTGGGGGTGGTTTCCCGCCCTCTGAGCTTCCCAGAAGCTCTTGTTGGGGTGTCTAAGGTGGTTCAGGGCCAGTTTTATTCTCTAGTTTCAAAGTATTACAGGCAAATAAATTAAGCAATGTCAACCACGGTGCCAATCTGACAACAGTCCCTCAGACCTTGACTGCCTGAGCATCTGAGATTTCTAACCCTCAGAACTTCAGAATGTATGTTAGCGCCTTAAGCGCGGGATCATCAATCTCCCCACCATTATTGCCCATGGCTTAAGAAAGACAGCAGAGAGGAGAGTGGCACTCGGATACCCAGTCGGGCTGTCGGGCCCAGGGGATCCCCTGCAGAGTTTCGGGTGACACCGAAGTGTTGCCTCGGCCAGAAACCGTCAGTCCTCAGACAGGTTCACCCCAGAGCCACGCATCCACGGCCGTCTCTCAAGGCAGAAGATGAGAGGATAGTAAAGAAGCCAATTGGACACCTAACACCTCCCTTCCCTTACAACCTCTCAGGGGATTCGACCGTAGCTACGCCGTGGCCGGGGGGTCCCCACGTTCGTGCAGAGCTGCGGGGTGCCAAGGGTCACTTCCGCAGGGTACACTCCCGTTCGAGAGGAGGAATACTGTACCTAATGTCATCTTCTTTTCTTTGAGGCTCACCTAGAGCCACCACTTCTCTGACAATGTGCTTCTCTTGGAAGATGCTGCGCTGAAGCTGTTTACCAGCCAAGTTTCTTTTCTCTTAACCCTAATTCTTCGTGCCTTGATGGCCTCCTTGAGGCCCTAAATAAGTCATGCTTATTTAATGCCTGTCCCATTGCGTCACGCCAATTTACCTCCGGATCAGCCTTCAGGTCGGGTGCTCCTGCGGCAATCACAATGCGAGCCTTCACTCACGAGACGCTTTCGCGGCGGCTCTATCCGAACCTTCACTCGCTAGGCGCTCCCGCGGCGGCTCTACGCGAACCTTCACTCACGATTTACTCTCGCGGCGGTTCAAGTGTCCACGGCCGTGGGAAGGCGGACGATCGTCGGGGGGCCCGTTCCCCAGGCCCCACGTTGGGCGCCAAGTGCCCCGGCCCGCGGGGTCTTCAACGGAGACCTGGGGAGAGAACCGACGATTGGGGGGGAACAGGAGACACGAAGAATGGGAGCAAGACAGGAGGTCTGATCAAGCTCCGAAAACTTTATTTTCTCAGGCAGTATTTAAGCCGCAGGTAAAGGCTGGGTGGGGGGAGTTTTACAGCAGGATGTGGGCCAGATAGGGCAGAGGTCACCAGGACAACCGTTATCTTGGGTGAACAATTACAGGTGAAAGATTACGAGGAATCTGGGTGAAAGATAACTGGATCTAGCATTCCAAGACCATTACAAAATGAGGAAATAACAAAATGGAGTCACTCCTGCTGTTCGGCAGTTCTCTGGTCCCCGGCAGCAAAGGTGTCGCTTGGTTCCTGCTCTGTAATGGGAGGCCTGGATTGAATTCCCGAGTCCCAGCTTTGATGTCCAGTATCAACCACTGTAGCCAACTGGCAGGGAGCCAGCTGATGAGACCTCTCTCTGCCTCTCAAATAAATGAAACTTACAAAGTAAGAATTGGATGTTTTCTAAAATGAAATCGCAACCTTTCAGTTAAAAATAAAAACACATTTTTCATAAAAAATTACTAAGTAATCACATCTAATTATTTAAGTGACAAGTATGACTATACACAAGATTTTCTAAAATATGAAAAATCTGCCCATGGATAACTAAAAATTAACTACAGAGAGAAAAATACATTTAATTATATTACTTAAGTTCAATATTTTATGTGCAAATTACCAAGTTTATTTATCTCATGACATTAATTTAAATCACTGTAACCACTCACTCTAATATACAATATGAAAATGTGCATTAATTACCTAGAAGCTTAGGTAAAATCATTAGGATGTTTAACTTGTTGCTATTGTTAAAAAGAGGAAATGCATTCCAAAGTCAAAAGTAGAAAAGCTTGAAGTTACTGTTTCAGATGTTCTATACTACTTGTATCTGCTACAATTAATCTAAATAATTAATTATACTTTCACCAGTACCTCATTACTCATGCTCAAGCTTGCCATGTTACTGTCACCTACTTACTAACCTAATAATTCAATCCCATAACTTTGCCTACCTACTCATCCACTTTATTTTCTATCCACCCTTTCATCATCGAAGTAGCAATTACTGACTCTTTAAAGTTGACATATATGTGTAGGCATATTTACGTAAGCCTTTTTTTTATATTACACAGTGCAGAGATCAATAAATACCCCTTAAGGAGTCTGGAACAGAGTGAGTGCTGGGTATGTGTGTGATCCCCCAGCCAAGATACCATGACATGATGAGAAGATGGCCAACAGACAGTGTTAACACATAAAGTTAAAAACTAACTGAAGTGAAAAGAAATCTTCATAGTACAACTTTTGGAATTATGAAAATTCTTGTTTGGGCCCAGCACAAAGGGTCAGAGCCTAATCCTAGCCTTGCACGCACTGGGATCACATATACTTTAGTTCAAGTCGCAGATGCTCTACTTTACACCCAGCTCCCCGCTTACGGCCCGGGGAAAGCAGCAGAGGGTGGCACAAGTCTTTGGAACCCTGCACCTGTGTAGGAGACCTGGAAGAAACTCCTGGCTCCTGATTTTGGATTGGCTCAGCTCTGGCTGTGCGGCCATTTGGGGGAGTGAACCAGAGGACAGATCTTTTCTTCTGTCTCTCTTTCTCTCTGTAAAGCTGCCTTTCCAATAAAAAATAAATAAATCTTAAAAAAAATTCTTGTTCATTTGTCTGTTCAATGTAGTCTTGTAATCTCTCAAATTTGCTCTTTAAGTTCTAAGTATGACAGTCTTGCAATGTAAGTATTCACATCTCACAATACTGAATACCTTTATCTGGCTGCCACTGGAGCCCTTGGGCTCTGAATTTCTGGGAAACATCCACATTATTTCTCAAATCACTAATTAGTTGACGGTCTTGTTAACCTGCTACCACACATACGCCTGATGTTGTGCTGGGTACTGTGGAGGAATATAAACATGTATGCCTCCTATTTCCTATTCTCCTTAAGCTATAAGCCTAACTGAAGAAAACAACGTTGAAAATTGACTAAAACCAAAAGAATGACAAAGGTTAAAAAAAAAAAAAGCAGTAGGCTTACTGCCATGGCAATTAGAACTACACAGGATTTAAAGCAGGAGTAGAGAAATTTTCTGCCACAGGCCATTTCAAGTACCACCTGCCATTGTGTTGGCAGGGTTGGACCAGATGATTTATTTGTATGGCCTGTGGGCTAGATGATCCCCACTCCTGTTGATGGACGATTCAGATTAAACACAGTGGTGGAAAAAAAGGAAAAACTGGAAGTCATAATCTGTCCTCTGATTTTCATGACAATATACTTTTTATTTGAAATACAGAGTTATAGAGAGAAACAGAGACTGAAAGGGAGGGAAGGAGGAAGGGAGGGAGAGGGACGGAGAGGGGGAGAGAGAGATGGGGGGGGGGAGAGAGAGAGACAGAGAGAGACAGAGACATCTTCCATCTGCTGGTTCACTCTTCAAGTGGCTGCAACAGCCAAGCCAGAGCTCGGCTGATTTGAAGCCAAGAGCCAGGAGCTTCCTCTGGGTCTCCATGTGGGTGCAGGGGCCCAAACAATCGAGCTAATCTTCACTGCTTTCCCAGGCCATTAACAGGGAATTGGATTAGAAGTGGATCGGGACTTGAACCAGTGTTCACATAAGATGCTAGCACCAAAGGCAGAGGCTTAGCCGACCATGCCATAGCACTGATCCTGTCAACATACTTTTTATAGACTTATATGCCTATAAACACTATCTCTGAATCCCATGGCCACTGTTCTTCAAGTATTATTATTGTAATCATTTATTAAGTCCTGTCCTTTGCTCTTTTTTAAAAATTATGATTCAAGGGATCCTATCTCACAATTCTAATGACCAATTATCTTATACAGATAATTATAAACTTTCTTATTAATTTCCAGTTCCATTCAGATTACAGTGGCTGATACCTCCGGTCTTTAACTTATACTCGGAAATTCTCTACTCAATATGAATATATTTTTTATTCTTCATTTTCCCTATTGCTCTCCTTTAAGATATTATTATGGACCAATCTGATATTTTTTGTTATTGAAGTTCTACAATATCCATCACCTCTAACACAGATTTAATCACATCTTAGATTGCAGTAGGTTATATGTATACGTGTGTGTGTATTTATACATATATATGTAAACTTTGGGAGATATATATATCCTGTCTTTAACATAACGTTATATGCTTTTACAATACAGAAGTTACACTCTGGGGCTGGGCTCACAGGTTAATCCTCCACCTGCAAGCACCGACATCCCATATAGGCACTGATTCTAATCTTAGCTGTTCTACTTCCAATCCAGCTCTATGCTTAGGACCTGAGAGGGTGTCAGAGGACGGCTCAAGTCCTTGTGTCACCTTTGTAGGAGACTCAGAAGAAGCTCCTGGCTCATGGCTTTGAATTGGCTCAGCTCCTGTCATTGTGGCCAGTTAGAGGGTGAGCCAGTGAATGGAAGATCTCTCTTTGACTCTCCACTCTGCCTTTCAAATAAAGAAACAAAAATTAAAGAAGTTATACTTTACTTTTCCTATATTTTTATTTATTTATTTTGAAGATTTATTTATTTTTATTGCAAAGTCAGATATACAGAGAGGAGGAGAGAGAGAGAGGAAGATCTTCTGTCCAATGATTCACTCCCCAAGTGGCCGCAAACGGCCAGTGCTGCGCTGATCTGAAGCTAGGATTCAGGAACTTCTTCCAGGTCTTCCACATGGGCACAGAGTCCCAAAACTTTGGGCCGTCCTCGACTGCTTTCCTAGGCCACAAGCAGGGAGCTGGATGGGAAGTGGAGCTGCCGGGATTAGAACTGGCACCCATATGGGATCCTGGAGCGTTCAAAGCAAGAACTTTAGCCGCTAGGCCATGCTGCCAGGCCCAGGAAAGACTGATTTTAAAACACAAAAAGCAGGAGACAAAGTTGGAAGGCAAAAGAAAGCAAATTAAGAAGAAAAACAATGCATCAAAAAATATATATATTGAAATCATATTCCACACCAGCACACAAGGAGAAAAATGATGCAATAGACTAAGATTGATAGGCTGCAAAATAGCTGAATGAAAGACATGTTTAAGTAAATGCAATGCTCTTGATTTTAAAGATGAGAAATTTCATTCTTTCCATTTCCAAAACTAGAAATCTAGAAGAAAAAAAAATACAGAATATCTTTGGTGTATTTTTTTCTAATTTCTCTTGTTAATCCATTATCAGTTCCTATCTTTTTCCCCCTAAATATTCTGCAGGTCAAATTTCACCACTTCCACTCTACTCTAAGGTTCCAACATCGCTTAACTAAATTACTGCAAAGTGCCCAAGAAGTTCCTAATCATATTGTCTAAGCTTTCAAATTTAAAAAGAAATTGAGTCAGATATTTCTAAATCTCTTCTCTGTGAAGTTTGAAATCCAGCTCCTAGCAACACAGTAGTTAGTCACGCCCTCTTCATGCTACCTTATCTGCTACACAAGGGATGGTAAACAGCTGATGAACAAATCTGGCCTTCTCTTGTTTTTGCAAATAAAGTTTTATTGGGATACAGGTATTTGCACTTGCTACATATTGCCCAAAACTGCTTTCACACCATAATAGAGGACTGCAGAGTCGTGATACAGACCAGGTCACTAAATAAGCCTAAAATCTTCATAGAAGACGTCTGCCAAATTCTGAACTATACCATTGTAGTTACATTTCACCTCGTTCAAAACAAGTAATAATAGAAGGTGACATCAGGAACTTATTGAATTGGTGCTGTTCCAAGTAATTAGGTATGTTACCGGAATTAATTTTTTAAAAATATCTGACCACAATATAGGGCAATTCTACCTGGCAAAGTTTAAAAGATTTCATCATGGGCCTGGCGCAATAGCCTAGTGGGTAAATTCTTGCCTTGCATCTGCTGGGATCCCACATGGGCACTGATTTGTATCCTGGCTGTTCCATTCCCCATCCAACTCCCTGCTTGTGTCCTCGGAAAGCAGCAGAGGAAGGCCCAAGGATTTGGGACCCTGTACCCATGTGGGAGACAAGAAGCTCCTGGCTCCTAGCTTCAGAGTAGCTCAGCTCCAGCTGTTGTGGCCACTTGGGGAATGAATCAGTGGATAGAAGATCTTTCTCTATGTATCTCCTGCTCTCTGTATATCTGCCTTTCCAATTAAAAAAATCCTTTAAAAAAATGTTCCATCATGTTTAATTTCTATTTTAGAACTGGTTACTCTTATGGTTTTTAAGCATAAAAATAATTCAACATCTGAAATAAGCTTTTATTAACAAAACTCACCTGCCATCACGCGACCTGTGCAGGCTGCCATGGTAGCTGCTCACTTTGCTGTGGACGCTCCCTGCTTTGCTTCTCTGATCATCCACCATAGCCAGCTGAGTGGAAGAGGCATGTGTGGATGTTCCTTGAGTGGAAGTTCCTCTTGATTTTCTTATAATAGGAGTGTTGGGATCCCTAAGGAGTGACTGGGCAAAATCGGGTTCCTGGAGGACCTGTCGGCTCTCATTCACTATCCTGGACAACAAAATAGGAAGTTTAAGATGTAAAAATCTCTGTTATCCAATAAACAAAGTACTGTGCAAAACTGACATTATTACCTGAAATTAATTACTCTACAAAATATGTCTTTGGGACCAATGTAAGGTAATAATGTCAGCACATGGAAGAATATAACTTCTCCCCACCCCATATCAGTCTCCTAAAGCGGTATGATGGAAAGAGGCCTATGTTAGAAGAAAGAAATCAGGTTTTTTAATACGGGTTCTTCTTGTCCTCCTGCCACTATGGCAGAGCACTAGGGTCTTCTTTTTACTTTTCCTCCTGCCACTATGGCAGGGGGTAAGGGGCCTTTCTATCTCAAAACCCCCTCCCGTCGCTAGGATGGGAGTCTCCTCAGCTTTTCTAATAAATCTTGCGTTAAAACTAAAAAAAAAAAAAAAAAAAAAAGAAGAAGAAATCAGGTTTTTAGTTCCAACTTTACCAATAAACATAATCTTAGGCAAGTTGCTATATTATCTTTTACATGATAACAAGTAAAATAATAATGAACAAAATCTAATTGAGGAGCTATATTTATAAGTGTCTTAATTTATTTAAATATGAGAATCAGATTTTAAAGTTACATTAAAAAAACTTATTTACACATTTGAGAGACAGACAATTCCATTTACTGGTCCACTCCCCAAATGCCCTAAAGCAGGGACTGGGGGCTGGGCAGAACCCAGGGACTGGGAATACAGTCTAGGTTTCCCATGTGGGTGACAGGAGCCGCAGTTCCTAGACCATCTCTGACTCTCAAGGTCTGCACGGGCAGCAAGCCGAAGTTAGGAGCCAGAGCCAGGAATCAAATCCAAGTACTTGGATGGGGGACATGGGCAGGCACTTTAACTGCTAGACTAAATACTTTTTCTTCTAAAGTTAAAAATAAGATGTATAATTTCATTTAAAAAAAAACAAGATTAGGTCATATATTCATAAAGAACCTGAATAGTATAGTCTAAGTTTTTAAATTACGTGAGAACTGGGCCCGACATGGTGGCTTAACTGGCTAACTTAATATAATGGTATGGTAGCTTAACCTCTACCTCCAAGTGCTGGCATCCCATACAGGTGCTGCTTTGTGTCCTGAATGTTTCACTTCCCATGCAGATCCCAGTTTGTGCTCTGAGAAATCAGCAGAGGATGGCCGAAGGCCTTTGGATCCTGTACCTATGTGGGAGACCTGAAAGAAGCTCCTAGCTCTTGGCTTTGAATCAGCTCAGCTCCAGGCACTGTGCCTACTTGGGGAGTGAACCAAAGGATGAAAGGTCTTTCTCACTGTCTCTCATTCTCTCTATAAATCTGCCTTGCCAATAAAAGTAAATAAATTAAAAATTACATAAGAATTTTTATTATTTGCTGTTATTTTTCATGCTGAGGTAGAAGGGCTGAGGAGAATGAATTATTTGTTGAGTATTTTATATACACATGCTCATTTAATGCTTTTAGTGATATTCATAATTTTTTAAAGTATGGAATATACAGAGAGATGAGGAATAACTCTGTGAAGAAACAAAATGCATCTATCACAATCCAAAATTCAGGATCATGCTACCAGGCACACCAGAAGCCACCAGGATATTTGCATTAAAGTCACGAATACAAGAATACCGCTGTCACTCTTGATTAATTTTATTTCAATAGCTCTAGGCTGCAATTACACCTCCTCCCCCAAAAAATCAGTTATAAAACTTTTAGCATCTACTGCATCAGAATAAAGTAACAGCTTATCTCTTTATCACTGCTTGTATACTAGAAGAGCAATGAACAATCAGAAATGGAAGCTTAACTCTTTAAATACCTCGTGACTTTGGCCAAGAGCTTAACCTCTTTTTGTCTTAGCTTTATGGTCTGTAAAACACAAATGAAAACCCACACAAACCTTTGCAGGAGTATCAGGAGGATTATGAAAGAATGTATAAAAAACATTCACTTGTTTTTTTAAGAAAACTATGGGCATCTGGCATGGCAGTAAAGATGCCAGTTGGGATGGCCATATCCTTAGATTGGACTGGTTGGGTTCGAGACCTGGCTCTGCTGCAGACTCCAGCTTCCTGCTGATACAACCTTGGGCTCAAATGTTGACACCCTGTCACCCAGGTGGTAGACTTGTTTAGAGATCTAGGCTTCTGGCTTCAGCCTAGCCCAGACCTGGTTACTGTGGGTACTGGCATCTGGCGGGGGGGGGGGGGGGGAGGAGAATTAATCTCTCTCTCTCACAAAATTTTTTTGCCTTTCAAACTTTTTTTCTTAAGAAAATCACCATTTTTGTTATAGCTAATAATTTATTTAAAAGACAGTTACAGAGAAAAGGGCAGATATATATATAAATATTTCTTCCTTCCACTGGTTCAGTCCCAAACGGCCACAACGGCCAGGATCGGGCTAGGCCTGTGGGATGCCAGTGTTGCAGGTGGCACTGGTTTTACATGGGGTGATACTACACTTGTCCCATAATTGGGATTTTTTTCCCCATAAATATTCTTCATCCTCTAAATAGTATGAATTATTTCAGGAACATACCTCAAGCTTAGTGTTACCTGGCTGTTTTTCTCAAAATAAATGTTTTAATTAAAACATGCTATTGTACCAATTGTAACTGGTCACTTCTGGCAAGGGTATAGTCACGAGTTAATATTTCTCTATACACAACATGAATCATAAATAAGCCTTTGACGTAAGCACTGCAAAAAACTTTCATAAAGGTGAGATGTGTGAATATTGTGACATTAAAACTTACTCTTTTTTCCGACGACCATGGAAGAAACTGGCCCATTCAAAACATGTCTTTTTGCTTCCAACCCAAAATACAGATGGAATGCCAACTATGAGAGCCATCAGGTATTTCATGAGGAATAGAATCAGGTCTGGACGACTCATTTGAGTCACCTACAAGAAAGTAAAGAAAAATATCTTAAGCCTATAAAAAACTTTCTACTAAAAGGTCTTATAAAAACATTTAAAATAAATAGTAAAATATTCTAAATATTTGATTTTTCACTTACAAGTCTATAGGTAATTTTCTTGTTAAACAGAAAATTCATATTCTCTATACTGGACTACATATTGTTTTATTAGCTAACATTAGACATCTTCTAAAGAAAAAGATTATTATCTTAGAAAATAAACCACGTATAGAAAGAAAGGCTCAGATCATATCTAAATTCCTCTTGGTTAATTTCACAATGAGGAAGTATTAATCTCTTCCTTCTATTAATTTTGTTCTTGGGTTTACTATGACCTTCATTCATCTATTCTATTTTTATGCTTCCTCTTCATAAAAGTGAGCTTTTGAGAAAGTCCCTTTTATAGTTTGTAGTAAGATAACCTTTTAAAAACTTTAAAAAACAAATCTGGCATTGTGGTACAAAGGGTAAAGCCACTGCCTGTGATGCTAGCATCCTCCAACGCACGAGTCTGAGTTCTGGCGGCTCCACTTCTGATCAACTACCCTGCTAATGAACATTAGAAAGCAGCCCAAAGACTCAGGCCCCTGCACCCATGTGGCTCCTGGTTTCCGATCAGTGCAGCTCTGGCCATTGTAGCTGCCTGGGGAGTGAATCAATGGATGGAAGATCTTCCTCTCTGTCTCTCCTTCTCTCTGTATATCTGACTTTACAATAAAGATAAATAAATCTTTAAAAAGTATAATTAACTAAAAGCCTACAATTTGTTTTTTTTTTTTGCTTTCACTTTTTTTGTTGTTGTTGTTGTTGTTAACATTGTATTATGTGATACAGTTTTATAGGCACTGGGGATTCCCCCTACCCCTCCCATACCCCTCCCCCCATGGTGGATTCCTCCACCTTGTTGCATAACCACAGTTCAAGTTCAGTTGAGATTCGTTCCTTGCAAACACATATCTAGCATAAAGTCCAGCGTCTTATTGTCCAGATAAGTTCAGTGGCCTCTTGGGGAGACCTTCTCTAGTCTGAAGATAGGGCTAACAGAGTAAAGCCTACAATTCGTAAAAAAAAAAAAAAAAAGGTCAAAAGATGCATTATTTACAGAAAAAAATACAAGAGTTCAGAGTCAGTTAAAATTATACAAACCCTCTATCTCTTAACCTATCAATAAGAGGCAAATGTCTAATAGTATACTGTGGAGAAATAGATACTTTCATATACTGGTATTATAGTAAATTTTCTGTTGCTGTAACTGGCTATAACTGAATACCGTCATTTGTACTTAGATAACTCTGAACGGATATATACAAATTTTTTATAATACTCCAAGGTATCCTTGCGGAGGGCTGTTTAGAAATTAGATAATACAGTGAAGGACAGAAGGACCTTGCCTGTACACTTTTTGTAGATTTGGGCTTTGAATAAGGTCAATATTATGCATTTTAAAATTCTTAAAAGATTGTGAAAAAAATAGAGGATTTAATTATTTTAAAAGCATGGGCATTCTAAACATAAAAGCAAGTGATTGGAAGGTTATTAGGAAACACTTTCCAGGCTGGCACAGAAATATACATCTAATTGACATGTTGCAATAATCAATAGCTGTAGTTTTTGCAAACTGTAGTAAGTATGGTTTTCTGTTTAAGGTGCAGTGACTTTCTGTCTATAAACCACTGTTCTTCTGAGGCAGACTTTCAGTTCCCCTAAATGCATTTGGGGATAACTTTCTCAAGGTAATCCGAAGCTTTCCCGACCTCTCCTTGCTCTCTGCCTATTAAAAACTGTAGTTTTTTTCTACTGTTTTCAGAACCTTCTTTTACTGTATCTACCACTTCCAGAACCAGATTTATAACACCACAAGGTTTGCCCGAGATTCTTTCATCAAAATTTCTCTCTTTAAGGGGTTCATAATTTCTTTATTGCTGTCCATTATAATTTTCAAAATCACTTTCGTTTCCATTACTACCATAATAAAATTTTCTCCTTCACTATAACTCTCCCATTCCACTAAATCCACTCCCCTGGTTTCCACAGCCTGGTCTATCACCACCAGTGTCCTCTGCAAATATAACTTCTGCTCTGTCTTATAACTTCTAAGGTTTCAACCTTGCTGTTCTTCTCAAAGTAGTCACTCAAATTATATTCCATATCTGCTTTAAGACTACCAGCAAAGACCTCCCTCACCGTTAGGTGGCACCACGCTTTACTGAATCCTCTCTAGAAAGAACTCTTGTGGTTCCACCACACAGCCATCAACTTTGTGTGGTTCAGTATGCATTGCTACCCTTTATTACAAGAACAAGTTACAAAACCAAAGCCCTTGCAATGCTTCATTTTGGGGAGTCTCTTATTACCTTACAGTCTGTGAGCACGCCCCCATTTCTCAAAATGCTCTCTCAAACTATCATCAGTAGTTTCAGACCAGCAATATACAGTTGTCTCAGCTGCTCTAGTCCCTTTGGATCATGGCCCTCTCTTTGGAGACTGAATCCCAATCATTAGGTGGAATGAGGAAAAAAAAATAGAGATGTGTTAGTATATGCTTAACGGCTGTCTCTGTGTGGAGAGCAGCCATTGTTTGCAGAATGTGCCAATGTCTGTGGCCATTTTCAAGCTACCAATGTGACATCACTAAATATGGACTCATGGAGCGCTCCAGGTAGTGGACTCTTTTGAACCTGTGTGAGCCAGCTCTTGCATACAGCCAGGTGTAAACTCGTGTGCCAAGTATGATCACTACTACTCTGCATGATTGCAGAGTCACAAAGTTTTAAAAATCAAAAAGTTTAGAAAGTTACAGTTCAGGTGGGCTTACTGAAAATGTATTTTATAAAGCTTATTGCAGTCTACATGTATGGTATTTATAAGTCTACAGTAGTGCAGGATAATATCCTGTGTCTTCACATTCACTGGCCACTTGGCTCAGTGAGTCTCGAGCAACTCCCACCGTGTGAGTTTCATTTCTCTTTTTTTCTCATTATAAAGTTGCTTATAAACAGAAAATAAATCATAAACAATCTTCTCTATTAAATATTTTTGGCATAGGGGTACATTTTTTTAAACTTTTAAATGAACTTGATGAGATCTGTAAAACTTTCTGCTGAACCCTTCACTAGATTTTCTTGGAAATTCTTCACCTCTCCTTCAGTTACGTGCTCTTGCTCCAGTCCCAATAATTTCTCATTAATCAATTCCACCACTAAAAGCTCCTTCCATCCTCATCACATTCATGTTAAAGCTGCTTGCCATCAGCCTTGTTGATTTCTGCAACTTCTGCATCCTTTGTGACTGCTCTAGAAGTCAAAATTTCTTGAGCATCTTCTTCCAGATGCCATTTATACACTCCTTGGTTAATTACAAGCCCAAGCAAGATTTTTGATATAGTCAAATATTTTGTAATCCTTCCATAATTGCACATCTTGTTGGTGTTTTGTTTTTGTTTTTGTTTTTTCAGTTTTAACAATGGCCTAGTCAAAGATTCTCCTCAGGTAGTTGACTTTCTAGAGCTCTCTGATCCACAGATGTTTCCAGGGAGAAATTCCATTGTGAAGTTAGGATGACCATACGGGACCTACAGGTTAAGACACAGATTTCTTAATGTCTTAATCTGTAGGTCCCATATGGAACTGTGGGAAATATGGGAGTTAGGTCTCACCTAGTGCGCCTGGGTTTGCTACCTGGCTTGAGCTCATGAGCAACTTTCTTACAACATATTAACCCTTGAAGTTAGTGGTGATGGTTTAAGTAACTGGGTTCCTGCCACCCATACTAGAGTCCTGTATTGACCTCCTTGTTCCTGGCTTTAGTTCAGCCCAGTCCCGGCAGTTGTGGGTATTTAGGGGAATGGGTTAGTGGATGGGGAGATTTCTGGGTCTCTCAAACTATTTTTTAAATGCAGACATATGGAAGCATTATCAGCAATAAGCAGAATCATGAAAGGTGTATTATTCTTCAAACAGTACAACTCATTGGCATAGCAATTCTGAGGCCATACTGGAAGAAGAACTGAGTCGTACATGACTTCTTAATGCTCCAGGAATACACTGGCCTTATGTACCCTGGTCTCCTCACTGTCAGCTCACAATTGGTTTCAACTTATAGCAGACAACATTGTACTGAAGTAAAACTGTGATCCTGTCCCTATAAGCTCTTAAACCTGGCATTACCCATGGCTTTTTTAAGGATAAAAGCCTGGGGCTGGTGCAATAGCACATTGAGTTAAGCTATTGCCAGCAAGGCTAGCCTCTCATATGAGTGCTGGTTCAACATATGGTTACTTCACTTCCAATCCAGCTCCTTTTTAATGAGCCTGGGAAAGGAGCAGAAGAAGGTCTGAGTGACTGGGTCTGCATACCACATGGAAAATTAGGATATAGGTTCTTAGTTTCAGCCTGGCCTAAACTCTGTCATGGCAGACATTTGAGGAATGAGCCAGTGGATGGAAGATTTCTCTTTGCTTGTCCCTCTCTCTCTGTAATTCTGCCTTTCAAACAAATAATCTTTTCTTCTTTTTGAGAAAAAAGATGAAAGTCCTTTGTGGCATATTTCCTGAATTTTCAGGTCATTCAATTTTCCTCTACAATCAGTTTAGTCTCCAGATACCCCCAGCTTCCTTCCCATCAGTACTTGCAGACTCACTATTCACTTCCACATGCTATGATGAATAATGATCCTTGAACTGTTCAAACCACCCAGGGTTGGCAGTAAATTCAATGTCATAGTTATATCCAGCTTTTTTCTCAACACCACAAACTCTGCATTGACTGTGATCATCCTAGTTCAAGGAGAGATGTGTTTGTTTTTGGTCTCTAATTGTTTCTCCATATGTAGAAACAAGATGGTGGAATAGGGCAAGAACACGTTTAACCAGTTGGAGAATGATGAGCTAAGATGAAGCAGAGGCCGCAATCCAGAGAGATAGGAGAGGACAGGGAAATAGCAGAGGGTCACCTGGAGACCTGTGGACATGGGGAAACAGTGGAACAGTGCTACAGTGATCAGATACTCCAACGATGGTCAGCAATTGGCCATCAGAGCTCCACCAGCGGCCAGATGGGAAGGAAAGTTCACTGGGAGCTCAGGAGGTGAACCCAGGCAGAGAACTGCCTGTCCTGATGATTTGCTTGATTCAACCAAGAGCAGAAGCAGAGTGGCAGAGTCCAAGGAGGAAAGTGTAGGAACAGGGTGAATTTCACAGCTCATACCCCCACCAGTGCCACATCAGCTGTGATTTCATGTACTGAGGAAAAGGCTGTGGGGTTGGAGGGATAACAGTGAGCTGTATATGCGATAAGCTTGGAGAGAAACCATGTCCAGCTCAACATATTGTGCTGGTCTGACAGGGAAAACAGTACCACTTGGATTCCTATAGGTTCCACTCAAAATGGCTTAAGTGGCCTCTGGACCTAATGGGCTACAGGCCCAGACTTCCATCAGTGCCACACTGGGTACCATTTTGTGTACTGAGGAAAAGGTTGTGGAGCTGAAGAAACAACAGCAAGCTGAACAGGAGCTGAGTTGGAAGCAAACTCTCTTCCAACTCAATACATTGTACTGTTCTCACAAGAAAAAAGGCACCAACTTGGCACCCTACAGGTTCCACCCAAAATAAGTCCATGTGGCCTTCTAACCTAACAGCCAGCAAGTTCCGGCAAGACAAGCATTGCTGGCAACCTAATGATTTAGGGTTAGAACAGCTGGTGTCTCCATAATCTTAGGCATTGCTTGAATTAGGAGTGGGAGAAAGCTGAGCAGGCAATGTTGTGGCCACAGCACAGGATCACAGTGGGTGGAAAGTGGTGAGCCAGGAGCAGGGCCTGTGGAGACTGTGGTGGAAGCCTAGCACAAAAGCCTGGGAGGGAGATTCCCTGGGAGGAAGTGGCAAAAGTGAATGCAAAGAACCAGGTTCTTAAAGCAATCAGAAAACTTGACCTGTAGTCCAGTGGGCAACACAGCCTAGAAAGCTGCCCTAAGGAGAGGAATCTGTTAACCAGAACAGCAATGACCATGAGCAAAAGAGGAGACAGAGGCACAATGAACATTACTGACACCTCCCCCTCAAAAGGACAAAAGAATTTGTCAACCTCAGAGCTAACTGAGGAAAACACTGAGGAAATGGGGGATAAAGACTTTCAAAAACTTGTTATAAAGCTTCTTAACAACAAGAAGCACATACAGGAGTTCAAGGAATTTAAGGAATATAAGAAATAGCAACACTGAAACAAAATCGAGTCAAACTGTTAGAAATGAAGGACAAAATGGAGCAAGTTCAAAATTCAGTGGAAAGCCTCAATAATAGAACAAGTGAGGCAGAAGAAAGAATCTCAGAATTGGAAGATATTTCCTTCAACAATGGTGAAACAATCAAAAAGCTGGAAGAGGAATTAAGTCAAACTAAGAAAAGTATTCAAGAATTAATGGACATTATTAAAAGGTTGGAAGTTCCAGAAGGCACAGAAAGAGAATCTGGATTTAAAAGTGTATTTAACAAAATAATAAACAAAGACTTGCCTAATTTAGAGAAAGAATTGGGAAACAAAATACAGGAAGGGCATGGAACTCCCAATAGTGTTGATCAAAAACGATCTTTGCCACAACACATGATAATTAAGCTCCCTTCAGTTGAACACAGGGAAAAGATCCTTAAATATGCACATGAAAGAAATCAGTTAACGTATAGAGGAACCCCAATCAGATTCACAGCTGACCTCTCAGAGGAAACTCTACAGGCCATAAGAAAATGGAGTGACATATTCCATATTCTAATAGGAAAAAACTGTAGTCCACAAAGTGGTCATACCCAGCAAAACTTTTCTTTGTCTTTGAAAATGAAATAAAATTCTTCCACAGTAAAGCTCAAAGAACTTGTTCTTACAGACCTGCCATACAAATGATACTTAAAGATGTTCTCTTGATAGAGAAGAGGAATAGCATCTATCAAAACCAAAGGCAAATGTGAAGAATGTCCCAAAAAAACAATAAAAGAAAACTAAATCAAACAATGAACAACCCATGGCTAAAATGACAGGACCAAGTTACTATTTATCAATATCAACCCTGAATGTAAATAGCTTAAACTCATCAATCAAATATTTTAGGTTAGGGGACTGGATCAAAAAACTCATGCATCAGTTGCATTTCTGCTTGGGCTATATTTGCTTAAGAGGTTTATCTAAATTAACCCTCTGCATGTATGAGAGAGACAGAAAGAGAGAGAAATGCTCATCACAATGATTTCACTTCAGCATTTAAACTAGAAATAACTAGGAAATAGAAAAGCTGTTTATATGAATATACGATACAATTATAAATGAAACATATATAGGAAACAACAAACTATAGCATGTATATTTCATCTTCTCTTTTGAGAGGTAGAGTGTGTGTATATGAGCACTTCTACCAGTGGGCGCACTCTCCCCAAAGTCCACAGAGGTCAAAACAGCTCAGGTTAGAGCCAGGAATGAAATCCAGGTCCACAAAACAGAAGGATCCCAGGGAGCTGAGCCATCACTGCTGCCTCCCAGGGACTGGCATCAATGGAAAACAGGAATCATAAACTGGAGCTAGAAACCGAAACCAGCCATTGTCCTGTGGGATGTGTGTATCCTAAGCGTGAGGTTAAACTATTATGCTTAAGGAAGCTGATGTTCATGCATAGTGCAATGATGCTCATTTCATACAGGAAAAGCATACTCCATTTTTCCTATGGCCATTTGGGAAAGTGGCCATTCCAATCAGTGGATGGAAGCTTTCTCTTTCCTTTTCAAATAGAATAGATGTAACCATTAAAAACACAGTATTTTAAATAATTGTATGGGTGCTAGCATTGGGTACCAGCATCTCTCATAATGTACCAAAAATCAACTTAAAATTAATTAGACCTGTCCAGTAGCATGGCCTAGCAGCTAAAGTCCTCACCTCGAACGTGCTGGGATCCCATATGGATGCCGGTTCTAATCCCGGCAGCCCCACTTCCCATCCAGCTCCCTGCTTGTGGCCTGGGAAAGCAGTCGAGGACGGCCCAAAGCCATTGGACCCTGTACCCACGTGGGAGACCCGGAAGAAGTTCCTGGCTCCTGGCTTCGGATCGGTACAGCACCAGCCATTGTGGTCACTCGGGGAATGAACCATCGGAGGGAAGATCTTCCTCTTTGTTTCTCCTCCTCTCTGTATATCTGACTCTCTAATAAACAAATAAATCTTTTTTAAAAAATTAATTAGACCTAAATATAAACCCTGAAAACAAATTACTTAAAAAATAAAAAGGGAGGTGTTTCAGAACACTGGAAAGGGCAAGGATTTTTTGGATTAAATCACAGAAGCACAGGAGGTAATAGCAAAAAAAGATAAATGAGATTTCCTCACATTAGAAAGTTTCTGCCCAACAAAGAAAATAATTAAGAGAGTGACATGACAACCTACAGAATGAGGGAAAATATTTGAAAGATACACATCTGACAAGGTTAACAACCAGAATATATAATGAATTCGAACAGCTTAAAAACAACAACAAAAGACCAAATAATCCAATTTAAAAATGGGTAGTGGATGCAAAAAGACACTTCTCAAATAAAGACAAAACAAATGGCCATAAGGAAAACTGTTTAGCATCATTAATAATCAGGGGAAGACAAGGGAGCTATCATTTTACTCCAGTTAGCATGACTATTTTCAAAAAGGCAACAGCTGACATGCACTGCTGAAAAATGGAGAAAAGGAGATCCTTGTGCACTATTGGTGGGAAGGCAGATCAGTATAGCCATTGTGGGAAACAGTACAGAAGATCCTAAAAACGAGCCAGTACAATAGCTTAATTGGTTAGTTCTTCACTTGCAAGCAATGGCATCCTAAATGGACACTGGTTTGTGTCCTAGGCACTTCACTTCTGACCCAGCTCCTTGTTTATAGCCTGGGATGGGGAAGCAGTGGAGGATAGCTCAAAGCTTTGGGCCCCTGCATCCACATGGGAGACTCAACAAATTCCTGCCTCTTGGCATTGGATTGGCACAGCTCTGGGGGAGAATGAGTCAGCAGATGGGAGATCTTTCTGTCTCTCCTCTCTGTAAATCTGCCTTTCCAATAAAAATTTAAGCATCTCTAAAAAAAATTAAGTTCCCAAAGAAATTAAATATAGAACTACCACATGCTCCAGCAAATCATTGGGCAAATATTCAAAGGAAATGAAAGCAGTCTGTAGAAGAGACCTCTACACTTCTATTTTTATTACAACACTATTCAAAATAGCTAAAAACCAAAACAACCTAAGTGTCTATCAATTAATGACTGCATAAAGAAAACACAATACAAATATACAATGAAATACTGTTCAGCCATAAAAAGACAAAATTCTGTTATTTGCAACAATACCTACGAAACTGCAAATCATCATTTTAAGTGAAACAAGCCAGGCAAAGAAAAACTGCTACAGGATGACACACACATGAATAATCTAAAGAAGTTGATCCCAGAAAATTTGAAAGTAGTTGGGACTGGCATTGTGGTATAGCGGGTAAAGCCATAGTTTGTGATGCCAGCATTCCATGTGGGCACCTAGAAGCTCTGGTTCCAATCAGTTCCCTGGGCCTGGTGCAATGATTCAGGGCTAAATCCTAGCCTTACAAGCACCAGGATTCCATATTGGTGTCAGTACCTGTCCTAGTTGCTTTATTTCCTATCTAGCTCCCTGCTTTTGGCCTGGGAAGGCAGCAGAGGATGGCCTAATTTTTTGGGACCCTGAACCCAGGTGGGAGACCCGGGGGGAGGAAGCTCCTGGCTTTGGATAGGCTCAGCTTTGGCTATTGCAGTCACTTGAAGGTGAACCAGCAGACAGAAGATCTTTGTATCTCCTTTTCACTATAAATCTGTTTTTCCAATAAAAATAAATAAATCTTTTTAAAAAATCAGTAAAACCAGTCCAGCTAATGTGCCTGGGAAAGCAGTGGAAAGTGGTCTGAGCATTTGGCGTCCCTGTAACCCACATGGGAGACCTGAAAAAGCCCCTGGCTTTGGTGTGCCCTGGCCTGGTCCAGTCCTGGATGTTGTAGCCAACTGTGAAGTGAACCAGAGGATGAAAGGTCAATCTTTTAACATCTCTCTCTCTTTCTCTGGTCCCCGCACTCCTTTCCTTGTAGCTGTGCTTCTCAAATAAATACACAAAAATCTTTAAAACACAAGAGTAGAAGTATTGCTATTAGAGAATGGAGAATAGTGGGATGGAGGGATAAGGAATGCTTTGCTGAGTAGTAGATTACAGCTGGATAGAAGGAAGATACTCTGGTATTCTACAGCACAATATAGTAACCATAGATAATAATGGAATGATTTTTTTGTTAGAAAAAAGGATTTTGAATGTTTTTACCATAAAGAAATAAATATTTGGGGACACATGTATTTACCCTAACTTGAACATTACACAATGTGCATATATATGAGAACATAATATGGCATGCCATATATTCGTACAATTTATCTGTCCATTATAATTTTTAAAATATAAAATGAAAATACAAATACAAAGCACATTTTGGGCCTGGCAGCATGGCCTAGCGGCTAAAGTCCTCGCCTTGAACGTGCCGGGATCCCATATGGGCTCCGGTCCTAATCCTGGCAGCTCCACTTCCCATTCAGCTCCCTGCTTGTGCCCTGGGAAAGCAGCCGAGGACAGTCCAAAGCTTTGGGACCCTGCGCCCGTGTGGGAGACCAGGAAGAAGTTCCTGGCTCCTGGCTTTGGATTGGCACAGCACTGGTCGTTGCGTTCACTTGGGGAGTGAATCATCAGATGGAAGATCTTCCTTTCTGTCTCTCCTCCTCTCTGTATATCTGACTTTCCAATAAATAAATAAATAAATCTTTTTTTTAAAAGATTTATTATTATTATTATTATTTTTTATTGGAAAGGCGGATGTACAGAGAGGAGAGACAGAGAGGAAGATCTTCCATCCGATGATTCACTCCCCAAGTGAGCGCAATGGGTCAATACTATGCCAATCCGAAGCCAGGAGCCTCTTCGGGTCTCCCACGCGGGTGCAGGTTCCCAAAGCTTTGGGCCATCCTCGACTGCCTTCCCAGGCCACAGGCAGGGAGCTGGAAGGGAAGCGGGGCTGCTGGGATTAGAACCTGTGCCCATATGGGATCCCGGGCGTGAAAGGCGAGGACCTTTAACCACTTGCGCCACCGCGCCGGGCTCTAAATAAATAAATCTTAAAAAAAATTACAAAGCACATTTTAACTACAAAAAATGAATAACATTAGAGCAATGGAGAAACACATGAAAACACAAAGAACCCTACAGTAAACAAGGAAAACAAATTACTAAAGAATTGAGATATCACTTCAAAGGCTGACAAAAATTTAAAACATTGAGAATACCAAGATTTAGAAAATGAGAAATTCATTTCCTGGTCTAAGAATTCTCCAGTCTAAGATGCTTATATTCTGTAATGCAACAATAACATTGCTTGGCCTACAAAACACAGAAACTCTTGTTAATGTGTAAGGAAGATATGATTTAACACAGTCTACTATCTCTATTAGCAGCTCTCATACCAATACATGTATTCTGAAAATTGTAAAATTGAAGAAAAAAGCAAGTTATGGAATGATCCTATTTACAGTTTTCTAAAACTGTATAACAGTAGGTTTTATTAATACGTAAATTGCAGCAACAGTTTTAAAATGTTTAAGAGAATGAAACACACCATGTTTATGAGAAAGGCCATCACTGAGGAGGGAAATAAAAGGGGAGCAGGATATGGAAGAGAACAGAGGAATAATCAACTTCATTTTTACTATTAGACAGATGAACAGATACAGATGTAAGACCTCAATATTAAGTTGAGTTTAAGTACACAGATGTTGAATATTTCAAGAAATATTTTATAATATTTGTGAACATCTAAATAAAGCATTAAAAAAAAAAAACTAAAGGGGCCAACATTGTGGCATAGTTGGTAAAGCAGGCCAGCATCCTATATGAGATTCCAGTCTCATTGTCCCACTTCCAATCCAGTTACCTGCTAATGAGCCTGGAAAAGCAGCAGAAGATGGTCCAAGTGGTTGGACCCCTGCATCCTCATGGGAGACCTGGAAGAATCTCCTGGCTCCCAGCTTCAAACAGTCCAGCACTGGCCATTGCAGCCATTTGGGAAGTCAACCAGAGAATGGAAGACCTCTGTCTCTCCCTCTTCACAATACTTGAAAAAAAATCTTAAAAAACAAAAACTAGAGCTGCAGTATGAACATAAATACACCTTGAAAACAAAATGCTGAGTTAAAATACACCAAGACACTATCACAGTATATTGTTTTAATACTACATAAAAATTAAAAAAGATTATAGATACATGCACATCAGTGACTGTATAGACTTTTGTTGAGAATGATATATTCCAAATTCAGGATGATGAATTCCTCAGGGTAGGGAATAAAAAGAACAGAATTAGGGAAGGGTATACAAGGAGCTTTAGCGATATCCAAAATATGATTTCCATCAAACCTCTTGAAGCAAATGCAAAATTTTCTCAGATTAAGTATTGGAATATGTGTGTTTAGATATGTAAACAAGTAACAACAACAACATCATGAAGTAGAAGAGAGTAATAAAGTGAACATTTGAGTATCTATGGTGCAATAAATACACTACTAAACATGTACACAATATTAAAATTAACCTTACCCATGGGGGGGAATATCTAGGAGGTATATTATTTTATTATCCTTGTATTAAACATGAAGAACTGAAGAAGGAAAGGTGAAATTGGTCCAATGTTATAAAGCTCCTAACAGCAGGAAAATGGGATTCTTGTTCCAGAGCTTACAACTTCATAAGTCTATTACAGTATTATTCTGTATTATTATCTGCATATTGGAACTATTTCATGAAAACACTTTAAGCCTATGACTAAAAAAAATCATATATTTATGACTACATAGGGTTAACCTGATTCTAAAGATGCTGAAATAATTTTCAGGGCAGTAGTCTCAGGTTTAAGGTAGATGCTGGATAGGCTTATAAGACTGATCTCTGGTAAAGAACTTGAGGAATCAAGTAATCAAGGTAATCAAGGTAAACAAGGTAAACAAGAACTAAGGGCAATCTAAATAAAAAAATCAAAAGGAGTCCAACAACTGTACAATGAATAAAATATCCAATTTTAGATACAGACAAGATTCTATTGCACTTTCATGACGTTGTCCCACTTGCTTCACCATAACCCTGGCTCAGGTTCCAATAAAACATCATAAACAAAACTGGGTGATTATCACTGGCTGTAGTTAACTAGTAAAAAAAAAAAAAAGTTAAGAGGGGTCCTTTGTGGTTCAGGGGTTAAGGTACCACTAGTGATGCCACTATCTCGTATCAGACTACTGGCTGGAGCCCAGCTGCTTAGCTTCTGATCCAGCTCCTTGCTAATATGTCTGGGAAAGCAGTAGAAGACAGTCCAAGTACTTGGACCTCTGTACCCACATGGGAGACCTGGAAGGAGTTCCAGGTTCCTGGCTTGTGTCAGCCCAGTCCCCAAAACTACAGCCATTGAGGGGAGTAAACCAGCAGATGGAAGATCTCCTTCTCTATCTCTTGTTCAAGTAAATTAATCTTTTTAAAAAGCTGTTATTACTCATTTTGATGGCAGAATACTTTGTTACACCCTTAAGAGTTAACACTAGAAACTAATACCACATTCATCTTAGCCTAGCCTAATGCCAGCCCGACTACTTTATATGGTTGCAGAAATAGCCACATCATCTGGATGCAACATTGGTATTTTTGGTACAATCTGTTACTCCACCATCAGTGCCACATCTCCCCTTTAATCTGGTTCATATTTTATTATAAAATGAACTTTTTTGATCTAGTCCTCTTTGGCTGATGAACCCTTGGTAGATATGGGCAAATAGCTGAAGGCCAAAGAAGGACTGGACCTGATGGAACTCCTGTCTTCTACAGCCCTGTCAGAAATACCTCCTTTCTCCTAGTTGTACCAGGTTCTGAAGGTGCTGGAGAATCAGATCTTACAGTGGGTGCAGAGACATTATGTCAATACTTGGGACACTTGCATGCCATAGTGGAGTGCTTTGCTTGACTCCTAGCTCCACTTCTGACCCAGCTTCTTGATAATGCACACCCTAGAAGCAGCAAAAGATGGCTCAGGTCCTAGAACCCCTGGCACACATCTAGGACACGGAGACTGAGCTCCTGGCTCATGGTATCAGCCTAGCCCAACCCTGGCTGTTACAGGCATTCAGGGAGTGAACTATAGGATGCAAGTTCCCTTTCAAATGAATAGGGAAAATAAACTTAAATATTATGAATGGTTTGAAAACAGCAGCCCAATTATTCTAATTTACTAATTTACCTATTTGAGATTTGGTATTTTTTAAGACAATTCTCTCAGAGGCAATTTTTTTTCAATAGCCCTAAAATAACATTTATTTGGAATCCTAGATAATTTATTTGGGGAGGCACATGATGTATTTTAACCATTTTTCATTCTCTCCTAGCTGAGGTAAAATCTGCTTACCTACCTTCATGTTTGAAAACTCACAATAAAAATTTTCAGTTAGCAAATTGATAAGAAATTTAGTAGACTTTCAATTATTCATTTTTTCTGATCTGACTTGACTTAAAAAATAATTAGCTAATAATTACATACTGACAATTAAAAAAAATTTATAGGACTAGTTACACTACAAAGGGAAACTGGTATTCTTACTCAACAAATATTAACAAGCATTAGCTCTGGCTAATCCCAGACTCCCTTTATTTAGTACCGCCACCGTAATTTCTTCAAATTTCTCAATCTATATTTCCACATTTTCATTGCCATCAGCCACCAACCTACAGATAATGTATTAAAACAATTAAAAAATTTAGCTTGCTAAGCATTCATGGCATAGCAAGGGAAAGAGATAAGTAAACAAAAGTTATATAACATAAGCACTTTAATAAAGGTATTTAGAACATATTAGGGAATGTAAAGGTCAGGGGAGATGGAAAGTTGGATGGTACATTTTGAAAACAGGAAATCTGGAACATAATGAAGAAGAGACACTAGTATACTCCTTTAAGTTGTTGTAAAAGGAAGTAGAGAATGCAGTAACTAGGGTGTAGACTTGTGAGGAAGATTTAAGATAGGACAGACCAATACCTAGTATCAACTCCTCTGAATTACTCTGCTCCATTTCCCTCTTAACATTATTCATTATGCAGCAGCATAATCACTTAATGTTTCTAAACTTCAAATTTCCCTCCATGTGTATGTGTGTATGTATACATAGCACATCTTTAAAAACTCTATATTAAAGAGGGAATCTAAAATTCTATGATTCTGTGACTAGGAGACACTTGGAAGTCTTTAAACTGTAAACTATTAGCAGTAGACAAAGAAAACGAAGACATAAGAGTTTGTATAATTGCATTCTGTTATTTTTGCAAAACCCTTAAAACAATTTCTATTCTGGTCATCAGTAAGATTTCCAGAAAATGACAGTGCTCTTTTTATCAGAGTTCTACCAATTTGGGATTTTTGAAGAATCAACAAACAATTGTTTTGTGGTAACAAAGGTAAACTGATTAGGTCAGTATCTTAGACTTATAAGTCACCTTTTTAGATGTTCATACAAATATGTCTATTACATGCTTACTACCATGTATGTTAATTATCTTCACTTTAAAATTTTAATGCACAAATGGAAGGTTCATGAAAAAGTGTTTGCAAACAGTTTACATTACCTCCAAATAGTCACACATCTGCTTTTCACTGTCACACATTCTGAAATTGGCAAGAAGGTTTCCCTTACCTGATATGGACATGGAATGTGATACTCCCTGCAGCGCTCTTGGATCCATGTGGTTTCCCAGATGCCACGGTACGCTTGTTCATAAAAGTAGCATCCAATTACAACCAAGAGTGGTACGAGATAAAGAATGCTGAAAACACCAATCCGGATCATAAACTTCACTAATTTATCTTGATTCTCCTTTTCTAATGGAATTTCAATTCGAACTCTGTTCAGTGATATAATGCCGGCTAACAGGAGAGAAACCCCGACTACCACATACAGGCAGAGGGGAGCAAGAACAAAGTATCTCAGTGCGTCAACATCGTAGAGGCCAACAAAACACACGCCACTAATGTTGTCACCTTCAATTTTATTCATCGCTAAAAGGATGATAGTTAGAGTTCCGGGGATGCCCCATGCACTGGCGTGAAATAGCAATGCTTTCTTCTCAATAGCTTCACTCCCCCACTTTGGCACAGCTGCTAAGAACCATGTGATGGTAAGAATTACCCACCATACACTGCCAGCCATGGTGAAAAAATAGAGTACCATAAAAAGCATGGTGCAAGCCTTATTATGAGATCCTTGTGTCACTGTAGAGGCTTTATATTGTGCAGGGCTGGATGCATTGCAGGCTACTCGGTCCTCAAGCAAAAATCCAATGAAGAAAATCAAAGATACCATCATATAGCAGACTGCGTAAAATATAATAGGCCTTTCAGGATAACGGAATCTCGTGACATCAATCAAAAATGTTAAAAAAGTAAACAACGTGGCAGAAAGGCAAATGATGGAAATCAATCCTATGAAATAGCGAGCAAATGAGAGTTCTTCTCTCCTAAAATACATATTTGGACAAGGAGGTGAACAATCACGCACGTGCAAAAAAGAATAACCAAGATCAGGATCAATTTTCAACTCTCGGGGACACCAAAAACCATAGTCCCTCTGCACTGCCACTGGGGCTCCTTCAGTTGGATCTCCAACTACATTCAGATCCACAAGTCGAGGATACGGCTCATCGCAATCTGGAAACCTGAAAAACACAAGACGGGAGCGATTTTTACTCATGGGAAATCTACTGCAACAGAACAATTTGGATTTTTAAATTTAGCCCCTAAGACCTATTTTTTCCAAGTCTGTGGATGGTAATTGCAACAACCAGGAAAAAAGTAAATGTTATTTTCTTGTGTGTGGGTCCTACAACTAAATTTCTAATAGCTAGGGTGAAAATGACAATGTTCTCTATATAATTTTGCTTTGTCATCAAAACCAGTATTTGTCATTAAAATAATAAAGCATAGCCATCAATTAGTGACAGTATATGAAAAAAATATAAAGGACATATTGTTTGGAGTAAGATTTTAGTGTCAACATATATAGATACAATTATATAGCTCCACCAGAACAGTAGCTAAATTACTCTTTTCCTAACCTTTAAACTGTAACACAGTTCTGAATTTAGCCTAGACTCAGAACTTATCTAAGCATGAGAGCTAAAAAAAAAAAAAAAAAAATCTTCCCTAAACACATGGTTCAAGATGATGTGTGATTTAACATACAAACTCTCCTAAATGGCTTAATTCTCTGGGGGCCTCCAACTGTCTTCTGCAGACACATAGCAAATGTATTCATGATCATGTTTGTTCTGCTTAAAACCAGTCAGTCAACTGGCTCCCCATCTCATTCAGAATCAAATCTAAATTGTATCAGAGCCACAGAGATTCCAGTTCCAGTACTTTTCTGATCTTACTACTTTCCATTCCTTCTCATTCACTTGGCATTGCTTCTCTAGTTTTAGTTGTTATTGTTTAAAGAGTTATTTATTTGGGGCTGGTACCATAGTATAGTAAGCTAAGCTTCTGTCTGTGGCCAGCAGTCCATATAGACTCTGGTTCACATCTCAGCTTCTCCACTTCCCATCCGGCTCCCTGTTATGGCCTGGGAAAGCAATGGAGGATGGCCCAAGTCCTTGGGTCCCTGCACCTGCACAGGATATCTCTAAGAAGCTTCTGGCTTCTAACTGGCTCAGCTCTAGCTGTTACAGCTATTTGGGGAGTAAACCAATGGATGAAAGATCTCTCTCTACATCCCCTTCTCTGTATAATTCTTTCAAATTAAAATTTAAAAAAGCAAACCTTTAAAAAGAGAATTGTTTTTTTGAAAGTCAGAGAGTTACAGAGGGAGGAAGAGTCAGAGACAGAGAAACAGGGAAAGAGAAAAGTATCTTTCCATCTGCCAGTTGATTCTCCAAATGGCTAAAACGGCTGAGGCTGGGCTAGGCAGAAGCCAAGAGTGCAGAATTCTGGGTGGCAGGGAAGGGCACAAATACTTGTGCCATCTGTGGCTGCCTGCCCATGAGCACCAGCAGGGAGGTAGATAGGAAGTGGAGCAGCTGAAACTTAAACCAAAGCTTGTACGGGATGCTGGCATCACAGGCAGTAACACAACCAGCTGCACCAAGATCCAGTCCCTAGCTCTTTGAATCCACGCTGTATGCTCTGTCTTCAGGGCCTCTGTACACACTCCACTGCATCCTCTGCCTGCATTGCTCTTCCCTGGATATTTGCATCATTTATTTCCTCAGTTTGTTCAGCTCCTCATCAGAAAGGATTTCTCCAGTAACACTAACAAACATTTTCCCTGCTCCCCACTATGGTATCACTATCACCATACCCTATTCTTTCTTTGTGGTATTCTTTATGATTTTGACATCATCTATTTAGCTGTTATCTCTCACCACTATCACCATTAGCATTTTACTTCCTTGAGAGCTACACACTGCCCATGCACAACAGTGACTAACACTAAAGGCATTCAACTAATACGTGTTGAACCAATGAACGTTAAATTAATACTCATGTGACCCTAATCCAAGTAATATGAAACATAACTAGGAGCTGTGCACAAGTCAGACCTGAAGTAGGCAAAAATGAGAATAAAGTTATCCGCGGGGACAGAACAAATTAAAGAGATGCCAAAATAACTAACCAACTAACGAAATAGATAAATAAATAAATAAAGCAAGCCAGCCAGACAGACAAGCAGAGAGAATGAGACACATATACAATCAGCTCCGGCCGTTGTACTCACTTGGAGAGTCAACCATAGGACGGAAGATCCTCCTCTCTGTATATCTGCCTTTCCAATAAAAATAATACATCTTTTTAAAAAATAACAGAATGTATAAGTGATTGGAAGTGGCTGTTGGGGTCAAGGAAGGAGCATCAGAAGATGACAACCAAGGAATATGCATCAATGAGCAGAGAAATAAAGCCAATTTTGGATATGCTTAAGTTGAAGTATTTGAGATAGATTCTGGCTAAGATTCATTCCCAGTTAGAGTTTAGCAAGGAGATTTAAAAAAAGGCTACAAATTTAGATTTAGACATCATTAGTATACAGAGTTTTAAATCGGTGAGATGAGATTATCCAAAGAAAGCTATAGAATAAGAGAAGCTGAACTTGGGGAAGAAGCATTAATCAAGAGACAGAAGCAAAACAGTTTCAAAGGAGGAAACTAAGAAGAAAGGAGTGATTTCACCTCTGATTTGGGGAAACGAGGACAAACTGAGGTTGCAGTGAAAAAGGTGAGATATGGATTTAACAAGATGAGCGAATGATACAGATTGGACATTAGTGTTAAGGAGACTTAACAAAAAATTTCCTGATAAAAACAATTAGCCACAGATAGAGTTCCCGTGGTTTGGGAATTCTGAAATATATAACTCAATTAATTGGTGAGATATTGGTTAAAGTAGTCCATTTGGAGTCCTAAATAAGCACAGGAATGAGGTAAAACTGCTAATAAGTATGTTATCTCAAGTAAGAGATCGAAACACTTAAGCTAAATAACATAAATGAAATCAGAAAGGGGGTGAGCATAAAAATCAAAATTTGTGCAGATGTACATGGTCTAAAGGGATGCTACTGACAAAACGTTGCCCCCCAAATTAGGCACTGAAGCATAATTGTTAGTGTGACGGTATTCAAAGGTGAGGCCTTCAGGGAAGTGATGAACTCAGGAGGGCTCTGCTCACAGAAACAGATTACCACCCTTACAAAAGAAGCTTCAGAGGGAGTTCAGTCCTCTCACTCTCTTGCCCTCTCACTGTAGAAACAATCTGTTTCTTCTCGGGAGACAAAGCAACCAGGTGCCACTTTGGAAACTGAGAACAGCCCTTCCAGAAACAACCTCTCAGAGCTCTCATCGTGGGCCATCCCAGACTCTACAAGGCTAAAAAATTTACGTTCTACTGTTTATAAATAACTCACTCTGTGGTATTACAGTAGGACAAATAAGACAATGAGTATGCTAGGAACAAGGGTATAAGAGAAGGAGGAATAAAATGTTGTTATAAAAGACCAATTTGCAGACCTGGCACAGTAGCCTAGAGGCTAAAGTCCTTGTCTTGCATGGGCCAGGATCCCTATGGGCGCTGGTTCTGTTCTGGTGGCCCAGCTTCCCACCCAACTCCCTGCTTGTGACCTGGGAAAGCAGTCAAGGACGGCCCAAAGCCATGGGACCCTGCACTCATGTGGGAGACCTGGAAGGAGCTCCAGGCTTCTGGCTTCGGATCAGCTCAGCTCTGGCTGTTGTGGCCGCTTGGGGAGTGAACCATCAGACGGAAGATCTTCCTCTCTGTCTCTCCTCCTCTCTGTATATCTGACTTTCCAATGATAATAAAAAAAAAGCCAAAAAAATATCAATTTACCAGAATTTACAATTTCACAATTGTGAATTCTAGGCCATAAAGAGGAAATCAAATATATTTAATCCCCTTAAAATAAAGATTACAGTGAGGTTTTCATAATTATAATTATTGATAATTACAAATAACTATCAATTTCAAACAACAGAAATTAAATACAAGGGGTTTTGGGTTGAAGGCCGGTCAGGAAAAGCCACTGTTCCTGCTAGGACAGGAGGTGAACTGAGTAGGGCTGGCTCATGGACCCACTGGTAAGCGTGAAACCTGGCATTGGGAAAGGTTCTGATGGAGGAGCCTGGGCAACTCCTCTGGCAGGACACAGACCCTGCAGCTAAGCGCAAGAAGCATGGTAGGAAACAGCCCAGAACAGGCCATGTAAAGTTTCCCACTGGCATACAATTGGCATGGGTCGGGGGAAGACCAGGCTGAATCTGTCCACATCATCCACTGGCAAATCCAAAGACCAGAACAGAGTGTGGGTGGAGCTGGGTTGGGTCACAACAAAAACCAGTGCACCATATGGAATGTCAAGGTGAGGTTGCCTGTACCAGATGTGACCGCAGCACCCAACCAGCACACATGAGAACCAGGAAAGGAGGGGATGGAGCCGGCAGGGGAGTATGGGGGGTACCCCTGCTGGACAGCTACTCCCAATGGAGAGCGTGGGCTGGGATGGGGGCAGACCAGACTAGGCAGGGCTACAACACCTGTGGGCCTCATGTGGACTAGATCAGGGAAAAGTCGGTAGAGGGTGATTATTCCTACTGGTGCAAACTACAATTAGAGTGGGTGAGGGCTGTTTGGGCTTAGCTGCAGCATCAGCTGGCAGAAGCTGGCACTGGGGGCTAGTTCTGTCAAGTCAAACCACAGAACTATCTGGAGAGTGCATAATCCGGGGGTGGGAGAGGCCTGGGAGGGAAATAGTGGGCTCCTCCCTCTTGGGTTACCACTTCCATGGGAGGGCATGAAAACTAGGACAGGGGCTGGGGTGGAATGGGGTGTGGGACAGACTGGACTACTGCTACACATACTGGCAAACCACGGTAGAGGGCGGGCTTGGTGGGGGTCATTGTGGGGCGCTCTGACTAGGCTGCAGCTCCCACTGGTTTATGTGAGGGCCAAGTATGTGCTGGGCAGCACCAGGCTGGACTGCAACACCCATTGGTTCCAGTGGAAGATAGCGCTGGAAACAGAACCAACCCAGCAATTGCAACCACCAGCTGATCAGGGCGATGGACTGTGCTGGGACCTGTACTTGCTAGTACACACTAGAATCTGGTCTGGGAACACCTCAGACAAAGTTTCTTTGGAGATCTCCCCAATCAAAATGCTGGACTCAGAACCCTAACCAAGAAAACAGAGAAGACAGAACAGTTCAACCAACCATCTCAGCTATATCTTGGCAACGAAATACGGGGCAAACAGAGACTCTATGATGGACTATGTTAATCAGTGGATTCTTCAAAGACCTCATCGTGCTTGGAGTGGTGAGATTGGCAGCGATTCATAACTGTTGCAATATCAAATCCACTTGAGCAAGAACCTCAGAGCATACCCTACATCCGGGACCTGGGGAGGGTGGGAAATTGGGTGGGCCTTCTCCCTTAATACCCCCTTTTAAACATGAAGGAAACAATTTGGAAAAAATACTAGTCTTACCCACTTTCCTATAGTCTTGAACCTTTTTACCCTAATTTACTATGTAAAGATTGTCAAAATATTAAAAAAATAAATAAAAAAAATACAAGGGGTTTAAAGTAGAATTTCTGCCCAAGCAATTCACCACCATTGTTGTAAAGATCAAGAAATTTACAGACTTCTAAAAGAGAACTATAAACACTCCCAAGTGTCTGGAGAGTGATGAATGCTTAGCTGGGGGGATAAGAGAATAAGTCAAATAGGTGAGACACAAAAAGGAAAAAAGAAAACATCACTGAATTGACTCCAAAAAAGCAACACATGCTTTATTTCCCAAGCGTCTCCATCTGTCAATAGTAATATCTGCTTTATATTTCTCCAAGGGTTATTATAAGATAAAAAATTTTTCTAAAGGAAAAAATTAATGTTCACAACAATGTAGAAATAACCAGAATGATGCTGAGTAGGAAACAGCTAAAAAACTATAAGGCAATATAGCTGGCCACTATACAGAAATGAAAAGGAATAGGCCGGACCTAAAACATAAACATGCAAAAAATTGTGGTTTATAAATATGCATCTATGTAGTAAAAATTCCTAACAAACAGGGAAGACGGTGATTAGGACTTCTGCACCCCCACATCCAAGTGTAGGGCTTGCACACTGAGCTGATTCCTGACTGCTTCTTCCCACTCGTGCACACTTCAGGAAGCAGGAGTGATGGCTCAAACAACAGGCTTCCTGCCACCATCATCTGAATGCCCAGCTCTAGCCCACTTGTGGCCAAACACCGGCACGAGGGGTAAGGAACCAGAGAGCAGGAGCTCTCTGTCTCTTCCTCTTTGCCTTACTGATAAATGAATTAAGGGAAAAACATGAAAATGGTTAACAACAAATCCATCATGATTACCTCACCCCAGGGCAGCAAAGGATCAAGATGAGTATCAAAGAAGGTCCTTTAATTGCAGCTGCATTATTTTATTTCTTACAAAAGTCTGAAGCAACCATTAAAAAAAATTAAAACTGGACAAAACTAGATAATTATTGGTAAGTGAGCATTCATTTTCCTTCTCCGTGAGAAACACAAAAAGTACATTATATGATGAGTGCATGTGTAGTATACTATTACTAATGGTGTTCATACAAAACTATAAAGATGCCAGGTAAACAAATCCTCAATTAGTAAGTCTTGCAAATTGAGTATAATTTGAAAAGCATGCGATATTTCCTGGATTTGGTACATTATTTTGTGACACACACACGCAAATAACTAACAGAAGTACCTTAATCATTAACATATATACATTGTAAAGGTATTTAAACTGCCACAATGTCAATAAAAATTTTCATACCTACTGCATTCCATGTCTTCAGGCCAAGGAACACCAAACATCTCCATGAGCTTTGAACATTCACTGTAAGCTCGCTGACACAGCCTTCGGCAGGGAAGTGTGACACGACCATATTCCATGCAAATAGGGGCATACAGTGCACAAAGAAATGGCCGGAAATCTCGAGAACAATCCAAATTCACCATAGGATGGAATGGCTGGGGAAAAGTTAAGATTGAATAATTAAACACAGGGCTTTAAAAGGGTTAAGGCTTTATACATTGCAACATTTATTTTTTCAAAGTTTCAGAAGGTTATTAAAACATTTAAGGAAAAAAAACATTTATGAAGAGTTCTTATTTTTAAAAATCCTAGCTCTGTCTCTAATGAATCTGATTTGGCTATGTCTGAGGTAGATACCATAATCTGTATGTATGTTACAAATGTTATAGGTAGGATTAGTAAAGAGGCAGGATTGAGAATCACTAACAGTAACACAATTCATTTTTTTTAAAAGATTTATTAATTTTTACTGGAAAGGCAGATATACTGAGAAGGAAAGAAAAAGAGGGAAAGACCTTCCATCTACTGGTTCACTCCCTAAGTGGCCGCAACAGCAAGAGCTGAGCAGATCCTAAGCCAGGAGCCAGGAGCCTCTTCTGGGTCTCCCACATGAGTGCAGGGTCCCAAGGCTTTCCTCTGCTGCCTTGTCAGGCCAAAAATAGGGAGCAGGAAGACCTGTACCCATGTGGGAGACCTGAAGAAGCTCCTGGCTTCAGATTGGCTCAGCCCTGGCTGTTGCAGCCACTTGGGGAGTGAATCAGCAGATGGAAGATCTTTCTCTCTCTTTCTCTCTGTAAATCTGACTTTCCTTTAAAATAAATAAAACTTTAAAAAAATACAAAAGGAAAAATTATCGTGTCAAACATAAAACCATATTAAGATAATTATTTAAAAACACAGGAATAGACAAAAATTGACTACTGAATATTTTCTTGTTCATGTAACAGTTTATATAAAAGTCAATAATGATTCTGACCTAGCTACAGGTATTTTCATAACCAAGTCCTGCCATTAAGAAACATTCAATTTCTTTAAAAAAATTTAACACTATTTAAGTCTATATAACAGCTTTTTAGACTTCGTTCCCACAGCAAGTTATATAACCAATTTCCTCTCCACATTTATGTACATTCTCTAGAAGTCTCTCCTATTTAAAAGACAAATTTGGCTCCCTCAGCCTTCTATTAGTGGGCAATCACACTCTGCCTCCTGCTCAGCACCTTTATCTTGGATGTTCCTACTTTCAAAATTATCAGAAAATTCTCTGTAAATTTCTCTATAAGCTTCCCAATCTGTGGTATTCTGCCAAAGCACCCGAAAAGGTTAGCATACAATACTCTCAAAGTGACAAAATCACACTGTGGGAAAGAGTCATGCTTTTCTGGGCTCGGGACAGGTGATGAGGGAGAGATGAATAATGAGAGAACATTGTGGTGGTGCTCTGTATCTTGACCACATGCAGGTAACGCAAATCTGTACAAGGGTTTAAATTGCAAGGACTAAACACATATGCATATTCACATATGTAACAATAAACATACACAATGAGTTGCACATAAAAATTATTTTAAAAGTTAAAAGATTACAACATATGTTGATATGTTCACACATCATTAGCAGATGCCTATGTACGACTTAAGTTCCAAAGTTTCAAATTTGCTAGGCAATATTATAAGCAAACTATAAAATATCAAACAAGCAGATACTGTTATGCAACAATGTTGCTAAAACCCCCATCTGTGAACCCCACTGTAAACTACAAAACTGATTTGAATGACTATTCTATGCTGCTTGCACTGAGCATGCAACTCCTTGCTTCTAACCTTGCTTTAAATCAGTAAGACTTGTTTGAAATGCCACATCCTAATACTTTCATTTCAGGGCTAAAGACTAGGCATTTTTCAAGGTGCCTTACACACATCATCTCATTTAACTCACAAAAATTTTATAAGGTAGGTACTATTAATTCTATTATATATACTTTGGGGGGAGAGGGAATGAGACTCAGGGATTGCTCAAATGTTGCCGTGCCTATCTAGGGCCTTATACTTAACCAATCTGTTTTCCTTGACGTCTAAGCTTCTGCAAAACTGTCTTAATAGCATATAAATAAAAAGGCACATCATATACAGCACTGCTAATTGATGGTTTAATGGGACCAAATAATGGACAAAAGACAACAGAGCTGTTACAGGTCCATTTGGTGGGCATGAGGAACCTGCAAAAATTCCCTGTTCTCAACTGTCTTAACAAAGTCAACTGGCTTGACATTTTTAAGAAGTGAAACCACCATGCTTGGTGAAAATCAGAAATCTAAAATTACAAGTTAAGATTCTGTTGACATAAAACTCCAGAAAATGAAAAGTAATCCCTAATGCTAGATGACTGATCATTTAGTACAGAGAATAGGAAGGGGTTTGGGTTACAAAGAGAAACAAAGCTGTTCAGATAGCAGTAATCTTTTATATGTTGGTTGTATGGTGGTGGTATCATAATATCTGTCAATTCATCAAACTGAAAACTTCAACCATGTGTACTTTTTTGCATACATACTACATCTCAATAAACTTATACAAAACAAATCAAACTGCTTTGATTTTTAACCTTAACAATTTTTTTAGTGTTGGCAAAATCAGAATTAAGTCAGAGAGCTTGAAAAAAACTGAAAAGCCGAGTATAAGACAGGGGGTACTATTAAAGATCTGTGAAGCAGAAAAAAAGAGCTTTAGCTGATTGAATTTTAAAACATTGTTAGTACTCCCTAAACATTAAACTTCCATTGACTAAATCAAGAGCAGTGTACAGGAAGTTTACAAACTAGAAGACAACTTTCTAAAATTAAATTTCTGGTTTCTGCAACAAAGGTGCACAACATGGAACCTTCCATTCTTTGTTCAAATTCAAATCAACCAAGCCTTTGTATTCTCATTCCCTCTCTTCTTTCAAATTTCCATTCCCGTTACCATAGGAACCTGCTAGCTGACAAGCCTCCAAGCATAGCAACAGCCCAAGCTGAGCAAGGGATGTGAAAAAGAGGACAGAGTCAAAGGCCAAAATCTGACTCAAGAGAATCAGAATTCCAACCTTTGTCCCTCTACAAAGGATCTGGTAACCATAGAAACTGCACCTAAGGAGTTTGGGAATATTATGATTATATTCACTAAATGTGAAACTACATGTAAAATTGTTTTGAAAACTAAGGAACAGTATTCATAGCTATCTCAGGTACAAGTTTGAATAAGAAACTTCCCCAAAACAACTTCTTAGAAGATTTTAAGTTATTAAAAATAAGATCCTCTAAATATCTCATTTCTGTAACAATAAAATTCCTAGTGAGATAAGGCTTAAAAGTTTAAGATTTTGTATTTTTAAAAAATGATCTTTAGATCTGTAATAACATGAAACAGATTTATTTCTTTTTGCAAATCTTAATTAATTTTTTAAAAAAATGCCCTATAACAGAATATGAGACTTTCAGTAAGTTTGTTACAGAAATCTGTCATTGTCACAGGAACATCTTCATCCTCAAGTCAAACTGGAGTTCCCAGAGCCGCCGGTAAACCTGACTTTTCTTTCGGAAGTAAACTCGTAATATTTTCAATATCGTGAATAGTACTAAGTTATGGTCTGTCTTTAGAAATAAAATTCTACTATATTTAATAATCTAAAGCGTTTTAAGGTATTCCTCTGACGCAATCTGTTACACAAAGAAACTAAACACTCCAAAAGTTTCTGAAGTCAGAAATGACTAAGTGTCATATATTCTCCACCATGTGTATGTACATTTTTCAATTTAGAAGTTTCTTAGTGCCTGGCTGGTTTCCCCACTCACAGCCTTCTCAAGCTGCTTCACTAGAATGTTGATTTAGGCAAAGCCACCTTATTATTACCCTGAACAAAAAGGAAAGCAAATCTGCTATAAAATGCACAAATTTGAAAGACAAAAACATTCAAAGTACAAACATAATAAATTTCATTTTCTTAAAGAGCTGCCCACAAAATGCTAATAATTACTGCGTACATGTTATTTTATTGTCTTAAAGCTTCAACCACTACCTAAAATTGTCTCTCACGGTCCATTCAAATACCACCTGCAACTACAAATCTTCCTTGATGCCCTTCCCATCATCTTAGAACATCCTTTCTTGTGGAAACATCACCAACTTCTTGTTTACAGTGTAGTCTTTCAACCAGAATATATGCAATAAATACTAAGCCTTAGGTTTTGCATTGGTGGCTGGATAAAACAGGACAGCTAACATCTGTTTCATTAATCTTACAAAGTGGGCTTGAAGTCTTCCTCTTCCAAATTTCATTTTCACCCAAAAAGTATGTGGAAAAAAATGCAATTGAAAGATAGGTTTATTTTAATGAAAAAAAATTGAAACCCACGCATAAACCTTTCCTACCATGTATTTCCACGAATATTTCTCATGGGTTTGAGCTGTGTCTCCACTCCTGACGCATCCTAGCAGGCAGCAGGTGGAGGCTCACAGGGTTGGGGCTCTACCACCAGCTAGGAAATCCTGACTAACTTCCTGCCTTCCAGCTTTGGCCTGGCCAGCCCTGCTCTGGTTGTTCTAGGCATTTGGAGAATGAACCTACAAATGAGAGCTCTCGCTTTCTCTCTCCATCTCCATCTTTCAAATAAACAAATCTTAATTATTGTTACTTTTAAAGGAAAGGAAAGAACAAAGGTAAAAGTGAGAAGGATAGAAACCAAAAACTCTTAACTGTACCTTTTTTTTTATTAATGTAAGCTTAAAAACACAATTACACTATAAGTTTAAATAAAAATGTCACTCCTAAAAACCTAAATGAAACATATAAACTTAAATGTGCAATGAGTTTAATCATACAGAAAAATAGCAGTTAACTGACTTTATACCACAATAATTTTTTTATTATATTTTTTACAACCTTTACATAGTTAATTAGGGTAAAAAGGTTCAAGACTATAGGAAAGTGGGTAAGACTAGTACTTCCATAGTGTTTCCTTCATATATCTGAGGTAAAGGGGGATATTAAGGGAGAAGCCCAGCCCAGTCTTCCACCTTCCCCAGGTCCCGGATGTGGGGCATGCTCCGAGGGTCTTGCTCAAGTGGTTTTGATATTGCAACAGTTATGAATCGCTGCCAATCTCACCACTCCAAGCACGATGAGGTCTTTGAAGAATCCACTGATTAACACAGTCCGTCATAGAGTCTCCTTTTGCCCAGTTTTTCACTGCAAACATAGCTGAGTTGGTAAATTGACTTGTTCTGCCCTCTGTCTTTTCTTGGTTAGGATTCTGAGTCCAGCATTTTGATTGGGGAGATCTCCAAAGAAACTTTGTCTGAGGTGTTCCCAGACCAGACTCTTGTATGTACTAGCAAGTACAGGTCCCGGCACAGTCCATCGCCCTGATCAGCTGCTGGTTGCAATTGCTGGGTTGGTTCTGTTTCCAGCGCTATCTTCCACTGGAACCAATAGGTGTTGCAGTCTAGCCTGGTTCTTCCCAGCACACACTTAGCCCTCGCATAAACCAGTGGGAGCTGCAGCCTAGTTGGAGTGACCCACAATAACCCCCACCAAGCCCGCCCTCTACCGTGGTTTACCAGTATGTGTAGCAGTAGTCCAGTCTGTCCCATACCCCATTTGGCTCTCATACATGTCAATGGGTATTAAAGCTTAGTTCCATCTAACCAGTTCAACTATCCAGCCCTCACAGATGATGTTGGGTGCCTCTCTCTCTAGCCACCCCAGCCCCTGTCCTAGTTTTCATGCCCTCCTTTGGAAGTGGTAACCCAAGAGGGAGGAGCCCACTATTTCCCTCCCAGGCCTCTCCCACCCCCGGATTATGCACTCTCCAGATAGTTCTGTGGTTTGACTTGACAGAACTGGCCCCCAGTGCCAGCTTCTGCCAGCTGATGCTGCAGCTAAGCCCAAACAGCCCTCACCCACTCTAACTGTAGTTTGCACCAGTAGGAACAATCAGCCCAGCCTGGCTTTTCCCTGATCTAGTTCACATGAGGCCCAAGGGATTGTAGCCCTGCCTAGTCTGGTCGGCCCCCATCCCAGCCCACGCTCTCCATTGGGAGTAGCTGTCCAGCAAGGGAAACCCCCCCCCCCCATAATCCCCTGCCGGCTCCATTCCCTCCTTTCCTGGTTCTCATGTGTGCTGGTTGGGTGCTGCGGTCACATCTGGTACAGGCAACCTCACCTTGGCATTCCGTATTGTGCACTGGTTTTTGTTGTGACCCAACCCAGCTCAACCCATACTCTGTTCTGGTGCTCGGATTTGCCAGTGGATGATGTGGACAGATTTAGCCTGGTCTTCCCCCGACCCATGCCAATTGTATGCCAGTGGGAAACTTTACATGGCCTGTTCTGGGCTGTTTCCTACCATGCTTCTTGCGCTTAGCTGCAGGGTCTGTGTCCTGCCAGAGGAGTTGCCCAGGCTCCTTCATCAGAACCTCTCCCAACGCCAGATTTTGTGCATACCAGTGGGTCCATGAGCCAGCCCTACTCAGTTCACCTCCTGTCCTAGCAGGAACAGTGGCTTTTCCTGACTGGCCTTCAACCCAATCTGTATACCACAATAATTTCATTCCCTAGAGGACATAAAAAGTGCAAAGAAATCATATATGGTTTTCAACTGTCATATTGGCATTAATACTGCTATCATTATTCTAAAACTTTACAATGTATTGTATGATAAAGTTTCAGTGTAAGAGAAGAAACACTACGGGTACTTGCAGACTCTCTGGAGTGTGTATATACAGAATGATAAATCTGTGTGTATATTCTTTTCTGTAATGTAATAAATTGCAAAATGTACTGTACTAAATCCAAAAAGATTTTTGTATCATTTTTCAAACAAATTCTTTCCACTGTTGGTATCAGACTTACTATAAATTATTACTGCCATGGTGAGTTAAACATTTTTATTAGTAAAGACACAACTGGAACACTGAGTTACAAATAGCATTTTTGGAATAAATAACACAAGTCAATGTTATTAGGTTTAGTTCAAAATTTTTTCAATGTCAAAACACAATTTTTTTCACTTGATCTTAGCCAAAAGCCCAAGAAGCGATACAATTTTTTTCTAGAAAGAAAAAAATGTGGTTTGATTTACATCTTTCGATTATATTTTATGTAGCCAAGAAAAAAAAATCTTTGGTTGGTGTTGTAATCGTCATTCATAGGCAATTATAAGATTATTTTATGTGTATTATATAGTACACAGGTAATTTTGAGAAAAAATACAGATTTACATGTTAATAAAAACCTAGTAATATTTTGTTTAAAAAAATCTATGTATTTGAAAATTAGAGTAAGAGATTTTTTTTCATCTGCTGGTTAATTCCCCAGATGGCTGCCAACATCTGAGACTGGACCAAGTAAAAATCAGGAGTGTCATCCAGTCTCCTGCATGGTTGCAAAGGCCCAAACCCTTGAGCCATTTTCTGCTGCTTTTCCAGGCCACTAGCAGAGAGCTGTATTGGAAGTGGAACAGCCATAACTCCAATCAGCATCCATATGGGACACTGGCAATCTAGGCAGCTTTAACCACTATGCCACAAGCCAGTCCAAACAATATATTCAAATTGAGTGCATCAATATAAACCCATCATAGAAAGAAAGAAAGAAAGAAAGAAAGAAAGAAAGAAGGAAAGAAAGGAAGGAAGAAAGAAAGAAAGAAAGAAAGAAATTATTTGAAAGAGCCAAAGGAAAAGATACCTCCCACTCTTTGCATCACTACTCAACTGTCCACAAAGGCTGGGTTTGGGCCAGGCTAAAGCCAGCATTCAGGAACTAAATCTGAGTCCCCCACATGCGTACATGGTCTTCTCAGGCACACGAGCGGGGTGCTTGATAGGAAAGGGTACAATCAGACTTGAATCAGTGCCCCTACAGGGTGGTGGTGTCACAGGCAGCAGCTTCATCTGCTATACCACAATGCTAGCCTCAATGGTTTTTCTCTTAAAAAAAAAAAAAAAAAAAGAAAAAAGAAAGAGAGAAAAGAAAAGAAAGAAAAAGAAAACTTTTTTTCTAGCTATAACCACAAAAAGGCCTAAAAATGACTAAACCTGGCTCCCAGATAAGAATCTCAAATTATCACTTCCAACAAAAAGAAACCTAAATAAATTGATGATTCAAAGTATTACGAAGTGGATAAAACTTAATCAGAAACTATGATGCAAAGGTTCTCACTACATTTTGAGCCCGCAAAACAATAATGACTACAATAAATTAAAAGCTCAGTAAATATGTGAGAAATTTGAGTTTATAATGAAACTTTGAAGTCACTGGCTGCCTTTGGAAAATGCTTGGGTATTAGTGCCTTATTCTGACAATGAATAGAAATTGACTTTTTCAAAATATTTTTTGCTTACTTAAACAGGGAGAGAGGAAGAAGATTTCTTTCCCTTTGGTTTACTCCATAAATGCCCACAATGGCTAGAGCTGGATCAGGCCTAAGCCAGGCACGTGAATGTCCATCTGAGTCTACCACCGTGGGTGGCAAGGACCAACACATGCATGGGTCATCCTCTGCTACCTTCCAGGATGTGCATAAGGAAGAAGACAGGTGGGAAACAGGGCATCCAGAACTCGAGCCAGACCCTCTGATAGGGATGCAAGATTCCCAACCAGTGACCTAAGCTGCTGCAACACATGTCTGCCCCATATTCTCTTTTTTTAAATGAGTATCAACTGTACATGAGAGTAATCCAATAACTAATTAGAACATTCTAGAGAAGTGATAGAATATGACCATTCTGCAAACCGCTAATAAAGTTACTGAGCTAAAAAATGATCAGTGGAGACCAGCGTGGTAGCCTAGCAGCTAAAGTCCTCGCCTTCCACACACCAGGATCCCATATGTGCTATGGTTCTAATCCCAGAAGCCCTGCTTCCCATCCAGCTTCGAGCTTGTGGCCTGGGAGAGCAGTAGAGAACAGCCCAAAGACTTGAGACTCTGCACCCACTTGGGAGACCTGGAAGAAGCTCCTGGCTCCTGGCTTCAGATCGGCACAGTTCTGGCCATTGCGGCCACTTGGGGAGTGAGTGATCGGATGGAAGATCTTCCTCTGTTTTGCCTCCTCTTTGTATATCCAACTTTGCAATTTTAAAAAAATCTTTAAAATAAAAGATCAATGGCTGTTAACACTACAAGCAAAATTAACAATCAGATATATGGTTTTTGGTTTTTAGCAGGAATAGGTTACACCACCTATGAGACACCTATCCTACTGTTTCTACTCCAAATCGAAACTGAATTTAATCAACTTTAATCTTTTTTTTTTTAATTGAAAAGTCAGTTATACAGAGAGGAGGAGAGACAGAGAGGAAGATCTTCCATCCGACGTAACGGCCAATGCTATGCCAAAGCCAGGATCCAGGAACTTCTTCCAGGTCTCCCGTGCAAGTGCAGGGTCCCAAAGCTTTGGACTGTCCTTGACTGCTTTTCCAGGCCACAAGCAGGGAGCTGGATGGGAAGTGGAGGCACCAGGATTAGAACCCACGCCCATATGGGATCCCGGCGTGTTCAAGGCAAGGAATTTAGCCACTAGGCCACGACACCGGGCCCCTAATCAGCTTTAATCTTACTGGCTACAGCATGTGAAAGAGAGAGGAGACAGGCATTTTGGGCACCTGAGTTTCACACCAGAGTGCGTGAGTTTGTGTCACAGTTGCCATATCTAATGCCAGCTTCCTGATAATGCACATTCTGGCAAACAGAAGGTGACGGCTCAGGTATATACCGCATCTCTTTTATTACCTACATTGTAGGTGGCTCAGTAAAAAACGGTTACTGACAACTTACTATCATCCCCATCTTGGACCATTTCCAACTTTGCTAAAAATGGTTTGGAAAATTCAGAAATGTGAGGCAGGAATTTAACCTATTGTTTAAGATGTTCACAATCTGTATCGCAGCACCCCAGTTTAATAGTAGCCTCTAGCTCCTGACGACAACTTCCCTTTACAGCAGATTCTGAAAAACAGTGACAATAGCTTGAGTAATTGGATTCCTGTCGCCTACAAGAGAGACTTGGATTGAGTTCCTGGCACAAGCTACTGACTGGCCTGGCCCCAGTCCTGGGCAGCCACTGTAGACGTTTAGGAAACGATCAGGGATGTGAGCTTATTCTTACTCTCTCAAATAAGTAACTTTTTCAAAGTCTCAGAAATGAGGAATTTTTTTCTCTATCTAAACTTACCCATATCCAGCATAAAAACAGAAATATCAAGTTGAGAACTTCAAAATATTTAGCACGTCAGCTGGTGTATCGATATGTGTGCTTTGGAAAGCAAGGACACAAAAATTAACATGGTAACATGGTCTTTCTTTTTCTTTCCTAACTCAATGGGTTTACACTTTATTTAAACATGTCCCAGTTTCAATGAAAGCGCTTAATTAGAGTCCTCTCTACATAAGAGATATTCAATTTTTTGATTATGAATAATCCAATTTAAAGTAGCCTGGAGTGTTTGGCACAGCAGCTAAGACTTTGCTTAAAACCTCCATATCCCATAACGCATAAACAAGTGCTTGAGTTTGAGTCCCAGCTACATTTCCAATTGCAGCCTCTTGACAATGCACATCTGGGAGACAGCAGTTGACACAGCTCAAGTAGTGGAATATCCACTGCCTGATTGAGTTTCAGACTTCTGGATTGAGTTTCAGGTTTCTTGTGTCAGCCTGGCCCACTCCCACATGTGAGCATTTAGGGAGTCAATCAACAAAGGAAGATCTCTACTTTCCAAATAAAATGAAAATTAATACATCATATAGTTCAGAATCTGCATTTCTCTCATCCTTGGCATCTCTAGCTTACTGTCATAAACCATTCCGTTTCAAGGACTCGTTTTAACTCAACAAGCATCAGTGGAGGAAAGGACTCTAGGTGGGCTCAAAAGTCTGCGCCTCCCGAAGAGGCTACATCCAGGAAATCATCTTTCAATGGTTTCTTATTTAGTCTCACACTGAACACTCCTGAATGTACCAGGATTGTCTACTCCAATTACTTCTTCCTGGTAAAAGCTGGCACATGTATTCAAAGTTCCTGGATCAGCAGAGGGACAGAAGTGTGAAAGTGGAAGTGCCACTAGCAGTTTTGACCATGTTATATTGTCTAAGGAGCTTTTGTGTCCTTTGCTACTACAGGAGTTTTACACCCTTGTACTTATTATCTGATGAATTTGTCAGTGGCATCGGCATCCTGATATTTCAACAAGGCAATAACCAGCCACCCACAACATTACATTAAGTCACTAGAGCCTTCTCCAAAAACTATTTCCCACTTAGATGATCTCCTCAGAAAGTCTTAAACTCAAAAGATTGCAACAAATATCACATTACAAAAAAAAAAAAACAAAAAAAACAAAAACCTCTTTGGGGTTGGTTATCAGAGAGAGCCCACCAGGATAATACAACTAAGGATACAAGTTCATTTGAAGTTAATATATCATCTTGTTAGTATGTCTCTCTAGATAAAGTCCAATTGGAGATGAAATTAGCATTTGTGCTTCAGCTACTCTGAACTATCCATTATGTGAATCTCTTTCCTACCCTGTGAGGTATTTTCACAATTATTGTCTTTTCACAAACGAAGGAAAACAAGGCTCAGGAATGTTAAGAAGACTGACCAAAGCTTGTTTTGTAAAAGTTCCTTCTTTTCCTTTCTTCCTTCTTTTCTTTCTCTCTCTCTGCCCTGCTTCTCTCCTTCCTTTTCTCTCTCTCTCTGTCTCTCACTCTCCACTTTCTGCATACGTATACAGAGACGGAGGACGAAGATCTTCCATCCGTAGGTTCACTCCTTAATGACTACAGCGTCCCAAGCTAGACAAGTTCAAAGCCAGAACCCTAGGATTCCCTCGAGATCTCTGTGGGTACAGAGCCCAGGGACTTGACCCATCTTCTTGCTGCCTTCCCAGGTGCATTGACAGGGAACCAGATTTGAAGTGGAGCTATCAGAACTTAAACTAGCCCTGATATATTAGTGTCGTTGTGGCCACTTGGGGTATGAATTGCTTCCTCTGTAAATCTGACTTTTTCCAGTAAAAAAAAAAATCTCAAAAAAAAAACATAAAGCAAGTCAGTACAAAGATCTTAAGGACTAGTTTCTTAAACCCTATTTGCTTTCCAAAGGAATTACAAATTATAATAATAGAAATAATTCTATTTCTAGTTCAATTTTTTGAGAAAGTCAGTAACTTCAGTACATAACAAAAGCTATTATGTTTAAAACCAACTCACTAAACTAATTCTCATTTTCATATATCCTAATATAGAGTCTATGCTAAATTTGCCTCTTTACCAGGCAGACCTTGTATTGTTAAAGGCAGAGCAGAAAAACTCCTTGTTCAATCTCAATAGCATTTTCAAATATTTTTGCATATAAGCTGCTACCTCAATGTTTCAAAATAAATGTAAAACACTCTTATACAAATTCCCTAGACTGAAGGCTTTAACTTCAGAGCAATGAGCCTTTGAATTTTATTCTCAAAAGCAGCATTCTAAAGCACGCATGTTTCCATTTGCTGAAAGCACTGTAAAAATGGATTAAAGTACAAACCATTCTACCATATCATAAAATTACACTGATAGGAAGATGAGATGTAAACAGCGTAAGTTATCACTTATAGAATGCTTACTATGTATCAAGTACATATGCTCGTGCTTTCATTTTGTACTTGCAAAACCCTGTGTGATTACTGGCTCTACTTTACAAGCAAAGAAACTACAGTGAAAAAGTTTACATAACTTGTCCAGAGTAAGACAGCTTCTGCTGGAGCTGGAATTGAAACCCAGGCTGTTCAGCTCTCAAATGTGTGCTCCATACAATCAATGCTTACTGCCTTCTAGTTCCTACATATGCACACACACACACACACACACACACATACTTCAGGCACAGAATGTATATACAGGCACAGGATAATTCTTTGGGAGTTATTATTCATAAGTTGATATGAACACAAGACAACCAGGAAGTCATCCTAAGTATTCAAGAAAATTCACATAGTACAAGCTTAAAGGTTGAAGAAAAAACTCATTTTTTAAAACACATATTTAGAACTCAATAAAATAATTGATTCATATTATTTTATCTACTAGGCAAAAAAAACCCAGGAGATATTTAATTTCTGAATGACCAATCTCTTACATTTCAGTGCTTAAATTTTTGCTTTGTAAGAGTATCTAAACAAGGAATATTTTACACCTATTTCTCCCCCTCCACATCCTCTTCATCCCTACCAGTGGTCCACATGCGTCTGCAATCCCCATCCCTTCACCTCTATAATGAAAATTAAGAAGTCAAATAAAAAATAAATGCAGCATTCCCCAAATAAGAATCCTTCATCTATTAAAGCATGAAGCAAAACATACAAATTTTAAGTGTAAGTTAAAGTAATATTCTTTTACAGTTATTTATCAAAGCAAAATAAGAGCCATTATTGAAGATGTATCGAAGAAGAGATGAAGCCTTACCTCCATTGCTAAAGCTGCTGTTTGTTGGTCATAATGATTCAGAAGATTAGGCATGAAGGTAGTATTATAAGGCAAATCTTGGCACATCCTCAAGGTAATAGGTTCACAAGAAAACAAACTGTGTCCATTTATATGCCCCACAAACATGGTCAAGGGCCAAAGACAGAAGACGATCCAACGAAAAGCCATCTTTGCTCGATCTGAGTGAGATTTTGGATGATCAGCCTACTCAACACAAATTTTAGATCTTTATGCACCTGCAGGTCTCAGCCTGAAAATACTTCTTCTAATATCTCGCTGTAAAGTTCTTCAACAGTTAAATACTCGTGCACCGTCAGAGATTTGTTAGCTTTATCTCACAAAAGGCATTTGTTGTTGGTTTCACAATCTGGGAAAATGACATCATCTTGTCTCTTCTTTTCATTTTATTACATAGGGCACATCTGATCAACATATCAAGTTCATCAACCACATTCCCATACTACAGATTCCATCTTAGGAGAAGAGCTATTTCTTCCTTTGACTGGATTATCTGAAAGAGATTATTTTGAAAATAGGAGAAATTAGTCATTTATTATCAAAATATTATGAAATAGGCATTAAAATCTTTGATAAGAAATATCATACTGATCTAAAACTAAATACATGGACATATCATTGAGACATAGTTTTCCTGTTTATTATTTATTCTCTAGATATACTGAAGGAATCCTTAAACTGCATTAAAATTTGATTAATGTAAAAATTTCATATTTTTGTGAGGTACAATAGAATATTTCAACAAATAACATTGTGAACTAATAAAATCAGGGAGTCAACACATTTATTTCTTTATGTTTGGAGCCTTCTGGTCCCACTTACACAGCCTATAAAAATTTTTAATTTTCTTTCCCTAGTTTCTTAAGTAACACATGGCTTATCTTCTTGTCTATGGTAACAACTCTTCATTCGTCACAAATTATATCTGGCCCATTCTAAACGAGTTATTGGTCTAAAATTTATTTAAATAGCATAACCCAAGACATCAAACTTAAAATGTATGGCATGTGATTTAATCATTGATGCTATAATCAGCACTAGCTGACTTGGCAGAAGGCATCTGCCAAAGAAAGTTACAGATTCAAGCCTCTTATTACAAGTTATGCGATGGTAAACATATATCACTTTACTTCTGTAAACCAAAATTTTTCTTCTTGAATATTCCAATGCTACCTCTAATAAGGAGGATGAATGAATGAATTATGAAATAATATATTCAAAAGTACTTTATAAATGCTGAAGCAGTATCAAACATTAAGTAGTTTTATTACAGAATTAGAAGTGGTGACTTTACTAACCATTACAGGGAGTGACAAACAGAAGGTTCTGAAAATATAGCTGAATTTTTTTTTAATACTACACCATCTTTTTAGATAGTACAAAAAAATTAATACTGTAGACATAGCCCTTGAATCAGAAACATTTAGCCAACAGAGAGCCATTACACATAGCTAGGCTGCTCAGAGAATCATAACATTTCTAGAAAGCCACAACAGTAATAGGAATGATTACTTGTTATTTCCACAAGTTTCAGAATCTCGGGCTTTCTAGGGGCAAAAACACATGTGATTCTCAATCACATGTGATTCTCAGTATGTGTGCAACAGAAGGCAGGTCTAGTATTAAAAAAAAGCATAATCTCAGCTATCATAGCGATTTGATTTAGTAATGATATTAACTTTGCTTCTATTTCATTTTTCCACATGTATTAGATATTCCTATGTGTGCTGTGAAGGGTCCAGGTTGCCAAAAGGTAAGAAATCCAGGTTCAGAGATTCTCAGATCATGATGATAGCATAGTTTTTCATGAGGAGTTATAATTCTATCAGTCTGTTATTTATGTGTGCCCCAACACTGACAATATGGGAAAAACAAATAAATTTTCAGAGATCCAGATTAACAGGACAACTCCGATACTAGCACCCAAGACAGCTGAGACCTTGAGATCTGATTTGGATTAAGCAAGAAAAGAAACTGTCCTTCCATTTCTGGATGATATCAATGATTGAGACCTCTGCACTCCATGTTTCATTCATTACGCAGAAAACCATTTAGAAGAAGTAAAATCTGACCAAAATTTACCAATCTATCCCTCTTATAGATGGTCTTGAATGGCAGAATGGAAAATGGAAGTCTAGAATTAGAAACAATAAGATTTGTGACAGCTTCTTGGTCTGCCATATTTTTCCCCATTTAGGTTAGTCCCACAAATGTTGACGTCTAGCGACAGAAACCGATATCAACCACAGTTAAAAACCTATTAAGCTAACTACCATGCAGCATGGTAACAATTATGCATATCATTAAACATGTGTCAAGTAACTGTTAAAAGCTTTCTTTGATTATAGTGCTAAGATATCCAGGTAAGTTCAGTCTTTGTAGTTTATTGCTTATATAACATGTTCATCTGCTTGCAACTAAAATAATTAAAGGGAACCCTGCTCTCAAATGGATATGTATTTAATAATACCAAGGTTTCCAAAAATTTCATTTAGACTAATCTGTTTTTGAAGTACTTAGGCAGCTTCAAACTTATGGTCCAAAGACTACTACCATATGGAATTTGAAGAAGTAACCGAGCAACACCTCCCTTGGTTTAAAAACTTGAAAGGCTCTTCTTTTCCTTGTAGGTGATCTCAGGTGATCTGTGAAAATGGGGTTCACTAATCACTTCATTCAGAAAATCCCAGGGAATCATGCAATCAAGAGGTTCAAATCTTTATATTCACTTTACGAGTGTGCAAGAAACTTCTAGGCCAACAAGGGAATACATATGTGAAAAGCCAGTAAGTATTTGAAAGACTGCATAAGAAGCAATCTGTAACACTCTCTTGCTAAAATAATGCACTCAGAGAATTCATGGCAGGACTAACAGGCGCTTCCTGTGCTACACTGAGATGGTTCTTACTGAAAAGAAACAACAAACTGTTTCCAAACCAGAAGTGGCAGCACAGATGAAAAAGATCTCCCAGAAGAAATGGAAGAAAAACCTGTGGATCAGGAATAAATTCAGCATAGAATCAAAGCATCTTGAAAGCTAATAATTTATTATAACAGAAATCTGATAAAACTCTTCTTCTACTTCCTGCCTACTCCCATCTATTTTTCATGATTTTCTATTAAATATTCCTTTTGGCTTTGTTTGCAAAGGATGCTTTCCATCTGTAAGATAAAGGTTTTTCTTTACAGACTATAACATCCAAAATTCCATATATCAAAACATTTTGCAAAATCTATCAACAGCAGAAAGACAATAATCTTAAAATGGTAAAACACTGACTTACAATTACTCACATGGAGAAGAAAATGGGGCTGGTGTTGTGCAATGGATAAATCTTCCACCTGTACTGCCAGCATCCCACAAGGGTACTAGTTTGTGTCCTGGCTGCTCCACTCACCAGTCAGCTCTCTGCTAATGCCTTGGGAAAAGCAGCAGAGTATGTCCCAAGTTCTTGGGCCCCTGCCACATGGGAGACACAATGAAGCTCCTGACCCCTCACTTTAGCTTGGCCCAGGCCAGGCCATTGAGGCCATCTGGGAAGTGAACCAGCATATAGAAGATCTCTCTCTCTTACTTTCAAGTAAACAAATGAATCTTTAAAAAACAGTGAGGTGAGGGTGAGGGTTTTTTTTTTTTTATATGTATACCATTCTCTACACCTACAATGTTAGGATACACTTAAATAAGAGAATGATGGACTTGTGACTATTGTTGAAAGCAACTATTATTACAATATGGGGGGGGGGACAATTGGGGAAGTGCAGAGGAGGAGGGGAAGAAGGGGAAATCACTAAGCCTAAGTAATTGTGCAATGAAAAATTAAAAAGGGCAGGGGGGCAATGAGAAGAGCTTATGGAATTTCATATTCCCTAAAACAGTGCTCTAATTTTTTTTAAAGATTTATTTATCTTTATTGCAAAGTCAGATATACAGAGAGGAGGAGAGACAGAAAGATCTTCCGTCTGATGATTCACTCCCCAAGTGACCGCAACGGCTGATGCTATGCCGATCCGAAGCCAGGATCCAGGAACTTCTTCCAGGTCTCCCACACGGGTGCAGGATCCCAAAGCTTTGGGCCATCCTCCACTGCTTTCCCAGGCCACAAGCAGGGAGCTGGATGGGAAGTGGAGCTGCTGGGATTAGAACCTGTGCCCATATGGGATCCTGGCACGTTCAAGGCGAGGACTTTAGCAGCTAGGCCACACCGCCGGGCCCAACAGTGCTCTAATTTTGAAGTACAGCAGATGCATGAATCCGCTACCACAGGTCTACAAAAGCCGAATCCTGAAGAATGACACGCATTCTGATGAGTACCTCAGGTTACAAGTATTTGTTATTCAGGTCTGAGAAATGCTATTCTGAAACAGAATAATTAGAAAGAGCCAAGATATACTGTGCATAATATATGACAAAAGAATTTTTACAGTAAGAGCACAAAAGAAATATCTTTAAAAAATCAAAACAAACAAAAAAGCAACGGGCCCAGCACGGTGGCCTAGTAGCTAAGGTCCTCTCCTTGCATACCCTGTGATCCCATATGGGTGCTAGTTCTAATCCAGGGGGCACCACTTCCCTTGCAGCTCCCTGCTTGCGGCCTGGGAAAACAGTTGAGAACAGCCCCAAACCTTGGGACCCTGCACCCGCATGGGAGACCAAGAAGGGGTTCTGGGCTCCTGGCTTCCAATCAGCACAGTTCCAGCTGTTGCAGTCATTTGGGGAGTGAATCATCAGACAGAAGATCTTCATCTCTGTCTCTCCTCTTTGTATACCTGACTTTGCAATAAAAATAAATCTTTTTAAAAAATACAAATAGCCAGTAAGCACATAAGAACATATTTAACTCTATCACTAACAATGAATGTAAATATGCAATGACATTTTTACCAACTAGTTGGGCAAAAATAATGATGGAAAACAGTATAGGAATGGGTTGGGGAAAAAGAACAAAATCAACATTTTCAGATACTTCGTGTAGAAATGTAAACTAGATAATACTTTTAAAGAACAGTTACTTATACCACAAGCCCTTAAAATATCTACAACTGGATTCAGCAGGCCCACTTTATAACTTTTTTAAGACGGCAAACACAGGTACACATGATGCATAATCAAACTCTCAGTATTATTTGCAAAAATAAGAAAACTGGGCTATGAGCCTTAACAGAATGCTGCAGTCTGAGCCTCAGCTCCTCACTTCTGATGCAGCTCCCTGCTAATATGCTTGGCAAGGCTGGGATGACGGCCTCAGTACTTAGGCACTTGCCACACAAGCAAAACCAAGATGGAGTTAGGGCTCCTGGCTTTGGCCTGGCCCAACCTTAGATGTTGCAGGCATTTGGAAAGTGAACCATCAGATGGATGCTCTCTCTCACTGTTTTTCTGCCTTTCAAATAAATAACTAAAAACAATCTAAAAGCCTATCAATAAGGGACAACTACATGATGGAATATTATATAGTCACCAAAAATAACGATCAGGAACCTATAGTGGCAGGCTATGACAATAATGATATAATTAGTAGATACAAAATTCTAAAAGCTTATAGGGCATTATAAAACAGCAAATACTGGCATCATCCCACAAGGATGCTGCTTTATGTTCTGGTACTTCTACTTCTGCTCCAGCTCCTTGCTAATGGACAGAGACAAGCAGTGGAGGGAGACAAGGTTTTGGGCCTCGGCCACCTCTGGGGGAGACGCAGCTGAAGCTCCTGACTGTCAGGTTTGGCTTGGCTCAGCCTGCTACAGCCATCTAGCAAGTGACCCACCGGAGAGATTTCTCTAATTCTCCCTTCCAAATAAATAAATCTTAAAATGTTTCTAAACATATATGCTTGCACCCCCATTTTTTGAAAATTATTTCCTCAGTGTTTTGAAAAACTGATATACACAGAATAAAAACATCTTAATTTGTTTAAAGATGAAATGTTATAAGTGCTTTATATAATTTTACAGAAACTTTGTTATTTTATGTATAGAAAAATTAACTAAAGCTATAGATGTATACTGCCTAGATAGATGACAGGAATAATATACTTAGTAAGATAAGCCAGTATCATAAAAATAAATATCCTATTTTTTTTCTTTGTGTGGTAGCTTATATAGAACACAAAACAGAAAAAGTATGGGAATGAAATGGTCATTTTGAAATATGATTGCCATTTTAGCTTGTATTTATACTCCAATGGAAACACAGTCTCCCTACTTTTTAGTTGTTGGATATCATGAGTAGTGGCTAATTGAGCACGTGAATACAGAGCAGATTAATGCCAGAGTCTTCGCAAAAACTGCTCAGGAGGAGAAGGGAGGGCAGGGTATTGGGAGTGAGCAAGCGAACGAGGGAGGTGTGCAGGCTTCTTGGAACTGAACCTAGGGAACACATAAAATCTCTCACCTTTATATCAATAAAAAATTTCTAAAGATGACTGGTTTATGGCTACTAACTAAGCAACAAGCAAAGACACACACTAACAAGAAAAAAAATGATCAAAATTTAGTAGAAGTAAAAAACTGATTTCAACACTGAAAAAAAATCTGAATCAAGAGTTACACATTTTTAAAAGCTTTTAAAACATATTTCAAATCACTCTTCATTAACAAAATATCTGCTTCTCCAGATTCATTTATCTGTATCTCTTCACTAAAGAACTGTGGAAAAACTCAAAGTTCTAGGACATAAATAAGAATCTGGAACTACAGAAATTCTGCCAAAGGCAGCAATTCACTAAAGAACATTTGCGTTGGCATTCTTACCGACACTATCACTATATTCTATTTTAAGAATACACAGTATTCAACTCAAAGAAACCTATGGGTTAACATAACTAGAATGGACAACTTCAGGGACCAGGAGCCAGCTCAGTGTAAATGCTATGGCCACAACTCTTCATGAATTATCTGTGGGAAAAGAATAATTCACTTCACAGAACAATACAAACATTTGGAAATTGATTTCACACTAACCCATGAAGTCCCAACTTGACAATTCTGCAAAATTTCAGGACATAAGGTTTCAAAGTTATCATAAGTATTATACTTATCGCTCAATTTATGTCTTCATAGGAGTGCTATATATAATAAGATGATGGGACACAATAGATTAAATTACTAGGTTACCATTCCATCAGAAAACAAAGACCTTGATACCTTCACATTTCCATTTTTATCAATTATAACATCAGTACTCTGATAGCCCCAATTGTTACATATCACTTTGCTGATGATTTAAAAAGGGGGGGAAAAAAGCCCTTGAAATAAAATCAGCTGAATATGTGCCCAAAAGGGGAAGATATTCTGCCTAAAAGGGGGAGATGCAATCTTGGAAGACTGTCTTCCTAAGCTGGCACCAAATTAGACTCAAATAATTCAGGAGGGCAAGCAAGATAGCAACAGGAAAGCAGGCCGAATTCCAGAAAAAAATAGAAAAGCAGATCCTAAGGACTTGTCAAGACGGTCCTGAAAACAAAAGATGTTGAGTTTTATTTTTTTTTTTTTTTACAGATAAGGATCCATTTCCACCTCTCCCAGTTTAATATGCTGGACATTTTATAAATATAGGTAACATACTGTATTTCCAATTCAGAAATACATCTGAAGTTTGTCTCAAAGCAAATGCTGAATACACAGGAGCAACAATGAGAAGAGAAACAATACCCAGCTTTCAGACTCCCTTTTCCAAGACTTTATTGAAAGGAGTAACAATGACTTTCTAAATAGCTATTTCTTCTCTATAGGCTACTGACTTCTTAGGCAAAATATAGAGAATATATTCACTACTCAAGCGTCACTTTTCCTAAAGAACAGGTGGTGTTCTGTTTATAATATATTCATTCTCGGGATAGTAATTTTTGGTTTTCAGAAAAAAAGCTCATATATTTTCAAATGTAATTTCATGGGATTGAAACTTTTAATCTCAAAGGTCAGATATCTCCTTTCTTAACTTTCCTATCTCACCTATCCAGGTTTTAAAGCCCATCTAGCCACCTGCTAATAACAATAAATAATCTAATCTTTCAGTAATCTTTGATAGGATTTTTTTAAAAAAGAGGAACAAAAATATTAGGTTCAAAATTGAAGTAATGATAGGCATCAAAACCTGGCCCAATTTACAAATTACTAATTAAGCCAAAAGAAATCAGATCGTCATTTAAAATTAACCTGAAAATGAAATTAGAAGCTTTAATTAGAAGTTTTTGTTTTGGTGTTCTTTTTGAGGCTTTTAAGTGGCAGAATTCTAGAGTCTGGTGTGTGTGGGGGCAGGGAGAAGAATACATGAATCCAAAAGCTCTTTTTGGGTAAGAAAACAGAGATGTGCGGGCAACTGTTTCCTATCACCTTAGTCCTTATGAAAAATAAAGTCATTGTCAGCCTAACATTAACAAACTAATATGTTCACCAGAGCCTAAAATCTTGGCATATTACTAACAAACTATTAGAAATTGGGTAGATTTTTTTTCTTGGGGTCAAGCGGAAAACAGACAACTTATTGTGGAGGAAAAATAAAACACCCCTCTAGTCTCCCTCTATGATAAAGCTTCCACATTGCACTATATAGAGAATGTACACTTTGCTATTAAATTCTCCTCAACTTTCTCTACTTCGTATCTCCATCATGAAACCTGAAAGAAAAAAAAAATCACCTCAAAGTACAAATAAAGCTCAAAAGAAATACAGTAGCAAAGCTGAGGAATGCCTAAAAAAAAAAAGTCTGGTCATTTCGTCTTCCTTCATGGAAGGGACACTGTTACAGATTCAGCAAGAGTGATAAAGATGGAGAATATTCACAACAACTAAGCTAAAAAAAAAAGTGAGAGCAAAGACAAGATAGAATGGTAGGCTTGGAAAAAATTTATTTCCTTTCCTAATAGTTTCAAAGCATTTGGGAGGTGGGAGACACATTGTCTTCCTGAATACTCCATGGGGCAAGGGGCAAGAAGAAAGGGCTGCCCCTTCATGATGCCTTCCCTAGAGTCTCAGCCGGATCTCTGATCTCCCAAGCTCTGCCCTGCCAAGCCCACCCAATCAAGCTTTCCCACTCCGCTTTCCTAGGCTGCGTTACTCTGAATCTGCACTTCGGCAGGTCAAGTAAATGGTTTGGGGGGAGGTTGATTTGTTTTAAAGTCAAAATCGTGGTCTCTTCGGAAAAAACCGCTTCTTCACACCAGAACTAAGGATTTCTCTGCTCTTTTCCCAGCCCACAATGCACAAAAACATCAAAACAAAAACCCGGCTACCAGCACATCACCCAGGGAGAAAAAGAAGGCTGAGGAGGAAGGGAGGTTATATCCTCAATGTCAGTCAGGTCTTTGTTTCCTTGCTCCTCCGGTATTGGCTTTGCAGAGGAACCCAACTCCCACGAATAAATATTCCAGGTCTAGCCAAACTACTTTTCTAAACCAGGATTTCGTTTGCATTCTTTCACATCGCACTTACTGCTGCAGCCTGTCTGCCCCATTGCTGCATTTATCTAAACTGAAAAGGAGCAAAACATAGGACCTCTTTGACGGGATGGGTATCTTTCAACTTTAAGTACACTCCTCCGCCTTAATGAATGACACACGCTTTTGGGGTGGGGGGGACGCGTCTTTCTCTTACAGGAGAAACACTTAACTCAATACTCCAAGCATGCAGAAAGACCCTAGGAAGATGACACAGGATGACTTCACGTAGCCTGACCTCGGCGCAGCGCCTTTATTTCAAAGGCCAGCGTCTACTGATGAACCAACAGACCCACCCCGTGGCAAACACGACCACCATAAACGTGGCGGGCGGGGGGTGGGAGGGCAGGCGGTGGGGACAGGAGCAACAGACTTTGCCAACGGACCGGCTGGAGGAGACAACTTTTGGGCACTGGACTGGAAAGGTCGGAACCGTGCCAAAACGGGTCCTGGCCAGGGGCGACTCTTGCCGCCGCGCGTCTGAGACTTGCCCGAGTGCGGGAGGCGCGGGAGCCGCGCGGGTGCATTGTCCTTCCACTCACGCCCCCGCGGCGCCGGGCGCAGGGGCCGCTCTCGCCCGGCTCCTGCCCTCCGCCACCGGGGTCGGGGTCGTAGGAGGTAAGGGGCGCGGAGACAAGGACGCGGCGGCCACACTCGCACAGGTTGCCCAGCGCAGGCTCAGGACCGACGGGGTTAAGCGTCCCTCAGGGCACCTCCCCGCCTCAGCCTCCACCACCCCCCGACCCCTCCACCAGCCCCAAACCCGGCGGCCCCGACCCCCGAAACCCCACCACCAGGAGCCCGGGCCCCTGCTCTCCACGAGCCCCCCGCAACAACCCAAGCGTCCAAGGCTTTTGTTTTGGCCGCGACGGAGAATAACGATCCCTGAGGAGGAGGTGCCGACTGCCTCCGCCGCCGCTGGCGGTGGCTCCTCCGCGAAGGGTTAAGGCAGAGCGGCAGGCAGCCGCGGCGGCTCATTCTCCATACTCGCCGCTGCCTTTCTCTCCCCTGCACCTGGCCCGGGGGAACGTCCGCCTCGGGGCTCACCTTAGACCTCGGTGCCGGGTTCCAGGATTGGGGCGGTGGATGCAGAGCCGGCGCCGGCGCCCGCGCGTCCCTCAGGTACACCGAGCGGCCGAGGACCGCTTGCGCGCGCTGGGGAGCAACCGCGAGCTTTCCGCGAGCGCCAGGACGCGCGGCCCCGGGGAGCGAGTGCGCGCGCACGCACGGCGCAGGCGCGCAGCGCACCCTGGGCCAAGCGCTCCCATTTTGAGCGTGTGGTGCCAGCCTTGGGGGCTTCGTAGTGGGCTGGTTTGCTCGAGCCGTGGAGAAGGTGAGGACTCCTTGAGCTGTTCGGTTCCTGCGTGCTTGTTTCCAGTTCTAGAAGCATCCAACTGAAAGGCATTTGGCCATTCCGGTGCTGTGCTCACCCTAACCTGGGATACTGTTAGGACAAGACCACCAAATCCTAACCTGAGGACTGGTGTAGACCTCAGGCCTTTTGGAGTGAGAAGTGGTCTGGGGGAGACGCCTGGGCCCAGGGTGAGCTGAGTACAGGTGGAGTCCGGCACCTGGGCTGCTGCAAAGCAGCTGGGAATGGGCGGCTCTCCCAGGAGCAGTTTATATCCTCACTGCCAAAACCTCAGTGAGCAGGTGAGGCTTGTGGTTCCAAGTGCCCTACCCTGTATCTTGATCCTTAGGAACCCCCGTTTCCATCCCCCTCCCGCCTCCACTTTCTTTCTCTCATAGGAACCGTTGGAAAGCTGGAAGAAATCCTTTAAGTCGAACCCAGAAGTTATTTGACATCCCCAAAACCATACAGAGTTTTAATGACAGTTTGGAGTCATTCAAAGTCCTGACAGTTTTTGCTGACCATTTTACCTGTTTTTCTCTTCCTGCTAGTCCTTCTTCTATCTAGACTTCATGAACATTATTTTGTGCCATTAGTGGCTCACCAGGCTTTTAATGTTGATCATGTTGCACAATGATGTGAATGAACTTAATACTATGGAACTACATGCTTATTTTTTAAAGATTTATTTCTCTAAAAGGGTTATAGAAAGAGAAAGGGTGGGACCAATCTTCCATCTGTTGATTCACTCCTCAAATGGCTACAAAGTTTGGAGGTAGGCCAGGCAGAAGCCAGGAGCCAGGAGCTTTACTCTGGTCTCCCACATGGGTGCAGGAACCCAAGGACTTGATGGGTCAAGTCCTCTGCTACTTTCCCAAGTGTATTAGGGAGCGCGATGGAAAGTGGAAAAATTGGCCATGGCAGCCTAACACTATGTCTTAGTGCCAGCCCCAGAACCACGCTTTAAAAAGATTACCATAGGAGCAGGGCCTCTAGAAGGAAAAGCACAACAAAGGTAAAGATGATACATTTTGTTATGTGTTTTTCAAGTTCTTTAGAAGACGCTTCATAAATTGATATTGAAGGGTATTCAGATTATAAGAAAGTGAGCAATGGAGCTATGTTGTACTTCCAGTTAAGCAGCTACCTTCAACGTGGACAATTAGCTGCTCCACTTCTAATCTAGCTCCCTGCTGACGCGCTTCGGAAAGCCTCAGAAGATGGCTCTGATACTTGGGTCCCTGACACCCACATGAAAGACGTTGGTGTTTACGCTTTTGACTTCCTCCTGACCTAACCCTGGCTCTTAGATCCATTTAGAGAGCAAACCAGCTGATGGAAAATTTTTCTTTCCCTCCCCAAATCTGGCTTTCAAAAGAGTCCTCTACTATCCAAAAACAAAATTGAATCATTTAAAAAAAAATCATGGAGGGGCTGGCTTGGTTGCTTAACATGCTAATCCTCTGCCTGTAGTACTGGCGTACCATGTGGGCACTGGTTCAAATCCTGGCTATTCAACTTCCAGCTTCCAGCTTATGTCCTGGGAGAAGAGCAGAGGATGGCTGAAGTCTTGAGACCCCTGCACCCACCTGGAAGACCTGGAAGACCTGGAAGAAGTTCCTGGCTCTTAAGTTTGGACCAACCAAACTTAGCCATTGTAGGCAATTGGGGAATGAATCAGCAGATGGACGGTCTCTCTCTCTCTCCTCTCTCCTCTTTTCTCTCACCTTCTGTCTCTAAATGCTGACTTTTTAAAGAAGATTTATTTATTTTTATTGCAAAGTCAGATATACAGAGAGGAGGAGAGACAGAGATGAAGATCTTCTGTCTGCTGATTCACTCCCCAAGCAGTCACTACTGCTGGAGATGCACCGATCCAAAGCCAGGAGCCAGGAGCTTCTTCCAGGTCTCCCACACAGGGGCAGGGTCCCAAGGCTTTGGGTCATCCTCAACTGCTTTCCTAGGCCTCAAGCAGAGAGCTGCATGGGAAGCAGGCCACCAGGTTTAGAACCAGTGCCCATATAGGATCCTGGCGCGTGCGAGGCGAGGACTTGAGCCACTAGGCTACTTACTGGGCTCTAAATGCTGACTTTCAAGTAAGATAAATCTTAAAAAGTGGAGACTCAGTGTCTTTGCTTTTGAATGTCTGTAAATGTTGCTTTGTGTTTGCAATGTCCCATTTGAGAGTACTGTGGAAGACCAGACTTTCAGCTGTGGAAATGTGCTTCTTAAATAAGTGGGAATGGTGTGACTCATTCTTCTGGTGAGAACAGTAGTCAGAGGTGCAAATGACAGGAGGTACAGAGAAGGCGCTGCTTGAAAGGAGAGACAGAAGGGACCCTCTTTTTCAGGGATAAAAATATTCAAGTACAGGGCCCAGCAGTGTGGCCTAGCCGCTAAAGTCCTCACCTTGAACTTGCCAGGATCCCATATGGGCGCCGGTTCTAATCCTGGCAGCTCCACTTCCTGTCCAGCTCCCTGCTTGTGGCCTGGGAAAACAGTTGAGGATGGCCCCAAAATTTGGGACCCTGTACCCATGTGGGATACCCAGAAGAGGTTCCTGGATCCTGGCTTCGGATCGGCACAGCACCGGCCGTTGCAGTCACTTGGGGAGTGAATCATCAGACAGATCTTCCTCTCTCTCTCTCCTCCTCTCTGTATATCTGACTTTCCAATAAAAATAAATAAATCTTTAAAAAAATATATTCAAGTCCAACAGGGATAAGTGAAGAGCCTCTCTATAATCCCATCTCTCTTTCCTTCCATGTTGTAACCTCCAATGGAAGGATTTAATGAGTAGGAACTTCACAGAAAGCACTGCACTCTTGACTTTGTTGAAACTGGTCTTTTTCTGGCTGAACCCGTTTGGAAGCTGTAAATGTTAACTGCTAATGCATGGTAATTTAGTATTGCATCTATGTGCTACCCCCCACACCCCCACCCTTGGCCGCCCTCTCAAGCCCCAAAGGCATTGTTTATTCATTTACACATAACCTGGTCATGTGGAAAAACCACTAGGCTGGAATTCAAGACAGCCTAGGTTCTAATTTCAGTTTAGCTACTTGCTGAGTCTTTGGTAAAGAAAGTAGTAGCCTTTATTTATTTATTTTAATTTGAGAAACACAAATGCTGCCTATCTGAAAACTAACAGAAAAAAAAAACAGGATTTGTACATTTGTTTAAGTTTTTCTTTTTTTCTTTCTTTTCTTTGATTGTTGTTTTGTTGGCTGGTGCCCATAAGAACTCTTATACATCATTAAGAAACTGAGAGGTTCTGTCCTGGAATTTTGAACTGTTTGGTGTTCTCCAGCCCATTTTAGCTTTATCATATCTGTCAGGACTGTGAACTTCCCAGTAATTAATTATCCTTGCATTTGCCAGTCTTCTTCATCAGATTTATTTTTTCTTTTTGTGTGCCCAACTGTACTCCTTATTAAAAGATGGGCATGTCAATTTATTTCATTAATTAGACTGGATTTTAAGCATTCCCAAATTTAGAGTGATTCTTAATGGGGCATACCAACTGCTGGTTCCCTGGTATATCTGCCTGAATTCGTGAGCCAAGACACTGAAATTCCTGTTGGAGCGTTTGTGTGTTTGGCAGTGTCCCTACATCCTTCCAGCTCCTTTGCAGGTGCTATTCTTTCAGTGAATCCAGTCTTGAATTCATCTCCTCCAACCTTCTTTTACCTGTTAGCTGGCCATTCCTAATATCTGGCAAAGTGGAATTTGCATTTCGGAGCTCTGGAATGACTAGACCAATATGACTGGGCATGCTCAGTAGGTATTGGCCACTTTGGAACACAAGATGACTAGAATAAAGGTTTGCAATGCTGCTTGCTTTTAGGATTGGATGTACATTAATCCTGGCATTGTATCGGATTTCTTGCAGTCCTTCCCATGCTCCTGACGCCCACATTTCTTCATTTGACCCTGCTGCCTAATTTGGAGCCAGCCTCCAGGATCTTCCAGCCAATCAAAAGACCACACATTGTTGCCTAAGAGACCCTGGATGCCAGCGACAGGATTTACAAATAGTGATTGGACTGCTTGGAAGCAGGGAGGGGCTGGAAGGAGTCACAGAGAAAGCTGTCCTAGTGCAGCTATGGCAACAACAGTGTCGGAGGCTTGAAGAGGAAGACGCTAAAAGAGGTGAGAGCAGTGGAGGGAGACTCCTTGGAGAGCTCGGGACCTCCCACAAACCTTGCCAGTGAGCATCGGTATGCTATTTTGCTTTCCCATTTCAGCTGCAGGTCAAGTATCAGATGCTTCATACTCATGAAATGAACAAACAACAAATAATTTCTGTGCCTATCAAGTACACATTCGTTGCAATTTATCTTGGTTCTTTGTTTTTAACTAATGCAATATGAAATGCATGTGTATCTAAACCTGCCCCTCATCCTGTTTCTTGGTAGAATTTGAAGTACTCTTGTCTGATGACGTTAATGTATACAGTGGGTAGACTGTGTTGGCAGAGAGACTAAGCCCTATTCAGCTCTGTAAACTCCAAATAAAAATCTGATAATCTCAAGTATTAACAAAGTGTCCGGTTCACAATGTTTTGAATTTCACTATGCATTTCTACTAGTTTTAATCCTTAGACTTCTCCCCCTCCACTGTTGTAGTCATTGCTTCCATTGATTTAGAAATATTTATGTGATTAGAATTCAGGTGAACACCAAAAAAACCACCTAAGCAAAGGAGCATCAGAGTTTTATGCCATGTTCCCAGAGTAGTCAGGAATTTAGTGTTTCTGGGCAGAGAGTAAATGAAAAGGGATGGGGGCAATGAGGCTGAAATAGTCAGTGATGAAATCAAAATGGACCAAAATTTTCATGCTAAGAAACACGGACTCTATAACCATTAGAGAGCCTATGAAGGTTTATGAGCTGAAAAAATATATAAGCATTTTGTCTTAAAAAAAAAAAACTATCAGTAGATTGTGAGGTCCATTACAGACTCTTTGTACCTCTAACACAGGTCCAGTGTGTCCTTAATAAAATCATGGATTAATGATGATAGTGTGAAGAATGGCTTAGAAGCTAGATTGGAAGTGTGTGGACACTGGAATATCTGAAGACCCACTCTTGCTCTTGAACTTGAAACTAGAACTGTATCTGAGGGACTGTGAGTTTCAGAAGTTGCAACATCAGACTTTGAGCAGTCAACCAACTTCTGAACCTGCAAGGTGTAGAAGAAAAGGTGTCTTGAGCCTACTCTCCAAGCAGTATAGAAGCAGAGACTAACCTTATCCTAGAAAGATAAAATACAGACCAACCACTCTGAATGGCCTGCAAAGGTTCACAGTAGCGCTTGCTAGAAGAGTTGGAAGAGTTGGTAGAAGGCTGCTGCAAGAGAAGAAAGAGGTCATCCAACCCAAGAACGTACAACCTCCTCTTCAGCAACAAAGGAACCTCAGCCAGACCCACATTCCTGCTGCCAACCTCTACATAAATGATCCTCTAACAGATGAAGAAGATGGAGATTTTGAAGAGCAGAACGATGATGATGACACTGCAGCTGCTTTGAAGAACTGTAAAAAAAAATGTTGATAAGAAAAAACTAAATGAAACATAGGCCAGGAAGAAGCACGCACAAAACACTAAAGAAGAGAGGATTTGCATGGAGAATATTCTTAGTGGGGCCATATCCTTAATCTCACTAGCCCATCCCAGCCTCAGACCAACTCTAAAGCTAGGAGAAGAGGGGATGACGATGACACAAGAATTATTCAGAAGGGTACAGGTGATGGAAAGAAAGACAAAAGATTTGTGAATGACTTACTATGATAAAAAAATTCATGAAAAAATATAAAGTATACAGATTTATGTGCATAAGACCGTAAAATGTTAAGGATCTTTTTTAAAAAAGATTTGTTTATCTTTATTGCAAAGTCAGATATACAGAGAGGAGGAGAGACAGAGAGGAAGATCTTCCGTCCAATGATTCACTCCCCAACTGACCGCAACGGCTGATCCTCAGCCAGGATCCAGGAACTTCTTCCAGGTCTCCCACGTGGGTGCAGGGTTCCAAAGCTTTGATTAGAACCGGTGCCCACATGGGATCCTGGTGCATTCAAGGCGAGGACTTTAGCGGCTAGGCCACATTGCCAGGCCCCCAGATCTGGGTTCTTATGTTAGACTTCTACCGTGGTCTCCAGCTCTTGGCTCAGCACTCTGTCTGCCTCCTGTGATCTTGTGCTGTTGTTGCACCATTGTCTGTACAATGTTTCTCCCAGTTGTGGTTCACACAATTCCCAGGACTAGGGAGACATTCGGTATCCTATATAGCTAGGTTGCAAGTGGTGCTGATCTTGTCAGAACCTGCCGGCCATTAGGTCTGAGGGTCACTGGACCTATTTTGACCTGTACGATGCCAAAGTCAGTATTGTTTTTGATGTGGGACCAGTGGACTATATTGAGCTCAGTAAGTTTGCTTAAAGCTCAGAGCATGTACAGCTCACTGTTGTCCCTGCAGCCTTTGCCACACTGTACAAAATGGCACCTGATGTGCAACTCATGGAGTTCTGAGCTTCTGGCCATTAGGTCTGGGGACTACCCGGACCTATTTTGGGTGGGACCTGTAGGATGTCACATCATTACAATTCATTGAGTCAGAAATGAGTTCACTCCCAGCTTAGTGCATGTTGAGTCCTGTCTCATAGCTATTGCTTCCCTACACAAGATGGTGCTCAATTTGGCTCTACTGGGGGTTTGAGTTGTGAAATCCACCCCGTTCTTGTACCACCTGTTTGGGATCTTCTGCTCTGTTTCTGCTCCTAGTCAAGTCCAACGAATTAGCAAAACAGGCAGTTCTTTGTCTCAGTTCACCTTCTGAGCACCCAGTGAACTCCCCTTCTCACTTGATTGTTGGTGGAGCTCCGGCCACTGGTGGAGTCCAGATTGCCACTTGCTGAATGCTGCTGGATTATCAGGTCACTGCAGTACCACACCATTGTCTCCACTGCCTTCCTATGTCTACTAGTCTTCAGGTGCCCCTCTGCCATCAGTCTGTCCTCTCCTATTTCCTGGAATGTGCCCTCTCTGCTTCAACCTGCTAATGTTTCTCCATCTGTTTAAACATGTCCTCAACCTGTTCTGCCATTTTGTTCCATCAGCTCCATTTCTTCATCCATAAAATGAGAAAAAGATACCATCTCACAAGTTCATTCAGAGCTTTTATTGCATAAAATTGTTGACATAAAGATGCCTGCACAAAGTTTTTCCTCTCATTCTTTCCCCCAAAATGCTAAAAACATTTATTTGTGTTTTTACTATTCTGAAATTTATATCATTCACTTCTTCTGATAGGTGTGATCTTCCTTACGAAGGAATACTTTGCTATTTCATGATGCCATTGGCACCTCCAAAAGGCATCAATGATTACAAAATGCAGACAAAGATGAGTACCTGGACACCCCTGAATCATCAACTCTTGAATAACCAGGTAAGTGGCCAGAGTTGATAGTGTTCTATCACCTGGAGCCATACTTTAAAGAGAAGCATATGGAAATTTTGCTTATCACAGTATGGAATGTAATGGATGAAAACAGACAAAAATGAAGGATTTATTTTAAAACCTTTTAGTGAGCCCTTACTATGTGGTCATGGCTGGTGACATACAATCCCTGCCTGGTAAGAAAGCATATTAGGTTTGTTTTTTGTTCTACTCTCATTGCCCTACTTGCTTTTTTTGTCTTCCATCACTGGTTCTGTGAAACCACCAGAACTGAGAGGAGAAAGTGGTCTGCAAGGACTTCTCAGAAAGTAGGTTTTTCTTGTTACAGTTAAGGTCACTCTGGTAATGCTGTACATTTAATCAACAACATTAAGTGAATAAATCTTTAGCTAAATAGCCACATGATTCAGTGAACATTAGAGCAATTTATTTCCCACTAACATTCTGAGGGGGCACTAGCAGAAAATCCACCCAAGGACAGTGGTGGATTGCTGCTGTGTGGCATTGACCTCTGGGGATTTTTATAAAGCAGGAAAGGTTAAGGGTATAGTTTAGACCTGTAATAGATCTGCTGACTCTTATTTGGAATCCTTGTGTCCTAGCTGACAGTAAAATATAATCAGTATGTATGATGCTGGAAGTGAACTCATTTTGGACTTAGTGAATTGTAATGACGTGGCATCCTACAGGTTCCACTCATAGGTCCAGGTAGCCCCTAGACCTAATGGCCACAAGATCAAGAACACGAATTGCACATCAGCGATTCCTTCCTTACTCTTCACACAAGTCCCTCCCTCTGGTAAAAGGTACCACTTTACACCAAGTTGTTCAAGTCAGAAAAGTTCATTCTCACTGTCAGATCTGGAATTTGATTTTGTGCAATTTATAAGCTGATAAATTTACCTGTGACTGATGAAATAGAAGGTAATGCTACTTTGCAGCAAAAGACTCAAGGTTCTTAGGTTAAAGACAAAGAACTTTCACTCACAGCTTTGTAAGAAGCATGAGCGTCATTTGTGTTGATTCTCTTTACTCACATTTTCCCACTGCAGAGACACACAGACCAGGGTGACTGCCCCTCATACGATGGGCTTGCTTCCCAGCTGAGAAATAGTATGTTGGGGGAATCCACTAATTTTATTTATTTTTTTAAAAAGGCCACGTGCCAAAGGAAAGTAAGAGAGAGAGGTCTCCTAACTACTTGTTCACCCCTCCCCCCCCCAAATACCTGCCACAGCCGAAGCTGGAATAGATGAAAGCCAAGAGCCAGGAATTCCATGTGTATCTACCATGTGTGTGGCAAGCAATCTAGTGCCTGAGCCTCCTGAGCTCATTAACAGGAGTAGATTAGGAGGCAGAGATGGCTCTCAATCCCAAAGTATACCCAATTCTCCACTGCTTTTATAGTAAGCAGTAAATAAGCCTGTTCTTGGTCCCAAGAGGAGATATTGTATCATTTATCAAAGTTGGTATGCTACTAATATAACCTGGAGAAGGGCCTTGCACTTTTGGCATGCCAACCTATCTAGGAGCAAGAGAGGTCCATGCAAGAATGTCTACCAACATACCCATATTCCCACATTCCATTTGTCACTGAGTTCTCTAATTCTTCCTCCCAGATTGTCATTCAGGTCCCCTTTCTCTTCCTCTACCTATGTTTTCCCAGTTCTGCATTCTCTAGCCACATCCTCATCACTTGGTGCCTAGCAATAACCCCTTAACTGGCTTCTTGACCTCTGTCCATACTCTCCGTTTTGGTATTAGAATGATCTTTCTAAAATACCAGTCCTGTTATGAGAAACTGATAATGAGGCCTACTCCAAGTGGTAGATTCCAGCCCTCCCACAAACAGCATCTGACATACACCAACCTCCTGCTCCCATGCATGCCACTGTCCCCTCCCACCTGATGCCTAGGGCATTTTGGGGTTCTTCCAGGAAACCTTACTCTGCCACAGCTCCATTCCTTCTATCAGAGTAATTCACTGGTCCTTTCCTCTGTGACACCTCTGCCCTGCTTTCTGCCTCCTTTTCTTTACTGCCATTCTGTTTAAGTACTCCTCCCCAGCACCCCAAATTATAATGCATTCCAAATCAAGATCCTCTGTTGTCAGTGTTTGATACGGTTCCCAAAGTCCAAGAAATGGAACCGGAGTTCATTCTGCTCCCCGGCACCTCTTCCATCGACTGTCATCTTCTTGTGACTTGTCTCCTTTCTTAGCCTGGATTCGACCTTTTGTCTCTCTGCAACTGAAAGATACATTCATCTCTTCTCTCTTGCCAAGCCTGATTGTCACACCTGAGCCCTCCTTATTTCTACTCCTCTGATGTGAGACATGAACAATCTCAGAGAGCAATAAAAGAGCCAGGGTAGGGTTTGGACTAGTGAGAAGTAAGATGAATTCTAAGAAAGAAAAAAATATAAAAGAATGAGGAAAAGGAAATAATAAATGGGGAAGAGGAGAAAGGAAGGATCAGAAAAAAATGAAAGATACACAATGAGCGCGAGAAATTGAGCACTCATCTAGCCATGAACACCAAACAAGTTTATTGAAATATTTTTCTTCATCTCAACGATTATTTATTGAATACCTACTTGTGATGCTCTTAGCTCTCCAACAGTTTATGTAACACTCTATCTGCTTTTCCCCAAAAACATGGAAGTGTTTGCTTTTGAAATCTGTTTTTCCATAAAATTGTAAAAGATCTTAAGCACAGTGAAAAAGTGATCTGAATTAAAATATACATATTTGTTAGATGACTTTATTTTTAGAAATTTTGTCAAAGAAATTAAGAGCCTTGAACAATAGCAGCTTTGGAGAGGAAAGGGTGTCTTAAAATGGCCTGTGCCTATCACAGGTTGGGTAACCAGAGCAATAGACATTGGCAATAGAGGACACCTTGGGACAGATGCTGTGATTCAAGTCCCAAAGTCACTTCTAATTCCAGCTCCCTGCTGTTGCATACCACTAAAGGAAGCAGATAGTGGCCCAAGTACTTGAGTTCTTGCCATACTGGTGGGAGACCTAGATTAAGTTCCAGGCTCCTTGTCTGGGTATGGATTATACTTGGTTGGGCTGTAACAACCAACAGAAAAAACTGGAATGGGTGAAGGCTAGTTAGGAAAAGCCACTGTTCCTGCTAGGACAGGAGGTGGACTGTCCTGCTAGGACAGTAGGGCTGGCCCATGGACCTACCAGTGTGCGTAAGATCTGGCATTGGGGGAGGTTCTGATAGAGAAGCTCAGCAATTCCTCTGTCGGGACACACTCCCTGCAAGTGAGTGCAAGAATCAAGACAGGGACCATGGACCATGGGTGTGAGATCTGGCATTGGGAGAGGTTCAGATGAAAGAGCTTGGCAAACTTCTCTGTTGGGACACAATCCCTGCAGGTGAGCGCAAGAACGACGATAGAGAGAAGCCCAGAGTAAGCCAGGTAATGGTACCCACCAACACACATTTGACTCAGGTGTGGATTGAGCCAAGCTGGGCCAGTTCATATCACCCACAGACAAATCTGAGCACTAGAATGGAGTGTGGGTTGGGTCGGGTTGTATCGCACATAAGCCTATTCACCTGAAGGCTGGGACTTGGACCTGTCAGGGCTGGGATAGGCTACCAGCATGAGCTAAAACTGAGGGTGGGCAGGGCCCAGCCAGGCTATAGCACCCAATGGCAAATGCTGAGATGAGACGGGCCATGCCAGACTGGGCCACAGCACCCAGCCTGCACATGTGAGACCTGGAGGAGAGGGGGCAAACCCGGTAGGGGGGGCTGCTTGGGGCTTCCCGTCTGGACCACCATTCCCACTGGTGAGCATGAGGGTTGAAATGGGGGGCAGACCAGGCTCGGTAGAGTATAACACCTGTTGGCCTCATGTGAGCTGGATCAGGGGAAAGCCAGGCTGGGTTGACTGTTCTTACTTGGTGCTTGCATAAGCCAGAGTGGGTGTGGTTTGGTAGGGTTTTGCCACAGTATCAGCTGGCAGATGCTGGCATGGGGATCAAATTCTGTAGAACTACCTGGAGAGTGCAAGATCTGGGAGTGGGAGTGAGACCAGTAGGGAAACAATGGGTACCTCCCTCTTGGATTGTCACTCCAACTGGTGAGCATGAGAACTAGGATGGACAGGCATGGCTAGACAGAGAGTAGCATCCGCTGGCACATGTGTGGGTTGGATAGTGGGGCTGGTTTGGTTGAACTAGATTTCAGTGCCCATTGACATGTATGAGAGCTGAATGGGATGTGGCACAGACTGGAGCAGTCAGCTATACATACTGGCAAGCACAGGAGCCAGGGCAGGAAGCAGACCTGATGAGGGTTACTGTGGGTCATTCTGGCTAGGCTTCAGCTCCTACTGGTGTCTGTGAGGATTGAGTGTGTGGAATGCAGGATTGGGTTGGGGTGTAACATCCATTGTCTGGTGTAAAAGTCAGGGCTGGAGAGACAGAATTGACCCAACAATTGCAACTACCAGCATGTGCATAAGCTGATTGGGGTGACAGATTGTGCTAAACTCTGTATTGGCAATCACATAGAAGAATCGGGGCTGGCATCACCTCAGATAAGTTTCTTTGGAGATCCCCCTAACTGAACTGCTGGACTCAGAACCCCAATCATGGGGTTTCATGGTGTGACCTTGGAGTGTATGTATCAGAGCTGGGCCTCCTCAATAGCCTAGACGAAGTGTGGACAGGATATCCAGGTGCACATGGAGGATATGGCAGTACATTGAAGTCTGCAGAGGATACCTGCTACCATGATAGAGGATGGAGGCCAAAGCAAACTGATGAACTTAACCAGTCAAGTGTTGGCAGTGTGAATATCTGGGCAAACAGAGACTCTAAAGTGGACTATATCAACCAGTGGATTCTGGAAAGATTTCATCGTTATTGGAGTGGTGAGATTGGCAGTAATTCAAAACTGTTGAACTGTAAAAGCCTATTGAACAGGAACCTCAGAGCATGCCCCACATCAGGGACCCCGGGTGGTATCGGGTGGCTGTCCTCCATCCCAGCATACAGAGGCATTTGGGAGGCTGGGTGTGGCTTCTTCCCTTATTTCTCCCATCCCCCAGACACAGGAAGGAAAAAAAAGAGAATGTGGAAATAATGATCTCATCCATTTTTCAGTAGCCCTTGACCCTTATCACCATAATTAGCTATGTAAAAATAATAAATAAATAAATAAATAAATCTTTAAAAAAAAGTTCCAGGCTCCTGACTTGGCCTGACATAGCCCTGACCAGGGAATTTAGAGAATAAGCCAGCAAGTGGGAAATCTATCTTTTTCTTTCCCTCTGCTTTTCAAATTAAAAGTAAAATCTAGTTTTAAAATGAGTGTGTGTGTATGTTGCATGTGACTATAGCATACTCTTACTACTCACTTCCTCACCCCCAAAATTAGATGGGCATTGGTAGCCAGAGGGAGATCTGTGATGAGAGCCATACTTTTTTTTACATTGTGCAATATAATAACATCTCACATTTAAGACATACTCAAAATAAGTAGAGCTAAAAACAAAGAATAATGTCTCTGGGAGCTGAAAACTTTGGTTCCAGGTCAGCTGTCCCAACAATCTCCTGCATAAGTTGAGTAAGTCACTTCCTTTCTCCGGGCTTTGTCCTCCTTTGTAAAATGAGTGCATTGGATCAAATGACCTGAGAGATCCCTTCCAAATATAACAATTTGGCTATAGAAAAGGGATTAAAAATAGATGTCCAAGGAAAGAGCTGACTGCGGGGAGTCCATACAATAACTTCAAGGGATTTTCATCCTTCTAAATCAGGGCCTTTGTCATCAAAGATAAGTACAATTTTAAGGTTATGGCTTTGTCCAGGGAATCACAAGTGGGGATGTATCTGACCCCACACAGTCATTCTGTGATGAGCCACTTCTTAGTCACCATGTCATCAAATGCATCCATTAAACTTGAACTTGACCCTGCATTGGGCTTCAATCACATACTTATTGTTCAGCCCATGTGAACCCTCACCACTATGCCCTGGGGCCTTTGAAAGTCACCCCACATACCTGTCTGGGGCCTAAACTGGGAGCAGAGCCAGGTCAGAGACATAAAGGGCCATTGGAAGAGGCTCCGAGCTCCCTGAGGGCAACCTGTACAAGTAGCAGGCTGCATGCACTATCAAGGAGGCTGCTGATTGCAGCCAGTTGCATGCTGAGTCCCTGTGAGGAAAAAAAGAGCCGCCTCAGCCCACTTGGCTGCAAGTGAATTCAAATTTATGTGCATTAAAAAACAGTACATCAGCATAGGCATATGTAACAAATCAAAAAATAATTCAGACATCGTAAATTTTGGGTGGAGTATATTTTACAATTGTGTATCTCTTTGCCATTGAATGTTTAGTTGAAAGTGATCCATGAGGCTGGCATCGTAGCATAGAGGGCTAGGCTGCGGCCTGGCTGGCATTCATATGGGCTCTGGTTTGAATCTTATCTGCTCCACTTGCAATCTAGTTTCCCGTTAATGACCTGGGAAAAATGTTGAAAATGGCCCAAGTGGTTGGGCACCTGGGAGACTCAGAAGAAATTCTGGCTTCTGATTTTGACCTGGCCCAGCTCTGGCCATGATAGTCATCTGGCAAGTGAACCAGGGGATAGAAGATCTCTCTGGGTAACTCTGGTTTTCAAATAAATAAACAAATTTAAAAAAAGAGAGAGAGAGAGAAAAGGATCTTTAGCACATCTTCCCCCACTGGCCAGCATATAAAAATCAATTATGGAAAATGAGAAATAATGATTATAATAATAATGTTTGACTTCAGCAATAATTTCTCTGTGTATGTATATATTAAAATATCATGTAATACACATTGAATATATAGAAATTTTTAAAAATATTTATTTTTTTATTTGAAAGACAGAATTGAAGAGAGAAGGAGAGACAGAAAGAGCTATTTCATTCACTGGTTCACTCTCCAAATGGCCACAGCAACTACAGCTGAGCCAGTCTGCAGCCACGAGCCAGGATCCTCCTCTGATTCTCCCATGTGTGTGCAGAGGCCCAAAGACTTGAGCCATCCTCTGCTGCTTTCCCAGGCCGTAAGCCGGGAACTAGATCAGAAGCAGAGCAGGTAGAGGATTAGCCAATTGAGCCAGTATATGCAATTTTAAAGGAAGTTGAAAAGGGAGGATGCTTGACCAAACAGTTAAGATGCTGCTTGGGATGCCTGTGTCCTGTTGTCAGGTTCAAGTCCCAGCCTCACTTCTGATTCCAGCTTTCTACTAATGCTTGCTCTGGGAGGCAGGAGGTGATAACTCAAGTACTTGGGTCCCTCTTATCCATGCAGGAGACCCATATCTGGCTCTTGGTTTCAGACTGACTCAGGCATTATGGAATAAGCCAATGGATAGGAGATTTCTCTTTCTCTCTGTTGTAAGAAAAACTATACAAATAAACAAATAATTTTAAATACATTGAAACACATTTCTTTTAGAGTAGATTTCACATATGTAGTATAATACAATTTAAAATGATATTCTAGGGCCAGTGTTGTGGCATAGCAGGTTATAAACCTCTGCTTGCAATATTGGCATTCCGTATTGGACTATATGTCCAAATTCTGGTCACTCCATTTCTGATCCAACTTCCTGCTGGATCCTCCACTCCCTGGAAAGGCAGTTGTAGATGACGCATGTGCTTGGGTCCTTGCCATCTAAATCAGAGACCCAGTTGGAGTTTTGGGCTCCTGGATTCAATTTGGTCTAGCCCCAGTCAATGTGGATGGAAGATCTTTTTCTCTCCCTTTTTGTTACTCTGTCTTTCAAATAAGCAAAAGTATATATTCTGAGACAAATCACTTAGTTGCCAACAATCAATCCTAATTTGGGAACCCTGAAATATCTTACTCCTACGCTGTAATGATGTCACATGGTAAACACACAACTGTAGTGTTAACAGACTAAAATAACAACCATGGGATTTTGACTTAACAGCAGGCTCTGAGTAAACTGTGATGTAAACAGACTGTGACATTCTGCAAGAAAAGAAGAGCCACTTTAATATTCCCAATTTGGATAGTTAACTTTGTCTTCTAGCTCTTGGAATTGAAGAAATTGATTATAAATCTTTGAAATGAAGATGTGTTCCAAACCAGGAGATATAAGACAATAGCTCTCTCTGAGGATTTGACAATGAAATTATTTGTCTCAAATTGTGTAGGGTAAGGTAAAATCCAGGGGTTTTCCTGGTGTTCCTGTAGTGTTTCTTATCAGCGCCTGCACTCCCATGTTTCTTCTTTGGGTTTAGGCCTATTCTGGTAAAGAGTTGGATTTGCTTGGACTCTTGCTTTTAGACTTTGTCTTAGTTATAGGCTGCATAACACTTCCCACTTCCTGTTCCATGTCTTTTCTGCTGTGTTCTTGCTGCCTGTTCCTTCCCTTCAAGCGGCTGGCCCTCTGTTTCCCATGAGCTGAACCATCATTGGACAACACAGCCTTTCAAAAGGCTCAGCTGTGGTTTCAGGTCCCAACATTTTTTTTTTCCTTTCTACTGTGGTCAAGGCATGGGCAGACAGCAGTTCATGGAAAACATGGGGCAAGAAGTCAGTACAGGGAAGACAAAATTTCCAGTGAGGAACTGAGTGCAGAGTTGAGCTGAACAGATTTTCAAACCAGTGATTTTTCTTTCAGATTTAATGATACAATTCCATTCGCTGCAGAATTTTCCTTACTCCTCCCCAAGTTCCCTACCCATCCTGATTTCCTCTATATTATGACAAAGATAATCCTTCATAAACAGTCATAAGTCCATCATTCTGCCATTTAAATGTATCCTGACATTGTGGGTATGAACAATGACATAGAGTCCAGCATCCTATTGTCAAGATATATTGAACAGTTTCATTGGGGGGGGGGGAATCCATCTTTGATTTGGAAGTAGAGATGCATGCTACATTGTATCTTCAAACCTGGGTATGATAGTCACTATTACATAGTTTATTATACATTCCTTTAAATGAAAAATCATTAAGACAAAATCAGCAACAGGAATAAAGCTAAAAAAATTTACAACACCATAGAGTTAAAGAACGTGCTACTGAATGACCAATGTGTCAATGAAGAAATGAAAAATAAAACAATTAAAAATCTGTAAGAGCAGTCAATATGACTCACTGGATTCAGGCGCCCATGTCTCATATGGTAGTACTTAGTTCAGATCCCTACTATTCTGCTTCTACTCATATTCCTGCTAACACACCTGTTAGGTAGAGAATAGTAGCTCATGTGTTTGGGCCCCTATCACCTATTCAGAAGATACAGATGAAATTCCTGGCTCCCAGCTCCTAATAGCTGAGGGTAGCAAACCACTGGATAAAAGATCCTCTCTGTTGCTGTCTCTGTGTGTCTCTCCCTACCTTTCAAATAAGTAAGTCTTTATAAAATATATATGTACATATATGTATATAAATGTAATTAACCTTTTTGGGGATCGGTTTGTCCTCATTAAGAGAATGAACAAAAAGACATTTTATTTTTGTTTTAGTTCTGAAATTCCATGACTTTCAAGGATTTTTTGCTGTGATTGTTCAATTAGCTGGTGTTTTCTCAGGGCCTACCTTGCAGCCTGTTCTCATTGGTTCTAAGGAAAATTGAGAAAGGAGTGCTTTCATCCACTTAGGAAGACAAAACTAACAGAAAGCAACAGAGAGAAAAACGAAGCTAAAACGTCCAAAAGCAGTACATGAGCTATGAGTGAAGGAGCAGTTGGGAGGAGACAAATCTGAAAAATGACAACCCTGGTGAGGAGGATTAGATCATAGCTGATTAAGGGAGAGGAAGGGCTTAGGAAATATTTGCATCTTGTGTGTTCTATAGGCTATCTTCTGTTTTCAGATGGAAATTCTGCATTACTTGAATGTTCTTATAGTCCAGGTGGCAGTTAATTTGAAAAGGGTAGAGGACAGTGAGGTTCTGTTATTTTTTCGCTAATGTGCAAAAAGTGTCTCCCTGTAAGACAAGATTCCCCAACCAAGAACAAAATTTGTATTTCACTGTCCTTCAGGCAGTTGTTGAAGCAATTACTTCAACTTCCATTTTGTAGCCACTTGGCAACTAGAGTTTGAGACTCTAAAAAGGGAAGGAAAGCATTATCGGGTGGAAGCATAAAAACAGCTCCTCATCCTCCTCCACAAAAAGGGAAGAAATAAACCTGCACCACCTCTCTTGCAATGCTTAAGCATATAGGCAGTGCCAAGAGGAACAGAAAAACATCTTTGATTTTTAAAGCCAACAAGAAGGTGTATGCATTGCAGCGAGAATATTTGTTTGTTACACTCTAGCCCTTCCTGTCTTCATAAGCATCCCCTTCTCCACTCTCTATACAAAGAAAACTACCTGGAAATTAATGGTATCAAAATCTGGACACTGTATTGCTCTACTAATGAGGATACACAATCTCCACAACCATAGCCTCTTGATTTAACAAGCATGAGTACACCATGAGCCATCCATGGAATCCCACACTGACGATATCAAGATGAACACAAATGATTTCTGGCCCAGATAGTATATAATCATAAACATTTCCAGAAAAACACTCAGTGGCAAGCCCAGAAGGACAGATACCTACTTTTGATCCTGCAAGTAAAGCGTGGAAGTACCTAGACACCACAGATATTAGTACACACTGAAGAATAGACAGAGCTGTTCAGTCGTACATTTTGTAAATTCTTACATAATTTATGTAAAGTCTTAGATAATTCAGAGAAGCAGTCTTTTCCTGTGTTTTTCTCTCCTTTCAGATTCTAAAATTGAGTTCTCCTAACAGTTGTGTTGTTTCCTTCTTTCATTTTTGCAAAATGTTTATTTGAAAATCAGAGAGGAATGAGAGAGACAGAGGAGAATATTTCATCCATTGGTTCATTCTCCAAATGTCCACAATAGCTCAATGGCTGGGATTAGGCTAGGCAAAGTCAAGGTGCTCAGAACTCACTCCTGATTTCCTTTATGGCAGGGACCCCAGTACTAGAGTTATCAAATTCTGCCTCCAAAGGGGCACATTAGCAGAGATCTGGATTCACAGTGGATCAGGGACTCAAGCCCAGGAACTGCAGTAAAGAATCCCAATAGCATCTTAACCACTGTGCTTAATACCCACCTCATCTTTCATGTTAGCCATCTTCTAAAGAACTGTTCTTTTTTTTTTTACATTAATTATTCCACATGGAAAGACTGAGAAATATAGAAGAGAAGTCATGGCAGAATGGGGGAAATGAGTGTTTGGCTCAGTGATGAAGATGCCTCTTGGGGTGTTCAAGTCCCATGTCTGATTCCTGGGGCTCAAGTTCTGGCTTCATTTCTGACCCAGTTTTCTGATACTGAGCACTGTGGGAGGCAGCAAGTGATAGCTCAGATATTTGGGTGCCTGCCAGCCATATGGGAAGCATGAGTTGGATTCCTGGCTCCTGGATTTGGCCTGGCTCAGTGGACATTCGATTAGTGAATCAGCAAATGGAAGATTTCTTTCATGCACTTACGCTCTTGCTCTCTTTCTCTCCACCTTTCAAGTAAATAAAACATTTTAAAATTTCGCACAAGTTAACAATGCATAAAGCACCCTCTCAGGAATGGTCTTTTTATATTCAGTTGACAGAGTGAATATTTATTTACTAATCCTTTAATGATGTCTTTCTTGTAATGGGTATTTGAACCATGCTATGTGAAATTACCCTATTCTTTTTTTCCCCTCACTGTAGGTATTTGAAGAAAGAAGAGTTCTGCTAGGAAAATGGGTAAACATTTAAAACATGCCTGTTTCTGAATTATGCTGTGTGTTTCAGTCTGTTCATGCTGCTGTAGCAAAATTATGGATTCAGCAGCTTAGGAACAACAGACGTTTTTTAATTCACACCATCTGGAGGCTGTGAAGTCCATGAGCAAATTGCCACCAGAGTCAGCATCTGGTGTGGGCAGTCATCTTCTTGCTGTGCCCTCAGATGGCAGAAGAGAAGAAAGGGGTCTCTGGGGCTTCAACTAACAACCTCCCAAAGGCCTCACCTCTTACTGTTCACACCATCGGTTCAAAGATTTTCACACTGTCTGGGGTAGAGGCCGTGGGTGGAGGAGAGACAAACACTGTCCGTAGCACCATCACAGAGCCCAAAGAATTCCACTTGAACTTTAGGGAGTGACCTGCTCATTTCCTGAGAAGCAGGGCTGGTGCTTTCTGAAAGTCTTTGTTAAGGTGCAGTCAGGAAAACAAAATCCTACGTCATCATACAGGTGTCATTTAATGAAATGACTCATCTAAATGAGCAACAGAAAACAGAAAAGGCAAAAAGGGAGCTATACTGAGCTAGAACTGCAGGAAGTAGCCATTACCAGCTTTCTTGGGACCTGAGGAGCTCAGAGGAGGACCTCCAGTCCCATGGAGGAGTCAGGCAGCCAAGGAAAAAGGGCGCGATGACATCACAGCCGGCCATTTCTAATTAGGAAGCATGGTATTTGAGGAAAAGCTGGACTGAAAACGAACTGCTGCCTCCAGGGTGATCCTGCCCCTGCTCCTGACAGCACACACACAGGGAGCAGGATATCTCTTCTTTCATGTCCATGGAGCCCCTAGGCAGGACTTGGCACCTGGCTTTAGCCTGGCCCTGCCCTGAATGGTGGGTATTTGGAAAGTGAATTCTCTCTCTCTCTCTTTCTGTCTTCCCACCCCAGGCACTGACCCAGCCATCATTCTGTCTTTCAAACCAAGAACTAATTTTGAAAATATGAATAATAGAAAGCACCTCAAACTTTCAGCCACTGTTAATGTTGTTAATCAAAACAATACTGTCTTAAGAAATTTAGTAAAAGTTGATGGCATTTTAAAAACTGATTCCTTTTTACATTTTTTTTTTCCTTTTTACATTTTTGTTTGAGAGAGAGAAGAGAAAGTCTGAAGTCAGGAGCCTGGAACTCAGTACAAGTCTCCCACACAGGTGTCAGAGCCCAACCCTTTGAGCCATCATCTGCTCCTACACTGGATATGCATGAGCAGGAAACCTAATTGGAGAGCTCTAACAGCTATGTCAAAAGCCTGTCTCTAAAAGAGGAATTTCATGTTTCAGTTCTATATGTATCTGTTGGCAACTTTGTAAACACAGACATATTCATACTTTGTGAGATGAAATTTTTGATAATAGGACTTGGAAATTGAACTAGGTTAAGATAATATGACCAACAAGCAAAGAAAAAAAAAGTAGCCTTTCTCTTGTCTCTCGCCCACTCTCAGTGGGTGGAACCAGGCAGCTCCAGTAATCCTCCTCACTTCCTGATGCCACAGAGAGAAACCTGTTAACAGCTTCTCTAAAAAAAGGATGTTCACAGTTATTTTGAGCCAAAAGTCTCCTTCAGGACCAAATTGTGAAGTCAGGTGTTGTGACTAATACCAGGACAGAATGATGGTTCTCAGACACTCTCCAGTCCCACATGAGGAAACCCTGGCTACCATGTTATGCATGTTTTTACTTGAAACATGGTGCAAGAAATGTCGGAGACTGTTGGATTCCAGCAGTTAACTCTTCCCTGAGTTATCCACTCTGGATTATTCCAGACACTGTCTGAATTCCAAAGGGATTCCCCCTGCTGTTGAAGATTCTGAATCATCTACCAGCCTTGAATTGGTAGGAGTTCAATGAATGCAAATTCGTTTGCTATTAGCTTAAACAAACACAGTTAGAAAGGAGAATCCCTTGAGGCAAGGAACACCTCTCAAAGCCAAATATAAATTACCTTTGACCATTGTAATCAGAGAAAGAAATGAGGAACCAATGTAATTATCTTTTTAATCTCTAGAGGAAAGTGTTTTAATGTTTTATTTTATAGACTCCCTGAGTATTTTATAATCCTCATATTCTTTTACATTCATTTTAAATCGCTCATTCTGTAATCTGTACCCATTCTCTTAGGTGTCAAGGAAAGATTGGCTAGCCTCAGATATCGTGAGTGTACTTCCCATCCCTGACAACACACAAACATAGCAACTGGGTATTTTCTATCCTAAGTTTTTGCACATATCTTTTCTTTTTTGCATTGATTTAACCCACATGCATATGACATTTAACATTGTGGTTGCATTTTATTAACCACCTTTTTTTTTTTAAAGATTTATTTTTATTATGTTTTTATTGGAAAGGCGGATATACAGAGAGGAGAGACAGAGAGGAAGATCTTCCATCTGATGATTCACTCCCCAAGTGAGCGCAATGGCCGATAATATGCTGATCCGAAGCCAGGAGCCTCTTCTGGGTCTCCCACACGGGTGCAGGGTCCCAAAGCTTTGGGTCATCCTCAACTGCTTTCCCGGGCCACAGGCAGGGAGCTGGAAGGGAAGCGGGGCTGCTGGGATAGAACCGGCACCCATATGGGATCCCGGGTGTGCAAGGCGAGGACCTTAACCACCTGCGCCACCGCACCGGGGCCCTAACCACCTTTTTAAAAAGAAAAAGATTTATCTACTTATTTGAAAGTTAAAGTCACAGAGAGAAGGAGAAATTTATTTGCTAGTTCACTCCCCAGATAGCCACAATGGCCAAAGCTGGGTTAGACCAAAGTCAGGAGCTTCATCTAGGTCTGCCACATGGTGCAAGACTCCAAACACTTGGCCCATCTTTTACTGTTTTTCCCAGACCTTTAGCAGGGAGCTGGGGGATCAGGCGTGGAGAGGCTGGGACGCAACCCGGCAGATACATGGTATGCTGACGTCACAGGCAGTGGCTTTGCCCACCTATCACAATGCTGGTACCATTTCTACAGCAAGTCATACACTCAGGAATTTGATCCATGTATTAGCTTTTTGCCACTGCACTGAAAACTAGCCATATGAAGAGAAAAGGCTTATTTTGCCTCAATTTTCTGCAGTTTCACAGTCCAAGATGGGGCTGTTGTATTAGCAGGGCATCTGGTGTGGGCCTTCTGATGATGGCGAGGGAGCACATGTGTGTGTTGATGTCAATGTGGTCTCTTACAGCCACCAGGATTTAATCTCAGGGGCTCTCCCCTCACAACCCAAGCAAATCAAGTCACTTCCCAAAGGCCCCACCTTCAGGCACCATGATTGGATCCAGTTTCCAACCTCCCCCTGCTTAGAGCTGTTAACATAGAACTGCGGGGATCAGATTTTTAACAACCGGGCCTTTGGAGGAACAGTCGACATCCAAACCGATATCTAGCCTGCAGTAGTCAGCTGGCTATGTTGTGTGATTTTCACTACAATGTTGATATGATTCTTTTTCAAAATTTATTTATTTGAAAAGCAGAATGACAGGGAGAAGAGAGAGACAGAAGCTGTCCATTTGTTAGTTCACTCTCTAAATATCAATAACAGGCTGAAGCCAGGAGCCAGGAACTCCATCCATGTCTCCCATGGGATGGTAAAGCCCAAGCCCTTCTACCATCTGCTGCTGCTTTGTCAAGCACATTCGTAGGGATGAGGAGATGAAGCAAAGCAGCTGGGACTTGACCTGGGTTGCTGATACGGGATACCAGCATTGCAGGCTATGACTTAACTCAGTATACAACACTGGCCCTCAAATAGGAAATGTATAAATAGAAGATGAAGCTGAAATAGTTCCGGTGAGTATTAGACATAATAGAAATTAGAAATAAGACCCCTAATATTCATTCCAAGCTCCCATCGCCCACTCTTAGACCCACCCTTACATTTTGATTAGTTGATCCCCTACTGTTAAGTGTTTTGTGTTATCTCTGATTTCTCACAGGGAAAATAATTAGCTCATAAAAACCTTTGTAATTGTTATCATCCTGTGTTCTCACATAGACTAGTCTCTACAGAGTCACATTGCACTGCCCCAAGTAATTTAAAAAACTAATTCCTATCTTCATTTTATCTCTCGAAGAAAATCACAGGAGGTCCTATCTGAACTTATAGCTGTACTCCCGAAATCCCTTTGCTTCATTCTGCTTCTCTCATTGTAACTATTAGAGAGGCAATCATAGTGACTGTGAACCCCCCTAAGTGCCATTAAGCCAAAGCCTCACACCTGCCCCTTAGCTCTTCACTTTATAGATCAATTTGGCTTGTTGGACTTGATCCTTCTCTTACCCCCAGCCATTTTGATCTACTTTCTCTTTACTTGTTTTCCTAAGAATACATGCCCCCCCCCCCAAAAAAAAAACTTGGAAAGAAGTCACCTTTTGTACAAGTTGGACCTCTGGATTGTGCAAAAACCAAGAAAAAATAAATCAGGAAGCATATATTGATTTTATTCCTGTAGTATTTGTAGTACAAGTTTTCTTTTTTTTCCATTTCAGGAAAATTTCTAAGGAGAGGTTTGTGGGTCACTGAAGAGATGAGTAATAGTGAATAGCTTTAATTTAGAAGGGAAGGGGCGTTCTACCCAGATCTCAGAGATCCTGGGATGGAGTTCTGCCTCTGCTTCCACCTTCCTGCTCACGTGCACTCTGGGAAGCAGGAGATGCTCTCCCAAGGACTTGGGTCCCTTTCATCCACATGAGAGGCCAAGAAGAAGTTCCTGGTTCCAGGCTAGGCCTAGTCTAGCCATGGCTGTTCTGGGCACTTGGAGAATAAGCCAGCAGATGAAAAAAATCTCTCCATGTCTATCTCCTTCAGACACATTTAAAAAGTTTTTTAGTGAATTATATAACTATAACAAAGCTGGTAAGTCATAAGATTTGAAAAATAGTTTTTGTTTTCTGTACCTGTTCAGGTAGTCAGCATATTTCATGATTCAAATAAAAGTTACTATAAAATTCTGCTTACTGTAATGTAATTATCCTAAGTATCTATACAGAGATGCAATACTCATACATGAAAATATAGCCAGCCCAAACTTCTCTGCTTTTTCTTCCCTAATGGGCTGAGAGGAAGGAGAGAGAGAGATGTGAATGCTGGTGAAGTGGCTGGCTCAGCAGGTAGGAACTGTTCCCTTAAAAGCCTTTCTTTTACTTTGGCTGGTCAGCTGTTCCCTGATGTTAGTAGCCTCTGGATAAAACTGTGCAGCAGGCCAGAGCTGTTGTTGGAGGTGCCTTGGATTCTTTTGGCATCTATTCCCCCCTTTGTACTCTCTGTTCCAAGTTCTCCTCCACCCACACTTCCTCTCCTATCATATCAGTCATTACCCATTCCTATAAATATTTAACCCCGTCTTATCCCTTAAATCCAATTACAAATGCAGGAGTTCACATCTAGCCTTGAGTTTTGAGTAGAATGAGCTAATGGAGAAACTATTCAAAGGGAGAGGTGCTGCCCAGGTGCTTTCTCTTAAAACTATTTTACAAGTGCATATTTTCTTCGTTTACACCCGTGGCCAGCTCCCAACTTACCATTCTTATGTAACTGCAAGTTCTGACATCAAGTGCACCTCCATGTACACATTCAGGTTGTGCAGTTGCTCCAACATGTAAATCTAGAGAGGACAGGTAGGTGGCAAAACCTGGAATGCATTGATGGGGGAAAGAAAGGGATAATATGTGTTAGAACCAAATGACCAAACTTGCTTTGGATGCCATTCTTGTCACTTCTTCGCAGCAAGTCTCTGGTATTAGACTGCACCTGGAGCTCTTTGTGTTGTGTTGTGTTTCTCCAGTTTGACAAGTGGACAGACTCTCAAAGGAGAAGAATCCTCACTGGCTTGTTGGAGCGCTGCTCCCTGTCACAGCAGAAATTCTGCTGTCGAAAGCTGCAGGAAAAAATCCCAGCAGAAGCTCTGGATTTTACCACCAAGCTTCCAAGGGTGTTATCGTTATACATCTTTTCTTTCCTGGACCCCCGCAGCCTTTGTCGTTGTGCACAGGTAAAGCCCTATATGTAGTGGTAAGACGTTTTGTAAGGGGAGCCTTAAGACACTCTGAAATGCAATGAAAAGGGTGTGGGAGAACCCACATATATGAAGGTGCTGCAGAAACTTCATGGAGAATAAAATTAAAAGGTAAGTTTAAGGGGGAATCCCTGAGTGTGTGGAACTGTAGCTCAAAAAAATAAATGTTTAAAAAGTGACAAGTTTAGGAGCAAGTGAGGTGGCACAGTGGGTTAAGCCAGCACTTAGATGCCAGCATTCCATATTGGAGTTCCTGGGATGGAGTCCTGCTCTCACTCCTGATCCAATTTCCAGCTCATGGAACCAGCAGGTGATGACTTAAGTACCTGGGCCCCTGCTGCTCACATGGGAAACTCAGATGAACTTCCTGATTCTGGCTTTGGCCTGACCAAGCTGCAACTACTGCAGACGTTTGGGGAATGGACCAGAGGATGGAAGATTCTCTCTGCTTTGTAAATAGCATCTCAATCAGAGTTATGGAAGATATATGCCACGATGATACTAAGTTTCCTACATATTTTAGAGACATTTGCATTTCTGTTTCTGTAAACTACCTGTCCCTTTCCCTGGCTCATTGTGAAGTCAATGAGTATTCTATATTAGAAGTAGCATAAGGAAACAAAAATTGTTGGTAGGTAAACTGGTGCAACAGCTATGCAGAATTACTCAGTAGTAGTAATATTTTAGATAAAAATTCTTTTGACCCAGTAGTTTCACTGCTTGGTTTGTCTGATAACTGTGTAAGAATACTGTAGCATTGTTTGTAATAGCAATAGGTTGGAAACAACAGAAATGTCCGCCAGGAGGGGATGAGATAAACAATTAAAAAAAAAAAGTCGAACATGTGTTACAGTGAAAAGGGCAAATAGTAGCAGGCATTTGGGAACCCCATATCTCATATATCAGAGTGCTGGGGTTTGAGTTCTGGCCCCACTTCCAACTCAGCTTCCTGCTAAAATACAGCTTGGTGGCATCAGTCGTGGCCCAAGCATGTGAGTTCCTTGTCACCCACATGATAGACTTCCAGTTGGCTTTAGGCTCCTAACTTCAACTCAGCCCTGGCTGTTGTTAGGAAGCAAACTAGCAGATAGAAGATTTGTGTTGTGTCTCTCTTCCTTTCAAGCAGATGTGCAATACTGGCCTACTATTTTGGAAAAAGAATACATACTTATTCATTAATAAGCTGCTCAAATATTTCTGGAATAACGCAGAAGAAACTGGTGGCAGGCATTACTTCCAGGAAGGAGAATGGGTGGCTACGGGGTGGAGATGCAAAATAAACTACATATTTTTAATTGTGTGCCCCTTTGTATTTGGTATTAATGTACTCATGTGACCTATTTAAAAAATGAAATAATTTTTCAAACAGCAATCTACAGTTATGATATCTTATAGCTCTGTTATAAATTACTAAGCAGCAATTAAAAATCATGTTTTGAAAGAACAGAGAAAAAACTAGTTTTATTCCTTACCACGACTTGAAACAAAAAAAAAGGAATCTCTATTTCTTTAATCATGTCATCTTTGCTAGATGAAGTTATACTTATTGTTTTTCTTTAAACTTTTCAGAATTTCCCCAATTTTTCATAATGAGAATGTTAGCATTAGAAATTCAAAATCACTAGTTAAATCAGCTGTGTGTCCTGTATGTCCTATCTTGTAAGAACACAGCATGTCTTATTCCCATCATTTCCAGTGAGGAAGATACAGCCCCTTGATCTTCAGCTCGATTTAGAGTAAATAGTAAAGTCATGGCACTGTAACAGCTGGGAGCTGTTTGTAAATGATGGAAAGAGATGAGATGGGTAATCCAGGGAGATCTGTCTCAGTTTTGAAAGCTCCTGCTACCTTTCAAAGCTCTTTTGTCTGTCTTAACTGTGTGTGCGTGTGCACATAAACACACACACAAAACAAAAACCTCATGTGCCTTTGAGGAAAAAAGCAACTTCAGTCTTTAGGTCAAAACAAGGTCTAGGGCCCGGCAGCATGGCCTAGCCGCTAGAGTCCTCGCTTTGAACAACCCGGGATCCCATATGGGTGCCGGTTCTGATCCCCGCGGCCCCACTTCCCATCCAGCTGCCTGCTTGTGGCCTGGGAAAGCAGTCAAGGACGGCCCAAGGCTTTGAGACTCTGCACCCACGTAGGAGACCCGGAGGAGGTTCCTGGTACCCAGCTTCGGATCTGCGTGGTACCGACCATTGTGGCTCACTTGGGGAGTGAATCATCGGATGGAAGATCTTCCTCTCTGTCTCTCCTCCTCTCTGTATATCTGACTTTGAATAAATAAATAAATAACAAGGTCTAATGGAAAGGAGGACAGGACTGAGAACTGAGAGACATTGTTCGCATCCTTATCTATCCCTCTCCCATCCCCAACTCCATCTCTGTTGAACTTTCAGTTAGGCTGCCACTTGGAGATAAAGGCAAGTGCTGTTTCATTTCTGGGTTGAACAAACTGGGTGTGAGTTCTGTTTCTGCCTGTTGGGTTCTGCCAAATCCTTTAACCTTTTTTCTCCTTCCAGCTCATGACCCTTTCATTTCTTCTAATAGCTCCCCATGTCCTTGATGGCTTGTCTTCAGCACATAAACAGTCCCGAACACAGGAGAAACTTGATAAACAGTGAATGGGAAGGAGAAAGAAAGGGATGGATTAATGGATATGTGTGGGTAGAAAGACCATTAAAGGGTTGGCTTTTTGTTATTTTGGCACTCAAAAATTATCAATTATGTAATTAACATTGAAACCGGGTTTGTAATGCTTATGATTAAGAGAATTCCTTGGGTTCTGTGCCATAGGCTGGTGGCTGAAGTCCTTGCCTTGCATGTGCCAGGACTCCATGTAGGTGCCACTTTTCCATCTGGCTGCTCCACTTCCTATCCAGCTTGCTGCTTGTGGCCTGGGGAAGCAGTTGAGGATGGCTCAAAACCATGCATCCCTGCATCCACTTGGGAGACCCAGCAGAAGCTCCTGGCTCTTGACTTCGGTTCAGCTCTGCTTCAGATATCATGGCCACTTGGGGCAAATTACTAGAACTACCATTACATATGGTAGGGCCACCTTCACTGTTGGCTAGATGTGTGGAGTTGGTCATAATACAATGGAAATAGAAGGTATAGAGCAAGTTATTTTTTAAGGAGCTGTTTATTTTTATTGGAAATAAAGATTAACAGAGAGGAAGAGAGACAGAAAGGCCTTCTATATGCTGGTTCATTCTCCAACTGGCCACAACAACCAGCGTTGCGGCAATCTGAAGTCAGAAACCTCTTCTGGTTCTCTCACATGGGTACAGGATCCCAAAGCTTTTCCCAAGCCATAAGCAGGTAGCTGCATGGGAAGTGGCGCCTTCAGGATACAAACTGATGCCCATATGGGATGCTGGCACTTACAGGCTGAGAATTGGCCAATTGAGCCACTGTGCCAGCCCCAAGAACAAGATCTTTATGTGTTATAGAATCCTGAATGCTGCATATGACACTCCAGATAGCAGCAGTAATTATGTTGTATTTAATTAAAATTTATATTTAGTAAAGGAATGGAGAAAAAAGGAAGCATATCACACAAAGAATTTTCAGAAGTACAGATCTGAGTTTACATAACCTTCATATATAACTTTCAAATGACATTCAAGGAACTTTTAGGAAACTCCAATGTTTGAGCCTCCATCTTGTAATATGCAATGTAAAGCTAATAATTATGTGTACTTCTCAAGGTTTGCCATGAGCTTGGTAAATAGGCATTCAATAAGCATTATTTGGCTACCATTCTAATTCTGAATAGCAATTAAAATAAAATATCTTGCCTAGATAAAAAGCACCTTAGGCCAGAGTTAACTGAGCTGTGAACTGAAGGAAAATGATAAAAAAAAAAAAAAAGGTGACAAGGAAAGGGACATGTGCACTAAATAGGTTTTTTTATTGTTGGTTTTTGTTAATTGTCCTTGTTTTTTCAGGTGAGCTGGCATTGGAAGAATTTGGCTGAGCTGGACCAGATCTGGATGCTCAAATGCTTACGCTTTAACTGGTACATCAATTTCTCTCCAACTCCCTTTGAGCAGGGCATATGGAAAAAGCACTACATTCAAATGGTGAAAGAACTTCATATTACCAAGCCAAAAGTAAGTTTGGGACAAAAAATAGCAGACTTATACACATTAGCTATTTATAAATTCTTTTTTTTAAAGATTTATTTTTATTATTATTTTTTTTTTATTGGAAAGGCAGATATACAGAGAGGAGAGACAGAGAGGAAGATCTTCCGTCCGATGATTCACTCCCCAAGTGAGCACAATGGCCGATAATATGCTGATCCAAAGCCAGAAGCCTCTTCTGGGTCTCCCACGCAGGTTCAGGGTCCCAAAGCTTTGGGTCATCCTCGACTGCCTTCCCGGGCCACAGGCGGGGAGCTGGAAGGGAAGCAGGGCAGCCGGGATAGAACCGGCTCCCATATGGGATCCTGGGCGTGCAAGGCGAGGACCTTAACCACCTGCGCCACCGCGCCGGGCCCAGCTATTTATAAATTCTAGAACTAAAAATAAATGATCAAAATAGAAGTGAAGTAGTTCAAAGGAAATACACCATGATTTCAAAATTCTCTTTTTGAGAAGTGCTTTCCCTTGAGAGCCCTTATTATTTGAGGCTTTTATTGTGGCTTGACAGGCTAATCCTCCATCTGCAAATGCTTTTCGTGTCCTGGCTGCTCCACTTCCTATTCAGCTCCCTGCCTGTGGCCTGGGAAGGCAGTGGAAGATAGCTTAAATCCTTGGGACCCTGCACCAATGTGGAAGACCCAAGGAGACTCCTTGGCTCCTGGCTTCAGCTTAGCTCTGGCTGAAATGAACCAGTGGTTGGAAGATCTTTGTCTCTTCTCCCTGTAAATCTACTTTTCCAATTGAAAGGCAGAATTACAGAGAGAGAGGTTTTCCATTAGTATGTTCACTCCCTGAGTGACTGCAGTGGTCAGGGCTGAACTAAGCTGAAGCCAAGAGTCAGGAGCTTCATCTAGGTCTCTGTGATGGGTGTTGGGAACCAAGCACATGGACTGTTCTCCAATGCTTTTCCCAGGCTGTTAGCAGGGAGCTGGATTAGAAATGGTGCCTCTGGGACAGAAACTGGCACCCATATGGGGTGCCAGTATCACAGATGGCAGCTTTACAGATATGTCACAGCACCAGCCCCCTCACTCTGTTCGTTCTCATAGATACTGTTGGTGAGATAATTTATGGAAAATTTTTATGAGCCCTTTGTTCAAGGCATGATATATATACACATGCAGTCTTGAGCATGATTTTGGATAATAGATACGTTCCTGAAAAATGATATGCAAATTAAAATTTTAAGATGATTTTTAAAACCACTGAGTTATTACTGACTAAAAAAAAAAGAATGAATTCTTGTAAAAATGAAGAATTTTTTGGAATCACAAGTAGTCCACTCTAACCTGCTCATTCAGGTTGAGATTTTATTGTGTTTTTTTTTCAAGTTGTAAAACCAAGATTCCTTTAACTTAGGGGTCTCTGAAATTAAAAGAATCTGTTGCGCTATTGCAAATGATGGACCCGGGGACAAGTTTCTGTAATTTTCAGCAGCAAGGCTAGGTAACAGTTGGAAGAATATCTACTTTACCAGAGTTCAAATCCCTGTTCTTTGTTTGGTTAGAATCTCAACACTTCTGGAATGAGTGTTTGGCACAGTTAATAAGATACCTGTGTCCCTTATTGGAGTGCCTGGGTTTGAATCATGGTTCTCTTTTTTATCCTTGCTTCTTGTTCATGTGCACCCTGGGAAGCAGTAGTGATGGTTCAAGTAATTGAGTCCCTACCACCCATGTTGAGTGGACCTGGATTGAGTTTTGGGTTCCCGGCTTCAGTCTGACCCAGCTCAGCTGTTGGAGCATTTGGGGACTGAACCAGTGAGGGGAGATGATCTTTCTCTTTGTTTTTCTTTTTTCTTTCTTTCTTTTTTTTTTTTTTTTTGTCTCTCAGTCCCTTTGTCATTCAAATAAAGATAATTATTTAAAAAAAAAAAAGAATCACTCCCTCCAAAAGGCATGTTCTTGTGAGATTGCCTGGCTCAGGAGGACAGAACAGGAGGGCTAATCCTGGAAACAGGAGGCTGCACTGTAGAAGCTGCCTCTTCAGACATGAAGACACCTAATAGGAAGCTGCTTTCAGGAATGTGACATGCTCCTTTGGTATTTTCCTGCCTTTAGCTGCCAACTGATTAACCTCTTCCATCTACTCCTCTCCCCTTCTGTATTTTTTTTTAAGATTTATTTTATTGGAAAGGCAGATGTTTACAGAAAGAAGGAGAGAAAGAGCTTCCATCCACTGGTTCACTCGGCAAATGTCCATAGAGGCAGGAGCTGAGCCCATCTGAAGCCAGGTGTTATGAGCTTCTCTCAAGTCTCCCACACAGGTTCACGATGCCAAGGCTTTGGGCTGTCCTCAACTACTTTCCCAGGCCACAAGCAGGGAGCTGGACAGGGAAGTGGGGCTGCTGGGATTAGAACTGGTGCCTATATGGGATCCCGGCACATGCAAGGCAAAGACTTTAGCCACTAGGGTACCATGCTGGCCTGAAAAAAATTTTTTAATTATAATAATTATGACTCTTTCATAAAACTTCTTGAATCTTGATTGAAGTTGAGGAGTAAGAAATAACCTTCAATAGCTGAAGTTCAAGTTATTATGGGGCAGAAGAGAAAAAGTTGATCAATCAAGTAGAATCAAAAGAGGTTTTGAGTATTACACATTGAACTGTGACATTAATGCTTTATCTTTCCTATAAAACATTTGTGTATAATTCTGTGTTAAAATGATAAATAATTTGGGTAATAAAAAATATCATCTTTTTGTTTGGCATGAAATTTCTGTGTGAAATACTTTATCATATGAAACTTATTTTTTTGTTAAAAAAACAGACCCAAGTCAGAAAGACAGAAGTTAATGAAGTCATCTGACAAAGATTAATCAAGTCAGTTGTCAGCACTAGACATAGTTGTGGAAGATGTGTAAGTCCCTGGGATGACTCCAATGATGTGAACACAGGCAACTACAGGAATACAGCACAATTAACCCTCATTACCCCAATGTGTGTTTCAACATAGTTTAAAAAATGTTATGAACAAATGGGAATGGCTAATACTAGTACCCAGCCTCCAAACAGGATGATATATGCATGCTCTACTCTACCTATGCCAGAAATCATGATTTCAACAAGACCCTAGGGGTTGTTGTGCTGCCATGAGTAAAGCTGCTGCCTGAAATACCTGTATCCCAGATCACAGTGCCAGAGTTCAAGTCCTCCCTCCACTTTTGACTCAGCTTCCTGCTAATGTGCATGCTGGGAGGCAACAGAAGAAGCCTCAAGTGCTTGGCTCCTACCACTCACCTGGGAGAGCCAGAAGGAATTCCTGATTCCCAACTTCAGTTTAGCTCAGATGTGACTAGTGTGACCATTTGGGGGAATGAACTAGTGGGCTGAAGATCTCTCTGTCTCTGTTAATTTGCCTTTCAAATAGGTAGATAAGTACATAAATATATAAATATTTCACAAAAGCACAAAATGCTAATATCAGGGATGAGAAAAATCCTGAAGGGCTCGTGAGGTGGTACTTCAACTAACCCTCCACATGCAGTGCCAGCATCCCATATGGGCATCAGTTCATGTCCCTGGCTGCCTCATTTCTGATCCAACTCCTGGCTTATGGCATGGAAAGGCAGCAGAGGATGGCTTAAGTCATGGGCCCCTGCACCTACATGGGAGACCTGGAGAAAATTCCTGGCTCCTGGCTTCAGATTGGCTTGGTTCCAGCCATTGCAACCATTTGGGGAGTTATCTAGCAGATGGAAAAATCTCTCCCTCTCTGTCTCTCCTTTTCTCTAAAAATTTGTCTTTCAGATAAAATTAAATCTTAAAAAAAATGAAAGAAAATTGTACACAATTATATGACTAAATTAAGTGACATAAATGGACAAGAGTCTTGAAAAATACAATTTACGGAAACCGACTCAGTATGTAATATAAAATATGAATAGAGCCTGGCATGGCTCAGCTGCTTAAGCTACTGCCCATGATACTGGCATCCCATATCAGAGTATTCGTTCAAATCCTGGCTGCTCCACTTCCAATCCAACTATCTGCTAATGTTCCTGAGAGGGCAGTGGAGGATGGCCCTAATACCTGGGCTCGTGCAGCCCATAGTGAGAGACCAAGATGCAGTTCCTGGTTCCTGGCTTCAGATCCTACTGTTGAGGTCATTTGAGGAGTGAATTGGCAGACAGAAGATCTGTCTCTCTCTCTCTCTCTTTCTCTCTGTCTTTCTCTGTGTCACACTACCTTTCAAATTAGTTAATTCATCTCTTTTTTTTTTAAATGAAGAAATCTATTTTGATTTAAAATTGAATTCATACTTTTAAAACTTACTACAAGGCTCCAGATTCCAGCACTTTATTGGCAAATTCTCCCACATACTTACAGAAGGCATAATAGCACTTCTATGTAACTTCTTGCAGAAGGCAGAAGGGGAACTAATTCCCAACCCATTATTCTTATATCAAACAAAACAAAACTTTGTAAGAAAGGAAACAAAACCATAGACCAATATCCCTCATGAATATAGAATGCAAAAATCCTTTAAAGGTATCAACAAATTAAATCCAGTAATACATAAAAAGAATGATAATGCTGACCTAATGGGATCCAAGGAAAGTCAGATTGGCGTAACAGTTGAACACCAGTCCAGGGGTGGGCATTTATCCTGATGGTTAAACTGGTGGTTCTGGCACTTCAGAGCCCCAGATCAGGTAACTTGGATTTGATTCCCTTCTAGCTCCTGACTCCAGCTTCCTGCTAATGTACACTCTGGGAGGAAGCAGTACAAATAAGTGGGTTTCTTCCACCCACGTGGGAGACTTGGATTGAATCCCTACTTCCTAGCTTCTGTTCTTCGGGGCTGTTATGGGTACCCAGGGAGTGGACCATGAGGTTGTAGTTCATGAGTAAGAACTCTTTCTCTACCACATTTTCCTTCCTCTCAAATATATTTTTTAGATTGTCAGCCCAATCAATATAATTCACTTAATAAAAGAGAAAAAAAGTAGGCATTTTAATATGTGTATGCCAACAAAAGCACTTAGCCTACACCAACACCCATTCATGATTTTAAAATTCTCAGAAATACTTGAGATAATATGAACAATAGATTGTTTACTCAATATAGAAAAGTTGTCATAATTTCATTATTATCTATTTTGTGGAAGTGTTGGACATTTTGTACTTTTCAAATTCGTGTTTCCCCCAAATTTGTTTTTATTATTGTGTGTATTTGTACTGAATAGTGTTAACTAATCTTCCTCCAGCAAAAGCATTTAATTCTATATAAGCTCAGAGAAATGAAATGAATGGTCCTTCTAAATGAAATCTTCACAGAACACTGAACACTGCAACTGTAAAGAGATGCCAATTATATAAATATAAAATACCTTCTTAATTTGCTACTAGCCCACAAGGAAATACATGGGCAGGCGTTATAGCATAGCACGTTAAAGTATAACTTGGGATGCCCAATTCTGATGTCAGAGTCCTGGATTCAAGTCCCAGCTTCACTTTTAATGCAACCCCTGCCAATGGACATCCTGTGAACCAGCTTGTGATGGTTCAAGGACATGGGCCCCTGCCACCCTTGTGGGAGATCCAGATGGACCCTGGCTACTGGCTTCAGCCTGTCATCTGGGGGAGTGAACTAGTGAATGGGAGATTTCTTTTTCTCTCTCTGTCACTCTTCCTTTCAAACAATAAAAATTATTATTTTAAAGTTTTAAAAAATACATAATGAGTAAATATAGATTGAATATTGTTGTGCATTACCTGCTAAGAGTACAAGGGTCCTAACCCTGCTTTTACAAAGCCTGGTTTAGTACCCTGGGAGATAGACAAGTAGACAAATCATTTTAAGACTTAAGTACTAAATGGCATCCTGCAGTAAAAATATATACTAAAAGAGTTGAAACAAAAATGAGAAACTAACTGATTATGCTTGGGGAGACTGGTGAATTCTTGACTTTTCACAAACATTTGAAGCAAACCAATTTACCAAGAAAAGCTTCCCTAATCTCTTAATGAACAAAAATTATGCCCTTAATTGCTTCTCAACATACCAGGACCACTTCCCTTAGGCAACAACCACATAAAACTTTATGAATTGCACACACAAAAGACAGACTCAGTCTGAGAAATTAAGCAGATGTATTCTTTGAAAGTAGTTGAGATTTGGATTCTTGATAAAATCTATAAACCACCTTTATACAACTTAGAATTGTAACTGCATGTTACAGGTCACTAAGATCAAAGTCCTTTCATTAAAATGTATCCTTTTTAAGACTAAATTCATTGCAGTTGTAAGGAGGCTAGGTGGGTGTACTTGAAGCAAGACAGAGATGGCACAAATTCTAGATTCAAATTCAAGATCTATATATATGTGAAGGTGGACAAATGATCTGATTTCTACTATCTTCATTTTCCTCCTCCATATAACAGAGATAGTGATTATTATTCCCACCAGTGACATTGTGAGGGCTAAATAAGATAATGCACCAAAAATTCTCAAGGCAATGCCTGCTATATTGCAAACATTCCAGGAGGATGGCTGCCGTGGTCATCATCCCCTATTATTATTGCCATGATGATGATAGTGGTGGTAGTGCTGACATTTTTTATTACTGTTAACGTGGGTGGTTTGTTTTTTTTTTTTAAGATTTATTTTATTTGTATTTGAAAGGCAGAGTTGTAGAGAGGAGAGATAGAAAGGAATCTGCTAGTTTACTCCCCAAATGGCTTGAATGGCCAGAGCTGAACCAATCCAAAGGCATGAGCCAGGTACTTCTTCCCTGTCTCTCATATAGGTACAAGGGCCCAAGAGCTTGAGCCATCCTCCACTGCCTTCCTGGGACATAAGCAGGGAGCTAGATCAGAAGCGGAGCAGCCAGGTCCTGAACAGGTGCCAAAATGGGATGCCATGGGATGCAATGGGATGTCACTGGCCCCAGCTGCAGTGTTGTAAGAAGAAGGCTTATTCATTTTCTTCTTTTAGACGCCTCCAAAAAATGGATTTGTAATTGCTGATGTTAAACCAGTTACAAGCAGTTCTCCAGAACAAAAGCAGTCACCTTCATCAGCTTTTAGGTCCTCTTCAAGAAAGAAGACCGCAGGGGAGAAAGAACTCCCACCTTGGCGATCTTCTGATAAGCATCCAACTGATATCATTCGTTTCAATTACCTTGACAACTGTGAACCCATCCAGAGAGTCTGGCAGGGGTAAGAAGCTCCTCCTTCCTCTCAACTTCTTTGTTTTTTGAAACAGTTTTGTTGTTGTTGTTGCTACCTCAATGTAGGAAATAAAATTTACTGTCAAATATACAAACTTCACTGCATGGAAGCAAAAGTAATTGCTACCTGGGTTGGCAAATTCATCCTGATCATTATGATTTGTTTGAACCTCAAACTGGTGGTGCTCGCTTCAGCGGCACATATACTAAAATTGGAATGATGAGCCTTAAGCTATAATGATTTAACACTTTACATCCTTTAGTATCTTAAGATTCCAATCCAGCAACATAGGGTTCATTCTAGGCTTTCTCCTTTCTGTAATTGTATCTCTCTTCTCTGTGAGAAAATTGGCTCCCATTATATTTATTTGCTGCATTATATATACTGTAGTGTGTGTACTTATGCATATGTGTAATATGTTTATTATATTGATATTTATGTATAAATTCCATAATTAATTTCAGAATTAATAATCCATAGAAGTATGGAAATAAACCTTTTAACAAGAATCCAATATTAATTATGATTTCTGACAGTACATATTCGTAACACTGTGTCCAAAAGTTATGTGGCTATAACTTGTACACTGTGTCCAAAAGTTATGTGGCTATAACTTTTTAAAAAAGATCTGTTTATCTATCTATCTATCTATCTATCAATCAATCTATCTATCTATGTGAAACAGTTAGAGAGAGTTCATCCACAGGCTCACTACCTAAGTGGTTGCAGTGACTCAGTTGGGCCAAACTGAAGCCAGGAGCCAGGAGCTTCATCTGGGTCTCCCATGTGTGAGGCAGGAACCCAAGCACTTGGACCATCTTTTGTTGCTTTCTCAGGTGCTTTAGCAGGAAGCTGGATGGGAAGTGGAGCAGCTGGGACACGAACCAGACTTATCTGGCAGCTTAACTTGCTAAACCGCAATGGAAGCTCCTGGGTTCTTTTTTTTTTTAAGTGTTCTTCAGGGTGTTTATGTTCCAATAGCTTTTTTTTTAAAGATTTATTTTTATTATTTTTTTATTGGAAAGGCGGATATACAGAGAGGAGAGACAGAGAGGAAGATCTTCCATCCGATGATTCACTCCCCAAGTGAGCGCAACGGCCGATAATATGCCGATCTGAAGCCAGGAGCCTCTTCTGGGTCTCCCACAAGGGTGCAGGGTCCCAAAGCTTTGGGCCGTCCTCTGCTGCCTTCCTGGGCCACAGGCAGGGAGCTGGAAGGGAAGCGGGGCTACCAGGATTAGAACCGGCACCCATATGGGATTCCGGGTGTGTAAGGCAAGGACCTTAACCACTTGCGCCACCACGCTGGGCCCTCCAATAGCTTTTAAATTTAAAGTACACAGGAAGGAAAGTATTACATCACTCTTCCCATCTCTTCCACCCCACTCCAACCCCCATCATCTTTTCCACCCCATTCACCTTAACAACATTCTGTTGTCTGTGACTTACCCTTTCTGTGCTGCCTTTTGAGTAGAGTTACATTGAGGTACCATTTTCCAACAATCCAATTGGCAAAAACCTTAAAACTTGGCATTATTTTCTGTTGGTGAGACTATGGGGCAAGCAGGCACCTTCATGCACTGCTGGTGGGGCTACATGTTGGCACACACCTAACGGAGAACACCTGTGGTTCACACAGGCTTAGTGCAATATTGAACAGTTTCTTAAGATATGATTAAATCCTAAGTGATGAAACATGGACTATGGTGTTATTAATTTATTTTGAGAATCATATTCAAAAGCTGTTAATTATTGGACCTGAACAGAAAAGGGCTGAAAATGAAAGCCATAGTGTTCTTTCTATTCTTGGTCTAGATTTGTTCACCATTTACTGTATAGGAGAGGTTGTTTATTTAAACAACAACAACAAAAAAATCAATGTTCAAAGTCATCTAAAATGAGGAGCCTGGATTAAAAAGGAAAAGAAGGATAGTAATATAGTAATATATATTTACAGAGTTTGATTTAGCTTCTAACATTTGGATTGTAATGTATCAAGATATCAACACGTTCATTTAGGGGTCAGTGTTGTAGTACAGTGAAATAAGTTGCTGCTTGTGACACCGACATCCCATGTTAGAGTGTGAGTCTGAGTCCTGGCTGTTCTGTGTCCCATCCAGTTTCCTGTTAATGCACCTAGGAAGGCAGTGGAGGATGACCCAAGTACTTGGGCTCTTGCCTGTAACATGGGGGACCCAGATGGAATTCCAGGCTCTTGGATTCAGATTGCCCTGGCCCTAGCTGTTGTGGCCATTTGGAAAGTGGACTACTGAATGGAAGACTTCTTTCTCTTTCTGTATCTCCCTCTATCTCTCTCTGTCATTTTGCCTTTTCATTTAAAATAAATCTTGGAGGGGGTGGGGAGAGGCTGGTAAATTCTGGTAATTCCTCTTCTGGACACACACACACACATTTTTAACAGCTCCTTTCTGAAATGAATAGTAGCACACAATACATACCGCTTTTCCCACTTTTCTTTCTTCATGTGCCAGTGTATCCTGGAGATCATCCCACTGTTGTATCTGGAAATATCCACCTTCCTTTTCACAGTTCAGAGTATGCAATTGGTTGGATAGACCAAAGTACTTTCAACTAACTCTCCATTGATAGACATTTGGCTTATTTCCAGTGAAACCTGTATTTTAAGTCATAAGAGCAACAAAGTGAGATACACGTAGGGCTAGGTCAACCACCAAAATTGATAAAGTGATCATTTGTGATTTTCCTACTTTCTTGCAATTTACAGAAGGAGGAAAAGAAATGAAATGATCCCAGAATTCAGCCGACAGTCACATGATAAGAAAAATAAGTTACAGGACAGAGCCAGGCTAAAAACAGCACAGTCACTGGTAAGTATTGCTCATAAGAGATTCACCACCGTAAGATTAATGAAAATTGTTGCATCTTCAATGCTATTTGCAAAATCAAATCTGTTTTTATTTGAATCCTCAAGTGATCATTTAAATCCTAGGCTCTGACATTGACCTACAGATGGGCTGTGTGACTTTAAAGATACCGGTCTTTTAACCTTTCTGAGTTGCCTTTTTTTAAAGGCTATGAACTGATATGAAATGACCTTAAAAACCCTGCAGTATGAAGGGAGTATTATTATCATTGGTTGCTTTAAGGTAGAAGCTACCAGAAATCACTTCTCTCTAGAGTGCAAGCACCACAGACCTAAGAGAAAGGCATGCTCTCCTGCCGCCAGCAAAACATGATTGTAAAACTGCACTAAACGTAATTCCAGGAAAGCGAATTAAAAACTTTTCTCTCCCTAATTAGAAAACAGCTAATTGACTCCCCAGTCAAGTCAGTAACTGTGATTAGGGACGATTATCGTTTTCTCACAGAATTTCCCAAATCGTATCTCCGAACCCCAGTGGATCCCTTTCAGTAATGCATGGTGAGTTTTTAGAGCAACATACAAGAGAATTTGGTTAGGACACACACTCAAGGAAAATTAATATAAAGTGAATGCCAATTGGGAGACGAATCAGTATGTACTCACAAATAAATCACTTTTGTAGCTGTGCTTTAAAGGCCTAATGCTTTGTGTTTAGATGTATTTTCAAGTGCTATGTTCTAAAACGAAGAGAATGAGCAAGAGAGGAGCTTCTTAAAACACAACAAGTCCATATGCTGAAGGGCCGGTTTCCTTGGACTGGGTGAGGCTTATCATGGACGTGTGTAAGGCTGCCCAAGGGAATAGGGAAGCCTGGAGCAAAACAGTAACATTGTCAGTGAACACATGAACTGAGGACAATAACTGTACGGCTTGTCACCAGACCCCATGACATGATTCTACCTGGTTTTCAGCCCCTGCTAGGCAAGGAATAGAAGTACAGAGACAACAAGGAATTTGAAGGATAGTAGAAGTTGATGGTGATATGTGTTTAAAAATTATCAGCCCAGCCAGAGTTCTCCTGCTTTAAAACAAGATGAAAAATCAACTAACCAATCAACCAAAGAACAAACACCACCAAAGGTTGCCCAGAAGCCATGCCATAGGCTTTTGACATTAACCATCTGTCTAACATTTAGAAGGGATTGCTAGAATGAAAATAGGCATTATAAATTAAAAATTGATAACAAGTTGTGCTAATTAAATCTGAATGAGAAGCCAGGGTAAATTAAACCATGACAAAGAACAAGTAGCTATTAGCAAATGATGCACACGAATGGATCTACTTGTATTGTTTTGGTAAACATGCCAATTATAGTCACTATTAATATTAAGTCATTTTCACTAAGAGAAGATTCCATTAAATCCCCCAAAGAGTGTGCTGTGATTCTTGACTCACACTTGTGACTTGGCTGCTTATGGCAAACCTGGCTTCTTGGGCTTTGGGGCTGTTTGGGGTTCAAGTCGCCTCTCCGAGGACTGGCAGTATGCCCTCCATGATACTCCAGAGGAAATATGCAATCCAAGTGATGCAAGAGGATTGTGAGCACAAAGATGTGCTGAATGCAAAGCCCAGGAGAAGAGAGGATTGGGAAGCTCCAATTAGGAGACCTAAAGAGAGTGGGAGTACAATGTTCATAACTGCAGTGCTAGAGATAATTAGTCATGGTGGAGGTAATAGGTAAGGGGAGACACAGCCCAGGTGTGATTCCAATCACAGAGAACATCTTGATTCATTGGAGAGAAAGTTACCACATCATTTTGACAGCTCTATGAAGGAGTATTTCAGGAGGAACCAGAGGAACAGGTAAGCAGGTGAATTGGAGGGGAGTCAATGTGGAGAACAAGAATGGAAGAGACAGCACTAAACTGTGACAAGGAGACGGTCTGAGACCTGAACATCAGGAGCCTTTGGAAAAGGGACTGGGCGATGCTTGGAGAATCTCAAGCTTTCTCCCAGGGGAGAGGGAAAAAAAAAATCACAGGAGCATAAAAAAATACCATGAGGACCTGGCACGGGAGACTAATGGCTATTTTTTAATCATCTCTTTGCATGCACTAGGAGCCCGTATGGGCACCAGTTCATGTCCTGGCTACTCCACTTCCCATCCAGCTCCCACTTGTGTCTGGGAAAGCAGTAGAGGTTGTCCTGAGGTCTTGGGACCCTGCACCAGTGTGGGAGACTGGGAAGAAGCTCCTGACTCCTGGCTTTGGATTGGCTCAGTTCTGGCCATTGTGGCCACTTGAGCAGTGAGCCAGCAGATGGAGAATATTTTTCACGTTCATTTCTTCTCTCTGTAAATCTTTATTTCCAATAAAAATAAATCAATCTTTTAAAAAGAGCAGAAAAAAAGTCCAACACCATGAGAATGTCCTTTAGGCCATCTCTCCAGGTCTATTGTTGTCAGCCTTGTAGCTGGCTTCCTTCGGGGAACATTTCACATCTTCACAGTAAACTGGCCATGTTTTTCAATAGTTTTATAGCTTTCATCTCTTTGGCCTTTTAGCTAAAATCAAGTGTAATAATTCTATAGCTTTGAATATGCAAAGCTTTACTGTTTGAAAGAGTACTTCCTCTTCTGCTTTTAATTCTTTATTTATTTTTAATTTTCAAAATTTTTATTTTGAAGAGCAGTGAGAAATGTTCCATTCATTGGCTCATGCCCCCGCAGGCTGTACCATCTGGAGCTGGATAGTCTCGCACGTCGATGGTGGGGACCATCATCATTGCCTCCTAGCAGGAAAGTGGGATTGGAAACAGAGCCAAAACTCAAACCTGTACCCCACCCTTTGGCTTTCAGTTCTGAAGGAGAACTCCCCCTTCCCCACTCTGTCCCCTCCCCTCCGCCCCAGGGCTGCCTTAGTAGAGACTGCTCAATCTAACTACTTGTGGGTGTGAATGATTGACAGAAGATGATAATAAAGGTTAAATTTGATGTTAACGCTTTGCAATTTCCAAGACTTCTTACAAAAAAAATGACTTAAATTGGAGAAATCCCAATTACTATCAGTTGTGATAAGATTACATATAGAACAAAGCAATGGAAAATATAAACACAGTGCAGTTAGCTATGATCATCTTTAAACTTCAAAGACATTCCATCTTGTGTAAAGATGCATACATATTTGGGGAAAAAAATCTTACCAGCTGGCCCTACAATTCCTCTTCGAGAAGGAGGGAGCCGCCTACTGCAGAAGGGTGAGACCTTGAGGGCTTGGGGATTAGGACTGGGACTTCAGAGGAGGGGAAAACTCTGTTCTGCTTGAGATCAGAGCAAGAGTTTTCCTTGTTCCTGATCCTGGCAGGGAAGTGGGAGAGGAGGAAGAGAGAGCAAGAGGGAGAAAAGAGATGAGAGGAAAGAAAGAAGAGAAGCTGAGACTAGGTCAGGGAGATGTCAGAACAATGTTGTTGTGATGCAACCTATTCCAGTGGGATTTGTTTGCTATTCCTGGGCTGTAAGCCCCTCCTCTCATCTTGGTGGCTAAATAACCCAGTTCACATATGGAAGCAAGAGTGCAGAAGCCTAGACTGAGGCCAAGATAATGTTTACAAAACAAGGAAGTGGACTCTGTATGTCCAGACCCTAAGAGAACACCAATTGACCTACTACTTTTGGCTTACTTTCCTAACCAAGTTGAAGTATTAACACCAATTCCTTTTGCCCCACATTGAACTTCCACTTGTGAGTTAGATGCTTCTCACTTTCTAGGTTCTGATTTTTGGACACACATTTCACAGGGTTTACTTAAGCACCAGTAACAAAAGCCCTTAATTACCTGCTTACTTGATTGCCCTTGATAAGTCCTTATCTTTTCCTGTGCGCTACTAATGCTAGCCTCTGAAATTAACTTTTCCATTTCTTTCTAGAGTAACTTCACTCTTAGTGTGCTGTAGTTTTTCTTTTTTGATTTTTAAAAAATGCTTCTTTAAGCTTTTTCACATTTTTCTGCCACACTGACTCAAAAAAGGAGACCAGAATAGACTCTCACATGATTCTTGCACATGTTACGATGTGGAAAGAATCAGAAAATGCATATTTCAGTTTCCTCTCTTCTGTGACTTAGCCATCATTCAACCTTTTGGAATTTTTGTTATATCTTTAAAAAAAGATTTATTTGCATCACAGAGTTAGAAAAGAGGGAGAGACAGAAATCTTCCATCTGCTGCTTCACTCCCCAGATAGCTGCAGTGGCTAGGCCAAAACAAAGCCGGGAGCCAGAGGCTTCATCTGAGTCTCCTACATGGTTGGCAAGTACCCATATAAGACACCCATGTCATAGGTGAGGACTTTGCCTGCTGTGCCACATTGCTGACCCATCATGGCATTGTTTTTTCAAACATTTTTATTGTAAAGTTGAAAAGGCAAATTTGCAGGGAGAAGGAGATACAAAAGATCTTTCATCTGCTAGTTCACTCCCCAAGTGCCTGCAATGGCCAAACCTGAGCCAATCTGACACCAGGATCCAGGAGTTTCTTGCAGGTCTCCCTCACAGTGCAGGGTCTCAAGGCTTTGGGCTGTTCTTGACTGCTTTTCCAGACCACAAGCAGGGAGTGTATGGGAACTGAATCAGCTGCAACATGAACGGCACCTATGTGGGATCCTAGCACTCACAAGATGAGAATTTAGCCAATTGAACCATCATGCCAAGCCCTTCGTTACGTTTTTAAAGAATTGTACAGGTCAATGTCTTTAAATACTTATTTTCATTTCATTAATGAAAGGCCATGAGACAGAAAAAGATCTTCCTTCTGTTTTCACTCTATCTGCAAGGGCCAGCGCTGGGCCAGGTTAAACCCAGAAGCTCAGAATTCAAGCTGGGTTTTCTGTGTAAGTGACTGAAATCCAACCACGTGAGCCATCACGACTGCCTCCCAGTGTGCATAGCAGGAAGCTGGAAATGGGAGGAAAGCCAGGATGCAAACCCAGGCCCTTTGATATGGATAAAGGCAGCCCAAGCAACATCTGCCACAAATGCCCACCACTTATTACAGCTTTCAAGTGCATTCCAGGCTAAAGTCTGGACCTACAGAGCCACTTAGGTTTGTATGCTATGCTCACTCCTCCCTTCATACCTGAAGGACAAGTTATGATTGAAGGGACTTTACAAAGAACACCAACCCCTCAAAAAAAAACCCATCATGCTTGCAAATCCTACTTTTAAGCCATTAACAAGTGGTTTCTGCCGCCTGTCTTTTTCTTTGAACTTTAGAGAATATAATTAGCTAAAACAGAAGAATTTACAAAACAACATGTATGCAGTGGTTACCTTGCAGGCAGTCTTTAATGGACTTCTTTCAAATTCTGATAAGCTCTCCAGGTGTTTGTCTTTATAATACCCTTGTGGTATTATAATACCTGTTTGGATGTGCAGAAGTAAAAATAGCCATTGGAGAGACCTTTAAGCTATTTTGTCCAACCCATGAAATTGCTTGGGAATTGAATTTGGAAGAAAAAATAAGAAAGAGCATGAGTTTTGAGGTTTGTTTTTTTTTTTTAAGTTATTTATTTGAAAAAAGAGAAATCAACAGACCAAGAGCATCCATTTTCCGTTTCATATTCCAAATTCCTGCAACAAGCAGGGCTGGGACCAGGCTGATACCAGGAGCCCATAACTCAATCTGGGTCTCGCATGTGAGTGACAGGAACACAACTCCTTGAGCCATCACCTAGTGTCTCCCACGGTGAGCATCAGTAGGAAGCTAGAATGGGGAATGAGATCAGAGCCAGGACTCAAACCTAGGACCTCTGATATAGAAAGCAGAAATCACAGCTAGTGTATTAACTGCTAGGCCAAACACCAACCCCAGACCTAGGTACTTTAAAAATTCTATTTATTTATTTATTATTGTTTTTTGATACAATTTAGTTGGCAGTGGGTTCTCCCCTCGCCTTCCCCCAAATTGCCTCCCCTTCACTCTGTTCTCCCCTCTAGGTTCATAATGTGTGTCCATCATGAATTTTCTCAAGTCCATCTTTCTTCCTCTAGAGTGTCTCCCAGCCTTGTAGGAGAATAACTTTTCATTGTACATTAATTCTTGTATCCCGAGGCCCCCCAGGCACTTTTTAAACTAGAAGGTACAACTTTGGATACTTTATCTAACTTCTCTAAGCTTCCTACAACAGGAACACTGAAGCCTACCTTGCAGGATTGTTGTGAGGACTACCTGACAGGCATAAATTAAGTACTTACGCATGCTTACATTGTTCTGCCATTAAACACCATCTGATGTCCTCTGTGGTCTTGAGCCAGAGTTCAGTATTCAGTGCGACTATTTTAGTTACTTGCTGAGTCTTTGGCCAAGTCCCTTATCCTTCTGGGGAGGTGTTTCCTTATCTGAAAAATGGGGTTGGGAGCAGGATATAAAAAGCTCTTATAGCCCAGTGTGCATTGTATCAACAGTGGCAAATCATGGTAATAGTTGTAATGGTAGCAGTAAAAATCATTTTGCATCATCACCTGAGACCACAGGGAATGGCCAGAGGTACTCGGTGGGGAGCAGGTAGGCAGCCGGAAGTCCTGGCAGGAGGCTCCAACCTGTGGGACAACAGGCTCTCTCGTGCTCTCTCTCCATTCTTTTTTTTTTTTTAAAGATTTATTTTTATTTTTTTTTATTGGAAAGGCGGATATACAGAGAAGAGAGACAGAGAGGAAGATCTTCCGTCTGGCCGATGCTATGCTGGTCCGAAGCCAGGAGCCTCTTCTGGGTCTCCCACATGGGTGCAGGGTCCCAAAGCTTTGGGCCATCCTCGACTGCTTTCCCAGGCCACAGGCAGGGAGCTGGAAGGGAAGCGGGGCTGTCGGGATTAGAACCGGTGCCCATATGGGATCCTGGGCGTGCAAGGCGAGGACCTTAACCACTGCGCCACCACGCCGGGCCCCCTCTCTCCCCATTCTTGCAGTCATGTTTCCCTCCACTTTCCTGTATTTTTTTCCCTTTCCCTTAGTTTCCATTGTGTAATATGCTTACATCAATAGCTAGCCATATGAAGTGTAGGCGTGTATTTTCTTCTGCATGCATTTGGCATGCTGTCTGTGGTTGAGGCTTCTTCCTTTTTGTGTTTTTTTTTTTTTTAACTCAGCACTCCTAAACTGAAGCATGTGTGTGAGTGCATGTGTGCATGTCTTTGGGTGTGTGTCTGTGTGTGTGTGTGAGTGCCAGGAATTCTGAGTATATGCACCCTGTCGCATATTGGTAACAATCCTGGTGGTGGTTTGGTTTAGCTGCCAAAGGGAATGAAAGAGCCTACTTGCTAAGAATCCTGGGGCTCAGGAGGGACAGTTCCTTCCAGTCTGTGCTTCTCCTCAGCCTCTGTGAGAGCCTAGCTGACTTTAACTTGTTCTGTCTTGTTGTGTCTCGTTCCATCCTGCTGTACATAACAAATTACTCCAGCATTTCCAGCTGGAATGGTTCTACCTACATCTCCCACAGCAGTTTTAGACAGGTGCCAAATGGTGATTTGTTTTAATTTAAGCAAAATATTAAACATGAGTTGGCCTCTATTCAGCATCTACCAGAAAAGAGCCGTGTATGTGAGTTACATAGTAGTATTTGTATACATTTTACTTATAACATGTTTTAACCAGTGTTACTACTAGGGCTTAAAAATATATATGTATGTATGGGGTGTGTGTAAACATTAGTTTTTCACTGCAGACATCATTGGAAGTGATTTTTTTTTTGGAACAGGGATGCTTTGAAATACAAGATCATAGACATTATTAGCAAATCTCCCAAATATTATTGAAGTGTTTTGTAATCCATTTCATCTTATTCCACCTACGTTGGATGGCCAGTGTAGTCATGTAATTTTAGGTTTAAATTCAAAACTCTTACTTGAGGGCAGCATGATGGCTCAATTGACTAATCTGTCTGCAAATGCTGGGATCCCATTTGGGCATTGATTCACATCCTACTGCTCCACTTCCCATCCAGCTCCCTGCTTATGGCCTAAGAAAGCAATGGAGGATGGCCTAAGCCTTGGGTCCCTGCACCTGTGTGCGTGAGACCGTGGGCTCCTGGCGCTTGGCTTCAAATCAGCTCAGCTCTAGCCATTGGGACTGTTTGGTCAGTGAATCAATGGATGGGAGATTTTTCTGTCTCTCTTTCTCTCTGTAGATCTCCCTTTCTAATAAAAATAAATAAATCTTAAAACAGAACAAAATACTTCTAACTGAAGTTTCTTAGCCTTCCTCTGCAGTTGGCAGTTTTACTCCAATGTAACTTAAAAAGTGGATCAAGTATGAAGACAGGCTGGTGGCTTCTTTAAAACTGTGTTAGTTATTTCTGCCTAACACCTTGCCTCAATTGCTCTTAGAAGCAAAACAAGCCAGGGGAACAAGGAAACACCCTCTTTGTGGATGTAGACCAAGGCAAGGGCCCCTGGAAGGGGACCAGACAAGCTTGGGTAGCTTTCTGGGCCCACTGACAGACAGGAGACAGCTAAGGTCCTCCTCATAGAATTTCTGGATGGCAGAGCCCACAAAGCAGCTCTGTCCTGGGGACCAAATACCCCTTACCTGTAGGAGGCTGGGACAGCTGTCACTCCCTCTTGGATCCTCTAGGTGGAAGTGTGTTCTGAGCCTCTGGCTTCATGGGGGCATCTTGCACACTGCTCAGCCTGCAGTCTATACTTCAACCATATTTCTATAACTAAATTAGATTTTATTATTTTCAAACATAATAATCCACATTGAGATTTAAGGATGCTTTCAAACATTGGTGGAAAAATAGATTTAAAAGATAAGCTTGCACCAGCACCAAAAACTTTCAAACTCCATGCATTGATTCTTTCCAGGAATGTGTTTTTCCATGAACCTTTTGAATAGTTGAAATGTTTCATAGCTCAGATTTTTAGGATTATGAGATATTAACATATACAAAATGATAGATTTGGGGGAATGGGCCCAAGTCTAACACATCATTCACTGATGTTTCATATGCAGTTGGTACATATAGCCTAAAGGTTATCTTATAGAATGTTTTAAGTCATGTTTGTGCATTAAACAAAATTTGCATATCTTGAGTCATTGGAAAGTGAAGGTGTTGCCACCCCAGTTACTCACATGAGCATCACCATCATTCGTTTCTGGAAGCACCTGCTGCCACCAACAATCATCCTCTTATATACGTACACTTACAAGTAGAAAGTGTAATGTAAATGCTCAGGGTAACAAAAATGCTCAGTGGCATTGCCACAGTACAAGGAAACTTCAGAAAATGGAACTGAAGTATAACTTTATTTCAGTGCAAAATCGTTTTGAAATCCATGGCTATGAAGGATCATCAGAAAAATCTCCTCATACCTTTTCTCAGCGTTAAACAATGGCAGTGATAAATAGTGGCTACTTTCAGTCTCCACCTGCCGTGCTATCCACTAGTGGCATTACATCATCACCCAAAAAGATTTGGATGTTAGAACATCTCTGGTTGTTATGGGCTTTAGGATTAAAGATGATCGACCTGTATTTCAGTTCTTTCAATATTTCCACATATTTATCCAATAGTGTTGTTCATAGCAGTGATCATTTGAAAATATTTGCTAACAAAATTACTAGAGGACAAAGGAAATATCAATTAGGGAGTAGAAAGTGCAGGTCTATATGCAAAAGTTGTTTCCTATTTCTGTCTCTCTTGGGGTCTTAGCATCCCCTCGGCCCTACACTCCCCGGGGCTTCTCAGCATCTGTAGCTTCGTGGCATCCTCCCTTCTCTGTGCCAATAAAATGATATCCAGCCCAAAGATGGCAATTTTGTGTCTTGACTTCCAAATCTGTTTGCAAGATAGTTTCAGCCATTGCCCTGGAATGAAAGAGAAGGAACCAGTGGTATTTTCTTTTATTTTAAATTATGCGTCCAGCAAGTATTTTACATACACTGAACTAAGCATTGACCACTTACAATTAGGTTTCAAACAACAGGCATCCAATGTAGCAGTTAAAAGTCCACTTGGGATATTTGATTTCATATCCTAGTGTCTGAGTTTGAGTCCTCGCTCTACTTCCAATTCCAGCTTCTCACTCAAATACACCCTGGGGGGCAGCAGATATTGGCCCAAGTGCTTGGGTCCCTGCCACTCCCATGGGAGATTCAAATGGAGTTCCCTGCTCCTGGCTTCTTCCTGGCCCCACCTGAGCCATTGCAGGTATTTGGAAGTAAGCCAACAAATGCAAGATTGCCTCTGTCTATCTGCCTTTCAAATAATTTTTTAAAGGAAGCTAGGTTAGGTCATCCTGCTGTTGAATCTGTGTGCTGAAAAGACCTTTGCAGGTGATACAGGGAGAGGGCAAAGACCAGCAAGAAAGGAACAGTGTAGTTAGCCCCAGCATGGGTATAAAACTGATTCCTATGTTATCATTTCAGCCAGGTGGTGAGATGTGGTAGAACAATGGTCTGAACTACAATATTTTCACCTTTTTAAATAGCTTCCCCGTGTTTTCCTTTTAAATCTTGTCTGTTTGTAATGGTGGACATTTAAGTCTTAAAATGGAAGGGGTGTATAAGCTGGTTTCCAAGGGCCCACAAGAAGAGGTGTGAGGGAGACGCAGCTTCCTAGAGTCCAACATTCTTGAAGGTGGCAGTAGCCACCAGGAGGAGAGTGGGAGGTAGGGGAGCCCTTAGGACCTGCTGCGGTGCGAGAAAGGAGAGCAGCCATGAACCTGCCTGGGCCTGAGAACTGCCTGGGGCATGGGAGAGAGGGGTTCCTCTGGTGCAGCGATGGGCAAGCACCACACAGTCGGAGGATTAGCTTTGAAACTGTTGCAGGTGAGGTGTGACCAGCCCGTTCTTGTAGCATAGAGAACTAGGCTTTTCTTCACTCAACAGGTCTTATATTTATCTGCATTGTTACTAAAGGAGCACAAAAGAATACTGCTCTGTGTTCTCTTTCTAGCCCCTAATCTTAAAACAACCGAAAAACATGCAATGAAGGATAATTGTGTATTCCCATGTCTTCCCCCTTTTCCTCTCCCTTCTTTCTCCCCTATCCCTATCACTTCCCTTCCTCTCTTTTTAAAAGATTCTCTATTTGAAAAAACAGAATTACAGAGAGGGAGAAATCTTCTATCCACTGACACACTTCCCAAATGGCCAGAGCTGTGCCAAGTAGAAGCCAGGAGCCTGGAACTTCCTCTAGGTCTCCCACGTGGGTGGCAGGGTCCAAGCATTTGTGTCTTCTCCCACTGCAAGCACTCATATAGGTGGCTATCATCAGTGTCCCTGGGCACCCTAGGCATTGCAAACTTAGTGGCCAGAACACCAGAGAGAGTTCACAGATGAGCTGATCTAACTCCTGTGGTCAGGTCTGGGGTCCCCGCAGAGGACTGGGTTCAGGGACAGCTACAGTGGCTGTGTCCCGCCCAGGTTCTTTGTGTCTGTGCAGCTGGAACTAAGATAGGGGGTATACTTTGAAAAGCACATCACTCGTTCTCGCTGTAGGCTCAGCTTGCATCACAGCTTTCTTCTTTTTCCTTCCATCCCTTCCTCTTTCTTTTCCTGCTAATGACCAGATGCCGAGGAGAAATCCTTTCTCACTGTGAGTTTCGGTCAGCATGCGATGTTCACCTTGTTCTAGAGAATGTGTGCATGCAGAGATGAGTAGTGGATATCAGATGCGGGAATTTGACCCATTCCTCCTCTGATGTCATTGTTTCCAGAGCCAGCTATGGCATCTTGTAACTGTATAAATTTGCAGTTATTGAAGTGCCTCTTTGTCAGGTTAATTTATTTGTCCAGTGGAGATGGTTACTATCTCCCTACCTGCCTTATGTGTGGTTTCCTCAAGATCCAGATAGAAGCAGTTGGGAGATGAAGAACTCAGGAGTACATTGTGAAGGCTGCATGGGGGTTAGTGAGGATGTTCCATCTAGCTCTATGATTTTATAAGACTGTTACATCATTAAAATCAGTTAAAATTATACGGCTGCCTTTGGTGTTTTAATAACTCTACTTTTTAATGATACCTTTTTCTCCTTAGATGTCCCTAAGTTCCAGCTCTCCTCTCACAATTCCAGCTCATCTCGCCTGGACTTCCCGCGTGTCAGTGGGACCCTCGGCCCCCAGAGCAGCAAGTCCATTTCTCTGGCAGCAGCTTCAAAAGTGCCCTGGGCCGCAGTCCCCACCCAGCCAGGCTCCAGAGCTGACACCGGTTTAGAACTGGAACAGGACTTGGATGGAGACAGTTGGATGTTCCCTGGGCTGCCAAGCCACCTTTCCCCGGCCCCTCTTTCAGAAATGCTGTCAGCGTAATACCTGCTTGTGAAAGTGAGCCTGACTACAGCAAAAAGATATCAGGCCATAAATCTCAACATACTGTTTTTAAAGCATTGTTCTTTTAAAATTTGAAAGGCAAAGTTACAGAGAGAGAGAGAGGTCTTCCATCCTCTGGTTTGCTCCCCAAATGACTGTAATGGCCCAAATGGCTCCATTCTGGACCAGCTATCTGCTAATGGCCTGGGAGAGCAGCAGAAGATGGCTCAAGTGGTTGGGCCCCTGCATCCATGTGGGAGCCCTGGAAGAAGCTTCCAGCTTCAGATTGACCATTTGGGGAGTGGGTGGAAGATCTCTCTATCTTTCCCTTTGTAACTCTGTCTTGCAAGTAAAATGAATAAATCTAAACAAAACCAACCAACCAAACAAACAAACAAAAAGCAACCCAAAACTATGAAGTCCACTGCCTCTGTGCATTCTGTGTTCCGTTTAGTCTGTCTGTGCCACTCACCCTGGTGACTAGGACAAGCATCACCTCCCATCATTCACCTGCTGTGGATGCATCTACATATGTGTGACAAAGATTCCCTGTCACATTCTGTATTTCATACTCAAATGCTCCCATATTCTAAATAATTCATTTAAAATAGGTGGTGATTTATTCTTTTGGCTTCTTGGAAATTTCTTATGAAATTCCATAGTTAGTGCAGAGTGTCAGGAACCCACCACTTAAGAAACTGCAGTGGGGTGGGTGTTACAGGGCAGCGGGTTAAGCTGCTGATTTTGACATCCATATCCCTTATTAGGCTTCCAGCTGGAATCCCGGCTTTCCTGCTGCCAATCCAACTCCTTCTTAATGTGCCTGGGAAAGCAGCAAATGATGGTCCAACTACTTGTATCCCTGTCATCCACGTGGAAGAGCTGGATGGAATTCTGGGCTCCTAGACAGCAGACAAAAGGTCTCTCTCTCTCTCTGCCTTTCAAATACATAATTTTAGAAGTATCCTACAGGATACTACAAACTCTCACCTCTTACAGCAGCTGTCTTTATAAGTTGTGCCTTTTCTTTCTTTCTTTCTTTTTTTTTTAAACATTTATTTATTTATTGGAAAGTCAGATATACAGAGAGGAGGAAAGACAGAGAGGAAGATCTTCCATCTGATGATTCTCTCCCCAAGTGAGCGCAATGGTCGAAGCTGTGCCAATCTGAAGCTGGGAACCAGGAACCTCCTCTGGGTCTCCCACGTGGGTGCAGGGTCCCAAAGCTTTGGGCTGTCCTTGACTGCTTTCCCAGACCACCAGCAGGGAGGTGGAAGGGAAGTGGAGCTGCCGGGATTAGAACTGGCACCCATATGGGATCCCAGCGCGTTCAAGGCGAGGACTTTAGCCACTAGACCACGCTGCTGGGCCCAGTTGTGCTTTTTCTTTAATGCCTGTGGTCATTGTCTCTGTAGTTCTGGCTCTTCTAGAAGGTCATATAAATGTAGTCTTACAATCAGATGTTCAGGCTGGCTTCTCTCTCGTAGCCATATGCATGTAAGATTTTCCTGTGTCTGTGTGGCTGAATAGGTCCCATTGTATGGATGTGCCCTGATTTGGTTATACATTCAGCTATTAAAAAAGCATTATGGTTATTTCAAGTAATGCCCCTGATGAATAAAGCTATTGCACATCATTACTTGTTGACTTTTGTCTGGACGTAATTTTTTCAAGGCAGTTGTCTATGCACAGTGAATGAATGTGCTTGATGGGTCATAAAGGGAGACTTATTTAACCTTGGAAACACCTGTCAAATTCTTCCGAGATGCTGTGCCATTATACAGTCAGCCAGCAGTGATTGAGTGTTCCCATGATTCCTCATCCATCCTCCAGCAACTGGTATTGTCCTTCCTTCTTGCAGCTTTGCAGTTCCTACAGGTGTGCAATACTATTTAATTAATGGCTTAATTGCAGCTGTCTAATGAAATGTTATAAGTGGTCATTCAGATGTTTGCCTATTTGCACTTGTTAGTCCTTTTTAAGGGTGGTTTGTGTATTTTGAGCACAGAATCTGTTCGATGTGTATTTATAATTTCATTTTGTTTAAATGGCAGAGGAAGGGCAAGCTCCTATCTGCTGGTTGACTCCTGAGATGCATGCAGCATCCAGGGCTGGCCTCCAGGGTGAAGCCAATGACCTAGAACTCATTCTTGGTGTCCCCAGGATAGCAGGGAACCAGGTTGCACATTAGCAAGAAGCTGTATTGTTGGATCAGAAGTGGAACTGGACTCAGGCCCTGTGAAATGTGGGCTTCTTGACTGCTTTACCAAACAGTTCCCCTCTGCCAGTTCATCCACAATGTCTGCCAGAGCCCCTGGGTGATGCTGAACCCAAGAGTCAGGAGCTCAATTTAGTTCTCCCACATGGGTGCCAGGAGCCCAGCAATGCATGATGCTAGAGCCAAGAGCCGGAACCTAGAATGAAATGCAGTCACTCGGAGGTGGAACTAAATGCCCATCCCTGGACATGTGTGCTTTGCTAGACACCCGCTTTCAGTGTTTGCTCCTTGTTTTCTGAACAGGATTTTTCATGCAAAATAGAACATGGAATTTTATAAAGTCTTTGTTCACACTTTTTCTTTTGCAAATTGATTTTCAGTGGTGCTAAAACTCATTACTAAATCCAAGATCACACATATTCTGTATTCTGTTTTTCTAAAATTCCTATATTTCTGCATTTCAAATGTCAGTGTGTGGACTTTTGATTTAATGTGTGTGTGTGCACTACTAATGTTCACGTGGCATCTGGTATTAATCACGTTTATGTCTACATCCATGACATTTCATATATTTTGCAAATAATTCACACACGCAAAAATAAGCATCACCATGCTTAGCAAAGACGTGGGATAATGCGCGTCATATGAATACCAACACCGTGGTCTTGGAGAAGCAGAGCTCTGTAGTGAAATGCTTTCATTTCTTGGCTAACCGGGAGTGGGTGCGCAGAGTCCCAGCAGCCAGCAGAGGGCGCGCGAGGCGGCCATCTCCGACCTCCAGCCGCGGAGTCCGAGGCGCCAGACCATGCTGGGCCCTGGTGAGTACAGGGCCCTGGTGCTGGGGCGGGGGTCGCGGAGCACAGAGAAGGGCTTCTGGTAGAAAAACGTAATTCAAAATGGCCCTTTTCTACTGCAAGCCCAGGACATGGGTCTACTGATAAGTGTACACACAGTGGTCCCTAAAACACAAGTGATACCCATGCTGTGTGACAATGTGCTTAAGCAGCCCAGGGTGGGAGGCCGCCGCCCCTCCTCCCTAGTCTTAGTGACTGTCCCGTTGAGTCACAGGCCTGCTTTTTTTTTTTTTTTTTTAATATATTTTGACAATCTTTATATAGTTTTTTAGGGTAAAAAGGGTCAAGGGCTACAGGAAAGTAAGACTAGTATTTTTTCCAAATTGTTTCCTTCATGTTTAAAAGGGGGTATTAAGGGAGAAGGCCCACCCAATTTCCCACCCTCCCCAGGTCCCGGATGTAGGGTATGCTCTGAGGTTCTTGCTCAAGTGGATTTGATATTGCAACAGTTATGAATTGCTGCCAATCTTGCCACTCCAAGCACTATGAGGTCCTTGAGGATTCCACTGATTGACATAGTCCATCATAGAGTCTCTGTTTGCCCCGTGTTTCGCTGCCAAGATATAGCTGAGATGGTTGGTTGACCTGTTCTGTCTTCTCTGTTTTCTTGGTTAGGGTTCTGAGTCTAGCATTTTGATTGGGGAGATCTCCAAAAACACTTTGTCTGAGGTGTTCTCAAACCAGATTCTTGTATGTGGTAGCAAGTACAGGTCCCAGCACAGTCCATCGCCCTGATCAGCTGGTGGTTGCAACTGCTGGGTCGGTTCTGTTTCCAGCGCTATCTTCCACTGGAACCAATGGGTGTTGCAGTCCAGCCTGGTTCTGCCCAGCATATACTTGGCCCTCACATAAACCAGTGGGAGTGCAGAGTGACCCACAATGACCCCCACCAAGCCCGCCCTCTACCGTGGTTTGCCAGTGTGTGTAGCGGTAGTCCAGTCTGTCCTACACCCTATTCCACCCCAGCCCCTGTCCTAGTTTTATGCCCTCCCGTGCAAGTGGTAACCCAAGAGGGAGGAGCCCACTATTTCCCTCCCAGGCCTCTCCCACTCCCGGATTATGCACTCTCCAGATAGTTCTGTGGTTTGATTTGACAGAACTGGCCCCCAACAGGCCTGCTCTTACCAGTATTGCATACAACACTTGCCCCCACCTCCCATCTTATCCTGTCCCTTTAGTGAAAAAGTGTATTTAGCAAGGGGCTGGCACTGTGGCATATCAAGCTAAGCCTCTACCTGCAGCTCTGGCATCTTATATCAGTGCTGGTTCAAGTTCTGGCTACTCCAATTTCAGTCCAGCTCCCTGCTAATGGCCTGAGAAGGCAGTGAAGAAGGGCCTGACTTGGGCCTGTGCACCCCTGTGGGAGACCCAGAAGTTCCTGCCTTCAGACAGGCCTAACTCCTGCTATTGGGACCATTAGGGGAGCCAATCAAGGGATGAAAGATCTGTCTCTCTTTCTCTCTCTCTCTTTCTTCCTCTCTCTCTCTTTCTCTCTTTTTTAAAAGAATTATTTATTTTTATTGGAAAGGCAGATAAGATTTCCAGAAAGATCCTCTTTCTGCTGGTTCACTCCCCAAGTGAATACAAAGGCCACAGTTGAGCTGATCCGAAGCCAGGAGCCAGGGGCCAGGAGCCTTTTCTGGGCCTCTCATATGGGTGTAGGATCCCAAGGCTTTGGACCATCATCTGATACTTTTTCAGGTTGCAAGAAGGGAGCTAGATGGGAAGTGGAGTAGCCAGGATACAAACTGGTACACATATGGGATCCTGGTGCTTGAAGGGAGAAGATTGGCCAATTGAGCCACTGCACCAGGCCTCAGTATTACTATTTAAACACATATTTTAAAAAGTTCTTAAAACACTTATTTTAAAAAGGCAAACTGGTAAGGGAGAAAGAGAAATCTTCCATCTACTGGTTTACTCCCTAAATGGCCACAATAGGTGGTGTGGGGTTAGACCAAAGCAGAAGTCTTGGAATTGCAGCCACATATCTCAAAAGGGTAGCAGGATTCCAAGGACCTGAGCCATCAACCACCACCCAGGGACATTATCAGAAACCCGGACCCAGCAGTGGAACTGGACTCAATCCCAGGCACTCTGACATGGGGTGCTGGCTTCTGGAGTGATGGCTTAGCCCACTGCACCACAACACCTGCCCAGATGTTCTGTTTAGAACAACTTCCATGGGAGTGAGCAGATGAAAGCAGCATGCACTGCTGAACTCCAGCAACATTTATATAAAGCATTCTTTTTGTCACAAGAGAAGAGGAAACAAAGGCCTGAATCCATAGGAGTCCTTCTCCAGGCAGCCCCCACAACAAGTGCAGTGCTGCGACCCCAGCCACGGTGACGGTTCAGGGCTGCTCGGCTTCTGCCCGCTGAAGGAGAAGCCGAGGCACCTGCTGCCTGCAATCAAGCCACAGGTGGGTAAGGTTTGGGTTGTGTCTGCTTGGAGCGGACTGAGAACACTTCGGGGGGGCGGGGGGGAAGGGACGCTACTCTCTGATGAGTACTAGTGGCCACTGCCCACTAGGCTGTCTGCAAGGCCTTCTGAGAAATGGAGTCCCCAGGTGGCTGAGTAGAGATGGAACTACACATTCTCCTACCTGACTCTACTGCCCTGACCTGGCATAGCACCTGCCCACCACATCTCTTGAGATGTCCCAGGAAGGGCTTTCCCATGATTCTGCCACCCTCTCCCACCTGCCTGAGCCCCAGCCTCCACCCTCTGCCTGCCAGCAGCTACAGTCTAGATCCCTCTCGGGCTTTCCAGGAATCCTGGCTGATGTCCCTGCCCTGGCACCGTGCAAGAAGGTTTCTTTCCAGCCTGGACAGCTGGTCCTCGGTCGTACGCAGGATGTCATGATGTACTCTGCAGATGCTGTTGTGGCCACTGCCACCCGACTCCAGCCCCGAAGGTGGGTTCCTTCTGGATAGGTTTTGATTTTAGGATCTATTATGGGGTGCCAGGGTGGGAGTGGAGGGGCATGGTGGCTGTCCCTCTGGGGAGGGGTCAGAATTTGCTGCGTCAATCCATGCTATTTGGTTAGTGAGACTTAGATCTTTCTACAAACACCCTAAATTTATTCTTTCTTTCTCTCTTTCTTTACTTTCTTCTGTCTCTTCTTTTCTACTACTGAGAACATTCCTATATCTGTGTAGTTGCTAAAAAATTTTCGTGTTTTATTTTTTGATTATTTGAAAGGTGGGGAGAGAGAGAGTGAGAGTTGTGGTGGGAGCAGAATCTTGCGTGCACTGCTTCACTCTCCTAATAGCCGGGGGCAGGAGCCTGGAGCTTCTTCCAGGTCTCCCCCATGGATGCAGGGGCACACGAACTTGGGCCATCTGCTGTTGCTTACCTGCATTAGCAGGGAGCAGGATTGGAAGTGGAGCAGCTGAGACACTGCAGGGCCTTTGTGCGATGCTGGTGTCATCGGTGGAGGGGTGAGCTGCTCTGTGCGATGTCAGCTCCATGGGTGTAGTCTTAGACACCTGCCTTCCTGTTTCATGGGGCAGGTCTAGGGGCCAGTTCCACGCTTGCTTGGGGACCACCAGTGCTGTCCAAAGTGATGGTCGCTGCTGTCCTCCCTACGCCCCTTAGTCCTCGCGGTTTCTGCTCTTCCTCACACATAGTCCCTTGCTTCTTCACTGCTGCCTCTTCCCTCACTCGGGATGCCTGGCCCATCACCGTGAGGGGCAGTCGTCCACTACTGCTGTTTCCCCATCCACTCTGCACAGGCCAGATTCCCTCACCCAGGTAGCTTGAGGAGGGAGGCCTGGGCGGTGTTTGATATTTGTTAAAATTTGTTGAACTGAGTGGCAGACAGCTGGACGCAGAGGGCTCTCATTCTGATACCTATATGGATGCACCATGGTCTCACCCCCGTGTGTGGGAGGACCACGGGTAGCACTCCAAGCGTGGGGCCATTATAATCAGAATGGCGGGCTGTGATCTGGCCAGCTCTCTTCAAAGCTGCTGTCGTGAGTATTGATCGTCTGGTTCTGCGCTTAGCGTTGGAAAACGATCCAGCTGTTTTCCGGAAGTGAGCTGTGTGCATTGCAGCAGCAACGAAGGAGGGTTCCTGTTGTTCCACAGCCTTCGCAGCAGTTGTTGGATTTTAGGAAAGAGTTTATCCATTTTCAGAGTCACCCAAGTCTAGCTCGTTGTGTAAATCTTTTTCCTGCTGAAAAAGGATGTTGAGCATTCTTCTGCATGCTTATTTGACACCTACATATGTTCTCTGATGAGGTGGTGTCTATTCTGATCTTTATTCGTCTGCAATGTTCCTGTTATCTGATATGTGGATTTTAGATTCTTAGTGGATACATTCTTTTTTCATGTATTTTTCCAAGGATTTCTCCCAGTCTGTGGCTTGTGCCTTTAACTCCTTTATAGCATTTTTCATTGGGGCAGAGGGGTTTTTTTTTTCAAGATTTATTTTATTTTTTTGGAAAGTCAAATATACTATAAACAGCAGGAGAACCAGAGAGGAAGATCTCTCATCTGATGATTCACTCCCCAAGTGGCTGTGAGGCCAGAGCCAGGAACTTCTTCCAGGTCTCCCACACGGGTACAGAGTCCCAAGGCTTTGGGCTGTCATCAACTGCTTTCCCAGGCCACAGGCAGGGAACTGGATGGGAAGAGGGGCAGCCAGGATTAAAACCCGCACCCACATGGAATCCTGACATGTGCAAGATAAGGACTTAAACCGCTAGGCTACCACGCCAGGCCCAGGGCAGAGTTTTTAAAAGATTTCTTTTTTTTATTTGGAAGGTAGACTGACACAGAGAGAAGGACACAGAGAGATTTTGCCATCTGCAGGTTCACTTCCCAAACGCCTCCACCAGCTGAGTCTGGACCAGGCTGGAACTAGGAACCGAGAAGTCCAGCGAGATCTCCCTCCTGGCTGGCAGCAACCCGAGTATTCGAGCCATTTACTGCCTGCCAGGTGCATCTGAGTGGCAGGACTTGAACTGGGTACTCTGATATGAAGTGGCGGCATCCCCAGTGGTGACTTGACCGCACTGGTCCATAGCATCTGCCCCCACCGAGTAGATTTTTAAATTCTAATGAGTTCTGCATTCTGTATCATGAAATATATGTTCATGTCCATTTTCGTCCAGACTTTTATAGTTTCACAGTTTTGAATGTAAGCCTGGGGGCCATTTTGAATAAATGATTACATTGGTTCTAAGGTGGGGAACTGATGTTGGCTGCCTTCCCCGCAGCCCATCTGGGGCTCTCAGCTTCCTCCCAATTTGTCCATGTGTCTGTTCATCACCATTTACCTCGTCGCTGTGGCTCCGTGTTAACCGCCGGGATCCAGGGACCCTGGCGCGCTGGTTCTTCGTGGTTGGCCTTCGGGCAAATGCCATCTGTTCTAGGATCTGAAACAGTTTCAGGGAAGGTTTCATTGGATTTCTATGGCACTTTCGAGAGAATTTTCATCTTAACATTAAGTCTGCCAATTCTGGATAGGTCACATCTGCCTTGATTTGTATTTTGTTTGATTTCTTTTGACGCCGTTTCAAGATTTTCCGAATGCATTTTTGCTTAGGGGCGTACATCTTAGGCTGTGCAACTGTTAATGATACTGTTTCTTTAACAATGTTCATCTTCCAGTTTCTCTTCTAGACTGTTACTGACTCATAGTAAATCAACGGGTTTGTCTACTGACCATGTTCTCTGACTTGGGTTATTTCCATCCGTTCCTGCCAAGGAAGGCCGTGGTGGGCTCTTTCTGTCAATCTCCCAGCGGAGTCCGGGCTCCGAACCATCAGAGCAGCGACGTGCAGGACCGCCGCCAGGGGGCGCCCAGGCGCCGCGCGGACGGCGGCCGAGCTCCTCGCAGCCGCCAGGGGGCGCCCAGCTCGCCTCCTCGGACGAGCGCGACGCGCCATAGCTCCGTGCGCGGTTGTCTCGTCCTCACTGCGCGCACCGCAGCTTTGCTGTCCTCGGGAGCAAGCCCGGGGAGATGCTCTGCCTGGGGACACCTAGGAGCCCGAGCTCATGTTCTCCTCAGGATCGAACCGGGGGGACACCACTGTGGCTCAGATGGGGCTGAGGAAAAGATGGGGGCAAAGGTGAGGGAAAGGTGAGGTGAAAGCTGAGAGGGAAAGGTGGGGACGGCCCCACGCAGCCAGCACCCCGGGTCACTCTGTGCGGGTCCGGGTCTGTGGCTGCCAGAGATGCTTCCCCGGGGGTCCCGGAAAGTGGGGGGTGGTCCTGTGGCGAGGAAAGGACACCCCGGTCCCGGACAGTCCCTGGGACGGTGTGACGTGCGTGGGACACGCTGAGAAGGCCGTGGGTGAAGTGCAGAGTAGGCACTCAGGTCGAATACAGTGATGTGAACCAACAGAGGGGCACGGGCACCGGGCGCGGGCACCCCACCCGTGCCAGCGGGGTCAAGTGTGTTAGGGGCCTCCAGGCAAGCTCGGCCATGCTGACCCGTTGCTGGGCGACTCTGGGGAGGGGGCCCTGGTGACCCCACAACTGGCTGTTAGTGATGGCTGAGGACGGTTCCTTTTTCTTTCTTTTTTCTTTCTTTCTTTCACTTTTTAACAGTAACAAAAGCTGGTGAGGATGTGGAGAAAGAGGAACACTTAATATACTGTGGGTGGGAATGCAAATTAGCGCAGCCACTGTGGAAAACAGGGTGGAAATTTCTAAAAATGCTAGAAATAGGGGCCGCCCAGTGCTGTGGCATTGTGAGTTAAGCTTCTGTAGCAGTTCTGACTGCTCCACTTCCCATCCAGCTCCCTGCTTGTGGCCTGGGAAAGCAGTCAAGGAGGGCCCAAAGCCATGGGACCCTGCACCTACATGGGAGACCCAGAAGAAGCTCCAGGCTCTTGGCTTCAGATAGGCTTAGCTCCAGGTGCTGGGGCTATTTGAGGAAAGAACCAGCAGATGGAAGATCTTTCTCCCTGTATGTCTCTCTGTAAATCTGCCTTTCCAATAAAAATAAATAAGCCTTAAGAAAAAAAAAAAAGAAAAGAAATACAGAGTAACCAGGATTTGATCCCAAGCACTGTGATATGAGATGCCACTGCCCAGCATAGAACACTGAGATTTTTTTCTTAATTCAGTTAAAGGAAAACACTTCCAAGTTCGTTTTATGTCTTGCCATTAGCATGCTCACATTTTTGTGGCTGAGAAAGTTTTATTCCCAATATAATTTCAGTGGGGCAAAAGCTATTATATAAAAAGCAAAAGCTATATATTTTAAAGTAGGTCTTAAAATTATAGCTTAGATGAAACATGCTGAACCACAAAGTGAACTGAGTTGCCTGGCTCCCCTGGGCTGCGTGTAAAGCGAATTTAGTTAGTGGGACCCGATGGCCTAGGAGAGATCTTTATTGTACTAAATTTTGCTATTACTTTTCTGTACTGGTCAGCCCTTTAGTTTTATGATTTCAATGTCAACACTTAAGTAAACGAGCAGATGTGAAAAAAAGTAACAATGATTTACAATGCAGTTTTTGCTTCATATTGGGTTTAGATTTGCACAGACATTGTGAAGAGAAATGTGTAAAATTCTCCAGCCTCACTTCCCCTCTTACTGGTCCATATTGTCTGTCTCTTATGAAGATGGACCCCTCGCCAGCCAATCTTGTTCGAATGACCCCTTGATAATCTCACTTTGAGGGCTAGATCTCAGCTGTGCGTTTTGGGGAGATACAAACTTTCAGGCCGTGTTGGTAAAGTTGGTGTTTCTTTCATTTTGGTTTGTTTCGCTGTTCTGCGAGCCATCACAGCAACGGCCAAACCTGAGTAGGAGGTTGTGTGAGCCTCCATTCTGTTGCCCAGGCCAACAGGTGTGTCCGTTAACTGGGTACCCACTGCTTGCTGTTGGCATCTGAAGCGAGAGAGGCAGTCGCATGCTGCCATGCCTTTCCATTGATACCCAGCTAATATCCAGTAACTTGGGGAACCAGTTCGTGGGGGACGTTTCCCCGCCCCCACCTGCCTGAACTTTAAGTGTTGTAAGCAGAGTCCAGAGAAACAATGTCTGGTTCTTGTTTCAGACTTGTAAGGACTGTTTCTGTGGAGGGATTTCCCCGGTTCAGTTCTACATTCTGTTATGAAAGGACAGTCTTCTTGCTGTAAGTTTCAGCAGTTTTACCTGGGGATTTGCGTTTGGGAATCGTTTTCAGTTCAGAGAATCTAGGGGTCTCAATGTCAGGTTGTCAGGTGACGCTGGTTGCACGTCGGGAGAAGCTGCTGGAATGTCTGTCTGCAGGGCTCTGCTGTTCGGCTTTCTGCCAGCCATGAGGGAAGCTTCCTATGGTTCCTCACCCTCTGGCAACCACTCCTTTGGTGTGTGTGTGTGTGTGTGTGTGTGTGTGTGAATATTTATTTATTTTTATTGGAAAGTCAGATTTACAGAGAGAAGGAGAGACAGGTAAGAAAGATCTTCCATCTGCTGGTTCATTCCCCAAGTGGCCACAATGACTGCAGTTGAAGCCAGGAGCCTGGAGCTTCTTCCCAGTCTCCCACATGGGTGCAGGGCCCCACAGAATTGGCAGTCCTCCGCTGCTTTCCCAAGGCATTAGCAAGGAACTGGTTGGAAAGTGGGGCAGCCAGGACATGAACCAGTGCCCATATGGGATGCTGGTGCTGCAAAGCTGAATGTTAGCCTGATTTGCCACTGTGCTGGCTCTGGATAGCATACTCTTATTAGATATATATAATGTGAGAATATTTTCTTCTAGTTTGTTGGTTGTGAAACAATGCGAGGTTTATATTTTGCCTCCTCTGCTTTGGTTTTCCAGAACTTCACTCTTGTTAAGCCTTTGGAATGCAAGCAGTGGTTGTATTTTGTTCACTGGTGACTGACATTTGGAGGATCCTGGAAGCCCAAATGGCTGGTTGCCAGGCAAACCAACCCTGTGATTCCTGGTAGGAAATTCTGAGTCCTGCCCCAAACCCTACCACCAGGCTTCGTCGGGGGTGGGGGGGGAGAGGGGCGGGAGGTGGTGGTCAAACTAATCCTAAGTGGCCGATGATCTTATCCATTGTGGTTACTTAATGAAACGTTCATAAAAATCCAAAGGACGGGGTTCAAGGAGCTTCCGTGTTGCCGAACATGAGATAGCAGGAGGAAGCTTTCCTGTGGAGGAAAGTGAGAGAGTTCCACCTCCTTTCCCATCTACCTTGTCATCTTCTGGCTTCTCATTGTCAGTTTCTGTAGAAACCAGCTCTGGAAAGTACTGTTTTGGCTTGAGTTCTGTGAATTCTAGCAGAGGAAGGACATGAGACGATGGTGGTGAGAACCTCTTACTTGTGGCAAAGTGGGGCAGGAAGTCGCTGGTAAACTGGGCGCTTACAGTTGGCATCAGAGATGGGGCAGCCTTTTGGGACTGAGCCCCGATCTGTAACTACCCCTGGGTAAATGATGTCATAGGGGGATTGAACTACAGCACTCCAGCTACTCTTAGGATTGCTTGGTGTGGGAACAGTCTCGCACTTTCTGTTCAAAGAGGTACTGTGTTGAGCAAAAGTAGGAGAAACAATTGTTTTGCTCCTTAGCTAACAGTGTTGCTTCAACTTTCTTAATAGAGTCTTCAGATGTTTGTTTTTAATTAAATCCACTTTGCCTGGCTTTCTATCATTTGTGCTTTTGGTGTCAGATCTTAAAAACAAATGCTAAATGCAGGGTCATGAAGATTTATCTGTGCCTTCTTCTGGAGTTTATAGTTTTACCTCTTATGAGGGTTTTTAAAGATTTATGTATTAACTTTAATTGGAAAGGCAGATACACAGAGAAGGAGAGACAAAAAGATCTTCCATCTGCTGGTTTACACCTCAAGCAGCTGCCATAGCTGGGGCTGAGCCGATCCAAAGCCAGGAGCCAGGAGCTTCTTCCGGGTTTCCCAGAGGGTGCTGGGTCCCAAGGCTGCTGGAGGGGAAGTGGAACAGCTGGGATTAGAACTGTGGGATCCCAGTGGTGCTTGGAAGGTGAGGATTTGGCTGCTAGACTAACAAACCAGCACCCACGTTTAGGTTTATGATCCATTTAATTTTTTTTTAAACCTCATGTGAAGTTAGGTATGTGGATAGCAAGGTACTGAGTACTCTTTGCTGAAGATATTCTCTTAAACATTTGCTTATTTACTTATAGATTTATCTGAGAGAGAGATCACTAGTTCCCCATCTTTTGGCTCACTCCCCAAATGCCTGCTGGTGTAGTAGGAACAATGAAGATGGGTGCCAGAAAATTAATCCAGGGGTTTCCCACATGGTGGCAGGGACTCAAGTCCGTTGTCAAGTATCTTTGCCTTATCAGGACAATGAGATCAGGAGCTAAAGATGGATATCAACCGTAGGACTTTCCCACCAGGCCTCTGATCCACTGTGAAGATAACAGCCTTTCCTGAATTCCTCAAATCCAAGAGTCTTTCTGTTTATGCCAGTATCATACTTTGATTTCGATGATTTTGTATTAACATTTGAAATTGGCAAATATGACTCGTCTTAATTTGTTTCTGTTTTCATGATTGCTCTGACCATTTAGTTAGTGCCCCTTGAAATTCCATATGAATCTTAAGATAAGTGTCCCAATATATAGCCAATGGTCTTTGTGATAAGAATCACACTGAATCTTCAGACTGTTTTGCTGTATAGTAATATAATCTGAAAAAATCTTAAGTGTTCTATTGCATGAACGTGATATCATTTGTATTTGTTTTGGTCTTCTTTAAGTTCATTCACCGGTGTTTTGTACTTGTCAATGTGTAAGTCTTCCTGCAATCCAAATTTGTTCATTGGTATATAATTAGTGTTGACCTTTATAATTTAAAATGGAATTTGAAGATTTCCTAAGAGTTCACACTGCTGGCGTGAAGTGGAATGTTGTATGCTCAGACTGTGTTTTTAGCTTTACTGAGCAGGTTTGCTAGCTCTAACACTGCTTTATGACTCCGCAGTATTTTCTTTCTCTTGCCCCATGGTTCTGTTCTGCAGAGTTCCTTTAGTGCAATGTTGAATACAGAGGTGACATCAGTATCCCTTCCTTGCTCCTCAACTCAGGTCTAGAGCTACTGGCTCCTGGTTTTGGATCAGCCCAACTCCAACTGTTCCATCCATTTGGGGAAGTGAAGCAGTAAATAGAAAATCTCTCTCTCTCTCTCAAATAAATTTTTTTTTTCCTAAAAACTGATTTTTATGAGAAATACTTAGAGAAGAAGAAACAGAGAGAAAGATCTTCTGTCTGTTGATTCACTTCCAAAAGAGGCCACAATGGCCAGAATAAAGCCAATTCGAAGCCAGAAGCCGGGAGCTTCTTCAAGGTCTCCCACATGGGTGCAGGGTCCCAAGGCTTTGGGCCATCCTCTACTGCTTTTCCAGGCCACAGGCAGGGAGCTGGATGGGAAGTGGAGCAGCCGGGACATGAGCCAGCATCCATATGAGATCCTGGCACTTGCAAGATAAGGATTTAGCCACTAGACCATTGCACTAGACTCAAAAATCTTTTTTCAAAAGGGTTTAGAGATTAGGGTTTGGGATTTGGATGAGGTTACAGAAAGGGTTCAGGATTGGGGGCTAAGAGTTATAGGGTTAGAAGGTTACAAAGTCAGAGGGATAGGACCTTGAGCGCCAAGGCCAGGATAGGGTTAGGCATGGGCATTGGGATTAGTGGTTAGGGAACAGGGATGAGGGTAGGCAAAAGCTAGTGCTATGGTTAGGGCTGGGGCCAGAGATCTAGTCAGGGATTAAGGTTGGGGCTGTGGTTAGGATTTAGGGCTAGGGTAGTATTAGGGTTAGCACTAACACTAGGATTGGCACTAGAATTTGGGCTAAGAACGTGCTAGGGGTAGGTTAGAGTTAGTATTAGGGATTAGGTTAGTTAAGGGTTTGGGTGAGGGTTAGCAGAACCTGGAAAACCATTGGTGCCACAACCTTGAATGCCTCACAGCATCACTTTTGTTGTTCTCAGTTGGCTAACTTAAGGACACAAACCCAAGACAGTTGCTAGATTCTTAGAAAACCCTTGGAACCTTAGGTACTTAGAAGTAATACTTTTGTGAGTATTTGGCATAGAAATGCATTTAGAATAGATTTTCCCTGGTCATGCTCGCCTGTCTGTAGGTCACAAAATAATGACATGAAAGGGTGAGAGGAACCAGACAACAGCTGATCAGCTGGCACTGCTGTTCCTTAAATCAGAAAACATCTTTGCAGAGTATGTACTGTGGGCCAGACTCCAGGCCAGGTCTCAGGGATGCAGGTGTCTCCCAGCATCAGCAGGAGATGTGTCCCAGGTTCCTTGTGAATACCAAACCCACATATGGTCAAATCTTAGAAAAGCTGCTGTAGTCTGTGCATACAACCTACACAAAGATGATGCTTTACATCATCTCGGGATTAGTTATTCCTAATGCAATGAAAATGCCACATAAACAGTCATTCCACTACACACTTAAGAGGAAAACAAAAGAAGAAAATCTGCACATGTTCAGTGCCAAGCAAGCATGGCAGCCTTGATAGGATTCGATACACAGTACATGTTCACAACAAAGCAACTCTCTTCCTGATGATGCTTGATCTGTGGTCGGCTGGACCCAAGGATACAGAACTTGAAGATGCAGTGTTTTTACGAGAAAAAAAAAAAAAGAAAAAGGTCATGCTTTCATGCTTTCATTTAGCTTATCACAGGTGAGAGGAAGGCAGAGCAATGGTTACAAGACAGCGCTAGCTGCAAGGAGTATGAGGTGTGAGAGCTCAGGAGGGGACAGCCAAACCTCTGTTAGATCCATTGTAGAAGTGATGTCCACACAAAAACCCAGGCTACAGTGGTGAAGGGGAGCATTCCAAAGAGGAGGAAGTTATATAGAGACCCAAGGAAACACCAAAGTGACCACCTGACCTGGTTTGCCCAGGGATGCCCTGGTTTGAACACTAAAAGATCATGCTCCCATGAATACCCTGTGACCTGCTGAATTGTCCTCAGGACCATGATTATTCCAGGAGAGGCTGGAGTTGGGAGAGAAAGGAAACTGGAAAATAAAACAAAACAAAACAAAAACTAGGAGTCCAAACCAGAAGCCAAGTCATGCTAAAGAGTGAGGACTTCATCTTGAAGGTTGTTGCACAACTAGTAAGGAATTTTAAAGAGCACAACTTGCTAAAATGTGTGTTTAGAAAAAGCTCTGGCTTCTGGATAGTTAAGGAGAGGGACAAGATTTCTAGGGAAGAGATTACGGTGACCTGATCTAAAGTAGTGAAAGAGGGTCACAAGAACTAGAAAGATGCAGGAAATCTCCAGGAGATTTTTATAACAAATTTAGAGATGGCTGGGGAGGAAAAGAAATCAAGACTGACTCTCAGATTTCTGGCTTGGGCAACTGGAAAAAAGTCTTGGGAACTAATTAGTGTAGTTTGGAAATAGCTTCACTGCACCTCCCTATACCCGGGTGCATACAAAGCAGCTCTCTGTTTCCCATACAGCTCTTGTTGACTTAAAGGCAATCTCCATTGTTGTGTGATGGATTTAGAAGTTTTAGGTACAGTTTTGAGATGTAGAGAAGGGGAAGGAGAAGATTTGGAGTGTGAGAGGGAAACAGACAGGTATTTGTCAAACTAAATGCTTGCACTTTACTGTATTCCAGCTTTAAAACAGTTGCACAAGGTGGGTAGAGAAGTTTAAGAAAAGTGTTTTTATTTGAAAGGCAAAGCAACAGAAGATGGGAGGAAGACAAAGAGTGAGAAACAAAAAGATATCTTCCATCTGCTGGTCAGCAGAGGCTGGGCCAAGCCAAAGACAGGAGCCAGGCACTCCACTTGGATCTGCCCCACGGGTCGCAGGGGCCCAGTGCTTGGGATTCTGCCTGCTGTCCAGGCCCCAATGGCAAGGAGCTGGATTGGAAGCTGAGCGACCAGGGCTCAAACGTGGGGTGCTGGCATTGCCAACAGTGGCTTAGCCTGCAGTGCCACAGTGGTAAAGAGACCTTAGTGTCTTCATTTTACAGCCGCAGAATTGGGGATCAAAGAATTCTGCCAAGGATGACAAAGAACTAAAGCTGAGCTTTCCCCCCAGGCGTGTGGGACTCCTGGGATCTACTCTTTCCACAGGCAGCTTCCCAGGGAACACTAGTTTCTACCCAAGGGGATATTCCTTCTCACCCACTGCTTTGTATTGGATTCCTCTTCACTCTGCATTGTGACGACAAACTTGGGGTAGAGGGGTTCTTCCTAGAAAGAGTTTGACATAGTGGCCTAGTGGGCTAGATGCAGACCACAGACCGTGTCACCTCCTCTTGTCTTGGAGGCAAGCTGGAGGCTGCTTCCCAGAATTGGGATTGTCTGTTTCTTAATCATCCATAACTGGTGCTTCTACTGATTATATTTGCAAAAAACCCCAAGCCAGAGGACCTATATAATTATCTTTGTGGAACTCAAGGCCAAGGGAAGCTATGGAGACAATGTGGGCATCCACAGCTGATTTGGGGAAGTGGGCAGTGCCTGGAGATACAACTCAAGAGAAAAATAGCTATGGGAAGGAGCAAGAGCAGATTCTTTCCTGGGATCCCCCACAAAGGGGGAGAGGGTGCACAGGGCACTTCTCTACCCCGAGTGAGGGAGGAAGCCTCCAGGTAGACCTGTGCACCTTGCACGGAGGCTAGGTCTCAGGACCAGGTATGTTGCAGCAATAAAAGAAACCCCAGCACCATGAGGAGCTCCTCTTTTATTTATTTATTTTTCCTTGGAAAGTCAGATTTACAGACAGAAGAAGAAACAGAAAGATCTTCCATCCACTGGTTCACTCCCCAAGTAGCCACAACGGGATGAACTGAGCCAATCTGAAGCCAGGAGTCAGGAGCTTCCTCCTGGTCTCTCATTCAGGTGGAGGGTCCCAAGTCTTTGGGCCATCCTACACTGCTTTCCCAGACCACAAGGAGAAAGGTGGAAGGGAAGTGGAGCAGCCGGGACACAAACCCGCACCCATATGGGATCCCAGTGCATGCAAGGCTAGGACTACCACGCTCGGCCCAAGGAGCTCCTTTTTTAACCAGCCTGATTTGCATGTTGATGTAAATCTTATCTCTTCCTCAAAATGTCCATGCTTCTGTATTCGCTTCTGTATTCACGTAGAACTCTCCCCATTTCACCCCATCAGTCTTTTTTAGTGTAATTTATTATTATTATTATTATTATTATTGGAAAGGTGGATATACAGAGAGGAGAGACAGAGAGGGAGATCTTCCGTCCGATGATTCATTCCCCAAGTGAGCGCAACGGCCGATCCGAAGCCAGGAGCCTTTTCCGGGTCTCCCACGCAGGTGCAGGGTCCCAAAGCTTTGGGCTGTCCTCGACTGCTTTCCCGGGCCACAGGCAGGGAGCTGGAAGGGAAGCGGGGCTACCGGGATTAGAGCTGGCGCCCATATGGGATCCCGGGTGTGCAAGGTGAGGACCTTAACCACTTGCGCCACCGCCCCGGGCCCACCCCATCAGTCTTTTAACTGTTATTCTGCATGTGCATTCCCCTCGCCCCCCCCCCCCCCCCCGCCACTTGAAATTATCCAAAGGATCCTGTTCTTCTCGGTCCGTGTTTCCACATTTTCCCTCCATGAGATCAGTGTTTCTCAGGAACACTCATTGGAAGGCCAGGAGAAGACCTGACCTGCATCTCGCCGGTGGTTTCTTTCTTCACTGACAGCTAGCAGCCAAAGGGCACTAGGGGGCGTGTGTTCCCCTCTTATTTGAGTGCAGAGCTGTGCCGCTTCTGCCAGTTAGGTCCCTTAAAACTTCAGATGTGGATGAAATGATAGAAACCAGTCTTCACATTGTCAGTTTCTGTAAAGAACACATTTTTAAAAGCAATCGATCGTCAGGCTAGCTATTATCAAAAAGAAGACAGAAAATAAATTGTCAAAGAAGTAGTAATGTGGAACTCTTGTGCATTACTGGTGCTGCAGCCGCTGTAGAAAACAGTAGGACAGTTTCCCAAAAAATTTGAACATGCTATTATTATAATTAAGCAACTCTAATGCTGGGTGTGTATCCAAAAGAACCGGAAGCAAAGACAGGCAGATATTTGTACACCCACGTGCAGAGCAACATCATTTATAATACCCAAAAGGGAACAACTTGAGTGTCCATCCACAGACGAACAGAAAGGCCAGCTGTGGTCCATTCACACAATGGACTATTAATTAGCCTTAAAAATGGAGGAAATCTTGACACATGATGCGACATGGATGGATGAACCCTGAGGACCCTGTGTTAAGTTCACTGAACCAAACACTCAGGGACAAACACTGTATCATTCCACTTACCTAGGTATCTAGCATAGTCAAATTCATAGACAGAGAGTAGAATGGGAATTGCTGGGGCTGAGAGCACAAAGGAAGTGGGGGAATTCGTGTTAAATAAGGGCAGAATTTCAGCTTGGAAAGATGAAAAAGTTCTGGAATGGATGGTGAGGCACAATGTGAATGTAGGCCACTGAACTGCACGCTTAAGCATGGAAGAGAAAAGGGATAGGCTGTGTTAGGCTTTACATACAAACCTAGTGTCCTAGCATAGGGCCTTGGGGTAGTGAAGCATTTCAAGAGCCATGCAGCCTCACAACTGTAAGAAAGAGGGGCCTGGTGTCAGACAAGCTAGCCTTGCTAAGGCTCCCCTCCCTCCTGCCCTGCACTTCCGAAGCATTCCCTCAGCCCAGCCAGGACCTCGCTTTCTCAAATTTCCTTCATATGAGGTTACATTTGATGCAGCAGTTAAGATCTTGCTTTCGATGTACGCATTTCAGAGGAGAGTTCCTGGGTTTGAGTCCCGACTTCACCTCTAATTACCGTTTCCTGGTGCTTCATACTCTGGGAGGCTGCAGGAGATAGCTCAAGTGCTTGGTCTGTGGTATCTAGACTGAGTTCCAGATTCCTGGCTGCAGGATCACTCCTGGCTGAGGAGTGTACCAGCAGGTGGAAGATTCTCATTCTCTCTCTCCTCCCCCTCTGTCTTCTTTTCAAATTAATAAAAAACGAAAGTTTTTTAAACCTACTTTTCCATGCCTTACATTCCATATCCCATACTTTATAACGTGTCTCAAAAATGTCATCTGATGCAGGCTGGTTCCTGTAGTCATTTCCCTAAATGCGTTCCTGCAAGTTGCACATGTAGATACTCTTCTGAGACCAGCAAACTGGGTCTCAGCCTTGATCTCTTGGAGTTGATGAGGACCCTCCTGATGCTGTCTCCCATGGCCTGTTTCCCATCTTCACCCTACATGATCTCTGTAGCATTTGATTAGTTGAGTCTTTTCTTCTTAAAATGATCTGCATCTTTGTGCCTGCTCTTAGCTTCCACTACAACAGCAGAAAGCAAGTGTCATGGCACTGACATGTGACAGGTTAAATAAAGCACAGCACAACAGGTGAGAATTCATAGGTGGTATTCGATGAAGTCCCAGTTGATTGGCAGGGACAATAAATGGTCTGAGTCAGAAGGGGGCATTCATCTTTCTGAATCAAGTGGAGGATGGGATTAATCCTTGAAGTTTGGATGCAGTTTCTACAGACAGGAATGAGCTGGGAAAGAGTTCCAGGACAATAGCATGGGTTGTGAAAAGAAAATACATACATAACTAAAACCAAACGGATGCATACTTGTCAAATGTCAAAGAGAATGGTAGCAATGAAGTTGGAAAAAAAACGAATGTATTCATTCTAGAGTGATGTTTAAATGCTTCATGATGAAATGTTGGTGTGTTTCATTCCCGCATTGTAAAAACAGTAACCCAGGGTGAGCAGTTGGCACAAGAGTGAGGACACCCTGGAGACACCCATGTCCCAAAGCAGAGTGTCTTGGTTTGGATCCTGGATGCACCTCTGATTCCAGCTTCCTGCTCATAGCCATCCTGGAAGGAAGCAGATGACAGCACCCCTGTCATCCACATAGAAGACCAGGACTGAGTTCTTGAATCCTTGGTTCAGACTGACCCAGCCCCAGCTATTTCTGGTACTGGAGAGTGAATTACCAGATAGAAGATACCAATCTCTCTCTCTCCTTCTCTCTCTTCCTCTCTCTCTCCCTCTCCCTCCTTCTTTCTCCCTCCTTCTCTGTCTCTCTCTCACTTTTTTTCAAATAAAAGTAAACAAAATTTTAAATAGGAATGCTTTTAAAGATGCTTTAAAAATCTTCAATTTATTTGAAAGGCAGAGGAATCATTTATCTATTGGTTCACTCCCCAAATGCCCTCAACAGCTGGGGTTGTGCCAGGCCAAAATCAGAAGCCCAAAAGTTATCCATATCACCCATATGGGCAACAAGGACCCAAGGACTTGAATCATCACTTGATACCCTCAGGGTGTGCAGGACTGAGAGTGGAACCAGAATTCAAACCCAGGTACTCCAATATATGATGTGGGCATCCGAAGCGGCCTTTCGGCTGCTGCACCTACATCTACCCCTAGAAACGTATTTAAGGAAGGAAAATGGCTACATAGTTGACATGCATGCTAAAAATCACAACAACACACATATCCATGAGAAAAATCAAAATGCTGAGCTAAAGATAATTGGCTGTCACCAAATCTGTACTGTTTAGTTGGCGTTTGTTGTTCCATTTTGCCATTGAAATGCTTGCAGACGAAAGCTTGAACCCCTACTCCTATGAAGAATCAAATACAGGAGGGAGAAAGATATTAATCAGGTTAGAATTCCATCCATTGACTTCTTCATGTTTCTCAAAGAAAGGTCATGGTTATTTGAGCTGAGGACAAACCACCATGGTTCAGCTTGGAGGACACAGGCTTCCTGGGGAACATGGATTAAGTAAGCCCCACCAGGGGCCGTGGGAAATGAGGTCCTGGAAGGATAAACATGTGCTTTTAGGCAGATTGCTCTGGTAACCGTAGACAGGATGGGTTGGTGATGGGAGCAACCCGAGACAGGAAGACCTCTTAGATCAGTGCAGTAAGTAGCAGTGATCCCAGTTTGACATGGGATCACAAGACCTTGTGTTTACACAGTACTTTATGTTATGCACATTCTTTTCAGACATTCCTTAACATGATTATATGAGATAGGTAGGGCCACAAAAAGAAAAGTTGGGAGTTTAATTTAAAAAGCAGCTATGTGAGAAACATTTTCAAAGGAATTGACAGGACTTAGTGACCGCGAAGGTGGAGGAAAGGAGGCGCTGGGTGGGGGGGGCGAGAGGAGAGGCATCAAAATAAATCCCAAAGTGTTTAAGCTGGGGTGACTGGGAGAATGGGTTATAACAGTAACTGAGAGGGGCAAACTAGTATGGAGGGGCCTTGGGATGGGGAATTTTGTGTTTTCTTTTCATTCTGAAACAACTTCAAATTTTCAGAAGAGTTGTACTGAAAGGATGATTCAAAACAACTCACCTATTCCCTTGGCAGAAAGCCCCGATTCATGTTCCGTCCGGGGTCTCCATAATGTACTCTAATCACAGCACTGCCTAGCGTACCCGATTGTCGTTCTGTGGCGTGTCCTCCAAGCAGGAGCAGCTCCGCAGGCTTCCTGGGCCCTCACGATCTTGATCTTTTAAAATATCATAGGCCATTGTGTCTGGCTGTTCCTCAGTTGGGCTCGGTCCAGTGTCTCCTTGTGACGGTCCAGGTCATGCATCTTTGGAATATCACAGAAGGGTCATTGTCACTGTGTCCTCTCAGACGGTACACAATGTGGGTCTGTTTCACTAACGGTGGCGTTAACTTCTGTGATTTGATTAAGGTGGTATCTGCCAGATACCTCCATGGTAGAGTGCCTCTCTCTGCCCGACCTTGAAAGGATGCCAGCGCAGCTGTCTTCGAAGTGACCTGCTGTTGAGAGCTGGGAAGGGTCATTAGCTCAGGGGGGCTTGTGCTGAGGAAGGCAGGCGGGGAAGGAGGGATTGTTTCATTTGATTTGTCAGGATCCCCAGGGAATAGTAAAAGTGCGAGAGGGACTTGCAAGGGAAATCTAGGTTGGAAGTAAAGGCGGGGACATTTCACCGACACAGGTGGTGACCACAATAAGGAGGACAGACTGTTTATGGAATTAGAAGCACTGAGCTTTTACCTTTGAGAGCACACACACATTTGGCAAAGGAAAAGGGGAAGCCAGGAAATGAGTGAGAGAAATGTATCAGAGAGAAAAAAGGAAATCCAAGAGTATTAGGGCTTTAGGAGCAAAGTCAGGATCCATGCTCTCAGGACCTCCACAGCGATCCATGGAGAAAAGGTGGATCTCTTTCTCTCCTCTTTTCAAGTGAATTTTTCAAACATTGGTTAGAGCATGAGCTTGAGGGTGGAAAATGTGCAAAGCCGGTTTCCTGGTGCAGGTAGACACACAGGGGCCCATGCTCGAAAGAGTTCCGGGCCTGAATTCAATATTCTTCTCAGTCTTAAAACTGTTTTCAAGCACAAGACTCTGCACTTTTCATTTCGCACTGGACTCTGTAAATGACGCAGCCAACATGGGGTAAGCATGCAGCAAGTGCCAACCGTTCTTGCCTCTGCGACTGTTTCTTAGTGGCCAGCAGCTGGGCCCAACCGCAAGGTGGGAGTGAAATTTAACGCTGCCCTGAGCAGAGCCTACGAGAATGCGGATGGACTTACAGAGGTTAAGGGAGGGGGCCAGGCCTTGGTGGGTCAGACCAAGCCTTGGAAAGGCAGCGGGACTGGAGGCCAGAAGTTGAGGTGGAAAGATCGCAGGCCACGAGGGGAAGGGGCCGAGCGGGAAGGTGGCCCGTGGGGCATCTTGGCGGCGGCCCGCCGGGAAGTGGCTGCTGGGGTTCGCCATCAAGGAACAGCTGGGCTGCCTAGGATTCGGGGACAAAAGGGTTAGATCTAGCGACCTGGAACGAGAGGCGGCAGATCCGCAAAGGCGGGCTGGATCCTGGCCTCCGGCCTCCCTGCGTGCCCTGCACGGGGCTGGTGGCCGCCAGGGAGCGAGCCTGGGCCGCGGGGGCGGCGCACGGAGGCCTCCGTGGGTCCGGGCACGTCCGCGCCGCCACCGCCTTCCCAGCCTCCCGCCCCGCAGGCTGAGCTGGCGGGGAGGGGCGCTCCTCCCTCTCTGGCTCGGGCGCTTCCGCCGGCCACAAGCCCGGGGTTAGGCGGCGGGCCCAGGGGAAGGGATGGAGGCGGACACGTGGGGCCGCAGCAGCAAGTGGTGGCCGCCTCTGGGCCCGGGCGCATTTCAGCAGGGCGGCAAGGTGGGCAGGCTAACTCCGGCGCAGCCTGGCTGGTGACTCTGCCTGCGCTGCAAGGCGCCTTCCGATCCCGGCTAGTCCGGGGGACAGGCGGCTTCTAACCGCCGATTGGCGTCGGTGGAGAAGGCGCAGAGGTCAGCCCAGCCCAGCGCCGCCCCTCGCCCCGCACCCGCAGCCTCCCCGGGTTCTTCCCCCACAGGCTGGCGTGCCCTGCGTAACCTCAAAAACTTTATGAAGCCGGGAGGAAATGATTCTGACTCTAAGAAAAAGAGGGGAGCAAATCGAGGAGCTGGGAGATGGTGTTCAACCTCTGCCCGCCGCCCAAGGAGCACAGTAATATGCACTTAGTTTATAAACCATGACAAGAAAAGTGTAAAGAATCAGACACCCCCGCCCCACAAACGCCCATGGATCCACCATCCAGAAGCCAACACCTTACATATTGGGATATAACTTCAAATTTTAGCTGCGCGTTTCTCTTCACATACTTAGAAATTCTGTATAAATGATCGAATCTTGCTTTTTGTACTTAATGTCATACAAACATTTCCCATTTCCTTAAACACATCGTAAATACGTTTCATGGTGGTTGGTTGTTATACAGCTGCAACAAATTGTACCCGTCTGCATTTTTGAAAGGATCAAAAGGTACACGTATATTAAAAAGTTCCGGATTGTCATTGTTAAAGCTGTTCTCCGGGAATTCTACTAATTTATAGTTCCCGTCTCCCTCAAATGAATGGCAAGACTTCATGCCCCCAAAAAATATTAATCAGGAAAAGGTGTTGGACGCACAACAGGGAACCCCACCTCCCAGCTCTCCTAGGTCGCTATCCATCGCTCTAACCTCCTTCCTTCATTAAAAATGTAAAAGCGGGGCTGGGGTTGAGGGACATTGTGACCCTGGGGATAAGCCTCCACCTCAGAGCTGCTCAGCCCCTTCAAGTCCTGGCTGTTCCACTTTCAGTCCAGCTTGCTGCCCGTGTGCATGGACTCCAGCGCTTGGGCCTCTGCCTCCATGTGGCGCGCTGGAGTGTAGTTCCAGCTTCCTGGCCCAGTAATAGCCATTCTGGTCCTAGGGGAGTGGACCAGTAGATGGAAGATGGCTTTCTCTGTCTCTACCTCTTTGTCACTCTGCCCTTCACATAAAGAAATAAAATCTGTTCTTTTTTTTTTTTAATGAAAGGTAGAAATATTTTAATTTACAAATTACAACAAATCACAATTATATGCTCATAAAAATTCCACATCATCTTCAGAATAGTGTTTCTATACAAAGATTTACAGAGGTCCGGTGCAGGAAGCTCTTGCTCAGTGTGCTACAGAGTTCTGAGGTTCTGCTGGAGTGTTCCCCAAGTCAAGGGCAGAACCCGTCTCTTCATCAATTTCTCCAACGACTGCAACATTGTCACCTCTCACGAAGTACAACCCCAGGACCACTGGTTCTGCTCCCTGTGAAGAGCTGAACACTGGCTCATAGCTTTTGTCCAATATCAAGTTAATGGTCTGGTCAAAGCCTTTCAGCGTTCCCACAATCATTCTCCCATCCGAGGTAATCACGGCGACTGTTGGGTTGATGTAGCTTTCCAACCGGATGTCATGCTGCCCCGCCCCACGGACAAGGCACCCGGGGCTGGTGGAGCACAAAATCTGTTCTTTAAACGTAAAGAAATTGCAGATGTTTCTTAACTCAGACATCTGAACTGTTGGGAACGTCAGCTTCTTGTGTTTCAGCTTTTCTATTGTTTACTGCTCCTCTCAAGCTTAAAATATCATCCAAACAGCACCTTAAGGAGTTGGAACAGAAATCAGAAAGAGTGTCACATGCAGGGCCTGGTGCACCCTCAGAGTTTTAAGGTGAGGTTCCTGGGTCTCCTCTCTGTGGACCAGCATGTGAATAAGTATAACAGCTCTCATGGGGTTGGGCCCAGTACTAATTCCCAGTAGAGGTGTTAAATGATTGTAATTGTTAGGAATCTTTTGGAAAGTCATTCCTGCTGCCTCTCTACAGGGGAGCATGGTAAACCATGGTCCAGAATTTGTCATATCTGAGTGACTAAAGGGGCTTGGAATGACTTACTGGATTGCATTGTAACAATAAATAATGGTGTCTCCTCTACTGAATTAGCCTGTAGGGATGTGAGCATTAACTGGGTCATAATAACCCTTGGCCAAAGTTACTGATTTTTTTGTTGTTCAAAGTCAGAGCGACAGAGAGAAAAGGAGAAGGGCTCCCTAGCCACTGATTTGCTCCTCAAATGGCTGCAACAGCCAGGGCTGGGCTGGGCCAAAGGCAGGAGGCAGGGACCCAAGAGTTTAGGTCATCCTCTACTGCTTTCCCAGGTGCGTTAGTAGGGAACTAGATTGCAAATGGAACAGCCTGGACTTGAACCTGCATTCATACAATGAGGACACTGAGGCACAGGAAGGCCTTTTTTTTTTTTTTGGTTTTGAGTGAAACTAGCAGCATCTGCTTTCTTTCACTTCCCTCTTCTTGTTCTACGGGATAGAGAATCATTCCAATTAGGTTTTTTTTTTTTTTAAGTATTCCAGGAAATGAACATTTGGCATGCTGTGTCTCAGAATGCCGGCACCCCATAGCAAAGTTCCTGGGTTCAAGTTTTGGTTCTGCTTGTGATCCCAGCTTCCTGGTGATTCCCATCATGGTAAGCAGCAGGTGATGGTTCAAGTAGACAGCCCTGCCATCTACAGGGGCACCTGGAATAAGTTCTAGACTCCTGGCTTCAACCTGGTCCAGCCTTGGCTGTTGCAGGCATTTGGGGAGTGAACCAGCAGATAGAAGAGCTCTTCTTGTCTTTCTCTGTGCCTGTCTTTATATGTATTTCAAATTAAATATGTGAATTTAAACATGTTAAGTATATAGCAACAGTAGCCACCTTTCACTTTTCACTTCTAATTGGCCACGCGTTTGCTGTTCTGTGGTTTAATCATACCTTATCCCTCAACTGGTCAGTTTCCTTGGCTCTGTTTCATTGGTGATGTTTTGGAGACTCTGAATTATTCTTTCCAGAATAGGCTTGTCTGTCTGGATTTCCTTAAGACTGACCTGTTCATTCTCATGGCATCTCCCAATCAAACTGAAAAGGACTTCATCCACTGTGTTTCTTTCTTTTCTTTTTATGATGTATTTATTTTGTATTGGAAAGGCAGATTTACAGAGGGAAGGAGAGACAAACAGAAAGATCTTCCATCTGCTGGTTCACTCCCCAAATGACTGCAATGGCCAGAGCAAGGCTGGTCCAAAGGCAGGAGCCAGGAGTTTCTTCTAGGTCTCCCACGTGTGTGCAGGATCTCAAGGCTTTGGGTCAACCATAGTTGCTTTCCCAGGCTTACATGAGCAGTTTGCTGGATGGGAAGTGGAGCAGCCAGGACACGAACTGGTGCCCATATGGGACCCTGACACTTGCAATGAGAAGATTAGCTAATTGAGCCATCATGCTAGGCCCATCCACTATGTTTCATCGTTTACAGAAGAGGTGCTCCAGTCACTCAGTCCTGCCACCAAGGTCTTCCCCCAACTTTCTTCAGTAAAAACTCCAGCCTCTGGTTGCTGTGGTTTCCTTGGCCCTGGGCCTAGCTGATAGGAGTAGATAACACAGTAACCCCTGTAGGACAAGCTAAAGACTTTGCCTCTTGGCTATTCAGAATGGCTGTGTAGCCCATCATGAACTCTTGAGCAATATCCCTATTGCCCCTTGGACTCTACAAACTCTGCTGAGAAATTTTTAAGTGGATTTGCGTGGGCTAAGCCTCTGTCCTTTGTTGTATGGTGGAACAGAGCAATTGAAAGGAAGACCAGATACCAAGTCATACTTACAAAGAGTCATGCCAGTCTTAAACATTCTTAATAGCTGGTAAGAGCTTTACTTTGAAAAAATCATTTATTTGCTTTTGTTTGAAAGGCAGAGAGACAGAGGTCTTCCACTTGCTGGTTTATTCCACACATGGAACAGCTGAGAAGGCCGAAGTGATCACCTGCTGCCTCCCAAAGTGTGCAGCAGCCGGAAGCTGGATTGTAAATTGAGGATCTGAGGTTTTGATATGGAATACCAGCCGACTTAGCCATTGCATCAAAGATCTACCCTAGAGCTTTCATTTTTCAATTGACTTAAAATTTATTTTAAAACATACCACAAGGGCCCGGGGCGATGGCGCAGTGGTTAAGGTCCTCGCCTTGCACACCCGGGATCCCATATGGGTGCTAGTTCTTGTCCCGGCAGCCCCGCTTCCCATCCAGCTCCCTGCCTGTGGCCTGGGAAAGCAGTGGAGGACGGCCCAAAGCTTTGGGACCCTGCACCCGCGTGGGAGACCCGGAAGAGGCTCCTGGCTTCAGACCGGCACTTGGGGAGGGAATCATCAGACGGAGGATCTCCCTCTCTGTCTCTCTCTTCTCTGTATATCTGCCTCTCCAATAAAAATAAAATAAATGTTTAAAAAAAAACATACCACAAGCACATTCAAGCTTTTGTAATTACATTATCAGGATTGATGGTGATAGTAGTTTTTTTTAAGATATTATTTTTATTGTACTCTTATGTATTTTTATGCTGCTTCTTTAAAATGAAATAGGGATGAGGTTGTGGCATAGTAGGTAGAGCTACCACCTGCAACTCCAGCATCCATGTGGGTACTGGTTCAAGTTCTGCTACTCCACTTTTGATCTAGCTACCTGCTAATGTGCTTGAGAAGGCAGTGGCTGACTGGCCCAAGTATCTGGGCCCTGCACCTTTATGGAGACCTGGATGCAGCTTCTGACTCCTGGCTTCTGGCTTTGGCTCAGTTCAGCCCCAGCTGTGAGACCATGTGGGGAATGAGCCAGGAGAGTTTATCTTTTAGATAAAATCTTTTTAGAGCTCTCTTGCTTCTCTCTCTGTCTCTGTCTCTCTCTCCTTATCTCTGTAACTCTTTCAAATAAATGAACAATTAAATATTTAATAAAACTTTATTTAAGAAGCTGAGAGCAGATGTTTATTTGAGAGCAGCTAAACTCCTCACCTTGAACTCGCTGGGATTCCATATGGATGTCAGTTTGTGTCCCTGTGGCTCCTGTTTCCCATCCAGCTCCCTGCTTGTGCCCTGGGAAAGCAGTTGATGACAGCCCAAAGCCTTGGGACCCTGAACCTGTGTGGGAGACCTAGAGGAAGCTCCTGGATCCTGGCTTTGGATTGACTCAGCTCCGGCCGTCGTGGTCTTTTGGGGAGTGAATCATCTGATGGAAGATCTTCCTTTCTGGTTCTCCTGCTCTCTTTTATCTGACTTTCCAATAAAAAAAATATATGTCTTTTTTTAAAAAAAAATAGGCAGAGAAAGACATGTGCACACAGGTACAGAGAGAGTCTCCTAATGCCTGCAGTGACGTTGGCTGGGGCTGTGCTGAGTGAGTCAGGACCTGAAGCCAGGTCTTTCATATGGGTGGGCAGAAACCCAACCACTGAGCCTCTGCCTCCCAAGACCTACATTATAGCAGGAAGCTGGAGTCAGGAATAGAGCTGGACACCATCCTAGACGTTTCAATATGAGTTGTCAGTGTGTTTATGAATAGGCCAAACACCCACCCCTGCAAAAGGATTCAATTCAACACTTTATGTTGCTGTTCTTTTTTAGAGAGATTCATACATCACAAGTGTGCAGTTTAATGAATTTTCTCAAACCAAATGCATCCAGTTACTTATGTTCAAATCAAGAAAACATTCCTAGCATCCCAGCAAACAGCCCTTACACAGAGCTTTTTGTTCTTGCTTTGTTCCCTCTTCAGAAGTTTACTTGATGTGAAAATGGGTTTTTACTTGGTATAAAAATGGTACATTTCCCAGCATCCCAGTATGCAGGATGTTCCCAACTGCAGAAATATTTCTTTTCTTCCCACTCTGAGGAGGCTGAGTTAAAATTAAGTGCTTTGCAAACCTTGGCCTCTTTAGAGAAAGCTGGAGGGCAGATACACAGATATTGAAAGCTGGAAGAGATTTTGGAAAGAGGAGGTTATGGCCAAGGTGTTATACCTCCCAAGTGGTGGATCTGGGACTCATGCCCAGGTTGCCCAACAACCCACCATTATTCTTTATTTTGTTCATAGCATTAACTGAGGGGTGGAGCGAGGTACCAGGAAGAACAACCTTAGGAAGACTTCCTGGGAACAGGTGAACCAGAACACTGGCACTTAGCGGACATGGAAGGGGACACAGAATGCCTCCTCTTCCATTCTACTGATAAGAACCATGCTGCCCTTTGGTTGACTCCTGGAAGAGCCTCCAACAGCATCCTTAAGACTGCGTTTCCCAGATCATGAACAGAGGTGCCCTAGGACTGTAGCCAGCATACATGGGCATCTCAGCATGCTTCAGTTTTTAAGGAAAACACAGTGATTCCTGACATCGGTCACACACTGTGCAAACAATTGGTTAATCTTAGATTGTATTGCATTTATTTTGATGACACTGTATCCATGGATTTGGGTTTTGATGGATGCTAAGAAGTAAACACTATATGAAGAACAGTATGTGGATAGGAAATGAGGAGGGTCAGTATGCAATCTGATCCTAAGGTTTTAGAAATTTTGCAAGGCTCAACAGATACACTTATCCATTGAAAATAATTAAATCATAAGATATCAGTTTCCCTCAGTTTATATACACACACACACACATAAATTTTGTAGAAAAATCTCTAAATTGTCGGGACATGGATATTTAAGTTGCTTGGACTCAACTAAATAAATGGATTCCTTATGTCATCTCTTTTGGCCTAGGGTCTTTTGTGTATCAAGACAAGACTTGGTAAGAACAGATCCTTGGAATTAACTTTATCTTCTTTAACATTGTGTATCAGTTGCATGTTCAACTGATAGACCAAAGTGCAGGATGATTTTTGCATTTTGTTTTTCTTTTTAATATTGTTTACATAGTTGAAAGGGATGCATGCCCATGTGTGTCTCTGATTAGAATGGGGGGAGGTTCAGTTGTGGAGGTATATGGGTGGGATATATATTTCACTTTTTTTTCTTCTTGTGTCAACAGGGAGGGAAAAGGAAGGGGATGCTCTTTGGTGTCAAACTGCATCAGCACCCACAGATGGGGAACAGTCACTTGATGACACCCCAGAGACCCCAATATGAGGAAATGTGTTCTATGAGTGTTACTTGAGTGGTTTTGATAGTTCACGCAGGATGATTTTATTTAGATGAAATTCCCCTCTCAGAAAATAACTTGAGGGTCAGCTAGTTGGGACAGATTGAGGCTTTATGGGGACTGAAGGTTAGGCAATTGTTGGGGCTCTCAATAAGTACAGTAATGTAAAATCAGGGATTTGATATGAAGTAGAAGGTTTGCAGTGGACTTACAAGTGAGAGACACTGAACCGTAAGTGTCGGTAGCTTCATTAGCCTCTGAGACCAGCTAATAAGTAGTAGAAATGGAATTCCAATTCACTTTGATCCCAAAGACACAAAAAGGGAATTTCCTTTCATAGAATGGTAACAGAAAACCAAAGATGTGAAAGTACTCCCAGAAATATGAGCCCAGCTGAGTCAGCCCCACACCTGACTTTGGGAACTCCATTCCTGTGTTTTCTCTATAGATCATAAGAGGGCACGGCACAATAGCCTAGCAGTTAAGGTCCTCACCTTGAAAGCACTGGGATCCCTTGTGGGTGCTAGTTCTTGTCCTGGCGGCCCCGCTTCCCATCCAACTCCCTGCTTGTGGCCTGGGAAAGCAGTGGAGGATGGCCCAAGGCTTTGGGACCCTGCACCTGAATGGGAGACCTGGAGGAGGCTCCTGGCTTCAGATTGGCTCAGTTCCGGCCATTGTGGCATCTTGTGGAGTGAACCATCGAACGGAGGATCTTCCTCTCTGTCTCTTCTCTTCTCTGTGTATCTGCCTTTCCAATAAAAATAAATAAGTCTTTAAAAAAAAAAAGGCTCATAAGAGAAGCAGTTAGAGAGGGCTCTGGCCTCAGAACTGTATTCAAGTTCTGACTCCAGATGTTTCCTAGCTCTGGGATGTGGGAAAGCTACTGACCATCTTGGGGCTTGCCCGAGGCCCCTCCACAAGACTGTGAGGTTTAAATGAGGTTCCACAAGTGAAAGTGTCACCCACGGCATGCATCCCCACTATGCTGATCTCCCTGTCCTTCCTCTGTCCCACACAAATACCATGTGTATTTGGAGATGAAATAAACAGAGACAAAAACTAGCTGATGGTGCTTCTTTTGTGTGAGGTAAATTCAGTTCATGCACACACACGGCAGGCAACTGTCTGCAAAAGATGCAAATCAGTCCAGGTTGGCAGGTCTTTGCCTGGTACCTTGTCTTGGTTCAACGCCTTGCTCAGCGTCTGTATTCAGGGGTTCCCCATGACCCATTCACTAAAGTGAAAACTCTGTATCCTGGCATTCCAACTCTCCCCAAATCTGACCTCAGCCTCCCCTGCAACCTTCTGTCTATGAGTCAATGCAAACCCCTCTTCTAACCCCTTTGGTTTCCTCCCTGACCCTTGAGTCATCGCTACAGCCTCAGAAGGAAGCCACTTCCCCTCTCAAGTCTTCTACTTCTTTAGTCCAAATGCTACCAGGTCTTCAGGGGCTGCTCTGAGTCCTCTCATGTAGTCAGCTCTTTAATCTGATCCCAGCCCCTGAAGAATCCAGTTCCCTCACTACCTGCCACATCTGCCTACTTTGTGATTTGTGTCACTCGTTCAGGTCTAAACTGTACACTGCCTCATTTTGTGTTTTGGGTTTTAGGGAGTTGGTTTTTCCTTCAACTCAAGTTCTAAGTTCAGTGTAAAGTCATGAAAACGACGTAGGCTAAAAGAAGACTTGACTTTTGTTTTTCACATGCTGTACAACCCTCATAGTTCTTGAACTCTAAAACAAGGGAGTTGAACAGGGAGACTCCAAACTTCTTGAAGCTGAAGAGCCTTCCTTTGCCTGGTGATGTGGCACATCAGGTGTAGCTACCATCTGTAGCGCCCGCATTCCATATGGGCACCCATTCCAATCCCAGCTTCTCTACTAATAATCTAGTGCCTCACTAATATCTTGGGGAAAGAAATGGAAGATGACCAAAGCCCTTTGGTCTCTGTATCCGTGCAGAATACCCTGAAAAAGGTCCCGGACCCTTGACCAGATCTTCCTGTTGTGGCCATTTGGGGAGTAAACTAACAGATGGACTCTCTCTTTGTTTCTATTTCTCTCTCTTCTCTCTGTACTCTCTCTTCTCTCTCTACTACTCTGCCTTTCAAATAAATAGAAATATTAGAGAGAGAGAGAGATAGAGAGAGAGAGAGAAAATGAGGACCTCTACTTTGGGCTCAAGTGTTTATATATAGCATTTTATTCATCAAATGTTCAGATACTCATTAGGTGATTGCTGTGCCACTTATATTGATCTGACTTTAAATTTTTAAAAAAGATTTACTTAATTTTTATTGGAAAAGCAAATTTACAGAGAGAAGGAGAGACAGAGAGAAAGATCTGTTCACTGGTTCATACCCCAAGTAGCTCCAATGGCCAGAGCTGATCCAAAGCCAGAAGCCAGGGGCTTCTTCAAGGTTTCCCATGCAAGTGCAGGGTCCCAAGGCTTTGGGACTCCACTGCTTTCCCAGGCCGCAAGCAGGGAGCTGCATGGGAAGTGGAGTAGCCAGGATATGAATCGGCATCCATATGGGATCCTGGTGTATGCAAGGTGAGGATTTAACCACTGAGCCATTGTGCCGTAGTAAAAGAGAGGACTCCAAAAAGCTTGCAGAATTTCTGGCTGGGCACTTCACACAGAAGTTATGTGCTTGGTCTGCACAGTATAACAAATTAGAATCTAGGCTCTTCTGCTTCTCATTCAGCTTCCTGCTTATGTGAACCCATGGAGGCCACAGGTGGTGGTTTGAGTACTCTGTCCCCTGCCACCCACACGGGAGATCTAAGATGGAATTCCAGGCTCCTGACTCTGGTTTAGCCTTGAATCAGCTATTGCAGGCTCTTGGGAACTGAATTGGAGGTGGAAGAGCTTCCCCCCCCCTCCGCCCCCCCGCCCCCCCCCGCCTGTTTTCCAAAGTAATTTTTTAAAATGTTTGGGGAGGGGTTGACATTTTCATGCAGTGTGTAAAGCTGCCACTTGTGATGCTGGTATCCTATATGGATGACAGTTCAAGTCACGGCTGCTCCAATCCTGGTCTAGTACCATACTAATGGCTTGAGAAAAGCAGAAGGAAATGGCCCACATGCTTGGGTCCCACTGCCCACGTGGGAGACCCAAATGAAGTCCTATCTCTTAGCTTTTGCCTGGCCCCACCGTCACTGCAGCCATTTGGAGAGTGAACCATGAACAGAAAATCTCTGTCTCTCTTCTCTTTCAAAATAAATACATTTTTTTAATTATTTGGAAAAAAAAGTTTGCGAAAAGGAAATCAAAAGATATGTTTATTTGACATAAAAGATATTTGAGCTCCATTTTTACAAGGAGTATTCGAAAAGTTCATCGATGAAGGTGGATGATGTGGCATATCACATTAACCCATTGCCTACAGTGCTTGCATCCCATGTGTGCACTGGTACAAGTCTTGGTTGCTGCACTTCCAACTCAGCTTCCTGCTATTGTGCCTAGGAAAGCATCAGCAGATGACCCAAAGCCTTGGGATCCTGCACTCACATGGGAGACCTAGGAGAAGCTCCTGGCTCCTGGCTTCAGCCTGACCCAACCCTGGCTGTTGTGTCCATATGGGGAGTAAACCAGCAGGTGAAAATCATTTCTCTCTGTCTCATTCTGTAACTTTTAAAGGTAAAGAAAAAATATATTAAAAAAAAAAAACACCTAAAAGTACACTCTCAGCCACTTTAAAATATATAGAAGCATATATTTTGCTCTGTGATAAACTTTAAATTCTATTTTTTATTAACTAAGTAAAGTGTTCTCATATACATGTACTGAAATGCCACATGGTACACTATCAAAATGTACTTTCACTGTTTATAAATTTAAAATATATACAAGCAATAAACTTTTTAAAATTGGCTTCTTCCTACCCAGAAAAACCTTCAAACATTTATTGATCACTATGTCCAGAACACTAAACTAGTTGCTAAAGGAGAAAAAAAAAAAAAAGGTGAGGAAAACATTATGTTTATGAAATGGGGGCAGGGTCTTGTTTTTTATTCCAAGTCCATGCCTTCTACTTAGAGAAGCAGTTTATGTACAGGCATATATATGGTGACAGAGTGATAAAGTTTACTTAAAAGCTTAGAAAATGGAGCCAGTATCATGGCTCAACAGGCTGATCTTCCCCCTGCAAGTGCCAGCATCCTATATGAGTGCCAGTCGTGTTCTGGCTGCTCCACTTCCCACCCAGCTCCCTGCTTATGGCCTGGGAAGAGCCTTGGGACCCTATACTTGCATGGGATTCCCAGAAGAGGCTCCTGGCTTTGGATTGGCTCAGTTCTGGCTGTTGTGGCCACTTGGAGAAGTATGCCAGCAGACGGGAGATCTTTCTCTGTGTGTCCCTCTTTCTTGCTATAAATCTGCCTTTCTAATAAAAAATAAATCTTAAAAAATGAACAAGATTAGAAAGCAAAACACATACGTGAGCATAGGCGAGACAGGTAAGGAACAGAGTGGGCCAGAGGAGGGGGCAGGGAGAGAAAGAGAGAGAGAAAAGCTGAACACATCCTTGGCCTAGATCTCTGAGGAAAGAGGGACAAGCACCCCTGACAGTACCTCTCATGAGGTACTGTAGTCACTTGGGAATTTTATGACACCTCCATAAACTTCCAGTGAAGCTTAACATACATATTTACACAGGGAGGACAGAGTGAAATGCAGAGGGGGCCTGTGTTTTGTGACCTCCATATCACTTGGGGGACTGGCTTTGTGGCAGCACCTGCCACGCTGGCTTCCCATATGGCAGACTGGTTCAAGTCCCAGCTGCCCCATTTCCAACCCAGCTCCCTACCCATGCAGCTGGGAAAGCAGTGGAAGCTGGCTCAAGTTCCCTGAGCCCCTGCCACCAACGGATGCAATTCCAGGCAGCCCCAGTTGTAAGTATTTGAGGAGTGGACAAAAGAACTAGCCTCTTCCTCTCTGTAACTCTGCCTTTCCAATAAGATTTTAAAACAGCACAGTAAGTGCTGTCAAGCAATTTACAAGAAAGGAATCCACGCAGCGCTCCAGTTGTGTAACTTAGTGAATAATGGCGGATCTGTCCAGTGGCTCCCATGTCTCCCCACTCGCTCTCACGGTCAGCTTCGTTCCATGCAGCTCATCTTTGCTGCATTCCAGCACCTCATCATGCACACCTATCTTCACCGCCACTTCCAGTTGCATGCCACACGCTTTGCTTCCCTGTTTTAGAGCCTGTCAAGCTCAGGATGCCCCCCCCGCCACTCAGCGTCACAGCCTGCCCTCCGCCCCTCCTTCCATTGCCCTCTGCCCGTGAAGCCAGTCCTCTCTCACCAGGTCTGGCCACGGCTTGCAATGGGAGGCGCCAGGAAGAATACGCCAAGTGACCAAGCTGAGTGATGCCAAATGCGGCTCTCAGCACTTGACTAACATTCACACAGTGACCCCGAGCATGTTTGTAAGATATTTCCTTCTCATCACCCCAGGTTCACGATCATGCCCCGAATCCAAGCAGAGAGGTCAAATGACTTGCTCAAGACTGCAGATAGGTGGGGGAGAGCGGCTGGAATTCCTGTAGTGGTCTGGCGCCACAGTCACCCCCGCCCCCTCCGTCAGGCTCGCCAACCTCTGCCTAACCCTAGTGTTGCAGGGTACTGGGGCGACTGGAACCCACAGAAGATCCTGGGCAGACATTTTCCCTAGCGGATCTGCGGGGGGTGAGGGCTGGGGGAAGTTGTTAACTAGCTGACAAAAGCTTGGAGCCACCTGTTTCAGGGAAGTCGGTCTCGGTCCGGGCTAGGAAATCTTCCCACCTTTCTGGACCTCAAGTTTCCCCACCGTCACAGAGGGAAGAGAGAGAGAAGGGAGAGGGATTGGGCCAGGTTGGGAAGGCCCTACACTGTAGATCTGTGGGCAGGAGCTCCGGGGAGGGGCTATGTTTGTGCAGCGGGAAAATATGTCGGGTTCTGTGCACACAGGCAGGAAACTCCAGGAAGAGGCTCGGCAGAGTGGGGACTCGGGGGAGGGGAGAGGAGGAGTCGGAGCCTGCAGAAACAGCAACGGCAGCAGTCACCGCGGGGCCGGAGCCGGGGCCTCAGGGCTGGAGGAGGGGCGGCGGCGGCCGCCAAGCCCGGCCCTCTCCCGCTCCCCGACCTTCCCTCCGTCCCCCCACTCCGCACACCCTGCCCACAACACGAGTCACGTGCGCGCCACGCACCCTCCCTCTGCGCGGGCTCGGGGCCGCGGGCGGGGCCGGGAAGCGGGATCCGGGGGGACCGGGCTGGATCGGGATGGAGGGGGCGGGCGGGGGAGTCGGCACGGGGTCGGGACCCCGCCACAGGCGGAGGAGCGCCGGGAGGACGGGGCGGGGTCTGTAGTGAGGGGCGGGGCCTGTTGCTAGGGCTGGCGCAGGAAACGGGGTGAAGGGGCTGGTCCTACTGGCTGGTTGTCGGGGCTGCTTGTTTACTCCTGGCGGGGGAGCTTTAACGCGGAGGGCGGGAGTGCGAGGGCGAAAACGCGGGGTGGAGCGGCGCGCCGCCGGAGCGGGAGGAGCGGGAAGGAGGGGCTGCTCAGCTCCTGGAGCCGGGCCTCCGAAGACCCCCGGGGAGCTGGGCTTGCCTCTCTTTCTCTTTTTAAAAAGTTAATAACTCAGTGCTCCGCGTCCGAAAGCAAGCCAACACACACACACACACACACACACACACACACACACACACACACACACACACACACACACACACACACACACGGCGCTATAGTCGCAGAAGGGTGCACAGTTGCTATCCTTTCCCCTCTCGGCCCTAAAATTCCTGAATCCTGGAGTGGGTTCCCCCGAGAGGAGGGGATGCCTAACACGAAGTTTGTTCATGTGGTCCCTGTGTGGTTCTCTGCGCCACTTTTCCGAATCCAGGAAATGATTCAATCGCAGTATCGTCATATAGAGTGCGTACATGCCTGGCTGCAGTTAACGCACATTAATTGTCTGTATTCCGGGTAGGCCTGCCTCTGGGACTTCATTTTCTGGTACAGGTGCTAGATGTCAAAACTTTTTGTAAAATGCACGGTACTTGCACGGATGCCTTAGCATGAAAGTTGAGGACTGCAAGTGGTGTTGCAATGCCTTCCTCAGCTCTGAGTCAGTTTTTCATGATCTGAAAAATACAGAGCTTGTATTTTAAACACGTAGTTTGATACTGTTTTAGGAACTACTGTGTAATCGTTTTATACTAGAGGAACTGAAGCTGAAAAAGGAAAAGTGTCAGAAGTCGCCCAGCGAGTTACAGAGCAAGCCGGCACAAGTCTTGGCTCCCAAAGGTGCCCCTCCCCCAACCCGAGTATTGGACTGATGGTCCTAGATCCTGTTCTGGGGACTTCACTCCATCACTCGCCGCCAAGCTCGCTATCATAGTACCCACCCCCTGACCACGGCGGTACAGACAGTGGGCATTTAAACTAAGCAAGATCAATTACAGCCATTCCTTGGAACTAATACTTGAAGTATTGAGAAAGAAAAAAAGTTGTTTTCTGCCGGTGTTGCTAAATTGGGTTTTCATGGTGAGGAGCTGCCAGCAACCATCTTCACAACTGTATGAAGGAAGGAAGCTGCATTCCCCCCCCCCCCCCCACTTTTTTTAAGAAGGAAAAAAAGGGAGCGCTGTTGTAAAAAAAAAAAAAAAGCCTAATAAGAATGGGGTAAACAGAAAGATTTATAGAACAGCTCTGACAACTCCTTTTAAACCTGGGTGGATTTGTGTTTGTTGCCAGTTGTACCCAGCTAAGTAAGCCAACATTTTTAGGTTATTTTTTCCCATAAACTAACGTCAGTTGAGTTCCTGCCACTTATCTCCAAAAGGAGGCCTGACTAATAGGTTTGGCACAGTGTCTTTTATTTATCCATCATGGAATAATTGGCCACAACTATCACTTCTTAAGTGTTCCACTTCCTATCATGAGTCACTACAAGCTTAAGTCCTATGGATGTGGGCAGAAGAAAACCTAGATCTCTCTCCAGATTATTGCTATTATAATCAGGGCACAATTCAGGAAACCCAAATTAAATGGTGGATGGATTGCCCTTAACCTTGGGAGATTGCTATGATCTCAACTGTGAAATGGATAAGATAGAGAGTTTTGAGATAGCATTGCTAGGTTTTTAGTGACATGGGGAAAGAAAGAAGGACCACTAACAAGTGTTCCATTCCGTGGTTAAAGCTGAAGGATGGGAAAGTGAGCAAATGAGTTTTAAGAAGCAACGGGAAACATAGGAAACAGGCTTGCAAAGAGCAGGAGTACTGGGCCCCGCATGATGGCTAAAACCTTACTTTGTAAGCACCAGGATGCTATTTGTGTGTTGGTTCATGTCCCTGATGCTCCTGATGACCTGTGTGTGAGACCTTGAAGAAGCTCCTGGGTTCAAATCAACTTAGCTCTGGTTATTGCAGCCAGTTGGGGATGAACCAGTGGATGGAAGATCTTTCTCTTCTCTCTGTAAATCTGCCTTTCCAATAAAAATAAAGAAATCATACAAAAAAAAAAAGAGTATGAGTATTTGAGTCATAAAATCCTAGAGACAGAATCCCTAATGGGTCACTCTCTCCTAAATAATTCCAGTGATGGACAGCTGTGTCGATCACCAATGAAAGGTGACCCAGTGACCCTTTGATAGCCAGAAGAGATGGAGTTTTTCATGTCCTTTGTCAGTTTATGACCACTCTGAGTGTCTGGGGGGTATGATGACAAAGGCCTTGGGGAGATCAGAGAGGCAGAATGGTCTGATAAAGTTGACATGATAAGAAAATACTTAACATTTAAAATGAACTCAGTACAAATCCCTGGCCACTCTTCCAGGGACCAGATTGTTTCCTGTAGCTGCCAGGTCTTTGGCCTTTACACAGTTGTGAAGTAAAAGTCAGGGTCAGGCTTTCTTCCCTTACTTGAGGAAGCAGGAGAGAAAGGAACAGGATGGTTAGAAAGCTAGACAAGCTTGAGGGCAGTCCTCGAGGGAAGAGAAGGGGAGGGAAGCAGCAGCTGCGGGGAGGAGCACGGAGGGGGGGGGGGTGGCTGGGAGAGAGGAGTTTGGAGGACAGTTTTGGAAGCATTACCATGTGTTGTGCAATGGAATTCCTCCTTGATTTCCTTCCACAACACTCAATACAGACATACATTATTTCCTGGGGATTTTGGAGCTGGATTTGCTTTTTGGTTGGTCATGTCACCCAGCTTTCACAGGTCTCCTATGGGCGCTCATCAATTCTCCAAGTAACTGAAGTTGCTGCCGCGGCTGGGCTCCTGCCACTCTCCGTGCATTCCAGTGACAAGGATCATTTCTGTCTATCATGCCAAGGGGCTCCCACACTGGGAACCGGTGGATATTAACTCACACGACAGCCATGAATTTCCAGTCAAAGCAACCTGGCAGGGCGTTGGCCAGTGAACTTCGGAGGGTCTTTTCTGGGTGATTCATTTGACTCAGGGGTAAGTCAGGATGGAAGGAGGAAGATGTCAGGGGCATAACCACCTAGAATACATTGTGAGTGGATTTTGGTTTGGTTTCTTTATGTGAGAAATCTTCACTTCTACCTCTGAGTGTGAACTCCTAAGCGTTTGGTTGCTGGCTGTTCCTGGTGCCCTTGGGGATCATGGAGAGCTTGTCTGTTGGGGGTGGTTGGGGAGGGCATTACTTACCCTGAGAGAAGGAAAAGGCTGGCACTGGGTAAATCAGCCGCTCCACAGTGGGCAGATTGTGACACTGGCCATATCTAAGGCAAACATTGAAAATCAGAGCGCTCTCCGGTGGAGAATGCAAAAAGGTAACTGAGTAGGATTTTAATAATTCACAGGACTTCCATGCCAATGTATCAGGGTTACTGAATCAGGATGCGGCCTGAAGCCAGATGAATTGCAGGTAAGAGAATCTTGTGGTTACATAGCTCATCAATGTAAGGAAAAAAAAATATATGCAAAGTATTTCATTTTCTCAAAAAATAAATTAAGGCTCAGTTTCCTCATCAAGGTGAATGAGGTGGGTCTCTATAAAGAGGAGAAACTTAATCTGAAGAGATGTGAGCTGGTGTCTTAGTCAGCTTGGCACCGCTATAATAGAATACCAAAGATTGCTTTTTAGTGAGCGGAAACGAATGTCCTTCGTTCAACCTCATGGTGTCGGCACATAGGGAAGGCCTTCTTGATACATAATAATATGGTAGATGACCTCACTTGAAAGATGGCAAAGAAAAGGAGAGAGAGAGAAAAAAACACCGAAGATGGGAGGGGTGACCAAATCACCCACCTTCAAGACAATGACATCGGGCCCAGCGTGATAGCATAGTGGTTACAGTCCTCACCTTGTATGTGCCAGAATCCCATATGGGCACCAGCTCTAATCCTGGAAGCCCCACTTCCCATCCAGTTCCCTGCTTGTGGCCTGGGAAAGCAGTAGAGGACATCCCAAAGCCTTTGGACCTGCACCCACATGGGAGACTTGGAGGAGCTTCCTGGCCCCTGGCTTCAGATTGGTTCAGCTCCAGCTGTTGTGGCCACTTGGGGTGTGAATTATCGCACAGAAGATCTTCCTCTCTGTCTCTCCTTCTCTCTGTATATCTGACTTTCCAATAAAAATAAATAAACCTTTAAAAAAGGACAACGACATCAGTCTATTCATGAGCATGCTTCACACATGACTCAAATATCTCCCAGTGAGTCCTGCTTCTCAACACTGCTATTTGGGGAACCAAGTCTCCAACATATGATCTTTGGGGGATGCATGCAAACCACTGCACTTGGAAGATTTAAACTTGAAGGAAAATAAAGGTTTTAGACCTTTTTCTCTATGCTGAAACTCAAGAGGAGTAGATATGCTGTGTGTTTCAATCCATTTGGTTTTATGCTTTTAGCATCTTACCAACTGGTTTTGTGAAGCTGACTATCCCACTGGGTGGTGATGGGGGCCAACCTCTGATGGATTTAAAGATCTGGGCCCAGTGCGGTAGCCTAGTAGCTAAAGTCCTTGCCCCATATGAATGTCAGTTTTAATCCCAGCAGCCCTGCTTCCCATCCAGCTCCCTGCCTGTGGCCTGGGAGAGCAGTGGAGGACGGCCCAATGCGTTGGGATCCTGCATCCATGTGGGAGACCCAGAAGAGACTTCAGGCTCCTAGCTTTGGATTGGCTCAGCTCCAGCTATTGCGGCTGCTTGGAGGGGAGGGTGGTGAATCAACGGATGGAAGATCTTCCTCTCTGTCTTTCCTCCTCTCTGTATCTCTGACTTTCTAATTAAAAAAATCAATAAATTAAAAAAAATCTGTGCTGAAGGCAAGCACAATATATCTGTGACCCTTAGGAAACAGTGCCTGTTCTTATTTCTTAGAAATTGCAATAGGGGGCTGGGATGGTAGATCAACAGGCTAATCTCCACCCGCAAGTGATGGAATCCCATGTGAACACTGGTTTGTGTCCCAGGTGCTCCCCTTCTGATCCAACTCTCTGCTTCTAGCCTGGGAAAGCAGTAGAGAATGGCACAAGGCCTTGGACCCCTGCACACATGTGGGAAACCCAGAAGTTCCTGGTTCCAGCTTTGGATAGGTTCAGCTCTGGCTGTTGTGGCCATTTGGATAGTGAACCAGCAGATGGAAGACCTCTCTTGCTCCCTCTGTGTCTCCTTTTTTCTAAGAATCTTTCAAATAAAAATTAATACATATTTTTTAAAAAGAGAGATTGTACTAAAAATCATTGGCATCGGGGCTGGAATGTTGGCTCAACAGGCTGGTTCTCTACCACCAAGCGCCAGGATCCCATGTGGGCACCAGAATGTGTCCTGGCTGTTCTACTTCCACTCCAGCTTCCTGCATATAGCCTGAGAAAAGCAGAGGAAGATGGGCCAAAGCCTTGGGACTCTGCACCCACGTGGGAGACCTGGAAGAAATTTTTGGCTCTTGGCTTCAGCTCAGCTCAGCTCTGGCCTTTGTGGCTACTTGGAGAGTGAACCAGCAGATGGAAACTTTTCTTTGGCTCTCCTTCTCTCTGTAGATCTGCCGCTCCAATGAGAAACAAATCTTTTTTTTAAAAAAAAACTTATTGACATCATTTATTATTTATTACTTTTAAAAGATTTATTTATTTATTTGAGGGCCCGGTGCAATGGCGCAGTGGTTAAGGTCCTCGCCTTGCACACCCGGGATCCCATATGGGTGCCGGTTCTAATCCCGACAGCCCCGCTTCCCATCCAGCTCCCTGCCTGTGGCCTGGGAAGGTAGTCAAGGACAGCCCAAAGCCTTGGGACCCTGCATCCGCGTGGGAGACCCGGAAGAGGCTCCTGGCTTCGGATCAGCATAGCATCGGCTGTTGTGCTCAGTTGGGGAGTGAATCATCGGACGGAAGATCTTCCTCTCTGTCTCTCCTCTCTGTAGATCTGCCTTTTCAATAAAAATAAAAAAATAAATCTTTAAAAAAAAAACTTATTTGAAAGGCAGAGTTACAGAAAGGGGGAGACAAGAAAAGAGTTCTTCCTTCCGCTGGTTCACTCCCCAAATGGCCACGACAGACTAGGCCAAAGCCAGGAGCAGGATCCCCAACACAGGCTATCTGCTGCTGCTTTCTCAGGCACATTAGCAGGAACCTGAATTGGAAGTGTAGCAGCCAGGACTTGAGCCAGTGCTCAAAAGAGATGCTGATGATGCAGGTGCCAGCTTAACCAATTATGCCTCAACACTGGCCTCAACTGGCAGCACCAAGATACTTTTACTGGGCATTTTTACTGGCTTAGTGGTACAGACACTGACTGGCAAACCTTTACCCTTTCAGGAACATTTGGATCCAAATCCTGGCCCTGTTCCTGATTTCATCTGGGGGGTAGTGAACCAGCAGATGGAAGTTTTCTCATTCTGTTTGTCTCTGTCTTTCCACCTCTTAGATGAATAAAAAAACACTCAATGTTTTTAGAAACACTCTTTTATATTTGGATTCCATCTGATTGAATTATGGCTTATGGAATTTTCATTTTAACATTTTCATTTTGTTTGTCAGAAAGTTGTTCAGTTGATCAACACTAGATCCCTAGCAGTGAGTGGTTAGCATACAGCTGTTGTGGCATTGAAGCAACTGTAATTATGTGCCAAAGTTTTATGGTTCTGTCAGCCCTTGGTCTACCCAATGGATGCAGATCATCCTGTGTGCTTTGTCTGTGTGTGCTTTGTCAAAAAATAACTCTTGGGGGTAGAGGGAGAAATGTGCAATGACTCAACTGGCTAATCTTCTACCTGCAAGCTCCAGAATCCCATAAGAGCTCCTGTTCCTGGCTGTTCCATTTCCCATACAGCTCCCTGCTTATGGCCTGGGAAAGCAGTGGGGGATGGATCAAGTTCATGGGCCCCTGTACCCACATGGAAGATCCCGGAAGAGGTTCCTGGCTTCGGATCAGCTCAGCTCTGACCATTTTAACTCTTTGGGGGAGTGAACCAGCAGATGGAAGGAAGATCCAAAGAACAAAACAGGAATTTAGCCTGGTGGTTAAGATGCCTGTGTCCCACCTCAAAATACCTCTTTTAATGCCTGGCTCTGGCTCTGGCTTTGTGCTAATGCAGACCCTACCAGGCAGTAGTTAGAACTCAAATAATTGAGTTTCTCCTTCCATGTGGGAAACCTAATTGCATTATTGGATGCTGGCTCCTGGCTCTGGCCCAGCACCTGCCATTGTAGGTATTTATTTTTCAAGTACCTGAAAAGAAATAAACATTTTTTAGAGATTTATTTATTAATTTGAAAGGCAGAATTGTAGAGAGGGAGAGGGAGATAAAGAGAGAGAAAGAGAGAGAGTGAGTGAGAAAGAGAGATATCTTCCATCTACTGGTTTACTCCCCAGATGGTCATAACTGCTGGAGCTGGGCCAGTCTGAAGCCAGGAGCCAGGAACTTCATTTTTTTTTTTTTTAGGATTTGTTTATTTTTATTGGAAAGGAAGATTTACAGAAAGAAGGAGGAGAAGGAGAAGAAGGAGAAGAGGAGGTGAAGAGCGAGGAGAAGATAGCTTCCAAAATAAATAAATCTTTTAAAGAGACAAAGTGCGAAAGACAGAGAAAGAGAGAGAGAGAGAGAGAGAGAGAGAGAGAGAGAGAGAGATCTTCCATCAGCTGGTTCACTTCCCAGATGGGGAGTTGAGCCTATCTGAAGTCAGGAGCCAGGAGATCTTCTAGGTCTCTTATGTGTGTACAGGGGCTCAAGACTTTGATTTTTCCTTCAGTGCTTTCCCAGGCCATGAACAGAGAGCTGGATGGAAAGTAAAGCAGCCGGGGCACAAGCCAGAGCCCATAAGGGGTCCCAGCGCTTGTAGGCAGAATTTTAGCCAGTTGAGCCATCACTGGCACCTGAGCCAGGAACTTCTTCCTGGTTTCTAATGTGGATACAGGGACCAAAGCCTTGGGCTATCTTCTGCTGCTTTCACAGACATGTAGCAGGGAGCTGGCTTGGAGGCAGAGCAGCTGGTGTCAATAGGGTATGCTGCTGCCACAGACAGTACCACCCCCCCCAATTACTAAACATTATAAAATATCATGTTACTTATCTAAATTTATGTATCCCCTCTCCCAGTAAAAGACCTATGGAATGATGGTACTCCTACATGGTCACTGCCTCTGAATCTGGGCCATTCTTGATCATTAGGGTGGTCTGGTTAGGCAGGCATCATTGTCTTGGGAAGTAGTTTGGTCTTGCAGAAGAATAAAAGAGATGCTAGGAAGCTTACATGGATCTAGTGAACAGGATGCACTACAAAGTGTGTGAGATGAAACTGGGAGCTTCACTGAAGAAAAGCTTATCAACTGGGGGGGTTGTAGAGAGGGTGATTCTGCCATAAGATGGAAAGGAAGGGCCCGGCGCAGTAGTCTAGTGGCTAAAGTCTCTGTTATGCCTGCACCGGGATTGCACAGGGGCACCAGTTTGTATCCCAGCAACCCTGCTTCCTATCCAGCTCCCTGCTTGTGGCTTTGGATTGGCGCAGCTCTGGCCGTTGCGGTCACTTAGGGAGTGAATCAGCAAACTGATCTTCCTCTCTGTCTCTCCTCCTCTCTGTAGATCTGCCTTTCCAATAAAAGTAAATAAAATTTTGGGGGAAAAAAGATGGAAAGGAAAAACAAGAGCTTTGAGAGCAAAGTCACAGGACACACTGCATATTGACTGGAGCACAAGAAATTGAGAGTGGTTGGCACTGGTGGGACACTCATAACATGCATTTTTTTTCCTGCCCATGTTTCACTTCTTACTGACTGATTTATTATCAGCAGTGCTTAAAAATTTTTAAATAATACATGAAAATTATATTTGTTTTTTTCTGCTCAATCTTCTCTCTCTTTTGGGAACCTTCAGTTTTGCTTGTGGTCCTATTCTAGCAGGTCTTATACCTTCTGTTTTCCCCTTATAGTATATCTTTGTTCTGTTTAAATCTAAAGTTCCCTGTTTTCTGCCACTGCCCTGTGTCTGTTCTAACAGAATATCTGAGGCTGGGATTATTTAGCTCACAGTTCTGGAAACTGAACATCCAAGGCTGGGCTTCCCCATTGGTATAGCCTCTTCTATCTTGTGGCTGAAGATATAAGTGACTGGAGGTTGGCATGACAGGAAGTCAGCAAGATCCAGAGGCCAGGCTTATTGTTTTGTTTTGTTTTGCTTTGCTTTGGTTTTTCCATCTAGATCTTCTGTGTGGGTGGCAGGGACCCAAGCGCTGGCCTCTTCTTTTGTTTCCCAGGTGCATTAGGAGGGAGCTAGGTTGAAAGTGAAACAGCTGGGACTTGAACCAGCATTCATAAAATGCTGCTAGTGGCCTACCCACGGTGCCACCAAGCTGGCCCACAGCTAGCACTTTTTTTTTTTTTTAAATAAGCACTCACTATTGCAAAAATCAGCCCACTATGAGACCAGTATTAATCTCTTCCAAGGTGAAGCTCCCAGTAACCTAACCAACTTGCACCTGCCCCTGCCCCACAGAGGTTCTGCCAGCTTCCACCACCACCACATTGGGGAGCAAGTCTCCAAAGCATTCCCCTTGGGGAGACAAACCACATCCCAACCATAGCAGCTACCTTGTTTGATACCGTTTCTCTCTTACTTAGTCTTGTATTATTGCTCTTGTGGTTGTGCCAAGCTGGCTGTTTCCGTCCGTGTGAAAGACCTTCTGTGAAAGGACTACTTCTACTGACTTTCTAGAAGCCTAATGGGGAAGGGCTTCCGGTGAGGTTTGGAGCCATGGAAATAGTTGGTGAGTTGAGCTGAACTGGCATTTTTACCACATGGCATTTTCCCACACCTGGTATGCTTCAGAGTGGGAGTCGCGCTCAGATAGCCTTGAGCCTGTGCAGGCATCTTTTTTTTTTTTTTTTTTTTTTAAGATGTGGCCTTCCATTCCTCCAGGTTCAGTTACCAGCTCCTCCCTGGGGGCACAATATTGAATGAAGCTGCTGCTGATCCACCCTCAGAATGGTACTGTTCTGGATTTTATCATCCCTCCTTGAACAGTGAGATAAACATAATTTTAATCCCCATTTTTTTTTTAAATGCACTCACTAGAAAGCAGACAGGGTTGTTCCAGAATGGATTTCCTGTGTCATAGAAATCATAGAAGCATAAAAGGAAAAAACCAGATGTGCACATAGAGCCTGCCCAGGCTTACACATTCTTTCATACCCAGAGTCATTAGGCTCATGCTCCGTGTTCCCAAAGCCAGCTCTCCTTTCTCTGTCTCTTGCTTTCCTTTCGAATATGAACTTTTGCTCAGATTCACAGAGTTTCAGAGTAAGGAGGAAATAGACAGTGATCTGGGAGTTTATACTCTGGGGTGTAACTTTACACATGTGGGAGCTTGTTTGTGTGAAATCGTATCTGTGCAGATCTAAGCAAGATACTTGAGGAATACCCTTGAGCTGTGAACAACCTCCTTGCAACCAATCAGCCCTTTCTTTTCAATGGAATGCAGAGGCCTCCTCAGCCAGGAAAGCCCTATAGATCAGAGTGAGGATGTCATTGGCCCCAGGCACACTTACAAATCATTTTCTTTTTAGAATTCCTGACTCCTATGTTTTGTAGAATAAAAATACTTCAAGTAGGTTGTGGGCCTGTTTTGACCATTAAAATACATCAGAATTTTATCAATTAAAAGAACAATAAGGAGCATGTTCTGCATACAAAGTTAGCAGTAAGGTATTACTCCTTTCATGCATTGAAGTTGTACTACAGAAACTTTTTATTTTTAAAATCTATCTTGTTTTAATTATTTTTTAAAAAGATTTATTTATTTTTATTTTTATTGGTATGTCAGATTTACAGAGAGAAGGAGAAACAGAAAGATCTTTGGCCACTTCACTCCCCAAGTGACCACAATAGCCACGCTGGACCCTTTAATATTATGTATTTGAAAGACACAATCACACACACACAGAGAGAGAGAGAGAGAGAGAGAGAGAGAGAGCTTTCATTCACTGGTTCACTCCCTCAATGATTGCAAAGACCAGGGCTGGGCCAGGCCAAAGCCAGAAGCCAAAACCTGGGGTAACAGTGTGGTGGTCTAGTGGCTAAAGTCCTTGCCTTGCATGCTCAGGATCCCATATGGGCGCCTTTTCATATCCTGGCTGCTCCACTTCTCATCCAGCTCCATGCTTGTGGCCTGGGAAAGCAGTAGAGGATGGCCCAAAGCTTTGGGCCAGAAGAATCTCCTGGCTCCTGCCTTTGGATTCAGTTCTGGTTGTTGTAGCCACTTGGAGAGTGAAACAGCGGCTGGAAGATCTTTCTCTCTGTCTCTCCCTCTGTAAATCTGACTTTCCGATAAGATAAAATAAGTGTTAAAAAATCTTATCCTGGGTCTCGCACGTGGGTGGCAGGGTCTCAGGAACTTGGGCCGTCCTCTACTGCTTTCCCAGGTGCACTAGTAAGGAGCTGGATTGGAAGTGGAGCAGCTGGGACTAGAACTGGCTCCGGTTTGAAATACTGACAATGTGAACAGTGGCTTAATCCACAAAACTACAGTGCCAGTCCTAGTAACTGTTTTTAGAACTGTGGTCTCTGAGAAGCAGAGTGGCAAACACCTGGGCCACCTGGTCCCAGGATGTTCTGAATTCTGGAAGGACTAGTCAGGACGGAAGTAATTGTTCAGGAGTGAGTTCTGATTCATCCAACCAGATTCTTGATCATAACTGACGCTGATTCAATGAATGCCTACTGCTTGTCAGGCACCGTTGTGCTATATTTCATGAGTGAATAGCAAGAAGCAGAAATGAAGTTCTTGTTCTGAACTACAGTGGAGAGGATGGAGCCGTACTGGTGGTGACATGCAAAGAAGAGAAATAATGCAGGATCAAAGAGATGGTGTGGTGCTGCCTTAGCTCCCTGCTGAGAGAATGTCTCTCTCTCTCTCACACAAGGGTACTTTGAACAGAGCCCTGACTCAAGTGAAGGAGCAGTTCTTCTGGAGAGCCGGAGGAAGATCATTTCAGCCCAAAGGCAGAGCCAAGGTAAAGCCTGGCTGGGAGTGTCTCTAAGGAACAGAAGGAGGTCTGTCTGGAGCCCTGCAATCCAGGGAGGAGTGGTGGACCATGGTGTCAGAGTCAACCAGGGGGCAGGGTAGAAAGCAGGTGGCTAGAATAGGGAAATGTGAGCTGTTACTCAGGTTTTAGATCTATGCCATAGAACCAGCAGGGTTTTGGAGTTCGAGAAAGTGAAAAAAAAAAAAAAATGGAAAGAAGAGTGACTCCAAATTTTTGTTTCTGAGCTACTAGAATAATGAATTCGACATTTATCGAAATGTGAGGAAGCAGATTTTGAACGGAAATCAAAAGTCTGGGGTTTAAACATGGTCCCTGGAAGAGCTGATTGGACATCTAAATGGAGATACCAAATAGGTTATGGGTGATGAGGTCTGGGGTTCAGCAAACCAGGTGAGGTTTAAATTGAGCAAGTTGGTTCTTTAAGCCTCAAATTACCTTAAGAAAAGGTTAGCAGGACTGTAATAGGCTGGGAATCCACTGAGCAGCTAAGGCATGCTTTTTTTTTTTAAGGATTTATTTTTTATTTTTATTGGAAAGGCTGATATACAGAGAGGAGAGACAGAGAGGAAGATCTTCTGTCCAATGATTCACTCCCCAAGTGAGCGCAACGGCTCTATGGCATTCTTTGAACCAGGGATAGCATGCACTGTGATCTGTCTCCTGCGACCAATCAACAGCTCATTCATTAACAGATGTTTATTGAGTGCTTGCTACTGTTCTGGGTGTTGGATGTGCAATAGAGAAGGTGGCACACTTTTTGTCCTCAGAAAATGCTTAGTCTTATGGAGAGTCAGGGACATGAGAATGGAGATTTCAGTACAATGAGCTGAGGGTCAGCACACAGAGCTTTTGGACACAAACGGGAGACACCCTGTCCAGCCATGGTGTCTGCAGGATGCCAACTCATAGGTGTGTCACCTAAGATGGACACTAAAAAAATGAGAAGGAACAGCCAGGTGAAGAGTAGAGAGGGTGGGAAGGGCACTGTGGAACAGTGGGTTAAGCTTTCTCATGATGTCGGTATCCTACATTGGAGTGCCTAGTTCAAGCCTGGGCTATTCTGCTTCCAATCCAGCTTCCAGCTAACGCACCTGGGAAGGTAGACATTGGCCCAAGTACCTGGACCCCTGTCACCTATGGGAGGACATCTGGATTGAGTTCATGGTTCCTGACTTCAGCCTGGCTCAGCTTCCACCTGCAGCAGGCATTTAGGGGAATGGAGATGGAAGCGCTCTCTGTCTTTATGCCTTTCAAACAGTTAAAAATTTAAAAAGGAAATAAGTGGATCAGAGGTAGGCAACCCTGGAAACAGTTGTATTGGGGAAATGGACAGTGGCAATCTTAGGCTCGTATTGCCCTCGCCCATCACCTATATGTGTGTACATATGATAAGAAGCTGGGGAGAGAAGCCAGGGCCTGGATCTGCTTTGCTTTAGTTCAGCCTAGTGGGGGGCAGGGTAGACTCTCTGAAGAGATGATGTGATGGAAATGATGCATAAAATGCCTACATTTTAGTAGGGGGCCAAGGTGTGGACTAAAGGAAGGGCAAGCGTAGTGCTGAGATAGAACAGCCTAGGGAAGAGTGAGCAGGGACAAGACCCAGAAACCAGTGATGTCCTGAGTCCATCTTGCTTTATGTCATGTGTGTGCTGTGCAGGGTGCAGGGGTTCCAGCTAGAGGTGTAGATTGCTTGGTGCGTGCTTGGGATTGAGTATTTGTGATGGAACCTCTTCTCTGAGTTGGTGTTCACATGCAGAAGTTTGGAACACACACCGAACAAGTAGCTACCTGCAGAACAACAACAACAACAACAACAACAACAACGGTAAGGATAAGGGGTGGGGTATATGTCCAACATGTTGGGAGAAAACCTGTGCCTGTTTGTGAGACACTGTCTCAAAGACAACAAGCCACGGGTTCTGCTCAACTTCAGGGACTCTCAGCTCACTTGCCAACAGCAGACACTCAAACAATGAATGTGCTGACTTGAGTGCAGTTCATTTTAGGAAATTTATCCATTTTGTTAAATCCTAGAATTGATGTTTGATCACAAATAAGGTCACAAGCCAGGCATCAACATCCATTGACAAGATCAAGACCCAGCAGTCTAAATGCTGGAATGGAACATCATACACGCACTTGAATCCAACCTGTGTGAAAAACCATCACTATAGATTTCGCTTTATTCAGCCAACGTTTCCTGAACACCTCAGCCTGTGGGCAAGCACAGGGCTGCTGCTGCTGGGGACTCATTTCCTTTTCCTCTGAGTACCTTAATCTGGGCACTGCAATTAAAGTTTAATTATACGTTATCTTTGCATTGTTCCCCTGTTGTTGCATGTGCATGAATCCACTTCCAAGGAGGCTGTGTGTTCCTCGGGGGCAGGGATCATCCTATAAACTTCAGGAGAGGTCAGAAAGTAGGAAGAGAAGTGCACATTCAGCAATGAGAACACTCCCTGCTTGGGAAGAACAGAGATAAGAACAGAAAGCTATTTACGAATAGCATTAGTATGTAATGTATGCATACATGCCTCAATAATAAGGGGGCATACATCTTTTATGGACTAAGATGTTCCCTTAACAATAACACATAAAATTCTCATCTCTGTATGCTCACGTGAGGGGAAGGCTTTGTGTATTAAAAACAATGGTTGCATGCTTGTCCCTAAGGCAAAACTACAACATTCAGAGGTTGCGGGTGAAAAGGTAGAACCTATATTTAGGGACTTAATGGAGAGCGGGAGCCTCCTGGTGCAGGACTTCCCAGCCAGGGCACTGTTGACAGTTGAGACAATTCCTCCTGGAGGCCAGAGCCTGGCTGTATCCCTCAGCTCCACCCACTCTGTGTCAGTAGCCAAAATGTGACAATTAAAAATGTCTCCAGACATCGCCACTTGTCTCCTGGGGGCAAAGTTGAGAAGCAAAGTCCTACAGGAATTTTGATTTTTAGATAATTTTCTTCAGCAAATGATTGGGAGTAGGGGGAGAGAAAACCCTGCTTGCTATGACCGCGGTGCTACCTCCGTGTTAATTTCATTTCACTTTGTAAGGGAATCCCTGATAGGCATAGACAGCTGAAGTTTACAGAGATGAAGAAAGTACTTTAGATCATGCAGTTTAGTCTGGATTGCATGTCAGCCTTGCCCAACTCCAGACTTTAGCCCTTCCCAGCACACTCACACTGCCTTTGGTGCAAGAAAAACAGACCTGAAGTTGAAAGCGAGTTGTAAATGCACAATTTATGTGCAAAAATTATTTTTAAAGCGTTTTTTTTGGGGAAAAGAGATGACGACTTTCCTATTCGTTCAAGTTTGCGTCATTATAAATTATATGCTTCCAAGTATAGACACGGGGCCTCCTCGTTACCGTTGTGGCTCTGGTCTTATCTAGGAAAAACATAGAGCGACACAATGGAGCAGCTTCAATTCTCCTTGTTACAAATTATCCAAAAGGGAGTCCAACGGTGCCAAAAGCAACCGGTACTGTTTACATAAGGGTGGAAGGCTAATAGTTAACTTTCTCCTTTTTAATTCCAGAAACAGTAAACAACGCCTCAGTTTACAACCACAAATAAGCAAACATGTCATAAGATGGGGGGGGGGCAGAAAACACCAACTCGGAAGGCAAATAGGAAGGTTGGTTTTTCGGTGCCCGTTCCCACTTGCGCTATCGCACACGCTCTGAGCGCCGGGGCTGCACTGCCAGTCCCAGCGGCCCCCGCCCAGCTCCGGCCCGAGGCACCCCAGCCAGCTCCGGCCCGCGGCACCCCAGCCAGCTTTCTGGCTTTCTTTCCCGTCCTGGGGGCGAACTCGGCCTCTCTCGGAGAAGCCTGACCCAGAGCCAGGCCTGGAAAAACAACAGCCAGAAACTTTGGCTCGGTTTGCGGTTCAGTGAAAAAAAGCAAACACTTTGGTTTGGGGCTGCAGCTGCCGGTTCCGATTTGGGGGCGGGGATGGGGAGCGGGAGGGGGGTGTCATAACTCGGTCAGGTTCAAGTGCGCATGTGCCGGGGTGGGGGAGCGACATTCCGCCCCCCCTCCCGCTCAGGCACTTATTGAGCACCGACTGTCTACAGGCGGCTGGGGGTGTGTATCCCGAGCCAGCGCGGTGTGCGCGCGGAGGACTCGGGCGTGCAGGCCGCGCGCGCGCCGTGCCTGGGGCCGGTGGGGGGCGCGAAGCGGGGAAGGCGGCGCGGGGGGTGTGTCCCGAGTCGGGCTCGTTCACTCGCTCGCTGGCAGGCTGGCGCGCTCCTCCGCTCCCTTCCCTGGCGCGGAATCCGGACCGGGTTGTGGCCGCGGCCGCGTACGTGAGCGCAGTGTCCCGGAGAGGGAGGGTTGGCCGGCCAGGTGGGCGCGAACCGATCCTCCGCGGGCGGGCGAGCGGCCGGAGCGGAGCGGGGCCGTGGGCCGCGCCGGGTGGGCGGGCAGGGCCGCGGCAGCTGCAGCCCGGAGGCGAGCCTTCCGAGCGGGAGCCGCCCAGCCCGCGCTGTCGCTCTTGGCGGGCCAAGGTGAGCTGCGCCGGGGATCTCGCTGCAGGAGCTGCAGCCTGGGGACGGGGGGCGGCCGGGAACTTTCCTCGCTGAGCTTAGCTGCGCGGGCCCGACCCGCGGGGCCTGGGGGCCTGGAGGCCGGCGTGTCCTGGGCAGCGGCGGGGTGGGGCGCTGCGGCAGTGCCCGCGCCGGTTGGGTGGCCGGGTGGCTGGGTGGGAGAGGCCGCCCACTCACTAGCGCGCCACCTTGTTTATCTGTCCGCCGCCAGCACTCCCATCGGATCCCCCTCCCCAACTTTGAGAGCTGGTTCAGAGTCGCCCCTCGGAGGGAATCTGACCGGTTAACCTGCCCCCCTCCCACCCCTTTCCGGCTGGGCCGGCTGCCCAGTCCTCCCCGCGCCCCGCGCGCGCTCCTGCACACTCCGGCGAGCGAGCTAGCAAGCGGCGCTGGGCTGCGGGACGGGCAGCACGACACGCCCTCCACCCGCCGGGGCTGCCTGCCCCGCACCCTCTGTTCGCTTCTAGCCACCACACCCCTCCAGCCCGCGCGCTCGCTCTGCCTCGCCTCCGCCATACGCTTGGTCGCTCACTGAACGGTGCCCCTGTGGGCAAACGGGGTATCCGGGCAGAGTTTGTCATGTGCAAACACTTTTAAAGGCTGCGTTTTCTTCTTTGCCTTGAAGTTTGGGGCTCTGCGCCTTCACTTTGGGTCTGACAGAGAGATCTGAAAAAGCCCACAAGCCAGGAACTGAGGGGTGGTCCTACCTCCCACTTTATCAGGCAGCCCAAGCAGGTCCCAGGTGGTTCCGGAGAACTCGCATCTGTTGGGCCCTGGGGGGGGGGTGATACCTGCCAGCCCACCCCTTTTCTGTACTTCTCTTTTCCTGGAAAAGTGTACCTGGGGCATTTTGCTTCAGAGCTGGTGATCAACACTGGCTGAAGGTTTTCTTGCCACCCTGCTAAGGTGTTATGTAAACAGGTTCCTGGTCTAAAGGAACTTGAAACAGAAGGAAACGGCAGTTTAAGGTCAACGCCACAGGTTCCTTTGAAGAGCAGCAGTGTTCTCAGCAGGATGCCAGGTTCTCTGGGAGATGCCTGTTAGCACACAGGAAAGCTCTTGATTGGTTAGAAGTGATTGGAGAGCTCAAGTCAAGGTGCTCTGGTTTCCTACGTGGTGTGAATGCTGGGGGACAGAGGGTCTGTTAAGTAAAGGAAGTATGAGCATTTGGGAAGGGAGTTAGAGAACACTCAGATTTGGAATAAGTCATGCATGTAAGGCAAGGCCCAGAGAGAACTGGAAGTAACAGGTGGTAACAGTTTCCGAGGAAGCAGCAGCAGTTCCTGCAGGTAGCTCAGGGAAAGAGGATACAAAAGAATACACTTGTGATTCCCCCCAGGCCTTGTCATGGCCTGGAACAGACCCTGCAGACTTGAGCTGGTGAAACAAGATCTCCAGGTAGGGTAGAGTTCAGTGTCACTTGGGATCATAGAAATAGGTGCTTTGGAGGTCAGAGAATGGCGTGTGGCCAGGGGCTGCCAGCATGGGTCTTCTGGGAGACATGAGATTACTGAGCTGGACCAGGAGGTGAGAAATGAACAGGGCTTTGCTGAGACACCGGAGAGATGGCCTTGGCCATGTTGGAATGTTTCCTGAACAGTAGGAGATAAAAACGGACAGGGACAATGGTTGGGATTGTGAAAGTCCTAGAAAGCCAGACTGGAAACTGTACTTCTCCCTGTGTGTACTGAGGGAAATATGAAAGGTTTTTGAGCTGGGATGTGATGTAACAAAAGGGTTAGGGAAAGTAGTGTTAAGCAGACAGATCAGTTCGTTGGAGCTGTGGAGCACACACCCTCTCTCTAGATTGGTGTTAATTAGCAATGGAAAAGGGGAGGTAGGTTTTAGGAATAGTACTGTGGAAATCATCTGTTGACAGAGGCAGGGTGAGGGACAGAGATGACTGGAAATTAATTCTTTGAGGAAATTGATTATACGTCAGGGCCTGGGAGCTGCTGTGGTTGGTAACCTGAGAAGTCAGCAATGTGTGTTTCAGAGAGAAGTAATTGACACTCAGGCTATAGAGAAAGTTTCTTCTGTTTGCCAAGATATCCAAATATAGGTGGCCTGCCAGCATCTGCCTCTCTGGCTCAGGAGTGAGAAGACTCTCAGAGGACACATGGGGAGTTTCTGTGGTCATAAGTGGGTGGCAGAGAATGTCACTTGCGTGGGATTTGGTGTCTGAAATCAGAGGACTTCTGTTCTGCCTTCCTGTGTTGCATTTCAAAGGAGGCTACTTGGTCTTGAACTTGAGGTTGGAGAAGTGACTCTGTGGAATTGGAACTGTTTATTCTTCTAATCTTGAGGGTGGGATTGGAGGTTGAAGGATACTAGGATGGGATTTGCTAACATCGTAAATCCTTGTGCTTTGAAACGTGTTGAACTTTACCCTCCTCTGAGACTTTCAGACTGGCCTGAAAGTCCAGTCCCATGCATGGGGTGGGAAGGAGTTGCACCTACAGGAGAAGAAGGGCATTGAGGCCCGGAGATATTACCTTTTCCAGGGCTTGTGCCATCCCCCACCCAAGCAGGTTGCTGGTTCTCAGAATGCAGGCAACGTGTAGGTGGAAGAGGCCCGATGCTGCTTTTTTCCTAAGATCTAAATTCTGCTTTCTTGCTGCAAGGGTGTCTTAGGGTGATTTGCTGAACAAATTCCCCAAGCCTCATCTTGCAACATCTGATTTTGAAGAATAGTTGCAAAAAGTTGCAGAATGAGCCAATGTAATTACTTAGTTACTTGGCCCCCTGTGAACCACCCTGAGAGGAGGATTTGAGGAGGGGCCTGGAGGTAGGCCATGGGTCAGGCACTTTTTGTTTATAGGGAATATTTGACCTTCCAAAAAAAAAAAATCCTTGCGTGGAACAGTGGTTGAGCTAACTTGCTCATTATGCAGCAGCATTGTTTTCTGCCTGGTTTGACAGTGACCTACATTAAGAAAATTTACACAATGATCTAGTACATGCAATCATGGACATACAAATTTCTAAGTTTGTGAAGTACCTCCACTCATTGCTGGTACACTTTCTTGTGCCATTTTTATTTTCTATGCTGTTTTTCATTAAAAAAAAATAATGCTGCTGTCTCCCGTTAAGTTGTTATAACCACTGTCTAATGAATTATAATCCGTTATTTGACAAGCACCAAGAGAGTTTTCACACGCATGAAGTACTGACTAAGCTACCCTTCCTAGTGCTGAAAGTGGGGGAAGCTTTAAGACGTTTATAGCCTGGGTGGAGTGACTGATTGAGGAGCAAGTTAAGACAGTTAAATGCTAAGATGAAAAACAAGCAGCTGTTGAATTCAGGGGAGAATTCAGGGAGCACCCTGTGTTGGTGTGACTTAGAAAAGCTTTTTGGGATAAGGCAGGAAGTGTGGGATAAACTGTTCAGGGTGTCTCATGGTGTGGCATAGGTGGGGAGGGGTAGGGTAAGTAAAGGCCTAAAGTCAGGAATGTGTCCTGTGTGCTTGTGGGAGAGAGAGTAGAGGATGCATGTTGAGAGCAGGGAGGAACAGGTGGGCAGCTGGGGGTCTGGCAGAGCATAGAGGCTGCAAACAGGTGACCTGAAGCTTGCAGACGTGTTTCAGTTGGGACCGTCTAAACGTTCCAGACATTGTGAAGATACCAGAAAACTTCTGCATCTGTGGGTTTTTAAAGAGTCAGAGCTGGCAGTCGTCTCAAGCTGAGTAGTGGCTGTTCCCACGGTCAGCAGACATCCCTAGGTGTCATGGTCCCAGTCCTCCTTATTGGTTCCATGCAATCACTTTACATTCTCTGTTTAGTCCTGTAGGCATTTGGCTTTGCTAGTCCAGTTTTCAAGAGACTTGAATGCTAGGGAATTGGGGGTTGCTGTCATGGGCTGTAGGTGGCCCCTGGAGGAGTACCGTGAGAGTCTGACATTATGAAATCTGAGATAGTTGTGTTCAGTGAATTTGTTTTAGGCAAGTCAGGCTGCACTTTGCGAGGAACTGCTGGCTGGAACTTGGACATATTTCTCTGATGATGGGAATGGTATTTATTAGAGAAGATTTTGACCTGTACAGAGAGGCAAATTATTAGCAATCCTGAAATCTGTCTTACCCCTTGTCATTTTCTGCTTGGCCACCTATGTTAGGTGGTGTGTATTTTGGTGTGTATCTCTCAGAGTAACACTGGGGTCATTACTTGGTGAGATGTGATTTACAGCCACCAAATGCCATCTGACAGTTGAGTCTCAGCTTTGGTTCTGTGAGCCAGTATTGAAGGACTTGCAAGGACAGGAGCTGAACCATTTTTTCTTGTGTTTCTTTTCTTCTGGGAGGTAGGCATCCAGGATCCAGAGAGCCTCATGATGCAGACACATTGCTGGTTCAAGTCCAGGTGTTAATTTACCAGACAACAAGCCCTGGTGTGAGAACCGGCTGAAGTGAGTGAGCTCAGGTCTCTGTGGTCTAGAACAGTCCAGTTCACTCAGTTCACTTTGAGGAGTCCAGAACCATCTGTGGTTCAGAGCCCTTCCCAGGTGAATGAGTGGTGGTAGGGACTGACCAAGAGTCACCCTTCGAGAAGGAGAGACAGGAAGGAGAACTTACATTTTGGACAGAATTCAGTCCTTGAAAAGTACTGCTGTTGTAGCATTAAGAATAAAGTTGAAATTGAAATGTGTTTTCTTAACAGTGTGTGGCTGCAGGATGTCAGGGTAACCAGAAGTCAGTTGAGTTTCATAAAATTATATCCATTTGATGCTTCCTACAATGGTTTGGCTCCTGGGCCGGAGGACTAATGTGGCAGCTGTGGTACATTTTGACCTGTGAAGTCTCTAGATCTGATGCTCCATGTAGTCAGCCATAAGTGGTAAAATATGGGCTACGTGATGTGATTAACTTGGCAAGCCTGGTGTGAAGGCTATGACTTATTGGCTCCGAGTGAGCCTGGCAGAAGGACTGAAAGAGCTGTAGCATTGGTTCTGTTCTTGGCCTTGGTTTGTTCAATGTCTCTTGTCTCTTGTATTGTGGATGAAAATATAGAAGGTGTGTTTGTCTCGTTTACTGGTGGCTCAGGGATAGGAGGGGTTACTTATTTAGCAGATAAATTAAGATTCAGAATGGGGTTCAATAAGGGTAGAAAGGGGTTCAATGGGCTAAATAAAATGTCTAAGTTAGTGTTAAAATTTTGAATTGGAACATATCAAGATGTTCATACATTCCGTTAATTTCTTTTATGGTGACTTAGTTGAAGCTCCTTTCAAAATGTAGAAGTTTTAGGCATGGAAATGTTTCAGAGATTAAAAAAGCAAACAAATACACTGTAGGGCCCAGTGCGGTGGCCTAGCAGCTAAAGTCCTCACCTTGAATGTGCTGGGATCCCATATGGGTGCCAGTTCTCATCCTGGCAGCCTCACTTCCCATGCAGCTCCCTGCTTGTGACCTGGGAAAGCAGTTGAGGACGGCACAAAGCCTTGGGACCCTGTACCCACATGGGAGACCTGGAGGAAGTTCCTGGCTCCTGGCTTCAGATCGGCACAGCACCGGCTGTTGCAGTCACTTGGGAGAGTGAATCATTGGACGGAAGATCTTTCTGTCTCTCCTCTCTGTATATCTGACTTTGCAATAAAAATAAATAAATATCTTTAAGAAAAACCATGGTGAAACATTGGAAATGACCTGAATATTCAATGGCACGAGGCCAGTGCTATAGCCCAGCGTGTTAAGTTGCTTTCTGCCGTGCTGGCATTCTATGTGGGCACCAGTTCGAGTCCCAGCTGCTCCACTTATAACCCGGTTGCCTGCTGATGTGCCTGGGAAAGCAGAATGTGGCTCATGTGCCTGGGCCTTAGCACTGGAGTAGGAGATTGGGAAGAAGTTCCTGCCTCCTGGCATTGGCCTGGCCCAGCCCTGGCTGTCGTGGTCCTTCAGGGAATGAACCAGCAGGCAGAAGATCTGCTTCTTTCTGTCTCTCCTTCTCACTCCGTAACTCTCCCTTTCAAATAAATAAATCTTTATATCTTTATAATGGGAAGTTATAAAGGCATGGAAAACATTTAGGCATACTTTTAAAAAATATTTATTAAGTTTTATTTGAAAGTCAGATTTACAGAGAGAAGGAGAGAAAGATGGAGATCTTCCATCTACTGGTTCACTCCCCATATGGCCACAACAGCAGGCCTGGGCAGAGCTAAGAGCTTCTTCTGGGTCTCCCACACGGGTGCAGGGACCTGAGAACTTGGACCATCCTTCGCTGATTTCCCAAGCCGTAAGCAGTAAACTGAGTTGGAAGTGGACGTCTGGGAAATGAACCGCTGCCCGTAAGGAATGTCAGTGCCACGGGCAGAGGATTAGCGTGCTACTCTCCCATGCCAGCCCCAGGAATACTGAGCTATGGTGCATACACAATATGATTTCAAGTGTTAGAAAAATAATGTGCTAGACAATGGCTGGAAGGAAATATAGTATCAATATGAAAATATCAGTACTGGTTGCTTCTAGATATGTGTGAGGTTTGTTTATATTGTGAAATTTTTATTTGTCTTTATATAATGTGTATATATTCCATAGTGGCAAAAACTACTATTTTAAAAACATTTTTTTGTTTATAAACAGGATGGAATCAAGTAGATTTAAGCTGTGAACAGTATTTACCTGCAGTGTGCCAAGTACTGGTAGCTGCTAGTTACCAAAGGAGACATAGTTCCTGACCCGAGTTGGTGTAGGCCCATTGAGGGGTGACAGGACACATGAGAAAAGTGCTTGAGCATTTTTCTGTTGCTCACAAATTCACTTTTTTTTTTAAAGATTTATTTTTTATTTTTATTGGAAAGGCGGATATACTGAGAAGAGAGACAGAGAGGAAGATCTTCCGTCCAATAATTCACTCCCCAAGTGAGCGCAACAGCCGATGCTATGCCAATCCGAAGCCAGGAGCCTCTTCCGGGTCTCCCACGCGGGTGCAGGGTCCCAAGCCTTGTGCCATCCTCGACTGCTTTCCCGGGCCACATGCAGGGAGCTGGAAGGGAAGCGGGGCTGCCAGGATTAGAACCGGCGCCCATATGGGATCCCGGGCATGCAAGGCGAGGACTTTAACCACTGCGCCACCGCACCGGGCCCCACAAGTTCACTTTTTAAAAAGGATTTATTATTTTTTTATTTGAAAGGCATATTTACAGAGAGAGGAGAGACAGAGAGATATCTTTCATCCTATAGTTCATTCCCCAAATGGCCTCCAATGACCAGAGCTGGGATGGTCTGAAGTCAGGAGCCTGGATTTTCTTCTGGATCTCCCGGCTGGGGACAGGGGCCCAAGGACTTTAGCCATTCTCCTCTGCTCTCCCAGGCCACAAGCAGGGAGCTGGGTAAAAAGTGGAGGAAGTAGCCAGGACTTGAACTGGTGCCCATATGGGATCCTGTTGCCACAGGTGGAGCCTTAACTTACTATGCCATGGCACAGGCCCCCTGATCATGAATTCATTGTGAGCCTTGAGTGTGATGAGGCTTTCAAAAAATGAAATCTAGTTCATAACCAGATCAGTTGCACTCTTCACTTGTGATGACCTCAGCTGATGAAGCGACAGACCACTGACGAGCCCTGATTTAGAAAGAACATGGGCTTATCCACCTCGGTTGATCAAGGGTCCTAGAATGATGCAGGGTCAGCAATGATTGGCATATACTCCAGAGGTGGATGCCTAGTGGCCCCTTCATGTTTATCAGATTTAGGCCAAAGTACTTACTTTTATTCCTGAGAATGTGATCAGACGGTGAGATCACCGCTTTTGTGTTTGTTGCTTCTGATTCCTCAACTCTGCAGTGGTTGTCGTCTAAGATCCCTTACCTGTAGGGTGAATCTGTTGAAGTTGATGGTTTCCTATAAGTCTCAAGACTGGGAATGCAGATTTCAATGCAGTGTGCAAAAAGGGTATTCTGGTTGACAGATCTGGCAGTAGAAGAAATGCTTGTCCAGGGAGTGGTAAACTTGACATTATTGGAAGTATCCAAGAGGGTTGAATGCTGTTGATTAGAGATGTTATGGAAGAGAATGTTAGCAGTTAGGCTGGTGTTTACCATCCCTTCCAATTCCTGTGACACTTATGATGTGACTTGTCAAAACAAAGATAACAGTAGAAGTAGAAGTTCTCTGGTGTCACAGTATTTGAAGATTTATTTATTTATAAATTTATTTATTATTGGAAAGTCAGGTATATGGAGAGGAGGAGAGATCGAGAGGAAGATCTTCCATCTGATAATTCACTCCCCTAGTGACTGCAATGGCTGGAGCTGAACCAATCCGAAGCCAGGAGCCAGGAGCCTCTTCTGGGTCTCCCATGTGGGTGCAGTGTCCCAAGGCTTTGGGATGTCAATGCAGAATCACCAGGATTAGAACTGGCACCCACATGGGGTCCCAGCACTGCAAGATGGGGACTTTAACCACTAGGGTACTGCACTGGGCCCATGCCATAGTATTTGAATAGACCTCATCATGGTGGCTCCTTAAAAAGTGCCTATAAAGTGATTCTTCTAGAGCCATTTTAGGAAGGATGAAGAGAGCCATCACAAGGGGTATCAGAATGCTGTTGAGATATCAGGTTGCTAAAAATTGAGTGTGGTCCTTAGAAGCAAGAACATGGAGAAAATGGCCAGAATTGTAAAGCTGTTATAATTAACATAAATTTCATACAAAATAGATGGACAATAGGAAGGATAATGTGGATGTTTGTCCTGTTCAGTCCAGTGACCGAATTTAGACCTCTGGGTGCTGGGTCCTGAGCTCGGCTATGGGGGGTCTGGATTAAATCTGCTTCTGATTTAATTTTCCTACATAGTGGATTATTGCTGTGAGAAGAGCATCTTCAGTGCCAGCCTTAGATCAGGAATGAGATTGGAATTTTGATTGTTCTCTAGCATAAGCAACAAAGACTAGGAGACAGTTACTCTAGAGAAACTTTTAGGGGAGGTGTCTTTGGCACAGCGAGTTAAGCGGCCATCTGCAATGCTGGCGTCTCTTGAGTGCCAGTTGCATCTACTGCAGTTTGAGCTGGCTGCCTGCCAATGCACCCAGGAAGGCACTGGAAGGTGGTTCGGGTACTTGAGCCTCTGCCACCCACGTGGGAAACCCAGATGGAGTTCCTGGGTCCCCTATGGGTGGCTTCATTGTGGCCCAGCCCTGGGAATTGTGACCATTGAAGGAGTGAACCATGGGTGGTACCTCTCTCTTCCCTCTCTGAAAAACAAAAAAATATAATAAATCTTAAAAAAAAAAGAGGAAAGAAATCAATGATTGGGATTTTCCATATACTTAGTTTATATTGGCAATAACTATGTGGTTTTATGTATAAAATTTATGCTTACATGTTAATTATTATAGGTTTACATGTGGAAACTTTGATTTTTAGTTGTGCTGAAACTGCTTATTAATAATGGCTTATTAAGAATCTACCCTGATTGTTTACAGTTTTTAGGTTCCTCCTGGTAGTTTGGGACTGGCTTTGTTGTGATTGTCATATTGTTTTTTGTTGTTTAGTGTCATTGCGGAGGCTAAATCACGCAGCTAAAGTTTCTTAGAGAGTTCTATAAAGAGAATAGAGGATTACCTTATCTTTGGAGAATATCACAAGATCTCTACCTCCATGTGATTCATGGTCACAGTTTGGTATTTGAAAAATCCCTTTTCTGGCAAGAAGTGCTTGCTTTTCCCATGGAATAAGGCCATTTTGAGTGCACCAGCTGAAGGAAAGTGAGTTTTAGATGAATGTCAGCTGCATAGAAGGTTTTGGTTATTTAGAAATGAGGTTGAAATTACCGTACATTTGCTGATGCTGGGCTTGGGTCTGTATCGTTGCTGTGTGTGTCATCTGTGATTTGAGTTGCCGTAACAGTGGGTATGGGGAAAAAGCTAATGTATTCCTTTCTGTCTTTGTTTTTCTTTCAAAGATGTATTTGTTTATTTGACAGAGTTACAGAGAGCGAGACAAGCAGAGTTTCTCTCTGCTGGTTCATTCCCCAATAGCTGGGGCTGGGTCAGGCTGAAGCCTGGAGCCAGGAGCTGCATCTGGGTCTCCCACATGGGTGAAGGGGCCCGAGCAAGCGCTTGGGCTGTCTTCTGTTACTTTCCCAGGCTGCTTATCAGGGAGCTGGATTAGAAGTGGAGCAGTCAGAACTTAAACCGTACCTGTATAGGTAGCAACTTAGGCCGCAGTGCTATGATGCTGTTCCCTTTACACACACACACAAACACACCCCACACACATATGTGCGTGTGTAATATATAATATATAAAATATATATGTATATATACACATAAAAACAAAGTATGGTAAAAAAAAATGAAATTCTCAACCTTTCTTATACTCTGAGTCTCGGGAAGGCATGCAACTCTTTTTAGTAATAAACAACCATGTCCAATGCTGTTTTTCAAAGTGCAGGAGGAATTAAAAACTCCCTCCTCTATTTTCTTTTTCTTCTGCTCAAAATGAATTGTTTTTGGTGAGCTTTCTTCAATTCCTGTGTCCTCTATCCATTTTAATCTTATCTATTTTGATGAGGACTGTCGCCATGGTATTTGCGTTCCTTCACAGCACCACAGAGATTGCCTGCGTCTGATAGTCAAAGCTCTGGCGCAGTCGTCGGGACAGAAACTGTTTACGGAGTATGTATTTTTTTTTTCCTAATTGAAGTATAATTTACCTGCAGTAGAATGCTTAGACCTTAAGTGTGCTATTTAATCAGTTGTATCAAAATAGAACATTTCCAGAGATGCTTCTAATGGTCACTCCCTCCCAGATCATCCCCACTTATGACCCGAAATACTACTTCTCTAATTTTTGTCACCGTAGATTAGTGTTACCTAGTAGGTTTTTAATATCATAGTTGTGTGCTTCCTGAGGACTTATTTTTTAAAATTTATTCTACTTGAGTGAGAGAGAGAGAGAGAAAAAGAGAGAAACTTTCATTTGCTACTTCATTTCCCAAATGATTGCAACAGCCAGAGCTGAGCTCATCCGAAGCTGGGAGTCTGGAGCTTCTGCCGAGTCTCCCATGTGGATACAAGAGCTTAAGGACCTGGCTTTCTCTGCTGCTTTCCCAGGGCATCAGAGGGAGCTGGATCAGAAGTGGAACAGCCAACACCTATGTGGGTACCCACATGGGATGGCAGCAATACAGGCATAGGATTAGCTTGCTGTATCACTGTGTTGACCCAAGACTTTAAAAAAATTTATTAATTTATTTGAAAAGCAAAATTACAGAGGAAGATAGAGACAGGGAATCTTCTGTCTGCTAGTTTCTTCTCCAATGGCCATAAGAGAAGAGACTGAACCAGATGGAAGACAGGAGGCAGGAATTCAAGGTCTCCTATGTGGGTGGCAGGGGTCCAGGTATTTGGGCCGCCTATTCCTCCCTTCTCACGGGCATTAGTAGGGAGCTGAATCATAAGGGTGTGCTGGGACTTGAACTGGCACTCATAGGATGCTGGTTGCAGGAAATGGCTTAATCCAGAGTACCACAATGATAACCCCTCTAGGGATTTTAATTGTTTTTTTTAAATTAAAATTTATTAATTTTTTTATTGGAAAGGCAGATATACAAGGAGAAGAGATACACAGAGAAATAACTTCCATCCACTGGTTTACTCTCCAAGTGGATGCAACAGTCAGAGCTGAGCTGATCTGAAGCCAGGAGCTTTCTATGTCTCCCACATGGGCACAGGGTCCTAAGTCTTTGGGCCATCCTCTACTGCCTTCTCAGATCACAAGCAAGGAGCTAGGTAGATGTGGAGCAGCCAGGACACAAACTGGTGTCCATATGGGATCCCAGCAGATTTTAGGCAAGGATTTCAGCCATTAGGCTATCACGCCAGGGTCCTTTGATTGTGCTTTGAAAGGATAGAGGGGTGTGTGTGTGTGTAGTAAGGATGTGGCATAGTGGCTTACACTGCTGCTTGGGATGTCAGCATTTTGTATCAGAATGCCTGGTTCTACTCCTGGCCCCTTCGCTTGCTTCAGGTCGAGTTTTGTGGGAAGCTCCGCTGACACTCTGGGAAGAGGCAGCAAGTAATGAATGGCATAAGTACATGGATCCCTGCTGCTTTAGCAGCCCAAGATCAGACTGATGTTAGGAACCCTGATGCCCAGAAAAAAGAGGCAGAGCACTGGCAACTAATCTTTTATGGTTTGATTTGGTAGGAACCACTGTGTGTGTGTGTGTGTGTGTGTGTGTGTGTGTGTGTGTGTGTGTGTGTGTGTGTGTCTTGGGTTGGAGAGCTGCACTGCAGGGTTGAACAAGCTGAAATTATTCTGATGAGCTCTCTTTGGATTATGACAAGTCCCCTTGGCATGCATTCTCCTTTTCTCTTTGCTTCTTAGTTGAACTAGTATATAAATTTAGCAGTCTTACAGAATGAGAGTTGGGTTGGCTGCACTGAAATGAGATCTGTATTGCAAAACCCACTCTGGACAGGGTTGCAGGTGAGCACTTTTGAACTCTGTCTTCTAGGAAGCATGGGCCAGATTCAGGTAGACTTGTCCATAAGCACATCACATACACACACACCACCACCACCACCACCACCAACCTCTTGTCACACAGGTGTTTTTGCAGTCCCTGTGAGATTTTTTTTTTAGGCAGACAGAGTAGTCTTCCCCTACATGCTTTTTTTATCCAAAACTTCAAAGATGAAGCCATAGACAGTACCAAGCTTTATCCTATTCCTTTTTTTAAAAAAGATGTATTTATTAATTTTTATTGAAAAGGCAGATTCCATAGAGAGAAGAAGAGACAGAGAAAGAAAGCTCTTCCATCTGCTGGTTCACTCCCCCAAAGGCCACAATGGCCAGTACTGAGCTTATCGAAAGCTAGGAACTAGGAGCTTTTTCCTGGTCTCCCATGTAGGTGTAAGGCCCCAAGGACCTCCACTGCCTTCCCAGGCCATTAGCCGAAAGCTGTAGGGAAAGTGGAGCAGCTGGGACACAAAGTGATGCCATGTGGGACCCCAGCATTTGCAGGGGGAGGATTAGCCATCATGCTGGGCCCTATCCTCTGCTTTTTCTACACACACATACCTATGAAGTTTAATTTATGAAGTTGGCAAATAGGACTTTAACAATAATGGATTTAGAACAATTATAAAAACATAACGAATAAAAATCGCATGTATAGGATCTCTTTCAAAATAGCTCACGATACTTTCATGTTATCACTTAAATGTTATTTCTTTGTCATATACGAGTTGCCAACAACACTATCTTGCCTTGGGCCATTAAGTAAAACAAGGGTCCTTGAACACAGGCACTGCAGTACCACTATGAAAATTCATCTGATTACCAAGACATCTACCAAATAGCTATCAAGTGGGTAGTGTATACGGCATTGATATGCTGGACTGAGGCATAATTCACATCCTGGGTGGGACAGAGTGGGTTGGGTTAAGATGTTATCATCCCACTCAGAACAACATATGATTTGAAATTTATGAATTATTTATTTCTAGTATCTTCCATTTGACATTTCCAAACTACGACGGTGGGTCACAGAAACTGAGACAACGGAGTTGCTGGGCAACGGAGTACTTTAATTGTGCTCTCCGATAAAGACATATGGTCAGTGTTCCCTTGGAGTTAATGTAGGCAGAGGGTGCTTATCACGTGCTCAGACACCAAGCAGTTGTTTTAAGATTAGGACAGGATTTACAATGTGTGAGGTATGTGCTCCTGCTCTCACAGTGCGCGTGGACCATTGTGGGTTGCTGAGAAGGGTTCATGTGGGGAAGGGCCCTTCCGTGCTCACGGTTATTTCCCTCCTCCCTCCAAGTGCCTGGACCTTCCGATCGATGGTGGTGGTGCTCAGAAACCGCAGGAGGCGTGAGAAGCTTACTGCAGAGTCTAAATGGTAAACGCTATGCCAACTTCACAGCAACTGAAAACTTTCAGCCCATCTGTGATTGGTCTGCATCTCGTCTTTAGAATACCAAGCACTCAAGTCAAGGGTTGAGGCATCGGAAGAATTTTAATGTTCCATAAGAACATCGAGAACCCTGCCATGTGGTTGCTACCAACTGTGTATGTTAATTAGAGAGGAATGGCATACAACTCCTTTGACATCATCTGCAGCTCTCTGCAGAGCTCTTAGAGAGCATGAAGTTCGTCATGTCAGGCCCAGCTGAGGTGCTGAGGGGCCCGACTGCACCCTGGTACCACTGGTCCCCCAGCTGGGGAAGGCCAAGGCCCTCTGCAGTCGGATTATATCGTGGCTGTTTGTCTTCAGTTCCTTGTGCAGATGGCAAGGAAAGCAGCTCTTGGAGTCTCGGGCAGCTCGCCCTTGGTCTCCTATGAGTGCTGACAGCCCCTCCTATTTTTATTCCATCACTTTTTAAAAGGATTTTTTAAAAAAAATGTTTGTTTATTTTTTATTTGAAAGGGAGATTTACAAAGTGGAAAGGCTTGAAGAAAGATCTTCCATCTGCTGATTCACTTGGCAAATGATCACAACAGTCAGAGTTGAGCTGATCCAAAGTCGGGAGCCAGGAGTTTCTTCTGGATCTCCCGTGTGGGTGCAGGGTCCCAAGGCTTTGGGCCATCCGCTGTGCTTTCCCAGGCCGTAAGCAGGGAGCTGGAGGGGAAGTGGAGCAGCTGGGACATGAACTGGCACTCATATTAGATGCTGGTATTCGCAGGTGGAGGATTAGTTAGTTGGGCCCTAACCATCATTGGTGACAATGATCGCACTCAGCTACTGCCTCCCACATGGTGTATTCTCAGGGTTCTCCTGACCTTGATCTTTTTGGGACCGAAGAGCCCGTCCTCTTAGCTTGTCCTCATCACATAGCAGCACATGTTGGTTGGCTATCTTCTGGCTCTGTGAATCATTAAAAAAATCTATTTATTTGAAAGGAAGAGTTACAGAGAGAGAAGAGATGAGAACAGATAGCTTATCTTCTGGGTTCACTCTCCAAATGGCTGAAATAGTCAAAGGCAGGGGCTGAGCCATGCTGAAGCCAGGGGCCTGGAATTTCTTCTGGGTCTACCATGCATGGGTATAGGGCATCTTTTGCTACTTTCCCACGTGCATTAACAGGGAGCTGGACTGGAAATGGAACAGTGGGGACTCAAACCAGGACCTATATAGGATGCTGCTACTGCAGGTGGTAGTTTGACATGCTGTTCCACAGCCAGGGTTCACTGTATGAATGATAGTCCCATTTTATAGATTAGGGAGAGGTAGGAGGGAGCCTTTAAAAAAAAAGTTTTTTCAGAGATGCTGTACAAATGTCTTTCTTTTCAGCCCTTGTGACTACAGTGAGTTGTCAGTTGAGTCCACAGCGACACGGAAGTCCCACTTTTGGCACAGAGGTCCCACTTTGAACATGAGTATTGCCATAGAGCTCTTGCATTTGACTTTTCCCTAGGTGTCATACATTGCCCTTGCTGATGTTACAGTTAATCACCCCACTTTCCTATTTGTACAGAATTTTCTTCATAACCTTTCCATAAATTTGATTCTTTACTACCTGGTGTTTATGGCACACTCTGTACCAGGCATGGTGCCTAGTACTGGATGTATATTTTCTCATCATTTCCTTTCTATTTCTGTTCCCAGGCCTGGGCAGTCAGGACCTTCAGGAAGAGCAGTTTGGTGACTCTTAAAAAAAAAGGCCAATGCAATTTGCAGGAAAAAAAACCCTAATTAAAGGAATTTTTCTGACCATTAAAAGGTTTCCTCATCAAAAAGCTCCTAGCAGGGCCTGGCAGAGTAGCCTAGTGGCTAAAGTCCTTGCCTTGCATGGGCCAGGATCCTATATGGGCACCAATTCATGTGCCGGTGGCCCTGCTTTTCTTCCCATCCAACTCTCTCCTTGTGGTCTGGGAAAGCAGTCGAGGATGGGCCAAAGCCTTGGGGCCCTGCACCAGCATGTGATACCTGGAAGAAGTTCCTGGCTCCTGGCTTCGAATTGGCTCAACTTTGGCTGTTGCAGCCACTTGGGGAGTCAGTCATTGGATGGCAGATCTTCCTCTCTGTCTCTTCTCCTCTCTGTATATCTGACTTTCCAATGAAAATAAATAAATAAATCTTTGAAAAAAAAAAGCCCCAAATTATCCTTTGGAATCAGAACTGTTATCTTTCTTACTTACAGGCAGGGACACTGAGGCGGTGAGAGGTGAGGTGGTCCTTTGCCCACAGCCAATGGATTGGGAAGTTGGGGTCCTTTGCATCCCCTGACTCTGTGTCCTTTCTTGGAGATATTTATTGAGGGGCATATATGGATAACCCCAGGTGTGATGCCTCATTGCTACATATGAGACCCTTCCCCCTTTCCCTGCCATACCCACCGAAGCCACATGAACCTCTCTCCAACTCAGATTTTATCAGCAAGGAATCATAGGAGGTGATTGAGTCTTGCCTCTCAGTTCATGGTTTTTCCCAGCTGTAACAGAATGGATGGATTACAAATTTTGTAACTGACTTTTTTTTTTAAAGATTTATTTTATTTTTATTGGGAAGGTGGATATACAGAGAGGAGAGACAGAGAGGAAGATCTTCCGTCTGATGATTCACTCCCCAAGTGAGCGCAACCGCCGATGCTATGCCGATCCGAAGCCAGGAGCCTCTTCCGGGTCTCCCACGTGGGTGCAGGGTCCCAAAGCTTTGGGCTTTCCTCGACTGCTTTCCTGGGCCACAGGCAGGGAGCTGGATGGGAAGCAGGGCCGCTGGGATTAGAACCGGCGCCCATATGGGATCCCGGGTGTGCAAGGTGAGGACCTTAACCACTGCACCACCACGCTGGGGCCCTGTAATTGACTTTTACACACACATACATACTCAGGTTGAGAGAGAGAGAGAGAGAGAGATCTTCCATCTCCCGATTCCCTCTCCAAATGCCTGCCACAAGCCGAGACTGGTCAGGAGCCAAGAACTGCCCTTGGTCTCCTGTGTGAGTGGCAGGGATTCAAATAATTGGGTCATCCTCTGCTGCCTCTCAGGTTGTGCAATGGCAGGAGGCTGGAACTGGATGTGGAGTTGTGTTTCAAACCCAGGAACTGGGATATGCGATGCAGGTGTCACAACCCTGCCCCCATAGTCATGCGCATTTGAGGCCACTGCTGGGTTCTGTCACCTTCTAGCTCTGTGGGCTCTGACTGGTGGAGGTGGTGAGGGTGCCTACCTAGTGGATTAATCGGGGGAGATTAAATGAGCTACAGCCTACTCAGTCTTAGCAAGTGACTGGCACCGAAGCCGTTGATAAACGACAGTTATTAGAATGTCAGTCTGAAAGTCTGTGGACTCCACGGAAGGTTTCCAGCTATCCTCTTGCCTGTTTGATCAGTAGTGTGTCCCTTGCAGCTGTTGGATGTAAATGTATTTGTAAGCATCCCCCTGCTTTAGCTGGTCTGCTGATCCTGCCCTTAGTACACCTGCCTGCTTGCTGCCACCCTCATCAGGTGGTGCAGTGCCAGCCTTTGCGACCATGAGCATCCTTCCACAGCAGGCAGGGGCTCCCCAGTACTATGGCCTGGGGTCTCCCCAGGTGGCTGCAGTGGCTGCAGCCGAGCAGAGCCAAAACCAGAAGCCAGGAGTTTCTTCCAGGTCTCTCATGTGGTTCCAAGGCTTTGGACCATCCTCCACTGCTTTTTCCAGGCCACTAGCAGGGAGCTCAATGGGAAGCGGGGCCTCCGGAACATGAACCGGCACCCAGATGGGATACTGGTGCCCATATGGGATTCTGGCATGTGCAAGGCAAGGATGTTAGCCACTAGGTTACCGTCTGGGTCCTATCTGATGTCTTTTACAAGTTTTTTTTCCCCTTTGTTTGAAAGGCAAAGGAGGGCCCAGTGTGGTGGCTCATGGTGCCATGATCCTATATGGATGTCAGTGTGTGTCATATTACTCCACTGCCCATGCAGTTCCCTGTGTGTGGCTTAGGAAAGCAGTAAAGGATGGCCCAAGTCCTTGGGACCCTGCATCCACAAGGGAGACCTGAAAAAAACTCCTGGCTTCTGGCTTTGGGTCAGCTCAGCTCAGGACATTGTAGCCATTTGGGGGCGGGTACCAGCAGATGGAAGATCTTTTACTCTTTCTCTCCTCTGTCGAGCTGTCTTTCCAATAAAAACGAATAAATCTTAAAGACAAAGGGGGTAGGGCCCAGCGCCGTGGCCTAGTGGCTAAGGTCCTCACCTTGAACACACCGGGATGCCATATGGGCACCTGTTCTAATCCCGGTAGCCCCACTTCCCATCCATCTCCTTGCTTGTGGCCTGGGAAAGCAGTCAAGGATGGCCCAAGGCTTTGGGACCCTGCACCCACATGGGAGATGCGAAAGAGGTTCCTGGCTCCCGGCTTCTGATCGGCGCAGCACCGGCTGTTGTGCTCAGTTGGGGAGTGAACCATCGGACGGAAGATCTTCCTCTCTGTCTCTCCTCCTCTCTGTATATCTGACTTTGTAATAAAAATAAATAAATCTTTAAGAAAAAAAAGACAAAGGGGCTAGGGGCCGGAAGGAGGAGGAGAGAGAAAGAGATGTGATTTCCTTGGTTCACTCTCTAAGTGCTATTTAACGGCTGAAGTCGCACTAAAACCAGGAGCCAGACATTTTATGTGAATCTCCATGGGAGTGGCAGGGACTTTGGGCACCCATGCCATCACCTGCCACCTTCTAGTGTGTGCACTGGGAGGAGCAGAGTGGACACTTGGACCCAGGCACTGAGACAGCAGATGCAGGCATCCCAAGCTGCGCCTTAACTGCTGGGCCGAACGTCTGCCCCTCACTCTGTCCTACACGATCTGCTGGGTGATGTCTGTGTTCTCTTTATTGAGCTGACTTTCTGCTTTTTTGCAGAAACTTGTCTGGGTCTCCCTCAAGCTGTAGTCCCTTAGCAGTGTGTGTGTGTGTGTGTGTGTGTGTGTGTGTGTGTAGATTCATAACAGTTCTTTATCAACAAACAACATTTTAGCATGGATATTTGTTCAACTTTGTGGGCTTAATGCTAAAACCATCTTATCAGGCTTCAGCATTAGATTTTTTTTTTTAATCTCTCTGCAAGAATCACGTGCTCACACACTCACTCGGGTGTTACTGGCCATAAGTGTGTGAGTGTGGCCGTAGAGCACGGTAGGTACTTGTGCAGTGTTGGCCACGTGGGCCAGCTGGAAGCTCACTGACCCTCCCACCCCCCCAGTCTCGCAGGGAAGGGCCTGAATCTCAGGCTGTTTCCCATTCTGCACTGTGTTGTGTTGTCGGGGGCTAGGCCCAGCATTTGTTCTAAAGGTACTGGGTCTTTTTTTCCTTGGGTGTTGCTCCCCTGAGTTTCATGCTGACGTGTGGATCTGCACTGGTGTGCGCTGGATTTGTTCCCAGCAGAGACTGGTCAGGCCCCACCCCTTCCACCCCCCACCCCAAGGTGGGGAGGTTTGGCAGCCAGCCTTGAACCACCCTGGGCAGTGCACCAAGATTGAGATTTAGACTTGAGGGAAGAGAGGAGGGCCTAATTGGGACTTGTTGCTCAGAGCGAGGTGAGAAGGCGCCGGGTCACATGGGAGACAGGCAGGGGCCAGTCTCTGGCTTCGGGGCCCCAGGGGAAAAGCTGTCTGTCTTGGCGGGGTGCTCTCAGCTTTGAACCTTGGGTGGGTTCAGTTTGGCCAGCAGGCCTCCGGATGGGATAGGCTGCATTTCTTGGTCCTCCTGTCTTTGCTGAAATCCGTTTTGTTGCAACTTCAGTTCATGAGTTGCTCATCCATGGTCAACTCCTGGAATTCCTTTTGAGTCAGTAGTTGCGTTACAGGCTCCTATGGAACATGCTGGAATGAACTCCTTTCCCAGATTCCAGCTGGGCAGGTGGCTGCTGAGCACCCAGAGTAGCTCGTGGTATTATTGGCATTGGTTTAAAATGAGGGCCTAGGGCACAGGAAACGTTTCTGCTGAGTCCCTTCAGCTGGGCACTGGGCAGGTTTTGGTCTCCCAGCAGCTCTGGATGAGTTGTTGTCTTCACTGGTGAGATGGGGAAGCTGAGGCTATGATCTGGGACTGGCCGGTGGCTCAGGCTGTGTCTCCAGAGAAGCTCCCTGTGCAGGGTGCCTCCGTCCAGCCTCTTCTGGATGTGGCAGAGCCATTTTCACAAACGAGCTTTAGCGCCCCTTGCAGGTGAGCAGAGTGGAGTGCGCTAGGAGAGGATGTTAGAATGAAGGTCTGGGATGCTGCCCCGACGAGCTGCAGAAGACCTGGATGGTTAACTGGGGAGAGGGGATAAAAAGGAACTTAGGTTAGAACTTGATATGTGACAACCTGGTATCTCTCTTTCTGGCTGGACAGTACTGCAGTGTTCTCATGATGCGGCCTGCCACCCTGGCCTTGAAAGAGATCACCTCTGGCCTGCGGCTCCTATTTCAGGAGGTTACTGTTTTCAGTCCCTGGCGCATTCTGCCACCCCCACGGCACATGTTTCTGACCACGTGGTGTTGAACACCAAGGCCACAGCTGATTTCCCATTAGTGTTCATTGAGGGCAGGTGGCTTTTGGAGCAAGTTTGGATTCCTGGGAGGTATTTGGGTGCCACCTATGTTGCTCTGTTACCTGGCTGGTTCCTTCTGGTGAAGCACCTCTTGTACACTCATTATGTTTGTGTCTGTACCTTTTGTCATCTTGGTTTTTGAGTCTTAAGTTCTAGGCTGTCCCCCTGGACCAGGTGACAGCTTCCAGGGCATACATGTCCCCACTATGTTCTGCAATGAGGTAGTATTTTGTGTTTGAACATTTATTTATTTATTTGGCTTGGAGAGTGACACTGAGAGATATATATCTAACTCCGCTTGTTCACTCCCCAAATGGCTGCCATGGCCAAGGCTGAGCCAGGCTAAAGCCAGAAGCCTAGAATCCCATCCAGGTCTCCCATGTAGGTGGCAGGACCCTACACGCGTGGTCCAAGTGCTCCTGCTTTCCTAGGCTGCCTTATCAGGGAGCTGAATTGGAAATGGAGCAGCGGGACTTCAATAGGTACTCAGATACGGAATGCTGGCATCACAGGCAGTGCCATCACCTGCTGTGCCATAGCACTGGCCCAACGGCTACCTCTTTAGAACCTGCTGGTTTCAGTTAGGAGAATCACCAGGTAGCTTTCACCGTCTCCATGGCAGCCTGAGGGAACATGGTAATTCCTCAAACAGTTTCACTCACTCACTTGTCATTGTTGGGGAATTTGATTATTCATTCAAGTGACTATGGAATTCCAAACTGGAATCATTTCTAAGAAAACTATACAGCATATATCGCTATGCTTTCTGCGAACGAGGGTCTTGGAGTTTCAGGGCTGCATCCCCATCCCTGACCCCGCATTGGGTCCCTCCCTTGGAAAAGAGAGAAATAGCCTGGGGGAGCAACCAGGGAAGCTGCAAATGCCACAACACACTAGTTGTGTGATTAGGAGCACATGGGTGACCTTCCTGAGGAAGCTGCTGCCTTAGCTGCAAAACAGGGTCATACTTCTGTCCATATTTTGTTGATTTGCTGAGAGGCCAGGAGTGAAAAGCATCTTCAGTATGCATAGTAACGTGAGTGGAAACGCATGTGCTGTTCAGCCTGTCATGGGTGGTTCGAGTTCCCGTGCAGGCCTCTAAGATGCTTACTTGGAAACCGTTTGAGAGGAACTGTCAGCTTTCCAAGGCTTCTCCCCGGGAAAAACTCGGCTCTTGGCTCCCTCCCTGTGGTCCTGGCTCGGGGGAAAATGCCAAGTCAGCAGCTCTCTATCTGGCCAGCTATCTCCTGCAGCTGTCACAGACTGTTAGCACAATTTGAATCAGGTTCAACCACCTCACGTCCCACTCCTATCCTCCCCCACTCCCAGCATGTTTGCCTGCCCCACCCCGAAGATGGTGCCGGGCAACTTCTCCACCTCACAGCACACACTGAGAAACATGATTTTACCCGGCTCGGCTTCCTTGGATGCTATTCTTTGCTTGACTTTATTTTTTATTTCTTTTGAAAGAGTTAATCAGAGAGGGAAAGGCAGATCTTTTACTGGCTCACTCCCCAGATGGCTGCAATAGCCAGCACTGGGCCAGGTGCAAAGCAGGAGGCGGAGGCTTCACCAGCGTCTGTCATGTGGGTGACAGGGGCCCAAACACTTGGGGCCATCTTCTGCTGCCTTCCCAGGCAACATTAGCGGTGGCCTGGATAGGATGTGGAGCAGCCAGGACTGGAACTGGCGCACATAAATACAGAATACTGGTATTTATATGCAGTGGGTTTACCTGCTATGCCACATTGATCCCTCTTTTATCCTAGCACTTTTAAGCCAGCACTGAGTCAGAGCTTTGAGTTTTGATGCTGTTTAAAACTCTGCCTTTGCTTTTTGATGTCTCTGTTTTCATATTAGGGCAGCAGCAGGTATCCATTCTCAGACGACATTGTTCCTGAATTTAGGACTCTCCTTACCCTTGGTTAAAATCACCAAGCCGGGCTGAGCACGGTATCCTAGTGACTAAAGTCCTTGCCTTGCATGCAACAGGATCCCAAATGGGGTGCCGTTTTGTGTCCTCGTGGCCCCACTTCCCATCCAGCTCCCTGCTTGTGGCCTGGGAAAGCAGTCGAGGATGGCCCAAAGTCTTGGGACCCTGCACCTGTGTGGAAGACCTGGAAGAAGCTCCTGGCTCCTGGCTTTGGATTGGTTTAGCTCCAGCTATTGCGGCCGCTTGGGGAGTGAATCAGCAGATGGAAGATCTTCCTCTCTGTATGTCTGCCTTTCCAGTAAAAACAAATAAATCTTTAAAAAAAAATCGCTTATCTAGACAGGGAAGAAGCAGGCCCTGGTTTCTGTCCTCAGTAGGCTTGCAGTCTGAGTGAGATGCAATCCTGGTGGAAATGGTGGGGATGGTTAGGAAGCCCTGAGCTCTGGGTGCTAGCCACCGTGCTGGAAATTGTTTCCTGCGGGGTAGCTTCAGCATGACAGCTCTGAGAAAAGCATGTTGCTGTTTGAAAGCAAATGGAAAGAGGTAGGTGGGAGGGAAGGGGAAGTGTATTTATGCCTGGGCAGAACTGTGAAAACGCTTTCCTGCCAGCAGTGCAAACACAAACGGTCTCTTCGACACGATGGGACACGTGATTGGGCGGCTCTCGGGCAGTCAGACTCACACACGTTCATCAGGAGCCCTTGCTGTTTGCTGCAGAGAATTTATTGTCACCTGATCAGATGTCTTGTTTCTATGACCCATCTTTAGCCTGAATGTGGAAATAACACTCTTTTAAAAAAATATTTTTTTTATTTTGTTAAAACAGTTTTATTTCACAGTTACATTGGGAGAGAGAAAACTTGGTCTTCCATCTGCTGGTTCACTCCCCAAATGGCCACAATGGCTGGGGCTGGGCCAGGATCCAGGTGCCTCTTCTGAGTGTGCAGGTGACAAGCACTTAGAGCCATCTTCTACTACTTTTCCAGGTGCACTAACAGGGAGTTGGACCGAAAGTGGAGCAGCCAGGACTGAAATTCTTGCCCTTATGGGATGTTGTCATTGTAGGTGGTGGCTTAACTTGCTGTGCCCCGGCCCCACTAATTTTCCTTATTTTTCTAAGGAGTATGGGGGTGTAGCGATGGGGAATGTGGGGAGAGGGTTTCAGCCCTGTGTGGGCAGCAGACGGTCTCTCCGATCTCCATCATGTCTTCTTGATACTCTGTCGTTCAGTTTTCACTGGTGGTCCAAGCTATGGTACATGAATACAGTGTGGTCTTGTTTTTATAAACTCTCAGAAGTGATTGTTGTGATGTAGAAGGCTAATCTGCTGCCTGCAATGCTGGCTTCCCATGTGGGTGCTGGTTTGAGTCCCTGCTATACCACTTGTAATCTGGCTCCCTGCTAATGTGCCTGGGAAAGCAGCAGAGGGTGGCCTAGGTGCTTGGGCCCCTTCTGCATGCGTGGGTGACCTCGATGGAATTCCTGGCTAAGCTCTGGCCACTCGAAGAGAAAGCTAGTGGAGCCAAAATCTCTGTCTCACCTCTCCGTTAACCCTGCTTTTCAAAGAAGTGAGTAAGTCTTAAACAAAAAGACCTGTTGAAACAGTATTTCAAATATCCCAGCTGATTTAGAAGTATTGCACTGAAGGGTTGGCATAGTGGTGCAGTGGATTAAGCTGCTGCCTACAAGGCTGACATCCTATATGGATCCTGGTTTGAGTCTCAATTGTTGCACTTGCAATTCAGCTCTCTGCTAATGTGCCTGAAAAGCAGCAGAAGATGGCCCACATGAGAGACTCAGATGAAATTCCTGGCTCCTGATGTGGGCCCAACCCGGCCCCAGCTGCGGTAGCTATTAAGGGAGTGAAATCGTGGATAGGAAATGTCTCCCTCTGAATCTGTCTTGTAACTCTGCCTATCAAATCCATAAATTGGCTATTAAATGCCCAGCAGATGGAAGATCTTTCTTTCTGTCTTTCCTTCTCTCTGTAAATCTGCCTTTTTTTAAAAATAAAAATAAATAAATCTTTTTTTTTGTTTTAAAGAAAGGCAGAATGATAGAAAGGGAGAGACAGAAAATGAGAGAACAAGTATCTTCCATCTGCTGGTTCATTCCCCAAGTGGCCACAACAGTTGAGGTTGAACTAGACTGAAGCCAGGAGCTTGGGACTCCGTGCAGGTCTTCCCACGTGGCTGGTTGGGACTGGATCACTTGGGCCATCCTTTGCTGCTTTTCCAGGAGTGTTGGCAGGCAAAAAGGTAACATTTGGGTAGTGGTGATGGGTTGTGACAGCCTGGTTCTATCAAGGTTCGAATAGTGACTTGCCAACCTGAAGGACCACAGGCAATTTTGCATATACTCATGAGGATCCCCGCAGTGCGCATGGCATCTGATAGAGACCAGCTAACACCCGCTCAAACCAAATCGTATAGGAATCCTGTTCCATTGTAAACTAGGGGGTGGATTTGCAGCAAACCTTTGGCCTTTGACACAGATCTGAACATCATACTGAACACATACATGAGTTAAAACATGGATTTACAAGAAAACACTGTCTACCTTCTAGAAGATAAAGAATGATTTGCAAAATATTAACTCAGTAACTGACAACTTGAAATGTTGTTCTATGCAGAGCTACCCAGTGGAAACCAGAAAAATAAATAGAACCCAAGGGAGGGCAGAAACCCTTGGCAGAGGGTCGATAGACCTCACCTTGACCCATGGATTATTCATTACAGAGATAGCAAGTACCTGAGCTTTTGCAAACAGAAGTCTTACTCCATACTTCATCCTCCTTAACTTTTGGAAAAAAAAAACAAAACAAAAAAACCTCAAACCACCAGAAAACTATTAATTGTATAATGAAACACTTTGACTTACGACCTTGGTTCTGAGGAGTGAGTGCCAGTAGGTGGAGTCGGGTCCTGCTGCTGTGTCCCTGGGTGGGAGGAGGCCCCACTGTGTATGAACATATGCACGGGCGTACGTGCTCTGAGACATGGGGCTGCCAGCATGTCGCATCTCAAACAGCAGCTTGCAGCTCTGAGCCACAGGACAGTTTTCACTCTCTGATCTGTTCCAGTTGTTTTGTTCATGGCCAGTGTGCCCCTGAGGGGCTTAGGGACACGTCACAACGTGTTTACTGAGCTTGGGAGAGGGCTAACCTGCTTTGGATATTGACCAAAATACATATTCCAGGTTCGCCAGTCCCTTCTGTTGGTGACAGCTGGAGGGTGAGGAGCACGGGCAGGGGGCAGACAGTACTGAGCCATCTGTAGTAAGAGTTTCTGTTTCAGAGCACTCGATACAACAAATTTTAAGGAAAGTGTAATGCGAGACTTGGCTACCTGTTGAAACGCTTTTGGATTGTTACCCAGAGAGAAGTGTCTCTGCATTTCTTTTGGCAGCTTCGGAAACATATGGCACTTTAGGGGGTGAATAAGTGATTTCTATAGACCATTAATAGTTCCCAAGAAAGAGAACTACAGAGGGGGGGAGGACAAAGAAGGGAGGATATGCACAGAAGTGGAGAGCAGGTAAACCCCCCATGTGGGGCATAAACTAACAGTGAACCCCACAAAATTGCTCCAGGACCCAGGGTTAGCCAGTGTGGTCACCTTTGTTGTGCACTAATCCCCTCTCGGTCCCCAAGGACTCCTGGTTATTTTCATTGTCTGTGGAGCAAAGTCCATCCTACCGAAGGGGCATGCTGACTAGCTGACCTGGGAGGTGACACTTGCAAGACTGCCCAGTCTAGGTGAGTCTCAGTTTGTAGTTTGCCCCTCCATGCTGCTAATCCCTGGTGTCAGGTTGGCTAGAATTTCCCCTCTTTGGATGATCCTATTATCCCTCTGCACCCTCTCAGACAGCAGTGTGTGTATAAAGGTCTTCCCAGGCCCCAGCTGCTAAATGATTAACAGTCAGTTGGATTGGTTAGCAAGGTCAGACTAAATCAGGGACATTTATTTTGTCTGCAAGAGGCTAAGATGCAAGTGGAGAAGAGATTTTCAAGGAAAGAAAGTGCCCAAGGAAAATGGACCAATAGACTTGTTGGGTCGGGAGCTATCTGCAAGGCAGAGCCAGAGGGAGGGAGACAGGAAAGATCTTCCACCCACTGGTTCACTCCTGCAGCACCCACAACACTGCTCATTTCCTGGGCCAAGCCGAAGCCAGGAACCAGGAACTCGGCCTGGCTCTCCCACTGGATGGTAGGGATCCAGCCAGCTGAGCCATCACCTGAGGCCTCCCAGGGTGTGCATTGGCAGGAAGCTGGAACAGGGCAGGGTGCCAGGACTTGCACTCAGATACTCTAATAGCAGAAAGTATCCCAAGCACCTACCTACCTACCTACCTTCCTTCTTTCCTTCCTTCCTTCCTTCCTTCCTTCCTTCCTTCCTTCCTTCCTTCCTTCCTTCCTTCCTTCCTTCCTTCCTTCCTTCCTTCCTTCCTTCCTTCCTTCCTTCCTCCTTCTTTCCTTCCTTCCTTCCTTCCTTCCTTCCTTCCTTCCTTCCTTCCTTCCTTCCTTCCTTCCTTCCTTCCTTCCTTCCTTCCTTCCTTCCTTCCTTCCTTCCTTCCTTCCTTCCTTCCTTCCTTTCCTCCTTCCTTCCTTCCTTCCTTTCCTCCTTCCTTCCTTCCTTCCTTCCTTCCTTCCTTCCTTCCTTCCTTCCTTCCTTCCTTCCTTCCTTCCTTCCCTCCTTCCTTCCTTCCTTTCCTCCTTCCTTCCTTCCTTCCTTCCTTCCTTCCTTCCTTCCTTCTTTCCCTCCTTCCTTCCTTCCTTCCTTCCTTCCTTCCTTCCTTCCTTCCTTCCTTCCTTCCTTCCTTCCTTTCCTCCTTCCTTCCTTCCTTCCTTCCTTCCTTCCTTCCTTCTTTCCTTCCTTCCCTCCTTCTTTCCTTCCTTCCTTCCTTCCTTCCTTCCTTCCTTCCTTCCTTCCTTCCTTCCTTCCTTCCTTCCTTCCTCCTTCCTTCCTTCCTTCCTTCCTTCCTTCCTTCCTTCCTTCCTTTCCTCCTTTCCTCCTTCCTTCCTTCCTTCCTTCCTTCCTTCCTTCCTTCCTTCCTTCCTTCCTTCCTTCCTTCCTTCCTTCCTTCCTTCCTTCCTTCCTTCCTTCCTTCCTTCCTTCCTTCCTTCCCTCCTTCTTTCCCTCCTTCTTTCCCTCCTTCCCTCCTTTCTTTTTTTTAAGGTATGTATTGCCAAGACGGAAAGGAATGGAGGGAGAGAGGGATCTTGGATCTGCTGCTTCACTCCCCAAATGGCTGCAACAGTCAGATGAAGTCCAGGAGCCAGGAACTATCCTGGCCTTCCACGTGGGTGGCAGGGGCCAGAGAGCTCGAGCCGGCATCTGCTGCCTGCCCAGGTGCATCAGCAGGAAGCTGTATCTGAAACCACACAGCCAGGACTCTACCTGGCATGGCTTTGCCCTCTGTCCTGACACTGGCCAAACACCTGACCCATCTAGAGTTTCTTGGCAGAAGAAAACAATAACTGCATAAATACCAAGAGCAACTTCAGCGGGTATTTTATTTTGAGAGATCTTGCACCTACCAGAAGAATGGCAGGACTGTGAGCTTTGACATCAGATTGTCCCAAGTTCAGACTTTCCGAGGCGAGAGGCGCAGCTACTCCCAAACCGCGGTGGCACTGTGGCCCCTTTAGAAATAACACACCGTCTGTGTTTCCCTCAAGTGGTTCTGGGGATTAAATTAGATGCCGTTTAGGAAAGTTAGTGCCTATGAAGCACTTAATAAAGGCAGTTTCCCTTCCTTCTTTCTCTTCTGCTTTTAAAAATTAAGATTTGGGAATACTATAAATAAAACCAAGAATGAAGTGTGTTTTCAGTGTGGAATGTGGGCTGGTTAAAGGAAGAAGGCTCGAGAATGAAGGCTGACATGTGAGACCAAGCCGGAAGTGGGCAGGTTCACCCTTTTTATGCTGATCCAGCAGCTTTTGGAAGGTGCAGGCCCACCCACCAAAAGAAAAAATGATGAAAACTGTTCATTTTATGAAAAAGAAACAAAAAGCTCACAAAAACAGCACCAGAGTTTGGTGGCCAACCATTTCAGGCGCCATGTGAGGAATGGAAACCCAGGAATTTTGGAAATGCTACCCTGTCTTCATTTGCAGTGGTAGAAACCCCAAACTTCCTTCCCGGGTTTGGTGGGGGTTGCCACACTGGGCTTGTTGCCAAGACAAGGGCTGTCTCTGTCCCTTGATTAGTGCTGCCATCTGGTGTCTATATGTGGCTTTGCAGCTTTCCTGAGATTGAATGCAACCTTAGGGACTCTGTGTTTTAGTCTGAGGCTTTCAGGACAAACCAGGGTAAATGAGTTTAAAAGCCTGTTTAGCTGGGGATACGTATTATTTTTGTAGCAATGAAAATTTATTTCCCCTTGCAAAGGAAGCTTTCCAAGAGAGTATTATTGGATATGAAGCTGCAGGCCACTTAAGGGAAATCGGCTTCCCTGCTGAGACTCCCATCTTCTCCTAATCTGTTTTCTGCTGTTTTGAGGATTCACAGTGAAGACACCACTATCAGATTGCAGCTCCTTAGGCTCTTAGTAAAACGCTGGGGGAAAACCAGGCAGACTCCTTTGCTCAATACTTGCAGTCTCCTTGCTTTGTAAAATTGCTCCTGCTGTTCCTCTTTTGCTGCTGTGGAGACGCTTGCTAGCAATGTTCTCTGGGATGGTTGGGAAGAAGGCCAGGATTTGAAGATGTGGAGGTGGTGGGGACCCAGTCTCGGAGATGCTTGTGGCTACCGTGGAAAATGCAGCGTTGTAGAACAGTTGAAGTATGCGCCAAGAACGGTGGTGACAGGCTCCCTTCTGGTATGAGTGTGGCCAGGGAATCCAGGGGAGGGAGGAAAAATCTGGCAGGATGGGCGTCTGAAATGCCAGGTATAGTAGGTGGGTGTCCTGAGCAGGGTACAGGGCAGCATTGGCATGGAGGTCCAAGAAGGCCCTGATGCCCTACACCTGCTGTGGTCATGGCTGCACTTTGCACACCTTCATCCCTCACCTAACAACTGGTGGAAGAAACAGAGAGGCAGGTGCAGAGGACCTGGCACAACACAGGGACCCGATGCAGGATGGCTGGGGACCCTGAATGTGCTGGGGGGCCTTGGTCTGCTGAATGCTGGGTGTTGTAGTCCTTTGGCTACCTGGGAACAGGTGCAGGGAGCAGCAGGGAGGTCACCTCGTGAGAGGTCTGCCCCCAGAGTCGTGTTCAGAGTCTTGCACCAGCAAACTTTGTGGCCATGACGCAATCACTGAGCACTCAGCCCAGCATTAGTGTCATCAAGGGCAAAATCAGGCCGTGGCATGATTCGTTCCATGCTGTTTGTGTGGCTTTGCACTCAGCTGAGCCCGAGAGTCTGTGTGGAGCCAACAGCTGCACTCCGAGTTTGCCTGGTGATAAGGTCTCTTGGCTGTTCATCTGTGGAAGCAGTTCCTGGGTGTGTGTGTACCTGAGTGTGTGTGCACCTGGGGTGTGTGTGTGTGTGTGAGTAGTTAGGTGCAACTCAGAGATTATGTGCAGCAGGATGTGCAGCAAAACATGGATGTAGCTCCCAGGGATAATCATGAGGAAGTTGTTGAATTGGAAATACTGTAAGAAAACCCTGTGTGACTTCTAAGCATGTTAAACATTGTATATATTCAGTCATTTGAGTGACAGAGAGCTAGAGCTTCCATCTGCTGCTCCCTCTGTGATACCTGCAATGAGCTGGGTGGGGCCGGGGCCTGGAGAGCTTGCAGCAGGGACTGCAACCAAGGCCTCCGTGAGCAGGGCAAGGAATGCGTCACCCGAGCGCCGCCTCCCAGGGTCAGCGTCGCCAGGAAGCTGGAGCTGGATAATGAATAGACTAACATTTAGTGACAGAGTAAAACTTACATTGTACGAAGTGAAAATTCAGTTTGCCAAGCAGTGACCCCATTTCTGCTGGGCTGAAAAGTGTGTAAATGCACATGTGGAAGAAAGCATGCACTGTTCTTTGGGAAATGCAGGTTTCTCTGGAAGCCAGGTGCGTGAGTGAATTGGTTTTCTTATCAGTATTTTCCCAGTGTCCTGCTTGGAACAGGCATTAATTTTGTCAAAAACCAATGGACAAAAAATGGTGGGTGCTGATGTTTGGCTCAGTTGTTAGAAAAAGTGGCAAAGGTAATTTGAAAATGTGGCATATGTCCTGCGGGACACTCCCAGAACCCTGCTGTGTGCAGAACTGTGTCCTTAAAGCTTGCTGATTGCTGTCAGTGATGAAGAACTTAAAAATGTCTCCTTTTTGTTCCCACCAGGAGAGGCAGCAGCATGGCCAGCGTGCTGTCCCGGCGTCTAGGCAAGCGTTCTCTCCTGGGAGCACGGGTGTTGGGACCCAGTGCCTCGGATGGGCTGTCTGGGTCAGGGCTGCCCTCGGAGTCGCAGGGGGAGCCTCTGGAGGGGGCTGCTGCTCAGCCCTTCCTGACCACAAAGGATGCTTCCTGCCAGGAGCAGCCCAAGGACGTCCTCAAGACCCCTTGCAGCTCTGGCCTGCAGCAGATGGTCTTTCAGCCTGGGCAGAAGGTAGGTCTATCCCCGTGTGGACAGGAGTACCAGCTCCAGAAGCTTGGGGTGGGCAGGCCTTGGGGTGCCTCAAGTGATGGGCTGGAGACCCTCCTGGCACTGCCTGGGGCAGCAGGTTGCTGGGAGAAATTGCCATGCCCGACCCCCACCGCTTGCTGCTCTTGAGGCCCTGGAGGAGAAGGTGGCCCAGACCTCAGTTGGAAGCCCAGCCTTAAGTCTGTATCTTTCGATTTGCTCAGTTTGTCACTTTTCAAAACAAGATTGAACGCCTCCGGCTTGCAGAACTCAGAGGAGTGGACATCTCTGAATTAGCATCGTATGCTTCCTAGAGGTGAAGGTGTCTGCTCAGGAAGGATTCAGTGTGCGTTTTCTTCCCCAGCGTTTGCTGTCTTGTGACATCGGGGCCTGAGGCTCTCTGCTGGGTCTCGGTGTACAGGGTTTTCTTTTGTTGCCTTCTCAAGGACCCCAGGCGTAGAGACCTTCTGTCTTCCACATGGCCTACACTGCCTGGGTCCCTCTCCTCATAAGAAAAGGCCATCGGCCACCTTGCCCAGCACCCCTCTATTGAGGCCAGCCTGCCTCTGTCCCCTACCTGCTTGCTCCCAGCAGACTCAGAATTCTCTGGAGGGACAGGTGCAGGGCATGAGAGGTTCAAGGTGAAGGTTGTGCACCAGCAAACATCCAGGGCTTCAGAGGCCAAGCAGAACAGGAAAACATGAAGATGGACACAGATCACGCAGTCAGAGGAAATCGCAGAGGCTGGCACGATCTCCATCTCCCAGCCTTTGTAGTTTGTAAGGACCCTGTCGTGGAAGAATGGACACAGTGTAACTGTTCTGGGTGGTCAAGTGGGAAGTATGTTCTTTTTTTTTTTAATGTTTAAAGATTTATTTATTTATTATTGGAAAGGCAGATTTACAGAGAAGGAGAGAGACAGGTCTTCCATGTGCTAGTTCACTCCCCATATGACTGCAACAAGTACTGGTCCAAAGCCATGAGCCTAGAGCCTTTTCTGGGTCTCCTACATGGGTGTAGGGTCCTAAGGACTTGGGCCATCCTTTGCTGCTTTCCCAGACCATAAGCAGAGAGCTGGATCAGAAGTGGAACAGCTGGGACATGAAACAGGCTTAGCTTGCTGTGCCACAGTGGCAGCCCTGGGAGTTGTCTGTTCTTACTGCATTTGCTGCTGCTGTAATAATACCTGAGATTTCATTGCTTATAAAAAATAGTCTATTTGGCTCATGGTTCCAGGTGTGGGGTTATCCAAGAGCACGGTGCTGGCCATCCAGTGGGGACTAACCCATTGCTGCAATAATGGCTGTAATCTGCTCACCAAGAGCAATGTCTTCAAGGACAGCATCCTGCTCAGTAGGCCCCACCTGTCGGTGCTGTCACTTTGAAGGTTGTCTTTCTAGCACACTTCGGGGGGAGCCTTTGGTGTCACAGTGTGCCCAAACTAAGGACTCATGAGTCAGAGTGTACAGGCAGATCCCAACCCCTATGAGGGACTTGGGGCACTGCGGAGCTCTGGGGCGAGGATAGCCAAGCTCTGACTGCTGGATGCCATGTCTTGCCCACCCCCAGGTTTCTGTGTGGTACGGGGGTCAGGAGTGCCCAGCACTGGTGGAGCAGCATAGCTGGGCAGAGGACAAGGTGACCGTGTGGCTGCTCGACCAGAAGGCCCAGATCTACTGCAAGGCGGAAGAAGTGTGGCTGGCAGAACTGCAGGGCCCCGTGCCCCAGGCACCTCCCTTGGAGCCCAGAGCCCAGGCTGCTGCCTACAGGCCTGTTTCCAGGAACATCGATGTACCCAAGAGGTTTGTGTGGGGGAACCTGGGCTTTGGAAACCGTCGGGGTGGTGGGGCGTGGGCATGCAGGCTGCCTCATGACGGCAAAGCGTGGGGAGATCCAGGGATACTGAATTGTCAAGATGTTGGACACATGAGGTCCAGGTGAGGGGGCATGCCTGCGGAAAGAGTGACCAATTTTTGGTTTCATGAACGGCTACATATTCTCCCTTTCATGTTTATACTAAAAACAAGCTCATAATCCTTTACAATAAGGCAAAGGAAGATGTGGCTCGGCTTGTGACTCAGGGCACCTGCTTGGAATGGGCCAGTTAGGAAGCAGTTTCAGGGGAGAGGGGCAACCAGGCTCCATCACAGCCACTCAGCTCTGTGATGGGGACGTCACCACAGTCACAGACGAGATGCAAGCCACTGTGCTCCACCGAGACTCTCCTCATGGACCCTCCAATCTCATGTAATTTTCATGAGTTGCATGTCAAGAAATAGTACTCTTCTTTGCTCTGCGGAAACCATTTAAAGTTGGAAAAAGAAACCATTCTTAATTTGCAAGTTTATACAAAAATTGGCGGCTGGCTCTGTTTGGCTCACAGCCCTCAGAACACTGCCCCCACCACCCCTTGGCATCATTGGTGTCTAATGAAGAGTGTACGTTGGCCTTAGAATTGGTGATGCAACTTTCTCCAAGAACACATAGCGTTATTTCTTGGTTACAGGCTGTGCGCACACTTATAAAGATTTAAAATAAAAATCTGGCAACCAGGATAGTCTTCTGTACAAAAGTATGCAAGCAGCCAAGCTCTGTTTGGCCTGACCGTGTCCATTTGTAGGTACTGCTGCTATTGACCGCAGAACCCGGTTCTTTGAGAACAGATCAGAGCAGCCGTACCTGTGATTGTGTAGTCTGTGGAACACCAGTGAAAAATCTGTTTTTCCATGCTACTGAAATGAGAATTCAAAGACCAGACAAAAATGGAGATGTTCACATGTTTCCTTTTTTAATGACTTTGGTTTACTGGCCTCAAACATAGTCTCAGATTTTAGTGGACTTGAATGGTAAGGGATGAAATAATGCCAGGGTCCTTCCAAAGATCCATGGAGAAGTGGCTGTTGGGCTCAGTGGTGACACGCTGGTTGAGCGGCCTATTTTCCACCTCTGGAGTACTTGGGTTCAATACCCAGCCCCAGCGCCTGACTCCAGCTGCCTGCTAATGCTGACCCTGGGTGGCAGCGTGCAGTGATGGCTCTGGCACTTGTTTCCTGGCACCCACCACGGTCAGTTAGGATTGAGGTCTCAGCTCCATGTTGAGCCTCAGCCCCGCCCCGAGCAGTGCAGACCATATGGGGAATCTGTGTGTATGTGTAGCGGGCTACGGGATCTTTGCATTTGTCTTTCGACCTGCCTTCCCCCCACTCCCTCTCCCCCCCAAAAAAAGTACCTTCATAGAAAACACATGATTTGCAAGCCCATGTGTATGGATTTCAAATTTTTTTGCACTGCAGTAAAACTTAATTCCATTTCCAGATTTTTTTCAAGTATCATTTATAGAGTCCTTTGAAATAGACAAGCCACCCAGAAGTGTATTTCAGATGAATTTTTCCTGATATTTGAGCATTGACTTACAGACAGCTCTATTGTACTTCCAAATTATGTAATTGTATGTGAATTTAAAAAAAATATGTAAAATTTTATAGAACTCTGCTCCTCTAGGCGTTGGGATTTATTTTAGGGTTTTGGGTTTTATTTGCTCATTGGCTTATGTAATGGGTTCTGTTGACATTCGGAAACTGACACTGCCTTATTTATCTTGGAGGAGAAGCGGTTAGTGTAATTGTTCCTCCCTAACTTTAAATATAAGCTGGGAAAGGAGGTAATTGTGGTGCATTTGAATTCCAGTGGGCTACCTTTTACCCCTGTACTCCTTTTTTTGTTTGTTTGTTTTGTTTCGTTTTTTCAATTGTTTTGACTCTTCTCCCTTGGCCCCATATAAAATCCTCCTTTTTAAGCTGAAGTGGAGTCTGGGTGAGTGGTGTTGCCGCAGTGGGTGAGCGGTGGTGGTGGTGGGAAGGGGGATCCACGTGCTTCGCCCTGCGTTTCTCAGCCCTGTAAGCAACACTCTGCATGAGTGTTCTTCATGAAGAATGAGGAGAGGCATCGTGCTTCACTCACTGCCATGATGCAGCCACTGGCTGAGTGGACGCGGGGGCTTGGAGGATTGGGGCAGAGTTATAAAATCACCCCACGAGGGGACCCAGGCCTGCCGTCCTAGGCAGTAAGCTCCCCTTCCCTGGGTTTTTATGTAGGAAGTCGGAGGCGATGGAGATGGACGAGATGATGGCGGCCATGGTGCTGACCTCGCTGTCCTGCAGCCCGGCAGTGCAGAGCCCCCCGGGGGCTGAGACCAATTTTGCAGGTAAGCACACAGGGCCCTGAAGGGTTCTGGGAGAGCCGGAAACTCCTGGACCAACACCTCCTGTTCCTGGGAGCAGCTCATTGCCAGGTGCACTGGCCCTGGCTAGAGGCTTTCTGCCGCTGGCAGAAGGCTGCTGAGCTCATGGCTGCCATTCTTGTTCCATGGTTTCTGATCTGGGGAAAGAGAGGCTTGTTGGTACAGTGTGAATTTGGTGGGGTACGAGGCCCAGCCACAGTGACTGCTCAAGGAAATCCTTGAAGGAGAGGGTGAGTGAGTGAGTGAGTGAGTGGTGGGGGTCTACACAGGCCAGGAGGGGAATATTTAGTTGGCCATGGTGGATATAGGCTACATGGTTCCTTTGTGGCTGGGAAACTTGTGCCCCCGGTCTGGCCTTGTAAGTTAGCACGGGCCTAGAGGCCACCAGAAATAGATGAGCTAATGTCTACAATGTGATGGCTTCATCCACACCAAGGCATAAGTATCCAGAACCGCAAAATTCTTGTGGTTGTGACCTCAACACACCTGATCAATAATGTAGAAGGAAGAAAGGGTGCTGGGTGCCAGCAGCTTGACAAGGCTGGTGGTAAACCTGAAGTTTCCTCTGGAAATTTGTTAGCGGGTTGGCCTGCCTATCTCCCAGGGAAGAATTCTGCCACTGGTGAAACCCTACTGAATTAGAAGCCAATCCAAAGCTCATAGGACAATGTGGACTTAGCTCTGGACATGTACTAGGAGTGGCCTTTATAAGTAGTGGCGCTGCAAGCTAACCCTCCACCCTATGGTGCTGGTATCCCCTATGGGCACTGGTTCATGTCCCAGCTGATCTGCTTCCAATCCAGTTGCCTGCTTATGTCCTGAGTAAGCAGCAGAGGATGGCCTAGGTCCTTAGGACCCTGCATCCACATGGGAGACCCAGAAGAGGCCACTGGCTCCCAGCTTTGGATCAGCTCAGCTCAGCTCTGGTCCTTGTGTTCATTTGGAAAGGGAACCAGAAGATGGAAGAGGGCCTTTTTTTTTTTCTCCCCGTAAAACTTGCCTTTCAAATAAAAAAAATAAATCTTCCAAGTGTGGCCCGTAAGGGATCTCCCACCTAGACAGAAAGTGAATATAAAGGAAGGAGAAAGAAACCTTAGGTGCTTCACCCAAGGCTGTGGTCAGCCAGCAGGCCGCTGAGGAAGGACCTTGTGCTTGGAGGACACCCAGCTGTGGAGCCTGGTGGTCCATGCCTGCTGTCTTAGCACAAGCCAAGGTGGGGAAGAGGGTTGGGGTCCCTTTTAAGTTCTCAGGAAACGCTGCAGGTTTGGGAGGTTCTGGAGGCTGGACCAACAGGAGGAAAGTTCAAGGAAATGTCCCAAAGGAAAATAAATAAATGACCCCAGTTCCCTCATCAGAAGTGTGAGCATACATATATGTATGTATATGTCTGTCATGGGCACATGTATGCATGCTTACATGCTAGCACAGTGCATCTCATGCAGTGTCACAATCTGAGTCCTTAGGTTTTTTTTTGACAAAATTTTTCATTATCTGCTAAGGACTTTTTCAGTTACATTTTGACTTGATCATTGAAATCAACGGAAAAAATAAGGAATTCTTGGCAGGAAATTATCTTTATTCTGCAAATTGAGGTGTACATAAGAGCCTAACTTGGCTCTATTATGAATTTCTACTTGCACAAGCTACCTCGTCCCTCTGGTCTGTGTATCAGGATGGTGTGGTTCTCTGAGTTGTGTGTGTGTGTGTGTGTATAGGGCACAGGTGATTCTAAGTGTCTCTGAAATGGTCATCCATAAATTCTGACCGTTACTCATTTACCCAGGAGTACTTTGTGTTTTTGCAATCCAGACTCTATCCTAGGAGAACTGAAGATCAAAGGAAAAACCACTTGTCATTCAGCATAAGACATTACCTTTTTGCTTTGTTTTCGGTTTTTCTTCTGTTGAATGCCAAGCTGTAGGTTGGGGCATCTGAGCCACTGGAAGTGGTTCCTGTGGGGAAGGGCTGTTGTGTTCTGGAGGCTGGCTTGCAGGTTGACCTGTCATTTGTCCCCAGAGGAGTTTTCTGTGTGGATACGTGTGTCACCCTTCACCTGATGGCCTGCTGGTGGATCCTGAGGTTTTGCCTGAATGTCCGCTCTGTTTTAAGCCCCACGGGTAGATGTCGTGACCTTATGCTCTCTAGGAAATGGACGTGATGGCTGTTGGAATGGAGTGATATATGGGAGGGAAGAATTCTTCTTCCATTTTCTTCTGTGTGGGGCAGGGAGGGGCTTCTCCTGGGAGTAGAGACCTAAGGAGAGACAGGATTGGAAACATGGGAAATTGGCAGTCTGTCCTGGAAATCTGTATTAGCATGGAAGCAATTTGGGCAATAGTGAACAGGAGGAGAGAATGACAGGGGGATGGCTGGTGTGGCTTCGACAGAAAATACTTCCTGGGGCAGAGCCATCCCAGCAGCAGAAGTCGCTGTGATCAGCGGATCTGCTCCCTGTTTATTATCGCAAGCTCCAAGGAGGGAGTTTTTTTTTTTATGCCCCATCTGGGGGGACAATCCCATGAGTGGCCTCTTCCCTCTGTCCTGCTAGTGTCCCGTGCAGCCTGCGACCCGTGGAAGGAGAGCGGAGACGTGTCAGACAGTGGCAGCAGCACCACCAGTGGGCACTGGAGTGGGGGCAGTGGCATCTCCACCCCCTCACCTCCTCACCCTCAGGCAAGCCCCAAGTACCTGGGAGATGCCTTCGGCTCCCCTCAAACCGATCATGGCTTTGAGACCGATTCCGACCCTTTCCTGCTGGATGAACCAGCTCCGCGCAAAAGAAAGGTATGTGAACGGGGTGAGTGAGAGCCATCCTCAGGGCAACTCTGAGGGCCTAAGTGTTGGTGGGCTGCCCCCTTCCCACCCTACCCCTATCCCAATTTGTTTGGTGTTCATGGTGTTCATGCCTTGTGACAGTCCCCGGAGCCCACTCCCCCTCCTTGATGCCAGACCCTGCCTTCCTTTTTAGGCTCCTGCACACACCCGGTGGCTTAGCCGTAGCACCAGCAGCCTAGTAGGCCGCTGAGGACCATCTCTTAGGTGTGGGCAGGCCTGAAGGCCTGTGGGCATGGTTGCCTGTTTCTCAGCTCCTGGAGACCCCCTTCCCCAGGGCTTTTGTTGGGTCAGTCAGAGGACAGAGCAGCAGTTGGCATTGCTGGTATTTAAAGGTAGGAGATGAAGGAGAAGGACACAGCCCAATCACCCAGTCTTCCTTTTCCCTCAGAACTCCGTGAAGGTCATGTACAAGTGCCTGTGGCCCAACTGTGGCAAGGTTCTGCGCTCCATCGTGGGCATCAAGCGACATGTCAAAGCCCTCCACCTGGGGTATGTATGGAGGCTGGGGCCTCAGTCCTTTGATCACAGATGAGACCCATAGTGCAGTGTGTGGGAGGTGACCAAGTCCTGAACTTGCCTATGCTTTGGGAGCTGGTTTTCAGTTAGAACCTACTCTGGCCTCCAAGTGCCAGGACCGTTTGTGTCTGTGCAGAGCTGGGTGGCTGCTTGTGGCGGAGGGAACATGCCGTAGCCAGGTCGGGCCTGGAGTGTTGGTGGCAGTGCTGCGTTGGTGCCTCCTGCCAGAGGGGAGGTCTGTCGTGTCCTGGGAAAGGCCAAGTCTCTACGCTAGAAGCAGCAGTTCCTGTGGATGGGCGAGCCTGTCATCCTGCATGAAGAGGGGCTTCACTGACTTGCCCTGTGCAGGTCCTTCCTTCTAGCAGCACGGTTTTGCTCAGCAGTAATTTCCTCTGCTCCCCCGCACAGGGACACTGTGGACTCGGACCAGTTCAAACGGGAAGAAGATTTCTACTACACAGAGGTGCAGGTGAAGGAAGAATCGGCTGCTGCCACTGCAGCTGGCCCCCTTGCCCCTGGCACTGCCACTGCCGACCCAGTCCCCACCCCCACCATGACCAGCTCAGCCCTTGCCGTTCTGCCGCCACCTCCACCCAAAGTTCAGTCCTGCCGCCTGGAACACCCTGGCCTGGAGTCTTCCCTGCCCTCAGGTGCACTCAGCAAGTCAGCTCCAGGCTCCTTCTGGCACATCCAGGCTGACCATGCGTATCAGGTATGCAGTGGTGGAGGCAGTGCTCAGGGGCCAGCCTGTGATCTGGGTTGTCATTGGCCAGCCAGATCACAGGCTCCAACCCCCTCCTGACTGAAGCTCTTTGGCCCAATTGCTAGTCTCCTTTATAAAAACAGAAAAGGAAACTTAGAGTTCTCCACTGGTGCTGGCTGCTGTGGTGGTGACTGCAAAGCTAGCTGAATCCCTCAGTAACCGGCTTGATGGATCTTGTTCGGAAATGGTGGTCCTGATGCTTATAAAAGGTGGTGACACAGTGCCAGTGGGGCCTCCCAGGGTGAACCTCTTGTGCTCCTTGAATTGCGTGACAGTGGCAATCAGTCCAGTGCTGATGTTTTGCTTAGCACTGGGCCCAGTGAGCTTTTCAGATAGAATAGGACCTTGGCCCTGCTCTTGGGGAGTACATGATACTGCTGAATGAGGAGCAAGAGTGTAACTCTGGCCAGTTATGATAAATGGTCCCAGTGCTGTTGCTGGAGCCATGAGAACAGGTTGTAGGTACAGGGAGGACCAAGCCATAGTGCCTGTGTCCTTGGCCATAGCTGTGGAAAAGGAGATGGTACGAAAGTCCTTCCTGCATGGAGCAGGTACTCGATGAGTGTGTAGCTTGCTGGATATGAGTTTTTCTTAAAATCTTTTTTTTTCCTGGGCCAATCTGTGGATTAATACCAAACCACTAGAGGGTGTGGCTCTTAGCTGTTTCATGTTTGACCAACATCCAGTTGTTTTGTCTCCCCTGTGGAGCCTAGTCAGAGTGGCTGGTGGTTTTCTTCAAGATTTATTTTAAAAGATTTACAGAGAGATGGAGAGGGGAGAGAGAGAGATCTTCTCTCTTTTGGTTCACTCCCATGCTGGCCACCAGTCAGGGCTGGACCTGGCAGAAGCCAGAAACCAGGAGCTTCATCCAGATTTTCCATATAGGTATCAGGAGCCCAAGCACTTGGGCCATCTTCTGCTTTTTCCCAGGCCATTAACATGGAGCTAGAATAGAAGTGGAATAGCTGGGACTCCCCTCATTCTGTCACAGGTGATGGCTTTACTTACTATGCCACAATACCAGCTCTGTGGCTTGGCAATTGTACAGAGATCTAAACCTGTGTGTACACCAGTGTGCTGCTATTTCCAAGCAGTTGCCTGGGGATGCTGCATCTCACTCCCACAGAACCACAGCTCAGGAGGCTTGTGGACTTCTCTGAGTACTGCCTGCAGCAGCATCTTGGTGGGTGCTCCAGCCAGGGAAGTCAGTTTGCGGTGATTAACTGTTGAGGCTGGCCCATAAACCCACTCTGAGTGGAGGGTTCTGGCATGAGGTTGGATCCTGACAATGGAGGTTGCCTGGAAGCACTGGGTGGCTGGCGTGGCTTTGTATTTCACAGTCTTGTCACATAGGTAGAGGAAAGAGGGGCACCTTCTGTAAGAGGTCAGCTCATGCAGGTTACATGTGTCCCAGGTCTGATGCCCAAGCTGATGCCCAGTCTTGTCTCCGCAGGCTCTGCCGTCCTTCCAGATCCCGGTCTCCCCACACATCTACACCAGCATCAGCTGGGCTGCGGCCCCTTCCACCACTTCTTCCTTTTCTCCGGTGAGCATGCCTAGCCCCATGCACAGCAGCACTCCCAGGGCCCTGATGCAAGCCCAGGGCTCTTGTATCCATCCCCAGGCTGGGAGTCAGCTCTGGGGTGTCTGGCTTGGGTCTGGTGTTTCTGACCTGCCTCCAGCTCCTCTGCCCTTGCCCTGCCCCAGGCTTCTTGCTCTGCAGCTGGTCACAGCCTCTCTCTGAAGGAGAGAAGTGGGTGCTTGCATAGGAGGGCCTATCTCACGCAGATTTCTTGGCCAAGAAAATCACCCGATGAAGCTGGGGTCAACACCCTGTTTAGCCCCAGATGCCCATGGGAAGAGAAAGAATACAGCTTGGAGAGGATGAGAGAGAAGAAGGTGGGGGTGGAAATCTGGGCCACAGTGGACCAATGGCTCATGTGGCTTGACCTGAATTAAAATAATTCAGAAGTCATTTGGAACCATATGTAGTGGGCTCCCAGTCTTAAATAACTGGCACAGGAGGTATCACACATTGTAAGCTCCACTTGTTGGACGGTACCATTGAGGCAGTTCATTGCCTCCTCCATCTCAGGTGCAGTGGCTTTGTTCAAGTCCTCTGTAGAAAGTGAGCCTATAGGAGGCCTAGTCAGGTGGGCCTGCTGCCTTGGCGCCTGCCGGACTAGAGCGTGGCTTACAGCCTACTCCTTACTCTGGCCCCCCTGCTACCCCAGCCCCTGGTGCTGAGAGATCAGCTCCACCTGGATGGAGTAGGTCACCCCGGCGCTCAAAGCACAGCCGCTAGCAGATGCTCTCCTGCTCATGGCCTGGCCGGCCCCCTGTCTCCCCACACAGGTCCGGAGCCGATCGCTGAGCTTCAGCGAGCCACAGCAGCCACCACCCGCGGCAAAATCTCACCTGATCGTCACATCTCCGCCCCGGGCCCAGAGCAGCACCAGGTGAAATGGGTGCCACCATGCCATGCCTTCCCTTCTGGGACCCTGTTTCCTTGTCACCACTGACAGTGGGGGCTCCGGGTCCACCCGCCTGTAGTTCCAGGGTTAGTCCCCTAAGGGGAGTCTGGAATCTGCACAGGATGGGGTGGCATCTCCTCTGAGCCTCTGGCCTCTGGCCTCTGGAGGGTGGGCGGCAGGGGTCCTGTCTTTGCAGCCTCACTTTGGCTGCCATCCTAGGTGCCGGTGACAGCAGCACGTGGTTCTGACTGTGTTTCTCTTGGTCGGCAGGAAAGCCCGTGGGGAGGCCAAGAAGTGCCGCAAGGTATATGGCATCGAGCACCGGGACCAGTGGTGCACGGCCTGCCGGTGGAAGAAAGCCTGCCAGCGCTTCCTGGACTGAGCCTGGCCACAGAGTGCCCCGTGTCCCCACTGCTCCCCGGCCCGGGCCCACCCCCATCCCCACAAGAGGCACCCCCTGTATCTCAAGCCCAAAGCAGCAAGCGCCCCATAAGATGCAGTGTACATGTGGACTGGAGGACCTTTTTTGGCTAAGCTGTAATGCTGAAAACACTGTCTCCCTGCCTTGTGGGAACATTTTATTTTTTTAAAAACAAAAAAAGAAAGGAAAATATTTTTTTCCCCCTTGAGTAGGAGAGAGCCAAAACTGACCAAGGGCGTTCTCAGCAAACCAGAGACCAAAGAATTCCCTGCCCTCCTGTCCCTCAGCACCTGCCCCTCAGGGGGCTGTGCCTGCGCGTCTCAGAGGAACCAGCCAGCGGCTTTTTTGTTTCCTGCTTGGTGGAGTGCATTCTTCTCTCTCTCAACTCTTCCAGAAAGGACTGTGAGCAAGATGAACTTACTTTCCTTAGGCAAAAACATATGGCGTTGTGGCTGATGGACAATTCAGAGAGCGTGGGGTGTGAGTGGGTGCTGCCCGGATCCTTCTAGGGGAGGAGTGGTGAGTGGGCAGCTGTGTCCTTCCTCCACACTTGGAGCAGCTTCCAAGGAAGGAGCAGGGAGGACCCTCTTTTTTGGTGACAGCTGGATTGCATCCCGGCAGTCATAGGCTTGCTTCTTAAAGCCCAGGCGAATAGGGTTTTTGAAGACTATCCCTGTACCAAGTTCCTGAGCCAAAAGGCTTGGGAGAATTCATTTCCTGAGACGTGGCTAGTTCAGCACTATCTGACCTTCTCTTTTGCCGTGAGGAGGTCCTGGAGGGTTTGTGGGTGGGTGACAACTCTTCTCTTACCTGAGTCAGCCCCCACTCCCCCTAAACCTCAGGACTGGCCCCTATCTCTCCCAAGGCTGCGGAAACACTGCGTCTGGGAGCCTCTGCTGGTCCAAGGTCCCTGTTAACGTGGTGGTCCTCAGAGACCCCAGCAGATGCCCTTGTGTCTCCTGGCTTCACCAGGTAGCCCTGCACCTGAAGTCAAGAGGAGGATTGAAGAGCCCTTGTGGTCGAGGGTCAGGCTGTAGCAGTCCCACCTGGAAGATGTGGAGAGTTTTGGGGGAGCTGCTGCTTTGGCCCTGGCAGTTTTTGGACACTACTGGAATTGGGCAGCTGGGGCAGGAAGAAATAACCAGGCTGCCTTGAGGTTAGTCAGCAGAGCTGTTCTTGCTGGGGAGGATGGAGAGGTAGGGAGTTTTGGGCCAGGCCAGCTACTGATGTGGAAAGACGAAGTGAGCCGAGGGCAGGGCACGTGTGTCTGTCTTGAGGCCACACATCTCTCCTAAGTGGGACTAGTTTGGGAGCGTCTCTGCCTGTTTGAGTGTAGCTGTTGAATACGCAGCTGCCTTATGTGTGAGTCCTGGGCCAATATCCCAGATACCAGGGCTCAGGGGGTTCACCAGGCCAGCTCTCTGGAGTCTGAGGGGCAGCATCTACCCCATGGTGGTCATCATGCAGGCAGCCTTGCTGGTGAAGACACCAAGCCACTGAGGTTCCATTGGTGACCTCGGGGGGGAAATATTGCAAGGAGACTTCAAGAAGTTCATGCGAAGTGGAGTTTAAATGGATCACTTACTTTTTTGAGAATGTTCTCAAAGTCCTGTGTCAGTGTAAGCTAGAGTGTCATAAAAACCGCAAGGCTTGGTGCTTGATGGATGCAGTGACCTGGCACATTCTTACATTTGGCCATCTTTGGTGGGGAGGGATGTATTTTTTGAATTGGTCATAAATGTGTGTGTGTGTGTGTGTGTGTGTGTGTGTGTATGTATGAGTCTAATTCTGTCTCTTGAAAAGCTCATCACCAGACTAGCTGGAGGTGGTGTTGGGCTAATGCTTTGGCTTGTCTCGCATCCCATTCTTTGTAACCGCATTCAGATCTTTCCAGTGTGGGCTCGGCCCAGGAAGATCTTCCCTTCCCACTCTAATCAGAGTTCTCACCAAGTCTCTTCTTTAGCAAAGCTGTCTTGGCCTCCCCCCCTCCAAACCCCTACCCAAATTCTCCAGTGTCTACACCATGCAGATAACCTAACCTGGATATAAAGATGTTCTCCATGTGAGGTGGGCTTCTCAAGCCCTCAGTCTCCAGGGCAGAAAGGGAAGGGAGAAAGAAGGAGCTGATGGGATGGTTTAAAAACCAAGGGGGTCCTGCTTCTACTTCTGTTCTGTTTAGTTTGCAGCTTCCTCGTCTGCATTTGCTCCCCGCTCCCGTCCAAATGGCCTTCCCCACCATCCACACATGGTGTGTGGGTCCCCAGCCTGTGACCTACCCTCGAGGTAGTTTGCTGCGTTTGTGTCTGCTCCTGCCAGTGTGGGGGTGTGTGTGTGCAGTGACCCAGTGCTGGTACTTGGTTTCTTCATTGCTGTGTTTGCCTACTTGGCCGGCCTGCCCAGGGGAACAGATCTGACGGGGCGTGGGGGAAGACACCACAGAGTTGCTTGGGAAATCTAGCAGGACTGAGTGACCAGACTTGCCAGAAAGTTTCCTGGGATGGCGTGGAGAGTCTGTGGAGGCCCCCTGAGGCTCCATCTGCACTCATGCTCGCTCAGCACTCAGAGTGTGGTGGCCGGTGTTTGGTCAGGCAAGGGCTTGGGTTTGTCAAGCAGAAGGCTGCCTGAGAAACACAGCTCTGCTGGGATGACATGATTTTTAAATGGGCTCAAAAAGCCAGGTTGCAACCTCAGAGAGTGTTATGAGTGAAGGCTGCATTGTAGGCTGCATTGTGGAACATTGTTGATGGACTCAGTGGCTGGCAAGACTAATAGGGATATAGAAAGTCTGATTGGTTGGGAGAAATCTGTTCTGTTACTTTTTATTTCTGGTCATCCAGGTTCTGACTTTACCAGAGATGGAAAAAGGAAAAAAAAAAAAAAAAAAGAAGAGGAAGCTAGATCCTGCCTGTGAATTTGTCTTACTGGTACCTTCCCCTCCCACTGTGCCCCAGCTGTCTTCCAAGTATTATTTTTACTGTTCAAAATTTTTAAAAAAGAAATGTGAAATGTAATGTTTTTACAGCAACAATATGAAATATATTTTATAAAGAATAAAATGATACATTGTCTGATTTAATGTGTGCCTGTCCCTCTGCCTAGCTCCTTGCAGTGAGGTTGGCGTTGTCTTTGGAGGTCAACAGGTGTTAGTGAGTTACAGTGGCCAGAGCCTATGCTGTCATTTGCTTACAAGGACAGGTTATGTCTGTCAGGGACCAGGTTAGATGCTTACGTGGGTTGCCTGCTCTCTGGGAGGAAGTGATTCTGTTACCTTTAGGCAGATGAAGGAATGTTGGAGGGTAAGTATCTTGCCTCCCATCATAAACTAAGAAATTATGGCACTGGGATTGCAGCCCAGGCATTTTCTATGTATGCCTCTTGTTTTAAAATCTGATTTTATTTTATTTGAAAGGGGCACACTGGCACACACATACAAACATACATCATCATCATCTTCTTCATCTGTCTGCTAGTTCACTCCTCAAATGCATGCAACAGTTTGGGCTGTATCAGGTTGAAACCCAGAACTCAATTCCAGTCTTCATGTGAATTGCAGGGCCTGAGTAGCTGAGAGGTCACCATTGGCTCCCGGGGTTCATTTCAGTAGGAAACTGGGAATGGAAGCAGAGTTGTGGGGTGCAGGCATCTAGAACTGCGTCTCAACTTCTGTGCCAGATACCCTCACCCTGTGTGTGTTGGCAAAGGGTGGTATATTTTTGGCTGTATTCCCGTGTTTGCTGGAAAGTGGGCAAAGTGACTTAGGAAGTCAAATTACATTTTATGTTTATGGAATAGGCCCTGGGTATGGATCTGTCCTCTGCAGATATTAATTGTACGAATGTTATGGCCCACACAGTATTAGTGAAGCTAGCCTTGTGGGCTGGGTGTCAACAGGTGAAAAGCCTCATCTCACTGTGGGAATGGCTTGCACACATGAAGTTGCTGAACTTGAACACCTGACCCAACAGCCATAGGTCGTGAGGAGACCATGCTAGAGAGAGGAGACTGGAGGAAATGGTTGTGGAAATGTGGTAAAACCTGCCATGTATCATAACAGAAGGAAAACATGGTGTTTTTATAATAAGGCACGGTGATTGGGGACAGGTGGAAACCATAGGGTACTTTTGCTGTGTTCTATCCAGGAGAGGCCAGGGCTGGGACAAGTGGCTGCCAACAGGTGGGGAGTTGAGAGGTCTGGAGGGGTGGTAGTCTCCAGGGGTATTCTAGGGCCCCTGGCACTGCTGTGATGGCTGTAGGGAGCTGCAGTATCTTGGTTAGGGCTTCTTGTCCCCTCCTTTCTCTCTTTTTGTCCTTGTGCTACCCTGTCCTTATAACAGAGTCCCCCAAAGCATCAGCATTGCCAGAAGTACTCCTCTTCGTGTATAGCTTGGACCCATCCCAACTTGCCCGGGTGGCTGCGTCAGTGGAGCCCCTCATTCTACACCTACTGCCTGAGCTTGGTGAGGGGAAGTGCTAGCCAGTGCTTGCAAGTGGGAAGGGCAGAGAAGTGGGAGTGCGGAGTCTCCTGGCCCCTACTCTGCCAGAGTGGCTGTTGGTCTTTACAGAAAGCTGCCCCTTTACTGGGTTCTAGCAGATCTTTTGTCCCTGCCAGGCCTCCCCAAATACCCACAACAGATTACTGTCCCTTGCTGATGTCCTGCAAAGCTGGGTTAAGGTTTGAGTGTCCTCAAAACTCATGTTGAAATTTATTTGCCAATGCAATGGTACTGGGAGCTCTTTTTTTTTTTTTTTTATTTGAAAGAGTTACATAGAGGAAGAGACAGAAAGATCTTCCATCCAATGGTTCATTCCTTAAATGGCAGCAACAGCTGGGGCTAGACCAGTGAGAAACCAGAAACTCAGAGCTTTGTGCTGGACTCCCATGTGAGTGGTAGAGAGCCAAGCAGCTGAGCCATCCTCTGCTGCTTTCTCAGGTGCATTAGTAGGGAGCTGGATCAGAAGCAGAGCAGCCAGGACTTGAACTGGTGATCATATGGGATGCTGGTATTGCAGGTGGTGACTTTATCCACGCACCACATTTTGGGTCCCTAGCCCTTTAAGAGGTGATTAGTTCCTGAAAGCCTAGCCCTCCTGGATAGATTAAGGCCGGCCGCCATCTTAGGAGCGGCTTTGTTACTCAGAGAGTGGGCTTCCCAGGAGAGAAAACGCTTGGCATGACGCTTCCTCACCGTCTCGCGTGTGCTGTCTTGCTGTGCAGTATGGTGGCCTTCACCAGAGGCAGATCTTCACACTTGGACTTCCAGCTCTGGATGGTGAGCCAAATAAACTGTAATGTAGAATTAATTCTGCCTGGGGTATAGTTAAGCCCTCCTTACTGTGGGTCCTACATCCGTGGAAAATATGGGTGCTGAGCGCATTGAGACTTTCTCTTCCCATTGTTCTGTACATAACTTGGCAAGGCAATAATCTGCATAGCGTTTACATTGCATCATGGATTATAAATAATCTAGAGACAAGGTGGAATATATGGGAAGGAGGGTATGCATAGGTTACGTGTGAATTGTATACCCATTTATTTAAGGGTCTGGAACACTGTGTTGGTCCCCACACTCCCCAGTACCACTGGCAACCTGGATATGGGCGACAACGCTATTCTGTTTTATAAGAAAGACACTATTTAGTTTTGTAGAGGTTTAACTCTGGGTTCACTGTGTGCGTCTTGGCCAGGCTTCTGCAGTTACACACCTTGAGGTACTTAGCATTAAGTTGGAGGTTAAAATAGATTTGGCAGGTTCCACACCTGGCGTCCTTTACTAATCCGTTGGTCTCAAGCCAGAATGATCTCTATCACCTGAAAGTAGTTAAACATGCAAATTGCTACCAGGTCAGAGGCTGGAGTGGGATCCAGCTGCTTTCCCACCTGAGGAAGGTGAGTTGCAAACCGTACAGCTCATTATCCCAGACTTGCGCCCCGGTGTCCCACCCTCTGCTGCTACACTCGGCTGTGGCGTGGCACAGGGCCCTTGGGGGTTTCTGCTTGTGCTTTGTGCCCACTGTGTTCTAATGTGCTCTTTGCCTCCATCTACCTCCGGGGAGCCAGCAATGACTGTGAGTCTGTGCCATGCACGAAGACAGCAAACACATTTATTAACCATTTGCTCAGTAGAAGTTTAATGGAGAAGTAATTGTTTCAAACAATCAATCCAAAAGGACAGCTCTTTTACAAACAGGTTATGGCAGTGACAAGTCAAACCCCCAGGCTTGAGTTTTGTGTTCTTTCCCCACCTTGCCCCTAGGAGAGGATAGGGGCAGGTGAGACGGAAGGATGGGGCTGTCAAGATGCGAGCTGCGGGGAAGTGGGGTGAGGGATTACAAAAATACACTCTGATGTAGCAATTGGGTTGGGTGCGACATGCCGAGGGGTTGGACGGACAGGGGCTCTGGAGGCCATGCCCGCAGGGTCTGCAGGCTCTCAGTGCCTCGGCAGAGAAGGGGTCCTGATTCCCAGCCGGCAGGTCTGGGGCTGGACACATGCTGTTTTGGGGATCGCTCGGACGCCTGGGGAGACAGAAATGATTAAAATCGTAAACCTGGTGGTTTTTCTGACTTTTTGATTTTATTCACCCAAGTGACTGAACCAACTCAAAGGGAGCAAGGGAAAGCTCTTGCTAGTTCCCAGAACAGCTGGAAGGATTCTTTCACTCCCTCTCCATACCTCCTCCCCTATCAACCAGCAGCACCGACAGGACAAGGGGAGAGCAGTAGGTTGTGACTTGAAAGACATAGCCACAAGCTCCCTGCTGGACACCTCTCACTTCTCCTGATTATTCAGACTCCCTGTGAAGTTAGATCTGCATTTATAGATCTCTTATCTTACAGGTACCCTTCAGACCTGATGTCGCCATTCCCTGGCCATAAACGAGGCTTGCTCATTTTCTTCCCAGCTCTAAAGCTCAGACGGCAGAAACAAGGATAGCAGTGTAGTCAGGGAAAGGGAAGACCGTGCCAAGAGCACGTGGGCCCTTTTCTCCTCTCTGTCTTCGCCTGGCCCTGCATCTTGCGGCTGACATTCCATGTTCCGCATTGGGTCTTTATCTCCTACTTGTGTGAACTGGTCCTGTTCCCTCCCAGCTTTTGAAGGGTAGGCTGGTACTGGGTATCTTAGAAGTTAAGGATGGCTTAGCTAACAGGGGTCTGTTGAGGAAGAAGAACCTCTTGCATTGGTAGGAGAGTGTGTTATGAATGTAAATGAGGCTTAAGCTGCTGCTTCTAGACTAATAGTGTGATCCACACATTGGGATTTTTGGAAGCCCTGCGTGTGTGCAGAAAGGTAACCAAGAGATGGTTGCGGAAGGAGAAGGGAGAACCATCAATAATGCCCAAGTGAACTGGTTAATGTTCCCAGCGTCTCCTTCGAGAACTTTCCATCTTGAGCAAAGCAGCACACAGAAGCTAGTTTAACAGCTTTGTTATAGCGGCGCTCAGAGGGAGGCATAATGAAAATTAGAAAAACCAATTGCCTGGAAAAAGACTCAAATAATTTAAAAAATAAATTGGTTCTTGCTAATGGGACTGATTTTCAGCTGTCTTTAGATAAGGAAAATTATAGTTTATGGTTAGATGTGAGTGTCAGTGCCCCTTTAGGGTAGGTTTGAAAGGAAAGTGTTGATAAGGTTTGAAAGAATTCAGTTTATACTCCTGAAAAGATTCACCATTAGGTACTGTGCAGACTGGCCTAGAAAGAAACAGAGGCCTGTGGCAGATCTAAGAGTCTGACTTCCTGATCAGTGCAGGTTAACTGGGGCCTTCAGAGATGAGTCATTCAGTTAAAATAAACACAGCAGCACTCGCTTCACAACTCAGTACATGTGGCCATTTTTGGTAATTGGCTTGTTACAAATAAGCGCATCTACCTCGCAGTTACAGGCTGCCTTCAACTGAAGTGTGGACGTACCTTGAGAAAGATTAAGAAGACCTTTGACGTACGTGACACGAGACAGCACGTAAAGGCATTTTTCTACTGTGTTTATAAGATGGGAAATCTCCTTTGGGTGGTGCTTTGAAGAGATTTTGATAAACTGACCAGTTCTTTGTATTAGGTCTACAGGCCGTGTAAAGAGAGAGATGGAAATCTGCAGATAACCATATCACTGTATACAAATCAAACACATGTATTTGATGGCTGAGGTTTTCTTAAATTTTCAGAAAATTCCACTCTACTTGTTCCCAATACTATTTGGAGTTATGCATTGGTTGATAGGCTAAGGAGAGAATTGGGGTTGGAATGAGCTTGATGTATCTGCTATGTGTTGCTTTCACCTGTGTGAGCAAGTTTGTAGGGGTAGGGACAGAGAAGAGAGAGAGGAATAAAAGCAAACAGAAGTGACACAAAAATGGTGAATCCCTTGGTCTGTACTTGTCCTGGTTCAGTTAGGCCCAATTCTCCAAGTCCTGTTCCATGTTGATACTGTTGGCTATGAGTAATCATGCTATCTCCAGCAAGATAATAGGGTGGCTTGTGGAAGGGGATGGGGGAGAAAGTATAACTCCTGATCCTAAAAAGACCTGCTTGGCCGGGGAAACTAGGAAAGTTCAATGGTTTCCACGGAGTTCTGTTACACTGAGACATCAGAGGAAAGAAAGGGAGGGACTAGGTAAGCCGTCTTTGAAGATGAAATAGCAACATCATAACCACAGTAATTGGACTCTTCCTGAATGGCTGAGAGTGGGCTCAGCTATTGGTTTTCAGTGATAACATATCTGGGGGAGTGGGGAGCTGAACAGTTGCCATGGCAACCAGATGGGGCTCCGTCCACTTAACTGTCCCCATAGTAACTAAGCTTCTGGAGAGCTATATAGGCATTAGTTATCTTAACTTACTACTATTATCCCCATGGTAACCAATCTCTAAGTGGGAGTGGTCAGCCTCAAGAAGCAATCACAGGAATGTTTCTGCTCCCCAGAGAAAGGATGGCCCAGAGTCAGATAAATTTCATATCCAGGTCTCCTAGGAGATGAACTCCTGGTGGGTAGGTGGATATGTGTGTGTACACACTCTTGCACACACTCTTATGTGCTTCAGGCTTGGGAGGAAGGCTAAGACAGGTGGGAGGATGAGGTCTCTTGCCCCCAGCTCTTTGGTACCCAACTCACTCATGGGTTGCAGTGGCCGGTGTAGCTGGGAGGACGCCCCTTCAGGCTACACATTACCATTCTGGTGTAGGGTGCGCCGGCGCTGACTGGACTGCATGCTCAGGACCAGGTACTGCCTCATAAACTCACTGAACCGCTTCTGATTAGCCAGCTTCCTGGCCGACTTCCGGGCCCCCGTGAAACCCCCAAACCTCTTCTGCAGTTGCTTCTGCTCCACGTCTCCAGCCTCAAGCGTGCTGGGCTCTGTCTCTTCCTGCCTTCGAAACAGGCTCCTGACTCGGGGCATCCTTCGCAGGTGCTGCATCTCAGAGGCTCTGGGCTGGTCAAGAGCAGTAGTCACATGCTCTGGGTCAGCAGGGCTGAGCTTCCAGGAGCCCTTGGTCATGATCTTGGTGCATGGAGTCCAGAGAGGGCTGGGGAGGGCCTTCTCTTCACACTCGAGGATACACGTCTGAAAACACAGGTGGGAGGAAGGGAAGAGTGGCAGAGATACATCAATCACATATGTTCTGTTTTTTAGGTTCACAGATTGTCAGTTGAAATAACACAACCATCTGGCCAAGCTCTTCCATTTTACCAATGAAGGAACCAGAACTTAGAGAGGTTAGGTTAATTTACCCCAGCACACAATAAGTTAATAGTAGAATAGGTATACTACAACGTGTTATATCCTTAGCTTTTTGGGTCCAAGCACAGCTTATGAGTGGCACCCATAAAGAAGACTTTTATTTTGTTCCCTCATTGGGTCATGAGTCAGATTGGTTAAAGAAATTGGGGATGTGAAAGTATGAAGTTTAAAGTCTAAATGTTTATTTTAAGGTCACCATTTAAAGGTCAACCCTGGTGTTGGTAATTTTTCATCTGATGTACATTTATCAACTGTGTGTGCATAATTGACAGCAAATGAGGACCAAGACTCCTGGGGAGGTAGGCCAGTTGATGCAGAGGGTCAATATTGCCTTCCGGCTTTAGGTGAGCAGGAGATACTGTCATCTGATGTGAGTCAAGCACCTCCCCTCTTCTACCAAACCTCCATCTCTTCCTTCCCTCCTGTCTGGGTACCAGTTCCTTCTAGTTGAATTTCCCATCCTGGTCATGACATTTCTCCATTCCCCTTGCCCAAACTGGTTTTGACCTTCAACCTCCCCCCAACCTTTTCCTTCTCTGATTGGAGTTTTTAGAAGCTTCTGCCTCCATCTGTTCTTCCTGTATGATGGCTTGGCTTGGTGCCAGCCTTAGCCAGTTAGAAGCTCTGTTTTAGTCTGACCTTGCCATCGGGGCTGGCCAGCAGCTACTTAGCCCTTACTCATACCTCATAACTTTCACCTGCATGTCGGGCACCTTCTGTGGCCAAGACTGCCAACAACCCACCTCCAATCATCCCTTTCTTGCTGAATATTGTTTTCTTCTGAAGGCACCATATACTGCATAGTGACCTATAGTCAGAAGTGGCCAATGATAAAATAACCAAGTGGGTCTTTTAGAAAATCAAGAGGGAAACTTGGTGGAAAGAACATTTGATTCCCCATCTCTCTCCCTTTCCTCTAGCTTCCTGCTTAGAACAGGAGTATTTTGGTTGGTGTCCCACCAGCTACCTCGAGGATGCCTCAGAAGATGGAAGTCTTGTGCTGGATGTCACATGAGCATGGCAGAACATAAAGGGGACTGAAGTCCCTGGCCAACCGGACTGTCCATTTCCTTGCTGCTTCTTGAGGAATGTGATCTTTGTCTTAAGCCACTGTTACCTTAGGTTTTTATTACTAGCAAGTGGATTTAATTGCTAGCTGGTATGTAAGAGGACTTTAAAATGTGTTTTGAAATATGGAAATAAGAAAGTTTGGGGACCACTGTTCTGGTGCAGCAGATTGAATTGCCTTTTGCAATGCTGGTATCCCATGTGGAAGCTCTGCCTGGAGTCCCGGCTGCTCCATTTCTGACCTAGCAATGGAAAATGGCACACATATTTGGGTCTGTGCCACCCATGCAGAAAACCCGGTAGCTTTCATGGCTTCAGCCTGGCACAGCCCTGGCTGTCATACCTATTTGGAGAGTAAATCAGCAGATGGAAGATATGTCTCTTGATCTTTCTGCCTTTCCATCTCTCTGTCATTTTGCCTTTCATATAAATAAGACTTTTTAAAAAGATACTTGCTTTGGTGCAAAAATGTGAAAGCTAGACACACATTGTTTTCTATTTTCCATGAACTTTTTAAAGACACTTTTTTCCTTCCCCACCTTGCCTCTACTCCTTGGTGTAGTCTCGCCATCTCTGTCTCTGATTCCTTATTTCCCTGTGCATACTTTTTATTTTTAGGGTTTTTTTTTTTTACTGATTGAAATGCAGATTAGCAGATAAATAGGGAAGGAAAAATTCTCCATCTGTTGGTTCACTTCCCAAATGTCTACAACAGCCAGGGCTTGGCTGAGCCAAAACCAGGAGCCAGGAGTTGCCTCTGTATCTTTTACACTGGTGGCAGGGACCCAAGTACTTCAGCCATCATCAGCTGCTTCCTAGGATGTGCGTTAGCAGGAAGCTGGGTTGGAGACAGAACTGGGACTTAAGCCAATCATTCCAATATGGGATGTGGGTGTCCCAAGTAGGGGCTTAGCCCACTGCATACAGTGATTCCTCAACCTTGGGCATATCTTTAGCTGCCACTATCCATCCACTCAGGAAAGTCTCCCCCCTCCTTCCCATGCCTTCTTTCACTGCCCAAATACTCTTGGGGTACAGTGGTCCCCACTGACCTCTCCATCTCTAATTTTTGCCACTTGAATCCTTGTAGACTCTGGTAGAATATCCTGCCTGTATTTATACCAATACCTTGCCAAATGGTTCAGTATTCTGTGTTGTTTCTGAAATAGCTCCAAACCCTGAGAAAAGTGTTCAAGTTCCTATCATTTGGTCTGTAACCCCTCTTAGGCATATGGGGCTGCTCCTGGTAAATTAACATATCAAAGCTTTTCCCGGGCCTATGCCTTTCCTCACCATCCCCTCTGATGACTGATTTTTGTTCATCTTTTAGTTCCCAATCAAGCTCCATGACTGCACCTTGATGGTATCTTCCTCTAGTTCTCTGGTAAGAATTGTCCTCACCTGCTTCGGTGCTGTCATGAAATTTTCTATGTTCTTACGGAACATTTAATGTTTAATATGACTGCAGTAACTTCCACATTAGGGATCACATCTTATTTGTGTTGGAGTCTTTCAGAAATTTTTCTGGCAAAGCAGTAGAATGGCAGTAGAAGCCATCATTGAACTGGATCTGAGTTAATCAGGACATTATATTATGTTGGCTAGAAGTGAACAGGAAGTAAATGAAAAGGAATGGGAGAGTCCCTGGGAGAACTGGAGTTGCTGCCACTCGCAATCAAGACTTTCCTCTTCGCCTGGTGTGCACATTCTCTGGCAGCCTTTGGCACCCAGATACTGCAACTTCTTGTTTCCTTGGTTACTCACCTAATCCATTAAAAAGGGTTCTTAACCTTTGTGGGGTCATGGGCTTTTTTGAGAATCTCATGTGAGACATAGAACCACCCTTTGGCCTTGTCAACACACTCATGTGTGTATACACTTTGTGGTTTGTAGATCTTGTCCATTGGCCAGGCCCCTTCCTGAGCTGTAAGATATCCTACAGGAAGAGTCTGCCTGCCTCCATGCATCAAAAAATCAGATACAAAGTGGATGTGGCTTGGAGCCTGTCAACAAGGGAAAGGGAATCTATTGCTGAAGTCAGGCAGCAGTCACATCAGGAGGGCATCTTAACCCTTCAACAGAGCGTCTCAGTGGGGAGGGCCGTCAAGTCACACCCTAGCCCCAGTGTCCATCCACATAAGTCAGTGTCGAAATCAATCACTCTGCTCTTTACAACACGAAACTTCAAGACTCAATTGACTGCCTGAAGAGTACAACAACAGGTTACGATTTCGTTTTACAAAGAGATGAACGATTTAAGTCTGCAAAGCTCAGATCCTTCTGGTATCTGCAGGTAGGCAAAGCTCTGATGTCATTCAATTTGTGCATGCTACATCAAGATTCAGTAATGCGACCCAAATGGTGCTTGTAAATACCAGTGTAACTTAGATTTCTTGAGGGCCCAGGTGGGATAGCTCCTATTCAACTACCTTTGTATGCTTACAGTATAATTAGAGATGAGTGTGACAATAAGAATTCATTACAAACAAAAGGTTAGAGTCTGATGTGAATTTTGCTCAGTGTTTCCTGAAGTGAAGAGGAGAAGGATGCTGTGTTCTTGAGAAGACTTTTCTCCATCCTTCATGACATGTCCGAGCAGCACTCTGCCCTGAGCCCACAAGCTGACTTGGATGGTCATGGTGGCCTCTGCTGGTGCTTGAAATGCAGTTTTTTGGAGCATGCCTCTTCCATCTAGCTTTACCCTCAGAGAGGCTTAGTAGATGGAGCCTAGCTGTTGACAGCTATTTGTGGCTAATGCACACGCAGCATAGATTTGTGGATAAACTACTTTTTCATACCCACCATGTCATTGTGTATGAAGAATGATGGGGTGGCTTCTGTAGATGGGGAAGGCTGACTTAGGAACAATGGTGTTTCAGACTTCTGAAATGGTCTATGAAGTCAAGGATGGAGCTTAGAGAAATTTCATTTTTAGCAATCAGAGCAGATGATTTTTGTGGCTGAGTCACCTTTTGGGAAACCCTCAAGAGATGGTACTTTGAGGGAGGAAAAAATCCCTCAGGAGCCTGCTGGCCTAAGATTCCTTTAGAGGGTCACTTATCCTTGGCCGCCTCCTGAAATACTTTGGACAAAACCTGAAAGGAGAGGATCGGTGTGCAGTATATTCTTTCAGCTCATAATCCTATTGGGTTAGGTTGGTACTCTATGGAGGTGGATCTCAACTGGGAACAACTGGGCCCAGTGTTGGAAGAACATCTATGATTGTCATGCCAGTGCGTGTATGTGTGTGTGTCTGTGTGTGTTCATGTCCTGGTGGCACCTAGAAGGTTAGGGGTACTGACACAGGATAGCTCCCACAACATATCATCCCATGCAACATGTCCATAGTGGCAAGTTGAAGAATCCCTGCTCTCCAGCATGCACAGGCACCCAGGAAGCATAGGGGAGCCCTGAGAAAGACCACGGAAGAATTGAATTTTGGAATTGATAAGGACCTTGGGGCATAATTGTCTTGATCCTTGCTGCATAAGAGCTCCCAGGTGGCTGTTGACTTGTTTCATACCTTCAGTTTACAGAGTCAGGTGAAAGAGTTAAATCTAGAGGTGGTGAGGTCTTTGAGCCACTGGGTTGCTAAGCCCAGATGGTAATTAGAGTCTATGTCAATCAGAATGAAATTCTGCAATCCAACCAGATGCCGCAGTCCATACCCAGACTGGACACAGTGTCAGATAAATTAGATACTAACAAAATCATCTCCACTTTGGATTGAGGACAAATAGGAGAAATCCAAATGCACAATAGCATTTACAGCACCAGCTGGGCATGTAGACTTCATGCCTAACCCTCTGGTCTGTGGAGCTCACCAGCCTCTCTTCAAGAGAGGGGTTAATGGCCTGTTAAGTGAGCCGGGCCCATTTGTGCAGCCCACGCTGATGCCATTGCTATAATAAGCCTGAGCGTGCAGGAGCATCTGGAGTCTCAGACTGGTGCCAAATTGTTCTATAAAGCTGGGCCTGGGAAGATACTGAGCAAGGGGCCATGAGGATGACTGGGATCAAAGATGAAGAAGCTGAGTTAGTGGCCCTTGAGATAGGCAAGTCATAGCCCAGACACACTGGGAGCTATTGTCTCTAAAAGGTCCTGCTAGAATACCTGTGGGGCATCCAACAGCATAGCAGAAAATCACACAAGGAAGTCCCATTGCAAGCTGCCCACTAAGCATTTTTGTGGAATGAAGATAGGAATAGAATTGCCGGAAAGCAGTCTCCTGCAATAGCTTCAGAAAGTCTTAAATAAATGTCCCTAATCTTTTTCTTGGGATGGTTGTTTAGTGTTTATCTCTCAACTTGGTGAATTTTGGTTTTCTGCTTGAGCTGATGGGGTAAGCACCATTCAGACTTAGGTGAAAGGCCTGGGCATGGCTTTGGGTTTGGGTATGGGAGTTATTTACCAATCAAAATTATACTCTAATTAACAAGCTAACCATATGTGGAGTAGAAGTAGGAGAATGCTTGATGGAGCTAAGGGTTCAGAGAATGCTAGGACTAACTCAGGATTATGTAATCAATGGACAGACTGGGGAGGTGACCCTTGCCGAGGTATGAGTCACTCTGTCATCTGCAGAGTGGTCACGCTGAAGGGCTGCCAGAATTAGAAACGAGATATGGCTGCCATGGCCTTGGGCATTTCATTAAACTTAAAAGTAAGTTGAGTGAATACAAGTGAAAACAAGTAGGCAGCCCGGTCCTGGACAGGATCTGCAGGTGGGTTGAAGGGCTTCCTACTGATTGTGAGGTTTTTACAGGTCCATTTTCTGACATTCTTCAAAGCAGTAAATGAGGGGTGTTTTCTAGAGCCCATGGTTTAGAATGAGCTCCAAATCCTTTACCATCTCTGCTGTGGCTGTGGACGATGTATCTAGTAGTTGACTAAAGGTCTTACAGTTTCCAAAGGGCATGGTTGTTGAGGCCTGGGCTACGTGTTGGGAGACCCAAACCAATCTGCAGAGGCAGCACATGCCTTATGAGAGAAACTGCTAGGCACACGTAACAGCGGGCTGCAAAGGAACAGGGGACAGAATTTATTGGTGGCAGGTACAGAGGAATCAGTAAAATTCTCTTAGGGGGTGAAGCTGAATTGGGGCTTTGAAGTGTGGGGTGGGATTTATCTGATAAAGACATCAGATAGGAAGAGAGTGTGGATAAGATAGGACAGGAAGGGAAGGTGATATTTTTTTGGGGAACCATGGAAAGTGATTAAGAGTGGGGGCTACAGCCCAGGGGATGGGAGGGTGAGAATGCACCTGGGGGAGTTACCTGCAGCTGGCAAGATTGAAGACCAGGGTGTCTGGGTGCAATCTCAGAGTGTGAGAACACAAGGAAGGAAGAAGCAGGGAGTCTTGGCAATAACTTATGTAAGGGGGAGGGGAGAAGATGGGTAGTCGGAGGGGAGAGGGGCACCCAGAACAGGAAAGAGAAGACCAAGGCTTCCGGAGGGAGGGCCGCCCTTAGAGGAAAGCATGATGAGTAAGAATTCAGAATGGGTAAACTTTGAATGTATTATCTGTGGATGTTCCTTATGATTGGTTATTACAGATCAGAAAATAGGCTCACAAACCACTAAGTAGGGCCAGGGGAGCTTGGCGCTCAGATCTGCCCAGGGTGTGCCTGCTCATCCGCTATCTGAAGCTGGGAGATGCCATGGGGCATTAGTCCAGGGGGAATATTGGGTTCTAGTTTTGTACTCTGGCCTTAAGGAAGAGCAACTACTTTTTGGTTGTTTCCCAAGGTTGAGGGTTTTGAAACACGACATCTTTGAAAAGTAGCTGATTTGACTTCAAAGGAAAAACAACTGAATCAGACTGGACTGAACAGGAGAAAACACTGTTTAGACTGGACATTACAGTAGTAGAGGCAGCAGTTTATTGAAGGAGTAAAAACACAAAATAGATGTAATGCTAGATTTACACCTGAAGTTGGGGATTTAAAATATAGGAGAGAAGTTTTGTACTTGCATGTTCCTTGTTGAATTATCTGCAATATCAAAAGTGGTGTATTCAGATTCAAGGAGGCTGTTAAAGAAGTCATAATGCATGGAGTGGCAGGAGGAAAGAACCTGATGTTTAATAGTCTGGGACCCTAATAGACTAGAGAAAGTTTAGGATTCTTTCCTCTTCCTGGTGAAGTGAAATGGGATTTTAAATTTATTGTTGCTTCTTTAAATTTGACAAATTCCCTAAAGGGACTATGTTATTTTAACCCTGAAAGCAACAGGACAGTCTGGGTGGGAAGAGGGAGGGTCCCAGGTTTTCTGGCTGGAAGATGCAGCTTAGTGCGCCATGGGTTTACCAGTGGTCCTGTCATACTGGACTGGCCCTATGACCCCCAGCAGAGGCCTGAGCCCCGCCCCACTCACAGTGGGAGGAAGGGTGATGGACGGAGGCGTCGAGCCCCTTGGCCTCCAGAGTCCTACCTCCATGTTGAAGCTGTCCAGGGCTGGGTGGAGCTTCTCCTGGCAGGTCAGACAGTCCCTCTGACAACTGCTGAACACACTGGAGAGGAGGCTGAGCAGCAGCAGGTCCCCGAGCAAGATTTTCATGTTGCAGGAGCAGGAAGCCAGAGGCTGAAACACATACATAAAGATGCATGGCAGTGAATAAAACCATGGTCAAGGGACTGGTCAAGGCTGACAACTCCAGCTGGGGGAGATGCAGGAAAGACACTTCCCAGTGGGAGTTGTTCCAGGGACACGAGATCTACTTCCCAGAGGGGAGCAGGTTGCCCTGGCCTGTCACCCAGACCTGACACTGATACTCAGGCTCGTGTCTGGGTCCTGTGACCCCTGTCCCCTCTGTGAGGTGCTGAAGGCGTATTTCCTGGAAGTGCAAGGCATCACCTGGCTGACTACTAGGAAGATGAAACAAGGGGGCAGGTGGGGAATTTGTGCACAAGGAAATGAGATGTGACATTTATTAAAGATTTGTGTCATTGGTCTCATCCTCCTCAGTCTCCTACCTGGGCCAGGGACTCCCCATGTCCCCAGCATCTCTCTTCCTGGGATTTGTTGCACGTTCTGCCCATTTCTTCTGTTTGATATAAGCTGGCACTGTGGTCTGAATGTTTGTCTCCCCTCCATTCCTATGTTGGGACCCTGGCATTTGGGTTGTATGGATCTTGGGTTTAGTGTCCTTAGAAAATAGGGCTGCTGGAGATGCCGAATCCCATCTAGCCTGTGAAGAACACGTGTGAAGGCGATATCAATGAAGCAGAACTTTAACCGTAGACTCTACAGTCTCCAGACTGGTTAAGATAAATTTGTTTATAGGCTGTGCAGTTTGAGGGCTTTTCTTACAGCTGCCTGAGAAGACATCTGGCTTCCTCCTCTCCTTTGTATTCTACGCCAAGCAAAAGACCTGGCATGTGGAATTATGGACAAAGGAACAGAGCTATTCTAACACAGTAGCTTTGGTTAGACCAGTATTTTTTCACCTTTTTTGCAGGGTTGCCTGAAATGCATATAGTTTATCCTGTCCTTTAGAAACACATAACCTCCTGAATCATCAGGAACTGCATTGGTTGGGGTCCCCATAGAACTATCTTTACTTGGAGGAGTCAGTGGTAAGGGGAACAAGAGATTTATGCATTTGAATTCTGTGTTTCACTGTATCTAAATTATCACTTAATAAAGAATTCAGTGTAGAAAAGCATAACTAATCTCCCTTACTTCCTTTTCATCAGACTATGTGAGAGGATTTATGACATGGCTGTTGATATGCTATGACCAAAAGGGGTCGTGTTATACATGCAGAATCTTGGGTTTTCACTCCATAACCAATGAAGCAGCATCTGTGTTTTTAGCAAGATTCTGGGGTGAGCTACACACGTGCCAAAGTTTGAGAAGTGTGGAGGTCAACAGGATGCGAAATGGGGCAAGCCACCAGGAGGAAGGCAGGGATTGGTGACCAAAGCCATCCGATGGCTGTGGTGGGTGGCCGCTTGAACCCTTCTTGTGCATTGCCAATCATTTCCTAATAGGAGGATGAATATAACGGGGCTCAGGAAATCTGCCTGCTAATGACAATAAGTAAGATTGCTGAGAGAGCATCTGGGAGACCCAGACAACTGTGTTTTCAACCACACAGGGGATGTGGGACCATGGACTGTGAGAAGCTGGTGAGCAGAGGGGAGCACTGGAGCTACTTGCCACACTCCCAAAGGGATGCTGAGTTCAGACGGACTAGGCTAAGAAACACTGAACACAAATATCTATGTGAATGAACGCTGCATTTTTATTTTGTTCCCAAAGGCCAATAGTGTTTTAGATGAGATTTATTGCTTTGGTTAGTGTAATCACCTCCTAATTAGTAATCCTAATGATTTGGCCTCTCTCCAAACTATCTTCAAATCTATTCACCTCATACTTAAAGTAGTTCTATTGATCCTCATGGATGTCAGAAGGAATTCCAAGGATGTGGCCCTAGCTCCCTCCTGCTTCCTCTCCTAGTACTAATTGGTGGATGGTGTTTAGTCCTGCTGAAGACAGGATGACCACTTGACCAGTCTCCTGCTGCCTTTGTCTCTTGGCTCCTGCTGCTTCCCCTACCAAGGATACCCTTTTCTGGATGGTCTCTTCTGGGATGCCATCTGCAGCACCGGTCCACGTGAGATCATTCTCTGCTGCTCTGGCATCTCAAAACAGCAAGCCACAGTGGGCAGTCCAGGCCTCAGGTGTCTAAGCTGTCACACAGGCACAGCAGGCCTGTGCTAGAGTTGATGGGAAGCCTGTCTTCTCTGTGGTTAGCCTGGGCTCAGGTCCAGTTCTGGGGCATACTCTCTGTCCACAGTCACTCTGATGTAAAAACGTGACATCAATAGGCTGAGTCTAGGGGGAGGCATTTGACTTGGCAATTAAAAGAATTTTATTGATTAGGATTCTATGGAGAGTCACATGTCTCCTATCAGAGTACCTGGATTCAAGTCTGGACTTGGCTTCCAGTTCAAGTTTCCTGCTACTATGCACTTGGAGGCTGCAGGTGATAACCCGGGATCCTTACCACTCATGTGGCACATCTGGTTTGAGCTCTTGGCTGCCAGCTTTGGCTCAGGCTCCGTTATTGGGGACAGTTGGGGACTGGATTGGTTGGTCAAAGACCTCTCTGTTTTCTGTCTCTTTCTGTGTCCCTGCTTTTCAAATAAATAGATAAGAATTTTATTTATCTCATATCACCACTGTTGAATTCATGTTTGCAAGCAAAGTAGCACCTGACATATCAGTACTATAGAAAAACTTATACGACAAAGAGCTCAGGGCTTGCACAATGGCTCAATGGCTAAATCCTTGCCTTGGGAGCACCGAGATTCCATACGGGTTCTAGTTCATGTCTCAGCTACTCCTCCTTCCATCCAGCTCCCTGTTTGTGGCCTGGGAAAATAGTAGAACATGGTCCAGAGCCTTGGGACCCTGCACCTGCATGGGAGAAGTTTCTGGCTGTGAACTGTCTCATCTCTGGCCATTGTGGCCATTTGGGGAGTGAACTGGTGGATGGAAGATCTTTGTCTCTCCTTTCCAATAAAATTAAATAATTTTTAAAAAGAGCCCAGCACTTGGCACTGGCTCTAAAACATTTTCTCTCCCAGTCCTTGGCACTCTGTGATGTCCTCTTGGGCTTAGGTGTCTAATTTCCCCATGAGCTGTGACTTCCTTGGTGAGGGGGCAGTGACCAGGTCTATATTTCTCTGCATTCTGAGCACCCAGCATGGGACCAGGCATTTAGGCAGAGTTAAAAGCTACACAGAGGATAGTATCCAGGAGCTCTTCTCCTTTGCCTCGGCAAGGGGGAGTTGAGGCGTGCCTAAGCTTATCTGTTTCACTGGGGATCTGTGACATCATGGCATGGGGGCTGCTTCAGGACCCACGTCACCAGCACAGGATCCACCGCTTTGAGTGGAGAGAGGTGAGAACCAGTTTTGTTCTGGAGCAAGGTGAGGTGCCATCTGAAGTCAGACCCCTGATGGTGTGTTCTGGCACAAGACTGGTGGCAGACAATGGCCATCGGCTATGATGGGGATGAAGTTAGGTGCTAGATCTGTGCAGGGTGATTAGGTATTGGTAGAAAAGCCACAGCAGCTTTTCTTTGTTGTGTATCTCAAATTCCAAACAGCTGTTGCAGACAGCAAATATTCTAGAACACAAGCAAGGCTTAACCAGTACAGTAGTGCCTTTTTTGTTATTTAATCTGAAAATCACGTTTACATTTCTTACTTGACCAGATTCTGTCAATTTCAATCAGGAGACATTTTTTGTACAATTTACCCATAAAGGCATGTCTGTACCCGCGGTGGCCACACGATGGCAGTAGCTGCATTGGCACAGAAGCCAAGGCGAACGGGACGGCTCCCTTCCTTTCTAAGGCAAGGTTGCCATACCTGGTCTGCACCTGGCCTGAGCTGATGGGTCATGATGGAGGGCAATGAAGTGCTGCCCAGCTCAAGTTTTCTGTGAACTTTGTCATCTGTGGTAGATGGCATGTTCAGGAAGGCCTGGTGGTTAGACTGGTAATTGTCATGTTAATTCCATGAGATTAAGGAGGGAGGTTCTGGGCCACCTCACTCATGTTCTGTTTGATAGCCTTCCTATAGACAACACGTGGGGCCCCTTTGTGTTGGCACGTGAGGAGACCTTACCAGATCTACTTGGCTCTAGTTGGGCCCTCCCTGCTAGTCCATGGCACACCTCTCTTTTCCACTGTCAGTTAAAATTTTATTTATTTGAGTGGCAGGCAGAGAGAGGAGAGAGAGAGAAGTGGAGAGAGACATAGATATTGATTGAGATCTTCCATCTGCTGGTTTATGCCTCGGGTGCCCTTGAACTCAGTCCAGGACTGCCACCAGGGTCATAGGGACTCAAGTACTTGAGTCCACATTGCTGCTTCCCCAGGCCTGCATTACAAGGAGGCTTGTGTCAGGATCTGGAGGTGGGTATCATACCCAGGTACCCCAACATGGCCTATGGGCATCCTAAGCACGGCCCTAACTGCTAGCTAATTTCTGCCACTGTGTTGTGAGTGTGTGTTTCCTAACTTCCTGTATGTTTAAATTTACAGAACTCGTTAGAAATGCACACAGTAATGGTGCACATTTGTGGGAGACATTGGTGATTAGTATTTCTCCCTAAACATTTATCAATTCTCTGTGCTGCAAATCTCTGTACTCTTCCAATTCTCACCTGTAGAGGGCGACTCTTCCTGTGTAAAAACCATCCCTAGTGAAGGCTGGTCATTTCACAGGGTCCAGCATGGTAGCCTAGTGGCTAAAGTACTTGCCTTGCACATGCCGGGATCCCATTTGGGTGCCAGCTCTAACGTTCCTCTCAGTCTCTCCTCTCTGTGTATCTGACTTTTCAACAAAAATAAAATAAATCTTAAAAAAAAGAAAAAGAATGCATGGCAGCACCGGCTCCTCTCAAGGATGCTTTGCCAAGTTTAAATGAGATTAACGCAAACGAAAGCTCCCGATAGAGAAGCATATCATAAAGGGGACAACAGTTTGATACTTTTTAATTCACACACCTGGTACAATTGTGTTCTAGATCAAATTGGATTTTGCGCTTTGAAAACGCTGAAGGTTTTTATTGTTAAAAGGACCATATGAGCAGGCGTGAAGATCTGTATATACATGAACTTCAGTGGGTCATTAGTGAAGCCATGAGTTGTATCTGTGCTGAGCTACTCTTGGATGGCATAGAGTTCGAGTTCTTTCACCTCTGCAAGCCTTCAACTGCAAAGCGGGAGCACAGATGGGTTTTGGCTGCTTGCTTGTTGTGCAGTAGCGACCATCAGTGAACAAAACCTGCCCGAATATGTCAGACTCTTACACGACTTCGCTTGCAGGCCCAAGCCCAGCGAGCTCTTCTAGGTGGTAATATTACATAGCTAGGAGATTGCGTCGTATAAAGAAATGCCTTCTATTTAGGTAATGACACCTCAAAAATTTAATTATGTGTGTCTGTTTATAAAGAAAAAGTACTAGTGCGCTTTAGCCTTAATCCACTTGCATGCACTCTCGCTTCCAAATGCAATGTAATTAGTTGTTTTTCTGTTCGGAGGATTACGTATGCAGCTTTAGCGAAAGCTGAATCCTAATTGAGTTTTGCCTTTTGACTTACCAGAGAGCTGTCATTGTGGTGCTTCTGGCGGGGAAGGCAATGGAGGCATTTCCTGCTCCTCACAGGTTGTAGGAGATTTTTGTTTAAGATTATATAGACATTTATTTGAAAGTTACAGAGAAAGAGAGAAGGAAGGAGAGCAAGAGAGAGGAAGAGACACCTTTCATTTGCTGGCTCACTCCCTAGATAATTGCAATAGACAGGGACATGGACTAGCTGTGGTGCTTTCCCAGTGCAGTAGCAGGGCTCTGGATCAGAAGTGTAGCTACCAGGACTCAAATGGATGCCCATATGGGATGCTGGCACTACAGACTGTGCCACATATACAACTCTCAAACCCAGGGTTAATTTTTAAACCCCCCTCTAGGGTGAATATCTGCCCAAGATCGTCCAGGTTATAAATAGCAGAGCCAGGATTTGAACTTGGGCTTTCTGACTCCTGATCTACCTGGCACTGTTCATGTTTCCGCTTTGGGGAGGCTGCTAAGTTTGGCAGGCCTCATGCTGGGGCGGGATCTTTCTGTAGTTAGTGGTGGCCATGCAGTTAATGGTGTGCCATTGACAGCGCCAGGCCAGTCACTGGCTGACGCTTCGTCAGAATCCTGCCTCAGGGGTTAGTGCTCTCAGCCCCACTTTACAGCTAGGCTGAACGAGGTTGAAACAGGAGCTCTAAGTTAGAGTCCAGAGCTGGGACTGACCGTAATTGTTTAAGTCCTGTCTTTGTGTAGGTGAACCTGATCTGTGGTCCTCTGCTTGGTTTGAACTCTGGGCTCCCTGTCTCTGAAAACAGCCTCTCACTGGTCACCTCTCTTGGCTCCTGCAGGACTGTTTCCCCGTTAGCTGTTCTTCCTGCAGGCAGAAATCTGGCTCCAACATGCTCCCTGTTCCTATGACAAATGGCAGATGGAACCCTAGGAGGGAGTTGATGCTTTTGTTTCTTTACTTTCTCTTTTCAGCTCTGCGTTTCTTTTGGAAAGAGGAGAAGGGTATGGAAGGGGGGCAAAGGGTAAAGTAACTGGCCGGACCTACACAGACCCACTGTGTGCACAGAGCCAAGGGCTTTGGGTCTGGCTCTTTGGCTACCTGTGGGATGGCCAACAGCACACAGTGGCTGGCTGGGAGGCGCAGCACCTTCTGCTGTTTCTATGGGCAGGTGCACTGGATGGCTGGCACCGTTTAGATTGTCTGAATGGTCAGATATTTGTTCTCTCTCAATGAGGAAAAGTGGGATGGGTGTGTGGGGGAGTGATATGAGGACCTCAAGGAGCAGATGTTAACATGAACTTTCCCAGCTCGGATTCCCACGCTCATTCAGAATACTTTAAATGGCTGTTTTAAAAAAGCTTTTATCTACTTTCATTCTAAGACACCAACTCCCCCATTCAAAAAAGATTGGAAAACATTAATAGGGCGCGTGGAATCTAGACCAGTACTCTTCAGACTTCAACTTTAGACCATTTTTTTTTTCAGTCAGGTTCAAGTATACATTCCCCATTCATTAATTAATAAATTATAAACTCAGTAAAATCCACCAAAGTACTAAGTTAGGGATGTGAAGGTAATTAGAGTCTGGGGATCCTGCAGCCCAGGGGCTGGGTGGAGATAAGCCTTTTGGAGAACACTGGTGTGGGCTCACTGACATTTCGTGACATTGACCGTGAGCTAGGGGAAGCTGAGGGCTCTGACAGCTCGGTATTGTTGGCACTCTGCCTGTGCGGATTCATCAGGGACTCTACGCACGTTCTTTGCTGAATGAAGGAAAGAATGAATGGGGTGTGGGGGAAGGGGTCCACCATGCGAGAGGAAGGGGGCGGGGAGCAGGCAGAAAGGGAGTGGGAAGAATTGTAGCTGCAGGCTGCACGTTCTGCAGCGGGCTGTGCCGCTGAAGCACCTGCTGGTGTTTTGAAATCTGAGCATAAAAGGATTGCAGGCTGAGGGCTGCGCCTGAAAAAGTCAGCTTGTCCCCTAGATCTCAGAGTTGGTAGATAGAGGGAAGGCTGTTTGTTAGGGAGTTGGAACAACTACGGGTATTCAGACAGCATCCATCAAATCCGGTTGGTCTAGCAAGTTTGCAGCCAGGTGAGCCAGTGCAGCTACGATCGCCACCTCGACTCCCGCTTTTCTGAAAAGGGCCATTAGGTCCAGCACACAGATTTCAAAGGTTCCCTGGTAGACTTGGGGACCTGGGGCAGGAAGGAACCAGGTGAGTGTGAGTGCCCGAGGGCCACAGCCCTGCTCTGTTTGCGTGTGTCTGCATGAAATCAGCAGGGAGGCAAACTCTGCCTGGATGCAGTAGGTACTGAGGAGTCTTTGGCTCCTTTGTGCATTTCCTCCAGCTGCTGCCTTGGGTCCAGGCGCCCCCTACTTCTCTGGGAGCTGTATACAGTCCCTGGAAGGAGTGTTCCTTCCCTGGAACTCTTGGGGTACCTGCTGTCTGGGTCTTATAGGGTTAGTTAGGACTAACCTCTGCCCCCCCGCCCCCAAGCCTGGCGTTGCCTGCTAATTGCTCCATGCTTGCTTGTGTTGCATCCACTTGCCATGCGACTAGGAGTTTGGAAGCTCCCCTGCTGCAACTCACAGGGACATACACTGGAGCCAGCTTTGCCAGCCAGGTTCTGCCCTGTCCCTGCGGTGTGGCACACCAATCATTTACCCTCTTAGCTTCTGTTTTCCTCAACTGCAACCTTGAGATAACGGGCTGATGCTGGAGCATAATGGGTGTGAATGTGTCTACCTCACAGCACGAATGGAAAGTGCTGTATTAATCACCCCTGTTGTGTCTCCCACCGCGGCTCAGGCTGCCCTGACTGGTGGAGTGTAGATGATAAATGTTGGATTGATTACATAAATATGGAATAGCATAGCACCGGCTTCTGTCCCAGGCTCCAGTGAGTGCGGATTTGAACACCTCACCGACCCCCTGCCAACTCCCTCCCTCCCACCCAGCTACTCCCTTTGTTGGTGATGTAAAAATAATTGATTAAAAAAACCCTTTAAGTACCCTCACTGTGTGGCTGACAAGCCAGAGGCTTCTGCCCTGTGGGGCACAGGACTGCGCCCCAGACTGGTTCTCAGTTGCACCCCATAGCACCCTGAACCTCTGGACCAGGCAACACGTGGCAAGGTGGGAGCTGCTGCTGGTCCTTAGCTGCTGAGAATAGCCCCCGATACCACCATTCATGTTTAAGTCCAAAGAGACACTGTTTTTGTGAAAGGAATAGAATCTTTGGTGACCACCCTTGATGGACGAGACAGGGAGAAGGGTGCGTGTGCCAGCCGCCCACAGGCAGTGAGCAGGCGTGGTTTTTTTCTCTGGAAGGGTTTGGTTCGCAGCCAGGCAGTTAGTTTCCCCTTCGCTGTTGAGAACTCTGGTCCGGGCTTTGCTGGCGAATGCCTCGCACAGCTCATCTTTTGTTCGTCTGCCGAACAATGTTATTGGTTATAATTGGAGCAATTATGGGCTGCTTGAGGAAGCTCAACACAGATGTTTTAAAGCCCAGGATCAGGGTATTCAAGTCCAAAGCAGCCTGCTTTAAATAGTTCCCTGCCTTCCTTGAAATTCCCACAGAACTTGGACATGTGCAGAGTGAGATGGGGTGTTGGGGGGAGGAGGGGGAGAGGGATGGGTGGTGGAGGGGGGGGAAGTGAGACACAGAGACGCACAAAGAGGAGGCAGAGAGAGAAGAGAGGCAGAGGCGACTTTGTATGCTGTGACTTGAGAGGGGGTGAATGGAGGATTCTACATGACCCGGGGGCTGACCTGGAGGTAGGGCATATGGGTGGGGGTGGAAAGAAGCTGAGAGAAAGAGGGGGAGACTTTCAAATGATTCAAGATCTGGGCTACCAAGGTCACACCTGCGAAATTCTCTACATGCTCTACTAGCTGTGAATGCGCGCAGCCACCGGGATACAGGTGGAACGCAAGCTGGCAGGTCTGGCTCTACCCCAGGTCATTGGAGGCAATTTGTATTAGGGGCATCAAGGAGAAGGGTTCCCTGAGGATTGAAAAACTCCACAAAGCACCAAGTTTGGTGATTTGTTGCACAGCAGCCTGCACGCAGCAGTGTCAGGTGAGGAAAGGAGGCTGTGACCAGGAAAGCCTCCCAAGGGTGCCCAGGGTGCTCGGCAGCCACCCTGAAAGGCAAGTCCCCCTCTGAGTACCTCCTGTTCCCCTGACCTCACTGCTCCTTACCACCCCCCAACCCCATAGCCCCTTCTCAGCAGAGAGCCACAACCAACTACTTGGGGTCATAATTGGGGCAGCCAAACTTTTCCTCTTTTCCAAGTTTGGCTCTTTCTTCTGCGTCCCTCTTTGAGATTCCAAAGACTCCTCCTAAACATCCCCCTCAAAATCCTTAGCCTGTATCCTTTTCTCCCCTCCCCAACACTACTACCACCATCCAAGCTCTGGAAATAATCTCACAGAGGCCAGCAGCAGCCACTCTGGACAAAGGACAGAGGCAGCCGGCCGCGTCAGCTCTGGGCTGCCTGGCTCCAGGCTGTTCATCACGGCCGGGGCTGAGGGCTGCATGCAGTCGCCTACCTGAGAGAGCTGTCAGTCGCTCCGATGTGAGGCAGGATGCCGCTGGAGCAGCCACACCAGCATATATACCCCCCGCCCCCTGCACAGCCCTCCCTTTCCCTCCCCTGCCCACCTCGGTGACACATGCACACACTGACCCCCCTCAGCAGCCAAGCAGCACAACCTAGCCTGTCTCCTGGCTGGCCCCCTCCCTGCCGGCGCGCTGCCATCAGACCTGTGCCATCCTACCCTCCCTCAGCTTCCAGGCTGTTTCACCTGCTCCCTTGGCCGCCAGGATCCCACAGCTGCCTGCCTGCCTTCTGCTTCCCGAGGCACAGTGAACACTCGTAGGGAGCTCTGGAGAGTCAGAAAAAAGGTTCCTGGTGACGGTGAGGATGCAGACCCCCCAAAACCCCCTGAGTTGTTGCCTGAGGAGTGACTAGGTGGCAGATAAAAGGGAGGGGATGCTCATGCCAGGCACCCACCAGCTCAGAGAAGCCCAGAGCTGAGCTAAGCACCTTGCTGGGGCAATTCCCCAAGGGCAGCACGAACCCGGCTGCTGGTGGGTGGGGTGGGGGAAGCTTACCTGCCCCACACTAGGTTAGGAGGTCTTTTCCACAACTCCCACAGCCTGGCTCCGTGCGAAACACAGACTCGAGACTCAAATGGAAATGTCTGAAATTCTGTCTCCCGCATGACAGCAAGTTACTGCTTTTGGCAAGCCTCAGGTTCCCTCTCTGTAAAATGGTCCGATTGCTATCCTAGGCTGATTGTGAGCAGAAACAATGGAATTCTGCTTGTTTCTGGAACATATGAGGCTGCAAGAATGACTGTGCTGCCTGTGTCTCCTCCTTTTGCTGTTAGTTAGTACCACTTGACTCTCAAAACCATCTCAGCATCTGGTGTCACATAGAAGCTGCTTCTGTATGTCAGCGTGTCACCACCAAGCACCTTCGAAGCTGGTGAAGACAACCTGCCCCTGGCTGCAGGGCTGCCTCTTCTGCTGAAGCATAGCTGGGGAGAGGGTGCAGGCTGGGCTGCCTGCCTCCCAGGCTAGGGCATTGAGACTCCACAGCATCTTTAGGGGGTCTCTCATTTCCTTGCCCTCCACCAAGGGCACTGTGACCTTGCCCTTCATTTACCCAAGAGGATATGAAATATTCCAGAATCCCAGCATTGGAACCTGTATGGTCCAAGGAGCTCAAGTGCCTGCTCAAATGGCAAGTCTAATCCTGTCAACCTGGCATTGGTGGGGAAGGGTTAAAGGCAGTGTCTGTCCCCCTGCTGAGCGACATGTTTCTTTTGGGGGTGAGTGGATATGTGCTGGCATTGGCTGGTGTGATGATTGTGCAACACCCACGATAGACTAAAATCCACCAGATCAGTGAGTTTGAAAGCACGCATTTCATGTTATGTGCATGGTAACTCAGTGAACAAGTATGGAGGGCAAGGAAGGGCCTCCCGAGAACAGCTGAAAGTCTCCGAAGCAACGTTTCCCTTCCAGCTGTGTCCACGAGGCCCTGGAGAGCAGTCCACTTCCCTTTCCTCACTTGGGTTTCTGCTGACCATACATCATGCCCCTCTTCTACAGGTCAAAGCCACCGCAATGCCAGATCACTATGGGACACGGGGCATCACTGCAGACCTCAGGGGTCCCCACACTGGAGCCTGATTTCATAGGGGCAGATGATGCTGGTTGCCAATCCAATACCCCTGCTCTTCTCTGCTGACATGTGCCCTTGCCCTTCTCCAAAGTGGCCATGTGTTGAGCTAAAAGACTGTTTCCTTACCCTGAAACTAACAGTGGCCAATGAGAATCAGGCTATTAATTCACAGGAGAGGTTCCCTCCATTGTTAGAGGAGGCTAACGTGGTTGAAAGAAACCTCTTCTTTGTCCTCCCTCTTTCCTACCTGGAAGGCAAATGTGATGGTTGGAGCTCTAGCAGCTGTCTTCTGCATGAGATCCATGAGTTAAAGATGATGGAGCATAAAGATAGAACCATTCTGGGTCCTGTACAACTATGGAGCAACCATACCAAGTCTGGACTTTAACCTTTGCATTTTCTTGTCTAAAGAATATATTTTCCAACATCAGTCAAAGGTCAGGAAAAATTTGTCACATAAAATGTCATATCAATGCCAGAGGCTCAGGGAAACAAATTACTTATTTGGGTTGTGATTCTGTGGATTGGGAATGTAGTCTAGGCTTGGCAGGCCAGCTCTTCTGGTCTGAGACTGGCATACTTATGTTTCTGCAGTCAGCTATAGGTTGGTCTCTGAAGGTTGTCAGCTGGGAGCACCTTGGTTCTCATCCATGGGTCTTGCCTTCACACATCTCTCATTCCTTGCCATAAACTGGCCTGGCACAACCTCATGTCAGGCCTGAGATGCAAGTACAAGCAGATGCAACCAAGCAAAGGGCCAAGCTCAGAGTGGAAAAGGTACTCTATGACCTGGGCTGCATTTATTGGCTAAAACTCGTTGTCAGGCTGTGCAGAGCTGTGCTGAGTGGGGACTAAATTCATAGAATGCAAAGGGCCATCTGTGTGGAAGCCATGCATTGGAGCCATCAGAAAACTTTAGCACTGTTAAGACACTGCCTGTGATGCTGGCATTCCAAATGGACGCAAGTTGGAGTCTGGGTTGCTTCACTTCTGATTCTATTTCCTGCTAATGCACTAGGGAAAGCAATGAATGATGACCCAAGCACTGGGGCCCTGGCACATGTGTGGCCGTTGTAGCCATTTGGGGAGGTGAATCATATACATAGCGTTCTCTCTTTTCGTCTCTCCCTCGGTCTGTAACTCTGCTGTTCAAATAATCTTAAAAAGCAATATTAGCAGAAAAACCTTTAGCTCTTGAAATTTTGTTTAAGACACTTTGGATTTTGTTTTATGTCCTCTGAAACACATGATAAACAACACCTCTTAGTCCGTTTTATGTTGCTATAATCTTTGAGACTGGGATTTTTGTAAAGAAAGGTTTACTTGGCTTACAATTCTGTGGGATGGGAAATCCAAGGGCAGGGCAAGGGCATCTGGGAGGGCTTTTGTGGTGCTGTTTTAGTTCCTAGAAAAGTGGACGAGCCAGCAGAGTGTGCAGAAGACACCAAGCGCTGGGGTAGACTTCCTTTCCCATAATTTGCTCCTGCAGTGACTGAGGCCCATGGTGCGACAATAATCCAGTCGTGAGGGCTCTGCTCCTATGGCCAAGTCACATTTGGTTAGGGGTCACCTGTCAGCACCCTGGCTCTGAGGACTAAGCTCTCAATTGCATGATTTGGGGGACATGGCCAGATCACAGCCACCGTGCCTAGTCATTCCCCTAAAAGTTTGGGTAACTTAATACTTTGCTTCTCCTGCAACTGAGAGAGGAAAAAAGGAAGGGTGAAAAGTTGCTTCCCTTCTCTCAAGTCTCCTAGCCTCTTCCAAATGCAAGAGTTGGATTTGATGACCTGGAAGTTCTCTGTGGGTTGAATAAAGCTGTGTGGGTTGAATAAAGGGTCTTGGGCCACCTCCTACAACAGATGAGGATTCCAAGGAGGGTGTTTGGATCACATTTAGGTGGAAGTCTTAGAACTCTACCCCCAGGAAGACACAAGAAGGAGTGCAAAGCACTCAGTGTTGTCCTTGGCACTTGGCTGTTGAATCATGGAACCTAGGTGTTTGCGGTTCACTTTGGTGTGCTGAGGGGACTGAGGGTAACCTGATGGATGAGCGACACTTATTAGGAACAGGGAGTTGGTGCAGCAATTCAGATGGTGCTTGGAACATCTACATCCTATGCTAGAGAAATGCCTGGGTTTAAATTAGCCTCCTGCTAATGTACCCTGGGAAGCGAAGGCAATGGCTGAAGTGCCACCATGTGAAAAACCCAGACTGAGTTCCCAGATGTTGCTGAAAGTTTGGGGAATGGGCTAGAAGACAGGAGATCTCCATCTATCTGCCCATTGAATAAATAATTTGTATAAAAAGATATACTTATCAATGTATATGGAGAAGAGTGTATTTCTGTAGCTGTGGAGGCAGTGGAAATCCACTCCTGCCCACACCAGCTTTCATCTTTTTGCAAGAGAAAGGGCCAAACCAGGGGTGCTGCAGGAATCAGACTCCATTGAGCACTCAGAGTTTCAAGAGAGACTAAGATAGCTCTTAAGAGTCATCAAAAACTCTCAGTGCAGGGAGCCCGCACACAAGGGGCGAAGGCAGCATGACTGGGCTCCCATGCTGAACTCCTTGAACCTCCGCCCACCTCGCAATTTTCTGCTCTCAACGGGAAGAACCTCTCCCTATCAGCTACTTGGCTGTTCAGAATTTACTGATTAATTGTGGCACCTACAGCCAATTGGTCTCCTTAGTAACCACGTTAGCAAGGTCCCGGCTGGAAAAGCTGCTGCTTGTTTTCAAAGAGGGGGAAAAAACATCTTCACATGGAAACATTTGTTTTAAAAATGTATTTGCATGAGGGACAGACAGTTAGAAAAGATTCCCCATCTGCTGGTTCACTCCCTGGATGCTTGACATGCCCAGTACTGGATCTGGATGAAGCTTAAGGCCTAGAACCCAATGCAGGTCTTTCAGGATGTCAGCATCTAAGTACCAGAGCTTGGACCTGCTGTTGCCTCTCAAACCTACGATAGTCAGCAAGGGTCTCTAGGATACAGAGATCCTTGGTGGTCTCTCCACTACTGGCTTAAACAACCTGACTCCAATACACGTTTTGAAGCATCTTATAGTTGGAAAGCAAGTGAATTTGAAATAAGAAACATAGACATTTCTTCCAAACTTGGTGCCAAAATAAAAATGGGTTTTGAATGATTGATCGATAGATCAAGTGCAACCTTTTTTTTTTTTTAAAGATTTATTTTATTAGAAAGGTGGATATACAGAAAGAAGAGACAGAGAGGAAGATCTTCCGTCCGATGATTCACTCCCCAAGTGAGTGCAACGGCCTATGCTATGCCAATCCGAAGCCAGGAGCCTCTTCCGGGTCTCCCACGCGGGTGCAAGGTCCTAAAGCCCTGGGCCGTGCTCAACTGCTTTCCCGGGCCACAGGCAGGGAGCTGGAAGGGAAGCGGGGCTACTGGGATAGAACCGGCGCCCATATGGGATCCTGGGCGTGCAAGGCGAGGACCTTTAACCACTTGCGCCACTGCGCCGGGCCCAAGTACAACCTTTTTTAATGATGACCAAGAACCAAGTCTTACCCGCAGACATGGGTGAAGACCATACTGATGCCAATCGCCAAGGATTGTCTTTGCAAGTGTAGGTTTTATGACTTAGGGTCCTGCACTAGGTGATGTGATCACAAAGCCATTACTACTTTCAGGGAGGATGGCTAGAGGACTAGAGTGATGGAAATAAAGGGAAACCAGCAGCGCAGCATTCACCATGCTGACTTTGACATGCAGCTTCTGGAAGTACCATAAGGTGTCCATGGCAGAGCAGACTGGAAGTACCATAAGGTGTCCATGGCAGAGCAGACTGGAAGTACAGGGGAGAAGGAGAAGGGAGACATGATGTGGCATCTATCTTAGGTTTGGAATAAACCTAAGATTAGGATGCTTAAGACAAATCAGATTCTGAGTGGCAGAAGGTAGGAGCTGGGCTTTACCAGGGGTGTGTTGAAGCGTTGTTGCTGTCTAGGTTGGTCTGAGCTGTTATGAAAAAGCATTATGGGCTTTGTCTTCCACAACAGACATATTTCTACCATCCTTCAGTTCAAGGTCACGATGTCAGCAGGGCTGGGTTCCTCTGTGTCCATGTGTCCATGTGCTTCTGTGTGCTTGGGGGGGCCTCACTGTCTCTTCTGATAAGGAACCAATGCAGATGACATGAAGACCGATATAGATGGCTTCATTGACCCTCAGCCCCTTTGTGAATGCCCTGCTCTAAATCCAGTCACCTCCTGAGGTACTGGGGTTAGGACTTCAGCATAGGAATTTGGGAGAGGGGTTGGCAATTCAGCATAGGAATTTGGGAGAGGGGTTGGCAATTCCATCTGTCCTGAGGGAAACACAGCTGTGGTCACCAGATGAGGGTGACATACACGGAACGGACAACTAGGTCACTACAGTCCATTGGAAGTTGTGTGCATAGTGAGTGCCGCAGCCCTCTGGAATCCCCAGGTGCCAAGCTGCCAGCATTCTTCTTTGCACATCTTGGAGTGTCAGAAACACCCTGTGTGGTCTCTTGGCTATGTCTCAAGAGTCCCATGACTACGTGGAAGGTCTACCCTGAAATCTGAATGTGAAGTTTATAGAAACATAGAGGGGGTTTGGCATCAAGGTGCAGCATGAGCACCAGTTAGAGTCCCAGCTGTTCCACTTCTGATCCAGCTCCCTGCTCATGTGCCCGGGAAGGCAGCAGAAGGTAGCTCAAGTGCTTGGGTTCCTGTTACCCATGTAGGAGACCTGGATGGAATTCCAGATTCCTGGCTTCAGTTCTCTGTCACGCTGCTTTTCAAACACATTTTAAACAAAAAGATCATAGAAATTTAGAAATGCCATGCTTGGAGTGAGAAGGCATCGAGCTACTTCCAAAGCATGGTCAGTGTCCCTGAGAAGCCTGTAGGATGCTGCAGTTGACCTAAATGCCAAGGAGGGGTTTCCAGTGTCTTCATGTCCCACAAATACCCAGAAATACATGCACACCATGTATTACAGACATAACCCCTTCTTCCATTTGTCTTTCTGTTCAATCTAGCTCAGGTTTCAAGCTTGAGCTTTGTGGCTTCTTTCTCAGCTACACTGCTTGGCAGGACCTGCTAGATCCGGTTCCAGTCAAACACCTGCCCTTGGAGTTTGGTACTGTCTTTCCCATGCCTTTGAGAGGGTCTCACTTGTAGTTGGTTTCCGTGCTCCCAGGATGCTGTCATATTCCTCTAGCTAATTGTCCACATTTACAGGGTAAGCAATTACATTCTCACAGTGAAATAGTTTTTTTTTTTTTTTTACCTGAACTGTCTTTTTTCTAGATCTTTCCCGTTGCTTTTGAGTGTTAGCAATTATAATCGATTCATCTTTAATGTTATTTGCCAGGTGCATATTCTCTTTCTCTTCAACTTATGTACAGAAACTTGCCCCCAAATCTTCAAATGATATTTTCATTTTGCTTTAAATACCTTGCTTCAAAATTCTAGTTTGAAGGCAAAGAATGATAGCGTTGGAGGTAGTGGGCTACCCTGTATAGCCTGTTGAACTTGATAGATGAAGACCAGTGTTTGAGTTCTGGTTGAGCTCCTTGCCTGCTTGGTGACTTTGGCTGAATCACTTCTGCTTCCAGGACCTTGAGTCCTTTCTCTTTAAAATCAGTATTGTAATATGTAAGGATGGTGTGAGAATTTATCAGCAAATGTAAATGAAGGGACCTAACTACAAGGCACTAGATAGGTATAAACTACAGTAATTATGCCTCAAGACCACTTTAGATTCAACCACATGTTTTAACTAACAAAAATTGACCTTGTCTTTTCCTGAACTTCCTTGTAGCACAGTTTTGGCAGGTGTCTGGACAACCACGTATTTGCAGATTTGCAGTTTACATTGTTATGCACTTCCTACTGTTCTCAGCTGGTTTCATGTCTTGCCTACCTGAGTAGGTAGAGGGGTACTGGAGACTGCCAGAGGAAGCAGCTTAGTCTCTCCTCTTCTGTACCTGAGCACAGAGCTATGCATAATGAAGTCAATTATGTCCCAGGCATTGATCAGATGCTGGATATTTGTCAGTAACGAAAGGCACATGGTAATCGACAGACTCAATAGGCTGTAATGAAGACTTCTGCACTGAAAGAACTCAGTCTGACCCTGAAGGTGAGCACTGGGAACTAGGAAAGATGTGCACTGCAGTTATAGCACTGGGGACAGGTATAGCATTTTCAGGAAACCTCTCCCAGATAAGATGGTGGAGAAGGGCTTGGTTGATGAGGGATTATTTAAGCAATGACTTGATGAGTGAGATCTTGGTGGGCAAAGATAGGGGAAGGGGCAAGAGAGAATGGGCCAGGTGAGCCAGCATCAAGGAGGTTTTGTCTAATGGTTAATATCAGAAAAGACTGGCAACGAAGGTTGGGTGACAATACAAGGTTTTGCACTGTGGCTTCCATGGTTTGTGCTTTCCTTGTGTTTGTGCCCTCCACAACACATGTTGATCCTCAGTCCCTATATCAGATGTCAATAGTGTTTGCAGGTGGCACTTCTGGGGAGACAGGATCAGGTGAGGTCATGAGAAGGTAATTGCCATGATTTATTTATTTTTATTGGAAAGACAGATTTAGCGGCTTTATAAGTAGAGGCAGAGAGCTGAGTCGATGCACGCTTATTGTGACAGCACATGTTCCCCACCACGTCGTGATGCAGCACCAAGGTTTCCCCAGGTGCAGGCCTCGTGCTCCCGGGCTCCCCCCAGCCCCCTGCAGAAGCACGAGTTAAGCCAGCGCCTTTCCTTACGAGTGAATTACTGGGTCTCAGGTGTTTGTTACAACAGAAGATGAGCCGAGATACTAAGCAATAGGAAGCTAGTCCGTTTTTATGCAGGAAAGTGATGCTTTTATGAGTGTTCGGTTAGGGCTGAACACTAACTGCTTATTGATTGGAGAGGGTGTGGCAAGTGTGTGTAGGTGTTCCTTTCTCTGTGTAGCTGGCTGGGAACGGATGACTGAGATCTCAATCTGCCTTGAAATGCATATCCAGATAGTCAAGTAACTGCCCTCAAAGCTTATTCTATTTTTCTAGCAAATAGCTTCACATGACAATCTCCTAACATCTTCTATTTCCCAGTCCAAATTTCTCCATCTCCACCGTACTGCTGCTTGCCGAGGCGTGGCAGCCAGCCACGGTCTACACTTGGGCCTGAGTGGAAAAGGGTCCCCCTCTTCCTCCCAGTCCCCTGCCTCAGATCAAACAACTGTTGGTTTAGGCTTGGTAGAATGTTATTCACAAAATTCTGTTGTTGTTCATGCGAGATGACTATCTTCCTAAAGCTATTCTGTGGCTCTGGGAGAGGAAAATAGGAAATACAGATTTTTTTTTTTAAGTTTGAAAAAGCAAAATTGTTTTAGTTCTTTGAAAAATAATGGATCTCTAAATCGGGCTTTGTGTTCACTAAGACGTAGCCTAAGTGATTGGTTGTAGGCTCTCTTCCTTTTTATCATGTCCTCCCCCCACCCTGGGCTTTTGCTGGTTGCATCCTCATCCTCATGCACACACACACACACACACACACGCGCACACGCACAAAGCTAACAGCTCCAGCACTGTCTACCATCATTACAATCAAAGAGCATTTACTAAGCGGCAGTGTGAGCTGATGCCGTGAGAATTATTTGCCAAATGTGTCTCACTGAAACCCGTAAGCACAGTGCCTGAAAGCATCCGAAGCCACGCGGTCCACAAAGATAATGGAATCGTTGCTTGGGGCAAAAGGGAGGTGATTAATCTCTTGGGTCACGGATCCCAGAGTGGAAGGCAGCTCTCCCAGCCAGGGCCTTCCATGGTACGGCTGGTGCGCTCCAGCGTGCAGGTCCATCTCCAGCCGGGTCCTTGCCTGCCAAGGTTGGAATGGTGCAGGCCTGGCCCCAGCAAGTCAGGCTCCTACCCTAATAATGGATTAGATGGAAGGAAAATAGGGCTCCCTCCTGGGGGAAACACATCTGTATTCTAGGCTGCCATATGAGCTCCACTGGGGTTGTGTAGTCAGGACCTGAATGTTTTATTGAACCATTAATGGTGAATTTTCTGCTTGAATTCTCTGCTACTTGGAGACAAAAGGCACCAGAGGGCTCTGAGTCAGGGCTGGGGGAGAGGATGCTTGTATTTGCATTCCACAGCTTTGGGCATGGGTGTAATTTCAACCACACACACACACACACACACACACACACACACACAGAGCCCGCTCCCTGCACCAGGTCACCATGTTCTGCCATCAATACACAGGCATGGAGCTTCCTGGGGCCAAGTTCTGGATCAGGGGTTGCATACACACAGGCAACAGTGAGACAGAGTCTGTCTGTGTCACACAAGAGCCTAAAGCCTTTAGGCTGGCCCTCATTATTTCCTCAGCTGGAATAATCACTCTCAGAAGATTTTTTTCCCCAAAAATGAGGCTGGGTTTTCTTCTGATTACCCAAGCAATACTTGCTCATTGGGGAAAAAAATTTGTAGACCGAGCAAATAAGATGTATAAAAGGGCCTATGTTGTAGTATGACAGGTTAAACTCCTGTTGGCTTTACTGGCACCTCATATGAGTGCTGAATTCCATTCTAGCTGCTCCATTTCTGATACAGAACTGCTAGTGTGCCTGAAAAAGGCAACAGAGGATGGTCCAAATGCTTGGACTCCTATATCCATATGGGAAAACTAGATGAAGCTGCTGGCTCCTGGCTTTGAGTTGGCCCAACCCTGGCTATAGTGGCCATTTGGGGTGTGAACCAACAGATAAAAGATCTCTCTCTTTATCTCTGTTTCTCCCCCTCTGTAACTCTGCCTTCAAATAAATAAACCTTCCGATATAAAAGTAAAAAAATTCAGGAGTTTCTCTGTGATAACTCCTATTAATATGTAATTATATGATGTGAATAATTATTCAATTTTTTTCATGTACATTAATCATTCTTTTTTAGACAATTTGAAATTTTGTTTTATGTCTTAGGAAGACAGAGACAGAACAAGATAGGGAAACAGCTCCTGAAGGGCTTGTTCAATCCCTTAATGCCTGCAATAGTCAGGGTTGGGACTTCAACCTTGAGCCATCACCTGCTGCCTCCCAGGGTGCGTGTTAGCAGGAAGCTGGAATTGGGAGCAAGACTGGGACCCAAACCCAGGCATTCTAGTATGGGATGTGGTGGCTTAACTGCTACGCCAGCCCACTAACACAATATATATTTAAAACTCTGCTGTTGTAGTGCCAAACCACACATCTGTCTGAGGGAGAAATGGGTAAGAATGGATGCAAGGGGATATTATTCAGGATTTAAAAGAAAGGACATGCTACACCATGGATAAACCTTGAAGACATTATTCTGAGTGAAATTAGCTAAAAGAGAAATACTGTGTGATTCCCCTTAAAGGGAAGGTCCAATTTATTGAGACAAAAATCAGAATGGTGAGGTGCCGAGGGCTGGGAAAATGGGGAATGGGCAGTCTGTGTTTAATGGGTACAGAATTTTAATGGAGGGAAGTAAACAAAATTCTCGAGATGGGTAGAGCTATGGCAGCACAAGAGTGTGAATGTACTGAAAGCCACTGGATGTATACTTGGAAATAGTAAATTTTGTATTTAATATATTGTGCCAGAATTTAGAAAAATTCCACGTGAAGCAAAACTTGGCCATTTATTTCTCCCAATATACAAACATACTTTTTGGCCAGTACTAGGAAAATCCACTCAACTTAGCTTAGGAAAAGGACTTTGGATACCAAAGCGCCTTCTGAAATATAAGGTTGGACATGCAACCAGCTTTTTAGGAGATTTGGAGCAAGAGCTGAAAGCCTCAGAACTCGGACCTGCTCTCTCAAGGATCTCTAGCTCTCTGTCTTTGGGGTGCCCTCGCTTCTTTTTTTCACAGCATCTGCTTCCGTCTTTTGGTCTAGGGTGGTTTACTCTGCTTCCCCAAGTACACAAGAGAAGGTGGCTGCCTCGAACTCTACTTGTCCTCAGTTTGAATGACCAACCTAGAATGGCTATGTATTTCTAACCCCAAGGCAAGAGATTAGAATAAGATGCTCCTACATTTTTCTAAAGTTTATCTCAAGCTGGATAGAATAAAAGCCCCCCTCAATTATTTAATTGTTAATATTTTGGCATATTTATGTTCTCTCTCTCTCTCCTCCTCTCCCCACCCACACAGTATTTTGTTTCATCTGCTTGAAAGTGTTAATAACCAGGATGACCCTTCTTGCCTGAATTTTTTTCAGCATGACTCTCCTAAGAAGTTTTTCATCCCAGTTTGCTAATACTCAGTATATTCAAGATTTCCTAAATGTTTTCATTTATGTTTAAAATCATTTGAGAGACAGACAGCAAGTGTATGCACGCTAGCTCTCTTCTATCCTCTGGCTTACTCTTGAAATACCCATGAAAGCTGGAGGCTGAAGCTGGGAGCTGGAAATTCATTCCAGGGTCCCACATAGGTGGCAGGAACCCAAACACTCGATCCATCTCTTGCTGCTTCCCAGGATGTACAGTAAGAAGAATGCTGGAATCAGGAACTAGAACTGAGCTGGGAATCAAACCTAGGTACGCTGGGACATAGGCACCCTAACCCTAACTGCTGGGCCAGATGTTGATACGTGCACGCATGCACACACAAGCACGCACACACACATTGCATTTTTCATTTGTGTAATATTTTAAAATCTGTTTTGTCTTTTCAAAGCCTTCTTATCAGTCATCATAAAGAATATCCCCCATGTAGGGTTTGTCTAGTGTTTCTTCCTTTTTAGATTCCGAGTCAACATTTGTCAATGGAACAATTACTTATGTTGTATACTTCTATTATCCCATCAGGAGGCACCTGCTAGTGACACAAAGTTTGATTATTTGGTTGGTATAGAAACTGATGAGTCTTTCCATTGTGATGATACATTTGCAATTCTAATCAATAGGAACCTGGTGAAGTGACAGCTTTGAGGCTGTATGAGTATTCTGTTTTGTTGACTTTTCCTCTGATGTGTGTGTGTGTGTGGTCCTAGTATGAATCAGTGATGGGGACTGCAAAGGGACAACTTCCTCTCTTGGCTTGCTCATTGACTATCTTCTTGTCAAGGAGAACTTGGCCCATTTTCCTTCTCTCTTTTTTCCCTATTTCTGCTTAGGAGCACGATAGAGGTACAGGCTTTAAGAACATCTTTAATGGGTCATGAATGGCTTACAGTTATGAATCTTTTTAATGTTCAAATTGCCCCAGAGTTAGCCAATGGTGCCTGTGTCCTGAGTTGACCCCATCAGCCTCCTAATACTGTGTTTTGTGGCCTAATAAATTCTGCAGTTATCTTGCACTCTACTTTTCTCAAATTGGTTATTCACCAAGAGAGAGGCTCTGATGGCCCATTGTGAATATGTTACCTTGAGCCCTCTACACTAAAGTCTTTGGCAGGTGGTAGGGTAGGGAAAAGGTACCAATTGACAAATACTCTGTGTATATGTGTATTTGGGTAGGAGTCCCTGTGGTTCTGGAAGATCTAGAAGGTTTGCTATCCCAAGATACCAAGCCTGGGACCCAATCCTTTCCATGCTTCCCTTTGCAACATTTTCTTTTTTTCACTTCAAACTTCACTGTCCATCTAACTATTTCATCTGCATGAAAATGCTGGTAGTGCAGTGGTATTTGTTTTGGCGCCTTACTTGCCTAAAGAGCCATGCTCAGTGACAATTATGCATTCAGCTGATATTTTCTGTTTTTCCACTATGTGTCAGGATAGTTGATTTCACAGATGTTATCTCATTGAGGTTTCAGAGCAACCATGCAAAACAGCTACTGTTGTTCATTTTCATTTCCCAAGTGGGCAAAGGTGGTTCTGGCACTGCCACAGCCATGGGTAAATGTCATGAAAGCGGGCACGGTGTATGAATTGCCTACCTTTAAGTTCCCATAGTTGACCTCAGTCCTGGTCATAGGTGTCAAATGTCTGTTGAATGAAAATTTTAGACTGAAAGCTTTTTTTTTTTTTTTTTGATTTGGGTTAAAAAACCAGATACATCACCTACATTGTTACTGTTCTGGTCGAGGTTCTTGAAGCAGTACTTCAGGAAAAGCGGAGTTCAAGGGTCAACTGAGACAGCCAGACAGAAATCTCCTAGACTGCAACTCTCAGGACACCCCACCATTTACTGCCAGGATTCAAGGAATTATTAATTTACTTAAAAAATTGAAAGTTTGTTTATTTGAAAGCAGTTACAGATAGAGAGTGGGGTTGGGGGAAGAGTGAGAGAGAGCTTTGATCCACTGATTCACTCTCTAAATGGTTGCAACTGCCAGGACCAGGCCAAGCCGAAGACTACCAGGAATTTCTCTTAGATCTTTCAGGTGGGTGACAGGGAGACCCGAACACTTGGCCCATCTTCCTTTGCTTTCCCAGGCACAGTAGCAGGGAGCTGGATTGGATATTTTAATATTTGTAAGTCATTCTGTGAGTACAGAAGTGAGAATAAAATGATAGTAATTTCTTTCTTTGCCTTTGAGGGTAGAAAAAAGAAAAAGCCTGGATTGTCCATTGTGTTAAAGTTAACAGCAGACTACAAAGATGGTGTCTCCTGTTTCCCTTTTTACCTTAGGAAGGTGATGTCATCTTTTGGTAATAAGGAAGTGGAAGGATGTTGATTTCTTTTAAAACTGTATCATCTTTGTAAGCCATTCTACCTTTCTTCCATTTAAAAGATCATTTCTCCCCCTTTTGGCGTAGTTGGAAACAACTGATGAGTAATGATGAGTAACAATGAGTAACAATAATTTCCACAATAATGAAATAGTAAAATGTCTCAAGATACAGGAAAAACAAGATCACTGAGATCTCAAAATGTTACTAAGAGGTGTTGCCCTGAGATACAACGGATCCCTGTGGACCTATATGGTCATTGCTGATAGAGTATGTTTTATTTAATTAAAAATATGTGAAGTCTCTCTCTCTCTCTCTTTATAAAGAAAGTAAGGTAAAAAAAAAGATATCAGCACTCATTGAGTTAGTACTGAAAATAAGAAACACAGCTGGATCTTAGAACCATGGCAGAAAACAGACACTTTCACTTTTTTTGGGGTGACAGGTGTGGCAAAAAGTTACAACAGGAAGAAACAAAATGGCTTTGTGTGCATGGGAATCTGTGAGGTCATCAAGGGTGTCCTAGGCAAGGCTTTGCTGGAAAGTGGGGCTGCCAAGGTGGGTGTCTGCTGCTGGCTGTCCACTCCTCTAAGCAGCCGTACTCCACTCGGCAGGGAGGGCACAGTCACTGCGGGGCTGGTGGGTAGGAGGGGGTGACATGTGCAAATGTTTTCCTGGCTACGTTCTACTTCAGTGGTGAAGCTCCATTTCCAAGGAAAAGGTGCAGCTTTTAACATGTCATAAAAATCATAGAGAAAGAATGCTAACATTCAGTTTGGAGCATTATGTGTTTGTTTTCAAGTACTTCAGTAGGTACCACATTCATTAGCACAAATTAAAAACCCCATGCTGTATTCAAAGCGGATTACAACTGCTGCTTGTATCAACAAATAAGCTATTTAATTAAGCCCCATTTCATGGGGAAGTTTGTGTTTACTTCACAGGCCTTGAATGTCTGAGGGACCACATGGATTTGCCACAAGGGGATATGGCCAAAATACTTGAGTCTTCTGTCTGGAAAGGTGAAGTTTAAGAGTATGTGTGATTACATCCTTGAACAAGGCAGCAAATCAAGTGGGCACCTGTTTGTTTTTAAAATTCTGAAAGAGTTTTGTGGGGAAGAAGTTTATGGAACCATTAACCTGAAAGGCAGACTGCAGCCTATCAAAGTCATTTTGGAGATTAATATCAACATGGGGTTTGACTGTTATAATTGACTATTAGAAAAAACCGAGTGTGATGGGTGGCCTCCCTGCAGCATGTTGCCAGGAACTAATGCTTCCAGCTGCTTGTGCCCACTCACACCCAAGGTGGCTCGTCTCACATGCTTGGAGGCAGTCTGCTTGGAGAGGAACATCTAACTGTCAGGACATAGATCACTGCCCCTCCCCTGTTCTTAAAAAATTCCCAACAAAACAAAATGAGTGTTTGCTGTTGCCTGGTGGGGTGGTTCTCGCTTGGGGTCTCCCCAGAGGATGCATTCAGGTAGTGCCTAGGTGGTCCATTGGTGCTGTTTGCTGTGAACTCAGCTGGGGCAGAGGACTGGAACACTTGCCTTTGGCCTCTGGTTGTTCCATGGGTTTCCTCACAACATGGAAGCTAGGAACAAGAATGCTAAGAGAAGGAGCCAGGCTGAAGCATACTTGAAAGCTTTGAAAGCCACAGTGCTGTTCACCTTGCAGGCTTTTTGTCAGAGGTCAGTTCCTGAATTGGGCCCATCTGCTTCTTGATGGGAGAACTTAAAAGAATAGCAACTACTATTGTTATGATTGATAATTGTACCTAAAATTGTACCTAACATCTCCCCCATGCTATTCCTCCTATCAGACAATCATTCATCGGCTCAACAAATACTTACGATGTTAGGCATGGCACCCAGTTTCAGAGCAGTCTGGCAGCCATTATTTGGGAATTTTCAACAGGACTGTGGGAATTTTATTTTTTCAGACACAGTCAAAGATACCAAAAAACTTATTCTAATTCTCTGAGTCAGGACCTGGCCTGGTGATGAATTTTATTTAAAAAATTTTTTATTTAAAGATTTACTTATGTTTGTTGGAAAGGCAGATTTGTAGAGGGAAGCAGTAGATGGAAGCAGTAGACAGAAAGATCTGTCTACTGCTTCACTCCCAAAATGGCCACAACAGCCAGAGTTGAACCGATCCAAAGCCAGGAGTCAGGAGTCTTTTCAAGGTCTCCCATGTGGTTCAAGGTCCCAAGGCTTTAGGTTGTCCTTTAATGCTTTCCCAGGCCACAGGCAGGGAGCTGAATGGGAAGTGGAACAGCCAGGACATGAAGCAGTGCCCCTATGGGATACCAGTGTTTGCAAGGGGAGAATGAGACAATTGAGCCATCCTACCAGGCCCTCAGAGATGATTTAAATGCAAGACTGTGATGGGCCTGTGTTCTTCCCTCACAGCACTTAGAGTCCTATGTCCTTCTTTCAAGACTAAAATCAGCAAGGACAGATGGCTGCTCTGACTTCCTCTGCTGCCACATGGCCAATGTTTTGGGTGACTGCATTTGAGTTTGAGACACCTGTGAGTGAATGATGACTGACACCTGAAAGTGTCACACATTCATAAGAGCAACTCAGGGAAGCTGGTCACCCTTCCCATGAATAATAGACTTGACTGGAAACCAAATGCCTTGTACTTTGCACTGAATCACACCTTGAGTTTTTAACTTTCTCTTTCTTAGGGGAAAATGAGTTAATACTACCAGAATCCAACATATATGGATGGGCTACAAACAATTTCCCATAAGAAGACATAGAGACATCTAATTCCTCAATGTTACTGCCCAACCGCCTCCCAGGATCTGACTCATCCTGTGAGAGCTCAAGCTCCAGTGCAGATTTGGGGTTGGGAGTAACAGCAGCAAACTCGGAACTGGTGTTGCCATCATGGTGGCCCCACGGGGCAGGAATGTTAGATGTGGATTGCTATGGGAAGGATCTTCCTTTGGCACAGACTTCCAGTGATGAGGTAGACCCCTTGAGGAGCTGGGGGCTGGCAGCTTTGTGCCAACCCTGCTTGCTTGCAGCTTGCAGCTTGGCCACAAGCTCTTTCTTATAAGTGGAGCTGAGGGCTGCCTCTCAGGTCCACGCAGGGTGCTGCAGGAGTCAAAGAGGAAGTGTCTGGTTTAGATGAGGCATTGTCTCCTATGAGAACAACACAGACCTGAAGCAGATTTGACAGTGATTCCGCGTGGCCCTAAGGCTGTCTCCCAACCTTCCAGGAGTCACCACCCTGGCTGTAGGACCCGAGAAGTGTTGGCTTTGCAGCTGGCTTTTGTCTTGCTATGTAGTTATCTGAGCTGTGTGGATTTATCTGCCTGTTCCGGCGGGGTTAAAGGCCGCATTTGTTGCTGTGGCTTGGGGGATATTTGTTACGGGCTTTTTTCAAAGTAAACTAGAGTACCCCCTGGAGACTAAGGTTTAAATGCAACTGCGGAAAAATTTATTGTGACTGTTAAGTGGCTAAAGAACAGAGCATCCCTGGGGAGTGATTGGCTGCCACTTGTCACGCTTGTTAAAGATTTAGCCTTTCCATTAATGAGAGAGTAGAGTTGTGGTTAATAACTGCATTGTGCCATGCAGGATTTATGAACAGTGTGTTGTAGCTTGCCTGCTCTTTGTATTTTTACTTTCTCCCTGAAAAACAACAACAACAAAACAAAAACACCCTTCACTGGCCTCCTTTGTGTCTTGCAATGATCAACTTAGAGTGACACATTTGACGTGGAAGGTCTTTTTTTTTTTTGGAAACTAATGGATTTACATCACTCTTATCTCTTGCTCTCAAGGTCATTAACAGAGGGCTGTGCCATTCAGTAATTTCTGGCATTTCATCCTGTTATCTGCAGTATTTATCTCTCTGACTCTCTCTGCATTGCCAAATATCCTCTTTTCAATAAATCTCAGAGGAGTCAGGGTTTTAGTCGGATTTCTAACTCTAGGAAGGGCAGGACATCCAGGGACCCACCCACCTGTGCTCCAGGCAGATAGGTGTCAGCAAACTTGAGGTGGGAGTCCTCGTGACAGGTTAGCATCCTAGGACATAGCTCTCACTTCCTTGGAAAGGGGTGAAAGGGTCTTGGAGGTTCGAGTATCTCAGCATGCAGAATTGTTTCTTCCTTTCATCTGCTGGGGAGAATCAGGAAACTGTGGGAGAGGGCAGGAGGGGACCAACCTCTGTGCTGCTGGTCTTCAGTGGTGTGTGGTGGGGAAGGAACCAAGGTGAGATATCTCCAGTCAGTCAGTCGGTCAGTTGTGATGACCTGGCTGTGAGTCACAGAGGTGTGTCCCAAGGTGGGCTTTCAGGAAAGGTACTGATATTAATGGAGTGAGGGGAGTTGGACAAATCATATAAAGTGATATCAAAGTTAGGACTAACCTGGGCTTTCAGGTGATGGAAAACAGCTTGGCTGGCTCCAGGGCCTCAACAGGGAAAGACTGCAGATGCCATGAAATCAGTTCTTCCTATCCATTTTCTTCCAGGAATCTGGAAGGTCAAGCTAGTAACCACTATATGTCCTTTTGAGTCAGTGGGAAATTGAACTGGGGTTTTGGATCAGAGCCTTTGGGGCGTGGAGCACAGTGGGGGAAAAGACTGACCAGTCGGAGAGCGACCCCCATGTGGTGCCCTTGTGGGGCAGGTGTGACAAAAGGAAAGGGAAAGTGACATGGGGATACTAAATGCTGCAGATGTGTCCTTTCTTGTTTAATGTCAGTGGTTCCATCAGAAATTTGGACCTCATGCAGTTCCAAGTACACCACTTCCTGTTTCCCTGCCAGGTGTCTTTGATATTGTGAACCTGAGCTGTTATAAAGCCTTTCTAGCCTCCTGCTAAGCTACCCTCTTCTGTGCTTCTGGAGCTATCTTCCCAGAACACAGCTGTGACACACTCCTCTGGCTAAAAACCCTTCATGTCCCCCTTCCCTTCAAGGGAGACAGGAATTTCCTAATGAGTACTAGGCCTTTCCGCTCCCCTTCTCCCACCCAGCCCCAGTCTTACAGAACATCCCAGTAGTGACTACTGCATCTGTGCCTGTATTTTTAACTTGTTTGACTGATTAGAATCCTGCGTTTTCCTCCCTTGGCTACAGAACTCTAACCGTTATGAAGGTCTAGGTCAAATGCTGTCTATTCATTGCATTCACCATGATTTTTTTCTCTTCCCTGCTTTCTCTCTTGTCCATGGCCATAGCATTCTTCTTGCTTATCACTGGGTTGGTTTTCTTCATCTGTTGATTCGTGTCTTTCCCATGAAATGCTGTAACTGGTGTGGTTGACCTGTGTGTGTCACGTGACACCTTGGCAAGTTGTGCTCTTTGCTATTCTCCCTTGGAACTTGGCCATAAAGTTATTTTTTCTCCCTCTTCCTACATTCTAGTCCTCTTGGTGACTAAGCTCCCTTCCTCCCAGTTGTTCGGTTTTGGATTCTCTGCAGAACCAGCGCTGTTCTGCTTCCAAATGTTCCTTGGAATAGCAGTCATAACAATTACCCACAAGCTGTGATCACACAAGAGTTCCAGTATTTTTGTCCCAAAACTAAGCGTGGTAACCCACTGCAGTCAGAGGAGTGAATCACTGGGCAAGTTCCATAGCCCCATTGTGCAGATGTGAGGAATGAGGGCCAAGAACATCTACTCATGGAGAGTTAAGGATAAAAAATAATCGTGTGGTGAATGAAAATTTTGTAAAGGAAAACCTAAAGTTTCAGATGAAACATCTAGATGACTTTGTTCCTTCTATGATTTTTGGATATTGTCGGGTTTTCAGTATGCCTCTCTTTGTAACCTATCATTTTAGGATTAAAGAGCTCCAAAAATACTTTTCTAACCCCCTGGAGAGTATGAAGGGTAGACACAGTTCAGTGGCCCAAGGCTACACAGTTGGTGGGTACTGCTTGTGGGCATAGATTTCAACTTTTTTTTCTTTTGCACTGAAGATGTAATACATTTTCAATGAAAAAATTGTTGGAGAGGAGAGAGAAAGTTCTGCACTTTGTTTCCCCCCTCCCGGATGCTCGCAAGAGCCAAGGCTGGGCAAGACTGGAACCAGGAATCAGGAACTGAGTCTGAGTTTTGGTTTCCCATGTGGGTGGTGGTGAACCAAGTACTTGAGCTATCACTTATTGTCTGGTAAGGTATGTGTTAGCAGGAAGGTGGAATCGAAAGTGAAGCTTCTTAGACCAGGCCTCCTGGTATGGGATGCAGACATCCCAGATGGCAACTTAACCTCTGGGCTGAACACCTGCCCCTAAGCTTATTTCTAAACTCGGTTTCCTACAAACCTGTGGGACTATCCTTCTCCATGGGTCACAACCTTGACCCACTAGAGAGAGAAGAGGAGCTTCCACTTAAAGCTAGGGGTGTTAGGGCAAGTAGGTTTCCTTTCTGAGCAGGTAAACTTGGCATTGCCTCAACATATTACTAAGTAGGTTGCCAGGGCCATGGCTATTAACTAAGTGGGTCATCCGATTCAGTCACCCATGATGCTATTAGTGACTGACTCAGACTCTTCCTGAGGAATGTCACGCTGCAGCTTGCTCAGGTACTTGCCTTTATCGAGGCAGGGAAGGCTCGGACTCTCCTGTTGGGCCAGCTTGAAGAGCTGCTGGGAGGATGAAAAGAGACAGTGGCAGCCAAGCACACCCTGCAGCTTCCGTTGACAGAGAGCAGCTGGTGAGCCCCCCTCAGAGCTCTCATGTGCATGACTTGGACACGATCTCAGAATTTGCAGCTGGAAGAAAATGTAGAGACGGGGTTTAACTTTCACAGTGAGGGTTTCTCCTTGGAGGGTCTCGACTAGAGCCTAGCTCCATTAGGTGTGGTTCTTGGCCAGTCACATTGGTCTACTGAGCACACCTGGGGATCTTGCAGAACTGCTCAAAATATCCCAACTGGACAGCTTTATTCAGGCTCATGCTGATGAGCTCTGCTCTCATGATGCAAACCCTGGGGTGGGAATTTGGTCTTTGGGTGCCCCAGCATCAAGTTTTTCCTGATTTCTCAAGGACGATTTTTGGTAACTTGAAGATTACCATTGCTTCTTCCCCGAGTCATGTCTCTTCCTTAAAGGGATGGATCCCTGTGGCTGTGTGTCGTGACCCATGGCTTCCCGAGCCTTCACAAACCTGCCTCTGTTTTTGGACAATGTTCAGGTTTATAATGAATACAGAGCCTCCTTTCTGGAAGGATTAGAATTGGTTTATGACAACAGCAGTGAAAGCTGAGGACAGGTTAGGACTTACTCCTGACAGGAAAGGAAAGGAAAATTAAAACCAGAAAAAGTGAAGCAGCAAATATGATAATGAAATTGATATAATCTGGCATAGAATTTGGCTCTGAGCATGTGACCAGCAGAAATAAGATTAAGTTATGTGTGTTTCTTATTAAAAAGGAGAATGTCTAGAAGGCTCTCTCAGGGAGATGTGTTATTTTCTTGGCTCCAAGATTCTCCTGCAAGTTGTGGAAAAAATAAGTGTTTTGTTGGCATAATTTGGGGTTTACATGAAAGTTGCAAAGATAATATAGAGTTTCCCAATATTCTTTATCCAGTTTCCCTCATGGTAACATCTTACATAAATACTGTAACTTGCCAAAACTAAGAAACTGGCATTGGTATATAACTGTTCATCAAACTCCAGACCCTATTTTGATTTCAATAGTTTACTTACTTCTGTTTCAAGGTTTAATCTAGAATACCATATTGAGTTTTGTCAACTAGTCTCCCTGATCTTGTCTGCTTTGTGAGTTTCTCAGGCTTTCCTATGTGTAATTTGTGTGTGTGTGTGTGTGTGTATGTTGTTTTGTTTGTGTCTATATGATGAATTTTGAGCCATTTTCTTAGTAAGATTTAAACGCAAAGTAGCACCACCTTTTACATGTTGCCTTTTGTAGATATGCTCAATAAGGGGTGATATTGGATATTCCAAGGTATTTCAACTGAAGATGAGCTCATAGATCAGGCACATGGGGCCAAATATATGTAGCTTTTGGTGGCTTCATCTGAGATCAGGCTCGTTCAGGGTGGTATGGCCGTGGACGACAATGCCGTGGCTTCATCTGAATGTTAGGTAGGACTGGAATCAGAAGTAGATGATTCTAGGTCTGAGCCCTAAGTCTCAGTTCCTTGGGCAAAGCTTCCTGTAAGAACTGTTAGTAGATGGTTCAAGAATATATCATACTGAGGTCCCACCTAACTCCAGTGAGATTTGCCTACATTCAGAACTCTACTAACAACACCTGCTGGTGTGGATGTGGGAAGAAAGGTACCCCTCTTCACTGTTGGTGAAAATGCAGGCTAGTACAACCACTATGGAAATCAGTATGGATAGTGCTGAGAGAACTGAAAATTGATCTGTATGACTCAGCTGTCCCACTTCTGGGAATATACACAAAGGAAATGAAATCTGCATGTGACAAAGAGATCTATAATCCTGTATTTACAGCAGCACAAGCTACAATAGCAAAGACATGGAAACAACCCAGATACATGTCAAAAGAAAAGTGGATAAAGAAACTGTGGTACATCTACTCTATGGAATACTACTCAGCCATTAAAAAGGATGAAATTCTATCATTTGCAATCAAACTAGAGACTGTTATGCTCAGTGAAATAAGCCAATTCCAAAAGGACAAATAGTATATATTCTCTCTGATATAAGATAACCTACAAGATCCGTAGATATTTAGATAAGCATGCATATACATATAGTCATCAAGAGGAACTGTATAACAGATCATCATATTGAGATGTGAAGATATAATACAATATGCATGTCTACTTCCTAATCAAAGATGGACTTCCAGTGAAACTGTTAAATATATCTTGACAATGGGGGTGTTGGACTCTTCCATTCCCTATAACTACGATGTCAGGATACACTTAAATAACAGAATGATGAACCTATGATGGCTTCTGGAGGATTTTATTACTTAATACAATAGGGAAATCAGTGTGAGGAGCGGCCTGGGGAGGAGAGGTGGGGAAATGCCAGAGCCTTTGGAACCGTATCATCAAATTAATTAATTAATTAAACTATATTTCTGACAGTGGCCTGAGGCGGTGGTGTCTCTGTTGCTAGTGAAGGAGAAATACTCACTCTTGAGAAACTAGATGATAATTTTTTATCTTGAGCTGACTTAAAATCCATACTTGTTAAGCTTAAATATTTGCTACATGCAAATTATCCTCACTTTATCTTCTTTTCTTTAAAGTTAGAAAAGGATATTAAAGCTTTTATTCTCTCTCCAGGCTATTTTCAACCTGAGCATGAGCAAGCAGTGGGAACTGATGCCAAGCCTAATACCCTATAGGAAGTGGGTCGAGGCAATTATTTGGTGGGGATGTGACAGTTGTTAATCAGGCCAGGTTTAAAAAGTGCCAGGCACGGGATGCACTGCAATGGACTGGAAAGTGTTACTATTCAGAGAAACAGATGTTGTGGTCTGGTTGAAGGAATTCTGGCAAAGCAGCTGAGTTTGGGGCCAGTGTTAGAATTTTTTTGCTGCCAAGAGCAGCACATTGACCTGTTTCATGAAGTTGGTTACAGCACTTTGCAACTTTGAGGATCAACCTTAAGAACAAAATGTGAATGAATTCTTCTGGGTTAAATGAACAAGAATTCAAATATCAGAAAAGCAGTATGATATGATTTGGGCAAGGGTATAAATATTCAGAAAGCTGAGGTCAGGTAGTAATCCTAATCTCAGATGGGGCTTGCAATCTAATAGGAAATCTATGAAATGAGGGATCAGTCTTTATAATCAGGTGAATTATACTTTAAGTGTTCTAACTTAATTGAATACTTAACAGACATTTGTGGGGGTACTCTAATAGGCTCTGGGGCTACTTAAGATGAGGTCCCCAACTTTGAGAAAGTAAGAGCTTAAAAGGAGTTAACGCATCAGAGGTTGAATATTCGTGGTAAACATGATGGGAGAGGGGACATTTTTGAGGGGCATTTGACCCAATTTAGGGAGTTGGGGACAGTGTCCTTGAGGAGGTGACACCTGATCTATACTGCTGGATCTAAGAAACATTGGAAATGAGCAGGTAGCAATATTCAGGGATGTAATGATGACATTGGAACCACAGTAGCTATGTTCTGCTCAGATGTGAAATACATCAGGGAGTGTTAAAAGGAAACTAACAAACCATGGTAGAACACTTGCATGTTTACTTCAGTTTTTAAAGAATCACAGGGTGTTCTCATCCAGGCTTGGCATTTCTGTGTTTTAGAGGAATCTCCAGTAAGCTAGGGCAGGATAGATTCTATGGGAGACAGACTGGATGCCAGACATGGGGAAAGATGTTATCTGGGGTGTTAAGATTCCCTGCCCTATTCTCTCTGCTGGTACCATGGACCAGTGATGCACGTGTGGCTCATTGCTTGAGTCTGGAGGAATATCTCAAACATACTTGGAATTTTGAATGTGAGGCAGTTCAGTTTGGGTCAGGCAAGGGCTGGTTTGGTGCAACCTTAGATGCAATTGGAGAGAAAGCCCAGGGACCTTGGAAGGAGCCAGACTTTCTGGCACATCCTAAGCCAAACCCAGGAGACCACTGACTCCACTGATGAAGTTGGAGTCATGTGAAATTTCTCTGCTGTTACTCTGCTCTTTCCGCATGGTTGGGAGAGGACCGTCCTCTCAAGTCCACTTTAAACGCCAGCACAGGTGCTTCCATCAAGTAACCCCAGCATTCTAGGCTGGGGGATTTGGCCTCTAGGAAAAACAGGGCTTTTTGCATGTGCCAACGCAAGAGCCCAATCTCCTGACTTGAATTACATAGTGCAAGAAGGCAAAAAGAAGTCTTTAAATGAATTAAGAGGCTCAGGAGCTTGAGGGATAACCTAACCAAAACAAAAATAAGGCATTTTGATTTTTTCATCTTAATGTTTATTTATTTGGCTGAGGAACAGAGAAAATAAGAATGAAAACTCCTATTTGATGATTCACTCTCCAAATACCCCTAACAACCAGGCCTGCACCTGGGAGCCGCAAACACAATCTAAGTGTCCCCTATGTTGACAGAAATCCAATTGTGGAGCCATCACTGCTGCCTCGCAGGGTATGTGTTAGCAGGAACTTGGAATCAGGGGCTTGCACTCCGGCCTTCAAATGTGGAATGTGGATGTCCTAATCACAACTCTAATGCCCATCTTGATATTCTGATTTAGACTTAGGAAGAAGTAAGAGATTCAAAGTAATTATACAAGCCAGATAGAGATATTATGCTCTATTGCAAAAGGATGATCAAAGATCAAAAAGAAATATTCTGGAAACAAAAAGATTAGTTCTGAATTTAGAAAGATCGATAGACTATGTGAAAAAAATTGAGTTATTGGCTTAGTAACATAGGCGTTCAGAATGAGGAGCCGATCTCCAGGTTACTTATGGAACCTGTCAAGTGATCAAAACCCTTTAACACTGAGGCAATTGTGCTCATCTGTGTTGCCCAGTTATACTACTAACGGATTTTGCTATATTGTTTATCTACTCAAAAGTTAGACTTCAAGTTTACCTGCTCAAAAGTTACAGACCTACTGCAAGTAAAGTTGTGGTCTGTATTGCATTTTCATAGCATTATTTCTGAAACATTTCAATGAACAGAATTAGGTTCTTTCAGGTCAATGTATTTATACATAATTTACCTATTGTTAACTTTGGTTGAATTTTGCATCCATCACAGTCACTTGTGTATTACAATAACTAGAAAACCACTGATACAGAACCTGAGAACATTTCAGCATTAAAATCTATTGGAAATTGTGGGAACAATGTTTCAGGGAATATTTATAGCTTGATATGTATTATAGTATTGTCTAGTTTACAATGGATAAATGTCTAAGAAGTAGTTCACTGAAGCATTGAAAAGAGGTAAAAATCATCATATAAACACCACAATTCAAATGTAGATTATGCAAACGTGAAATGTTGACTCTGTCAGAACAAATCCAACTGCACAGTTTGTCTAAAAGGGATTGCCATTTTGTTGAAGGCAGTCCATTTTCCACTGGGTCCATGAGGTGTGGTATGCTATGAAACTTTAGGGATACGGAATTCTCGGGGTTCTTGCATTATTAGCAACAAAGCATAGACTCCAATTTAGTCAACTTCCAACTGGCTAATGTTTACAAGCAATAAAGGAAAGAGTGTAACAGAAGCATAATTTAGAACTGCAGTCTTCGTAACAAAACGAGGTCTTAGTTACACTGAAGCATCCCAAAACTGACACGAAGGATGCTTAGAAAGGACAAGTTTCTGAAAATTTCATTTTAAAATGATGCTGTTAAGAAGAAATGACGTGTTGTACATCACAAGCGATGTAAAAGTGTGGCTGTTCTTACAGTTGGCTGGAACTACTGTGTAGAGTGTGACTTAGCTTGCAGGATATGCCTGATACATACACAAGAAAGGCCTAAAGACTTGTTTTTGTCACTGGAAGATCACATGTGGCAGAAGAACATTTTCATCTGACTGCCAACTACTTCCTGAGCTGTAGTCTAGACTGCTCATTCAGTCCAATTCCTATAATGGCCAGAGCTGGGACAGGCCAAAGCAAGAGCCCAGAACTCAACCCAGACTGCTCATGCAAGTGGTAAGGATCCAAATACCTGAGGAGGCATCTCCTGCCTCCCAGGGTGTACACTAGCAGTAAACTGAATTGGAAATGGAATTGCTACAACTCAAATCAGACACTGTTATACAATTTAGGTGTCCTATGAGGCAATTTAAACAATGTGTCAGATACCTGAATCATAAATCCCATTTGTGGGACTTCAAGTGTGTTCCTGAAATGATATGTCCTGGTGCTTATTGTCTTTAGAGCCTAAATCTATTGCCTTGGGACTGAATGGTATTTTTTTTTTTATCTTGAGGGTGATTATAGAATCTCTCTAGGGTACAGATAGCTAGCTGTTGCCAAAAGTTGTTTTTTTTTTTTTCCTTTTCCTCCAACACTTGATTTTCTTACCAGGCAGAAAGAAATCTATGATGTATTACTAGGCGTGTTTTTAAATTACCTCCAAGGGCTGCAACAGAGCATAAAAAGCTGCTTTCCAAAAAGTAGTTTAGGGATCCATTGAGCAGCGATTCCCAAGCTGGGAGTCATTCTTGCAGCTTCCGAGAATGCTACGCTTGTTGACTGACTTAGCATCTGATAGAAAGCTGAAAGAAGTCTTCAATGAGTCATTCTGCCTGATTTCTGTGTCCCTGTTCAACCCAAATGCCCAGCACTATCTAACAGAGCCAAACTTGCTGCTATGCTCAGGAGCTTATCACCAGGATTAGAACTTCATAATTGGGTGGAAATAGAGGAAACCAGTCACATGCGGAATCTGGTGACACAATCCTTGTCATTTAATCCAAAGAGTGAGAGTTCAAATTGTCATCTCTCTTGTTGATCTGAAATGAGCACTATTAATTTCATTTTATTTTTATCATTAAAATGATGATGAATCATTTTATAATGGCCCAAAAATTTATGTCTGAAATGCTCAGTAAGTGGTCTGTAGGCAGATGGACCAAATTGGAGAGTTCCTACTTTAGTTTAATGGCTCTTGATTTCTTGCCCTCTCTTTTCTTATTGGGTCAAACACACTTCCTTATTTCTCTAGGACCATTTATTGTTTTGAGTTTTTTTTTTGTTGTTGTTGTTCTATTATACACTTTTGTAAGTTTAGGGCTTCCTCCCTTTCCTCTCTTTTCTCCCACCCCAATCTCTCCTACCCAGCCCCTTTTAATATAAAAATACAGGTCTTCAACTGCAGTTACAGTTTGAACATTCTGAGTATCCTGACACTGTAGGTGTAGGTGATGGAAGAGAATCTAGTATCCAATTGTCAAGGTCTATTGAACAGTTTCACTGGGAGTCCTTCAGTGCTTTCTCATTTCTCAGTACTCTAATCTCCATTATACAGCTCATTCATGAGAATAAATGTATATGCATTTTTAGGTATCTATTTGTTTTATATTTTGGATGAAGTTTACCTTGTATCAAAGAGAGCATACAGTATTTGTCTTAGCCTAAGGTATTTGTCCTTTTGACACTGGCTTACTTCACTTAATATAATGCTCTCCAGTTGGGACCACTTTGTTGCAAATGGTAGAATTTCATGCTTTCTAATGGCTGAGTACTATTCCATAGAGTAGATGTACCTCTACTTCTTCAGCCATTCTTTTGCTGGGCATCTTGGTTGTTTCCATAGCTTTGCTATTGTGGATTGTGCTGCTATGAATACAGGGTTGCAGGTTGTTTTCTTGTATATGAATTTCACTTCATTTGGATATATTGATAGAAGGAAGATTGCCGGGTCAAATTGTAGATCAATTTTCGGTTGTCTTGAACACTTTCATATTGACTTCCATAGTAGCTACACTAGTTTACACTTCCATCAGCAGTTGAGTAGGGTACCTTTTTCCCCAAATCCTCACCAGCAGGTGTTATTACAAGATTTCTGTATGTAAGTAATTTTCACTGGAGTTAAGGGGGAAACCTCAATGTGGTTTTTATTTGTGTTCCCCTAATTGCTAGGGAGCCTGATCATTTTTTCATATGTCTGTTAGCCATTTGAATTTATTCTTTGGGAAAATGTTCATTTGTCTTGCCCATTTCTTGACAGGGTTGTTTGCTGTAATTAAGTTTCTAAAGTTCTTTGTAAATCCTGGATATTAATGCCCTATCTGTTGTGCAGTGTGCAAAGATTTTTTTCCGGTTTTATTGGTTGCCTCGTGGCTTTGTGGATCATTTCCTTTGCTATTCAGAAGCTTCTTAATTTGATGTAGTCCCATTTGTTTATTTTGGCTTTGCTTGCCTGCACTTTGGGTGTCTTTTCTAAGAAGTCTGGCTACACCTGTATCTTGCAGAGTGCTTCCTATGTTCTGTTAATAGTTTGATGATTTCTCTGTGCAGATTTAGGTCCTTGATCCATTTAGATTTGATTTTTGTATAAGGTGAAATATGGAGGGGAGTCTTGTTCCTTCTGCATGTGGATATCCAATTATCCCAACAGAATTCATTGAAGAATCCAAACTTTCCCTCTGGGAAAAGATTAGTTGGCTATACAGAGGTGGGTTCATTCCTGGGGTTTCTATTCTGTTCCACTGATCCTATTTCCCAAGAGGGTCTGGTGTTAGAGTTCTTCACAGAAATCAAATAAGTAGGATATATATTTCAGTTATTTCTTTACATCTGTATGTACATGGACATGTAGAGATTTATCATAGGAAATTAGCTCATGGATATAGGGGACCTCAAGTCCTAAAATCTGAAGTCCCAAGGCCTGAGAACATAGCCAATTGTGTAACTTCCAGGCTGAGTTTGAAAGTAGGAGAAGATGGATAACCCAACCCAAATGCCAACAGATAGGGAGAGAGCAACTTCTCTCTTACTCAGCCTTTGTCCTGTTTGGCCTTCAGTGGATTGTGTGAGATCTGCCCAAATTAGGGCCATGTATTTGCCTCAGTACATTGATTCATATGTTGATTTTAGCCAGGAATATCCTCATCTACATACATTGAGGATAATATTTAACCAGGTATCTGAGCACTCCGATGTGGTCAGACTGTCAAAATTAACTGACACAGGGTCCTCATCCTTCCAGAGTCTGCACAGGACAACATGGCTGTCCTGACGGTCTGTCATGCAACGTACAGATGAACCAGCTTTAGTTCTTCTTCCAAGAGGCACCGCAGCCCACCTCATACATGTTGGGAAACTTCTGGCATGACTGTGCTACCAACTCTCAGGTGTATCACAGCCTTCTCTGGATCTTTCATCCTCACAAAAGGACTCCTATATCAAGGTCCTTAATTGCAAGTGACAGGTACTGATTCTGACTGACATCGGTAGCAAGGTAATTTATTGAAAGGAGTACTGAGAAAGTTATAAAAGCACAAAGACCTTGGAGGGCTAGGCTTTAGACAGACTACACTTTCTAGAATGGTGATCAAAATCACAACTGCAGAACTGGTTCTGTCCATCTTTGACTATCACTCCGGCCTCTGTTCACCACTGCTGCTTCTGGCATCAGACAAAACAATAGCCACTGTTGTTCTGGAGCACAATCTTGGTGTAACACTGCTAAGAGAATTTTCTGTGGCTTTCATTCTTTATACAAATGTCTACTGGTTCAAGGTCTGGCACAGATGCTTCTAACTGGTGGGGTCTAGGTTATTATCCCACGACCTTCAGGGAGTTGGCCAGGAATCGTTCAGTCTCTTGCACATGAATATCCACTTCACTCAGCACCATTTATTGGAAAGATAATCTTTTCTTTGGTGTATGTTTTCAGTGCTTCGATTGAAGATCAGTTTTACAAGCATAGGTTAGTTTCGAGATATTTATTTTGTACCACTGGTCCTTGTTCTGTTTTTATGCCAGTGCCACTCTGTTTTGGTTAAAATAGCTCTCTAATGTGTTTTGAAATCAGATACTGTGCTATTGTCAACTGTGGTTTTTTAATATATTTTATTTTGAATTTTGAATTATGTGGTACAATTTTGTATAGGCTGGGGTTCCCCCCAAACTCCCACTCCCTGACAGATTTCCCCCATTTTACTACAATGGTGTAGTCCTTCATAAGCAATAATAATTCTATCAGTCTCTTATTTAAGTGTACTCTGGCATTGTTGGTGCAGACAATGTCAGACAGTCCAGCATCCCAATGTCTACACATGTCCAACAGTTTCATTGGGAATTCATTTTTCACCTGGAAGCAGGGGTGCATGTTCTATTATACCCCCACACCTGTATATAAAAGACCCCAGTACTCCATCACTATACATTTCCATAATTGAGAAGCCATGAAACAAGGTCAACAACTAGTATGAGTTAGAACAGCCACAACTACAACAACAAATTATAGCACCCTGAAAAAACATGCCACTGAGTAACCAACACATGAGTGACAAAAAGGAAACACAAAAATCTCTTGGGAAAAATTATGCCACTGTGTAATCCATGAGCCAGTGATGAATTTGACAAGAGAAAAGAAATTATTTGGAATAAGCAAAACTGTAATAAAAACATCAAAACACATGTGATACAGCCAAAAAAACAGTATGGATTGGATTATTGAAGTTACACTTTCCATGCTGGTTTCCTTATATAAGAGAGAACATATGGTATTTATTCTTTTGTGATTGACTCATTTCACTGAGCATAATGATCTCTAGTTGGGACTATCTAGTTGTAAATAGTATAATTTCATTCTTCTTAATAGGTGAATAATATTCCATGGAGTAGATGTACCACAGTTTCTTTAACCACTCTTCCTTGGACACACATCTGGATTGTTTCCATGCCTTTGTTATTGTAGATTGTGCTGCTGCAAATATAGGAATTCAGATCCCCTTCTCATATGCAGATTTCACTTCTATTGGGGATATTTCTAGGAGCGGGATAACTGGGTCATATGGCAGGTTTATTTACAATTCTTCAAGCACTCTCCATACTGATTTCCACAGTGGTTGTACTAGCCTACACTCCCACTAGCAGTGAAGGAGGGTGCCTTTCTTAGGAAGAAGTGGTGGGTCAGGGAAGGGAAGGGAAAGGCAAAGAAAGTAAGGGTTAAGAGCATCCATTTGCTGGTTCATACCCCACATGGCCACAACAGCTGGGGCTAAGTCAGACTGAAGCCAGGAGCTCAGAACTTCATTCAGGTTTGGGCTGACCAGAAGCCAGGAGTCAGGGGTTTCATATAGGTCTCCCATGCAGGTGCAGGATCCCAGGGATCCTGAGCTGTCCTCCACTGTTTCCCCAGGCCATAAGTAGAAGGTGCATCAGAAGTGAAGCAGCTGCTGGTTTATGCTCCAAATAGCTGCAATGCTCTGAGCTGGACCAATTTGAAACCAGGAGCTGCTTCTGTGTCTCCACCCAGGTGCAGAGACCCAAGCACATGAGCCATCCTCTGCTTCTCTTCCCAGTGTATTAGCAAGAAGCTGGTTTGCAAGTGGAGCAGCCGGGGCTCAAGCTGGTGTCTAAGAGCTGTCAATGCTACACGTGGTGGCTTTCCTCACTATACCACAACACTGGACCAGAGAGAATTGCCTTTTTTCTATGACAAAACACACCTAACATTTTAAAAAAGTGAATGTAAGTGGGCAGTTCATTAGAGCAAATTATGTTGGCATTGTTGTGCAAACATCATACTGGCTCTAACCAGAACTTCATCTCCCCCAAGTGAAACTCTGTGTGTATGTAAGAGTTCCCTATTCCTACTTCCCAGTCCCTAAAAATGGCTATTCTTTCCATCTCTAGGAGACTGACAACTTCATATACCTCATATACGTGGACTCACATAGAATTTGTCCTTCTGTGACAGAATTATTTAATGTAGTGTGCACCAGATTAGTCAACTTCTGGTCACTATAATAATAAAACAATCAAGGCAGGCTACTTCTAAAAGGAAATAGTTTTGTTGATTTTTTTGGTTCATGCATCTGAGGTTCACATTCCAAGACTGGGTGGTTGCATGGGTTTGGCCTCTGCTGTCAGAATTCTGAAGAAGGAAACAGCAACATACGACAAGGGACAGGGAGCACACACGTCTGTTTATATGTGGTCTCTCCACTAGGTGGAGATGTGGAGGGCCATGGCATTGTGATATAGTGACCAGCATCAGTTTAGGTCCTGGCTGTTACATTTCTGATGCTGCTGCCTGCTAGTTTCCTGAGAAAGTGCTGGCAGATGGTCCAAGGGCTGGGTCCCTCCACCCCTGTGGGAGAGTCAGAGGAAGCTCCTTGTTCCTGGCTTTAGCCTGTTCCAGTCCTGACCATTGTGGACATTTGGGGAGTGAAGTAGAAGTTGGAAGACACACACACACACACACACACACTCTCTCTCTCTCTCTCTTTCTCTCTCTCTCTCTCTCTAACTTTGCCTTTGAAATAAATAAAACCTTTTGTTTTACAAGTCTAGGATTTAATTAGGGGGCTCCATATTAATAACCCAATCCATTCTAATCACTTCATTAATGCTCCACCTTTAAATACCATAATTGAATTAGGTTTCTCGCTATTTAATTCCATTAACAAAAGGCTTTGTGAAACTAAATGTCTGCATGAGTTTGGGGGCAAAATCATATTCAAAAACATTTAATTTTAAGGCTCAGTAATCCATTGTGTGCATAGAACACATTTTATGTATTCATGCATTCACTGATGGATATTTGAGTTGTTTCTATTTGTAGTGTACCATGATTAATACTGCCATGAGCATTGCCCTGCCAAGTTTTTAATTCAAAAATGTTAAAGAGGTAGATTCATATGACTCAGATATAGAGCAATGGATACGCAGTGGAAGGTCTCACTCCTACCCATGCCTACAGCATGTGCTCCATCTACAAGCTTTGTTTCTTACAGTTTCTTCCAGGAAACACGTGATTTCCCTTTCTTTCTGACACAAATGACACGTACTTGCACACTGGTCTGGAGCATTTGTGATCTTTTAGTTTAGCAAGCATTTTCATTCTTTTTCATGGGGTTATAGAATGTCATTGTATGGATGTATCATACTTTATTGAACCATCCTTTTTATTGGCTGTTACTGAGGCAGTTTCCAATCTTGTACTTTAGAAACACAGCTGCAATAGTGAATGAATATTCTTATGGGAATGTCATTTTGGATGCATGCACATGCTTGTGGGATATATTCCTAGAAGTGGATTAGTCACAAAGTATTTCATGAGCAATGAATACATATATAGCTGGAAGTATATAGATAGATATCTATATATAGATCTCAAAATCACTCATGTTTATGTATAATATATTTGGCTAAATTTCCCTCCATGGAAGTAATTTCAATTTATGCTGCCATCAGCAATGCATCAGAGAATTTGCCTACATAATCTTGCCAAGCATGTGTGTTATCAGTTTCTGTTCTTATCTAAGCGAAAAGAAAAGTGTCTGGTATCTGCAGAGAGGCTTGTTGAAGAATGTTCACAGTAACATTTCCCGTAAAAACACATGTACTAATAAAAAGTGGTTGGAAAACCCATGCAACTCGCAGAGAAGACAAACTTCAGTCTCACTCAAAGTGGCTATCGAGGAAAATGAGTAGGGCAACTCATACAAGGACTGAGGATGGAGATTTCTAGAGGCCCATGGGCAGAGAGCATCATTCCAAGAGCAAAACCAGAGGTGCAAATCTAGGAACTTGCTTTCCTGCCCATCAGAGTGTCTACCCATCTTTAGTGGTGGAATTTGACATGTCTATAACGGACTGGTGACTTCCTCATGTATTGTCGTCTTCAATGAAAAATCATAAGACACGGTCCTAGTTTTTTGTCTCTTCTTCCTTATCTCTGCATAGTAGGTGAGCTGTGTGTACGTGTGTGTGTGTGTGTGTGTGTGTGTGTGTGTGTGTGTGTGTGTGTGTGTGTGTGTTTAAGCTAGATCACTAGGTCTTGAAGGCATAGATGGAAGACAGTGGTCTCTGAGTTAGGTGTGGTACCTGGATCAGATAATGGGTGATTTCATGGATAGACCATAGTGAACACTATTGGATCCCCAAGCAACATCAGTCCTACTTTCCATTAGCCCCTCATTGCTTGTTGTCAGGTCCCTAGTTTCATTGAGGTGAGAAGAATTGCCTAACTATAAGTAATAAATCATGATGGATTTACTTCAATCCAGAGGGCTTTCTGGCAATATTTTGCTTTTCTGATAAAAGGAACAAAGGGAATTTGTGTGCTCTCTTTTCTGTTTTTATTCCCTAAGCTTGATGTGAGTAAGATGCCTGAAGCTTCAATAGCTATTTGTAACAAGACAACATGTATTATCAGCTTTTTATTATTATAATAAAATACCTGTTAAAAAGCTGCTTGTGAAAGAGATTTATTTTTGTATTTGATTCTGGAATTTCAATGCCAAAATCTGGCATCATCGTTGGCTTCACTTCTGACTGTGTGGTGGGAGGAGGAGGTGACGGTGAGTAGGTGGTGGTGTTGGTGATGGTGGCAATGATGAAATGTGGTCATAGTTAGAGGATAAATCACGTGATAAGTCAAGAAGCAGAAGAAGTGGATGGACCCAGACTCATAGGCCAACTTCTTTCAGGAACTATCTTCTGAGACCACGTTGCTAGGGGTCTCCCACTGTACCCACCTTCTGAACTCTGATTGCATTTAGTTTCTATACTGTTAGTGCTATTAACACAAGACTTCAGACTATACAAATCTAAATTAATCCAGGAGATAAGCATGTAGTTAAGGATGGGTAGGGTGCAAAGCTTGAAAAAGAGCCCAGGCCTTTGCCCTCTGCAATGCTTATTTCCCAAGCTCTTGTTGAAGTCACTACTAATATGAATATTACATTACTGAGAACTGACAGCATTCCTGATGGTTACATGTAATTCGCTCAAGTTTTATTCATTCATGCTAGTGGGAATTTTTGTTGTTTTCAGCTCTTCGGATTCATTCATATTAGCAGTCATAAGACACTGTCCTGGTTTTAATTGCCCAAGCTAATAGTAACTTAGTTTTTTGCATGCTGACAAAAGACTCACAATGACAGAGGTAGAGGTAAAAGACATTTATTCCAGACCCCTGAGTCCTGGACAAAAATGTTCGGATTATATCTGCATATACAGTAGGTGCCTTTCAGGGAGGAACTCCCAAGTTCAAGTAACCTAAATCCTTTATAATGATTGTAAGTCTGCCTGACCTTGGCTCTGGAAGGAGACATTATTTTTCTTATAGTGGGCAGAAACTAAATCTTCCCTGTTCTCTGCTCCAGAAGAAATCTCTATACGTGTTTTCTAAAGATTTTCACTCCATAAATATCTTTGGAAAGATAATTGGGAGCAAAGACAGGCCGAATCTCTGGAAGTTATTTGTTTAGAGGTCAGAATTACAGAGGAAGAGGGAGAAGGAGAGAAAGCAAGCTTCCTTCACTAGTTCATTCCCCAAATGGCTGTAATGGCTGGAGCTGGTTCAGGCTGAACCTAAGAGCCAGGAGATCTATCTAGGTCTTCACATAGGGGCAGGGACCCTAGGGCTTGGACCACCTTCTGCTCTTTGCCCAGGTGCATCAATAGGGAATTGGATTAGAAATGGATCAGTCAAGACTTGAACTGGGGCCCATATGAGATGTTAATGGTGCATGTGGCTGCTTAACACATTATACCATAATGCTTGCTGCTGAAACCTCTTCAGACAGACAGACAGAAGACTCACGGAAATTGTCTTTCAAAGTCAGTCTGAATCCTCAGTTACAAGTAGTAGAAATGGCTTCCAGCCATTATAAGCAGAGGAACTTATTAAAATTGATATAGGATACAACTACTTTAGAGAAGCAGGTATGTGACAATATTTAATAAACTTGGAAAAGCTGAAATGGTAGATGCCAATAATTTGGGGACTGTATCCTTTAGGAATCCTTGCACATGAACACCAGGAAAGAGGCACAAGAAAGCCTAAAGCAGTATTATTTATAGCGTATTGATATAAAATTAGGGATAACTATTGCCAGTTCAGAAAGGTCCAAGTTGTGATACAATCATTCAGTGGAATTCTGTAGAGCAATAACAGTTAAAATTGAATGAATTAATAGCCACTACTATCACCCTGTTGTGTGTAATGTGTGAAGAAAAGTCACTTGCAGAAGGGAATACATAGTACCATTTATACTAAGTTGAGGAATATACCATCTTGCGCTTAGGATTCTAAACACAAACTATTAAAGATGCATGAAATTGATCATATAAATTTACAGCAGAGTTACCTGTCTGTTGAGAGACAAAAAGTATTGAACTGATTCGTCAATTTGGCTTTAGGTTTTATTATCAGTACACCCTTTATGTCTTACATTTTGCTCACTGGTTCACATTTTATAAGGAACGACCAGATAACCCATGGGAGGAGCATAGGTGTGTAGACTTGAGCTGAAGTCACTGCCACTGGATTAAGGAATAAAATCCTAGCATGTCCCCCATAACTGGTCCAGGGAGAGCACCATGGTTACTCTGCTGAGTGATCCATGGCAGCACATGTGTCACTGGTTTTGGACATGGATTGCTGCTTCTAGTACTGCAGCTATGTTGTCAGACTTCTAGAGAATCATCTGTGCTCCTTGCTTCTCTGCCCCATTTGCTCCTATTTCCAAGTCTAGGGTAATGTGCTTGGTGGGCAGAGTTGGTACACGTTGTATTCCAGCTGCAGAGGAGCTGGGCAGATGGACAATGAGCATTTTCAGTCCCAGCAAGTGGGAAGGGGACCCTGCTTCTCAGTAAAACTTGGACAGTTAGGAACAAATATTGGCAGGACATCCAAATTCAGGGTGAGCCAACAAAGGACAATGTCCATAACAAAGCTTCAATGTTTATGGTCAGGTAGAATCAATGAAGACAGCATCCCAGGCCAAAGAAATCGTTAAGGTAGTACATAAATAGAACATAGGAAAACAGAAGACAGACAGATGAATGTTTTAATAGGTTAAACTTTACCTGGTTTTAGCAAATTATTCTTAGTCTCTTTTTGCATGACTATTTTTAAATTTGTTAGTTTTTTCTTTAAGATTTGTTTTATTTATTGAACAATGGAGAGAGGGAGAGGCAGAGATGTAAAAATATATTTCATCCTCTGGTTCACTCCCCAAGTGGCTGTAATGGCTGAAGCTGAGTCAGGCTAAGCTATAAGCCTGGAATTCCATTTAGATCTCCCATGGGGATGGAAGGTCCCGAGTTGTGGGCCATCTTGAGCTGCTTTTCCTAGGTGCATTAGCTGGAAGGTGGATTGGAAATGTAATAGCTAGGTTGTAAACTACCTCTCCAATAAGGGATGATGATGACATTGAATTTGGTGGTTTAACCCATTGCCCCACAATGTTGGCCCTAGTTTTTCTTTTTCTTAAGCCAGAATGACCTCTTTTCTGAAACCATGAATTCTTCAAAGTTAAGGACCATACTCACCTTGAACAATGTCATGTTTGGTACTAGAAACCTGAGGAAATCTGGGTCAGGGGGACCTGAACTTGAATCCTGGACTTACTACTGCTTGATGAAATGACAGCCACCATGTTAGGCAGTCTTTGTGAGATCTGGTAGCTTCATGAGTGGAACAGAGCTTACACTTGCTGCTTTGTGTGGTAAAGATGAATCCAGGATAAATATTATAGAATAGACTGAAATCCAACATAAATATTACTGAGTAGGCTGTCAGTAGCATTTCCTTATTTTCCCTTCTCAGCAGACCCTTTTTTTGGTTCTTCTCTCCCCAGGCCCTGGTCCTGGGCTCAGGCAGCACTTCCCTGGTGTTTGCAGAATGATTGGATTTGCCTTCCTGAGAATATTTGTAGGCAGGCTTTTGCTGCTTCCTGCTTGTAGTTGCCATATGTGAGCTTAGTTGGTAACAATTTTGGCAGCCTTAGTGTAATTCTTTTTCTTTTTTTTTTCCCTAGACAGCCTCCAGGAAACCTTTAAGTGCCAACAGGACTTCATGGTTGCCACTTCTATTCATTCATGAAACTGCTCATTGAACAAATGGAGCACCTGGATGAAGACCTGAAGGTTCCTGTAAAGGGGCTGTCATTTGTCCCAGGAGGTGCGGGTTTGTCAGATGCTCCTGGAAAGGTGGGTGTTGAGGAGAGTGTGAGTCACATTCCACGGGCAGCTCCTTGTGGCCCTCTGTCCCAAAAGTCCAACATCTGCCACTCTATTCTGTTGTGAAGCCATGCAATTCCTCAGGTTTTCTCAAAGAGCAAGTGTTGAGCTAATGATTGTCAAGTTCACTTCATCAGAAAATTTTGAGAAAATGACATCCCTGGTATGTTGCCCCTCATGCCCAACTTGTATTTTACTTGATTGAACTCATCTTGATGACCTATTGAGGCAAGAATTAGTCAGATCCCATTTCAAATTTTCTGCTTCACGTGGTTTTGGGTTTTGGGAAGTTCACATCCCGGTTTAAGCTAGCCTTCCTCCCACTGAGAAGGATCAGGATGATACCAACTTCCACTGAGAACCAATTACGAGGATGGCAGTGAAATTACTGTATCAACAGTCTGGTTAATCCAATCACTTAGAATAAACCTTGATGGAAATTAGGCAGGGCTGTAACCTGGCAGGGGATGAGCCCACAGGATGCATAGGAGGGACTGCTGAGCCCATCTGGCTGTAGCTTGGGAGTTTTGGTCGCATGGCTAGATGGTGGGAGGCAGGCAAGGAGTAAGCCATCAGAGAGGCTTTGGGTGTTTGAAAAAGAGGTGAGGCTGTGGACTACATATAGTTGAAATAAATGAGCCAGAGTTCATGTGGGCAGGATGGTCAGCATCATCATGGAAAGAGAAAATCAGCCAGTCCCAGAATGACAGAAAGACTTTGAAATCTATGAAACAACTACATATGGTATAGGCATGTTCTGAAAAAAAATCATACTACTAGCAACACAGAGACATGGTGGACTCTGGATTCGGGATGGTACTTGTCTCTAAGGAGGGAGGACCCTGGTTCCAGCCTTGTTTCCACTGAAAACACAGATCTGAAGCAAAAAGAGGGAGACTGTGCAAGGACAGAATCATGGCCACCACATAGATAGTCAAGGAAAGCAATTGGGACTGTGCCGAGGATCTTAAAAGCAAACCCTATTTGTACTGTTGATAGTATATGGGGACCTTGAAAGAACTTTTGTCTTTTTTAACCACTTCTGCGTTTCCTTTTGTAGAATAGAGAAATTCCTATTTGGCCCTACCTTAAAATGTCTCTATGACAATTCTTTACTCAACACGTTGATGACATTATGAAGACCAGCTTGTGTTCCTATGAAGACCAGCTGGGTTGAGCAGTTAGAGCTATAGGGTAGGTTTGGTTAGGCTAGGAAAAGAGGGGTTGAGCTACCAGTCTGAAGCAGGGTACCTCTGTATTAATCAGCAACACAGACCTTACTTGGGAAAAATAAAATCACCTCCAAGATGTTGGGAAATACCTGGTGTACATGGGTGAAAATATCCTTGTTGCTCATCTCATGTTCTATACTCCTGCCTTGAGGGTTGTCTCCATTCCGCAGAACTTGAGATCTTTGGAATCTTTCAAAAGTGCCGGATCTAGGTGCCCTGGATAGGGGAAAAGAACATCTAATGTCACCTGTGGTGAACTAGTCTGAGGTTCTTTGTAGCTCATTGGTCTCTTCATCCTTGAGGGTGGCAAAATTGTATAAGAGTTGACTGAAAGAAATAAGGGCAGCTTACAGGGGACACAGGATGGATGAAATGATACCCAGGGGACTCTTGCAATCTTCCCTGAAAAGAAAAACCCTTCAGTGAATCCCCACACTGGGCACCAGCAGTTTTGACTGAGTTAAGAAAAGGTCCCTCGGCCAGGGGTTACTTTGCCTAAAATTTGCGCTGCATTTGCCTCTGAGAAATTGTCACTATTCTGTCTTGATTGATGCCTGCTGTGCCCATTTCTTTCCTTCTGGGCTTTATGTGCCATTCATTTTTCTCCCCTTCCTTCTCCTTTTCGGCAGTCATCCACACACTCTGTTTCTTGCATATCTTCTCTCCTTCCTGTTTTGCTCTTGGGTTTATGTGTCATTCTAATTTTATATTTCTCTGAATGCTCTCTGATGCATCTGTGTTAGGGACCAATAAGTAGTCTCTGACTGTTGCAATGGTTAATCATACTGGAACTAATATTCTTTCCTATTTTTCTGCAGGAACAAATCTTGCCTTGAGGTGAATTGCTACTCATTTTCTTCGATATGTAACTCAGTTCTTTCAACCTCTGTAAGACACCTGGAGCGAGAGGAGGCTGCCACTGTGTTGATCATCTTGACCCTTGAGATTACACTGGGCCGTGGCTGAGAGAATGACTTCCAGGGAAGTCTCAAGGAGGAAATACTGGGTAAGCCAAATGAACTGGCTGTTCGGATGTGATTATGTTTTGGAAATCCAGAGAGCAATTCAGTAGAGAGAAAAATCCTCATTTCAGACAGTCACAAACTTTCATTGTAGCATGTCCCTGTTGATGGTATCTAAAAGAAACACAAACAGAAAAAAAATGCTTTCATTTTTCCTAAGCTCTCTGTGGTCCCTGTCCAGCCTTTACTCATTGGGATTACAAAATGAGGACTGGCTTTACTTAAGCCTGTGGAACTAATCGGTACCCCAAAACTGACAAAGGCATGGGCCAGGTAAGTGAAGAATGAAATAAAGGTGTCTTAAGGTAGCTTAGGTGAGCAGGCAGGGAGACTTCAAGGTACAGGGAGAGCGCCTCTCTCCTCTATGGGCTTTGAACTTTTTGGTCAGTGACTACAAGCAATATAGATTCAGGGCTTAAGCAGATACTATTGCTGGCTCCTGGCCAGGCAGGATTCTCTAGGCAGATGTTAGCACCAGAGCTATTGACTGTGGCATCATGAACTTCAATTGTTATTAGATCGTGTGAGAATTCGCATGTACATGTACCACACACCCATATGTGTGCTTCATGGAGGCATAAGTCTTGATGTGCTCTGATACCATGCCATATGTAGAATGTAGACAGGTTCTTCCTTCCTTCCCTTTGGGAGTGTCCTGATCCTCAGCTCCCATCCTGTGGGTTTTGATTTGAGGCTTGCTGCCTCTTGCTGTCAGGCTTAGTGCTGACAAGTGCAGGGTTCACACCTGTTCAGTGGTGTATCCTGTCTTTCTGCTGAGTTGTGTGGGCTTGCTGTCCTGCCTGCCAGCACTGGGCTGAGGTGCTGCCTGTGTTTCCATTCTGTCAGAGGACAAAGGAAGGACCTGAAAGAGTAGGTCCTTACAACTCTAACTTGTGTTTGGCATGACCCATCATTCATGTGGAAAATACCAATCATCTGCTGCAAGCAAGCCAGGACAGGCTGGGTTTGCTGGAAGAAATGATGTGGACAAGACAAGCTCGCACTCTCGGCAGGTTTCATCCTGGGTTAAGCTGACATATATTTTTTAGAATCATTTATTTTTTGCTTAGAGATTTTACATGATCATTCAGATACTGAAACTACATAATAAGGAAGATATTGCCTGACATTCTGCCCACTCTCATTTATCCATCAATTAGGTAAATATATTAAATGTAAATGGAGTTAGGCCTTGGTATCTGTGGATTCAGCAATGAGTGAAAATGATTTTTTTTTTAAAAACAACCTATATTGAACGCTTGTGGACCTTTTTCTCATTATTCTCTGAATGATATAATATAACAATTTAAATTGCATTAGGAATTATGTGAAGAGATGATTTAAAGTGTATGGGGGTGGGTTATATGGGTTTTATGATGGTGTAACATCATTTTATTGAAGGGATTAGAACATCTGCAGGTTTGGACCTGAAACCAATACCCTGTGGGTGGCAAGGGACAACTGTGTATTGTAAATGTAAAATGAAGGGATGATGCGATGAGTTCTGAAAACAGTTTTTGCTGTCTGGGGCAAGTGTGTTGGTGGGGAATGTCCAAGACATCACAGGAGTTCAGAACTGGGATTGGGGTTTAAGGAAGGCTTTTTTGCAGAAGGACTTGAGAATAATCCAGACCCTTTGACAAGGGATCTTCAAGAAGTTCATGAAACTGCATAGACTTCAGTATTTTTCTGCATCAAACTAAATTTATCTTCCAGTTCCATATTTTCACAAATTTTCCCAAGTCGTCTTGTCCTGTCTGTTCCCTGCCACCTCAGTTCTGTCACCTCTGACTTAATTCTTCTGGTCTCCTTCCTGTGATCCTATTATCCCTCCTTAGAAAATTGAACTTGCCTCCTCCCACTCAAGTCAAACAACAATTTTATTGCTTCAAACTTCCAGATATGAAACAAGAGTAACACAATTGAAACCCACATATCCATTATGTAGCTTCATCAGATCTCAGTACTGAGCCATATTTGCCTTAATGGTCTTGAAAAGAAATGACACACCACACACTGAAACCTCCTATGTATCCTTCTCGAATTGTTTTATTCTCCCGCTCTCTCTCCCCAGAGGTGCTTTTGCTTACAAATTCAACTTTTATAACTTTCATCCACATTTTTAGATTTCTGTCACATATGCTGCATATCCATACAAATTATAAAGGCTTATTTTGCCCATTTCTAAAGTGTACATGAATAGCATTTTGTGTAAATGTTCTGCTGTGTCTTGGGTCTTAGGCTTAATTCTGTTTCTGGGATTTATTAATTTTTAAATGCCAGATGGTGTTTGGGTGTCTGATGGAATGCAGTTTACGCACACATCATGTTATTTCCACTTGGGGGGGACTTGTTTCTATCACATATGATCACCATTCTGATATGTATGTCTTCAGGGCAACTATGAATTTTAAGCTGGCAGATCTGAGTACACATGTTCCGTGTCACACTGGATATGGCCAAATTACTCTCCAAAGTCATAACAGTTTGTACTCCTCTGTGCACTGTGGGATTTTCTGCTTCTCTTCATCTTTGCCAACCTTGCTTTATCAAGTTTTCAATGTTCTGCCAATCAGATGCATGTGACTGCACCCAACGGTTGGTTTCCGGAGCCATTGAACATTTCTTCTTCTTTTTTTTTTAGATTTATTTATTTATTTTTGATGACTTTTACATAGTTAATTAGGGTGGTTAAGGTCAAGGGCTACAGGAAGGTGGGTGGAATCACCATTTCCACATTATATTTTTTTTTCCTCCCTGTATCTGGGGGAAGAGGAGATAGAATGGGAGAAGCCACACTCAGCCTCCCAAATGCCTCTGTACCCTGGGATGGAGAGCAGTCTCCTGACACCACCCCAGGGTCCCTGTTGTGGGGTATGCCATTGAGCAATTCTTTGTGTGTCTCTTGGCTACTTGGGTTTTTTTCTCTTGGTAATTGCTCATTTTTTTTAAAGGCAAAGTTACAGAGACAGGAGGAGGTGAAGGAAGGAGGAAGGAAGGGAGGGAGAGAGCATGCATGAGTGAGAGGGCAAGTACTTCTATCTACTGGTTCACTTCCCAAATGGTTGCAACCAAAAGGCTTGGCCAGGCTGAAGCCAGAAGTTTTATGTGGATACACGGTCCTGACACCAGACTTGGGCCATCATCTGCTGCTTTCCCAGGTGCGTTAGCAGGGAACTGAATAGAAATAAGAGTAGCCAAGACTTCAACTGGCAGCTATAGGGGTTGCTGGCATTGCAGGTGGTGGTTTCACTTGCTATGCTACAGCGCTGACCCTACAACTGCTCTTTGTATCTCTGTTTTTCTTCTGGGATGTCACTAGCATCTTCCCTATGAGAAAAAGGAAAGCAATCCTCAATCACGAGGAGCTGGAGGTTGAGTGTGAACATGTCAGACAGAACTGCACTAGGGCCATGATGGAGCAAGCAAGACCGCTCCATGATCATTCTGAACAGAGGCAACACATGAGCATTGTTCAGCATGGATGGTGCTTCAAGCTTGGTGTGGTAGGCAGAATTCTAAGTTGCTCTCCAAGATTTCCCACTCCTGGTTACATACACCTCCCTCAAGTCATTCAATAAGTATGCTGTTCATTTTCTCTCTCCACTTCGCTTCACTTCACTTCACTTCACTTCACTTCACTTCACTTCACTTCACTTCACTTCACTTCACTTCACTTCACTTCACTTCACTTCACTTCACTTCACTTCACTCCACTCCACTCCACTCCACTCCACTCCACTCCACTCCACTCCACTCCACTCCACTCCACTCCAATTCACTCCAATTCACTCCTCCTCTCCTCTTCTCCTCCTCTCCTCTCTTCCTCCTCTCCTCTCTTCTCCTCCTCCTCTCATCTCCTCTCCTCTCCTCTCCTCTCCTCTCCTCTCCTCTCCTCTCCTCCCATCCCCTCCCCTCCCATCCCCTCCCCTCCCCTCCCCTCCCCTCCCCTCCCCTCCCCTCCTCTCCCCTCTCCCCTCTCCCCTCTCCCCTCTCCCCTCTCCTCTCCTTTCCTTTCCTCTCTCCTCTCCCGGCTGTGTAGGTGGCATCTGTATTATGACCTTGGCCAGAAACCCAGACTGATGGGTACCCTTCTCTACAGGTGACACTAGAGTTGACAGTTACACGTCACTGTAACATTTTTTTTATTTGTTCATTTTATTTATTTGAGAGAAAATGGGCAAGTGCTTACTATCTCCATCTGTTGGTTCACTCCACCACCTGCCTGCAGTAGCTGGGACTGGACCAGCAGTTCTGGACCTCAATCCAGGCCTCCCACATGGGTACCTGAGCCATCCACTGCTGCCTCCAAATGGGGGTCCAGTAACAGGAACTGGGAATGAGAAGTGGAGCCAGGACTTGAACTCATGCACTCTGATGTGAGATTGGGCACGCCAAGCAGTGTCTTGGTTGTTCTGCCAAATGCCCGACTCAGCATGCTTCACTTTCTACTACAACTCATGGCACAAGGCTAAGTTCTTGGGGACATTTTTGGATGTAAGAGAAACTGGACTTTTTTTTTTCTCTCTCATGTATCTGGGAAAGATTGGAGACAAACTGGTGTGTGTGTGTGTGTGTGTGTGTTGGGGAGATGCTGGGCAGAATCTGCCACTTCTGACTGTAGCACATCTGGAGAAAAACACACCTCTGATAAGTTTTTCTCTGTGAGTTTATTACACTTTTCATTTGTTGCCTGAAGCTGTCCGTGGAAGGAAAATGTATCTTGCAGTAAAGCCTTGGTTTGAGTTTGGGACTGATGAAGCCTGGCTCCACAACTGAGAGTTCTAAGTTCATTGAGCAGAACTAACAATGAGGTAGTCAATTGCCATTCGAGTCAGACCACATGCCTGGCACATTATATCATTAAAACCATGGCATTCTGGGAAAGCATAACTGTCCTCATTTGTTATGGCAGCATCATTAGACACTTCAAAAACGCTAGATTACAAAGTTGCTGGGGCAGAACCTGGAAAAGATAAAGTTATAATTGAAAGCTACTTATATGATCCATTTTCAATGAGTTCGGCTTTTTACTTCTAGGCACATTAAGTAATCTCAAATAATGGTTTTTGGCTGAGCTAAATTTAGAACCTTGGAGATGGATGGCTCTGTCATGCTCTTATTCAAGCAATGTTAATGGTTTCCTGTTGTTTAGTAAGTGCCACCTCTGAGTGCCTACTGTGCGTGCTGTTGAAGGACACTTGCTGCTATTTTCTTGAATCCTTGCAATACCTCTGCATGGAGTTGTCAGATTTATCAAATAAAATATAGAGTGGTCAGTTAACACTTGAATTTCATAAGCTATAGGCTATATATGTTTTGAACAAAAATTTATAATTCAAACGTGACCGGGCATCCTGCATTTTATCCAGCACTCCTAGCTGGAAAGCCGGTACTACCCTTCCAATTTTTCAAATGAGAAAATGGAGATTTAGGAGTCTTTTTAAATATTTATTTTTATTTGAAAGGCAAGGTGAGAGAGAGAGTTAGAGAGACAGAGAAGGAGAGATAAAGAGAGCTCTTGTGTTTGCTGGTTTACTTTGCAAGTGGCTGCAAGGGCCAGGGTTATGCTGGTCTGAAGCCAGAAGCCAGGAACTTCTTCCAAGTCTCCTATGTGGGTACAGAGGGCCAAAAGATTGTGCCACCCTCTGCTGCTTTCCCAGGCCATAAGTAGGATTGGAAGCAGAACAGCCAAGACATGAACTGGCATCCCTATGGGATTCAGGGAGTCTTAGCTGGCAGCAAGCAGGCGGGAAGCACAAGGATAGGGTTCTTATTATTCTTATTCTTATTATTAACAGGGTTAAATGCAGTGTTTCTGATTTGAAAGGTTGTGGTTTTGCTGTCACACTGGGATGCCACTCAGGAGCATGCATATCCCCTGCCATACTCTTTAGCCTGTGCCTTGCAGCTCTCCTTCCCTGGGCCCTAACTCACCTCCCTTGAGAACCCTCCACAGAGCTCTGCTCTGCCACGATCCTATCCTGGAGGTGAGGCCATTCTTGTTCTCAAGAAGCCCTGATGCAACAGATGCCAGACAGGTGTCCAGTTGATGATAGTGTTAAGTTGAAGATAGTGTTTTCTGCAGCTGTGAGAGAATGCCAAGGACTGAGTAACTTAGGAGAAACATCCTGCTCACGGTTTTGAAGGCTGGGAATTCCAAGAACAAAGGGCCACACGGTGGGGGAGATGCTTGCTGCATTGTAACATAATGAGGGGGCACACATGGGAAAGGGAAGAGAAGGGACTTAAATCTCTAGGTCACCTCAGGGTACCCAACTTCCATTCATGATAGTGGAGCCATTGGGACCTAAACACTTTCCACTGGACCTACCTTTTTCTGTAGTTACAATTTGATCTGCAATTTGATCTCAGTGTGAGTTATGGAGGGGATGGACATCCAACTCAGAGCAAGTATCAAGTGTTAAAGTGGAACTAATACAGAAAATAGCATATTATGATAGGGAGGGCTAGCAGAGGCGCCATGAGCAAAAGATGGAGGAGGAAGACATCCAAAAGGAAGAAAGTAGCCCATGTAGAGGACATGAAGCAGTGTGCTGTGTTGGTGGGGTGCTGAGCAGTCTTAGTCTGCTGGGGTTGATACCCAATATTTTGTGGCTGTTAAACATCTCCTGAGGTAGCCTTTTTTTAAAAAATTGATTTTATTTATTTGAAAGGCAGATCTACAGAGAGAAGGAGAGACGGGGTAAAGAAATCCTCCATTCACCAGTTCACTCCCCAAATGACCACAGTCTGAGTTGAGTAGGTCAGGAGCTTCTTCCAGGTCTCCCATATAGTTGCAGAGGACCAAGGCCTTGAACCATTGCTCTGCTGCTTTCCCAGACCATAAGTAGGGGACAGGATTAGAAATGGGAAAAGAATTAGAAGTGGTGCAGCCAAGACTTGAACTGGCGCCTATATGGAATGCCAGCACTGCAGGTGGAGGATTAGCTGGTTGAACCACCAAGCCAATCTCCTGAGCTTATTACTTTTTAATTTGTATTTGCTTAAAAGGGAAGGGACACTCCCATTGACTTGTTCACTCCCCCAGATGTGAGTAGGTGGAGCCAGCAGCAAGGAGCTCAGTCTAGTTTTTTCATGTGGGTAGCACAGAGCCAATTATTGGTACCTGCTTCCTCCCAAGGTGCACATGGGCAAGCAGCTGAAATGGGAGCAGGAACTGTATCTGCAACCCAAACCTATGCACCTTCACCTGGGGTGCCAGAGAAGCAGGAGTTGCCCTGCTTCACTGCTAGGCCAGTTGCCCACTTAATCTTAGGAAACTGATTTTCAATTCTGGGTCAGTAAAGGGCTTAGGAATCTGTATCAACCTGGTCAGACGTGACTCTGATACAAGCACTCTGCTGAGCACATGGAGACACAGTTCCAGCGAGCATCTGCAGAGGAGCAGAGAAGGGAGATGGGGTCAGGTGCAGGGTCTTATGCCCAATTGAAGAGTTAAGATCTCATTTTAATTTAAAGATAACTCTAGACTCTGCTAGGGAAGCTAAAGTATACCAAGATTAAGATAGAATTATTTCTAGAAGCTTAGCTTGGAGATTTCAAATAATTAAATTAAGGCCCTTTTGACATTTCAACTAGATAACAGGAGATACTCGTCCACATGTTTGGAACTGGGACTAAATCTTAAGGAGCAGATGGAGGCCAGGGAGCTGCCAGCAGTGCACGAAGGCTGGCTGACTTGTTGATGCCTGTCTGCTCTGTGTTAGGGAGCTAGATGCAAGCCTGTGTTTTTCTTTTTAGCAGGGTACTCTGCAGAATCCAGTGCTGCATGATGGTTTTGTGCTGAAGAAACATGTGTGTCTGCCTTAATCCAGAGCATGTTACGCCCTCAATGAACATATGACTTCTACTTTCTGATTTGCTTGTTCAAAAGTTATTTTTATTACAAAAGGGGCACTGATAAATTTATGAAAGTTAGGAAAATACTTAACAGTAGAAGAAAAACACTTATTTTTACTTTCCTAACAAAGTCCATTTTTTTGGTCTAAACATGTAAAATTATTATTTATTTTATTGTCTTCCATTTGTATCAACTCAGTGTGCAAATGCTCTCAGCTAATCTAGGGGAATGTGACTCCCACCCTCAGTGAATAGAGCTGAATTAATGACCCACTTTAAATTACATTCAATTTGACAGATATCTATTGAATGCCAGCTGTGTGCATGGTACTGGTTAGAGCTCAAGGTGATTACAAAGATTAATAAGACCATGAGTCGAGTAGGTAATAAACTAGTGAGAGAGCCAGACCTGCACACAACAAGATAGGATCTCAAAAAGATCAACAGAGAGAAGCTAATTTAGCTATTGTGTTTTTGTGGCAAAGTAAGAGTGAGAAGCATGACAGAGGATCTAAAAATATAGCAATTGAGCTGGAATCGAATGCATGCCTTGGAATCAGAGTGTGAAATTTGCAGAAGGGAAATCAAACATGTAAAGACACATAGAACTTGTCTTGGCAAGGCTGGCCAGTGTGGCTTGAATGGGTAAATGGAGCGGAGAATAGACTTAGGGTTCCTTTTTTTTTAAAAAAAGATTTATTTATTTCTATTGGAAAAACAGGTTTACAGGGAGAAGGAGATACAGAGAGAAAGATCTTCGGTCCACTGGGTCACTCCCTAAGTGGCTGCAACAGCCGGAGCTGAGCAATAGGGGTGCTGGACCCCAAGGCTTTGGTTCATCCTCTTTTGCTTTCCCAGGCTACAAGCTGGATGGGAAGTGGGGCAGCAAGGACACGAACTGGCACCCATATGGGATCTCAGTACATGCAAGGCAAAGATTTAGCCATTGAGACATCACACTGGGCCCTGGACTTAAGAGTTCTAAGTCACTGCCTTCCACAACACAAGGAGAAGAGAGAACACTTCCCAGGGAATTATGGAAAGCAATGAGGGTCTCTGTGACAGATATGACCACCAGTCCTTGGGGAGGACATGTAGAGTGAGTAATGTGGCAGAGTGGATGTGTGAATGTACGTACATGTGTGTGCAAGTGTATGGGTGCACTGCACACTGTGAATATATATATGAATACATGTGTGCAATAAAGTGCCTGCATATGTGCATGTGTGTATACACATGTGTATACATGTGCATTGTATGTGTTCACATGTACATATTATGTGTGTCAAAACAAAGGTATGAGGAGATTGGTGGCATTTGTCTTAGTGAAGAATATGTGATGGAGAGTGTAACACACCTTGTAAAATATGCAAGCCCCCAGGAGAAGGGATTCACATGCAGGGTCAGATGGCCCTGTTTTAGTCTGACTTCTGAGATCATTTGTAATTTGGGTCCTGAGACTTTTAAGTTAGTTGTCCAAGAAGCAGCCTTCATCAGGGAGTTTGCATGTGTGTGTGTATTCTAATGTTGCTCTCCTTCATTTCTGTTCAGATTTGTTTACTTTGAGCACAACCAGTTGTGAGCAATGAGTCTGCCACCTGCTGTTGCTCCAGGAGACATTGCCTTTCTTAGGCTAACCTGACTTTGAATGAGAGGCAGACTCTGTCTTGGCTCTCCACCAGATGGCCTTGAGCAGACAGTCCGGAAATAGAGGCTGTCTCTGTAGGTGTCTGCCTCCCAAGATGTGCAGAGGTGGGTATGGCCCATGGCCAAGTGTCACTCAACCAGGACTTTATCAGGGAATTAGACAGGCCAGGCCTCTGCTCCAAGCGAACTGACATTTTGGAGGGGAGAGAGGGCACACTTGGATAGACCCAGCAGGTCTTCTTTAGAATGAAAAGACAGGTTAGGGTTGAGGCAGGACCACACTGGCACACATTTCCTACATGGGCTGCTCAGGTGACTCCTCCCTAGGGAGCATTTGTCTAAGCTGGGAATTTGAGGGCTCCAGCTGGGGAATGCCCAGGTGGAGGGAACAGCTTCCAGGAAGCCCAGATGTAAGGAGGAGCCTGGAGCCTTGTGGGAGCTGAGAGGTCACTGCCTGTCAGGTGAGGAGCCAGGGGAATGAGGCTGAAGTTCTTGCTATTTTGGATTGAGTTTTGCATCTGTTAGCTCAATCTGACATCTAATGGGCTGTGACTTCCATAGTCTCAGAATAAAAACTGATGTTCAATTATCCCCGATGTTCTCTGCTGCTTCTCCTACCAGCACATCTCTCTCTCTCTCTTTATTACAGTTCATTTTATGGCACAGTTTCACAGGCTCTGAAGTTCCCCCAACCCCTCCCCGTACCCTCCCCCCCATGGTGAATTCCTCCACCTCGTTGCAGTATTACAGTTCAAATCCAGTCTGTCTTCTTTCATTGCAAGCATGTACCATGCATAGAGTCCAGCATCTTATTGTTCAGATCAATTCAACAGTTTCTTGGGGAGACCATCTCTGGTCTAAAAGCAGAGCTGGCAGAATATCTTCCTGACCAATTAAAAGCCATAACATAACATCAACAACAGTTTACAACATTATGGAGTTAATTGACATGGTATTGAGTGATTGATATGTTAGAAACTGCAGGTTCTTAACCACATCCTGTGACTACTTCATTGACATTTCAATTTTAGTTTATGTACAACCAGCTTCTATCCACCTTAAAATGGCTATAGGATACTATTCAGCTTTCTCGTGTCTATTTTCATTTTTGCATTTGGCAGTTTACGTATTGAAGCATAATTTTTACTGAACTTGTCTTTGCCCTATCTCCTTCTCTCACTCTCATTGCTCCTTCTGCCTGGTCCAGTGAGGCTCAAGAAACTTGAGAGCAGGGCTGCAAGTTTTGTTTTTTTTTTCCTAAGGAAGGATAGGGAAGATAATGCCAGAAAATCAACCCTGTTTTGCCCATGGCAGGTGGGCCCTTTACCCCAGGGAATGTTTCATGGCATTCAGCTTGCCAGCTGCCCTAAGCATGTAACCTAAGGGGAAAGCAGCCTGTGGTGTGGTGTAGCTCTTTAGGATGCTCTAAGGCACTGGGAGCTGTGTGTTTGGAAGAAGGCAAGCAAAGTGACTACTCATTCAGTGTTTACAATTATGATGACTTTGCTAATTATAAATAACGTTTATGATAATGTAGAAGTAAATGCTCAGTAGCTTATGGAAGCCCTATATATCAGAGTGTATAGCATAAATAAGACATTTATGCAAATCATAAAATCCTTCTGCAATGCTCTCTGTGGCCAGTGGGTGAGTGTGCTGCGCCCTCCACCACGGACTGTGCCACGGGTCTTGCAGGTGGTGGAAGCCTTGGGTTAAATCCAGAAAGCAGGATGTCTGTCTTATGGGAAGAAATTGATCTCTTTCTTGCTTTTAGAAGGGCATCTCCAGCTAACATCCTGCACACTTATAAATGGAAAAGTATTTTCAAACAAAGCCAGCTCAACTTTAAAGAAAAAGCTCCTGGGCCCCTGTTGACTCATTTATTTTGGAAAGAGCTGTCAATGCAGCCAGTACTTCAACTTGACCTCTTGAGGCACTTCCTGCAGGGGGTGGAGGTGGTGGTAAAGGGCTAGGTTAGAGGTCAACTGTTCAGTGACACAGGGAGTCATGGGCTTTGTGACCAGGAGGGTTGGGAGCAAGGAGAGTTGGCAGCCATCTGGGGAATGTGCAGGGAGAAACAGGCAAGTTTGGGCCAGGGAGGAGCAATGGCAAGAATCACAGCTGGAGGGCGGAAGTGAGCATAGCAGGAGTGGAGAAGAGGCCCATGAGGTGGAGCCCACTGGCTTACTGAGTAGATGGGATAAGATGGGAGAGGCTGACCTTGGAGAGCGGCAGGGTACACAGAAGTCCTTAGGGAGGAGTTCTTTCAGAAATAGGGCAGAGGAGAAGGTTCCTAGAAAGCCATGAATGAGTGAGTGCCAGGATGGGTCTCAGCTTACTTAACCTATGCGAGGGGCAGCTAGAACTTGGTTTCGGTGCATGTCTAGAGACTTGCAACTGCCCCCTTGGTTTTGTCATATGCCTTGAGATCCTTCTCCTGTCTCAATGGCATCTTGAGACCCCTGTAGACTCACGAAGTTGGCAAGAAGCCCAGAGCCCTCTGGGTATTTCCCTCCCCCTCAACCTCTTCTGGCAATTTGGGTACTTTCCAGTAAATTGGTCACCTTCTCCCCCTGCCTACCCCAACACATACCCATCTTGTGGTGAACTTGTTACAGTCTTGTAATAAACAACTCCAGGATGCAGGTGAGTTATATAAGTTGTGGTGGGCTACATAGTGACACCTGGCAAAGTATGTGATAGCTGTACTGATTGGCTGGACTTACAATATGTGATAGATGCTTATAGCTAATAGAAATATTGTTACTACCCTGAGGCTTATTTCCCCTGGCCCCGCCTTATAAATGCTGTGCTTGGTTGCTAAAAAATGGACAAGTTCACCATATCTGTCTCTGGTACTTTTCTATTGAAAATGCTGTTGCCACACCACATTACCTGGGTGGGTGGCTGACGGCCGTGACTGCTTGCAGAAAGCAGAGAATAGCATGAGTGTTGTATCTGGGAAGAATGAGCTTGCATGGATGTGTGTGTATGGCACCTGATGGAGGGCGGGGATACCCACTACAAGTGTCTCTTGTGATGTTGCTGCTCAGCTTTACTGGTGACCTGTGCAAGACTAGGACCTGGGCCTAGAACCTGTCCTTCCTCATTTGGTCCAGGTTCACCTGTGATGTGACCAAGACCATGCTGTTTTGGGTAAGAAAATTGGTGGAGGGTGAGCTGCTTGCCAGTCACCAGGCATGGTACATGCTGAACATGTGCTGGGAAACACAGGGTGTGTGTCTATTTTTTTTTCTTTATCTTAGGATTTTCATCCCTTTGTGTAGGACTTTTAGAACATCAGGGACAAGACTCTGGTAAGGTAATGCATTCATTCTCACGAGGCTTTCTCACTTCAGGGAATCAAAAATATAACCCGAGGAAAGATCAACTGAGGGGCTCAATTCTGGAAACTGGGTGAGGCATCATGAGGACAGCATGAGGAAGTCCTGTTTCCTTGTGCCCAGTGTTTTTACAGAACCAGGCACCCCCAGTGGGCTAATGACAATGTCTTTCATTCTGCAGATAGAGAAATTGAGACTTAACAAATTTGGTTCAGAACAAAATTCAGTCTTAGAATTCAGATCCTTCACGTCCCATTCTTTCTATGCAAGAAGAGAAACTACCTGGAAAAGCTTTTACTTAGACAGAAAGCCATTCTGTTTAAATTTCTTCACTCCAATATTTTTGGAGGAGTGTGAGTGCTGTGTGACATGAGCATTTTAGGGAGAATTAGTGTAGAATGTTAAGCTCAGGGACCCAGTGAAGGGCCTGCTGGATCTTGGGGCCAGAAACCTGGCAGGGAGAGGTTGGGTTCCTAAAGCTGTTGCTTAGGGAAAGGGTTGGCACCTCACCTCTACCCACGTTCTGCTTATGTCAAAGTTGGTTCATTTACTGCTTAAGATGTGGCCAGGGATCTCCGTGAAGAAGTGGTTATAACAGAGGCTGAGCCTCTTCCCTTGTCGTGAGAAGGGGGCTTTGCCTTTATGTCTTTAAGCTCCAGGAACCTTACTGACTCAAGAATCTAATGAACACAACTGCTTCTTTGCATGGCTCTGGGTTCACCATGAGTCCATCAGCTATGGGGTTGACATTTGGATGGATCCAGCCACTTGTTAGATACAATTGTGTGTCGTCGTTTCGCGTCATTTGCTGTTTTTTTTCAAGGACATTTCCATGTGCTGAAGTCATTTATCTATTTGACATTATTTGTAGTGCTAGCAGAGTCCAGCATACTAATTTCTGTCATTTCGAAAGGGGGTGGTGCACATGCTGGGGAGGAGGTGGTGCTTGAGTTGTTATTCTCAACTTGTCATTCTCTACATGGAAGCAATGGTAAACCCATTGCACAAATTACCTTTTCTCCTTTGGCTGTCCCTGGAACTGTTCTTCAAACTGGAAATAATAAGGCAAAGAATAAATACTTTGCAGTTTTTACTGGTTCATCAGCATTTTGCAAAAATCAGCCATTCTTTTTGCTTCCAGTAACAGATACTCTCATACTACATGGGGGTAACCTCAAGGCATAGGCACAAGTTCCATCTTCCTGATTCATAGGGAAGTCAGAAAGTCTCTTCCATTTATTTAGCTTTGTATTTTGTCCAAATCATTTGTGTTTCTTCCTCTAAGAAAACAAGATCATATTTACCTTTCCTATTTAGCTGGAGATGAGTAAAATTAAAGATTAAATGAAAAATATAGAGCTAGGTGAGAGTAACAAGGACTCTACAAGTGCAGATGGTGTCTGCTTGGGGACACACAGTCTTTAAGATAAGGGGAGTGCAGCATTGTGGCCTAGTGGCCTATATGGGTGCTGGTTTGTTCCCAGCTACTCCACTTCCAATCCAGCTTCCTGCTAATGGACCTGAAGTAACAGCAGAGGATGGTCCAAGTGTTGAGGACCCTGTCACTCTGGTTGGAGACCTGGTTTTAGATTCTGGCCCAACCCTGGCCGTGTTGTCCATCTATGGAGTGAACTTGTGGGTGGAAGCTCTTCCTCTCTCTTTCCCTTCCTCTCTATATCTCTGACCTTCAAATAAATAAATACATCTTTAAAAAAGAAAGATAAGGGAATGAAGAGAATATATATAGTGCCTGATAGTGTCAGTTCCTGTATTGCATTTAATATATCTTTGAGATCGTTAATTCACTCTGTGAGGCAGGGTAAAACTTTAAGAAGAACCTGAATTCCAGAGACAGAAGTTTGTTTCCCTTTAACACAGTGAGGAAGTGACAGGCACCAAACAGTAAGCAAGTGGGTTTGGTCTCACATTCAGGCTGCATCCCGTAGTAGGATCCATTGTGGGCATCTCTAGCTAACAAGGAAACTTAAACATTTTCTGATGGGGAAATTCAAGGCAAATGTATTTTTAGGGCTGTTCTAATGTATCACAGACTGTGTGGCTTAGACAGCAGATGTTTATTCTCTCACGGTTCTGGGGACTACAAGATCGGGATACAGTTGGGCTTTGTTTCTTCTGAGTGATCCCCTTAGCTTGAGGAGAGCCATTTTCTCGTGTCTTCACGTGGTCTTTGCTCAGTATGTGCTCATGTCCTGCTCTCCTTCTATAACAGCATTATGACTTCGTTTTTACCTTCATGGCCTCTATGAAGACCTACGCGACTACAGTTGCAAGACAGAATTTCAATCTCCGAGTTGGGGAGGAGATAAAAATTCAGCCCATGTCAATAGATAAATTTAATCAATCCCTTGCTTCAGTCAAACTTAATCCACAGAATTGCCTGCACTGAATATCTAAGACAGGGACTCCTTTGCAATTGCATCCTACATTAGACTGATAATGGATTTGCAGAGGGGAAGTACCTCGCCATTTTGAGCCTCATTTAACAACACTATGAGGCAGATAAGAGATGTTATTCATCTTCCAGTGAAACTGAGGCTTAGAGATTTTATATGAGTCATTGATGGGTAAGTTAAGTCGACTGTAGTTGTTTTTACTCTTGCAATAAAAAGTAAACCTGGCATTTATACTTGACGATAAGACATATTGATCCATTCAGCGCAATGCATCCCTCAAGTGCCTTAGACAAAGCAATGAAGACAGAGACATAATTACAGTTTTACATTTGAGAAAAACATTCTCCGTCATTCTCCAAATGCAGTTACTTGCAGTTTGTTTAGCCTTTTAGGTCTTGAATGGTACTGTTACCTGGTTGTGGTTGTTGTGCATATTGTATTCTGTTTCCAACATGGTTTTTTTTACTTCTTACTTTGAGATCACTGTAGCCTCACCCATATTTGTAAATAATGCAGAGAGATCCCACATCCCCCTCACCCTTTTTATTGGAAAAGCAAAGTGACAGGGAGGAAGGGAGGGAGATTTGCTGACTGCTGGTGCACTCCCCAAATGGCTGTAAATACCAGGGCTATTTTCTGCTGCCTTCTGAGACACATTAATGGGGAGCTGGATGGGAAACAAAGCAGCAGGTACGGAAAGCTGCTCGGCTCTGCCATGCTGCGGTTTAAGCACTGGCCTAAGCCTCAGAGCATGACACTGGTCTCTAACAAGGTGTGTCTCTACGTTTGTTGCTTCTTTTTAAAATTTGGGGGGATTTTAACACAATCATGCCATCTACAAATAGGGACAGTTTTATTTCTGGTTCTTTGAGCTGTGTGACTTTTAACTTCTCCTTCTTGCCTGGTGTACTGGCTAGGACTTTTCAACTGCGGTAAATTACAGTGGCAAGAACAAATACTGTCTTCAAGCCCTTATCATGAATCTTCATGGGAAGGTTTTTTTGGTTTGTTTGTTTTGTTTTTTGTAAATGTTCTTTGTTGAATTAAGGAAGTTCTCCCTTCATTCCTAATTTTCTGAGAGTTTTTTAAAAAGCATGAATGAATGTCAAATCAGCCTTGCACCCCTGAAATAAACCCTACATGATTGAAATGTATAATACATTTGCTAATAAAGGATTTTCACCTATATTTATGCAGGAAATGCATGCACAGATTTCCTCTTCCGTGCTGGATTTGACTTTGAGTTCATGGTAATGTCAGCTTAAAATGAATTTGTTGGTTGGGTGTTTGGCATTGTGGGTATGTTGCTTTTTGGGTTATATTCCTCCCGGAGTCCCTGGGTTTGAGTACTGCTTCTGCTTCTCAACTGGTCTCCTGCTAAGAGGACTCTGGGAAGCTTCAGGAATGGCTCAGGTACTTGGGAGGCTGAGATGGAATTCCAAGATCTGGGCTCTTACAAGATCAGTCCTGGCTGTTGTGAGCATTTAAGGGAACAAATCATAGGATGGAGGATCTTTCTCTGCCTTTGATTTTTAAGCAAAAATAAATAAAGAAAATTCTAAAAAATAAGAGCTATTGCCTTTTATATTATGCATGGAAAGAAATTGTTTGGAATTTTTTTTCCTATAAACATAAGGTTTTGTTTTTTCATCTAAATCTGGAGATTTCTCTTAGAAAATGCTAAATTATGGGGCCGGCCACCATGGCATAATAAGCTAAGCTTCTGCCTGAGACACTGGCATCCCGAATAGGCATCAGTTTGAGTTCTGGCAAACTGATCCAGTTCCCTGCTTAGAGCCTGGGAAAGTAGCAGAGGATGGGCCAAGTCCTCACGTCCCTGCACCCTTGTGGGAGACCTGTAGAGGTTCCTAGCATTGGATCAGCTCAGCTCTGGCTGTTGTGCTCATTTGGGCAATGAACCAGCAGATTAAACCTCTTTCTCCCTCCACTCTCTAACCCTGCCATTTAAAACAAAAGTAAAATAAATCTTTAAAAAAACAGGTTTTTAAAAAAATGTATGCAACTATAAAAAAAGAAAATGTCAAGTTATAAATTCCATTTTCCTTAGTAGGAATTGAACTGTTCAGCTTATCTATTTCATACTGGGCAGTTGCAATTATTTTTGTTTTCTAATGAATTGTCTTTTTTATACAAGTAGCCGAACTTATGGTCATTCACTGCACAGTATTTCCTTAGCCTTTTCAGTCTTTGTAGGATGACCACTGATCTCTCCTGCCATTTCTCTGTTAGTGCTTTATGGGAATACTCTTTTTTATGTCAGTTTTGCTTGAAGTTTCTCAGTTGTACCAATCTTTCGCAAATACGTACTTTTTTTTTTTACTAAATAAAGGGGAAGGGAGAAGGAAAAAGGATGTTGGGGGGAGGGGAGGAGAGGAAAGAAATAACATTAGATTTCTAGGAGGATTGTGTCTATGAATCATATTGAATCTGATTAAAACTTAGTTTGTATTGTTTCATTGGTTCCCCTATTTCTGTTTTCATTTTCATCAACTTCTGTTTTTTTTTAAAAACTTCTTTTCTGGTTATTCATTTTCTAGCTTATTTAAAGATATTTTATTTAGCTTTCTTCATTTGCTTGAAAGGGAGAGAGATAAAGACAGAGGAAGGGAGACAGCCAGCGAGGGAGGGAGCTCTCTTTTGCTGGTCTGGGTTGAAGAGGATGCAGCCAGTTGCTGAGACATTAATCTGCATCTGTCACATGGGTGTCAAGGACCAAGTGGTGGAGCCATCACCTGTTGCCTCCCAGGGTGTGCATTCGTAGGAAGGCGGAATCACAAGTGGAGCTGGGACTCAAACTTTGAAATGGGGCGAGGGTGACCCAAGCAGCATCCTAACTACTGTGCCAGATGATATGTGAGCCTCAATCATTGACTTGAGAGTTCTTTTCTCCTTTCCTAATGTAAACATTGCTTAAGCTGTGTTAATTTTTGCTATGGTGTGTCTTCATTAAATTTACCACATATATTTTCATTAAATTCAATGTGTTGCTTAATTTCCAAGTGTAATAGAATTTTTGGTTATCTCTGTTATTGCTTTTTTGTTTTATTCAGAGAATGCATCCTATGTAATTTTTACTAACTTGCCTAAAGTTGTTTTTATACCCAAAGATATATATTCTATGGGTACTGAAAGAGAATAGGTTTTGCAGTGTTGGATGGGAAGCGTTATTTAATATTGATTAGGTTCTGTGTTTGCCTTTCTGATTGTTGGTACAGTTGCTTTACCAGTGGCTGATAGAGGATGTCTTCAACTAGAATTGAGAATTTATCTGTTTTGGTGTTGTCATTGCTGGCTTCATATATTACGCATCTTTGTTGTCTGATTCCAATTTTAAGATGTCATATATTCTTGATAGATAACCTTTTATCATCAGGCAACATTTTTCTCTGCATCTTGTACTTACTTTAAAGCTTATCTGTTTTAATGTAAAAGCTGTTTTGACTGATGTTTGCATTGAATACAGCTTTCATTTTTCAAAACATTTATGAAGGAAAGAGATCAATTTCCTATGTGCTGGTTTACTCCTCACATGCCCCCCATAGCTGGGGCTGGACCAGCACAAAGAAGGGAGCTGAGGACTCAGTCTGGGTTTCCTCCATGGGCGGTGGGGACCAATCACTGGAGCCACCACTTGCTGCCTGGCAGGGTTCACATTAGCAGAAGCTCCTGGGACCTGCCCCTGGCGCTGACTGTGATGCAGGTGCCTGAAGTGATGTTTTCACCCCTATACCAAATGCCCGCTCCATTCACAATCTTACTGTATCCCATCTGCTTATGTTGTTCATATTTGTAGGGAATATTCTGCAGACATAATAAAGTTACATAATATTTTCTGATTCACCCTGCGGATCCCTGACTTTTCACTGGTTTATCTTAATTATTTACACTTAATGTAATCATTGAACAATTTTTTTTAATTTTCTATTTTTTTCTTTTTCCTTCATGTGGTTCACTTGAATGTTTTTGAGAATTCTGTTTTAGTTTATTTATATTGAGTATATTCCTTGTAAAGTTTTTTTTTTTGGTTGTTTAGATATTCTAGGATATTTACATATACACAGCATATCAAAATCTTTGGGCAACTAAAATTGATATTTCAGGTGAAATATACAAACCTTACCTCTGCATCCTTCCTTTTGACACTATCATTACCTATAATATTTCCTCTATGTACATATAGAATATCAGATAGCACTGTTATTTTCATCTCATTCATCCCACATAATTCACAAAACTTAGAAGGAAAACCTGTTATTCTTAACCCTCTTTTGCTTATCTTGTCTTTTCTTGTTTTATTTTCCTAAGATTCTTTTTTTTTTTAATGTGTTCCTTTCCACTTAGAAAACTTCCTTTTTCCACAGGAAGAAGGGGATGCCAAGTCACTATCCCTAGACGGAGGGAGAGGTACCATTCCCACATTCCCACGGTACCTCTGTGCTACATCAGGGTGGGGCTCCCAGCTACTGCTGGGTGCCATGCGCCTGTGGCTCCCCATGACATTTCTGTGCTACCAGCATGGCTTGAGGAGTATGTCTTGTTCCTGCTCGCCACGTAAATCACCACCGGCACTTGTTTCTTGAGAGAGGAAGATGGTCTTGTTACTGTTGTAGTGGTGACTCTCCACTGGATACCCGCTGTCACTGCGCCCAGGGTGCTGAGGAAGTGTGACTTAGTACTGAAGTCCAGGCTCCCACGATGGTCTCCATCGAAATCACTGATGGTGGTGGTGTTGATGGTAGTGATTGGTGGACATAGGTCTCCCCTGCATGGATTTAACAGCTTGGCTTTTCCTCAGCTTTCTATGACACCTTCTGGCATGGGGATGGCAGTGGGGAAATGCAGTTCCTCATTCAGTCCTTGCCAGTATGGGTGGGTCATGGGTCAGTGGTTGTGTTTTTTCTGTGACATTTTCTTGGTGTAGAGTGGTCTTTTTTCTTTCTTTCTTTTCTTTTTTTTTTTTTTTTTTTATTCTGCTAAGCTGCTGCTTTCCTATTTCTTTGGCTGCAGTGAGAGAGAGCAGGCTTTTGTGGGAGCTTTTTCTGCCTTGAATTCATCTGGGTTTCTTAACTGGCAGCTTCTTCAGTTCCAAGTCTGATATACAGGAAGTGAAAAGAAAACCCCAGGAACACACCACCAGGCTGTCTGGTAGAACAAGTGTCTGCACAGCCATTCTTCCTTTCTCTACCTTTTGGAAGATGATGTCACAGATACAGTGTCCACAGTTCTACTTGGACCTGCAGAGGGATGGAGAAAAGTTGTCTATTCCATCATCCCAGGAGAAAACTCCATTACCCATTATATCCCACAATGGTTTATGTTCCCACACAATCTTCATGACTAGTACTTATCTATGCCTTAAGTTAGTCTACTGCTAAGCTTATTTCACTGCAGCTATTCCAATATAGTAAATTAAGATGTTATATAAACATTAGTTGCAGCTTAGTGATAACATAGATAATGATTCTAAGTAATCCTTTCTAACTTTAGAGCCATAGGGGCCTGGCAGTCTGAGGGAAATTATTTCTGCCCCAGACTAATGTAGTCTGACTCTGGCAATTACAAAAGCTGAGGTCTGCTCAATATTTATTTCTATATGGATTTTCTCCACATACTTTTTAAGTTGTCTAAGTTCTTCAAAGTTTTTTTTTATTATTTGAAAGGCAAAGTTTCAGAGAGTAGGAGAGATTTTGGTTCACTCCCCAAATGGCTGGCATAGCTGGAGCTGAGCCAATCTGAAGCCAGATGCCCAAAGCTGCTTCCAGCTCTCTCATATGGGTACAGGGTCCCAAGCGCTTGAATAAGCTTCTACTGTTTTTGCCATGTGCTTACTTATCAGAGCACTGGATTGGAAGTGGAACAGCCAGAACTCGATCTGGTACCCACATGGGATGTCAGTACAGCAAGTGGAGGCTCGACCTACTACAACCATGGTGCTGGCCCCCAATGCATTTTTTGCCTTCACTTTTTCCCCTTTGGCCTTGTGTGTGTTTTCGTTAATGTGAAAATTCCTTGTGCACATGACTACGTTCCTCCCACCTGGTAGTGTGAAGGCATTCGTGCTGCCAGAGTCCCAAAGTGGCACACAACACTGAATGGCAAGCTATGGGGAGCACATATGTGCCACCGGCATTCAGCCACGCGTGGGTGCTCTGCCTTCACTACCAGATCCAAACCAATCGCTTCCCAACGCCCTGTCTCACAGCACCATATAGGGGTTAAGCTTCCTCCCTCTGCACACTAATGTTAGGCTTTGGGTGTAGGTTTTGGGTGACATGCTGTTCACATTATAGCTTTTGCCCTTTTATTTTACCACTTTGAATTTCTGTATATTTGACCTTGTAGAAATGCAGTAGTGTTCAGGGACAGGGTGTAAAGAGTTGACAGGATTCATGTCTTATCGTTGAATTCCTTACCTCTTAGGACCTCATTTACCTCATCCATAAAACAAGGACCATAACACCTGAGTCAAAGGACTGTTCTGATGGCTAACTTATGCATCATTCACTTCCTTCTCCCTGGTCACGTTTAAGCCCTTGTGCTAAGTCATCTGCCATCACTTGGGAGATGTTGCAAAGGCTTAAAAAAAATTCCTTCTCTGTTCATTTCTTTGCTCCTACCCCCACCTGCCCGCAGGCCCCCTCAGAGAGAAGAAGATGCTGAGATTGGGGGCTCCTAAGAGGCCCCTGAGAGGTTGCTGAGCCTCGACAGATAAGGCTGAGTTTCTGTGTGGGTTCCCAGAGGGGAAAGAGAACAATAGGCTCCATAGACAATGTGACTGTCAAAATAACACATTGTGAAATAACTCTCCCCTTCCTCCAAGGGAGAAAACATTCTCTCACCTTGACATTTTTTTCCTAAGTGTACCCTACCTTCTTCAGACATCCTTACCTGCATATCAACATTTCCTCCAGCAGAAAACAGGATCTGAAAGGAACTCTGATTCCCCATGTGGTGCTAATCAGTTGCATGTCACAGAATAACAAATGGTTTCCTTTCTGCTCTATTATCAGAAGACTGTAAGATCAATTCTTTGGATTGCAGATGGATGGGCCTATGGGTTTTGGTTGCTGTTTGACCTTGAATGTAGTTCTGGCTGAAAGAGGGTTGAGATGTAAAAATCTATGCATTGACCCTTCCTATGCTGTCTTAGGAGCAGAGCTGTAAGTCACTTCCGCAGGCAGATCAATACTAAGCCTTTGGCTATAGCCCTGGGTTCTTGTGGCCATGGCACTCACTGTATGAATCTGGGAGAAAATTTTTGTTGCTTCCTTTGTTTTCTTGGGCCATTTGAGGAATGTAAAACTCTGAATGTCCTATACAAGCAAAGGTGTGCTCTAGTCCAAAGGCAGAGAAAGTATTAGCCTCCTGTGACTGATGCAGCAAATTGTTGCAAATGTGGCCACTTCAGACCAAAGGAGTGTTCTGGAGGGCTGAAATCTGGGGTCTAGCAAGGTTGTTCTCTGTGGTGGCTGTCCCTGCATTCCTGAGCCTGGAGCCACATCACTTTGATCTACCTGTGTTTACATTCATGTCTATGTCTTCCTCTTTCTGGTCTCAAACCTCCTTGTGCCTCACACTCACAAGGACATTTGTCATTGGGTTTAGGGCCAACCTGGATAATCCATCTCTCAACGGCCTTAATCACATCTACAGAAAACTAGTTTCCACCTAAGGTCACAGTCAAAGGTTCTAGAGATGTGTAGTCAGTTTTCCTTGGAGTGGGGAACAGAAGGGACCCAGGATTTGGCTTGCTGCATCAGAAGAATGCCTTCTAAATCTATTGCTTGCAGATATTTTTCTCAATAGCTCTCTACTTTGATATTTAAAAATCTAGAAAGATTTTTTTTGTAGATTGGCATACTAAATGGCTTCAGGGAAAATATAGAAATAACTGTGTGACCTTATAAACACTCTAATTCTGATTATTCGATTCACTTCTGACATGTCACTGATTCTGAATATTTTGCGATGGGAATAATTTCTAAGATTCAGGCATGCCAAAAGGAAACCCTTGTTTCCCTATCATTTCTGTCTCAAGCTTCAATTATTTAACAGTGAACAATCAAACCACTTAAAATCTCCCTAACTTTTCCATAATGTCAGAGTCCTTTGAGAGTTACAGTGAGGGGTTTCCCTTCTTGCCATTCTCTCTGGGATGCATTCCAATATTCCCAGTTTAGGTGGACCGGATGATACAATGGCTGTGGATGAGCCATCAAATCCATACTTCCTGAACTTGAAACCAGCACCTCTTCCTGCTGGCTGGGGACCCTTGATGTTGCAGATGGGGTTCCCGGAAGAATGTTGTGAGATGGTGCCATGATGGTGAAGGAGTGCCCTTGAGAGCAACAATCACAGCAGGGAGGGAATGAGAGCAGGAAGACCCAGGGAGAGCCTTGGCAAGCTCCATTGGGTGCTTTGCAGTTCAGACGGCCCAGCTGCACTGTCCCGTGTTGGGTGACATGGCTGGGACTCTACACTCTCACCAATCTGACCTTGAGTGTGGCTGCTCTGGCAAGTGATCTGAGCAGCAGCAGGTGGCTCTTTGCAGCTGACAGAATACTGCAGGCTGGCTTTGAATGGCACCGCAGCAGCGGCACATGTAGGGGATGCATTCCAGCATCCAATTCAGTGTGCCATCATGCTGCCTGGGTCCATTCTTCATCTGGTTCTGAAAACAGCTATGCCAGAATGCCAGGGCAGTGCTTTGTTTCTGGGGAAACTGGGAAGAGGCAGGATGAGCGTCAGCAGCTACTCCATGTGGCTGGTCTCTGGGTCGCATTCATCCTCGGTCTTTCCTGCCTCTCCCCTCCAACCTGGATTCCCCTAGTCCGCAGATTAGACAGCTTTGATGATCCATCCCAGGTGACATTCCTGGGCCCTTGCACAGTCACTGGGCTCTGCTTGCTTGAATCCCTTCAGGTCGGTTTTTCCTGCCTTCCTTCCCTAGGGCACGTCCTCCTGTGTCTGTGATCAAGGTGCCTTGAGTACTGAAGGGCATCACTGGTCGACTGAGTCCTCTCATCATGCTGCTCTCTGTCCTTTAACAGTAGCCTCCCTGGTACCTGTGGACTCGGGTCTATCCTCTGGCTGAAGAATGTGTTGGAGTTCTGCCTGCACCCTTGTTCAACAAACTTCTCCTTAGCACTCCTTGCTCAGGCCTGGCCTGAGGCAATCACAGGTCCATCAGTGTGTGTGTGTGTGTGTGTGTGTGTGTGTGTGTGTGTGTGTGTGTTTTCATCCCTGGAGGAACCCAGTCCTTCCCCAGTTGGAGACTACTGATCATGCATTTCATGCACATTTAGATTCTGTCAGCATGGAGAGCAGCTCTCACTGGGAGCCCACTTTGCCTAGCGTCTTCCAAATCGTAAAAGCAAAAGTTGTTTTAGTTTCTCCTCCCCTCCAGCTTCTCTGTGATCACTTTCCCTTCAGGGCGATGTCAGCCTGAATTTCCTGGTCAGAAAAGCACAAGAGTCCCAACAATTGCTAGAAACAATGAAACAGTATATTGCTCAATAGTGTCCCTCTCATTCTGCCAGAATTGTGACTCATACACCTTCTCTCATCTTGATCAGGTTTTCTCATCTTATCTTGGAGAGAGAGGCAGGAGGCTGTGCTGTGTGTGCACCTGGTTAGTCTTAACTTTTCTTTTATGTGGAAAATTACCCTGTTAGATACCGTGAGTCCTCTGCGGAACAAAATTGCCCAATCTCGAGAATTTTGTGGGTGAAATAAGGCAAGTCCAGCAGCCTTCTATCCCTTGAGATGCATTTCTGCTGGTCCTGATGTTGATAGGGTGGAGTGTTGCCTGGGGCCATGGTTCCAAAGCCACACTTCCATCACTGTTTCCATAAGGCCGTGGCTGCTTGACCTGAGCAGTTCCCAGCTTGCTGCTGTGTGAGGGGCAAGGGGCCTGCCCTCCTAGGGGACCCAGGAAATCCTGTCTGCAGGTCCCCTAGGGGCAGTGGAGAGGGGGGGTCCAGGCACTCAGAGCCCTTCACTCTCTGCTTAGTGTTTTTACACTGATTTAATGGAAGTCCCAGATGCCCGAAAGGAGTGGGGTACAATGGGTGCTTTGGTCAAATTGAGTCCAGGAAATATCTCTGCGTGTGACTGAGTGCGACTGAGTGCTAAAATTCAACAATCGGCTGAAGCTGAGATCAAAGCCAATGATTACCATTACAGGAAGAACTTATGGGATACAGGAGCAAAGCTGACAGTTGATTAGAAATGAAATGTTTTGCCATTACTCAACATAGAAAATGTACATTTATCCCTTACAGCCTCAGACATGGTCATATTAAAAACCTTGGCATTATGGTTAACAATATTTATTTCTTACATTGTGACAGTTGGGTATAACATACTTTAATTTTTGAGATTTTTTTAATTGAAAAAGTACTTTATAAATGAAGCTGTTCAGGATTCAAAAGTGTCTAATTTAGGTCTCATGGACAACAGTAAAACTAAAACGTAATTCAGCTCTCAGTGAAAGATAGTCTCCTCTTAATCTTTTATAATCTTCAGGCCTCTTTTTCTTTGGCGAATTTTTAAGGTATGCTCAGCCATAGTACAAAAGTTATTAAATTTTATATATGATTATAACTAAACATCTAATTCTTTTAATTAAGTAAAACTTTATGAGAATAATGCACTAGAATTTTTAAAGAGAGATTTATTTACTTGAAAGACAGAGAATATCTTCCATCTGCTGATTCAGTCTGTTGTAACTGTTACAACTGTGGGACCTCAGCTCGTCTGAAGCCAGGAACCAGGAGCTTCATCCGGGTCTCATGTGTGGGTGCAGGGGCCCATGTGTATGGATCTTCTCTCTTACTTTCCTAAGTGTGTTAGCAGGGAGCTGGATCAGAAGTGGAGTAGCAAAGACTGGAACTAGCACCCATATGGGATGACAGTGCTATAGGCTGCAGATTTACCTGCTAAGCCACAGCACTGGTCCCTTGAAATAGCATTTCCCCCCCTCCAATGAATATGCTTGCAAAATGACACATTGCTAAAAAACCATCTTCAGTCATGACACAGAAGCTAAACACCACAGAGACAGGCTGACTGAAGCTGGAATTGCTTCTTGATACCATTACTTATTGTAAGGCGGAGAAACAGAAAGATACAGAGAAGTCTGCTATTTGCTGGTTCACTCTCCAAATGGTCACAAGAGTCAGGGTTGGTCCAGGCTGAAGCCAGGAGCTGGAATTCCATCCAGGTCTTCTACTTGGGTGGCATGGGTCCAACTACTTAAGCTGTCAATTGTTGCCTCCCAAGGTGAATATTAGCAGGAGGCTGGATTAGAAGTGGAGGGAGGACTTAAACCTAAGAACTCTTTAAAAAAAAATCATTCATTTTTATTTAAAGACAGATTTACAGAAAGCAGAGAGACAAAGATCTTCTGGCCACTGGGTCATTCCACAAGGCCCGAATGGCCAGAGCTGAGCCAATCTAAAGCCAGGAGCTTCTTCCAGGTTTCCCACACAGATACAGGGTCCCAAGGCTTTGGACCTTCCTCTACGGTCTCCCTTCTACAGCTCACAAGCAGGATGTTGGATGGGAAGTGGAGCAGTTGGGACATGAACCAGTGCTGATACGGGATTCCAGTTCTTGCAGGGTGAGGATTTAGCCAAGGAGCCATCGCAGTGGGTCTCTCTTTGGCTCTAAGGATGTACACTCCAGGGTCCCCTATCCCTTTGATGCCTCTTCACTATCAAGGAGGTTCTTCTTGTATCATCCTTCACTTAGGAACTTATAGGGGTATCTTCATAGCATTCAGTTAGTATTTTTCTCTCCCATGGAAGACTTCCCAGGACATTTGGGGAAGTCATGATGTTCATTAGAATAGCCCACACTAAAGGCAAATAAATTCAAACACCCAGGATACCAGTATGTTTCAGATCATTTAAGAGCATGAAGTGTTTCAATGAAGTAGTCACAGGATGTGGTTAAGAACTTGCAGTTTCTAACATATTGGTCACTCAATACCATGTCAATTAACTCCATAATATTGTAAACTGTTGTAGATGTTATGTTATGGCTTTTAATTGGTCGGGATGATATCCTGCCAGCTCTGCTTTCAGACCAGAGATGGTCTCCCCGAGAAACTGTTGAATTGATCTGAACAATAAGATGCTGGACTCTATGCATGGTACATGCTTGCAATGAAAGAAGACAGACTGGATTTGAACTGTAATACTGCAACAAGGTGGAGGAATTCACCATGGGGGGGAGGGTACGGGGAGGGGTTGGGGGAACTTCAGAGCCTATGAAACTGTGTCATAAAATGAGATGTAATAATAAAAAAAAGAACATGAAGTGTTCAGCTGTAAAATGTCCAGAATTCAGGCCAGTTAGGAGTGGGAGAGCATGCTGCTGGTGTGTAAACCAGACTTAATTCCTGCAATGGAGTGAAACAATATCCAAAGTGATGTGGATAACTGGATTGCCAACTTCCAATCAAGAATTTAGTTTACATTAGTTATGATGGAATGATCAGTAGATATTAAAAGGGAGAAAAGGAAGACTGAAGAATAGCCCACAGTAACTTAGTACAGGCAGAGCCAGCAGACCCTGCCTTAAAGCCAGTCAGATCTGCCCCCTGATGCCATCACTTCCAAGATAGTGAGGATGACCCATGTGATTCCTCTTAATGGCAATGAATATGAGATCCTAGTGGGAATTTAGGCCAATTTTCCAGACTAGAGCTTCCACATATATTTTTTTAGTCACTATTCCTGCTATGTTGGGAAACTTTAAATAGCCAAAGCCAGTGAGTGAGTAATGCAACTGCAAAGAGCAAGTGCCCAAAATATTACCCATTTCCAGTCTGAGTCCTCTACTAGGTAAAATGTGACTGAATGAAGACCACAATATTTATGATCAAGTTAACATCAGCTGTCATCCAGAACTTTATCTTGTGGTACTTTGCAGGATCTGTGGGTAGTGATGGGCATTCACTGGCAGGTAGAGCCAGTAAAAGTCTTCCCATGTGAAGTGGTTCCTTAGGGGAATGATGACTCATGACTTTGGATAATGGATTGCTTATATACATCGTAACTTCTGTTAACTGTAAGCACCCTTGGCTGAATCCAGCATTTAGGATACACGATTTCCCTGTACATAGCACAGCTGATGGTACCCAGAGGCACTTAGTAAGAGGTATTGACAGAGATTCTGAATTTGATGTGGATTTCTTTTTTCTGCTTTGAGAACATTCATAAAACCCAGAAAGCACTAACGTCTACAGTATGTTCATTTAGCTGCAGAATCAAATTCATACTCAATACTATAGCACTAAAACCTTTTCAAAATGTCTAGCATTTCATAAGCTGCCCCATACTTTATCCTGAGAACAGAAAAGAAAAATGCCTGCTGGGGATATTTGTTGCTTTTATAAGGTATATTATAGGAGGAAATTCTTTGCCTGCTGTCTCCAATTTTAGGACTTTAGGTATTTTGTTTTGATAGAGGGAATTGGTCCAACCCTTGTGTGGAGTAGTTAGTAGTGGTGAAAGGCATTACTGGACCTTGGCCTAGAAATAATACAGAATAGGCCTTTCGTATCATCTAACAAGTCAACCAACCACAGACTGAAAATATCTGGGGAGGAAAAAATTTAATCTGTGCTGAACATGCTGATTTTTTTTCTTAATGTAGTATGGCAACTATTTACATAGAATTTGTATTGTATTAATTGTTTAGATATTATAATCAACCTAGAGATGATTTAAAATATATGGCAGGATGGATGTAAATATACCAAATCATTTTATATAAGGGACTTGGGCATCGCAGATTTTCCTGTCTGTGTGTGTGTCAACGAGGAGGCATGTCCTACAACCAGTGCCCTACAAGACAACTACACAAGGTTTGTTGGGTATTTACAAATATATGTTGGCTACATTTCATTCCTGAAAGGTTTTATCTGCATCTTTGGGTCATACTTAATGAAGCAAGGTATGCTTCTAAAGTATACAGCTCTTTCAATTTGATTAAACTTCAGAATATTAATAGTGCATTGTATTAGCTTTTAATTACTTTGACTAAAACACTTGAAAAGAGTTTCTTGGACAGGAAGATTTAGTTCATCTTTCATCCTGTAGTTTCACAGTCACAGATGGAGAAGCTCTATTTGTTCAAGTGTCTGGTGTGGCCAGAGGATGGGGGAGGGGTAGTCATGTGTCCAGCTAGGCTGAAGGAAGCACAGGTGAGATCAAGACTTTACACATGGGCCTTGAGGGGACACCCAAACTAGCTTCCAACCACGTGCTATTTATATAAAAATTCCAGAGGAGACTGAAGTGAAAAGGCAAGTGATATGATATTTTCAGTTAAACATTTTAAAGTGTTTGCTATGCTATAATCACATTCCTGTCCAATTGCATTGATTCCCCCACTGTGTGGTGATGATTTTTGATTTCTACAGCAGAACTTTAACAACACTACAGGCTGAGCAATGTGCTGTGTTCTGATGAGAGCAGGATTCCCACAGGGTCCCAAAGGACAAGGGCACTAAGCTGCGAGGGCCACCATCAAAACATCCCACAGAGGCTTTTAATGTGGTCTCACCGTTCTGGAGATCACAGGTCAAAGTGTAGACAGCACTAACTTCTCTGGGGCCTTTCTGCTTTCTCACAGCCCTTTCTCTTTGGGTGTCTGCATCCTCATCTCGTCCCAGGAGGAAAGCCATCGAAGTGGATCAGCATCTACCGTAATGATCCTATGTGATCCTCATATGTCCATGTTCAGTCACATTCTGAGGTTCTGGGTTTAGGTGTTTACCACAACAGTGGGAGGAACACAGCTCAGCTCATAATTAGATACTGACCTAGGCACAGGGTCTGGGGGATGTGTATGGAAGGTTCCTTACTACTCTCAGTTGCTGAATGCCCCTGAGAAGGAATCATGATTTGTTTAGAGATGAGACAGGTCGCTTTTGGATTTTTTTTCATTTTTATTTATTTATTTCTGGATGTGACCTGGTACAAGGTTTCATAGCGTGTGCCAAGTCTATTGCAAGACCTCTGTTGAATAGTTTTTGTTTGTGGAGCAGCGGGTTGAATCACCACCTGCTGTGTCTGCATCTCCTAACAGAGTGTTGGTTTAAGCCCAGGCTGCTCTGCTTCTGTTCCAGCTCCCTGCTAATGAACTTGGGAAAGAGACTTGTGATGGCTCACGTTATTGGGTCCTTGTTACCCGTGTGGGAGACCTGGAAGGGGTTCCCATGTCTTGGCTTTGGCTTGGCCCTGCCCTGTTGTGGCCATTTGGGGAGTAAGGAATGAATGGAAGATCGCTCTCTTTCTCCTATATTCTGCCTTTCAAATAGCTAAAAATCAATCTTTAAAAATTAGTTTGCATAGATTAAAAGTGATACAAAATTTTCTTAAAGTATTATTGAGTCTCTTAAATTTGATTAGTAAAACAATGTTTTAGGATATCTTATTTTTCACTATCACATTTTTCAGTTTTTTATTTTGTATTTCTGTCTGAACCAAAGATGACTCATCATAGATATTGCAGTACATGGTTTGGGAATTTTACTTAAAAAAATTGTTTTTGAGAGCCAAGAATCAAAACCATATGGAAATTTCTTGCTGATGCAAGCCTGGAAGTGAAAAAGTTTGTTTTACAGTTAGAGGCTGTTGAGTTTGACACTATTTTTTTTTCCCATGGCAATACAATTCCAAATAGTATCATTTCAAGATGCAGCCAATATATATTATGAATATCAAGTCTTTAAAATCTTTAAAGAATATTATATATTTGAAAGCAGAGTTACAAACAGAGGGACAGAGAGTGATACTGATTTTTCATCTGCAATTTCAATTGTCAAGTTTCTGCAATGACCAAGGCTGGACAAGGCCAAAGTTAGAAGCTGGGAATTCTACTGGGGTCTCTGATGTGGGATGCAGAATCTCAAGTATTTGGGTCATCCTTATCTTGCCATGTGCATTAGCAAGAAACTGGATCAGAAGTGAGACAGCTAGGATGAGAATCTGTACTCTGGTACAGGATGCTGGAATTGCTTGTGGTGGCTTACCCTGAGTTTTATGTTGTGTCCATTTCTTTCTGTTCAGATATTTTAGTTTAAGCTCAGCTGTTATTTGTAATACATGCTTAATGCAGGAAATGTAAGCAAACACACATGAATGCTCTGGCTGTGCACATATTTTCCTTAAAACTACAGTCTCCAATAGACACGGTCTACCATCCAAGCTATTGCAGGTAATAGTTAAGTGATTTGCCAACCATTGGCTTAGCCTGTAAAACTGTATTTTCTTTTCTTAAAAAAAAAGGATTTATTTATTTTTATTTGAAAGATTTACTGAGAAGAGAGAGAGAGCTTCCATCTGCTGATTCACTCCCCAAGTGGCCACAGCAGCCGGAGATGAGCTGCTCTAAAGCCAGGAGTCAGGAGTTTTTTCGGGTCTCTCTCATGGGTGCAGGGTCCCAAGGACTTGGAGTGTCCTCCACTGCTTTTCCAGGCCATAGGCAGAAAGCTGGATGGGAAATAGAATAGCTGGCATATGAACCAATGCCTATATAGGACACTGGTGCTTAGAGGTCGAGGATTAGCCAGTGAGCCATGACACTGGCCTCAAAATCTGCTTTCTTGTAGCTTGCCCTTTAACTTCCAGGGATTAGTCATGTATTTTTAGTTTTATTGTGGCAGCACGTCCCTTTTAAAATATCAATCTCTGATTAAGGGCAATGCCAACTGCTGTAACAAGTAAACTTCCAAATTTTCATGGTTTACACAATTAGAGCTTTCTTCTTGTTCACAGAACTTAAACACTGGTGATCCTACACCCTCTTGCTCATGGCTGTAGAGTCTTGTGGGTTTCTGTATTCAGTTAGCACCCAGGAAAGAAAATGGGCAGAAGTGTAAGTTCTCATTAAAAGCTGGAGCCCAATGTTTCCCACATCAGCTCTGCTTATGTTTCATTAGTAACAGTGCCAACCCCTGACGACACAATCCACAGGAGAACCCGGGAAATGCCATCTGTGTGCTCAGGAAGCAAAAGGCATAGCGGATTCTATTGAGCTGACATTCCATCACAATTTTGCGTGTCATCCCTGTGCAGGTGACATGCTATTCTTCTCTGTATTGTTCCAATTTTAGTATATGTGCTGCTGAAGCGAGCACGAGCTGACATTCCTACCATTGTGTTTATACGAATGATATTGACCTGGAGCTTGCCTTTCTTATATAAGTTTGGTAGGTTTTTTTAAAAAATTATTTTATGTAAAAGGTGGAGTGACAGAGAAATTTTTCATCCGTTGATTTACTCCTTGAATGCCCACAAGAGTCAGAGGTTGGAAGGCTGAAGTCAGGTGCCAAAAGCTCCATTGGGTTTCCCACATGGGCAAGGTGACTACAGGTACTCAGACCCTTTGTACTGCTTCCTTGTCTGGTGTTTAATGAACTTGAGGCTAGACTAGGTGATGCTAGATATAAAAAGCTATACAATGGGCAAGTATTTCTTCCTTTTCTGTCTTTTGAGTGTTTGGGTGTGACTGACTGGAACTTACCTATTCTTTCAATGATCGGTAGATTTTTCAATTAAAGCCATATGCTGCTATTCACGTCAAGAAAACATTTTTAACTCTTGCTTCAGTTTATTAACAGGTTATGGGATGATTTAGGTTTTCTATTTCTTACCAGTTTTGGGAAGCTGAACATTTTTTGAAGATTTATTTTACATATTTGAAAGAGTTGCAGAATGAGAGAATGATGGCGGGGGTAGGTATAAAGGTAGAGTTTCCTATCCACTGATTCGTTCCCCAAATGGCTGTAACAGCTGGGCCCAGGCCAGGAGGGAGCCAAGGACTTCATCCGGGTGACCCACGTGGGTACAAGGACCCAAGCATCTGGACTTACTTTCCACTGCTTTCCCAGGTACATTATCAAGGAGCTGGGTTGAATTTGAATTTGAGCATCTGGAACCTGAACTGGACTTATATGGGATGCAGTCACCGCAGGTGGCAACTTTTTTCTTTCCCTTTTTTTTTTTTTTTTTTAAAGAATGGATACATTCCAACTTGGGTTTCAAACTGAATACATGAGCTAGTAATCCATATCTTTAGACAAAAAACTCTGCTACTTTGCAGTTATTCTCCTTTTCATTTCTAGACTGTTTGTCTTTCTTAAGGACTCACTTGATGTTTTCCAGCAAGGAAAGGGGTCAGCCAGGGAAGATTTTCCTTAGCTGGCAGGGCAAGAAGTTTTGAGATAGCTGTGTGAGAGCTCTCCAAGTCCCAGGCCACAAAAGGGAAAAGAGGAGCAGAGGTAGAATGGGAGTGTAGGTAGACTGGGAGAAACTGAAAAACCAGAGGCAAATATTATTAAAAGGGGGAAAAGAGGTGGGGGGCATGGAAATGAGAAATGATAAGGGAAAAGCTGCACAAGAAATGTATTAGCCAATAGGGAATGCAGAGTAATTTTTAGGAGCCAATGGGGTGTAAAAATAAAGACTCTATTTGTCCTTGATGGCAGAAATGTTCTCTTTCTAGTGACCTGGCATTGCAAAACTGAATCTGCTGAGAAACAGATGTAATTGTAACAGAGGAGGCAGCCCAGTGTGGGGCAACGTTTGCATAGTTGTAGTAATGATATGCTTTCTAAAATTGGTTTTAATTTTTAGGGTGAGCATATGAATAAGAAATACTTGCTGGAAGCACAGACGTAAAATTCAATAAACCTTAGACATAGAAAAAGAGAAAATACACTGTGAACATAATAATGTGCGTGTTTGTCCTGTTCTGTTTGTAGGATTTGGTCCAGGGGCAGGGTGCCTGCAGCTCTGGGTGCATGTGTTTGTCATGATGCTCTGCTAAACCCCCAGGGAAAGGGTGTCAGTTTAGGTTCTCCCAGGGTGCTTTTCTGCTCCCATCTGTCTCCCTTCTTGCAAGCAACCCCCAGAGCTTCCGGCCTATTTATAGTATCCTTCTCCATCTTCAAATCCCACTATAGATGTTTCCTCTTTATTAATATTTATTGGATTATTAATTTTTTTTTTGCCATAGACAGGAAGTAAAATGCCTGTTTTCGAATGGTTGTCTTGAAACCAGGAGTTCCCTGACAGATCTATACAATATAAATTGGTTTTGTCTTTGTGTTTTGCCATTCCTGATTAGAAAAGTGATGTGTGCTTGTTGTGGGAACAGATGGAAGTAAAGAGCTGATGGGACCTGTCTGCTTTTGCCAAGGCATACAGGTGGGAGAAGGCTGGCCCTGGGGAAGTCTGGCCCGGGCACAGGGAGCTAGGAGCCGTGGTTCTGTCACCTTCCAGGTCAGAGTTGTGAAAGAAACAGCCTCATGCTCCTTATTTGCTTATATACAAGGGGATGTCAACAGGGTCATGGAAAAACAGAATTAAAAATAAATTTAAAAAAGAAAAAAAAAACCTTTGACCTGGGGGGGATTGCCATTTGGAAGCCTACATGCCATATAGGTGTGCCTGGTTCAAGTTCCAGTTCATCCCCAGCCCAGCCTTCCTCAAATGCTCATCCTGGGTGGTATGGGGAGCTGGCTTCTGACTACTTATGGCCCTGCCACGCATGTGGGAAATCCAGCTAGACCCAGGATCTTGACTCCCATTGAGCCCAACTCTGGCAGTTGCCGGCATTTGCGGAGTGAGCCAGAGAGAGGGCTGAAGATTCCTGTCTCCATCCTTCACCTTTCAAATGAACTAAAAAGAAACATTTACTTAAAAATATTTATTATTTATCTTGGTGTAAAAAAATATTTGAAATCCATACACATGAAGAGTCTTCAAGCATTCACAGCAATGTATAACTGTGCATGGCTTTCAAAATTCTCGTACCCAAGTAAACATGATTCCATTTCCCATGAACCTGTTGAAGAGCCCCTCATATTGAGATAAGAGCCGTCTGGTTTCATTTTGTGGTTCTTCTAGTGAGGCAGCAAGGGCTTAGTTGGGCATGTTGTAAGGCTCTCGGTGCTCTTATCATTTAGTTTTCTTTAGTATCTTTCTTTCCCCCCACTTCTGGGCAATCAGTCTCTAAGCCAGAACCCCCACCGGTAGTGCCTGCTCCTTCGCGCAGTGAGCTCATTCAGCTGGTTAATTTAGAACTGTTAATGACTTAAAAAATCTATATGAACTGTGTGTTCCAACAATCTGTGCCACTTGATTGCCCCCAGCATGGGGGAAAAAGGCAACATTGCAAACCCATTTAGATCCAGGCTGTCTTTGTGAGAACCGGATGTCATCAGGGGCTCCTGCAAGCTTTGAAAGTCCAGTTGAACTTAGCCTAAACTTCAGTTTCCTCTCACTGTCCTTATTTCCTTAAATAAAATTTTACTTCATTTGATTGACCATAATTATGCATTTACTTGGACCCATGTGATATTTTCATATGTGTATACATAATGTAAAGATCAAATTAGACTCATTAACATATCAATTACTTCAGACATACAGCATTTTTTTTTTAAATGTGCTTATTTTTTTGGAAAGGCAGATCAGATTTATGGAGAGAAGGAGAGGCAAAGAGAAAGCTCTTCCCTCTCCTGGTTCACTCTCCAGGTGGCCATGATGGCCAGACCTGAGCCAATTTGAAACCAGGAACTTCTTCCAGGTCTCCCACATGGGCTTTGGGCCATCCTCTACTGCTTTCCCAGGCTATAAGCAGGGAGCTGGATGGGAAGTAGAGCAGCCGGGACATGAACCAGCTTCCATATGGGATCCTGGCATGCGCAAAGTAAGGCCTTTGCCATTGACCCATTGCACTAGACCCTGTTTATCATTTCTTTGTTGTGAGAACATTGGAAATCATCTTCTCTGGAGTATTTGGTACAGCAGTTAAGATGCTTCTCGATGCTCACATCTCATATTGGAGTGGCCAGTTTGAGTCCTACCTCCACTTTCAGCATCCTCCTAATACAGACCCTGAGACAACAGGTGCTGGCCCAAGTACTTGAGTCCCTGCCATTCCAGATGGAAGACCTGAATTGAGTTCCAGACTCGTTACTTTGGCCTGGCCTAGCCCTGGCTATTGTGCGTGTTTGAGGAGTGAACCAGCAGATGGAGGATGTCTATATCTGCCTTTTTTTTTTTTTAAAGAAATTAACAATGCCATGAAGTTAAATAACATTCTACTGGACATAATAGTCTCCATTATACAGTTACAGTACATCCCCTTAAATGAAAAGCCACAAAACAAAATCAACAATAAGAAGAAAAAAGAAATTAAAAATGTCATGAAGTTAAATAACATGCTACTGGTTGACTAATGTGTTGCTGAAAAAATAGAAAAGGAAATCAAGAACCTTCTTGAAGAAAAAAATGATACTGTATGATCTATGAGTCAGTGAAGAAACAGCCTTTCAAGAAAAATAAAAATACAGTTTAAAAATCCTCTCTTTTGAAACATTCAGCACATTCTTGTTAATTATAGTACCAAAATTACTATTTTTGTTGAAAAGAGTCCTAGAAGGTATTCCTCCTATGAAACCATAAAGAGATTCCTTCTTTCTAGGAACCCTTTTCATTCTTCTCGCCCAAACTCTGGTAACCACTATTCTACTCTGAAATCCTTTCTCTGCCTATTTTCCTTTAATATATATATATGTATTTACTTATTCGTTTGGAAGGAAAAGAGACCAAATGGCAGGATGGAAAAAGAAAGATCTTTCATCTGCTGGTTTACTGTAAATGGCCACAATAGCCAGGGCTGGGCCAGGCTATAGCCAGGAGCCAGGGAGTTAATCTGGGTCTCCCATATGTTTGGCAGCAACTCAAGTACCTGAGTCATCCTGCTATTTCCCTGGTGCATTAGCAGGGAGCTGGGTTAGAAGCAGAGCAGACTCAAACTGGCACTTTGATGAAGGATACCAATGTCCCAAGTGGAAGCTTCACTATTTACCACAATGCCAGCCCCTGTTCTTTTTATATCTGATCAATTTCACTTTAATGATCTTGTTAAGATGTGAATGAGATTGGGCCTGGCATAGTAGCCTAGTGACTAAAGTTCCAAGAGACGGGATCCCATTTGGGCACCAGCTGCTTTACTTCCCATCCAGCTCCCTGCTTGTAGCCTGGGAAAACAGTGAAAGCCCAAAACCTTGGGACTCTACACCCATGTGGGACACCTGGAAGAAGCTCCTGGCTTGTATCAGCTCAGCTATGTTGTGGCCACTTGGTGAATGAACCGATGAATGGAAGATGTCTCTGTGAATCTGCCTTTCCAATTAAAAAAAAAAAACTGCCTTCCAAATAAATATTTTATTAAAAAAAAAAAAGATGTGAATGAGATCATGTTTCATTTGTCTTTCTGTGCCTGATTTATTTCACCTAAAATGTCTGTATTCATTCATATTGCTGCAAATGACAGGAAATCAGCCAATTTCTAGGACTCTGTATGTACCATTATTCATCTGTTGGTGGGCATGCGGACTGCTTGCACTTCTTGTTTGTTGTGAACATTGCTGCAGTAAACATGGGAGTACAGATGTCTCCAAGACAGGCTGGCTCCATTCCTTTTGGATATGTGGCTACAGTGGGGTTACTGGATCATAGTGAAGCTTCATTTTTAAATTTTAAAATGGATGGGAAGCAGTTTTATGCCAAAAATTTTGATAAATTGCATGAAATCCAGATTTCTTAAGAACAAATTTAAAAAATTGGCAAAGAGAGAAAATCATTTTAAAATAGACCTAATGTACATTTAAGATCTTTATTTTCAAAATCTTCCCCCAGAGATAACTAAATGCTTACTTCCTCAGATGAACTGTACCTAAGCATTTAAAGAAAAAATAATAGCACAATGATACATTCTTTCAGAAAATACAGACCAAATGCTTTTTAACTCATCTTTAAAAACCAAGATAACCTTGATATGTAAAACTAAAGAAAATAAGAGAGAAACTAAAGAACTAGAGAATCAAGATGGCAGAATAGGGTAAGAACACGTTTAAACAGAAAATCATTACACAGAGTGAAACAGAGAGGACACATTCCAGGAAAAAGGAGAGGACAGGTTGACAGCAGAGAATCACCTGGAGACTAATGGACACAGGAAAGCAATGAACATAATGGTCTCGTGTTGCAGTGACCAGATACCCCAGCAGCATTCAGCTTGCGGTGATCTGAGATCCACCAGCAGCTAGGTGAGAAGGGGAATTTACCAGGAGCTCATCAGGTGAGCCCAGGCAAAGAACTGCCCATCCTGCTAATTTGTTCGATTTGATCAGGAGCAGAGACGGAGCAGCAGATCCCAAACAGTTGGTGCGGGAACAGGGTAGATTTTACATCCAGACCCCCACCAGAGCCTTGTCAGGTGCCATTTTGTGTAAGGAGGCAAAGGCTACAGGATAGGACTGTACATGCGTTAAGCTGCAAGTAAATTCATTTCTAGCTCAGTGCATTGCACTGACGTGGCATCCTACAGGTTCCACCCAAAATATGTCTGGGTAGCCACCAGACCTAACACCCAGCAGATCAAGAACTCCATGAGTGGCATATCGGGTGCCATTTTGTACAGTGTGGCAAAGGCTTTGAGACTGCAGGGACAACAGTGAGCTGTGCATGTGCTTGTGCTAGGAGTGAACTTACTTCCAGTCAGTGAATTGCACTGATCCCACAGGGAAAATTATACTGAATTTGGCATTCAAAAGTCAATATAGGTCCAGGGGTCCTCAGACCTAATGACCAGCAGGTTCCAGCAAGATCAGCACCACCAACAACCTAGCTATTCAGGACACCTGGTGTTTCCCTAATCCTGGGAACAGCTCTAACAGAAAGTGGGAGAAAGTTTGTACAGAAAATGGTAGGGCCTCAACACAGAATCACAGGAGATAGAGAGTGGTGAGCCAGGAACTGGTGCTACTGAGACTGGTGGAAGTCTAAGATCTTTATTTTAGCCTGGGATTTCATTTAAGGGGATGTATAATAACTGTGTAGTGGAGACTATCATATCCAGATGTGAGGATACAATGCAGTATGCATCTCTACTTCCAGATCAAAGACGGACTCCCAATTAAACTATTGAATATATTTTGACGATAGCATGCTGGACTCTCTGCCATTGTCCATGCCCACAATGATGGACTGACTATTTGTGAGGAACTATACTATTGTGATAATATGGGGGAAGTCAGTGGGAGGAGCAGGCGATTTGGTGACGGGGTAAGGGAAATCCCAGAGCCTTTGGAACTTTATCATAAAAATAATGATAATTTAAAAAAGAAATGCAGGCCTTATTAAGAAAGGTGGAAGAATCTTTAACAGCAAATCAAATCCAGAAAAAGTTAAATATAAATACAAGTCATTAGATTCTTTGGCCTTAGTTTATGTATTCTACTGTCTGTTTTTGTGAAAGTACTTCTCTTAAGCTATTTGGCAAGGCTGGGCTAGTTGTGATGAATTCTTTGGGGTTCTGCTGATCATGCAAGTATTTATTTCCCTTCATTTCTGATGAATTACTTTGCTGGATATGATGTCCATATTGCCATTTCTTTCAAGACTTTCAGTATTTTATCCTATTCTCTCCTGATCTATAATATTGTAGCTGAGAAATCTTTCTTTTTTTTTTTTTTTTTTTTTATTGTTGCTTACATTATATTATGTAGTAATGAGTACTCTCTGATGAGAGATTTGATGATTTTCTCCTGCTGAATTCTCTGTCTTGTATTGTTTTACGGTTTGACTGAACCACATCTTTGAAAGGACCCTTTTTTTGGTTGGACCTGCTAGGAGGCCTTGGGGATTCCTGGCCTTTGTTTTTATTTCCTCCCAAATTTAAAAGTTTCAGCAATTGTGTGCAGTAAGGTTTCTGTGGCTTTCTTCTCTTTTGTCTCTGGAACACCCACCATGTGAACGTATGCTTGCTTAATAGTGGCCCAAGTTTTGAAGGCTTGCCTTCCTTCTTTTGTTTTCCTTTTCTTTATTTTCCTTCACTTAAAACAATGATTTGTTATGTCTACTGGAAAGTCAGAGAGAGAGTGGGAGAGAGAGGGAGAATCTTCTGTCTGTCGGTTCTCTCCTCAAACGGCTCCAACAGCCAGAGTTGGGCTCATCACTGATCTGAAGCTGGGAGTCAGGAGCTTCTTGTATGTCTTCCACATGGGTGCAGGGGTCCAGGATCTTCTGCTACCTTCCGAGGGTATTAGCAAGGAGCTGTATTGGAAGTAGGACATATGGGACTTGAACTGGTATCCATATAGGATGCCTGCACAGTCAGGTGGAGGATTAGCTTGATACGTCACCACTCCATTTCCTCCCAAACCCAGCTTCCCTTCTGTTTCTTCCTTCCATTCCCTTCCTTCCTTTGTGTGTGTTCTCTCTCTCAATAAAAGGGTGGGTTTTTTGTTTGTTTGTTTGTTTTTAGTGTATTCTTATTGGGAAGGTTGACTTACAGATAGAGGGAGAGACAGAAATATCTTCCATTTACTGGCTCACTCCCCAAGTAGCTGCAATGGCTGCAGTTGAACTGATCTGAAGCCAGGAGCTTCCTCCAAGTGTCTCACATGGGTGCAGGGTCCCAAGGCTTTGAGCCATTCTCCACTGCCAAGCAGGGGTCTGGATAGGAAGTGCAGCAGCTGGATACAAACTGGCATCCATCCAGTGCTTGAAGGAGAAGGGCTAGTCATTGAGCCACTGTGCTAGACCCTTAACCAGACATTGGATTGTACTGTGGTGGACCTATTACTAGGCTTGCTATGAAAGTCTAGACTTAATTCCCTCTTTTCTCTCCCTCTCTCCAAGCAGAAGGTGTTTCTCCACATTGTGGTACTTGGAGGAGTGATAACTCTTTACTTTCTGTCTTCTCAAATTCTTGTTTTGATGGCAGGTTTTGCTCATGTTCTTGCTTCTGCAGCACCACCCGGATGCATGGGCATCTGGTGAGTCCATGGGGAGCCCTGATTTCAGGTTGCATGGCTCTGTACCCTCTCTCTCTCACCTCTTCTTGTTTCTGCTCCTCCTCACTCTCCCACATGCCTTGCTGGGAAGGGCAGCCCCCTCTAGGTTCCCACAGAATCTCTGGTGAAGCAGAGCTTCCATTACAGCAGACTGCCTGTCCTGGGCCCGCTGAGGCCCCAGTGAACTAAAACATCTCCATGTCGTCACAGTAACTTGTGGGAGCTCTGCTGAGTTGATGATGGTTTGGGGTGCATGTTAACTTGGCTAGGCCATCATATCCAGTTATTTGATCAGATGTGAATCTTGGTGCTACAGTTAATAGATGTGGTTAACCCTAGAGTCAGCTGGCTTAAAGAAATGGAGATTATGCTCGATAATGGTGGCTGTCATTTCACCTATGCTATCAATTCCAACTGAAGTTCTGGACTGCTGGTCTGCCTGACAGCTTGTTCTTGCTAGCCCTGCCACTGCATGAGCCAGTTCTCAGCAGGAGATCTTTTTCTTTTTCTCTCTCTCTTACCTTTCCTTTTCTTTTCTCTCTCCCTCCCATCCTCCCTCCTCCTCTCCTTTCTTTACTCCCCTTCTCCCTCCCTTCCTCTCTCTTGTCTGATTACATCATCTGTAATGATCATGGGCTACATAATAATATTTTGCTTAACAGACCACGTATATCATAATGGTTCAAAAGATTATACTGATTTCTGTTGTCTAGTGATGTGTAATGATTTCATAGTCATTGCGGTATCACAGTGCAACGCATTGTTTACTCATTTGCAGTGATGCTGATGTAAAACAGCCTGCTGTATAAAAGTAAATTAAAACTTGATAACCAATGACTGTACTAATGGTTATATTTACTAGACTTTTCATCATGATAGTGTACTCCTTTACTTAGAGAACACTTGATGTAAAACAGTGTTCTGTGTGGAACTAGCAACAGCCTCCTCATCTGTATTTTCATTGTCTATTGATTACTTCAGTGTCTCTTTAATCCAGGAACAATAGGTTGCACCATATATGCACGCATCCACCTGATGCTATGGTTCTTGGCATGTACCCAAAGATGCACCGTGTGGCTCTATACACATTTACACATACATTGCCCATTGCTTCTTTTTATGCATATACATTTAACTTTCTTTCCATGCATCCATTTTGGTCTTTTTCTCTGGAGAACCTTAATTAGAGAATGAGAAATTGCAAATAAATCAAAGGAAAATTTAGCAGTAATTGCCTTTGTATAAAATGTTTGCTACTAATCTTTCTAGAGATGTGGATGCATATCAATTTCAAAAAAGTATATATGGTACATTTTAAGCAGCTTTTCATTGAATATATTATTAACCTCTCCTATGATAGCAGATACAAACCTACAATTCTTTATTTAAACTGCATTTTATTATTATTTTATAGTGCTATTTCATTGGCTCTGGGGTTTCCCCTATCCAAATCCACTCCCCTCACCGACTTCTCCCGTATTGTTGCAGTAGTATAGTCCTTCATAAACAGTCACATCAGACCTAAAATTCTACTTAATTTTATGTGTTGGATATTCTGTTAGTCATAATTTATTAGGTCATTTGTCTACTGTTGGGAATTTACCCCATTTCTGTATTTTTGCTATAAACAACACTGTGAAAAACATCCTTGAGCACATATCTTTGTGCCTGCTTCTATCATTTCTCTAAGATAAGTTTTGCTGACTTCCATTTTACACTCCTATCCTCTTGAACAGACAAGAGAGGGTATTATCTGTAAATGAATAATTTCCCTGGGCTGTTAACCTTTTTAAGTGAGGTCTGTGGATAGCTAATGCTCAGCAGGCTAGAGGGATCTAATCTGATCTCTCCATTTTATAAACAAATGTAACTTGAGAGAGTACTTGTCCTAATGCAACGCGGCCAGTTGGTAGCATATCAAGGCCAAAGACACACCTTCATTAATTTCTCCTTTCATGCGACTCCGCTCTGCTCAATCGCTGAATTTCAGGTGACTTCCTTCCACCTGGCAAAAGTTAGCATTCAGGGTAAATTCCCATAGCATTTTTTTTCCTTTCAAAGCTGACATAGCAATAGGTGAAAAATAAACCAACAAACACAAAATGTGATCTCTCAGTTTGTTATTTTTTAAATATTTTTATACCTCTGGAAATCTTTATTTTAAAAATTTATATAAAGTGAAAAAAGTCCATGTATTTTACAATACAGATTTCAGAACCTAGTGGTACTTCTGACCCTGTCCTCCCTTCTGCCCAAATTCCCTACTCACTTCTTTCTTTTCATTCTTTCTCCTGATTTTAAAATGGCTAACTGTGATTTGACTTCACACTCACAGGCTTAACACCCCATTAGTTAAAGATATCAACACACAATAAGTAGAATATTTTTTAAAAGCCTACGATTTCTTGAGAGTACAGGCAAAGGTTACAAATAATCAAATCCCAAAATGTCAGTCTCACATAGATTCCATTTTTTTGTACTCTGTGTGTTAGTTATCACCGATCAGGGAAAACATAGATATTGATCTTTTTGGGGTTGACTCATTTCTCTAAGCATAATTGTTTCCTTTTCCATCTATTTAAGATTTCATTCTTTTTATGGCTGAATAGTTTTCTATAGTGCATACATACTACATTTTCTCTATTCACTCATCAATTAATGAACATGTGGGTTGATTCCAAATCTTAGCTATTGTGATTTGAGCTTCTATAAACATGAGGATAATTCTTTCATATGCTGATTTCATTTAATTTGGATAAATTCCCAGGAGTGGGATGACTGGCTCATATGGTACATCTACTTTCCTGTGGCTGAAGACTCTCCACAATGTTTTCTATAATGGTTGTACAATAGATTAGGGCACCTTTCCTACCATATTCTCATCAACATTTATATTTTCTGATTTCTGTATGATAGTCATAGCTGGGGTGAGAAAAAACTTCATTGTGGTTATTATTTGCATTTCCCTGATAGCTTGGAAACTTGTGTATCTTTCAAATGTCTGCTGACCAGTTGAATTCAATCTTTTGAAAAATGCCTGTTTGGGCCCAGTGTGATAGTCTAGTGTTAAATCCTCACCTTGCATCTGCCAGATTCCTATGTGGATGTCAGTTTGATTCCAGCTGCTCCACGAAAGCAGTAGAGGATGGCTAAAGCCTTTGGACCCTACACCTGTGTGGAAGACTTGGAAGAAGCTCCAGGCTCCTGTCTTTGGACCAATCAGCTCCAGCCATTGCAGCCACTTGGGGAGTGACCCAGTGAACAGAAGATCTCTCTCTCTACCTCCTTCTCTCTGTATATCTGCCTTTCTAATAACAAAAAAAACCTTAAAAAATATATGCCTGTCACATTCTTTGCTCATTTCTTAACTGGATTTTTAAAAAATTTTTTAGTTTCTTTAGCTCTTTATAGATCTAGATATTAATCTCTTTTTACTTGCATAATTTGCAAACACTGTCTTTCATTCTGTTGTCTGCTTGCTTTCTTGATGGCTTCTTGTGCAGCGTGGACTTCTTAGCTTAATTTAATCTCATTTGTTTATTTTTGCTTTAATTGTACTTATGAAATCTTTTCCTGGAAGGTTTTTTTTTTAAGATTTATTTTTTTATTGCAATATCAGACACACTGGAGGAGAAACAGTAGAAGAAGATCTTCTGCCCATTGATTCACTCCCCAAGTGACCTCAATAGCAGAGCTGAGCTGATCCGAAGCCAGGAGCCTGGAACCTCCTTGGGATCTCCCACATGGGTGCAGGATCCCAAGACTCTGGGCTTTCCCAGGCCACAAGCAGGGAGCTGGATGGAAAGTGGGGCTGCTGGGATTAGAACTGGCACCCATATGGGATCCTGGAGCGTTCAAGGCGAGGACTTTAGCTGCTAGGCCACCACATCAAGTCCTCCTGAAAAATTTTCACAGTGCCTATATCATGTAGACTTTCCCAATGTTTTTCTCTAGTAATTCAATAGTATCACGTCATATATTTAGCTCCTTGATCTATTTTGAGTTGATTTTTATATAAGATGTAAGCTTGGGATCTTCTTTCATGCTTCTGCACATACCGATCCATGTTTTTGCTGTGGAAGAGACATCCCTTTCTCCCTGGATTTATTGCAGTGCGCTTGTCAAAAATCAGTTGACTGTAGATGTGTAGCCAGCTTCAACACAGATTGCACGTTAACGCACACTGAGGGATGTGATGCTTGTTACTAGGATGCTTCTGCCAGGTGGGCGGAGGTAGATCTTGCCTTTCAGTTGGCTTCATCAGGAAGCATCTTCCCAGGATCACAGCAGCTCCAGTGCTTCTTCCCACATCACGAAAACATGCTGCAGTAGAGCTTACATTTTATATCAAGATTAGATTGCAAATGATATGAAGATCCCTGACTACATCTTCTCTACAAGGAAAATGTTTTAAATTTAGAGGAATTAGAAAAACTTATTGAAATGGTAGGATTGGACCCTTTAGCTCACAAAATTAGCAATAATCTTCCTTGTATCAAACTCTATACAAGTCTTTGACCGGACTTGCCTTACAATGGTACACAGTGAATATCAGGCCTCCCTCTGAGTCCCCAGAAGAAATAAGAGAGAACACACAGTTAAGACAAAAGAGCAATGCAGGGGACATTTAACCTGTCCATCTTAGCCTTACTCAGAGATAAGACCAACTAGACTGAAAACAAAAACTGTTAGGGAAAAAAAAATAGACTCAACAATAGAAAGATAAGCAACCCAATTAATGTTTGAGTGGGACAAAGGATGTGAACAGACATTTCCCCAAAGAAACCAAATATATGAAAAGATACTCGACATCATTAGTCATTAGATCAAAGCTAAAATAAGGTACAATTTTATACCAAGATCTCCATAGTACAATAAAGGAATAAACAAATATTGGTGAGGATGTGGAGAACCTGGAAATGTAAGGTGGAACAGGCTACTGTGGAAAGCAGTGGGTGGTGGCTCAAATAGATGAGTATAGAAGTACTGTGTAACTCAGCAGTAACACTCCTAGGTAGCCAAAAGAACCAAAACTACAGAATCAGATACTTGGATGCTAATGTTCATTATTATTCACAGCAGACAAGAAGTAAAGTAACCCAGATGCCCAGCAAAAGACAAATTTTTAAATAATGGGTCGTATTCATGCGCTGGCAGATTCTCCAGCCTTAAGAAAGAAGTAGGGATGAAGCTCTGAAAAAACACTATGCTTAGTGAAGAAAGCTGGTAACAAAAGTCAGTATGTTGTCATTCTCTTGTCATAAATTTTCCAGAATGATCAAATCTAGAACAAAAGTAGATTTACGATTATTTAGACTTGGAAGGGGAGGGGTTAGGGATGTCATAGCTAAACAGCATAAGGTTTCTATGGTAGAGATGAAGACTCAAAAACTGGGGTGATGGTTGTATAACTATGTGACTATATTAGAAACCATTCAATTGTGTAATTCAAATGGATGAACTGTGTAGTCTGTGAAATATAACCCAAAAACCTGTTTTTATAGAAAAAAAGATAGAATTAGTTCAAATGTATTTATAGCTTGCATTCCAGCTTTAGAGGTAGTGAACAAATTTAAGATAATTATTGGTGTGGAACTCTGCATATTTTACAAGAGAAAGTAACAATAGCTTGTTTTAAGGAAACAGAACAATGGAAAGCTTTTATCAGTGCATGACTTGTCATCCAGGAAACATACCAGCTGGCATTACATTGCAATCACTCTGCTCATTAATATTAATATAATGATAATGATGATGAAAATTGCAAATACTTTTTTTTATCATCTTGGCTAAAGGTATGACTTAGAACTTCTGATTTTTTTTGGTAGGGCTTTGTGTGTGTCCACCTGTGTTCTGCATGAGCTTCTTCTATAACCTGAGATGCACACAGGTGCACAAATACACTTGTCTGTGTGTATGTTTTAGTCATCCACAGGTGCAGATCTGTGCCAGTTGCTGGCCAGATCCTTTTGTTGTTGTTGTTGTTCCTTAGTGGGTTCTTGTTCTCTTCACTTGCCTGAGATTGCATGAACAATGTCCACCTGTCCTGCCAAGACGCACTGTGCCGTAGCTGATACACAGGTGCAGCCAGAAGTGGGAGCCACTGATCTTAAGTGTCCATCAAGACATGAGCCCCCACGAGGTCTGGCATGGAGTCTCACCCCTTGTGGCTTCATCTTCTTTGACAGCCAGGCTAATCGTTGATTCAACCAAAACAAAAAATAAAACTGGTGGTGGCATTTACATCTTAAGACTTAGGATGGATCCTTCTAGAATACAGGCAGGGCAAGATGGGGAAAATACAAGGAGAAAAACAATTTTTGAAAAACTAATGACCAAGCTACATGTTTGTGGCTTTGGTTTGAGAGGTAAGCACAGAACACATGCCAACAGGGATCCTGAAACATGGAAAGTCTGACTTGGGCGATGAACTGCCACATTGTCCCTTGGCCTGAGGGATTTCTATGGTCACATCTGCTGTCTAGATACAAGTCTGGGAATTGTGTGGGCAATACCAGGGACAGCTCAGGAACACTCATTCTTAATGATCCTAGCAACTTCACTCAAACTAAACAGGGGGAAACAGCAGGAGTCTTTATCAGCCCCTGGGGACTTGCCAGGTGCCTCCCAATTCCCCCACACCTTCATCCACAGATATTTTTTCCTCCATATAATGCTGAGCATTAATTTGTCCTCCAAGTCTTCCCCTTATGGTTTAAAAACTAGGCTTTATTTCCCAGAGCAGCTTTAGGTTTACAGCAAAACAGATCAGAATATACAAAAGGTCCCTAGCCTCCGTCCCTTCTCCCAGCCTTCACTTTCCTCATCATCTCCAATACAGGTGGGTGTGTGCTTGTTACAAGTGAGGAGCTGACACAGGCCCATCTGGATCATCTGAAATCCACAGTTAACTGTGGGCTTCACTCCTGTGTGGGCATCCTGCAGGTCTGGACAAATGCATGCCTGCCCCCAACATTACAGTACTGTACCGAGTAGTTCTGCTGCCCTGCCTATCCTGTGCTGTGCCTCTTCATCAGGCAGCCATGGTAAAGTCTTCATGGCTTGCCTTTTCTGGAATACCATGTAGTAGGATTTGTGCATCATGCAATCGTTGCAGTTTTGTGCTCAGGTGTTTTGTTTTTACCAAACTGTCAGCGTTTCTCCAAGGTAGCTGTGCTTCTTTCTACTCCCATCAGCAATGAACAAGGCTTCCTGTTTTCTGCATCCTCATGAGCATTTGGCGTAGTTGGTTCTTTGGATTTTGCCTGTTTTGATGAGAATGGCTTGTTTATTTCTTTTTTGGTTACTTGAAGTACAGAATAATGGAGGGAAGGAGATGGAGAGAGAGAAAGAAGGAAAAAAGAGAAAGAATATGAATGAAATAGATCTTGTATTCGCTAGCTCCCTCATCAAATGCCCAAACAGCCAAAGCCAAGAGCCTAGGACTCCGTGCTGTACTCCCAAATAGGTGACAGAAGACCAAGTAATGGAGCCATCATCTGCTGCCTTCCCAGGTGCGTTGGCAAGAAGCTGGAACAGCCAGGACTGAAACTGACAATCTGATATTGGTCTTGACCTGCTGCACTAAGATGCCTGCTCCCCATCTCATTGTTGATTTGGTTTGCAGTTCCCTAAGACATATGGTGTTGAATATCTTTTGGCTTTTATACCACTCGTATGTCATCTTGGGTGAACTCTCTTCTCAGGCATTTGCTTATTTTTTAAGTTTATCATTTTCTAGCTGTTGGGCTTTAAGTTTTTTCTTGTATATTTTGAATGTAAACCTTTTATCAGATACAGCTTTTACTGTTATGGTTTCCTGGTCCATGGCTTATCTTCTCAGGATCTTATCTGTCACAGAGATCTCTTTATTCTACTCAAGACAGCTTATTCATTATTTCTTCCAGGTGGTGGTTTTGGTGTAGATGAGAAATCATTGCCACACACTTGATTGTGTAGATTGTATCTTGTTTTACCTTTTAGGAGATTTATAGTTTTGTATTTCACATTCAAGTCTATGATTCTTTTTGAGTTTATTTTTGCAAAGGGTAATATGGTCTCTTTCTAGATTCAATATTTTATTCTTTTGACAGGTAGATTAGTGGAAATTTTTGAAAAAAAGTCATTTGTCTTAAAGGAACGTTGCATTTCCCCTTTGTGTAAACCTTTTCAAAGTCTCCTCGTTTGAAATCATTCTTAATCAGTTTTCAGACACGGAAAAAGGTTTCCTTAGAAAGTCATGGTCAGGGGGCAAGGACTGTTTATCATTTAGTAACCGTGTGGGCCTCAGCCAAGCACAGATCTGTTCTGTTGTTGATCTGATTTTGTTTTTCTTTATTTTTCAAGTTGGTTAGTAGCCAAGGAAGGCATGGCATTTATCAGCGACAGCCAGTTTCAGGTAAACAAAGGGTCGAGGAGAAGGTTACAGCTGATTTTGGTGTAGCCAGCAGCCATTGCATAGGGGCCAAGATCCCAGAAACAAATCCTAAATTGTCTCTGAAAGGGAAACACAAAGCAGAAGCCACTGACCAGGGATTGGTGAGGAAGGAAGAGCGGTGATTCAGTACTGTATGGCTCCTTCTCTGTGAGTCATCCTAGAACTGATTTGCTTTGAGGCTGGCTGAGGACAATTTGGAGAACTGGGCCTGATCAGTGGAGCCAACACCAAGTCTGTGACGTGAATCAACTGCAGGGAAGATGGGCTGACCTCAAGTCCCCTGAACCCAGACACTGGATCTGGAGCACTGGGGCCCAGAAGAAGGTGGCTGGGCAGTCTCTCATGGTGAATTGTTGTTGGCTCATCCATGCCACAGTGGCTAGGCAAGGTGAGCATCAGGCAAGCAATGCAATTCATGTTTGGGTATCATTTCCATTTTCGTGTCCTGGACTAGTTTCTTCCAACTTCTTTCTCTGTCAACTTCCTTCCACGACTCACGTGGCTGCCTGCCTTGCTGGATACTAGACAGATCAGGCCATCCTCATACTAAATTGAGTGTCTGCTCCAAGCCCAAATGATGGACCATCCCTGAGTGCTGTGTGGAGAGATGGAGCAGAATACAGAAGGATGAGACATGTCTCTTCCCATGTGCTGTCATTTTGCCAGCAGGATGCTTCTTAAAAGACACAGCTGGGCTCTCCTCTCTCCATCATACATACACTGTGCTCAAACAGGAATGAACAGCTCTGAAACATGGTGGTGGCCTTTGGTAGAGAACAGGTTAGTGGGGGATAGCGTGAAAAGGAGAGTTGGTTTTCATGATGTGTCTTTGTACTTCTGGAATTTTGTGCCATGTGTATGTATATCCTAGTAAAAATTCAAGTAGCCGAGGAAAGAGAGATCAAGTCATGGGCACTGTAGACACCCTATCGTCCATCACCTAGTTATCTGCCAGTCTCAGAGTGATTGACGAACAGGATCAGAATGAGAATGAAGGATGTCTGGTATAAATATTTCTGGACAATGAAAAAATCAAATAAAATGAAAACTGAGATCAATAGTGCATACACATTTTGATAGGACTGCATAATCCAAAGCAAATGCCAACAATGTCCACACAATCTATTATACTCGAATGTTGTGTCCTGCTTGTTGACATGTCCACAAAATATGAAGGTTCTGTTGCCGCCACCATGGTGGGCACTAGGAAATGGCACTAGCCATACACATCATCTGAGCAAATGGTTTCTCAGATGTATTCACTTGAAGGATTAATTTGTTCCTGAATAATTCTACTAAAATCTGAAACAGAAATCAAAACATCTTCTTAATTCTCACATTGGATATCTGCAGGAAAAGGGAACTGAAAGCATCATTTCCACATTTAACCAAACATAACTCCAATGTGGAGTGACTCAGTCTTCCTATATTCTTGTGTTTGGTTTTGCATTTGTTTCAGAAGGACTTGGTGTTTTGAGCATACACACCAACACAAAACTGAAGTTGGGATGGATTATGATGGCTAATCTGAGTATGTTGGAAACAGAAGAGAGACCAAATGTTGTTCCATGCAGCCCTTAAATTGGAATGAGTGGTTAAACTTGGTTGATGAATATGTTGCAAAGTAGATGATAAGTTTAGGGCAGAGAGTTACCCCCAGTTTCCAAGTAGCAATAGCTGGTTGCTGGACAGTATGATACTATACCCTGTTTCACTCTGGAATTTGACATGCATGTCAGGGACCAATTGATGAATTTATTTAATGATACTAGCACAGCCCAGTGGCAGCAGAGACCAGCACGAGTTGAAATGGGAGAGAACCTGAAAGGGGCTAATTGAGTTGTGCCTTTGGAGGATGGGATAGGAAAGCAGGGAAGATGAAAAGGATGTGGGAGCAAAGGAGAGAAATGCATGGCGCCTATTTAGCCACACAAAAGGCAGCTCTCACTGATGTCAGTGTTGTTGAAGAGAGAGGGTGAGGTGGTTCCTTGGAAGCTGTGGTTCAGACTATGTTCTGGAGGCAGTTGGGGTCTGCTGTCATCTGCTACTTACCATTGCTAGCTGTGTGACCTTATACAAGCTACTTAACCTCTCTGGGCCTCAGGTTTCCTCATATGTAAAACCAGAATTACAGAAAGGGTATGCAATAAGTGTCAAATCTATTCACACTCTCAGAGGTCTTCAAACAGTAAGTGACACATACTGAGTTTAAAAAAAAATGCTGGCTGTTGATGGCGGTTGTCTTGCTCTGGGAAGGTGAATAGGGCAGGCCAGATTAAAAGAGAAAAGGCAGAAGCAGATAGGCTAGGAGGAGGAACACATGTCATCAGGACGTAGAGTGGGCAAGGTCATGGGCGTTCACAGCAGGGCTGGAGTAGACACGAGGGAAGAGCTTAGAAATGCACTTTGTGTGAAGGGGAAGGCAAGAAGGAGAGCCCAGTGCCCGTTGAGGACACACTAGAGGTTTAGGGGTTGGAGACTGCTGAAACCATTAACAGAAACAGGAGTCAGGAAGGGCAACTGTTTTGCAGGGCTGGAGGGAATGGAGTTTAATTTTAGATGACTTTGAGGGACAGGACAGTAGAAATGTCAAGTGAGCAATTGGAGATGGGTGACTGGTGCCAGCGCAGACAGGACACGGCTGTCACTAGGAGATTCACGATTCCCCTCAGAGCAGGGTGGAGCCAAGTCCACTACTGCTGTCCCCATTTGATGGTGGAACAGGAGGGAGGAGGTGAGGCAGAGGGGAGCCTTGGCAGTGTCATGGAAACCACCAGAAGGTGGGTAAAGAGGCCAGGAGAACCAACACCAAGCTGTTGTAAGCTGCAGATTGATGCTGACATTTTAAAGCACAGGAAACTTTGTAGTTGTAACATTTTAAGGCAAATAGCACCTTTTGAAATACAAGGCTGCTTGGCTAACTTTTGTGCTTGGCAGGTAATTGTTTAAAGCAAAGTGACATAAAAGAAAAGCAGCAGTTGACCACGGTGCACTCTGATGAAGCCTTTCAGCTACTTTCCAGCAATCTTCCCGAGTCCCTCAGTGGGAGGAGGCATTTCCTCCACATCTTTTCACTCCTTTCTTGCAACAAGCAGTTACCGAGTGCTGTCTGCATCTCTGGTGATGGAGGCGAACAAGGGGAACCCTCAGGTCCTGCGTGACTGCTCATAGGAGGATTCCAAGCCCCTTTGCATTTGTGCTCCTCTGTGTAGCTGCACATTGTAAGACCTCCTGTCCCTAGCCCAAGTCCATCAGGGTGAAAGCTGCTGGGTCTGTAGTGATGTCCCAAGCCACTCCCTCTCCCCCTTGACCTTCACTGCTGCATTTTGACTCTGGTGATTAAGTTCTTCCCTCATTCTGGTTCATGTGTTTGTTTCAAACACATGCCTTCTCACATAATGCTCACACACTTTCCCAGGCGACATTTCCTTTCCAGGCAAGGCAGCCTTGCCCATGCTATCCCCTGAGCAGCTATATCTGCCTGCTTTCCATTGCAATAGGAAAATATCACAGGTTGGTATTTCTTCAGCTCATAGGTTTAAAGGCTCCAATTCTGTGATTGGGCCCTTCCTGTTCTGCTGCTGGTATGGGTTTCATGGCCAGTGGCCTCATTATGGCCATGACACATGTAGAAGAGATCCCAAGGCAAGAGATTCAGGTGCCAGATTTGGTTTTTTTTTTCCTAAGATTTACTTATTTTTATTGGAAAGGCAGATTCATAGAAAGATCTTCCATCAGCTGATTCACTGTCTAAATGGCAGCAATGGCCTGAGCAGAGCCGATCTGAAGCCAGGAGCTTCTTTTGGGTCTAAAGGTTTTGGGCCATCCCTAGTGCTTTGCCAGGCTATAAACAGGGAGCTGGATAGGAAGTGGAGATGCTGGGACAAGAACTGGTGCCCATATGGGATGTCAGCACTTGCAGGCAAAGGACTAGTCAATTGAGCCATTGTACCACCCCTGGGTTCACTCTTTATACAAACTAACGTGTATGGGAATTAACCAGGGCCTTAAGATAATCACATTAATATTTTCTGAGGGTGGGGTCCCCACTACTACTCACCTGTTGGGCCCTATGTCTTAAACATTTCCCCCATCATCTAACATCTTTGTACTGAGGACTAAGCTGCCACCACAGACCTCTGAGCTGTTTCCAAGCCATGGTGGCAGGGACCCTCCCCATAGGAGGCTCTCCAGGCCTCTCTGATTGATGTGTTCCTTGCATTCCATAGATGTCCCTCATCAACTCAGTTCTGGAAGATACATTAATGTAGTTCATGAGCCACCACTGAGCAGCCTGATCCTGTGGCCTTTCTCAAGGTAGCTACGTCAGCCACGTCAGCCATGTCACATCCAGAGCTTGTAAATCCCAAGAGAATTGAAAATATCATCACTGAATGTGCCATAGACCCTCCCCTCCCCCAAGTCTGATGTTCAGCTGAACCAACAATCTTCAAAGTTATTCCTATTTTCAACTCAAGGCATTTCTTATTTCTAATGGAAGGGATTTCAATATCATTTCATTTAATGCTTTGAGGCTATGTTAATAAATTCATCCAAATTTTGTATGCTATATTTTCCCTTATGCCCATCACAAGCTTGACTGGGTTTCAACAAGCAAGGCATTTTCAGATACTTTGGATAAGTCTTATAAATCTCATCCTTTGAAAATTTAAAGACATTTCAAGTTTTCTTAAACATCCTAGCATTACTGAAAAGTGTAGTGAAATTCTGCCATACTCTTCAACTCAAAGCTTGAAAATCAACTGCCTGTTTCAAACTGGAATCACAACTGCTCTGTCAAATGTTGGGGCTCAGAACACAATACCCCTAAACTGTGGTGACTACATAGAGGATCCCAGAAGCAGTCTTAAACACAAGGGGCTTCTGATCTTCTGTCCTCCTGTGTTCTACCCTTGTTTCTCCTAATCAGAGTTCCTCTTCCCTGTACCACAGGAGCTGGAACCACTCTCTTACAAGGCCAATCACAAAACCCAGATTTATTATTCAAATCTTTTCCCCACCTTTTTTTTTTTTTTTTTTTTTTTTTCCCTTTTTTTTTTTTTTTATTGTTCCTTACATTGTATTATGTAGTACAGTTTTATAGGCGCTGGGGATCCCCCCCACCCCTCCCATACCCCTCCCCCCATGGTGGATTCCTCCACCTTGTTGCATAACCATAGTTCAAGTTCAGTTGAGATTCATTGCTTGCAAACACATGCCTAGCATAAAGTTCAGCGTCTTATTGTCCAGATAAGTTCAGTGGCCTCTTGGGGAGACCTTCTATGGTCTGAAGATAGGTCTAACAGAGTAAAGATCTGGTCAGTTAAAAGCCCCAACAAGGCCTCAGTATCAATATACAACATTATGGAATTAATTGACATAGTAATGGGTAGACAATATGTTAAAAATAATGCAAGTTCCATTCTTCGAAACATCTGGGTTGAGACAGTATCAATGACAGGTTCAAAAAATAACCAACAATCAAACAAAAAATTACAGGTTAAATCAAGGCAAACATGTGGTATCTAATCTTTTGGGATTCACTCATTTCCCTTAGCATTATAGTTTCCAGTTGTGCCCATTTAGCCACAAAGAACTGCATTTTGTTTTTTTTAATAGCTGAGTAGTATTCCATGGAGTAGATGAACCAAAGCTTTCTTATCCAATCTTCTGCTGATGGGCATTTCGGTTGCTTCCATGTTTTTGCAATTACTGATTGTGCTGCAATGAACATAGGGATGCATGTTGGTTTGTCGTAAAACAGGTGTTTTGGATATATTCCTAGGAGTGCTATTGCTGGGTCATATGGTATGCAGATTTTGAGTTGTTTGAGTGTTCTCCAGACTGATTTCCATAAAGGCTGTACCAATTTGCAGCTCCACCAGCAGTGGAGTAGGGTTCCCTTTTCCCCGCATCCTCGCCAGCAAGCGTCGTTGGTGTTCTTGTTTATGTGGGCCAATCTTACTGGTGTTAGGTGGTACCTCATCGATGTTTTAATTTGGATTTCCCTTATTGCTAGGGAGCTGGAACATTTTTTCATATGTTTGTTTGCCATTTGGACTTGCTCCTTTGTGAAATGTTTGCCCATTTCCCTTGCCCATTTCTTGAGTGGCTTGTTTGTTTTGATTTTTTGGTTGTTTTGAAGTTCTTTGTATATCCTGGAAATTAGCCCCCTGTCGCCTATATCGTGTGCAAAGATCTTCTCCCACTCTGTGGGTTGCTTTTTTACTTTGTTGATTGTTTCCCTTGCTGTACAGAAGCTTCTTAGTTTGATGAGGTCCCATTTGTTTATTCTGTTCTCAACTGCTATTGCTTTTGGTGTCCTTCTTAGAAAGTCGGAACCTACTCCTAGGTCTTGCAGTGTATTTCCTACATTTTCTTGCAAGAGTTTGAAGGTTTCTGGATGTAGGTTTAGGTCTTTTATCCATGTAGATTGGATCTTAGTGTATGGTGATAGATGTGGGTCTATCCTTTTGTTTCTACAGGCTATCAGCCAGTTGTCCCAACAACATTTACTAAAGAGGCCTTCCCACTTGCTTGAGTTGTCATTGGTCTTTTTGTCAAAGATTAATTGGCTGTATTTGTGTGGGTTCCCTTTTGGTGCTTCTATTCTATTCCATTGATCTTCCTTTCTGTCTTTGTGCCAGTACCAGGCTGTTTTGATAACCACTGCTCTATAGTATGTCCAGAGGTCCGGGATTGTGATTCCCCCTGCTAACTTCTTATTTTTCAGGATGGTTCTAGCTATTCGTGGTTTTTTGTGTTTCCAGATGAACTCTTGAATCATTGTATCCAGTTCCGTGAAGAATGTTTTGGGCAATTTGATTGGAATTGCGTTGAAAATGTATATTGCTTGTGGTAGTATAGACATTTTAATGATATTGATTTTGCCTATCCAGGAGCACGGGATGTTATTCCATCTTTTGAGGTTTTGTTCAATTTCCTTTTTAAATAGTTTGTAGTTTTCTTCGAATAGGTCTCCTACGCTTTTGGTTAAATTTATTCCCAAATACTTCATACTTCTCTCTGTTATTTTGAATGGTATCCTGTTGGTTAGATCTTCTTCCATCTTGGTGTTATTTGCGTACACTATGGCTGTTGATTTTCGTTCATTAATTTTGTACCCCGCCACTCTGCCAAACTCTCGTATAAGTTCTAGCAGTTTCTGTATTGAGTCTCCTGGTTTTTCTATGTACAGGATTATGTCATCTGCATATAGTGAAAGCTTGACTTCTTCGTTTCCTATACGTATGCCTTTGATTTCTTTTTCTTGTCTTATGGCCTCTGCAAGTACCTCTAGGACTATGTTGAATAGCAGTGGTGATAGCGGGCACCCTTGTCTTGTTCCAGATCGCAGTGGGAAGGGTTCTAGCTTTTCTCCATTCAGTATGATACTGGCATTGGGTTTTTCATAAATTGCTTTGATTATGTTGTGGATTTTCCCATCTATGCCTACTTTGGCTAGAGTTTTTAGCATGAAGAGGTGTTGGATTTTGTCGAAAGCTTTTTCTGCATCTATTGAAACTATTATGTGGTTCTTGTTTTGCAGTTTTTGGATGTGGTTTATAACATTTATGGATTTCCGAATGTTGAACCATCCCTGCATTCCAGGGATGAATCCTACTTGATCCGGATGAATGATCTGTCTGATGATTTTTTGAATTCTATTGGCTAGGATTTTGTTGAGAATTTTAGCATCAATGTTCATCAGAGAAATAGGTCTGTAGTTTTCCTTCTCTGATGGTTCTCTGTCCGGTTTTGGGATTAAGGTGATGTTAGCTTCATAGAATGAGTTTGGGAGGGTTGCTTCCTCCTCTATTGTTTTGAAGAGCTTGTAGAGGATTGGGGTTAGTTCTGTTCGGAATGTTTTGTAGAATTCTGTAGTGAAGCCGTCTGGGCCTGGGCTTTTTTTCGTTGGGAGATCTTTGATGACTGTTTCAATCTCTACCTCGGTTATGGGTTTATTTAATTCTGCAGTTGCCTCCGGACTGAGTTTTGGTAAGTGGTGGGAGTCCAAGAACTTTTCTATTTCTTGGTGGTCCTCAAATTTGTGGGAGTACAGTTCTTTGTAGTAATTTCTAATTATTTTCTTAATGATTGCAGTGTCTGTTGTTATGTTGCCTTTTTCATCTTTAATGCTATTGATTCTCACTTTCTCTTGTTTTTTTTTGGTCAATCGGGCCAGTGGAGTGTCTATTTTGTTTATTTTCTCAAAAAACCAACTTTTTGATTTGTTGATTTTATGTATAGTTTTTTTGATTTCTATTTGGTTTATCTCCTCCCTTGTTTTGATGATTTCTTGTTTCCTATTGTGTGTGGGACTCTTCTGCTGCTGTTTTTCCAGATCCTGGAGGTGTGAGGTTAGTTCCTGTATTTGGCGTCTTTCTTGGGCCTTGACATGGGCTCCGATTGCGATGAATCTACCTCGTAGCACTGCTTTGGCGGTGTCCCACAAGTTTTGGAATGTTGTATCAGAGTTTTCATTGGTTTCCATAAATTTTTTGATCTCATCTTTAATTTCTTCTCTGACCCATTGTTCGTTTAATAGCATATTGTTCAATTTCCAAGAGTGCCTATACTTCCTGGGGAGTTTTGAGTTGTTGATTTCCAGTTTCATCCCATGGTGGTCTGAGAGGGTACATGGTATGATACTAATGTTTTGGAAGTTGTTTAGATTCGCTTTATGTCCTATCATGTGGTCGATTCTGGAGAAGGTGCCATGCACCGCTGAGAAGAATGTATAGTCTGTGGCCTTAGGATAAAAAGTTCTATATATGTCTACTAAGTCCAGTTGTTCTATTGTTTGTGTGAGCTCTGTTGTTTCTTTGTTGAGTTTTTGTTTCGTAGACCGGTCCATTGTTGTTAGAGGTGTGTTCAGATCGCCTACAAGAATTGTGCGGGTGTCTATGTCTTCCCTTAAGTCTGTAAGTAATTGCTTTACGTAAGTAGGTGCATTAAGATTCGGTGCATAAACATTAATGATGGTGATTGCTTCTTGATGGATCATTCCTTTCACCAGTATAAAATGGCCTTCCCTGTCTCTTTTGATGTTAGTTAGAATGAAATCTATCTCGTCTGAAATTAGGATAGCTACCCCAGCTTTTTTTTCTCGTCTATTGGCGTGAAATATCTTTTTCCATCCCTTCACTTTCAGTTTCTTTGCATCCTTTCTGGTTAGATGCGTTTCTTGTAGGCAACAGATGGTTGGGTCTTGTTTGATGATCCATTCTATTAATCTCTGTCTTTTGATTGGTGAATTTAGACCATTTGTGTTGAGAGTTAAAATTGAGAGGTTGCAATTTTGCCCTGCCATGTGATTGTGTTGTGTGTGTGTTGTTGCCTATGTAATTGTCTTGTTGGTGCGGCCTTTAGTTTGGAGACCTTCTTATTTGCCAACTTTGTTTGTGATTTGCCTCCTTTTTGTCCGGGACTAGCGCATTTCTAAGGAGACTTTGCAGAGCTGGTTTTGTGTAGACATATTCTTCTAGTTTTTCTTTGCTATTGAAGTATCTGATTTCGTTCTCATATACAAATGAGATCTTTGCTGGGTAGATTATTTTTGGTTGACAGTTGTTTTGTTTCAGGACTTGGAAGATCTTTGTCCATTCTCTCCTTGCTTGTAGGGTCTCTTTGGAGAAGTCAGCAGTGATTCTGATGGGTTTTCCCCTGTATGTGATCTTTTCTCTACTTCGTACTTGTCTCAGGATTCCTTCTTTGTCTTCATTGGAGTAGAACTTGAGCACCGTGTGTCTGGGTGAAGATCTCTTTGGATCATGTCTGTTGGGAGTTCTCTGTCCATCCTGTATGCGGGGTGGGTTCGTGTTCCAAGTGTTTTGGAAGTTTTCCTGTATAATTTCATCGAGCACTGCTTGCATCCCAAATTCTCTTTCTACTCCCTCGGGGAGGCCGATGATCCGAATATTCAATTTTCTAAGGTAATCCTTCATCTCTTGCATCATTTTATTAGTTTTGCTGAGGTTTGTCTCCAGCTGTTTAATTCGCTGGGCACTTTCATTTTGTGTGTCTTCTGTTTCAGAGATCCTTTCCTCTGCCGCATTTATTCTGTTGATGAGGCTTTCAATCTTATTATCTTGGGCATCCAGTTTGGTTTTGATTTGTTGTATTTCGGTGATTATGCGGTTCTGGAGGTCTTCCAGCTTTATGTCCACGTCTCTGAGAGATTTTAGCATTATTTTCATCAATTCCTTTGTTGGTAACACTTCCATGTCTTCATCTCGTATCGTCGATATTGATAATGGCTTTTGGCCCTTGTTTGGTGGGGTGCTGGCTCTTTCATCTGGAGCACAACTCTTTCTGGTGGTTTTTCCCATTGCGTTGGTGTATTCTGGTGAGGCAGATGGGCCCGTGTGTTGAGGGGCTGTCAGGTGCTTTCCTGTAGAGATTGGAGCCTGTAGGCGTGGTGTTGCCGGGCGTGGTAATTTTCAAGGCACCGTTGGTGCGTTCTCAGGGCCCGGGGCTGTAGAGCACCACCTTGGGGGCCCAGTGGATTCCAGGCACACTCTGGGCACCTCTTCTACAGGTGTGACACCCCAGGGCGTGGCGGGATGGAGGCGCTCTCTGGGTGTGCTCCCTTCACGGGAATCCGCAGGGCGTAGAAGGTTTTATGTGCTTTCTCCCTGCGTTCTCCGTGTCAGGGACTGCAGGGTTTTTCAGAGCCCACCTGGTGCGTCTCCCACACACGGGACTGTGGGTGAGGCACTTTCCAGGCGTGGCTCTTATGCAGTGAATCCACCACTCGTGGTGTGTGGGTGTTCAGAGCCCCTGCTCCCGTGTGGCTCCCCCACACAGGCCCTTAGCGGAGGAGTGGCCCAGGCGCCCTGTTATAATGACTTCACGGCGGCAGGTTCGCACCGTGTCAGTTTGGTGCCGGAGTTCTCCTGTCACCTGACACCTGCGCTACGGAGGTGCTGCTGCTGTAGGCGGGGCGCCCAGCCCGCTCGGTGCGGCGTTCAGAGTCCTGGTGGTTTCAAGCACTCACCAGGCAGGATGTGGGGGACTCCAGACCCTCGCCAGCTACCTCTGCGCACCGAGCCGCACTGGTCCCCTCAGCGCAAGAACATCCGATGCGCCTTCCCGGGGCCCCCTCAGCCACCAACACAACACCACTGTACGTAGTTCCACACAGACCCAACAGTTTCGGCCGTCTGCTCCGCGTTCTGAGGCTGTAGCCTCAGCAGGGGGCAAGAAATGCGGAGGCTGCCACGTCAACCCCCAGCTCACCAAACGTCCGGCCGCTGCAGTCTGCCTCCACCGCTGCCGAAGGCCTCCCGCCGGTGACGATCCCCCTGATCTCCCCGCCTCCGAGCTGGCCGCGTCTCCCGTCAGGCCGTTTTCAAGAGTGACTCAGCAGGTCTGGAGTGGGATGTCGGTTTCTCTGCCTTTGCCCTGCTCCGTTCTCGTTGTTCTTCTGAGTTGTGTGGATCTTTTTGGCTCCACACTGTCCCAGGGAGCTTCACGGACCTCTCCCTGCGGTTCCCTGCTGTTCCTCTTTGCTGCTTCTGTAGCGTTCTATCCCTCTCTCACTAGCTGCTCCCTCACAGCCTCCCTCCTACGTCGGCCATCTTCCTCCTTTTCCCCACCTTTTTATGTAGGAATGTCCTCTGACATACCTTGTTCGATGGGTCATAAGACTTTCATTTTAAGGGGTCCTGCCTTATATCTGGATGTTCTGCGCATATGGGTCTTGCTGGATTCCCACCCCCCGCTATTGCTATTACACCACACCCTTTTCGTGTAATCATATCCTATATGGCTGTGCCTTCTTTACCAAATCAGGGGATAAAAGTGGGAGCATGTCTCCTGAGTTGGGTGCCTTTGTTTCTAAAGATTCCTGCATCGTGTCAAACAGATGGAATGTATTTATTACGCTTGTTTCTCCTCACCCTGTATTTGATTATTGTAGTTTAGGCTATGAGCCTTTGGAGGGTTGAGGAGAAGTGTCATAGCTTCCTGTCACTATGCAATCTAAAATGTCAAATTCTCTGAAAAGTGATATTTTAGGCACTAAGTATGCAAGCATTATCCTTAGCCCCCCAAGTATTGGTGCTGTGAATTTACTTCGTTCTGAACTTTCCTGTGGTTGAAAATGGTCCTGCCCACTAAGTAATCCCAACAGGGAGGAATTAGAAGTCCATAGTTCCAGAGAAATGTCAAATCCCACCCCTGGCACCGATACTGCGGAATAGAACAACTGTCTGTTTTCAAAGGGGATAATGAACCATTAAGACAAAATGATAGTTAAACACTTGTTATCTAATTTTTTTCCAATTTAAAGTAGAAATTTATCCTTGTAAATGTGCATCCTGCTAATTGAAAAGGCTGAACTGACAGTTAATGAAACACAATGAGGATATAATTGCTATTTGAAAATGCCCAGCTGATGGAACATCCTCCAATGACAAATGTGCTTTGTCTTCCTAGCCCTTGCATGAAGATCTAGACCTCCCTGGACTTTTTAAAAGATTTTTTTTTTATTTTGAAAGCAAGATACAGATAAATAGTTTCCTTTTTCTGGTTCTCTCCCCAGCTGACCCAAACAGCTTTTGGTGGGCCAGGTAGTAAGCCAGGAGCCAGAAGATTCAGCTGGGTCTCCCATGGGGGTGTGAGGGGCTCAAACACTTGAGCCATTAGCAGGAAGTTAGATCAGAAGTGGAGTGGCTGGAACTCAAATCAGTGCCTGTATGGGGAGCCAAAATCACTGGTGGCAGCCTAACTCACTCCACCACAACAGCAGCCCACTTGCATGATTGGTGTTAGGTGGTGGAATCTTCTTCCCTCCCCCTGGGCTCTTCAGTGTGATCTAACAGCCAGAATGCCTGCCCTCAGGTAACATTCTCACTTCCAGGGTCTGAACTCTCTCTTTTGGTGAAAGTCAGCTATAGCAGAGGCTGGTGATCCCTCCCTACTGCCTGGAGAATGAAGGACTGGATTTGTGCAGATGGAGATGAATAGAGGACAGGATAGCCTTGTGGAAGCCTTTCCCCCATTCTGGGCTTACAACAGGGTTAAGTGGAGGACTGCAGCTCATATAACCTTGCTGTGGCTGGCCACCCTGTTTTCTGCAGCTCGAGGAGTTGCCTGGTGGGAGGACATTTAGATTTCAAGTCTTGGCTCTGCTCCTAAATTCAGCCTTCTGCTGATGTATGTCCTGGGAGGCAGGAGCAGATGTCGGCTCAAGTACATGGATCCCTGCGGTCAGCTTGGGAGACGTGGGTTGTTCAAGGCTCCTGGCCATGACCTTTCCAGCCCTGGCCACTGAAAGCATTTGGGGAGTGAGCCAGTGGGGAAAATTTTTTTTTCTGTCTATATGTCTGTTTCTCACTCTCTACCTTTCAAAGAAAGTGGAAAAATGATAAAGTGAACTCCTGTTCCTAATTCATTAAAAATCTAATTGTGTAAAACAGTTTTGAAATTCATGTATTGTTTTTTCATAATAAGCATTTTTCATGAATCTTTTGAAGACTGGTCATATATATAGGCTTCAAAAATGTTGTGGTCTGAAGAAAAAAAAAGATTTAATGACATTTCCCCAAGAACTGTGTAAGGCACTCTCATGTGTTCAGTCTGCATGCTATTATCCCTTGTTAATTCTTGAGTACTCTCTTGCTATTTCATTGTGTTTTTTTCCTTATTATTATTTGATTTAAAAAGTCCTGCTTTCAAAGTAAAATAAATTTGTCCAGAATAGTTCACATTTCTCCTAAGCATCATGTCCTTCCCCTCAGTTTTGCTTCCTAACAGTTTCTGGATTTCCTCCACTCTTTTGCTAAAGGAAGTTATAGAGGAAATCTTGAATATCTGAAAATGTCTTTGTTCTGTTGACACACTAATTGCTAACTTGACTGAGGCTAGAATTCTGGGTTGGAGAGCATTCAGAGTGTTGAATTCATTGCTCCTTCTCATCTTCAGTTCAGAGTTGGAAGCACAAAGGCATCTTGATCCCTGATCTGTGTGTAGCTTGTTGCCTGTCTCCATCAATGATAACCTGTACATCTGTCCTCTAATTTAGGCAGTGTCGCTGTTCTGTACTGTTGCATGGGTCCATTTCTAAACACGACACTTGAAAATTTCCATTCTGTCTCAGTCTATAGAGTCTTGTCTTTCAGATTTGGGAAATTAACTTTGTATGGAGTTTCCTCTTTCTTTTTCCCCCTCTTGTGTTTCATCATTCTCTAACTCCTATTATTCATGATTGGATTTCATGAGATGATCATCCCATTTTCTGGATATTGCATTTTAACTGCCAGGTTTCTCCTTCCTCATATCTTTTTCTTTTTAACCTTTGTATATGTTACATCTACACATATAAATTCGTGTTTCATAGCTGTGATATCATCGTTTATTTCTTTGAGGTTTTTAATGATTTGGGGTGTTTTTTTCTTCCTGCAGTGTATCTGTTTTCTCCAAATTGCTTTCTTTTGTTTTCTTTGGTTTCTGCAATACAAGGTGGAGACTTCCTCGGGAGCCTGGTCATTCTTGGCTGCATGCTCAGTATTAAGATGGGAGATGAGTGGAGCCAGTATTGTGGTAAAACGAGTAAAGCTGCTACTTGTGATGCTGGCATCCTGTATGGATACTGGCTTATATGCTGGGCTGTTCCACTTCTGCTCTAACTCCCTGTTACTGGCCTGAGAAAAGCAGCCAAGGTGTCTGGGGCCCTGGTGCTCCTGTGGTGGGGTGAGGGGCTGGAAGAAGAGGGAGAAGAACTGGGTATAAGTAGGTATTTTAGTTAGCTCAGGTTACTGTGATGAAAGGCTGGATCATTTAACTAACAGAACTTTATTTTTCCACTCTCCCTCCAGCCTCTAAGCTTTGCTAGTCACTGCTTTAAGTTCATACCAATTAGTATTTCTTTTTTCAAGTTCTATAAATGACACACAACTGGAAATATTTGTCTTTCTGTTTTGGGATTATTTAACATCCTTTCCAGTTCCATCCATTTGGCTGCAGGTAACATGATTCACTCTTTTTCATATCTGAGTGTTCTGTTGTGAACACATACTACTTTCTTTATCCAGTCACCCATTAACAGACACATGTTAGCAAATGTGAATTGTGCTACAGTGAATATGTGACTACAAGTATGTCTCTCATAAGCTGATTTCATTTCCTTTGGTCATAAATCCAGAAACAGGATAGCATGGAATTTTTTTTCTTGCATTTCACTTCCAGTTTGTGTGTATCTTTACTGATGACATGAGTTTCTTGTAGGGAACATAGCATTATGTCTTTTGTTTTGACTCTATCCATCTTTTAGTTGGGGAAATTTAGTCCATTTAACTTCAGCATTATTATAGATAAGTAATGACCAACTTCCTCATTAAAATATTTTCTTCTATTGATTTTGGTTATCTTTTTTCTAGTGGCCTTTATACATTTATATATTTTGATGGTAGTAGTTATATATATATTTTTATTACTGTGTAGCACTCTCTTAGCCTTATAGAAGGTTCATCTGGTGGTAATAAATTCCTTTAGTTTCTAATTGCGTTAGAAAGAATTTCTCTTTCAGTAATGAAGGCTAACATGTTTGGTAAAATGTGTGTGTATGTAATATATGTAATTACATATATATGTATAATTTTTGCTTATTTAAAGGAAGAGGAAAGAGTGAGGGAGTGATGAGAGACTGAGAATGGGAAGAGAATGGAAGAGAGAGCTATGTAAATCTTCTGTTAGTCAACTTCTAAATGTTTAAAACAGATGGGGCTGGCTTAAGCCAGAAACAAAATTCAATCCAGGTCTCCCAGGGGGGTGGCAGGAACTGAAGCACTTGAGCCCTTACCTGAATTTTCTCATTGAAGCTGAGATCGGAAGTGTATGAGTCCCGAACTTGAAGGCAGGTGCTTTTATATGGGATGTAGGCATTTTTAAAAAGTCATTGTAATTTTTTTGAAAGGCAGGGAGACAGGGACAAATGGATGGTGAGAGAGCTTCCTTCTAATAGTTCACACCCGGGATTGTTTGGAACACCTGGGGCTGGGTCAGACCAAAGCCAGGGGCCCAAAACTCAACCCAATTCTCCAACTCTGTTGGGTGGCAGGGATTCAAGTATTTGGGCCATCTTCCATGGCTATCTCCCAGGTGCTAATATCAGAATTAGAGCCAGGACTTGAACCCAGGCACAGGCAAAGTGGGATGAGAGAATCCCAAGTCATGTCTTGACTGCTGTGCCCTGGTAGAATGTCCTTGGGCAGTGGTTTTCTTTCAGAACTCGGAATACATTATTCTAATCCCTCCTGCCTGTATACTGTTGGAAAATCAATTCATCTAATGGTTTCCTTAAAAGTTGCTTGACACTCTCATAGATTCCAGCATTCTCTCAGTATCGCACTTTTAAGGAGTTTGAGTGTAATGTTTGCAGTAAGTATCTTTACCTGTTTTTTTTTATTTTGGGGTCCTATAAGCCTCTTATACTTGGGTATTCATATTTTTCTCCAGATTGGGAAGTTTTCAAGCTTTCCTTTTGTTGAATATAATTTCTCTGGCTTTACTCTTCTGCTCTCCTTAAGAACTTCCAAAATTCAAATACTTGTATTTCATGGTGCCCAAACTTCTGGGAGTCTGTCTTCATTCTTATTTATTAATATATATTTTTTTGTCTGACTGGGATATTTTAAAGAGCCTGCCTTCAAGTTCAGTTTTCTTCCTTTTGCATGATCTAGACTGTGGTTGAGACATAAAAATTTAAAAACTGCTTTAATATGATGCATTGAGTTCTTCATTTCTAAGATGTCTTTTGTTTCTTTTTCAAGATCTCTTTGCTGAATTTCTCAGTTTGATCATGGATTAATTTTCTAACTTCGTGTAACCATGTAACTATATTCTCTTGTATCTTTTTGAGTGGTCTTAGAATGGTTCTTTGGAATTCTTCTTAAGGCATTTCTTCAGTCTGTTGCTCCTTGGAGTCTGCTACTAAAAGATGACTGTGATCCTTTTAGGGAATGGTATTTCCTTTGTGTTTTCACAATTTTTTCCTCATTTGGTTGATTCTGTGCACCTGGAAGTTGTTTTAATCAGTAATTTTCTTTAAGAGGCAGAGAGATGGGGAGAGAGAAAAAGGGAGCAAGGGAAAGTAAGCTTCCATCTACTGACTAATATCTTTCCATGAAATAAATTTTACTTTCATATATCTAAAAGATAAAGAGGGAGAGGAAGGCAGAAAGAGAGGAGACTGCTGTTTTTCTCTCCAGATACCTGCCAACATCCAGGGCTGAGCCAGGCCAAAGACAGAAGCCTAGAATTCCACCTGTGTCTCCCACATGGGTGTTGTGTGCTTTTCCTGCTGAACCTCTGAGTTTTCAATAGCGGGAAGTTAGAATTAGATGCTAGAGGCCAAGACCTCAACTCAGACACTCCAATAATGGAACATGGGCATCCTAATGAGTGGCCCAACCATGAATACAAATGCCTGTTCCTCTATCATGTAAAATTTAAAATAATTAAAAAAAATTTTTTTTTAAATTTAGAAGGCAGAGAGATAGAGATCATTCATGTGCTTGTTTGTTTCTCAATGTGTGGGACTGGAATGGACTGAAGCCAAGAACTCAGAACTGTTTGGATCTCCTAAGTGGGTGGCAATTACCCATCAACTTGAGTCATCAGCTGCTGCCTCCCTGTGTGCATCAGCAGGGAATTCAATTCAAAAGTCAGGATGAGAACCCAGGTATTCCAACATGGGAAGCAGCCATCTCAAGTGGCGTCTTAGCCTGGATGCCAAGCACTCTTCTCCTTGGATTACTTCTAAGGGGTAGCATTTGCAGATTAAGGCTTTTCCCTGAGGAAGTATTTTTGGGTGTTGGTTTTGCAGGCCCCTTCGGCTTTAGTCCCATTCGGATGCTAAGCTGTAATCGATGGTGATGGCAGTGGCGGTGTGGGGGCTCCTCCTGGTCCCAGCAGGGCTGTGTGGGAACTGTTGGCAGTGGCTGAGTTATGGTAGTGCTGACACCAAATCTGGGAGTGGGCATGCCCAGCTGTTCATGCCCACAAGTCTGGTAGACTTGAGAAAACTACATTGGGATCTAGCATGAATCTAAGTTGTGTGTGTATGTGCTTGTTTGGTGAGCACTGTTCAGCATGGAGCCTGGGGCTGTGGAGGGGGCATGGGCCTTTCTTAGGTCCTTTGGCATAAGCACAGTTGGCATCAGGCCATGTGCATTGCCAGCTTTGGACCCTAAACTGCCAGCTGCAGAAGGCACCTTCTCCAGGCTCACAGGGTGCAAACATTGGGGAATGGGAACTGGGCCACCAAAGCCCTGAGCAGGTCCTTGGCCCTATGAGATGTTAAGGCAACTGCTATCATTCCTAAGGGCTGAGCAAGGGTGAGGCCAGGGTCCAAGGTCTGAGGCCCTGGGGAGCAGAGGGGTCTGTGCTCAGGCTCAGCAGGGCTGGCCAGGGTGACTGTGGGGTTTGCACACCTGCCAGTGAGAGCTCTTGAGCTGCAGGCTATAGAGGGCAACTTCCCCAGTGCCCATCAGGCCATATTGACCAGCAGCTGTTGGCTGCTTTGCTGCTAGAGGCAGAGGTGAACTTCTCTGGATTCTTTTGGGAGAAGATGGGTGAGTCTGGTGCTTGGTCATTGTAATCTGTCATCTGGCAACTCCTTGAAGAACCTGTACTCTGAGGCAAGTGCTGGTTCTGGGGCTTCTGGCACCCTCCGTGACTGCCTACTGGCTCCTTAGACAGAATGGAGTCTAGTAGCAGCTGGGCTGTAGCAATTTGGGCTCTGGGTTTTGGGAGGGGTGTATTGGGTTCTTCTCAGAGCAGGACAGACACCTGGGTCAGCTTCCCAAACTGGAGTCACGGACCTGGAACTTTGACCTTGGTGTCAGGTGCCATGTCTGTGCCTGAGGGATTATCCCCGTGTTTGGGTTGCTGGCCTGAAGTGAAGAGGGGGGGGCCCTGGGCTTTCCTGTGAAGTTTTTCCCAGTGAGTTGCAAACCCCTGGTGGGGACCCAGGGGTGCAGCTGCAGGTCATTCTGTTCGTCTGCCATGCTGGACTGGCAAGGATCTGTGGTGCTAAGGGGATCCTTTGCCCTTCTTGGCTGGTTTCCAGAGTTCTGCAGTTTGACCCCAAAAGTACAGCCCTTGTGGTTCTGGTTCTGCTCTACTTCATGTTCAGCCACCTCAGGCCAGATGTCACATAGCCAGCATCCCACCTTGGTGCAGCTGTGGCCCTGTGTGTGGCCAGCAGGGTCCGTGCCTCCAGGACCAAGACCACAGCTTGGTATCGTGAGAACCCCCCAAAAATGAGAAGGGCACTGCTGTCATGTCACCGTGTCTGGGAGAAACCACACAAAAGCTGCTCTCTACCCCCTAGGCCTGCGGCCAGGAGCCTTTACCTCCTGGGGGACAGAGATCTTGGGGTTCTTTTCTTCAGAACCCACAGGAGGGCATCTTAAATCGGTTTAAGGACATCTCCGTGTGTGTGTGTGTGTGTGTGTGTAAATACAATTCCAGGAATTACCTGGTTTCAGTTCTTTAAGGAAATATGTCTCTTTCATCACTATTGTCACCATCAGTTTAATTGGCTCTAAGATTTATTTATTTTTATGTGAAAGGCAGATTTACACAGAAAGATCTTCCCTCCACTGGTTTACTTCCCAAGTGGCTGCAGTGGCCAGAGCTGAGCTGACCCAAAGTCAGTAGCCAGGAGCTTCTTCTGGGCCTCCCACTCATATGCAGGGTCCCAAGGCCTTGGGCCCTACTCAACTGCTTTCCCAGGGTACAAGCAGGAGCTGGAAGGGATGTGGAGCAGCTGGGACACAAGCCGCTGCCCATATGGGATCCTGGTGCATGCAAGGTGAGGACTTCAGTCACTAGGTGACTGCACTGGGCTCCTGGCTATGTATCCTGGCCAAGTTTCTGCTACTGGGAATTACTCAAAAGTAGATCCCATTGGCAGACTGGGTGGGACAAACAGGCAGGTGCAACTGGAAGACAAGCCCTCTTCCAACCCAGCTTCTAGCAGAAGTGCTTTGTTCTAGAATTTCTCTAGTTACTGCTGCTCAAAGGGGTGGTAGCCCTCACATCCTTGGCGAGCTTTAACTGACTGGCTTTGTGGCTTTGGGCAATTTCCTTATGCTTTCTGAAACTTGGTTTCTCATTTGTGAAAGGGAGATCCTAATGCCATTTCAGAGGACTGCTGTGGGATGCATCTCTACTCTGCATGTTCTCTCTGCCTCGCCCACTCCTCTTTCTTTAGGCAAATGTGGATGACTTTTTGTGCCCCAACACCACAAACCCACAGAGATCTGCATCCTGGTCTCAGCAGAGCCAGAGAGTGCTGGCAGCAGACCTGGAGCCCCAGTAGCTGAAGGCCAGGTTGGCCTGCCTGGGCTGGGGTTGTGTACTCATGTGTAGAGAGCTCCATCCTCTGTAAGCACCCATGAGGACAGCAGGAAGTGCCAGGTCTCCGCAGTGCTCAGGTTTTCTAGCATCACAGACAAGATGGGCCCTTAGATGAGGGGAGATGACCTTCAGGGGAAGATTGTCGCTGGTGTAGGAATGTGATTTGACGTGGCACCTGACATCAAAAAGGGAATAAGATAAGGCATGCTCACCTCTCACCTCAATAAAGGATGTTCACGCTCCAGTGCCTCGCATGCAATAGCGTCCTGACATTTTGTGCATCAGGCCTTGCTCACCACTGAGTGTGCCTGCTGCCTCCCCCCCCCCAAAAAAGCCACAGAAAAGGCATACTCCTCCCCCCACCTGCAAGAGGATGAATGAATGAAATGCTCAGCAGGAAAATAGCACAAGCAGAGTCCCAGAGGACCCCTGCCATGCCCCCGTGGCTGTGTGTGGACCAGAAATGCAAAGCAGCAGCTCTTAGTGTTGATTCAACAAACTTGTCCAGCTCCCACCATTTAACACCTGATTCAAAGTATTGTGATAATGAGAGTCTAAAAGAATAGGAAAGATGTACTTTAGTCAATCAGGCACCAGTGTCCATCTTGCATTGTCGGAACAGAGTCCCCGAGACTGGCCAGTTTATAAGGAACAGGGATTTCTGGCGGTTCTGGGGGCTGGGCAGTCACAGGTTGAGGAGTCTCCTGCAGAAGGATGTTCTTGCTCTGGCCATCCCACAGCAGAGGGCCAAAGGGCAAGAGCAAGCACATGAGAAAGGGAGAGGACCAACCTCACCCTTCTGTGGTGAACTCGCTGCTCATGTGATTAACCCCACTCTGGTGACCATGGCCTTCGTCCATGCAGGTTATTATCCCTTCAACCGGCCACTTCTCAACACAGCTGCATCGGGCACTATGTTTCCAAAATGGGGACTTTTTTTTTTTTAAGATTTATTTTTATTATTTTTCATTGGAAAGGCGGATATACAGAGAGGAGAGACAGAGAGGAAGATCTTCCATCCGATGATTCACTCCCCAAGTGAGCGCAACGGGTCGATACTATGCCGATCTGAAGCCAGGAGCCTCTTCCGGGTCTCCCACGCGGGTGTAGGGTCCCAAAGCCTTGGGCCGTCCTCAACTGCTTTCCCAGGTCACAGGCGGGGAGCTGGAAGGGAAGCGGGGCTGCTGGGATTAGAACCAACGCCCATATGGGATCCCGGGCGTGCAAGGCGAGGACTTAACCACCTGTGCCACTGCGCTGGGCCCCCAACATGGGGACTTTAAGAACACTTGCCAATCAAAACAGACAGTGGTCTGCTAGCAAGGAAGTAGAGCGGTTATGGAACTCTGGTCACTGACTTTGCTGCTCAGCCATGAGGATTACAGAGCAATAGGCAAGAGTTTGACTATCCTCATGAACGGATGAGGGGAGTGTGTGTGGAAGGATGCTCACCGTGTTAGCCATGGTTGTCTCCGAGGGATTTCAGGCTCCATTGTGTTTGTCTGTTTTACTTCCAGCTGTTACAAAGAGCTCATATACTTTTTAGAATCTGAGTTATTTTCTTTTACATGAAAAGAACAGACGCTATGTACTCTGTGTTCTCTCTTGACGAAATTATCTACTTTGAACTGCCAAAACCAGGAGGGTTTTCCCTCTGAGTCTGGCGTGAGGATGAAGTAGAAATGAACACACAGACTTGGAGCTCAGCACCTGACTGTCCTCTGTCACGCCAACTGACTTCGCCCCCTCAACGAGGAAACGTGGGCAGATGTGGAGTGAGGAGGGCTGAGTCAGTGACAGAGCCAGAGCCCCCATCCTGGGGGCTGGGCCCCTCCAGGGCTGTTATTCATACCACACGACGGGTGACACAGTGACATTCCTGCCAGAGCATCACATCTGATGACACAGAGGCCCTCTTAAAGAGGGAGATGAAAGCATCTAGCTCCTCTCTTGTTCAAGGGCAGATTCAGGCACCTTGAGGACAGCACTGAAGATTTCCCAAGATCAAGGTGAAGAGTCCAACTCGGAGCCCTGTGCATGGCCTGGTTGGCTAATGGTCATTGCTTCCCACATGATGAGAGACTTTCCCGGTGGATAGCAGGTACTCCAGGCTGGTGACGTGGCAGAAGCAGGAGACAAAGCTGCATGCCTGAGTCCCAGTGAAGGAGCATGGGCAGGAACAGCCAGCATGTTGCTTCTTTAACAAGACTGACTTAAACTTACTAGAAAGGATTTCAGAGCAGGAAAGACAGTAATTGTCCATGCACTGACTGACTCCTTAAATGGCCACAAGATCAGGGGATGAGCGAGGCTGAAGCCAGGAGCTCAGAGCTCCATCTGGGTTCTTCCACAGGGGTGGAGAAGTCCAACTACCCTGCTGCTGTTTTGCCAAGTGAATTAGTAGAGAGCTGGACTGGAAGTAGAGCAGCTAGGACTTGAACCTGCACTGATTTTTGGATGCTGGCATTGCAGTAAGTACTTTAATCTACTGTACTACAAGGTCAGTCACAGAACACTGTTTTTCAGACACAGATTTAATGATCTGTCAGTGTTAAAATCCAATTCTTTACAAGTCTAGTTTTTGAAGCTGCCTTCAAAGAATGAAGCACAAATGCCTTGTTGATGTAGACAACTCTAATGTGTAGAAATATATTTCCTTTGCTAGTTCAAGTCCTGGCTGCTCCATTTTGGATTGAGACTCCTGCTGAAAGCCTGAGAAAAGCAGTGGAAGAAGGCCCAAGTGCTTGGGCCCCTGCCACCCTCATGGGAGATCAAGAAGCTTCTGGCTTCAGGCTGACCCAGCCCTGGCAGTGGAGGCTACCTAGGGAGTGAATCAGCAGATGGAATATCTCTCTCTCTCCTAACTCTGGTTTTTCAAATAGTTACACCTTAGAAAAGATACAGAAATGTGTCCACCTGCCCTTCATCCCTACCATTAAAGGCAGCCAAATTCCCTTCAGTGAACTCTGGTAGAAACAGCAACAAGTTCCCAGAGGGTTCAGTGGTGCTTATAGATGCTGGACAATTTTGGGGAGGCCCTAGAATGACAGGGGTGCTTTGAAATGCAACTTTGCTGTCAGCAAAGACCCCTGGCAGGGATCTGACAATCTGTGAATCTAGGCGTAAGTGGATGAAACACAGAGATCCAGGGGCAGATGAAGGAGATAACTGTCAGTGCACTTGTGACAGGACATTCTTGTGGCACTGCTTTATAGGAGAATTTATTCTAGCAAAAAAATGGAGATTCCTTTGCTAGCCACTAAGAAATTTTCTGGTTAAAGAAATGACCAAATGTTGTACGTGTTGGGTGTGTAAAATAATAATAAAGACTTGTAGAGAGTGTGTGGTTATCTGGGAGCTATTCTGAGAACCCTATGTGTAGGAGCTCTTTAACTCTTCATAAGTTCTGGAAGAAGGAGGTACTCTTAGCCAAGGAAGCTTCCTTGCCCAAGGTCTCACATCCAGACAGGAGTCATCTCACAGGAGCAGTGGCAACTGTTCATTTTCTGTTACACTGTAACGGGAGCACTACTGATCTTCCCACTTGCCCAGGGTGTCAGGGAAGGGATATTCAGTTCATGTCGCCTCTGTTCATGAGGAGCCCAGGGTTTCAGAATCCAGATCGTGAGCTCTTAAGAATTCAGGGGGCCCGTGGATTCTTGAGTAAAATTATTAATCAGGAAAATTTTTAATTGGATGATTAGCTTAAACATTTATTTATTTATTATTGAAAAGTCAAATTTAGAGAGGAGAGACCAAGAAAAAGATCTTCTGTATACCCATTCACTCCCTCACTGGACACAATGGCTGGAGCTCAGCTAATCCAAAGCCAGTAGCCAGGAGCTTCTTCTGGGTCTCCTACACAGGTGGCAGGGTCCCAAGGCTTTGTGCCGTCCTCGACTGCTTCCCCAGGCTGCAAGCAGGGAGCTGGAAGGGAAGTGGGGCAGCTGGGACATGAACCAGCACCCATGTGAGATACCAGTGCATGTGGGGAAGGAATTTAGACACTAGGACACTGCACTGGGTTCTAGATCGCAATCTCAAAACAAAACCTGACTTTGACAATGAAACTTCGTAGGACTGCTTTGGTTTTTTTTCCGTGGCACCTTTCAGTATTTTTGTGGGTCAGTGAGGAAGGAAAATGGAGAAGGGGTCCATTCCCTTGAGAGATAAGGAACTTTACTAGATTCTTTTACTTGGAGATCATGGGTTCTTAAATTAGCATCCAAACAGATTTCAATCTATTTTTGATATGTGGTGGACTTTTCTTTCCTTTTCTTTCTTTCCTAAACTCTTCAGATGAGTTAGCTAAAGCTGAACTGAAAGCAGAGCTGCCCGGGCTGGAGGGGATTGCTGGTTTCGTGCCTGACAGCTCCCCGTCTTGAGCAGCCTGGGGGCTGAGGTGTGCAGGATCTAGGAGAATCAGAGCTGCCAGGCAGCAGAAGCTTCCAGTGACTGAATGTGAGCAGGACCTGAGCTGGGACTGAGGCCCCAGAAAGCTAAGGGTGAGCTGGAAAGAGATGAAAATCAGGTTCGAAATAGGAGTGGGTCCCTACTAGGAAGGGGCCAACTCCTAGATGATTGTTTTAAAACCTCACTCTGTCATCTTTTAAAGTTGACTTCACATGTGCATTCCTTCTCAGAGGTTCACAAAAACATTCTACACTGCATTTTGGTCTGGCTGCATATGTCATAGTAGCCTGGAGGTCCTTATGTCCACATCAGGGTTGTGCTGCAGGCCGTGGTGAACTGCAGCCCAGCACGTGTCCTGTTCTAACTCCAGTAATTTGTGATGGCTAGCATAGTTTCCACTTTATTCAATTACTAGTTTCATTTTTAGCACAGAGAAAAGCAGAGCTGAGAAGTAAATTCCCTAAGGTATACTCCTGGAAAGCAGTGGGTGGCTCTGCAGCGTGTCCAGAACCAGGGCCCTGCCATGTGGCTTGCAGCAGTTTAGTGAGATGGCAAACAGCACCCAGGAGGAAATGAATAGCGTCATGGGCTGGGCAGTGGAACCTGTAAGTTCATGATGAATGTGAAGAACCCCACGTGACTCCTTTCTGTGAAGGACTTTTTATTTTCATATGTATTTAGAGGAATCACGTTCAACAAAGCATTGGAAAGGGCACAGAAATGAGGGGGCAGAGGATTAAGCCGTGCTCTCATCTTAGGAACTGATCTAGGCAGAGTCTCCTTAATAGATTATATGAGTGTTTAAAAGCAACAGGATAAAACTTCTGGGGAAAAAATCAATTCTTCCCCATATTTAGATCTGGGGTTCTTTCCTACTTTTCTGTTTTCATGTATGAATTGAACTACCTTCTTCATTTAGCAGAAACCCAAAACCACCTTACAGGATTACAATTCAGGGAACAGCTTCTGTGGAAGTAAGGATTGGCTTAGGGCCTCCAGCATCCAGAGGGGCATGGCAACCCTGCCCGCTCTACCTGGATGATTGGGAAAGCCAAACACTTTCCAGGTACCAACCTATAGCTGCCCCCATTGTTCTGCAGTCATCACGAACGCGGGGAGTACAGACAAGACATTAGGAAAAAGGACTCTGTCATGGTCCCATCTAGATGGTAGGCTCCTCTGAATGGGACAGGCAGGCGGCTGGGGACTGCCAAGCTAATGCAGCCCACAGCACATTGCCTGTCTGCTCTTCATACTGACCCTTCCAAACGTCAGTTTAGTAACCACAGTGACTTCCATGAAAATTGAAGTTCTTTTTCTTAACTTAAGCAGGGAGGCATAAGGAGCTAAAAGCCCAAGACAAACACCTGATAGCTGTCCCCTATTCCAACCTTATTGTTCCTAGAGTGTTAGAAGTAACTCAGGTCTTAGTTTGTTCCTTAAATGACCATCAAAAGTTTTTTTTTACAAACAATGATGTCCAAATGAGTTGATTAACTTGCTTTTGTTACTGTGAGTCAAATCACCTGATAAATAATTGACACGGAAAACTGAGTGGCTTTGTGTGCAATCACACACACAAGAGGATGACCCTGTGGTGTGGTCAGCAGTCTTAGGGCCCCAGTCCTGAAAGCAGGATAAGGGGGAAGGCTCCTCTCCAGGGGGACAGCAGAGGTCCATCTGCTCTGTTTAGCCTTTCCTCTGAGTACTCAAGAAATCTTCTCTGTCTTCTGCCACGGAGGGCACTGTGCAAAGGGACAGGTGTGGTGGTCATCTCAGCATCTTTACCATGTATGGGCCTTGTAATCTGTAGCCAATTTTCCTATAGTAATTTCTGGTGCCAACACCTGCAGAAACAGCAAAGTAGGGAGTGCAAATTAGTACAACCATACAGTGAACGGCATGAAGATTCCTCAAGAAGCTAAAAATGGATCTAACTTCTGACCCATCTATACCTCTGTTGAGAATATTATCTAAAGGAAATGAAGTCAGCCCAGATCATAATACAAGGATATGGAGTCAACTGAGGTGCCTGTCAGTTACTGATTTAGATAAAGAAAATCTGATATGCACACAGGATGGATTATTTCTCAGCTTTAAAAATGGAAGGATGTGGAGATCATTATACCTTTTACCGTGGCACATTTCACACAGAATCTCAGGTTACAATAGAGCACCTTAATTAAAGGACAAGATAAAGTACACAAATGAATAGCCAGATGAGAGATGAATCCACAAGGGAGCTAGCATTCACCAACCTGGAAAGCTCTTCCAGGGATGTTCATGGAGGTTTCATCACATAGGAATGGCCAATTATTAATGTCACTTTCAAATTCCACCCTTCCCTCCCCTCCAAGGATGAGGGGCTAGGGCTGAAGGCACCAGGCTTCCTGTCATGGCCCAGACTGTCTGGTAACCAGGAGCCCATCAAGGATTGCTTCATTAAGACAAATGACATTCCTAACGCCCAGGAAACTCCAGGGGTTCGGGAATGTCTGTATCAGGAACCATGTTCAAACATCAGACATTAGAATAAAAGATACTACTATTATGCCTGTCACTCAGGAAATGGAGACAGAGACCAATTAAGGAACACTAAGTGATTCAAATCACTGCTAAAGACCCATAAAATTTACTTTAACAAGCTTTGTAAATAGTACGCTGAATGATCCCTGCAAAACAACACGTGGCCGCGAATAAGCAGCAGAACCCCTAGTAAGAGCAGTTTGCACAGTAGTGTGTAGCGACAGTTCATAGAATGGGCTCTCTGACCATGAGAGTGGATTGGAGACCTCATGCTGCCATGTTACAGGCAGGAAGAACCTGGCCGATTCCTGCTGCCCTCAGCCTTCACTTTCTCATCTCTGAAGAGGCACTCGGGTCTCTCAGATGTGCAAGAGCAGACAGGAAGGTCCATGAGATGTGACTCATCCGGAGCCCAAGAAAGGTTGATTCCTTGGCAATGGTTGGCTGGGACTTGATGTTTTGCCTCAAGGCATTTCATGGTCTGGTACCTGGTCAGGTTTCTAGCTTCACTTGTTGCTCTTTTCCTATAAACACGATGCTCCAGCTTTGGTGAACCTGCAGTGTTTCAAAGTGCCCTGAGTCTGTCTGTTTCTTTCTAGTTTCCTGGTGCCTGCCACTGCTGGTTTCTGCTTGGCACCCTCCCCACACTCAACTCTTCTTAGTCATCTGCTCATTCCTGGGGCTCCAAGGAGACATTTCCTTCCGTGGACAGTATCCTTGACCTTCCTGGTTCTGGTGAAATCATCACCCTATGTGACTGCAGAGCATTTGGTGTTTTTCCTAAAATGATGGGTTTAATTGTTGAATGTTTGTCTTCTGTCAATGTAGGTTCTTTTCTGTAATTTTAATTTGTTTTAGAGGAAAAGGGGGAGAGAGAAAAAAGGGGAGGGGAGGAAGAAAAAACTTTCATTCACTGGTTTACTGCCTAAGGTGCTGGGCAGGAGCCAGGGACTTAAGCCAAGTCTCTGTGGTGCATGGCTAGAAGCCAGTGACTTGAGACACTGCCACTGCCTTTCTAGGGCATTAGCAGAAGTCTGGAATCAGGAGCTGCAGCCAGGAGTGGAACATGGCAGTCTTAATACCTGGGCCAAATGCTTGCCCCATTATGTTCTATTTATACTGTTCATCAGAGGATTGTGACTAATACTCATTTTCTAAATGTACTAAATGAAAGGCGAAAATTTCTGGCAGGAAATCAAATGCTTGTTGGTTTTCTTAAGTCTATCCTAACCCTTTGACCCAGACATTTACTATTTAGGGAGATTTGTTTTGATTCCTGACTATTACAAAATTAACTATTAAGAAAGTAGAATTGAACCTGACATCACAGAGGTAACAACTGTATCCCATATTCAGAAATGTTCTTCTAACCCAAGATCAGTCATACTCCATCTAGACAATTTCATCTTTTTTTGGGTGTGGTAACTACTAGTATTCAATGCTGTGGCTTAAAGGTGGAACTAGGGAAAAATACAAACATTAAAAATAATGAGTTCATGGGGGTCTGAACCAAATGCTCCATAGCATAAGCATCACATATGGATATCAGTTTAAGTCCTGCCACTCCACTTCTCTTCCAGGTCTCTGGTAATGGCCTGGAAAGGAAGCAGAGGATGGCCCAAGTGTTTGGGCCCCCTACCTACATGGGAGAGCCAAAAGAGGCTCTTGGCTCCCAGATTCAGACTGGCTTAGCTCTAGCTATTGTGGCCATTTGGGGAGTGAACCAGCGGAAGCTCTCTGTCTCTACCTCGCTTCTCCCCAGTAACTTTTTCAAGTAAAAGTATTTAAAAAAAAAAAGGAAAAAAAATGAGTTCAAGAATGAAAGGCAAAGTGACAGAAAGCTCTTCAATATACTGGTTTACTCCTGAAATGCCTGGAATATCCAGGACCAGGACAGATTAAAGCCAGGAGCCTGGAGCTCAGCCTGCGCTTCCTACATGGGTGATGACAAGCAAGCATTTGAACCATCGCCTGCTGCCTTCTAGGGGAGCACTGGCAGGCAGCTGGAACTTGGAAGTGGGGCCAGGATTTAAACTTACACACTCCAATATGGGCTAAATATATTGTAAGTGGCATCTTAACTGCTGTGCAAATTTCTACTCCATGTTAATACTGCTTTTGCTATACCTCATCAATTTTGGTTTATTGTATTTTCACTTTTGTTTATTTCAAGGCATGTTAACATTTCTATTTTCATTTACTGGATGACCCACTATTAATTTCAGAAGTACGTTCAGTCTTCACGTATTATTATTTAAACTTTTCTTCATTTCTAGTTCTATTCTATTGCAGTCAGATAAGGCAGATGACTTTTTTTTTTTGAGATTTCTTTGGGAGCCTAATGTATAATCTATTCTAGATAATGTCCTGTGAACTGGTGAAAAGAATATTCTGTATTTGTTGGATAGAATATTCTGCAAATGTCAGTTAAATCTTTTTGGTCTCTAGTTAACTCTAAAGTTTCTCTGTTGTTGTGTCTGGATGACCTGTACATTGATCCAAGTGGGGTGCTGAAGTTCCCTGCTTTACTGTATTGAACCTTATGCCTCCTTTAAAACCATTTGTCTTAAAATACTGGGTGCTGCTTTGTATATCCTACAAAGGTGTAATCCAAGGGATTGCTGAAGTCAATCCCTTGTTCATTATACAGAGGATTTGTTTTTTAAGAGTTTTTATCTTGACATCTACTTTGTCTAAGAAAAGCAACTCCTGTCTTTCGGTTTCTATGAAATATTGTTTTTTCTCTCATGTTCAATCTGTGTCTACTAGTGAAGTAAATTTCTCCTTTTCAAAAACTTGTTTATTTTTGTTGGAGAGGCAGATTTACAGAAAGAAAGAGAGATAAAAATCCTCTATCCTCTAACCATTCCCCAAATGACTACAATGGCCAGAGATGAGTCTATCCAGAGCCAGGAGCTTCTTCTGGGTTTCCCATGCGGGTGGGACCAGCACTCCTTTGTAGGCATCACACTATCCTGTTTTGTTTTTGTTTTTGTTTTTGTTTTTTCATAGTTCTTGTGTTCCTGTGTTGACAGTTGCACACCCGGAACACCTGTTTTATCACTTTTCAAGTTTGGCTTTCATGGCAAAAGGTTTTCTCCTGGATGTGTCTTTGAGTGTTGGTCTGGTAAGTTACTTTGGCTTTTGTTCCAGCTGGATGCTGTAGTGTAGTCTTCCGGTATCCCTTTGTACTAAGTGATGGAAACAACAGTGGGGCATGCACATTTATTTCAGTCCTATCAGGTGTATGGATTTGGCAGTGATCTGTAGACATGCCAGCCTGGCATCTGAGAACTGTTGCTAGGGTCCCTGTGGTAACTGGGGTCACAGTAGTGCTTTCCTAAAATCCAGTAGGAATGTGTGGGTCTCCAGGTTTCTATGTCATGTCTTAGCACCTACTTCCCTATACTTTGCTCAAGCACAGAATTATTCATGCTATGCTGCCCAGGGTTGGGGAAGAACAGAACACATAGTTGTGTAGCCACCAAAACCACCAAGTTAGTTTACTTTTGGAGCTCACAACCTGACAAGATGGACATGCGGGTAGGACTAAGGCTCATGCTGTTCACAGCCTGCCCGCTGCTGAGATGGACTTGGTGGTCTGAGGCCACTGCCAACCCAGGTGATGCTAGCTGGGATAGAAGTTCCCATCTGATAGCGGGGCATGTGCAAGGACTATATCCACAGGCACCGTTAGGATCTGTCCAGTGACTTGTTGTGTGAGGCTGGGATGATGCAGTCCATCTACCAGGACCCAGGTCTCCAGCTGATGCTGGGTGTTAGCACAGTAGACCAAGCTCTGAGATTCAAGGCACAGAGTCTTGCTTTGAGTCTGCCAGTAGTTGGGAATGATGGCAACAGTCTGTTGGCTACCTGGTAGGGAGAATCCCAAGGCTCCCCTCCCTGGGGGGAGGGGTTGTGGTACTCTACTGGCACCAAGTTTCACTGTGGCAGTTGTAGTATAAAGTTTCAAGTCTATTCTAGATCTAATTCTCTCTTCTTCCCTCAGCAGGAGTGCTGGAGTCTTTCTCCACACCAAGCTTAGGGCTGGGAGAAAGGTGACTATGAGTAACTCCTTCCAGTCTCCTTCAATGTCTGCCCTTACTACTACACTAAATCTAGGCACTGTGGCTTCTTCTGGTCTCCTTTACTTTTGGTAATAGCTACTCTAATTCCTATCTCTGTAAGGGAAATGACTAAAGTTTCTTAGCCACTTAGCTTCTTAGTCTCTTCCCCACACCCAAAGACTTTGTGGATGGATGCAGGGTGTGTGACAAGAAGCAAAATGAAGCTAAGCTTTTTTAACTGAGTAAAGGAAGTGTCTGGAGACAAAGTTGGCATTTATCCAGCAGAAAGACTGTGGGAAGAAGCTTAAGGAAGAAATTAGGAGGTCATGTAATATACAAAATGGGTATAATGTATCTCTTATAAAGAGTTAGAATGACAGTCTTTCCATGGGTATCCTTTTTCTAGTTATTTTAAAAATAATTAAAGAGAAGGAAGAATGAAGGAATATTCCATTTATTGGCTAACTATCTAGATGGCCACAACAGCCAGTGCTGGGCAAGGCTTAAGCTAAGAGCCAGAAACTACTTCCAGGTCCTCCCATGTGGGTGGCAGGAGTCCAAACAGGTGGAGCAGCCGGGACATAAACTAGCATCTATATGTGATCCTAGCATCATAGGCAGTGGCTTTCTCTGCTACATCACAACACCTGTCCCTCTGGGTGCTCTTTTAGAAAGTAATTTCCTAGTGTTACTGTCTTATAAGGGTATGACCTGGATGTATAGATGGTGGCAGAATGAGAAGACAGAGAAAACCTAGTCCCTTTTTGGTACTGCTGAATCTTGGAATGAATTCCAATGCTGTTCTACTTGCAGAGTTGTTGTAAGATAATATATTTTCCATTTGGTTGAAGCCATCTTAAAATTGTAATGAAATATACATAACAAATTTTGCCATCTTAATCATTTTTAATAACATTTACCTATTTACTATTTTACTTGAATGAGAGAGGTAGATCTCCCACCTGCTGGTTCACTCCCCAGATGCCTGGCCCAGGTCAAAGCCAAAAGCCACAAACTTGATCTCGGCCTTCCAGGTGGGTGGTGGAGACCCAACCCTCTAAGCCACAATGTTGCCTCCCAGATGTGCAATTAGCAGGAAGCTGGAATCCCAAGTGGAGCAGGCACCTGAACCAGGCTCTCCCATATAAGACATGAGTGCCCTGAGCATCGACTTGATTATTCAGTGGCCTTAAATATATCTACACCGTTGTACAATTTTCATCAACCATTTCCAGAATTCCTGTAGTCTAACAGAACAAAGTCTGTGCCCATTAGATAAGTCTCTGTGCCCTGGCAACCAACATTCTCCTTTCTGTCTCTAAAAATCTGACTACTCAGAGCCAGCACCCCATATGGTCACCAATTCATATCCCGGTTGCTCCACTTCCCATCTAGCTCCCTGCTTGTGGCCTGGGAAAGCTCCAAAGGATGGCCCAAAGCCTCAGGATGCTGCATCCCCATGCAAGTCCCGGAAGAAGCTCCTGGCTCTAACTGGTTCAGCTCCAGCCATTGTAGCAATCTGGGGAGTGAACCAGTAGATGAGAGATCTCTGTCTCTTCTTCTCTCTGTAAATCTGCCTTCCCAGCAGAAATATATATATTTTAAGAGATTTATGACTTTTATCGGAAAGTCAGATACATAGAGAAAAGGAGAGACAGGAAGTTCTTCCATCTGCTGATTCAATCCCCAAGTGGCCACAATGGCTGGAGCTGTGCCGATCCAAAGCTAAAAGCCAGGAGTTTCTTCTGGATTTCCCACATGGGTGCAGGGTTTGAAGACCTTGGGCTGTACTCTGCTGCTTTCCCAAGCCATAAGCAAGGAGATGGAAGGGAAGTGGAGTAGCTGGGAATAAGAACCAGCACCATATGGGATCGGTGGAGTGCAAGTCGAGGACCTTAGCCACTAGGCTACTGTGCCAGGCTCAAAAATAAATCTTAAAAAGAAAAAACTCTGAGTACTCTAGACACTTCATGTAATTGGCATTCTGCAGTATTTGTCCTTTTGTGACAGATTTCCACTGACTTCAGTGTCTTCAGGGTTATTCACACTTATTGAACTGTTTTTTCCCTGCATCTGAAAATATGCTGATACGTAAAGCTTCATGACATGAACAGTAAAACAGTCAAGTTGTCATTAAGGAATCATAATTCAGAGTGATAATTCTGAACGCAATATTCTGCTTAGAAACACTACTAACTAATCCAAGATGAAGCTCAACAGCCTTACCCTTGCAGGCAGGTCTTTCATGGCTGGCTTCATTAGCTTTAGTTCTTATACAACTGACCTGCCCATGTTATGGTTCAGATTAGTCCACCAGGCAGGACCTCACTAACTCACCTTGCTGGCTTGGCTGCTGCTTTGGACAGTTTTGTTGGTTTGGTCATCACAGTACGCTTTATTTCACGTACATGTCTGCCTCACCTCTTTGAAAGCAACCTCTTTAAAGTCAGTCGCTTCTAACATTAGGGCTTATTACAATGTCTGGCTTATAATCAATCTGCAATAAATGCTTGCAGAGTTTTTATATGGCAGTTACTTTCATGTTGTGCACATACAAAGAAATGTACTCCTGGAAGATGTATTCAAAGCTCTGCATTAGGTGACAGATAGTGGGAATAATTTAAGGTAGAAGGGAAGGAGCAGGACCTATTAACGTAGATACACATTTCTTTCCTTATTAAAGAATTTATAGGCAGCTTTCTGATTTATATGTTTACTTCTAACAAGAACTGGCATGGAATCTTTCAGAAATATTTCTGGCTTTTTATATTAATAACCTAATTGAAAAAAAAAGATGCAATTTTCCATGGACTTAAACAATTCTGGAGCATCAAGCACATGAACTAGAAATGGCGGCAGTCTAGTGAACCTCCATATGCCCACCTCCTACACTGACAAACCCACCCAGCAGACCACAGCTGACACTGCTAGCTCTCTGTGATTCCTCAATTCAGTCCCCTCACACATGCTTAACTTTTCTTTTATACATCTTCTTTCAAATAACGATCATGCTCTAATTTCCAGACTGAAGACAAGTAGCTGGTCCACGTGCTTTACTTCTGAAAACAAGCCATCAACCTCCATCAGTCCTCCATACATACCTTCAGAGGTGAGAAAAGAGCAATCCCGTATATCTAAACCAGGACTATGGCACATCCTTTGGATAACCACAAAGTTTGATGATCAAGAATGCACTGATATCATAAGCGTGCTGGCTCAAAGATGTGCCATAGTGGGCTACAGCCGAGACTTTCTCAGAAACTATGTGGGACCTACAGCCTACTCTATCAGGAATGGGCTGGAAAAACTCTTACTGACTCAGGGAGAGGTGCTCAGGCCTTGATTTGGGTTTTTTGGAAGGAAAGGAATGTGCTGTGTTGTTAGGCTCCTATCCTAATTTTCAGAAACATTCAGCAGCCCTGAGACACGCAGCTACCTCTAGATCCCCTGGGAAGCCTTACATATTCAGTTATGGAAGGCTGTCCTCTAGCCAGTGTTCATTCCAATCTCTTGTAACCTAAACAAAAGTATTCTCCATCTGTATTTCCTATGCCTTTTGTCTCTATAATCTACGGAACAGGTTGGGCGTAGGCCAGAGTAGAAGGAACATACCTGAGCTACGGAGAGGCCTTACTCTGAGCTGTCTCCTCCTTATGCTTAGTAGGGCTCTTAGGAAGTCCTTCACCAGAGTTACTTTCCTTTTGTTCACCAGCCAAGAAAAAGCAATTACCCTTCAGAGCTGATGTAAGGCGACCTTCTGGAGACGTGCTTGGACTGCCTTGGTCATTTCCCAGTCCTGAGCCCAACTGCTACGGCTGCCTCTGGAGCAGAGGCACATGCAGCTGCACAGGTAATCATGTTCCCCACCACATAACCTGTGCAGGATACTGCCAAATCCCAGGAGCTCAACTGCTCTATGCAGCACCCTTGGGGTGCCTGCCACAGTCAACGGTTATTATTAAAGGGATTAGGACAGGGAGGAGATGAGGTGGCTCAAAAGCCTGCTAGGTTTGATCCCCCAAGTTACCTAGTTTATAACCAGACTTTACCTATACAAGGGCCTTTTTCCTTTTCTGTATGTTGGATGATGATTTTTATGTTTATTACTTTAATCAGCTGCAATGATAATGGTGATAGGAGACAAAGAAAAAGTATACTCTGAAAAATGCCTACGGAGATACTCTGAATCTTGGCTCCAGTGAGCAGTCTTCGATCACTTCTCCAGCTCCTTATCTTAGTCCCAAAAGGCTTACCCTTTTTGGGGGAGAACGAATGTGTATGTATAAACTAACTTATTAGAAAGCTTAAGGTATGCACTTTAAGTTGAAGAGAGGCTCTAGTGCTGTGGTATAGTGGGTAAAAATGCTGCCTGTGGGCACCAGTGTTCCATTTCCAATTTAGCTTTTTGTTAATGACCTGGGAAAAGCAGTGGAAGAAGGGCCAAGATTTGGGACCTTGCCACTTCTGTGGGAGACTTGGATGAAGCTACCAGGAGAGTGAGCAAGCATATGGAAGATTTCTCTGTGTAGCTCTTTCAAATAAAAATAACTTTTAAAAGATTAAAAAAAAAAAATTGAACACTGACCCAGGGACAACAGTCAGGCTATAGACAAAGAGCAGTGCTTGCTCCTGGATGTGATGGCAGGGGTGGCTAAGCGCTTGGTAGGAAAGCTTCTTTGTCAATGGTGATCTTTGGCTTCACTTAGAGGTAGTCTTCAACATGGAGAGCAGATGCTATAGCACCTCTCTCAGATCCACCTTGAAGACCCTCACAATGGGAGTCAACTCTTCTGCTTTCTCTCAGCCTCTCTCTGAAAGATATATCTATGCAGCTCAAGACAGGGATGTGCCAAGTATTAAGGGAAGAGGGAATCACAGAAAGTGTACATACTGGGACTGGCATTGCAGCAAAGCAAGTACAATTGTCCACTGGAATGCTGGCATCCCATCTAGGTACACACTAGTGTTATGGTTGCTTCACTTCTGATTCAGCTGCCTGTAAATGGCCTGTGAAAAACAGATGGTCCAAGTATCAGCCTCTGCCATTCATCTTGGAAACCTGGATGAAACTCCTGGTTCCTGGCTTTGGCTTGACCCAGCACTGACCGTTTTAGCCATATGGTTGGAAAATTTCTATCTCCCTCTCTTCAACTTTCAAATAAATATATCTAAAGAAAAAAAGAAAAATGCACACAACTGACCTTGACCATTGCCTGTAGAAGCAAGATAATACTGGGTTGGCTTAAGGTTCTTCAATAAAAAAGGTCGGGGTAGAAAGAGAAGAGGAATCAAAACTTTAAAAAGACTAACCAGAGCTGAAACTGGAACAAAGCCAGTGCTTTCCTAAATTCTATTTTTGATTCCATCTTAGAAAATTTTGAGAAAGGAGTAACTAAATGGGGTAAACCAGTGACTTTGGTCCATGACCTGGTTGAAGAACAACTCATTTCAGACACCAGAGCATTTTTTCCCTGAGGGGATAAATTCAACATCAGCATAAAATCTCAGAACACTGAAAATAAATACTTTTCCTTTAAAAGAGAAGATAAATCAAGAGCAGGAAATGAACCAAGATATTACTGAGGTGATGAGTCTGACTAACTCCATCTACAAAAAACCACCCCCAAAGCCAAAGGTGGCAGCAGCAGGCCGGAAGTTAAGTACCTACAATGTATAAAGCTAGGGGAGGAAGACAGGACTTTTCAGATTTAGGCAGGTTCTGGGCATCACAAGCTACTGCATATGCACAAACATATACTGTATACTGTCCTATGATTTTTTTTTTGAGAATGGGCTACAACTCAGTGCCAGACTACTAGGAAGTAGCACTGATGCAAACAGCACCTGTCTGACCCGGCGACTCCAAGTGTTCCCCATGGCCTGCTTTGAGGTCTACACTGTGGGAGTGTGGTGAGCCACCTAACCCCTGGCTTTACGTATCAAGTCTGCCACTGGTAAAGCACCTCCCTTCTTTCACAGTACAGAAACAATTTACAACTTTTTAAATTCGTTTCCCTCTTGCCACTGTGTTCAGTTTTTCAGTGTTCTATGTTTGATAAATCACTAGATGAAACAAATATGGTGACTTTCTTTCAGTAATAGGGCTCAGTATACAGAGCAGAGTCTGATAGCACAGCAGGCAAAAAAAGCCAACATATTTATTACCCTTTCTCAGTAGGTCTTATATTTGGAACCAAAGTGATACATTATGTCACTATTTGTAAAAAGAACTGCAATATAGACTTTTTTGGGGGGGGGGGGTGCGGAGAAGCAACCACAAATGGAACAGTGGTAGAAAACCTATCCTGGAAGGCGGGCAGAGGGGCCAAGCAGACTCCCCTTAGTCTCTGGGGGGTGAGTTCTGGATCTCCAATGGTGGTCTGAAACCATGGATCATACTGAATACTAAATGCACTATGTATATATATTTTTCCTAGATGTATAATGCCTTTTTCATCTTAACTAACCACTTAACTGTATAATGTCATAATTTTTGTACTTCCAAGTCTGACAGTAAAGCTAGTACAATTTCATGGACATATGTTATTACCACAGATCTCTGCAATCTCACCTTAGTCTTTTTGTTTTTTTCTTTCTTTCTTTACAGGTTGAGAACTATTAACCGTTTCACGTAAAGAAAACATTTTATAGCTTCTCTTCATCATATCCACATTGCCAGCATCACTACTTTCTTAGTGTGGGGCTGTTACTGAGTAAAATAAGGGTCATTTCAACACAAGCACTGATATATCACAATAGTTGATCTGATCACTGAGATGGCTAATAGGCACATAACAAGTGGGTAGCAATACAGCATGTATATTGTGGATAAAGGGATGACTTACATTCTGGGTAAGATGGCACAAGCTTTCATCATGCTACTCAGAATGCATCTCAATTTACAACTTAGAAATCAGAGGCCAGTGTTATGGCCCAGCTGATTAAGCTGCTGCTTGTGTTACTCAGCATCCCATATTGGAAAAATGAAGTCCTGGCTGTTCTCATTTAGTTCCCTGTTAATGCTCCTGGGATAACAGCCAGTGATGATGGCCCAAGTATCTAAGCATTGACCACCTAGGTGGGTTGACCTGGATGACATGTCTGGCTCCTGGCTTTGGCCTGGTCCAGCCAGCCATAGGAGGCCATCTAGAAAGATGGAAGATTTTTTTTTTTCCATCATGCTACCTTTCAAGTAAATTAAATCTGTATCTAAGAAATAAGACCATAAATTTCTTATTTCTGGGTAACATACTAAGAAAATGGAACTGTAGAAAAGGGGGGACATTACAATATTTAACATCATAGAAAAGACCCCTCTGTGATCTTGATTATATTACATGAAATTTTTAGGGTTAACTCTGTAGCAGACAACATCTACAATTAATACTTCTAAAAATATTGGACAAAATTTATAATGCTTTTGCTAACAAATTATCAAGGACCTATTAGTATCAGGGTGAGAATAAGGAGATGATGTGAGAGCCAAGAGTGGAAAAGAGGTATTTCTGCCTTTCCAGCAAGGGCAGCTGAGACCCACACCCACCTGGAGACAAGTGGGTGGCAGTCATGAAGCCCAAGAAGCAGAGAACCTGCTGCGACACTTCCTTGTCCCTCTTCCCTCCACAGAGGATGCTATTCCAGCTCTAGGAGGTGGAAACCATTGAGAGGCAGGATTGACTCAAAGAGCCAAGACAAGGGGGTGAAAAGCAGGGGTTTTAATTCAGAGCATGGGAGACAGAGACTAGCACAACAAACCATATTCTGTATTCTGAAGGGCTCCCCTTTGAATTGAGGGCAGGAACATACAGAGAGAGGCCACATTAATGGCTGAATTCAAGACAAAATAGAGATCCTCTTTGGAGAAAGCTATCACCCAAGTCTTGCAGAATCCCCATGAGCAAATTCTTACATGACATGCTCAGCAAAGTGTATAAGGAAAAAACATGGAGCCACAACAACATGACAAGAAACAGACTACAGATTTCAAATATGAAATCATTTGACAAGGACATGTAAGACAGCTATGCTTATGAATATAGAAACTTAAGTGTATCTAAAAATAACTAGATACTGTAATAAAGGAAATCAGAGAGCTGAAAAACATTCCAGAAACTAAAGAAATGAAAAATAAATAAGGCCAAGACATCACTGGATGTGTTTTATAGTCTCAGCTCAATTAGGCCACTTTAACGTTAAGTCAGAAGCAACTATCAACAACAAAGCATGGAGAAATTAAAAACTGAGTGGGGAAGAGGGTGAGACAAAGTGGGTACGACACACAAGCCTAAACATTACAACAGAGTTCCAGGAAGAGGAAAAAGAATGGCAGTCCATACATTTTAAGTTAGAGACTGAAAGTTAATCAATAAACAACAAATTCACTGAATAAAAATCGATTAAAGTAGATAAGATACTCCAAAAATACAGAGGTGGCATTAAAAAAATCACAGAAATAGCCTTTGTGATATCCTCAGATAGAGGCTATTTTTAACTAAAACCTGTAACAAATAGTGTAGCCAGAAAATAGTGCAAAGATAGACTTCAGGTGCTGGAATTAACTGCCAACTCAAGTCTACTATATCTAATGGAGAAGCACCTTTACCAATGAGCAATATAGGGCCTGGCACAGTGGCCAAGCGGCTAAAGTCCTCACCTTGAACGCCCCTGGATCCCATATGGGTGCCGGTTCTAATCCTGGCAACTGCACTTCCCTTCCAGCTCCCTGCTTGTGGCCTGGGAAAGCAGTCAAAGATGGCCCTGCACCCATGTGGGATACCTGGAAGAAGTTCCTGGATCCTGGCTTCAGACTGGCACAGCATCAGCCGTTGCGCTCACTTGGGGAGTGAATCATCAGACGGAAGATCTTCCTCTCTGTCTCTCCTCTTCTCTGTATATCTGACTTTCCAATAAATAAATAAATCTTTTAAAAAAATGAGCAATATAAAGACATTTTCATACAATCAAAACTGAAATAATCTGCCATCAACAGACTAAAGTTTGCAATAAAGACATAGTGAGAATAATGCTTCCAAACTACCCAATTATCCATTAACAGTAAAACACAGAAACTATGGAAATCTGTATGATGAACTGCTATATGTTAATAAAAATGAAAGAGTGAAGAGCAAGCAAATTGGTAAATACAGCAAATCTAAATGTAACCTGCCTGCATGTTGTAACATCTTGAGGGAGTTTAGAAAAACTATCTGCCACACAGAGAAATTCCAGTGAATATGACAAATAAATGGCCAATAAATATTAAAAGGAAGTTAATTTAACCAGCCATCAAACAATGCATACTGAAATCACACACACAAAAATGCTACTTATTACTTACTCATTCGATTGGAAGTACTCATACACATCAGCTGTAAATATTTCAAGGACCTAAACCTATGCCAGATAGGGTCAAAGCACTAGAGAAGAATATAGGGGACATCCTTTAAGGATTATGCATGGGCAAAAGCTTCTTAAAAAAGAAACCAAAAGCACAGGCAGTTAAAGCCAAAATAAACAAATGGGACTACATCAAACTAACAAGCTTCTGTATAGAAGGGAAAATAGCCAATAAAGTGAGGAGGCAACCAACAGAATGGGAGAACATTCTTGCATTGTACAGAAAAGAGGGGACTAATATTCAAGATCTACAAAGAGCTCTAGAAACTCAATAGTAGCAAAACAATGCTGTTAAGAAATGGGCAAAGGATATGAACAAACATTTCTCAAGAAATTAAACTCAAAAGGATAACAGCCACATGAAAAAATGCTCAATTTCCCTAGCTATTAGGGAAATGCAAATTAACACTACAATAAGGTTTCACCTAACTCCAGTGAGATTGGCCTACATACAGAAATCAGCAAACACCAATTGTTGGCCAGCATGTGGGGAAAAAAAGTATCCCGATTTACTGTTGGTGGGAATGTAAACTAGTACAACCACTTTTCAAGTCAGTATGAAGAGTGCTCAGACAACTGAGAACTGATTGATCATATGACCCAGCCATCCCATCTCTGGAACTATATCCAAAGAAAATGAAATCTGTATTCGAGAGAGTGACCTGTAATCCTGTATTTATAGCAGCACAATTCACAATGGCAAAGACATGAAATTAACCCAGATCCCTGTCAACAAAGGAATGGATAAAGAAATTGAATATGTTACTCAATAGAATACTACTCAGCCATAAATAGGAATGAAATCTTGCCATTTGCCACAAAATGATCCCAGCTGCAAACCATTGTGCTTAGTGAATGAAGTAAGCCAGTCTCAAAATGACAAACACCATATATTCTCTATGGTATAAGTCACCTGATATGCAAAGTACTACACACACACACACACACACACACACACACACACACACACACACACACACACACACGAACTGTACTAGGGAGACTAGCATACTGAGAAATAATAGTACTACACAGTATGCATCTCTACTTTTGAATAAGACTCTCAATAAAACTTTTAAATATACCTCTAAAATGTGATACTAAGTTTTCTACCTTTGCCTGTACTTACGATATATTTAAATATTAGAAAGTTAAACTTGTAACCTGCACTAAGGGACTTAACTATTGTGATAATACTCAGAAAAATGGCAAGAGGGGGAGAGATGAATTCATACAGCTATAATACAAAATGTATTGTGAAAAACAATAAACAGTTACATTATCTTCTAGCTGAGTATATGTACTCTCTGTAATACAGTAATTTTCTTCATAGGTGTGTATTCCACAGAAATATATGCTTCTGTGTCCCATATAAGACTAGATGAGTCTAAATTAGAAACCACCCCAAAATCTAGCAAGAGCGAAATAAATTGGGGACATCTACATAATGGAAACCTACACTTTAATGACATGAGTGAGTTACGATTATACCTAATGTGACTGAATTACACAACAAAGTTGAGCAAAAGTTGCCAGAATAGAAAACTACACTACAATTATTCTACTTACATAAAATTTAAAAGTATACACAGTTAAGGGATACATAATTAGGTATTAAGATATAAATAAAAAATTTTTAAAATGCCAAAAAAAGAGGAAAGAGAATAGCAAAAGGAACAAAGCTTTATGGTGGGGGAAAGGTTTACAGGGTGTGTTTTTACTTTGAGTAGCGGGTTACATGTGTGTCCCTAACTTTCAAGTTTAGATGTAATGCCCAGCATGAAGAAGCAGGTCTTTAGGAAGTGACTGTGTCATGGGGTAAGGTCATCATAAATGGGATCAAGGCATGAGAATGAGGAGCCTATCTGCCACTTTTGCCCGCCAGTCACGTAAGCACGGAAGGTCTGTCCTCGAGGCAGGACCCTCACCAGTAACTGAATCTTGTGTCAACCTCAAGAACTCCCAGCCTTCAGGAATGAGAGAAATAAATTACGACTGTTTATGTTCAGTCTTAGGAATTTGTTGTAGGAGCCTGAATGTACTCAGACACATAGACACTGGTTAAACAATCCATAGTTAAAGTGTTGGATTTTTCTATTCATTATAGCTGATAATCTTTAAAAATGAAGAGGGAAGGGTAAGATTACATAATTTCAATCATGTCAATTATTGTTTATTCTTCAGGCTGATAGGGAAATAATAAATAAGAGAACTTGGGTGTTCCAATGACAGTGAAGGAATCTAGAATTATTAAGGACACTTAACTGATGAAGTATTTACTGAGTATGTACTAATAAGGCCTAGAAATTGTTTCATGTACTTTAAGAAGTCAAAGAAAATAAAACTTCAGCCTAAAAATTTACGTATTTTCATATTTGAATCAGGATAATGAACTAAGTATCTGGAGGTACGGTTCTGTTCTTTGACACTTCTTTGTTATACCAGAGGGCTGCTCTTCATTGATACTAATTTGCTATTGGACAAATTAAAGCGAATCCCATAATATACTCCCACAGTCAAACTTGGAGAGACATAAAATATGCTAAATCTAGCTTTTGAAATCTCAATCTGATTTTCTGGTAAGATGCAAAAGATTAAGATGTTGATTCATAACCATTTAACAAAAAATGTAAAATAAAAGCAAACTATTTTATACTCAGGGTTCAACTAATCAACTATTTATTGAGAGCTTAATATATGCCCAGTAGCATCATGGCAAGTGAATATATTCATTACTTTCATTTCAGTTGCTACTGAAACGAGACTATTATATTTCACTAATCCAGTGGGATGACAATATTTCACACTTCAATAATGCACACTAATAGGACTAAACTAGGGAAAGATTTTGAATCTGAAAATTTAAAAATGAAGCAATTAACTCCATGACCCTAATCTTTGTATTTTTCCACATTAAAATGTTTTTTTACAAAACTGGTAACAAGAGTTATTTACAGGTAGTCTTAGATCTTCAAAGTAACTGATTATTGCAAGTAATTAATATATTAACACATTATTTTCTACTACTTTGTAAATCCAAGAATATCTTGCAGTATGCTACCAAGCCATCTAAAGGTTCCTGTATACATTTTTTTGAAGAGCTACATAGCATAATTAGAAAGAATGAAAAAAATAATAAAACTAGGTAACTAATAAAGTAAAAATATAGAATTTACCATAGTACCTTACAGATGGGTGCTGCTTATGGGTCATCTTCACTGCTCTTAGGAAGCCTTTTTCTCTGTATGAAGTCTGGACCATTTTCTGACATATGAGGGACATATGACTCAAAAAATAGAATTGTTTCCATCAGTGCAAAATGTTTGCTATACCATCTTACTAGTTTGCTCATATGCACAGGCATTAGTGTGTCTACAGAAGTTACAGACCCTTATTTATAATCTGGGAGGAAGGAAAGACAAATCCCATCTATTTTCGGCCTTTTTAAAATGAAAAATGGAGAAGCAAGAAAAGTAAGGACAAAGAACGAAGGGATGCAGGTGACACTGTATGAATAAAGTCAGAATGTCAATAAGGAGACAGAAATTACAGAAAGGAGTAAAGACATAATAACAAACAGAAACCCTAAAAATTCACTAGAGGGGTTCAATGAGAGACAGAAGATAAATATTAGGGACCTTGAGGATACTGTCATGGAATTCATCAATGCTGATCAGAACCTGCAGGTTCTACAGGATTCTGTCAAGCATACTAACCTGCCACACATCATCAGCCTCAGAGGGAGATGAGAAGCACAAAGGGTAAAAAGTATCTAAAAAATGGCTAAAAACTTTGCAAACTTGCTTGAAGACATGAACCTACCCACACTAGGAAGCCCAGTAAATCCCAAGCAGAATAAACTTGAGAGAAGCACAATGGCACAATCACCAAACTGTTAAAAGAAAGCTGAACAAATCCGTCACACGCTGGGAGTATTCAGTAAGACCAACGGCTGATACTGGAAACCATGATGGTCAGAAGGCAGTGGGATGGCAAATTTAAAGTAAAGGGCAAAAAAAAAAATGTGTCTACCAAAAATTCTACTTAGGGAACACTATCCTTTAAGAATAAAGGAAAGTTGACCAAGCCACAGCACCTGTCAGAGTTCTGGAAGGTCACCCTGCCTGGGCCAGGGCACCCCCGGTGGGCCCAAACAAGGCCTCAAGAACCCCAGGTTGGGCCAGCGAGCTAGATTATGCTCACAGCCCCAGCTGGAAGCAAGATTTCAGACAAGCCATCCTCACCAGCTGCCAGCCACTTAAAGTTACCCAACTCAAGGCCCTCAACATCACAAACAGAAATTAAGAATTCCTGCTACTGTCTGATGAATTTATAATGCAAAGAGCTATTAATAAATGGTTATTGTAAGAAACTAAACTTTGTAGTAATGTGTTACAGCAATTAATAATCCAAACAACCAATAATTAGAGTAGGGCTTGTAATAAAAGGTCAGAGACCCTAAGAGTATAGATCTGGAGCTTTTGGACTGGGACTCCCAGCAGTGATTTATTATAAATGGCAGACAAAATCAGTTGCCTAGGGAGGTAGAAGATGGGGCACATCAAGCAAAGTCATCCAGGGCGCAACCTAAAGTCCTATAATTCCATTGATTAATTTCTTAGAAACATAAGCTGTTGGTCAAGACAATATCTTAAGCCAAAATGACTAAACACTTTCCTGTGTGCTGATATGGTAAAGAGGTAGCTAGCAAGGAAGAGTTGAGGTCACAGTTCCTCCCTCCTTCCCATGCAATGAAAACTGCAGACTGCAAAACTGCCATATGCCGGGCCCGGCACGGTGGCGCAAGTGGTTAAGTCCTCGTCTTGCATGCCCGGGATCCCATATGGGCGCCGGTTCCAATCCCGCCAGCAGCCCCGCTTCCCTTCCAGCTCCCTGCCTGTGGCCCGGGAAAGCAGTCGAGGACGGCCCAAAGCTTTGGGACCCTGCACCCGCGTGGGAGACCCGGAAGAGGCTCCTGGCTTCGGATCGGCATAGCATCGACCGTTGCGCTCATTTGGGGAGTGAATCATCGGACGGAAGATCTTCCTCTCTGTCTCTCCTCTCTGTATATCTGCCTTTCCAATGAAAAAATAATAAAAATAAATCTTTAAAAAAAAAAAAACTGCCATATGCCAAAAGCAACCAATATGGCCATCAACTGCATCACCATAATTGCCTTCAGCGAATTCCGGGGTCATTATGATGAAATTATCATGGCTAATACTCCTAATCCCATCATGCACCTCACACCACAATACTTCTGAAATATCAAAAAAAAAAAAAAAACAAAAAATGGGCAAGGAAACAGGTGAGTTGCCCAAAACTCTTCTTTTTGTGATTATTCACCCTAGACTTCCTCACTCATTTCTTAGATAACATCAGAAGACTCAACCCTTACTGAGTAGAGTATGCTTGCACTCCTTAATTGTGTGCTTTTTTCTTTGCATGAAAATAAATCTTTAGGCCTTTACTGACCTTTACCTCAAGTTCTCTTGCACTGGGGACATGAACCTGAACCATGACACTGGTGGCAAGGTATCCAGGAGGCAGCAGCAGTTGAAGGCCAGTCAGACAATGACTACTGGTCATTCTCTGGACTCTTGCCTCTCCTGCACTTGGGTCTTGGTTTTATTCTGCTGTCCTCTCCTTTTTCACTGTGTTCTGACCCACTGTGGACTAACTGCTCTGAACTAACTGCTAATTACCATTGTCTGCCCCCTCTGTGTCCATTAAGTTTTATGTTTCTATCACTATCTGGCTATGGATTCTCCACATTGCGTAATCCCTCAAATGCTCTGTGCCTTTTTGCTCCTTCAGGAAGAGTGCTACACTGGGTGTTTTAACATCCTTACCAATGAGGTGTTCAGTCTCCATGCAGTAACCTCTGCTTACATACAACAACAAAAAAAATTCTGTCTCCTCTGACCACTGAGAAATTTGCTGTCTCTGTGGCACATGGCTACCCTTCTGCAGCGTTCTATCCCTCTCTCACTGCGCTCTCCCTCACAGCCTTCCTCCTATGTCGGCCATCTTAACTCTCGGCACATGGCTACCCTTACACTCCTGGTTTTAACACCAAAATGCTCCTGACATTACCAAGTTACTTTGTGGTTCTTTTTCTTTTGTCATCTATGGTCATCACCCACCTCTATGTCAATGTCCAGAATGGGGAGTCAGGAGGTGGTCTCTTGGGACATGACTGAACATGGATGCAAGGAATATTCCATTTGAGAGTTTCTCAGTAGTCTTCAAAAGAATAAAGCTCTAGCCTCCCCTTCACCTGATAACTTTCAGGATTATTTCGTAGTCATGTCAAACCACTAAGGCTGGACCTGCAGTGCCAAGAATTTTGCTAAAAATTTAAAAAGTGAAGGGAATGTATTTGATATCTAGAAATACCAAGTATGAATTGTTAAATAGGGGGCTCCCTGAGATGGATGGAACACCAAAAGATGCAGTTAAGTCCCTGGATAACAGATGCAACTTGGTCCATGGAGCCATTACTGGCCCTGACCAATCCTCAACTGTGACTCAGCAGTATACCTGGACAGCCCTTCCTCATTGGTTTGGCAATGCCCTTGCCAAGGAACTTAACTCAGATGAAAGATAACAGCCCTTTTACAGTTTGTCGATGATGTTCCCATCTGTAGTCCTCTTAAGGAGGACTCAGATAAGAACACCACATAGGCCTTAGATTCTTTTTTTTTTTTCCCAGGGGTGGGGAAGGAGAACAAAGTTTTCCTGAAGTAGTCCTCCTGATACATCCCGATCCTAGCAAACTGTGTCTTCTCACTCAATCTAAAGGAAGATGCATTGCATGTATGCCATCAGAAAGAAATGATTAAGAACATTCCTGGGAATGGCAAAATTCTGAAAGCGCTGGATTCCAGCATTTGGGTTGTTAGACAAACTTCTGTATGAAACTCAAATGGGCCCGGATATTGATCCAATTACGTAAATAGGAAAATGAGATCTTTCAAAAGATTACAGGTCCTCTAACAATGGCCTCTGCACTAAGGATGCCTAAGTGAGACAAGACCTTTACCCTATCATTGAGAGCCATGAGCTAATCCTAGACATTCTTTCAAAAGTTGGGCCCTCTTCCGTGACCAGTGATCTGCTTTTCTAAACAGCTAAAAAATGGCCTGGTTGAAGGCTGTTGCTGATACTATGGCTTTGATGAGGAAACTATCAAACTGACTTAAGACCAGCCTCTTAAGTTCAAATTAGGAACAGAGGTCCTAATTCAAACAGTCTCTGCATTTTTTGAGGAAAATAAAGAAAGCTACTTGATCCTGTACAAAGGAACTGACAGTACATCAAACCACCTCTCCTAATCACTCCCATATGAAGTTGAAGATCTTACCCTGGTGAAGATTTTCAGACAGACTTCTTTAACAATTTACCCAGAAAATGTTTCACTTCCCTGACATGCTTCTCCTATCTTTTCTTCTCTCTCTTAGGAAACTGTTGCTAGCAGGAAAACATCCTGTAAAACTTCTCTATCATAACAGCAAAGGAGAAAACGTTACTATAAACTATGATGTTACTTTGGAAAGTCTGTTTGCTTCCTTGGCTAATTCCTGCCCAGACTGTTGGCCAGGTCCTATAGCAACTACAAAACTCTTTGGATTCCCTAAAGTGGCCATGGACAACAGACTAGCCTAGCTTACCCCTAGAAGACAAGGGTGGCGTACTGCAGTGATTGGTAAACCTGACACAGATTATCAACAGCAGGTTTACAAAAAAGATTTTAAAAGGATTTATGCTCAAACGAAGTGGATCCATGATTTTGGTAAAAAAAAAAGTCCTTCAGCTTCCATTCCCTGGAAAGTCACAAAAACTGATCCGTTTTTTGTTTGTTTTTAGTTTTTACTCTTGCTCCTCTTTGGCCCACACATCCTCACTCATCCAAACTGTCAAATTGGCTTCTTCCAGAATTCAACAGTTTCATGTAAAAATGATGGTCAGGTAGGGATTACAGCAATTACCAACAACTGCTGCTGAACTTTTACCTCCAATAGAACCTTTAGATCAGCCAGCAAGGGATTTTTGTTCCCTGGCTAGGCAAAGATTATATTCTGATGCAACAAGAAAAAAGTGACAGAGATAGACCTTCTACCCTGATTTCCCATAAAGGTTAAGGGATGAAAAATCTGTAAGAAGGGGGAAAGATGACACAGGTAAAGAGGCATTAAGGACTGCCTGTATACCAAGAAGGACTGAAAGTTGCCAGTCCCTCCATAAAGCTTCACCCAACTCTGCCCTCCTGCATAGTGGAAAACTGCAAAAGTCCAAACTTAGAATTGGTACTGGTTAAAAACAATCAGCATTGACAATCTTTAGCTAATTAGATGATTACTGTAATAACATGATGATGACTGACACTTTTATCCAAATCATGTACCTGATGCCATGGTATTTCCAAGGTTTCCAAAAAATGGCAAGGAAATGGGTGGTATTCAAGCCCCTCCAAAGGCCACTCCTTACAACTTTTCCATTACATCATCTCTTTATGCCTCCAGGTTATAAAGAGACCGACTTCACCGAGTATGCCTACACTCAAGTGTGTACTTTGATTTTGCATGAAAAATAAATTTTGTTTCTCTGCTGACGTAACCTACCTCTTGTCCTCAAATTCCTTCTTGTGTCTGAGACAAGATCCTCAACCAAGCCAGTTCAGGAGTTTTCTTGAATCCCCAAACTTAAAGGCTCCAAAAAACCTAGTATCTTGGTTGCTTTTAAGAAGTCAGTGCCAATATTTTCTAGCATTATTTAATAACAGCTGTCAAATAATAGGGAAACAATCTGCCAGATCTCTGCCTCTAGTAGATCTAAACCAGAGAAGCTTCATCAGACTGATTGGACTAAGGATGTCAATTATTTAGAGAGCAGTACTTATTAACATGAAAGTTACACTGAGAAGAAATTAACATTGTAACAAACTGTTAAAAATGGACTTGTGATAGGCAGGTGCTACGGGAGTCTTGTAGAGGGGATCATTTTTTGAAGAGGACTTCCCTCCTCAGGCGAAAACAAAATCTCAAGAGGAGGCCAACTTTATAAAATTGAAATGATAGAAACTCAGGTGATTTGCTCAAGAATATTTGAAATGTGCACTAACTAATATAGTCATGTGACTTCATGGAAGGGATTGTCTAATGTACTTGATATGTAGAGTACTGCATATTACATGTGGCAAAAACAAAGCCACATGTAATCACTGTTACAATAATAAAATAGGTCTTTCCTCCTTAGGAGCACCTTCCTGTCACATTGGCAGGAGACCTCCCCCTCTCTCAAATAAATATTACTTTGCCGCTGGAAAAAAATAATAAAATAAAACAAATATACAGAACCAAGAAAATGTGCATTTAGCTATGGATATTTAGGAATAATTTATCAAAGATATAAATGGTGCAGGGGCTGGTATTGTGGTATAGTGAGTAAAACCACAGCCTGTGATACTTTCTACATGAGTGCTAAGCCAGTTCAAGTCTCACTTCTGATTCAGCTCCCTGCTATAGCCTGGGAAGGCAGCAGATGGCCCAAGTGCTTAGGTTCTTGTCATCCACGTGGGAAACTCAGTTGAAGCTTCTGTCTCCAGCTTGGCTAAGTACTGGATGTTGTGGCCATCTGGGGAGTAAACCAATGGGTCTCTCTCTCTCTCTGTATAACCCTTTCAAATAAATAGATAAGTCTTTATAAAATATACACAAATGCTATAAAGGCTTGAAGGAGAGAGTACTAAAGAGCAAATAATCTTTCCCCGTCCTTTATGAGAAGTCCTATATTAACCCACTCACATCTGGCACAAGCTGGTTTGCATTTGGCAGCCTTCCTGTGTCCGTTAGCAAACAGCTAAACCATAATAAAAGGTTTTGGAGGCACTCCTCTTTTCAACTAGATTAATACAAAGAATAAAACAACCTTCACCTGAACCCAAGGAAGATGTAGTACAGTCTGGATGCAGGCAGAGTTCCTGGGGTTTTGGAATTAAGTTTCAGTCATCTGTAGTTCAAGGAAACAAAACAACTGCTATTTTCTGCAAACATGTGATTTCATTAATCAGTGGTTTTGAGGTATACCACCACTGATTTCATTCCTAGGAAGTCACACTGGATTTGAAAAGGCCCAGGCACATTAGGTTTTTGATTACTGGGAACTGAAGACACAGCTACAGGGTCACAGAACTGAGTATCACGATTAAGAATGATCTCATCCCCACAATGACTCGTTTAATCATCCTATATTTAAATACTTCTTCTCTTCCTTCTTTGGCTTCTTAACAGATTTAAAGAAAATGGCTGTCAGCCTCTGACTTCAATGGTTTCTGTCATCATTTTCCTCATTTCTCACCATCATTGTGTGATCTATCAACCTTGGACAATTCTTGGCCAATGGCCATATTAATTTTCTACTTGAAAGAACACAAATAGAATACTGCTTATGACGAAGGCAGTAGGGGGAGCTCAGGGAATAGCTGTTCATCTTACTGCATAGTAATTAGCTTAGCAAACTGAAACAGTAACATGATTAAATCTGATCCCTAACCAAAATGGCCAAGAGAGAAATCATTCTGTTGGAGGTGTTAAATGGCTTCTTAAATAGTGGCTATCAACAGATATTTGCCCTTTTGGAAATGGTACCGGCAGTGTGACATCAGAAATCTCGTTTCCATGGTGATTATTAGTGATGGCATTTCACATGTTATGGCTAGCATCTATAGTATAATTCCTTGCATTTCACACCATAAGACAGGGAAGAGAAAAAGTATCTTAGTATTTTAAAAGATAACATCAAAGTAGGTAAACATCAATGTAAATAAAACCTATTTGTGTTAAATAGATGATAATGACAGAAGACGTAGGAGTGAGTTGGTTAAGGTTAAAACACTTGGACTTAATAGGGACTAATTACTTATACATTCAGTAGCAATGAACTGTTATTTCCTGCCCACATATCATTTAATATACTGGTTGTTCTTACAACACTAATTTACCTATTTTTTTTGTCTGTAAAAGAAACAATTTTCTTATTTTAAATGATTAATCCTGAGGTGAAAATGGAGTTGCTAGCCTAACCCAATATGGACATTTTTGGAAGTTAAGGCTTTATCTCATTCTTCTGTTTATCTTCTCAATCAACACACGGGGTGATTTTGATGTTAGTAAAGCTAAACATTTCACTTTTGCTCTAATTTTCAAGCCTATAATTGATACTTAACGTTGAAAACCCAATTTACTAAGAAATGCATATATACTTCAAAAAAACGAATAAGCCTAATAAAATTCTAGCTTAATTTTGACAAATGAGGAAGGCTTCCAATTTTCTCATGTAGCTATAAAGGTAAGCAATGATTCTGAAAAAGATAATCAACTATAAAATATATATTGCTATAAAAATGCATTGAGGTTACAGATGAAAAAATTTTATTTTTTAATAGGGAAAAAGAATAACCTTTCTGAGTAGAGATTTAAATCTATTTAGTTAACAATATTGTCTAGAAGCAGAACCAAAAAATTGTATACCCAAGTAACAGAAAAAAAAACTGTTTTCTATTAGGGAGGTGAAAGGAATTTTAATGAATTGATTGCAATTTTTGAAAGAAGTTCTACAAAAATCCATTACTTTTATTGTCAGAGTAACCAAAATGATAAATGGTTCTGTCTCTCCCTTACTCAAGCTACTAGTTATGCAAGGACAAAATATCTAGGCCAGCACTGTCACATACCCCTGAGTATGACTCATACACAAACCTAGAGACCCAGAAGAATTATGGAGTTACAAAATCAGGAGAAGGTCAAAAAGAACGCAGGGCATTTGGATCACAAGGTATCACAAGTATGACCAATGTCCATCTACAAATCCTGGATAGGATTAACTATGAGAAGATTTATCATCATTATTTTCATGATCAAACACCCAATCTACAGCGAGATCAAAATCAATTTTACTGCTATAATTAAAGCTTTGTATATGTTGTTAGAAAATAATCTAGTTAAATTATAACCAGTAAAACATAATCCATGTTGAGAAGTAAAGAAGGTAAGATTTGAAGGGGAAGAATTCCGGACAGTGTTGTTTAGGATAACCTACTCCAGTTGTTTTTAATATGGATATAAAGTCCCATGAGATCAAATAAAATCTTTGTAGAGCACAAGGAGAGCTGCTTAGGAGGGCGGGAATGGAATCCTGGCACCAGCCTTGCCCTCTACATCAGAGCCTCTTAGATATCATATCGAGTGAAATACTCTAAATGAAAATGCAGCTCCCACAAACCCCAACATTATTGTAAAGGAATTCTTATTTTAAGGATCAGTTTACAGAGATCCAGTACCTCTGACTCTTCACAAAAAACAAAACAAACAAACAAAAAACAAAGCACAAGCACACACACATAACATATGCACACATAAGTCAGAAAAAAAATTAATGAACATATAAGGGGAAAAAAACCACATTAAAATCATGCTATAAATAATTTGCAACTGCCCTCCCTCCATGCAGTGTTGGGTAACAGACAACTCAAGTGTTTGATTTGGAAACTTAAATATAACCACAACAAATTACTTAATTACAGAAGTAACATGCATCATTCACAGAGCAAAGAAGGGTGATCAGAGCTCAAGTCAAAGAACAAGTCGAGGTCTGTGCTGGCTCCCCTGTGGGGGCAGTGGGGCTCCCAGGTTGGAGGGCCAGGACTGGTAACTCTTAACATGTTCTTCCTCTTGAAGAAGTCATTCTAGTTCCAGGTCAGCATTCTAGGACTGTTCCCATGGAAACTGCTGGCCAAAAGAAACCTTTTCAAAAATCTAGTGACCTGCTGTATCTGCAGACAAGCAGAAAGGCTTTTACATATTACTTTGAGGAAGTCTCTGGTTATTTTAGAAATTCTACATGCAGATGATCTGAAATTGAGCTCTTATTTAGATTATGATAAAAAGCTGGAAAGAGGACAGATGCTGATTTCCATTTAGAAAGACACCCTGCTCATAAAGAGTACAAAGCAAGGCTCTTAGGAGTGACTAGATAGGACCTCAGGCAAGTTAAAAGCCCTCTCTGCAAGTAAGAGTTCTAAAAAGAGATAGATATCATTAAGCCAAATGAGACAATGTCTAGCACCAATGGAATATGGATGCTCCCAAATTTTAAAATTTATTAGGTACCCATAGACACCAAAAAATCACGTGATTGTGTATCTGACATTGGGAATGCAGCACAGCCAGGGCCAGAGAATAGTCATCACTTTAATGATGAGGAAGAGAAGATGATATTTGGAAAAGCACACGAAAACCTTGCTACTCACAGTGTGGCCTCAATCAGTAACAGGTTTCATCTGGGAATTGGTGAGTCTTATGGACTCCCAAGCCCCATAAGACCCCAATGATCCAGACTGATCCAGACATTTTAATAAGATTTCCAGGTAATCTGTCAGCATATTAAAGTTTGAGAGGTACTTTCCAGAAAACACCAAGAGGGCTCTCACATAAGGGACCGCAAAAGGTGTTATCAATGTAAGTCAGTATGGCACTTTCCTGATACCTCTGGTCAATTGCCAATTAAATAGTTGTAAGACAAATATTTTCATAACAGATGTCAGTACTAATCACATGAGCATCATATAGTTAACTCTTCTTTATGAAACTAAAGATAATGGAGAAAAACTAAGTAGTTAGACGTGTTATATGCTCTATTCATCTGTCTGAATGTCAAAATTCACAATTACACAAAATGCTTAAGTAAGCCCACATCACTGTGTTTTTCTAATTATAAACCTGAAGCCTGAGAATAGAGACTAATTTATTGATAAGGAACAGTTTGTATTTTTTTTAACTACATTTCTACTTATGTTGTCAGAAAAGAATATTTCTCAGCTTTAGGAATGTGGCAGTCTAATGACAAAAGAAGCAAATGCTAGAGGAAAAATAACCTAAATGTTGATCTTGCCTTTTATCATATTGGTTCCTAGTAGACAGAGCACTTTCTATAAAGATCTCATACTGAAGAACAGGAAAGGAAGGGAGTACACAGCATTTCCCATTGCATTCATGACAGAATTTCCTTTTCATGGCTACTTCTCCAATTCTCTGAGGTCCTAGACAAGGAGTGGGAAGCTTGTTATAAAGACAGGGTTAAGGAACTACACTCACTCTCCCTAAATACTGTACCTTGGACCAGAAAATATTATAACCTAAAGCAATCCGAGAGGTAGCAGGAAGGATTCTTTCCGGGCCCTTATCCTCTGAAACAAATTGTAAGATCCTCAGTGAGAGGTGGCCTCCCTATACCTGGAGGACACATGCAAGAGGAATCTGGATGAACAGAATCTCCTAAATGTCTCTCTATGTATTATTACCCTTACCTCATACTTCTTTAATGTATTCTAGTTTTCCACAACTTTCCACACTTCATCAAACACAGATTTAAAATATTCGGTTCAACTTGCTTCTTTCAGCCTTCATTTCTTTACAGAGGTTACCATGTTCTGTCAAATTTGTATCCAGTAAATATCTATTGCTTTTCTCCTTCTTGATCTGATTTGCCCAGTTTCACTGTCAGACCTAGCCGGTGACGCTAAGAGGACTGAGAAAAACCTTTTCTGCCCCTCCCCTCCTAAACAGGAGAAAGCTCCTCTCCAAGAACAAAGTCACTAGGAACAATATTTAAGGATCAAGAAGTCTGCCTCACACAGCAATAATACTAATGAACAGCAATGGTGATAATCAACGATAACTGGTTTTTATTTTCCTTGGATCACTATCATAAAGTTCCACTATCTCAAAGTTACTGGGCACAAAGCACAGGAGACTTAACCATGAAGGCCAATGTGACAGGCAGTGAAGAAGAAAGGATATGGATTATCATTCCTGGCACTCTCAGAAACACAGCACAACTCTGAAAGCTCTTGTTCACCCAACTGTTCTCATGAATTTTATTTACGTTTGAGCACAAGTCCCTCACCAATCAGCTTGGCACAATTCTGAACATAATATTCCTAGGCAGGTGTAAGAGAGTGGTGAGTTAGTTTCTACCATGTTACCAACTTGAAAATGTGAATGAATCATGAACTTCAGCCTTCCCCAGTTACCTGATATAACAGCGATTTTCCCAGATCCATGTTCTTCTCGAGCTATTCTTTCTGCTTCCTCCATCAGCAGCATGCCAAATCCCTGTAAGGAGACACAAAAGAGGTTGGTGGATCAAGACTGGATGGCAGTCCATTAAGAAGGACTCATGAGACAAGAAGGTTATAATTTAGTAATTGCTAAATTTGCTAAAATAAGGACAAAAACCCATTTGTAGGAGTAAAGAAAAATCATCCAATTATACCAAAAGTACACAGTAGCAGACTGGTAAAAAAGGTATAACCTTCCATCAAAAGGTATTTCATGAATGACATAACCCAGTCACAGCAAGCGGTAATACTCTCTGCTTTTGTCTCTTTTTGGATAAGCTCTAGGTGATGTCTCAGGGATTGAAATCTGCAGCCATAAGTCCTTTATTAGAGGCATTCCTCTTGCTCTAAAAGGGTTTGGGGAAAAGGTAAGATTTCTAAGTTATCAATTCTGAGGCCCATCCTGTCTCCACCATTGGTAGTTTTCAGAAAAAAAATTTTTTCCTGAAATTGTAAAATGTGTTATTAATTTTAGGCTTTTGGGGGATGTGACCTTCTCATTTGAGTCAACAAGTTGGCCCATGCATATAAACTGCTAGAGCAATTATTACTTTTTGCTACAGATCTACTCATTTGAAAGTTGGAGTTCAAGATCAGTGCCAACTCTGGCTACTTATCTCTTCAAAGAGGCTTGGATCTGTTTTTCTTTGATATCTCCTCTGCTGAAACCTGCCAGGCTAGTCCACACGGCCTGACTGATTTAGAATTTATAAAGTATACTATAGTTGGAAAATCCTGGAATTTTTGTGATGGCTTCATCCTAAAATGGTCATGTGAACTATTAAAAATATATTATCATAGTTTGTACTTCAACTTGCTTATCTACCAATTGGGGATGATCCTATATCCAGTTCCTTTTCATGGCTGTTAGAGCACAAGAGATAGCAGAAGTAAAAAAAATAATAAAAAAAATTTAAAAAAAAATTAAAAACAGCAGCAGTAGCAGCAGCAAGAACAGATCACCATGTATGTTTATACGCATGTATTTTCTCCTTGTATGTTCCTTTTCACATAGAAAGGGAAACAGTATGAACCAAGGGTTACAGCAAGAAGTGACACAGGGGGTGTGTGCTGGGGGCTGCTAGACAGGAGATGCCCTTTAGAGCAGGCAGCAGCACTGGCAGAAACAGCACATTCAATCCAGAGTGACTAAGTCTGGGAGGATTTATTAAGTACCCACAGCATACACAATTTGGAAATGGAAAACTATATCAGATTACTGCTTTGGTTCTTAGGCCATGCGATTGCTTGGTAGGTATTTTCTGAGTGACTGGATGATTGGAGGTATCAGAAGTTCACGTTCTTAGACTCCAGACATTATCAAAAGCCTTTAAAATGGGACAAAAAATGAAGGGTGTGACTTCAGTAAGGGGAGTTGAATTCTCTTAGTGCATCAATTATATGAAGCTCAGGTAGGTCAAGGTGGAGTTTAACACTGGGCCGGAATCGCTTCTTACTTCTCCACTATACTTCCTGCAGGATATGTGCCAGTGAAAGTGTAGGAGAATAAAATGGTTATTTACAGCCTGGCTTAATTTATAACATTAACATGGGACTGAAATAAACAGCTCTATTCTAAGGCAAGTTATAGAATAGGTTTTAAGGCTTCTGAATTTAAACAAACTAGTTGAGAACATGAGCTCCTTGTATTATCAGTTCTAACTAGATAATCAATTAAATAAGACCATATAAGGGCATCAAAATTAGAAGAAAACTGAACATTTGGGGAATTGGTAAAATCAAATGATAACCAAAATTTCCATGAAAATGAATAACTGCCCATTATAATTAATATTACAAATGGATCCACAGCAGGCTCATTCTGTCCATTTGGTTCAATTTATATAATTCCTCTTTTAAAATTTATTTATTTTCACTTTATTTGAAAGGCAGAGTGACAAAAATCTTCCATTTACTAATTTCACCCCTCAAATACCTGCAAAAGCCAGGAGCTTGGAACTCTATCGAGATCTCTCACATGAGTGGTGGGGATCCAAATATTTGAGCCAACATCTGCTGCCTCCCACAGCTTGCATCAGCAGAAAGCTGGGTGGGAACTGGAAAAGCTGGGATTTGAACCAGGAACTCACACAAGAGATGTGGCTATTCCAAGTGGCAACCTCACTGCTGCACCAATCGTCTGTCCCTACAATTCCTTCTTTTTCATCTATATACACAAAAACTTGTGTAAGGTGGTTGTTAAAAACAAATAAGAACACAAGATTTTTGAAATTATAGATATAAAATATATATACACAGCTGGAGTTACAGAGGGAAAGAGGGAAAGACAGAGAATGATCTTTCATCCACTGGTTTACTGCTCACATGGTCCCAACAGCCAGAGTTGGGCCAGGCTTCAGCTGGAGCCAAAGACTTCTTCCAGGTCTACCATACGGGTGGCAGATGCCCAAATACTCGAACCATTTTCCGCTCATTTTCCCTGGCAGAAGTGCAGCTGCCAGGACATGAAGTGGCACCTATATGGAATGCTGTCACTATAGGTGACTTTACTGACTGTACCGTAATGCCAGCCTCAGTTTTGACTTTGAAACATTAATTTTGTATGGTTCAATTGGGTATGTTTCATCTGACTGAATCTGTCTCCCTCCTCCTTTTTTGGTCCCCATTGTGAACTGTGCAGTGCAGAGACACGGTTCCCTTGTGTTTTGCCTCCTTTTCCCCCTTGCCTGCCCATCTGACCCCCTCATCCCTTCCTCATCCCATTCATTTTCTCTGTTCCTACTTTTGGTAATTTCTTAATTCTGAGCCAGATAGAAATGGAAGGTACCTGATGTTGAAACTTAGTAGGATCTCGGCTGCTCACAGGGACTACACTTCCATATACATGTAGCTCTCGGACTATGGAAACTCCTCCACCCAATTCAAAACGGAAGGTTTCCTCAGAACATTTTCGTAAACGTAGCAGGCCAATCAAAATGTCTTGATCTGGGTCTTCGTATGATAAAAATGTTTCCCAGCCACCATTTGCAACATAATCTCTTCTTACCAACTCAACCTATTTAATAAAAAGCCAGAACAAAATGTTTTTCAAAATTACAAAACTAAGTTGATTTCTGTAATTGTATATATGCTAACAGTTACAAGAAAAAAGAATGAGCACTGATTATTTCTTTTTACTTGTCTACTCTCAAATAGCATCAAGATTAAATAAAAGTACATAATAGTTCAGACTCTTATAAAAGGAAAAGCATTACAATTCTACAAATACTTGAACATCATTATCCTTTAGGTTCTCTTATAGCTATTCAGTTCTGTAAATGCTTCTACATATTTAAACCTTTGACTTGAGGAACAATCTGAGACAAGATTACAAATCATACATAGCTCTTGAGAGTTTTGCTCTTAAACTGTCAGGTGCTCAATGGTTCATTTTCTAGCCTTATTTCCCCTATTAATATCTTTTCAAAAAACAAATGTGACTCTGGCCACTTACCCTTTGATGGGATTTTAAGCAAGTGTGACATCATATAGGGCTCTTACAATACATGCTTAGTTAGGAGATAAAAATATGAAAAGAAAATTCAATCTCTGGAGAGTCAACTTTTGGGGGAAAGCATTTATGGTGGCAACCTAAAACCTTCTGATTCTTCATTTCATTTAACAAATGGCCCTTGCATTTTGCATACTTATAAATATGCAACAGTATATAGTTTCTCAGTATACTGAGAAACTTGCATATTTCTACACAGTTACTCTCAAACACATCCTGTAACAGGACAGAATATATTCAATGAGGTAAAAAGTTCAAACCAATACTTACATCTCACACTAACTTTCTGTTTGCTAAATAACTAAATAATGAAAATACTAAGAATTTGGCAAAATTATGAAGTGTTGGGTCTTTTTCTTTCACAAGGTCCTTTGTGTGAAAAATGACAAGTGAATATTTTATGCTAAGAACAGATGCAGAGATGATCATTCAGCATCTGAAATCGGCTCCACATCAGTTAAAGCTCATACAACATCTGGCACACAGCTGGACATTACAGATGGATACAAGAGAGTTAATTTGTGACACACACTGAATGCTTTAGGACATTATACCCAATTTTTGAGGAACCCTGAATGGTAAAAGTCAATCTTTTCATGTGATTTTCACCAACAGGCAATAGTTTTTCAGATGCATACAAAAAGATAAGCCTATCACACATCATGTTTTCTCTGTAGGTAGCCACTTAGTTGCATCTGGCAATTTATAGCTGAATTAATTAAAATAAAACCCAAGTTGCCAAGACAGTATTTGTACCAGCCACATTTCAAGTGGCAACAATAACGAGCTACTAGTGTCTACCTTGGTGGATGGCTTGAATGACTGGACATTTCCAACACTGAAGAGTTCTGTTGGACAGTGCTGATCCAGGAAGATGTTCAGATTTGGTTTTACCAACCTGACTCTTCTATCATTCAGTCACCCTCATATTTGGCTTTCCTGCCTTGGAATTTATATCTAATCTTCAATACTTTCTACTTAGAGTTAAATCAGGATTGGCAAACTTAACCAAGCTCAGCACCAAGTTCTCCAGAAAATATAAAAACTCACCTGGTATGGCCGTACTTTGTGATGAATTTCTTGTATTCCAACTTCTCTGGTTCTCACATCTCGACACTGCCAAAAAGAATGGGGTAGAGAAGAATCAAACATAAGGCTGGTAACAAATTCAACTGTTATTTAAACCTCTTCACCAAATTCCGGGCTCAAAATTAAGCACGGTTCAACCCGTCTGCAGCATGACTAAAAAAAATAAATATATATTAAGTATGAACACAATTTACAATGCCTTTAAAAAAACAAATTAATAAGAAGATCCTATCATTATAAGAACTAAGATTATTTCCAAGTCCCAGGAACTACACTCAAGAAAGTATTTTACTGATATAAATTCCATGTTCTACAGCAAACAAAAATTGCGGAGCAAACAAAGATCACATATCTTTCATTATTATTCTATTGACCGCAAATGCTGTAGTTACTGCAGCAGCTCTGACGAGCAGCTTACATATGAGCACATTATAGTTATATACTCTCAGTGGAACCTTGCCAGTTGGGTCCTTTCTCTTTCTGGCGTGCCTTTAAGAGCAAAAACTGATGTGTGGTTACCTTATGATAAAGATACTGACTATGGGAACTAGATGTCTTGGCTATCATTGAGGTTCCACTTAGACTGAATCCCAGTTTTCCTTTAAAATGGACTAGCAATGTTTTTAATGATGATGGATGGGAAATGAGATTATCACCATAGCCAAGGTCTAGCAATGACCTCAACACAGGTATTCTCAGAGCTAAGAGGGAATGGATAGCAGGACTAATGGAGACTGCAAGGCACTACAGGCACAAAACCTTGTTTGTTGCTGCTGTCAATGACTACAAATGTATTTGCTGTTTTTCTAGAACTGAAACTTTTCATCACTGCTTTTTTCTTTTAATTTGGAGGTGAGGGTAGCATAAACCAGTAATGTTCAGAAAACAACCTTTGAACATTCTTCAAACTGATTTTCCCCATGATAAAATTTTGAATGAGATGTCTTAGGCAGGTCCACAAACACAATATGCAATCTTCACAACAATGTTTTTCAAAGTCTGGTCTAAGTGTAAACTGTGCATGAGAAACATGCATATTAGTGCTGGATAAAATCAAATATTGTGACAACATTCCAACTTCGCGAATCCCAATCTCTGAAGGCAGCGCTAGGAATCAATGCTCTGTCCCATGTACCTTTCCTGACTCACTCCCTTAAAAGTGTTAAGAAGTTTCCAGGCATTGAATTTCAAACCCTATATGACTTAATAATTACCTACAGAGACCATCAGATTTCAGATTCCTGAGCTCTCCATACTTCCAGAGCCAGCACAGAGGAGTGGTTCAGTAAATATTTGTGAACAAATAAGTGATTTGAAAAGACATGGGGTGGGATACTGTTAGCAAACAGCATTATTTGACAATTTGTTTTTCATAACACAACCCTTGGATCTTCAAATAAGTAATTTTCTTTGAAGAATCACACCTTTGTTTTATAACCTGCTAATCAAGAATCGAATATCCAATACCTCAAAAGAAAAAAAAATTTTTTTAAAGAGGGGTTGAGTACATAGTAGGCAATATGAGTATGTAGAAAAACCAATCATTAAATTGAAAGAAAGCAGTGGGTGTTTGGCATAGTGATTAAGCTGTCACTTGGGATACTTGCAGCCACACTGGAATATCAGACCCAGCTCTTCATTCTAGCTTCTTGCTAATGAATATTCTGGGAGATAGCAAGTCATTATTCAAATAGTTGGGTCCCTGTCACCACCTAGACTACCTCCTGCTTTGACCAGGCCCAGTCCTGGTCTGTTGTAGGCACCTGGGCAGTGAACCAGTAACTGAGAGCTCTATCTTTTCTTCCACCCTTACCCTGCACTGTATCTCTGCTTTGCAAACACAACAAATAAAACATAGGTTTTAAAACTTTGAAAGACTTACCACCTTGGGTAGAGGGCAGTAGGAGATACAGGGATAGAATACAGCTCTTGCTACCACTGGCTTCACCTTCAATATGTTACAGAGAAGAATGCCCCCACAAGATGGAAGCTTTTCCCTTTGACTCGTGAGATCAGTCCATAAGTGCAGCAGTACCATAGACTTCTGTGTTTCAGATTATTTTCATTCTGAACATTAACGGTCTGACAGCCATATTTTCTCTTACCTGTATTCCAAGGTCTTTCATTCTTGCAAATGCTAGCTCTCTCAAATTGCCATGCTCCACTCCTGAGCTGACCAAGGGCATGGGAATATCTCTGAAAGAGAAAATACATTAGCTGTTGCAAAATAAAATCATTCTCAGCAGCAGTAAAGCAGGGATATTTATAAAAGGAAAAAAAGAAAGAAAAAACCACCCATGAAGCACACTAGGAAAGCAGACGCTGGAATTTGCCAGGAAACAATGCCTCTGTTTTCCCACCTATGAAATTATGACACTCATCAAACTCTTGAAGTTTTCTTTCAGACACCTGATGGAAGTCACTTTCTAAGATTATAAAGCACAAAGTAAGAACTCAAAGGTCCAATAATCATTAGTAAGAACTTTTGGCAGGAGAAACATCTGCACTAGATAAAACTAGAAATAAAAAAAATTTTTTTTGAAAAAAGGTGTTTGTTTAACAAGGAGAAAGAACTATTCCTATTACTGCACTGCTTAACGGTTTACAAATGCTTTCCTATACAGTTGCTGAATGAAGATAACAAAAGAGCTCACTCTGAACTCTGGCTTAGCCAACAACTGGTTTCAAATAACACATTTCCCTCTCTCATTTCCAAAAATCTAAATTAGAAATGATCCTGCATTAGAAGAGTAACTGCTTACCTAAACAAGAGATAAAATTTATCTCCTCACATTAATACAGGAGAAAGTGCATCAAAGAGACTTCAATCAATGCTGAAGTTAAAAACGCCATGTTAGTACCCCACATCTTGCTACAGACAAAAATCAGCATCTACATATACAACAGTTAAAACAGAACCTGAAGAACATGCTCAGCACGTCTGCTCCTTATTCAGATGAGTTTCCAATGCAACTTTTGTCTAATGTGTGATCAGAAGAAAACTGAAGAATATGCCAATTATCTTTTCTTCTCATTTTGATTTTCAATCAACTTGTCTTTTCTTTCTCTTTTCATATATCTCTTTACATGATAAAATGCAATTAGCTAATTCATCCATGAGTCTGGTAAGACATTCCTCACCCAAAGTACCAAAAGTCAGCTGATTAGCATTCAGAGCTGTACATGGTAAGTCTATCAGGCTCTGCAAGCCAGCAGAGTTGTCACAAAGATATTAAAAATCTAAGAATATCACGATTGTGTAAGACTAATACTTGTTAATTTATCATATATAGTCATTTGTAATTTTTAGTAAAATACAATTCTACCTTTAGAATTACAACGTTAGTAAACAGATGAAACTGAATATAAACTATCAGAGTAAAAAGGTCTTTTTTTCTTTAGCAAGGAATATATCACTATTTGAAAAGTATTTACCATTTCACATTGTATACACCAAAAGTAAAGTCTTCTGAATATCCCTTTTCATTCTGAACTATTATATACTCAACTCCCGGTACTAATGTTAAGTTGTTTTCTATAATGGCCCTATAAATACTGAATTAATAATTACTGAAGCATCACCCCAAAGAAATATATGGAGTTATAAATTAACCCCTGTGAACCTTTCAAACATTCCTAAAAATCGGTCAACATACAATTTTATTTTATGCATGCTTCTACTCAAGACACCTACTTAACACACACTTAATTCATTAACACTAAACTCACAGCCAAAGCACTGTAATGTGTGCCTCAAAGAAGTCTATCTAGCACACTGTTCTGAGACATGTCACAGTCCTCCAGCACCTAGGAACACAAGGTAGATAGCCCTGCAGTCCTAAACCTGCAGCACTCCTGACCACATCCATATGTAATTTTCTACCCAAGAAGAAATGTATTTTTTTTTATTAATTCATATTCTATTTTATAGTTTCTCTTTTCATTGGCCTGCAAAATTTTTAAAATGCTGTAGAATTTCTAAACAGTATTCTCTGAAAGATGACAAATTTAGTTGGGTACTAAATAGGAACTCATTAATCTGATACACAGCAAAAGCATAAACCATGAATGGACTAAAAATGGATCTAGACAGATTTAATTACAATTTAGTCACAAAAAGCTGAGGTAGTATGGAGCTAAAAGAATTCTAATTTGACCTAATAGAATGCCTCACTTTGCAAAGGTTTGCTAATAGCAAATGAGAACTAGGTTAGGCAGACCCTCAGTTGACCTCAGAATGGCAACTCCTGAAGTTTTTGGAACTAGCTGATCAGGGTAAAGATACTGGATAATCACTATTCTCCAGAGTGAGTTCTGTGACAACTTTCAAAATTAGCATCTGAGATCTACGTATAAAAAATCCAATGTGGGGAAGAACCTACTTCAACAAACAGGCAGGGGCAGAACCTCTGTGTCACCAACATCATTACTAAGCCACTTTGCAGGAAATGGGAGTTGAAGGCCTTGAGTTGGTCATAACGCAGAGACAGACTAACCCACAGAACTTAATGAAGACTAACTCGTAGAAAATTATGAATATTTATCAATGCCTGAGCATTTCATTGAGCTGTGGACGCGACCATGATGCCCATTTCTACAAATGAGTTGTTACAGAAATTGAGCCCACATGAACAAAGACAGGTGGATTTAGTTTCTATACGCACATTAAACTGGATGTTTGTGGCTTACTTAGCAACTAAAGGAGTTAATTCTAAGGAACACCCACTAAAAAAGGAAATGGAAAGAATCAGAGTGTACATGAACAGAGGTAAAGAAGTAATAGGTCGGGGAAAGGTTAGCCAGCTGGACAGCAGTGTAGCTTCAAGATTCATGAATGCAGAAGCCTTTGACGTGATTCAACAACTGTTCAGCAAAAACTCCCAGGTACACAGGCAAACTTCTTCTACTTGGTGAAGAATATCCATAAAACTCAAATGTTCTGCTAAAATCAGGAATAAGGCAAGGACATCCTTTAAACATTCTTTTTAAACATCACACTGGGAGTGGCAGCCAATGCAATAAGACAAGGGAAAGCATATTAATTAACAAGAAAGGAAAAAAATGGTCTTTTTGCAAAGGACATGAATGTGTCTGTGTAGAAAATTTTCAAAGAAAGCTCCCAGAACTAATAAGCAGTTACAACAAGGTTGCAGGATATAAAAATACACCAAAGTCAATCATTTTCCTGAATGCCAGCAGTGGGCAAGTAGAGCTTGAAATTGGAAATATATGTAGTTTACATTAGCAGTCCTAAAAAGAAAATATTTTGGTATAAATCTAATAAAATATGGAATCAAGATGAAGAAAACTATAAACTGATAAGTCAAAGAACTAAATAAATGGAGAAATATTCCATATTCATGGATAGGAAAGCGAAATTCTGTCAGGATGTAAGTTCTTTCCAATTTGATCTATAGATTCAATACAATTCCAATAAAAATCCTGGCAAGTCCCTCTGTGAGTATCAAACTGATGCTAAGGTTTATCCTGAGAGCCAAAAGACCCAGAATAGGTATTAGAATATTAAAGGGCAAGAACATTTGTACACGAGTGTAACATTTACAATAAAGCTACATAATCAAGACAATGTGGTACTTGTGAAAGTACAAAACAGATCAACAGAACAGAAAGCTCAGAAATAGATCCCCATAAATATTTTCAACTGAGTCCTGACAAAAAGAGCAAAAGCAATACAGTAAAGACAGCGTTCTCAACATGTGCAACAATATATGTGTCTATAAAAACCTGGACATTAACATACAAAAAACACCTCAAAACCAAAAACAAAACCCATGGTCCAGACACAGACTTTCCCCTTTTGCAAAGTCGATCAGCATAAAACTGTAAAACCAAAATCTAAGAGATAGTTTCTACACTAGAATAAAACCTCAATGACTGCATATGGTAATGACGTGTTTCAGATACAGAACCAAATAGTCATCAAAGAAAAAAATTAGACTTCATTGAAAGTAAAAACATCTCTATAAATGACAACATCAAGAGAATAAGATAAGCCACAGACAGGAGAAAATATATGTAAAAGACACTTCTGATAACGCACTATTGTTCACAATAGCCAAAGATTGCTGAAATTCAGAGCTGGTGCTGTTGCAGTACAGTGCATTAAGCTGACACTTGTGAGGCCTGCATCCCATCTTTCTGCTCTGCTTTGAGCCTGGGAAGCGCTTGGGCCCCTGCCACTCAGAGTCCCAGAACAGTTTGGGCCCCAGGATAGAATTTCTGACTTCTGGTCAACCGATCAATCCCAGTCAGTGTGATCACTGAGGGAGTGAATCAACAGATGGAAAATCTCCAACTCTCCTACTTCATTTTACCTTTCAAATAAATAAATCTTTTTTAAAAAGTTCTAAAACTTCAACAATAAGAAAATAATCTGGTTAAAAAACTGAGGCAGGCCTCACCAGACACCATATCAAAGAAGATATGCAGATAGCAAATAAACATATAGAGATGCACCACACCATATGACCACAATACAAATGCAACCTACAATGACATTTCATATACCTATTAGAATGACCAAAATATGAAACACTGATAACACTCAATGCAAACAAGAATGTGGAGCAAGAGAACTATCATTCCCTGCTAGTGGGAATGCAAAATGGAACAGCCTCTCTGGAATGCAGTTTGGTGGTTTCTCAGAAAACCAGACATAACTCTTCCTGTAAGATTCAGTAGGAACATGCCATCAGGCTGACCCATAGCAACTAAAAACTTAGCAAAAAGCTCAACAGATCCTATGCAAACCATACCCCATCCACTGCAGATGTCCTAATAATATCTGTTTTAGTTGTCATGTCTTACTATCTTTCAACGTGTCAATAACTCAGCCTTTGGAAGTCTTCAAGAATAGTACTTGACTTTCATTAAGTAGATGACTCTTGATCAGATTCAGGCCATGAATTCTTAGCAGCAGTGTGTAGAAATGATGCTCAGCTCTTTCCAGTGCATCAGATGGGAAGCCATGCTATGTTGAAATGCTCCACCATGGGGAATGCCCTGGTCAAGTCTGTGTCTGCTAGATATCTACATAGTGATTATCATTTTATACTTATGCAATGTTTCATTAGGAAAAATACCACTGTTATGCCAATATCCTGCACTTCATCAAACTTCCAAAACAGTCTTGTACCAGTTCTGATTCTTGCCTGTATTATCTTCCATGTAATAATGGCTGCCAAACAGTGATTATCCATTTCTTTCATTGTTTCTACATTTACTAGGTGACTTTAAAGCTTAAGGAAGACATTTCACTCCTTCCCTATTTCTATCAGTATAGACTCACATGTTTCTGTTCTTTTCAATGAGCTGTAATCTGATCATTGGAGCTTATATCACATATAGTCAGCAGGCATGAATCCAGGCTGGTTCTAGAACCTTTTGACATATTCCTATTATTTTTTGACTTCCTTCCTTGCTGAAAACGTTGTTTGACTTCTACCTCATATTGAGAAGTCAAGAACCTAACAGTAAACAGAAATATACATTTGTACATAAGTAGTTGCAAATACATATATCTAAACTATTTCTAAATGAGTTTAAAAATCACAAGTTTAAATTGATAATTCCAATACTAACATGACACCTTAGTGTCCTTTTCAACCTTTCACTTTCAGAGTTTCTAAATCTCTTCAGAAAACGAGAAAACTGGGATTCACTAACTTTAGGACATTTACAGATTAGGTAAGTCAAATAACTTACTTGCTCAATGTGACCAATGTCCCAGCACTCCAGATGCCCTGTGTGCACTTCTCACCCTTTCCTGTCCATTTCATCAACATGGGAAGGTGGACTCCACAAATGTTTTTAACAAACTAGTTTTTTTGACAGAAAAATTTCAATAGAGGGGGTTATTGTAAAGTCAAAAGCTGCCACTTGTGATAGCAGCGATGTTTCAAGTCCCAGATGCTCCACTCCCAATCTAGATTCTACAGAGGGACCGGGAAAAACAGAAGATGGCTCAGGTGTTAGGGCCCCCCGACACCCTCATGGGACACCTGGATGAAGTTCCTGGCTTTTCCTTGGCTTGCAGCTGCCTGTTACCACTATCTGGGGAGTAAACAAGTAAATGAAGGTTCACTCTCTCACTCTAATTCTGACCTTCAAATATATATATATATATATATCTTTAAATTTTCAATAGAAATAAACTAAGTTTTTTTTAACAATATAGCACAATAGTTGCCAAACAGTAATTAGTTATTTCTGTCATTGTTATACATTTACTCGTGGATCTTAATTTTAAAGAAGGCCTCTCTCTTTCCTATTTTTTTTCACACCATTATAGACTCATGGGTTCCTGTTTTTCTTTTCTTATTGTTCCCTTATGATATCAACCTAAACAGACTGCATGATAGAATTACCAGCAGGCTATTATCTAATTCATGGGACTCACAGCAAAATGAGTAAAGGAACCCTCTTGTTTAAAATAGTATGAATAATTTCAAGATGCTAATCGGAGAGCATTAAGTCAAGCACAAGGCCTGCTGACACAGCACAGGCTGCAGGGGCCTGATGAACAGAGAGCACAAGTCAGAGAGGGTTTGGCAACAGAGACTAACAGTGAGGCTGACAGTTCCTAAATGTCCTTAAATTCATATCTGTCCCTGCAGGAATGTAACTTGGCTTTAATGGTCTCTGGCAGTGACATGCCTAGACTATAACAGATGGAAATTTTCCTCATTAAGGAACAGAAAAGGCAGCTGGCACTTTCAGTGATAAACTCTTGTTCACTGAAGATGGGAGGAGGTAATTCTATAGAAAAGGCTGCTGTATGTGTAAGCTACTCTATGAAACAACCTGGAATATATAAATAGTTTATCACAATATTCTAGAACTTCAAAATTTATGTGAGATTTTTTTAAAGATTTTATTGGAAAGCCAGATATACAATGAGGAGGAGGGGACAGAGAGAGGAAAGATCTGTCCGCTGATTCACTCCCCGAGTAGAGGCTTCAATGGCTGGAGCTGAGCCAACCTGAAGCCAAGAGCCCAGAGCCTCTTTCGGGTCTCCCATGTGGGCGCTGGGTCCCAAGGCTTTGGGTCATCCTCAACTGCTTTCCCAGGCCACAAGCAGGGAGCTGGATGGGAAGCGAGGCCGTGGGATTAGAACCAGACCCCGGCACATGCAAGGCGAGGACTTTAACCACTAGGGTATCGTGCCACGCCCCAAAATTTATGTTAGATTTCTAACTGCATAAACATGCTATGTCCATTTAAGCAGGAATTAGCTATTTTTAGGCTTCTCAATTTGAATCATCTAGTCTAACTTTCTTTGAAGAGAGATGATACACGAAATATTCACTTTTCTATTTTAACAGGTAATATTTCAAGCTTAGAGGTGCTAATATTTGCAGTTTGCTCATCAAAAACCTTCCAAAGTGAGGTCTATAGCTTTTTTTATGTCTGAAATTTCTCACGCTTCAGAAGCATGTTTTGGTTGCAAATTGGTATTCCTATTCTGACACTTCACAGTGATTTTAATATCACATCAAGGCAGACAGCTGTCAAATAGCCCGAAGGCAGCAGCAGTTTAATGTAGTTTTGCCATGCATCTGGGCACAGCTCTACATTTAATCACTGCAACCTTCAGGGCTCAAATACAGGCTCTTGTATTAGGATGCTGCTTCAGAAAAATGATTTCAGCCAGAAAAATGAAAAATGTAAAATAGTTACAAAAGGACCAGGCAGGGTGGGGAAAATAATTATACACATCAAGTGATCTATTGGCAAGACATGATTTAAATAAAGTATGAAACACTGTCCTCTTGCGCAGATTGTCTTTCTTTTCTAGGTTCCTCCTTCTGATATTTACCTTAAAAATACTTCCCAAGGAAACAGTGGGGGGAGGAGAGGAGGAACAGGGAGGGTGGAAGGGGAAATCCCAGAGCCTATGGAACTGCATCATGAAAGCTAAAAATGGGAAAAAAAAAGTTCCTGATTCCTGAAAGCTTCTCAATGTACTCCTAAGTTCAGCCTCACTAGTCAACACTAAGTGTGCAGGTCTTTCAGAAAGGGTGTGAAAATGGAATTAAAGGAAAGGTTTCTTTTGGTGAAAATCTCGTGAGATCCATGCAGTTTTTTAAAATATATATTTCAATGAACCCTTTGAAGATCCTTCATATGTGCTGAGTTCTGTATTTTTTTTTTACATCAAGGAACTATATCTTTTAAAGGCCACTGCCAATGAACTTTTTGAAGCATGGCTTGTATATTGCCAGTAATGGGTAGAAGCTCCCACAGGTGAACCTCCACAGGAAAGGCAGATTTTATAAAGAGACAGAAATATGACATGTCTGATTTTACTTACTAAGATATAAAACAAAACCCTACTGACTGGAGCAGGCTGGCTTGCACTCCCGAGGGGAAGTTTCTTTCCGGCAAGGAAGCAGATTATCTCGGCAACAGAGCAGCCTTTCTGGCTACACGTTCGGACCATCGGCGGCTTTCTATATTCTCAGCATTGCTCTCAGACTTGAAGACTGAAGCTAGAAGAAATGTTGGGTGAAAACCCTACAGCTTCTCTTTGCCTGAATCGGGCTTCTCAGATACTTTGGTCTAAACACTCAGCTTTTTCTTGCTCACATTTGTGCATGTTTAAGCTATCTGTAAATACCTTCCTTAGCACTTTCATTTCAAACTGCACATTTCTTTCAGAAAGCTTAAACACACCAAATTCTAGCTATATGTGAATATGGATTTTTTTAAAATTATTTTCATTTGAAAGGTAGTTTTTTAATAGAGAAGAAGAAGAAACAGAGAGAAACATATTCTGTCTGCTAGTTCACTCCCTCAGGTGGCTATAATGGCTGAACTGGGTTGATCTGAAGCCAGGAGCCAGGAGCTTCCTCCAGGTCTCCCATGTGGGTATAGGGTTCCAAGGCTTTGAACACCCTCCACTGCTTTTCTAGGCCTCAAGAAGTGAGCTAGATGGGAATTGAAGAAGCCGAGACATGAACTGATGCCCATATGGGATCCCAGTGATGGAAGGTGAGGACTTTAGCTACTAGGCTAACATGCCGGGCCCAGTCAATACAAATTTTAAGACACCATGAGATGTAACAAATCTAAGGTCTTTAAACAAAGATAGGAAGCTGCTTCAGTGCAACACATCCAACAGAAAGTGAATGGCAGGTGTACTGTATGAACATGGCATTTTGGTTTTTCAGTCTCCTACATTTACTCAGTTGAGAGGACAGAAATCAAAATGAGGTAACATTTACAAACTTCTGAGCTATTTCAATAAAAAGGATTACTGCTCCAATCCAATTCCATGACCAGCAAATTAAGCATTAATAGACAACTGATGGAAGAAGGAACACAAGCAATAGTTACAAGGGGAAAAAGATAATGCTAACTAGTAAAGTACAAATCAAATTAAAGGGACACCCTATTTTGCTTCATTTAAATTAGAAGCAGGAAAACTATTCTTCCTCTTTCCTATATTAAAAGTTTTAATTGACAAATAATTATTGTTTATATTTATAAGGTTCAGTATGGCGCTTCTATCACGGAATGACAGAATCAAGGATTTTACCCTCAAACATCTATGTATATTGTGTGTGATAAGAACTTTTCACATCTCTCTCCAGAGTGGGGGCGTTTAGCCCAGCAGATAAGGCCCTGATGAAGATACTGAATCTTGTAAGAGTATCTGGAGAGAGCATGCCTAGTTTCTGTATGTGGCTCCTGTTTCTGACTCGTTTCCTGCTACTGCGGACTCTGAAGCAGCAGAAAATGGTTCAAGTTAACTGGCTTCCTGCCCCCACCAGGTGAGTCCCAGACTGAGTTCCTGGCTCCTGGCTTTACTTCTTTAAAAGATTTATTTATTTTTATTGCAAAGTCAGATATACAGAGAGGAAGATCTTCCATCAGATGATTCACTCCCCAACTGACTACAATGGCCAGGGCTACAACAATCCGAAGCCATGAGCCAGGAACTTCTTCCTGATCTCCCACGCGGGTGCAGTGTCCCAAGGAATGGGCCATCCTCCACTGCTTTCCCAGGCCACAAGCAGGGAGCTGGATGGGAAGTGGAGCTGCCGGGACTAGAATCGGTGCCCATATGGGATCCTGGTGTGTTCAAGGTGAGGACCTTAGCTGCTAGGCCACCACGCCGGGTCCCCTGGCTTTATGTCATCTCAACCCTGGCCTTTGTAAGATTTTGGGGAATAAGCCAGTGAATGGCAGCTCTCAGTGTGTGTGTGTGTGTGTGTGTGTGTGTGTGTGTGTGTGTGTGTGCGTGTACACGTATGTACGTTATTTTAAAAAATGCAATGCATATGGTTAATCAGTCACCCAACTGTGGAAGAGAACACCAGAACTTAATTCCCACAACACTTAATTTAGTACCCACTGACCGATCTCTCCAAGCTCTCCTACACTTGCCTCAATTCCCCATCCCCCATTTTACTCTGTACTGCTCTAAGATCAGCTTTTTTAGATCGCACAAATTAGTGAATTCAATGGCTATATTTGTCTCTCTGTACTCCTGGATTATTTCCCATATTTTTAACAAAGAGTGGAAAACAAGAAAGCATATTTGGCAGTTTACACACTGCTATAAAAATGATTTTCAATTTTACAGAGGAGTTTTGGGAAAAACAATGTAAGTCTGTTTTAAACATATGTATTCATATTCACACATATTTAAGCATATATCTATATAAATAGATCTATATTCACACACACACACATTATTCAAAGCAGCATCAATAGCTTGGCAGTTTTTCCTCATACAAATAAAATACTGTATTGCTGGAAATAAGGAAGACAACACACATTCTGGAGAATTAGTAGCACCCTACTAATTCTGTTGGAAACAAAATCTAAAATCACAAGGTTACAAAAGAAAAGGCGTTGGTATCATTGACAGGTGGTACAAACAGGACACACTACACTGAGCAGTAAATGAAATCTGGTGAAAATGCACTACCTAAGCATAGTACAAGCTTAGACTGGAATTTCAGAGATTAGTGAGAACAAATGCAAGTTGCAATATTAAAGAAATCTGGATCCTCTGGCATCTTATCTGCAGGGAATTTGTTCTAAGACCCTTCACCCCTGCAGAAAATAATTGTGGACAGTCAAGTCCTTTATATAAAATGACTTATTTGCATGAAAACCTACACACATCCTCTAATATACTGTAAACTATCCCTAGGTACTTAAAGTATCTAATTCAATGTGAACGCTATATAGAAAATATGATATTGTTTATGAAATAATGACAAAGAAAAATAAAACCTACATGCATTCAGCAGATAAAAATCATTTTTCTCAAATATTTTCTTTCCAAAAAAGATTTATTTTTATTTGAAACAGACTTTTACAGAGACAGAAGGAAAGATACAGAGAAGCTCTTCTCTCTGCTGATTCACTTCTCAAACAACCGCAATGGCCAGAGCTGGGCTAAAGCTGGGAGCCAGGAGCTTCTTTCAGGTCCCCCACGTGGGTTCAGGGCCCAAAGATTTGAGTCATTCTCTGCTGCCTCCCAGGCCATAAGCTAGGAGCTAGATTTGGAAGTGGAGAAGCAGGGACACAAACCAGCAACTATACGGGATTTCAGCACCAGCACAAAGAGAATTAGCCTGTTAAACCACTATGCTGGTCCCATCTTGAATATTCTCACTCTGTGACTGCCTGAATCCATAAATGTGAAGCCTACAAATACAGACACCTGACTGTATACAGTCAGACATGGGAGCAAGAACTAGCCGCAGCAGTGAAGACGCTACTTATAACGCTCACACCCCCTGCAGGAGTACCTGGTTTAAATCCTGGATCCTTGATGCAGTGCGGCTGCTGGCAGCGCCCTCCCCGCTTCCCTTTATCCCTTCCCCAGATATAAGGAAAAGAAAAAAAAACAAAAAACAAAACAAAAAACTGGAAGCAATTGTTTCATCTACTTTTCCCCATACCTTGACCCCTCCTACCCTAATTAGTGGTCCACATAGGCATACATCCTTCTCAACTATGTAAACATCATCAAGAATAAAATAAGTTTATTTATATATATATATATATTTTTTTTTTTAAAGCAAATTCTGACTTTTCTGGTTCTAATATAGCTTCCTGCTAATGTGCACTTTGAAAAGCAACAGATAATAGCCCGGGCACTTGATCTCTGCTATCCATGTAGGAGATCTGAACTGCCAGGCTTCTGGCTTTGGCTGGGGAATGAACCAATTGAGCAATCAGCTGTCTGTCTCACAAAAACTTTAAAAATTAGAAAATAAGTAAATAAGATTTGTAAAAGTCAAAATATAGTAAGCATGAATGAATTCTTAGGCAGGTAAGCCACAGTAACACTTCAGAAATATCCAATGGAAAACAAAGCAACAATGGACTTTAAGAAATTCTTATCATGCTCTCCAAAACATGCTTTACTGAATTCTAGTTCACAGTAAGCTAGCTACATTTGAAATCATGAATTCTAATGAAAATTTTCATAACAAAAATGGTTATATTAAAAGCATCAAACAAGTATGATAAAGATTTCAGTCTCTGTACTAAAAAAATCTAGCAATGACCACATTCAAAATTAAGTATATCATCAGATCCAATGCATGAAAATGTACCATCATGGCAACAACCCAGGTAACACTTTTCAACAGTGGCATTTACTATGTTGGCAACTTAGTCATAACCATCTTCAAACAGTAAACTGTCCTCAGACTCAACAAGAATATTACTAATTCCTCATTTTAAGCGATTTCGCCACAATCTTGCCTTGCAGTATCCCACTAGCTTTTAACTCACCTATATTATTTGTGAAGTGTCACTTTAGAAAACCTCAAGCCTACATCCATCTGTACAACTCCTCCCTCACAAATCCTTTGGAGATTAGACTTGCTGTTCTTGTTTTCTCCAAGTCCTTATTTTCTCAGTTGGTGGTAGGCCAGAATAATGACCCACAGTGGTATTTTTTAAAGTCTGTAAAATTAAGTTTTTAATGTTACAGCAATGTCTCTGCAGCTTTTGACTCAAGGGTTACAGCAGTAAGAAATCTCCAGCTGAAAACAAAAGCAGGAGAGTGCACATTCTACATCCGCCTGCCTCTGGATGCACATCATGTTGCTGTGCGTAAGACGACCACAGTGTCTCTGGATGTGAACCTGAAACCTCGATTCTGTAATATCTGCTGCCTTGCTGCACTGCTGATAGAACCAGCTTCACAGACCTTTGGCTGCCTGTGTCAGCTAAATGCAAATGATCCTTTTCTTTTGTTAATGCTGTTTATTTTATCTTTGTTTCCCTCTACATTATTTAAAAATTTTTGAAACAATTTCAAAATCACAAGGAAAAGTCTGAAGTGTGGTCAAATAATCACCTTTTTGAACTGTTTCAATCCAAGGTGTGAACAAGATGTCTCGACATTCACGATATTTCTGAGTATTGCACACATTCTCTTACATGAACACAATACAATCACTGAAATTTAGAAATTAACATGGATACATTATTATTAGGTAATTTTACACCCCAATCAATTTTTTCCAGCACCCCAACAAGAAAAAGGAGCTAGTTCAGGCCTAAAGGCCTAACTAACTCCATTCTTGATCCTGATACTTTCAAGATTATGGGCCAGTTTGTGTTCCCCAATATGGGTTTGTCTAACAGTTCCACCTCATGATGAGATTCAGATTATGGAGTTTTGGATGACTAACAGAGGTGATGCTCCACTGGTGGAAGGCGCTGTGGTTTGTACTATTATTGAAAACCTTCCCTTTGATCAGCCACTAGGCTTTTCCATAGTCATTTACTCTTTCCCATCTTGTGGTTAATATGCTGTGGGGAGATTTTCTGAAATGGTGTAAACTGGATTTTAGCTACACTGGTAAGCAATAAGCATCTAGTGGGTCACATTCGATGAAGTCAGCACCAGTTATTAAATACTGAGTAATCACCCCAGAGAAAATACAGTGGCAGATATCTGAGTGCTTCTGGTCACAGTATTTTGTCAGTATTTTTGCCCCCGTGAGTACCCACACTGGCTGGCCTCAGGTAACATCTTTTGAATTGTTCCAGAAAGATTGAAAGGGATGACCAATACAGAACCTGGTTTCACATGTGTTTGTTTAAAGACACCTGATTTAGTGTGCATTATGGATTCATTAACACTGAACTCATGGCAATGGCTCTGTGATAGAAGCCTTGATGAGGCCCATTCAACACATGCATTTTCTCCAGAGTGGACATCACAACTTTCTGTACTTAAAACACAGTTCTTTCAGCACTTTCAGCAGTATGCTGGGTGGTGGAGGTGCATCTTAAAGTCAATCCACAACAAACTGCATAGTATTTTTTTTTTTAAATTCAATAAGCAAAATGCAAAAAGGACACTCTATAGAAGAACAGAAAAAGAAGGCACAGCATCACTGTGTTTGACCTCAGCTAGGAACATGTCAGGTGACCGGAATTTTTCATGTCTGAGAATGGCTGCAAAAATTTCTCAAGTTCTGAGTCACAAACATTTCAGTGGGTAAGGAAATTTGAAAAAATACAGAAGCTGACAAGTAGGACTGACTGTAAATATGATGTTCCAGACTAACATTCACACTTTGTTATTCTAATATATGTGTGTATATGTGTATTCACTGGTTACATTATAATCTGTTCGTATCAATATGAATTTTGATATTTAAATTGTCCCATATCTGGCCAGTGGAAGCCCTTCAAGCTGGCTTCAGTATCTATCTTGAATATTTCCTTATATTCTGGCACAAAAAGCTGTAATAGCTGTGGGGGCAGGTACTGAGCATAGTGGGTAACACTGTGATTAAGAATGAGGCACGCACATTCCACATTGGTTTGCTGTGCTTAAGTCCTAGCTCCACTCCTGATGCTGGCTTCCTGTTAATGTGCACCACAGACAATGGTAGCTGTGGTTCCAGCGCTCTGGTCCTACTACCATGCTGTTGTTGTGGGCATTTAGGGAGTGAATCAAAGGATGAAGATCTCTGCTCTGTCTGTCTGCCTCTCAAATAACTAAGTTTTTAAATTTTAAAAAATTAAAAGAAGTTTAAAGTTCATCTTGTACCTTCCCTGGACCAGGCCTGCAACAAGCCATTTTGTCCAAGAAGTCATGGTTCCTTTCAGTGGAGAAGTATATTTAGAAAATAAGAACTGGAAATTGGTTTGCTCACTGCTACAAAACATACATATGTACTACAATTATATCTGTTATTATTTATCACATGTACATTTACATTTATAGATACACGTGCATGTTAAAAACCATAATTTCACACCACTATCGTCTATTTCCAATACCACAGCATTCAGCTACACATCTTTCCCCCTCTGTCACACTGGTAACTGTCTTCTCAGACAGAAACCAGCATTCATTACCTTGAACACATCCACTTATTAGAACAACCCTGACGAGTTAACCAGTCTGCTACTGTGGGGCCATATTCTCTGCAGTCTGCCCTGTCCACCACACTTTCCTTGGCTCTGACATTGGTACCAAATCAGCCTTCTGGGGAATGAATGCTCTGTTCATCACATTTGGGCTTTAAATTCCTCTAATGAATGACTTTCCCAACCTGTGCTCTGGGCCCCTGTGAGTACCCACATTGGCAATCATGATCCTACAGGTAAGCTAAGGATTTCCAAACTGTGAGAAATCAAAATACGGTGGTTCAAGTATGACATAAATGTCCCTCGAATTTTAAGAAAATTCTCCATATTTCTCATAATTTTCCTTAAGTAATTAATTCTGCTTGCTTTCAGTATTCACTATTTAAATCTCTATCAACACATTTTCATGCTCAGTGGAATACTAGTTACAATAGCTGACTGCACATATATTTTCATCAGCTTTAACTCTAAATGGGTCGTTTTGAGAGTGGTGAGGTTATGTTCTAATGACTGGCAAGTACAATAATGGCCGTGTTAACATAAGAGGGATAAATGTAACTTTGTCATTGCTAAACTTTTTCCTCACTATTGTTTCCATTTAAAAAACAAACAAGCCCTCAGGTTGCCAAGGAGATCTTACTTTTTCTCTCCTAGGAAGAAAGTAGCCCAGATTATTTTCATTTTCTTTATACTTTTAGGAAAATGACACACTTTCCACAAATTTACATAAATATCTGTGCAGAATGACTGTGGCCATCCTTTGCTTTTCTTCTGGAGGACCGAAGACAGGGCTAAGACCCAGGGCTACGCTTGCTCCTCACACACCCACGCCTGCACCCAGCCTGCAGTGGCCCTGGAAGAGGCATTCCTGACAGGAGATCACAAGCTCCTCAGCAGCAAGCACCACGCCCACTTGCTGCCCTGCCTGCATCTCCAGGCTCATGAGCAACAGCACAGACAAATAACCGACAACACTGACAAAATGGTTGGAACATGCTGTTCCTTCATTTCCATCCCTTTGTATTTACAGATAGCTCTCCAAGCATCTCATTTTAGTAATAATCAATTAAACCTCCTCAATATGAAATTGGGTCTTTTCCCCTGAGACATGGTAAACAGATAAGAATAGCCTTCAATTATTTCTGGAATAAAAGACAACACACTACCTCTGCACTCGGTACACTCGAGTCCAGGGAGGCACGAGGGCGAGGATCCGAGCCACCAACTCTATTAGGTCACTGGGAGAATAACTCTTGTATCTGCCTGACTTCCAAAGCTCATACAGCCCAGTTCCACGGATCACCAGAGTAGGGTAGAGTTTCAAGCCATCAGGACGAAAAGCAGGGTTCTCAAAAAACTCCTGTAAACAAAGAACAGAAAATCCCTCTCCATCAATCACACAGATTACCCATGGTGCAGTCCTAATCCTGAGCCAGCTTTGCTGGCAACCCCAGCAGGCCCAGCTACTTTTTCTGTCAAAGGAAAGGTACATTGATAGAACACAGCTAACTACACAGCCTCGGTGGAACACCGCAAGGCCTTCCGTAATCCTGCCCGTCTGTTGGTGCCCTCTCATCCTTTGCATCCATCACCACCTTGCCTACCTCCTTATGCAAAGGCAACTTCTTTAGCCTGGAAACTTCCTATACCAACCCAATCTGTAGCTCTCAGCTTGAATGCTACTTTTTCAGAGAGGCCGGCCTTCCAGATTTTCAAATACAACTTGTTTCACTCTAAAAACATGTCACCATTGGCAGTAGCATCTGCCAGCATGAGTGTGGGCTGGATTGAGTTAGGCCTCAATGTCCATTGATGTGTAAGAGATTCTGAACAGGATGTGGGACAGACTGGACCAGTCAGCTGCACATACTGGCAAGCTCAAGAACCGGAGCTGGAGGCAGGTTTGGTGGGGTCACTGGGGGTGACTCGAAATAGGCCACAGCTCCGACTAGTTATATGTGTCGGCAGAAAGCATAATGGGCTGGGCCGCAGCATCCATTGCTTTACATAGGAGATGGGGCTGGAGATAGAACTGATCCAGCAATTGCAACTATGGGAGCTAGATTAGAAATGAAGCAGCTGGAAGATGAACTGGCCACCCATATAAGATGCCAGAGCTGCAGATGGATGATTGGCTGGATAAGCCTCCACAATGGCCCCCAAAACCCTTTTTCTTTTAATTTTACTTTTCCACAAACTTTTTGAAGTATATTCCTATTTCCTCCTTAATATGATCACACAATTTATTCAATGTTTGCTTTCACCTCCATACCATATACTCCCTTAATAACAGAATAAATTAATTGGTGGAACTTTTTTCTAAAATTTGTGACAGGTCAGTGTTGTGACACATCAAGTTAAGCCGCTGTCTCCCATTTCAGTGTCAGTTCACATACTTGCTGCTCCATTTCTAACCCAATTCTTTGCTAATGTGCCTGGAGAAACAGCGGAAGCTGGCCCAAGTGCTTCGAGCTCCATACCCATGTAGGAGACACAGGTGGAATCCCAGGCTCCTGGGTTGAGCCTGGGCCAGCCCCAGCTGTTACAGTCATTTTTGGAGTCCCCAGAGGATAAATGATTCATCTTGGTATTTCTCTCTATATACATAACTCTGATTTTAACATAAACAAATAAACAAGCAAATTCTGAAAATAGGAGTAATGGGAACGGCACTGTGGAATAGTGGGTAGAGCTATCATCTGTAATGCTGGTATCCTATCTGGGCATTAGTTTGAGCCCTGGCTGCTCCACTTCCAATCCATCTACTTGCTGTTGTGCCTAGTGAAGCAGCAGGTGCCCAAGTGCTTGTGTCCCTGCACCCATGCTGGAGACCTGGCAGAAGCTCTGGACTCCTGATTCTACCTGGCCCATCCTCTACTATGTGGACATTTCTAGAGTGAACCAGTGAATAGGAAGATCTCCCTCTCTCTCTGCTTTCCAAAGAAACAAACGAAAAATTTTAAAGTTATGACAGAAATAAAGAAAATCAAAAGAAAAAAAGTTGTCTGATGATCACCTGTCTTTTTTGAGCCTACAATGTTCACTCTATGCCACTTACTGAACAGGTTTAACGATCCTGGGTGTGACCTTTTTGTTCTCAGGCTAAATGGCACCATCCCTAACCCAGGCCCACACTGCTCATTGTTATCTGGACACCGAGCAGTAAATCCAATGCACTGACTCTGGGGACAGCTATTTCTTGTACTCTATCATCACAGCTGGTTGCCTTATTTTTTTAAGATGCAGCAAGAAGACACCAGACATTCTCTTTTCCATGACTTCATGCTGATAATCTGCTCTAATTTTCATTTCACAAGATATGTATTGAAGGAATGAAGGTGGACTCACAGCTTCCTCTCGCTGTACAATGGCATTAGGATCCATCTAGCATATAGTACTATATCTTACAAAATGTAAAAATGATTTTTATCTCTTGCTACATTATTCTTGCAGAACTTTCCATTGTTTAACCAGCTTTTCAAAGAAATGTAATTAGACTTTTCGATCACTCTCACTGATTTCTAACCATTCTTAAATGTTATATTCTTTGTGCATGATTTGGTCTTGGAGACATTCTTCTGTAATTGTGTTATTGTTTCAATAACATATACAATTTAAAGATTAACCATGCCTTTGATATAAATTTTCAAGTGAAAAAACTGTGAAGTCCCTATAAAAGGAGATTTCCAGTGAAAGGCCAGGTTAGTCACACCACAGAGTCCCAGAACGGCTCCTGGATCAAAAGTACGGGCAGGATGCAAAACAGATGGAAATAAAAAAACCAGGCAACTGGATTGGTCTCTATTCAGAGATTTATCCCTTATTTCTTACCCTTCCCACCTAAACAGATACAGTTTATCCAGTGGAGGAGCTGGAGTGCTTCCACGCACAAAGGGAGGACTGCTCCCTGGAGGCAAGCAGAAAATGTCCTAGGACTTACTCAAGCTAACCACCCCAAATCAGGAAACTGGAAAAGTCCTCTCTGGAGAGGTTCAAGACACTATTGGCAATTCCCTCAAGAAAGGAGAAGACTGTATGACACCAACATTGCTCAGGGAAGCAGAGCAGGAGCCACAGGGTGCCATCTGGCCTTTCATTCCCAAGCTCTTTAGGCATCATCATTGGCTAAGGATCACCAACAACTTGGGGGAAGCCTGGAAGATGACAGGCAGACCAAGAGGGAGAAAAGTCTCTTCAAGGAAACCAGGCACTGCAGAAGGGGAAATAAACACATAACCCTGTAACTAATTCCTTCAGAGAGGCAAGAAAAAAGATACTATATACATAAAACAAGAACAGGATGCAGCAGAAAGCTGAACCAGAAAAGAAAAAATTTTTGAAGTTAAAATGAAAAAAGTTAACAGAAATATTTGAAGATAAAATTAACAAAAGAATAAAAAACATTAAGAAAACAGAAAAACAGAAAGTTACATGATCAGTCTAGATCCTACATTTGCTTAAGAGAAAGAGCACAGATTATAGAAGAGGAAAATTATAGTACAAGAAAACTTCCCAAGTGACAGGATATTTAATGCCCAACATTCACTAACAATGACTTAATAAGATGTAACACTACCGGGGAGAATCAAGATAGTGGAATAAGGTAAGGACACGTTTAAACAGAGAAATATTAGCCGGTGTGAAGCGCAGAGGGTACATTCCAGCAAATAGGAGAGGACAGACAGAACAACAGCAGAGAGTACCTGGAGACTGACAGACACAGGAATGCAGCAAAAACAACGGAGCAGTGTTGCAGTGACTGATAATCCAGTAGCATTCAGCAAGTGGTAATCTGAACTCCACCTGCAACAGGTGGGAAGGTCCAGAGGTGGGAGCTATCTATTCAGCTATCTATTCATGGGAGCTCCAGAGGTGAACCCAGACAAAGAACTGCCCATCCTGTTGGTCTATTTGATTTGACCAGGAGCAGAGACAGAGCAGCAGATCCCAGACCGACAGTGTGGGAACAGGGTAGATTTCACAGCCCTGTCTGCTCCCTAGAGCCATATCAGGTGCCATTTTGTTTAAGGAGGCAAGGGCTATGAGGCAGGACTGCATATGCACTAATCTGCAAGTAAATTCATTTCTGACTCAGTGAACTGCAACAAGATGGCATGCTACAGCTTCCACCCAAGACAGGTCCAGGTAGCCTTCAGACCTGACAGCCAGCAGATCAAGAACTCCAGTAATGGCATATCAGGCTCCATTTCCTATGATGTGGCAAAGAATTTTAGACTGTAGGGGACAACGGTGAGCTGTGCATGTACTGAGCTTGGCGAGAACTGAATCAGTGGAATGCACTGATTCCACATAGGAAAATAATAGCGATAATGGCATTGTACCAGTCAAAATAGGTCTGTGTAGCCCTCAGATCTAACAGCCAACAGGTTCTGGCAAAATCAGAACCAATAATAACCTAGTTATATAGGGCACCTAGTGTCTCCCTAATCCTGGGATCTACTCCAACCGGAAGTGGGAGAAAGGTTGTACAGACAACAGTGCAGCCTCAGCACGGTATCATAGGAGGTGGAGACTGGTGAGTCAGGAGCTGGGGCTGCAGAGACCACGGTGGAAATCTAACATAAGAACCCAGACCTAGAACTTGCTGGAGAGTGGCACAAGTGATTGAGAACAAAGAGCCGTGTGCCAACTGCAGTAAGTAAAATCAAACTGTAGACCAGTGGGTGACACAGCTTGGACACCTGCCTCAAGGAAAAGAGTCTGATAACCAGAGGTACAACGACCAAAAGCAAAAGAAGAGACAGAGGCACATTGAATATTACTGAAGACTCCCTTGCAAAGAAACAAAGCCCTTTGCCAATTTCAAAGTTGACTGAGGGAGACACTGAGAAAATGGGGGATTTCTAAAGCGACACGTTAGTCATTCAACAGTATGTTATCTAACTTCATGGTGTTGCAAGTTCCTATTTTTTTTCTTTCTATTGTTGATTTTGTTTTGTGGCTTTTCATTTAAGGGAATGTATAGTAACTGTGTAATGGAGACTATCATATCCAGTGGCATGTTGTTCAACTTCGTGGCATTGTAAATTTCTTTTTTTTTTTTCCTGTTGTTGGTTTTATTTTGTGGCCTTTCATTTGGAGGGATTTACAGTGACTGTGTAGTAGAGACTGACATGTCCAGATGTGAGGATACGGTACAGTGTGCATCTCTACTTCCAGATCAAAGATGGACTCCCAGTCAAACAGTTGGATGTGTCTTAACAATGGGATGTTGGACTCTCTGCCACTGTCCATGCCTGTAACAATGGACTTACGACTGATTATGAGGAATTATGCTGTTATAATGCTTTGGGGAGGTGGGAGGGAAATCCTAGGGCCTATGGAACTGTATCATAAAATGACAATATGATAAAAATAGTAAGAAGAAAAGATCCAACCCAGGAAAGCATAGAAGCCTTCAAGGAAAAAAACCTGTAGGAGGCACTGTAAATGACAGGTCCAGTTTGGGGCTAGACGGTAGGAACTCTAGGAATTAGGTCTCTAGACTGAGAAACTGATAGGTACATCTGATAAGGTAGGCACTGAGAGGGTTTTAATACTGAGTAGTATATGTGAGATTTATAGGTACATACAATACTTAGAAAACAGGCTATTCAAGACATGTTCCTATTGTACTTGGAAAAGATGCACATTTACATACTTAATGTGTTATATAGCTCAATGTGAATAGTAATGTATATAGAAATCAGAATGTAACAGCTGGAGTTGTTGTATGGTACGTATGAGTGCTGGTTTGAATCCTGGCTGTTCCTCTTTCGATCCAGCTCCCTTCTAATGCACCTGAAACAGCAGTGAAAGATAGTCTAAGTACTTGCATTCCTGCACTCATGTGGGAGCCGCAGATGGAGCTTCGGGCTTCTTGTGTTTGCCTATACCTAGCCAAAGCCACTGTGGCAATTTTGTAGAGTGAGCCAGCAGACAGAGGTGTTTGTTTGTCTGAACTTCCTTTCAAACAATTTTTAAAAATGGATATACTGACAAGTATCTAAAAACTGTGATATGAACTACTGAGATGAATGAGGCAAATTTTTTAAAAATTAAATATTCAACTATTATATTAGTTAAGACAAATGAATCTAAAACTGATAAATCAAGAAATGGCAATCTAAGCAAAGGCTTAGTATAGAGATAAGTACTGGAAAAAAACAGCTACAAGAGTTGAAAATGGCAGAGGACTGCTGCTTTTCATATCTCTTTAGAACTACTGGGTTTTCAAATACTAAATTCAACAGACATAACTCTGCTAGCAATGTTATTAGCACATCTGAATTGACTGGGAAGGTAGCAGGGTGACTTGCTGAGAAGTTGTTTATGATCAAGAGAGCTGAGGAATGCTTGGACTGAGAGTGAGACCAGTGGATGAAGAGAAGAACTGCTCTCTAACAGTCAGGAAAGTGATTGACTGGACTTCCTGCTGGATGTGCCGCAGGATGCAAGGGAACAATAACAGCGGCAGCTAGTAGTTAGTGGGCAGATTCCTAGGTGTTTTCCACCCATGGTCTCAGGTGACCTGTTAACCAGCCTCAAGGAATGGAAGAGGGAACCAGCCAAAGAACAAAGCAGTCAAGGAGCCTGGACTCAGGCAAAGCATGGTATTGCTCCAGAAGCTGAGCAGTTTCTACTTCCTTCTGGATTTCTGGTTAGAAAGATTAGTTGGACAGTGGGACTACCAAGCATGATAGGAAACAAGAAAGGAAGAAGCCATTGTTGTGGATATGCTTATATGGCCTTATTAAGTCTGAGGTACCTGCCATCTAGTGCTAGGTGAGAAGTATTAGTTAACCGATCTTAGGAACTTAACCTCACAGGCTGGAGACAGAAATTTGAGACTCACCGAAGTGGTAAGCCAGAACAAAAGGGAAAAGGCATCCGTACACATAGAGGAAAGCAAAAGACAGAAATTCTTGTTTAAATGGTTGGAAGAACAAGAACCTCTAGCAGAAGAGACTACCGCAGGAAGAAACTTGTTTTTTTTTTTTTTTTAAGAACAAACTCTGCCAAAGCGTTCTGCATGCAAGGCAGTAGTTGGCCAAAAGCCGAAGCCCTCAGACACAGGTGCTGCTCTTGAGTTGGAGATCATTAGGAAATCAGCAGCTAGAGGTGGATGAGACAGATCAGAGCCAGGTGTCTGAGATGGAAGCTGTTAAGAATGTAACAGCACATATTCCTACGGTAGTTGGCCACGTTCTGCTCTCCTCTCTCTGGCATGTAATGATCCACCTGAGGACCTCCTGGCTGGGATGATGATGAATCAGGAACGCAAAGACCCACAGGTGAATCAAGCTGATGTGGAATATGGTTCCCCAAATGAGTAAAAGCCTCTGAGTTATTTCTAACAGGAACCCTCTGAACTGCCTAACTTTGAAAAACTCTGTCTCTACGCATTTCATGTCACCCCCTCTTCTAACTGGTTCATGCTGTGTGAGTTGCCGTGGAGACTAAAATGAAATAGTCCTTGGGGTGACAACAGCGCCTCCTGGCAGAGCCACACAAACCAAGAAACTGAATTTGAAAATGGAGTTTATCTTTAGGAATTATAAATGCTAAGATTAGACAAAAGGACAGCAGAGAAGTCCCCACTGGACCTGGAAATGAAGAAACGTTTGTACAGGTAAGGGATGACTTGAGTGGCAACCAAGCACAGTGACTACAAGGAAGCAGACAGCAGGTGTACCCCTGAGCTTTAAGCACCCAAGTTGGAGACACGATTCTGAAAGGTATGGCTTCCCATTACAGTCCTCACAGTATAGTTTTTACTTTTATCATTATGAATATATTTGAGGACAATTTTTAAATCTTTTTTAAAAAAAGTTTTGAAGTGTTGTCTCTTTAAGATCCAACTTGACCATTTCTGCCAGAAATACACTGGATTTCTGTATCATTCAGGTTGTGCCTGACAAAGACAACACGGAAAGGGTACTTGAGAGCGAGCCTGGGTTCCACCTGAGACTCACTTCTGACTCTGTGATTACTTAACTTCATCAGGCCTTGTTTCCTTGTCTGATGGAGGCTACATTGGGGGTTGATTTCTGATACATTTTTGCACTTAACTGTACTCCATGACATCCCTTCAAGTGGCAGGGCTTTATGTCAAAAATGAAACAAACACCTCTGGCCACCCCCACCAAACCTCAACTTAAATCTCATTGGTTTTTCAGGAAAAAAAAATTTTTTTTTGAGGGTCCAAAGGGTAAAAATAAACATTAACAGACTGAATGACTAATTACTGATGGGGGATTACTAGAGATACATTCTTCCTTGAGAGAAATACACATTCATCAAGTATTTTCAATAATTTCAGATAAATATCCAGGAAGTTTATTTCTAAAATAAAATATCTAAACAGCTCAAAGCTTTTCTGAGTAACTAAGTCCAATACTAGGATAGGCAGAAATGGAAAACTTAATGCTTACAGGGTAAATTTTCTAACATGCTAATCTCCATTACATCAAGGAGAAAAAATTCAACTTCATTTCAAAAATAAATCTGTTTACAGAAAATCTAAGTAGCGTTATTTGTTAGACACAGTGGCGAACTCTGTACTACCCACTATATAAGACTGAGCTTATAAGAAACAGACACAAACGAACAGGATTATGCTTTTACTGAGAGAAGAAGTGGCCTAAAAAACAAGTACGAGTTCTAAGCCAATTTATAGCTAAAAAGGTTGCAACAGCTTAGAGAGCTGGGTAGTGACTTTATGAAGTTCATGCCAAACAAGGCGATCCCATCTTCCTTAAAGAGTAAAAATATATGCAATCATACAAAGTTAGAACTTATCAATCCTTTCTGTGGAACAAAACACATTAAGGGAAATTAATAAGGGATTCTGGGCAGATGTAACAAAAAAATGGAGCAGGAGAAAAAAATTTAAATGTCAAAAGCGCTGCCTCAAGTCCTTTGGAGCCAGACTGCAAAACCACATGGAGAGTACAAGACCCAGGGCAGGGAGTCCATTGGGGAAGCTATGGGCACCTCTCTAATGGGCTGCAACTCCCACTGGTGAGCATTAGAACCAGGACTCAGGCGGCCCTGACTGGACGGGCAGTGGCACCCACTGGCATGAGTGTAGGCTGGAGGGTGGAGTCGGCTGGGTTGAGATAGGCTTCAATACCTTACAATGTATACAAGATCTCAAGAGGATGTGGGGCAGACTGGACCAGTCCTCTGCACATGCTGACAAGCACAGGAACCAGAACTCGAGGCTGGTCCAGTGGGGATTATTGGAGGCGGCTGACTGGGATGTAGCTCCCCCTTGTGTGAGAGCTGAGCACCTGGTAGGCTGGGCTGGGCTGGGCTGGGCTGGGCAGCAGCACCCATTCATTTGCAGAGGAAAGACGGCAGAACAAATTGATCAACTACCCCAGTGAAGCTTGACAGCAAATTTCTGGGCAAATGGAGACTTGGAGGTGGATTATGTCAGCCAACTGACTTTGGAAGGAGTTCCTTATCCTTGGAGCGGTGAGACCAATAGCATCTCAAAATCACCTGAGCAGAACCCTCAGAAAATGCTCCACAATAAGGACCCTGGGATGACATTGGGTCATCCCTGGGTATTACGGTGGCTGGAAGGCTGGATATGGTTTCTCTTCTTGTATCCTCCTCTCCCCCAGATATTTGAGGAAGAAAAAGAAAATATGTAAATGATGGTCTTACCCACTTTCCACTGATCCTTGACCCTTCCCACCCCAATCAACTATGTATACATCATAAAAAAAATAAACAAAAAAACTACTGCCTGCTAAAACCAACAAATGTTGTAAATTTACAATAGGCTCAAATGAGATTTTCCTAAGAACTATTATGAAATTTTTTATATAAATTTTGAAAAATATCTTATATATTGAAAAGCAACAAATCTTAATTGTACAATCTTCACTTTTTTTAAGAAAAGAAATCATGTAACCAGCACCCAAAACTGAAATTAAAAAATATCATTTTTAGGGCCCGGCGCGGTGGCGCAAGTGGTTAAGTCCTCGCCTTGCACGCCCGGGATCCCATATGGGCGCCGGTTCTAATCCCGGCAGCCCCGCTTCCCTTCCAGCTCCCTGCCTGTGGCCCGGGAAGGCAGTCGAGGACGGCCCAAGGCTTTGGGACCCTGCACCCGCGTGGGAGACCCGGAAGAGGCTCCTGGCTTTGGATCGGCATAGCATCGGCCCGTTGCGCTCACTTGGGGAGTGAATCATCGGATGGAAGATCTTCCTCTCTGTCTCTCCTCTCTGTATATCCGCCTTTCCAATGAAAAATAATAAAAATAAATCTTTAAAAAAAAAAAAAAAATATCATTTTTAGAATCTCAGAAGTATACCTGTTTGCAGTTATAATTCTTTTCAAAGCTTTTTGGAACTTCATATTAATAGACATTAACATTAGGTAATCTTTCGGATCTGGCTTCTTGTGTTCAACATTACACATGTCGATATCGGGTTGTAACTAGTTCATTCTATTTACAGCATCCCATCACATGACTACACCACACTTCATTTGTGTGTTCCATTGTTATTAGGCATCTAAAACTGGCAATATCCTAATTCTGAAAACTGTCATAGTGGTTAGACACACATTAAATGAAACATTTTAACAGAGCTTATACAATGCTTGTTAAAATGTTAAGTGGGGCCTGGCACAGTGGCTTAGCAGCTAAAGTCCTTGCCTTGAATGTACTGGGATCCCATATGGATACCGGTTCTAATCCCAACAGGTCCATTTCCCATCCAGCTCCCTGCTTGTCGCCTAGGAAAGCAGTCAAGGACAGCCCAAAGCCTTGGGATCCTGACCCACGCAAGAGACCTGGAGGAAGTTCCTGGCTCCTGGCTTTGGATCAGAGCAGCACCAGCCATTGCAGTCACTTGGAATCATCAGACGGAAGATCTTTCTCTGTCTTTCCTCCTCTCTGAATATCTGACTTTGCAATAAAAATAAATAAATTTTTTAAAAATGTCAAGTGAAAATGTTTTTAGAAGTTGCTAAGAACTACTACCTATCCCCTAAAAAGCCTAAGACCCATCCCCCCCCCCAAAAAAACCTCTTGGAAAGAATACATTAAGATGTTAGTTTGGGCTGATGTTGAAGTTGTGGGTACTTCCCTTACCCCACTGTTTCTAAAAAGATACATTGCCTTAACAATGATTTTTTAAAATCGACAATAAAGAAACAATAAGAGCAGAGGAGTTATGGAAAACATGGAAAAACACTTCAGAGTAGTTTGGCTGAAGTTAACACTTACTGTAAACTGTTCAATGTCTCTTTCAAGTCCCACATTTGGCAGATCAGGCATCATATGAGCCACTACTTTGAAACCAGAATCTTTGGCCAGGTGAAATGACTCACATACTGCCTTCACAGTGTGTCCCCTGCAGAAAGAAAATTTACTATCTGTTACACAAATAAATGGGCTGCTGAGGGAAAACAATCTCAGACACATGTAATACAAGTTCTACAACTTGGGGGAGAAAATAAATGCAGAAAGTTGCCCTTCACATCACTGGCTTGTGACAAGGCCTGGAAGTAAATCATTCTCCTGAGAGATTTCTCAGAAATTCCCTTACGTGCCTAATCAAAGTCTTAAAAGTACATGACTAGGATAACAAGAGTCATACTACTATAAAATTATTTGGCATAGCATCATCAGTCAAAATAAGCTTACTAATGTTAAATATCTGCCAAAACATAAGCAATGAGCCCCAAATCACCCAGAAACTGTAGTTTGTTTTGTTCTTTCCTTTAAAGCACTTGTGAAATCATTTGTATAAAGACAGGAAGAATGAAACGTGTGATTCAAAGCAGATGTCACTACTGAAAGGTCCTCAAAAAAATGGAAAGAAAATTAACTCGTGCTAAAGCAGAACCGCATAAGGCTTTATCAATAAATTGTCTTAATTCGCACTCTAATGCCATATCCAAGTAGGAAACAAGCCTCCCGAAGACTGAATCCCACTGTTACCCTTCCAGCAAAGAAGCCAGAAACTACGCAACTCCATCTTACTCCCTCTGGATGTCCCCACTCATTTCCCTAGCTTCAGTGTCTAATCTCTTTTTGCTAGTAACTTCCAAATTTCTATGAGGAGGCTAGGCCTCATTCCTGAATTCTATTCCCAAATACTACTTCTTCAAAGGTACTACAAAATATGGCAGTCACTAGGCATCCAAAGTTACTCAAATTTATATTTCCTTTACTTAAAATGAAAGAACTAAGTTTTTCATTTGCTTTGTTGTATTGTAGCATGCAGCTATAGAAAATTATGAACATCACCGAATGTTCCTTTGGCTAGCCCTAGTCTAAGGCAATTATTTACCACCTGTTCCACAAAAATTTAAAGCTTAACAAATCCAAAATGAGAGTCTTTTTTTTCTTCCAAGCTTCCACGACTTTGCATTAGTTTCTACTTTCATTTCCAACCAGTCACGAAATGCTACCACCCACTTCTGTTCAGGACACAAGTCTCTCTCGCTTAAATTACTGCAATAGCCTCTTAACCAGCCTCCCTTTCTGCCTGCTCTTCTCCAATCTATCCTCCCATACTGGAACTAAAGGGATCTTTCCAAAACGCATATATACTCCTATCACAACTTAGCTCTCAGCCAGCCAATGGCTTACTGCTGTTCTCAATTAAATCCCAGTTTCCCAGCACAGCCTTTTAAGACACCTTGTAAACTGGCCCTTTGCTTTTCACTCTCACCTCTCACCACTCTAACCAAACTCAAGCACTCTGAGCTCATAAATGTGTTGTGTGCTTCATTCTTCAGAGGTTAGCTCTTATTTTCTTTCTGCCTGAAGCAATATTCCTGTTCTGCACTTAACTCCCACTCTAACTTTGAGCTGAGATGTCATTTTCTGCAGAAAGCTTCCCAGACTTTCAGGAAAACCTTTCCATCTCCACACATCTCTTCAGCACAGCCCTTGATGACCTCAGCACCAGAACCAGTTTTCTTGCTTTAAATCTTTCCCTACATGAGTGCATTCTGAGTTAGTCTTTCTCAAGCTGTTAGATTCTTCTGTGAGCTAAAAATTCTCAACAGATCTCTGCTACCTACAGAAAACATCGCACCTTCTCTAACCTGGCATTCTTCCTTCTAGCACGACCCTCAATCCTATCTACCCAAATCCTATGAAAATAGTTTTGTGTGGCCCGACTCAAAACAAGCTTTCCTGTGAACCCTGTCTTGACCATTCTAGATGGGTGAACTCTGTTGTGCAAGGAATTCCTTTTAGCCCTACTACCCCACCAACTTACAATCAACTATGAAGTCCTTAGTTTAATATTTATAATGAAAATAGAATGTGTCTCTGTCAACCCTTATTTCTCCCTTCCTCATACTGCCAAGTTTTTCAAAGTTCATTACCACTGCCTCCGCAAACTTTCTTACAGTCTCCTGCCAAGTGAAATCTGCTTCACAAAAATCTCATAAACTCTATCCTGTCTTCCTTCTTATTCAGACTTTGTTGTTGTTGTTCCATTCTCCTTGGCCTTCTCTCTGCTTCACACTACTGACCTGGAGAACTGCCTCTTGCTTCCTATATGGAGGAGGCCTTTTACAATAAGAAAATGGAGAGACAGGAGCCTGGTTATAGGAAAAGAATCCATAAAGACTGAAAATGAAAAAAGAGGGCATGGAATTAGGATCATAGATAAAAAATCTCTGAAAAAGGTAAATTACTTATAAATGCTCATTTCACTCTCTCTCTAGGTTGATATGAAGGAAGAAAGGATAAATAGGAACATAGAGAACTGGTGGGAATACAGGAAAACATGTGCATCTTACCTGTTGGTGTCTCTGGCCACATCTTCATAGACACTCTGCACCCCAATCTCCAGCCTTGTGCAGCCATAGGTCAACATGTCACTTAGATGTCGCTTCATGCAATAATCTGGTCTGGTCTCAATAGTAATACCAATGCACTTTGTGAGGCTTCTCTCAGAATATCTGCAGAACAAATTAAAAATAACAAATATACCAGTTTCAGGATGTTTATTCCCACTCAAAGAACTGCTTTCTCAGTCTTCTGAGTAGGAGACAGTTTTTAAGAGGATGGGCTCTGGAGTCAGACCATGTAAGTTCAAATCCTGGCTCTGAGACTTCCGACCTATGTGAATGGCAATGCTATTAACCTCTCTGTACAGGAGTGTCTTTATTTGTAAAATGAGGAAAATAACAGTACCTGCTTTGCAAAGGACTGATGTGAGTGAACTAGCACATCGTAATGTTATTATCGTTATTATTCTTCTGCAGTAAGTTGCAACTATAATCTCCCTGAAAATAGTGATTTCAACTGTGAAGGCCTATTTTTCAATTCCTAGCAACCATTTCTCACATAAGTGAAAACCATCTGTGTTATTTATTTGCCACTGCATGCTTTAGAGTAGTTTTTTAAAAAGGAGACAGTATGTACAAGCATAGGAATAATTCAGATGCAATATCTTCTACATGTACCAATGCCTTTCTGCCAAGCCTACTCAATGCAGCAGTAATTTACAAAATTAGGAAACATTTTTACCTGTCATTAACTCCAGACACCAGGGTAGTAAAGTTCCACTTAAGAGCCAAGCTGTCTGAGTTAATGGCCTTCTTATTAGCCAAACGTCCCCAGAAATAAAAAACCAAATGCTTAGGGGAGCTAGTGAGAGAGGATGGGAAATCATATTGACAGAGGCCACTGTTGGCCAAGCCCTGTGTATCACACTATATCAATATGGAATCTGCTGATCGGTTCCGCACCTCTTCATTTCAGAGGCAAATACACTGAAGTTCCAAGGGAATTATCAACTTGTTGGAGGGTACAGAACTAATAAAAACTCAACTCAAGATGTACAGCTTGTTCCACTTGCCTAAACTCCCTGTGCTAGATTTCATTTACTACTCTACTTGGAAACTCAGCCTGAGCATCAGCCTTCTATCCCTCCAACACCTCTAGCTCCCTGGAGCCCCATCATTCTTTCCAGCACATGCTTCCCCAGTCTTCTCCATTCTGTGAGGAAGATGAAGGAAATTTTTGTCATTTAATTTTCTTCTTTCCAAAGGTGCTTTTGGTTTTTTCTTGACAATGAAAAAAAAAAAAAAACATAAAAATCCCATAATTTTGTAACGAGAGTCTGGCATATTGCTTCATGATAAAATATCACTAAAAACTCATTCATTTAAATGTCAGTAATAAATAAGAAAGCTAAGAATCACAGAAATAGAGGATTAATTAAAAAGTATTTCATTCTAGATCCTGAAATTCTTTTGTACTATTTGTTTAAATGAGATTTTAACATAGAATTACCTGATGCAACAGAACTGAATGATAAACAACTAGTTCAAATTTACTCAAAGATGAGTTACAAGATTAAAAAAATAAAAGCTCCTATTTTTATCAAATTTTTCTAGCTAGGATACTACCTCATTTCTTTTCTGTGAAACAACAGAAACAGGAAGTTCCTTGCCTTTTAAATAGGTATGTACAGGGCCCAGCATGGTAGCCTAGTGGCTAAAGTTCTCGCCTTGCATACGCTGGGATCCCATATGGGCACCAGTTTGTGTCCTGGCTGCTTCACTTTCCATCCAGCTCCCTGCTTGTAGACTAAGAAAGCAGTGGAGGGCTTTCCAAAACCTTGGGACCTTGCACCTGCATAGGAGACCTGGAAGTAGCTCCAGGCTCCTGGCTTCAAATGGACTCAACTCAGCTCTGGCCATTGTGGCCACTTGGGAAATGAACCAACGAATGGAAGAATTTCTCTCTGTATCTGCGTCTCTCTGTAACTCTATTATAGAACCTAAAAAAAAAAAAAAAGAAAAAAAAGAAAAAAGAAAAAAAAAAGAAAGAAAGCTATGTACAAGGTATCAGTAACAGATGTTCACAATGCCATACGATGTGTGTGTGTATAACACCCATCTTCTTACCATAGCAAGTGAGAAGTTACAGGGAAAAGAGGGTTTTAATTTTTTTAATAAAATTTATTTGAAAGGCAGATTTGAAAGAGGACAGATAAAGCTTTCATCTGCTAATTCACTCCCTAAATGGCCACAATGGATGAGGCTGGGTCAGGCCAGAGCCAGGAACCAAAAATTTCACCTTGTACTATCTTCTGCTGCCTTCCCTGGGTATTACCAGGGAACTGAATCAGAGGCAGACAGGTCTTGAACCGGTGCCCACAAAAGATGCTGGCATCACAAGTTACAGCTTAACCAACCCACTGTGCCACAACACTGGCCTAGCCCCTACTCCTGCCACCTTCTCTTAAATTTTAAAACTCAGGAGTAGGAACTCGGCTTAGCATTTAAAATGTTGGTTGGGGCACTCATGTCCCATATTGAAGTGCCTGAAATTAAGTCCCAGCTCCATTCCGGAATGCATCTTCCTGCGGATGCATACCTTGGGAGGCAGCAGTGACAATACGAGGTTGCGATCCTGACAATCACATGGGAAATCTAGACTTGTTCTTAGCTCCTGGCATTGGCCTGGCCAGACAGGGAACGAAACACTGGGTACAAATGCTTGCTCACATGTGCATGCTCTCTGCCTCTCAAATAAGGAAGAAACAAATAAATACCCATCTATTACAAAGTAAACCAGATGAAGGTTGGTTTAAAAAAAGAATTGTTTTCAATGAGTGTATTTTAAAATATAAATGACAATATCCTTGAATTAGTCATTCTAAGTCCTGCTATTAATTTGTATTTTTTAAAAGCCCATAGTATTTCCTAAATGTTTCCCACTAAGGTGGTAACAATGGTAACCTGCCGTCACTTGGGGAACAAAACTAGAGGGACAGCAACTTCACGAATGGGAACTGATCTAGAGGAAAGAGAAAAAAATGACTAGCTGATCCTTCTACTGTGCAGATCAGTAGCAGCTCAACCCAGGGCAGACGGAGGAAGCTGCTGCAAGATGTCACGGTCTCTTCCCAAGTAATCAGAATATAGTACAGGACAGGGAAGCAAACCTTTCTTCTCTAATAAAATTGAACTCCACTTCAAAAATGTATTTCCTCTGGGGGAAAAAAGTCATTATCTTTTACAAGAAGCAGAAATGGAGGAAAGCTGCAACTTTGAAAGTCAGTATTTCACATTTTTTCCAAATTGTATTTTCATCTGAAAAGCAATTAAGAAAAAAACCTTTTCAAATTTGAATAAAAACAACATAATGTTTCCTAAAAGACAGAGTATAATGTCATTTTCCCATAAGATAACTGTATTGCTATCAGAATTTTTGTTAATATGGATATATAATCCTAGAGTCACTTACTGTTCCTCTAAATATATTGGGAATGTAAAGACATCAATATAACCGTGCTCTGATATGCAAATATGCACACAGCCTTTCAATTAACCTCAGGTGACAGTAGAGTGCCTGCTATCCTTCCCAGTATCATTGCCACATCCACTGTAGTATGGCCCTCCTTTTGTACTTCTTCAACTACCACAGCTTCCAGGGACCACAGACTTCTTGGTTAGAGAGGAACTCTATCAGCCTCTAAGAGACAAAGTCGTTCTTGCACGTGGGTCTCTGGATTCCAGTTCCACTGCATGTGTGGTTTTAAACAGTCATCTTAATTTAACCTACACAGTCCATCATATGAGGTTATTTTTTTTTTTTTGCAAGCTATAGGGATACACATCTGGAAGAAACTCGTAAATCAATAACTTACATGGACAAAAATGTATACAGTTTGGGATCAGAAGCAGGAATGGGGAGAAACAGGACAAGACTCTGGGAATTTAAAAAAAAACAAACAAGGGGAGCTGGCACAGTAGCCTAGTGGCTAAATCCTCACTTTGCATGCGCCAGGATCCTATATGGGTGCTGGTTCATGTCCCGGCTACCCCACTTCCATCCAACTCCCTGTTTGCAGCCTGGGAAAGCAGTAGAGGATGGCCCAAAGCCTTGGGACCCTGCACCCATGTGGGAGACCTGGAAGATATTCTGGGCTTTAAACTGGCTCAGCCCTGGCCGTTGACCACTTAGGGAGTAAATCAGTAGACAAAGGATCTTTCTCTGTCTCTCCCTCTCTGTAAAAACTGACTTCCCATTAAAAATAAATCAATTAAAAAAAAAAAGCAGCAAAGACTCAAAATGCTAATTCTCCACCTTGAGGGGTCAGCATCCCACGAGAGTGCTGGTTGTAGTCCTAGTTGCCTCACTTTTGTTCCAGCTCCCTGCTTGTGGACTGGGAGAGCAGCAGATGATGGCTCCTTGGGACCCTATAGCCCAGAGAATCAGAAAGAAACTCCTGGCTCCTGTTTTTAAATTGGCCCAGTTCTGGTCCCTGTGGCCATGTGGGGAGTGAAGCAGTGGATGGAAGCATACTTCTGCGCTGGCTCCATCTTACCTCTCTGTACATCTGCCTTTCAACTACAAAATACTAAAACCTAAAAAAAAAAAATCAAATGAAACCCCAAGTCTTCAAAATACAGCTCACAAGCCTTTCCCTTTCAGTGACATCTTTCCTGAGACCCGTTGGTAGGAATTCTGTTCTCACTTCCAAAGCACCTTGCTCATACTATAAAGGTATCTACAAAAAACCAGGAACAACACTTACAGAATACTGAGCTATAAGGTTTTTTTATCCTATCCTATCATCAGGAACAAGATGTAAAGGCCCATTCACCATTTCCATTTAACACTGTACTAAACATCGTAGCTATGGCAGTGAAGGAGAGAAAAGCATACAGATTCAAAAGAAAAAAACACAGTCAAGCATGTTTATGAATCTCAACAGAAAACATTTGCCCAATGAAGTTTTATTCATAATGATCACAAACTGCAAATAGCTGGTTCCATTTCTGTCAACAAGCATGGGAAAACTGTGGTCTGTGCAAACATTACACTACCCCGTGTCATTCTGTAGCCAACAGCAGCAGGCCTCAAGGGAGCAGCAGTGAGAGCTGGCTTATGCACAAGAGTATCTGATGTATAGTTCCACCTATGTGAAGTTCTAGAACAGGCAGAACTAGTCTATGGTGGGAAGGAAGAAAAAAAAAAAAAACGGTTACTTCTAAGAGCTGCAAGAAAAGGATTTACTGAGAAGCAGCATAAAGCAAATTTCTGGGATGCTGGCCAATGTTTGCTATCCTTAACATGGTTTTGTTACACAGATACATGCATTTGTCAAAACTCCTCAACTATTTTATAAGATTGGTGCATTTCATTTTACATAAATTGACTGCAAAAGAAAAAATGCCACAAACAGTGAACATTAGCTAACGATATCTGTGATCAAATATTTGGAGAGAATATACTGAAGATGCAACTCTCAAATCTATCAAATCAGGAGGGACAGACGGATGAACTGATATGAATGTGATAAAGCAAATGCTATACACTCTAAGTGGTAAGAATGTGGGTGCTCACTGAGAAATTCATTACTATTTGTTTCAAACTAACAGAGAAGTAACTGCCATTGTTTCTTCTAAGATGACTAGGAATACAATCTAGGCTGGCCAGATGATGTGAAGGATCCTGGAGAGCGTTTACAAAGATCTGGATGACCAAGGCTGGGCACAGAGTGGTCAATACAAAGTGAGGAGCAGGGAGCAGCAAACAACACAAAGTACAGAAATGCAGGCCCAGGGCACCAAGGCCAGAGATTCTGGGCCTTGTTCCCCTCACTGAAACTGTCCTCTGGGCCTGGCAGCTGGCAGCACCTGGCTTATCTAAGACATGTAAGGACATAGCTGGAGAATGTAAAGTCATCAATTTGAAGGAAAAAGAAAAAAAAAAGAGGAAGAAGCGGAAATGAATTAAAAATTCCACAGGGAGAAAGTATGACTCACCAGTTCTTGATGGGTAACTACCCTTTTAAATTGCATCTTGTGAAAACAGCCAAGGAGCATTAACAATTGAATGTAAACTGCTTCTGGGCAAAGCTGATTAAAAAGGAATCAAACTACTTTAAAAGGCTGTTCTGAGTTATTTGGCAACATCTGCATTCTGGTGAAATGGTGACTCAGATGTCAATGTGGGTCCTTTCCATCGGCAGAGCTGAGACTTTTACAGGACTCACAGCCCCAGTAACTGCTGCTCTCTAGCGACTACTGACAAGCCCCCGTCTGGCTCACACAAGTGAGGGACTACCACTGTGCTTGACTGAATGAGTCTTCCCAGAACCATCCCTGCTTTGTCCTTGAACTCTATTCACTCAGCTTTCCGGTTTATCCATGAATAACATGATTGTGACCATGTTGCCATAAATAATAACTAAGCTTACTTTGTTGGGATCTGTTCTGGTTTTACGGGTTTTTATTTGCTTCAAGCTACAGCTCCTAATCTATAAAGAAGCAACACCTTTAATCAAGTTAAATATGAAAGGAAGGCAGGTACACCTCAGTCAGCAGCAAAACCTGACCCTAACTTAACAAAGACTTTGATGTGACAATAGATAATGATGATTATCTGTTACAATATATAATTTTTATCCTAGTTAAAAGTTAATCCTGAAAGAACCCTAAACTAGTAAAAGTCAGTTCTATACCTGTGCAGCTATCAAGCAAAAACAACAAATTTAACCAGCAGTAAGACAAAGTTTATCACTTTACATGGGATATCAAAAGCATAATTTCTTTGGGCTACTCCTTATTTCACAATGATACTAATACACGAAAATAATTTGCTGTCTCTAGTTCTGTAGCATAAACAGATTAGTACTTCTTGAAATAATGCATCACTTCCCTACAAATATCAACTCTATTACAGGGAGTTTGTGATAAAATTTTACCTCAAGGCAAACAAGACACCACAAACAAGACTTTTCTCATATTATCTCATAATAATATAAGAGACCAGGAGACTAGAACAAAACATGGCAAGCGTAGGTTGGCAGGATCCAGGGAGACATTTATGGATGGTTTTATAGCTCCCAGATCGTACTTTTATTACTTCCCAAGAGCCATTCATAAGATGTGTTGCAATGAAGACACAAACCATATATAAATTTTCATCTGAAAGTAGAGTGTGTGTTGCCCTCTTGAGGTAAATTTGAGAACAGAAACAGAACAACTGGCTTTCTCTGGTCCATTACTCGAAGATCAATTCTTCTACAAAGGGCTTTTCTACAAAAACATCATGATCGGATCCGAAGCCAGCTAGTTGTAACGCAAAACCTTTTTTCTAATCAAATAACAGACACTCAAACTCCACTAGGCACTAGACGCCTCCATAAAAACAAAGGTGCAATTTCATAACAAGAATAAATCAAACTTTGGGCCTGATGCGATAGCATAGTGGTTAAAGTCCTCGCCTTGCACTTCCGGGATCCCATACAGGCGCCAGTTCTAATCCCGGCAGCCCCGCTTCCATCCAGCTGCCTGCTTGTGGCCTGGGAAAGCAGTCGAGGACGGCTCAAAACTTTGGGACCCTGCACCAGTGTGGGAGACCCAGAAGAGCTCCTGGCTCCTGACTTTGGACTGGCTCAGCTCCAGCCGTTGCAGCCACTTGGGGAAGTGAATCATCGGCCGGAAGATCTTCCTCTCTGTCTCTCCTCCTCTCTGTATATCTAACTTTCCAATAAAAATAAATAAATCTTTAAAAAAAAAAAGAATAAATCAAAATTCACTTTTCAATTGATGGAAATGTCAAAGTGTCTGCATGCATCCTAGAATTCATGCAGGTACTAGTTGGCATATTTCATCTAATTCAGATTCAGGAAGCCTATACAGAAGACAAGCTTGATGATAAACTTCTATGGGAAAGATGTGCTAAGTCCAAAATATTTATCATGCAATTCTATTTAATATGGAAGATCTTCAACACAAGAAGAGTTGCACTGAGAAAAGAGCACCTACGCATATAAACTGCGTACAAAAGCCTAATGGCTTTGATAGAAACTCTAATAGAAAATTGTCAGAACTGAATTTCCAGTAACCTTTAGTAATATTGCTGTCATACTGATGTCTGGGAGTTTTGAATTAATTAAGAGTTGTCTCCTCAAATCACCTTTTATCTAAGCTACAATTTGACTTTTCAGTATTAAGAGGAACAAGCTGGATTACATCATTATTCTCCTAAAGTTTGAAGACTTCAGCACTTTACTAAGCATGACTCATATTCACAAATGATCAAAGTTTTGAGTAAGCAGTAAAAATATGGTTGCTATCTCATCCTGCTATTAAAGCTCCTGAGGAGAGAGGTGATCACACATTGTTAAAAGTCTGGATTTATGAGCACAGAATTCACCTGTCATATCCCCTAAAGTCAATCAGAAAAGCAGGTTACTCTCTACACACATGTGACAGTTGTTGAATCCTTTGCATGGGGTCCTTGAGCTACTGTGATATTTATTTGTGAAAAGTCCCCTCATTTCTTTTCATTTTATATAAGTGTAAATGCTATAAAACAAATTTATGGGGCTGAAGGAAGTAGGGGAAACCAGAAAGATGCCTCATTCCTTGCGGCTGGTGCAATGGCTCAATTAGCTAATCTTGCACCTGCAAGCACCGGCATCCCTTATGAGTGTTGCTTGGTGTCCTGACTGCTCCACTTCCTGCTTGTGGCCTTCTGAAGGCAGCAGAGCATGGCTCAAGGCCTTGGGACCCTGCACTCATGTGGGAGACCCAAAGGAAGCTCCTGGTTCCCAGCTTCAGATCAGCTCAGCTCCAGCCTTTGTGGCCATTTAGGGAGTGAACTAGAGGATCAAAGATCTTACCATCTCTCCCTCTCACTGTAAATATGCCTTTCAAATAAAAATAAATTAATCTTCAAAAAAAATTTATACTCAAGTCTAAGAGGAAGTCCTACTAGGTCATCTGCTATCAATATCTGATCTACAGTTTGATCATGCACTCAAAATTCATTCACATACACAATTATTCCTACTATGTGTCAAGAATGGATTTAATTGCAGGGTAAAGAAAGACACCCCAGGTCCGAATTCTGATCTTCTTTTACTGCAAAAAAGGAGGGGGCAACTCTACAATTTAATGTCTTCCCATGCTATAACAAAAGAAGCCAGAGAAAAGCCTGAGGATGGAAAGGGGAAGGAAAGGAGACTGAATCTCTTCGAATATTTTCAAGTTGTTAAGGTGTACACACACAGTGCACAGGCACACTCAAAGACACTTCATTTCTCACTCTGAGCAAAATTTCTGGCATGATAGCCAAGTTCAGACACTGGAAGCAAAACTAACTAAAGTTTATAGTCCCACTCAACCAACCACTGCAAAACTGGGCAAGTAGTTGAATCAACCTGTCCCTTTGTTTCTTTGACAAGGATAATCTGAATACTTGACTCGGATGTGTATTTTAATAAGTAAACAAAACTCCCATGACAATGCTGGCCATGCTATTCTCCCTTCTTACCCCATTTCCCTTCTTCCTCAGCTCTTGTTAACGCCTATGATGACCACAGTTCTAGTGCTTATCTATACACACAGTCTATATTAGACAAACTCAGAAGCATTCAGGGGGTATGGTCACAGACAACATACAAGGTCACTTCAAAACTTCATGGGAAATGGAACTAAAAGATAAAAGTGTTTTTTGGAACAAAACATTTCTGTAATCCATACATGAGAGGTCTTCAAAAAATTCATGATAAAACTAAGCATTGAATACACACACATGCACCTATACATACAAACAATGGGACTAAATAATTCTAAGAATAATAATAATTAAAAATAATTTTAAGAATTGCTTTTTCGCTTAGGTTAACTTAAAGAGCTGAAATTTCTCCATCAAATAATCTCAACCACCTATACGGCTATAAACATTATCTATGAACGTCTAATCCCCAATTCTGCGCTGCTAGTCATGACCTGTATTTGTAGCCTACCTGACATCTCTACTTGTACATCACAGGCATTCAAACTTGATATACTCAAAGACTTAATTTTTTTTTTTTTGCCCATAAACCTCCCCTTCCCCTTGTCCTTTTCATCTCCATTTGTGACACTATCCTCTAGCCACATCCTAAAAACAAAATCTAGGGGTCACTGGTTAATTCCTTCTCTCTCTCTATTCTGAATCCAACCTCTTGTCCATCACACTGCCATCTTCATCCAAGCCAGGGAAGATACAGTCAGATGGTCTCCAATCTGGTGTCCCATATCACCTCTGGTACTTCTTATCCAATCACAAGAAAATAGCCAGAAAAATCTTGCCAATTTACTAGAACATGTGCTTACAACCATTCATCTATTTCTCACTGTGTGTCAAATAAAATTTCATTTTTTTAAAGCATAGTAAACCTGGTCATGATCTAGGGTCTGGCACAGTAGCCTACTGGCTAAAGTCCTTGCCTTGCACGCCCAGGATCCCATATGGGTGCTATTTCTAATCCAGGTGGCCCCGCTTCCCATCCAGCTCCCTGCTTGTGGCCTGGGAAGCAGTCAAGAACAGCCCAAAACCTTGGGACTCCTTGCTTCGGATCGGCTCAGCTCTGGCCATAGCAGCCACTTGGGGAGTGAATCATTGGATGGAAGATCTTCCTCTGTCTCTCCTTCCCTCTGTATATTGACTTTCCAAGAACAATAAATAAATGTTAAAACAAAACAAAAAAGAACTGGCCATGATCTAACACTTGATCACATTTCAAGATGTTCTTCCTGTTTACTGGGATCTCACAATAACAGCCTCCTCTCTCTTCTAGAATGCCTCAAATTTTTTCACTATTCCAGTGCTCTTCACTTACCCTTTTGGTTCTTAACCTGTTGTTCCTTGTCCTTTAGGTCTAAGTTTATGACATCAACATGCTTTATCTAGAGAAGCCCTCATTACTCTCTATCATGGCACCCAGTTCAATCACAGCACATATGTGCTTATAAGCTGATTAACAAGCAGAACACAAGCACCATGAGGGCAAGGACAACCACTGTCATGTACACCATGCTATTCCCAGCACCTGGAACAGGGCAAAGCGTAAGAGGCCCTCAAGAAATGTTTAGCAAAGAAAGGAACAGTGCAGAAGTAACTCACTAGTTGTCCTTGATATGCCTGAAAGCAAAAATTACTTGAAGATATTACCTCCTAAGTCACTGGACTACATATGAAAATTCAGTATGCTTCCTGCTAAAATTCATAATACCAAGTATCAAAAGAATGACTAACTCGCTTCTGTTTTATCAACTAAAATTCAAAAAGGAGAAATGGTTGTTACGATTTGAGTATCTGTCCCTTACATACCTCCTATGGAAATTCAATTGCTACTGTAACAATGTTAAGAGATGGGACCTCTGAGAGGTGACCAGGTCATGAGACCTCTGCTCTCATGGGTAGGATTAACACTCTTATTAAAAGGACGAATGAGTTAGTCCTCTTCCTTCCCTTCTGCCCCCGATGCCTTTTGGTACGTGATGGTGCAGGAAGATGATCCAGGTCAGACGCTAGCACCTTAATATTGGACTTGCCACCCTAAAGAATCATACCCAGTTTGAGAAATTCTGTTATAGGAATACAAAATAGACTAAGACCCCCCCACCTAAACAGAAATCATTTAATGGTGATTAGTAATTACAATCTAATAAACTAAAGTTTTAAACAGTGACTTATTTGATTTTTTAGCAGGTCAATGTTTCCAAGAATGAGTTTTGCTTTTGGTGGGCAAAAACCCAAATGGCCAACCAAAACTACCCCCGTAATTCCACCCGACCTGGTGCTGAGAAGTCAGCCACAGAACACACTTTGTGAATCTCTCCATATCAAAAGCCCATACTCACTTTAAAAAAAGAAAAAAGTTACTTCAAGGAAAAGTACATTTCAATAAAAAGCAGAGAATGCAAGATATAAAGATGTAGACACACAACAAAAGGAGTTTTCACAGGGGGCTTGCTAGCAGGCACACTTGGGAGAACATAAAATAAGGATTTCTTACTTGACTGCCTCATAAATATTGTTCGAAGTATGTCCTGATAAGGCATCATGCAAATTTCGAATAAAGTAATCTCTGTATTCTTCTGGAAGGGCCATAAACGTTCCACCCATCACAATAAACTCCACTTTATCCACACTGTGACCAAGTTGTTTTAACTGAAAGACACAGAAAGCCATCAGCATTAGCAGTACATGAGCAAATAGCTAAGAAGGCACTCTAAAACTTCTAGTTCTACTTTGCAGTGTTTTCATTAGTATAATTCAAAAATAAAAAGTAATCAAATGTATTTAGTTAATTATGGAGATTTAAAAAAACAACTCTAGAACAAAAAGACATTAACAGTTCAGGGTCCAGCACGGAGGCCTAGCGACTAAAGCCCTTGCCTTGCATGTGCAGCATCCCATGTGAGCGCTGGTTTGTATCCCAGCTGCCCCTCTTCCATCCAGCTCCCTGCCAGTGGCCTGGGAAAGCATTCGAGGATGGCTCAAAGCCTTGGGATCCCGCACCATTGTGGGAGATGCAGAAGAAGCTCCTGGCTTCAGATAGGCTCAGCTTTGGCCATTGTGGCCACTTGGGGAGTGAACCAGTGGATGGACCTTTATTTCTCCTTGTCTCTGTAAATCTGACTTTCCAAGAAAAATAGTCTTTTAAAAAAAAAAGAAAAAAAAGAAAGTTCAAATAAGGAGAGAATTTAAAATACTGACTCCAATATCTACAACTAAGTAGAAATTTAAAACACAAAGATTATAAAAGAAAGCAGTAAAGATAAATATAAAATAACACAATACACACATAATGCTAATCATACCTTTATGCTAAACCTTGCATTAACTCCTGGAAACAAAACAGATACACTTCTCTGCATCTAAGAGTATGTAGCATAACGAAGACTTAATGTAAGGTCAGAAAAGATTAGATGAGAAATGAAGGGGCTGGCTCCTTGGTACAGTGGCTTAAGTCTCCGCTAGTGGTGCCAGCATCCTACAAGGGCAACAACTTGTCTTCCAGCTGCTCTACTTCCCATCCAGCTTCCTGCTAATGTGCCTCGGAAACCAGTGAAACATAGCCCAAGTCCTTGGGCCCACATGGGAGACCAGGATAAGTTTCTGGCTTCTGGTTTTGCAGCAGCCCAGCTCAGGCCTTTGCAGCCATTTGGTGAGTGAATCCGTTGATGAAGGACCTCTCTGTCTTTTCTTCTCTCTCTGTAATTCTGCCTTCCAAATAACAGATAAATAAATAAATCTTTAAAAAATTAAAAAGAAGGAAATCAAGAAGGTACAGGTGATACCTTAAGCCTGCTTTGTAGAAGAAAAAGTGATAAATGATAGAAACGAAAGATATCTTCTCTATTAAGGGACAGTGTAGTACAAACCTTTCATCAACTACAATAAAGGAAAACAAGTTTTTTTAGAAAAAGTTATTTAGCAGGGGTTGGAACCACAACTAAGTAGATTAAACCTCTGCCTGTAGTGCCGGCACCAGTTTGTGTCCCAGCTGCTCCACTTCCCACCCAGCTCCCTGTTTGTGGCCTGAGAAAGCAGCAGAGAACGGCCCAAAGATTTGGGACCCTGCACCCAGGCAGGAGACCAAGAAGCTCCTTGCTTTAGACTGGCTCAGCTCTGACTGTGGCAGCCATTTGGAGAGTGTTGAAGCAGATGGAAGACCTTTCTGTCTCTCCTTTCTGTAAATCTGACATTCCAATAAAAATAAATAAATCTTAAAAGGGGGGGGGGGATGTGTTTAAATTTTTGTCACTACCTTATCTTCACCTCAGATAAGTTTTTGTGGGGATTTCCCCAACTGAACTGCTGGACTCAGAACTCCAACCATGGGGGAGAATTGCAGGTTCCATGGTCTGATCATGGAGTGCATGTAACAGGAGCTGGGCCTCCTCAGTGGCTTAGATGGAGCAGTGGACAGCATATCTAGGTGCACATGGAGGATATGGCAGTTCATTGGAGCCTGCAGAGGACACCTGGTACCATAACAGGATGGAGGACCGAACAAATTGATGAGCTACCCTAGCCAAGCACTGGCAGTGAATATCTGGACAAATGGAGACTAAGGTGGATTATGTCAGCCAGTGGATTCTGGAGAGATTTCACTGTACTTGGAGCGGCAAGACCAATAGCAGTTCAGAACCACTGAACCATCAAAACCACCTGAGTGGGACCCTCGTAGCATACCCCATGTCGGGAACCCTGGGATGGCATTGGTGACCATCCCCATTCCAGGGTACAGAGGCATTTGGGAGGCTAGGGGTAGCTTCTCCTCTTATCTTCCCCCTTCCCCTAGATGCAGGAAGGAAAAAAGAGAATGTAGAAACAAGGATCTTACTCACTTTCCTCTAGCTCTTGACCCTTTGCACCCTAAAGAACTATATAAATTTTTTTTAAAAGAAACAAATCCTTTCTCTAAAAACAAACAAGCAGAAAGAAAAAAAAAGAAATTGAAGCAAACCTTATCTTAGAACAAACTTGTCCAAATTCTGCAGGCTTTCTTGGGCTTTCTTACTACAGACAATCCAGTTTGTTCTATTTACTCGTGGATGACAGAAAAGTGAATGTTATAACCAAATGTCACCTACCCAAAGTGAAATAAGCTCAGAAGCAGCTCAGACGAGACTTGGGTACACATTACTTTTTTATTTAAATTTCTTATTTTCCCTGCTGTAACTGCAAAAACTATAGATGTGCTTACATTTTTAAAGTTGGGCAAGTTTAAAATAAACTTGTGAACTATGAAACCTGTAATAATGTTCATATTTTTTTGAACAGTGTAAGGTCATTTATACCATATATTTTCATTTTTGCAATTAATAGAATCATAAAATATTTTAAAATTTTCCACTTCGTTTTTTCATTCTTCTTTGAAGGAGAGACACAGAGCCAGAGATCTGCTGACTTATTTCCCAAACGTCAGCAAGAGTTGGGGCTTGATCAGGTCAGGGACAGGAGTCTGGAACCCAAATGCTTGAGCCCTCGCCTGCTGCTTGCAGTCTATCAGCATAAAGCTGGATCAGAAACCAGGAGTACAGGTCAGAATATGGCCATCCCAAGTAGCAGTCTAACCACTGTGCCTAACACCTATCCCCACAGTGCTTGGTTTTCATTCATTGAATTGTGATTTAACATATGCAAAGATACTTTAAACAGCTTGTGGAAGATGAAATCCAAATATAAATCTATTTTGGTATAAAAGCAATTCTGAAATTCATGCATAGTTTTAGTATGCATTTTCCATGAAGTCTTTGATTTCAAAATTTTGTGATTTCAAGATGTTTTTGTATCAAAATAAACTCATTTTAATTTCACTTTCCATGAACTTTTAAATGTTTTTTATATGCGACAAAATCTTCTGAGTACATAATAGATGACCTCTGAAAAGTGCTGTTTCATAACCACCCCCCATGATACACAGAATAATTCCATAACCCCAGAAGTTCCTTGAACCCCTTTTGTAATTAATTCCATACTCCTACTCGAGCAAACCAGTTCCAGTGCTTTATGATCTGACTCACAGAACCCAAAATTCAACTCATCCACCTATTTTCTCAGAACATTCACTCATTTTTATTCCATACATTTCCTAACTAAATGACTTTTCTACAAATTGGAAGAAATGTAGAGACTATAAAACTCCAATATAAAATAATTCATATTCTTCAAACAAAGTAGCCTTCTGACTATGCTAAGCATTGCAAAACGGTCTCCTTTTCTAAGATGGATATTAAACCCTTACAAAGGGAAAACCTTTTTAGCTGTTGTTTCAGATTTAAATCAAATTAAGCAATAAAATGTTCTTATTAGAGAATCCCATTTTTAAGAACTTACCTGTTCTAGTCGGTGTCTTGTCTGTAGGTATGGATCATATCTAGCACGGATGGCTCGCATGGAGGTTGGCTACAGAAAAAAATATATATATTGTCATGCCCATATCAGATTAAAAATAAAGTCATTGCAGAAGAATTTTGCTAAAAACAAAATTCTTTATAATCTTTTTTCTTTTAGTCGTAACAAGGTTCAAAGTAGCACCCTGAAAAACATCTGGTTGCTCTGCTCGTCCACGGGTATTAGCAGCTCCACAGCAAGGTATCTCCTGAAATCAGATTTCTCTTTTCTATGAACACCTGCTGGAATCCAAACAGGTACCATCTGCAGACACAGAGATTTCCAACCAGAACAGTCTGTAATGACTTGCTTAGTGTCTGGCGCTGTTGTCACACGATGGAATACGGCTATCAAACAGTGCACTGATACACGGTGCGCTCGAAGATATTTTGCTAAATGAAAATGCTAAGGTGCAAAAATATTTTGCTATGTAATCTCATATGTAAAAAAGTGGGATGAAAAATACGTACCTGTTTGTATATTTCTGAAATATTTTGAAAAATGTAGAGGAAACAGGTAAAACTAATCACCCTAAGGGAGAGGGCAGAAAAAATGAGGGAGACCTCTTTCCATAGAATAATTCCTTCTGTATGAAAACGGGGAAAATGAAGACCACATGGAAGAAAGGCCACTTGATCTTCTGCCTCCTAGCCCTTCTGAAGAGATGACTGACTCCTTCAAAAGCTGTTCACTAGTGTGTTGCTTTCACTCTTGACCCCACTCAACAGCCAACAAAACTATCTTTTAAACTATCTTTCCTGTGCTTTAAGCCCTAAGTTTTTCATGGCACCTGCAATAAACCCCCTGGTTTACAAACCTCTGTATCACCTGCCATCTGCAACCTCACATTCCAGAACCCCCGGGGCCGGGCCTCTGGGTTAGCTATTCCACCTGCTGCTGTTGTAGACTGAAATGCACATGGTTTAACCCTCTGTTAACAACAGCTGGAGAGTAACAGACCTGATAGAACTAGAGCACCTGAGGGTTGGGCCAAGCAGAAGGTCTAGGTGATCCTCAGAAGGTGGTTCTCAAGCTTAAGCTTGTGCATGCCTCAAGCTCGCCATGTGGTCAACCCTATACCAGCCTCTAGCCTCTCTGGATGCCTGAGCCCAGCCTTGGACTGATGACCCCTAAAACTCATGAACTGAGGTAAGCCGCCTTCTCAGGCTCATTCTCTCAGGTGTTTTAATAACAAAAAAACAGACCAATGCACTGGGAGTGCTCTTCCCTGATATTCCTGTCATTCAGGATTCAAATATCTTTCAAAGATTTCCTTCCCAACCACTAGAGCTAATTATTAGCAAATTAATCCATTTTATATTTTGCTTAATATCTACTAGTATCTCATTTTTTGTTTGCTTTGTTGTCCTTCTTCCATGTTAAAATATAATTCCTACTAAGACAAGGAATCCTGTATTTTTACTGCTAAAGATGTAGTAACAATGCATCAAAACCCAGGTCTGTATCTGATGAAGGATTAATATCCAGTATATACCACCAACCCACTCAACAACAAAAAAAATCCAGCTAAGTAGACAAAGGACCTGAATACACACTTCTCAAAGGACAACAACTGGGTATCAAATACATGAAAGGCTCAACAACACTAACCATCAGGAAAATGCAAATCAAAACACTCTTTATCATGTTACTCCTAGAAGAATGGCTAACACTCAAAAAGCAGAGAGCAAAAATGCTGGTGAGGATGAGGAGAAGCGCAACTTCTACACTGTTGGTGGGTATGTAAATTAGTGCAGCCACTGTGGGAAACAGCATGGATATATCTTAAAATCTAGATAGACTTCCTGTAAGAGCCAGCAATCCCACTAAAAGGTTATTTACCCAAAACACAGGAAGTCATTGGATCAGACACCCGCTCTACCACATTCATTGTACTGTTCACAACAGTTGAAAATGAAATCAACCAAAGTGTCTATCACTAGACGAACAGATGAAAAAGGAATAAATTCTATTATCTGCAATAAAATGACTGGAAATGCAGGACATCACATTGAGTAAAATTAGTCAGATACAGAAGGACAAACACCACATACTGTCCCTTTTAAGTGTGGGCTAAAATTTGAAAAGAAGGAAGGAATCCCTAAGTGTATTGTTTTTGTTGGAAATGCCTAATTGTTCAAACTTTGTTTTAAATCTTAATTATTTTTAAATTAATTTTCAGTGACGTAAAGCATTTTTTCCTTTGATTACCGTGTGCAGCCCTGGCCTGTTTTCTTGCTGGGCTGTCATCTTTTTCCTTTTTATGTACCTAGCTCTTTACTTAGTAGAACCAAAAAGCTTTTGACTGTAATGCAAATTCAAACTGTGTTGTTATCTCAAGAAAATAATGTTTAAAAAACTATGTCTCTTGCTTTCTAGCAGTGTGTTTTTGCATGCTAATTGTGTAAATCTGTGCTTCATTTGCCTCAGGTGTAAAGTGGGGCGATAAGAATGTCTATCTTCAAAATACTGTCATAAGGTTTAACGCTGCAAAGCACTTACAGAAGAAGTGTTTAGGCTATACAAATAACATACATTTGCCTAGGCATTCTTCAGTGATCAGAACACTTGGCACTAGTAGACAATGAATACATCTACTGCATTAACAATTTTTTTTAAAAAAATTTAAACTGAGCAGTTTATAGTATTCAAGCAAGATTTTGCAGAACTTTGTGCATTCAAGGGCAACCAAAAGTTGTAATTTTAACAAGCCATATACTGACAATTGAAGAGTAGAACATTTTTAGGCGAGTGAGCACAGAAATCCCCAATAACTTAATAAGTGAGGAACAACTGAACTCCACATCCTACCTAGTGAGGACTAGGAAAAGCCAAATCGGGAGCCTGACCAGCGGGGTACAGGCTGAGCAATTACAGGCCAGCTGGCTTCTTCCTGTGTGTTCAAAACTTTCTATACTAGTCTCTGTCTATCTAAGCTAATTTGGGGCTCCTGAGCAACTCTGATGGTCAGTGCAAGAGATAATGGGGAGCCAGAGCTGGAAATAAGTAAGGACCAGAGAAAGCTCCTCTCCTGAGTCTTCAAGGAAATTTATAATTCTTTTATCTCGGAGGACCACCCAGGGCTCAGAGAAAAAAAAAAGTCTTAATGTTTAGAAAGCCAGTACTTGCAAAACCACTCTGAGTGAAGCATCATTTGCGGCAGGACTTACCTCATAGCCAGTGTATGACTGAGTGGAATATTCAAAATCGGAGTCAGGTCCACCAGGGCAGTATCTGCCAACACAGCCAAAAACCAGGAAAACCTAGCTCAGCAACTTAGTTCAAGTACTCACAGTTCCCCAAAATCCTAACAAGTAAGCTTCATTTTCAAATTTTATCTGTAAAGCAATACTTTTTCTACTGAAAAGCAAGTGAGATAAATATTAATGGAACAAAATGACACTCTTTTTTCCAAAGACTATAGTCACTGCCACTTTGGAGATTTGAGTTTGTGGGGACTAAGGGCAGCTGAAGTTTTCCTAAGTTTGGGTCCACACTCAGTGTTCTCTGCTAACCACACTCAGAAAACCCTTCCTCTCACTCCACCTTCCCACCTACGATCACAGTACGTTTCTGGTCATTCTTCCCAATACCTGAAGTCTAAAGCTCCAACAGCTGTTTCTAAGGATAACTTTATTCTCTTCTGAATCCATGTTAAATTTCTGACATTTGGAATTCTGGCAGCTCATGTTTCACATATCAAGTCATCCACACACTTTTGCATTGCTTATTGTAACAAATTAAAATCTTTCTAGTGGGGGCCAGTGTTGGGGTACAGCACGTAAAGCTGCCGCCTGTGAAGCCAGCATCTTGACCCAGCGCGAAATTGATCTGTAACTCTACTTTTCAGATAAACACATAAGCCTTTTTAGAAAAGTCTTTATATATTTCATTTTTAAAGCACTATGTATACCATCAGTGATTGCTTGTGTCAGAGAACTATAATCTATTAAATCAAACTTTTAAATACCAACAGCTTGTACTGACCAAGGGTTCTAGAGCACTTATTTCAATCAAAATATACATGCACAATAAAAATCATCATACTTACACACAGATATTTCCTGTAAAACTGATGTGTGGGCATCTGTGGGGTTTACACATCACAGCCACAACAGCAATCTACACAAAGAAAGATAAATCAAAATTGATGCAAAAAATGAATACAAAATTCTGAACTGTGGCTATCTAACAGAAAGAAGGAAAGCAATGCGATCTGCGGGGCACTCAGGGGTTTAGAAGACCTTGGTAGTGCTGTGTTTCTTTAGCTTGCTATAAGAGTTGGCACATTTCCACATCAACCATCTTTTTTTAAAAAAGACTGTTTATTTTTATTGGAAAGGCAGATATACAGGGAGGAGAAAAGACAGAGAGGAAGATATTCCGCCCAATGCTTCCCTCCCCAAGCGGCCACAACAGCCAGAGCTGAGCTAATCTGAAGCCAAGAGCCAGGAGCTTCTTTCGTGCCTCCCACACGGGTGCAGGGTCCCAAGGCTTCGGGCTATACTCCACTGCTTTCCCAGGCCACAGGCAGGGAGCTGGGTGGGAAGCGGGGCAGCCGAGATTAGAACTGGCATCCATATAGATCCTGGTGCGTTCAAGGTGAGGACTTTAGCTGCTAGGCTATCGCACCGAGCCCAACATTAACCATCTTTAAATTGTGCACCATAATTTTACATATCAGCTTATACTATTTAGAGTAAATTAAGTATAAAACGAGAAAACCACGAATAGCTAGAACCATCCTGAAAAATAAGAAGTTAGCAGGGGGAATCACAATCCCGGACCTCTGGACATACTATAGAGCAGTGGTTATCAAAACAGCCTGGTACTGGCACAAAGACAGAAAGGAAGATCAATGGAATAGAATAGAAGCACCAAAAGGGAACCCACACAAATACAGCCAATTAATCTTTGACAAAAAGACCAATGACAACTCAAGCAAGTGGGAAGGCCTCTTTAGTAAATGTTGTTGGGACAACTGGCTGATAGCCTGTAGAAACAAAAAGATAGACCCACATCTATCACCATACACCAAGATCCAATCTACATGGATAAAAGACCTAAACCTACATCCAGAAACCTTCAAACTCTTGCAAGAAAATGTAGGAAATACCCTGCAAGACCTAGGAGTAGGTTCCGACTTTCTAAGAAGGACACCAAAAGCAATAGCAGTTGAGAACAGAATAAACAAATGGGACCTCATCAAACTAAGAAGCTTCTGTACAGCAAGGGAAACAATCAACAAAGTAAAAAAGCAACCCACAGAGTGGGAGAAGATCTTTGCACACGATATAGGCGATAGGGGGCTAATTTCCAGGATATACAAAGAATTTCAAAACAGCCAAAAAACCAAAACGAACAAGCCACTCAAGAAATGGGCACGGGAAATGGGCAAACATTTCACAAAGGAACAAGTCCAAATGGCAAACAAACATATGAAAAAATGTTCCAGCTCCCTAGCAATAAGGGAAATCCAAATTAAAACATCGATGAGGTACCACCTAACACCAGCAAGATTGGCCCACATAAACAAGAACACCAACGACGCTTGCTGGCGAGGATGCGGGGAAAAGGGAACCCTACTCCACTGCTGGTGGAGCTGCAAATTGGTACAGCCTCTATGGAAATCAGTCTGGAGAACACTCAAACAACTCAAAATCTGCATACCATATGACCCAGCAATAGCACTCCTAGGAATATATCCAAAACACCTGTTTTACGACAAACCAACATGCATCCCTATGTTCATCGCAGCACAATCAGTAATTGCAAAAACATGGAAGCAACCGAAATGCCCATCAGCAGAAGATTGGATAAGAAAGCTTTGGTTCATCTACTCCATGGAATACTACTCAGCTATTCAAAAAAACAAAATGCAGTTCTTTGTGGCTAAATGGGCACAACTGGAAACTATAATGCTAAGGGAAATGAGTGAATCCCAAAAGATTAGATACCACATGTTTGCCTTGATTTAACCTGTAATTTTTGTATGGTTGTTTGTTATTTTTTGAACCTGTCATTGATACTGTCTCAACCCAGATGTTTCGAAGAATGAAACTTGCATTATTTTTAACATATTGTTTACCCAATACTATGTCAATTAATTCCATAATGTTCCAATATATTGATACTGAGGCCTTGTTGGGGCTTTTAACTGACCGGATCTTTACTCTGTTAGACCTATCTTCAGACCATAGAAGGTCTCCCCAAGAGGCCACTGAACTTATCTGGACAATAAGACACTGAATTTTATGCTAGGCATGTGTTTGCAAGCAATGAATCTCAACTGAACTTGAACTATGGTTATGCAACAAGGTGGAGGAATCCACCATGGGGGGAGGGGTATGGGAGGGGTGGGGGGAATCCCCAGCGCCTATAAAACTGTACTACATAATACAATGTAAGCAACAATAAAAAATAAATAAATAAATAAATAAATAAAAATAAAAAAAAAATAAAGTTATTCTGTTTTTCTCTATCAAAACCGGCTACAAAGAAAAAATTACATAATTCTATAAAATGAAACCTAACTTTGCTATTCTAACTCCTCATAGACTATGGCATCTGAATGTTTAGAGGAAGGACTATTAAACAGGGGTAAAACTGAATCTGTGTACAAAACATTCTCAGAAGTATGTGCGAGTTCACATTAGGTGAGAAAGGCAGCTGCTTTAGAAGGCAGCTGCTGGTGGAAATATGACTGATGATACCAAAGGCAGTGGGGCAAGCAAGGTTTCTTGCTGGCAGAGAAAGAACCACGAGTCAAAAATAAATAAATAAATAATGAGAAGAAGAATTTGCAAATACATGAAGTAGGAGGAGGAACTGTGAAGGTATTGTGAACTCACAGAAACACAGATGGAAGTGTGCTATGTACGTAAGTGTGCACATTTCTACAGGGACATGGTATCACTACACAATTCTGTTATTTTTGCCAAAGATGAATCAATCCTGCTATGAAGAAACACTTCATAAAAACAAATTCAGGGATATGCTACAAAATGGCTAGCCCAAAATCTTCGCGTATCAAGACCATGAACTCAAGGAAAGAGAGGAAGTATCCAAAACAGACAGTACAACTAAACACAGCACATGATTCTGAACTCAGTCCTAACGAACACTGTTTAAACAGCTGATGAAACTCAAATGAAGTTTACAGATGACAGTAACGTATCAGTGATATGGTTTTGATGGCTAGATTGTAGTGATGTAAGAAAATGTTCTTATTCCTGCAAGATATCCTAACATTTAAAGACATAGGTTTTCCATCTATTCTCCACTGGTTTAAAAGTTCTTTGCACTGGGGCTGCTGCTACGGTGTATCCGGTTAAGCTTCTCCCTACAGTGCCAGCATCCTATGCGGACACAGGTTTGAGTCCTGGCTGCTCCACACACAATCCAGTTCCCTAGTGGGAAAACAACGGCGGCTAGCTTGAGGATTTGGACTATCCCCAGAAGAAGCTACTGGCTTCCACTTTGAACCAGTCCAAGTCTGGCTGTTGTAGGCATTTGGGGAATGAACCAGAGGGTGCAGGATGCTCTCTGTGTATCTCTCCTTCACTCTCTGTAACTCTTTCAAACAAAAATAGTAATTTTTAATAAAGTTTCATGCTTCAAAATTCCTGTAATTTTGTGATTATCTTTCATAATAAAAGTTAAAATTTAGTTTAAATCATTAAGCAATAATAAACAGAAACCCTAGAACGGTAACTTCGTAAATCTCAAAAATAAATTTAAAACTTAGATTTTTCATACAAACATTTTTATTTAAGATGAAACGATCACCTAAACTACTAATGAGGTCAACTTAAGTCAACAATCTTTGCAGAGGGCCTACCACACGCACCGTGCTCTGTGCTTCCCAGAGCTTGGTGTAAGCAAAGACTATAAGAACAGCCCATCCCTGCTCTGCAATCACACTACCTACCCAGCAGAGGAGGAAAACATGATTTTTTTCAAAACAAAATGCTAAGAAACTTACATAAAGCATTAGGACAATCCACAAACAATGCACAGCCCTGGCAAGGAGAATGGGAGCCACCACCCAGACTCAGCGCACTCAGATATACAGGCAGGAGGCAACATGCAGCAGTTTTCAAACAATTTTTAAGTAACACAGTTCTACTTTTCAAACATTTCACTTAGAACTTCAGTGTATTAAAGCAGCAAAAGCAACCGGCCTACAAGAAAGAGAAAAAGGAGCCTCTTCCCATGGTTTCCCTACTAGTTCCCATTCACAAAATTTCCAAGAACACTGCAATTTAAAAAGAGTGACTTGGGGCTAGCATATGGGCATCCCATATGGGCACCAGTTCCTATCACAGCTGCTCCACTTCCCACTCATTTCCGCTTACAGAGGATAGCCCAAGGCCTTGGGACCATACACCAGTGTGGAAGACCCAGAGGAGGCTCCTGGCTTCAGATCAGATCAGCTCTGGGTGTTGCAGTCATTTAGAGAGTATACCAGCAGATGGAAAACTCCTTGTGTCTCTCCTTCCCTCTATAAAATATGCCTTTTTAATAAAAATAAATAAATCTTAAAAGCAATAACTTTGAAGCCAGCACAGTGGATTAACAGGAGGATCCTCCACCCTGTGGCACTGGCATTCCATATGGGCATCAGTTGGTGTCATGTCTGCTCTACTCTCAATCCAGCTCTTTGATACAGCCTGGGAAAGCAGTGTAAGATGATGGCTCAAGTCCTTAGGACCTTGCACCCATGTGAAGAATCAGCAGAGGCTCCTGGCACCCAGCTTCAGATTGGCTCAGCTCTGGCTGCTATGGCCATTTGGAGAGTGAATCAGTGGATGGGAGATCTCCATTTCTCTATTTCTCAGGTCTCTGTAAAATCTGCCTTTCAAATAAAAATGAATCTTAAAAAAAAAAAGAAAAAAAAAGGCAGTGACTCTGGAATCAACATGGAAGACCTGAATTTGAATCTTTTCTCTGTTCCTTATCATGTGTTTTTCATTGTTACATTTTGTATTTTTGATTATCTTTTATTTGTTTTTTAAAGTTTCAAACTGCATGCTTCAGTTAATAACAAAGTAGCAATTGTAACAAATGTGCCAAAGCGATGCAAGAACAAACCATGGGCAGACTGAAGTACCGAGAGAGGCAAACCTACACTGTGTGCTTTCTGCTCAATTTTCCCAAACATCTAAGACTGTTCCACACAAAACCAAACCACCAACAGACTACCAGGAAGAATAAACACATGGAGACAGCAAAGCTGGTCGAATGGAAGTGACAATCATTTGTGTGTTTCTGACACTTCTGATAGAACACTCTGATGACACTATTGAAGACGGATTTACTGTGGATAAAACAAAATCCAGCTGTTACAAAATGACTCAAACAATCTAAACCAGAAGCAATAAAGGCCAACCATTCCTACCACTGCCGATAGGAACAGACACAGTACTTCACAGTGGAAAACTGAGTGAGGGCCAGCACCATGAACTCTGATGGTGACAGTGCACTTCAGAGTGGAAGGCAGCCGGAGAGCAGATGTGAGACAGGCAACCTGAGTCTGAAGGTTGGGAAGAGGTCAGAGAGAAGAATCAACTTAGAGCAATACTCAGAAGCGTTACACGGTGAGACTGCCAAACACAGCGGGTGCAGGACCACAAACAGCAGCAGCAACTTTTACAAGCTTCTCCGTGGTTAACTCTATGACCTCATGCCCTGCTGCTCTCCCAAATGAACTAGCAACCTGCCAGTCAGCTGTCTGCACTGCTCCTCCTCCACAGCGCACCTTGTGCATCATTTCCACCTCTGCCCCTGAGCTCCCTGTGCCCTCACTCCCACTACCGTACAGGACTGCTCTTCACTTACCTGAGCACCGCCTACCAGTGAAGTGGGCACCAGGCTTCCTACTGTGTGCTGGCTGCCTCATCCCTGTGTCTGCAGGGGCCTCATACCCACAGTGCTCCTGCTATCACTCACTTCACAGCTGCTGTATATACAGCTAACTTGCAATATTAAATGTCTGTTAAAAGTACTTTTTATAATTTATCAGTTATATTGAAAGCAATCAGCTTACACCACATACCAACATTTATCATCTGCGGATGTCACCCAGCCTCAGTCTACACTTTCACTGACTTCACAGCCTCCTGCACTTTTCTGGGCAGTTTCCCCCTCTGCCCTCCAGTGCTCTACTGTGGCGGATGGATGTTAGGACTCCGAAGCCCCTGTAATACCTCACCTGCTGGCTGTTACAGACAGGGATTCCTGGCAAGCAGACACCTACTGTATCAGTTTCTCCCGAGTTGGATCACTCACCCCACTGGCAGTTCTAATGGGTTTTGCCTTCAACTTGGGGACCAGGATTTTTCGGTACTGAGGAGGGACCGCAGCAATGATGTCCACCAGGCGGGGCTGTGCTGAAAGGCCATGTTTGGCAGCTGTCTTGGTTTTCACCCTGAAATGAAGACATCTAGCATTATCAAGCTCATAATGATAACATGTCCAGCAAGGCTCTCATAAGGGTGCCCGATAACAACGCTAACTCCAGTCACTCCCCACCCCTTCACCAGGTGACGTTAGTGGCTTTAAGATCTGCAAATATCAGACAAACAGAAGAAAATTCACCAACAGAAGACTTTTTCTACCCACAGGCTCCAAACAGGAAAGCAGAGAACTACCAAGGAGGGCCCAGGGTCAGAACTGGGCACAATCCAATCTCCAACCCCGAGGAAGTAACCTTTATTCTTTTGCATTGCTCTAGAATTGACCACCTTTCCTGTTCTTTGTGGCTGCTGGTTCAGGTTGGCCCTGCCCTGGTCATTGTGGCTGTTTGGGCAGTAGACCAGTGCATGAAAGATCTTTCTCTGTCCCTCCTTCTTTCTGTAACTCTGCCTTTCAAATAAGTAAATTAATCTTTGAAAAAAAAAAAGGAAAAAATAAGTAGTATTGGGTACGTTCATAAACACGACCTGCGAGCTAAGAACGAGATTGTGGGCTGCACACAGATGCACTTACTTATTCAGATCAATGTCTTTTCCCTGTTCGTGGGCTTCAATCAGTTGTTTAATCACATCTCCTATCGTCAGCATCATCAGCTCAGCAGTGCTGAGCTCACCTGCAAAAAGAATATTCAACAAGTTTAGAATCACATTACTCAGTGAAGACTAAAAATCTTTAGTAAGAATTTTCCTTCCAAAATCATTATACATATGCCAAATCAGTAGCCAAAGTTCTTAAGACACACCTATGTTGTTTATAATTTGATCTCCTTTGTACTTTTATTTAAAGCAGACCTCACTACACACAGGAAAGGCTCCCTTCAGGAGCACAGATACAACAAGAATAAAACAGAAACAGGAAAAGATTTAGGAAAGTTTAGTAGATATAAACATAAGGGGAAAGAACCTAACTGCACAGGAAAGGTCCAAAGTGTCAAAGAACGCCCCTCCATCCATGGGTTTCTAGTTACAGGTGAAGCATCCCAAATGTGAACTGGAAAATGCTCCCAAACCTGAGACAGCTTTGAGCACTGACACGATGCTGGAACAATTTTACAATTTGGAGCACTCTGGGTTCCAGATTTTCTCATTGGGGATGTTCAAACAGAGAAGCAAGTACTCCAAAAATTAGAGAAACTTGAAAGTCTGAAGCATTTCTGGTGCGGATAAGAGACGCTTAGCCTCTATTAACACTTGCATCATATTTCAGGGTTAGCAACATTTAGGGACAGGAACTGACCATCAGAGCAGAGTGAACCCACAGCCCAGGAATGGCTGCTTATCCCATAAAGACCCACCATGGGATGAAGCTCAGCCCCTGCACTGCAGGCTCAGCACAGAAAAGAAACAAGGGCTCTACACTTGTAGGGACCTTAATATTCACATTTCTTTTATTTTACATTTATTTATTTTTACTGGAAAGTCAGATATACAGAGAGAGGAGAAGAGAGGAAGAACTTCCGTCTGCAGGTTCACTCCCGAAGTGACCACAATGGCAGGAGCTGAGCCAAACCGAAGCAAAGAACTTCCTCCGGGTCTCCCACAGGGGTGCATGGTCCCAAAAACTTGGGCTGTCCTCAACTGCTTTCCCAGGCCACAAGCAGCGAGCAAGATGGGAAGTGGAGGAGCTAGGACACAACCGGCGTACATACAGGATCCTGGCACACACAATACATGGACTTTAGCCACTAGGCTACCACTCTGGGCCCGATAGACATATTTCTAAAGATACTGTCTGCCTACCATGGTAAGTGGGACTTGCCCCCTTGTCATCCACAGGCACCAGGAGACGAGATGCTCTTACTACAACCCAGCCCCTCAATCACACGTGATCAGTTCAAAAATGGACACTTATCCCACTCAGGCAATCTGAGCTTCTCCTCAGAGCAACCAATGCCAGTCTTTTTCCAGACGACAAAAGCTGTGGCCCAGCAGCCAGCGGCTTTCTGCCAGTACTGAAGACTGATGTGTAAAGACAGCCGGAACACTCTGATCTCTGGAGAGCGGATTCACTCACTTGTCTCACTGGAAACCTTGTGCTAGTACTGTAAGGAAGGTATATGGCTGCTCCATTTCACAGATGTAAATAATGGGGCTCAGGCAAGTTAAACACCAGTGTCAATGGCATCATTAAGATTCAAACCCAGGTCTTTTCATGGAAACTTCCTTCCGTTTTCACTGAGCCATGCTGTCCCTAATGGCAGAAGACTAATACACACAAAACAATGCGAGAGAAGTCTACCAAAATAAAAGAAGTGCTACAAAATCATATCAATCAGGGCCCGGTGTGGTAGCCTAGAGGCTAAAGTCCTCACCTCCTCACATGCCAGGATCCCAAATGAGTGCTGGTTCTAATTCCGGCAGCCCTGATTCCCATCCAGCTCCCTGCCTGTGGCCTGGGAAAGCAACGGACGACGACCCAACACCTGCAATGTCAGTATCCCACCTGGGCTCCCATTCGTGTCTCAGCTGCTCCACTTCCAATCCAGCTCCCCACACGTGGCTTGCAAAACGCAGCTGAAGATGGCCCAAGCACCTGGGTCTCTGACACCCACGGGCAGATGCAGATGAAGCCCCCAGCTTTGGCCTGGTTCAGCCTTGAGTCTTGGGAACACTCGGGGGGGTGAACCAGGAGAGAAAGATCTCTTTCTGTGCCCGGCACAATAGCCTAGTGGCTGAAGTCCTCACCTTGCATCCCCTGGGATTGCATATGGGTGCTGGTTCTGTCCAGACTGCTCTACTTCCCATCCTACTCCATGCTTGTGGCCTGGGAAAGCAGTTGAGGATGGTCCAAAACCTTGGGACCCTGCACCCACGTGAGAGACCTGGAAGAGGTTCTTGGCTCCTGGCTTCAGACCTGTGCAGCTCTGGCCGTTGCAGCCAGTTGAGGAGTGAACCAGCAGACGGGAGGTCTTTCTCTCTGTCTCTCCTCTCTGTAAATCTGGCATTCCATTAAAAATAAAAAGAATATTTAAAGAAATCTCTGTTCCTGTGTCTCTTGTCCCTGTCTGTAACATTTTCAAGTAAATAAATCCTTTCAGAAAGAGAACACCAAAAGAATGAAATTAGCAGTGACATATAATCCGAGTGCCAGAAAAAAAGCTTTTGAAGCAACATAATTAATATCCATAATTAAAACAACAACAACAATAATAAATGTAACCTGACAGCTTTGTTCCCAATTCCTACTGACTGTGTTACAGCCAAGATCTATGACTTCTCATGAGCCCATTTCATGTCCGTAACATTGGGATCCTACACACAAACCCAAGACCATTTTAAGAAATAAATGAAACAATGCGCCAAAGCCAAATTACCACGGGGATACCAGTTGTTCATACAAGCAGATGAAAAGGGCAGCAACTGGGATAAAGTGCAAGCAGCGATGCAACAGGTGATTTCCTTTTTCTTTTTCCAAGATGGTCCATCTGATGATTCACTCCCCAAGTGGGCGCAATGACCAGAACTGCGCTGGTCCAAAGCCTGGAGCCCCTTCCATGTCTCCCAAGCAGGTGCAGGATCTCAAGGCTTTGGGTCATCCGCGACTGCTTTCCCAGGGCACAAGCAGGGAGCTGGATGGGAACCAGGACCCACATGGGATACTGGCGCGTGCAAGGCGAGGACTTGAGCCGCTAGGCCACGGCGTCAGGCCCCTAACAGGTAATTTCTAAGTCAACGCTCAGAGGCCCAAAGAGTAAAACCGTTCTCTCTGGTCAAAGTGAGAGAAAAACACACGTGGGACCCGTGGAGTTGGATGCGCGGGAGGCAGTCAACTGAAAGCACCTGAGTTAGAGTCCCAGCCCTCCGAAGACACGGCTACTTTCCGAGGGGCGCTTCCTGGCTGCCCAGCACCTCCCCACCTCCTAGGAAGCAGCCTGAATTCGGAAAGTTACTTATACGGAGCAAGGAATTCACAATCCCTAGCGTTATTCGGACATTGTTCGACCAACTGCCCACAGGAGTGCACGAAGAAAAAAAATCTTTAAAATTCACTCCATCCTGCTGAAAAGCTAAACAGAACAGGTGAGCGCTAACTCGGCAGGTAACACAAACGGCAACACCTGAGACCCCACAGTCCCACGCTGCCCAAGGATAATGCAGGGCTTTTACGGCTGTAAAACATTTCCAACGAGGAACGGGCGGTAAAAACAATCTTGTAAGAGTCATGGGGACGCGTTATGTCAACGCCAGGGTAACTCTGGGAAGGCTGGACTCCAGGGGCGCACTGCCCACTGCCCACAGGCGGCCGCCGACCCCGGGCAGCACGTCCCCGCCGGGCGGGCTGGGTGCAGCTCCTCCGCCCGCCGCCGGCCGCCCACCCGCCGCCCCCTGCCGCCCCCTGCGCCGCCCCAGTCTGCACCTTTCCGCTTCTGCTTCATCTCGCGCCGTGGTCGCAGCAGCCACCGACTCCGGCCACGGCCAAAGCGAGCAGCCGCAAAGCACCCCGCGGCCTGTCGTACGAGCACGGCCTCGGGCCGTAAAGCGCTCCTCGCGGACAAGCACGAAGCCCCGCCCCGAGGCTCGGAGCCGGCCGGCTGGGCGGGGCCAGGAGCTTAGGTTGACGGGTGTCCGTCCACGCGGCGTGCGCTGGGGTGTTCCAAGACTGGTCCTGGCAGTTCAGGCATGGGGCGAAGCTTGGGAACTGACGCTGTGGCAGGAAGCCCGAGTTGGGCGGGTGGGCTCTGTCCAGGTGCGTCACTTCCGGGGAAAGTGTTGGGGGCAGTGACACCTGTTAATGGTGGCGAGGATGGAAGCGAAAAGCAGAGCCTGGCAGCTACAAATCGCAATCATCCATTGAGTCCTGGAGTCCTGGAGGCCACGTCAGACTCAGGGGACTGACACTTGTCATTGTTAACCGTCGTGGCAGGAGTGTCTGCCCGACAAAACACATGCAAAAGGAATAAATAGTTCTCAGCATCCAGAGGAAGTCATTCATGAAGTTCTGACAAAAATAAAGCGAGGTTTTTAACGCATGCTTGCCAGATACAAGTGATTGCCAAAGACATCAGGCACCACAACATTGACTGCCTGACTGCGTAGGGCAAGCACCTCTCTGAGAGCTTCCGCCCCGCTGCTGTGTTTAGCCTCGAACTCACGTCATTCTGGTTATGAGTCGTTGTGACTGTGGGTTATTTTTCAGAGTATCCACTGTAGTCCTCATGTTTGCAAACATAGCCTCCCCTCACTGAGGGACTCCTGGATTGACTGGGGCATGCATAGTCCCATTGTACCGCTCTGCCCTTCCCCCCCAGCTGTCCTTATTCTTTGGAGAATCCCTCTCTGATTGTTATTCAGACTGACTCGTGCATGGTGACAATTCTGGATTTTGGATGCAAGACTTAGGTTAACTTCTGAAACCCATCTGTGACCTCCTTTATCCACCAATTAGAGGTGAAGAGCCCCCTCTCAGTGAAGACAGGAACACATGCTGGCTCCATTCCCCCCCCCCCCCACGAGAATTCAGGGGACATGGTGACCTCCCATGTTACCAAATCTGGAGACATTTTATCCTTACTCTCATTCTACCACTTTCCTCAAAAGTTACCTCGTGGAATCCAATCACAAACTGGAGTGGCTCACTGCTAACTGCAATACTTTTCACTTTTGTAACTTCTGCTTTGCCTGCTTGTCTGTGAAACTGTGTGAGCCTGCAGGCTGACCCACTTACTTGTTCATTATCAGCTCCAGGAACCAAAGTTCAAGTGTGGTTATCTCACAGGTAGCTCCAAGGCCCGAACCTGGTTGTCTTAATTACCGGGCCCGGGAAGAGCCAGACATAGGCTGTCTAGCCACAACAAGCCATTGTAAACTGCCCCTATAAAAACCCTGTAAATGTGCTGTTCAGGGCCACACTCTTTAAGGGGTGTCGATCCTGGTCAGTTGGTTGTCTTACCTTTCATTGTAATAAAATGTGGTTGTGATTGTCACTGGTGTGTGTAACGTTCTGTGTCAGCAGTTGAGTGGATGCAATATCCTTGCTTAAATATCCTCTGTGATAGCACCCTCCACTCTCTTCCTTGTTCTTTCTTACTCTCTTGTATGCACTCCTTTTTTCCTTTGGACTGTAAATGTGATTCAGGAACTCAGGGATTACTCGGCTCTGTCTTTCCACGGTGATTACTGGAGTCCCACAGCCTTAAACCCCATCTCTGATCCCATGTTTATAGCCCAGGTTTGACAACTTAGATCTGAGTGTGCAATACGCGAACTTAACAAGAACAGAGCTTGAATTTTTTTATTCGAAGTCTACTCTTTGGAAAGGCAGACCAGGTTTATGGAGAGAAAGAAAGATAGAAAGACCCTCCATCCACTGGTTCACTCCCTAAATGGCTGCAATGGCCAGAGCTGAGCTGATCTGAAGCCAGGAGTCAGGAGCTTCTTTCAGGTCTCCCATATAGGTGTATTGTTCCAAGGGTTTGGGCCATCCTCTGCTGCTTTCCCAGCCACAAGCAGGGGAAATATGGGAAAATGAAACAGCCAGGACACAAACTAGGACCTATATGAGATCGTGGTGCTTGCAAAGTGAGGGTTTGTCATTGAGATATTGTGCTGCCCAGTCTCTCATAACTATTAAATCAAAATGTCGAGAGGTGGGAGTTGGACATGAGTGATTCCAATATACAGCAAAGTTTGGGACCCACTGAACAGGGGTCAGAGGTACTGTGAGTCAGATCAAGTCATAAGCCAGACAGTTGGTGAAAAGTATTTATATTCTGGGCACATTTTAAAGATTTGGACAGTATTCCCAACAAAAGAGATGTAGGATATAATATTAAGGCAGATATCAATATTAAGGATGGCATCATACCAGGAGTGAGGAATATCCAGCTATATAAGACCCATGAAATCATTAGGCCTGGCCTCTGCAAGGCAACAGTAGCCGGACTCATATTTCAATAAAGCTGTAACAAGCTGATTTTTAAGTAAATAATTTCAGGCGGCTTACAAATGGTGTTCTAAATATTCAAATAACCCATAGTAGGCAAAAAGTTTCCTACAACCACAGGAATGGAATGATGTGATTGCCAGTCACTAAGCTGGAAAAGACAGTGGTTGGGGCATTTTTTTTTTTTTTAGATTCATTGTATTTGTTTGTTTGAAAGGCAGAGCAAGATCTCTGTTGGTTTACTCCCTCAATGGCTACAATAGCCACAGCTGACCTGATCTGAAGCCAGGAGTTAGAAGCCTCACACAGACACAGACACAGGAGCCCAAGGCCCCGAATGATCCTCGGATGCTTTCCCAGGCCATAAGCAGAGAGCTGAATCAAAAATGGAGCAGCCAGGAAACGAACTGGCACCTACCTGGGATGCTGGTAGAGGATCAACCCACTACACTATTGTACCAGCCCCAGAGTGGGGTTTTGAGGAGATTCAGGAGTGGGAGTGGGGTGAGTTTTGTCTCTAAATTTGGGGTCCCTAGGGAGCAAAAACTATGAAAAAGATGAGAGCAGGAGATAGCAGTCAGGAGTTACAGGCATATAGTAAACTGTGATGTGGAAAGGAAAGAAAGCAAAGACAGATTTGGAGTCTTTCATTATTAACAAGTAGAGGAAGAAGAATAACCAGCAAAGCAGCCTGAGGAGGCACCTCCAGGGAGACAAGGAGTGCACTGTAACCTAGAGGCCAAGTGAGGAATGTGTGTCAAGGAGACTGGAAGAATATGCCGAGTCCAGTGAGCCTTGGGGACTTCCACAGGAACAGTTCTGGTAGACTGGCGAAGGCGAGGGCTTGGCTGGAGTCAGCATGAGAAGGGAGGAATTTCGTTAGCATCAATTTAAACAGTCTTTTGGAGGGGTTTTGTCCTAAGGAAATGCAGAGGTGGCAGACATTTCATATGGTACTTAAGACACCAATTGAGACCCGTATCAGAATGCCTGGTTTCATTGCCTGACTCAGCTCCTGAGTGTGTCATCCTGCCAGCTCAGTCCATGGAGGCAGCAGTGAGAGCCCAAATAGAAGGCCCCTGCGGCCTGTGTGGGAGACCTGGATTAAGTCTCTAGCTCCCACCTTTGGTTCCAGCCCACTCCAGCTTGTGGTTGGTATTTGAGGAGTTGAGGAGTGAATCAGTGAATGGGAGCTAGTGTTTCCCACCCCGCACCCCCTTCTTAATAAAATGGCAATGAGTGGCAAGTTTGTGTGACAATGGGAATAATCCAGAGTAAATGAAAGCTTGATGAATTAAGGGGTGGAAGTGGTCTACTTAATTCTTCAGCTGTAGAGAGGAGTGGAAACTGATGCACAAAAGATAGCTTTAAAAAAAACATGCTTTAATTACTTTCATTTTATTTAAAAAGCATAGGTGGATCTTTTTATTGAAAAGGTAAGTGGCTCTTCTGTCTACTGGTTCACTCCCCCAAATGCCTACAATGGCCAGGCTAACAGCAGGAGCCCAGAACTCAATCCCTGTCTCCATATGGGGGGCAGATGCCCAAGCACTTTAGCATCTTTCTCCCAAGAGGCACAACAACAAGAAGCTAGAACTGGAAGTGGAGCTGGAATCGATCCCAGACACTCTGATCCCAAGCAATGCCCCAACAGCTTCCCCAAGCACCTGCCCCAGTGGTAAGATTTGGAGGGGTATGTGCAGAGCATGCGATGGGTAGTAGGGTGTGATGGTGGTGCTACACAGAAATTTTCTCCCAGTTGCTTCAGTATTTTCAATGAGTTCCAAGAAAACTCAGCCTGATGCAGTGGCCAAATATCTGACAGTTCTGGCATGTAGGAGTTCCACAGAGGTGCCAAGGACTACTGTAAAGAACCCTGGCAGTTTTTAAAATGCTCAGAAATAATTTTAGCTGTTCAGTAATTTAGTAGCATTTCTGAGGAAGAATTTTAGATAACCACCGAAGCAAAGAAATCACCAGCAGAGGGAGAACTAAGCACAGTGACAGGCAATAGTATTGGCCGAAGAGATTGTATGAACAGGCCTTTTTTTGGCAAGTTGGTTTCAATTCCAGTGTATAAGGTATGGTGTGTTCACTGTGGCTGGAAGACCTGGAGATCCCAACTGGGCCCGAACATCTATGCCAAGACAGAGAAACCATCTCCTTTGTGGAATCTTGGAACTACAGCAGAAAACATTTGTTTTGTTTTGTTTTGTTTTGTTTTTCTCCCTACTTAATGACATCTGGTAAGTTGTTTCTCTTACGTAATTTAGACAGTAACATGTGGTTATTGTTGTTTTAAATAACACTACATTTTTAAAAAGATTTATTTATTTTTCTTGGAAAGTCAGATATACAGAGAGGAGGAGAGACAGAGAGGAAGATCTTCTGTCCACTGATTCACTCCCAAGTGGCTGCAGCAGCTGCTGGAGCTGAGCCAATCCAAAGCCAGAGCCCAGAGTCTCTTTCAGGTCTCCCATGGGGTGCGGGATCCCAAGGCTTTGGGCTGTCCTCGAATGCTTTCCCAGTCCACAAGCAGGGAGCTGGATGGGAAGCGGCCTGCCAGGATCAGAACCAGCATCCATATGGGATCCCGGTACAATCAATGCGAGGACTTTAGCTACTAGGTGTTGCTACCAGGCCCAAAAATGTATTTTTAAAAATTTATTTATTTTTATTGAAAAGGCAGATATACAGAGACAAGGAAAGAGAGAAAGATCTTCTGCCTGATGGTTCACTTCCCAAAGAGCCTCTCAACAGCTGGAACTGAACCAATCCAAACCCAGGAGCCAGAAGTCTCTTCCTGATCTCCCATGTGGGTGCAGGGTTCCAAGGCTTTGGGCCATCCTCTACTGCTTTCCCAGACCACAAGCAGGGAGCTGGATGGGAAGTGGAGCCGCCAGTATTAGAACCAGGGCCCACATGGGATCTCGGAGTGTTTAAGGGGAGGACTTTAGCTGCTATGCTACCACACCAGGTCCAACACTACATTTGTTTAGAGTAACTTTATATTTTTATGTAAACAGACTTGCTTCACAAAATATATCCATATATTCAATATCCAATTTTCCCAATTGAATGAGTATGTCATATTTTTATAATTAATGAACCAATATAAATATATTATTTTCAACTAAGGATTCTTAGTTTATATATATCATCTATTTCTATTCTGAACCCGTCCAGGATATGACATTGTGTTTTGTTACGTCTCTTGCTGTCACAGCTTCTCAGACTTTCCTTGTTTTTGGTGAATTTAACCATTTGGAGGACTATGGGATGGGTTTGTGGGGTTCTGGTCTACCAACAAGTGCGTGGTGCTTGCTCACGGTTAGACAGGAGCCGTGGGTGTGGGGAAGATTACAGCACTGGTGTGCCGTTCGCACCTCATCCCATCAAGGCACATACTGTTGGCATGATTTATTGCTGTTGATACTGCTCCTGACCAGCTGGCTGTGTCTGTCAAGTTACTCTTTGCCCCCTGATTTCCATACTGGACACTTTAAAAGGAAGTGAGCATGCAAAGCATACACTGAAGGAGCCGGGTGTCAATGCTCCCCTCTTTAAGGGTGGAGAATCAATTTACTGCAACGATTTAGAATTCTTCTGTATTCTAACTTCTCTCTCTTGCATGACTTAAGGTAAGTTGTTTCTTGAGGGTAAAGGGCGCTTTAATCTTCTATTTGCATAAGTGCATTTTAAGGCAAAGGATAATGAAGTGGGAGAATCAGTTTTTAGTTTGAATTTGACTTACGTGTGGATCATAGACAAGTCATTAATCTCTGTTCCCAGAAGGACTCTTACAGGCATTGCTGGCAGCAGGACTACTTCCTTATAAGAAAGGAAATGTCCTCTTACGCTTCGGTAGTTTTGACAAGCTTGGGGGAGCAATACGAGAAGATTCAAATTCATTTCGTTAGAATCTGATAAAGTCCGTTATGAAAATATCTGCCGATTTTATTTACCTATTCACCTGGGGAGACGCATGGAAAAGAAACAAAACAGGTCCTATGAAAGCCTATCTGTTGTAACTGCCTCTGGTGGCTGTGCCTCCAGCATTAAACACATTTGCTGGTGTGTTCATGCAGGAAACAGACCTCTTTTCCTTTGGGAGCCTGAAGCCCCTTATTTTACCTTTTGCTTCTAAGCTAACATATGTAAATGGTTCCCCTGGGAAATGTTGTGTTTGGAGGAACACTGTAATGTCTGGTAAGCTGGGAGGGGATGTTGCAAACACCAAAGGTACTTGGACCCTAAGCCTCCAGCTTTTAAGAAGAAGGGAAATAAATTGTCAGTGTCATCAACATTCCATCATTTTATTAAAAATCTCCTCATTCTTATTTCATCCTTCATCCTGCCTCCTGTGGGGGTAGCAGGGCCCCAGACCAGAAACTTCAAGGACAATGGGGTGACTGACCCTGGCAACAGAACAGGAGTCTGTCAGGCAGGTGGCTTCTCATGCTCCCGAACGAAATAGGCCTGGTCCACGTGAACATGAGAACTGATTTCTGGCTGGATTATCTTCACAATATTTTAGAAACAACGTTTACACACACTGAAATGCCTCTTAGGGTCCTGCTCGAGGTATTTCTGTTCTACAGTTAGGGAAACTGAGGCTTAAAGCGATCTAATAACTCGTTGAAGGGGAAACTGGACTACAGGAGCAGGATGCAAAATCCAGGCATCCGGACTGCAAATCCCCCCTCCCCTCACCTTCACCATGTACAGGCTAGAAAACAAACCTTGGATGTGCAGGCACCTTGCCCTTTCATTCCGTTTTACATCTCCGCAGCCCAGACCAGTGCTTAGCTCCAAGAGATGCTCAAGAAGGATGTGTGCGGTGAGTGAGTGAAATAGACATTATCACTGTCATTGTTTTCATTTAAACACTTGCATTTCTATGAGTGTTGCTGGAAGTGTGGCAGGGGTGGAAATGAAAGAAAACAAGAACACTCTCAGGAAGGGTTAATAAAGTCAAACAAGGTAAGGTGAGATGAGATTCTGACTAAAAGAGACGTAGGGGAACAAACAGGACATTTGTATTCATAAAAACACATGCAAATCTGCAACAGATGCGGAACAAATATGGTGACAGCGTACTGCTGATTCCCTGATGTGCTTTACATCTGAAGGTGTTTTCGAGTTTCTAAGCATTAACTTTCATTTAAATCCCTGTGTAAAATTTTATCAAGTATTGCTACTACCCTTCCAATTCAAACATCCTTCCTTCTTCCCCCACCCCCAAATGCCTTTGTTGGGCATTGGAGAGAACTCTTATTTGTGGGCAGCACTCCTGACGTTTTCCTACATTGATTTAAATATTGCCTATTGATGCTACTTAAAAGTGGGATGGAAAGAAGAATTAACTTGGAGCCAGGAGACCTGAGTTAAAGTCCATATCACCTTTCATTTACTGCCTGACCTTGGGTAAGTCCTTTTTACCCCTTTTCTGACCCTCAGTGTCCAAACTGGTCAAAGAAAGGATCCAATATTTTTTTTTAATTTAATTCCACCATATGCTGATGTTACAGCAATGTTGAATTTGTTTTGCCTCTGTTATTTTCCCTTAAGGAAAAAAAAAAAAAGACAATTAGCGAACACAAACAGAAGAAGAAAGAGAAGTAAGAGTAACTGTCAAAACTCACAGTCCCTTAACAGGAAACCAGTTCTGAGCAGCCCTCCTGTACTTAGCTAACTATAGAGTCTTGTTTAAAGGCTGCTATTCTTTGCTCAGTGTCCATGAATGTAAATAAGCATCAAAAGCAAAATTGCTAACCACAGAATTGAAATGTGCTTACAAATGAAATAAGCCATACATACAGAGCCTTGCCTGACTGAGCAAATGTGGACTGTTTTCAATCACTTCTCCAGAGAAACCAGACTTCATATTATACACCACCATTTCTTTTTTTTTTTTAAGATTTATTTTATTTTTATTGGAAAGTCAGATATACAGAGAGGAGGAGAGACAGAGAGGAAGATCTTCCATCCGATGGTTCACTCCCCAAGCGGCCACAACAGCCGGAGCTGAGCTGATCCGAAGCCAGAAGACTGGAGCCTCTTCCAGATCTCCCACACGGATGCAGGGTCCCAAAGCTTTGGGCCGTCCTCGACTGCTTTCCCGGGCCACAGGCAGGGAGCTGGATGGGAAGCGGCACCCGGGCGTGCAAGGCGAGGACCTTAACCACTGCGCCACGGTGCTGGGCCCTATATACCACCATTTCTACCTCCTTCTGGGGACAAATGGACCCCAGTATCATTTGATGAAGGACTGTGCTATCAACAGCTATTGACAGATGTTACAGTATACTTACTCATGGAATAGCTCATCTACCAATTTTTTGTCTTAATTCATTTAGGTTTTGACATGCCTTGGCACTTTTAAAAACATTTCAAACCATGTATTTCTCATGAAATTTTATGAAATTGAATGACTTCAGAGAGAACTTCCAAGATCAACTTTTCCAGTGAACATTTCAAAATGAAAACATAGAATCTTGGGATTTGACGAAGTCTTCAAATTCATCTACTCCAGGGCTGGCAGTAGGTGGTCATACAAGAATGGATTCAGATACCTCTCGTGGCAGGAAATTAATTTTTCTGTAACTGAACTCATTCTGTGTGGGACAACTTTGATTATTCAAGAATGTCAGTTTCCAAAATTGTCATATCCCTTCTAAATAGTGAATCTGGTGTTACCTTTTGAAACCAGAGAGAATCTGTACCAGCTCTCTTGTGTGTGTAAGATGATGTAAATAGAAGCTGCTACCATGACACTTCCAATCTGTCTTCCGATTTGGGCCCTGGGACAGGTTTTATCGGTTGGAGAGGAAAAGCTGGTATGCAGAAGCACTGGCAAGGCTGGTTCTGACTGGGTACTTCAGAACTGGCTCTTGCCTCCCTCTATTGGCTAGAGAGCAAGCACCTGCTGTGGGAGCTTTGCCAACAAGCAGACATTGTTCAGGTACTTGGCTCCCATTCCGCATTTTCAACCCCAAGTAACTGAATCCTAATCCTTGAGGTTCTCAAAATTCAATTAGAGATAGAAGCAGTCTGTCATAAAGTGTATAGCTTTCAGAATCTTCTACCAAGTCTTCACCTAAGACGCCTCCAGTCTCCTAGGGTATGTGCTAGACTTTTACATCCATCCCAGCAGCCCAGTGTCATCTCATCCCATGCACACTGACTTGAATCCAGAGTACATGAGGGCTCCATTCATGCTCTTCTTCATCAGCTGGGAGAGCCCCCACTACACCTGCTGTTGACGTAGCAGGACCAGTTTGAACTGCTTTGATGATTGCAACTCTAACCCTAACAATTTCAAAGGTTGCAGTCACCCCTTAAATGTTTGATGACATTTAAGGAACCAAAGCACAAGGGTTCAAGATTTGCCTGACCAAAGCACAGGTATCACTCCAAGAAGAAAAGCTACATAAATTCACCTTCACAGCTTGGGTCATCAGAGGTTTAGTCTCGTTTTAGTGTGAGCTATCTGCAATATCTCAGACACAAGGGCTGCAGAGAACCAGCAGCTGCATATGGATCTTTGTCCTTTCTAAGCCAACAGGGGCTCTTATTGGCACTGTGAGTGGTTCAAAGATAAGTCAAAATGAGCATAACCAATGCGCAGGCAGATTCACGTAGTCCTAGATTTTGTTTACTCTAGATTTTGTTTTTCAATTTCTTCTACCCCAGCCCTTCTTTGTATTTTGTCTTTTCATGACAGTTCTCCTAAGTCAGCAGTAGCGAGCATTCATATACGAAGAAATGGCAGAAACTGAGGATCTGGTGGCTTCACATGCAGGTAACATTCATGTGTCATCCCCTGCTGAATCAATAAGAATCAAGGACTACTGTCTGACCAAAGTCAAGTGGGTGAGCCTGTATTTAATGGTGGTCATCATTCTTTACTCTTTATTCAGAAACTGCTTTCTCATACGTTTCAGTAGTGAATGCCAGCAATAACTATAATAGCTATTCATAATATAAAGAACTGTATGACCATCAATTAAATTTGTGGACTTTAAAAATTTTTTTCTTTAAAAAAAAGAAAAGAAAAGAAATGATCCAGGAAATCACCTTGGACTTCCCTGGTCTCTCTTTCAGAAGGACAAGGTAAATCCCCTAGCATGGTGTCAGGTAGCTTTCCTTACAAAGGGAGTGTATGGCTGTTGGAGCCTGTCTTCAAATAGTGGATCCCATTGGAGTCAGGGTGGGTGACCTTTCTCCTTCAGAAGCTAACGTGGGTCCCCTAGAACTAATCAGGGAGTTTTTCTGAGAAAGCTGGCAGGGAAGTAACCCAGTAACCTCCATTTACAGAAAACAGGGATGTCCTTTTTTGTTCTGAGAATCTAGGAAAGAGCATCCTTACTCCCAAGAAATGATTTCTCTTGAGGGGATATTCAGTGGGTAGTGACCAGCATCAGAGGCATAGCCGACAGCGCAAACAAAAAGAATGAACTCTGGGGCCCCTCCTTGGATGTACTTGGCCCTGAAAAGTAGATCACTTTGGAAGATGCATAGGATCTGGCCAAGGGTTGAATTAATCATGGAATGGCATCTCTGTTCGCATCAGTTGTCAAAAGTGACACCTAGTGGCAGCAGGATGCAAAAGCTGCGGTGGGCTGAGCGTTTTTGTGGAGGACTTCCATCCACTCCTGGCTACTGCTCTTGGCAAGAGTCATTTGGGTAGAATGCTGGAAGGTGGGGCTGAACAATTAAAGGCAATAAGAAGAGCTGCAATCCAGGTTCATACCAGTTCATTTCAATTACTGCTTAATGCAAAAATACTGGCTTTACATGATCGAAATCCAAAGTGGAATTTTGTCTTCTTGCCTGGTGGTTTTCATTTCAGAAATTGAAAGAAAAGTGTAGAAACCCTGCTGTTTTACTGGACACTTTAGCTTTGGCTTTAATTGAGAAATAAATTTCCAATCTCTTATCAGATTAATTATCAGTCCTTATAAAATTGAAATAAGGGGCCCTGTGTTATTAACTTTTCGCTTGTTTTGTAACACAACTCACCAACTAGACAAGCATTGTTTACACAAGAGTTCTTGGATTACAAAATCCACATCCTTTTATGTTCTTTCCACAGACAGGTTGTAGAAACATTCTGGACTTTTGTGATGCCTTTTGGAACACAGGCTGACATGTTCTTCAGCCGGTAGCTGGCTAAGATGCCTGAATAGCATGCTTTTGTCTTCCCTGGGCCTGAAACCATTTGGTATTTAGTTCCAGACAATCTTCAGGCTGAGCCAGGATTAATTCTTCCAGTTGAGCTTAGTCAGAAGTTAGCATGTCTACAAGAGAAGGGTGTAAAGGATGAACTCTTTCAACTCCCTGTCACAACCTGAGCATGAGGTGGCAGAGTTTCAGACCTTGGCACATAATGTGGCCCTGTGCTCAAATATCCTAGGAGGTGTGAGCTGGCTGCAGAATGCAGAAGGATTTGTGCTAGAACATGCAATGCTGAGCAGAAGGAGAAGGCGCCCTGAAATCTGGGAGACCCTCATCTGGAGTCCAGTGGCTGAGGCTGGACTTCTGCTCAGACTATTGTTCTGGGTCACCAAGGAGAACTCCCTCTCTGTATTCTTCAGGCTTGAGGACCTCCCAAAGTCTATAGACTTAGACTGTTAGGACTCTTGAGAATCTGCTCTTCCTGTTCACCACTTGGCTATTGCTAAGGCACTAGCTAGCTCCAGGATCACTCACTGCACTGGGACTGTTTTCAGACATCCTCATCCCAAGCACCTACCAGTCACTCCCTTCTAGCCAGAACACTACCAAAGGAGTGTTTTCTTAAACCCATTCAGAATGCAGCCCTTGAGTTAAACCCTTGTCTTAGATTTCTGGGCCCCACCTAGTTGACTTTCTTATCAAAGGAAAAATTTATGCGAATTGATCTCTGCAAAAGCTGCACAGATCTGCTTCTTAGTGATTTAGATTCTTGCTTTTGTAACGAAGCTGCTGACAATGTCCCTCTTTGAGGAAGGGGAAATTTTCTCCCAAATTTAATTTCTGAAAGGAGACAGACCATCTTATAAGGCACCTTCCTTAAATTTGTATGATACTTTTGTTAACTTTCCCAATTTACAAGTGAAGAAACAGGCCTAAGGGACAGTGGTTTGCCCTGGATACCCGACTGCCTTCTTTCCTCCCCATCCTTCCTTCTCTTTTCAAAAATTCTTGCTTGAGGTCTGCCAACCTGAAGCTAAGAGGCAGGATCTCATTCTAGGGTCTCCCATGTGGATGGGAAGCACCCACCCACTTGAGTTATCACCTCATGCCTCCAGAGGGTACATCAGCAAGAAGATGGAATCAGAACAAGCCAGAACTTAAACTCTGGTGTTCTGAAATGGATTGAGGGCACCCCAAAGGGCACCACAGCCAGTTCACCAAACATCTGCTCTGCATTCTCCTTTTAGCCACTTTCTTACTTTGTCCACTGAGATCTCATGGAGACCTTTCTTTCTTCACCCTAGATTAAGCCCTGCCTTGATCTTTCTCAGCATTGTTGGTTGATTGCCTAAAAATCTAATGAATGTCTAGCCACTTTAACTCCTGAGGAATTCTGGATAGCAGCTTTTCATGTGCAGAGACGTGTAAAACTCTACATTTTGGAATAAAAAGCAAACAGTGCCAAGAGAGGTAGGCACCAGAGTGGAACAAGTCAGCAGTGTTCTCCCAAGGACCTGCCAGGCAGAGGAAGCTGCCAAAGGTCTGCCTTGAGCCTCTGAGTCTGTGCGTTGCTGGAATTGAGTTGAAGATACCCTGCCCAGACCTATCATTGTACATAACCTTTCTTTATCTCTAGTTGATGGCTATTTCTTTAGCGAACCCATGAGAAAAAGGCGGCGCTTGGAAGGACACCAGCGGTTCCGAGCGTTCCCCTCGCTGGAGCAGAGTGCCCTAAAGGAGTGTGAGTGTCGTGAAGCTGTGGGATGGTTTGACTTGTTACAATGTGGCTCTAGTTTTTCCCTATCCTCATCAAAAATGCTCAAAGGAAGAAAAAGCTAGATTTGGAAGCTGGATGACAATCTACAAATGAACCTGTTCCAAAAAAAAAAAAAAAAAAAAGAGAGAGAGAGAGTTGTTATCAAAATAACTTCTTTTTGGTTAGAACAAAGACTGTAATAACAACTAGTTGGATATTTTTATAGATGTTTATTTGACACCCTTGCCTTTGGTTTTTTTAATGACCTTAAGAGAAAAGAATCCATGAGACGCTAATAGTCATGTCATGGCAGGTTGGTTATTTTGAACTTTTCAGAATCCACAGTTACTATCTCCAATGAACTACTATCTCCAGTGTCAGAGAATTTGCTATCTTGCATAGCTGGCTCTTCATTTCTTTTTCTCCCTGCTCTATGATAGTCTGTAGTCTCTCCTTTTGGAGATCTAGGATGTGGTTCCTGCCAGGTTTGTCAAGGTAATGCATCTCTATTGGTTCCAGATGAAAAGTTGGAGTCCCGGACTAGGCGGGTTCTGAGCAACACTTACCAGAAACTTATTCAATCTGTCTTCTTGGAGGACAGCATTCCTAATGGAGTCAAGTATCTCATGTGAGTCTGAAATCCACTATCCTTGAACTTTAGTGTAAAATCTTTCCCCAAGAACAAAAAAGGAGTTCTAAAGTAGAAACCAAGCAAAGCCTGGAAATTTTTGGAAACATGGGCCATAATTATTTTTCTTACTGGCAGCTGCCATTCATTGATTTGTCACTATTATCTAATAATCTGCTACATATTTTATGTATAAATCCAACTTCATTTAAACCTCCCAATACTTCTGTCAAGTAAGAGAAATTATGGCTGAATTTGAGGCTCAGAGAGGCCAAAACATAGGCAAAGTCATGATGTTGATGAGTGGAAGGGCCCTGAGTCCCACCCAGGACACCTAACTCCAAGCCTAAGCCCCAGTTGTTTGTGCTGCGTCAACTTGAGGTCTCAAGTACATGTTCCCTGCTCAGTTAGACTGCAGGTTGTTCCCAACACTCTTTTATCCCACACACAAATTTTACTTCCAGGATGAAGAAGGTGCGATTTCCACATAACACAAATAGAGATGTCTCACATCTAGGCAGCTATTACAGGACTTGTATAGAATTATTTTTCCCAGTGTTTTTCAGAGAGCAGATTTGGAATGCTTGGAATGATGAAATTTCTTGCCAAAGATCAGATCGCAGTTCCTTTGTATTCTGTTCCAGTATCCTTCCCAGTACACTTTGATGATCATGATCATGTACATTTCTGATCTAGAAACAGGCTTCTTGCCTTAATCGAAAAAACACCATTGGATCCAATCTACATTGGATTATTCGGGAGCACTGGGGCTGGGAAAAGCTCACTACTCAATGCTGTCATCCAGCAAGCCATGTTTCTACCAGTGTCTGGAGAGAGTACATGTACTTCGTGTATTGTACAAGTGAGCTCAGGGCACCGTGAGCAGTATGAAGCCAAAATCCACCTTCTTTCTGACCAAGTAAGTGTTTGCTCTGACTTGCCACCTTACCTCCCACCCTTTTCTTTCCTTATCCCCCCTTTCCTCATTGATAAGGATAAGATGAACCTAAAACATGGATAAGATGAACCTAAGTTTCCTGATCATGCAGTCCCCTGTCCTCCATGAGGAGTGGAGAGTGGACAGCAGACTGTGCCATTGTTTCTGTATCGTGAAGGCTTGTCTCTTCTCTGCCTTGGCAGGAATGGAAGGAGGAACTGAATAACCTGACGAAGCTCCTGCACAGGACAGAGGACCCTAGTGGAGAGGAGGCAGATGCATGGGACAATGAGGATGGTGCCATGGAGGAAGCCATGTGGAAGCTGCAAGTGGTATATGGAATAGGGGCAGAAAATAAGAGTTACAAGGAGTTACTGAGAATGAAGCCCAAAGCAAAGATTCCCGCCTCCAGAGTCATCACTCTCAAGGCAGAAGAGGTAGTTTCAAGATGTGTTTTTTCTTTATTTCATGGTCTGAATCAAACCTAACAGCTGAATCTATTTAAGGCACTTACTCAAATGGCCATGTTTCTATCACAAATAAGTTGACATCCAGATCAGCACTAAACATGCTATTTTTTTATTATTTATGTGTCAATGAGAAGTTTTGATATGTTGATGGAAGAGCTTTTGGATAGAGAATAGATCATTTACAGTTAGTTGAAAACTAATTAACAATGTTTGGGGGTTGCAAATGATTTGTGAAAAGTCTTATAATGACAGAAAGGGACTCGTTAATTTTCTCACATAAGATGACTGAGACACTTGGGATCTTAGACTAATTTAGTGACTCAGCATTGTCAAAGTTACCATCTTTTGGGTTCCCTTGAACTTCCATCATCTTCATAATCGTAAAATTGTTGCTGAATTACTGGGCATCACAGTCAGCCTCATGAAAAGAAGATGTAGATAAAAGGTGGAACCAACCACATATCTCCTTTATTCAGGAAGTAAAAACTTTCCCAGAAACACTAATGACACATTAGGAACTCTGGGCTGAGGTGAGGGAATCTTATTTTGTCCTCCATCATGGTTTGCCCTAGACCATGGTTCATTATACTGAGCCTTCTAATATAAAAGGACTTTTTAAAAAAGATATTTATTTTTATTGGAAAGGCAGATTTAAAGAGAAAAGGAAAAACAGGGAGAAGGATTTTCCATCCTCTGGTTCACTCCCCAAATGGCTGCAATGGCAGAAAGTGAGCTGATCCAAAGCCAAGAGCCAAGAACTTCTGCAGAGTCTCCCACATACATATTGGATCTCAAGACCATCCTTCAAAAGCAGGGAGGTGGATGGGAGGTGGAGCAGCCGGGACATGAACTGATGCCTGTATGGGATGCTGGCACATGCAAGGTGAGGATTTTGCCATTGAGCCAATATCCAGGGCTCCCTAAATTAAAATTCTTAAATGCGCCTTATTATTTCCTCTTTTTCAATTTGTTATTTGATTAGAACTCATGAAATATAATACTCCCCACTAAGATTGCAACAAACCAACTGATTTACTTTTAACTTTGAGTTTGGGGCCCGGCGCAGTGGCGCAAGTGGTTAAAGGTCCTCGCCTTGCACGCCCGGGATCCCATATGGGCGCCGGTTCTAATCCCGGCAGCCCCGCTTCCCTTCCAGCTCCCTGCCTGTGGCCTGGGAAAGCAGTCGAGGACGGCCCAAAAAAGCTTTGGGAACCTGCACCCGCGTGGGAGACCCGGAAGAGGCTCCTGACTTTGGCTCGGCATAGTATCGACCCGTTGCGCTCACTTGGGGAGTGAATCATCAGACGGAAGATCTTCCTCTCTGTCTCTCCTCTCTGTATATCCGCCTTTCCAATAAAAAAAATAATAAAAATAAATCTTAAAAAAAAAAACTTTGAGTTTGCATTCTTCTCTTACTTTCAGGTCTAGTCTAGATATTTATTAACCATGATCACTGTACATTCCAAATCTTCCAAACTCTGTTTGAGACTCACTGAAATGATTTCTATCATAAATGTGTCATTGAACCAAGATGTATTTAAGTGGGAATGTAGGCTAAGTTTTGTTCTATGTCCATGTACACATCAGGATTTTTTCTTTGTATGTAGAAGAAAATTTTTAAAAACCTTTTTAAAGGTAGATTTTCAGACTAGTTTTCAACTTTGGAAAATATGATAACAATTCCTTTTTTAATAGTCATTGCAGACTTTCTTGATAATTAAAAATGTTTATACCAGCCATTTGGGAAGAGTCTTATTTCTCAGAAGTTTATAAAATTGCATATCAATTGCATTAGTTTTAGAATTCAGTGGTTTCTTGGAGATAATTATAATAGTAATGTTGTCTAGCTGATTTTGATTTCTTCATTTGTAAGTTCAAGAGCTTGAACTTGCTGGTTTCCATATCCTTCCTGATCCTTGTAGATGGGTCCTTTCAGCCTGAACGACAGGTCTCCTTGCACCCATGGTCCAGGGCCCCTGTGGCCATGTGAATTCACAGCCAGTCCCAGAGAAGAGACCTGAGGAAATGGCTGGTATGTGACACCATCCTTCTTCCTCAGGCAGAAGAGCTGTCTGTCAAGTTGGACCCCTACATTCGAACTCATCAGAGAAACTGGGACGGAGAACCCTCTGAGACACAGATCTGGCCCCTGATCAAACATGTGGAAGTGACTCTTGCTAAATCTGAGCTGATTCCAGAAGGGGTCGTGTTGGTGGACATTCCAGGCACAGGTGACTTCAACAGCAAGAGGGACGAGATATGGAAAAAGGTGATTCTGATTCATGGGCTTCACCCTTTCTCAAGTAACAAGGAATGCTGTGCTTTCAGATGAAGGGATTTTTCTGAGTTCTTCTTGCTCTTTTCTAAGCCTAAGGACAAAAGCAGGAAATGGGTGGCCAGTGGCAGTGAAGAGGGAAAAATCACAGGACAGTCTTTGTAGCTCAAACAAGAGGATATGACGCACATAAGTGTGAGGCTAGACTGAGGGGGTCAGACAAAGGGGCCAAGAAGTCATCGATCCTCAAGGAACCTAGAGGTTCCCAACATGTTGGTTATGAGGAACAGGAACAATCCCGACTTTAGAGGGACTCAGCAGCAGGACAGTAAGGGATCTGAAGAGATGCAGCCAGACCTTAGAACCCCTGTTGGGATTGCAGCACCTGTTTTCTCTCACGCTCAACCTTGGCAATTGTGTTTGTCTGTGCTTGTGCACCTGCTCCTGCTTCCCTCTCAGCTTTCTCTAGTGGCTGTTAAGATGCATACTATAGAAAACAAGTGCCTTAACCTTGTCTCCAAATGGCTTCATAGATGAAGTTTACATTTTTAGCTCAAATTCCTGAGAGAAAAAAAACCTAATGAATTCATGATCAGCTAATAAGTTAATGGGGGCTGAAAGTGGTGGTTTGAATCAAATTTATCCCTTCAGCCAAAGACTGGGCTAGGAGTTTGATTCTAGTGAATGGAATGATTAGGAACTCTCTGGATGTGTGTGATACCACAGTGATAAGCATTAAGGAAATTTGATCTGTGCCAGTATTTAGAGAATAATGACTTTTTTCATTTACTTTTCATTTATCAAATATATACAAAGTACTAAGCACTGAGGATAAAAATATTATAGCTAGTAATAATAGTGACATTCACTGAGCTGGTCTGTCACTCAGAGATCATGTGACTTTGGGTGCATCACCTAAGCCTTCCTAGGAGGCCCCTTCTCATCCTGGGAGAGTGGGAGTAGGAGTGAGCCCTTCTTGCTTTGTAGAAATATTTCTTTTGTCTTCTCTGACTATAACAGTCATGTCCTAGTCATCAGGGGCTTTGAGTGGGGTTTGAAATTTAACGACTGCACTTTTAAGATTGATGTGATTTTTATGCCAGTTGTTATTTATTAAGCAACTATAGTTGACCAGAGCTATGGGAAATACAAAGGTGAAAGAAGATCTTCTGACCCTGGGTTTCCAGCTCAATATCATATGACATTCTGTGTGGCTGGATAGATAACAGTGGCCTAGTGTTGACATTGCAGATCCCCAACTGGTCCCCAGTTGATGATAACTCTGGAAGTGGGAGAGCAGTGGTCATTTTCATTCTCCAATTTCAGTGAAGTCTGTTCATGCATAGAGGAGGGGCTGGGTGTCTTTAAACTAGTCTTGTGCCTATGTGCTTCTCACAAAATCCAATGGATTTGCCTTTAATTAGTTTTAGAGATTTACTTATTCTTATTGGAAAGGCAGATTTAGAGAGACAGAGAAGAAAGAAATATCTTCCATCTGTTGTTTCACTCTTCAGACGGCCACAATGGCCAGGGATGAGCCCATCTGAAGCCAGGAGTCAGGAACCTCTTCCAAGTCTTCCACATGGGTGCAGGGTTCCAAGCATTTGGTCATCTTCCACTACTTTCCAAGGCATATAAGCAGAGACATAGATGGAAAGTGGAGCAGCTGGGACACTAACCAGCACTCATATGAGATACCAGTGCTTGCAGGTGAAAGGTTAGTGAGTTGAGCCATCACACCAACCCCAGGGTTTGTGTTTAATCTCCGAAAGTGATGCTTCTTTTTAGTAATGATATGTGGAGCAAAAACGTGTGTGGGAGAAGGTTTGGGAGAGGAGGACTGAGCAGATGGCAGCTGCAGATTCTTCACTCTCAGTTCAACCAGGGCAGTCTGTTCTTTTATAAAAAGAAAGTTTATAACTTGGAATTCTCCCAAAGATGTCACTTGAAAAAAGCTCCACTGCCAAAAACCACATTTGCAACCTGCTGCTGTAGATCAAGTTTTCTCAGCTATCTCTCCTTTAGGGTCAGCTACTTTATTGTGGCCTATTGTCTTGGGCAAACCAGTTGTAAAAATTAACATTACCAAGTGTCTTCTGGCGCACAGTTAATTCCAGTGAAAGGAAGCAAAGTAGTGATTGAAGAATCAAATCACAAACCTGTCTGTCCTTTATGTACAAAGCACTGTTCTGAGGAACTGCCAGTGAGCTCAGTTTCTGAGTTGGAATAGCTCGGCTTTTCATTATGGAGACAAGAAAAACAAAATAAACAGAAAACTACAGGGCAACACATGATTACTTGTTTCATGAATCATCATATGCACTGAAACAATGTTGGTACTGGGAATAAGAAGTAGTTTTATATTCTCTGGCCATTATGACCTTAATCATATGGTGTTTGGCTGCTTGCCATCACTTTGTGGCAGTGCGCTGATCGTGACATACACACAGCCAACTTATGCCACAAGAAGGTAGCTTTGGAGAACATGCCTGACCAACATTAGTTCTGGAAGAATGGTCATTTCACCTATAGGACAATGGAGGTAAAGCTAGCCAGTGATGCATAGGAGACTAGGGGACATCCCTTGGGAATTCTGTCCATCTGAAGTGCCACAGACAACCAGGAAACTTCTCCTTTGGGTCCCACAGTTGTAGAGGATCATGTGGGTTTGAAGGTGAAGGCTGACAGAGAGCTCCTTCCCACCAGGGGGGTACAAGGCCAACCTTATACAGACACTCTGGGAACTGGTATGGGACTTAAGTCCAGGTGTTATAAGATGCAGAGAAACGGGCAGACCGCCCATCTGAGAATTGTCCTCAGTAGAGTCTTGAAGGGTAAACTGAGGCTAAGCAAAGGGTTGTGGCAAGTGCAAGGTCCCTGAGAGTTAAGAGCAAAGCACATTAATGAAACTGCAAACAGCTCAGTCTGACTGGTGCATAGTTTGGTGCAGGGTGGTAAGTGAGGGGGTGGGAGAGAGAGGTAGGGCATACTGATCAGCTAAGAAGTCATGTCCTTCAAAACACAGGCATCACTCACAATTCTTATACCTCTTGTGTGTGTGCGTTTTGTAGACCATCGATAAATGCTCAGTGATCTGGGTGATCAATGACATGGAAAGAGTTTCTGGGGGCAGAGCCCATGAAGACCTTCTGAATGAGAGCATCAAAGCCTGTCAGCGGGGCTTCTGTAGGGACATTGCCCTGGTGGTCACCAAGACTGACAAACTCCATCTGCCAGAATATCTCAGGTATGGTGCTGAGCTGGCAGGGCCATGAGCCCAGTCGGAAGACTTCTTCTAGGGGTCCTGACTACGGTAACAAGAGTTTGTTACCTCTAGCATTGGATGGGGATGAAAGAGTGGTTTGACTTCCTGGGTTAGGAGGACACTTGTGTGGGTTGTCTCAGGGCAATGGGTTATGTGGCCTTCCTTCCATGGTAGCTGCTTAGTACCAAGTGGATGTTCTCTTGTGGGTGTGTTTCCGGGGGAGCCACCTGTTGAACTGTGCAGTGTAATGGTCCCCACGGCCCCCACAAATGAAAACTGTAGAGCCACATTCTGTAGAGCTGCCTGCCATGGTTTGACTTTGATCTATTTGGTCCTGTTTCAGATTTGTCTACTGCTGAGATTTTACACTCTTCTGGAGAGATCCTCAAAGGTTTTGAACTTTGCACATTGATTCTCTTGAGAGTCCTATTCAAACAAAACCCAGACCTGAGCATGCAACCTTTACTGAAATGTCAGCAGACATTGATTCTGTAGAGCCCTCTGTTTCCCCTTAGCTAGGAAGGCTGTATTTTCCCATCTATATTGGGACATATTTAAGAGGGAAGGGAGTGTTATTAGTCCTTATGAGAGTTCTGTGAGTATTACATGGGCTGTGCCGTGTCACAGGAGATCCATGCCTCTCTGTGTTAATAAAAGTTTTTCTTTACCTGTCCCTTCCCTTTGTTTCCCATATTCCTGTTGCAACTTGAGTCTGCCTGTTGTCTCCAGATTCTGATGCTCTCGTCATTTGGGTTAGACCATTCCCCTATCTGCAGTCTTTCCTTTCCCCACCTGCTATCACATACTGATATCTCAAGCTTACCTTCCCCAATGCCAACACAAAAGCAAAACCTAGTTGAATTGGTTGAGAAAATGTTTACTGTAGTGATGCAGGCTAAAAATTCAGGGGTGAGTGGCTTGGTCTCTGAGTTCACTGTCTAAAATAAAAGGTTATACAAGAGAGGCCACACAAAGTGCTCTGGGAAGCCAGGGCAACTGGGCTGCAGTTTGATTGTAACAGGGAGAGAAGTCACAATTGCACAGGTGAGAAAACACTCACCTGGCATGGAGAATTAAACACTGGTTTTGAAGGGGTGGTGTGCTGTAGTTGGGTTAAGCCAGTGTTTGTAATCCTGGCATCCCATATGTGTGTGCCAGTTTGAGTCCCAGCTGTTGCTTTTCTGATCTTGTGGCTGTATTGGAGAAAGTAGTGGATGATGGCTTATTTGGGCTCTTGCCACTCATATGGGAGACCCAGATGAAGTTCCAGGCTTCTAACTTTAGCTTGGCACAGCCCCAGCCATTGAAGCCATTTGGAGGAGTATACTAATGGATGGAAGATCTCTTCTGTGTCTATCCTTCTCTCTTTCTATATACCCCCATCCCCGCACTCTGTCTTTAAATAAGCCTGTTTTAAGAGATCTTTTTTTTTCTTTTTGAATGGATATTAGGTGAAAAAAAGAACTTATGCCAAGGTACAGAGGCCTGGCAGCATATTCTGCTTAAGGGGAAGTTGGAAAGACTACAGTGACACATGACAAAAATTCGGTAATTGTAACATTTTTCTAATTTCATTTCAGGGAAAGAAAGATGGGAAATGTAAGTATGGAATAGTCATTTTTCAATAACACTTTTATGGTCATAATAAAAAATCCTGAAATGTGCGTATTTGAATGTCTGTGCCAAATGAAAATCTGCCCAGAATGTGCAGCTCATCATTTCATCCTAGTTGATATACCTGAATTCTTTACATGTTGTTATTTCATTTCATAATCTAGCAAGCTGTTCCAAGTCAGCGAGAGGCTGTTTTAGAAAGAAATGAAATGATCAAACTGCAAAGGAATAGAATTCTCAAGGAAAAACTGAAGGTGAGTTAATAGAATCCACTGTGTATTTTTGTTTGTCAGCTCCCAGGCTTTGAGAAACAAAGGTATGTTTGGTCTTGTGTAGCAGTGGCAAATGGATAACTTGGACTTTTCCCAGTCTGTCGTTTCAAAGCTTTGTGACTTTAGGCAGCTTTCAGGATCTCTCTCAGTCTCCACCTTTTCATCTGAAAATGGGGAGACAATAAAATAGCATTTGTGTGGTTTACCAAGAAATTGAGAATCTTCACAAAGTTTGTGGAAAGTGGAATCAGAAGATACCTTTGAGTTCCAAAGAAGAAACTGAAATCCATGCATAGCATTTTTGTGGTTGTGTGCTCTCCATAGTTTCTGTCAAGACCCCTCGTGTGTCCAGAGGTCACTGTATACTGACCAAAACCCTGGGGGAGCCCACAGGAAAGACCCCTAAATCATCTGGCAGTAGTGGGAGGTCGGATCCAGAGGAGGTTTGGGGAGCAGCATGTTAAAGGACTGATGGCCTTTTGTTGGGAGGGGGCACGAGAGCAGAGATAGCACCCAGTTTGAGATAAGCTTCCACACCTGACTAAATATAAATGTAGGCAAGTAGTTTCAAATACAGAACAGTGTGTGGGGAAAGGGCTGTTGGGACAAAAGGCCTAACTAAGTGCATTTTTCAAGTTTGAGTGATCATTTTTGCTGTTTGAGTATTTTCTTTGATTATTTATTCATTTTTTTACTGTCCTGAGGCTAAAACAGTTATTAAAGTCATTACTAAAATAGTTATACAACTATGAAACTGAAACCGATTTTAAAAGGAAAGTTAAACAAAACTGTGCACACTCTATCAGAGGAAGAAGAACGTGAGAAATGACATTGTTTGGCTGAAACAAAATCCTCAGTCCAGGTTCCAGTAGTCAAAGCATTTGGCCTTTGTGCAGTTGTATATTCAGTTGCTTTCTGTAGTTTGATTTCAACAATATGGATGGAGCAAATGTATGCTGTGCACCACAGAATCAAATATTTCAATGTTTTTATTTCTAACTCACACTGAAACTTCATACTGATGGTGAAATCTTCTACCCATCAATTCTCAAAAGCCACTTTTGACAAGGCAATAATCTCCAGTGAAGCTAGTCTTGTTCTCTTGAACTGCTCTTGCTGGCATTAAAGAAATAAGCTTTTTATGAGCACCTAATTGTGTGACCTCTGAAACTGAAGACATAAACTCCCTCCATGAACAATTCACAAGTTGCTAATTAACAGCAAATGGACTAGCATGAGATACAGTCTGGATGTCAAAACATCAGCTCACAGGCTTGTACAGTGCTCTCTGATGTGGCCCAAGTCCTTCAGGGAGCTTCAAACCTATGAGAAAGAAGCTGAAACAAGCCAGTCACTCAAGCACCTCTAGATCCTTGTTTTTTAAAATTGTAAAAATGAAAATTCGAAGAAGAATATTATAAGAATTATAGACCCCTGAGATTAGAAATTTCAGTTTGAAAGTATGCCTTTTAAAAAGATTGTTCTCTCAGCAGGATGGTGCATAGCTGGTAGGAAGAGTGGGCTGTGAAGGCAGGGTGCAGAAGGCAGAGAGCAGCTAGGAGGATTTTCCCAGACAAGGAGCTAGGCAGCAGACTAGATAAGAGGGATCGTGTCCAAGCCACATTAGGGAGTTGAAGTCCTCAGGTCTGGGTGTGGGAAGTGAAAAAGAGAGGACTTGAGATGACTGCTCTGGAATTTTGGCTTGGGACCACTCAGGGAGAGTGGTCACAAAAACAGAATTCAGGAGGCCAAGCAGGGCTTTTGGGGAAATAGAGATGAAAATGCATGAACCGAACACACTGAGTTCGAGGGCTTGGCAGATAGCCTGTATTTTCTTGGTTCTGTAGATAGGCATTACAGCCAAAAGACTCACTATAGATAAATATTTGGGAGTCCTGGGCCAGAATGGACAACTTTACCCTATGTGTTTGGGGATTGGGTAGCCTACCCAAGCATCTCTATGAGCCTGACCAACATGTGCTTGCAGCTTGCCAGGGATAAAGCTTCTCTCCAGGCCCAGACAACCACAGGGTCTCCACTCACCCTACTCTTTCCCATCCTTGTAGAGATTGGTCTACTTTCCCTGAACACTCATGCACACTCTGATTTTTCTTTTTCCTTTTAGTGAGAAGGGAAGATTATAGAACAATATTTATGTATAATTCTAGGGTGACCTCTCAGTGATGATATTTTTCTAGTCATAATAAAAGATTTCATCACATGATTCCCATCTCCTTGACCTTTAAAACTATCATTTGCTGAAATGCTTCTCTGCATTAAAACAGGCAGGTGAACTCATGAGCCACATGGCTAAAAAACGTACACTTATAGGAATTTACCTCAGTGTTGTGTTCTAGTTGGTGTTGTAAATGTTTAATAATCCATTCTTTTGTCTTAAAATACAAAGTGAGGCTGGTGCTGTGTTGTGGCTGGTTAAGCAGCTGCCTGCAGTGCTAGCATTCCATTTGGGTGCCAATTTGAGACCAAGCTGTTCCACTTTTTGATCTAGTTCCTTGCTAACATGCCTGGGAAAGCAGCTGAGGATGGAGCAAGCATTTGGACCCCTGCACCCACATGGCAAACCTGGAATAATCTGCTTTGTTCTGGTCCAACAGTGGTCATTGCAGCCTTCTGGGGAGTGACTGTAACTCTGACTGTAACTCTGCCCAAACAATCCCACCTTCTCAACTCTTGATTTGTCCACTTTGCCTGTTCCTGTAGTATACACCCTGACACCAGGACTAGTGTGATGTCTCTCAGGAGCTGGTCAAAGATAACTACACAGACCATGACCTTGGCCACAGGTGTGTTTCTTTTTCCATAAAGGATTTCAGGACTTGTTGCCCTCTGAGCATTTAAATGCTTGCTGGGGCAATCTTTTTACCCACATCCCACATTTCAAATGGGTGTTTTTAACTTCCAATAGGAGAGTTTCTAGTACAGTGACGCCCTGATCACTTTGTTCAAAGTGGGAAACAGCAGCACCTGACATTTGGAACACAGTCTGATCCTCACGGGGCTCCAGCAGAGCTGAAGGCAAATGAGATGAAATTTGCTGGAGGTGCCTGTGAGGCCTGTGTGTTGCTTCTTTAGAGATTTGTTTACTTGAGAGGTGGACTTGTACAGAAAGAATGGGAGAGACAAAAGAGAGCTTCTATCCAAAGGCTAGGGCTGGGCTAGACCAAAGTCAGGAGCCTGAAATTCCATCTGAAGCCTCCACTTGGATGGCCTTCCTCTGCTTTCCCAGGTGCATTAGCAGGGAGCTGGATCAGAAGCGGTGCAGCTGAGATTATCCAACACTCATAAGAGATACTGGCGTAACACATTGCTCAACAACGTTGGCCCCCGTGCATTGCTTCTTTTGACATGGTTGAGTCATTCTGTTCCCTGGGTGCCTCTCTCCCTTCAGAAAAGATTACCGGCAGACTCCAAGCTTCTGGAAGCCTCAGATCTGGTGTACACGGTCAGCGCACAGGAGTACTGGCAGCAGGCTCTCCTCACTGAGGAAGAAACAGGTTGTTTGTGCATTTTTATTCTTGATCACTAAACACTGAGCTTGGTTTCCAAGTTTCCTGTGCTAAAACTTTTTTGTGTCAAACAAATTAGGTGGCTAGAATTCCGCTATCCCCCCCCCCATTCATATCCAGTATCTTATGCCCTCTACCAAATATTTCTCTATCTGTATTATTCAGGTATGTTCAAAGAAAGTGAAGGAACTACTTGGAATAAGATTTAAAAGACAAACAGCATGGCACATAAAAAGAATTCTCTAGAAAAACTGCCATGCACAGGAATAATGAAGGAAAGTAGGATAGCATGTGCTATTTTCTGACCAACAGCAGGTTAGGATAGAGGCAAATTTCTGATCTAGAAGCGCACATCTCAAAGCTCTTATTCCTCTCTACAGTAAGTATGTACTACTTTGATGTTAGTATCTATTTAATATAGATAGAAAAATCTAGGGGAGTCGAAGAGCTAAGACTGTGGAAACGAGAGCCGCCTTGACTCAGCTGTGCAGGTGGACATCAATCCAAAGCAAAGTGTCCCTTTAAAAATAATGAGCCCAGGGTGTGGTGAGGTAGCCTAATGGTTCAAGTTCTCGCCTTGAACACACCAGGATTCCATATGGGCACCAGTTCTAATCCTGGCAGCCCCGCTTCTTATCCAGCTCGCTGCTTGTGGCCTGGGAAAGCAGTCAAGGACAACACAAAGCCTTGGGTTCCTGCACCCCATGGGAGACCTGAAAGAGGCTCCGGGCTCCTGGCTTTGGATTGGCTCAGCTCCAGCCATTGCGGCTTCTTGTGGAGTGAATCATCGGACAGATCTTCCTCTCTGTCTCTCCTCCTTTCTGTATATCTGACTTTGTGATAAAAATACAAAAATCTTAAAAAAAAAAAAGAGCCTGTCCATTGCTATGCAATTTGTTTTATACAGCTAAATAAAATGCATATTAAGAACTGTTGATCTGGCAGCCATTATTATTGATCCTAACCATGCAAACTAATTGCTTCAGAAAGATTAAGTTAGTTGACAGCCAGCTCTCTTGGGACTTCAACTGTACAGTTCATAGCTTGTTCAACTTTGCTGAATTTTGTTGACTACAAGCTCTTGACCTTTTTTAAATTGCTCTGCCCGTGAATTCCAGAAATCCCCAAGTTAAGAGAATACATCAGAAAAAGTCTGTTGGACAAGAAGAGGAGGATGGTGACCAAGTATGTTACTGACGCCTTTGGCCTGTTGCTCCTCACTGATGGCCTCAACTCCACAGAACGCCTGCTGGTAGGAGAGCCCCAGAGTGGGGAGTCTCCCCCTTTCCCCAGCACAACACATTTTCTCATACCAAGCAGTAAAATGAACTTTGGAGGTTTTATTTCTTTTCGTATCAAAGGACATTGCAAAACTGAGATCATGTAAGAGGGCCAAAAGGATATTGAAAAAGCTAAATTTGTAACATTTGGGTTCAAGAGAAAGGAATAATATTTGACCTGGATGGATGATCTGAAAGGAAAATATGAAAATAGTCAGTGACTATTCTCCATCTCTCCTGAGATTTGAAAAACTGTTTTGTGGATGGAGGGAGTGATTGGGTTTGCTTTCTGGTAAAAATGAGACAGATAATCCTCCTAATCTGGAGGAGGGGTTTGACACTCACCCAAAAGTTTCAGTCTTATCTCTGGATTCCCTTCATGCTTGGGACTGTCAGAATCTCAGCCTGGAAAGGACTTAGATCTTTATAGTGTTTAACTTACAAATCTTCTACATGGACAGTGAAAAAATATTTTTTCTACACCAATGAACATGTAGCTCTTTGATGACTTTTTAACTCTTATGTAAGAAAGATAAACTGGTAGATTAGAGGAGAAAACTATTGTTGCCATGAATCACTGACTGTTCTGTGTTCTTTGTAAGAGACAAAATATACAAAGAGACTATAAAATGTGACCACAGCCTGCAGCCAGCAACCTGGGAAACCAAGCCCTTATCTAGAGTCAACATTCCAGGATGCCAGCCCACTATAAATGAATCTTACAGGACATTGGATTGCTGTCCCTAGTAACAGTCCAGGAAGCTTAACAATAATTCTCTGTTAATAACTTCCCTAACCCCTGGTTCTGCTTCCAACTGTCAAGCAGCCAGAGAAAGCTAAATATGCTTCTCTAGCTAGTCACAATAGATGTCCTGCTTTTAGTTCACCTGCCTCCAGGGTCCTCTGCCAGCAGTCTGTTGAAAGTTTTCACTTTTCTACCTGGCTTTTCAATTGCTGCTGAATTCAAGTGATAGTGGATAACAACTCTGGAGAAACACCCTGGGCTTTTGTCACTTGTCTTCACATATCAGATTGACACAAAGCACTTGATTTTTCATTAAGTCATAACAAGGAAGGAATAGATAAATTTCACCTCTAGGCTCAATGAGAGGTCAAGGAGCTGGTTCCAGAATGAGGGGTAATTCTGGGGCAAAGGCAAGGAGAGGCAGATACCACAGACTGGACTTCCACACTCAATGGAACAATGCTATCCAGGGGAAGTTGTACAGATTGGACACTCTTGGAACTTTCTGTAGAAAAGTGGCACAAAGAGCAAAATTCACTATTTTTCTCATTTATTCTCTCCTGTTTTGGTCCAGTTATGTGTGTCAAAAACAAACAAGACCTCTGGAATCTTTTTTTTTTTTTTCCTCTAAATCAACTTTTATCCTCTGAAATAGTTGGGGAAGGATTTGACCTTTTAACTTTTTAAAAAAAGTTTGGGGTGAAATTTGCCTCTCTGCCCAGTGTAAGATTGCTTTTGGAAGTACTGATGGAAAACCAATCAGAGGAAATGCAGTGTGTGGTTGATTTATTTTACAAACACAAGACCAGGCATTGTGCAATCGAGGCCAGAAGGGCCTGCCCTGTGTGCATATCTTTCCTGTTGGAGATATGGCCTAAACAGGGGCTCACTTTCATTTCCAGCCAGTTCAAGCCTGAGAAGCCAGAGGAGGGTGGGAGTGTGGGTGCTGGTGGACGTGGCTGAGGTAGCCCTTCCATTGGACCTACCCACAGCTTTCCCCCAAATCCTTTGGCCTCAGCTATCAGTCTCAGTTCTTGGATGAAAAATTGGAAGGCAAGAGTTGTGCTGTTAGTTTCTTTGAACTCTAAAAAAATTCCAACCAAAAACTATTTGTGATTGATCTTTTCTTAAAGATGTTAACTTATGCCAGAAATTAGTTTGTGGTTTTAAATAAGCACGCATTGTTTTTAAGAACTAGGAAGTTGATCATGACATCTGAATGCCGAGTGTGTCCTGTATTATTCATACTAAGCTTCAGTTTTGCCTCTTCTTATTGGTCTTTTGTTCCCAAGTCTTCCTTTCCTTATCATACTGCTGTTTATTCAGCAAAGACTCTTGGAGAGTGGGACATGGTGAAAATGTTGCCTGGATTTCCTTTCCATGTCTTCCTTTTCTTATTTCATTTTGACCACCACCAATGATACCATGAATTCCAAAGAATCTAAAGAACACTCTATGGGTGGAGGTGGAGAGGAAAGGGGGAATGCATTGCTTAGAGAATTCTTAGTGGTTAAACTGGGAAAATGCCCAAGGACCTATAAAATTAAATAGTCTCCCTAAACTCCAAAACCCATCTGTTATGAGTCACAGCGCCTTAGAGTTTGAGGTTGCTTTTGAGACTGTTCAGCTCAACTCACCTTGAAAAAAGATGCAGTTGACAACTAGAGAAGTTGAGCCACTTGTTAGATCACACCTTGATTACAGAGCTAGTTCTTTCACTTTGGATGGCAAGTTAAAAACCTACATCATCTAGGAGTTTCTCTGTGCCACTCATTCATGCCACAAATGTCTATAGACACCATGCCCTGGCACGTAATAAACAAACAAGAATACCAGTCTGTCTGTCCCTTCAGCACACTCCTGAGCAAAGGGATGGGAGAGCCATCCCACAGCAGGAAGAAAGCAGTAACATGGGAATGTACAAAGTCAGATGGCATCCAGCCACGGTTAGAACCCCAACCATGCACAGAGAGTCACGGGAAGCATCACGTGGGAAGGGACTTTTGAGCTTTGTCTTGAAAGATCATGGTAGGGATTGGCATGTGCAAAGCTCAGAAGTCACAAATGGGAAATTGTGGTAGAAGGTTGAGGAAAAGCTACATGGAAGGATGTGTCAAGAAGAGAGACAGTGGTGCTGGGGAGGTCAGTTGAGTCTTGGCCATGAAGAACCAGAAATGCCAAGCTAGGGAGTATGGTCTCCTGCAGATACTGTGGAGCCTAATCAACATTCTCACACAGAGAATACCACCAAGTTTTAAACCCAGAACCTAGAGGCTGTATGTCCTATGGCCTTGTGTTATTTGAATACAACCCTGTATCACTTATGACGGCTGCATTCTGGGAAATGTTCTGTAACCCATTTGGCTATTGTGTGGACATCAGACTGTGCTTACACAGACTCAGATGGTATAGCCCATTACACATTTAGCCGTATGATTTCATGGGAAAATTGTCGCATATTGTAGTCTGTCATTGATGGAAACATTGCTATGTGAACCGTGTCTGTACTAGACTATATTTTTCTGGGCAGAAGTGATCAGATCATTGCTTTATTTTTGTGTTTGCCAACCTTGTCCAAAATGTTCATTCTGATACCCAATGAGATCAACATCACTTGGGGGCTGGACAGAAGTGCAGAACCCCAAGCCCTTGGGTTTTAACAAGAGCTGCTGGGGATCTGTGTGCGCATCAATGTTCGAGAAACACTATCCTCCAAAACTGCTCTCTGCAAAGTTGAAGCACATTCAATATTTGTCCAGTTGGCTGTTATTAGAAAAAAAATCTTTGTTGGTAACAACTGCAACAAACAGCTCGATGGAGTAGGCACCAGAAATCAATTGCAGCAGGCAGATATTTGCTCTGTTTTGCAGTCTCACAAAACTCCAAGGGTTTGGACACTGAGGGATGCCTTCCTCATGGGTACAGTAAGGGGGTTTCAGCCTAGAGTGGTTATCTCAATCTCAACTTTGTGTTGGTGATAAAAGAAAGTTTGACAAGGAGATGCTTTGGAGGAAGGGTTTCTCTCATATTCACTGCTGTTCTCATTCTGGCCTTAGAATGATCCTATGCACATGAGTGGCCTACGAAGGTTTGTGGAAGAGAAGATCGAGTTGCTGGACAAGGTTATTGAACAGTGCTTTGCCCACATGGAGCAGCCTCTACAAGAAGGGGTCCAGATAGCCAGGACTTCCTACCGGCGCATCCTGGGGGCATACCTAGCGGTGAGTGACCCTGTCAGAGAACCCTGGTGCTGTCCATTGAGATCTGTCTGGTCCACATGCTCCCTTTTCCTTCTCTCCATTGCTTAGAAAGAAGAGCATAGGAAAGAGGGAAGAGTTCATGTGGGAAAGCACAGTATGTAAGTCACTGACACCGAGCTGGAATTTCAGGTTTTGGTTTTGAGAGCCACCACTGCCTCACAACCACTGCAGAGCCCCCAGAGGAGGCTCTGACCCCACTTTAGGCCCTAGATTCACTTCAGACACTCTGGTTGTCTTCGGCAGAACACAGATGCCCAGTGTTTGCCCTTCCTATCTTGTGACGCTCATGTCAGCTATGATTAGACTGCACAATAAGAAAACACCTTGTAACCATTTGCTTGGCATACAAGTGATGATTTTATTTCTTAATTAACTTTACGGGGTTTCTGAGGAGTGAAAATAAAAACTCAAGGCATTATTTATCAAAAATCAAAGGGTAACAAGAGCAATCCATCATCTTAATGTGCTCAGATTGCGGAACAAAAGACCACAGGCTGTGTGACTCACACAAGCAGAATTGTTTTCTGATAGCTCTGGAGGTATGGAGTCCAGGATTAAAGTGTCCAGAATGTTTTATTATGAGACTGCTGTTCTGGATTTGCAGGTGGCTGGCAGCTCACTGTGTCCTCATGCTCTTTGCTCTGAGTCGGTGGACTCTGGATCTCTCTCTCTCTCTCTCTCTCTCTCTCTCTTTCTCTCTCTCTCTCTCTCTCTCCCCCTCCCTCTCTCCACCTCCAGGGGCATCAGCATTGCTGGACTAGAACCTGACCCTAAGCTCTCATTTAACCTTAATCACCTTCTTAAAAATCCCTTCTAACATAGTCAAATTGCAGGTTAGGATTTTTGGCAGGGGGCACAATTCAGTCCATAATGTCCCTTCTGAGTAAGAGGTGATGGACAAATGATCCACGTGGTGAGACTGGGTCCTTGGTGCTGGACTGGTGTGTGGAGAGTATGCAGTTGGGGTAGGGTTTAATAGGAGTTACAAAGAAGTAAAATAAATTACAAAGAAGGGAAGTCAATTTTCCTGCATTTATCCATGGTAACAAGGACCATTACACACACAGCATGGGTCCTGAGAGGCATTGTGCTCCCACTGGTGAAGGACACAAATTCCAGTTTAAATCTGCTTCCTCCTCTTCCAGCTATGTGACCAGAGACAAGTTAACTAACTCCTCTGTGCCTCAGTCCCAACATCTGTGAAATGAGGACAATTGTACACTGGCATAAAGTTATTGTACAGCTTAATGGAAATAATGCATGTATAGATACTGTCATGAGGAGAGAGTATTCTGTAAGTCGCCTGTTTCTGTTATCAGGCCTAGGGAGTAGAAAGATGATTCTGACATGGTCTCTGCACAGAGGAGCTACAGTGCTGCATGGAGAACTGTAGTAAAAGGCAGCACGTTGGGGAAGACCACAAGGGAACTATGAAGTTCTCCAGATGTTCAGAGAAAGGAGAGCTTTCTGGTGGGGGCTGCGGCAAGTTGGAATCATCTGGCTGGAAGTCAAAGTCTCTAAATCAAGTCAACCAAAACCATAAGGAAGTGCATTGGCCCACCAAGAGCCAGAGGCAGAGGGGCCCTGGGTGAGGGAAACTGAAGCCACTGCCTTGGGCACTCCCCCTCTGCGTTCTCTTGTTCTCTACACGTGGGCCTCATTGTCATGATGGCAAAGGGCCATGCCTAATGTGAGGTTCACATCTGTCCTCCAGAAGCCTGGAGCAGCCTCCGTAAATCGCAGCATTACTGACATTTCAGGCTGGATCATTCTTGGCTGGGAGGGGCTGTGCTGATAGACGCAGGAGCTTCAGTCTTCCCTGGCTTCCACTGCCTCAATGCTGATGGCATCCTGCACTCTTCAGCAGTGATGGAGTGGCACCAAACTGAGAACCACTGATCTAGAGGCATGAAAGGAGTATCATTCTTAACTCTGCTATGAGTGAAAGCAATTCTGTATTTCATTGGCTTTGACTGAACCACTTACATGTTTCTAAACCATCCCTGCCACATATCTTAGGTCTGGGCTAAATACCCCATCCCAGTGCCAGGGCTAGAGTTAAGTTCCTGTAAAACAGGAATATATAGGGGGCAGCTGGAACTGCCAGAGGGAGGAAAAATGGAGTTCAAAAAGAAATGCCAGGGGACAATCCAATAAACCTTCTAGAAAAGATGGAGTTGGAATCCAATCTAGAAAGATCACGGATATTTCCTTAGGCAGAGAAGTGGAGTGGAAAGGTATTCTGAGTGAGAAAAAACAAAACACATTTGGGAGCACATGTGTAAAGTTTTCCAACTGTCACTTGAACTTTATTTTTTTTAATAAGAAAACCCCAAGTCAGGAAAGCTTCTTCATAAGCAAATCGTCAGATGCTCCTGAGAATCTGAGGACAAATTGCAATGATGAAAAGGTCATTGGATGTGAACATTGAGGATGGTGATGGTAGTCAGCAGCCTCCAGAGTGGTTCTCAAGGGTCCTCATCCCATGGTCCCATGGTTCCATGGTCCCATGGTCCCATGGTCCCTCATCCCATGGTCCTCAAGGATCCTCATCCCACTAGGAGGATGCTCCCTCCTAGTGAAGGTTCCTCCTCCACTGTGGCAGGCTGATTTCTGTGACCAGGAGAATGCTGCAGCAGTGACAGAATGTGCCACCTGAGCTAGATCATCCAGGGCCACTGAGGCCTCCATGCTGGTGCTTCGATCACTTGAGAGGAAGTCAGCCTGTGTGTGGGAGATCAGGACCCTGAGAGGAGAAGGCCATATGGAGGGGGAGCTGAGCAACCCCCCCCAATCCACCCCAAAGGTCAGTAGCTAGTACCAACTTGCCAGCCCTGCATTCTTGCAAGCAGATCCTCTAGTCCCATTCAAATGCCTAGAACTCAGCTATGGCCGGCTGAACCTAGTCAGAAGCCCTGAGCCATAGGTATCTAGCCAGGCGTTCCTCAAACCCTGATCTGTCCTTGGGAGGGGATGAAGAGGAGAGAAGAAATACACACACACAGAGGTTACTGTTTGTTTTAAGCTACCATATTTTGGGGACATTTGTTTCATAGCAATAGATAACTAAGTGACTTTGGAGAGAGCTGTTTTTGTTTGATGGTAGAAGAACCAAGGTCACAAACAGTGAAACAGTGAGTGCTGGAGAAGATGAGAGCATGAGCTACAACTTTGAGCCAGCCTACTAGGAAAGGAAGGAACCACACAAGCCATCTTCAGGCTTCATGTACCCTTTAGTGACTCACTTCCCTGTAACTACAAATGTGTGGAGTGTTCCTGTCTGCAAAGCAATGTTCCTTTGAGCTCTTTTTTTTTATTATTATTATTTTATTGGAAAGGCGGATATACAGAGAGGAGAGACAGAGAGGAAGATCTTCCGTCCGATGATTTACTCCCAAGTGAGCGCAACGGGTCGATACTATGCCGATCCGAAGCCAGGAGACTCTTCTGGGTCTCCCACGCAGGTGCAGGGTCCCAAAGCTTTGGGCCGTCCTCGACTGCTTTCCCAGGCCACAGGCAGGGAGCTGGAAGGGATGCAGGGCTGCCGGGATAGAACTGGCACCCATATGGGATCCCGGGCATGCAAGGCGAGGACCTTAACCACTTGCACCACCACGCCGGGCCCCCTTTGAACTCTTTTTAAAATTAACTAATTTATTATTTTTATAATTATCTTCATTTTTGATGAGTTTTACATAGTTGATTAGGGTGATAAGGGTCAAGGGCTACAGGAAGGTGGGTGAGACCACCATTTCCACATTCTGCTTTTTTCCTTCCTTTTTTCTGGGGGCATGGGGAAGATAAGGGGAGAAAACACATCCAGCCTCCCAAACACCTCTGTACCCTGGGATGGAGGGCAGCCACTTGACATCACCCCAGGTCCTTTGGGCTTTTTAGTTTTATTTACTTAGTTATTTGAAAGGCAGAGTAACAGAGAAGGAGAGACAGCTAGACTGATAGATAGATAAATAGATAGATAGATAGGTAGGTAGATAGATAGATAGATAGATAGATAGATAGATAGATAGATAGATAGATAGATAGATAAAATTGATCTTCCATCTGTTGATTCACTTTCCAATTGGCTACAACAGTCAGGTCTGAACCAATTTGAAGACCAGGTCCAGGAATTCCATCTTGAGCACCCATGCTGGTGTCACAAGTGTTGGCTTAGCTTGCTATGCCACAGTATCAACCCCAGCAAGGTTACTTTGCGACCAGAAATCTAGCCAAACATTTATATACTGAATCACATTATGTAACGTAGCAAGACATAAGCAAGAATAAGAAACCAATGTTGTGGTGTATCAGGTTAAACCACCACCTACAGTGCCAGCATCCCAAATGAAAATTGGTTCAATTCTTACCTGCTCTGGTTTAGCTCCAGTTTTCTGCCAATGTGCCTGGGAAGGCAGTTGAAGATGGCCTAAGTCTTTTGGCCTCCTGTCACTCACATGGGAGACCTGCATGAAGTTCCTGGCTCCTGACTTTGACCTGCCCAGCCCTAGCATTCCAGTCAGTAGGAGAGTAAACCCACAGATGAAAACTCTCTCTGTCTCTCTTTCTCTGTATCCGCCTTTCAAATAAAAATTGATCTTAAAAAATATTTGGCAAAAATACAACATTTGAACTAGCCTTAGAAAATCTAGGCTATCTGCTTACTCTAAGGATATAGCATGCACTCATTCATTCATTTAATAACTTCTCATTTAATAAATATTTATGATGTACCACTTAAGTCACTGACAGATGTTGAGAACATAAACATGGAAATGAAATTGTGCCTGATATCGACCATGGTCTAGGTCAGAGTCTGCCTATTGCACAAATTAGCCTATGCAAAATGGTATGTGAAGGGTCATGATCAGAGTGGGCCCCGGGTCCTTTGGAAGCCCAGGGAAGGGGTACACAGCCAGCCTTGAGGCATGATTGCAGTCTTCTGCTCTGGCTTACTAATGTATTTGAAACTTGTTTTGTCTCTTTCTTCTGATTCTCAGTCATGGCCTTTGGCCAAAGACAATGTAATTCTGATCCCATGACCTTCAAGTTAATACCTACTAACACTGCTAATTTACTGTTTGATTGCCCAGCGGAGTAAAGGAAACCAAGGTTTTCACCAGACCCTGAAAGCTGTTTGCTTGAAGAATGGCATCTATGCCTCCCGAACACTGGCAAGGATTGACCTAAATGCAGCCATCATGCAGCCCATCTATGATCAAATTGACCCTGTTTTTGGAGGCATTTTCAGGTAAAGGATCTTTCTCATGTTCTTTGGGGAAGGCACATCTGCAGTCTCTGTTGTAGGAATTTCTCCATTGGCTCTGGAAGTGTGAAGGGTAGCTGTAACCCGAGCAGGAAAGCTTAGACTTTGGCAGAGCACAAAAGTCTTCTTGGTTTGGTTTATTTAAAAATTTCCCAGGGTGACCTGGAACACAGATTGAGATGTCCCTTTCAGACTAATATTATGATTCCCGTTACTTTTCAAGTATCTCTCCTACATGTGGCAAAAGATAGCTTCTCTTTGGGATCTGTGCCCAGGACAGGGTATTTGGATTGGAGAGGTTGGAATTAAGCAAACACATGGCCTTTAGAACTCTGCCAGAATGCAGAAGAAAAAAAAAAAAGCTGAGGGGGAGTGGGAGACTACCAAGGACTGTTTCCAACACACAACATCCTCACAAACCTGGGGTGTGATGGGACAGTAGGGGCAACGTTCCTCATACTGCCTCTTGCCCCTTTCCTGACCTCTTATTCCTCCCTATATCCACAGACCGAATCTCCTAGCCTGCATGTGCATCTGCTTGTCCCAGTCTGCCTCCTCCTCCCCTTGTTGGTTTTACTTGGCTGGCTACTCGCTGCCGCTGGAGCCATCCACCCACCTTTATTACTTCTATTATTTATCCTCAGTGGCCACCTTTGCTGCCCCCTTGCTTCTCTAATTTATTTTTATTTTAAAATTTATTTAAGCAGCAGAGAGACAGAGAGAGAGGCATATCTTCCACCCACTGGTTCACTCCCCAAATACTTATACCCACTGCTGGGCCAGGTGAAGCCAAGAGTCTGGAACTCCATGCCGGTCTATGAAATGGGTGGCTGGCTCCCAGGTGTCGGAGCCATCACCTACTGCTTCCCAGGGTGCACATTAACAGGAAGCTGGAATCGCGAGCAGGGCCAGAACTCTGTAGACCTAGGCACACTGATATGGACTGTGGATATCTCAAGCAGGGTCCTAATTACTTGGCCAGTACCACCACCACCCCTGTATTTCAATGCCTCTTAGATAATGCCCTTCCACCTCTACTCACTGACTTCTGTAAGTACCAAGCTCCCTAGAGAGCTGTTCATGGCATTCTACCTGCTTCTACCTTGCCTTCCAAACTTTCCTGCTGGTTGCTTGATTTCAGCCCACTGTAGCAGCCAGCCTGACAGGGAGTAAAAAGCAACCAAGATATCCTGGGCATTAAGCTGGGCATGTGCTTGCATCTTCTCTGCAAATACTCCCAATAGCCCAGCAAGTGGTGCCTGTCTTTTTACAAATGGAGATTGAGAGTGGTGTAACTTTCCCAGCATAACCCAGTCTGGGAGCAGAGTGCTAGGGTTTATAATCCACGGCCTTTAAGTCTTGGCTCTGTCACCTGCTGCTTTCCACTCCTAAGATATCCTGAAATTTAGCTGTTTCACTCCATGGGGAATAGTTCCCCATCTTTTCACTTCCCCAAACCTTACTCATTTTCTAATCTGGGGTTCAAGTCCTACCCTTCAAGTAGAGACACTTTGGCAGTGGAAAAGCTGTAAGTTCTGAGGTTCAAATAAGATTGAAAGCCTGGCTGTCTCACTTAGTAGTTGTGTGACCTTGGTCACTTCAGTAATCTTCTCTGACCCTCAAGCTTCTTATCTGTAAAATGGGCATTATCAACATCACACTGACTAGATAGATTTTCTTTTTTCTTTTTTTTAAGATTTATTTTATTTTTATCGGAAAGGCGGATATACAGAGAGGAGAGACAGGAAGATCTTCTGTCTGATGCTTCACTCCCCAAGTGAGCACAACGGCCGGTGCTATGCTGATCCAAAGCCAGGAGCCTCTTCTGGGTCTCCCACACGGGTCTAGGGTCCCAAAGCTTTGGGCCGTCCTTGACTGCTTTCCCGGGCCACAGGCAGGGAGCTGGATGGGAAGTGGAGCTGCTGGGATTAGAACCTGTGCCCATATGGGATCCTGGGCGTGCAAGGCGAGGACCTTAACCACTTGCACCACTGCACTGGGCCTTAGATAGATTTTCATATCCAGGGCCTGGCATAGCAAGTGCATGGTATCTGATAGGAATTTAATAACTTTAACATATCACCTCCCTTCTCTTAAAAATGAATACAGACATCAGCTAGTTTTATGTCCCTTTTAGCTGTGTAGCAGCCACCATCAATCTTAATTTTGTATTGCTTTCTTTTGTAGATCTGGGAAGCCCAGTGATTTGGCTCTGATGCCTCATATAGATGCTTTTAAGTGCTCCCTACAACAGAAAATGATGGAAATTGGGAGAAGAAATGGCTGGAAATATGATCGTTGCAAAAACAGCTTCCTGATCCAAGAGGTAAGTTTCTTCTGGAGAGGGCAGTGAGATTGGATGAGAGCTTTATTCCCAAGCAGGTTGGGAGGCTGCTGCTCCCTCCAGACTTACTCTCTCTAGCATCCAGGGTCTGTATATTCCTTCTTGGAGGTTGGGTGAAAAATGCTCCATCACAGGATGATGGGAAGGGTGGTGGAGGTGGTGGTCCTTGGGCTGTCAGGGGATGGAGGACATGAAAACCAGTTTCATGCCACAATGAAGCCACCAAGAGTGCTGCTGCACTGGTAAAAGTGACTCAGTCCTGGAGAAGAATCTTCAAGGTCTCCTTAGATGGTGGAGAATTTGCACCAGCTTGTAACATGGTCACCAGCTTCGCTATCATTTTTGCCATTATTATGAAGTCATATCCAAAGTCATGAAGCCAAAAGAAGCAGGTCATTTTTTAGTGTTGAGGCATCCAGATTCTTGTTTGTGACTATCTGTCTTCCAGGGCTGACCCAAAGTTCAATGCAAGGCTGGAGCTATAGTTTATGCCTCCTCCTAACCTCTCCTCCCTGTCTCCCAACCCAGGCAGGCTCATTCCACACCCAGGCACATTGCATGCCTGAGATCAACTCAGCACATATTTTTTGACCTATGGGTAGATGCCAGGCACTGTGGAAGCACTTTGGGGTATAAAGATACTTGAGTCGCCTGTGAGAATTCATAGCTTAAATATATTGAAGACACATTAATAGCCAACCATGATATAAGGTGGAAGGAAATGATGGCCACGCACAGGGTTGAGACATGCTTCTGTCCAAAGACTGTCACTGATGACCTTCTGTTAATGTGGTTTCTCAGATAAGCACTCTTCTGGGAGGCCTGGAGGGATATATCTTAAGAAAGAAGAGAAGGATCTACGAGTCTCTCACCACCTCTGTTCAGAATGACCTGAAACCCTGTTATGAAGGTGGGGGCCTGGGGACAGCTTTTCCACTCTTCTGAAATCTTCCTGCCTGCACCTTCAGCATCTTGTTTCGCTACTGTCCCTCCAAGGGCTTGTCCTCCTGTGCCTAAGTCCTTGGACCACCCTTAGGCTGCAAGTGGAAGCTGAGTACAGTCATGATTCATTTAATGACAAGGTTGTGTTTGCTGACTGAGTTGCTGTGTGCACTTCATAGACTGTGCTCACATAAGCCTGGATGGCCATGTCACTGGGCAGCAGCACGTGATGAGAGCACCATCATCAACTGTCATGAACCCGTATCCTTACATGGCACATGACTGTAATTGCAAGGTGTGGGAAGAGGTAATGAAGGGACTCTTAGAATCTGTGTTTCCCACTTCTTTCTTCCAGCTCTTTATTGGACATCTGCTTCTCCCCTTCCTGCTGCTTATCAGCTAATTTAAGCACAAACTCCAACATCCAGTTCTCAATTCTCTTGCCTTAAGTATTTGCAAAATCATTATCATACCCCTTCTTTCGGTGGTTCTGTTGTTGGGAGAAGGAAAGGTGATGTGATTTTACAAGCTTCTGCTTAATTCATTGAATGATAATGAATTTTCTGAATGATAACCATTACCCGAGTTTTGAGTATTAAGTTATTTCTACGTAATGACAAGCATAAGTATGAGTATATGTGTATATGTTTGCGCATACATGTGAGTGTATATATACTTTGTTTTCTTACTTGCACGTTTCTCCTTCTTATGCCGAGGATTTCTAAGCCAGACCATGCTGTAGTGTGTGACCGTGTCTGTCATTTTCTCCCAGAGGCAGCTCAGATCACTGGCAAAAAAGCATGTGAGAGAATGAAGGAAGTCCTCAGAAGAGGAGTTGACCGGCAAGTGGCTGAGGGCATGTTTGAAAGGGCTCAAGAAAGGATGCAGCACCAATGCCAGCAACTGAAGGTATTCCTTACCACATTCTGACACCTAAGGAGATCCTTGGTAGAGGAGAGGGAGCTGGTACAGAAAGTGTAAGAAATAGCAGGCACTGGGATGCAAATCAAAGCACAGGTCTTCTGCTCAGTGGGCCAGGGCCCATGCTGCCAGGAGGAAAAACCTGTGGAATCCAGCATTCTGTCTTTATTGCTACTGCGTGCTGGCCTTGGCTCTTTTCTGAAGCCAAGACACCAGAAATGCAGGCCTTCCAGCTGTCTTCTGCATCCTATTTCTTTAAGAAGTCATCAGTAGAGGCAAGGGGTGCTTTTCTCTTTATGAGCATGAGCTCATTTAATCTGCAGATCTGACAGGGGTGGGGTGGGGAACAGGTATACCTCCGGGATACTCCAAGTTTAGTTCTAGACCACCACAATAAACCAAGCATCACAGAAACGCAGCTCACATGAAGGTTTTTAAAACCTCCCAATGCATGTAAAAGTCATGTTGACACAACATCGTAATTTGTTGAGTGTGCACTTGCATTGTATGTAAAACAGGAGCACTGGGTGGGGGAACCCCTTGATAGAATTCTCCTGGGCTGTACCATCTTAACACATCGAATGTCCTTGTCGTGTAGAATGGCATCACAGAGAAGGTGAAGGGCAGTATCGCCATCATGTTCACCCTCGCTTCGTCTCAGGGGACCAGTCTCTACAAGGAGCTTGCAGGTACACACATCAACCTTCTGTGTCCCGGAAGTCTGTGCAGATCCCCGTGGTGGTGGTCGCTCCCAATTGTGTTTAAAGAGGCTAAGGTTGAAGGAGTTTCCAATGTTGTAAGAGTTAAGATGTTGTTGCTTCATGCTGCAGGTGTGAAAACAGAGACTCAAATCAGGTTAATATGCCTAAGGGCTCTTTGCTAGAAAGTGGCTGATTCAAATCTACAATGTAAAGCCTTCTTTTCTTTTGATACTTCCTTAGAAAAGGCTTCTTTTTCTGGTGGTGGAGAAATATTTCTTTTAATCCCCCAAGAACCTAGGAATGAACGCTGGCTGCTGTGTCCTGCCAGGCTGCCACCTCCTCTGGTCCTGCCCATAAACTCCACCAGGCCCCCTTAGTGTAAACCAGGAGTGTAATGAACTGGTGTGAAAAATCCCAGGGAAAGCTTTGGCAAAATTAAAACTGCACCCACCCTATGACCCAACAATCCTCCTTTGAGGAATTTGTCCTTTAGCTATAGCCTCATATGCAGGCTTCTGGAGAAGGTTGTTTAAAGTAGCATTGTATATCGTTACTAAAAGTTGAAGCAACTCAAATATCTATCAGTAGTGTACTGGCTAAAGTCAATTAGAAAAACCACTTGTAGAAGGCTGTGCAAATTTTATTCAAAAAGAACAAAGCAACTTCGTATATAGCAGCATGAAACAATTTTCAAAATATATTATGAAAGTGAAAAAAATCAAAGTGAAAAAAGATGTGTGATACATTACTGTTTGTGAGAGGAAGAAAAGGAAATACATACGGATGTGCTTGTCTATGCATAAAAACCTTTGTGGGTTATACAAGACACTGTTGCCTCTGGCTGCCTCCACAGAGGGGTGGAGGACATGGGAGAGTGGGAGGCTCACCCTGTACTCTGTTTATTTAGTGCGTAAATAAAATTATTTACTCTGTTTATTTAGTGCCATAAAAAAAGTATTTTTGATGATGTTGACATAGTTGACCAGGTCGGGAAAGGTCGAGGACTAGGGGGCTGTGGATGAGACCATTGTTTCCAAATCTCTGCACTCTTCCTACCATGTCTAGGGGAAGAGGGGAATTAAGGAAGGTAATACCCAGCCTCTCTGCCATCCTAGTACCCAGGGATAGGGAATGACGGCCTGATACCATCCCAGGGTCCCTAATGTGGGGCCTACTCCAAGGATTCCACTCAAGTAGTTTTGATGGTTCTGAAATGCTGTTGGTCTTGTTGATCCAAGGATGAGGAAATCCCTCCAAGTTCCATCGGCTGACAGTCTATCCCACAGTTTCTGTTTGCCTAGAAATTTGTTGTCAATGCTTGACTGGGACCAGATGTCCTCTGCAGATCCCAATGGACTGCCATATCCTCCATGTGCATCTGGGCATGCTTTCCACTCTTTGTCTTAGCCACTAAGGAGGTCCAGTTCTTACACATGCAGTCCATGGTCAGACCACAGATCCTATGGTTCTTTTGTGTGTGTTTGGCAGTACATGGTCCAGCTCAGTCTGTCACTCATGTCAGCCTACACACACTGGTGGTTGCAATTGCTGGGTCAGTTCTATCTCCAACCTTGTCTCTTACATAAACCAATGGATGCTGCGGACCAGTCTGACCCTGCCCACCACACACTCAGCTCTCATATTCACCAGTGGGAATTACAGCCTAGTCAGGGTGATCCCCACAGTCCCCACCAGTCCTGCCTCCAGCGCTGTTTGCTATGCTCACCAGTGAGAACCACATCCCAGCTGGAGTGCCCTTTAGCTCCCCAACCAGGCCTATTCCTAGCTACAGATCTTGCACATGCCAGTGGTTGCTGTGACCCAGCTTAGCATAGCCCATTTCCCATCTTGGCCTTTGCCATCAGATGTTGCAACCTGACTTGTCCCAGCCTGCTCCCAGTCCCAACTCTCATTGGTGGGTGCTGTAGCCTAGCCCTGCCCAGTCTGCTCCCATCCCTGGCTCATACAAACCATATGTGATAGCTTAGTCCAGCATGACCCATACTGCAGTCTGGCTTCTGCACATGCAGATGCTGTGACCCAGCCTACCCCACACTATTCTTGGGTATGTCTGCAGGTGCTGTTGCATGGACTAACCCAGCTTGTTCCCAATCCCAGCAGCCAAGAGTGTCAGAAGATTCCATTGTCATGCCTACCTCAGCCTGTCATCAACCCCAGCTCTTAAGCAAACCAGTGGGACTTGCAGTTCCAAATAGGGGTGGGGCTACATATTGCCCAAAGAATCTGTCCCCAGACCTGGTTCTCTCATGTGCTGGTTAATGTCATGGCCCAACCTCACATTACTCATCCCCTGTCTTGACTCTCACTAATGGGTACTGGGATCTAGCCCTGTCAGTCACGTCCCCAACCCTAGCTTTAGTATGCATCAGTGAGTGTTGGTGGGCTGTGGTCCACCATAACTAGCCCAGCTGAGCTCTTCCACATAGGCTTGTGCCTCTCTCTGACCCACAAAAGTCCTGCTGCTTCTACCCTCCAAACTGCTCAGTCTCAGCCCCCTGACTTACCTGCAAGTACAGTAGCCTTGTCGATAGGAGTCCCTCAGAAGTCATTCCTCTCCTGCAATGTATTCCTTCAGTGGTCTTCACTACCACTCATCTCCTTACCCCTTTTCCTGATCAACCCACGGACCATGCTAGTGGAGCAATCCCAAGGCTACCTTTGCCTGCCTGGATGCAAGGCTCCAAGTCTTCCCATGTTCCCTTCCCTCCCCGCTACCAACTGCTAGCATCCTAAATGGGGGTGCCTCTGGAGCATACAGGGGTTCCAAACTGAAGCTGTGTGACAGCTGCCTATATACATGTACTTTGCACTTCGTTCTCTCCTTGTAGATCATTCTTCCCATTTCTGGTTGGTTGGATGGCCTCAGGCCTGTTCTTAATGGTGTCCAGAGAAGAAGACACACACCCTTATCCTACGATTTATGGGGCTCCCTCATGACCTGGTGCCTACCTTCACAAGAACTGAAGTTTTATAATTATACTCATCCAGTTAGGACTTCTCTAAAAAAGTCTGACATGCCACAGCTCTTACAACTCCTCAGCTCTTGTGGACATAAAATATTCTCCTAAGTTGAATGTAAATTCTCCTGCCATGGCTGAAGCCTGTTTTCTTTTCTTCAGCATAAAAAAAAATCTGATATACATCATGTAGGGGTACTTTGCTAGGTTGCTCTCAGGGTCTTGGCTGATTAGTTCAGGGTGAAGAGCAAGTCCCATCCCTTGTAAAGTGTTCAACAGGGTTTTAGGTGCAGAGGATACAGCAGTGACCAGGGCAGGTGAAATTTATACCTTCTTGGAGCTCATAGTCACCTGGGTAGAAGCACACAATAAGCCAACTAAGAAGTTAAATAGGTGGTAGGGAACTCAAGTCTGGAAAGGGAGCTGGGGAGGCTGGGGTAGAGGGACAGGAGGGGCACAAAAGAGCTCACTGGAAATGTGACAAGCAAGGACCTGAGGAAGGGGTCTCATTTGGATGCCGTTATCCCAGTAGAATAGAAAACAGTGGTTATCAGGGGAAGGATACTGCAAAAACTTCGTGGAAGCCATATCTTAGAGGATAGCCTTGGAGTATAGGGAGCGTGGAGGAGGGAGACTTTTTAGATATGAAGCAAGACAGAAAGACTGAGGCCAACTCTGTGGCATAGTGAATTAAACTGCCTACAATAACTGCATTCCACATCAGAGTATTGGTTCAAACACTAGCTGTTCCCCTGTAACCAGCTCCCTACCAATGCATGTAGGAAGGCAAAAGAAAATGGCCTGAGTGTTTGGGCTCCTGACACTCTTATGGGAGACTTAGATGGAGTTCTTGGCTCCTGAACCAGCAGATGAAAAAAATCTCTGTCCTTCCTTCTATTTCTCTCTCTGTAACTCTGTCTTTCAGACAAATAAATCAATCTTTGGGGGAAAAAATAAAAGAAGGAGAGAGAGAAAGACACGGCTCTCACTCCCCACCAGCCAGGAGTCCCAACCCCGCCAGTCTGAGGGCAAAGTAGGACTGAGAAGGCAGCAGGCACTATTCCAAGGCCAATGCCAAGGTCCATCTGAAATGTCCCTCTGAAGAGGACTGTTCTGGTCAGTGTTCTTCAGAAGAATAAAGATGTGGAAAGAAGTTTCCTTTAAGGACTCAACTCACATGGCAACGGAGGTTTGGGGAGTGGTCAGCAGATTGGTGGTTCCATGAAGAGTTGCAGCTTGAATCCAAAGGCAGGCTGCTGGGGAGCTCCTTCTTGCCTGGGGTGGGGACGGGGAGCAGACAGGGAGGTCCAGCCTTTTCTCTAGTCAAACGTTCAGCTGATTAGGCTCCCACATCAGGGAGGAAAGCCTACTTTATTGGGGTCTACCAATTTCAAGGTAGATAACCTACAGAACAGTTTCACAGAAACAACCAGATGAACATGTAACTATGAGTCTGGGCACCATGGCCACATGCAAAATGCCTCATTGTGAGAAAGTCATTAGGTTGCAGGTCTTGGGGTGGGAAGCTGAGATGCCAAAAGGAAGCAAATCCACTTGGAGTGGAGACTGGGCAGGATGAGGACTGAGGCAGGAGAGAGCTGCCTGGAGAGGACCTGAGGTGGGAGCAGTTTGGGATGAGCTTTAGTTTTCCTTTAGGCAGCTCCTAGAAGGCCTTGGAGAGACCTCATGAATTGCCAGGTGCTTTTTTATAACTTTTATTTATTGTCCTTGCTTTTGACAGAGAGAGATTTAAATAAGAGTGATCTTCCCTCTACTGGTTCACTCCCCAGATGCTAGGGTGGGGTGAAGCCAGGAACTCAGAACTCAATCTGGGCTTTCCCATTGGTGTAGGGACTCAAGGACTGGAGTCGGCAGCAGCTGCCTTGCAGGGTGTGCTTACCAGGAATCAGAATCATCAGGGGAACCTGGACTCAAATCCAGGCACTCCAATGTGGGGATACAGCCACAGCCGCCTAGCAGAAGATGGCCAAGTCTGGGCCCCTGCTGCCCACGTCAGAGGCCTGGATGAAGCTCCTGCCTTCCATCTGGCTCAGTCACAGTCATTGGGAATGAACCAGCAGATGGAATATTGCTCTCACTCTGATTCTGAGTTTCAAATAAGTATAGAACTCTTTCATCATTTCACCATTTGCCAATCCCCAGGTTTTTTTTTAAGTGAGCAGTCATGCTTCTTTTGAGAATGACTTAACCCCCCTGTGACCCCTTCTGCCTTCCTGCAGATGTCAAACGTGAGTACAAGGAGATGGAGAAGCTCCACCGCAGCTTGCGGGAGGCGGCCGAGAACGCGGTGCTGAGGAGGGGCCTGCAGAGCTTCCTCCAGAGGGTGTCCCCCTGCAAGGCCAGCCCTTCCAAAACATAGCCCCCACATGCAAGACAGAACTCAGCACTTCATCACTTCCAGCAGAGTTGTTTCTTAGCACGAAACAAATCATAACTATCGTAACTCCGTCATGGAAATGTGAAGCTTCGGGGGCAAGAATCTTGTGCTTTGCCAAAGAAAAATAATAAAACGTCAAAACACATACATAATATAGGGAAAAATGCAAATAAATTATAAGAGATCTGACCGCATTTCCCCCTTTCAATCATGACTGTGCTTCTGGATAAGGAGCAAATGTTGTACCGAGGAAGCAGCATGGATTGGAGGGCCATGTGGAGATGGAACGTGGCCTGGCTGCTTCCCAGGAGCTCCCAGACCCACGCCTTGGCACTCTTTTTGTCAAGGAAAGTTTAAAGATGTATAAGATCTCCTCCTCCTGACCCTGACTCTCCTCCCAACAGTTTGTCTTTAGGTATTGATGCCCAGGAACTACAGCTCTTGCCCCCTTAACTCTGCCTTTTCCCAGCTCTCAGTGAGGTGTTGGTGGCAGCACTCTCCTGACTTGGGGCAGAATGGCTCCTCACACTACAGCCTCAGCCTCCTCACTGCAAGAACGGGGCCTCACACAGGCTCTGGGGAGCACATGGGAGCCTTGCTCCATGTGAGCAGAGCTTCCTCCTCGGACTTGTTTTTCAGCATGTTTCTGCTAAGGAGCCCCTCCTCTAGGCTGTTCTAGCCACCTGTGGAGCCCAACACTAGGATGGGCTCTGTGTTGTCCATCTTAACTGGGTGGTGTTCCCTCAGATAGCTGCTTTCTGACCCCTGGGTCTCTCTCTTGGGAGATGCCACTTCTGTCTTGCCACCACAACAGTAGTTATGAATTAGAGTGACTCTGACTCATTCACAATGTTAATTATAACCAGTGCGCTCTGCTAAAGAACATAAGAAAGTGATCATTTTAGAATGCACACCACCCCAAGTTGTAGTAATAAAAGAACTTTTCCAAGCTAAATGACATAAGGAATGTGTTGTTTGTGGAGCGTCCCAGATAAACGAGGTAGTAGTGTTATCTTATTGAAATACAATAACTTCGGCATTTCTATGCCCAGGAGACAACTGGAAGGGAAACCTTCATCTCATTTTCTCTGAAAGCATTATGCACAAATATTATCAACTGAACTTTGGTTCTTTAGTTTAGTTTTTTTGTTTGTTTGTTTCTTCTCATACCAATTGAATTAGCCAGAATGGTATGGATTCGCGTCTGCTTATTTTCTTGAAATCCCAGGTCATAACCCAATACATTCCCCCTCCTCTCAACCACGCAGTTTAATCTGATTAGGGACAAAGAGAAAATTGATAATGATCCATGAAATCTGGGTAAGATTGTGTACCAGATATGCTCAATGACAAAAGCCTCTTTCAATCTCTATTTTTAAATCCCTATAACATTCTTCCATTCATTTCTCCCCCTTGCAGAGACATGTGGGCTGTTTTTACTGGAAAGGAGACCAGGCATGTCACCAGGGTCTTCGGGGTCTGCCTCAAGCTAGAGAAGGGGCAGGGAGAGAGAAAGAAACTGCCTTGGCTCTCTCACTCTCTGAAATCTCTGAAATCAAAACCTGGAGTAGAAGGAGGAAGTTCTTCCACACTGGGTAGAATTGTTGACACTCTTAAACTGCCAAGTGTTATAGAAAAAGTTCAAGGTGTGTTGAATATTCCTACTCTAGTCCAGATTAGGTGTTGGTTAACACCAGAAACCCACGCCTGTTCACAATCAAAGCTTTTATGGAGCTATTTATTTCCTTACAGCTTATTGGGCCAGTGTAACTTTGTTGTCTTGACAATGGAATTCATTTACAACATACCACCATCACTCTTCTTTGCAACAGAATTCTGTAACTTCCTGAGCCTCTGGTAGCCACCGTAATGCCCTAAACTTTTGTTCGATGAGCTTTCTTAGACCTCACATGAATGAGATCATGTAGTATGTGTGTTTCGATATTGTGTCCCTACTTCTATCCTTGTTGCTGCACATGACAAGATTGAGAGTGGAATTTGGAGGTGAAAAAAAATTTTTGGCCATTTTTCTATGGGAAGGCAAATCAGTGTTGTAGAGCCCCATGAGGCCTATGCTTTACAGACCCTAAGTTTCAACCTCCTAAAACACATGAGGTGTCCTGTCATCAGCAGAACACATCCATTTATTTAGACATGCTGGGAACATGCAGTGCAAACACTCCGATCCTATGGCAGCTTTTCCAGCCTCTAGAGAAAACAGTACACCTTGGGAGAGGCTTTGGAGCAAACGCAGGCAGAACAACTACACAGCCACAAGGAGGATGGTGGCAGAGCAGAAAAGCCCAGCCCGAGTGCCTCTTTTAAGCTTCTTAAATCTAGTACACATGTTTTGTTGGCTTGAATCTATCCTCCGAGTTTAATCTCAGAGCAATTTCCAGTAGGTGATGGAGAGGGAGGGCCTTGGGTAGCCTTTCTCAGATATTAGAGTTGGAGCAGAGGGGGAAAGGAGAGGACTTATACTCTGTGGCGCAGATGTGGTTCCCCTTGTACCTGTTTGGTGCTCCTCCCTATCCCACTGCTGGCCCCTGGCTTCTCCTTTCCACTTCCTTAGTTGCTAATTGTTAGCCCTGTTAGAAAGCCTTTAAATTTTTCATTCATTAATTAGCTTATTTACTTGGAACATACAGAGAAGGGCTGGGGTACGTGGGAGGAGAGAGAGATCTCCCATCCCCAGTTCATTTGCCAAAAGTCAGCAACAGCCAAGGCTGGATCAGCCAAAGCCAGGAGCCAGGAGCCAGGAATTTCATCCAGATGAACCACATGAGTTACAAGGACCCAGTGCTTGAACATCACCTCCTGCCCTCCAGGATCTTCATGACAAGAGAGTTGGAATCAGGAGCCAGAACTGGGATACATCACAGGCACCCCAATGTTGGCTGTGAGTACCTTAACCTTTAGGCTACACACCTGCCATCCAAGTTTTTAAACTTTCTGTCAAATAAACTCCATGGTTTATGGCTCCTGGGGAATGCTGGTTTATCCTGAGTGGACCTGGGGCAGGTGGGATAATGCTGCATAGGGTGCTGAGTCTTAGCCATTCTCTCTCACTGGGTGGGAAGACACTGGCCCACATTCACGAAAGTGTTACTACTGTTGGTGACAGGCATCCTCTTACTTTGAGGACCAGGACCAAGTTTCCAAGTCTCTGAGTCTGCCCCTCTTGGGGAACTGGACCTCTCACATCTCAGGTCTACAAAGGAACTGGGGGTGACCTCATGGTGTCTGATTCACACTTGGTCTCTAAAGAGATGACTAAGGGAGGGCCGTGAACACGCTGGTTCACAGCTCCAGCCGTGTAGGAGTGGTGGCCTGTGACACAGACAGGAACCTTCTTGTGGACTCCGCCTGGACGGCTATGGTTTGATATGCTTTGTCCCTTCTGAAAACTCACATTAGAGTTTAATCCCTCCTGTGAAGTAATGTGGAGGCTAGACAATATAACTGTGAGGCTTTGAGCTGGAGCCTTTGGAAAGTGGTCAGCATTATCTAAGGGCACCTTTGGGAGCCCCTTGGTTAAACACCGGCGTCTTCCGAAGAGAGGAGAGTTGGTATATGGGCACATTCCCTGTCTTTCCCCCTGTGATTTCCTGCCCTGTCCCAGGACTCTGCCATGGTCATTACCAAGCACAGCTCTTCAGCACCAGGTCACAACTACAAGCCCAAATAAACCGCTTCTATTTGTAACATGATCTGTGGCATTGTGTTATTATCAACAGAAAATGGACAAAGACCACTGTTAAAATATGAAAACTAGGGAAAGCAGGCAACGTGATAAGATAGTCACAAGATAAAGTGACAGGTTTGGAGATATAGACATCAGCCATGCAGTATGAACACAGGCACTCATGTGAGAGATTGCATGCACGCCCACTGCCTCGAGTTGGTGTTGAAAGTACTATTCCCCTGGGCACAGAGATGTTGGCAGTGGGCTGATACACAACAGACCAGGTCAGGCCCTAGACTTTAGGCTCTCCAGCTGTAAAGGAAATCTAATTATGCCTGGAAAAAGAGCATATGCACTCCTTGTAAAATGTGTTCTTAAAGATCTCAACCAGAAGACTATCAGATGCAATGCAGGTTCTTTTCGAAAAGGGAGAAAACCGTTAACACTTTGTCCACAAACCTCTACTTGCTTCTACGGATTAAAACAAAATGAAAGCCAATGAAGCCCATAGTATGTGTGTGTATATAGAAATGCCACACCATAATCATAAATATATATGATTATTGCTAGTGAAACGTTTTAAAAGAAATCTTTCCATCTGGATTCTATGAAGCTAATTGTCCTTCCCAGGGATGAGTTGTTGCTAAGTCAGGCTCTCTCCTTGTCCAGCAGCTGCTGCCTTCTCCCTGTGTCCCTGTCTTGTAGGGACATCAGTCCTGTGAGACAGGGCCCGCCCTAACAGTCCTGGTTAGCTTTACTTACGTCTTTGACGATGCCGACTCCAGAACCATTCAGACCCAGAAGGATAGAAGTCATGGATTCAGCACACTGAGTTTGAGGGGACAGCATCCAAGTCCATTAACTCAGCCTCCCCAGGACAAAGGGCTGCCAGGCCAGGGCCCTGCCGCTGCCCTACGAAGGGTGACCCTGTCTGTCAGGTCTGGTTGGGAGTGCTATGTGGAAGCAGCAGGATCTGCCCCAGAAAACTTGCACTTCAGCAGGGCAAAAAAGATGACATCTCTACAGTAACACCAACCCTAAAAGGAGACTGGAGAGTAACACCAAACCTAAAAGGAGACTAAAAAGAGAGTGGAGGGAGCTACAGACAGGAGAGGGAGCTAGTGCCCAGGGAGCCGCAGCTCTTTTTTTTTTTTTTCAGAGTGATGTCTCTGGGAGACAAAAAGCAAAACCCAGGCCAAAGCTCTGGAGAATTCAAGTTCAAGGCCTCTCACTCATCCAAAGTCTCTGCAATGTTCTTGACAGAAAAGGGGTCAGGTGTGAAGAGGCTGTGCCGAGTTCAAAGCCTGAGTCAAAGCAAAAACCTGCACAAGGGAGAGAACAAGAGGCAGAATGTGAGAGAGTCATGCGTGATGCCCACAGCTGTCCCAGCCACGCCCATCACCTGGCCAGGTAAGTGCTCCAGATGAGCAGCATCTGAAAGCAAACACTTGTTAGTTCCTCTCGTTCTGCCCCACACAGCATCATAAGACCTTTGCATTCCTGACCGCAAGGAATTCGGGTTATTCTAGAAACAAAGAGCCATTCAGGGATCTCGATCACTTCTTCTTTGGTGTGATGAAGTTTAGAGCACCTAGAACTTTAATAGCAATTGTAGAGGAGGTGGAGGGGTGGCAGGGGGTCTTGTTCAAGGGCAGGTTCTGGGGCAGCAGATCTGGGATTGGGGCTGGAGAGTCTGCATTTTCTCCAGGTCCACACAAGGGAGGGTGGGAACACAGAGAGAAGGGAATTGGGAGCACCAGGTCCAGGTCTTGCCTCATCCTGGGATGCTGGCACCACTTGCCCCGTCAGGTCACCTCGTTTCCCAAGTGAGGGAACAAATGGCATTGGCTCTCACCTGAAGTTCGCTGAAGGCTTAGACCTGTGTCTGTACAACAGTGGGACAAGGTAAAGAAACAGGGGGAAAGGTTAGGTAGCAGCACTGCATAGCTTGGGCCTGGGGACGACTCTTGGTGATAGCATGCAGGTGGCACCCCCTGGCTTTATGCAATGCAGTAACCATCAGTTCATGGGGCATATACTTCTGTCAGTTCATTCCTTTCACTCCTGAGTCCCCACAAAAGCTCCTTTTCATGCAGGATCAATTGGCAGTTCTTAAAGAAATTGCCTTGCATTTGAAGGATTCGATGTTCTTCCAAGATCTCACTAACAATGGGTCCCCCGAGACCCCCGGAAGTACCCTCCCCTTTTCATCAGAAAGAATTAGGCAGAAAGAGGGCCTGGAGCCAGGGAGCAGAGGAGAGGATGGGGAGCCACTGCACAGGACTGGAGCCTGCCCCAAGCTATTCTAGTAATGTGAGACCACATACTGGAATGTGTTGGCCTGAAAATGAGTAAGTTCGTGCTGAAGGGGCCTGGGAAGTGTGCAGGGCTCAGTGAGGCCAACGGTGTGGGTTTGGCAGGCCCGCCCTTGATGTCTGGGCTTTACCTGCCAGCAGCATGCCTGGGGCTCTGGAGACACTGCCTCCGGCCTGAAGATCAGTCAAGCAGTGGAATGTGGGCTCTGGAGGAGACAGGGCCAACGAGCTCACTCTCAGAGATGATGGCAGGTTTTGCTGTCAGGCAGGACAGGTTCTTCCAGCCACAACCCACCATCAGAGAATGCATGAGAAGGGACCACAGGCTCCCCGTCTGTGAGGGGCTTTCTGCTTCCATCTGCTGTGGCAGTGAACAGGGGTCCAACGAGATGTGACCAGCAGGAGAGTCAACTACACCCAAGGGGGCCTGGATACCTGCTGTGGTGTGGGCTTTACCCAGTAGCTTGGGAGATCCCAGACCAAGGGCTTGCTGTTGGGTAGGCGCCACTGTCTCCAGCTTGAGGTCTGGCTTATCTGCCTTCAGCAGGCCTCCTCTGCAGTTGCCTTTGCTTGAGGGACTGGCAGTTTCCAGAGGAAGATGGTGAGACTCACAGGCCTGCACCTTGCATGTGCTCATATCCTGGTGGATGCGGTGTTCTCTGCCAGGGTCATGTTGGCAGATGAGTGGCACGGAACCAGGGCATGCAAGGAAGCAGCCACAGGCACCCACTCTGGAAAAGCGGAAATATGGCCTATAGCATGGAGTGCCCACTCACCCTTGACAACAGTTCTTCCGTGCTTATCTCAGTGGTTTCAGGAAATAGACAGTGAAGACTTGATTCTAACCCATTGCCTTGTACAACAGGGTGTGATACCACAAGGGATAGAGTTCAACAGGCATTGGGAAGTGGGGGGCATCTGTCATAAGAAGGCCACACACATGCATACACTTTCCAAGCCATACTCCAATGCTGACCACTCCCCAGGCCCTGAGCCTTGCTGCCCGCCCCGCCAGTGGAGCCCCCACACTTGTGAACAGAGAGGCATTATGCACGTGGTCCCAGAGAACAGTGGCCAGTTATCCCAACACGTTTTTCCCTTCTCCAGCTAGGAGAGAGAGCCTCAGACCAGACCAACAGTGTGATGATCATGGTGACAGACACGCCCCACGACTGCTCACACTTCCCAGGCCTCACATTACTGGGATGAGCAGGCCCAGTCTGCATGTCAGCAGTGTCTTCAGCTTTGTGTGTTCTCAGGCTATGACACCTTGGGATTTGGTGACCCTGAAGAGACTGCCCCTCCCAGGCATGGCCAGTTACACATACTAGAAGCCAACTTTCTCTGCAGGGAAATGTGATTTTCAAATGCAAATGAACAAAATCTGGAGCACAGTTCACCAGCCACTTCCCTGGTAGAGCTCCTCTATGCTGAGTTGCCATTCATCTGCTTATCAGCCCAGGACCAGGTGCCAGTCAAATGGGTACAACCCTATCCCCAGAGCCTACTGAAATGCCTCAGTAGCTAATCTTAAACCCACTAGCCCTCCCTGCCCTGTATTCTCAAATAACTGTAAGTACAACAATATTTTTAAAAAGGAAAATGAGGTGATTTATGGATGATATAGTCACATCAATCAGTGCAAAATTATATGCGCTACACATTTTTAAGATTTATTTATTGGAAAGGCAGATTTATAGAGCAAAGGAAAGACAGAGAGAAAGATCTTTGGTTTACTGGTTCACTCCCCAAATGGCCGCAACAGCTGGAGCCAAGCCAATCCAAAGCCAGGAGCTTCTTCCAGGTCTCCCATGCAGATGCAGGGTCCCAAGGCTTTGGGCCATCCTCTACTGCTTTCCCAGGCCATAAACAGCAAGCTGGATGGGAATTAGAGCAGCCAGGATATAAACTGGTGTCCCTATAAGATGCCAGTGCTTGTAGGTAGAGGATTAGCAATTGAGCCATCGTGTCAGCTATTGTGCAACACATTTTTTTGAAAGATTTATTTATTTATTGAAAAGTCAGATATACAGAGAGGAGGAGAGACAGAGAGGAAGATCCTCCATTTGATGATTAACTCCCCAAGTGACCGCAACAGCCAGAGCTGTGCCAATCTGAAGTCAGCAGCCCGGAGCCTCCTCCAGGTCTCCCAAGTGGGTGCAGGGTCCCAAGGAGTTGGGCCGTCCTCGACTGCTTTCCCAGGCCACGAGCAGGGAGCTGGACGGGAAGTGGGGCTGCAGAGATTAGAACCGGCGCCCATATGGGATCACAGGCACATAAAGGTGAGAACTTTAGTGGCTAGGCCACTGCGCTGGGCCCTGTGCAACCCATTTTTTAAAAGAAAGAAGTAAATGGATCATTGGATTAAATGGAAAGCTTGACTGCACAGCTGTACCCTGTGCCTTTAGAATCCCAGCAAAACTACAATAAAAGTTTTTTTTTAATGATTTATTTTATTTTAATTTCAAAGACAGAATCAAAGAGACAAAGCAGGATTAAAGTGATGGAAAATCTGAATATCAGCCATGAAGGGGATGGCAAGAGCAACTGGACCAGCACGAAGCAAACCTGAAAGTTTGAGGGAGATATCCACAGAAAGGTAAAACCTGCAAAAGAGACTGATGCAAATGTCAGGGAGATAAACTTGGCAAAAGAAAATTCTGCATGGCTTTGCCATAAGTGATATTTGTGCCATCATCATGATGTAATTGAAACACGATCTAAATGAAGGTTAAAATTTTTGTGGCAAATGTATTTTATGAAAAAAGCATGTATGGATTTAAAATTTTTAAAAATAATCAAATTTAGATTTAGATTTCCCAAGCAAAGGGCTAAGGGCAGGGAGAGAGAATGAGAGAATGAGAGGGACTACTCACATCCACGGGGGCACGCTCCTGGGGCCCAAGATGGCAGGGCCTGGGCCAAGGCTAAAGCTGAATGCCAGAAACTCAATCCAGGTCTCCTGTGGAGGTGGCAGGAACCCACGGATCTGAATGCTCCCCAAGCTGGAGTTAGGAGTCAGAGGCAGAAATTGGTGCCAGGCACTGTGACATTGGGACCCAGGAGTCTTCATTGCAAAATAATTATTTAAAAAGCAGAGTGACAGAAAGAGAAGTACAGAGAGAGAGGAGAGAGAATATGTCCCACCTTCTTGTTTATTCCACAAATGCCTACCTCAACCAGAGTTGTGCCAGGCCATTGCCAGGATCCAGGAATTTCATCCAGGCCTCCCATGTGGGTGGCTGGAACCCAAGTACGTGGGCCATCATGTGCTGCCTGCCACGTGTATTAGCAGGAAGCCAGGTTGAAAGCAGAGACAGGACTAATCCGCATGCACTCCAGGGTTCTTGCCACCACGGAGGAGACCTGCATGGAGATCCCAGATCCTACCAACCGCCTTGCCTAGTCGCAGCCACTGCAAACATTGGAAAAGCGAACCAGCAGACAGGAGTTTTCATTCTCTCTTTCTCTTTGCTTCTCAAATTAAGATAAGCCAAACTTCAAAAAAATAAGTTAAAACATAAAATTAAAATTAAAAAAACAAAACCTTCATTTTGCACTAGCTGTGAGATGTATCATGCTTTAAGAAGGAAGACAAAGAAATTAACACTATCACTTTGTAACCCAATTCTCCCTTCATTCCTCCATCTGGCCCTCCACTCTTTCTATTTATTCACCTTATTTTCTTGCCACTTGTCTCTATGATTATTTTTCTTAAGTTTTCTTTCCTTTTTCCTGCTCCCTCTATTGCTGGGACCATATGCAGATGAAATATCTTGCTTATTACGCCTAGGGAATTTGATATTTCTTGGTGTTGGTTTGTGCTGTTGGAGCAGGGATGGAGTGTTCTTTCTCTCCCCAGACCAAAGCAAACCAAAGAGTGACATGACTGGGGAGCTGCTGTTGTTGTCCTCATCCCTTGCTGACTCATAGCAATCTCAAGGTCATCTAAAATAGGAGATTTGTCTTTTCTTATGTGTCCCCCAGGAGCCTATCTACCATGTTTTGCATGTGAGAAGGTGTATGTTTTTTCCCAACATGGGTAGTGATTTACATTTATCCCATTAAATCCCTTCTAGAGAGTTTTGGCCCAAGGTCATGCCCCATTTAAAGGCATTTCTTATGATTCACTTAGATGAGCGTATCTGGTCACCAATTACAAATTGCTCATATTAAAATTATTTCATCATCTAATTCCCATACAGAATTTACATCATCTCAGTTCCAAGAAAGTTCCCCTTAGAGGGTGCCCTGGGTCATGAGTCTGACAGTTCGTGGAGCTCTGGGCAAGTCCTGCTCTTGGGCCTCTGGTCTATACCTCTGACAGCAAGGAGACTCATCTGTTTTACCACCTGCAACTCTGGGCCGATGTCAGAAAACCTGAGCTGTCTTACACGTTCTGGGAAAGGAATAAAAATGAGGCGAGCTCCTGGAGCGAAGCAGATGGTTGGGCAGCGTTCCGTGATGGATGACGTGCAGGGAACGCCACGAGGAGCCTCTTGCTTCCACCACCTTGGACTTAGCAGCTGCCCACAGGAGAGATCCACATAGCGATGAGAATCCTATTGGTCTGAGGCTGTCAGCTCTGAAAATAACACAGGCTGATACATGGGAAATGCCCTAGCATTTTCAAAGCACCTGTCCCCTCATGATCAGGCGTGAGCTGGGAAGGCCATGGTTTTGTAGACCTGGAAACATAGATTTGAAGGGGTTTTGAGTCTTGTTGTCATCCACAGAGCTGGGAAGGGTGAGCTGGACAACAAAAAGGGACTTCCTTTTTGGAATCCAGTCTTCTCCCATGACATCTGAAGTCCACCATCCTTGTAAGCAAGTAGCAAGCAAGGATTGATCACATGTCCTAGGCCTTTTTCTGGGCTAGACACAGAGTATTGCATGGGGCCTGGTGTTTCTGGTGAAGTCGCCATTTGGGATGCAACCCTACCGTGTAGGCAGTGATTCACATCTCAGCGGTTCTACTTCTGACCCAGCTCCTTGCTAATGTGCCTGGGAAAGTAGCAGAATATGATCCAAGCACTTGGGGCCCTGTCACCCGTGTGGGAGGCCCAGATGGAGTTCCAGGCTTCTGGCTTTAGTGTGGCTCAGCCCCAGCCATTGTAGCCATTGGTAGGAATGAAAGCTTTTTCTCTTTCTTTCTCTCTTTCTCCTTGTAACTCTGCCATTCAGAGAAGTAATTTGCTTTTGTTTTGTGTTTTTACAAAAAAAAAAAAAGAAAGAAAGAAAAGAGAGAAAGAAAGAAAGAAAGAAAGAAAGAAAGAAAGAAAGAAAGAAAGAAAGAAAAAAAGAAAGAAAGAAAGAAAGAAAGAAAGAAAAGCTGGAATTCTTTCAAATTTGGGGGGCCCTGTCTAAATTCTATCTTCTGTGATTTAGCTACTCCTGGCAGGAGGCAGGAGCCTAGCAGCCCAGAGTGGTAATGTCTTACAATGAAGATCAGGTGGGTTCTTAGAACTAAACAATTAATAACAAATTAGAAAACATCTGCTGTTGATTTTTAAATGTTTATGAAGAAAGTTAGATTCTTATTTCATGAGCATAACAATTATTTTTCCAAAACTATTTCCTAAGCAAGGCCTGTTTGACAAAAGCTTTTATTTACTTAAGCAGTAGTTATTAAAAATGATAGTGGGGGGGCGGGGCTGGAACTGTGACATAGCAGGTAAAGCCACTGCCTGCGAGGCCTGGCATCCATATGGGTGCTGGTCCATGTTCTGGTTGTTCGACTTCTAATCCAGCTCCATGCTCACATGTCTGGGAAAGCAGTGGAGGATGGTCCAGGAACTTGGGCCCCACACCCTCATGGGAGACGTAGAGGAGGCTCCTGGCAGTGATGACAGCAACAAGTGCAGAAGTAATAATACTGTAAGATGCATCCCAGGGCCCGATGCAGTAGCCTTGTGGCTAAGGTCCTTGTGGCTAAGGTGCATGTATCAGATCCCATAAAATCGGCTCAGCTCCAGCCGTTGCAGCCACTTGGGGAGTGAAATCAGTGGACAGAAGGGCTTTCTCCTTCTCTCTACAGATCTGACTTTCCAATAAAAGAAATAAATCTTAAAAAAAAAAAGCAGGCATCATTGCCTCAATTTTAATTGGATGCAACTACTTCAGAAGTTTTTTTTTTATTTATTTATTACATTGCATTATGTGACACAGTTTTATAGGCACTGGGACAAAAGTGTTTTGCTTGTTTTTTAATCCTTTGTGTAGCAGCATTTTCCTAGCTGACAACTTTAGGGATGAGACTGAATGGGAGCCGACCAGTTTCTGGACCATCCCGATGTGAGAGGGGACAAGAGCTTCTTGCTCAGAGTCAAGAGCTGCACAAAAGACTTGCTAACCGGGAGCTTGCTTTAGAGTTTGTTTCTGCTTGTGCCTTTTAAATCGGCTCTTGGCTCTTTGGGCTGTTTCATTTATAACAGACAACTCTCGGGAACAATACCATCCAACAGGAAAATGCACAATGAATTGTGGCCTGGTCATGTTGTTATGAGTCGGATATGGTTTGAATGTGTCCCTCAAAGGCTCATATTGGAGGCTTGGACTCCAGGGCGGTAACGTGGAAAGGTAGTGGCCCCTTTAAGAGCTGGAGCCTAGTGGCGGTGTGGTCTAGGTTAGCGCCAAATAACAAGCACAGGCACCAACGCGGTAACCGTTTCCTCAGAGGGTGAGGAATACAGACAAATGTGCGCCATGTTCAGGAAGGAGCGAGCCAGAAAACGAAAGACCATGGGATTGCTGCTTCTGTGCTCCGAGTCTGCCTGCCCTCAGAGAGCAAGAGTAAGCGGCTGTGGGGGCGGGGAAGCCGGCATCCCTTGCTCGGGAGGTGAAGAGAGCTGAGCAAAGCGCTGGCGTCTCCTCAGGACGGGCTTTTACAGGACTTGAGAGGGGCGTGGTCGCGTAACAACGACCCCCGACTCCCCCAAACCCCAGGTATTGAAGGGTACCCACTCCCTGATGCACGGGCAGGAGGGGCAGGTGCGGCTTCCAGACTGAACTAGCCGCCCAGCCTTATCTGCAGGAGGCCCTTGCGGGCTTGGAGGAGCTGCCCTCAGAAGAGATTAAGGAAACTTGTGGGAATCTTGAGTTCTTTCTTTCTTTAAAAAAAACCAAAAAGTTAAGCTATTATTTGAAAGGTGGAGGGAGAGACATCCCCCATCTGCTGGTTCACTCCGCTAGGGGTCGCAATGGCCGGACATGGAACCCATCCAGTTCTCCCACGTGAACGCCACTGCAGAAGTACTCAAGCCACCAAGGCCTGCTTTCCGGGCCCTTAGCTGGGAGCTGGATCCGGAGAGGCACGGCAGAGACCTGAGCTGGCTCTCCAGTGGGGCGTGCGGCAGCCATTTCCGTTTCTAGCAGCACTGAGCCACCCTGCCTCACTTGCACATGGGCCCCCACATCAGCGTGAGGTGATACAGCCAAGGAGACCCCACAGAGCCAAGCCATCACTGGTGCCATGCCCACCTTCCAGAAGGGAGAGCCCCATGAGCCTCTTTTCCTTATAAAGTTAGTGTGCTCAGTATCTTGTTGTGATGAAGAATGGGCTAAAACACATTATCATGGAATAGATTTCAGCAAACAAACAAACAAAAAACAACCCAGAGACTAAAGTGCTGCTGCATACGATGATAGGACCTAATCTTGTCCCAGCTTTGCCTAGGACAACTGGGTTTAGACAATTGGCAGCTTTGCAGTTGAAGGGGCCTGTGGGTCTCTTAGTTGGGGCGTGCACCCTCCGTGTCTGAGCTTCAGTGATCCATCCTCCTGGCTCAGCCACAGCTCTGGTGGTTGGGAAGCCACCGATCCAGGCGCTGGCATCCAGGAAGCGTGTCTTGCCTGTCCTCACAGGGTGGAGGAGGAAGGGCAGGGGAGGGTGAGTCCCCACTCACACACGTGCTGTGGCCTCCCTTCCCAGCCCTGGGCAGGCACTCAACCCGTGTCAGCAGCCATGCACCCAGGTTCTTGCTGATATCCATGCATCTTCTGTGAAGAGCTCTCAGCGTGCCATTTTGAGCACTTTTCTGACTTTAAAAAAGCATTTGTTTATTTATTTGAAAAGGAAAAGTTACATAGAGAGAAGGGGAGACAGAGAAAGATCTTCCATCTGCTGCTTCACTCCCCAACTGGCAGCAACTGAGCAGGGCCAGGCAGAAGCCAGGAAGCTAGAGTTTCATTTAGCGCCCCCATGTGGGCTTGGGCTTCTGCTGCTGTTCTGTGCCATTAGCAGGGAGCGGAACGGGAAGTGAAGCAGCCGGGACTCAAACCAGTGCTGCGATGGTATCTCAGGCAGTGGCTTAACTTTACATGCTATGGCACTGGCCCGTTTGACTTGTTTTTCTTTTTAATTTTTATTTTTCATGATACCAGAAAGCTTGGTGGATTGATTGTGACAGGAACTTTGGTTTTCATGACAGATGCTTCAGAGAAGCAGGTAAACAGTTAGACCCTTGTGTCAGGCGGCCTGTGGTGCCTTTGCGGCTCACGCGCTCACACCGATGGGCTGAGGGACCTTGGATGACTTCCTCCATCCACGCCTGTGAGGTGGGCACAGCCGCAGTGGGCACTGCCCAGTGGGGCTGCGGTGCTGTCAGCCTTCCCTGGGCCTGGGTTCCATGTCGGAGGATCCTGCTGGCCCCAGAGAGTGCGCTGTGGGGGGAGGCCTACAGTGGCTGCCCAGTGGGACCTGAGACCCATCCCCGCTGGATGCCAGGGACGACAGGACAGGTCCAAAGACCATAAGAAAAATCACTTAGGATTGCTAGGCACATAGGTTTTACTCCAAAACATGTTCTACTTTTTTTTTCTTGCTCCTCCTCCTTTCCCACTCATTATTATGATAATTATATAATTACTGGGGCTGTGTCCTGGTGAGCAGGGGCAGTGACTGAAAATGACTAAGTCATTTCTGAGCCAGTTGTGGGCTGGCAGCAGAGTCCCGGGGAGAGCTGAGCCTTGGCAGACCCTTCTCCTGCACGAAGCCTGACCCTGAAGCGCTGGGGCTCAGCTGCACCCAGCAAGTGGGGGCCTACACAGGGGTCTTGCCTTGCGGGTGCCACCTCCAGAGGCCATCCATGGCCCAGGCCATGTCCCTCCTGGCTGGCTCACGTTCCAGGGGGAGTTTTCCTGAGATCTGCTTCTTGTCACTACCTCAGTCTAAGTGGTCCTTTAACTTTTGGTTAGGTCTCCTCTGCTGTCGAAGCATCGACTACTACTGATTTGTGACAGGGAGAGAGCAGGGGCAGGAGTGTGGTACACACACAGGGACAAAGTCAATGGGAGTGCTTATGGGTTAGGTCACCCCCCAGGTGCCTGCAGTGGCTGGGACATGAGAACTCCCAAGTTCCCTCCTGGGTGGTAGGGTCCCGGACGCTTGAGCTATCCCCCTTTCCCTCCCAGGCCATGTGTTAGCACAAAGCTGGAGTCGGATAGAATGGGGGATCCAACCGAGGTACAGGGGATACAGCTCTCTAAATTGGAGCCCTAGCTACAAGGCAGAATTGGTCGTGCTTGGATTGACAGGCGTTCACCAGCTAGGCGGACTCAGGGTGCTTTGCTCTGGGAAGTTCCTTCAGAATGTCTGGATGTCTCCAGTGTGGTTCAGTCAGTGCCTGTTAGCGGGGGTGGATGTGACTTCGGGGCAATATATAAAGTGATTCCAGGCCAACCAATGCCTACTTAGTCCTATAAATAAATTTATAAGATTGGTTTTCTTGTACAGCTCCTGAAATCAAGTCTAGCTGCTATTCCTCCAGCAGCATTCCAAAAAAATATTTTTTTAGCAAGGGCCTTTAGAACTGTCACTGGAGTCCCAAAGCCAAAGCTGATCTTTGCATGGGAGATGTAATGCTAATATTGACCACAAGAGGGGGGCCGTGTTCCAGACCCCAGCGCTATTGCCTCTGCAATTGCTCCAACAGCTTTTCATAAAGACTGCTGGCGGGAGCAGCTGCAGTTCACATCTCAGTCAGTATTTAGCACAGCTCTGAGTTGCTCCACGGAACCTTGCCGTCTGCTGCCTGAGGCTGACCAAGACCTCCACAACAAGGAGTCCCCGGCGCAGAAATCAACCTGGCCGCAGGATCCAATTTTTCCTCCCGACCTGGTCATCTTGCAGAAGTGACAACCCCCTTGGGATTTGTCCTGGGACGAGTCACTGGGTACCCCTGCAGCCTCCTTCTATGACTTCTCTTGGATCTGGCTAGTCGTGGGGACGAGCTGTGAGGGGCTGCCTGGATCGCAGTATAGGGGGCAGCCTGCTCTCTCCGACCACCATGGCGAAGGCTAGGAACTGAGGGCAGGGGTTTCTGCAAGTTTCAACAAGGGTCCCTCAGGTGAGTCTTAGCCCTGGCTTTGTCCTTGCACCTGCCTGTCTGGGGTGTGGCATCCCAGGGCAGTTGGAGGAGCCCGGGACATGCTGAGTGGAGCGGAGTACTTCAGGTGTGTGTATGTGTGTGTGTCTGCAGGTAGGGCTGAGGCACGCGCTGCAGGTGGAAAGATCGCAGCTGGCTGAGCCACAGTCATTGGCAGGGCCCTCATGCAGTGCCTGGGCTGGAGGATGTGAGGATATGTTTGGGTGCCGGAGAGAAACTGTTGCCTTGGTGGTAACTCTGCCTGCTCTGTGCATTGGCTTAGGAGCCCACTCAGGAAGTTGGTGTTACTGCTGCCCACCCTTGCTAGTGTGCAGGGTGCCCACACATGCCCAAGGGCAGGGTGTCTGACGTCAAGGAGGAACTGTTTGTGGGCATGTGCACCTCTCCACTTTGGGGTATGCAGATGGAAGAGGAAAGGGTTGAAGAGCTACTAAGCGATGCTCCCCTGGGGCCACATTCATGGCGACATCTCCTGGGTGCTGATGAGTTTAAAACTGAGTGATGCCAGGAGAAGCTGCCAGCCCCAGAAAGCTCAAGATCCCTCTGTAGAGCAGCAGGTGAGGTTGGTGCCAGCGCTCGGGCAGGAAGAAGTGATCGCATCCCTCTGCTGCCCAGGCAGGGACTTGGAGAGTCGGGGTCCAGGTTTCAGCTCGTGACTGGTTCTTCCTGCCTGCCAAGGGACTCCCCACGCTCCCCCTGCCCATCCCTGTCTCCTGGAAAAACCTTGTTTCTGGGAATGGCTGGGCAAGAAGGTGAGAAGATGCTGGGGGTGTTGGTACCTCTCCTGAGTGGCCTTGTGACAAGGCCCTTCTGTACTCCTGTGTTTTCTTACCCATGTGCACAGGTCCCCCAGGGGCTGGCACACAAGGACCTTCCCATCTTAGGGGTGGTGTCCTGAGACTGAATGAGGTGTATGGACTGGAGCAAGTTCCCCAAGTTAGGAAACATGCAGAACCAGCTTGGGAACTCTCATCCTCTTAGCTCCCTGTTCCCCACAAGCCTGCATAAGCCACCTCCTGGTTGAGAAGAGGAGGGAAGTGGGAGGGAGGTTAGGGGTTTGATGGGGGTGGGGACTTGCAGCTCAAAGATACAGAATCTGGAAGTAGAACTATCACTGACCTCTCACCTGTCCCTTAAAGCATCTTAGGTAAAATTGCTGGGCCGAGGGTAAGGGCTGGGAAGGGAATCTCAGCTTTAATTGGTCAATCAGGTATCCCTCCCTGTGCACAGGATCGCCTCGCTCTCCCCGCATCCCCAATCACCGTGGCCTTCACACCCTGGCCACAGTCCCTTGTCCCTTCCTCAGATCCCTTCCTTCACCTTGGACCCCTACCTGCTGGGGAATGTAGGGTGGCCCTACAAGGGGTGACACATCTTGGGCCAAGCAATTCTATGCCCAAGCCAGTTTTATGGGCAGGGGAGCCCCTGGCCAGTGCCTGGTCCTGCTCTGATATCTTGCCGTCCTTGTTTCTTGAGTCTTGGTGGTTTCTCTTTCCAGTGGGAATGATAGGATACCAGGCCACCCCCTTCCACAGTGCTGCTTGGTGGTGCTTACTGGGAGACCCTAGAGGAGAGACATTGGGCCCTACAGGGCGTGTGTGTGCATAGCAGCCATTGATGCTGCAGTTGCCACAGTGGACAGTCAGCTGTGTCTTGACTGAGAGCCTGCAAGTGGCCTACAGGGGATGATGACACCTATATGACCCGAGGGTCTGAACGCCTGGCCCGACTCTCTAAGAAAGACGGAGAGCCTCAAACAGAACCCAAGCAGGCAGGACAGGCTCCAGTTTCCTTTCCAAGCAGCGTCCTAGGCTGAGCGCTTCCAAAGCCCTCTCACATCTGGCTGTGCTCTCGGCCCCAGGCCCTCTCCCCAGTGGGCTCCTGCTCCCACCAGCTGTGGGGTGTGGAGCAGGCAGAGGAGGGGCAGCTTGCAGGCACATGCATTCCTGGCTCCTGAAGCTATCCAGAGCAGGAAGGTGGGGGATTGTCAAGGGGGCTCCCTTCCCCCACACCACAGGGCAGCACTCAGCGGGCCTTGGATGTCCCTTGGGTGTCAGTAGAGTAAGGGTTATCACAGGCAGAAGCAATACTGGCCTTCTGCTGTGTGGCTTGCTAGGAGCAGCGCCAAAGGGAGGGGAGCCCACACAGAGATGGGGGGAAATGAGGGAGGGTCCCTTGCAGCCTGCCGGGGACGGAGCTGGAGGCCCTCCCTGGGTGGAGGACCTGGGCTGAAAGCTGTATTGGGAGAAGTGCAGACCAGAGACTGCTGTGGCGCCGAGAGCCTGGCTGGGAGGTGTTTGGGCAGGGAGCAGAGATCCTGGCTGCACTGTGGACCACCCCCGCCTCTGTCACTCCCATAGGGACCCGGAATGCTGTGAGTGTGAGTGAGTGAGTGAGTGAGTGAGCAAGTGTGTGCGAGGGAGCCTCAGCAAGTTCTTGCATATTATGAAAACAACATGGATTTAAACTTTTTTGCACCACAACGTACTCATCTTTTTGTTGCATTTTTCCTCTGAATGTCTTAAAACACCCGTGTGTGTGTGTGTGACACACGTAGTCTTATTACTTAAAGAAGTGAAAGCAAAAGCCCTAAGTTCTTGCAAGGAAAGTTGGACAACTGGTCAGTTCCAGCTGCTGCATAGCCCTAAACTCAGAGGTCTGTGGGTCAAGTCAAGTCAGGAGAAGGAGGCGGTTGGGATTTGTGGTTTGCTCAGGCTGGCAGGACGTTTGAGACAGCCCTCCTGCCACAGCCTCCCTTCCCACCCTGCCTCTGAGCCCTTCAACCAATGGGTTTTGTCCACCTTCCTGCCACCTGCAGGGTGCCCCATCATTGAAACCTGGGTGTTTTTGGTTGGATATCCAGACAATTAAGAAAGAACATCAGAAATGAAAGAACTGATGGCTGGAACTGAGTGAAAGTATGGAGTGATTTGTAACATCTGAGCATGTGTGTAAGATCAGGTTTTTTTATGTCAATGAACACACTGACTTAGAGATGAGAGTTGTCTTGTGATATCAAAAGTACAAATGTAACCTGAGAAGTCCAGAGAACCCACCCATGAGAGGACACTTAGGCCCCACCTGCCCGTCTAGCCTGAGTCCCACACTCCATCACCCTTTGAAAGCTGTAGCATCTCCAGTTGCAGCCTTCACTCTGTTCACATGCTCACTGAAGTGTATGGGGCCATTTCTCTGGCAACAGGATCTGTCTGGGTCTTTGGGTTCATTCCTGGAATCCTGTGGGGTGAGCCCGAGCACCCTGTGGGTCAGTATCATGCCAATGCTGGCTCCAACCCTCCCCTGGCCTGAGGCTGCTCAGTCCTGGAGCATCTCTAGGACCCCTAGGGCTTCCGTGAGCGGTGACTCCTCGCTAAGGTCTCACCAGGCTACACCTGTGTTGGCTGGTGGCCTTGCACCCTGATCTCCACACCCCAGTTGTACCTGGTTTCCTTCATTTTCAATCAAGAGAAGGCCAGGTCTCTCTGATGTGCCCAGGGTGCTGGGGGCTTCTGAGAATGCTTCCTAGTTACCTTTGGGGTCAGCTGAGTTGGCTGTTAGACCACTCCCTGTGGTGCCCTGTCCCCAGTTCACAGCTCCAAGAGTTAGTGAAAGAAAGTGACAGAGCCCACCGTCAGGTCCACAGGGGTGTCAAAGACCTGGAGGATGAGGAGTGGCTGGGGGTGTGGAGAGACCCCAGGGCACAAGTTCGGGGACACAGCAGTGGGCACCTTGTTCTAGCCTTGCCTTCCACTTCTACCTGCAGTTGACTCTCTCTGTCTCTCTCTTCCCTCCCTCTCCTCTTGCCACCTCTGCCACTTGTAGGACGTAATGGAAAACAAAGGCATGTACCTGCACACCGTGAGTGACCGGGACACCGGTTCCATCTTCGAGGAGCCCTTTGATGGCAGGAGCCTGTCTAAGCTAAACCTGTGCGAGGATGGTGAGTGCTTCTACACTGGATCTTAGCCAATTGCAAGTGATGGTGGTGAGTGCTTCTGATGCTGCCCTTGGGGTGAGGAAGGAGCTGCTTCCCACCACCTGCAACCTTGGTATCAATCCTAGGGTTGAACTTCATGCTTGGAAAGGTCTGTTTGATTTTTCACTCATTCATCATGACACACCTGTGTGATGAGCAAGATGTGGGCCCATTTCACAGAAGAGCTTGTCTAGTTGAGTCTGAGAACAGTATGAGGGAATCCACAGCTCATGAATCAAAAAGATGTTCTAGCCCCAAGTCTGCTGATGGCTTAGGGCAGCTGTTTGGTCATTGTGAGGGCAAGGTGGAGTCAGACAAGATTGAACCAGTTATCCTAGACCAACCTTTTCAGGTGCAAAGCTTCCAGTCTACTTCCAGCCTACACTGGTCTGGGGTGAGTAGCCAGGAGGGAAACACACAGCTTCCCTGGGGTGTATTGCCGAGCGGTCCTCCAGCCAGCAACCCCAAGGCTCTGCATCTTGGGGCTGGTGAGTGGCTGCAACTCTGAACCCAACTGATGCACACTTGGCTCCAGTGGTGCCCAGAGCACCTTGCCTGCAGCCTGACCCTGGGCACCCAGCACAGGCAGATGCTCAGCAAGTGTGTGACACTCAGCAGATGCTCAGAAAATGTATGTTGCGTCACAGCATGTGGGGGGAGAGGATGGTGTCACTCCCACAGGCAGGAGGGACATGAGGAAGCTGACAGGCAGGTCTTCGAAGACCAACAACCTTAACGTTTATGTGTGCTTATTTGTTGGACAGGCAAAATTAGAGAGCAGGATGGGGCTGGACAGAGAGAGATTGGTTTTCCAACTGATGTTTCATTCCCAGAAAGGCCACAACAAGCTGGGCATGGGCCAAGCAGCCTGGCATTCCATCCAGATCCCTTCAGCTCTTTCTTCAGCCTGGCTCCTCCCTGAGGCCTTGCTGTCCACCGTGATTCCTTTTTCTCCACTTTCCTTGCCCACTTCTGCCAGGCTGTTTCCCACCCCAATGATGCACAGAGCCCATCATCACTTACTGGGTTTGCCTTGGGTGGTGTGTTCCCTTGTGCCAGGAGCCAGGCTGGATGAGGGTGGGCACCCATGCTGGTTAACCGAGTCGTGTGCCACAGGTGGTAAGTACTGATTGAAGGAACAGAGGCTTCCTTGAAATCTGAAGGCAACAAAACCAAGTCTCATTTCCAGGTTCTCTGGGTCTCCTTCGCTTTTGGTCCCTAGTTGCTGGGTTGGGGGAGGGCGTTGCTGAGGTGAAACCTATCGCCTAATTACTGCCTGCATTCCCTGCTTTCCCCACTTCTCTTTCATGTCTGGGAACAAAGTGGTGAACTTGGACTTGGGAGATTCCTAGCCAAGTTTGATCTGTTTCCAAAGGAGTTTGCTGCTTCTTTGATTCTAGAGAGTTTTACAGGAGAGGGAGAGTAAGAAGGGAGGGGCCTGGCCATGGGCAAGGGGCAGAAGGTGAAGGTCGGAGGGAGATGGGATTGGGGACCACCCAGCGAGCCTTTGATAAGTAAGATTGGTGACATACAGGCTGGGGAGGAACTCTCAGTTCCTTAGAAGTGTCCTTGGGTGAGATGGAAGAAGAGGGGCAGAGATACTGTCGTTTCCCCCTGGTGGTGGCTGGTCCTGGAGAGATTGACATCAGGGGAGCAAATGTGCAACAAGAGAAGGCCAAATACTTAGGATGAGATTAGGACTTTGATGCAGGTGTCATGTGAGTGTGCAGGCAGTGCCCGGCACAGCCTTTCCAACCAATGCAGGTTGGGAGGCTGAATCTTGGGCCTTGCCTGTGACCCTCCATGGGAATCCATGGGGTCTGCCTGTGCCTTACTGCCTCTGGGCTCTTGTGCCCTCCTCATGGGTTTCACTCTTTGTCCCCATCCCATCCTATCTCACAACATCCATCCATCCCCTGAAGCCCTAGTTCCCAGGAGCTACAAGTCCAAATTCTAGAATGCTCCTCCATGGTCTTTCTTGGCGGGGGGGATCTGGCCTACTTGGCTGTGGCCATGATGCTGGACTGCGAGGTTGTTTGTCCTTCTTGGTAGTAATAAAGATGTGAGCTGTTGAGAAGGTGCCTTGCTGTGCTTTGAATCCTCTGGGGGCCTTGTGCTTGGCAGGTGCTCAGGACAACCATGACAGCTGGCAAGGGACTTGCCCAAGGCTGCTCAAGCAGTGACAAGAGCTGCCAGCAGGTCATCTTCCCTGAAGGAACCAATCAGGAAGGAGACCCCGGGTGGTGAGTGGGAGTTCAAACATGGACTCTGCCTCTTGTCTGACAGAGCTGTGTTCAAGACAGCTGGCCAGCATACTCTCCAGCCACCACAAGCCATGTGCTAGAGACAAGTTCATGGGAAGACACTCAGCCAGCAAGCATTTATGTCTCCCCAGGACACCTGCCTTTCCATGGTTAACCAACCCCCCCCCCCATACAACATATACAACCAGAATACTGGAGCAAAGGACATAAAGGGTATAGGAATCACATGAGATAGTGCTACTGTGGGGGCAAGCTCTTATTTGATGGGTGTGGGCAGAGAGAGATCATGCAGCAGCCAGAGGTGGGAGGTGGCACTGGGAAAAGCTCTCTCCTTTCTTTGGGGCCCATGCTGTCTTCACTCCTCTCCTGTGTCATTTTCAAGGTGACAAGGTGCTGGGAGGGCTTGTCAGTCCCTTGGCTCCTCTGTCCTCCCCCTCAGAAGGCACCTTGCCCAACTCTGGTGTGCTTCGGCACCAGCTCATCCCCTGTCCCTGATGCCAGCAGGCCCATCCCTGCTCTGAGTGCTTGACTGAGTCATCTCCTGGGATCCTGCCTCAGTGGCCTGGGAGGATCTCAGCCAGCACGTTTGTTATCTGCCCCCTCCTGAGCAGGATCAAGTCAGGGCCAGCTCCCCCTGCCCTTACCCCTTTTCTCTCTCTCTCCTGTTCCACCTTCTCCCTCCTCTCTCTATCACCTTCCGTTTCCCTGCCTTTGCTTTATGCCCGTACAGCCGGGAGTCTAACCGCGCCTGACGCTAGGAGGTGGTGGAGGTAGAGCCATGGGAGTGGGTGGGTGGAGGCCCGCTGGGGCCTGGCTTCTCTGCAGTGCTTTGTAGGACTGGAGAGGGGTGTTAATGTCAGAAAAACATCACAGCCCTACTGGCCCTGTGGCCCCAGTCCCACCAGTACACACGTGGCGTCATCTGTGGCTGCAAATGGGAGGCTGGTGGAGGTAATGAGTTGCACATGCTGCTGGCGGCAGCTGGACGCCTGTAGCCTGGCCGCTTGCTGGGTGCGGGGCTCCCCATTCCTGTGCTCCTTCCCCATAAAATGAGATGATTCTCCTAGGGGAACCCTATATCCACCTTCTCATCCATCAAACCTCCCTGGTTCAGCTGGTGGGCTGAGGGATGTTGGGCAGCTGCCCGAGCATGGAAATAGATTTCTGGGAGGGTCTTGGCTGGGGCCTCTCGAGGGGTCACCACCCTCCACAGGTTGGAGCTTCCAAGCCCTAGTGCAGGGGACAAGCAGGAATATTAACTCCTTCAGTATTGCAGCACAGCCAGGGACTTGTCCTGGCTAAGGCAGAGCAGGAAGCCAAGTAATGCCAGATAAGCCTTGGAATACTGGGATTCCTGGTCTCTCTTGCCAGGAGACCAACCTTCAGGGATGGGAGCACTCATATGGTGTGATGTAAGGATGCTGGGTGTGCCCGTTTGTCAAGCTTAGGCTTGAGTTCATGGGCTGTCCAAGTCTACCTCCTGGACCACAAGCAGAAACCTCTGCTGGCTCTCTGCTCCTGCCTTCCCTCTCTTCCTCTGCCTCCTTGGGTGTGGCTGCTGGGACCAGGGTAGAGTAAGAGAAATAGGGGCAGCAGCAGTATAGGGTTTTGCAATGGGACTGGTGTGCATGTGGCTTGAAGGCCCCAAGGACACAGCTATGCAAACAGAGTGTACAAATAGAAGTCCAAGAGGGCCCTGCAGGCTCCTGGGGGAGTAGGAAGGCCTGCAGGAACAGACACTGGAGGGGATCTGGATGGAAGGAGGAGCTGGCTTGTGTGTTGCCAAGGGCAGGGAAAGGCTGTCCCAGTTTCCCAGAGAGCAGGGTGGCCCAGGCTGGGGTAGTGCAGCAGTAGGAGGTAGGGGCGCTCTTTCCTTGAATTCTGCTGGTTTTGGCACTGATCTGTTAGACCGTTTGACCTCTAAATCAGCCCACTTTCCCACCCAGTTACTTAGGTGGGCAAAGAGCCTCAGTAATCAGGGTCACAGAGAGGGGCGGGAGTCAGGACTCACTATGCCACCTTCACTCTCTTAATGACACTAACGTAAAAACCAAGGGAGGGTTCCTGTGGTACCCAGGGGAGTTTGGATCTCTGGAGGTACCAGGGCACCTGTGCAAGGGTTTCCAAGCAAACAAAGGCTGAGAGATGGCTAGGGTTTCAGAACAGGTGATTGAGCTGCAGCAGCAATCAAGCTGTTTTCAGGGGGAAGATCACAGATACCTGCAAAATTGTCCTAGTAGAGTGGTGCAGAAGGTTCTAGAGTGTCATGGATTTACATCAAACTTGAAAGATCACAGATACTCTGTCTTCAAGGTGCTCAGCTGTGAACCTGGAAAAAATAATCAGGTGAAGTCCTGTTAGAATGCCCTGGGTGAGGAGGAAGTGATATCTTTGGTGAAGAGAAATGACTCCACTGCTTGGTGGGTTCTGAGGTGCTGGGAAGAGGTCCAGAACAGAAGTCATGCTGAGAGGTCTGGGAGAGCAGCAGAACAGGCTGTGCAGGAGCAGGTGAGAGGACGTCAGAGGTGTGTGGGGCATGTGCAGAAGAGGAAGGGGCCGAGTGCTCCAGGTCAAGTTGGAAGAGCCCTGAGCACTGGCTAGTCCTGTTGGAGGACCTGGGTGACCTGGTGTTAACTGTGATAGGGCTGTGGTGACAGGACACCAAGACTGTGTAACAGGCTTTAACAACATAGTTGTTTTCTCACTGTCCCAGAGGCGGGGTGACCAGGAGCAGGGTATAGGTAGAGTTCCTTCCTCTTTTTGTGGAAGTTTATTTTTTAAAGTTGAGATTCAGAATCCCTTTTACACACACTGATATATTTGCCATCCTTGGTTTCACTTTCCAAATGCTCGCAGGACTTGGAGCTGGGCCAGGCCAAAGCCAGGAGCCAGAAACTCAATCCAGGTCTCCCTAATGGGCTTAGGGTTAGGGTTAACCTTTGACTGGGGAGAAGAGAGAATAGCAAGAGATGGATTGGGGAAAAAGGGGTGTGTGATTCTTTTCAGAAGTCTTGTGTAAGAAGACAAAAGGGAGCAGAAAGGAGAGGTCAACAGAGGTTTTGTTTTATGTCTTAAGATGGAAGCTATAGCAGTGCAGTTCATGCTGACAGAGTGGTGAAGGCTAGAGGACTGCGCTGGACAAGCAGAATTGATCAAGTTACCACCTTGAGCCACTCAGAGGAGATGCATTGTTAAGTCCAGCCAGAGGTATTGACCTTCAACTAGGAGCAAAGGGGAGGCCAAGAGGGTGGCAGGTGCAGCTGGTGACTGCCTTGGGGTAGGAGCTTGGGGAAGTGCTCTCCTCATTGCCTCTGTTCTCTCTGTCATCTGGGAAGAAAATGAGAAGGCAGGAGGAACTGTGAGACAGTGTCCAGCAAAGGGACAGAATGAAGAGACCAGGACAAGAGGACAAGTCCTCTGGGTCCTGGGTTTAAATGAGTCTGTTTGCATGTGGCAGGAGGCAACAGGAGCTGGGAGTTCACCCCATGGTGGTGTGGCCATGGAACAGATTCTTGGCATTCAGTGTTTTGAGGTGGAGCTCTTCCGGGTCGTGACGTAGCTAGGGTGGGGCCGTGGGAATAAATGGCTAAGCACTCAGACAGATGGAATGCATTATCCTAAGAGGTACTGCTGGCAGGAAAGTGATATAAGTTCCACTGACTTTGGACACAAGCATAATAACAGGGTCTTAAATGGCTTCTGAGGGACACTAAGCAACGTTAGGTTAGAGAATGTTCTGTCACCCCAACCTGGACTCCCTCTTCCTCTCCCCTACCCTCACCCCAGAGCTGTCTGACCTACAGTCTAGTGTCACATGGCATAACTCAGCTGCAGGCTTACATATAAGCACACCCACAAGGAGTGGCTCTGACGGTGTTATATTGGCTTGACTCCACTCTCAAGACTTGCTTGTGACTTAATGTCAAGGCCTTCTGGGACCCAGGATGGCCCAGCCTTCAGCATGGTGTCCATAAGCCTGTCAATCCCTCTGTCTCTGTTGCAGGCCTGCCTCACCTTCCTTATTCTGTAGCTGGAGTTTTAGTCCAAGGTAAGATAGCCTGAGATGATTGGAGTGGGTGGTAGCTGGGGCAGTAATCTTGTCACTATGAAGTCTGTGTTGAGACCCTGTTAAGGAGGCTCTCCTTACCCCTGGGGTCCTCTTTGGATGGAGGTGGTTTTCATCATTCCAGGGTCACCTTGGTGGACACAGGGAACCTCATAGGTGGAGGAGGGACTGGGTAAGTAGGAAATGCTGGAGGCCTGGAGGGGAACCCATGGCAGCAGTGAGATAGAGAGGGACAGATTGAGGACTAAGGGGAATGAAGAAATGAAGAGTCCTCTCAGCTTGAAGGAGCCATCACAATTCATAGGCCTACCTGCACTCCTTGTGTGTTAACAGAAATGCTTCATTCTTGACAATCTCTCTCTTTGCAAATTGATGTTGTAATTTTCCCATGAGTCAAAGTAAGGGTGGCCCTATCCCCTTGCTAGTGGGTTTTATCCTGGCATCCTCACTCCTCATCTTGTTTGGGTCTCATAGTACTCTGCCAGTTCTTGGAATACCATTTCTTCCCTCTGAAGTTATGCCCACTTCCCAATCTAGACTCCAGAGAGTTTATTAAAATGTGAATGCCCTTGTGAATGCCTTGTTTACAGTTAAGATGTCCTGGTCTTACACAAGAATGCCTGGCTTCAATTCCTAAACCCAGCTCCTGACTCCAAATTCCTAACCAGGCAGACCCTAAGAGGTAGTGATGATGGTCAAGGTCACTGTGTCCCTGCCACCTTCCTGGAAAGCCTGAATTGAATTCCTCGCTCCTGGATTTAGTCTTGGCCAACCCTCCATCATCTTAGGCATTTGGGGAGTGAAGCAAAGGAGGGGAGCTCTTTAGCTCTTAAATTAAAATGATTAAAATTAGTATCTTCAATATTTTAAATATTTCTAGGCATCCAGCAGGAATGATGCTAACACAGATGTGTATCAGGGATCCTTGTAGCCAGCTGATTGAAGACACGAGGAGCCCTGTCTCATCAGTCAGTGAATGTGAGCAGGGTGTGTCTGCTTGCTCAGCACTATGGGACGTGTCTGGTGGCCTTGGCTTAGAGGGTGTGCTCTTTCTCCCACTCTTCTGTGAACGGCTGTCTAAGAAAGGAGTCAGGTTTTGTGGATATGAAAATTGTTTTTCTAGTTCTACAAAAGTTTTTGAAGCTCCACTGTCTTTATGGTAACTATTATAGGTCCTAGATTCTAGGTCAAGAGGAATCTTTCCTGGGGGAGAGGGGACACAAAGCTCCATCACCAAAGAAAACCTCAGCAGCAGAGCATCGCCCAGGCACAAAGATGAGCAAGTAGCCAAGAGGAGAACATTCTCAATCTCAGGTTCTCTGGTTCCAGTTCCTGCCTAGAAAAAAATCAGAAGAGACAAAGCCAGAAGCCAGAGAGCTGCCCTGGGTGTGCCTGGAGCAGCACAGCTCTCTAGGATTTGCCAGTCACCGGTCTTGGGTCTGGCGGCCTTAAGGAACAGTAACTGTCTGTTCTATGAAGAACATAAATGGGCAGTGTGGAGACAGACTCCGGAAGTCCACTCTCTTAACCCCTCACCCTGCTCGTAAAGTGGTTGCTCAAAGTCTGCATGTCCTTACATTCTTTTCACTGCCTTCCCCGTTACCCACACATGCATTCCTTCTATTGACTTCACCTTTCTTACTTTCTACAAAGCTGAAAAATCTCAGCTCTGGTCATAGTGTTGCACAAGCAACCTGACTTCTGAGGCCCAGCTTTATCAGATGCAGTGTGAGAGTAATAATGCCCATCTCCATGGTTGCTGTTGTGCTTTGAATTAATGGATCCAAAGTGCCAAGTTTTGGGGAGCTGTTGTTCATAATGCCACAGTGTTCAGAGAGGTTCTAAAAATTAGGATCCATCATTACTCCTGAGGCGAGAGCATTGGAAGATGGCAGTTCATTAGTCACAGTTCTCAAGAGGAGAGTGCATCCTGTTCATGCAGAGCCACCAACAAAGCAACAGTGGGGGGCAGGAGGCAAAGGAAGTGGAGGAAAACTTGAGCAAGAGACTTTCTTACGGTTTCCATGAAAAGAAGACGGTTTCCATGAAAAGAAGACGGCGAGACTGGATAGGCAGGCTCCTGATTATCTAGTCTGGATAATTTATCAGGCTCTCACCCTAGAGTTGTCTGGTACTTGGGGTGACTAGAGGAGAGGCCAAGAGGTACAGAGTAGAAGATCCCACTGAGGGGTGGTGGAAGGAAACAGGGCCTGCATTGGTTGACTTGAATGTGGAAAGTGTGTGCGTGGCTTTACTGTCTCTAGGAATTTGCTGACCTTGGCAGGTGGTCTCAACCAGTTAAGAAATGGCTGGGCAATTCTTGTGCCTACCACTTGAAGGTGTGGTCAAGATTTTAATGAGGCTGAGTTGGTCTCAGGATCCACCATAACACAACTGTTCCTGAACGCAAACTGGTTTTTTTGGACACAGAGAAAAAAACAAGCCAAGTTGTTTTTTTGTGTTTCGTTTTGTTTTGTTTTTCTGTTCTCTCAACAGTTGATGATGGAAACCTTGCATCTGATGGGGGTTTTCTCTGCCAACAATGAGTTCCTTTTGTAATGGTTATCAAGTGGACACTGCCCAGGTGTCCTCTTACTCAGTGCAGTTCTGATACTGTTGACCTGGAGGTAGCCTCAGGTCCTGCAGAGGGGTGTCAGGCCCCTAAACAGTCCCACTTCTGAGATCAGTCACAAACACAGGTTACAGGGTGTAAACTTCAGGCTAACCAGCTAACAATTCATTTAACTGGATACACAGGGAAACACTGTTCTCCCATTTACCCACTTATAAAACAACTTACAAAGAAAACAGAAAGGAGTCAGATGTTAGGGATGCCCAGGGTGAGGTGTGGGAGGAGGGAGGTGGCATTTCCATTCCCTCTCTGAGGACACCATCAGGAGCATATGAACTTCTGTGTGTCCAGCTATCAGAAGCTCTCCAAAACTTGTCCTTGGGTTTTTTTTTTTTTAGTGTATGCTTATATTTATTTTTGTATTTGAGGGGCAGAAATAGAGAACCCATCCACTCATTCACTCCCCCCAAATGCTCTGGGGCTGGAAACACAATCATCTACCAGGTGAGCACAGGGATCCAACAACTTGAGCCATTCCTGCTGCCTCCCAGGATGCACGTCAGCCGACAACAGGCAACAAGAGTTGCTGGGATTTGAACTCAGGCACTCCCACCTTGGATGTAAGCTTAGCCACTGGGCCAAATGCCTGCCCCTGCTTTGAATTTTTGGAGGGTGTTGCATTACACAGGCATGATTGATGAAATTACTGTCCATTGGTGGATACTTCAACTGTCAGCCCCTCTCCCAGGGTTAGAAGGTGGGACTGAAAGTTCCAACCCTCTAATCATGTTGCTTTTTCTTACTTTAGAGGGAGGATGTAGAACTCAGGATCACAGCTGTTCAGGAGTCTCTCCTCCAGGTCCAGGCAAGGCTTATTTTCTTGGGTCCCCTAACTCCAGGCTGTTTGCTCTCTTGGGCAGTGTCCCTGCCTCAGGAAGGTGAGTAGCGGTCCCTCCTAGAACCAGGAAGTTGTGGTGATTGCAAAGGCAGAGGTTATTTGGGGCTGCCTGTTACAGCGCAGATTGTACTGTGATGAGTAACCGGAGAGAGAGGAGAGGCTAAGCCCAGTGAAGTCAGCTGCGAGTGGGTTTAATCAAGTTCCTTGCATGAGCTGACTTCCCGCCCATCAATAAAACACTATCTCCACCTGCTTTTCATGAGCTATGGAGACCAAAGAAAACAAAAAGAAAATGACTATTTGTTGTTAAAGCTCAAGTAGGGGACAGTTGAATCACTGAGTCCTGTTTTTATGTTGTTTAGACCCAGTTTCTTTGGAAATGAAATATGCACTTTTATCAGTTCCAATTTATGAGTGTCTTTTTAAATGGCAAAAAAAGAAATCAAAACAGATAATTTTCCCACATGTTCTGAAATGATGATTAAGAAATTGAAATACTAGTTTTCAAGAAGTTAGAAGCTCTGTTTTTCCAAGGGAGTGATACACTGGTGGAGAGGCTAACTCAGAACTCTCCCCCGTGGTCTCACTGTCCATACATGGCAGAGGCAGAGTTTGAATTAGTCTCCAAAGAGCCCTGAACCCACGCTTGTCAGGCATCAGGGATGCTGACCTGCCTAGCTGGGGAGGCTGGGTTCACAGGTACTAAGATTCCTTCTGCAGTGTTACCTTCTCATTGGTGGGGGCCTCTCTGCACATCCTTAGCGTAGTTCTCCAGGGCTGTTTTTGTGTGCATTTTTCTTTCCTCTTTAATTTCTACTGCCAGTTCACCTCCCCACCCTTCAGCACGCGGTATTTTAGCAAAGCTTTTTGGATGTATCCTTGTTCACATTATAAAAAGGAGCCGATCACAATTATTACCTCTGAAGATTAATACAGTATTTTGAGAGAATATCATCTGAAAGTATCACATTAAAAACAAATCAGGATTTTGTTTTTTTAATAGTACTCTTAGAATAGACTTCTTGTTTATTTTCTAAGAATGTGTTTTCACCTTCACTACTGATATAACAAATGCCTGCCCCTACAGTGGTATACCTCTGGGCTATAGATGTGTGATTTTGGGTCCAGTGCAGTATGATGGTTAAGTGGCTAAATTCTCACTTTACACATACCTGAGATCTCATATGGATGCTGATTTGTGTCCCAGCTGTTCTACTTACAATTCAGTTCAATGTTTGTGGCCTGGGAAAGCAGTAGAGGAAGGCCCAAAGCCTTGGGACCCTGCACCCACATGGGAGACCAGAAGCAGCTCCTGACTCCTGGCTTCGGATTGGCTAAGCTCCAGCCATTGTGACCACTTGGAGAGTGAACCAGTGGACAGAAAATCTTTCTGTATCTCCTTCTCTCTGTGCAAATGTTCCTTTCCAATAAAATTAATAAATCTTTTAAAAATGTGATTTACTACTAAATCAGAATCATAGCATCCAGGACAGAGCTCAGGCCTCCATGTGGCTAAGAGGCTGTGAGGATGACTTCTGTATGCTGCAGAGTCAGATGTCCAGGCAGTGCCAGTGAGCTAACCCTACAGTTTATCACCTGGGAGTGATGTTGCAATCAGAAGCCATGGACATGCAAGGAAAGTCAAGCTTTTGTTGGACTTCAGGATGGAGTTTTGCTCAATAATATGTTTTTACAACCAACTTGAATATGTCAATTGTTTGCAAAAGGCCAATGTAAGAGATGATCTTGGCAGCAAAAATACATGTTGGACACATGTGTTTGTTCTTACAAAGCAGCTGAGGGAGGCTTTGGTGTTTTCTGAGTGCTGCTGGCTGAGGGAGAGGCTCACCCTGCCTCAGAAGAGCCTCTGCATTGCTGGGGCAGCTAGCGAGGCCAGCAGGCAATGCCACCCAGTGAGGATAGTGGTACATAACATTCCTTAAAGTACTTAACCATCCAGAGCCTTCTGGGCACTAAAAAGTTTTGTCTGTCTTCTCTCTAAATGAAATCTTAGTGCTCCTCAGTGTTGGTTTTGAACTGATGTGGATCACTTTTACTAAAGTCGATGTTTCTGGAAATGTGGCTAAATATATAGCTAATATTTAAGAGTTAGATATTTATTTTAATGCATGATAAGAAGATACTAATTTTTCACTTCTAGTGATGCAAAGTTTGCTGCTTAAATAAATTTAAAACAGTGGGGTGATTTCAGGAAAATCACAACACAGAAATATGTAGATCTGTCTGAGTTGTGCACGCCCTGCACACAAAGAAGCCTAAGATGAAGAAGCCATTGATCTGCCTGCTTCCAGCACTCACTGGGGTGCTATTCTCCAGGCTGAGATAAAGAGTATCTCCTGTCCTGGCGTTATGGCTTGATTATTTATTTGATAGTGAAGCAGACACACAGAGAGCAAGAAAGGCAGACAGAGCTCCCATCACCTGGATTATTCCTCCAAATACCCACAATAGTTGGGTTTGGGTTTTGCTAATGTTAGGAGCTGGGAATTCAATCCAGATCTCCCATTTGGGTGACAGGGACTCGATGACTTCACCCATCACCTGCTGCCTCCAAGGGTGTGCATTAGCTGGAGATGGGAATCAACGCGAGTTTGGACTTGAACCCAGGGGTCTAATAAGAGATAAGCACATCCCAACTTGCAGCTCTACCACCAAATGCCTGCCACAATCCCACTCTGTACTGACTCCATGTCACCTTGTGTTTGTCTTTTCATTTCTGTTGGTTTGTTTGGAGCCACTGGCCCCTATGCTCTCTGGGCCTCTTGGGTCCCCTTCCCTTGGCCTTGGTGTCTCCTGGTGATGCCACCCTCATTACTGGAGGACACTATGAGATGGAGCTCTCCTCCCTGTGACTCTTCTGCATCTTGGAAGAGTTCCTGCTATGGTTGTTGTTGTCATCGTTGTTGTTAACATTTCCCCCTATCGATCTGGTCTCATGCGTGCCTTTGACTGCAAACATGAACTTCATGTAATAACAAACAGCTTTGTCTGACATCTCCGAAGCTGTTCTCATCCAGAGGAAGGAGGTGTTCTCAGACACAGCATTCACACTTGCAGTAGCTGTTCCAATAGACACTGAGGCTGAAAAGAGAGAACGAATTTCAGCCCATCTTGAAAAGCTGGTCCTTCAAGCTAAGTGCAATGGCTGGCTGCTCGACATAGCCCCTACAACAACCGCCCCAAGGCAGAGGCAGTGACCACCTCTATGCAACAGCTGCCTGTGTGCATCTTGTCACACACCTGCTTCATTCTTCCTTGTATCCTGGCTTCCTGGTCACATGTCTTCTCCCTTTCCCGGGGAACCATCTGAAGAATAGGGGCTCTGTCTTCCTCTCTTGCTTGACATTTCATCACTGAGCACCTGAAAGTGCCAGGAAAGTGGCAAGTTGATGCAGATAATGCCTCACCTTTGTGTAGCTTGTTATCTTTGCATTTCTCTTTGTCTGTTATTTGCTATCTATTGCCGCTAACAAATTATCCCAAAACAGCATATAAAACAAACAAAAGTGTGTTCCACCCATCGTTTCTAAGGAAGTTATGGATGTCAATATTTTTTTACTTGTTTAGATAATTGTTGTGCTGAGAAATGGGTTTTTAAGAGGAAACCGGGAGAGGTTTAGGGAGTGATTCTGATTCAGGCTCCCTCCTGAGAGTGCAGTCAAGCTGGCAGCCAGACCGCAGTGATGGGAAGATTTGACCACGCTGGAGGATGTGGCTTCAGGGCTACACATGTGGTTGCAGGCCTAGGGCCTCTGTTTCTCACCACACCTCCCCTTGGGATGTTCATGATGTGGCAGCTGGCTGATTCCCACATGAATGCTCCACAAGAAGCTGCAGTGTCTTCTGTCTCATCTCAGAAGTGACACATAGTCACTTCTTTTTTTCATTTGTCACACAAAGCCATCCTGGCACAGTTCTGAAGGAGATTATACAAGGGGGCAAAGGATCATTGGAGGAGGTGGTCCTGAAGACTGACTACCCCAGACAGGCAATAGAGAGTGGGTATTCAATGAACATCTGGGAAAGGGGTTGCCCCTATAATTCTTAAGCCAAAACCTCTGTGTTTACTCATTTTTATCAACTTTTATTTCTAATAGACTTCATTTTTAGCACAGTTGCAAGTTCAAAATTAACCGGATAGAATGGAGTTCTCCTACTTGCTTAGTTTCCCACACTGTCAACATACCCCACTTAGAGTGGAACCTTTTCTGGCATGGGTGAAGTTATACTGACATGCCATTGTCCTGTAATCTCTGGCTTGCATTAGGATTCTCTCCTGATGTTGGGCATTCTCTATAGATCTCAACATATGCATAATGAGAATGTCTTGAAAATGCATCAGAACTTTTAATATGTAGAGATGCGACTTGGTAATAACATGGAGTGGGAAATGCTACTGAAATGAGAACCTCCTTTCAGCATTTCATGAGAGAAGAGGACATGCCTTGCCATGCAGGGCCACAGGACTTGGTCAGGCAGATGCTGGAGGGAGTCGAGGGCAGTGCAAATGTCTTTACAGGTGTCCTTGGGAAAGGTAAGGGCAGGGCGGGGTCAACACTTTGGGATTGGTATCAGTGATTCTGGCAGGCTCTGGTCTGTGGGTGTGGTCTGTAGCGCCTGGTACTTGGCCTTGGTATTACTCAGGTTGGGGAGCTGGGGGTTGGCTGTATGAGAGGGATGAGGTGGTGAGTGGGGGATGTCTTGCATCAACCTTTGCATGTGAAAGGTAAGCTCAGTGCAAGCCAACTTGTAGGGCGACACTGGGGAGACACTTTGGCCAGCACCTTGGCCTGTGGTTAGTAGAGGCTAAAGAGACACACGGCCTCTAAGGAAATAAAGTCAGAGTATGTGGTCCACTGTTATAGAATCACACTGGGTATGTCACCACGGGTTACTTATGCTTCCTTCCTTTCCCTTCACCTCCGACAGCAACTGGCTATTTCATTTTATTTTTTTAACAAACTGTCTCCATAGTTTTACCTTTCCCCAAATCTTGTGTGGTTGAAATCATGCAAAATATATTCTTTTCAAATTAATCTGTTTCATATCATAGTATGTTTTTAAATTTCCTCTCTATTTTCATGGCTTATACTTAATTTCTTTTATATGTTGGGTTTTTTTTTTTTTCATTTTCTTTCTAATAAAATAGGAAGCACACTGGCTTTGCAAATCGTACCATGTGGTGTTTTTAACTCTTCCCCACCAAGCTTAAAAAAATGTGAAACATTTCCAAGTCTAAGGACCAAATGGGTGAGAATTCATTTCTCCAGGAGAGTATTTGGCCCAGCAATGAAGACGCTGTTGGGACCCCCATGTCCCTTACCAGAGTCCCTGAGTTTGAGCCCCAGCTTTGATTCTGATTCCAGCTTCCTCTTAAGACACACACCCTGAGAGGCAGCAGGTGGCCGTTCAAGTACCTGTAGCAGGTAGAGTTCCTGCTACCCATGTGAGAGACCTGCTTTGGCCCTCCACTCCTACCACTCTGAAATAAACAAACACATAAACACAGAATTACAAAAGGCATTGGCCCTTACCTTCAGGGACCAAGGCTGTTTGGAACTTAAGGCATCAGGAGTCACTGCAGTTTCACTTGTGATGACAAAACTTCTTGAATATCAAGGAGGTGCTAATGTTTCCTGAGAGGAAAGACAGCACCTGAAACCTGCCAAGGAATTGCAGACATTACACCACCTTTCAGGACATTTTCAGTGATTTCAACTTATATTGCCAGACTTAGCAAGTCAGCAAGTTCCTCTGGTAGAATAGCTTTATTACCCACAGGGGCTGGGAATTAGTGTAATGTGTCCTTATATGCCTTATATGGGATCAGGGTGGGAGACTATCCCTTCTTTGCTTTTACTTGACATAGTGGATAGACCTTAGTAAATTTCCAGGTCCCTGCATAACTGTCTGAGAAGGTTGTCTTGAAGGACAAATAGAGTTGAAGGATCAACCAGGAGTCAAGGCACCTGGGACCTGGTGCAGGGTTTGCCACGATCTGACACTTGATGTTTTTGACCTTTAAACCAAAAGGGGTTGATCGTTAGAATTCACTACAGTGTTGATATTGTGGCTCCATTTTGGGTGGAGGATGGTGAATCCTTTGTAGGTAGGAGGGTTGGGGCTGCCATGTTTTCTGGTGTGTGCTATTGGATTCTCCTCGGTCCCACCTAGCCCATTTTGCCCATTTACATCCCTTCCTGGCCACAAGAAAAGTCTGAGTTTGCAACTCTGAATTCCTGCAACATTCCCTGGATCACAAGGGGAAAATCCTGCATCACAAAGCTCTGTCACCCACAAGTCTACAGTTCAATTTTATTTATTGCAGTTGATACATGGCTCTTTGTTTGCAGTCACTTGTGCCACTCCCTCTAGTGAGTTCTAGGTCTGGGTTCTTATGTTAAATTTCCACCATGGTCTCCGTAGCCCCAACTCCTGGCTCACCACTCTCCACCACCTTTGATACTGTGCTGAGGCCAGGTCCATGATTAAGGAGACACCAGGTGTCGTATATAGCTAGGTTGCTGTTGGTAGTAATCTTATAGGAACCTGTTGGCCTATTTTGACCCGTATGATACCATAGTCGGTATTATTTTCGCTGTGGGACCAGTGCATGCACAGCTTACCACTGTCCCTGCAGTCTTAAATTCTTTGCCACACCGTACAAAATGGTGTCCGATGAGCCACTACTAGAGTTCTTGATCTTCTGGCCATCAGGTCTGAGGGCTACTTGGACCTATCTTGGGTGGAAGCTGTAGGATGTCACATTGTTGTTGCAGCTCACTGAGCCAGAACTTAGCTCACTCTCAGCTCAGTGCATGCACAGTACTGTCCATAGCCTTTGCCTCCTTAAACAAAATGGCACCAAATTTGGCTTTAGCGAGTGGACTGGGCTGTGAAATCCACCCTGTTCCTGCACTGCTTGTCTGGGATCTGCTGGTATGTCTATGCTCCTGGTAAAATCAAACAGACCAGCAGGATGGGCAGTTCTCTGTCTGGCTTCACCGCCTGAGCTCCCGGTAAACGTTCCTTCCCACCTGTTGCTGGTGGAGTTTTGGCTGCCAGTGGAGTTCAGATCTCCACTTGCTGAATGCTATTGGGGTATCAGTCACTGCAACACCACACTGTTGTGTCCGATGCTTTCCAGTGTCTGTCATTCTCTGGGTACCCCTCTGCTTTTATTCCGTTTTCTTCTGTTTCCTGGAATGTGCCCTCTCTGCTTCACATTGGCTAATGTTTGTCCATTTAAATGTGTCCTTAAACCTATTCCGCTATCTTGATTCTATCTTGATTCTCCCTGCCTCACAAAGGACCACATATTCCAGCCTATCTCAGTGTTTTGCTGCTGCACTGACTCAGAGCCTGGCCTGGGTGAGCTTGTAAACTGTGGTCTTACCTGTTAGGCTCTCTCATGGATGCAGACTATGGGAGTAGAGTCAAGTTGAGCCACTTGTAGCAGTGCTGGAAAGCTCATCACCAAGATAGTTGTATTACAAATGTGCCAGAGGGTACAAGAGGTCCCTCTAGAACATCTGTATGTGTCATGAAGAGATGGGGCCAAAAGAGAAAAAGTAAACATTTCAATTGTTTTTTTCTTGACTCGTTTTCTTGTGCAGGTCCATGCCATAAGCGACGGGCAGGTGGCTGTTGTACCCAGCTGGGTTCGCTGTCAGCTCTGAAGCATGCTGTCCTGGGACTCTACCTGCTGGTCTTCTTGATTCTTGTCGGCATCTTCATCTTGGCAGGTAAGAGCGGCCTTTCTGCCCTGGTGTTTTGAGACAAGGAAGGGAGAACTGGAGTCTACTATTCACTCCCTCTGTCAGGAGCCTGTCCTTGTCACCATGGTAGCTTTCGTCTTTCCAGCCCAGCACAACAGTAGAATTCCTTGTTTCATCTGGGGTTGGAAGGGGCTGCATGAACTTGTAGATTATCTACAAAAGCCCAGTAGTTAATCTCCAGCTGCTTGCAGTGACTTCTGGCATTCTCTGCATCACTGTGGGCCTCCCTACACCCTCGTGTTATGCTTTGCCCTGAACAGCCTGGGCATTGCTTTCACTCCTTGTCCTGGGATGCCATGCAGATAGCTGTAATGCACTTGGTGACTTACACTACTCAGGGCCATGGTCAACCTGCTTCCTTTAGTAATGTGGAGTGTGGGAATGGTTTGCCCTGCTTCAGCCAGCCTCCTCCACAATTTCTGCCTGTGAGATGGCCAGGTGATGATGTTGAGTTTGGACCATATCCTCTAGCTTGGAAGAAGCAGAGCCTATAGATGTAGGAATAGATCAAATGGGGGCAGAGTGTCTCACTGACTGGATGCTTTGAATGCCTCTGGCAGTCCCACTGTGAGGGACAGCATGAAGCAGAGGCTGTGGTGGTCTCTTCTGACTCCCACCCAGTGTAAGAGTGGCTCAGTTCTCACCTCTCCCATTGGAGATGTGAGAAGTAAGGGCAAGAGACCAGTTTTAATCCAGTGGGTCTTGCAGGAATAATTTCCTTGTGCTACAATTAGAGATGCAGCTATACAAGACTTGGGAGCTTCTCTTGTGGACCTCCTAGTCTGGCCCCAAGGCAGGCTCATGCAGGTAGGGCCCAATCTCAAGACAGGAGGAGCAAGATACTGTGATGGGATCAACACAGAGCATTGGTGATGCGCAGGAAACCTGTAAGCCACCCAGGAAACAGGATTGTTTCATGGAGCATGGTGAGTTGATTGGGTGAGGTTGTTGGCTAGCCAGAGCTGACTTGTAGCACTGAAAGCAGGACCCTTTAGTTAACTCTAGGGCAAAAATCAGGAGGTTCAAGTTCAGCCTAATAGATGACCCTTCACTGGAAGTCCTGAGGTAGAAGCCCAGGACCTTTCTGGTTTGGAATTTTTTCCATGAAATGAGGCAAGTCATTGGAGCTTAGTAAGGGGCCAGTCAATGCAGCCTATGTCTTCAAATCTCCAAATTTAGGGCAAGGACACACATCAGGCAAGTACCTGTCCCACCAACCAGTGACCTGTGGGGCAGCCAACTACAACTGTAAAAGAAACTCATGATTCATCCCAGGGACCCGAGGATGGTGTCCAGCAAGAACTATCACAGACTGAGCCAGGAAGACTTGAACATATGCTTGGGCTGTTTGGTGAGAGCTTGGGATTGGGGTTTTGTGGGTTTGGCCATCAGGACCATAACAAATTTCTGGAATGTATGAAAAGAGCTTCAGCCCAGCAGGAAAGCTGGACTAGGGTGGTACAAGTGCTCTGCAGAGCAGAGCCTGGTAAGTGACAGAAGAGGGTCTAGGGGACATGGAGTAGACTAGGAGGGGCCAGGAAAGGACTCTGGAAGCCTGGAGAGCCTGGACAGACATGCTAGGGTAGGCTTCTGGTGTCTGAAGGTCTGACCTGTGAAAAGGGTAGAATGTTCTGTGTGACCCAAGGATCGAGCCAGGATGCTGTGAAGAAGCAGCTGACCATTCAGAACAGAGGAGAGTGTCCAGCAGGACTTGGAAGAGCTTGTCCTGCCTAGGAGGCTGGACATGATTTATGGCAACAACCTGGCACATTCAGAATGGAGGGTAGACCACAGTCTCTCCATCTGAAAAAAATGTTGTCGTGCTCCCAGGTTGTTCCAGGTGGAAATCTGTGGAGTATCTGTGGAGCATCATTGTGATCCCTCAGAAACCTGATATGGTGAAACAAACATCTGGGTAGACTGGAACTGATCCAATGACACATAGTGTTGTACTTGACCTTGTGAGTCTGGGTATTTAGCCACTATTGCCTCTCCAGGTTCTTGCCTGGAAAGTCACACTGTTACTTGGAGCAGGGTGGTAGGAGGAGTCATCAGTGGCCTCTCCCCAAGGAGCCCAGTATGTGGAGGAGTGGGGTTCTATAAGGAGGACCCATCCGACGGGGTAGGGAGAGCTTTCTTCAGATGGCCTCAGAGATGCTGTCTTGCAGCAAATACCAAAACAGCAGGGAGATGGGAGATGGGCAGTGAAGTGTGAATCAGAGCTTTCCTGGACCTCTTCTGGGTGTTCTGATGAAGCTGCTTCCTATTTTGTTTTGTGGCTCTTCATTTAAGGGAAGGTATAATAGTTGTGTAATGGAGACTGTCATATCTAGTAACATGTCATTTGACTTCATGGCATTGTAAATTTCTATTTTTCTTTCTATTGTTGATTTTCCGTGCCTGCAACAGTTACCTGGCATAGAGAAAGATCTGTGTGAACCACTCTCAGGCTTCAAAACCTTCCCATCAACACAAATCTGATGTAGTCCACACTGGATGGTGAGATTATGCACTGCAGCCAGGGACATTTCTGAATACTTCCTGGAGAATAGCTCATTAGGCTATAAATGCTTACTCTTATTGTTTCCCAACACAATATGGTTATAACCAATGACATACATATATTATAATCCCTACATGGAACTTCTCTCAACTCATCTCCTTGTCTGATTATTCAAAGTAAAAGGCAGATACTGTACCTTGTACCTGTGAATCATCCAGGTTTCCCGTTGGAGGCTAAACTAGCCATCACCCCAGTTATTCTCTTAGTTGGACTTTCAGCTACCATCTAACTATGTATTCCTGGTTAGTATCCTCTGAGGCACTGTTTCTCAGCATTTCTGGGTTCTGTTGCCTCGGCTCACAGATTCCCACCATCTCCTAAGGAGGCTGTACTGCTGTATTTCTCTAAACTTTTCTCTCTCTTCAACACATTTTGTTCATTGCCTGGGATGATAGTTCCCTACTAGTTTTCATTCTCCAGATTCATTTTGGACAGTGTACACCATTGGATTTAAGTTTAGAAACAAGAGAACTGATAGTGAGTGATTATGTGATCAGGTGATCTTGAATTTAGCACTTTAAGCAAAGCAAGGGGCTCAAGTACTTATAGGGGTTCCGTCTCACTCATGCCTGGTATAAGAATCACTGGAGTGACAATGTGTGGTCATGAGGAACCATCTCTTCCTCTTTTCTCCTATAGAAAAGTGCAGGCATCTGAGGATCTAATTTGGAAGGAACCGTCAGGAAGTTTCTGATGAACATGGTCTTCTCTCAGATATATATATCTGAGAGCAATTTATATATATCTATATCTACCTATATGTATTGTCAAAATAGACAATATAGATACATATAGATATAAATTGCTTTATTTTGACAATATTGACATAGTTGAGTAGGGCACAAAGGGTCAAGGGCTACAGGAAAGTGGGTAAGACTATTATTTCCACATTTTTGCTTTTTTTTTTTTTAAATCTGGGGTAAAGAGAGAGATAAAAGTAGAAGTCCCACCCAGTCTCCCACCAATCACAGGTCCCCAGTATGGGGCATGCTCCAAGGGTCCTGCTCTAGTGGTTTTGATATTCAACAGTTCTGAATTGTTGCCAATCTCACCATTCCAAGCACGATGAAATCTCTCCAGAATCTACTGGCTGACATAGTCCACCTTAGAGTCTCCATCAGCCCAGATTTTCACTGCCAACACATGACTGGGGTAGTTGATTGATCTGTTCTGTCCTCCATCCTCTGTTGCGTTACCAGGTGTCCTCTGCAGGTTCCTATAGACTGCAGGTGCACATATCCTCTATGTGCACCTGAATATGCTGTCCACTGCTTCATCTGAGCCTCTGAGGAGGTTCAGCTTTGACACATGCATTCCATGGTCAGACCATGGAACCTGCACTTCTCTTCATGGTTGGGGTTTTGAGTCTAGTAGTTCGATTAGAAAGATCTCCAAAGGAACTTTGTCTGAGGTGATGCTAGACCAGATTCTTGTGTGTGCTTGCCAATACAGAGCCCGGCACAATCTGTCACCCTGATCAGCTGGTGGTTGCCATTGCTGGGTCAGTTCTGTTTCCAGCCCTGTCTTCCACATGAACCAGTGAGTGTTGCAGTTCAGCCTGATTCTGCCCAGCACACACTCAGCCTTCACACAAACCAGTGGGAGTTGCAGCCTAGTCTGAGCAACCCGCAATAACCCCCACCAGGCCTGCCTCCTGCCCTGGTTCCCATGCTTGTCCGCATGTACTGTAGACATGTCCAGTTTGTCCCACATCCCATTCAGCTCTCCTACATGTCAATGGGCATTGAAACCTAGTTCAACCCAGTTAGGCCCACTATCCAGCCCATGCACATGCTGCTGGGTGCCTTTCTGTCCAGTCAGGTTTGCCCCAGTCCTGGTTTTCATGCTCTCCAGTTGGAGTAGTAACCCAAGAAGGAAGTGCCCACTATTTCCCTTCTGGGCCCACTCCCAAATCATGCACTTTGCAGGTGCCTCTGCAGTTTAGCCCCATGTGCCAGCATGTGCCAGCTGATGCTGCCACAAAGCCCAATCCTCACCCATTCTGATTTATGTTTGCACCAGTAGGGACAGTCAACCAAGCCTGGCTCTTCTTTGATCTGGCTCACATGAGGTCCACTGGTGTTGTAGCTCTGCCCGGTCTGGTCTGCCCCCATCCCAACTCATGCTCTCCAGTGGGAGTGGTGGTCCAGCAGTGGGGCTCTCCACATTACCCCTACCAGCTTTACCCCTTCCCTCCCTGGTTTTTATATGTGCTGGTTGGGTGCTGTGACCCTGTCTGGCATGGCCCCCCTCGCCTTGGCATTTGCCTGTGGGTGCAGGAGCCTGGCGCTGGATGGACCCACCCCCAATTCCAGCTGACACTGGTGAGGGTTACAGTCTAGCCCAGCCAAGCCAGCATCTAATCCCAGCTGTAATGTGTACTTTTATGTGTTGTGACCGAACCTGGCCTGACTTACACTGTTCTGGTGCTTGAATTTGCCAGTGGGTGATGGAAACTGGTTCAGTCTGGTCCGCCCCAACCTGTGCCAAATATAGGCTGATGGGTACCTTTCCATGGCCTGGTCTGGGATGCTCCCTATCGTGGTTCTTGTGCTCAACTGCAGGGACTGTGTCCTGCCAGAGGAGTTGCCTAGGCTACTCCATCAGAACCTCTCCAATGCCAGATCTCACACATACCGGTGGGTCCATGAGCATGCCCTACTTAGTCCACCTCCTGTCCTAGCAGGAACAGTGGCCTTTCTTGACTGGCTTTCAAACCATTCTGGTTCTTACTATTGGATGTTTCAGCCTAGCCAAGGGTTGTCCATACCCAGACATGGCTCATACATGGCTCAGTAGGAGCAGAGACCTAGCCTAGTTCATCCTACATCTACCCTGGTCCTCCAGAGCACCAGATGGTACTGGAGTTTAGTGTGGCTTGGTGCGTCTAGTCCCAGTCTACACTTGTGCCAAGGGAGACTGCAGCCATATCCAGACCAGAATGCAGCCCCCATTCCAACCCCCACACTCATCAGTGGAACCCTAACCCAGTTAGAGTGTCCTCTTAACTCCACAACTAGGCCTGTTCCCAGCCATAGATCTCTCGCATGCCAGTGGTTGGCATAGCCCCTTCCTGTCTTGGCCTTTGCCTTAGATTTTGTGGCCTAGCATTCCTGGCTCATGCAGACCAGTAGGTGTAAGAGCCTAACTCAGCATGACCTGTGTTCCATCCTGATTTCTATTCTTGGTTGTGAGCTAAAGTTTGCTTGGTCCTGCCCCTTCCATAACCAACTCCCTTCCATAACCAGCCCACACATTAGCCAGCTATTGGAACTATTCTGCCCAGCTTGCCCGACCCCCAGACTTGGACCATGTGATCATCAGTGAGAGTTGCAACCCACTAGGGGAGTTTCCCAAGTTCCTCCACTTGACCCACTCCCAGACCCAATTCTCATACATGCCAATGGGTGTTACACCAGTGCCCTGTGTAGTCTGGCCTTCTGTTTTGGCCTGTATGAGCTGGTGAATGTTGCAGCCCAGCCTACCCCACACCATGTTTTTAGGGTGTACATTCAGGTGCTGCTGCTTTGACCAGCCCAGACTGTTGTCAGTTTCTTTACCCTTGAATGATGGCAGATTCCCTGGTCATACCTAGCTTAGCCCATCACCATCTCAGACTTTTTTTAAAATAAAGATTTATTTATTTACTTTAAAAAAGCAGAGTTACGGAGGTCAAGAAAAAGAGACAATAAGAGAGACCTTCCATTTTCTCGTTCACTCCCCAAATGGCTATGACGGCCAGAGATGGCCTGACCTGAAGCCAGGAGCTTATTCCAAGTCTCCCATGTGGGTTCAGGGGCCCAAGCTCTTGGACCACCCTCTGTTGCTTTCCCAGGAACATTAGCAGGGAGTTAGACATGGAAGCATTTGGGACATGAATTTATATGGGAGGCTGGCATCAGAGCTGGTAACTCAATGTACTATACCACAGTCACAGCCCCTTGACTCTTTATCTCAATTCTTTCTTTGTGGAGGAACTAACAGGTCATCGTCATAAACATCCTCAACAAGTACATAATTTTTGTATGAGCACTTGAGGAGTGAAATCAGAGATTAAAAAAAAAACCCTGGAAAGTTAAAGTTTTGAGACATGGTCCTTGCCTGGGGAGGATTTAATATCTTTCTCTCTCTCTCTCTCTCTCTCTCAAACACACACACACACACACACACACACACACACACAATGGAGCTATGATGTAGCTATATCAGGTACTGACTTAGGCAAATAGAGCCTCATTTCTGAGAACTCTAATGGTAGCAGAAGACCTCAGTCTATTATTTGGACCATAGCTATTGCTATTGCTATGGTCCAAATAACAATATGCTAAATGACAACTGAATTGTATGTGTTTCAAACATTTCAAGAAACTAGCTGTATTTCTCTAACATATGGACTTTATGGCCAAACTTCCACCTTCAAATTCAGATTTTGTTCCACTGGAAATCTTTATCAATTTGGGAAAAATAATTTAACCTCTAAGCTTCTTTAGTTTCCCTGTCTATAAATGGGATAGTAATGGTACCAATCCTGTAGAGTGGTTATGAGGATTGCATTAAGTAATGTGTGCAAACTGTTAGTGCCTGACACAAAGAAATTATTCAGTATTATTCATATTATGCTAGGTATTGTCACAGCCGTGGGGATTTTGCTTTCAGAATAGCAAAGGGTCAGAGACCTATTTGCTTAGCGTGAACACCTAGGACTATGTGTGCAAACAGAAATGTGCAATATGTGCCCAATCCCGCATGTTCCTTACAAATACACAAAGGGAGTCTAGAAGCACTGCTGTTGACCTACTGGGAGAGTTCATGGCTCAGTGAGCCTATAAGCAGTATTTTCTGCACTGTGGCTCTTGAGTAGAGCACCCAAGCCAGCTGGGTGCTGGTTCCCCTTCACTCCCCTCCCTCACTATGGCACTGAGAAGCTTAACTTTGGAAGGGACTTCAGATGACCTCTCAACCTCCCAGATGAACCAACTATTGCGCGTTTGCTCGAGAGCAGCTCTGAGTGACAGAGTCTTCTTCCTCATCCTTTCTGACTGCCCCACAAGCTGTTCCTAACTCTTCTTGCAAAAAGAACACATGATTAAGCATTCTTTGCATTCTTAAGATTGCTCACAAGGGAGTTGGAAACGCCTTCCTGAGCAAGCCCAGTTCCTCCAGAAGTAGTGGACCCTCAGACCTGGTTTGGAGATCTCTGAGTGTAGAAGCCTCTGCCTTCACATTTGTCCCATCATACTGAAATCATAACTTTGTGTGCTGTATTAGTCTGCTTTTCATTATGATAATGAAATACCTGAGGCTGAGTCGCTTATAAAGAAGTTTATTTTGGCTCATTTTTCTGGTCTGAGGCTGAAGGCCTACTCTGGGAATGGTCTCCTCACTGGCAGAGTCCAAAGGCAACAAAGGGCATTGCATATACGATACAGAGTGTGTGTGTGTGTGTGTGTGTGTGTGTGTGTGTGGTCTCTATCTGCTTATAAAACCACCTATATTTAGTAATGGAGACTCTACCATGTTGATTGTATCCTAATCACCCCCCAAAAGTGTAACCTCTAAACACCGCAGCTGAATTAAATTTATATATATGTTTATAACTTCTAATGGGGGATTCATTTCAACACATGAGCCCTTGAGGGACAGGATCACTCAAGCTGTTTCCAAAGTTTAGCATGTACCTGCTCCCCTGGCAGTCTTATTCTTTCACAATAAAGTGCCATATCTTCTTCATTTTTATGCCCTCAAAGTTCAACACAATTCCCTGTGTATAGCAAGTGCTCAGCAAATGGACAGGCTAAACTAAAAGGCTACACATAATGACTATCCTTCCCATCCTATCTCTGCATAACCAGTTCCAGATTTGTGTAGTGAGATCAATTAGATAGTCCTCTTGGTGTGTTCTTGCTAGGGCCAAGAGCGCTGAGCTGTGATCATCTTTGATCTGGTCCACAAATGCTGATGTAGCATTAACTTGCATGAGCCTTTCTAGTAATGGCTAATAGTAATTCACACACTGTATCCAAATAAAATATTGTGCAACCCTTAATGGTCAAACCCTCTCACCTCCCCACACCAACTCAAGATCTCTTTCCAAAGACTCAATGCCCAGTGAGGACCCTGGGCATTTCATGTCAGTATAACTGACTTTGTTTTATTTTGTTTTGTTGCTGCTTCACCTACAGTGCAGATCTTGTTAGTAATCTCAGTTCAATGTCATCACGTTGATTTTTGCCAAGCATTACAGCCTGTTGGATTAGTCTGATGCTGGATTCAAACATTTGTCATCTCAGCTTGTGTCATCAGTCATATTTAAGCCTCTGCCCCAACTTGATCCCCATTTCATTGCCTGGTGCCACGTTTGCAGTTCCCTGGAGGATATGACCCAGGGCTCGCTAGCTCATGCATGTGCTTGTGTTGTGGGTGGTGAGGCAAGCTCACCTAAGAAACCCCCATAGTCTCTTCTCTGGATGTCAATTGCACTTCCCTGAGATGCTGATGCCCCTTTGTCCTGCATCCATCTTGGGCTTTATTGGGCTTCCCCAGCAGGAAGTACCTCAGTCTCACTTTGGGCCCAGGAGACTGGGAGGAAAGAGGATCAAGAGAACTTGAAATCCTGACTTCCTCTGTGAAAGCTTCTACTTCCCACGATGATGTGTCTGATATCAATTGTAACTAGAAAGAAAGGAGGCAGCCAACATGTCTGCAAATATAACAGGCATACCACTGGGGGCATCAGAAGACTCCTCATTGATGAGGGTGAACCATGAGGAGGACAGGTCTTGCTGAAACCTTTCCTGACGAGACAAAGGTCCAGATCTGGCCACTGTCTGTTTTTGTAAATAAAGTTGTATAGGAACATAGCCACCCGCAGTCATTTGTGCATCGTGTCTGTGGCTATTTTCACACCACCACCGAGAGCTGAGTGGCTGTGTTCAAGACTACGTGGCCCATGGAGCCTGAAATATTTACTGCCTGGCCTGTTACAGAAAATGCTCTCCAACCCTACTCCAGGCTTAACTCAGGGGTGGAGAAGTTTGTTTCTGCCAAGGGCTGTTTGGATACTTAGAACATCATTTGGGGGCCATACAAAATTATCAGTTTCAAAATTAGCCTGCTATAGATTTATTGAATTTTGAGTCCTGCCTGTGGTTGCCTGGGCAGGGCCAGGCCAAATGATTTTATGGGCCTTATATGGCCTGTGGACTGTATATTCCCTGTGTCTGGCTTGATTGATCACTAATAATTAGCCCTTTCAGCCTTTGCTCCTGGCTTATGCTTTATAGTTTTCACAGATTTCTATGTAAGTGATGTCATCTATTCCCTACAGCAATTTAAGGAATCCAGAAAATAGTTCAGTTTATGGAAAGGGAAACTGAGACCCAAAGGAGTTTCCAGTTCTGGCTCACAGTCCTCAGGTGGGGGTTGGGAGCCTAGACTTAGACTTAGATAGGAATGACATGAATTATCAGGTTCTTGGTCAAAGGCAGACTCTTTCATCCAGTAGCAAAGAGCATGGGTCAGAGCACAATTCGTGGCTTTGCCACTTAATTGTAGGACCTTGGGCAAGTTTCTCAACTTAGCTGGTTCTTATAAATTTGTAAAATCTATTTGAAAACAAGATAGGCAGAAGAGAGAAGGGACATAGTAACAGGAACCAACAAAGACCTTCCACCAAGTGCCTACACAGCCAGGACTAAGCTATCCCAAAGCCAGAAGCTGGGAACTCAATCCAGGTCTCTCATGAAGATGGCAGTGACCCAACTACTTGAGCCATCATGTACTGCCTCTCAGAGTACACATTAGCAAGAAGAATCAGAAGCTGAGCTGGGACTCAAATTCAGGCACTCCGATATGGGATGTGGCAATCCCAAATGACATCTTAACCAAATGCCTGCCCCCATACCTGATTCTTACTGTCCTCACCTATAAAATGAAACTTATAGCACTACCTGCTTCAATTTTGTGGCAAATGCTGGCCTTGGGGCATAGATTTTGATGCCAACATCTTATATTCAATGTACAATAGAAAATGGCAGATGACCCAATTACTTGGATTCCTGCTGCCCAAATGGAAGACTCTGATGAAGTTCTAAGCTCCTGGCTTCATCTTGGCAAACCCTGGTCATTGTAGCCACTTGATGAGTGAACCAGAGGATGGAAGATCTTCTCTCTTACATACTCTGCTTCCAAATAAATTATTGTTCAAAAAGTGTTGTGATGAGATTGAAAGTAGTTCATCCATGTAAGCAGTGTAGAATAGTGTTTGGCAAGCTGTCAGTATCCTCAGTGTTTATTGGGTGATTATAACCACATATTACTGCCACCCACTGTGTAACAATCCAGTCCTTATTTCACCATGCCCTATAGAAAATATCAAGAGAAGCTTTGGTTTGTACTGAAAGTACAGGATGGAGGGAACTTTGGGGTGCTGTGTGGGTCTCAGGGCTTACTGCAAAGCGAGCTTACCTGCTTAATCAAAAAGAAAACTAGAGTGGACTGGAAATAATTCCTTGCTTCTTTCCACAAATTCGTGTCTCCCTATCAGTTGCTTGGCCTTGCTGTCTGACAGATCCCTCTTTTCCTCTGCTTTCTGTGACTTCTTCAGCAAGGTGTGCCACTGCTAGGAAACAAATGGAGCCTTTGAGTGTGGGATTTAATTGAAGCCCTGCAACAAGCAAACTCTTGTTCCTCACCTTTTTATTTGAGAGAAGTTATGAACGCTACGGTTTCTGCCTCAATCCTGTAAGCTTTGTGCCTTGGCTGACCGTGCCCAAGGCCTTGAGCCCTGTCCTATCAACACCAAAACAACAGCTCCTTATTGGGTGCCCATGATGAGCCTGGCACTGCTGTTTGAGACATGGGGAGCTGTGAGGAAGGATCAAGAGGGGCCTGCCTTGAGAAAGCATGAACAGATAGAGCAGATAGCTTAACAAAAACTATAAGGCGATGTGGAATAGAGGTTTGGGAACTTGGCAAGCCCAAATTCCAGTAACAATTTGACATTTATGAGCTGTGATGAGAGAAAATTATTCAAGCCTCTCTGAGCTTCTTTCAAAAGCCATTAAAATGGGAATAATAATGATCACTTGTCTGCGTCATGAAGACTCCGTGAGCTAGCACATGAAGAGCCTTTACCCAATGTCTCGCTTACAGCAGGTCTCAATTGACGTGTCCCTGAAAATATCAAGACAGAGGTCCTAAAGTATTCTGGAAAGCTCCAGTTAAATTCCATGAGGCAATATCTGGGTGCCCTTTGCTGTCTCATCTCTGCCTACCCCACCTATAAACCTTGACATAATTAGAAATTCAGTCCTTGGCTTCTTCCTGCAAATTTTTCGCTGAATGATATTCCTGGTGACCATTAATTCCATCAGATTTTGTCTTGTCTTAACCTCTGACTCTTGCCCTGAATTCCAAACTAACATGACATGCCCAGTTGTTCATTTAGGAAGCACCTCAAATTCAACGTGGAATCGAAACTTACAGTTTTCCTTCCCAAGCCTGTTTTCCCTAGGTCTTCTCCATATCTGTACTGACACCTTGATCTGCCCAGGTGTATGAACCCCAAACCAAGGAATGTGTCTACACTTACCTCACCCACCTCCCCTGTTCATGCCATCAGCAAACCCAGTGGTTCCTTGCCATATGTTTTGGGCAGCGTTACTAATCAATGCTCAGCAGTCATTGGTAGCCAGTATCCCTTGTCTCAGGGTTGCCCATCTCTACTGGGGTCTTTGGAGTACCTCTCCCTCAGTTGTCCCCTGGATGAACATGGAGGAGAACAATGAGGAAGGTGTCCACACTGACTTCCAGATGGCAAAGGATCCACTTCCACAGGCCCGTGCTGTTCCTCTCCAGAGGGAGTCCTGCTGGGACGCACTGTGTTTCTCCTTTTTGCTGTTGTCAAAAACAACAGGATCTGGCCAGTGTCCCCTGTGAAGCGTTGTCTGTGCCTTGTCTGCCAGAGTTTTGGGAAAACTGCATCATTCTGGGAGGAGTTGTGGAAAGGCATCTCTCATTTGCCGTTAGCACTTACCCCCGACCCTGAGCCATGATCATTGAGCAATGGATAAACAGATTTCTTTGAGGGAGTCTGTGTCCTTGTAGAGCCCATTAAAACAGTTTATAAGTCTTTAGCTCAGAACTCCTTCTCTACTGTCTCAAGGATATGATTACAAGGAGACTGGCATATGTAAACTCTTAGGCACGTGACACACAATCATCAAAACCGGAAAAAAAAAACAATAAACCCTAAGTGGCCAGTCCTAGGGGGTGGTTTAGCTAAATCACAGCAACTCAACACAAAGGAATATTACACAGCCTTTCCCAACAATAACTGAAGCCATGAGCTGGTTTTCATGTTTATGAGATCAGATGAAGGTAATAGGCACCCCAGCTGTGTGCATGTGTGGTAAGCACTGTTATGCAAATATATATACACAAGGACAAGGGCTGGAAGGGAGCTTGGAGGAATGCAAACAGCTATGGGGTGTGTGTGTGTGTCGGGCGGGACAGAGGTGGGGGGGTATAGCTTGTGCTCCAATTATTCTCTTCCAGTTGTCTCATGTTGCTGCTAATGGAGCCACCTTCTTACAAAGTACCAAGGATCCCTCTCAACCCTGCCTTCACAGCACCTGCTTTAGACTGTCCCCATTAGGAAGAGGTATCAGATGTCTTCTAGTCTTTCTCCAGGGGCTGGCCCACCTGGTCACAGACCTGAAGGCTGAGGTGCACCTAGTCAGGTGGATGAGGTGGCCCTCATCCTCACTGCAGGATTTTTTTCGGACCCCCTCCCAGTGAATGCAGATCAACCAGGAACCAAAGTGCTGAGCCAGGTGGGGCTTGGCTCTTGGATAACAGCTCTCCCAGGACTCCAGTCTTCCCAAGTCCACTGCTCTGGCCAACATACCAGCAGCCTCCAGTGGAGAAGGAGACAGGGCAAGTGGGGTTCCAAGAGTGAAGAGAAAGGAGGGTGATTTCCACAGGGAAGGCCGTGTGCCAGCTACTCCTCTCTCTGCCCATCTGTGTGCAGCTCACACAGGACAGCTGTGGGCGTTTGTATGGGGTCTGCTCTTAGGGTGAGATCTATGAATTCACATACCTCATATACACACAGAAAAGGGTTATGTGATCATGCTGCCAGTGACTAAACAAAGCATATGAACTCTCAGAGATGGGTGTGCAAATGTCCTTGATAAAATTGAGACTTATGGAAAAGTTCCCATTGAGTAGGCATTTGGGGCTAGAAGACTTTTTTTTTTTTTTTTTTTTTTTGCCTTTGTGTCTTGGACTGTATCCCACAGCTGGAGCAGCCAACCCTCAGCTGTTTGTTTTCCTTCCTTGGAGAGGGACTTGGGAATGTTACCCACCAAACCCCAAGGGAATGGCCAGTTTGAAGAGTTCTCAAGTCTTGGGCCATACAAACCACAAACACACGGAGCCCCCACACTACTGCCTTCTTTAGTCAACAAATACTATTTGAACTAAAAATGTAGCAACACTATTAGGATATGGACTAAAATCTACAGTGCTATCACTCCAAAGTCACTTTGGACAATTCTGGTTTTTAAGAAACCTTTTTGTGTTGGTGTGTATATGTTTGCTTACTATTAATGGCATGAGCATAACCCATGTTGTTATTTAGTAGACCCCACAAGCGGTCATTTTGAGAGCTTCATCAAAGCCCATCTAGTTGATGTGCATTGGTTTGGTTACTCTCAATTGCTCATTCATGACTTATCCAGCTCTTCACTTCTACAAGTAAGATTGCATTGATTTTTTTTCCCCCTACACCCTTTCCTTTCTTTTGGATTATTCCTTGGCACAAATTCCCAGGAGTAAGATTATTTTACAAATGATATAAACATTTTTATGGTTCTTAATACATTTGCCAAATTGCTTTCCAAAGTTGTTTTGCACAGTCATCAGCAATGCACAAACACCAGTTTTCACCATAGCTTTGTCAGCATGATATAGAGTTGTTTTGTTATTTTAAAAGAGATTTCCTTTCTTAAACTTTGTATTTCTTTGATAGTTAATGATCTCATAAATTTTTTCATACATTTGATTATTGTACCATTTATTAAAGGGAACAGATTCTTTAAACCTTTTGTCTGTTTGCTATGTAGGTCAAATTGGGCATTTATTAAGTATTTACTCAATGTTCAGTACCATAATGTATTTGGGGTGACCGAGAAACTTAAAGACTTGGTTTTTATCTTTCAGAAAACAATAATAAGCAATCATGACTTATTTATTTGTTATTGATTTCTTTGCACACAACCCACTGGTTTGTACATGCAATAAATTTTTGTTGCATTTGGTTTAATCCCAGATGGCATGTTTATCTTCTTTGTGGTTCATGGAGATCTACACCAAATTCAAAGGAATGCAGAGTCAGAATGCAAAATGACCTTGGAACCCAGAGAGATGATTTAATATGGATGAACATGATTAGTGCATTTTGGAGTGGGGGAAGATCTGGCACGACAAAAATTTTTTTGATTTTTAAATTTTGAATTGATACTTTACAATCACACATATTCATGGAGGACCATGTGATGTTCCAGCAGATGTTTGGCAGCACTTTTAGTGGAAGGTATAGGGGTTAAGACTGACTATTTGATCAGTTTGTGTAAATATGTGATGCAGCCACCCACTAACAGCTACTGCCATTGAAGTTATAGTAACAGAGATGCAATATGAAGAACAAGGGACCTGCCGCTCTTATTTGGCTCCCTGAGAATCACATACCAATGTGTCTTTGTTTCCCCGTGATTGATGTAGCTTAAACCTTCTCAATGCCGACAATGTATGAATTGTGCTGAGGAGGAAGTTCATGTGAATTTGCTGCTTGAGCAGTTATATTAGTTAGCTTCCTATTACTGCAACAAAATGCCTGAGACAAGTTGCTGATGGAGGGAAGAGAAGTTTATGTAGTTCACAGTTTTGGAGTCAAAAGTCTGAACAGCAAGATGTAGACTTTGGTGGCGGCTATATGGCAGTTAGGAAGTAAAGAGAAGATGAGCCCACCTTAAGCTTTGAAAACCAATCTCTCTCGAGAACTCAAGAGGCCACATGAGAACTGCCTCACTATAGCATAGCCCAAGACCTAAGGACCTTTCCCAAACCCCAGCTCTTAAAGGTCCCACCATCTACCACTAGCACTGCCCTAGAAACCAAAGTAGTTCAGGGAGATACGTGGACTGCTGTCCGTCCATAGCACTGGTGATGGTCCATTTGATTACCTAGTTAAGGTGAGCCCCACCTGAATTATCAATTGCAAAAATATCTTTGATTCCCTCTGATTTCCCCCATAATGAAGAAATGTCCTTTGGAGACACTAATGATATGTCAGTACACTGATTCCTAACATTCCATCTCTCAGTCTACTGATGTTTTCCTGAATTACACATTGAGCATTTCTTATCCAAATTTCTTGAGTCCAAAATGCTTCAGATTTGGTAATATTTGCATAAACATAATGAGATATCTTGGGAATGGGACTCAAATCTAACATGAAATTCATTTGTGTTTCATATGCACACAGCATCTGAAGGGGATTGTGTTTGATATATTAGTACACCTGCATTTTAACTGCAACCAGTCATGCAAAATCAAATGTAGAATTTTCTGCTTGTGGAATCATGTTGGTGCTCAAAGCTTCAGATTTTGAAGTATTTTGGATTTCAGATTTGAGGTTAGGAATGTCCAATCTGTATTATAAAGATTTTCATGTGATGGTGGTCTTTCTAACATCCTTAGTATTATGTTTCTTTTGGGGTACCACAGTTTGAGATGGATGTAGGCAGTGGCATGCTGAGGTAGGCTCCAAATAAGTTCATGTTTTCCTAAATCTGTATTCAGTGACATCATGTTGCTATCTTGAAATTGTTCATAGTGGGGACATTTACACTTTTAGAAACTGGCAATTACAGAAGCTGGCATTGTGGTTTAACAAGTTAAACCTCAGCCTTCGATGCCAGGATTTCATATAAACACTGATCAAGACTGGCTGCTTCCCTTCTGATTCAGCTCCCTGCTAATACACTTGGGAAAGCAGCAGAAGATGGTCTTATGGCTTGAACCCCTGCACCCACATGGAAGAGCTGGATTGTCTCCAGCTTCCAAGCTTCAGGTTGACCGAGCTTTGACCATTACATCTATTTGGGGAGTCAGCAAGTTAAGGGAAGATTCTCTTTCTGTCTGTCTCTTTTTCCTTTTCCTTTTCTCTATAATTTTGCCTTTTAAATAAGGAAAAGTTTTTTAAAAAGAAGAAGCTGGAAACTACTATAAATAAGGACTTTTCCCTGCCTGGGGAATCCGTTGTTAAATATGTATCAGCATACCACTCACTGGATGCAGAAAACTGAAACACATTCAAGGAGGAATGGAGGACTTGGACCTCTAAGGAAAATGGATCTGTTTTCAAATATCTAAAAGGCCATTTTTGAGGCAACCCTTTAATATGCCCCACCTCCTGTTCCTTGGAGCTCTAGTCATGCCCGTGTCCTTAAAGGACTCTTGGGACTGCACATCTCCCACCTCTACCTCTGCATGGAGGAGCTTGCAGCAGGAAGAATAAAACACAGAGGGCTCCAGTCAGGTGCAAAAGGGGAACAGTTGCTTTTTACTCTGATTCTGGCAGAAGCAATGTGGGTACAGGGGATACAGTGAGGTACAGAGAGGATGGAGTTCCTGTTCAATCACTTTTTTTTTTTTTTTTTTTTGGTGAAATGGGTACAGACCTATCTCCAGGAATGAGAAATAAAGCCAGCCTGTGCATTGAGGAGCAGGGACTTTTGGTGAGCAACAAAGTGTTTTTCTCCCATGCCAGCAAACTGTACTAGGCAGTCCAAACCCAGGTATGTTGACATAGCACAAGAACTGACAGCGCAATTGTGGATCAATACAATTCTCAGTCAGTCCTTACTGATTCAAGAGTTAAAATATGGAAAGGAGGTGGGTGTCGTAGCTGAGTCCATAACCAATGAATGCAGATGTAGACAAACTCCTCCCAAAAGCTGAGGGCATGTAAAAGCGGCACCAAATCCAAATCCAGGCTCCATTATCAGCTAAAGGCGAAAGAAGGTCAAGGTGCTGGACCCACTTGGTCCTTAAGGACAATGGGATGCTTCCCTTTGGGTTTAAGAGCTGATAACCTCAGTAGAGGTGGCTGGAAAAAAATAAAACAAACAAACAAAAAATGAATGTTCCAGATTTCTTTGGAGAGTACCAAGTGACTGCCAGGTCTTGGGGAAGATCCTGGTGATGAAGAAGATAGCTAGCTATGTGTGCAGGTAACCAGCAACTGTGTGAAAACGACAAGGTATAAAAGGGTTGGAGCATATATTGACTTATATCTTTTAACTTAGTCTGAAAACCTGACTCTTACTGACTGGGGTGGAGAGAATCCTTCCTCTTACAGGCTTGGGTTCTTCACCTACTGTAACTGGGGATTAACTTCTGGTCAAGGTGTTGGTAGTTAACAGTGGTCTATAATCTGAAGCTCTATACTGCTGTTTGAATGAAGCTCTAAATAAATATCAACACTGATAAATCTGACAGCTAATGAGAAGGGAGGCATTGAAAGGGAGGAAGTATGTGGGAAGGAGTTAATGATGGCACCAAGAGCTCAGGTTTAAACAGTGCCTTTCTTCCCATGTAGTTGACTTCCTCAAATGAAAAAAATCTGACTAAAACATAAAGCACAGTGCCCATAGTAGATGCTGCCTTAGAGTTTATCCCCTTACTCGGATCTTTTACCATTCCTCACTTTTAGAGGAAAAGGAAGAAAGAAACTGAGAAAGATTCATTTCCTTAAACTAGACAACGCAGGGTGTCCAGACCTTGAACACAGGTGTTTGAATTCCAACTTTAATGGATATGCTTACTTTTCTATTTCAACTATGTCCCAGGAGCCAGCAAATTTGTGGAGTCTAGAAAATCCTTAAACCTACTTCCTCTATATTGTTATCTGCACTTCATATATATCTGCCAGTGTTTGAAAAACTTATAAACATGAGACATATACAATGGATTTTTATCACAAGATGTTAAACATTGTCATCAAAATTTTTCACTCTTGTAGAAAAGGCAGTGAATAACACATTGTGATTGATGATTGTCACTGGCACAATTTCATACGACTCTTTTGCAATATTAAATATTTTTACAATACTGGAAATTTCCAGCCAACTTAACATTTGAAATGCTGTGGGGACCAAATAGTCCTTCAAAGGAACTCTCACTCTTAGTCTTAATATTTTTAACTGGATAAACTCTGCCTGCTTGGGTGATGATATACACACAGATAGTTCGGATGAATAAAGGCATAGATGGGTGGCTGGATGAATGGATGAATTGATAAATGAATGGAAGAGTGGTGGGTAGATAAATAGATGGGTGGTCTGAGGTAAACATATAATTCTGGTTTCTTTCACAGCAGTGCTATAGTAGAAAGAGATGTGTACTGGGTTTTAGAAGTGTGACTGGCTCTAGTTGTGCCACTTTTTACCTAGATGGCTTGGGATATTTCATATCAACTTTGAAATCTTTGTTTACTCATCTGAAAATGAGAAGTAAATAATTATGAGGGTCACTTTCAGTTCAGAGTGTCTATGGTCTTTGCTGTACCGTAAGTCTACTTTTTGAAGAGCAGTAACATGAGAAATGTGACACGTGGGCTCTGGTGTTCTGAGAGAGGAAACCCAATAAATAGCTCAATTCCTGGCAAGCTTGGCCTAGATTCCTTACATGCTTATTAGTGAGAATAATTTTCAACTTTCTTAAAATACTTTATGACAGGCTCAACGAGTGAAGAAAGATGGATCAGAAAAAAGCAGCCAATAGGGAGAGCTTACAGCACTCTAACCCAAAGCCATGTGGAAACCCTGGGGGAATGATATTGAACCATTTGAAAACAAGTACTTAAGGAACAAATTGTCCAGAAAGATAGAAACAGAAACATGCTGGCTGTCCTTGCTGATTTCAGATTGCAGTGTTATGGGACTGTGGCCATGAGTCTCTATCCCAGCCTTACTGCTGCAGTAAGAAGGGGTAGATTACACACTGCGGTGTAGTAGAAGGAGTCATATAGTCAGGGCTTATAGTCTGGATTTTGTTCTTGCTTGCAGTGTTGAAAAAAAGTTTTCATCTCTTTAAGCTTCACCTATAAACCTGGACATGTGAACAATGATCTTTGAGGCTCACAGGACACAAATTCATACTTGCCATTGTGTGACACTGAGCAGATACTCTCACATGTTCCTTTCCTGTCTTTTTCCATCCAGAGAAGTGAACAGACCTTTGGGCTCTTCATCTCATCTATATTTTATTGAATGTCATGATCCGGAGCAAGAGAATTTTTCTAAGACTCCATCTCCTTACCTGGAAAATAGGGAGGACATTCTAGAGGTCACCAAGGCGACTTTAAGGCCTGAAGTGACCACATTTTATTTAATTCCTGCTGAGAACATAAGGGCATTTGGGGAGCTAAAAGGACGGAGACAAGTGGCCCGGATGGGGGACCTGGAAAAGACAAGGCACATCTGCTAGCTTGAAGGTGGGATGCATGCAACTGGGCATGTGAGCACAGACTCCGGCTCTGACACAGTGGCCTGCACCTGAGTGCTCTCCTTAGAGTCCCCCAGCCTCCCACCCCTGGGTCCTAACCAGGGTCCCAGCATTTCATGAGTCAACGAGAAAGGACATAGTGTTTGGGATGGTGGAGCATAGGAAGGACCTGATCCACCACACTCATTTAATTTTACAGTGATGTGAGCATCTGGTCTGCAGATCCAGAACCCTAAGTTTCCACCACATCCACGGACAGCTATAAAAGCCAAAAGATCTAAGCACATAGTAGATATCCCATATATGACAAAGCAGCCAACACAGTGCCTGCTCATGCTTAAGTGCTGAAAATATGAAAGTCTTTTCCCATTAGTTATTCAGGACCCAATAATTATATAAACAGAGATAATATGTCTTCAGTAAGTGTTGAAACTGTCTCATATTTTTTCTTAATAAAGTTTGAAACACTTACTTATAGGTTAAAATATATACGTGGCCAACTTGCCAGCTCTGTAATGAAAGGAAATTCCAGAAAGAAGTTACTGCTTTATGATGGGTGGGTTCTACATTTATATAAAAGGGCTGCATATTAAGCAAAACACAGCAAATTAGGATCCTCCCCTTTTCCAAATAAAATGAAAAGTGCCAGAAACAAGTTTAACCCTAGGCTCTGAAAGAGTAGTGCTCACCCCTATCTTTCTCATTGCAGGTTGGGGCTTTCTTGTGTTGTGTGCACTATGGCATGTTTGGCCAAAGTGCCAAAGAAGGGTACCTGGCCTAGTCAGTGTCCGCCATGGAACAAGTCACTTTTTTTCTAAATGGGATCCTGCTTTCCCTGTGAGATTTGAGAAAAGGATCTAAATTCATGAGAAGACTTTTTATATTTCTTGGTAGCAATATTCAGTTATTAACTCTTTGAGTGTCCCTTTCTAGAAATAACTGTAAGAAAGTGCCAGAGCCACCGTTAAAGTATGGAGAAGATTTCCCAAAGGGAGATTTTAAAGTTTCTAAACTGAGTAGTCAGATTCTTAAAGCACATCATTGCAGGAGTAGAAACAATTTGAAGATGTACTTGTTCCTGGGAGGAGCGGGCAGCTTGGCCCAAGCAGAAGCAGACCACAAAACTGGCTGAGTCAGTGTACTGATAATGCAGCTAAGGCTGGGGAGCCAGCACCTGCCTTTATTATTCCCCAAACTTCTTTTCAAGTCATGTCCTATAGGAGCTCTTTCTGATCCCTAATTTTTGGCTGAGTTTTTGTCCTCCTAAATTCTTTTGTTGAAACCCTCACAGTCTACATGTTAGAATGTGACTGAATATGGAAATAGGGCCTTGAAAAAGTTTTAATTTACAGTGAAGTTTTGCAGTGAACCCTACTTCAGCAAGACTGGTATCCAAAAGAAGAGGAAGTTGGTGCACACAGTAAGACACTACAGATGTGGAAACACAAAGGAAAAACTGTGTGAGAACATAGAAAAGGTACTCATCTCAGAGCAAGGAGGGGAAGATTCAGAAGGAGCCAAAGCTAATGATAAACTTGGTCTCAGACTTCAGCCGCCAGAACTGTGAGAAGATAAATGTGTATTCAGGCCACTCAGTTTGTGGAGTCAAGTTAGGGCAATCAGAGCAAACTGACACATTCCTCATGGGTGTTTTTAAAAATATGTATTGGAGCTGGTACCATGGCTCAACAGGCTAATCCTCCACTCTATGGCACCAGCATCCAGTATGGGTACATGTTTGTGTCCTGGTTGCTCACTTCCAATCCAGCTCACTGCTTGTGGCCTGAAAAAGCCAAGTCCTTGCGACCCTGCGCCCACGTGAGAGACCTGAAAGAGACTCCTGGTCTTGGCTTCAGATCAGATCAGCTCTGGTTGTTGCAGCCATTTGAGGAGTGAACCAGTGGATGGAAGATCTTTTCTCTCTGTAAATCTGCCTTTCCAATAAAAATAAACAAATCTCACATACACACACACACTATATATAAATATCCCTCACTCCAATCCCTCATGAGGTGAAGCCAAGAGAAGGATTGTGGTCAAGAATTTATCCTTCTCAGCTCTTTAAAATAGGTGTAAGAATGACCACTTACAAGGGTAGCTTTAAAGATTACAGGACATGAGTTATGTGGAATGTCTTAGGAATATGATAAATGGAAGAAGCCCATGGTGCATCAAATGATCCCTTTTAGAGTCTTATAAATGCAAATGACCGCATCTGTTCTTTCACACAAGGTAATCATATTACCTTCAGTGGAAATTGTGTGTCAATGAAGACAATTTTGATTTTTCATCTACCGTATCACTCTAGCAACTTTGCCCCTGCTGGGTTTCAGCAACAAGCCCACTGACCCAAAGGAACCGAGGGTTGCATTTCATCAGTATTGTCTCTTTTAGACATGGTAGGGTCTTCTTCTTCTTCAATCTCCAATTCCCTGGGGCCGCTGATTCTTGTATTATTTGTTGTGTCCACCCCAGCACCCCAGCCTGAGCGTGGCCTTAGATTCAGGACCTTCTGTCTCACCAGCATCACAGACTCATCATCTTTTTCCCTCACCCAAGTTCCAGTTTCTTTGCAGCTCATTCTTCATACCACTGGCAGAGAGATTTAATGAAAATTAAAAAAAAAAAAGGATTCCCCTCCCCTATAAGACAAATGAAGGGTGGTCACTAATTACACTACTAGTATTCAACCTCTTTAGATCATCTCAATATCCAATTTTATGCTTGTCCTTAAATTTTTTAAAGATTTGTCTTTATTTATTTGAAAGACACAATTATAGAGCAGGAGGGAGGGAGAGAGAGATCTTCCATCCACTGTTTTACTCCCTAATGGCTGCGGTTACCCAAATGACTGGGCCAAGCTGAACTCAGAAGCCAGAAATTTTCTCCAGGTCTCCCACATGGGTGGGTGCAGAGGCCCAAGGACTTGAACCTTTCTTCAGTGAGTTAGCAAGGAGCTGGATTGGAAATGGTGCAACTTGGACTCAAATCATTGCCCTAATGGACTTAACTTGTTACATTATAATACCAACCTCCTGACACTTGCCTTTATCCAATACACATTCTAATATGTTAGGACAGAATATTTTAAAATAGAGGTATATGTAGATTCCTATTTTATGTGTAGTTTTCTCCCCAAGCATTAGGTTAACAGGAGGATTTGTGATTTAGGCTTCTCTACTCACCATCATCCAGGTTAGAAAGGGAGGTGGTGCCTCACATACTCATTGTGAATGACTTAATGCAGGTATGAACAAACTAGTAGCCAAAAGTTGAACTTACCTGGGATAAGGAGGAATCTGGACATAAGAGAGCCACGAGCAAAGAGGAAGATATGACAAGAACTTGGCCAGTTTGTGCTACAGGAGAAAAGGATGCTTCTTGTCTCAGCCAGGGATTTCATTGGACATCAGCCTGAGCCAGAGATTTGGTGGCTGATTGTGACAAATGGTCCTGGGAAGCAGGAATGGGAATTTGGAGCTACCAGAACGAGGAAGTCGAGAAAGCAACTGTGACAGGTGGCCTTGAGTTGTTCCCTGTTGTGGCAACAAGGGTTCCATCCCATCAGGACAAAGGGCTGTATTGTCTAGAGACAGCATTTGTCCCTCAGCTCTTGCTCTCAGTGGCCATGCAAGTCTGAGCCCCAAGTAATTTCCAACGATCACATCCTAGAATGGCACCGATCTGCATCATAACACACTCTGCTTTCCATAAGTCACTATATACAATTGATAAATAGAGGTTGAGTGTTCCATATCCAAAATGCTTAGGACTAGAAATGTTTGGAATTTTGTATTTTCTCAGATTTTGGAATATTTGTGTATACTTATTGAGATATCTTGTGGAATGGGAACCAAGTCTAAAATATAAAAGTTATTTCTGTTTCATAGGTACCTTATACACATAGGCTGAGTATAATTTTGCCCAATATTTTAAGTAATTTTCCACATAAAACAAAGTTTTGTGGTTGTATTTTCTACTTTGAGGGCTTTCCCACAACACTCAAAAAATGTTAGATGGCAAAGGATTTCAGATTTTAGATTTTCAGATCAGGAATGCTCAGTATGTTTATTGATCACTTCCCAAGTTCAAGGTTGTATGTGAGTCTAAATAGAAAGTCCTGAAGTTAATTTTTAAATCCATGCAGAATTGGACTCTGCCTCCTAGGTGTGTGGTTTCCAACAGAACTGTGGGTTCCTGGCATTGCTATCTATGATTTCAGGCGCTCTATCCTCAAAAATGAGAACTGGAGATAATAGCTTCATGAGGAGGCTTTGATTTGTAATTCGTCTTGAATCTCATTGTTTATACCATCCAGCACTAAGTTATCAGAGAGCTCATGTGCTTGGACCGTTCTTCCCTCTCCTCCCCCACCCCCCCCAATAGCTAACCTCTGTGCCAAGGGCATAGAGTATCCAGCCCCACCTCTGGGATAATAATAAACATATTGATGAGAGTTTCTTCCTTGGAACTTCTAAAAGACCATCCTAGTACAGATTTCTGTGACCACCTACTGGCGACAGGGCAGCACGCGTTCTTTGCATCCTCCAGTTGCAGTTTGTGCTCCCCAATGGGCTAGAAATAGGATGGAATTGTAGATCCAGGGCAACTGGATTGTGGCCAATGTACCATTCCAGTGGGTGAGCCCTTTGCTTTGTTAGCTAGAACCTATCAGAGTTAGAGTTGGCCTGCACTTGATATGGTTCCTCGGTGGGGTTTCAGCAAGGTGAGGTTTTCAAAGGTGTGAACAGACTGGATAAGCACTGGGGAAGGACCTTCTGTATTCTGGGGCCTGACATGGCCCAGCCTAAGCTTAGTTCAGCTGCCTAAGGGCTTTGCCACTGTGCTGGGGCTGGGCAGGCTTGTTGACCTGCCCATCATTCCCATGTTACAGAGGCAGAGACCCAGGCCAGGAGGGCAACACCTCATGACACACCTGGTGGTCCCTGTACCAGGTTCAGGACATGGCTCCCTCCAGAAGCTTCACTGTTGAGTTATCCATATGAAGAAGGAGTCCCTAAAATTGCAAGGCTTCCAGGGATTGGCCACAGCCCATCTCACCCTGGAACTGCTGAAATCACCCCTGTTAGGAGTTGATGAGAACATGGCATCTCTGTCTAGGACTTCACTCACCCTGGGTGATAAGGTTGGGCATGGCACAAGGTGGAACAACCAGCCTGATGGTCTCCAGTTAGTCTCTCTCACTTGAGAGAGACCAGATCAGGGAGACCCATGGCCTCTCAGAGGCAGTAGGGACACTCGCTGAGCCATGTCAGTGCTGGCTTTACAGTGGGCCTCTGCCTCACTGGGAAAACTGCACAGCCTCCTGAATTGGAAGCACAGGGCTGCTTGGAGGCCACATTTGTCCATCATGGGCACCATTTGCTTCCTCCCCTCTCTCCAGCTCCCTGCTTCCTCCTTTCTTCCTCAGGTAGTCCCTATGTCCACCTGGCCCTCTGTGACCTTGCAGGGCCCTACGTAGCCCTGCCCACCAGCCAACTCTCCTGGGCACCTGCCAGTTCAAGGTTTTCTGTCTGCACAGGAACCTGCACTGGAACCTTGTTGGTGGGGAGACGGCTGATGGTCAGCTCCCCTCCCTAGACAGTCCTCGTGGGGCCATCATGTTGTCCATTGCACAACCAACATGAACATGCATCCAAATAAAAGAAAGGAAAATTCTTCCACTACTCCACAGCTTCCAACAAAGTATGCTGGTTTTCTTCTCATTTTCTTTTTCCAGTCCTTTCCATATGCACACTCAATCTTTACGATTTGATTTTTGGTCCCTCCTCATCTACTATTATTACTATAATTGCTTCATAAGCATTTTCCCATCTTTCACAATTAAAGTTATGACGACTGAGAAAGAAACCCCCCCCCAAGATGTCACACTGTAATTTTCCCATTATCTTACTATGCAGCCTCTTTCACCATAATGGCAAATAAGTACACAAAGCTTTCCCTCTCTTTTGAAATCTTTCTGAACATTAAATTCCCAGAAGTTGAATTAGTTGGTTTAAGACAGGGACATTTTTATGTTCTAGCCCAACCACTCTTCAAAAGTTATATTAATTTGTATTTTCATTTCAGGTTTTGAAAAATGACAATCTTTTTTTGAAGGTTTATTTGTTTTTATTGGAAAAGCAAATATACAGAGAGTAAGAGAGACATAGAGAAAGATCTTCCATCCAATGATTCACTCCCCAAGCGACCGCAATGGCCAGAGCTCAGCTGATCCAAAGCCAAGAGCCAGGAGCTTCTTCCAGGTCTCCCAAGAAGGTGCAAGGTCCCAAGGCTTTCCCTGTCCAGAAGCAGGGAACTGGATGGAAAGCGGTGCCACTGGGATTAGAACTGGCACCCATATGGGATCCTGGTGCGATGAAGGCGAGGACTTTAGCTCTTAGGCTACTGTGCTGAGCCCCTGAATTATGAAAAATCTTAATGCAGCCTCACTGTGCTGAGTGTTACAATGTTCATTTTGCTAATTTCTCTGCTAGCAAGTGGTGCTGTGTTCTTTCCTTACTTGTGCTTCCCAAGTGCCCTTTTTAAGATGATGCATGATCTCATATGATTGATACAGATGTTCTAGGTAACCAGGCTATTCAGAAAGGACGTTACTTGGTGGGGCACAGTTGCAGTGGGGGTGGCGGAAATATCCTCAGGGCATTAGAGCATCAGGAATAGCCTAGAATGATCCTCTTGATTGAGGATCACTTACACACTCCAGGATGAATTATCTCCTCCCAGCAGTCACAGTGTGTTCTCTGCTTCCCTTCCTCCACCTCCCATCCTCCCCTCATTTGATTCCTTCCAGATGTTTGCTGTCCTCAACAGGGAACAAGTCTTACTTGAGTGCGACTCTCTTAATTCGTGTTTGTGCAAACAGCTCATCTTTCTCTCTGCCTGGCATATGTAGTTGATTCTTCAACTTTTATACTTTCACAAATATCAATATAAATCAAAGAATAACAATAACAGCTAGCATTTACAACTCTGTAAGTATTGCTGATATCTTCATTTTCCAAAAAAATAACTAAGACAGGGATGGTAAGCAACTGACAAAGTCATTGTCAGTAGATGCTGGAAACTGACTTTGCCCCACAGGTTGATTCTAAGGTCTCAACTCCTAACCCCATTGCCATACCAGCTGAAAAGGTAGCAGACTGAGAATGAGATTGTGAATGGTCAGACACACAAGGAAATGAGATTTACAAGGAGTGAGTTCTCCGTGAGAAAACTTAGCTGGATTCAGCCTGCTTGGAGGAGTGCAGTTGAGATGCAACTTTAAATTCTGAATAAGTATTGATTACAGAATACTAATAGTCCATGAATGCATGTTTATGGTGGTATATGATGAATATATCAGTAGCTGCGGTCAGGTGGCTCACATATACAAGTGGGAAGCTCCAGCCACTTCCTTGTTGGTGCCTCCCACCCAAGTCTGCTCTGTTCCCTAGTTAGCCTTTATGAGGGTTCAGGCCTGGTGCTTTCCCTAAATGCTGCAGGCAGACTCACAACACCAGCTAGGCATATATGAATGTGTATAGTAGGGAGGGGGATGCTCAGCATTGTATTGGGCATTTAGCCTCCCAAAGCCTACACACTGGTGTTCATAACCCTTTGCATAGATTTCCACATGCATTACCTCACTTAATTTTCAGCCTAACTAACCTTGGAAGGTGAGGAGGGCTGGTCTTCGTAGTCTCACTGAAGGATGAACTGATAAAGGCTCAGGACGTCAAGCAAACAAATGGATGAAGCACAAAACAAGTATGAGTTCAGGCCATCTACCCTGTCTTCTGGTATTCTGTCCTCAAAATCTCTTTCTGGGATAGATAGCCACTGGCTGAAGTCCAAACTGGTGAAGCAGGAAAGATGACATTTAGTAAACACCAACTGTATGCTAAACATGGTTCTCATCCCTTACCAGAAATTGCTTCCTTTCCTTTTTCAGTAACCTTTTCAAAGTTGGGACTGCCATGCCCATTTCTGGATGGGGAAGTTCAGGAGGGTGGCAGGATATGACAGCAGCTCTGCCACTCTCTTCCCTTGCATGCGAAGAGGCAGGGAGCATCTCCTCTCCTCCTAGGAGAGCCCTGGTGGAAAGCATGGTGTCAAAGGTCCTTCTAGCCTCCCACAGGGCTCTCCGTGCTGCCAGCAGGTGGTATCACCATTTCCCAGAAGAAAAAACCCAACTAGAGCCCTTCAGAAACTAGTTCAAGTCTACCGCTCCGGGAGACAGTGGCACTGAGCCAGGCTCCTTCTGTGGTCCAGCCTAGGTCCTGCCTTTCCTTCAGGCCAGTGACCCATGAGGACAGCAAGAATCAGAATGCCTAGAACATGATGATAAGAAGGGGCTGAAGAGCAGCTGCCATGCACACTTATCTGTGGCAGTGTGTGCCCGGGGGACTTCTTCAGGCAATCTCAAGGCTGTGCTATTCAGATAGATAGGTCACGGTGGCTGGGAGTTCAGTGGCAATTCATGTCAAAGCAGTGCAGAATGTTCATTAGGATCTCCTAACGAACAGGTTATCAGTAGAGCATTAGCACTTAAAGTAACACACACAGACTCAATAAGGGGGTCCCTGACCCCCAAAGATGTGGGAGAACACCAAGGCCTGCCCTCATGATGTAGTGTCTGCACCTTTGCATAAGGCCCCAAGCTTGGAATCCAGTGTTCTGCAGTTGCCTTCCTGATACTGCTGATGACTTGATCTTGGAGCTTGTATTTCCTTGGTGAGGTTCCCCTGGGGACAGTAGAACTTAGCCTCTGTGCACTTCCACCTCCCACGACCCCCTTGTTAGCTCAGGATGAAGGCTCTGCCTCCTGCCTCTACCTTTCTGTCCCCTCTGCCCCTGTGGGGTTGCTCAGAGTAGGACCTGTGTGTGTGTGTGTGTGTGTGTGTAAGGGTCGAGTCCCAGGCACCTGGGTTGGTCTGCACTGGACCCTCAGAGGGACAGATGACACAGTAGCAACAAATGAAACCCACAGGGACATGTCAAGAGAGGCACTATAGAAACAAGGAAATACTCCCCTGAGCTATTTTGGACAAAAACTGTTTTTGCTGAGCACGGAGATTGCAAATTATAAAACTGATGCAGGGAAGCAATCACAGCCTTGGATGTTCTGGGGCCTGGAGAGGGGCCGTGCGTCAGCAGGTCCCAGGGGCCATGTGAGCGTCCAGAGGCCAGGGCAGGAGGCTCCAACAGCAAATAGCTGCTATCCTGCTGTGAAGATCAAGGTGCCGCTGGTGGCTGGGTTCCTCCTGAGGCCTGTCCTCCCCGCTTGCACAAGACACTCTTCCTGTGTCCTCACATGGCCCCTTTGCTGGTGTGTCCTACACTGCCTACTACAACAGCAGTGATAGTCCCAGTCACAGGGGACTAGGACACACCCTGACAAGCCTCTTCACTGAATGGCTTCCTTTTAGGCTGCAGCTCCATATCCAGTTACATTAGGGGCCAGGACTCCCTGTGTATGAATATGCAGAGAGGGGTGCAGATGTTCAGTCCACCACAGAGTCACGAAGGGTTTTTGCTGCCCTCTTGAAGGTAGGGAAAGGTCTTTAGGACCCCGTATATTCTTCACAGGAGGTAGTGAGAAGTGGCCAGAATAGAATAGACCTGAGGGGCATGTGGGAAACATTAAGCCATCTGTAATGTAAATTTGTAGGAATAGTTTGGCTGAAATTTTAAAAATTTATTTGGGACGTGTATTGTGGTGCAGTAGGTTAAAATGCCACTTGCAATGCTGGTATCCCCCATAAGAGTACTGGCTCAAGTCCCAGCTACTCTACTTCTGATCCAGCTTCCTGCCAATGTTCCTGAGAGGGAAGTGGATAATAACCCAAGTGCTTTGGGTTCCTGCTGTTCATGTAGGAGATCAGGATGGAGTTCCTGGCTTTTGACTTCTGCCTTCTCAGATACTAGCAAGTATCTGAGGAATGAACTAGTAGATGGAAGATTCTCTCCCCTATTCTTGCCCACTCGACCCCCTTCTGCTCTCTGTTCTTCTGACATCATGTCTTTGGAATAAATAATGAAATGTTTTAAAGATTACTTTATTATTGAGACAAGCATTGTGGTGCAGCTGATTAAGTCGCCACCTGCAATGCTAGCATTTCATAGGGGCACTGACTTAAATCTCTACTGTTCTGCTTTCAATCCACTTCCCAGATAATGAACCTGGTAAAGCAGTGGAAGATGGCCCAAGTGTTTGGGCTCCTACACCCATGTGTAATTAAGGCTCCTGGCTTTAGCCTAGTCATTTTGGCTATTTGGGGAGTGAATCAGAGCTGGTAAATCTTAGATCTCTTTCTCTCTCTCTGTCTGTCTTTAAAATAAATAAATAGATAAATAAATAAGGGGGTTGTTGCACTAGCTCAATTGGCTAATCCTCTGCCTGCAAGCACTAACATCCCATATGAGCACTAGTTCATGTCCTGGCTGCTCCACTTGCCATCCAGCTCCTTGATTGTGATATGGGAAAGCAGTGGAGGATGGCTCAGACCCTTGGGAGCCTGCATGCGAGTGGGAGATCTGAAAGAAGCTCCTGGCACCTGGCTTCAAATCGGCTGAGCTTCTGCCATTGAGGCCATTTGGGAAGTGAACCAGCGAGTGGAAGATCCTTCATTCTGTCTCTTTGTAAATCTGGCTTTCCAATAAAGATAAGTAAGTCTTTAAAAAATAGATTTAAAAGCTGCTAATTACATTAATGAATCTTAAAGATTTTTTTTTTTTTACTTCTGAGAGGCAGAGACATTTGGAAAGATTTCCTATCTTCTGGTTGACTCCTCAAATGCCCTAAAGAGCCAGGGCTGGGCCAGGTCAAAGCCAGGAGCCAGTAACCTGGTACTGATCACCTGTGTGAATAGCAGGGGTCCAAGTACTTGAGCCATTACCTGTTTCCTCCCCAGGAGGGAAGAATCGGAGCCAAGATTGGAACCCAGGTACTCTAACATGGGATGTAGGCAACCCAAGAGATGTCACAACTTCTGTGCCAAACACCTGCCCCTGGAATTAAGAGTCATTAAAAACTCCCAAGCTTTTTGACCTAGTCATCTAACTTCTAGGAATTTTTTGTCTGGAAATATTTCACAAGGGGGAAAATGATCAGACTCGAAGACTGAACCACTGACCATGTGGGGGTGGTTGGAGCTTGGGCAGCTGGAGAGGGTATGAAAGCCCAAGCCTCTTTCTCCATACCTTGCCCTGTGTTTCTCTTCATCCATATTCTTGGTAACAACCTTTATAACACATCAGGGTGGATGTTTCCCTGAGTTCTGTGACCCACTCCAGCAAATTATCAAACCCAAGTGCAGGAGCTGTGGGAACCCTGATTTACCGCCAGTCTGTCGCAAGGACAGCTAACTGGAGCTTGGGATGGCATTAGAAGTAGTGCAGGCAGCCTTGGGGACTGAGCTCTCTACCTGTGGGATGCAATGCTAAATGTTAAAATGGAGTTAGGGAATACCCAGCTGGCATCTATGCACAACTGCTTGCTTGCTTGACATGTGGGGAAACTCTGACATATGTGGCCACAGCAATGTCCTGTGTTGATTGTTGAGCAACAGCAGGAGCATGCCTATGTTTTCTCACAGTCCATTGGAATCATTAGAATCTTGATTATCAAAACAAGAAGAAGGAGTGGAAATGGTAAGAGGTAATTATAGTAATAATAGTAATAATAGTAATAATGGATGGGAGGGGGAGCCCAGATATCAACTTGTAAAGATTGACTGTGCTTTGTTGGAAGCTGTGGAGTAGTGGAAGAATTTTCCTTTCTTTTATTTGGATGCATGTTCATGTTGGTTGTGCAATGGACAACATGATGGCCCCACGAGGACTGTCTAGGGAGGGGAGCTGACCATCAGCCGTCTCCCCACCAACAAGGCTCCAGTGCAGGTTCCTGTGCAGACAGAAAACCTTGAACTGGCAGGTGCCCAGGAGAGTTGGCTGGTGGGCAGGGCTACGTAGGGCCCTGCAAGGTCACAGAGGGCCAGGTGGACATAGGGACTACCTGAGGAAGAAAGGAGGAAGCAGGGAGCTGGAGAGAGGGGAGGAAGCAAATGGTGCCCATGATGGACAAATGTGGCCTCCAAGCAGCCCTGTGATTCCAATTCAGGAGGCTGTGCAGTTTTCCCAGTGAGGCAGAGGCCCACTGTAAAGCCAGCACTGACATGGCTCAGCGAGTGTCCCTACTGCCTCTGAGAGGCCATGGGTCTCCCTGATCTGGTCTCTCTCAAGTGAGAGAGACTAACTGGAGACCATCAGGCTGGTTGTTCCCCACCTGCCATGTGGAGGCAGTCCTTCCCCAGCGCTTGCCCAGTCTGTCCACACCTTAGAAAACCTCACTTTGCTGAAGCCTCACCTGCCAAGGGAAGTTGCAAGACAGGAATCTGTACTGACAAAAGGCAGTGTGAGAAGATTTAGTCATGAGAAAGGAAATGAAAGAATCAAAGGTTTTCCACCAGAACAGTTACTGTGTAACCTGATGTGATAAGTCTGAAATTTTGAAGTGCTGTCTTTCAGGCAGAATAAAAATTTTCTGTCCAGATTTTCTAGCTATTTGAACCAGCTAGAAACCAAGTTCCCTGGTTCTCTGCATTCCAAGATTCCCAGGTCTAGTTCCCTCTGTGCTTTCTCTGCCCCCAACTCTTATCTGGTCTGACCCCCACTATCAGTTGCCATGTCCCTGATTCACAAAACAAAGCCAGGGAACAAGCATCCTAGACCTCTCCTGGCAGGGTTTGTAGTGGGCCTCAGCACGGCAGTTCCCAGGCTCCAAGGAGGCACAGGGAGGCTAGGAGACTGAGGCTCATGTCTTCCTCCTAGGGTTGTGAAACCAACTGCTGCCCATTAGCCAAGAGCAGGAGATGGCTCCAAGTGGAGAAGGTAGAGAAGACCCAAGGTAGTCATTAGCTGAGGAAGAAAACAGGGGACATAGGAGGAGGGCTGGTGGATGCAGGAGAGGGAGAGGTAGATGGCTAGGAAAGCATTCTTCAGCTACCTTGATCGCTCCTGGCTGCCACATGTGTGCAGTGAGGCCCTGGGGCCCTGACTCCGTGGGCTGTACCAACAGCTCTAACCATACAAGGGGATAAGGACAGCACAGTCTCCATCTACCATTTGGGCTGCTGTAAGGAAATAGCACAGGCTGCACAGTTTACAAACAGGATTATATTGCTGAGCTGGCACAACGGATTAAGCCTCCACTTGTGATACTGACATCTCAGAGCAGAGTGCTGGCTCAAATCATGATGACTTTGTTTCCAATCCTGCCTCCTGCTAACTCTACTGAGAAGGCAGAGGATAATGGCCCAATCATCTGGACATTTGCCACTCATGTCGGAGACCTAGATGGAATTCTTGATTCTTGATTCCTGGCTTCAGCTTAGCCCAGCCATAGCCATTTGGGCCACTTGGGTATTGAACCAGTAGATGGAAAATCTCTCTGTCACTTTCCTTTACAAATATATATTTTTTAAATGTATTGCTCACTGTTCCAGAGGCTGGGAATCCAAGGCCAAGATTGCCAGAAAATTCAGGGCTAGTGAGGGCCTGGTTCCCATAGCTGACACCTCCTATGTGCCAACGGCTCCCTCGGCCCCCTTTTACAAGGCTACTGATCTCATTTATGAGGGCTCTACCCTTCTGAAGGCCATACCTCTTAATACTGTCATCTTGGCAATGAAGTTTCCACATATAAACAGGGTGAGGGAGGACCTAAGAAGACCTTCCCTCCTGAAATTGACAGAATCACAACCCTGGACATCTTAAGTTGTCCTACACTAAGCTGCTGCTACCGTCATCCCTTCGAGGTATGAGAAACTGAGAGCTTCCCTAGCATCCACCTGATAGGCAGTTTGGCGATTAGTTGAGCAATTCAGAGACATATCAGCACCTTAGACTCACACTGAGCTCTTTTGAAAAGGCCAGGCCACACCCTAGAGCAATTCAATCCTATTTTCTGCAGGTGGGACACCTGGCCAGGTGATGCAAATGAACAGGTGAATTTAGGATCTCCCTCCACTGGTTCAGGTCCCACAATGCCTGGGGCCTGTGAAAGCTCTCCACCTTAGCCACTTGTGCCTTTTCATTCCTCTTTCCTGGCTGGAGCTCCAACTGAATGCCAAGCTCCAGTCAAGCTTGATTCCTGTTAGATCGAGATCTCCCTCGGCAGTGTTGCTCACGTCTCCCCTCCTCCTCTGCAGTGTCCAGGCCCCGCAGTTCTCCCGACGACCTGAAGGCCCTAACTCGGCACGTGAACCGGCTAAATGAGAGTTTTCGGGACTTGCAGCTGCGGCTGCTGCAGGCGGACCTGATGGAGCAAGCATGGAAGGTGCAGGATGCACTGCAGAACCAGACAGATTCGCTTCTGGCGCTGGCAGGGGCCGTGCAGCGGCTGGAGGGCGCACTGTGGGGGCTACAAGCTCAGGCGGCACAGACAGAGCAGGCGGTGGCCTTGCTACGTGACCACACCGGCCAGCAGAGTGACGCAACGCAGCTGGAGCTGTACCAGCTGCAGGTGGAGAGCAATCGCAGTCAGCTGCTGCTACGACGCCATGCGGGCCTACTGGATGGGCTGGCACATCGGGTGGGCGGCCTGGGCGAGGAGATGGCTGATATGGGCGGTGCACTGCGTGGCCTCAACCACAGCCTGTCCTACGACGTGGCCCTGCACAGCACGCGTCTGCAGGACCTGCAGGTGCTCGTGAGCAACGCCAGTGAGGACACACGTCGCATGCGCCTGGTGCACATGGCCATGGAACTTCAGCTCAAGCAGGAACTGGCCATGCTCAACACTGTCACTGAGGACCTGCGCCTCAAGGACTGGGAGCACTCGATTGCGCTTAAGAACATCTCTTTGGCCAAAGGTACCCGCCTAGCCCACCCTAGTTCCCTACCTCTCTCTGCAATTCTTCTGCTTAGCTAACTCTTAGGTGTACCCCTCCCCAAGGTTCCAGGTGTCCCCACATCCCCAAATGCATTTGCTGTGCCATTTCTACTTGTTTTGCCATGCCTCACCTATACATCCTTCTCTTAAGTCTTGTCCTACAGGATTCTGGAATTTTCTGCTCACCTCCAAGACCTGCACTATTCTGTTCCTGGGTAGACCTCCCTAGGGCATAAAGCAGATTCAGTGTCTATATCCCAACCTTTGGTACTGGCCAAGGTGACTAATGAGGTCCTGGTATGTGCAAGCTGGATCCCTGAGAGCTGGGGCTGAGCAGGAAGCTACTGGGCTGCAGGCTCACCCCTGGAATAAAAAGGCCTTCTCCAGAACAGAGCTTTTCCAACAGGTGATGCTCTAAGAAGTGGGAAGATGTGTGCCATACGGCCACCAAGGTTAGTGCCTCAGAATCCAGTTTTCCCCTCTTTACTCAGAATAAGCTAGTGCCCTGCTTCCTCTTATGCCCTTGCTTTCCTGCCCCCAACACACTGCCAGAGGAGCCTTCCTGAAGAGCCTTTTACCCACATCACTCCTCACCCCTCAGACAAAACCCACCATGGCTCCCCAAAAGTGTGCTCAAGTGATGGACGACTCCATAGCTCAACAGGCACTGTCACCCTCTACTATATGCTGGGAACCATGCCAACTGCAGCTCATAAGGCATCTTTTCAAACTAATTTTCCAAGAAAGTTATGTGGTCCCTTTGCTTGACTGTGAGGTGATGGAGTAGGAGCTGTGCTCAGGAGTTAGGGATCTGAGAGTTGGGGTGTGTTCCTTCACCTTTCTTTTGCATGGCTACATGAGGGGGCATCTGTAGGGGTTTGTCCATCTCCAACCCACTCTGCAACTGAGGTGAGGTGTCCCCCCCCCCCGCCCCCGAACTTCCACATTCATTAGAGCAAAAACTAGTTGTGATGGGGCCTTCCATCTGGGTCCTCCTTTCCAGGGTGCAGGGCGTTTGCGGTAGATGTCATTTTTTGTTTTGAGTGGGTTCTCGTGACAAGCTGTAGGGTTGATCTGATGCAGGTGCTGTTACTGAGGGAGGGGCAGGGTTCTTGCAGGAAAGTGACTGAGACTTGAGGAGCAAATACCTGGCTTACACAAGGCCACACGGCTGGTAATTGAACACAGGACCTCTGTTTTCAACAAGATTACATCCCTAAAACTCGCCCATACTCAGGGTACAATTCAAGGAGCAGTCCACAACTTTTCTTTAAAAAAATGTCTTAATGTAAAGAGAACAGTTTTCAGGCATTTCATAAGGGCAATTCCAAGAAGACAGCCACACATGTGGGAGACCTGGAAGAAGCTCCTGGCTTCAGATGGGCTCAGCTCCAGCCATTGCAGCTATCTGGGGAGTGAACAGCAGGTGGAATATTATTTCCAATAAAAATTTTTTTTAAAAATTCTTTTTTTTTTAAAAAGTCAGAGCTACAGAGAGCAGAGACAGAGAGGAAAGAGTGGTCTCCCATCCACTGGTTCACTCACCAAATGGTTGCAATGGCAAGGCAAAGTTGGAGCCAAGAAACTAGTCTCTTTCAGGTCTCCCATAAGAACCTAGGCACTTGGGCCATCCTCTGCTGCTTTCCCACATGCTTTAGCAGAGAGCTGAATTAGAAGTAGAACAACCAGTTCTTGAACAGGCATCAATATGGGATGCAGGCATCACAGGAGAGGTTCGATCTGAAACACTATAATGACAAACAGCATCTCTTTTCTGAGACCATGAATGCCATCAACAAGGGCCCCACTCTTGTGACCTAGTCACCTCCTTCGAACCCCCACCTAACAACACCATCACACTGCTGATTAGGGCTCTAACATTCCCATCACAGCACTGGGGCTCCTGGCTCTTCTCAGCTGACCATCACTTGGCCTCTCTGGCTCTCAGTATCACCATCCTATCTGCTGGCTCCCAGTCCCACCTCCCCTTCTCATTGTTGCCAAGTAACTATTATTATGTAAAAGGTTCCTGTTGATAAATCTATATGTCATTACCAGTCCACCCATTGTGAATATGCTTACAAATCTTCATTTATTTGAGAGACAGAAAGAGAAATCCCATCAATTGGTTCATTCTCCCACTCTCCAAATAACCACAACAGCATGGCAGGGAAGGGCACCAATTGGAAGCCAGGACTCCTGTATTGGTGGCAGCAGCCACATTTCTTGAGCTGTCACCATTGCACCACTTAATCTTAATAAGAAAAAAACTCCCTTCACTTCTGGACAAGTGATCTTTCATCAAATAAGCTTCCATGCATCCCCATACAGCGGTCTGGGATGACCTTGCCACCCTCACTATATCCAGCTCCTCTTATGGGCTGAGAACTGTGTGTACACTTATGTGCATATGTGTTCTTACACACACACACACACACACACACCATTCCCACTCTGCCCTTTCCTGCTTCAGAATTCACATAGATTAAATTCCATGTATTCTTCAAATATGAACTTATTTACATTATCCTGAGCTTAACTCAAGTGGTTTTCATTTCCTCACTCTGCTACACACTTTCCCATCAGTTTGGTCTGCAGTTTGTCTTGTGTGTGCATCCACCCTGGGGCTTTCTGGGTTGTGTCTGGGATTTTCTGCATCAGTCAGATCTGTTGGAATCTGTCTTGGGCTAGAGAAAAGCATGGAAAGTTCAACAGTGAGAGGGGAGGCATCCCAGAATAGGGAGGGGTGGCAAGGGAAGGGGTCACACCAGAAGGGGATGTAGGCCCACTACCCTCCTTCCTCCCCCACAAACACCCAGCCGTTTTCAGAGGTTCGGTCGGCTGGGACAAATATGACGGAAGCACAGCACAGTGGAGAGGCCATTCATCTCTACATCACCCAGTCCTATCCTTTGGCTCTGCAGAGAAGGACCTGGGCCCAGAGAGGAGACTTGATTGGTCCAACTGGAATACCAAGCCCATGGCTAGCAAATGGACTAGCAAATTGGTCTATTAATTTGTGAAAACAAGATCACAAGGCAGAGTTCCTTCAAGCACCATGTAGGAGAGTAGAGTCTAGTTGAACAAGCATTTATATAGGGAAGGCCTGTCGTAGAGGGGGCCTTGGACCCTAGGCTCTGACCTTGACCCCAGCTAACAGGGGTCTGCAGGAGGGGTGGGGCTTCCCTGGGAAGAGACTGATGGGAGATCTGGGGTTTCTACTCCAGAGCACTACCCAGAGATCCCAGGTCACTTTCACGACCCCTTGGCCTCTCATCTTCCGTACCTGCCTCTGCCAGGCTTGGGGTCGCTGGGATACCGTGAACATGAACTGGTGCCTCAGCACTTCCTAGGCACTGTCTTGACCCCTGGGGCTTGGAAGACTAGCTGGACAGGTCCCTGGGCCTTACAGGGCACAAGTCTCCTTGGCCATGGCACAAGATTGAGGATTCATTGGGGGTCCTCAATGACGAAGGTGAGGCTGCTCCCGAGACTGCAAAGGGAGTAAGTGTCAGGAGCCACTGCAGGGGCTTAGGCATGGAGGGCTTAGTCTAAGAACTCGACTCTCTCCCCATGGCCCTGGGATTAGTGTGGTCCTGGGGGTGCTGTCTCCATCAAAACCTTGGTTGTTGTGCTGCTGGCTTCAGGTGGGTCTGATCATCTGCTCTTGGCACACACACACAGGTCCTGGCCTCACCATGAGGGTTCTAGGATGCAGGAAGGGAGAAAGTATTGCTTTACCCTCCCATTGGCTGCTCCCCAGGAAAACCACAGTGCTTACCCTCAATACTCAGTCCCGGGTCCTCTCTTCTGTTCAGAGCATACTTCCAAGCAGTGTTTCCTAGTAGTTCAGTGAGATCCACATAAAGTATGTAGGGGGGTGAGGAGGGATGGGTGCTAGACAGTTGGATAGGTCCTGGGAGGAGAGGGATCCTAGGATCCTGCTTGTCCTCCCAGCCACCTCCATACCCTGGCCTGCCCCAGTAATGCAGAAGATGACATGTGGCTGAGGAAGAAGAAGTGAGAAAGCAGCTGGGACCAATGAGGCTGTAACCTCTTCTGGGGCCACCCAACCATTATTGTTTGGACCCTAGCTGTGTCCCAGGTGTAGGGGGATGTGGAGGCTTTGACCCTACAGGCAGACCTATCATCTTTGGGACCACAGTACCAGGACAGGGGACCACATCAGTAGGCAGGGTCTGCCTGACTAGGCCCTGGGTGCTCCGGTGAAATTTTAGATGGCTGGGTTGATCTCCCACACAAGGCATTGGAGCTATTTTAGACCTACTATGTCACTGACTCCACTTACTCCTCACTGCAGAGCATAGGAAAGGGGTAGCAACGACAATGATCAAATTCATGACCTAGACCCAAGATGTTCTGTATCCACACTTGGCTTCTACCTGTCCCCCTACCTGCCAGTCTCTGCCACCCTAGTGCCCTGCCTGTAGGCTGCCCTGAGTAGTGGCCTCCCTTTGTGGGAACTGTTTCTAGGAAGGGCCAGACATTGGTTTCACCAGCATCAGCCTGAATAGGACAAAGTCAAGTGTACAGTGCCTTGCATCTGAGACCAGCTCAATGTCTAGAGCCCCTGGATTCCCAGTGGGGAGGGTGAAGGGTGTCTAGGGGTTGGAGTGCTGCCCAGGCATCCTCTCCATTCCCTTTGCTGCAGTCTTGACCTGGAGGGGCAACTGTGGGAGGGAAACTATGGAGCTCATCTGTGTCTTAACTTGGCTTCCCATTGGCTGAACAACCTTCACTCTGGCTCCAACATGTCTGTGTCTCAATCCTGAGGTCAGTGTGGCCAGTTCTTTGTAGAAAATCAGTCGATGGTGCCATAACCCGGTCCTCCTTAAATACACTGGGCAACTCATAGTTTTAACAAGACTGATTGCTTTTTCCCTGTGCATGTGCCATTGAATTATTAAACAGCTGTCAACTTCGGTTAGGGTCTGAGGACAGTGCCAACTTTGGGAATGTATCAGTACATCGCGATCCTGGCGTCCTGGTTGTTTTGCATGTATTAACACCCTCTGAGCTCATATAACTCCTTCATTCATCAAATATGTATTGTGCAAGACAAAGCTGCTAGGCTACAAGTGTTCGCGTGTAAGATTCTTTGCCATGATGAGGTCCCACACCCTGGGCGGCTGAAGACAACACGACAGCTTACTCTGCCTGGGCTCTGGAGGCTGGAGGTGGGAAATCAAGGTGTCTGTGGGGCTGCATTCCTTGGCAAAGCCCCACAGAAGGATTCCTGCCTAGCTGCTCATTGTCAGCCGCCCTTGGTGTGCCTTGGCTTGCAGAAGTGTCGCTCAAAGCTCTGCCTCTGTCATCACATGGTGTGCTTCCTGCGTGTCTGTAAAAATCTTGTTTAGTAGGCCCCGCCTTGCCTAACCTGACCTCATCTGGACTACTGTACTGCAAAGACCTCATTTCCTAATGAGGTCACATCTGGGGGTTCCAGGTGGGCGTGACTGCCACCTTCTTGCTATCTCCTCCCCCAGGAGAGGATGGGGAGGAAGAGCACTTTCTGTGGGCTTTCACTATAAAGTTGTCTTTTGTGAGATCCTTGTGCTCACAGCCTCATTTCAACCTAATTACCTGTCCAGGGTCTTCACTTCTAAACTCATTCCACTGAGGGGTGACAGCCTCAAGGTAGGTGTCTGGGCCCAGCAAACACAGACTCAATCCATCACACATGGCCATCCTCTCTTGACCTTGGCATCTTCTGTGGTTTCTCTTTGGATACTACTTCCTCCAGGAAGCCTTCCTCTACTTCTCCCTGATTTGATACTTCCCTCTGTGCTTGCAAAGTGCAACAGCAGCCCTTCCTCTTAAAGAGAAAGGAGTCTGCATTTCCTCCAGGCCCACCTGCTCCTCTAACCTTGGTGCTCTCTCAACCCTTTCAGGGCCACCAGGACCCAAAGGAGATCCAGGCAATGAAGGAAAGGAAGGCGAGCCCGGCATCCCTGGATTACCTGGACTTCGAGGTAATGGAGAAGCCCCTGGGAGTGGGGGTACTGAGGAAGACCTCTAAATCTGTCCCTGCTACCCCCTTCCCATTGGTATACCCAGTCAGCACACTCTGCTGGCTCTGCTGTGTTCTGTCAGGGGATGAGCAGGCTGTTGGCACAACAGGGTGGGGGGGGTGCAGCAAATACTTTTTCCTAGGAGTGCCAGGATCTGAAGGGAAAGATTGTGTGAGAGGCCTGTGGCTCTCTGAAACCAGCCCTCCTGTCTGACCCTCTTAGAGCTGTGTGGCCATGACCTTCAGAAAGAACTGGGGGAAGGGGTATGTTCTGGGGTCCAGTGTAAGTAATGCTGTATCCCCTCTTTGCTCCCTGAGTCACCAGGTGGCCGATACCCCCACTCTACCTCCCCAGCCTGCTACCCACAGGGACAGCCCTATAGGACTCACTGGCTGGTAGAGAGGGTCCTTCCAGGGCAAAGCGACACTTTTAATAGCCTCACTGTCTCAGATATCCAGTTATCTAGTTACTTGATCCCAATCAGTCCATTCCTGAACATGGGTGGGCCACAGGCAACATTTTCCTAGGAGAGAACTGTCTGCTAAATGCAACAAGTAAAAGGTGACAAAACAGGGGAAAGTATCTGGTTATCATAGGAATTAAAGCTGCAAGGCAACTCTTTCCTAAGTCTGTATGGGAGTCGCACACATAGGGGAGAAGCTGAGGCAGAGGAGACAGAGCCCCAGTCATGCCTCCTCTTCTGGCTTCCCCTCCCCAAACTCAGAATGGAGGCGCCCAGGGCCATGGGATCACTTTTTGTGCCTAATGAACCATAGATAGGGTGGGAAGCCTGGGGCATAGCCTGCACTGGGTCCAAACTGTTGTGGCCACAGACCCTGGGAATAGACACATCATGTCAGGATGGAAAAGGCAGAAATCTGATCTACACTCCCCGGGTCCGCCCTCTCTCCTGAGTCCCTGCCTTGGCCACTTGACGTTAGCAATGTGGGCAGAAGTCCTGGGGGACAGGTTGCAAGGAAGCTCACATTCCAAGTAGGAAAGAACAATTAGTCAGAGAATGAAGGGTACTCCAATGAGCTTAGGCCAGGCTTCTTGGGAGCCCAGAGCTCCCGCCTGCCCAAAGCATTTGTTGATTCTGGCTCTCAGTGATGCAGTGCAGGCCGTGGGGCCAGGAGCCCAGGAGCCCTGAGGCCTGATCCCACTTAGTGACCTTACTGACTTCATCTCCCTCGGCCTCCAGTCCCCTTTGCTGTACTTCCCCATGCTTACAGAAGGACAGAGATCTTTTCATTTTGCTTTCAAATAGGATGGGGACCTGCCTCTTTCTCCCCCTTCCTCATGGCCCACCCTACTACCCTCCTGAAGGAACCCTATTGCTCCAGCATGTGGTGGAGCTGACCTGCTATGAACTTTTGGCTAAGAAAGAGTGGGGCTCTGATCCTGCTCTGTCTTTGTGCCCTCAGGCAGGTTACTTAACCTCTCTGGGCCTCTGTGTCCTCAGGTGGAATAATGTCCGTGAAGCCTCCGTGAGACAGTTTATGAGAAGCATCCCATGCAGTGCCTGGCACCTGTAATGTGCTCCAGGGAGTATTGGCTGTCTGCCTCTCTCCAGCAGCATGTAGGGGAAAGGATATCTCCCTGATGGATGGGTGCTGCCACCACCACCATCATACACTTTTCAGTGAAGCAGGATCTGGGACCAACCAAAAGAGGTGCTCACAGGGAAGGTCCATGCCCACCTGCTTGACTTGGCTATAGCTGTGGTCTGAAATGAATCAAGAAAAAATCAGGAAGCAAGGGCTATCATTGAACCAGACCATGACCTCTCAGGATGCTTACAGTTCCAAGTCTAATGCTCTGTCATTTGTCTCTTTCCTCCCTAGGCCTGCCTGGGGAGAGAGGTACTCCAGGATTGCCCGGCCCCAAAGGCGATGATGGGAAACTGGGGGCCACAGGACCAATGGGCATGCGTGGGTTCAAAGGTAATAACTGGTGATAGGGCACCCAGGACCTTGCTCACTGGCAGCTGCTGGGCAGGACAGGGGCATGGGCCTTGCCTGGCTGATCAACTCTGGGCAAGTCACTATCTCTTAACCAGCATCGATTTTTCATCTAAAAACTAGAGATTCTCAAGTTACCAAGTCACACACGCCTTTTCCCAGGCACAAAAAAAGCACATAGCTGTATAATTGTTTTCAATACTGCAGGCTTATTTCAATACTGCAAGGAGAGTGTTGCTGCTGAGTGCAGCTGAGAGATGTGAGCAGAGGCAGCCAGCAGGGTGGGTCCAGCAGGCCCAGAACTGCACCTTCTTGCCAGGACTGCCACATTCCTCCTCTCTGTAAGACTCTTCATTCTTCTCATATTTACAACTTTAATCCACTTTTCAAGTCTGCAATGCCTAAAAAGTCCCTTTGTTCATGCTTTGGGGGGACTCACTTTAGAGTAATAGGTCCCAATCTTTTCATGGTGTTTTTTAAGATTGCTCAGACCTCTTGTCACCACAGCAGAAGACAGGGCCTCGATGCCCTCCCGCCAGGCTTCTGACTCTGCACCTGTGAGAGTGAAAACAGAAAACCCCATTCATCATTCCTCCCTAGGGAATGTCTCAGAGGGACTCTTGATCTTGGATCCCTGGGACTTTTTATTTTGTTTTTTGATTGATAATGAGATAGGCTAAAGTTTTCCTGTCTTTTCCCTATTTCACAAAAATGAATCCTCTAACAGCTTTTAAAGCCATTCACATTCACTGACAAAAATTAAATCATAAACAAAGGTACAAAGGATCAAGTAAAGAAGTGGGTTCTTTTCTCCCCAGCTCCTTTAAAATAACTACTGCCAGTGTTCAGGAGCACTTCCTGCCAGACCTTTCTCAAACCACTTTCGAACACGTGTGTGGTTGCCCGTTTTTGTTTGTTTTATTTGTCAAAACTTTGATCACCTCAGGCTTTCTCCCTTAGAACTTTCTGACTTGCTTTTTAAATTTCTTTTTAACCAGTGTGCTCTGGGCTTTTGGGTTGCAGCTATCTTTCTAGACATTCTTGAACTAGCATGCCCTCATCAATTTAGCGTCCTCTGAAGGCTGCCAGGACTTTCTACATCCCTGTAGAAGGAGACGCCAGCTGGGGAAAGATCTTGCTCTTTTAACCACATCCTGGGAAGGAAATCCTACAGTGGTGATCCTTACTCATGGTTTAGCATCTGATAGACAACATGCCTCTATCCTAACATAACTGAAGCCCCTTCGATGGAACACACTTGGCTGTGCACAGCTGAAACTTTGGCCGTCTAATAGGAGCATCTTTGCTTTGCCTTCTGGCAGCTAACTATCTTGCAGTCTTTGGGTTTGTGTTGTGGATGCCACTTTTCTCAGGGAGTGAGCCATCCTCTGCTGTGCCCTTTCCTGCCTGGGCTGATCACAGCAAGTGGTCTCCCGGGCTCTGTGCTCCTCTCCACTGCATGGGTGCGGGTTCCTGCCTGAGGCATTCTCTAGTGAAGTCTTCAGCACATGCTGTTTTAATCATGCTTGGGGTTTATTTCCATTCCTTACACCACTTTCCTCTGTTTCAGGTGATCGAGGCCCAAAAGGAGAGAAGGGAGAAAGAGGAGACAGAGCAGGAGACGGCAGTAAGGAAATTCTGCTGGGTCACTGGGTCTTGGGGTGGCACAGGTGGAGCAGTGGCCCAGGCAGCCCCACAAACATGGGGTGACTTAGTGGGCTGGGCTCCAGCCACACTCCCCATTTCTGGGGTGCTGCTGGTCAGGAAGGGATAAACCTTGTGTTTTCACGGATGCACCTGGAGGCTTCTGCCGGTCTGTCATTGGCTGTGTGTAATCACTGGGCCTCAGATTTCTCATCTGTAAAAATGGGGATAATATTAGCCCAGCGTTGTTGCAATAATTAATCCGTGCAAAGTGCTTGCTGCAGTGCCTTAATACCAGGTTAGGACATAGCAAGTGTTCACTATCATTTTGCCATGTTGTCCACCAGTTTTGACACATGAAAGAGCTTCCGAATATTTGTAGAAAATTAACATTGCCTTTTAATTGTATTTTCCCATGTATGTGTCAGAGTACAATTTGATGTCCTAAAACCATTAGTTGCTTGTTAAGTATCACTGTCTCTGTGTTACACAGGGAGCTGTACAGAGGCAGAGTGAGAACCACTTGCTTCCTTCCTTTGCCTTGGCTTGTGCTGTGAGTTAGGAGAGCTCTGTATGTGATGGGCCACCCAGAGTAGGACTGGGCATCTTTCTGGTGAGGGTCTCCTCTTAATTGTTCACCAAGGAGGCCAGCATATTTTGGACTGCTGTTTTCTAGGGTTAGATTATCGCCTTGCCAGGTGGGCATGCTCTACTGTGCTCTCCTGTGGAGCACTGAGGCCTGAGGAGGGAGCACCTACCTTCCAGGTTCTCATGTGGGCCCTTGGGGACATGGACCACTGCAGACACAAGCTTTCCTTCTCCCCCAATTTGTGTGCTCACAGTGCTCCTGGTTTCATTCAGAGTCCCTCCAGCGGGCTTGCATGCGAGTGTCCAAGCAGATGAGGGGGTCAGGCGGATGCTGCCAGTGGCCAGAAAGGCATCTTGAATACCAGGCTGGGAGGCGAAGGGATCTGTGACACATCTAGGTCATGCTTATCTAAAGGGCTGGGTGCTGAAAGCTCTCTTTGGGGTGCTGCCGGGCCCTGCCTGGCTTGCTGGCTGTGTGTGTGTAGCAGAACACTGCCAAGTCAGCTCAGAAGGACCGAGGCATTTAGTTCTGAGGAATAAATAACAACCACCGCTGGGGTGGGCAGGAAGGGAGGAGCTGTGGGGAAAGATGACCTTTGAGGAGGGAATCAGACATGCTGCCCTGATCCCCTTGCCAGGGGATGGACAGGTCTTGCCAGCGGTACCCTGGCCACTGACTGGAACGAGGAGATGGAGGGCCGTGGGAGGGTAGAGCTGGAGCTGCTCCTGATAGGAAGGGCACTCTGGTCAGTGCATGTTTACCTGCCCACCATGGGCTGAGCCACATGGGCTCTGCACTTGGACTTGGCCAGGGTGAGGCATACACAGTATCTGGGTAGGGAGGGAGGTATGGAAGCAGGGGCCCAGTCATGGGCGGGAAGGCCTGGGGGAAGGACGCCCAGTGCACTTGGCCCTGGTACTTCTTGGCCCTACTACAAAAGGCTGACCTCAACTCTGACCAGCCATCCTCGGGGACTGGGCTACACCCTCACTGGAGCCCTGAACTCAGACACCAGCTCCACACATCTCCCTCCAAAACCTCCAAAGCAGTCAGCCTGAGCCATGGAGCCGAAATGTGAGAGGACTGCACAGATGGCTGCATGGGCCGGGGGCTTTATACAGTGTTGGGGAGGACCTGGGGGCACCAGCATCAGAGAGCAAGGCGGAGAGGCCCAGATGGGAGTACTGATTTCTGCATGGCTTTTTTTTTTTTTTTTTTTACTTTTTTTTTAATTGAAAAGAGAGTTGGAGAGGGAAAAAGATCTTTCTTCAATCCACTGATTCCCCAAATGGCTGAAACTTCTGTGGCTAGGCCAGGCAAAAGCTTCTTCCAGCTCTCCCACATGGGCACAGGGGCCAAAGCACTTGGGTCATCTTCCATTAATCTTCCAAATACATTATTAAGAAGCATCAGAAATGGAGCAGCCAGGACTTGAACCAGTGCTCAGTGGGATGCTGGTGTTGCAGGTGATGGCTTAACCCACTATGCCACAGGGCTGGCTCCTCTGTATGTCTTGCAGCAGGGCAGAGCCCAAAAGAAAAACCCTCAGTCTCAACTTCCTTCTGCCTGGGCTGAGAACGTGGGACTAAGTCAATGGACAGAAGAACCATCCCGTCTCCTCCAAACCCTGCCCCACTGGTGGCTGCAGATGGGTGGGGAGTTGCTGAAGGCATTTAGGGTGTCCACAGCACATAGGAAGGCTACCACCTTCCCACGGCCTCACTGCCTTCCCACGGCCTCCACCCCTTTGCCTGCCTTGGGCTACATACACCAAAGCCAAGCTTTATTCAGATTCCCCCGCTGTGTTTCCAAGGCCCCATGTCCCAGAGGTGTTAACCAGATCCCAGAGATCCAGGTTCCAAGCAGAGAGCCAAGGCTCAGCTTTCAGAAAAGTGCCAAAGTGCTGACCAGCACATTGCCGATTCTAGAGAGTGCCTTGTCGTCCCCTGGGCGCTGGGGCAGCCCCACCCGAGGACACACAGGGTGGGAAGAGGAAGTTCTGAACACCAAAAAGCTCCTCCCCTCCAAACACCACCACTCCCGTGCCCCTGCGTCCCCCGCCCCACACACACCTTCAGTGTGTACCTTCAGCAGCAAGCACCTCCACTTCGGCAGATGTTCCCCCGTCAAAGGTATTTGTGAGAAAAGCAAGAGAAACCCCTCCTGCCTGGGGAATGAGACAGAGGGCTTTTCCTTTGAGATGTATGTCTCAGTGCCAGGATTTGAGTCAGTATTACAATATGCTTCAAAGCACAGTCTTGCCATTTTTTAACCATGCGGTGAACTGGAGCCACGGGATTTGGGGGTTGGATGTGTTTCAGGTCAGTTCCCTCTCTCAACCCCACCCCACCAGTGAACAGAAACACAAGAACAGACTAGTGGAGGGAATCCCAAGGTCACGTTACAGAGGCCACAGCCAAATTGGGTATAGAGTCCAGATCACTTGATTTCTGTTTGATGAGAGGTGAAAGTTTTGTGAGTGTTTCTTTTTATGTTTTTTTGAGTTGTCTTCCCTTTTGTTTCATTTCGTTTTTCAAAGTAGAACAAAATCAATCACTTTGTTAGCTGCCTAACTTTTGGAAGTTTGGCCAAGAAGAAAAATAAAAGAAACTAACATGTACACAACTTAAGAAAAAAAAAGCATTTGTTTTACCCTGGTAAATGGTCCATGTGCAGGGAAAATAAGTAGTATTTTTGCAGTGAGCGGGTGAGTTAAAGATTCTGTTTCGTTTAAGTCCCACAGCCTGAACATACAGCAGGGTGTAAATTTATATGGCTTACGGAACTTTTCTCAATTTGTTTCCACACAGAAAGGAATACACAAAGTGATGCAGAGGTGAAGTCTGGGCCAGTTGAGGACGTGAAGTTGATAGTTACCACTGGCAGCTCAGAAACCTTGGAATCCATTGAATAATTAGTGTGTATTTGGTCTTTATGGGTGGGGGACTGGGGACACTCAGAAGCACTGGTCAGGTGAGGGGCCTCCACATGCTTGTCCCCAGGCCTGCTGGGCAGCTTGCACCTTGGTTCCAATGAAGAGGAGGCAAAGGGTCAGCTTTGGAGTCTGGGAGCCACCTACCTCTCCCAACACTTCCTAGAGTGAGCTAGGGGAATCAACTTAGGAATCAACACAGCCTCAAAAGTGAGCCTCATTAAGGCCCAGTGAGACAGGGCGGCCACACACACATCCTTAATGTCTGGCATTGCTTCACTAGCCCAGTGATAGTGTGATTTAATAGTAAACTACACTCCTGCCCACCCAGGGTGGACATTGCAGTACAGAGTTAGGTCAGGGCTGACCTGGAAGGTGGCAATGACAGCTCACATATTAGGGCTCCTGCCAGCTTCACTGAGCCTTGGATGGAATTCCTGGCTCTGGCTGTGGCCTGACCCATCCTGGATGTGGCAAGCATTTAGAGAATGAACCAGAGGACAGAATATCTCCTTTCTCACTCTCTCTAGCTTTCAAATAAATACAACTTTAAAAAGAAATATTTATTTTTATTGGAAAGTCAGACTTACAGAGAGGAGAGAAGAAAGGAAAGATCTTCCATCCACTGATTCACTCCCCAAGTAGCTACAATGCCCAGAACTGAGCCAATCTGAAGCCAAGAGTCAGGAGCTTCTTCCAGGTCTCCCACATGGGTACAGGGTCCTAAGGCTTTGGGCCATCTTCTACTGCTTTCCCAGGCCATAAGCAGGGAATTGGATGGAAAGTATAGCAGCTGGGACACTAACCAGCACCCAAATGGGATTCTGGTGTGTGCAAAGCAAGGACTTTTACCACTAGGCTACTGCACTGGGCCTAAAATCCAACTTTTTAAAAACAGTAAAACACTGGTAAGAAAAATAGCTCCTTCACATTTTACAACTAATTCATTCACACCTGGGCCAGCAGGAACCATATTCCTTAGCAGAAGACATAATTCTCCAAGAGAGATGTGGGAGGCAGGAGTCCACCCCTGTGAGATGGCAGATTGAAGACAAGATCATGGACTGGCCTCCATCACCAGAATTTGTAAAAGAGCAACACTTGAACCAGTCCTGTCTGGCCTAGGGGCCCTCACTGTCTCTCCTTTCATGGTCATCTTTGATCATCGTTCCTGAAGTCTGGAGTCCTCATGGGTCCCTGTATGTTCTTAGTGGTCTGAAATGACACTGCTAATTTTGTCCTTAGCAATCCATTCTTGTGAAGGCACCCTCTCTGTCCCAGAGTTCACTGTTACTGTCAGTCACCAAGCTTTGATTGCCTTGATTCACTTCTGAGACTCTGAGCTAAACAAGCACAAACTGTCACATGACAGGAGCGGGACTCTGCAGGGCCACAGCCCTTCCCACCCAGTTGCCTTCCCCAGGCTTCCTGGCTTTGTACATCAATCACAGGCTCACCGAGCTGAAGGCTGCCAGGGTACTCAGGATTCCTCTGATGGAGCTTGTTTACTCATGTGTTTGTTCACTCATTCACTCTCTCTCTTGTCCTTATAATATCTAACATGTGTTGCCAGATGCAAACATGAAAGTATATGTGGAAATGGAAAAGTGTTTTTCAAATCTTTTCTCCCCTGAGTCTGTGCCTGGTAACTAAAACTACACAGGGATGTGTCCTCAGGCCAAAACCAAAGCAGAGGGGGAGGCACCAGGGAGGGAGAGCAGTGAGCTCAAAGCAGTGGTCAATGAGATAATGGGGAGAGTGGAATGATGCCTGGCAGAGCACGCTGCAGTGCGGACAGGGCCAGGGAAGGTGCTGGAAGGTGCTGGCTTCCCAAAGGAAATGAGGCCTAGAGATTGAGGGGGACACTCAGGAAAGCAGGAGCTGGCTTCTCTCACTCCTGTCACACTGAAAGGCAGGTATGTAGACAGAGGAAGCATCCAGGGCAGAGGTCATTGGCTTACTCACTTACTCGGTACACTTTTGTAGAATATTCAAGGTTTACCTAGCCCCTAGCTAAAGGACCAGACAAGAGGAAGGCCTAACCTCACCTTTGAGGAGCCCCTGGCATGGAAGAGTGTGGGAGGGACTGTGCTAAATAGAGAGGGGCAGAAAGTCTTGAACCTGAGTCTTAACCTTGGTGTCCAATAGCTGCATGTGGAAGGCGAGGGTGTCCCTCACATGGAACAGCACTGATAGTCCAGGGTGAGCACAGCAAAAGTCTGGGATATAAGCAGCCAAGGATCCAAAGGGCCTGGTAATGTCGGAGACTTTGAGCTTGTCTCTCTGGGCCCCAGGAAGATATGGAGGGACTGAAATCGTCGGGTGGCAGGGCAGCAGTGGCAGGAGGCTGGGAGGAGAATCAGACAGGAACCAGGGATAATATGAGGCCAAAGCCCTAGCAGCAAGGCCTCGGCATCCACAGGTGTGGAGTCTGGCTGGCTGGCAGCCCATTGTCCCCAGGGGAGAGTCCCTGTTCCAAATCCACATTTCTCTTCTGTTCCAACTCCCTCTGCTTGTTGGAGCTTCTGCCCCCTTGTAAAGCTTGCTTTTTGAGCAATACATTTACCCCAGAATACTACACTTGAATGTTATGGCGTTCTAGGGTGCAGCCCTGGCTGTGGAGTAACTGAAAGGAAAATTACATTTCCCCTGTGCTCATTCGCATGCTTCTGGCCCCCAGGGTGAGTCTCTCTGACACTCCCCAATGCTCTGGCACCAGCCGGTTTCCTGATTGAATTCAGCTCCAACACTCGTGGCTTGGATTTGGCAAGCATCCAAGCTAAAGGACTCAATTTGTCAAGGCTGCCAGCACCTTCGGGTGTCAAGCTCAAGGCTCAGGTGTGCAAAACTTCTGACTACCCAGCTCAAATTCCTCCTTGGGTTTGATTACTACTCACTGAACTCAGGAAATCATCCACATCTATCAGCTTATTACCAAGGATAGCACTCATGTACAGCTGCACAGAACAGGTGCACAAAGCAAAGTACTGGGTGGGGGGAAGGAGGTAAGGGGAATATCCCTGCCTATAGGAGGTACTACCCAGCTCCTTCTGCAATCACAGAGTTCTCCAGACCTGTTGTGTTTTAAAGGAGGCTTCACTATGTAAGCATCCAGGGCTAAATCCTTGGCCGGAGGTGATAGAATTCCTATATCTCCAGCCCCTTTCCCCCTCCTGGAGGCTGGGGGATAAGGCACTGAATGTCACAAACTCCTAATCCTGTTGTTGATTTCTCTGCCAACCAGCTCCCACACTTCTAAATTCCCCATTCTTAAGGGGTTTCCTAAGGTCACCTCTGTAACTCAGGTGTGGTTGAAAAGGGCTTATCATGAATAATAAAAGATGCCCCTGGTACATGTTTGGCAAGCCAGGGACAAATAGCAAATGACACACACAAACGAAGATACTCCTGGGATTCTTGCAACTTAGGAAGTTACAAGAGTTTAAGGCGCTTTGGCCAAGAGCTAGGGCAGCAGAGCGAATACATGTTGCTGACTGTCTCAAGATCCCAGTAGCCGGTCTGGCTTCCTGGCTGACAGGCTGTGTGGCCCTGAGAACAGTTATTCAGCCTCCCTGGCCACAATTGCCTCTTGTTGCTCTTGTTTGTACAGAGGATGGAATCTGGCCTCCCGGATGTTCTGGTTTGCTGAGATCCTGTCTCAAGTCTTCCAAAAACAAACCCAGTGACTCTTCTTGAAGCTCCTGCTGACCACTCCCAGGAGAGCCCTCCCAGAGCCATGTGCAGAAAATACTGCAATTCAGATTCCTCCATGCTCGCTTCACACAGATCCAAGAGGGCCTGGTGGCATTCGAAGGCTGGCTCCCTTAAGAAGTTAGGTGGCCAAATTGATGTGGGCATGGGGGTTTTAATGTTTTACTCTAGGTCCTTGTCTCACAGGAATACAGAGTTCTAAGTGGAGACATGAGCATAAGAGGTGTGGAGTGATGACGGGATGTATTCAAATGGTGAGGAAGTGAGCACATAGATACGCATCAGAGTAGGGTACCCCCATATAGGGTCAGGAGAGAAAAAGGAGGAGAGAGAAAAAGGGTATCTTGAAGCAGCTCCAGGTGTGGTCCCCAGCAAGAGAGCTCCCTCCAGTTATTGGCCTCTTTTTATGAAATGGAGGTTGGTACCTCTGCAGTATGAAGCCACCTGGCAATTTTATGATACCTCTGCTGGCTGCACCTGGAGGTTTGTACCCATACTTTCATGTTGTCCACTATGGGTCCCGAATGAAGCAAGTACATGCTGGAAAGGGGGCATTTGGATTGATAGGTAGCAGAATAGAATGACATATGAGGGCTTGTAACTCACACTTAGAGGACCTCAGCTAACTGCCTGCCTGTGTCTCCTGTGAGGCAAGGCAGCCAAGGTTGTTCCCTTCCCTTCCTCTCTCATGAAAGGCATTTGCAGCATCCCCAGCCAGACAAAAGCTGGGGTTCTGTGCCAAGACGAGAAAGAGATGCTGAGGGCTGGGGCAACGAATCCCCTTAGTGGATGTCATTCACCAGGTGACCCACATTTGTGCTTTAAACGTAAGCTAGGTGAAAGCAAGAACTGGGCCTGAGCCCCACGAAGGCTGCTGGGTGGATAAACTAAAAGCCAGCCAGTGTTGGGAGAAGCCAGCTGTGTAAGTGGAACTTGGGGCATGGCTCAGCCATTGTGCTGCTCCCCCCACCTCCAGTGGCTTTGGGATGAGGGAGCTGCCCAGCCACCAGCCTGCTCCCCACTTTCTCCATTTCCTGTTGGCTGTGCTGAGCTCAGGCTGCTGAGCCTACACCTCCCACCAGGGACCTAGAGACCACCCAACCCCACAGGCTGCCTTGTCCAATTCCTGGGCCAACAGGCAGCAGTTTCCAGAAATCCCCTCTACCCCATGAGAGCAGAGTAATGCAAACCTCAGATTGAAGGTAAGCACAGAACAAGTTCACTTCAAACACAGGGCCTTGAAGCCACCAAAAGAATTGTTTGGGTCTTTGATGTGGCTTAGGTTAGAAACAACTTTTCAATTGAGACAGAAAGGCATATGTTAAAACCAAGCATGGGCTCATTGTTTATTTAGAAAACATTTCAAACAACTTTGGGGCTTGTTCTGGATCCCCCATGACCCTACCCCTGTCCTAATGCTGAGGGCCAAGTGTGTGCTGTGGGCATGTGGGTGAAATCTGGGGGGTCCCCACGATGCCTTCATTCTGAAATTAGACTGGCTTTTGCTACCACTGTATCACCCACCCTCAGGGCTCCAAGTCCCCTGCTGTTCTTTGATGCAGAAACCACCCTGCAGGGGTAGGAGGTTTGGAACCAGCCCTATGGCTGGATTGACTTCCCTGGGACTGGCACACAGCCTCTTTTCCCTGGGGAACTGGTGGAAGAGAAGGAAAATGAGAAAGACAATGCCTGTGGTCCCTTGTGGAGGCTGTGGCAACAAGGTTAGGTGGTTTGCTTTCTCACTGACTCAAGTTGGCCTCAGACTTGTCCTTGTTCCCCTTTCAGGGGACTGCATGAGGTCCCTGAACCCGCCCCCTCACCATTCATCAAGCCTACGTGTCTTTCAGGATAACTCCAAGGGGCAGGGTCCTGATCCCATTGCACCAAGGGGGAAACTGCTCTGGGGGATCATATCCCTGGCCCAAGTCAGATTTGGAATGTAGAAGCCTGCTTTACAGGCTGTCCCTGGGAAGCTGGACTTGAAGGAGGTGCAGGACAGAGATAGGAATGATGATGAGGAAGGGACCACAAACAAAGGCAGGGGCATGAAAGAGTCCCCCAGGTCCCCAGGGATGGTCACTAGTGCGTCTATGGAGTCCATTGTAATAGGTTCAGGAAGCCCATGAAATGTGGCCTTGCAGATGCCAGCATGCCCAAGGAGGTGGGTACCCAGGGCCTCTTGACTACGGCTCTCACTGCCCTGTGAAAGGCCCAGGAGAAAAGGAGGTTCAGCTTGCTGCCCAGGTACCCAAGAAACCCAAACAATTCAGTTCTGGGCATTGCCTGTGGGCCTCAAGGGCATGCCCCTCCTCTCCACCACCACCACCACCAAGGAAGGGGCAGGGCAGCCCTTCAGTTAGTATTGATCTGATACACTGCTGTCCCTGGCAACAGTGACATCACACAGACCAATTCTCAGTCCCCAGAGAACGAGCAAGCAGAGTCAGCCGCTGGATGACGCACAATGTGAGCCTGATGTGACTGGACAGGGCTGACTCGAGATATTTCAGTTCCTTCCCAAGCTCTATGTGATTCGTGGAAGAGAAACACAATGCAGATCTGAGAGCAGCCAGGTGACCTTGAGAGAGACATTGGCCTTCTCCCAGCCTCAGGTTCCGTGCCTGTACCATGGGGATGGAGGAGGGACCAAGATCAAGGGAGCCAGGCTAAGGAGCCTGGCCAAGCTCTCCCTAGGCTGCAGGTGGAGTCGGAAGAAGTTACCAGCAGGAAGCAGCGGCCTATGGAGCACTTCTGCAAGACACCTTTAAAAAGCAGTGCCCGTCATGATTAGAACTGTCTTTTTTTTCTTTGATGATGGCTTCTGTCTTTCCCATGTGGATCCCATTTCCCGTTGAGAAGTGGCACCCCAGCCTGCGTGCTGAGGAAGGGACCCAGGGCCCCCTGGGCTGCAGGCTGGCTGAGGGCACTGAGAGTTCTTTCTTTACAAGAGAATGAAAGTTCAACTTCCTTAATGGGCAGATGGTCCGAATTATCCCTGGGGCTCTCCTCTGCAGCTGCGGAGAATCAGGGCTGATTTTCCCAGCGCCCTGTGTTTATTTCTGTTCTCCACAACCTCCTTTCTTGCGTCTTGTTGTTCTTTGGCAGGGGAACTGCGAGGCAGGAAAAACAAACAAGAGGCTGTGATACTCCAGCCTCCAGCTTGTGTGTTCCCTGCCTCCTCTTCTTCAGAAGCAAAGTGGCTGGGGACCCCAGGGCCCTTGGGATGTGTGAGCCATGCAGATTCTGTGGTAGGGAGCAGTTCCACTTCTAGAGCCCCTCAGAGTGCCATTGGTCCCGACAGTTATTCTTGCTCCCTGTGCAATGTGTAGAGTGTTACTGCATGCCATGCTCTCTGTGTGCACATGGGAATGCCATGGAACATGAAGGCTGATTGACAGTGCCTGTCACATGGCTTTGATGCAGAATGCATAGGCTGGGGAGAAAGTAGCAGGGCAATATTTCTGATAACCTAGTGGGACATAGGGAACATGTATTAGGGGTCACAGGTCAGGAAACCTCCCAGAGAAAGTGACCTGAACACTGGGCTCATGAGGTCTGACATCTGGGTAAGTTGTGTTGCCCACACTTGACCCGGGACCCAACCTCTCAGATGGTACAAGGGCACTTAAAAAAATTGTGGGAAAATGAAGTTGAAAGACAAGCTTAGTTTGGTGTAAAACATGTTGATAAAGCCAAGCGTGGCTTTTTTTTTTCACACGATGTGTTTTCCACAAACCTGTGCTTTTCTGTTGTTGTATGTGATAGTTGTGAGCCCAGTGGTCAGAACTTGCCTTGGCACACTGCCAAGCTGCCCCAGAGGGCTCTCAGAGGCAGTCGGGACCAGGATTCTATACTTCAGCCCAGGATACAGTCCTGGAAGTTCCAGATGGTGAGAGCAGTAGAACCCAAAATGTGAACCTGGTGGGAAAGTTTCTGTAGAAGGGAGAAGAATGTGGTCTGGTCCCGTATCTCTCTGAAAGTTCACAGCTAGAGTTGGTGCTGAGAGGTTGAAAAGGAAAGACTTTCGCTCTTCTCTCCTGCTCGGCTTTGGAGCAGTGGTGTGACCTTGGGCAAATTCCTTGCCGGCTCGTAAGTCATAACACACTGCAAGGCTATTGTGAAGGGTAAGTGAGAAAATGCCTGTGGAAAGTTTTTTTGCACGGGGCCTGGTGTATAGAGGAAGCTCAGTAGACATATTCATTCTCTTGGATTTTGGTGCTTGATTTGACATCTCTCCTGGGATATGACCAGAACTTGGCTTCAGGTTTGGGGCAGGTTGTGAACCAGACATGGCCAAGTGCTGATGGCAGTGACGATTCTGAGGCTATGGTGGCTGGTTCTGAGAGATGGTAGTTATCAGCCTCTTCTCCTACACCTGCAAAGGGGCCCCTACTTGCTCAGCTGTGCTGAGCAGATGGGAGACTGTGCAGCTCACTTGCTAGCAATAGCCATGGAAGCAGAGCATAGAGTTAGGTGGGAAGTTGGGGTGAAAGCCCACCAGACAGTCAGAGATGCCAGTGCTTAGTGAAGGGGGCCAGGTGCTGGTTTCAAAACCCTGGAGTGGATTTCCTTGAGATATGGGTGAGTTCCCTGGCATACCCAGGGCTGGGAAGAGCAATTATCAGGCCAGACACACAGAAGAAGATTCCTGAGCTTGAGTTGGGTAGGAGGGGCTTCAGGCCAGTGGTCAATGCTCTTACAGCTCCAGAGTGCCAAGATCCAAAGCCACAGCACCTGGGATGAGACCAGCTTGCTTTTGTCCCAAACCTTGCTTTTCTTACCTACAGATACACAAAACAGAGAAAGCAGAGTATTTTGAGAGAATTCTCTCTCCCTGCTTATTGCTTCCCACCACCAGGGAGGATTTGCAAGGTCTGTGTTAGGAGCCCAGGAGTGGCCTTGAGTTCCTGGGCTGTTCTGGAGTTGCCTTACTCGCCTAGTCACGTCCCATTTGCGTTAGTGAACAGAAAGTTGCTGATGGCAGCAGCCAGCCTTCTGCCACTTGTCCTCATTCCCCTCCCTGGAATACAGGGAGGAGCCAGGGACTGAGCAGCCAAAGTTAGGAGGAGATTGATCCAACTGGGGGGATGCACCCAGCCCTTGTCCCTCTCCCCACACAGCTCAGTTGCTCTGCAAAGAGGCTTTCAAGGGTTTGATCCATTCTTAGGTTGTTGGTGGCCAGGCTGTCCTCAGCAATGTAGGGATCTTGCTCCAAGCTGATCCATGTGCTGGGGAGCGGACTGCCGCTGGCCAAGGCTGGGAGCTCACAGTATCGGGTATCTTTTAAACACTTTTCCTTTATTATTTTATTTGAAAGACTGAAAAACAAGCAAAAAGGGATTGTCAGTCTATTAGTTCTCTCCCCTGGCTGAAGCCACGATCCTGGAACTACATTTAGGTTTCCTATATTGCTGGTAGGGACCCAAGTACCCCAACCATCACCTGCGTCCCCCGAGGATGCTCATTATCAGGAAGCTGCACAGGAGAAGAGGAGCCGGAATGTCAGTAGCATTTTAATTACTGCACCTAAGACCTTTGGTTAGTGCTGCTGCTACCCAGTGCCACCATCCCATCCATTTCAAGAGGTGGCATTTGGAAGTCACATCTGGCCAGTTGTAGAGTTGAATCCAAACCTTAATTCCAAGTGCAGAGTTAGCCCCCATCCACCTTCTCAGGTTGTCTTCCTACAAACATGTTTGCCTCTGTTCAAACTCCCTAGTCCACAAGGAGGCAAGGAGCTAATCAGCCCTTAAATGGGATTCAGGCTTGCCCTCTTTGGGCTTTACTGGCAGCAAAGGCCAAAGACTAAATGAAGACCTCCCAGTAAGAGGCCTGGGAAGACATTCTAAGCTTAGGACTCATATGGCAGGTAGGCTGTGCAGAGCCCACAATGACCTGGTCATTTAGAAGTTCCAGCGACCGGGGGACCCAGGGTTTGGCTGTTTGCTCTGATGCCTCCCCCTTCACAGGCTCATGGCCGCCACCATCCTGCCTCTCTTCTTTGTGTTTCTGCCTTGTTTTTCAGTTCTCCCTGTGTTCCCCAGCTCATTCTCTCAGCAGAAATGGGTGGTTCTGGTACTTCTATAGTGCTTTAGACAGAACTTCTGAGCTCGGCTAATCCCACACCATCTTTCCCATGCATAAGGAAGTGTCTGTAGAGGAGAGCATAGCACATGCCTTGGCAGCTTATCTGCAGCTATAGTCTTACCACAACTAATGGCAAAGACAACGGCAGACACTAGCTAAAATGGTTAGGATGGATTTGAATCAGGAATAACTTTTACTAAAGAACCCAGCATAGACTGACTCAACCCAATTTCCACCAAAATGAAGAGGCATCTTAAAAGGGGAAATTGGGGGCAGATATTGGGCACAGTAGCTAAGATACCCCTTGGGGTGCTATTATCCCAGATCAGAGTTCTGGGTTTGAGTTGTCTCTGCTTCTAGCTTCCTACTAATGTACACCCTGGAAGGCTTCAAGTAATGACTCAGTACTTGGGTCCTGCCACTCATGTGGGAGGCCTGGATTGAGTACCTGGTTCCTGGCTTCAGCCTGGCCTAACGCTGGCTGTTGCAGGCATTTGGAGAGTTAGCCAGCAGGTGGAAAATCTCCCACTTTTCAAATAAATAAGATTTTTTAAATGATTAAAACAAGGGAGAACAAGGGACTAAGGAACAGGGTAAATCGGGTACAATAGAATCGAAGTAAGAAATTACAAAGACAGAAAAGTAGGGGTAGGAAATACAGGAAGCTCCTGTGACTTTGCTAACTGGAATTTATCCAAGTTAAGCTTTTGTTCGGGTATTGGCTAGGATTCGTGGTAAATTCTTCTGGTGGCCTTGAGTTTTCTCAGGCAGGAACTTTAAGGAATTTAAGGTCATTCGACAAATGTGGTCTGGGGCTTTTAACACCAGGTGAGTGCTTGTTATAGTCTTTCCAAGCAGAAGACTCAGAGGAGCATGGGAAAGGCCATTTTTCATGGAGTGCTCCCAGTGATCCTGCAGAGGAAGCAGAAACATGCAGACAGATATAAGGTTAGGCCACAGTTGCCTGAAAGAAGCTCCATGCACCAAATGGTGAGACATTTGTGTTCCACAGCTAGGCTCATGGAGCTTGTTACAAGAAATGCATTCAAAACTACAAAGCTTGCTGGTCCACACCAGTCCCGGCCCTCCGTGACCCAATCCCCTGTTAGGTAGAAAACTGGGTCAGAATTTGAGAGATAAAAGGCTTGAGTAGGAGGGTGGAGGATAAGGGCCACCAGGTTAGTGCCTGGTGTGGCCTTCGTGCTGGGTAAGCTCAGGGCAGTGTGAGTCAGAGAACAGGACAGCGGGATCTGTAATTTGGGACTGTAGTGAGGCAGAAAGCTCTAAGCAAAGGTTTAGAATGCTTTAGAAAATTCAGGGAATGAAATGACAAGCCCGGTGTCCTAGAAGGGAACAAGGAGACCATCCAGTCAAAAGGGGGGCTGCCTCGTACCCTGAGTTTCCCCCATCTGAGGGTATACAGCCATTCCTCACAGTTACTGTCCTCAACTGGGATTTGACTTGAAAGTACATTTTGGCTGTTTCTCTGTCAAAAAAAGAGTGAACCTCCTTACCAGGTGGTGTTGGGGCTTCTAACTCAACCAAGGACAGCAGGGTACAAAGACCCAATCCTGTAGACACCTGGTGTCCCACTAGGTGGGAGTGAGGTTGACAAACAGAAGCTTTGCTCAGAACTTGTTGAATTAGAACATGCTCTACCTCTCCTCTATGTTTTGAGTGAGAAACAGCTATTTGGCATTTCTCATAAGCCTGGCTTTTCCAGCCAAGACATGGAGGGCACATGGTACAAATCCTGCACAGAGCTCAGTGGCTGGCCTTACGGTCAGAATAATGCTCTCTCTTGCAAACCATGGGCGCACAGGCACACAGATCCAGTCTACAGGTGGGGGATGCAGAGGAAGAGCCAAAGTGTGGTTTTCTTTACCCAAGACCTTTGACTGATGAATGCATATCAAGAATCCACATGGGGATAATGGAGCAGGGCTGGGGGCTTTCCTGGGGGTTGCTAATCTCCATTTTGCTCAACAAGGATTTTCCAGGGCTTGGTGAAGCTGGATGCAAAGAGGAAGGTAAAGGGGCCTGCTGGTGGATGGAGGGAGATTATGGAGTGGCTGCTGGCTCTAAAGCCTGGGGTTCCATTTCTCACCAGATCCCTTTTCCCTGCTGTGGAGCTGAGAGGGCCTGAGTGGAGTTCAACTAGCTTTCCTGCCATCCCTTTGCATCTTGCATCACACATAGAGCACAGACCCCTGGCCCCAAGGAGCCACCCACTCCCAGCAGGGACCCCCTATGGAGGGGGGTAGTTTGAGGAAGAAGCTGCCAGGATTAGTCAGCAGCATTATAGGAGGGTCACACAGCATGCTGGGACCACCTCTCAGGTACCATGTCTGGTCAAGTGGGGGCTGGCACTTGTGTGGGGTGAGAGTGTTTCCAAGTGGTGCTTGGTCACTGGATGGGACAGCTTCACCCCGGGGCAGAAACTCCTGGGGAAAAAAAGCAGAATGCAAACTTTCTGCCCACAGAAATCCAAACCTCTTAGCAAGACAGGGTATTCACAGGCTTGGGGATGGGTGGGATCACTGTTGGCATGTGTTTTGTTAATCCCCAAGAGCATTATTGTGGGTGGCATCATCACTTAGGCCTGGGAAAGGCGCTCACCTGCCCACTGGACTCGCCTGGGTAGTTCGGGGGAAAGCAACGTGGTAATGCTTCGTGGACCAGCACTTTGGGCTTTGAGTTCCTGAACCAGAGACAGACTAGATCACAAGCAGATCCAGCCTCAGCTTACAGTTTCCCAGGGAGACTGCAGAGCAACTGAGGCTTAGCAAGCAGAAAGGATGTGAAAACCACAGCGTAGGGCCACATTCTATAAGATGCAGCAGGAGCAAGATGAGCCATCTGGTTTGCATGAGTGCAGGGGTTTGCAGCATAGTTTTGACCCTTCTGAAGCTTGCAGCATCTGTTGGCTCAGTGGGCGAGAGGTCAACCACTGGGAGCAGCCAGCGGTGCTCTGGGAACCAGTGCTAAGGCCTGAATGGGTTGCTGCTGAACAGCTCTCTCTGGCTCTTCATCCCACTCAAGGACATTTCACCTCTTTTCAGCCACCAAGGTCAGTGTGGTCCTAGGAGGGGGCAGGTCAACCCCCACCAAGGGGGCCTTGAATTGGCTTGGTGTATGGGGGCCACAAGCCAGAGACATCCCAGAAATCAACTCTGTAGTCCCATCATTACAGTTACCACATGTTTCCAATCTTTAGCAGTTGCCCTGTTGGCAAATATTCTCTTGTCATGTCCATATACATTGAAACCTCCCAGGAATTTCAATATTTCAGCATCTGAGTGATATTTTCCAGACTTCCTCTGGCACCCACTATAAACATATGACAGACCACATCCCTGTTTTCTCCTGTGAAACATATGGTCATTGTACCAAGAGATTGAGCTCTGAATCTAAAACCCAGAATCATCAAATAGAAGCCAATGGAAAAGTGAACGGAAGGGGCTGTGATATCCCAACCAGGACGTTGGAGCCATGGGTACCCTGGGGAAGATACTCCAATTTGTGTCTCTCCTTGGAAAGTCACCAAGATTTAATGGAAGAGGGGAGGGCTCCACCTTAGCAACCTGATCATGTCGCAAAAGCCCCAACTATGAATAGCATCATTGGCTTACGTTTCTATCCTCTGAATTCCACTGACGGATGACCTAGGGGACCAAGTCTTTGACACATGGGTCTTTAGAGGACACTCCATGTCTAATAAGAGGACACTCCATGTCCAAGTTAATAGACTAACCACAGCACTCCCTGTCCCTCATGTGGCTGAAGGACCACATGCACAGTGAGCTGAAGCTGGCCATGGCACAGGCACTAAGTGAGAGGATCTTGGTGGGCGTGTCAGTTCCAGTCACCCCACAAGCCTGACTCTGGGAGTTAGTTCCACCCAATACCTTGCAGCTTGGAGCACACAGTATCCTTCTATCCCAGCTCACTCAACTCATCCACCTTATATAAGGCCCCTGATCTGGGCCTCATGGTGTGCCCATGGTTCATTGCCCAGTGACCACAAGGCAGGTCTGGAAGAAACCAGGACTGACCCTTCAGCCCCAGCCAACTCTGTTCTCACTTGGTGCTGCTGACTTCACGGGAACTTGGCAGTATGGACCCTTGTGGGGGCTTCTCTGAGTCCAACCCAGCTTCAGATTTCTCACCTTCTTCTCTGTGATGGCTATGTTTTCTTGCACACCCTACGCCCCACCCCCACCTGTTTTGGGCAGTCTGTGGGAACTTGTACTTGGTGATGACTTAGTCTAGGGAGAAGGGCTGCCTTGCCCAAAACAAAGGCTGCCTGACACATTGCATTAGCTATAGAGAGGGGCTGTTCAAAGTGATCTTGTGGCATGTTGGGGATGGTGTGGTTTCCTGGGACCTCCTTGGCTCCATTCTGTAGAACATTCTGAGGTTTTCCTCTGCCCGTGTAGCATGTAACAGATGCATGGCCAGTTCCAAATTCCCCCTTGTCCCATGGAGCACAGATGTAGATTTGGCAGCTCTGTTGTCTCCTTCAGGGGCCTACAAGATCTTTGCCAGTAACAGCAACTGTAAGGAAGATTCTTAAGCTTGCTTTGCCACCAAAAACAAAATGAGGTGTGGTACCTATTGTAGCAATATTTCTTGGGAGCAGTATTGATGGAGGATGCTGTTTCCCCTGGATGTTCCCATAGGAGTGTTCCTGCATTGTTACCCACTTGTCACTGTGTCACAGTGACTCCCCATTCTTATCCCATATGTCCATGATAGTTTCTGATTAGGAAATCAATGACCCTGACCTCTTAGGAACTGGATTTTGGCTCTGGAAATGGACCTTGACAGTTGTCTAATCTTGTACTTCCCAAATGCAAGTGGATGGGCTGTTTGCCACTGCATCATTTGGGAGACTCAAGAAAATATAGCTGATCTGTTCCTGCCACTAAGATTCTGACTCCAAAGGGCCAGCTTAGTCCAGGAATCTGCATTTGAACAGTCCTAATGATGTGGATATGTACCCCAACTCAGGACCCACTGGCTATTCCAGTCAGTGTCTTTAATAATTAAGGGTGCTTAAGTCTCTGAAGGAGTTAAGTAGCCTCCTATGAGTAGCAGGGCAGGCCTGATGGTAGAGGGTGTTCAAAAATACCCCAGAAGGGCTGACATGAGACAAAGTGTGTAAAGCTGCCACCTGTGCTGCTGGTATCCCATATGAGCACTAGTTCTAGTCCTGGCTGCTCCACTTCCCATCCAGCTCCTTGCTAATGTGCCCAGGAAAACAGCAGGGGATGGTCCATAAGCTTGGGCCTTTGTACCCATGTGGGAGACCCGGAAAGAAGCTCTTGGCTCCAGCCTGGCTCACTGTAGGCTGTCATAGCCATTTGAAGTGCAAACCCACAGATGGAAGATCTCTGTCTCTCCTTCTCTTTCTCTGTAATTCTGAGCTATAAAATAGATAAACAAAGACACACCAGTTACCTAACTCTGATGCTAACTGTGTGTGTTACCCTGGGACTGTGACCCCCTCAGCCAAACCCCCACCTTTGCTGCAAGAAGTCTACTGCTCTTCAGTTGCCGCAGTGTCTTTCTGAGTGCCCAGAAGTGCCTATGGAGAACTCATGCAAATTCTTTGTAATGCCAAAAAATGAACTTTTGGTCATCCTGCAAGCATTTGCAGTCTGTTTCTACCAGCCAGGTTCTACACCAAATCGTGACTTAGAGATGTGAAGACACCAGTGATCCAGCAATTAGAGAAGGAGTAAACCAGGGTATATGGTACCTAGCCCTATTCTCAAAGCTTTATAGGCATCATTTCATTACTCCTGCAGGACGGCCTGATGAAGCAGGTACTGTCCCCATGTCATAGCTGAGGAAATAGAGAGAATGGGGAGCCTCCCTTGTGCCAGGTGCCAGATTGTTCTGTATCTATATTCCTGTATTTCATCGATTCTGAGATACCTTTTAGCATGTAATGGATCAGGAAGCACCCAGCAATATATATAGTTTGTCTCTATGGCTTCAGGCATTGTCACACTGACAGTCTAGCAGGAAAATCCTCGTGAATGACAAATTCAGAGCATAAACACTCCTCAGAGAATCTCCCACTGCTGAGCCATGCAGCGAGGCCTGGCCTGTCCTTGGGTTTCTCTGTTTACCTCCTACACCCTCCTTCCTAGCAGGTGTGGCTGCCGGTCACCAGGTCTTGAACAGTGGGGAGAAATCCATGCTTCACATTCTCTGATATACACCCAAGGGAGCTGAAGCCCTTTGTGTACGTACAAGTCTGTACATGCTCATGTTTGCAGTAGCTTCTCTCATGATTGTCCAAACATGGAAGCAATTAAGATGTCTTCAGCAGGCAAAGGGATAAACAAATTGGGCCACATCCAAACGATAGAATATTAGCTAGCACTAAAAGGAAATGCTCTCTCGAGCCACAAAAAGACATGGAATACATGCATATCATGAAATACAAGAAGCCAGTCTGGCTTCCAGAAAAGACCAAACTCTGAAGATAGGGGAAAAGCTGCAGCTGCTGGTGTGAGGGGTGATGACTAAGTGGAGCCCAGGGGACCCAAGGGTGGAGGCTGTGAAGGGCAGGCAGTGAAACTACTGTGACTATGGGGATGGTTCATTCATGTTGTTGGACATTTATACACTTCCAGAGAGAACTCTAATGCAAACTGTGAACTCTGGGAGAACATGGCTGATTACGTAGATTCACCCTCCAGTGGAGGATGCTGACAGTAGAGAAGGTGGTACAGATGTCGTGAGATGAATGCATTCATCTGGATACTTCCCAATTAACTTTATGACAAAAACAATGCTAAAAAGTTTTTTTTTCAAGAGAGGGAGACTGGATGGAAATTTGGCCAAACACTTAAAATGTTTGTTAAGGTACCTATATCCCACACGGAAGTGCTTGGGTTTGGTACCTGGCTTTACCTCTGGGTCCAGCCTCCTGCCAATGCAAACCCTGGGAGGCAGCAAAGATGGCTCAAGCAATTGGCTCCCTGCCATCCACATGGGAGGTCTAGATTGAGTTCCTAGCTCTCGGCTTTGGCTCAGTCCAGCCCTACAGGTATTTGGGAGTGAATCAGTGGATAGGAGCTCTCTCGCTCTCTCTCTCTCTCTCTATATATATATATAGATAGATAGATAGATAGATAGATAGATAGATATTTGCCTCTCAAATATATATTTATATATTTATAAAATTTATATATTTATAATATAATGGATTTATAATATATATTTATAAATATATAAATATTTATTTATATATATATTTGCCTCTCAAATAAATAAATGAAGTCTTAAGTATATAGAAAGAGGGATGGGGAGACGGCTGACCCAGGGTAAGAGAAAGTTGCTATGACTTCTGGGACCTCACCACTCTCTTCCCTCCTGCCCAGGGTACCAGGGAATCAGAGAAGGTGCTCCGTGGTGGGGTGTGTCCGCAGCTGTCCCTAACAGTGACTGTCTTTGCAGGTGTCGTGGAGGCCTCGATGGTTCGCCTGGTGAACGGCTCAGGCCCCTATGAAGGCCGTGTGGAAGTGTACCATGAGCGGCGCTGGGGCACCGTGTGTGATGACGGCTGGGACAGGAAGGACGGCGATGTGGTGTGCCGCATGCTGGGTTTCCGCGGTGTGGAGGAAGTGTACCGCACAGCTCGCTTCGGGCAAGGTAATGCTTCCAGAGACAAGACACAGGGAGATGGTTCCCAATCCTAGAAATGGTATCCTCTCCAAAACCCAGGTCCTCTTGACTGTCCCCAGGCCACCCCCTGGACACTTACGGGGAGTTGTTGTTTAGAGGTCTCACTGTTACCCAGATATGTGTCTGGAGTGTCTTCAGACAATTCTGATCGTGAGAGCATTCTTCCTTTTGCTTCACCTTATTCTGTTTTCTGTCAATTTCCCCTATTGGCTCTCATTGCATTCCTGAGTTCTGGGTACGTAACCAGTCTCTCCCGCACTGGGCAGCTCTTAATGCACTCTGTTAACTCAGTCATGTTGTTCTTCTTGCTTAATGTTTATTCCAAAGCACTCACTGCCTGCCAGCCAGGCTGTTATTAAATGTGTCACAAATAGTCACGCACTCAGTCCTTATGACCCTCTGAAGGAGATATGGCTAACACCCCTTCATTTCCAAATGAGAGACAGAGAGGGCAAGCAACTTGCCCAGTATCTACCAGCTGGCAGACAGCAGAGCTGGATCCAGACCCAAGAAGGTCTGGCAAAACTCAAACAATGGCTTGGGAGGCAATGCCCTCAGCCACTCTGCTGGCTGCCTGTGCCTCTCAGAGTCACTTTGTCCCTAGTTAAGATCCCCAGGTAGTCCATTGTGTGTTCATATCACGTTTCCAAAGCCTTTCCCTTGAATTGCTCTCCTGACACTGTTGAGCACATCTGCAGATGGGGGAACATTGCCCAGGAAAGTGGCCAACTGGAACCACTCATCCAGTCCCCACTATGTGGAGGCCAGCTCTCTCCTGGTTCCCGTCTCTTCTCACTCCCTGGTGTATCTCTCAGGTTGGTTCTCAGGGTTCTTGCACAAGTGCTACCCCAACCAGTGTTGCATACTGGCAGTTAAAATGTGCACATCCTGCATCCTACTGTTAGTTCTGGAGGCCAGGATGTTTAAGATCAAGGCCTTGGTGGATTTCGTGTTACCCAAAGGCATTCTTCAGGTTCTGAGACACACACCATCTTTTGACTGTGTTCTGACATTAGAAACGGGGCAGGGGTGCTCTGGAGTCTTTCCCATAAGGGCACTAAGCACATCCTTGAGGGCTCTACCCCCAGGACATAATGACCTCCCAAGATGCCACCTATGTGTTTTGGGATGACAGGTAGTCTTGGGCCAAAGTGATGCAAAGATCTTCAGAAAGGCAAACAGGGAACCTGCATGCCAACTCCAACACTGGCTGAGCACCCAGTGCAGCCTGCACACTCATAATCACGCCAGCTTTCTTCGACCTTGAAAAGGGAGAGACCCATATTGACTCACACCCCAAACTCTTGATGCCCATAGAACAGGGGGCTGCCATTAGTTGTGTGGTCTTGGACCTGTCACTTCTCCGTTGGGTCTCAGGGTCTTCATGTGTCACTAAAGGGGTATGCAGTTGGGAGACACTGCTGCTCACCTGCTGAGAGCCGCTGCTCTGGTGGTCAAGGTAGGGCTAATGTACCATGACCCCTGGTGATGTGTGGGCTCCTAGTCTCATGGCCTGCAGGAGCTGGGAGTCTTGCCCAAGGCTTTGGCTATCCAGCTCTCTTGTTAATGGACTCCAAGGACCCCTGGTACTGTGTGAGGACCACTGTGTTGGCTGCCCCTGGGAAACTGAGCCAGGACACATGAAGACCACTGTGGATGCACCAATCCTCCCTGCTCATACCCTAGATGAGGTTTGCTCAGAATTGCATCCTTTCCATGCCCCTGTCAGGTGGGCTGAAAGGGACTCTTGTTGAAGTCTGTTGAGAAAGCTACCAAAGAGCGCCAATTGAGTGTGATGCACCCCAGGCGGGGAGCATGTTGGGAGTTCCAGGGCCCAGCACCCACTGGGAGAAAGTCCCTCCTCCAGAAGGCAGGCTGGACTGACGCTGCCTTCTTTCAAGTCAGCCACCACTGTTTTCCCAAGAAAAAGCATCAACAGCCCTCATTTTTCTATTTCAGGTTCTAATGAGGACTTTTTCCTCCCAAGTGGGTGTAAAGCCATTTTGGGAAGGAAAAAAAAATCATAAACTCTTTCCAAGAAGCCCAAAGAGGTGGTTTGACAGTCACGGGTCATGTCAGCTTCAAACCACAAGTTGGTGAGAAGCAGCCCAGGCCCAAACTCGTGGGCGTGGAGTGCTTGGCCTGCCTTGATGCAGGCTTCATGCCTTCCTCCAGACCCCCACAGAGCACCCCTGTGAAAGCCCTAAGCTGCTGTGAAGGCAGCCCTTCTGTCCTGTGGCCTTTCCACTATAGTTTAGCAACTGCTCTCAGGTGCCATTTAAGACCTTGACAGGTTTCCCTGCAGGTGTCGCTAGTGAGTGCACAGAGGGAAGTGAGGGCCTGTGCAGGCAGGAATGACACTGCTAAGGCCTGTCTGGGAACCCTCCTACCAGCCCTGACTGCACTCCAGACCATCTCTTCCTTCTCTCCATAGCAGCTTCTGGACACGTGCCATGGGCCACGTGCCAGGGGCGAGAGTAAGAACAGAGGGCTGAGGAAGGGGGTTTTCATTCAGCAGCTTGGAAAGGACGCCTGCTCTGTAGGAGCTGCGGGTGGGGAGGAGGGGAAACCCACCTCTTCTGGCAGCAGGCAATGCTGTGGACATGATGTCTGCAACTCCAGCTTCCTCCCCACCAGTGCCCAGCTGTGCCTTCCCAGTTCATCTACTCCTAAGCCACGTGAAGCCTCCGATGTGCAGGCCTCTCTACCAATTCTGTCCCTCTCAGTTTAGTCTTCCCTGCTGGCCAAGACCACAGGCTCCTCCCTCTCTCCCTCCCTGCCCCCAGTCCACCAGGAGCCATCACTCTGCCCCTTGGCCCTGTCTGCCGTGCCCTTTCTTCCTCCTCCTCCATTTCAGCTGACACTGCCATCCTTGCCCCCTGTCTCTCCCACACTCTGCATGCTCTCCCAGACCTGGAGCTTGAGTCGCCACCCAAGTCTTCCTCGCTGCCCCAGATGGCAGCTCCACTTGAGACCCCACCGGCACCCCTTGTGCTCCTATCTGAAGGACACACATTGCCTTCCCCCACATGCTGTACCTTGCCCGTTGGACCCTGGCATCACTGCCTCAGCTGAACCCTATTTGAGGCAGGTCCTTTCCCCCTTTGCTCTCACTGACTTCACTTCAGAAGCCTGTGCAGGGAAATGCAGTGCTCAGGAGACAACCCTGCCCCTACATGCCAGCACCCTATTGTACCTGCTGCATAGCAGGTGGTAACCTTGAGCAGATTTCTTAGCCTGTCTCAGCTTTAATTTATCCGCTTTGTAAGGATGGTTGCAAGCGTTAGATGAGTCCACAAATGTTGAGCAGCTAGCCCAGAGCAAACATGGTTACACACATCTGCCTAGTACACACTGGGTGTTGTGCAGTGGGTGTGGCAGGAGCTCTAGTCCTCCCTGGGCTGCCCTTGGCTGTAGCCCCACCCGCTCTGCCTCCCTCTTATGGTTCCCAGGGATGAGCTTCCCACTATAAGCACTTGTTCATGTCACTCCATGTTTATTTTTTCATTTTAAAACTCAGAGAGAGAGAGAGAGAGATTCCATCCATTACTTTACTACCCAGATGGCTGCAATAGTCAGGCCTGGCCAGCCTGAAATAGGGAGCTTCATTGAAGTCTCCCCCATACATACAGGGACTCAAGCACCCCAGGCACTTGGGCCATCTGCTGCTGCTCTCCCAGGCACATTAGTAGGCAGCTGAATCAGAAGTAGAGCAGTCCAGACTTGAGCCAGTACCCATATGCAATGCTGGGGTAGCAGGCAGCAGCTTTACCCACTGTGCCCCAGTGCTAGCACAAATATCTCCTATTTAGGTCTTCCACAGATCTTTGCCCTCAGGGTAGAACTTGGTTGCTTTAGCTTGACACCTGATGCGGTCTGTGCCTACCCTCCTCCCACCTTGCCATGCTCCCCTTCCATCCAGGCACCTGCTTAGTGCTGCTTGTGTCGTGTCTTGTGTAGTGCTGCTCTCACTGCAAGATACTCCTTCAGCCAGTGAATTCCTGCTCAGCTTTGATTGTATATATGTATGTATGTATGAAAGATTCATTATGTTTTTTGAAAGGCACAACAGAGAGGTAAAGACAGAGATCTTACATTCACTGGTTCACCCCCAAGAGGAACACAACAGCCACAGACGAACCAGGCGTGGGCAAGAGACCCAAGCACCTGAGCCATGTTCTGCTGCTTTCTGGGATGTGTAAGCAAGGAGCTTGGTGGGAAGTAGAGTGGCTGTGGCTTGGACCAGGGCTCATATGGGAGGCCAGTGTCTCAGCTGGCTACTTTAACAGTGCAGGCCCCTCCTTACTCAGGTTTTAAGTCAGCTCAGTTATCGTCTTCTGAGAAAATGTATGCCCTGTTCCATCCTTCACTCCATGTTGTATATGTCCCTTACTCTATATTCCTGTGTCCATTTTTTTTAAAAAAAAAAAGATGTTTATTTATTTTAAAGACAGATATAGAGTGAGAGACTAAGATATGGAGAGGTGTTTCCATTCACCTGTTCACTCTCCAAATGGCTGCAACAACTCGAGCTAGGCTAGTCCAAAGCCAGGAGCCAGGAGCTTCTTTCAGGTTTCCCAAATGGGTACAGGGGCCCAAGCCTTGAGCCATTGCTTTCCCAGGCACATTAGCAGGGAGCTGGATTGGAAGTGGAGCAACCAGGACTTAACCCAGTGCCCAAATGGGATGCCAGCAGTGAAGGTGGCAGATTTAGCCAACAACGCAGTGCCAGCCCCTGTAACGTCTTGCATGTGTGTGTGTGGTGTGTGTGTGTGTGTGTGTGTGTGTGTGTGTGTGTGTGTGGTGTGTGATGACTTCTCACATTCTCCAGGTCTCTGCTACATTCATATGTGCGAGCCTCTTGAGGGCTTTGCATTGAATGTTCAGAAACCCAGGCTGTGCCTGGAGCACAGGAAGCACGGAGTAAACAAGGGAAAGCTGAGGAACCCCAGAGCCTGCCTCCTAGAGCCCTCCCCAGTGTAACGTAAGATGCCTCCAACCCCTGGCACTTCTCCCAGTGCTCTGGCACCATAAAATGTTTCTTGGACAGGGCTTAGTAATCAAATAAAATTATCTGTTTCCCTGGGGGAAAATCATGGAAAGATCCAAATGGAGAGACTTGAAGAAGTCTTAAATTTTAAATGTGTCCAGCAGGAATTGGAGAAGAGATGTGAATGGTGAAGACAAAGGGGGTGCTGGCTAGAATAGATGTTGGGAAAGCAGAAAGTGGGGATGCAGCACAAGTAGGAATAGCCGGGAGTCAGCAGGAAAATTCTCCTTGGGAGACAGCGAAGGAGGAAAAGATGGGTTAAAATCAGAGAGCTGTAGGTGGCTGTGGGTGCATAGAATTGGGAAGATTCACTAGTCATTTCACTATGGTAGCCATTTATTTTATTTTATTCAGTTGTTCTGAGTTATGAACAGTGAAAGATGCATCAGTGCAAATGTCTGCCAGCATCCTCTATAGAAAGCCAGAGAGTCAGCATTTGGAGCTTTTTCCATCACAACTGCTCCTTTCTGCATTTGTAGCAGGAAATTAGGGCCCATACGTAACCCAGCGGGTGAGGCTTGTTCCAATAAAACTTTATTGAAAAAACTGCACTGACCCAGATGTGGCCCTTGGCTTGCCACTCCCTGGGGCAGTGTTAATGCTGTGAGCAGTGGTTCTGAGGAGCAGGGCCCTGTGTGGGCTGAGCATCAGGCCTGAGGCTTAGCCTCTGCCCCCTTAAGAGTTACAGGATCATGGACAAGTCATCCAGGCCCTGGGAGGAGCTCAGTCGTCTTCACTCTGAAGCACCTGCTAAATAACTGGCCTGCTTTCTTAGTGAGGCCCAGCAGCAGGCTGTAGGATTCAGTATAACTTATTCCTACTCTTAATGTTACTCTAAATAAACAGAGATGCTCCAATGTTAGCTCAATGAGGCGGAGAAGTTTCACTTCTGTTTGTTTTATTCAGTGATGTATTCCAAATGCTCTGCGTGTTAGTTGAGTCAATGAATGATAAGGGCAAAATAAAATCTTCTCTTATTCATCCAAACAAGATCACCTTCCCAGAGTTCCTGGTGCTGTATCCAACCACCTGGGCTTTTTCTCCTCAAGAGGATATGAGAACCGTGATTTGTTTTTCTCATCTGTAAAACGGAGTGCATAGGACCCTCCCCTGCTGACCTGAAAAGGCTCTACTGCACAGATCATGAAAGGGAGCTGGTGTGGAAGTACAGACAATAGAGACCTGGACACTAACAAGCAGATGCCTCACCTGGGGTTGCATTTCTTTTTTTTTAAGTTTATTTGAAAGGCAGAATTACAGCGAAAGAGAAATATGTCTCATCTCTGGTTCACTCCCTGGCTGAGTCACACTGAAGCCAGGAGATTGAAACTCCATCCAGGTCTATGTGGGTGTCAGGGGCCCAAATGCTTGGGCCATCCTCCACTGCCTTCCCAGATGCATTAGGAGGAAACTACATTGCAAGTGAAGATGCTGGTGCTCCAACCAGTGCTCATCTGGGATGCTGATGTTGCAGATAGCAGCTTAACCGGATTTGCCACAACACTACCTTGGTTGGGCTCCCAGCAGTATCTATACTTCTGGCCCAGGCACCCCACCTGGAACCATCCTTTCCGTTTGAAAGCCAAAGCAATGGTCGGTACCCACAGTCCACAAAGTTCTAACCTCTGTGGTGGGGTGTGAAGAACAGCCCTGGCTTGCAGGGTAATTAACTTTTCTTCAATGAGGACAACCTAATCGTCATAGCTGCAAAGCCACAGTGCTGCTCAAGCAATGACTTTACTTCCATTTTATGGGCCTTCCCGTGCCGGGACATTGGCCAGAACTCTAGCAAAATGCCAATGAACATTTGGGGATTGGAGATCCTATGTACGCCTTAGGGCTGGAGAACCTCAGGCCTGTTCTTCATTTGTCAGTTTCCTTTTTGTGTTTCTTGATTTGCTTTGGGTGTGACTAATCCCACAGAGCTCTTGGGCCTGCGGCCTTTTCCTGGGTAATTTGTAAACTGATGTGTTTTCCAGGAGATGTTTAATCTGCAAATTATTGCTGTGCCTCAAAGGGCTTATTGTGTAAGGGCCACAGCTCTGCAGGCCAGTGAGAGCTCTGGATAAGACACAGTCCAAGAGGGTGGCAGAAGGAGGCCTCTCCTCCCTGCTCTGTTTCCAGCTCCACTGTGTGGCCCTTCCATGACATTCATGCTGAACAGCCCTGCATAGCAAACACATGGCTAAACAGCTTAATTCACACTGTGGCTTCATCAATGATGAGATGGTTTAGATGTCCCCTTGACATTCTTGGAAAAGGGACTTCACCCGTGCAGTTCAGAAGTGAACAACAGAGCATGAGATTTTAGCTGTCAGGGCCGGCCTGGTAGCACAGTGGATTAAGCTGCCTCCTGCCACACAACATCCCATATGGGCATCAGTTCAAGTCCCAACTGTTTCACTTCTGATCTAGTCCTGTGCTATTGTGCCTAGGAAATAGTGAAAGATGGCCCAAGTGCACAGCTCCCTGAGACTTATGTGGAAGATGAGGATGCAGGTCTAGGCCCCGGCCTTTGACCTGGCCTGGCCCGGCCTTGGCTATTGTGGCCATTTGGAGCCCAGTTTGTTACCTGGAACCCTATACATTTTGGTGCCAGGTTATAGACCCAACAATTGGCTAAGAACCATCATGGTTTGGCCAGAATTTACGAGCTTTTAGCATCAAAACCCCCATATCATGGGCAGGTCTTGTGCCATGGAGATGTGCCTGTCATGCTACCATCCCATACTGAGCATTGGTTCACATCCTGGCTACTTCCCTTCCTATCTAGCTCCCTGGTAATATGTTTGGGAGTGCAAAGGAGGAAGGCCCAAACACTGGGTCCCCTGTCACCTGCATGGAGTTCTAGGTTCCTGGTTTGGCCTGGCCTAGCATTAGCACTGGGGGCCATTTGGAAAGTGACCTGGGGTTGAAAGATCTTTGTCGCTCTCTATATTCCCAACAAGTCATGATATCTCTTCACTCTGTTTCTCCATGACCATTAAGAAGGCAAATCCATCACCACTGTAGGCTGCCCCTGCATGTGCCTGTGTATGTGTCTGATTATAATGTGAAATGTAGGGCTCCCCTGCTGTGTCTGTACCACTGTTCCAGGCTCACAGAATGGCACCCCGCACGATAAACATCACAGGATCAGAAACGATGTTGGTATGTTCATAGCAGGCCAGAGAGCAACAAGGGGTCCAGGAGCTGTGAATGACTGTGAGTTCTTGAAGGGGTGGAGAAGGCACAGGAAGCCATCAGACTGCTTGCAAAGCCAGGGGCAGCCTGGTCCAGAGGAGACACCGGGGTGCTCCCATTCCTTCTTACTCCTGTGCACCTGCTGAGAAACCCTATTGACCTGTCTCCACAGGCACTGGGAAGATCTGGATGGATGATGTGGCCTGCAAGGGCACGGAGGACTCCATCTTCCGCTGCAGCTTCTCCAAATGGGGGGTGACAAACTGTGGACACGCTGAAGATGCTGGGGTGACATGCAGCACACACTGAATGTGAGCATGGTCCATGGCTGGGACCCTGCCCAGGAGCCTCCTTCTAGCATTCCTAGAGTGAGGGCATCACTAGAGGCAACCCTGACCATGCCTCTGCCCTGCCCCCACACCCCTAATGCAGGACCATGGTGACTGTCATCTTTCTCCTCCTGGACTCCAAAGTCATCTCTGGGATCTACTGCTTTCTACCAGTGTTCTTCCACAGGGAGTTCCGGTCAGCTGGATCACCAGTTGTCCCAGCCACCTGAACACCAGCACTGGGTCTTAAAATCCAGGTTTGCTTCGGTCTGTTCAAGAAGAGTGCCCAGATGTCAAAAACAAAAAAACATACATATCAGTGGGGATAGGCGGTATTATGGACCATTTACTCTTCATATACTTCCCAAACCTGGAAATTTGATATCTTCCTCCCAGCAAGTGACAACACTGCATGATTCATGCTCCTCTCTTTCCTCTGCCTCCACACACCATTTGTTAGTTTGAGGAAGTGACATAGAGGAGAAGCCAGCTGCAAGAGCTAGAGGGAAATGCAAATCACACCTGCAGGAATCCAGCTGGGTTTGGAGAAAGGGTGTGAGATTAGCATTTATGACTACCCTGTGTGCTCAATAGTATCTTGGGTGCTAAGTCCATTATATCTCCTTTGCTGCATTGTGTAAGACAGCCCCATGGAAGCCCTAATCTCCAAGTAGCACATGAAAGGCCTGACTTACAAGCCAGAAGACTCAGACTGACTGAGATCAGGTTCCTACTGGAACTTCAGTGTGTCCGCTCTGCCTGCGCAAGAAGATTGAGACTGAAACAAGTGTGGCTAGAAAGTTGCCTACTCCCAAAATTAAAGCATGTGAGTCTGAGACAACATGATGGGCTTCCAGGTCAATGGTCTAGGTAGGAGGAGAGCTGGTTTGGAGGGTGCCACAGGGGCAGGCTGGGTTAAAAGCTGGGTCACTTGTGTCTCAGACTTGTTTGGCGATGATGCTGCACCTTCTGGGTCACTTCAGATGTGACCCTTGGTCAGGAAAACAAGTTCTGATGTGTCCTACAGACATAGGAGGAAGAGAGGATTACCCCTAACTCCTGGGCCCTGGAAGGGATTAGGGGCCTCTGTGAGTTGCTGATCCACATTGCTCTCTTAGGATAGGGAGATCCAGATTCTCTGTTCCATCTGTGTGTTTTAGTACTAGGGGAGTCACATGGCAGCAAGTAAGTACAGACTGACCTCCCCTTGAAGGCATCAGAAACTCAGATTTAGGCCCTGGACGCACAATCACAATGCACACTGGCCTCCCCAGGGCCCCTGGCTCACAACTAAGCCAATGTGTGATCTTGGTCATTGTTTGCTTACAGGATGCTTAGTATTCATTAATGCCAGATCAGAAATGTTTCTCCTTCTTACAATTGCTACATTTATGTAACACACATGTACTCATCTTTTTCCAGAGCTAATATATGTATGCATATATAAACTTAGCACCCTTTACTACTTAGCTTATCACAGTGCCAAGTTTGCACTAAAATAATTATACACTACAGGTGGCAAGATGCCACCTCAGATGAGATTAAATTGTGAACTCAATTCTGCCAAGACTCCAGTCATCCCACCTGTAGAGAAACACATCACCATCTCACTTGGTCTTTTCATTTGGGAAAACAAATGAAAAAGTCTTGTTTTACACCAAGTAAAACTATCAAAAAGTGTTTTAACTTAAAACAATCTATTAGTTTACATGCCTATTTAAGAGGACATGGAAATGACCATGGACCTGTGTTTCAGGGACTAAAGAAAATTAGGCCTGGCCTAAAATATATATACTCTTTTGTAAGGAAAAATTTCAATAAAGTAAAACACTTGTCACTCAGTAGCATTTCATCATGTTCTTTCTCCTGAAAAAAACACTGCATGTGGAGAGGGCAGGAGGCCTAGAAGGGTGTGATCATTTTTCAGCAGGGATCAGCAGTTGATTCAGTGGACAACTGAATACTTTTTGAAGACCATCAGCATGGTCCAGGACAAGAACATGAAGGAAGATGATCTCTTAATCTTTACTTGGTAACTAGAGGAAGCAAGTCCCAAGCAATACAAGGCCATCTCATCAGAGAATTGCATTTGTATCCCACAGGAAAGAGATCTCCCTGTTCCTGCCATCCCCAACATTCTCTCTTGGGGCTGCACTTCCCTTTGGAGTTTCATTCACACATAAGCACAATTGTTCCGAGTTTGGTGAGTGGCCCATGAAGCTACTCGGCCTGGTCATCCATCTAATATGACAGGAGTTCAAGGCATAGGGCCTGGGCAGTGTGGGAATACCCCCAGATCCCTCAGAGTCCAGGCCACCTGCTCAGATCAGCTCCTCCAGAAATCCTCATTGCCCCAAGATGGCCATGGGACAGTCATTGGCTAAAAGGCACTGAAAAGATGTCTTTCTGAAAATCCACAAAGGATGTACTTTTTTCCCCATCCTCTACAAGGTCCAGTGCTAGGTGTCCCCCTCCTCCTAGAATGGCTTTCATTCTGGAAATAAGCCCCACGGAGAAGTCCATCAGCCTCTTTCCCTGCCCTGGCTACTCTCTAGAAGTCACCATACTTTCTCTCATCTCAAGTGCCTGTGAGCACCTGTCTTGCTCCCTATGTGGATCAAAGTTCAATGCAAACACTGTACTAGACTCAACCACAGACACCCCTTAGATTTTTCAGTGTCATTATCTGATAATAATCAGTTATTGTAGTGTATCTTTAAGATGTCAAGTGTGGAGGCCTGTGCTGTGGCTCAGTGGGTTAAGCTGCAGCCTGCAGCGCTGGCATCCCATGTAGGCAGCAATTCAAGTATCAGCTATGCCCCTTCTGATGTGCCTGGGAAAGCAGCAGGAGATGGCCCAAGTCCTTGGGACCCTGCCGCCCACGTGGGAGACCAAGAAGCTGCTCCAAGCTCCTGGTTCCAACCTGGCCCAGCTCTTGTCATTGCAGCCATTTGGGGAATGAACCTCTTCCACTGTCTTCCCTTTTTTCTATATAGAACTCTGCCTTCCAAATAAATATTTTTAAAAAGATGTCACAAACATAGATCACTTTTTAAAATTAACTTATTTGAATGGCAGAATGACAAAGGCAAAAACTCCCAGAATTGGACCAAGCCAAAGGCAAAAGCCAGAAACTCCATCTGGGTCTCTCCCATGAGTAGCAAAAGGCCAAGTACTTGGACCACCCTCTGCTACCTTACCAGGCACATTAGCATGGAGCTGGATTGGAAGCAGAGCTGCCCAAGAGTCAAACTGGCACTCCAATACAAGCTGCTCCTGCCACAGATAGTAGTCCAACCTAGAACACCACAACACAGACCCCCTAAACACCGGTCTTCTTTCTTAGCATAGCTGTACTTTCATTCTGCTTCACCGAAGCCCATCCCTCCTCTTCTGGCTTTTTGGAACTGAAGCAAGACCCTGACCAAGTGGGCTCCCTCTGCCCGGTGGAATGGCTTACAGAACTTCCAACAAGGACTTCCAGTGCCTGGGTAGGTGTTCCTCTTGACGGAGGTTAATGAATTGTGTGCCATGGTCATGGCTCTTTGCTCAGATGTTGATCTTGCCAGCCAAAGACTCAAACCCCCATGCACCTTTCTGGGAACTTTTCTGGGTAGTTTCCTTCCCTTGGGTGCTATAACCTGCCAATCCTGGCCACATTGCCTTCTCCTATCTCCAGCCTTTGTTTCTTAATCTTAGAGAGCCCAACTTTGGGGGTCTCCCCCTGGTGTTGCAATCAGAAAAGCCAAGTCAAAACAGGGATCTACTTCACCATTTCCCCTTTCTCAGGGGTCTCGGCCTCGTGTTACATGCTGTCAAATCTCTGAAACAGTAGGTTTCCAATATTTCTGCACAACTCACAATTATGTAGTGATGATAGGGAGGGCTATTCTGATTCATACTCTCTGGCGGCTAGAAGCAGAAGTCCTCCCTGTGGTTATTTTCTGGTCAAAGAGAATCACAGGGAAACATCTTTATTGTTCAAACAAAATGCAACACAAAGATCTGGCCAAGACCGGCTCTGGCAGGAGAGTCTCCGGCGGGGAGGGGTGATTGAGCTTGCAGAGGCTTCCGCTAACATTCTCTCGTCATCCCTGCCATGGCTCCCTCCCCACCAGATTCCTTTCACAAATCAACTCCAAGACTCGTTCTTCTTAGCACTGGCAGAAATCACCTATGGAAGAGCAATAGGGAATAATTTCAGAAAAATCCAAACAGCTTTAACATAAAGAAGCATCCAAAATATTTCAGTAATTCCTGTTGCATTTCTCAAAGCGCTGGAAACAATATCCTGGCCCCTTGCTTGGCTTCCTTCTCAGCTCCTGTCTAGGTTTCCATCATGCGTACTTTCTTCCCACCCATCCGGTGTTCCCTGCTACACGTTAATACACGGCCCTGGCTCCGAGGAACAGATCCCACACTTCTGCAACTGATGGATCCAAAAACATTTTCATGGACACAATCTGTTTTCTTTCCCTGTGGGGGTCTATGCCCTACTCACAGGGGAATATTATGAACACAATTCTTGCCATTCATTTGCATATTCACCTAACTGTTGAGTTCCTGCCACGTGCAAAGCCCTGTACTAAGTACAGGACATCTGCTAGCAGACTCAGTGAATCAGTTTCTGTTTCTCAGGAGCTGACCTGGTAGCTCTCATCCTGTCCACAGACTTTTGATATCACATTAGCCATACTTGAACAATAATGCCCAACAGTAGGAAATCTACACGTGAAGAGGACAGATGTTGTTTCTTGAACTACTTAAGCAAAACAGAAATGTAACTCAGTGTTTAAAACAATTGGAATCACTGTCTTGACTACTAGTGAATTAGAAGTAGCAAAGGTGACCCGCTAACCCATTTGTGCACATAACAGTGGTAGGGCAGGCATCCCTAGAGCATCACCATGTGGAAGCTCTGAGGGTTTCACAGGCAACAATTCCTGAAATCTTATAATTGTGAGTTCCTTTTTCATCATTCCCATTCTACATGGAGTGTGAGGGGCAGAAAATCAAGCACTAGGAGAATCACATAGTAAATGGAGAAGTTAGGATCTGAATAGAAGAAATCATAAACATTACTTTGATGTAACTAATGTAACAGAAACATTAGTAGTAGTAGTAGTAGTAGAATTCTGAAACATCAGCGCTAAAGAAAATAGAAGCCAGGCCCAGCGCAAAAGTCCTCTCCTTGCACGCACCAGAATCCTATATGGATGCCATTTCTAATCCTGGCAGCCCCAGTTTCCATCCAGCTCCCTGTTTGTAGCTTGGAAAAGCAGTGCACCCGCGTGGGAGACCTGGAAGAGACTCCTGGCTTCGGATTGGCTGAGTTCCAGCCATTGCAGCCGCTTGGGGAGTGAATCAATGGATGAAGATCTTCATCTCTGTCTCTCCTCCTCTCTCTGTGTATCTGGCTTTTCAATAAAAATAAAAAATAAATCTTTAAATAAAGAAGAAGATAGAAGCCAAGAGCAGGGATCAGCTGTGTCAGAAAATCAGCCTTTGAGGGAGACAAGGGAGCGTGGGAGGCTAAACTTCACCTGCTGCACCTCACAGGAGCCCATCTGTGATGCAGAAAACTCTGGGTTCCTTTGTTCCCCATCTTATGCAATACCTTTGGCCTTTCAGAAATTGTTCCTCAAACTTTGTTTCTTTCTTGGCAAATAGCTTCAAGCTAAACCACCTTTTGTGCATGATTTCTCTCTTCTCAGAATTCAGTTGACATTGATGCTTTTATTCTTGAATCACCAATGAGCCTGAGGAGGAAGTTACTGGACTTTTGGGGCTGTATAACTTTAGACAAAGAATGTGAGGCAGCTCTCACCATGGCACAGGCTTACAGTGGAGAATTCAGTGGCATCTCCAGAGTTGGGATGAAAAGTCACTTAACTGTTTACATGGAACTTATTCTCTGGGTTATCTAGGTATAGTCAGACAGTAGTTTACTTTTTCCACGTGTTTTGGAGACGTATGCACAAGTGTACAAAACCAGGGAGCTAAGAAACTTATCATAAAGCTTAGTCTTTTGAGCTCCTTCCTGAAGAGCTTAGTATTGGCCGACAGGGGCATATGGTGTGGGTGGAAATCCCTGCATTTTTATAGGCGTGGTGTGCCAGACTGTGGGAGCAGAGGTGATGGAAAATCTGGATAGCAGTTGACCTTGTGGAAACCTGGAGGCTCTGTGAAGGCTCAGAGTTTTATGTTGTGGAACCAGAAAGTTCTGACTCTGTCTTATAAGCATACCCTGAGGAAGCTCATTAGCGTGAGGAAGTCTGATGAAGTGTGATAGCCCTCATCCTGCCAGCTTCGTATGGACAGTCCCAGGCAGTATTAGCTTCTGACAGAAGACTCTAAGAAAAAGAATGGCTGGCCCTGATTTGATCAGTACACATTGAAGGCATTTACTGAAATATGAAGCCATGTCTGATAGATTACTGAGTTCCATCAAAAACATGCTTTAGTTTTTAAAGGAGATGGAAATGCTAACGAACCTGACTACCTGACTTCATTATCACATTGAAAAAATATGTAGAATTATCACAATGTGCAACTCAAATGTAAAATTCCATGAAAAGACTAAGTACATCATTTGGTGGTTGTTGATTCAAAGCCTTCATTTAGGGTCATCTCCCATCAGGTGGCCAGTGATGATCCTGCCCACACAGGAGCCTTGCTGCAATGACCTGCCTGCAGGTATCAACAGAAGGTCCAGAGCCACTCATTCTCTCCTCATTTTAGTAAATGTAAAACAAGAATTCTTCACTAAAACAGGTATACATAATAACATTCACTCATTTTACACAAAGGTGACTAACATGCCAGATTTGATGAAATATTCAGCCAACTACCAATTTCTATTTGAATGCCCACTCAAACTCTAAATGTTTTTGCAAGCGCTGAATTGGAAGCTGCTGTCGTAATTCTTCGCTGCTTATAGAGTCAAAAGTCCTGTCCATATGGTCAGGGGCGAGGGACCGACCAGCTTGGCACGTCAGCTGCCACATGGCAACCTCTCAGCCCCGACTCTGCCCTCCCACCCAGCTTTGCCATGCTTTCAGGTAATCTGTCCATGGTGTTTCTGTGCTGGGGGCTTCCTGGTGGGCTCAGCACTTAGCAGCACTGGAGGGAGACTGGAGCTGTGAACTGTTCCTGCTTGTATGGAATTTCTACAAGCATTCCCCGCAAGTGAGGCATCCTGCTCCCTGGCACCTGAGGCTCTGTCTCCCCGCATCCAGAATCTGTTAGATCTAGTCTACAGTCTCTCCCCACACATGCAGAATCTGCGTCCTCACTTCCTCTCCCAGACAGCATCCCTACTCACAGGTTCAGCTCTGCAGTGCCCCTCCTTAAAGGCTCCCAGCTTCTCCCTGAGTTTTCTTGGTGCCCTCAGCTGTAAGGGAACACAGTTGTGCCACAGAGCTGTTAGCACCATGATGCTTTCCAGTTACCAACCTAACAATTTTTTATATTGAATTTCCTGTCAAATAGCTGGTGTGGTTCTGCCTGCTGGCAGCTCCCTGACTGATCTACTCAAAGAGACATGAACTCATGGTTGAGAACTCCCATCTTCAAAGGTAGCCATCAAGTCAAGTCATATTATTAAACAATGAAAACAAAGAAACATAATTCTCAAGGTTGTTATCAACACCACCACCAACAACAATAGCATCAACATTTGGCTCTCACCTTATTTAGAATGTAAGAAATGAAATTTAGGGAGCACTTACAGCTTTCAAGATGCTATACTTGCATCCTAAGCCCTGACATGATTCCATGGGTTAGTTTTCTCCCTTTACAGATGATGAAATGGAAACTCAGAAAAGATTATAATTAGTACAGGGTCATACAGTTGGTAAGTGTCAGACTTGTGACTTTACTGCAAACTTGAACCGGAAGTCCTACCATGTTGCTTGCATGAGTTGCATAGCACGATTCCATTCCTTCGCAGAGGAACAGGAATGAGTGAATTCCAAATAAATTCTTTTTTAAAATATTTATTATATTTTTATTGGAAAGTCAGATATACAGAGAAGAGGAGAGACAGAGAGGAAGATGTTCTGTCTGATGATTCACTCCCCAAGTGAGCGCAACGGCTGGAACTCAGCCGATCCAAAGCCAGGGTCCTCTTCTGGGTCCCCCACACTGGTGCAGGATCCCAAGGCTGGGCCATCCTTGACTGCTTTCCCAGGCTGCAAACAGGGAGATGGATGGGAAGTGGGGCCCTGGGATTAGAACTGGCACCCATATGGGATCCTGGTACATGCAAGGTGAAGACTTTAGCCACTAGGCTACTGTGCCAGGCCCCTAAATTCTTATGCTGTGCTCTAAGACATAGGAAATTAGATATTGAAATGAATAAAGTAGAATTATTTCCTTTCAGTAAGATCTTTATGTAATGGGAAAGACAATTACCATGTAGTACAATTAGTACAATCTAGAAGAGTTGAACACATTGCACTGAGATAAAGACTAACTTTTATTATGATTGCTATTATGGATAATTATCCTTAGATTACAAAATCATTGCCAGCCTTTCTTTAGCAGTCAGTAAGGGGCTCTGCTGTGGAATATCAAGAATGGATATTTGCACCATTTGCTGGTGCATTCCCCCAAATACTTTCAACATCCATGGCTGGTCCAAGAAAAAGTCAAGAGCAGACAACTTAACCTAGGATCCCCACGTGGATGATAGGAACCCAAGTACTTGAGCCATCGCATTAACAGAGAGGAGAACCAAGACTTGAACCCAGGCACTCTGAGAGGGAATGTGGATACCCAAAGCAGCATCTTAACTGCTAGGTCAAATGCTGACCTAGAGTTGACATTTAAACTCAGGTCTGGACTAAAGCCATGGGCATGGACACAAGGGGTTAGACTGAAGAGAACTTTAGGAAATGAGTAAACACCTGCAAGACTGCTAGTCTCCTTAATTTAAAATGACAGATGAGAAATTCCTTTTCCAACCACTAGGTACCTCAGCCTTGTCGTACACATGCTGTTGGTGCTTTCCCATTGTCGTGTTTCTCAAAGAAAAGAGACAAGCACTCCTTCGGGTAAAAAAAATCAGATTGATTCTCTTCTGACTGTGTCAGGAAGGAACAGCTCTATCCTGTTCTTCAGTATGTTTTTACAGGTAGCATATACTGATCAACCTTCATGAACATGCTTAGAATCTATAAACTAGTTTCTCATCAAACCATATCTACACAGAGTTCAACTAAGGTGAGGATTCAGAAACACCCTTTGGGCCCGGCGGGGTGGCCTAGCAGCTAAAGTCCTCACCTTGCATGCGCCAGGATCCCATATGGGCACCGGTTCTAATCCCGGCAACTCCACTTCCCATCCAGCTCCCTGCTTGTGGCCTGGGAAAGCAGTCGAGGATGGCCCAAAGCCTTGGGACTCTGCACCCATGTGGGAGACCCAGAAGAAGTTCCTGGATCCTGGCTTCGGATCAGCATAGCATCGGCCGTTGCACTCACTTGGGGAGTGAATCATCAGACAGAAGATCTTCCTCTCTGTCTCTCCTCTTCTCTGTATATCTGACTTTGTAACAAAAATAAATAAATCTTTAAAAAATAAATAAATAAATAAAAAGAAACACCCTTCTTTTCAGTTGGCTTCTTTTCTTTCTTATTCCTTAAAAAAAGGGGGGGGGCTTATTTTTACGGAAAAGGGAGATTTTAATCTAAAGAGAAAGGAGAGCCAGAGAGATCTTTCACCCACTGGTTCATGGTTCACTCCTCAAATAGCTGGAGCTGAGCCACTTCCTGAGTGAGGTAGGACCACCTCAGAACAACATAGAAACTCCTCAGAAGCACATAGAATCTGAAACTTAAGAATTGTTTACTTCTGGAATTTTCCATTCAATCTTTTCAGACTGATTAACCAAAAGCTGCTATACAGATATTATGCAGAGAAGATCAATAATGCTGGAAATGCACACTGCACAGATATATGCAACCAATATTTTTCTTGGCACTGAACTCTATTTGAAAAAGAATGATAGATAAAAATAATAACAATTTACATTTAAAAGAATATGGGGCAACTGGAGCTCTCATATAGTGCTGATGGGGACGTAAAATGATATCACCACTTTGGAAAAACAATTTGGCAGCTTTCTTACAGAGTTATCGATATACTTGCCATACCACCTAGCTATCTGAATCCTAGGTACTTATCTAAGATAATTGCGAGCATATGACACACAGAAAGTTGTATACACAGGTATTCACAGAAGTTGTATCTATAGTACACAAGAAATAGAAACCACCTAAAGGTCCACCAACAGATGAATTGGCAAATTGTGGTGTACCCACAGAATGGCTAGAATTGTGAATGGGCAAAGCAAAATTGGAACTTCATTGAGACAAATAAGGGTGGACATGAGGCACAACCATTAAGATCACACTTCAAATGCCTGTGTCCCGCATCAGATCACCTGTGTTCTAGACCTGGTTCTGCTTCCAGGTCTAGCTTTCCACTAAGCAGCAGTAAAGGCTCAAGGACCTGGGTTCCTGCCACCCACATGGGAGACTTGGATCTAGTTATGTGTTTCTGGCTTCGGGAGGCCAGCTCTGGATGCTGTGGGCATTTGGGAAATGACCCGGCAGATAAATAATCTGTGTATGTGTGTGTGTCTACTCTTCAAATTTTAAAAAACAACACTATTTACAGTTTTGAAGCAAAACTGACCAAGAAGAAAAAGAGAATACACAAAAAATATTAGGAATTTCAGTGTGAACCAGTGAGATACACAATAGAGGCTAAAAAGCTTTTATAAGGAACTTCCTGCCAGTGTGTTTTGGGAGAACATTTAGATGGAACTGCAAATAGTTTTTAAAATACCAAGTAAAACTTGCCTGTTGTAACTATGTTGAAGGAAATAGGATCTGTAGTCAAAAATATTCTTACAAAGGAAACACTCAGCCCAGATCATTTACACGATAAGCTCTAACAAGCACTCAAAGACCCTAGCATCTGAATCCCATACAAATACTCTCAGAGAATAGAGAAAAACATTCCATCCCAATTCATCCCATGAAACCTGAATAGCTTTCATAACAAAATGACGCAAAAGCATATGAAAAGGAAAAAAATTCCTGTCTTAATTTTTTAAGCATCTCAAAAAATATGAATGAGTAACAGAATACTCCCACTGAGATATTTAATTTTTTTATGCATTTGCAAGTTGGGGGAAGTGGAAGAGAATCAGAGTTGCCTTTTTCTTGGTTTGCTCCCCAGATTCCTGCAACAGTTGAAATGAGGCCAGGCCAAAGCCTAGAGTTGGGGACAGCATCCAGCTCTCCCCGGTGGCAGGGATGCACATGAGCCGTTACCTGCTGCCTCCCAGGGTATGCATTAGCAGGAAGCTGAAATGGGACCAGAACCAGCACAAATCTGGGAACTGCTGATACTGGATGCAGAAGTGCCAGAGGACATCTTAACCACCAGGCCAAATGGCTAATCCCCTCTGGAGCTCTTAAAAAGATGAACTCACCATCAACAATTTTGGAGCAAAAAAAATGCCACATATAGGGAATAGTGTTCTGGTGCTGTGGACTAAGCCACCATTTAGGACACTGGCATCCGTGAGTACTACTTTGATGCATGCGGTTCCACTTGTGATTCAGCTTCCTGCTAATGTGCCTGAGGAGACAGCAGGTGATGGCCCACAGACTGGAGTCCTGTCACCCATGTGCGGGATCCAGATGAAGTTCCTAGCTCCTAGCTTCAGCCTTGCCCAACCCCAACTGTTGGAGCCATTGGAGTACATGAAAGATCTGTTTCTTCTCTGAACCTCTGCCTTTCACATCAGTAATTGTTTTTTAAAGAAGCACCAAGTTTGATTTTGAGAATTCCTTCCCATGTGGCCCAGAACCATCTCTGCAGTCACATCTTGGCCCCCGGGCACACTCTCCTGATCTCTACTTCTCATCCCTCTTGCTCTGTCCAACACAGCATGGAGTGCATTCTGTTGCCCCACTCCCACCCCTAACTTCTAGGTCTCAGACTAAACATCACTGCTCCAGAGGGGTGCCTTCCCTCATCCCCACACAAGCAGATGTCCTGCCGGATCAACTTCCACAGACCCCTGCTCCTCCCTTTCACATCATTACCCCTATCTGCCCACTGTGGACTTCGTGGAGAGACCATCAGCCCCATGAGGACAGGAGCTGGGGCTTATTCTCCGCTGAATCAACACCTCACTAGAGGGCCTGACAAACACTAGGTACATTAACTGAATGTGTCCTGCTTGGGTTTATGTACTTGAACCCTGACCCCTCAATAGGATGGTGTTAGAAGGTGGGGCCTTTGGAGGGGGCTGCTTTGTCAAGATGGGTTCCAGATGAATAGATTAGCACCTTAGAAAATCCCCTTGTTCCTTCTGCCACATCAGGAGGCAGTGAGAGGACAGCTGACTTGGAACCAGGGAGTCCTGACACGGAATCTGGTTGTGCCTGGATCTGGGACATTGCCAAGCCAGAGCTTGAGAAGTGAGTTTCTTTTAGTTTCAAGTTACTCGCTCTGTGAGAGTTTGTTCTAACAACCTGAAGGAGCCAGCAAGCATGTATTTGAAAGGAATAAAGATAGGAAGGTGGGAGGAAAAAGATCTTTATCTATGTAGGAGATCTGGAGTGAGTTCTAACATCCCAGCTTCAGCCTGGCCCAACCTGGACCATCACAGGCAGCTCGCTCTCTCTCTCTCTCTCTCTCTCTCTCTCTCTCTCTCTCTCGTAAGTTTTTCTCTCACACACTCTTTGGGATTTTCAAATATATGAAAATTTAATAAGCACATTCAAAAAAGGAAGGCCTGGATTTAAGTCCTGGTTCCACAATTTGCTGATGAACCTCCGACTTAAGAGTCATTATTCTAAATGGGAAACACTCCACATCCTGTGTCAGGAGGATTTTCCAAAGTTAACTTGTAAGTATTCTACAAACTCTACACTGATATATACACAATTGTGCACAGCAAGTAAACTTTGGCTTTTGACTTATTGGCAAGATTGTTACTAAATTTAGAAACGGTAGGAACTGATAGAATAATAAAATACATACAAATGCCTTAATAAGTAAATAAATTCTAGTACCAAAATAAATTAGATTCGTTAGATTGTATTGTTAAAATAGTAATATCTAGGTCTGATTTATCTGAAACTTTTTGCTTTTTAACTCATGCCGTTAATTTTTCTTCTCATAGACTTGGGTCCAGCTCCTCTCTGCAAAGGCGGAACTGGGGGTATCTGTGATGTCTACAGCTTCAGAACCCATTGCCCTGTAATTCCACCGGATCTCAGGGCAGCTGAAACGCTCGAGTGTGGAGAGGGGAAACTACTTCCCTGTCTCAAGTAAGACCATGCTTAGCTCTTTGCTGACCCCTGCAGGCCAACTAGAAAGGAAGACCTGAGAGCTTTAGGGTAATGACAAAATATCCAGGGGAAAAGCCAGTTTGCTCCCCAAAGCTGACTCTAACAAGTACTGAGGTAATTCACGGGCATTGCTCAAATCCATATTTTCACCCACTCAAAACACTTCACTCTAAGAAGCTTCTGACTGAAGTGGCAAGGCTCTTGTTCAACATCACCTGTTGAGCAGCAAAACATAAAGGGACAAACTTCCAGAATGCAGCTGTCGGAGACAGAAAGGCTGCTAGAAGTCATCTTATCAACCTTCGCATTTCGCAGTTGAGGGAGAGGAAAACAAAGGAGGGGCAGGCACCACCACAGATATACAGGACGCAGAGTGGTTCATTGACCTTGGCCTGGGCTTCTTGTCCATATTATCAAACTATGTGAGCTTAAAGAAAAAGCTCGAAGGGTAGTAGCACATGTGGCCCTGGAATATGTCACTTGGACATAGAATTATTTTCTCTCTTTTTTTACAGATTTATTTATTTTTATTATTGGAAAGTCAGCTATACAGAGAGGAGGAGAGACAGAGAGGAAGATCTTCCATCCAATTATTCACTCCCCAAGTGATCACAACAGCCGGAACTGAACCAATCCGAAGCCAGGAGCTTCTTCTGGGTCTCCCACATGGGTGCTGGGTCTCCCACATGGGTGCAGGGTCTCAAGGATTTGAGCAGTCCTCAACTGCTTTCCAAGGCCACAAATAGGGAGCTGGATGGGAAGCAGTGTTCACAGGATTAGAACTGGCGCCCATATCGGATCTCAGTGCATGCAAGAGGAGGACTTCAGCATCTAGGCTACTGCACCGGGCCCGGGCATAGGATTATTTTCAACTGAAGGTAATCAGCAAAAAAATACATATATGATAAAAGTGCTCTGTTCTCCCCCGGATGCCTACAAGCAAGACACAAATTTGTGAAGGGGTCTGTCCCTGCTCTCTCTGCTCTAGCCGAAGGCACTATGTGGCCATCTGAAGGCCACTGTGTGTGAAGTGGCCCCAGAGGAACTTGCTCGAGATTTCACCTGTTTGCCTTCCCATGAAATTTGTTGTCCCAGAAACTCTAGTTCGAGTTCTTTCTTGTCAGTCTTTAAAACTACATTGCTCTGTGTTGAAGAGGCTATAATAACAGGCCTTTTCGAGGGCTACTTTGTCCCTAAATGTTCCCATGGCATGTGAGCTGCACGTTTATAGACCCTTCTCACTTTACTCTTGTTAAACTGTTTGTAAAGGGGTCCCAGAGAAGAAGGTAGCAGGATAAAGGGAACATAACTTTTTCCTTCCCCACATTTTCCAGCTCCAATATTTAGCAATGATTTTACTTGCTCCAGGCCGCGTGGCTCGCTGAAGCAGAGCAGGACTAGTTTTTGCTCTGGTGAGAGATTTGACGGGATGGCAGAGGCCACCAGTGTTCGTTAGGATTGTCCAAAGCCTTGAGCATAAAAGCAGTTGTTTTATATAACAAGGAGGAAGAGCCAGCTCCCAAAGCCAACTTCCCCGGCTTGTCACCCACCAGGTGACTACAGGTTGCTTCACGAGCCTGAGCAAGCCCTGCAGTATCCGTTAGCACAGAACACTCTCCCGATCCCAAACACAACTGCTTCTAGCAGCCACGCTATGGGGGAAAACAAACAGGAGTGCTGGTTTTTAATTCAAGGACATTAGAGACAAATTCAGCTAACTTGCAACTCTATTAGGTGTAATTAGTCCAAGCTTTGGAATGAATTACCTTCCAAAAAAACAGCTGATACCACATTTTATAATCCAGGACCTTGGAACTGATTAACCCCCAGACCACAATTAATTGGCAGAATATGGTGGAGATGAAGGCAGTGAAAGCACTGCCTCGTGGAATTCTTTAACGTTGCCATTTAAAGGAATGGTTAAGCTATATTAATTTAGAAGTGCAGGAATGGACACATGTGTGCACAATGTGGCATGGGGTGGTGGAAATTTTCGTGAACTGGGAAGCAGAAGATAAAGGTCTTATCACTGAACCTGTCACTTCCAGAACGTGTGGCCTTGAGCAAACTAGAGCTGTTGGGACTCAGACTAACCTAAAACAAAATTTACAATGTCCACAGAAGGCAAACATAAGTGGTCAGGACTCTCATATGCCTTCATGTCAAGGATGCCAAACTATTCTTCCCGGGTGGGTTGATCTCGGTAGAGGACTGGCTCCACAGTTTGATGCTGGTCCCCCTGAGGCCTCCATCACATTCAGCATTTATTCTTCAGGGAGGCACATGGTATTTGGCTCCGTGAAACGCCTCATCAATATTGAATGAGGCAATGAAAAGAAATTCAAGGTTTGATTTGGAAATTCTAAAATTCTGGCAATGCTTTAAGAATACGATTTCCTTGGTCCTACTTGAAGACTCTATTCTGTCTGTCAAAAGAATCAAAAAAGATAATTTCCTCCCTTCTACTGCCTCAGCATGACCCCCATCCAAGCATCCTTTCAAGGCCACTGGAATGGTCCAAAAGCTTGCCAATGACTTCTGCATATATATAGATTAATCGAACCCTCTAAAATCAGTCTGCCTTCCTTTATTTGTTTCTCACTTTTAGGCTTTACTTATTGAAAGGCAGTTACAGAGAGAGGGGGAGACACCAAGAGGGAGATCTTCCATCCCCTAGTTCCACTCCCTAAATGGCTATAACAGCAAGGCTTGGTCAGGACAGAGCCAAGAGCTTCTTCTGGCTCTCCAACATGGGTGGCAAGAGCCCAACCTCCTGAGCTATCTTCCACTGCTTTTCCATTAGCAGCGAGCCGGATCAGAAGTGTAACAGCCTGAACTCAAACTGGTGTCCACAGGGGATGCCAGGTCCCAAGCGGCAGTTTTAACTGCTGTGCCACTGTGCTGGTCCCCTAAAGCCTTTCTTATCTGCAGTACTGTCCAGCAGGTTGATTCATGACTTGTTCACACTACACTCTTCTGAGTTCCCTCCAACCACTGTAATTGCTTATCCTTATTGTCTTTTCAGGTTCAGGTTTCTCCCCCCTGCCTAGTAATTACTGGATTTCCTTGAGGCTCAGTGCTCTGAGCACAACCTACACCATAACATGTTTTTTTTTTTTTTTAACACCACTGATTCCAGGCCAGACATCTCTGAATCCCAACATGTGTCTCCAAGGGCCAACATTATCACCTAGATATCCCGAAGGCCTTCCAAGTGTAAAACAATCAGTTCACTCATCAGAAAGCAAACACTCCAATTACAATTAGGCAGGAGATTTGAACAGGAACTTCAGCAAAGAACATAAAAAAGAAAATCAACATTATTCAGATCATATCACTACATGGCCATTACAATGGTCAAACTCTTCAAAGAAACGTTGATAATACCAAGTTGTAACAAAGACAAGGAGCAACTGGAACTTACATCCTTTGTTGGGAATGTAAGATAGCACAGCTATATTAGCTGAGCAGGTTTTTATGATTAAAGGTAAAACTTCCATGAAGCAGCAACCTTAATGTTAGCTTTTCACCCTGGAGGAATTTAAGATCCTATGTTCACACAAAAGCTTGTACATGAAAATTTACAGCAGCATTCATCACAAATAGTCAAAACTAAAAACCAGTTTTTGACAACGGTTACGTGGACAAAACATGGAGGCACACTCCTACAATGAAATGTCGCTTAGGAGTAATTAGAACTGAACTGCTCTACGCCATACAGAAGCTCAAATGCCTAATGCCAAGTGAAGGAAGCCAGGATTCAAAGGTTCTATCCTCTGTAATTACACTGACAGCTGTTCTCGAAAAGGCAGAAGTGCCAAGCCCAGGACTGTGGCCGTGGTCACCAGGCTTTAGGAATAAGGAAATTTGACCACAAGGGAGATTTTTTTAGGAGATGAAATTATATGTCTGGGCAGCGGTGGTGGTTGAGTGAACCAAACATTTGTCAAAATTCATAGAAATGTACTCTCCAAAAAGTCCAACCAAACCAAAACCCTGAAGTTGACTCTGGATTTTAAAACACCTTATTTTAGGAGCAAGGGACTTGGTAGAGGTGGCAGCTTCTGGTCCTTTTGGCTCACTCCACCTGCAAGAAGCTGCTTTCTTACCACCTGTTGGAGAACCGCGATTAGAGCCCCAGCATTCTCAACATGATGCATCTGCTGTGGTACCGCCACCCTGTGAGTGAGGCTGCCTGGAAGATGAAACTATCAGGCTTCTGAGCAGGACTCACCTGGAACTTAGGTCCTATGACATGCAGCCAGCTGTGATTGAAAGTCTGTCGGCCTGTACCTCTCAGGAAGGCACTGACATCCTCAAGCGGGAGCTAGGAGACTTTTTGAGTTCCTGGCTTCACTGGCCTGCAGTGGAGTTTCTATTACAGTTAACGGGGAATAACAAGGAGTCATGCTTCAAATACCATAGGGTCTCCCTGCTCTTACCAAGTTTTGCTAGATTTTCTGTTTAATTACTATATAGCCTTTGGACAACTTCCAGAGACCTTAAATGCTAGAATTTTTAAAGTATTTTCCACTACTTATGCTTGACTAGCTGGAAACTGTGGAATTCCTCCTGCTATTATTCTAGAAGCAGAAAGCTAAGTGTTTGCTGCTTAAAGCTGCTAAGGCTGGAGTAAATTGTTGTGCAACACAGAAAACTATTATGGAGGGATGCATGCTCTGTAGATTTTATGTTAAGAACATTGATGTAATCTTATCAGACATTGGAATAAATTGAGATTTAGATTAAATGGAAGTTCATAACATTTAATGATTAATGAAATATACACTAATTATACTTATTTCAACATGAAGTATTTTTGTCTATAACCTAAAAAGGAAGAACAGTTTAGTCTCTTTCGTAGCCAAAACCACCTACCATCACTTCATGATAGAATGTTTTTAATATACACAAATACATTTTGGAAGGGTAAGTAACCCAGATGGTATATTTTGGACAAAGAGATTTAATTCCTGTCAATATATAAAAAGTAAAATATTGGGTGAATATTTACCAAAGTATTTTACAAGAATTCCTTTAAGTAGCTAGCTGCCCTTGTACATAGATATTTCATAAGTCACGTATTTGCCAAAGAAATATGGAAAAGTAAAAGAATAAAGGATACAAGTAAATGCATTGATGTTTAGCCATTAATGGAGATGAACCACTTTGTACTGAATGCAGAAGTAGGACTGGCTAAAAGACAGAATTATACAACCATTTTTCAGGAATATACCTATTTTGTAAAAATATAAAACACCTAAGTTTATTATAGCATGATTTAGAGTTTAAAAAAATCCCAGAATACTGTTTCATTAGCATAATCCACCTCTGAGAAATTCATATACACTTGAATAGCAGAACAGCTGCTCTGGACTTCATTCAATCTAGACTAACATCTTTATAACTCTTCACACAGCTAATAACGTCTCTGGAGCCTTCTTCTTGTGATTAAATGCTAGCAAAGGCCTTGCCAAAGCCACTTAGCCAAGAACTGGCATAGTGGATTTCCAGTAACTAAGAGGCCAGGCAGGGTAAAGATCAGAATCAAATCCTGTGGAAAATATGTCATGCTGAAAAGAGAGAGCCGGTACTCACTGCCGGCTGTCCGGGCAACCCCTCCGCAGTGCTTGCAATGCATCATTTGTGTCTCATTTTTCCACTTGTAATTCCATGCTGTTCCATAGACAATTATAAGAATTTTGATTTTTCTCTCTTTTTTTCCCTTTTCAAAGAGAAATCAAGTGATTCACTCTTCCTGCAAATGATTTGGAATAAAGGGAATCAATGGAACAAAGAAAAATATTTCCCAAAGCAAATAACATGCATTCAAGTCTTCTTTTTCTTTGCAATACAACAGGTTTGAAAATAAATCACAATTGTGGCAGAGTCTCCCTGTCTGGACTGACTCTTTCAAGCCAAAATGAGATCCAGGGTGATATGTACTTGTTTTTATTCCTTCCGAGGCAGACACATAGATCTCCTTTCTGTGGTTTCATTCCTCCAGCGCCTACAATGCTTGGGGCTGGATCAGGAGGAAGCCACGGGTCTAGCTGGATTCGAACCCAGCTCTCCCATGTGTGTGGCAGAAAACCAGGGTCTTGAGGCAGCACCTGCATCTTCCTAGGGTGCACGTGAGCATGCAGCTAAAATGGAGAGCAGAGTCATGAACCGAGAACTACAATGTTTCCAAAAAACAAAAAAGGAGAAAATTCTTCCAAATTCATCCCATGAGGCCAGAAATACTTTGACACTAAAATCAAACATACAACAGAAAAGAAAATGTTAATATCCTTAATGAACATAGTTGCAAACAGGCCGAACAAATGCTAGCGAATCAAACCCAATAGCACATTAAAAACAGACTGTCAAGACAACAAAAATCAATGAAAGGGCCCAGTGCAATAGCGTAATGGTTAAGGTCCTCGTCTTGAACATGCCGAGAAGTCATATGGGCACCGGTTCTAATCCTGGCAGCTCCAGTTCCCATCCAGCTCCCTGCCTGTGGCCCAGGAAAGCAGTCGAGGACAGCCCAAAGCTTTGGGACCCTGCACCCGCGTGGGAGACCCGGAAGAGGCTCCTGGCTTTGGATCAGCATAGCATAGGCCGTTGCACTCACTTGGGGAGTGAATCATTGGGCGGAAGATCTTCCTCTCTGTCTCTCCTCTCTGTATATCCACCTTTCCAATAAAATAAATCTTAAAAAAAAGATTATTATACACGTGAGATACACAAACTTTCTCTTAAAAAAAAGAAAAAAATGAAATGAAAGAAAAAAAATTTAAGGTGTTGTATATACTCAGAACTAAGTACTAAGATGCAAAACTAAGTTAATCTTGACTCAAATCTATTAATAACATTCCAATTCAGTAAAAAAAAAAATAGATGATCTCATATAGTGGCAGTTATAGGCTGCAGAGAGAAGTGCAGGAGGATGGCTGGGAGAAGGTTGGTGAATGGTTACTAGCTTATAGCTTTATAGGAATAAGATAATAGGGAGAAATCTATTACACAGCCAGGGGACTATAGATAATGTTAATGTACTATATATTTCTCTGTTAAATAATCTAGAAGACAGGATTTGTGATGCTTTAACTATAAAGAAATGTTAAATGCTTGGAGGGATAGATTTACTCTAATTGGATTTTACACAATGATTATATATGTAATGAAACATCACATAGTACCCCATAAATCACGTGATTTTTCTGTATGTCTATTAAGTTCAATTAAGAAACTTACAGCAGATACCAAAAGACATCCCCTGGGTCGTGGTCCAGGCTGGAATTGTTCATTATATTCCACTAAGTTTTTAGTCCTAAACCACAGCGTGAACTCAGAAGTGTAACCCAGGTTTCCTTCCTTCCCATGGTTTCCTTCCTTCCCGGCCCTCTGCCTGTCTCTGCCAGAGAGGGGTAGCATTTGAGAAAGTCCTTGTGTTCTTTCTCTTCTGTCCATGTTGTAATACTCTTCCCAAGAGATCAGCTCCCCATGATCTGGCGATAGTCTGCTCGTGACCGTCAAGCCCCACAATTACTTCTACTCCAGAAGCACTGCCTTGAGGAACGTTGTCCTTTGCAGCTCACAACCACCATCCATTAAACCCCTATGGTTTCTCGCTTGGACTTAAAACAGTCTTCCATTATCATTCCCTTTTAATGCATCAAAGGTTCTCTTCATCTAATAACATAACCTTGATTATGTCTCTTCTGCTTTAAGTTCTGCTAGAAATCCCTTACCAAATGAAATCTAAATCCCTTCCCTCTGAAAAGCTCAGGATCTGACTGTTCCTTATTTTCCTAATCATTTTCCCCCCACTTTATTTTCCTAAGACTAGGCATCCTTTTTTCAAACCCTCCTTAGAGTCTGAGCTTCTGTACAGGGAGCCCTGCCACTCCAGCTACCAGGAGCATGATGAAACAGCTCATCACTCAAGACTGAGGTCAATGCAATCTTCCTGATCCCTCAAGTACAATCAGACTCCTTGGCTTCACTTTTTTTTTTTTTTTTTTTTTGGTTTTTTAAAGATTTATTTCTTCTTATTGGAAAGGCAAATTTACAGAGAGGAGAGACAGAGAAATATCTTCCATCCACTAGTTCACTCCCCAAATGGCCACAACGGCTGGAGCTGAACCAATCCAAAGCCAGCAATCAGGAGCTTCTTTGGGTCACCCACATGGGTGCAGGGACCCAGTGCTTTGGGCCATCCTTTACTGCGTTCCTAGGACATACGCAGGGAGCTGAATGGGAAATGGAACAGTCAGGACAGAACTGGTGCCCACAAGAGATTCCAGCACTTGCAGAGGGAGGATTAGCCAGCCAGTGGGGCCATCATACCACGCTCTTGGCTTCACATTGTATACGTAATGCATTGTATTTGATTTAATTGTTAGCTGGTTTGTATGCATACTGTTAGCACATTTGATATCCTAGGTTTTTAATCTTGTCTCTTTTTTAAAACCCCCTACACCAGGCTGAGGATCATTTGTTCAGTGAATGAATGAGAGTCATGAAGGTAAAGAATGAGTTCACCCATAATTTTAGAACTTCCATGAGGATTTCTTAAAGTGTACTCTCTTTCTACACATAAGGAAGGAATAGATTCATCAAAGTCCATCTAGTTTGGTTTCAAAATAAAGAAAAAATAAGCAAATAAAGAAAATAATTTTCATTAACCATAGTAACCATTTAATAATCTATATCTCTAACTTAAACATATTCTTATATTCAGAGTTACTATACATTTTTGAGAATATTAACAAGCATTGGTTTGGGGACCATGAAGATTAGCTTATCCTTCTGATAGCTCCCTAATCTGTACTGGGCTGTTTTCTGTGCTGGTGGCACAATATTGTACACTGGGTAAGTTATAAAGAAAAGAGATGTATCTGGACTCATGGTTCTGGTCCAAAGTTGAGGAGCCACATCTGGTGTTGGCCTCTTGCTTGCACAGTTCCTAGGGAGCACAGGGCACACAAGAGATATGAGAAAGGGAGGGGCTGTGTGTCTCTCTCCCTCTTTTCATAACACCACTAGGATTTAATCAGAGAGCACCACCCTATTGGCCTTATTTCATTTTATCACCCCTCTCCCACTCCCAAATATGAGATCACTTCACTGACTGATGTCCAGCAAACCAACTGCCAATATGTGGTGATGGGAAAAAAGTAGTTTATTTTGTAATGTACAAATCAAGGAGTCAGTCAGCTAATGTTTAATTTTTAGGTTCCCTGAAGAATCAAGGGTAAAGAATATTATATATGAAAGTTGGAGTTGAGTAGTGCATGGCCCCGTCATGCACAGGTCTCTAGTTCATTCACAGTATCACAACCTGCTTTTGGATCAGAGGCCAGTGCATTCCCATGAGGCTGCAGGAGGGGCTCTGGCCCATCTGCAGTCTACGGGTCAACTGGTAACTTTTTGTGACGGGGCACGTGCAGTGGATGTAGGGGACACGAAGGGGTGAAGAGTGTTGTTCCATTGCAGGCAGGGCCGCAAGGAACTTCCCGCTGTTTGGCAGGGCCCGGTGGCTGTCTCTACAACCACCTGAATGCAGCTCCACCTTCTTTTGCATGGACACCGGACCACCCTGCGAAAGAATTTTAATCCATCCAGGCATTGTTCGCTACTGTGAGGCTGGCCTTTTTACTCAATGTGAGCTTGGAGGTTATCTTGCAAAAGGGCCTTCTATTATTCCTACTGTCTTGGAGGCTTTCATTCTTTCCTCTTTCTTTAGATTCCCCTTTTCTTTGTGATACAAGATTGAGTTGTAGCATAAGAATTGTAGCAGGAGCTTCTATTGTTTCTAGGTAAAACTAATGGCAGAATTATCCTTAGAAATTCCCAACTTGACCATGACGTAAAAAGTCTGAGCCAGAGTTTGACTGATTTTGTATAAATAAAGCAGACAGCTTTCCCGCATTGTCCATTATGATCATGAAATCCTAGTGGTCCATCTCTCTCTCTCTCTTTGCACCTCATCCATGCACCTTTCTCGAGTTCCGAACTCAGCTGGAGCTGGACTCTGGCATTTTTGTTTAATTAGATCCTGAGGTCCCTGTGAAACCTGTCAAAATAGAGACTAACATGAGCATGCTAATTATACAGGTAACAATTAGATTGAGTCTCATGATCTGGAGTACTGGACTGGCTTGATGTTTGTACCACTCCTTTAATTTAATGAGTGAATTTTTTTTTTTTTTAAGAATCATTTAGTTATTTATTTGGAAAGGAAGATTTAAAGGAAGAGTCAGGGAGAAACATCTTCCATCCTCTGATTCATTCCCCAGTGGCCACAACAGCCAGAGCTGAGCCAAACTGAAATCAGGAGCCAGGAGCTTCTTCTGGGTCTCACTTATGGGTAAAGAGTCCCAAGACTTTAGGCTATCCTCTACTGCTTTCCCAGGCCACAAGCAAGGAGCTGGATGGGAAGTGAAGCAGCTAGGACACAAACTGGCACCCATATGAGATCCCAGCCCTTGGAGGTGGGAGATTACCCAATTGAGCCATTGTGCTGGGCCCACAGCATATGAATCCTTAGTGAAGCATTGTTTCTAACCAACAGTGAAGACAGACAACAAGCTACAGAAGAAAACCTCAGGCTTGATGAAGTCTACAACAAAGGCTCAGTTTCTACCTCATCCTATTACTGCCTAAGAATCCAGCTATAGGGGCCCAGCGCAATAGCCTAGAGGCTTAAATCCTTGCCTTGCATGTGCTGGGATCCCATATGGGAGCTGGGTTGTATCCTGGTGGCCCCTGCTTCTCATCCAGCTCCCTGCATGTGGCCTGGGAAAGCAATCGAGGACGGCCCAAAGCCTTGGGACCCTGTGCCGGTATGGGAGAGCCAAAAGAGGCTCCGAGCGCTTGGCTTCAGATCAGTGCAGCTCTGGCCGTTAAGGTTGCATGGGGAGTGAATCAACAGACGGAACATCTTCCTCTCTGTATATCTGATTTTCCAATAAAAATTAAAAATAAATCTTGAAAAAAGAATCCAGCTGTAAGTAGTTTGATTGAGTTTGTAGTGTCTTCACATCTCACAGTGAGGATTAGATTTATGAGTTATGGTGGAGTCATTCAAATCATAGATAGTCCTGCACAGTGCCCAAGCAATAGCTGTTCCAGAAAACTGCATGCACTGTGCTGCTGAGAAAGCAGCCTCTGGTTAGGGGAGGTCTGATGGCAGCAAGCGCAGGGTTGGTCTGCCGGGGTTTGCTTCCTGTGTCCTAATGTGTGATAGTTTGTGAACAGCCTGCAGCTCTCGCCATTTCACCATCTTCCTCTACAAATGGATCGGAACCAATGATTTTCGTATGTCTTGAGGACATGAAGCTTGTTTCTCTTCATGCAATGAGTTCAGCTGATGCTGTTGCCTTGGTGGCAGGATAATCTCCAACATCCCAGCAAGAAAGGACCTCTACTCCTGCTAGCCCCTGGCTACCCTTTGCCTTCCTGGCAGGTTCTGAGCAATTAAAGTGTATCGCAGCAACATTTCTTACTAATATTTGCATGGCTTCACTCTAAAAAGCTGAAGATCAAGACATTTCTTTTTTCTTTCTTTTTTTTTTTTTAGTTAGGAAGAAGAGACAATTGTTTAGTAAAGAGAACATTAGTGCTGAGATTGTGGCCAGATGTCAGGGCCAGGCCAGAAATCTTAGAACCACAGAGGATGGAGTAGCATCTGTGTTAGGCATGAAGGGGATGTCTCCCTAGGGCAAGTTTAAATTCCCTGTCAAGTCTCCTCAGTTCACTGGACCTCAATGGGAGCAGGAAATCATTAATTACTGACAACTCAGGTTCCAGTTCGTTTTCCAAAGCATTTCTTGTTTTTCAAGCCCTGTTTTCCCAGAACTAGCACATTGTGCTTCTTACTGGGAGGTGGGAAAAACCAATCAAGTACGAGTGGAAACCTTGAGCCCCTGGAGGTGAGCAAGGCTGGCGGTCCCGCAGCTTGGCAGGCAGCTCTGGGGAGGGTTCCCTGTGCTGCTGGGCTGCAGGCCGGCAGCTGGACCATTCTCCCACATGCCTGGTTTCTGACTCAGAGCTCCTAATGCCTCGTCGAGATTTTCTGGGCGGTAAAAGCATCGGTTGTCCTAACCAGGTTACTCTGGGCTACTTACTAGGTGGGAGCTGGTCACAAGAAAGACAAGACATGATTAGAAATACAAACATTTCAGCACCCACCCCTTTGGGGAGAGGGGAAGAGCTGGTGATTAGCTGAGTAACTGATCAGGCCTGTGGGATCAAGTTCTCATAAGAATTCCTAGGAGATGGGGTTCAGGGAGCTTCGGAGTAGTGAATGCTAATATGATACACCCCTAACTTCCTGGGGACAGAAGCTCCTGCCCTCAATACCCTTCCCGACTTGTCCCTCCAGAACTGCTGATCTGTCATGATAAATTGGGAATCACAAGTTAATTGCTTTCTTTGGTTCTGTGAGGCCATTTAGTGAGTCACTGAACCTCAGACGTGGGTTATGAAAACCTCTAAATGGTAGTCAAACTAGGCACAAGTGTGAGTAACCTGGGGACCTGCTAATTGCATATGGCATCTAAAGTGAGGGCAGGTGGAATTGGACCCGAGGGGAGAAGCAACAGAAGGCAGGGCTGCAAATTAGGAGGCTTGTTGAAGGCACAGGTAGGGAGACATGAAAGTTTACAGGCCAAGGCAGAGGAAGGCATGCTAGAGAGGAAAGGGATTTCAGAGATGTAGAAGAGTCAAAACTCACCTGGGTAAAGGGGAGGGAGGCTCCAGTTCAGACCTAGGGACAGCAGGAAGACCTGGACCAGGGCAAGAGAACCAAGAGGAGGTGTTGGCAGCTCAGCCTGGGGACCTTAAGACTTGAACAACAACCCAGGTATGGGCCAAGCTGATTATTGGATACACACGTAACAAGGGAAAATCTTACATTTTTAATTGCTTTTCTTCATTTATAAATGTTCCCACCCATCTCCTAGGCAATTAGCATCTATATGGCCTCAAAGAGGGCAGAATGCAACAGTAGTAACGAGGAAAAAAATGTTCATATCTATTTCTTTTAAAATTTCCAAACCAAGTGTTTGGAAATTGAAAGGTAAAGCCTGGAGTACAGCATAATTTAGAAGCTTATATTGTAAAAAGATGACAGTGCCAATATTCCTTTGGGCCCAATCAGTCAAGTATAAATCAGAGTTCTGGGCTCTTTCTCTAAGCTAAGGAACCTCATGTATTTATATACTGAAAGAATAACTGACCCAGATTGGAAAGCTATGTCCCATGACAACAGACTAGCATGTAAGATTTTAAGATTAATGGTTGCAGTTCACAGACGTTAACACTGAACTTATGAAGTTCAGACGTTGCTATGCATAATCTCTGGAGGTACTTTTATGGCTACAAGATGGGGAACAAGACGATTGTAAGTCTTTGTGTAAAGGGGCTTTCATTCTTGCACACCATTTTGATCTCATCTTACACCTGTGTCAATAACAGCATCTCCATCCCCAGAGAGTCCTTTCACAGCAGCGGTTAATGAAGAAACTTTCACGCTCTGCCTTCTGGCAGGACTTTATTAACCAGGAAGAATAGAAAACTTATTAAAAATGCAAGACTTAATAAAAATATGACCATTCTAAATATTTAAAGAAAAGATGCTGGAGTCCGTAATAGTATGCCTCCCCACAGAAAAAGGGCACGTAATGAGATGGAATGCTGCTATTCTTGGAAGAGGGTGGCCCCAAATAGGAAAGTCTCAGAAGTGGACATGTGTGTGATGAAGAGATCTGGAGTACGTTTGTTAAAGAGGAAGTCTAAGGTGAGCAGAGATTGAAATCTTGGTTCTACCAGTTGATTAACTCTGCAGCTGTAGACAAATTAACCCTTCTGTGCCTCCATTTCCTCATCTGAAAAGTGGAGTTTATTATTCTGGTAACTCATATCACAGAGTCGCTGGTAAGTATTGAGTTAATACATGCGAAACACTTGACACAATGCCCAGGACATGGTACTGATGGTCACTGCGGTTACAGAAAGTGGGTGGACACATTGACCTCAGCCAGAGATCTGGCACGCCCGAAGGAAGCCAAGGCCACGTACGGGCTAATGATGGACAAAAGCCAACATTCCCTGTCCTATCAGGATTCAAGCACGGCTGAAGCCAGCATCCATGTCAGAAGGGATATAAAATCTTTGTCTCCACTATTCAGCTTGTCTTTCCCACTCTCCTCTCCTGTTCATTGCTCCACTGCATGGGAAAGGGCCAGGAACGGACTTCCCTTTGAATAATAAAGTCCTGTTTGTACTTGGCTGGTATTTTCTTTCTCAGGTGGTCAGCAGATCTAACAGGTACCTACTAAATAAGAGTCTGCTGGCATTGCTGTTGCTGTCTGATAGAAAAGACTTGGCGGTAGGGGGACAGGTGTGGTCCTAGAGCCTGGCCTCCTGACTCAACACCTTTAGCCCTGAGAAAGAGAACTCTTCTCCAGGTGCAGGAGAGATGGATGACGGAGGGTCACAGATGGCCATGGATTCGACTTGAAAGGCTGGAAGCTGACCAAGAGTCTAATGACAGCCACTATTTTGAACAGCTGAATTAGCTGGGAGAGGGAACACACTACTTTTTACTTTAGAAATACTGCATTTGCTTCTTGGTGGGTATGCTAGCTCAGTCCCCGCAACCTCCACCGCCCGGGTTCGATCTGCAACAGCTGTTTCACATCAAACAGAAAAACCAATCAATACTTGTCACTCGACTAGCAGAATATCTAAAACCCAGATTTCTCATTTTCAAAAACGTATACCTCGTGGTTGCACATGAATATACACACAAGTACCTTCAGTTCATTTACAGGCTGTAGATAAGAGCGGTCAAGGCACAAGGTAAAACACACTCGGAAATGGGCCGGAAAACTGTCCGAAACTTCGAGGTAAAACGGACGGTAATGGCGGTGCAGCCTACGGTGAGCGGATGTGTGCACGCCTGAGTGTGCACAGTCAGAGAAGCCAACCGAGGGACCCGCTCACTAGGTGGCAGAAGTCCTCGCTGAGCTGACAACCCCGTCTGCCTCTCTAGGTCCGGGCCCAGTGCGGGTCTCACTCCTGGCTGAGGGAGCAACCTCCTTCTTCAGCGTGTTTAGATTGTTCCCTCGGGGAAGCACCCCGTCCCCGTTGTATTATGGTGTGCGTTCTTTGCTAAGCATCCCTGCCCTCCCTTCAGCCACCATAAACTCTAAAGCACCTTGTGTGCAAGGCAAATTCCGTAACTTAATCATTTTTGCAGTTCCTCTGGTGATAAACATACTCCATTCTACACGACCGGCTTTCAGTACATACCTGGCCCGTGTGTAAATATTTGTTCAATATTTGAGTGTGATCATTTACAAGAGTTAACAAAACATCTAAGTATTTGTTTTCTTAGCAGAATACGATGACTACTCTATGCTAATACATTTGTAATCCATGTTTCAAGGTCAAACACATCTGTAAATCAAACTTACAGGATATTACACTTTCTGAACCCAGATCTAAGTGCTTGCCACTGGGAAAGAACTTCAGCTTTTCCGGGATGTTCTCAAGGGCTGACACTTGCTGTAAGAACCGGCTGGTTTCTCTTTAGCTCGCGGCGAAGGCGCCCCTGTTATGCAGCAACTAGGAACTGCACGGAGACGGAAGAGGGGGGAGGGAGCGGGACGGCGAAGTGGGCGTGTTGTGTCCTTCCCACCAACCCGTAGTTCGAGGCGGACGCCCGGGCGGCGCGCGGCCGTTTGAAAAGCCGCGTGTTCAAGTAACGGCTGCGTGCGGGGGTGTGTGGCTGGTTCCGGGCGGCTGGCGGCGGCTGAGGGCGGCTGAGGGCGGCTGAGGGCGGGGCGGGCTCTTGCTGTGGGCCGCTCGGTGCCGGCTTCCAGAACGGCTGGCCTGGCGACGGCGGAAAGCGGGCTCCTCTGGACACCGCGGCCGGGGTGAGTCCGGGGCTCGGGGTGGGAACCCCGCGGCCGGGGTGAGTCCGGGACTCGGGGTGGGACCCCCGCGGCGGCGGTGAGGGTGAGTCCGGGACTCGGGGTGGGACCCCCGCGGCCGGAGTGAGTCCGGGGCTAGGGCTTCGGAGAGCGGTCCCCCCCATCCCCGGGCAGGGCAGGCGGCGGGCCGTGGGGTCAGCTCTGTCCAGCGCCCGGGAGCCCCGGGCCGCGTGAGGGGCGCTGAACGTCCGCAGTCCGCGGACCCGGACTTGCCCTTTCTTGACGTCCGACCTGCTTCTGGGTGTTCGCTGCTCTTTCTCGTGTTGTTTTCCCGCTTTCGGCCACCCACCCGTGCCTCGGCTTTGCACGCCGTGTCCTGGTGTCTGACAAGGAGTCATTCCTGAATGACGTGTGGCTGGGGTTGTGAGTGCTTCACGAGATGCTGGCCAGTCATCGCCCTAGTGTATCTTGATGTTGGCGATTTTTCACTGTTATCTAAATACGACCTTTCTGATTTGAAACTAGTGTTTTCCTTTTAGCAGTTAATGTCTGTAGAATGTATACAGCATACCATTGTGTGCAGAATCTACTAGAGTGGCTAGTGGCCAAGAACGCCACTCAGTAGACCAAGACCTAGACCTAACTCAGTGGTCAGTTCTCAGGGTTTAAACATGCCAGCAGGCACCGAGGTCAGCGAGGTCAGGTGACAGAGACACGCTGGTGACCAGTGTCCGCTTTATTATGCACAAGTTTGGGTTTTAAAGGGGAGGGCAGGAGGACTTCTTCCCGCAGACGCCATCGCAACCCTCCAAAGACAGTGTAATTGGCTAGAAAACACGTGTATTTCCCTTCCTGTTGGAGGTCAGGCCTGGAGGCTGTGCCTCTCCTCCTGGGCAGGTTAGCTCTAAATCAGCCCAGCAGGGCAGGGCCCTGGGGCCATTGTCCACAGTCAGTAACGGGAAAAGTTGCTTTGGGATGGAACGAACTATGGTGTATTTAGGTGCAAATACCTTATGAGAGTGGAGGTTAGGCTTGGAGTTTTCTAGGATATAGTGGACTGTTAAAAAGATCTCTGCTTGGGGGGGACCCCAGAGTGGAGCAGGCAGACAGGAGGAGGCTTGTATCCCAACCCTGAAGACTCTTAGATCCTCCCCAAGGACTAGCAGTACGAGCTCTGAGGACTACATCCCAACCGCCAAGGAGACCACAGGGAATTGGAGTGCCTTCGGAGAACTCCGAGGTCATCCACCTCCATTTGGATCTCCCACATGGGATGGAAGAGGCCCATACCCTGCCTTGCAGGATCCAAGGTCATTGGAACGACAACCAGGAGCACTGAGCGGTCTGCAGAAACAAAACAGTAAACTTCCTTCGGGACTAGGGAGAGGAGCTTTCTTTGGTTCTTGCATGGTGCCAACTTTGGGTCCCCACCCATCAGGATCCTCTAGAAACCCCCCAAAACAAACAAACAAACAAACAAACAAACAAAAACCTAAAATAGAGAACAGCAAGGAAAGCTTAGAAACAGGAAATGGGCAGTGAGGATGCACTTACAACTCACTGGGTGGGACACGAAGATTAGTTACTCCTCACTAGGGTATTGAAGATTTCTCTGCACACCCCTCTTAAAACTGTTCACCTAAACTGTTGACATGTCTTGTTAGAGTTATAGAGTTAGACTACCCAAGACAGCCAGGTTCTGCAAAATCATGCTTCAACGCTATAAACTGCTAAATACTAAAATTAAAATAGACATGGGACAGCTGAATAGTAATCTATAGCCATTTTAAGGTGTATAGAACCCAGTTGTATATAAACTAATAATTGTAATGTCAATGTAGAAGTCACAGGAGCGGCACTCTTTTTTTTTTCTCTCAACATGCTGGTTACACAATGCCATGTCAGCTAATTCCATTACGTTATAAATTGTTACTGATGTAATGTCAGGGTTTTTAATTGATTGGGAAGATACTCTGTCGGCTCTACCTTCAGACCAGAGACGGTCTCCCCAAGAAACTGTTGAACTTATCTGGGCAATAAGATGCTGGACTCTGTGCTTTGTAGATGCTTGCAAGGAAAGAATCTCAACTGAATTTGAACTGTGGTAATGCAACAAGAATCCACCATGTGGGGGGAGGGGACGGGTTTTGGGGAGAAGTGGGGGGAATCCCAGTGCCTATAAAACTGTGTCACATAATGCAATGAAATCAATAAAAAAAAAAATCTCTGCTTGAACCTAGTTTTTAATTGGAGATTGATTTGAAACAAAACAAAAATCCACCCCTTGGGCTGACAGGGAAAAGGCATTTGACTTCCCAGCACTCCTGCTTTTCAGGGGGTTTTTTGCATCTTGCTTTTGCTGGCCCCTCTTTTGGCTTGTGTTGAGTTTTTGTTGTTTCCGCCCTAAGTAATGTTGCTGAGACGCCCTGGGACTTGATCCTGTCTAACTGGGTTTACCGGGTGGATGGTCTTACTCAGGCTCTTAGCTGGAAGGCTGTGTGCTCCTCTGCAACTTGGGTTCCACACCTGCACCCACCTCTGCTATGAAGTGTAGGAGGCAGAGATAGCATTTATCTTTTGGTATAGTTGAGTGTTGTTTTTGTAATCTAGTGTGTAAATTATTGAAGCACAACTTTCAATCACTAGTAGTATGAAGGCAAATCATCTTAGCTCTAGGGCCCGGCGCCGTGGCCTAGCAGCTAAAGTCCTCACCTTGCATGCGCTGGCATCCCATATGGGTGCCAGTTCTAGTCCAGGCAGCTCCACTTCCCATCCAGCTCCTTGCTTGTGGCCTGGGAAAGCAGTTGAGGTCGGCCTAAAGCCTTGGGACCCTGTACCTGCTTGGGAGACCTGGAGGAAAGTTCCTGGCTCCGGCTGTTGCGCTCACTTGGGGAATGAATCATCGGATGAAAGATCTTCCTCTCTGTCTCTCCTCCTCTCTGTATATCTGACTTTGCAATAAAAAGAATAAATCTCAAAAAAAAATGTAGCTCTAGATTTTAATTTCCTTATTGTAAGTAAAATTGAAATAAGTATTTGTTGGTCTTTTTCAGCTCTCAAATTTTGTGTTTGTAATAAATGAATCAAAACATTACAGTAACTTTTTCTTAATGAGACCTGTTTTCTTTATAATTGCAGTGCAGCTTTCAGCTTATTTTCATCATTGGAGCTACAGTTGTTGTTAAAATGGAAGAAGTTAATGCTTTCAAAACACCAAGCAAATTACTTGAAAGAAGGAAATCTGGTAAGACAGCAGATGTCAGACTTCTTTGTTGTTGCTGTTAGAACTGTCTTAGTATTGTGATAGTTTGTTCCTATAATATGTACCATTCCCAAGCAGTTTACCAGAGCCCCCTTTATAATATTAATCTGAACAAATTGTAGCTCAAGATTTATGAGCTAGTTTTACTGACACTTTAGTGAAGTTTTTGCTGCTAAAGGGTCAGCTTAGCTTGAACCATTAAAGAAACTGCTTTCCTTTTCCTCCTCTCACCTGTGCGTTGTTGTTGTGAGGGAAAAATCTTTTACAAGGCCATTCAGTAGGCAAAGAAGTCTCCTCAACAAATAATTGGAAAACCATATGCAAAAATGAACTTTGACTCACAACTTAGACAAGCCTCAGTGGCTAAAATTGCAAAATTTCCAGGGAATTGTGCAGGAGAAAATGTTGTTCATTTCTACTTACCTATGTTGCCTTTGCATCCTGCAACTGTAATTTGACTCACGTTTTGTTAGCTTAATGTGTTGCTAAATAATAATAGTTGATCATGTTGGAGGCGAATAAACTGTTTTCCCCTCCAGTCTGTATTGTTTTCTTTCTTTTTCTTGCCTATTGCACTGGCTCCAGTAGCTCTTTGGATAAAAGTGGTGGACATTATTGCTTTGTTCCCACTGTTATGTGTGAGACGAAGCTTTTGACAGATGTCCTCACTGCTGGAGAACTTTCCTTCTGTTCCTGTTGAACTTTTACCAAGAGCTTTTTCCAAATTTAGCCGTAGGAAGTTTAAACATTAGGCCAGCTTTTCATTCATGAGGTGAAGCCGTTTGGTTGTGATGTATTTTATAATTTACCTGAATTGCTTTGCAAGTATTTTCTGTATCCATGAGGGCTATTGGACTACAGTTGTTTCTCTCTCTTTTTTTATTTTTGGAATGTGTCTCATTTTGGTAGCAGGAGTGTTCTTTGTTTATAAAGTGGTTGGGGGTGTTTTTTTCTTCTAGTGTGCAAATATGCTTTTCCTTAAGTCAGTGTGGAATTCATAATTTTACTTGTAATCTTGTGGAATTCACCAGTAAAGCTGACCTGGAGGCTTCTCTGGTGGCAGATTGTCCGTGTGGATTCATGGTTAAGGGAGGGAGAGGCTGTTCACGTTAGTTGTGTGTCATCCTTGGGAGCTTTGATGATCCTTTTCAGGGATCCTTTTCAGTCAGTTTTTAAGTTGTCATACGTTGGCCTAGTTTATTAGGCAGTGCTATGTAATTACTTAGGTTAAATGGGAACTTGTCTAAACGCGTCATCTAGTTTGCTTTCTGCCATGATGAGTAAGTTCTATTTTATACCTTTCAGTGTACTGGCCATCAGCTACATGTGATTATTGGGCACTGGAAATGTAATTCATGCTGCTAAGGAATTGAGTTTGCAGTTCAATTTAGTTTAATTTAATTTCAATCCAGATTTAAATAGCCATGTATGTCCAGTGATAAAACAGTCCAGATAGAGGCATTAGCAGTCAGAATGGATGAAAACAGAGTAAGATATAATTATACTGTTTATTATAAATTCTTTTTTTAAGATTTTTTTTTTTATTAGAAAGTGAGATATACAGAAAGAAAGATCTTCTGTCCGCTGAGTCATGCCTTAAGTGGCTGTGATGGCCGGAGCTGCACCGATCAGAAGCTAGGAGGCTGGAGCCTCTTATGGGTCTCCCACACGGGTACAGGGTCCCAAGGCTTTGGGCTGTCCTCAACTGCTTTCTCAGGCCACAAGCAGAGAGCTGGATGGGAAGCAGGGCTGTTGAGATTAGAACTGGCGCCAATATGGGATGCCAGCGCATGCAAAGCGAGGACTTTAGGTGCTAGATTGTTGCACCAGGCCCAATAAATTCATTTTAAGTATAAAGACACAAATATAGTAAAACCATTAAGGCGGAAACCCTTATCTATTCTAACACTAATCAAAATAGAGCTGTCTGGCTGTGTTAACATTATTTAAAGTGCACTTCAGAACAAAGATTTGAAAAAATGATGATATTAGTGTGGAAACAATGGTCTTACCCACTTTCCTATAGCCCTTGACCCTTTGTACCCTAATCAACTATGTAAGATTATCAATAAATAAACAAATTTTAAAAAAACAGAATACCACCCAAAATAGATACTTTATAATAAGCAAGAAGTAAATCTATGAAAAGAAATAACTATCTAAAATATGTATGTACCAAATAGCAGTACTTCAAAAAATGTGAGACAACAGCTGATTAAACTGAAGAGACACCCCACCATTGCAGTTGGAGACTTCATCATTTTTTTCTCAGTGATTATTAAACTAAGCAAAAAGAAAATAAGTATGGATATAGAAACTGAACAAAGCAGCATAAATGGGCCAGTAAGCTTCACTTAATTGACATTGATGGAATACTGCACCCACAACAGGTAGAAAATACAACCTTTTCTAGTGCATACAACACCAAGATAGGTAAAGCCTGAAGTCAGCTGACTCAGAAAAATATAAAATACCAGTCCTGAAAATGAAAAAGATATTAGAAGAGTACACGGAGTATTTGCCATACTGTTATGCTCTGAGTTTTACTTTATATTATTTGGCATTTAAAAATATTTCTACCTTAAGGGTCTCATCTGCTATTGTTTTATGGCACGTTTTGTTTATTTTTATTCTGGCATAGGTCATACCATTGCTGCATTTTGTTATACCTTTAAAGAGTATTTTTATTTTCCAAAGTGTTGAGTTCAGTTCAGGGCTATATCCCTGTTCTGTTAATTAAACTTTGGGACATTGAAAGGGGCTAGGAGATGACACAATTGGATAGAGAATATCATTCTATTCACTTATCTCCCAGCCTACAGCAAAAAAAGGAAAAAGTATTTTTATTGATGTTAAATCCACCTGCATGTTAGCCTGTTCCTTTTGAGACTTCATCTTAAGCTTTGTGAGAAACTTTTTCTTGAGTTAAAACTGAGCTGCACCAAGGCCTCAGGTTAAACAGAGCTGAGCCTGGCTGGTTGCTGATACAGGCACTGCTCCTGGACCCAGAGTGGTGTGCTATAAATTGTTTTCCTTCGGCACTTTCCCAGCTTTGGGGAGGGGAGTCTACCCATCAGCCTAGTACTTGACCTTCAGAACCTTGGCGCTAGGGCGTGTATTCCTCGTCCCTCTGCAACTTGAGCCCCTGCCTGCCTCCCTTCTTCGATTCTCCTCCATGGACATTGGTCACCCAGGCCTCTTTTGCCCTTTGAGCTCTGCCTCTGTTCTAGGAGACTGTTGAGCTCTGCTTCCTCTCTGTGCTATAGCCTGGAAACTGGCTTTGATTATGTTAGAGCGGTGATAGGTCTCACCCTGTTTCCTCTCTCCCAGGGATCACAGCCTTACCTTACTTGTCAAGTGTCTGAGAATCACTATATGTTTGAAGTTTCTTGGTTGCTCTTGGTGAGATGAGATGGCAGTTGCAGGTGCAGTGCTTCGTGAACAGAAGTAGAACCTCTTCTGTGTTATCTAAGTTCCTACAGTGCTGTGTAACACATGCTATAATTACCGCATCTAATGAGCTCTTAGATTTTTGTCTAAGGCACAAAAGCAAACCCCAGTATTTACATGAGAGATCTGTTTTGGCACATGCTGTGTAGCCCCAGAGTCAGCAAACTTCATCAAAAGCCAGATAGTACAGAGTTTAGGCTTTGCGGGCCACACTGTTTTACATCTTTTTACTTATTTGCTTATTTATTATTTATATATTTATTTATTTTTTAAGATTTATTTCATTTTTATTGGAAAGGTGGATATACAGAGAGGAGAGACAGAGAGGAGATCTTCTGTCCAATGATTCACTCCCCAGGCAGCCGCAAGGGCTGGAGCTGAGCCAATCTGAAGCCAGGAGCCTCTTCCGGGTCTCCCATGCGGGCGCAGGGTCCCAAAGCTTTGAGCCGTCCTTGACTGCCTTCCCAGGCCACAGGCAGGGAGCTGGATGGGAAGCGGGGCTGCCGGGATAGAACCGGTGCCCATATGGGATCTGGGGCGTGCAAGGCAAGGACCTTAACCACTTGCGCCACCATGCCGGGCCCACATCTTTTTATTTTTTAACAACTCCTTAAAAGTATGAAATGCTTATTAGCTTATAAACGGCACAAGACAGATCATTTTACCAGTTTTATTGTTTCTGTAGGAGATAGCTCCAAGGGTTTGTATGTAAAATTGGTGTTAGTAATTGTCATATTATTTGCCAAGAAGATTATGCCAGTTAACACTCATGCTCTCAATATGTTATTGCTGTGAGTGCTCTTTTGTAGCGGTGTTTTCAAATACTAATTTAATTTTTCTTGCTCATGTTTAGCATTATGTTCAACTCCATCTTTTACGATTCCTGCCTCTCCATTTATGCAGAAGCTTGGTTTTGGTACTGGGGTCAGTGTTTACCTTATGAAAAGGTGAGTATAAATTTCAGGTTGCCTTTTCTTATGTGAAGCCACAGTTCCACTGTACTTGACAAAAAGGCTATGGAAATTCAGATATTTACATTTGGGTTAAATTGCTGATCCTACTGACTGCTATGTTCTAGTTCTTAGAATCTTCGCTAACTTGTCCAGACCTATGTCTTACATACTTCTCTCTGTTTCTTCCTGATGCATTATTAAAGGAGAATTATTTTTTTCTTATGCTTTTTCTTTAGTTTCTATAAGAAGGGGAAATGACAGGAGAAATTGTGTGTGTGTTTTAGTAATCACACGATTGTTAGCTACAACTCCTCCTTGACATGTAGGTGTTGGATGTTGCTTTCCCAAGCTAACTATTTTACATAGGATGCAAATGTTTTTCTTTACAGTGGCATCACTATAATCTAAGATGGACAAATACTTGATTTTAAAGTAGGAAAATAGTGGCAAGGGCTTGTCCTGATGGAGCTGTCATGCAGTGAGTTCAGCTGCCAGCTGTGACACTGCTATCCTGTATTAGAGCACCAGTGGGCTCTCCCGATCCATTCCCTGCTAATGTGCTTGGGAAAACAGTGGAAGATTGCCTGAGTATTTGGGCCCCTGCCACTGCTGGGCATTCCTGGCTCTGGCCAGACCCAGTTCTGGCTCCATGGCTGTCCTGTCACCATGCCTTCAGAAACCAAAAAAAAAAAACGGAGGGGGTTTGAAGGATTTTATTTGTTTGAAAGTAATGCTAGCTCCAATAAAATAAGTTAAAAAGTAATTTTGTACATAGTTTTATGTTAAGTAGCAGGTGACCAAGGCAGTATTTGTTCCTTAATACATTCTTAGAATCAACCTGATTAGCTCAACCCTACCTGTCAGTTTCCAAATAGATATGCTTCCTGTAGCAAGAAGCTAATGAGAATGGGCCATCAGTTATATACAAGTTTGAACACCCAGGTGTTAATTGTGTTTGCATTGCCATTTTTAATTAGTAAACACTTGTTTGTTTTTTTTTTTGGTAGCTCATATTATTTTGAAAGGTAACAATTTTTGCTACTCTTCACTCCTTTTTTTGTTTTGTTTTTAAGTATTTTTAAAAATATAAAGTGTATTTTTAAAAAGTAATGTATGTGATATATGTGGCATGGTGAAAAGATTTGTGTAGCTGATCTTGAAAAACCCTACCATGTTCTATGCAGCCTGTCAACCTGGGATTTGCTATGTAGATAACCTAGAGATTTCTTTTGCTTTTCTGCAGAATTGGCTATCCTGTTTCTCTGTATTTGTGCGTTTTTGTTTTGTTTATCCCATTTTGGATAAGGAAATCTGGTAATTCCCCATGAAAAGGTACACAGGAGATTTTTGAATATTTGCATTTTTCTAAATATTTTCATTTTTTCCTCATGCTTACAGGCCCTTTTCTGGTTTGGAATTATTGGAAATAATTTTCTGGTAGAATTTTGAGACTGTCAGTCACTTACACTGTTGCTGTAGAAAGTCTTGAATCCTTTCTGATTGTTGATTGTTTTTATGTGATCATCTGTTCTCTGTCCCACCCTCTGCCCTACATCTGTATTCTGTGCTGGTTGTAGTGTCCTGAAAGTCCACAATGGTAGGCCTGAGTGGGGGACCTTCCTAGCAGGTTCTGTTTTTAAATTTTTTAACAGTTGTTTTTTTTTTTTTTAATTTAAATACTTTTTTTTTTTTTATTAGAAAGTCAGGTTTACAGAGAGAGAGATCCTCCACACGCTGGCTCACTCCCCAAGTGGCCACAAAGGTTGGAGCTGAGCCAGTTGGGAGCCAGGAGCTTCTTCTGGGTTACCTATGCAGGTTCAGGGTCCCAAGGCTTTGGGCTGTCCTTGACTGCTTTCCCAGACCACAAACAGGGAGCTGGAAGGGAAGCAGGGCTGCTGGGATCCCAAGGCGAGGACTTGAGCTGCTCAGCTACTGCACTGGGACCCTGTTCTTAAATTTTTGAGAAAGTAAATTTTTAAAATCTCTTCAGTGATTTCACTGCTTTTTCCCCTCCCTCTTCTCCCCCTGGAATCCTATCTGGATGTTGAATTTACCAGATGGATCTCTGATGTACCATTTTTTGCTTGATTTTCTGTTTTCTATTTAGTTCACAGGTTCTCAATTGCTAAGCCCTGGACTCTGGACCCTTTGTTTTTCTTATCAGCTTATGTGTACCTATACTAACTGTCTTTGGTGATCTGCTCTACTCATAATTAAATGCCTACCTTGTCAGACGAACCTTTCCTTTTGTTTTACCTGTTTTCTTTTTTTAGGCCTTAAAACATTCACTACCAGATGTTTGTAAAATGGCTCAATCTTCCTGGGGAGAATAAAAAGTTTAGATTTCTTTCATTTGTGTGTTTATGGGGGTACTTCAAAAACTTCATGGAAAGTTGAATTAAAAGGTAAATTTATTTCTGTGCAAAAAAAAAAAATTTGAAATCCATTTGTTGGAAGTACCTTCGTGTTTGTTGAAGAACAGCTTGCTATTCTTTGAGTTCTACAGAAAGTTGTGGAAAGTGTGTATAAGGAAGGAACTGTTTTGCACCAGAATAAACTTACCTTCTGATTTTGTGTTGTAGAGTCTTTTGAAGTTCCCCCATTTATGGGGTGTTTTTAGTGTATCTTTTCAAGTTGAATTTCTTAGTGATTAGTAGTGTTACCACTTTAATTTCATGTAACTAATCTCCAGTCCATAAAGTTAAATGTTTGGCAAGTAATTGGTAGTCTGACATGTTTGAATAGAAAAATTTAGAAGGGCCAGTGTAGTGACTTAACAGGCTAATCCTCTGCCTGCAGCATCAGTATCCCATATGGGCACCAGTTCATGTCCCAGTTGCTCCATTTCCCATCCAGCTCCCTGCTTGTGGATTGGTAAAGCAGCAGAGAATGACTTAAGTCCTTGTGACCCTGTACCCACATGGGAGACCCAAAAGAAGCGCTTACCTTCAGATTGGTTTAGCTCCAGCAGTTGCAGCCATTTGAGGAGTGAACTAGTAGATAAGATTCTCTGTTTCTCCTTCATATAAAAATATGCATTTCCAAGAAATAATAAATCTTTGGAGAACAAAAATTTAGAGAGTAGTGTGTTCCATGGCTAAACTTGTTCTCTCCCCCAGTTCATGGATATCCAGTTTTCCTGCTGGGTCAGAGATCCGTCTCCCAAGTGAAAGGGACGTGGAGCAGAGGTGATGAGTGCACATTATTTAAAAAAATTTTAAACAGTAAGTTTCTTACAGAAAATATATGAAAGTAGAACTGATTAAAAATGCTCACGTCAATTTAAGAAATGTTAAGCCAAGGCTCTAGCTTCTGCTGGAGAAAACAAAATCGCTAACAGGGTTATTCACCATTTGGAAGCTCTTGTAAATTTTTTGAAAATGTATTATTTTTAATTTCTGTGTTTTTAAAGTTTATACATGCATATACACACATTTTTAGATCTCCAAGAGGTTTGTCTCATTCCCCCTGGGCTGTGAAAAAGATTAATCCTATCTGTGATGATCATCATCGAAGTGTGTATCAAAAGAGACTAACTGATGAAGCTAAGATTTTGAAAAGCCTTCATCATCCAAATATTGTCGGTAAGTTTAAATGTACTTGTACTTGGCAGCAGTGTCTGGTATATTATTCTGTTTGTCTTGAGTTTATGTTCTTGGTTAATTGGTTTCACTGATAAAAATGAAGAAGGGCTTGGGGGTTAGCAAGAATAAAATTTATATGTGCAGTCCAAAATAAAATTTGCATATATACATATTTTTAAAGATTTATTTTTATTGCAAAATCAGACATTTAGAGAGGAGGAGAGGAAAAGAAAGCTCCTCCATCTGATGATTCACTCCCCAAGTGACCACAAGGCCAGAGCTGAGCCGTTCTGCGCTGGGAGCCAGGAGCTTCTTCCGGGTCTATCACGCAAGTGCAGGGTCTCAAGGCTTTGGGTCATCCTCGACTGCTTTCCCAGGCCACAGGCAGGGAACTGAACAGGAAGTAGGGTAGCTGGGGTTAGAACCAGTGCCCATATGGGATCCTGGCATGCTCAAGATGAGGACCCCAGCCACTAGGCCACTGTGCCAGGCCCAAAGTTTCCATATATTTTTACATTTAGGGGAATAAGATACACTTACTATGGTGCCGGTACTATGGAGATTTCAGGAATATAAAATGATCTTCATGTAGGTAATTTAAATTTATTAAATAATTTTCTTGGAATCATAGGAGTAAAAATATTTTAATTTGGGACACATGGAAGGCATTCACATTAAATATGTTAGATCTACAGGATTTTGTAAACAACAGGTATTTTATTATATTACACTCGCACATGTAGGTCCAGAACCATGTTGTTAATCTCATTCCTGTAACAAGCATAGATGATTGATTTTTCCTGATTCTAGAAAAGAACTGTTGTGTTTTCTGTAAGGTTATCGTGCTTTCACCGAGGCCAGTGATGGCAGTCTGTGTCTTGCTATGGAGTATGGAGGGGAGAAGTCTCTAAATGACCTAATAGAAGAACGAAACAAAGACTGCCAGAAGCCTTTTCCAGCAGCTGTAATTCTAAAAGTTGCCTTGAATATGGCAAGAGGATTAAAGGTAATGACATATTTTGTCACTTTTGTGGAATATGAAGAAATTGAGCATTTTATATACTGAATCACAAGGTGGGACGGTTTTTCTCTTTTTTGTTTTTATAAATATTTATTTATTTTTACTGGAAAGTCAATTATACAGAGAGGAGAGACAAAGATCTCCTGTCTACTGATTCACTCCCCAAGTGAATCAGCCAGAGCTCAGCCAATCCGGGGTCAGGAGCCTCTTCCGGGTCTCCCATGTGGGTCCAGGGGCCCAAGGCTTTGGGCCATCCTTGACTGCTTTCCCAGGCCACAAGCAGGGAGCTGGGTGGGAAGTGGGGCTGCTGGGATTAGTACCGGCACCGACATGGGATCCCAGTGCATGCTAGGCAAGGACTTTAGCTGCTAGGCTGCCATGCCGGATCTGACAGTTTTTCTCTTAAAAGAGGAAGTTCTTAAAAGTCAAAGTCTTCATGTAGTCTATCGTGTTGTGCTATGCATTATTTATTTTTGATCAACCTAGGCCCTTCATGTTGCTCCCAGGTAACCTCCCAAGTAGCTTAGCTATAGAGATCACCTGTTAGATTTGCTTAAACAAATCACTGCGTTTCATACAGCAAACCTCCTAATGGTTACTTTATGGGATATTGTTGTTAAATTTTGCAACTCATAGGTATATTTTATAGTTCTGATAAAAAAAGAAACTTTCAGTGTTAGGCAAAAAAATTATGCTTTATATAGACACAGTGAAAGGATTACAAAAACTTTATATACAAAATGAACATAAACACAAGTAATGGTGACCGATAACTTTTTGGATGACTCGAAAGCAGATTACATACTGGAATACTGATCAAAGTGCATGTTAAGGACTCCAGTGGGGGCAGGCATTTGACCTAAAGAAGAACATACTGTCCCATGTCCTAGTGCCTGTGACAGCTGACTGTGTACCTTATTCTTATGCAGATTCTGGGAGACAGTGGCGACAGCTCAAGTGATAGAGCTAGACTGAGTTATTGGCGCTCGGCATTGGCCACCCTCGACTTCTGTGGGCATTCAGGGAGTGATCTCCTGCTGCTTGATTTTTAAAAACAACAAAATTGATATATGAATCAGATTGAAAAAAAATCAGTTTCTGAAAATTGCAAAATTATTTCTAAAAATTAGCCTCAAGTAAAACTGAAGTATATTTTGTAATCTGGAGTGGCATCTTCTGATGCAAAAGTATTAGGGATGGGTTTGAAAATCCTAACATGTCTGCAAATCTACTTTAATAGACAGTCTTTTTAGGGTGGCCATTTGGCACAACTTAGGGTGGTTGTGTCCCCATCTGATTGCCTGGATTTGTGTCCCAACTCTACTTCCAGTTCCAGATTCCTGATGATGCATAGGGTGGGGAGCAGATGTGATGGCCCAAACACTTCTGTTGCTCCATCCCATGTTGGAAACCTAGGTTGAATTTTTAGGTCCCTGGCTTCAACCTAGCCAGAGCCTGACTATGACAGCAGTCATTTGGGGAGTGCCAGTAAATGGGAGATGTCTTATTTCAAATTAAAAAAAAAATTGTATCTTCTAGATTTTTGATCCATATGGCAGATGTTTTCTTGGTCTAGATTAACATAATTTAAAATTATGGGGTAAATATAAGCTTGTAGTTTTGTATGAAATATATATTTCACTAGTTTGTATTTCTACTCATAGTGTAAATGCTGTACTGTTTTCAGTATCTTCACCAAGAAAAGAAACTTCTTCATGGAGACATAAAGTCTTGCAATGTTGTAATTAAAGGTGATTTTGAAACAATTAAAATCTGTGATGTAGGAGTCTCTCTACCATTGGATGAAAATATGACTGGTAAGTAGTTCTTAACATTTTTAGTTTTTAAATACGTGATTCAAAAATCAACTGTGTTTAGAGTATATAAAGTCTCCCTTTTCTGTCTTGTTTTTCTCTCAATCTCTGGTTTCCACCATTACCACCATGAATTACTTGCTTATTAGTATGTGTTTTAACTTCTCAGTGGTAAAACATTAAGGAATAGAAAAAAAAATAGTTTTATGAAGGGAGTTATATAGCATAAGTAAAATTAGAAGATTTAAAAGCTGGTAGAAGGGCTGGGCGCTGTAGCATAGTGGCTAAAGTCTTTGTCTTGCACACCTTGGGGATCCTATGTGGGCGCTGGTTCTAATCCCAGTGGCCCTGCCTTCCATCCCTGCTTGTGGCCTGGAAAAGCAGTCGAGGATGGCCCAAAGCCTGGGACCCTGGATCCACGTGGGAGACCTGGAAGAAGCTCCTGGTTCCTGGCTTTGGACGGCTCATCTCCAGCTGTTGCAGCCACCTGGGAAGTGAACCAGCAGATGGAGTATCTTTCTCTCCTACTCTCCTACTCTTTGCAAAGATTTGCCTTTCCAAGTAAGATAAATAAATCTTAAAAACAAACAAAAAACCTAAGGAAAAGAAAATTTCAAAGTTAACCACATTTAGGCCATACAAGAAGCCCTACTGCAAAAAAGAGAAGAAATAGCCCAATACTAGAAGTGTTTTTTTTTTTTTTTAAAGATTTATTTTTATTATTATTTTTTTTTTCATTGGAAAGGCGGATATACAGAGAGGAGAGACAGAGAGGAAGATCTTCCGTCCGATGATTCACTCCCCAAGTGAGCCGCAACGGTCGATGCTATGCCGATCCGAAGCCAGGAGCCTCTTTCGGGTCTCCCACGCGGGTGCAGGGTCCCAAAGCTTTGGGCCGTCCTCTGCTGCTTTCCCGGGCCACAGGCAGGGAGCTGGAAGGGAAGCGGGGCTGCCGGGATTAGAACCGGCGCCCATATGGGATCCCGGGCGTGCAAGGCGAGGACCTTAACCACTTGCGCCACCGCGCCGGGCCCTAGAAGTGTTTTAAGATCATAAAGTTTTTTGTTTGCAGCATTGCAGACTTCTAGATTTAAATTGATGTCAATGATTGTCTGTACTAGGAGCCAGGAACTCCATCTGGGTCTCCCAGCCGGGTGGGTAAGAGTCCAAGTACTTGGACCATCTTCTGCTACGTTCCAGCCACATTAGCAGGGAGCTGGATTGGAAGTGTAGCAGTTGGGACTCAAACTGGTGCCCCTGAGGGATGCTGGCACTGCAGGCAGAGGCTTAATCCATTATAGTACAATGCTGATCCCTTAAATTAATAGCCACAGTGCCAGCCATTGTTATTAACTAGGTTAAGCTTTTGTCTGCAGCTGTTCTTTCAATCTAGCTCCCTGCTGATTTGCCCTGGAAGGCAACAGAAGATGGCCCCTACCACTTATTTGGGATGAAGCTCCTGGCTGTTCCAGCCATTTGGGAAGGGAACCAGTGGATGGAAGATTTCTGCCTCTTCCTCTGCCATTCAAATAAATCTCTTAAAAATTTCTTCAGCTACCCCAGTCACATTCCTTGTGCTTAGTAGCTGCATCTGGTTAGTGATTACCATATTGGATAAGGCAGCTTAAGAACATTTTTATCAATGCATAAAAGTCTCTTGGACATTACTGCTCTGGAGAGACTTGCAGGAACGATTAAATACTGCAGCTCAGAAATGACAGAAGTCACTTCCATTCATAACTCACTGGGCCAGAAATACTTATTTGGTACCACCTACCCAGGTCAGAAGTGTAATTGTGGTCTGTGTCTAGAAGATGGCAAACTAGTAACTCCCCTAATGGTAGAACCTTTCTGGAGGACAGCTTTGAAATCTGTGTTTTTGTTTACTTTTATTTATTTGAAAGGCAGAATCTCCCAAATGCTTGCAATACCAGTGTAGTTCCAGGCCACAGGCAGGTGCTCCAGCCACATGGCTGAGAGAGACCTACCCGCTACTCCCTTGCGGTGTGTGCGTTTACAGGAGGAAGCTGGAATTAGGAGCACAGCCAGTACTTGAACAGCACAGGAACGCAGATCTGGGACAGAAGGGTCCCAGCAGCATCTGTAACTGCCACTTCAAAAGGGCAAGTATACTATTGGAAAGGCTCTGCCCTCTGGCCTTCCCAAGAATTTATTTCTGTGAAATAACAGGGTGGCCTAGGCATGAAAAAAATGTTACTATTTCATCTCAATAAAATCCCATATACTCTTAAGTCACAGTGCATAACTAGGAAATATTTTTTCTATAATATTTTCTATAATAGTCTATTAATGGACTGTTATAGACTAGGGATAGAAGACTTGAAACCCATATGACTGAAGCCAAAGCAATAATAATCTGAAAAATACTAACACATTAAGTCTTCTCTGCTACCCAGCATAAAACCGATAAGCCCCAGGCTTGTTTTCTTATAGGTATGTGTAAGGTTAATTTTCAGGCAGTAACATTTCATCAAGATGAAAATTTTGATGTGGATTTTTCAGTAAAACATTTGTGTAAGGAAAATGTCTCCGCAGTGCCTGTGCTTGCATTCAGATAGTTTACTGTTGTCAGCGTGACAGCCCTTCAGCTATTAAAGCCAGACAGTAATGACCAAGGCTTTCTGTTTGTGAGAAAAATTGTTGCTGATTGCTTCAAATGTAATCATATAGTAGAGAAGATGTTTGGTTTTTTCTTTTTTACTAATTGTGACTGAAGTAATGAGTGTTGCAAAAATGTGATAGAACTAGAACTAGAATTACTCATCAATAAGAGGTAGTGTCATTTATCACTAGCACATAAAACTCCATGAAAGCATCTAAGCATATTGAGATGAAGATAAAATAGCACTTATAAGTGTGGATTTATATACCCATAAAAAAATGGAAAAACTACAATGAAATCTTTCAAGCTTTATTTGTAAGTTTTTATCTAATTTTTGATTTTTCACATGCAACACCCAAAATATGTATAGGTGTCCTGTGAAGAGCCAAATCTTAACTTCCACACATTATCTTAAGATTTATTAGCTTGCTTGCTTACAGATAGTAATACTAAATCCATGTCAGGCCCTGGGCTTAGTGAATATAGAGGAGGCGGATGGACACAATCCCGGCCTTGTGACAGATAGCATCGAAGAATGGGACATAATGTTCAGGCTGAGAACTGAAGGAAAAGTAGGAGCTCTAATTTTTATCATTTTCCAAATTGGGATAGTGTTTAAATTTGAATTCTCTGAATAGTAAAGGACAATAAAATACAAATTGATTTGTTTTTTTTTTTTTTTGTTTTTTTTTTTTTATTGTTGCTTACATTGTATTATGTAGTACAGTTTTATAGGCGCTGGGGATTCCCTCCACCCCTCCCATACCCCTCCCCCCATGGTGGATTCCTCCACCTTGTTGCATAACCATAGTTCAAGTTCAGTTGAGTACAAATTGATTTGTATCAACAAAAATTAAAAAAAAATTGATTTCATAAATCTTACCAGAAACCACCCATGTTCATAGACAATAAATCAGTAACATTTGGTAAGCTTACTTCCATTCTGCTGAATTACTCATCATAAACTGGAGCAATATAAGTTGGTTAACAGATTGTGGGTGGTTAGTCTCAGATTAGTGCTATTAGAGCCTCAGAGTTCTAGAAAATTTTCAGTCTAGTGAATCTCTTTGGACAAGTCTTCTCGCTTATTCTGTTACCAGAATAAGTGAAATTAGTTACTGCATTTCAATATATTAGCAGTAATAACTGGAAAATGAAAATGTTAAAAATCCCATTTATAAGTGGTAAAACTCCCACATATCTAAGAATAAGGTATCACTGAGAGAATAGGATGTAATAAATGGGAAAATATATTATGATGTGTGGATTGGAAGAATCAGTACTATTACTATTGTTACAATTCTGAAATTGATCTGGAGAGTCAGTCTAATCCCTAACAGGGTACTAACTGGATTTTTTTCATTGAAACTGACACAGCGGCCTATGAGGCAACTGGAGGTGAGTAGACCTGGCCATTCTGGGCAGTGGTTCAGGAATGACCCTTCCTTTTCCAGTTTAGCAATCATGGAAGAAGACAAATGACACCTCTTGTAGCAAAATGACAGCTTAGTTCACTAAATTAAGAAACTTGACAGGGTGTGAAGTAGTCTTCTTAAAGGTCAAATTAGCTGGCAATTCTTTGCATTCACACAGGGCAGTCTGGTTTCTAAGTATGTATTCTTGATATCTACATACTTTATATTTCTGCCACTTGATAAAAAAGAATTTTATCTCCAGATCCTTCCCAACTGACTGGCTTTTTCAGTATTTACCAAATTTTTAAGGAAAAATGTAATTCTGAATTATGAGATTGAATATTGTGATGATTGCTAGTAACATTAACCTGTGAACAATCTGTTTAAGTCATTTGCACATTTTTCTTTTTATTTTTCTAAAGATTCTATTTTTGTTGGAAAAGCAGATTTACAGAGAGGAGAGACAGAGATCCATTCGCTGGTTCACTCCCCAAATGGCTGCCAAAGCTGGGCTATCTTCCATTTGCTTCCCAGGCTACAAGCAGGGAGCTGAATGGGAGGTGGTTCAGCCAGGATATGAACTGGTGCTCATATGGGATCTAGGTGTGTGCAAGGATTTAGCCACTGAGCCCTCAGGCCGGGTCCTCAGTTTTCTTTAGTTGCCTGCCAGTTCTTCAGTGTTTTTATTGCCTTCTTTCATGACCATTTTTACTTGTATCTTTGTTTCAGTGGCTGACCCCGAGGCCTGTTACATTGGCACTGAGCCATGGAAACCCAAGGAGGCTTTGGAAGAAAATGGTATTATTACTGACAAGGCAGACATATTTGCCTTTGGTCTTACTCTATGGGAAATGATGACTCTATCTATTCCACACATTAATCTTCCAGATGATGATGATGATGATGATGATGAAGGTATGAGTACAATTTAAAATAAATCACAATCTCTTCACACTAAAGATTAGCTTATACAATCAAATCCTTCCATAAAGTTAAAATTTTAAAGGGCAAGTTAATTAAGTGCCATAGTTTATTTTTCCCCAAAGATTTATTTTGAGTGGACAGGCAGATTTACAGAGGAGACATCCACTGGTTCACTCCCCAGATGGTCGAAATGGCCTGAGCTGAGCCTATTGAAAGCCAAAAGCCAGGAGCTTCTTCCTTGTGTTCCATACCAGGGCAGGGTTTACTGCTTTCCCAGGCCACAGGCAGGGAGCTGGATGGGAAGTGGAGGAGCCAGGACATGAACTGGCACCTATATGGGATGCCGGCATTTGCAAGGCAAGGATTTAGCCAGTAAGCTATCACACCAGGCACAGTGCCACAGCTTCTAGATTGTACCAATACTGATGACAAATTTGGTACCATCTAGTTTAATCTCCCACAAATGAGATGTAAATTGACTTTAAAAAATTCCAGTTTTCAGCAAGTTATCCTAACCAAAAAAAATATCTCAACCTGAGAAAAAAGCATTGAAGAGTCAGATGCGGGCCCGGCGCGGTGGCGCAAGTGGTTAAAGGTCCTCGCCTTGCACCCCCGGGATCCCATGTGGGCGCCGGTTCTAGTCCCGGCGGCCCCGCTTCCCTTCCAGCTCCCTGCTTGTGGCCTGGGAAAGCAGTCGAGGACGGCCCAAAGCTTTGGGAACCTGCACCCGCGTGGGAGACCCGGAAGAGGCTCCTGGCTTCGGATCGGCATGGTATCGGCCCGTTGCGCTCACTTGGGGAGTGAGTCATCGGACGGAAGATCTTCCTCTCTGTCTCTCCTCTCTGTATATCCGCCTTTCCAATGAAAAAAATAATAAAAATAAATCTTTAAAAAAAAAAAAAAAGAGTCAGATGCAGGGTAAGTAGTTGATAATCCATAAATTTAAAATAGTAGTGCATTCAATAACAGGTCAGTGGCTGTGGTATAGTGGAAAGCATTCTGGATGATAAATTCTTACCTCAATCGGGTGAATAATTAAGCTTTTCTGTGACAATAATTGTTTTTCAAACAGATAAAACTTTTGACGAGAGCGACTTTGATGATGAGGCATACTATGCAGCTCTGGGAACCAGGCCACCTATTAATATGGAAGAATTGGATGACTCGTACCAGAAAGTCATTGAGCTTTTTTCTGTATGCACTAATGAAGACCCTAAAGATCGTCCTTCTGCTGCACACATTGTTGAAGCATTGGAATTAGATATCTAGTGATGACCTCATTTTCATGACCTTGGCATGTAGCTTGGTTTGTGTACATAATTCTTTATTTGATCTTTTTATACTTTGATGTTATTAGACTATGAAAGGAGGCTGTTTGAGGACCATAACACTTTAAAAATTGGACAACTATTTCAAATATGTCTTGTATAAATAAGTGTTCTTTAGAGTTCAGCTCTGTACTTTAACACTGTTCATAAGGACTTAAAATCCTAGTAGTAAATACTATAAACTGCATGTGAATTTCAACTGAGTAACCATTACTTTTGTTAGAGCTTTCTAAAAATATTCTTTTAATGGAACTATGAAAATGAGCACTTTTATACAATACGAAATGCTTGTATTTTAAAACTGGAAACTGTATGCTGATCCAAGGCCATCTTAATGTACATACTTTACTTAAGCTAATATACTTATTAGCTTTACTTAAGCTACATACTTTACTTAAGCTAATATACTTATTGAACTGTCACGGGAACCTTAACTCATTGGATATCTAGGACAGCTTATACAATCCTGTATCTTCCCAGATCTTTAGTTTTAATTTATTAAGTGTATTTTCTGCACTGAAGTTCCTTTTAGATTTTGTTACTAATGTATATCCTAAGCATTTTACAGCTGTGGTATAAAAAGAAAAACTTAAAGGGGATGATCTACAATAAATGACCTTTTTGGCACCAAGCGGCATCTTGACATTACTTTATACACCAGTTGAGTGTGTCATTGAACTTCCGTGAATGTGTGTACCTTTCTTTCCTTCTTCTGGCCTTGTTTATCTGTAAAATGAGGTCGATTTAGATCAGCTGTTTCTGTGAGACACAGTCCCCTGGGAATTTAAAAACTAGGATTACAAGTTTGAATGGAAGTGGCATGCCCAGATGTGGCTGTAGACAAATTTTTATCTTTAATTTTTGTAGACAAAATTTGTAAAGTTATTGTGACTTGGCAGTTCATGGAATAGCAGCCACTCACTGCATTCTGGAACTGTAGAAAATTCTGGTATTCACTGAAATGTTCCTTTCAATAAGACTGTTCCAGGCAGTGATTACATAAACACTAACTAGCATATCTTCCTTTAAAATGATAAAGTGACAAAGTAAACTAAAAGTTGGCTTAAATTAGATAACTCTTATGTATTTTACACTTGTATAGTAAATAAGGTCCATTATCGTCACTGACTTACATATTGTGTCACTAGGTTTGCAAGGCTAACGAAGAAGCTTCTCCCAGCCCATTCTTTGCCTAGCAAGGCTAATTACTGCTTTTCCCAAGACAAGTGGCCATCCCTCTTCACTTCCTTCCCTGGCCCAGGTAGCAGCTTAACCCATCTTGTCACAATTCCAGACATAAGAAAACATTTTATTCTTCAATTTGCTTTTAAGACTCAAATGTTACCTTTTTTGGCAATTCTACCTTATTCTCAACAGAACAGGTTGGATACAGCAGTCTGTATTTTTGTAAATCAAAATAGGCATTCCTTGGGTAGCTTTCCATTTTCCCAAAAACAACTTTTGCATTTACTAATAGTGTAGTCTGTTTACACCTTTAGAATATTTGGCAGCTTGCATAAGCATTGGTAAGGATTATTACTATCTTTCTCCTGGTACTTAATCTACAATTTGTTGATGTATTAGGAAAAACTAGAAAACCAGTGAACTGCTAATTTGGGGAAAAACAAAAAATAAGTCTCCCATCTTAAATTACTAATAATAAAATACCATAAGTGGGGGTTCATAAACAGATGCTCATCAAAATTCTAGAGACTGAAGTTGAACATCAAGGTGGTGAATAAGGGCCTGCTTCTTCGTAGGACAGCGCCTTTAGCTGTCCTCACATGGTAGAGAAAGGTCAGTGAGCTCCCTGAAGGCTCCATATGATGGGCATTCCTTCCATTCGTGAAAGTCCATTAGGAACTAGAGACTAAAGAAGGAACTTCCTTGTTACAAGAAAGGTTATTTCTTTACAAAGGAGCTTTAATAAACCTATTCAATAGTGAATTATGGTTATTCCTGTGAGATCTAGAAAGAAAGATGCCTAATAGCATTACTTTTTTTCAATAATGTGCTGGATATCCAAGAGAATGGAATTCTAAGATTAAATGAAAGCCATCACATTTTAAAAGTATAGCTAATTGCATAGGCAGACATCAAAGATTCTGTAGATGATTAGAAAAGTCAGTTTGTCAACTCTTCCTGTGTTAGCACTGAAACTTCTTTGACTGGCTTCTGTGTTCCTTTTTCATGCTCCCAATTACTGGATTTCATGGTTAAAGCCTTTTTAAAAAATTTTCTAGTAATACAAATTGTTATCAGCTCATCAGTACAATGATGAGCATTTTTCCAAGAATAAAACCAAATTTTTTTTTTTTAAAGAAACTAAAGTCTTGAGTTCTAGGCATGTTCAATGATATTAAGGTATTATTGCCTTGAAGTCCTCTCAGTGTATTTCTTTTTTGTTATACTATGTACAGTAAATTATGTAAGTAAAGTAGAAATGGGTCTCTTGAAATCAACACTGAAGTGAAGCAACTGAAAAATTGCACTTAGTGTAAATATGCACCACACACCAAGCAGGATTGTAGGGCGGTTTTTAATCATATTTGAATTTTTTTCCAAAGGGCATATATAATTTTTATGACAGTAACCAAGGCATTCATTTGTATAAAGTAGAATGCTAAGAATTTTAATTCATCTCAAAAACACTGAGCAAACAATTTAGAACAGCAGCAGTAAAGAAAATAGCATTAAAAGGTTCACAAAACTGAACATTGTTGATATTTCCACATTTCATTTTTCAAACTAAGCCTTGTAATCAAGTTAACTTGAAAATAAACAAGTAAACAACTTCTACAGTTATAACCTTGAAAACTACAGTCCTGCCAAATAGCAATTTTTAAACTCAGTTTTATAGAAACAATTTGATGGTTTTTTTGCTTTCAAAGTGTAAGAATCCTACTACACAAATGTGTACATTTAGGCGTGCAATATTTATATAACTGATGTTCTTGTGGAAATATATGCTAGCCTTGGTTCTGTTATACATTTTATAAAAACATTACTTTGTCAGATGTCTCAGAACAAGTGCATTTTAACCAGAAAAAAAAAATGAATCATCTAGCCTATCCATTTCTTTTTAATGAACTCAAAAACCAATGTTTCTTAAACAGTATCTTTTGCACAATAAAAATGACAATAGTGCAATTACTAAGTGTAATTAAACTTGAAGACAACTGTGCATTTAATGTTTGAAAATATTAAAATGTCAAGCTATAAAATCAAACTCTTATTTTTCATACATAGACATAAGATCTTCCATCCACTGGTTTGCTCAACGAGGCCACACGGCCAGAGCTGAGTCATCTGAAGCCAGGAACTTCTTCCAGGTCTCCCAAATGAATACAGGGTCCTCTACAGCTTTGCAAGGCCACAAGCAGGATGGGAAGTGGAGTAGCACCCATACAGGATGATCCCAGCACTTGAAGGGGGAAGATAAGCCAATTGAGCCATCGCTCTGGGCCGTCAAACACTTTCTAAATAAATTTAACCTGAGTTGATAAATATGGGTGCTTAAAAAGTGAAAACTATGTGAAGAATTCAGGAAATTACCTTTAAAGATCAAGCAATTATTTGCCTTGAGTTTAAGTCTGCCTCCTTGAGGCAGCAGTTTTGCTTCCATGGAAAACCATACATAGTTTCAAAGGTGACTCAGAATGCTGGGACATTATCCAAGTAAATTTCCTTCCTTTGCATCACCAGATATTATTCAGCAAATTTACCTGACTTTCAACTCATAAGCAGTAAAACTGAACTCTGCATGAATAAGTCTTGGTCTTTTTGATAGTTTTTATTAAATAGGTTAAATAGTTCATCTTATATTAGGGACTATCTGAACTTACATGTAAACTTTTATGTTTGAAATTGGCATTAACTATTAAAGTTGTATACAAGGAAATTTGGGGTGTTGCAGTACTTGGTTGCAAATAGTTTGCCATCTGGTGTTGGGTCAGAAAATGCTATTTCATCAGTGCTCAGAAAACAGCCAAACATAAAGCAATTCCTTTAAAAAAAAAAAAAAGGAAAAAGTGACTCAATATTGTTTAAACATAAATATATTTTACATAGATACTCTTGGTTAAAATCAAGATTATTTCTAATTGATAAAATTGGCTTAGATTTTACAGACTGAAAGCCTCATGTTATTTCATGCACTAAAATAAATAAATGGAGACACTGAAAATAATCTGAAAGACAAAGGGAAAATATTCTGAAAGACAAAAGGAACCTCCAGCCGATTCTGTGGCAACTAGAAACCATTGAGATGATTCTGCTAAATAAAAGCCACAGTTATTTAAACCAATAACCAAAAAAAAAAAAAAAAAAAAACCACCCCCACCATTTTAACCAATTACATTTTTTCAACTCAAGGATATGTTTGAAAGCTTCAAGGCAAAAGTCTGGTATATTTTGACTACTACACTCTTGATTCTGCTGAATCCGGATTAAAATTATAAAATGGTTAGAATTTAAAAATTTAGGAATACTCTACAAAAGAACCTGTCTGTACTCTTCAAATTCTTTAATCTCATAAAAGACCAGTCAAGATATGAGCATTAAATGCCATATGTGGTCCTCAACAAGGAAAAAAACTGCTGAAGGACATTTTAAGATAATTGCTGAAAGAAAAATATTAATTACATAAAGCAGGATTAAGTAGTTTAAAAAAAAATAGCATTAGCAATAGAAAAAGTATGAAACCTGTGTTTTGTGATCTAACTTGCCCTTTCACAATTTCAGCATATATAATCTCACTGCTTCCTGTGTAAAGACTGGAAATACTGTCCCTAGTGTGCTGAAGACTCCCATTCATGTCACCTACATAGACAGGCAGAATTCAGCCCAGGACAGGATGGCTGGCAGTTACTGTGTCCTCCCCTTTGGGTCAGGAGGCAAGACAGATTCTGGGAAACTGAGGGAACCTAAGCTTTTAGGTCTGAATCCATTTATTTTCTTACCTGACAGTATCTACCAGTCGTCTTGCAATGCGCTTTCTTCTTTTCAGTCTAAAAACCCAGATTCTACTGATCCCACAGACAGCAGGTTGCGGCACATCTGAACATTGCCATGCCCTGTGACACTCCTGAGAGCTGGAGGAGTCTGGGTGAGCTGGCTCAGAGAGCACCCGGAAGGCCTGCAGTGACACACAAAAGCATCTACATCTAAACATGGATGAGTGCACACTTCTTTACACAAACTATCCCTAAACATAAGTCACCACTATACCCCTAACACAGACATCAAAATTCTTTTGATATTTCTCAAATTTGTTTCAATTTATGTAATTATAGAATACTTGAAAAAATCTTTTATGCCAATATCACATACCATTATGAAATTTCCTTTTTATTAAAAAGTTGGAGAGGAATAGCACTGTGGTATAGTGGGTGAAGCTGCTGCCTGTGATGCTGGTATGCCATATACATGCTGTTTGGAGAACTGGCTGCTCAACTTTTAATCCAGCTACTTACTAATGTGCTTGGGAAAGCAGTGAAAGATGGCCTAATTGTTTGGGCCCTGTACCTACATGAAAGACCTGGAAGAAGCTTCAGGCTTCTGGCTTTGGCCTGGCACAACACAAGCCATTGTGACCTTTTTGGGAGTGAACCGGGATGAAAGATCTTTGTCTCTGCCTTTCAAGTAAATAAAAAATCTTAAAAATTTTAAAACTTGGTGAAAATACGTTTTTCTAAAAACTACATAAGCTCCCTCAATCTCCATCCTATATTTACATGATAGCCTTAAAAACTGATAACACTACAGGAGAATCAAGATGGCAGAATAGGACACGTTTAAATCGATGGAGAAACATTAGCCAGGGTGAAGCAGAGAGGGCACATTCCAGGAAACAGGAGAGGACAGACCAACGGCAAATGAGGACCTGCAAACTGACAGACACGAGAAAACAGCAGAGACAATGGAGTGGTGTTGCACCAGATGTTCCAGCAGCGTTCAGCCCGAGCAGTGATCTGAACTCCACTGGCGGCTAGAACTCAACCAGCAAGCAGATGGGAAGGGGAGTCCACTGGGAAGGTCAGGAGGCAAAACGACAAATATAACAGGATTAAATGGCTTAAATTATCCTATGGTTAAGGATGTATTAACATGAAAAAAGTTACTAATGTTTATTGTGACTTTTCCCAATTATTTTGCTCATCAGTAATGCAAATAATTTAAAAAGCATATACTATACCTGCTTGATGGGCTCTGCAATTAAACACCCAACTACTTTTTTTTCATCAGATATAAAGAGAAAAGTTTTCACTTTGTTTGAACACTTGGGAACAACATGTTGGAAGCCCAATTCACAATCAACAAGTTCTTGGACATCTTCTACCTAATGATGTTAAAAAAAAAAAAAGAAGCAAATTGTTTTAAAAAGCAGAACAGAAACTACATATATTTATCTGTACAAACCATATGCTTATAATTTTAGCCTATTTTATCTCTACTCTTAAATTTACCTACTCCCAACTTATTTTACTTGTGACACATCAGATAGTTTGCAAATAGTCTAAAGAATCTGTTTTAAAGATCACATAGAGCAGGAAGACATTCAGACTTCTGGAGGAGAGAAGCAGCAAGCAGTTCACAAAGACTTAAGTTTTACTCATTGTTCATACTGGCTGAACTTATTTAAAACATTTTATTTTATTTGTTTGAAAGGTAAAGTTACAGAGGAGAGACAGAGAGAAATCTTCCATCCATTGGTTCACTCGCCACTGGCAGCAGTGGCCAGGGTTGGGCCATACTGAGGCTAGGAGCTTCTTTAGGGTCTCCCCCATGAGTGTCGGGACCCAAGGACTTGGTTCATCCCCTGCTGTTTTGCTAAGTGCATCAGCAGGTTGCTGAACCAAAGTGGTCCAGCCAAGGCTTGAACTGGTGCCCATACTGGATGCCGGAATTCAGGAAGCAGCTTAATCCACTGTATTACAATGCCAGCCTCATGACTACAAGTTCTAACTCAAGATACACAGCAAAGGGGCTGGAGCTGCTGTGAAGCAGGTTAAACCACTGTCTGGGATGCCTAAGAATGACATGTGGGAGACTGGAATTCTAGGTTCTGGCTTTGGCCTGGCCCAGCCCCAGTTGTTTGAGCAATGAACCAATAGATGGAAGATGTCTCTAACTCTGCCTTTCCGGTAAATAAGCAAAAGAAGAAAGACAAAGACACAGAAACACAGTTAACACAAGAAACAGATCCTGAGCTTAATTTCATTCCACTGAAAAGCTTAGAGAAAGATGAAGGGAATGGACTTTACCTGCTTTCTTTCATTTCCAACAAATACAGTTTTGTTTTGTAACTCTAAGTCTAATTTTGTATGAGCAGCTTGAAAGTCATTCCTAGCACCTAACAAAGTGGATTATATATCAACAAGGCAGGTTATACTTCAGCACTTAAGACTTCTTCTGAGTATAAGAACATTAACAATTAAAGAGATAATGTTATGTACCTTTTTGACAGCATAACTTGGATCATGAGGCAGAACCAACACAATCTTGCCATCCCAAAACTCTGCTACTATGCGTTCTTTTTTCCAGCCCTGCCAAAGGAATTTTAAAAAGTGTATTTTTGATAAAACAAGAATATATAATGTAATCTGAAAAACAGTCTAAACAGTGATAAGAAATTACAGAATCAAACGCAACCTAAATCAATAAGGGGAATAACAGCTGCAGAGCCAGCAGCAGCACTGAGCTCCAGAAGCTGATTTTAGATGAAGAAACTTTAATTTTTAGATTTCCATCCAAGTGTTTTCTACCCCAATGCCTCTCAGTGTATGGAAAATAACAGAGGTATGCATGGTCTTTCTTCTGTACCCATTTATTGCCTACACATTCCTCCTCATTAATTCTATACTATTTTAAAGTAGTCTATCCCCCAGTGTGATAGTGTAAAACATTTGGTCTTTGTCTCTCTTTCATGGCAAACCTAATAACCTTGGAACCTCCTAAGTGATAGCTGTCTTTTCGTGCCTACTTCGGCAGCACATACGCTATAATCTGAACAATAACTGTCTTTTTATCCCAATAAAATATCAATGACTAGTCTGGCCTAGGTAGCTCTAGCATGGGGGCTGATTATAGGAAAGACCAAGTGAGAATCAGAGGCTTGGAACTTTCAGCCCCTCCTCCAACCTTGGGGGCTGAAAGAAACCCTCTTTCCCCCTAAACAAGTTTATTAACAACACTTAATGATTTAGTCAATCACAACAATGCAATGAAATCTCCCTTATTGTTTATAACCCTTTTCTATACCACTGAGGAACAGTGCTTTTTCTAATTTAGAGAAATAAATCTTGTGATCGACACTGGCATTCTAACTTAAAAAAAAATCAGAAATCACAAATTATGTAAAAATTTTTATTTTAATACTCTGTGAGGCGATATATATATATATATATATATATATATATATATATATAAATAATGGTTTTACACTCAAGTAACAGGGGCTGGCCATGGTGTAGCATACTAAGGCTCCACCTGCATCACCCAATTTGCGTCACTGCTGCTCCACCTTGGATCTAACACCCTACTAATGCACTTTGGAAGGCAGTGGAGGAGAGTCCAAATGCTTGGGGCCTTGCACCCACATAGGATACCAGGAAGAAGCTCCTGACTCCTGGCTTCAGATTGGCTCAGCTCTGGCCGTTGTGGCTATTTGCAGAGCGAACCAGTGGGTGAAAGATCTTTCTGTCTCTTCTCTCTATAAATCTGACCTGCCTTTCCAGTAAAAATAAATCTTTAAAACTAAAGAGCAAACTGGCTAGTCAGATTGTAAGGCATTTATTCAAAATAGGACAATACATAATACTTACATTAGACAGGTAACTTTGAAACAGCATTATAACTTTTTACTAATCTCAGCCTCAAAGTTTAAGGAAAACTCCAAATGATACAATATTTATATGTATTTAGATGCTACTAATATTTAATCAAAAGGTCTCTTTTAAGGCAGCTTTTAGAGAAAATTGAAAGACTATCTTGACTCACTGTATATTTGATTCCTTCCAGAAACCTGTGGTGATACTGAGTGTGCTGCATCTCATCCTCAGGGCTGGAAGCAGAGTAGATCATGCCACATGACTTACACATGGTGGCTCCAAAATGTTTCTGACCTGCATCCTGCAATTATAAAACACCCATCAAATATTTACGTGTCACATGAAGATCTAAATTAAGTTCCTGTATTCATTCATTCAATTCTTCCTATTCTTCTTTCATACTGACACAAGCGAAATACTAGATGAGGATTTTCTTCCCTCCTTCCCTCCCCAACATGAGATGGAAAGAGAAAGATACCTAGATATGCAATGAGTTGCCAACAGTATTACAACTGTGTTTGAATGGACAGAGCTAAAAACAAATTTCTTATTAGACCCATAGTTTTAGCAATAAATAATTTAAATCACAAGATTGCATGAAAATGAAGAGTAATATCTCTTCACAAATCTCTTTATAGACCTAAAAGAGCTGTATGTCAAACTGGTACAAAAATGCCAGGACTTCTGATTTAAATAGGGGCTTTTCCTTAAGTGCCCAGGAGTGTTAAATTCTTTGTCCCAAGGCCCAAGGTCCTCGCCTTGCATGCACTGGGATTCCATATGGTCGCCAGTTCTAATCCTGGCAGCTCCACTTCCCAACCAGCTCCCTGCTTGTGGCCTGGGAAAGCAGTCAAGGACGGCCCAAAGCTTTGGGACCCTGCACCCACACAGGAGACCAGAAGAAGCTCCTGGTTCCTGGCTTCAGATTGGCGCAGCACTGGCCGTTGCGCTCACTTAGGGAGGGAATCATTGGACGAAAGATCTTCCTGTCTCTTCTCCTCTGTATATCTGCCTTTCCAATAAAAAAAAATAAATAAATCTTTAAAAAAAATTATTTATCCCAAGAGTTGTTGCTAATGCAGAGGCTAATGTTTTCTTTTAAAGGACCAGAGAGATGCTGTCCTTGCAACAAAAGAGTGTTACAGAATTCAGAAGAATACCTATTACCTAGGTCAACTCTAGGTATGTTTAACTACCTATCCAACATGTTAGAGCCATGTACAGGAAAGAGCTTTGTATTAAATTTACTCACAATGACGAGCTGGTCTTTTGTTTCTTTATTTGCATCTCTGGTATTAATGTTTTTCTGTGTCAGTTTCAAGAAGTTAGTACATGTGATGGATTCCACAGAAGACTCTTTCTCAGACACAGATCTTGAAATAAAAGTTAATAAACTTAGAATGTTTCTAATTTTTAAAATGTTGGAAGAATGCATATATAATATTTACAGTGTACCCTGCAATTATTAAGAAATAGTTATTATTAGAGATAAAGTACTTCCAGTTGCTGGTTTACTCCCTAAATGTCTACAACAGCCAGAGCTAAGCAGGGCTGAAGCTGGGAGCCAGAAATTAATCCAGGTCTCCAGTGCGGATGGCAAGAACCCAACTACTTGAGTCAGTGCTGTTTCTTAAGGACATTGTAGGAAGTCACTCAGGAGCTAGAGCTGTATACTGAGCACTCTAATATGGCATCCTGATTGAGTCTTCCTTTTGGGCCCAATGCCCATCCTGTCATGCATTTTTTTGTGTTTTTATCCAACAATAACTTGTTGAATAGAGAAAACAATGAGAAACCTGAAAAGAGAGGATTAGAAATTTACTCAAGATGAAGTAACTTAGTGAATGGCAATGTTAACATTAAAATCTTGATCTTCTAACTCTAAATCTTAAATAGTTTTCTGTTTCTTCAACAATGTATTAGAGCCAAAAACACATTCCTTTGAAATGGGCTGTGCATTCTCCAGTTGGTCCCAGTCTTCACCCAGCCCAGCTGGCTCTGTAGTCACAGAAGTTGTGATCTTGCAGCTGGTGCCATAGCACAGCATGTAGAGCCACCTGCAGTGCCAGCATCTCACATGCATAAGTGCAAGTGGCTCCCTGCAAATGACCCAAGGCAACAGCTGAAGATGGCACTAGAGCTTTGGGCACTGTTCCCATGTGGGAGAGCCTAAGAGGTTCCTGGCTTCTGACTCTGGGCTTTGGACCAACCCAGCTCTGCCACTGCAGCTGTTTGGGGAGTGAACCAGTAGATGGAAAATCTGCCCACCTCTCCATCTCTGCCTTTGAAAAAAAAATAAATCTAAAAAAAAAATTAATGAAAGAAATTTGATTTCTCAAGAGCCAAAGGAGTTTAAATCCCTAGAGTAAAAATTAAATAGACATGGGAAAAAAACAAGATAACCCAAACTGAAGTACAGACTACACAAGAAAAAGTACCAAGAATAAAGCTGACCAAAAACTACCCAGTGTTTGTGTCTGTGTTGTGGTACAGCAATCTAAACCTCCACCTGTGGCACCAGCATCCCATATGGGTGTCAGTATGTGTCCCAGGTGCTCCACTGCCAATCCAGCTTCCTGTTAACAGTTGGAAAAGCAGCATAGAATGGCCCAGATTCTTGGGCCCCTGCACCCTTGTGGGGGACCCAGAAGATGATCCTGGGTTCAAATTAGCTCAGCTCTGACTCAAGTGGCACTAGGGGGAGCGAACCAGTAGATAGAAGATGTGGCTCTCCTCTCCAACTCTGCCTTAAAAAAATTATTCAAAGTTTTAACATTTTCATTTATCTGAGAAAGTGCCTTTCAACCTTATTTGACAAACTCTGATAAAAAAATTCCTAGTAGACACTCTTACAAGTTTAACTAGATCCAACATTTCACAATTGATATTTGCTATGTGAGATGAAGTATCCTATTAAAATGCAATGAATATAACTGATATCCTTAAAACTGAATGACAAACTGCTATCAGGCTGCTGCTCTAAGATGAAGAACACTTGTCTAGGACACTGGCCCTTTCTGCCCTTATTAAGTCTAAGTAACTCTGCTCCCCTGACCTGCAGGCTGGTCTACAATCTCTTCATTCCCATCTCAGCAATTTGACATGTCAGCACATTCAGTGGTTTGAGTATCTGTCCTTCCATCATAACATCCTTGATAGCAAGACATGTTATATATCTTCAGATTTTTAGAATTTAGTTCAATAGCACATAGCAACTCTCTAAAACTACAACCAAATTAATTAAAGACAAAAAGAGGCCAGTGCTAGGGCCCAGCAAGTTAAGCTGCTGCTTGCAATGCTGGTATCACATATGTGAGTGCCAGCTGGAGTTGGTTGCTCAGTTTCCAATCCAATTTTTTGCTGATGCATCTAGGAGGCAATGCAGGATGACCCAAATACCTGGGCCCCTACCACTCATATGGAAGACCAGGACTGAGTTCCAGGCTTCTGTGTTTGGCTTGGCCCAAACCTGCCTGTTGCAGGCACTTGGTCACTGAATCAGTGAATAGATTAATCCCTCCCCCCAGCTCTGCCCTCTGTTGTTTTGCCTTTCAAATAAACATGAAGTCTTAAAAAAACAAAATCGGTCCAGAGGTCACCACAATGGGAAAGCATACTAATCCTCCACTTGTGCTGGCATCCTATAAGGGTGCCAGTTTGTGTCCCAGCTGCTCCACTTCCCATCCAGCTCACTGCCTATGACCTGAGAAAATGGAGGATGACCAAAGTCCTTGGACCCTTGCACACATATGGGAGAGCAGGGAGAAATTCCTGGTTCCTGGCCTCAAATTGGCTCAGCTCTGGCTGTTTGTGGCCATATGGGAAGTGAATCAGTGGTTGCAAGACCTCGTTCTGCAAAATCTGTCTTTCAAATAAAAATAAATCTAAAAAAAAAAACAAAAAAAACAAAAACCAGAGTCCAAAACCATGAAAACAAAACAGCAAATGTGAGGCCATGCACCCTGATAGATTACACCATGAAAAACTGCTGATATCTACTGCTTTACAGTTTATACAAATTTTTTTTCCTAGAATTCAGCCAATTGTATTCCAGTACCTCTTTATGCTACATTGAATTAGTCTATACATTTTTACCAGCAAACCTTAGCAGTCTGGAATTCTCAGCAATGAGAAAAAAAATAAAGGTGAGAAAAGGGAAAGGAGAGAAAAAAGCAGGAACATGGCCTATGAAGGCAAAAGTTACCACTCACCTCAATCTGATAAAATTTAAAGTGGGATGTCCTAGTAACAGAAAAATTTACCGAAGGAGTAGCTAGCTTAATACAGAATTCTTTATCACCAAATATGGGGAGAAGACTCAAAACTGCCTAGAAGGAAGATGCTAACACTGTAAGAAACCTTTCCAGAACTCTTCAACCCTTAATGCTCTCTATCCACCCAGCCTTCCCTCCTTCCAATATAGTCTTTAGCTTTGAATACAGGATAGTGATAGCTTCAACTGGGATTTACACAAATGTTAAGCTACTGCAAGTTAGCTTTTCTTTAGGCCAGTTTCCTCTAACTATGAAATGGGACAGTGATGTCTATATTATAAGGTTGTAAATACTCATTAAGTTTTAGCTTATTATTTACATATTATCACCCATGGAAGGGAATACAGCTTAATGGGTTTTGACTGAGATATGGATTCTAGTCCTGGCTGGCACCTGGCAGCTATGGAACTGTGGCTACAGTACCAAGAGTCTTTCAGCTGAAAATGGATATAATAATATTCCAGAATGCAGTGAGGAGTGCATTAAATAATAGGTGTAAACTGTTTTTTATGGGTAAGGTCCTGGTTAATAATATTAACAGTTTTTATGTTTTAATCTTTTTGAAAATGATTTTTAAAATTATTTATTTATAAAAATATATGTACAGAGAGGAGAAACAGAGGAAGATATTTTACCTGTTGCTTTTTTCCTAAATGTTTGCAATGGCTGGAGCTGAGCTGATCCAAAGCCAGAAGCCAGGAGCTTCTTCCAGGTCTCCCATGTGGGTGCAGGGTCCCAAGGCTTTGGGCTATCCTCCACCTCTTCCCAGGCCACGAGCAGGGAGCTGGATTGGGAGGTGGAGCAGCCAGGACATGAACTAGTTCCTAAAAAGGATGTAGGGACTGGCAGGCAGTGAATTAGCCAGTTGAGCCATCATGCTAGCCTCAGCAGTTACTATTTTTAAACCCATCGAAATCATTTTCTGTCTTTGAATCCAGAGCTCTGAAGTTTCTATGGGAGGGACTGATTTTATTTCCTATATTTAACACTTACTCCCATTGCCTTAGTAGGAAAGAGTAGGATGGTCCCCAAACTAAGCAGCACAAAAAGAAAGATGAGGCTGACCTCATAGCATAGCAGAATAAGCCTCTACCACATGGGTGGGTGCTGGTTCAAGCCTGAGTTGCTCCATTTCTGATCCAGCTACCTGGTAATGTGTCTGGGAAATCAGCAGAGGATGGCCCAAGTGCTTGGCTCCCTGTACCCACATGGGAACCCTAGAAGATGCTCCAGGCTCCTGGCTTCAGACCTACCCAGCTCTGACTGTTGCAGCCATCTGGGGAATGAAACAAGGTAGGGAGCTCTTTTTCTCTGTCTCTCCTCCTCACTGTAACTCTGCCTTTCAAATAAAAAGAAATACATTTTTTACAAAGAAGAAAAAGACCCAGAGAATCCATAAGTTAGAAAACCTTGTACATCAAAAAAAACAATTCCTACCTTTTTGCACTGACTGAAGACACATTGAAGATGGGATAGGTAGTCAAATTGGAAGAAACTAGTAAGAGAAAAAAAAATGACAACTATTTGCATTTTCAACCAATTTGACAAAGGGACAAAGGTAATTCAATGCAAAAAAAATAGTTTTCAGCAAATGTTTCTGAACAATTAGATATTCATGTGCAAAATTTTTACACACCAATGCCATTTATAAAAACTAATTTAAAATGGATCATATATCTAAATGTGAAACATAAAATTAGAAAAAAAATCTGAACTTGGATGATTACTTTCTATTACATACAACACTTAGAGCACAATATATAAAGTGGTTAGACAAAGTTAAGGAGTTTTAAAGGAAGCCTATGTTCCATCACCCCCCCCCCCGCCCCAAATGACAAACAAAACAAACAAACAAAAAACTGTTAAAGAAAATGAAGACAAGTCAGACTGGGACCGATTATTGGCAATTATTTATATACAAAGAATTCTTAAGTGACAACCATAGTTTAGTGGTAAATGGGGAATTATGTACAATAACACAGACAAATCTTAAATATAGTTTATTGAATAAAGACAGACCCAAAGTCTGCATAATTTCATTTGCCTAACATTTTTACCAGAAAACAACAGAAACAGAAAGCAGATTAGTGGTTGCCAAGTATACGAAGGAGAGTAGACTACAAAACAGGTACAAGGAGTGTTTAGCATGAAGCAACTGTTCTGTAGTTCTGAAATTTCACCTGATTCTATTCATTTGATAAAAACCCATAAACTATTTATCATACTGAGTAAACTTCAAACTGTGCCCATCTACTTAGACACATATAAAAATGCGTTTAGGCCTTTATCTTTGCAATTTACAGTGATGTGGGTTGTCATGTGCCTTCTAGTACAATATATAACAAAGTTAAGAGCCGATTTGAGAAAAATACACTGAAGGTGAACTTTTATTAAAAGCAAATTTAGGGCCTGGTGCAATAGCCTAGCAGCCTAAAGTCCTTGCCTTGCACATGCCAGGATCCCAGATGGCACCAGTTCTAATCCCAGCATCCCCACTTCCCATCCAGCTCCCTGCTTATGGCCTGAGAAAGCAGTCAAGGACAGTCCAAAGCTTTGGGACCCTGCACCTGTGTGGGAGACCTAGAGGAAGCTCCTGGCTCCTGGCTCCTGCCTCCTGGCTTTGGATCGCCTTAGCTCTGGCTTTCTTCTCAGTCTTTCCTCCACTCTATATATCTGACTTTCCAATAAAAATAAATAAATCTTTAAAAAAAAACAAATTTCAACTTTGAGCTAAAAAATAATTACAGTTCATCCTCTTGCAATAAAACCAAGGCATGTGAAATGGGCAGGCCAATCTAAATTAATTTTTTCTTCCATGAAATGATCCTAACAGAACCTGCTGAATAGGACTGGAAAAAGTAAATGACAAACTGGTTACTGAGCAATAAATTGTCATTGTGTATGCTTTCATTTTTCCACATCCTTGCACCAACTTTGTTACTTTATCTGCTAAATAATCCTTCAATTGACAGACAATATCCTGGAATACATATTTCTTTGAGAGAAATTATTTGAGAGAGATTAGGAGGGTGAAAGGAGGATAAAGGGAGAGAGAGGTTACCACTGGTTTACTCCCTAGATGTCCCTAACAACCAGGCTAGACCAAGCCCCAGGGCAGAAGACAGGAACTCAGTTCTAGTCTTCTACTTGAGTGGCATGGATTCAATTATTTGAGTTCTCATCTGAGGTCTCCCAAGGTGCGCACAAGCAAGAAGCTGGAAATGGGAGCCAGGCAGGGCTTGAAGAAAGGTACTCTGGGACAGAACACGTATGTCCTTGCTGGCATCTTTACTGCTAAACACAACTCCTGCCCCGCAGTGTCATTTTTCTATGGCCTAGCAAGTTCTTAGTTTATGATGTGTCTAATCAATTATAAGTGATTAGAAAGGCATTTCAAAAAGTTTATGGAAAATGGAATTAAAATGGGTTTACTATGAAGTTTTTGGAAAACTCCCAGCTCCCTGCTTGTGGTCTGGGAAAGCCATTGAGGACGGCCCAAAGCCTTGGGACCCTGCCCCCGCATGGGAGACCTGGTGGAGGTTCCAGGCTCCTGGATGGCATAATACCAACCATCGTGGTCACCTGGGGAGTGAATCATCAGACGGAAGATCTTCCTCTGTCTCTTCTTTGCTCTGTATATATCTGGCTAATTTTTATTTCTAGTAAAAATAAATAAATCTTAAAAAAATTATACCTTCTAGACAGCTTTAGTCATAGTCATTACCAATTAAGCACTCTCCTTATTTCATGGGAGCATTCAGCCTAGTTTTTAAGATACTGGATTGGACCTCTATGCTTCATATTGCAGTGTCTGGGTTCATAACTAGCATTGGTTCCTGATGTGAGCTTCCTGCTAACCCAGCCCCTGTTAAGGCAGCAGTGATGGCTCAAGTAATGGAACATCTTAGCTGCGACCTATACTCTCAACTCTGGTTTAACCAGTTCTAACTATTGCAGAAGAGAGTAAAAGCAGATAGGAGTCCTCTCGTCGTCTACTTTCTACCACACAAATAAGGAAAACAGAAAACAAACACTCTCTGTCTTTTGCTTGACAAAATACACTACCCTGCTTTATCACTGAAAACAATGTCACAGAAATGAAGATGAAGATATTAACACAAGTCTCCAACTTTAAAAATATTTATTTTTATTGGAAAGCCAGATGTACAGAAAAAGACATTCCATTCAGAGACCCAGAAAACAGCGTGAATTTTATACTATCACATGGTAAAGAAGCAATAGTTCAAAGAGCTAAACTCTTATAAAAAGTTTTCTCTTACCACATGTCTTGCTCTCACCAAGAGAATCCTCGGAAGGAAAATGCTTACTTTGATCAACTTTACACTCCCTTGAAGAAACTACACCAGCTGATGAATCCTGAAAACAGGTTTAAAAAGGTAAATTGCAATTATTTTTTAAGATGATTTATTTATCTTAATAAGCCCTTGCCTAGAATGCAAGAATTCTTATGGGTGCTGATTCCCGTCTGGGCTAATCCACTTCTGACCCAGCTCCTTGCTTATGGCCTGGGGAAACCACAGAGGATGGCTCACATTTTTAGGCCCCTTGCAACCAGGTTGGAGACCCAGAAGAGGATCCAGGCCAACCTCAGTCACTGTGGCCTTTTGGGGAGTGAACCAGCAGACGGAGGATATCTCTCTCCTTTCTAATTCCACCTTTCAAATAAAAATAAAGTAAACCTTTTAAAAAAGAGGCTTAGACTTTTTAAAAATTCATTTTAATTGGAAAGTCAGTTATACAGAGAGGAGGAGAGACAGAGGAAGATCTTCCATCCAATGATTCACTCCCCAAGTGACCACGATGGTTGGTGCTATGCCATCCAGGAGCCTGGAACCTCCACCAGGTCTCCCATGCGGGGACAGGGTCCCAAGGCTTTGGGCCGTCCTCAATGGCTTTCCCAGACCACAAGCAGGGAGCTGGATGGGAAGTGGAGCTGCTGGGATTAGAACCAGTGCCCCTATGGGATCCTGGTGTGTTTGAAGCAAGGACTTTAGGCGCTAGGCCACTGTGCCAGGCCCAGAGGCTTAGATTTTTAAACTCACATAGGTCAAGTGCAACATTCATGGGCTCAATTTATGAATTTTGAATTTTCAGTGATTTTTGAGAAGTTTGAGTAGGAAAATAATGACATAAGGTTATCTAAACTGGAATATGCTGTTAAATATAAACACGGATTTCAAGAATCTCATACAAAAAGTATGTAAATTATCAATAACTTATTACATTGAAATAGTAATATTCTAAGTCTAGTGGATTAAATTTTTAATTTTTTAAAAGAGTTATTTTTATATGAAAAAGAATGAGGAAATTGGGAGAGAGATCTTCCAACCACTGGTTCACTCCCCAAATGGCCACAATGGCTGGAGCTGGACTGATCAGAAGCCAGGAGCCAGTAACTTCTTTCTGGGTTTCCCAAGTGAGCAAATGGGCTTGAGGACCCGAGCCATCCTTGGTTATTTTCTCAGGCCACAGTGAACAGCATTTAAAGTGGAGCAGGTGGGACACAAACAGTTGCCCATATGGAATGCTGGCACTACAAGCAGAGGATAGGCATGGTATACCACTGTTCTGGCCCCAGAAATGCTATTGCTTTAACACAGATTTTAAATTGCACACTGCTGACACTGCAGCAGGCCGAAGGGTGACCAGCAAGGAGGAACTGACGTTGCTAGCCCTTGCTTCTGCTGCAGCCTTACTTGCACTGCCCGAACCTCCCAGGGGAAAACTGGCATCAGCTGAAAACAAGCAAACGAACAAAAAACACACCATGGGCAGCCAGGTGTAGTCCCTGGCAGTGACCTTCAGCTAATTCCAAGGTTATTATAATCAAATTACCAGGCTGACTCTCCTGAATTCTATCAGATCTGTGCCAGGATTTCCAAATTGGGCAAGGGAACCAGCAATACCCAAGTCCTGTTCAAACACCATTTCATACACCACCCCATCTCAGACACCATATCCATAAATTCCTTCTTGCACTGCAGATAAGAACTTGGACTGAGCCATCCCACCAAACAATTTTATCACACAGTACTAATCTAGGCTGGCTATGTTAATATAAGCGCAATCAAATAAGAAAGCAGAGAATAAAACTGAAAACATAAAAGACAAAACCCCAACAATCTACATAGTGAAAGTACTTCTTTGGTAACATTCACTTTATCTATTCTCTAATACTTCTATCATAATCTACTATAAATGAGCTGTAACATAACAAAAAGTAATGTACTTATACTCTGGAACCACTTCTTAAATTTTGCTATTTCTATTTTTTAAAAATACAGAATTTCAAATAAATGTTAGTAATCTTCTCTGGAGAGGCCCATAGTTTACTCATGGGGGAATTAAATGTTTGCTTTAATGCCAACAAAATGTCAGTACATTTCTTTAAGCCAAGAAAGGAAGAAAAGTTATCTTCATACTCTGATTCTAAATTCTTTATAGTGACTAAATGCTCTGATATTGGCAATATTCTCCAGACTGTCGAGAAAATTTTGTCCAACTATTCAATTACATAATTTTTTTTTCATCCAGCCAACTTAAGACATTAAATAGTTAGCATTCTTTACCTTTATTAATTTCTCTTCTAGTGACAAGCACCTTGGCACTTGCTTTGTCTCAAAAGTTCTTCTTGCAGTCACAGTCTCTACATCAGAATCATCAATCACTTCAGACTTATTCCTTTGGATATGTTCCAGGGATGGCTTATTTTCCAGAGGCGATTTTCTAAGAGTGGATCTTTTTCTATTAACAAAAAATGCTGCCCCACCCTGAAGTGTAACTTGTGGTTTTATTTTTTGGCTCAAAACCCGGGGAGCAGTCACATTACTTTCAGTTGCACAATAATTATTCTCTTTCTCCACAACTGACTTATAGGTCACTTGATTTTGTTTGGAACTTTTAGAATTCTTCGCTGTAGGCTTGGTATGTTTATAACTAGGTTGATACTTAGCAGTTAAACTCTTCTGTGGTTTTTTGCTCTTCTTTTTGGAGGAGATTGATTTTCTCTGCATTTTTTCCATCACACTGGGAAAAGATTTTTCTCCATTAATAGGTTTTAGACAAGTGGGCCTACTCTCTCTTATCAGCTTTCTCTCCAGTGGACTGAGGTACCATTTATTTTTGTTGTAAAAGGATGCTGTGGAGACAGCTGATTTAAATGGTGAGCCTTGATCTGCAGATGGCAATCTATCACTCGCAGAAGTTTTGAGTAGACTTGAAATGAAGTGGTCTTGTTGAGAGCAAAGTGCCTTTTCTTCATTTTTATCATTATTTTGACAAAAGTCAGGTGATGGAAATATATTCTGAGTACAGTCGAAAATTAATTTCTTTGATGGAGAGTCTGATAAAAGGCTATGAAAAGAAACATCAAGTTCACTGATAAGTTCATTATATTGTTTAAAAATGAGTGTAAATATACCACTCAGTAATAAAGTACTTACGAGTCATATTAAAAATAACACAGCCGTCCTCACAAAACATCTACACTTTTTGGACACATTTAACAGCAGATTCCCAAACTCTTAATCAACAAAGCATTCCAACATTTTTTCAAAACAAAACAAAAATCACAGTCTAACTCATGAAGAGTTGATAAAAAGATTCTGACATGAAAGTACGTATTTTATAACCTACTTCTGAGGCTGGCACCATGGCGTAGTCAATAAAGCGGCACTGTATCCTGCTAGGTGCTGTTTTTGAATCCCGGCTGCTACACTTTCAGTCCAGTTCCCTGCTAACACTTGGGCACTGGCACCCATGCAGGGAACTCACAAGCAGCTCCTGGCAAGTGACCATTGAGGCCACTGGAGGAGAAAACCAGCAAATGGAAGATGTTTGTTTCTCCCTCTCTATGTAATTCTGCCTTTCAAATAAATAAGCCTTTAAAAAAATAAAGCATTTTCTAGAGATACACAAATTATATTTGTTCAAACTAGCTACAAATCTCCCATCAGGATTAATTATCTACAATAAATTGACACTCTACAATCTTTTCCATTGGGAATAGTTTATGCATCTGGTTTGACACATAATAAATACCAAGTATAGTAGTTCTGCCTTGTATTGGGGCATAGGTCCCAAGATCCCCATGGATATTTAAATTTCAGATAGCATATATATACATACATATATTCTAGCCTATATACTGTATGTCATATATATATATGACATATATATACACACTATGGTTTTTTCTTTTCCATGATCAAGTTCAATTGTAAATAAGATAATAAGAGATAATAACACAATTATAGCAATATGCCACAATAATTCAACGTAGCCTCTCTCAAAATATCTTGTATTTTTATACCTATTGTTGACTTTTATTTCATGGCTTCTCATAAGGGAATGCATAGTGATGGCATAATAGAGACTATCATAATCAGATATGAAGATACAAAGCAAAATGTACCCTTACTTCCAAATCAAAGATGGACTCCCATTGAAGCTGTGCAATGGGATGCTGGACTGCCTGACATTGTCTATACCTGCAATGTCAGGGCACACTTAGACAATAGACTGATGGACATGACTGCTTATGAAGGACTATACTATTGTAATAATATGGGGAAAATCAATTGGGGGATGGGGAATCCCAGAGCCTATAGAATTGTACCATAAAATTCAAAATAAAAAAAAGAAATTAATTTAAAAAAAGAAAAATATCTTATACTATCTTCACTTTTTCCACAAATATCGATGGACTGAGGCTGGTCATAAGTAACTAAAACTGTGGAAAACGAAACTGCACAAGAAGGGACAATAGTATGCGCTTTCTAGGACTGCTTACTGGTGAGCATCTACTATTATAAACACTAGGTAAAGGACTAAGGTGACAAAAGATTTTGCATACTTCTTAACCAAAGAAAACATCTTTTTGGTTTCTGAAAAAACTGCCTAATGTACCATGAAAACTTCTATATTTTCAGACTATATATACATATTTTCTAGGAGACTCACCTATCACAATTCTTGGAATGTTGCTTCCTCTTGTTTGGAGTAAAAGGTGCCATCTTGTCAGTCAAATTTCTAAAACAGAACAATTTTAACCATCAAATTAATAATAAAAACCACTATATCAAAAGGATATTGTAAAAGTATAAAAATTTGAGGCCAGCATGGTGGCTCAACAGGCTAATCCTCCATCTGCAAGCGTGTAGGCCCCGGTCTCCCAAGGGTTAAGTCCACAGCGTTGCTTGTTTCTCAAGGTGTAACAGGATGGGCAATCTCGGCCCTGGCTTGACTGCAAGTTCCCTCTTCCCTGCTTCCCCTTTTTAAGATGCCCTGGCGGGGGTGGGGGGTGGGGGAGAGCTTAGGAGTTGCTTGAGCTTTGGGAAAGTACTGGGAGGGGCTAAGCAGACTATAAATGGGGACCAACTTTGAATAAATTGGCATTCTCTTCACAAGAATGACCCACTGTGTCTTTTTTGTAACCCTAGTCCCTCCGCTCGGCCTATCACGTTTGCCTGCTGTTTAACCATCTTCACAACCTGCTGAATCAAGAGCAGAGCCAGAAAATGGGCCGGCACAACCCTCCCCAGCTCCGGCAACCGGCGGAGGAGCCTCGACCAAGCCGGCAAAAGCACCCTTAAGTTGTGATAGAATCTGAGCTCCCCAGGTGCTCGACACAGCAAACAAGCACCTAACAGAAAGTGGGGTGCTGCTCAGGCAAGTGCATGCACTCCGCCTTCCTCGGGCTCAGCTAGGTTCCTCTCAAACAGGCATCACCTCAGAGATTCTCTGGCAATGCAAGTCGACTTGCAGTTTCAGAGGGCTGAGACAGAAAACGTGCAAGAAAAACGCGCCCCTCTCCCGAATCCTGTCAGGGCCAGAAGACACGAAAACGTTGGCCTCCAAAAGATGGGACCTCGGGGCGGGCGAGGCGCAGGGCCGGTAGGCGCCTCGGGGCTCGAGCCCGCCAAGCCGCCCAGCGCACAGCACACGCTCTCGGTCCCTGACACTCGGCCCCGCGCTCCGCAGCCGCCGCCTCTCCGTGGCCCTCCACCCGTCCCTCCGCCTCGGCCGTGGGCAACGGTTACCTGCGCCTCAGAGGCCAGAACGCCCCTCCACAGAGCCAGCCGACCGCAGCTGGGAACGGAGCTCCACTCGCCTCAGTACTCTCCTCAGAACAGCCAGCCGCCCCAAGAACGCGTTCAAACTAGGCGCGCTCGCCGCGAAGAAGGCCCCCTCGTTTCGATTGGCTGCTGCTAGCGCCTGCAGGGGGTCGCCTCGCTGTGATTGGCTGTCCCCAGCCCTGGCCCCGCCCCCACAGGAGGCCGTCTCCCAGGTTCTCCCGCCCTTGGGAGGCAGAAGGTTACCGGCTCCGGGAAACCACGCCTCTCTCAGGTTCTTGCAACGCTTCCGGACTCAGTTCCCCGGGCATTGTGGAAATGCTTGCTGGGAATTGTAGTTCTTGGTCCAATTGAACCCTGAGTTCAAATTCTGAGGGTCGCCTGGTGTGAGAAGCGTTTATAAAGTTGCTTTCCCAAGATTCCAGAGGCGGTTTGGCATTCGATACTTGAGCTATTCGTCTCACCTTTTAGAAAATTAGTAATATTCTAGATTCCCATTTCTTAAGTAAAATTTTAAAAATTAAATGAGGGCAGGAATATCTGCCAAGTGCCAGGCATGCTTAGATGCTTTACATGTTTATTTCATTTACGCCTCACCAAAACCTGTGAAGTATGTATATTCTAATTTTACAAAGCTTAAAAATAAAAAGACCTAGACCTGGCGGAATAGCCTAGCAGTTAAAGTCGTAGGACTGCTTGTGGACTGGGAAATAAATCTTTTAAAAAGGCGGGAGGGTGGGCTCACAAATGGGTTTACTAGAAGATTCTGAGGGCTGATCAAGTTTGGTCAATGAGACATTGTCAAAAAATGGAAGAATTTGGAATCATTTAAAACTCAACAGCTTCTGGTGAAGTGCCACTTAAGCCAGCAGTAAGCTTCCAACTGTGACAGCTTTTCCAGTAAAGGAGACCCCCGTAGGGCAGGAAGCAGGTAAAAACAAGTTAAATTTCCCTCAAGATGTGGACGCCTCTGGGTAGGGGCTCTGAAAGCAGGGTCTGAGGGGCCCGCGTTTGTTTCCTTGCTCCAAACAAGAAGGCGTGTAGAAGTTTGTCTGTCAATCACCACTCGTTCAGGCTCCAGCCTCTTCAGCAAGTCCTGGACCTCCGCCCTCCTTCGCGCCAGGATTAAAGATGGCGCCCTCGGAACAGCGTTCGGACGCGCCGTCGTCCGCCGGAAGTGCGCGAGACGTTCCGGGGAGCGGACTGGCGCCGCGCGTCTGGAGTTGAGAGGGTCGCAGTCTGAGGGCTGGTGCTTGGCTCCGAGTACTCCTCGCCACCGCCGAGATCATGGTGTTCTACTTCACCAGCACCAGCGGTGAGTGGCCGCCGCGCCCTGGCGGGGCCCCGATAGCCTGCTCCAGGACCTCGTCCCAGCGCGCCTTGGCGGCGGGGGTATCCGCTGCGGAGCCGGTGGGCTCCTTCGTGCAGCCCTGTCCCGGGTCGCCCACCCACCCCGGCCTGCAGCCTTCGTTCGGCCACTCTGAGGAAGGAGGCAATGCCAGCCAGCTCTGTCTTCGGGGACGGGGTGACAGGGCCTGGGAAGCCAGGCAGAGCAATCTGAAGGAGCGTGCAACCACGGTGCAACCTCGCACCCGGCAAAAGGAACACCCCACGTCTCGGGAAGTGGCGTTGATATGATTTTTTTTTTTTTTTTGGTAGGCAGGGAAAAATACTTTTAGCTCCCAAGAAATGCTGTGGGCTCGAATTTGTTTCTCTGCTTATGATGTTCTCCGTGCGCAACACGCCTTTCCTGACCTAGCGTCCACGCCCGCGTTACTTAGTTACAGCTCGTGGGGGGGTCCTCCTAAGCCCTCCCAGAGTCGTAATTCTGCTTTTAGCTTCCTGTTTGTCACTTAGCTTTAAGTAGGATCCCTTTTACATAATGCCTCACTTCTTGTGATTTCCCAGTAACTGCTTGTTGGAAGAATGGGTCATGTTTTTGGACTTGACTTGTAACGCTGTGTTGTATTAGTAATCTCTGCTTGCTTATTAAAGGTGAGGTTTACGAGAAACTCGTTCTCCATGCTCGTGTGGCTTGGAATGGGTTGCTCTTTGCTTTGAAGAGAGAAGATGGCCCTGGGAAGTTGTCCCTGGCAGATCCGCTGCATGCCCCACTGCATCAGTCAACCATCTGTGTGGTTCTCCTCTCATGAGGGCCCCTAAAGACATAGATATCTACAAATCCAACAATGCGGTGCACACTTGCATTTTAGGCCAGATGCCTGAGTCCCCTTAAAGTAGTTTTGGATTTTTCAAGTGCTGGTCATGCATAGTTGTAAGAATCAATTACTTCAGATTTAGTGATCCTTTGCTCTTCTCTGGCCTCTATTATAATATCAGGATTGCTGCATTAGGAAAATACAGTCTAATAAAATTATATGTGTGCAACAAATCTTTCAAGATTGCCAAGATAACAAAAAATAGCTTTTTCAGTAAAACTAAGACGTCACCTGCTGTTAGTACAAAAAATTTTTTTTGAACATACAGAATCTTGAGGAATGAGTTTGGATAACCAAGTTTTTTGGTAATTTATTGCATTTTTTAAAAAATCAGGTGAAAAATTGCTAAAATTCCTCTGGAGCAGCTCATGGTGGGCTGCAGAGTTACAAGGAAATCACAAGTAGGTTGTGGAATCCTGCCAGCACCAACAACTTCAAGATGGGTGCTGCACTGTAGTGGGGGCTTTCAAAATGATCAGTTCCTACACTAGAACAATCATTGTTTGATTGAAAATTTTTAAATTGTGCTGTAATTACTATTTTCCTTCATTATTTAACATAGAAAAGAGTTTGATTCAGACCTTTTGCCTAGCAATCATGTTCTTTTTTATTCTTAATTTCCTATTTTGACATAACTTCAAATTTTTCAGGAAAGTTTCAACAATCATAAAAATTTCCTTTGTCTCCTGCTGGTACGTCTGAGCCCAACATTTTCCTGCTTTATTCTTACTGCTTGCTTTCTTTTGCTATTTTGGTGCACAGTTCCCCCACCTGGGCCAATTAAGTTGCAGTTTATTCCTAAATGCTTCAGTTTTTATTTCCTAGAATTAAGGACATTCTCTTATTGAAAGACATTCTTCATTGTTAAAACTAGGACATTTGCAGCATTACTGTTAACTAATCAACAGGCTTGGTCAGCAACCTAATGTGCAACAAAAGAACATATCAAATCGTTTAGTTGTCATTATCCTTTGGTTCCTCTTGGTCAATTGCCCAGGCTTTGTCTTAACGATTCTGTGTGTTGAAGAGTTCTTTTCTAGAATGCTCCTCAGTGTGGGTTTGTTCCAGTCATGTTCTTAATCACCTCATTTAATGCACATTTCTTCTGTCATCCTCTTGGCCTGCAGAAAAAAAATTTTGTTTTAATTATTTTAAAAATTATTTTTGTTCAATTACAAAATCCATCTGTGTTTTGTAAGCTACAGAGGTGTGTCCCTCACTTGAAGGAAATGTGTATGTGTATGTATGTACATGCCTGGTGCTGGTGTTGTGGCATGGTGGGAAAGCTGACACCTGTAGTGTAGATCCCAATTTATGTACCAGCTGTTCCAGTTCTGATCCAACTCTCTTCTGATTGGCTGGAAAGGCAGAGCAGGCTTGCTTAAAGTGCTAGGGCTGCTGCCATGTATATGTGAGACCCAGAAGAGGCGCTTGGCTTTGATATGGCCCAGCTCTGACCCTTGTGGCCATCTGCAGGGTGAACCAGCAGATGGAAGACCTGTCTCTTTTCTTCTCTCTGTAACTCTTTCAAATAAGTGGATTTTTAAAACGGGCTAAGATCATATTTAAACATAAATATATACATATACCTTTAAATAGTTATCAGTCATTTTTTAGAAGTTGAATCCCACTATATATTTGTAAAAATACACAGAGAACATTCTACTATTTAATTTCTTATTGTCATTTCTTTAATGGATACCTTACATGATATTTTGTTTATGGCTGTTCTATAATATGTTCAACCAGTCTCTCAGTGAGTGTTTAGACTGTTAAAAGACTATACTTGTGTGTTATAGTATTTAACTAGAATATATTCCTTATGGTGAAACTATAGGATCAAAAGGTGTGTGCATGAAATACTGCCAGCCCATGTAGAGTCTGTAGGATTTATTTAGTTTTATTCCTACCCTCTAACATTTGTTAAAAGCCTTATTAAACCAATAAAATGTTCATCGTGGACAGGCAGTTCTGTCAGCCAGTCAATGCAAACATTCTCTCTTTTTGAGTTATTTTAACCTCCAAGAAATTCTGAACTATAGTCATCATCACTGCTAATTGAAGGAATTGTGTGTTTCCTTTTCAAGAAAGGCACCAGAATAGATCATCTAGGAGTCATATCATTACTGAAGGTGAGGCAGTCCCTAGTTGAAGAATTTGTATGATTGCCAGGATTTAGGTTCCTTGACCTTAATGCGTGTGTATTTTGTGAGCTGCAGTGACAGCCAGCAGGCCTGGCTAGCCCTACCCTGCCCAGCTATCAGGCTTTGTAGACCAAGACCCCACTGACTGTTCAGGAACTGAAATGTTTGTGGTCAGACAGGTCTTAGTAAACTAGCTTGAAAACTGAGTGCACTATTGTAATTTCAGTAGGAAGCTTGTTTGAATCCACATCAAGGATTCTCATATTGAAACCATCTATCCCCACTAAGGAAATATAATTTCTAAGATAAGCCCTACTGTGAATATTCCCTTTAGGTTAAGATAGTGTTTCCTAATTGTGACATGACTTTAGAATCATTTGGAAGATCTTTAAAAAGCAGAAATATTTGGCACTTCACCCCACCCCAAGATTTGGGATTAGACACAGTGGAGCTAGGGCATAGCTGGTGATTCGAATGTGCAGGTTAGGGTTCAGAGTCAAGGATACAGAAGTTTAAGAACATAGGATAAAGAGAGCCCTTAGAATTTGCATCGCTACTGGAATGTAACTGATGTTAGCTATATAAAATTGCCCAAAGTAAGACTTAAGTATCGGAACAGCTAGAGTTTTGTTTTGTTTTGTTTTTAACTATGAAAGGCACCAGGTTAATAGGATTGAACTGTATCCCTGGGAAAGTCAAGTAGCCATGTGTAACAACTACTAAGTTTGTGTTTAGACCAGATGGTAAAGATTTTAGTTTCTGTGAGTCACATACAGTATCTGTAGCTTAGCGCTCTTCATTTTACCTCTTATTAGCCATTTAAACATGTAAAAACCATTTTTAACTGCCTCGGCCAGGTAGCAGATAGATTTGCCCATCTAGCCATGATTTGCCAACCTCTAATCCAAGCATTTTTTTACTTATTTTTCCCATAAGACAGTTTTGTTGGTGATGAGGTTATCTAATTGTTTTTTTTTTGTTTGTTTTTGTTTTATCTTAGTTAATTCATCTGCTTACACTGTTTACATGGGAAAGGATAAATATGAAAGTAAGTTTTCAAAAGCATTTGTGTTTGAAACTTGTACCAGGTAAGTGTTGCCTCTTCCCCCACACCCCCATCTACAGTCTGTTGAATATGAGTCTTAATAACACATAATATGTGGTGCTGGATGATATTTTATTGCATGTGTACATTGTCTAATGATCCAATTATGGCATTTATAATTAGTATATTCATCACCTCAAACATCATTTTTGGTCCCCAGCTTTTTTTTTGGTAGCTGCTGCTTCCATGAGATCAGCATTTGTAGATTTCACAGGGTATGAGTTTTCAGCTCACTACTTTGATAAGTCAACTTTTGAGAAAGTTAGTATTCAATCTCAGGAACTCTAAATGATTAACTTTCCTAACAGTTGTTTATAGCAAATGAAGTAATTTGAATTCATTAGACCAATAGTTGCTTTTGCTTTACAGAGTTTTATGGTGTCATTAAGTTTAAAGTTTTAGTAGTCAAGGTTAGCTTGTGCTAATGTAAATCAAATAAACATCATTTGGATTTTTAAGGAGATTATTTTCTGTATATTTTTTAAAATGAGTGGAAACATTGTTGTGAAATGTTAGTTTTTTCAAGCACTGTTTTCTAAGTTCCTTGCTATGAAATACATTATGTCTTGATGTACATATTTATGTGGAAAAAAATTTGTACAAAGCACAAGTGCTATTTTATATACCTTCTATTTTTATTTCTGTTTTATTTCATTTTTAAAAATCTAATCTCAACCTAGTAAATTCATTTAGCTCCTGAATTTGGACTGCACTTTAAAAAAGATACACTGATTTAGAAATGTACTTTTTGGCCCTGTGACTGGGGAGTGAGACCTTGAAGCTGAACTTCCCTGATGAGCAAGAGAGCAACAGATGCACAGCATTGATACCGGGGGTGAGGAAGCAAAGATCTGCGACAGGGCTCTCAGAGGAAATGGGTGTTACTTTCCCAGCTTGGAAAACTACAGCTGCTGTGCTCTGGGGGTAGTGCAAAAGGCAACTTTGAGATCTGGCCAACCTGGATTGCAATTGCAGCTCTTTACCAAATACACACACACACACATATTCTGGTCTCCCACAAGGGTGTAGGGTCCCGAGCAATTGGAGTCATGCTCTGCTGCTTTCCCAGGTACAATCAGAAAGCTGTACTAGAAGCAGAACAGCCAGGACTTGAACTGTCACTAGGATGTAGGCAGCAGCTTAACCTGCAGGAGTACAAAGCCAGCCCTTACCTGTTTCTGAACATATGAAGAGCTGCCCTGACCCTGGTTCACACACACGGGCTGATAGTCATGCTGACCTCAGGCAGCTGCGCCAGGGACAGTCCCAGTGTGACCATTTGCCTCTGGTGTTGATTTTGCTTTCTGTTTGGGCTTATCCATATGGGACCGTCTGCCATTAGAGGAGTCAGAAACAAATGTGACTGGGGAGAGCTGAGCTAAGAAGGCTTCCTTGAGGAAGGTGTTAGGAAAGGATGGATTCTGGAATCCTCTTCACATCAGTTGTAGGAATTTATATCTACAGATGCGAATCCAGGATGCCTAGAGCACTCAGGTGTCTTTTTGCTATCATTAAGATAAATGTGCTGAGCATTTTTTCCTCAGGAACTCATGAGATACTTGGCAACTTTTCCTCCATGTTTCTGTAAGAGAAGGGTGCTACATCACACTTCGCATAGCTTTGGGGACTTCTGATTAAAGACTGGATAAAACAAATTATTTTTTAAAAAGATTTATTTATTTTTATTGGAAAGTGAGACATGCAGAGAGGATGAGAGACAGAGAGGAAGATCTTGCATGTGATGATTCACTCTCCAAGTGACCGCAATGGCTGGTGCTGCACCAAACTGAAGCAAGGAACTTCTTCTGGATCTGCCACGTGGGTGTAGAGTTCCAAGACTTTGGGCCGTCCTCGACTGCTTTCCCAGGCCACAAACAGATAGCTGAGAGGGAAGTAGGGCTGCCAGGATTAGAACCAGCACTCATGGGATGCTGGCGTGTGCAAGGCAAGCACTTTAGCTGCTAGACTATCATGCCAGGCTCAACAAATGAATTTTTAAGTGGAACATTGAACTAAAAAGCTTGCAAGTCTGTTCTTTTTATTAACCAGCAGGTGTCAGCAAGGAGCCAACACTGCCTGACTCTGGAAGGTTTATATACATTATATACACTTCCATTGGATTTGTTTGCTGGCAAAATGAAGAACTCACTCCCGTTCATTCCCCAAATGCCAACACTGGCCAGGCTGGACCAGATCAAAGCTAGGTGCTGGAGAATCAATCCAGGTCTCGTACATAGGTGACAAGAACCCCGTTACTTGAGTGGCCTTTATTGCTTCTGAGAGTCTGTGTTAGCAGGAATCCAGAGTTAGGGTCCCACGCACCAAGCACTGGTACTTTCAGGTGCAAGGTGAGCATCTTCACTTCTGGGCTAGACATTTGTCTTTCTTGGGTATATTCTTAAAGATTTACTTTATTTTATTTGAAAGGCAGGGTTGTATAATGAGAGAAGGAGATACAAAGAGAAAAGAGATCTTCCATTTGCTAGTTTACTCCCTAGATGGCTGCCATGGCCAGGACTGGGCCAGGCCCAAGCCAGGAATTTCTAGGCTCCCACTTTGGGTGACAGGAACCCACACATTTGGGCAGTCTTCTGCTAATTTTCCAGGTTGTTAGCAGGGAGTTGGATCAGAAATGGAGCAGCAGAACTTGATTTGGTACCCATATGGGATATTGGAGTCACAGACAGAAGCTTAACATGCTGTGCCGCAATGCCATCCTCATCACTTTGTAATTTTATTTTTTTATTTTTTTTTTAAAAGATTTATTTTTATTATTTTTTCATTGGAAAGGCGGATATACAGAGAGGAGAGACAGAGAGGAAGATCTTCCGTCCGATGATTCACTCCCCAAGTGAGCGCAACGGGCCGATACTATGCCGATCCGAAGCCAGGAGCCTCTTCCGGGTCTCCCATAGGGGTGCAGGTTCCCAAAGCTTTGGGCCGTCCTCGACTGCTTTCCCAGGCCACAGGCAGGGAGCTGGAAGGGAAGCGGGGCTGCCGGGATTAGAACCGGCGCCCATATGGGATCCCGGGGGATGCAAGGTGAGGACCTTTAACCACTTGCGCCACTGCGCCGGGCCCCACTTTGTAATTTTAAACAGACATTTAACACTTAAATTTTTCTATATTAGACACAATCATTAATAGTTACTAATATTGCTACCCAATCATTAGATTATATTGATCTTATCTTCCCATAATGATGTGTTTTATTGATCTTATGGGGAATGCATGGACCCGGCACAATGGCTTAGTGGGTAAATCCTTGCCTGCATGCACTGGGATCTCATATTGGTGCTGGTTCATGTTCTGGCTGGTCCACTTTTCATCCAGCTCCTAGCCTGTGGCCTGGAAAAGCAGTAGGTGATGGCTTGAAGCCTTGGAACCCTGCACATGCATAGGAGACCTGGAGGAGGCTACTGGCTCCTGGCTTCAGCTCAGGTGCAGCTCCAGCCATTGTGTCCACCCAGGGAATGAACCAGTAGACAGATCTTTCTGACTCGCTCCTCTCTGAAAATCTTTCTTTCCAATAAAAATAAAATAAGCCTTTAGGAAAAAAGAAAAGCGCAAACAGTGATGGGTATTGTGTCTCAGCAGTTTAAGCTGCTGCTTGACCATTCAAATCCCTTGTCCTGAGTTTGAGTCCTTCTGCTTCCTATCCAGTTTCCTGCTAATGTACACCCTAGGAGGGCACAGACGTGGCCCAAGTGCTTCGGTCGCTGCCCCTGAAGTTAGAAATCCAAAAGGGCCCCAGCTCCTGGCTTCAGTCAGCCCAGTGTGAACTAATGGATGGGAGATACGTATCTCTTGTCTGCTTTTCAAATACCTAAATATAAATAGTAAAACATTTTTTTAAAATGTAAAATGCAGTATTTTTTAAGTTTAGCAAAATCACTTTAATATTTAAATAAGATTACAGTATATTTTTTTTCCTGTGTTTTTAGGCATCAAATCCTCTCTGGATTATTTCTTCTCCATTAAGGAGGAGAAAAACACTTGTTGAAATGTTGAAAGAATTGGTGCTTCTCTCCTCCCCAGCTTATTATAAACCATGGCACATCTTCTATTAATAATTTTTCTGTTTCCTTTATCTTCTGTTTCACATTGTAGATGAAGATCTGATCAAGTATGGCTGGCCCGAAGATATTTGGTAAGTCATGATTTTGGTTCTGCCTTTCGTGACTTGGCTAACTACCTGACTCCTATAATTAAAATCAAAATGTGTACTTTGCATTTTTGTTGATGACTATTAACTGGTAAATAACCAACTGCCAGTTCCCTTTATGTCGGGGTTTGATCGCAGGCCTGAGACGCATGCCCACAGACTGCAGGGTTTTTTTTTTTTTTTTTTTTTTTTGTCTCCTCCATCAGTTACTGAGCTCACCATGTTCACAGGTTTTGACTGCTTCCTCTAGGGGATGGATGAGAAATCATGAAGAAAGCAAGCACAAGCAACCATGTGGGTGGTTGATGCTGTAGCTGGCCAGGTCCACCTTTAAAGGAAGCATGAACCATTTCCCATCTGTCTTGTAACTTTGTTGAGTTTAGACCTGTCTTGGCCCAATTCTTACCTCTTCTTTATAAAATAATCTATGAATACTTCTTAAATGATCATATAATGTCTTAGAGTCTCTATGAGGTCCTTTGTTTTGCTATTCACTATGCCCAGTCCACAACAAACAAGCAAACAAAAAGACTCCTTCATTTTTAGCTGAATTCTTTTTCTCAGAATGCAATAGGGACTTTTTCTGACAGATCAATGTGTGGCCTTTGATGAGGGCATAGGCTCCTGGTGCATTCGCACACACAGTTTGCTTTCATTTTGCATCTTTATTTTCCACCACTCACTGTAACCTTTGAGATGTCTGTCTCTGAGAGGCTAGTCTCCACAAGTACTAATAACGCCTACTAAATACTGTCCATGAGTATATCATATTTAATTCCATAACTGCCCTGTGAAGTGAGTATTGATATGACTATTTTCCAGATGGTAAAACTCAGACTAAGGGAAGGTGCACAGATAGGCTCTGGTTACTGACCCCAACATGAGTTCTAAATTATAGCTTCTGTTTTTCTACGGGCTTCCACTTTTTGGGCTCAAGGTCACTTCTTTCTTCTCCTGAACTACAGATCTGGCTCTGTTGTCTCCTCCATTTGTAGTCCCAGAATCTTCACTGACTTTTCTGTAGTGATGGAAGTAAGATTGCCCATTGTGGGCTTTTTTGTTTTTGTTTTTGTTTTTTTGTTTGTTTTGTTTTGGTTGATTTCATTTTGGGGGAGGTATGTGACCTTGAATATAAAATGGAGGTAATATTGTGCAGAGCGTAACTCAGGCTACTGCTAGGTGTGGGTATACTTAGAACCCTATGCTTAGGAGCTCTGTGGAGGGTCTCTTGTCTTCCTCTGGTCTGCCAGTATAGTTCCTTGTATGACCCCAGAGAAAATACTCTCCTGTTGGTCTGTCCTGTAGAAGCCAAACGCAAGAACCAAGAGGTGCCAAAATCAGGAATGTTTAAGACTATCTTCTGAACAAAATTGTGTTAGCAAGTTATATTAGTGCACGTTACATTCATTGGACAATGAATAAAATAATAACGTCTATAAGGCATGCTGCCTACCTTCCTGGGGTATTAGACTATGAGCTTTGAGAAGATAGTGCTGCAGCTATTTTGTAACTGCTTTGTCTCCAGTACCTAGCATAAGTCTTGGCACATAGTAGGCATTCAGTAAATATTTGTTGCCTTCCCCGTAATCTAGCTCTCTAGCCACCCAGAAAGGCTTCTCACTGGATGCTTCCTCATAATAAATACTTTTTGATTTTCTGTATTCAGAACACCTATCACCCCAGCTGAATTATATTCAGATGTCCCTAAGACTCAGAGATGTCCAGACTCTCTCAAGGAGATAATAGCTATGCACTTATTATGTAATAGTGTGCTGTTGTAAAGGTAAACCTATCAGCTTTTTTTTTTTCTTTTTTTTTTTTCTTACTGAGAAGTCAGATTTACAGAAAGGAGAGACAGAGAAAGATCCTCTGTCTGCTGGTTCACTCCCCAACTGGCCACAATGATAGGAGCTGAGCCTATCCTAAGCCAGGAGCCAGGAGCTTCCTTCAGGTTTCCTACGTGGGTGCAGGGTCCCAAGGCTTTGGGCTGTCCTCGACTGCTTTCCCAGGCTGCAAACATAAACCTATCAACTTTGGGCCTGCATAGAAAAGGTTGCATATTCAGATGTATCATTGAAAATTAATTAACTAAAGCCTTTTCTTAAAAAACTGAATAGATTGTCCATTCACCAACAACCAATTCTGTAGGAGGACATTGTGACCCTAGAAGGTCAGCGAGCACAGGATTACAGTTGATTGAATAATATTTGCATGAGAACAACCAAATGGCTACCTTTTGTATACCTGATTGTATATTATTTGTATAAGAACAGTTGAATGGACAGTAAGTGTGTGAAAACACTTGGTGGAATATACAAGACAAAAGGAACAAAAACATAGAAACTGTTACTGGGTTTTGTTGAAGAGCTCAATATTTCCTCCCTTATCCTATATGACCCTCGGTGTATAAAGTCTGATGCCACTAATAAACTTCAATTTTTGACCATCAGTCAGAGTCCACGTGTGTCATTACGGCTCCGTGTACCAAGTCCATCGCTGCAGGACAGCAACACAGTTCGTCCCTCAAATACCTGCAGCAGTCAGGGTTGGGCCGCTGAAGCCAGGAGCTGACACTAATTTGGGTCTGTCTTGTGGGTGGCAGGGACCTAGCTCTTTTCTAGGCATTCTGGCCTCTCAAGGTGTGCATTAACAGGAAGCTGGAATTGGGCATGGAGCCAACACTCAGACCCAGGCACTCTACTTTGGGTTATGGGCTTCTCAAGCAATATCTTAACTACTCATGCCTGCCACAGTCTTATCTAACTTTGTTTTCTAATTAAGTGAGAGAGGAATTTCAAATTTACAGCTGTCACGTGACTGCTTTTCATTTAACTAAGACTAGTCCTTACCAAATTGATGTCTGCAGATACCTTAGAAACTCTAACACTCCTTAATACTAGTGACCCGATTAATGACTATAGTTGAAAATGACTTTAAGAGTTTTTTTGTTTGTTTGTTTTTTATTAATTATGTTGCATTATGTGACACAGTTTCATAGGCTTTGGGATTCCCCCAACCCCTCCCCACACCCTCCCCCCATGGTGGATTCCTCCACTTTGTTGCAGTATTATAGTTCAAATTTAGTTGAGATTGTTTCATTGCAAGCATATACCAAGCATAGAGTCCAGCATCTTATTGTCCAGATAAATTCAACAGTTTCTTGGGGAGACCATCTCTGGTCTGAAGGTAGAGCTGGCAGAGTATCATCCCAATCAATTAAAAGCCCCAACATAACATCAGCAACAATTTACAACGTTATGGAATTAATTGACATGGTATTGAGTAACCAATATGTTAAAAAATGCAAGTTCTTAACCACATCCTGTGACTACTTCATTGACATTTCAATTTTAGTTTATATACAACCAGCTTCTATACACCTTAAAATGGCTATAGGTTACTATTCAGCTGTCTCGTGTCTATTTTCATTTTAGTATTTAGCAGTTTATAGTGTTGAAGCATAAGTTTGCTGAACCTGGCAGTTTTTCGGGTAGTCTAAACTGGCTTATAACTCTAACAAGACATATATCAACAGTTGAAGTGCAGAACAGTTTTAGGAGGGGTGTGAAGAGAAATCTTCAATACCTTAGTGAGGAATAACTAATCTTTGTGTCCTACCTAGTAAAGTATAAGTGAATCCATGCTGACCAAAAATGACTGGCTTTTCAATGAATATGAGCTAGAATAGACCCAAACTGCAAAATGTGTTTTAGTTCCTGCACTGTCAGTCCTGCAAGCCTCACAGGGCGTACTGTGGTGTTACTGTGCATTGTAGGGCAAATTTTCAACCTGATTCATTGTAGATGCAGTTTTTAGTACTTTAAATATCTGAATGTCAATATTAGAATTGAACAAGGATGAAGCTTCTGTAAGCAAATAATTTTCTTAGAATTAAACGAGGATGATATAATTTTTAAATGTAAGAAATAAAAATAGCGTGCGTTTACTGCCTCCAGACTCTCTAGCTGGTGTATTTCGTCGGATCCCACTGTTAAGAGCTGAGCAGATCACTTGTGGGTCCCTGCATCTGCACGTGCTCAAGTAATCCATGTATTTTTAGTACAATTTCTCATGTCTGCTTTTAGTCAAATATAGCAATAAACAGAGAGGAAGATAAAGATAGTTGGTATAATTTGAACTTAGTAAGCATTTTGAGAGGTATGAGAAATTTTTTAGTGTGTTTCTAAAGCTGGATTTTTGTTTTTGTTTTTAACATTTTAATCGAAACCCCAGTTGTAGAGGTATATACCAAAATATACCTGAGGTTGGTATATATTGGCAGTGGATGCTATCCTATGTGTGTGTATGTTTGGTACTTTGACTACTTACTATGAATTCATTAGATATATGTTAAGTTAAATTATTGGATTTTTTTTTTTTTACAAATTCCACATCAAAGATGTCTAGGAAAAACCATGAAGTCTGGCTACTATGAATAAACAGCTGGCTTGAAGCAAGTAAGAGTTGGAAAGGGAACAGTTACTCCTCAGTGAGGTTTGTGAGAGATATTTTCCTGAAATTCTGAAGTAGGACAATGAAATGTAATTTCTAGATCTGCAAAAGCACCAGTTTGTTTGTTTGTTTAAGAGTTATTTATTTATTTGCAAGGCATAGTTACAGAGAGAGTGGGTTTTCACCCCAAATGGCCACAATGGCTGGAGCAGGGCTGGTCTGAAGCCATCAGCCACGAGCTTCTTATCAAGCTCACCCACTTGGGCCGTTCTCCACTGTTTTCCCAGGCCAGTGTTAGGGGCCTGAATTAGAAGTGGAGCAGTCAGGAGAACTGATGCCCATGTGGTATACTGATGCCACAGGCAGCAGCTTTATGCATTGCACTGTAGTGCCAGTCCCCAAAGCACAGAATTTTCAAAGTGGAAAATCCTCAGGTTAACGGGATAGATTAGTATGAATTTTTCACATGGCAATACAGATGAGCAAATAAACTGTTTTCTATCTGTTCATTTCTAGGTGGAAGGATATAATAGAATAAAAATAGAACCTAGAATCATCATTGTATATCAAAATGCCTAATATCTTTCTGTGTCCAAGGAAATTAGTAAAGTTTTTCAATTCTTTACAGAGGATGCTTAACATTACTGTCTGCATCTTGTGCTAGATGTGAATGTGTGAACAGTGACAAAATTATAAGATGTAATGGTGCCACTTTAGGGTTTAACTAAACTTCTGTCTATAAAAATAGGCATCCAGGAAGCAGCATGAGTAAAATGAACAGAATCATGACAAAGTGACAGTCATGTGTTGCCTTATTCATTGCTTGATGCTGCGATTCTGGAAGTATTTCTGTGTGTTAGAAAGAAAACCAACTTCATTTGGTGAATTGTTAACATGAAAAAAATCCACTAATCCAAAATGTTGCATTAAATGAGAAAGAGAGTGAGTTTTGAGAGATTTCATTAAATTGATAGAAGGTAGAGCTCAGTTAAAAATACATTTCCCATATTGGAATGAGAAGGACATTCTGAAATGCTCTCATAGTAGGGTTATGAAGAACAGTGTTCACCCAGCAGTGCCAGGACCTGGGGTTGGAGGAGTTGTGTGACCCATGTTATAAGGTGCTCGGCTTAATGTTTTGGGCCTCACTTACCTCTTGTAGCTCAGCGCTTGCTTGGTCATCTCTTCAAACTCAGAATGTCAAACAAGACCCCAATCATTTTCTTCAAACTGTGGTTCTGCAAAGTCTTTCTAGGCTTGCAAAAGATGTCTTACTGACATGTCTCTCGTTGAAGATTGCTTTCTGTGTTTTCCCTAAGTCAGAAAAATGTCAGTTATTCAGTGAAGCTCCTTCATCATTTGAGAAATCACCTTCCTTAGAGCACTTAGTGTTTATATATCTCTTCTTATTTGGTGCTTAAATCACACAGGTACATAACCTTCGCTGTTGTTCTTACCACTGTGGGTTGACAGTGAACCTTCTGGTATGGCAACTGTTGCATATTGCAGTCAGAGCTTTGCGTTTGTAGGCACTGGGTTGGGTGAATGCTTTATGCATTAGAATGCTTTCAATAAGGTAGCCTTAGTAGAAGGTTTCATGTACCTTGTGCTAAAAGTGGTTTTCATTCCTTATAGGTTTCATGTGGACAAACTCTCTTCGGCTCACGTATATCTTCGATTACATAAGGTACTGAAAAAGCACAAATTTGTGTCTTTATTCTTTGATAAGCATCAGATTTTGTTCTGCAGTTAAATTGTTTTAAATAATAACTGTGTACAAAATAGATGCCTTACTCTGACCCAAAAAAATCACATGGAAAATTCTAGGTGGGTGACATCACAGTAGTACATTTTTACTGCCTTGTTTTGTCAGTTGAGGAGTGTCACCTGTCACCCCTGCTTTCCCTCCTTTTCCTTAGGGTGGAAGTACCCGATTTGCTCTTTGTCTTCCCCAGTGGAGAGGATTGTATTATAAGTGCTGTTTTCAATCTCGTGTGATTCTCCTGCTTCACTGTGGGTGGGTATTCCCAGAGTCAGGATCACCTTTGGGAAATCTAAATATGCATGATAGTTTACTAGTGTTCCCTAGTAATAGAATGCTGTTACTTTTCTAATCTGCCTTTATTCATAAGTTATATATGATTTATTTATTTACTGGAAAGTCAGATATACAGAGAGGAGGAGAGACAGAGAGGAAGATCTTCCATCTGATGATTCACTCCCCAAGTGATCGCAACGGCTGATGCTATGCCGATCCAAAGCCAGGATCCAGGAACTTCTTCTGGATCTCCCACGTGGGTGCAGGGTCCCAAGGCTTTGGGCTGTCCTTGACTGCTTTCCCAGGCCACAAGCAGGGAGCTAGATGGGAAGTGGAGCTGCCGGAATTAGAACCGGCACCCATATGGGATCCTGGCGTGTTCAAGGCGAGGACTTTAGCTGCTAGGCCATTCCGTCGGGCCCTGTAAGTTATATGTTTATAGTTTAATCACAGGGTATAATTGTTATGTGTGTATTTTTTAAAAAAGAAACCTCTTGCTTTTAGAATAATTTTAAATTTACAAAAAATGTTACAAAGATAGAAGTGTAAAGTATCAATAAACTCTCTGGCAACTTTCCCTGTTGTCGTTACCCTGCAAGATTTGACAAAACTAGAAAATAAACTTTAGTGATTTATTTCAAGTAAACCTGGACTTTATTTGCATTTCACCAACTTTTCCATTAATGCCTCTTTTCTGTTTCAGGATCCAGTCTAGGGTATGAGTTTAATTGTATTGCATCTGGTTGTCTTTGCATTTAATCACCTGCCCATTTTTTACTCCTTTCGTATTTTTCTTAACTTAGTAGTTTACTCAGGGATGCCGGTAAGTTTTGCTTTAGCTAATGTTATTCTCATGACTGGACTGAGATTATTTAGGGGGAAGAATTCCTCAGAGCAGAAATGCCCTTCTCATCGTATCTTCATGTCATATCAGGAACGCATGAGTTAACATGACTTACCGCTGATGCTAATCACTTTGATCACCTGGCCAGAATAATGTTGACTAGCTTTCTCTACTAGAAAGTTGCTGTTTCTCTGACTTTCCATGTTCTATTATTTGGAAGAAAGTTACAAAGTCCTTTCCATACTCAATGGCAGGGGATGCAATTAAAGTATACTTCTAGAGCAGGGAGCATTTATATAGATTATTTATAATTCTCCTGGAAGGAAGATTGTGTTGTCACCACCTCCACCCTGGGCCCATTTATCCTTTCTGTTAATTATTTATTATTAGCACCATTATGGAATCGTACATTTATTTTAAACTCCATTTATTAGGCACTGAGTTTTGTTGCTCATTTTTTTTTAGATTTTTTTTTTTTTATTGCAAAGTCAGATATATAGAGAGAGGAGGAGAGACAGAGAGAAATTTCTTTCGTCCGATGATTCACTCCCCAAATGACCTCAGCAGCTGGTGCTGTGCCAATCTGAAGCCAAAAGCCAGAAACTCTTCCAGGCCTTCCACGTGGGTGCAGAGTCCCAAAGCTTTTGACTGTCCTTGACTGCTCTCCTAAGCCATAGGCTGGGAGCTGGATGGGAAATGGAGCCTCCGGAACTAGAACTGGCGCCCATATGGGATCCAGCACATTCAAGGCAAGGACTTTAGCTGCTAGATCACCACACTGGGCCCTGTTGCTCATATTGTTCCAGCTTTGGCTGGAGCTCGTTCAGCTCTTAACAGTGGCTCAGCTGCTGTGAACTCTCTTCCTTCAGTTTTTTGAGCATGTCTTTGCTGGTACCATGGAGTACTGCAGGCACATGTTACATTTTCATGTCTCAGCTCTGGAGTCAGCCATTTCTCCAAGAGTGGTAGTTTTTTTTTTAAGGTTTATTTTATTTTTTTATTGGAAAGTCAGGTATACAGAGAGGGAGAGATATAGAGAGGAAGATATTCCATTCGATGATTCACTCCCCAAGTAACCGCAACAGCCAGTGCTATGCTGATCTGAAGCCAGGAGCCAGGAACATACTCCAGGTCTCCCATGTGGGTACAGCAGGGTTCTAAGGCTTTGGGCTGTCTTCAACTGCCTTCCCAGGCCACAAACAGGGAGCTGGATGGGAAGCAGAGCTGCCAGGATTAGAACTGTTGCCCATATTGGATCCTGGCACGTTCAAGGCAAGTACCTTAGCCACTAGACCACCAAGCCAGGTCTGAGTAGTGGCTCTTTTTGTGCGGGAATAATATATCAAAATCATGATTTGGACTCTGGGTATGCCTGTTTCTACTGGCATATCACTGCTTCTAGGTGTTCTCAGCTGATGAAAGGAAATATTTATATAATTTTTTATTGTCTTTTTGAAATGATGTTGACATCTCTGATGTTGACCCATTACCAAGGACCTCATTCTAGCCTTTTCCCCTCACTTACCTGTAACTTCCCTCTCTTCAACAGAATGAAGTCTGTTTCCCACCACCCACCTTCCATTCCTTCCATCTAACTTTTATATTTGAAATAGCATGTGTGTAGGTAATTTCAGAACCTCTTCACCCCATGAGAAACTGCCCTATTAACAAGAGTATAATGGTCTGTTTTGGAGTTCTATTCAGTGTGTGTTCTTGCCTTAAAATTCCCAATAAAGATTTCGTTTTGCATAATTACATGTTAAGCTCTCCTTTTGGTGATGTAGTGCCTTACATTTGTAAATGCAGTTACATTCTTTCGACTTGGTCTGCTCTCTATCCTGGCATTCCTTGGTCAATTGTATTGGCTTTAAAGTGAAAGTTTATGAACTTTTTCATGTTACTGTACTGTTTTCCTATTTGTTATTTTTGCTGGCTTCATTGAGTTGATAACATGCCAAAGTTAATATGGAATCTTCTTTATCACAATGTAAATTGTTAATAGTATTCAGTAAATCCCAACAAGAAACATCTTTTTTTTTTATAAAGATTTATTTGACCATTGTAACAAATGTAAGATGCTGCCTCATTCTGGCCTTAATGTTCACTTTATTTACTACTAAGCTCAAATATTATACCCCATTTTTACTTGTACTAGTTTTGTTTTTGAGGACTCTGTTGCAAATGAGAAGAGAGATTGTAAACTTCATGCTAGAACAAAATTCTCAGTTCTCCTAGGCAACTTTTTGTTATTTGGAACTATTAAAAGGAAAAAATAAGTGTTAGCACAAATATGATGTTACCAAGTTTCCTTTTGGTAAAAAATTTTTCCCGCTTTGGGTTCTTCTGTGTCCAAAAATAGAAACAATAGTGGTAGTAATAACACTGGCTATCAGTTATTAAATAAAAATTCCATTTCAGTTTCTTTTAGGAGCACATGATATGCTCACTTTGAAACTGTCTGCTGCTTAAGAGATTTTTACCTGGTTGGTTTGCAGTAAGCCATAGTCTCTCGTACTTAGTAAGTACCAAGTAAGTATTGGAGGCGGAGCAAGAGCCACATGCTAAGAGGTACAAGCATTGTTTTTTTATTGTTAAATTCAAACCAAACCTTGAAAATCATCGATATATCACAGTGTTCCTTTTTACACATCTCTTATTTTTTAAATGCACAGAAAATCATCTTATTTACCTAAAGATGAATGTCCTGTTAGCATAGATGGCATGTGGCCTTTGTGTATTGAGAATCCCTCAGAGTTTCTTTTGACTTAATGCAGTGCTAAGTTGGATGATTTCTTTAGGTAGGGAGCAAGTATGTTCTGTTGCATTACGAGTAATAAAACAGGAAGAGATTGCGTGAGGAGTAGTGACAGCTACAGATAGCATGAAAAAGAAGAAATGATGAAACATGGCCTAATACCAGGAAACTACAGTTCAGCAAGAACTGGGGCTCACATTTTCAAGCGTGGCTTTAAACTTGGATTTATCTCTCATCTCTGTCACTTACTAGGAGATGTTGGGGACACTACCGACTTGTTTAACCCTACCAAGCTTCCTTTTCTTTATTGGTAAAGGGGGATTATATCAGCCATTTTTCATGACTGTTTACTTAGCAGCTACTGTCTGGTATGTACTCAAAAAGTGGGTGTAGGGTCAGTTAATTTTATGAATTCTATTACTGTCACTGTGTTACAGCTTAAATAGGAGTGGTTGGTGTTCACATTGTCATTAAGATACTACATTCAGAATTCTCTATTTAGCATTGGGGAAATATCCCCTTGGATGACATATGCCTTCTAAAGTAGTAGCATTCCAATTACTTATTTTTTGGACAAATGTTATGTATTTGGGAGATTTCCACTTAAAATCAAAAGGGTTTTATAAAATAATAGAATGAATGTATCTTAACGTTTTAATTACATGGAACATTTAAAATTATTAGAGGTGTTTCTATAATTTCATTCCTAGTAGGAATCTGCATTAAATTGATTTCCATTTTTCTTGCCTCTAAAGTATTTTAGTTCTTTGTGAATTGTTCTTATTCATGTTTGATTTTAAGGCATATTAAGCTAGAGGAAAAAACTAATTTTATCTCTTCTTTGTGGTGACTGATCAAGATCAAACAACAAGACATCTTATCTCTTTGAGAGGAAGATCAATAAGGACCTCACCCCAGAAGATGTCCAGTTGTTGAAAGTTGGCACCATTTTCCCACGTGGTGTCTGAAACAATGAAAAAAAAAGAATAGGGGCTGGTGTAATGGCTCAACTAGCTAATCTTCCTCCTCCAAGCACTGGCGTCCTGTATGGGCACCGGTTTGTGTCCTGGTTGTTCTACTTTCTATGCTTATGGCTTGGGAAGGCAGAAGAAAATGGCCCAGGTTTGGGACACTGCACCCATGTGAAAGACCCAGAAGAAGCTCCTGGCTCCTAGCTTTGGATTGGCTCAACTCTGACCATTGTGGCCATTTGGGAATTGAACCAACAGATGGAAGATCGTTCTTTCTGTCCTGTAAATCTGCCTTTCCAATGAAAATAAATAAATCTGTAATAAATAAATAAATAAAAATGAAAAAGAGACAAATACCAAGAGTACTCATATCTAATTAACATTTGGCACTTTTCTTTCATATCATTTTTTTTACTCATTAAGTATCAGTAATAAATTTATTTCATTTTTCAGTTTTCTGTAGTACAGTTAAGGAGCTCTTTGTAGTAAAATATGGCCTGGTAATAAGCAAATCAGTAATGGACTTTGAGTTTTCCAGTGTTAATTACTAACAAGCTGGTGGACCTTCTGTGTTGCAGGGAGAGAAGATAGAAGACATTCCAAAGGAAGTGCTGATGGACTGTGCCCACCTTGTGAAGGCCAACAGCATTCAAGGCCAGTTTGCCCAAGTTTTCTGAGTTAATACTGACTTTATCTGAAATGGATTTCTTGTTAGATACCAAGAAAAACTTTGGCTTTCTAATCACGTGAGATGTGCAATTCTTTTCATTATTTTGCATAGAAATGTTTAGATCTGCATATCCTGAAGATTATAAAAAAGCTTAGAAATTTGATAATGTCAGTAAGCAAGAGAGGTGTGCCTCTTAGATTTTTTATTATTTATTATTTGATGTCTTTATTTCTATTATTTGTCATTAGATTCTAGAACTGGAGCCTAAATCACATATTCCCGATTTTTCTTTCCTCCTCTGTGTATGTTACTTTTTCTCACTTTAAGTTGCAGTGCTATCAAGACAGAAGTCAGTTAATTTCTTCCACCCCCCAATAACTCACAGAAAATCTTATCTAATTGATCTGAGTGTCCCCGAGAATCATCATTTTTGAAGTTTTTGTGGTGATTGTAATGTGCAGCATGGGTTAAGAACAATTTTTCTAAATGTTTTAATAGAGCATGAAATGGATTATATGCTTACTGATTGTTTATTTCTACTTTACAGTTTTAGGTTATTTTTTAGATAGATAGATAGATAGATTTATTTATTTATTTATTTATTTACTTAGAAGTCAGAGTTGGAGAGAGAGCACTTCCATCCACTGGTTCACTCCCCAAGTGGCCACAATGGCCGTGGCTGAGCCAGGCGAAAGCTCATTAACACTTAGCACATTTGCATCACATTCCCAGCCCCTGTGAAGAAAATTTCACACACTATTTTATAGATATTGTTCTTCTGAATGAAGCATTTATTTTCTCCCAGTCTGAGTGGCTTCTGCCTTCCCTGGACTTTCTCAGCTGTTTATGATCAAATTCAGGAAATTTGACATGAATTCAGTACTATTGTCTGGTATACTCACACAGCCAATGTGTAATTTTTGCCATTAGTCCCACTATTATTCCTCGGTAACTTTTTTTTTCCTTCATGCAGGATTATGCCTTATATTTGTTTGTCACCTCTTTAATCTTCATTAGTCTGGAGACATTTGTCTTTCTAGACTTTACAGAGTGGAAATCACATGTAGGATATCCCAAAGCTTGGGCTTATCTGATGCTTCCTTTTGATTAGAATTACATTCTGCATTTTTGGCAGGAACATTACATGGGTAAAATTTTTCACATTCCACTCAGGTAGCACATTATGTCGTTTTGTCCCATTTTGGGCAGTACTGACTTGGACCACCACCACTAGGTGGTGTTCACCAGCTTTCTCCAGTATATGTGGGGATTTACTAAACATTGAAATCTGTCACCATCTAATTTGGAAGGAATAAGATGGTAAGTTTTTCCCGAAGAGGCACAGCTGGTTTCCAGTAGTGCCAGGATAGAATTTAAGTCTGGCATCCCAGGCCAGGCTCCGTGTTTGATGTCACCTTTGCCACTTGCCTTTTGTGGGTTGTTTTTGAAAAGCTCTGTGTTGTTTAAGCAATTGGATGGCTTGTTCAATTCTAAGCCTTTTCCTGTGTTGTTAATTTGTCAGTGGGTAGGGGGATGTGTTACTCAGTCTCATCCTGCCTGCATGTTGAAGACAGTCTCTCTTGGCAGGCTGCAAGATGAACAACATTAATGTGGTATATACGCCGTGGTCTAACCTGAAGAAAACGGCTGACATGGATGTGGGGCAGATAGGCTTTCACAGGCAAAAGGATGTAAGTGTTTGCACCACTGTGGGAGGCACAGTCCTGAGACTGAGTGTGGTATCCATCTTTTCTGTCTGACATTGTTATTAAGGGCTGGGTGTGATGGATCTTTTATGAAGGGAGTTTAATTGGGTTGCTAAACCCTTGGATAGCTTTACCTGTCTTCTGGGCAGGTGGTGAGGGAGGATAAAGACTCAGTATTTTTTCCCCTGTTTCCCTCACAGGTAAAAATTGTGACAGTGGAGAAGAAAGTGAATGAGATCCTGAATCGATTAGAAAAGACCAAAATGGAACGGTTCCCAGACCTGGCAGCAGAGAAAGAAAGCAGAGACCGCGAAGAACGGAATGAGAAGAAAGCACAAATTCAGGAAATGAAAAGGAAAGAAAAAGAAGAAATGAAGAAGAAGAGGGAAATGGATGAACTTAGGTATGCTGGAACTGATACTGATATTGACCTCAAAGGTTTCTTCCCTGCTGACTTTAACCATGGAATAGCCCTTAAGAATGTGTATGGCATGAAGGAAGGACAAATGAGTGATCACATGCAGAAATTTCAAACTTTTTACACTGGAATCAACTTCTAATTCTTTTATCCATGAACTTTTTTTGAAGTACTATCCTGTAGAAAAGACATTTGCTGAAATAATTTTTTTAAAAATTTTTATTACTGTGTTTTTCAAATGAATTGCTTCTCTATTGAGGCAGTTTATGAGAAAGTGAAGTGAAATTACTGATTTTATTCTTGGTTAAAATCATTATAAGTTATCTTTCATTTTTTGTTTGTTTTAGTTGCAGTTCTTCGGGAAAGGAAAATATAAGTATTGGGAATTAGGTAGCTATAGTATATTAATAGAGTTCTTGACTTTAAAGGCCAACACTGACAACTCCAAAACTGTTCTGTGCTCTTTTTCTGTATTCTGAAGTTTCCTATAATTAATATGGTGAAGCCTACTCCAGAGCACTGTATTTCAAAAACAATAATTAAAGTAATGCTGCTGAAATTCTGGTTGAATAAGGCCAAATGAAGGCTAACTTTATTAGTTTTCTATTTCTATTCTAACAAATTATTGCATGTTTAGTAACTTAAGGCAATTCAGGCATATAATCCTCTAGGATAAGATGCCAATAACATTCTCACGAAGATAACTTCAAGATTTGTGCAGGCCTGTGTTCTTTTCTGGAGGCTCTCCTAAAGCATCTGCTTCCTTTTGCACCTGTAGAAGTTTCCACAGACCTTGGCTTGCTGCCCCTTCTGTCTTCAAGGCCTGCAGTATAATTCACCCTACCTCTTACTAATGCCTTCTCTGCTTCTTCAGGAACTGTGCTTAGGGCCCATTCAGGTAACACACTAATCTCCCCATCTCGCAGGAACTTAACTTAATCACATCTCCAGTGTCACTCGCAATACAAGCTAGCACATATACAGGTTGTAGAAATAAGGATGTGGACATTCTGGGGTGGAGAAACACAGGAGTGTCCTTTTATCTACCATGTTGAAGTTATATAAATATATGGTACAATACCAAAAGAGGGTTTTACTTTTTCTTAAGTGAAGAAAATTATTTCTGTGATTTCTAGTACAGAATTTCTACAGCTTTCCATTACATCCCGTAGATATCCTTTGTGAAAATAATGCCAAAAAGAAAACGTGTATCAGAAGGAAAAGGTATTCATAACATCAGCTATTGGGAATGGTATATAATCAGAAAACAGCTGTCTTGCTATGTTCTTCCGCAGTTGTCTTAAAATACCTTGAATTCTTAGAAAGAATATTGGGCCAGAATGTAGGTATTCTGATCACTGACTGTCCACATGTATATGTTCCTTTTGGGCTTCTGCTAAAACAAGATGAATAGCTTCACTTAAAGTATATTCATATTAAGAGCTCACTAATTGTTGTAGTGAGCTATAGTCTTCTAAGATCATGAAGGAGATTAAGGCATAGATTTAACTTTTTGATAAGTGTTTTAAGTCGGCTTTGTGATATGGGTGAAACAAAAAAGTACAGTGGAATTATGAGTGATACAGGATTTAGAAAGCTAATTTCTTTTAAGATTTACTTATTTTTCTTTGAAAAAGAGATCCACGGAGAGAAAGAGAGATAGAAAGATCCTCCATCCACTGAGTCACTGCTTAAGTGGCCACAATGGCTGGAGCTGAGCCTATCCAAAGCCAGGTCTCCTTCAAGTGTTCAGGGTCCCAAGGCTTTGGGCCATCCTCTATGCACTTCCCAGGCCACAAGCAGGGAGCTAGATGGGAAGTGGAGCAACTGGAGAAGGAACCAACGTCCATATGTGATCCCAGTGCATGAAAAGAGAGAATTAGCCAATTGAGCCATCTTGCCAGGCCCATTTTTTACCTTTTATCACCTGTCAAACACTGCTGCAAGTGTTTTACTAGATTAGTTCACTTAATCACATTAGTTATGCAGGTAGATAGTTTAATTGTCTGTTTTATAGAAAGGGAAGCTGAGAAGTAACTTGCTCAATAATCATATAGTTAATTAAGCCCTAATTCTCAAGCCCATGTGTTAGCACACTTTTCCTTCTATTCAACAGATGTCTACCAAAAAATTATGTCATGATTTATGTATTAGAAAATTAAGTGGTATGCTATAAAACTTGAGGACATTTAATGTGATTTTACTAGTTTCAAAACTTGTAATGTTTGGGCCTGGCGGTGTGATCTAGTAGCTAAAGTCCTCGCCTTGAACACGCCGGGATCCCATATGGGTGCCGGTTCTATCCTGGCAGCTCCACTTCCCATCCAGCTCCCTGCTTGTGGCCTGGGAAAGCAGTCGAGGACGGCCCAGAGCTTTGGGACCAGGAAGAGGTTCCTGGTTCCCGGCTTCGGATTGGCGCAGCACTGGCCGTCGCAGTCACTTGGGGAGTGGAATCGTCGGACGGAAGATCTTCCTCTCTGTCTCTCCTCCTCTCTGTATATCTGACTTTGCAATTAAAAGAAATTAAATAAATCTTTAAAAAAAAATGTAATATTTAAACCAAAGAACCCGACAATTGAAAGTCTTCATATCACTTGTGCTTTTCTCTGTGGTGTCAACATCTGAAATACTCACAAACTGAGGGGGGAACCTTTTCTTACTGAACAGATACTTGCTTTGAAGTTTACTTAATCAGTCCCACTTTCTAAACTCAGCGGTCACTTGTGCTTTCTGATCATCTTACAGGCCTCAGGAAAAAAGAAACATTGGTTTCTTTCCGGTTAATGTGTTCACCACAGGCTGCAGAGGAGGGGAGAATTGATGCAGGGCTGTAGTGCAAGGAATGAGCTGAGCTGTGCTCTGAAGCATTTGCTTGGCATATCCAGAGTGGCAGCTGCACTCTTTAGTTCACAGCCTTTGGAAAGTTTCAGCAGACTCCTGAGTTTCTAAAACTGTTGTGAAATCCATTTTTATACTTTTTAAGTGCTAGCATTACTTTCTATATGAGTTCTCCACCCAAAAGGTCCAATTCTGTGCCTGTGACTTATTTTAATATTCTATATTTGACTTTTTGTGGTATCAAACGAAAACATGCAGTAACATCCAAATTAAGCCCAAGTTCACGGAATGATTACTTAAGCAAGATTAATGTGTAAATGATTACATCTGGCAAGTGGCAAAGCAGGAATTCAAACTGCTCTGTAATTCTAAGTCCATACTCTGTATCATGTTACCTTGAAGACAAGGAATGATCAAATTGCCATTGCCAAAGTCAAGGTTATACATAGAAGGAAAAAAAAAAAAACATTAGGTACATTATAGAGTGACGTAAGTTTTTTTTTTCTTTTTTGTCTCAAAGTTCATGTTGTTAGTCAAAAGGGATTTTATGGATTTCCTGGAATATTGAGAGATGGTTTTTATAGAATAGGTGTAGTAGCAACATGTGAAGAAGTAATGGTGAGGCCATTGATGTTGAAACGGATGATGTAGTTTTGTGAAGAAACAACTGCTTTGATTGGCTCTTTTTGTTGCTGACACACCCACTGCTGCTGTCGTCTTCTATTGCTAATGCCCTGTGTGTCCCCCCCTTATGTGAATTCTAATTTCCTGCCAAGGACTTGAGTATCAGTGGTTCACCTTGAATGTGATCCAGTGCTTTGCATATGCAGTGAGTCATATATAATATATAATGAATGAGTAACTGAGATTGGTTTTCCTGATAGTGATTCTTGAAGCTGAGATCGAAATGGTTAGCTGCTTTCAAAGTACTGGGAGGAGAACTCTTAAGCAGAGGATGCTGTGCTGGCAAAGACTTTACGCAAGACAAGGCAGATAAGTAGGGCCATGCAGAGCCTTGTTGACCACGTTTATCTTCATCTTAAAGCACTGTGAAGTCATCAGATGGCTTAAACTAAGAGGCAGTAGAGTGAGGATTATAGTTGGGGAAGGTAACTTTGCCAACATGAGTGTAAAGAGAACTGTGAGAATGAGGATGGATAAGCCAGGTAAGAAGCTGTTGGAAGTTTTTGATGGCATTTTGGTGCTGATATGGAGATAGAACTGTACCAATGGGAGGTAATTTTGCATATACAGGGTTTTTTACATAAGGCATTTGACTGTGGGTTGGGTTGAGGAAAGGGACTAAGACTCCTAGGTTTCTGGTTTGAAATGGAGTGGACAGAAATGTCATTTCTTTAGCTTGGCAATTCAGGAAAAGAACTAAGCTATGTTTGGTAGGGGATAGACCATGAATTAAAATATCAAAATAAGAATCTGAGTGTACCTTTACAATATCCAAAATATTGCTATGCAAGGAGTTGGAACTCAGAGGAAATGTGTAGAAAGGTAGAGTTTTCTGTTATTTTCAGATACGTGGGAATTCTGGCCCAGTGGTTCTTCAGCCTTGCTTGTGGATTGCCACGACTAAGCTTACAGATCATTTTCACTGGTAATTTTAAAAGCTACACTTTAGAATTGTCTTTTTTAAATTTAGCCTGTCTTTGTTTTACTTCTCATGTACTTGTTGATCTTGGGTTTTATTTATTACAGATAATACTTACTAATATCTCTCTTTAGATGTCTCCCAGCTATTTTTAACTGTGACAAATCCTCTACTTTTCAGTTTCTACAGTCATACTGACTTGAATGCCTTGTCATTACCTCGAATGCAAAATTTCTCAATCAACCACATCTTCTTGGCAATATTTTCTCATTTGTTCTCATTTGGGCGTCATTCTCTTCAGATCATTCAACCTAGAAATCTTGATATAGGCATCAATTTTTCTCTTACAGATCTTTATTCCCTTTTTTCCATTTTAGCTGTTAACACCATGGATGCAGATTGGACAGTTGTAGCAGGCTGAACTTCATTGTAAGCATGTGGGCTTAGGCATCATACTTGAAAATCAAAACCTGGATTCTCCCTTAATGGTTCTAAGAACTTAGCTAATTCATTTAATTTTCCCAATTCTGCTTATATGTATATGTAAACATGTAGGTGTTAATATAAGAAAAATGCTCCTTGCCCAGTAATGTGATGTGGAGAGTAGAAATAATTTATGAAGCACTTGATTCAGTTCCTGGAAAATCAAGAGTATTCAGCAAATAGTAAAAACTCGTGTTAGTACTGCTCCAGTCTTAACCTCCACTCACTTCTCTCTTTGCCGTCTGCTCTGTTTGCTATAAATTCACAGGTGCTATATGGTCTCACTTTGTCTCTGTGTATTCCCTAATAGAATTTTTCATGTTCTCACTTTGTTTTGTGCCTGTGTATTTTTTTATTAGAACTTTTAACTGTCTGGTTTTTCCTCTTTGCAAGTTCTTTGAGTGCTATATTTTGTCACATTTTTAATTTTCTACTGTCGTCCCAGCCCATCCTACACCCAGTCGTTAGCACAGAGTCATATAGTATGAATATTTCATAGATTAGTATTCTGGTTCTGCTGTACTAGGTCAAGTATTCAGGCTTCTTGCTGCCCTCATTGTGTTTGCTCATGGAAGTACGACAACATAGTTGTGTCCCCACGTCCATGCAACTTGACTGGCCCTTATTTTTCTTCCAGATGTCACCTGGGTTAGTTTGAATGTCAACATATTATTATAAATGCTATCCCTTTGCCTTTGCTTATTCCACTCTCTGGATCTAAATACCCTCTCGTTCATCCTGCCCACTTGTTAGGCTTAATTTGGGTCCTACCTCATCTGTAAAGGATACCCTGACTGTTTTTTGACCACACTGATAAATTTCCTCCTTTGAATTCCTGTAGCATTAGCAATGTGAGCTATGTAGCTCAACTGTGAATCATATCTGATCTTAGCTGTGGGAAAGTTTCTTCTCTAAGAAATGGGAAAGATGCCACCTAACTCGCAAAGCTGTTGTGAAAAATGTATGAGAAAACTTTGTCACAAAATGCTATTCATGTCTTATTTATTGCTTGTTGGTGTTTATCCTTCCAGTGTTGTGATGTCCTTGAGGGCAGAGCTGCTGAATTTCTTCTGAAACCCCTCCATGGTGCTAATAAGTAAATGAACTTTTTTATCTTCTAGGAGCTATTCATCACTAATGAAAGTTGAGAATATGTCTTCAAATCAGGTATGTCCAAGTAGCTTGGTCTGATGATGTGCCTTGAAATCGTTCACTAAGAGCTTTTACCATTATTGATTTTGTCTATGCAAATAACTCATCCTGATTTGGCAGCCAAAACACTGGATTCTGTCTGACATTTCTCTCTCCTTCCTTGGGGATTTTTTACTGTATTTGCTCTTCAGTAGATTACCTGATAGAAAAGATTGTCTGCTGTAAATTGCAGATCTAATGGTATTTACAGAATTTTTCCTTTTTTCCCCCTATTTTCCAGTTACATAAATGCTAAAGTACCTGGTTATTAATATTTTATCTTATCAGTGTGACAGTAGAGTTCATATTGTAACTGAGCCAGAACAAAATTATCTCCTTCAATTAAAAGTGCTAGCTCTAAGACTTAACACATTAGCCTAAGGGACGAAATAACTGACTTTCAAAGTAAAGAGAATGTATAATAGAAAAATTGTCCAGATAAAGCCTAGGACTTCAGATATACTACTTAAAAGTTCCTGTAACCTCCAAATACAGGCACTCAGATACATATGGGAACTCTGCAAATCTAACCCATAGACAACAGCAAGTAACACATTTTGTTTTCACCAACCCAGATTTTCTTATTGGCATTCATTCTCCGTGTTTGGGATCAAAAACTAATGCTTGAAGTTATGTTATGACTGTTTCAGATAATGCCGGTGGTATTATTTTGATTTAGAACTCTAGGGAAGTCACAGCCTTATTATAAGCATTTTTCTGCTCTTTGTAAAGATACCAAAGACTTTTTGCTGTAGTCTTGTTTCCTGATGGCCAAAGGAAAACAATCACAGAAAATCCATGAACGAAACTGGAAATAAAACCAAACGTCACAGAAATCATCCTTTTCTATCCATATCTCACACTTTCTTGACGTCTGATAAGGACAACTAAGAAGAATAACGTTTATAAGCCTAAGTTGTATCCCTTTCTCTGACAACACTGATGTGCTGGTGTTAGCCTCAGGACGGGGATAGAAAGCAAAACCAGCACTCTTTTCAGGTTGACACTGTCAAACAAATGTTAGCAGACTGCCCTTGTTAGTGAATGCCAGCCAGTAAGGTCACCACGTTAGGTCTTTAGGACTTGTTTATAAGCCACACAATAAGACTGGTCCCATTATACCACCACATAAAGATTTCTGTCTAATCAAAAATTCAGTAAAGCACACAACTTAATTTGTGTGCTTATTAGTAAGCCAAACCTATATTTGGCTTACTAATGATTTTTTACTATTAAAAAAATTACATAAACCATCTTGAGAAATCACAAACCTGTGACAATCTTGAGGTTGAAAATACTGAAAACCTGGCATTTTTCCCTCTGGCAACATTGTTGGCACAAATCTGTTGAGGTAGTATTTGAAATATTTGTTGGAGAACCAATCATGTTTTCTTACAGCTGTATTTGTTAACCCTAACTATTAGGCTAGTTGGCTTTGATTTTATAATTCGGAAGTCTTTGTGCACTTGTTGCTGTGAAACCAAACTGTGCAGTGACACTCTAGATATAGCTATGAGTCTAGGAACTAACAATTTGAGATGGAGAAAGAGATGAGTGGATTTAATTTTACTTAATTCTGAGGTTAGTAATAAGGAGCCTTCTTAAGATTATAATTTGAATTAGAATATTTAGTTATTCCTTTTCAAGCCTTTTCTGTTTCGCTTTTTTGTTTCCTGCAGGATGGCAATGATTCAGATGAATTCATGTGAGAAGAGAAAAGGATCATGAATGATGTGATATAGAGACAGTTGCGGATCTTTTTGCAGATCTTTTTGACTTCAGCTGTGTTCTGAGTTATTAAAAAAGCAACCAAATTTCTACCTTTATTCTACAGATACTGATGTTGGGGTTTAAAAAAAACTTACTTCTTTTTCTTTTCCTTTTCTGACAGAAAAGGATCAGACATGTAAACAGCATATCATTTAGCAAAATGAAAATGTTTTTTGCAAGAATTATGTCTTGATCCTTTATGAAAGCTGGCAGCTTTTGCTCTTGAGATAGACTTTAGAACAAACCAGAAAAATATTTCTGTTGCTGTAGTCTATCCCTGAAAACAGATGTCTTGAATTGCTTTTCATATTCTTAAAATATCTTCACTTCCGTTAAGAAGAATGTGTTGATTGGAAATATGCGTGAACATGTCCTCATCCCAGATTTCTGGATTAGAAAAAAAGCACGTGAATTTTGAAGATGATAGTGACATTTTCCGATTTTTGGCTTCAATATTCATGTTCTAATTGTGTGATCTGAGTCTGTTGGCATAATAATCCTTACCTCTCAGTGTTTCCTAGCTCTTGCATCTGTCCTTGCTTCCTGTGAGTGGGCACGTCCATCTTACATCATCATACTTAAAGAAATGGTGGGTGTGAGGGCTGAGCTTGGCAGCACAAAGTTAACCCTTGCCACATATGTGACAACTTAGGAGAGAAGAGTGGAGCACTCGTCCCTCAGACCGGAGGGAGAAAGAGGAACACGTTCTCTGGAATCATTTGGGAGATTATAATTCACATGATTTTTTACTTGGGAAACAAGATGTAGTAGAAATCTATATTGTAACTGTAATTTTTAGTTAGGACTAAGCATTTTGCTAGCCAGCCAGATTTGTTACTTTGCCTTGAAATAATATTTATCTTGAGTTGTGTCCTCATAGTTGATTCTTGGTTGTACGTTCAGTAACTTAATACAATACAACTGCTGTTTATCTGATCTACCCTGTGTTCAGTGTGATTCTGAATACAAGATGATGATTATTCTGTGGCATGTTGAACACTAACTATAGAAAGAGACAAACCAAACAATGAAAAAAAGAACAAAGCCTACAAAGTAGGAGACATAAAAACTATTCCCAGAACTCTGTTTGCAATGTTTTATTGTTAATGTAGTTTAATCAAGCAAAAATTATCTCCTACCTGTGATGACTTTGGAACTGTGGATAAAACCAAAAGACTAGTGTTTTCATTAAGTCTAAGCTGGCATGTTAGAACTGGAAAACTCCCTAAGGTATAACCTATTGGCCAAAATTTGAGAGGACAAGGAAAATGACTCCAGAGATTGTTGATTTTGTGTGTGTGTGTGTGTGTCTGTCTGTCTGTCTGTCTATCTGTGATGATATTCACAGCCTGGAGTTCTGAAATTTAAAAGTTATAATAAAGTATCATATTTTTATTGAAGTCATGGATCTGTAAGTTGTCTCAATTTTGTTATAAATGGGGTAGCCTCATTCCCGAGCTTGTTTGAGGGGTAAAGTTGCTGGAAAAACTTCATTTTCCAAGGGATAATCATTTTCCTTCTCCATGAAAAAATGCTTCTCTCCTGGGCCCACATGAATATCCTTTCTCAGGCATACTCTCGATCAAGTGTGCATCAGTGGCTCTGCGGCAGCGCCATCACCTTTCTGCCTGCTGTTCCACGCACTCTTTTAATGCTCCCCAGCAAACACTTCGGTGCAGCAGATGTGCCTGCAGCATCACCTGTGGCTCCTTGGCATCTGCTTCTGCAGGCCTCTCTACCCCTTGCTGCAGCACCTGCAGATGAGCTAAGAAGAACACATCTGTTATAGAGTATGTATGAGACCTCCTGTGGTCCAAATGTTGAAAATTTTCTAATTCCCAGCTTTCATTGGCTAAAAATGTCAAATGTGTCCTGAATTCTTTGAATTGAATCTAACTTTCCATTCACTTCAGCTACTCTGTCCAATCTCCCCCTACCTCAGCCTGGGTGGATTTTATCCAGCTCCTGTAGTTGCGGGGAAAATTTGTGAATGTTGCTATTTTTTGTAATCAGATTGTGCGCTTGTTCAAATCTGTGAATCCTGAGAATTTATGAATCTGAATTGCTCAGTTCTATCTCTAGTTTCAGCACTCTGAGTCTGTGAGGGTTATATTAAAAAAAAGATGTGTTTATTTTTATTGGAATGGCAGATATACAGAGAGAAGGAGAGACATAGAGAAAGATCTTCCATCCACTGGTTCACTCCCCAAGTGGCTGCAATGGCTGCAGCTTAACTGATCAGGAGCCAGCTGCAGGAGCCCAAGACTTTGGACCATCCTCAACTGCTTTCCCAGGCCACCAGCCTGGAGCTGGATGGAAAGTGGAATAGTCAGAATATGAACTGGTGCCCATATGGGATCCCGGCGCATGCTAGGTGAGAATTTAACCACTATGCTATCTGTTGTGTTGGGCTCAAGGGTTGCCTTTTTAAGTTTATGTCACAGTCTTTTATATCTTGATAGCTTTAGATTTTACCTTATCCCCTCTAATTGATGAAATCATTTGGCAAGGGAGTTTTGTCAGTTCTGGTACTGTAACAGGTACTAAAAAAAAATATGGAAGGTTTTAACAGTAATCTCAAAATAAGTGGTGGGCTTTAGCTGAACTTCTTTGGTATCTTTTTGTGCTTTGCTTCATTGTCCTTTGCTCGTTCTTGAAACTTAGATTTCAGTGAACCTGTTTCACTGTTCCATGTAAGAGCATGAGCCATATCCACAGCAAGGTTAGAGAGAAAGGGTTTGCTTCAGCTGAAGACCAGAGCTGTTATTCATGGAGTTACATGTTCCTGGGAGAGGAAGTTCGTTTCTGAGCCAGAGCTGTTTATAGAGAAAATAGGTGGCAAAAATGAATAAATGGACCAATTTTCTTAGACTGAGATCCAATTACAACCAAAAGTATACAGTTAGAAACTTACATTCCAAGCTAAGTGTGAATCTTCCATCTAGTTCCAGTTACTTAGTAACTTAGATAACTTAGATAACTTAGTAACTTAGATGGCACTGCTGCTGCCTGAGCAAGTTCCAATTTTATGTACTGCTTTAGTGAGAGCTCTTTTCCACCAGGCACATGTGGGTAGTGTGGGCAGGAGAACTGTGTGTCTCATTTCAGAGTATCATACCACCAGCTGTAGACACAGCGTGTCCTAGATGAACTGTAAAATGTAACAAATGCTTGTAGTTTGGATTGAGCTATGTGTTTGCGCAATTTCATTTTTTACTTTTCTTCTCCAAGAGTTATACTTTTTTAGGAAAATGGAAGAAATTTCTTAACTATGTGTGATTATACCCTTCAGTCATTTTTGTTCCTAGGAGGAGAGGGACGAATCAGAGTAAAAGAAGGATGGGTCAAGAATTCCAGGAAGGGAACTGAAGTACCTAGAACTAAAAGTCCATGATACATGAGCAATTAGTGTTTGGAGTTCCCAACTTGCCCCCTTACCCTCCCACATTCTTAGAAATCTGCCTAAAATGTTAGCCTGTGGATCAGTCCAGTGTCTCTTTCCTTCTCCCCATATTCCTCCCCTCCCCCCGTCAAAGTTTCTATTTGAAACGGGTATCTTTCATCTGCTGATTTATCCCCTAGATATCTGTGTTGAAGGCTGGGCCAGGTGACAGCTGGGAGCCAGGAACTCCCTCTGAGCCTGCCATGTGGGTAGAAGAAACCCTGGTATCTGAGATATATTGATAAAAATTTGGGTCTGAAGCAGAGTAACTAGGACTTGGAACTAGACCTTCCAGTTTGGGATGCAAATGTCCCAAGTGAGATCTAACCCACCACACTGCTAACCTTTTGTGTGGCTAAAGGAAAATAGTTAAGACAAGATATTTTACAAGTAAGGAGATTTATTCATCTAACAATCCTGCTAACTGGGAGGTCCGAACAGCATGGAACCAGAAGTCTGGTAAGGACCTCCTTGGCTGTGACAAGAAATGGCCATGCTAATGGTGTGACCAGGCTTTGTAACAGTCTGGTCTCTGGGGAATTCCTTGGGTCCCATGAATCTACTCATTAGGCTTGAGTCCTGTGTCTAGTCACTTCCCGCTGGGCTCTACCTGTTACAGGTTCCACCACTTTGCTGCCCTGCTGGAACCAAGCTCCCAGAACATGAAGCTTCGGAGCGACAGACAACAGTAACCCTGGCAGCAGGTGTGAGGCCACGGATTTGAGGACCTCCTGAAACAATTTTACAGATAAGTGCAGGGTGCTGGGCTAGTGGCAGAACTTTGCCCCTCTGTCATTGAGCTTCCCTTAATGTTACCTGGAATGTTTGCAGGGAAGTACTAGGGTTGAGGGAATGACCAACACGTACATTTTCTCTTCCAAGTAAAACATACTTGAATTCTTAAATATTTACTAGCAGACATTTGAGTTATATTTCTCTTTGGTTAGAATAACACCTGCATGTGTAGATTTTGACTGCCTTAGCTACTGGAATTCTGGGGTTTACTATTTGACCAAATCAATCTATAGGGGAAATGTAGCTTGAAACCAGAACTTTTTTTTTTCAAGATTCATCTATTTACTTGGAACACAAATAGAGAAATCTTCTCTTCCCAAATGGTCTCAGTGGTGGCCAGGTCTGAGTAAGTCCAAAGCTAAGAGTCAGGAGTTTTCTTTCAGATCTTCCATATGGGACCCAAGGACTTGGACAGGCTGCCACTGCTTTTCCAGGTGCATTGCAGGGAGCTGGATCAGGAGTGAAACAGCTGGGACTCAAACTGGCACCCATATGTGATGCTGGAGCTTCTGGTGACAGCTTTACGTGCTATGCCACAGCCCTGCACCAATTCTTAACAAAAATGTGCAGATTCATGTAAATACTAGTTAAACCAAGCAGTACACTGAAAACAAGTAACTATCTCTTGCCATCTGTTAACCATGTTTGGTCACTAGTTTATACATCGTCTGTTTTTTTCTCACATTGTTTGCTTGGGTTTGGCTTTCTGATTTTATGGTGATATCTGTTATTGAGGGGGCCAAGCTTCCCTTCTTAGTGCTTATGACTGAAGGTCTGCACTGTAGCAGATAATACAAAAAACTGGTCTCTGCAGTGCATGTGTTAATTGGTACTGACTCAGCATTTTCTGCATTTGAACACAGCCAAGGAGTGGCAGCCATTGGAAATTATTGCTCCAGAAATCCGTGTCATGTCTGCCAGTGCTCTAACCTGGTGAGTGGGTGTCAATTTTAAGTTTGAAAAAACAGAAAGAATGCTCCAAAGTTAGTGTTGTGCTTTGTTTCCACATCAGTCCACTCATGTAACCACCACAGCTATAAAAATAGGAAAATTACAGTCGATATTCCACATCCTGCCTAGAGGAGGTCTTAGCTGCCCAGGAACCTGCTGGTGTTTTGGTTTCGGCCTCAGCAGTTTGCTTTGTGTTGAGAAAGTTCACATTTGCTTCTGACTTCAGAAGAGAGCCGGTCTGTCAGGTATTACAGGCTGAATTGTTGGTCTTGGAACTTCTAGACCCTTGGCAAAGACACAATCAAACATCAACAGGTTATAGATACAAAGAAAATATCATTAGAGGCACTGTACGTAGTATCCTTCAACCATGCCAGGCTTGCCCTGACTGATCTTCAACAACAAGGCCCTTACATTCATATTCTGACATCCCCTCACAATTGGAATTTTTATTTTAGGGTTTTTGTTCTCAGCATCGCAAAGGCTTACATAACTCATTTCAAAACTAGAATTGCATTTCAGAGAGTCTTTGTTAAGGGATGGAAAGTCACAAAGCTTACATCATGTTACCAAAAAAAAAAAAAAAAAAGCTTTCTTGGTGCCCACAATTAATATTTCAATGAGAATAGAGAAGGAGGTCCAGGTTCTGTTCTTCCCAGCTCAAGGTGAGCTGCTGCATGGTTGTCGTTTCTCTGCCATGGAGGAGATTTATGCTGCCCAGTTTAACACCAGCTATGGATCAAGGTTCTATAACACACTAGAACTTTAGCTAACAAAATATTAATCAGTCACCTGAGCTTTTATACTCCTGCACATCTATCTAAACAAGAACTGAAGCTAGAGCTTCTCTAGAGGGTGACGAAGCTACACAAACCTCTATTCGGTGCTGCTTCCTCCCTGCAGGTTTTCCATTAGTTAACTAGAGGAAGAGCTCAGCACCCCCCACCCCCAGGATCTCCTGGGTTTCAAGGTCAGAAAGAAGTGTGAACACATATTGTAAGTGCATTTGGATTTCCAGTGGCTGGAGATTTTTCTCTGTTTCTCCTCTCCATAAATCTGATCTGCTTCTCCAATGCAGAATTAAATAAATAAATCTTAGAAAAAGGCAGGAAGTGAAACTACCCCAGTTCCCCTGCTTGAGGGTCAGCCAATGCTACCAGTTTTTGAACTGGGGAATTCTGTAGGCTTCCTGTCCTGGAAGAATTGGGGGCTCAGCTGGAAGGATGAAGAGGTTTGCCTCTGGAGAATGTCATTCAAGGAAACACCAGACATCCACACCTGGCAGCTGGGACTTCAGGCGAATGTGGGTGCAGAAAGAGAGATGAACATGGAGATTAGGCATCCTTTGGTGTCTGGCCCAGGGATCAGCTTTTGAGTGGACACAGTTACAGCATGGCTTCCTAGTTAGCTTGTTTCGGTTAAAGTATGAACTCAGTTACCAAAGAACATGAGAAAGCTAGTTTTGTCTCAGTGTGGGCTTGAGGAGGGAGGAAGAACAGGAATGACCCCACGCAACTTCATATGTCTTTGCCCAAATTGCCCTTTGATTCCACCCAGGGCCAGATGGAACCCTGCTGCCTCTTTGGACCCCAACAAAGGCAAGTGAAAACTAAAGCATTTTGCTGGTATATATGAATGGTAGACTGAAGGAAAAGGAGCCACCCACTGTTTCTATCCCTGACTTTCCCTTCCTTGATTGTGGACTTTGAGCAGACATCTACTTTTCTTTGTGACTTAATGACAACTCAGTTGTCTTCTCTAGGCCTCCATTAATCCATTGGAAACTGAGGAATAGGATGAGCAGGGGTTGTGAATTCTAGCACTCCAGGACCAGGATGGTAACAGGCTTGAGGAAGGCAAAATAAGGTGGCTCGCATGGTTAGTGACTATGAGGCATTGTAGAACACATTACTCTATAAATGGGGCAGTTGCCCAGCCCAGCTGTATGTTGCCATGGGGAAATCAAGTTTATAAGCAAAGCCAATAAATATAAAGTACATTAAGGAAGTTGAACTTGATAGGACAGAAAAAGGAAATGATTTTTGTTTCAAAAGCTTTCTTTGACAGTGCTCTGGTTTCTCTTCATCTTTTGATGAATCTTGGACCAGATTCCTTGATTTCTCAGTTTCCCATCCAAGAGCAATTCTACTTTAAAACTATGACTCCCTTGGAGATGTGAAAACTCCATGCTCTTTAAATAAAAGTTTCAGGCTCATAATTCAAAACTTCATCGCTTTTCCTGGTTATAATCCACTTTGCCTCCTCCCAGCAGCCAGCTCCTCCAGAACGGGATGAGGGTAGACAAAGTAGGCTTAAGGAGTGTCAGCTGCTAGATAGCTCCTTGACAAGAACAGAGATTAGAAAGGGGGAAGTCTTTGATGACACTAATGTAACCTAGCTGGTAGTAGTTCCAATGCAGCTGGTGCCTCCCGTGCTAGTTATTCATGGGACTCATTTGTGGATTCTTCTCCACTTTTGAAAGGCTTGCTGGTGCCGTATTTCTGTGACCTCTGAATGCTCTTTGTAGATGAGTCCTTTCAGTCTTCCTCAACCAAGGCCTCTTTGGCAGACTTGAGTCCATGTGCCTTGGCAGGAGTCCTCTTCAGTGAATTCTCAACACTTCAACTCTAGCCTGGAACTCAGCTTTCTCCCTTGGTTTTTTGCTTGATCAGAAACAAGCTCTGCCTTCCAAATGAGCAAATGCAGTCTGGACTACTGCTACCATCGCACCCTCATCCTGCGATTATGGACAATGGACAGCTCTAGCTAATCTCCTGGCTTTGGAATTCTCCAGGCAAGAAGCAGAATCAGTCTCAATGGTAAGGCTAGCCAAAACTGGGCCTTTCAGCCCAGCAAACCCTAATAAGAGGCTAAGATACCCATCTCATCTGACCTGTACACAATCACCAGCCCAGGCTCAGCTTGGAGTGGGAGTGGGTGAGTTGTGGCACTTTCTAAGCCTGTAGATTACCTTCAGTGTAGCACTTTTGAGTTGTTCCTTGTATAACTGTTGGGCAATTGGTTTTGCTGTTGTTTAGCAAGACCTGTATTGGAGTACCCTGAAATTGGAATGTGAATACGCTTGGCACTTTTTTGCTCCCTACATTGACACTCCATGACTAACCAACATCCTATTTCATTTAAAAACTAGAGTTTTTCATCTTTTCTTTTTTTTTTTTAAGCTAAAACCAAATTTTTCTATGTTGACTCAAAACTAACTACATGGGTCCAATCAGGCCTTTCTGTGGATAGTGTGTTGTCCATGACTGTCAGTATTTGAAAGATCTTGGTTTAAATGTTCTAATGTATTTTCTAGACCTCCTCACTGTGAGTTTATGATGTTTTCTGGATTTAGTAGGAGTCATTTGGAGGGATTAAACCACAGGGGCTTCCTGGAAATACCACAAGGGGCTTCCTGAGTGGATACCACAAATGTCCTGGAGAAAGAGGATGGAAAAGGCCAGCAGGTGGCAGAAGAGAGTAAACAGAGGTCTCAGCTTCTGCCCCTCTGTGGCACTGGGAGCCCATAGTGTGCTCTGTGTATATTGATGGGCAGTTGGACCTAGTGTCCTTAGCACATCTTAAAAATCTTTGCTTCCGGAAGGTCTCAAAACTCTTTCCCGTTGAAGTCTACTGAAATGTGGGACGGAAGGTGCCTGAATAGTCTAGACCAACATTGTGTAATGATTTTAAAACAACATCACTGCCAAAACATAACGCATGTGTTTATAAACCTGATTGGGGTCAGCTTCTTTCACTACATGCACGATATACAGGTTTGGTACAGTCCTATCCAGTGGAAGTTGCAAGGTTTAAAGTCCCTTCTAAGCCCTACACCACATCCGTAAACGCAAGACCTTCTCCAGGAGAAGAATGCATCCTGGGTCAGAAGCTATAGCTCCCTAGTCATTCCATTATTAGAGAGTTATTTTATTGTGCCAAGTTGAGCCTCACAGTGTCTTTTTTGTCATTCTGTTTTCTGGAGCACACAGTGCAAGTTGGATTCCTCTTCACACAATAGTTTGAAAACTTTGAAGAGAGCAATCAGCAGCCAACTGTGAAAACCCCATTCTCTGTAATTAAACCTGACACAGCAGAAAAGTAGGCTTTTCTCATTACACAGAGTGAGGCCCCCAGCCACTCCCCATGTGCTTCGTGCTCAAGGCAGTGGTAGCACATGGGCTATGCACAGGAGAGGAGGGCAGCAAGGACTCCCCGTTGTCAGTGAAGTCCCCTGTCTGTCCTACATGCCATGTTGATTAGACTATTCTGGGCTTCACATCTTTTACTGTATAATATAACAAATACACAAAAGAGTATATGAAAAAATGTTCAAGGATAATAATATAATACCTAAATGTTATCTTACATAGGTTAAGAAGTAGAACAGTACCCCTCCCCTAGTCTAGACTAGAGCCCTAGTCCACCCCTCCTTTCCCTCTAACTCTCCTGACTTCTGTGGTAATGATCCCCTTGCTCTTCTTCACATGTTATCCCCTGGGCGACTTTCCCTAAACAATACAGTGATTGGTGTAATTGAAACTTCATAAACATGAACTCTCATTAATGTTTTTTCTGCAGTTATTACTTCCATTCAGCATGACATTTTTGATGAAATTTTCCCTATTAAAGACACTTCGTTATATTCTACCTATTGAGTTGATTTTGGTTCTAGTAATTCCTTCTAACATAACCCCTTTAACAAATAGTATCTATATTTGTAAATATTCCTTTGATATTGTTATCTAAAACATGGGAAAATGTTAATGAGATCAGTCTTGGGTTACTGCCTCCAAGAAACAATCAGATTAAGCCATCATTCAGCTCTTTAGGCATACTCAACCAGTTACTAATCCTGATTTTGCTTAAGTCTGAATTTTATCTTCCTACTTGTCCACACCATTATCAAAAACAGCTTGCTTGTAAATCCAGATAAAATACATTTATGGCACCTTCCTGATCTACCAGTCCAACAGCCTTCTCAAGAAAAGGAAATACACCTCAGAGAACTACACTTGCGGTCCTCCTGACTTGCTTCCACGATTTCTCAGAGTTCAGAGAAAAGAACTGAGAGGTCTTTGTTAGCAATAGCCATAGATACTGTAAATGTCCTTCATGAGGACCGGGAAGATAAGACTTAGGAGGACAAGAAGTGACTCACCCACTGAGACCAAGAAGGCATTTTTTTCCCCCACACAGAAGGGATTACAACAAAGCTCTTAATGATTGGCTTCCAGAAAATAGTAGATGAAGTAATTTATAAGAAGTTAGCAGCAGGAGCAAGGTTAATAGTTGGAGGATGAAGGGGAAAGGTTGGGATAGTCATTGGCATAATGAAAAGCCAGGCTGTTAAGAGAACTGGATCAAAATATTACCCAAAGGGAAGTGGCAGGAATGCTTTGGTAGTTGTTCTATTTAACAGGAAATGGTAACTTTTTTTTTACTAGCCAAATGTGAACCGTGGACCAGACAAAAGAAGACAGGACAGCCAAGGCCACGGATGCACCCATCTAAGGGGTGAATTGGAATGATCTTAGCCCGTTTGTGAGGGCAGCATCACAGGGTCTGAGGAGTTACAGGACCCAGCAAAGACAAGTCAGGTTAAAATAAAGGTGTGGACAGGGAGAAATGGGACATATGAAATAATTGGAGTCTAATAAAAGAAAAAAAGAAAAGGAATGGGTCTATAGAACAGGGCTGGAAGAATTGGGGTGATCTTGTTGAAACCTTAAACCCCTCTAGGAATGAATATGATCTTTCTGTAGATGCAGAAGCCTGGAGTAACTATGAACACAAACTATGTGCTCTGTCAGCAGAGTCTGCATGGGTCTTCGTTTGCCTTCACAGCCATCGAAGCATCTCCCCACCTGTGGGAGCTCATGCCTGTGAGAGTTGCTCCCTTCTGCACACAGAAGAGGCAAATTACTGATTCCAAGAAGGCAGCAGTAGTTGGTCTGGATTTTGAAGTTTACTCAGAATTTACCAGGAGCATTCTGGGCAGAGTCTGGCAGAGAACAGGGCCACGGGTTGACAGCACATGAAGTTGGATAACACCATGCACTTGTTGCTGCTAAGCACAACCTCCAGAGCTTAGGATAGGAAGTGCCTCTTCATGTTTGTGATAACAGCACCTCAGTGTCCAAGTAGGTATGATCAATGTGATGTATGTGGATACACGAACAACAAGGAAGCTCAGATATACAGAGAGGAAGAGAGACAGAGGAAGATCTTCCATCCGATGATTCACTCCCCAAGTGATCGCCACAGCCAGTGCTGTGCTGATCCGAAGCCAGGAGCCAGGAGCTAGGAGCTTTGTCCAGGTCTCCTACATGGATGCAGGGTCCCATCGCTTTGGGCCATCCTCAACTGCTTTCCCAGGCCAGAAGCAGGGAGCTGGATGGGAAGTGCAGCTGCCGGGATTAGAACCGGCGCCCTTATGGGATCCCAGCATATTCAAGACAAGGACTTTAGCCACTAGGCCACAGCACTGGGCCTAAAATAAATAAATGTTTAAAAACAATTGAATGTTGGCATGAGGCTTAGAGGAGGGACATGATCATGGTGCTTTCTACTTCTTAGAAGTGTTTATTCATTGAAATGATTATTACAATCATATAGTTCAAAATAAAAATTGTACCAAAAGAACATTGCCAATCTGGTCCCCAGGCCTTACTCTATCTACTGCTTCCCCTGTACCTGCTGCTATAGGTGACCACTTGGTTAGGCTGAGTGTGTTGAGATATTCTGGTGTTTATTGGTATCTGCATCTACATTTTTAACTATAACCACCTCTCTACCCAGTTATGTAATGTGTTGGGGGCAATTTCAGCTTCCCAAACACTTTCTGCCAGAGACGTTCTTGCAATGTATGATGTTCTGGCTAAGGACCCGGTCCAGCACAGCATTCCAAGTCTCCTCAGCTGCCACATCTCTTCAGTCTGCTTCTATTTGCAACGAACCCTGAAAGTTCTTTGAATTCTGTTTTTTAATTATAGGCTGTCTTTGTAGAAGTTCCTGCCATTTGGATTTATGCAATATTTCCTTGCAAACACACCCAGATTATGCATTTCTTTGGCAGGAACATCACAGAAGTGATGCTGTCTGCTTGTTATTGCACCGTAGGAAGTCTCACATGATATGAATTTGTTCCATTCTTTGTGGTGTTAGTTTTAATCATTTAATTAAGCCACTCTGCCAGATTCCTCCATTCTAAACATGCATATCTCAAAGGTGTTTGACTTGGAAATACTCAATTATGTAGCTGTTGTTCCATTTTTTATCCCACTTGGACCTGCCAGCTTCATTGATTTCTTTTTCTCCTGGATTGTTACAATCATGACTATAAAGCAACACTTTTCCCCCTAGTTTCATCTTCCTCTACATGTATTAGTTGTCCTTCTTTTAAGAAAAAGCTTTGTTTTCTCCCCGTTGTTTGCTTATATCAAAGTAGATTTCATATTCTATCCAAAGGACTAAAATCTATCAGTATACCTTTTTTGATGCTCAGATTGTTAATAGATTTGTGTAGCAAGGATCCGTTCTAGCTAGTTTCTTCCGGATGAAGCTCCTGTTCCTGACTTCAGTCTGACCCAGTGCTGGCTGCTGTTAGCATCTGGGGGGTGAAGGAGTGGATGGAAGATTTCTTGTTTCTCTTTTTCTTTGTCTCTCTCTGTGTAACTGATTTTCAAAATAAATGAATGAAATTCAAAATAAATGAACAAAAAACAGAAAACAGGTTAATATGTTGATGTTATCTGTTAGGAACTAAAATTTTGAGCTTATGAGCTAGGAAATGAAAATATGAAGTCAAAGACATAAACAAAACTCCATGCTCCTCCTAACATCAAATTGGAAAAATAATTTTTTTTCAGAAAGCAATTATTTTTTTGTTAGAAAATTAAGCATAGCTGTTCTTCCTCTGCCTCACTCTCACCTCTTCCTCTTCTGGAGCAATTCAGTCCTAAACCATTAGGCAATAATGGACATGGATGGTGGAATTGGTGGGGAGGGACAAGAAACTGGCAGGATCGGGAGAGCATCTCTGTAGCAGAGTAGGTTGCTCAGTACAGGGGTCAGGGCCTGAGCAGGCTGAGGCAGTGGCAGTGTGGGTCTGTAGGCTAACGTGGACTATTGGGCCCTGGTGGGTGGAGGAAGGTGTCCACCTAAAATATTAGGGCCCCAATAGAGTGGGCATCAGGATCCTCATAAGATGGGAAGACAATGTCTATGGAAATGTGTATATGGTGAAGAGAGAGTTGGAACTGGCATAAAAAATAATATATATATATATAAATGTATATACACATATATGTTAAGAAGAAGAGCCAGATTTCTAACCATTGGAGAAGTGTAGTAGAAATATGGAAAGGGTGAAGTCCAAATGGGTTTTTGGCATTAGCTTGAAACTAAATTAATGGATTCCTACAATTATAAATATATTGATTGACAGGTATGTATATATTTTTCTGTCCTAGCTATGTCCTCTAAGTGGGCATTTTATAGAGCAGTAACCCCATCTACTGCCATAATCCCAGTTTTTAGACACAGTTCTCTACCAAAGGAAATGGGTTCTTTGGAGAAATGGCTGACTCCATAGGGTAATCAAAGCTCAAGGTTAAGTCTGGAATATCTTTTGGAACCAGAAAATAAAAAATTACTCCAAGAATAACAGGGAAAAGTAAGAGACACAGAGTTTGAAGGAGAATCCAGCGACCCTATCTGGAACAGTTTAAGTTTCAAATAGTGACCCCAGAAGATTATAAACCACCGGATAAATTAGGAAGCTATGAGTCCCTACTGAAATTAATATATACATAAAGCAATCAAAATTTAGAGAGTAGGATGTAGGCACCTAAAGTATTTACATGAAATTTTCACCACAAAATGTGTCCTGTTTACCAAAGATACAAGAGTTGCTTTTCAATGCAGAGGTCTGATGGTCACTGCCTTAACGAAGCAATCCACATGAATATGTCACTTGCAATTCAACATAATGAAATCATGTGCCATCTACCTACCTGCAGTGAAGACACAGCACCACTTCAGTGAGTCTTGCTGTAGACAAACATCCTGTGATCAGACAAACACAAACTGTGGGATGTTCCAGAAAGTGGCTGCCCTATAATCTTAGAAAGTGTCAGGTGCATGAACTTCAAGGAAAGATGGGAGAGTTGCACCAGACTAAAGGGCACAAAAAGATTATGGCAGCTAAAAACAACATGTGATTCTGAAGTAGATCATTTACTACAAAGGGTATTCTTGAGATCATGCTGAAACTCAGCAGGCACGAGGAGGTAGTGAGTGTCAATGTTAAGTCCCTGTTGTTGATGGCTATACTGTGATTATGAGGAATGAAGTCCTTGTTTACTGAAAATATCACTGAAGTATATGGGTGTTATGAGACCTTGTGTCAGCAATTGATTCTCAGTGATTTAGGGGAATGTTCTCTGTATTTTATTTGCAATTTGTTCATGAGTTTGCCGTTTTTAAACCAAAAATATTAAAATATATATTTCCGTACTCTTACCATATGACCTGCTAACCACACTTTTTGGTGTTAATCCAAATGAATTGAAGACATGTCCGTGCAGAAACCTGCATAAATATAGCAGATTTATTTGTAATTGCTAAACCTTAGAAACAACCGATATGTTCTTCAGTAAGTATATGAGTAAATAAACTGCAATGTATCCACAACAGTATCTAGTACTAAAAAATAAATGAGCTATGAAGCCACCAGAAGACTTGAACAGGGAGTGGTCTTTTAGCTTGGCAGATGAGGTATCTGTATCCCACATCAGGTTACCAGACTCCAGCTCTGGCTCTTGCCTTCTGCTGCCTACAGATGCAGTCCCTGGGAGACAATAGTGATGGAGATGAATAAAATAGAGACAAGTAAATGTGTTGCTGCTGCCCACATGGGGGACCTTGGGTTGACCAGCTGCTGATTTTGCCTTGGGCTAGTCCCAACCATGATGTTTGTGGAGTGAATCAATGGAAAAGAAATCTCTGTGTCTCCTCTCTTTGGCCCTCTCAAATAAACAACATCTCTTTTTTTGGGGGGGGGGGGAGGCATAGAGAAATATTAAATGCATATTACCAAGTGCAACAAGACAATCTGAAAAGACCAGTGTGTCTATGAGACACACTATGAGATAATTATCTCAACTATGAGATAATGTGTAAAAGACAAAACAATGAAGACTATGAAAAAAAATGCACTGTTGCCGGGAACTGAAGCACAGGTTGAGCACAGAGGACTGTTAGGACAGTGAAACTAGTCCGCATGACCTGATACTGTGCAAACCCAGAGCATATGACTCATCAGAGTAAACAGGCAAGGTAGTGTCACTCACAGTCAAAAATACACCACTCAGATCATGGAAGAAGCCAAGAATGAATGGGAGGGAGGAACACATGGGGAATTCCTGTGCCTGCCACTCAAGTTTTCTATAAATCTAAACTCATTCTAAAAGAGTATTTTATTTATTTGTCTATTTTTATGGGAAAAACAGATTTACAGAGCGAAAGAGAAACAAAGATCCTCCATCTGCTGATTCACGCTCCAAATGGCCGCAATAGCTGGAACTGAGCTGATGTGAAGCTAGGAGCCAGGAGGCCCCCTTTAGGTCTCCCACATGGGTGCAGAGTTCCAAGGACTTAGGTAATCCTCCACTACTTTCCCAGGCCTCAAGCAGAGAATTGGATGGGAAATGGAGCAGCCAGGACATGAACCAGTGCCTATATGGGATACTCGTGCTTGCAAGGAAGATTAGCCAATAGAGCTATTACATTGGCCCAAAAAGAGTAAGTATTTTAGGAATATGCTTAATTTACATTAATACATAGCTTTAAGTTGTTATTTTAAAGTAAATGAATAAGTATAAAAAATGTTGTCTAACTGTCCATTCACAGGCTCAAGAATAATGATCAAGGCTGTGAGTACTACTTACTGTGCCCAGATTATAATTTCTAAATGCCATTTTCCACAAAGAAGTTCCTTAAAAGGTGTCAGATTCCAAGTCCAGAACAAGTAACAAATAAGCCAAGAGCCTCATTTTTTTTAAAAAAAGGTTTATTTTTATCGCAATCAGATATACAGAGAGGAGAGACAGAGAGGAAGATCTTCCATCTACTGATTCACTCCTCAAGTGACCGCAACGGCTGGTGCTACACCAATCCAAAGCCAGAATCCGGGAACTTCTTCCAGGTCTCTCCCACATGGGTGCAGGGTCCCAAGGCTTTGGGCCATCCTCGACTGCTTTCCCAGACCACAAGCAGGGAGCTGGATGGGAAGCAAGGCTGCTGGGTTTAGAACCGGTGTCCATATGGGATTCTGGCGCTTTCAAGTCAAGGACTTAAGCCGCTAAGCCACTGCACCAGGCTCAATAGCTTCATTTTTTAAAGACTATATTCGTTTAGTCAAAAGTCAGAGAGATAATCTATCTACTAGCTTAATCCCTGGATGGCTGCAGCATCTAAGGCTGGGCCAGACTAGAGCCAGGAGCCAGGATTTTCACCCAAGTCTCCCTATGGTGGCAAGGGCCCAAACACCTAGATCATCTTATCTACCTTTCCCAAATCATTAGTAGGGAGTTTGATCAGAAGTGGAGCTTCCAGTACAAAAAGCAGCATCCATATAGGATGCCACTATCAGCAGGAAGTGGCTTTACCCACTGTATTATAACAGCAGCCCCAAATCCCATTTCTTTTTTTTTTAAAGATTTACTTTTATTATTTTTTATTGGAAAGGCGGATATATAGAGAGGAGAGACAGAGAGGAAGATCTTCCGTCCGATGATTCACTCCCCAAGTGAGCGCAACGGCCGATACTATGCCGATCCGAAGCCAGGAGCCTCTTCCAGGTCTCCCACGCGGATGCAGGGTCCCAAAGCTTTGGGCCGTCCTCGACTGCCTTCCCGGGCCACAGGCAGGGAGCTGGATGGGAAGCGGGGCTGCCGGGATAGAACCGGCGCAAATATGGGATCCAGGGAATGCAAGGCGAGGACCTTAACCACTGCGCCACCGTGCCGTGCCCCCCAAATCCCATTTCTAAGGAAGCAAGCAATCCTCTTTCTTGTACTAAAGCTTTTCCTTTCGCATAAAACTCTCTTTCCATCACCAACAAAGGAACAAAAAATGCAACGATGAGGGAGGCAGCAGTTTGGGCATAAAAAGTGATTTGGGATCAATTAAATGAGATAATATACGCCAAATAACCTTCTAGAAAATGATAGGCACATGTAAAGTGATACTGTTTTTATGTTCAGTTTCTTCTCATAAAGAGGATTTTTCTTGGCTTTTGAGATGAAAGAAAAGGGGAAGGGAGTGTGAAGATACCAGGTAGGCATCCACCAAATTTGCTCAGTGTGCTGACCTGGAGCTGTTGACATTTCAGTGCTGGGGCAGAACTGCCTGGGCCTGTCCTGCAGCCACCTGCAGGGACGGGCCTGGGTGGAGTCAGTGTTGGCTGAAGACAGGCATCAGCCATGGACGAGGCCAGGCAAGTGACACTGCTGGATTTCCTGGCTCCAGTCCCAGGTGGCCCAGCAATCCATGAAACTGGGCAGAAGAGGGAATTTGGGGACGCCTAAGCAATTCTGCCTGTCTGACAAAGGAACACATGGTGTCTCTGGGTTTGGGAGGACTGGAGTATGGATAGGTGAGCCTGAACTGATTCTGTGGGACTCGAACTTCCTGGGTCATGTTCCCTGCCCCAACATCGAATCTCTGCACCACCATCCAAAGAGACACACGGCTGGAACCTCTAGAGGAGAACACAGGTCACAGTGCTGTGGGCAGAGTGCCAATTCCTGCATTCCAGTCCTTCCTCTCCCTGATTTTGTAAGTTAATCCTCCTCTCTGGTCCAAGTCAGCGCAGCTCTTGGGGACAGACCAGAAACCTTTCCTTGGGGCTTGCACAGTGGCTCAATAGGGGGCTCCCATGTGGGTGCAGGGTCTCAAACTTTGGGCCAACCTCTATTGCTTTCCCGGGCCACAAACAGGGAGCTGGATGGGAAGTTGAGCAGCCAGGACATGAACCGGTGCTCATTAGGGATGCTGATGCCACACGGTGGAGGATTGGTCTGTTGAGTCATGGTGCTGGCCCCTCAGAGGTTTTATTTTCAATTTGTACACGCCTGCTCTTTTTTCTTTTTTTTTTTTTTTAAGATTTGTTTATTTTTTATCGGTAAAGCAGATTTACAGAGAGAAGAGACAAAGATCTGTTCACTGACTCACCCCTGAAGCGGACACAACAGCTGGAGCTGAGTCAATTCAAAATCAGGAGCCAGGAGCTTCGTCTGTGTCTCCCACACAGGTGCAGGGTCCCAAGGCTTTGGGCCGTCCTTAACTGCTTTCCCTGGCTATAAGCAGGGAGCTGGTTGGGAAATGGAACAGCTGGGACATGAACTGGTGCCCATACGGGATCCCGGCAGATGCAAGGTGAGATTTAGCTGCTGAGCCACTGTGTGGGGCCCACATCTGCTCCTATAAGACCGAAGACATCCTCCTCCCACTGTTTTGAAACCTCCTCTTCTACAACAGCTCTATCCCCTTGGTTGCTTCTCCCTTACCACCCCTCTCACATTTACCTGCTTTCTTTGCTGCCTTCCACAGTGCAGACCTGCATTGCCTCTGGCTTGTTCAGTCAACAGCCTCCCTTCAATGGTGGTTCCTCTCTCATGTGATTCCCTCCTCCATAACACACATCTAATTGGCTCATCCGCCTGCTTGAAAACCTCCGTTCAAGTTTAAACATTGGATTAAACCTAAACTCAAGGTGTTGCCATGGTGGCTCACAGGCTAATCCTCTGCCTGAGGTGCTGGCATCCATTATGGGCTCTAGCACATGTCCTGGCTGCTCTACTTTGGTGCAGCTCACTGGCTGTGGTTTGGGAAGCAGAGGATGGCTCAAGGCCGTGGGCCCCAATACTCATGTGGGAGAACACGAAGCTCCTGGGTTCACACTGACTCAGCTCTGGCCATTTGGGGAGTGAACCAGTGATGGGAGATTCTCTCTCCTCTTCTCTCTGTAATAAGCATGACCTTAAGTATGGCATGTACACACATGGCCTCCACCTCCCCCCTCAGCCTCCCCTCCTGCCTAAGCCCAGCAAGCCCTGTCTCCCATCAACCATCTCCAGCTGTGATAAGCAATTTCCATTCCTTCATTAAGCCGGGCTCCTTTTCTTTTCAAGAAGTCCTACCTGTCGTGCCAGTCTCAGCCTGGATGCCATTTCTTTTAGAAAGGCTTTCCTGGCCTCCAAGACTAGTCTGTGTTTCTGTATTCCACAAACTTTAGAAAGTTCTTGAAAAATGCATTTCCATTTTCCTGTGCAGGTTTCCACAAGTATTTTTAAGTCCCCCTTGTTATCCCTAGGGTCATGATTCTCATTCCACTTTGGAATTGTCTATGCACTTATCATAAGCTTCTTCAGAGCAGGGATAACAAGGACAACAGTTTGCTTGCTGTGAAATCCCCAGGGCCTGGCACATAGTAGGCATCCCATAAATATTGCTGGGAAAATGAATGTGTAAGTGATTCCCACATTCAGAGGCGGACAGTAAGGTTTGAGGAGGCCACGTAGATTCCTTGGGATGATCCAGCCAGGATCTACACTGAAGCCCCTGGAGCTGCTAAGCTGAGAAGCCATCTTCCCAGCTGGGTATGCTTTCCTAGTTCCTGGCCTGGGACTCAGAGATGTTGATGTTGGCCCCCCTGGTGCAGTAGTGTTAAATTCCCCAAGTCCCTCAGGGGTGACTTTCCCATCAGTGTAGATCACCAGCTGATCCTGCCTGGCTCTGCCAAGGCTCTGCAATGCCCATGAATAAAAGAAGCCAACCTTGGAGTGAGGTGAGTCATGTCACCCTTCTGTGCCCACTAGGCTGATTAGACCAGTCCACTCCTCCCAATTTCTTCCCTCCTCTACCCCACTTGAAACATTCATTTTCTTAGTCCTTGGCACCTGGAGAAACCTAAGCCCCAAAGAGTCTGTGGGATACAAGGGCAGGGAGTGGCAGGACCTCACTAATTGGTGTCCTCAGCGGCCGCTCCCTTGGTGAGCAGCGGGCGTGAGTTCCGTTTTGGCTGCATTCTTAGGATGTAACCCTCAAGGGAGATGTTGGGGCTGGCAGGCAAGCTTATTTTGCAACATTGGAAGCAAACATCCACTCCAAAAACATGATGTCACCAAGGATGGTGTGGTCAGCCGGTGGGGCGCTGGCAGCAGGGGCACCCTTCCCAGCTCCGGTTCACCCTCCTGCAGGAGGTGGACAAGGAGAGCTACAGTTTCCAAACCGGATGTAGGGTGCTGCTCAAAAAGAATGTGTGTGTGTGTGTGTGTGTGTGTGTGTGTGTGTGTGTGTGTGTGTGTGTGTGTTCCAGAAGCAAGACAATAGGAAACAAACCCCAGTCTGAGGCTTTGCCAGGGCTTTTATGAACTGGAATCACAACTCTTTCAGGCAGCCCAGTCCAGCCCAGTCTGCAACCTTAAGTTGAGGGAAGGCCAGGGGTGCTGACCCTGTCTTTATGCAGTTACCCTGAGCCTATGTCCATGGAGAGAACCTGCAGCCCCCATGGTCTTCACCTGTCCCTACCTCTGACTTCCTGTCCTCTCTGCTTGAGTCTTTTTTTTCTAAAGATTTATTTTATTTTTATTGGAAAGGCAGATATACAGAGAGGAGAGACAGATAGGAAGATCTTCCGTCCGATGATTTACTCCCCAAGTGACTGCAACGCGGGTGCAGGGTCCCAAAGCTTTGGGCCATCCTCGACTGCTTTCCCGGGCCACAGGCAGGGAGCTGGATGGGAAGCAGGGATGCCGGGATTAGAACCAGCACCCATATTGGATCCCGGCGCATGCAAGGTGAGGACCTTAACCACTGTGCCATCGCACCGGGCCCTCTGCTTGTGTCTTGCTAATGTCCAATGGTTCCCTTTCTTTTTCTCCTTCCCCCTCCCCTCTGGTACCTTGCCCATCCTCTTTGTGTTTCTTGCCTGAAGCTAGTCCTATCCACCATTTTACTTAGTCATTGTTAAAGGATAGCCCCTCCTTCTGCCAAATACCCCCTATATAGTAGATGGACTAACCAAAGCTGTTCTCTATGTACTTTTTTGCATAGATACTCCTGACTGAGTTTAAAAAAAAAAAAAAAGACACAGAAACAAAACACCATGGAAGTTAGCCTTTGTCATGTTGATATTTTGATGTAGGTTTTCATGGATTTCTGTGTAAGAATAAATCATTTAAAATCATTTAAAATCTCCTAGGAGATCTTTCTAAAGTCAGGAATCCTGGGGCTGCAGTTTAAACTCCACCTCCAATGAGCTGTATGACCTTGAACAAATTTTCCTCTACTTTGGACTCAGTTTTCCTGTTACACCTGCTTTCTGGGAAAGGGCCTTGTTGTGCCCCCTGGGTAAGTGCCCACTGCCCTTGAGAGATCAGATTTTTCTCTCCAGGAGGCTCCAGCCTGGCATCTTTCACCATCACTTGAAAATCAGACCCTGGTACATTCTGAGCCCACCCAGCCACCGCCTCCCATCCCTGTGGCCTCCCCTCTGACTTCTCAGCTTTCCCTGTTTCTGCCAATGCCTTGGAGATTGCCACATCCTTGCCTTCCCTCCACCTGCACTAACAAGCTGAATGCTCTGCCTCAGCACTCTTCCCACACTCCCAGCAGCCCCTGTGAGGCACTGGTGCTGTGGTAAAGAGTCACGTTCTGAAGTTCCTGGGCATGGCTCCTTCCTCCCTAGAAGTACGCTGCCTGCGTGCCTCAGGGCTGTTTTTCCCCTTGGAGCCTCATGGCCAAGTTTCCACACAGCCCCTGTGTTCAAGGACCCTGGGCCAGGACCGCGGGCGTGGGCAGCCGGGAGGATCTTGGTTCCATGTAGGTTCTTGACAGGAAGAGCTTTCATGTGGGTGCCAGCTGGACTCCTGGGCCTGTGGCAGGCCTGGTAGGGCATGAGAAGGGAGAGCTGCAAATACGAAAAACACTCTAAAAGAGCAGAGTTTGTGGGAAGCAGAGACAAAGCAGAAGAGGGGAATGGGCAGGTCCAGGGTCAGGGCATAGAGGCCATCACGACCCTGAGGGAAGGAGACAGAATGGCCTCTGCTACCCGACAAGAAGCCTTGGCAGAGCCACAAGGAAGAAGAGAGCCTTGGGTGGGGATGGAAAACAGTTTCCCAAGGCGTCCCTCCTCTCCCCAGACTCTCTGAGCCTAATCAGGTCAAGCGTGCGGCTCCCCTCTGCCAGACACAGAGGTATTGTTTAAAGCCACCGCCTTCCTCTCCAGTCGCAGTCACCCCCTCTGGGAACTGGGTTCTGACAAAAGAGGCCCTGAGGGACAAGCCTGGGAGGACAGAGGCCCAAGGTGGAGGGAGACAGGGTCACCCCTCCTAGGCTCTCTCTTCCCTCCCCACTGGTTATTTTTCTACCCCGGGACCTGCAGCAGAAACAAGCCAGGTCCTGGCGAGTTCCAAGGCTGTTTTTTGTTTACTTAGAGGCACTTGCCCAACAAACTGTCCCCAAGGTCAGCTGAAATCCCAGGCGCTGCTGGGGCTGGGGCAGGGCACTGGGAGGTGTGGCCAGGCACAGGGAGGGGGCTTCGTGGAGGGGAGTGGGGCGCCAACAGGTCTTGGATAGTCCATAACACTTACCTGGGGCTTGACATAAGTTGTTTCTCTGCCTTCCAGAGCACCCAGCCTGGTGGGAAGAGGTTGGCACCTTGGGCAGTGCCTCAATGCTGGTGACTCCAAAGTAGGTATAGTCTAACTTTCAGCAAATATCTACCGAACATTTACCGTCCACCTGATAGGGTGCTAAATCGGAGTGGAGTTTCAGAGATAACTGGCTCAAGATCCCAGAAAAGGTGCCACTCAATCCAGTTTGCCTGGCACTGTCCCAGTTTTAGCATGAAATATCCTATGTCCCAGGAAGTGCCTGGGCAAACTTGGAGAAGCTTTGTCACAGGTTTCAAGCAGCTCATCCTGTGGAGAAAGTGAAAGCTGTAGAATGTTATAAGATGCGCGGTACAATTCAGGCAATATAGAGACCATTTGTAGGGGCAAGCTTGAGAAAAACGGCACCCTCACGGCATCTGTGGATAAAGGGGAGTGAATTTAAAATTCAGTCACAGTAAGGGTTTGGCCTAGTGGTTAAGGTGTCACCAAGGATGCTCACACTCCACATCAAAGAACCTTGCTTCAATTCCTGGCTCTAGCTCCTGACTCCAGCTTCCTGTTACTGCAGACCCCAGGAGGCAGCCGGGATGACTTACGTACAAGGATCCCTACTACCCAAGTAGGAGACCTGGATTGAATTCCCAACCCCTGACCAGCCATTGCAAGCATTTGAAGAGTGATGCTGCATTATATAGAGGCTTGCTTTGTCTCATTACCTCTCAAATTAAAAAAATACAGTTTTAAAAAAAATTATAATGATGCCAAGTTTTTATAAAGTACTATATACCTCAATGTACAAATATATTTTGCTGCGTATAGCTACGCCCATGGAACTGCTACAACAAAATATTTCTTCAAGGAACCAACTTGTAGCTTTGTTAACTTTTTCTATTGTGTGTGTGCTTTCTGCTCATTAATTCATATTCTTATCATTGTTTTCCCTTTATTTGGATTTAGTTTGCTCTTCTAAAGATTTATTTATTTTTATTCGAAAGTCAGATATACAGAGCGGAGAGACAAAGAGGAAGACCTTCTATCCACTGATTCAGTCCCCAAGCAGCTGCAATGGCTGGAACTGAGCCTATCCGAAGCCAGGAGCCAGGAGCTTCTTCCAGGTCTCCCACATGGGTGCAGGGTTCCTTGGCTTTGGGCCGTGCTCTACTGCTTTCCTAGGCCATCAGCATGGAGCTAGATGTGAAGTGGAACAACTGGGACATGAACTGACGCCCATATGGATCCTGGTGTGTGCAAGGTGAGGACTTTAGCCACTAGGCTACCACACTGGGCCCTATGTTTAACTTCTTTTGGTTGATTTTTTACCTTCATATATGATATAGGCATTTAAAAATTTTTCTTACTTACTTATTTGAAAGGTAGTGTTACAGAGATAGATCTTCCATCTGTTGGTTCACTCCCTCAGTGCTAGAACAGCCAGGGCTGAGCCAGGCTGACACCAGGAGCCAGGAGCTTCATCCAGGTCTCCCAGCCCTCCTCCGAGGCATCATGGACGCTCACACAGAGCTTCAGGATTCGTTCCTTACATGTCTCTGGACCCCAATTCCTCAGCTCAGAAAATCTTCAGTACTTTTGTTGGACTTTATACATCTGCCGTGCAGCTATAAAATGTTCTTGGAATACTCAGGACTCAGCAGTTGGTTTTCTTTCTTACAGGAGCTTTAGTCTTGTACTGCACTGTCTTAATGTTAAGAGTTGTGTCACGTGTCTTGTCCAGTTTCATGGCGATGTATGATGACTATTCTGGTATCAGTAATGATGCTGCTTGCAGAAGGGAAAGTTGCCTGTTGGTGACTCCATTTCTTTCATCTGTGTTAAATGGGAAAGTTCTGTGTCACAGGCCATTTGCTATATGTTACAAGCATGTGCAAATGGAGGCGCTACCTTCTCCCATCCCGCATACCGGGAATGTTTAAAAGTTCAGTGCGGTATACTTAGGGTGGCCATTTCCCTCACGCTATTACACTGCCATGCGGAAGTGGTCCTGGGTTGTTTCCCACGCCCTCTCCCCCAACTAATATAACTCTGCCTGAATTAAAAGCCTTGCTTTCACTAGCAATCGCTTCTTAACACCAGGAACTCCCTCAGGGTCTTTCATGCATGGGTGACAAGGTCCTTGGGCCCTCATCTCTCAGGCACGTTAGTAGGAAGCTGGATCAGGAGTGAAGCTGGGATTCCATCATGGGCTCTTTTATTTGGGATGCAGATATTCTAAGCAGCAATTCAACTTGCCATGCCACAATGCCCACTCCTTTAGTGTTTGTTTTTCAAAAAGAAATCTAGACTTAATGAGGGGAAAGCCATTTGACAGGCCTCAGAGACACTAAGCAACAGAGCAAGGATTCAAACCACATCTCTTGACTCAAATCTGGATCCTTTCTGTTCTACAAGAGGTCTTTCAAGCATTCATAGGAAAAAAAATCGTAGAAAAAACCTAGGCATGGATTTCACATTTTTCTTTTTGCACCAGGTAAACCAATATTTTAATTCCATTTTCCTTGAAAATTTTAAAACTCTAGAAAGAGTCTGTGTGTGCTGAAAGGGCATGCTGTCGCTTAGCTCCTGAGATTAGCATGAAGGACAGAAGCTACATGGACTCAGTTTGTGGTTCAGCATGTCCTTATGGGAGTTTCAGGATCTTAGAGGTCTTTTGTTATCACCCCTACCCGTAACCTGAGTGATCAGGCACAAGAGAATGGGAGGGGACCAAACACTTATATCATTGCCAAGAAGGAAATGGGCCCTAGACCAGAGGAGGAGGGGGAGGTCAGGAAAAAGGACAGTACCCCCAGGTGACAAAAGGGCCACTTGTGCATGCAGGCTTACAGGAATTGCCCAGGGACAGGGTAAATGGAGCAGGTAGGGGCTTTCCAAAAGCACCCACAGGTTCACAGGCAGCCACAGGGTGACGCAACCTGCCAGCCAGCTCTCAGCAGGGGGCTGCCGATGTGAATTACACTCAGGATGAAATCAGTGGCCAGGTTGGAAATGTCAGCAGGTTAAGAAAGTGTGTTGAAATGCAGCATGATGTCATGACAAGTGCAAGATGAAGGGAAGGCATCCAACAGCTTGGAAAAGAGAAGAAAGGGAAAGGAAGTAAGATTCACAGATGTTTGTCAGCTTGACCAAAGAGAGATTTGGCAAGGGGTGGTGGTTGGGGATTCAGCTGAGTGGTCCCCAGAAAGCTGTACTCATGAATGAATATTGATGAGTACCTTACGGTCTCCCTACTTTGAATTCAGTGTGAACACTCGCAGTTTTGGAAAGACAATGCACCTTCTTTGCTTTAAAAGATATTTTAAAACAAAAAATTTGTCAACGCATGCAAAATCGAAAAGGGGCCCAAAAAATACAAAGGACGAGATGATCTTCCTGCTCCTTCTACCTTTACTCCCTAGAGGTAATTTCCTTCTTTCTTTTTTAAGACTTGTTTATTTTATTTGAAAGAGCGATGGAGAGAGAGGGATCTCCCATCTGCTGCTTCATTCTCCATATGAACAGTGTGGCCAGGGTTGGGCCAGGCCAAGCTGGAAGCCTAGAGTACCATTTGGGTCTCCCATGTGGGTATAGGGACCAAAGCAATTAGACTGTCTTTCACTGCTTTCCCAGACATATTAGCAGGAAACTGAATAGGAAGTGGAGCAAAAGGGACTTGAACAGGCACCCATATGGGAGGCTAACAAACCCAACTCAACACCCTCCCATCCCCTGCCTCCTGAAGCAATTTCCATCAGTAGTTTTTTTATGGATCCTTTGAAAGGTCATCTTTGCATTGTGAAATGTCTCACACATTGTAGTATATTGGACATGCTCTTTTGAACCTTATTTTTTTTCCAGAACTTGAACTTCTAATTATACATTAGGAATTATTCTTTATCAGCACAAAGATAGCTACCATAATTGCTTTTTAAAAAGATTTATTTATTTGAAAGGCAGAGTGACACACAGAGAGGGAGAAATAAAGAGATCTTCCATCCACCAGCTCACTTTCCAAATGCCCAAAACAGCTGGAGCTGGGCTAGCCTGAAATCAGGAGCCAGGAACTCCATCCAGGTCTCCCATGTGGGTGGCAGGGCCCCAAGAACTTAGGCCATCTTCCACTGCTTTTCCAGGTGCCTTAGCAAGGAGCTGGATGGGATGGCGGGGCAGCTGGGCCTCAAACCAACACTCTGAGAGCATGGCAATGTTCCAAGTAGTGGCTTAATGTGCTGTACCACAATGCCAGCCCCATTTTAAAACAGCTACAGATTTTTCCATGTTGGAGATGGGTCCTGACTTACTCAGTCTTTTCTTAATGGGAATGCATCTTAATTTCCAATCTTTTTATTACATATTGCTATAATAAACATCCTTGAACATATGTCATTTCCTGTGTGTTTGAAAAAGAGGAGAGAGAGCAGGCATGGAGCTGTAAAGGAAAAGAACATAAGCATTTAAGATGTGGAGAGTGCTCGTCGCCCTCTAGATGCTGGCTGTCCCCAGGGGACGGAGAAGCTGCCTGCAGAGCCTCTGATTGACAGAGATCCCAGTTTAAGACAGGGCTTCAAAGAGCTGGAGGAACATTCACAATGACTTTTAATTCCCTTTGTGTCACAAACATTTGGAAGCCCTTCATATATGTTATCTGTCTCAGCGGTGAGACGAGACTAACCAAGTATGTGAGGAATGGAGTCAAATAATTGTTACATTTTGTCCAAGAGAGTCAAACTCAGAAGATGCTAGAAATTCCAGTGTAACTGGCAAATTCTGATAGGTCTCAGTATTCCAATGCTTGGAAAAGCAGCTTCTCTCTGGATAAAGCATACAGGTGTCCCATATCTAGGAGTATGTGTTGCTCACTATAAATACCTAACCCAGGTTTTGGATACAAATTGACCTTGAGTCTGGGCCCAGGGTCCTCTGCTGCTGCTGACTCAGCTTGACCAGACCTGAGAGAACACATCTTTCTCTGTTTCCCTTTCATCAGGCTTGGTGAGGCACAGGGATCCTGAGAAAATGTGGCCAGCCGTTCCCCCAGCACAGGGCACTACAATGACATGGTGCCTTCTTCATGCTTGCATTCCCACTTCCAATCACAGCAGAACTTTTGTTTCTGAAGATAAGCCCCGGGAATCCTGTTCTCCCAGCTGCCTGTGGCGTGGGAAGGCTGAGGGCTGAACGTGCCCCCATGCATTATCAGGCTTGGCTTGGAAGGATCACTGAATAATTGAGCTTTTGATCAGCAGCTTCACTTCCTCATTCCCCAGGGACTTCCACCTCTTGCTTGGTATGAAGCAGGTTCTTTTTCTTTCAGTGTTCCAAGTTCAGAGACACCAAGAGCTACTCCCACTGTCCCCCAAGCCTACCCTTTGCTTGAAACCAGATCCAAAGACTGTCTCCATTTCCACTAGAACCTTCCAGAACAGCCTTTCAAATTTCTGTTCCAGGAGCCCTACAGCCTGCTTCAACACAGAACCTTACAGCTGGGCTCCTGAGCTCCATCTGGGGCTTTTCTGATCCATTTCTTCTGGGTGGGAATGTTATTAGTGTATGACAGTGGAATTGCAGGCTATGCAGAAGTGCCTTGTAGGCTGCTGCAGAAAGCCTCTGCAAACAGAACTCCCAGGCATTTTCCCAAAAAACATTGTGCAATACATATTCAGAAAAGCACAAAACATACATGTAGTACTTAAAAAATATTTATAAAGCAAATACTCATGTAACCTTCAACCAGATCAAGAAGCAGAATATGGCAGTGCCCCAGAAACGTCCAGGGGGCCTTCCCTAATCTGTTCCATATGTTGAAGTTGAAGTTAAGAGTTGCCCTGTAACCAAGTCTGAAAAGCATTGGTCAAGATGTGGGTACTTTGTGGAAAAGAAAATTAAAAGGTAAGCTTACTTTGGTGAAAAAAAAAATCCATGCATTTTTTATAATACATATATTCATGAACTTAAAAAAAAGATGTATTTATCTATTTGGAAAGCAGTTACAAAGAGAGAAGGGGAGAGACAAAGAGAAATCATTCATCCACTGGTTCACTCTCAAGATGACCAGCAATGGTAAAGATAGTGCCAGGGTGAAGCCAGGAGCCAGGAATTCCATCCAGGTCTTCTGTGTGAGCGACAGGAGTATAAGGCCTGCACACTGTCTCTGCTACTTTCCTAGGTACATTTGTGGGAGTTATGTTGGAAGTGGAGCTGCAGGTACTGATGTTTTTTCTGATTTGTGGTAGTTATTACCTAGGTGGTCTTTCTGCTTTGTATTTGTTGAACTCTTCATTTAGTGTAGCATTAAACCTGTGATTGTAAAATAAATTACGAAGATATTAACCTCAAAAATTGAAAAAGAGAGGAAGGAGGAGGGAGGGAGAGAAAAAGGGAAGAAGTCTTATTATATTCTTGAAATTCTGTGAATTACATGAAGTATGTTCTCTACATATTAAAAAAAAATTAAGTATTCCAGAAAAGAGTTGGGCTGAGGGCCAATAGCTTAATAGCTGGTACAAATGGACAGAAGGAGAACACAGGTTGGCTCCTCTGAGACATCAGCCCAGAGCTCAGTGGGGTCCTTTCCACTCCCACTCACACAGAGGAAACATCTTTGTGTGCAGAGAAGTGAGCACTGGGTATGGAGAACCAGTGCCTGCCCTCAAGACCTGCCGTTCTGGTGACAAAGCACACTTTATCACAAGAACACAGTGAGAATGAAATGCTCCCTGATCCACACCTCACTCATCCCCACCTGATAAACTTTTCCCCCTATTTTAGAGAGATGGCCGGGGATACCCTTTTCAGCGAGGTGAGATGTGCACAGAGCGGCACAGGCTGAGAAGGAGTTAGCCACATGGAAGTGAGGCAGAAGAGTATCAGGTCATGATGTATACATTGGTTTACCTCCTGAAACTGGAAGCTGTCTGATCTATTTGAAGGAGCTCTAGGTCACTGTGTCTAAGAGAGTGAATGAGAAACAGAGTGACAGAATGGCTACAAAGCTTGTGAGGATCTGGTATCACCCTTTCTTGATAGATCAGGAAAGCAAGTCACAACAAACCATAGCAAGGAAGCCACAGTCCATGCCAGGGCCAGGGTTTGTCCATGGCCCCCACCAGGCTGCCACTATGTTCTGCTTCCAAGTTCTGCGAGAGGAGAGAGACCAAAGATAATCTTCTATGAGTGGGGTGGAGTGGATGGAAATTGAGAAGCAGGGCAAGAATCCCTGGCTGGCAGGCTTGTCCTAGCAAGGGGGCCAGTTAGATTAAATTCATGGTCAAAGGCACACGGCAGCATATCAGTGTGGAAAAGAAGAGGCCAAGAATATCTCACATGCCATTAAGCCAGCCCTTGTACCTTTTCCATTTATTTCTCATCACTGAAATTTGTTGAATCTTCAAGTCTGTGCTCAACAGAGCTGAGGCCCTCATTATCTTGTCCTTTAGCCTAAAGGGGGATGCATTTTCTCTTCCTCTCTCCTTTTTGACTGCTCAATGGCCTGTGCCCTTGTCTCTTTTTCATTCTATCATCCTCAAAATCATCGTTATCATCATTTTTGTTTTGTTCTCCATCCTCCTTTCTGTCTTGCTTCCATTTTCTCTTTGTTGCTTTCCCTTTCTCGTGCTCTCTCCTTGTCTCTCTTTATCTAATCTCTTCCTGCTGTGCTAACAAATGGTTCTTTGATTAAGTAGTTCCTGGAAGATTAAGAGGGAAAGTGGTTAATTCAAGGACTCTAAGTCTGGGGCTCTGCATCTCTACTTTCTCATGATGACTTTTTTCTTGGGCAGGGTCTTTTCTGATTTTCAGGCAAATGGCCGCAACTCCAGGAATAAAGTCTTCTGAATGAGCAGCCCCACGAAGAGAAGTGTCTTTTTGCTGGTACTTGTAGCAAATGTCTGGGAGTTACCTCTCTTTGGCTAACACTCCAGTCAGGGTAACATGCTCATTCTTGTAATCAGTGTGACATTACTACTGGGCAGACTTGAGTCATTTGCACACCTCCCAGGGATGTGGGTGGTGAGGTCAACGCCATCGGAACCATAAAGTGATTAAAGGTGTTTCTTTCTTGGGGATGTTGGTAGGTGAAGAAGGAGTAGTGGGGAAGCCAGTAAAGCAACAGCTTGTGCTACAGGAGTGTTTGAGCTGGGCTTGCAAGATGGGCTGGACTGGGCCTGGAATAATGAAAAGGAAGGCAACTGTGGGAGCAAGAAATGGTACAAAAAGAGATAGAGAATGTGGAAACAATGGGCTTACCCACTTTCCTGTAGCCCTTGACTCTTTGCGCCCTAATCAATTATGAAAAGGCTATCAAAATAAAATAATAATGATTAAAAAAAAAGAAATGGTACAAATGTAGGCTGGGGACGTGCGCTGGAGACAGTTTATTAGTCAGGCCCTCCTGGGAGGCCCATGAGAGTGAACAAGGAGAGAAGCTTCCGATCTTCCTTGTTTCTTTTTGAAATCACGTTTGTTGTTACAATCCTTTTTGTTATCTTAAAGTTTTTGTTGGACAATCTTCCAAACATACACAAAGGGAGCTGGGCTAGATAATGACTTTCTCCATGTAACCATAGCCCAATTTTATAATCATATTTTGCTTATCTAACTACTTAATTTTGTTTGACAGGCTTTACTGAGACATAATTCACCTGTCACAATTCACCCACTGAAAGCACATCATATGATGGTTCTTAATAGGTTCAGAGGGTTGTGCAATCATCACAATCAGTTATTCAAAGTTTTCCTCACATAAAAAAAACCTGTAACCACAGTCATCCCCCTTACCCCAACACTAGTCAGTCACGTATCTGCTTTTTGTCTCCATATATTTGTTTATTCTAGACACTCCTTACAAGTACACCGTGCCTCCCAACTAGCTGTAATTACATACTCTCAGCCAACATCTTCTCACCTCCGTGCCCCTCCAGCTACCCAAGAATCAACTTTTAAATCAACTTCTTAGAATTTCTCCTTTGTGTGAGGTCATGTGGTATTTGCCTGTCTGTGCCTTGCTTCTGCCACTTAGCATAATATTCTCGAGGCTCCTCCAGGTTTGCCACAAATGACAGGATTTCCTTCTCTTTGTAATGCTGAACACAGAGAGCCCATTTTTTTCTATCTGTTTGTCCTTTGATGAATACTTGGTTGATCCCCTATCTTCGCTATTGTAAACAGTGCTGCAATTGTGCTAAACACAGTGAAGATGTCACTTTAAAATATTGACTTTATTTCTGTTGGCTATATATAGCCAGTAATGGCATTGCCGGGTCACATGGAAGTTCTACTTTTAATATGTTGAAGATCCTCCATGTTACTAATAATTACTGATTTACATCCCACCAGTGGTGTGCAGGGATTCCCTTTTCTCCATATTCTCACCAACCTCATCAATGTTTGTTCTACTTTGTGTTTTTGATAATAGCTGTCCTAGTGCGTGAGATGACATCTCACTGTGGGTTTTTTTTTTTTTCTTCAATTTTTATTGGAAAGGCAAATTTTACAGAGAGAAAGAGAGACAGAGAGGAAAGATCTTCTATCCACTGGTTCACTCCCCCAAATGGCTGCAATGGCCAGAGCTGAGCTGATCCAAAGCTGAGTGTAGGGTCTCCCATGTGGGTTCAGGATTCCAAGGCTTTGAGCCATCCTCTACTGTTTTCCCAGGCCACAAGCAGGAAGCTAGATGGGAAGTGGAGCATCTGGGACACAAACCAGCACCCATATGGAATCTCAGCACTTGCTTCCATCTGCCGTTTCATTCCCCAAATGTCTGCCATAGCCAAAGCCAGGCCAGGAAGACGCCAGGTTTCCAGAACTCAATCCAAGTCTTTCCCAGGGTTGGCAGGGACCCACGTTACTGGAGCCATCATCTGCTCCCTCCCAGGGTGCACAACAGTAGGATGCTGAAATCCAAAGTGGAGCAGGGAGCTGAACCCAGGCATTCTGGTACGGAACTTCTGTGTGAAACCCTACTCTTCAGAAATATTTTTGCAGGGTATTTTGGGAAAAATTTAAAATCAGTCATTGTCTATACACTGCATTTGGCTGATGTGTCTCTTAAGTCCCTCTCTTTTTAATAAATGTTTATTATTTTAAATTATTTTAGTCTATAGCATTCTCTCTACTTGGGGCTTGTGTTGTAGCATAGTAGCTTAAGCCACTGCCTCAACACCAGCATCTTTCATGAACTCTTATTTGAATCCTGGCTGTTCCATTTCCTGCTAATGTACCTAGGAACGTACTGGAAGATCATCTAAGTACTTGGGCCCCTATATACTCATGGAAGGCACAAGATGGAGTATCTAGTGGCTGGATTTGGCTTAGCTCAGCCCCAGCCGTTGCTGCCATTTGGAGAGTGAATTAATTGATTTAAGATTCCTCTGTAACTCTGCATTTAAAACAGCCAAATGAAACTTTTTGAACATGTCCTGTTTATACCCGTGCATCTCTTTTCTTTCTTAGCTTTGGGTTTTCTATCCTCACAGAATATATTGGCGAATGCTCCCTGTGTTTTTCTGTTCCCTGGAAGAGTTTGTGTTGGATTGGAATTTTGTCTTCTTTGAGTCTTTTGGTAGAACTTGCCTGAAAGTCCTTCATCAAGGGGCTGGTGTTTACCTGTGGGAATATTTTACACTACCTACTCAATTTCTGTGATGGTTTCAGAGCAATCAGGTTTTTTTACTTCTTCAGTTAATTTGATGAGCCATATTTTCCTATGAATTCGTTCCATCTGAATTTTCAATTATTGTGCCATCGAATTTTCACATTTCCTTTTAATATCACCTTTTCCATTGCTAATATTCTCTGCCTATTTTTTAAAAACAACTTGGTTTTTTTGAAACAAATTTTGTTTTAAGAAGTTTTTTTTGTTTTTGTTTTGTTTTGTTTTGTTTTGTTTTTTTATTTAAGATATCTGTTGGAGCCAGCACCATGATGAGTGGACGAAGTTTCCACTTATGGCACCAGCACCCATGTGGACACTGGTCCTAGTCCTGGTTGTTCCCCTTTCCATCTAGTTCCCTGCTTCTAGCCCAAGAAAGCTGTAGACAATAGCTCATGTGCTTTAGCTCCTGCCCCCACTAAGGCAGACCCAGAAGAAACTCCTGGCTCTGGGCTTGGAATCAGCCCTGCTCCAGACATTGTGGCCATTTGTTTTTATTTATTTTTATTTTTAAAAAATTTTTTAAGATGTTTAATATATTTTTATTTTGAATTTTGAATTATGTGGTATAATTTCTTATAAGCTGGGATTTCCTCCCCCCCAAACTCCCACCCCCCAACAGATTTTCCCCATTTTACTACAATGGTGTAGTCCTTCATAAGGAATCATAATTCTATCAGTCTCTTATTTAAATGTACCCCAACATTGTTGGTACAGACAATGTCAGACAGTCCAGCATCCCATTGTCTACACATGTCCAATAATTTCATTGAAAATTCATCTTTTGGGCCCGGCGGTATGGCCTAGTGGCTAAAGTCCTCGCCTTGAACGCGCTGGGATCACATATGGGCACTGGTTCTAATCCAGGCAGCTCTACTTCCCATCCAGCTCCCTGCATGTGGCCTGGGAAAGCAGTCAAGGACGGCCCAAAGCCTTGGGACCCTGCACCCACGTGAGAGACCTGGAGGAGGTTCCTGGTTCCTGGCTCCTGGCTCCAAATCGGTACAGTACCGGCCATTGCGCTCACTTGGGGAGTGAATTATTAGACGAAAGATCTTCCTCTCTGTCTCTCCTCCTCTCTGTCATCTGGATATGGTAGGCCCCAGTACTCCATCACTATACATTTCCATAATTGAGAAGCCATGAAACAAGGTCAATAACTGGTATGAGTTAGAACAGCCTGTTGTGGCCATTTGGGGGAATAAACTAGCTAGTGGAAACTCTCTTTTTCTCTCTCTTTTCTGTCTATCCATCTCTCTATAATTCTGCCTTTCAAATAAAAATAAGACAAATATATTTTAAAAACATGTTTTCATTTTATTTGAAAGGCAGAGAAAGAGAAAGAGAAGCAGTGCGTTTCTGTTTGTTGACTCATGCTGCAAATGCAGGACTGTACCAGGCCAAAGCCAGGGGCCAGGAACTTCACCTGGTCTCCCCGTGGGTGGCAAGGACCCAGTAACTGAGCTGTCATCTGCTGCCTCCCAGGACGTACATTGGCCGGAAGCTGGAATTGGGAGCAGAGCTCAGGACTTGACGCAAACACTCTGAAATGTGACACAGGTGTCCAAGCATCACTCCCGTTGCATCACTCCAAACACCTACCTGTTATTTTTCTTGGTAAATGTTGTCTAAGACTTTTAATGTTCTTACTCTTTAAAAAGATTTTTTTTTCTTTTTTTTTTCTTTTTTTTTTCTTTGCTGATTCTCTTGTTCTAAACTGTTTTTCCTATTTCATTAATTTCTATTCTTTGCTATGCTCTTCTATTATATTTATGTTATGGTGCACTTCTTAAATTAAACATGTCCCCTGAGTTTTGGCCATCTTCTATTTCTAGTATAAATGCTTAAGCTTATTAACTTTCTCTTCAAGTTTTTAAATTTCTGATCTGTAATATTTTATTGTATAACTGAAAATGTTTTGGTATACATTTAAATTTTTTATTCAAAAGTTTTGGAAGGGAATTTCTGTTGCTTGATGAATCTTTTTTATAAACTGATTTTGATTTCCACCCAGTGAAATGCATATACTGCGTGCCTTTGTTGGCATATTTCACCCTAAGTAAACACCTGTATAAATCACATCTCCTGGTATAAGCACGGAGACTGTTACCATAACAACAGAAGATTGGCCTATGCATTCTCCAGCATCTTTGCTTTTCCCTTGCAATGATTACTTGTAAATCCATGCAACGATTACTTGTAAAAGTTAAAACAATTGAAATCATAACCAGGAGTAAGGGATTTAGGCAGAAGAGTGTAAGTACAAGTTCTTTTGAGCTTATTTTTCAGAGAAGTTGATCTGGCAACATCTACTCAGGGTGCATCAGACCCCCAAAAGCAAGGAAGGATTAAAGCTGTAAATCATCACACCCAGGCCTAGTGGCTAAAAGTCCTTACCTTGTATGCACTGAGATTCCATATGGGTACCATTTCATATCCTGGCTGCTCCATTTCCCAACCAGCGTTCTGCTTGTGGCCTGGGAAAGCAGTTGAGGATGGCCTAATGCCTTGGGACTCTGTACCCACATGGAAGACCCGAAGAAACTTCTGGCTCCTGGCTTCAGATCAGCTGAGCTCTGGGCATTGCAGCCACTTGGGGAGTGAACCAATGGATGGAATATCTTATCCTCTGTCTCTCCTCTCTGTAAATCTGCCTTTCCAATAAAAATATTACAAAAAAGAAAAAAAGAAAAGAAAAAGAAAGGAAAGGAAAGGAAAAGAGAAAAGAAAAGAAAAGGAAAAGAGAAAAGAAAAGAAAAGAAAAGAAAAACAGACACTAGTCCCCATCAGATGTTGAGTCCTTAGCTGATTTTTCCCTGTTAAGATAATAAATTCTGTGCACAGGGGAGAATAATGCTGCCATTTCCTGAGCATCCCTTTTGTGAAGCAGGGTGCCTGTCATTTTACTGTGTAGGAAGAGCAGGGAGCCTTCCCCAGTCCTCCTTTGCCACTTCTGGAGCAGTTCCCAACTTTTGCTAGAAAACCCCAGGGCAGGCTGCTCCCCAAGGGCTTGGCTGCCCCAGGTCACAGTGTCCCCATTATGTTCTTTGCTTGTCACAGGTAAATATGGCTTTTCTCTGTGTGTCCTCCAATGGAACCACCTAACTCACATTTTTGGATCCAGCTTCTTTTCTTCCCCTTCGCACCCCTGTTGTTGCTTTGTATTTTTTTTTTCCTTTTCCTTTTTTTTAAAGTCAGATTTACAGAGAGACTGAGAGACAAAGATCTTTGGTCCTATAACTGCTGGAGCTAAGCTCATCTGAAGCTGGTTTGTGTTTTGGTGTTCCCCTTCTTATTTTTTGGGTCCTCCCTTCCCTTACTCTCTTTGTCCAACTGCACTTCTCTCCCTGTCCCTCCACTTTTCTGAAACCCTCTACCCTCGGGCCTGGCGCGGTGGCGCAAGTGGTTAAGGTCCTCGCCTTGCACGCCTGGGATCCCATATGGGCGCCGGTTCTAATCCCGGCAGCCCCGCTTCCCTTCCAGCTCCCTGCCTGTGGCCTGGGAAAGCAGTCGAGGACGGCCCAAAGCTTTGGGACCCTGCACCCGTGTGGGAGACCCGGAAGAGGCTCCTGGCTTCGGATCGGCATAGTATCGGCCCGTTGCGCTCACTTGGGGAGTGAATTATTGGACGGAAGATCTTCCTCTCTGTCTCTCCTCTCTGTATATCCGCCTTTCCAATAAAAAATAATAAAAATAAATCTTAAAAAAAAAAAAAAAAGAAACCCTCTACCCTCTCCTTCCCCCTCATGTTCCACTGTATGAAAATATCACAGTCTGTTTACTCATTCCCTTGTGACGATGTTTGGGCTGTTTGCAGGCCTGGGCAGGTATGATAAAAGAGGCTATGTATGTTTTTGTATGAGTGTTTTTGTGGAATATGATTTTGCTTCTCTTGGACAAATACTGAGGAATGGAAATAGTGAGTCTTGTGGTGGGTGTATGCTTACCTTTAAAAGAGGCCAAACAGTTTGTCAAAGAGGTTCTCCAATTTTACACTCCTCCCAGGAAAGTACTCAACAAACAGCTGACATTTTAAGTCTTCTTAATGGTTATTTTCTATTGAATGGAATATGAAATCATAACGTTCTGTCCTCAGATCAATTATGTGATATACAATTCACATACATTGAAATGCACACATTTGAAGTATATACTTTGGTGAATCTTGCCAAACATAGGTGTTTTTATATATCTGCCACCCCTAGTCAAGATATAGGACATCTTGTTACGTTGGAAAAATTCCCTCGTGTTCTTTTACAGGCAGTTATCACTCTAATCATTCCAGGTTTCACAATCATTCTAGGTTTCACTTGTTCTAGAATTTTACCTAAACAGAATCAGACCCCATGCTATCTTGCTGTCTTTTTTGGGTATAAATACTTGGATTTTTTTTTTTTAAGATCCATACACTTTTTGTGTTTAATACTGTTTGTTCCTTTTTATTGCTATCTGTTCAATGTGTTCCTCCATTGCCTGGATGCACTGTTGTATGAAGAGGCAGACAGATATGACTTTCTTTGTGTGTGAACAACTCAGAAACCACAGGCTGACAAATGGCTCAGAAAATGTGGTTTCCTTAACTAACCTTAAGTTCATTAGAATATCATTAACACAGTGACTTTGTCCTTGATTCACCTCCAAAATTGTCATCATGGATCTGAAAAGAACCTGTTAGGAAAGCAAACAGGTAGTATCCCTTTTCTAAGAAAATTTCACCTTACTCCCAGCATTTGTGTGTTTGCTTGCTTAATAAAATTTTAACCCAGGCACATCCTAGAAGTTTTATTATTATTTTTTCAAGGGTTTATTTATTTGAAAGGCAGCTATATAGAGAGAAGGGAAGACAACCTTAAATATTTGGCAGAATTCATCAGTGAAGGCAGTTAGATATGGGGTTTTGGTATGAATAGGGAGATTTTCCCTACTATGAGTTTCATTTTTTTAAAGATTTCTCTATATTTATTGCAAAGTCAGATATACAGAGAGAAGGAGAGACAGAGAGGAAGATCTTCCATCTGATGATTCACTCCTCAAGTGACCTTAACGGCCAGAGCTGAGCTGATCCAAAGCCATAAGCCAGGAACTTCCTCCAGGTCTCCCATGCAGGTGCAGGACCCCACTGCTTTGGGCTGTCCTGACTGCTTTCCCAGGCCACAAGCAGGGAGCTGGATTGGAAGGGGGTTGCCAGGATCAGAACTGGCACCCATGTGGGATCCTGGTGCGTTTCAAGATGAGGACTTTAGCTGCTAGGCCACCATGCTCGGCCCTATGAGTCTTATTTTTAGAGAGCTATAAAACTCTTCACATTCTGTACTTCTGTTTCAGTGAGCTATATAGTCTGTGTTCTTTAAACATGTGTTTATTTCATCTAAGTTGTTGACATTATTGGCTTAAGGTTGTTCGTCATATCTTCTCACCATCCTTTGAATGTCTGTAAATCTCTAGTGTTGTTTTGCTGTTAGCAATGTGTATCATCTTTGTTTCTAATCAATCTGGCTGGAAACTTGCATTCACTGATCCTCTCAATGACCTAGTTTTTGGTTTCATACAGTTTTAATCTACATTTTTCTGTAATCTATATTTCTCATCTTCTTTTGAGTTTATTTAATTTGTTTTAATTCAAGTTATTTTCAGCTTAATTAGCTCTTAGTTTGTTAGTTTTGAAAGACTGAGTTTGAGACTTTTCTTTTTTTCTAACATAAATGTTTGATGTTTAACTATATTTATATTCTTGGTAGATATAATTTTTCCCTCCATATGCTGTTTTAGCTGTATTGCATAGATTTTATTAATTCTCATTTTCATGAAGCTCAAAATAGTTTGTAATTTCTTCTGTGATTATTCTGCTTGACTCCTGGATGTGTTGTTTCATTTCTGTTTTTCTAGTTGAATACTATGTGGTCAGAGAATAAGCTCTGTGTGATGTGAATTCATTTATATATATTGAGACTTACTCTATATGATCTTACGATAGACTTTCTGCTGCCCTTGAAGAGAATGCATGTTCGCTCTGGCTGGTACAATATTTTTATTACATCATGAGATCATGTTGATTGACAATAATAATCAAGGCTTCTGCATTGAGCTGCTTTCCTGGCTACCTGTTCTATCAGTTATTGAGAGAGGTGTTGCTTCAGGCTTTGTAAGTCTGGAGTAGCTCTTCCTCTTTATGGTGGTCTTGTCTTTATGTTTTAGCTTCGACTAAATATTTGATGTGTTTAACAAAGCTTAGTTGGTCAGATCTCCAAAATCCCTCTGCTCTCTGCAGTACATCCAGTACCTTCAGTGCCCTCTAAATCTGCCCACCTGGGGAAACCACTCAAGGCAAAGTCGGTGCAGACATCTAAGTTCCTCCTGCCCAGCTCTGTGTCCAGCATCCAGCTCCACCTTCCTTGGTAGCCCTAAACCCCTGTGAGGTCACTGCTTGCTGTATGGACTTTGCTTCTCTGGTGTGATAGTTTGGAAGTGGTGTTGGGCAGCCAGCTGTAGTTAGTCTCGAGTTGGTGTTTTTGGTACCTGGTACAATATGTGGCAATCACAGTTAAATAACCTTTTTTTTTTTTTTAAGGTTTGTTAACTTTTATTGGAAAAGCAGATCAGATTTACAGAATAAGGAGAGACAGAAAGAAAGATCTTCCATCCACAGGTTTACTCCCCAAGTGGCTGCAAGAGCTGAGCCAATCTGAAACCAGGAGCCAGAAGCTTCTTCTGGGCCTTCATGTGGATTCAGAGTCCCAAGGCTTTGGGCCATTCTTGACTGCTTTCCCAGGCCACAAGCAGAGAGCTGGGTGGGAAATGGTGCAACTGGGAAATGAACTGGCGCTCATATTGGATGCTGGTGCTTGCAAGGCTCATCTCAGATTTAGCCATTGAGCCAACACACTGGGCCCCCTGTTGAATAACTCTTTATTAAGAGTCTCAATGTTTCTGCCTCTAGAAGAAGTGATAGTAGATGATGGGGATCAAATAAGTTCCAAGTTGCAAACCTGGGGTTGGGGTGTTTTGGGGATCTATGAGTTCAGACAGAGAAGGAACCAAATCAGGATAAACTCATCATGGGATAAATTCTAATATGTAATATTCTAATATTTAATGTTTTGTTCTTTCCCCCGAGGATTTAGTTGGGCATTCAGTCATGGCATCTTAGACCCCAGGGAAGGCAGTGGCCTGGTTGAGGGTTGGTACCTGGCTGCATTTGAGAAGCTGCCAGCTCCCAGAGTGGGAAGCACAGCTGTTCCTAACCCCTGGCCTGCTTTCATTTGTGGTTCTAGGCAATGAGACAGCTGGAACAGGAGACACAGCAGCTCAGCCTCAAGGCCTCACCACAGCTTTGTCATTAGCTTGCTTTGGGACCTCGAGCAAGTTCTTTTCAGTGGATTCCAACTTGCTCAGATGCAAACCCTGGCCTCATCTCATGCCCAATCCCACAATCCTGTAAGAAGCAGTTCAGTATAGCCTGCTTCTGTAGGTTCCCAGGCGCAAAGCTGCTTAACATCCACATGGGTTTGAATGGATTAACTTTTCCAGATTCACTTTCTGACTTACAAAATGCGAGTGTACCAGCTTGTTGAAGGTTACATGAGATACTATACATGAGTCAAAAATCAATTAAGTTATTTATTGCCTACCTCTGGGGTCCTTAAACTTAGGGGGCTTCAGAATTCCTGTGGAGCTGGCAGATAAGCCCCCTGTCTCCAGCCCTCCCGTTCACTCTAACTCTGCAAGGCTATATCAGTTGGTTGAGTACAGGCCTACAGCTTGTGTTTTTTATGGGCTCCAGTGTGGCTGACTGGCTGGCTGTACCACCATAGGTGGTCCACTGCTGAGAGCACAACACTAGCCTTTGCATATGCATACCTCCCATCACACCAAGCTTAGATCTTTACCCTAGGAAGCCTTCAAAAGAAAACAAAAGGACAGGTGAAGGCAAGGAAATCCAATGAACTGCACTTCTACACCCCAAGCAATTCCCAGGAAGACTGGCCCTTGCCAGCCCGAGGCAACCCCGCCCAGCCTTGCTGGAAAGTTTTGTGTGGCCAGACAATATTTTTCTGCTCCCTGATCACCTCTCCTGGGTCTCTGTTTTGACAGGTGTGTCCAAGGCTGGCGAGGCAGCCCTTGCCAACTCAGGTCTGGCTCAGAGAAGAGGATCTGGAGAAAGGGAGGGAGGCTTGCCCAACCTCCTCCTGTCCTGCTGGATAGGCACTGGAGTTGCCAGGGTGAAATGAGTGGGCAGGCCTGGAGCTTTAGAGGCATTCAGAGGACAAAACTCAGGCCTGTCATTTCCAGAAAGCCCTTTTCTGGCCTTAGAAGGAGGCTCAGGAGCACCTTCAGAGCTTTGTTAATCTCTAGGGGTTAAAACCACCCCAAAGGGAAAAAGCTTTTGGTTCAATGGCTGGAGTTCCATCTGCTGTCTCCTTTCACTTTGGGCTCACATGTGTTGCCTTGGCCTGTGGCTGAGCAGGGGGTGGGCACTTGCTGGGGAATGTGGAACAGGAGGGGTGGTCTGAGAACCACAGTGGCTGCATGGACAGAGAGGGGAGAGCTCTGTGTCTAGGACCTAGACCATAGCTCTAGTTGTAGATGTGCAATGAGCCTGATGGCCTCCTTCAGCCTTCAGTGTCTTTCTTGAAAAGGAAGGAGTTGGACTTGATGACTTTTCCTGGTCTCTCCTGGCCCTCCCAACACAGACTGTGGACGCAGCAGTATATGGGCTGATGTTTTGGCCGCTCATGTGCAGGGTGGAGTGATGTTGGCCCAAGGCGATTCCCTGGCTCCTGTTTTGTTCGCCACCATTGGATGCTATAGGTTGAGCAGCATCCCTGAAAAATCCCTGTTTGAAGTCCCAACCCCAGTGTAACTGGATCTGGAGATAAGATCTCTAGGAGGTAATTAAGACTCAGTGTGATCTAAGAGGACTAGGGCCTTAGAAGACAGGGGAGCATCCATGTGCCACCCTGTGCGGACTCAGAAGAGAAGGTAGCTAATGGGAAGTTAGGAAGAACTGACACCTTAGTCATGAACTTCTCAGTTACCAGAGCTGTGACAATTAAACTTCTGTTATTCCAGCCATGTAATCCATGATGCTTGGCTATGGTAGCTCCAGCAGACTGTCTACCAGGCAGTTGGCCAAATGCATCTCCTTGGCAACTTCAGGGGTGGGTCATGACCCTGTTTTATAGGGAAGGAGAGTGGGTATGGTGGGGGAAATAGAAGCACAGGATGATTCAGTGGTTTGCTCAAGACTGAGTTGCCTTCCAGAAATGTCTAAAAACTCACTGGTAGTGAAGTATAAATGAGCTACTAAAAGAACAATTTATAAATGGGGTTGTGCCACACAATAACCTTCCAGTGGTATTGACTGTCATTGCTATTTTCTTACTCCTAAGTTGCCCACCATGGAGCTCACTGCTCGTTTTGCCTGCATCTTTTAGCACCTGTCCCCATTTTCCTCTATCATCACAGTTCATTGGATTGGACCCAAAGGACCAGTCATCAGATTGCTGTATTGATTGGGAATTTGTAACTAAAGGGCTGAGACCATGGGTAGATGGAGAGTGGCAGCTCTTTCCTTTGGGGCCTTGTGCAAGCAGAAGGCACTGACCCGGAGAAAGCTGCCAAGAGGGGTCAGTGACCCATAGAGAGAGGGGAGAGACCTATTGGTTGTCTGGAGCAAGGAAAGTGGCTGTGGATGCTCACATTTTCCTCCATCTTTTAGCCAGACATCTATCTCTGTAGCCTGCTTTTCCCTGTTGTGTCCCTGTTATGAATGCACCTTCAGGTTTCCTTGAGGGAGCTTGATGTGACTGCACGGGTGGTCTCTGTAGTGTCTGCCCTTGCCTTATGCCCTTAAACCCAGCTGATTCTTCTAATCCCCGTAGCCAGGGGCTAGTTTGGGACAATTTAGGGATGTATGAGTTTTTGTCTTTGTTCATAGGATCTTGTCTCACACTGCAGTCCCAAGCAGCCCTTGGAATTCATTCCAGTTTTGTCACTTTTGTGGCTCTTGACTCCAGGGCAATGGCTGACTCACCTCTGCCTTTCTCTTCTCCTGCTGGCCTGAACGATGAGTAGTCAGTTTCCTAGAGATTTGCTCAGGGCTCAGAAAGTGAACTGATGCCACTGGCACATTCTGCCTGCCTCCTCCAAAGCCTGGCACCCTTGTGCCTCCACTGTATGGTCACCTTCCTTCATCTGCCCAGTCTCCCCTGCCTGACTCACCCCCTGATGCCACCCTCCTGGGCCTGTTTCCTGCATGGCTCTTGATGGAGCTGTAGCTTTTACTGTATGTGGCTCTCCCAGGAGGAGGTGGGCCTCCAAAGGGTGGGCTCTAAGACTCATTCTGCCTGCAGCCCCTATAGCATCTATCTTATTGCCCCCAGCATCCTAGCTGCTGGTGGGAGGAGGAACTCTATGTGCACACGATGGTAGAGAAAGTGGCCAGACCCCTGTGCCATGGTCTCATTTGGCCCCATCCTCGTTTTTATACCCTTGGCTCATATCCTGTACTGTGTTTCTCCCATCTGTCCCCAGATAAACCCAGCCAAGGCCCAGGGCTTATATCAGGCTGCAATGTTCCTAGTGAATGAGATCAATGTGACTTAAAAAAAAAAAAAACCTCTTAGGGGGCCCAGCGCAGTGGCCTAGTGGCTAAAGTCCTCGCCTTGAATGCGCCAGGAGCCCATATGGGTGCCGGTTCTAATCCCAGCAGCTCCAATTCCCATCCAGCTCCCTGCTTGTGGCCTGGGAAAACAGTCAAGGATGGCCCAAAGCCTTGGGACCCTGAACCTGGAGGAGGTTCCTGGCTCCTGGTTTTGGATCAGCGCAGCACCAGCCATTGAGGTCACTTGGGGAGTGAATCATCAGATATAAATCTTCTTCTTTGTCTCTCCTCCTCTCTATATATCTGACTTTGTAATAAAAATAAATAAATCTTTAAAAATATCTTCTTGGAGCAGGCTCAGGCTGATTTCCATGAGACTGAGCTGCCAGGTCCTTGGGGGTTGGTATGGCCTGACTTTTTCCTATTCTATCTCTTGATCTCAGAGACAAAGAAGGAGGCAGTAGGTATCCTTCAGGGGGTCCCAGGCCTGTTGTAGCTTTAAATCTCTGTTTAGTGCAAGATCTTCAGGGCCATGCTGCAAGAATAGTGGAGCTGACCATCCATCACACAGACCCTGGACCTCAGGGGCCAAGCCTCTTGGCAGCTATCACATCCCAGCCTCATTGTGAATGACTGCAAGCAAACCCACAAGCAAAGCTTGATGCTTCTGGGTATACAGCCAGACCCCACTGCAGGACTTATTCTCTGGGGGACTCTAGATGTGGCTTCTCTTTTGACGTGCGATGTGAGTGGGGCCCTGATGTCATCAGGTAGAACAGAAAGGACTAGCAGATCCCTCCCTCCTGGAAATAACTCTTTACTGAGTCAGAGATACTATGTTGCACGATACAATCATATGTAGACTGGAGAAGGACACTGCAGTGGGAGGGGCAGGTAGTGCAAGCCAGTTGCACAGCCGTGACAGTCCTGAATGTGGCAGCAAGGCCTTGAAAGTAGAACAGGTTGGTCTGAGTCAGTGTTGGAGAGGAGGCAGCTGCATGCTTCCACCCCCTCCCCCGGCAGGGGTGTGTTGGGAGACCCGCACTTGGAATGTGTTTGAGCATAAAAGGGGCTCATGGGAGGCCTTCCTCCTGCAGGGTAACTCCCCAGCATCCCCATCTGCCAGTGATGTCTGAAGGCTTGGGAGAGGCAAGGGTGATGTCCAAGTAAGCTTCCTGGGGCTGTCCAGGCCCTTCGTGCAGAGAAGGCTTCGGCCATGCTGGGTCATTGTGTGGTGAGGTTAACAGGTAGCACAAGGAGCGCTGCTGTGTGGGGGGAGGCCAGAGCTGCCTCCTTGCAGCCTGTGGTGTTCTTCTGCCTTTAGAGGAGCTAGCTGGCAGACAGGGACAGGCCAGCTCCCTCGGAGAAAGGTGAACCCTTTGCTGGGAGAACTTCCACACTCTCCTCTGCTTCCTGCTTTTGCAAACTTCCCTGGGGTTGCACATCACTGCGGTAGAATATTCCAGAACCTGAGAGATGAAACTCTAGCATGGATTCTTCCTGGGTTACTCCCGAGACTGAGATGTGGAGGCAAGGGGGAAGCAAGGAATGTTCTGGTTACTTGACAAAAAAAAAAAAAAAGCTTGACTGTGTCTGGGACCCTGTGGGCAGGGCAAAAAGTGGCAGGCTAGGCAAAGTCCCATTGCCTACGTGAAGGGGGTGGACAGTTTCCTGAGGACTCTGTTCCTATAACAATGGGGAGGGTCTTGTAGACCCCTAACCCCTAACCTTGACCCTGGAATTTTAACTCTCATGTGCAAGCTGCAGAGGTTTCATAACCTTGGGCAGACCCAGGAAACTTGTTTGCTGGGACAGGTGTGGCGATGTGGATGGACACCATTCAGAGACAGATTGCAGATCCCCTTCCCGAGGTAGCCTGCTTGCTGGCAGGCTCATTCATAGGAGAAGGGCCCTCTCCTCCTTTTCAGCCAGGGTAAACCAGTAGACCTCCTGACCAGCAGGGCGATGTGCATGCATGTGTATATGCGTGTGCACGGGTGTGTATGTGTGTATGCAGGTGAGTGGGGTGTGCATGTGCGTGGATGTCTAGGGGTGCTTTTTCCATAAGTTGTATCACTGTGGTTGGGTGAGCCCAAAGCTGCAGGTCAGGTGTGGAGGATACCCAGGGGAGTCAAAGGACCCTAACAGTCTGTAGGTGAGGCTTTCTGGGGAGCTAGAGATGCTCAGGGCCCTGCTGCCCTTCTATCTGGCAGGGTCTGGTCTGAGAGGCCCTCCTTAGTAGGGGCTCAGGCTACCTGGAGGGCCAGGGGGCCCAGGAAGGCCGGGAGGACCCTGGATCCCTGGCTCACCCTTCGGCCCCATGGCGCCCCGCTGGCCTGGTGAGCCTGTCTTCCCTGCAATTCCTGGTTTTCCTTGAGGCCCTGAAGGTCCTGGAGAACCTGGGGGTCCCTCTGGTCCTGGTGGCCCCACATCTCCTTTGGGACCTGGCTGTCCCCTTGGCCCTCCAGTCCCGAAGCTGCCCTTGGAGCCCTTGAGGCCAGGAAAACCCCGAGGACCAATGGGTCCCCTCTCTCCTGCAGCTCCTGCCTCCCCTGGCTGCCCCTGGGGACCCTGGGGGCCTGGTGGGCCCAAGCTGCCGGGGTCTCCTTTAGGTCCTCTGCTGCCAGCAGGCCCTTTTGTGCCTATGTCTCCTTTGAGTCCTCTGGCTCCTGGAGGGCCGGGGGCACCTGGGAGGAGAGAGAAGAAGGAAGAGGTCAGTCTGTGAAGGGTTCACTCAGGACACAGCAGGCACACTGACAGCCTGGGCATAAGCAGAAGCCCTTTTCCAGGGCAGCCACCATTGGCTATCATCTGGGAAGTGATGACAAGAACAGTGGCATCTCTGCAGCCACATGCCAGGTACACAATTGGCTTATAAAACTCATTCTTCTGACTTCCAGGCTTGTCCCCGCTCCACCTGCGCCCTCAGGTCATGATCTGAGAGGGCATTTTATACCTCATGGCAATCTTTGACCATCACCCCTGGGACGACTGAAGTCACTGAGGCCGGGGAATGACATAGAGGAGGAAACCAGGAATGTGAGACAACAGAATCTGGAGGTGGCTCCTGACATGAGCAGGTGGGCCCACTGACTGTCAAAGAAGAACAATTCCTCCAGGAAGCCCACGCTGACCACTCTAGCTTCTTTCCTGAGCTTTTGAGGTTAGAACCAAGGAACAGTGGAAGCAAATGTAAGGTGTCTAGCAAATGGATCCTGCATAACGGGTGAGGGTCATGTCTCCCATCTCAGCCCTGGACACAAACAGAGCCTGGCTAATGGTTGGGAGACCTTGGTATAGCCTTGATTCTCCAGCCATGAGCCCTGGGGAGGTAACAAGATGAAGTCATAGACCCTCTCTTCACCCCCATTCCAGCCATGCCCCAGCTCTGAGAACACACAGGAGAAAGTGGCCATGGCTATGCCTGGGCAGGTCAGCCAGCCACACGTGCACACAGGAAAGGGGTCAGGGATTGTGGCAAACAATAGCCTGTCCCATCACAGCCTGCATTCCACCTTCTTCAGCAGTCTGGGCAAATGGCTGGTGGGTGGGGTTGGTGAGAGCAGTGAGCCCCAGCCTGGGTCTTGGGGGCAGGGGCAAGCTGCTGCTGCATTTTCTTCTTTGCAGTAAAGCCGTGAGTTTTGGAACTTCCTGGAGGCATTCCACAGGGAAGGCAGTTATACCTCAGAGGTGAAGTGAGGTCCCCAGGACTTCCTGAGTGGAAACTAGCACTCAAATGGGCTTCTAGGGGGGTGGATTCTGTAGGCCAGGAGTGGATAGTCCTTCTCATTGCCATCTCCAGTTCTGTGACATCAGGGTCACCATCAGTGACACCCTCTGCCTCCCGAGCTGTCCACGCCCTACTGCTTCCCCCAGAGTTCCTTCCTGGAGTGTTTCTAAGTGGATCAGAGGTGGAGAGTGCCATCCTCTACTATGACCTAAAGTGGAAACAGATGGGCAGCCCCACCAGGTCCTAGAGAAACCTTCCAGGCTATTCCCTGTCCCTACTTGCACATGCCTACCTCCTGTTGCAGGTGTGTGGCTCTGCAGCATCTCATGTGGTCTGCCAGCAGCACGGGTTCGGGCTCTGTAGTCAGGATGGTGAGGAGCTGGGGGCTCAGGAGCAGCTGGCAGCTGATGGCAGCAGCCTGACATTCGAGAAGCCAGGTGGCAGGACCTCCCCATTGGTCCCTAGTGCAGTACTGCTGGCAGGGTGGCAGCCAGAAAAACACAGACATACACAGATGCCCATGCTGGAGCTGGCTCCCCCAGCCTGGCATGCCTTGCTGGGAGTTGGCAAAGTTACAGAATCTGTCTTCACCCTGACTCTGCTGCTGGCACTTGGGGCCAGCTGAGGTTTGGAAAGGCAGACAGCCTTTCAGAGGCAGAGAGGCCCCAGGAGGCTCTGTGGGTGGGTGGGAGTGGAGCCGCCGGGCGGGACAAGTCTCTCCAGAAATTGGGTTTCCTCTGGGAGGTGGACTTAACACTATGGAGCCACACTATGGAACCACACTTAGTGCATGCAGTGAAGCTGCACGCCATGCAATGAAACAGTTGAATTGTATTTCATGTAACTGAGAATGCAATGGAAATGTACTTTACTGCTTCCAAAGGCCTATGGCCCCAGATTCCTGGGTCTGGGGTACCCCCCCCCCCATCCTGACCAGCAGGACACTCTCCCCCGCCCCTTCCTGGCTGCCTCCCTGAGGCAGCACCCACCCTGGCTCTTTAGTACTAAACTGTCCACCTTGCCTTTGGGCTGGATGACTCCCACCCTGGCAAGTTTGGCCTCCCCCTGCCCAAGGCTGACTGGGATCCCTTGTTTTCTCACTGTGGAATCCTCCTGTGCTGTCATCTTTGGCAGACCACCTCCTATCCTTGGTCCTAAGGAGCACAGTAGTCAGCTGCAAGGACTGCCAAAGGTCTTCATGCCAGTGGGCAAGTAGGAGATAGATACAAGGGCCTGCACATACCCACTCTGGTCAGCCCCTCCGGCTCTCTTTTCTCAGACAGCCCTGGAGTACCTATTTTCAAGCGGGGCAAACATCCACCCTCTTGGGGATGTGTGTGCAGAAGTCTCCATCACAGCTTTCTCCTGTCTCCCCCAGGGTGAGAACATTGTTACCATTGTCAACTGAGTCTGCTGTGTCCCCAGCACTAAGGTGGTTGCCTCCCCCTGCAGAGCACAAAGCACTGTGCAGGAGGTGTGGCTGCCAAGGTTCCACCTGTTGGGGGCAGGTCAGATTTCAACCCAGGTTATAGAAGCTCTGAATGAGACCCTAGCTCCTTCTGCTTCATATATTGAAGGTCTCCCCCTCCCACTCCTATGGGTGTCTCCACTCTGGGATATTGTCTAAAGTGTGCTGAGGGGATCCCGGAGAGTGGAGAGGCTGGCTTCCTCAGGGGAACAGAGCCCCCAAGTGCCCCTTGGACCAGCCAAAAGTCACAGTCAAGGAACAAGTCAACAAGGTAGTTTAGTGGTTACAGTATAAGAGGAAGGAATATGACAGAGGTGACCAGAGGCCCTTCTCAAGGACCCAGACAGTAATAGGATGTTGTCATCAGTAGTTAAGTGTGTGTGTTGTTGGCGGGGGTGGGGGGGGGCGGAGTTGGCTGCTGCCCTGAGCAAAGAGAGGGGCCACTGAAGGCCAAGGAAGAAATGCCAGCTGTGGTGGTCATGGGCCAAGTTGGGAGAAGGGACCAGTGCATCCTGTGGCTGTGGGGAGGCCCATAATTACTAAGGAAGCCATTGGCTGTAATTAGGCTCCTGGGCCCATTAGGGTCCAGCCACAAATGACTGCATGTCTGGAACAAGTAGGGTGGTCTGCTCTGTGGCCTGATCCCAGAAAGGGGATGAAGGAAGGATAGGGGGATGCACCCATTTTCTCTGGGCCCTGATACTGTCCATTTAGGGCCGAGGGTGCATGGGCAGGCAGGGCTTCAGCACTTGTCACCATTGGAGGCAGCTGGCCAGCTTCCAGGGTAATTGAAATGGAAGGGGTGCCTCTTGAGGGACTGGCTTGGTGCCGTGGGAGGCACACTGGCCTGGCTGGAGTCCTGGCTCTGGTGATGTTGTGCTCCGGCTCCCTTCTACTTTGTGAGAATTGTGGTTCAAATCAGGGACTCTCGGTCTTGCCTGTGGTTACTATTGGGAAAAAATGCCACAGGACTTCCATCTCATCTTGGGCTGGGTTGGTTTATAGCAGGTTAAACTTCCTGCTGAGAACAAGCAGGGCCCTTAGGGAAAAACCAGAACATCATTTTAGAGGCTGGGAGAGGCACCAAGAGCTGTGATCCCAGGGAGAAGGGACTTGTGGAAGGGAGCCCAATACCCTTTGCAGCTCTTTCCCATGAAGCATTTGTGGATTAGTCATTGGTTTAGGCAGGGAGTCTGAGCAGCCAAACAAAAGGTTGCAGCTACTGGACTAGCAAGCTGAGTGTTCAGCAGCCTTGCTGGGCCTGGTAGAGAAGACCCCTTCCCTGCCACTTCCCTCACCTTGAACAAGGGAAGGCTGGGACAGCCTCTTTCTGTCCTACATGGATGTTTGTCTGCATGCTGATTGCAGGAGTTGCATGGAGGGGGTTCCTGATGGAATCACATGTTTGTAAAGTGAATTTCTCCATGTCCTGTCCTTCTTGCCCACCATCAGCTTCTACCACAAAGTTCACACTTCCATTTATTCACTCACAGAACAAATGGTGGCTTAATTATCTTCTAAGGGTTGACACTCCACCAGGTATGTGATGGGTAAGACAAGGAGCCTTCACCATCCAGCACTTGAGCTTCATAATAATTTCAGACACATGACACCCCCTTATAGTTCACAGCAACTTGTTCATGCTCATGATTCCCATGCATCCTCACAGCTACCCATGGAATACATGCAAGTAGATATTGATATCTTTAAATGTGGATGAGGACATAAAGTTGAAAGCAGTCAAGAACCCTGCCTCAGGTAACTCAGCTAAAAAGTGGAGATGGCTTTTCTATTTAATTACCAAATGATAGTCCTCATATAAACACTGTCTAGCATAGACATAGAAATTACCCTGGAGAGTGGGAAGGGATGAATCTTCTATGAGCGAGATGAACACTGTGAGAGCATCACCTTTGAGTAAATGAAGACTTAGCATTAATCAGAGCTGGACAAGATCTCAGAGATCAGTCCATCTCACCCCTTCATTTCAAGATGAAAGGAGGCAGAAGCCCAGGAAGATGAAATGATCCTGTCTAAAGACCCAGAGAAAATTAGAAGCCAGGTTCCTTTCCTATGCAGTTTTGGAGTCCTAAGTCTTCAATCAGGACGGGCTGGGGCCGCTCCATCCTTCCCTCTATTGCAGACAGTAGCTCAGCTTCAGCCATGGGGAGAACTCATTGGCAGCCCCAGCCTCCAAGCCTGCCGACACCTGCCTGTGGATGAATGCATGAGTGATGAGGCCTCTGTGAGAAGGCATGTGCACTGTGTGCAGAGCTTTCAGTAAGAGAGATTTTACAAAAAGTGGCTTTCATGACCCAGAAATGGAAACAAATGTGTGGAGGTTAAACCAAGAGTCAGATATCCCTCCAACAGATGTCTTTAAGAACTCTATCACAATTAGGACCACAGTACACTTACATCCCTGACTGTTAACGCTTGTAACAGTTCCATGATCAACACTTGTGATACTGCCTCTCTGTTTCACACCCTCCACCTCAGCAGAGAACGTTTTTTGGGTTATCTTCCTGTTCATGTCCTGGGGTAGGGTTAGGGGGGGTCTCCTTTTCTTAGGCTCTAGATGTGTGTATTTCAAAGTCATGGTGAGGGGTCGGGGTTTTCAATCCTGGTGTGACCTTATGCGCATGCTTTAAACACTCTCCCTCATGATCTCTGGTCACTCTCCTATAAAATAGCAACATCAGCATCTATACAATATGACCTTTTCTAGTGTACAAGGATTGCTGTGAAATGTTCAAGTGAAACAGTGTGGAAATGGGTTTCTACCTCAGTAAAGCTTCCGATTTCCTTTGTTCTTAGGTTGAATCGAAGAAAACCCTGACATTGGCAGATGGTGAGCCACAAGAACTATCTCCCAATGGCCTTCACTGGGACACCGTCACGTGAACCCACTCTTGATACAGAATCTAAGCCTCAGTTGGGAGTGGAGTTACCTCAGCGGAGAAAGAGGTAAATCTCTCGCTGGGAATAGGAGGAGAGCCCAGAGTTGGCAGTAGAGAATCCCCTGAAGACCCACTCTCACTGAGGACACACCGTGACTTTGAGGAAAGTTTGTGAGGGCTCTCTGGTATCCTGAAGAGACTTGTGGTTGCTCTTCTCTGTATACCACACCTTACAGGGGGGGACTGTTGTCACTGATGGAGAAATTGATACATAGTGAAAGTAACTGGGCCCTCCTGTGAGTGGCAGCTCTAAGAGGTGGCCAAAGGCAGGTGTGTGTTGTTACTATGATGAACAAAAGAGTCAAAGCAGCAGTCAGAACAGCTTGCCTACCAAGGCTGTGGCCCTGGCTGACTGACCATGGTGTTCCTCCAAGTGAAACAGACGAGGAGTCTATCAAATTCTTACTGTATCTGTGTAAACAGAGAAGTTCAAGATCAACCCAAGTCTCCAACCTGAACCATGAAATGCTGTCATGCCCTTCAGTCAATTCCCAAATTGGGAATCAGCTTATAGGATCAGAACCCCTTGAATGAAGTGGAGCCAGAGTCCTTTTGAGAAAAAATTCCATTGTGTGGCATTATTTACAGTGTTAATCTGTCAGTTTACTCAAAAGAATATATGGTGTTTTACTAGATTGACTGCTTTGGGGGTAAGGAATGAGTCAGAATTGATGAGAACCTTTGAGGCCTACTGGACCCGGCTCTGATCTGACTCTCACTCCAGACCTAAGATGTTACTATGGTGACATCTAGTTAGACTAGGTAGGCTTATAGAGGTCTGGTGGTCAATGGATTGGTAGCTTAGGTCCAACTCACAGCAGACTCCGTGGGCCCCTATATCCACTCTGTGGTTGCTTTCCCTGTCCCAGAGAGCATAATTGGAACAGACATCCTTGGCAGCTGGTAGAATCCCCAGGTTGGTTTGATATCCTTAAATGTGAGACATGATGGGAAAGTACAACTGCAAGCCAACATAAACACCTCTAACTAAAAACAAAAACAAAGACAAAAAAAAAAAAAAAAAAAAACTAAACCAAAGCAACAAGCATCGTTGTAGGCCTTGAAGAGGTCTGTGCTACATTAAGGGTTTGAAGGCTGCAGGGGTGCCGATTCCCACCACACTCCTATTCAGTGTGTGTCCATGGCCTGTGCAGAAGACCACTGGGTCTAGAAAAACCATGGTGATTATCACAGACTCAACTAGGTGGTGACTCCAGCTGCAGCCTCTGTTCCATTGCTTGAGCAGGTTAAGTTATTCCCTGGTACTTGGCTTTTAGCTAATGATCAGGTATGTTTTTACCGCTATCCCTGCCGATAAACGCCCCAGGAGAAGTCTGCTGCAAGCTGACAAGGCTGAACTAGACACATCAGTATCCTGCTTCAGGGTAGTAGCAATTCTCAAGCCTTATGTTGTAATTTTGCCCCCCCCCCCCCGCAGGAGTGGAAAGATCTTGATGACTTTTCTCATCTACAGGATATCACACTGATCCCTTACACTCATAGCATTATGCTGATTGGACCTACTGAGTAAGAGGTAGCAACCATCAATTTATAGTAAGAAAAACATCCATCAGCAGGTGTGACATAAGTCTGACAAAAGCTCAGGGTGCTTCACTCTCAGTGAAATTTCTAGCACTATGGGCACATCATAGTATTCCTTCTAAGGTGAATGACTGGTTGTTGCATCCAACCCATTCTAAAGCCTGAAAAAAAGCACAATGTCTAGGAGCCCTGTTTGGATTCTAGATGCAGCATATTATAAGTCTTTTTTTCAGGTATGTTAACCCTGACCAAGGAATTGAAGATCTTCTGATTCTGAGTGAATCCCAGAACAGGAGAATGCTTTGCAATAGATCCAGGCTACTGGGAAAGTGACTGTCACTTGAACCATGTGGTCCACCAGATCTCAAGATTCTTGAAGGATAGAGATGCTATTGGAGACTATGGTAGGCCCTGACAGGTGAATGGCAACACACTTCTTTAGTTGTGTAGGACTTTGGAGCAAAGTCCTATGGTTCTCTGCAGGCAACTTCTCCTCTTGATAGGCAGCCTGCTACTTTGTTTTAATAGAGATCGATTACTACATCATGGGCCATCAAGTCATCCTGTGACCAAAGACAGCCACTGTGAACTAGAGATAAATTGACACATAAGGCATAAATATGGGTGTGCACCATAGAGTACTCCATGATCACTTGAGAGTGGATATGTACATGATAGGGTCCGAACAGGCCTTGAAGGTGCAAGTAGATGAGTCAAATATCTATGGTTCTTATTCCTACTATGCTGTCTTTTCTTTCTCAGGTTTTGTCTACAGCCTCATGGGAAATACTCATGATAAAGAGACAAATGAAAGAAAAATTAGACCTATTTTACAGATGGTTTTGCACAAAATGCAGGTACCACTGAAAGTGGGCAGCTACCATGATACAGTATTTTATGCAACATCCCTGAAGAGGAACAATGAAAGAAAGCCCTCCAAATGGCAAGAAATTCAGGCAATGCATAAAGTATATGTATCTATGTAGGCCTAATGAAGCAAATCTGTGTAAAAATCTGGATTTATAGAACAGGCACAGTTAAAAACTGTGATGTGCAAGGTTGCTGCCTAAGTTGTTCATTACCATAGGCTAATTAATTAACCTGCTAGGAGTATACCTAAGCCCAGGTGCTTTTGTGTCTGGTGAGCCCACCAAGGCTAGGGGAGCTTTGCAGCAGCCCTGCCTGCCGACAGCTCTTACCTCGTACGATGGTGACATTGTGAAGGATCTCTCCATGCTTTGTGTCCACGGCCTTCATCTCTTCCACAATCATGGAGAGGTTGCGGACACTGAAGTCTAGCCGGGCACTGAGCAGGCTGAAGCGCTCCTGGAGCAGGTCTGTGGTGCCCAGCATGAGGGAGACAGACTTGTTCAAGTAGTAAAGCTCCTCAGCGTGGGTATGGAAGCCCAGTGTGCAGGACAGCCGCACGTCATCCAGGTACTTGAGCATGCTGTGCACATGGCTGTCCGTGGCATTGATGTTGGTGAAGATGGTGCCGATTTCTATCTCATGAGAAGCCATGCGGCCTTCCAGGGACTCGAACCTCTCTATTGTGCGGTTTTGGGCGTAGCGGGTGTGGTACTGGAGGTCGTGCATATTTTCCTCATGGTCATCCAGGAAGGAGGAGATGTTATCCAGTTGCAGCTGCAAGCCCATGACCTGAAGAACCAGGTCATGCATACTCTCGGAATTCTGGCTGATGCGCTGTGAGGAGGCCCCCAGTGTGGCTTGGATGTTCTTAACCACCTCTCCGGTCTTGGCTGAGGTGGCACGGAGGCCACTAAAAAGCCGGGTGTAGTTCTGCCAGTCAGTGACGATCTTCTGCAGCGTCAGGGTCTCCTCATCTGTCTTCCGCTGGATGCCATGGATCCACTCGGAGGTCTGCCCCACAGTGAAGTTGATCTGGTTCACAGCGGCTTTAACGTCGTAGCAGTCCTGGGTGAGGTCCTTCAGAGAGAGGTCCAGGCCCATGGTGGTGGCCTGCCAGCCCCTCACCTGTGCCAGGAAGAGCCCCAGAGACTGGTTGACCTGGTGGATGGAGAAGGAGCAGCTGCCCATCTCCTGGGAGATCTGACTGCTGGTGCTGGACAGCAGTTCCTGGGCCTGTGAGGTCTGGTCCAGCTGGACCTCCTGGGCCAGAAGCATCTTCTGCAGTCCCTCCAGCTCCTCCTGCAGTTTTCTGATTTCTTTGCCCAGCTGCCCAGCCTCATGGCAGAAGGAGCAGTTGTTGAGGGCTTTTGGATCTTCCGGAGAAAGGGAAAACATTTTGAGTGGCTAAAGATCAGGAGACAACAGTTGTTTCTTTCAACAAAACGTTTCAGGGCATAATGGATTGGCAAATGGCTACCCCACTCTGTCTTTTTTTCCTGAAGTGTCTGTGAAATTCTCAGGAAAGCCTTGTCAGTGTTACAAAAGTTCTTTTCTCTCAATGCCTTTTTGGTGATCTGAAATGTAGGATTTAGGTTGTTTTGATATCCCATGGCCAAATTCTAGAAATATCTTTAGAACTTTCCGAAGATGACCAAGAACCTCCCATTTGTTTTCTATTTTAAACTCTCTTTGGGTATTTTTACACCCGTTTTCTTGCTTGATCCTGTTGTGGATACCACAGAGGGTGGCCTTAGGATCTGCATGCTGTGACTCATGAGGAATGAGGCACAACAAATTGACTTGTGACAGCTTAGTGCTTTCCATCTGCATCACAGCACACCCCTTCTAAACTCTCTGAGGATGGTGCCTCAGTCACCTTCCCTCTGAGAAGATGCCTGGGTGAAGCTGGAGACGGAGCTCTGGGTTGCACAACCACATCATGCATGGATGAATAAAGAGCTAAGCCTGTTAGGGGGCTTTGGAAGGTCTTAGCATCACTTCCAATACACAAGGCTATTTTGAGAATGAACTCTACTTGGTTTTGATTCTATCTGCAGACTTTTGCTAGATGGGATGGCAGTGTCATTGGGTAGGAGATTACCCTGATGTGCCACAGAACCACCTGTCCCAGGCCTGGCTGGAGAGGGAAGCAGAGAGCCGTGAACATTGTATCCTTGTGCCTGGAAGGCTGGTGAAGCCAGCCCTGCTCTGGACATCATAGCACAGCAGGCACCTTGCTCTGCTGCCAGGGAGGATTGGTTTACATCAGTCATTAGCACAGCTGGACTCTGCACACTTACCCAGCCCCTGGAGGTTCTCTTGCATTGACACAAGCTTCTTGTCATAAATGGATTGGGCCAAGGAGATGTCTTCTGAGAGAGAGTCCACCTTTTTGAAGACTGTAGGGGAGGGGAAACACCGGTAAGAAACCACTGCAGGTCTTAGTTCAGTGGATCAGTGGTCTTTTGTTGGGAAGGATTATTATCAGGCCCTCTGCAACCTAAGCCATTCACTCTCCTGGTAGGAGGCTTTCCAGAGTCACTATGTATCCCTTTAAAAAAATAATAACAGCCCCCACCCCAGATGTCAGAACCAGGACCTTATCATACAGCAGGGAAAATTCAAAAAAGAAAAAAATATCCTTAATTCTCACACCAGAGATTGTTGCCATCAAAATGTTTGTGTATTTCTTTGAGCCTCTTTTACACTGATAGTAATTTTTTCAGCCACCTAGATGATGTACTTCTTTAGAAAACATAAGTAAGTGGGCTGGTACTGTGGCATAGCATATTAAGCTGCAGTGGCCTAGGATACTTCCAGCATCCCATATGGAAACTGGCTCAATTCCCAAGTACCTTACATCTGATTCAGTTCCCTGCCAAAGTGCCCAGGAAAGCACAGGAAGATAGCCTAAGTCTTTGGGCACCTGTCAACAATGTGGGAGGCCAAGATGAAGCTCCAGGGTGCTGATTTCAGCCTAGCCCAGCCTGCCCACTGAAACCATTTGAGGAGTGAACCAGCAGATGGAAGATCTTTCCTCTCCACCCACCTCTCTCTCTATAACTTTGCCTTTCAAACAAAGAAATAAAAATAAACTTTTTTTTTAAAAAAGGAGGAAACCAAAAGCAAAATGGGCATGTTCTGAGAATTTAAACTGATTGGTATTATATCATAGATGCATGTTTTTAGGATTTATTTATTTCTATTTGGCATGTAGATTTTCACGAAGGGAAAAGGAGAGACAGAGAGATCTTGCATCTGAAACTAGGAGCCAGGAGCTTCTTCGGGTCTTCCCCATGGGTGCAGGGTCCCAAGGACTTGAGTCATCCTCTACTGCTTTTCTGGGCCATTAGCAGAGGACTGGACAGGAAGTGGACAGCTGGGACATGAATTTGTGTCCATATGGAATGGCAGTGCCACTGGGTGGAAGATTACCCTGATATGCCACGGCACTGGCCCCCATCATGTATATTTTTCCATCAATGCTTATGTCACTTCAAAATCTATTTTTAGGATCTGGCCCAGTGGACCAGTGGCTAAAACCTCACTTTAAACCGTACGGGCATCAGTTTGTGTCCTGGATGTTCTACTTCCCATCCAGCTCCCTGCTTGTGGCCTGGGAAAGCAGTAGAGGTTGGCGCAAAGTATTAGAACCCTGAACCCGTGTGGGAGACCAGGAAGAAGTTCCTTGCTCCTGGCTTTGGATTGGCTCAGCTCTGGCCATTGCAACCAATTAGGGAGTGAACCAGCAGACAGAGAATATTTCTCTCTGTATTTCCTTCTTTCTGTAAATCTGCCTTTCCAATACAAATAAATACATCTTTTAAAAAAGAAAAAAACCTACTTCCCAGCACTGTGGCATATCAATCTAAGCCTCCATCTGTGATGCTGGTGTCTCATATGGGTGTTGGTTTCAAGTCCCAGGAGCTCTAGTTCTGATCCAATTCCCTGCTTATACAACTGGGAAAGCAGTGGAGAATGGCTCAATTCCTAAGGACTTGGGTACCCAAGCGAAGATAATCGCTGAAAAGGAAACCCCGAAGCTCTCCATTGACTCCCCCAAATTGCTCACCCCTAACTCTTTTCCCCCTTAGCCCATTCATTTTGGATCTTGCTTTCTGTCATTTCATCTTCTCAGATGTAGAGTGGGACCCATCTTCCCACTAAGGGTGTATTGAGATGATCCAGGGACATCACCGTATCTTCTCTGAGCTACTGGAGCTTTTATGAAAGACTTCAGGCATCTTGGGGGCTGTGGGCCAAGGCCCTGGCAAGGGTTATCCAGGAAGTGTGGGGTCCCTGAGGGACCATGCATTGCTGCTGTTGATCATGGACTGTGGTTTTCCCTCTCTTCTGGTCAGGGATGTTGGTCACTTTCTGAAAGCCAAGCACCAAGGAGTGCTTAGCAGAAATAGGTAGAGCTGAACAAGGGTGAAGAGCTTGGGAAGTTCTGAAATGCATGGTCCTCAAATCTGGGTGCATGTGGCAGTGCAGTGAGAAGTTTTTAATAAACAAATAGGGCCTGGGTATCAGCCAGAGATTATGATTTAATTCATCTGGACTTTGCATGTTTAGGGTAGGGATGAGGGACTCTGGCTCTGGTATTGGCACATATTCTACAGACATTTTGGTATGCACATGAAGTGGGAAGACAGTCTCTTCATTGGTGACATGCCATTGAACTCATGGCTGCCAATATCTGGCACTTCTTAGTGGTTGGCTTGCAAATTCATGCCTACAGGATAACTGGAAGACAGCTAGAGTGTTGATTCAAATTAAAATACCGGCCTCTTCTCTTGAAGCCAAGAAAGCCGGTGAATGAATAACCCCAACCAGGGCCAGGAACGGATGCCCTTCCTAACAAAACGCTCATCCTCAGGGTGAGCAAGCCTCTCCCTATCCCCACCTTGGCCTCTGATATCTGGTATGTTAGAACAAGCTTATTCAAGCATGGGTTTTCAAGTCTGAAGCTGAGGGTAGAATGGAATTGCAGTGAGATACCAGCAGTTTTTTTTTTATAGTAGTTTACCATAAATGAAGCACAAAAAGGTGAAAGTTACCAGATTGACTGGTCCAGCTACTATAGCCTACAGATGATAGTATATGTGTATGTATGAGAAGCAATAGCCTTCACCAGCCCTGTGGGTAGACCTGGGTGAGACCTGGAAATTTTCATTTTGAATACTGGGAAGGATTTCATTGCAGAAGGGGATATAACCTTACTTTGAAAAACACTTCCACATAGGCCATGGAAAGAGCTTAGAAGTCCCCTGATCCAATGATATCGATCCTTGATGCAAATAAAAATTCCCAAACACCAGAGATTTGACAGAGGTTGAGTTAATTTAATTATCTGCAGTAAGGTCCGAGTGCCAGTATTATTTTAAGGTCTCAGGTGACTCCAACTTAGAGCTGAAACTGAGAACAACACATCTAGTCTCATATTCTCTTTTCCTTATGGGAAAATAGGGAACCGGGATGACAGAGTGTCTTGGTCAAAGCCACATGGCTAATTCTCGAGCAAGAATCAGGACTTTTGGTTAGGCAGTGAAAGTCCTCAGTTGGCTCTGGACCATAGGCTACATATGTTGAATGTTCTTTACAGAGGACTTCCTGGTGCCAAAGCCCTGAAAAGACACTTCCTTGAAGCCTGAAATGGGCAGGCCCTGGACTCACCCAGCGAAGCCAGCACAGCCACGGCCACTAGGAGAAGGGCCAGGAAGAGGTAAAGAATCCGCACAGATGTGTGTAGGGACAGGTTCTTCTGGCAGCGGCTGCAGTGGGGCCCAGGCTGGCCTGTGGAGGGGGAATGGTAGAGGATAGGAGAGGTCACACTGGGAGGCCAGAGCTCAAGGGTCAATGCCACATTCCTGCTTTGGCTGTCCTCATCACATTTCAAACCAGCCCCAGCAGGCAGCTGTTTTTCCACCCTCACTCTTGACCTATTTTACTACTTTCTCTGTGTCCTACAGCCACCTGGAAGGAAGAGACAGAGTCAGCATCTTCAATACCATTCACTATTGCTACCACCATGCAGCCTAGGAGGCAGGGGAAACATCCCTTCTTACAACGCGGGCCCTACTGATGACTGACAATATGAGCAGCCAGTCTTTCAGCACAACTGGGTGATCCATTTGTCTAGCAGATGCCCAGGTTTTATTATTGAAACTCTGTAATCAGGGGGACTCTTTGGGATGGAGCATACAAAGATGGTTTACAAAGACTATATCTGTTTTCAAGTTAAAAATCCACCTATATCCTGGAGAACCATAAGTTTGGTTACCAGTTCCCAACTTTGTGGGGAATTAGAAGTTCTCCTGGAAGAAAAGTCAATGATTTCTGTGTACCAGAAATCTGTGGGCCAGTGATTTGAAGGAATGAGGAAGCCAGGTGTTCCTGGAAACTCTGGCAGGTGACCAAAGCCCAAGGGGAATGCAGTGGCAGCCTGTGAAATTCCCAGTGGGAACTCAACATCAGCTTAAGATTATAATCATCGGGACTTCCTACAAATCCAGACACCTGGCCTGCAGACTGACAGAAGCTAGACTTTCTGGTCTTGGTCTTAGGCATCACAGGGTAGCTGCGCGAGGTCCACGTTAAAAACAATCATTCTGATCTAGACTGAAAGTCCTATTCCCAGCAACAATTCACATGGCATGGGATATGACTCAGGGACAGTTCTGGGCCAGCTGGAAGAAAAGGTCCTAAAGACAGGGTCCTAGCTAAAGAAGAGGGCAGAGGGTGCAGGAAGGTCTCAGGAAGAATCTGGGAGACAGATGGTGCTTGTGTGAAACTTGGATGTGATCTCCACTGCATAACCCAGGGCCGTGCAACTCCACCCTTTGCTTTCCAAGAAGCAAACGGGAAAGGAGATCCAGATTTTGAAGCCAAAAAGAGAGAGACATGATTCTTGCATGAGCCTGGGATTGGAGCAGAGGGCTCTCAGCTCAGACTGGAGGTCAGGCACGGTCCTCAGAGCCCTTACCCTCCTGGATGCAGGGGAAGGATGGCATGTCCTCGTCTTCAACAGCTAGCTCCTCTTCAGTGACACACAATGCATCTCCATCACCACCGGCTGATCTCACTGTGACAGAAGCAGTACCATTAAGAGCCATGCTGGGAGCCCGAGCCACCCCTGTACCCCTCTAGCTGCCCCTTTGATGCCAGTCTCCACATGTCAATCTCTCCCTGTTCCCTGGGTCCAAGCCAGCCCTCCTGAACTCCAGATGACGTGACTGTACATTGAGAAAAGGAGGTTAAGAATCAGGTGCTTATCTGGATTAGGGGATCTCTCTGTCTTCCACAAGCTGGAAAAAACATTCAGGCCAGCTCAAAGAGTCAACTGATCCATGCTTTGCTCAGACCTCTGGGCTGCTTGACTCAGTTCAGATTCTTCCATCCAAACACTCAAGAAGTGAAGGAGGCTCCCTCCTATCCAGGCGCAAGGCTGGATCCAGCCCAGTAGTCCCAACCAAGACTCTGTGTCCAACATTTTTGGAGGAACTGAAGATGAATTGGAGCTGAAACTCAGAATTCTTAAGACTTGTTCCTAAGAACTCATGTTTATGTTTGTGTATCTATAGTCCTACTGGCTGAAAGGTCCAGAAAGTAAAGACATCACAATAGCACTGAGGACCCCTACCCACTCAGCTCTTGATCTCTAGTGCTCCAATACTCGAATTTTCCACTGAAAAAGAATCAGAGCTCCTTGGAGAAATGGGTGACTCTCGCGTAGGGACAGGGTAGACAAAACAAACACAAAGCCCCAAAGGTGCATATCAACCAAGATAGAGAGAACAGCTTGCAGGTGTCATATAACAATTAGGTATAAGAAAGTAGTGACAAGTCATTGAAAGAGGAGGAATTAATCCAGGACAGTGCAAGACTGATGGGCAGTAGGTAGATAGGAAGAAAAAAAAGAGGGCTCACTCTTGGGTGGATATTGAAGTTGAGGAATCAGAAATTCGCAACCATGATAGTAAAGACTGGATCAGGCAGGAAGTGACTGAGAGCATTGTCGGCATTTTGATGTGGGTATGAGGGTGGTTTGATGTGGAGAATATACACATGTTCTCAGAGTTTCTATTCAGAAACTCTTATTAGCTACAAAGAAAGGTAGCAAAATCCAGTAATTACAAGAGGGGAACTTCCCAAAATTTGTGGAAAATGTAATTAAAAGAAGGGCAGAAAGTATTTTAAAAGCCATGCCAATGAAGGGTCATCGAGAAGTTTATGAAAGAGCTATGCTTGGATTTAAAACACTTTGCACTAAAATAAGCATTTTTTCCAACTTTATTTTTTTTATGAACTTTTTGAAGTTGTTTCATACACTGGGGATATCAGAAAACACCCTCACTGGTGGTCAGAATCTTGGAGGACAATGGGTACTGTGAGAATCACCCACCAATGTTTATATAATATATTGACCCAGAAAGCATGCTCCTAGCACAAGCACGAGGGAATAGCAGGAAATGTAAAAATGAAGATCACCTCATTAGTGAGGGGAGGCTACCTTTGTCAAAAATCTCAACATCATAGAACAAAGAGTGAATGAGACATGACCACTAACTGCAATGCTTACTCATAGACTGGCCCCTGTACTGGAGGAAAAAGGAAGTTTATAGGAGCTGTTATATGGCAACTGGCCAAACTGGAATATGAAGAGTAGACCAAATATTAAATCATGGTGTTCATAACTTTATCTTGAGTTCACAGATAAAAGAAGCACTCAAGTACTTCAGAAAAAATATGGCTGACCATATGCATGTGTGTATGTGTGTGAATATCTAGTGAAGATCTATTTCTATGGAATATTATTCACCCAAGATTGTCTGAAGATAATTTCCTAAAAGTGAATTTACTGGATTAGATTATCAGAAAACCTTAATGATATACTTGATAGGCAAGTTACCACCTAGAAAGGATACACAGATGTCTTTTCAACCCACACAGTATATATTACTGATTTGAAAGTGAGTCTTGTCATACAAAATGTATTTGAATTTAACTTAACAGATCCCCATAGTATTTTAGCACATTTAAAAGTAAAAGTAAGACAGACTGAGTGTGTCAAGGACCTCCCAGGCCATGCCTTTCCTTGAATTATCTCTCTGTACCCTTTGTGTTTCTGTTGAGCTGTTGATTTTCCTTTTACAGGCGAGGATTTTTCTAAGAACACAACCCTTCCTCATGTGTCCTACAGATGAATCCTGGGGGCATCTGTGCTCCAGATTCTCACCCAGAGAATGTGCCCTTGCCTTTCGCCACTGCTACCGCAGCTCCACTCTAACATTCCTGCAGGTTGATTTCCTGGATGGGCTGTCCATGTGTGCCCACAGGATACAAACTGGAACTCAGACCTGTGAGGGCAGGCCTGTGCCCACCCAGCGCAGTCCTTTTCTGCTGGCCTGGAGTCTCTGGAGAGAGCCGATTTCTTTGGCAGCTCTCTGGCAGATGGATGCTTTCCCCTTAGCCTATCACCACCCCTTCGTCTCCATTTTCTCAAGGAGCAGATTCCTTGCAAGGAGATTTCAGATGGCAAGACCCTGACTAATCAGTAAGAAGCTTGTAGCCAAATCAGAAAGAACTGGGACATCCCAGGTTTGTGCAGTGTCACAGCAGCCTAGGAGACACACCTTCTTAGGTCTGAACTTCTGGCTAGAGGTCTTCGGTCCAGCTTCTCTTTACCTCTCATGTTGCCACTCATGGTTTGTCTCTCATCAATCTCCTCTTGCACACAGGACCCTGTGCTCCTGATTCCCAGCATCTAATGTAAATTTGTTTTTCTTGTCTCATTTGGGGACTGACAACACTTCAAATTCTGCGTTATCATTTGTCATTTGCATTTATGTTTGTAGTTCATCTAGTACCTAAGGTTTGTGACTGCAGAATATTTGTTAAAGATTTATTTGGTTAGTTAGTGTAAAGATGGAGTGACAAACAGGGACAGACAGAGAATCTTTCTGCTTTATCAGTTATCATTTGCATTTATGTTTGCAGTTCATCTAGTACCTAAGGTTTATGACTGCAGAATATATTGTTAAAGATTTATTTGTTAGTTAGCTAGTTTCAAGATGGAGCCACAGATAAGGATTGACAGAGAAGAGGGACAATCTTGCATTTGTTGGTTGGTTTATTTTCCCCAGTGGCCACATTGGCTGGGGCTAGCTCAGCATGAATCCACAAGCCCAAGACTCCATTTGGATGTAGGTGGCAGGGGCTAAGCACTTGAAAAACCATTTTTCTGCCTGTATTTGCAGGCTCATTAGCAGGGCCTGGCTTGGAAGTGGAGCAGCTGGGCCTGAATCTGGTACTCCTATATGGGATGCTGTCGTTGCAAGCATCGATTTCACCAGGTGTGCCACAGCTCTTGCCCCATTTTTTTTCAAGGTGGAGAATGTTTTAAGCCTGTACTGATGGAAGTAGAAATCTCAAGTTTTTTCTCCATTTTGTTTTTTAATAAGATGAAGTGCTGGATCTTGCCTCAAGACAGTCCCCATAACCGCCACTTTTACAGACAAAAAGACCAACAAAGTTTAGAGGAGTTAAGAATGCTGTTTAAACAGCACAGAGAATGTAAGTGGTAAAGTCCAGATTTGAGTTTAGAAATCTCAAAAAAGGGCCTGGCGTGGTGGCCTAGTGGCTAACGTCCTCGACCAGAACACGCTGGAATTCCATATGGGTGCTGGTTCTAATCCCAGCAGCCCCACTTCCCATCCAGCTCCCTGCTTGTGGCCTGGGAAAGCAATCGAGGATGGCCTACTGCCTTGGGACCCTGCACCCACGTGGGAAACCTGGAGGAAGTTCCTGGCTCCTGGCTTTGGATTGGCTCAGCACTAGCCGTTGAGGTCACTTGGGAAGTGAATCATCAGATGAAAGATATTTCTCTCTGTCTCTCCTCCTCTCTGTATATCTAACTTTGCAATAAAAATAAATCTTAAAAAAAAAAAATCTTTTCAACCAGGCCCGGTGCAATGTCTTAGTGGCTAAATCCTCACCTTGCAATTACCAGGATCCCAAATTGGCGCCGGTTCGTGTCTCAGTTGCTCCATTTCCCAACCAGCTAGCTCCCTGCTTGTGGCCTGGAAAAACAGTCAAGGACAACCCAAAGTCTTGGAACTCTACACTCATGTGGGAGACCCGAAGAAGCTCCTGGCTCCCAGCTTCAAATCAGGTGAGCTCCGGCCATTGTGGCCACTTGGGAGTATAAAAGACCTTTCTCTCTGTGTCTCCTTTTCTCTGTAAATCTGCCTTTCTAATAACAATAAATATCAAAAAAAAGAAACAAAGAATTCCATTCAACCTTAAGGTAAGAGGCAAAATTATGCAAAGTGCTAAGAAATCTTGCTTCTGCAAATACAAGGTCAGCAGATAGAAATGAAGAAATTCTAACACCCTGAGCCTGTGGTCCCCCAGGGGTTCCTGACAATGACAGATGGGAGCATCCCAGGCCTGTTGACACCTGAGACCTCATTTCCCAAATGCTTGTGCCTTGACCATTGTGATCAATCAGAGAGCCACAAACCAGGGTCTGTGTGGAACGCCTGCCCAGCCATGGCAGCCTTGAATGAGCTCAGTTAGGGAGAGATAACAGGTGACCGCAAATCAAAGGTGCCTTCAACACTGCCATGAACACTCTCTGCTCTGTCTCTAGGTCATAGCTTAAATGTCACTCCAAAGCCTGAGGCATGGGGAAGGGCCCAAGGAGCACAGTGCCTAACACATCTGTGAATGGCTTTGTGTTATGCTCTCTGGTTCTAGATCTGGAGTCATTTAGGGGACTTCTTTTTTAAAAAAAAGATTTATTTATTTATTTTCATTGCAAAGTCAGATATATAGAGAGGAGGAGAGACAGAGGGAAAGATCTCCTATCTGGTGATTCACTCCTCAAGTGGCTGCAATGTCTGGAGCTGCACCCATCCGAAGCCAGGAGCCCGGAGCTTCTTCTGGGCCTCCCATGTGGGTGCAGGGGCTCAAGGCTTTGAGCCATCTTCGATTCAACTGCTTTTCCAGCCCACAAACAGGGAGCTGGATGGGAAGCGGAATTAAAACTGGCACCCATATGAAATTTCAGTGTGTGTAAGGCAAGGACTTTAGTTGCTAGGTCACCACGTTGGGCTCATTTAGGGAATTTTTCAAGAGAACAAGGTCAATGCCATATGGCTAGAGATGCTGAATTAATTTGTAGAGAGCCGAACTTCAGGACTTTGAAAATACTCTAAACCAATCTTTTCCCCTCAATGGATTTCTACCACTAATCTGGCAAATAGGTGAGTGATAAATTATTCTTCCAATCAGACAGATGAGGAAACCAAGGTGTGTGTGCACGATTGTGTGTGTGTGTGGCAAGATTTACAGACTGGCTCAAGTCACAGGGCCAGCTAGTGGGCAAGCTTCTTAAATTCCAATTTTCTTTCCACTATAACAAATTCAGTTGGTTTCTTTCTGATGGTGCCTATATGAGTGAGTGTGTGTAGCCAAGTATTTGGGAGGCGGTGCTGCAGAAAATGAAAGACAGTAGGGTAGAAGGAGAAGTATGATGTGGGGGACACAGCAGATCTCTTTAAACGTGTCCTAAGAAGCCCTCCTTTCAAGTCTGTTTTGCCTTTCAGCTACTCTGCCGTCATCAATCTGCCAACAGTTTACGAGGCGAGCTTTGCCGGGCAGTCACCAGGATTACGATCTCTTTCCCATCAATAAATGCCTCGGGTGAGGCAGGCCAGAATTCCTTGCTGCTCTCTGTGCTTGTCTGACCAAGACCTCAGCCAGCCAGCCATGGCTTCTCACCCTGGAGTGAGTTCTGCAGTCTGCTGGGGTCGACGTGAAGGTCCAGGGGAGATATTTTGTCCACTGTGCGTGGCAGAAATGCCTCCCCAGTCCTGCTCCTTATGTCTCCCCACCCTTCGGTTGGTGCTTCTCTGTCCTCCCTCATGATCAGGCTCCTCCCAGTTCCGGCTCCAGTGCCAATTTCTTCACTTCACTCTGAATGGCCTTTGCAAGGAATCAGAGATGACTTAAATCAAGTAAGGCTGACAGCGGCCTTCAGCAAACACCCCACTGGCTTTGTCATAACCTTGCTCTCCCTGGAGCCCCCTCAACTGGCAATCATTAGAAAGCAGGAATTAATAATGACCATTTTCCGGTACAGTTCATAGTAACCCCATGAGAAAGGATGTGACAGCTGCCAGAGAAAATCTTGGCTCTCAGATTCAGAGTTCACTCAAAATCTTGAGTATTTGGCCATCTTCCTTTTGCCAGAGATCCCAGTGCCAAACTCCCAGGCCTCTGTGGTCCCCACAGATGGCTTCTCTTCCTAAGCCCTTGGATTTCCTGTCTTCTGGTGCTGCGCCCAGATCTGCAGAACCCTTGATTTACCTACATGTGGAATGTTATAGCAACTCCCTGCTACAGCTGTGCTATCCTTAACGAGGAGGTAATCCATTTCCACGACTCTCCTAAGCCAAGCCGTCGGCAAGCACGAGCTCATTATATTTATATTACAGAAGACAGTTCCGCTTGGAGCATGGATGAAGAAAGACGTGAGAGAGAAAAGCTTGGCTGGGGACTCAGCTGTGACTGATCCAGAGGATGCTTGATGAGACTGGAATCTACTACCTTCGCACTTGGCCAAGTTGGTCAGTAGAAGAGAGAACCTTCTTCCGCCTTCTCATCCCCCCTGGCTTCTGTTTGCAGAGCCAGAGCACCACAGACTGAGTGGGATGGGAATGTCTAAGGAAGAGACCAGCTGTGTCATGTTACAGGGGCTGGGAAAGGATAAGTGATCAATCAACCGACTGCTTGGTGGTCCCTAAATGTCCAGCCATCTGAAACCAGACCCAAATATGCACATAGGGGTCTGCATGGCTGTTTGTGGCCAGTTCAAAAAGGTTGCTGAGCTTCAAGTCTCACCACCCCAGGCTGATGTTGGTTCACAGGCCATGCCTCCTTGAAGCAAGACACATTCAGCCTCCTTCAGCATGAGGCTGACCCAGAGTGGGTGGCCTTAAAGATGGCTACCTGCCCCTTCAGGAAGGCCTAGATGTTTGGTTGGTTATCACCCCTCTGCTGTTTTAATGATGAGCTCATTAAAAAATCTATATATATATATATATATTTATTTATTTTTATTGGAAAGGCAGATATGCAGAGAGAAGGAGATACAGAGAGAAAGATATTCCATCTACTACTTCACTCCCCGAGTGGCCACAACAACCAGAACTGAGCTAATCTGAAGCCAGGAGCCAGGAGCTTCTTCCAGGTCTCCCATGTGGGTGCAGGGTCCAAGGTTTTAGGCCATCCTTTACTGCTTTCCCAGGCCACAAGCAGGGAGCTGGATGGGAAGCGGAGTAGCTGGGATTCGAACTTGCACCCATATGGAATCCTAGTGCATGCAAGTTGAGGAGTTTAGCCTCTAGGTTTCTGTGCTGGACCCTATCAGCTCATTTTTATTAAAAATGAAAATAAATGACTGAAGGGTGGCATAGGTCTGATATATTTTTGGCGTATTCCATGGCCAGGGAGTGTTGCAGAGTACTGAGGCAGGTATGCTGCAAAGGTTTGAAGCAGCAGATACCACAGTAACATAGAGACCTGAGGTTTGAACTGTGAAGGAATGAACTGTGTGTGGGGAGGGATGCAGTGGGATTTAGACTGCTTTTGCTGCTCCTCTCAGCCCTAGAACAAGAAATAGGGCTGATATCGTGGCACAGTGGGTTAAATGACTATCTGCATTGTCTACATCCCATATGAGCAGCAGTTGGAACTCTGGCAGTGTCATTTCTGACCTAGCTCCCTGTTAATGCACCTAGCAAAGCAGCAGAGGATGGCCCAAGTCCTCAAGCACCTGCCACCCATGTGGGAGACACAGTTACACTCCTGGCTTTGGCCTGCCCCAGTCATGGGCGTTGTGGCCATTTGGGGAATGTTTCTGTCTCTCCTTCTCTCTTTCTAACGCCTGCCTTTCAAAAAAATAAAATAAATCTTTTTAAAAAAAACATAGATGAGGGAAATATTATTCTCCTCTTTTTTAGGTATGGGGTGGGGGAAATTTTTCTTTTTTCCCATTGTTTTTCAGTTGAGAGCCTTAGGTTCTGTTGGTTATTTACAGTCCTTTAAGATAAGACTGTGGCTCTTGACCATGCCATGCTTAAAAATCCATGATTTCAGGGTTTTGGCATGCTGAAAATTGAGGTGCCATTGAGTGTAAGCGGCTGTCTATAGGAAGACATAATAGCCTGCTTCTTTCTCTTCTTTTTCCTTTTTTCTTTTTGCTGATTCCAGGAAACAAAACGAAACGAAACAAAACAAAACAGGAGGATGTGGGCTTGGGAGAGGACACTGGCGATGACAAGGTAATGTCTGGGTCTAAAAGCCCTTAGGGAAACTCCTGTCTTTAAAACATATTTGTTTTTATTGGAAAGGCATATTTTAAACAGAGAGAAGGAGAGACAGAGAGGTCTTCCACCCACTGGTTCAGTTCCCAAATGGCCACAACTGCCAGAGCTGAGCTGATCTAAAGCTGGCAGCCAAGGACTTCTTTCCAGTCTCTCCTATGGGTGCAGGGTCTCAAGGACTTCAGCTACCCTCTGCTGCTTTCCCAGACCACAAGCAGAGAGCTGCACATGAAGTGGAGCAGCCAGGACATGAACTGGGACCCCGTATGAAATATGGGTGCTAGTAGGTGAAGGATTAACTGGTTATGCCACCACATTGGCCCTAGGAAAGCTCTTTCCTGGGAACAAATTTGGGACAGCATGCTGCTCTGGGAATCACCAAAGAGCAAACAGTCTTAGGGAGACTCTGTGAGTCAGTTGCTCTTCTCTATTCCCTGTTCCCAAAGGGCAAGGTTGTCACGAAGGAGCATCCTGGGATCTGCTCTTGGATTACCTAAGGAAAGCACAGCCAGGCTCTAGTCTTCCTACTCCATCACAGTGATGCACTTAGACCAAGAAAAGTCAAATAGCCTTTGAAGGCCAGCCTGCCAAGTGCAGACCCACAAAACAGAGATGGTCCCCGGAAAGGTGAAAGGACTTCTTGCTGTCACATCTTTGGTCCTCATGCCCAACTCAGACATCACATGTGCGGCCACAAGAGCAGGCACTCCCTTTTTATCGAAGCCTCTGCTTCCACGTAGCCACATGGAAAGTGGCATTGAAGGTACGTGTCTTGGCACAAGGCTATATGTGGTTGCTGACTCCATTGGGGTTGAGCTCAGTTCAGCTCTCCCCCTGCGGCGGTGGAAAACAGCTGAGACCTGCTAACCAATCACTAACTCGACTATGGTCACCTAGGCTGGCTTTCTTTGGGTTACCCCAGCATATGAGCTGATTCACTCTTTCACCTTCCTGGGATTGTGTTCTTCCATGCGAGTCAGCAAGAGGCTGAGATTCGAGGAACTGAATAAAAGGTCTTTCTTTGGGCACTTCAAGGAACATATTTTGATGATTTATCTGCAGCAGAGTTCACAAAAGTGGGTTTTCCAAACAGCCAATTGGGTCAGGAAAAATAAAGATCTCAGAGTTCTCTCTGAAGCCAATGTTATATTTAAAGTTGCAGAAGAGCTATAGTTTAAGGTCAGAGAATGCTGTAATTAAGGTTCCATAAACTGTTTTCATTAGAGCCCTCCTGCCACTACCCCCTCTCCCCAGGCTTCCTTTGTGGGTTGGTTTGGATTTAGTGGGAAACTGTTGGCTGCACTCAGCTCCAAAGAATCTGATCCTTTTCTGCTCAGATCCTCCAGCTCCCCAAGTCCTCCTTGGCTCCCCCAGCACTAGGCTACCTTCAGGTCTCCATTCTTATGCACTCTCATCCTAGAAACCCACACCTGCTTCTCCGGGCAGATGCTTCCTTGGCCCTCTCCTGCTATCTCCATCTGGATTCTGTTCATTCTGCTGAGTTCTTGGCAGCTACCGAAGTGGTGGGCAAATGAGCCCCTTTATTCTGAATCTCCTTTTCTTTTCTTTTTTCCTCTTGATTTTTCTAACTGGGTCCTTCCTGACACGTTGCAGTGGCACAATTCTTCCTGAGATGAGATTTACCCACTCTGTGCAGACATGGAGAGTTCCTGTTCTTGGCAATGATTGCCAAGAGCAATTGTTAGTCACCGTGACAACTCCAGAGGCCATCTCATTTCTAAATGCCTCTTCTCAGAGGGTGGTGTGGTCTTCAGATGAGAAGAGAGCACACGTTATCTATTTAATTCCGTGGATCTCTGCATCCTCACATACACGTCGGTCTCTTGTGCAGCACCTGCTCCACTCCCTGGAACCCTCCAAGATTCAGTGGCATGGGAGAAGTGGGATCACCAGTTTTGTCTCTGTTGTCACCTCTGTTACCCACTGCCTCACATGGCTATTCCCCTTCCCTTCTCTGAGCTGTTTTTCCTTGTGTTTATATCATGGGAATGCTAGTTACTCCACAGAGCTGCCACGGCAATGCAAAGAGATGATGTGTGAAAAGTGTCTGCCTGTAGTGTAAAACAGGCTGGATCCATGGTGGCAACAGTCATTCGATTAGGATTATTTTTCTATCTTATTCCAGTTATTACTTTAATTTGTGGCCATATCCCAACCCCAGTCACTCTAAGGATTAATTTCCATCTTTCAATAGATCAATTTTTCTCAAGAATACATCCCACAGAACACTATTAATAAAATGTCTTTTTATGGGAAAAGATTCTTTGGCCAAGCAAGGGAAATTGTTCACTTCGTGGTGAACATTCAGAGAAGTTTTGCAACAACAACAACAACAACAACAAAGAGAGAGAGAGAGAGAGAGAGAGAGAGAGAGAGAGAGAGAGAGAGAGAGAGAGAGGCTTGTTTAAATTTGTGTTTCTTTCTACATTCTCAGATTTGTTTGACCACAGATTTTTTTCCCTGTTGGAGCAAGAAAGCACACACACACACACACACATATATATGTGTGTATATCTATACAGCCTATGGAATTGACATGCAGTTCATTTGCTTTGAGGAGTACTGCTCTGGATAACATCCCCTGATGTTGATTATTTCTTCATGTGGGCTCCTGCCATCCACTTGAATGGAGTCAACCTTTACACTGCAGCTCAGGGTTCCTGCACCTGGAATCCCTAGTGCTCACCTCCAAGTCGACTGTAGCCCAGGCTGCCCACCTTTCAGAGCTTAAAGCTCAGAGCTGTTCCATCTGTGTGATCTCATTCTCCATTTTTTCCATCTCTCCTTACTGCTGTTTTTTTTCTTTCCTAACCCTGTGCCATGCAACCTCTACACAGGCAACCACATATACCTGACCTCCAAGACCAGCCTCAGCCTCAGGTCCTCTGGAGCCTGGAGCCCTGTCTCCCAGCCATGAGACCATTCAGTCTACTTGCTGAGCTCTGTGCCAGGGAGACCCAGCACAATGGGAACACATCACTGGAATGGCATGGAATTGGCTCCAATGAAGTTCCTCCTCTTTCCTACCTACTCCATTTTCCAAAGATGAGCTCCTCTCTTCCTTTCATAGCAAGATACACACTATCAGGTTTTAATGAACATACCTCTGTTAACTCTCTCAAGATGCCTGCACTTCACTCCCGGCGTAAGTGTATGTGTAGGGGAAGGAGTCTTGAGTGAGTTACATGAAAAAGGCAATCCTGTGCATTTGATGCAATTCAGCACTCTAGCTCAGCACTTAAAATGGAAACCCTCTTCGACTCAGCAGTCCATTGACTACGCCCTTTGTAAGAGGATGATTAGACAACTAAGCAAAGACATACATGTCAAGATGATCACTGCATGTCAGGATAAACCAGAAAAAAATCCATAAATAGCCCAATGCCCATCAACAAGGGATTGGTTACATAAATTGCTGCAGGAAGTTTCCCAATCATCTCAAAGTAATATAGATCTACATTTGTTGCCTGGGGAAAGATATCTATATCCTATTGCTGAGCTTTAAAAATGCCTAGGACAGGGCCCGGCGGCGTGGCCTAGCGGCTAAAGTCCTCGCCTTGAACACCCCAGGATCCCATATGGGTGCCGGTTCTAATCCCGGCAGCTCCACTTCCCATCCAGCTCCCTGCTTGTGGCCTGGGAGAGCAGTAAAGGACAGCCCAAAGCCTTGGGACCCTGCACCTGTGTGGGAAACCTGGAGGAAGCTCCTGGCTTTGGATCGGCACAACAGGTCCGTTGCGCTCACTTAGGGAGTGTCGGAAGATCTTCCTCTCTCTCTCTCTTTCTCTCTGTGTATCTGACTTTCCAATAAATAAATAAATCTTTAAAAAAGGACAGAATAAAATGGATAGTTATATTCTTAGCTATTTGCAAAATTAAGTCTAAATGCAGAAATGCAGATTTTTGGAATACTCATCTCCATTCTGGTCACCAATTATCTCTGAGTGGTAGGAGTTCATGTAAATGCTGTTTTTTTGTTCTTTTAATGAAGTTTCCATTAAAAAAAAAAGCTTGTAATAAAATCAAATGTAGGACAGGCATTGGGGGCAGCTATAAGTTACAACTTGGGACACCAGTGCTCCACAGCAGAGCATTGGGTTCAAGTCCTGGCTCCATTCTTCATTTCTAGCTTCCTGCTAGTGTGTCTTGGGAGGTGGCAGGTAGTGGCTCAAATGCTTGGGTCCTTGGCACCCATGAAGGAGTCTTGGGTTGTGTGCTGCGTTCCTGGCTTTAGCCTGCTTCAGCCCTGGCTACTGTAACAAGCTACGGAGTGAACCAGTGGATAGAAGATCAGCCTCTCTTTCTGTCTCTTCCTTTTAAACCTTCTAAACAAACTAATTACATAAAAGAGCTCATTACTTAAACAAATTAAGTACAGTAAGGGAAGTGCCAAGTCTCTGCCCTTGTCCATTTTTTCCCTCTTCTCCTAGGTCCCCATAGAGAACCTTCCTTACCCCAAGTCTCCCTTGGCCAGCTCCTTTCCTCCCCATGCTCTTACCACTCCCTCTCTGCTGTCCCTTGGCCTTCAAGTGAGCATAGGCCATCCCCACCTTGAAAGCCCCATGCTGCATGGCCCTGTTCTTCATTCTTCCTGATTCTCTTTTTCCTTCCAGCTCCTCAGCTGAGGGAGGGAGGCCTTCTGCTCCCTGACATACACGCCTCCCCTCTTCCGGCACAGACTGTCGAGTGCTCTGGTCACTCTGGGGATCATCAGGCAACATGGTGGACCCTGTCTTCCCATTCATTGGGAATTTGTCCCATGACATTGTCATCCTGGTGGTATGCTAGGCCTGAGGACATCACGATGGTGTGATTCTTGCCTTGAAGGATCTAAGTCCAGTGTGGGGGATCTGTTGGACACACTGAATAAATGTAGTGAGCACCACTCAAGAGCCAGAGAAACGGCAGCTGGAGACCCCAGGATCTTGACACTCACACTCTGGTATCACCCTGTGGGATCCTCCAGCTGCCTTGGCTGGGGGAAGACTGTCATCCAGGCAGTACCAGCCATGAAGATATTGCATGACAGGTCTGGGCCTATCTTTGGGGATCTTGTGCTCCAACAAAAACACTAACTAAATGAGGACCAGACACAGGTGGTGCCCAGATGAGTGGCACAGTTCATCACATTGGCCCGTGTGCCAATTCTAATACCCAGCACAGCTGCTTGCCCTCCATGGATACTACCAAGTAACTGTTTTACAGGGTTGTGAGTGTCTCAGGACTAGGAGTCAACTTCCACCATCTGAGCCCCTGGTGCCCCTGCCATTGGGCTATTTGGTACCCTTTCCACCTCTGCCACATCAGCTCCTTTGTTTCGGGCCCAGGCTCCTTCCTGTACCCCAAGGGCTGGGTGTTGAAGGCCAGGCTTCCTAAGGGCTCTAGCTTGCCCTCCCATGCATGGTCACAACCATCCTTCCTGAGTGGTAGAGGTCTCCCCGGACCACATGTGGTTATTTCCCCAGCCCTCTCCCTTCCCTACCCACCCACCCTTTGCCCAAGTGATCTGTGCACCCATTCCTGATTCTATAGGTAGAGGTGTGGTCTCCCTTGAGGGCAGGCATAGGAGAGTCATCTTTGCAGTGAGCCAGGCCACTTCTGGGGTACCTGCCAGAGCACCCACATCAAGATCCTTTCCCTGGAGGGCTGGCAGCATTACACAGTACCTGGGGACCACTCAGACAAGCCAATGAGAAGGGCCCTCCAGTGCATCAGCAATGCACTGATGGCTGCTGCAAGTCTCTTAGGATCACAAATGGGGACAGCAGGAGTCAGCTTGCATTCGAAGACCCAGCTGCCTGGGGGCCCAGCTGCCTGGCTGTGAGGCAGGGGCAGGGGGTGTGGGGCTCAGCTATTACAGTGGGTTCAGGCACCTGGTCACTGACAGGCCAACCTACTCAGCAAGCATGTTGAAGTGCCATTCCCACCAATGCCTCCCTTGGCAAACACTGCCTTACTATGTTTGTTTTGCACAGGGGGATCAGCTTCTTGGGCCAGGAGATGTTATTTGAGGAGCACTAGGCTAGCTCCCCCTCAACTGCCATTCTCTGGCCCTCACCTGCCCATACCTCCCTCCCTTTCAGCCCTGTGGCCCCTTAGCTGGGGTGGTGACCCTATGTTGTGCTGAGACAGAGATCATTGATGGTGTCTTGAGACTGAAGAAAGAGTCCAGGGGTGCTGCCTTAGGGCGTTGGTGGACAGGAATGCCACCCTGCATATGTCAAGAGTGCTGTGTGGAGCAGGGGAGGAAGCCAGAAGCAGGCCCAGGGACCACAGCCCCTATTCCAGCAAGCCAGGAGGCCCCAGAATCCAAGGGTGTGTATCTGCAGGCGCCCTTCGGCACCTCCTCCCAAATACTCATGCACGCCGGCTCTTGGCTCCTCTGTTGCATGGGGCTCTGGCCCTGCCCACTTTGCTGTTTCTCTGGAATGCTGGTGGGGCCCAAACCACTGTGAGAATGCGCAACAGCACAGCATCATTGTCGAGGCCTGGGGTAGTGTGGTCAGCAGCCCATGGTAAGATGTGCGCTTTCCAGAGGTAAGAGCTTTCTCTCTCTGGAGGCACATATGGTGTGCCTCAGCCCCGTGACCACGAAGGGCACAGCCCCATAGATGTGGCAGCTGGGGGAAGGACCTCTGTGGGTGAGGCCTCTCTCTGTCTGCCAAGGGAACTCCCTGGGGTGGACTGTAACTGGCGTGGCTCACCCCCAAGTGAATCAAAACACAGTGAGACATCAGCAAGCCCTGGCAAAAGGTGCCAGCAGCCAGAGGGCAGCATGGAGGAGACAGACAGGAGTGTCTCCTGGTCAGCAAGCCAGGAGCCCTGGATTCTAGATCCCCAGAGCAACTGTGGCCCTTCAGTCGGTCACTTCATTGCACAGGGGTCTACACACTTTGTGCGGCTCTGTAGCACAGGCCAGTGGGGGGAGGGGTTGAATTGAAGTGTGAATTGCACACTCACCAGGTCCACTCTACCTGTTGCAGCCTGTCTCCTGAACCACATGACTGGGTGGGAGTTTTGTCTTAGGGAGTCCTTGCTTCAAGTGAATCTTCACACTCTTACAAGAGCTGGGCACATAGAAGCAGGATTGGGAGCACAGGGCCCTCAGCTCTCCACCCCAACAGCTCTACTGCACACTGCCCCAGGGAAGAACTTCCAGCGGGCAGAGGAACCCAAGGGGCTCTTCCAGCTCTAAGCAAGCGGGATGAGGCAGTGGAGTTCTCCCGGCCGTGGACCCAACCATCATCGCAGATGCTCTCCACGACTCCCACGGCTCCTGACCCACAAACTGGCTTCACCCCCCTGGTCTCAGAATAGGCTGCAATACCAGGCTGGGACCCTCCAAGTCCTCAAAACACCAGCCAGGCCCATGGGAAGCTCCCCGGCGGCCCATGCCCTGCTTCTGGTTTGGGACCATTGCGGGAGGAAAGCGCTCTGAATTCCTTCCCAGCAGCTTCCTCCCAGAGTGGTCAGAGGGCAGAGGAGGGTGGTTCAAAGGTTGAGAAGGGTGGGGGGAGAGAGGATCAGGACTGTCATGGGGGAAGGGGTTTCTAGGAGAGAACCCAAGGCTGGAGCTGGGCAATCACCTCCGGGATGGGTTCTCTTTGGAGTTGACGCTGCTCAACTCCAAGTTCATCCAGTGACAACTTTCGGCGCTGGTTGGATAAAGAGAGGGACCAGAAACTTCCCAGGAGTGCTGTTTTTCTCCATCCTCCCTGCTCCATCTCCTTCCTCTTCGCTTCTGCTCCTCCCAGTTGCCCCCCCACATCCCCAGGTCTCCCTTTGGGAAAAGTTCTTCCTCCTCTTGGCTCCGCCTGCTGGGGGTGAAAAGGGGGCCCCCCCCAGTGCTCCGGCGGGTGGTCCCCGGGTTCTGCCGCTGCCTGCGCCGCGGAGCTCCTCCCGGATCCGCTGCGCCCCGCTTACCTTTCATGGTCCCTCCGGCCCGGGCCTCTGCAGGGCCCCGCTGCAGGCGGCGGCTTGGAGCAGCCGAGGCGGGAGCCGGGGAGGCGGCGGGGGTCCTTCCAGGGCACCGATCGTCGCCGGCTACGCGCCGCGCGTGGGAGAAGGGCTCGGGCCTGGAGGCATGCTCCCGCCTGCGCGTTGCTGCCGACGCGGCCGGCCCAGGGCAGGGTCCCGCGAGGTCGCAGGCTGCGGCCGCCCCCCGCCTGGCGCCTTAGCGCCGCGCCCCGCAGCTCGGGGTGCGCATCCCGTCTCCGGCCGCCGCCGCCACGCGCCTCTCCCCAGAGCCCGGCAAGCTCTGCCGCCGCCCCGCGCCCCGCGCGCCCTCCCTCTCAGTTCTCCCTCCCTCCCTCCTCGTCACTTCTTGGGCCCCGGCCCAGATCAACTTCCTTAGTATTTTCAAAACTGCCGCGCCTGCCGCTTTGTGTCGCCGCCGGGGCTCGAGGCCCGCCCGCTTCGCCACCCACCACTCCCCACCCCCAAACCCGCCCCCGCACCTGGCTTCTGGCCTCGAACTCGGGCCCCACTGGCGTCCCCACAGTCTGTTCCACTGGGGGCCGTCAGGTGCGCGGATTCCGCTGCACGGGGGCGCCCAGGGAGGGGCCTTGGTGTCACAGTCTTGTTTGTTCTGGGGTCCTCTTGTTTGGCGTTGGCGGAAGGCCTGGACCTTGATTTCAGCCATGTCCGTCTTTTCTTATCTACTGACCAGGAGTAAAGGGATCAGGGAGGCGGCGGGATTCTGGCTGTTTGGGCTTCACCTTCAACATCAAAGTCGGCTAGGGAACTTTACTATTATTATTATTATTATTATTAATTAATTAAATTTTGATGGTCTTTACATAGTTGATTTGGACTCAAAGGTTCAAGGGTTACAGGAAAGTGGGTAAGACCATTGTTTCCACATTCTCTTTTTCCCTTCCTATATCTGGGGGAAAAGCAGAGACAAAGGGATAAGCCACACCCACCCTCTCTACCATCCCAGGGTCCCCAATGTGGGGCATGCTTCCGGGGGCACTGCTCAAGTGGTTTCCACAGTTCAGCTGTTCTGAATTGCTGGCAATCTCGCCATTCCAAGCACGATGAAATCTCTTCAGAAACCACTGGCTGACATAGTCCACCTTAGCATCTCCACTTGCCCAGATTGTCACCGCCAACACTTGGCTAGGGTAGTTGTTCAATTTGTTCTGGCCTCTGTTGTGGTACCAAGTGTCCTATGAAGGCTCCAATGTACTACCTTCATGTTCACCTGAATATGCTGTCCACTGTTCCATCTGAGCCACTGAGAGGGCTCAGCTTTGACACATGGACTTCATGGTCAGACCATGGAACCGGCAATTCTCTTCATGGTTGGGGTTCTGAATCCTGCAGTTCACTTGGTGGAACCACCAAAGAAACTTGTGATCCCAGACCAGATTCTTGTGTATGCTTGCCATTACAGGGTACGGCAAAGGCAGTCACCCCAATCAGCTTATACTAATGGTTGCAATTACTGCATGGGCTCTGCCTCCAGCCCTGTCTTCTACACAAACCAATGGGGTTGGAGCCCATCCCAATCCTGCCCACCACACACACTCCCATGTAAACCAGTGGGAGCTGCAGCCTAGTTGGTGACTCCCAATAACCCTCACAGGCCTGCCCCCTGCCTTGGTTTCCATGCTTGCCAATATGTTCAGCAGACTGGTCTAATCTGTCCCACATCCCATTCAGCTCTCATACATGTCAATGGACATTGAAGCCTAGTTCAACCCAACCAGCCCCACTGTCCAGCCCACACTCCTGTCGACGGGTGCCGCTCTCTCTCAGGCCATGCCTGCCCCAGTCTTGGTTCTCATGCTCACCAGATGGAGTGGCAATCCGGGAGGGAGGTGCCCACTGTTTCCTTACTGGGCCCACTCCAGGATCTTGCACTCTCCTGGTGGTTCTGTAGTTTGGCTTGACAGCATTAGCACACCCCCAGCCCCATGCCAGCATCTGTTAGCTAATGCTGTGACAGAGCCCAACCAACCCATACCCACTCTGACTTACACTTGCACCAATAGGAACAGTCAACCAAGCCTGACTTTGCCCTTGTCTAGCTCACAAGAGGCCAACAGGTACTGGCTCAGTTGGGTCTGGTCAGCCCCCATCCTAACTCCTGCTTTCCAGTGGGAGTGGTGATCCAGCAGGGGAGCCCCATGCCACCTCCGCCACCAACTTTGCCCTCTCTTCCCCGGGTCTTGCATGTGCTGGTTGGGTACCATCCAGCCTGGCATGGCCTGCCTCACTTAAGCTTTTGCCAGTGGGTGCTGTAGCCTGCCCCAGCACGGCCCACCCAATTCCAGCTCAGGTTGGTGGGGGCTACAGTCTAGCCCAGCCCAGCTGGCACCCAGTCCAAGCCCTCATGTGTACTGGGGTGTATTGTAACCAAACCTGGCCCAATTCGTGCTTTATTCTGGTGCTCAGATTTGTCGAGGGTGATGTGAACTGGCCCTGCCTAGTTTGCCCCTGACCTGCACCAAATGTATGCTGCTAGGTACCATTCCCTGGCCTGGTCTGGGCTGCTCCTTATTGTGGTTGAACTTCCTTATTTTATCCTGAAAATTCCTGCACCCTTGACCACACCTCAGGCCTGGATAGTCAGGAGTGGTGGGGTCAACTGGTGGTCATCGTGGCTCTGATTATGCTGCTCCAGGTGACCTGAGGGTGTGCATCTCTGGTCTCTAGACTAGGTGTTTTGCACAAAGAACGTAGGAGGCCCTATTCTTCTAGGGTTGAGGTCTCTGGTATACACGGTGCCTGGGGAAAATGACCTCAAGTGGGTTGGCGCAAAGTGGCTAAAGTCCTGGCCTTGCTTGTGCTGGGATCCCATATGGGCGCTGGTTCATGTTCTGGTTGCTCCACTTCCCATCCAGCTCCCTGCTGTGGTCTGGGAAAGCAGTTTTGGGACCCTGAACTCATGTGGGAAACTCTGAAGAAGCTCCTGGCTCTAGGCTCAGGATCGGATCAGCTCTGGCTGTTGTGGCCACTTAGGGAGTGAACCAGTGGACAGAAGAACTTTCTCTCTGTCTCTCCTTCTCTCTGTATATCTGCCTTTCCAAGAAAAATAGACAAATCTTTAAAAAAAAAAAAAAGCAAAAGGAAAGTGTCCTCAAGCAAGGAGCAGGACTTGGCTCTGGTGGCCTCTTTGCCAAAGCAATGAATCTGCTGAGTGCCACAGGTCCAACGTTCTGCTCTCAACCCTGGGAAGTGGAAGGAAGGCCAACCATCAACAGGCAGCAGCACTGGGGAGGAATGGGCCTAGGACCCCAAAGTACAGGGAGGGAGGTATGCACCACAGATGGGAATAGCCAGCCTGGCCTCTCTTCATTGCTATCAGCCTCCCTTCAAGTACCCATGCCCTACCACCACACTGTTGAGTGCTGGGGCATCAATAAAGTAGGTTAGACCCAGGCCCATGGAGGCTGTCTCCTTAGCCTGGAGCAGAGAGGGACAGCCACAGTGTGATTTCCTAAAGCTGGCAGATCAGCAAAGGGCCATGCTCAGTGCTCTGTGGTTGGCTCCGCTTGCTCCAGATCCCCATCAGAGCAGAACCTGCCACAGCTTCGAGAGAGGGCTCAGAGGCACCAGCCTCGCTATCTATTTTATGGCTGAGAAGGCAGGACTCTGGGTCAGAAGCAGAACTGGAATTTGAATTCAGGTTCTCTCTTATATGTGAACATCCCAAGCAGAGTCTTAACCACTGTATACCATGCCCACGCCATTTTGTAGCAGCTGAAGTTGTATTTGTCAGGATTTCATATATAGGGTGCCTATATAGCATCCTGACAGTTGCAAGGTGAGGATTTAGCTACTGAACCATGGTGCTGGCTGCTCTCTCTCTCTCTCTCTCTCTCTCTCTCTCTCTCTCTCTCTCTCTCTCTCTCTTACACACACATACACACACACACACACACACACACACACACACACAGGGCAGCTGACTGCCTTGATGCTACAAGACTTGACTTGTAGCATCAAGGCCACACCCATAATGTGATCAGCTCACTGAAGGTTGTTCTGAATGAGCCTTCACTGCTGAAAAGCTCTCCAATGTATTTTCTGTTACAGGAGGCAGCTGGCATTTCCCTTTCTTTCTGGGTTTAACTTTCTGGACTCTGCCTATTCTCTGCAATTTCTCTTTGTAAAGCAGCCACTTCTCCCAAGCTCAGCTCTTCCTTGTATTGCTTTGCCAAATATGGACCACTAAAGAGAGCACACACATTACCACTTTGATTCTTTCTTCTTCCTCCTCTTCTTCTTGCTCTTCTTTTTCTTCAATTTATTTATTTTTATTGGAAAGGCAGATCAGATTTACAGAATAAAGGAGAAAGAAAGATCTTCCATGTGCTTGTTCACTCCCCAAATGTCCAGAGTGGCTGTTGCTGTGCCAATCCAAAGCAAAGGACAGGAGCTTCTTATGGGTCTCCCAGAAGATTCTTTGGTTCTTTGCAACAAATGACCCTAGGTGTGTCAACTCAGTAGTAGATAGCCTGGGGCTCAGTCGACCAAGTATTTTGTCACTGTTTAACAACAATTTCATCTTTTCAACTTCTTAATATCAGGGTTCTCACCTCCTGCTATATAATATTTACACATTTACATTTTATTATAGCAGCATATAGCAGTATATATATATATATCAAATGCTGCTATAATACATATACATATATACACACATATACATATACAGCAGTATCCTGTCTGAAGGCACCAAATTCTGGAGTCATTAAGCGCCCAGTATTCACTCTAACAATCAACTGCAAAATTTTAAACACAGTGGAATAATTGTTTCCTTCTCATTTATGTCATAAGCCATTGTGGGTTGGATGATTCTCCTACAGGACTGTTGTATCCTGTGATGTTGCTATCTTCAGTAAGTGGACTCCAACATTATTATGGAAGAGAAACAGATTGGAGGAGTGTACAGTAGGGATGGTTGTTACCACCCATGTTCCATTTGCTATATATATATATATATATATATATATACCCATGGAGTCACGTGGCTCCAACCAAAGGCAAGTGGTTGAGATTTATCCCTTAGGCGAGTCATCCTGAAGGAAGAGAAGGGAGGATGGTGGTGCAGCCACATGTACATTAAGAACTCCCCAACCCAGACCTCTCTAGCAATTTTACCTTTTATCCTCCATGAGCCCCCTAAGGCCATAGATTCAAGCTTTATGCACTATTGCTGTTTTGGTTTCTTCAAAATAATCATTTGGAAGCAAAAGGGCAAAATATTTCTGAGAGGAAACACAGGGCCAATCCAGGACATTTCATAAAGTTGTGCCAGTGAAGCTGGCCATAAAAATGAAAACCCAAGTTACATTCTACACATGACTTTAACGCAAAATAAGAATACAATATCCTGGCTTGGGGGTCGGGGAATCTATTGACATTCTCAATTCTCTAACATTCTTGTCCAAAGAATTGTTACGTTTATTGTCTTTATCCCATTCTCTCAACTACGTGCTATGGGCATGGTTTTGAAGTATCCTTCCTTTTGTTGCCTACTCTTAGGCATTACCCAAAGATTTATCTCGTGTCTAATGAATTCTTCCCTCACTTTTGGCATCTGTCAGGTGCTGCAATTTTTGAGCATGATAAAGATTTGGAGGTTACTTGCAATACTACTTTTTACCAGTGGGTGATACTGCAAAACATGAGTACTTGCAGCCTGAAAAATCCTTAAAGGGGCTGCACATTGGCCATCGGAATCAAAACCTAATTAAATGAGCCTTTTAAGGGTGAAGTTCTGAGAAAAGCATTTGAATGTTTCAGATCTTCTACAAATATTCCAGATTAATGCAAAAATGTTTTAGCAGAGGCAAACTATTTAAATTATTCATCTGAGTCTATCATAAATTTAGGAAGAAAAAAGGTAACTTCCTTTGGTGCTGAGTGTAGATGAGAGATGAGAGATTAGAGTCTTACCGAGTTTGCATGTAGACGGAGCCTTCTTGGAACAATCTAGAAGATAATGGAGAAAGAGTCCTGTAGGCAGGACTCATGGTTTACATTACCGTAGCGCAGACTAGAAAAAGGTCCATGTGTCCAGGTGCCAAAATTTTTAATATCAAATATATTAAAAATGGAAACATCAGAGATAGAGGGGCATAGTTTCTTCTGGAGAAGATATTGTCCATAGGGTTTGATTCATAGAGATTTCCTTATAGGAGACATGCACTGGATAGGACTTTGAAAGTGTTAAGAAGGGTTCTAGCAAACTTAGGACTTTCTTCCTTCCCTCCTCCCTCCCCTCCTCATTCATCCTCCCTCCTTCCTTCATTCTTTCTTTTCCTTCCTTCCTTCCTTCCTCCATATGATTTCAAAATTTACTTCCATTGTTATTCCAAGTACATTTCAAGTACATTTTTATGGACAGTAGAGTGATAAATCAACATGTGTTCAATGTATGAAGATAAAATCAGATTAAGTAATATTTCCATCTCTAAATTTAAAAAAGTTTTGACTTAAAATAATGATACATACTTATGGGATGCAGAATGACATTTCAGGAAATGTATATACAATGTATGCTGATCAAATCAGGGTGGTTAACACTTCCCTCCCATTATCATTACTTTATGATTGGAGCCCTGATACTCCTGTCTTATGTTTATCTGGAAACTATGGAGCTGGCTATTGTAAACCGTAACACCTTCTGAATAACTGTGATTTGCTGCCCATTAATCTATTTCCCTTCAGACATCTTTTCTATTTTTTTTTTGGTTCTAGTAATCACAATTCTATTTTCAGGCTGACATTTTATAGCTTCTGCATCTGAAGGAGGAAAGCAGTATTTGTCTCTCTGTGTCTAACTTATTTCACTGAACATAATATTATCCAGACTTATTTATTTATTTATTTATTTCTGCATTCATTTTACTGGTGGAGGCTTAGCCCATGGCACAGTGAGCTAAGCTTTTTTTTTTTAAAAATGTTTGAAGAAGGGCTACTTTTCTTTTTATATTTTAAAACATATTTATTTATTTATTTTTATTGGAAAGTCAGATATACAGAGAGGAAGATCTTCCCAGTCATTCATTCACTCCCCAAGTAGCTGCAAAGACTGGAGCTGCATGGATCCAAAGCCAGGACTCGTCTAGGTTTTACACATGGGTGCAGGGTCTAAAGGCTTTGGGCCAAATCAACTACTTTCCCAGGCCACAAACAGGGAGCTCGATGGGAAGCAGGCTGTCAGGATTATAACCAGTGTCCATATGGGATGCCAGCACTTTCAAGGCTAGGATTTTAGCCACTAGGCTACAACTCCAGGCCCTAAGCTAAGATTTTATCTTTGGCACTGGCAACCTGCTGGAGTCCAGCTGCAGCCGAGTTCGGAGCTCATGAAGGGTGCATGAAGTCGGCGATAAAGAAAAGACACGTACACTGTCACTTTGTGCATTCTTGCTACAGCTCAAGAAGAAGCTGTCTTTTTTATTTGCTCAGACACATTACAAGTCTCTACACAAATAACTAATTGTTCTATTTTTATTTCAAGACTAAGAGGGCATGTACAGACATTTGGTCATTCCATCTGCACTTCAGGGCTAAGCAGGTGCTCCTAAAGATAGTTCTGCAAAAATACTGTATTCTTATTCTTCAAAGCAAGCCATTATTCATTCTTCAACAGTAGCCATGGAGCGACAGCCAGGACTCCAAGGCCAAGGCACATGCGATTACCTACTAATCAGTATTACATTCCTACCACATTTCTAGTTCTACAATTTACCCATTATTTAATGGGAAAATAGGTTACAAGGGAAAAAATGTATAATCTAAAACAGAAGTTTCAAATGTTAAATGCCCCCTACAACTATAGATTCTACAACCCCATAAACAATAAAACAATAATTAAGAACATATTTCCTTAATAAAAGCGTCCTTAATTCCTCTAGCTAAAAATTATAAAAGCGGCTAAAACAGTTACATTTTCTATGCTCCAAAAAAATTGCAAAGACAGGCTAGCCTTTGAGATAACAATAACTGTATTTATTGCCATAGCAGTTTCAGCTCTCACTCCCATCACTTGCATTAATATTTTGGATATATATCAAGCCCTTTCCCAGAAGGTGTGCTACATGTCTGGGCCAGATTCTGAGGCAATGGTGGAATTACACAATAAGGTTTCCAGAAATGGCATGGGCTTAATTGTGGCATGTGTGTAAATTGTCAAAGGCCCACTCACCAAGACATTATCAGTGACATTAACTCTCAAGCTCACATTGGTTGCAAAAGCCATCTCACAGGGACAAACACAATGCCTCAATAGATTACAGAATTCTTAGTGGGGTGCTTGAGTGTCCATGCAAACAGGGAGTGAAACTGCGTCAAGGTGGTCAGAGAGACATCCGCTGGGCCCTGCCAAACAGGGGAGCTGTTTTCTTCACACCTTCGTGTCATCCACACCTACTGCACGGATCCCAGCAGCAACCCATGTGGGGGCCAGCTCAAATTCTGGATGCCCCATTTCTGATCCCGCTCCTTGCTTATGGCTTAGAAAAGCAATGGAGAATGGCCCAAGTTCTTGGATCCCTGAAGCCACATGGGAGACCTGGAGGAGATCCTGGTTTAAAACTAGTCCAACTGTGGCCATTGGCACATTTTGGAGACTGATGGACAATTTCTCTCTCTATATATATATTTCCCTCTCTCTGCTAACTATGCTTTTCAAATGATTGCATTACGTTTACATGCTGGTTATTTAAAAAAAAAAGATTTATTTACTTTTATTGGAAAAATAGTAACAGAGAGAAGGAGAGACAAAAAGATCTTCCATCCCCTGACTCACTCCTCAAATGGCCAGGGCTGAGCCAAGCCACAGCCAGGAGTCTGGAGCCTCTCCTGAGTCTCCTATGTGACTGCAGGGTCCCAAGACTTTGGGCCATATTCTGCTGCTTTCACAGGCTACAAGCAGAGAGCTGGGTCAGAAGCAGAGTGGGTGGGGCATGACCCAGTGCACTTGGAGGTGGAGGATTAGCCTGTTGAGTCACTTCACCAGCACCACTAAATCTTTAAAAATAAAAAAGCAATACTTAAGTTACTTGATGACATGATCTCAAGCACGAAAAAGGAATATAAAATGTGGATTGCTTTCAAAACTAGTACATAGGGCTCAGCACAATGGCTCAGTTGGCTAATCTTCCCACAGCAAGCATCCCACATGGGTTCCAATTCGTGTATCAGCTGCTCCACTTCCCATCTGGCTCCCTGCTTATTATGGCCTAGGAAAGCAGTGGAAGATGACCTAAAGCCTTGGGACCCTGTGCCCATGTGGGAGACCCAGAAGAAGTTCCTGGCTCCTGGCTTCAGACTCATTCAGTTCCAGCCATTGTGGCCACTTGTGGAGTGAACCAGCAGCTGGAAGATCTTTCTCTCTGTAAATCTGCTTTTCCAATAAAAATAAATAAGTAAATCTTTTGTGATGATGGTATCTCCCCTGATAGGTAAGTATAATAAATAAATGTTTAAAAAGAAGAATGTAAATGAAGTACAATTACAATGTCATTTGTTTCAACTGGAAAAAATAAATTTAAAATTCATACAAAAGAGTTAATATCTAAGAATGGTTGACAGCAGGTAAAAAGAGAGAGAGATGACCTTATAAACACGGTGTCTCAAAGCTATGCATTAAAACAATAAATTGTACATGAAGAAAAATCAGAAGTGACTGGAAAGTCCTGAAAGAGACTTAAATTTGTCCGGGTAAATTCACATATGAAAACACAGCATTTCATGTTAGAGTAAGTAGGGTGGCTTGTGTAAAATTAGCTGTGTGGGCACATCAGGAAGAAGATTAAGTTAGATCATAATCTCCTTACACACACACACACACACACACACACACACACACACCCGAAAATAGGAAAGTTAGGGGAATATCTGTGTATCTTCTAGCCAAAGAAAACATTCTTAAGCAAGACATGAGATTTAGAAACCTTAAAGAAAAAGACAAACGCTAAAAAGTCTCTATATGCAAAGATAGAAGGCGAAAAATACCCTAGTTTTTTTCCTAGAGCTTTTGTGACTCTCAAAGGTTATTCCTCTGTTTATAGATCTGCTATAAACTGATAGAAAAAATGATCATCTTGAAAAAAACAAATAAACAGTGTGGTTAGGACAACTGGTAAAGAGGTGATTTCATCTAAAAATGAATAACTGAAAACCATGAACATAGGAACAGACCGCAGGAGCAAAATGTCATTTTTCATCTACCAGATTGGTAAAAGTTTAAAAAGACGACATCAACACCGACTCTTCTTGAAAAATATTTATTTAATTTTTATTGGAAAGGCAGAGAGAAAGATCTGTCCATTGGTTCACTCCTCTAGCAGCTGCAGTGGCCGGAGCTACACCGATCCAAAGCCAGAGTTAGGAGTTTCTTCAGGGTCTCCCACACAGGTGCAGGGTCTCAAGGCTTTGAGTTGTCCTCCACTGCTTTCCCAGCCATAAGCAGAGAGCTGGGTGGGCAGGAGCAGCTGGGACATGAATCGGCATCCGTATGGGATCCTGGCATGTGCAAGATGAGGACTTGAGCCACTAGGCTACTGGGCTGGACCCATCAACATCTAATCTTACAACATATAAAATCAGCATAGAAGACACAGTAACCTTTGTTACTAGGTAAGAAGTGTGAACAATAAGAATGCATCTTTGGGCTGGGCGTTAGATACTGTGGCTAGAACACTGCTTGGGATGCCTGTATGCCATGTCAGAGGGCTGGGGTGAGTCCTGGCTCTGCTTCTGGTTGCAGTTTCCTGCAAATGTGCACCTCGAAGCGGCAGGTGGGAGGTTCAATACTTTGGTTCTTGTCACCCACGTGAGAGACCCTGAGTGAGTTCCAGTTTGCTGCTGTTGCAGGTGCTTGGACAGTGAATCAGCAGAGGAGAAAATACTTGTTATTCAAATAACACAAAACCAAATACAAATACATTTTTAAATTCAGAAACCGTGATTTACTTTATATAGAGCAATAAAGACCAACAAAGTAAGATGCGCACAGGCAGTTGTTTATTGGGACACTGGTTCAAACAACAGGAGAGTGTTGGGCTAGGGCAAGAGTGAATCAAATGCCTTTAGCTTTGCCATGCAATATCACACAGCTATTGATAAGTCTGAGTTAAGGCTCAAGGACCCCCCTGCCAGGTAATGTGGGCCCCAGCAACACTCCACCCCCGGGCTTCACAGACCCAGCTCCCGTCACACAGGTGAGCCCAAGGACATATCATATGCTTTTATATATCTTTTTTTAAAAGAAGAGAACACAAAAGCTATGATATATGTTCACAAACACGAAGGATATTCTAAATATAATGCATGTGTATATAAATGGAGCTGTTAGTTTAGAAGTGTAAGAGTTAGAAAGGAATAGGAAAACAGGAAAGAAAGAAGGGCGGAAGAAAAGATTGATCACTCACTAAATATTAACTTTCCTCTCTACATCTTTGGGTAAAGCTGCAGCCAGGATTTCTGTGCCTTTTGTGTACTTCCAGTCCCAGCCTGACTGACAGCTCATCTTCAATCAATTCCAGAAGCACAGTGTGTTATCAGGTTAAATCGCATAAACTGAGGATGCCTGGGGGCACAGGGAGAGACACATCAGAGCACAGAGAGGAAGCAGCCCACTGCCTTCCCACCCACCAGCCTGAGCTGGTGCTTTGTGTCTGGTCTGAGAGCCACACAAGGGAGAACATAAGGAGATGCAGCATTTGTAGGACAGAGCAGAGAAGAGCCTGGGACTTGGCAACCCTATTCCCCAAGAAGGGGTGGAAAGGCCTGTGCAAGGGAACCGCTCAAGTCGAAATACAGTCTTGTTTTCAAATGTTCAGTGTCAGGCAGACGAGGGAACCACAGAACTCTATTGCCTTAGAAATAAGAGAAAGGCAGAGAATTGATAGGTAGTTTCACATATTGCAAACAAAAATATTCCTCTGCCTCCATTCCTTTCTCATCTTAATTTTCTTTTTCTTCTTTTAAAAGACTTATTTATTCTATTTAAAAGGAAGAAGAGAGAGAGAGAATAATTTTCTGTCTGCTGATTCATTCCCCAAATGACCTTAGTGGTTGAGACTAGGCCATGCTGTAGGCAGAAGCTAGGAACTTCCTCTGTCTCCTGCACAGGTGGCAGGGGTTCAAGGACTTGGGTCATTTTCTTCTGCTTTCCTAGACACATTAGCAGGGAGCTGGATGAGAAGCAGAGCTGTTGGGGCTTGAACCAGTGCTGTGATGGTAGAATGCTGGTTTGGTAAGTGGTAGCTATAGTCCATGACCCCCAATCCGTGGATCTCTCCTTATTTCTTAAAATAAGAATAATACCCAGCATGCTACAAGAACACAGACATGCAATGAGGCTAAGATGGGCTACAGCACAGTCAATGTTGTGCAAGCCCTACAGCAGTGTCCTCCATGTCGGCTACTTTTATGTGGAGAGTTTTATAAGCTCTGATGCCGTATACCATGTTAATTTAGTCCTTATCTCTGCCCAGTGATGCCATCATATAATCACCATGTAGTTCCACTGAGAACCACTGTATGAAGTAGATATTACATTGCCAGCAGGATTAACAGTAGTTATATTAGCAATTAGGATTCTATGAAACAAGGGTTTACCTAAAGCAGATGTGGAGGATCAATTTTCTACAAAGATCTGTTCATTTGAAAGATAAGTTTCAGCGAGAAAACAAGAGACAGAAAGAAATCTCCACCTGTCAGTTCAGCCCCTAATTGGCCATAATAGAGAAGCGTGGAACTCCATCCTGGTATCCCATATGGGTTTCAAGTACCACACACCACAGTCTTCTCACATACATTTGGATAGGAAGCAGAACAGACAAGGCTGGAAGTTTGAAGTGTCTCCTCCTCCTTCTTTTTCTTCTTCTTTTTTTTTGGGGGGGCTTATTATCTTAATAATTGCAGCAAAGTTGAGCAGCTTTAGAGTGAAATACAGACCTCAAAATCAGCGAAGAGTCTCAATAGCAGTAGAGCTAATTTAGGTGACATTTGTCTGCTTAGGGCCACATGAGACATCAAAATCATTTTCCAGAAGTATGTGGGAAGCTGAAAGAAACCAGCTGATGGAGAGACTGTTCCCTGACTTGAGCAAGGCCAGGAAAAAGTGCGCATCGTGCTGCTAAATCGCACGTGGGCCTATTTCACTGCATATGACTTTATTATCCCCAATTTCATCATGAACCTGCAATTGACTGCATGTACCCATTAAATACTTACAGCTTGGAGAATGATTCTTATTTTGGGCCACAGGATATTGCTCTGATCTGTTTCCAGTTTGTTCAGTTATGTCTGGGGGTTGAGCCATCATTCTGGGAACGCTGAGCTGGCCAACAGCCAGGAGATATTTGAGCATTCAGAGATAGGCATGGGGTACAAAGAGTACGTGGACAAAGGGATACTACCCTCCCCTTAGGTTCCCATCTCTCCAAGAACAAAGATCAAGTTCAACCCCCGAGACCAGAGCAAGTCCACAGCAGGAGAAAAATAACAAAACAGCAACACCTGCCAAAATGGTGATGAATTCTGTATGAATCAGCCAAGTGACTCAGCACCTAGATAAAAGCTTATTTGAATCTCTGAGATTTGGTGAAGGGGGTAGTGCTGCTCAATTCCATGTGCCAAGATGCCCCTGGCATGGACAAGCACAGTGCCAGGCCCCAGGTTTCTGAGAGAGACACAGTCCAGGGGATCAGAGGGCTGTGGACACATCTGCAAGTGGTGAGAAGGGAAGGAACTAATGCCCTAAAGTCCCTGTGAGCTGCAGACCAAGTTGCCTTCAGATACAGGAAATCAGATGGATGAAGAGGCTAGCACTGGACTTGAACTTGGCGTTAAAACACTCAAACCAACTCAACAAAAGATGCCTCTCATGTGATCCATAGCTTCACTGGAGGTGATGGCTATTCATTCCTGGTGACATTCAAACTGAGGCAGAATGACCATCACTTGCTAGAAAGAGTGGTGTGGGCATAAGGACCCAGCAGATTGTGGAGCTCAAACCAGTTGACCTATATTATTTACTTAGAATACTAAGAACCTATAGTATTTCAGTGTGTTAAGCCTCCACTTACTGCTGGATCCTATATCGGAGTGCCTGTTGGCATCCCAGCTGCTTTGCTTCTGGTCCATCTCCTGCTAATGCAGTGGTGAGGCAGCGAGGGAATGAGCCAAGTCCTGGGGACTGGCTGCTGGCTTCTGCCTGGCCTAGACTGTTGTTGCAGTCATCTGAGGAGTGAACCAGTTAATGAAAGATCTCTCTCTGTCTCTTCCTGTAACTCTGCCTTTCAAATAAATAAATAATAAAACAAACCTTTAAAAAGAATACTTACTAAAAATGTAATGAGGCATGTATGGCACTTTGAAAGTTCGTGTTCTTTTTTACGGTTTATTCTGAATCCTGTTTGCTTAGTAACAGGAAGTAATCAAGTACTTGTCCCCTGGGCTCTGCACTCATGGCTGTGAATCATGCTATTTTTTTCCAAACCCTTTCTTCCTCTCCGCCCATTTCTCCATTTCGGCTGACTAAGCCTGATCTCCCTGCTTGACCTCCAAAAGCCAGTTTTGAAAAACTGGTCATTGAAGATTTATGCCTCTCTCACCGGATGCTCAGGGAACTAGGGAGCACAAAAGTTACAAGGATCGAGGTTCAGAAACAATGTTTCTGACCTTGGCATTGACAGGGCTGCAAAGGAGGCAGTTCCCATAGAAAATGTAACCACTACTGATATATATATATATATATATATATATTTTTTTTTTTTTTTAATTACAAGGAAGCCTTGAGCTCTTGCTGCATTTCTCCTCCTCCTCCTTGGATGAAGATCTTCTCCCACTTGGGGACCTCAGACATTTAGTTTAGATGTCAAGACACCTGCTTGTGCAGGTGGCAGAAGCTGAGGCTGGGAGGTCAAAGCGATTGGTCCCATCAGACCTGGGCTACAAGGTCCAGCTGGAACTGTTGCAAGGCCCGCAAGCATGCAGCCCACACTTGGGGGCATGCCTTGCAGCTCCCTACAGGCCATACCTTACCACAAGTAGGGTCCTGGTGGCTCCTGGACTGTGGGTAGCCAGGGACTGAGCCTCCTGGCTGCACTGTACAAAGGTTACTAGGGAAACGCGGCCCTGGCCACTGGTATCCTGCTGTTCTTTAGGCCATTTTGTTTTATGCTGGTTTCCAAAGCCGCCCCTGCCCCAAATCAAGCTACCTATCCCTGTGGGGTCCACCTGACTCCCACGAGCCTGATTGCAGCCATCAGGGCAGGTCTCCTTGTCCCTGCTCCTGGAGCTCAGATGTCCTGGGGATCCGGAGCAGGAAGCTCGGCTCCTTCCCCAAGAAGTGACTGCATCTCAGAGGCTTCTGATGGCTCCCTGTCCTGTCCCTTCTGCACCAGAGGCTGGGGTAGTGCTGACAGCAGAAAGTTGGGGCAGCTGGAGGCTACTGGGTCCCTAAAGATACAGATGCTGTTGCATAATTGTCAGGCCAGCATGGAAGAGGAAAATACAGTCTGCCCCTCAACCCCCCCCCCCCCCCCCCACCTCCTGCAAAAAACACTCAGGGCTTGTGACAAACCAAGCTTGGATCCCACCCCACGAAGCCCACATTGCTTGGCTGGTACCTAAGTGGCTGGGAAGTATATTTATTGGGGAGCCAGAAGAAACCTCTCATTCCCCTAAAACATGCTTTTCAAATTAAATTCATTTCTTTTTTCTCCAAGAGAAGTGGGTCTGTCAGGGACCACCTTGCCTCGTGCAATGAGCCTTGGCAGTCCAATACCTGACGGCTTTCTTTGAAGCACAAGGCCACTGTCTGTGCCCCGCCCACATCATTCCTGATACCACCCCATTGAAATAGGTATTTTTCATGGGGAACTGTGAGATGGTCTTTGCCTCCTCCTATCCCACTCCGGTGCAGAGGATGCCCAGATGGACACAGGAGCCCAGATGTTGTGTTCCAAGTCCCTGGCTCTGAGCTTCCCCGGATCACCGGGTGAGTGCTAGGCGACACCCAGGTTCACAGACCATTTGCGATGTCCATGCGGGCAGCTCCCCATACACCCCGGAGCGCCCCCCTCCTCTCCCCCTCCAACTCCCAGCTTCCAGAAGGCTCTCGTTGCATTCCACGGCATTCTTTGGGCGTTGAGTCATGCAGGTTTGCAGCCAGCCCCGAAGGGGGTGTACGCGAGCAAAGCGCTATAAATACGGCGCCTCACTCTGCTCACCACGCGGCGTCGCCAGGAGGAGCGCACAGGCGCCGGCGCCGCTGACCGGTGAGCAGTTTTCATCTTTCCTGGCCCTGCTCAGAGCCACAGCTGGACAGGTGGGCGGACGAGGGTGGCAGCCAGGAGGGCAGAGATGACAGCCAGGCAGGCAGGAGAGATGGCCGCAGCCCTATGCCCAACGGCTGCGCAGGGGACCGAGTGGCCGGGGGTGGCGTTCAGGGAGCCAGGACTCCCTGGAGATATGTGCTCCAACCACAGGGTTGGGGTTGTCCATTGGGCAGGTGTAATAACCCTTCTTTTTCAAAGACTGGGAGACGGGGACGAGATTTGGAGAGCGCAGGGTCCCGCCGGTGGCGGAGCCGACCTGCGCGTGGGTCCTTCCGCAGCATCTCTGGCTGCGAAGGTACCGATTTTGTCGGTGGCAGCTGCTGGCTTGCTCGCATGAGTCATCATGGTTTCTCCCGGGCGCTGTCGTACTCCTGCGGGTGCGTTGTAAGTACGATGTAGTGCATACATTGCGGCCGCCTCGAGCCTGCTTGTATTGTAGTTTTAAATGCAGCCAAGCCGCCGGAGAAAGGCGCCAAGGCTCCAGTCTGCTCAGACCACCTTCTCATTTTACGGATGATAAGCTAGGCTCCTGGCTCCGCGGAGCCTTAGGACTTCTGTTTCCAGCCTTAACATCAGATAATCACCCATTGAGAACCGAAGCCCTTGACTCTACAGAATGTCTGGGTTTTGTCAGGACAAGAAGTGGCTTCTTGTTACTTTTTGTTTTACTTTTATTATTTTTATTATTTTTTTAAAGAGCAAGCCTAAGAATTTCAAAACCAATGTGACAACACACAGTTTGCGTACCTAATAATATCTCTCTTTTTTTCTTTAGTGAAAGGTATTTATTTGGATTAAAAAAAATATTTTAAAAAGTGCAAATCCTAAGAAAGTTTATTCGGAGAGTTTAAGTAATAATAATATCTAATGGGTGGGGTATTTGAGACCATTTAAATGCCTGACCTTGCCAAAATGGGAATTTATTTGTCAAAAACACACAAAAAAATAGACTCCAGGGCTGACATTCACCGGTGTGTGTGTGTGTGTGTGTGTGTGTGTGTGTGTGTGTGTGTGTGTTACGGGTCACACAGAGTGTCTTTTAGGGTTAGCATTCTCCCATGCAGGCAGGGGCCAGTGGCCTGGGAGCTGGGGCTCTGGCCTTGAGGCTGTGCCTTGTCAGTCACTCCTCCCTACAGCTCCGCCTGCTCCCTCTTGGATTGTTTAGTGCCTCTGAGCCTTTGGCTGGGTCACCTTTGGCTTTGGCAATGGCCCTTTGGAGCCACTTGACCCTGGGAGTAGGGCTCAGGCCAGCCCCAGGCAGGATGAGAGGGTCAGTGAGTGAGGGCAGCGGGTGGGCGGTCGAGATGGACAGCTGCTGTTCAAATACTCTGCTTGGACTTGCACTGGCCGTGCAGGAAGCCCAGGAGCTAGGCGGATCCATTCTTGGATTCAGCGTCATCACAAGGCCTCTGAGAGCTTTGAGGTGCTTTAAGGAGGAGCTCTCCCATGCCCCCAACACTAAGCCTCACAGTCCAAGGACACCTCGCTGTGTATCTGCCTCTCTCCAGAAGCCCCAGTTAGGTCTTATCAAGGCTGAGGGTCAGTCCTCAATCCCGTGTTGAGGACTTCAGACTGTCTACAGAACATGTCCGTGTTTCTGAACTTGACAGTAAGTCCCAGTTTCAGAGGCTGATGTGACTTGGTGACAAGGCAGGCGGCTGGGTCTGGAGGTGAGGAGGTGGGGCTCTAATTTGAGGGTTGTGCCCAGTTTGCTATAGGCCCATTCTGGCTCTGGACTTGAGATCAGGCAGGAGAGTGCCCCCCTTGTCCAGTCAGCAACAGATCTTGGGCATTTACCCACCTGCAGATCCCATGCAGTGCTCTGACCTAAGGGACCCACACCTGGCTCCTGGAACAATCTGTGTTCCAGGTTGTCTGGGAATTTCTCAGGAGCACTGTTCCTGGTTGCTTTCATCTGTCTGGTGTGACAAAGGCTCTGTCCCTGCCGGAGGCATTTCAGGCTTGAGTGAGTAGCTAGGGCATAGCCCGTGAGACCCGGCCTTCCCAGCAGGCCTGCAGGTGTGCCTGGCTTGGCCGCCCACGCGTCAGCCAGGAAGGCACTGACCTGTTCTCTTCTCCCGTGCTCTGGGCTGCTAATGGCATCTCATCAGAGGCTGGCCTTGCTAATGTCCCCCCCTCCCCCGTATCCATATGGGCCTGCTCAGCTAAGCAGTTCTGGGATATGAACCATCTCCTTGATGGGAACCCCACGTCTGGGTTTCTTCTGTTATGAGCAGATAATAGTTTGGCTGGGGGCAGGGGTGGATGGGCAGGGGGAGGGATTTCTGTTTTATGTAACAACTTGAGCTTCTGGGAAAGGGTCCGTTATGTAAGACTCGGGCTTGGGGCAGCTGGCTGAGAGCAGGGATGCCCTGGCAGACCTTGAGGGAATGGGCCTTGTGAAAGGGAGCTTGTAAGTAAAGAGGCATGATCTTCCACAGGGACTTTCCAAGGGGGCCTGATCTGCTCCTGGGATTCATTTTTTTTTTTTTTCCCCTCTCAAGATTTATTTTTGTTTGAAAGGCAGAGTCACAGAGAGACAGGGAGAGACAAAGGGAGATCTTCCATCTGCTGGTTTATTCTGCGAATGGCCACAACTGCAGGGGCTGGGCCACACTGGAGCCACAAGTCTTAGAAGTTGATTCAGGGTGGCAGAATCCAAGTGCTGGGACCAGCCTCCTTTGGTCCCACAGGCACATTAGCAGGGAGCTGGACCAGAAGCGAAGTGGCCAGGACTAAAACAATGCTCTGCACTATAGGCCCCAGGTTCACTATTAACCTTGAACTTTGCCTTTCCCTTCCTTCACTCTCCCTACTTCACTCCTTGAAGAAGATGATTCTCCCTTCTTTGCTCTACTCTTTGTCAATACTCCTGAATCCATGTGCAGCTTGTCTCAAGTCCCAACTGGATTTCATTTCTCAAGAGGGTTGGCTGTTACTGCCTTGGACTCTTAAAAATCCTAGTTAGGTGGTGTTGAGATTCAGCGTGTGGTTGGTGATGTCTGCTATGGGTCAGGTGGAGCTGTGTACACTGTAGGGGGATTTGGCTGGGTGTAGGAAGCTTGTGGGGCTGGGAGGTCATGGAAAGGGTAGATGATTGATCCAAAGGATGTGTTTTGGACATTTGATATGAGGAGTACTCTCTGGATAACGAGGCCAGGGTACAGTCAGTTTGGACAGCTCTTATGGGGCAGGGGAAGACCTGCAGAGCACTGGCCTGCGACTCCAGGGCTCTTGCTTCTCTGTCCGGTGCTGCTGCTTTGTGCCTCCTCCCCGCACCACCTGCCTTCACTTCCTTTTGAAGTTGTGAAAGGGCTAAGTCTGATCTTTGCTCTGAACTTCCGCAGGGATAAAAATGCACTTGTTCTTGTTGGAGGGAACAACCGAGGCGATACCTCCTCTGTGTTTCTGGGCAGCAGCTGCTGGGCAGGAAACCAGCAGACTGCCCAGCCAATAAGTAGCATGCCTGTCTCCTGATCTCTCCCAACGCAGGTCTGCTGGGATTCCAGACTCAGAGGAGGTGGCAAGATGAAGACTCTCCTGCTGTGTGTGGGGCTGCTGCTGACATGGGAGCAGGCACAGGTCCTGGGAGACCAGGTGGTCTCTGAAAATGAGCTGCAGGGTAAGTAGAGCAGGCATGGGAATGGGGTCCTCAGGCCACAGCATAAGGTTGCAGCTGAGGGCAGCTGTGCCCCCTATTGCAATGTTCTCCAGCCATTCTGCCTCTGGTCTGCAAGACCATGTGCATCTTGTGCCCTAGCTCTGGGTTCCTCTGGTCTGCTCCTTGGCTCTCTAGTTGAAGCCCTTGGTGGTCAGGTTCACTTCTAGGAGTTGGCAGGCACCTTCCAGGAACTGCCTGATGGCTGCATTCTGTTTAGCTGTCGTCTTGGCCCAGCCCCCAGGCCTCCTCTTGAAGGAGCATTTGTACCTTTGTTGGTCTCCCCTGTGTCCAGAACATAGGCTTCATGTTCTCGGCAGTAGAGAGGAGGCCAGGTCATATGAGAACTTGGGACCTCCCCCCAAGAGACCCTGACCCTCATCCCACCACCTTTCTCCTGCCCGCTGACCAGTTCTGCAGGGTCATCCTGAAAAATTCCAGGCCTGGAGATGGGGCCAGTTGTCACATCCCAGTTGTGAACCCCGGACAACAGTCTTAATCTTACTACCCTGCACTCTCCAAAGCCCACTAGCTTTACAGAGGTGTAAGTGACAAGTGAAAGTTACATGGAGTGTGAGATGCAGCATGACACACACTGTGAAATGATGACCACCTTGGTCACCTGATAAGGTGATGAGAACATTTAAGAGCAATTGTGTCAGTGAATTCCAAGGATAATAACAGGCCCCTCCAGGTCTAACCCGTCCTGGGTAACCAACGCTTTGTCCTCTTTGCCTGGCAATTCCCTTGCTGTACTGCTTGTTAGCCATCTGTGCGATGGGCACAATGTTAGGCTTCTGAAGAAGAACCATTGGCACAGTGTTTGGCATGTGCTAAGCACCAAGTGTGCAGTCCTCAGGTGATGTGATGGCTTCTTGCCTGGTCCTGTGTCATTCATTCGTTCTCCTGTCCCTGTGACCAGGTTGGAAGAAAGGACAGCTGTTCAGTTCAACTACACTTGATCTTAGCCAAAAGGCCGAGAAGCGATTCAGTTCAACTAGATTGCAGAAAGATCTGTATTCCAAACAGCAGCATTTGAATGCATGAAAATGTACATTTCTGTGTTTTTCTTTTTCCTTCTTTTGTGGCCAGGCCGGTTCTCCAGCACTGGCTGGGCTTGGTGCTGGCTGCTACCCCCTTTCCAGGCTGTGCCAGCTCCTGGGCTTGTATTTCTGAGCAGGTGGGCTGAGAGACAGTGACTCCTGTGATAGGAACTGGTTTGAGAGCCAGGCTGGGGCCATGAGGCGACCTGCTAGGGGCCGGGGGCTTCTCATTCTGGGTGGTCCCTGTGCGACCTGTGCGGCTCCGTGCAGAGCAACATCTGCTCCTCTCTCCTCATGCTTCTCCCTGCCCTTTCCTTGGCAGAAATGTCTACTCAAGGGAGTAAATACATTGACAAGGAAATCCAAAATGCTGTCAAGGGTGTCCAGGAGATAAAGACTCTGATAGAAAAAACGAACCGAGAGCATAAGACGCTGCTCGGCATCCTGGAGGAAGCCAAGAAGAACAAAGAGGTGAGGCTACACTGGTGACCCCGGGTCCTGCCGCAACCACCCTGCTGGACAGGAGGCAGGGGTCATCTCAGGGTACCTTGCTGGGTTGCCATGGGGACCTGCGGTCCTCCCAGGACTGTGTCAGCTGATCCCGGGACCGTGGTTAAGAAAAACGGAAGGATTATTTGCTTTTGAAAGCTTCAGGAGAGTGAAATCTTGGATCTGGTTTCTTTATAGTCCTGGCCTAGGGCCGGATGCCCAGATTCATTTGAGTGGGTTTTTCTAAACCCCGACAACGTGCCGGCTCCATGTTAGACCACAGATGGGGCGGCAGGGGTTGGGGGGGAGCGATGGTGTTTTTCCTTTCGGAAGCTTTTCATATTTGGTCTGTTTCTTCTTTTCTGTTCTTTTTTGATGTTGATTATATCCAAGATCATGAGTTTTTAATATTGAAACACCGAGTTTAACATTTCAAATGTGTAAGCGCTCCTTGCAGTGATCCCCATGTCCAGCTTTATACGGTAGTGGTCCCCCATCATCCATAGGGGATGCTTGCATTCCAAGACCTCAGGTCAATATTTACAACCACACATGGGATTGACCCTGACATAGGCTGTGTTTTTCCTATCTATGTGTACCAGTGGCAAAGTTCAACTTATAAAATTGGCAGAGGGAGAGGTGACTGAAAGGGTTAATCATAAAGGTGACTAAAAACTCCACCATTATTTTGTTAGAAGTGCTTCTTGCTTATGGCAAGGGGTTGTCCCTTGACTAGAAATGAAAATCATTTCACTCGCCTTGGAGTCTCGTTCAGATTCATTGAACCCCAGCAGGTGACCAGCACAAGCGATAATAAAACACAACTATTGTAGCAGTTAACCATTATAAAAGTTAAGTGGAAGCAATCTCTCACAATATATCTTAATTTCTGATTGAACTGTAGTAACACTTTGGAACCATGCTTGACTGCAGATAGCTGAAGTTGCGGAAGGCCAAACTGCTGATGGGGGTGGGGAGGAATTGCTGTTACTGTTACACAATTTATGTGTTTGCTTTTGAGCATCTGTGTGGCTTCACGACTAGTCACAAACCAGTACCATAACCAACACCTTTACTCAAAAGGACTTTTTAAAATTGTGAGACTCTTGGAATAGCTTCTTACACAATGATTGTGTCAAATGTCACAAGACATGGGCTACGGAGTTGTGGTAGTTGATGTGACATTGGCTTTGAAAGCCTGCTGATTCTTCATCTATGCTAGGGGGCATGTTTCCCATAGGAAAAAAGATTCATGGAGCCTATGGTCTAGTTTGGGGGCTGGCACCTGGACATAGAAGCAGAGATTAGAGAAAATGAGGTACTCATGGGGTAAAGAATGTAAGAGCAGAAGTCGGAGGGGATGATCCAAAGGGCTGCAGGTGCACAGGAGACCTGGCAACGAACTAACTGGATCATGAAGGGTGAGAGATGCTTAAAGCTTGGTGGGCTGGGAGTCCAGGCACGTGAGTGAGAAGGTGGTGTGAACTGGAGCTGGGGTAGAGGTCAGCCCATTGGGGAGCCCCTGAGGAGGCCTGATGGGGTGGAGGGCCCAGGAGAATGGCACTTATTCAGGAAGAGCAGAGCCTGTGGTCTCTGCAGGCATCCCACTGGCCTCTTGTCTTCTGTAGGATGCCCTTAATGAAACCCGGGACTCTGAAATGAAGCTGAAGGCGTTCCCAGGAGTGTGCAATGAGACCATGATGGCCCTCTGGGAAGAGTGTAAGCCCTGCCTGAAGCAGACCTGCATGAAGTTCTACGCCCGTGTCTGCAGGAGTGGCTCAGGCGCGGTTGGCCACCAGGTGAAAAGAAAATACACGGGTGGCTTAGGCTGTCCATGGAGAATGAGGGGAACACAGTGAAATAGGCTTCACTGTCAATGTGATTGATTGGGCCTGGCTGGCTGCATGGGGGCCCAGAGTGCTGTGACTGATGAGTCATGCGTACAGATATATGGAGTATGCATGGCAAATACTTGTCATCGCTTTCAAGGCTCTTGTTCAGAAATGATTTTCTGGATAACTTAATAGAGAGCTTCAGGGTGTGGCAGAGCCCTATGTTTACTTAGGCAGAGGGGATTAAGTGTTTCTAACACATTATTATTAACCTTGTTCTCCTCCGTGGGCCTTCAGGGTTTGGTGATTTTATGCAATTCATATTCCTGAAGGCACATTGATTTTCAGCATGCCAGGAGGGGGTGTCCTCAGTGACCAGAGATGGCCTCATTGGGATCTCTAAACTCTCCCCCAGGGAAGGCAGCAGACGGGGACAGTGTCCTGGCAGTTGGCCATCTGCAGGCTGGTTGGGTCTTGAACTGGTAGCTACATAGAGCCTGGCCCATGTGGCCTAGAGGAAGGCCCTGCGGGGAGCAGGGGGATGCTGTGGGCTTGCTGTGTGTCTCCTAACTGCACCTGCTTGGGCTGTCCCAGCTTGAGGAGTTCCTGAACCAAAGCTCTCCCTTCTACTTCTGGATCAACGGCGACCGCATCGATTCCCTGCTGGAGAATGACAGGCAGCAGAGTCACCTCTTGGACATCATGCAGGACAGCTTCAGTCGTGCCACGGGGATCATGGATGAGCTCTTCCAGGACCGGTTCTTCACACACCAGCCCCAGGACATGTTTCACTACTCGCCCTTTGGCTACCCCCGCAGGAGGCCCTCCTTCCTCTATCCCAAGTCTCGCCTTGCCCGCCACATCATGCCTTTGTCCCCATACGGCCCCTTGAACTTCCAGGACATGTTCCAACCCTTCTTTGAGTTGATCCACCAGGCCCAGCAGGCTATGGATGTCCAACTGCACAGCCCGAACTACCAGGGCCTGAACATGGAGATTATCCCAGGTGAGAGAGTTGCCTTCTGCGAGCTGGCAGTTTGCAGAACAGCTCAGTTTGTCCCAGTGCCCATTGTTGCCTAGCCAGAATCCTCATCTGGGAGGGTAGGGTTCTCCCCACTTAGAGGGGGAAAAGAGTCAGAGTGGCAAAGGAAGGCATCCCAGGTTGCACAGCTGAGAAAGTGGGACCCAGCCCAAGCCAGTCCGACAGCGTTCTTTCCAGTCGCCTGTGTCCCTTTGAGCAGTTGATGGCTGTGACATTCACTGATCCTCCTGTATAATCAGAGCTCCCTCCTTTTGGCACTCTGGTGGCATTGTGGGCAAGCCATGCATCTGTGGGTGACAGATTCCATCATCAGCCCTTCTCACACCTAGGCCAGTTGTGTATGGCTGGAGCCTTGGAACTGAAAACAGAATGTGCCCTCAGTGTGGACCTTTTGAACACTAGGCAGGGAAAGGCAATGCCTTTAGGAACAAGTTCCTTCCCCTGTGCTTGGTTGGCCAGGAGTGTTCCCTCCCACCTTCATGGGCACGCTGATTGCTTGGGCAAAAATAGAGAGCTTGAATGAAGACAGAACTGATGCATGGTAGTGCCAAGGAGAAGAGCAAATTGTGGTGGAATGAGGAGGCAGAGGAGGTCTCTGATGGAGACAGTGACAGGGGAATCCACATTCAGCTGAGGGGTCAAAGGAACAGCTGCCAGGGAGCTCACAGATGAGGCAAGGCAGAGGACTCAATTGCAGCCAGTCTGACCACTGGACCATCCTGAAGGACAAAACAGCCATGCAGAAGGGTTCAGAGAGGTCCATGATGCTGGCTGGCCTCTCTGGCACTGGACACCTTCGTCTGACTTTCTCTTCTTATGTGTTTCCAGAAGGCAACGATGATCGCACTGTGTGCAAAGAGATCCGCCACAATTCCACAGGCTGCCTGAAGATGAAGGACCAGTGTGAAAAGTGCCAGGAGATCTTGTCTGTGGGTGAGTTGGCTGGGCTCCAGGCTGCCAGCTGCCCCTGTGACCGCCTGGGCCTCCCTGGGCCTGCTCTAGGGGGTTCAGACAGATGGGAATTCAGATTCTAGTCCCCAAGATGTGGCCCAGTATCAGGTCCTTAGCCTAACAGAGTGGGGTCCATGTCCGTAGAATGAGGCTAAGATGCAGGACTGTCTGAAGTTGGTGAGAAATAGGTGATATGCCCATGCCACATCTAGCTCCTGGAAAACGGATGGTTCAGGGTGGGTGCTGCTGTGCTTTAAAAACAACAACAACAACAACAAAAAGCAAAACAAAAGAACTCATCCATGATCCCGAAAGATGATGCCCATCATCCCTTGATCTCTGCCTCCTTCCTGCCTCCGCTCCCTCCCTCCCGCTCCCCACCCCAGTTATTCTGCTCCTGAGTGTCAAGTGCAGAAGACATCCTCAGATTATAACATTTCAGCGAACATCCTGTTCACTGAGTAATCATAATCATATGTGCAGGTACTGTTCTAAGCTCCCCCTAGGCACTTAATTGTGCTCTGCCCAGTGACCCTGTGTGTTGGGGTTAGCCACTGATCCTGTGTCAGCAACAAGGAAGCTCAGTCACAGAAAGGGTAAGGAAGAATGACCATATTACATCATTCCCAAGCGCGTGACCTGGAATTCCAACCCAGGGGTTGGGTGGGTGTGTTTGCAGACAGTGGACTGACTTCTTTCCACAGTGTCCCTAAATTCTCTGGCACATGGACTACTGATTCAGCACTTTGGCACCTCTTAGGTTGGTTTGTCCCTGGGCAAAGGAGGTAGTTCCTTCTGACTTTCCCTTCCATCGTGTCAGATCTGGTGATCTATTCAGCTCTTTCTCCTAGATGGTAGCTATAGCTATACAAATCTGAGGACTAGTTTCTGGTACGTGGTAGTCTGTGATCAGGAGTTAATTTTTCCTCCTTGCAGCCAGCTTATCAATCTTGTGGCTTTGTGCTTACTTCATAGGTTTGGGTTTGCCTGGGCAGGCCCTCAGAATCTAGTTAATTATTCCTAGCCAATGCAAAATAAACATTAGTGTGTTAGGAGACTGAAGTACGAAGTTTTAAATGGGTATATAATCAAGGTGCTTGGCCTTTTCACACACAGATATTATAGGCTAGCATAAATTACATAGTATCTCACCACAAGAAAGTTAGTAGTTACGTTGGGATCAGAAGAGTAGCAGGTGTGTTGGCTCCAATTGGACCTCTCATGTTGGACTTCTTGGTCCTCAGCTACAGCTTTGCAAAAAACAGTCACTTTCACTTCTGAATTGAGGTAGACTTGCTCTCTCTCTCTCTCTCACTCTCTCTCTTTTAAGATTTATTTATTTCTGTTGCAAAGTCAGATATACAGAGAGGAGGAGAGACAAAGAGGAAGATCTTCTGATGATTCACTTCCCAAGTGGGTGCAACGGCCAGTGCTGTGCCGACCTGAAGTCAGGATCCAGGAACTTACTCCAGGTCTCCCATGCAGATGCAAGGTCCCAAGGCTGTAGGCTGTTCTTGACTGCTTTCCCAGGCCACAGTAGGGAGCTGAATGGGAAGTGGGGCTGCCAGGATTCCGGTGCGTTCAAGGTGAAGGTTTTAGCTGCTAGGCCACTGCGCTGGGCCCTAGACTTGCTCTTAATTATGGTCCCTGTAACCTCATGATCCGGTATCTGTAAGGAGTTGTAGACCAGGGGATCTCAGTCTTGTTCTACTTTTAGTATATATGCTGCTGAAGTGAACACGAGATCTGTTTCAACACTGCCAACCTGTGGAATCAGATGATTCTTTGTCTTGGAAGTGTGTCCTGAGCAGTGTAAGATGCTGAGCAGCCTCTCTGGCCCCTGTCTCCCTCAATCCCAGCAGCTCCACCTCCCAACCAAAAAAATCCACATGTGTTCAGAGCTTCCCAAGTGTCCCCTGGCGGATAGCACTGCCAGACTGAGAATCTGTAGACAAGTCTCTGTTCTCAAGGACTTTGTCTTTTAATTATTTTAAAGCTTTTAATTATAACTCAGTAGAGTTAAGGATATTCATTACATGCTTCTAATTTATTTCTTTTAACTTAACTGAAAGCAGGGAGACAGCGAGAGTTCTCCCAGGGACTGGTTTGTTTCCTCAATTGCTGGCAAAACCAGGGACTGGACCAGGCTGGAACCAGGAGTCTGGGACTCCATCAGGCTCTTCCATACCGCTGCCCATGGTGTGTGTTAGCAGAAAGCTGGAATTGGGATCAGGGCAGCTGTGCCAACCCAACACATGAACCCAGACACTCTGATACGGGGCGTGGGGGTCCCAAGCAGCATGTTAACCGGCGTGCCCAATGGCCTCCCCCCCACATTACATGTTTCTTTTCAACCTGGCTTCTTGGTAGTTACCCTGCTTCTTATTCCAGGTAGCACTTGTCTGTGATATGAACAATTGCACTCACTATTCTGAAGATTTCTTTTTTCCTATGGCTCACAGGAATTTGATGTAACCTCCTCTAGACATTGTTCAAATCCTTTAGAAGGAGAAAAGCAGTAGTTTTTTAAGAGATAGGGGCAATTTTCAACTCTTGTAAGTGTGACAACCCATGGTGGACCCTTGAGGACCAAAAGGAAAATAATTCAGTTGTGTTCACTCTCCCATCGAGCTTGCTACCAGCCTTGGTGTGAGGTGGGCAGGCAAGGGCTTGCGATCACCAGGGGCTGGATGTTGTGGCTTGAAGGGACCAGAATCGTCAGCTCAGCAGACATGCTTAGAGCACAATCTGGGAGAATGTTCCAGAAGCACAGCTCTTGCATAAGAGTAGTACAAGTTTAGTCGTTAAAGCCCTGGGTTCAAGCCTGGCTTCTTTGGCTCTGGGCGAGTTACTTTTATGGACCCCAGTCTCACTGTTGGTGAAATAGGAGTAGCATTGATTGTTTGAGAAAGGGGTCACTCAGAGCGCCGGATGTGGTGTCCAGTGCGGTGTCCGGGATGCAGCAGGTGCCCCCTAAGTGGCACATTTGACGCACAGAAATGACGCCTGGGAGGGAGGAGGACTGCAAGCGTCAGCAAAGCTTTGGCTTTGAGGACGTAGATCGGCTTCTCACAGTGTGGTCAGCAGTTTTTGTACCCAGGTCCAAGGCTGTGAGGGCCTGGCATCCAGAGAGAGATCAGTTACGTCACTAGGCAAGGATTTAGCTCAGCAGACTTTTTTCCCAAGGACAAAATTTTCTTACTATAGGAAACAGTATTATGATTCTCATTCTGAGGCAAATTCCTTATTTTGTCACAAATGATAACAAACTGTGCTTGTCCTTTTTTTTGTTGTTGCTATAACAAGAATACTTGACCACATTAACTTTCTTTTTGAAAAAGAGGTTCATTATGACCCTGCAGTTCTGGTCCAAGGTGAAGGCGTCTCCCACATGGGTTCTGGGGCCCAAGCAGTTGTGCTGTCTTCCACTGCTTCCCCAGGAACATCAGCAGAGAACTGGATAGCAGAACAGCCGGGACTTGAACCAGTACCCTTACGTGCTGTTGGTGCTGCCGGTGGAGGCTTCCCTAGCTTCTCCCCCTCATCTTCCAAAGCCACGAGGGTTCAGTGGTGAAGCCTGCACCTGATGGTCTTATCTATAACACTTGAATCACCTCCCGAACACCTTGCCCCGTCAGCATTAGGGTGGGATTCAGTTTGCACCCGCATTCTATCTCACAGCAGGAGCTTATACTCCAGGATCTTCCACCATCTTCACAGTCAAGCACCTGGCTAGGTCCCAGCCCTAAGAGCTGGTTCACATTGATGTCTTGATCCCTCTGAACTTTTCCCTCCTCGTTTGTGTCTGGTTTTCCCATCCCTGGGCAGACTGCTCGGCCAACAATCCGGCCCAGAACCAGCTGCGGCAGGAGCTGAACGACTCCCTGCGCATCGCGGAGGAGCTGACCAAGCGGTACAACGATCTGCTGCAGTCCTACCAGCGCAAGATGCTCAACACCTCGGCCCTGCTGGAGCAGCTGAACGAGCAGTTTAACTGGGTGTCCCAGCTTGCCAACCTCACACAAGGCCAAGACCCCTACTACCTCCGTGTCACCACGGTGAGTCACGGCTCAGCCGCACACTGATGGGTGCTGTGAGGATCTGGATGTTGTGTGCCTCTCGCTCCAAGGATGAAGTGGAGAGGGCTTGAGGGAAGGCACTTTGCTTCTCACTGAGCGCATACGATCGCATGGCAGGAAACAGGACAGCTGTGTCCATTGGGGTGCCCCTGCCGCATCACCCAAAGGGCTCAACTCAACCTCACTGTACCCATGGAAAGGGGGACAGGTTCTGCAGTTTGCACCTGACTGGGTGACTCAGCACGCTGACTCGCCTGGGTAGTGGAGCCTGTCTGCCAGGCTGCAGAGCCCGGAGAGCACCCTTTGTATCCACACAGCCCCACGTGCTCAGGCTTAATCACTTGCTGATCAAAATCATTAAAAAAAAAAAAAAAGAAATGCAGTGTCTTTCCTGAGCGTGTGTAGATTTTTTTTTTTTTTTTTTTTTTGCTTTATGGATTAAGCCATCCAGCACAGCAACTGTTTGTATACATTTCCATCTTATGAGGAGTTTTGGAGTATGGGCAAGGACCACACCATTTGCCTGAGATTGCCATATTTGTGAGGGAGCCAGGAAGCCAACGGCCTAGGGGCCTGAGAAACAGCGGGTTCTTTCCTCAAACTGCCTAGATCATGAACTGGTGCATTGCTTGAAATCAATGCTAAAAACTTTTCTGCAGCCGAAAAGTCCTTATTTACCCCAACCTGGTCAGTGTCTGCCCAACGAGACAACATGGAGAACCCGTTGCTGGTCTCTGGGTTACACCCCTCGGCTGGTCACTTGTGGCTGCAGCAAGTGCAGGCCTGTGTGTCCGCTGTCTCCAGTCCTCCGAAGCTGTCCAGCCGCCCAGATGTTCTTCCGGGTCACGCACCTGACTCCTGCTGCACGGTGCACACCTGTGGGCTGCTGCTTTCAGCTCCTCCCTTCCTCTTCCAGGTGACTACCCACACCTCCGAGGATGACGCCCCCTCACGCGTCACTGAGGTGGTCGTGAAACTCTTTGACGCCGATCCCATCACTGTCACGGTTCCAGAGGAAGTCTCCAGGAGCAACCCGAAGTTCATGGAGACTGTGGCGGAGAAGGCGCTACAGGAATATCGCAAAAAGCAGCGGTGAGTGGTCCGGTCTTCGTGGCCACCTTCTGGGGCCTCACCGGTGGCTGGGAGCCGCAGGACGCCTGCAGAGTGTCCTCTAGTCGCTGCTGGGGCAGGAGCCCAAGGACGAAACCAGGGAGTTACTGGGAGTTGTTTTTCCTTTAACCCATGATCTTTACTAGTACATAAATTGGCTGTTTCATCTCCACGATCTTGAGCCTTCCCTCCCATCACCTCCTCTTGTTTTTTTGTTTTTCAGAGCTGAGTGAATTTTGAATGTTGCTTTTCCACCTACGGGGGCGTCCGCGTCCAGCTCCCCCTGAGATGAGCCGCAGCCCCCATGCCCTTCCAGAGAGAGCTCTGCACGTCTCCAGGAGACCAGGCCCCGGCCCCACCCCGTGCCTCCTCCCTCGGGATTCTGCCCGCTAGTGCCTGCCTTGACCAGCTCGCTCGCTTGTGGGAAGGACGGCTTCCGCATGCAACTAACTGAATAAAGCTGCCTTGTCATCCCGGTGTCGGGGCTCCTGTTTTTAAGCTGCTGCCGTGCCTCCTGCATGCCTTCACATCTTGCTACGGACAAAGATGGTGAAACACCGGCTGAGGCTCGAGACTGCCACCTGGTGGTCAATAGCAGGAGTGTGATGCGGAGGTTCAGTTCCAGAATTTCTGGCTTTCAGGGAGAGAGGCGTGTGTGCCAACAGCCCTACTGAAGTGCCTTCCTGAACGGGAAAATTTTTCCGTTCCAGTAAAAAACCACTGACGTAGTCTCACTGGGGCAAGGATGGTAGAATGCATTGAAAATTAGAGTGATGACGGGATGATTGTAAGGCCAACTGGGTAATTTCGCACATAATTGGTATCTGCTGTATGGAACTGTAGGCCACCAAAGACCACACAAGGCTGCTTGCTTTTTAGTTGTGTCTGGGGAACTTTCTAGACTGTGAAATCTATCCACAATCCATCTATGCAATCTTCATTATCTTTCCGCTAGACCACAGGGATGTCTGCCTAGATTGTTCTAGATGACTCACCCAGAGCTTAATCTGAACGGTAGTTTGGCTGTAGTGCCCACTGCTGCCAGAAGGTGGCACTGGCAAGTAGTGCTACACAGCTCCGTGTGCGAAGCCTTGTCAGTGACTGCAGTCTCAAAGTGTAGAACTCTGTTCTTCAGAAGGCGCAAACGGGAGAAAGTTATCCAGAGGCACCCAGGGCTAGTAGTGATGTTCACATGTGAATTCTTCACTCAGAAGATTTTTTAAAAAAAGATTTATTTATTTTTATTGGAAAATCAGGTATACAGAGAGGAAGATCTTCTGTCCAATGATTCACCCCCCAAGTGGCCACTCAGCTGGAGCTGAGCCAATCTGAAGCCAGGAGCCAGGAGCTTCTTCCAGGTCTCCCATGCAGGTGTAGGGTCCCAAGGCTTTGGGCCGTCCTCCACTGCTTTCCCAGGTCACAGTAGGGAGCTGGATGGGAAGTGGGGTTGCCAGGATTAGAACTTGCACCCATGTGAGATCCTGGGGCGTGCAAGGAGAGGATTTTATCCACTAGGCCAGCATGCTGGGCCCAGCTCAGTAGATTGTTATGTCACCATTCCTCGCTTCTCTGTTGCAAGGTGCAAGTGAGAGTAACAAACCACGGCAGTAACACACCCATGAGGCCTAGCCAGCTGCACACACTGGAAAATCAGGGTAAAGTCAGTGTGATCCACTCAGTGACGTGTGTCAGAGCTGGAAGGGCTTTATTGAAATGACCACAACTGTCACGTAGCACAGTGAATGGATGGAGGTATTGATGATCTTACTCCAGTTCACAGGTGCACAAAGATTCACATTTTTTTTTGTACTTTAAAAAATGTTTTTATTTCTGTTTGAAAGGCAGACACACACACACACACACACAATCTCCCATCTGTTTGTTCCCCAGATGGCCACAATGGTGGCTGGATCTGGGATGGTCTGATGCCAGAAGCTGGGAGCCTCATTCTGGGTTCCCACGGGGTTACAGGGACCCAAGGACTTGGGCCATCTCCCGTGGCTTTTGCAGGTACATTAGCAGGAAGCTGCATTGAAAGCAGGGAAGCCAGGGATGGGACTGGTGCCCACACAGAGTGTCAGCACCAGTTATGAGGCTTAGCCTGCTATGCCATGCTGCTGGCCCACATAGTTTAAGCGCTGACACTGACAAGGCGCACCAAGTGATGACATTTATTTGAAAGGTGAGAGAGTGAATGAACACACACACATACAAGCGTAGGAAGCCCCACACAAAGAATATCTGTCAGGAGCGGCCAGTGGCCAGAATCTGCCAAAAAGAAGAAGTGGGGAGGGGTGACAGAACATCTGGCAGGCTTTGCACTGTGAACTCTGGCCAAGGACAGAGAGAAACAGAGGCAGCGAGAGAGATCGCTGCCCTCCCAGCGGTCGCTCACCTTTAGGAGGTTGGGCAGGGCCTGTCTGGGTGTGAAGCCTCCTGGTAATCCCATGGTGCCCCAGCAAGTCCCATGTGGCGCCCCACAGCCCTGTTTCATGGCCCTGCGTAAGTCCCAGGTGAAACACATACATCCTGGGAAAGGAGGGTGTTTCGACTGCCAAGTAGAAGGATAGAATTACTGGGGGAGAGGGAAGCAGTGACTTCCAGCCCAACATCACTCAGCTCACCGCCTGCCTGTTCATCCCACATTGACCTTGGTGTCACAGAAGGTTCAAAAGTTCTATCCTCACCCTCACCGTTACGTTGCTGGATTCTGGAAGTCATTTTGTCAGTCATGTTTCTTTTTCTTCTTCTTTTAAAAAAATGCATTTACTTTAAACTCTCATGTAGTAGAGGGTGGGTCTCCTCCCTTCTGCCCGCTTGGATGTCCCCTCCAGTCCTGGCAGACATTCCAGGCCAAGACACTGGAAAGATGGAGACGGCCAAGGCATGCAGACACGGAGCTGTTTGTGGCCGGAGGCTGCAGAGAGTGCGCCTGCGGATTCGGGCTTGTAGAACTCCAAGCAAAGTGAGAGCAAGGCCATGGGGTGCTGAGAAGGTTCTGGCATCCGCCTGGCGTGTCACCAAACTTGCTGTTGGGTCCGTGCTGACACAGAACTCAGGTGCCAGAAACTCGTAGTGTGACACCTGGGTAGGACTGCAAGATGGCATGACACCGATGGTGCGCAGTGCACAGCCCTGGGGACATCCAAGTGTTCTGACGCCTGCGGTGTAACCCTAACACTAGGTTCCCTACATCTGCCCTCCAGGGAGGAGCTCCATTCACTCCCTCCCAGGAACAGTCAGCTCTGGGAAAGTATCAAATTTGCAGACTGTGCAAACCCCCCACCCTGATGCCTAGCAGCCCCCATCGTTGAGTATGGAAAACCAGCCAGGAAGTCGCTCGGCTGTGCAGAACAACACTACAGTGCTCGCACTGAGGATGGGCAAGGGGCCAGTCCTTGGTGGCAGAGGGAAGAGTCTGGTCTGGAAATGAGACCCACAGCCACAGCGAGCTGATAGTTCAGGTCACTGGGGCTTTACTAGGAAGTAAAAGGATCTGCTTCGGACGCTGCTGACCACAGAACACTGGTGAGCAGGAGTGAAGGGGTCTCACGTTCACACCTCTGTGTGAGCCCAGGACGGCTCCAGATGCCACGACCCACAGGGGAGCACGAGGGTAAAGCATGACCCATGCGAGGGACGCTGCGCAAATTGTATTTGTAGCTGCAGTCATGCAGAACTGGGCTGGCATGGAGCCTGACTCCACGGCCTTCTTTGGGTTTCCCGGGGGTTCCCACTACAGCGTTGTCTCCCCTCTATCCAGCTGTACCAGCTTGTACCAGTTTGGCAGACCCAGGGTCTAGAAAATAGCTCTAGAGAGTGCAAGAAGGATCTAGTATTCAGAGTTTGCTCACGGAACCAATGATTACCAAACCAGGGATATCAGAGCACCAGGTTAATAATGAACTCCCTGTTGGCCTCTGGGTAATTCTCACATGTTGATCTATTTCATCTCTGGTCCCGGGGCTGCCATCATGATCACTGGATTACATCACCCCCTGCTGGCTGGGACACTACAGTTTGTCCCTGTCCCCTAACCCCGAGGGTCCACTCAACAAACAGTCCAAAAGTTGTCTGTAGCAAGAGCTGCTTATCCCCAGCACAGGCAGGGGGCTTAGTCCGGCTAGGCAAGGGTTATGGGCACAGCTACAGCATCATTTACTGCCTATTCCCATCTGGTACTTAGAGAGGAACAAAGACCCTGACCTTGAAAGGGGCCCAGACTGTCTCTTGCGACTTCAGCTTTGCCTCTAGTCCCTCCCAGGTGGTCAACCCAGCAGAGACTAGCATCCACGTTGAGGCAGACAATGGGCGTGGGGATGATATGGAAAACGTGAACTCTGAGCTCACATTTGGAAGGAGACCAGACAGTTTTGCAAACGACTTAGGTATAGGAAGCCACAAAGATACACCGACAACATCAAACATAGGTATTTATTTTCCAAATGTAAACCCACATCCCATCACCAGCCCATCATTCTTGGTGTATGCTGTAACAACTGTATCCTGCGACCACTTTGAACACCACATAATATTGTCTCCCTCTGGGTGTGTAAAAAAGCATAAAATAAACCAGCATTTTGGTAACTGTCTTAGAATTTTCTAGAACTGCTTGGATCCTGTTACATGGAAAAGAAAACCAGAGTCTAAACCAAGACAGGCAGATTGTGGAGACATGAGCTTATACTTTCCCCACTTTAGTTCCTGAGTTCAGGCTCAAAGGCTCTTGAGACCAACTGTCCCCCTACAGAACTCCTTCTGCGCAGTGGCCAGCGCTCCCTTCTCTGGGACGTTCCTGGTCCCTTCGTCCTTTAGGGTCAGCAGGCTGTGCAGTTTACATCGAAGGCCACTGGGTTCCAACAGCTGCCGTCAGGGGGGCATCTTGAGTTCTTGTGCAGGTGCTGACTGCGGCGCTGCTCCTGAGCCGTGTCCCTCCCCAGCCAGCTCCACCTGCCCACCTCCCTGACCACAACCACAAAGTCTTTTTTCTGTTGGTTTTAAATATGGTATTTGTCTTAAAAAAAAAGATTTATTTATTTTTTATTGGAAAGTCAGATATTCAGAGAGGAGGAGAGACAGAAAAAAAGAGCCTCCATCTGCTGGTTCACTCTCCAAGTAGCCGTGATGGTCGGTGTTGAGCCAATTTGAAGCCAGGAGCCAGGAGCTTTTTCTGGACCTCCCATGTAGGTGCAAGGTACCAAAGGCTTTGCGTCATCTGCCACTGCTTTCCCGAGCCATCAGCAGGGAGCTGGAAGGGAAGCAGAGCAGCTGGGATACGAACTGGCGCCCATCTGGGATCTTGGCATGTAAGGTGAAGACTTTAGCTACTAGGCGACTGCCGGGCCCAAGGCTACAAAGTCTTATCTCAGATCCTGGGGATACAACAGTTGACCATCCTCCTGCCCCTTCTGGGCAAGTGCCCACTTGGGGCCGTCCCCACTGCAGACGCCCAGTGGTAAAGTGGGGGTCACCAGGACTGGACTTTCTGGTGCCTCACATCTTTGTGCTGGGGGAGTCTTTTGGAGCAGTGTGCGGTTCCCGTAACCTCTGGGACCCTCACAGCTTGCCTGGATCCTCTTTCTGTAGCTGGGCAGCAAGATGAGCACCACGCGAAGAAGCTGCCACTTGGTGAAATTTGCTGTGTTTGCGTTAGTGGGCTACCTCGCTCCTTCAGTGCAATTCTGAGGGCCGCGTGGCCCAGCAGCCCCGATGCTCCAGGGCGATTGTGTTTCCCATCTGCCCAAGGAGGCACCTTTCTTTACTGGTCCACGCAGTTTCTAATTCAACTGCAGGCTCCGCTGTTGAGCCCCAGCTTGCAGTCCAAGTGTCTGCCACAAGGGGGCAGAGCTGGCACATGATGCTTCAGGTTTAATCAATGAGAGAGCCGGATCGGGAGGGATGGGAGACCCCTCCTGAGGGAGCCTGGAGCCGGTGGGTGGGTCCGCGGGACCCTGCAGGAGGACTCCACAGCGAGAGTGCGTGGCCTCCCTACACCCTAAGTTTCCCGGCTAAAGGAAGCTGCAACCACATCTATTCAAAGGCTGAACCACAAAAGAGCAAATCAGGTTAAGTCTATTTTCCAGAAAATGCGATGACCTCAGTGTTGCAGGAATTAAAATTTTCTTGACCTCAAGGGTCCGACCGTGAGCCATTGTGCCATGTTTGTGTCCCTTCTTCCTCTGCACGGGTGAGTGCCAGCCCATACAAGTGTGGTCGCTCCTTCTAGAAGTGGAAATGTCACTTAAACATGCAGAAAGTGAAACTTTCCTTAAGTGTTGGAAACACATTTACACAATAAAATGGAAGGCAAAACCCAAAGCTCTAAAACATTAAAATATAAGCATGTTGGGTGCTGGTCTTGGAGCTGGTCTGGCTGCGTAGAGCACACCCTGTGTGGAGCTCCGGAGGACTCTGTGCTTGGCCGAGAACTCTGCTGTCACCACCCCTCACTCCCCTTTGACATTCTTAAGAATTCTGGAGCAAGGGGTCTTGGTTTACATCAAGCCCTGGGCCCTGCCGCTCGCATGGCTATGGCCTAGGGTCCTGTGGCTGAGCTTCTGGCTCTGAAGCCGTGCAGCCCAGGTAGGTGTGCTGGGTCCAGTGGTTCTGCCACTTCTTGCCATGGTCCCCACCACCCACCTCTAGCACCTCTCCATCTTTGCAAGGGAAACTACCCACCAATCCGTATGTCCCCACTTCCCCTTCCTTCCAGCCTGGCATTCTCCATCCTACTTCCTGTTCTTGGGAATTCCGCTACTTTGGGTACCACATGTCAATGGAATCGTATGCTGTTTGTCCTTTAGAAACTGACTTATTTTACTTAGCCTGAGGTCCTCAAGGTTCACCTGTGTTCAGCTTGGGTCAGCATTTCCTTTGTGAGACCAAATAACAGTCCATTGTGTGGAGATATTGCATTTATTTAGAAAGGCAGGGCAAGAGAAAGAAGAGCGTGAAAGAAACCGAGGCCAGGCCACACCAATCAAGGGACCCCCTTCCAGAACTCCCCTCGAGGTGACAGACCCTAAAGTTTCACATCTGTTTCCAAGTGGAACCTTGGACCTCCCAGGCTGGCAGAGTGTTGGGGCTCCCCTTTCTACAGGGCAGAGAGGATAGAGGCTTAGGGGTGGGGGGGACGCCCTTGACAGGGCTCTGGGTGGCAGCCGCTCTCTGTGGAGGACTCCGAGGGAAGGGAGGCCAGCTCCACAAGGTGGGGCTGGGGAGGAGGTGTACTCCCCACAGGCCCAGCACCTGAGGGCAGGGGTCGGAGGTGGAGGGGTGGGATGCTGTGGCAGGTGGAGCTTGCTTTTGTTCCTGTTCAGTAGAACACCTTTTCCAGGTATGAGTTCAGGAACATCCCCGTGGGGTCCAGCTTCTCACGGATGGCGCAGAACTTGGGGAACGCAGGATACATTTTCTCAAAGTCCTTCCGGGTGCAGTTATGGGCCTATGAAAGCAACCAGATACAACAACCTGGAATCTGTATCTGTGTCTATGAGAGAGACTGTGCATGGGACACACGCATATGGGTAGACACACACACACACACGTTTGTGTGAGCATGCCCTGTGGAGACACAAACAGAACAGAGGTGTTTTGGAAAGTAAAGGGGAAAGCTGTGTTCTCTCCTTCCACTGCCACCCACAGTGACTCAGAGGTGGGGTCCTGTTCTCAGCTCCACTGTTGCCATCGGGCAGCTTCGTGTCTGAGACACCTCTGTTTCTGCTCTGTACTGCCCTGTGTTTTGTTGTTGTTCCCAGGGTTTTGCTAAGAGCCAGAGGAAGTGAAAAGAAGAGGCATTTTGAGGGACCAGAGAGGTGGCCATAGTCAGCCCCAGCACCACAGCAGCGTGGAAAAGAGGTGCCCTTGGTGGAAGCCGCGTGCACAGCAGCCCCCTCGCTGGTCCGGCAGGGGTTGGAGGAAACTGCCCGGAGTTCTCACCTTGGCCCAGTGGGGTCTGCCCCCCACCTTCTTCATGATGGTCTCGTAGGCCAGCCAGTAGTCCAGCCGTGGCACGTCCTTGCCATAGGGCCTGGGAAGGGGCAGAAGGAGGTGAGCCCCTGCCCTCATTGTGGCCTCATCTCCCACCCGTGGTCATCAGGTACCTGTGCCTGCGCTTAGCAATGGCTGCGGAGATGAAGGCCACACCAAGGTCGAGGCCCTGCCTGCAGGAAGCAGGGAAGCAGCGACCTGACCTCCAGACACCTTTAGCTTACTGTTTATCTCCCACAAATCCTGAACAGTGTATGTCCGAGTCTGCATTTTTAAATTGGTGATCTGAAAGCTTTTGTGAACTTAAATAGCTTCAGAGGATATGTGTACACACATGCCAGCAAGCACTGTGCATTCTACATCTGCCCACTGATTGACAGTGTTTGAAAACAAAAAATTCCAGAAAGTTCCCAAAACACATGTACGTGTCTGAAGAGGTGCAGGCATTTCTCTTGTTGTTCCCAGAGTAATACACTGTAGCAACTATTTACATAGCACCTACACTGAGTTGTTATGAATAATCTAGAGGGGATTTAACAAGTGCAATTGTGTGTGCATATATTTATCCTTTGAAACATATTTCTTTATTTTCATTTTATTTGAAAGAGAGAGAACGAGAAAAAAAAGTATCTTCCATCCCCAAATGTCTGCAACAGTTGGGCCTGGGCCAGGCTGACGCCAGGAGCTGGGAACTCACCCAAGTTTCCCACGTGGCTGGCAGTACCTACATACTTGAACCATAACCCATGGCACCTGTACTGAGGACACCCCAGGGTGCACATTGGTAGAAAGCCTGGACTTGAACCAGGTAGTCTACTTTGAGACGCAGGGGCCCTGAGTGGCAGGTCAAAATCTGGGCTGAACACCCATCTCTAAACTCATCTCTGAACTGTAGCTATTCCTTCTCCCAGGTCCTTTCTAAGCACGCTCCTCTAAGCACACTGCTTTGGACATCTTTTTGTCACAGATTTAGAATCTCAGAAGCACCTCACTTGATGTACGGAAAATGTGGTTATGTGTTCAGCTGACAACACATGTCAGGCCTCCCACCCAATCTTTCCACCAAATCAGATTGACAGAAAAAGTCTGGCTTCATTTTAAGAAATTTAATTAACAGGGCGCCAGTGACATGGTTTGCAGTAGGCTAAGCCTCTGCTAGCAATGCTGGCATCCCATATGGGCACTGGGTCCTGTCCCAGCTGCTCTACTTCCAATCCAGTTCCCTGCCTGGAAAAGCAACAAAGGATAGCCCAAGTCCTTGGGACCCTGCACCCATGTGCAAGAAAAAGCTCCTAGCTTCAGATCTTCTCAGCTCTGGCTGTAATAGCCATTTGGGGGAGTGAACCAGTGATGGAAGATTTCTCTGTCTTTCCTCCCCATGCATCTTCCAAATAAATATCTAATAAAACAATTTCAGATGACCATATAGAAATCTATGTCCTCATAGTGACTTTCTAACTTCTTCTTCTTCTTCTTTTTTAATTGGAAAGGCAGATATACAGAGAGAAGAAGAGACAGAGAGGAAGAATTTCCATGTGCTGGTTCACCCCCCAAGTGGCTACAACAGCTAGAGCTGAGCCAATCTGAAGCCAGGAGCCCAGAGCCTCTTCCAGTTCTTCCATGCAGGTGCAGGGTCCCAAGGCTTTGGGCTGTCCTCGACTGCTTTCCCAGGCCACAAGCAGGGAGCTGGAAGGGAACTGGAGCAGCCAGGACATGAAGATATGGGATCCCAGTGGATGCAAGGCAAGGATTTAGCCACTAGGCTATCGTGCTGGGCCTGCTTTCTCACTTGTGAATTTGACTCTGCAGGCAGGGGTTAGATAAGTGTACAGACAGGTGAGGTCTGAGCCTGGGTTTGTGGCATTTCCTCCAGGCCTGCTGAGTGTATGCTGCAGGAACTTCTGTTTGGCTTTCTGGGATCGCCCTGGGGTGTGCATGCCTTCACTGTCCCCTGGGTCTGCTGAATGTTTCAGGGTTCAATGCTGGAGGAATACACCCCAGTGAGTGTCAGGACGGCTGAAAGGAGAGAGGAAGGAGAAAGGCAAAGATGGCATGCATGAGGCAAGACATTGTAAAGATGAACTTCTTAAATCACGTGCAGGCATCGGCCCCGATCTGGATGCCACTACCTAACCAGCTAGGACAGTGTAAATGCAGTCCAGCCGGTGGGGCAGGGTGGGGTGGGGAAGGCATCCAGGGCAGGCACTGAACGTCAAGTATCATCCTCTCTTCTAATGAACTTGAACCTGGCCTCGGAAGCTTTCCTGACATAGCCTGGAATCACTGACCCCAGCAGGCCGGGGTGAGAACATGTATCTGCCATTCCGTAACATGAGTCCTGGAGGGTAGCCGTTCAGTTTGTGAGTTCTGAAGATGTTATCGTCATATAGACAGGACGTAGCTCATGTCCTAAGAGTCTGCAGAGAGTAAGTGTTACAGGAAAACTCAAAGGAGAGAGGCTGGCTCCTACTGCCAAGATCAGTGATGTATCCCCAGAGCAAGGGACCCTAGAACTGACTTGGAAAGGTTGGGAATGTGGAACCAGCGACGTGGCACAATGGGCTAAGCCTCAGCCTGCAGTGCCAGCATCCCATATGGGCAACAGTTCATGTCCCAGCTGCTCTACTTCTGATCCAGCTCCCTGCTTGTGGCCTGGGAGAGCAATAGAGGATGAACTGAAGCCTTGGGACCCTGCACCCACGTGGAAGACCTGGAAGGAGCTCCTAGCTCCTGGCTTTGGATCAGCTTAGCTTTGACCATTATAGCCATTTGGGGAATGAACCAGCAGATGAAAGAACTTCTCTGTCTCTCCTTCTCTTTTTATAACTTTGCCTTTCAAATAAAATTAAAACAAATTAAAAAAGAGAAAGATTGAGAATGAGAACGAGGCCGTTTGTGTCACCTGTACATGATGATGTTGATGTAGCAGCTGTCTCTCTGGAAGCAGGGGCTCAGCAAGATGTCATCGGCCCGGGCAAAGCGCACCTCCACGGGGTAGTGGGCCACCATCTTGGGGTGGGCTTCCAACACGGCCTTCAGTTCCAGCAGGGCCTCCTTGGTTCTCTCTCTGCACAGAACGCAGACCTGAGCAGGGAGAGGGACCAAAGCCACCGCCTCCCAGGCCTCCTCCAGCCGGCCTGGGGCACACTCCCATTCCTTGTGGCTGAGCCAGAGCCCTGCTTCATGATAGAGGACAGGGTCCTGCTAAATCAGGGTACCCCTCTGATCCCCAACCATAGTGTTCTTGGCTCCCTGTGTGTCCTTCGTAATAAATCGTCCTCATTGGTTTTTGTGATATTCCTACCTGCAGGGTTGTCTGGATCAGTTGGACGGCAGGGGGCGACCTTTTAGACAGATAGGCAGCTAGCCAGGAAGCTGTCAGCGCAAGCCTGCTGCCACCGCCCCACCTGGAAGCTGGGAGGGGCAGGCTGGGCGAGGAGGGGACCTCTGGGCTTGCTGAGTCCCAGGAGCTCCCGCTGGAGACTCAGAGCTAAGGCCTCTACCAGCCGTAGTCTGGGGGCACTCAGAGGAGCCTCATTAGCAAATAGGAGCTGAGACCCCATCCATCCAGAAGGCAGAGGGGAGAGTGTGGCCGCTGACCCCGCTTCTATACCCCCGTACCCTCTACTGCAGCCCCCGGAGCCTGGCCGTAGGGCACAGCCCTACCTGGGGATGGCCCAGTCCTGGACGTGCTGCTTGAAGCGGCACTCGTAGGTCAAGATGCGGTGGCTGAGGTTGCTGTTTTCCTTCTTGCGGGTGAACAGGAGCCAGAAGAAAAAGCGATTGATCCAGCCCACGAGGCACGGCAGGAAGGTGCTGTGGGAGCAGGCAGGGGAGGCATCGGGGCTGTGCTTGGGTGCGGGTGGGAGCCTCGACACCTGCCGTGCCCAACGTGCCCGGCGTGCTGGGTTATGGCCGCGCCATGTCTCTTCCCTGCCTCCCATACTTACTTATGGCTTTTTGGGGGTGTCTTCCATATCACTGCCACTACACACCACAACATGAATGTGACAAATCTCTGGGCTCCAAAGCCTCACCAGCTTGCCGGGGTGAAGGGTGAGGAGTACTCGGCCTCTGGCTACTGCCAGGTTGGTTTCCGTCAGAGTTGGGGGAACTTGCCCCCTGCCAGCCAGGGAGGCCTGATTGCTCGCACAGCCAGGACTGGGTGCTGTGGGGGCAGAAGTCCTGGGAGGGGATTGGGAGCCTGAGTCTCAGGTTCTTGTCCTTAGGAATGTTGCTAGAACTTTCCGGGGAAGTTCAACAGTAGGGCCCTGTGATTCTCGGGCCAGGAACAATCCTGCCATCTGGTTTTTTTGTTCTAGAAAACTCATTCACCAAGTCATGGTCTTCAAAATCTATGCCTCAACACCCCCTTTCTCCTCCCCAGATACACATAAGTGTACACATAGAAACATACACACATACAAAGATATGTACATACAAACACACACATATATACATACACTAATGCACAAACATATGTACATGTATTTATCTACACACATACATTTATGCACATCTACACACTTACACAATACACACTTATACACATGTACACAACACACATGCACACATGTACACGTATTCTGGCACACATACACACACACAAGGATATTTTAAAGAGTCACAGAAAATGAAATTAAGAAATAAGATTATTTTGGGGCAAAAAGCTGTTGAAACACATGCAAAAGAGGTGCTCTTTAAAAAGTTCCTGGAAAACACATATTATAAAAAACTATGGCTCCTAAAGGTTTCTTTCTTTTTTTTTTTTGCACCAAAAAAGCTAATCTTTTAATTCCAATTTCTCTGAAGGTTAAGTTTCTCTCTTCCCCTCTCAATATATCTATAAATATTCTCTGTAGACGTATCAGGAAGCAAGTGCAGAGAATCGGCTCTCCTTGTTGGTACAGTGACAGACTCGGCATCCTTGTGCCTGCCTGGAGGAAGGAACGGAGCTGGTACTTGCTCTCTGCTCAGAGCATCACCTGGGTTGCTACAGGTGACAGAGAACCGGCAGTGAGGTCCTCACCTTGGGCCTGAGCAAGCACAGTGTTGTCTCGCAGACAAGCTTCACAGCAACTTGACCCCAAAACCTCCCATCTTGGTGCTTACAAGTCTACTTTATGTGTGAGTGAGCCTCGGCACAGATTTACTCAGAGTCACTCAGCAGCCAATCGAGGCAGGGAAATCAGAGCCCAGGTCCATTGGGGTGCCTTGCCTGCAACCCCTGCCACTGCCCCAAGTTGCCCATGTCTCTGGATGCCCTGGGGAAGGGATCCTCTTTGCTCTCAAGGCAGGTGTTTCCTGGTAGGCAGAGCCCCAGCTTGTCACATGGCATTTCTTTCACTATGAGCCTTCTGCAGGTGCCAGGTGCTGTTGGGGCACTGGGGATAGAGGGTCATAGAGAAGTAGGGTCCTACCTTCAGGCATACAGTCAGTCTTAGGGAGAATTAGCTAGGACCCCATCTCCCAGCCATTGCCCAATGCTTTCCTTCCCGTTCCCCTCAGTGCCCAGCCCAGAGAACATGCAGAGCTGCTGGGGTGAAGCCAGCAGCAGCTAAGCCAGAGTCCCAGGGGACTTGCAGCTTTCTGGCAGCTTTGTGGAGGGAGGCTGGGATATGGCAACTGTGATTTACAGCCCAATTTATGTGGCAGACAGCAGATGCAGGCACGTAAAGCTGTCAAACTGCTGTGATGGAAGCTGCAGCCCTGGAGAGAAAGCCTACGGGGCACTTTCCTCTCGCAGGCTTGAATTCATCATGTGCGTGAGGCACTGCCCTTCAGGCCGATGCCCGTACTGCTCCCTGGCCTTTCCTGCCAGGATGCGGCAAAGTCACATCCTATGTTTCCTTTCCTCACGTTTTCTAGGCACCTGCTCCTCTTGATGGTTTGTAGGACCCTACTGATGCCAGCTGCAACTCCCTTGCACACGAGAGAGACTGAATTCCTAAAAGCAAGGCTAAGTTTTCCTGATTGCTGAATTCAGATCTCACATGGCCACTGTCTGCCCTGACTAGAAGTGCCCTGACAATGGGCAGGTCTCCAGACTGTGTTTCTCATGCATGTCTGACTTGGGAGAAAAAAAATTACAGCCTGGCTCCCAGTTCACCGGGAACTCTGAACAGACCTCTCTGAGCCTCAGTTTCTCCCTCTGTAAGTTAAGGATGAGTGCATTGCCCACTTGGGATGTAGCAAAAGCAAAAAGAAGCAACACATGCCCAGGACCTAGGGTCATGCCTGGAATACAGTAAACCCAGCACATTGCCCCATCTGCTGACGATCCCAGCCACCCACGCAGAGAGGGGCATGAGGGTAAATGGATGGATGGTGGTAACTTCAGCTGGCATCAATCAGAGCAAGTTTTTCAGCCCATCAAGTTCAGAACCTTTGGGGCCGGGCATGGGCACAGGGCTCGGTGGAGGGTTGCATGGACAGGTTCTGGAGTGCAGAGAGGAGAGAGACCAGGGGGATCTTACATAGCTGGAAAGGTCCCCTGGACCAGAGAGGTCAGATCTTGCCATTTCACCTGCTTCCCTTTGATCCTAGCAACATGAAGAAGCCCAAGGTTGTGTCATCTCAGGCCCTGCAGGTGAGGGTGGAGTCACCCTTTTTTCACATGGCATGCAGGTAAATAATCATCTGCGGGATTCATCAGCTGAGATCATATTACATTAAAAGAAAGAACAGAGGACCTGCGGGCTAAGTTCACATAAAGGTGCAGGGTCTTCATCCTGGGATCCCTTGGTTGCCTCCTGCCTGAGCCTGAAGCTTACACTGCTTTGTCAGATCCTGGCTTTACCCTCACTCCCTGGGATGGCCTGTGTAACATGGTTCCACCCCAAGCATTGTTTCCTATTTACTTTTCAATCAGCAATAATTGTGCCTTGGATAAACCTCTCTGGCTGTGATACTGTCACAGCACTATTTGCTAGTTTTCTAATTATTATTCTTAACTCCAGAGCTAAGAACTGTGTCTACTGGGCCAATGCTGCTGAGTGTCATTTGGAAGTTCCTCCCAGTGTCAGAGTCCTCAAGGTCATCTCCCTCCCAGGCCACACACAGCTGGTCCATTCATTCTCCCATTTCATGGAACCATCCATCATGTCAGGCTTTGGACTTGAAACAAAGACAAGGGTGGCATCTTGCTGGCTTTGGGAGAACTGGATAGGAAGTCCTGGCAGTTTGTGGCTTACTAAAAAGGGGAAGAACACAGGAGAGGTGAGGCTTGAGGACCTGAGAGAAGGTGCCAGGTCTGAGCTTGGCACAGCAGGAAATAGGCCAGTTGCAAGGCCAGCAGCAAAAAGGCCTTCCAGACAGGAGAGAGGGCTGGGAACCTATGATGATTTTAGCCCCCTGACCACAGGGGAATGGGGGAAATGGTCAAGCTTGTGGGCTCAAATTGTTCCTGAAAGCTCCCCATGTGACTGACAGAGGATGGTTAGGCTTGGAAGTTAATTGCCTTCAACCCAAGAGGCAGATCTGCTTAGCGTGCATTCAAGCTCAAGTGTCCATCATTCCTACCTGGTCCACAGCAGGAACTCCAGGAGATAGAACCCAATGGCGTAGTCCCAAAACCAGTTCGCTGAAGAGGAAGGGGGCTAGGAAGCAGAATTTGACATCAGTTGGGGACCAGAGCTGTCTTCTGACCTACTCCTCATGGTGTCCCTAAGAAAGCGAGCATCCCTGGAGTGGCTTTTTGTGGAGGGTGGGAAGAGGAACAACCCACCCACCTTCAGTTTCCAGTGACATAACTAATTCCCATGTCCCCTCTCCTTTCATCTTGTGCCTTTCTTTAAGCATTTATACACTGTTTTTCTTTTTTTATAAGACACAGACATGCATCTGTCCCTTCTCTCAATACCCGGTGGACAGATGTTTAACCTTTATGGACCATGGGCTCCTCTTGTGATTCATGCGATATGGTCTTTATCTAACATGCCCTGTCTCTGATATGCCCCTCAAGTATAGCTTTGCTTTCTTCTACTAAGGAACAGCTTGCCTGGGAAAGAGAAGAAATTGTCAGCCTCTTGGCTGTACTGGTACACGTGGAGGTGGGGCAGAAGGGGATGTAGGAGGGAACTGGGGAGGGTTGAGATAGTTCCTAAGGTCTGGCTCAGCTGCCAAGAGCTCCCATCACTCCCACCCTGTCTGGCATGTTTTCCTGTCCTCTGCTTCCCTCCTCTGCATCTGGACTGTCTGTTGATCACAGCCTTACAGATCCCTGCCACAGACATGGTGGGTCATTACTTTCATTTTCCTAGGATCCTCTGGCCTTCTTTCCTCATGCTCAGTGACACACCCCTGTTACCTGCTCCCTGCCCGTCGGGAGGTGCATATTGGCCACATGGGAGCAGAGAGGATGTAGGATAGTATAAGGAGGAGGATGCTCGTCCCCAGGTGCCACCTGCTCAAGGATGCTGTGCAGGGACAGGCATGCAGTTGTGGCTACCTTGTTGGTGTGGTCCTGGTAGATGATGCTGACGTTCTCCGTGTGTGGGAACCAGAGGAAGCGAAAGTACTCGGATTTCTTCAGGTGACTGTCCAAGTTGTCCAGGACCTGGCTCGTAGGAGGAAAGGGGAGAGATGGCGCTGGTCCCACAGAGATGGCTGGGAGCCGTGGGAGTTAGGGTCTGGATGTGCCGCTGTTCTCCCCCTTGAGAAAAAAAATGCTCAATGTTGTCCTAACATTGCTAAATGGCACGTGAAGGCTATTTCAGTGCACTGGGCATGAGGGTGGTTAACTTCCACGTTGACTTTCTAGAGTCATTTTGAGGAAAGAGGGAATTTGTACTTGTTTCTGGCTTGAGTGACAACTCACTGTAGGAGTTTGGGAAGGTTATGCAACATCTCTGAGTCTCTGGTGAGAGCAGCTGAAAAATGGAGCAATACAGTACCTTGGAGTGCTATAAAGATCCAATGAGCTAATGCTACCAACAGTACCAGACACTTGGTTAGCACTAGCCAGGCCTGCACTCCTGCTTACAGCCTTCCGCCTCCTAGGCTATTGTCGTAACCACCACCATCAACATCATCTCTTATTTCTGGACCAACAGTAGGGTCCTTAATAAAGTGACTAGGTGAGTTCTGCTCTGATATGGCTCGTTATCACACATGTCAAGATAATATAATGTGGCAAATTATGTCTCTCTGAAACCTGTCGGGCTGATACGGGACGAGCCTTGAGCTGAAGTGTAGATAGGCTTTGGGTTTGCCAGTCAGCAGTGGGCTTAGGTCATGGGGCTTTAGACTCAAGCAGTCAACATCTCAGAATCCTTTCCTTGGCTCTGGCCCGTGAAAGAGACCTGTTCTGTTGCCAGGGTGGTTCCAACATTGAATGACTACTTGATGCTATAGGGATCTGTATACCTCTACCCTAGCAGTCAGTGATTGCTGAGTGGTACCAGGCACTTGGTTAGCACTAGCCAGGCCTGTGTCCCTCTGTGGGGTCTTGGGGAACAAGGGTTGGGACAGTATGGCTCCAAAGAGCTCAGAGTTTAGGACAGCTCCTGTTGGAGTTGAGTACACCAGACACCCAGCATTCCTTCCTCATTCTGTTGTCTGCCTCCCTGCCCCCGCCCTCTTGGTGCTTCCTGCCCTAGTCATGCCTTGGCAGGCCCATCAGTTCTGTGGAATGCCCTTACCTGAGCTTGCCCTGTTCTTCTGGGTCAGGATATCAGTCAGCTCATTTGTTAAACAGCCCATGAGGGCTCAGGATTAAAGCTATACAATCACCAGTTTGGGGATGTTGGGAGATATTTCTGTTTCATTCACACCTGTAAATAGGGGTCTTCTGGACTTAAAGCTCTTTCCCTGTAGCTAATATAATAGAAAAGATAATTGTTTCATTTATCTTTTACTGAGTTCCATGAAGGTAGGTTTTAATACTAAACTAGACACTTTATATGCATCACTTGGTTTCACCCTCAGATTCAATACTTTAAGGTAAATATGACTAATTCTCTTTTTAGGTGAGGAAATGAAGCCTCAGCAATGTTAATTGACTGGTTGCAGGTCACAGCATAGGAGTGGCAGGGCCAGGTTCATTTGACCCCGAAGCTCACAGTCTTTCCCATGAGCAGCTGAATTGATGTTGCTGACAGCACTGCTAAATCCTGCTGTGCAGAGGCCTGCAAGTTTGGAATGACAAGGTGACAGGTGAATAACCTGAACTCTAAGGAACTTGGAACCACAGGTGTAAGTCCTGTAGCTGAGAAATGAACATGAGGTAGATAAAGGCCCTCTAGGTATTTCAGGCCAATTGCATATCATCCACCCACTCATCCATCCATCACTGCCGAATGAACAATAGAAATGTGTTTTCATTAATTAAAAAAAAAACACTGTTATCAATTTAAGCCATCCTTCCCGTCCCTCATCATGAGAGTTGGAACCCCCTGCATGGAGCCTTTGGCATTGCCTGACATTTACTCCAGTTCTCTGTTGGCTCACACTTTTCTTCGGTGTTGTCTCTACTCAGCCCCCTTTCTTAGCCACTCTTTACAAACCCCACAGTTCCTCTGAGTTTTACTGACCTGCTCGAAAGGGTTCTTGGCCAAAGTATCCCTGGGGTCAAAGGAAAGGGTGGCGAGGGCAACATCCTCTAGTGTGGGGCCTGAGGCTGGCAGTGGGCGTGACCTGCCTGACCAGGTCCTTCATGGACTTTCTGAGGCTAAGTGGCAACATGCAGGGGACCAGTACCTCCTTCAGGGTCGAAGGGAATGATGTCTCTTGCAGGTGGAACTGGGGCACGCACTGTAGTGTGACAGTGAGGATGATTCCCAGGCAGCCCAGGTGTACCCGTGCAGCCTGGAATAGCTCTGCATTGCTTGACTTGGAACACTCCAGAATGGTGCCATCGGCTGTCAGCAGGGTCAGTGCCACCACCTGGGAGAACAGCGATGAGTTAGGACCCCTACAGCTGCTGCCCTCACTCGCCTGTGTGTCCAGAGGATTTTTGTCATCTGGCCGGGGGACTTTTCCCAGCCACGTCTCCTGTTCACAACCTGATGAATCACAGTAGTGGGAGAGAGAGGAATGCCTGGGAGAAGGGAGGCAGAGGTTACGGGGGATGCTGCTGGCCCATCCTCCTGGGTTGCTATTATCCTTATCTTGCAGGCCTCATGGTTCCCGGGGCAGCAGGTGTTTCTCTGCTTGGAGGAGTCCAAGAGATGACCACACTGCAAAGAGCCATGTGTCCCTGGGTCAAGGTGCTCAGGAAGGCAGAGTGAGCGGGTGTGGACCTCTGGGGTTGGTCAGGCTTGTCGTGCCAGTGTCCTAAAACAAGGTCCCACAGCCCCCTGCTACTTGTGACTGCTTCCAGACAGCTTCTCAACCACCCTTGGTCCTCCTCTCCTCCAGGGATCCCTGACCTGAGGACCTAGCTTCTCTTATCCAACCGTAGTCCACCAATAACCCTTGGGTTTCTGCATGAACTCAGATCTGCAGTTGGAAACTAATGATTACCCCTATCTCTCAGCCCCATTTCCAGAGGGACCTTCTTTCAAGGGCTTGAGGGCCTCTCCAGCCTCTATGACCTGCTCCTTTGGATGGAAATTCCTTCTGACACATGAGGTTGGCAGCTGGGCACTTGGGCTGAGAGGACAGATAAGGCTGAACTAATTCTGATTAGCGGTGACTAAAGACCAGAGAGGAGCCGCTGGCAGAAATGGGGCATACTGGCCATCTGTGTAAGCCAAGGCGTCACACTGATTTTAACAAAAGTAAGACTCTCACACTTGGAGCAGAGACCAGGAACTGGCCTGTGAAACCCTTCATAGGATCAAAAAAGGGTGGACATTGTACTGACATGCTGTGTGGCTGTGTATATTATTCAACCTCTTTGCTTCCTTCGCAGTGGGATGGACGTATTTCAGAGGACTCGGTAAGAATCAAATGAGGGGCTGTGTCACAGATGTAACCACCTGCCTGGCATCTGGAAGACACTAGGGTTGCCAGTCCCTTCATCCTTGCTCCCTGCCATCGGCATGAGTGTAAAATGAAGCCGTGGGCTTCTCTCCTGGTTCCCAGGCTGGCCCAGGTAGGTTTCCTGGGAGAGGTGGTCAGGAAGTCTGGCGTAGACATGAACATGTGGCCACCCAGGTTTATGCTCAGACTCTGCAGGTCATTTTGGAGAAGGTGGAAACATCGATCCTGAACAGAGACTAAGACTGGGGTTAAGTCTTGTAGGGAGGGGGAGGTTGTTGTGTCACCCTAACTGCTGGTTACCACTAGCCTCTCTTTGACAAGGTCCCTGAGAGTTTCAAGGCTCCTTCTTCTAACATCATAAGTTAAAGCTGCTTGCACTCCCCAGGGAGGTACCTCCTATTCCTGTGATCTCATTTCCTCCTCATGAATCTAGGATTCTAAATGAGCCTAGCACGTTGAAAATATGCTCATTTTCAATGATGATCTTCCCAGGGATGCCTGGACAACAGCCAACAAGAAGTGGAACCAGGGTTGAACCCAGGTTTGTGCTCCAAAACGGTGCTCCTGGAATTTACCAACTGCTTTTTGGTAAAGGGCAGGTGGGAGACTCCATGCTCCCATGTACATCTGCTACCTCTTGTGCCACTGACCTAGAGAGTCCTGTTTTCCTGCTGGTTCCCTACAGGCACTTTCAGAAGGGATGGCACCTCCAAGTCATGCCTGCCCATTACTGCATGCTGGCTCTTGGCAAGCAATAGTCAGCAGGTGTTCTATGAGTGTTGGAGCACTGACATGCTTGGAAACGCCTCAGTCATCATGGCCATGGTGGGTGTATGAGGCTCATGCTTCTAGGGGCACCTGTTGAGTGTCTACCCATAGGGGATGCTGGGTGGGCTTCAGGCCCACGCAGAAATGAGTCAGTTCTACTGTGGAAGCAGGTACACTCACCTGGGTGGCCAGGATGCCATGCTCGATCCCTGTGTTGTGCGTTCCAGTCCCGATGACACCAGCTGCAGCCACTTCTGACACGGCTCCCAGACTAGGCTCAGCAGGAGGGAGGAAGAGGGGCCCCAAAGACCAGTTAGGGACAGTGGGCACAGGGCACACTGGCTGCCCCTTGGGACAGAAGGGCTCATGAAACTCCTGTCTGGGATTTCTTCCAGACCATTATTGGTGAGGCTGGCCCTTGTCTCAGGGTCTCAGTTCCTGTGTCTCAGCAGCCTGATGGGAAGTTCATGCCTGAGGGGAGGCCAGCTTGCCCTGGTTTGGGGATCCTTTGCAGTTCCTGTCTACCGTCAATGTCTTCCTTAGAGCTGTAGTTGTAAGTTTTCTAAAACCCCTAATCCATGGGGCCCGGCGCGGTGGCGCAGTGGCGCAGTGGTTAAGGTCCTCGCCTTGCAAGCCCCAGGATCCCATATGGGCGCCGGTTCTATCCCGGCAGCCCCGCTTCCCTTCCAGCTCCCCGCCTATGGCCCGGGAAAGCAGTCGAGGACAGCCCAAAGCTTTGGGACCCTGCACCCGCGTGGGGGACCCGGAAGAGTCTCCTGGCTTTGGATTGGCATAGTATCGGCTGTTGCGCTCACTTGGGGAGTGAATCATCGCACGAAAGATCTTCCTCTCTGTCTCTCCTCTCTGTATATCCACCTTTCCAATAAAATAATAATAATAAAAAAAACCCCTAATCCATGACAACCCAATCCCTGACCAAGACTTGTATTTCAAGCCCAGCTTTGTTCTGTTGTATTCCCACAGGGGCTGTGGCACACAGGGGATGCACCATGGGAATCCTTCCTCTCTGGGTCCTTCTGGACTTCTGGGTATCTGACACAGGCCACAGCACGGTGGCTACAGGCAGCTCTGATATACTGGGCAGTGCGGAGGGGCTCTTACTTGGGCAGGGCCAGGCCATGCTTGTCCAGCTGTGGGTGCAGGTCAGCCAGAAGGATGCCAGCTTCCACAGTCACTTGCTTCTTCTCCTTGTCCACCTGCAAGAGCCCAAAACAGACTTGGAGAAGCTGGGCTGGCTCCCAGTCCCTGCCCCGTGTCTGGTTGGGTCCCTTGGAAGGCTCAATGTGAGTTGTCCCAGCCTGTGCTTAACTTGAATCTCTTCCTGCTGCAGGCAGCCAAGGGTGACAGAGAAGCTAGGAAAGCTGAAACTTCAGAAATGTTCTAGATAACCCTCCCCAGAGGTGGGAACAACAAGGCACTCTGCCATACCTGATGTGTTGGACTGAGTATTTTCTAAGAGGGGAAGGTTGTCAGCCTGGGCAAATGAGGATATACAGAGACATCTAGCGCCCTGCTATCAGTGTTAGGGGAAGGGGAGGTTATTGATTTGACAAAAATGACAGCTTTAGGAAGCTGATCCCAGCTGATTAGGACAGGAGATCACACCTGGCTGGCACCCTGACCTGCTAGGGCTGTCCACCAGGTGCTGGTTGCATGGCACACGCAGTGTCTCAGTGTGGAGCTGGCCTCAGGGCTGTGCTCAGCTCTTGCTGTGCCCAGCTCCTGTGCGACCCCAGGCAACCCCCTCACTCTGATCTTCAATTTCTCCCTCTGTCAAACTAGCTAAGCATCTCTTTGAGCCCTTCTGCATGTCACTGTAACCCTACCTTTCAGAGACTTGACTCACCTGTTCTAGAGGAGTGGAGAGAGGGGATTTGGTAGGGTGGGGGCCAAGGGGGACAGTGGTGGACATGCTTTGTGTAGCCTCAAGGGAGCCAGGCCCAACTGACCAGAGAGGCAGAGTGAGTGCAGGAATCAGAGCATCCCTCTGAGGTAGCAGCGGGCAGGGTGAGGAGGAGGCCCGAGGGCTCTGTTTCTTCCCATGGCCTGGGATGGAGGCTGAGGCTGGGGCAAGCAGAGGCTGAGAGCTGAGGCTCTGGATACCTGGAGAATCCTGTTCATCTTGCCCATGTGGATCATGAAGCCGTCAGTGCAGGCGATGTCTGAGGGAGAGTGGCCACCGCCCACCACCTTCACTCGCTTGTTCTGTTGTCTGGCTAGGGCCAGCACCTGCCAGGATGGGAGCAAAGGTCAGGTCTTCTTCACTCCAGAGGTAGCCAGAGAGCATGCAGGGGTCTGGTTGGGCCTGCAGGGGTCTGGTTGGGCCTGCAGGGGTGGGGGGAGGTGGGGCGCCCGGCTCAAGGAATTCACCCATGGGTTTCCAGTCTGGCTCTGGGCTGCTGTGCTAGTCACTCCTGCTAAGCAAGCCAGAGAGAGGGCCAGGAAGTGAAGGAGACAGAGGACCAAGGGCCACAGGTCTGGCTCATTCTACAAATGTGCAGCATGAAGCTTTTCTAAAGGCAAACTTTATCATTACATGTTGACCAGTGCAAAACCTCCCAAGGGTGCTACAGGGTTCTAGGGATGGGATTAAGATTCCTTCCTTTTGTTGGTGATAAGACCCTGATGTCAGACTGTCACGTTACAACAAAGAGTCCTCAATGGAATTCCACTTTACAGCTCTAGTGACTGCCCCAACCTAGTACAAGCAAATAGTGTCTGATGCCCACTGAATGAACAGGTGCATGATGTCACTTCAGTGGATCCAAGCACTTTCACCATCAGATCCCTGCTCAAACACTCGTGTGTCTGTGCTGGGGAGCATTAGTATGACAATTCATACCATGAAGGCCTTCATGGGCAAGTGAGACCAGGAAATTCTCCATATCCTCTCCCCACCCACCAAGGCTGCAAGACCCTATGACAATGACATCTGATGCACTTAACTTCATTTTCTGGCAGCTTCCTTTACTGCACAACCTACTCTGCTAGCCCTCTATGGAAGCATTGACCTACCATGATCTCATCCTGTTAGAGAGGCCAGCAGGCCTTAGAGACTGTCTGTAGATGTGGCTCCTGCATATGATGAGAACATAGAATATTTGTCTTTCTGTGTCTGACTTATTTCATTTGACATAGTAGCCTGTGGTTCCATCCAGTTTTTCTGCAAATAACAGGATTTCATCTTTATGTCTGAGTAATATTCCATTGGGTATGTATGCCAAATTTACTCTAGCCATTCAGCTTCTGATTGGATGAAGCTGGATTGGGTGACTTCCCTACTTAGAGGCCCTCAGAGGCATTCTATCATTTAAGGCATGAAGCTTTACCTCTGGACCTTCCAGCTCATCATCCTCTGGCCCATCTTTTGGCCTCCCCAAGGTCCCTCTCTCCATGGCTCACCAACTTCCAGCCCTGTGGCTCTTCCTTCAGTTCACAGAACAAGCCAGCTCTTTTCCGCCTCAGGCCCTGGCTGCCTACTCCACCTGGAATGGCCCTTTGTTCATTTTTCACCCGATTGGCTGCCTTCCAGCCTTTAAATCGCAGGGCGAACTGCACCTTGCCAGGAAGATTCACAGACCTCCTTTTTTGAAGTACACCCCCATTTTCTGTATCTCAGTTCCATGTGTACTTCTCCATCGCCTGCTCCTAACTTTCAGGAATTTTGTTGACTTGAACAAAATTTTGTTCTCTTGCTTGTGTCTCTCTGCTCCTGTAACGACTTCAGCCTGTGCTCATACTGTTCTCTGTCACACACTCAGCACCTGGCAGCACTGGCCTTAACACACAGGAAGGACTTAACAAATATTTGTTGAATGAATGAATAAGTGATGGGAATGAATGAATGAATGAAACCCCATCTCTAACTTTGGAAGGTTTGTAGCTAATACCTAAGAGGCATATATCCACAGCCTACTTCATAGGATGCTGATGTTGGTCCCTGGGGGTACAGAAGAGGGAAAAATTCATCCCGAGGGTCTGTGTGACTGACTGTGTGATTGGCAGTTGTGTACGTGGGAGTGGTCAGGGGACAGCCGTACTAACAGTAGAGGTCACCATGGAGTGATAATCTCCCTTGGGATTTATTGCCTTATCTGTCTACAGAACACCTCTGCAAGGAGTGGTGATCATCCCATTTTATGGAGGAGCAAAATGAGGCTCCATGAGGGCTGTGTAATGTTTCCATTGTAACTAGCATCCAGGGTTTAGGCAATTCAACTCAGAGACGATCTGATCTCAAAGCCCCTAACTTCTCATGCAGGAAAGGCTAATGCAAAGGTTCATTGGCCACTAACCGGGCCCTGGAGAAAAAACAAGAATTGAACAAGGTGCTGGGGTGGAGAAGTAGCAGTGGGAGAAACAGAGAGAGTGAGGACAGAATGTGGGAAGTGGCTCCAGGGAGCATGGGTTGGGACTAGGGCGGCAAGATCAGGAAGGGATCAGAGGGCTAATGCAACCCGCTGCCCTAGAAAGGGAGAGGGAGCCAGCTGGAGGTGCATCTGAACAGACTAGGTTAAAGGTAAAAAGGAAATGTCATCCTGGACACATTGCTTTGGGATGGCTTTGAATTATGAAAGAGCCATCATGTGAGTCTGTGGAGAGGAGATGTGAGCTGGCAGCAAAAACCTGGCAATCCTTGGCACGTTGTGGTGCAGATTGGAGGCAGGCCCAGAGAGGGGAAGTGTGGCAGCTGGGTAGAGTTGTGCAGCCACAGGAGCCCTGGATCCAGCTGACTCCACCCAGCCAGAAGTTCTGGGCTGGGGAGGTGATGTGGTCTGAGCCCAGGGGGCCTCATCTCCAGCCTCCTCTCCAGGGTCAGGGCTCTGATCCCCCCAGGTTCAGACATTTGACCCCAAATAGAGACACACTCACCTCTTTGATCTCTTCCACTGACGTGGGTTGATAGTACATCTCTGGACAGCAGCCATAGGTCCTAGCCCAGTTTTGGAACTGGAACCCTTTGTGACCATGCACCTGTGTCAGGCAAACAGTCGGGTCCCAATAGTAGATAAGCAGCCGGAGATTGCCTGACTTCCCATCCCCCACCCCACAGCCTTGAACCTAGGCTCCTGTCTGCCCATAACACCCCTCAGGGATTAAACACTTCTAGCTGTGGCAGGGCTGGGGGTGGAGGGGATCTCTGATATGGTCAGTCTTGGTTCTTTAGGGTCAGACATAAACATCCCACAGACTGTTCTACCCAATCTTAGACAAAGGGGTGGGGTAGGGATCACAGGTGCCCAGGAAAGCTCGACTCAGGATTCTGTTGAAGGGCTTGGTAGAAGGTGTCATCCCTGGCTAGGGACACTGGGCAGGAAAGGGCTGCAAGGACTTGGGAGGGGTCCTTGGCTTTCCCACCAGACTTCTCAGTGGAGAAGCTGTGTGCTTGGCAGCATCTAGGGCAGGGATGTCTTCTGTGTCTTGAGACCCCTGCATGGAGCCCTGGCGGTAAGCCTCCCCTCTCCCCTACTTTTTTTAAATTGGAAAGGCAGAGAAGATTTACGAAGAGAAGGAAAGACAAAGGTCTTTTACTGTCTGGTTCATACCTAAACATTGCACCTTCTCAGAACCTCAAGTTCCTAGTCCCAGCCTAATGATGCCGCACGCGCCCACAGACCCGTCGTAGACACAGCCCACCTGGATGGCCTGGATGACCTGGTGGATTGTGCCATGGACCCTTACCATGACTCCTATGATTGGTGGCCTTGACTGACTCTGACTCCTCTGTGACCGAAGTCCCAGACAGCAGATGTAGAGAGTGCGATGACCTTGGTACTGGACTGGCTTTGCAGCTGCCACACAGCAAGGGGCTTTGGGGCCTGACATAAATAGGGATACTGCTGGATAGGCTCCACCCCCCAGCAAGATTAGGGCCATCTGTGCAAACAGCAGCAGGGCCCGCCTCTTCCTGGGGGGCCCCCTCCTAGGAGAGGTGGGTGGGAGGAATTTGAGCAGTGACTGCTCTGTTTCTGCTAGCTGTCTGAGCTATGACCCTAGGCATTCTGTAAACCAAAGAACATCCCTGGCCTGCTCACCATGTCCTTACTGTCAGAGTTACGGGAAGCTGCAGCAAGGAGCCCCCGGGCATCTCCAAGTGCTTGCATGTGTGCAATTGATTTGTCAGGTCTGAAGTATGAGTAGACCATTGGGGCCACCACCACCAGAACCCACCAGGTCCCTGAGAGCTGCAGGTGACACTCAGAGATCTTTCCTTCCATTTGTGTGTTCAAGGAGAGTCAAGCTGCAGGGCAGGCAGACCTGCATTCCTAATCTATACTTGTCCAGTTAATCTCAGTTTCTTCCTTGGTGAAATGGGGGCACTTAGGGCCTAATTCCTGGGTCAACATCAAGATTGCTATAGAAGTGTGAAACCTAGCGTGGTCATAGCCGGAGCTGGAAAAGGACGCTGGGCTGCGGCTTTCCTCCCTCATTTACCCACAGTGAGCTCGCTGGTGGCAGGGTCCTTGGAGCACTTTATGTCCCTGTCCCTATCCCTTAGTTCAGCATCTGGCACAGAACCAGTGTCCCATGAATATTTTTGCAACAAACAAATTAATAAGTCACTGAGCATCTTGGCTCATCGGATCTTTCCCAGCCAAGAACTAGTCTCCAGTGGCACACACCAGTGACACTCTGGAAAACTTTGGCTGCAAAAATGAAGCCAGGGCCAGACACCCACAGAAGTGGTATGCTGCCCAGAGTGCCAGGACCCAGCTGGGTGCCCCAAACTGTGCTTCCACCAAGCTGATCTGTGCATGCATGAATGTGTGTGCACCTGTGCAGCATGGCACACTTAACCACAAATAAAACATGGTAAAGCGGGGTGGGGGCCATGTGCTCCCTGTAAGCAAGCCCTGCTGGGGTAGAGAACACCCAATAGTGGCTTACTCATGGACAAGGGAGCCATGGGGACAGGTGAGGACGTGCAGAACTCAGGCCAAGGAACAGGGGCAACAGCTGGAACTAAGACCTTCCACGGTAGTCCAAATCCCTAGCACCTCAGAATCTGTTCACATTTGGAGAGGGTCATGGAGGAGGTGATGCAGGAAGGCTCTGCTACAGTAGGGTTGGTGTCCTCCATCAGCAGAGGCACCTAAGCAGAGGGAAGGCCCAGGAGCATATAGCAAGAAGATAGCATTGACAGGCCAAGGAGAAGTGCTCTTAGAAGGAGCCAGCCCCATGACACCCTAATTTTGGACTTCAAGTTTCTAGGTCCATGAGGGAGAGCAGGTGTGCATATTTGAGTTACTGAGTCTATGCAGATTTGCTGCAGAGATCCTTGCAGATGAATGCTCCATGCATGCAAGTCCCCCTCTTTCCCCTAGAGATTGGAGTCTCTCTGAGGCTTTCATCTGTGAGCTCCACAAGGCAAAGCCTTTTCTGGGTTCACCTGGGGGGCTGTCCATACTGGAGCCTGTGGGCCTACAATTGCCTGAAGGATCCCATGCTCCCTTCTGGAAAGGGCAGGGCTCCTATGTGTGTTTGATTTATCAGGGAAGGCTTTGGGGTTGAGAAATGGAGAAGGTGCCTAGTGGATTAGCTCCGGTCCCTTTTGCAACCTTGCTGTCTCAAAGCACTGGAAGCAGCCCAGGGGTAGTGGCCAGCACACCCATCAGGGTCAGAATCAAGTCCTGAGGATAGAGGGGTATGTGACAGGGTGAGGAGCAGCTTGCTCAGATACAGTCTGGCAAACTGAGTACCTTGCTGTTCACTGCCCTCCTCAAACACTATTCCCACAACTTCAAAGGCAAAGTATGGGTGGGTGGTGCCCTAGTAGATATACAGATGGAGTGGTGTTCAGAGGGGAGCTCCAGTGTGAGTGGCGGTCTTCAGGAAGGTGTTGTGGTGTCTCCACATTCAGCTGCAGCACACACATGAGCATCAGTATGTTTCGTACAGGACGGAGGGGATGAGGCTCAGGTGCATGCCTGGGAAGAGGGTGGGCAAGCCTGCAGCAAGCTTAGGTGGGCATAGAAGGGTGTGTATGTGAGTTGTCCTGTGTAGGATTCCTGCTAACAGACTGCTGATGGTCCTTCAGCTCCACATCCCTCACCAGCCCCCAGGCAGATGGGCCTGGACCAGTCCACACCCCTGGAAGCGCCTTCTGGGCTCCCGGCCTTCCTCTGCGGACATTGGCCAGAACTTCTGTTCTCTACCCCGGGTCATCGGCCTGGAATGGAACATTTCTACCACTTCCCTCCTAAAGCTAGCCACATCAATTTTATAAGTGATCTGAATGAAGATGTTTAAATAAAATGAGAAGAAATCTGAAAGTCAGCAGAAATGGTGCCTAACAGTGAGCTCGATTTGTGTTGCCATGTCTCGTGATGGAGGTCCAAAGGTCACTGCTTATTTCTTCCCGTCTGAAGAACCCAGCTCGTTCAATACTTGCTGAGTCGTAATCTCTACATACATTTGTGAGCAAGGGAAATTAATGTTACCATTTCAGCAGTCCCTAGGGAGTTTGATTTTAGATTATTTTTCCCTCCTGGACTTATTCATCAATGTGAATGAACTGCTTTATTTGTCATGTGTGCCTTGTAACTTAATGCATTTCTTTAACATCTTTCTGTTCTTGATATGTAATGCTCCAATGATTGTTAACAATTTGAAGGCTAGTTAATGATTTTTGAACTACAGATATCACTTCCTTGTCCCACCCACCTAAATCTCTTTAGTTCATAGTATCAGGTATAGCATTTTTTCAACACCTGCACAACACAGAACTGTCTAGAACATTCTATGCTATTCAGAATTCTTTTTTAAAAAGACTTATTTGTTTATTTATTTATTGGAAAGGCAGCTTTACAGAGAGAAGGAGAGACAGACAGCAAGATCTCCCATCGACTGGTTCACTTCCCAAGAGGCTGCAATGGCCGGATCTAAGCTGATCCAAAGCCAGGAGTCAGGAGCGTCTTCTGGGTCTCAAACATGGGTGCAGGGTCCCAAGGACTTGAGCCATCCTCTGCTGCTTTTCCAGGCCACAAGCAGGAAGTTTGATGGGAAAGTGGAGCATCTAGGACACAAACTGGTGCCCATATGGGATCCTGGCGCTTGCAAGGGGAGGATTAGCCAATGGAGCAATTGGCACCAGGCCCCACCTGGTATTCTTTCTCCTTTTGGATCCAGAACAACTGCTGAAGACAATGAATATCTCTTTAGTAGATCCAGCTGCAGTGACCACTGCTGTTTTGGGTCTTCCTCAGAAATTCTCTTACTGAATTGTATGAAGAGTAATTGCTCTTTTTGAAATCCTGACACACACCCAGTTATATTTACTCCTTAATGCTGTTATGTTCCATTTTCAAGTAGAACAGTGACGAATTGCTTATGAGTCAGAAGTCAGGACCCAACCTGAGAACTTTGTAGACATTGAATGCTATTGTTTGATTAAAAAGTGAACTTCTAATAAGACTCAGGACACAGCACCCTGAAACATGGCACCTTGGCATGCTAAATACTTTGAACTGGAGGACATGGGAATACCCTAGAAGCAACTATGCCCTTCTTTTGTTGTTCTTCCTTCGATCCCTTGCTGCTTCCTCCTTTTGAAGCAAGTTGTCAAAACCAGAATCGCGCTGCTCTAAGCGATGCATACAAACTAGAAGTTCCCTTCCCCAAAGCAGAACTGAAGACCTCAGGAGTTATTGTCTGCCTTCTCTCTGGAAGACCCTCCTTCCAGTGAGATCCCACCCATAGGCAGGAGGAAGGGATGCTACAGGGAGGCCCAGGAGAATCTGGAGACAGGACTGGCAGGGTTTCCTGTTATTCCCTCATACTTACAGGTCAACTTCAGCCAACTCTTTTATTCCTTAAGGGTTTATTTTATTTTTATTTGAAAGTCAGGGTTACAGAAAAGGAGAGAGAGAGAGAGAGAGAGAGAGAGAGAGAGAGAGAGAGAGAGAGAGAGAGAGAGAGAGAGAGAGAAATATCTCCCATCCTCTGGTCTACTCCCTATTTGGCTGGAACAGCTGGAACCATACCAATTTGAAGCCTGGATCTAGGAGCTTTTTCTGGGTCTCTTATGATGGCTTTGGGACATTCTCTACTGCTTTCCCAGGCCATAAACAGGGAGCTAGATGGGAAGTGGAGCAGCCAGGACACAAACTGGAACACATATAGGATCCTGGCACTGCAGACAGAGGCTTGGCTTACTATGAACTGGCACTGGCCCCTGGGCCAATCTCATTTTTAACAAGTTTATCAATAATTTATTGAACCTAAGCATAAAAATAGTTTCCCCTGGGTCATTCTTTCTGAAATCTTAATGTCATGTAAAACTTCGATTAAATGTTCATGCTCTGTCTTGCTAACTTGTCCATAGAAGTGTCCTTCATGACGCTTATGAGGAGAGACATGCATAATTTGTTCTGTGTGATGTGGGAACACATATCATAGATCTTATAAGGGGTAAATATCTAGAACATGTAAATACCTAGAACTTAGGAACAAACAAACAGCCCAAACTGAAGATGGATAAAGCTGCATGTGGCAAGCCCATCCAAGTGCCTGGGATCTGGTCCCTCCTTCTAGTCCTAGCACAGCTTCCCGCTAAGCTCTCTCTTTCTCTGTAACTCTATCTTTCAAATAAATTAAATGAATATTTTAGAAAAGTGTTAAAATGACAAAGTTTATGTTATTTGTATTATATTACGACAAGAATGAGAATGAGCTTATAGAAGAACTATATCAGCCTAAAAACCCTTGTACTTAAGTGACAAAATGTATTTAAGTAAATGGGGAAAATGATCCCACTATTCTGAAAACAGTGAATGCCTGCAGTAATCAGAAACAGAATTAAAGCAGCAATATAATTAAAACAATTATTGTGCTTGTGTTCGTTTCAACAAAACACTAGTGTCCTGTAACCATTTGCCCAGCAAATCCTAGAGAATGTTCACAGATGTCTGATGATTTGCCTTCTCCCTTTGACTTCGTCCAATCAGTAGACATGTCAGCAGTCTTCGTAAGACACCTCACAGCCCATGCAGGTCAGTGCAGTTAGGTGTGAGGTAGCAGCCTGCCTTGCCAGGGTGTTGCTGTTGTTGAGGTGGGCTCACTGCCCCATGGCACCCCAGCTAACCCCGGGAGATGCTGACTGCATCAACGGAAGACTGATCAACTGGGGCCACGGAGCTGGTCTGAAACAGCCTGCAACAGGTCCTACCTGAGGAAAAGAGACCACTAGGATATGCTTGGTATGGAAGTTTATCTGCCTGGCACAGAGCACCCCTCCTGCCAAAATCCTGCTGATCTCTTTGCTTTCCACCCATGGTTGTAAGAGGAGTGACAGACCCATCTTCTCAGCTGTCCAGGCAGACACTAGGTGGCTCACATCTTACAGTCATTAGGCCCAGGGCAATCTTGGGGGGTGTATACTAAATCCACATGTGACTGGTGGTGATAGATGCCCAAGCTAGTCCCTCTCACCAGCATAGAGATTTCTGCCTGGTATTTGGGCAAGTCTAGAGACTCTGTTCACAGGTGTATTGCTTAACAAGTGTGCTGTTAGGGTCTGCTCATGTTGTGCCTCAATAATCCAAACCCAGAATGGCCTCATGGTTCTTGGATGACTGTCCAGGACTGCAGAAAGGCTAGAGAGGCAGCCACTGACCTTCCAGATTGGCACTAGTTGGGGTCCCACAGTCCTGGGTTCTGGGGACACATGCCAGGCCCCTGGAGGGTAGGTGGAATGAGTCTGTCCCACTGGAATGCAGGCTTCTGCCTGACACCAAGCAAGTCCAGAGTCTCTGGCTTTCAGGATGAATGCAGTTCCACTCTGTTCTCTGTTGAACTTTGGGGCAATCAGTGGTGGCGGCAGCTCCATCTGACTCCGGCTTTTACCTAATGCAGTTCCCACTACCTCCCACAAGCACAAAGAATCTCTCTTGCCATCATGTGTTACTTGTAGCTGTAGGAATCTTTCCCTTTTTTCTGCAAAAAAACCTGCAATGTGTCTTGTGTATCCTGAAGACCAGGCCCCACAGCAGGGAGAGCTGGACCCCTGGGCTGCAGGCAGGTGCCTGCCCTCAAATGGGGCTTAAGAGAGCAGAAGGGTGTCACGGGGTCACCAGGAGACCAGAGGCTGAAATGTAAACAAATGTGTCCATTCACATGGCATGTGTCAGGGCTACAGGGAGAGGGGGAGCATGGGGAGGGCTGCGTAGAAAGAGAAGATAAGAGCGTTTGTCCTCTGGTTCTGTGCCCGGCTCATTCGGCTGCCTGTCTTTAATCTACAAGAGCTGAGCCGCACTAGCAAGCCCCACAGACCCATGCCAGCTTGCCTATCTGCCCTGCTGTGCTCTTGAGCACACAGTCTCAGGGTGGACTTTAGGAGCCAAACATGGCCCAGTGCCAATGCTTGGTGTTTTGTGTGTGTGTGTGTGTGTGTGTGTGTGTGTGTGTGTGTGTGTCTTCTACCAGGTAGGTAAGACATTGAATCTGCACTTCTTTAGATCATCCCCACCAGAAGCAATGCTTTTTGGTATGGCAACTTGCTTCCCTTGAACCTCAGTTTCCTAATCTGTGAAGTGGAAGTTTTGAAAGAATTAACTGAGGGGAGTCCGGTGCAATGAATGGCTCAGTGGCTAAATCTTCACCTTGCAAATGCTAGGATCCCATATGGGTGCCAGTTTTTGTTCTAGCTGCTCCACTTCCCATCCAGCTCCCTGCTTGTCACCTGAGTCTTGAGACTCTGCACCCACGTGGAAGACCTGAAAGAAGCTCCTGGCTCCTGGCTTTGGATCAACTTAGCTCGGGCTGTTGCGGCCACTTGGGGAGTGAATCAGCAGATGGAAGAATTTTCTCTCTATCGCTCCCTCTTTCTGCAAATCTGCCTTTCTAATAAAAAAATCTGTTGAGAGTCATCATGATTTTGTATATATATGTGTGTGTGTTTGTGTGTGTAATACATTATACATTTGTCTATACATATGCACACATGTTTATTTAAAAGTATTTATAAAATGTCTGGAAAATACTTATCAAGTGTTTAATAGTAGCTATTATTAGCCCCTAGATGGTTAAAAGAAAATTTACATTTTTATTTTATGCAATTCAATTATTTTAGTAGGCATGAATTATTTTATAATTTAAAAAAAGCCTAAGTAGTCAACCATAATTAATCACCAACTGCCCCTGTCACCTGAAGAGTTATTGTGTTCCAGGTTTCGAAAGACTCAATACCGTGAGAGAAAATCATTGATTGGTGTTGGGAGACTCAGCCAAGTGAATCTTCTGCTACCATCATTTCATTTTTTTTTTCTCCCCCATTTTCTCTCTGTTTCCTGATTTCTCATCTGGTGAAACACTTCAGCAAAAGTGTTGGGTACCTGAAACCTGCAGCTAGCCTGCTCTGCATTTACGCATCCGCACAAATGCACAGGCACACACACACTCCACATGGTTTTCCCCAAATATATGTAAAAGCATGTCCACTGTGCAGGTGAAGTAAGGAGGTCCTATTGTGGGCAGATGGAAGAGGAGAGGCTTCGTAGGTATGGTGGGCATGTTCTGATCTGGGGGTCCCGGGGGCTGTGAGCCATGCCCAGGCTAAGCAAGGATGTTAAGAATCCTCAGCAGAATGAAGCAAATGACACTGATCACCCTGAAACCAGACAGGTCGGTCCAATCTATTTTTTTTTTTTTTGCCAGAGTTGCCTCCTCCTCCCTTTCTGACTATACAAACAGAAAATCTGTTTTCTCTTCTCTGAGAAGTAAAGAGAAACAAAGCCTTTTGGTTTCCACCAGACCCGGCTGACTTGCAGACCAAGATAGTACCTGTGTTGGCGAAAGGCTCAGAAAGACTGGAAGCCAGATCTGAACCTGAACTTGATTTGAACCTGATCCTGTGGCACTCAGCATTTAAGAACAAGAGCTGAGGGCTGAGAGCAATGGCTTATTTGGCCAATCCTCCTCTTGTAAGCACTGGGATCCCCATGTAGGCACTGATTTGTGTTCTGGCTGGCCCACTTCCCATCCAGCTCAGCTATGGCCATTGGAGGTAATTTGGTGAGTGAATCAGAGGATGGAAGATCTTTCTCTTTATCTCTCCTTCTCTTCTGTGTGAATCTGCCTTTCCAATAAAAATAATTAAATCTTAAAAATATAAAGAGATGAAGGTGCTGGGTGCATCCTCTACCCAGGCAGAGCCTCTACCAGGTTATGTGCACATGGAGGGGGTCAGGAGGCACCTCTCTTAGTGCAGAGGTGGCAGGAGGGACCGTGCAGGGAAGAGGAAGGCATGCAGGAGGGGCTCCCAGCATCGACCCCCGAATCAAAGAGCTGCGCTACTTGTTGTTGGCTGTATCCACTGATCTGATTTCAGCTGATATGTGAAGTATTGCTTCTCTGAACACCTTTGAGCCTCTTGCAGATGAATGCCCTGAGGGTTGCAGGTAGAAGTGGCTTTGCCTACTTTCTTCCTAAGGGAGTAATCCCCATGCACAATGGCAGGAGCCCCCATAAATATTTTCTCCCAAAGACCCGTGACTGGGCCTTACATGACCACTCGCAGTTGTGGGAGCTGTGGTCCACTTTCCAAATGGCTGCAGTGGTCAGAGCTGAGTGAATCTAAAGCCAGGAGCCAGGAACTTCTAGGTAGCCCAAATGCGTGCAGGGTATCAAGGACTTGGGCCATTCTCTACCATTTTCCAAGGGTATAAGCAGGGAGCTGAATGGGAAGTGGAGCAGTGGGGACATGCCCAAATGGGATGCTGGTACTTGGAGGGAGGTGGAGGATTAGCCAGTTGAGCCATGTTTCGGCCCCCTTTTTGTCTTCTTTAACCCAAAGCCAAGGGCACCTTTGTTGTGCTGGGCCTAATTACTTTTTTTCAGGGCTTTGCTCTTAAGAATGCAACCATACAGCAGATTTTAAGGCAGATTTAAGATCCAGTTGCTACAACAGAACAACAGAGGTACTGATGCTCCATATGACTGTAACAGCCAGTAAAATGAAAAAGTTTTGGAACCAGTATTGTTCTATAAATGTTTGTAACTGTTATTGTTCTCAGTATACTAAGCTGCAGCATGCTATGCTGGCATTCCATATCATGAGCATTGGTTCATGTCCTGGCTGTTCCACTTCTGATCTAGCTCTCTGCTAATGTGCCTGGGAAAACAGTAGAGAATGGCCCAAGTGTATGGGCCCCTGCACCCCCATGGGAGGCCTGCATGGAGCTCCGGGGCCCTGTCTTCATTGTGGACCTCCTCCAGCTGTTGTAGCCATTTAGTAAGTGAACCAGAGGAAGGGAAATCTCTCTCTCTTTCTCTATCCCTCTATCTCCATTACTTTCCCCTTGAAGTAAATAAATAAATCTTTAGAAACACATAAGCAAATATTTAAAAAATGGCTTTATACTTACTAGGGCAGAAAATATTAAGCATCTTTGCCCTAAAGTCAACTTGTAAGTCAGGACTTTAAGCTCCAGATTATTCTTTGCATGGACCCCATGGCACATCGAATAAAGTCCGAGCTTCCTCATGGTGTGGCTTAGTGGGCAGCACGTAGGCACTGAAGATAAACACACCTAGGTCAATATCCTACCCCAGCTATGTACCTGGGATTGGGCCAGCTGGTTAACCCCTCTCATCCTCTGTTTGCTCAGCTGAAAATAGAACACCATGGAGTTGGGAAGACTAGAATCACCTGGCCAGAAGTGCTCAGGAAAGGCGAGAGAGCAACTCAGGCATCCACTGACAGAAGAACAGAAGAACAAAACATGCTGTCTGTGCAATGGGACATTATTGAGCTTTAAAAAGGAGGGAACATCTAACATTGGGTATCATGTGGATGGACAACAGGAATGGGACACATTAAGGACGATATTATGTTAATTAAACCAGTCACAAAAAGACATATGGCTTCATTTCTGTGACTTTCCTAGAGTAGTCAAATTGATAGAGCCAGCAGGTAGAAAGTTGGCTGCCTAGGGCTATAGAGGTGATGAAATGTTATTCTGTCACAGGTGTAGCATTTCTGTTTTGGGTGACAGAAAGAGTTCTGGGGTCAGATGATAACGATGGGCTCCCAACAAAGTGACTCTTTCATGCCACTGAGTTGCCTACTTACCAGTTGTTAAGTTGGGAAATTTTGTGTTATGGGCCTTTTACCACTATGAAAATGTTTTAAGTGAGCATTTGAAGTTGCACACACCGTCTAGAACACAGGCAAAATGTGCCTGCAGGTAACATGAATGTTGAAAGAAGGCCTATAGGGTATTGTGCCATAGCGATTTGGAAAGGCTAAGACAACACTAAGACGAATCTTCATGTAGAGGTCTTATACGACAAAAGCAGCCAGTCTATAAAACTAATAGAGACAATCAATCTACAGATGCACTACCATTAACCCCAAAACACACGAAGCTTAAGAAAGAAGAGGGGGTAATCCAGTGTCTTCAAAGAGCATGATGATTCTTAAGCAAGAGACAGTAAAGATGGAATGCCTATAAAAGCACTCAAAATAATGATTTTAAGGAATCTCAGCAAGGCATGAGAGATGAGTGGCAGTGAAGTCAGGCAGACGACTCATGTATTGAGTGAACTCAATAGGGCTGAGTCAGTGGGGGTGGGACAAGACGCAGAGAAGGCAGTGGTAGAGGTTAGGCTCTTGAGATGGGGGCACCCCAGAACCCAGGGTGAGAGGTAGAGAGGTAGAGAGGAGGAGGAGGTGGCCAGAACCTAGACCCCCATTTCCCAGTTTTGTTTAAGGTTCTTTCCTTCCTGGCTCTCTGGGGCAGAGGCAGCTGTTGCTTAAGGTCTGAGAATCAGCACTGTGTCTCCACTTACCTGACTACGATGGCCTGGACTGTCCCCACTCCTCCAGCTGTGTATCAGATTCTGTTACAATCCTTGTGAGTCTACGGAAATTAGTTTCCTATGCATGTCTGATGTGACAGCTTTAATGGCACTAATGCCATTTGGAGTGTGTGTGTTAGGACTTTCATTTCGTAGCAAGGCTATGATGAAGTCAAGTGACTGAATGGCTATACCACAATGCTAGTCCCTACTTGTTTTCTTTAAACATTATCCAGTTTCGCATGTTTTGTTTTAAGGTTTATTTGAAAGGCTGAATGACTCAGAGTGATGGAAAGGTCGAGCAATAAAGATCTTCCATTTCTTAGTTCACTCCACAAACAACAGCAGTGGCTGGGGTTGGAGCAGGCTGAAGTCAGCATTCCAGGAGTTTCTTCCAGGTCTCTCACATGGGTGCAGGTCCCCAAGTACTTGGGTCAACATTTGATTATGCTTTCCCAGGCCATTATCAGGCAAGCTGGTTTGGAAGTGGGGTAGCCGAGACTCGAACTGGGACCCATATGGGATGCTGATGTGGCAGGAAGCAACTTAACTTGCCATGCCAGGACGCTGGGCTCAGCCTCAGGTATTTTGTTGTAGCACACATTGCTGAGTGTGACACGTTTCTGGTTCAGGAAGGAAGCCACTTTTACTGAGGTGTCCGTGATGTGGGGTTTGTTGCACTCACAACACTCAGTCCCCAGTTCACAATACTGAGAGCAAGCACATTGCAGCTATCCCGGAAACTCTGACAACCCTGAGACATTTCCAGCCTCATCCTATCTTCTCTCCTTGGCAAATGTTCCTGGATATTTGAGGTGAAGGCTCTCCTTTTCCCACAGGTGTGACAACGCTGTGTGGCTTCCTGCACATCAGCCCTGGCCCCGCATCAGACGCCCCCTGCTGGCAGGTTCCTTCCAGGTCCGCAGAGGGGAGAGTGGCTGCTCACCAAGCCACTTGTGGCTTCCTCCTTGTGAAAATGTTTGTCTATCTTGACACAGCTCAGGTCTAGGATAATACAACAATCCTGTCTGCCATAGTGTGTGTGTGTGTGTGTGTGTGTGTGTGTGTGTGTGTGTGTGTGTGTGTGTGTGTGTAAGGGGCAAGTAATTCATTGTCTGATGAAATCTAAGTTTCAGCCTTGGGAGGCCTTCCCCATTTTTTTTTTTTTGAAAGGCAGAGTAACAGAGGGCAGGAAGAAAGAAAAAAGGAGGGAGAGAAGGAAAGACAAAACTTTATCCACTGACTCACTTCCTAAATGCCTGAAATGGCTGGGTTGGTCCAGGAGGAAGCCAGGAGCCTGAAATTCCATGTTGGGGGGCGGGGCCTCCAAGCACTTGGGCCATCTTCAGGAGCCTCCCCAGAAGTGTTTGCAGGGAGCTGGATCAGCAGTGGGACACTCTGACGGGATGCCAGCATTGCAAGCCTAACACCAAAAGAACTGCTTGAAATAGTTCAACCCAAATGATCAATCAACTATAAGCTAAACAAGCATGTTTTAAGGCACTAAGTTATGGAGGAAATCTGTAGTAAATCAGGAGAAAACTGATAAAAATCATGTCCTGCAACCTATTTAAAAGTGCTTGCTGATTTAATGATTCCAAAAAATATACCGCAGATATTTTTGGATTTTTAAAAGACAGACATAATTTGAGCAAAAAACAAAACATCTTATTTGTTTTAACCTTTATGCCTTGAATTTTATTTATTTATTTATTTAATGGTTTTCATTGGCACTTTCTTGCAGGACAGCAGTATTAATTATAATCGAGGGCCAGCATGATAGCCTAGTGGCTAAGGTCCTCACCTTGCATGTGCCAGGATTCCATGCGCTGGCTCTAATCCAGGCAGCCTCACTTCCCATCCAGCTCCCTGCTTGTTGCCTGGGAAAGCAGTCAAGGATAGCTCAAAGCCTTGGGGCCCTGCAACCATGTGGGAGATCTGGAAGAAGCTCCTGGCTCCTGGCTTCAGATTGGTTCAGCTCTGGTTATTGTGGCCACTTGGGGAGTGAATCAGCAGCCAGAGGATCTTCCTCTCTGTCTTCCCTCATCTCTGTATATCTGACCTTCCAATAAAAATAAATCTTAAAAATAAAATAATTATAGTAGAAAACTATGGTTTGTGCATGTTTAGCCTGGCAGTAAGTTTTCTTAACACAAATTGCTGATGGGAAGTGACCGCAGAACAATTTAAAAATGTAAGAGAACAAAGGATGAGAAGCTCCGAGTGGCCACTCAGGTGGGAGGTAAACTTCAGTCTCAGTAGACCACCACACAGGAAGAACCTGTCTGGTTTGGTTTCATCTGGGGCATCATCTGCTTCTTTCTAGCTCCCACAGGGGCAGCTTCTCACATGGAATCAGCCATGTTTGGTTCTCCTCGGCCAGCAGCTTTAGCGTGGCCGTGCCCTGGGTGGTCGTCTTCTTCCCTGGCTGCACAGATAGGCTCTGCTTCGACCCTTGTCTCGTTCGTGGTACTGCCTTGTCTTCCATACACAGATGACTGTCCCAATGATGCCTCCCTTCTTTGTGTACGCTGCACGAGGTGACTCTGCAGAGAGTCACTTCCAAGGCCACATAGCAGGGTTAGTCCTCTAGACACATAAAAAGTGATTAATGGTGCTTCTGAACCTGAGCCTGCTATAGCTGTTCCAATGTAACCGCATTCTGGATTTGTTGGACAGAAACTCTGTGTGTGTGTGTGTGATTATCAGCAGATTCTACAATAGAAACCCACCCCATATTTTAATATTAGAAATAGCAGAAACCCTGCCATTTGTATGATATACAGAGTCTCACAGAAGGAGGAGGAGGAGAGAGAATTAAGTTTCTTTGAACAGAAAATATTAAGATAAGCCTAATTTCCAGCTCAGAGAGTTGTAGGATAAAGAAATGGAAGAATTCTTCAGGGATCAGCCCCAGCCAAACTATTCTTCCATATTCAGGGAGAGGTGACCGAGAAGCAAGACTTGGCGGCCTTCGGTCTTACCTCCAACTTCATTGTGCTACCCATATTGGACACAGCAGGTGTGGGCAATTCATTCCCGTTCTTAGAGGGAAGCTAGCCCATCATATATTCCATCATAATTTCATCTGAGAATTTGTTTAATTTATTGTAGCATGCTTAGGAAACTTTTGCCTGTTTCATGGTCTTGTTATTCTAGAATATTGCTATCTATTTTACATTCATAATGTTATATACTCTATAACCTTATATTCGTCAAATCGCCTAAAATTACCAATATTGAATATTGTGAAGTAAGATCCAGCATAATATTCCTTTCCTGTTGATAGCCAATTGATCCAGCCCTACCAATTGAAAACTCTTTTTCTGCTGCTACATATTCTTGGACACGCCTTAGTCAAGTGTCTATCATGTGTGCTCCATTGGTCCTTCTGCTTGAAGTTACCATATAGCATACTCTCTTGGCAACATATATTTGGTTGTCTGGCAACTGAAATCTTTCATGGTCATCATCTTCTTAAATACATGACTTTAGTATGTTTGGCTGTATAAATATTTTATATCAATTTTAATATCATCCTATCATTCATTTTTTCACAGAAACTATCTGTTGAGATTGTACTGACACTGAAATAAGATTATGTTATCATTTATATATCGTCTTGGTTCAGGTGAGATGAAATAACTAAGAAAACTGAGAAGAAACAAATATCACAGGCTTGCATGCACCTTAGGACTGCTGAACATCAGGAACAGAGACCATGGAGAGGAGAACATGACTTCTTTGGGTGCTCTGTCTTCCAGGATAAATTTTCAGTCTTCATGGGTGTTAGGTTGTGCAGAGCAGAAGTGACTAAGTGAGGCTGACCATGGAATGTTTGGAAAGCCAAGTCACCTTAACCTTGTCTCTGCACAGAAGGTCAACACCTGTCCTGAAGAGTACCTCCAGCTACAGGTCACCCCCACACCAACTGCGAAGCTGCTGCCTTCTCCCGTGTACCCCATCCCTAAGGTGAATAAAAGCCCAGTGCTTTCTTAGATTTTTTTTAGATGATGTTTACATAATTGATCAGGATGGGAAAGAGCTAGGATTAGGGAGAAGTGGGTATGATCATTGTTTCTAAGATTTCTATTTCTTCTTCCCATTTCTGGGAAAAGGGAAGAGATAAGAGGATAGGCCATACCCAGCTTCCCTAACATCCCAGTACCCGAAGATGGGGAAAGGCCATCCTATACCAACCCAAGGTCACAATCGTGCCTGTTCTGAAGGTTCCACCCAGGTGGATGGGATGACTCTGGAATGCTGTGGATCTCACAGATTTATGGATGAGGAATCTCTTCCAATGTCCATTGGCTGATGCCATCAATCTTATGGTTTCCAATCGCCCAGATATTTGCTGTCATTGTTTGACTGGTGTAGTTGTCCATATGTTCTGTTCTCCATTCTCTGCTATGGTACCAAACGTCCTCTGCAGGTCCCAATGCGTTACCATATTCTCTGTGTTCACCATGGTCTGCTGTCCTGCACTCCATCCTCTACACCAGGGAGGACCAGTTCTCCTAGGTGGGCTCATGAACCTGAGCCAGGTATCCTGGGCCATGTTGGACCCCCACTCTTGGGGTTCATGGATCCAGCACCTACCTCACAGGTAAGTCCAAGGCCCCAGGCCAGGCAACCCAGGACCCACCAGAACCCCTATCCCTAGGACTCACAGGACCCAACCCCCACCATGCAGGTGGGCTTGATGACCTGGACCAGGAGACCCAGACCTCTCCAGGCCCCCTGCCCCTGGGGCTCATGGATCCAGTATCCCCTGTGTGGGTGGGCCCAAGGCCCCATGCCATGAGATTTGGGACCTGCCAGGCCTCCCATCCCTGGGGCTCAAGGACCTGACACCCACCATGTAGATGAGCTCTAGAACCTGGACAAGCAGACCCAGGGTCCTCCAGACCCCTCACTTGTGGTGTTCACAGACCTAACACCCACTACCTCCAGACTGACATGGCTCATCTTCCTTGGCATTCACCAGTAGGTACTTCAGCCTAATTCAATCCAACCTTTCCCCAGTATCAACTTGCGTTGGTTGATGCTACAGCCCCCAGTCCTAGCTCGAGTATCAACTGGTTGGTGATAGAGCCCAACTCTTCCCCTGCTGTACTCCATCCTGATTGTTAGATCTACCAGTGGATGTTATGAACTGGTCTGGCCTGGCTGCACTCCCCTACCCCCGGATCTGACCCACATGTATGCTGGTGGGTACTGCAACCTGGTCTGGTTTGGGCTGCTCCTTGCCTTGGTTCTTGTGCATACCTGCAGGGACCGTAACCTGACAAAGGAGTTCACTAAACTGCTCTATCCAACCTCTTCCTAGTGGCAGGTCTTGTACATTCTTCGTCCACCTGTTGTCCCGGCAGGAATGATGTATTTGCCCAATTGGCCCATACCCTTTCTGGTTCTTACTGTTGGGTGCTGCAGCTCATCTATACCTGGTCCGTGCCCAGACACAACTTTCATATTTTTCAGAGGGAGCAAAGACCTAGTCCAGCCTGTTCTATACCCCCGTGACTTTCACGAGTACCAGAGGGTGCTGGAGTCTAGTCCAACCTGGCTCTCCCCAGACCCTGGCCCCACTTGTGCCAAGGGAGATTGCAGCCATGGACAATGCACTGATTCTGGGACTGGCATTCACCGATGGGAATTCCAGTCCAGTTGGGGCATTCCCTTAGCTCCCCAACCAGGCCTCTTCTCAGCCACGGTTCTTGTAGCCAACAGAGATCGCTATTCCACTTGGGTGAACCCATATATTTTCCTACAGATTCTACTCCTAGACCTGATTCACTCACGTATCTGTTGACTTCATGGCCAAGCCTTGTAGAACCTGTTCCCTTTTCTGACACTTTCTGGTGGGTTCCATGTTGTAGTCCCTCAAGTGGAGTGACCTTCTCCATGGAAGTTCCAGAGAATTCATTTTTCACCTGAACCTGACCCTACCTAAGGTCCTTGTTAATGCCTACCTGTGCCATCTCTCTGACTCCTTGTAAGCCCATACCCCTAAGATTCCAGAGTGCATTGCCGGGCTGAGCAAACTCATCTGGGCTCCTCCCACAAGATGGCCAGTGACCTGCTTCTGCCCAGAGCTGCCCTAGATCAACTCCCCCCACCCTCCACCACACACACACAGTATAATTATTGTGGAGGGACAAATCTCTCGGGCTTAGACAAGCCCAGGATTTGCCCACTGCCTTGCAGTGATGGCCAGGGCTAGGGCCCCAAGCATTGAGCCTGACCCGGCCCAGGTCGCCCCAGTAGCCACCACATGGCTGGGAGGGCTGAGCACCTGTGCCTTTAGGTCAAATTCACCTGGGCTCCTTAGAATTTTTTTTAAGAAAATGTTCCTTCATCTACAAATCTTTTCATTTTATTGTGTAGTATACCAGCTATTTTTAAAAAGACTTTTTGTATATATTTTTGTATGTTATACTTTGAATCCTTATATATCTGGAAATGTGTTGTTTTTCTTCTCCTTTATTTGAAAGGCAGAGAAACAGGTTGAGAGAAAGAGAGAGAGAGAGAGAGAGAGAGAGAGAGAATATGTTTCCATCTACTGATTCATTTCCCCTAACTGCTTACAAGGATCATGGCTAGGCCACCCTAAAGCCAGGAGCCTGGAACCCAATCCAAGTCTCTTACTTGCATGTCAAGAACCCAGTTATTTGAGCCAGCCATCATTGTTGCCTTCCAGCCTTCCCATAGAAGCTGGACCCTGGAGCTAGAGTCCGGGATCATACCTACCTTCTTCTATTCTAATTTCTAGGTTGAATGCCTACTCTTAACAGTGTGTCTTTTCCAGATTTCCAAATCTCAGAATCATTGTTGGAAAACCATGATGATAGCACAACAATATACTTTTGTAATTGTAACAGTGGCTTTTAATCATGGTACCAACATATTGCACTGTAAACTTTCACGTACCATGCTTATTGGCTAACAGAATTAGTACCTATTGGTTAACAGAAATAATGTGAGAGAACTTTACAAACAAGAAATATGTAATACAAAACTCATCATTATGGATTTCTTAACAAAGTATATGTGGAATTATATTTATGTATATACATATATATACATATGCTATCTTTTCTGGTCAGATTAAAATCATAACATGCAGTTTGAATCTCAGGAAATCAGGTGATACATATTCTTTTGCTTTTCTTTTGTTCCATCCATTACAGGTAATTACTTTTGAAGAATGAATAAAGGAGAAAAAAAAATCACCTGTAAGACCAAACAAGTTAAAATGGCGGGTAAGTCAACAAATGAGCATTTAGGATATTTTTGCTATAAATTTGACATCTATTTTGTAATTTGTTGTTAAAATTCTGGATATACATATGCTGAAGAATTAAACTTAGAGGAAATAATTTGGAAAATAAGATCACAAGACATTTTTACATGACTAGTGACTTAACAGTACCATGTCTGTAAGTTGTAATACCAAGAAATACCTTCCACTTCTTAAATTACATACAGCTATCACATGTGTCTGTTTCATGCATACCACACTACTTAACTTTTATCTCGTGCATTGCACTCTCTATCCTCCCTTCCCCCGCCTCATCTTCTTCCTTTGAAGTACCTGAGATTTGCTATGATTTCATGGAATCTTTGTCGTCCACACTACTCCTTGAATTCACTGTCACTTTCAAGTTGCCTAGGTAAATAAAATAATTAATTAAAATTGTATTTTCAGTATAATTTTACAAAGCCCCACACCAACTCTCCATTGAAATAGTTCTGAATCTCCAATGAGATTTTCATACAGTCGTTATTTTTGGAGCCAGTTGGTTAAGCCATGGCCTGTGGTGCCAGAAGTTAATTTCTGAAACAATGTCTCTGAAATATATTCCTTTTTTACCTACATATTATTTTATTAGCACTTTAATAACATCTAGCCAATTTCAAGATGAAGAGCATAGCTATAAAACTGAAAGACAGATATAATTTTATAGCAATTTCACTGAAGAGAAATGAATCCGTTTTAATATCTATTTTTATTCTTTTAGTATATTTTCAGGTGTGTATAGTTTTTGTCCCCTACCATTTGCTCCAGGCTGTATCCTGGATGCTTCAGTCTTTTTCTATGCTAAGCGTTAATCTTCGCTACCTGTGATTGCCTGTATCTCAGATTAAGAAACTGAAAAGAAAAAGCTTGTTTCCCTGGGATTTCCTGTTACCTTTAATTAAAACAGTATATAAAAATTTTGAAATATAGAAATATATATATCATATATATATGATTAATACATATTTAAGAAGATTAAATAATAAGTGCAGGTAGATACATTAAAAAAAGATTTAAAGAAGTTATTTATTTGGAAGGTAGAGTTACAGAGAGAGAGAGAAAGAAAGATACCTTCCATCCACTTTTACCCCACAAATGGCTGCAAGAGGCAGGAGCTAGAAACCATATTCAGGACATCTACAGGGATGCAGGGGCCCAAACACTTGGGATACCCTCTGCTGCTTTCCCAAGTGCACTAGCAGGGAGCTGGATTGGAAGTGGAGCAGTTCTCACATCAACACAGGATACTGGCAGCATTGCACCACAGCTTCAGCCCCACATGGATACTTTTTTAAAATTTAATTTTAATCCTAAGGATTTAATTTTAATCCTAAGAACTCCATGCTTCTATAAAATTGAAACAACTGGCCTTTGAAAACAATTCTATGGATCATTCATGATCTTCATTGGCAATACACTACACAAAAACAAAAATTAAGTTGGAATTATTTCTAGCTACATACACCACAACGTTCTCAATAAATTAGTAGGCTAACAACTTAGTAGTAAATTTTAAATAGGAAATCAGTATACTCATCGCTTGTGTAGTCCTCGGTTCTCCATTGCTTTTTTTGTAACTGAACTTTTACCAGGAGAGCAATCAGCACAAGGAGGATAATGAAAAATGGAATGAGTAAGAAGAATGGCCATCTTGTGGGTTTTGCAATAGGGAACGACAGATCCTCACCGTACCGCCCTGTTCAGGGAGAAACACACCAGACATTAGGAAACATTCATCAGGAGTCTGCTAGCAAAGACATTTACTTAGCTTAGTATGAGGAGAAACGTCTCCAGCTAGGTGGTGATTTTGTCATTAGCACATTTTTATATGCAGTTGTTAACTTGGCAGGCAGCCCAGGGAATCACGGAGACCTTCTCTCTACAACAATCATCTCTACCCGATTGAGAGAACTTCCCTTGACTCTCAGTCTGTTTTCAAACCTGATAGACAACAGAGATGCCAACTGCCACAGTGCGAAGCCCACACAGAGTGTCCTCAATATCCCTGTCTTTAGTAAAAATTAGCATACCTATAAGAAATAGCATTTTGATTAGCCCCAATTATTTCCTGTAGTTACACTGATATGGTTTTCAAATTTTATTTAAGAAGTTATTGCTCTGTTAAGGAGCCAAGGCTTTATGCGTAATTGTAATCACTATGGGTTTCTTGTATGCTGAGTTAAAAATCCACCACTTTGGGATTTCTGTGGTGGAATAGTATGCTAATCCTCCACTTGCAGTAGTAGCATCCATGTGATCACTGGTTATAGTCACTGATTATAGTCTTGATTGCTCCCTGCTAATGGCCTGGGAAGGCACTAGAAAATGACCTGAATGTGTGGGAGACCTGGAAGAAGCTCCTGGCTTCACATCAGCCCAGCTCTGATTGTTGTGACCACTTGGGGGGAGTAAACCAGTGAATGGAAGCTCTCTCCTCTATGACTTTCAAGTAAAATAAAAACCTACTTCATTAATAAAACAAAGACCACATCAAGTGGCCTATCTAAATTCTTCACTTCTTTTTTTGGAGGACTTATGTCATGGAGACATTTCTTTGACATATTTTGTATAAATGAAAGAGTGCCTAGGAGTTATCAACTTAGGTTTGTCTAAAGTTCTGACAGAGGGCTGTGTGGTCAATTGTATGGTTTGATTTTATCTTGCATTAAATTTTATCAAGCAAAATTTCTAATTTGGCTTTTACCTATTTCTTTTAGAATTTTGTTTTCTTTTTGCTGGAAGAAAATACGAATAGCTGTTAGTTTTACTTTCAGAACAACAACAAAAAAAAAACCCACAAGCTCTTCTATATTTGCCCTTCATTTTACTTCTATCTCCCATATTTCCACAAGCAAACCATGTATTGCTTTACAGTGAACATTCTGATATCTCAGCTTCTAATTACATGCTTTCATGTCTTCCTAAAATCCATTGCCCCCTTCCGCTGCTTTGATTGGCTTGCAGGGAGCTACATTCTCAAGTTCTGTTGTCTTTTTCGATCAGAGTCACTTGCTGAAGTCCAGAGAAGAGGGAAAGTACTATGGCGCTTTCCTTTCCATTCTGCATCCTCAGCAGTGGTTGTGCATCCTTTGTAACTCTGGTCCACGCGGGATCACACCTCTCCTTGTCATCCCCTGCCTGTACAGCCCAGGTCTGACCCACTCTTCAGACAGCCTGTCGACTGTTCTATGTCAAGCTATGTAGCTTAGCCTCTTTTTTTTTTTTTTAGAATTTTAAAAAATTTATATGGAAAACATTGTTCCAGAGAGAGAGAGAGAGTTTTCTATCTGCTGATTCACTTCCTAAATGGCCCAAATGGCTAGAACTCGGCCAGGTTAAAGCCAGGAGCCAGGAGCTTTTTCCAGTTCTCCCACATGGAGACCAAGGATTTGGGTCATCCGCTGCTGCTTTCCCAGGCACATCAGCAGGGAACAGAATTTAAAACCAGACCCTGCCCCCAAGTTCTAGTAACACCTCATTTTTATTGCAAAAAGTGGTAGTCATGTTAATGAGTTGTCACAAATTCTCTGACTAGCTTTTCACCTCTGCTATCATGAGTTACCTGGTATTTTATATGGAATATTTCTGTCTGAAAAAGTAAAGCAAGCTCTGTTTTCCTGCTTGGGCTCTGACTGATATATCTCACAGCAAGCATGTATTACATGATGCCCATGTATAATGCAAATATAAATCAATATTCAAAACATTGTTTGGGCCCAGCGCGATGGCACAGTGGTTAAGGTCCTCGCCTTGCATGCCTGGGATCCCATATTGGCGCCGGTTCTAATCCCGGCAGCCCTGCTTCCCTTCCAGCTCCCTGCCTGTGGCCTGGGAAAGCAGTCGAGGACGGCCCAAAGCTTTGGGACCCTGCACCCGCGAGGGAGACCCTGAAGAGGCTCCTGGCTTCGGATCGGCATAGCATCGGCTGTTGCGCTCACTTGGGGAGTGAATGATTGGACGGAAGATCTTCCTCTCTGTCTCTCCTCTGCATATCCGCCTTTCCAATAAAAATAAAATAAATCTTAAAAAAAGCATTATTTATTGAATGAATACAATAAAATTCTGTTAAAAAATATTTTTTTTTTTTTTTGTTATTAGCACTTACCACCGGGTACGCCAGCTGTTGCTGGTGCAGTGGTCGCTCCACCTGGTGCATAATTACCACTGTCAATACTCCCACCAGGCCAGTGCTCATCCACAGCAGAGCAATTTGGAGGTAAAAACGTGGGGTTACAGTGACAGTGATGCAGGCTATTGCATATCTGAAAGTAGGAGAGAGAGATATCACCCTGTAAGTGTGCAAGTCGATTTATCAAACAGTACGTATATCCAAGAAGGCTGATTTCCCCATGTGACTGGTGGGAATATAAATGTGCGTGTGTGCATGAGTGTGTGGGCACACAGTTGACCTTCTTGGGATTCAGTCATTTCTATTCTCGCTTTATGATCCTGGTACTTACTCCATTATTGTTGCAATGCTGTCTATTACAGGGAAGTGCTGCAAATGGTAACATCACACAGGCCTTATTTATACACACCTGAAAAGGAAAAGCCGTAAGAAGTTGTTACCTTGCTCACATTTATTGTTTAATTATAAAATTCCACACCATAGGAACACAAAAGGTATCCTCAACCATGACTACTGTTGAACCAGAACTGAAGCATTTCTACTGCTTATTGTATTTCTTTTACTGGGTGAAGCTGAAATTATCTAGAAATAAACAAAAGAATAATAACTTCTCTTTTGCTTGTCCTGGGATTGGTGGGCCAGAAGTGAAACTGTAGTAAAGTACTTGAGAAGTGCAGTACTGAAAAAAAAATGGTTTATGAATACATTTCTGAGAATAGTTTTAAAAGCTGCTCATTGAATCCTGAAGACGAATAGGCCTTAATTTGCATAGTGAGTCAGAGGACATGTAGGAGAAGACAAATTAGTTTGTTGTTATGCGGCAGTCTATTTGATTTCAGTAAGATATGGATCATTATATAGGTTTTATTGTTGCAAAGCAAAATAGAAAAACAGTCAAGACATTTACTGCAATAATTTTAACATTCCATCTCTTATCCTCTACAGTTCCACTTCTAAAGAAAATAATTTCCATTCAATGGACCAATAGCAGTAATTTTTCTTGAGACAAATTGTGTAATTATCATGTAAGTTTGTTATAACACAAGCCATAAATATGTTGCTCCATCAAATTTGCATTTGAACTATACAAAAAGAAGCAACATATACATTTTTAGCATATTTTCTCTTTTACAATTAAAAAATCTTTTGCTACATTCACTTCAAATGTAGACATCATGTAATACACATACGTACATTTTTCTTGTTAATAAAATATTAATGTCACACAGTGAGGGTTTCTTGACAATGGCCATAACATGGAAAAAGAGTATTATCATGTACAAATATGATTACTGAAGCAGCTTTATAGCTAAATACCCAGAGATGATGTGTACACAATTTGTATAATCTCTCTCTACATTAACTTTCATAAGAAAGAAAAAAATGCAGTGTTTGTCCAGTACGGAGATTCCTCAGAAATCTGAAAACAGATCTATCACACAACCCAGCTGCCCTACTCCTGGAATATATCCAAGGAAATGAAATCAGCATGTGAAGGAGAAACCTGCACTCCTGCATTTATAGTGGCTCACTATAGTAGCAAAGAGGTGGAATCAACTGGATGTCTATCAGCTGATGAATGGATAAATAAGATATGATACATATGCACAATAGAATATTCCTCAACCATTAAAAATGATGGAAGTCTGACATTTGGAACAAAATAGATGGAATTAGAGATTATGCTGAAAGAAACCACATCCAGAAAGGCAAAGACCAGGTCTTTATAAGGCTCCCACAGTGGCACGGAGACTGAGGGACAGAAAGGGCAGTGTAGACATCGCACAAAAAAATCACCATTCTGTAAATCAGTACTCTCACACTGTATTTGGCTCTGGGGAAGTGCCAGCAAGTAACACAAATTTCATCTTGTTTCTGTTGTAATCTAACAGACACAAGGAAACAAGTTAGATGTGATGTGAGAGAAGGCCCATTTGGTTGAAGACTTAGTCCCCAGGGGATTATGGTAATGGCTGATTATGTTAATAGCTGATAAGTTCAGGGTAGAGGCTAGATGCAATTATGGTGTGTGATGGTGGGACCATTTGGAAGCGATTAGATTGGATGAAGCTGCTAGTGCAGAGTCATATGGCCACGGAGGACAAGGAGCCTGCCTGTCCCCAGGGTCCTCACTTTGTACCTCCTCTGCTGTGGCCAGCTTCCTCTGTCATTAGACACCAGACTACTGGGGCTGCCTGATCTTATTGTGAACCCCAAAACTGTGAGCCTAAATCAACTTTCTTCCTTTATCAGGTAGCTCCTTCCAAATGTTCACTGTCACTTATGAAATTTGACTCGTAACATAGGATACAGCCTCTATCTCAGGGAAGGTAGCCTTCAACCGAAAAGCAATTTGCTGAGCTTAGAGATTAACCTAAAATAAGGAAAACCGATGAAAATTTGTTTCAGAAAAATAAGATGGAAAGGGCAAAAGAAATTGTAGATAGAACGTTAGAATGCCATTAGGATAGTCCAGAATAAAGGTAACCGTAGCGTGAAATTCAGTGGTGGTGCAGAGACAAACCAGTGGAAGTCTTGGAGACATAGTCAAAAAGTGTCCAAGCCCCTGCATGGATGAACATGAATCATATGTGGAGGATGGAGAGAGACAGGTCAGTGACAGTGGGGATTCAGGCTTGTTTCACTCCATTGATGGTGACAGTTCACTGAGACAGGGGAAGCTAAGCATAAAGCATAGAAGTCTGCGAATGTTTTCACAGATGTTTTGTTTCAAGTTGTAAGATGTTTAATGAGTTTACAGAACAGATCTGAATGACTGACGGTAAACTAAAGAACATATAACAAGAAAGGTTTCCAGAAAATTTTCTCTTTACCATTTCTTTAATCTTGGAAGTATATGATCATAACATACTAACATTATTGACTATGGAAAAATGCTGGTAATGGAATAATTCTGGTAATGCATACTTTTGGGTAAGACTTAGAAGGAATTAGAATAATGATAAATGACTGTTATTTTTGGTAGGTGTGTTAGGGATATAAGAAAAGTATTGCTCTGGAAACAGACTAAAGCTGCTAATGCATGTTAATCGACTCCTAAATGAAACTTGGGATGATGTCACATCTATAATATAGGATTTGTCTTAGTTATATGATCTTTGGAATACATTGAGGGGTAATGACATTACTTGTATTTCCTTTTTCAGTACCTTTTTTTTTTGCTTTAACATTTTGGGGGTGCACCCTGATACAGGATACAGGATGTTGATGCAGATTATCTGTTGCACTACAGAACCCCTCTTCCCACTTTCACTGAGCACATGGGACCACTAGAGCATTCATAATTTAATAAATACAATGAACAATGTGATTCTCAATTTTCAGTGAATACACACATGATTTTAATGAAAAAAGGACAGAACCAGTCAAATAATTATTGATAATGTATTCTTTTTTGAATGCTTACAGATTATATTTTATTCTTTTCAGTTTTTTCTGATTTTCCCTCACTTTTCATAACCAACATATGCTTAAATTGCAAGGGCAAATACCAGATAAGTACCATTCAATGACCTAGTATAAAGTATTAGGAAATTATTTGGTAAGACTACTTATCAACCTACCTTATTATTGCCACAAAGAGTTCCATCTGCTACCCACATCTTATTAATATCCTCATGATCATCATCATACTCCAGGGAAACGCAGATTGAGCCGCTTATGTTGGCATATATAATAGTGGCATTTTTGATGTCAAATATATTATCACTTCTGTGTTTACACATCAATTTTCCACACTTCCGATTACTGCAAATTTTTCCATACATGAAAATCACTGATTTTGTTATAGGCATTAGAATATATATCTAAAACTAATATTTTTAAATGAAGCAGTTAAGATTTGCTAAAGAATATATGAAAGATTTGTCTGAATTGATGAGAAGTGAACATTTTAATGATTACAAACCATGTTGTCTAAGTAAGCTACTCATCAGAAATATCTTAGTAATCATGGAAAACTATAGGTCTCCAGGTGATTTTGTATAGCCTGGCTTTTGCTTCCAGTTAAACAGGAGGAATGTAAACAAGCAAAACAGCGCTTGATATTCAGGCGATGGCCAGATGTTGCAAGGACTTGGAGCTGACACAAGCTGCCCTGTATTGACAGCCCCATCTGTTAAACATAAATAATTTCATACAGCATCAACATAAGGCAAAGTCAGTACACAGAGAGGACATCACTCAAGTCATAAAATTATTGTATATCCCGGACATGCACCCAGTCGGACTGTCGCTTTTCTGTTTTGTACAGTTTTAGTTTTACTTTAGTCTACTCTCTCTTCACAAGCCAGATTTTATAAGAGACACAATCAGGCTTATTTCTATTCCTTGGAAACATTCAATTCAGAATCCCTCTTAACATTCATCAATCCAACCACAAATCCTCCAGTAATTCTCTTAAAACCAGGTGGAAAGTTCCACAGATTTCCATAATGAACATTCTCATTCAAGACAACATGTAATAAGCCAAACTAATTTATTTGACTTCAGGTGTGTTCCCAGTGGCCTTTGGCTGGCAGACATAATAGGTAGAATTCTACTCTGAAACACATACACATACACACACACACACACACACACACACACTTTGAGTGAACTACAGTGTAAGTGGAAAGCGAAGAATTGTATGATAGCTGAGCTCACTACTCACAATGAAGCAGTTTATAATCAGAGTCTAGCTGTGAATCTAGAGCTGGGGAAGACAACCCATAATAACCTGCCATACCCTTTTCTGTGCTAAGAAAAACTTGGAAATTCTGAGTCATACAGACTTGTGAAACAAACACAGCAACTCAGAGAGGTTCTCATTTGCCAAAAGAAGGAAAATTTGAGAAAATATCAAAATAAACAAGGAGAGTAAGGCTCTCTATTTTATTAGGTAAAATAACAGCTAATAACTCTGAATCAATATATATGGCCAAGTAAATAAACAGATATAGAGAAAGGAATACTTTCTTCTACAATACATTTCTAGCTAGTAAGGCAAATGCAGATAATGGAGCTAAAAAAAAAAATCACCAGTATGTTTTGAACAAAGTCTGAGAAGAAATACAATATGTCTACCGTCTCAGTATAATGCTGCATAAGCTACATATTAAATACAAGAGGAAAAATAATAATTACATAAGTGAGAAGCTTAATGAAAAATAAATCTAAAATAAATCTAAGCTAAACTTTACAATACGGAAATAAAATGATGTATGTGTGAAAACTTCAGTGGAGGGCACAATGCAGTTTCAGTGTTGAATTGTCAAACTGCAGAATGTATATATAATCATGGAAACTATCAAGAAAATCCAAGTTGACAGAGCATTCTACAAAATAATTCACTGTGGCATTTAAATGAAAAGGCTTTAATGAAACACAAATGAAAAGTTCCAGATTAAGCAACTATAAAAATAAATTATGAGCAAATGCAAATAGGCAGGTGACTATGGATTGGCTGCTGAGCAAGGAAAAAAATATCAATAAATATGTCATTGAGACATCAATGGGGCTTCAGTATGAGTCATGTTTGACAGCTACAATACAATTATTCAAGAAAATATATTTCTTCCAAAAACAAATACAGTGATTTGTTTATGTATGAAAAAAAAAGAGAGAGAGGACAGGAAAGAGGAGTTAGAAAAACACAGGGCCAAACCAAGTGGGTCATGTGGAAGTAACTGGCAAATTTGGGCAAGCAGTACATGGTGATTCCTTGCACTACTCAGGCAAAGTAGAAACTTCAACATAATTTTGACTCTACTTCTGAAATCACAGCAAAATAAAATTTTATGATAAATGAGTGGGTCTAAGTACCATTCCAGTTGTACTTCATATACTAAGACAATAGTCAGGAGTTGACACTGAGGGCATGCCATGTGGCAGGCATCATTCTAGGAGTTTTTCCACCTGTGACACTTCACAGAATGGTGACATTACACTTTCATATAACACTTATGGGCTGGTGATCATTTCAAGTACCAGGCGATGAAGAGGGGTTCCCAGATAGATTTGTGAGAGCATACCTAGCCTCACACTTTGTATACCCTGAAGAAGTTTTGCCACAGTTCCCAGATATATCATTCATAGCATTCATTTCTTCAAAGCACTCTGGAGGACCACCCTCTACGTCTGAAAAACAGTACAGTTAGTCATATTAAATGTGTGTTCATTGAAATTAAAATGGTCAGTGACTATATTTAAATTTCTGGGATGTTTTAAAATATATTGCACTAAAGAAGACTGTAATAAAACTGAAAAACTTGCTTTAACGTCATGCAAAACTACCATTCAAAATCTGAAAGAACTCTTTCTGTTGTTTTAGTAAGTATATGGATGTAAATACACATATCCATAACTACAGAAAATTATTTTCAGACAAATAATAGATGTTTTGGTTAATAAACTTCTAAAATCAATGTCTTTCTCAAGTCAAATCACAAACCAGTTACTCTGTTTTATTAGATCATCATTTTCTTAGACAAAACATATATTGGAGTTAAAACTGATTCATTCTCACATTCAGCACCCAATCCTTTTAATTCTTGAAAGACCCAACCTGCTTGAAGAGCAGTTTATTTCTCATAAACTCCACTAGTTCTGCTGTAGCTAAAGGGTTAAGGCAAGAAACCAAAAACCTTTGACAAGATTTGACTATTGCATTGTGATGCTACAGAAAAAAGACGCATCCTCAAAGAAACCATGTGGATAAGTAGGGTTTCCGAAAAACCATTTAGAGGCAGTACCGAACCTAAAATTCAGTCCACTTTGTCCCCGAACTGATATGCAAAGCTGATGACAAGTGAGTAATCAACATGTTAAACTTGGCTTTGGCAGCAAACTATTGCTAGTGAACAGAAAAATATGTCAATTTACAGAATCTTTTATCATGTAGTGACAAAATGAGAGAATCAAGGACCTTTTAACATAAAATTGGCTTTTTTTCCCCTTCTTGATTCTAAATACGTGCAAGGAAGGAGAAAAAAATATAAGGCGAAGACTTCCAGAAAGCAGAGCTAATTTTTCTTGCTATTTTTGTGTTATGGCTATACACCAGCCAGGGCAGGAGGGCAGTATGCAGATGCAGTTCTCCACTGAAAACTCCGGAGAACTCTGTCCTAGAATCAAGGGTGAACTGAACCTGTTATAGACTTTAAGCAAACCTCAACAAATGTCAGTGTGTAATGTGAGATGATTATGCTCCCATGTCATACGTCTAGTAGAAGAAAAACTTGCACCTGTACAAGAAGAGTGCTTAGACTAAAGATAGGACTTTCCAAATATAGCAGCAGAAGATGAAAACAGTAGAATATGTGTTTTGCACTAGAAATACATCTCTATCTAAAATATTATCTTCAGAACGAATGAAACACAAACACATAGTTGAGTCAAAATAATGAAGAGTATGATGATACACAAAAACTAAAGCAGATTACAAATTATATAAATCTGCAAGAAAGAGAAGCATTAAAGAATTGAAAGCTGTATGGAGAAATAGTTAAGTGTAAATATATATATTTGAATTTTTTTTAGATTTATTTTTATTATTTTTTTATTGGAAAGGTGGATATACAGAGAGGAGAGACAGAGAGGAAGATCTTCCGTCCGATGATTCACTCCCCAAGTGAGCGCAATGGCCGATTCTATGCCGATCCGAAGCCAGGAGCCTCTTCAGGGTCTCCCACGCGGGTGCAGGTTCCAAAGCTTTGGGCCGTCCTCAACTGCTTTCCCGGGCCACAGGCAGGGAGCTGGAAGGGAAGCGGGGCTGCCGGGTTAGAACCGGCGCCCATATGGGATCCTGGGGCGTGCAAGGCGAGGACCTTAACCACTTGCGCCACCGCGCCGGGCCCTGTATATTTGAATTTTTAAAAATCTGTGCAGCAATGTTTTTAGACCACAATTACAAGAAACTCAAAGAATAGCAGGTATATATATACATATCTCCCCAGGAGCACAGCACATGAAATGGACAGACATCAAAGACCAAGAAATTCCTAATGGAAGAAAGAGAAGAAGAAACTTTGGAGCAGATTTTTGTTCAGAAAAGATGGAAACCATCTGGCAATGGAATCACATCTTCAAAATGTCAAGAGGACAAATAAGTCTAAATTCTATGCCAATTTAAAATGTCTTTAGAAAAGTAAAGATGAAGCATGAACTCTTGCAGATTAATAAAAAATACATTTCAAGCAGGACCTCTTTTCAAGAAATGTTAAAGAAAGCTCTTTGACAGAAAGGTATATGATTCCAAACACAAGTTTAAAGATACACAAAGAAATAAAAAAGGTTTGAGAGGTAATAAGCAGGAGCAAACCTATGATTTTTCTCCTTTTTAAATGCTCATAATTTTCTACACCAAAAATAGAAGCAATGTAGTATGTGTATAGAATGAGTGCAGGGTGAAATATATATATATGAACATCAGTACAGAAGATGAAAGAGAAATGGTTTAAACAATGTATTTGAAGTGGTACAGTATTATTAAATGTACACCCTAATTAATTAAAGATTTATAAAGCTTAGGGCAATCATACATAAAAAAGTTTTAAAAAATCAGATTGTGGGTGTACAAAATTGAACCATAGAGATATCTGCAAAAATAGCAGAATGAGGATCACAGGAAAGTTCCTTGCTCAACAAAACCACAAACTAACTAAAACTGAGAATGAAAGGCAAAATCTACAGACCAACATAAAATCTATCATCTTGTTATAAGAAACTACTGAAAGTGGATCAGTTTCATGTGTTAACTTGGTTAAGTTATACTGCCAAGCTATTCCATTGAACAGTACTCTGGGAGTTTCTGAATAGATGTATTGTAGATGATTGAAGTCTACCAACAGTTTAAGAAAGGTCATCCCCTATGATTTGGGTGAGTCTGATGCAGGCTAATCCTCTGCCAGTGGTGCAGGCATCGCACATGAATGCCAGTTTGAGTCTTAGCTGCTGCACTTCTAACTAAGCTCCTTACTAATAGTCTAGGAAAACTGACCAACTTCTAATTCAGCTTCTTGTTTATGGCCTAGGAAAAAAAGCAGCAGAGGATGGTTCAAGTCCTTGGGCCCCTGCAACCATGTTGAACACCCAGAAGAATCTCCTGGCTTTAGATTGGCTAGCTTTGGCCATTGCAGCCATTTGGGGAGTGAACCAGTGGACAGAGGACCTCTCACTCTGTCTCTCCTCTCTAAAATTTCTTTCAAATAAAAACAAATAAATCTAAAAATTTTACATATATGATAGAAAACAGAGTCCTGCAAAAGAAACCCGCATACACTTATTTTCTACAACACTCTACTGGCAATTATATAGTGTTGTGATGGGAAAAAAAAGCATTTCTGCAAAATTAAATGAGCCTATGATAAAACACAAACATGGATCTGTATCCTAGTTTCTATATAAAACTAATCCCAAATCAATCACTGGTCTAACAATGAAACCTATCTACCAGATTGAAGAGCACATCGCATAATTCTTATGGGTTGTGTTTAGGCTAAGATCTCCTTTTTATCCATACTGGAAGCATGATCTATATGGAAAAATATTAAACTGGATTTTATCTACAGAAAGTTTGTTCAAATTTAGGGTGAGCAGAATTAAAACATTAAGGTATGGAATGGAAAAATATAAATATTTTGTGTGAGAAGACATTTTGAGCTGGAATATCTGAGCATCTTTTTCTTTCTCTCTCTCTTTCTTTCTTATTGTTTCATTTTACGACATAGTTTCATAGGTTCTGGGATTCCCCCAACTGCTCCCCAAGCCAGCCCCCCATATTGAATTCCTCCATATTGTTACAGGAGTACAGTTAATAACCAGTCATGATTCCTTCATTACAGGCAAGGACCATTCTGAGCATCTTTTAATAAAATAAGCAGCATAGTAAAAATGGGATCAAGGATTTGAGTAGTTACTCTTCTAATCAGTACATGAAGTTGGGACAGTTAAAACATAAGCAGAGATTCAAGAGCATCACCAGTGAGAGAAATAAGAATAAATACCACGCTGAAACAATGCTACCTGCCTCTGAAAATGTGCAGAAACCTCATAACACGTAATCACTCATTTACAACTGGAAATGAAGCTTTGCTCCATTGTTAGCAGCATCAGTGCCAATGAGACAGCCACTTAGAAGAACATCCATTCAACAGGCCACCCAACTTACTCCACAACCAGATTTTTTTTTTAATTCTTAAAGATATGTGCATAGGGAAATTCATGTGCAAAGGTTTTACTGTCTGTTTTTGTAATTGACCAAATAGGAAAATAATACCTTGAAAAGTAAATAACATTTGTTCATCCATAAGCTAGAATGCCACTTAGCAATATAAAGGAAGAGCTTCTTAGTCTTCTGCCACAGGCTCTGTAAAATATACCAGCAGGGTTTTAAAAGAGTTGGAGGCCCTGTTCTTGTTGCCATAGCCATTGCTCAACATTTATGACTACAGCGAAATTTCTAAGGCCTTTTCACTGGCTTTGACCTCAGGGACCAAGCTTCCAAGCGACAAAAATGCTCAATGAAAAATGTGGTCTGTGGCTTTGACTGAAGTCAAGAATGATTACAAGCTTCTGCTTTATTGTTTTTCCTTTTTCAGGAGACAATCTCTGCCCAAGTCAAGTGTGATCTTCAAGAATCTGCAAAGGGACCTAGGAATTTACTTAGTGGACAGTCATCATCTCAAATTTATTAACTTGCTCTTCTTCCCAGCATTCAGAAGTGCCTCTGACTTTTGACCTTTTCCCTGAATTGTGTAAACAATTTAGAATAAGAGTTCCAGGCTTCTTGTCTGCCCTCCTCCCTTATGATAGCTCTTTTTCTAGAATTCTTTAAAGTGTGGGTTCTACCATTTATATAGCACAATCCTACATCATTACCAATTTGTTTTCAGTTTTAAGAACAATATCAGTAAAATTAAGCAGTAATAAATACCTTCACCAAATATACTTCTACACTGCTTAGTGAGATCAATACATGTTCCATTGACACAGATCCACTGATTTGAGTCACATGGAAAACCAGTCTGAACATAGATGTTGTCAGGACATGCTGCAGATGATCCATTGCAGAACTCAGCGACATCACACTCACCGGAGGCAGACCTACACTCTGTTCCTCTTGCCTTATACTGGTGGGGTGAGGTAAACGACATTGAATAAAGCAGAATGTGAACATATGAGTATCATGAGGAGTCATCATGTTCAGATTGTGGACAAAGGAAAATATTTAAAAAGCTCCTACATTGCAATCCTCACAGCACACTCCTAAAGCACATTGTGAGCCAGGTTTCAGTGTACAGTCTTGAGATTCACAGCATACCGGTTGGTTTTGAGAACATTCCTGAAAAGCAAATCAAACATCCTGAGGGGTCTTCCAACTTTTATTTACACTGGATAGGCAGTTAGTGGATGAAAACACTTTTACATATTACATAACATGCAAACAGGCCTAAGCTACATGACTGACAAACAGAATAAAAAAAGGGGCGGGGAAGCCATTTATATACTTAACAGACATTCTTTGATTACCACCTAAGCAGCATATTTTGTGTTCTCTAGATTCCTATAGGGGTCTGGCTGTGTTGGAAATAAGATTCTCTGAAGTCCTAGAATTCATCATGGCTAAAACATTGGGAAAATTTCTGGCTCTGGCAGACAAATAAATGCTTAAATACAAGATGTGGAATAAATATAAATGATGATTAAAAAATCCATTGTAATGACTAGTTCTTCCTTGGTCCTTCTGAGTCCGTAGTACCTCCTAAATCTCAATACTTCATGGGATATTATAGGCTTCTTTTATTCTGAAATTCTCTTCTGGAGGGCTGGATAAAAGAATATTTCTGAATGAGAAGAAATGATCATTTTTGCATCATTTGCCCATTACTTTAGTATGCCCTGTTTGATGGTATAACTATATGTTGGGTGAAACTATTTTTAAAAATTTATATTATCATAGTTACTAAAAGCAACAGTTAAGACAGGAGAAGCCTGGAGTGTGAATTCATACGCCTGCATTTATTTTTCATTTCTAAGATTTAGCATAGGATGAGTCAAGGAAACATGCCAATAAATTGTATAAAAATAAATCATGACATTTTGTAGTCTTAATATGAGTTACAGCAAGACATTCACCAGGGAATACTAATTTCCCAATGTTTTTCACAGCTATTTTGCTGAGAAAAGTTCATTACTATTGTTAGCTATACAGAATCCTAGAGAAGAAAATCACATCACAACGACATTGAATGGAGCTACGGTAAGACACACTACTGTCAGAATTTAGTAGACATTTTCAAGATGTTTCCATTCAAACGAAATCAGGCCAAATGGTGAAGAACAATTTCTTTAAAACTATGTCACCCATTATGGGTCTAGAAACTCACTTTTCTGTTAGGAGGATGGGAGTCCATGACCTTGACCATTGCAAGAGAAAATACTGACTGACTAAGATCTGCTCACACCTTGGGTCCCTAAATCCATCCACTCCATTTCTTACTTCATTACCTTTACCTCTGTTATTTTTAGAGCTCTTCAGCACATCAACTTAAAAAAAATTCTGTCATGTGAAAAATCTAGCTTACTGGATTATATATATTCCAGATATTTTTGGCTTAATTAGTGACCTGAATTAACATGTGTTTTTCCCATATTTTCTTGTTATACAGTGAAAGATGTTTACCTACTTTTGTGACTCACAGAGGATTTTAAAAAAATACATATTAAAAAGGAATGCTGGGAAGCAATGCACTCAGGTGGAAGAAAAAAAAACTTAGGTCAACTCAATTTCAGGATTACTGACACTGAACAATTATCTGGATGGCATAGAAGTTAACAGGGATGGAGAGGGGTCAGATAAAGGAGGACAGTCATTCAGGGTACTGGGTTTAAGTTATGCAGGACAAGTCCATTCTAGAGAATCAGTCACAATAGTGCTACGGTCATGATACTGGGGTGCCGTCTTGCAATCTGCCGAGATTTTAAGTGTTCTCACCAATACACAAATAAATAGTACAGAAAAAAGGCACCAACCATTTGACCTTATAGGCATACTAATTAAATGGATTGTGGTAACTATTTCACAAGCTACATATTCACCAAATCATCAACTTGTACACAATTAATATAGACAATAGAGCTGGAATAAAACGAAATCAGATGTCCTCACAAGACACTGAATCCACAACACTGCACTGCACGGGTTTGTTTGTCATGATCCCTATACCTTTGTCTAAAGATTCTTGGAGGAAAGAGAAGAAAGAACCCGTGCAAAACTCCAAACACTAACACTCTGCTGCAGTCGTAGCAGACCGTCCTCGCAGGGGCACTGACCTCCTCACTCCCACAGTCACAGGTTTCTCCTTCTTCCAATATTCCATTCCCACAAACAGCATCCTGTTTGTAAGACGGCTCGAGATGTGGCTGATTTTGAAGACACTGGGACTTTTGCTTGGAAATGAAACGTGAGAAATCTTCTATGCTGCAATTACTAAACATCTTCATGCCACTGGAATGGCTAAAAATACATCAAACTTCAAGTTTTTATATAAGCATTTCCATAAACAGCTTACCTTTGGAATCAAGCTATGTAATAGTATTCCACAACAAAACGCATGCTCAGTTTTGCTAGTGTCAAAAAGTGCTCATGCCACATGCATTGAAGGTCAACGGTGCAACAGTTTATATTAAATGTTTAGTAGGAACAAGGAAACAAGAAAATTTTCTTAACTCTTACATTACACTGCTCCTACCTTACAGAGGGGCTCCATTTTTGTTTCATTTATTGCTTCATTTTCCTGTTATGACATGTTGGCAGACTCCTCTAGTAATGAGAGTGACAAGGCCTTCGCTTTCATTTTTTAAAAAGGTGTATTGATTTGAACAGCAGATTTTTACAGAGAGACAAGGAAAGAGAGAGGTCTTCCATCCACTAGTTCACTCCCCAAATGGCATCAGTGACCAGAGCTTAGCTGATCTGAAGCCAAGAGTCAGGAGCTTCTTCCAGGTCTCCCAAAGCCTTGGGTCATCCTCTGCTGCTTTCCTAGGCTGTAGGCAGAGAACTAGATGCAAACTAGAGCCACTGGGACATAAACTGGGACCCATGTGGGATGCCAGCACCTGCAGGCCAAGGAGTAGCATACCACTCTGCCAGCCCCAAGGTTTTCCTTTCTTTGTTTATATTTATTCACTAGCAATTTGATCTAGTTCTGACATTTTAAATTTCACATGAGACAGTTCAAGGTATTTCTCCTTCAAATTCAAACTTAGCACCAAACTCCAGAATCTCTTATTTGATAGTTTACTTAGTGTTTTCTTTTTAAAAACTTATTTCATAGAGGCCTTAATTTAAAATTCTCCAAACTCTTGATACCTCTCTCCCAAAACCTGTCCACCACAAAAGATAATATTGTTGTTTTGGAATGTGAACTCTGTGGCCAATCAAACCAAATGAATTAAAATTTTTGCTCTATACTCACAAGTGATTTTTCCTTCAATCTTCAAAAGATATGGCAAGTATGACTTTTGGTTTTTTGAGAGGAAAGAAGTGAGTTAGGGAGGAGAAAAAGGAAGAGACAGATCATTCTCATCTGCTGATTCACTCACAAAATACCTGAAATGGCCAGAGCTGGGTTGGGGACGAAGTTAGAAGCCAGGAACACAATCTTGGTCTCACTTACTTTCAGCATCTTCATTGGTGGGAGGTTAGAGTCAGGAGAGGGAGCTGAGAATTGTACCCAGGCCTCCTGATGAGGGGTGCAGGCACCTTTGCTTGCCAGGCTCTATGCAAATGCGGTATTTGGTAACAAGAGGTATTTATAGAGAAAGGGGTATGGTCATTGGAATTGGTATATTGATCTGAGGTCATCAGTCACAAGGGAATCTTTAACCACGATTTAACAGCTGAAACTTAGAATAAATGCACCCAAAATTATATTAAGATAAATGATAGACATAAGGCATAAAAGCCAAGCCTTACATTGCTTCTGGGTTCATCAGGCAGATGGATCCAGGACACTTGCACTTGTTAACGTCATCATAAGCTATTCCCATACTAAGACTCAGCAATTGCACTAAAATAATTGCAAGTGATTCCAGACTTATGGTTCTGGGATGCTGAAACAGAACAAATGCACATGTACAAGTTAAGGGAGACATTTCATTTACTGGGAGAACAGTGTAATTGTTTAAAAATAGTTGCAAAATAAAATAGGATAGAGGCATCTGATAATGTTATGCACACAAGTGCCATCTATGCTGACCCGACTTCATTTGTCACAGGTATCATTATAAATACAAAAACAGAAGAAGTAGAAATAGGAGAAACAAAAAGTGAAATTTTACTAAAACAGGAAAGGGTGAGTCATTTGCTAGGTTCCCACCAAGGAAAAGCCGTACTAGTAACTTGCTAACAAACAGTTGCAGTTGAACTGGGAGCAGAGGTGGGACTTGGCACCAGGTGCTCTGACATGAGGTGAAGACATCTCAAGTGGTGTCTCTGCTGCTGTAGCCAAGATCTGTATCCAGAAATGTGCTTTAAATTCACACATTAACCCTCTGAATTTATTTATATTTTGGTGATGACATTAGATAAAGAATGGGACTCCAGGGTCAGTGTTGTGGCATAACAACAGGTGGATTACCTGCAGTACCAGAATTCCATATAGGCAGCAGCTCTTGTCCTGGTTGTTCCACTTCAGAAGCAACTTCCTGTGAATGGTCAAAGAAAAGTAGTGGAATATGATCCAAATATTTGGATCCTGGGAGACCAGACAAAGCTCTTGGCTCCTGACTTCAGCGTGGCCCAGCCTGGCCATTGTGGCCCAGCCTGGCCGTTGTGGCCATCAGGAGACTGAGCCAGAGGGGACAGAAGTTCTATCTCTCTGTAACTCTTTCATATAAATAAATACCAGCCCTGACTGTGGTGACCATTTGGGGAGCAGATGGAAGCCCTATCTCTGTCTCATTTTCTCTTTGTAACTCTGCCTTCCAAATAAATAAAGCAAATCTTTAAATAAAAAATGCTTGATTAAAAAATATATATGCTTATCAGACTTTCATGGAGTGGACATTTTGTGTAGTGGTTAAAATGCTGATGGGAAACCCACATCATATATTCCAGCACATAGGTTCAAGTTCTGGCTTTGCTCCTGATTCTAGCTTCGGCTAATGCAGATTCTGGGAGACATGTGCTGATTTCTGAAGTAGTGAGTCCATGCTATTCACACCAGAGACCCAGACTGAGCTTCTGGCTCCTTCCTCTAGCCTGGCCCAGACCCAGCTGATGTAAGAATTGGAGAAATGAAGCATCAGATGGGAGATTTCTCTCTGCCCTTTTCTCTTTCAAATAAAAACTAAAAATAAAATATTTAATTCCAGCTTTCACGAATTTTTTGAACTAATATTATAAAGTAATAAAAAAAGCAAAATTATATGTAGCATTGAATTTTAATTAATTTTGGTAGCAAAGACTTTAAAAAATTATTTTTATGAGAGGGAGAAAACTATCTTCTATCTGTTGGTTCTTTCCCCAGGTGGCCACATCAGCTGGCGCTGATGGGGATGCAGCTGGGCTCCCACAACTCCACCTGGGTCTCTGCTATGCAGGTCCTGAACGCTGGTGGATCCCTGCCAGGATTTATACTGGTGGGAACCTGGAACAGAGAGGAGCCAGGAGTTGAACCCAGATGCTCTGATGCAGCCCACTGAAGCAACATCTTTCTTAACCACTATGCCAGGTGCCACACCCACACCAGCGGTTTTTTGCTTGTTTGGTTTGGCTTGGTTTGGTGGCAAGAACTATAGTACAGCAGATAAGCTTCTCTGGGTATAATACATATGATGAGGACAACAGCAATTAGCATTTATTAAAAGTTCCCTATGTGCTGACAACCAGAGAGAGTGGCCAACAAATAGATACTTGTTAAGGGAACAAATTATTTCATCTTATAAATGTGCCTGTTGTGTTACACAATTACTTTGTGCATTGTGTGAATTGCATGATTAGTTTTGAAATTATATAATTTTTATCATTACATCTCTATGTTTTATAATTATATTCTTTTAAATGTACCCCTATGTTTTGGAAAAACTTTGTCTTTAAGCATTAAAATCAGATTATAGTAGGTGCATTTTTTCCCCATAATGAATATGTTTCAAAAGTTATCCAGTTCATCAATTAGAGAGCCCATGAGAAGCTGAAAGAAATCAAGAGAAAATTTGAGAAGCTAGGCATGCAGATAAAGAAAGGTTAAGATAGAATTTCAGGATTGGATATAGCTTCTACTGCTTGGTAGAGCTTGCCAACAAGGTCATTTCTTCTTAAGATAAGCCTCAGTGTGTTTGCCCACAGTTTTCTCTACATCATCATAGAATACACATTCTTGCTTGACTTTGCTATTATCCATCTTCCCTCGCCACTAGTCTGGTTCCAGCTATTTTTCACATCAAGACAAAAATAAATTTATTCATGTTCATTCATTCTTATTTGCATAATCTTCATAGATTTCAATCAGTGTGAGCAATGTATTTGACCAATCTCATGAGATGTTATATGCTAGAGAATATTTTTATTGCATGTTGCATTCAAATAAAAAAAGTTTAAAATATTTATTTATTTTTATTGGGAAGGTAGATTTACAGGGAGAGAGGAGAGACAAACATCTTCCATCTGCTGTTTCACTGTCCAAATGGCTTCAACCGCCAGGGCTGAACTGGTCTAAAGCTTGGAGCGCCTTCAGTGTCTCCCATTCAGGTGCAGGGTCCCAAGGCTTTGGGCCATCCTCTGCTGCTTTCCCAGGCCACAAGCAGGGAGCTGGATGGGAAGTGGAGCAATCAGGGCACGAACTAGTGCCTGTATGAGATGCCAGCACAATGCAAGGTGAGGAATTAGCCACTGAGTCATCACACCAGGTCCTCAAATGATATATATTTTTTAACATACAAATTATAACTTCTCAATACAGACAATACAGTCTTTTTATATTGGCTATGGCTTTTCTAGGAAACTTATTACTTTTTTTCCTTTATATGAGTTATTTTGATTTCATTGTTTCACTGCAGCTTTAATTATTCTTGATTTTCTATGTATGTATCGTTTTTCAGTTAGTGGTCGTCCAAGCCCTTTGTGGTTCATGTGCTGCGAGCATACAAATGACCAAGTTGAGATTGCAGGAAGGATTTCCTGGTACTTGCACTTTGTTCAACTGGTTGTAGCTGCTGACAGTATTCTGGGCCAGTAATGCTGTGAAATTTATCTCCTTTTTTTTTTTTTTTTTTTGGTTTGTTTCTTTAGAAGTGTTCTATGCCCATTTTGGCTAATATCCAGACATTGCTTCTTCCATTTCACTTGTCCACAAATCTTCCTTTTTTCTTTTCTCTTTCCCACAATCTTTTCTGATGTCTCTTGGAAGAGGTTCTAATTCCGACTTTCCTGTTTGATAAATTATACTGTTTATGTCGATATTAGATAATTTACTGTAACTACTATATTTTCCATATGTATATTTCCAACAAGTCTTCTGATGTGTTTTCTTACACTTTATTCTGTTTGAAATATCTGTGTTTATAGTTTAAGATGCATCATTGATGTGTTTTCATTTGAAGCAATTTTCTTCTGAGGATCTTTAATGCTCAGACTGAACAGTTCCATCCGTGTACATGCAGGTATATAAATGAGGTCACTGGATAAATTATCTGATGCATGAAATTCATTAAGACCCAGCATTAATGTGTCAGTCTTCTTGGGTTTAAGCAAAAGGCAAACTCCAAAAACCACTTGCTATGCTAAGTGAACTAAGTCAAATACAGATTTAAAATAAATCAATGATTGAATGTTCAGATTACAACAAATTGAAAAGTATGCAATAAGACAAATATTGATCACTACCTTAATAACTTTCTAAAAAGGATAAATTGATTCATAATTGGAACATGGTAAAAATCATGCATATATACATATACACACACATATATACATATATATCAGCTCAATGGAGATTTCTTAGAGTTCAAATTTCTCTAAGTAGCAGGGACAAGAATTTCTGAGATAATTGCAAGTTTTAATATGTATATATTAATATAGTAAAATATGGCTATTTTTAACGGTTTGTATTCTACTTACACATTTTAATCAAGCAAACGAAAACATACTGTACCAGAGCAACACCACCTCCATAGTCGGCGTCACACATCTTCCCTTGATAGGTGGCTCCAACATAATTTGCTATTTCTCTGTAACTTAAGTTTAAAATCACGTCAAAATCACAAAAGGAAACACAATCAAAACTGAATCTTCATAACACAAATTTTGGTTGGGCACTCATTAAATTTAGAGGTATTTCCACCCAATATTAGTCTTACACAGCACAGGCTATGAGTAAATGTTTCCTCTTCTTTTGAAAACAATAAAAGAGACTAAATAGAAAATATATTTTTATCTGGACGTCTACACCATAACAGATTCAGTTTATATAATGTATCACATATCAATAATTTTCCACAAATAAAAATGATACAAATAAATAAAATCCCCTAACATCAGAAAGCTTAGGGAGTATAGCCTGTCAATGAGCCCTGGAGGTGTGCTGTGGATTAAAATTCCTGTAATCTGGGGAAGCCTAGCAATGTTTTGCAAAGGGTGGGCAAGTTTATGGGACAGAGGACGAAAAACACAGAGGATGCAAAAGTTGTGGAGGTTAATATTTCTTTTTTAAAGAAATGTTTGAATGCATCGGTTTTGCTGCTAGTACACTGTTTTTTTGATCTTTAAATACTTGCTCTGCAAATTAACAAGGACTATGTATTACTGTAGTTTCAATGTTTTGTGGTTATTTTAAAATGTACTTGATATGAGAGAAATTGGCCATCTTTTCCTGTATTTAATTGTTTATGGCCTATGCCTGTTTGCTAGCTGGACAATGCACATTTTTCTCTGCTGAACACTGTATGAAATGAAGCCAATATGCTTTTGAATATAAAGCAAATTCATATTTATATAAAATGTTATATCGAAAATGAGTTATTTTTAAACACAAACTAAATACTAAATAATCGTATCCTATAGAATACATAAATCCTGAACATCAGTAAAAGACAAACAAAGAGCTTATTAAATACAAGGAGCTCCCAGACTGAAACTTCAGCATGGTGTTGTAAATCATGTTAGAGAGATTAGAATAAACAACAGCTTTTCAGTTTTATGGTAAAAAGCACAGGAGGAGAGCTAAATTACAAACATATATTTCCTCAAATAGATACTGTTAATGTTTAAGCATAGTTAGGGAGAGGAGCCAATGGCAGCAATATTGAAGGATAAATTTTAATTATGAACTAATAAATGATAGAACTGATGCCCTATGAAAGATAATATTCACAAGATATTATTTGCAAATGAAATTAATTTTCCCTTTATAAGGGCTCATTAATTATTGTCCGACAGTGAGTCAGTTTGGCAAGTGTTTTGTGTAGATTCTGTAGTAATTCCAGGTTATACTTACACGAGTAAAAATGCCACATCATGTGGGCGCAAAACAAGATAAGACCTTTTCCATTTTAAAAATTGGTGTAGTAACTCATTAGCATCCCCAGTAGTTGAGATTTTATTTTCATCTATCCAAAGCTCCAGTGAAGATAGGATAATTGTAATATTAAATGAAGCAAAAACCTAAAACAACATATGCAAAAATCAGTGTTCCAAAATCATGGCTTAACTAGATTCAGTAATACATCTATAAAACTGAGCTTTAAAAAATTAACTGTAAATTTGGGTTGAGTCTTTTTTAATTTTTAATTTTGTTTATAGAGTTGAGAAGGATGCACAGCAATGTGAGCCTCTGATTAGGGTGGGGAGGTTCAGGAACCATCCAAGATGGGTAAGACAAATGCTTTATTTATTCATCTTGTGTCCACAACAGGGAGGAGGAAGGAGGGCTACTCTTTGTTATCAAACTGTATCAGCATCCAGGGATGGGGGACTGTCATTTGTTGACTCCCTAGAGACCCTGACGTGGGGAAGAGTGTTCCAAGGGTATTACTTAAGTGATTTTGACACCTCTAAGAAGTCGTTGGTTTCATTGCTCCGGGGTTGAAAAAAATCTTTCCAAGGTCTATTGGTTGACAGAGTTCACCTTAGTTCATCCACAGACCTGGAAACATGCTGCAAAGCTTGGCCAGAATTATCAACCTGTTCTGCTTTCCATCCTCTGACAAGATGGTTGACATCCCTTACAGTCCTATCTAAGCTAGTTGCCATGTCACACGCGTGCATCTTGGCATGCTAAGTAAGCACTGTATAGGCATCTAACAACTAAAGAGGCCCTCTCTGGATACTTGCACTCCAAGATCAGACTACACATCCTGTGATTTTCCCTGTGGCCAGCATGTGAGTCCAGTGGTCTAGCTAGAGAGTTCTCCAAGAAACTTTACATGGGATGACTTCAGACTTGACACTTCTGTGTGCCAGCAAGAGCAGAGTCAGGTTTGATCTGCCACCTGCATCAGCCAATGTACATACTGGTGGATTCAGGTTGGTCAGTTCCTCTCCAGCCACACATCTTATGCAAACTGATGGGTGCTGTGGCCCAGCTGAGCCAGCCAGCCACAGACCCAGTCCTTACATACCAGTGGGTGCTGAGGCCTAGTTGGGGTGACTCCCAATAACCTCCACCAGGCCTGCTCCCAGCCCCATTTTGTGTGTGTGTGTGTGTGTGTGTGTGTGTGTGTGTGTGTGTGTGTGTGCCAGCCTCTGCTCTGTCCTAGACTAGCCCAGCTCATATCCCATCTGGCTCTCTTGCACACCAGTGGGTGCTGCAGCTTAGCTTAGCCCAACCTGCCCAAGAATTAGCCCTCATGTTGTGTTGACAGGTCCTACCGCCTTGTCCTGCCTGGTCCCCCTCTAGCCCTGGTTCTTGTCCTAACCAGTGATAGGCAGAGCCTAGTAGGGGAGTTTCTACAGTTTCCCCTGCCAGGCATGTTACCAGCCCAGGATCTTGTATTTGCCAGTGGGTACTGTGGTCCAGCCTGATATGACTTGTACCCAGTCCTAGCACTTGCCTGCTGCTGTGGTGGCCTAGCCCAGCTGGCTCATACCCATTTTGGCTCTCATGCATGCCAGCAGGTGCCATCAGCCTATCCCAGCATGGCCAACCCTCAGACTAGCAAACTCCCAGTCGCAGCTCTCATGCTCACCAGTGGAAACAGCAGCTCAGCAAGGGAGTCCCCAAAGTTCCCCTACCAGGCTTGCTCCAAATCCAAGGTCTAGTGTGTGCCCTCTGGTGCTGCATCCCAATCTGAGGTGGCCCACCACCAGCCTTGGCATTCTCGAGTAGGTGCTATAGCCTGGCTGAGCTCAACCCACCCTCAGTCACAGCTCACGCTGCTGGGTGCAGCAGCCTAATGGCCCTCATGTTCTGGGGAGTGTTGCAATCCAACATGGCCTGGCTTGCACCCTATTATGGTTCTAACACTTGCTAGTGTGTGCCATGGATCTGGCTCACATGTACACCAATTATTTTAAAAGAGAGAGAGAGGGAAAAAATAATAAGCAACTATGCTGGCATACTGGTATAGTTAACACAATTTGACATTAATCATGTGCAGAATGCCTGCCAGCTATTCACTGCTTTTCTTCCAGCAGTATAACATGAGATTGAGTCTTTGAAGGGAATTGATACATATGAAATGCTACTAAGTAATATATAATATTTAAAAATGATTAAACATACTAAGCCCTAATGTCAAATGCTTTATTTAATAGAATATTTAGAATAATCTTACTATATGTATGTATTTATTATCATTCATATTCCCAGGTAAAAAAAAATTGTAACTCGGGCCTGGCAAGGTAACCTAGTGGCTAAAATCCTTACCTTACATATGCCAGGATCTATATGGGCATTGTTTTGTGTCCTGGAGGCCCTGATTCCCATCCAGTTCCCTGGCCTGGGAATGCAGTAGAGAATTATCCAAGCCTTGGGACCCTGCACCCATGCGGGAGACCCAGAAGAGTGTCCTGGCACCTTGGCTTTGGATCGGCTCAGCTGTAGCCATTGTGGCCACTTGGGAGAGTGAATCATCAGAGGGAAGATCTTCCTCTCTGTTTTTCCTACTTTCTGTATATCTGACTTTCCAATAAAAATAAATAGATCTTTTAAAAAGGAAAACCGTAACTGGAAACAGTTTTCCCTAGATCATGTGACACACGTTACAGGGGGTGCCATGAAGGGAGATACAGAAGTGGGCGTTTGGCACATTGGTGCTACAAGGGATGCCTGCAACTTGTGTGGGAATGTTTGAATTTGAGTGCTGCCTCTGCTTCCAGTGCTGTTTCCTGCTCATGTGTACCAAGGTTATTGAGAGCTCAAGGAGACTGCCCCTGTGGGAGATCTGACACAACCAACCATGTGGGAGACCTGGGTAGAGTTCCCAGCTGTTGGAGACATTCTTAAAGTAAACTGGTAGATAGAAGTGCTCTATCTCTCAAACACCAAAAAAAAAAAAAAAAAAAAAAAAAAAAAAAAAAAAAAAAAAGAGGTACATAAACTATTTTAGAAACACAAGCAAGGGCAAAGATTCTACAGAAGCAGACACTTACAGCATTTGTCAGCCCAATCAGCTGGAAAATTTTTTGAGTGACCACAGCCGTATCAGCACCCATGTGATTATACTGTAAAATAGAATTGCCTTTCAGAACTAAATAAGTACTAGTTAACATTTAATGACTGTTGTGCTTAAAATTTAAAATAGCAAAGTAAGGACTATTTCAATTTCTAGCATTTAAACTTTTAAACATTATTGTATCATTGCAGTGCAAATAATTTGATACTCACTATTACAAATGGAAAATAGAAAATAAAGCATAAAGACTACAGTACACAATTCCAGCACCAATTCATCAGTTAATAATAATAATTGTCCAAAGCAAATGTTAGTTTTAAAGTACAAGAGTTAAATGTTAGTATTTCTTTTGGTAAAGGTGAAATCTAAATTAGAAAGACTGCTGATTAAAGGAGCCATAAAAATATCAACTGTAGAATAAAAGCTCATAAGCTTTCTATGCTGTGTTTACATGTCAGTTGCAAAGACAGAACTTGGAAACTGAAACAGAAGAAACAATGGTTGATAAACCAGTGAGGCAACGTAGATCTGCTTCAAAACCTAAAATGCTCCAATGAACTACATCAGCTTCTCAGAAAGTAAGAGAAATCACCAGGTAGATTGTCTCAAATTTTGTTTAAGATATACTTCAGGCTGAAAAATGCCTAGATTGACTGTGAAAAACGATAATTGCCAAATGTTACATTCTGAATGCCTCTAGTCATATGGCATTTCAGAAGTAAGGAAAAAAGGAAATGGAGAACAGATTCGCCATTTTTTCAGGGAAAGGGAATGGAAGGAAGTGGGTATAACTTTAAAAAGCAACTCAATAGGTCTTGGCTGTGATGGTCTTCTTCTGTGTCATGATTGTTAATGTTGATATCCTGGCTGAACATTGTACATTATTTTAAGGTATTGCCAATCAGAAATTGGCTTACAGGCTACACGGGGTCTCTTGGCATTCCTATAGCTGCACATGAATATCTAATTGTCTTCGTATAAAAGTTAAAAATTAAAAAAATAAAGAACTAGAAAATTTCTACTTAGGACAAAGGAGAGAATAGAACAAATCAAAATGATAGGCATAAATACAGACATGTAAATGATGAATTAAGTAAGAATGGATTAAATAACCCAAGTAAATGTCTTTTTTGGGTAGACAAGCAAGAAGAATGAATTGCAGGAAGCATACTCTGTTTCCAAAGATATACATTTTTAAGAAATAAAACAATGGAAGAAAATACAGTACATAAGCAACAATGTAGGAACACTGAGATGTTAGGAAGCCTTGGATATTTATATCCAGAATAGAGCCAAAAAATTACACGAATTCTTCCGGAAAACAGCACGACACACTTTCTTAACTCATTGAATGAAGTCATAAAAAAGTAATAAAAAATCAAAATTCCATTGTGATATGTCTCATTGATACAAATGCCAAAAATTCTATGCAACATGCTAATAATTCAAATTATGCAAGTTATCAAAAGGATTACACATTATGACTAAGTGAGATTGACCCCTCAAACACAAAGCTGGTTTAACATGTAGAAACCAGTCAGCACAATACAGCATGCTGTAGTCCTGCTGCCTAATCCTATCTATAGGAACAGAAAATAAATACAAAACCTATTCATAATCAATCATTTAGAGACCAGGAATATTGAATAATTCCCTCAAGTCGATAAAAGGTTCCTATGAAAACTACACCAACAACATCCTAATTAATGGCAAAAAGACAAACAGTATCTCCTTTCCTCAGGAGTAAGATAATCACAATATGTTTTCTTGGCACTAATTCTATCCCTTTGAACACTTAATAAGGAAAAGAATTTCATGCATCCATTTGTTAAATAAGTTAAACTCTTTGTCAGTAGACAAAAATGTTTATACATAGAAAATCCTAAGAGCCATTAAAAAACTGTTAGAGCTAATAAGAAATGATATTAGCAAGTTGAGTTAAAAAAAATGGGCAAAGAACATGAACAGTCAGACATATGAAAAAATGGTCAGGTTCACTGCTCAACACAGAAATGAAAAAAAAAAACATAATGAGAATTCATTTCACCCCAGTAGAATGGCTATCATGTGAAAATCAAGAAATAATAAGTGCTGGGGAGGCTGTGTGGGAAATGGTGCTGTAATCCACTGTTGGTAGGAACTAAACTAGTGCAGCCATTATGGAAGACAGGGTGGAGATCTCTCAGTTACCTGAAAATAGATCTAGCATTTGACCCCGCCACCCCACAGAGTACAAAAAATGTAATCTGCAGGTGCAGGAGGAGTGATGTGCTGAGATTTTGATTATTGTATACAGCCTTTATTCATACTCAACAGGAACAGTAAGCTTTTTGCTTTGTTTGCATGTTCTGCTTTTATTTATTTATTTATTTATTTAGGTTCTTTGATCATTATTTTCTACTTGCCATGTGTTGATATATTTACCTAATGGAGTATTAAACTCCATAGTGAAATAAATAAATAAGTAAATGTATAAAAAATAGAAAGAGAATACATCTCAAAATAATGGATAGCTAAAGAAGTGATTTTTTTAATTTTTAAAAAAATTGTTTTATATAACATTATTTAGTCCTTTCAATAATTTTTTATAAGAATGATATTTTTATAAGAATAATACAAAATTCAACTTGATTCAGTTGGAGTTTGTAACTATTATTTTTTTTAATAGTCCATTACATTTTAAAACTTTTAACTGCTCATTGATAGATTTTCCAAGCTTGTCACATATATAAGATATTGTCAAAATATAAACAAAAATACAGATCAATGGCTCATTTCCATATGAAAATATACTCAACATTATTCTTCATTTGAGAAAAACGAGTTAAAACCATGCGATAGCAGTTCAGATCCACTAGACTGGCTGTTATACATGAAGACAAAAAACAAGTGCCAGCAATGAAGTAAAGGCATTGGGGCTCTTATGTATTGCTATTAACAATAAAATAGAGAGTTGAAATCTTTAAGTTAGGAGCTTTCCTACAAAGCAGAGGGAAAAAAAATGGATCAAAAAACAAGATTATTTTGTGAGCATTACATTTCATATAATTATAGTAAGGATTTACAAGATAATCTTGGAAGTCATAATCTTATCTTTTATTCCCAATACATACCATTACTTTCCTGTATATCAGAAAATGTTACTGTTGAGAAACTCTTATTTCTTTTTAAAATAAAATGATGATTACTAAAAATTGTTAAAGTTCTTGACCATATATAATGAGCTTTTATAAAAAATGTTAACTGTATCTGTAAACCACAATAATACTACACATTTTAGTTATTTTATTATTTACAAAATTAAGAATTAACATCTTGTATAAATGTAATTTCCCAGTTTAGTGCTGATAGTAATAATTTAAAATGCATCAAAGCACAGCAAATGCATAATCAGCATTAATTTTCCTGTGTCAAAAAATTCTTATCAGATTACTTTCATAACATTGTATTGCTAATATAAAGTTACATGAGACAAGCAACATACTTACCAGATTCTTTTCAACTACAATATGCATCTCTATATACTGAGAGTATTCATGTGGCTGAAAAATATCCACAAATTTTATGTCAAAATGGAAGGATTACTAAAGCATTATCAATGTATAACATTATTATCAATGAAAATGTTGAAATATCAGAGTTTACATAGAGCAATACAATCAGGTAACATAAACAAACCTAGATATCACAGAATTTTGTTCAGTGAATTCTTGAAGAAAATTTCTCTGCATGTAAGCAACCATTTTGATTTACTCAGAAAAAACATCTCTACCTTGTATAGTCTTGAGTAATTCATATTTGCTTCTCTGAAGACACACTGCCTTCAACTCCTCACTGCAAAGTATGTACAGCGCTATCAGTCTGGTGGTACTATTTTTATTTACTATGGAATATGAATTTGAGTATGATTGAAAGAGTCAGAAAACTTTCATGTTTTGGGGTCATGATTTCATTTGCTAGACAAGACTAGCCCTTTCTATCAGTCACCTCATATAAAGTTAAGACACAGAGGGGAAATATTAAGAACTGATGGACGGGGCTAGCATTGTGGCATAGCATGTAAAAACTGCTGTCCCCACCAGTTTGGGGAAGGGAGAAATTATATTACTTCCCATCCAGCTCCCCGCTCACCACCTGGGGAAAGGAAGCTGAAGGCAACCAAGTGTTCCAGTGGAGGACCTGGAAGACATTCCTTCCTCTTGGCTTTGCCCCAAGGTCCAGCCTTGGCTGTGGGGCCACCTGGGGAGTGAACTAGTGGATGGAAGATCTGTTTCTCCCACTCACAGTCACTCTAACTTTTAAACAAACAAACAAACAAATAAATACATCTTATGAAAGCAAGCAAGCAAGCAAGCAAGGAAGAAGACCTGACTTAGACCACAGGAATCTCAGGATGGGGATTCTGAGAGTGTTGTCGACCACTTGGAACTGAGGGGTTCAGTTAGACCCAAATGCCAAGCAGTTGCTGAGTTTGACTTTGACTTGACTTTCCCATCACCTAGGTTCTGCTAAAATGTGGGGATAATCATTTTGATATTCATCATTGAATGTCCTTCCTTCTAATGTATCCTGGGAAGCAGCAGGTAATGATTCATATACCCAGAACCTGTCATTCATGTTGGAGACCCACAGTTCTAGGTCCCTGGTTTTGGCATAGCCCGGGCCTGGCTGTTACAGGCCTTTGGGACTTGAACCAGTGGATGGAAGGTCAGTGTGTCTCTCTACCTGCCTCCACCCCATCCCTTCCCATACCTCTTGCTCTTTCATTTTCCCTTTATGTCTTCCTTGTCATTTATGCCGTGCTTGGACTGGCAGTTCTCATATTTGAGTTGATTCTTTTCTTTCCCCACTTTGCCTAAAAACATTAGGAACAACTGTTCCCTACTATAACTTTCTAAGGTTGTCATATACATGATCTTCTGGAACAGGACAAGTATGCCAAAAGTTTGAAACTCCATGCTTGGAATTTTGCAAAGTTGTGAAACTGGTTTTAAAGCTCCCAATGTCAGTTATAAAGTGTCTGGACATGCATTCATATTTCTGTAGGTATGTAAATAATATATTTATCAGAAAAATGAGTGTTTCTATTTCTGTAATATGCATAGGGCTCAATCACCTACCTGTATAGTTCGTATTTTGTGGGGCAGATCTCTGAAATCCACATCCTTCTCAGCATATAATGAAACACTAGCATTCTTGTGTTTTACTTGATAAACCACATGTTCAAAACCAATCAAAGATTCTAGGGGTTCAATTCCATAAGTAACGTTTTCAAACTGCAATATGCCCCTACAAATTTAAAGAGAAAAGAAGGGGAACAAATACAGTAATAATACATTGTTTAAAAATCACTTAAAGCTCATTTAAGTTTATAAAGGCTTCAGGATTATCATAAAGTTTTAATTTGAGGTGGTCAGGATCACTGAACAGCCACACACACTCATCAATAACATTTCATGGTCACTAAATCCATCTTAAGTGTAGAAGTAGATGCCATTACTAGAAATAATTTTCAAGTAAATATACCATTTTCTAATCAGTGAAATTATCTATAAAATATACAATATTTATTACAACCTGAGTCCGGTACATGTGCTAATGATCACCATGGAATTTGGATAACCTTCAACAAACCCTTGGTAGTAGCAAAAATTCTGAAAGATAAAGACACATTTATCATTGTAATTATTTATGTGACAGTATTTTTAAATACTGGAAACATTTACTCGAGTGCGTATGTAAATGGATCAAATATACATTGTTTCCAAACTCAAAAAGAGTAAGAATAATTTCTTGATTTTTTCCTAACATAAGTAAATCATTACATTTTCACTCACTAGGATAAGGCAAAACTCATCAAATTCACTTACACTGCTGGGAGGAAAGCAACCAATAGGTGGAGGGTATCCTGGGCTTGGTTAAAGCCAAATCTGTGCTAACTATACCAATGTGCCAGCATAGTTGCCTAGCCTCTTTTATTTATTAATTTATTTTCTCTTTTTCTAAACGTATGTGGAGGAGTGCTGGATCCTTGAGATCTGGGGGAAGGGGATCCTTACGTCCACCTGTGCAGTGGGTGCCTGGTTGTGAGCCCTTGGGGTAGGAAGTGTGGGTCCAGCCAGGATCGGGGTTGGGTGGTTTGGTGTGCCAATGGTGCCAGGTGAAGCCCACTGGCTGCCCAGCTGCATGCTTGTGGGGGCTTGGTGTGTGAGCTTGCAGGGAGTCTGGAGGGTGGCACAGGTGGGAGTTTAAGGGGACATGAGGGCTCACATCCAAGATTGGCGAGCTGACCATGCAATGTGTGCATCAGAGCTAGGCCTCCTCAGTGGAAAAGATAGAGCAGTGAACGGCAGGCTCAGATGCACACGGAGGATATGTCAGCCCACTGGGGTCTACAGAGCACATCTGGTAACACAGAAGAGGAAGAAGAGCAGAACAAATTGGACAACTACCCCCACCAAGCGATGACAGCAAATATCTGGGTGAACGGAGACTCTGGGGTTGACCATCTCAGCCAATGGATATTGGAAGGATTTTCTTATCCTTGGATTGGTGAGATTGATAGCATTTCAGAACTACCAAAATCACTTAAGTGGAACCCTTGGAACATGCTCCGTTCGAGGACCCTTGATTGATATCAGATAGTTGTTGCCCAATCTTAGCTACTGGGGGAGTACGAAGACTGGATGTGGCTTCTTTCCCGATCTCCCACCTTTTCCTGGATACAGGAGGAAGAAAAGGAAAATTTGGGAACAATGATCTCACCCACTTTCCCCTGGCCCAATCATTCCTACTATGATGATCTATGTAAACATTATCAAAAAATTAAAAATAATAATAACCTGAGTTACTATGCTTTTCAAAATGATTAGAGTGTAATGGTAGGGTAGCTTTATAAGCTTAACTACCTCACAGATACCACTCAAAAGTTCTAGGAAACATCTTTTCAATGTAGCATGTTATTTAACATGTCTTCTATTTTTTTTCCTGTTATTGATTTTGTTTCATGGCCTTTCATTTAAGGGGATATATAGTAACTGTGTAATAAACTATTACATCCAGATGTGAAGATACAGTGCAGTATGCATCTCTACTTCCAAATCAAAGATTTGGAATGAAACTGTTAAATATATCTTGACAAGAGGATGCTGGACTCTCTGTCATCATTGATACCTACAATGTCAGGATACACATGAATAGCAGAATGGTGGCCCTATGACTGTTTATGAATTATGCTATTGTAATAATATAGGGGAAATTAGTACAGGTGAAAGGAGGGGCTTTAGTAAGGGAGTAAGGAAAATCTCAGAGCCTATGGAACTGTATCATGAAATAATAATAAGAGAAAAAAAGATACTTTTTCTTTTTTTATTGGGAAGGCAGACTTACAAACATCAGGAGAGACAAAGATCTTTCATCCACTGATTCATTCATCAAATGGCTCCAACCGTTAAAGCTGAGCTAGGAGCTTCTTCCAAGTCTTCCATGTGAATTCAGGGTCCTTATGCTTTGGGCCATCCTCTGATGCCTTCTCAGGTCATAAGCAGGGAGTGGATGGGAAGTGGAGCAGCCAGGACATGCACCAGCACCCATAAGAGATGCTGGAGCTCCAGGACAGAGGATTAGCCTTATACTAGAGATCTATCTTTCCGAAGACTTTTGTCCCCTTCCTTCTAAATATGGCTTTTAATATCCAAGTTGATAACATTTCTAATTTTGTTAAGTAGTCAAAAAGTTATACATCAGCCTTCATTAAATGAGTTGATTGGGATAGTTATAAATAAATAAATACATAAATTCCACATAGAGTAAAATTTTCATGGTGAAATTAAAAAGCCTAAATTATTACTCATTTTCCACCGCTGGTATTTTTTCTTGTCTTTACCATTGTTGTTTCTTATAGCGTTTGGTATAGCTTGGTCAGTACTTTGTGCATACTTGGAAAGAATTTGTATGCTGTTGCTGTTGCATAGTCTTCATTAAATGTCATAAGGTCAAGTTAATCGATAATTCTGTTCAAATCACTGATACGCCTAGGGAGGGAGTCCTTTCTATTTCATAATTATTAGGAAACCAATATTTACATCTCCAACTATAATTGTGAGTCGTCTATTACCTCCTTTCATTTCTGTCTCCCATAGTGAGTTTTGCTTCTATGTGCATACACACTTTATTTTGTGACCCTAGTGATTTCCTTTGGAACCATGATACAAGGAGAGCCCAAGAAGTTCACCACATGATGAATGACTTAAACTTGTCCTGCTCTTACATGGGCAGCAAAGTCTGGCTAACTGATGGATCTTTTCCTTTGTAGATCAGCAGGCTAGAGATGAGAATAACTTTGTAGACTTTGTGAAAAATAAGTCATTTAATACATTTACCTGCTTTTAATTGAATAAACTTTATTTTTTCTTAGACTTAGAACTGGATTTTCAGTTTTAGCAAATGTAATTTTTCTGCCTGGTACTATGTTGGGGTTCAATAAATCCGTGTGAGACTACAAGGTGAGTGAGATGATTTCAATTTCTAGTCCAAGGGGTAACCTCTTGCCATAAGCAAGAAGCTCCCTGAACAAAATAATCATGGAGTTTTTATAGTAAGAGAATCAAAAGTTACATGACAGTGAGCAAGTACATGATTAGAGGCTAAAAGTGACAAAACAGAAATCATGTGATAGGAATTTACAATGTATAGACAGTGCAGACAGTAATAAAACAGCATGCCTCGAAGATAGCTTTCTCATAAATCCAAAAACTCCAAAGTTATCCCTATCTCCCGTCTGCCTCCTGGTCTTTCAGGAAAACAGAGCTTTGCTCACATGCAGGTGTCTCCTTGGAGATTCCAGACTTCCAGGAGTACAATCACATTTGCAATTAACCCTTTTAGTACTACATATTCATTACATTTGAGACCTACTTCAACCACCTAGACTTTCAGAATATTAATAAACTTTGTTTGCTTCAGCTTTTTAACTGCGTATTTAACTCTCACAGATGCCTCCAGGGAAACAGGAGGCAGAGCAGGTTTGGCAGATTGATGTAAAATCCAAGTGTGGAATCTTGTGGCCATCTGTGTTATGGTACCTCTCTGTCTTTGCTTCTCTTTCTTGTATATACATATGTGCATACAAGTTGCACATAAAACTTATGCATAAACTTTGCACAAATACTCATGTACTTACATTGACACATGTTTACCTACTATGCCAGGCAAAATGTAAAGCAATGACAATTTCTTCTGTTAAAATCTTCTCTTTAAAGTGTTTTTATTTCAAACCATTTGACTGATCTATTATAAAGAACGCAGGAATGCAAGTGAGAAAAACAACAGCTGGTAGGACAAAGTTAAAGCAAAAAGAAAAAAAGTGTTCCAGGCATGGGTAACTCCTACAAGCATACACGATTCTCTATTATATCTCTATTTCTCTATTTTTTTTTTTACAAAGCAAAGTGCAGGTATTATTAAATGAGTGTTCCAATATAAATCCTAAATGTCCATGCATTTCAACATCCTTGAACATACTTCAGAGAAAACTCTGGCTTTTCCTTTCCTTTCCAGACTTTGCTTTCATGACCCAAATCACAATTTCTAATTTTGAGGGTTTTGTAACATATCCAGCCCCACACTAACATAAGAAAAAATATATGTGTGTGTGTGTACATCATCATGAGACAAATGGCTTAGAAACATTATAATCATACTTACTTTGGCTACCCACCTGTTTAGCATTATTGACTCAGTATACGTCATCAGAAGCAAATGATTAATTTATGTCAAAACTGTCAAAATGTGATGTCAATTCTTTGTACTCTAAAACATCTGGACCCTAAATAAAGTGATCATAGAAACTCATATACGAGAGGTTTAAACAGGAAGTCCTAACATACCTGATAGTCTTGTTTAAGGTCTTTCATAATTCCTGTGGCATCATAACCATACACTCTAAAATCTTGAGGTAAAAATACTCTGCAAAATGAATATAGAAGGTATTTACTGGAAAAAAATTATTTCCTAAACTCTTATTTTGAGATTTATTTTACTCAGCATATGTCATATTTACTATGTGTACTAAATACATACCTTTCAATAACATATTTACTTTTAAATATATCTTTATATTTTAAACATATTTTACATATACATTTTAAAATTTACTTAGTATATATGTGGGTTGGTAGAGAGAATTTTGGTGTACAGAATTTTTTCACCTTTTTGGGTAAATTTCTCTGAATAGTGGAAAAAAAACTTAAGCAAAGAAAATACATGGAAACATCAGATTCTAAATATGTTACAAGATTAGAGTGGTCAAAACAGCATTGGTGCAGGAGTAAAAACAGATATATGGATAAAGGCAACAAAATAAATAAACAAAGCCCTGTGTCCATACTAGACTGCTCGGCAGCCAGTAACATATAATAGGGACAGAACAATTCTTTCAGAAAGTCATATTGAAATGATGTACACAAGATGAGGATAAAACCAGACCGTTATTTCACACCATATGCAAAAGTAAGCTCAGTGTGAGTTCAAGATTTAAAAACAAGGCCTGAAACAGTGAAAGAAAAAACAAAGACATTAGTCTGCTAAATCATTTTTTAAAATGTAAGTCCAAAAAGCAAAGGTAAGAAAACACAAACTATAAAAACTTATGTACAGCAAAGCAAATAGTAATGAAGACACAAGCTACAAAAAGCAGAGAAATATTTGCAAATGATGCACCTGATGCGTTGAAATCTAAAATATGTAAGGATCTCAAGCATCCTGATGGCATGAAAACAAGTAGCCCAATTAAACAGTAGGCAAAAGGTACAAATAAACTTCTCTCAAAAGCATACATACAAGTGGCTAATAGAAATACGAAAAATGCTCAGCATCACTGCTCATCAGTTAAACGCAAATTATCGGCACCTCATTCCTGTTAACAAAAAGACAAAAGGCAACAAGTGTTGAGAGAATAGGGAACCCTCAATCAGTATGAAAAACCAGAATATCCTCAAGAAATTAAAATATAACTACCATATTCTCCAACAATCCTACTTGTGAGTGTGCACTCAAGGAAAACAGTATGTCAGACCTCTACCAGCCATGTTCACTGCTGCTGTGTTCACAATTGACAAGATAAATGTGTTCACCAATTGATGAATGAACGAAATACTATAAACACACATACCACACAGGTATATATGTAATATTGAGCCTTTATAAAAGAAGGAAATTCTGTATTTTGGAAAACACAGATGAAGTCAGACGTTAAGTGGAACAAGCCAGGAATAGAAAGAAAAACACTATGCTATCACTTAGAAGCAAAAAAAAAAAAAAAAAAAAAAAAAATTCAAACTCATGGAAGCAGAGAGTGCAATGGTGGATGGAGGTAGGGGCTGGAGTTGGGAAACAATGAGATGGCGGCTAAAGGAGGTGAAAGTTCAGTTCAACAGGATCAAGTTTTGGAGATTACTGAACAGCATGATGATAGCAATAATGTAATATTCCTGAGAAAGCACCAAGGAATCAGAGCTTCAATATTCTCACCACAGAAAGATAAGACCTTTGGAGTAGTGGATATGCATTTTAGCTTCATTTTATCATCGTACAGTACATACATGTCCCAAAATATCTTTTTATAAATCATAAAGACATACAATCTTTGTGTGTATTATTATAATGTGAATTATATCTTTATACAGCTGGGGGAAAACAGGGTTAAAAGAAGATCCAGTAACAAGCAAAGACAAATAATTAAAAACACGTAATCTTTTAAGAATATATATATGTATGTATATATATTTTGAAAGGAAGATTTACAGGGACAGAAGGAGACACAGAAAGATTCTCTATGCACTGGTTCACTCCCCACATGGCTGCAACAGCTGGAGCTAGACAAGTCTGAAGCCAGGAGCCAGGAAGGAGCCTCTTCCAGATCTCCCACACAGGTGCAGGGTCCCAAGGCTTTGGGCCATCCTTGACTGCTTTCCCAGGCCACGAGTAGAGAGCTGGATGGGAAGTGGAGCAGCTGAGACAAACTGGTGGCCACATGGGATCCCAGCATTTGCAAGCGGATTAACCAATGAAGCCAGTGTGCCAGGCCTGAGGTTAGCTAATCTTTAATCGTAATCTATGTCCTTAAGACTGTCACAGGATTTATACACTCAAAAACTACAGTTATGGTTTTTTCTGTAACAGAATCAGATGTGATCTTTCAAATATAAGTTGAATGTAAGTGAAGTTGAAAACAAACCATATTTATGACTTCAAACAGAAAGGAAATTTTTAAAATTCGGCTCCATGAAATCTCTTGGATAGCCAAGTAGCAATCTGTTGCCACCATGAACGAGAAGGCTGGGAGCACACACTCTGCTCCTGGCTCTGGGTACTTACCCCACAGATGGAAAGTGCCTTTTAAAGCATCAGCTAAAGGACAACTCAACAGCTAGTAATCAGAAACATCTTCAAATGCAAAACAGTCACATTCTGAATCATGACAAACAATAACTATAAACGGAAGACAGCTGATAAAACAACGAACACCACCTACTTTTGCATTAGGTTCACTGTATATGTTTTGTCTTCAATTACAATGTTGTAGACCACCTGGCAGGAGAGCACATTTAAAAGGTTAAAAAGAAAAGAAGAAAAAAAAATTAGAAAGGCAAACCATTGTTCCACATGAATTACATTCTAAAACACACTTGTAAGAAAAAAGGGGCAAATGTAGAATTGAAGGTTGACTTACTTCAATGGAAGCTAATATTATTAGCTTTCATAGTGAGAATATTAATCAGGAGGCACAATTTGTGAAATTTACTACTTGCTAACTTTTGAATTTATCTAATAAAGCAGAATATGAAAACTGAATTATCTTTCATCCAATAATTGTGAATTCAAATAAAGAATGAGGACACTGAAGTCTCTGTTTAAGACAAAGTATAACAAAATAACTAAAAATGTGCATATAAATAAACATTTATTAATTTTTAAAAGTTTTCTCCAAGTTGGAAAGCATATTCATTGATCTATGTTATGAACATAGAAATTAAGAAATTGTGATCAATCAATGGACAACTGGAGCTTACAGATTTATTTGCAGACCTTTGATATCTGTAATTGGATTTTCCAGTTCAAGATTATGTCTGATATTCTCATTTATTAAGATCTTTATCTTCTTGTATCTGTTCAATGATGAGATTTTGTTCATCTTTGTTAGATTTATTCACATTTAGATTTTTGTAAGTATACTATATGACTTTTTAAAAGATTTTTTTTTTTATTGGAAAGACAGATTTTACAGAGAGGAGACACAGAGAGAAAGATCTTCAGTCTGTAGGTTCACTCCCCAAGTGGGTGCAATGGTCAGAGCTGAGCTGAAGCCAGGGGCCAGGAATTTCTTTCAGGTCTCCCATGTGAGTTCAGGGTCCCCAGGCTTTGGGCTGTCCTTGACTGTTTTTCCAGTCCACAAGCAGGGAGCTGGTTGGAAAATGGAGCAGCTGAGACATGAACTGGTGCCCATATGGGATCCCAGCGCATGCAAGGTGAGGATTTATCCAATGAGCCAGTAGTACATTTTTAAAATCTCATTTGAGTTTTTCTGTTTGCAAGATCTAGTTTCTAGAGAATTTACTGAATTATTGCATTAACTCTGATTTTCTCTAGGCTATTCTGGATTTTGTCTGTATGAGTATCGTCATTAATCTGCCAATAGCAGCAGTTTTATTTCTTTTCCAGTGACTTGTCTATTGTGCCATTTCCTCACTGCACTGCTTAGTTCTTCCAGAACAGTGATGGAATGCAAAAAGTGAGAGTGGGCATCCTTTGTCTCTTTCATTATCTCCAGAAAAAAAAAAAAGTTTTCACTACTTCAATTTTATGTACATTTAAGGCAATTCTAACTTTTTGGTTAGATACCCTGGATGATTATTCTTAACTATTATGCATTTTAGGCACACAAACATTAAAGAAAGTTATTAAAAAATATCATGAAATATTATGTTATGAAGACCTGTGTTAGAAAATAATATAACTACTGTAACTATCCTCCCCTTACGTCTACTCAGCATCCTCAATTTCAAGTTTATTGTTCCTATACCTATTTTTACATTCTAATTAATGATAGAGGTTTATTTACTTGTTGAAGATCTATTTATTCATCAAAGTCAAATACAAAGAGAGAGAGATGGACAGAGACAGAGAGAATGGTGAGTGCTTGACAAGAGCGATAGGTGGATTAGAAAAACGGCTTAGTGACCCAAGAGGAACAATCTAGAAGGTGGGACTTGGGGTGCTGATATCCAGTGTCACATATCATTACTCCCCACAGAACACTGTCAATCTTGATTCAGTTTCAAAGGTCTTTGGAAATAAAACAATGCAAATATAAAATGCAGCAAGAGTACTTGGCAGAAAAGCAGCTAATTTCTTGGGAATAAAACATTCACATGATCTTTACAATGAGAGTCGTGTTAGTGATTAATTACGTTGCTTTCAAATCCGTTGCTTGTTACTGAGCGTATTTTCTCTGGAACTGTAACTTGCACGTGTAATCTTTCAGAATCTGCAAAGTGCAAAACGGTTTATTAAGACAATGTCCATCACCTCTTGGCTCCTTCACTGTTTCCTCTCTAAATCCAGAATCTGTATTCTAAAGTCCACTTTCCAGTTTTTATCATTTCAAACACCTTCAGTGCCTCCTTTCTTTCTGGAATCACAAGCGTGTTTCCAGAGAAATAGGTAAACAGCTTTAGGAATGTTGCCCTATGCGAAGAATGTTATAACCCCGGGGCGATGGGCCCCAGGTACCAGTCACCTCAAGTCTCACACTCTTAACGATGGTCACAGCCCAGATGCTGAACTTGAACCTCCACAGCTCCAGAAATGCACTGTGGGTTCTGAAGCTCGCACCTTGGGGCGTCCAATGAAGCCATCTCGTCCCAGGAGAAGCAGGGACCCACCACGCCGTGGCCATCCAATGGGAATTTTCAATGTGGGCATGTGCCTGGGCCTGCACAGCTGGAACCTCCACACACAGGCCCACTCCTTCCCAGGGACCTCCCCAAGTTCAAGGCAAAGCAAGAAGCGAGCCAATGATCACAGAAGGTTAGGGGCGGAGGGTTTTTTTCTTGTTTGTTTGTTTTTTTTTTTTTTTTTTTTTTTTTTGCTTACCAGAGTCAATCCAGAACTCGCTGAGCCTGCTGAGCCCGCTAAGCAGAAAGAGGAAGCACAGCATGGCTTGGCACTGCGGATCCCAGACCGAGGAATGGCAGTTGGCAGAGTGGTGGGCAGTTGAGCTCGAGGCGAAAGCTCCCGGCCGCGTGCTCTAGCAGAGACAGGTGACTTGAAAGCCCAGCTGAGGCAAGAGGCAGCTGCGGAACGGTGCGCTGCTGAACCTGGGAAATCTTGGCCCCTAAACCTGTTGAAGGTGGAAGACTCAACTAGCTCTAACCCCCAAGGCCGTGAAAAAGAAAACGGGGAAGAAACACCAAATCACCTCCAAAACAGAACAGGAAAATCCATAAGCACTTTTAAAAAATGATTTATTTATTTTTATTGGAAAGGCAGACCAGATTTGTGGAGAGTCAGAAAAATCTTCCACTTTCTGGTTCATTTTCCAAATGGCCACAACTGCCAGAGCTGAGCTGATCCCATCCAAAGCCAGGAATCAGGAGCTTCTTCCTCATCTCCCACGCAGGTGCAAGGTCTCAATGGGTCATCGTTTACTTCTTTCCCAGACCATAGTCAGGGAGCTGACTGGAAGTGGAGCAGCCACGACATAGATCAGTGCCCATATGGGATCCTGGCACTTGCAAAGTGAGGGGCTTAGTCGTTGGGTCGGAGTGCCGAGCCCCATATGCACTTCTTAAGTGGACGATTAACTGAATATATATGTAGAGCCGGTAGGTGCAGTTGTACAGCTTGTTCAATAGTATGTGAAGAAGCCAGTGTGATTTTGCTGATTTAGATATAGGACTGTCCCCAGCTGCTCCTTGAAAGCCACCTTCTGTTTCTGAGCTTTTTGCCGATAGAACCTATCATGTCTGATGGGAGGTTTCTTCCGCCGTAATCCTAAGGTCCACTCACACCAATAGTCTTGGGTTGTTTCCTCATTCTTTTCCTTTTGTTCTCACGCGTGACTGAAAATAATATTTGTTTTACCATTGTCCTGGTGATGTGACTCTGTCGATAGTTTTAGCTGTTTAAAGTGATATGTGGCTGTGAGCAGTCTTATATAGATCTGTCGGTGTATGATCAGGAATTTCTGTTGGGCGTATTTTTGGAGTTCAGTTCTCAGATCACAGGGTATGTGCTCATCGGTACATTAAAAAGAAAGAAAGAAAATCTCAGCTTCTCTCTGTCAATGCCTACACTTGACAGCTTTTTTTTTTTTCCTTTGTGTTTTATGTTAGTCATTTTAATGGATCTGTGGAGGTCCTGTATTTCAGGTTTAGCTTGCACGTTCACAATGCGTAATGAACTTTAAAAGCAATGCAACCCACGTGTGATTTCTTCATTGGTTCTAATGATCGCAAATATCTCGTTTTCTGGATCTTGATGTTTTACTTTTAATTGACATATATAATCCACCATTTAAAAATTTTATCCTACATGTACTGAGAGTTTCATGATTTGTATTTTATCATGTCTGTGGAATTGTAGTAAATGCTTTCTCTGCATAGATGATAGAATTATCTTCCTCACTGTTAATACTACAAATTGAAATGCTAGACTTTCCAGTGTTGAAACAAGCTCTTTTTTCTTGCAATACATGCTGAGTGATAATACTACATTAGTGTTTTTACGTTTTGCTTGTTTGATTTGTTGTTATTTTGTTTAGAACGTTTGTATCTATTTTATTTATTTGTAATTTTCTTTTATTGTAATAAACTTGGCAGTTTTTTTTATCAGTAGCATGATGGCCCTGAAACAATTTATGAAATGTTAATCCTTCCTCTGATCTTTGAAGCAGAAATCAACATAACCTTGTGAATGTTGGTTTTTATTTCTATTTGTAAGTGACAATAACTCAGAGATCTTTCAGTCATTGGGCTAATTCTCAAAATAACCCGCAGCAGTTAGAGCTGGTCCTGGCCTGGAGCAAGGAACCTGCAGCAGTTAGAGCTGGGCCTGGCCTGCAGCAAGGAACCCGCAGCAGTTAGAGCTGGGCCTGGCCTGCAGCAAGGAACCCGCAGCAGTTAGAGCTGGGCCTGGCCTGCAGCAAGGAACCCGGATCCATCTGGTCTCCATGTGGCCAGCAGAGACCCTCTTTAATGCTGGTGTGCTTATTTTCATTGTCAATGCTGCCAATTTATGATTTTTCTCTTTATTCATAATAGTTCTGGAATTTATTATTTTATTGACACTTAAAAATGACTCAGCTTTGGTTTATGGATTTTTTAATATTATATGTGTGTTTTTTGTTTCATTTTCAATCTGTGTTCATTTTTTCCATGTAGGATACAATTTTGTTTTTAGTTTATAAGAATGGAAATTTGTTACTCATTTCAAACTTTTCTTCTTTCTAATATATGCTTTAAGAACATTAAATTTCTATTTCCTACTTTAACTTCATAACATTTGCATGAACTGTATTTTATATTCTTATGTTTCTTAAACATTTATCTCAAAATAATCTTAATTTTTAATCATGATTTCTCTGCCCTATTATATCTACCTGAAAGTTATTTAGAATCACACATTTCAGAGTGTTTTAATAGCTTTTCTCCTTATGGATATCTCATGCACTTCCCTTGAAGTTACATATTATATTCTGGATGATTTCAAGCCACTGCAGCTCTCTAAGAAATCTTAGACAGCGGAAGGGCCTGGTGCTGTGGCCTAGCAGCTAAGGTCCTTACCTTGAATGCGCCAGGATCCTATATGGGCACTGGTTCTAATCACGGCAGCACCACTTCCTATCGAGCTCCCTGCCTGTGGCCCGGGAAAGCAGTCCAGAACAGCACGAAGCCTTGGGACCCTGAACCCCCATGGGAGACCCAGAAGGAGCTCCTGACTTTGGATCAGCGCAGCTTCGGCTGCTGCAGTCACTTGGGGAGTGAATCATCAGACAGAAGATCTTCCTCTCTGCCTCTCCTTCTCTCTGTATATCTGACTCTGAGATAAAATAAATACATCTTTAAAAAAAGAAAAGACAGTGGATGGATGATTTCTCTCTCTGATTCTCTCTATACCTTTGCCTTTTTAAAACAGCATTTTATTTTTCCTTTTAAAAGAAGAATTATTTATTTTATTGGAAAGTGAGGTTTAAAGAAAGAAAAAAGTCACAGAGAAAGGTCTTCCATCCACTGGTTCATTTCTCAAGTGGCCGCATGACCGGAACTGAGCTGATCCGAAACCAGGAGCCAGGAGCTTCTTCCCAGTCTCCCACACGGGTGCTGGGTCCCGAGGCTTTGGGTCATCCTCTACTGCTTTCTCAGACAACAAGCAGGGATCTGGATGGGAATGGAGCCGATGGGTCACGAACCAGTGCCCATATGGGATCCTAGCATGTGCAAGGTGAGGATTTAGCCACTAGGCTACCATGCCCAGGCCATAACTTTGCCTTTCAAATAATAAAAATAAAATGAATCTTTCAGAAAAAGATATTTGATTTACTTGAATAATTATAACTTTTAGAAAAGATTTATTTATTATTTGAAAGACATTTTACAGAGAGACAGAGGACGAGAGAGAGAGGTCTTCTTTGCTGGTTCACTCCCCAAATGGCTGCTAAGGCCAGAGCTGAGCCAATCCAAAGTTAGGAGCCAAAAGCCTCCTCCAGGCCTTCTGTAAACATGCAGGAAGATGGTCTGGGCCATCCTCCACTGCTTTCCCAGGCTACAAGCAGATAATAGGATCAGAAGCTGAACAGCTAAGACATGAACTGGTGCCCATATGGGATGCTGGTGCTTGTAGGCAGGATAAGACTAGCCCCTATTATATTGTAGGTATGTCTCCCTTTCTTTATGCCCGTTAAAACTGCCCTTTAAAATTGGGTAAAATATATAGTAAATATAAATTTAATATGCCTGTTTGGGGTTCTATGCATTCCCCATGTTTGGGGAGAACTTATGGGACACTATAAAGTAAACCAAAACTCTCAGTGAAGGTATGACCATAGGAATATTTTAAGAGAAAGTGGAAGAGGGCATATTGAAAGAAATACATCTTTTCAAAATTTTGAAAGATATGTAAATATTCAAGTATAGAAAAATGGAAGATTATCCAATCAAGTCTAATCCAAAGAAGACTACAACCAGAATCTATTGTACACAAACTGGCAAAAATCCAAAGAAAATGGGATCTAGAGAATAACAAGAGGAAAGAAACATACCATATTAAAAACCAAACCAAATGAATTTACTGTTGCTGTCAACATATTTCTCAGATGAAACCTTTCAGGACAAAGTGAGTGTGGGATGACAGAAAGACCTGAACAACAAAATGCAGCCGGCAGGGCTGCTCTCTGAAGATGATGGACAGAGAAGAAAGCTGAGGGAGTTTACTGTCATCATTGCCTTTCGAGGAATGGCAAGGGCAGTTCCTCAGGTTGCAGCAAAGGCTGCTCACTGGCCACATGGAAACATAACCAAATATTAAGTTTGCGGTAAAAGTAGAACCACAGTCAAATTCAGGAGGCTTTAATACTGTGACAGGTGATGGCAGTGGGCAAACCACTCACAGCTTTAGTGTGAAGATTGAACTGTTGTGAAAACAAGTCTCAACAGTTGCTGAAAACACAAAAGGAGGTAAATTGTGGCATCAGTGACGTCGAATGTGGGAGGAAAGAGTAAAAACATGGTTTTTATATGTGATTGAAGTACACGGTATCAGCTTTAAATGAGCTATCTTAACAGCAGGATGTCCTACATAAGCCTCATGGTGACCACGTCCATAATTTTCTGTTTCTCAAACATGTTGGGGAGTGTGGGCATTCAAGAGCTTGTTCATTTCAATGAGGTTACCTGGGTTCCTGGCATGTATGTGGATGATGCATTATTGCTCTAATGTGGTGGGACTCGAGTTTCCCCTAAGGGATCTGTATGTGCATGTGGAGGGCTTGCTCCCAAGTGTGGCAGTGTCAGAGGCTGGCAGAGCCTTTAAGTGGAGAGTTGGGGAGTTCCAGCTCTGTCTACTCACTGTCCTCGGAAGGGCACTCATGTAACCTCTAGGCACTCCTGGAGAGGGGGTTATTGGAAAAGGAGTAGACCAGCTCCTCAACCCCTAAACTTCCAGGACAGCATGCTGTTTGGGCTCTCAGCCTCCAGAACTGTGGACTAAATAATCACTCCTTTGTAAGTCACACATTTTGTTACAGCAAAGCAACCCTATAGTTCTACAATTATGTTATAAGCCTTTTCCTTTTAAAAAATTTAATGTATTTTGAATGGCAGAGTTATAGAGAAGGAGTGAGGAAGAGAAAGAGAGAGAGAGAGAGAGAGAGAGAGAGAGAGAGAGAGAGAGAGAGAGAGAGAGAGAATCTTCTACTTTCTGGTTCACTTCTGAGATGCCTGCAATGGCCAAATGGCCAGGGCTGGGACAGGCTAAAGTATGGAACTTCATCAAGGTCTCCCACATGAGTACAGGGGCCCAAGCACTTGGACTATCTTCTATTGTTTTCCCAGGGAAATAGCAGGGAGCTGGATTGGATATGGAATAGGCAGGATCTGAACCAGTGCTCATAGCAAATGCCAGCATCATAGGTAGCAGCTTAACCCACTATACTATATAGCTGGTCCCTATAATCATTTTTTAAATTGGCAGCTATAACCCTGGTTTTAACAATTGGAGACCTCTTTTCAAAATTAGTCTAACAAAATATTTGTCAATTTCCTTTTACAAAGAAACAATTTGGGACTTTTTGATTTTAGTCTTTATTACTGTCTAATTCATTCATTATTCTTGTATTTATTTTTCTCTATTTCTGCTTGCCTTAGGCTTTGTTCTTCTTTTTTTTTGAGATTCTTAAATGGGATAATCAGAGTAGCTTTCTGTAGAAGTAGAACTCCCATCTAAAATGCTTGCAATTGAATGCAACAAAAATGTCAGTAGATTGGCAAAATGATGCCACTCCTAAAAATGAAAGCTATAAACATCTACAATAAGCATAAATACTTCATCAAGAATGCCAAAATAATTATTGTATTTGTGTTTAACATGCCAGAAAACCACCAATATCCCATTGGTATCTATCCAGGGAACCCCAGGGAACATCTGTAGCTGTCTAGAAGCTGAGTGTCTTCCCTTTCTAACTTGGTTTTGTCAGCTGACACATCAGTGGCCTCTGTAAGAGATCCACCAAGACTTGGAGCAGTGAAAACAGACATGAAAGTCGCTGTCTGTCTCACCCAGTAGAATGTCAAGAATCCAGAATTTAAAACAAATACAACCCATTCCTTTATGTACCCATTCCCCATCTGAGTTATTTGGCCAACAGCTACCAGGCATCCATAATAGGCCAAGCGAGTGCTGGTTTGGGCTTAGGGATCAATGATTGGGCAGGTGGCTTCCAATCCCAGGGGCCATGCCACAAGTGGAGATGATCACAACCGGTAGTCAGCATTCATTGGGAACTCCTATAATTGCCACATTACAGACTTGTAGCACTGTGGAGAGCTGACTCCTCTGAGTAGTAAGATGTGGTCATTTCCACCCAGTTCCTTTGCAAAAACCTTTGAGTGTGTAATCTGGTATTTTAAGTATGGCTTGCATGTAATTTGTGCCTTTAGTAATGCTGTAATCCTGATATAAACAATATAGAAAAGAGCCTAAAATCATAGTGTCATCAATCCCAAGAGATAGAAATAGCCTCCTTGCCCCCCTTGTCTAGTCTAACCTACTCCGCTTTTAATAAATAAGTACACATTCTCCTGGGAATTCTCTGAGTAATAAAGTGGACAGCTACTAAGCAACCTGTGACAGAATATGGCCGTGAGCTTGGCTGCGTTGGGGGTGGAAACACCATTCCACCGATAACGTGGATGGAAAGCAAGAACAGGGAACTGCCATGCATCTTTCTGCCAAGCCTCTATCTTTTAGCAGAGGAGACTATATTTACTCTCTATGCCCGCTGAAGTGATGAAATCTAAGTAACACTCTAGGCATTGTGAGCCCTCTCCAGTGGCTGCACTTGAAACAGCAGCTGAGACTCTCTCGACTTTTCCAATTCATCCCCTTGGTGGACATGACAGTGGCCACAGACTTGAGGCCATGGTTTCTCACAGAAGAGCAGGAAATGCAACACCTGGATACATTCATGTTGCCTTGCACAATCTCAGGACTTCTGGTCTGGCGCCCTTTCTGGCCTTCAGTCTGTCATTGGTTATTCTTCTGTTGAAAGGCTCTGAACTGGATTCATTGGAACGTTCTTCCCCAAGGCAGATTTGGGGGATTTCTGATAGTTTTGGAAATAACTTAATAGCAAATTGAAACTGAGCTAACAGGGAAAACGAGTTTGTCTGTGCCCCTTCTAGTGGAAGATGTTCTAATTCTTCTTGCCTTTCTTTGCACCGTCAGCTCTGTTACAAATGAGCTTGGATATAACCAGTCAGTAAAATAATGTTATGTGGTTTATACAGCCTCCTCCAGTCACATATTTGCCCTTTTCCCTAATTAATTAATTAAAATAAACAAATAAATTGAAAAGCATAGGGGGAGAGAGAGAGAGAAACCAGGAAGGGAGAAGCTCAGCCTTTGGAACCTATGTTAGCCTGAGTTTAGGCTCTGTCCTCGACCCACCAGTTGACACTGGCCGAGTGACTTGAAGCTGTTTTCCCACCTGTTAGACAGCAAGGGTCCTCTGGAAGCATCGGATGTGATATAAACCTTCAGGTAGTGCACAGAGGGGCTGTAGAGTGACAGCTTCCAACCCATCCAGCTGCCCTCTGGTGTTCTTCACACACAGATACACAAACACTTGTTCCCCAGCCAACTTGGGCTTATTGTACTTTGCGACTCAGCTTGTGGAGGGGAGAGTGCCTCATGAACAGGCTCCCCATCTGCAGAAATTGCAGCAAGGGAGGTGCAGATCATGTTTGGGAACAGGGAGATAAGGGGATGGCATCTCCTATAGCTGAGGACTTGGTGCAGGGGTCAGCAAGTGGAAGATTCCTGGAAAGGGTTCATGGCATGGGTGGAGGGTCAAGGACAACTCCTGGGCTGAGTGCAGTGCCTGAGCTTCTTGATGCGGAGATTAGATAGGCATTAGGAAGTGGACAGGTGCAAGGCTGGGCATGAGTAAGTGGCCACGCAGGCTGAAGTGCCTGGGGACAGTACAGGGGGCTCTCCCATATTCAGCATTCTACCCTATGTGGTTAGGAGGCTGCCGCTGAGGCCCACAGCACCACAGGAGACAGCTAGCCACAGGAGATGAGCTGCAAGGCAGCTGCTGGACTAATGAGGCTATGAACATTTAGCTGGAGCACAGGATTCCCTTCCTCAGTCTCACTAGCACATGTCCCAGCATGAAGGGTCTGCATGTGCATGTGAGCTGGTGCTGCTGAGTAAGCAAGGAGAAAGGGAGTGAAGCTGTGCCGGCTCGCAGCTCCTCTAACCGACCAACACAGAGTGCCTGTCCGGAAGTCCCTGGGACAGTCCTGGCCTGGATGACATGGTACCTTGGTGATCATGCACAGCAAGTCTCACAAGCACAGACAGCGCAGCTGTTCACTCCAATGAGGCTGCTTTCTAGAACAGCTACCCCGCCCTCCCCAGCGGCAGCAGCAGCAGCAGCAATGCAGCCATGTGAACTTTACTGAGAATAGGTTCCTTATCTCCATAAGAGGCTTCCAAGTGAATTGATTTTGGGTTGATCTAGTCAAGAGAATCACCATCCCTCCCCCTATTGCCTTCTGTCCCCACCCAGAACTCTCACACAGACATTATTCTCAGAGATAAATGGCCCACCAACACCCACAGAATCAGTTGCACATCAATTCATCCCATTTGATCCAGTGAAGGCAACCCCACTCTTGGTGGCAAGCCCCTTCAGGATAACATTGCTGCTTCCAGATGATGTACGTGTCACATGAGGTGGCCTCATCTGATTGGGGTGCTGCCAGGGCCAGCACACACCCTATATCTTCGAGACCACCTGAGGGCTTCTAGCATCAGCATCCAGCCACTCAATGAGGATCTGATTCACCTCGGAGGGCCTGGGGAGGAAACAGAAGGCCATCCATATGTCATCAGAACCCACTCACTCCCATGAAGATACAGGTGCATGAAGTGTAGGCCAAGCTGGATGAATGCTGGCTGGAAGAATACCAGCTAAGCCTTTGGGGAAGGGGTGCAGGGAGTCCCTCCTCCCTGGAGACTTCCCTCTACCCCAATCTTCTTACTTTTCCATCTGTGTCCAGTGTCCACAGTCCTTGATGTGTCCCCTTTTTAGGTGGGGGATCTGAAAGAAAATGGAGTGCAAGTGGGTCTGGTTGCAGCTAAGTGCATCAAGCAGCGAATGGTCCATGTACTTCTCCCCTGGCCACCTCCCCAACCCAAGGAGTGCTGCAATAATTAGGGAGGGTACCAGGGCTGGACAACGGAAGTACCTGTGAGGACTACTCTTAGCTGACTGCGTCGCACCTTATGAAACCCCATTCAGGGTCAGCGTTTCCACCACTCGCCCAAGGCCATGGTGGCTGGGTCTGGGCTGCCATCTCCTCTCTGGGCATCTGCCTGTGCTCTTTCCCAGGGTTCACCAAGGACTCTCCCACCCTGCTTCCCCCAGGCAGAGCCACTCCCTCACCCACTCCTCCATGTGCTTGGACATCTGAGGAACTAGCACAGGGTCCTTCTCGGCCGTCACCATCAGGGCAGGAATCAGGATCTGGGGAGGAAGAGCAGGCAGTTGGTGTGGCCAGTGCTCCTGGGTTCTCCCGCAAGCTAGTCCTGGGGGCAAGTTAGGGCCTCATTTCACACAATGTGGCTTTCCCACGAGAAACTCTCCTTGCAAAAAGTCAAGCACCACCGCAGGCCTGGCTGTTTCCACCAAGCATCATGGTGACCACAGGAGATGGCTAAAATGATAGATTCAGCAACATGGTATCCCCAAAGCCCTGCATGCTGCCTGGCACTCAGAATGAAACAAGGAGGCAAAATCTATCTCCTGAGATGGTTAACATGTGTGATGTAAATGGGACCTCCTTTACTCTCCCTGCATCTGCAGAGACTAGAGTCACATTTTCTGCTTGACAATGAAGACACAGACAGGGAGACAGACCTGTTTGTTGAAGAGGACACAGCAAGAGGCTGAACATCAACAGCTCCCTTGTGGTCAGGGGTTCCATCACCTGTTACCTCTGCGAGCTGCCATGGGCCACCGGCTGTCCCAGACATGGGCATGCTAACCCATGCTGTAGTTACCACCTGCACAGACCCCTGCTCTACCCCCAACACTCCAAGCGAAGCAGCAGCAAGAGGATACCACAGTGTGAAGTCACCCCAGAGAGAGTGTGCAGGAAGGCAGGGACTCTGACCGAGGGCCCCAGCAGGCAATGGCTCTCAAGACTGGAGGGTTGTGAGGAGAGTAAGACTACACTGCATGCAGCACTCACCTTCCGTCCTGCACCCTGGCAGCCCCACTGCCAGTTCCTGTCGATATTTCGGTACCAGTTTAGTGGGCCCCTAGGGAGACCAGAGTAAATACAAGGAGGCATTGAGTCAATGATGGTTCTGCTAACCTGGGGTTTTGTGTTTTTCTAAACTCAGAGACATCATTGGAAAAATGATTTTAAAAACCTTTTGTGCAAGGGAGAGCAACCTGAGCAATCCCACCTTGGAGCAGGCTGAGCATGGTTAAAGAGTAAGCCTCCTGACCCAAGGGGCATTCAAGCAGAAATCGACTGGGCCCACCCAAGGACCATGAGGGAGGAAAAGAGTCTGGCCACAGCTGCAAGGGCTGTACAGTGCCTGCCCACTGGCCTGAAACCAGACTTACCTGAAACCAGACTTCTGGAACTGCTGCACATAGAACTGGATGTCCTCCTCGGTGACAATCCTGCTCAGGCTGGGATTTTCTGGGGTCCCCACAAAAAGCCCTCCTGCAAAAAGCCACATGTAGGGGCCCGATTCGTTTCCTGACTACTCCACTTCTCATCCAGCTTCCTGTTTGTGGCCTGAGAAAGCAATATGGGGAGGGGGGGTAGTCTAAAGTCTTGGGACCCTACACCCACATGGGAAGCCTGGAAGAATCTCTTGGCTTCAGATCAGCCCAGCTCTGGCTGTTGCGACCATTTACGTAGTGAACCAGTCAATGGAAGATCTTTCCTTATTTCTTTCTCTCTGTAAATCTGATAATACTTTTCCAATAAAAATAAATAAATCTTAAAAAAAAAAAAAGCCACGCTTTGCTCTCCCACCCCTGACCCCAGTGTCTGCTTTTCCAGCCTGCCTTTTTACCTGATCTCCTGTCCTAGTGCTCTGTGAAGCCCCTTGGGTCTGAGAGCCAAGCCACTCACTTGCCTGTCTCATGTCCTCTTCTGCTCATTCCACACTGAGCTCACTTCCTCCTACCCATCCCTAACCTTGTGACCTCACTGTCATTCAGGAGCACAGAGCCTTGTGCACTGTGGGGTCTCAACTCCACATGCTGCAGTCACTCCTTACCGGGTGAAGCAGCATGCCCTTCCTGCAGGCAGGTGCTCCTGGCTCTGGGACAGGATGGCATCATCTCAGGCATGTGTCCTGCTGTATTCAGACCTTGCCAGCCTGAGGCTAACCTTTGTCTACACTGCTTAGCTAATCACTTCCCTTCTGAGATAGCATTACTGAGCCTTTTGCAGTTTTCACCAGAGAGTGTATGTTGTATTGTATCAGGAAGAAAGTCCAACCACTCTCCTGCCTCCCTCACACCCTGCTGCTGGGTTCCTGGTGGGGAATCCTATCCTGTCTTCAGAACACTGTATGTCCACACTCCCTGGTCTCCACTAGAGGAGGAGCTGTTTTGACAAGAGACAGTTCAGAGATAATGCAATTTCACAGGAGACCCTGGGGGCATTAACATTAGGCACCTGGATAGGGCTGGCTCACCATCTTAGATTCACCAAGACACAAAGCCTTGAAAGTACAGGATCCAGAACCCCTAGTTGTATATGTTGGGGTTCCAGCAGCAGTGGAATCAGGAGTCTCCATGTTGACAGGCCAACTCCCCTGATGTATGGTCTCCATGCCCCTCTAAGAACATATTTTCTGTCTCCCGCAACTTCCGTGTCTGGGGCTCTGGGGCTCCATGAGACTAGGCACTCCCCAAGGACAGAAATCCTGCTTTCTGCACCTGCAGATCATTGTAACTCAGCTCTTGTCTCAAAGCAAGTATGTGCTGAGAATGCTTGAGCAATGATTGCATAAAGGAATGGATGAGCAACTGAATTTTAGGAAAGTCTCTTACCCCTTTCACGAACTTTATTCACAGCAAGAAAACCCTGTTGGGAGAAGAGAACCAGAAAGGATGTCATGGGCAATATAAAAGAAATGCACTAGAATAGGTGACAGTCCAAGATGGTGTCACTCACACACTAACAAATGTAATGCATGCCAAGGAGCATGGGGCTTTCTTCCTGGTCTATGTAAAGCCAGGGCTCATAGCCAAAAGCCTCGGCCTTGGCTGCTCAGGGGGACTCGCAGAGCTTGGTAATGTAAAGACGTAGGTTTATCAACCAATGGAAACAAGAGATGCTATCCTATGATATGTGGGAAATTAGAAACAAGATATCCCATTCCCAAATGGCCATGATGGTGACAGCTTTTGGATGTGACTCTTCTCTGATTGAGGTATCAGTAGAGTGGGGACTTGATCAGCCTGACAAAGATAAGATGGCCTAATTGCTGATTTGCAGCCCCTGTACCACCCTGGGTAACCCTGCAGAGCAGCCCCTGCCTGCCCTCTTGCCAGCCCACGCTACCCACTCCTCACCTCTTCACTTGCTCTGAAGAAGCTTTTGAAAGTCCGACTCAGGTTCTGTTCCAGTTCAGCCTCGGCCACTCCCTAAGACATCAAGACAGTAAAAGGGACCCCTGAGAAATGCTGGGAACCATGCGACTTGCCCTGCAGGTTGAGAGCAATTCATTCTCCCCCTGTCCCCTCAAGACCAAGGGCCATCAGAATGGTATTCATTTGAGCTTTCATATTGAAACACAGTTTTTAAAAAGATTGAAACTCAAGATGCTAATAGCGGATAATGGGATTTATGAATGCTGTTTGCAAAATCCCTGTCATGAGAATATGTTACCTGAAATAATCCATTTAAAGGGATGAGGGAGGAGTTCATACAGGCATAGGTGGGGGGGGGGTGCAGGTGATAAGAAGAGAAAGAGCAATATAGGGATAATATTCCACTTATGCACTTTGGTTTTGCCATAGTAACTTCAAAATCCACATCATTCCACTTGGTCCCAACTTATTACAGACCATCAAACTAAATGTCTCCCTAAGGACAGGATAGCAAAAGGTTTCTGTGCTTTAAGAGCTGGGACACATATCCTGTGGTGACAAATTACCAGGTCCTGCTGCCTCACAGGAGTGTGATTATATTTAATTGCTGAATCTATTGTAGATTACAACAGGCCCTCAGCATTCTGGCTCCTGGCTGCTGGGCTGCACAGACGACAGAATACAGAGGCAGAGGGAGGACATTGCGTTGCATGCCTGCTGCTTACTCTTCCACCCCTTTTATCTTCCTTGCACTTTTGAATTTAACATTCACAAGACTTGTATCTACCGCAAAACACTGACCCCATAATGGGCTAAGGGGATGATTACTATAAAGGACTGCAAATGTCAGAAATGGTTTTGAATTTATATTTTGAATTTGGGCAGTGATATATATATATATAGATAGATAGATAGATATATAGATGTAGAGATAGATATAGATACATATATAGAGATACATATATAGATACAGACATAACAGTGATATAGAAGGTTTCAGATTTCCATTGTCATGTTAAACACAAACAATAAACAACTATAACTGCAGCTACAGCAAGATATTAAGGCATACGTCATATAAAAGGATGGAAATTAAGGAGAAGTTGACATATGGCGTCCCCTTAGTCTGCTCAATCCTCTCCCATACAAAGACTCCTTGGGGACCATGTTGGGGAGGGTCTGTACTATTTCTGGGTAGTTTCCCCTGATGAACAATTGCCTCGGGGACAGTTGACTGGCTCCTCTACATTATTTCTGGAACAGCTTTTGGACACTAGAGCTCTCAACTTCAGATCAGGGAGACTGGAGTAGAAGTGTCCTTTTATCTCCCAAGCCCATGGACAGGAGATCCTGCCATTAGACAGCTCTGAAGACCCTTGCCCCTCATCACCTGCTTCCTGCCCTTAGCTCCTGCCTTGCTGAAATGCTCCTAGATGGGAAGGTTTGGGTGGAAAGGAAGGCAGAAGAGAGAGAGATGATCCAGCCTCCAGTGAGTTGGAATTTATCCCTAACTCCAGAGACTTGGCTCTCATCCCATTCAATCCGACCACCAACTTCTGGACCATCAAGAAATTTCAGGACCTCTGTTTTCTACCCTGGTTTCTCTTAGCTCAGTGTGCCAACGGGGCCTGGTTATCTGTGGGGTTGATAGAGCAAGTCCAAGATCAAGATCCATAAGTGGCCAAAGAAACACTGGCAGCAGGCGCTGGTGGGGCTGGGGTAGGAAGAAAATGAGAAGTGGTTGTGTACTCTGGAGCTCCAGAAATAAACAAAGGGTGAGGGAAGAAAGGCAGTTCTGTGGAAGGTAAACAGAGGCTGTTGTGAATGACCATGAAGCTGAGAAGAGTGGGAGAGACCCAAGTATCAGCCTCTTGATTTTGATTAGAGCCCTGTTCCCTTCCCAATTCCCAGTGGTCACAGCAGCTGCCACTTAAGGGCCTAGACTCAACACTTTACTTCTGTCCTCAACACCAAGTATTTTGTCAGGTGGAGATGTACTTGGATGAAGCAAGTCCTCCAGGGAAAGGTTCTAGTCAGTCAGTCAGTCAGCCTTCGACTGGAATTCTGACTTCTAGTCCAGCAGAATGGAGCTGCTTGAGGTCATCTGTGATGGGGCAATCAATCTGGAATCATTCTCGATTACTTTTGATAGTGATTATAAAACTCAGGGATCACTGTCAAGCTCTTTTGCATACTGTCTGCCTCTGGTCCCATTGACTCCAAATAGGCCACTTTCTCACTGTCCCCATGCTGTTTTCTCTTACCACGGTATGGTTCCCTCTCCCACTTACGCAACTATTATGAGCAGACTTGTCTTCTACTTCATCATATCCTTGTGTTGAATCCCTAACCTGCAGTCCCCCAGATGTGACTGTGTTTGGAAATGGGTCCTACAAAGAGGTGACGGAGGTCATGACCCCATCAGGATGGCCCCCAATGCAATAGGACTGGTGTCCTTATGAGAAGGGGAAATCAGGACACACACACCCTCAGAAGATCGTGCAAGGACACAGGAAGCAGGTGACCATCTCTTTGGCCAAGGAGAGAGGTCTCAGAAGGAACCAATCCTGTGGATATATTAGTTTTGAACTTCCAGCCTCCAAAAGTATAAGAAAATGAACTTCAGTTATGAAAGCCTCAAGCTTTTATTATAGCAGCGGCAACAAACCAATACACTACCTAAATCATACCCACCCTTCAAAATCAAGATTCGGGCTAACAAAGAACATCTGGAGACAGATCAAGCTGAAGGAAGCTCATGGCTTCACACACACCTGGTGGGGTGAGGAGGCTGGAGGCTGGCCTCTGTGGAGAAGTGGACACATCAAACATTGGTGCCAATTGTTGCTGGAGGCTTTTTGGGTAAGTAAGAGGCATGCCTGCCTCAAAAGCTCCTCTTCCACAGGCACTACCTTCTAAAGCTGTTAGAGTAGAGTTACTGCTGGCATTGAATCTGGGATGACTGTGGTAGCTAGGTGAGAGATGTGGCAGGTGCCTCCCTGCTCCTTATTGATTCACTCCACCCATTCTTCTCTCTTTGGGATATGAAGGCCACAGATCCCACTCCCTCTGGCGTTACCTGGGAGTAAGACACCAGGGACAGAGCCCACCTCAGGAGAAGCAGCAAGTACCCTACATTGGAAGAGGAAACCCTGGCAGGAGACACTGACTCAAGATGCTGCTTTTATTGAATCTCAGTGAAGGGTAGTAGACATCCTCACTCAGGTGTCACCCACCATCAAGGGGGCACCTCAGAAAGCATATTTGTGGCAGGTGGGTTGGTACCTGCAAACCTGCCCTATTTGTAAACACACACCTAGGGGTCTGCTACAGGTCTTTTCAACCCTGGCTGCCATGATCACAAAGTTCACTTCTTGTTAATCTGAGATATCAGGTCCTGGTGAGAGTCCAAGAGCTTTTGCTGAGAAAAGAGGTGGGTTTCACAAATTGCTCAGCCCAAAACCCGAGGGAAAGCAACTCCAGGTAAGCTCTCCATCATGTCTGAGAAGCAGAAGCTGGCACAGCATCCCCCATTTCCTCCTTACCACCCAAACACACAGAAACCTGCCATCATGGAGAAAGAACCAACAGAAAGCTCTGTAGCCAGTTTCACCTGAGCCTATTTGTTACAGAATTCTGAACCAAAAGAACAGCAAATTAAAGTGGATGGAAACCAATCAACAGGGAGAAAGAGACAGGAAGAGGAAGAAGAGAAGTAACACTCACATCTCTGCCCCCAGGGCCCCACACTCACTGGCTCTTGGAAGTAGAGTTGGTAATCAAACACTGGGTTGGCTTTAATTCTCTCTATGGCAGGCACGCTGGGATCTGCAGGTATGAACGGAGTGTTCAAACTGGCCACTGCCCTGTGGGGAAAAGAGGCATCAAGACAGACATTCAGGACCTTGCCCTAAAACAGCTGCAGCTCAGAACAGAGCAAGAAAACTATGTGCAAGGTCTCAGGCTGGCAATAACCCAATGTTTTTGGCCCACTCAACCATTGCATTTCTTACCTACCTGCCTTAGGCAAAGACAGATACACACACAATCACCTGCACTATGGCAACCCTGATCAGAATATACAAACTTTTAAATTTCTAGTTTTCAACCTTGCATGTTTCTCTTTCCCTTCCTTCTTTCACTCATTGTGTCTTCTGTGTTGAGTATAAATCTGTGCTATATATTGGCAAAAGATGTAAAATAAATTACACTGACTCTTCTACAAGAGTTTACTATGCTATACAAAAGAAAGAGACAGCTACACACAGGAGCACAGTAGAAGACAGATTGTGATACACAACACCCTGAGAGTTCAGAGAAGACAGGGAACTTCTGGGTTTGGGCATCATGGAAGGCCCTGTAGACAACAGCATGGTTAAACTTGGTTTTAAAGGGCAAGGAGAGCTGGGGAGGGCAAATAATTCCAATGAGGGGGATATGATGAAGTAATACAAGCCATTTCTAGATGGGGGTAAAGCTTGAGGATTGCTAATGAAGAAGCATCTGTGGTTAGAGACCAAGCAGTTCCTGGAAGCTATTCAGGAAACAAAAAGAAGATATGCAGATGGGAGCCTAGATACATAGAGCTTGGAGTCTGGAATTAACATTGTAGAAAACCAAGAGGGTTTCTGAGGAGAGGGAAAGAGGGCTCAGGGTTACTTACAGTCAGGAAGACAAGAGGACATATGGACCAGGAGTAGGGATAGATTAGGGCAAGTGAAATGAGCAGGAAAAGGAGTAATGCGGCTGAGTCAAGTGCTAACAGAAATAAAACATGAGCCACACATACAATTTTATGCTTCTTATTAGCCCCAGGCAGACCAGCAAAGAGAAACAAGTCAGACTAAATTTAATATTTAACCTGACAGATCTATAATATTCATCATTTCAACATATAATCAACATTAAGTGGTGTTTTCCACACAATGTCTTGAAACTATGGCAAGCACTTTCCATTTGTGGCAATCTCAGTTGAGACAGACACATTGCGGGTGCTCAGGAGCCACAGGCATGCAGCTGATGGCTGCCACATGGGGAGGTGTGAATTAGGACAATAAATATATCAACAGCCATAGGGTTTAATATTATAATAGCAAGCCTGATCTAAGCATTATTTAAATCACAAGCCAAAAAAATCTAGATTTTACTAAGTATTTTGTAGAGTTTTCTTCCTAATTATCATGGCACAGAACTTATTTCACACATTTTGAAAAATGAGAGGGGCCCGGCCTGAGGTCCTAGTGGCTGAGGTCCTCGCCTTGTATCCACCGGAATCCCATGTGGGTGCTGATTTGTGTCCCGGTTGCTCTACTTCCCTTCCAGCTCCCTGCTTGTGGTCTGGGAAAACAGTAGAGGATGGCTCAAAGTCCTCGTGGGAGACTTGGGAGAAGCACCTGGCTCCTGGCTTCAGATTGGCTCAGCTCTGGTCATTGTGGCCACTTGGGGAATGAACTAGCAGATTGAAGATCATTCCCTTTGTATCTCTTTCTCTCTATATCTGCCTTTCCAACAAAGAGAGAGAGAGAGATGGAGAGAAAGAGAGAGAGAGAGAGAGAGGGAAAGAGGGAGAAAGAGCACATAAATACTACTGACAACTGCATTAAGATCACAACAAGTGGAACAATAGCCTCCTCTTGAGAGCAGAAAAGAAAAGCCACAAAGGCTATAATATGATATTCTTGGCCAGACAAGTGAAAAGCTCCTTAATTAAGTAAGCCTCCAGAGGTTATCTCAGTAGGAAATCAAACCAAGATGGAAAGAGAAGCATTGCACATCAAGGAGACCTCTCTCTCACACCACCATTTATTGTCTGGCTAAAAAGGTAAGAACCAGGGTTATTAATGGCAATCTTAAATAACCAAGGTGCCCAAGCACACACAGGCTGTGTTCTAGTGTGGGTGGACAGCCCTGGACATGGAGCTCGGCTTCCTCTTGTCCTCCTAGGATGGCAAAGCTTCCTGGATGAGAACAGATGTAGAAGCAGCCATTAAAGACCAGCGGTGGATGTTCAGTGAATCAGAACAAGATGAGGGAGTGGATGCCACAGCACGCTGAGGTGTCTTAATTACAACGTCTTCCTGGGCAGCACTTCATTTTGCCCACAGGTTAAATGTATTTTCACATCATTTTTATTTGCCAGAAAAGTAGAGGAATAGACACAGACACAGAGATCTCTCCACTGGTTCACACTGGTTTGGTCAGGCCAAAGCTGGGAGCCTAGAACTCCATCCAGTTCTCCCATGTAGGTGACAGAAACCCAGCTAGTTGAGCCACCATCCTTGTCTCCCAGGGTATTTATATTAGCATTGAACTGGAATGGGATGCAAAGAGGACACTGGACCTAGGTATTCTGACATGTTGTATCTCAAGCAACATCCCATACAGTATCTTAACTGCTGAACCAAATGCCTACCTCCCACATTAAATATTTTAAATTCTTGCTAGAGAGAAATTCAATTTAGCAAATTGTTATTTTACTTCCTTAAAAGTGAAGTCATACGTTTGTTGCTTAAGTATGTAATGCTGTAATAGTCTGTGGAATGACTCTCTGGTAGACCCCATTCTGATGAACTCACCTCCCACATCCTGTTTGAATGAGAGAAAAGGGGCAGGGCTAGGGAAATCAGTATAACAACAGTGCAAAAACTGTAAAAATAGTTTAGGAACCAATGATTCATTTCAGTTTTTTATATAATTGTACCATTTAAGTCAGGTTGGGGTTCTGCAAAGCTATCTGGTAGTTCCAGTCTTAGACACTTAGCCAAACAAGAGGTGACTGGGAGAGTAGGGAGATGTAGATGGCTGCTGGGGATGGTGTCACTTAACTTGCTAAGAAGGGAAGGCGGCAGTTCTAACTGCCTACCTCAGATGGAGTGTGCCCAAAATGACCCCTGCCCCTTGGGGGCAGCACCTGTCATTGAAAAACACTCTGGGACCCCTTGGAAGATGATGATGACGAAAGAAATGACAGTGCTCGTGACCTGTATGCCTGACATCTGCCCACACTGTGCAGTGGTATAGTGGGGTAGGAGTTCCTACTGCCATTCTATGGCTGAGAAGCCAAGGCCCAAGTCATGAAGTGATGGGTCACACAGTCTCGAGCAAAACTGAATGCGTACTCTGTGATGGTGACATCCCTGCCACCTCAGCCTCAACCTACAGAGGCAGCCACACTTTCCTGTACTGCTGCTTGTCGCACAGGCCTTTCATTACCTCTTGCCTCTTACTGGCACCTGGAATGGGCCCTGCCTCCTAAGTAGGACATGAGTTCATTAGGTAATCTATGTCAACAAATCACTGCCGGATAGAGGTCCGAGGAGTTACCCTCCTGGATTCCCTGCCTGCTTCTGAGGAACCATTCTCAAAGAAATGCAAGCCCAGTCTTGCCTGAGCCCTGGTTGCTGGTGGCTGACTTACCGTACTCTCTCGGGGTGGAAGAGAGCCATGTTCCACACCAGCATGCCGCCCCAGTCATGGCCAATGAACACAGCCTGAGGAATGCCCTGAGGAAGAAAGGAAACAAAGTGAGTGGGTCTCTGGAATGGGGGCTCAGAGCTACCATTAGGATCATCCAGCCCCAGTCCCAGAAACTCCTCCATCAACCATGCAGTGCCTTCTCTAAGCTTTCCTCAGACTTCCCCTCCACAGCTTCCCAGAGCCAACACTAGGGTCCGGCATTTTTCATTTCCTTAAAAGTCTGAGGCAGCTACCCACCTGTCCCTCTCTCCCTCACATCAAACTCCATTTCACCTTTTTTCAACCTTCTGGCTTAAAGGAAGTACAACTCCACTACCATGTTCAGCTTCCGCCGAGTGACTATGAGTTTAACGGCCCCTCTTTTGGGAGTTTTCCTCCCTTACTTAACAAGTTGTTCCAAGCATCTGTCATCCACTTTTCTGACAATGGTGATGACAGCCCCCTACCCTCAACATAGCATCTGCTGTGAACATCCCCAACCCACCCCCAGGCCCGAGCTAAGTAGCTACATTGATTATTTGGATTCCTTTCAACAGCAGTCAACACCCATTGGATCAGAGAAGACAGACCCTTGGTGACCAGATGAACTTCCAAAGGCCACACAGCCCATAAGGGACGGAGTGACAGTGCAGAGCCAGGTCCCCTGTTGTAGCAGTCACTGCATGAAAAGCAGCATCTTGACTCAGCTCTGTGCAGTGTTCAGTTTTCCCGCATCATCAAGCCTCTCATGATGGCCTACGGGGGAGTGGGGGACCTTTCTTCAGCCAGGGGCCAGTAGAACATTTATGAGACCATCTACAGGCCATACAAAATCATCACCTTAAAAATGAGCCTGCTAGGAGGCAGCACCATGAGTCAACTGGTTAACCCTCTACCTGCAAGTGCTTATATCCCATGGGCTCCAGTTCATGTCCCAGCTGCTCCATTTCCTATCCAGCTCCCTGTTTGCGGCCTGGGAAAGCAGTAGAGGGCAGTCCTAAGCCCTGGGATCCTACACCTATGTGGGAGACCCAGAAGAAGTTCCTAGGTCCTTCAATTCCAGCCTTTGTGACTATTTGGGAAGTGAAGCAGCAGATGGAAGATCTTTCTCACTATATTTCCTTCTCTGTAAATTTGCCTGATAAAAATAAACAAATCTTTAAAAAAAAAAAAAAAGCCTGCTGTAGGCATGCTGGATTTCCAGTCCTGCACATTCTAACCCAGGCATACCCAGTCAGCATAATTTTGAGGGGCTTCCACCCCTGCCTGGCTCCAAACATCTCCCACCCTAACTGCCTTTTCTTCAGTCCCTGCCCTACTGACTGCCCTGACAAACCCCTTGGAAAGGCTGCTGTTCACCAGTAATGGCTGTGTGTATGCATTTCCCTCTTACTCCACACTGATCTGCTGCAATATGCACCTTACCCCTGAAAGATCCCTCCCTTCCCTGACTTCTGGGGCACTCTGTGTTCCAGACAGAAAGAGATCTTCCATTCACTGGTTTATTCCCCCAAGTAGCCGCAACAGCCAGAGCTGGACAAAGCTCAAGTTAGGGACCTCGAACTCTGTCTAGTTCTCCCACATGGATGATGTGAGACCCACTTGGAATATCTTCTGACTGCTTTCCCAGGTACATCAGCAAGTAGCCGAATCAGAAGAGGAGCGGCTGGGACCCAAACTGGTATCCACATGTGATACTTGCATCCCAGGTGGAGGCTTTGCCTGCTATGCTCAGTGCCTGCAGATTCTTCACTGACTTTCACAATCCCAACCATGAAAAATGAGGTATCGATTTTAAATTCTTTTCAAAAATATACTTGAATTTTTTTTTCAGCGGGAGAGAGAAAAAGAGAGAGAGATGGAAAGACAGAGAGAAAGCTCCTGTCAACTGCTTCACTCCCCAAAAATACATGATGGGCTGAGGCCAGGCCAGGAGCCAGAGGTGACAGCCAAGCACTTAACCCAGGTCTGCATGTGGATATCAAAGACCCAGTCACTGCAACTGTCACCACTGCTTCTGGGGGTCTGTGTTGGCAGGAAGCAGGGAGCTGGAGCTGGGAGCTGAATCCAGGCACTATGATGTGGGATGTGGCATTTGAATCGGTATCTTAACTACTAGGACAAATGCCTACCCTGAAGGTGCTGGATTTTAGACTTGTCAGCTGAGAGATACTAACCTCTTCCTGACATGCAGGGTTCTGTTTCGTGGGTCAAAGCTAGCACAGGTACTTGCTGGGGCTTGGCTTTTTTATTTTAAGAAAACTTGCTCATCTCCACTTACCCTCAAATGTGCCTTCCCCTGCTGCCGTTGACTGCTATGACAGCTCACTCCATCAAAGACTCATACCTCTTTCTAACACCCTGGGCCAGGAAGGAATTCTTCAAGGAAATCATCACTTACCAACTTGTCCAGGAAGGTGACCATCTCCTGAGAAAGAAAACATAAACACCCATAAAATCAGGCACTGTTGCCACCCACCTCAGTGTGTCCAGATCCCAGGCGCTGTGTTTAGCTTTGCAAGGGGCCAAGTTGTATCCCCTTAAATCTCCTGTGTTGATGCTCTAACCACCAATACCGTGGGTAGTAAAGAGGTAGTTAAGAGTAAACTGGGGCTACAGGGGTGGTGGGTTGTGATCCAGTCCTTAGATGGAGGTTAAATGTTGCACATAGAGGGAAAACCACGTGGGACACAGGGTATCCATGAAGAGAAGCCTCAGGTGACACCAACCATGTCCACACCTTGATCTGGGGTTCCAGTTTCTAGAACTAGGAGAAAGTAAATTTCCATAATGGAAACCCCTACATAGGATTGGCTTTATTATGGCAGCCTCAACAAAGAAATGTAGGCTTCCAGGATTTCAGCAACCCTGGAGGCAACCACCTTCCCTTCCCAGCATCCTCCCAGCAAACACACAGATTCCTAACAGGTGCAGTGGACTCCTAACAGCTTCAGTGTGAGTCTGTGCTGTTCCTGGCGGGGCCATGCCCATGGTAGAACAGAAATCCCGGCTTTCCCCTGGAGAAAGGACAGGAAAACCAACTGGCTTGAACAGCTTGCCTGGGCTCTTTGCTTTTCTCTCTGGATGATGTGCTCACATCCTTGGCTCCCCAGAGATATTGCATTGTGATACATGGCTGTGGAGTTTGAATGAAGTGTCATCTGGAGTCAGGGCTTAGGTAGCCTTTGCACAAGGAGGCGGTAGCAGCATCCTGTTAGGGCTGGGCCCAGGGGAAAGCAGGATGACTGCATGACCACAACAGGTCCCTGTGGGAAAGAGTCTCTTCCACAGCTGTGTCTTTCTGCCTCAGTTCTCTCAGACTCCTCTCTCACCTGTTGACAGCTCCTTCCCTGTGTGCCTGTGTGCTGAGGCCTCTGTAGAGATATGTCAGGGAGTCTAGGATCAGCCACCTTCTCTTCCACGGGTGACACTCACGTGAGCTGCAGGAAGGAAGTGGTGCCTCCAGGCTTCAGAGGAGCAGGAGGCTCAGGCAGAACAAATGCAGCAGCCAGGATCACACACTGGTAGCAGGAGAGCTTGACTCACCCCAGGCCTAGCTGATGCCCACGTTTAAACCTATGTCGTCCCCACCCCACTCCTCTCCTCTTGTCTCCTTCCTTCCCTCCTCTCTTTTCCTTTTTTCTTTCCTCTCCATACTTTTATTCTTAAAAATAACCTCCAGTCTCTGTGCTCTTCCCCTCTCTGTTAACAGCTGAGAACTAATCCAGGTAAATTCTTTCCATCAGGAGTTGCTGAGGTTACTGCTGGTAAAAATACAGAGTTAAAAAGCACCTGCAATTCTATTTCTGCCTCTTCTAGAGATACCTCCTAAATGAAAGGAGAAGTCCTCCCCTGTGGGCAGACCTATTTTTTTGACTCTTCTAAATTAAACCAGAAGACAGAAATTCTAGGACTGCTGGAGGAGAGGCGAATAAGTTGAGAGTTTCCCTACAGCCTTTGTATTCTCTGCCCTGCAAGCATGTAGTAGCACTCGTCCTCTGACAGGGAAAATGAACAATGTGCACCCACTTTCATGGGAAGACACGTGACTTTCTACAAGCACGTAACCACTTCTTGGGGAAAGGGGCCTGACCAGTGTTCTAATTCCTCTAGTTATCCAAGCCCCATTCCTGCGCTAAAGTCTCAAGGGCCATGGTAAACCTCTCACTGTCCTCAATTAAAAAGGGAAGCTTCCTTTGGTTTTTTAAAAATGAGCCCACACTGATATTGGTGTGACTACTGTGTTAGCTATGTTCTTTTCCCCCAAAGAAAAGGAAATGATTACTGGATGTGCCTGGGAGTCTTTTTAACACACCCAAGATTCAGATTTTAAAGCTCTAAACCCTTCTTGGGACCGTATTTGGCTAGAGCCTTTACCTTAAAGTTAAGTGAGGGCATGCAGCTAGATCCTGATCTAATGGATGTGTTGCCTTTATGAGAAAAGACAGCAGAGAGCTAGCTCACTCACCCTGCATGTGAGCAGGACACCTGGCAAAGGAAATGAACGTCTCCAACGAGAAAAAGCCCAGGATCAGAGACCTTCACTGAGGAATTTCACCAAACTTGAAAGTGCTAGTGCCAAGTACAACTACAGACCAATCTCCCTATTGCACATATACACAAAAATTCTCAACAAAATACTATCAAATCCAATCCAACAGCACATCAAAAAGCATTATACATACTGTTTTGTTGAAGTAGTATTTAACTGAGGGATACAAGGATGATTCAACATATGCAAATCAATAAGCATGTTGGCTTAGGCAAACATTTTTTGTATATAGGATAGAGAGGGGTAACCACACAAGGTCCTTGCTGAGATCTTAACAGGATTTGGGGAGAGAGATATGGGCAAGATTGTGAGCACCAAGTGGGGGAGGCAAAACTTGGAAACTGAGGAAAGAGTAACAGCCCTGCTTAAAGACGAGCCACTGAGATGCTATAGCCTGTGTGTGTGGGGCTGGGGCTGGGGGAGTGGGGGGGTCACACCCATGGCAGGGAGCTTCAATCAAGGCTTTCACTTAGAGATGGAGGCTTGCTGAATTCTGGCAGCAGTGGCTGTGCTGCCTCTTTGCTGCCCAAGTGCCCCACCCACATTTTGCCTTGGCTTGAGGGCTGAATGGAGCATTGAGTCCCAGTTTCTCCTATCCAGTCTCCACCTCCACCTGCCAGTTCCAAGCAGAAGATGCCTTCTCCTAGATTGATGTGGATACCCTTCTTAGAACTCCCACTGCAGCCTGAAGGTCACACACTAGGTAGGTCTGACCAGCACGTGATTCACCAAAATGAAGTGATTTTTATAATTTCCAGATGTACCGGTAGAAAAGTAGAAACCCGAAGGGTTCAGATACATTCTATGTCCCATGAAGTGATGCTTTCAGGCAACTGCCTTAACCTCTCAGTGACCCGGAGTCCTCTTCCATCAAGGGCTTAGAATAGGACTTGAAACACACTTGATGCTTCCTACATGCTCACTGTCATTGAGCAACACCATTTCAGTTTCCAGGAATAATTTATAGCCCAATGCTGCCCAAGACTGCTCTCCCGGGGTTTCAATGAATATTCAGGCTTTCAGCCCAAATGAGAAACCCAAGATAATAAAAATGTTATCAATGTTACCCAAAGATCCTTCTTACCTTACATAACACTTCCATGGAATATTCTTCTATTTCTGTAATTAAAAAAATAGATGAAACACATTTGATTTACATGATTTAAATTTATCAACTTAAAGAGCCCCTTTGTCAAATAAATTTTAAACTCTTAGGCTCATATATCAATTATCTAGTTTGGTTTTATTGCGTCTGTTTTTGTCATATCCCTAAAATCATTCCTCTGATCAATATGAAGTGTTTTTGATGTTTTATTCCAATAGTTTGAAATCTTAGTCTTTAACTCATATGGATCAAGTTCTGTGTGCAGTGTGAGTCCCTGTTTCTCTCACCATTTGCTGAAGACACCATCCTTTCCCTAGCATACATTTCTGGTGGACTTGTCACAGATCAAATAACCTTACATGCATGGGTCCTTCCTAAGCCATCCATTCTGTCTTCCCGGCCCTATGTGTGACTCTTCATGTTTATATCATAGTGTCTAGTACACAGTACAAAGCCTGTACATTTGTAATATAGTTTGAGCTCAGTATGATGTCAAATGCCAACAGCTCTATTCTTCCATTTCAAGATTAATTTGTCTCTTCCTAGTCTTTTGTGGTTCCACAAGAACTAAAGAATTCCTTTGTCTATTCCTGAAAAAAAAAAAGTCCTAGAGATTTTGACAGAGATTGCATTGCCCTTGTAGATTGCTCTGAGGTGAATGGACATTCTAGTAACACTAGCATTGCCAGAAAGCAAAGACGGGAACAAAGAATGAAAACGAGAGAAAACAAAAGAAAAAAATGATCAGAGAAGTAACAAAAGAAACACTTCAATAACTGCATGGTAAACTTATCCAGTTCAGTGGGTGGAAAAGACTCACACCAGTGCATAATAACATTGTTATTATTAAGCATAATAGCAAGAGTTGAGAAAAAGAGCCTTAATGTGTCAATTGTAAGAGGGGAAAAAAACCCAGTGGTCACGTAGGAAAGCTCAGGGCTCAAAACAGCCTGGGACTTCTTAATAGCAACAGTGGAAGCTCAAAGAGAGTGGGGCAGAGGTTTCCAAGTCTCAAGGGAAAAGAATGTGCAACCTAACACCTACTGTCAAATGGTATGCAATCTGAAATGTGCAGGCAGGTGCTCTCAATGGGTAGGCTTAACATTAGGATTCATCGCACATATGATCTTTCCACAATAATTAACATATAAATTAATTCTTCCTAAATACATATATGTATATAATGTATTATGTTATAATTAGAATAAGACCATAATTCTCAGCTGATACAGGGCAGTTCGTTTTCATGTATTATTAATCATCTCTTTACTTCTGTGTACTAGTCTGAAAGTGAAATTGTACAAGTAAGTTATTCCTAGAAAATCCAGAGGACACTGCCATATAGTTGCACATTTTAATATTTAAAAAGCAAGCAGCAGGCATTTGGCTGAACTGTTAAGGTGCTTGCATCCCACGTCAGAGGCCTGGGCTCAGTGTCCAGCTCCGCCTCCTGCTTCAGCTCCCTGCTGATAAAGACATTGCGAGGCAGCAGTGCAGCAGGGATGTTCAAATACTTGGGTCCCTGCCGCCCACATGGGAAAGATGGTTGGAGTACCAAGCTCCCCAGGAAAGCACCCATCAGCCCTCAGGTAATCTCAGGATGCCCTGGGTATTTCACACTTGCCCTTGATTAGTGCCCCACAGGGAACCCTAGATACTGCATTAAGAATTTAACCTTATGAGTCGCCATATGATGCAGCTTCTTCTGGGTGCCTGTATCCCCAAGAAAGAAAGCAGGGACATTGCAGCCCTAGTCACAATAGCAAAAGGTGGAGGCAACAAAAGGGTCCATCAACAGGGAAGGGAAATGCTGAAACAGTGAGCAGCCATTACAAAGAAAGGTACAGCACATGCAACAATGTGGATGAATTTGATGTTATTATGTGGGTGGAAGAAGCCAATCATGAAAGAACAAACACTAAGATTCCACTCAGATGAAGTGCCTACAGAAGTCAAACTCATAGAGCAAGAAATCAGGGCAGTGATTGCAGTCATCTGGAGATGCACGGAGCACTCTGTGTCCATATGCACAGGAGGCTGCCTTGGGGTCATGAGACTTAGCATTGCCTTTGCTCACTCAGAATGTGGGAGCAGGGACAGCTGGGGCCCCAGAGGCACAGACGGGGGGCATGGCAGGACAGGAGGTATGCAGTCAGGCCCCGTTGGAGGATGGCCTACTCTGACCCTGGCCCAGGGAACACACAGGAGAGTTGCAGCCCTCAGTCAGGTAGAAGACACAGCCGTGTGAGCAGGCTGCAGGACAATCAACCCACCAGGAGGGGCCGACGAATCTCCATAGCCCTTCATGTCCACAGCAAGAACCCGGTAACCTGCCTGGGCCAGAGCAGGGATCTGGAAAAGAAACAGGTCAGACCCACTCATGTGATCTCCTGACTGTTTGGCGGACTGCTACGTCCTGTGAACAGGACAGTCCAAAGTGCTGATCCAAAGTGCTCAGTCCAAAGTGCCGGTGATGCTGTCTGATGGCCTCACTGTGGGACTGCTGGACCTACCTGGAAATGGCGGCCACAGACAGTGGTGAGGTGAGTGCACTGCATAAATGCCATACTAGGCAGCACTTCACCCAGTAAGATCCTTGTGGACATCTCTGTTCTGTGTCAAGCTTTCCCAGCAGGTGATGTGGAGTCTGCTCTTTCCTAGTGCACACAAGTCCCCCTAGAGTCAGCATGGCCTTGGGGTCTACAGCATTCTCCACTCCCATATTCCTGAAGCTTCACTCCCTCTCTATGGATGACACCCATACCATAAGGTTCCACCTTCTCTGCTGCCCCTCCCCCAGGCTGGGCCACCCCTGCTGGACTTCCCCTCCTTTTGCTCTGACTTGAGTGCACCTTCCCCACAGTGCCTTACCTGGTACCTCCAAGAGAACCAGCTCTCAGGAAACCCATGGCAGAGGCACACGGCAGGACCCGAGCCTAGCTCCACAAAATGCAAGCGGACCCCAGGCTGTGGGAGAAAAGGGAGCAGGCAGCAAGGTGGCTCACCAGGACTAGGTACCACTTCTATAGGTGGCCAAACCCAGTCTCCCTCTGAGCACAGCTGCATCTCCCCCACAGGCTGCCTTCCTAGCTCAAGACCCCGTGGTCAGATGAAGATGGAAGAGAGAAGGAGCTGGCCCAGCTGTGCTGGGAACCTAGGCATTTATATATTTTTTTTGCTGTAACAGAAACCAGGAAAGAAGGTGAGGGGAGACCGGAAGTGTTCAGGTGCCATCAGAGTTTTCGGGAGCGCTGTGATGGGCTCTCAGTGTTGTGCAACGTATCCCTTCCTGGGCTCAGCTATGGCTGTGTTCTTCTCTTTTCCTGGCATGCAGGTGGCATCCTCCAGACACCACCTCCTCCCTCATTATTGCTGCGGGCAGGGGACTGAGTCCTGGTCAGTAGCTTATTAACGAAAGAAATGTGTGCTCTGCTCAGGACTCAGATAAATCTGAGATGATTTGCCACTGTTCCCTAAAAACATGTCGAAACTTAATCCTCAGTATACCCACGTGTGAGTCTTGAAGGCTCTCTTGTCATGAATGGATTGTTTCAGGAGCAGGTTTGTGAGTGCATTAGGAGGTCTGCATCAAAAGCCAGCTGGGGCACTTCCTGCCCTCTCCCTCTCCTTTGTTCGTCTTTCTGCCTCCAACATGGGATAATGCAGCCAGAAGACCCTTACCTGATGCTAGCCCCTTGACCGGACATTTTAGTTCCCAGAATCCCAAGGAATGCCTTTCTTTTGTTTCTTAATTCCCCAGTTTGTGGCATTCTGTCAAAGCCACACCAAATGAACTGGGAGCTCTGGTGCTCAGCCGTCTGCTGTCCCATCTGCACCTGACTGCACTGGGCAGCAGCAAGCAGAGGCCGGGGTGTGATGAGAGGGCTAGCACATGGCACTGTGATTTAGGCATGATACACACTTGATGTGAACACATCCTCCCATACACTTTAAACCATCTCTAGATGACCTACAAGACTAATATACCGGAATGCAATGGGCATGCTTGAGCTACTGTATTGTTTAGAGAGAGGGTCAGTAGCTGTAGCTGCCCATTTTTCCCTCTCATTTTAAAAACTGTATTCATTTACAAGACAAAGAGGAAGTGAGACAGAGAGCTCCCACCCATGTTTCACTCCCCAAATGCTCCCAACAGCCCGGACTTGGCCAGACCAAAGCTGGGAACAAGGAGCTCAATCCAGGTAGTGGCAGGAACCGCAATCACTTGAGTCATCGCTGCTGCCTCTCAAGGTCTGCATTAGCAGGAAGCTGGAATTGGAAGCCACAGGTAAGCTGGACCCCAGGCAGTGCAAGGTAGGATTCTTGCAGCCTATAACTAGCATGGCTTACACCACCAGGCTGAATGCCCACTGCCAACCCAGATATTGCAATATGTGATTGGCTGAATTCGTGGAGACAGAACCAATGATATGGAAGGCCATCTGGACTCACCTTTATAGGCACGTAGCCATGGCTCACGTCACTCACACTGCAGGGGGCTGGCAGAGGGGTAGCCGTGTGGAGAAGCTGGAAGCACAAAATGTCCAGTGAAACAACAGCAGGTCCCTTTCCCAAGTTCTCAGGGTGGGTGTGCAAACTCCAGAAGAAAGCTCCGAGGTGACTTTGGCCACTGCTGAATTTGCCTCCCTCTCAGTCAGACCTTAAAACAATGGTTTGTCTGCCAGATGGGGGTCCCCATGAGACTGTATGAGCAAAGCCCTTGACTGCTACCAATGGTGCGTCGCAGAAGCCAGAAAGAAGCATTGAGATACTAGACGTTCATAGAACTCTTCCCTGCAGCAGTTCCTCAATTGGTCCCCCAAGCAGATGCTGGCACCAGCAAAGTCTCAGCCATCCTGTCAATGTGCACCTCCACTGAAAGGCTTCTCCCTGCTGTTGACTAAAAATAAAAAGCTACATCCACACCTTTGCTGGAGTCAGCTCACGCTGCCACAGCCATGTACCAGCAGCCAGGAGGCTTCAATCAAATATTTACTTCCTCACACTCTGGAGGCTGGAAGTCCACAATCAAAGTGGTCAGCAGGGTGAATGCCTCTGAGCTTGCTGGTGGCCGTCTCATCCCCTGCCCTCACATGGTCCTGTCTCTGTGCCTGGGCATGCTTTCATCTCGGCTTGCAAGGACACCAACCCAGGTGCACATGGGCCTCACCCTGCTGCACTTGAACTTTAGCATCTCCCTAAAGGCTCTGCATCCAGATGCAGGTGTATTCTGAAGAACCAGGGGTTAAGGCTTCAACACAATCTTGTCCATAACAGACTCTGGCCCACAGGTGTCTGCCCGGTCCTGTGGAGTCACATGCATCTTCCACGAACCTTGTCTCTGGACAAGGTCAAGGTGAACAAGAAAATTCCTAAGGAACAAGTCTTTAAGGATGACTCCTGTAACCTGCTGGATTGATTTCTGTGAGGACACGACCCTGAGCTCATGGGAGAGGATGTTTCATGGTGTCTGAGCCCAGCTCCTGGACATGCAGAGACTCCAGCTGCTCTGCTCAGCATTCTCAGCCCAGGTGTACAACCTGAGAAAGAAGTGCCCGTCTTAGTGACCCCGCTTTCTGACCCCTAAAATGGAGACACAAAATCTGCCTGGCTCTTAGACAGGGATCAGTCCATCTGGACATCCCCCAAAGAGAAAATAGAATGTGAGGCCACAACATCTTTGGTGTCTGAGAGGGACCAGTGTGGTGGTGGTAGTGGTGGTGGTCATGGTTGTGCTGGTGATGGTGGTGGTAATGATAGTGATGGTGGTGATTGTGCTGGTGATGGTGGTGGTGCTGCTGCTGGTGGTAGTGGTGGTGGTGGTAGTGGTGATGGTGGTGGTGCTGGTGCTGCTGCTGGTGATGGTGGTGGTGGTGCTGCTGCTGGTGGTAGTGGTGGTGGTGGTAGTGATGGTAGTGGTGGTGGTGGTGATGGTGATGGTGATGGCGATGTTGTGGTGGTGGTATTGGTGTTGTGGTGATGGTGGTGGTGATGGTGGTGCTGGTGATGGAGGTGATGGTGGTGGTGGTGATGGTGATGGCGATGTGGTAGTGGTAGTAGTGGTGATGGTGGTGGTGGTGGTGGTGATTGTAGTGGTGATGGTGGTGGTGGTGATGGTGGTAGTGATGGTGGTGGTGGTGGTAGTGGTGAACTCCCACCTACAGACCCCCAGAATCCTGGCTGTGCAAGACACACCACACTCACGGAGCTCTTCTCCCTTGCTGTACACCGGCACTGCTGGGCAGCACACCTCTGCTCACACAGAAAGTTACCTGTACCCCGGTGACCTTCTCCAGCTCCCCCAGGGCTGCATCAGTGTCACGGGCAAGGATGGTGACCATCCCCAGATCACGGGCTGGCTTCAGGTTACTCCCAAAGTCATCTAAGAAGACAACCTGAACCCAAAACAGCATGGATACAGTATTACTCACCCAAAGAAAATCTCCAGTACTACGGAAAATACCAACAAGAGACATGTTCAAACACAAATGCCTCATGACAAGTAGAATAGCAGCTTTGTTAATCTAGAAATGTAAAACATCTAACTGCGTAAACATACAGGTGAACATACCCTCACACATCCAACTAGTTCCGATCAATCCTAAAACTGCAAGAAGACTTGGGGCTAGCGTGGATATGAACTTGTCAAGACAACATGAACATCCCCCTGAAAAAATCATCCGGAATGAACAGACACATCTGGGAAAATGTCATGGGGACAGATAAGAAAGAAAGCTTAAAGCAACAAAAGGGAGATGGCATAGGACTTGAAAAGAAATAGACACATCTATGAGATACACAAGTCCAGAAATAGATATAAGCACAAATTAGGATTTAGTGTCTAATAAAAGTGCCATGTCCATTAGGAGAGGATGGTGTTGGCATGACTGGTTAACAGGAAAAAAAGTGGATCCAGACTTCGCATCTCACCCCAAAATAAATTCTGAATGGATCAAAGACTGTAAAAAAGATTTTTTAAGGCCTTGAACATCATTGAAAAAAGCATGGGTACATTTATTTATAACCCTGAACAGGGTGGCCTAGAATGCATTCTTTTTGTAGAAAAAAAAAGATTTATTTATTTATTTTAAAGGTAGAGATATGGAAAGAGAGGGAGAGGAGAGAAAAACACAGAAAGAGAGAGATCTTCCATCTAATAGTTCAGTCTCCAAATGGCCATAATGGCTGGGGCTGGACCAGCCCAAGTCCAGGAGCTAGAAGTTTCTTCCTAGATCTGCTATACCAATAAACTTGGGCTATTTTCCAGTGCTTTTCCAGGCCACTAGCATGGAGCTGGATGGAAGTGGAGCAGCCAGGACTCAAACTAGAACCCTTAGGAGATACTGGGGGTCATAGGCCATGGCTTTACCTGCTACAAGGGTGGCTTAAAATTCTGTGCAGCTTATTCACTCTAAAATTCATGGTGGGAAGATAGACACATGAGTATGTTTAAACCTAAAGCTGATCCCAAATACATATGGAATGGGCAGAGGCTTGGGGAGGGGCACAGACCTGGGGGAGCACAGCAAGGACTCCCAAAGCCAGGAACGTGGTTGGTTCTGCTTGCCCTGTGGATGGGCCAGGGCTAGCGAGAGCAGGTAGAAATGGGAGGAAGGGGAGATTCATCTTGCAGCAACCTCTTCTGAAGATGCCAGCAGGGGCACACAGTATGCATGGTGTTTTAGGATAGGCAATCTCTGAGCAAGTGTGACTCAAAGGCTTGAAGTGGGTGAGGGTTCCCAGTAGGAGGCTATGGTACAACGGAAGCCCATCCCACTCATCCTTTGTTAGGGGACCCAGGCGGACTTTGAGGCCATTGCAAAACATTCCAAGGTCTCTGATTCTTCATAAGTCAGCTGAGGCAACAAGCCTAATCCTTTTGATAATGATGACTAATTTGATGAAAGTCCTATGAGAGCCATTCCAATGGGCCACATGTGACTCTCTGGTAGAACTTCCTAGACTGGGGGATAAATAAAAGTCATGGCTGAGAGAAGCAGACCCAGAACTGTGCTGCCAGGCCACCTGCTCACTCCCTTATTTTTCTTTGGTTGCAGTACTCTGAGACCTTCTTCTACCCTTGCCAATCACTCCAACGTACCTCACTGGGTCTGGCTTTCAGGGTGTCCAACAGCAGCTTGTAGATCTGAGGTTCGGGCTTTGCCATCCCAACCTGACATGACTCGACCAGGACATCAAAGTGTGGGCGCAACTCACACATCATCCGGGCCAGGTTGTCTCTCTCAGGGCTATCTTCCAGCCAGTTGTTGGTAAGGATGCAGGTTTTGAATCCTGAGCAAAAAATCCATGATAAACATGCAGGCAGCTCCATTCTACCCTCCCACGCTCCAGATATCCTATGGGGCCCCAACAATGGGGTTGAGTAGGTTCTGGCTTATTTGCATTCAAATATAACCTGCCCTCAATGAGCAAGTTGGAAAGATATTATCTTTCCCTGTACTGCATCTGCTGACAGTGATCTTGGAGTATTTGTGTACATGAACAGCTTTCAGAAGCCCAGAAGGAGAAACTCCCAGTCCCTTGTAGAGCAGTGTTTTGACAACTTACCAGCTCCTTTGGTTCTTCCCAGCCATGAGTTAGGCAGAGATAACTGCACCATCCCATAGTTACAGATGAGCAAGCCAAAGTTCAAAGTTACAAACTAACCAGAGCTACTTATGGAGGTCCAAAGTTCCATCTGGGCTGTGCTATTGCAAACATGCGTTAGTCCTATTTCCAAACCCTTGCCTTGGCTATCTGCAATCGCATTACGAAACCAGGCAAATACAGATACCATTATCTCTGGCCTTTTTAAAATGTGAGATTGATTTATTTGAAAGACAGAGTGACACAAAGAGAGTGAAAGATAGAGACCTTTGATTTGCTGGTTTACTTCCCAAATGGCTACAACAGCCATGGCTGAGACAAGCTAAACCTAGGAGCTGGGAATTCCAGCCAGTCTCCCATGTGAGCTGCAGTGGTCCAAGACTTGGTCATTGTCTGTTGCCTTCCCAAGCACATTAGCAACAGATGTAGCCAGAGCTGCTACTCATCTAGAACTTGAGCAAGACACTCTAGGAAAGGATGCCGTTGTCACAACTCACAGCTTAACCCACTGTGCCACAATGCCAGCCCCTATCCCCTGGCTTTATCTGCCCCATTAGTGAAGGTGAGGACTGGGTAATGCTGGAAATGGGGCATGACGGAGTTGATAGTGATCCCTTCTCATGTGGGAAGAACTTACGGGCTTGGGAAGGTTCTACGCTTTTGAATCTAAGTCTCCCCAAAATGTATGTTATAAACTTGATCACCAAGGTAGCACCCTTGGGAGATGGGAACCAAAGGAAGATGATCAGGCTCTACAAGTATCACTCACAGGGTAGATGAATGCAAGTTATGACAAGAGTTGAGGCTGCAGTTAGAGCTGTTGTTTTCTCATGCATTCACCCTTCTTTGTTATTGTGCCTTCTATCATGGCATGACATAGCACGCAGGCCCTTGGCACACACAGTTCCTTCCATCCTGAATTTCCCAGCCTCCAGAACTATAAGAAACCAATCTGTGCTCTTCAGAAATCACTGAGGCTCAGGTAATCTGTGATGGTAACACCCAATCAACTAATACAGAGAACAGGTACTGAAATGGGAGACTACAATGTAACAAGCACCTGAAAATGTGGAAACAGAAACTGGGAAGCATAGTGGCTCAAAGAATCTGGAGCAGCAGCCTAGCAAAAGCTTAGACTTTCATGAAATGAACATTAAGGGCAACTTTTATGAGTGTTTGGAAGATGAGAGCTGTAGGGACAACCCAACTCTTGAGGATTACTAAAGTGATAGTATTGAAGTGACAGAAATATGGACCATTGAGGCCAGTATCATGGCATATTAGGCTGAGTTTCTAGCTCCAATGCCAGCATCTCATAAGGACATTAGCTTGTGTCCTAGCTGCTCCACTTCCTATCTATCTCCCTACTTGTTGCTTGGGGGCAGAGGGCAGCAGAGGATGGCTCAAGGCCTTGGGATCCTGCACCCACACGGGAGACCTGGTGGAGGCTGCTGGCTCCTGGCTTTGGATCAGCTCAGCTTCAGCCATTGTGGCCATCTGGGCAGTGAACCAGCAGATGGAAGATCTTTCTCTCTGTGTCTCTCCTTCTCTCTCTAACTCTATATTGTAAATAAAAAAATGAAGTAAATCTTAAAAAAGAGAGAGAGAAAGAAATGTGGACCATCCAGGCTATTCAGGTCTCAAGTGGAAATGAAAGTACTAGAAACTAGAATAAGAGTCATTTTTGTCATATGATTGCCAAGAAGTTGCAAAAGTATGTACAGATTATAGCACTCAGTGGAGGCTGAATTTAAGAACAATGAACCAGTATATTTGGAAGACATAACCCAAGCAGCAAAGCTTTTAAGGTGGTACACAACAACAGATTGAGAATTGGAGCCTAATGTGAGGGTTTTATACCTTGAAGATTGGCTTTCATGGAGGATGAATGCTGATTATAAAAGAGTTTGAGGCTGTGAATTAGACATCAGACTCTCTTAGTTCATATCCTCTCTTACCCTCCCACTTCCCATCATGTGATAATACAGAACAAAGACCCTTGCCAGAGGTGGGACTGTCCATTTTGGGCTTCCCAGCCCCTCAGTCCTGCAGGAAATAAATCTGTGTTCTTTATAAATCATCCACATCTCAGTTACAGCCTGAGACAGAGGGATAAGCCACAACCACATAAGTCTTCTGGTAAGAAAAAGGAATGGCTTCAAATATGCCCAAGAGGGCCCGGGGGCGTGGCCTAGTGGCTAAAGTCCTTGCTTTGAACGTGCTGGGATCCCATACGGGTGCCAGTTCTAACCCCGGCAGCTCCACTTCCCATCCAGCTTCCTGCTTGTGGCCTGGGAAAGCAGTCAAGGACGGCCCAAAGCTTTGGGATCCTGCACCCGCATGGGAGACCCAGAGGAGGTTCCTGTCTCCTGGCTTCAGATCGGCGCAGCACCGGCCGTTGCGCTCAGCTGGGGAGTGAATCATCGGATGGAAGATCTTCCTCTCTTTCTCTCCTCCTCTCTGTATATCTGACTTTGTAATAAAAATAAATAAATCTTTAAAAAACAAACAAACAAATATGCCCAGGAAAAAGAGCTGGGCAGTGACACTAAATAAATGCTTACAGGATGAACGTGACCTCACGCCTCAGATCAGTGGGCATAACCTTAGCCCCAGTCCATCAGCTCACACCAAACTCAGAGGGTGAGCATGTCAAAGCTGCCTAAGGGACCCTGTTGACTAAGCATTGTGACCAGAAGTCACATCAAGGAATGCACATCATTACTCGTACCCCTGGAAGGAGAAAATGCTCATCAGGTAGCCGCTGGCACAAATTGCTTTGTTAGACGAAGTCCTGTTGTTTGCCCAAAGATTCTAATAGCACTGCTTTTTGTCATTTGGAAAAACTTGCCATAGAGCCATGTGTGAAGAATGTGTTTCCTTGAGACCTAGGAGATCTGTGCTCTCCAGACACACTTGGCTGTACTCTGAACCTGACCCTCTTGAAGGTTCTGGTATGGTTGGACCAGACAATGGCCAGAACTGGACCCTTACCCTTCTTTCTGAGCACGTCAGCTGCCTGAAGCATGGGGTAGTTGATCTTCCTTGCTGAATTCGCCTTGCTGAAGATCTGATTAATGGAGAAATTCTGGGGCAGGTGGAATCCAATGGCCTTGGAACGTTGCTTGCAGTTTTCTTCCATGAGGGATGCCCACTGTAAGAGTGAATTGGCGGTGGGGTTGGTGGTCAGTTGCTGCAACTCTCAAAAACACTGTCAGTATCCGCTAAATCCAAACATCAACATTCTCCTGACCACATCATCCCACCACTGGACATAGACATGAATGCACAGCCCTCAGAAGACACAGATTGAAAATGCTTATAGCTGCACCATTCCTAAGAATCTTAAAGCTAATACTACTTAAACATCTGCAAGCAGCAGAGTGGACAGCTGTGGCATACTTACTCCCTATCACTGCTGCAGTACCCCAGATGCTCTGTCTTTGCTGTAGACAAACAGAAGAGGCTAGGCAGCTCCCCAACACTCTCGTATTTCTCATGCTTCTAGAATGTACATCAAGGCACCAGCAAATTCAGTGTCTGGTAAAGATGCAGTTTGTGTTCCATAGGTGCTATCATCTCGCTTTCCTGCTTGTGGACGAGGCGAGCTGACATCTCTTTTATGAGGGCACTAATCTCATGCATCAGGGCTCTACCCTCGTCACCCTTTTACTTCCTGTAGGCTCCACCTTCCAATTTTGATCTACCAAATCTGGAGCAGGGGAGAGACAAAGCTTCAACCATAGGAAAGCTCCCAAATTGGACATTATCAATGCTTATTATTACTGTTATAGGTTGACCTGTACACCTCCAAAACTTGCATGGACCTTGCAGTGTGACTCCATCTGAAGATAAGATTTAAAAAGGCAACTAGGATGAGAGGAGGCCATGAGAATGTACCTTAATCCAAAGTCATCGGTTTCCCCAGGAGGAGAGATTAGAATTCAGACACAAGCAAAGGGAAGATCATGTGAGGACATGCAAAGAAGTAGGCCGTCTGCAAGCCTAGGAGAGAGGACTGAAAACAAACCAAAACTGGGATGGTTGGGCATTGTTAAGACCATCTTAGGATATCAAAGTACACAAGACAGGGCTCTTGCTCTGCTCCCAATTCTAGCTTCCTGTTAATGTGCCCTGGGAAGAGCAGATGATGGTTCATGAAAATAGGCCCCTGTCATCCACATGAGAGACTCAGATCGAGTTCCTGGCTCCTAGCATTGGCCTGCCCCAATACTGACTATTGTAGTACATGAGGTGCCGTCCCCCCACCCTATCTTTTAAGTAAAAATTAATTAACTAATTAATTAAAAATGATTTGGGACCCTCAGTCTCCTGAACTGTGGAAAACTTCCGCTATATAAGACATTCATTCTATGGAAAATTTTTTGTTAGCCCACAATGAAGTAAATATTTTTGTCACTGCAAAATTTCTACGTTGAAGTCCTAAGCACGTGATGGCATTTGTAGACAGCCTATCAGGGAGCACTCAGATCCCTGAGGAATGGAACTGGCCTTGTAATAGGACACGAGGTAGCTTGCTTTTTTTCCCTTTTCTCTGCTTTATACCAGGTGATTTTACAAGGAAGAAGACTCTCCTAGACACTGAACCCATCTTGATCTTGGACTTGCCAGCCACCACAACTGTGAGACATGAATGTTTGTTGCGTATGTCAGCAGTGTAGGATACAACCGTTACAGCAGTCCAAGCTAAGAGACACAGGCCTGGCAAATTAAAACATGCACCGATAGCAAAGTGGACTGTATATGCAAATTACATACCCTCTCAAACTGAAAACTCCCCAAATGCCCTCATGAACAGACTGATGCAAAAACAGCCAGAGGAATGTCACGCAGCAATGAGAATGGAACCATCTATAGCTGTATACAAAAACATCCGTGATTTCTAAAAGCCCACAGACGGGGCGGGCTTTTCTTAAAGTTATTATTACGGGGAGTCCCAAGTTCCCAATCGGCATGGTAAGTGGCTATAATTCTAAAATTTTAATAAGATATAGTGTTTTATCTGTGTGTGTATAAGGAGATTCTTATCAATAACCTTGCTTTTTAGAAAGGCATTGTTAGAACCAAATGGTGTTACAGGCTGAGAACTTTGTCAAAACACACACAAACACACACAAAACAAACAAACAAACAAAAGCTCATGACTATAGTCACAGGAACCACTATTACTTAGTGAATAACCTGCTTTGCGCCAGTTGCCATGGTAAGCGCCATTCCACATTTCCCAACGACAGGTGAAATAGAGAGCATTTTCATGCCCATTTTGCAGATGGCAAAATGGAGACTTTGAGAAGTGAGGTAATTTGGTCACACTGTAAGTAGGAGCTAAGGTTCAAAGTCCTCTTCTCACATCCCCTCCACCCTGCCCTGCTCCATTACAGTTACTGAATTAACAAATCAGGTGGCTTTGTTTTAAAATAGCTACTTTGGCTGAAGTAGCTCCAAGTATCATAGATCTTCAAGGACTTGAAAATTTCTCTCTGGTTGGTCCAAATCAGCGTAACATCCAGCTTCATTAGAATGCATCTGCAAAGCCTTCCAGGTCAGTCCTGTGAGTGACTCAGCCTGGTGAAGACATGGCCCTGCTAGCAAAGGGCCCACAGACAGTGCAGGCACCAGGCAGGTGGCAGAGGAGGCCTTCCCGGGGGGTCAGAGCCCTGGTCCTCACCTGGACATATGTGATCGCTCCTTTCATGAGGCGGGCAGTGATACCATCTGGACCTCCTTTCACGAAAGATTCACTCAGAAAACCTCTAGAAAACACCAAAGAAAAGAACAACGGTGACATCATGAGCATCGTGGCGATTTCACGGTGGCTGCAGGCAGGGACAGGCACAGTTCCTTGTTTACAGTCCTGACTTTGTGAAGTGCCTGTACGCTGCCAGGCACTGCCACATGCAAAGGGCAGCTTGATCCCACCGGAAGCCCCCCAGCCAAGGACACGAGCCTACAAACTAAATGCTCAGTGCTCACAGGAGAAGGGGCTCATGGAGGCCCCCTCACTCATGACGCTCTTCTTGGAGGAGCTTCCTGATCTACCATTTAAGGGAGCCTGTCCAGACTGGACACTGGACCCCATCAACGAACCACCCCAAAGGACCTTTTCACTAGTTTATACTCCTCAAAAGGAATGGACAACTTCTCATTTCTGGATTTGATTGGGCCTATATCATGTCCATTTTATTTTCATCTCACTTTGCAATTTTGAAAAAAACTTTCCAGTGTGAAGGGAGCAATAACACTCCCTGCCCCCAATTTCCTATGTGGCAGTTCTGACACCTCGATATTTCAGGCCTGGACTATGGAAGAGACAGGGTCTTTACAGAGGTGATTAAGTTACAGAAGATCATTCAGGTTTGCTGCAAGCCACCGGAATAAAGTGTCCTTCTGGGAAGAGGACAGAGAACACAGAGCCACACAGAAGGCAGGCAACATGAAGACACAGGGAGAGGCCGCAGTAGAGATAAGCCCAAGCCTGCCACCGCTCGGTCTTGGATACTTAAGTTCCAACCCTGAGACTGGATAAGGTGTTACAGCTGTCCCAGTAAATAAATCCACTCAGCCTTTTGTGCCCTGAAGTTAGGAGTCAGCAAACAAACATTACCAAGTTCGGAATTTTGCAAGAATCAAGCACCTTGTACTATAGCCACATTCCAGTTTTGTTTTAATGTTTTATTTTTTTCGTTTACTGGAAAGGCAGAGTGACAGACAGAGGGAAAAAGAGACACATCTCCCTTCCATTTGTCCACTCTCCAAATGCCTCTGACAGCCAGGACTGAAGTCAGGAGCACCACCCAGGTCGTCTGCATGGGTGGCAGGGACCCAAGTATTTGAGCTATCATAGGCTGCCTCCCAGGACACATGAGCAGGAAGCTGGATTGGAAGTGGAACATGCAGGACTCAAGTCCAGCACTCTGATAGGGGCTGTGGACACCCAAAGCAGCAGCTTAACCACTGTCTCAGGTGCCTGCCCCACATTCCAGTCTAGAACATTCCCTGTCCCTTAGAAAGATGTCATGAGCCTTTCTGAGCTGCTGCAATGCACAGTTCATCCCAGCAGGCTTTCACGGGGCACCTGAGGTGTGCAAAGTGCTGTGTGGCATGCTATGATATAACAATGGCAAAATGCGATCCTGCTTTTGGGAGCTAAGAATGGAACTAGGGAGTCATATACCAATAAATAACAACAGTACCTTGGCTGAGTGGGGTGCCAAACACAAAGGAATTTAGCCTGAAGAGGAACAAGAGGAACAGGGAGGAACACGTGACAGAGGAAGAAAATGCCACTGGGTCTAGACATCAGGAGGCGGGGATGAGGAGAAGATGATAAAAGAGGAGGAAGAAGAGGATATTGGAGATAAAAGAAACTTCTGGGTATCCCACATTTCAAGCATGCTTCACAAGTTAGTGAACAGTGAAGCAGCTGTCACAATATAAGAAATTGGTGAACTTGGGGCAGGGGTTCAGCCTGATGGTTGAGACCTGGCTTGGGACACAGCATCCCACTGGAGTCCCTGGGTTCAAGTTTTGGTTCTGCTCTAGTTTCCAACTTCCTCCTATTGCACCTGGTGCATGGGAAGCGGCAGGTGATGAACCTGGCAGTGGGTCCCTGGCCACACCCCTGGGGAATGTGACTTGACTGACATGAGGCAGACTCCAGGCTCTCAGCTTCGGCTGCCCAGGCCTGGCCCCTGGAGACATTTGAAGAGTAAACCAACATTTAGACTGACAGTAGGCTTGTGCTCTACCCCTTAGAATGTCAGAAGATGCAGTGGTCAGAGTCTTCAAACCTAGTTTACATGACAAGGAGGCAGGAAGTGTCTCAGAAACAGAGAACTGACCGTTTATTATCGTATATCTTTCAGGAAAAAGAAAAAGAAAAAAAAAGATGTCCAATTTACTTAGATTACAGTTTAAAAAAATCTTACATGCTGAAAAGATAATTTGGTCAAGATGTTTTTATTTTACAGAGAGGAGACACACACAGAGAACTTCCCTCTGCTAAGTCACTCCCCAAATGGCCTCAATGGCTGGAATTGAGCCAATCTGAAGCCAGGAGTCAGGAGCTTCTTCCAGGGTCTCCCACATGGGTGCAGGGGCCCAGGGACTTGAGCCATCCTCTGCTGCTTTCCCAGGTCTTTAGCAGGGAGCTGGATTGAAGCAACCTGCACTATGAGTGTCGGCGCCACAGCTACGGGCCTAGCCTGTACCCCACAATGCTGAACACAGGAAATGTGATTTTAAGACAGCAAACTTCTGGGAACTGAGTTATCAAAACAATTCCATTCACCATAGCATAGGAAAACAAAGCAAAATTTCAGATATAAAATTAGTGGAAAATGCTGAAGACTTCTCTGAAAATAACATTAAGAGAAATTAAAGGTTCCAGTGTGCGGGGTTATATTTCAAGCTCAAGGATTGGAAGACAGTATTGCTCACAGTATTTTTACAGTATTGTAAGGCAAAAGTTTTTACTCAAGTGACAGATTTCATTGAATCATAATCAAAATTTCTCAGGTGGTTTTTTGTGTTTTCTTATAGCTGCAACTCTATTTGGTGAGTCGTTTTCCATTCTGACAGGTTCCTCTTTTCCAAGCAGGAATTTAACTTCCTAGGTGCCCGTTTTCCAGTATCAGGCTCTGGGGGTTTCTGTCACAGGCCGCCCTTCCTAAGTGACCCTGCAGCGCTGCGGGTGGAACGAACTTGGCACGCCTCTCTGTCACCCTGCTCTTTAGAACACTAGTCAGCAGCAGACAGCTCAGTAATTACCTTCCAATATTCCTAAGAACACCAATTGTGGAGTCTTCAGCAAGTTTTAATTACTCGACATTTATAACACAATGGACCCACTCACAGACACTGGCAATTCAGGGTCAGCTAATAACTAACCTTTTACAGAGTTTTCGCCCTTGCAGCGATCTGAAACCCCGCTCGGCTTCCAGAAAGCCACCTGCTCCGGCGCAGCCCAAGTGCTGCCGGCGGGCTTCCGGGACCCTTACCTGGGCAGCGCCAGGGAGTCCTCGGCTCTGTTGAAGGCGCTGGCAATCGAGGGCAGTGCCAGCACCCCGTCCAAGTCGAACACAGCTGCGCGCAGCGCCATGGCGGCCTGCGCTGCAGCCTCGCTCCCAGATGCCCAGCACAAAGACCCGGCCGGGCTAGGCCTCGGGTGTCCCGGCAGGAATCCTACTCCCGCCCCTGCTCCGCCCCCCAGGCAGGGCCACGTCCGGTGGCCCGCCTCTGCTCTGCCCGCTGTCCCCGCTCCCCGCTCCCCGGAGCGGTTCCCTGGCTGCGTCCCTAGGGACCGTCTCCCAATGCGCTCGGCCTCTGACCTAGAACTCCGCCTTAAGTTTGGTCAAAGGTCTGCCCGCACCCCTGCATCCCTGGCTTAACAAGACTGGACCAGACTTTGACCCTCCTGAGAAGTGTCAGGGCTCGCAAATTTAGAGAGACTCTGTCGTTAAATGTTTGATCCTGTTGACAGGTTCTGTAAACAGCTTTACCTATTCCTGTGCCAACTGCTCCCCCAGGCTCCTAGCCAATGCAAAGCTCCAGGAATGTGTGCCAGCCCCATGCTACTTTGATTCCAAGCTCTTGTGCAAATGAGGTTCAGGAGAAACACATTTGGACTGTGTCCCTTGTACACATTCTACTTATAATAATGCTGCCAAAAAGTGGGCAAGATTTGCATGTCATCCATGATTTATCCTAAAAATGTGTCCCTTTGGGAGACCCCCTGAAAAGTGCCTTGGTAGCGTTATTGGCACCTTCAGGCCCATGTAAGAATATATCCACCACTGGATAAAAACCTGCTTTCAGCCTGCTGTTCTGGGGGCATCAGCCCAGGGCCTGGCTCAGGATCCAGAGAGTGAGATTTGGCTTTTGAATTTATCTAGGATATTGTCCACCACTGAGCTACGAGAGGGGTGCGCACAAGTGTCAGATGCCTTACTGAAACTGGCAGGGATGTAACGATCGTCAGCCAGGTCAGCAGGAAAGAGGAGTTCTGTGTGGGTTGTTTGCCCTTAGAATGTGTGCTGAGAGTCCTGTTCTGCCTGCTAGTCCCTTCTGGGATCCTGCAGCAGTCAGCCATCACCAGAACGTTCAGCCATGGCACAGGTTGGAGCAAGAACTAAGGACAAAAAGACCTGACTGGAACTGGAGGACACTGAGTGACCCTTAGGAAACAGCATCAGTGAAGGTGGGTAGAAGCGGGGTTACCCTGGGTCTGAAGACAAGAGTGTTGAGTATAGGAAAGTAGTCACTCAAGAAGTTAAATTTTATTTAGGAAGGAAGGAAGGAAGGAAGGAAGGAAGGAAGGAAGGAAGGAAGGAAGGAAGGAAAAAAGGAAGGAAGGAAGGAAGGAGGGAAGGAGGGAAGGAGGGAAGGAAGGAAGGAAGGAAGGAAGGAAGGAAGGAAGGAAGGAAGGAAGATTGAAGCCTGAGTTTCATAGCATGAGATATTTGGGCTCCTGACTTGCACCCCTGCTTTCTTACTCTTTGTCTCCCAAATGTTGAATCAGCCTCTGGAATTTATCATGACCACAACAAAGCTCCACCTGCATCTCGCAGCATACTCCCCCTCTCACTAAGTGGTGTCCCCATCGATGCACTTGCTTAGTCCAAAGAACTTCGAGTTGATTCCTGATCCCTGGCTCCAAGGTGTTCTCGAACCTAAGAGTTGCCAGCTAATTGGAACAAAGGTCTGGGAGTCCAGACTGTTGGCAGGAGCTGAGAAAGAGAGCAGGAGTCGAGAGGAGACCTGCACAGCAGCTTCAAGAGTAGCAGGACGCCCAGGGTTTTAGTTGGCAGGCAGGGACAGTGCTGCAGCTCCGTGACCCCCAGCATTCAGCCGTAGCTGTGAGAGCCTCGCAAGTCTGGTCCCACAGTGATATCCTGGCAGTGGACTTTGCTTCTGCATGTTTCCTGAGCTTGTGACAAGTATGATCAGAAAGCTCTTGTCACTCTCCCAGCGTGTCTCTCTGGTGCTCTCCACAGAGCATGTTCCACGTTGTACACACTTTGAAGGAGAAATATTTACAGAAATATTTTGCAGGTGTATTCAGAGCAACATGAGGCAGCCAATTGATAACTTCCTGGCTGGTCAACATCTAAGTTCACATTCTGATCTGCTGCTCAGTGGTTGCATTGGTCTAATTCACAGCAATGAGACTCAGAACCAGGATGGTTCCCGTGACAAGCTTGGGGGAGCCTCTCTTGTCAAGGAAAGATGCTTCCCCTTGTTTGATGAATGTTTTCTTACTTCAGCTAGAAAAAAAAAAAAAAAGCAAAAAACCTGAACTGAAGGAGCTACCACACCCAAGAAAGCCATGGTTCTCTGTGTGCCTACTACCACTCCTCCCTGCCTTTAGTCAAAAAACAAAACAAAAAACAAACAAAAGCCAGTATCTGCAAGCCTCAGCAGGCAGGTTGGAAGGCGATCCCTGGGAAGAGACACACAGCACAGCCCAGACATGCAAGGTTTGCTCTGGGACGTTAATTACCTGCTGAGTATGCATAGAAGGACTTAGTCCATGAATGGTCCATGGAAAGTGAAGCTGAGATTTAGCATGGTCTGAGGTACTAGAAAATAGCACGGTCTGGTGGAAAAATTTGATGGAATAGGAATGTTGGAGCTGTTTATTTCATGTGTAATCCACTTGCCTTCCTCTTAGAAGATGCTTCAGATAGCCCCTTCTCTCAGGCTTGGAGACATGCATTGGTGAGAGAGGCCTGCAATCTTGGCTATGAGGCCATGGAAGGTGGTTTGTACTTTGGAAATCAATATTTGAGCTAAGGAAAGTACTTCACATAGGACTGTTAATGATCACCCCACTCTGCTGAAGGAAGACCCAGGAGCAAGCTCTGCGGCAACCTCTTCCCTAACTAATCAATCAATTAACACAATCTTGGGTTTTGGAGGAGACACAAGGGCTCAGACCATCATCAAAGACTGGAATGATGCAGGAATGGCCATTTTGGTGACCACAAGCTATAGCTAAGGGAGATGAGTCTTGTGGAATGCCAATGGGTCACTAAAAACTTGACTGTCCGAATCCAATTACGGCTGTTGCTGCCACTGCTGTCACTCCCCAATGCCCAACTTCCTTAATCTCCAATGTGCTGCCACCCAGAGGTTCCAGTCACTCACCTGGTAGACACTGAACTTGTGCCATGATGGAGGGTAACAGCCCACCTCTTAGAGAAGAGATGCTGATTCTTGAGAATTGGTCGAGGAAAGTTCTAAACATCAACTCCCGTCAGTGATGTGGAAGCACCATTAGACCATATGCCTGAGCGTATTTTCTTGCTTATTGAATTGATAGTGTTACTTTCTATCCACTGCACTAATTTATAGGCAATGTATTTTTTGTGAATTTTATGATTCACTGCATAGAGAATAGAATTTCAAGATGATATGGTGTCAAAATTAGGCAAAACTTGGCCTTGTTAGAGAGGCCAACTCGAAACTAAGCAGTTAACTTGCTGTGTCTCTTCAGAATTGAGGGGTGAACTTTCATTTTAATGAAGGATGGTTGCATATGTTAGTGTGCTAGTTGTGCTTTATTAGGCCCTGTATTGGTCTGTAATCCGTTTCTGGCAGGTTCAAGCTGGCAGTCAAAGCTGTCTATTCCTCCCCTGTGACCCAGGTTTCATGGACATAAGAGTCAGGGGTCCCAGGAAAGGCTATGGCCTATGCTTCCTGCTTTACCTTTCTACCTTCTGACTAAGACTGAGGCTCCCCTGTGCAGCCCTGTGTGCCCTGTGTGTCTCTGTGCCCAGGCACCTGTGAGTCCAAGCGTCTTCCTTCGTGACAGGCATTCTCATGTCTGTACACCTCATATCTGATTAAACATTCTGCTTATTTTCTGATACTGTGTTTTTGTGATAGTAATCCAAAGAAAAAAAAGTTTCATGTAGTTCATAGATTCAATTCTAACAATATGCATCTTAAAACAGATAAGTAGGGGGCCAGTGTGATGGCATAGCTGGCTAATCCTGTGCCTGCAAGCATCAACACCCCACATGGGTGCTAGTTAGTGTCCTAGCTGCTCCACTTCTGATCCAGCTCCCCCTTGCTTATGGTCTGGGAAAGCAGCAGAGAATGGCTCCAGTCCTTAGGCCCTTGCACCAATGTGGGAGACCCAGAAAAAGCTCCTGGTTCCTGGCTCCAGATTGGTTCAACTCCAACTGTTGCAGCCATTTGGGGAATGAACCAGCATATGGAAAATCTCTTTCTCTCTCCTTTTTCCATCTGCAAAATCTGCTCTTGCAATAGAAACAAAGACATTTTTAAAAACAAATAAAATAGTTAAGTGCAAGCTTTTTTTAAAAAAAGCAGAAAGCATGGAAAGTTGATGTTGGAAATCAAAGAACTAGGCAGACAGATATTTGGGGACAGAGCCTAGGAGCCAGAGCCCACCTTCTACAACGAAGCTCAGCCTTCCCTGACCTGGCTTGGGACACGTAGTTAATCAGTTGCATCTGTTGTGACCGTTGCATCAGGATCTGGTGACACACAGCAGCGAGGAGGAAGAATTCATTGTGGTGGCAGCAGCGGCAGCTGCAGGAATGATTGGTTTCCAAGGACAGCAGTGCCTGCAGCACTTGTGTTGGTGCAAGGGTTTGCATGCAGTCCTGCAGCCATAAGACCCAGAGGCTGCATGATACCAGTCTGGGCATCAGTTAGAGCAAGGCTTCCTGAGTTCTTTGGTCTCCCAGTAGGTTCCTGGCTTGCCAAGTGCTGCTGGGAACCACTGGTATCTTTAGTAAAACCTGTCTCCGCTGACATCAGTCATGAGGTTTCACTGCTTGCAAACTTAAATCCTGAGGATATCACCTATATTTCCCTTTCTCCTTTCCCCTTCCATTCTTTCTTCCTTTTTCCTTCCAGTATCCAGGAGAAGCATGGATACACCTACTTTTACGTGTATATGAGTATCTCTATTCCATCTATGCAAATACGGTGACGTATTAATTACTGATAGTGGGAACGAGTGCTTTATTTTTTTGTTATCTTCGGCAGTCACACACATGAGAAAGCATGATGCATCTGTGTCATGTACCACTCCCCGTCCCTAGCACTGTATTATACTTACATTAATTCATTTATTCCTCACAAGAAGCCTATGACATAGAAACTGTTATTCACATCTTGCTGTTATTGGTGAGAATATTGAGGCAAGGGAAACTTCAGAGGCCTATTCGAGACTGCACAGCCATGAAGGCACAGAGTCAGAAGCTGAATCCTGGCTGTTCGTGCCCAAGGCCTTTACTTGCTACAAAATCATGAAGATGAACAAGCAAGAAGCTGGATGGGGAGGCAGAGCACAGAGGGTCTTAGACTAGGGGGTTGAGCTCATTTGGGGGCTGAGGAGAAGCAATGCAGGGGAAGGGCAGGGCAAGTAGCAGTGAGCCTGGGGCTACTTAATAGGGGCTGATGCTGTCAGGACCACGTGTCCTGAGAGTCACCCTGCACCAGAAGAGAGGAGCAGCATCCCTGGTTCAATTCTAGAGAAGTGTGGGGGAAAAAATCAGTGCACAGATTCAGGAGCGGATGATTTTGCTTCTCTGGAAAATAGAAAAGTGAAGTCACCTGCAGGAAGGGACAAGCAAGCAGCCAAACCAGGGAGGAGCTCAGGTGACCTGCTGTTCTTAGAGCTGCCCATGCAGGCAGGAAGTGAGGCAAGAACTGCAGGCTGCCAGCCCAGGATTCTGTCCCTGCTCCCACTCCCAGTCCTACCAAAGCCAGGTCCTGGATCCTTAGCTGTGGGTGAGCTCAGGGGGCCCAGGCAGTGACCCAGAACACAGAGCCCCTCATAGCAGGGAGCAAGCATTGCTGCCTGCAACCCTGGACAGCGAAAGGCAAATCTGCATCTGTCCCCGCTGGACACAGCATGGATAGTCATAGGCTCCTCCTCCCCCTCCCGTCCAGAGAGAGAGAGAGCAAGTGCGTGTGAGAGAGAGCGCTCTAGCTTGCTAAGCTAGCGGTCTCTCCTGGGGTCAGGCTTGGGTTTTCCCTGCAGAATATTTGGTGCCAGTCTCTTGGGATACCCCCTTCAGTAGTACCTGCATAAGGCCTTTTCAGGTTACCAGAGCGTGCCAACCCTTGGAAAATTGACCTCTGCAGAACTTGGGCAAGTGTCTGCTGGAAGCCAATCTATCTCTCACAGACAGGGCTCCCTCATCTCAGCGGCTGTGGGGGGCATTTCCTGAACCTTCTGGCTTCATGCAATGAAATGACCAAGCTCCATTCTGCACCTGCCAGCTCACTTCTGCGGACACTCTTGTCAGCCACCCAAAAGGGACCACAGGTAAGAAAGGCACCCCTATGGGCTCATGAAGAGCATGTTGTGCATGCCAGGAGATGGTGGGGTTGGAGCCAAAACGATGCCAGCTGCTTCCTGGGTCCTGTTGACCACAACTCCTCCTCCTGTTCGTTTGTTCAGTCAGTCCATCATGGGCTTAATAAAAATTAGCAGATGTCAATGGTGTTCACTGATTTGGAAGGCAGCAAAGGGTTTGTGGCTGGGGTTGCCTGGAAGATGGCATTAGGGCAATATCTGCCTAATTCAGATGGTAGGGTATTGCATGTACCCTCTGGCATCACAGTCCAACCTTGGAAGGACAATCTGCTGTAACTGGTCAAGTCATTGAGCAGAGCAGATACATGAAGCAGGCATACGCTCCGTCTCCTGAGCACTTCCAAGGGGATGACTCAGGGTGGAAGCAGTATCACGTGCTTTCTTCCAGGGGCTCCTGGCAGACCCATGTAGATTCTCACACTGGAGTGCTGTGGGCTCTGGATGGCAAAGAGGGGTTGCAGGGATCAGAAGCACACTTTCAGGAGGAGGACACAATCTGATGGGTTAGGGCTTTAAAAGCAGCTACAGTAGAAAGATGGACAGGAAAGAGACCAAACTGCTTTGACTTCAAAGGACCCAGGACCCAATGGACCAAGAGAGGCTGCTGTGAGCTTGGGGCTGAGGTGAGGAGTGGTCAACAGTGCTACAAACCTAGAGGGACTGCTGACGTCCCAGCATCTTACCCCACGCCACACTGCTGGCATAAGCTTCTCCAGGCACCCTCACCAAACCCACAGGTCAACTGGCATTGTCACCCACTGCCATCCCTTCTCCCATGTCTGCCAATTCTACCACATAGAGGACCCGAGTCCAGAGCTCTTTGCCTTCTAGAACCCTTTCAAAGGGGACGGGGGGGATGGAAAGTTGCTTCACCTGCTGCCGATTAGCCGGAATGATTTGTCCTTTGGTTGTTAGTGATGAATGCAGTCCCCACAGTGGCCAGCCACAAGGGAGGGGGATTGGAGACTTCTTGCAGGAGTATGCTTTTTGCATGTGTGCATGCTTTTTCGGAGGCCTGGGTCACTTCTTGCTGGATCTTTAACAGATGCAGTCAAGCATATTACCTGTATACTGACAGGGAGAAATTTAATGCACTTGGGGGAAAAGAAATCTTTTTTATTCAATACACTTGGCTAAAGGTGAAACAGACCACAGTCTTGCAATTTTCAGCCGTGATATTGGTTGGAAAAAGGGATTAGGGATGTACACATACAGAATCTTCAAGAACTTCAGAATTAGATGAACCCAGCTTTGGGGTGTGCTGCTTGTCTCTGTGTATCGCACAGCCCTGCACACACCTCAGTTCTCCTGGCAGCTTCGCAATGAAAGTCCCAACACTGGAGTTTATGGAACACAGGCCCATGTGCTGCTCACACAGTCACTCTCCTGACTAGTGCCACTGGTAAGGATTCTGCCACGTATTAGAAGCTGCAGAGCTGGCTTAAATTCTAGCCTTATCACTTTAAACTGTTTGGAGTCAATCAGCCCACTTCCCTGATGGGCCAGCTTTTAGATTTACATAAAAGACCTGATGTAGCTCTTCCTCACACCCTCCTAGGGATGACGTGAGGACCTACTAAGGGCCAAGCTGCAGAAACTCTGTACCAGCCTGAGAAACACCCAAATGCAAGTGTTCAGAAAAAACTTTACAGGCCTCAGCATCAGAGAGATGCTTTCTTTCCCCGAGTTTAGCCAGCCCAGTTTCCTAACATCAAAGCAGCACATCTTCAGGCCTGTGTGCTACTAGGTAGGCACAAGCAATGGGATCGTATGGCTCCTCTCCATTCTAACAAGCAAGCTTCCAGATGGTGGGGAAGTGGAGGTCGTGTTGAAGCCACTGGGTTGCATAGCTAAATTAGGCAGGGAGAGAGGACGAAAGAGAGAAAAAGTACCAGAAGATAACTCTGTGATTGTCGGATATTTGAATGAACAAGGAGAGCAGACAGGAAGCAGAACCTGATCAGCAGAGTGTCCTGGTGCTTGTGAAATGGAGCCTCCTGCAGCAGCCCCAGGATCACAAACTTCCCCTGAGCTCTGCTCATGCACCCACAACCTGAGATGCTTACAGGACCTCTGGGCCTCCACCCCAGTGCTGTGGGGAACGGGGACTAGAAATACTGTCTGATCTCCACTAACTACTAGGGGCTTACAGTAGGAACTGGGGAAGGTATGGAAAGGTGTCAAAAAGCAAACCTTGTGCATGAACTCTACACCAGAGATAACACAGGTGACCTACAAGTACATGGGGAAAGGGGAAGACAGGGGAGGGGGACTAAAGGGACCAAGGGATGCAACCTTATCATGACAGCTTTGTCTGGAAATAAATGAACTCCGCTGCTTCCCATGCCCCCAGTCTGCCTACAACAAACAGGTCGCTGTATCCAACAGTGACAAAGACCCAGACCTCAACAGAAGCTTCTGGATCCCAGGCCAGGGCAAGCATTGTACACACCATATGCTCAATGTGCAGGAGCATGGTAGTGCCCCAGAAGTTCATGGGGAATGCTCTCCCCCAAGGTCACCACCCCCACCCCCGTGCCCTATAGCTCGCTCAATGTTTTATAGCAGCTGTCTTCAGGGAACAATTGGCTTTCTCTCTCTGCTGGGCCAGGAAGGAGCTAGGAACCTGTAAGAAAGTTAGGCAGAAGTGCATAACCCTGGGGTAGGTGTGGGGTGCAGTGTGGCACTCGGGCTGGTAGCATCCAAGGCACGACAGATGAACATGATTTTCTATTCCCAAGGAGTCTTTGAATTTGAACCTTCCAGGGAAGTTGAGGTAGAAAGATCTCCAAGACACACTTTGGAAAAGTCTGTTCATCTTGGTCTGTCCCCAACATTACAACTCACGTAGAACCCTGCCCCCTTTCCTCCTGCTTCCCCTAGCAGGCACAAGCCGCCCCTGCTGGAGGCCACCGGGTCACCCTGACAGTGCCTGGCCCAGCACCTTCCTGAGTGAAAGTGGTCCTGTCTGCTCCCTGCACCCATGCTGGGAGGTAGGCAGGGCAGGGTGCATGTCAACCTGGGCTTACAGACAAGACAAATGCCAGCCAGGCAGAGTGACTCAACTGGGACAAAAAGCCTAACTTTATAAGTTGACCAAAAGAAAAAAAAAAGTTCGCAGAGTCCTGGCCAGTGCTCTTCCCAGGGTAGGGTGGTGGGATGGGTTTAGGAAGAGCTGCAGCCAGAGTGGCGGTGATGTCCAGGGTCACTGGTGCGAGATCCATTAGGGTGGAGTAAAGAACAAGAAGGAGCAGAAGTGGCTCCCTGCCTCACAAGCTGGAGCGCTGAATCCCTCACACACCAGGTGATTTACAGTTCCAAAGCAGATGGACTCACTGGACTCGCATTCTTCTTAAAAAAAAAAAAAGTGCTTAGTATGCAAATAACATAAGACTTACCATCCGTGGTTTTCCGTGCATTTGAGACATCCTCCAACCACCACAACTACCAGTTCCAGAACATTCTCAGTTTTCAAAAAAAAAAAAAAAAACAATCCTGTGCCTATGATCTGTACTGAGGGCCAATGCCACACTCCCAGGGTACCCACACCAGGGAGGCTGGAACAGGGTCCCCCCCACCCCTATGGGGAAACATGGAGGGCTGCTAAAACAAAGACAGCTAAGTCAGATGGTAAACCTTTGAAGGTGATATCTATTATGCCATTGCAGTGGCATGTTTTAAATGGTCACTATACAAAAGAACATGCTAGCTTACAAATGCTGCTTTTCCTGCTCCTTCTGGTGATGGAACATTCGAGTCGTTCCCTGCTGCCTTTAACCTTGTTGACCCCAGGACCCCTTTCTGCATTAGCCGTGTCGTGCTGGCCTGGGACATCCACCTGAAGGTTGAACAAGGTGAGAAGTAGCCACGTGGAAGCCAGCAGCAACAGCCCTGCCCACCAGCTCCTCGAGGCCTTCCTGGGGCAGGAGGCTGAGGTCCAGCCTGTCTGCCTCGCAGGGTCCCAGGAAGCCAGACCCTTCTTCCTTTGAAGCCATGGGCCCCTGCTGTCCAGTCCTTGGCTCCCTGACCCAGCTTGGTGCATGCTGGCTCCTTCTGGTCATGGCAGGTGAGTGTGGTCTGGGAGCCCATCTGGGGAGAGCTCTCCTGCAAGAGGACTCCCTGCTGCTGAAACAGCTGCAGGCTACACCTGGGGTCACTGGCTGGGTGGTGGGTGGTACAGGGAGAAAGCAGAGGGGCAGTTGCAGGTCTTACATTAACCACTGTGTTGCCCTGAGTGTCCTCAAGCTTGAGTTCCTCATCTGTAGGATGCAAACAGTATCACAAGCCTTCCCAGGGCTACCATGAAGACCCAGTGAAAGTTTGAGACCAGCGTCTGGGCAACCAGGGTACCACATACACACACACACACACACACACACACACACACACACACACACACACACACACACAATGGCTCTTGTCTTCCCACTTGCCATCCCAGATAACATGGACATCTTTCTGGACTGGAGAACAGGAGTTCTTAGCTTGCTCAGGCAGCTGAGTCAGAAAGTAGCAAAGCCACACTCAGAGCTTGGTCAAAGCTGACATGAGCGATCCCAGCAGACAACGCTACCAGGCTTTCCTAGCTGAGGAGAATTCACAGGTGCTGGCGGTTTATGAAAAACCTGGGTTAAGGCCCCAAAATAGCAGAGGATTTCCTGGTTAGCGTTCATGCCTACCCTAACCAGCACACAGGGAGAAACACCGCTTGCCTCGGGGCCAGGCTTACAGTAATTCCTGAGAGGCCAGGAGAAAGAGATCTTCCAGCCCATGATTTATTTCCCCAAATGTCTGCAGGACTTGGGGCTGAGCAAAGCCACAGCCAGGAACTCCACTGGAGTATCCCGTGTGAGTGGCAGCTTCCCAACTACCTGTGCCATTACCTGCTGCTTTCCACAGTGTGCATTAGCAGGAAGCTGGAGAGGAAGCAGAGCCAAGACTCAAACCAGGCCTTGGGATTTGAGACGTAGGTGTCTCGAGCAGCACCTCAAAGACTGTCCACACCTGCCCTTCTTATCTGACTTTCTTGTCTCTGAGTCCCACCCACCCCACACTGCACCCCTTGGTTTTGATTTCTTATCTAATATGTATTAGATAAGAATCCTCAGCTGGGTCTGCAGACAGGAGCTGAGTCAGCAGTCCCCCTTGCCAGATGAGCAGACTGAGGCTTTGGGAAGCTGAGTGGTTCTGATGGGGCGGGAGGTGCAGAACAAGCTGAGCACCTGCCCTGGGACCACTAGAGACCCCATTTCTCTCTCCCCGTCCCACAGCGTCAGCCCAGCAAGGTTCCCACAGCCATGCCGAGGACCGTCTCTTCAAACACCTCTTTGGGGGCTACAACCGCTGGGCACGGCCTGTGCCCAACACCTCGGATGTTGTGATCGTGCGCTTCGGGCTTTCCATCGCACAGCTCATCGATGTGGTAGGTCTGCCCCAGCCCTTGCCAACCCCTTTGCAGGGTTCCCGCCTTGCCTCTGCCCTGGCCACAGTATGGTTCCCCCAGTATGGCTACCCCATCTTGGACCTAGAGCTCCCTCCTCCCCTGCAGAGGGCATTAAAGGGAGTTGGATGGGGGAGGGGAAGGAGTCCTAGATACAAACTGAGAGGCTCTAAGCAGCCCATGTGTGACCTGCAAGAACTTGGGTGAGTGGCAGCAGAGATGGCTGGTCTTACGGGGCCATAGAAGAGGGTATCCCAGCCAATCGGGACCTAAAACAGTTCTTGCCACTTGCCCCCTTTGTGGGCTGATTCTGCCATCCTCACTGCTCCTTCTGTCTCTCTCCCTTGCCGGCCAGGATGAAAAGAACCAAATGATGACAACCAATGTCTGGCTGAAGCAGGTGAGGGGGCCCTCCCTGGCTGAGGGGGCCCTCCCTGGCTGAGGGGGCAGTGGGGCAGGAATCTGCTATTGCAGACTCAGGGCTCCTACTAACAGGGCCCTGGGAAGGGCAAGATTCTGGATCCACAGGTGCCCAAGGAGTCCGCTGACATGTCCAGGAGCCAGCAGAGGACGGGGTTCATGGTTGAGCCCAGTTGCCAGGTCTGAGACTGTAGCTTACTGAAGTCAAACCACCTTTTCCCCATTGTAGGCATCTCATAGGCCCTGCCTCTATAGGTTTGTCACCAAAGTCCCCCATGAGGCTTCGTGCTGCTTCTTTTCCAGCTGAAGAGAGTAAGAAGCAGAGTGTAGCCAGGTGGGAAAAGGGGGAGGCCAGCCTGGAACCCTAGAGTCCTTACCCTGAATGCTCACTGGCCCAGCTCTCTGCTAAAATCAACTCCCAGCCTGTGATGGCCCCTGGTTTCTGTAACCAGGAGTTGGGCTGGTTCTTCCTGCTTGGTGTGATTCCATACTTGGTGGTATTTGTCCAGTGCCTGATTTAAGATATGTCACTGGCCCATCTATCAGGGGTGTTTAGAAAGCTCAAGAAGGTTCCAGAATGTTCTGGAAGGCTGGGTCCTCTGGGATCCCTTTCCTAGGCCCTCCAGGGCTTCTCTGCTTGGTCTCTTAACAGCAAGGATTCTGGAGGGAGGGTTCAAAGGGACAGGAAGAGGAAGTCACTGCTTTCTCCCAGCCCATGAATTGTTGATTCTGCTTCAATCTGTTGGCAAAGGCAGCCAGGGGGCCCAGCTGGACTCAAGGGAGGAACCCTCAGTTTGACTTCTTGGAAGAGGCCAAAGCCACACTCTTGTGGCTGTCTTTGAAGTGCCACTCACAGGACTGGACTTGGGCCACAGGCATCCCTTTCCTTTCCTTACCCCTCACTCCTACCCGGCCTTTCCCAAGGCCTCGGTGTGGGGGACCTCCCACCCCACTGCTTCCTGACCTGGGCCATCTCAGGGGCTGCTGGGAAAGCCACAGACACCACAGCATTGAGTAGCATCTTAGGGAGGTGCCTGGCCGGAAGGCAGTGTAGCCCCTACATGGCTTGAAGGCCCCGGGATCACTACTGGGGTGGGAGGGCTCCCAAGAGAAGGCTAGGTTTCACCTGTCTGTTCTTATCCCTTGTACCTGCTCAGGAAGACACTCTGGGGGTTCCTGCATCTGGGGGCTGGGTCTTGCTGTGGGACACTGCCTGACTTGGGGTCTCCTGGAGGCCTCTGGCCAGGCAGCACCCCTGACCCACTGCCCTCCCCATCCCAGGAGTGGAATGACTACAAGCTACGCTGGAACCCTGCTGACTTTGGCAACATCACCTCCCTCCGCGTGCCCTCGGAGATGATCTGGACCCCGGACCTTGTCCTCTACAACAAGTAGGAAGTGGCCTGGGCGCCTGGGACAGTAAGAGCGGGGCTTCCTGCAGCTTCCTTGCCCGTCCCTTCCCTTTTTTTTTTTTTTTTTTTTACATATTTCTTCATTTCCTTCACCTTGTTTTTCAACATTATTCAGTGCCCGCTGTGGCCTGCCCTGTGCCAGCGGGACAAAGATCCGCCAGTGCCCAGGGTGTGGTGTTGCCCTCCAGGCCGGAGTGGTAGAGGTGGCAGTGTTGTGGCAACAGGTAGGGTGCGTCCTCGGGTGCACTGTGGAAATCTGCACAGCCACATGGCATGCGCTCTGCTTTTTAATATGTATTATTAATTCATTCTCGTCTACCGTATGCAAGACGAAGCAGCAGCAGGTGGACAAGGGCTGGGAGAGTGAGGGGCATTAAAATACCCCCCACCCTCTGGTTGGCTCCTAACTGCCCAGAACAGTCAGGGCTCACCCACTAGGATTCGGGAGCAGGAGCTTGGGTTGGAAGCAGAGTCGCCAGGACTTGGACGGGCTCTCTAGTAAGGGATACCAGCATCCCAAGCTGTGGCCTAACCCCATTGTGCCACAGATGCCTTCCCTGTTAAATTTTCTAATTGTATTCAGGACCAAAAAGGACAAGCCTTTCTTTGAGCACGAGGACTAGAAACCCACAGGGGCTGGGAGTTAACCTGCTGGCTGCAGATGCTGGCATCCCACGTGAGCAATGGTTAGAGTCCTGGCTGCACAGCGTGTGGGAAAGCAGCAGCGGTGGATAGCCAAGTGCTCGGGCCCCCACCCCGACGTGGAAGACCAGGATGGAGTTTCCTCTATGCCCCTTGGTCCTGCAGGGGGCAGGGCAGGATAGCATCTCCAACCCCCCACCCCCACCCCTGCCCCCAAGAGTTATTTGAGAGGCAGAGAAAGAGAAAGGAGAGACAACTGATCTGGAGTCACAAACTAGGAACTTCTTCTGGGTCTCCCTTGTGGGTGCAGGGTCCCAAGGCCTTGGACCACCCTCTACTGCTTTTCCAGGCCCCAAGCAGGGAGCTGGATGGGCAGTGGAGCAGCCAGGATATGAGCCAGCACCCATATGGGATGACAGCACTGTAGGCACTGGCCCCAGGATAATACATACATTTTAAAAATTCTTTATTTTTCATGATACAGTTCTTTGGGCTCATGGATTTTCCCTCCCAGGATAATATCTTAGACCTTGCTAAATGTTCCGTCCAGCCCAGTACTCCCCGATTCATCTGACCCTGTTTCAGAAGCACTATTTTCAAACAATAAGAACAATGAGGAACCAGTGAGTATGCCCCACACTGTCCGGTCCTGGGCGGGTCCTGAACCCTTTCAGCGTAGCCCTAGGCAGGTCTAGCTCTGCAGGCACCAGTGTTTGCTATAGCTGCACAGCTCACCCACCCCTGAGATGTCCCCGGCTAGAAGTCAGCACCCAAAAGCACCCCACAAAACCCGGCGGAGGCCAGGAGCGAAGTCTGAGGATAGACAAGATGTGGAGTGTGAGGATCAACAAGAGTTTGGCAAGTGCAGTTGATTACCACATGATGTATCCCTGGACAGGACAAACGCCTAAACCAGACAGACAGACATTCTAAGGGGTCCCTGCACCCAAGTGAACTGCTGAAAGCCACAGGAAAAGGGACATTGTTGTCCCCATAAATGGGTGTATGTCGCCATCTAGTGATGATATACTGTAATGACCAAGATGTCTGGAAATTTGTAATGACATTCCCAAGATGCTACAGAGACCCTGCATTGTTGGGGGGGAACGAGGGGGGCAAAGGCGAGACTCTTTTTTTAATATTCTGCTTTTTTGGACTTTAGGGATTATAGGAAAGGGGTAGCACATTAAATACAGGGTGTGGGTGTGGAATCCACTGTGCCACTTCCCCAGGATATTCAGGAAACCCTGACTTACTAAGCACCATGGTTCAGGGTTCCTTGGGACGCTTCGGATGCCTCATGCCACAGTGCAACTCTAGCCTCACTCACGCCCCAGCACACCCTGTGAGACTTGTGCATTTCCACTTGCTTCTGGTCCCCATGGAACCCTCTGCTGGCTCGCTCTCCATCTGTGTCCCAGCCAGATCCTGCCAGTGTCTTCTACTCCTCCTCCCTTGTGGCTGTACCATGTAACCCATGTAGGGTGCGAAGTGGCTCCAATTGCAGATGTTAGGCCTGTTCTAAGCAAGGAACCAAAAGGGCCACCTGGAAAAGACACGGTCCCCGCCTGCGGGGGCTGGCTCTCTCCCTCATGGAAGGAGCAATGTGTCCACCAATGGTCATACCCCATCACCATGGGAGAAACGGGCAAACTCCACCTCCTGCCCCCAGCATGATTCCAGACACGCAAGTGCTGTAAATACATGTGTGGTCTGTATGGCAGGTACTTGTTACATGTATGCTCCATTTGAGACGCAAACTACATACACGATCCACACGGCAGTCACACATTACAAGTATGATTGGTTTGACGAATATTATGTATATGATTTGTGTGACAGTTGAACAGATGTGATCTATGAAGAATCACGATGCTGAGAGTAGTTTAAAGCTTCCTGGCACTTGCTCAGTTCTCCAAGCTCCTGCCTTTGGAATGACAACGACGCTGTTTGGCAAGAGAACTCAGGCAGCCAGAATATTGGTGTCTGGGGTGGTTGCACCGTGGGAGTCCCCCTGCTGCCAGCTCTCTCTATGGGGCTGTTGGGGTGCAGGATCCCCACCCCTCACCAGTTCCTCTCCTCCCTTCTCTCCCCAGCGCAGATGGGGAGTTTGCAGTGACACACATGACCAAAGCCCATCTCCGCTTCACGGGCACCGTGCACTGGGTGCCCCCGGCCATCTACAAGAGCTCCTGTAGCATCGATGTCACCTTCTTCCCCTTCGACCAGCAGAACTGCAAGATGAAATTTGGCTCCTGGACCTACGACAAGGCCAAGATCGACCTGGAGCAGATGGAGCAGATGGTGGACCTGAAGGACTACTGGGAGAGCGGCGAGTGGGTTATCATCAACGCCACAGGCACCTACCACAGCAAGAAGTACGACTGCTGTGCCGAGATCTACCCAGACGTGACCTTCTACTTTGTCATCCGCCGCCTGCCGCTCTTCTACACCATCAACCTCATCATCCCCTGCCTGCTCATCTCTTGCCTCACCGTGCTCGTCTTCTACCTGCCCTCCGACTGCGGCGAGAAGATCACCCTCTGCATCTCCGTGCTGCTCTCACTCACCGTGTTCCTGCTTCTCATCACGGAGATCATCCCGTCCACCTCGCTCGTCATCCCGCTCATCGGCGAGTACCTGCTCTTCACCATGATCTTCGTCACCCTGTCTATCGTCATCACCGTCTTTGTCCTCAATGTGCACCACCGCTCCCCGGGCACCCACAACATGCCCCGCTGGGTGCGAGGGGTCCTGCTGGGTTGTGTGCCCCGCTGGCTGCTCATGAACCGGCCCCTGGCACCTTTGGGGTCCCACAACCCCACAGGCCCCAAACTCAGCCCCGTGTATCACTGGCTGGAGACCAATGTAGATGCCGAGCAGGAGGAAGAGGAGCGGAGATGGGTGTGTGCGGGTTGCTCAGCTCCCACTCTGGGAGCTTACGATGGCCATAGGGGCTTGCAGCGAGGGGCTCTGGCGCCCAAGACTGTATCCCAAGAGTATGAGATACTGCTGTCCCCTCGCCTGCGCAAGGCCCTGGAAGGCGTGCACTACATCGCGGATCACCTGCGGTCTGAAGATGCTGACTCCTCGGTGTGTAGGGAGTGGGTTAAGGGGCTTCTTCTTCTGAGTCACTCTACCAGCTTGGGCAGGGTTCCCATCCCAACTTGGGGTGCAGGTGTAGGCCAACCCAACCTTATCTCTTGAGGGTCTACCTTCCCTAGCCAGCGCTCTTGATGCAGTCTGGCACTAATAATGAGAATGTGTAGTTGAATGTTCTTAGGGCATGTATAAGCAGGTGGCAGAATTCTTTGGGGGTCAAGAAGGCCTCTCAGCCTAGTGGGCAGCCAGTGAGCCAGAGAGGTGGTGAACTTGACCATTTCTGCCCTTTAGTTCATAGGGGTGGGGGTGATGCAGGGGAGGCCAAGAAGGTATGTGGTTGGCCCACCAAGTCCAGCAGCCCCTTGTCCTGGATGACCTCTTCTCACTCCTGGTAAGCTGTGCTTACTTTGTAAGCTTCATTATTCACCCACAAGCCCCAAAGCCTCTTGGCTAGACCAGGCAGGCCCTCCTCTGCAGCTCTGGATGACTGCAGGGTTCAGAATCAGAACTGATCAGTCTAGGCTAGATGAAAGGCCGGAGGAGCCTGCTGTGTGGCCTTGTAGGGAAGAACAGTAGTTGTTAACGAAGCCAGGGGGCTGCTGGGATCTGGGCACCATAGCCCCTCCACCTGGGCTCTGAGCCTGGATTCCACACAGTCCTCCCTCTCTTGCCTGTCTTGGGCTCCTGCTGTCATCTCCTGCATTTCCTGCAGGTGGAATGAGTGGCAAGCCTGCAGGCATCTGTAACTGTTGGGCTGCCTGGAAGTCACTGCACCTCCTGCTTATACCCCAGAGTCCATGGCCCGGGACATCCCAGGCCCTCCAATCCCCTTCTCCTGAGGGTTTATGGAAAGGCTCTTGGCTGCCAGGAGGGTGTACAGGATAGAACAGGAGCCCCAAGGGAGGGTTGTTCAGTCCCCACTGGAACTCTGCCTTGCTACCCATTCATCTGATGTTAGCATCCCAGGTCTTGTTGGAACAGTGGCCACTGCACCTCCTGCCCATCTTTACAGGGGTTGTATATGCATGGGATGCTTCCCCTCCCTGAGGCCTGGCCTCTCATGCCATGCCCCTTCCTACCTGCAGGTGAAGGAAGACTGGAAGTATGTCGCCATGGTCATTGATAGGATATTCCTTTGGTTGTTTATTATCGTGTGTTTCCTGGGCACCATTGGACTTTTTCTTCCCCCATTCTTGGCTGGCATGATCTGATTCTGCGTCCCTGCTATGGGCTCCCTGGTGGCCCTGCCAAGCAGCTGCTGACCATCTTTACCTCCGCCATGCCCTTTGGAGCCAACGCCATCTGTCTGCAGGTGCCTCTCTGCAGAACCCTCATCTAGCCTCATCGTTGAATACTTCTTGGGACGAGTGACCTTGACGTTTCTGTCCTGAGCTGTGAGAGAGCCTGCTGGACACCAAGCCCTGCCTTGGTGTGCCCAGGAGCAGCCCAGGTGAAGTGCTGGCTCTGCAGCAGGTGAGAGGGTGGCAGTGGTGAGGTCAGAGTGTGTGGAGGCTCAGTACATATGCTAAGAGGGAGAAGGACAGGGCGAGTGGGAAGGGACCTCAGAGGAAGGATGCAGGAGGCAGGGGGAGGCAGGGGGAGAGGGCTTCCGTGTGGGAGACAGAGGGAGGAAGCTGGCCAGGCAAGTTGGGCTGACCTTAGGCCAGGCTCAGAAGAAAGTACAGAGTCTGTTGGCAGGGTTTGGAGCTGTGTGACCACAGCAGGCTGATGAGGCTCTTCAGAGACAGGGTGGCGGGTGGGAGGTGGGAGAGTGGGGCAGGAGATTGGGCCTGCAGTGGGGTTCAGAGAGGGTCCTTTCGTCAGATGGGGGAGTTATTGGGGCCAGTCCTCCCACCTGGAAGCACCCTGGAGCTCCTGGGCTCCACCTAAGCTTTCTGCTTCCTCTTCCTGGCAGCACAAGGGTTCAGCACTGACCAGCCCCCAAGAGATTGGGCAGAGCTGAGCAACACCGCCCACATGGGCACCATCTGTCCCTAAACTGCAGTGGAGCTTGTTTGGTGCCCTCTTTTTGCTCTCTCCCTCTGGGGAACCTGGAGCACAGGGCTCTTCAGGCCAAGGCAGGAGGCTTCAGGCTCCCTTCCAGGTTGAACTCCCCAAACACAAGCCTTTGTTTCCATCCCCAGCACCTGTCACAGCCCCTGCCAGGGAGTAGTGTCAGCACTCTGGATGTTTGGTCCGAGTGGTTGAGAGCAGCAAACCAGATTGCTTGCTCGGCCCCCAAGATGGCTATGAAAAAAACCCAAAACACAGGCCCTTTCCCTCCAGCTGGCCCCCTGCCCTGCCCAGTGCCCTTGGACATCTGGAGCCTGCCCTGGTCTCCTCTGAGCAGCACATTCTTGCACCTGGGAATGGGACATTCTAGGGACCATGGTGACTGTGCATGGGGAATCCAGCCCTGGCTGCACGTCCCAGGGACCAGACCTCCCCAGAGTCCTGCTCAGCCCTGAGGGTGGCCCTGCTGCAGCAGCTGACAGAGGTGGGCCGACTGAGACCTTCTATACTGCAGGTAGACTGTGGTTAATAGGCAAAGCAGAGTGAGATTTTGGTTGCCATTCAACCTTTGGGGTACCCTCCTCCCAAGCCCTTCACAGCCCTCTCCCTGGCCAACCCAGTGGGCACCCTGCTTGCCCCTGAGCACCCAGGCACCCTGCTCCTCCCTCATCATGCCCTTTCATCCTCTGACAACAACCCCTAGCTTCTCTGTGTGCCTCCCTCCCTCCCACCCAAGCCCCCCAGATGCATTCTCCTGGTACAGCGAGGTCTGCTTTTGTTTTCACGTCTCCTGTCAGCCCTGCATGTGAATAAAAGTTTCAGAATCTGCTTTTTACAAAACCAAATCCTCTGGTTTGTTACCAGGTGGCCCTTCCTTACCAGCCTTCCCTCAGTGTCATCAGCATCACCCAAGTCCCTCCTGAGACCCAGCAGAGAGGAGTGTCCTATGACTGTGGTGGGGACTGCCCTGCATCAGGGGGCTCTAGCTGCCCACCCAGGCACACATGACCCCCTCAACTGCCCTGCCAGGCTGGACACCAGCATCTGTCAGCCCTCACCCCGCACGCTCCTTGAATGCAGTCGATTTCTTCCAAGGTTGTGGCTCAAGGTCAACATCCTCCCGCAAAGGGTAGATCAGACAAACCAACCAGACCACAAAGCAAATGGTACAATTTTAATTCAACCACAGTCAGATAGAAAGAAGATAAAAGTGTTTTACACAAACACGCAGAAAGGATGGGGCAGATGAGAAGAGGGGTGTAGGAAAAGGGAAGGGGGAGGAGGGGGAGAGACAGGTGGCGGAGGGAGAGAGCGGCCCGCACAGTCCTGTTCTGGTCTCCACCTCTCACTTCCTCCTGACACTTGGTCTGTTGACAACACAGCATCCTGTGCCCAGATTTCCAATTAGCTTGGTCCTGGCCTCTGTCCCAGGTCCTCCCTCAGGGGGGCACACGGCTGTCAGTCCAGGCTAAGCTCGCATTAAATAAATTCAATATACACTGTACAAGAAAGCCAGGCCCCTCCCTGATCTTGTCTTCACTCCACCTCTGAAATGAATCCCCTGCCTGAATCCTCTGTGCATCAGGGGACCTCAGAGGGATGAAGACGAATGAGGATCAACAGCTTGTTTCTGATGGACCTGTCATGGCCATGCATGATGCCATCTCAGCTGCTGGGGACCCCTGTCAAGCTCCAGCATTTGGGCTGGGGTGTGAAGCCAGTGGGCCGGGTGGCAGCCCCAGCCCCTTGGAGACAACTGTGTCACCTCTGCCCTGGGTGTCCATTCCCAAAGTCCCCTTTGTCCAGCTGCGGCCTGAGCAGCACGGTCTGGGGTAGAAGTGGGGAGGGGAGGTCGTGCAAAGTGGCAAGGGAAGGACTCCCCTCGGCCTTGGGGCAAGGCAGGGAGGGACACAATAGGCAGGGGGCAGAGCACGAGGGCAGGTGACCCCACTCTCAGTCACTCGCAAGTGGGTGGGCCAGATTGGCCAGAACCTTGGCCTGGTCCACAGCGTCGAGCAGGTTCTTGGCATCCACAGCCAGAATGTGGGAAGCCGTGAGCATCTGCCGCTTGCACTCCTCGCTCAGGGAGGTGACGGCGTTCTGCTGGGCCAGCCGCATCTTGTTGATGAGCTCAGCCAGGTCTTTGTTGAGCAGCTTCTGGGTTCCTTCAATCTGCAGGAAGAGTATGTGGTAGAGGCTGGGGTGCCCAGGTTACTGCCAGATCTCTACCCAGAGGGTGATGCCACACATGCATCTGGCCCCAGGATTGGTCACGGCCATCACAGGTTCCCTGGGGAGCTGAATCCAATGCCCAGTGTTGGATGGAAGCTAGTTTACCAAGGCTCACACTGTAGCCATCACAGGCCCCAGCCCAGCCCAACTCAGCTGAACACACCTTTCCTTTCAAGCGTGATCCTCCCGGCAGGCCCAGAGTTTGAGAGAATGGTTGGGGGAGGGGCAAGAACTTTTATTGTCAAATCAAAGGACCAGGGACAGTGCTTTGTTGGCTGCCACCATATCCCCAGTTCCTTGCACACACCCAATACCCTCCTGGTTGCCATTCACTGGATACTGTCACATGCAAAGAATGAATGAATGAATGAATGAATGACATCTTGAGAGTAAACAGCTCTTGCATCAGACTGGGTTAGTTAGGGCTATGTCCAGGGGAAGCCCCTGCTTTGTTCCATCTGGAGCCACAGGCCTCTCCCTGCCACAGGAGCTGGGTCAGCACACAATACCAGGACTCTCATTTTGGTCTTTAGGGTCAGTTTGTTTTGTATTCACATGTCAAAAATTTGAAGAAGTGATCAACGGAAGGAGCCTCAGAGGCTGTTCTGATGGCACCTTCCCCTTTAACCTTGGTGGTGAGGGTGCCTGGGCAAAGGACAAACAGGAACAGGGTGGAGGAGGGCCTGCCCTCCCTGGCCAGTCCTCACCTGGGGAGAATTCTTTGCAATTGCCTGAGACCTGCACCAGCAAATTTGTCCTGAAAGCTGTCCAGGTCCCAGTGTCATCTCAGCCTGCTGGTGATATCTGCTTGGATCTGCTCTGCAAAGCCATTTGCTGGGGACCCAGAGGCCAGAAAGAAGGCTGCCCAGGGACCCCCATGAGCCTCCAGTCAGGAGGACAGGTGGTGGGTGAAGGGAAGGGACGGCTGACAGCTCTGTCTGGGATGAGGATACTCACCTCTGTCCGAGAGGATGAGGGTAAGGAGGGCAGGAGGTCGTCCACACTCCCGATGAGCTTCCGCAGGGTCAGCCCCACGTTCTGGGGAGAGGAAGAAGCAGGTGGCTGTCACCACTTCCTTTCTGGGAAAGCCACATTTCCCTTGCAAGGAGCTCTCCAGGGTGCTGCTTGTCCTGTGTGGCTGCTTTTGGCCACCTCAGCTCTGGAGACCTTGGCAGCCAGCCAGCAGGGCCGTGTAGCCCTGCCTCCCTTCAAGGATTGGGATGCACCATCCCTGTCTTCCCATCCTTTCCCCGGCCCCTGGCTCTCACCTTCACCACTACCACATAGCCCTCGGGGGGCAGCTGGCAGAGCTCATTCTTGAGTTCCAACACAGCCCGTACCAGCTCCATGACGTTGAGGTACACCAGGTCGTCAGTGCGGTCCAGGTTGGCCGTGGGCTGGATGGACTGAAGGGAGAAGCAGACGGCCAGGAGGGGCAAAGGCATGAGTTACGGCAATGCTATAAAAGTTGCCGTTCTTTCCTTAGGCAGGCATTGCTGGTGCCAAGGCAGCCACTGGCACAGCTGGAAATGACTCTTCCCCTGGAGTAACGGGGCCCCGGTCAGGAATGCATCTCGCCTCCTGCCTGCAGGGTAGATGCTGTCTGCTTGGGGTGCTCTGACAAAATGCTGCAAGTGCCCTCACACTGCTCCAATGGAACTACGTGCTGGGCATGGGAGACCGTGTAATCCCAGAGGGGAGTAAAGATTGGGAACTACTACTGCTCCAGAGCAAATGACACCTGTACCCACCCAGGCTACTACAGGGTCAATGGGGAAGCTGGAATCTATGAGGAGGGGTTCCAGAGAGGAAGGGTCCACATCTCCTGGCCCCAGGGCTGGACTAGGAAAGGAGAGGACACAGGACACTGGCTGTTTGCTTAGTGTTTTCATGTAATGGCTGTGTGGACTTATCCTCCCTCTCTCGGCCCCAGCTAAATGATAAGGAGACAGGACTGATGTCTCTGAGGTCTTCCCAGGGCATGGTCCTCAGTCTCATGGACAACTGAATTCAAGCTGTGGCTAGCTTTGGAAGAGCCAACACTTACGTGTGCGCCGAGCCGCGGTGGCTTCTGAGGGGGCCCTGTGAACTCCGCTGCAAGGGAAGGAAGTGAGTGGGAGGGGGTCGTTCTCAGCAGCACCACCCTCCCCTTCAGCCCCTTGGACAACTGAGCCAGGAGTCCCCAAGGGAAATGACACTCAAATTCCAGGAGGATGGCTGGGAAAATGACCTTCCAGTCTTCTGGCTTTCCCACAGTAGGGGAAAGAAACTGATGTCTGTCTCATAGAAAAAAGAAAACCAATGATAGCAGAGACAGAGTGACAGCAGATGTGCCAGCTCTGGTTTGCACTTTCATCCCTGGGGCACTCCAGGCCCCAAGAAACAGTAGTACTCCAGCCTTGACCATCCCATCCCGGTGGGAGAATCCTGGCTCGGGGAAGGCAGTGGCATCTCTAGGTGTCTCTAACATCTTCTGACCTGGTGTGGCTGGACCAGGGAACGCTCGCTGAGGGTTCCCCTGGAGTGTGTGCAGCTCCAGGAAGTAGAACAGTAGCAGAGCTATGACACTCCTCAGTGTGCCCAGCACTAACACACACACACACACACACACACACTGCAGAGGGCTGGAAGAGGGAATCTCAGTGAAAGGCCTACTAGGCTGGGCCCACCCTCGCAGGTACTGCTCAAGTGCGCCGCCTGCTGGCTGGCAGCTCCTTTGCACTCCCTGGTCCTTAGTTTTTTTCATGTCATTCTATTTCCTTAAAACAAGAGGTCGAACTCAGAAGAATCTCTGGAGGCAGCCAGGGTGCCTGGGCTTGCATCTGAGTCCTGCCAGTCATCAGCCGTGTGATTCTGGGCAAGCTACTCAACCACTCGGGTCTACAGGTCCACTCTGTAGATGGTGGAGACACAGGTTGAGTACCCCTTATCTAGAATTCTTGGGCCCAGTAGTGTGTTTCAGGGTTCCGTTCTGGGGCTGCATGAGTACTGGAATATTTGCATCTACATAATAAGATTGCTCAGAGGGAAGACCCAAGTCTAAACACAAAATTCACTTCTGTTTCCCCACATATTTTGCACACAGGGTTTGAGTGTAATTACATCCCACTTCACTAATTTTCTGCATGAAACGGAGTTTCATGGTGTGGGATTTTCCTCTTGTTGCTGGCATGTTCTGTTGCTCATAAAGTTTCAGATTTTGGAGCATTTTAGACTTCAGATTTTCAGATTTGGGATACTCAACCTGTAAGGAAAAGATGTATTTGTCTTATAGAGTGGCCGTGAGACTGAGTTAATGTGTGAGTGACTCAGGCCTGTACCTGGCTTGCGTGGAGTTCTCGGTGATGGGTCTCTGTGATCAGCTTCATGACAGTTATCACCCACAGCCTCATCCCCAGCTCTCTGCTCCCCACTGGCTCTTCCCTTCTGGGGAGAACCCTGAGGAGCACACCTCTCTTCCTTCTCTGGGCTTGGGGGAGGTGCATAAAGGTGGGAAACACACACAGAAAGAGAGAATGTTCAGCTCCTCCAACCACACGCAAGAGGAGCTGAACTGAAGATGTGGGCAGCTGAGAAAGGGACGAGGGAGGCCACCAAGCTGGATCAGAGCTCCAGGGCTGGGAGAGGCCTTGGGGGTGGTGGGGGTGGGGGGAGGAGCTCTCGAGACCGAAGCTAAGCCTCTCTGCACACGTTTCCTCAGGCTGTGGGCCTCAAGGGGCTGCTCTCTGCACTGGGCAGGGAGTGAGGACCAGGGCCCAAACTAAGACGTTAGGCAGACACTGCCCCGCAGAGGAAGGGCAGATGCACTTACTGTAACCGGCCTCCTTCTCTGGGGTCTAGAAAGAAGGGAAAAGAGAGAACATCATATAGGTGGCTCTGGGGAGACCCACTTCCTTCCCCTTTCTGTACTCCACCCTCTCCTTTGATTATAGTCATTGGGGAGGACAACTGGGAGCCTTTTGGGAGGTCAAGGCAGGGCTTACAGGTGTGGGATGCAGGAAAATTGAGGAAAATAACCATGTGGAGACTATAGGGAGACCTGCTCCAAAGACAGGAAGCAGCCTGGAGGCTGGAGGAGGTGAATGAGGGCACCCATGGTACACAAGGCCTCCCCAGACCCTGGGTGAAGGGAAGAGACTTCCCCTGGGGACTTACCAGTGGGGACTTGTCATTCATGTAGACCATAGGGTCCTGCAGAGGAGCAAAGCAAAGCAGAGGAGTGAGGAATTTGGAAGTGAAAGCACTCAGAATGCCTGGGGGCACTGGCACAGACATACCGCGTGTGTTTGAACCCTTACGAGGACAGCACATGGGTGGTTCAGTGGTAGAATTCTCGTCTGAACCCTTACGAGGTAAAGGCAGGATGTAGCCCCTCATCTGCCTCCCTTTGCCCAGGGTGTCCTTTCCTGACCTTTATCAAAGATTTCCTTCATCCTAGGGATGACATGGCTGGCCTGTTCGGGCTGAAATCTCTGGATTCCAGAAGCCATTGCTTCTCCACTTACAATGTGACTTTACACCCCCTGACCCCAGACCAACTAGAGCCCCCCGGACATTCACAAATTCCCTAAAGAGCTTGGCATCACTGAGCAACAAAAGGAAGATCATGAACACCACTGGCCAACCAGGAACTTGGACATGAGCTGAACACATACCACTCAGCCTGAGCTTATGAGAACCTTCCTGCTAACTCCTTGGGAGCCCTGGAAAACTAGGCAATAACGCCCAGTTCCTGCTGCTGCGCTGTGCTGTAGTGACCACACCAATTTTTGCATGTCATGCAAGAGGACTTAAATTTGGAAATTACATAGGAACACTACAAAGTGGTGTGGGAGGTTGGTTGGCAACGGCACTGGCTCACCAAGGACTTCTCCTCCTGCCTCAGCCACTGGTAGTCTTCTGCCATCTGCTTCTGCTGCTTGTCCAGGATCTGCTTCATCTTCATCTTCTCTGCCTCCCATAGCTGCTGGGCCTCTTCTCGGCTGCTGGGTCGGATGAAGTCCTCCTCCTGCAAGGACAGCAGAGAGAGGGGGAAGGGACCCAGTGAGCCCGGTCCCTGGACTCGGAAAGAGATGTCTCCCATTTGAGTCTCCTGGGAGTCACCAACTTGGCCTTACCCCCTGACTGCTTCTGGCAGGGTTACTCTTGGACCCATAGCCCTCCATGCAGACAGCCATCATTGATTGTCAGCTGCATGCCCATGTTTCATGCTTGTGTGGCAGTGGGATGCCAGACCCAAGAAGACACTGTTCAACATTCGTTGTGTCCAAACTATTATGTGATCTGCTATGACATTTCATTTTCAAGTGACTTCCTCCATTATCGTCTCAGTGACATTTGTGATCGTGGCTGGCCATTTTAGTTTTAGAAATTCCAAACCAGTTATCTGGTGCCTGTCTCCACTCAAATGCCATGGCACCGGGTCTGGAAGCTCTGGAGCACAGTTCCCTGGTATGAGGTTCCACAAGGCTGTCCCTGGATGAGCAGGACCCGAGAGTGAGCCACAGCATGCAGCACCCATCATGACCATACCTTTCTGTTCAGACATGCTGTCTTATGGTATTAGTTTGGGTTATTTAGCCAATGGTAAAAGAGGCACATGAGCTAAGACACAAGATGAAGAACAAAAACATTTTTTTAAATACAACCCTACAGATATATGATAAATGCAACCCTCCCTTGTTCTATTCATCTAATCCTTGAATTTACTCACTCATGGGGCTCTGCACCTATCAAGTTTGTCTACATGTTCTGAGGCAGAAGGACTGCATGTTTTTCTATTTTCCCGTCAATCTTCCCTAGAAGTCCTTTGTGTAATTATCTGCCTAGTCCCTCCAAACTATTTTGCTTTTTTTCCCTGCTGTACATAATCACTTTAGTCTCTGAGTAAAGGAAGAAGAGTGTTACTAGCACCTTTTTAAAAAATTAATTAATGTATTTGCAAAACAGAGTGACAGAGACACAGAGAGAGTGAGATGTCTTCCATCCATTGATTCAGTCCCCGAAATGGTCACAGTAGCTGGGGCTGAGCTCAATGGAATACAGGAGTAAGGAACCATTTGATCTTCCATGTGGAAGGCAGGGACTCCAGTACTCCAGCTATTATCTGCTGCTTCCTAGGCAAAATAGTAGGGGTGTGGATAGGAAGTAGAGCCGCCAGGACTTGGTCCAGAACACTCCTGTGTGGGACGCAGGCACCCCAAGCACCAGCTCGATGTGCTGTGTCACACCTACCCCTGTTGGCACCTCTTCACTGCACAAAGCCAAGAGCTCGCCTTCGCCAGGGTCACACTCCTACTCTGATGTCCCAGACAGAAGGACTTTCGATTCCTTTTTCCTTGAAGTGGCCAGTTTATATACAAGCCACTTGTAGAAAATGTTAACAATTATGTCTTCTTACTTCTAGCAAGCCCTAATCCTTGTCAAGCCTTTTTTCAAAGAGTTTCCCCACTAAAGCCTATAAAACACACTTTAAAAAATAGTGGAATACAGGAGTAAAAAATAGTTACAACTAGTTTAAAAAAATAGTTCTTTGAGAACTTCAATTACTGATTTTAATTTCTTTTTAAATATTTATTTATTTTTATTACAAAGTCAGATATATAGAGAGGAGGAGAGACAGAGAGGAAGATCTTCCATGTGCTGGTTCACCCCCCAAGTGGCTACAACAGCTAGAGCTGAGCCAATCTGAAGCCAGGAGACAGGAACCTCCTCTGGGTCTCCCACACGGGTGCAGGATCCCAAAGCATTGGGCCGTCCTCGACTGCTTTCCCAGGCCACAAGCAGGGAGCTGGATGGGAAGTGGAGCTGCCAGGATTAGAACCGGCACCCATATGGGATCCTGGTGTGTTCAAGTCGAGAATTTCAGCCACTAGGCCACGCCACCGGGCTCTGATTTTAATTTCTAACAATATTTTTCCCTATCAGTTAGACCTCTTGCCAAAATAATCTTTGCTCATTAATATATTCAGCAACTACTTATTTAGAAAATACTACGCAGCAGTTATGGAGCGGGGCACTAGGAGGACACTGATTTTAAAGTGTATAATGTCCCTGTCCTCATAGGGCTAATGAAACAACGCTTAACCAGGGCTTCTCTACTTCTGTACTATCAGCAACTGAGGCCAAAAAGCATTTTTTTAAAGAAATGTTTATTTCTCTGAAAGGCTCGGAGACAGAGATGGAGGTATAGGAAAAGAGAGTATGTGTGAGAGAGAGATAGAGAGAGAGAGGGAGGAGAAAGAGGAAAGTGCATAGAGATCTTTTATTCTTTGGTTCATTGGCTAAAATAGTTGAGGCTGGGTCAGGCCAAATCTCAATATGAGTCTCCCCTATGGCAGAGACTCAAGTTGTTGAACCACTACTGGCTATTTCCCATGACATGAATTTACAGGAAGCTACAATATGAAGCAGAGTAAAACTCAAACCCAGGCACTCTGATATCTGATGTGGGTGTCTCAAGTGTTGGATTAATGGCAGTGGCAAATATCTGGTTGGTCACAAAAATGCCTCCAAGACATTGCCAGCCATCTCTTTAGAGGCAAAATCACCTGAATTGAGAGCCACTAAGCTAGATATTTTGAAAAAAAAATCTAGAATGTAAATGTCTTCTATGATGATAGAATTGATAAAATAAGATTTATTTCATAGAGGCCAATCATCCAAAGTGAGGGAATTTTAAGGCAATAAATAACTCCAGCAAAACACCAACACCTGAAAACATTGCATTACGGCTGTCCCCAGCAATTAGCAAACAGTGACAACCAGGTACCTTAGTCAAAAGTTTTAACTATAGAGTTAGGAAGTTACAGATGCAATAATTAAAAAAAAAAAAGCACTGGCAGAATGGGTTACAGGTCAAAACATTGTCAGTTCTGTAAATGCCAAGAGATTTCCATCATTATAATGCTTGGCCCTACCACATGATTTAATGTGAATATATTTGAGAACTTATTCTAATGTCTTTCAGTTTCATAATAAAACTCAAGCAGAAAATAAAAACTTTTTAAAAAAACCAATTAGTTTTTTTAGGGAGGATTGAATTGCATTCAGGGACTTGACAGGGACACCATTGATTTCATTATGCTGTTAGAAGACACCCTGAGCTGTTTTAAAATGATTCTCATAAAGCTAGAATATCTTCCATGTCTAGATTACAGCTCCTTCGGCCAGCCTTATTTCGACCTCCACAGGTTCCCGCCTTCTTCTAGCCAATAGTTTCTCTACTTGTCCTGTGGCTTCTCATCACTCAGTCTTTGCTCTCTCTCTGACCCCTCTGTCTTATCTAACCCTTGCACTCCAGTTTCTTCTTCCAAGTGTTTCCCATTCTCTAAGACCCAGCTAGGAAAGACACTTGGAAAGAGATTGTCTCCTCTCTAAAATTCCACTTTCTGGCTTCCATTACAGGTGAATGTGTCCCAAGGGCAAGCCTTTGGGAAGCAGCAGATTCCCTGTCCTAGTCACACTTCAGCACCTAGGACAGCATCCTGCAATTACGCATGCAGCAGACTGCTGTTGCAGGTTTTTTTCGTTTCTTTCTTTTTTTTTAAGATTTATTTATTTTTTAAAAATTTTTTTTGTTGGAAAGTCAGATATACAGAGAGAAAGAGAGACAGAGAGGAAAATCTTCCATCTGCTGATTAACTCCCCAAGCGGCAGCAATGGCCAGAACCACACCTATCCAAAGCCAGGAGCCAGGAGCCTTTTCTAGGTCTCCCACACAGGTACAGGGTCCCAAGGCTTTGGGCTCTCCTCGACTGCTTTCTCAGGCCACAAGCAGGGAGCTGGATGGGAAGCAGGGCTGTGGGGACACGAACTGATGTCCATATAGGATCCCAGTGCATGCAAGATGAGGACTTTAGCCACTAGGCTATTGTGCCAGGCCAGCATTTTCTTATTTTAAATGTCAGTTGTGAGGTCTTCAAGGAGACTGTGGCCATCCTGTCCTTGGTGTAGGATTGCACAGATGGTCAGATGAATCAGGCTCTGTACTCGATCAGTAGAAATGAATCATTTTCGTGGGGAGATCATCTCTGAATGGTGGTTAAATGCTTTCAAACACCTTGTAGGGGACCTATTATACTTTTTCTACCTGGAAAGGGTTTTATTCTGATCCATACCATAAAGTGGAGTTTATATTTTTAACTTTTTTGTTTATTTAAGGGAATATTCACCATGTTCTTTTAGTTGGAGTTTCCTATGGAAGGCAGTTACTTCTAAACCCCTGACACAAAGCACTCTCTTTCTCCCCTGCACCCTGTCCTTTTTTTTTTTTTTGGCCTGCTGCGCAGTCTGCCTTTATGGAACCAAACAAAGTCCTCCCAGGGAAGCAGGGATTAGACAAAGGCAATGCTACCCATTAAAGGTATAAAATGGCTCCTTTCCTAGCACATATTTTTTTAAAGTAAAACTCACTAAAACCTAATTAATTATGAACAGAGAGTCAAGGGTAGGAGCATTCAGGAACTGAACTCTCCCTAAATTGTAGTCTATTCTTAAAAGATTGATTTAGTATTGTTAAGCACATACAAATACAGAAATTTGTTAAATCCATGTAAAAGAGAAAAAGGAAGGAGGTCGGGGCAAATTAATTTCACAACAGATCTTGATGTCTGGAATTCCTGGTTGTCAGGCTCATTTCAAAATTTTGCTAAAAAATAGCAGCACAGAAGTAGGAAGGCATTTCACAGAAATTTTCTTCTTTCTTTTAAATAACATTTTGAAATACACTATTATGTCATCTTATTTGCATACATTTTTAGAGCTATGTATCCTGTGCCTGACACATTATACCTGTATACACAGGTTACACTAAAATCATAAGGGTTTTGCTCTGCTTGACAGCTTAGTGGAATGTAACAAATATTCATAGCAACTGACTACATGTGGTCATTTTTATTAAAGGACATGATGGGGCATCGGCTTTAAATAAACTTGACAGTCAGAAGCTAGTCCCTGGAACACTGAGTCCCACCGTCAGTGGACAACAGAGAGGTGGCTGAAGAGGTGGCTTAGCCTCTGTCTCCAGCCTGTTAGTGACCCTGTGTCTGCCCTAACCCTTAAGCTTCCAAAAGCAGCAGGAGGAGCAGCCACAGGGCTAAGCTTTGCCTTTGACAAATTAGCAATCAGGCGCTCGGGCAGCCGGGAAGTGTGGGGCTACAAACGAACCCCAAAGCTCTTTGACTCGCCAGCACAACCTAGCAAGGCTGTACTCTGTCCCCTGGAGTTTGCACATCATCCATGGCCCACGCTTCCCCTGGAGATTTCCTTTGCCACAGCAACAGGAGAGACAAGAGCAGTTCCAGGTCCAGCTGATGTCCACAGAAGCAGAGCCTGTCCAGTTTGTTCACAGCACACCAGCGTCCAGTGCATGCAAGGGGGAGAGCACCTCCTGAGCCTAGGGATGTGGCATTCTCTGTTCCAATCCACCTCCCTCCGGCAACCTCCTTGCTCCTGGCCAGGGCTCAGCATGCAGGGACTGCTTACCCGCATGCTGTGGCGCTTGAAGACATTATGTCGGTGCAGAGGCGGGGTGTGCAGCGAGTTTACAGGAGATGGGTACTCCATAGGGCTGGTGAGCGTGGGAGAGCTGGCACACAGACCCTCGGGGACCTATTCAGGAGAAGCAAAGAAGCACAAGGCACAAGGACAAGGCAAGAAGGCGGACAATTAGCTGCTGCAAACATGAGCACAAAGAAATGATACAGGGCTTGTTCTCCAGGAGCCAATGTGAATGTGATGTGGGTGTTTCATTGGCCCTGAGAAACATGGCACAGCAATGTGCCCTCCCATTCTCCTAATGGATCTGCTACCCTCTATGATGCTCTGTGCACAGGAAGTCCAAACATGTTATTGATCTGAGACAAAGTCCCTTCTCTCAGGACCTCTCAGAAAAGAGAGATGCTCTGTACTTGTGTCACAAATCAGAAGAAATGACTGGCCCATAGACGATCAACTGATTTACTTATCAGTAGGCAGACATGTGGACTTCAAACATTCTTGTTCCAAAATCAACTTATCTTTTAATTACTTAGTCCATGAGCCTTCCTTCAGAATTATGTGGATATAGACGTATATGTGTACTTATATTACACACACACACACACACACACACACACACACACACACACACTTCCACCCCTGCATCAGTCATCACTTCCTAAGGTGGGCCAGGCTGAAGCCAGGAGTCTCCTCTGGAGGTAGCAGGAATCTAAGTCCTTAGGCCACCAACTGCTGCCTTCCACAATGTGCTTTAGATGGACCAAACAGCTGGGATTCAGCATCAGGTACCCTGATACTGGGTGCTTGGGTCCAAAGAGACAGTTCAACTGCTGTGCCACATGTCTGTCCCAAACTAGTTTTAAATGAAAAAAAAAGTACCACTATTTTAAATACCACATAAGAGCATGCATCTCTGTCAAGAATGCTGCGTCCTCCTAAAGCAAGTCTTTCTTCACACAAAGACTTCTCTGTTAGTTCTTGGGAAGGGCTTGTTTTGGCAGAGACATTTCCTTCACAATAAGTATATAATAAGACACCAGTTTCTGTAGGCAGCACCAAGAACACTGACATTGTTTCTCTTGGTTAAGATGCCCCATTTTTTTAACAACTCTGAGCTCAAAGATGCAAAAGAAGAAAAGAGAGGAGGTTGGGCTCCTCTCACCTAGATATGAGAGCAGAGTGATGTTGAGACAACAGATATCTTGAGTTGAGACCCACAACCTTGGTAAGATTCGTGGTCAGCAGTAATGGAAGTGGGAGAAAGCTCAGATAGAACCCTGCTTTCTCATCACTGCCCATACATGTTCTGGTCAGGGCCTCAGCAGGAACCCCAGGGGGCATTTCCATTCTCTGGAAAACATTGGCTGTCCTCAGCTCCCTGGGGTTGCTTTTCAGCAGGTTTTGCTCGGGGTAGGAGGCCAGGGAAGCTTTGGACACAGGGAAGCAGCTGCAGGCAGGCACATGAAGCAATAGACATTACAGAGCAATGCACTCGGGTTAAGGCTAGTCTTCTGAGCTGAGGATAACCTGGCACAATCACATTTCTGCTCTTTTGTTCTGAGTTCGAATTCTGTCCAAGGTGCTGAGGAAGAGCCAACATCAGTCACCGAGGCAGGTGACCACCGCTCCTCACAGGCACAAGAATGGCATTTCAGGAAGGACCATTCCCTTGTTACACATTTACCTGGAATTGCAGCTTGGGAGCCAGAAGGTTGGTTTGTGGAGGGGGTCTATACTTGGGCCGGCTGGGCTGTAAGAGGAACACAGAGTTTATCAGTTGTCTTTCTCTCTCTCTCTCTCTCCTTGAGTGAACACAACTCCCCAAGGTCAGAGATAGCTGAAGCTGTTATTCAGAGTGAAGGAGAGATGAGGGACCAAGTTATCATTAAAATCATTTCCATCCATTGATTACCTGTTGAGTACTGGGCAGACACAAAGAGACTGGCCTCTCTGCCCTCCTGGGGGCTGTTGCTGATCAGACCCTGAGCAGATAGCCTCGCTGTATGTGGTGGCACCTGCTGAGTCAGTTCAGAGGCTAGAGAGCATGGAGGGCTCAGCGCTGGGGGCTCAAGGAGGAGATGAAAGCTGACTTAAGCCCAAGGAAACGGAAGGGCTTGCCATGCAAGGGAGACAACAAGAAAAGCTCCTGTTCACCCTCCAAATTCACATGCTGAAGCCCTAATTCCCAATGTCAGAGTATTCAGAGATGGGAGTCTTTGGGAAGTGATTGGCTTAGATGAAATCAAGAGGGTAGAGATCTTGTGATGTGATTGGTGTTTTTAAAAGAGGAAAAAGAGAGACAAGAGATTGAACTCTTTCCCTTCGGTGAGAATATAGTGAGGAGGAGGCCATTTGTAATCATGGAAAGGACCCTCGCCAGCCATGAGCACCCTGAACTTGGATGTGCAGCCTCCAGAAGGGCGAGATGAGGTTTGCCATTTATGTCACCCTGTCAATAGCATTGCATTACAGCAGCTTGTGGTGACTGACATAGGCTTCATCTTTTGAAACCCACCCACCTGATGGCATAGCAATACAGCCCTGGTGCCTGAGTCCAGGACTTTGGACAGAGACTGTCCCTAAGGAGACTAGGACACCCCAATTCCATGCCCTCAGGCAATCTAATCTGCCCCTAAAAAACTTCTAGAAGAAAAGTGTGCAGGCTTTTTTGGGAAACTCTTGACCAACTGTCCCACAAGGTGTGTGCTGTCTCAGATTCCACCGGCCAGGGGCTGAGTTTGGTGCTGATGGGCAATCAGGTTGGGGGCTGAGAAAGCACTGCAGGGGAGCACCTACCTGGGTTGTAAAGGGAAACATTGGCAAAAGGATTCATCTGTGCTGTCACTCACGAAGTCAGTAAGGCCAGAGCTTGGCTTACCTTGGGTGGGGGTTCCTGGAAGCCTGTGGGTTCCAAGATTTTGGGAGGTCGGTAGCGAGCATTCCTCTCCTGCTCTATAGCAATGTCCTTCTCCATCTGATAAATGTCACTGTCATGGAGTAAGGTCAGATAAGAAGAGAGAAACAAGGTCAAGGTCAGATGCTCCTCAGTGCTCTTCTCTGCACTGGAGCCTGGACGAACCTAGGTGAGCACCACCGCCTCTCACTTCCATTTCTACCTCCCCTGCAGTGGCCCTGGGAAACTGTGGCAGGCTGGGAGAGGAACCCTGAGGCTGCCTCCTCCCTAAGGCTGGGAGGATCGCAGTAACAAATCTGAGAAACCATGCTTGGAGGGCCAGGCTGAGCTGGCTACAGTTCTGCTTCCCCATGCCTCTGGCTCTCTCGTGTCTGTGTGGTATCAATTGCATTTATAGATCAAAGCCTCCGCCAACATTCTGACCAGGCCTCAACTGCACATGTCCTGCTTCTCATCAATCCAAGAGCCATCCCACACACTCCTGGGGTTTACTGAGGGGCCTAGGGACCTCTCTCACATGCCAATTAGGTGTGTGTGTCACAACCTGGCAACCACAGGCCCCGAAGAAGCCTGGGATCCTTGCAAGGGGTTCCTGAATCTGTTGTTCCTATGTGTGCCAAGCATAATATATTGCTAGATCCATACCATGTATGCTGTGGTTTCAAAGTGTATGTATGACACTATGTGTGATGCAAATTCATTATATAGCGATTACATTTTATTGGTAAATGAATTCTAAAACAGTGACTGGTATGACGTGGAGGAATTCTCAAAATATGATATTAAACATATTTCTACCCCTAAGATTGGGAAATACAAATAAAATCCTTTCTTAAGTCTCAAACAGGAACTGACAGAGACATTGTAGGTTTCTCTGGGTCTTTGGCCATCTCTGGATTCCACAGAGAAGAATATTCCATCTGAAAGAGGGGGCCTTGCTGGTCCAAAGATGGGGTCCTACCTCACTGCCTATGATCTTTTTAGGGTCTCAGAACATGCTGTGTCCTCACCCTTGGGAACATTTGCCCTCTCAAACGCTATCTTTCAAACACTTTTCTCCTGGATTCTCTGCTTCTCACACTTCCCTTAGGAAAGGGCAGCAGATGAGTGTAGAATGAGTCAAGAGTGTTGATGAGGACCAGAGGTTTCAGAGACTGTGCTGGGGCCTCTGCAATCATTTCTGTTGCCTTCCCTGCCTGGCCTGCGGAGTTACAGCATTTCCTGAGATTTCTCCTACCAGGAAGAGTCCATGGCTATGGTCTTGTCCCCTTGAAATTCAAAGTATGAGATTTGTATAGCAGGAGCTAGCAAAGTATAGACTGCAAGATCAAATTTGGCCATTTACCTATTGCTGGACAATCTCAAACTAAGAAGACTCTGCATGTTTTTTAGTGGTTAAAAAAGAAAAGAAGAAGAGATAAAAGGATTTTATAACATAAGAAAACTATATGATATTCAAATTTCAGGATCTACAAATTTTGGGGGGTGACACAGCTATTTGCATTCATTTACATATTATCTACAGCTATTTTAAGAGCTATACTGGAAGAGCTAAGGACTAAAAGCTCAAAATGTTACAGAAAAGGTTTTCTAACTATCATCTTTAAAGGAAGTCAAAAGGGGGTAGGCATTTGGTGTAGAGATCAAACTCCATGTGGGATGCCTACAGCCCTTTTAGGAGTGCCTGAGTTCAAGTCCTAGCTACATTTCTGATTCCTATTAGTATACAGTCTGAGTGGCAGCAAATGATAGCTCAAGTATTAGATTCCAGCTACCCACATGGGAGACCCAAATTGAGTTTCCAGCTCCTGGCAATGGTCTGGAGCTGCCCCAGTTCCTAGGAGCTTTTGAAGTAGAGAGGACACCATGGTGCAGGGAAAGCAGGAGCAGGCTCCAAATTCTGCAGAGAGCACAAGCCCATCACTGAGAGTCTGCCTCAAGTCTTTGATTCCAATCCACAGGAATACTTTCTGAGCAGGTTCTCCAGGTGAGACACCAACCTCAGAGGGACAAGACTTTGCTAGGCTCACCTTGTTGCTAAGCTTGTATCTGACAGTGACTTTGGTCTCAATCTTCCCTCCTCTGGCAGAGCTATTGAGTGTGTCTACACCAAGTGTCTGATGCCATGCCTCTGCTGGAAGGATTAGCTAATCCCACTGGACGTATGGTTCAGTGTTGGTCAGAAGGGGAGATATGTGGGTGTGAAAGCAAAGCCCCTCTGGTCACTGCCTCAGTTGAGCAACTCTGACACATGCTGTCTAGGACTGGGGAGGGTCTGCTCACATCTGGTCAGGGAAGCCTATTGTTAACTTTCCAGTGCTGCTGCTGACAGGAGTCTTGCCCTCTGGGCAGCCCAGCAGGCCTTCTGTCCACAGAACCCTGCTCCATGCTCACCTGAGGCTGCACACGAGCTCGGTGAAGCGGGGTCGGTCACTGGGGTCGTAGTCCCAGCAGCGGGTCATGAGGGTATAAAGGATGGGTGGGCAGAGGTCAGGCTTGGGCAGTCGATCCCCTTTCTCGAGTACCCCGATGACATCCTTGTTCTCCAGCCAGAAGAAGGGCTGCTTCCCAAAGCTCAGAATCTCCCACATGCACACGGCTGAGGACAGAGGGAAGGGCTCAGGCCATGTGCTGCAGAGAGTCAGGTCCACACTCCCACGACACCAAGGGCAATTGGCAGATGCATCAGACAAAGGAGCTCTTGAGCTGTCTTGCCTCTTTAATATCTTTTGGGCCCATCACCGGAGTCTGCCCTAGGGATCTATTAACCAAGGCCTTCTTCCCTAGACTCTTTCAACATGGGGCCTTGGGTGTTATGGGGTCAGGAAGTGGCCCTCTCTTAGGAGGAAGTCCCTCCCTCCGAGAAAGTGGGTGTAAAACCCGTGTACTTGTCAGCCTAATACATATTAGCTTCAGTCTCCTCATTAGGAAATTACAGTAACTTGAACCCGGACATCCTAGGCCAGCCGTTGGCCCATGATGGCCTCCCACCCACTGCTAGCATCTCCACTCCAGGGACTGCTCCGAGACTGCTGGAGCTGGTCCCAGACCCTGGGAACTGGGGGGTGGAGGGCAGGCCACAGCTCCCCATACTCTTCTAGTCCTTGTCACAGAGGTGAGAACCCAAGGCCTTTCCCACAGTCACTCACCAAACATCCAGACATCACTGGCCGTCGTGAAGCGGCGGAAGTTGATGGACTCAGGGGACATCCACTTGATGGGCAGGCGAGTCACAGAGGCTTTGGGTGGGAGAGAGGTTTGCAGGAATTATTTAGGGAAGAGAGATCTAGTATCCAGAAATACAACCTAACTCCAGAGAGACCTTTGGCCTGGAGTTCCTCTCTCCCAGGACTATGGTTTCAGGGAGCCCTCTTGGAGTGAAGCAGCCAGACCCCTCCCCACCACTCACCTTTGTAATACTCCTCATCCTCAATGTACCGGGACAGGCCGAAGTCACCTAGCTTCACACACTCAGGGGAGGCCACTAGGATGTTCCGGACAGCAATGTCTCTGGCAGAAGGATAGGGAGGCAATGCCACCAATGGGAGCAGGAATGCCTCAGAGAGACAGACGCACATGGAGGACCAGGAGGACAGAGGGAAGTTGGCTGGCCAGGGTCACAGCTCCAGCACAGCATTAGGGGGCTTCTGTGGGTCACTGCCCCCAGAAAGTCATCTCACTATAGCCCTGTGCCAGCTCTGTTTACCTCACTGTCGATCTTTGCCTTCCACTGTCCCTTCTCTTCATGAATCCCCTTCTTAAGGCCTATTTCAGGCACCCGGAACTTGCTCACCCTTTTCCCTTCTGACACCCTTGCCTGTCTTGTCCCCTTACTGGGGAAGCTATCATTCATTGATTCTTCAAGGATAAACCCCAGCAATTCCCCTAGTTGCCCCTTTTCTTTTCCATTCTGCATGTCCACGGGACCACTCAGGCATCCATAGTATCTCCCTTGGTACGCGTGAGGAGACTCAGGTACAGAGAGTAGAAGGAACTTGCCCAGCAGGTGGACTAATTCCATAGCATCACTCTTACTCTCTCCCTGCCATGTTTTCAAGCAGGAGCACCTGCTGACTCAGTCCATCTTGTATTCTTGGCATAATTACCAACCCCAAACTAGTTCTCACAGGTAGGCTCCTCTTTTTTTTTTTTTTAAGATGGCCTAAAAGCATGACAATTTCAAATACTTCAAGGAAACAAATTATTACTCTACCACATTAGACCACAGCTATTTAAGTGGCATTCTTGATGTTCATGTTGGAAGCTCCTCAGGGAAGAGTTGTGTGTTTTGACCAGGACTCTGTTTCAGAGTCTAGGACTGCTCAGCATTAAAAAGAATCCACACAGTATGTGCTGAATGAGCAAATAAATGGGTGTGTGACTGAATGCATGCTAATGTCTTCTCACATGACTTGGCACAGAACCCGATACAAAGCCACAAGGCTCATGTCAAGGCGGGGTAGGCAGCCCTTGACTGCCTCTTACAGGGAGTCACATCCCAAGGTGAGAGACTCAGGGGAAGACAACAAAGAGAGTTGGAAGAGGAGTCAACTGTATGACCCAAGGGTCGCCTGGACCCCAGGGTCTTCCTGGTGCTGCCTTAGCCCAGCACCTTCTTCCTGGACCGGGTGGTTTGTCTGGAAAAGCCAGGGAAGCAGAAGGTCCGAGTGAGGCAGGGAGCTACTCCGGGGCACTCACAGAGGAGCAGATACAAGGTATTGAGCTATACCTAGCTTCCTGGGGCAAAGCATTGCTCTATCAGCTACCCGACAAGACACACACAGCTGTATGAATATGACAGATGTGGAAACAGAGCTGCAGGGCATGCTTGGGTGCCATACTGGGCTGAACTCTGAGACTGCAGCACTGTCTGTGCATTCCCTGCCTCAACCTTCCAAAGAATCAAGAGAAAGGGCCCTGCTCCTGTGCCACTCTGCTGTCTCCCTCCCCTATGCCTACCTGTGCACACAGTTGAGGCTCTCCAGGTAGGCCATAGCCTTGCAAATCTGCAGCGAGTACAGAACAAGCGTAAGCACCTTCAGGGAGTTCTTGTTGCGCTCCAGGTAATGGCCCAGCTGCAGAAAGGGGAAAGGAGTCATCAGGGGTCCCAGTGAGCCTTCCTACATGGAGCCACCAACTCTGCCAGGAGAGGTGGTAGCAGGTGCGGGGAGGGCAAATCCACAGCCAGCAAAACATTGGCTTCCTCTACAAACAGAAGGCAGGAAGCTGGGAGCAGAGTGCCCAGCTATCCACGGCTCCTCCACTCACCTCCCCATAGGGGTACAACTCCATGATGATCCAGGTGGGCTCCTCCTCGATGATGCCCATCAGCTTCACGATGTGTGGGTGGTCAAGGTTCTTCATGATCACTGCGGTGGGGGGCATCCAGAATGGCTCAGGACAGCTCCAAGGTCCGGGCCCCACCAGTTCTCTCCCAGACTCCAAGGTCCCTCCCTCCTTGGAGGTGTGAGGAGTCTCAGGGGTCCCATCCCCCAGGTCACCTACCTGCCTCACTCATGAACTTTTCCTTGTTGTCCAGAGTACAGTCTTTTTTGCAGGTCTTGACAGCCACGCTGATTTTCTCCCCTTTCTGCAACAACAGTGAATTCAAGGATTTGGTCCAGGTGAGTATTCACAATCATGAGGCCCTCCCCAGCCCCAGGATGGACTACCCAGGGACAACTTTGCTGCCAGCCAACGCCAGGCTGGAGACTTCCCTACTCCTGCTTTGCCTCACTTTCTTAGTCAGGCTGTGTTAGAACTAAAAAGAACTTTCTAGAAGAAACTCCTTCATGGTTGTCCAGATGAAAGCTTGAGCATGTTGGTGGCGGGGATGGTGGTGGATATGCTTGATCTTCTGAAGTCGGCAGGTATATGAGGCAGGGGATTCTCAAGGCTACTAGAGGCATGAGACCAGCCTTTCTCCTGCTCATTCATGCTGTGTTTTACATTCTCTCTGCCCCTTTCTATTGGTTCTTTCTACCAGCCCCATGCCAGGCCTGCTGGAAGCCTGATCATAGAGACATTTAAATGTCCATCACTGACCTGTACACAAACTGCCCAGCAGCTCGCTTTCTCTCTGCTAGGAACCCTATGTGTACCCTGCCTCCCAAGCTCCGTATGTTTCACTGAGCCGCAGTGACACTTCCAGGTCCTGCTTCTAGACTTCAAGCTCTGGCACTTGGTGCTCCTTCTCAGAAAGGACTCTCGCCCCCATCACTGCTGGGTGATGCCAGCCCACATGAAGGAGAGCCCACCTCCAACCAGGTGTCTTGCCCACAGTGGAAAAGGAGTGCTGAGAGGAGCAGAACTCACGTGATTGGTGTAGATCCCTTCATAGACCTCCCCAAAGAAGCCTTCACCAAGAATACGATTCAGAACCACGTCTTCACGGGAGATGCCATACTGCAGGCCTGAACAGATGGAGAGAACAAAGTCCTGGGCACAGAGACCGGCTTGCATCCCTGCTAACACCAGGAATTCCCAGTCTCTTCCTATCCATGGGCCAGGCTGGGAGCCGGGGTCTAGAATGTTCCATCATCTCTGACCCATGGAAGAGCCATGAACCCATGTTTTTGGAAGGCAGGATCCCTGTTCCATATTTTTAGAATTCCCCACAACTCCACAGAAAGATGAAAGTTCAATCAGTGCAGGATAAAATGAACCATCTTTGCTTTTCCACCAAGGATGCCTCTGGTGCACTCGGGTCTGATCCACATACAGGGGAGGACCAATAAAGGAAAGAAGGGCCCATGTTCCTCGTGGCATCCTCCAAATGCCCATTGTGTCACCTCCCAGGGCTCTGGCCAGGCCACCATGGTGGGGTCAAGGACTTACCTCCTGACCTCCTCAGAGTCTCATCGGGAATCTCTGCATAGATGTCAGACTCTAGAATGACAGGAAGAGGCCCACCCCACGGGCACTGTTGAGCATCAGGGCATGGCTCCCATCTGCAGGCCTACAGAGCCACGGGGGAAGGGTAGGGAAGCCAGGGGAGTCCCTGGACACTGTCCCAGACTTCTGTGTGGCCTCAGAGCTGAGGGTCCTTTAGGTTGGATCCCTATTCACGATTTCCCACATGGGTCACTAAGGGTATGTTGATTCGTCTCTCTTATTCTCTGTTTCCCTTTCTGTGACATCAGTGTTGCTGGGGCATAAATGTCTGCTTGGAAGCCACTCATCCTGGGACTGTTCTGCTTCGGACAGTCAGAGCTAAGATGAACAGGCTGCCTCATCCTGACCACCCGAGACAATGTTAACTATTACAGCTCATGATATAAGCCATCACTGACAGGGCATGGGCATTTTTCTGAAATGTGGAGGGAAACTTGGACAGCATCACTAAAGCATGCAGAAGCCCACAAGCCAGTGGGAAGCTTTGGGTGTGGGCAGAGAACCCAGCGGGCAGCCTCACCTATGCTGCAGCTTTCCGAGAAGTGGGACCGCCGATCATCCAGGTTTCTGTAGGAAGTGAGGAGTGGAAGCTGGGTGAGCTCAGAGCCTGGCAATGTGCCCCCACTAGGCAGCCTCAGGGTCCCTCCCACCCACCCTGTTTGGAGAGGCAGCTGTCCTGGATGGGAAGAACCTGGGAGTCTGGCCATGGCCACCAAGGATATGTAGGAAGGGAAAACAGCCACTCCCACCTGAGGGCACAGCATACCCCTACAGCATTTGCTGAGAGGGAAAGTCACCCTTGTGAAATGCTGGGCTGCCAGCCTTCTCCCGGTTGGGAGTCCCCTGCCTGTCCTTCCTCCTCACAGTAGACACAGGCTGAGTTCAGGCCTCGGCTCCACCTCTCTGTTGTACTCACAGCATGGGGATCTGTGGCAGGCTGTTCCGCTTCTCACCATCTGTGGAGAGAGGAGGCGGGGGAGCTGGAGTCTGTGGCAGCTGACCTTCTCATTGCTCCCTCCCGCAGGAGAGCCCTGCCCCGTGGGGGTGCTCTCCATGCATCACAGTGGAGCGCCACAGGCCTTGGGCTAGAGCTGGGGTCTTCCTTGTAGCCTTGTGTGAATCAGGACGTGCTCAGGCCCAAGCCTGTGCTGCCTGACTCTCACCCCAAACCAGACACACAGATACACGCACACACGGTCCAGCTGTTGTCCAGCAAGGGCTCTGATTTTCCCAACACAACATATGCCTCTTCTCCAGTGGCCAGCCTGGGCAGGACCTGCAGCTCATGTGCCAGAGGACCTATAGGGAGCAGGGTGGGCAGCGTGCGCCTCCCTGCACTCATGAAGTCTTGGCCTTCACTTTCAGGCTGCTGGTTCTGCTTCTTCCTGTGCTGCCCCCAGAGGACTGGCTTGGTTGTGCCTCCATCCAGGGCTCAGCCCCTGGGCTGTTGCGTGCAAACCCACCTTTCTTGGGATGAACAATGAGCGAGCCCTTGTGTTCTCCCTGCAGCCGGCAGTAGCCATCAATGAGGTCAGCCATGTTCTCAGCCTCTGCTGGAGACGAGGTTTTGATGGACAAGCACTGCAGAGAGGAGACCAGCCGGAGATGAGACTCCCAGAGCTCGGGTCACAGGTGCACAAGGCCTGGAGAAGACTGGCTGTGGGACCCTCATCTCCTATCTCTGCTCGCATTTGCTGTAGGCACCAGAGGGCGCACTTAGTTCTCCTGCTTTGTCTTGCTCTGAATGCCTTACTCTTGGCAGATGGTCAGTACATGAGAGCAGAAACAGAAAAGGAAGGGCATTGAGTGGGGCAACAGACAGGTAGGCGAAAGGAGACAGACAAATGGCCCACAGTCTGCAGCCTTTCTGATTCCTCAATTCACAAAAAATTCCCTCAAGTCACTGTTTATGTGGTCAGAGTCAGGCCTCTGACTTATACCCGTGCTCTGGTCACCCAGATCTGCCCTCAAAACTTTCCCAGCCTTCCTGACACTAAAAACACAGTAGGGATATTGTTTTCTAGATGCTGTTATAATTCATCATCATCCTGAGGCTTTGTCAGAGCACCAGGTATGGTTATCTTAACTAGATGCCCAGGGAACTCCTGGTCTTCTGCCCATCCCTGCCAAGTTGGCCTGAGCAAGAGCTCTTGACTTACAATTATAGGGCTTCCAGGTCCCTAGGTGTTTTTAGAGCTGCTCACCTGGGGGGCGCCTTCGATGCCCAGCTGCAGAACTGCCTGGCCCTCCTCCAGTGGGAGGCATCTGATGGACTTGATCTGCTTGAACTCAGCCAGGCAGGTAGGCTGTGGGGAATGAAAGGGGCCTTTGAGACTGTCCTGCAGTAGAGACCAGACTGTACAGGTTGCTGGGTATGGGTGGGGGTGGAAAGGAAAAAGAGGTTCTGGAGTGTAACCAAAAAAACTAAAGAGTTTTAGGGCTGAAAGGATTATCTGGGCCAAGTTATGCACATTGAAAATGAAGTCTGAAGAAAGTTTAAACATGCCCAAAGTCATATGCCAAGTTGGCAGTATAGCCAGAGCCAGACCCAGGCCCCTGATTCCCAGGGAAGTCATTGACTCATCTTGCCATTGAAAGAGCAACTCTTGTATCTGAGCCAAGAGGGTAATAAAAGCGTCCTCTCCCTGCTCCCACCCCACCTGTATGCTGAAGAGTCATGGGAAAGAAAGAGCCATCTGCACTGCACTGCAGGGCCCAGGTGCTCTCTTCAAGGCTGTTCATACCCAGGACCTGGCCCCTGGCAGGTCTGTACTCAGCAACATAGGGAAGAAGAAGTGATGGGGCAGTCAGGGAGGAAGCAGAGGAAAAGGATGACATCTCTGACTGGGGCTACCTTTGCATCTTGACTCGTCAGTTGGCGGATGCCTTTTGGGCCAATGACCAGGTCCACGGTAATGTTCCATCCTTGCTGGAATAAAAAGAGAGGCGAATGTTGCCCAAGATCGGCCCATCCCATAGTTCAGAAATTTGACGCCCACTGTCTCTGGACCCTCCAGCTCCTTCATTATACAGCTACTCACTCCCGATGCCTGACCCACAGCCCAAGATGGGAGGTCAATGTTTCAACTCCCTGATGCAAACAAGCAGACCGACATGCATCCTGCCATGGGCGGGTTAACAAGGCCCTGCTGCCTGGGCACCCAGTGTTAGTGGTCCTGGGTTTCTCCCTCCCCCCATGAGGAACTTGATTCAAACACACGATGAAAGAGCCTGTTATTACAATGAGTTCACAGCGGTATGTCTCCTGGTCGATGTTGGCAAAGCCAGCAAGGGTGTTGAAGAACTTCATGACACACTCTTCCTCCTTGAGCGAGGCATACTGCTGGAACGTCTGCTGGATCATCTTCCGAAACTGCTTGGGCTGTGGAGGACAGGGGCAGTGCTGGGTGGGTCCTGATTCCTTTCCCCAGGGGTTCTGCCCAAGTATGGCTACAGGGCAAGATCCCAGAGCCCTGCTGCCAGAGTAGCAGCGATCGATCCCTTACAACACACTCCTGCTGTCTCCAGGGAGCTTCCCCATGTCCCTGCACCATCCCAATGCTCAGGCCACAAAGTGACGCTGGAGCCAGCCAGTTCCATCCTGATTCCCAGCCACATCAAGGACTCACTGGGCACAGTTAGCTGTGACATGTGCGAGTGTCCAAGGCATACAGACACCCTGGATGTCCTGCGAATCCCCAGCCATATCTCTTTAGGTCTGGGCCTGGGGGCCAACAAAAAAAGGATTTTTTTTTCTGGGCCCCTTCTTCATGATTTCCTCACCTTTAAGTTTTCCTGCATTTGCTTTGGGAAAAACAGGTCCAGGCCCACTTCCTTTCTGAAAGAAGTTTTAAAAAAGAACAGCAATTGAATTTCTCCTCGGTGTCACCCAAGAGCTTCTGGCCAATCATGGAGAGTTGAGAGAGTTGGGGATCAGGGAGTTGGGCTCTGCCAGTGGCCTAGGGTAAGTAGGGCGGTGGGAGTGAACAGTCAAAGTAGGCATCAGAGCCAAGGAAAGAGCAGAGCCAAAATCCAGCACTTACTCTAAGAACTCGAAGTTGGACTTCTTGTCGAGTGCGTTGTGGGGCATGTCCTTGAAGAAGCGCCTAGAGAACGAGAGAGCAGTCACAGAAGAATGGGTTGGTGGTTGGAGAAAGGCCAGCAGAACAGGGGCACCCTCTGGGCCTGCTTCCCCTGATAGATAGGGAATGCACTGAGAGGCAGAAAGTTAGGAGGATTGTTTAACACTATAGTTAGAAAACTAAGAGGGAGAGGGGAACCCACAAACTTTATCCTCCAAAGAGACCATGCTAATCCTCTGGGAGACTGAACTCTGGACATCACAGCTGTTGACTGAGAAGAAGAGGATGGCTCTAATCCACAAAACAAACAGCCCAAGGTAGCAAGTACTCAGCTGTCAGCTCAGGAGCACCCACCTCCACTCTCAAGTCCTGTCTGACTATGTGTCACCCTCACTCCCCTGCCTGTAGGACTATGTCTAGTAATTTCACTGACTATTGCAGACATTGTCCTACTGTTGATCTGACATGAATTTAACTCTATGTTCCATTAACTTATATGTTTATAGACACCTGGGAATAGTTCTTTTCAGCCAATATCATAAAAACAGAGAGAAGGAAATTAATTATGTTTCAGGACAATGTTTAGAAAATAGGAATATTAATCCTTTAACTCACAGTCTATAGGGAACGAGGGAGTATTTTTAAATGTTCATGGCAAAAAGGTGTATTTCCTTTGAATTTTATTTTTTCATGAACTTTTTGATACACTCCTACTAAACAGTAAAATGCATTTTAAAAATAGAAAACAATCAAGGAAATATTTTCAAATTATGGGATCAAAAGAACATCTAAAGCACAAAATCTCAGAAGAAATTTCCAGTAAAATTTAAAACATAAAATATTGTGTATCTCTAACATTTTTTTTAAATAGCATCTTTTATTATATTGTTAAGCAAAATAAGTACCTGTCTCATAACTAATATGATCTCATTACTAGAAAAATAAATGTATTATAAAACTACAGAACAGATCTACCCTGTTAATGGGGTGGAAAGATGATTCCTGGTTAACCAAATTCCAAGTAATTTTAGGAGATTTTCTGTTAATTTTTCCTACAGGTTCCCAGTATTACATGTTAAACAGGAGTTATCTATTTCACTTAAAAAAAAAAAAAGCTTCAAGGAGTGAATTTCATCAACTCTTCGTTTCCTCTAAAAACAAATGCTCCCACCTCAACTTGCAAAGGACTCAAGGCAGACAATGCTCAAGTTATTAGCCTACGAAAGCCCACTCCCTCTGACATGTGTACCTCTGTGATTTCTTTTTATTTTCTTTCTTTGAAATACTGCAATATGTAAATTAGTGTGTTCATTTAACTAACTAGCAAATGTGGTACATACACAAATTTTGGAACTTAACGGAACAGAAGAAAATCTATAATTCTGCCATGAGAGGTGATACTTACAAGCACTTTATTAAATAAAATGTATGTTTTGATGAAGACTTTTTTTTAAAGATTTATTTTATTTTCATTACAAAGTCAGATATACAGAGAGGAGGAGAGACAGAGAGGAAGATCTTCCATCTGATGATTCACTCCCCAAGTGAGCGCAATGGCTGGTGCTGTGCCAATCTGAAGCCAGGATCCCGGAGCTCTTCCAGGTCTCCCACATGGGTGCAGGATCCTAAGGCTTTGGGCCATCCTCGACTGCCCTCCCAGGCCACAAGCAGGGAGCTGGATGGGAAGTGGAGCTGCCGGGATTAGAACTGGTGCCCATATGGGATCCTGGCCTGTTCAAGGTGAGGACTTTAGCCATTAGGACATGGCACCGGGTCCGATGAAGACTTTTATGTGCAGTTCAAGTGCAACATTTACACTTTAGTCAATCTTTTTGGGTTCATTATTTGAAAAGTGGCCATTTCAATCTTTACACATTTACTTGATGAAAGGCCTTTTTCTCTGTCTCTTTCCCTTAGCGGTCACCTAAGAGCTACAGAGGTTTGACTTCAATCCTTTTCTTAGATTCTATGTAATTGAGGTGAATATTTTATCATGATCTATCTGTGGTCTCTCTTCCATCTGCATATCACTATGACTATTTTCATTTAGTAGAAATTTGAGGTTAAATTAAAAACTTTGAAAAAGACTATGGGGCTGGTGTAGTGCATAAAGTTGCTGCTTGCAATGCCAGCATCTCATTATGGGCACTGGTTTACATCCTGGCTGTGCCACTTGCAAACCAGCTCTCTGCTAAAGGCCTGGGAAAAGCAGCACAAGATAGCCCAAGTGTTTGGGCCCCTGTTAGCCACATGGGAGACATGAATGAAGCTCCTGGTTCCTGGCTTTGGCCTCACCCAGCCCTGCTGTTGCAGTTTTCTGGGGAGTGAACCAGCAGATGGAAGATCTCTTTCTCGTCTTTCTCTTTCTGTAACTATGACTTTCATAAATACACAAATAACCTTTAGTTTGAAGAGATACTGGTGGAAAGAAAACGGATATTCTCAACATTCACTTTACCAAAAATAAAAAGCTAATTTCATCCATTTCTTTGTTCCCTCCTGTTGTAATGTGGGTAAAGACTAAAGTCCTAACATGAAAGAACATATTTCAGTGAAAAGTGACTGTTCAAGGGCCTAACTAAGTGAAATCCAAGTGTAAAGTCTTTCTATGCCTCACCCTAGACTGAACTCCCAGCACCACTTGAGGATATTTGGGCTGACATGCCTACAGAGGGGGTGGTAGTGATCTCAGCATCTTTAAAAAAAAAAAAGGGCCTCAACTACCATCTCTGACGGAGGCTGGACCTGCTGGGAATGCCCTCTAGTGCCCAGTCAGCTCTCTGCAGCCCATGCCCACAATCTTAAGTGGCTAGCACCAAGAGAACCGCAGAGTCTATAAGGCCCTATGTTTAATGGCCAGGTAAGGACAGTAGAAAAGCAGCATCTTTGCAAAACCCAATGAGTTGTGTTTTACTTTTAAGCAGAAATGGCAGTGCTAACTCATGGTTGACAACTGTAAATTAACCGTGAACTGCATTTTTTTTTTTTTTTTTTAGTTGAAGGTGTCCTGGGCCTCTGCTGGGCCAGTAGAACTCTGGCTGTCACAGGTCAAGAGTGGAAAGTTATTTGTTTTCTCAAACCAGGAAGGGACTCATCTCTAGTATTTAAGTCATGAATTTCAAGTTTTAATGTGAAAGGGTAAAGTTGGGAAAAATAATAATCTTGTCATTTACAAAGAACCTCTAAAAATCAATAAAAATTGTAATTTGGGCTATTACAGCTAAATGAAAATGTGAAACTGTAACAACAGTGCTTGTCAAGGATGGTGAGACAGGATGAAAAGACGGAGCACAGAGGATTTTAGAGCAGGAACTACTCTGCACGACGCACTCATGGGAGGTCTGCTGTCCAAGCTCAGGGAATGCACAACACCAAGAGGGAGCCCCGACACAAACCATGGGCTCCCTGTGACAACAATGTGCCTGTGCTGATGGTAAAAAGTGGACCACTCTGAAGGGGGATGCTGGTGGCGGAGGAAGCTGTGTATGTGCAGGGGAAGTGGTGCATAAGAGATGTCTGTCCTTTCATCTCAATTTTGCCGTAAACCTTAAGCTACTCCAAAAACTAAAGACAAAGAGAAAAAAAAAGCTAAAATGAATAATTATTGAACAACCTCTAGGTCTATCATTGCTCTGAATGGTTTAAGTTCTTTTAGAAATTCCTTACAGCAGTCCTGTAAAATTACCATTGTTATCATCCTCACTTCCCAAAGGGACTGAAGTGCAGAGGGAGCAAGTGACTTGCATGGAGTAGCACAACAAATAGAAGACCCAAGGCTACATGAGGACAGCCCCTCCTCAGTCCCATGGCCCTCTACTCTTTTTAAAATTGTATACATTTAATTTTGATCATTTTACATATTTTATTAGGATGTGAAGGGTTAAGAGCTAGAGGACAGTGGGTGAGACCATTGTTTTTCACATTCTCTTTTTTTCCTCCCTGACTCTTGGGGGAGAAGTCATACTTGCCTTTCAGCCACCCCTGGGTCCCCACTGTGGAGCATACTCCGAGGGTTCTGCTCAAGTGGTTTTGATAGTCTAACAGTTCGGCATTGCTGCCGATCTTGCCACTCCAATCACAATGAAATTTCTCCAGACTCCATTGGCTGACACAGTTCACCTTAGAGTTTTCGTTTGCCCAGGTATTCACTGCCAACTCTTGGCTTGGGTAGTTGATTAATTTGTTCTGTCCTCCATCTTCTGTTATGGTACCAGGTGTCCTCTACAGGCTCCAGTGTACTGCCATATCTTCCATGTGCGTCTGGATATGTTGTCCACTGCTTCATCTAAGCCACTGAGGAGGCCTAGCTCTGACACAAGCATTCCACGGTCAGACCATGGAACCTACAATTTTCTCTATGGTTGGAATTCTGAGCCCAGTGGTTCAGTTGGGGGGGTTCCCAAAGAAACTTCATCTGAGGTGATTCCAGACCTGATTCTCATGTGCGCATGCCAATAGAGGGGCCGGTATTATCCATCACCGAAATCAGTCTATGCACACACTGTTAGTTGCAATTGCTGGGTCAGTTGTCTCCAGCCTTATCTTCCACGCAAACTAATGGGTGTTGCATTCCAGGTCAATTCTGCCCACTGCACACTCGGCCCCTACTCCTAGTTGGAGTGACCCGCAATAACCCCCACCAGGTCTACCCACTGCCCTGGTTCTCGTGCTTGCCAGTATGTACAGCAGGCTGATCCAGTCTGTCCCACATCTCATTCAGCTTTCATACATGTCAAGGGGCACTGAAGCTTAGTTCAACCCAACTGGCCCCCTATACAGCCCACACATGTGCCAGCAGGTGCCACTCTGGCTGGTCATGCCTGTCCCAGGCCTGGTTCTCATGCTCACCAGTTGGAGTGGCAACCCAAGAGAGAAGTGCTCACTATTTCCTTAATGGGCTCACTCCCACTCCTGGATCTTGCACTCTCCAGATGATACTGCGTTTAGCTCAACAAAGTCTTCCCCCTGTGCCAGTGTCTGTTAGCTGATGCTGCAGCAAAGCCCAACCAACCCTCACCCACTCTGGCGTAAGCATGCACCTATAGGTACAGTCCACCCAGCCTGGCTTGTCTCCAATGCAACCTACATGCAGACCAACAGGTGTTGTAGCCTTGTCTGGCCTGGTCTGCTCCAAATCCCAGCTCTCACACTCACCAGTGGGAATATTTGGCCATTTACTCATACCCAACTTGTTCTTGAGAAGAATTGCATTACGGATTTATTTTATTAATCTCACATTTCATATGTGCCCCATTTTTAAAGAAGGATACATTAATTTTTCCCCTGAAGATAACATTTATCTATAGGTAGGTGATAGCAATCCATGATGTTAATAGGACAAGGAACCATTGCTCGAGATTTTTAGGAACACTCCCATTTTATGAACCTTTGCAGTCAACAGCCACAGTCAGAAAATTCAGCCTAATGACTTGACTTTCAGAAATGTAACTGAATCCCTTTGTAGGAAATACAACTTGACTTTAAACTTACCCATTATAACACATGGCTTAGTGTTCAACTTGCAAAATTATTAGTACTGAAAATCTTTGGTTAGGTTTATGAAACAGGTGCTTCCTCATCTTCGCTCCCTAATATATTTCCTGTACTTCAGTGGCTGGAGGGTGAGAATAGGAGCTGTCTGACTCTATTCACTCTCAGGGAGATGTGAAACAGCTCAACCTTCCCATGAAACAAGGTAGCCTTGGCAGTAATCCTGATTTGGTTAAACAGAAGACAGTACTAGACTGCACACTCCTGACAATACTATATACAACAGCACGTCAACATCTTGCTAGTCTTCCAACCCATTAAGCCACCGTTAATGATAACGTGAGAATGACTCAAAGCCTTAAAAATATGAGACAGGGTTTTAATGGATCATCTCTATGCTGTGCTTTTGCTAATAAATGAATGAATGAGAGGTAATAATTACTGTAATGGTAAAGTAAAACCAGAGTCCTGGATGTGAGGTCCATGCATAAAACGGCAAAGGTGAGGCTAATTTTGATGGGGAGATTCTGTGGGCCACATGCAGGTTGGAGGAGCTATGGTCCTGGGATGCATACATGGGTGCATACTCCACAGACGGCCCAGGACTGCCAGCACTGAGTTCCTGAGATCACCAGCAGGCACTGAGGTGGCTTGTCTTTAACTGGCCCCTCAGGAATGCCTTTGATCTATTTTGTCATGAAAACCCACTGAGATATTAAAATCAAAGTGAGACCCTTACCTTCCCAACACACAGCTCCTCACCAGGGGAACCCATCAGTACTGTCTTTGAGACCCCATATGAGGCCGTAACGTCTGATTCTGTAGAAAGAATAGCGACTCTACCCTCTTTTACCTTTAGGGTTAGGAACAGGATCTGCTCTGGAATTGCATATTCAGCAAAGCAGGATATGCAGTGCTCCTGAAAATCTGCCAACTCTTCTGAGGTCGGCTGCATCCAAATCAAAGGAGGGCTGGGTGGCTCAGGTCTAAAACATACTCTACGGGCTGGGCTGATGTGGCAGGCAAAACAATTGCCTGCAATGCCATCATCCTATATGAGCACTGGTTTGAGTACTGGATGCTCCACTTTTGACCCATCTTCCTACTAATGTACCTGGGAAAGCAGCAGAAGGTGGTACAAGCACTTGGGCCCTTGCCACCTAGTGTGGAGACCTTGATGGAGGTCCTGGCTTTGGCCTGACCAAGCCCTGGATATTGCAACATTTTTTTTCCCCTCTCTTTCTCTCCCACTCCCTGTGTCTTATAAATAAGTAAATAAATATTAAAGTCATCCATATCTATCAAACAAGAGTTCCCAAGGTTGGGGGAGGGGTTTTCTGGTTTATTATGCTGCCAAGAGATTATGAGTTTGAACTACATACTGAAACCACTGTCCTAAAACAGGAGAAAGGGCTGGGTAGGAAGGAGGTGGATGGTGAAACCGAATGGTGCTGTCTTGGTCATGATGAGGCTGGGCCCAGGTTTATTCACATTAGCTTCCTCTTTTCCAAAGCACAAGGGCCTCCAATAACCAAGAACAGAATTATTTTCTCAGATTGTTATTCAAATGATGCTTTCTAAACAATGTCATTAGAAGACCATTCTAGTGGTGGTGCTTTTTACCATTGGCCCCAACTTACACCTCCAAGTCACTCCCATGATTCTCCAGTCTATGCTTTTCCTTCCGCTGGTCCCTGGGACTAAATTTCCTTCCTGGCTCTTCCACATACCCATTCTTATGTACCACCCTGGACCTGAAGAAAGTCCTTGAAGTCCAGAGGCCAGTATAGCACCCTTCCAGGAAGGGCTTGAGGTCACATACCTGAGCTCCAGACAGCCCAGCTGCAGGGCCATTCCCTCGCTGACCTTGCTGGCATAGCGCTGCATGTAGTCATTCCGGAGCTGACAGGGAGAAAGGTCCAGGGTCAGACTCATACCTTCATCCCTGACTTCCATGAGCAGAGGTTTCAGGAGATAAACACAGCCTGTCTCCTGGAGCGGTGCCTTGTACCCAATCACCACAACCAACCAGGGAGCACAGATGGGGACTACAACAGGGGCACTCTTTCAGTTGTGCTTCCGCTTCCCTCTAGAACCTTATTCCTCCAAGGGCTGTGGATTGGTAAGGAGTTTCCACATACATTTTCTAGTTTCTCCTCTTTGGCCCCTCATTCTGGGTAGAAGGAAACAGAATTGGGGAGGAGTCAGTAATTTATCCAAAGACCTCTTGATACATTGGTACAAATATCATCCATGACCCAAGAAAAGTCTGATTTGGTCTCTAGCATAGCAGGAGGGAGTTAAGATCAGACACACAACAATGACAGTGAATTGCTTGGATTCCAAGCTTACTCTGTGCAGGCGCTATGCTACATACTTAATGTATACTACACCTAGTGGTGTTTCAGAGAATCTCCAAACAGCTCACAAGAGTCAGCTGTTATATTCTCATAAGTTTCGCAAGGTGGTGAACATTATATCGGTAGCTTGAAAGAGATCACGTTCATAGTATTTACATCATAGAAATCAGCAATAGCTACAAGTCAGGGATTTTTTTCTCTCTTTCCCCCTGAAAGCCAATTTTTCAGTCCACTGCCATGATATCACTTGGTCTTCACAACAATAATATAAAATAGGAATCATTGCTATTATAATTTCTACTTTATAGAACAACTTCATGCCGATAAATGAAGGCTCTAAGAAGATGACACAGCTGGGCCAGAAACCAGGTAAGTCAGACTGCAAAGTTTGGGTGTTAAGTACTGCAGGCTTCTTTTTGGACCTGTCCATCCTGCTTCACAAGGTAGGTTCTCTGGGTCACTGGAAAACTCCAGGGGTTGCGGGGCTGGGAGCTATGAGGCAGGCAAGCAACACTTAAATAGCAGAAGAGGAAAGCAATGAGCCAGGAATATTTTCAAGAAATTTTTCTTGGACCAGCTATCCATATTCTGGGCTTTGTATTTCTAACTGCCTAAGAGAGAATGGGGAATAGTTGGCATTTAAGGTGTGCTGGGACCCTAGGGATGGGTGGATCTTATACTTTTTTACCTGTTGGTAAAAGTAAAGCAGCGTGGTCCTGTCTTCTTTCAGGCTCTCCATGAAGTCTTCAGGCAGGTAACGTATTTGGAGATCATACCTGCAACAGTACAATCAGATTCTCTGGCATCAAAAGGGGAAGCAGGACACCAAGGACAGAAGCAAGCCCATCCTCGGGCAAGCAGAGTTGCCCAGAAGGCTCCTGACCATGGATTTGGGTCTTGATTTTTCTTTCTCATCTCTGTGGTTGGGCAGAGGACCAACAGACAGAGAGCCTTCAATTGTGTAGGTTCACAGACCACCCCTTAACCTAGGCTTTCCATTGTTCCCTGCACTCCCTTTACCATAGCACCACCAACATTCTGTCTGAAGACAGTCCTAGAACTCTGCCCAGGAACGTGGATATGCTGTGAGGCTGTGTCAGACTTTGGAAAATATATGTATTGGATATTCAGGAGAATTAAGCCTGGAAGACAGCTCAGATTTTCCAAATGATTCTAAGGTTGTGGAGAACTATAAGGGAAGATCTCCCAGCATGCCAGTACCCCACATGCAGCTTCCCTTATTCCTACCTCCACTCGGCTTCCACGTGCAGACATTCATACTTGTCCTGAACCTCACCCACTGTCATCTGTGGGTGCAGCCAGTGGATTTCATCTGACTTCATGTGCTTCAGCCTCAGCCCATAGCACTCAGCCAGCTGGATGTTGGGCCCGATCCGCCCACTCAATAGGATGGAGGTGATGATCTCCTATGAAAACAAGAGGGGCATGACTCAGGAATATCCCCTCCTGGTCTCACAATTTTCATTCTGCTCCGAGAAGTGCAATCCCTAGGGCAGAATGGTGTCTTAATATTTTGCATCTCTGATTCTCTTGTGCTTAGTGAAGACTTGCTACCCATTGTGTGGTATCTGATGAATGAACAGTTTGGATAAACGAGACAGGGATAGAAGAGCAGAGAGGATAGAGCAGGAGTGAAAGAGAAAATGCAGAGAGGCAAACAGCACAGAATCTGGGACTTGATACTGCATCCCCATCAAGTAAATTGTTTAAAAAAAAAAACACTTCAATTTTCCAACTTGGCTTTTGATACTGGATGTCTGGACCAGGCACTGCCAGGACTTTACAACCATTTTCCACTAAATGAGTATGACACAGGGACTTTACAACCATTTTCCACTAAATGAGTGTTACACTCCTATTTGGCTCATGGAAAACCCATGTAGGTCATTATAGCTCATGAAATTAAGCTGAAATTTTGAACTCTGGGTCATTGGACCTGAGCATTCCCAGATGGGAAAGTTGCTTCATGCAATGGTGTGGCTAGACAAGATAGAAGGACAAGGCTCCCATCAAGGAATTAGCTGCCATGTTCCCCACACAAGAAGAATGGGCACAGGAAACAGAGTCCTGGCAAGAAACCAGGGACCCGCTCTTGTCCTTCTTCTTGTTCATCAGATGTTAAATAGACCACCTGCCCGATAGGCAAATGTTACAGTCTCCTGGCCCCAGAGCCAGAGCTGGAGCAAGAAGAGGGTCAGCTGAGCAGCTGTTCAACAGCCCCTCTATCAATCCTGCCTGGTCATAAAATCACCTTGGCACCATTTTAACTCAGGTTTCCTGTGTATTCCCACAAACAATTAATGAGTGAGCTGAGTTTCCTCCTGAGAGCAGCTTTGGAGGCAAATCTTAAAACTTGCAGGCATTGACCTATCTCTTGTCTTTATACTGTGCATGACAAGTCTATACTAGTCTAAAGACTGAATGACGCACAGAAGGCTACTATCTGACCAGGAAGAGGTGGGACGCTTGATTACTTGGATTTTACGATTTTTTTTTAACAGAACTCCACAGAGTCTTGAAATTTAGTCAATCACATGCAAGAATCTCTTAACTGGAGTAAAAAGAAGGTTTCCATCTCTTCTAGAAAAACATCAAATTCACATTTAAAATAATACTGTAGGAGTGCCCAATTATCTGTCTGCCTAGGTCAGCATGTGTATGTCCCTGCTGCCTCCTGCTGGTCCTCCTGGGCTCTAGAAAGCATCAAAGCTGGAAAAACTCAGACTGAAAAGCACCTGTTAGAAAAAGGTTCCAAACCAAAAATCAAGTACTATTTGTTACTTAAACCATAGCTTAGGACTGAGCTACAGGATGCACAGTTGTAACAAATCTCACAGGAATCAGGACTGGGTCTTAGCACGGAGAAGACTGCAATGAATGACACCTCCACAGGGAGAGGGGTATGATAGATGGTGGAGTTCAAGGTGATGAAGCAGCCAATTTTGTCACTCTCTCCATCCATTTCTCCTTCATAGATCATCTGCAGAGCTCTGTCATCTTGGTCATCCTGACATATCACCCAGGGCCCCCTGCTGCTTCTGAGCCCCAACTGGAGTCCCCACCTCCGCATTTCTAAACTCAGACCCTTTCTCCACCCAGTTGAAATCAACGAATGTCTGATTTCCCTAGGATAGGATTCTGTGTTGCTTATTACTAATAATTTAAAGAAAATATAAAAATAAGAGTATAATAGATCCCTTTGTGCACTTTACACAGCTTCAACAATGACCAGCAGTTTGCCACTCTTGTTTCATCTATACCACCACCTACGCCCTAGCTGTGACTCAACTAGAATGATTTCTTTGTAGCTCTTGTGTTCAAGTAAAATCTATATACATTAAACTGCACAATTTTGTTTGTACAAATCTGATACTTGAACACATCTGTGTAACCCACACAACAGCTAAGATAAAGTTTTACGAATTCTTCAAGAGTTCTCTTGTAGTCCTTGCTGTCTCCATAGCCCATTCCCACCCTCAACTCCAGACAACTGCACACAACTCCACCTTTTTATTCCAATTACTTTGCACATTCTAGAATCACACATAAATGAAGTTAGAAAATGGCATTTATCTGAAAGACATGGTGACAAAAAGAGAGGGAGAATGGAGAAAGAGATAAAAAAGACCATGCAAAAGAATAAATGCATATGAGTGAGAATCTTCCATTTACTGGTTCACACTCCAAAAAACAACAGCCAGGGATGGGTCAGGACTGAAATGAGAGTCAGACGTTCCATATGAGCCTCCTAAATGAATGTCAAGGACCCTAGTATTTGGACCATCATTCAAGCCTCCCAGGTGTACTGTCAGGAAGTTGGATCAAAAGTTGGAGGCAGAACTGGATCCCAGGTTCTGTGATATGAGATGTAAGTATCCTAGGCAGTGGTTTAACTTGCTATTTGCTACAATGCTCATCCCCAAACATCATATTTCTGTGTGTCCAGATTTTTTCACTTGGCATATCTGAATTCATCCATGTTGTACTTGAGGACATTGAAAGAACTTGAATGAAGAACAGAATTAAAACATAAGTTTCATCTTGCACCAAAATTTGTTTTTAAAATTCATGCATATATTTTTTTCATGGCCCACAATTTCCATGAACTTTTTTTTTAAGATTTACAGAGAGAAGGAGATACAGAGAAAGATCTTCCATCCACTGGTTCATTCCCCAAGTGGCTGCAATGGTCAAGCCTAAGCTGATCTGAAATCAGGAGCCATAAGCTTCTTCTGGACCACCATGACCGTGCAGGGTCCCAAGGCTTTGAGCCATCTTCTGCTGCTTTCCCAGGATGACAGCAAGGAGCTAGATGGGAAGTGAAGCAGCCAGAATGTGAACCAGTGCCCATATGGGATCCCAGTGCATGCAAGACAAGGATTCAGGCACTAAGCCATTGCATAATGCCCTTCATGAACTTTCTGAAGCCATTCATATGCTTTTATTTCAGGTTTTTGCAAAAATAAATAAATAAATTGCATTTTAATTTCATTTCAGATGAAATTTTAAAGTTTTACTCATTTATTTCAAAGGCAGGCTAAAAGAGAGAGAGAGAAAGAGAGAGAGACAGAGATTTCTCCTGTTGATTCAATCCCAAATTCTCAAATGCCTGCAATAGTCAGGGATGGGTAAGATCAAAGCTAGGACCTAGAGATTTCATCCAAGTCTCACATGTGTGCAGCAAGGATTGGAACTGGTGATGAGACTCGAAAGGTGGGCCTTCCCAACAGTAGCCTAACCTACTGAGCAATAACACCTGTCTGTTTTTTTTCCATGAATTTTTGGAAGTACTCTTGTACTGGTGGATAATATTCTACTTCGTAAACGAATCACAATCTGTTTGTTCAGGCCCCTGATGCTGCACACCATGGTAACTAATTTTCGGTTACTGCTGATTTCATTATCATCAACATCAATGTGCGAGAATTTTGTGTATTACTTCTTTTAGATACAGTGTGAGGAGTGGAATTATAGGATCAGATGTAGATGACACTTGCCTTTATGAGAAACTGTCAATAATATTCCATTTTATATTTGCCTTGTTACTTGAGACTTCCATTATACACTATCTTTATTAACATTTGCTGTTGTCAATCTTTTTAATATTAGCATCTTAGTGGGTGTGTATAGTAAGTAGTATCTCATTGTGCTGCTAATTTGCATCTTCCTGATGACTAACAGAATTGAGCATATTTTCATCTGCCTGTGGGCCATTTATATACCTTCCTCTTCAAAATGTTTGTTCAGATCCTGTACCCATTTTCTTTCAGTAGTCTCTTTATTATTGAGGTGTAGAAGGTTTCTATACATTCCAGATAAAAGTACTTTGTGTGATATGGTTCATGACTATTTTTTCCAGGTTGATAGTGGCTTCTGTGAGTTGTTTTTGGCAAATATTCAAAGCTGAGTGGAAAGTGGGAACCCTGAAATTTATGGTCAGTTGGTCAGAAGTGTGGATGATTTGGGAGCCCTGCAGTTTACAGCTAGGGCCTCAGAAGAGGAGTGTCCCTGTGCATTGGGCCCACAAACTGTGAGATGTGAGTTAACTTCAGAACACACTATGTCAGACTGCATTATGATGTGTGCCCTTCAGGTATAACTGGGAGCAGCACATTCAAGTTTACAGTAACACAGAGCGAGCATTTACTTTGGACTCACATAAACCCGGGTGTGACCCGGTTCTGAATCATATTTCTTTCTAGTAGGATAATGTGCTCCCAAAGCCATGTTTTCCTTCCTGCAGTTCTCCAAGCTACTCCTACTGATCAGCAGAATGGCTTGTTCACTCAAGCCATCAGCAGCTATCTGTTACACAGATACTCTACAAGGCATAGTCAGGAGCTCTGTGCCAATTGCCATCTCCTGCAGAAGTGCTTGTGATTATTATGTATGAAGAAGAATGTGGCTGAAGCTTTAGGTAGGCACAGAGTCAAGAGAAAGAGAATGTTTGGGAGCAGGCATTTGGTAGAATGTTTAAGATGTTACATGGAATGCGAATATTTCATATCAGAGTGCCTAGGTCCAAGTTCCAGTTCTGCTTCCAAGTCCAGCTTCCTGCTAATGCACACACTGGGAGGCAGTGGCAATGTTTCAAGTGGCTGGATTCCTGAATCCTTTTGGAGACCCAAACTGAGTTCTCAACTCTTGGCATCTGCCTGACTTAGCCCCAACCCTTGAGGGCGTTTAGGGAGTGAACCAGCAAATGAAGATTGATCTGTGTGTGTCTGGCTTTCAAATAAATAACAATTTGAGAGGCAGAGAGAGCAGGTGCTGAGGTTTGCAGCCATCTTGCCTAAGTTGGCTTTGAATCAGCTTCGCCTTCCCCCTCTTCTCTGTCACTTCTTTGATATTCTCTCACAAATGGTGGGAACAGCAAATCAGCACTCTACCCACGGCCCATCAGCTGTCACTAATGAGTCAATATTTCTTTCTCTATTAATGAATAAATTTTTACAAGTAACAGAGTAAGATGCTTACCTCCCCACTAAATTGCCATATGTAATATGACAAAAAGAAAGTGCTCTCAATTTTATCAATCTATTTGGAGAAGTCCTCTCCCCTGCCCTTTTATTGCTACAGGAAGGTCGTTACTTCCTCTCATGTGATCGCTTTCAGACACTGAAACTCAGACACTTGGACTGCTCACAGCTCACAACCTGGAGTTGAAGGCTTACTCATGCTTTCTTGCAAACATTGGAGTTTCAATGGCTTTTCTTCCATTTCAGAACACTGGCTTATTGCTTTATCAAATATGTGATGATCCCAAATTGCCTTTACCTTTTGTTTTAGTTTTGTTTATAGATTTAAAAATTTTTATTAGAAAGGCAGATTCACAGAGAGAAGGAGAAACAGAGAACGCTCTTTCACCCACTAGCTCACTTCTCAAATGGCCATAACGGTTACCATTGAGCTGATCCTAAGCCAGGAGTCAGGAGCTTCTTTGGGGGCTCCCACATGTGTTAAGGGTCCCAAGGCTTTGAGGCATCCCCCTCTGCTGTTTTCCCAGACCATAAATAGGTAGGGAGCTGGATAGGAAGTAGAGCAACCAGAACTCCAACAGGGACTTATTAGTATGCTGGCACTTGCAGGCTGAGGATTAACCAACTGAGCCATCACACCAGCAGCTGGCTTGCCTTTTTTGAAGGTTAAAAGCAAAACTGGATAATTTGTCCCCATGCCCAAGATAATTTAGTCAACTGCTACATAATGGTGTTTTGGTCTATAATGGACCACAGATATTTGTACAACCATGGTCCCATAAAATTCTACTACCTAGTAACTTTGTAAGCCATCTTAGTTTGTTAGAAGCTATGAGTTTGGAAAGAACGTGAACAAGAGGAGGTGTTTGGCCTAGCAGTTAAGAAGTCCTTTTTCAGGACCAATGCCATAGTGTAAAAGGTTGAGCCTCTGCCTGCAGCATCGGCATCCCACATGGATATCAGTTCAAGCCCTGGCTGTTCCACTACTGATGCAGTTCCCTGCCAATGGCCTGGGAAATCAAGAGAGGATGGCTCAAGTGTTTGGCTACTGCACCAACATGGGAGACCAAGAAGAACCTCCTGACTCCTGGCTTCAGATTGGCCCAGCTCTGGCCATTATAGCCATCTGAGAAATAAATCAGTGGATGGAAAATCTCTCTCCCTTGTTTCTCTGCTCTGTAATTCTGCCCTTCAAGTAAAAATAAATAAATTTTTAAAATAAACAAATAAAGGATACACCATTCCAATTTAGAGTGTCTCCATTGGATTCCTGGCTCTTGCTCATGGTTCTAGTTTCCTGCTAATGCAAGCCCTGGATGGCCCAAGTGGTTGGATTTCTGCCTCCCACAGACCCAGATGAGTTCTGAGCTCCTGGTATAGACCCAGCTGTTGCAGATATTTGGAAAGTGCATCAGTAGATGGGGAGCTCTGTCTCTGTCAGCCTCTCTGCTTCTCACAATGCACGAGTGAGTGAATAATAGAAATAACATGCTGGCCAAGTCCCCCCAATGTCCTCTGTTAGGACTGCTCTGGCCCAAGCAGTGACCCTTGCCTAAGGACATACTCTAGTGACTTATACACAGAAGTTTCTGAAGCCCTGGCCCTTCAACCTGTTCTGAAATGGCTCTCATCGGCTATGCCAGGACTCTATATGGAATGGTCTGGGGCCTTTGCTGTGCCTGTTTCACAAACCAGCTTTACCAATCCTGCCTTTTTCCCTCCTCACAAGCATATTTTAAGAGACCTCACTAACACACTCCTTCCACACACACCTCCAACCCAGGTCTGCATCCCAGAAGCCCAACCTGAGTCACTGGCCTATAAATGGCGTTCCACACTTGAATCAGTTCAGCCTTTTTACTCTGTATTCTATGCAGATCAAACAGTCATCTTTTCAACAGAATTTAAAATGTGAAAAAATGTGAAAAAAAGACAATATACTTAAGTATTTGTTCAGAAAGTCTTGCTTCATTTTTAATAGATATTACTCTGATGTTTGCTGAAAACCGTCATTGGATCCTCATGTTCCACTTGGCAGACTAAGACTCAAATTCTTTAATTCATGGAGGGAGAGGCTCTGGGGGTGGGGGGTTCTCTTCATGTGTTCTTCCCACTCTCAATCACCACCTCTTCTCTACCCACAATGTGAGCTGGCCAGCACCTCAGAACTGCCCTCCCCATCACAGCAGGCTCCCATGTTTCTCCATTCCTCTGTGCCTGAGCCTCTCCTAGGCTTCCTGCTGGGAAACCTCTGGCTTCTCTCTCCCTCCTGCACTCTCCTGCTGTAGTTTCTGATTTTTCTTCCTGTCCCCATCAGAACTGTGGTGGTTTCTGGGAAGACTTTTCTGACTACCCTTGGCAGAGTTTCTGTCTCCTGGATTCCAGACAATTTTACACATGCATCTAGTAAGATAATGTTGCAGGTTGAATTGAACTCCTGTAAAAAGATTTTCTGCAGCTCTCACTGCCCGTGACTTAGAATGTGATCTTTTTGACAAAAGAAGGTCTACTGTAGACTAATCTAGTTAAAATGAAGTCATTACCACAGACCGCAATCCCAAATGACTGGTATCTTTTAAAAGATACATTTAGGTATTGAAAAAAACATGCACATCAGGAGGATGTCATTTGAGGATGCAAGATTTGAGTGATACAGCCAACAGACTGATGGCAAATCGTCATGTGCTAGAGAGCAAGGAAGGGCTCCCTGTACAGGTTTCAAAGGGAGGGTGGTCCTGATGACACTTTGATCTTGCATTTCTAGCCTCTGGAACAGTATGATGGTACATTTCTGCAGTTTTAAGCCACCTGACCTGTGGCATTGTATTTCTACAGATCCAGGAAAATACTGTAGACTTCGATTAATTAGAACTAAAATAACTGTCCATGTCTAATCCAGAGTAGACAGAAATGAATCACTATTTTAATTCCAATCACTAAATGGTTATAAGAATTTTACAAGATGATGCCACCTGCCTTGACAGGTATCCCTCCATTATGTAGCCCCACAAAGAGATTGCAATAAGGATTAAAGCTGATTTCCAGCAATTTTTCAAATGACAGACTACTATTTTTTTTTAATCAAACAGTATCCTGAGATTGGCTTCAAGGTAAGGGCAACTGGCTGGCTTTCAGTGGATCAAAAGTGTGTAAAAAACTTGCACAATGGTGAATACAGAGTAAGTGTCCAATAAATGATAGGCATTCCCACAATGAGCACATGGACAGGAAAGGGGTAAGCAAGGCTCAGGGATTAAGTCAGCCTGAGGGGATGGATTAATTCACTCAAGTCTACAGTTAAGACTGAGAGGAAGTAAAAAGGAGTCCAAGAGTTCCTAGGCCAGGGGCTCCTCCACCTCTCCTTGACTGGATAAGGGCTGCCGCCTTGGGGAGACCCTTTCTCGGGTAGAACTGGTTGAGTAGTGGCTAAGGGAAGAGAAGGCAGTCTTTCTTACAACTAACTCCAACAGCTTCTTAGCATTAGAGCTAAGCTTTAAAAAGTTGAAGATGTAGTCTTTGTGAGAGGGGATCTGTGGCTAGTTTTGAGCTGTATCCAGTGCTGGCAGCAAGAAGGTGAAGTAGGATCAATGACCCTGGCTGGAGGGCCAGGACTGACCTATTCATAGCAGCTGGAAGAAATAATGCAGAGAAAAAATATGACTTCCTCCTGCATGGAGCGAGAGGGGGTTTTATGTTCCTAGGACCAAAGCCTTTTTTCCTTCTGTTATATGCAGAGACTAGAAGTAGAGCTCTGAGAAAGTAAGAAAAAAAAAAAAAGGCTGTGAAGAAACAAGAGGCTTTCTTTTCTGTAATTGACTTGAATGAAACAAAAAAATTGTCTCTGAAAAATAAAAATACTCTGTTAAAAATAAGACTGTTCTGTCAAACATTCTGATTTACTAAGGAGCTACAAGGAAGAGCTCTTGATGCAAGCAGGGAGTTAGAGGAATAAAGAATAATTAACGTCGTCAGGAAAGTACCAAGTAGATTTCATCAGAAAAGCTCCTCTACTAAAATATCTTCAAAAGTAATAGCTTTGCAAGCCTTTCCTGCCATGTGCAGTGTCTGCCTAGAGCAAGAGGGGTGCAGTTATTCCAAGGGAACAGGTGAAGCTTTATTCTCACATGGGCAATAGGACTAGGGCATTTCTTTTTATAACAATGATTCAAAAGTCATATTGGTCAGTGTCAACAGGGGCCACTGCAGCAAGGAAAGTTTTCTTTTTTGTGTTCAACACCATGATCACAACCAACTGAACACTTGTCCAAAGGCCCAGTCATGGAAAAAATGGTGACAACATAGAGCTCTAGCTAGTTTCTGTTAGTGTTATTACTGGGGAACTCGCCTATTCACCCATGCATCCATCACTAAATATTTTCTCACACCTTAATTCAGTAAAACTGAAGACACAAAGTCCTTCTCTTTGGAGCTGGTAGTAGTAAATAGTAAATGAATATATGTGATTATCTTTCGGGTTCTGAGAAGCACAATGATGACATAAGGAGAAAGGTAAATGAACACGAACTACTGCTTTACCTGGGTGACCAGCATGGTCCTCTCTGACACGGAAAAGTCATCATAGAAGCAGAAAGTCAGAAACTGCATGGCCTTCCGAGAGAAGTCTCCCATGCAAAAGGACACAATGCTCCAATGTGGGAGCTATTGGGCTTCAGGCTTGGTGCCTTGAAGAGGTCATGAGAGGACACAGCCTGGAAGGTCAGAGGTCAGCAAATGTTTAGGCAAAAGACCAGATAATAAATATTTTAGGTTTTGTTGAGCATGGGATTCTTGGTACAACTATTCAATCGTGCCATGCATTTCAAGGGCAATCAAATGTAATACATAAGCAAATGGGTGTGGCTCTGTTCCAATGGAACTACTGACAAGATGAGTGGTGGGCCATATCTGGCCTATAAGCAGTTGCTTGTTTAACTCCTGTTGTAGGCCAAGGCGAAGACTGTGGAGTTCTTTTTAGGTGATACAGATAGCTATTGCAGAGAGTTTACAGTGGAGCTATTTAATCTAAACCATGTCTTAATACACCCCTTTAGCTGACTTGTGTTTTAAAAAGTCACAATGGCTGCCACCAGTGGAATGGACCAAATGGATGTAAGGACAGTTGGGAAGTAAATAGTTTGGTAGGCAAGAGATGCTGAAGGCTTAGGCCAAGGAGGCAATGTAGATGGCAAGAAAGGAAGCCATAGTCTGACTACATGTTTATGGCAAAGTTGACAGATTTCTCCACAGATTGTTCAGAATTTAAAAGAAAGAAAGAACCTAAGGTCACCCAGGATAAAACTTGTAAAGATAGGCCTGGATACAGTTAATTGAAAGAACTAAGCAGTGGTAATGAAGATGGAAAAGACTGAAAGAGAGGCAGAGTGTTGGGGGAGGGTTGTTAATTTCATTATTTACATAAAGATCAGACAGCTAGCGGAGATGGGGAACAGACACTAAATCACAGAACTGGCATCACGGGAGGAGGCTGGAGTCAGCACGATCAATTTGGGCACAATTAGTTCAAGATAGAATTTCAAGCTCACTGACTGCATGAGGTCACCTGAGGAATGTCTAAGGCCCAGACTGCATCACATGATCTGACACAGTCACAGGAAATCTCATGCCAGAGGACTTGGATCACAGGCTGCCTAGTAACTAAGACCCTCAGCCAACAGAAAACAGTGGTCCTCTTGCATCAACCTTGTTCCGTAGTCACTTCAAGACCCTCAGCTGGGTACCACGGTGGATGTGCTTTTGTGTGCAAAGTGCTCACCTTTTCCTTCATGCATCTGAGAAGGCTATTGTGGACTGGATGATATGCCTATGCCCTAACCCCAAAATCCGTTCATGTGGCCTCTTGGGGGAAGAATGGGTTCTTGTAGATATAACTAAGGATCTCAAGATGAGAACATTATGGGTTCTCTAGGTAGCTCCTAAATTTAATGCCATGTGATCTTATCAAAGATACACAGAGAAGATAGGGCCATGGCAAGATGGAATCGTGCAGCCAAAAGCTAATCAATGTGCCTGGAGCCATCAGAAGCTGGGAGACCAAGGAAGGCTCTGCTCTAGAGTCTTCCTAGGCAGTGGAGTCTTGCTGACACCTGGGACTGAGACTTTTGCATCCAGAACTGTGAAGATTTCTCCTGTGTTAAGCTACTAAATTTGTAGCAATGTTGTATCATAGCCATAGGAAACAAAACAAATGCCATCACAAGTCCTGAATCCTCAACATGAGGACAACTCTAAAAATGTGACTCAATAACAAAATAATAAAAGTTAGCATAACTCATCACTCTGAAAGCATTCATTTTGAGCTGACAAAGGCCTCTAATAAGGACATTCTGCTATGCAACCAGTAGACAAAAATAGCTCTAAAGGCACAGGCATCTGACTACTGACTTGCTGGGGTCATGCATCTAAGCATATAGATTAAGAAAGAGAAGCCCAGAACCCTACAGGTTTGCCTGGTGTCTGTGTGTGGGTGGGTTAACCTGGCAGGCACATACAGGAAATGGGGGTGGTGGTGGTGCAGAAGGAGGGGGCCTTTGTGAATGTACCTCTTTTTATATCACTGTGAGTGTCTGTGGTACTGGTTTGTGGCTTCCTGGCTCAGCCCCTTCCTGTCCTATCTTCAAGGGACTCTTCCCACATATGGGAGGCTAGTCTTGTATGTCTCCATGTACCCTTTTTAAGTAACATTTCTTTCAGAAATGGTAACTTCTGGGACAGACAGCATTCCTCTCCATTACTCTTGCATCCCAACCTTGGGGCTCTGCCTTGGTAGCACCTGAAGATGGCTTTGGAAACAAAGACAATAAGCCAAGTACAAGAGGGAGCTGCTGGAGCCATGTCCTGGCCAGCCCTGTTTATTAAATCTAATTATCATAGACCACCTGGCTCACACAGCAGTCATGCACTCGCATCATTTTGAGGCTGGGAAGGCCATGACCAAGGGGCTGATTCCTGGTGAAGGTCCATTCTCTGGCTTAGAGATAGCCACCCTCTTGCTGTGTCCTCACCGAGAGACAAAATGAAAGTAAGAAAATGAGTTGTGCTCTGGCTTCTTTTTCCTGCAAGGCACCAATCCCATAACAGGGGTTCTTGCCTCATGGCTTCCTTTAAAACTGATCACCTCTTAGCTCAGTCTCTTCCTGTTGTTGTAACAAACTATTTTCCATTGGGTCATTTCTAAGCAATAAAGGTTTATTGCTTGTGGTTCTGGGGTTCAAGATGGAGGCACTGGCAGCTTCAGTGTCTAGGGAGGCCTTGCTCTCTGCTTCAAAGGTGGCTTCTTCTATATTCCTCCCATGTTCCATGGCAGAAGGGAAAGGGGCAACCTCACATGTATACTAATCTCACCCATGTGGGTTAAGGCATCATGACTTGGTCATTACCTCCAAAAGGATCATTTTTAAACCCCAAACACATTGGTTATTACATTCCATGTGAGTTTGGGGGGTAACATCATCACTAGGATGACAGCACTTCCAAACACTGTGACATTGGAGGTTAGGGCTTCAACACGGGAATTTAGAGGAGTGAACACAGTATTCAGTTTTTTACACAATGTGGTTCCTTAGAAAACAGATTTAAATTGGAAACTAATTGGGATGAATGTCAGATGGGTATTTGGGAGTGTCATAGATGATCAATGGGTCACAATAGCTGAAGTGTGACTCTGGGAATTTTAGAAGGCATTGAATTCATGGCGGAAGGTGAAGAGTGTGAACATTCGTGGAGCAGTCTGTCCTGAGAATTGAATGCTGCCCTCTTCATGTGCCAGGTAAAACTGCACCCAAGCACAATGCCATCCCCAACCCATTCCAGCAACTGGGAGACTCAGGTGGACAAGCCAGCCAGGCTGTGTGCAGGCAGGAAGACAGTACAGCACTTAGAAGTAGGTGGCTGGGATTGGCCTTGTGCTAAAACATGTAGCTGCCACCTGCAACACCAGCATCCCACAGAGGGACCACTTTGTATGCTGGCAACCCCATTTCCTCTCCAGCTCCCCACTGACAGCGTGGGAAAACAGCACAAGGTGGCCCAAGTGTTTGGGACCCTGCCACCCAAGTAGAAGACATGGACGAAGTTCCTATCTCCTGGCTTTGGCCTGGTCGAGCTCTGGCTGTTGTGGTCATCTGGAAAGTAATAGGTGCATGATCTCTTTCTCTCTTTGTAATTTTGACTTTCAAATAAATAAATAATTTTTTTTTCAAAAGAAGTAGGTGACTGTGTAATTTATCTTCAGAATTGATACTTTCAGATCAGCCAGGGTACTGCTAGTAGATATTCCTGAATAATGTGTATAAAACAGGACTGAGACAATCTAGGACATAGAGTTGCCCTGCCTGGAAGAGAGCAGAAGAGAAAGGAGAGGGATAGGAGATGAGGGAGAGGGAGGAGAGAGAGAGAAATGCAGCGAAAGTCACAGTGACACGCCCTGTGTGGGCACAACTGGGTGGTGCTATTGCAGTTATTTTCAAAGTATCATCTTACCTCCTTTCCCAGACAAGCAAATTAGCATGTTAGAGAAAAATATAATGATATAAGCCTCCAGATGCCACAAAAAAATTCAGAACTCCCAAACAAACACAATTTTCTATGAATCTCAAACAAAAGGTGAATCAAGAAATCAAGAAGAGCAAAACACATTTCTCATTTGGCACATTGCTTGACTCCTTTCAACTCCTGCCTAGTTTCTGATAGGCCCTGGGCATAAGGGCCCTGGCTTAGTCAGCTTTATCAGCATGAGGAAAATGTCATGAGGCAATGACATGTGCAAAGAAAGAAGTTGAGGATGATGACAGAACCATGAAGTCAACCAGTACACCACGAGTAACTATGTTTTAGAAACACGCTACCACACGGACTATGCCAAGTGAATCTCCATTGTTTCTGTTTGATCAGACACAGCTACCTGGAGGTGTTGGAATTCTAGGAGGTTCAGCTTCTCTTCTCCAGAATCACATATCCAATAGTCCACCCAGTCTTTCTACATGAAAAGCCTTGGATATATAAACTACCTGACAGATGCTAAACTGGATTTGTGAGATTCTCTTCCAATGTTTTCATCCTAGGATCTGGGTCTTTGTTCACCTGAAGCAGGCCTGCCATTCTTGATACCAGCCTCTTCCTCATTTCTACATCTGTTCATCACCAGATCCCTTCCTTTTCCTTTCTTCAGTTCTTCAGATTATAGTCACTTCTCTGAACAGACCACAGAGTTTAAGAATACAGGCTCTGGAGATGGTCCATGCAGATTTGAACACAGAATACTCCCCTTGCCAGCAATTTACTTAACTCCTCTGCACTTGATTTCCTTACAAATTAGAGAAAATAATACTGACTTCAGAGAATTCTGAGAAGCCAATAAACTAATATATATGTATGTTGTGCATTCGAAAGTACCCCTGTTATCACACTATCATCCTCATAGACTTACTCATTGTCATTACCATCATCACCACTTCCATAACCACCATCCCTATCATCTTCACCATCGTAGGCACAACCACTATTATCACCATCACCACCTCCATCACCATCACATGGTTACAGTCCTAATACAAGCTACTATCATCTCTCATGTGTATCACTGCATAGTCAACCTAACATCTCCCCACATCCATCCTTGTCTTCCTCTAATAGATTTTTCCATTATGTGACCCAACTAATCTTGGAAAAACATAGTCACATGTTTTTAATTAATGTCAGAGTGATTTCTCAGAAGAGATAAGAAAAAAGCCAAGTTGTTGGGCCTGGCACTGCAGCCTAGTAGCTAGAGTCCTCACCTTGCACGCACCAGGATCCCACATGGGTGCTGGTTCTAATCCTGGTGGCCCTGCTTCCTATCCAGTTCCCTATTTGTGGCCTGGGAAGGCAGTTGAGGATGTCCCAAGGCGTTGAGACCCTGCACGCTTGTGGGAGACTGGGGTTGGGGAGGCCTCCAGGCTCCTGGTTTTGGATCAGCACAGCTCTGGCCATTGTGTTCGCTTGGGGGGTGGATCAGTGAATGGAGGATCTTCCTGTCTGTCTCTCCTCCTCTCTGTATATCTGACTTTCCAATAAAAATTTAAAAATAAATCTTTAAGAAAACAGCTGTTCATAGGTTTAAATAGCCAGCCTTGGACAACTATGAACCTTAGCCTTGCCATGATGTTTCCTGCCTCAGGACCTTTCTATCTGCTGTGCCTTCTTCTGGTAACACTGTTCATCCTACTTTCATCCTCTTTCATCCCTCCATGGTGAACATCTCTCTAAAATGTTAAATTGTACTCACTGTTGAACCTGCTACACAATAGCTCTATCTCCCCACTGAAATTTCCCAGCTAAAGATGATATCTGGTGCCTATTGCTGAAAGCAGTGAACCTATTTCTGGTCTTGACCTTTCTGAGCATCTAATACTGCTAACCAGTGGTTAGCTGTGACACTGGTTACCTCCCTCTGACTTTAGTTTCCTTGAGTCTGTTCTCTTGCTTCTTTTCATCTTTCTTTGATTCTTGTTTTTTCATCATTTACCCCCCTTTTTCTACCAATTATTTAGGCGTTACCTCCCCACAAGTTTCTTCACTGAAGCTCTTGTTCTCTTACCCTACTTACTGTCTGGGGGTGATCTTGCCTATCCACATCACATTTACTGCATGATGATGCCCAAGTGCTTGTCTAGGTCCTTCTCCCTTTTGAACTCCAGACCCTCATTCCTCCATAGGCGTGTTTTAGAAACCCTTGAAACACAGCACCTGTAAAGCTGGAATCTCAGTGGACCCCTCCTTTCTCTGTCCCTATCTTAATGAATGAATCAATGGTGATAGCATCCATTCAGCAAAAGCAAAAGCTTGAGTCATCCTTGTCTTTTTTTTTTTTTTTTGCCTCCCCATGGCAGGTTAATCATCAAATTCGGTTGATTCTGCCTCTTTAGATGCACTTGGGTCTGTTCCCAATGCCATCATTTCCCTTGTGCAAGGTAGCCATGGCTTCCTAATTCATCTCTCATTCATTAGTCTTTCCTCCTTTTATTCCTTTTTTTTTTTTTTTTTTGCACTTTGGTCAGGGTTGGGGAGGAAAACTTTCCTAAGAGATTTTCCAGAGACTTAAAGGACCACCTTTTCAAAGAACAGTGTCCTTCAGCAAATCAGAAATGGCTTACTTCAGAAAATGTCACCCTGATAGTCATTTCTTAGCTTATTATCAGGTATATGAACCTATTGTAAAATTTTGAGAACTTTTATTGCAAATTGTCTAGCCAGAGCTGGTGTTCAGTGTAACAGTTAAGCTGCTGCTTGAGATACTTGTCTCCCATACCAGAGTTCTTGTGTTCAAGTCCTAGCTCCTATTCCTGACTTCTTGCTAAAGTGTCCCCTGGGAGGCAGCGGCTGATAGCTTATTATAGTTGAGTCCTCACCAAGCATAAGGAAGACAAAAATTGAGTCTTTAGTTGCTGGTTTCCACCTAGCCCAGCACTGGTTGTTGTAGGCATCTGACAAGTAAATCAGGGTATGGGAGACTGCACTGTTTCTCTCTCTGTGTTTGCCTCTCTCTCTCTTTCAAATAACAAAATAAGCTTTTCTCAAACATTTTCAATCATAATATCACATCTTAATATACTGGCAAACATTGTATTATCCATGTGAAAAAAGACAGATACATGACTAAAAACCAAAGGAAGACAATGTAAACTGTTATGGTTAGAGACTGTTAAAATTCTTCAGCATGATAGTGACTTGATATACATTCAATAGCCTCCAGTTGGTGAGACCCTACTTTGCTCTAGATGCTTCTTATCTAGCATCTGTAACCCTTACAAGTCTGCAAGTGGGCATGAGGCCCAAGTGAGGAGGAGACTGAAACCCAGATCAGTTCAGCAATAGGTTCAATGCCATATAAGCCATAAGAGCCAAGCAACATGTGGTTGGTTGTCCATGGAGCTTAAAAGTCATAGCTCTAAAAAATCAGGTGATATTTTGCCTTCAGGAGACACTGAAATCAGGAAATATCCTAGAAGGAAGTTTCTTCTTTGTTCTCTGCCTCTGTTACCATGACCCTCTAGATATACTTCAAGTCTTAGTAGTCATTCTTTTTAAGTGTGGCTCACATTGTCCTTTCTAAGCCTACTGTACTAGTCCCCCTTAAACACCCAGCAGGTCACCATCCAACTCTAGGAATCCCTCTCTATTGCCTGCTCAATTGCAAATTTCTCAGCCTAGTATTTTAGGCCTTCTGCTATCTGCTGTCAACTTTTCTTTTTGATCTTAACTTTAGATTCGTTTCTAACCATACCCCGTGTTCCACTCAAACTGCACCACTCACTGCTTATCAATTCCCTGTCCTTGTTCATGCTGTTCCTGTCTCTTGGAAAGCTGTTTCCACTCCCCAGTGCTGCTACTTTAAATCCTATGGAGACCCCTTTCACTGCTCACTCCAGAAAATGTTTTCTAATCTGTGCTAGCCAATGTTCTGGTTTTCAGCACAAAGGGGCAGAGAAGCATCACCCAAATTTGGAAATAAGGTTAACTTCTGAAATTTTGACTAGTGTAATTCACAGTGTATAGCATCAGCCATGAGCAAATAGAATACACCCAAAGAAAAAGTCAAGAAGCAGATAGTTAAGGAGAAATGAATATATCCTCCTGGAATAGGGTGGGAAGGATGCTCTCTTGGGACACAATTGTGCCTGTGTATTGGAAACCATGAGTTGAACAAACAGGGCCCTAATCAAATCAATTACAGGAAACAGGGAGTCAGCCAAGCTCTAATCCATGGTGATAACTGGCCAAGACGGTGAGATAATCAATTATACTCTGCTCTGGTGTGCTGGAACAGACTGAAGGTAGCCACAGCACTGACCCAAGGAGACACTGAATTTGTAGATGCTGACTTTATGGACAAAGAGTCGACAGCTACATGAAGAAGGCCAATTCAGCCAGCTGCCTCAGATCTGCCTAGCTGCCCCCACAGCCTTGTTCCCTTGGAGAAAATGACAAGTTCTCCAAGCAATCCTTCTGAGAATCACCTTGACTTTCCTTAACATCATCATAAAAGAATATTCTGAACAGAGAAAAGTAAATCTTCATTGCACCTACCTCATGGAGCTGTTGGGAGGATAATGCATGTACACAGAGAATGACTCAAGATCCACATAGCTTTTGATAATGATTTCATTTACATGAGACTTGTATTTAGGTGAATTGACTTTCTGATGTCTATCTAGATGCCCTGATGAATGCTGAGTACCTGGAACTGCAAAACTGAGTCTGTGCTCCTGGGTGGGAATGGGTCGATGGCAGGTTGCCTCAGAAGGACCTGGCAAACATCTACCTGTTTCAGTCATTCCTGGTTCATTCTCAGCTTCTTTGTGCCCCACCAATTCCCTCTTCTAAATGCCCAGTATGTCTTACATAATTTTTACTCTACTTGTAATACAATCATTTGTATGTCTTTCTGTAATTTCAATTTTAACAGTGTTAACTTGGTATAGAGCTTCAAATGTTACAAATCCTTAATGAACTGTATCAAAGGCCATGAAGGGATCTGGGGTTCAAATAAAGGTTCTAACATCTGTCTCCCTGGGCATTATAAGTGGGGTGGAGCCCCTGACAAGTTGCCAACATTACCTCACCCCTGATCAGTGATGGTATGGAACGGCCCACCAGGGAAGAAGAAGCAGATACAGATCAACAGATAGCATGGGTGCCTCAACACTTACCCGGATCTCTGTTTGTACAGTGCATTTGACCAGTTTGAAGTTTTTCCCAGAATTGAAGCTGTTGCTGTAGAAGCAGACTTTCAGGATACGCACGTCTTCCTTTTCTACATCTACTGGTACCACCACCATGGGCTCTGGAGGGCCTTCAGGCCGGCGTAACGTGCCCACCTTTACTCGACTAAGGGGCTCAGACACCCCGGACATCCTCTCAGACGGCAACTAGGACCGGAACATTGCAGTCCTGTAGACAACAGAGTAGACAGTTTGGAAATGAGTCCCTACAGGGCTTCGTGACTCATCCTCCAGGAACTGCACCCACCAAGCTCCAAGACCAAGGTGAAAGCCACATTCCTCCACTCCCAAAACCAGACTTAGGACCATGAAGTTCTCATGACTGGGAGGCTGCTGCACAAAAGAAGCAGGTTGCATAAAGATCCAGGTACAAAATTCAGACTTAGAGCTCACAGGCATGAACGTTCACTCTTCTGGAAGCCTCTTCTCCATTCCATTTCTCTCCACACACTAGCTTCTAGGCAAGGGGCCCACACTTTGCAAACACAGCTGTGGGAGGAGGCGGCACAGCATGGTTCTAAGGCACAGCTGAGTAGAAAAAGCAAAGAGTGAGACAGTAGAAAATAGCAGTAGAGAAACAAGGACACGGGGGAGAGTTAAGAAGAAACAGAATTAGAGAGCGGTTGGCCCTGAGGGGATGGGATCAGAAAAGGCAGGAAAGGGCTTGTTGCGGGGGGTGAGGGGGAGCACAGGGGTTGGTTAGTTATTAGTTGATGGTTTTGTCTGCTTGCTCTCTGGATTGCCAGTGGAAACTTTCAGGGCTATAGGTCTTATTACATAGACAACCACTTACGGTATACAGTAGAGTTCATGAGGATCAACACTGTCCCAGACAGCCCAGAGTGAAGAGTCACTCAGTAGGGTAAGAGCAGGTGGGCTGAGCTCCATAAAGACAGCTCAGTTCTGATGCAGCCTGGTGTGACAACGTACAAGTGGACTTTACACAGTTTCAGGAATCTACAGTTCACCCTGGATCTCAACACAATTGATCCTGGCCTCTGGATCCCTAAAGGGTTTATATTCTGCAAATGTAAAGCACGGAGTGTTCAGAAAGAGGCAGTGGAGATTCTAGCTCTAAACTGGTGGTGGCAACCTTGGATGCACATCAAGATCAGGTAGGGAGATTTCAGAAATAACCCATGTTTTGTCCCTAGAGCTTGAAGTTAGGTTGGACCATGCTAAGACCTGGACATTGATATCTTTTAATTTCCCAGGATTTCCCAAACATTCATTCTGGATTAAGAACCATGGCTCTCAAATGAACCTGACTCTCATCTTGAAACCCATTCTTAACCATCTACTCAGTATATATGCCAATATTCCCATTACTGTGCTATGCTGTTGAAATACATCTGAGTTTCCCCAGACCTTCAACTAGTAATCAAAGTCTTTTGAAAGGTAATTTCAGGGGATGCCAGTAGGAGAGTGAGAAATGTGTGACAGAAAATGTGAGACAGTCAAAGAAGAGTTATCCATTGAATTACCGCTTGGGTAGCTGCAGGTTTTATGTTACTGGGAACTAAGGGAGCTGGGACATTATATATCCACTTAGAGAATGAGGGAACTGGGGTATTTATACACCACTTCTTGAAGTCACTGTTTCCAAAATTTCTATCTTGTTCTGTACAGGAAGAAAGTTCTTAGTCCAAAGATGCAGAATTGGCAGCTAGGAGTTGGAGTAGAATAGTGTAATGGTATGGCCCAAGAGTGTGCCACAGGAATGATGACAGTTCTGCTACAGGACATGAAAATGACAGAGAATGCCTTGTTCTAGTCAGGGAGGCAAACAGGCAAGTACTAAATTTAGCCACATGAATGCCACATATGCAGCTGGTCCCAGCTCCAGGATCTGCTGTGTCTACTGAGCCAGTTGCCTTGTGGCCTCCATGCATCTCATCTAAGTGAGCTAGATTGATGGACATGGGCTTCATGAGGAAGATTTGAAAGAAAAGAAGGAGGAGGAGGAGGAGAAGGAGAAGAAGAAGAAGTAGAAGAAAGAGGAGGAGAAGGAGAAAAGAAAAGAAAAGAAGAGAAGAGAAAAGAATAAAAAAATCTAGCTTTCTGGGGGACAAAGGAAGCAGAGGGGTATTAGTGACTGTCTCCAGAGATAAGATGTCACCTGCAGTGGACTGAATATCTGAGTTGTCCCTAGAATCACTGGTTAAAATCTAAATCTCTACCGTGATAGCATTAGGAAGTCAGAATTTGGAAAGGTCATTGCATCATGAGGGTGGGCTTTTCATTAATGGAATCAGTGCCTTTTGATAAGGGACCCAGGAAAACTCTGTCACCCTCTGTCTGCCACAGAGTGAGAAGTCAGTAGTAGAGAGCTCACATGAGAACCCCACCATGGTGGCTCCTTGACTTGGAATTTTAGCCTTCAGACCATGAAAACTGAAGTTTTGTTGTGTATAACCCATGGGCATTTGCCCAAAAGACCCAGGCCCAGAAAGGTACTGCCCACATACCTCAACACATGGCACTAAAAACGCCAGCCCATAGACACAAGATCTGTAATGAACCTCTAGAACTCTCTATAGCAAGTAACTGAGAGGTGTAAGGATATCTTCAGAGAACATAGCTCTCAATCAACCCATGCAAATCTTTCGCACTCGCTCTGTTCATGTTCTGGTCCCAGTTCATTTTCTGACTGGCTCTAAAAGTTTGTGTAAACATTTAACTTCTTCCAACTTCATTTTCTTTACCCATAAATTAGGAATTGCCTATCCATTCTGTTTTCCTTACAGAATGCATATAAGAATGAGGTGGAAAAATATAAATGAAAAGTCATAAGCAATGGAGCAAGTCACAGATGAACTTCTTGGTCCCTGTGGTGATGATTTAATGATTTTTCTTAAGTCTTGTCTGACTAACTGTATTCTTCATACCTTATATCTTTTTACAAAGGCTCTCTAGAGGGGAAAAAAAAAAGTTGGATCTGCAGCATCTGCCAATTTCTGTAATGTAAATATTTCCATCGGGCTGATGTCAAGCTCTCAAGCACATCCCAGAATGCTGAGTTTGGATTGATAAAAATGACTCTGGATCCAACTCCTGTTTTTAACAAAAGGACTTGTCTGGTTCCTCCATGTTTTGTCTTCTTGCTTTAATTTCTCATCAACAGCCGCACTCCGGTTTTTAAAGACTCACAAAGTTCTCTGTTCTTCAGTTTGTGAGCCCTTTTCTCCATTCCTTTTCCTGGCTCTCTGATACCCCAAGGCTGCTCCTCTTCACAGTTTGCTCTGCCTGGACCCTCTGCTTGATGTGGCAGGATAGTCTGTTCTGAGGCACCAGCAATAGCCCTGGCTCAGAGCCATCTTAATTCCAGCTTGCCTCCAGATCTGCAGGAGTCAGAGTAAAAAAAATAATAACAATAATAACAAACTTGAGGAAATGAGACCAAATTAAAACAGGAAAAGTTTTGATTGGCCATAAGAGCTTCTTGGCTCAATCCTGCAAAAGGTACTAAAGGACAGTGTTCAATCTCAGAGTCCCTGAGAATCTTAGGAATAAAACTAATTGTGCTCTTCCGGAATGGCAAGACATTCACTTGCCTTAAGGAGGGGTCACCAAGCAAGATTGCATTCCCTTCCAGATACCTCATGTTGTCATGGTACCTGGTGCTTGTTCCTGCATGGGTAAGATGCTAGGGTTACAGGAATAAATACTGTAGGCAGGAAAACATGATTCTTACCCTTGAAGGCACTATAAGGTAAAGGTGCACTTACTGAATACATGTTGCATTCCAATCTCTGGTTCAAGAGAAAATGATGATGCCTATAGAAGTTATCACGTCCAGATCACACAATTAGTAAGGTAATAGAGACCAGTGCCACACAAGTCTAACAGCCTAATCCAGACTCTACTATGAGTGCATCTCAGTGGTATATCATGACAACCTTGAAGACCTAAAAAGATCACCCCTCCTTTGTGCTCTGCTCTCACACATGTCCATTGTCTGGCTTGAGCGTGCACAGCAGTGCGTTCCACGGAAATGAGCCTCTCTGGAGATGGCCAAAGCACCAGTTCCTTGGCTCTGCACAAGTCAGAAATCACAAGACACACACTTTGTTTCCACTCTGTCTCTGAGTCACTTCCCCTGACTGTTTCCACATTAACAACATGCGGAATGCATGCCTTTCCTATCATAAAGGACTGCTGGGCACAGCCACTTAACTAATTGGCAATGACCTTGCAATCTCAGGGAGCCATTCCTGTGTTTGTGAACAAGGCAGCACTCCCTCCCTGGTCCGAGCCCTTTCAGCATCCAGTGCCTATGGAGCCAGCCTTCTGCCTGCCCAATCCATCCTTCCTTTAATCTCTTCCCTCCTCTCCAAGCTTCCTTCCCCAGACCTTGTAAAGGAAGGAAACAGAAGGGTTGATTGTCATTAGCTATAATTCACTGCAATTCAAAAAGCATTTGTGGAGACTTAACCGCACGTTGGTTCCTCACCCCCACACCCATTGCCCACCTACAGTGAGCTCTTGCCAGTACCTGCCACCCAGAGAATGGCGGACCTGGGTGGGCCCTCAGGGGGGGTAAGAGGGAAACCCAGGAACACTGTTCACCATCTTTCCTTGTTAAGGGATTCCTGTCTCCCCTCACTAGTTTGAAACCTTTGATCTTCGCAACTAGACAGCTGTTTCTCCTGTTTGCGTTTCCGAGTTTTCACAATTTCACACTCACCTAGATTTGCCAGTTCTTAAACAACTTGACTGGCTTGTTTCCTTATCTTCCTTCCTTTCCCCTTTCTCACTTCTTTCTTATTCCCCTTTCTTCTCCTTCTCCTCCTCCTCTTCCTCCTTCTTCCTCCTCCTCCTCCTTCTTCTCTCTCTCTCTTTCTCTCTCTCCCTATCTCAGGAGCTCTCGGGACTGCATGACATGATGTATATATAGACTGATGCAGAGGATGGCTTGGGTTGTTACCTGAGACTAGAAGGTAGCAATGTGATAAGGAATTTGTACTTCATTCTGTGGAAAAGCAGATTTTCATCTTAAAAGTCTGAATAGGATGGAGCTGAGGGAGCAGTCAGGACTAGGACCTGGGGGTGTGCTAAGCCACTGGCAGACCAGGGCAAGGATGGCTGGATTAGCAGTATTTGCTGATCTCTTGGTTCGAAACATTTGAGAGAGGTGGTCCCTGCACATCACTGTCTATCCAGGCCACAAGGGTATGTTTCAGAGTCACTAGTCTCAAGCTTACTCCTGATCCTGGATCTCCACCGGTTCTCCACAAAGCTATTGCCATCAGCAACAGGGAAGGCACAGGAAAGCACACAGAATTGCAAGCGGGATCCCTTCCTCTAAAGAGCTCTTCCTGCCCATGCTCCTTAAAGCTGTAACTTGCAGAGCCACAGTTCTGTCATCTTCAACCTCAAGATAAAATTCCCTCCAGTTTATCCACTTTGTATCATATTCTTGACTCCAGAAAGCCTCATTTCCCTCTCTGAGTGGGTTACAAAATCGGTTGTTGGGCAAGGAAATTAAGTTCCATGACAAACTGTCGGTGCTTCAGTTGACAGAGTTCTTCCCCTTTTTCTTGAGAGGCTGTGAGGAACCGAGATGATGATCTGGGGAATTCAGACCTGGTCAAATGGCTTTCTCCAAGACACTCAGGTATATCAACCCGGATGACCAGCCATTGTTTGAATTGCCACTTGTCCACATCTCTTAATTTGCTATTAAGGGGTTTGTGCATATCAAATGATAAATACCAAATGAAACAGAGGATTGAAACAGATGATAACTTCTTTGGCAGTCCAAAAAGCATTCCAGAAGAGGTAGCATTATGGCCCAGAGGGTGAGGATTGAGTTCTTGACACATGGTTCCTTGCTTTGGTCTGTTTTAGCCATTTGGGGAGTGAATCCGCAGATGGAAGATTTCTTTCTTTCTTTCTCAATCTCTTGCTCTCATTCTTTCACAGTCCTTCCCTTCTTCTCCCTATCCTTATATTGCTCCACCTTTCAGATAAATATATAAATCTTAAAAAAAAATATTTTTAAAAGGATCCCTGAAGTTTTCATGGGCTGGCAGGCAGGACACACCAAATGTAACAAAATGCAGCTCGTTAAATGGGATGAATGTAATGTTTTGAGGCAGATATTTTAAAAAGTCTTTCTAGGTTGGGATGAAGAAAACATGGTTTAGCAGCAGCAGGGCTTGATAAATAGGGTTTAAGCTAATTTTACTGTCAGTTGCTATAACATAGCAGTCAGAAAGAAGTTAATGCAGTGTTAATCCAGAAAATCCATAACAGGAGGCCAGAGATTTCCCACCCCCACTTCCAGGGCTCTGTAAACATTGACCACAGCTCAACACTGCCTAAGAGTCCCAGTTCTCAGAGTTCAGGACTCCCAATGGAAAAGAAGGGAGAAAATGGATTGCTGATTTCATATGGTTGCAGGGCTTCCATGAAAAGAACAGAAGCAACCTGTTCATCCAAGTCAAGATATATTTATTCATTTATTTACTTACTTATTTGTGCGACATAGCAAAGAGGGCGACGGATTCTTACCTGGGCATATCACACACAGAGCAGCCATAGGTGGCGCTTACAGTCTTACTAACTTGCTGCTACCTCCCAAGACAGGTGTAACTCTCATTCTGAGGCTGGGGAAGTGAGGGACTTGTCTTCTTGCAAGGCAGAACCCAGGCCAGTCCTTAGATCTCCCATCTTACCTTCAACAAACACAGTCGCAGCCTAAGGTGCCATCAGTGAGCCCACTACTCTGAACTTAGTCTCTTCAGCCCAGACAGAAACTCCTCACACACAAGCTCATCCATCTCTAGCTGTGCAGCACTGAAAGCAATGCAGGCTGTTGATATAACAAAATGTGTCACATGGCTATCTGGGGTTTCACTAAGGCATCTCTTAGGAGATACTTAGTAAGCAATAGGAAATGGTCATTAAAAGAAAACCCAAGTGCTTTTTTTTTTTTAAATTAAAAAGCATTAACATGGGTCTAACAGCACAGGTGCTGTCCCCTGCTTCTAGTGCCACCTTCAAATTAACAAAAACATCCCTTTGAACAAGCTTCCCCGCCTGCTAACCTCCAATCTGTCAGTTTTTGCAAATCCAGTATACACCACAAATTTGCTTGATGTAAACAGACACCCAAACCATCACCTATGCAACTACTCTCCCATCTGTAGCCTGCAGCCATCAGCTTCCCCCTCACTGTAAACTGGGTAAAACAACAGCTTAGATGTCCCATCAAGCAAACAGAATGCCACCTGTATATGCTAAGACTTGGAAAAAGTAAAAATAGGTGGAAAAATCCTGAGTAATTAAAAATGACAATTAAACAACCTTCAGGAACTGCTACAGGCTCATCCAACAAGCCAAGAACCGAAAAGAAAAATAAAATCCTATGCTTAAGGGCTTGAAATAAAACTCGTATCACTGCCAATTAGTTCAGAACTGTCTTTCTGAAGACAGGCTGGTTCAATAGGAAACCACTATGTGCTGGTCTGGTTGCTCAGTGTTGGAAAACATATCCCACATATTAAGGGGGAGGGATGTGAATCTTTCAGTAGTGATGTTCATAGCTGTACTATTTATAATAGTGACATTATGAAAGCCAGAACAAAAAGCTCAGGGAAGTGCACAGGGAGAAATTTAAGCAACACCCCTAATGGTGATGACAAAAATATGAGTAGTAGTACACGAGATGCATATAGAATGTGTTAAGTGACAAAGACCAGGATTTACATACTGATTAAAACTACATAAAACACATCTACATTTAGAAATGCGGTTAGCAAATCTTAAGTTCTTTAAATGCTATATTGTTTAAATATATAAGAGAATATGTAAAGTTGATTACACAAGGATAAAAGTTGATCCTGGGGGCCAGTGTTGTGGTGTAAAGTTGCCACCCGTGGTGCCAGTATTCCATATGGATGCCGGTTCTAGACCCACCTGTTCTAGTTCAGATCCAGCACCCTACTAGTGTGCCTAGAAAAGCAACAGAAGATGAATCAAGTGTTTAGGACCCTGTATGTGGGAGACTTAGATGAAGCTCTGGACTCCTAGCTTCGGCCTGGCCCAGCCATTTAGGAAATAAACCAGCAGGTAGAAGATATTCTCTCTCTCTCTCTTTCCCTCTCATGTAACTCTGCTTTTCCAATACATACATAAAACTTTTAAAAACAACTTGGTCCTCTTCTCTGGCTCTGCTTTGAGTACCTCTCACAGTCTTATGTACTCTCCATTTAGCCAACAGAGCTCAAGGAGAGATCTCAGAAAGTAACCCTAAATGTTTCCTTTCTGAATCCTACCCGAAATCAGGATTGGAATAAACAGAGCAGAGAAGCTCTTCAATGAAATCTGGCAACAAAGAAGCCTAGAACAACAGAAATTACTTTTAATTCTTAACTCACCTTCAGAAGCAAATAGTAGTCTGACAATGCATTGAGGGTCCTTTCCTCTCCATCCCTGAGACCTGGAACATGTGTCTCCTTCTGTCTTCCTTCAAGCTCACCAAACAGATTATTTCTGAGAGATAACCTGGAGGACCTCCCCAGCCCAGGGCTGAGCGAGCACTTCCCATGTATGGCAAACACACTCAAGCCTGACAACCAAAGGTAGCTACCATGGTCCCTTATCTCATGAATAACTGAAGCTGACCAACGTAAGTTCCTAACGGCCATGCAGAAGTACAGAGCATAATCATGATCTGAATGGTGGCCGAGGACTCCAAGTATGGGCTCTGCAGTGCACTCCCTATGGTAATGGCAAATCTGACCACCACCAAGAGTCCAGGTCTGCCAATGGAAGTGGCCTCATCCCACAGCTTCTCCTGGAGTAACATCCTCTGGGATTCTGGATTCTAATTGTGAGAAACAAGACTGTCAGCCCCAAAATATAACCTCAAACAGCATGTGGTCCATGAGCTCGTCCCTTGTCTATCTATAGTCTGACATCAGCAGCATATAATATTCATCTCCAAGCCTTGGTACCCCACCCTACTGGATAGAGATATTTGGATAGGGCCTAGCCTTCTGCATTTTAAAAATAATATTCTATGTGACTGTCGGTTTTTTCAAATTTTACATTTAAATTGTGCATAAGGCATGCACAAGCATGGTTTTGATATATATATAATCAACCAATTTCTGTAGTCAAGATAATTAGCATCAATCTTTTCACACAATTGTTATTTTTGTGTTTTTATGGTGAGAACATTTAAGAGCTGCTTCCAGTGAATCTCAAAAATACAAGAGTGTGATTAATTGTAGTCTTCATGTAGATTTCTATATCATACATTCTACATCACAAATACATTCTGGAGAGCAAATGTACAGCATGAAGATTATAGTCATAGATGTAATGTGCATATGTCGGTATTCTGGCCAATGTCTCCCCTTCATTCCCTCTCCAACATTCCAGATCATACGACACTTGCCCAGAGAGGGTTAGGAGCTGCTAGTTTGGCCCAAGTCTCCCTAAAGGGAACTAAATTCAAACTGAGCAACTCTCAGTTGAACCAGGCCTCCCAATTACCAGGCTGCCCACTTCCCACTCACCATTACTGACACCATTACTGAATTTGGAACAGGAGTTTTTTTCTGGTTAGAAAAAGGAAATCAAAGACAAGGAGAAAAACTCAACTGAAAATTTCCTTAGCCTGAAGGGTTGCAAAATCTCATTGTAAAAAGGAATATGGGGAAAAAGCCTTCAGACCCAAAGTCAGGGCTGAACAGGGAGAGAACTGACCATTGATTCTAAGGAGAGGTGACAGTTTGTAAAGCAAGACCCTGAGAATGGCAGTTTAGGTGACAGGAAGCTTAGCAAGCAGCCATCTAAAAAAATAATAATAACACCACGGTGCTTTCCCCAGGGTACATTCTCACCAGGTGCGAATTCTCTCATTAATGGACTTCTATCTTTCCCACACACAGTTCATATAAACACCGGGCACAGTCAACTGAAATCAAATATAAACTCCAAAGATCATATGCATAATCATTACACACAAAGTGGTTTCTTGGTTACAACTGAGCTGGATACTGAGAGGAAATAGAGAAAACCATCATAGCAGAAAGGAAACGACATTTTCCCTTTTAATGTTGGCTTGGTTTCAGTGACAAATACTTTTAAAGAATCACTTTGGCTTCCTCTTCAGACACATTTCCACCCAAGCCTGGAAGTAAGGAGGCTCCTCAACTACTTGTGGACCCCAAGCACTTACAGTCTCTTCGTAGTCACACTGAGTGTGAATGCTCCGATTGTCTCCAGAAAAATCACAGATGCAGCTCCCCCAACGTCAGGTCAGAGTCTATGTTTGGCATAACGGTCCCCAGCCTTCTAACTCTTCTTTCATTGAGGCTGAGGTTTCCGAGGCGCACAGGAAGTCAGAAGAAAGAACAGAAACTCACTTCACTGCAGGCGGGAGTGGGCAGAACAGAGAGAAGCTAAAGGCACTGTGCTGGTCCCTTCCCAGCAGGGCTCAGGCAGGAAGTGGGCAAGAAGGAGCTGGGCAGGGACAAGCAGAAGTGAACGTGAGGGAGGTATGAGGGTCAGGCCTACATCCAGGTTTTCTGGAGTTCCAAAAGGAACCAAATTCTACTACTGCTCTGCTGGGAATGTTCTGGCTTCCTTGTGGGCACACACAGGCACGTATACACGCACAATCATAGACGCTTAGGACACTGCTTTCTTTGGAATCATATCCAACTCAAACCTCAGAAAGACTCAAGTGACTTGACAAAATACCACTTGGAAAGATATTTGTCTAGATCTACAGTTTACTTATTCAGAAAATGAAGGCATTAGGTGAGGAGAACATTTTTCCAACAGAGTCCAGAGCAGGAATATTTCAAACTACTTAAAGTAATGGCTCAGTTCCTTGAGGTGGCTTAATTTTTCATTATCTGGTTGAAAATTAATCAATATTTGCAGAATCCTTAAAATGAGCTGCAAGGACCCCAGAGTCCTTAAAGTCCAGTTTAAAACTTTTTAAAAGCACCTATCTATTTAGTTATTTTAAAGGCAGATACAGAAAGAAACACAGAGAAAGAAAGCTCCTAAAAGCTCCTCAAATTCTTGAAACAGCCAGGAGTGGACCAGGCCAAATCCAAGAGCTAGAAACTCAATTCAGATCTTCCAGAAGGGTGACAGGGACCCAAACACTTGAGCCATCGCTGTTATCTCCCAGCATAGGCACAAGCAGGAAGATGGAATTGAAAGTGGAACTAGAACTTTAATCCAGGCAATCTGATATGGAATGCAGGCACTACTGTGCAAATCCAGACTAGATTAGTGACGGATATGGTCTAAAAATCTGGCAGTAAGATCCCAGAACTTGGTTATGAGGGAGAAATCAGAGCTAAGGGGAGAGGGGTGGAAATGCTTAGAGGAAGGAAAGTCATTAAGAAAAAAAGAGAAAGTTGAAAGAGACAAGAGATTGAAATCTTGGTAAAGAGGATAAGATTAAGCCAAAAGGGAATTATATAGGTGATTTAGTCTTCTGTTGTTTTAGAGATAAGGAAACTGCAGCCAGACATGTTGAGTGCACAAAGCTGAAATCTTGGCTGTGGGGAGGAGCACCTCAGAATGCTCAACCATGAAAGCATTCATGCTAATACTTTCTCACTTAAAAATGAATGAAAATTAAAAATCCCCAACCATCAAGTCTGGTTCACAATCACAGATCCTCAGAATCCATCTGGTTCCTTTGAGATTCTACACAAACATTTTGGTGATAGAGACCCATTGTATCAACAACCCATCCACTGCTAGACCCATTTTCAGGGATAGAGACCTTCCCTGTGCTGTGTTCAAGGGATGGTCTTCCAGCCTCACCCCAGCCCCCTGCAGGTGCAGCTTGGCCTCCAGAGCCACCAGTGTGAGCAGCACCCTCCTCACCCTTGCTTGGCATGGCCAGCCTCTGCTTCTATGCACAGGATTGAAGAGAAACATGATGGTTTGACTGGGAGGGCCTGACATCAAGAAGTCTGTAGGAGTTGGTTTAGATGAAGTGTGCAGACATTAGTGATGGTAACTGAAAGTCTTTCAAGGCTACTTCCAGCGAGGGCAGTAACACCAGGGTGAAAATAGCAGGTTGGGCGAGCACACTGGTCCTGAACCTGCCCTGCAGCCCCTACTTTCTAAATCTTAGGATTGTGGAGCTGAATGGGATTTCAAGGTCATGCACTCCTGGGCCTTCTTTAAGATTTTGCATTCCATACATGTGACTCCTGAGACTCCTGCAGATGATCAGTTCTCTTGGGAACCTGGTCCCCGCTAATCTTGTGCTAAGGTAACAACCACGGCCCCCTTTGTCCCCACAGCACCGTCTGAGCAGACTAACCTCCCACTCTTGGGTTCTATTCTAAGCTGTCAACATCACCATCATTTGTCAAGTGCCTAATGGCATGGCTGAGTGCCAGGGAAGGGAAGAAGGAATCCAGAACACAGGCTGTCCTGCTTGCTGCCGCAGCCCACAGCCCTTCTGGGAACAAACAGGTTGTGCCGGCAGAATACCGAGCCAGGCATGAATGGACACGGTGCACTTCTCATATACAGCTGAGTACATCAGTTTATAACTGGGAGAGGCCTGCTGAGCCCCAGAAGGCAGGAAGTCTGGGTTCTGGTTCTCAGCCTTCTACCACTTAGTAGCTAAAGATATAATTATGTTTCTCTAGTCCTCTGCTGCAGTGCATTGGTACTCGTTCACCCAAATAATCAGAATATTGCAGGATTTAGCATTAAAAGAGGTCTCAGGGGGCATGGCACAGTGGCCTGGCGGCTAAAGTTCTCACCTTGAATGCACCGGATCCCATATGGGTGCTGGTTCTAATCCCGGCAGCCCCGCTTCCTATCCAACTCCCTGCTCGTGGCCTGGTAAAGCAGTCGAGAAAGCCCAAAACCTTGAGACCCTGTAACCACATGGGAAACCTGGAGGAAGTTCCTAGCTCCTGGCTTCAGATCGGTGCAGCACTGGCCTTTGTGCTCACTTGGTGAGTGAATCATTGGATGGAGGATCTTCCTCTCTGTCTCCCCTTCTCTCTGTATATCTGACTTTGCAATAAAAATAAATGAATCTTAAAAAAAAAAAGAAGAAGGTCTCAGAGATTATCTAGTCTGATGGTTTCTAGAACCTTGGTCCTCAGGAGGAAATCATTAGAAACACAGATGGTCTACCCAGACTCACCTGACAGAATAGGGCAATGCCATCTTTATTTAATAGAAATGCTAGATGACAATTGGTAAGGCTGACACCAGAGAGGGAACATCAGCTGACTCAGGGCAAGGCTCAGATCAGACTGAGATCTTATTCTGGGATGATTCATGCCTCCAAAACCAGGGGAATCAAGAGTTCATACATGTCCTGGATAGGGTAGAGGAAATCAGAGGAGTCCTGCTGGCCTGTAAAAGATGGCACTACTGCCCCCATCATGCTGCTGCCCAAGGGAATTCATGGACAGAGGCATTTCTGAGTGTATGTTATCCTAATATTCAAGGATTCACCAATAAAGACACCTGGTCTGCATGCTTCAGCCCCTTTCAAATTCATGGAATGGTAGATAAACATTAAGTTCCAGACCCTGCTTTGCAAATTAACCTTGTGACTGGTCATGACTGATAGGATTATTTGGAAACAGGGCCCCTCTATTCAAACAGGGAATAACACTGGACTCTGGTCACTTCTGGCTGTACGTGCTATTGGATTCATAGCATCTCAGGCCCAGGAAGCAGCAGAGACATCACTTGATCCAGTGCTTCTCTCCTGGAGAGCTTGGAGAAGCTGATACCCTCAGTCCTTGTGGCATGTGGGTAAGGTCCTACAATAACCAAGTTCTCTAGTTTCTGTATCTGACATGTTAACATCTGGAACCTTGATGGCCCTGCAGGGAATACTCCTTTGATGGTTAGTCAGTTCTCAATAACCTGACATCCACGTGCTAACCAACCAAGCCATAGATCAAATCCCAGTGCCTTCATTTATCAACTTCCATAAGCTGGGACACTCTCTACTTGTCCTAACCACACAGGAATCAACTCATCCTACCTGTTTCTCTCCATTGAAAACACAACAAAGACTCCAACTCATAGTTTCTCTCACTTCCTCTGCTTCCTGGCCCGTCATGGTGCTTTTCCCTTGTTGCCCTCATTGCGTGCAGGGATTCGTGTAAGTTTAAACTTCTTCTTTTGTGGTGGTCACCCCTACATCTGCATATCATACATACTTAATTAGCACAGGGCCCAGCTGGTCTTAGAACAGGTTGGTCATTCTCTGAATCTGTGGGTGTAAATACACTCCCCTTTGGGCTTCCAAGTCCCTTTGAGCCTACCACTTATGCACTGGGCAAATATTTTCATTTTTTACATGTATCTTTCATGAAAAAAAAATTTGGAATTCTCAATCCAGCAACCTCAGGTTTAACAAGTGATCACTGTTTGTAGTCCCTGTTGCCTGCCACTCAGCCAAGTACTGCTTGATGCCCAATCTTTTCTATTTCCAGGAGTTTTGCTTGTGCAAACCTGCCTCACACAGCTGGTGGGCCTCTGAAAGGACTTTTGCTTGCTGGGATCCACAGAACTGGCTCAATCCCTCTTCAGCATGACCACCCTTCAGCTTCGTAAAAGCAGCATCTCTGGACTCCTGGGAAGTCTTTCTTCTGCCACCTACACATCCTCCCATTTGCTTCATTGTGCTCAGGCAGTGAGCGGCATATTTTCCACTTTTATGTGATGCTAGAAGATTCTACCCTTCAGAGCTGTTTCTCAGAGTATTTCTTGGTTCAAGACTCAATGAGGAGAAAAGACTCTGCTCTGAAAATATGGCAGCCTCTAAATAGCAACATCAAGCTTCTCATGGGAGCTTTAATGTGAAATCTCTAGTTTTTAAATATTGGCACAGATTTACAAAACATGAATGCAAGGAAGACTGTCAGTCCTCTTGCAACTCCAGCCGAAGGCCAATCCCTTCAGTTGTTTGACTTTTCCCTAGTCGTAGAGGACAGTTTCCCACCACCTCCAAGGGTCCCTTCCCAAAAAGAGGATTGCAGTCACGGAAGGACACTTGAAACAGCAATCTTTCGTACAAGCTTATGAGAGGCCTAGTGCATCAGACAGTGGGTGTGTACACTGAGCTCAGCCTCCCACTGCCTTCTTTGCTCTGTTCTCCCAAAGAGAAAACACAGCACATTGTCAACATGGCTTTTCCACTGGGGTCAAAGGGACCCACCCTGAGACTTAAGCCAGGGTTTTTTTTCTCCTTAAGTGGCAACAATGGTCACACACATGAGTGTTACTGCTCAGACCTGGCTAATGGAGGCCAGGCCAACAGGACCTGGTTCCTAGGCCAGCAGAGCAGGGTTGGTGTGGATTCAGTGGTCAGTTTGTCAAGTGATTGTGGAGGCCTGACCTAAATATCACCACTCTCGGAAGAAGCTGAAAATGCAGACTTTCAAGGTTAACATTTTAATTTAGTAAATGCTGGCACAGACTTGCAAAACACAATATTAACTAATATGTATATCTGGGTCAAGCCCCACGCCACTAGTTTGCATCTTCTGTTCTAGTCTGAACCAGGATTATCTTCCCTTCAAGAAGGGACATCACTCAGCACAAGCCAGATGTCCAGCTTTTTCTCCAAGGGCTTTCTCTGTTGCTTTCCTCCAACCACTCCAACCATGAGGTTTAACGCTGCACATCAATTTGACTGTCTATAAGGTACCATGATACTTGACCAACAGGATTCTGGATAGATTTTTAAGGGTACGTTTGGATGCGTTTGGCATTTTGATTGTGGACTGAGTAAAGTGGCCTCATCCAATCGGCTGGAGACCTGAATAGAATAAAGTCTGTCCTTCTGTTCCTGTTCAGCTAGGACACTGGTTTTCTCCTTTCCCCCGAAACAAACTGGAACTGGTGTTCAGCCAGCCGGCTTCAGCTCCCTGAGATCTCCAGCTAGCAGACTGCAAGTCTCAGACTTGCCGACCTCCACAACTGCATGAACCAATTCTTTGTAATAAGCCTCTGCCTATACACATATTCACCTCTGGTTCATTCTGGTTCTTAGGGCAATTCTGATACCATCTCCTTAGCCAGAAGTTAGCTGCAACTGAACATTTGATCAGGTGAAATATATTTTCTGGTCATGACCTAGTCACCATACATATTTCTAGTGTTCAGTTTAGAAGCAACAAGTATATATATGTATTGCTGAGTACTTATCACACATCAGGCCTGACATTTAGCATTGCATATAAACTTTCCCATGGAATCCACTCAACACCCCATCCCCCTAGCAGAACACGCGAGTAGGCTCTACACCTGCTCCTGGACTAGCACAAGTAGTTCTACACCTGCTCCTGGACTAGTGCTTGATGCAGGGGAGATACTCATTATCTTAAGTGTTGATTTCAGGAATGAATGATTTTTTTCAAATACTGAGTACTGTTAATGTCTCCATTATTACAGGTAAGGAAATGAAATCTCAGATACCTGTAAATAACCAAGCCAAAACACACCAGCGGTATACTCCCAAATTCACTTGAGTTCAAAATCTACATTCTCGACCCCAAGCCCCTCCCAGTGTGCAGGAACAGCCAGGCCAGTCTCCAGTGGCTGACTCTAACATTCACACCTGCAGCTCTCTCAGCCTATGGGAAAGCCCAGAGTGCCTTTCCACTCAGGAAGCTTTGGTCTACCCCTCAAGTCAACAGTTCTGTTTCTGAGCTATGTACAAGCTTTCTAAAGACTAATTTTAAAGTCTAACCACAGCATCACCTGCGAAAAGAAGACAAACCAAGAGAGGAAACCCACAGCAAGAGTCTTAGATCTTCTTTTCTCAGGCTTGCTTTCAGGTAACAGAGAAGTCCAGCAGATCTGATACCCAAGTGGACCACAGAGAGAAAAGAGGCTGACATGCTTGACCCTGGGCAAGAAGAAGATCTCTGTGGCAGTGTTCACTTTCCAAGAATCACCATCCCCATGCATTCTGTGTTATGTTTGAGACCCTGGTGGGTCAAACTGCACTGCAGGCTGGCAGACAGAAGACTAGGGGTGAGTGGAGTCAGACATATTTCATAAAAGGAAAAACATATCAAGGTCAGGCAAGGGGTAGGGGAGGGAGAGGGACTTCAGATAGAGCAAACACTTGCAGCAGAAAGTACATAAAGGAATGATTAAGAAGTTGGCTGTAGACTCTTAATGATCTACTGGACCCCTTCCAAGTACTTAAGATGTATTCTCAACTGCCCTGCTCCTTCTTGGAAGCCATTCCTGTCCATAAATACACTGGGTACTGAACATCTGTTTTGTTCAAGACGAACAAGGGTCTGATTTCTCTCTCTGTCCCCTCCAGCATCAAGATCATCATTCCAAAGATTTCAGTACAATACAGCCATTCTCTCAATGACATTGTAAGACATGAGGAAACGGGATGTCAGAGTGTTATGATGACTACCCTAACTCCCAGGAATTCTGAGAGCCTGGGCATGCCCCAAGAGGGGACCTCAGTTGCCTCATATAAACAAGAGAAGACTCCAAGAGGAGACCGGATCAGCTCTTACATTTTTAAATTAAGTATTTATTATAGATTGAACATCTCTAACCCCACAATGTACAATTTGAAATACTCCAAAATCTGAACATTTTTGAGTACCTACAAATGGAAAATTCCACACCCAATCTTATATAAGACATTGAAATTTTTGTGTAGAATTACCCTGAAGCTATATGTCTAAGGCACATATGAAATACAAGGGAAGTTTGTGTTTAGATTTGAGTCACATCACCAAGGTATCATTACATATATACAAACATTCAAAAATCCAAAGAAATCTGAAATTCAAACATTTCTGGTCTCATGTACTATAATTAAGGACTACTTAACACATACATGAACTTCTGTATCACCTGGCATTGAGTTCTTGACAGGTTTGAACCCCTAGAATATCTAAGCCTAGCACAGGGCCTAGGGACCCCCACATGTATATGAGCGGATCTAAGAGGCAGGGGGTTTAGGGGAGGGGTCTCAAGCCAAGGCCTTTAAGAGGGAAGCACTGGGAAGGGAGGCATAAAGAGGAGATGATATTCCTTTCTTCTTTTATCCCAATATCACAGCTCTGTTTATTCTAAGAAGCAACCAGCTGCAGTTCCAAAATAGATACGCTGAAAAAATGCCTCTAATGACAGAGAATGCCTCTGTAGGAACAAGGTTAAAACAGCCTTTTTCTAGGGATGGGAACACAGAAGGACCAGGAGAAGGGGGACACTTCTGGTGGCTCTTTCTACTTCTGACTGCCCAACTTTCTTCCTCCTTTTTATTCCAAGATATCTGTGATTCTTCTTCTGTGGGGCTCCAATGCCTAGATGCTGACACAACAATATAACAGGGCAGAATGAAGTTATGCAGTTGTTCCCAGGCCCTTGGGACAATGCTCAGTTCTCCCCTGACAGGGGTTTCCACAGCCATATGGGACAAAAGTTTTTCTTCTCCCTGGGCCTCAAAAGCCTTTCCAAGCAGCTTTCTGAGAGCAGAAGAAATAATGAGATGGAACTGGAGGGTTCACTGAGTATCTGTATTAATCATTTGTGTGTATGTGCATGTAAGCAAAAGGGAAATCATACTGGACAGAGCTGAGGAGGCAAGAATTTTTTTCAAGTCTGTTGCAACAGAGAGAAAAAATGATCTCAAGTCCTATTATAAGGCAGGGGCAGCAGAGGGTTTACAGCAATTGCAGGGTGAGAGAATTGATGGATGGTCAATTGCTAGGGGGAGCAGGATTAGATAGCAACAGTGGTAATGGCGATGGGAATGAGGTTTCTTGCTGTACTAGTCTTAATAGGTCAAGGCCAAAGTTTGGCCAAGAGAGCTCTCAGAGCAACGTGGCTCAAGTTTGGTCAAGGAAAGAGTCCTTGTCAGAAGAGCAGTGTTTGAAGTAATACCTGTCCTCTCCCTCACCCACATGCTCACCCACTCTGAAGAGAACCTCTAGACAGCCTTTCACTCACCCACAGCACAATGAAAGGATGGTCCTAGGCTTCCTGGTAGCTGAGAGTAAGGGAAGTGGGGGACTGGATCCAGAGACAGACAGCTCAATATCATGAACAAAACAGGCTTGGCCTGGGCCTGGCATCACATATCTATTGTGTGCGGTATTCTGGCTCTTGATGGGGAGTCATGGAGGCCTTTCCCCCAGTGACCACTACTGCATTTATAGGAGATTGAGACAGGGGGAGAGAGAGAGAGAGAGAAAGAGAGAGAGAGAGAGTCAGCCCATTGTCATGGGGCCCACAGCCTGCATCCCTGTTAAAATGAGTACTTTTGAGAACAGACAGCTGGAAAAGCCCAGAACTGGGTCGTTCAGGCCCTCAGCAGTCCCAGCAGGACTAAGTGCATCCAGCTGTCTTCCAGGACACACATTTGGATTTTCCATTTGCTCAAAATCCAAGGCTCTAGCACTCTCCCCACAGCCAGTAGATCCTCTTTTAGGCAGGGCTGGGCTACTGTAAAAGTGAGAGGGTCACTCAGCAGAGGCTTTGCAGGACAAAGTACCCTGGACATTATTTCCAAATGAATCCACTTATGCTGTCAGAGTTTGTGTGTGTTTAAAACTATTAACTGGTGAAAGTAAACATTTAAAGTACATCATAGTGCTTGCTGCCCTATTTTGGCATTTTTTTCTCTTCTTTTTCAATCCTGAGAGATTCCAAAAATGGAAGAGGCTCAGACATCGCATGCAAATGACAGGCAAACGCCTGCATTTTTCTCTTGATTTGGTTTCTCAGGCTGCAGCCTCCTCCCAGAAGCTCCCTCTCCTCTCTACACAAAGACCAACACTGTGTACTTGGGGTGGGAGGCGACCTCAAAGCTTGTCTCTTTTCTGCATGTCCAGAAGCTTTACCTGGGACTCCCTGCCCACCTTGAGGATACAGGCTCAGATGCAAAAAACTTGCATAATGCAAAAACAGAATTGCCCAGGAAGTACTTTCCAGGAAGTAAGGTAGTGAGGAAGGAAAGTACGAAGCTCATGGTCACTCACTGTCATGCCTAGATGCCTGCTGTGGTCCCGGCCTGGTAGTGGCTGGTCTGCTCTGACAAGGATGTGTGAACTAGACCTAGAAGCTGGAGGAGGTTGCCTGGGGAGATGGGGCTGCTTCCATAGCAGATTACCTACCTGGGTAGTACGAAACCGTAGGAACTGAAAACTGGAGGAAATGGTCCAAAGCCTAGCTCTAAAAGAAGCAGACAGCCTTGCCGTAGGGGTCAGAGATGGAAGAGGTGCAAGATGAGGTGAGGCTCTCCTCTGGGCAGTTGGACTAATTCTAGGGCCAGGGATAGGATGGAGTTCTTTGAGACTTTCTGTGCTGTAACTTGTGTCACTCCAAGAACCGAAAGCTATAATTTTCACTTTTGGATTTTAGATTTCCTGTCACTACTTGGGGATCATTGTCCTGGTGACAAAGAAGTTTGGTGTGAAGTTGATGTGGCAGAGAAAAGAGGAGGGTGAGATAAATGAGCCAGGACTGAGTTCTAAAGACACCCAAAAAAACTCTGACAACTAACTGTGGTATTGTTAGTGGTGTTGCTTGGAAATCTGTCAGGAATGACAGGTGGAAACCTCGCCTTATCTTCTGTTTGAATGCCTGAGTGTCAGTTTAATGGCAGGAAGGCAAATGACCAAAAAATAGGCCCTTTTGACCAAATGTAGTCCCTTTGGACCGAATGTGCCCTTTGCATTCTAAGATGGAGTACATGTCATTCATAAAACAACTTTCAAATAGTACATTCCATTGGATATTTTTAATATGTCAATCACAAATATTTCCTCATTTAATTTCCAAAGCAAACCAAAAAATTTACCATTATTAATCTCCTGCTGTGTTATCTTTAGGGAAACTGAGACATGGGGTGGTCAAGAAACTCTCACAAAGTCACAGATCTAGGAGATGGCAGACAAAGCACTTATTTCCTTATCCTGTACATCACATGATTTCTCAAGAAAACATATGGAACATTGTCATTCACTGATACTTCAAAAATGTACTGAAAAATGAAACTAAAGAGTTTGTTGGAACACTTGCATCCCATACTGGAGAGAATGATTCTTGAATCCACTTCTAGCTCCAGTGTCATGCTCATATGCACCCTGGGAGACAACTAACAAAGACTCAACCAGCTGGGTTCTTCCTCCCACATGAGAGATCCAGACTGAGTTCCAGGCTTCTGCCTTCAACTTGCTCCAGCCCTAATTGTTGCTGGCATTTTGGGTTTTGAGATAATGGATTGAAAATCACCATCTCTGCCTCTCTATCCCTCTCTTTAATGTTCAAATAAAGTGAAAACCAGTACATTAATATGTTTTGAAGAAAAGTTTATATTTTGATACAAAAAGAATGAAGTCAGGGAATACCATGGTGGTGTATCAGGCTTATGATGTGGCATTCAATGCCAGTATCTATTATTAAAGTGCAAGATCAAGTCCTGGCAGCTCTGCTTCCAGTCCAGCTCCCTGATACAACACCAGAGAAAGCAGCAGAAGATGACATAAGGACTTAGGGCCTCTACCATGTGTGTAAAAGTGTGAGATAGAGTTCAAAACTCCTAATCTTTGGCCTGGTCCAACACTGGCCATCGTGGCCATTTGGGCAGTGAGCCAGAAAACGGAAGATCTCTCTGCCTCACTATCCCTCTGCCACTTTACTTTCCAACTAAATAAACAAATCTTCAAAAAAGATGAAATCATGTATACAAGTATTAGAAAGGAAGGCAACAGCTGCTTAAATAGGTTGCTGTTCATGCTAAACTGTTTTGTTCCCCCCTCCTTCCAGAAATACTAACGTTAGGTGGTATGTTGATATGCGATGGTTTCTTTGTCTCTGCCTTCTCTCAGCTGCTGAGGGCCTGTGATTGCCAGCAGTTCCACAGGCATCATTGAGTGTGTGCACACCCCATAAGTGAACATAAGATAGGAGACAAAAGGATCGCCCAGGAAGTTACAGCCCCGCTGTGGAGACAAACACCTTAACATAGTAACACCATACCACACAGTGTAGTCACAGCAAGAGACATGAATGAAATATACATGAGGAGCTGCTAATCTGACCTCACCAAGAAAGCAGGGTATGAGCTGGGTATTCAAGGGTCAACAGTTTTGTAAAGAAGAGGAGGTGGGTGGGAAGGCTGTTCACAAAGTTTAGTGCAAACTTGGGCAAGCAGCAGGAAAGGCTGAGGCTTGCAAAGAGTCCAACAACATGAAGATTCGAAGAGGTGATTCTGCCCAGCACTGTGCACAGAGTGAACTGGAAAGAAAGGACCAGAGGCAGCTGTTTGTTGGCCAACGCATTGACCTCCATAAGAATAACTGGAAAGTTATTCACAATGGGGATGATAACAATGAAAAAGAAGGGGTAATGGAGGAAGATGCTTTAGAATAGAATCCACAAGAATTTTCCAGGTGAGGGAAGAGTCAATATTGCCTACAATATTCTCCAACCAGTGGGAGAAAACATGGTAAAGTCACTCCTTAAGTCAGGATGAGAAAGTTGGGATGAAAAAGACTGATATAGGTGGAGAAAGAAAGCGGGATATTCAATAATGCTTGCTTAATAATCATTCTAGAACTCATGATGAAATTGCATTTGATCCCCATAACAGAGGATGCAATGTTTCCCCCTCCCCACATCTCTGCCTTGCAAAAGCTGCTTTTCTCAAAGAGCACCTCAAGTTTTGTGTCTGTTGGGAAGTTTGTCTTCACACTCCCCTAATGATATGGGCTCTTGCTCTCTTTAGGACACATCTGGTTTAGTATGAATACGCTATGTTCACTCTACAGAGCTACAGGTTCCCCAAAGCTGGCATTTATGCCTTGCCTGCTTTTTCCCAGTTGCATTCAACATGAAACAAAGAACATTCCTATCATCATTCGCTCAGGAGTTTGGAATCAAATGGACTTGGCCAAGCCCCCAAAGTATATGGTCTGCAACTGAAGGGCTCTTTTACTGGATGCCCATGGATGCACCTGCCAGCTCAGGGGAGAGGAAAAGTATAAATGGATAGATCTGAGGGTAAGCCACAGTGTTGTAACTTATCATGATGTCACAGAAACACTGTCAATTATTCTGAGCTTTGCTTTCCTCCTCTGTAAAATGGGATGATAATGCCACAGCTTGAGAGTTGTCATGAGGATTCAATGCCAGACTGTATGTACAGAAAGTATATGGAGAGCCAGGACCTGGCATTGCACCAGCACACAGGCCATCAACCAGAAGCAGGTCTGCACACACGTGCGTGTCAGGAACCCACGACCAGGCTTTGGGTCTAATCTTAGCTTTGAAGTGGCCTGGGTATTTTCTCACTTCCTCATCTCATCTGCCATGCAAAGAAGTATAATTGTGACCTGCAGGACTGGAGTGGGTGAAATGAACAGTAAAAATTCACACACACATCAGAAATGTTAAATGACTGCCTCAACTCAGCATGGAGCACAAATTTCTGGAGATTCTGTCATGAATTGTCATAGTTTATCTCAGACATAGCATGGGTGCAACCCTAGCTCTTTCTGTTTTGCTCAAGGGGAAGGTCTGTGGAGAGCAAGATGAGGACTGGCCATGGAAGCACTATGGAGTTGGAAGAAGAAAAAGGAGAGACCTGAAACAGTTTACAGAGGCTGAGCAGAGGAAGAGCTATCGAAGATTTCACAGGCCACACTTCAGACAAGTACAGGCATTCACTCATGGCCATCTTTGGCATCCAGTATCAGAAGAATTCCCAGGGGCTGAGCAGTGGCTCAACAAGTTAATCTTCAACATTGCAGTGCCAGCATCCCATATGGGTGATGGTTCTAGCCCCAGCTGTTTTGCTTCTTATTCCTGCTCCATGATTATAATCTGGGAAAGAGCTATGGTTGGCTCAAGTCATTGGGTCCCTGCAACCAAGTGGGAGACCCAGAAGAAACTCCAGACTTCAGATTGGCTCAGTTCCAGCCATTGCAACCATCTGGGGAGTGAACCAATGAATGGAAGATTTTTTTTTGTCTCTCCTCTCTAGATCTGCCTTTCAAATAAAAATAAATAAATAAATCTTTAAAAAATAAAATTCCCAGCGGTGTGGGTATCTCAGGTTTTCTTTATGATAGGCAATCGGAATGGTGCTCCACAGCAGTGACACCCCAACCCTTACCTGATCTCATTTTGACCCCATGATTCCAGGTTTCATGTGGGAGTGGTTGCTTGCCTGCCCTGACTCTCTCTCATTCTGGCCTGGCATGGTCCTTGTGGACTCATGAGACGGAGATTGCCCTTTGCTCTCCAGGGAGGAGTTTCAGAAAAGTTAAAAGAGAATCTTAGGGAAGCATTGGCAGGGAGACACCAGACAGCACTGGGGCCCAGGGTGGTAGTGGGGTGCTGGGGAAGAGTGATGAGCATGCAGTGTCCTGGAAGACAGCAGGATGGAAGAAGCTGACCCAAGTCCCTGCTTCTCTTGGTGAAGACAAGCAGAGCCTCTGACAGGGATCACTGTGCCTGACAATCACTAAGCTCAGCTCAGACTGAAACACCTTTGGCAAACCATGGAGTGAGAGTGTTGGACATTGCAAGTCTTGATCTCCCCAGCAGGAGGAAGTGATAGGTCCTTGTCATGCTCCTACAGAGCTGTCTGTCAATCAGGCCAGGAAGTAGAGAGGAGAGCACAGGTTGGCCCGGGGAAAGGGTAGAAAAGGGGAGGGAGGAGAAGCCCTGGGAAGTAAGTCTTCTAGTCCTGTTTGAGACTCTTTTTCACCTCTACGGTGAGAAATTGGGTCAGTAAAGTGATGCTCAGGGTCAGACCTGGATTAGGACAGGCCTGTGGTGGATTAGCTGGTGACTTATGTCCATAAAAGGAAGTCCCGAGTGAGACTCTGGCTGCCCTTCCTGCCCTGCAGACCCAACCAGGTTGATAAACATCAATTATGAGCAAGCTCAGCCTTCTGAACTCTCACATCGTAGTTTCTTGGCACACTGCACAGGGCTAATGCAGAGATGAATCTGAAGATGATAAAAGGCTGTTTGAGCCATCAGGGTCATTAATGAAGGGCAGCATTAAGCAGGGGACCTGATGGGCTCCAAGCCAGTCACTCCAGGTACAGAGGTGTCAGGATGCTCTGTTACTGGGACCTCAGCAATAGTCATAACCTACTGGGGAGACTCTCTTGGATAGCAGGAATAGAATGAAGCTCCCCTCTCCCTTAATAGAAACTGATTTTATAGAGAGGGTCCTGGATTTAAAAGACTAGTGAGGCTTATTAAAGACTGATTGAGTATGCTGGCTTCTGGGCATCAGCTAGAAGAAGAAGAGACTTAAATCCAGAGTCAGATGGCAAGAGAAATACAGTTTATTGGCTTTCCCTTATAGCCCCCATCCCACCAGTCAAAATGTACCAGGGCAATGTTCAGGAGAAAAGTCTTTTATAGTATTTTTTTTAAAGATTTATTTTTTTTTATTGGAAAGGCAGATTTACAAATAGAAAAAAGATAGAGAAAGAAAGATTCACTGCTGATTCACTCTCCCAGTGGCCAGAACAATCAGAACTGAGTCGATTCAAAGCCAGGAGTCAGGAACTTCCTTGGGTCTCCCACGTGGGTGCAGGGTCCCAAGACTTTGGGCCATTTTACACTGCTTTCCCAGGCCACAAGTAAGGAGCTGGATGGGAAGCAGAGCCACCAGGGCACGGACTGGCACCCTAGGGGATGTTGGCACTTGCAAGGGGATGATTTAGCCACTGAACCATCATGCTATCCCCCAGCCCCCTGCCCCAACAATGCTTTTTATGCTGGTGCTTCTTTACCCTGCTTAGACTCTGCCACTGTGCCAAACATTAGATCATCACTCACTGCTTTGCTAGGTGCATTAGCAAGAGGGTAGATTAGAAGCAGAGCAACTGGGATTTAAACCAGTTCTCCAATGTGTGTGTGGAAATCCCAAGCAGTTACTTAACCCACAATACCACAGCACCTGCCCCAGAAGTATAGGCAATAAGCTAGAACCTGCAGTTGGAGTCTGGAGTGGATGCAGAACTGTGGGTCTGAGTCCTAACTCTCCCACGTGGGTGAGGAGTCCCAAGGCTTTGGGCAATCATTCCCTACAGAGAGCTGGAAGGGCAGTGGAGCAGCCAGGACATGGATCGGCACCAACATGGGATACCAGTGGGTGCAAGGTGAAGATTTAGCCACTAGGCTATCGCACTGGGCCCTTTTGTGTCCTTTTTTAACTTCACAGTATAATAGCATTATTTAGCAGCCCACAGCATTTTAGCGGATCACACCAAGGTACTCTGTCTCTCCTTCCATGTCTGTAACTCTTTCAAAACAGATTTAAATAAAGATTTAAATAAAGATTTAAATAAATCTTTAAAAAGAAATAAATTGCTGCAAAAACACTTTCAGACTTCCTTAATGTAGCTACATGAAATTTATAAAAAACAAACTTCAAAACATGAAAACTTAGATAGGTTGAACTAAGGGATTAAAAAACACAAACCAGGGCCTGGCATAGTGGTCTAGTGGCTAAGTCTTCACCTCACACATGCCAGGATCTCATATGGGCACTGGTTTGTGTCCTGGATGCTCCACTTCCAACCAGCTCCCTGCTTGTGACCTGGGAAAGCAGCTGAGGATGGATCAAGGTCTTAGGACCCTGTACCCACTTGGGGGACCTGAGGGAAGTTCTTGGTTCCTGACTTAGGATCAGCTCAGCTCCAGCCATTGCGGTCACTTGGGGAGTGAGCCAGCAGATGGAAGCTCTTTCTGTCTCTCCTCTCTGTAAAATCTGCCTTTCCAATAAGATTAAAATAGAATAAATCATATATACATTATATATTATATACAATATATTCTATATTGTATATGCAATATAGACATGATATACATATATACATTATATATAACAGGTAATTACTAAATGATAAATGCTGATCTGTTAAAATAAATAACATCATTCTAGATTTGAAGAAAAACATTAAAATGATAAGCAATTGTTGTATTTGCAGTCATAAACTTAACAAGCACTAAAACACAGAGAATTGAATATATAAAGCAAGACCGACAGAAATGCAAATCTCTCATTCTCTTCTTTGCAGCTTCTTTTGCCACACTCTGCTGCACTTGGGTTTCATTGAACTTACAGGGCTAAAATAGCCATAGCCCTAAGCTGCTCTGTTGGAATTCACTTGCTTAATGACAAAAGACAATGAGAGCTAGTAATAAACACATGCTTTAACCTTCTAAGCACCAGGTGCATCCTCTCACAAAACCTCAAAGAAATCCACTGAGGTTGGATTAGTTACCTAATTTATTACTAGTAATAGTAATCCCTACTCATCCACAGGGGGTACCTTCTAAAACCACAGTGGATGCCAGAAACCACAGGTGGTAGAGGATGAACCCTACATCCAAGCACATGACTGGCAATCTGATAACTGAGATGGCTATAAGTGATCAACCGTGGGGTGCGGGTACCCTGGATAAGGGGATGATTCACATTCCACAGTGGGGTGGTGTGAGATTTCACCATCGCATAGGGGTGAGTTTTGGACTGACTCACGCCCTGCTTCAGAGTACCTGGGCTTGATTCCCTTGTCTGGCTCACGATTCTAGCCATCTGCTAATGGAGACCTTGAGATGCAGCCATGAAGGCTCAGGTAATTTCCTACATGGGAAATCTGGACTGAGTTCCTGGCTTTGGCTCCTTGGCTATTGTGGGCCTTTAGGGGAGTGAACCAGCAGACCAGAATGGTTGCACGCACTCTCTCTCTCTCTTCCTCTCTGAAAGAATAAAGAAAAAAAGAGAATGCTGCAAGATTTTAAAAAATGTATGTGCTATTTGTTTCTGAATTTTCCATTTAATAGTTTCATGGTTGGCTGTGGATAACTGAAACTGTGAGAAGCCAAAGCAAAGATAAGGGGCACGACCGTGATTCCAATTGCCAAAGAAGGAACTGAGCGTCAAACACAGTAAGTACCATTTTGAGGTCACATGACTAGTGGCTGATTGACTGTGAATTCAGATCACATCAGGTAATCTCCATGTGGGCAGAGACCATTTTCACCTCACATCCCTAAAATAGGTTAGGTGCTTGACAAGTGGCTGGTGAATGAAAGAATGGACAAATTAGTTCATATTTACGAAACAAGAAGATTTTTTTCACTTACATGAAAGGCAGTATTACAGAGATAGAGAGGTAGAGAAAGATCTTCCATCCTGTGGTTTACTCCCCAGAAGGCTGCAATGGCTAAGCCTGAGCTGAGCTGAGGCCAAGAGCAGAAGGAACTCCTTTAGGTCTCCTGTGTGTGCAGGGGTCCAAGCACTTGTGCCATCCTTTGATGCTTTCTCAGGTGCTTTAGCAGAGAGCAACATTGGGAGTGGAGTAGCTGAACTTGAACCTGTGTCCATATGGGATGCTGGTGCTATGGGGGAGGCCGTTGTTTATTAAGTCAAAGCACTCAATTATCTCACTAATCCTTGCTATCTGTCTTTGTTCTGCTCAAGTCTTCCCCTCCCTCCAATAGAGGCTACTTTTCCCTACAGAATGCTTCCTGGCCATTTCCCCTCCCTTACCTGGAGTTGGTAAAGGAGCTGATAAGATAGAGCCAGGAACTGGAGTTTGGCAAGCTGTACTTCCTGAAACAAGTCTACACTCTCTCATTTGGTAGGCAAATTATGAGACCTTTAACAGAAAGCTTAGTAAATGTACCCAGTGACTAATAAAACAGTAAGGCATGGGAAAGTGGCTTCATAGAATTAGTAGCACATGAGGTACACCTTTACATATAGAGGTCAGGAGACCAGCAGTGGCTCAGCAGGTTAAGCTTATGATGCTGGCTTCCCAGGTGAGCTCTGGCTGCTTCACTCCCAATCCAACTCCTTACTAAAGTGCTTGGAATATAGTCTTCAGTCACTCAGGTGAGAGACTCAGGTGGAGTTCTAGGCTTCTGGGATCAGCCTGGTTCACATTTGGAAAATGTACCAACAGATGGAAAATTTCTGTGTGTGTGTGTGTGTGTGTGTGTGTGTGTGTGTGTGTGTGTGTGTGTGTGTGTGTGTGTGTAAAACTCTTTCAAATAAAATAAGTGAACCTTAAACAAGAAAGAATAGATGTAAGCAAGTAGTTAAGCAAATCCAGGCTGAAAGAGGACAGAAAGGGCAGCCAGGCCCTCACATGTGTTAATGGTATCTCACAAACACAGCTGACCTCCTTCCAGGCTGATGATAAGGAGAAGATGCTCCCTGGGGCTGTTAAGGGAGAGGGCAGACACTGACTCAATACACCAGAAACAGGAAGTACACTTTCCCTTCTCCTCTACTGTCAGGTACTGGCATCACCTCCCTATCCCAGCAGGGCATCCAGAAGTGACGGGAGGACCATGGGCTATTTAAACACCAACTGAAATGATTCTGAAACTATTCAGATGGTGAGAAAATTCTTGGGAACAAAGCGTCAAAGAAATTTTTGTCTGTAGCTGTTTTTTTGTCTATTTTTTATTTTGAAATAACTATAGACTCACAGGAAGTTGCACAAATAGCACACAGAGTCCTGTGTACCCTTGACTCATCTTCCCTGATCCTGGCATTTTGTCAGTGTAATATCAAAACCAGGAAATTGACATTGGCATCATGCTATAACTAATCTGCATAGCTTCTTCCATTTTCAAGATTTTATAAAACATAGACTCATTTGTGTGTGTAGTTACGTACAACTTTATCCTATGTATATATGATCCTATAACCACCACCACAGTGAAGATACAAAGCTTTCTATCACTATGAAAGGATTCTCTTAGCCAGAAACTAGGAACTCCATCCAGGTCTCCCTCATGGATAGCAGGGCCCAGGTAGTTGGGCCATCTTCTGCTGTTTTCCCAGGTGCATTAGCTGGAAGCTGGATCTAAAATAAAGCAGCCAGGATTCAAATTGGTGATCTGATATGGGATGTCAGTGTTGCAGGTGGCTTCTTAACCCTCTGCACCACAATGCTGGCCAATGGGTTTCAAGTTTTAAGTGGAATATCAACTTTGCTGAAACATCTTAACATTTACAGCCTTCTACCTGGCCAGCTTCTTGCAGCTCCTCCAAATTCCATACATGTGCCTTGCTCTGCACCTAAGAAGCTGACCCAGTACCCAGCATGAACAGTGTACACTTGCCCTATCAGATGGACAGCAACACTGAGTTCACTATGGTTTTCTACTACAGGATATTGACAGGTGTGAGCCAAGTACATTGTTAGGAGCTACATCACACAGGAGATGGTCATCAGGGAGAGGGCTGTATTTCCTTACTTGAGCAAAGCTCTAAGGTTCTGGGATGGCTCTGAAGTTTGCTATTACATATAGTATTATAATGAACTTCTTACCATATGTGCAGTTCTGTATATCTGATTATTTCATTAGAAGAGAATCCTGGAAGTAGTATTACTGCCTCAGAAGACATCAACTCTTTCATATCTCTTAGTATATCCTGCTAAATTGCTTTCTGAAAAGGTAGTTATATTAGTTCCTACTGTTGCTGTAACAAACTATTACAGATTTCGTGGCTTAAACAACACAAATGTATGGTTTTATGTATTGTAAACCCTAGAATTAAGGAGCTGGCAGAACCACATTCCTTCTGGAGACTGTAGGGGAGAAGGTTGCTTTTTCCAGGCTGCTTGCATTTCTCACTCAGGTCCTTCCTCCATTTTTACAGTCAGCAGGCAACATCTTTGGATCTCTCTCTCCTCAAACACCTCTTTCTTTAGCTTGGTCACATTATCTTCTACTCACTGACTCCCCTGTATCTCTCACTTTTAAAGTGAAAGGCAGTGAGACACACACACACACACATACACAGATTTTCTACCTACTGCCTCACTCCCCAAATACCTGCAACAGCCAAGTCTAGGTCAGGTTGACGCCAGGAGCTAGGAATTCAACCAGGTTCTTTTATGCAGGTGGCAGTGATCCACGTGCTAGGACCCTCACCTACTTCCTTCCCAGACGCATTGGCAGGAAGCTCGATGGGAAGCAGAGGAGCTGAGGCTTGAATCAGCTCTTTGATCTGTAACTCAGCCATACTATGTATGTTTAATTCACGGCACCACAATGCCAGCCTCTGCCTCACTCGTGTAAGGAACTTGTGATAGTAACTCAGTCCAACCAGAAAATCCAGGATACTCTCTCCATCTTAAAAACTTAATTTAACCTCACCTACAAAGTCTCTTATGATTTAGGCTAATACTATTTGTAATTTCTGGAATTAGGATGTGAACGTCTTTGAGAAACTATTATTATATACTCATTAGCAGAGTATTAAGGCATTAGCACTTTTCAACAAGAGCATAGTATAGTCTGGAGAGTTAAGGAACAGAATCAGCAATAGTTATTTTCTCCAAGAACACCAATCACTCATGATGAAGGGGCAAGGGGAGTTCTCCATCTCAGATGTAAGCCAAATAATGAAAATGCCATCCCTGAAACCCAGGTATGGTTCTATGGAAACACTACCATTGATACTGATGTTGAGTTCAAGTCCAGGAAAGCTAGAACAAACAGATATGTACGTTGGTCTGCAAAAGCCTACAAGCAGGACAACATGACAAGGAAGGCAAGCTCAGTTATGTCTTTAGTAAAATAATCAGTGTTAAACAGTGGACCAATATACAAATGATTGACTTGTGCAGATGTTGTTTTTCCTTTTTTTCTTCTTTTTCCTTTTGAAAAGTTTTATTAATTTTTACTGGAAAGGTAGATTCACAGAGAGGAGAGAGAGAGGAAGATCTTCCATCCATTGATTTACTCTCCAAGTGGCCGCAATGGCCAGAGCTGAACCGATCCAAAGCCAGGAGCCAGGTTTTTCAGGGTCTCCCAGGCAGGTATAGGGCAAGGCTTTTGGCCATCCTCTACTGCTTTCCCAGGCCACAAGCAGGGAGCTGGATGGAAAGTGGAGCACTCAGGATACAAACCAGTGCCTGTATGGGATACTGGTGCATGCAAAGCAAGGACTTTAGCCATTAGGCTACCGCACCAGGCTCCTATTTTTTTCTTTTTTCTAATTCTTTCTTTTTCATAATATAGTTCCTTAGGCTCAGGGATTTCCCCTTATACCACCTTTCCCCATTCCCACATCCCCTCCCCCTGTACTGCTTTTTCCTATACTGTAATAAGTTTATTCCCTCAACAGCAGTCACAAGTCCATTATTCTATTTAAGTGTATCCTGATATTGTAGGTATAGAGAATAGCATAAAGTTGAGAATTCTAGTGCCAAGATATATTTAAAAGTTTCATTGGGAGTATATTGTTTATTCAGAAGTAAAAATACATACTATATTGTATCTCCATTTCATGGTGACTCATGTATACTTCAAGACCTTGCTACTTGCATATTCTACAACTAATTTGTTATTAATAACATAATCACATAATTCTAACTGCCAAACACTTTGGATGTCACTATTTTTCACATTTAATAGTCCTCTCAACATTACACATATCTCCTGGTCACCAATTATGAGCTGCCACCCAAACCACCAAAGTTTGCAGATTTAATGCAGGGACCTCAATTGTTTTGTCTATCTGCAACGTCTCTTCTGCATTCCTCAAGGAGGGATTTCATTTGCTTTATTTGTGGGAACTATTCCACCTCTCATGTAAACCTTTGGTGGATACTGCCCATTGTGGTAGACCACCTCTTTTTCCTCCATCCTGTTTAGACACATTAACCACACTAAAGTGAACACAGTGCCCCAGCCTGTGCCATGGGGTTGATGCAAAAATGGATGCATGATCTTAAATAAACCAATCAAGAGTTCTTTCTAGGCTTTTAAAAAATTTTAGCTTAAAAAACAAGATTTTCTCTAGTGAAGTCACTTTGTTTTTCCTGCTCTTACAAAGCCATTCATAGTCATATCTAAATGGCTGATAAAATTTAATGAGTTTACACTTACACTTCAAGCATCGGACCAATGGGGAAATCACACCTCACAAAGAGCTTCTTCCTAGAGCATCCCACTGTTAGCTATAGTACCTCATTTAAGCCTCATTTGTCTTCCGTTACTAGGTTTGTATAGGGATGCTTCACAGTCAGCAAAGCATTGTGTGTCTATGATACACGTGTGTTTATGTGTGCGTGTGAGAGAGAGAGAAAGAATGAATTAGGGGCTCTATTTGTTCATACTTATAGGCCAACATGTGAGGGTATACTTAGGCCACTTTGAGCTCTTCCTATCCCATAAGAATAAAGTAAAAACTCTGCAGCAAATTAGCAAGCAACAGGCACCATATTCAGATGTCCTGGCAGACATCTGGCAGACATTTGCTTGGGGAGTGTGTGTCATCCCCAGAGTTAAGCGTGACTCACCGGCTTGATGTGGTGGCACCACATCCACCCTACTCTCCAAGTCTTGGGTATCTGATAAAGCACAGCCTCTGACCTAACCAGCCCTGTGGATATGCAGCTCACAGCAAATTTCTACTACAGACTTTCTGGGGCTGCTTCTGTGTGTGCATGCTAAATTAATATTTTTGGAACACTTTGCTACATAGATATTTTTGCAGTTCATTTCCCTCTGGCCCTGACATTATACCGGCAGTCCTGTCATGCAGCTGAACAGTTCTTCATCCTTGAGGTGATGGTGGTGAGTTGGCCTACAGGAAGCAGGTCTCATACTTCTTATTCTTGGGTTTTTATTTTATTTTATTTTATTTTATTTTATTTTATTTTATTTTATTTTATTTTATTTTATTTGCTCTTGGATTTAGAATAATGTGCATCCAAATCAACGAAAGCTTCCATCTTGGCTAACTCTTCGAGCAAAACCAAGGTACAAGTGTAGACTGGCCTAAATGACTGCCCCTTCTACTCCCCAGAACAATAAGTATATTACATTCTTGCTCCAACAAGCATTTAGAAGAGGAGAGGTGGTTGGGAGGTTCTTCCTGTCTTTTGTTTTTCACTAGAATTCATTTTGACCTGTACTTGGCCTTCCATGCATTATGCGTATCTGAAGCCTACAAAATCTACAGGTGAGTAGGTGGGTGAAAAAAGCACTTTGGCAACTTACTGAGATATCTGCGCAGCTCTTTTTAAACAACAACAATAAAAATAGTGGGCAGGGACAAGACACCATCCTTATGGATTGGTGGGTGCTTTGAAAATGGGAAGAGTTGGGGATGGCAGTGCTTGGAACAGCAGGGGGAGCTTGCTCAGCTGGAGCTCCTGAGTCACCCATGACAGGTAGCACAGAGCCACTGCCGTCAGTCAGCTCCTTGCCCAGAGCAGAGGAAGTGGGGGCCCAAACAGCAGAGTGAGTCATATTTATTGAAGAGATCATGGAAACAAAAGCTGTAGACAAGAGCTTGTGCGGGGGAAGGCATTCAGACTGCTTTTACCACCCCATTAGCAGCATTTCTCTTTCCCTCGAGTGGATGAGCTACGTGGATGATGAAAGCTCAACACAGCACCCATTTTCACATTACCCTCTGGCAGGTAGTTTTAACCCTGTGGAATCAGGGCTGTGCTCACACTGGCTTACTGCTGAAGTTTGATGTGGAACACTTCCCCCCTAGAACACGTTGTATTTATTTTTTTTTAAAAGATCATGCTTCTGAAATTTTCCTGGAGATGTTGAAATGCTGATCATCTACAATTTTAAATGGTGAAGGCTGGCTGGCAGCATGATCTTGCTATTATTGTAATAAGGTCTTCTTGGAGACTCAATTCAAGTCTCTGAGGGAGTCCCCCCGGAACCAGTAGAAGGGCGGAAATAGCAGCTTTGGGGACCAAACACCTGTCTCCACACTGTAGCAATGCCTTAATCAAGTCACTTTCCTGTTTCTTAACTTTATCTGAAAAGTAAGAGAAACATATCTATAATCCCAAATTAATTTCTGCTAACATGTTGGGGATTTTTAAAACATTTATTTGAAAGGTAGAATGAGAGAAGGTGACAGAGAGTATGTACACGAGAGCTCCTTCATCTGCTACTTAACTCCCTGAATGTCTGCAAACCATGGGAGCCGGGAGTCTAGAACTCCATCTGGGTCTCCCATGTGATCAGAAGTGGAGTAGTCAGGATGATGAAGTTGCAAGGGGTGGCTTAGCCCTCTGTGCCACAGTGCTGGTTTAGGGTTATTTTCTCACCTATGAATCAGGGAGTTGAACTAGGTGACTGCCAAGATTTATTCCAGCCTAACATTGCTATGCACGCAATACCTGTGTTTTGAAAAGTTACATAGGACATAGTTGACAATTGATGCCTACATCTTACCCAGCATCTTGCAACTTTATTATGAAGCAGGAGCTTCCAGCAATTTAGCAAGAAGGTCTATTTGCTTTTCCCTGAAGTCCTGTATTTGGAGGCTGGTTTGCAGCAGAGTCCCCGAGTGAAGTCATACCCTTTGTCCTGAAAGGCTTAGAAATAGATCATTTAGTCAGAGCCAGAACTGGAGATCATTTGTTATAGGGAGAACCCAAGTTAGGAAGAGAATGTGAATGTCTCTGGAATATGTGTTCATCTTTGGTCAGACCCTCAAGTTATTTGTTTATCACACTTTTATTTGACTTGAAACAAATTATTGATGCTATAGAGCTTAACAGCTCTTTTTTTAGATATTCCTCATTTGCAAATTCAGCTTTCCTTCAGATCATTACCTAACACATACTACCACAGAAGTATCCATGACATCCACTGCCAACACTTACAGCAACGATTACTTGTTTTGTTCTTCTGTCATGCCTTGGGCATGTTTTGACTCATCTGTTTTCCTGATTGAAAGGGCAGAGATATGTATCAGAATAAGAAACCCCTAGGATGTTCCTGATTTTGACTAAGTGACAACCTGCCACTTAGTCAGAGGGCACCAGGGAGCAAGGAGTAAATCTATTGCTGCAACCTGCTCTGACAACCACAAGATACTCTGTAAATAAGGACTTGGTTCTGCTTATTGAGGACTCTGAAGGGCAAATGATTGGTTTCTCAATTTGCTACAATTGTATAACATGAGGGGCTGTGGACATTTTGGAGTCTTTCATTTTACAGATGCAGAGGGAACTGGGTTTGTCTGAGAAATTTCTTCTCTCCAGAATTAAACATCTCGACATGGATGCATATTCTCTGAGTCCTACAGGAGATGGGTGCGCTTAGAAATGAATGAAACATACATCATGGCTGTGGAGGGCAGAAAACTAGGTGCTGAAAGGTGGAACTAAGCCTTCCAGTCATCATCTCTCATTCCCTCCCAAGAATCCAGCCAGGAACAGAAACATGGTGCTGACTTTAAGGAGAATCAGTGGGAAATGAAGAATAAAGAAGCAAGGGTAGAATAAGAAAGGCAATTTCTAAAAGAGTTCTCTAACCGTGTGCCTTGTATTTTGCTCTAGTTGTTAATTTCTATAATTGTTATCACAGCCCTGTGGGATAAATATTGCAATCCCTTTGGAATACTAAGACATAGATTAAATAAATTTTCTCTAAATCACATAATTAGGATAAAACAAAAGGATCTCAGACAACAGCGTACCTCTTCAAACTCAGACTCTTCTGGCCTTCTCTGCATTACATCACATGACACCCAGCATCCCTAGGAAAGTCACAGCGATCCCAGTAGATGAAGTGATGTGTAGCCTCCAAGGTCTCAGCTGGGATTCACATGAATGTAAGGGACAGGTATGGGGAGTGAGGTGAGGTTATATCTGACCAGGGGAGTTGGGGACCATCTGACAGCACAGGGGGGTATCTGAAAGGCAGAGACACTTGGCACTGAGTGAACAGGAGGGCTGTCAGGTGGAGGCCAGGGCCATGGCAAGCCTGAAAGATTAACCTTCAAACTGAAGAAACAGGGAACATCGCGGGTTGGGTGAGGGTGGGGAGGACATAGGCTCAGTGTAGGGCAGGACTGCGTGGGCACAGAGAGGATTCTGCAAGCTGCCCTGCCTGCATCACAGGCAGCCTGAGTACAAGTGCAAGCAGAGATATCCGGCCCTTCAAGAACCACCTACCCAACCACCCCCACAAAGACATTACCCAATGCCAAGTAAAAGCCAAACAGCACCCGATTTGGGCCCCCGGATGATGAGCCACCAGCTCTCACGCATACTGCAGGCCACCTCTGACAGTTACCTTCCTCTAGCTGCAGAGAGAGGCAGGGAACTGTTTGTATTGTCTCTGCTACTCTGTGTAGAGTGCTGGGAGGTGTGATCACACTTCCTTTACTGGTTGCTAAGCATATCGTTACTAGGCGACAGAATGAGATGATGCATAAAGCTGGATTCTAGGAGGTGTGCGTGTTGGAGAGTGTGCATTCTGGGAAGAGATGGAAAGTGGGGTGAGGAGGAAAGTGGATTCTCTTAATTTGGCTTTCACTAGGGGCTTGTCAAGTGATGTTTAGGAGGGGGCATGGGAGAGAGTGCAGTGATTCTGAACAGTTAAGAAGGAAACAAGTGAAGATACATTTGCGTATACATGACATAGGCCAGATTCCACTTAAAACTGCTCCCCAACAACAAAGTCACATGGCAAACAAATTTCAGGTATCCAGCTTAGCTTCTGTTCAGCTTCTGAGAAATCTCATCCTCCCCCTCCCATCATGTTATCTATTTATTCAGCAAAAATGTTTTTATTTGAAAGGCAGAGCAACAGAGTGAAAACTCTATCCTGATATCCCACAAGGTTGGCAGGGGCCCAAGAACTTAGATCATCTTCCACTGCCTCCCCAGGTTCATTAGCAGGAAGTTGGATAGGAATCAAAACAGCTGGGACTTAAACTGGCAGACAATATGGGATGCTAGTGGATGGCAGGGTTACGAGTCTTGGCTTAACTTTCTGTACCACATTGCCTGCTTCCCCATCATCCCATCTCACCATATGCTAAGCAGTTCTCACATTGTCTGGAGATCATTTTATTGGTATAGAAAAGAAAAGCACTTCTGGGTTATGAAACTTGAGCCCTTTCTAGCTTCATGCTGCTCAGCGGAATGCCTCAGCAGAAAGCAAGTTCACCTCTGAGTTCACAGGCATAGGCTGGAAAAGCATGTGGCACTGGGAGGACTTGGAAGAGCAGCCTTGAATGAGAAGTAGGAAGGCATGGCAGGAGGCAGAAAGGGAAGAGAGGGGGAAATCAAGGATGTGTTCTGAGACTAGGGAAAGTACTTTGAACCAGAGGAAGGGACAGCTCAGTTACGTCCCTGTTACACATGTGTTGAAGACTGCAATACCTCAAATGTGGCTGCTCTTAGAGATGGAGTCTTTAAAGAACTAATTATGGGAAACAGGTGGTTGGGGTGAGCCTTCATCCAATACAATGGTGTCCTAATATTAGATGAAGTCATTGTTGCAGCACAGAGGGTTGAGCTGCTACCTGCAATATTGGCCTTCCATATGAGCACCAGTTCAAGGCCTAGCTGCTTCACTCCCAATCCAGCTTGCTGCTAACACTCCTGGAAATAAGATGCTCCAAGTATTTGGACCTCTGCCATTCACGTGGAAGATGTGGATCAAGTTCTTGGCTCCTAGATTCATTCTGTCCCATCCATGACCACTGCAGTTATTTGAGGAGTGAATACCCAGATGGAAGATCTCCATCTCTCTCTGTCTCTCCCTCTCATTCTGTCAATCTGCCTTTCAAATAAATAAAACATACTGTAAGAAAAGAAAACAAAGAAGAGATAAGGGTGCAAAAAGGCATGGGAAAGACACCAGGAAAGATGGCCATCAGGAAAAATCAACCTTGTCCTCACCTTGATCTTGAGTTTCTACCCTCCAGAGCTGGAAGGAAACTGCTACTAACGCTTTCAAAGTCTGTGATATTGTTCTTATGGCAGACCGAGCCAAAGGTAAAATACAGAGCAGTCCTGGGGTCTTAAAAACCAGGCCAAGGCATTCGAACTGGAAGTGATGGGTAGATGGATGTTACTAATTCATTTCATTAGCCAAAAAAGAAAAGAAATCAAAATAAATGGTCTATGTGGAGAGGGGGGAAAACGAGCCCAGAATAACAGAGGCTGGAAACCTCCCATTAAGAGGTCCCATTCTCTGTGGAATGTTATGTCTATTGCTGGCCACAACTATCCATCAAGGCAACAAGGTCCTTTAACCCCAAATGAAGAGCCAGAAAGGCAGGGCATTTGAAAATCGATGCAACAATTCTTTATGTTAATCCAGTATTGGAGCATAAATAAGTAGAGGAAACCTTATCTATGAACTCTTACCATGTGGGAAAAACAAGCCATTCTGCCAGAATGTGGCAAAGGGCAGCTTTGGCACCAAGGGATGAGAGTTTCTGAGGGAATCCTGTTCTGTAAAAGGAAGAACCTTCTGGCAATAAAAGTGATGTAACAAGCAAAAGAGTTGTTGGGATAAAACATTTCAAGGGAAAGAAGACCTTTGTTCCTGAGAAGGCACTGAGGCAAGGCGACCTTTAACCATCTACTTTACCTTCTAACTAAATAATCCTTGGCTCAGTGGGCACATATCTGTGGTCCTTTGTGACCCTGCTGTTTTCAGCAACCAGAGAAACTGTTAGTTTTCCCTACAACACCACAGAGAGCAGAAATCAAACCCTGCCATGGAACTCAAACAAAACAAAAATCTGTATATTCATTATCTTGCGCTCTTGCCGCTCTGCTAAAGGAAAGTGGAGCTACAGCACATACCCTGGTCTTGAGCAGCTGGACAGCTGCTGAATCAGTCACCTTTGCTTCAGGAGCATGTTGAGTTGTGCTTAATTACACACTGGATGCACTTTTAAAAGATAAGCAAATAATTCATCGTGTACCAGGCACTGCCTAAGTCATTACACAGGGTCGAGCATGGGTTTAAAAACAAGTAAGACTGGCTAAGGGCTCACTCAGGAGAATGAGGGAGGTGGATGCAAGCTGTCACTTCAGGCAATGTGTTGGGTGGGTGGTAAGAACAGGCCATGAACATGGGTCGGGGGCAGACCAGGCTGAACCAGTTCACATCATCCACTGGCCAATCCGAGCACCAGAACAGAGTGTGGGTTGAGCCAGGTTCAGTTGTGACAAAAACCAGTGCACAATCCAGAATGCCAAGGTGAAATGACCTGTACTGGATGTGACCACAGCACCCAACCAGCATGCCTGAGAACCAGGGAGGGAGGGGGAAAGAGCTAGCAGCGGGAATATGGGGGCCCCCTGCTGGACAGCTACTCCCACTGGAGAGCATGAACTGGGATGGGGGCAGACCAGACTAGGCAGGGCTACAACACCTGTGGGCTTCATGTGGACTAGATCAGAGAAAAGCCAGGCTGGGTTGATTGTTCCTACTGGTGCAAACAAAAATTAGAGTGGATGAGGGTTGGTTGGGCTTTGCTGCAGCATCAGCTGGCAGAAGCTGGCACTGGGGGCTAATTCTGTCAAGCTACACTGCAGAATCACCTGGAGAGTGCATAAACTGGGAGTGGGAGTGGCCTAGAAGGCAACAGTGAGCTCCTCCCTCTTGGGTTACCACTCCCACCTGAGGGCACAAAAACCAGGACAGGGGCTCGGGTGGCTAGACAGAGAGGTACCCAACAGCATGTGTGTGGGCTGGATAGTCAGGTTGGTTGGGTTGAACTAGGCTTCAATGTCCATTGACATGTATGAGAGCTGAATGGGATGTAGGACAGACTGGACTAGTCTGCTGCACATACTGGCAAACCAGGATAGGGGGCAGACCTGATGAGGGTTATTGTGGGTTGCTCCTACTAGGCTGCAGCTCACATTGGTTTATGTGAGAGCCGAGTGTGTGCTGGGCAGAATCAGGCTGGACTGCAACATCCATTGGTTCCAGTGGAAGACGGGGTTGGAAACGGAACCAGCCCAGCAATTGCAACCACCAGCTGATTGGAGCAACGGACTGTACCAGGCCCTGTACTTGCAAGTACACACAAGAATCTGGTCTGGGAACACCTCAAAGTTTCTTTGGGGATCTCCCCAATCAAACTGCCGGACTCAGAACTCTAACCAAGAAAAGACAGAGGACACAACAAGTCAGTCAACTACTTCAGCTATATGTTGGCAGTGTAAAACTGAGCAAACGGAGACTCTAAGATGGATTATGCCAATCAGTGGATTCTTCAGCAACCTCATTATGCTTGGAATGGCGAGATTGGCAGCAATTCATAACTGTTGAACTATCAAAACCACTTGAGCAAGACCCTCAGGGCATGCCTCACATCAGGGACCTGGGGTGGACGGGAGACTGAGTGTGGTTTCTCCCTTTATCTCCTCCTTTACTCCAGATACATGACAAAAACAATGTGGAAATAATAGTCTTACCCACTTTTCTATAGCCATTGAACCTTTCTGCCCTAATTAACTATGTAAAGAATGTCAAAAACAAAACAAAAAGAACAGGCCATGAAGAAATCAAGGTGAGAGGAAATCCAGGAAGACTTGTGAAAGGCAATGTCATTGAAAGTAGAGGAGGAGGTCAGGGAGTAAACAAAGAGAAAGAGGCAGCAAGAAGGAGTGAGGAACATTCCAGGAGGTGAAAGAGCCTTCTGGACAAGGAAGGAGACATGAATGTCACTTTGGGAACTGAGGTTTTTGGATGCCTTTGGTACTATGTCTTGGAGCAGCTCTGTCACTTCATAACCAGTGGTGTCAGAATCTCTCTTTTGATCCTCACCTTGGCCCCTGGGCTCTTGATGAGGCCTCCAGGTCATAAGATCCTGATCTGCTTCAAAGGCAGTTGTCTTATCTGCTGCTGCACAAACAAAAAGTCTTTACAGGGGCCAATGCAATGGCTCAATCGGTTAATACGGGGATCCCATATGGGCCCCAGTTTGTGGGCCAGATGCTCTGCTTCCCATCCAGCTCCCAGCTTAGGGCCTGGGAAAGCAGCTGAGGATAGCCCAAAACCTTGGGACCATGCACCCACATGGGAGACCAGAAGAGGCTCCTAGAACCTGGTTTCAGATCGGTTCAGTTTCAGATCAGCTCAACTCTGGCCACTGTGACCACTTGGGGAATGAACCAGAGGACGGAAGATCTTTCTTTCTGTCTCTGCTCTCTATAAATCTGCTTTTCAATAAAATAAATAAAACTTTTTTAAAAAACTCAAATGATCTTTCCAAAGGCTTATGAAAAACACTTGTAATGAAAAAAAAATGCATGGATTTCAAAAATTTTTTTCTTCCAAATAAGCTTACCTTTTAATTTCATGTTTCCAATAAGCTTTTCGAAGTACCCCTCATGCCTTCATTCATCCAGATTCAATCAAAGCTTGACTATGTTTTTTTCCAATGCTAAGGTCATGTGTATGTGACAGAATCAGACTACCTCTTGGTAGAAAGTCTGCATAGTGGGTCTATGCACACAGGGAACAAAGGTTCAAGGTCAGAACACCACTTCTGAATTCGAGTGAAAACAACAGCTTCTTTTCACAAACGGCAAGACTTATCCACATCCCAGTCCCAGCTTGACTTGCCTTTTTTTTTTTTTTTTTTTTTTTAGGAGCCTACACTACAGGCCACCACACCCCAATCAGTGTAACTACCCCATTCACCCAGCCACAAGCAGCCCCTGGTCACCTGCTCCTTGCTGCACTCAGATGCCAACATGAGCAGCTGTGCCTGAAGGATATAAACACAAATAAAAGAGGAAGAGAAGACACTAACAGAAATCCTCCCAGGGAGAAGCTGTTTACAATCATGCCCCACTAAGTCACTTTGGTTTGAGAAGAGGCACAAGGAGCCAGACCTCATTATAAAGTGGCCACTGCTCTAAGGAAAGCAGATAAAAAACAGAAGGAGGAAGCTGGAGAAGTGACAAATGCTATGTGCCCTGACCCCTTCCCCAGCACTCTTCTTCCTCTGATTCTTCAGTGCAACCACAAAGTGATCAGTATTCTCTCTGGTCTGTGGCTTCCAGGGGGTCACTGGTGAAGGGCTGAGTCCTGTGTCTTGGGGTGATGTGGCCAGAAAGAAGTGATAGTGCAGAGGTGGCAAGAAGCATGAAGCAATGAGTCTGGAACGGGTAAAGATCATAGATGCCATGCACTGTAGGGCTGGGGTTTATGCCAAATGCAACCAGATAGACAAGGGGCAGGGCCAGGCAGTTTTTCAGCTGCATATACTTTGTCTTCTAGTAATGAATGTCATTGAAACACATAATAGGTATGTGGATTGAATACTTAACTGCGTGCCACACCCAATACTAAGTGCTTTGTGTACAAACGTGTATTATCTCTTTCTCATCTTTGTAATATCTCTGTAAGAAAAACACTATAATCACCAACACTTGGTGTGTATGAGAGCTGGGGATGAAAGAGCCCACAGAGGTGCTTAAAGTTACAGGACTGGCAGCAGAAGCGCCACTCTCAGAGCCAGAGTACCCAATGGATGGGTAAGAACCCTTGAGACCTGCCTTGCTGATTCTGAAGAATAGCCTGCATACAACCTGGACACTCTTCTTCCCATCCCAGGGAGCCTACTGCTCCACGTTTACAATCAACAACCTTGGGTTCTACCCTGTGCCAGAAGGGGAGGTGTGGGATGGGGAATGCAGAGGAGGAGGTGGTCCACAAGTAAATCAACTGATACATATGTCCATCTTCTGGAAAAGTGCAATGTGGGATTAAAGAGTGTATTTAAGAGTCCTTTCTCCAACCTTGGGGGAATTCCCTTAAGTCAGGGCACTCAGGAGGAAAAATAAGTAGAAGCAGAGGAGAAAGGCCACAAGTCAGGGGACATGACTGGCAAGTAAAGGGTAGGCTGAAGGGAGGCTTTGTCAGAACCTCTGTGTGCTCCCATCTATTCAACACACATTCTGTGAGCTGTGGGTTCCTGCTAGGGTGACCTTGTTGCCACACAGATGTACACAAGCACAAGAGGGCCGTCATCTCCAGAGCTGTTAATGGGATTTACAGCTCGGGAGACCAGGATCCTAGGTGACGTCAGAGGAGTGAGGTCAAAGTGTCAGAAGTGAGAATAGTGCTGTGGAAGAGCAGCTATGCTTGGAAGCTCTGTGAATGTGGCAGGGAGGAGGAAGTTTGGCTGTCTGTCGATGGAAAGATCTGGAAGGAGCAGATCTGGAAGAAGTACAGGAATGGAAAAAAAAAAAAAAGAAAAGAAAGATCAATCATGAAATGAAATTCCCAAGGCTAAGCTGGATGCCCAAAGCAGAACATTTTTTGGCCTGAGGAAGATATTTTTGTGGGGAGGTTCCCTGGGTAATGCAGATTAGGAATCAAATAACATTCAGGGCTGACAAGCCCATCTGATGCTGGCACCCGGCCATACCTCCTCATGGGTGGGTTTGCTTGGCACATGCTGCTTCTTTCCCCATCACCTTGGCCCTTGTGGATCCATCTCCAAATCGAGGCTCGGGGAGGATCCATGCAAATAGCTCTTGCATGGGTTTGTTTTTAAGACTCTTGTTGTGGCCCAACAGACACTTGGCAGGAAGCTCCATGCCTATGACCCACTGCTGAGCAGCAGAGGTACCAATGTTTTATCCTCAGAGATCTGCAGTCTCCTTGGAAAATAGCACACATAGGATAAATGGGACAAAGAGGGTAGGGAGAGGGATCCAATCCAAGAGTGCTGTGGAAGGGGGTGAACAGAGGTAGCATTTAATAAGGAACAGAAGGGGGCTTAGAGATGGGATTCAGGAAGCCCAGGAGGGGCAAATGTGACTGTAGAGACATCCACTCTGGACAAGGACTGAAGGCTAGGGAACCCACCTAGCCACTGAGTGGCCATGGCAGATTAAAGCAGGGGAAGGTCTGAGTTAGAGCCCATGGAGATACGGTAGTTGTTTCAACTAGGGTGGGCTTCAAACCTCATTTTGGAGTACTAAGAACAAGGCAGAGCTGATTCAACAAAGAGGATGAACTGGCTGCTAGGATATAACTACAGGCAGACTCAGGAGGCCTTTTTAAAAGTTCTTGCCTAGGACCAGTATTGTGGCACAATGGGTTAAGCCATCCTCCTGAAATGCATTGCAATTCCCATACATGCTCCAATTTGAGTCCTGGATGCTCCACCTCAATCCAGCCCCCTGCTAATGCACCTAGGAAAGCAGCAATCATGGGCTAAACACTTGTGTCTCTGCCACCTATGTGGGAGACCTGAATGAAGTTTCAAGCTCCTGACTTTGGCTTGGCCCAGACTTGGCCATTGAAACAATATGGGAAATGAAAAGGCAGATGGAAAATCTTTCTCTCTTTCCTTCTCAACCCCTGTGCATGTGTGTGTTTCTGTCCCTCTCTCTAAGCAATTCTGCTTTTAAAATAAATGCATGATTTAAAATATATATCTATACAAGGTTCTGCCCCTGTTGACTCTGACACCTCTCTGCTCTAAGAGCTGTGGCCATGTGTAGGTGGGGCTTAGGAATGTGGGTTTTCAAAATCCTCTAGATGATATGAAGGCAGCAACATTTAAGAAGCCCCACCCATGCTAAGCCAGTAAATTTTGGTCATATTCTATGGTCAGTGAAGCTGGCCTTTCCCCTTGTGTCATTCTCCATGCAATAAGCCATATCTCCAGGGGTCAGGGGACCCCATGGTAGGGCCAGGGAATCCTCCAGTCATTCTTCTTTTTTCATAGTTGATTAAATGTTGTGTATCTCATTTCAATCTCTCTGGAGACCAGCCTAAAATGAGCACCTTTCCCAGATCTTTTTCCTGAAATCTCCCCAGGTCTAAAGTGTTTCTTCAATAGTAACTCCATATTCTGACATTTACTGGATTCAGATTGGGAGACCAAGGGGCACAAGGCAAGGTCCCTGTATCTCCACCATTCCATTTAGCAAGGCATGTACTTGTGAAACTAATTTTATCTTAAAAAAAAAATGTGCCAAGCATAAAAGAATAGTACAGCCAAACGCACCAGGAGGAGTGGCGCTTAGGGAAGACGGAAGGCGATCCTCTGTTCCTCCCTAACTCCTTCCCCTTCACCAGAGTCTTACAGGCCTGGACACTCTACCTGCTCCATAGTTCCCAAAGCACAGCCTATTCCAACAGTTGGGGCAAAAATGAACATGGGGCCACCCGGTGGCTTCCGAGGCAGGTGTCTTCCTTATGAACTTCCCACCACCAAAGGACAAACCCATTTGTCCTCACACTTCTGTCAACACAAAGGCAAGTTGGTTACTGCCCACCTTCCTAAACCCCACTCCCCCTCCACAACACACAGAGAGAGGGAGGCAGCAGAGAGCGAGATCTTGAGGGCGAGTACTCACCACCAGCCTCTCTGGCCAGTGGGCAAGCACAGAGGGTTGCAACACTTCAGCTAACAGTAAGCACCCCAGCACGTGATCCGGAAGAGTGAGCTCCTGCTACTTACTGCACACTGGCATAGTTAACCACTGGCTACCCGCCCCACCGCCCCCAGAAAATGCCTGTCTGCAAATCTACCATCCAAGCTGCTCTGTCCTTGGCACAAGAGCTCCTCTGGTCTGGGGCTAGAATCTCGTTCCCCCAAGCCTCTGTCCTGCTTGAAAACACCTCTAGTTAGATGTGCTATTTATATCTGTCCTCACCCATAGATCCTATAGCTTCCTGTTGCTAGAGAATGATGTCCTGTGCCATGCCACCAGGATAAGGGTCCTTTCTGTATCCTGTCAGCGTTATTCTTGTCATGATCCTGCTCAAGCCAGCTCCAGTCAGCCGCCTTGAGCCGTGCCTGTGCCCAAACAGGCCACAGTCTTCAGTGCCCTCTTATCTTTACACATACTGGAAAGCATACCCCTCCCTCAACATTTATTTATTTGTTTGTTTGTTTGTTTGTTTATTTAGTGACCGATTGCCTGGCACACTTCTATCTATGCTTCAAATTCCTTCTCGGCATTACCTCATCTATGAAACCTTGTTAGCCTCCTCTTGGCAAAGCGGGTGTTTCTGCCCTTCCAGTCCCTATGGAAGTGGCACCTCTTTCTCTGACAGCCTGTCTGGGTTCACAGTCACTACTTGCATTGCTATGTCATCTTGGATAGTTTGTTGTCCACCTCTGTGTCCCCATCATGCCTCATCCCATTATAGGTGCCACATATGGTTGTCCTTTGAAATCTATGGTGCTGTGAGTCCAGGACACTCTCAGATACCAAAATCCATAGGTGCTAAAGTCCCTTATACAAAATAAAATGACATTTGTATATGAGCAGTTGTCATTGGATACTGGAGACACTGAGGTACTGTCTAGGGATAGACTAAAATTCTATGGGAGAAAAGAACCAGTGTTGCTCCATAGTGAGTTAAGCTGCAGTCTGAGGCACCAGCATCTTACAGGGGCACCACTTTGTGTCCCAGCTGTTCATTCCACTTCTACTCCAGCTCCCTACTTACGTGTCTCATAAAGCAGAAAATGACCCAAAGGCCCGGTGTGATAGCCTAGTGACTAAAGTCCTCGCCTTGCAGGAACCAGGATCCTATATGGGTACTCATCCATGTCCCCGCAGCCCCACTTCCCATTTGTTCCCTGCTTGTGGCCTAGGAAAGCAGACAAGGATGGCCCAAAGCCTTGGGACCCTGCACCAGCGTGGGAGATCCGGAAGGAGCTCCAGGCTTGTGGCTTCGGATTGGCTCAGTTCCAGCCATTGTGGCCATTGGGGAGTGAATCATCGAACAGAAGATCTTCCTCTCTGTCTCTTCGTTCTCTCTGTATAGCTAACTTTCCAATAAAACTAAATAAATATTTTTTAAAAAGAAGGAGAAGAAAGTGATGGCCCAAGTATTTGCTCCTGGCTTCTGGCTTTAACATGGCCCAATGCTAACTACTGTGGCCATCTAGGGAGTGACCCAGCTGATGTTAGATATCTTTTTGTCTTTCTGTCTTTGTAACTTTGTCCTTCTAATTAATTAATTAATTAATTAAAAATTCTATGGGAAGGATCTAGATGTTTCTCTGCTATGCGCAGATCTGAACACCTAATTGCAAACCCACTGACCACTATCAAGAAAGGAAGGTGTGCAGGACATAACGTCATGCACACTACCGTTGGTGGCTGTCCTTGCTCCCTGCCCCTAGCTAAACTCCACAGAAACCTCCCTTCTATGTTACTGCTATGAAAGTCTTTCTATGAAGGAAGAATATTTGTCACTCCTTCCCTCTTCAGGGCCTGAGCCTTTAAGTCTGAGAACTTTAAGTTCTCTCAGTCTTAGGCCTGTGTCTCTCACTTCTTCATAACTTTGGCCACAGCTTCCTTTCTTGTCTTCCGTTCTTCCTCGTTCTCTTGCTCACTCTTAACCTCCAACTCCAGAGTTCCACTTGCCAGCTTACATGTTGTCTCACATTTTTTTAAAAAATGTATTTCTTTGAAAAATAGAGTTACAAAATGAGAATGGGAGAGACAGATAACAGGGCAATTTTTCCATCTGCAGATTCACTTCCCAAGTGACTGTAATAGCCAGGGCTGGGCCAGGCTGAACCCAGGAGCCTGGAACTCTTCTGCTGCTTTCCCAGGTTCATTAGAAGGGAGCTTAAATAGCAGTGGAGCAGCTGGCACTCAGATGGGCAAACATGCCATACTGGCATTGAAGGTGGTGGCTTCACACATATTCTTCAGTGAAGACAGAGGGCAAGATGGGAAGTGAAGTTCCTCTGTGGAAGCTGGAAGTGAGTTGTCATGAGTGCGATCCCTAAGCAGATCAGAGGGTACCACCCTGTAAGAAGGAAAAGCCTTAAGAGCCAAGGCCCTGGGCCATCAGTAACCTCCAAGCCCCCCTGTTAATAGGAAGGGTGATGGTGGATGAGATCTGAACAAAGCAAATCCCAGGAAAATCCTAGCATGAGTGTCTAAATGTCCTGCTCTGGCAACTTAGAATCCAAGCCATATCCTGCAGTCATTTTTTTTGATGTCTGAATTTCTCAGCTACCTTCAAGGTTCGAGCCAGGCAGCCTCAGGTCTGCTACTGTAAAGGAGTATAACAAAGATATCCCAGACCACGGGAAATACCAGGTCTTGTTTCCAACCTGTAATCATAAACTTGTGTTTTTTTGCATAATTTTATATACAGTCCTGTGAAATGCAAATTAAGGACCACAGCTAGTTTTCACCTGGGCGTCACAAAATCTTGAATGAAAAGGTAAATAGTTGTAATTAAGTAATTACAAAATTGCTAACAGGCTTATTTGCTACATTCCTTCCTTCCTTCATTTATTCATTCTTTAGTTCATCCATCCTTCATCTACCCACCCATTCATTCATTTATTTATTTTTAAATATCACATGCATTCTAATAAAAAGTGAAGGCTTCTCCCTTCCCAAATTATTTGTCAGAAAAGAGTAAGTTTATATTCAAATTCTTAGAAAATCTTCCATGTTAGAAGTTTCTCCTTCAATTCTCTTGCTCTCAACAAAGGTATAATTTTTTTTCAGAAAAACGTTAGCCTGAAACTACTTCATTCAGTTCTAGTTTTGACACTTAACAAAAGTTTCTTGGCTGAACTGCTTGGTTTTTGCTTAAAAAAAAAAAAGCAGGCATGGTACTATAATATAGATTCAATCATTTCTCTTGAGGGCATAACATCATTATTCCAATGCAAGTGTTAAAAGTTAGTTTAAAAAAACTTTTAAAATGAGTTTTTAAGGCAATGCATTAAGTGGCTATATTGTAGACGTAAAAAAATTAATGCCTCCAAAAGATCAGAAAACACATGTCTCCATAGAAGATGTACAAATGGCCAATAAGTACGTGACAATATGTTCCATGCCATTAGTCATCAGGAAAATGCAAATGGAAGCCACAATAAGATACCATTTCATTCCTACAAGGATGGTTAACAGAAAAATTACAAACGAAAGCAAGTGTTGACAAGAATGTGGAGAACTAGAGTGTGCACTGCTGGTGGGAATGTAGAATGATGCAATGCTGTGAAAACCAGTTTGGCGGTTTCTCAAGATGTTAAATATAGAGTTATCACATGGCCCTGCAATTTCACTCTTAGGTTCATAACGAAGAGAAATGGGAACATATTTCCATGCAAACACTTAGACACAAATGTTCATAGCAGCATGATTCCTAGTGGTCAAAATATGGAAACAACACAAACGTTCATCAGATAATGAAAGGACAATAAAAACAGACAAATTTATGCAACAAAATATTATTCATCAATTTGACAAAAATAGAATGAGCTACTGATGGATGTTACCCCATAGACGTGGTTTCAAAATGTTAGGCTAAGTGAAGGAAGCCAGTTGTAAGCGATGGTAATACTGTGTGATTCTTTTGACACAGAATGTGCAGAAAAAGGCAACAGGGGCAGCAGGAGAATAAGGAGTAAGTGCTAATGGTAGGGTGCTTCTGTTGGCAGTGATAGCAACATTCTTCAGGTAGTGGTGATGGATACACAACTCTGGAAATACTGAGGTCACTGAACTGTACACTTTAAAGTGAGTTTCATAGCATGTGAGTTCCAGCTTAAAATATATATATAATTTAAAAACAAACATCCTCTTGTGGATTAATAAGGAGTAGCTAACTCTCTTCCAATTGTAGGGTGATCAGATGTGCAAAACACAGAGGACCTTTGCAAAAAACATCCTAGAGTTAAGGACACCAAGGTCAAACGCAGGAAGAGCTGTTGCAATGTTCAAAACAGACAGAATTGTGAAATAACCGCATGTTTAAGTCCATGTACTATCTGATACAGTAGATTATTCTAAATGAATCACTATGATAATATGCTAAGTATTACCCTAAAGAGTTTATCTATGCAAATTGGTTTTTAACAGCCCTCTTTACTAGGAGAACAGAGAAGACTTATGTTCAGGCACACAGGGTATGGAGCAAATGCCAACAGTGTGTCAGGCACCAGGTGTGTGCTCTTGCAGCTTGGTTTGTCTAAATTGAAAAGGAACTCAAATTTGAGGTTATTTTAATGGAAGGTTTACAAAACGATGATAGCATTTTACTTGAGTTGTCCTCAACTTTTTGGCATCACAAGTTCCTTGGAATTGGATGAAAGCTATGGACTTTATGCTTTCCAACACGAGCTTGTTTGGAGGCAAAAATTCTGCCTCTGCTTTCACGGATCCATGCATACGAGCTCTCCTCCCACAGAACATACCCCTGCCAAGCTCCAGGCTGGACTTTGTACTTTGAGATAATTCTTTACAGACTCTGTTTGCACTGAAGTCCATTCTCCAGTTCCCACCACACACACCAATGAGTACCTCATGAACTCGAGACTGGGGATGGTTCCAGGTGTCCTGGTGGCCCAGGAGATCCACAGAGGGTTCCAGAGTCCCCTGGGAAGGAGAGTTGAGGGCCAGTAACACACCTTTTATCTTCACTTCAATCCTAGAGAAATCTACCTTTACCTGGTTCATAAGAGAACACTTCAAAATATTTATGGAAAATAAAATTAAAATAACTAATTAAGCAAAAGAATTAAAAGGCAAGTTTATTTTGGTGCCAAAAATTTTCAAAATCTATGCACATGAGACTTGATCTTCAAAAAGTTCATAGAAGATGTGTATTATGAAAAAATTTTGCATGGATCTCTAAATTTTTTGCCCCCAAATAAGCATATTTTTTTTCTGTTTTGTTTTTAAAGATTTGTGCATTTTACCTAAAAGTTAGAGTTGTACAGCAATAGGGAAATACTGAAACAAATCTTCTACCCACTAGTTTATTCCCTAAATGAATGCACTAGCCAGAGTTGGGCCAAAACAAAGCCAGGGGTCTCTTTCAGGCCTCCCACGTGGGTGCAGGGTCCCAAGACCATCCTCGATTGCTTTCTAAAACCATTAGCAGGGAGCTGGATGAAAAGTACAGCAGCCAGACTCAACAGCCATATGGGATGCTAGTGCTGCAGGTGGGGGATTAGCTTGCTAAACCATTTCATTGACACCAACATAAGGATATTTTAATTCCAATTCTTCACAAATTTTTTTGAGATTTACTCACATACTGGTCTTTTGCCTAAAATCCATTCTAAGGAAAGTTTTCTACTTGTTGAAAAGTCCACAAACCCCTTTATCAAATTTTCATTCCAGGCAAAGTTGGAACAAGCTTACCCAGGTGAATCACTCAAGAGCAAGTAATGGCATAGTGAGGAAGCAGTCACCAGTTCTGGGCTCATGGTCCCAAGGTTCCAGAGCAGAGCTCAGCATCCTGCAGGTACCACCCCACCCACGCCCCAGAGCAAGCACAGTCTGTATTCAGCAAATGAGAACAGGAAGGCTGCTCCTACAGAATCAGGTCAGGAAGAGAGGGCTCCAAGGTCACCCTGGGGACAGCAGAGAGTCCAGTTCAGCAAAGGAGCTGATGTGTACTGGGCAGTTTTACCTCTTGAGGCTGCAGGAGCTGCAAGCTCAGAGTCCAGTGATTAGGGCAAGAAGCGTGAGCACATCACTAAGCCAGAGTTGAGGGGACTTAAAACAGTCCATCTCTGCCTTGTAAATCTGTTTCCTATATTCCTGATGCAATGTCAACCTCTCCCTTCTCCTCCTTCTGTTTCTCTCCTGTCAGTCAGCCGGGCCTCCAGAGCTGGAGGATGGGAGGAAAGGGAAAGGCAAGGCTTCCATGGATTAAGGAGATTTAGGTGTGGCTTAGTAAGGGGATTATGGAGCAAGTGTCTGCTCTCTGATGTCCTCTCCCTGGGCTACAGGAAACCTCTGCCTTCAGGGGACAAGCAGGGCATCCTGAGCCTGAGGCAAGAAGTAAAGACTCCTAGGATGTGGGCCCTGCTCTGTCGCAACAGGTGTATGACGCCAAGTTCAGGGAATGAGGAAGAAGGTGTCTGTGTCTGGCACAGGTGAGCCAGGCATGAATGTGCCTGGAAAGGGAGGATCCTAGTTCTCTGGCCCCAGGGAATTGGACTCCAGTCTTTGTAAGCTGAAGGCACTGGGCACAGGGTAGGAAAGCAAAATCAACAGCACAGAAGAGGAACTCAAGCATTAAGTTGAGGTGACCTGTTCTGGAGTTTAGAAGATACAAACAGACCCAGACCCAGGAAAGTATATGAGGGAGCTCAGGTTTCTCAGTGAATTAAGCCTTAAAGGAGACATAGAAAAGTTTTGTCTGGAAAGTTTGGGAACATGGCTGTGAAGAATGGAAGATGGGGGGAATTACTGAAAAGTAAGTTTAAGGGATCTGGATTTGCCAAGAGGTACTGAGGAGCTTCTGGGGGAAGCAGAGATAGGAACAGCAGAAATCTTGAGCAAATATTAGGTGATAATTCTTGGGGCTGGGGTAGGAATTGCCAAAAAGGAATGAGAGGCATGAAGAAAGAATCTGTGGGATTTACCGATGGCAAGATAAGAGATGTAATGTCAAGGTTTCTGACCAGAATGCATGGGAGAGTAACAACTGCATGAGGAGACTGAGGGATGCCAGGAGGAGAAGATGGTCTGGTGAAAAGAGTTAGGTTTCTGAGTTGCAGCATTTATGAAGATGAGTTCCTCAACCATGGGGAAGTTGGTGCCCAGCAAAGATGAGGCTCAGTGGGGAAAGGGACTAATGTGTGCCTTGCAGACACAAAAGAAAGGATGAAGGAGAGTAGCAAATAACTTATACCGCCTAAACAATGTGGTGCTCCATTCACCCTATAGTTAAACCTATCTGGAATCAATTTCAACTCAGAGAGTGGAAGCATCCTGATGCCCTGGGGATACTCCCAGGAGACGCCAGTCCTGAGTCACTGAAGATCTACTAAGAGAAGTCCCCAATTTGTGCAAGTTCAAGCTCTCTCCCCTTTAACGCAGTTTACAAACTCCATCACAGCCCTTTGCTCCAGGGAACACCTTCAGAAGAATGCCCAGACTATATAGCCTCAGCATTCAGCATTTATCTGACCTTCCACGCTTAGCTAGGTCATGGATGGCACCGCCCCATATGAATCACTTTAACTATGTCTTTCTACCTCTCTGCTTTTATTTGCTCTTTTTTCATCACAACCACCGTTCTGTGTGTGTAGGCTCTATCCCATCTGTCCTATCAGAGCTTTCCAAAGGTCACCTCCTCTGGGAGCATTCCCAGAGTACCCAGCCAGAGGCAGCTTCTGTCCTCCAATCCCATAGCACTTGGTGACTCTCACAGCAACATTAGTTTCACATCTTGTCTTACAGCTCATAATCTGGATATATTACCTCTTCTACCAGGCTGTAAACATTGGGAACAGATACAGTCCTGCAGATTTGGGGGAAATGACTGTTTCCTGAGAATGAAAGTGGTAGAGACAACATTCATTGTCAAATCCATATATTGGTGAATACCAATGAATTCCTTCTTGGACAATACCTGTGATAGTTTCACACAAATCAGGTGTTTCTCTTAGGAGATCCAATCAGGAAAATGGTGCCAATGCAGATGAGACCACAGGAGAGTTAGAAGAGCCAAGAGACTTGCTGACAACACATTGCTAGCAAGTAGAAGAATTCTCACAACAGCCCAGGGCTCTTGGTGCTCGATTCTCTTTCCCCTTGAGCTGAAAAGCTGCCTCAGCTGAGGTTGCTGCCTACGTTAAGCCAAAGGCTTGGAAACAGGAGTTGGCCATGAGCCACCTGCAACTGCCTCTGTAGACACTGCTGTACATCAAGGCCAAGCATCTGTGTCAATAACAGAGGAAATGTAACCAGATCCTGCTGAGAGTTTCTTTGAAGATGCCAGGGTCTCCATCCATGATACCCTGTCAGCAGCAGGAACTAGATATGGCAGAGCCAAGCTGAGGTGACACCACAGGAACACAAAGAGAAAGGGCTGAATTAGGAAGGAAATAGAGGAGAAAAACTGGGATGTCCCAAATAGTCATGGTGGTCTAGTAGGAAGGAAAGTAAGTCCTGGATGGTCAAAACCAGAACCAGGGTAGAATTCCAGCAGGCACCCAAGGAGCCTCCACAGTCCATGTGAGCACCGGGGGGGTGGCTATGATGGTACAGGGGAATGTCAGAGATGCACATGAGTGCTCCCACAGAGAAAGGAAGGGCATGCAAAGGACAAACTACAGTCCTGGTACCCTCAAAAATGTTAGGAGAAATGACCCACTTTCAAGGGACACTAGTCCATGAGTCAGAAATGAAACCTAGGACCAGTTCTAAACCCTGGATGAGCTGGATTCACTGGCATGCCCCTGTCTTTTGTGAGTGATTTTTCCAGATTCTGTGAGGGTGGATTTCAGAACACAAAATGGAAGAGAGCACCTGGAAGAGAGGAAACGTTGCTGTGTGGTAGCCAGGGCGGAGAGAAGAAAGCTCACCCTTCCAAGCACACTGGCAGTGTTACTCTTAGTGCTAATCACAGTGACTGGCTGCCTTATCAAAGTTGTACTTACCTTAGTGCAGGGGAAGAGGAAGAGTTTGGGAGGGACCTAGAAAGCCAGGGCAGGACCCATTCCTATAGCAAGACAAAAACCTGCACTCTTATCCATCAGCCCCTTACATGGATGTAAAAACCACATCAGAATGTGCAATCCAGAATCCGCTCTCCTGAGCAAACTGTCATTATGAGTAATAATTATACCTTGGGGAGCAGCAGTGACTCAAAAGCTGCCCCCACCCCCCACTGCCACCCCCTCACATTGCTCAGAGCTTTGCACACAGTACAAAGAGGTCCTGGGGTGGAAGCATCATTCCCCCGACCTGCCACCACCACCACCACCAGACAGCTCTCAGAATACTCCAAGTGGTCACTCAACCCCAGGGCCTGGTGGGTAGCAGCAGAGTTTTTGCTGCCTGCAGAGTTCCCGAGGCCCAGATGCTCCTGAGCACCAAGGACTGGGAGAGAGGTGGCAGGCAGAAGTAAGCACTGTTTTCACCTGATGCATGTCTGTGAGCTAGCATCTAGAAGAAGCTGTCTTTTGCCTTTCAGAAGGTGGTTTATGTCCTCAGCACAAAAAAGAAAATCATGCTTCCTATCAGCTCAGGCACAGCCAGCCCTCAGTGTAAAACTATAGGAGAGCAAACACTCAAGGGATGTGTGTTATAGGGCTGTTTTATGCACAATTGAGACGGCTGTTAAGCTAGTACATAAGGCCATCTGGATGTCCCAGTGTTAAAACAGGTCCACATACATTGGTAAACATCCATGTTCCCAGGCCCCCAACAGCCAGCCTCCCTAGACTTCCATGATCCAACATTGGTGCAGCAGGGAACTCTTGATCCTGCTCAGGGTGATGGCCAACTTCAGTCGTGGTTGGTCCGTGCCCAGTTTTTGTGGCTGCTGATATTTTGAATATGTCTCTTTAGTATACCATTTTACTCCATCTGCACTAACAACGCTGCTACACCTCCTACCTTACAGATGTGGAATCCAGTGCCAAATGACCTAAGGTCATACAGGGGTCCCTGGGGCTGTGACTACGACCGAGGCAGACCAACTCTTGACCACCTAGCTGGGTGGGTGAGAAAGGTGCATCACTATTGCAGATTGCTGCCAAGGTCTGTCTCTCCCTCCTCTGCCCTGCTACAGACCCAAATAGCCTGTGACACTCCTGATATCCAGGCCAGCAAGATGGCTCTTTAAAAAAAGAAAGATCGATTTGTTTATTTATTGAAAGTCAGAATTATAGAGATATAGTAAGGGAGAGGGAGAAATCTTTCAACTGCCTGCTCAATCCCCAGATGGTTTCAATAGCCAGCACTAGCCAGGCCGAAGCCAGAAGCTAGGAGCTTCATTAGGCTCTCCCCAGTGAGTGGCAGCTACTCTTCCCAGGCCATTGGTAGGAAACTGGATTTGAGATGGAACAGCTGAGTCATAAACTGCCACCCATATGGGATGCTGGCATCATAGGTGGCAGCTTTCCCTGCTACACCATGTTGCTAGTCTCAAGGCTTCCCTTTACCATGCTCTTCCTGGCTTGTGCTTCTGTCCACTAGTCACCCTCCCTGTGGCCACCTCAGGACCTCCTCCACCTGAGCAGCCATGGCCACATGTTCTCAAGAACCAAGGCTTCTGGACAGGGGAAGAACTAGGGGTGGAGAGAACTATCCTGTGATGGGGTAGGAGTGGGAATGTGCACCCAGGCAAGCCTGTGTCCTAGCAGTACTTAGGGCCCATGAAGCTATGATGTTACCATGAAAAGACAGGTGCTAAGAGACATAGACTTCTCCTCGGATCCTCTAAATGAGAAATGTACGTAGGGGTTCAGTGGGAAGGGTTGGGCTGATATAGGAGAAAGAGGGTGTCTGTGAACAACGCACAATACCAGGAAAGTTATTCATAACAGCCTGTACCATGAAGATCTCTGAGCTGAATGCTGGGGATCATAGGACTTATTGGGTCTTTCCAGACTAGAGTGATAGGAAGAACAATGCCATCTGAAAGAACTACCTGGCTCCCAAACTAGCCCCACATCAACACTCACTGCCTGAGAAGGCTATTTCCCTTGAGATCCTGCAAAGGTTCTCCAGCCACATACAGGGAATGTTAGGATAAGCTGAGTGAAGCTGAGTGACATGTGTGCCTTTTTCTATAACCTTATCATCACAACTATGAGCACATATATCTCATTTAAATGTTTTTGTCAATGGCATACTTCTACTTTGAGGTTTCAATTTTTTTCTGGAAAAACCTGAAATACTGCTTTAAGGGGCTGAAGACAAAAAGCTTAACTCTGGGCAGAGAGTTGGGAAGAGTTAGCCACTGGAAAGAGGGGTCATTTATAACTTGGCTATTCCCACAAAAGAAACACACTTTCCATTTCCTCTTTCTCTTAAGAAACTCTTGACTTCCTCCAGGTTCCCCCTCAGCAGGTCCCTCATTTGTTCTTATGAATGCTCCCATTAAAGTCAACTGCCAGCTCAGGAGGGCTCTTGCTTCATCTAACCTCAGCATTATTTCTTGAAGAAGAAGCTCATTACAAAACTGCCAGTAATGACAGTCCAATTTCACAGTAAGTCAGGGCTGGAAAGACACTGTGCTGCGTGATTTATGTGGATTCTCTCCTTGAAGTCATTCACTGTTTCCCTTCTGGTAACCCAATGTGGAGGCACACTCTCTGCACCCAACTGCCATCCTCTGAGAGAACTGGGTATCTCCTCCTTTTGAAGCAAGACAGAGGAAGGAAAGGGCAAGACCTTAAGTTCAGAGAAATAAGCCAATCCCAAAGGACAAAAATGATATTTCTCTCTGATATAAGGCAAGCTTCATGCAAAATGCAAGATAAGTAGATACATAGGAATGCATAAGCACGTATATACATATATTTATCTAGAGGATACGCATAATGTAGGCAAGCATACCATGAAAGAGAGATACATTGTAGTATGCATCTCTACTTCTGAATAAAAGATGGACTCCCAAGGAAACTGTTAAATATATTTTGAAAATAGGATGCTGGATTTTCCACCATTGTCTAAGCCTACACTAACTAACAGAATGACAGACTTGTGACTACTGCTGAAGGACTATACTAGTCTAATAATGTGGGGGATCACTGGTGGGCAGGCAGATAGGGAGAGTGGAAGGGGAAATCCTGGAGCCTACAGAACTGTATCATGAAAAATACAACTTAAAAACAAATAATAATAGCACTCCTTCCATGGTCCCAGGATTTACCTCCTTTTTTCACTCCAAGTTGGACCTTGTACTTCCTCTGAGACTTGTAAGTGCCCAGTGAATACAAAGGGCACTAAAGGATCACTCAGCACTTGATGAGGCTGTTCTGGTTATGCTCTTGGAGGTGTGGCAAGCATTTGCATGCACTGGGCAATGGACAGACATGATCCATCACACAACCTGGATGAAGGCGGCTGCTTATCCTTAGTTCAAAGGAAGATTCAGAGGCTCCAAGATGCTAACTAGCTTACACAAATCAGAACCCTGATCCTTGCACACCTTCAGCTTTGTACACAAATAAGTTGACCCAGGACTTGATTTTTAAAAATCTATTTACATTCTACAATAGCATAGTCAAGATATGAAGAAGCCTAAAAATAGAATCCGGGATTTGGTACAAGATAAATATGTCTGGAGACAGTTCTCTTCCTAGCATGGCACTGACTGCAGCTCTCTCTCAAAGCAGCATGGCCAGATAAACATTGAATAACGGCTGAAGATAAGTATGTACCAAGTACTGCATGGGATATACTTATGCTGGAAAATATATTCAATTCTCATCTGAAATTCAAACAGGACTGTTGCGAGTTTCTATCTGCTAAATCTGGCAACCCCAACCTGCAGTGGAAGCATGCTGGGAAGTCATGCCTGGCTCCAGGTACCAAGTATTGCTCCATCAGGAGTTGCCATGGCAGCGGAGCATGCCTTCCCAGGCCCTCTGGAGCTGTCTGCACTTACCTCTGCGGCTTCCTCTCGCCCATGCACTCTCAAGGCTGGGAACAAGCTGAGCTACTTTCAGTTTCTTGAGTGTGTTACTTCACGCGTCCCTCTCCTCCTGCTGCCTCTAGCCTCAGTCTCTTCTTGAGTTAGGCTTTGTGTTTACAGGACTCTGTGCTGTTCCCTTCCTTCTTCCCTTGTCTGGCTAATATTTTTTGTTCCTGCAGTTCTTGACTTAAGTCTCACTCTTACCAAGAAGACTCTAGCTTGTCCCTCACCAGCTCCTCTCACCAGTCTTCAACACTGTGTGGGTTACAACCTGATCCTTCCACGGCAGTCCCACCCCCTGGCTGTATGGTCCTGGGGTCAGGGACCACTTCACATTTACCTTGTCTGCCCACATCTACTCTTAGCTCCTGGCTGCAGATCAGAAACCAGTAGGTGCTGATGGAATGAATACAGAATATCTCAGCCAAAGTTGAGTCTCCCGAATATGACTACTTCCTTCCTCTCTTCTGTCTTGAGTCACTTTTGCAACACTATGTCTTCCTTCCCTCCCCTTCCCCCACCCCAGAGTAGCTGAGGCTTGGGTCAGCAACAGCCCTGGACTGTGCCAAGCAGCCTGGACTTGGGGAACCAGCATGGCACTCACCACCCTGCTGGTGCCTGAGCACTGCTGCCTCAGTGGCCGGGGTCCAGCTAGAGATGGGCGCCAAGCTCTTGTGCTCCTGGCTTCAGAGTGCTCCAGCCACTACAGCCCTTGGGTCCCATCTTCTACTCCCATTCTCCCACCAGCCTTTTGATTCTGCCAGTGGATTTTGCTTCTAGTTGGGGGGTGGGGAGTCCCATGTCATATGGTTGGGGGTTAGAACAGGTGGCTGGGCCCTGCGGGTCTTCATAACATCACCCATAAGCTCCAACACACCCACCCAAAGCTTCGCCCCCGCACCGCCTGCAGCCGGAGGAGGTGGCAAGGACTTAACCCTTGCTCAGCATTAAGAAGGCAGCTTCTCAAAAGAAGCCGTGTGGCTAATGTTCAAACTTTAATCCACCCATACACACACACACACACACACACACACACACACACACACACACACCACACACGCACAACTGGACTTGTGCATCCCTGGCTCTCATAGAGTCCAGCGAGGGCTGAGTTCCGAATATGCCCCTGGCACGGCGAGTGGGGCGGGGGAAAGTGACCCCCAAGGAGAGGAGGAGGCTCACCGGCTGGGGAGCAGCAGTAGGGGCTGGCTTGGGCGGAGCTCTGGGCAGCAGCCGGAGCTGGACACTGAGAACGCGGCGCGCGGCTCCTGGAGCCCACCTTTAGGGCAGGGCCCTTCTGAGTCTTCACACTGGGACCCCCTACCCCGTCTCTGTCGTCTATGTTACGAGGACAACGAGGAAGAAACAGCTTTTGGTTTTAAATAAACTCCAAAAATAGAACCCCTTTCCGCAGCGGAAGGCTCGCGGGCGCCCGGCACGCACTTGCTGGGTCTGTGGCTGCCTTTCCAGGAACTCGCAGTCCTGTCCAGGTACCCAAATTCCGGAGTTGTCACCGCCACCCAACCCCCACCCTAGTCCTCCAGTTACTGGCCCCCTGGTGCTCAATCCCCAATCGCCACAAGGGAGGACTCACCGAGAGGGAGATCGGGGCTCCAGCGGAGGCTCCAGGTGAGTCGGGGGCTGCGGCAGGTACAGGTGAGGCAGGGGCTGCGGCAGGTAGGGTGCGCGGCAGCCCGCGGCCGTGGCTGGCTGAGTGAGAGGGCTGACAGGTTGGTGTTTTCCCACTCCAGCTCCAGGCTGTTAACCACACCCCTGCTCTCCTCCCCACTTCCTTAAAGGGTGGGGTATGTTGTCTGTGTGCCGGCTACAGCCTCTTACCATAAACTCTGAAATAGAAGCTGCCACCCAATTCCCCTGAGCTACCTGGTTTACCTGAAGGGGAGTGGCGGGGAGAGGCGGTCTGTGCTTCCCCTGACCCCCAGCTAGAATGGACTGCTTGGATGTTCTAGGCCCCTTGAAACAGGCCCACCCCTCAATCTCTCACACTCCACCGGCAGCGTTTTGAGGCCATGTTTCGGAGTGGGAGCCCCCCACCACCATCCTGAAGTGGCTTCAGCTCCCTTTCTAGGGTTGCGAGATGAGCAAATATCATGGGGCGAGGACAAGGAACCCTGTGTGGTACATCAGAGGGCGCATCAGAGGGCAGCCTTTTGTTGTTAGGGAGGCTGGCCACATTTGGGCAGGATGGTAAGACTGGAAACAGGACCTCCAGGAGCCTGGCAGCACTTCTGTCCTATCACCAGAAAGAGACTAGACTTTCTCTTGAGTGGGAGACTTGTCAGAAGGACAGCAAGCTGGGATGCACTCATTGCTGCCCAGCCGCCAACTTCCTCTGCAAAGCCTCTTGCTCCAAGCCTCATTCTGTGTCCATGCAGGACTGGGATCCGCATCCTGGGACTGCTGCTAATATAGTTCCAGTTCTAGAGGGTGTTATTTGCAATGCAGTCTCTGGGAGTGGCGCCCCCTGAAGTTGTGCAGTGTTACACTGCTAGGCGACATGTGACAGCCAGGTGTAAGGGACTGCTTGGATGACACTGCCTCAACTTTCCCCAGATCAGTTGTCCTGGGAGAACAGCAAGGAAGACCAGCATTCAGTGATCCTGTTCAAGTACCAAGTACTGTGTCAAGAAAGCACACACTTCATGTGATTGTGCTAGAATTTGGAGACTTGGATTATTTAAGAAAGCTATCCAGGCAATAGCTTTTTTTCTTAACATATAAGCAGTGAACTCGCTGTAGTTTGTTTTGTTTTGTTTTGTTTTGTTTTTTAACATAAATGCCTCTCTGGATCAGCTGAAACTCAGGATCCCTGAAGCTGAGGCCCACCTGTGCCAATCTGGCACTTGGTAGTTCATATGCTCTGACCGTTGGAGCCTTGCAGATAATGCGGTGGCTTCACAGCGCCCAAAAGGTGACCCAAGTGTGTCACTCTGGCTATGGTTTGGAGAGACAAGGCAAACAGCAGGGGTAAACAAGTGTTGGCAAGGAAAGTATGGGGACAGTGGGATAACCAACAGGAAGGGAATTGTCAGGTAGCTCTGGGTACCGGGTGGCCCATCCCTGTTCTTGGACCCAAAAATGAGGTGGGAGGAGCAGTGGTGTGAGGTTAGCTACCCAAGTGAACTGTGGAGGATCTGGACCAAGATGGTCATAAGCACGCATAGCCTAGTTTAAGAAAGGTGAGTTTGTGTATGCTTCCCCCATGTGGTCATATCTGTGAACTACAACTTGATCTCTTAGTTCAGGGCCAGGATATCTGCTTATTTGAGGCCCAGCAGGTTGGTTCAGTGGCTAAATCCTTGCCTAGCACACACTGGGATTGGGATTGGTGCCAGTGCCCTTGTAGCCACTTGGTGGAGTAAACCAGTAGATGGAAGATATTTGTCTCTCCATCTCTTTATCTCTTTATCTCTCTGACTTTCCAATAATAAATAAATCTTTAAGAAAAAAAGCAAAACAACAACAACAACAAAAAACCACCAAATTCAACTGTTGAAGGCTTCTTTTTGAAGCTTCAAGACCTAGCTCCTAGCATCACAGTATAAAAGAGGTTGTGTGCTTTTTTTGTTTTTGTTTTTGTTTTTATGAAAGAGGCTTTAAGAAACTACCTAAGACGGTCAGTTCCACTTCCAGGTCTCCTCATGATCTGTCTAGTGTGGCCAAAGAATGACAAAGGCAACTCAGTCGCACAATGCAGCCTATTATCTGTTTTTTTGAACACCTGTCAAAATGCCCTCAGGAGCCCTGGAACTCTGTGGAAATTCCCTAAGAGATGCTTCCATGCCTCCTTGTGAATTGTTGCAACAACCAACCCAAGAAAAACCACTTCCTGTCTGTCCACCCGCGTAGTGTCTCAGTCTGGCAGAGGGCCATGATGGGAGATCCTGGGTTAGGGTGCTGCAGTCACCAGGAGGCAAAACTGTAAACAGAAGGCAGAGCAAATTTCCTCTCCACCTGCTTAACTCCTTCACTTGCATGTTTCGGCCCTTTCCCCATCAGGTCTATGACAGTTCATGATTCCCCAACACCACAAATGTCAACAACAGACTTCTGTTGCCAAGAGTTGCCTTCAACTTTCCTCCTCTCTACTTGCCACCCCTGAATCCTAGGAACCCTTCTAAGCATCTTCTATTTGTCCTTTGCTTTTATAGACCAATTGTCCTCACCCTGTTCAGGGTCTTTGCCTAAACTCTTGTGCAAAGGGTTTCTTTCACTTGCTCCACATCCTACCCTGAAAGCAGTTGGGACTGAGACTCATAATGATGGCCTGAGCTGCTTTAGGGATAAGCTTTGAAGATGGCCTTTGAAACTACCAAACTGGAAGAGATTATCTAGGACAAGAGTAAGAGGTAGCATAGGCTTGCACACCAGGCTCCTACCAAGAGGAAAGTAATGAACAGGGCATACTCAAATGACAGAAACTGGAGGTGAAGGCCTGGGGGTAGTATGTGCTGGTTACTCATCATGGGGACCCCAGAGAATATGGTGAGCTGGAAAAGACTGTGGGTTGAAAGGGGGCTGTGGTGTCATTTGTTTTCAGTAACAGCCAGAACAGCAGGTTTCAAGGTACTGGGGAAGGATCCTTCTAGAAGGGAGAGAGTGTGGTTCTAGTCAAGGGCACCTAAGTCTCTACCCATGATAGTCTGCCTGGGGTTTCAGTCACCACAGTTAACAAGAAAAGTAGGTACAGTATAACATGATTTGAGAACAATATAGAGAGAGGCCACATTCACTTAACTTTTGTTGCAGTAGCTATTGTTGTGCCTCTCTTACTGTGCTTGATTTATAAATGAAACAATCATATGTATGTATGTATGTATGTATGTATATATACACAAACATAACATCTATAGGATTTGGTAACATCCATGACTTCATGCACCCACTATGTGTCTTGGAAATGACTCCATGAAGATAAGGGGTACTGTAATATTTCCTAATCTGGAAGATTAGCATAAGGACTCTCTATCCATTTCACAGGGTGCTGGGAAGCCTAAGTTTGGCGTAAAATTATGTTGTGGTTACTATTTTGCTGTGGAGAGATTATGTACTTACATGCCGTGTAGACATCATTTCTCCAGTTGCCACTGTATGCTAAGAGGTTTTTTCCTTTACCTAGTTAACTTTGGTAGCAATTACTGAGATATGCAGTATTATAACTATTTCGTGGCTAGGGAAATGGGGCTTCAGGAAGGTAAATAATTCATCCATGGCCTCTGAGGCAGTAATAAGCAGGCTTGAATCAAAGCCATCACAGGCCTTTGGTACAGTAGATGAGATGCTGCTTGGGATGCTCCTGTCTCATATTTGTGTGCTTGTGTTTGAGTCTCAGCTCTGCTCCTGGCTTTAGCTCCCCGCTCATGTGTGTACCATGGGAGACAGAATGTGATAACAAGTTTGTGGGTCTCTCACTCATCGGGAAGACCCAGACTGAGTTCTTGCCTTTGGCCCAGCTCAGGCTCACCTACTGGGGGCAGTTGAAGAAGTGATTTTGTGGATAAGAAGTACTTGTGTATGTGTATGTGTGTATCTTTCAAATACATAAAAACAAATGAAAATTAGGAATAGCATCATTTGCATGTCTGTGCTATTGTGTAACTGGGATGTCTCCATTATGGATGATGCAATTAATTACATAATGTAAATTTAGTTTTAGAATACATTTCAAGAACAGTATGGGGCTGGCATTGTAGTGTAGTAAGTAAAGTTATCACCTGAGACATATGGGTACTGGCTGCTCCACTTCCATTCCAGCTCCGTTAGTGTGCTGGGGGAGGCATCGGAAGATATCTCTCTCTCGCTCTCTCTGCTTTCTTTCCCTCCCTCTGTCATTCCTTCTATCTATAACTCTGGTTTCAAGCAAAGAAAATTAATATTTTTTTAGAAAGATACGGAATAGTGTGGTTCTAAGCTTTTTGGATGACAACAACAAAAATGGGAATAGGAAAACTTATGTGCATAATCATTCAGGTCTACTACCATCTTTCATCAGTTCTAACTTAACCAGTTACCACTAAGTTCACTAAATGGGCCATGGTGTAGGTCAACACAGAGAGCTCAAAACCATTTAAAACATCCTTTATTCCACTCATGAAAGTACTACTGGCTGTTCCCAGCAGCCATTTGTCTTTTCTTCCCTGAATAATCAAATCCCTGGCCTTAGCTTGTTCAAGGGGGACAGTACTGTGCCACAGCAGCATCAATATCCCATATCCAAGTTCCATTTCTGAATGTGCCAAGGAAAGCAATTAAAGATGGTCCAACTACTCTTTCCGTGTGGGAGACTAGGATGGAGCTCAGGGCTCCAGGCTGTTGCACTCATTTGGGAAGTGAATGAGTAAATAAATCCCCAGCTCCACTCCTGCCAACACATACTTTCTCTCTCCTTACCTCTGTATCTTTCTCTTGTCTTTCAAATAGATGAGATAAATTCTTAAATAAGTAAATAAATTAGTTACAGGCTGCCTAAAATAAAGGCTACATTCCCCAGTACCTCTGGCTAATTTTAGAGAGTGATTGGTGGGTAGAAGCTGGTTTTTAAAATTTTGTTTATTTATTTATTTATTTATGAATCTAATCAGCATTAGACATTAGCAAAACTATAAAGCTACACAGGGGGAATCAAGAGTGATCCTGACAACCTCTTAACAGGAGGTCATATGCACAGAGCAGGGGGGTGACCCCAAAGTGGAGCAGGCAGACAGGAGGAGGCTTGCATCCCAACCCTGGAGACTCCTGGATCCTCATCAAGGACTATCAGTATGGGCATCAAGGGTTATATCCCAACAGCCAAAGAGACCACGGGGAATTGGACTGCCCTTGTAGGCCAAGAACTCTGAGGTCATCCACTCCCTTCGGATCTCCCACATGGGATAGAAGATGCCCAGATCCTTCCTCACAGGATCTAATGTCATCGGAACAATAGCCGGGAGTCCTGAGCAGACCTCAGAAACAAAAGAATAGTAAACTCTCTTTGGGACTTGGGAGGGGAGCTTTCTCTGGTCCTTGCTTAGTTCCAACTTTGGATCCCCACCCTCTCTTGCAATGACCATTAGGGTCACTCTGGAGCTCGCCCCCCCCCCAAATTAGATTACATAGACAGAGACCAATTAAGAGAGCTTAGAACCAGACGGGAAATGGTCAGCTTGGACTCACATATACCTTACTAGGTGGGACACAAAGATTAGTCACTCCTTACTAAGGTATTAAAGATTTCTCTGCACACCCCTCCTAAAACAGTTCTACACCTCAACTGTTGACATATGCCTTGTTAAAGTTATAAGCCAGTTTGGACTATCCTAAAATTCGCCAAGTTCAGTAAAAATTATGCTTCAACTCAATAAACTGCTAAATATAAAAATGAAAATAGACACAAGACAGCTGAATAGTAAGTACCCTATAGCCATTTAAAGGTATATAGCAGCCGGTTGTATATAAACTAAAATTGAAATGTCAATGAAGTAGTCACAGGATGTGGTTAAGAACTTGCATTTCCTAACATATTGGTCACTCAATACCGTGTTAATTAACTCCATAATGTTTCAAATTGTTGTTGATGTCATGTTGTGGCTTTTCATTGGATGGGATGATATTCTGACAGCTCTGCTTTCAGACCAGAGATGGCCTCCCCAAGAAACTGTTGAATTTGTCTGGACAATAAGATGCTGGACTCTATGCATGGCACATGCTTGCAATTAAAGAATCTTGACTGAATTTGAACTGTAATACTGCAACAAGGTGGAGGAAGCCACCATGAGGGGAGGGCATGGAAAGAGGTTGGGGGAATCCCAGAGCCTATGAAACTGTCATAAAACCAAATGAAATTAAAAACAAAGCAGAAAAAAAAATTTATTTATTTATTCATATTGGAAAGGCAGATTCATAGAGAAAGGAGAGACAGAAAGATCATCTGTCCGCTGGTTCACTCTGCAAGTAGCTGCAATGGCTAGAGCTGAGCCAGTCCGAACCCATGAGCTTCTTCAGGGTCTCCTATGTGCGTACAGGGTCCCAAGGCTTTGGGCCATCCTCTACTGCTTTCCCAGGCCAAGCAAGGAGTTGGATGGAAAATGGAGCACCTGGAACACGAATTGGCTTTCTTATGGGACCCAGGACATGCAAGGTGAGGATTTAGCCACTGAGCCATCACACTGAACTCCCGAGTAGCAGCTTTGACATATCCTCAGGATCATGCCCTCCAAGGCAACAGCCCCATCCTCCAATATCCTTTTCCATGTCCACCTGAGAGCAAAACCTGGTGCTGCCAAGTTGGTCTGTGAGGTTGAGAACTGCCAAGCAATGTGAGAAATGAAGTCTCAGATGCTATTCAGTTATCAGGCTTGTCCTGGACATAGTCTGAACCTAGTTAAACTTTAACATGGGGGAAAAGTATCTGCGTGGCTCCGGTTCCTGCCTCTGAAGCATTTCTACTACCATGGCAGGGCATGCTTCTGTGATACTGCGATACAATATCACTGTGATACAATATATATATATATACATGTGCTATTATATATATAACACACAGCTCCTGCCAGCAAAATAACTAGTGGGTGGGGTGGGGGTTCCTAAATAGCCTCAGGGTGATGACAGCCACAAAGATCAAGACAACATTATGGGGGCTGTTCCAGTCCCACTCCCCAAACTTAGAAGAAGGGAGGACCAAAGGTCGACTTGATCACCAGTGGCCAAGGCTGATATAATCAGTCGTGCCAAGGGAAGGAAGCCTCTTGTACACACTGAGCTTACAGAGGTGGGAACACTTCTGGTGAGCTGAACACGTGGAAGTTCCTGGAGCAGGGAGCACTTGGATGGAATGTGGAGTTCTGCACCCTTCTCCCATATCCTGCTCCGGGCAGCTGGCTAATCATCTGTAGCCTTGGTAATGAGCTTTACAATCATTGAGCAAACATACACAGTGTTTCCCTAAGTCTCTGTGAGCTGCTCTAGCAAATTAGTCAAGCCTAAGGAAAGAGGGGTGGGCCTTTGGCACACAGGTTATGACTGGGGTAGCCACTTTCCATAGGAGTATGCCTGAGTTCAAGTCTGGGCCCCACTTCCTCTTCAAGGTGCACCTTGGGAGGCAGGTGATGATGGGTCAGGAACTCAGCTTCCTGTCTGAGTTCCTGGCCCCTTGCTTTGGGTCTGGTCTGGTCATTGTGGGTATTTGGGGTGTGGAGCTGTGGATTTTTCTTTCCTTTTCTCTGTCTCTCTTTCCCTTTTCTCTGTCTCTCTGCCTTTCAGATAAAAAAATAACATGAATGAATAAATAAATGTGAACACCTGAGGTGTGCGGTAGTGGGAATCCCAATGTATTCCAAGTTGGTTAGAAGCACTGAATCACCGCTGGGGATGTACTATCAGCATCTGACGTGATACAGGACTGGGCAGCAAGCCCTTGGCCTGTGGAGTCTAATACAATGTCATCTCTTGGTAGGTCAGAACTGAAGTGAATTACAGGACCCCTAGCTGATGTATGTGTGAGAATTGTTCATTGGTGTCAGAAGTGACTGTTGTGTGATATGTGAAAATACAGAGAAAAAAAATTATTTTCCTTTGAGCACCCTGATACTTTGTCACTTCGTCAAATTTCTTTTAGATAGAAATTAAAACAGAAGCTCCATGTCCTAATCTATAAAATTGGAATGGTTTACCTTACAGGTGGTTGGAAGGACACATTTCTTGGCAGGCACTATGAGTCAGATGGCAGCTAGTGGGATCACATCTTGTCATGACTTTTAGAAGTGCGTTCCTGAAAAAAAAAAAAATGCTTGCTTTAGATATACTACTTCTGAGACAAGTGCCATGGCATATCAGACTAAGCTTCTGCCAGTGGCGCCAGTCTCCCATAAGGCCATCAGTTCAAGTCCTTGAGGTTCCACTTGCAATCTAGCTACCTACTAATATCCTATGAAGACAACAGGGGATGGCTTAAGTCTTGGGCCCCTGGACTCACATGGGAGATCCATAAGAAGCTCCTTGGTTCAGCTCTGATAATTGCAGTCAAATGGGGAATGAATTAGCAGAGAGAAGACCTCTCTGTCTCTTCTAACTCTGCTTTTCAAATAAAAGAATAACATAAAATAATAAAATAAAAATAAAATAATATTCTATTTCTCCCAAACCTCTATCCTCTATCCCCAGAGTAAAAAAAAAAAATGTGGAAGGAAGATATGAAACAAAAATAGTAAATTTGATAATGAAGTTGAATAATGGGTATATGGGAAACACTAAATCTGAGCTATTTATGGTAAACAAATTAAAATAAGTGAATAAGACCTTTACACAGCAAAGAAAAGGAAGGGCTCCCAGGAATAATCAAGCATGAATCACTGTGGGAAAAATAAAAGGCATATTTACATCATTGAGAAATTAATTTGGGTCCCAAAGAGGGAAGACTGGATGGAAAAGAGAAAAGTGGGTTTTTTTTTTTAAATATTTCTCCACTGCAAAACAACAGGAAGAGAGTGCTGTGCGGGTTTCTCAGCTCTGGACACAGCTCCAGGCGGCTTCAAGCTGCTCCTGGAGAGAGCAGTGTCCTGCAAGAGGCAGCTGGCCTGCATTCCTGCCTTTTCCAACCCACCTCCACTACTCCCATGACTGGTCTTTTTGGACCTTGACCTTACACCATGCACTCCCTGGGTAACTTCTGAAGCAGTGGAGTGACTGTGCAAGCCTGGTCCTGCCGTTGCTGACTTGGCCATGCTGGTGGCTATCTCTTCCCAGCCACAGAGGGCGGACACATCAGGAAGGAAGTAGACACTGATGGCCACAGGCAGATGCATGGCTGGTAGCAAGAAGAACCTCAAGAAAGGCAAGGAAAGCAATAGCAAAGTGCCTAGGAAACACAAGAGCCTTCCAAACACAGGCACTGTGGCCATCTACTGTACAGAGAAAAACAGGCTCCCTGTGCTTCATTAACTCCTGAGGGTATCACTTTATTATCTAGCACAGGCCAGCTGAGGCTGTTTATTCAGGTAAACTCTAAAAAAATAGCCTGAATTGTGTTTTGCATTCTTTATCTTAGAGGGAAAAAAGCATACAAAGAACTTTCTATTCAAAATGTTTGTGATAGGACAACTGGGTGCTCAAAGATAAGTGTCAGGAACCTGGAAAACCAGCTTCACTTTTGTTTTGTAGCATTGCAGAGGCACCTGTTCCAGAACATTTCATTTACACTTGGTATGAGTTCACCAAGAGGTCAAAACCCAAGAACCTACAGAAGCCAGGCAGAGGATGTGGGAAAGGTTGGCTGGATAGGGACTGACAACGGGAGAACAAATGTCACTCTTGCAGGCAGCAGCTGCTATTCAGCTCTGCCTGTCACCATGCAGGAAAGTCAGATTAAGTTAGCCAGATCTCTTTATTTTTATTTTTAAAAAAAGGCAGACAATTGACTATGGAGATGACATCAGGAGAATAATTTTGCATATAATAGCATGAAAAAGAATAAAATACTTGAGGATAAACTTAACCGAGGATGTGAAAGACTTGTACAGTGCAAACTACAGAACACTGATGAAATTATGGAGAACATCAATCAACAGGAAGGTCTCCTGTGTTCACGAACTGGGAGACTGAAGATGTTAAAATGTCAGGAGCTGGCACTGTGGCATAGTGGCTTAAGCCACTGCTTGTGCTAACAGCATCTGTAGTTAAGTGTTGGTTGATCCAGCTTCCTGTTAATGTGAAAAAGCAGCAGAAGATGGCCAGAGGACGTGGGCCTCTGTCAGACATGTGGGAGACCAGGATAGCTCCTGACTGCTGCTTGGCCCACACATGGCTATTGCCACATTTAGGGGAGTAAGCCAGCTGATGGAAGATTTTGTGTGTGTGTGTGTGTGTGTGTGTGTGTGTGTGTGTGTGTGTGTTGTCCCTGCTCTCCATTGCTCTTTCAAGTAAATAAAAAAATTGTTACAGATGTAAATGCAACCCAAATCTACAGATTTAATATAATTCCCATTAAATTCCCAGCAATACTTTATGAAAGGATAGAAAAATCTACACTATAATTCACATTTTGTCTGAAGAGAACCTGAATAGCCAAAACAATTTTTAAAATGAAGAAACAATACTTCCAGGCTTCAAAATGTAGTAAAAGGGTACAATAATAAAAAAAAAAAAAACAAGGAGATACTGGCATAGAAACAGACACATACACCAATGGAATAAAGCAGCCCCCAACTGAGCTCCTGCATGTGTGGCCAAAGGATTCTCAACAAGAGGCAAAGGCCACTCTGGGGAAAGGGCAGTCTCTTCAACACATGGCACTGGGAAAACTGGATATGCATCTGTAAAAAATGAAACTGGGTACTCTCCTAGCACATTAAAAATTCAAAATGAAGGACAGAACTGAAGATGAGACTTAAAACTAGAAAACATTTAGGCTTAAACACAAGGAAAACACTACCTGATACTGAATTTGGCAATTATTTTGTTTTAAAGATTTGTTTTATTTTTATTCGAAAGACAGATTTACAGAGAGAATGAGAGAGAGATCTTTCATCTTCTGGCTCAATCTCCAAATGGCCACAACAGTTGGAGCTGAACTGAAGCAAAGCCAGGAACCTGGAGCTTCTTCCGTGTCTCCAGCATGGGGGCAGGGGCCCAAGGACTCAAGCCATCCCTCTGCTGCTTTCCCAGGTCACAAGCAGGGAGCTGAGCAGCTGGGACATGAACCAGATCCCATGTGGGATGCCAGGCATTAAAAGCAGAGGATTAACCTGTTGAGCCACAATGCTGGTCCCTGACAATGATTTTTTGACATGCCCCAAATGACAGACAAAAAGTAAAACTAGATTACTTGGATAACATCACACTAAAAAACTTCTGTGCATTAAAAAACCTATTCAACAGAGTGAAAAAAAATATGAAATGGGAGAAAATATTTCCAAATCATCTAATCAGGGATTAATAACAGCATATGTGACAAACTACCCTTCAATAAAGAAAAACAAATATCCTGATGAGAATATGGGCAAAGATCTGAACAGACATTTTGCCCAAAATGATATTCCATCTCTGGCAAAATGCTGTATTAGTCAGTTTTTTTTTTGTTACTTTCAAAAATATCTGAGAGGAGCAATTTAGGAGGAGAGTTTTATTTTTGCAGATAATTTGAGGGTTCACAGTTCAAGCCTGGGTGGTCCCGTTAGTCTGATACCTAGTGGAGGCTGGAATGGTCACATGGCAAGTCCAGAAGCCGAGAGACAAGAAGAGTGTGCTCGGCCTATATAATCCATCCTCGCATGAGAATACCTTCCAAAGGCAAGTCCCCAGGGCCTAAAGACCTGCCTTCAGGGCTCACCCCTAAAAGCCATATGACAGCAAGTCTCCATCTTTACCTCTGCTGTTACAGACCGGACAGGATTTGTCTCTCCTAAATTCTGTAAATGAATTTAACAGTTTTGGAGGGTCTATGTTGGCAATAATCTCAAGCAAGTAGTTTCATCTTTCCTCATATAGTTGATGAAAAGAGGGTCAGAACTGCGAACTGATAATGTTTCGGGTCATATACCCTAGTGGCTAGTGGTGGAGTTTGGAATAGAAAACTGGGAAACCTGTTAAAATGTTTTGAGTCCCAGACCTATTCAGAGTCTAAGAATAACAAGTTAAATAAGGAAAGTCAGGTAAGAACAGAATTGAACCTGTGTGTGAGGGTGGTAGATTCATAGAATAACTAGGATCCAACTAGACTTTGCCCAGCTAAGTAGCCCCATCTTGTGGTCTTTTCAGGTATTGCACCTAAGCTTAATTTTTGAACTGGTCACCACAATGGGAGACCTGACAAGTTGCTGTGGGAATAGGTCTGGTATGATGACTCGCAAATGTTAGGGTGGTTGAGCATCACCCGATGAGGGAGTAAAAATGCATGTTCCTAGGCCTCTCCCCTAGGACATGTAACCGAAATAGGCCCAGCAATCTGTGTTTTTTTTTTTTTCCAAAAGCTCAGGAAGTTGTGGACCAGTATAAGAAAAACTGACAACCTCAAGCCTTAGTGGTACTCATCCCCTTGATATGTGAAGAAAGGACTATTTGGAGGAAAAGTATGGAAGGAAACTGTTAAGAACTGTCCAGGCCTGAGCTTTTGCCCTACTGGAGGCTACCAAACGTGATGCAGTGCTCCCCAAACTGGAGGAATGGCTTATAGAATTGCCACACCTGGATGGGCTTGTCTGACACAGGGTGAGCAGAGTCCTGACCCCAGGTTATTTGCAAAGTGCAGACAAGGAATCAACAGGCTCTCACTGGACATCCTGAGGGATGAAGTCTGATGAATGTTCTAGCAAGTTGGGATGAGGAAGTGCATGGTGAGCTTCTGTGTGAATCCCCTGGTTAACACAATGCTTATGACCTTCGTTTGATATTAAAGATAGGGAACTGTGTGCCTATTTTGTGATGACAATGTGGGGACTGCTCTGGGACATACTGGTGGATGGTTTGCACGTTTGTGTCACTCTGGGAAGCTCTCAGAACACCATCTAGCCTAGAGTCCAACTGTACAGGTGGCTACTGAATTCTGAGTCTGTGATTCAGAGTTCTTGCCCCAGCTGCCTTATTCTGAAGCCACTCCCTTCATGCAGCAAGTTAATATTTAGCAAGGAGCTGACTTGTAATCATTAAGGGAAAGAGAGGAAGTGCCAGCTGAGGCAGAGATGGCTGGGAGCCTGATTCAGTCTGCCTCAAAGGCGTGGGGGTTCAGACACCAGGCTTAGTGAAGACTTTGGGGGCAGGGGTTGAAATGCCGTCTGGGAAGCCTGCACCCCACATGGAAATGCTTGCAACTCCAGCTTCCTACAAATGCACATCCCGGGACGCAGCAAGTCACGGCTTCATTCTGAGAAACCCCATCACGCAGGTGGGAAACCGGGAGTGCGTTCCGGGTTCCTGATCCATCTCTGGCTATCGAGGGCATGGGAGGAGTGGAAGATCTCAGGTTCTCTCTCATTTCAAGTAACTAAGACATGAAAAGAAGACCTGAGACTTATAGGTCAGAGACAAAGGGCGGTTGACCAGCGAGCATCACAGAACCACCTCTGGGCCCAGCTCTGGGGTGAGGGCCATCAGAGCCTACACTGTACGTGAAGTCTAGGAAAACTGGAATTTCTCACAAGGAGTTGGTCTGCCAGAGCTCTGCAGGCGGGAGACAGCATTTTTTTTTTTTTTTTTTGCCAAGGTTGTGTGCTATTGAAAAGGCACTTAGTGTCTGTTTTCCAGATGTGCAGGAAGGCGAGCCACCTGGAGAAACTTGAGCAAGCTGGAAGGGAGCGTGTCCTGTACCCAGGATTCTGTATCCGAGGGCTGTCAGGAACCAGGAGACATGGACGCTGCCCCAGGCATGCCGTCAGCATGGCTTCCCGTGCTGCCAGCTCACCGCATCTCCTCACCCAGCACCCGCCGGTGCTTCGCCCTCACCCGGCAGGCAGGCAGCCACGGCAGGTGCTGGCCATCGTGGCCGAGGAGGAGACAGACGTTGGCCGTGTGTGACGGCTCCCCAAAGCGGCTGGAGTGGGGTCCTGGCGGAGGTCTACCCAGCGTCCCCTTGCCTCACGTGTCTCGAGGGGGCCGGGGGCAGGCTCAGCAATGGCTAACACGAGTAGCCGACTAACCTCACCACAGGCCTGTGACAAGGCACTACGCACCCCACTGACCGTGCTCGGTCACCCCTCCGGAGCAGCCAGCCGCGGGCTCCCGCGCCTCCCGCCACGCGGGCCTGAGGCCTCCAGGCACGGCACCGGGCGGGGACCCGAGGCTTCATTTCCCACCACAGGCCGGAAGCAGACGGTGACACGCCCAGCTGGCCACGCTCCCGCGCTAACGGCCGGCGGGGAACGACCGTTCCGCAGCCCGCCTCGCTCTTCCGGGCTTTCCTCACGCAAGACGGAAGCGGGGGGCGGTGCCTGCTGAATGCGCCGCGCCGATTGGCCAGTGCTGCTGCCCCTCAGCGCCCCCTGGGCACCGCCCACGTCACGGCCGGGAGCCGCCTGGCTAGCAGCTGGGTGGGAGGGACTCGGACCGAAGTAGCGGGCGCCCAGGGCAGCGGCGGCTCGGGCATGCCATGGAGCCTGGCCCCGCCGCGTCCCCCGGGCCTTCCCGCTCGTTTAAGGAGGAGCTGCTGTGCGCCGTCTGCTACGACCCCTTCCGCGACGCCGTGACGCTGCACTGCGGCCACAACTTCTGCCGCGGGTGCGTGAGCCGCTGCTGGGAGGTGCAGGTGACGCCCACCTGCCCCGTGTGCAAGGATCGCGCGTCCCCCGCCGACCTGCGCACCAACCACACCCTCAACAACCTGGTGGAGAAGCTGCTGCGCGAGGAGGCCGAGGGCGCGCGCTGGGCCGGCCAGCGCTCCTCGCGCCACTGCCGCCTGCACCGCGGCCAGTTGAGCCTCTTTTGCCTGGAGGACAAGGAGCTCCTGTGCTGCTCCTGCCAAGCCGACTCCCGGCACCAGGGCCACCGCGTGCAGCCGGTGAAGGACACCGCACACGACTTTCGGGTAAGAGCCACCGGGCCCAGCGCACACACGTGGGTGGCAGAGCCAGAACTGGACACGGCGACCCGGACTCTCCCTTCCCTCCAGCCAGTCCGAGCCACAGTCCTGCTTCTCTTCCTGGCCCTGGCTTGCGGATGGCGGGTCCGGACTCCCACCAGTTCCACCTGGTTACCTCCTACAGGGGCCGCCTTCACCTTGGCCAACGCAGCCCTCTCCCCTCCAGATGAGAGGAAGGAGAATGTAAACAGGGAATGAGAGCTGGGGTTACTGGATACTCCCCAGACAGGGCCGCCCCCTCGGGAACCGGCCTGGGCCCTACACCCCGTGCCTGCGGTGTACCCAGGAGGTTGACACACCCAATTAAGACGTGGAGGATGAGTGCTAGAGCTAGCTTTGGAGCCCTGAAGTTTCCCCCAGATCAGTCCTCTTGCTCCTCTGCATACTTGTAACTGTAGCCCTGTCCGGCTAGTATATTGTGGGTCATCATTTAGCATCCCAGTGCTGCTATTCCAGTGGCTATAGAATATGCCTAGGAGTGATTTAGGCCAGACTAAAGGGGGAGAATTCTTTGATACTGAAAGGAAAAAATGATCAGAAATTTAGGATTAGCCTAGCTCGATAGTTTTTAAAATCTTTGACCTTTGTCCATGAGAAGAAAGTCAGTCATTTTCATTGTGCCCCAGAACATCCATACATAGGTCACAATTTAACAAAGTTAAATGTCCACTGCATGCCAGCATTTTATGTTGCCCTGTTCTCTGCTTCCACCATCGGCATGTCCCCTGTTGTTCTGTCACCTTTGTTGAGTTGTGCTCCACTACCACGCTTTCCTCATTTCCCTTGGTAGAAGGTCTGTGTCCCGATTGCAGACAGTTCCAGTGCTAGGCAGCCTACAGGCTGGGATCCAGGTAGGGGGAGATCGTGACTCCTGTCCCAGCTAACATGGCACAGGTGCAGATTGGGGCTGGGCAGGGCCAAGGCTGAGGACCTCAGGCAGAGCCTGCAGGTCTGAGCCAGTCTCCAGAGAGCACACATGGTCTAAAGACTTGTTTCAGCAGTTCCTGAGTTTCAGTAGGTGCTTGTAAGGCCAACCTCCAGGGGACACAGTGAAGTTGAGAGAGACTCATTTACCCTCAGGATGCTAACAGCAGGGACTTGAGGACTGAGCTGGCTGTTTCAGGCAGAGGCAGCAGTATGTGGAAGGGTTCAGAAGGGGAGACTTCCTAGGTGTCATTGAAGTTCATAGTTAGAAATGAGGATGGAAATGCAGGAGGTGCCAGAGGAACTTGAGTAAAGGCCACAGGAGCAGAAGAATTCAGCAGAGAAGTGGTGCTGGGTTAGTGAGCACTAACAATAGTGGCCAGGGGCACAGGGATTGATCTAGTTCCAAAAGATCTGAGGAGGATGAAACTGTGTGGCCTGCCTGATGCAGGGTGCAACTTGTTTCCTAACAGTGCGTACAGACCTTTGGTGTGCCAGGACTAATGCTGGGCATTGAGACTCCTGAGTCTGTAGGTGGGAGTCCCTTGCCTTGTGAAGCTCATGTTTTAGGCAGGAGTCACAATGAACTGACGAGTTGTTTTGGTGCTAGTTGGTGGTTGTGGGAGGATCCCCTAGAGGACAAGGGGCTGGATAGGAGCTGTGGCTTGCTATGCGGAGCCCTAATTCTTATTAGGGGGAAATGTGATGAGATGTGCAAAAAGAGCACTTTGACTTTACCAACTAGCACTTTTTGTGTTTATGTGTTAACAAGTGGACTCACACATAATGGCTTAAACTGCACAGATTTATTAGAATGAGGGAACTGCCAGGTCCTAACGGGTGTCGGCAGGACTGTTTTTTTTTGAGGCTCCAGAGAAGAACTGGTATCCTTGTCTTCCCCAGCTTCCAGACACCCCTTCCATTTGCAGGTTCATCATCCCAACTTACCTGTTGTCACATGGCCTTCTGCTAACTGCCTTCCTCCTAGGAGGACCCTAGAGATGAGGACCCACTTGGATAATCTAGGCTGTTCTTCCTATCAAATCACAACTCTGGATTTAATCATTTGACAAGTCCCTGTGTGCTGTGTAAGGTCACAGGCTCAGAGATTAGAACGTTGTTGCCTTTGGTGGAGCCATGCTTCAGTCCTCATTCCGAGCCTCTGGTTAAGCAGTGTGTTCAGAGTCATCAGGCCCTCAGGTCATGGACACTGAGAGAGACTGCTCTGCTTGCTGTCCTCTATTCCAAGAGCTAAATGGCTAATGACCACTCTCTGTAGGGTGCACAGGAAAGTGACGGAATGGAAGGCACAGTGTGGCCGGTAGTAGACAGTATGGTCCTAGTCCCTGCCTTCATAGAGTACAGTGGGCTTGATTGTATCACCACAGTAATGGTTGTGAAGGTTCAAACTGACAGTGCTATGAAGGACAGTACAAAATTGGGTTGGGTTTTGTCTGATGGGGCATGGGAAGAAGTAGTCTCTGAGGATGATATTTCTAGAGTAGCTAAGTGGGGGACAGCCTGCAGCAATGGTGGGGTGTATGGTAAGGTGTGAGACAGTCCAAGATGCACTGTACAAAGTACTGAAGGGCATGTTAAGGAGCCAGGATTTTTGTCCTAGGTGCAGTGAGCATGATAAGTGGACTGATGAGATTTGGAACATAATATAAATGTCTAAATCAGCTTTGGAAAAAAAATATTGGAGGTTAAAGAGACTTTAGAAAATTCTTAAGTGGAGTACATGTTTGTAAGTGACCATATGCCTACAAACACAAAATTGGTATAAATTTCTCCTGTTTATATCACATGTAAGCAATAAAATTAAATGAAATTGATCATCCAAATCAAAACTAAAATCACCAAGATTCCAAATTTTTTAAAGAATTAAAAATAAAGATTTATTTACCTATTTGAAAGGCAGAGTGAGCAAAAATAGAGAGAGCAAGTGAATTCATCTGCTGATTCATCCCTGAAATGGCTGTAACAGCCAAGTCTGGGCCAGGCGCAAGCCAGGAGCCAGAAACTCCATCCAGGTGTCCCACATGGCTGGCAGGAGCCAAACGCTTGCTGCATCTTTCCCTGCCTTCCCAGGCACATTGCAAGAAACTGGGTTGGAAGCAGCGTAACTGGGATTTGAGCCAGCACCCTAATATGGGACACCAGTGTCGCAAGTGGCAGTTTAATCTGATGTACCATAAAACTGGCCCCAGTGGTTCTAGTTAAAATGCTAATTGCAACATTAGTTTGTTAAAACTGAATCTCCTCCTGACAAAGACACTTTCGACTCTCCTCCTATGCTACTCCGGCAATGATTTGATTTTTCAGCCAAGATGCGCCTGTTGGAAGAGCTCTGGAACGTTCATGTGATATGATTAGCCTTCATTTGACTCTGGCTCATTCTCTGCCTGTGAAGTGTATTTCTGTTCTGTATTTATTTGACCAAGACATTGAAAGTAATAAAGCCTGGCATGAAGTACGTTGTTAACAGAATAAAAATGCTGGTACTGAAGCTGTAGAAGCTAACATTTGTCAGCTCTCTGCTTATTAGATGATTAAGAATAGATTTATCTGGCATTTTGTTAGGTTAACTAAACTCTTCTTGGAGAACTTAAAATTCCCCCAAAATACATGAGCTGAGAAACCACAGGATATTGTGTGGTGATGCTTATATTTTACTAATGAGAAAAGGGAAACTTGGAGCAGTCTGGCCCTGTGTTTAACAGTAGGGGGTTAAAGTGATAAGGGCCAGGATCAGAACTCAGGTTTCCTGACTCCCTGTTCAGCACTGTCTGACTTGCACCTGCAACGGCAGAGCGGCCCTGGACCCTGACACCCGGGCCTCCGGACAAGGCATGGCCACCTTGTTCTTATCCATGGCCCTGGACTAACAGGGTGGCTTTTCCAGGCTCTCCAACCTCTTCCTGCTCCAATCTCTCCTTTCCCACCTGAGATTTCTTCCTTAGAAGCAATCTGGCTAGACCTTATCTAAGGGTATTCCAAGTACCTATGAAGTCGCATTTCAAGTTTTCCCCTTTCTAGTCCTTTGCCTCCTTTCCCCCAGATACTCAAGCCATTTCCAGTCCCCAGATTTTAAGCCAGGCCTTAGCTGAAGTTCCTGTTGCACCAGAGGCATTCATTGCCTGTTTGTCCATACCTGTGCCTGAGGGGCAGGGAGGGAGTCTCACCAAATTCTGTTCATCGGGGCTCCTGATGACGGAGCTCCAGCAGTGGCTGCATGGTAGACAACTGCTTCATGGGAAGTCTGCACACCAAGGGAACCAAAAGGTCCAGAGACCAAACTGGGGAAGGAGAAAAGCATCTGGACAAGACTGAGTCATGTTCAGTCCATTCATGCTCTCTGTCCCACATGTCCAGGACTTGTTAAATGGTGTTAAACTACCTGGTATGTAAATGGCACCTACTTGTAAAAGCTAACGCCCAGTGAATGCATCATTTGTGCTTAGTGCACCTTGGGCGTATTCACATAGCCACATTGGTGGAGTCCTCACCACAATCCTTTGAGCTCGACTGCAGTTCAATCCAGATGAGGGCGCTAAGATGCAGAGAAGTTATGGGTGTTGGCTGTGGGTCACCTTCAGCCATGTAGAATTTCGGTGGCCAGAAGTCTTAGCTGCTCCATCAGTCTGCCTAAAAACAACATGCAAAATATATATGACAAAAGACAAGAAGTCCTGGTGCTGGAACAGCATGTTTTTCCCATTTTAAAGTGCAATTTTAGAAACTGTACGAAGCTTTTGTGCCCTGAGTTTTAAGATTGGGAATATAATAACCGGAGAAAGAACATTACTAAGGATCTTGCCAGTGGTTAGTGATAAAGTCAGGATGCAGATTGAGTATCTTCACTTTGAGTCCAGGAGGCCTTGTGGTATGCTGGAAGAACATGGGCATTCAATGTTCTGTATCTGAGCAGATGGTGAGCTGAGCAGCAGCTTTGTTTTTGTTGAGATCTGCAGAGAGACAGTGGGCAAATCCGAACTCTCATCTTGCAGAGCAGATTTCATTCCTTCTGCAAAGCTGTATCATGTTGGAGGAGAAGACCTGTGGCTTAGGACCTGCCCTCAGGAAGCCCATGACCTTCCCAGGGGAAGAGAAGTTAACAGTCCTGGGTAGTCAGTGCTGAGGTAGAGATGTTCTGAGTGCCAAGAGAGCCCGTAAGGGTAAGAAGCTCTCCATACAGCTTCCTGAGGAAATGGGTTGTGTCACAACTGACTTTTTCCTCAGGTGATGTTGAGATGATTGGATGAAGCAAGTGGAAACTGATCAGAAGTAGCCACCTGTGTACAGTGTCACAGGATGGAAAACCTGACCTGGGCCTGGCTCCTGCATTTTGATATTTAGTACTTGTACAGGTGCTGTGAAGAGCTTGTGAAATAGTTCTCATCTTTCCCTCAACCCCTGTCTTCCCACCTCCTGTTATAATACTGGGTACCTGTGTTGATAATGTAGGTAATAGAATTTTGTATTTAAGGTATGAGATGCACAATTAAAACTTGATGTTAAAGGATTCAACTTTTATTTAAAAAAAAAAAAACCTATGTGACCATCTATCTACACATAGTGTGAATCCTTAAGTATAAATAAAAATGTGCTGTTTTGTATGTGTTTATAAATAAGCAGACTTGGGCCCGGCACGGTGGCGCAAGTGGTTAAAGGTCCTCGCCTTGCACGCCCGGGATCCCATATGGGCGCCGGTTCTAATCCCGGCAGCCCCGCTTCCCTTCCAGCTCCCTGCCTGTGGCCTGGGAAAGCAGTCGAGGACGGCCCAAAGCTTTGGGACCCTGCACCCGCGTGGGAGACCCGGAAGAGGCTCCTGGCTTCGGATCGGCATAGTATCGGCCCGTTGCGCTCACTTGGGGAGTGAATCATCGGACGGAAGATCTTCCTCTCTGTCTCTCCTCTCTGTATATCCGCCTTTCCAATGAAAAAATAATAAAAATAAATCTTTAAAAAAAAATAAATAAGCAGACTTGACTGGTGCAGTGTGATGCCACAACCAGAGCTCTTCTGCTCTTCTGGGCTTGCGACCGAACGACGCTTCAGCCCCTTCTGGGCACTAGCTGCGCTGAGAACAGTAATCATCTGTGTTCATCCCAGCTGCCCTTACCCTGAGGCCTACTGTGAGCTTTTCAGATCATTCAATCACTTCCTTGACAACAGACAGTTCCTTTGAATAGTGAGCCATATACAGGGGCTAGAGTCAGAATATCGAAACTGCTTAGGCCCTAACTGAAACTTACTACATGTAATGTTTTCTAGGTTAGCCATGAAATGCATAGAAAAGGAAGTAAATGGAAAGCAATGCATAATAAATGAAAGAGGAAAAGATGGTATAGATGTTGATCAGTTCAAACTCAATCCATAAAAGTAAACAGAGTTGGATTTGTGGTGTTAGAGCTTGCAGTTTGGGAGATACAGATTCAGATAGCTCTGGATCATTATTCTGAAGAAGGCAAAGAAAGTGACTAGTTGTAGGGCAAGGAGTACTGCTTCAAAGCAGTAAAAATTCCTTTATAGGACAATTCTATTGAATGTTGAGTACCAGAGTATATGACCAGCAGAAGATGAAGAAAAGAATGTGTAAGCCAAATTAAAAATGAGAGACCAGTAACTTCTTGATGTGTTTCTCAAGTCTGGATACATCACTTCAGTTGCCTGTGGTCATGGGAAAGTGACCAGACTTCACAATCAAGGTAACCTCTTGATGCATGCATAAGGCCTGCCTCCTTGGTGGCCTCCCAATTCCATTTTAAAAAATTCAGTGTTGCGGTCATCATGATTTTTCCTTTTATTTTTAGTGAGCAAGACAGAGAGTACAAAGAGATGACAGATTTAAATGCAGATATATTAATAATTACATTAAATGCTAGGGTTAAATGGAAATGATTGCTAGACTGGGTGAGAAAGCCCAGATAGGAATTGGGGGTAAAAATGTCATCTTTTCCCAGGTTGATCCCTAGGGTCAATACTGTAATCAAAATTCTAAAGGTTTTTTTTGTTTGTTTGTTTGCTTGCTTGCTTTTGTTTTTTTACAGGTTGCTGAGCCTGTTCTAAAATCTGTTTATATCAAAAGAGGTGTCTGTATTCCTAGACGTGCCTATTAGAGATCACTTGGTTGTACAGTTACAGAAATTAGGACTATGTGATGCTGGTGCAAGGATGGACAGATGGGACAGAGGAGTAGGCCACAAAATAGATCCCTGTTGGATTTGTGACATGTGTCTCTGCAGACCCATAAAGAATGATGTTCAGGGCCCGGCGCAGTGGCGCAGTTGTTAAGGTCCTTGCCTTGCATGCCCAGGATCCCATATGGGCGCTGGTTCTATCTCGGTGGCCCCGCTTCCCTTCCAGCTCCCAGCCTGTGGCCCGGGAAGGCAGTCGAGGACGGCCCAAGGTTTTGGGACCCTGCACCGGCGTGGGAGACCCAGAAGAAGCTCCTGGCTTCAGCTCGGCATAGTATCGGCCGTTGCGCTCACTTGGGGAGTGAATCATCGGACGGAAGATCTTCCTCTCTGTCTCTCCTCTCTGTATATCCACCTTTCCAATAAAAAAATAATAAAAATAAATCTTTTAACAAAAAAAGAATGATGTTCATCTAGTCCCCATTAACCAAGACACTGAGCCACCAGGTTTCCACATGAGACCCAGTTTAGCAGGAAAGCTGTGACATTGAATAAACTACTATGAGAGATTTATTAGTGACCTCAGTTTAGGGAAGTGCTCCATAAGCAAATAATCATAAAGCAAAAGGCTGGCAGATTGTGTTGAAGTCAAGGTAGGTTAACTATACAATACAAGACAGCTATATGTAATCTGACCAACAAGGGGTATGCATTGTGCATACCTAATAAATAACTATAAACTGATGGGACATTTGCTGGCAACCCAACTAAAAATTAGCAAAGGGATTGACCTTGTGGCACTGCATGTTAAGCTGTTGCCTGAGATACCAGCATTCCATAAAGTGTGGTTCAAGTCCTAGCTGTTCTGCTCCCAATCCAGCTCCCACCTAATGTGCCTGGGGCAGCAGCAGCAGATGGCTCTAGCATCTGGGCCCCTCTGCCTATGGGGGAAAATTGGTTCTTAGGTTTGGCTTGCCCAGCCCTGTCCCTTGCAACTGTCTGGGAGTGAACCAATGTATGGAAGATTTTCTTTCTCTCCCTTCCTTTCAAATAAATAAGAACATTTAAAAAATGAACAAAAAGCTTTAACAAGTGCTTCAGAGTAAAGCTCTAAATGATCAGTAAGCATCGTTGGCTAACATTGATCATGTTGTGGAAGTGGGTAGAATTGCTTTGGAAAACCATTCAACGTCATCTGCTACAGTGGAAGATGCCTGGCTTGTGTCCCAGGAGTTCTTGCCCCTGGAACCAGAATGCACTGTAGAGAAGAGAATACCTATGACATTTATTTGAGGAAGGTTTCATTGGCATGTGGGTTATTGAAGAATTGAGCAAAGTAATTTTAGAATTCTAGTATTTTATTCTGCAGAACTAAAGAAAGCCGACAACATGCTTGAAGATAAGAAATTTGGAAATTAGATGACATAATTTAGAAATACAGTCATTGGACAGACAGCACAGTAGCTCTCTTCGTCAGATAGCATGCATAATGTGGTGGCTGAGAACTTGGACTAAAGAGCTGGAGAATTCTGTGCACAAATCCTGGTTCTCCCACTGGAGAGGTTAGGCAAGGCCCTTGCCTCCACTGTGCCTTATTTTCTCCTCTAATGGAAGTGAGAGGAGTACTCATCTTTTTAGTCCAGGTCATTGTCATACACAAAGATGAGAATTCTAAGCTCTGATGTATACGTTAAATGTTATTCAAAAGGTGAGAAAGCGTACATGTGCGCACTCACTGCACACACACATGAACATGGGTACACAGAAACAGCAATTATGAGTGAGCAGACATCCCGGCTTTGTACCAGAGGAGAGAAGGTAGAGGGAAGGGAGTCAGAGAAGGAATCTAGCAATCCCTCCAGACATGGTCTGGGGTGGACAAGAGAAAAAGCACTTTTCTGAATGTTGGGCTCTTGTATGAGTTCAGGGAGGAGCCTCACCAGGAGTAAAGCCGCCAGGGGATCTTATGGTACATCATAAATTCCTCGTGGAGCTTAATTTAATATCCAATATCATGGCATTCCTCCTTACCCCCCACCCCTTTCCAGGTTCCAGATGAATCAGATGCATCCTGGGAAAGGAGGTATTTTGATTGATAAGTAAGAGCAGAGAATTAAACATGGGTGCATGTGACTTCCAGCTCAACAGTCCTAAACTCACCTCCTACCTATATCCCATATATCATTCCGATCTGGAAAATGGGATCAGAATTATTACTTCCCTAAGAAGAACGGTAGGGTGATGTGACAGTACAGTTTGTCAAATGATCAGCACAGTTCCTGGCACACAGTAAGTGCTTGATAAATGTTAGTTATTTATGTTTCATATTATTTACAATTGTTTTTCTTTCCAAAAGGGAAGGTGAAACTTGAAAAACTTTCTTGGGATGTAGAGAGAAAAGGGGGCCAGCAATGTGGTGCAGCATGCTGGCACCCCGTATCATAGTACCAGATCAAGTCCTGGCTGTTCTTTTGAGGCAGCTTCCTGCTGGAAAGGCAGACGAAGATGGTCCGAGTACTTGGACCCCTGCCACTCCTGTGGGAAACCTGGATGGACCTCTGTGATACTGGCTTCAGTCTGACCAGAAATTGACTATTGTGTCCATTTGGGGGTTGACACAGCAGATGAAAATCTCTTTTTCTCTATATGTCTGACACTCTGCCTGTCATTAATATGTACATGTTTAAAAAGTAATGTAGAAAGAAAAGGATCAAGTTACAAAATGGGGACCTGTTAAACCACTGCCTTCAATATCAGCATCCTATGTTGGTACTGGTTTGAGTTGCGCTGCTCCAATTTTAGTACAAACCCCTGTTAATGTGCCTGGGAAAGCAGCAGAAGATTGTACAAGTAGTTGGGCCCTGCCACACTTGTGGGAGGCCCAGATGGAATTCCAGGTTTCTGAATTCAACCTGGCCCAGCCCTGGCCATTGTGGCCAGTTTGAATTTGAACAAGGTAATGAATGATTACTCTGTCTCTCTATAACTGCCTTTCAAATAAATAAGTAAATAAATAAATCTTTTTAAAAAGAAAATGATATATAAGAGGTAAGAATTTAACGTAAAACTTGGTTTCTTCAAGGCATCCAAAGTGATGAGAAACAACAATGAACAAAATCTGAAAAACAGCCAAAACATAAAAATTTACTGATGAAGTATTTCAGATAAGCCAAGCAATGTTAGACCATTAGGAGAAAGACCTATTGGGGTATGAAGACCATTGGGATGTGAAGGGGCCTCTGTAGATCAGGTCTCCTGGGGAAGACTGGGTCAACCCTACTGTGAGACCTGAAGACTGATGCCTGCCTATCAGTTCTGCGTGGAAAGTTGAAAAGGGAGACTGTAAGGATAACCTCTCTATGGCTGCCTGCATGACCTGGAGTTGGGGCCCATTCTGGACTTGCCTTGGTTCAGGCAGGCAGGCAGGACACTGTGCCCTCTCATGACCAGCTTGAGAGAGAACTGGCTGCAGTTCTGCCTCCCCACCTGTTTCAGGCATCCATGGACAGGGCAGATCAGAACGTCTTTGGGGGCCTTCAACATCTGGTTCCAGGTCAGATCCATACTCCCAGGTTTAGTAAATGTGGTTGAGCCAGACTTACTGAATTGGAATCCCTGAAGGTTGTCCTCTTTGGCCACCCTCCACGCTCACTTACTTCTCTCCCCACCTTCTCATTCCCCACCACAGGCCAAGTGCAGGAACATGGAACACGTGCTGCGGGAGAAAGCTAAGGCCTTCTGGGCCATGCGGCGTTCCTATGAGGCCATGGCCAAGCACAATCAGGTGAGTGATCTAGGAGCCGAACAGGAAGAGGAGGGATACCCAGGACAGTCTGAGGGAGTAGTAAAGGTGGGTCTGGCCTGGAGGTGACTCGCGTTACTGACTGGGTGACAGCTGACCATAGTTGCCCCTCCTTCGTCCTGCTGCTTTCATATGGCTGTGTGTGGACAAGCAGGGCTACTCTGCACCTCTGCTCACTGGGAAGGAAGGCAGGGACAGATGAGATGGCCACCTGCACCATGTGTACCATGATTTGGAATAACTTGAGCATATGTGACACTTCACCCCTAATGTGTTCAAGCCAGCAGTGGCCTGGAGCTTTGATTCTCCTGTTGCCTGCCTCAGCAGCCCTGCCCCCTTGTCTCCAGAATGATAGATCTCCTTAAAAAAATTTGTAGATAACAGAATCAAGGATGTTTCTTTTGGAGCAGAAAGGTGTTTTTTGTTTTTGTTTTTTTACTTTTTGAATTTTGTGGTACAATTTCATATAAACTGAGATTCCCCCCAAACTCCCACCCCTTGTCAGATTTTCCCCATGTTGCTACAATAGTATAGTCCTTCATAAGGAGTCATAATTCCATGAGTTTCTTATTTAAGTGTGCCCCGACATTGCTGGTACAGATAATGTCGGACAGTCAAGCATCCCATTGTCTATACATTTCCAACAGTTTCACTGGGAGTCCATCTTTTGTTTGGAAGCAGCAATGCGTGTTGCATTGTACCCACACATCTGGATATGGTAGTCCCTAGTACTCCATCACTATATGTTTCCATAAATGAGAAGCCATGAAACAAGGTCAACAACTGGTATGAATTAGAACAAAAGCCACATCAGCAACAAATTACAGCACCATGAAAAAACGCACCACCGAGTAACTAACACATGGGTGACAAAACGGAAACACGAAAGTCTCTGGGGAAAAATGATGCCACCCTGTAATCCATGAGCCAGTGATGAATTCAATACAGGATAGAAAGTATTTGGAATAAATGAAACTGAAATAAAAAACATCAAAACATGGAATGCTGCCAAAAAAAAAAACCCACACAGTATGGATGGGGTTATTGAAGTTACACTTTCCATGATGGTTTCCTTATATTAGAGAGAACATATGATATTTGTTCCTTTGTGATTGACCCATTTCACTGAGCATAATGGTCTCTAGTTGGGACCACCTAGTTGTAAATAGTATTTCATTCTTTTTTGCCATGTTATTATTATTATTATATTTATGTTTAGCAGTTTATAGTATTCAAGAGATTTTATAGAAAGTCATGCATTTTAGGATAATCAAAACCGGTTTATAACTCTTATAATTCTAATAAGCCATATATTAACAATTGAAGAATAGAACAGTCTTAGGAGGGGTGTGCAGAAAAATCTCCAATAACTTAGCTAGTGAGGAATAACTGAACCTTGTATCCTACCTAGTAAGGTCAAGGAAAGGCCAAGCTGATTTTTCCTGTCTGTTCTAAGCTTTCTAGATTAGTTTTTCTCTGTCCATCTGAGCTAATTTTGGGTCTCCAGAGTGATCTTGATGACAAGAGAAGATGGGGAGCCAAGGTTGGAAATTTAAGTAAGGACCAGAGAAAGTTCCTCTCTTGAATCCAGAGGGAATTTGTGATTCTTCTATCTCTGAGGACCTCCTGGGGCTCTTGGCTGTTGTTCTGATGTCATTAGACCCTATTGTATGAACCTCCTATGGGAAGCGTTCTGGGCTGCTTCAATCCCGTGTGGAAGATCCAATAGGAAATTGCTGACCTCAAGAATTCTTGGCCTACGAGGGCACTCAAATTCCCTGTGATCTCCTTGGCAGTTGGGATATGGCCCTTAATGACAATCCTTGATGAGGTATCCACTGCTTCTGTGGCGCAAGCACTTGGGAGGTAAGAGGTTTCTGGGGGTCTCTGGGACTAGGATACAGACCTCCTCTTATCCTCCTGGAGCAAAAAGTTTTAAAAATCTGTGTATGAGAGGTCTTCAAGAAATTCGTGGAAAATGTATATTCTTAAAAATCATGCTCCTTGCTAGGGTTTTGGTAAGACCTAGATCAGGCAAACCTGAAGTCTTAAAATTGGAAGACAGATAATTTTCCAAAGTTATTGTTTAATAGTTCATCCCTGGTTTAGAATGTCCCTTGCTACTCTGAAACTTAGACAAGATACAGGATGTGGCATGTTGACAAGGTTATGGGAGAATAGTTGCCATCTATGATGATTCACCCCCTCCAGGCATGGCGTGATGGCTCAGTGGCTAAATCTTCTCCCTGCAAGCACTAGGATCCTATAGGGGCACCAGATGCCTCACTTCCCATCCAGCTCCCTACTTGTGTCCTAGGAAAACAGTCAAGGAAGGCCCAAAGCATTGGGACCCTGCATCCAAGTGGAAGACCTAGAAGAAACTCTGGGCTCCTGGCTTCGGATCAGCTCAGCTCTGGCCATTACAACCACTTGGAAGTGAACCAGCAGATGAGAGGTCTTTTTATTTCAAGAAGTTCTGCCCCTTTTTTTCTTTTTCTTTGTCTTTTAATTGGAAAGGCAGATATACAGAGAGGAAAAGACAGAGATCTTCCATCCACTGGTTTACTCCCCAAGTGGAGTGGCCAGAATGGCCAGAATTCAGTCAATCCAAAGCCAGGAACCAAGAGTTGTTTGTTTGTTTGTTTGTTTGTTTGTTTTTACCTCCTTCCCAACTGAAATGTTAATTTACAGCTTTGTGCAAATAAAGTCTGACTTCGGTGTTTTATCTAAGGGTTCTATGTGTGATCGTGTATTTGAGCACAGGGTTCCTTCATGAGGCATCTGGGCATCTCTGTTCTGGCTGATGGTTGAGGTCCCCTCTGCCTTGTGGCATCTCTGACTGCCCCCTGCTCTCTGCCGCAGGTGGAAGCTGCCTGGCTGGAAGGCCGTATCCGGCAAGAATTTGACAAGCTACGCGAGTTCTTGAGGGTGGAGGAGCAGGCCATACTGGACTCGATGGCCGAGGAGGCCAGGCAGAAGCAGCTCCTGGCCGATGAGAAGATGAAGCAGCTGGCGGAGGAAACCGAGGCACTGGCACATGAGATTGAGCGGCTGCAGGCAGAGATGAAGGAAGATGATGTTTCCTTTCTCATGGTAAGGAGCTTGGTGTATTGATGCAGCAGCAGGGCCTTGGAAGTCCAGGTACCAGCTGGGAGCTGCAAACCGCCACCCCTGGCCGGCCTAGTCTTCCCATTGGCTCCTGGAGGATCCAACAGATGTCGTGCTCTGTATCAAGAGACTAGAAAGACTAATCCAGAGTTCCAAGAAGGTCTCCTATTTCTGTCCTCTCTTTCCTTTCCCACTCTCACCCTCTCCTGTGCACTCTCATTTTTTTGTTTATTTGTTTCTTCTCTTTCTCTCCCCGCATGAAATGAAGTCTGCAATTATTTTTTAATTTAAATATGATATTGTGGTATTTTCTCCCCCTAAGCAAAGGATGATTCTAAATAGGATAAGTTTTTTCTTTTCTTTTATTGGTTTCATTCTCTTCCATGAGTCATTTGTCCTTATAGAGGAATTTCTGTGCCTTACTGCTTTGTTCTTTATGCCTTATCTGTCATCACATGGGCATATTACCATTTATTCATTGATCCTTCCTGTGGGCACTAGGCGTGCTTCTCTACTACTGTGAGTAATATGGCTATACACACTTTAAAATGTACACACTTGTGTACCATAATGATGATGATTTGTGGGCCTGTTTTTCTTTCTCTTGGTTATACACACAGGAGCACTGCTGAGTCTCCTGACTCCATATTTGAAGAGCTGCCAGACTGTTTTCTAAAGCAGCTGAAACATCTTATGTTCCCAGAGCAGGTGCAAGGACGCCAGGTTCTCCACGTCCTCCTCAACACTTGCCTTTTGGAAATACTGTCATAGCCATTCAGGCAGGTGTGCGGTGGAGTCTTACTGGGATTTTGACTTGTTCTTCCCTGGTGACTAATGCTGCTGTACATCTTTCCACGTGCTTGTTGATCATTAGTGTATCTTCTTTGAAGAAATGTCCATTTGGATCCTTGGCCTATTTTTAACTGGATTGTTTTTTGAGTTGTTCAATTATAAGAGTTCTCTATATATTACAGATATGAGTCCTTTAGTCCTAGCTCTAGAGTTAGGTCTTGTACCTTCATTTTGTGTATGTGTTATACATTCTGTTTCAGCACTGTTGGTTGGAAAAACTATTTTCTCTCTCATTAGTGGGTCTTGACACTCTTGCCTATGTATGTGATGGTTTATTTCTGCACATTCACTTTTATTTTGTTCATTTCTGTGTCTTCTTATGTTAATACTTGATGACTGCTGCTTTGTAGTAAGTTTGGAAGGTGAGGAGTGTGAGTCCTCCAACTTAGTTCTTTTTCAGGATTAATTTTTAAACTCTTCTGGATCCCTTGAATTTCCGTATGAATTTAAGGATTGACTCTTTAGTTTTTGCAAAGAATCTAGCTGAGACAGAGATATTGACTCTGCAGATCTACTCGGGGGATATTGACATCCTAACAATATTAAGTCTAAGGCTTCTGATTCATGAATATTGAATGCATGGCTTCTCTTGAGGTCAAAACTTAACATATTCTTCTCTGTGTATCTTTGTTTTTTAATTTCAGAAACATAAGAGCCGAAAACGGCGGTAAGTTGCCTGGCCTGGTGGAAGCGTAGGGGAAGAACAGGCAGAAATACTAGAGGTACTAACTACCTCCAGTGGCTCTGGGGCAGGGAGGTCACACAGCCAGCTGGGTGTAGTAATGGAGACTGGCAGATGGAGAGAACCCTATTCAAGGTATTCCAGTTCTGGTTGGCATGGGCTCAGAGTGGGAAGTGTGGACGGCCACCATCCTTAGTACATGGAGGGAGACCATCACCCTGCATACATATAGGTTAGTGGGTCATCCCACATTTGGGCTTGCTTCTTGGCCAGCCCCCCTCCTCTTGAAAGGCTTTGAACATACTGGTTCTTGTTGACAGTGGTTGGTTTCACTGGAACAAAGAGGAAGAGTTAGCTGTGCCCCATCAAACCTGTCTAAAGGTGAAAGAGAGTACTTTGTATGGTAGTGAGTTCCCTGTTACTGGAAGTATTCAAGCAAAGGCCAGGTGAAACCTTGGAACTGTTGGACTAGTGCATGTCTAGCACAGATATCCCATGACCACGTGTGTGATTTCTATCTCAGAGAACCTCCTATTTCTATTTCTCCCAGCTAAGGTAAGGGAGTCCTTGTATTGAAACCTTAGAGAATATAGCAACCCTTTCAATTCCCAGCCCATCTCCTACCAGAGCCCACTGCAGGTTTGTCTTAGAGAAGATGGAAAGATAGACTTGAGGCAGGAAACAAGGGACCCGGTCGTGTTACCTAATTCCAGTTAGCCCAGTGTGACCCAGAATGCAAGGACGTGGCGTCGCTCACCATGTCCAGTGCTCCTTTCCCAGGCTCTTCTGCACCATGGAGCCGGAGCCCGTCCAGCCTGGCATGCTCATCAATGTGTGCAAGTACCTGGACTCCCTGCAGTACCGTGTCTGGAAGAAGATGCTCACATCTGTGGAATCTGGTGGGTACAGGCATCTCGTGCTAATCATGAGCTGGCTGAGCGCACCTGCCTCACAGCGGTTCACCCTCCAGTTCTTCCAGGCAGACCCTCCCCTCCTCACAAAGTACCTTGCTGTCTAGCCCTCCCTTATTCTTCAGAAAGAAGAGCACCCCCTTCTCTGTTGAGAACCAGATTGTGTCTGGGAAACAGCTTCTTCAGTGCACGGTCACCTCTCCCAAGGTGACTCCTTCCCATGGGAACTGCTGTGTCCTGATTGCACTTAGGGGAGGGTCACATACTTCCCTAAGACATCCTGAGGCAGAGTTCCTGCCTGTATCATTGTGCTGGGGCTGCCACAAGCTGACTGGCTTACATCAACAGTTCCAGAGGCTGGGCATCCAAATCAAGGTTGGCAGAGAGCCGTGCTCCCTGTGACACCTATAGGGAGAGTCCTCCCATGCCTCTTCCAGTCTCTGCTTGCTGGTCATCCTTGGCTGTCATGGGCTTGCAGCTCTGGCACTTGGATCTCCACCTCTGTTGGCAGGTGGTATTCTCCCCTGCAGTGTCTGTGTTGCTTCACATTTTATAAGGACCCAATTATATGGGATTAAGAGCACCACTCCAGTCTGTAGTTTCCCCGTTCCCATGTGAGGTGTCATCCTGAGGTTCCAGGAATTAAGATGGCCTCATGCCCTTTTTTGGGGGACAGAGGGCACAATTCAACTTACTGCACAGCACAGTTCCTCAGCCCAGCCCATCTCCCTGTGTGGACTGAGGGAACAGGTGGGGCACAGGTGATGGGTTTGGGAGCACTGGGGCTGTCAGCAGGCAGGCGGAAGGGAGAGGTATCACCTGTAGCTGACTGACCCTCACTTTCCTCTTGCCCACAGTGCCCTTTAGCTTAGATCCCAACACTGCAGCTGGCTGGCTGTCCGTGTCTGATGACCTCACCAGCGTCACCAACCATGGCTACCGCGTGCAGGTGGAGAACCCCGAGCGCTTCTCCTCAGCACCCTGCCTGCTGGGCTCCCGCGTCTTCTCACAAGGCTCCCACGCTTGGGAGGTGGCCCTGGGTGGGCTGCAGAGCTGGCGGGTGGGCGTGGTGCGCGTGCGGCAGGACTCCGAGGGCCACTCGCACAGCTGCTACCATGACACACGCTCAGGCTTCTGGTATGTGTGTCGTACGCAGGGGGTAGAGGGGGACCACTGTGTGACCTCTGACCCGGCCACACCACCCTTGGTCTTGGCCATCCCGCGCCGCTTGCGTGTGGAGCTGGAATGTGAGGAAGGTGAATTGTCCTTCTATGATGCCGAGCGCAACTGCCACCTGTACACCTTCCATGCCCGCTTCGGGGAGGTGCAGCCCTACTTCTACCTAGGGGGTGCGCGAGGAGATGGGCCCCCCGAGCCTCTGCGCATCTGCCCTTTGCGTGTCTCAGTCAAAGAAGAGCTGGATGGCTGAGCAGACCAGGGGCTGGGGGTTTGGTTTTCTTCCTGAAGTTCCTGCTGCGCATCCTCTCCCTGACCATCTCATTGGACTCCTTCCCCGACTCCAGGCTCCAAGCTGCTTTGCTTATTTCTCCTGTTGCCTCACTTCAAAGCTGCCAGGTGCTGTGTCCTGGCTCTGTGGAGCTATGGTACCTCCGGGATGTGAATTTTCTGAAACCTCATTCCAGCATTTCTAGGGAATAGTGCTCATTTCTGGGATAGGCATGGTGAGGCCAGCTAATGTAGAAGACATTTGCCATGGGAAAAGAGATGCTGATTACTCAGTTCCCAAGGGACCATGGGAGCTGGGAGGGAAGCACCATCCTCAGGCAGGAGGCAAAAGTGAGGGGAAAGCCTGGGCCATGTTTCTCTTGGAGTGACTGTGGTGAGCAACCCCCATGTTAGATCACAGGGGCTGCCATTGTAGTCTGATTTTGGGCCTGGAATGATGAGCCAGGATGGTGTCGACCTGGAGTGTGAGAGCTGAGTAGAGGAGGTGATGGGACTGTGGCTCTTGTAGCAGATCTGCATAGAGGCGTCCATCTCCAGCAAGTCCTTGGCTCTAGGAATGGGTTGTAAGGGAAGGGCTGTCTCCATGTCAATGGTGCTGGGGAGACCACAGCATAGAGAATACATGAGAAATGCGTGTTCTTCAGGGTGGCTGTCATGTCATTGGGACAGGACCTACGGCTCAGCTGATCCACCTTTTATGTCAGAATTGCAAAAGAGTTTTGCATATCCCCCCTGGGGGACCCACAGAAGGGAAGCAAGGATGTCCATCTCCTCTAGTCTATGTGCTTCTTGGACAACTTCCTCTGAACATAGGATTCCCAAGGAAAGTGCTAGAGGCCCTGGCTTCAGCCTGTTCCCTCTCTAGGCCTTGGTTTCCTCATATGTGAATTCAGGACTGGGGGCTCATGGCCACCTGTGATGGCGTCAGAGGAAATTCTCCTGAGTCACTCTTTACCTAGCCATGAGGAAGGAAGTGGAATTGTCTGAAGGGTGGCCCTGTAATCAGAACCCTGGGTGCTACTGGAGAGCAAAGAGGAGGCAGGTGCTGTGCTTGTTGCTGACTTCTGCCTGCTTGTTCTTGCTCCACCATGCCTGCGAATATGTATCTGACTTTCCGTCCTGACACATGCCTGCAGGTACTTTTTAATTACCAACTCACTATACCCCGGAGGAAACACTGTCAAAGATATATTTCCTTGTAGGAGTAGGGTTAACCAAGTCTGGGTGTTTTTCTGAGCAAAGACTATATATATCCTGCCCCTTGGTACACAAAAACAAGGCATTTGAAACCAAAATTATGACTTGGACCTATACAACAATTATACATGTTTTGTACACTGGCTGTGTGAAAGTAGGGAGAGACCAGGTAGAAAATACCACTGCGTGAAGTGGGCCATGTTGGGGTAGTGTGGATGTTGGTGAACTAGGGTGCGTGGGCCTTATTAAAACAGACTTGAGAAATCTCGAGCACTCTGGGAGCCAAGCATATCTGAAAGCATATGTCTTCTGCTATCAAATATTTATCCAGCCTGTCAAATACAATATGTATGTAATAGATGTGATCAGAAAGTATTTTGCTAGTGGTAACTAAACTTTGTTAAGTAGTTTTTTCATCTTGGATGTTAACATTTGTTTTGGTTTTTTAAAAAACATAATTTGAAGCACCTAGAACTTTTTTTGAAAATAAAAATTATATTTAAGCTAAATCCCACTTTTTATTTGATGTTTTAATTTAGACGGTAAAGCTCATGTTCATCTATGTTGTTTCATATATCTAACTTTATTCCCTTTTGTTGTCATATCATCATTCTGTGAATATTTGGGTTATTTCCACTTTGAGGCTGCTATGATTAATCCTATTATGAACATTCTCTTGGATATGTTCCTAGGAATGAATTTGCTAAATACAGTGGTAACTGTTGAGCCTTCTGAGGAACTGACTGGCTATTGTGCAATGTGGCGGAATAATTTTATATTGCCCTAACAGTATATGAGCCTTCTGATTATTCCACATCTTTGTCAACTCATAGTATTATCTTAGCCATCTTAGCTTTTTAATTTAGCCATCCCAATGAGGGTGAATTGATATCTCAGTGTTTGATTTGTGTTCTGATGGCAAATGATATTGAGCATGTGATTATGTGATTATTGGCCATTTGTAGATCTTCTTTGAAGAAATGTCTTCAGATCTTTCGACCACTTCTAATGGAGTTATTTGCCTTTTTATTATTGAGTTGTAAGAGTTCTTTATAAATTCTAGAAACAAGTCTTTAATCAGGTATGTGACTTATAAATTTCTCATTCCGTGAGTGGTGGTTTCACTTTCTTGATGTCCTTGGAAACACGAAAATTTAAGTTTTTTTTCACTTCAAATGAAAGGCAGTTGAAGAGGGACACACACACACACAAAGAATCTTTCTTTTGCTGATTCACTCTCCAAATGCCCTCATCAGAGCTGGGCCAGGTCAAACCAGTACCAGGAACTCCATCTGACAAGCATATAGCCACTTAAGGCATTATCTATTGCTGCCCAGGGTGCACATTAGCCGAAATCTGAATCAGAAGCAGAGAGGCTAGGATGTAAATCACATGGACTGATACAGGGTGCAGATATCCCAACCTGTGACTCAACTGCTACATCACAATCCTTGCCATGGAAGCTTTTGATTTGGTGATGTCCAGTTCCTTTATCTTTCCTCTTGTTGCTTGTGTGTTCTAGAAATCTTAACTTCCATCACTGCCCTATAGCCAATATATTCTACGTTCTGGACTTTGGCTCAGGGATGATACAGTTCTCTTGTTAGTAAACCCTAACTCCAGAGTTGACCTAGGGTTCCCTCAACCTTGTCCTGTCTCACCTTCACTGCACTCCCTCCTCATCACCACATCCAGCCTGAAGGGGCAGTTCACTGGGACAACTCCTATTCTCCAGTCACTCACCTCCTGAACCTGCCAAACATGTTGTCTTTCAAGCGACCCCCCGAGTGGTCCCGTGCCTGGCCTGCCTGTTTTCTCCAGTCAGTGTTACTTTCAGAGCTTACTGTTACCCATTGTGCCTTTGTACCAGGGATTCCTGACTGCTGCCACACACACTGCTCTACCCAATTCCTCATCACACGTAGCCTGACCTCACACACGGCTGTTCCTTGGAATGCCCTGACATGTGCCACTCCATTAAGATTAGACTGGTTCTACCACTTATGTGGCAAACTCCTTACCCTCCCAAGATTATTTGTACAAGTGGAGACCACCCACCTCATAAAGGCAGAAGGCCACATGTGAGCCCTGAGCTTGTGATCACCAGGAGAGAGAATGCGAGATTCTGCTAGTGATGTGGCTCCATCATTTCCATGCCAGCGCCGGCCATTGGTTCATCAGAGCAAGTGCCCGATGGCCATTTTCTGCCTCATTACAGGGCATGAAATTCCTCGTAACAGATTTGGTCAGTGGCTAATGATCAAAGCACTGGCACCTTTTCATGGCTCCTGTGGTTCGTGATTGGCAATGGCAGGACATTTAAGAGGCCTTCCCAGCTGGCTCCTGTCACCAGTGTCTGCACATACACAGACAATGCCCAGGTTCCCTTGGCGGCCACTGCCTGCGGGAAGAACATTTGGCTGTCTGTATGGTATGGAGATGTATGAGTGTGAAATTTCATTGTCTTCACCTTTGCACCCTCAGATCCAGGGAGGCAGCTGGGCCACAATAGGAGGGCGCTTCAAAAACTTGTGGGAGAGGGCCCGGCGCAGTGGCGCAAGTGGTTAAAGGTCCTCGCCTTGCATGCCCAGGATCCCATATGGGCGCTGGTTCTATCCTGGCAGCCCCGCTTCCCTTCCAGCTCCCTGCCTGTGGCCCGGGAAAGCAGTCGAGGACAGCCCAAAGCTTTGGGACCCTGCACCCGCGTGGGAGACCCAGAAGAAGCTCCTGGCTTCGGACGGCCGTTGCACTCACTTGGGGAGTGAATCATCAGACGGAAGATCTTCCTCTCTGTCTCTCCTCTCTGTATATCCACCTTTCCAATAAAAAAATAATAAAAATAAATCTTTTAAAAAAAACTTGTGGGAGAAAAAACAAAGTTAAATGGTGTTTATTTTGGTGAAGAACAATTTTGAAAAACAATTGAAATCCGAAGAACATTGAAACCCATGCTTTTTTTCCCCCATGGAGTGTTTGATGACCCCTTAAATGCATTACTTCAGAAATGTCAGCACCAACATTTCTTTTATTAAAGATTTATTTTTATTGGGAATGCAGATATTGGAAGCTCCTTCTGTCCAGCAATCCACTCCCCAAATGGCTGCAATGACTAGAGTCAATCCAAAGCCAGGAGCCAAGAGCTTATTCTGGGTCTCCTGTGTGGGTGCAGGGTCCCAAAGCTTTGGGCCGTACATGACTGCTTTCCCAGGCCACAAGCAGGAAGCTGGATGGGAAGTGGAGCATCCGGGACATGAACTGGCACACATATGGGATCCCGGCACAAGCAAAGTAAGAATTTAACCACTGGGCTATTGTGCTGGGTCCCCTAAACTTACCTTTTAATTCCCTTGGTCTGTGAACTGCTTGAAGTCCCTGAGGTATGGCTGTTGAGTGGATGTACCGTGGCAGACATGTGCTGCAGATGAGGAAAGTAGACCTGGGCATCGCACAGTAGCGGGCAGCCTTGTGGTAGGGGAGAGAGGGACAAATCTGATTTTTGGATCCTGATACCAACTCTTCCACCCAGAAACCCACCTTGCCCTAGTCTCTACCCCTCAGGTGCAGGGGGCTTGGGGTGCCTGCCTCAGGCTGCAGAGGGCATTCAGCAGGGGATTTTCAGCAAAAATATCAAATATAATCTGAACCAAATATTGAGATGTGTATTGGCTAGTTCTTCCCAAATTCAGAGACTGAATGCTGAAATTATGATTCACAATGACAAATCCCAAATAAAAATGAGAGGTTGAGGTATGCAAAGTGTCTGTGTTGGGTTTCACACGGAGGAATACATACAGCTCACATGTCTGAGTTTCAGTGGCACGGGAGAGAGTTTATCTTGCAACAACTGAGACAAACAGAATTCAAGGTTGTGCAGAGGCATGCACCGCACTCACAGAAAGACAAGCAGGAGCTTGTCCGAGATTAGAGCATGTTGTTGGATTAGACAACTTTACATGTCTGGAAACTCCAAAAGTACACTGTGTACCAGAACATTCCCTCCTCCTTCTGATTAGACACTCGATACCTTTCCTTGTAAGCCTTTCAGATAATCAGACTTATTTTGAAATCCTTCCAGATGCTTTATGCATAGCACATATCCTGTTTATGAGTATGTTCTGACCCAACCAGTGCACTGTAATTGAATAGCAGATATTCCAACATTATCTCCAGACAACCCAAACAAGAGGAGAAAACTCAAAAGATGTTACCCAAACCATTTGCTCTCTTCAAGGAGGAGCTTTGTCATGCATTTGGAGTCCATTCCATTGCTGAAGTTTATTTTTCATTCTTTTTTTTAAAGATTATTTTTATTGGAAAGGCAGATTTACGCAGGAAGACAAAGATCTCCCATCCACTAATTCACTTCTCAGATGGCCACAATGTCTGGGGCTGAGCCGACCTAAAGCCAAGAATCAGGCTACTCCACATGGGTAGAGGGTCCCAACGCTTTGGGTCGTTCTTCACTGCTTTACTAGGCCATAAGCAGGGAGCTGGAAGGGAAGTGGTGCAGTTGATAGTGGTGCAGAACTGATAGTGCCTATAAGGTATCTCAGCACTTGCAAGGGGAGGATTAGCCAACTGAGCCATTGTGCCAGACCCCACTCTTCATTCTTACGTAAGTTATTCACCCTTGGGTTTCAGAATACAGGGGAAAAAGCTAACTGAAAACCTCCAACCCAAGACCTTCACATGTATTTTAAGAATCTTGATCCTCATGCAGGTGAGTGCAAGGACCAAGTCAAGGAGAAGCCCTGACCATGCCAGGTTACAGTGCCTGCTGGCATACATGTGGATCAAGTCTGGGGACAGACCTGACTGGGCCAGCTCATAACATCCACTGGCAGATCTGAGAACCAGGACAGGGTGCAGTGGTGGGGGTGGTGGTCAGGCTGCAACACCAGACAGTTTACACTGGGGCAATGTGATAGTGGATACTGAGGTGAGGCAAACCAAGTCAGCCTAGGGCCAGATGATGCCAGGTTCATGAGCCCTGGTATTGGAGGATCCAGCAGGGCTCAGGGCACCTGACCCTGGTCTTTCGTCCTGCCAGTAAGTAAAAAAAGCCTGGCTGTGGATGCAGACCCTGATGCACAATGGACAATATGGCAGCCCATTTGGTACCGTTGCAAAGGAGAACAGAGCAAATTAGACAACTACCTCTGCAGACAATGACAGCAAAAATCTGGGTGAATAGAGACTTGAGGTCGACTACATCAGCCAATGGGCACTGGGAGGACTGCATCACCCTTGGAACAACAAAATCGACAGCACTGCAGATCTATCCAAACCATCTGATCAAAACCCTCGGAACATGCACTATAGTGGGACACTGGGTTGATATTAGGTTGTGGTTCCCCATCCCTTGGTCCTGGGACATTTGGGAGGTCGGGTGTGGCTTCCCCCCTCTATCCCCTCTTTCCCTCAGAGACAAGAAGAAATAGAGAATTGGGAAGCAATGATTTCACCCACTTTTCCCTGATGCTAGATTCTTCCTACCCTAGTCAACCCTGTAATTACCATCAAATAAATACAAACTTTAAAGTTTAAAAAAGAATCTTGATCCTTACAAAGGCATTAAGTCGTAAAGAGGCTGGGCAATGGGGTTGTACAATCTGAGTTTAAATAGATTCAGTCCTTGTGGGACCTTGGGAGGGCTTTTTAATCTGTCCATGCCTTAATGTCATCATGTGAAAAATTGAGATCCTACCATGTAGGGTAGGGAAAGCATGAAATACATAGTAAAGAGTCTGGCACCAGCTTAGCAGGAGACAATTTAATATTGTTGTACCTGACTCTGCTACTTAAGCTCAAGGCTTTGAAGCAGGTATTCCACTTTTCTCCTGCACACAGGGAAACTTGGGCACTCACATACCTTTTCTCCGTGTCATTTCTGATTTTATCGTTCTGTGATTCACAATTCGTGAGAACTGAAGTCTTTTGTGCAATGGGAGTTGCTGACTCAGGTTGTTGCCAAGCAGTAATCAAGAGCCTGGGAGTTGTAACAGACATAGATTTTGACCTTGGAGGAAACTGAAGGCTAAGGACTGTTGTAAGTTTGGGAAAGGTTATTCTAGAGAGAAGCATGTTTTGGAAAATTGCTCATGAAATTGTGTTGTCAGGTTCTACAATGACATCAGCTATGTGTGTTAAGGATGATGCGAGAGACAAGGTGTTTGGACCAGCAGTTATGCTGTCACTGGGGGTATCGGAGTGTCTGTGTTTAAGTCCCAGCTCCTGACTCCAACTTCCTGCTTATGTGTGTCCTGGTTAGCGGTCAGGAGATTGAGTCCCTGGTTGCTCACATAGCAGACCTGGACTGAGTTCCTGGGTTCTGGCTTCAGTGCCTTGCATGCATTTGAGGAGTGAAGCAGAAGATGGGTGCTCTCTCTCATTCTTTCTCTCTGCTCTCAAATTAATTAAATTTCATGGCAGATAAAAAGATGTTACATATTGCCTCATGGCCACTGTGAGGATGATCTTAGTAGCAATAAAGCTATGTGAGTTGCATGAAGATGATGGTCAGTGGTGGCAATTCAGGGTGTCTAGCACCTCCCTGCAAGGTTTCAAAAGCTAAGTGCAGCTTCTTACAATGCCCTTGCCCCAGGCATGGTGGGCAGAACCAGGGAAAGTAGATTTACTGGGTACTGAAATCTACTGGCACAAGGCAGGGGGCAGTGTTCCTGTTCTGTGGTGCTGCTTTTTCTTGTTTGTGGGTGTCATTTGGGTGGGCTTTCTCTGGCAGAGAACAGCCGGAGGAAGATGGAAGATCTGGTTTCTATGGATACAGGGCTAGCTGGGATTTTTGCATAATATAGTTCAGAGAACAGTCTGAGAACACCGTGGACAGAAGAGAGCTAGCCGTACCTGGAAACAACCTGTGGGGCCTGGGAAGCAGGCCTCCATTTCAACCTTTCCCTGGGGACAAAAACGATTCTTGGCAAGGCCAGCAGCTTGGAGCCTGGAGGATGGGAGAGATGGTGTTAGAACAGTGCCCCCACAGGACACGGCACATACTTGGGTGCTCCTTGGCATCTTCCCCTTAACTCTGCCTTTGGCTGAAACAGCTCTTCAATATCTCCTGCTTCTCCTGTCAGCTCCACTGCTGCCTGGCCATCCCGGGAAGCAGGTGCTGGAGATCTGGGTTCAAGGTGACAGGAACAGCCAGCCACAGAACCAAGACCTCAAACCTGAGTCTCTCCTTTCCCATATCCCATAATACTATCTGGGGCTGGAGGCGGGCAATGTGGCGTATCTAAGATGATTCTGTTTACGCAGGCCTGCACAAAGGCAGAAGGTATAAGGATTAGACAAAGAAGTGGGCACTGGAAATACAGAAGGAAACAGGATGTTGCCAAACATGGTCAGAATGTATCAGATAGGAATAGTGAGACACCTGGAGGTTGTCCACTCCAGGATTTTATATCAGCAATGCACAGTTAGAAAATATAATGAAAACCATATTTCATTCACAAAAGCCACTAAGTTATAATCACTTTGAGTTATAATTTAAAACAGACAACAAAATTGCCCTCATATTTAAAAAAAAAGATCAGAATAAGAAAACACTAAATACCTACTGATTTAATCTGAAATTAGGCAAAATGATTTTAATTTAACTTGGAATAACAAGAAAAGAAGGCTAAACAATACATCTCCGGAAAATTGTGAGTTGATTCTATCCCATAAATGAGTCAGAGGCAGACTCTTAGAAGCTCAGAAGTTGGGCCTGGCACAGTAGCCTAGTGGCTAAAGTTCTTGCTTTGCATGCGCCAGGGTCCCATATGGGTGTTGGTTCTAATCCTGGCAGGCCCACTTCCTATCCAGCTCCCTGCTTATGGCCTGGAAAAACAGTCAAAAAAGGCCCAAAGCCTTGAGGCCCTGCACCTGCAAGGGAGACCCAGAAGAGGCTCCAGGCTCCTAGTTTCAGATAAGCTCAGCTCTAGCTATTGTGGCCGCTTGTGGAGTGAATCAACCGATTAAAGAGCTTCCTCTCTGTCTCTCCTTCTCTTTGTAGATCTGACTTTGCAATAAAAATAAATCTTTTTTTTTTTTTTTTTTTTTTTTTTTTTTAAAGAAGCAGCTCAGGAATCTTTCTTCACAGGCTGACAGACTGCCCCCCCCACCACAAGTGCTAGGGGGACCAGGCCCGATAAGCCGCTGTCAGGGGTTTTTAAGCTCATGAAAAACTCAACCAAGCTAGCATTGATGCAATGTGATGAAGGGGAAAACGTCAGGAATTCTTGTCTTCTCAAGGTTGGCTACTCTTTCCTCCTAAGGTTTTAAAAGACCTGTGTTTTAGCGAGGGCTGTTAGGGAAAGTTGAGTGCTAATCTGAGAATAAAGGGAAGGTTGCCCACCTGTAACCCAACTACCAGGCACCATTAGGAGAAACGCTCACACTGTTGATGATGGTATTGTGTCTCTGTCTAAACCTTAACGTCTGTGCGTGGTGTGTCTCTGGTAGACCTTGTAACATTCCTTGGAGTCCCATTAGTGTAAGCATTGAGTACTTTAAGCTAGCGGAGGAGCGAGTGTTTATACAGCCTGAGAACAGCTACATCCTGCTTGGAGTGAGGAGCTGAAGCAAGCAAGCCAGCAGTTGACAGAAGCCAATTTTGTAGTTAGCCAAGATTTTAAGTAGATAGTCCATGTCTTTTTAGTATCCTGGTTCTGCAGATGTGTCCCTAACTGAAGGTTTGTTTTTCTGCTCGCCCTGGAACTTAGACTTAGAGGGCCTGACCAGACCGATGGCATTTTGAATTTTTGGGCTGTCACAAAAGAAATGTTTTCACTGATTGTTTCACTAAGATTGTGTTTTAAGGAAATACCCAGATACAAGAAATCATGCAGAAAAGATCCATCCTTATTATTCATTACAAAACTATTTAAGATAGAGAACAATTGAAAATAAATCTCCAAGAATAGGGGTAGCATTGAATACACTTCAGATGCTGAAATAGGATGGAATATAAGAATATTTAAAAACACCACAAGGTGCTTACTCGATTAAAGCCAAACATAAATCTGTAATTGTAATTTGTAAACCTATCATACGGGAACTTTTAGATGATGTTATTCACCTATTGTGCCTTTTCTTCCCAACCCCCTGTTCTTACAGCTCTGTTTTCTGAACTTAGAAAACACTTGAAATTGGGAAAAGATGACACCAGTAGAGCGGATAAGATTATGGATGCCCTTGGCACTGGCTATTTTGAAAAGGGAAAGCAGGAGGGCTGCTTGAACAGCCAAGTCAGAGCGGGTGTCACTGAGGGCTGGGTCGCTACAGAAGATGGGTGATGACAAGAGGACAAAAGACAGCAGTCTAGGAATGCAGGTTTTCTCCACACCAGGTCACCAGCTACGGCAATCTCGGAAATAGAGGGGCGGGAAAAGAAGCCAGAGGTGGAGAAGCCCTTTAGTTGTGGCCGTCTGCAACGCGTACAGCGCGGAAGGTCCAGGTGCAGCAGGCTAGGCTAGGCGAGCGCTCTGGGTGCAACGCAGCCCGGGGCTGAGGAGCAAACCACAGCTCCGGCGCTGGTCCAGATGCCTCCCTGAGGCATCCGGGTCTTCAGAAACCCCTGGCGCAAGGACGCTAACATTGGCTCTTGTTACGGGCATGATGTCACCGTCACCCAATCGGAAATCGTTCCCAAGCTTAGCAGTTAATCAGGAGCTAATTAACTCTTCCTAAACATTAGGGGCCGGCACAAACAATGCCCTGCACCTCTGGCTGCTGTAAGCCTGCGTAGAGGAGCCAGGCGACGGTAATGCAAATGAACGAATAGAACAGATAATGCGAGGTTTTGCATTTAAAGGTATTTTTTAAGGTATAAAAGTAACAAATGGTCGTTTACAAATTTGTAAAAAACAAAACAAAACAAAACAAAAAAAAACCCAACCTTTCTGAATTCCACCATTCAGTGTGTTTGTTATGTCTTTTCTTTTAAAATGCATTTACTGAAAGGATTTTTCTTTGATATTATTTAAAACCAAATGAATAATACTTAGTCTCTGTAAAGCTGTTCAACTAAGCATTGCATACATGCACCATTTTCCAAGCTATAAATCTGCCATCAGTTTCACTACTAATGACAGAATTTTCTTCCATTTTATTTGTAAGGCAGAAAGACACACAGAAAAAGGAAAGGAGGAGGGAGGGAGGTAGGGAGAGAGAAAGAGAGAGAGGTAAGTCTTCTATTTGTTGGTTCACTTCCCCAGTGGCAGCAACGGCCAGGGCTGGGTCAAGACAAAGATCTTAGCTTGGTGGAACAAAGTCATCAGCTACTACCTCCCAAGTGTCTCACTGGCTGAATCAAGAGCAGAACCAGGGCTGGAAGTAGGCACTTCGGTATGGGATATGGTCATCCCAAGTGATTGATCAGCTGAGCAAATGCTGGCTCCTCTAATCTGTTGTGAAAAAGGCCAGGTCACTCTTACTAACAATGCCCCAGAGAACACAACCATAGATGCCTTGTTCTGAAGCACTCCAATGTTTAAGGTAAATCTCTAGAAAGAAAACGACAATGTCAAAGAGGAAAACGCATGTTGTTAGAATGCCTTGAGAAATATTGTGCATAGTCTGTGAGATTATCCAGTTCTTCATGTCCTAAACCATCAAGCACGTTTTGATTATCTAGTTCAAATGAAAACTCCTGAATCTCTTGTATATTGTTTCCTTTCCTTCATTTACTAGTGATGCTGACCGTGGTTAATGCATTCATTAGCTTCTTACACTCACATTTCTTTTCTGATTCAGCTGTACTCATTGCTCTTTTTTGTACAATTTTTCTAACCCCCTTGAGAGATTTTTAATTTCAACCTGACTGCATTTTGTTGATGGTGTTTACATACAGACCTAAAATTCTCTCTTTTTCTTTTCCTTGTTTTGATGTCCCGATTTGCTTGTTTATTTGAAAGGCAGAGTGCTGGAGGGTGAGGGGGACACAGAGAAATACACAAAGAGATCTTCCATCTGCTGATTCACTGTCTGGCTGCAACAGGCAGACCTGGGTCAGACCAAAGCCTAGAGCCAGGAACTCTAACTGGGAATCCTACACAGGTGGCAGGAACCAAGTACTTGAGCCATCACTTGCTGCCTTCCAGGGCGCATTGGCAGGGAACTGAACTGGAAAAGGAAATCCCAGACTCAAGCCAGCACTCCAGGTATGGGATGACAACCTTGCAAGTGATGGCTTAACCTGATAAGCCATGTCCCTGCCCCTCAGGTTTTCCCTACCTGCTGTCTTTATTCGTAGTGTTGCATTATATTTGCAGTGCCTCTGGACAACGTTCCATGTTCTTTCTGTGTCATGAGATTACATGGTGTGTTCCTGGAAGGCTCAAAGAACTAGAGTCATTATTGGAGCTAATTCTTTGGCCAATTTAAAAAGTCTTACATAGGGCCTGGCATGGTGGTCTAGTGGCTAAGGTTCTTGTCTTGAAAGCACTGGGATCCCATATGGGCACCGGTTCTAATCCTGGAGGCCCTGCCTCTCATCTAGCTCCCTGCTTGTGTCCTGGGAAAGCAGTTGAGGACAGCTCAAAACCTTGGGACCCTGCACCTATGTGGGAGACCTGGAGGAAGTTCCTGGCTCCTGGCTTCAGATTGGTGCAGCACTAGCCATTGTGGTCACTTTGGGAGTGAATCATCAGACGGAAGATGTTCCTCTATCTCTCCTTCTCTCTGTATGTCTGACTTTGCAATAAAAACAAAATAAATCTTGAAAAAAGTCTTACATAATTATTCGTCAATAGTACCCAATAAGTTCTTTATCAAAATTCTACTTTTAATTATATTAGTTGAAATAATTAAAGTTTTAATTAAAAGTTTATTCAGATTTCCTTATTAAAATTTTGAAACTTGTAATAGTCCCTTGGGTATAACTGTAAAACTCAAAAGAGAAGGCAGTGAAAAGTGAGTCTCTCTCCACTCTCTCTCCTCTCTGCCCCCATCACCTACTTCCTCTTCTAATAAGCAGATGTTATTATTGGGTTGTCATGAAACTTTCCAGAGATATTCTAGAAAGAAACACATTCTCTTTTTTTGTCCATAAAATCATTAGGATCATGTTTTATCTTGCTTTTTAAAAAACATAATACTTGTATATCCTGAGGAACGTATTTTATTTTTAATGTGTCAAGAAATGTCACTTCATTTAATTTTTATTTATTAGAGAGTGAGTGAGCGAGAGAAAACATGTTTTGATCCTCTGCATCCTCTGGTTCGCTCCTTAAATGCCTTCAAGGCTTGGGACTGGGCCAGGCTGAAGCAACAGCCTGAAAGTCCATGAGGATCTCCCACATAGGTGGCAGGGACCCAGTTGCTTGAGCTATCACTCCCTGCCTTTCAGGGTGTGCATCAGCGGGAAACTAGAACTGAAAGGAGAGACGGGACTCAAACCGAGGCACTCTATCAGAAATCTCAAGTCATGCCTTAATCACTATACCAAGCCCACACCCTTCATGCCTTCTGCAATAAATATAAAGTTATCTCCTTCTCATCAGGATTTTCAGATGTTTTTCAAAAAACATTTTAAACCTAATGATTTACTGTCACTCTGTCATGTGTTTTATACTTTTTTCATCTTGTTACCTCTGTCTTGCTCCACAGAATATTTTCTTTGCATTCTCTCCCACCTCTTAGAAATTGGTAATGTACTTTTATTGCTTGTGGTTTTAGTAGTTGGGATCCTAAGTTTTATTGGAAAGTATAACTAATACTTCCCAACTGATTTTATGAAAAGAGCATTATATACCAATACCAAGAAAGAGTACTTACAGAACTAAAAAGCATTCACAACTAAAGAACTTAAGTGTTAAACCATGAAACAAATCTTGAATTATAAACACATAAATAAATATGTGTAAATTCTCAACTAGGTAGAATTTATTTCAGGAATTCAATACAGAAATTGCTTTTCTTTCTTTCCTTTTTTATTTTTAAAATAAATATTTTTAAAAGATTTATCTATTATTGGAAATACAAGTTTACAGAGAGGAGGAGAGATAGAGAAAGATCTTTCATCTGCTGGTCCACTCCCCAAATGGTTGTAATGCCAGAACTGAGCTGATCCGAAGCCAGGAGCCAGAAACTTCTGAGTCTCCCACATGGGTGCAGGGTCCCAAGGCTTTGGTCCATCCTCCACTGCTTTCCTAGGCCACAAGCAGGGAGCTGGATGGGAAGTGGAGCAGCTGGGACATGAACCACCACTCGTATGGCATACCAGCACTTGGAGGTGGAAAAGTAGGCAATTGAGCAATCACACAGTTTCTCAGGGCGGAAGGCTTTTTTAGGGAAGTGGGCCTTCTCCCAGTCTCCTTGTCTTAAGGAAGTAAAGCTTTCCTTGGAGCAGCTCCTACTTATGCCTGACCATTTGCCTACCCCGAATGAACAGACCCCTCGGATCTGGTCACATTCCTAGCAGTTGTGGTTTATCGTGAAAGTGGGCTCAGCCCGTGTCAAGTACTTGGACAGCGTGACTGGGCCATATGGCGATCAGAATGTGGCAGCTATGGTTGGTTTCAGTTCAGGCTGAGATTCCATCTCAGACATCAGACAAAGCTGCAGAAGACAATGACAGAAAGTATACTATCCTGAGTGGGGCACCACACAAATACAAGTGAGTGCCTACACAGTGTAAGTAACTTAAAGTTTTCTCTCTTTTCTTTCTAGGGGTAGGGAAGGAGGAGGTACACATCAAGCAAGGGCTACTTTGTGCTGACGAAGTCCAGGTGACAGCCACCTGTGGGCATCTCTGTCCCACCTCTGCGTAGTGTCCAAGATCCTTCCTAGGCAGAAGCGGGTACTGCTAGAAAGGACCCTGCTATTTGCTGCTGTAGAACAGCTGTGAATTCCTTTTACAAAAAGGCAGCTTTTTCTGAGCATTCCTGTGTCTGTAGGGGTCTATAGTTTCTCTGAATAACTAACTTGAGATATGCCTTGGAAACCTATTTGGGGCTGACACATTTTCTTTTCCCATCCTTCCAGTGCCTTAGCCTTGGGAGGGCACTTTTAGTTTATACTTCATATATACATACATATGTTTATACTTATACATACATAGTTTATACTTCATACATACATATGTGTGAGTACACATGTGTGTATGTATAGGCTTTTTATCAATTCAGTTTGAGATGTCATTTCCCAATAAAATACACTCGTTTTACTTTTGATGGGTTTTGAAAAATATATAAACCCATGTAATCACTTCTACAGTCAAGATGTGGCACGTTTTTATTACCCCTAACAATCCCCTGTACCCTCTATTCTCAGCCCCCTGCCCAGTACCGGGAGACCCTGACCAGCTTTTTCCATCACTGTGGATGGGGCTTTATAAAGCTCCTGGAGCTTTATATAAATGGAATTCTAGAGGACAATTCAAGTTTAATCAGGAACAATGTGTCTAGACAAAAAAGAAAACACTTTCTAGAAAATCAGTTTAAAATGTAAATGATTGCACATCTGATGGGCAAACTGATATCATTCTCTCTAGAAAGCAAACATATTGAAATATAACTGTGTTAGTCAGCTTTTCATTACTTTAACTAAGATAGCTGAGGGGAGCTACTCACGGAGCCTTATCCTAGCAACTGAAACCAATCCTCTCATGCCGCATTGAAATCTCCACCATCTTGTAATTCAGCGTCTCAGAATGTTTCAGGACATGAAGACAGTTTTCTGGCCATGGTGTAACAAGAGTGGCCTTTCATCCAATTCCCAATAGAATCCTCACTGCCATCTGAAATCTCATCAACATGGCCTTCCCTCTCCACATGGCCACCAGCGTTGTGGTCTTCTAAGCGCCCACCAGCATTACCTACATCTGCCAACAGCATTTTAAACTCTTTCACCTGCTCCTTCAAACTCTTCCAATCTTTTCTGGTAAACCAGCTCCCCAAACTCTCCACATCTGCAGGTAGAGTGAGCGTTAACAACCCTACTTCTCTAACACTGGCTTTCTGTATTAGTGCTTGTTGCTTTAAAATACCAGTGAGGAGCTACTCGAAGGGGAGCAGATGTGCATCCATTTACAGTCTGCAGGTTGCCAGCTTGTTGGTTGGTCGAGGCCAGAGTGCGGTAGAGGGACTGTCAACACAGTGAGCCCAGATGCAGAGACCCAGGGATGCCACTCTTTATCTACCACCCTGTGGCATCTCCTTATCACACCGCCATGACTGGATCAGAGGATTTCACCCCAGCAACCCAACCACTGAAATCACTTCCCAAAGGCCACACCTTTGGGGATACAGGTTGATCTTTCATGGAATATAATACACTTAATTTGACTGTGCTTGAATTTGGCATATTTCTGGTTCTAAACTGGCTTTGAACACATTGAGCAAAGGCGGTGGATCCGAAACTACAGAGGAATGTAAACTAGTCATCCTGGCTTTTTGTTAACTGTTGTGGATGGCAGGAATCAGATGCATTTCTGCCTGTTCTGCCCATCTGTCTTAAAATAGAAGAAAATATTTTTAAAATGTGAAAATTAAAAATATAAAACATATAAAAATTAAAAACAAAAGGAAAGAATATGATGAAAACAACATTGAAAGAGCTTTCAGAATGGAGTCAGCAGGCCATCCAGGAAACAACTCACACATGATTCTGGCCTGTGATGTGAACTTTGGTCACCTTCACTTTTCGACAGCAAGTACACAAGACATATCTCAAGAGGTTGCTGGACTCTTGCAGTACAGCCATTTTTATTTTATCTTCTTTTTTGTTTGTTTGTTTGTTTTTTACATTCTTTATCTTCTACAACATAGTGCCTGTTGTCAACTCTATCAGACATGTCTCCAAAATAGTTTTGATTGCTTTGCAATAAAACAACTCCATTTGCTGGCAGTTGCTCCCCACCTCCCCTCCTTCTTTGGAACATGGATTTGGAGCTATGGAAATCTGTGTTGCAGAAATTGTAATTCTTAAGACCCAAGATTCTGAGTATGATTGATTGACATTGATCCTACCTTTATGATCTTTGAACTTGGTAGTATCCTTAAACCTTAAGGCTGTATTGGGGAATACATTGATCCCTTGCCCACTGTTCTCTCTGTGCTCCAATGAGGGACCAGGAAGAGAAAGTGTTAGGAGGCTCTGATGGATGATTCTAATTCTCTAGTTCCAGAACTTCCTGCACATAAAGAAGTACATAGCAGACAAAATGAATGGCTGGTGAAAAAGTGACCTCCTCTTCAAAGGGACCCTCCCGATACCTTTTGTTGCACAAGTCACTGGGTGGTTTCCTGCTCTGACATTTCAAGGGGAATGTTCAGTCCCTGGGATTTCTGCACTGGAGAAGGAGCAGCTCCAGTGTCAGGCAAATGATCTTGACACTCTTACCATTTCTCTTATGTCCAAATGAAATGAAGTGTTCTGCCATTAATATTTCACTTTAGTTCAAGGCTGTATCTGTCGTCAGCATAACACAACATGCTGTGTTGTTTATTGCTAACCCTGGTAGAGCACGGCCTTAAGGAAGCTTTTCATTTCCCCATTTCTCTCAGTCCCAGAACAGAATCTTTACTCCACATAGAGCTTGACTAAAATCCTGGGCACCTGGACATTTGTGAAATTGGGATAGGGGAGAGAGCTTGTTTGTCTCTGTCAACCAGGAACATGGGATGGTCAGCTCTCTCCAAGAGAGAAGGTGTTTTAGTGTTTTTTGCAGATTGGAGGGAATTCCTTTTGCACAAATGAAGATGGAGAATATGGGGATGAAGTTGAGAGGTTGAGAGGGGAGAGAGAAGGAGAGAAGGAGAGAGACTTCTCAGGTTCTATTGGCTTTCAGTTTTCATTTCTAGCCCAGCTGGATTTTGTGTGTTGGTTTTTATTTAATACGCTTTTAAACCCAAATGCATTTCCTGTTTCTACTTAAAGTTATTTATGGGTAGTTTCCTGTTAATTTGCAGCTCTGAATAAAACACAATGGTGGCGCTAGGAAATAAAATTGCACATACCACAAGACTGACCCAATTCAGAGGGGAAGGACAATCGGATTCCTTCATCCTGGGGTAGGAAAAGGTGGGTGACAGGCAGGCCAAAACAGCTGGTGAAATTAGTGTTGGCTGAATTTGGGATCTTGGACAGTTTTTCTATTAACACTGAGACATCAGAGACTTGAAAGACTATATTGAAGGGTTGTCAAGCTGGACTGGCAACTCCCTAGAGCTTCAGCAAGGTACATAGGACAGACATCAGGTCTGAAGCTGTTTGGCTTAAAATGGATAGAGGAAAACAGGTCAGTTATGTAATCCTGCTCCTGAAGTCCTTTCTGCTCATACCAAAGCAGCTGAGATCACTTAGAGTCCATTCTTGAAGTTAATCACAAGACTAACAGAGCAGCAGCAGTTATACTGTACAGTAACCTATATCAAGAACTAAATTTGGTGCACCAATTATGAAACAGAGACGTGCTAACAATTGGAGCAAGGACACCTGGAAGGAACCAGGGAAGTTTGGGAACTCTAGTCCCTCCCAACTTCTCTGAGTCCATTGGCTGTGCCCTCTTTCTGGACTAGGGTGAGGAGGCCTCCACCAGGAAGCATCCTTAGGCTTGGATTTGGGATCCTCTGCAGAGTAAACAAGGTGAAGTCAGACTTTATCTGTGCCCTCTATACCCTAAGGGGAAATCAATTATGTGGAGAACATGAATCCAGCCCTCAGCTTCCTTCTAAGACTTTGAAGCCTCAAGGGTATGGCCCAGTTCCAGCTGCTCATCTTAGCAAACTGTCTAGAAATGGATTTCAGAAAATGGAGTCCCTCTAAATTAAATCGATGGGCTACCAATTAAGCACAGGTGTTGTGCTTCCAAGAAAACCTTAAGCCCTGGAAACAGGATCTTTTGATCTACACAAATCAACACTACAAAGTATCAGCCATGCAGGCAAGCTGCTTGCCCAAGCCCCAAGTCCACCAATTCCCTTCAGAAGATGTCTCATGGTTATAGCTGGTCTCCTCCTAAGGGTGTCCCTGGAGGAACCCGGACTAGGGCAATAACCCTGTGGTCAGAAACCAGAATGGCTCTGCTGGTTAACCAAGCAACCTGCTCTAGGTGCCAGTAGGAGCCGTCACGTGAGCTTTGTCAAGTGTCCAGTTCTTCAAACGAGCTGCTTACTTGAAGACCCCATCTGCCTTCATTTTAAAGTGAGAGTTCTATGGAATATAAAGCAGAGAGTTCCTCTTCCCAAGAAACAAGTCAAGAAAGCCATCATGAATTTCCTGTGCCCAGCCTTTGTTCTAGTGTTCTGTATCAGTGGGCAATAGCTGGTGGGTCACTACTGCTTCCTGTAAAACTGAACTGGTTTGACATTGACCTGGATGGATCAGCACCTCATCTCTGTGTGTAATGGGAGGAAGGTGTTCATCTTGGGAGGTACATTTCTCTGACCCTATTCCCATGAGATAGGCAAGGACTTCCAGTCCAGGCAGAGCTGGCTGATTTTGTTTTCCTGAGTCTTGAATTGAACCTAACAGAGAAGTAACTGATGTCTCTGCATGTCCCAGGTACAAAGGCTGTCAGTGCCACCAGAAAGCAGGGAGATCCTTCTTGGCCATGAGGTAGCCCTGTGCATGGAGAGCAGAGACGGTGGTCTGCAGAGAGAGGGAGGAAGCACCTGCAGGCAGAAGTGGGGAGAAAAAGGAGAAGGGGGAGAGGGGAGGGAGACTACGGGGAGGCAAAAAGATAAGAGAGAGATTGGAGGGGGAAAAAGAAGAGGAAGAGGCAGTATGGAAAGAGAATTGCATTCAGTATTGTCCTTTGAACTTGTTTCTGGGGAGGAAACTTTCGCTTTAGGTTTCATGAAATATTCCTGACATACTCCCCTCCCCTGCAACACACACACACTCATGCACACACACACACACACACTCCTAGCTTTCTTTTCTTTCTTTTTCTTTTGTGGTAATTTTAGGACTTGAAATGATTATAGTTTCAAAAGTTTCTAAGACAGTACAGAGAGGTCCCATGACCCTTCATTCAATTTGCCCCATGAATATAGTTTACATAACTCTCATGCAATAACAACGCCAGAGAGTCAGCATTGGTGCAATGTGAGTTCTATACCATCGCCTCATAGGTGCAGATCTGTATTGCTAACATCACTGTCAGGTTGCAGACTACCCTGTACTACAGAGAATTTCTCTTACCTCCTTTAGAATCTTTCTCATCATGTCCATAGTATTGCCTTCCTCTGGTAGCTACTAATTTACATTCCATCTCTGGAATCTGGTCATTTTGTAATTACTTTGTAATGGAATCATACAGCTTGTAATTGACACTTGTCTTTTTAAAATTTTGTTTTACTTTAAATTTTTGATGATGTTTACATAGTTGATCGAAGTGGGAAGGATCAAAGACTAGGGGAAAGTGGGTGAGACCACTGTTTCCAAATTTTTTTCTTCCTCCTGTATCTGTGGGAAGACAGTCAGGCGTGGGTGGGGGTGGGGTGGAGAGCAGTGGATAAGGAGAGAACCCATATCCAGCCTCCCAAATGCTGCAGTATCTAGGGATGGGAATGGCCATCGAATATCATCCCAAGGTCCCCCTGTGAAGCATTCTCAGAGAGTTCTGCTTAAGTAGTTTCAATAGTTCTGAAATGCTGTTGATCTCACCAATCCAAAGATGAGGAAATCCTTCCAAGGTCCATCTGTTGACATAGTCCACTTGAGAGTCTCCATTTGCCCAGATATTCGCTGTCAATTTGTTCCACCCTCCTTTCTCTGCTATAGTACCAGATGCCCTCTGCAGGCCCCAGTGGACTGCCATATCCTCCATGTGCATCTGGGTATCCATCAAGTGCTCCGTCTAAGCCACTGATGATACCCATGTACTCCATGGTCAGACCACAGATCCTGTGATTCTCCCCATGGTTGGAGTTCTGAGTCCAACAGTTCAGTTAGAGAGATCACCAAAGAGACCTCATCTGAGGTGATCCTGGATCTCATTCATGTGTGCTTGTCAGTATGGGGTCCAGCTCAGTTTGTTACCCAAATCAGCCTGCATACACACTGGTAGCTGAAATTGCTGGGTCAGTTTGTTTCCAGCCTTTGTCTTTTATGTAAACCAATGGGTGCTGCAGCCCAGATTAACCATGTCCACCACACACTCAGCCCTCACATACATCAGCGGGAACTGCAGAATAGGAGCAATCCCAGATAACCCCCACCAGTCCTACCCCCAACCCTGGTTCCTGTGCTTGCCAGTATGTGCTGCAGACTGGTCCAGTTTATCATACACATCAACAGTGCTGGTGTAGTGGTATCATGTAAGATTCCCAATTTATCGTACACATCAATGGGCATTGAAACTTAATTCAACCCAACTGACCCCACTATCCAGTCCATACTCATACTGGTGGATGCTGCTGCCTGTTTAGCCAGGCCTTTCCTGAGCCCTAGTTTTCATGCTTACCAGTGGGAGTTGCAGCCCAACAGAGAGGTGCCCGCAGTTCCCCTACTGGACACACTCTCTACCACAGTTCTTGGACTCTTCAGGTGGTTCTGTAGTCTAGCATGACAGGATTAGCCCCCAGTCCCAGCACTTGCCAGCTAATGCTGCAGTAAATGTGCCAATCAAGTAGGCACTTACTCTGACTCATGCATACACCAGTGGATATAGTTGGTTAGTCTAGCCTAGCTCTCCTACTAACCCAGTTCACATGCAGGTCAATAGGTGTTGTAGCCTTGCTTGACCTGGTCTGCCCCAAGTCCCAGTTCTCATGCTCACCAGTGGGAACACTGGCCCAGCAGGGGAGCCCGTGCTGTCCCCCTACCAGGCTCACATCCCTACCCCTGAGTCATGTACTGGTAGATGCTGCAGCGCAGTCTGGCATGACCCACCTAACCTTGGAATTTGCTGGTGAATGCAGTAGCCTGGCCTCGTCTGGTTTATGCCTGGTTTCAGCTCATGCTAATGGGTGCTACTGCCCAGCCAAGCCCAACCCAGTCAGCCCCAATCTCAGCCCTAATGTGAACTGACTGGTGTTGTGGCCTGACCTGGCCTGTCCTGCACCCAATACTGGTTCTCAGATTTACCAGTAGGTGTTATGAACTGGCCAAGCCTGGCCCATCCCCAGACCTGACCCATACTTGTGCTGGTGAGTACTATAGCCCAGTATGTTTTGGGCTACCCCTAGTCTTGGTTCTTGCACTCACCTATAAGGACTGCATCCTGACAGAGGAGTTCCCCAATTTTCTCTATCAAGTCTCCTCCCAGTGGCAGATCTTGTGCACACCAATGGGTCCTTGGCCCAGGATGACTTAGTTCACCTCCTAACCTGGCAGAAACAGTGGCCTTGTCCAACCAGCCCACACCCATTTCCAGCACTATTGGGTGCTACAACCAAGCCACACCTAGTCCATGCCCAGACACAGCTCTCATGTGGATCAATGGGCCAAGACCCAGCCCAGCCCATCCTACACCCACTCTGGCTCTCATGAGCATCAGTTGTTGCTAGGGTCTAGCCCAGTCTGGTGCTTTCCAGACCCAGTCCTCACCCATGCTTAAGGATACTGCAGCCATGTCCAGCCCACATTGTTGCCCCATTCTGGTTCTCATGCTCATCAGTGGGGACCCCAACCCAGATGGGGCATCCCCTTAGCTCCCCAACCAGGCCTGTTCCCCAAAACAGATCTTACGTGTGCCAGTGGTTGCTCTGACCCAGATTAGCATTGCCCATCCCCCGTCTTGTTCTTTGCCATCAGATGCTGCAGCCTAACCTGTCCCAGCCTGCACCCAGTTCCAATTCTCACTGCTACAGCCTCATCCTGCCCAGTCTGCTCCCATTTCTGGTTTGCAAACCAGTAGGCTTGATAGCCTAGTCCAGCATGGTCCACACTTCAGTCTGGCTCCTGCACATGTCAGTGTACTAAGGTTTGACCCAGCCCTGCCAAGTCTGCACCCCTCCAGGACCAACTCACATATTTGCTGACGGGTGGAGCAATCTTTCCTGGCTTGACCAACACCCAGGCCTGAATCATGCTCACCAGTGGGAGCTACGGCCCACCAGGGGACTTCCCCAAATTCCCCCACCAAGCCCACTCCAAGACCCAGATCTCGCATGTGCCAGTGGGTACTAGGCCCTTACCCAGCATAGTCTACCTCTACCCTCCTAATCCCCAACCTGACCTTTGTGTCCAACACCTTATTTTTGGGTATGCTCTTGGGTGCTGCAGCCTGAACCAGCCAGCCTGCTCTCAACCCCAGTATCCATGAGTGTTGGAATGTTCCATGGTCATGCCTAGCTCAGTCTATCACTACTCCCAGCTCTTATGCAAATTCGCAGAAAATGCATTTCCATAAGGATAGGCCCACATATCCTCCGCAGAGTCTGCCCCCAGACCTGAGTCTGTCACATGCTGATTAGTGTCATGGCTCAGCCTAACATCATCCATCTCCTGTTTCAACTCTCACTGATAGGTACTGTGTTCTAGTACTGCCAGGTAGGTCCCCAGCCCTAGCTTTAGTGTGCACCAGTGACTGACGTTCAGCAGTGGTGAATACAAAGTAGCCCAACTCAGGTCTCCCATGTGGGCTGGTGCATCAGTCTGACCCTTAAAGGTCCTCCAGTTCCTTACCCAAACCTTCAATCTCAGCCCCTTGCTTATCTGCAAGTACAGTGGCCTTATTCATGGAAGTCCCTCGGAAGTCATTGCTCACCTGCAACATACTCCCTCAGCACTCCTGCTTCTCACATATCCTCATCCCCCCTTCCCTAGGCAGTCCATAGTTCCTATGCCTGGGAGCACATGGATTCCCCAACCCAGCCTTCATAAGCTGAATCTTCTAGTAGGGTGGTGCGCTGGCCTGGAACTCTGCTCATAATTAGAGTCCCAAGCTCCTGGCATGTGTGCTGGTTTGGGACCTTACCCCTCCTCCCATTCAAGTTCCAACCCCATTAAAAGTTTCCCAAGTCTGATCCACTAGCACACCACACAAGCATGTTAACCTAGAGCTCTTTCCTCCCCCCTCCCACCTTTCCTAGGACTAAGCACATGGGGGAAATCCTCAGGCTTGCTACAGCTGCCTTGGCGTGAGCCCCAAGGTCCCCACATGCGCCCGCCTCAGTGCTATCTTCCAGGCCCCCTGCAAACCCACACCCCCAGGCTCCCACAAGCCCATAGCTGTGGCCAGCATTTGTCTTTCTTTATTCTGCATGATTCCCTGAGACCCACTCAAAGTTATTGAGTGTGGCAATAGTCAATGTCCTTTTACTGCTGACTGGTATTCCATGGTATGGATGTGTCACTGCTTGTGTAATCCATTTACTCATTAAGGGACATTTTGGTTATTTTAGTTTGGGACTGTCATGATCTTTTGCAGGTGGGTTTTGTGTGAGTTTAAGCTTTTATTTCTCTGGGAGTGTTGAAGAATACAATTGTTTGGTCATCTGCGTGTTCAATTTTGTGAAGAAACTGCAAACTATTTTCCAGAGTGTGTGTACCATCTGACATCCCCACCAGCAAGGTATGGGAAATTGTATTTCTCTATGTTCTCTCCAGCACTTGATATTGTTCCTATTCTTTAGTTATTTTGGCTGGTGTGCAGCAATATCTCTTCGTGATCTTAAACTGCCTTTCCCTGATGGCTATCCTGTCGCATATTTCCTAAAGTGTATATTTGCTGTTTGAATGTCCTCATGGGTAAATGATTTCTTTATAACCTCTGCCACTTTTCTAATTGGGTAATGTATACTTAGAATTTGCAATTTTATTTTTAATTTAATTTTATTGGTTTTATTTCTTCTTTTGTTTATTTTAAAGGAAGAGACAGAGAGAGAGAGAGAGAGGGAGAGAGGGAAAGACCCCAAATGCTAGCAACAACTGTGACTGGGCCAAGGCAAAATAAGGAGCTGGAAACTAATTCACATCTTCCATGCGAATGGCAGGGAACTCAGCCACCTGAGCTACCACTGTTGTTCCCCAAATTCTATATTAGTAAAGATGTGAACCCAGGCAGTCTCACAAGAGATGTGAGTGTCCCAAATTCTTACCTTAACTGAGGCTCTAAATACCTTTCCCCTAAAATTTTCACAAAATTTTGTTTTGTGTTTCTTTAGAACAAATTTTAAACATTTAAGTTTTCTGTTACTTGCAAACCTAAGATTTTGAGCCAGTCTACTTCTGTGTGTAATGACAGTTACAATGATAGTAAATGTTTCTTCAGGTTTTTTTTTTAAAGATTTATTTTTATTTTTTTTTATTGGAAAGGCGGATATACAGAGAGGAGAGACAGAGAGGAAGATCTTCCATCCGATGATTCACTCCCCAAGTGAGTGCAACGGCCGATGCTATGCCGTCCGAAGCCAGGAGCCTCTTCCGGGTCTCCCATGCGGGTGCAGGGTCCCAAAGCCTTGGGCAGTCCTCGACTGCCTTCCCGGGCCACAGGCAGGGAGCTGGAAGGGAAGCCTTGGGCGGCCGGGATAGAACCGGCGCCCATATGGGATCCTGGGCGTGCAAGGCGAGGACCTTAACCACTGCGCCACTGCGCCGGGCCCTTTCTTTAGGTTTTAATCTATGACTGGCACTCTTCTAAGTGATTTGTAGGTTTTAGCTGATTTGCAGTATGTTGCTGTTATAGATATCATTGCTGTTATTAGAAATTGACCAGTATTATAATTTATCTTTTTTTAAAAATTTTTATTGCAAAGTCAGATATACAGAGAGGAGGAGAGACAGAGAGGAAGATCTTCCCCAATAACTGGAATGGTGCCAATCTGAAGCCAGGACCAGGAGCCTCTTTTGGGTCTCCCATGCCAGTGCAAGGTCCCAAGACTTTGGATCATTTTCTCCTGCTTTCCCAGACCATAAGCTGAAGGCTGGATTGGAAGTGGGGCTGCCAGGATTAGAACCGGCGGCCATATGGGATCCTGGTGCATGCAAGGACTTTAGCCACTAGGCTACCATGCTGGGCCCACAATCTATCTTCTTAAAATAATTTATTTTATTCATATTTGAAAGGCAGAGTTGTAGAGAGAAAGAGTTACACGGCATTTGTGATCCAACATTTGCTGGTTCACTCCCCAAATAGCCACAAAAGCCAGAGCTGAGCTGATCTGCAGCTAGGAGCCTTCTTTGGGGTCTCTCATATGGGTGCAGGGGCCCAAGGACTCGAGCCATTCTTCACTGCTTTCCCAGGCCATAAGCAGGGTGCTGGATCTGAAGTGGGACAGATGGGATATGAACCATCACCGTTATGAGATGCCGGCACTGCCGGCAGAGTCTTAGACTACTACACCAAGGTACAGTCCCTAGAATTTACTTTATAAATCTAATCATGGGTGCAAGCAAATACTTGGGACGATTAGCTTGGCTTAAATTTGAGTTGACTGAGTTTGTGTCACAAGGATACATGAGACAGGGTAGCCTCTCTGAGAAATACAGCTATTCGTCATGTGCACACCCAAATTGAGTTCTGGACCAGCTCTCCCCCCCCCCTCTTCTCTCTTCTCTCTCTCTCCCTCTCCATTTTTCTGTCTGCCTTCCAAAGAAACAAAGATGTAAGTAAACAAATGGAATGCATACATATCTTTAGTTATTTTTAGTATGTATCTGACAGTGTTCGTTCAATAAATTCTACAGGAGGAAATCCCTCAAACCTCCGTCTCCTAAAATAAAGATGCCACTAGGTATCATTCACTGGGTGAATGCCTATTTGTATCTTACAGTTTTCATAAACCGCATTGGTGAAAGATAGTCACATGCTTGTGCTGATCAATAAAATACTTGAATTCCCTGAGTGAAGTTAAGACCGCATTTCCTGAGGACTGACAAGAGACTAGAGGTTCAGCCAGTATCCCCCAGGATGACTGCCCAGCAGATCCTACAATTGAGGCACTTCTGTCAAGGGAAGGAAACCCTCTTGGGATTGGATACTCTGCTTGGTGCCCCCAGAGCTGGGAGCTGTAATATGGTGAGCCAGGTCAGTGCTAGTGGTTGCCTTCGGATTCCTGGGCAGAGCTAAACTGAACTGTCCTGAATGGTGCAGCCAGGCAACACGTGGAGATTAAAGGCCCGAGAAACCGGAGCTGCTGCAGCTCTGTGCTTGGTAAGGCCCAGGGTCCCTGGCCAATGTCTGTCTGCTGCACCGAGGTGGACAGATCACAGTCAGCTGGCCCACCCCAACAGTGATTGGATAGGTCCCAGGAGAGGCCATGGCTGCCCACTTTCTCAGCCAGAATCCTGGCAGCATTGAACACCAAGAGGTGCAGAATAAACTCCCATCTAGTCTTCTATTTCCAGATCACCATTCCACCCCTTGGAACCTCCTCACATGGACTTGGCTGGTCACTTTTCTGGCTTTGGTCTCTCCTTCCTTCTGTAGATATGATGCTTGCCACATTTCCCTGCAGTACTCAAGTTTCTTTCTTCACTCATCACTGCTGTAGATTGCTTTGTGCCACCTCAGGAAAGCCTCTGGGATACTCCCAACCCATAGGTCTTTGTGGCTTTCTCTGGCTTGCTTCATTCTGTTTTCCCTCAGTATTGTTTCCTTCTTCCTACCCAGAAGCTCAAATCAAGGCTTCAGCACTTAGCAGGGTAGGTTGTTTGCAGTCGACATTCCCCATTTAAATTTGTTTCTTTGGCAACTCGAGTAGATAATATTTTTCTAGCAGAATGATTGAGGGTTTTACTATGTAGGTGAGTATCTACCCATCATCTATCTACGATTTCTATATCTATCTATCTATCTATCTATCTATCTATCTATCTATCCATCTATCATCTATTTATCCACCCATCATCATCTATCCTCCTGATAGCCCTATATTCAACTGACACTCAGACAATGATAGACGTGGAGCAGCCCTCCTTAATTCCCTTTGCCTCCTTTGAATCTACTCTCAGGTATTGAAGTTCTGTCCCCCTCTGCACCAATACTGACCCCATCCTTGCCTTCTGTCACTGTTACTCAGGGGGCTCAGACAAGTGCTTCCATCTCCTGGTAGCAGAGGATCTCTGATTGGCTGCCATCACCATGGCAACGCACTGTCTCCTCTCCCCTTCCTCACGTTCCAAAGCCAGCAGATCTGTGGATTTCCAGACTTCCCAGGGATATATAGGGAGGAGGAGAGACAGGCTCCCTCGGCACATTTTGGGCTTGCTTGGATTCCAAATTCTAGCTTCTATGAAGCATGTCCTCTACTGTCTGCATATGTTAAAGGAACCACTCCTGAGATCCTTAGGGACTCCTGATTCCCTCTGAAATGGCCAGCTTGGATCTAAGGGTCCTAAGCTGGTAGCATGTGGCATGCATGATAAGCATGTTATTTATGATGCCCCATGAATATCAAACAGAATGGAGCTCCTTCTGCTGCCTTGCTGAAATGCTGAGGTTGTTGCCTGAATAGGGGATCATGGCGGTGCTTTGAGAATCCCAAAGGAAGGCAGGCATCATTCATTATTTTTGGACAAAATAATCTGGGGTTGCCCAGAGGTGGGGCGGGGGGAGAGAGTAAGAGCTGCCCTTCACTCTTGATTTGAGATGGGAGCTGTGATGTGGAGGATACCATAGGGTGCTCTGCAGAGAGGTGCCAACCAGGGTGGAGTCTCAGCTATGGAATACAGGTCAGAGGGCAGTGCCAAGCTACCTCATACTCTACTTACTTTCCAACAGGACCTGTGGAATACATGATTTTCCAGGTGTCCATTGATTCTATTGTAGTTTAAAAGATTTTTAAACAATGAGCTAAATTCAAAGTGCTTTTTTCATGTGTATTCCCTGTCACATGGGTGTGGCAGTAACAGAGGAGGATCCATGACATGTGGTTGTGACCCTCCTTACCAAGGGAGAACAAGTGGTGTTTTGGCCTGTGGCACATCATGAAGGAACCTGGAAGAGGTTCTGCTGGGTGAAATAGGTCCGGCACAAAGGACTTGTGTCATGTGATCCTACCTGTATGAGGTGCCCAGAGCATGTGGACTCCCAGAGGCTGGCAGCAGTGCAGAGGTAAGGAGGAAAGGGAATTACTGTCTGGTGGTTCCAGATGAGAGTTGGGGAAGGCAAAAAAATCCTGGAGATGGGTGGAGCTGGTGGTCGCACAAAAACATTGTAAATGTTTCCAATGCCATGGAACAGCACACTTACAAATGGTTAAAATGGGCACAATTTATGCTTTGCATATTTCACCACAATAAAAATATTTCCTCCTTTCCAGTGAAAGGATGGGAGTCATGCTAGGGACTGGAGTAGGGAGGGAGAACACAGTGATGGGGGCTTTAATTGAGACAGGGATCCTGCTCCACAGGCTGCCTCCTTTCTTTCCTGCAGGAATTGAAGAAGACACCATCGATGTCCTGTCACCTGATCCAAGGATTCTAGCAGTTTAGGAGTCTCCAGGGTCACGGTCAACCTCTCTCCCTGTCTGGGACTTCCACTGCCAAGAGCCTGACAGGTTGAGCCAGTTGTGAGCATCCATCAGTGCTGGGCAAATGCCACAGTGGAGAAACGGCAGACACCTTGTCCGGGGGTGGGGGGCGGAAGGAAGCCTTGTTCTCCTGATCCCCTCTCTTGGTAGCCCTGTCCAGCTGCGCACTCCCCTCTGCCACCCTCACCTTATGAATCACCACCGAAACCCACCAACCCTCTGATGCAGTGGGAAACAGGCACCAAGCTCCCAGCAAGCTATTTTTAAGGTTCATCTGCTCGCTCTTACTGCTCCTCTAGATTTCATATTCTCCAATCCCCAGATTTGAAAAAGCTAAAGATTCTCTAAATCATTCATCATTCCCCCAGCTAACAAACTGTGCCGTCTCCCCCACCTTCCCTGGGCACTGCCCCTTGTTCCTCGCCACCCTCACCCTCTGCTTCTCCAGTTCCACAGGCAGCAGAAAAAGCAGGCTCTTTGTCTGACATCATCTTCCCCTCCCCGGCCTGTGAAGAGTTACTCAGGCAATCCCTGCTCCACCAGAGGAGACTGTCCAATTGCCGAGCAACCCACTGTCAGCCAATCACAGAGCTTGGAGGTGATGTCATGGCAAGAGCCAGGCAGTGGTGCTGATGTTGAGAGAAGCCCAGGGTACCACTAATTGAAGGAGTGAGGAAGAGAGCAGCACGCTTGGAACTGGACTGCAGGTAAGTTGAAACGAAATGCATAAGATTCAAAGATTGGCAGATAAAAGAAAAAAGAATCAAGAGGGGAAAGTCAGGGGTCTGATGCCTATTGTGTTGCTGTTTGTGTTTGGTTTTATTCCTTCAATCAAACTTTTGTCAACCCCTGAGGGAATTAGGGTGAGGCCAAAAGAATGGTGCTTGAGGGAGGTGTGAGGGTGGACTACGGGCTTCCCTTACATTTCAGAGCCAGGGAGAGGGCAGATGGGTGGAAAGTGTCAGAGATCTGTGGTGACTTATTTTGCATAAAAAGAAAGAGAAAGAAAGAAAGAAGAAAGAAAGAAAGAAAGAAAGAAAGAAAGAAAGAAAGAAAGAAAGAAAGAAAGAAAGAAAGAAAGAAAGAAAGAAAGAAAGAAAGGAAGGAAGGTTTTATTGCTGAAGGAGCTCAGAGTCTGGCAGCCCTTGGGGCCAGTCCTCAACTGAAGACCCCTGCATTTGGCATGTGCTTCCACAAATGCAGCATTTCTTGTCTCCTGATCCCATTTTTCTCTTCCCCTTCTACTCCTGTGTTGGGTTACTTTTGCCTCTTGGTGCTAAGGACACAATGAGATCATCACCTCTTGTTTGCCCCGCCCTGCCCTGAGGTCAACCTGATCTTACCTGGCTGGGGGCTGGCTGATTTTAAGGCTAAAGATGGCAGTGCAGAACTGCCACACCCTGAGCCTTAACCATGGCCACTGCCAGGTCCCCCTCCTCAGTCAGCCCACTGTCCTCCCCAGGAGTTTGGGCAATACCCTTCGCTCATCCCGGGACCCAGGCATTTGGTGTCCAGTGGCCAGCTCCTTGCCCATGTGACGGAGCTGCCTTTGTTTTATTTCTCCCAGGAATACACACTCAGGTGTGGAGAAGGCTGATTGTCCTAGGCTGGGGCAAGTGTCCAGGATGCATTAAAGGGGTAAATCAGAAGCATTCGGGTAGCCCCTGGGTGAGTGTCCCAGGCAGTGTTACCTGCCATCGCAAAACCAAATAGATGCTAGGTGGGCATGGCAGGGCGGCACCTGTGGGAGGCCAGAGAGGCAGGGAGAAGCTGAGAGGGGCTGTGGGGGAATCTGTCTCAACAGAAACAGAGGCCCCCTCTAGGGGAGGAACCTCTCCCACGGCGGGCGGGTGCCAGGGGAATGAGATCATCTGCTAGATGAGGAAATAATCATAGTGTTGCAGGCGTGAGGGGGCAGAGAGCGAGTCTAGTCAGCAGCTCCAGGGAGGGCTGCTGGAGTCTCCCGCCACCAAGCCCTCTCCCTTGGCTTGCCCCCAGCCCCTCCTGGCTGCTAGAAGCTGTAACTTCTCTGCTCTTTGAAGCCGCTGAACACCTGTTAGCTTGTCCCAGTCCTCCCAGGATCCTTGGCTCCAGCAAGCTTTGGGTGGGTCCACCATGGAGCAAGTTGCTTGATGGGGAGTGAGTTTCCCAACACGGAAAGTAGCCAAGTGCAAGTTGGAAGAGCACTCTGTGCAGGGCTGGAGGTGGGGGATTTCTTCATGGTGCTTAGGTTCAGACTGGATTTGTGCTTTTCCCACTGCCGGCTGACACCTATTAGTAGATGGTGAAATAACTTCTGTGGATTGTAATATATATATGTGTATATATTTTTAATAAAATGAAATGATAAAAGAATAGAAAAAATAAGAATATATTTATATAGTGAGCTAATTATGTTTCCTGTAATGTTTCTAGCTACATATTTTCTGTTTTGTGTATATTTGTCTATGTATTTGTGTGTGTGTGTGGTGACTTATACGTACTGGGTCATGACACAAAATGCAGTTATATTGTGGGTTCCAAGTCAAAAAAAGTTTAAGAAACAGTGAGCTAAATTACTTTTAATTGCTTCTTTTAACCCTAGGACCAAAAAGCTATGGAAAGCCCACGAGACCGAATTAAAATTTCTAAACATTGTGATAGGATACAGATACCACACAATTTTACATTTAAATGATTTTCAGCTTCACAGTGTTGTAATGTTAAAATGCATATGGTAGTGCGTCTCAGGCTCAGAACTCTTCTCATTTTGCAAAACTGAGGCTCTGTGCCCATTAGATACCAACCCCCTGCCACCTCCCACCTCAGATCCGGGCAATCTCCACGCTGTTTTGCTCTCTGTATGAATTTGGCTATTCTAGATTCCTCTTATTAAGTGTGATTATGCAGTACTTGTTCATTTGTGATTGGCTGATTTCATTTAGCACAACAACCTCTAAATTCTTCCATGTTGTAGAAGTGTGTCCCCACCACTAGATAGTAAAGAAATGCCCCCAAAGTGCAGCTAAATCCCAGTACAGTTTCTGTGGGACACTATATTTCCTTGAGGACATACTGTTCCAAAGAAACCAGGCAAGGTAGAGATTTGATTTGTGGTTTTCTATTCTGAGCAGATTGTTGAACAAACATCCAAGAGCTATCCATGCAGCTTCAGTTACCCATGGCCAATAGCAGTCCACAAATACAAAGCGGAAAGTTTCAGAAGTAGAAAAAATTCATACACATTAAATAAATAATATATTATTATATTTGTTTTAATTATGATTTTATAATTTGTTTTATAATTATAATTGCACTATTTTTATTATTGTTGTTAATCTCTTACTATGCCTAATATGTAAATCAAATTTTATCATAGACACAGATAAATAGGAACAAGAAACAGATTATCCTCAATTTTCTGTGAGGAATTGATACCAGGACTTCTTTCAGGAAACAAAATCCATGGGTATTCAAGTCCTTTAGATAACATTGTCTAGTATTTACATAGAATATTTTCACAAGTTTTAAGTCATCTTTAAGTTACTTATGATGCTTGATAAAATGTAAATGCTCTGTTAATAGCTTTTATATTATTTTCTTTGGGGAATAAAGACAAGAAAAATATGTGTAAATGAGCAAAACAGACACAATTGGTTTTCAAATGGTTTTCATTAATAATTGGTTGGATCTATGAGTATGGAATCCCAAATATAGAAGACTGTCTGTATGTTGGAGGTTTTCAATAATGAATAGCACAGGAGAGTAGGTGTTTAATTGATTTAGCCTGACAGTGAAGACATCGACGTCCCACATTGCAAAACATGGGTTTGATTCTTGACTTTCCCCAGCTCAGCTTCCTGCCAGTGCAGATCCTTGGCACCAGCAGTGACAGTTCACGTAACTGGGTCTCCTACCACATGTGTGAGACTTGAACTAGGTTTTAGTTTTGGCTGAGGCCCAATCTTGGCAGTTGCAGGCATTTGGGAAATAGCTGTGTCTGCTGGGCGTGTGTGTTTGTGTGTGTGTGTGCATGCTTGCTCACACAACTCTGTCTCACGAATAAAAATAATTTAAAAATACATGGAGCTGGTCTTTGTTCAGCATATTCAGCAAGTAAATCCATAGCACATGGATCCTAGCCCTGAGCAAATGAGACTTTAGCCAAATAGGTTTCAACTGGAGGAGGAAAAATACTCAATTTTAAAATGTAGGGATTCCAGATGGGACTTTGGAGGTTCATAAAGGATACAGCAGAATGTGTGGCTTCAGACATCTGTGCAATGTCTTGGAATGTATTTTCCTTGGATCAGAGGAGGACTATGGTATACCCACCACTGGTGGCAAGGTAGTGGGAATAACTGTGTTTTCCCTATGATGGGTACTCCATTATCAGATAATATTTTGCTTCAATAAATGGAATCCACAGGGGTGGGTATTGTGGCATGTTGGGTTAGGTCCCTTTTGGGGACCAATACTAGGGTGTCTGATCTGAGTCCAGGCTACTTTGCTTCTGATCCAGCTCCCTGCTAATGCGTTCTGAGAAGCAGCATATTACAACTCAAGTACTAGGGTGTCTGTTACCCCTGGGGGAGGTCCACATGGAGTTTTGGGCTTCTGGCTTCCACCTGGCCCAGTCGTGGCTGTTTCAGGCAACTGGGGAATTAACCAGTTTATGGAAGATATGATTATTTCTTCCTTTTTCCCTCTCCCTGTTGCTTTGCCTTTCAAGTTGATGAATAATCAGAATCAATAAACATTTAAAAAAAACCCTCAAAGGCCAAGTAGGATGTCTCTCTTTGGACTATTTTAACCACATTTGCTCTATAGGAAGGAAGTGGGATAATTGGTAAAATTTAAAATGGACTAAAAAAGGCTGACAAACTGAAATCCAGAGAAAGAGCTGGTTGAGCAAGAGAGAGACACCGGACTAGGAAAACAGGCAGGTAAGAGAGAGGTTAAAAGAAGAAGAGATTGTGTTTCCATTAATGTGGTTTTACAGAATTGAAGCAAAAATTCAAGTCTTCTGTGTTCTTGACTTTAAACTGAGATTGTCTTTCTGAAACTCCTTTAATGTTTTTACCTCTCACCTACCTGGAGACTTTCATTTGGAAAAAATTCACAGAAATTGAAGTCATGGATGAGGAGAAATAGATCTTTTTCTGAGATGGAGGCATAGGAGTTTTGCTGAATTATACAACATGTAAAATGTAATTTTTGTAGTGCCCTTTAGAGAACCAAATTCTGTTTTTTAAGCTTAGGAAATTAACATGCACCATGTTTAATTTGGTTTGCTTATTAAATTAGCATTTGCTATATTTAGAGATGTGACAATCTGGGAAAGGTTGGTTTTTCTATTTTCCTTTGGGAAGAGGTGGGGACCAAAAAAAATTTCCCTTGGCATTTTTTAAAGGCTTTTTCTTCCTTTGGCTTTTATCTTTCTAGTCCCTCTAGGGAGACAGGCAAATACATGGAATATGCACCTGCCTCATCCTATGCATACATGTGTCACTTCCTACACATACAAGTACATACTTGTTCTTTCCCAGGCTCATTGGTCTTTTCCATTTAGTCAAACTGAGAGATGTGGATGTTTTCCCCTGGAGCCTTGTCATCAGAGACATGTAGCAGGAGCAAGAAAGAGAGAGAAGATATAGGATTCAGGCAAATCAAGTTCCAAGAACCAAGTATAGACTGATTCCAGAGAAATGAGACCAAGTGTGATGGGGAATGGGCAGAACTTCAGCGCAACATTTAGGAATCTATTCAGAATCCAAAACAGGTAGAGTGCAAAGTTCAAACTGAGTATGTGGAAACAGGTGGACAAGGAATGGCACATTTTTGGCAGCTGGTGTCTGTTTGTAGTACAAACACAATTGTATTGTTGGGCTTGGGATGGGGCTGTCTGTCTTCTGCATGTGCCACCAGACCCAATATAAAAGGACTCAAGAAACATGCCATCAAATTTTCCTGGCAAAAACTACGGCGGAAGTAGTGTAGAAGAAAGAGCTAAAGGACCAAACAGGTTTGGTATTGGTCATGGGGATGGATAAAGTAAACAATAGACTCTAGAGTTGTTCAATGATAATCAACATACTTGTAAGACTGAGTGCAAGTAAGATATCTTGAAGTTAGGGAATATACATAGTGAGCTCACTGTTGGATTTCTAGAGCCTTGTAGCATGCATAGAGTATGTTCTCATTACATAGATTTTGTAGAATAACCTAAGAAAGAAATCAACAATGACTGTCTAGGACTGGACATTCAGACCTTTCTGACAAAACCAGATTGGTAGAGTACAGAAATAAAATTTTGCTGAATTTATCACAGAGAAAATTATTGAATACTGCTTTGTCTTTAAGTTAGTTGAATACAAATATTATTGATTTTAATTTAAGGCTAAAATTAAAATGCAGTAGTGACAAAATATTAGGGAAGAATAAAGGAACAAATAAAATAGAAGTAACATTGTAAAAGGAAAGGAATTCCTATCAGCATGGTTAAATGGAGGCCAGAACCCTGGCTCTGCTCCTTTCCCACAACCACAGGCAAGACACTGGCTTTTCTGGGCTCTGTCTTGTCTGAAAAGGTGTGGGAAGCAGGAAGATTTGCCATCTCCACAGTTCTTTCCATCCCAGAACACAACTTTCAAACATTGTCCATCTCTGGAATTGCAGAACAGGCAGAACTTGATCCCCTGGAGAACTCTACAGATTCTATTGCTGATATGCAAATGAGTTAATTTATGACACTTAGTAGGCTAGATGTGTACATTTTTACCAGGGCTTTCCTGAGGCAATGACTGCATGAATCAGAGGCAGGGCTTCATGGTGGGAATTTCAAGTACTGAGGCTACTTACGATAAGGATTTGGGACATTTAAGGAATTGCTACCAACAATTCTCTGAATTGCTTAAATGTAAGGGAACCCTTGGAGATGAGGAAACTGCACGGAACCTTGTCCAAAGTAGTGTGTTTTGTTATGAAAGACCAACTCAAATCCCATCTTTACCATTATCTATTTATATATACTACATGGACCAATCTAGACACTCATCTAGACTGAGCATGTGTAAAATGGGTTTATCTGCTTTGTAGGATGCAGGGAGAATAAATAAAACATATTTGCCCAGAATTACTGCTTTGTAAATGCTATAGAAATGAAGGGGAAAAAAATCACCAAAAACCTAGAAGGAAGTATAAATAGCATAAAATCAAGGCTATGAGGCCTATTTTCTGTTCTCTGTGACACAGATGTTCTGAAATATGACTTCAACATGTTTTTAATTGGAGTATTACATATGAAATGCAAACACACACACATTTGCTTTGGTTAGGGCCAAATAAAGCATGTAAAATATCCCTATTGCTGTTACTAGGAGTATGAACAAGGACTTACTCTATGTGTTGATGCCTCCAAGTGCTTTTTAAAAACATTATTATTATTATTATATTCTGATACAGTTTCATAGGCTCTGGGATTTCTCATTCCAAGCACTTACAAACTAGGTCCTCACTCTGTGCTGGGGTTACATGTCTCACACTCCCATCAGAAGGCCTCAATGGAAGGCCTCACCCATGAACTTGACTTTTGACATGCTAATTTTTCTGTAGACACTGAATCAGAAATAAAACTAGTTCCCATCAGCCTAGATTATGGGGGCTATTCATTCAACAGCCTGAATTGTCTTTCCCCAGCTTGCCTCTCAACATACTGGCTGAGCTAGGAGAGGCTCTTCACACTGGGTCTTCAGTTCCGTGTTTGCCAACATAGGCCTGTTTTCTAGGGGCACATCTGGATTGCGATCTTAAACCCGTTAGGTACTCTCTGGGGGATGCTCTTGATCTGGATCTCCAGCATTTCTTCCTCTTGAACCCCTGAGCAATAAGCCTACAATAATTAGAGAGTAACCACCCCCCAACGCCAGGGAATCAGGCAGTGTTCTGTCTTGCCTGGTTTCCTTTGCTGTGATATCTTCATTCTTTTTCTTTAACATCCCTTCCTTTTCACTTGCAGACATGAATGACACTACTGTGGCAAGCCACATCAAAGGCTGAGCCGCAACTGCAGAACTTGCAAAGGTTCCACAGCTTGAGATTTCCAACCAGGGACCTGTTTCATTTTCCACCAACAAAAACCCCTGTGGTTTTTCTAAGAGAGTTTGTACAGGACTTGGCACAGATTAAATATTTAATAATTGTTGTGGATAGAATGAAAACCACTTTCATGAAAAAATAATTTATCTCCTTTTGATTTTCAACTCAAATAAGACACAGAGCTGGCAATCAGAGACTTTGAGGTGCCTGAAGTAACCAGGCCTACCATTCTAACAGAAACGATTCCAGTGAAAGGCAAAGAAACATGACATTTGGGGAGCTTATTTCAGGTAAATATCTAACTTTAAAAGAGGGACTTTAAAAGATTGATAGTAATATTCCAGTTTAAAGAGCCATCTTTCTGGACCACTTGTGATTAGTGTCCCTGGCTCAGAATTCCTTGCTCTTGTGTTCATGAAATGCTCATTCTGTTGCTCTGTCAGCATACCTTTATTTGTTTTTTAAAGCCCTTGCCAGGCACAGCTCCCTTAAAGCCGCTTGCACATGCATTAGCTACTTGTCCTACATAAATCGTCCACCTGAGATTTGACACTTCCTTTGAGCCATAGCTGGGCAATTCTGATAGGGACAAATAAAACACTCTCTCACTCTGTAGCATGTGCAGTCAGAGACATGCCCAAAGGCCAGGTGTGCACCCAGTTACAGCATATCTGGCATATGAGAGCTTGGTGTTCTTCTGCTCCCTGGTCAGTAACTGCATTGTGGAGGCCCTGGAGAGCATGGATCCCTTAAGAACATGCCCTTCTGCAGGCTCCTCTTTTCACCAGCCCTGGTGATTCCCATGTGGCGGCTCCTTTTCATCCAGGAGGAGAAATGGGCTGAGTATAAAGGAAAGGGACATTAGTCCTAGAATCTAGTCCCATCTCTGTCCGCAGCTTGCTATGGGAGGAAGGTATTGATAATTTGGATGGGACAGTTCATTGTGTGAACCTGTCACATTCATTGTCATCCACTCAGCCTGACTGTCCTTTTCCACTAACTGTTTATAGCATCCCCAATTCAGCCATCAACCCCAGGAGTGACACCGCCCAAATGGAGCACCACTTGTTTGCCATTTCCTCTCCCTTCTCCTCTGCCACATTGGTATTCTATAGAGCTGGGGTTTTCACTCCTCACTTGAGACATCTTTTTCTCCCCACTGCTCCCACCGTGAGAGCCTTCCCTAGTCAAAAGCCTCAATCCCACATCTTCCCACCCAGCTTCCTCATTCTGTAACTGCTCTCCCTAAAGTTGCCTCTCTGCTTGATGGGATTCACACTCATTGATTCATTTGGCCAGTTATGCCAATGGTTCAATCCACCAACAAACATGTGTGATTATTTGCTACTCCTTACTCTTAGACTTTTAGGTGCTGGAGCTGGGGGCAAATACTTAACTCAGGTTGTAAATAAGAATGAGTGGGATGCCAAAACTCCAGAGGAACGTAACTCAGTCTAGGCAGGTTAACAGCATTTTGAATCTAGACACAGATTCTGGTCTTCCCCTTCCGATATTCTCCCTGAGGTGATGCTGTCAATTAAATCATTTTGTGCTAGCCATGTAGGGACAGGACCAAAGTCAGGTGTTTGTCCTAGTGGTGAAGACACTCACATCCTCTTTGGAGTACCGGGTTCCATATTTGCATCAGGTACCTGATTCTAACTTCTCTTTAATGTGGATTGGTGGAGGCAGCTGCTGATGGCTGCAGTGGTTGGACCTGCCACATCTCCTATCCTCCTCTGCTCTTCTTCCTGTAGTTCTGACCTTCTCTTTGTTTTTAAAGCTCCTACCCCTATATCTTCCACATAGAAAGAATGTAGTAGATATTTTTTAATGAAATCATGGCCTCCAGCAGAACTGGCTCCTACTGAGTCCTCAGGACCACTGAAGACCCACTCAGTAACGAACATTCAATCTTTCCTCTGGTCAAACAAGGAAATTCCAAATCAGAAGACCTGGATCCTAGATCCTACTCCACAACTCTGAGCTGTGTGAACTCAGCCAAGCATCTTAATTTTTCTGATTCTCTGGGTCTTCATGTCAAGGCTGGTGATGCCTGCCTTGTCAGCTTAGCTCAGGCTCTTGTGAAGGTCAGTTTGAGTCATGTGGGGATTGAGTGTTCTGTGAGTAGGGGGACATTTTTTCATCACGAGCTGAAATAGAGAGCATCCCCTGATTCCAAATGGCAGCTCTTATTCAGTCCCATTCATTTCTTGAGTGTTCTGTCTCTCCCTTATCCTTCACCTATTTTGATCTCCAGTTAGCATCCATTAAAGTCCAAGGCTGTTGTCTGTTTTGGTAAGGGCCAATCAATTGGTCAGCCAGTCTGGAGATGGTACGGGACAGTGTCTTGGCCCGAGATATCACATCCAGGCACCAGGCCTGACTGTTCAGGAACTCACTGGTACCATCAACACCAGCCTAGTTCAGAGCAGAAAAGACCTATTGTGCTCTAAGAGGAGGAGTATGGCAAGGGCCTGGGACTCCAAAACACAGCAATGAGAACAATGGGAACAGAGTCACTGAAGGCCAGTTAGACCTTTGCTTCTGGCCTATTCTATAATACCTGCCAGCCACATCTCCTTCAACAACTTGCATACACCCTTGAGACTCAGCATCCTCACCTGCACGTTGGGGACGACAGTTCTTCCTTACAGGCTCTGGGGAGACCAAGCTGATGGAAAAGGCAGGAATCTCTGGGCTTCCCGTGGGCACAGGATGCTGTGCTCACTTAATGTTGCAGCTCCACAGATTTAAGAGAGAAGCAAGGTCTGTGACTGGTGACAGCCTAATTGGGTATTATACCATACTAGTCTAGTACTAGAGTTTAAGTTGAACCAATAATGACTCTGGTCCCCAAAGTGTCCTGCATTATGGAAGAAAAGTGTCTCTGTCTTGGTCTCTGGTTCCTTTCTGTGAGGACACAGACAGCCAGGCTATTGGCTCAAACCGGACCCCACTGGCACAGAGACTACTAAGGGTGGCCAAGAATTCAGAGGTCTCAATGACAGGCACTCAGCATTGGCCATTCCTCATTATTTGGGTAGCTGCTACCCACGGAGCCCTTCACCTCCAATCCAACAGATACTCCACTCTGTTCCTTCCTGGCCTCTCCGGTTTCTCTTCTCTCTTCCCACTTTCTGGTTCAGCATCAACCCCAGGTGTGGACATGTCTGCATGGATGCTGAGCTTTCTCACCCAACCCTTGCCTCTGCTGATCCTGGGGCCAAGAGCACACTGACTGACTCTGCTTTATTCTTCAGCCCAGGTACTAGGAACACCCAAGGGCCTCTCCTCAGCTCCCTCTAGCCTCACGATGAGAATGAGTTTTGTCTGTGTCCCCTGTCCCCAAAAACACTGCATGTCAATTTCTGCCTCTGCATAAATCCTAGTATGACAGCATTGTTCATTGTTTCTTCATGTCTATCTCCTCTTAGCACATTGTTGTTTTTGTTTTTTTTTTTTTTTGTAAAAAAAATGTGCTCACAACAGCTAGGGACAGGACAAAATCAGGCACCAGGAATTCCATTTGGATCTCCCATATGAGTAGCAGGAACCCAAGTACTTGAGCCCTCATCTACTGACTCCCAGGTGTATCAGCAGAAAACTGGATAAAAAGTTCAGAGAAGCTCAGATCAGTATTGTGTTATCCCCAGGCTGTTTTCCTACAGTGAGGCAGAGCTTCTTTCAGTATCGTTAGAGGGTGGGAAAGTAAGGAAGCGACTGAAGACTTTTCTCACCATCTGTGACATGTCCCATATCATAATTGGCCAGAGAAAGGTCTAGGGGTTGTGCAAGGAGGTGTTCAGGATGTGCAATCATTTTGCAAGTTCCTCCCAGGGACCTCTGACTGAGTGAAGGCTTGTCTCCCACGACTTGCGTTGTGCCAGGTTGTTGAGCTGCACAGAGAGACAGATGAATAGCCCTTGGCCCATGCAATTCTGGGGAACCCACCTCTGCAGCTTCCTGGGGGGCTTTGTGATGGGGAAGCCAGTTTTGAAATAATCATGAGTGTACAGCATCTGAGATGAACAGGGGTGATGTGGAAGAGAGTTAATGTTTGGGAAACAGAATTGGCAGGCAGAGGTGAAAGCAGGAAGGGACATTGTGGTGACCTCCTTGGTGATGTAAGGCCCTTCCTCAGGGAAAACTCTGTTGGTATTCTCTTGTTCTCAGGTTTGTGACCAAGTCCTGAGCTGGTGCCATTCCTACCCTGTGACCTCCAGTTGGATTCAACCACCAGGTCTCAGCAAACATGACCCTTGCTGGTAGGTCCAGGGACTGTTCTGTGATGGGAACCCCTCACCCTGCCTGTTTCTCTGCACTTGTGTGTGTGTATGTGTGTGTGTGTCCCACAAATGCATAGAAACAAGGGGCTGCCTGGGCACACACCAAGTGTTAAGGAAGGTGATCCCTGGTTGGGGGTGGGAATCACAAGTTTCCCACCCTTGAGATTATCTCTGTGTGCTAGGATCCTCACAGCTCTTGCCTGCAACCTCCCAACCCCAGAAAGACTCTGTGATGAGGCTGTGTTCTGGCCTTCAGGGAGCGCTCTTTCTCCATGCTGACCACTGTGCGGGGAACCTCAGGAAGGCTCACTGCCTGACTTGGCCACTGCCCAGGGGACCCTGCCAGAGGGACTATGGTGAGGGCGCCCCCTCCTGTCCAGATCCTGCTACATATAAGTTAAACCTTGTGGATTTCCTGTTTTATACAGCAGAAGGGTGCAACCATCTAGGGCAGGAGTGGAAAGAAAAAGGCAGGTGCCAGGGTCCCAGGTGGGGAGGGTGCTGACTGGACTTCTTTGCTGAGGATGGGTTGCATAATCTTCGAGGAAAGGGAGGGAGACGTGCTGGGAGAAGGAGGACAGTGGCTGGGCTTTCAGGAAGGTTCATGTTTCAAAATGGAAAGAGGGGATGGAAGTAGGTTGGAGTTACATATAGAAATCCTAATCAGTATTACTACGGGCCAATGGGCCTGGAACCTAGTCTTGGTATGGGTCTCGGGGGGCGGCTGGGTGCCTGTGTGGAGCCCAGAAGGCCATGCTGCTGAAGTTCCCCGTCCTTACCTGGCCGGGATATCCCTGCAGCCTACAAAGAGAAGATGAAGGAGCTGCCGCTGGTGTCCTTGTTCTGCTCCTGCTTCCTGGCTGACCCCATGAGCAAATCATCCTACAAGTATGAAGGTCAGTGAGGGCTCGGTTCGGAAAGGAACGGGTGTGGGCACCTGTGCTCGTGGGTGCAGCATCCCTCACTCCCATTTCCTGTCACCATTGCTGCTAAGGATTTGAGAAGAGGGTTGGGGTCTCAGTGACACCTGCGTTCACTCACTGAGCAAAGGGATGCTGTGGAAGCTGTGACAGCAAACAGACAGGGAGTCTCCTGCAGGGACCCCTGGACGAGATGGGATGATGAGACTGGGTGTGTACCACCAGCTTCCAAGAGCTCCAGGGCTCCCCAGTGCAGCTGCAGGCTATCTGGGAAAGCCAAAAGTGCAGAGAAGGCTCCCACATGCAGACACACCAGAAAGTTCTGAGACAGCTGCACTACATAGGGGCTACAGTAGGGACCATCCCGAGACATGGGCAAGGAGCCCTGCATAGGCATGCTGGGGTTCAGGGGCCAGCCACGTCACCCCTTGATGGTCTGGTTGGAAGGAAGGGATAGGCTGGGTCTAATGATAAGAGATGGCAGTGCTCTGCTGACCTGAGACCATTTTTTCTGTTTAGGCTGGTGTGGGAGACAGTGTAGGAGGAAAGGTCAAAGCCAGCGGAAAGACAGTGCTGACTGGAGAGAAAGAAGAGAAGAGGGTAGGAGGGAGTCAGGGGAGAGGCGTGCAGAGGCCAAACCATCATCAGATGGGCAGTAGGATGAGGAATGGATGGGAGGTGGGAGGTGGAAAAATGCACCTCTGTCTGACACCAGTGAGGGCAAAGCAAGCAGGAGGATGCTGGTGGTGGGAGGAAAAAACAAACACAGCTAGCATGACTGTGGCCAGCATCAGAACTCATAGATCCAGGGACCCCTACTCTTGGAGTCTTGCTTTGATCAAAGGCTCCTTCTGCCTTCCTATCCCAGCCTGCCGACCTTAGATCTCAGAGGCCCAGTCACAGGTTTACCCTGGAACCCCAGCCCTCTCCCATCTATATGCATGTTTCAAGGAGGGGGGGATCTGCTCTTCAAGGGCTGAGCAGCCCGTTCATGCTTTCTGCAGCAGACACAGTGGACCTGAACTGGTGTGTCATTTCCGACATGGAAGTCATCGAGCTGAACAAGTGCACTTCAGGCCAGTCCTTCGAGGTCATCCTGAAGCCACCCTCCTTTGATGGGGTTCCCGAGTTCAATGCTTCCCTACCTCGGAGACGAGACCCATCCCTGGAAGAGATCCAGAAGAAACTAGAAGCAGCTGAGGAGCGAAGGAAGGTTAGTGCTGCCCTTTCTGACTTCCTTTATTGGATAGCGAGTGGGAGCGAGACTGATGCTGTGAGTTGGGGTCAGATCATTGTCGAGTTACACATTTTTAGACACCTTCTCATATATGCAGAGTGAAGAATGAGGCATCATTGAGTGAAATAATGAAGTAAGAGCCCCAGCAGCATCAAGTATTGTTGGGAGCATGGGCACAGCACCATGTGCCCTAGGTGTGCCATACCAAGAGTAAAATGCTAATGATTACTAAGAATTTAGGGAAAGGCTAGACGATTAAGGACAAGGATTCCTCACTGAGGGACGGAGGAAGATAATGATGGGATATGTTTCTTGCTCTTGGTATGCTTTTCTGTTCTTTTGATTCTTATGGTCCAACTTTGATGTCATCTTGGCGTTAAGTTTGTCTTTTTTTTTTTTAAAGCTCTTTTACAGTTGATTTATTCTTTTTCTGTCACAAACTTGCTAGGCTAGAGGACCTTTCTTTGTTTTTCAAGCAGAAAATAATCTTCTCCCCTCTCTTGAATTTTTCCTGACCCCTTCAGGCACATGCTAGCACTAGTTTGGCTTTTTTTTGAATATAAATAAGGGATTACTTCAAAAAGTGTGTGAAAATAAAACACAATTAAAAGATACACTAATTTTGTGCAAAGAAATTGAAATTCATGCGGTTTCTTAGATTGCACATCTTCTACTTTTACAGAGACCCCATATGCATAGATTTCAAAACATTTTTGCACCAAAAAATGCATGAATTACATTTCAATACAATGCTTCATGAAGTTTCTGAAGTACTCTTTCAAATATATCTTATTTCTGCTAGACATTTTTATCTTTCCCAGGTTGACAGACTAGTATCTTGGCATGTAGTAAAAATCATTTAGTATTTGTGAATTAATGCATGAGTGCATGAATGAGTGACTGTGATGAGAAAAACAATCCTGAGGATATGTAGAAAAAGCCTGAAAAACAGTCAAAGAATGTGGAAGACGTTGAAGGTGTTGGAAGAATTCAGTAAGTGCCCTTGCTTCCTACGAGTGGGCTGGGGACCTTTCCAGATATAGGTATGCTGGTGAAACACATCCCAGCACACTCATTTTGAAGGGTCTCTCCTTCTCTTTGTATTTTTCCAGTACCAAGAAGCCGAGCTCCTAAAACATCTAGCAGAGAAAAGAGAACATGAGCGGGAGGTGATCCAAAAAGCCATTGAAGAAAACAATAACTTCATCAAGATGGCTAAGGAAAAACTGGCCCAGAAGATGGAATCCAACAAGGAGAATCGAGAGGCACACCTTGCTGCCATGTTGGAACGGCTGCAAGAGAAGGTGAGTAGTCCTGGATGAGAGTGGAGGCTCCTGGGACACCGTCTTCCTTCCATGGCAAGTATACGGGGAGCTGTGTGCCGTTTTCTGAAGCAGGCAGCCTTGGCTGTGATGGTTGGTAGGCAGGTGATTGTTGGTAGAGGGTTCTGAGGGAATGACTGGGAAGTCCTAGGCAAGGAACATGAGTCCAGCTTTGAGTACCCTTGTGGGCCCTTCTGTACAGTGACACATTTAAAGTGTCCCATTGTCAGAAAGTCTGTCTAATATAAGAGGGCAGGATGCACAAGCAGTTACACAAGCCTGGCTTCATCTGTGATCGGGCTGATTTGCTTTAATGAAAGATACTGCCTTGAGCTCTTGGCTCTAAGCCAAGGAAGGGCTGAGGAGCTGAATTGTCCCATAGAGCAGAAAACATGATTCTCCATGAACCTCTCGGCATGGACCCAGGAGGTCACAGGCCTTTCCAATGTGCTGCCCTTTGTCAATACACCAAATGGTGTCACCTAAATACGAGGAACGTGAGAGACTGGGGTCGGTCCCCCGTGTCGGCAGAATGGCAGCCTGTTCTGTTGAGAACACACTGGCCTCGTTTCCTGAGTCTCGAGGCCGCCCCAGTTTCTCCTGCAGCTCCTGGGAGAGCTCCAGCTCTGTGTTTTATTTCCAGGAGCCGCCTGCTGCGCGGTGACTCCCGGGACCCGATCGGTGGCCTCGTCCCATGGTGAGCAGCGTGGTCCCTACTCCTTCCCGATCATCTACCCCAAGTTTCAGGTCCTTGACAATAGCTGCTAGAAAGATCAGTTCTCATCACTAGGGCTCTTACTGCTGTGCAGGCTCTGGAGCTGGCATGTGGCAGCTCCTGCTCCCAGATGTGCTATTCCAAAAGGAGAGGCAGGGTCTCCATCTGCTACCATGGGGGTAGCAAAATGATCTGAGTCTGAATTCAGCTCCCCCAGATACCCAAAGATGACTTGAGGCAAACTTTTGGGAAAAAAAAAAACATATATGGGGTTGGAATAGGATGGGACATAGTCTTTTAGACCAAACCTGGAACAAATCATTAAGGCAAGACCTGCAATAAGGCATTGGAAAGACTGCTTGCACAAGCAAACTTTGTTTATCATACCACAATGCTCCACATAGAGGCAGAATGGTCATTTCAGAGGATTGCTTAGGATTGCACTGTTAAGAAGCAGTGAAGCTGGGGTAGAACCAGTGACTCTGCTCCAAGCACAGGCAGCTCTTCCACGGCCTTGTCCCAGGCAGAACAGCCTCTGGTAAGCCTGCCAGTCTATTGTCAGTGAAGCTAAGCTCTGGAGAAAGAAAAGGGATTCCAGAATCACAGGGCTCTGTGCGGTGAGCTCTCCTGGGAGTGGAGGTGGCGTCAGAGGGGGAGATATTGGAAAGGTCTACATTCTAGAGCTATATGTGAAGCTGAGGTAGGCTCAAGGAAACAAATGTTTCAGAGGGCATCATTCCTTTGTAACTGACTCCTGCTGCCTTTGACCCACTGCACAGGCAGAAGATTGGGTGAGGGCTAAACGTGTGGTTTCTGCACTGTGAACCTGGATATGCCTGTGGGCCAGTGTCTGTGCAGGTCACTGACTGTCTATACTAGACTCATTTTGTGCAAACTTTCAAGATACAGAATATTCAGGCCCTACACCAGACACCCTAGTTTTCTTTGGGCGGTGCTTGAGGACATCTGGTTTCCTAAGTGATGCTGACGCATATCCAAAGTAGGGAACCACTGCCCTGGTCATGTTATGCCACAGTCCCAGGCCCTGGAAAGTTGTAGGCACAGACTGGCATTTTAAGGTGTGTCCTGAGAACATATATTGCCTCAGTGGGAATTCTCAAGAATGATCTTGGCTTCTGAATGTGATTATGCCAAGCATTGCTGGGGGCAGAATTTCATGAGCACCTGACATCTGTAACATGCTGTGATAGAAAGCAGGATACACAGAGGGAAGGCTCTCCTTCAAGGAAGTTGTCACTTGGTGGAGGATCCAGGCACATACACAGGAAGTAGTAATAGCAGGTGGACTGTGATGCAGCCTGGCAAGTGAGCCCTGCCATCCCTGAGCTGGAAGCGGACAGAGTTTACAATCATGCCCCTTACTTTTAATATCAGAAGGCTGAGGCCTGTAGGAAGTGGCTGGATCAGCTTCACCTGCTGGTAGGCCTTGGAAAGCAGTTTGTAGCTATTGGTTTGATTATGCTGTGAAATGAAGGATGGAAAGAAGGTTCGTTCAAAACAAGAGTCAGAAAGTTTACTTTTTGGACTTGGGCAATATAAACAGAAATTCTTCCATCAACTCGTGTCTTAAGAGGTCTTATGTTTTACTAAGGAGGTTAAGATAGCCTTTGCTAAGGAGACAGACAAGAAATAACAGCAGTAGGCAGCGGGATATGCTGGTAATGAGGCCATCTGCTCACCTGGCCAGGTGATGGAAGGGATGCTGGGGTCCCCGTGGAGTGGTCCTTCTGTGGCAGAGAGGGATTGACCAGTGCAGGGGCTCCCTCCCCTGCCTGGCACCAATCTCACCTGCCACCTTCTGCCCCTCAGGATGCCTTTGCAGGCCCAGCTCCTCACTTCCTGCAGTGGTCCTTCTTTGTTTTCCATTTTCTTGCCCCTCAACCTCCCTTCGCCCCTGGCCCCCTTGTGTGACCTGCCCCTTTCCCTCCTTCCCTTCCCAGGACAAGCATGCCGAGGAGGTGCGGAAAAATAAGGAGCTTAAGGAAGAGGCCTCCAGGTAAAGCCCAGAGGCCAAAGACGTTTCCAGGACAGCCGGACAGCTACAGCAGCTCCTGAGGCAGCCTCTCCCGCAGGCTGCTCTCCCAGCACTGGGGTTTGGGGGGAGGGGGGTGGCCAAGGGGCGTTTCCACTGCTTTTGGTGTTTGTACATGTGAAGAATTGACCAGTGAAGCCATCCTATTTGTTTCTGGGGGAACAATGATTGGGTGGGAGATGGGAGAGAAGGAGAGAATTTGGGAAATGGAGGTGGAGAAGAACTCAAGGACATTGCTACGCTGCTCACTGCAGACTCCGGCCAAATCCTCCATTTTCATATCTCTGCCTGGACACTGAGCACTCAGGCACCACATCGAAGAAAGATAAGAACCAAGGCAGAGGTTCAGAGTGAAGGGCAGAATTCTGAGTGAGGGTGGCGGTAGTGGCAGGGCCCACAGGAGAAGCCTGGCACGAGTGGGTGTGGGATCCGGAGGTGTGGTTTCCGCCTTGCAGCAGGTGGAATGATGTTTGAGTGTATGTATGTGTTAACCATCATTTTTGATCATGACCAATGAACCATTTACTCCGAGTCTCCAGTCTTCATTTCTTGGCTGTCCTTTGGGGATGGGGAGAATATATTGGATAGTTGCCTCTTGCTCATCTCACCTGATAGTAGGTGCCTCTTTTTTTCTTCACGTTCGTCATCCAAGCATCTGAGGTGCAGGGCAAGGTGGATTGAATGACATCAGCCTTTGGTACAGCTGGACCTCTTCTTTGAGGTGTCCCACATTAAATTGAATGCACTACACTGATGTGAAAAGAAATTCATTCTTCCTTTCTACAGAATGTTCTAATATGATCTTCAAGATGCATTGAAGGAAGGACACTGTTTCAGTTTGCTTGGGTTGCAGTAGCAAAACACCTCCAGCTGAGTAATCTGTAAACAATAGGAATTTATTTCTCTGGGTTCTGGAGGTTGGAAAGTCCAAGGTCAAGGTGCCAGTAAGTTCAGCATCTTGTGGGGACTTGCTGTCTGCTTGTCACTTAGCCTTCTCACACAGCAGAGAGAGTATCAAAGACGTCCTCCAGCCCCTTTCATCAGAGCACTAATGGTCTAACGGTCTCCCAAAGGTCCTGGCTCCTAATACTAGGAAGGCACTTTGCCATAGAAAAATGAAATTAAAGGGTAAGTTTATATCAGTGCCCCAAACCTTTGAAACTCACAGTGTTTAGGATATGCATTTCTATACATTTTTAAAGTAAGTCCTTTAGTTAAAATCTATTTCACTTGAAGGTTAGATTTTGACATATCAGTGGGTCAGGGAGGCAGATAGCAGCACTCATACATGGCAGATATCTTTCTCCTTTGAGAGAGTTGGAATTCTAGGTGGGTCACTAAAGTTTGAGCAAGGAAGCCAAGTGTTTATTGGTGGAAGGCAAGAGGGTTGATTCAGGTCCAGAAGTCCTGTTCTCCAGGAACAAAACCACGGCTGGCAGAGAAGTCCTTGCTGTTGTCCTATAATCAGGAAGGGTGGGGGCCCATCTGGCCCAGGTCTCAGAGCATCTCCACACCCTGTACCACGCAATGTATGACTTTGTACACCGTCAAAAATAAACCCTTGGTTTAGTCATTTTTTTTCTCACCAGTGATACTGAAATTTAGCTTTATTTTAATTTTAGATAAAAGATGACAATGATGGTGGCAGCTAACACTTAGGCAGTCCTGGCAATTTTCTGTATTTTTGCATATGCATATTAGCTCATTGAACCTTCACACCAACCATCAGAGGTAGGTATTCTTATTGTCCTACTTTTGCAATAAACATGGAAATTAAGTGGGAGAACAAGGATTTGATTTCAGTGACTTGTTCCCAGAGTGTACATTCTTAGCAACAGCAATGTGGTGCATTTTGAACTTCCCAACTAGGCTGCGAATCCAAGAGCTTCTGTTAAACTGTGAATTGTTACTCACTGGATGAGAGATGCAGAGCTCAGTGTAGGAGCCCATCCAAACAGCCTTTCCATCTTTCTCCTTCTTTTTTCTTTTAACATAAAGAATAGAAATGGAATATTGGAATAAATGCCAGGATTTCATGAAAATTGTGTTTCAATTTTACACATGTTACATCCTGTGTCTATGCATTCTAGGTCATGGCAGAAAGCATACAGATAACAGACATGAGACTATTGGCCTAGAATGAGTATGGCGACAGAGCCAGGACATCTAGACTGCAGCGCTGATGGCCACAGCAACCTGTCATACTGCAGACAGTGGGAGGCTTTGGTTGAGCAAAGAGGCAAGAGAATGACCCGGAAGGACTACTTTCATTGTTCTGTCCCAGGAGTGTTTCCATTCTCCCCCTGATATATGCAAGGCTGGGGACCGGGGGCTCCATCTCCACTGCATTTGATAGGGAATACAAGGCATCCCAAGCGGTGTCTTCACTGTGCCAAAAGCACCTTCCCCAACTAATTCTTTTTTTTTTTTTTTTAGCTCAGCTGAGATATTAAGTTTCCAGACTCTGTCAGTGTTTCTGTAGTTTTCATATGCTTTTATTACTATGGAGCTAGCCACTGTTCTATTCCTATGGCCTATTAAGTTTGATATCCCTTGAGAACAGAGACCACTTTTGCTCATCTTTCTGTCTCTGGCATGCCACTGCTCCAAGATTTCTGGATAAGATAAGATTCAGAGCAATAATCTTTAAAGGTTTAAAGGTTGAAGGTTTTGTTTAAAATCTTCATTTTTAACCAAATGCAAATCAAAAATATTTGAAAAAAATAAATTGCTTTATAATAACTACATTGATGAAGCATAGTAAGTAAAGTGGAGATGCTTATTCTAGGAATAATAAATATCATATATCATGTCATTCAAGGGACTTAAGCATTGGATGAGTACAGTATCTTTCTGTGTGTGAGGGAATTTCTTACAAACATTTTCCCAAGATACTGAGGGAGACTCAATACAAGAGCAAGGCTGGACTAAGGGTTGGCTCTTTAAGTTTAGGCAGGCAGTTAAAACCCCAAAGATAATCCTTATTACCCTCTAGTCCCAGGTTCCTGACAGTGAAAACTGAAAACCCCAACCATGTACTGTCATGGACACTTTTCAAGCATTAATGAGCAGCTCCCACATTGAAGCATTTGAAAACCAGTTGGGACATCTACCAGCTTATGAAGGCAGTTGTTTTTAATTGCCACTTTATACTGAAGTCCCTCTGACAGGCTGTGTAAATATAGATTTCTTCAGTTTCGGTGCTTGCAAATGAAAAGAATTGATCAGGAGTTTGAAATAGTTGTTAAAATTATTTATTTAGAGGTTGCCTGGCCTGGGTCCTTGGACCTACTTCCAAGGTACATGCTGGATTAATGAGCCCCAGGGGTGGGGATCCGGTGGGGTGCAGGTCATCTGGCCCAGGTCCTTCACTCCGCCTACACAGTGGGTGCTGGGTGTGTGAATCTCAAGGGCAGGATGTCCAGTAGGGCCTAAGCCATCTGGCCCAGGTCCTTGGGCCTGTCTGTATAGCGGGTATCAGATCGGTGAGCCCCAAGGGTCATCTGGCCTGGGTCCTTGGGCCCATCTGCCTGGTGGGTACTGGATCCAACAGCCCCAGGGATAAGGGGTTCAGAGGTGCCTGGGTCTCCTGGCTCAGGTCCCTGGGCCCACCTGTGCAGTGGGTGTTGGGTCCATGACCCCGGGGGGCTAGGAGTCCACCGGGTCCCGGGTCACCTGGTCCAGATCCTTTGGTTCACCTGCATGGTAGGTGCTGAGTCTGTGAGTGCCAGGGTTGTGGGTCTGACAGGATCCAGGTTGCCTGGCCTGGGGTCCATGAGCCCTCCTGTGAGAACTGGTCCTGCTCAGTATAAAGTATGGAGTGCTAGATGGCAGGCCATGGTGCACATAAAGGATATGGTGATCCATTCGGGCTTGCAGAAGACATCTGGTACCATAGCAGAGAATGGAGAATAGAACATATATGGACAACTACCACAGTCAAATGATGACAGCAAATATCTGGGTGGATGGAGATTCTAAGGTGGACTGTGTCAGCCAATGGACATTGGAAGGGTTTCCTTATCCATAGACTGGCGAAATCAACAGCATTTCAGAACTATCACATCCACCTAGGAAGAACCTTCAGAGCATGCACCACATTGGGACCTTGGGTTGATACTGGGTGGCTGTTTCCCACTCTCAGGTACTGGGATGGTTAGGAGGCTGGGTATGGCTTCTCCTCTTATCTCCCTCTCCGTCCCCCCACCCGCCGAAATAGGAAGAAAAAATAGAAAGTTTGGAAATAATGATCACACCCACTTTTCCCTAACCTTGGTTCCTTCCAACTATATAAATAGCATATAAAATAATTTTAAAATAATACAATAATTTATTTAGATCTCCCAGAAACTACAAAAACAGATTGGGTTGGGTCAGGCCAAAGCCAGGAGCCAGTGCTAAACTCAGATCTTAGTGGAGCGTACTCAAGTGTTTGCTGTCTCCCAGCATGTGCACTAACAAGAAGCTAGAATCAGACCTGAGCTAGGACTCAAAAGCAGAGACTCTCGTGTGGAATGTGGCTATCCCACAGAGTACCTTTTCAGAGTGATGTCCTTGAACCCACATTTTAGCAATCATTTCCCTGGTTTTGTGTGTGTATGTGTGTATGTTTTAAAAACCATTTGTCTCTTACATTATTTTTTGGCTGCCAGCAGTATATATATTAAGGTGATATGTGCCAGGGTGGACAAACACTATTCACAGCCACAATCTGTCCTGGCTGGGCCAGTGTCCCCGCTGTTTGGTTGATGACTCTTTTGTTCCAACTGTGTGGCTCCTCCCCCGGGGATTCTCTATGCTTCTCCAATATATAGAAACTAAAGGGATCAAGTTTGAAACTCCAGGGGGCCTTCAATTTCACTTTGGTGTCATAACTGGCATACACTATGACTGATTATTATATATGGCATTTAGTTTTTTAAAATTTACAGATAAAATTATGTGTTACTCTCATATGCAATATGATGATTTGAAGTTCACGTATTTTGTGGACTAATAAAATACAAATCCCTGATTTTTGAGGATGTCAGTCACAGTCACAGTTTGATGAATTCTGCACAACAAAGAACAAAGCCACAAGCGGCTTCTCCAAGGCAAGAGAAGGATAAGTCAGTGTCCGTTGGAATTGGTGGGCAAGGCCGAGTGGGCTTCAGGTAGAGAGGAAGAGGCAGAGCTGGGATGTGGTAGGGTACCACTGTGAACACCTCTCACATCAGTGACTGCAAGGAACCCGGAAGAAGACAAATCCTTCACCCAGGAAAAGCGTATGAAGAAAAGGGTGCTAGATTCTCCTAGTCCTGGGGCCGAATAAGGATGGAGGCAAAGAAAGATGGGTTTCTAGTCCCACTGTCTTACAATGCATGACTTCCAGCGGGGTTGAATGTTCCAGGCAGAGGCCATTTTGGGAATGTGGGAGCAGTTTTAGTTAATGCAGGGGGCAACCACAACGCTCCTCAGTGTGAGTGCTCCTCGAAGGAGGCCAAGGGTGCTGGAGCATGGTCCAAGACTGGGTCTCAACTCCTTCAACTTCTAAATGTAACAGCAGCCTGTGCATGATTATCTAGGGGCAGAGCTCAACTCAGTTTTTTTGTTTTTAGTTTTATTTTTTATTTTATAATGCAATTCCATAGGCTCTGGGATTTCCCTTACCCCTTCCCAAATTCCCCTATGTTGTTACAATAGAATAGTCCTTCAAAAGCAATGTTAAGCTCATCATTCTGCTAAGACTATCCTGACATTGCAGGTACAGACAAGGGCAGACAGTCCAGCATTCTATTGTAGAGATACATACTCCATTGTATCTTCACATCTGGATATGATAACCTCTATTAAGCAGTTACTATACATTCCCTTAAATGAAAAGCCCTAAAGCAAAATCAATAACAGGAGTAAAGTTAAAATTTTTTTACAGCACTATGTAGTTAAATTTTCAGATAAACATAAGCAGCTCCTCCCAGATTTAAACCAACACTGACTCTCCAAGAATGCAGTTCTTGAGCTCTGCCACTCTCTCATCTTCGACCCTGATTTCGGTCCATTGTTTTATGCCCTTTCCCTGGCTTGAATTCTCTTCTCTCTTTCTTCACTCTAGTCCTTTGATTTAACTTTCTTTTTCTATAATATGACACCCTTCAAGCCAAAGGTTGCTGTGGAGCCAATCTAATGAAACTCAACAGTAAACCTTGCAAGAAGCAAACAGTGGTTACAAAAACTGCTGTAATACCAGACCAAGTCTGTAGTGGTTGGTTTAGTGGGTACCCAGGTAGCTGCTAAGACATTCTTTATTTGCAAAGCTTCTATAAGCACAAAGCCAATCTTGTTTCCACTTAAAGGAAACTCAAGGAGCTTATCTTTGAAAAACAAAACAAAACAAAACAAGAAACCCCGTTTTCATTTATTTGAGAGAAGGGAAGAGAGAGAGAGGAGAGAGAAAGAGAGAGAGAGGAGAGACATGCAAAGAGAGAATAATTGGGAAAAACATCCTGCAGGTCTTGTTTTTGAACATTCAAGTTTGAACTTGTACCCTTTATAGCTGTGAGAAATTAAACTTCTGTGGAGTCATGTATAGAAGTCCTAGAAAACAAGTGGAGCCATAGAGGAAAATCTTAAGGGACTAAAAGAAAAAAAAAAAACCTGGTTATTAAAAATTGTATCTCCTGGGCCTGGCACAGTAGCCTAGGGGCTAACTCCTTGTCTTGCATGCTCCAGGATCCCGTGTGAGCACTGGTTCATGTCCCAGGTGCAACCAGCTTCCTGTTTCTGGTCTGGGAAAGCAGTAAAGGACAGCGTGGGGCCTTGGGATCCTGCACCCAAATGGGGGACCCAGGGGAGGTTCCTGGTTCCTGGCTTCAGATCAGCTGAGCTATGGCCATTACGGCCTCTTGGGGAATGAGCCAGTAGACATAGGATCTTTCTCTCTGTCTTTCTTTCTCTTTGTAAATCCTCCTTTCCAATAAAAATAGATAAATCTTTTTTAAAAAGAAGTTTCTCTCTAAAATAGATTTCAAGAATGAGGGTGAAGACAGGATTTGGATTTGCAGGTTGATTTCCTTGCCAACAGTGAAAGAAATAATGAAAGTTTTTCAGATAGAAGATGATGCTGTCAGACTTCCACAAAAGACTAAAGAATAGCTGAAATCTTAACATGTGGTTTGAATGTTCTCACCAAAACCCACGAGATGAATCCTGACTGTGAGGCACAAAGAGGGTAGAGACTTAATTCCATTGTGGCACATGCAGGTAGGATCTTTGCAAGACATTGGACGTCAAAGGAGGCCATAAGGACTGGACCCTAACCCAGTGGATCTGTAGCTTTATGACAAAAGGAGAGACCTGAGCCTGTGTTCATCCTCTCCAGGTGATGATATTCTGAGATCACGCACCTCTGAGGAGACACGCCCACCTGGAAAGCAGGCCCTCACCAAATGCAAGCTTTCAAACTTGGATTTCCAGAACCATAAGATGAATACACCTTTGTTCTTTGTGAATGATCCAGTGTGTGCTATGCAGTTACAGCAACAGGAAGTGGCCTAAAGCAATAACAGAAACATCTTTTCTGATTTTTAAAATGTTGATGCCAAAAATCATAGCTTTGTACTGTGGATTTCATAATACATAATAGCAAAATGTATTTCAACAAAGCACAAGAATTGTGAGAGGTGACACAGGATGTGTAACTTCCAGGCACCAATCTCATGATCATGTAAAAATCACCTCCATGCACTGTCACAGTATTGACACTGTGGGTGACAAGCTGAAATAAGGGGAGGATGTGTATTGTAAACCCTAGAGCAACAGCAATTAAAACAAATGCAATAGTAGCTCAAATAAAGAAACTCATAAGACTGGCAATAATACAGAATAGTAAAAAAATAAAAATGTAATCCAAAGTAAGGGGGAGAGGTTAAATAAAGCAAAACGTAAGTGGAACAAATAGAAAAACAACAGCAACGTTTTATTTAAATCTAACCATATTGATAATTACACCAAATTTAAGTTAAAATTAGGTATCAGCTGTCACATTGGATGAAAGGCAAGATCTAGCATTTTGCTGGACAAAGTTACCCAACCTACATGTAAATGCAACCTGGCCGCTCAGGATTGTGCCCTCTCTGCTTCTTCTCAGCTCATCTTTCACTGTCTTTTTAAAACTCTCCTCACCCTATTTTGCCATCTTGAAAAGTGTTTGGTCTCTGCAAGTACAGAAGACCTCTACATTTGTAGTCAAATCCAAGAAAAATCTCTTCTTGGCACTGCCAGGCTGCAGTCTCTGCCACCTTGCATCCAGAATTGGTCTCTCCAGAGCTCTCAGGAGGCACTGAAGCAACTCCCTTCTCTCCTGGAGGCTCTGCCTTTCCTGCTGCTTCCCAGCCTTCCCAGCCTGCACCCCTCCCCAAGCGCCAACGCCCAGCTTCCTGACCCGGTGAATGCAACTCCCGTTCTCTACCAGATTCTGGGTCAAAGGTTATTTCCAAAAATGAAGAAGAAGAAACATTGAAAATGATAAAGAAAACTGTTCATCAATTCTAATTCTAAAAAGAACACAATTTAAAATGTCTCTGCATCTTGTGAGAAAGAATAAAAGCATGTGAAACAAAAGCTGACAGAATTGAAAGGAAAAATAATTGACCAATTAGAACACTCCACCCCAAAACAGTTGAAAATTTCTAAGTTCACCTGGAGCATTCATTAGAATGAATTTTTCTGGCCCATAAAATAAGCATTAAAAATTGAAAGAGAATAGAAAATACAAAAACTAAATTCTCTGATCATAATAGAATGAAACTAAAAATCAGTCACGGAAAAATACAAAAGGACTTCAAAAAGTTTGTGTAAAATGAATATTGCAAAAAACATTTACTCATATAAATAAAAATAAACTTATCTTTAATTCTATTTCTATCAACTTTTTGAAGTACTCTGAAATCTGAAAAGTTCTAAATATCCTAGCATTAAATCCACTGTAAATAATCCATGCATAAAAACACAAATCATAAGGAAAATTAGAAATGTTCTGAAATGGGGGCTGGGGCCCGGCACGGTAGCCTAGCAGCTAAAGTCCCCACACTGCATGCACTGGGATCCCATATGGGAGCCAGTTCTAAGCCCGGCAGCCTTGCTTCCCATCTAGCTTTATGTTTGTGGACTTTGCCTGTTATGCCACAGTACCAGCCCCTACTTCTTTTTTTTTTTTTTAAGATTTATTTATTTTTATTGGAAAGTCACATATACCGAGACGAGGAGAGACAGAGAGGAAGATCTTCTGTCCGTTGATTCACTCCCCAAGCGGCTGCAACAGCCGAGCTGTGCTGATCCGAAGCCAGGAGCCCAGAGCCCAGGGTGCAGGGTCCCAAGGCTTTGGGCTGTCCTTGACTGCATTCCTGGGCCACAAACATATAATTTCAATGGGCTTTTTGGGAAGCAATGCAGAATTTCACACTAATTCTTATAGCTTTCATACTCAATTTTATATTCTGACTAACACTATGCCTTGTCAAAACCGCTTTCGATATTCTTCTGGCATCCCTCCTAACTTCATATCTCAGGCAGCTCTCAATGTTCTCAGCCAAGGCACTGATGAGAGAACTGGGCAAAGGAGAGAACGCTTAGACTGGCTGATGTAAAGTAACAGCAAAACTGCTGCATGTGTTGTAATCTAGAATGATCTCTACAAACCAGTCAAGCAACTTCCCATCCTCCTACTATACCTTTATCACTTAAGCAAGCTAGTCTTTAAGGATCTTCTTGTTAGAAGTCAGCTGCTTCTGAAAAGGAAATTGTCTTAAGCCTGGCGTTAAAGGTATTGATTATCTTCCAAACATTACCAAGTACTAGGGTGAAGAAAATGAAAGAATGAGCAATAAGCCAATGTCTAAAAATGGCATTTGTGAACTGCCATTCTAGGAAGAAAAGGAAAACTTCGCCTTAATCTTCCAGTTGATGAATGCCAAAATTGGGGTTAAGACAGAGGCAAAAGACGAGTTGTCCAAATGGAGCTATTGAACGCGCAGGAGCCTTGGATAGTGGTGAGTTTGTCTCCCATGGGAGGAGGGTGACATAGAATAACCCTCAACTGCCGCAGACTATATACTTCCCAGGCAATCATTCCGGTGGAAAAATTTGAGGGGTCTAAACACTGTTACAATAAACAAAAGACAACACAAAGACGTTTATAATTTCTTTTGTTACAATAAAAAGTGACAAAATTTACTATCTTGACCATTTTTTTAAGTGTGCAATTCAGTAGTATTAAACATATTCACATTTTTGGGAATTGTCTCCAGGATATTTTTATTTTGCAAAACTGAAACTCAGTACCCATGAAACAACTTTCACTTTCCTCCTGCTCCAGTCATGTATATTCTCTCTCTCTCCATATACAGATTGGACCAAATAAATTTATTATATTATATATAAACATTTATTTATTTGTACTAGAAAGTCGAATCACAGATTTTCAAGTCTGTGAGCAGTATGTGCAACTCCCAGCCAGAGTTCCTCAGAAGGGTCTTGGGAACGGTGCATATTCAGAGTGGTCAGGACACCATGTACAATGGGATAGCAGAAAATGAGCCTGGAATGTTTAAGCCACTGAGAACGACCCCAGATTATCAAACCAAGGAATTTGGACTTAATTCTATGGGTAACCAAAAGTGACCACATGATCTGCAAAGACAAGACTCATGTTCCCAGCTTGCTATTGAAATGGTCACAGTTCTATATTCAGAATGCCCTAGTGTTACCTGCAAAATAGTGAAGGCCCCTTTATAGAAATACATTTTAATTACATTTGTATCCAAGAAAATTTTTTAAAAATTGCAAGAAGCAAGAATGAGGGTGAAAGAGATAGAATGTGTGAGATTGTGTTTACTAGAAGCTCCAGATGGTAGATAAATGAGAGAAAGAAATTAAAGGAAAAAAATCAAGCTGAATTTTGAAAAAATTAATTAAGGCTGTGGAGCACTTCTGCCGTAGGGAAAGAAAACTGTCTCCAAGTTTATTTGTAGTGAGATATTCATATTTCTTGAGCTATTTATCTGGCTTCTCTACGGGTTAATGGTGATGCATACTAAATGTCTTTTTTGATTGGATTTCATAGACCGTTATGTGTGTTGTATTTATTTCAATTGAAATTTATTCTTTATAAATACTAAAGGAAAATGCTATAATCTGAAAGCTATAGGAAGGGAAAAGAAATGAGAAGTGTTTGCTATATGCCTTTAATGGCTAACACATAGCTTACATTTGTATTATATTATGTTATATTATATTTTTATGGTTTATCCATTCATACTTTTAAAATTGATTTTTAAATTTGTATAAAAGGCAGGGGTAGAGCTAGGGAAAGGAACAAGAGAGATTGAGAAAGAGAATTTTCATTCTGGTTCATTCCCCAAATGCCTATAGGGGGTGGGTAGGTCAGGGTGGGGCTGAAGTTGGGAGCCAGGGACCAGGAAATCAATCAGAGTTCCCAGGTGAACAGCAGAAAAACAACTAGCTGCGTATCCCTTGCTGCCTCGCAGGGTGTGCATTAGCAGGAAGCTGCACTCAGAAGCAGTGCAGGGACTCGTTCCAAAACATGTTGTGTGCATCCCAAGCAGTGCCTTAACCACGTCACCCAGCACCTCTCCCCGCCTTAGCTTGATCATCACAATAACCCTGTAGATAGCCATGATGGCATCCATGTCACAGAGCTCCTTCATGGTCTCAGAGCTGGAGTTACGGTGGTTAGATTCTTTCTAAGCAGAAGAACCAGGAACTGAATCCTCATCAGCTAGACCTCAGCTTCCCTGTTTTTCCCCCAAACACTGAGAACTCTCTGGCTCTGTCCTTTCAGGGTGAGAGCTTGGGCAAGTTGTGCAGCCGCTGTGAGATAAACCATGCTTTGAATTCCCCAAGAACGTACTTTGGAATGAAGCACACAAGTCATTTGGACTTTATCCCATGGGAAGACACCACAGCAGATGAGTACCCCTTAGCAGTGGGGACTGTATTTGGATCTCCTGAATCTATGCAGAGCAGAGTCTTCTGGGGGCTGCAGATCCTTTCCCCAGTGTGTATGGAGGGAGAGCAGTACAAGATAGCGGAAGATCTGGGATCTGGAATCCTTTTAGACGGAGTTCTGCCTCACAAATTGGCTGCTCCAGAGAAAAGCCAAGAATGGCCACTTGGAAACCTTGTGATGTGTCAAACCAAAAATGGGGTTTCAGAAAAAACCTCAAGGAAGCATATGTAAGAGAGTGCATGGAGTAGATTTTGCTTCTTAAAACTTTTTTTCTCAGCCCTTTCAAACTACTGTGTTATGGAAAGGTAATTTTTCAACTTGGGATCTGCAATAAGGACTCTGCAAAACACCAGAATGACACTGCAAGAGCCCAAGGGAAATTCACTGATTCCGTGGCGACATAGACCTGTCCTTGTTCAAGAATGTGAAAACAAGGGGGAAATATTTATTTTTCTACAAAATTTTTGAAACCCATGCATATATAGAATCTTCAGGAAATTCATTTAGGAAGACACAGTATGAAAACCTATGCATGAATTTCAAAAATTATTCGCATCGAAGTAAGCTTATCTGTTAATTCAAAAGTTTTGTGTTTGTCTGCACTTAATGAGTTAATACTATCAGCTAGATGTAATTCAGGCTTGGAAAATGCACCACAACTCAGAGGGGGAAAGAGAAAAGGAAAAACTTGTGTGAATAATGAAGAAATAGATTGTACAATGTATTAATAAACATTCTTTTGGCATAGATGATAGAAATGTATCTCAAATGAATTAAAGCATCAAAGCAAATTTATGGGTTATTATGCTTTGAGAATTTGCCAATGGGTCTGGAACTTCTTTTTACCGAGATAAGAATGAAAGTTAATTACTATGCAAATTCTGTGTAGGCAGGATGCATTTGTTTCTGGAAATCAGGAGGATTCATACCGCAAGGAGACTGTAATTTTGACCTGGCATTGCACCTGCAAGCCAGCTGGCAGCTTGTGGGAGACAGTGATGTCCACTAGGTGGTGCTCTTGTTGCTTTTATTCTGAGTGCTCAAGCAATTGGTCTGCAAAACTAAGAGAGAGATTTACATAAAGAAGGCTCTGCTACCCCAACGCTATTACAATAGGTAATTAGGAATAAGGTTGCTATGGTGATCATGAGCTCTTGGGATGTTTATGGATTTGCAAGAACCCAATGCCAATAAACTATCAAATTGCTTCCCTGGATGCTAATGACCAGTTTAGTCAGGCTATGAGAATACTCTTAAGATGGTTCTAACTGCAGTGGTGGTGCTTCGCTGATTTACTATCTATCACAAGGGTGTTTAGGTGGCAGAAAGTACTGCTTCTAATATGTTCATCTTATTCCACATCACATTTTGGCTCTCTTCTGTAGGTTTCTTTCTAGCACCAGCATTTCTCCATGTGGTTTTCATCGATGATACAAGATGCCATTGATCTGACTAGCCCAGGAATGTTCTTGGAGATTCACAACGCACAGTGGCCATTAAAATCTGTGAAAAGTCCTGTTCGTGTGACCATTGATCCAGTCTTAATGGAACACTCATTAACTCTGAGGAAATCTATCCTCATTCTGTTTCTGAAATGTTAATGATATACCATTGAAATGGATTTGATTGTGATTTAATGTCTATGTCGGTGTCCTCTACAAGCTGGTAATTTCTTTTCTGTGGCACTTACCTAGTAAACACTTAGCACATAATGGAGGTTTAATACATGTTAATTGTTATTTATGGGTTCTGAAGAATATTTTTGAATTTAATTATCTATTGATGTATGCAATTATTCTATGAAAATAATCTTTGACCCTAAAACTGAGTAGGCAAATGAATCAACGTTCTAGATGTGATCATCAGGATCAGTAATAAGTTGTTTGTAACTCAAAATATTACTAACATTAACTAATTACTACTGTCAGGGTGGGCGTTAGTCACAGTGGTCAAGACACCAGTTGGGATAGCTGCACCTCGTGTTGGAGTGCCTGAATTTGAGTCCCAGCCCTGCTTGCAAGCCCGGCTTCCTGCATATGTGCACCCTGGAAGGTGCAGGTGGTGACTGAAGCACTTGGGTCTGAGATACCCATGTGGGAGCCTCAGATTTTGAGTTCCGTAGTTCCTGGCTTTGTTCTTGCACAGCTCCCATTGTTGATGTTTTGGGCACAGCGACGTCATGATTTTCTCTGTGTGTGACAGAGTTGTTTCTTCTTTGCTGTGGGAATGACAAGGGATTCTTCTTTTTAAGATTGTTTCATCGAAGGCATGATGCATCCATAGCTCCTGGCACATTTTGGGAAGAATTATGGGCACTAATGGAATGCCAGTTTTCTGGTCTATCCTTTTTGTTCTTTATTTTCTAACATTTCCTCTTTCTTTCTTGTAACAATTTCCCCTCCCCTATTTTTATTGTTCTTTTTTCCTGTTTTATTTTTCCTTCTTACACTACATGAATCTCCTGGTTGTAGCCAGCTTCCCCGTAGAGATGAGAGATGGCAGACAGCAGATGTCATAAAACCAAGGGCAACTTAAGATTGCCATAACCTGCACTAAATGACAGCGAAGGCAGCCATTTGTTGACAAACAGGAACTCCCAGGTGAGTGCAGCCTTTGTGGAAAGGACAATGAAAAGGAGATGTGTGCTCTTCCTGAAGCTTACACAGGCCCTGAGCCATTCAGTCCACCGGAGCCAGAATGGACAGACCCCACTGAGTGCCCTGAGCCATTCAGTCCACTGGAGCCAGAATGGACAGACCCCACTGAGTGCTTTGACCTTCCTTTGAGTATCTGTCACATGCACTTGTAGTTGAAAACTTTTCCAAAATCAAATGACTTATCCCTGTCTCACCCTCCCAAGATCTCAGTCTTTTCTAGTTGTAAAGTGGGGGTCACTTCTAAACATATTGAATGTCAATGGGAAGAGGTCTGAGGTGATGGTGGCAGGCCTTTGTCCAGACCCCCGTGTGTTTAACAGACCGACATGACATGCAGGGGAAATCATGCTAAGGACAGCTGCAGCTGGGTAGAGTGTGTTTGGTCTGAAATAAGGGAAGGGAAAGGTTTTTAATGCTCTGTATCAGGAAATACTTCCTAAGAAGCCACTGCAGCAGCCAACAGCAGCCACTCCACAACAGAGATCCTGGGGTGGAGAGCACAGCCCAGAAGCTCCAGGGAATCACAATGGTTGATTGTCAACTTGGAAGCCAAGTTTTACATGTGTGGATGAAACTTCCAGGACAGAATTCTGGACAAAATTCAGATTTAACTTGCTGTTGAAACTTTGAGATCCAAATATGTGCTGACTCAAAGTCAAGAGTTTAAAATGTAGACAGAGTTGGGGACAGGAGTTGGAGAAAAAGAGGGAAATTAGGTTTCCAGGAGACAAAAAATGTTGTCCATTTATTACTCTGGGACAAATTAGTTTTTTTTAAAAAAGATTTATTTATTTTTATTAGAAAAGCAGATTTTTAAAAACAGAAGGAGAGACAGAAGAGTCTTCCATCCACTGGTTCACTCCCCCAGTGGTCACAACAGCCAGAGCTGAGCTAATTCAATGTCAGGAGATAGGAGCCTCTTCCCGATCTCCCACGTGAGTGCTAGGTCCCAAGGCTTTGGCTGCCTTCCACTTCTTTCTCAGATCATAGCAGGGAGCTGGATGGGAATTAAAGCAGTTGGGATGCAAACCAGACCCATATGGGATCCCAGCGCTTGCAAGCAGAGGATTACTGAGATAAATCAGCAGTAAGCGTTGTTTCTCTTTATTGCTTTTTATTCATTAATCTTTCTTATTTGAGATGTGTGGGTGTGTGTGGAGGGGATGACGGATCCCATTCTGTGGTTGGGACAGGACAGGCTAAAGCCAGGAGTAGGGTGCTCACACTCGATCTCCCATGGGGATGGCAGGGACCCTTCTGCTGAAGCCACCCCTTGCTGCCTGTTGGGGTGCACCCCCCTCACGCTGCCCCTCTCCCCTTCTGTGCTGAAGTTGTTGCTGTCACAGTTATCTTTTTAGAAAAGCGTTTTCCATTAAGTTAAGCATTTAAACTCAGTTTTTTTTTTCTGGCATTTGAGATAATAACGCATGCTTATTAGAGATTTGGCAAGTAGAAGCAATTAGGAAGAAATTAAAAATAATTTAACCTTTCAGCTTAAAGCCATAAATGTCTTATTGTATGTCTTGACACTTTGTTCTAAGCCTGTTGCTTATGTTTGCATATGCATCCTGGAATAGTTCTAAATGTGAATCATTTGGCGTACACTGTTTTATCTGCTTTTCTACTTGAATATGCATGAGTCACACCTTTCTGTGTCATTACATTTTGTTGTGCAAAGATTTTAATGGCTGTATTAATATTCAATTGTGACTATATCAAAATTAATTTTTGAATGTTCATAATGAATAGCTTTATATTGTTTGAAAGGAGGAGTGATAGAGGATGGGGAGAATAGAATGAGATCTTCCATCAGCTGCCTGACTTCCCAAATACCTTCAACACAACATTGGACCAACCCAAAGCCAGGAGCCAGGACCTCCATTCTAGTCCCCCAGGTGGGTGCAGGGTGGAAACCAAGCACTTCGGCCAGCCTCGGCTGCTTTCTTGGGCACACTAACAGTGATCTGGATCAAAAGTGTAGCAGCTGGGAATCAAACCAGTATCCTTTAAAAGGTATTTATTTTTGCTAGAAAGGCAGACTTACAGAGAGGAGAGACAGAGCAAGATCTTCCATCTGCTGGTTCACTCTCCAAATGGCCACAATGACTGGAGCTGAGCCTATCTGAAGCCAGGAGATTTTTTGGGGTCTCCCATGCAGAAGCAGCATCCCAAGGCTTTGGACCATTCTCCACTGCTTTACCAGGCCATAAGCAGGCACTGGACTAGAAGTCAGCTGTCAGGACATGAACTGGTGCCCATATAAGATGCCAGAGCTGCAAGGCGGAGCATTAGCCAATTGAGTTATTGTGCCAGCCTCTCAAACCAGCATTCTGACATGGACATCAATAACTGCCCGGCCCCAACCAATGAATGTGATAGTGAATCAAAACCTACACTGATTTAAAACAGCGCTCTTTATTCATTCAACGCTGTTTGCATCAAAATTAACTTTACTATCCGTCATGCAACTTTTGGATTCTTCCAGTGTACTTTACACACTATGAACGTTATGCAGCTGTTAACTCTTAAGTATGTCCTTGTTATGCTTCAAATACATCTCTTAACCAACATTCTAATTGGGGACCTTATGTTTATTAGAATCTAATTGTTCAGGGGTTGGGATACTCAAGATATCCACATTCCTTAGCATAGCGCCTGTGTTCAGGTCTTGGCTCAGCTTCCAATTCCAGCTTCCTGCCAGTAGATGCACTGGGAGGCGGCAGGTGACGGCTAAGGCACCTAGGTCCCTTGTCACCCATGTGGGGCAGCAAGCTGAGTTCTTGATTTCTCTCTTCTATCTGACTCCACCCCTGCTGTTGTAGGCACTTGTAGAATGAACCAGAATGTGGAGAGTCTTCTTTCTGTATATGTGTCTGTAACTCTCTGCCTTTCAAGTAACTTGACTATAAATAATTTTTTGAAAAGCACAGTGTTCAAAAAACTTTAGCTGTTTGAATTAATTTTCCAAAACTTTTAATTAGCTATTAGAGTTTCAAAGTTCACTTATACCCTTGCTTCATTTGCAATAATATAAACATATAATTTTGGATTTTCTGTTGAGATCATCACATCTACCCTATGGGGACAGCTGACATTGGATCAGAAATAACTTCCACTTTTATCCCACTGTGCACCCCTGTATCTTAGTGAGGTCTGTGACTATTTTCATTTTGGCACCGATCCAATGACATACACATATACTCCCTCTATTCTTGAGACCTCAACTCTCAATGATAGCTTCTTTTGCTTTGTCTGAATCCATCAAAGAAAGATCACAGAGAGATTGCCTCATTTTACCATGCATGTCATAATAGTTTCTCAAAATTAGTAGAAGTGAAGCCAGCACTGTGAGCTTATGGATTAAGTTGCTGACTATGGCACTTGCATCTCATATGGGGGCTGGTTCGAGATCCCATTGCCCTATTTCAGTACTGCTTCCTGCTAGAAGAAGCTGCTGTTTCTCTTTTCCAATGGCTCTGGTCCAGCCATTGGGGCCTTCTCTCTCTGCTCTCCCTCTCTTTCTCTCTTTCTCTGTGACTCTGCCTCTCACTCACTCTCTGTCTTTCAAATCAATAAATAAGCTTTAAATAATTAGTAGGGCATCTAAAAATTTAATCTTATTTGGTTTTGTGATCTAGGCTGAACTGTCATTCCTTTAAAAAAATATTTACCTAATCTAATACTTTTAAATCTGCTCCTCATGTTGGATTAATGCCAATAAACCAGACATTTTACAGCCTTACCACAATTCCCATTCCACACACACATCAATCCCTGGTCATATGTATACATATATACACACACACTCACTCACACACACACGCTCAATAGATGAAGCAGAAAACTAATATCCGTCTAGAGAAGTATATGTCACTATTTCATAGCAGTTTGAACTTAGTGGATATGTATTTTTAAAATGCTATCTATGGAGCTTATATTTTAGTTGAAGAAATAAGATATAAAAACATTTTAAAAGCCAAAAACAGTGGAGCTGGGATCTGGTGTTTAGCCTAGCGTTTCATGTGCATTCCACATCAGAGTCGTAGGGTTCCATTCCCAGTTGTGATTCTTGACTTCAGATTTCTGCCGATGCAGACCCTATGTGGCAGCCATGAAGGCTCAAGGGCTTGGCTTCCGGTCATGCAGGTGCAACGCCTGGACTGAATTCCCAGCTCATGGCTTCGGCCCTGGTTCTAAAGTGATGGTTCAGGAACCTAGGAAGTAAATTGGTGATAGAAACTCTCTTTGTTTCTCAAAGAAAAGCAAGAATAAATAAAAAATGTAAAAGGCAAGGCAGCCAGCAAATGAAGTTACAAGCAATGTTTAAGCAGATGACACAGACAGCACCCAGTGATAAAGAGCAAAGGGCTTGGCGTGAAGCAGAAGTGGGTTTAAGTCCTGGCTGTTTTATTAGCTGTGTAATTTTAGGTGTGTTATTTAATATTTCTAAAATTTAATTCCCTCAACTAATTATAGAGGTAATTGTGATATTCCCTTCACAGAGTTACTGTGAGGGTGAAATTTAGTAGTGTGGGCATTTAGAACTGCTGGCATTGCAGTTTTTAGCTGCAGTGGTAGAATTTGTATAAATCCATCTTTTGGCTTTGCTAGGTAGCATGCTGGCAAAACTTGAAAATGGAAATATAGTACAGATTAATTTCTTCATCTAAGGTATAATAGAGTTTGGGAGTTTAAGTAATGTGATAATATGAGCCTTTTAAAGAAGTTTCTAGAGGCTGAGCCAAAGATATATACAGATAATTCACAGAAGAGGAAATAACTAAGATGTTTAGTATTGGAAATAAAAAGTTGTTCAACCTTGCTCATAAGTAGTGATAAAGAAATTAAAACTATACTTAGTGCTGACTTCTTATCAATGAGATGAAAAAAGTCCAAAATGCTCCCCAACTTATTCATTGGCAAACTGTGGGGAAACAGGCAGCCTACCATGATGGTTACGGGCATGTGGAGTGGTCAGACTCTGAAGGTGAACTTGGTGGTATCTAGCAATGATCATTTGATCTAAACATCTGTCCCAAAGATAACATAGGAAAAAGTGATAAAATAGTGCCCAAGGTTCATGTTACAGCATTTGTAATACCAAAAGAATAAAGCACATAGAATTAGTTCAATTAAGGATGGAGTATTTGCCATATCAAAAACCATGTAGTCATATGGGCTGGTGTGGTAATGTAGAGGACTAATCTTCCACCTGTAGTGCCAGCATCATATACAGGAACTATATTCTGTTCTGTCTGTATCAACTTCTGATCCACCTCCTTGTTAATTACCTAGGAAATCAGTGGAGGATGGCCTAAGTCCTGGGGCCCCTTTACCCATCCAGAAGACCTGGAAGAAGTTTCCTGGCACCCAGCTTCGGACAGGGCCAGGTCTGACTGCAACAGCCCATTGGGGGAGTGAAACAGTGGATGGAAGATTTCTCTCTGTCTCTGCTCATCTTTCTCAGCAATTCTGACTCCCAAATAAAATAAATAAATCTTTTTTTTTTAAAAAAGAAACTATTCAGTTATAAAAAAGAGTGAAGATAGTATTTTTAAATCAATGCAAGTGATCTTTGTTTTTATTTAAAATTTTATTTTCAGTATTGTCTACATAGTTGAGAGGAGTGTATGCCCATGAGGACCTTCGATCAGGGTGGGGAGGGTTGAGGCATGGAGGAAGGTGGGAGGGACAAATGCTTTCATTCTTTTGTTTTTTTTTCTCCTGTCCATTGCATCATTAGATCAATAGGCTGCAGCACCAGGCCCATCACTACAAATTTTATTACAAAAAGAGGTAAGACAACTGACCTACTGACCGGGACCAAAACCCCAAAATAGTACATTCAAAGGGTTTTTATAGGGACAGTTTATAAAAGCTTGTTGCGCTGGACAGCCTGTACCTGGCTGTTCTCCAGTCTAGTAGTCAAGATAACCAAATTTAGGTCATGAAGCCACCTGTGAGATAACCGGACACAGACCTTGACTCCTGGGAACTGAGAACTATCTATGCAAAAGGTGATGTAGATGGCTCGGCCTGCTAGCTCACACAGTTTCACATAGTTTTATAGCCAAGCAAGCAAAGCAGAAGTTATAAAAGTGAAAAGGTTTGCAATTAATAATGAACTGTGTTAGCTCCATTTTGTTTTCAGCTCTACATATGCAATAAGAGGTCATAAAGATGCAAGCCTATGCTTGCATTCAATAGCTTGTTAGTGGTAATATTGGAGTTTTTATTTTTAAAAAAGATTTATTTATTTTTATTGGAAAAACAGATATTCAGAGAAAAGGAGATACTTCCATTCTTTGACTTACTCGCTAAGTGATCACAATGGTCGGAGCTGAGCCAATCTGAAGCCAGGAGCCAGGAACCTCCTCTGGATCTGTCATGCTGGCACGGGGTCCCATGGCTTTGGGTCATCCTCTACTGCGTTCCCAGGTAACAAGCAGGGCATGAAAAGGTGCCCACATAGGACCCCGGCGCATGCAAGGTGAGGAATTCAGTTACTAAGCTATAGCTCCAGGTCCTAGAGTTTTTATTTAAAAAAATTTTATGCACAAGATAATGCTAATAAACAATTGTACTATCTGAAAGCAATATTTTCAATATAAGACAAAGAAAATAACAATATAAAAATGGAAGAAAAGCTATACTAAATCTGAATAAAATATTAGCATCAGTCCTTTAATTTTTTTAATGTTTTTTAAAATTTTGATAATCTTACATAGTTGATTAGGGCACAAAGGGTCAAGAGTTACAGGGAAGTAGGTAAGACCATTGTTTCCACACTAACATAATTTTCTTTTTCTGTATCTGGGGTAAGGGGAGAGACAAAGGGAGAAGCCCCACCCAGTGTCCCACCCATCCCTGGTCCCCGATGTGGGGCATGCTCTGAGGGTCCTGCTCAAGCAATTTCGATAGTTCAACAGTTCCACCAATAGATGAATCATTAATTGAAAGGTTGACAGGGAGCATGAGGTAAAGGCTCAGACTGAATGGTGTGTCATCAACATCTGTGCAGATACTAGATCTCCTGGTGGGGTGTGATGTGAAACAGTACTGCTGAGTCAGTGATGTGTAAAAATAAATGGAAGTAAAACTTATAGGGTTTTAGGGTTAACTCACATTTATAGGAAAAACCAAGAGAGAGAAAGAGTTAACAACATAGGGAGGCAGATTCTATATGTGGGACCTTGATGTGACATGTCAACGATGGAGATGGACAAATTAAGACAAACCCTGACATATAAGAGACTAGACGTAGCAACCAAAGGAAACGAGAGTGGAGCTTGCTGGGATCCCGATTTAAATCATCAAATGTAAATGATATTTTGGGGACCATTGGGAAAAACTTTTAAAGATTAGGTGTCATTTGAGATGAAGGAATGATTGTTAATTTTGTTACATGGCTTCATAGTAGTCATCATTTTAGAGATGCCTTCTGAATTCTATGTAGTAAAGTGGTTTTATGTCTGGAATTTGCTTTGGAATACTCCAGGGGCAGGCATTTGGCTTAGCAGTACAGTTCAGTTGCCTTCTTTCCATGCTGAAATGACTGGGCTCCAGCCCTCACTACTCCTAACTCCATCTTCCTATACTGTGCACCTTGAGTATCAGCAGCAGGCAAAGGTGCAACTGATTGAGTTCCTGCCACCCACATGGGAGATAGGATTTGATTTTCTACCTGCTGGATTTGTTGCAGGAATTTAGGGAATGAATCAGTGGACAAGAGATTTCTGTTCCCATCTGTCTCTCTTCTCATCTTTCTAAAATGCAGGGAACTACTTTGACAACAACAAAGGAAAGGATAAATGAATTCATGGATGATTAGGATCAGAATGGGTGATAAAGGATAAATGAATAAATGGGAAAGTCTGGAATTTTGTTCATCTGTGTAAAAGGTATGTAGCACTTTAAATTTCTAGTATGGTAAATATTGACAAATATAGGCCATACAAACAAAATCTTTTTAGAATGGTGGAACAGTTTTAGGACTACAAAGTTTGGTCTAAGCTTCAGAAACTGGTAGACACAGCTCACCAAGAGTGGGTGCTAATTTGAGGGTTTGGGCCTAAATGTAACAGTAGCAGAGTACTCTCTCACTTTAAATGTCACATGTGTGCTTATACAGGTGTGTATGACCTTTCAGGACTTTAGTTTTGAGAGACAAGGGTCTTCAGAGGAACCTGTCCAAAGGCATCAGGTTTGTTTAGACTGACCATGACTGTACAATAGTTAAGCTGGCTCTCCATCACATCCTCTTTTTATAACCTGGGTTTTAGTTAATTCCCTCATGGATTTCTGAACCCAAAGACATGAAATGAAGTATGTTTTAGGCTGAAGATAGTTCCTCCTGCTGATAAATTAGAGTTGGGGCCAGATCTAATATATAAAATTGGATTGAAACATTAATTTCTGCCTCTAGTTGTTTAGCAGAAGGGAAACCTTTGTTGCTATGCAAGTGTCTTTGAAGAGTCAGATTGCAAATTCTGAATTTAGACTTGATCCCTATCTTGATTTGACAATCTGTCAAGGGTCCATGAAATCCACTTACTTCACATCCAAAGGGCACTTCAGAAAATTCCAAAGGACAATATCCCCAGGCACTTACTGACATCCTTTCCTGTGGAGTCTTACTTGTGGGATAAAGTATGCAAAGAAATATTTTCATTTTGTTCTGTCACTTTATAGCTCTCAAAGGGAAGCATAATGTACCTTGAAGGGCTGGAAAAATATAGTCATCCTTGCCCTGCTATGGAGCAAATGAGCTTGGCCTCCTTGCTGGGAAATAACGATTAGAGAAGGCTGTGACTGTGGAGTTCTGAAAATTGGAAGCTCTTTGAAGGCTGTGCTACTTTAAATTCAAACTTCCCCTTTAACTGGATAGTTTCTCTTAATTTTTCTTGCTATAAAGAGAACAGATTTCCTGTATCTCTCATGCTTAGACAGAAGAGGACTGTGAAGTTCCCTTTGGGTCCATCTGGTTTCCCAGGAACAAATGAGTAATGCTTGAAGCTCTAGAGTTGAGGACGGGAGATGTATAGCAATGAACTGCCAAGTGTATTCACGGCGATTTTGTGGTTACTGCATATTCTGTCCCTCATCCCAGTGCCACAATGTCTTCGTGAGGAGGTTAAATTGTGCAGACCAAGGCTTAGATCCTCATGTCATCATATATGGTATTAAAGTACTAGTGAAGGTCTATGCCCAGTTTTCCTGTAACAGCTGTTTGACTTTGGGGAACTCATTTAACTTCTATGAGTCCATTAGCTCATCTGAAAACAAGTGAATAGGATCACATCACTAAAATCCTAGGCATTTATGAAATCATCTTTAAGTTGGCAATGGTCCTCAAGAGAACAAACAGGCACAAGAAATCACTTACATGTCTCTGACAACCTTAGTTAGAAAACAACTCCCACCAGCTCCAGCATGAGCATCCCTGAAGACAAAGTGTTGGAATAAATGCCAGCAGCTTCAGGCAACTGCAGGCTTCCTATGTGCCAGGCACCTTTCTAAGGAGTTTATGTAACTAATTCACTTAGGTTTCATATCAGGACTTCAGAAGGGAAAAATAAGGCACATAGCAGTTCAGTATCTTGTCCAATCTTGCACAATGAGCCAGAGGCATAGTTTGAATCAAAAGGCAGCCGAGCCTGAGTACAGACTCTTTAACTGCTGTTCAAGCTACGACTGTTACAAAAAATGGCTCCCCTATTCCTGCAGATGTTTAAACCTCCAGGCCACAATGATACTTAAGAGTGTGGAGGCTTGATCTGTTATGGTGTCTGAAGGTAAGGCCTTTGGAAAGTGATGAGGTTGGATTAGGTTGCTAGGATGGAATCATCGTGCTCAAACCATGATGCTGTATTAAGAAAGAGCATACATGGTGTGCCCACTCTGTGTCTCTCTGCTTCCTGATCCACCGTATGGTCCTTCCATTACATGTGTTCTTTCTTCTACTGCTCTCACCAAGTTGGAAAATCAATGAAACTGTTCAATTTTGGACTGTGAACCTCCAAACCATGAAAGAAATTAATCTTTTTCTTGAGAAGTTTGTGCCTCTCAAACATTTAAGCTCAGTGGTGAAAAGCTTACTAATACACCCCCCAGGTCTAATTTATAACTTGTCTTCCTGAATTATCATTGTTTCAGTTTCATATTCAGAATCTCCCATGCCTCACCCTGGTAGGTGACTTGTTTGAGTATCTTCCTAAGATGATCTTTCTGCCCTTCCCACATCACATTCTATGGGTGAGACATGTGGCTAAATCCATACACAAGTACATAATGTATGATGCATGTCTTTTGTTATCCTGGATGAGTAAGTAGCTACTGTGAGTAAGGATAGCTCTAAATGTACTGTTGCCCCTTCCCCAGTTATAGCTTTCAATTTTGGATGGAATAGAGCTATGTCTCTAAGTGATGAAGGTTTTTCTTGGTGAGCAGAAAACATAACTCCACAGCCTTACAAAGAAATTAGCTGCCATTCTAAGAAGCCAATATAACAATGCACTCATACTTAGGTAGTTCTTGCTGCTTATACTTCATCACATCATTCATTAATTTGCCTTTCCTGACTTAACACTTGTTTCTTTATTGTATAAACACTGATGAGGTTGCCCTGACAACATTCTTTCTGTTCCTATATGCTTAATCTCTATCCTGGTCTGATGCTTGTGAGTTTTTTCTCAGGTTGCCCTTTATTGAGGACAGATGGAGGAACTGTCTCAAGCACTTGTATAAGCTGGCAATAATCATTTCCTATGAAGAACATGTGAAAACATGAGCACCTTGTTTTGGAGATTAAAATAGTTGACTGTGTTGTAAGTGAAAAAAGTAACCTTGCTAAAACGAATGAGATTCTTTTCAATGTCACAATAGGAATACAGGTGGAAGAAAACATACAGGATGATTTTAAAAGGGATTTTGACTGTTGTAAATGACAAAAACAACAGCAGAGAAGATGCTGGTTATTGGCATGAATCAGAAATCTTGAATGCATTCTTTCTTGGACAAAATTCAACAGTTTTATTTTCCAGTGATTCTCAATAGGGGGCCATATGTGAAACATGAGAGGAAATTTAAGCATTTGTGTATGTTTTGCAGTTTTTCCAGAATAACGGAAAAGGTGTTACTAGCATACAGAATTAGGGGGAGGGTAGTGATGATTACAGGGCAAGTTATATCATGCCTCAAAAAGATTTATTTAAAAAGTTTTATGGAGGGGCCGGCACCACGGTGTAGTAAGTAGAACTTTCATCTTAGGTGCCACCATCCCATAGGGACACTGATTCAAGTCCTAGATGCTCCATCTTTAGTATAGCTCCCTGATAATGGCCTGGGAAAATGGCCTTGGGCCTCTGCACCCATACAGCAGATCCAGAATTCTAGGCCCCTGACTTGTGGCTGTTGTGGCCATTTGGGGAATGAATCAGCCGATGGAAGACCTCTCTTTTCTTTCTATGTCTCTCCTTCTCTTTCTGTAAATCTTCCTTTCCAGTAACAATAAATAAATCTTTTTAAAAAAGCTCAATAGAGATATAAATTGTATTTCATACACTATCCATTTAAAAATACAGTTTCATGACATTTGTAATACTCAAAGTATTATGTAACAATCACTATAATCAATTATAGAACATTTCCATTATCAATAAAGATTCTCCTAGGTAACCCAACTATAAATCTACTTTCTCCTTTTGTACTTTAAATATAAATGATATCGTATATAATGTAGTCTTTTGAGATTGGTTTATTTTCCTTAACATAATGTTTTCACAGCTTACCCTTGTTGTAGGATATATCAAAATTTAATTTTAGCTATAAAATAATATTTTATTTTAGATGGATATGGATATATCACATTTATTTTCCCTATGCATTTCTCAGTTCTTAGACTTTTAGTTTCCTCATTTTGGCTATCATGAATGTTTCATCTTTTATGAGCATTTTTGTACAAGTTTATATGTAGACACATAATTTACTTACATTTGAATATATACATAAGTATAGAATTTCCAGGTCATATTGTAATTCTATTGAACAATTCATATTGTAATTTAGAAGAATAGCCAAAATATTTTTCTAGAGCAATTCCACTGTGTGCTCACCAACAATAGTCCATTGAGTTCTGAATTCTCTATATTCTCAACAACGCTTAATATTGTGCCCTTTTTATTTTAGTCATCCTGATAGATATGGTATCTCATTGTGATTTTGACACTCTTAATGGATAATAGTGTTGAACGTCTTCTCACGTAAAAATTGGACAATCGTGTATATTTGACAAAACAACTATTCAGATCCTCTGTATTTCTTAAATGGGTAATTTGTCTTTTCATTGTTGGGTAATGCATGTTTGTGTATTTTAGAGATAAGTTTTGTATCAGATATATGAGTTACAATTTTTTCTCTACTTCTATAATTTGATTTTCAAAAATTTGCTTGATTACATCATCTAAAGCCATCAAAATGTGTTTACTTTGAAGCGAAGGGAATTTTCACAATCAATTCTTCCTCTAGAATGCCAACAGTATGAGCGCCACTGACAGTCAGGCAAAAATAAACAATTGATTTATGTTGGTCTCAAACCAAAGTTCTTTATGCTTAGTGAAATCTTCATGTCCATGGAAGCCTATTTCACTTTTCCTTTTCCAAAGTCTCACTAATCTTTGATATGAGACTTTCCAACTTAAAGATGACACACTTATTTCTCAGCAGTAAACAATTCAGATTTAAGTGAACTTCTTTTCCCTGGCCACTTTTGTTTTTTACTACACCTAAATTAGAATTTATGGGATTGATAGCAAATTGGTAGGTCTCACATATGATGTACCTGATGAAACATTGAGGAGCCTCCTTTCAGTGAGTATCATTAGTTGTAGAGTGACTCTCCTGTCTGTTTTCAGTTGTAATAGAGTACACAGGATATCGGAGGCATTATTGGTATGAGAGCAACCAAAGGTCATGATTTACAGCATGATTTGTAATTGTGAGAATGCAGGAATCTGACTCATTCACACTCTAGAACTGATTTATTCTCGACCTAAATATGCACCTTAAATGATAAATGTTAGATGATAATTTAAAAAATCAAATTCTAGTTGAAACAAGGGTTTATTAAATATGTTTCAAAGCAAGAGAGGAGACGTGAAAGTGGGTGAAATTGAACACCATTCACAAGTTTCTTATTAGGAAATGATGATGTCTAAACAGATGCAGCAATCATAGTCTCCTAGAAATAAATTTCTGGGAAAGATGCTGATGCCTAGCTTCTGGGACCCAGCTGAGAGTGCAGCCTGAGGGAAGAGGAGGTGGTCTAGTTTGGAAATCTCTTCAGACAATGCAAGTGGCCTTGTCAGAAGAATCTGATGTTGAAGTGATGAATCTCTTTGGTGTATCTCCATCTGGAAAGGAATTTTCTGTATTCTGGAGGAGCTAACTGAATGGGTATGTTCAAAGGAAGAGGTTAGGGCAAGGAGGAGTAATATGAGAAAAGTCCTGGGGAGGGGGGAGGGAGCGAGGAAAAAGATAGAAGTCAAATTCTCCATCACGCAGTTGAGAAGCCATGCCTAGGATGTTTATTACATCTACTTCAGCTTACAAGATTAATAATTTTCCAACCTTCTGTGACCTGCTCATTCTACAACTTAGATATTGTCCTTTTCCCCTTTCCAGTCTAGAGAAATCCAGCCATTCCACTTTAGGGCAAAAATTTCATGTAAAAAGCTTTTTGTTTGTTTGAGAAAGTTCCTATTCCTTCTTAAGCAAGAATACATCCTCATGCTTATAGTTATCCTTTTATTTTTCTCCCCCTCTTCTATGGGTTTATTTACTTTATATTTTAAAATCTTCCTGTACAAATCTCTAAATGCACATACATTAAAAAAAGAACATGTAGAATTTTACTAAATATGTAGAGTATGATGAATGCCATGGTTAGTCTGAATTATATGTTCCTCAGTATAACATTTCCTGGACAGAAGTGGCAGCATACAGTGACCCATATGTTCTGGAATGGGTTCTCCAAAATGAACTAGTTTGTCTCCTACAGTACATCAAAGGTGGCTCTTACCCTTAGATATCTAAGCCAGCCTTGGATGACAATGTACAGATGTGGGGGATGCATATCATGAGTCATTTTTTCTCCCCCAGATTTTGAGTTATCATTCCCACCTTAGTTCTTCCTCTTAGGACACAAAGAGATCCAATAGCTTCTTCAGCATCCCTCTGTGGCTGCTGTGCATAGATTTTAGCATTAGCTATGAGAAGAACAAGCATCATAGCTAGTTAGCAGACCTTGTTTGAAATGAGAGTACTCCCTAGAGAGTATAGTCCTAGCAAAGTCTTTTGTGAAAATTACTATCAAATGAGAATGCATAACCCTTCCTTTATAAGCTTTTGACATGATCTGCTTTTGTTTAGAGTTGACACCAATGAGCCCAACTCCTTTTCTGAAAATACCACTGATCAATAATCCTATAGCTAGGTCATGAATGTGCCTTGTTTCAGCTTACCTCAGTTGGAATAGCTAACATTCAAAAATCAAAAATAATAGGTGCTGGTGATGACCTGCAGTAAAAGATGACCCAATGCATTGTAAATGGGAATATGAACTAGCACTGCACTTTATGGAACACAATGTGGAGACTTCAGAAACTTGACAATAGATATATCATATGATATGATCTTCTCATTCCTGAGAATTTATCCAAAGGAACTGAAATCAACATATGAAAGAATTATCTGTACCCTTGTGTTTATTATAGCTCAATTCACAATAGTTAAAAGATGAAAATTGTAGTATACACACATGATGGAATACTATTGAGCTATAAAAAATAGTGAAATCTTATCATTTGCAAAAAGTGTAGAACATTATACTTAGTGAAATGAGCCAGTCCCAAGACAAATATCATATATTTTCCTGATTTGTGCTAACTAATTTGCAGAGTACAAGAAAAAGTAATGCATATGAGTTAAATGGGCATTTTAAAATTTGATTATTGTCTAGACACCTTCTCTACACTCTTAAAGAAGAGTGGCTTTTTGTAATTACTACTTGTTTACTTATTTAGTGGAGAATTGAGCTTGTAATTATAGATTGAATGTATATCATTGTAAAGATCAACAGAAAAATAAGGAAAAAGAAGAGGGAGTGGGGCTGAGGGAGAGAGAAAGTGTACAAATTACACAATATGCTCCTAAAACTGTACATACCACTAGATCAAACAACTCCCCCAAGAAGATGCCCTTAAATATCAGGATACAGAAGATAGGGAGGGCCAAAACATTGATGGAAGTGATTCATTAAGACAGAATAGAGAAGGTCTACACAGTAAAGACAGAAGCATTGAGGGAGCAGAGCAGTGACTCTGAATCTTAGCTCAACATTAAAATCACTTGGGGATGTTTGATGTGAAATTATTGTATGAATTTTGTGATAACCAGTGAATTGTACACCATTTAAGAAACTTGTGGAGACAGCTCACGAACTCTTTACCCCATCTTTCCCATGGTAATATCTTAAGAAATATCAGCCAATATCATACCCAGGATACTTAGTCACTTCAAATACTCATTTCTGCCCCCAATCCTTTCTTGATACCTGGAAATCTGTTCTCTATTTCTATGACTTCGTCATTTCAATAATGCTCTACAAACAGAATTCCCGGGAATTTTCTGATTGGCAGGCACTCACAGAGGGGTTGAGGTGAAGGCGTTCTTCAGCATGAACCACCAGAGACAGCTTGATTGAGCATGTCCATTTATTGTAAAGGCCTCACAATCTTATATAGATTATGAAAGGGGAAGGCAGAAGGGCATCTCTCAACAGTTCTCCTACCCAACAATGACAGTATAATTGCTAGAAGGCATGTCTATCCCACTGGATCCTCCAATCATGTAACAGGTCATGTAGAACACGCATGACTGGCAGGTATGCCACAGGTCAAGTTCACCACATGTGGCTGTGGGTCAACTGAAGGTCACGCACATCCTGTGTGGCTGGCAGGCAGTGTGGGACCATACCTACTTTTCAGAGTTGCTTATCATGAAAGTCCAGCACAGCTCATCCAAGGACAGAGAAAAAAGACTGGGGTGTATGGCCAGTGACCAGGCCAATCTGAGGTGTCGGTGAGCCAAGACCATTTTCAGGGAGTTCCCTGGGAGACACGGTGTGACATGTGCCTATGACCTCTCACATAGGCCAAGCAGGTAGAGATGTAGGGGAGATCCTCCACGTGGAACGATATGGTGTGCAATCTTTCATGAAGGTCCTTTGCATAATGATTAACTCAGCAAAATTCCCTCGAGATTCATGGGGGATATTTTGCACCTGTCCCCAGCAAGCTGTTCTTTATAGCTGAATAGTAGTCTATATGTACACAGTGCAGCTGAACTGTTCATCTATGGCAGAATAAGAGATTGCTTCTAGTTTTCAGCTGTGACTAGTTAAGCCGCTGGAAGGCATGCATGTACAGGTTTTTAATCAAACAAACGTTTTCATTTTTTTTTCAGAGGCTCATGTCCCAAAATGTAACTTGTCATATGGCAGTGTGTTATTTTAGTATTTAAGGAAATGGTCAAGCTGTTTTCAAGAGTTGCTGTACCATTTTTTGTTCCCATGACTAATGCTCCTTAAGTTTTTCCACAGCTAAGGAGCTAATCAGTATGGAAAAATGGATTGTTGCCCTGATGGAATGGGAAGTTCAATTCCATCACAGCCTCATGGCCTAGGGCTCCCAGAGAGCATCAGAGGCTGTAAGAACAGCATTTCATAACCTTCTACGTGCCAGGCAGTGCTCTAAGCCTTCCTGCAAATTGGCTCACTTCAAGTTCTCATCAATGCTGCTGCCATGTTTTACAGGTGGAGAACTGGGGCTTTCGGAGTAGATAACTGTCACACCTTAGCTGCACTGAGTCAAGATTCCAACTAAGGCTGCTCAACTGGCAAATTTGGGTTCTCCTCCCTCTGCCAGGCTTCCATCCAATGAGAGGAAAGACGGCTGAGCAGCAGAATAACTGATTCCTGGAGAAGCTTCTTCCTGTCTGAGGTTGCCAATCTCGCTCTTGCCTCCAAGCGTGTTCTTGCCAAGCATTTCCCTAGGAATTCACAGAAACTCCCTTCAGGCCTCTGGTAATGCTATTACTTCCACACTCCCCAGGTCAGGGGAGAGAAAGCAGAGACTGGCCCAAGACAGTTTTATTCTCCCTTATTAACTGGCTCTTACAGATTAGAAGAACCAACACCACCCCAGGGCAGGAGCCAAGCTCTTCATTGTCTGAATTAATGTGGTTTCTGAGATGTCTTCTAAGATGGGTTTTCTCCAGCGGGATGGATGGCAGCTGTCTCACAGAGTGGCTGCTTCCCTCCCAGTGTGGCTGTGATGACAGTATTTTCTGCCTGAGTTTCAGGTGATTCATGCAAAACACACTGTCCACATTTCATAAAAAAAGTTGGTGCAAACTTTCCTTGGTTCACTCTATTGATTTTGCTTAGCTTAGGGTACTGGCAAATTAACCTTTGAAGATAGTATTGAATGCGTTCATCCAAGTATGGTCTGTGATCTATGGCTTGGATGTCTGAATTTCCCAGAAAGTAATGAGGTCTTTCATCTTCACATGTACACAAAATTTCCTTCCAGAAGCTGCATAGATTGAAAGTCAAGGAGTAGTAGAAAATAAGGGATCTAACTTTAAGCCATCTTAGAACTCCTTTGTTGGGGGAGGGTAATGGAGGTGGGAGGAGCACCTAAGAGAGGAGGTAGGTGATGAACAGATGGGGACACAGGAAAATATTATAAAGAGGAAAATTTAAGAAAAGCATGGCTGGCTAAAATGAAACAGTGAAGCCGGGTAAATCTGATTTATTTGCTCCCTTTTTCACTGTCATAGCTCTTCATTGCTTTGTTTCCTGAGCTGACAACTGGGCATGAAGTGAAACTGATGGCCTTAAGGGGGAAAGGAATATTTGATTTTTTTTAAATTAGTAGTACATGATTGACCTACTCGTGAATATACCACCCCGTGGCCCATTAATATTGTCTTTACTGTCTTTTTGTATGAGATATAATGTACTCAAATTATTTCTATTTTTCACTGGAGACATGGATCTAGCCCCAGCTAAATTATGTGTACTGGAAAGGTTTTTATAAGAGGTTTATCACACTTTAAAATATATGCTGAAACAGCATTTCATTATTGCATCACAAACCTGTCTGGCTGTTTTCTAAGAATTCAGATGCATCTTTTCCATGACAAAAGTTCTTACTCATTAGATTCCAGCCCATTCAGCAAATAGTTTATTTTATTCTCTTGGCAGAAAACACACACACACATGTAATATATATAGACATATTTTTCTAAGGAAAAAAGTCTCCAAGAATCATTTGGCCCTGCAAAAGGCAATCTGAAGGCACAATGATTTTGTACCTCCTGCCATTAAAGTAAATTTATCTCTTTCCTGAAGTAAGTCTTTTTACAAACGTGTTGCAATTAAGCTGAGGATCGGAAATGCCTGATGTAAGTGAACTTTACTGTCATTTAAAAAAAATGTTTTCTTTTATGGAATATTGCCACATGTGTATATTTTAAAGGGAAATAGTGACATAAAATTCACAATGACAAAAAACAGCCCCCTATTTGTCCCTTTATCTACTTCTTAAAGGTAATTGCTGTAGATTTTTAAAATCTCTCATCATTTGATTATCCTATAGATGCTTAACTCGTTATATTGCAACTTTACTGTTTTGTCTTTTCAATGTTATCTTGTGACTTTTGTATCTTTTACACACACACACACATCCTCACGGTAGATTCTAATAACTTTGTGTAGATTCAGACTTGGGAAATATAAAGCTGTGACTACGTCTATATTGCTCCCTGAAGAGCCAACACAGCTAGCATGTTTACATTTCTGTGTCAACATTTTATTTCCCAAAATAAATTTCTTCGGAGTTTTCTTTTCCTTGGTTTAGAATTTTCTACTGTTTTGTATATCCTTTGCAACCAATGAAAATTATCTCAGTCCAAGCCTGTACATAATCCAATTTACTACCATTTAACCCTCCCTTCCCAGTTTTTCACTGACATCCTTCATGAAGCCCTTGGTGTCCATTTCTAATCTGGACTAATTTTGCTCTAAAGACCACTACTTCTATTGTAATCTAGGGACTCCCCTTCGTCATTTTAGGAGTTCCCATTGCGTCTCTCTGCCTTGGTACCTTTAAAGCTGATACCAGCTGCTGTAACAAGTATGTCTCAAGTTCACTGGTAGAATGCAGTAGAAGTTTATTCCATCCAACAGCTCAATATAAGAGTTTATTATGTCTTTCACAGGATGATTGGAGCAGATCCCTTCTTCCCTTGTAGTTCTCTTGTCCCTTGGGATCTTGATGTATTTTGTTTCCTACTTGTAGGAAGATGAGAGAGAGGGTTCTATGGGGAAGGCTTTTATTCCCATGGTCAGAACCCGGTTACCTGGCAAGACCTAGTGCCAGTGACACTGAGTAATATTTTTGCTGTGCCTTGAAAACAGAAGTGCTGATGAAGATGGAATGTTGGGGGGACACAGAAGCTGAAAATTTTCAGAATTAGAGAAAGATAGGAATCTTCCTGTTAAAAATGGTGCTCTAATTTTAAAGCCTACTCAAGACAAAAATAAGTCCATACCTGAACTCACTGTAATTAAAATAAAGACCATTGTTGTATTGGTTTACAACTTATAGCCCCTTTCCTGTGTCTCTATATTTGACACTTGGTTTTGATTAGTGAGTTGGTTACAATACATCCTTAAGTAATTGTCTTTCCCTTTAAGACTAGTACACATGGTGGGACTTAAGTTTGAAAATAGTAGTGGCCCTCACATATGAGTAATAATCTGGTTGTTTATGTCCTATTTGTTCTCAAATCTGTAAACCAGAACTTCCCTAAAGGAGCAGAATTCATCCTTCCTACAGCCACAGATTAAGATTTGTTTGGTTGTCTCAACAGTGAGGAGTGTGGAGGAATCAGCACCCGATGGGAAGAGGCCAGGGATGCTGCTAAGCATTCTGTGATGCACATTACGATCTTTCTCAGGTCACAATCATCAATAGTCCCAGGGCTGAGAAACGCTACTCGAGACATCACCTCTTTGCTTTAGTTGCTTTGTTATAGCAAACAGTGAGGGAGTGTCTGATGCCAAACTGACATTGTTTTAGCATTTGTGATGGTGGTGAGTATTGATTAGACTTCATATTTAAAAAAAATATTTTTTTTTCAAAAGAGTTACAAGGAGAAAGGGAGAGATACACACACTCACAGAGATCTTCATCTGCTGGTTATTCCCCAAACAATCTGCATTAGCCAGGATGAGACCAGTTGCAGCCAGGAAACTGGAATTTCCTGTGGGTATCCTATGTGGCTGCATGAATCCAACCACTTGGGGAATTTTTGCTGCTTTCTCAGGCCATTAGCATGGAACTGGATTGAAAGTGAAATTGCTAGCACATAAACCAGTGCCAGATGGGATCCTGGCAGCAGAGGTGGCAGCTTAACCTGTTACACTACAACACTATCCCCAGAGATTTTTCAAAATGATATTCTTTTTTTTTTTAAAGATTTATTTTTATTATTTTTTATTGGAAAGGCGGATATACAGAGAGGAGAGACAGAGAGGAAGATCTTCCGTCCGATGATTCACTCCCCAAGTGAGCGCAACGGGTCGATACTATGCCGATCCGAAGCCAGGAGCCTCTTCAGGGTCTCCCACGCGGGTGCAGGGTCCCAAGGCTTTGGGCTGTCCTCAACTGCTTTCCCAGGCCACAGGCAGGGAGCTGGAAGGGAAGCGGGGCTGCCGGGATTAGAACCGGCGCCCATATGGGATCCTGGGCGTGCAAGGCGAGGACTTAACCACTTGCGCCACCGCGCCGGGCCCTCAAAATGATATTCTTGAGTTTGATGCCATGGCTCAACAAACTAATCCTCCACCTTCAAGTGCCAACATTCCACTTGGCCACTGGTTTATATCTTGGCTGCTCCACTTCCCCCTTCAACTCCTAGCTTGTGGTCTGGGAAAGCAGTGGAGGATGGTCCAAGTCTTTGGGAGCCTGCACACATGTGGGAGACCTGAAAGAAGCTCGAGGTTCCTGGCTTTAGATCAACTCAACTCTGGACATTTGTGGCCATTTGGGGAGTGAATCAGTGGATTGAAGATCTCTCTGTGTGTCTCATTCTCTGTAAATCTGCTTTTCTAATAAAAATAAATAAATCTCACAAAAAAGCTGCTGTGAAAATGATACATTTGAAGTATATCAGATTTTAATAAGGCAAGGTCTAAATGCAGTTGTTTTTAAATCTTTGTGATGATAATTTGTCCCTGGCACAGGAGAGTTTCCAGTGGTTTGGCTCTTGCTAATGAAAAAGAGGTGGCTTGAATGGGAATCTGTCATTCACCCATCAGAGTTCTCCCACATCTAACCCTACTTATCTTGAAAATTAGAACTTCCATTTGTGAGCTAACTTTTTAGCAAATGTCTATTGTGTCTCAGGTCCCAATCTAGACTCTGGGAAGGCATCAATGGACAAAACAGGAAAAAAAAATCCATACTGCTTCAATTCCATGAACCTTAAATTGTGCAACTTTTGTGGAATTTGCCTGGGCTGAGTAACTTTCCTTTTCTGAACCCATCTCCGAAGTTGGTTATTTCTTTCAACTTTAGCTCCATTTAACTCAGACATTTTTCATCTCTTTGCTAGTCCTAAGTTTCTGAGATCACAACAAGCTTTGACAAAATAGCTAATGAGTAAAAAATCAGCACAGATAAAAAGAAAAGCATTAATATAAGCTGTATCTGTAGCTTTGTTGGGTTGAGTAGATTAGGATGGTAGTTAGAATTCTAGAGTGGGCACATCTACAGTCTGTCCTCAACTATAATGTAGCAGTCAAGGTCTTGTCCAGTGATTTACAAACTGATAGTAAGATCTCAAGAGTGTTTTAATTTCCTAGTTTAGAATATAGTGTCTGGTTTCAGTTGAGTCAATGCTAGACATACAATGAGGCACCATTGAGGTTTTCTACATGGTCCTCTCCTAGAAGACATCAACTGTGTGTCCTACACACCCTGTCCTTTGATCTCTAAATGTCCATTATCTGCAAAAATCTTCCTTCCTCTTTAGAAAATAAGTGATAGCAGCTCTAGTCAACTAAGAGGATATATTTAGCTGAATAGAAACTACATGGAACAGATCCCACTTATAGTTGGCTGACAATTTTCCAAGTTTCAAGATCTGATCTGATCTTTGATATTAATTTCTATTCCTTTTTTCATCAACTTTCTGAAGTTGCCAGTGAATGAATCATACGCCTATCTTAGTTCCTTTCTATGTCTCAGCTGCCCTTGCATGGAAGAAAATTATTTTTTTTCATAAAATGATACCATTCCTCGTGGAGTTATATGGCAAATCAAACCCTTTAAATGGCATTTGGCCAAGTCCCTGGGATGTTTTAGAGAGTCCCAAGCTTGTTTTTGTCCTTTCAAAGCAGTATCTTCATGAAGCATTAGAATCATAGTTTGTATTCATTTATAATGAGAGCAGATCTTGGAGAGAAGGAAATGAATTAACAGTGTAAGAAAATCTAAGGACAAGCAGAAGACTCAGGGTATGGCATTACTCCATCCTGGGGCTAGATCTTACCAATGCGCCTATGCTCACTTATCAAGGATAGCCCAGAGGAGACTCCTGGGAAGTAGAGAGACAGAAGAAGCAATAAAAGGTAATTATTTGAGGCCTGGCATGGTAACTTAGTGGCTGAAGTTCTCACCTTGCATGTGCCAGGATCCCAAATGGGTGCCGGTTCGTATCCCAGCTGCTCCACTTCCAATCCAACTCCTTGCTTATGGCCTGAGAAAGCAGTAGAAATGGCCCAATGCCTTGGGATCCTGCATCCAAGCTCCTGGCTGCTGGTTTCGAATCAGCTCAGCTCTGGCCATTGTGGCCACTTGCGGAGTGAACCAGCAGGTGGGAAATCTTTCTGTATTTTGTTCTCTCTGTAAATCTGATTTTCCAATAATAAATAAATAATTTGTGTAAATGCAATTATTTTATTTTGTACATCCAAACGGACTCCAGTCCTGCTTGCCTCCAGAGGAGTATTGGTCAAGGATTTTGCAGAGAGGCCCTTGGCTGAGTATCTTCTGTTTTTTTTTTTAATTGTAGCTTTAGCATTGTTGTTTTTGTGTCTGTTTATTTTAGCAGACAGCTCACTGACACAAACTGGCATTCCCATGACATGATCTCACGGTTGTTAAGTCACATGACCAGCACTCCTGATGTTGACCTTGATTATCTGCCTGGGCAAGCATTCACCAGAATTTTCTGTCATATAAATTGATTGCATTTCCTCTTGCTCACTGTCCTCTTTGGAAGGAAGTTGCTATATTCGGCTTACAGATACAGAGTGGAAAGCTGTGTCCCACCTCCTTGAGGATGCAAAAGTTACATCCATCACAGGGAGTACTTTTGCACAGGTTAACTAGTCTTACATTTCCATTTATTCATTGTTCAGTTGGTTCATGACAGGAGGGACTCAGGCAATCATTTCTCGAAAAAATCCCATTTCCTTATCCAGGAGAATGATATTAGAAGCTCAAATCTGAGCACTTAACTGGGATCTTATTTTTTCTAGACCTTCTTAGCTGGCAGAGAAAGGGAAAAATTGTGTCAGCTAGCTTGTGATTATACACATATCTGTAACATTTCTGTGTGTAATCATCTATGTTCATTTAAAACTAAACCTGAATTGCTACTGATGTCACTTACTGTAGTCAATTATTATAACTTTCTTCCCTTGCTTATCTCAGCCTCCCAGTGTAATATGAAACCTAGTTTCTGCCACCTGTCTTTCATTCATTTATTTGTTTATTATAGTAAACATGTACAACAGCATATTCCAGGAGAAGCAAGTTTGTTACTGGACCACAGTGCTTGTTTTGCTTTGAGTTTTACAGATTCTACTCACTCAGTTACTTAGATCAGCACCTTTTCCCTTTCCATGAGGTTGTTTCATGTATTTGTAATATAATTCTTTTGACACATTCTGTGTTCCTTTGTTCCTATTAAGGTTTTTAAAATCACTTATTATTGAACTGTAACTATGTACCATGAAGTGTATTGATTTAAAATGTAATCCAATGAAGTCTGACAAAAGCAGAAAACCATTACCATGATCAAGACATAGTACATTCCTCAAGTGCCCAAGCCGTTTTGCCCTCTATCTTCTATCCATCCTAACTATTGATTGATATGTTTTTTGTTGCAATAATCAGTTTGCAGTTTCTGAATGATTTTGAGATTCATCCAAGGCTTTTTGCATATCATTAATTTATTTCCCTCTTTAGGAAACTGCCTCATGTACCAATGTATGATTATGGCACAATTATTGGGCTTTAGTTTGTTTAAGAATATTTGCTTCGAGTTGTCACTATTGTGAAAGAATAAAGTTATTATGAATATATATAAACACTTGTGTGTATATAATATTTCTTTTCTCTTGAGTAAATAGATTGTAGTAGAACATCTAGGCCATATGGTAGTGTAGGCTTAACTTTAAGAAAGGGCCACTTTGTCAAATTAATCGTGCCATGTTTACTTCTAGCAGCAGTGTATGGGGGTCATTAATCTTATGAAGACCCTTGCGGTGATTATTTTGGACCCACTCTGGGACCAAGACACTATCCTCATAGCAAGATTCTTAACTATTCCATTTAGTGAGTTCACACATAGGCATATGCTTGTGAAGCCAGTATCACATCCAAAGTAGTGGTTATACCCTTGTGTCCCTAGGGGATCCTTAACTTAATCACACTGGCAAAATTCTTTTTACAGTAAGATAACATTCATAGGTTTCAGAATATAGAATGTGAGCACCCACAGGATGATATTGCTTTAATCAATTTTTAAAGTATCCACAACCCTATTTCATCATCTACACCAATATTTCTAGGGAGCAAAACGAGGATCCATTAACTTAAAGCACCCTGCACAGGAGAAGAGTGTTAGCACAGAAGGAACCGTAGGTTTGACTGAACAACTCAATCATGCATATTATTTTCAGCTAATGTGGAAGACTTGCTTTTTAAACTTAGAGAGGAACAAATTGAAAGATTATCAGAATAACAATGTAAAAGTCTGACATGTTTGTACAAACTTACTTTGAGTATTGTGTCTAACATAACTTAGACACAATTAGGGAGGGAAAGGATGGAGATGGAAGATTAGAAGAGTTAGCCAAATAATGAATGTGTTAGAGATCAAGGTAGAAACAAGAAACTGTTATCAGTCTCTTGATGAAATTTGGAAATGGAAGTAAAAGTGATGTAAATAGGATAAAAGAAGCAAAGATAACTTCAAGTCCTTATTTTTCTGCTTGAGCCACAAGGACAAGATAATTAAACTTCATGAAATGGGAAAAGCTGCTAAAACAGTAGGCTGGAGGGAGATTAGACTTTTACTTTTGTTCATATAAAGTCAAGATGCCTTTCAAATAACCCTACAGAGAGATTGTAAATATACAACAAAGTTTAGGGAAGAAGTTTAGTGTGCAGTCACACATTTTATAATTTTTAACACATAGGTGCTATTTTCAGGTATACAAGTGGATGTATCCATCAATACAGTAAACAGAAGAAGAGGAACAGCCCAAGGACTAGGTCCTTGAGTTCTCCATTATTAAGAGGTTAGAGAGATGAGAAACATGCCCCCCCCCCCCGCAAAAAAAAATAGATTGAAAAGGCACAACTATTGAGGATGGAGAAAAACCAGCAGAGTATGCTCCTGGCTTGAAGTTGCCTGAAGAAAACATTTTAAGAGGTCAGAAACTATTAACTTTGTCAAATCAGGTTCAGCATAAGGGTTGATCATTAAATGTAGCAATGGGAATGTGATTGATGACCTTGATAAGAGTAACTTTCACAAAGTTGAGAAGGGTCCAAAAGTCTGAACAAAATAATTTTCTCTTAGTTGTTAAGAGGGCTGCCAAACACTTAGAGGAGTGGTTTGGTTTGACTCCCATCTCTGGGTTGTGATTCCAGCTTCTTGCTATGTAGATCCTGAAAGCCATAAATGATGGTTCAAACAGTTGGTTTCATGCACCCATGTCGGACACCTGGACTGAATTCCTGGCTCCTTGCTTCAGCCTGACCTAGTCCTAGCTATTGCAGGCATTTGGGTGAGCCAGTGGAAGAGAGCTCTCTCACTCTCCTACCTTCTCTTTTCCCATTCTCCACCTACTCCCCCAATACCTTCTAGTTCTCTATTGAGAAAGGCAATAGAGAAGTGGATAATATCACAAATATTTAAAAGCTATTTTATAATAAGCTTTCTAAATATTCAAAAACTTCAATTTTCTTGTTATCTTGATTTTTGGATTATGACAAATAAAAACTCGACCTGTGTTGCAATGTTTTTCATTTTTGTCATGACACTAGTTACATCAGTAACTGTGAGAAAAGAATGTTCAATTTGGGTATGAGGGTTCATGTGGCTTCACGTGAACTCATTTTTTTTTTAATGAGGAAAATATCTAGTGTGATCATTATGGTTTAGTTTTACCATTGCAAGCGATATTGCTTTTGCTAGTTTAGATTTAGACTGGTTTGTTTCATTGAAGGATTTCATAACATTCTCTTTCCCTTATTTTACTGTTTACTGTTTATATAGAAGCTCAACATATAGCCAGAATCCCGATACTGAGAAACATCTGCCAAAATCATGGAGCAATATTCAAGTAGCATTTCTGTTTTCCAGTAATGTTACCAAAACTATACATAATCACATCAGTATTATCAGTTTCTGGACTTCTGCTTTCAAAATTTGTGGCTTCTTAGAATGAAATCATAGGATTTGAAAAGTTTTCTATGAATATAAATGGTTTATGCTTATTTTATTTTAAGATGCTCTCTGGGCCATGGACACAGGCTTGCACATGGCCATGACTGCGTCTGGCTCACTGATTGGATCGAGATCACTGCCCTGCAGCGTGCTCCTGCATTGACTCCAGGAAATGTGGAACTTAACCTCTGACTCCTGTTTCTGATTGCTCTTGGGCTGGCTTTCAACTTGAGTCAGTGGATTCTTTCCAACCCCTAAAATCTTTATGTAAATTGTGAAGCTCTTATTTTCACAGGAGAATTATCATACTTTTTCTTATTTTTTTTTCTCAGTCATTTTTCTCAGAATTGGAAAGCATTTGTTTTCCGGTAAAGACCATGGAGGAATTATTGGGGCATGCTAATTTTTTGATGTGTATATTTGTGGATTGTTCCTGATTTTTTTAGGAGCAGGATTATTGGGCTATGGATTCAACAGTTTCCAAAGTGGAAATTTTAGAGACTCATTAATTATATGAAGAAATTTAATTGTTCCACATCCTCAAAATTCACTTCCTACCTTGAGTAAATACTCAAACTGGTGAGGATTTCTGGTGTCTCATTACAGTTGTAGACTTAAGCATAGAATGGAAATTTAAGGCCAGTGTAAATGACCAAAATGGTACCAGATGTACAAATAACAGTTTATTCTTTCCATAAAATAATGTCCTTCCTTTAAGAATAAGCAATTAAGAAAACAGAAAAAAAATGAGCAAAATGTTAATAATCATATTTGTCTCTGATGATCAATTTAGAACTTCTATTTTTTAAAATTTCACTTTCTATGCTTTCTAAATATTCTAAGTAAACATATCACATTTTATTCTCTTCACCACACACTTTCAGAAACTTATTCCTTCTTTGGAAGCAATGGTATTATTACCATTATTACCATAGAGGTTACAATTTGGTGAATATGAAAAATCTGTGTTTAAATATTGCTTTTATTCTTTACAAACTGCTTGGCCAGGTTACACAACCTCCCTCATTTTAATGGAAGATGTTATTACTTTAGATAATATATATTAAATCTTAACATAATATTTGCTATACACTGAGATAAGCCTTGGACCTGAAAAAACATTTCAAGGATTTGAACGGATAACATACTAGCACTGGACTTTGATAGTGCAGCTCACAAAAAAATAATTTATGGGGACTGACATTATTTCAGGCACATAAAGCCACTGCCTGGAATGCCAGCATCCTGCATCGGCCCTGGCTCATATCCTAACTGCTCCACTTCTGATCCAGGTTCCTGAGAATGCACACAGGAAATCAGTGGAAAATGACCCAAATGTGTTTGCTTTACATTCCAATGGGAAACCTGCAAGAAGCTCCTGGCCCTAACTTATGACTGTTACTGTAGCAATTTGGGAAATGAACCAGAAAATGGAAGATGTCTCTGTCCATTTTTCTCCCTTTGTAAATTCTGCCTTTCAAATAAATAAATAAAATCTTAAGAAACTTATTGCCAGTCATAATCAAAGGACCATAGCTTGAAAATTGTTAATAAAGGTTTATATCTAGACACACACACAGATACACACTTATACACATCACATTCATATTTCTGACACAGTCTTTTTAGTCCTCTACTTCCTGTATTTGATTTCAGAATAGTTTCTTAGTGGAAGAAAAAACATGGTGTAATTACTCTTTTTAAAAAAGATTTATTTATTTTTATTGGAAAGTCAGATATTCAGAGAGGAGGCGAAACAGAGAGGAAAATCTTCCATTTGATGATTCACTCCTGAAGTAGCCACAACAGCCAGAGCTGAGTTGATCTAAAGTAAGGAGCCCTGAGCTTCTTCCGGGTCTCCCACATGGGTGCAGATTTCCAGTCTTGGTCTGTCCTCTACTGCTTCCCTTAGGCCGCAAGCAGGGAGCTGGATGGGAAAAGGGGCAGCGGGGATTAGAACCAGTGCCCATATGGGATCCTGGAGCATGAAAGGCAAGGACTTCAGCCACTAGGCTACTGTGCTGAGCCTGGTGAAATTACTCTAAAATTCCAGATAAGGACTGAATTAATTATCAGTGTTGCATTTCCCTTAACACTTACTAACTGGTTGAGGAAAAAAATGACCAGATTCGTGTGAGTTGTTATAATTATTTCCAGTTTGAAAAGTTTGAGAGTGCTGGTTCACTCCACATATTCTCACAACAGCCAGAGAAGTGTGTGCTGAGACTGGGAGCCTGGTGCTCAGTGCAGGTCTCCCAGGCGGATGGCAGGAAGCCAACTGCTGCAACCATCTGGACTGCCGCCCAAGGGCTACATTAGTCGAAAGCTGGAGTCAGGAGCTGGAGATGAGAACTGAATTCAGGTATTCTGAATCCTGAGAGAGAAATCTGTGCAAGAACTTTGAGGCAGATGAAATGGAAAGTCCCATTTTTAAAAGATCTGCCTGGTGATTATCAGTTGCTGTGATAGGCACTTAATTTTGGTTACTGTTTGTGGAAAAGAGGGCAACAACTATAATGATGTATATACAAACAACCTACAAAATCCAATGTATTGTATGGCACATTGCATGCTCTTATAAAGAAACTTCATTTAATATGCTAAGATACTTACTGTTTATGAGAACAAACTTATTGTTTGTTATAAGGCTACTAGCAAATCAGTAATTCTGTATTTCTTACAGATAGTGCAGGCATTTTCACATTAGTTAGGAATTCGTTAAGGGTGTGTGTGTGTGTGTGTGTGTGTGCATCTTACCATTTCTCTTCCTGCATTTTAACTTACGGTTCCAAAGCTTAATAACCATTTCTGACAGAGAAGATGAGACAAGCAGCTTCAATGGTAACATCAATGGAATTGACATTTCTAGGAAGACTGTCTTTCATGAGTCTTATTCTTCACATTTTTCTAAAATATTTAAAATGGCTCAAATATGTCTACTATTGAGACAACGTTTGATTTTGGAGACGGCTTAGGAATTCAAAGTGTGAAAGTTGAGAGTCCTATCTAAATCGTTCTTATCTGATATTTGGAGGGAAAGGTGAACAAAACAGTACCAGCGAGCTTTGAGCTTGGTTTGGAGTTGATTAGTAGGTACTTAGCAAAGCAGAAGATCATCTCACATGCACAGATGCTTATGGGAAATGACGTATCCATCCAGGGAATAAATATCCTTAAAATCTTCTCAATGAGTCATGTCCTTATTTGATCGTGGGTCAAATAGCTTGAAGAATCAGCTCACTAGTTAAATCTCTGGAATGAAAGGGGGAATCTTGCATCTGAAAACAATATATTAGCAGGGGAAGGTCAAGAAAAACGATGTTCTGAAAACATGCCTGACCCTTTAGAGCCAATGTAGTTGAGAAGTCACTCTTTTCTTCTCCCACAGCTTTTCTCCTCCCCCAAGTTAATAGTTTCTGATCCAGTTTATTCACGGACCTCTGGGAACAAGTAACATTTGGCTTATGATTTGAAAATATCCATAATGAATGCAATGGGAATGGCAAGCACCTCAAGGTACTAAACAAGGATGGCCTCTAGCCATCTTAAATGTTTTAACATTCAACTTAATACATGTTGCATTCCTATATAGGTCAGAGGTTTTGATGCACAAGGCTTTATCTGATTCCAGTGTTATTTTGAAGGATACCTAAGAGCCATGTGGAAGTCAGGTCTGGGAACAGGGTGATTTTAGGCAAAGTAGATCCAAGTGACCCAATAAAATATTTAATATCCCACCTAGAATACAATAAATTTTTTCCAGTTGGGGCAATCAACTCTATTACTCTATTCTTCTGAACTCCTTGAACTTCATGTTTGAAATCTGTTTCTTTTTAAAAACACACACACACACACACACACACACAGTAAAGTCCACTGCATTGGTTCTGTAGTGCCGTTGAATTGTGCATCCAAAGAAAGTGAATCCAGAAAGTTGTACTTTTATTTAACCCAGAAAGGTATTTTTTTTTTTTGCATAGAACAATTTGAAAGGTTTAAGATTGTTAGAAATGCTTGTCACATTTCATTTTATTAGAATAAATTTAAAAAATAGCATTATATGAAAATCACTAAAAACTTTGGGGGACACAGTTGATAATAAAAGGACTAGTATTTAATAATAGGAGTTAAGATCAATATGATTACTTAGTGGTATATTTTATTGTCTCTCCTATAATAAGGCCTCAGTAAACTATAGAATTAGCCAGGGTACACTTAGGCTTCTAGTTAGTTAAGGATTATAAATAACACTTTTTTAAACCTCACAATGAACAAAACTGAATTCAGTTTTTGATCCCTGGGAAGGTGGCTGAATCTCAGTTCAATATAAGCAAATATCAGTTGAGCAATGGACGCTTCAAGCTGTTTCAAGCATTTACAACCTCATAGTTAATTCTGTACTTCTAGTATTGTGATCAATGTGGGGCGAAGATTCCTCTTAGTCATTTGATTGGAAGGCACCAGATGCTGCAGTGGTCCTTTCTCTCATTGACTAAGTTTTTATACGGAAAATAAGAATTAGCTTTTAGCAGTGTCAATGTGATTTGTAGTTGTAACTCCAAGATCACAGTAGCTATTCCCTTCCTCATTCTCTTCCTACCTCTCACCTCCCACTCTTCTTGCTTCTCTCCGACATTTTGTACTTTATTTTTTTATTTGCAGGACAGAATTACAGAGAGAAGGACAGACAGAGAGGAAGATCTTCCACCTGCTGATTCACTCCCCCAAGTGGCCGCAACTGCTGGAACTGAACCAATTTGAAGTTAGGAGCCAGGAGCTTCTTCCAGGTCTCCCATGTGGTTGCAGTGTCCTGAGGCTTTGGGCTATCCTTGACTGCTTTCCCACACCACAGGCAGGGAGCTGGATGGGAAGTGGGGCAGCAGCCAGGATGTGAACCAGTGCCCATTTGGGATCCCAGTGCATGCAATACAGGAACTTTAGCTACTAAGTTATTGTGTCAGGCCCAATATGTCACTTTCTTATCTTTATTATATTATAAATTATTTCAAAATAAAACATACAATATGAATCTGTGTATTGGGCTTACTTTATCATCTCTGTAGTTCATTCTGAATTTCCTGTATTAAAGATATTTATGTATTACAAGATACTTTACTGTGTAAAATATCTTGGAATTGCCTCCCTAGATAAATTTAAATCACACTGTTAGATGGAGACATTGGTGAACCATTAATAAAATTGGAAATTATAAACCTTTAAAACAATTTCCCCATAATTTAGGCTTCTGGTCTGAATTCTTCTTATTATATTTAGAGTGTCTGGGGACTTGAAAGCCACACCTTACTGTAGGATTGGCTTCACAGCTGGAGTCCCCAGAGCACCAGAGATGCTTTGCCCAATTTACATTAATCTCCAAATAGAAGGGATGAAGCCCTGAAACACCATTTGAGTTACTTCATTACTAGATTGGACTCAGTTGATATACCACTTCATTCTGAGTTATTTATAGATTATTTCAGTCTTGCCAGACACCTGTACTCAAAATCAAATGACATCTACTTTGCATTATGCATGTCTGTCAAAGCTGTGATACTTGGCACATGCAGGACTAATAATGTCTCAGTACTCTACCCAAGGGGACTCCCTCCGTGATTTCATAATCACCATGGGTTGCGGCTTCTTAGAATAATCATAGAATACTGATACCCCAGAATAAAGTCTAACCATTGACAAGAAAAACTAAACAGTAATACAGTAAAATGTGTCTTATCTTTTAAAGAAATGAAGCATTACGTTTGTTTAAAATGCAAATCTCATAAATTCATATAGAATCTTTATCATTTCAAAGGAGAGGGAACTTGAGATTTTCCTCTAAAATACTTGTGCTTAGCAAAACTTAACCAAGCCATTGTTGAAAGAGTATTGCAATATAATAGAGGAAATAATTTAAAAATCACAACACAAAAAAATTTAGGACCTAGAAAAATACAAATGGTAAACAAATACAAAACATTAAAGAATATTAAAAACTTTAGAAACTTACAAAAATTGTATCTGCATGTAAAGATTAGTTAAGGGAAGGAAGAACATCTTAGAGACTTATAATTTAAGTAAACACAAAATAGTGCAGGAAAAAAGCAAGGACATCTTAGGCTTTTCTAGAAGTACATGCATTTAATGACAATAATTTTGCTTTTCAAATACCATACTATTTTACAAACTGGTGTCTTGAAAAAAACGCAATGATCAAAATAGTTCTGATTTATCCAGCTCACATCTTCATTCTTCTTGTCAAACATCAATACGTTATAAATAGAATGAGCAAGAGCTAATCTGATTCATAAATCACACAAAGTACACAGATGCACATCACAGGAGGCAAAACCCAGTCTTCAAGGATAAGGTATGAAGAATAAAAACAGCAAACTTAATCAACACTGTGAGACATTCTTCAGAATTACTATACATTTACTTCTAGGGACATAAAATTGGAAGAAAGACTCATTAAGCAAGCAAAGGTCATTAGTAGAGCTATAATATAGAATACCATTTCCCAAAGAACAAAAATCCATAACAAATCCAGGCATTAGGTCTGGTGGTTAAGTTTCAGTATACCTGCTCTCTTCTTGGAGTGTTTTGGATTGAGTCTGGGCTCCACTCCAATGTCAGCTCCCTGCTGATGAGGCAGCAAATGATAGCTGCAGTTGGATATCTGCCACTCACGAGGGAACCCTGGACTGAATTTCGAGTTCCTGGTTCGGCCAGACCCAGCTGCAGCCATGATGGACATCTGAGAAGTGAACCAGCAGATAGTAGTTCTTTCTCTGAGTTTGGATCTTCTCTGTTTCTTTGCCTCTCACATTAAAAAAAAAAAAAGAAGAAGAATACAACACACAATAATCAAAAAAGTCCATTCAAAAAATCAGATCATCATTACAGCACAAAATAGAGGCAGGGGGTTGTGGCACAGTGTGTTGAGGTGCTACTTAGAATGCCCACATTTCTTTTCCTTGCTTCTTTCCTTCCTTCCTTCCTTTCTCTTTCTTTCTTTCTTTCTTTCTTTCTTTCTTTCTTTCTTTCTTTCTTTCTTTCTTTCTTTCTTTCTTTCTTTCTTTCTTTCTTTCTTTCCTCTTTCTTTCCTCTTTCTTTCTTTCTTTCTTTCTTTCCTCTTTCTTTCTTTCTTTCTTTCTTTCTTTCTTTCTTTCTTTCTTTCTTTCTTTCTTTCTTTCTTTCTTTCTTTCTTCTTTCCTTCTCTCTCAAATATTTAATTTTTTTCTGGAAAGCCAGATTTATGGAGAGAAAAAAAGACAAACATCTTCCATTTGCTGGTTCATTTCCCAGTGGCTGCAATGGCTGGAGATGAGCCAATCCGAAGCCAGGAGCCAGGAGATTCTTCAGGGTCTTTCATGTGGGTGTAGGGTCCCAAGGCCTTAGGCCATCTCTGCTGCTTTCCCAGGCCACAAGCAATTGACTGGATGGGAAACGGAGCAGTTGGGTCATGAACCAGTATCCATATAGGATGTTGGCACTTGCAGGGCAAGGATTTAGCCACTGGTCTAGGGGCCAGAATGCCCACATTTCATAGTTGAATTGCTGGTTTAAATCCCAGCCACTCGTCTTCTGATTCAGTTTCCTGCTAATGCATCCTGAGGACAGCAGATGATGGTTCAAGATCTGGGTCCCTATCACCCACATAGAAGACTCAGATGGAGTTCTGGGTTTCTTGCCTTGCTATTGCAGGGACTGGAGGACTGAATCAGTGGATGCAGGATTATGGTCTTGTGTCTCTGTTTTTGTACCTCTCAAATAGATAAAAACACATGAACATGCTTTGTAAAAAGAACTATAAAAAGTTTCAGAGGAGCTTTAAAGATTTTAAAACACTGAAGTTTAAATAGAAAAACTTAGGGAATTTGTACAGTAGTCAGTTGTGTCATTGTGTGACTTAATTTCAAGGGTGTTCTTGTTATATGTTTAATAAATACATTATTGTTCCCAGTCGGAAGACAACAGTTTCTCAGTTCAAAGTTACAATGGAAGTCCTCAAACAACTTCAAGGGTATGAGTTAGAACAACCTGTCTCAAGGATGTTTAAATTGCACTGACCTGAAGAAGCACCTGCGTGTGCTGGAAGACTACAATGCTGCTCTGTATTCACATGTGTCAAGTTCATCATTTTCAAGCTTGTGACTTTCATTTTATGCCTTATTTAGGCTCAGAAAACTTCAGCCTTCCATGCAAGAGACAAACCCTGTATTAAACAAGCATGCATACTGTGGCTATGTAAAATCTGTGTTTTAAACATGGGCAACATGTGTCAAACAATAAAAAAAGTCAAAAAACTTGGAGAGGCATGGAGAAAATTCAGCTTATTGGAATGGAGCATTCAGAATTTTTTTTTTTTTACTTTGGCTTTCATCCTTCAAGACTTTTCTCTTTGTGTATATTTAACTAGTGAAAGCCTGATGGATAGCCTAGTCTCCTCTGTCCAGACACACTCTTCCTCCCAGTGTCAAAGAGGGAGGCTTTTCATGATCACCTGATATCATTGAGATGTTTTCCACCATCTGGCTATCAGAGGAAATAAATTACAAGAGAAGATTTAGATAAGATTCAGAATATCATACAATAACCTTAAATGCTTGAAATAAAGTTAAAAATCATATAAAGAACCAGAAAAGTCTCAACTAAAATAAGAAAACATGACAGATGATAAAAATGACAGTTGGAATTCCCTGTAAAAGACATTTTAAAAATACTGATTTATAGGAAAGTGTGTGTGTATAAGAGAGAGAGAGAGAGGGAGGGAGAAAGGTCAGGGGAGGAGCTGAGGGGCTGTCATGGTGGTTCAACAGGCTAATCCTCTATCTGCAAGTCCTCTCTCAGCACCCCATATGCACATCAGTTTGTGTTCTGGCTGCTCTACTTCCCACCCATCTCTCTGTTTATGGTCTGGGAAAGCAGCAGTGAATGGCCCAGATTCTTGGCATTCACATAGGAGACCCAGAAGAAGTTCCTGGGTTTCAGATTGGTTCAGCTTTGGCCATTGCAGCCAACTGAGGAATGAACCAGCAGGTGGAAGATCTTTCTTTGTGTCTTTCCTTCTCCATAAATCTGCTTTTCCAACAAAGATAAAATGCGGTGGCGCAAGTGGTTAAAGGTCCTCGCCTTGCACGCCCGGGATCCCATATGGGCGCCGGTTCTAATCCCGGCAGCCCCGCTTCCCTTCCAGCTCCCTGCTTGTGGCCTGGGAAAGCAGTCGAGGACGACCCAAGGCTTTGGGAACCTGCACCCGCGTGGGAGACCCGGAAGAGGCTCCTGGCTTCGGATCGGCGTAGTATCGACCCGTTGCGCTCACTTGGGGAGTGAATCATCGGATGGAAGATCTTCCTCTCTGTCTCTCCTCTCTGTATATCCGCCTTTCCAATAACAAAATAATAAAAATAAATCTTTAAAAAAACAAAGATAAAATAAATCTTCAATGAATAAGAGAGAGATCTTCCATTCACTGGTTCACTCCACAAATGGTCGCAATAGCTGGCAGTGGGCCAGACTGAAACTGGGGGCCAGAAACTCCAACTAGGTCTTCCACAGGGGTGAAAGGGACCCGAGTACTTGAGCCATTATCTGTTTCGTTCCCAAGAACTTTAGCAGGAAGTTGACTTGAAATCAAAGCAGTAATTGGGACCTCAGAGAGTACTATAATATGGGATACAGGTTTAGTTTACTGCACTAAAACATCTGCTCCAAACTGATGAAGATTTTAAGTCTGTCATCATTGAAACTCCTCAGCAAGTAACTAGAAACACTTTTAAAACAAATGGAAAGTAGATCACCACCAATAAAGAATTCTAAGAATATATATAAACAGAAAACATATAGGGTTTTTTTTAGCTGAAAAATAAAATAACTAAAATTTTAATGGATAGTTTCAAGAGTGGACTCAAAAGAAAAGGTAGATTAATCAGAGAAATTCTAAGATAGAACAGCAGAAATTTGAATATATGAACAATAGAGAAAATGGGAAAAATTAACAGAATTTGAAGGCTCAATGGGACTAAAACAAACTACAATACAGGTGATTCTGGTATTAGACGGAAAATGAGGAGGAGAAGTAGGGTTAGAATAATGCTGGGAATTCCCCAAATAGAAAGAAGAATCAAAAAGCTTAGAAAACCTCAAATAGGACCAACTGAAAAGAAAATACATGCAAAGGTACATTATAAATTTATAATAAATCAGAAGCTGTCAGGCTAGAATTCCATATCCAGCAGAGAATCCTTCAAGAATGCAAAGGAAATAAATATCTTCATGTAAGGAAAAACCAAGAGAATTTGCCTCTACTAGACTTACTTTGAAAAAAATGACTGAGAAAGGTTCTTAAAGCTTAAAGGAAATGATAAAAGAAGGGGCCTTAGAGAATGAAGAGGGAAGAAAGAATGACGGAAAGAGCAGACGTCTAGGTAATAGGCTCTCCTTCTCCTGAGGTTTCTAAGTTATATTTGACCATTGAAATAAAGGCACACACTGTCTGATGTGATTTTCAATCTACGCTGAGAAAATATGTACGATGATGACGTCTAAATAGGGCAGGCTGAAGGGTTACGAAAAGTTGTAAAGTTTTCACACTTTATTTACATAAATTAATAAAATGCATATACCATTAGAATATGATGTTACATATGTATAAAGTAAGCAGTAAAATTCTTTGCAAGAGATATACTCAAAAAATCACAGAAAAATAAAAATGAAATTCTAAAAAAGTGTTTAAGGCAGGAAAGTAGAAAAAGGGAAGTCAAGAAAAGAGAAATAGAGATAACAAACAGAACACAAAGCAAAATAAAAGAAAAATAACTGAAAGGATTGAACAGGTACCTCAGCGAGGAAACTACAACAGAAAATAAATATATGAAAAGATACTTTGTGTCGTTTGCCATTAAGGAAATGCAAACTAAAATGATGGTGGGGCAGGGCTGCACATCTTTAAGAATGCTCACATGGAGAAAGACACAGTTTTTGGTGAGGATTTGGAACTCTCACATAATCGGGTTGGAAATACAATATGGTCCCGCCACTTTGGAAAACAGTTTGTCAGTTTACATTAAGCATAAAATATTATAACCAGCAACTTCACTTTTAGGTATTTATCCAAGGGAAATGAAAGCATATGTCCATATGCAGCATGTCTATAAATATTCATAGAAGCTTTGTTTGCAATACCCCAAACCTGGAAATGATCCAATTCTCCAACCATGGATGTTGAATAGGCAAGTGGTAGTATATCCATAAAGTGGAACACTACTCCTCTGTCCAAAGAAAGGATCACTTGGTACACAACAATGTAAGTGAATCTCAAGCATGTTGCAAACCAGACCAAAACAGATGTGTGATCCTTTACAACCAAAATATTGAGAAATATAAACTAGTTCACAGTGATAGAAAGCACATCGTGGCCAGGTGAGAATAGCACTAGGAAATTTTGGGGTGCAATTGATGCATGCATTATGTTGATTATGGTGGTAGTTTCATTAGCTATATACATTTGTCAGGACATTTCATATTGCATATATATGTGTGTGTGTATATACTCTGTGAATATTATAGCTCAATAAAAGTGATGCTTAAAAGGAAGCATACACTGGTGATCTTACTATGCCGCAAAATAAACTCATGTAACAGTTATAAATATTGGAAAGGCACACAAGCAGAGAGTTGGTTGGGAAATGGAGAAGCTGGGACACAAATCGGTGCCTATATGGGATCCTCAGGCTAGCATGGTGAGAATTTGACCATCAAGCCATTGTGGCAGCCCATCTTATACTCTGTGCCACCTCAACTCTGTCAGAAAGAACAGCATCACCAGGGGACAGATTTGAGGGGTACATCTGATCTTAGATTGTAAACCTCCAGAACCATGAGCTAATATAAGCCACTTTCCTCTATAAAGTTAGGCTGTCTCCGGTATTCATTATAGTAACCAAATACCTCTCCCAAAGCCCCTGCTTTCTAATACTAACTATATTCATGGATTTTTTATTTCAACGCATACATTTTGGGGGGACATAAAAACTCAGTCAACAGCATTCTTCTTGTTCTAAACCAGTGTCCTCCAATAGAAATATAAGCAAAGCAGCAATGTAATCAAAACTTTTCTGGCAGACAAAGTGAAACAAATCAAAAAGAAAGGCAAAACTAAATATTTTACTTAATCTAATCCCCGCAAAATTGTACTGTGATGTCTAATTGATTTGAGCAGTGTTAATGGGGGCATTTTACCTTTTTGCTAATAAGCCATCAAATTATGGAATGTGTTGTTTAGGTACCACACAGATCAGTTTGGTTGGTCCCATTAGAGGGCTTTGCAGTAACTTACATAATGGATAAGGTGTCTTCAATGCTACTGATCTCAGTCTCTTCCTCCGGATCCGCCACAAAATCCTTTATGGAAACTCGGAACAGCAGTGCCTGCTGACACCTTCAACTTTCTAAACCTGCCTGGTAAAAGTAATATCTCATGACTGCTCCATCGGCTACTTCCTTGGTTATGGTGTCAGTTTTCTCTGGTGACCTTTTATATTCATTCTGTGTGAAATGATGCTTGTTTTTCTCCTGTGACACTCAATTTAACTTTTTGATATGTGGGACCTCTTTTTACACACACACACATATATAAATTTTGAATAAAACATTATAAACACATTCCAGTTCTTAGTATCTTATTATAATTTTTACCTAATGAAATTTGAAGTTTCAAATTTGAATGTATTGAAATATTCCAATTTTCTTTTCCTTACACTTGTGTCTTTTGGTTTCTCATCTAAAGATTATAAAAGTACACACCTGACTTTTTTGAATAGTTCTTTCATATTTACTTAACTTTCAAAATAATTAATTTATCAGTTCCAAGGTATTTACATCAACTGATGTAAATAAGAAAACATAGCTTCAAGCATTGGTAATTAATGATTAAGTCTGTTTATTGAATGGTTCTTCTTTATGTTAGTGGTCTGAAGCTCATCTTTATCATTGTTCATTCTGTCTGTTTTGATCTGGTTTCAATGTTTATTTTCTGTTTCTTTATTTATTTTGGTGCCAGATTCATTGTTTTAATCATCACAGATTTAAAATATGCTCATACATCTGTTAGTGAAAGTTCTATTCATATTCTTTTCCCGCTGATGCTTTTGAGCTATTCTTTCCAATCGTATTTCCAAAGAATGCTTTTTTGAAATTTTGATTAGAATTGTACTGAATTCATAAATTAAATTGGAAAGTGTCTTCATCCAGACGGTCCTTGACTCACCGTGGGGTTAAGTCCCAATAAACCGGCAAGCTGAAAATACAGCAGGCTGGAAACGCATTGAATACACCTCACCTTCTAAACATCGTAGCTTAGCGACACGGCACTGCAGAGGATCAGTTTTTCTGCCCTTGTTATCAGGCGGCTGACTGGGAGTTGCTGTTCACTGTGGTTATCCGGCATGGAAAGAAGGAATTATATCATGCACTGTGAGCCAGGAAAGACTAAAATTAAAATATTCAATGTGGCTTCTCTTCTAATGCATATCACGTTTGCACCATAATAAAGTCAAACAATTGTACGTCAAACCATCTGCTAGTTGGTAACTATCTATAGTTGCATGTTTGATCTTCTAATGCAGGAGCATGATTGTATTTCCCTCTCTCTCACCTTTCTCATTACAGCACAGCCTATTTTTTTTTATTGAAGAAACATTTTATTAAGATTATTTCCTTTTATTGCTTTGTTTTCCCCCTGTCATTTGGGAGTTAGTTCATATTTTCTTGATATTTTCATAAGTGCCTGATACTTTATTAGGAAACTCTTTTGTATCTTACTTTGCAATCGTAAACTCTTAAATCTTGGAATCCATTTTTTACAGATTTCCAGGCGATTGGGCGTTCTGGGTTAATAATTCTATCATTTGTAGCCAGCAATGATTTTTTTTTCTACCTGTGCATGTCTCTCAATTGTCGTGAGCAGAATTTCCAATGATATGCTCTTGTCTCTCAGCAGTTTGTTGGCGTGCATCATGTTACCCAATGCCTCTAGGTGCAATCTCCACTCATCCCTGTCTCATACATCTCCATGTGTGATGGATTGACTGACTCCCTTTCGGCTTCCTGTTAATGTTTCTCTGTGTTTTGTATGCCTCCTCACACTCCAGTGTGTGTGTGGGGGGGAGGGGGGGCTGTCTCAACATAGAGACTCAGGGATAGTTGCACTGGAGTGTATCTTCATCTGTAGATTGAAACATTGCCAGACCTCTCCATCCTAGGAATGGAACTGGGCTGGCAGAGAAGACCCTGACAAGCAGGGGTGCTTTTACCCACTGGCATCTTGTGTCAGGCCATGGCTTCCATTTTACCCTCTAATACACCACGTTTAAAGTGAGGTATATTGTGGTATGATTTGCTTGCTGAACAACTCATGTATTTTAATGAAGTTCTTGGATTTCTTTCTAGGCTGAATTTCTTTCATTTCAACTAGAGATTAGATGAAGTGTTTAGAAAGATTCACATAGTTTATGCATAGATGCTACTCATTTTATATACACGATTTGAGCATCCATGAAATTTTATGCTTGCAAGGAGTTCTTGAACCAATTCTTGTGGACATCAAAGAATGACCATACCTGAAACACTTGGCAGAGAAACATGGTAATTTCCTCCCCTTCCTCCAAGTTCTGGTAATACACTGGTTAACAGCCTGAAGGCAAGTTGCTAACTTTCTGTTTCTGTAATGTGTGTTGTTAAAAATAATACCCACCAGCTTAGGCTTGTAGAATGGTGTAAAGAGATAATACATGAGAAATTAAAGATGGTGCTGCCACTGGGCTGTGAGGTTTCCAGTGGAATGCCCACTTGCTCCCAGAGACAAGAATGCTCACACAAAGCCACTTCAAGATCACAGCTTACACAAATCAGAAACAAGACCACTAAACTCCTATCTTCCAATTTATGCATTGACTACTCCTTAGTTACTATTTCTTTTTTGGAAGATTTATTTATGTTTTTAAATATAAAAACAAATTTTACAGAAAGAGAAGGAGAGACTGGTTCACTGGTTCACTCCTCAAATGGCTACGAGTGCTGGAATTGGGCTGGTCTGAAGTCAAGAGCCTGGAGACTTTTCCATGCCTGCCACCTGGATGCAGAGGCCCAGGGACTTGGGCCATCCATTACTGATTTCCCAGCTGGGAACTTGATCAGAGTGGAGTAGCCAGAACCAGTACTGGAGCACATATGGGATGCTGGCATTGTAGGCAGAGGATTAGCTTGATATGCCATCAGGCTGACCCCAGCTGCTTATTTTTTAATGTAAAAATCTTCACTGTTATTTGAGCTAAAAACATGATAAAAATATTTGATCTGGCCTTGACTCATACCTTCAGAAAGCATGAACTCTGTGTTACTTCTAGTGGCAACTGGCTCTAAAACCGTGACAGCTAAAAGCATAATTATCAAAATGCCCCATCACTAAATTGTCATTATTTATAGACAAAACCTATCCAATTTTTAAGACGATTGTCTTAAATCATCATTAGAGTCACCCACAGCAGGTCCAGACATGCAAAATGCTCCTGCTCACTATCTCTACTTGAGATGCCCCACACTTTTTGTAAGGGTCCATTTTGCATCACTGCATCAAAGGAGCAAACCTACCTTCCCTCCAGGGAGCAAAGTGGTGTGTATTTTGTGCAGTGCCCTTTGGGCTACTCAGTGTCTGCTTTGTATCTTAAAACACATTTAATTTGGCAGATTCCACTTGTCAGCCATCCAGCCCCTCTATCTCATTAAGCTTTTTCAATCCCCAAATTGAGCTGTTTGGGGAATTTCCACAGCAAGGCAAAGACACTCCTTGTTCTAAAGGGTGTCTGGCTAGCAGTCTCAAGGCAGCTTTTCCCAGCTCCTTGGTGAGCTGCCCACAAGGTTGCAGCCAAGCCAGTTACAGATACTGACAACTCAAGGCCACAACCCTGAAAGAAGTGGCAATACTTGTAAAACAGATGGAACAGGGCTGAGAAAAACCCACCACTTTGACTGATGACAAGTGCAGAATTGGCATACAAATTAGACAACATCTGCAAAGTCAGAGATGAAGATGGTTTGTTCCTCTCTAACAAATGTTTGCTGGCTCACAAACCAACCCAGGTTTAGAGCAATTGTTAAATGGGCGGCAGGCATTTTCTACCGTGTGAGTGTATGTGTGTGTGTGTGTGTGTGTGTGTGTGTGTGTGTGTGTGTGTGTGTGTGTGTGTGTGTGCTCTATGGTTCTGCTCTCATCCTCACCTACTCCCAAGCCACAATATTTATTTTTATTGAAACAGAAGTGGAAAATCCTAGAAACATAGGATATGAGACAGAAACAAAGAGATGAGCAAGGAGATGAGAGAAATGGAGGATGATGCAAACACCGGTTAAATCTGAATCAGAAAGGGTTTGTTCTAACGCATTCTAGAATTGTACTTTTCACGTATTATATCAGACATATGCCAAGAATTTCATTGACACACGAAGAAAATTTTCAACAAAAATATCATCCTTTTGTTTCTATTTAGCTCTTGCCTCAAAATTTTAAAAGGGACTGATTCTGTGGCATAGTGTGTAAAGCTGCCACCTGCAGTGCTGGCATCCCATATGGTTTCAATTTGTGTTCCAGAGGCTGTTCCATTTCAAGTCCAGCACACTGCTAATGTACCTGGGAAGAAAATAGAAGATGGCCCAAGTGTTTGGGCCCCAAAATCCTTGTGGAAGAACTGAGTGAAGCTCCTGGCTCCTGACTTCAGCCTAGCTCAGCTGTGGTCATTGTGGCCATCTGGAAAGTGAGTCAGTAAATGAAAAATATCTCTCCACCCCCACCATCTCTGTCTAATTCTGACTTTTTTTTCTTAAAAATTATTTTTCATGGCCCTGGTGCAATGGACTAGCAGCTAAAGTCCTCGCCTTGAATGTGCCAGGATCCCATATGGGCACCAGTTCTAGTCCAGGCAGCTCCACTTCCCATCCAGATCCCTGCTTGTGGCCTGGGAAAGCAGTCGAGGACAGCCCAAAGCCTTGGGGCCCTGCACCTGTGTGGGAGACCTGGAGGAAATTCCTGGCTTTTGGCTTCGGATTGGCACTGCACCGGCTGTTGTGGACACTTGGGGAGTGAATCAAAAGACAGAAGATCTTCCTCTCTGTCTCTCCTTCTCTCTGTAAATCTGACTTTGCAATAAAAAAATTATTTTTCATGATACAGTTTCATAGGGACAGGGAGTCCCCCCATGCACTTCCCATCTTCCCCAACTGTCCCCCCCCCCATATAATTACAACAATACAATCCTTCAGCAACAGTCACAAGTCCAACATTTTGTTATTTAAGGGTGTCATGGCTTCCTGTCCACTAGGGAAGAGTGGGAGTTCTATAGCAAAGATAACTGACAAAGACAGCTTTGCTAGATCACACATTTCTAGCATTTTGTACCATTTTGAGGCTTGAGCATATTTAGTTAAGTGGATTACAACACCTGGTTTTATGTGAGCAAATACTGCTAAAATGATTTATGAGTTGAAAAGCTCCTTGAAAAGAAAATGAGGATACATAACTGTGTGAGCATGAAAGCATAGAAGATGTCAACAATAAACTCCATTTGAGGTCAGTATTTTATTATTTTTTAGTTATATAAAGTAAGGACTCAAGAAGACTATCCAAAATGTGATGAATTTTATCTATAATTACCCACAACATTAAAAAAGAGATTTTGTCTACCTACTGGTTCCCAATGACTACAACAGGTCTGGCCTAAATCAAGAAGTGAGAACTCACCCACATTTCCTGCCTGAGTTTCAGGAACCTTGAGCTATCACCTGCTACCCCTCAGGGTGTGCATTCAAAGGTAGCCGGAATTGGAGTGGAGCTGCGATTCCAACCTATGCATTTCCACATGAAATGCAGACATGCCAAGTGGCATCTTAACTGTTATTACAAACATTCACCCAACATAGCTGATGATAAAAACTTTCATATGCAGTTATTATGACTTAACTAATTAGATTTGAAACTAGCAAGATATTTAAATACTTTGTGTTAACTCAATATGAAGACAAATTTCTAGTCTTTACAATGACACTTAAAGTCATGTTATATTCATCTGCGACACCCAGTACTTCACATGTATGTTCAGAAATATTTAACATCCGTTTTAAAAATTTCTGATAAAGATGAAAAGCCATGTATAATTGGAGAAAGAATAATAATAGTTGAAATACTGATTGGAAAAATAATTGAGGAAATCAAATGTCTATTTGATAGGTGATACAAGTGCAAATATCAAAACTAACATTAATAAATCTTTGAAGAAACAAATTTTCTAGTAAGTTGCACATTTTACAAAGTTTGCTCTATTATACTGCCTTACGTTACAGAATGTTTTGAATTCTTCTTCTTTTATAAATTAAGTTATGGTCCTGATTTCTTTATTTGACCAATGGATAGGAAAGAGGGAGGCAGACATATAGACAGTGAGAACTTCCATTTTCTGATTTATTGCTCAAATGCCTACAACAACCCAGGCTGGCCTGGGGCTGGAGCCAGAAACTGGGAGCTCAATCCAGGACTCATAATATGTGAGTCATCATTGTCTCCTGGATTCTGTACTAATGATAACCTGAAGCCAGGAACCAGAACCAGCAATTGCATCAAGACACACGAGTGTGAGATGTGGATATTAGTCTGTAGCTTAACTTCTGAGGTGAGGTACTCACTCTTAGCATCTGTTTCAACAAAGAGCAGCAACAGGAAGAAATATTTCTTACGTGTCAGTATAGGATATTCTGAAGATAACATATGATCATGATTACATTTTTAAATAAATGTGTCTTCTGGGGGAAATTATGTGAGTGCTATCACTGAAGAAAGGACTTCTGGGACCATTAATAAATAAATCATTCCAGGAAAGGATGCCAAGACACCATCTCTCTTATCTTGCTAGGATGTTGATGCTAACAGTGCACAAAGGGCTCCAGAAGTTTTCAAGTTGCATTTCATTTCTATGAACACTTAACATAATGTTAAAGTAGAATGCTTCCCTTGAGGTGGAGTGTGATGGTGAAAACCTTTGTGGCCTCAGAGTGATGCTGATCATTACCAGGGAAATCTGTGAAAGAACTGTTCCTGAAGTGAGTCACTCACCCTCTTTCCCAAAGAGGTTGGGCTGGTGTTTCTGTTTCTACCACATAGGTGTTTTTGAAGGAATGAATCATTCATCCTGTCCAGGCCAAATTGATATTTGAAAAATGAAGACTGTAATTATTCTATTAATTGGAGAATGTGGGGAATATACTTTTAAACATTTTTAATTGTGGTAGGAAACACATAATTTGTAACCTTACCTATTTTCACATGTGCAGTTCACCAGTATTAATTATATCTATATTGTTCTGCAACAGATTTGTGAACACAGATTTAACAATTGTCTCTGAGTGGTAAGATGTGTTTGTTTTCTTTGGTGACACTTAAGTTATTTTCCCAATACCATGTATTACCTTATAATCTCACAAAATCAAATTATTGCTTAAGGGATGGTTGGCCAAGAGTTGGCCTCCTTAAAGAGGAGATGGCTCAAATCCAAAAGGAGAGAAGCAAGCAATGCACAAGAGTTCTCTTCTGCTAGCTGGAATGAAACACTCTGCAGCAAGAACCATCTGGTTGAACACTCAGCCAGCCTGGCTCTAAGTGAACTGGAACCTTCAAGCAGTGGTATCTCCCTCAGTAACACTGTACTCTCCCTGTGAGAGAAGAAAATGGAAGACAATTCCTTGGTTGTGTGTTCAGAGTCTGCCTTTCCATTTGCTCTTAGAAATTTCAGTCGAGAGGCAGAGGAACCATGTGGAAAATCATCTTCAATGTGAGAGGAACTAGCACCACATGAAAAAACTTCCCCAGAGTCATGGAGATGTCAAGGTTAGCTGTGAAGTTCAGGAGCAGAAAGGCTTGCATTTTGTTGGCCTTAAAATGTGGATGGTATAGAAGAATTTGAGCAACAGAGTGCACTGCCAGCTTTTTCTGTCTACTGAGGGCACAGTGGGGACACAGAAAGGACAGCCCAGGTCCCAGACAAACTCACCAAGGAGACAATGTCCATGTATTTTGGGGCCTGAGAAGGAGACAAACCAGTCCTCTCACACCAAGTCTCCATTTCCTATAACTCCTTCCTCAGAGTTGAAGTCAGTTAGGTTACAATGCAGAAAATGCAAACTTTCCTCAGACATTAGGTTTCACCAAAAGTTTTGAAAAGCTGAATTAGAGAGAAAGATGGAGACAGAAGAGAAAGAGTTGATGAGCTAATTTCTCTGGAGAAAGGGACTTTGCTGCCACAAGTTTGACTCCTGTCTCCATCACTCATTAATCTCTTAGTATTAATATTTTAGGTATAAAATACATCATAGTGCATCTGTTTCTAAGACGAATGCAGTGTTGCATCTGCGATGGAACACTGATGGCAGTCTCTGGCTTATAGCAAGTACTTAGCTATTACTGTTGCTTGTCTTGGTATTGGTGGGCACTATCTTGGCATCTGCCCTCCCCACTTCACCTCGACTCCTCCACTCCAGCTGGTTTCTACCATCAGAATGGTAACTCCTACTTGGCATGGGCCCCTCTCTCCCAGGAAGACACTCATGACATGAACTCAGAATCATTCCTTGGGAACTGGAACTGTCCAGTATTCATTCCGGAGGTGGTTAAAGCTGTTTGTGACGGGCTAATTGTGTGTGTCAACCTCATCGGAACATCATGTTTCTGAACAGCTGGTCAAACATTATTTCTAGATATGTCTGTGAAGGTGTTCCAGAAAACATTAGCCCCAGCGTTTGTGGGATGAATAAATCAGGTTTCCCTGAACCAAGTTTGAGTGGCTATCATGCAATTCACAAAGGACCTAAAATAGAGCCAAAAAGTGGATGAGGCTTGAATTTTCCCTTACTGCCTGAAGGCTCCACCTGGGACATTTACCTTCTCCTACCTTTGAGCTAGTATGCTTTTGACAATCCTGGTATCTAGCCTTTAGACACAGACCATTATCCACAACATGGACAGCACTTGTTGTCAGTAATTTGGGCTTAGACTAGAATTCAGGCATTGGTCCTCATGGTTTTTAGGGCTCAGGTGTGGACTGGGATGACACTACCCATTCTCCTGGGTTTCCACCTTCAAGATGGCAGACTATGGGGCTTCATTCCATGACCATGGATGGGTGCCTTACTGCCTCTTGATTCTGTCTCTCTGGAAAATGATGGCTGTTATGTTGTTGGTAAGGCTCAGAGTGCCACCCCAATGATCAAGCCATTAGAGCAGGCATCAGGCTTAAAAGATCATGATACTCACTCAAATCATGCCACTCAAATATCTCCATTTCCTATGTAAAATTGGTAGGAAATAACAGAGCAGTGATACCTGTGTACATGTTCCTGTGTGGCACTCCTAGAAGTCACAGCCACACAGGAACATGCTGGAGGGCAGAGGGTGAGACGTGCTGCTGAATGAGGTAGGAGGGCTGTTGTCTGTAGATGAATAGTTCACTGGGCCCTGGGAGTGGAATGAGGCATGGGGGTACAGGTGCCATCATTGATTATCCTTTCCACAAAGCAAACCCTTACCTGGACTGTCTTTGATCTTAAGTATCCCAGCCTAAGAGAGGGTGTAAAATGGTTTTCCTTTTATTCTTTTCCAAATCATCAAATGCATACCCCTTTATTACTGTGTTCTTCTCCTTGGTCTGTAATAAGATGAGTGGTGTTTGGAAAATTATTGGGTTCATTCTACACTTATATGAAAGGGTAACTTATTGGTCTTCAAATTTTTACAATTCTAGTTGTAATTAAAAATAACTATAAAACTTGGATTCTGTATTAATTGATGTGACTAACTTGGGAAATAAATTGCAAAGCTACCTATGTAATCCACAGTAACCAGATCATCCCAAAGTAACACTAGGGTATGATTTTTTTCATTCCTAAACACTTAGTTCATATAATCTCAGGAATCCTTTTCTCTTTTTTCATGCCCTGGGAAGATCTTTATCCTTCAATTCTTCTCTTCAAAAAATCAAATGTTTTTATTTGAAGGGCAGATTTTATAGAGAAAGAAGAGATAGAAAGAGAAGGTCTTCCATCCATTGATTCACTCCCTAAATGCCACGATGGCCAGACTGAGCTGATCTGAAGTTGGGAGCTTCTTCTGGGCAGCCTATGTGGGTGCAAAGTCATAAGGACTTAGGCCATCCTCCACTGCCTTCCTCAGCCACAAGCAGACAGTTGATTCAGAAGCTGAACAGCTGAGACCTAAACTGGTACTCATAGAAGAGGCTGGCGCTTGCAGGTAGAGGATTAGCCTGTTGAGCCATTGTACTGGCTTCAATCCTGCAGTTCTTATGGCAGAGATGAAAACAACCAACCCACTGTCAGACAAGGCATCACTCAAGGTGTTTTCCATCTGAGAATCCCTGGGAATCATTCTTTCATTCTCAGTGGGCAGTGTGCTTATTTACATACAAAAATAAAAGGTTTACATACAAAATCACATGGTCATTTTAAACCTTTTGGAAAACAGAACTACTTACAGAAGATAAGGCCACCCCCAGAGTCATATCCAGAGAAAATGCAGGCTCAGCTGAAGTTACTGAACCATCCCAAACCTCCTTTACTCACTGACTATCTTCCTCACTCAGCACAAGGTTCCCTCTGCAAGCTCTCTCTCCCAGCTTCTCCAGCTCAGTTGTTGAAGATCTGAAAGTATTCAGCTTCAAAGTACAGAAATATATTTAGAGAAGCTCCAATGAAGCTGGCCTGTCTGAAAGACTGTCCAGAACTCAGTTGCTAAGAGAGGTGTGATCCTTCTGGAGTGCCTGTCTTCATAGATGCCATGCAGCATCTTCCATCCTCTGCTCTTCGCTGAGTGTATTGTGTTCTTGTTCATCACCTTTCACCCAAGCTGTCCTCACCTACTGGAAGGCCTGCTGGTGCCTAACTCAGCTCCTCCCTGCTTTCCATTCCTCTGTCTCCCAGTGGAATCAGACTTTCCATGATGGCAATGGAGAAGGTGAGGAATGAATTCTCTACTAAATGATTATGAGCAAGGACATACCCTGAAAGATGTTCATTATCAGCACGGGAGACTGGAGGCCCGAGACAAAATAAGCATTTCATGAAGAACTACATTCTTCCAAGAAACACAGGAGACATCACCACTTCAGGGTAACTTCTGATGCTTGCCCAGGACAGCTAATACTCATGTGAACACCAAAGTCCGTGGATGTGCATGTCTTTTTAAAATATAAAATGTCATTCCATTTGCATATTTCTTACATACATCCTCCTGTATACTATAATTTACTTATAGTTTACTTGTTATACCTGCACTTACTATACAAGCACTTATTACACTGTATTTTGCTAGTGAAAATTGACAAGGAAAACATCTTGACATATTCAATTCCATCTCAGTTTTGGGGCAGAGAGATTTTTTTTTGCCCTGTAGTTGGTTAAATCCACTGACATAGAACCTGGGTATGGTGGGCCAGCTTAATTTTTATTTATGTATTTATTTGTATTTATTTGAAATGAAAAATACCAGACGTAGAAAGAAGAAGAAGTAGAGAGAATAGGGAAGAGAGATGGAGGGAAGGATGAGAGAGATCTTCCATCTGCTGATTCACTCCCCCAAAGAATTGTAGTAGCTAGATCTGAATCAGGTTAAAGCCAGACTCCCAGATCCACACCATGTTCTCCCACAGGGACGAGAGAGACACAAGCATTTTCCTCTTCCTGCTACCTTCCCAGGAACATTAGCAGGAAGCTTGATCAGAAGCAGAGTAGCAAGGACTTGGGATGCTAGCTTCTGAAGCACTAAATTAACTAACTACCACTGTGCCACAATGTTGTCCCTGCTAACTGCATTTTAAAAAATATTTAGTTTTGTTCAAAAGGCAGATTTACAAAGAGGAGGAGAGAGAGAAAGATCTTCTGTGCACTGGTCACTCCCAAAGTGGCTGCAGTAACTGGAAACAGGTTTATCCAAAGCCAGGAGCTGGGAGCTTCTTTCAGGTCTCCCACTCAGGTGCAGAGTCCCAAGACTTTGGACCATCCTCTAGTACTTTCCCAGGCCACAAGCTGGGAGCTGGATGAGAAGTGGAGCAGCCAGGACATGAACTGGTGCCCATATGGGATGCTGGTGTATGTAAGGCAAGGACTTTAGCCACTAGAGTGTTGCACTGGACTGCTAACTGCATTTTGATTCTTTACTTACATGTCTTACTTCCTTTTGTAGGTTGTGAACTTTTACAAGATAGGAAAAAAAAAGTCTGTTTGTGTTCACTAGTTAATATTCCAGCATCTGACCCGTGGTAGATTCTGAAACTTTTTTAAAAATTAATGCTAAAAAAAAGTAGGCAATGAATAAAGAAATCATAGAAGGAGTGAGAGCTTTAAAGGAATCTCTAAATAGACATTTCCAAAATAAACAGAAACTCTGATTTTTAGATGAATAATGGTTAGCTTTCTTCTTTAAAGAACTAAATATTGTCTCTGACTAAAGCAACAATTCCTTTGTCACCAACTTTGCTGTGACATTTGGAGGGATGGTTTTGAGCATGATGCATACTGAGAAACACAAGGATGTTGAGTTCTACATGCCATTTTTCAAAACCTTGAACCTGAGAAGATTATGATGGCTCCAATGCTGCCTGGAAATGTGATTGGGTTGAGCAACTGATTCGATTGTTCTGTCTTCTGATTTTGTGGTTGTTTGCCATGGATACTTGGCAGACTGCAGAGTAAGGGAATCTAAAAATGTTCTCAGTGAGGGAGAGAGAAATCCTGAAAATATAGGCATTTCAGCTCTTCAGATCCCATAGATATTGCCTTTTAATCGTTGATATTATTTTCCCAAATGATCACAGTGGCTTCGCAGATAGTCATACATCCAAGAATAGTAACCGGAGAAATGGACCATGTGAAATGCTGGTGGGAGTTGGGCTGGGACCATGTCATCTATTATGGGCAGTATACTGTAATGAAAAGAGCTGTGAAATCAAGAGATTCAGACTGGATTCTACCTGTTAATGTCTCATTCTCCCAACACTCCACTGTGCCATTGAAGCTAAAATGAGCAGAGAGATTTGACTGGGATTTCTATCATCCCCTTCTTCCTGCCAGGCTTTAGAATTCCAGAGTATTGCCCCATATTTATGGAGGACGCATTCCAAAACCTGCCCTATATGCCCAAATGGCATCATGTACTCTACATGGCAATAGTCTTGATTACTGAGATGGTTACTAAGTGATCTACGGGAAAGGGGCTTGAGCATCATAGTTAATTCAGTCACAGGAATGATTCATCTCCCAGAAAGGACAAAGTGGAGTGGTGTCGGAAGCTTACTGCACTATTCAGAAGAGTGAACAATTATAAATTTCTCACTGCTTATTTCAGAATTGCCTAGTTGGTATTTGAGATTGTGGATGATTATATGTACCTGAAACTGCAGCAAGCAACATCATGAATAAAGGAGACTACTGTACTCTAGAAAACGTAACAACTTAGCATTGAAAGCTACTCATCATTCCCAATGCCTTGTCTTCTTTTACCATTACTGCAGGGTTTTGTCTTACCAATTCATACTGTATCTTTTCACTTCCTGTTCCAATTCATAGTTCCTGTCATGGAAGTCCACCCCAGGTAGCATTCTTACTGTCGCTCAAGTTTCAAAGTTATGTCCTAAGCACCATTTTACCCTCATGAAATCCTCTGAAATCTTGGTTACCTTTTCTTCGCCAGGTGCTACAAGGTATAAAGTTTCCATGAAGTGTTTTGCTAAAAGGTGTTTAGGCTTGGTACCCAATTGATCTATATTGTTCAAGAGTGCAGCATTGGTTATGAGACTTATGTGAGCATTTCAATGACTCTCTAGCTGGTAATCGGTAAAGATATTGGGAAGTTCTGTGCTGGAGAATTTAAGAAATAACTGTCTTTTCTGAGCCTCTAACAATTTTACTATCAAGGCTGTTACCCATTCTGCCCCTTCATAGGTTTGGCTCAGACATAAAGACTTAACAATCAGAACTACAATCCTCTTTTGATTTCAACAATGACTTCTGAAATAACTTGAGTCTCACTCCTTGGAGATTACTAGTTTTTTCTTTGAGGAATGAAGTTCAACCAACCAACCAACCAATGTGCAGTCCAAGGTTCTCTCCCCTGAAAGCAGTGCCAGTTCTCCTGCATGGTGCTGCAATGGTCTGTTTTTAAAACCTCAATCGCCTGCCTGTACAGTGATTTTGCTAACTAATCAATTCATTCTTTCTTTTCAATGTTTTTAAATTTACCATTCTTTTCTGCTCCCTTACATGCTACTAGTTTATTTGCAGATGTGTTTCCTTTTTTTTTAATTAAAGATTCCTTTATTTTATTGGAAAGGTATATTTACAAAGAAAAGACACAAAGAGAAAGATCTTCCATCCACTAGTTTATTCCCCAAGCGGCTGCAGCAGCCAAGGTGATCCAATTTAAAGCCAAGAGCCAGGAATCTCCTCCAGGTCTCCCACGTGGGTGCCAGGTCCCAAAGCTTTGGGTCATCTACAGTTCTGGACCACAAGGAGGAAGCTGAATGGGAGCAACTGAGACATGAAGCAGCAGCCATATGGGATCCCGGCACATGCAGGTTGAAGATTTAGCCACTGAACCATCGTGCCTGGCCCAACAGATGTGTTTTCAACTGGATTCTATTCTTTTGGGGTTTTGCATGTTAGCACATTTTACTATAGAAACCTCATAGTTGTCACAGATGAATTTCTTTCTATGTGAAGAGATAACTGCCTTTCCAAAATCTACATGTGTTCTTCCTATTTCTCTACATGTAATTTTAATAAAGAGTCTCCCTTTGAACAGACTGGTTGGGGACTAAGGAGTTAGAAGGAGATTTTTATGTTTACATGTCCAATGGAGCTCTCTATAATATACTTGCTGGAGTTTGAGTGGCTACACAGTTTTATTCACTAGCTCCTCAAAATTTTTATAATCACCCTCAACAAATTCAACAATTGTTATTTATTATTCATTTCCTGTCAGGGGTATAGCCAGCGTTTCACAGCTGATGCTTTAATTGAATTGACCAGCAATCTTGAAGGAATACCGCTTATGCATATTTCCCCCTGCTTATTTGCTGGTGATGCTGTTGATGTACTGACTTTTGGGGTGATTTAAGGCTGCAAAGACTGTAGGCTGATATTCTCTTTGAAGTTGGTACTATTCGAGTTCCAGTGGGAGATCTTGCCAGGCCCTAAATGATACCTTCTCACTATTGATTTGATATGAACACCTGGGCTACCTCTATAAGACATAGAAATAGGTTATAATTACACAGTGTAAGTCTATAAAATAATTTCATGTATGGTTTCATTAATTCTTTCATATGCAGTGATTTAGTTCTTGTTATTAACACTGCCCTTTTGTGGAATTTTCATCTTAAATCCGTATGGAATTCAACATTTTCAGGCCAGAACCTCTGTTGTTTGTTTTTTTCTCTATGTTGCTAGTTGACAATTTGTATTTTCAAAAATTCTTGTATATGTGCTGAAAGTTAGCAGACCCATGTAACAACTTAAAGAATTTCTGGAATCATATTGCTCAGGATTTAAAAAATATATTAGTTAAGATTTTTATAAAAATAAAGATTTCAATAAAAAATCTTAATTTTCAATAAAAAATTAAGATTTTAATAAAAAATATGTTAGTTAAGTTAATATATTAGTTGGTTAAGATTTTTGACCTCCTCAAGAAGACCAGCAATGATCCATTAAACTAAGACCAACAAGGGCTGAACTAGACCTTGTGTTAAAGCACTTTATAGGTACTATTTAAATTAAGTACCTCAAACTTGTGAGGCAATGTTTTACAGAGTTTGACGTGGAAGCCCAGAAAGACTACATGGATTGTCAAAGGAATAAGCTGGAGTCAATCTCTGAACAGAAAAATTCAATTGTGACCTGGATCCCTAGTCACTTGAAAGATGTGTAGGATGCAACATCCAATGAACAGAGTAAAGAACTACCAGCAAACACACCTGCTGCAATGAAAGCAATGGTAGAGTTTTTAAACAGCAACAGGCAAATAAACAGGTCCCTCCAGACAATGGGAGCTCACAAGCCATGAAAAGGTATAACCAAAAGACATCCATTGGAAAGGACCACCTGCTGTGTGCTTTCAACTACATGATATTCTGGAAAAGGGAAAACTACGGAGAAAGTAGAAAGTGATTGCCAGAGTTTGAGAGTGGAGGGATGAATAGGCAAAGGATAGAGGATTTGAGGAGCCATGAAAGTTACTTTGGCTGATACTGTGATAGCAAATACCTCCATTAAGCTCATAGAGCAGGGAGCTCCAGGAGAAAACCCAGTGTAGACTTTAGGTAAGTATACAACACAGGAACAGGGGAAGAGAAGCTGTGAATTTGTTCTATGAGCTTGTTTTTTAGATGATGTTCAGAAAATCTTGTCATGCAATATTGCACTGGGAAGGGGAAGACTGGCAGTTAATATGAAACGTGCAACACGCCGGTGTGAGTAGGATATTTGAACATATGAAGTATGAAGATGGATGTTGCTGGGGTAGAAGGTTAACTTGGTCATTCTTTCCTACATCCTGGACATTTCCCTAAACCCTTCTGTAAAAATCCTGGCAAACTGCCTCTCAAGAAGTCAGTTTCTATAGGGGATTATAGCTTCTTACTACTTCCTGCATTTGTCACAAGTAAATAAAGGCTCCCTTTCAGCAGTTATTTCTTGAGACTGGTTATTTGGTAGCACATCAGATGAATGGCCTGCTTGTGTCTGCTACCTTAAACTGCAGACTTTGTGTGCTGAGCTGTGTCAGTGCGATGGGTGTACCACCCTGGATGAAGATGTGACAGTTTGGGAGGCAGTACGTACATGTGGGCACTGGACTTAGAGAAAATCTGTATTTTCTGTCTGATTTCTACATGAGTCTGATATTGCTCCAAAATGAAAGGCTCTTTCTTGTTTCAATTTGCTTTTTCTTAGACATAACCAAACATTTTTAGCACATATACTTGAGGTAAATTTATTGCATCTGTATTTCACTCCTTCTGTCTGAGATCCATCTTTATGTCTTCTGAAATATGTATTTTAATGTTTGATGTTTTAGTATTTGTCTATGAGTGATATAATTCATTTCATTTTATAAGATTTTAAAAAATTTTATTAGTGCACAAACAACAGATTTCATAGTTTCAATTCTAAAAAAATAATCATACTGCTCTTCTTTCTTTAATCCTTTTTTCTTTCTTTTTAATTCCAATTCTTAAAAAAAAATAAGCTTTTTATAGCATAAAGTACTTAACAAAGACCATATAAAACTTTCTATAGGGCCCTGCACAGTAGCCTAGTGTCCAAAGTCCTCTGCTTGCACTCGACCGGATCCTATATGGGCGCCAGTTCTAATCCAGGCAGCCCCTCTTCCCATCCAGCTCCCTGTTTGTGGCCTGGGAAAGCAGTCAAGAATGGCCCAAAGCCTTGGGACCCTACATTTGCATGAGAGACCCAGAAGAAGCATCTGGCTCCTGGCTTCAGGTCAGCACAGCCCCAGCCGTTGCAGCTGCTTGGGGAGTGAATCAGCAGATGGAAGATCTTCTCTGTCTCTCTTCCTCTCTGTATATTGGACTTTCCAATAATAAAAAAAAAAAAAAACTTTTTAAAAAAGAAAGTTCATACAATACATTGTTGTATGTAACAGTCAATCCCCTGCCCCTAAAAAGAGAAGAAGCAAAAAGGCATCCATGCGAAAAAATATGCATATGCAGTGGATAGATAAACAAGATTCATGAACCTAGGAATTACCTAGAGAAAGTTGAGCCCAAAAGCAGCAGTACAAACTCTTGTTCTTTCTTCTCATGTGGAGAGCGGAGCTGCGCCTCAAAGATGGCACTTGTTGACCATTGCTTCGTGGCACAAAGGTGATAAACGGGTTTCCGGAAGTTACTGAGGATTGGACTGAGCATGCAGGGAAGCTACATGACCTAAGTCATGATTGGTGTGCTTACCACATGATGTGAGGAGCTGTGTATGGATTGGTTTGTGTAATGTAAAAAGGTCTGGGTGAAAAATAGTTAAATGAGGAGCTTCTCCGAGGCACGCTTAAAGGCTAGAGCTAAGGCTAGAGCTAAGGCTATCACTTCAAGGCTATGCTGTAGCTGCTTTCACTTTGCTGCAATAAATCTTACAACTGTTGTAACTGTTTTTTTTCTTTGCTACTACCCTTGAAGTCTTAAGCAATAAACTTCTCAAAGAATCTTTACCGTATGGGGGTCTTGCTCGCGGGACGAGGGACCCCGATATTCTCAGATGGTGGCCACTTTGGCTATGGAAAACCCAGTTGCTATTGATTTCACTATACCTTCAAAATCATTCTCTCCATCTCATCTAAAACCTTTGCCAGTGAGTCGGCATGCGCAAGCACAGGAGTGAAAGACTGTTGTGGCCTCCAACATTCCCTGCACCTCAGGAGAAGATCAGTCTGACTCACAGGGTGCTGTGATGTGTGTGTGACTTGAATGTGACCCTAATTCTTCCTGTGCTCAAAGTGTGCTTATTAATGGGCTGATGGTGACTGAGTGGTGGCGCCTGTACAAGGGAGATGGTAAGGTCATGCAGCACATACACCTGGAAGGGATTCATGTAGCTCTGGCAGGAAGCCCATTAGTGTCTAAGAGATAGCGTTGTTAGACAAAGATGAATACCGGTCCCTGCCTGCCCCCTGGCTTGTGCCTCACCTTGGGCACTCTCTGGGACACAAGTTCTCATCACAATGCCAGCCACCTGGTTGTGATGCAGCCATGAGGCTCTTACCAGACCATGGTCACTACTGGCACTACGGTCTTGAGCTCACCAAACAGTGAGTCCTATAAACCTCTTCTCCTTATAAAGAACCCAGCATTGCATTTTGTGCCAGAAACAGCAATGAACTAGGTAAGATGCAAGGATTACGATTCCTTCCAGCACTGCCAGACTCACACTGTGGCACTTGGGATCTAGTTTCTCCAGTGATGCGGCAGGTCTAGGAGGACTGTGGAGTCACAGTGTCCTTAAGTTTCTCGTTGTAGTATTAGCTAGCGTACTCTTTAACTAAATTAATAAATAAGAATTATTCTGCAAACTATAATCCAAAAAGGGTGCCAGCTAGGCTCTTCCCCTTTAGATTCTATGGAAAGCCCTTCTTTATGGCTTCCTAGAGTCGGATGGATACCAGCATTCCTTATTGTTCCATGGCTTATGTGTGCACAGCCCCAAATCTCCCTCTGTTGAAACACAGCATTCTCCCTGAGAAATCCAGAATATTGGCTTGTGCTCTCGTATTGATTGAATTACATCTCCTAAGAGCCCATTTCCAGATACACATCTGTAGCAAAGGCTACAACTTCAACATATTTTGGTGGGGGAAGCGGGGGAAGGGTGATTTAACTCTTGATTTAACCCAAGTCTTGGGTGAATCTTGATCAGACTCTCTTGCTTTCTTGATTCTGCAGGTCTGAGAAATAATGAAGGGCTAATTATGTCCAACTTCAAATATTTTTTCAAGAATTTCTTCCAAATAACACTATTCCTTTGTTGACAAGAAAGTGTTAGCAGGAAATGGAATCATTTGAAAGAGAGCTATTGCTCTGAGGTTGGTATTGTTTAATTTATTAATTTCTATCTCAACATTGCAGTTGGAAATTCTGACTTGAAGTTACCTGTCTCGCTGTCCACCTTGCTGCATGTGTATTTTAGTTGTTTATAAAGTCTTTGAATTAGGGTAAAAATTAATCCTACAATAAAGGATTTCCTTTGTTACTGGTTATTGCCATCCTACTCTAGAGAATCCTCTTGAGAATTATGGTGATATAGAGGAATGCTTTTTAAATCTTTCCAAATGAATATGCTTTTGTCAATTAACAATTATAACAAAGTGTGCAGTGTCCTTACAGAGCATAATTTTGTTCAGCAAGCATTTTCATCAGAAATTGCATAGCAGCAAATTGTGAGTTTTTTTTTTCTATTTTAAAATTATGGCACAAAAGCTCAAGGGCTACAGGAAAGTGGGTAAGACTATTATTTCCACATTGTTTTTTTCCTGTATCTGGGGTAAAGGGAGAGATAAAGGGAGAAACCTCATCCAGTCTCCCACCCGTCCCAACTCCTCGATGTTGGGCATGCTCCAAGGGTCTTGCTCAGGTGGTTTTGATAGTTCAACAGTTATGAATTGCTGCCAATCTTGCCATTTCAAGCACGATGAGGTCACTGCAGAATCTGCTGATTTACATAGTTCACCTTAGAATCTCCATTTGCCCAGATTTTCACTGCCAACATATGGCTGAGGTAGTTGACTGATTTGTTCTGTCCTCTGTTGTGGTGCCAGGTATCCTCTGCAGGTTCCAATAGACTGCCATATCCTGCATGTGCAGCTGGTTATGCTCTCCACTGCTCTGTCTGAGCCTCTGAGGAGGCTCAGCTCTAGCAAATTGTGAGGTTTTTAAACTGTCATCTCATAAAACAGATTCCTCCACGGCACCATGCCAATCATTTCCCAAGCAGTGATGTAAAAAGTGACTCGTCGGCTTCTTGAGATTTACAGGGCCTTGCAGCAGTCCAGACACAGGGTGCAAACAGTATTGTGTTGTTCTTGTCTGAGCTGAGACAGAGTCTTTGATCTTGAAAACACAAATGCTTCAACTAAGAAAAAATGAGTCTATCCCATAACAAAACACTGGTATTTATTGATACTTAAAAATAATGAGCATTTGTCTAAGCAGTTAAAATATATCCTCTGGGAGTGCCTTGGTTCAAATCTCTACTTTTCTCCTATTTGCTGTTTCCAACTAATGTACAGCCTAGGGAGGTACAGGTGAGGACTTAATTGGGTCCTATTCGCCACCTGGGAGACTCACATGAGCTGCTGGCATCTGGGGCGTGATCTAGTGGATGAGAACTCACGGACTCTCTCCCTCTTTCTCTCTCTTACTCTCCACAACAGTCAACCTAAAATATTGTGAGGAATTTTTACTAGATTACAAGAATGACAAAAACTGTTGCTTTAAACATTAGCTGAAGTGTCCATGAAATGAGTAAACACTTCCTTTTTCCTCTCTCCTCCCCATTCTTTTGACTGATACTAGAGTTCATCATGCAGAAATTTTAATTTTTACAAGGACTTACTTTTTCAGTCTTTTTATTTATGACTTGTGAGTTGGAAACCATGCTTAGAGAAGCTTTTCCATTCTTAGTTCATGCAAACATTTTCATGTTTTAGCCTACTAATTTTATGGGTTCAATTTCATGTTTTAATTTTTGATGCAGTTGAGATTATTTTGAGAAGTGAGATCAACAACCAACTTTATTTTTCTTCCCAGATTGGTTCTTATTTGCCTGAAAATTTTATTTAAAAATCTATTTTTCTCTACTGATATAAAATAACAGCTTTATCATATTCTAATATTCTGCGTATATGTTTGCCCAGATATTTGTTTCTTCATTTCAGAGTCAGAGGGATGGCAAGACAAGCAGTAAGAGAAGAGAAAGGAAGGGGAGATGGGAGGTGGGGAGAGCAAGAGAGAGAGAGGCGCTCATCTTTTTGTTCACTACTTAGCTTCTCCAAATGGTTAAAACTGGACCAAGGCCAGAGCTGGAATTTCAGTCCAAGTCCAGTTCTCCAAGAACCCAAATACTTGAACTGTCACCACTGCCTTTCAGAATTGGCATTGGCAGGTAGCTAGAATTTTCAAAGTCCATGATTCTATTAAATGTAAACAATGTAATATGCAATAGAACCCTTCTCACCACTTTGATAGCAGTTAGGCGAAATGTTCACCTCTGTATTTTGAGAGTCTTCTTTCAACCCATAGTTCTATAACTAGTAGAACAAATTCAGTTTTGCTGAAGCATTGCCACACCCCTGCTTGGTTATATATTGCCTGTGGTTCTTGCGTTGCAAAGACAGATTTGAATAACTGTGACACAGACAATATGACCCGTGAGGTTGGAAACATTTATTATGGCACCTTTTACAGAAAACGTTTATCAATTCCCATTCTAATTCCTTTGTCAGTACCATTTCCTATTGTATTTTCACTTGAAAAATTTGGACAAAACCAAGAGAAACATATGCTAAGTAACTGCTGATAAAAGACATAAGAAACATTATGATGGTTCTGTAATGTTCAAGTGGATGATTAATCGTACAAAACATTATCATTACACTAAGTACAAATAAAAATAAATGAAACAATGGTTCGCATCACATTTGAAGCATCTACATTTATAAAACATTATTTTTAGAGTTATTCTACTAAATTTCCATTGAACCAAAAAATTACCTTTTTCACTTGGCTTATTCTTAAGTTGTGGATTTTGGGGCTTGTAGTTAGCTTCACATAGTGTAGTCATTTGGCAAATTATGCCAAGTTACCAGAAGCACCTCAGAATGGTGGGATAGAGAAACCTTAGCCTGGCACCGAGTTTTAGTATCCCTGCTTCTCTGGAGGGGAGGATTGGCCACCCATGAACAGCACTGAAGTAGACGACAGAAATTACTTATTTCTGTGGCAATAAACAACTTTGATCTTAAAGGTTTGTGACATGTGATATGCACTTATTAGGAAAGTTAAACACAACGTTTTAAGAAGGTAAGGTTGTTTTTCTAGCTGTCGTTGATACCAGATGTAGGATTCATCATGTGAAATTCTGATTATTCATCCATGAACATTTCTTAAGGTAGTGCAATAAGAAGACAAGACAAAAATGATTGTGCTTATTTGCTGGTAAATTCACAGCACAATGGTCAAAAGGTCAGTGCTACCATTTTAAAATATTCACTGCAAAACAAGTAGATATCCACAAGAGACCAGAAAGAATGGAGGAACACAGAGACATCATTTTGTTCTAAGAATTCTGTCTGCAATGTTCTTCTTCCTTAAATTTTATTCACACTTTTGTAGGGTCACTCTCCCCACTTTTAATCTTATACTATCTTATAATAAAAATTATGGTTGACCTAACTTTCAACTGTTGTTCAACTTTTCTCAGTTGCGAGGCTCCTTTATCCAAATAAAGTGAAGCAGTTCCTTAAAGCAGGCACTCATTCTTTTACGTTCCTTAATAAGGAGCCAGTAACATTGCCTAAAAAGAAACTATAAAATGTGATTTACTTCTGTTCAGCTAATGTCTTTTTTTCAGTCTCATTTTTTTCTAGGATATTAGGATCCACACACATTTTTATTAAGTCGGTGATTATTTCAGGCAGTATATATGCTAATTTTTGGTTGTACAATTTATTGATTTTTGTTTTTTTTTTAAATTAGTTTTGTCTACAATAGAGTTTTATAGGCACGGGGATTTGTCCCTTCCCTCTGCTTCATTCTTCCACATTTTCCTCTCCCACCATTTGTTTCAGTGTTATCACAATAGTGTAATCCTGAGTACAAGTTGTAACCTATTTTAATGTATCATGTTACTTTTTAGAACATTTTCTTTTCAGTAAGGAAGTTTCTCCTTATGTCCTTAAACTAAGCCTATTGCCAGAGCCACTTGAGCTCATATTTACTGAATATGATTATTTCACATGCCTGAGTTGTATCTTCCATTTTTATTATTAACTCAGTAAAGCAAGAATGGCTTGTGTCCTACCATTTATACAACAATGTGATTACATTCTCTGCAAAATCTGAAGACTCGAGAATCTGATAGTATAAGTTTGGTTTGAGTTAAAAACCTGAATCCCAGGAATGCTGATGTCCAAAGGTAGGTGTTTTAGCAGGAAGTAGATTGGAAACAATACCTGAGGAAGAAACCAAAACTCTGACATGGAATGTGGATGCCACCAGCAGCAGCTTAACTCACTGCGCTGCAAGGTCTGACCCCCCAGGTCAAGTTTTAGGTGGATAATGACTAGAGGAATGAGGAAACCAGGAAAAGTAACTGGGCAGTTTTAAAAGAAAACAAAATTACAAAGTAAAAATTAAAGCTGTAGTGAGAATAATTTCACAGCACTACTCTCCTTCATGTTTTCCTGGTAGATCTTTAAACACTTATGGGAGAAAATCAGAGACTATAGAGACATGTTTTTCAACCTACTCAACTTAGTCTCTGCAGGTAGCACCTACAGATACCATGAGTGCTTTGTTTTCACCCTTACTATTAGCCCATTAGCCATTTTCCATTAATCCATTTACACTGATCTCACCTTTACCATTAGAAAGATAACCAACTGAGTACCTTCTCAGCAGTATTAACTCTTCCACATTCCCTATCACACTTTCATCTCACTAGCCCCTAGTAAGGCTGAAAATGTCACCTCTGCTCATAGATGAGGCAACTGAAGCCAAACACAGATTCTTTCTGCCTGTAAATAACAAGGTGGAATTCAAACCTGGATTTCCAAGTGCCAGCAAATCAAGACTCCACAAACAGGCCCTCATTCCCTGGGCTCTCTCCCCTATCTCTTTCTAGGAGAGCCAAACAAATGGAGTTCAGGCAGGTGCCATCTCCTTTGGTGGAGTCCCAGGAAGTTAGTGTTTACTTCTCATTCTTTTCCAGCTTTGCAAATGCACATTTTTGGCACCAGCGTACAACTGGTGCTTACTTTGACAACATTGCTGCAACAAAAGGCAGAGAAGACATCTTCTGTGAAAGGTAAGGTCAGGAAAGGGCCATAATCAGGGAAATAAATAAGGATAGCAACAGGGCTCACCATTTGCGTTGGAGACCAGAGCGTAACCTTATTAGCATGAACAGCCTACCTGGCCTGGGTGAGTGCAGTGTTGCCTGAGGCTGCACGCAGGCTTAAGGACAGACTTTAAATCCAGCCCACAATGCTTTGGACAGGTCCCCAAGTTCAAGACCTGTCAAAACGGCCTAGTCCTAACACCTCCTCTTTGCTCAGCTCTTTCCACATTCAGGTTCATCTCACCCTGGAAGGTTCCACCAGCTAATCTGCCAACCCACCCTCCTTCATTCTACAAGAGACTGGATGTCCCCTTAGACTGCGGAAGGTTTAGAAACAAGACAACACTTATTCTCGTCTGAGTGTGGTTAAAATGGGAATCATTCAGTGGCTAGCGGAAAGAAGAAAGAAACAAGAAGAGCTATCAACTGTTCATCACTGAGAAAAGGCACCTGTCCTTACAGGTTTCCTCTTGGTTCATCTCCACAGCATCTCCAAGAGGAAGGGATGGTTGGTGATGATTTACAGATAGAAACTGAGGCACTCTTGTAAAAGCTGCTAAGGGGCAGGGCAGCATCTTAACTCAGATAGCTTAGACTCCCAAAGCCTCTTTCCAGATGTCTCTGATGAAAGAAAAAAAAAATAGAGGACAGAGAATTCTATTTAAGAAGTATATTTCTATTACCTACTAGAGGTCTTGGAATATTATGAAAAAAAATTTATGCCTGAGTTTCAAAATTTTCTTGTACCAAAATAAACTTGCCTATTGCTTTAGGTTTTTTTTTTCCATAAACATTTTGCAGGATCTTTATGATTTCTTGACCTGTTAAATAAATCAACTTTTTTCCATTTTTTTTTGTTTGAACTAGCCTTGGCTACCAATAGGGTATGTGTTACAACTTCACTGAAGTATGACTGATACGCAGTAAGACTGTACAGTTTGACAGTTTGATGAATTCAAGAGGTTTATACATCTGTGCTGTCATTACTGCAATTACGGAAATATAAATGTCTATCATCCCCCAAAGTTTCCCTGAACTTCTTTTTAAGGTTTTTATTGCTCTTTTCCACCATATCCCCGCTTTTGTGAGAAGAATCCCTAACATGCAGTCTGCAATCTTAACAGAAATTCAAGTGTGTAACATTCAATTGTTACCCGTTGGCATGATGGTGTGCAGCAAATATCTAGAATTATTTTTAAAGATTTATATATTTTTTATTGGAAAGCCAGACCTACAGAGTGAAGGAGAGACGGAGAGAAGGATCTTGCATCTGCAGGTTCATTCCCCAAGTGCCCACAATGGCCAGAACTGAGCCAATCTGATGGCAGGAGCCAGTAACTTCTTCTGGGTCTCCCATTTGGGTGCAGGGTCCCAAGGGTTTGCACCATTTCTACTGCTTTCCCAGGCCACAAGCAGGAAATTGGATGGGAAGTGGAGCAACCAGGATACAAACCCACATGCAGTCCCAGCACATGCAAGGTGAGGATTTAGCCATTAGGCTATGGTGCTGCACCCAGGTCTCTAGAATTTTTAGTCTTGTTGTGCAACAGAAATTTTGTACCCACCAAGTAACATTTCTTCACTTATTGCAACCCCCAGATCAGGTAAACACCATTCTGTTATCTGTTTCTATGAATTTGATAATTTGAGCTTCCACATTCACATGAAATTTATTTTAGTCTAAAGAAATTTAGACTCCATTCTTGCATCGCATTTTTACCACACACATTTTCTACAAATTTTCTGAAGCCACCCTCAAATTTTTCCTTCTGGGATTGGCTTATTTCACTTAGCATAATGCGCTTCGTATTGTAGTGGTTCCCTCAAAGTCCCAAACCCTCAGATGTGCTTTTGCAGGTGGCCACAGAGAGGTGCCCAAGAGCAGCAAGCCTGTTAGCCAGCGGGACTTGAATCACTGGCACTGCCAAAAGAATAATCATTGATTTGCTGTTTGTTTAGTGTTACCACTGGGGATTTTGTGTAGATTAACCATTTTATGTTGCTAGGTAGTCAGTTTTACAGTGGACGGTGAAGGCTTAGGTATAGAGAATTTTAGCAGGCTCCCACGTAACAAGAGATCAGCACAGTGTCTAAATTGTGGTAGGAGCTCCACACCAGTGAGCTATCCTTTTCTTTCTCCTTTCCCTTCCCTGCCTCTCTCTGCCACTAGCTCCACTATTTTTCATGTTCCCTTCCTATTGTTTGTTGTCACTGGGTCAAGGAATTTCCTGGGAACCAAATTTACTGAAACATTAGGGCAAGCAGAGTCCTACTAAGCCACCAAAGGACCAAACCATACAATAAGGTTCTGAAATGCCACACACAGATAAACCCAGAAACAACTCTTTTTGAAAACTGTGCAGTACCCTCAAGCAAAAGGAAACAGATTTTATTGTTACATCTCAATTTAAATCCCCACTCAAATCTAAGCAGAGAGCTATGTGACCAGGGGTATTTTCCCATAGCCTCCTTGAACTATTCTTTCCTCTTCCACAGAGCCAAAGAAATAACCATTCCACAGAATGGTTGCAAGGATTAAATAGATAAAATTTGGGAAAATACCCCCAATAATTCCCCTCCATGTGTGTTGGTGAGCTCTTAATGTAAAGCAATTTGTTTAAAGTCCTCTACAGTCTTTTTTTTTTTCCAGGATGCATATGGGTGAGAAACAAAAACGTGACCTTTTAGCAGTCCTAAACTCTGGTGGCCCCATATGTCCCTGAGGAAAGGCATAGCATGCCCTGTGCACGGTGGGATGGGTATTCAACCCCCGGTCACTGAAAGCAGCATAGGCCAAGAACAGCTGCAGGCTGCAGAAGGAACAAATCTCATGGGGCCCAAAAGGGAGCTGGGGGAGAAGCTCATCAGTGTTGCTTGCTTTTGGGGCCACAGGCCAGCTGCTGCTTCCCAGGGAAACTGACTTATGAGAAAAACTGCTGGTTGGTCTGATCAGCCAGAAAGGGTTTAATTTAACATAAATATGTAGAGCTTGCGGCGATTCCAAGTGTGCAAGGGATGCCAGCATCTCTATGTTTCTGTGTTATGTTTACCATGAGCCATACATTTAAGAATTCAACAGAAATGTAGTCAGGGCTCCCAAAGAAACCACAATTTTCTAAACCCAATTATGTGTGTGTACAAACAGAATGCAAAGGCATACATAGAAAATAAAAATTATAATCCCAAGACCAGGAGTAGAAAAGGGTATGAACATTATTGATGATCTATAGGCATTGTACATTTGATTTAGGTTCAGTGCTTCCCCAGACACGTGTACTTGATGGCCTGGCTCAATGGACATGCTCTGTCTTCCATGTCACAGGGTCTTTGGTGGAGTCAAGATTCCCTGCAGCTGTAATTGATGACAGACACCTGAAATCTGCTCCCTGAAGGTAACTCAATGGCATCCAGCAACTAACTTCACAGAGAGGAAGATGGGTTGATGGGTTCTGCTGTTGGTGAGCTAAGCATATTCCCAGTTTTGACTGGTGGCAACTACTGCTTCTCCATCTGAAATGTTCTTAACCTTGTGCAGGTCTAGGGCCTCAGTCCTGTGTTCATTCAGTCCTCAGAGATAATTGCCTCTCCTTCTTGCTCTTGTGATCCATTCAGGGAACATAGAGCAAGTAAGCACGATGGCTTCAGGACGTGTCCTCTGTCCTGATGCTACGAGGCTCATAAAGGTCTTCAGGTAGAGGAATGAGACTTAGGATGGGATGTGTGTGAATAAGAGATTTTAATTGAAATTAAGTTACCCAATGGAACTTAAGTTAGCTTGTTGTGTGAATAGGAATAAAGCATTGCAAGACATGATCGTGTAAGTCTTTCAATTGTGCTCTAAGGCAGTAGAATTGCTCATGACACATCCTTACTGTACTTGCTTTAGAACTTTCACTATTTCCTGACCTCTTCCCGTACCTTTGCTTATTATTTGTCTCCAAATGACTATACTTTAAACTCAACATGAGTAGCAACTCAGTCTGTATTTCTGCCTCTCTCTTTAGATTTTGAATGAGGTCCTACAATCACAGGGACTCTAAATATTTGCAGAAAGTTAAAGGAAGATACTGTTCTCTTAAATCTTAAACCCAAACTGCTCTGAACAGAACATAAAGTAAAGGTAAGCATTAAATGTTGTTCATCTCACGCAAATCATATTAGATAGCTGATTTATGAGGAAAAATGGCACAATTATTCCCTGAGTCTTAAAAGTGATACAAATCTGTTAAAATGTTTCAGACACACAGGGTCTAGATTTTGGTGGTGAACTTTATATAGTACACCTCTCCCAGAAACTTTCAAACTGCTGTCAGCTACCATAGGTCTGTCCCTCTCCTTCTCCAGGAGTTCACAGTTTGAAGCATAGTAGAGCTAACCCAAGGTGAACACAACATAATGTGATATGTGGCATAAAAAATATAAGTGGGTGTTATAAAAGCACAGATGTGGTGCTTGTGGCTTAGTAAAGAATTTGGATGTGAAATATTAAAAGTTATAGAAAATTGAGTAGTTTTGAGGGAGTTCTCCTGATGGTGGTAGGAGCTGATAAATTAACACAAAAAAGTCAAATTTGGTTAGGGCCTTGAACAAGTGTGATGAGTCCATCAACACCAGGCACTTGCTGGAGAGCCTCTTCCGCACCAGCACTAGGCACAACATGTTCAGCCCAGGGAAGCTCTCAGGTCACTGTCAGCCTCAGGATTGCTCTGTGCCTTCCAGGGCTGCTGACCTTCACGATCTATAAGAAGAGCTCCAGAACTTGCAGACAGAACAGATTACTGCAGTCATTCTGGGCAAACGCTTAGAGGATGTTGAAATAGCACGAGTCTGCCCAATGACACAAAGGCCAACCCTAGCCTTCAGGAATTTCTTCCAAATCCTTTGGAAAATTGTGTGCCCTGCCTCCTGTCTTGCAGCAGCTCTGGCTCCTATTCCAAAGCTATGTATCTCTTTGTGTTTTGCATTCATCTCTTGGGTTGGGCTCATATTCTATTGAGTTCAGTAAGATAATCTGATGCATGACAGCAGAGATATAGGTTTCCAGTTAGATTTGAGTTAGAAGCTTCTTATAACTCCAAAACAAACGGTGACAGGAAGTGCAGTCCAAGTCAGACACCTCATGTCATGTTGAGATGAAGCATCAAATTAAAGAGAATGTTAATAGCATTTGCTTACTAAGGAATTTACTGCTCCCTTCCTTGGGGAGGCATGAGATTGAATTCTTCAGAGCAGCTGCCTTCCTCTTTCCTGGCTCTTTCTCAAATCCAACCCTTCTTGGGTTTCTCCTTCCTGCCACTGCAGCCTTAGCTGAAGTGATGTCTGTGAGAATGATGTGGTCAGATGCCACAGTGACGCTTGGCACAGTCTTTCTTTTTTTTTTTTAAAGATTTATTTTATTTTATTTTTATTGGAAAGGCAGATATACAGAGAGGAGAGACAGAGAGGAAGATCTTCCGTCCGATGATTCACTCCCCAAGTGAGCGCAACAGTCGATGCTATGCCAATCCGAAGCCAGGAGCCTCTTCCAGGTCTCCCATGCGGGTGCAGGGTCCCAAAGCTTTGGGCCATCCTCCACTGCTTTCCTGGGCCACAAGCGGGGAGCTGGAAGGGAAGTGGGGCTGCTGGGATTAGAACCGGCGCCCATATGGGATCCTGGGCATGCAAGGCAAGGACCTTAACCACTGCGCCACCGCGCCAGGCTCTGGCACAGTCTTTCTTTCTGCTGATTCCTGCAGTTCCTCCTGGAAGCGGTGATGGTGTTGGGGTGCCGACAGCAGGATCATCAGAACCCTGGGTAGGAGATGAGGAAACCAGACTACTGCCAGGAAGACCCCACTTGGTGCACTGCTCTCACACACTCCCCTAGTAGCAAGAGAACTACGTTCTTGCCTTAAGTCCTTGCAGGGCTTTCTAACAGTATTTCACCAATAACCCAAGAGACAAAGCTCCAAATTCTAAAATTAGCAGTTCCAAAATTGAAAACTGTGCTTGACATGTGCCTTCAGGCAGAAACACTAAGAATTCTTCTTGATAAACATAAAGTATCAACAGATCCAGTGAAAATTTAAAGATAATATTTAACCTTATGAAGAAAAGATTGGAAATATTTAGGCCATGTCATCAAATTTTGAAGCCAAAATGATTGAGGTTAACTCCCACAGATATCGCCAGTTATATGAGTTAAAGTTCTGTTTGAAACTGACAAATACTTCTGTCTAAAGGATTCTAGAATATTACTTTCAGATTTAGAGTTAATGATAACACTTACAGAGATGAAGACAGCATCAGTTAAATTGTGAAGAACTACTCCCTTCTCCTTCCACGTACATCCCACTCTCACTATAACCATCACTACCACCACAGAGGTAGATGCTACCATTATCACAGATCCAACAGCAGGGACTTTACAGACAGGCCCCTTATTTAGTGCAGAAAGTTGGGTAAAGCAGATTGTATTGTCATTTCCACCTAAGTGAAGAGAAGATGTTTCCAAAGGGAATATGATTGGTCACACTGTTATTCAATCTTAAAGCCAGTCCCTACGAAGCCTTGGGATTCCAAAGACCTTGCTTTTGGAATTACATGGCCTCCTCTTAATGAGAAGTAGCGATGAGAATTGTACTCTTCCCCTTTGCTTCCAACAGAATTCCCAGGCCTTGGTGTGACCTCTGGCTGGGACCATGCATTTCCAGCTTTCAATGTTCCACTGATGGACTCATCATATATATATATAAATGTGTGTGTGTGTGTGTGTGTGTGTGTGTGTATGTCTTATGGCCTTTCTCAAATCATAAACTCACACACAAAACAAATACCAAATCAAGACAGAATCTTTAATGTTCTCCTCTGAGAGTTTATCCCAAAAGAATGATAAACTACACTGTTTAGCATAATACTAAATTCCTTCCCTTCTGTTATGTGCCAATGTGATCCATTTTCCCCTGCAATGATCCTTGCTGAAAAACCTGAAGAATTCCAATCAGACCTGGCAAATCTGAGACTTTCCTTTTACTTAATCCTTGGGAGCACCTAGCAAGCTTGTATTCTTTTTTTTTAAACCAGTGAGCTGGTCAGCCACACTTTTCAGCCACAGCCCCAGAGTCAGTCTTTTCCTAATTTTTCTTTTTTTTTTTGGTCTAATTTACTCATGAACTTAGTCAGTTTCCAGCTATCTTCTCTGGGTTTATTTCTGCCAGAATTATCTACATTGATGTTTACCAGATACTCCCATCAGGCCTTGTTTATTTAATGTTAAATGATTAATGCTGTTGGCTTCCCTGCTCTTCCCACTAGACTATGGTTTTGTAATAGGGTCAGATTCTCAGACAGGTTGGTAGTTCTGGTGCCTAACCTAGGCCTGGCATGATGGGTGTGAGTGTATCATGAAAGTGGGAAGGAAGGGAAGGAGGGAACAAAGAAAGGGGGGAGGAAAGGAGGAGGAGGAAGTAATAAAGAAGAGTGTTACAGTAATACGTTCCCTGGAGGCAGTTGCACTTTTCATGGTTTCAGTCATCTATAATCTGAAAATTCTGGCATGGAATTTTCACATCCATATAATTTTGTTAAAATATTTTGTTATCATTATATTTTTATCCTTTACTTGTTTATCTTTTTAAGCTATTTTATTCATATAAAGGGAATACAGTTCTTTTTTTATGTATACAGTTAAGAGCATAATGACACATCCTGCCCTACCCTCCCTCTTGTCTTTGTTCCCACTTCCCCTCTCCCTTTTAATTTTTTAATTTTTGCAATGACATACTTTCAAGTTACTTCATAATCACAAGCTTAACTCTCCAATAAACAAAGAATTCAACACATAGTAAGTAAAGAAACCACTGTTCCTCAAGAGTATAGACAAGGGCTATAAATGAGGAATCTCAGAATCCCAGTTATTTGCCCTTTGCTCATTGCTAACTGCAATATATTCTGCTTTTGTAACTCTGCTTTTCCTGCTTAGCTAAGGAGTTGTGTGAGGAAGCTTGTAGGCCTGGCAGTCTGCATATGACAAGTCACAGATGACAGATCGTCACTCAAGGCAAAGACCCTGGTGTGCCTTTTAGATAAGACTTGCTCACTCAAAGTGTGTCCCCATAGCCATTGCCTCTATGCAAATAAGGTTGTGAAAATTAGAGTAATAGTGACCAATAGTATGTTTCAGAGATAAGGCTTATTGTAAATGAGGTTATGACAAACTATAATTCTGATTGGCTGGTTAACTATATAAAAACCCTGCAATTCTCTGCTTCGGGGTCTTGCTCCAGGGACCTGAGCTAGCTCTAATAAATTGCCTTTGTGCAGGTGGTGACAGCAGTAGCTGCAGCAGGCTCCGGATCACCACAACTGGAGCTGCACCACTGTCATGCATGGTGACTCACTGTAGCTGAAACCACATCAGCCCATGACGACCCAGACCATTCTTAAAGCTGCCTGGTCAGCCAGAGCCTTAGCTGTGATGCTGCGGCGTTAACTGCCGCTGTCCCAGCACTGGTCAGGGCACAGTATAGACAATAATCAAATGTCTTGTTTGTTTTCATTCTGTTTGAAAGGCTGAGAGACAGGGAAAGGGAATGAGAGAGTCAAAGACAGAGACAAAGATAGAGATCTTCCACCTCTGGGTTTACTCCCACAGTGCCTGCTACAGTCAGGCTGGGTCAAGCCAGAGCCAGGAGCCAGGAGCCAGGAGCTGAATCCAGGTCTCTCACATGGCTGACAGAAACCTAAGTACTTGAACTGTCATCTAATGTCTTCCAAAGTTTCACATTAATAGGAAGCTGGGCTGAAAATGAAGCCTGGACTTGAATCAGGCCTCAATATTGAGGTATGAGTATTCCAAATAATGTCTCAACTGTACCTAACTCCAATCCTTTAATTGTTCTTTTTAAATTATTATTAATTATTGTCACTCTCTTATCATCCTTTATCTGTAAGCTGAAACTTATCAGAGGTTCATATATATGGCAAAACAAAACAACAACCTAGTGCTGGCAGGGCTGGGTACCACCTAAAGTTTGTGCTGCCCACTGGGGACCTTAGTATGTATTCAGTGTGGACTGTGGTGCTCTTTTTGTTGTTATTGTTTAGGCTTGTCTTGGTATTGTTCACTTTCAGGTGATGATGATTGACGCAAGAAAGGTTTAGGGAAGCAGACAGAATCCCTCAGCATACCTCTGAAAGTCTCAGAGGATAGTGCTTTGGCTCAAGGCTAAGAGCATTGATTTAGAAGCCAGATAAATGATGCCTGGAAGCCCAGGTCCTCTGCTCACAACTGTGGTGACCGTTGACGTTTCCTAATCCCACTGTCCTTCGGTTCTCCTGTCTGCAAAGTGGAGAAAATGAAAGCAGTTTTCCCCAAGAGTAAATGAGTAAATGTGGAAAGTGCAGGAGCAATTTTAGTATTGTTGTGATGAGAAGGCAGTTAGGCTTGCAGTCATTCATTCCACAACTATTATCCCACATGAAATTTGTGCCAAGCCTGGTGCCAGGGAAGATGCAGACGGGGAAGATGAAATGTGCGGTGGTGCCTTCTCATCCACAGCAGGTGTGTTCCAGGACCGCCGGGGAAATGTGAAACTTCAGAGTGCTGAACCCTACATATCTTGTTTTTCTCTTTCATATGTCTATGTGTTAAAGTTCAATTTATGAATTAGGGCTAATAAGAGATTAGCAGCAATAACTATTAGTAAAATAGAATACACTCACATAGAGTGAGAAAAGTAAACCAAATGTGGTCTCTCTCTCCTTAAGTTTTTATTTTAGATGATGGTTACATAGCTGATCAGAGTGGGGAGGATCAGGGGTTAGGGGAAACTGGGTGTGATCATTGTTCCCAAGCTTTTTATTTCTTTTTCTTGTATCTGAACAAAGAGGAGCAGACAAGAGAAGCCACACAAGCTTCCCAGCCACCTTGATGTTTCCTATGCTCTGAGAGTTCTGCCTAGGTGGTTTCAATAATTCTGAAATGTCTATCTCGCCAATGCTAGGATTGAGGGAGCACTTTCAATGTCCATTGGCTGACATAGTCCACGTTAGTGTCTCCATTCGCCAAGATATTTACTGTCCTCATCGGGCTGAGGTAGTTGTCCGATCTGTTCTGTTCTCCTTCCCCTGCTCTGTTTTGTCTTCTGAAGGCCCCAGTGGGCTGCCATATCCTCTATGTGGATCTGGGTCAGCCATCTTCTATACTCTGTCTTTTCTACTGAAGAGGACCAGTTCTCATAGGCTGGCCCAAGAACCTGGGTCAGGTGATCAGACCTTGCCAAACCCCTATCCCCAGGGCTCATGGACCCAGCACCCAGCATTCAGGTGAGCCCAAGGACCCAAACCATGTGACCTGACCCAGGTTCCACCAGACCACCCACCTCTGGGGCTTGTGGACCCAACACCTACTGCACAGGTGGGCCCAGTGGTCCCTTTTGTGAAAGACTCATAACAAAGATGAAACGTTTTGGACTGTGCTTTGGAAATTAGACACCATCTCATTATTAATACGAAAGAAGCAGTCAATTGCTGTGATGCAGTGAGGCAAGAGTTGGCCTCTGTTTCTGTCTCGGGGTTATGAAGCTGGTCAGCATTTCAGATTCAGGGACCCTTTAGGCTGCAAGACTCTCAGGAGCTGACTGACCTGACCCAATCTTGTGTTTCATTTGGGCTGTGATAGCACAAATGGCATTGGAAAGATCGGCAGCTCTGAGTGGGCAGAGCTGTCAGACTTTCCTGAATGTTGTCAGCCACATGGAAGTTCTCAAAGGCATCTCTTCAGTGATGACCCAGCCCAGGACAGCCATGGAACAGGGCAAAGGTTGAGCAAAAGAACAGGGCATAAGAGCGAAGCAAAGAAGTGACGTGTCCCCTGGGAGATGCCAGAGGATAAATTCCGCCTGAGTGGGTAAAGGTTCAGGGCCAATGTCATTTGGCCAGCACCGTCACCATGTCGTCACTTGTACTCAGAGGCCACTGGTGTCTGGGGCCACTTGGGCTAGCCAAACACATGAAAGAGCTGCTACCTTTTTTTTTTTTAACTGTTAGCTGTGGTTGTTTCCAGAACAGCATCCATGTCTCCCCTCTAAGTCTAAACACAGCAGAGAGTTTAACTCTAAACCAGTCTCTGAGACCCTTCCTCAGTTGTTTTACATTCAGAGTGTATAATGTACGATCGTTTATTTTCCTCTTGGGATATTATTAAGAATTGATCTCTGTATCGTTCATTTTTGGCATGAATTTTCTGTTGTTGACCTGAAATTCCCAACTAAGATTCATTTTTACATCTTTTTAGCCTCTGGCACTGTAAGATCTCTTTGGTATTTCTGGATCTTTATAGGAACAAGATGTCAAATTCCTTATTTCATAAAATCATTTAGTTTCAGGGAATGACTGACTCTGTAATAATAATAATGATCTGGGTTTTTTTTTTAAGTCATAGAGTGACAGGAGTTAGAAATTATTCACCTAAGCTTTTTATGAGACTTTTATTTTCTTCTGTATTTGCAATCTACCACCTATTCTCTCCAATCATGTGGCTCTGTTTAAGAGAACTGGGCTGATGCACTTGGCAGATTTACATTATTTATTGAAGCTAAATCTGTTTGCATTTATTTTATTAACATAAAATAATGTATTTAATATGCATTATTTCAGGAAGGGACTCCCCTATTTTGTTTATTATACATAAATTATAATGTACAATAAAATATTAAACAATATATATTTTAGTATGTTATTTACTAATGCATACTTATATAAGCTGTGTGTACTATAATATGTCATGGAGTGATTTTCACAGCTTCCTAGAAGATGGAATTAAAGCTTGACTTTGTTTTGGTACAAAGATTTTGCAGTATTTTTTGTAATATGCATTTTGCACATACTAGTAAAATATTTGCATCAAAATATACTGGTATGTTATGAGTCCTTTTGAAAGACTATACTATGGTAGCAACATGGGGAAAATCAGTCAGGGGGTAGGGTTTTAGGGTGGGGGAGGGAATCCAGTCTCTCTGAAATTGTACCATACAATTAAAAATTAAAATTTTAATTTTTTATAAAAAATTTATAAAAATTGTATATATAATGCCATAAAGTGTTATATATAATGTATATGTAATATTTAGTAGGAACTGAATATGATGAGAGATTCTTTCTCTGAAAGAGAAAATTAAAACTATTAAATATATACCCTGATTTCGTTGGTAATTTCCCACTTGCTTTTCAATTTCTAGGCAACACATGCTCATGTCATGGACTAAATCTAGGCTAATAATGTGATTTTTGAAAAAATGTATTTTCCTGTTTTAAAATGCTGTTTCTTGAGTGAAATGGGTTGCTACAAGCACAGCTAATGTTTGAAGTTGTCCTCAAACCCATTTCATAAAATGGGTGTCCTGGCCCCTCTTCTCAGAATTGCCATTGTCTGTTACCTCGTGACCTCTTCTGCTCCTGGCCCTGAACACTGCTATTGGCAAGATGATGATTCTCTGAGCTAGCGCAGAATCTCCTGGGAGTCAGCATCTCAGAACGAACAGAGCTGGCCTCAAGTGACAATGACTCAGATGCAGAGCTATCTGATTTACTCCCCAAAAGCCCCATCAGTCAGGGCTGGAGCAGGCCAAAGTTAGGAGCCTGGAACTCAACCTGAGTCTCCAATGTAGATGACAGGGACCTAAAAACCTGAGCCATCACCTATTGCATCTTAGGTGCACATTAGCAGGACGCTGGACTCTGAAGCAGGGCTAAAACTCAAGTACTCTTATATAGGATGCAAGTATTCCAAGTGGTGTTTTAAGTACTGTCCACCTAAGGGTTGGTGAAAGAGCAAATCATTTGTCATCTTTGAGCATCACTTCCTCTCTACCATTTATCTCCACCCTCTGAACAACAAAGAGGTGATACTGAATGAGTGCATGATACAGATGGAAGAAAATATCAAGTGTTTTTCCATCATGGACTACCTAAGTGTAAATTTGGTGAAAAATTAAACAGTTCTCTTCTGAGTCTTTTATTCAAATAAACAAGCACCAGTTTGGATAACTGATCTTGTAGTCTGCTATTCTTTCTCTTTGGAGGATATTGTAATAATCTTTGGAGTTTACTCTCCTTTTTTTCTTTCTCTTCTATATTTTCCTCTTTCCTCTCTTCTTCTTCCCCTCCTTCTTTTTTCCCGTCTCCTCTCACTTTTTTTGTCTCTCATTTTCTCATTGCCAGATAAAACTCAAAACTCTCACATTTTAATTTCTTTTTCTTTAAGATTTATTTTTGTTATTTTTATTGGAAAGGCAGATATACAGAGAGGAGAGACAGAGAGGAAGATCTTCCGTCCGATGATTCACTCCCCAAGTGAGCGCAATGGTCGATGCTATGCCAATCCAGAGCCAGGAGCCTCTTCCGGGTCTCCCATGCGGGTGCAGGGTCCCAAAGCCTTGGGCCATCCTCCACTGCTTTCCCGGGCCACAGGCAGGGAGCTGGATGGGAAGTGGGGCAGCCAGGATAGAACCGGCGCCCATATGGGATCCCGGGCGTGCAAGGCGAGGACCTTAACCACTGCACCACCGCGCTGGGCCCCACACATTTTAATTTCAAACAAAAAATTTTAGTATGTGCCAAGTTTTGCACAGGACCTAATTATAATAAAGTTTTTAATAAAATCTGTTGTTTTTCTGAAATGCAATTGGATATCTTTCATCTTTATTAGCAAATATGACAATCTCACCTCATTCAATTTGTTTTTCAAGATCTTTAAGACTAGAAAAAAAAATTAGTGGAAATTCTCCAACACAGGCATTATTATCAAAGCCTCATGTCTCCAATATTCCTAACGTTTTTTGGCCCACATTTTAAGTAAAAGTGGTCAATGGGATTAGAGTTCATCTATTATTAACATTTAGGAGCACAACACATGAACTGTGTCAACTCTTCTTCCCTATTTAAAAGATGGGGCAGAGAGTGTGGAACTGCTAGGTGAGAAACAAGGCAGCATTTACTGTTCTAAACGGAAACTGTGTAGCAACCAAATTTTGAGAATCAGACAGCACAATAAGTTCAACAGGAAGACATTTTCTTTGTACGTGATCTTTTACCCCGACACCCTGTGCATGGAGACCTTTAAGAATTCCTGTACAAGGTCGCTTTGAAAGTAGCCTTTTTTGCCTACTACAAAAACAGCCTAATCAGAAACACTGAAATTATTAATGGCACCAGGTTTTCACATTTGTTGATTAGATTTTAAAGATGCATGCACTGCTAGAATCCTGTCTAACTTTGACGGATCAGTTTGTGTGTGTGTGTGTGTGTGTGTATAGCACAGAGCACAGAAGGGATGCTTCCCTGGAGCAGAGTCCAAGGTCTCCAGTTCAGCACCACTACCACTGACTGTGTGATCTTAAATGCACTGGCCAATGACTCCGGTCTATGAAAGACCCGATGGACCTCTTAGATCATTTCCTAGAGGCATTCCTATGATTGTAGATTGATTCAGAAACACAAACACCAGGTCTACTTCGTGACATTCTCCCTTCCCAGATGCTGGATTTGCTAGTCTTCTCCCTCCCCTCTGCCCCCTGTCTCATTCTGCCTCTCTCCCCTTTGGTCTATATACTCAACAGGAGAAAAACGTTCTGTGGAAAGCCCTGAAATAGCAACGACTAAGAAGCCGAGGTGGAGTCTGCTGGGCTCCTCTGGGCCCAAGCCCTGCCAAATACTTGTCAACAAGTCACCAGTAGAACATGGGAAGGGACCAGTGCCCGGCGGCTGCAGCTGAGACTTGTAACTTGTGTTATTACCCTCCCCAGAGAACCTAGGCCAAGGAGGAAGTCAGCTGCCCAGAGAACCCCTAGAAAACCAAGATACCAAATTGAGCAGAAAAAAAGCACTCACTAGAATGGCAGCCAAGCAAACACCTGCAATGGTTTGCAGATCTTGCTTCCCAGATACCCCTACTCCAACTCCATTGCTTTGAGTTATCTGAAGACTGCCATGAAAACAAGACTACAAAGCTAAACCAACCTGGCACTGGATAGTATTGTGAGCTATGTAACCCTACAATCAGTCCTGGGCACCATCAAGAACCTGTAAGGGAGTAGCATTCTAGATCTTGACCAATGATGTTCCATGCACAGAGGCTACAAACTTCTGAAAGCTCCTTGAGATCACTGTGCACAGGACAGTGTGAGACCAGCTCACATATTGCCTAGGAATAAGGGTGCCACAGCAAAGATTCCCTACTTTCTCAATACTTGGATGTGCACTTCTAGTAATGAAAGTGGCTATCACTCTGTATGATGGCAATTTGTTCCTTTCCTTCCTTCCTTTCTATTTCTTTCTTCCTTCCTTCTTTCTTTTTCTTTCTTTCTTTCTTTCTTTCTTTCTTTCTTTCTTTCTTTCTTTCTTTCTTTCTTTCTTTCTTTCTTTCTTTCTTTCTTTCTTCCTTTCTTTCTTTCTTTCTTTCTTTCTTCCTCCCTCCCTCCCTCCCTCCCTCCCTTCTTTCCTTCCTTCCTTCTTTCCTTCCTTCCTTCCTTCCTTCCTTCCTTCCTTCCTTCCTTCCTTCCTTCCTTCCTTCCTTCCTTCCTTCCTTTCTCTTTCTTTTTCATACACAGCTCCATAGGTTCAGGGATTTTCCTCTTTGCCCTCCCTATACTTCATCCTCTTACCAATTATTCTTTCTTCTTATTTCAGCTTAGTAGACCTTCTAATGGACACGATCAATCTTTGTAATTCAGTTGTATACTTTAAATTCACCTTATTTCATATCTCAAAGCTGGCTCTGCACATGCAGCTTTTCCCAAAACTGAAGCCTGGAAAAATTTTTTTCTGACATGATTGTAATGTTTGTTGCAAGTTATAAAAACTGTTCATATTCAAAGACATGCCATCTGCGGTACAAATCATAAGATTGCTGCATTTAGGAGTGCTGAACTACCATAATTTCGGTTGCAAGAACATAACAATGCAACTTTCAGCCTTGGAGAGTTTTGAGGTACACAGGACATTCTTTACAATACTAGTTCCTCTTAATTCTACTGAAATGTCAGGACGCTGAACAGCTGCCATTGGCTACACTTGCACCAGCAACTGCAGATAGGAGGGCAACTAAGGAAACTCCCCTTAGTTTCCTTACTGTACTGGAAATACAGTGCATTTGATCAAAGGTACTTGTAGTTTGCAATGAGAATCTTAGGAGGAATTGGGGAGGGGATAAGATGTGCTAAGGAAAATATTCTATTGAGAATTTGCAATCATCTCGTAAAGCAGTTTATTTAAGAAGGAGGAAGAACAAAGCTGAGATTTTCACAGCAGTGCTCCTTGCAAAACGCAGAGTCCGCACTTGACTATTTGAAGTTCAGTCCACATTCTTTTCCCTCAGAACAGATTGTTTTCACTTTCACTTTTCTTCAAAAACTTAACCAATGCGATGAATTCAAGTTTTGCAAAAGCAGAAATCAATTTATTGTCACTTAAGCTTCTCCTCCATAAACTTTCTAACTTCATCCTTCAGATTGGACAATTTCACTCCTCAGGAAAGTATCCCAGTCTGACCATTGAACATTAACTTTTCTCTACATTCCACTAGCATCTGAAAGCCTCTGGAGTTTGTCTTTCTGGAAGCAGCAGTCTTGGATTTGGTAGTCAGGCCAGGCACTTGGTCTAGTGTTTCAGACTCTCACTGAGATGCCTGCCACCACATTAGAGTGCCAGGACTTGATGCCCTGGAATTGGGTTCCTGCTAATGCAGATCCTGAGAGATGGGGTGATAACCCTGTCACTTACATGGTAGACCTAGGCTGAGTTCCTGGCTCCTGCCTTCAGTTTTGTGCAGTGCTGATTATCAGAGGTGTTTGGGCAGTGAAAGAGCATAGGAGCGCTGTGTCTCAATTGAACAGCTTAAAGAAGAGGCTTGGGGTGAAACCCTGGGCTTTGAGGAACCAGCAATTGGCTTACGTGAGGACAGTGAGTTCTCGGCTCAACATTGAGGTTGTATGTTGTACCAGATTTCAGAGATTTTTCAGGAGAAATTTGTAGCGTTGGAAAATAGGGCTGAGTAAAGAAAATCAGTTCCCTTGATGGCAAACAAATGACTTTTAGTATGACATGATTATTAAAATAGTATGGGGAAGGATCGATTCATTCATAGGGTGTTGGCTTATATAATTAACTATATGTAAAACAGATGAGCTGGGAAAAAGTAACAGTGGAGTGGGAAAAAGTAGAAAAGTTCCTCACATACTCAGGGGAACCAGGATATGATTGAGAAGGATTCCAATTTCAGAAATTAATATGAGTCCTTTAGAGCCAGGGAATATTTTGACCTATACTGTCAAGAATAGAATGAGTCTCATAAGAATCAGAAGTCTTTACTGTATGTAGGCTAACATTTTCCAGACAGTGGCTTAAAAATACTGCTGCTCTAGAACTCTCAAGGGAAATGGGCCATAAATTACACCTAAATGATAGCTTTTGAATTATGGTGCTGGAAGCACATTACAAACTTGGAAGGGATTTCTATGCAATGAAAGTGATCTTACAGGAGCATTGGGCATGGGGGTCCAGGTTTGGGTCCTGGGGTTACAATGCCTAATATGAGAGGAAGTGAGGTTTTATTTAAGTAACAGAAAGAGAAGCTTTGAATGAAGGGGCCAGTAGGAAGGGAAGATCAAGCCACTGAGGTCTCTTGGTATAGGGTTATTGGGATGCCTTCACCACTCTATCTCCAAGGAGCAAAGGTGGTCATTCTATGTTAGCTATGGTGAAGGGCAGGGCAGTCCTGGTGGAGCCTTCCTGATTTGTTTCTCTTGAAACCTAAACGTTATCCATTGGCAAATGTTTGTTTCAAGGGGCTTCCATTCTGTTGTGTTCAGTGTGTACGTGCTGCTAAGGAGCAGCAGTACTCATGCTGATGAGGGACTGTGGGATGGCCTTGTCCTGGCCTGCTGTTAGTCCTGGGCTCCCTCAGGAACAGCATCTGAACTGAGGAAAGACACCCTCGGTAATGCTGGGAAATGTACACGTTTTAATTCTTGCCAACATTGAAGTCTGTTTCATACTGTATCTAAAGTTTTGACATTTCTGAAATTAGCAAGGAAATTAATAATTGCCATGGGTTAATGTATTTCTTGTATTTATTATACTTATTTTTTTATAAATGAGTTATTTGTGCCTTTGATAATCTTTATGTTGCAGTACTCAGTTTAATTTTTGGTTATTTTGGAATCTGAAATTTGTTTATTTTCATAAATGAAGGATATTTGCTTGTCAAAACATAACAAATAGATTTTTCATGGAAGATACAGTTCATTTGTGTTACATATAGTTAATTATAGGTGCCAAGACCCTTTGGACTAATCTCTCCTTTCCCATGATACTTTAATGATTATAATGTCATACCGAAACAAAATGATATATATTTATATACACATATGTGTATGTTTATTTTTACAGGAATCTCCAGCCTTCTCAAAGCATGTTTAGTTTTCTAAACAAGTCTCAGTTATTTCTCGAAAAAAATTGAGTTGAGGCAATATTTGTAAATTAATTTGGGAAAAAAAGCATTTTGACTATATTCAAATGCTCATCATTTACATTTTTTTCTTTTTCTGTGTTTTTGACGATTTTAGGTCTTGTATTTCTGGTTTCTTATTGGTTTAAAATTGTATATGCATGCATACATTTTTAAATAAGAAAATTGTTATTTACCAATGACAATATATAAATATAGAATATTTTGAATATATAAGGATACATACACAAATAAATCGTTGTTTGAAATACTTTCCTAGGATACTTCCTTCAGAGTTTTCAAAGAAGACTAGACCATCTTAAGTAGTCAAAGAACTTGATGCCCATTATTTCTTCAGATCCATACAGTGGTTCAGCTGAATGAAACATTTGGGGCTAGAGATTCTTTCTTCAGCACTTTACTCCAGCACTGTCTGGGTACCCACTGTTTCAGCTGAGATATTGCAAGTCAACCTGTTGTTTCCTTGCAGGTAAACTACACTCTGTCATCAGATGCTCTTAAATGTTTCTTTTTTATGTTTTTGTACATTTAAACACAGCTACAATGTTGTAAATTGAAATTCTTTGACATTTTACAATGAGACAAGTCTTTTCAAAATCAAAAAATATTCCTGATCACAATTCTTTTAAACAATTTCCTCCCTATTCTTTTTTTTCTTTTAGAACTCCCATTGTACAAATATCAACATTTAAGTTTCTAAACACTAAATCACTTCATTTACTTTTGTGCAATATTTCACATACCTTTGCTTCCACCCAAAACTTACTGAGAAATTTTCCTGACCCAAACCTTAAATCTACAATTTCTTCCTTGACTTTTTACATTAAACAATTAATCTCATTGATTAATGTCTTAATTCTAGTCTTGATACCCAGCGTTTCTTAAGAGTTTTTTGAAAACTGTTTTTGTCTGCTTCTTCTTTTCAGTGATCTGAATCATTTCTTTAATGGTATTTTGATTCTTTTTAATTACTGATAATTCTGTTCTCTTAATTCTGGTCCATCAATTATATTGTTTAGTCAAATGCAAATATGCATCAATTACTGCTTATTTTTATCCCATGTTTCCAGGTCACTTGGGTAACCACAGCTCTCTTGGCTGGCATTTCTCATGGGGTGGGGGTGAACAGCAACATTCTGGCCTGGGCTGCTCTGCAGAGATCTATGGAAGGAGACATCTAGACTGGGGCAGAGAAGCGGAGCTGAACATCATCACTTTCATTGCACTTTCCCTCTCTGGGAAACCTTGTGCTTCTGAGCATTAACCACCATACCTCAGGCCTTTCACTCCAATATTGATAAATTATCACTAACTCCCCAAAGGGCTGTGATTGTCAGTTCTTGGCAAGGCCAAAGGCAGTAGCCACAAATTCCATCCTGGTCTTCAACATGAGTAGCAATACAGCAATACTTGAGCCATGTTCTGCTGTTTCCCAAGTGCACTGTCTAGGAGCAGTCTCAGCAGCCCAGCGTGGTAGCCTAGTGGTTAAAGTCTTCATCTTGTATACACCGGGATCACACATGGATTCCTGTTCATGTTCTGGCTGCTCTGTGTCCCTTTCAGCTCCCTGCTTGTGGCCTGGGAGAGTAGTTGAGCACAGCCCCAAACCTTGGGACCCTGCACCCAAGTGGAAGACCTGGAGGAAATTCCTGGCTCCTGACTTCAGATCAGCTCAGCGCTGGCCATTGCAGCCACTTGGGGAATAATCCAGTGGATGAAAGATTTCCCTCTGTGTCTTGCCTTTTCTCTGCAAATCTGACTTTCCAATAAAAAATAAATAAGCCTTTTTAAAAAATGAAGTTGTCTCAAAGTGACACTGTGAAAAAGGAGGCTGGCCACAATATTGGCCTGTTCCTGCTTCATTTTCCATAAGATCAGTATTATTTATTGCTTATCTATGTCTCCCCTAATGTCTCTACCAAGTGGTAGAGGCAAACAACATTCTCTCCTTACTTTGTTCCTGGCTCCTATTTCAGTTTTATTTGAGGTTTTGCATGTTTTGAGGATATTTTTTTCACTAGTTTATGGCTTGTCTTTTCATTCTCTTAATAAAAAAAGGTTTATAATTGAATGAGGCCAAATTATCTATTTATTGTACTTGCAATGTTTTTTATAGAAATAGTCTATAGATGGTCACTGTGTATTGGCTTAAAACGTCCCAAAGTCAGGCAAAGTCTTTGCCTGAGACTGGGACTCTTAGCTCATAGCTCAGAGACATTAAAATCAAATTCTTACGCTTCCATTTGCTTTAAATATAGTCCAAACAGACATTTCTTTTTATAGCCTACCTACCTTGTATATCTCATGAAACTGCTTCCAACATCTGCTAACCATAATTAAGACAAGCTTTGCAGCTATAAAAGTCCACAAACCATTGCTGACTCAGAGCCTGCTCAGCTTACTGCTGGTGACATCTCAGAGACCTGGAGCTCTCTCCCGGGCCTCCCCTGCTCCCTGAGGATCTTCCTTACCCTAAGCCCTGCTTGGGTGGGAGCCGATAGTCACTGCTGATGCTCAGTCACTTGGTGGAGGAACTTCCCCTCTCCTGTGACCCAATAAAGCTTGGTCCATGTAATTGCTTCCCGTGATCCTGACTGTTCTTGGTAGATTCCCAAACCCTTAAAGGTACCACAGTGCTGATCTTGCATTTACTCTGGGCCCAATTCAAGGTCACTTTTGCTTTCTATAAGTTTATACCTTTGCATTTCTACGTGTAAATCTATGACCTACATTTCTAAGTTAATTTTTATAAACTTTGTAGATCAGTGTCTAGATTGATGAAGTTGTTTTTCCTTTTCAGACACTAGCCTGCTATTTTAATATTTAATTAAAAAGACCACATTGTGTTCATAGCACCACCTTTGCTCCTTCATTAAAACCCAGTTTCCTAGGGTGCATGGACTCATTTCTGGGCTTTCCCTTCTGTTTTATTACTCTATTTGTTGATTCTTTCACCAATACCACATTGTCAATGAGTATTACAGCCTCAGAACAAGTTTGGAAACCCGGTAGGGCCAGTCCTGTGACTTTGTTCTTGTTCTAGTATTGTGGGCTGTTCTAGGTCTTTTGTCTTTCCAAAGAGGCTTGAGATCAGGATACGTACAAAATAGTTTGTTGGAACTGCAATACACCTTTACCGTAGTATTTCTCACAGAGGTCTTATCCAAAAAATGATAGTTCCGGTTTCAGCTAATAATTAGACCTAGCTCAACTAATTCTTCTAGGTTTCCTATCACCTTCTTTGCATATTAACAACTCTAAGTTGAATTTCTTTATACAGGTCATCAACATTAAATGGACATTACATGTGTAGGCACCTTTACCTTGTTTTTCTGTTTGACAGTAATGTGTATGTTATTTCACTTGCAGGTTCAACATCACTGCTAACTTCTCACAGACTTTGACATTTCGTTTCAGCAGTAACTTACTTTTTGTGCTTTCCTGACTCATCTAAGAGATGTTGGCTTTTATTAAGTCCTGTTTTTGCGTGCTTCAAAATGTTGACATTCTTATTTATGGCATTTTATTTCTTACTCTAACTCTGAACTCCTAGGTCAAACTTGCTTGAATTTATTTGCATAAGTCTTTAATTTAGTATAATTAAAATTTAACTTGTTAGTTTTTATGTGAAGAGTTTTGTAAAACCTACTTCATAAAAAATAGATTTGCTTTATTTCTATTTACTGAAATACTTTGCCTTTATACTCTAGCAGTTTAAAAAACAAGAATTATGCATTTCTTGGCTATACATTGTGAGCTCTGTTCTGGGGTTTCTATTCTGTCCCATTGATCTTCTCTGATTCTGTACCAGTGTCAGACTGTTTTGATGATCACTGCTCTGTAATATGTCTTGAGATCAGGAATTGCAATTCTTCAGCTTGATTTTTATTCTTCAGGATAGGTTTGGCTAATTGTCGCTTCAGTTTCTAGATGAATTTTTGTATCATCTTTTCTATTTCTGAGCACAATGTTGTTGGGATTTTAATTGGGATCATGTTCAATCTGTATATTACTTTTGGTATCATGGACATTTTGGTGATGTTGATTCTGCCAATCATGGTAGGTTTCTCCATGTTTTAATGTCTTCTTGTGTTTCTTTTTTTTTAATGTTTTGTAATTTTCATTATAGAGGTCTTCCACATCTTCTTTAGATTAATTTCAAGGCATCTGAGATTCCTGTCCACTGTTACAAAGGGAAATCTACTTACAATTTCTTTCTGAGCCTTGGAGTTATTTGTACATACTATTCCTATCGATTTATGTTAATTAATTTTGTGTCCTGCTACCTTGCAAAGTCTCTTATGAGTTCCAACAACCTATTGATTGAATCTTTTGGTTCTCCTATGTAAAGAACCGCATCATCTGCAAACAGATAATTTTAATTCCTCACTTCTGATTTGAATTCATTTCATTTGTTTGTCTTGCCTAATAGCTCTAGCAAAGACTTCCAATACTATATTGAATAGCAGTGGTAAGAGATCTCCTAGGTAAGAGATCTCCCAGATCTCCTAGGAAACCCTGATAAATTTACCGCCACTAACCCACTTAATACACCACCCCATATTAAACCAGAGGAGTATTTTCTATTTCCTATGCAATCCTCTGGTCAATTCTTAACAAACTAGGAGGCATATTAGCCTTGTCCTATCAATTGAAATCTTAGCTGTTATACCCCTCCTCCACACATCAAAACAGCACAGCATAATATTTTGACCAATCAGCCAGGTCCTATTCTGAATCCTTGTAGTGGATTTACTTACACTTACACGAACTGGAAGACAACCAGTCAAACACCCATTTATCATTATTGGTCAATTGGCATCTAACCTCTACTTCCTACTAATTCTTGTCCTCATACCAGTCTGCAGCTTAATTGAGAATAAACCACTTAAATGAAAGTCCTTGTAGTATAATAATTACCCTGGTCTTGTAAACCAGAAATGAAGCACAACTCTTCCTAGGTCATCAAAGAGGAGACCTAAAGTCCCACTATCAGCACCCAAAGGAGAGAGATTAGCAATAGGAAGACAAGGGCATCTTTAATTATGTAGTAGGGGTTAAAGGGGATTTTGTCTGTGTCTGAGACAATGCCTGAGGGGTTTTTTCAGTCTGTCTCATGGAGGAAAAGCAAATGGACTATTACTAGGACAGCTATGATAAATGGGAGGATGAAGTGGAAGGCAAAAAATTGGGTTAGGGTAGCTTTGTCAACTGAGAAACTGCTTCAAATTCATTGGACAAGGTCAGTGTCGATTTAGGGAATTGTATATAGAAGGTTGGTAATTATGGTGCCCCTCAAAACGCTATTTGCCCCCATGGTAGGACATATTCTATGAAAGCAGTTGCTATAACTGTGAATAATAGTAGGATCCCAACATTTCATGTTTCTGAGTAGGTGTAAGAGCCATAGTAGATCTCTCAGCCTACGTGGAGAAATAAGCAGATAAAGAATATGGATGCGCCATTGGCATGTAGGTGTTGGATAATTAAGCCATAGTTTACATCTAGGCAAATGTGGGTAATTGATGAAAATGCGTTTAGTGTGTCTGATGTGTAGTGTATGGCTAGGAATAGGCCAGTAATGATTTGGATGCCCAAGCATAGGTCTAGCAATGAGCCGAAATTCCACCATGCAGAGATGTTTGAAAGGGCTAGTAGGTCAATAAGGGAGTTATTTACATTTCGTTATCTTAGTGGAAAAGTTTCCAGTCTTTCTCCATTTAGTATGATGTTGGGATTGGGTTTTTCATACATTGCTTTGATTGTGCTGTAGAATGTTCCTTCTATGCCTATCTTACTTAAGGTTTTTAACATGAAGTGATGTTGGATTTTGTCAAATGCCTCCTCTACATCTATTGAGATAATCATATGATTTTTATTTTCCAATTTGTTGATGTGGTGTATTACATTTATTGATTTCCGTACATGCCAGAAATTAATCCCAGCTGGTCCGGCTGAATGATCTGCCTGTTGTACTGTTGGATCTTGTTGGCTAATAATTTGTTGAGGATCTTTGTGTCTTTGTTCATCAGGGATATCTGTCTGTAGTTCTTTTTTCTGCTATGTCTCTATCTGGCTTTGATATTAAGGTGATATTAGCTTCATAGAAAAAGTTTGGAAGGATTGCTTTCTTTTCTAATATTTGGAATAGCTTGTGGAGGATTGGGGTAAGTTATTGAAACGTTTGGTAGAATTCTGCAGTGAAGCCATCTGATCCAAGGATTTTCTTGGTTGTGTGGGATTTAATTACTGATTCAAGCTCCATCTCATTATAGGTCTATTTAAATTATTAATTGACTCATGACTCAGTTTTGATAGATTTTATGTGCCCAAACAGCCATTTGATTTTTCTGCGTCTTCTAATTTGTTGGCATATAGTGTCTTGTAATATTTCCTAATAATTCAATGTGTTTAAAGTATCTGTTGTTATATTTCCTTTTTGTCTCTCTGATCCTATTATTTATATCTTCTCTTCCTTTTCTGATTAGTTGGGCTAATGGGGTGTCTATTTTGTTTTCTTTTTTTCAAAAACAAAACAGCTCCATGATTCATTGCTCTTATGTATTGTTCTTTTAGTCTCTATTTGGTTTATTTCCTTCCCTATTTTGATTCTTTCTTTTTTTTTTTCTGCTAAATTTGGGATTACTTTGTGCTGTTTTTCTAGCTCCTTCAATCTTGACAGTTTAAAAAATGTTTTCTATAAACCTGTCTGAATCTGATGCTTTCAAAGGGGGTTACTATTTTTTATAAAACTCTTGAATTTGTTCCCTGATGAATTTGGGATTACCACAGATGAGTTAATGCTCAACTGTGGACCTTTGGATTTCCTGATAAAACTACTCATTTTAGGGATATTTTCAAATATTGATATATACAGCAGTATTTAGAATTATTTCATAGTTTTTAAAATAATCTATTTTTTTTCTTTACTTGTCATACTATTGTTGTATTTTATATCTTTTCATGGTTAGAGAGCTCTAAGAACTATGTTTTGAATTATTCACTGGCTTCATTTTAAATCATCTTTTCCATTTTTTCCTTTTTTTGTATTAATGAAGTCTCAAACCCTACTTAGCCGGATTATTATTACACTTATTTCAAATATTGAATTGAATGACAAATCCACTTGCATTCTTCAATTTTTGTCCATTAAGAAAAACAGTGAAACTATAAAATGTGTTCTAAATTAAACTTACCTATGGCACCTAATTGCCATTGATTTATTTTATAAAATATGTGAAGAAAGCATATTATTCACAGAAAACTGGGGTATAAAAAACAAATCAAAATTGCATACATATCCACCAAATGTAACATGCTATTTTTTTTAACAATTTAAAAACAATTCTGTGTATCAAAACTCATAATGAACAAGGGTATAAGGATAGGCTAGGAAAAATATTTGCAAGTTACATAACGAATATAAGTAACTTGCACATAAAAATAGATTCTGGCAAAGTGCTTTACAAAACAAAATTTTATTGACCAAAAGCCTATAATTTAAAACTTATTTCTTCTAGTAAAAAAAAAAATAACAAGGAGTTGTGTTTCTTACTTGAAATTAATGAAAATTACTTTCTTTAAGTAGAACCCAAAAACTGGTGACATCTGGGAGGAAATAAATTCTCTCACCACCTTTAGTAAAGTTAAATGTTTTCCATTTTCAAAGTCTGTGTAAAGGAAACAAGCTTCATGTGCACAGATTTAAGAGCATATTGACAATTCCAACCATACCCTCTCTCTCTTGCATACTCCTACCCTTATTCTTCCTTCCTTTCTTAATTTCTTTTCATTTTTACAATGACATACTTTTCAACTTGCTTTACAATCACGAATTTAATCCTCTACTAAACAAAGAATTTAACAATTAAGAAAAAGAAAAACCAATGTTCTTCCACAGCATAGGAAAGGGCTATCCATAAAAATTGAATCTTAAAATATCACTTTTACTCACATATATTACTTTTTTTGTACTTGATACTTTAGTTGCTCCACATCAGGGAAGATATATAATATTTTTCTTTGGTGGGTGGGAGAATGGACTATTGCACTAGGCATATTGGTCTCCAGTTGTATCCATTTTGTTGCAAAAGATGGGATTTCATTCATTGTTACTGCTAAGTAGTATTGCATCTTGCATACATACCACAACCTCCGTATGCAGTCATCAGTCGATGGATATCTGGCTTGATTCCCCATCAACCCTTGTGAGGTTAATCCTCTATAAACATGGGGGTACAGATAACTCTTGCATATGCTGATTTCATTTCATTTGGGTAAATCCTCAGGAGTGAAGTGACTGGTTCACATGTTGATTTATTTTGAGATCTCTGAGGAATCCCCATACTGTGTTCCACAATGGTTGTGCTAGCTTACATTCCCATCAATAGAGGATTAGGGCACCTTTTCCCCTACAGCCTCATCAGCATTTATTTATTTATTTATTTACATTTTATGTGTAATCATTCTAATTGTTGTATGGTAAAACTTCATTAGTTTTTATTTGTATGTCCCTGATAGCTACTTATCCTGAGCATCTTTTCATGTGTCTGGTGACCATTTGTATTTCATTCTTTGAAAAAATGTCTGTTCATGTCCTTTGCCCATTTCTTATCTGCATTGTTTGCTATTGTTCAGTTTTTGGAGTTCTTGTAGACTCTGGATAGTAATCCTATTTCCAGTTACATCCTGCCACTCTGTCGCTTGGTTGCTTTTTTACTGTGTCCAGTGTTCCCTTTACTATGCAGAAGCTTCTTACCTTGCAGGAATTCCTTTTGTCTATTTGTGTCTCTATTGCCTGAGCTTTGATTCCTCATTCAAAAAATCTCCTGATGCTGACATCTTGCTGAATTTCCTCTTTTTTTGGTAGTAACCTGAAAGTTTCGAGTCTTAGTTCCTTGATCCATTGTGAGTTGATTGTTACATAAAACGTAAGGCAGGAGTCTTTATTTCATATTTCTGCCTGTAGATATCTAATTTTATCAATGTAATTTGTTGAAGTGACTTTTCATTCTCCAGGGATTTATTTACCTTTCTTATCAAAAATTAGTTGGTTGAAGCTGAATGGATTCGTTTCTAGTAAGATACATTCTCTGAAAATCACTATAAATGTACCTAAGACTATGATGCTTACTAATAAACAACCTGGATACATAGCATATCACATTTAGCTATGTTAAAATAATTCAATAGATTACACAGCTATTGCAACTGATACTGTAGAATACATTTATGGAAAAGGAAGGAATGTCATGATATATAAAAGGCAAGTACAGAGATGAAGAGATGTGCAACAGCCCCGTGTATCCATAAAGGATTGGTCCCAGAATTTTATGTGGATGGCAGAATGTCTTACATAAATCAGTGTGGAATTCGACTATAACCTATGTGATCTTCTGCAATATTTTAAATCATCCACCACCTTACTTAAAATACACAGTGTGGTGTAAAGGCTAGTAGAGAGTTGTTACACATTATTTGAGGGTTAATAATGGCAAGAAAAATTCTACATGTTCAATAGAAGCACCATTTTTATTTCAGCTTTTTCTATCTTCTGCTCGTTAACTCTGTGAATGTGGAAGTCATCGATATGGAGGGCTGACTGTACTTACTGCTTGAACTCATTTTGGAAATATAAAGATATGTGACTCATTTGCAGTTAAAAACATCTATGAACACATATATTATGAGCAACTTATCTGTTCCTTCTTTCCCCCCACCTCCTTCTTTTTTTGCTTATTGTAAAAGTTAGAAAAATCAAAGATTAGAACACATAAATTCCCCATAAAGTCGTCAGAAGAATGTTGTATAAATATCCCAGGCTTTTTTACATACTATCATTGTATCTTTTGGCAATTACATGGTTACCATGTTATTGACACAAGAGAAATTTCAAAAGAGGGTAAAGAGTAAGAGCCTGTTAGAAATATGAGAAGACTTGGAAACATTCATGGAATAAAAGAGATAGTGTGTCAGTTTAGTGAACTTTTTGATGCACCTTCCCAGGTGGAAGTCTGAACACATGAGAATACAGAGCAGGTGACTATTTCGAAAGTGCAAGAATAAATGCAGATTAAGTTGAAGTTATTTATAATGCAAAATTTGATGTGTGCTTTATCTAGTTTTCTGTAATGGTAACACTTTGTGAAACAATAGTGTAAGATCACAACCTGAATATTAACTTTGACATAGTTGACTGATTTTATATGTGAGTTTGAGTCTGTGTGTATCCTAATCAATTTTAGCATAGAATAGTTACATTTACTAACAATCACAGTTCAAACTGTTACATCACCACCAAAGGCTTCTTCTTATGTCTTTTGTAATAACATTCCGCTTTTTCCTGCCATCCTATGCCTCTAGCCCCATCTCCTCAGAAACAACAAATATCTTTTCCATACCAACAAATTACTCTCTGAAAAATATTATATAAAGGTCCAGTGTGGTGGCCTTGGATAAATCCTTACCTTGCACATGCCAGGATCCTGTATGGGTGCCAGTTCCTGTTCCAGCTACTCCACCTCCCATCCAGCTCCCTGCTTGTGGTCTGGGAAAGCAGTCGAGGATGGCCCAAAGCCTCAGGACACTGCAACCACATGGGAGACCTGGAAGAAGCTCCTGGATTTAGATCTGCTCAGCTATGGCCATGGTGGTCTCTTGGGGAGTCAACTGGCAGACAATGGAAGATCTTCCTATGTCTCCTTCTCTCTGTACATCTGCCTTTCCAATAAAAAGAAATAAATCTTCAAAAATAAATATTATATAATCAAAACCAAGCAACATGTCACTTCTTTTGTATTGAATTTTATTCCCTTCAACCTAATTCCCTGGAGATTTTTCAGATCTTGTGTGTCTCAACAGTTCATTCTTTTTTATTGCTAAGTAGTATTGCATGATCTGGATATACTAGCGTTTGTTCTAAAGTTATCACTTGAAGGACACCTGGACTGAATTCAGCTAGTTGTTACCATGAACAAACTACCTTGAGAATTCATGTACAGGTTTGTTTTGTAAATAAAATTTCTCATTTCTCTGCAATAAATTCCCAAGACCACCTTTGCTATGTCTCACAATCACATTTTTAATTTTTAAGAAATGTTGCTGGGTGTTAAAATACCCACATCTTACCACTGTGGATGAAGTAAGGAAGCCTCCCTTTTTCTTCTCTTTCCTACCTAAAAATATTGTTGTGAGTATGAAATGGGTTTACAGTTTTGTTCAATCATTAAAGGAAAATGGCACTATGCTATACCCATCTGTATAGCTATTTTGTTGCTTCTTATTCTTAATGTTCTTAGTTTCTTTCTTTTATCATTTCCTTTCTATTGACAGAATTCCCTTCAGCCATTTTAGGACAGATTTATAACAAATTCTTTCCTATTTTATCCATCTGAGAATGCTTTTATATCCCCTTTTATTTTACTGTCATGACATATAACACTTGGAGTTGGCAGTTCTTTATAAAAAATATTTTTAAGGTATTGTGTCATTTCCCTAGTTTCAAATGAGGAAGCTATAGTCATGAGTATCTTTTTTTTTTTTTTTTTGCTTGCAAGACTTTTCTATAGTTGTGCATCAATTCAACTGCATGTAGATTTGTTACATTTGGAGTTGGTTGAATCTTTAGGTTAGGAAAGTGTTTGCTCACTTATTCTTCAAATATTCTTTGATCCCTGCTCTCATGCGCCTCTCATCCTATGGCTCTAATGATATCAAGGATAGATCTTCGTTATTGTCCCTGTAGTCCTTGAGCTCTGTTCACAATTTCAGATTTTAAAATTTTTCATCAGATTTTCTCTGCGGTTTTCAGAAAATGGGTTTTCTGTGGGTGTGTCCCTTAGTTCCCTTACTCTATCCTCTGTCAGCTCTACCATATGACCGAACACACCCAGTTGTACATTTTCTATTTCAGTCTTTATTATGTTTCTATTTCCTAATTATCCCTTTGTTTCAAGAGACTGTCATGGATTGTTGAAGCACTTTTGTGACACATTCTTTGAAAACCGTGTCAGATCATTCCAACCTTTAATTCATCCCAGTGTCGAAGGCAATGTAGTGTGCTAGGAAGCTGTGGCTCTAGTTTACATCTCTTACTCCATTTAGATTTAGTGCTACAGTCCTGGCCTGTCTTGGCTTCAGTGGTTGCTTCTTTGGGGGACAGAAATAGTCTTCCCAGACCAGGCTGCTGAGTCTCTACATGGAGGAATGGGGTGTTAGGATCCCCTACAGCCTCACCCTGCTCCCACTGTGGGCACTGCTGGAGACCTCAAGAACCTTGGGCAATATTTCAATTCTGGTCTCAGTGAGGAGCATTCTTCTCGCTTGGCCGTTTTGGGGATTGCATTCTTATAGCTGACTTCACACACCCTCCTTGTCCTGACCATTTTCTGTGTCTACACTAATCAGCAATCCCTCTTTCTCAGGACGGGAGTCACAGCAGTCTTAGATCTGGGGGATCTGAGGGATAAGCGAGGCTTTCAGACTGTTTTTTGTAATGAGTGGGCTGCTTTTTTCAATTCTGCTCCCACCTGATTCTCCACATGCTGCTATGTTTTAGCTGCCCTCACCCCTACAAAGTGGAATTTGTAACTCAAACTAATTGTGGTTGACTGGTGTGTGACTCTGTAATTTATTCCAGGTGAGAGGTCTCGGAAACGAAGCACTCCCATCCATCTCTGTCTTCGGTGCTCATGTGAGCAGCCCATTTGTCAGCTTCCTTTATTGATTTTTGATTTGTAGAAGTGACTCAACATGTACCAGACAGCCAAATAAATTACTGATCATCATCTTCTTTACACAGGTCAAGATTTCTAAAAATTGCATGATGCACGTATAAAATCTGTGTTATAAACTTCCTAATAACTAGGAGTATCTTACCACTAAAAATTATTGCATGTTTTTGGCTTTTATTGGTTTAGAAGTGAGAATTCAACCTTCCATATTTCTTAAATAATAATTTGGTATACATTGTTATTTGATATGTACCTGTATTTGTGCATAGACCTGGTGTTTTATATTTTTATCAATCACATTTTCTTTCACTGCATTCTGGCCTTCATTTTCTCATTTGGTTGTTTTCTCAATCTTACTGCATGAATTATCTTCATTTTGCAGATGTGCAAACCGAAGAGAGATTAGAACTTATTTTTCCTGAGGTCGAACAGTTAACTTCCAGCAGGCTTGCAACCAGAATATAGATCTTCTGACTCCAGGCTCTGTGGAGTGCACATCAATCCCTCCGTGACTAAAGTCAAAACACGGGATGAAAGGGAACATGGAGCAGAATACAAAGACGTCATTTCATGCAGCACGCAGGGGTGTCATCTGTTCCCAGGAAGCACGTTTAATTACCAATCAGGCATTAATTTACTGATCTGTGTCTGGTCTGTGACTAAACGTTATCCAACCCATGATGATGAATGCTTGTATGAATCAAACATGTTCGTCATAGGCTAAAATTCACGTTTGAGCCATATCACTGTGAACAGTCTCCTACACCATACAAAGGGATTTGCAGTTAACTTTTAAACTGTGACTCACAGAATTATAATTTTACAATTTTCAAACGTGTATAAAATGATTGTTACTAGAAAATATGTCACCACTGTTCACCACCTTGCAGAGAAGACTATATTTTGGATTTAATTCTTCATGTGCCAGTACATATTAATCAGAGAATGTGACTTCATTTTACATTAAAATTTTCTTTGTTTATGCAATAAGCTGTATTAGTTTTAATATGAAACAACTGTATAGGGACAACATTTCAAAGTAATTGAGTCTCTTTGTTTCTTTCTCCCCAATATATTAACATTTTGCTTGCATGGTGCATTAGAAAATATGTGACCTGGAAAGCAGTCTAATTCTTGTCACAGCTGCAACCTTACTGATGCAGAAAATTTGGCATTTATGGAAAATGAAGCTATCTCTAATGTTCTAAATGCCCTTCTACTATCCCTTTTGCTTAATCACTATGTTTGGTGCCTCCAAAAAGGGACAGCTTTCAAGAATAAGTGGAGAAGACTGAGGAGATGCTCATGTGTGAATAAAATGGTGGTATAAAAGAGAATTGATTTCTCCCTGCTGCAGCTGAAGTCTGTAGAGACTGCGCTGCCCATCACTGAGAGCTGTGTGAGTCAGCCTCCGACTGGTGAATTACAATCCTGACCAACCCTCAGCTACACGTTTCCATGGAGCCAAGCATCCCTATCATAGTGTGTTACTGCGATTGGTTAGTGTGTCTTCTGTACTCCCAGGTGGATACCCTGAGCAGGGGTGATTTCCTTGCTTCCCACAGTCGCATCCCAACTTCAAACACAGGATTGGCAGCTTGACAAAGGTTTATTCAACAAAAGAATGAATTCAGTTAGAGTGTGAACTCATTCCCACATTCCCTTTTAACAGCTTTATTCAAATGTATTTTTTAAAAAGATTTATTTTTATTATTTTTTTATTGGAAAGGCAGATATACAGAGAGGAGAGACAGAGAGGAAGATCTTCCGTCCGATGATTCACTCCCCAAGTGAGCCGCAACGGGCCGATACTATGGCGATCCGAAGCCAGGAGCCTCTTCCGGGTCTCCCACGCGGGTGCAGGTTCCCAAAGCTTTGGGCCGTCCTCTGCTGCTTTCCCAGGCCACAGGCAGGGAGCTGGAAGGGAAGCGGGGCTGCTGGGATTAGAACCGGCGCCCATATGGGATCCCGGGCGTGCAAGGCAAGGACTTTAACCACTGCGCCACCGCGCCGGGCCCTCAAATGTATTTTTAAAAAAACAAAAATAATCTCATGTGTTTAATATGTACAATTCAATGAATTTGGATGTTTGCGTATATCTATAATAGCATGAATACAATCAAGGTAACAATATATCTACGACCTCCAAAAGTTTTCTCTGCCTTTTTCTGTTTTTGTCATAAGGATATCAAAGAAAATATATAGCCAGACTTCTCCATATTGGACTCTTTATTGGTTCCATCTTCCAAAACTAGAGGGTTGGTGTCAAAGAGTAGTAGCTGGTCAAGTCACAGCTTGGGATGCTGGATTTTAGGTGCTGAGTTCCACAACAAAATGCTGGTTCAAGTTTTGATTAGATTTTTGCTCCAGCATTCTGCTATTATGTCTGGAAAAGCAGTCAATGATGCCCTGCTACTTGGATCTCTACCACCCACGTGGGTGTTCTGCATGGAGTTCTGGGCTCCTGTATTTGTCCTGACCCAACCCTGGCTATCGCAGCCATTTGGGGAGTGAAGCAGCAAATGAAAGATCTATCTCTCCTCTTCCTGTCACTTTCAAATAAAAAGAGATTTTAAAAGCTTCTTTATATCACTGCTTCTTATTTTCTACCTTCCAACCTTCTTTTAAATGTTGTACAAACGGGCCCGGCGCGATGGCGCAGTGGTTAAGGTCTTCGCCTTGCACACCTGGGGTCCCATATGGGCGCCAGTTCTAATCCCGGCAGCTCCGCTTCCCATTCAGCTCCCTGCCTGTGGCCCGGGAAAGCAGTCGAGGACAGCCCAAAGCTTTGGGACCCTGCACCCGCGTGGGAGACCTGGATGCTATGCATAGCATCAGCCATTGTGCTCACTTGGGGAGTGAATCATAGGATGGAAGATCTTCCTCTCTGTCTCTCCTCACTGCCTTTCCAACAAAAATTAAAAAAAAAAAATCTTTTAAATGTTGTACAAACTAAATTGTATCTAAATAAAATGACTGTATATAAAAGAAAAAAAGTGAGGCATTGACCAGGGAAGCATTCTCTTATTCTCTTAAGATAGTGAGCATTGCCTGGATATTCATATTCCTGTCATCTGTCATGTTATGCTTATCTTGAGGGACAATTTTGGAGGAAGAAGGAAGAGCAATTTGAGCAAATATGGGAGTAAAATGAAGGTTGTTTATTTTTTAAATAATTCTGAACAGCTATAGAACTTGTGTTCTAAGCTACAGTGCATACAGGTTTAATCTTGACATACCAAGAAGTAGTATGCATTGGGTCCAGGTTTTTTTTATATCATGAGAGGGAGTAGAAGGCAAGGGAAGGTATGAATTCCACAGAACCAAGAAGAGAGGCAGAAATTCTCCCATTTGACAATGCCTGCAGAGTTAAGGAGGTGATTAGAGTGTGCAGATGCCAAAACTGAAGGAATAAATAAATCAAAGCCACAATCCAGAATTGTAGTAAAAAAATCCATCCCTACTGCTGTCTGCAGTGCTCCATAGCTGTACCACCATGGACCTCCTGCATGCTCTTCACAGATCTTACCGGTCAGCTCAGTCCCTTTCCCAGCCTCATCCAGTTTCCCAAGCTCCTGCTAGAAGTCAGCCATGTGCTTTAAATGCCATTCAGCTGGCTGGACTGTGGCTGTGCTTACCACCACATGCATGAAGCCGAGGAGCTAAATAAGGGCAACACAGATGCAGTAAGAAGTGGTGATGTCTCTCATCTCTTTGCATCTTTCCTATCCCACATCTAAGTCATGAGCAAGTCCTTTCACATCTGCTAGAAAGTACAACTCAGGTCTGACCACTTCTCATTATGGTAGCCACCTCAAGCATCTGGGTCAAGCTCCTTATGTTCTTCCAAATCAGCTCTGTTTCTGCTTGTGTCCACCTGTGTCTGTTCTACTACAAGCCACAAAGGGAATCCTTTCAGAATTCGGGTCATCTGATTCATCTACTTTATACAACTTCGTTCCATTTTAGAACTAAAATTTGAGAACCTTACCATAGTCTAGAAAATCATAGTCTGGTCCCAGCTGTCTTTCTGGCTATAGTGTGTAATAGTAAATGCTTAATATTCAGCTTTCTATGTACAGTCTTGACATAAAAGTTGGCTAATATTTTAATTTATGGTAACAAGTAAGACACATGGTGTTGAAATTTCACTGTTGTGCCGATGCTATGACTTCATTCTTCTATTTTTTAATTATTTATTTTCCTTGGACAGGCAGATATAAAGAGAGAAGAAAATACAGAGAAAGATTCTCCACCCTCTGGCTCACTCCACACATGGCCACAGTGGCCATAGCTGAGCTGGTCCGAAACCAGGAGCTCCCCTCCAGGTCCCCCACATAGGCACAGGATCCCAAGACCAGAGGCCATCCTCCACTGACCTCTTAGGCTATCAGCAGGAGCTGGATGGGAAAAGGAGCAGCCCGGACATAAATCAGCACCTATGTGGGATCCCAGCATGTGCAAGATGAGGATTTAGCCACTGGGCCATTATGCCAGGCCCTACGACTTCATTCTTTGCTAAACTGGATAATGGATTTCAAATATCAGGAGAACGTCTTGTGATGATTTCATGCTAATGAGACATAACACTGAAAAAAATTAAGTTAAATCTACATTTTCAACATTTTTTCTATTTCTTGTTTGAGTCTAGTTTACCAACAAAATTTTAAGGCCAGTCCTGATTTCAGGTGCTCAATTCCCATGGCATAACTCTCCCCAAGTGGCTTAGTGCTTAGAACTCAAACTCGCTGAAGGCCGAGTTGGGAATAGATGCATAGGAACACACCGTTGTCTAATATTTCCACCTTACAGACACCAGTCCTAAACAACTTCAAGAGCACACACATAAAGGCAATTTTTTTAAAAAATAAGAAAATGATGATCTTTGAGTATTTATTACTTTGTTTTTAATATGTGCTCCACTGAAAATATATATGTTTTAGTGTAAAATAGTGACTTCATTTGTCAACTGGCTTGCTCAGTTCCTCATAATTCCATATTATAAGCCAGTCAAGGCTGGCTCTCCTCACTACTCTTCCATACTCCGCTCACCCTGCTCACTCTAGGTCAGCTCTCTTGGTGTCCTTGCTGTTGTTTGAAGACTCTGAGCACTTCCTCAACTAGAGAATTTTTCACCTTCTATTCTCTATTTCTCAGATGCTCTACCTTCCCATATCTATATAGTTTACTCTATCCACTTCTTTCTCAGTTCAACTTTTATTTCCTCCTAACGCTTTCAGTCATTGTGTTGTTTACTTGTTTTCATGTTAATTCTCTATTACACTACAATAGATAAGGTCAAGAAGTTAATCTATACTGTAGTCTTATACCTATTCATCTCTGCCCTATTGGAGCGGTTCAAATGTTAGTGTTTTGGGACTAAGTGATTCATTATTTACAAAGTCCACTTGTGCTAGAAATACTAAGAGCAATAGGAACAAGGATTAGGAGAAGAAATTAACATCCTTATCCATCCCAAGGCATCTTGTACATCTCTGACCCCGTACTACTTCCCTTTTCTCACTCCCTGTGTCCCTCTGCAGGTCTCTGGTCATTATCCCTCACACACTGAGAACTTTGGCTCACAATGCTACCACTAGCTTCTAACTCAATGTCTGGCATATACATCAAGCTATTGATACATGTTTCTTAAGTAATTGGATTAAAGAGTAGAAATCAGTTCTCATCCTGGGAGTAAGCCAGTAATCCATTGATCAGACTGGCAACTCTTTCTGATGTATGGGTTTGTCTTCTGGACTGTGTCAGAGCTAGTGGCAGCCATGTAAACCCGTGAGAGGCATTTACCAACCTGACATACAAGTTAAATAAAATTTCTTTCTGTATATGATTTTCAGGCAAATATGAATCATGCACGGATATAGATGCAATTGCTCAATTCTGATTTTTCTGGTCCCTTGACTTTGCGTTTTTATGGTGCCAATGAAGAATGCCATTCCAAGTCAGTTTCTTAACATCTTTCATTGTGATGCTGAAACTCCTCACACAGTAAGGAGCAGAAGCTTGTCTTGGATTTGGTTTCTTGTCTTGGATCTGGCAGTTTTTTTCTGTTTTATCTTCCCTAAACTCTCAATTGATATTTGGAAGACTGATTCGATTGCATCAACATTTCGTAGGCAAAATTAACTAATATAAGAAAAAACAGACATATCTGGTCTCTGAATATTATAGCACCTAAGAATGCTAATTAGCAGCTGTCTATGTTTTTATTTCTATAGAACTTGACAAAATAGTTCATACTCTAATGCACTGAGTTCACCAGTCACTCACCTACCAAAACAGCCCCTAGAATAGTGTCTGGCAATTAGTTAGCTTTTGATCAGTTTTTGTCTAAATAATGAGTATAGGTTTATAAAACATTCTACTTTATGAAAAATACATTGCAGATATAGAACATGTGCTTGTTACCTCTTCAGCTGTTGAAAAACAAAAAATGGGAAATAGGAAATACAAAAAAAGAGAGAGAGAGAGAAGCGACATCTTAGGGGTATACTGATAGCCTCAGTGGGGCTTGGGGGAAGCAAATCTGCATGGCTGTTTGAGGGCCGAGAATGTGCTGGGCAGAACCAGGCTAGACTACGGCACCCACTTGTTCCAGTGGAAGACAGGGATGGAAAAAGAACCAACCCAGCAACTGCAACCACCAGCTGATCAGGGCAATGGACTGTGCCAGGCCCTGTGCTAGTACAAACAAGAATCTGGTCTGGGAGCACCCCAGACAAAGTTTCTTTGGGGATCCCCCCGAATCGATCTTCTGGACTCAGAACCATAACCATCAAAAGACAGAGGACAGAACAAGTCAATCAACCACCTCACCTACATTTTGGCAGTGAAAAACTGGGCAAATGGAGACTCTATGATGGACTATGTCAATCAGTGGATTCTTCAGCGATGTCATCGTGCTTGGAGTGGTAAGAGTGGCAGCGATTCATAACTGTTGAACCACCAAAACCACTTGATCAAGACCCTCGGAGCATGCCCCACATCAGGGACCTGGGGCAGGTGGGAGACTGGGCGGGGCTTCTCCCTTAAAATCCCTTTTTACATCAGATATATTAAGGAAATAATATGGAACTTTAAAAAAAAAAGCACAGAAAAAGACTCCAACTGGGGCCTGGATGAGTAGCAATTAAAAATAGGAAGGAAGTTCCTTAGCCTCTGTATGTGTCCTATATTGGTTGAAATGGCATGGGGGTTGTCTTAGCTTGAACTATCATAACAAATTATCACAAAGGGAGGGATTTTAAGTGGCACACACTAATTTCTCACTGGAGGCTGAGAAGTCTGAGATCAAGATTCTAAGAGATGGAGCTTCTGGGAAGTGCTCTCTTCCTGGTTTGCAGGTGCACATCTTCCCACTGTGTCCTCAAGCAGCAGAGAGAAAACACTAGTATCTCTTCCTCTTCTTGTAAAGCCACTAATTCTGTATCAGGGGCTCAACCTTATAACCTCTCCTCAATTTAATGACCTCCCAAAGTCGTTGCTACCAAGTATCATCTTATTATGGATGAGGGCTTCAAATATACAATTTGAGGGAGACAGAATATTATCTCAGAGCAAGAATTAAAGAAATTAAAATTAAAGAAATTAAAGAAATTAAAGAAATTAATTAAAGAAATTAATGTTTCCCCTTGATGAGGGTTCGGTGACAGGAGTATTTTATTTCCTAAATGGTGTGTCTTATAGTCTCTCTTCATTTTTCTGATGGAGCACTTTGGGAGTCGTATGATGTGTGATATGATAGCCCTGCCCATATGTTCTGAACTCCATGTCCTTTTAGGTTCATAGAAACATTGTGCCCATCAATGCCTAGTGTCTGAATAGTCTGAAGAGAAGCAGCCTGAGGCAGCTACCCACTAATGCACCTGTCGATTATTGTGTGGCTAGTGCCTTTCAAGATAGGGAAATGCAGGTGCAAACAAGAGATTTCACTCCTGCTCCCTGAAACGCACCCTTTATAATGCAAACAGCCAACATGCAAGTCAGTTTATGTACGGACAGAATAGGATTGTAGAGCAATACATGACATGAAAAAAGAAAGTTGGGCACTTGACAGAGGGACAGCATTGGTGTGGAGAGATACACTTCAAATTAGGTCAAGTCTAGACTCAGGAAGGTAAATTGTGAACTGAATTAATGGAAGAAGGATTCAAGATGGTCAGGATCTGGAGGCAGGACAGGTATCGTGTACAGTATTTAAGACATCACTTTGGGACAAATGGATTCCATATAGGAGTACCTGAGTCCAAGTCCCAGTTCTGTTCCTGTTTCCAACACCTGGGAGGCTAAGTTACAAGAGTGTCTGCCACCCACATGACATCTAGCTTTGGTCCAGCCCAGTCCTTGGTGTTGTCAGCATTTGGAAAAGGAACTACAGTTATAAAAGCTTCCTCGGCTTATCTGTCTGTGTGTGTTTCTGTCTTTCCAGCTTTCAAATACAATGAGAACAAATCAAAATGCTCTGGAGGCAGAGTGCCCAAGGCAGGAGGCACAAAGCATTTCATGGATAGCAGCTTGAATGTATTTGAGAAACAGAGAGAAGGCTGATATTGTTGGAACCCAGAGAGTGACAGTAGGAGCCAGGTCAAGTATCACTGTCAAATCCACTTTCATCTTACTATCTATCATGAACTGAATGGTTACGTCCCCAACCTATGCCCACTTCTACGTTGGAATATCTGCCAACATGATGGCATTTTGGGAATGCAGCCCTTGGGAGACACTTAGAATTGATGAGGTCATGAGGGTAGGATCCCAAATTAGTGCCCTTGTAAGAACAAATATCAGAGAATTAGTGTCTTGTCTCTGCCATGAGGAAGCTTAGAAGGTGGCCATCTGCAAACCAGAAGACAGTACATGCACATCAGACACTGAGTCTGCTGGTTCCTTGATCCAGCTTCCATAACTGTGAACAATGTCTGATACTTAGGCCACACGGTCTATGATATGTTGTTGTGGTGGTCTTAGAAGGCTAAGATATCACCTTGGTAACTTTTATCAAATCACAGGCTGCATGTTGATTGTCTTACTTGTAAATTGGAAAGTATACACACTCTCATCATAGTTCTTTGAGGAAATGAAAATAAATTTAAGCCTTCCGAGTACAACACCCTTGATGTTGTAAATGCTCACAAATCCATTTGTTAATCGGCTCTGTTGGAATAAATGTGAATGAATGATGACAAAAACCACCAAAACGTTTTGAAGAGTTGGTTTGACTTGATTGGTTTGAGTAAGATCGTTCCTGGTGGTATCCCACAGAGTGTGGCAAGAGATGCTGTGTGAGTCATGAGATCATTGGAACGTAGACCACAGTTGTGGCTTTGGCAATGAGCATGCAGATGGAATGCCAAGAATTACTCAGAAAAGGAACAAATATAATAACGGTTTCTTGAAATGATTGCATTAAAAATTATCTGAACAAGGGGAGCGGTTGGAAAAAAAGAGATTAGTGTTCTTTTCACTGCGTCCTACTGATTTGGCTCCAACACAATCACATGAAGTGGCAGTAACAGTTTTGTTTGTTTCTCATGGGGAGAAGGATCAGCCTAGTCTAGGACAAAAGACTTCACTAAGAAATAACGAACATTCTTGGAGTGAAGGTTGTACAAATCTTTGTTTTGTTTGTTTTGTTTTGTCTCTTTTTTTTGTTTTTGTATTTTTAACACAGAGATTCCACATAGTTCAAAAATACAATTCCAAGGATATAACACTTCCCTCCTCCCTCCTTTCTTTCCTATGTTTTTAATATTTGCAATAATATGCTTTAATTTACTTCACAGACAAAAGCTGAAGGATCCACCAAATACCCAGTTCAAGAAGCAAAAAGTCAAAGGAAAACTGCAGAGCTGAATATTAAGGGAAAAAAATCACAACAATATTTTTGGACTAAAATACTTTGCCATTTACACATTGATCCAAAAACAATGCATGAACTCTGTCACATGTCAAGTATTCCCTAACAGCACTCGGGCTCAGCATGAGGGCCTTGCTGAAGGCAGCCACTGCCGAGGTGCAACAAAGAGTAGTCACTATGAAGCGATGCTTACTGCGCCCTTGCCTGGGCCAGCTTGGGTCAAGCACAGGCCACCCAAGTTAACAAGTCAAGGCTCCCCTTGCTGGTGGTATATTAGGCAAGTTACCAAGACTGGCCATTTTGCAGGAAACAAAGAAAAATTCTCACCGGAAGAGAGGTCAAAAAATCTTCTATCATGGATACCCAACCAGAAAAGAAGTTTTGTGTCAAGATTTGAGAGAGTAGCTATCTAAAGAGATACTCAGAGGGGCCTGCTGCGATGACTCCATGGCTAAATCCTCACCTAATAGGGCCGGGATCCCACAGGGGCACTGGTTCTTGTCCTAGCTATTCCACACAGAAGCCTTAGATGATCTTAGCTTTAAGAGGATTTGCTAAATGAAATGGCTTTGTGATTTTACTTTCCTAAACACACAGATAAGAGTCCTTATTGGTAAAACTGATACATTGAAGGCCACAGTCTCTTGTAAAGGTGAACCAGAAATAACATTGAAATGGATACATAGGTAACTGCCAATCATTCACTCTGAGTCACAATTAAGTGGCTTTAACAGAGTTAGCTATTTTAGATTACTTCTTCTGCTCAATGACAATTTAGCCTAGGCAGATGAAATGTTGCTCTTATGGAGAAAAAAAAAAGATATTTAAAGAAACTGAATATGAGGCTAACACATGTGACACTCTTTCAGATTAAGATGTAGTAAATTGGGCCCAGGGCGGTAGCCTAGCAGCTAAAGTCCTCGTCTTGCACATGCCAGGATCCCATATTTGCACTAGTTCGTGTCCCAGTGGCCCCGCTTCCCATCCAGCTCCCTGCCTGTGGCCTGAGAAAGCAGTTGCGGATGGCCCAAAGCCTCAGGACCTTTCACCCAAGTGGGAAACCCAGAAGCTCCTGGCTCCTGGCTTGGAATTGGCGCAGTTCTGGCCACATACACACAGTTCTGTTATACATACACACATATATATTTGTTTATAGATATGCGTTCATATATAAACACACATATTCATATATAAACACACACAGTGGTTGGGTCATATGATGCATGAATATTCAACTTGACTGAATAAAATCAAACTGTTTTCTGCAACAGTTATATTAATTTCCAGATCTACAACAATGTAGAAAGTCTTTCTATTACTTTCCACTTTAATCAGCATTTAGACCTGTTGTATTTTATCTTTTATCACAGTAGCAAGAATATTCATGAGATGCCATTATGAGTTTAATTTTCATTTTTTGATTAATATTGGAGCTGACATCTTTTCATGTATTTATTAGAGTTGAGTTTCCTCTATCATAAAGCATGTAGCAAGAGTTTCTTACTGGGGCTACGGTGATGGCTCAACTGGCTAATCCTCCACTTGCAAATGCCAACATTCCATAGGAGTGTCAGTTCATGTGTAAGCTGCTCCACTTCCAATTCAGCTCCTGCTTATGTCCTGGAAAAGCATCAGAGGATGGCTCAAGTCCTTGAGCCACTGCACCCACATAAGAGATCTGGAAGACGCTCCTGGCTCCTGGCTTCGAATCAGTTCAGCTCAAATCATTGTGGTCATTTAGGGAATGACCAGTGAATGGAAGACTTATCATTCAGTATGTCCTCTCTCTGTACATCTGCCCCTTAAATAAAAATGAATAAATCTTTAAAAAGAACAAAGTGTTCCTTATTTACTGTACTTTTAAGTTGCTCATCTTTTAATAAATTACAGAAAATTTTTAATATAAGCTAGACACAAATCCTTTGATCTTTGGTTATATCTTCTCCTAGATTATAGCTTATCTTTTTCATTTTTAAGTGCAGTCTTTGGGCGGACAGACCTTTTAAGGTTTAATGTGTTTGCATTTAGAGGCTTGACCAATTCTTTACTTCAAATCTTATATAAGTTTGAACTCAAAATCACAGAAATTTGCTTGACAAGTCAAAACCTCCAGGTGAAACTTCCTTACCCTTCCAGCCAAAGCCTGGGAAAAATACATTTCCTTCAATATTGCTCTGCGAGGTAAAGTTTTTTGCCCCATCATTTATCCATCCAATGCTGTTTTAGGATGCTTCAGGTATTCTGTTTTTGTTAGTAAATCTCAATCATTTTTTCCCCAGTGCAAACCTTGGGTTTACGACATATCCACATGCTTTCCTTTGAATGAAAGAGCTAGACCTACAAGGCTGGGAACACAGAGTTAGTTTAACTCTCTGGATTGCATTTTAGCTTTATTTTCCACTCTGGAGATTTTAATTTCTCACCATTTCTGTTACCTCTTTAACAAGAGATTAAAATATTTTATCCAAATTTTAAGAATTTTTTCAGCAGAAGAATTTCCCAAGATAATTTGAATGACTTATATGCAAAAATATAAGCATAATATAAGTGACACATTTTCATACAAAAAATAATAATCCAGCTGAATTTGGGCAGAAGAATTTAATAGATGAGGGAATATAAGATACAACAGTCTAACCAGAGCCTAAATCTTTAGCACAAAAGAGAAATAAATCCTAGCCTAAGTATGGTTCACTCCAGTTTTTCTTTCTGGAAGTCAGAACTTCTGCAGAACTCTCACAACTCTGATTTCTTCAAAACAATTCAGTCGAGAATCAGTGGCTTTATTGAAAGCACAACACAGTTTCTAGTATGTAGCATTCATTCATTCAGCAAACCTCCAGATATTTCGATATAGAAATATTCCATCTTCCCTTTCCTTAACACACAGCAACATCTTTCCACTATTTACCAGTTCCTTAGAAGCCCTTTGTCTCTACTTTCACATGTGCTGATCTCTCCTGCTGGGATCTTATTTCTCTTCTTTATTTCCAACTGGCAACTCCTTCCCATTCTCTCAGAATTGATATACACAGCATCATTTTTTTTTTCACACTGTCCTTGGCCATTCCCAGGCACAGACAGCCCCTTCTTCCTCTTTGTCCTAGCGAATGATCTCCCTACAAATTCCTTGTTTGCTACACTAGCATTTGGCTACTAAATGTGCTACCAGACATGTGAGGAAAGGGAGGTATACCATTCCATTTCTTAAAGCAAGATATTTGATGACTCTGCCTGCTGCAGAGCACAGTGTCAAAGATGTTGATTCAATACATCAAGTAATGCAATTTTACAGTCAGGGAGGCCTTTTCAAAAATAAAATTAGACCATCCCATTCTGTATTAATTCTGGACAGCATCCACATCTCAATGTTTTCTAAGTTCCTGCTGCAGTAACACTGAAGTGAAAGATGAAAAAGCCCTTATCTCTGAAAGTAAGACCCAACAGACAAGTTAATGACAGACTGTGAAGATAATGGCCATCTGCAATAAGAGATATAAATGAACTCAGAATAAAATGCATCTGTACCTCACAGCATAACCAGGTCTTGTTTCTGGGCACACAAGACTTCAGGAAATAAAAAGCCAAGGAGACAGCTCTCCTCTCTGTCAACCCAAACCCTACATTTCCCAGCTGAAAAGACCCTGGGGGTGCACCAGAAAAAGGCCATACTACTCTGCCACCTTTTGGGTGTCCTGTGAAAAAATGTTCCTGTCCTCCTGTGTGGTTAGTATTTCCATAGCTATCCCTGGCAGTCAGTCCTCAGAAGCAACTCTGCAGAAGCTGTCCGTTGTATTCTGAAGGGAAATTAATTGAAACATTTATATTGTAATGGATTCCTTCATATTTATATCCTGAGAATTGAAGGAAAAGACCAGTCATGAATCTAGATTATGAATTTGTTTTTATTCATTGAGTATGAAGGTGTTTTATACATTATTAGAGGAAAAAAATGAAATATTCAATATATTTCTGTGTGACAAGGGATTAACCATTTTAACAAAATAAAAGTATGCCCTTAATTTAACCTCACTATTATTTATAGATTTTCTGTGAGGAACAGAGATTTCAAACCCAATGTCTCAAATGAGATGGAAAGTTGTTAGTCTCTTATTTCAATCTGAATAAAGGGAATTCAGGTGAAAAATAATAGTTTTGACAGGCTAATTAAGTTCCATTTGGTTGTTGTTCTGTTGCCTCTAATGGTGACACTTGCTGAACAGGTATTCCAAGGCATCATCCTGAACACACTACAAGCAATAAAGCAGAGAATAAAGAGAGGAAAGTGGTCTTCCCATAAAGAAAGACTCAGAAACTACACACATTACTTCACCCAACAGCCTAGCTCTGACGGAAGCCAGGTGGCCATGAACATTGCAAAAATTATCGGGACTTTTAATTCTTTTTTAAAGAAAGTAAGAATTATAATTGGAGTGTATTGGCCACCCATATCATAAGCTGAAATAAATACCAATGAATTAAGCTTTTACCTATAAAAAAAACAAAGCTATAAACTACTGGCAAAAGACTAGATGAAAATGTGAGAAATTAACAGCCTTAGATATAGATAATAAAAGTATTATTTGGTTTAGGTTTGTTGACAGAAAGACTATTTCAGTTATTTGTTCAAAGGAATGAAAAAAGGAGTATGCACTCATTTAAGGGTAATACTGATGATATTATTGTGCATATTTATGATACATCAAGAATGAGAGATTGTTAGATATTCAACAATATGATGGGAGTAGCTTTACCTTTTTATGTAGAGCTAATTTACCTCTGCAGTAGAATATTAAATACTATATCACAAGGAGAATCTGATATTATAAAAAAATTCAACATATGTTAATAAGTAAAAAAAAGTATAAAGTATATGGATAATATGATTTCATTTTCCATGCAAGGCATGGAAAATGTCTTACATGGAAACAAGACATATAAGACAAATAGCAATGCTTAACATTGCTTGCCTACATGCTTTCCCCACGTTTCTCACTTACTACCATATAAGACAAACATAGAATCATTCAAAAGAACAGAAAAACTCTAAAATGTTAATAGCATTTAAGCAGCATGCCGCGGGATGCATGGAGACTTTACTGAGAGCATTGCTTTGATTTTTTTAAGAGACCTGTAGTTTTGTTTTGATAATGGCAAAATGACAGGCAAGAGTGTCAACAGCTTATGGAACATGAGAGCACTGGCTGTGTTAGGGGGCTGAGGCTGGACAGTTGGGCCACCATCATGGCAACATACTACGTGATATTGTCAAGCCTGACCTCTTCAAAATAATGACGACTTAACCAAGACAGCAATTGGCAGAGGCCACGTGAGCAGGCCTGACCACTGACAGAGAAGGTGCATTCTTCCAGCCCCTTTCCTCCTCAGCTCTGCTTCTCACTGTCCTGCTCACTGCTGCCCAGCACATAACCAGGAACCTTCTGGCCTTTTCTGGTTCCCTCTGCTTTCAGAAAAGGCTCCCAGTCACACTGACTTCTGATTTAATGTGCTGCTTTTCTAAAATATTTGCCGTATGGATATTTTGTGTCTCCCTATGCTTCTTAGAAATGTGTGTTTAATTTATATGTTTGTATACTAATGTGACTATGTCAAAAAATATTTTAGTATATTTTATATAACATGACTCTCCTCCCAAAGCATACATAAACACATAATGTCACATGTGCTCAGAAACATGTAGTTACTGTTAGCATTTTTAAATGAATAATTTTATAAAACTTTACAGACTGTGCTTTTTGTCCCTCATCAATAACTGGAAATATCTCCAAATTAAGTGATAAAGCTTTAGTCGTACTTTTTATCAACTGCACTGCACATTATGTGCAATAGCTTTCTTTCAGTCACTTTCTTGTTGATGGATTAATTCCATTTCTAGATTTCTATCACTTCAATACAAGAATTCTTATGCATTTTTGCTTCTGTAAGATGAATTCCTAAAAACAAGGCTGCTGGGTCAAAAGATGTACTATTATAATTGTAACAGTTAGGGGCCAAGCTGCTTTCCAATAAAGCTGTAACACCACATTTCCAATTGCTTTGGGGAAAAAAAATCTGCTTTTTTCCCCAGACTTTCTCCAGCCAATTGATTTCACAGTTATTTTTAATGTTACTGTCCTCATCCTGCTAGGAGCCATATCTTATTATTCTTTTAATTTACAGTGCTCTAAGCACTAGTGAATTCGGCTTTTCCTACGATTCCTTTAGCTATTGAATTTTCACTTCTGTGAATTAGTATTTATATCCTCTTTTCCAAATCTGTGTCCTGGTATAATCCTTGGTGTCAGGTTATCGGATTAACCAATTTACACTGATCAGGCTCTACAAGATGTGAACTGGCTCAGCTGTGTGAGTTTCTCCCTTGAGCGGGTGGTCAGATAAATCCCAAGCCAGATAAATCCCAGACAGAAGGACTCAGTTGATTCATCCACATTCAATTTCTGTGAGAAAATGAGTAAAGAAAACACAAATTTTTACGTCCTAACACACCCAAATGAGTGAGGTACATTAGTAAGAAATATAAGCCTGTGGTGGTGGGATAAAGGCTCGTCCAACCATGTCCAATACCACCTATTAAAACGTGAACTGGCCTGTAAACTCCTGGTCACAATGGAATTTCTAGATGACAGATGCGTCTGTGGGAAGCCTCGCAGGAGCCTCTGACAGGGTGCTAAGTGTCTTTCTCGGATTGATTAGCCAGTGTCTGCCCTCTCCAGTCTAATCTATCCCAGCCAGCTGCACCCAGCAGATTATGACCTACTCATTGCACAACACAAAAACCTGCTGTGGAGATGTTAGATGCTCTGCCATCCAGCAGTGCAATTACCAAGACCAACCTTTCCCCCAACAGCCTTTAATAAAGTGATGCAGATCACTTGATCTTGTCACCACAGTGACAAAAACCAAGAGAAGTCAGCCTTGCGTCTGTGACTAATATCATCTGGGTTTCTAAGGAGGGGATGCAAGAAGGTTAACGCTTATTGACAAATCTCTGCTGTCAGTTGCCACTGATAATGGTCCATCTGCCTCATCTCATCATTGCCCATCATTAACAGAAAGTACAGGCTACTTCAACTCGTTCTAACTCCTTTGCTTCAAAATGTATTTTTTTGAAGCAACTTCTCAGCTTGCTTTAAAGCACTAACCTCGTTGATGGCCAAATGATTATACATCCACAGAAATCAACGCGGAAAAGCCCATCCTTATGGTGACAGGGATTCTAAATCAAATTCCAACAGATGAAATGAATTGCTCAATTTACAGGTATTCCATGGCAGGATGAACCCTGCACATTCACAGCAGCATTAAAATGCTTTTGGTGGCCCCCAGGGAAGTTGCAAAGCCTCTGCTGTGGCATATACACTGTGGGCATCTGGATTTTTTTTTTTAATTTTTCATTAGGAAAGAGTCCGCAGTTTTCATCAGAGTCCTAAATGGGATGGACCTGGATTAAATTAAATAGTTCTGATTCCAGAGCTTTGTGAGGAGCTCTTGTGCAGATCAAATACAACACAGAGTCGTGTGGCATGTAATGACAAGGATACATTCTGACAACTACGTCGTGAGGTGATTTTATTGTTTGTGAAAGTGTCAGAGGAGATTTGCATCAAGTAAGATGCTATCACATCACTAGGTGATCTCATGGATCCTCCATCATTTATATGGCCATCTTTGTAATAATTGTTATGTGATGTTCAGCTGTAGATTCATCAAAGATACGCAATAGAATCCAGGTGCCAGAGGTACAGATGTTTTGAAGGAAAGCAAAGGAAGTTGGAATTCTCTTTAAACTTTTGTTTTTATTCTCTATGTGGCCTTTTCTCTCATGAGACGGATGTAGTAACATGGAACTATGAGTGTCCTCCATGTGAACCTGTCCTTTATCCTTTGACATTCAAGGGACTGTAGGATGAAGCAAAGGGGTGGAAACAAGGAGGATGGCCTTCGTATGCCCTGCTCACAGGTTCTCCTGGGCTTCCCAGCTATCATCATCTTTCTGGAAATGAACAAGAGGACCAAAGAAGCCATGTGGACTGAGGGGACAGAACACTGGTCAAGAGGAGAGACATTCACATTAGTCAGTCCAGTGTGCTGGAGCAGCAGATCAGGCCTTTAGCTCAGGTAGGAGATAGCAAATACTAAAGAGGGATTTCTCTAGGTATCCTTTGGAGGTTTCACTTAGGGACAAGTGGCTGAGTTGAGAATGTGCATTGGGACTGGTTGTATTCAACACAATCAACAAAATTCACTAGCCATTGTCCACAGCATCTAACTGTTTTCTGGTATCCAACAGATGCCATTAGTGATTGGGTTAATGCAAACTCACTTTAATAGCAATGCTGGAAAAACTAGATTTGCAAAGTCATTTTAGCATGCATGAGCAACATTTTTGCCCACATACATGAGAATGAGATGTACTAAAATCTTTCCTACTATAAATAAGACTGAGTTTTAATAAGCAATCGTTTTGAAGATTCACTCTACTCATACTCCTTTGCTTAATGATGCAAATGTTTATGAAGTAGTGGGGACTTTGTGTCCTCATTGTTTTATTGTTTCTGGTTTCATGTCCAAATGTCTGGCATACCTAAGAACATGAGCCTAATTGTGGTAACCTGTGAAAAGTACCGATTGCTATTAAATCTGTATTTTTTCACTGTGAGGATAATAAGAATTAAGTCTCAAACAGCTAGTGCACAGCATGGCTGTAGCTCTAGCCAGCTTTGGTTTTACCATTTCCACATCTTAAGACATCATTTATTTACTCAACATATGAGTACGGGGGTTCACTTTGTGAGTGTACCTGCACAAGACACAAAGAGCTAAAACCACTGCCTTTAAACAGCTAGCATTTTTGGTGCAATAAAATGTACAAAAAAATAAAGTTACATGGGCCCAGCACAATTAACTAGTGGCTAAATCTTCAACTTGCACATGATAGGATCCCATGTGTGCACCAGTTTGTGCCCCAGCTCTTCCGTGTCCCATCCAACTCCCTGGGAAATCAATAGAGGATTGCCCAAAGCTTTAGAACCCTACAGCCACAAGGAAGACCTGGAAGAAACTCCTGGCTCCTGGCTCCAGATCAGATTGGCTCAATCTGCTCAATCCATTCTTCATGGGACAGCTGGATGCTCTTTTGCTAAAGGCAAATTCAATCAGACCACTTGTCTGCATCATTTAGGATAAAATTCAAAGTTCTTCATTAGACTGGCAAGGCCATATGTAATTTTTCTCTCTCACCTGCTTTTGTGCCTCTATAGAACCCACTTCTCTTGCTTGTGCTCTAAGCTCCACCCGTTGTCTCTGTCTACTTTTAGTTCTCCAACCTGCCAAGACTCATCACCTCATAGACTGTACACACTCCCCTCCACCAATCACACTTCCCACTGTCCCCTCTCTGTAACTGTCACCCTGTTGAAAGGTCTGGATCAACCATGGCCAGAATGGCTTCTTTTGTTATTTCATGCCCTCATCCTCTACAAAGAGCCTTGAAAAAAGTTTGGCTTTTCTCAGATGTACAGCTGTTCCTCAGTACCCAGGGGCAGTTATTTCCAGACCGGTTAGCTATCCAGATCCTCAGAAACCCAAATCCCTAATATAAAACATAGCATGCAAAGGTTATATGTACAAAGGTTATATTCACACAAGGTAAATCCTAGGCAAATCATTTTATACTGTGTTATTTGGGAGATCATGACATGAAAAAAGACAGAGTCTATACATATTCAGTGCAGACACATTTTTTGGGGGAAGCATTTTTGATTTGCAGTGACTTGAATTCATGATGCAGAACCTGCCGAAACAGAGGGCTGTCCACATAATTCTCTTAGAGATAAAAAAGAATGCATAGTTATAGAATTAGAAATCATATGTTTCACTGTAGAATAACATTATGTATACAATGCACTAGCCCAGACATTTTTAGCTCTTTCAAACCAAAAGCCAAGATTGCAAGCATCTAGCAGAAGGCTGAAACATTAGCCATAGTTTTATTAGCTGCTTAGGCATCCTAGTCAGGCTACACGTCTGTTTTATCCAATAAACCAAAAAAAATGCTTCTTTCTATTTAAAATCATGGCTACCAATTTTAAAATCATTTCACGGTGTATGGACAGCCAAGTTATGCCGCCGATGTATGATTATAAAGACACAGGGTGCCTTAAACTAATTCTCAAAACAAAGCACATTAGATCAGCTCCTGGATGCATTTTGTTTTGCTTCTAGCTCCTATTTCAAGCCTTAAATGGCTCTGGCTCACAAAGCTTGGATATTACAAAGGCATTTGGTCAAACTGCAGGCGTTCTAACTCTTCATGGTAGCTGAGAATCAATGGAAGGGCAATTGATTTACTTTGCATTTAAGTAGATAATAAGTCAAGAGACCTTCTGTGAATTAAAATGTGATTCCTACAAATCTACCCATCTTTTCCAAAATTAAAGAGGCTTAATGATCTTTTAATCAGAACAATGCTTAATTCTCAAACATAGCAAGTATTCTAACCCTCTTAACATGTCTGCACTCTCCTCTCTGAATCTGGACTTCTTCTGTAATTAGTGTCATTTCTTTAATCTAAAAATATCCCAATGTCTTTCAGTTTTTTGGGAAGGTTTTTAATATAATGAATTTAATATATAAAATGCTTAGTTAGCTTTGTTTTCAGTTTAAAATACTCGTTTTTATTTTCACTTGAAAGGCAGAGAAACAGAGACCAAGATAGACAACTGGAGACGGACCTCCCATTCACTCCCCAAGATGTTCTTATCAGCCAGAACTGAGGCAGGCCAAAGTCAGGAGCCTGGAACTCAATCAACATAGGTAGCAGGGACCCAAGTACCTGAGCCATTACCTATTACAGTGTGCACCTTAGCAGGAATCTAGACTTGAGGACTGAATAGGACTCAAGTTCAAGTTCTCCACCATGGCATGCAGGGGTTCCAAGCAGCATCTCTAGCACTGCAACAAATGTCCACTTCTACTTTATTTCATGTTTGTACAGTATGATATACTCTATGAAAATTTTCAAAATGAAGAATAACAGAAAATAATGCTTGTATATACACAAGACATATACATAAGAAATAAAACCATGAAGATATAATTACAAAATAGCAGAGATCTCCAGGAAACAGGGAAGAACAGACAAGCTGGTGGTTGGGACTTACAGCACTGCAATTTGTCACATTATGGCAATGTGGATATGGTGTGGGACTGGACAAAAAGTGGGATTTGCAAGTTACATTGTAAGCAAATATGAGGAACTCTTTGGGGTGTGTGTTTATGTGTATGTGTGCATGTGCGTGTGTGTGAATTGCAAATCAGATTAAAGGAGGGCCAAGAACCATAGGCAACGGAGAGGCAGAGCAGGGGTCAGAGCTCTTACACTGTGCTCTTTTTCCAAATCAACCCAAGATGCAAATCTGACCACCACTTAGAAGAAGAAAACCTGAATCCAGAATTGGTGCAGCAGTCACTGGTAATTGACATCCACGTGGGTCCTGAGCCTAGCAGGGACAACATTGCAGAAGGTAAAGCCCAAGGAAGTTGAAGCTCTTTGACAGCATGGTTAGACAGAGACAAAATGAACATCAACGTTTAGTTAGAGAATCAACATAAAGTGAAGCAGAACCCAAGCAGGCAAGAGAAATGCTCTGTAAAAGGGTACTGGTAGTTTAAAGTAGGAACGGGGCCAATATTTTGGTGCAGCAAGTCAAGTTGCTGCCTGGAATAACATATCCATAACAGAGTTTAGTTCCAGTCCTGGTTGTTCCATTTACAATCTGGCCCCTTGCTGATGGGCCTGGGAGGTACTGATGATGACTCGTGCGCTTGAGTTCCTATCACACATACAGGAGTTATTGATGGAGTCCTCATTTCTGGCTTCGCCCTGGCCTTGCTCCTACTGTTGTGGTCATTTGCCAAGTGAATCCATGAACAGAAGATCTCTCTTCTTACTACCCCTCCTTTTCTAACTTTCAAATCAATTGATCTGTTTTTATAAGTATCAGTTTCTGGGCCTAGCACTGTGGCCTTGCGGCTAAAAGTCCTCACCTTGAACATGCCCAGACCCCATTTGGGCACCAGCTCATGTCCTGGCTGCTCCACTTCTCATCCAGTTCCCTGCTTCTGGCCTGGGAAAGCAGTTGAGGACGGCCCAAAGCCTTGGGACCCTGTACCTGTGTGGGAGACCCAGAAGAGCTCCCGGCTCCTGGCTTCAGATTGGCGCAGCACTGGCCGTTGTGATCACTTGAGTAGTGAATCATCGGATGGAAGATATTTCTCTCTGTCTCTCCTCCTCTCCCTGTATATCTGACTTTGTAATAAAAATAAACAAATCCTTTTAAAAAAGTGCCAGTTTCTTTTAAAAAGCAAAGTATAGGGCCCTGGGCCCTGCACAGTAGCCTAGTGAATAAGTTCTCACCTTGCATGTGCCTGGATCCCATTTAGGTGCTGGTTCATGTCCCAGATGCTCCACTTCACATCCAGTTCCCTGCTTATGGCCTGGAAAAGCAGTCGAGGATGGCCCAAAGCCGTGGGACCCTGCACCCGTGTGGGAGACTCAATGAAAGCTCCTGGCTTCAGATTGATTCAGCACCAGCTGTTGCAACCACTTAGAGAGTGAACCGTGGATGGAAGATAGTTTTCTTTGTCTCTCCTTCTCGATAAATCTGATTTTCCAATAAAACTAAGTAAATCTTAAAAAAAAGTGAAGCACAAAGAAAGAATTGCAAAGCAGAAGCAATTATGTTGCAATTATAATGAGAAACTTGAATATGGGAATTGATGTAACAGAAGATGAGCTAACAAACTGCAGAGCATGGAAGGGCAATCTCCCAGAAAACATCAAGCATGTTTAATAAGTTCTTGTGATTCACTAGTTGATCATTCATAAGAGATGGATTGCTTGTAAACATTTGAGATTGTAGGGCCTGGCACTGTAGCCTAGTGGTTGAAGACCTTGCCTTGCACATGCCAGGATCTCATATGGGCAACAGTTCTGTTCCTGGCTGCTGCTCCCTACTTGTGGCCTGGGAGGGCAGTCGAGGACGGTCCAAAGCCTTGGGCCCCTGCACCTGCATGGGAGACCCAGAAGAAGCTCCTGGATCCTGGCTTTGGATCGGCTCAGCTCCAGCCATTGAGTCCACTTGGGGACTGAATCAACAGACAGAAGATATTCCTCTTGGTCTCTCTGCCTTTCTGTATATCTGATTTTCTCATTAAAAAAAAAAAAAGAACACTTGAGATTATAAATGTCCATTTCAACACTGTTTTGCTCCATAACATGAGTAATGAAGGTCTAGTTTTCAATTGTAATTCCTCCAGCCCCACAAGAGTCACACACTAGCATCTATTCCTACAAGAAGGTCTTCGATTCCCATTTTCACCACTCTTGTGATGCATTTTTATTTTTGTATCATATTTGGTAACTTTGTGTTGATGAAAATCTATTATTTTTACCCATTGTGGACTGTGCCCAGTGGTTCTGTATTTTAGGGGATATATAATGGAAATGTAGCAAGACTGATATGTTCAGATATGGAGATAATTTGCTATATGTCTCTATGCAAACAGATCAAAGATGGACCCCCAGTGAAAGAATTGAATGCATCCTACAGTAAGATGATGGACTCTCTGACAGTGTCCATGCCTACATTGTCAGGAACAACTTCAATGGCAGCATGATGGACTTGTGACAGTTCACAAAGGGCATTCATTGTAATACTAGAGGGGAGATCAATGGGGTAAGGGAGCCTTGGGGAAGGGCACAGGCAACTCCAGAGCCTATGGAACTATATCATAAAACAAAACAAAATACTTTAAAACATAAAAAAATTGAAAACATAAATTAAATATTATAATAGAGAGGAAGAAGATGGAGTGTTTTAGAAGAATAAATAGAGGAGAGAAAATGCTTGAAGAAATGATGGTTGAGAATTACCTATAAGAAAGATCACAGATTAAAAGGACTTTGAAAATGTCAACAGAAACAATAAAGGAAACTCAAATTTCCCTAAATTTGAAAAGGACTTAAGATTATGAAACCCAAAGAGATTTCTGAGGAAAAAATAATGACAAAAATTCAAATTCATGCTTGACTTTTCACCAATTACACTGGATGATCTTAGGCTACATATTTTTAGTATTTTAAAAGAAAAAGTAGAATGGAGCCTAGAAGGTTTTTGTTCAGCTGAGCTCTTTGTGAGCACAACAAATATGTCCTTGAACACATAATTGCCTCAGAAGGATTTTCCAAAAACTGGAGGAAGTACGCCCCGCCCCACAAAAGCATGAATTAGGAAGCACAAACCAATGTGTACAGAAGGTCAAGGCAAGCAGATAACCAAGAGATTGGGGATTTTATTGTGACCATTGGTACATGAGAAGGAAGCCAAAAGAGACCAGTTTACATGAGCACTGAAAATAATCAGAGGAGTGGGAGTCAGAAATGTTGGATTTCTAGCTACTTTTGTATTTTCTGCCTGAGGTTCTCTTAGGTACGTGACTATCAAAATTTAAACAGACTAACTTGGATAAAGTTTGGTGAAGAGGCCAATAGGCTTAAAGAAAAGGGATATGGAAAGTCTTAATTACTCATGTCAAACATGACGTTGGGTGTGACAGAAGTGTGGAATCTAGCATTGAAATGAAATGAAATTAAAGGTAAGTTCTCTTGTTGGCTGTAGTTATTTCTGATTTTATCATGGACTTCCCTGAAAGACAGCTAAGCAAAAATTTAGCAAACACTAGTATTACTGGCCAGCAGTTACTATGTAATAGGCAGATAAATTTCTGTCATGGATTATTAGTATGTTAGGCAGTTTATGGAAGCTTACTGTTGAGCTATAGGATCCTTTACTGTTAATGGTTTCAAGCTTTCCAAGGCAAGAGAGAAAGGCAAAATGTAATTTTAGTTCACAGTCTTAAAAGAGAGTATTTCTATTAGCTGGCCTTTCAAAATATTTCAAGGTTCAATCTCAAACATATTTTATTAGCTGTCATTTTAGAACTATCAAATATCTTTTGACATTCTTCCCTAAACCTAGGTCATTGGCTATGACCAATGTTGATGCATTTAAAAACAATGTTGTATTTAAAAGCACGATTGACAAACTAAACTCTTTTTTTTTATTCCAAAATAGATTCTGCTTGCACATTTACCTTTAAGATTGTTAGGGAAGTAACTACTGAAATGACAGGGTTTTTTGGTTTGTTTCATTATTTTACAGCCTAATCCTTTCAGGTGCTATATATTTAAAGTCATAAGCCTGGTCTTAAAGTACATTTTAAGTTTTTTAAATTTAATACCTTCCTCCGTTTGAGAATTATGTTGTGACCAACACACAATGAAAATCACAGAATTCTATGCATTCAGTGCAAACGGTGTTGGCAGTTGAATACACCCAAGAAACAAGAAGAGCATGTCTCTCCCTCGTGGAAAATTCCCTCATGTTTCCTGTAGCACTCCCCTACACTGTTGACAACCTTCCTCCCAGTGGCCACTACGGCTTGCTTTCTGCCCACACAGATTTGATGTCCTACCTGGATTCAGACAGTAAGCACTCCTTCATGTCTGGCTCTCCGTTTGTTTAGCACAATGTCTTTGAGAGTTGTCCAAATGGTAAAGCATACCATCCATGCTGTTTTCAGTTATTCACAATCTGATTAAGCAGAGGGAAGAACAGCAAATGGGTGTATTTTTATTTGGAAGTCTTGGGTTGAAATGCTGACCGTCTGACTAAAGGACCTTATGCTGAGGATGTCATCTCAGTGCTAGCTACAGACAAATTTCTAGTAAACCTCAACTTCCTCAGTTTAAAATGACAACGAAAATACTTAACTCATGAGAGCTGTCAAGAATGAAAGAACCTGAGAGCATAGTGATGGGTGTATAGACTCGTTCCATCTGACACAGACATTAACAAACTCAAAAGAACAGAAAATTATTTTCATCATCAAACATGGTAACATAAACCTTATTTTCTCCCCTGGAATATACTTCCAAGGTTTAAACAGATTAAATATATGAATACATAATTTCCAAGTTAAACCAAGCAAACCTGTCATTAGGCAGAAAAAGACAGCCACAAGACCTCAGCTGGGAACTCTTGAGTAGGAGGTACCTGTGTCCTTCATGGCACAAATCCTAATGCTTTCCGCTTGTCTTTCCTCAGGGAGGATGGAATTAATTTTAGAGATTTAAAGTAGACATTCCTGTTATGTTAAAATATGACGGTGCTCTTCAGCAAGATGTTATGACTCAAATACAAATATTCTTCAAGAAACTAAAGCAAAACCAGGACGGCTAGTGGCATTAAACTGAAAAAAAAAAATCATTTTTTCTGTCTGTTTCTATCACATCAGAGAAATTCTTTCCTTTGACATTAATTATTCCAAGAGATAGGGAAATTAAACAACCCCATTATATTCCATTATTTGAGCTTGGTTTTTTTTTTTTGTTTTGTTTTGTTTTTTTTTTTTTTTTTTTGAGAAATAGGGGATTTCTTGAACCATTGCAAAGGGCTAATTTGGGAAACAGTTTCTGAATATATTGAATATTTAGAGTCCTTGGAGTACCCTGGTTTTTTGTTACCTGGTTTGATGGGACGGTTGAAATGGCCATTTAGCTGAGACAGTTTTACAATTGTAATACTTGGACTTGGCAGTTCTAGGTGAAGAAAAAATACTGAGGCAATTATTTTTCTTCTTGTGGTGAACTTTACATGACTAGAAACAGAGAATAGAAGTCAGCTCCTTTCCAAATGCTTCCAAGTACAGTTGACCTTATAGAAATTTAATTACAAAATACCTTGTAAACCACAATGAACCTATTAGGGACCTGTAGCATAGATAAAGATAAGAAAGTGGTTTCTCTCAAATAAGATTCCAAATTAAAGAAAATAAATATGCCCATGATTAAAATAATACTCTATATCTTTATAGTATTTTTAGATTTCATTTTTTCCATTTATCTATAAACTAGAGTGCATATTATTACCTACACTTTGTACATAAAGAAACTTGGACTAAGCTTTGGGGTGACTAATATGAAAAGAAATGATTCTTTTCCCCAGGTGATATCCCTGCTCCAACTTTGTCTAGCTTCTTAGAATGACCTTTTATCATTGATGAACTACTCACACATTGCCAGCTAAGGCAGACACTTAAACCAGCTTCATCCAAAATTAAGATTACCAATTGACTGTCTACCCTTGGAAAGGCAGCATGTGTGAGTCCAGAGAGAATTTGACTGCAGCTTTCCCAGATTTCTTGCTTTCTTCACTTGTTCCAGTTTCATTGTGTTTGATCTTCCTTGCCTCCCTGTGGATGGACTTTGTGCATGTGACTTGGAAGGCCAATGTCAGCAGCCCTGCGTGACTTATCCCTAGCTTCTGGATTATAAACTCTGGAGAAACAGGGAGAGGCACAGGGGTGGGTGGGCATTCATTCTCATTTGGTCTAGCAGAAAAATTCTGGGCCCAATTGGTCAGATAACAATTTTTGAACCTTTCCCTAAGACTCCAAGAGAACTCTGATGGGCCACGTAGGATCTCTAAACCTTGAGTTTTGTGATGGGTAAGGGTAATGACCTGAAGAAAATATCATTGGGTGTGCTAACAAAGAGTGTGGTCTCTAGTACTCACAGAAATAAACAGATGGGCTGGGCATTGTGGCAGCAAGACAAGCTGCCTCTTGTGTCCCATATCAGAGTGCAGGTGGAATCCGAATGCCTACTTCCACTTGGCTTCCTTCTAATGCACCAGGAAGATGACTGATGATGGCCCAAGTATTTGGGTTCATGTCACCTACGTGGGGAACCAAAACTGAGTTCTTGGCTCTTGACTTCAGCCAGGAACATCCTTGTCTACCGTAGGCATTTGGGGAGTGACCGATGATGTAGAAGCTCTTTGTCCCCTCCCTCTTTATCTCTCTCTCTCCTTCTGTCTGTTTCTCTCTCCCCTTCCATCACTCTGGCTTTCAAACTAATAAATGATTTTTTAAATCAGAAATAAACAGATGACAGCTTAATGGAACAAATCACAACATCTAGAAACAGATGCATGTATTTACAGGTATTTAAAAGGGATTTTTTCTAGAAACTCACATAGATAGGGAAAGGATGAACTATTTACCAGAAAATGGGAAAACTGTATCAATGATGCTGTGAAAGTAACAACTCAGTATCAATTGAATGTAATGACTGAATGGAGCAATCTGACTTAGATCCTCAGTTCTGCTCCTGCTACCTGCAACTCTGGAACTTTGGGGTAATTACTTATCTCATGAATTTCATTCTAAGATTTCCTTGTTAAAGGATTAAATGAACTTTTAGACATGGATAAAACTCAAAACCTCCAGTGAGGGTGTTATCACAAAACACAAACAAAATATAAACCACACAACTCATGTCAGAGAAATGTCTAAGCCACACTGGGAGGCACTAATGCTGATGCTTCATTTTGGTTGAGTTGCAGACATATTTACATGTCATTCATTTAACTTCATATTGATTCAACCCCTTTGTGAAATTGCTAGGCAATACTTAACAAAATTCTACCAATTTTGTCCTTTCACACCGAAATTTTTGGTTTCAAAGATTCCTCTCTGGTGTTTTTCAAGGAAAAAAATGAAAATAATCTAATGTCCAACAATAGAAAATCATTTAAAAAAATCATAATATGTCAGTAAATAAAAGCAGCATGTAGTCATTAAAAATCAATTTGTGAAGGAACACTTAATGACAAAATAATCACTGTATTTTTAAATTAAAACACGGGTTATAAATGGTAACTGAAATAGCTCTATTTCAAAAGATAACATGCTTTTAATTATTTTTTAAGAGTTGAAAAGTTAATCAGATGAAGGAAAAAGCCTTTGCAGTGTCACCCACTGTAACATTTAATTTGGTAAGAAATGTATATTTTGGTCTCTACCCCTGGATCCTGATATAAAGCTCCCAAAGCCTGTGCAATTCCCTGACCCACAAGGTTCTGGAAACCTCATTTGCGCAAATGAGGCAGCTCTTGGTCATCTCACTAATGGGGTCTGGTCGGGCAAGCCATTAAGTTATGATCAGAAACTTGAAATCTCTGCTTCAACCCCCCATCCTTTAGGAGAGGAATGAAGGATAGAAAATCAGCTAATGATCCACTGTGCTCCTATGATGAAGCCCTCAGTAAAATCCCCCAAGAACTGGTTTCTGAGAGCTTCCAGGCTGACAAAAACATCTATGTGCAGCAAGGGTGGCACATTCCAGATCTATCGGGTCAGTAATGCCTGCACCGTGAAGTTGGAGGGAATAGGCAGTGTCGGGTAATGAGGAAAGCTGCTGTGTGGGATGCCCACCTCCCATATCTCAGTAACATACCAGTTACTCTGCTTCCAGTGTCGATTCCTGCTAATTCATGCTGGAAGGCAGCAGGCTATAGCTCAACTCCTTAGGTCCCTGTCACTCACATGAGACAATGGAAGTTTCTGGCTCCTGGCTTTCGCCTGACCCAGCCCTGGCTGTTGTAGGCATTTGGGGAAGGAGCCAGCAGGAAGGTAGAAGATCTACCCTTTTCTCTTTAGGTTGCTTTGACTTTCAAGTAAATGAAATCAAAATAAAGAAACATTTTTAATGAAAAGAAATTCCTTTAATGGAGACTCTTTCAGATCTCATTCTATGTACCTCTTACTACTTATCTCCTGAAATATCCTTTATTACCTGGAAAGTGAGAAAAATGAATTCTGAATTCTGAGTCATTTCAGTAAATTGATTGAGCCTGAGGAGGGGAGCAATGGGAGCCACATTAGACACCACTGTGGGTGATCTGCTATTTGCAGTTTGTGCTGAAGTTAGGGGGAGTCTTGTGGGTCTGAGTTTTTACATGACATTATCTCCCGGGATGTCTGAACAGTTAGATTGTGAGATGATTTTCTCATGTCCACTAGAGAATTACTTGGTATGTGGAAAAAGTTCCTCTCACATCTAGTTGTTCATCTAGAGTGTTGAGATTACAGAAAATGGCAGCTTATTTTTGTTTTATTTTCTCTATTCCATGTATTGACTTGACTCATTTCCAAGCCTGCATGTTTGAGCCTCATTTTCTTTTGGTTCACAAAGGCACTGGATGCAAGATAGGGAAACTGATAGACTCTCAAGCACTCACTTTGGATGCTGTTTGGAAAACTGCTTCCAGGGTGCTTTTTTAAATTAAAAATATATCTTATTTTTATTTGAAAGATAGATAGATAGATAGATAGATAGATAGATAGATAGATAGATAGATCGATCGATCGATCTTCTATTTTCTGGCTCACTCCACAATTGACTACAATGGTCAAAGCTCAGCCAATTTGAGGCCAGGATCCGGGAGCTTGTTCCCACGTGGATGCAGGGGCCCAAGCACTTGAATCTCCTTCCACTGCTTTCCCAGGCCATTGGCCGTGAGCTTGATTGGAAGTGGAGCAGCCAGGACATGAACCAGTACACTATGGGATGCCGACACCACAGCCAGAAGTTTACTCTACTATGTCACAGCACCTATCTTGGTACTTTGTATTCCATAAGCTCTTCTATATTTGCATACGTTAGCATTGAAACAATCACAGAAGGAAAATTATAAAATCTATGAAAGATGTGAAAAACTTTGTAAAGTGACTGTTGAGAATAAACCAATGTAAATAGGGTAGCTATGCCTGGAAGGTTGAACTTTTGGCAACATTTTATGGGTACTTTCCCCTATTTTCAAAATATTTCATATTATTATTTCTAAATACTTACTGATGTATTTATCTGTTATATTTTTAAAGACAGAGTGACACACAGAAAGAGAGAATGGGACAAGGAGAGATAGATCTTCCATCCAATGGTTCACTTCCCAAATGGCTGCAACAGCTGGAGAAAGCCCACATGAAGGTCAGGAGCCTGGAACTCCATCAAGGTGTCCCATGTGAGCAATAGGATCGCAAGTACCTGAAACATCTTTGCAGGCACATTAGCCAGGAGCTGAATCAGGCAGCCGGAGTTTGATCCAGCCCTCAGTTGTGGGACCGCAGATATTCCAGGCAGTTGCTCGACCTGCTGCAACACACGCTAGCTCCAAAATGTTTCATCTTCTACGTCTCCTTTTCTTTCATCTTCACCACGTGTTCCTCCTTCAAGATGAGGCAGAGAATGAAAATGGGGAGTCATGGTGGACTTGCTTTCTTTTCCTGCAGTAGTTTCTGCACCATCTTCTTCATGCTGCTGTAAGCCCAACAAAAGCAGTGATACCTATGGACAACTTTTTAAATTTTTAATTTAAAACTTAGACTGCATTCGCTGTGCTTTCTCAAACACAGTGTGACTGTGCGACTCAGTGTTTGAAACTCAGATTTGGCAGTAAATCAGAAAGGAATTCTCGCTGATGTCAGAGGGACTATCTTTTCTGAATGAGGTATACATGCCTGATGTTCAAAACCCAGAAATGCTGCTGTTTCCTATAGGGATTTTTTCTTCATGCATTTCCAGCTACTGTTGCAATGTAAAAGAATTGAGATTCTACATGCCTTCCAATGTTTCCATACCTTTGGAGATAGAGTTTATCATTATTGGTATTGCTCTTTTAAGTGTTTGTATCAGCTTAATGTTATTTCATCGCCTAGCTTTTCTTCTGTAAGATGACCTGCTTTCAGTATGTACAAAGAATTAATCTGCAACTTAAAGTTATTTTCTAGAAAGTACAAGAAAATATGTGTTTTTGGTATTAAGATTGCAACACAAGAAAAATAGCCTGTGATGACATGGAAATACTAACTACACTGATTTTATCATTGTACATCATATACATGAATCAAATTATCATGCTGCACTCCACAAATATGTACAATATAAATAAGAATAAGAATTTTTTGTGCTCTAAATCTCTTAATATTTCTGTTGATAAGAAAAAAACAAATGGGCTCGAAGCCAATGTTAGCTCTCATTCATTTGAAAAAGTCTTCTGGATTCTTCTTAGTTTAAGCACCATACGTTTTTACCCATTTTTAATTCTGAGTTGAATTTCTCTTCCCTTTTATTTTGCTGAATTAGGAAGACTGCCTGGAGAACACCAACAAGATCCACTTGCAGTGTGTTTGGAAACCAGAAACATCTTTACTCTTGCCAACATTGCCTTCTTTCATGTTCTGTAAATGGGCAATGTTCTCATAGGACAGTGTTTGCACAAGCAGTCTACCATTCCCAGCAAGTGGGCCCAAGATCTGGGCTAAAGGTTTTCCTCGCCTGACCTACAATTGCTTCATAGCGGATGCCTGTTGGCCCCAGTGACCCCACCAACTCTCACTCCCACAAACAAGGTGTATAGGAACTAAAACGTAATTTGACACAGTTTGCCTTCTGACAGTTTTTTTCAGAATACCTCAGAATAAAAAGCATAGGCTTTGGTGTTAGACAAACAGTTTCAACTCAGTGAATCAGTAAACAAAGACACTACAATGAGAGTCTCAGATCTGTCACTTACAGCCCTGGGGTCATGACATAATCCCTAATCTTACTTAGTTTTTATTTGATTAGACTGGGAAAAAATTAAATGACATAGAAGATAATAAAACACTTAGTAGTTTGTTAGACCTTAACAATTGCTTTGCTTGAGATGATACTCATATTGAAATTTCATGCACACCCCAAGAAAAAGTACTTACTATGCACTGCAATGATACCTGAGGTACAGCGATTTTTCCCCCAGGCTGCTGCCTTTTTCTTCTATACTTGTGCTAAATTTCTCACACTAGAGAGGGGTATGCACGGAGAGCGTTACAAAGGCTAAATGACAACAGAAAACGAAAAATCTCTTCCTTTAGAAAAAAAGAAATATTTCTTAAAATTGAAACTGCTCCCTCACTACAAATCAATCTAAACAAAGAGAGGTTATTTGCCAGGTGCTACATGCCAAGAATAAAAAATGAAACATGAAGCTTGGAAATTAGGAAACAGGCTTGTTCACACTGTTTTCACTTTGAAACTGGTGTCTACTGCATTTGCATATATTATAAATACATCCTTTCTATTTACCTTGAAAAGAGGTCAATTCTCCTCAAAAATGATCATTCTGAGAATTTTTCACTCTGCTAGGCAACAGAAAAATTCTGGAAGTTCTACAGGCAACTGCAGCTTTCTTTCCCTACTCTGTGGCTGTAGATAATCTGGGCCCACTGGTCAAGACTGACAATTTTTCTGAAATGTAGCCTGCCACACTGCTCTGCCTTATTTTGAATTCATAGCTCATTGCACTGCAGCAAGAATGGACTCAAGTGTAAGGAAAGAAATGCACAAACACAAATATTCTGGCTTCCGCCTGAGCTGAGTTGGACCAGGCAGCGAGTTCAGCCAGCTCAGCTTCAGTCTCCAGCAGCATAGGAACTTGGCCTGCATCCCTCACTCTGAAGAGTGTGATGAGACTGGAAAACAGATTAAATGGGGTCTGCAATGCACAAGACAGGGTGTGGCCATTCATCTCCCAAAGAATGGCAGTTGTCCAGACCTAAAGCAATTTCTAGGAGCAGAAAAAAAATGCAATGCATGCTCATGGGTGTCTGAAGCCCATTTGCATATTTGCACGATACAGGCAGAAAAGTAAAGTAGTATTGGTGGAGACAGGTATTTTAGGAGTTGAAGACTTTAGGGCAGGAATCTCAAATTCAAGTGTCTACAGGATCAAGCAGATGATCTGAAATGGAAACCAGCCTGTGTATATACACTTCCAGGGTCTGGTTTCAAGTATCGTCTGAAGTTTGATCTTTTGCCAAAGTCACATTCTTGGTAAATATTGGTATGTAAAGATTATTGTTTATTTTTGCCAAAATTTGAGAGGGTTCCTTCCCATTTTGTTTGAAACTGTGGTTCTCTCGGTCCCACTTGAAGTTTCTTGTTTTGATGGAGATAGAGACATTGTGATCTCATTTCTTTTTTCTCTCTTTTTTTTGGGGGGGGGGGGAGGAGGAAACAGAAGAAGTGCAACAGCCCTTGCATGACAGTGCCATGACAACTGATAATAATTAGAGTGAGGGATACAACAAAATGGGTGTAAACTACAGCCAACCGAGAGTACATCCATTGTATAGAATGAATTGAGCCCTCCCAAAAATATTGAAGTCCTCACCCTACAGAGTGATTGTGTTTGGAGATAAAGCTTTTATGAGCAAAGGTTAAATGAAATCATAATTAAGGTTAGATGAAAATCACAAGGACCAGCATTGTGGCGTAGCAGGTATAGCCACTGCTTGCTATACCTGCCTCTCATACTGGTACCAGTTCAAGTCCTGGTTGTCCCATTTCCCATCTGTCTTCCTGATAAATGGCCTGGGAAAAGTACTAGAGGACAGCCCAAAGTGTTTGGGCCCCTTCCACCAATGTAAGAGACAGAGATGAAGCTCCTGGCTCAGTCCTGGCCACTTACGGAGTGAATCAACAGTTGGGAGATCTCTTTCCCTGGCTCTCCTTCTCTCTGTGCAACTCTGAGTTCCAAATGAATGAAGAATTGTTTAAAAAAATTGGAGTGGGCGGGGCATGGTGTGATCATACTAGTGACCTTGTAAGTCAAGATGCTAAAAGTTCTCTCTTTCACTACACACACACACACACACACACACACACACACCCCACATACCCTAACTGAACATGAAGATTATGTGAGAGCACAAATAGGTAGTGGCCACCTACAAGAAAAGAGGCTTCAGAAGGAAACCTATTTTATGTGCACCTTGATTTTCGATTTCCTAGCTTTGAGAACTGTGGAACACAAATGTCTGCCGTGTATGTCACCAAGTCTACAGCATCTTGTGCATCCTGAGCAGACTAACACACTTTGTCTAACATAGACAACTGCTTCTCCATCCCGGATTATTGACAGGAATGGGAGCTTAGGATTGTTAGGCCATTTTTACAACATGACAGAGAACTAGATTTTATAAGAAAAACTCCTTTTATTTTAGTATTAGTCACTAATAAAATCTCTTTTGTCTATAAATCCACAAAAGGATAATATAAAGCTCTTTATTTTTTAACAATGTTCTTTATAAAGTAATAAGTTCCAACTTACTCCCAAATAAACTTAACACCCACTAATAAGGCATTGACTGTATAAATGATGGAGCACTCATGAATGGAATCAGAACCATCCCACTCTTTGTTAACGTTTTGCTTGTTAACATTTGCCATGGAACTCATGAGTAATATAGCTGACCTGTGGACACCATCTTAAGAAAGTAATAAAATATCCTAATCAGAATATAAAAGCAACAGAATTTATAATAGAATACAAAATACACATTTCATTATAAAAGTGCACAGGCCAGACCAATATAGACAATATAACCTGTGTGAATAAACAGTTACAGCCTGTGTGAATAAAACAGCTACAAGTGTAGCCCAATACAGCTTGTTGCAGTTGAGAAAGTTGTGAAGAAAGCAAAATGCATTCTTCTCTCAATTTCCAAATGGGAGCTCTTCAAGAAGTTCATGGCAAATGTGTACTTTGAAAAAGCTATGTATGAATTTGGAAAACTTTTTGCACCAAAATAAATGTATCTTTTAATTCCAATTTCTACAAACCTTTTAGATTCCCTCTCATATGCTGCAGGTTGTCTAGCATCCCTACTAAATAGTTCCCTAATCTCTGTGAAAACCAAAAATGCCACCCCAAATTTCCAACATGCTTCTGGCTGGAAAGGGAGTGATGAGGGCAGCTTTGTTTTTGCTGAGTACTATGAATCAAATGTTTGTGAAACATTCAAATTCATATGATGAAGCCCTAACCTCCATTGTGATGCTAAATGCATTTAGACATGAAATCTTTGAGAAATAATGAATCTTCAAAGGTAGAGCTTCTTATGAGGACACATACTAGAACAGACCAAAGAGAAGAACTCTCTCCGTTACTCTGCCACATGTAAACTCAGAGGGAAGTTCACCACGCATGGTGCAGGTCTTCAGCAGGAGCTGAATCCCTCAGCATCTTGATCTTAGACTTCTCAGCCTCAACAACTGTGAAAAATCAACATTGTGTAAGTCAACTCATCTGTGGCATTTTGTTATAGCAGCCCAAGTTTACTAAGACATTGAAAATCATGCGGCAAGGTCATTTCTCATGCCCCTTGTCTCCCTTGACCGTGGAATACATCTACAGAAAGAATCAGAGTGCATAGGTCACCACAGGCATGTATTCCTAGTAAACTCAGGGATGAATATCTGTGGTTTAACTTACTGCAGTGAGTCAAAGCCAAGATTTTGCAAGACTCCAAATCTCCTCCGAGAAAGTCACTACACACATGGGAATAAGGTCATGAAGTGGGTCATGTGGAGTACGGTGTGAACCATGGGCCTGCTGCTAGTACAAGCAGGCTGCCAGGTTGGCTTTCAAAGCATCTCAGGACACTGTGGGCCTTCCTGAGGCAGGCACTACATACCTCCTGGGATCCAGTAAGGCACTGAGATGGAGAATAGAAAAGTGATGATCTCAGAGGTCTACAAAGGACTGGTGGCACTCCAGGTGACAAGAAAAGCACTGAATCAGGACAGAATGAGGACTCCCCCTTTTATCAACTTTTTTGCAAAAGTAGTCTCAGTAAACAGTGATTTCATGATGTCTACTTTTACTATATATTTCTTTTCTTAGGAGTCCCTAATTGTTGGTTGCTTGTAAAAAATAAAATAAAATTTCAGGTTCAAGCATGAGGTCACAAATGGTTTAGCCCATCTCAAGATTACTGTTCGTCTTTTCTCCTGTTCCTCCATGTGTGTAATGGCTAATGTGCTTTTAAAATGCTTCAGCCAAAAGCTTCTGCATCTACAGGGTGTGATTATATGAATAATCTTGTCAGAACAAAGTGGATGTTCCCTCCATTACCCTCTCATCCACCCACCTCCTCTCTTCTTCCTTGGCAGTCAGCCCTCCTCCCTCTTTGGAGTTTATCCCAAAGTTTTCCAGCAGCTTCCCACTGTGGGATTTGGAAATGGAGTCAGGACCCTGTGGGATGGACTTTATGGAGGATCCAGTAGGAAGGATCCAGTTAAGGAGAGATCACATATACAAGACACAGTATGTGCAAACTTCAGTGCAAGATTTCTGAGATGAGGTTGGAGGTTCCTTAAGTAGAATCAGAAAAAAAGGCATGCTCAAGCCTCCTCATATTTCCTACTTTGTCTTTCTCACCCTTACCGTCTCCTTTCCCAAGACTCTTACTCCAAGGTATAAATAAATACACGGAATATTTGAACTCTTGTTGGCCATTGCTCATCTTGCATTTTTAGTTTTCAGTAATTTGAAGAGTGCTTCTAACCAATTCTGGAATGGTGCCAGGCTCCTTTGGAGTCATAAATAAAGCATTATAGATGGAATCAAATGATTTGGAATGTAATAGGCTTCCTAAGTTAGACAGAGTATATTGTGTTATGGACTCATAATGCCCAGGCTTTTAAAACAAAATCTCAAGCAAAGTTAAATAGGACACACAAAGGATTCCTCTCTGTGACTTCGCCTCACACCTGGTTACCAGCGACTTCTGAGATGTGATGGCATTGTTGCTTCATGAACACCTGCCATAATCACAGAATGACAGGTGACATCAAAGAGCCAGCTCAAGTTTCAGAGTCCTGGGTGGATCTAGTAGTCAACTGAAATATATTTAGGTGAAACTAACGTATAGAAGAAATGTTTTTCTTGTTGTTGATGTTTTTAATCACAGTTTGGAAGTTCACAGTCCCACATTAGGGAGCCCCGTTGAAGTCCAGGTGGGATATAAAGTTCCTATTCCAGGCTCTTGCCTCTTAACTAGACAAGATGCTAAGTACAAATGCAAATGCAACATATAAGTGATGAAGCTTATTTTAAAAGTAAGGAAATCTCTCTCTTTATCTCTCTCTCTCTCTCTCACACACACACATATACACACACACAAGGAGAGAGAGGTATTGTTCAGGAATAAAGTGGAACAGGAAAGGAAAAGATGAGAGAGAAAGAAAGGTATTTCAGTACCTTGTCCTGTCTGGGTCCATTGGAAGAGAAAGAGCCCCTTGGCATTGCTGGCCTGTTATGAGATTGGAAAAGGGAGTGGTTAAATGGTATTGCCCACAGATTCCAGGTGAGGGGAGGTATATCCTGGGGAAGTGCTCATTTGACTAACAGGTGGGCAGATAGAATTATGTGGGTGAGGTGTAGCTTCCAATTTATAGTTCTAATCCCACACACATGCCGAGGGATCCTGCAGCTATATCCAGACCAGACCACAACCTCTACCCTTGCCCTCATGCTCTCCAATGGGGATCACAACCTGGCCAGGGCACCCCCTCTGCTCCCCATCCAGGCCTGTTCCCCTCCACAGATCTCACACATGCCAGTGGTTGCTCTGACCCTGCCTGGCATAGCCCCCATCTGTCTTAACCTTTGCCTTTGGATGCTGTATCCTGACCTGACCTAGCCATCCCCTAGTTCCAACTCTTGCTGGCAGGTACTGCTCAGTTGGTGCTGCTCAGTTGGCTCTCATCCCTGGCTCATGTGAACCAGTAAGTGTGATACCATAGCATGACATGATCTGCACTCCAACCTGTTTTCTGCACTCACCAGTGGGCTAAGATCTACTTGGCCCTGCCCAGTTTGCCCCCTTCCAAAACCAACCCACACTTGCCAACAGATGGGGCTACCTTTCCCAGCTTGCCTGACCCCTAGGTCTGGAACACATGCTCACCAGTTGGAGTTATGGCCAGTAGGGGAGTCTCCCAGGTTCCCCACTCAACTCACTCCCAGACTGGATCTCACATACTCCAGCCAATGCCCAGCATTGCCTGCCCCTCCATCTTGGCCTTTGTACGAGCTGGTGGATGTTGCACGCTGGCCCACACTACACCCTGTTTTAGGATGCATGTGCAAGTGCTGCAACTTGGACCTGCCCAGCCTATTCTCAGCTCCAGTACCCGTGAGTGTTGGTGGGTTCCATGTTCACTCCTAGTTCAGCCAGTTACCACCCCAACCCTTGAGCTAACCAGCAGGCCTTGTATTTCCATAGGTTTGGGCCCAATTATCTGCCACAGAGTCTACCCCCGGGCCTGGTTCTCTCGCGTGCTGGTTAGTGTCAATGCCCTGCCTAATGTGACCTGTCCCCTGTTCCAACACTCAATCAGGTACTTGGATCTAGCTCTGCTAGACAGGCTGCCAGCCATAGCTTTCATGTGGTATGGTGTGTGGTGGTCAGCGATGTTCTGCACTAACAAGTCCATCTCGGGATTCCCATGTGGGCTGGTGAATCAGTCTGGCCCATACAGATCTTCCCATCTCTCCCCTCCATACCACCATATCTCAGTCCCCTCACTTACCAGCCAGTACAGTGGCCCTGTTGTTAGGTGTCCCTCAGAATTCATTCCTCACTTGCACATATGGTGTCCATATCCATGGATGTCCCTAGGCAATATTTCGTTACCCCCAAGTCCCCAGAGCTCATCGGCAGGCAGCCAAGATTGGCCAATGAAGCAGAGTTCTGCCTTGCATGCCTGACCCGCTAAATTACGTTTATTCAGTCTCCAGTGATTCCAAAGACTTAATGCTCTATCATTGGTCAAATGTGCAAAATAGAAAGTCTCTCTGATAGTCAGGCAAACCATCCTGGTTGTGAACCTGTACACTTAAAAACATTTTGTTCACGTCTAAGAATCAATGTTGGAAGAGGCACAATGCATATATTTCTATTCTAAACAGGTAAGTGAAGGAAAAAGAAAGGATCCACATGTTAAAGCAAAAACAAACACCAGCAGGGAAAGCATTAATTTTTCAAGTTCCATGTGTGGTACCTTTTTTTTTTTTTTTTTGTAACAGTTCCCTTTTTTTATTACAACTAACTACTGAGAACCGTTCATTTATCAAGGAAACGGTTCAATCTTTGCTCACTGTTTGAAGGTTCAAAGTCCAAGACATCCATCCTGTGAGGATAGAGGATGGTGGGAATAAATACATAATGAGTAAAGAAGCAGAGGACAGGAAGACAGTTGAACTTAAATAACAAACTGTCTCCTGAGAACCACCTTTTCAAAGGCACATCCAAATGACCTGCAGACCTCTCACTGAACTAACCTCCTGGATGCCATAATTGGGTCGGATTTCTGCCCCTCATCTACTAACCAATAATATTAAACTATGAATTAACCCCCAAAACTTAGACACACAAACTATTATCTAAAACATAACAAAAGAATTTTGTAGTCTAATATATGTCTTTTTAGTCTAGATGAGTTATTGTATAAATCCTTGGACTCAAGGTATCAAGTGAAGGATCCTGTTACACGCTCACTTCCTAGGCTAGCTCTGGATTTTTGTATTATCTCACAACGATGTCCTGGGCGTGCAGACACCTGTCCCGAAATGACTGAAGTAGATTGTGGCTTTCCCCCTCACCAAGGCCCTACCCAGCTCACTCACCAGGATTAAATGTCTTTTGTCTCAGGAACTGGTGATATTTTGTCTTTTTTTAAAAAGTTAATTAAACATAAAATAAATTGTTTTTGTATTGTTTATGCCTTAATTTTTCTTCTTTGGAATGAGACAAAAATTTTCAATTAAATTCAACCAAGTCAGATTAAATACCAATAATTGTGAAGGAATATCACAAAAACATGCAATTTCACTTTTTAGACTACAAGTAATTCAGAAACAGAGACATGTCTTATCACCTGACTTCTAGAGGTAGAACCATCTCTCCAAAATTGCAAAGTAGGGAAAAGAAATACATACTGTTTTGCTATTGTGCTCCACCTACAAGTTATGGACCCATTGCATGATAAGTGCTTAGTTAACTTGGAAAGGGCATTAAATTACAGATCACAGTACTGTCAATGGTCCCAGACATCCACTGAGGGTCTTGGAATGCATCCCACATGGATTAGGGGGAGCTGTGCTATTATTATCACTGAAGTATAAATTTAAACACTGGATAAAAATACTCAACAGCCACTTTCAGATTTCAACTATTCCACCATGTGGGAGTATGATCCTGGGAAATTTACCCTGTTGACAAATATTAAATATCTATTATGTGTCTATCATTCAGGACTCAGCTTTTTCAGACAGAAGAGGTTTGACAAGAACACTTGCAAGTTCTTTCAAACTCTAAAATACAATGGGTGTGGTTATCTGATAAGGATTAAAGCGTGAGCTAAATATGCAAGGATAAAAAAAGAGAATGAAGATGGGAAAAAGAGAGCAGTTCTGTGGGCTGAATAAAAGTTGATATCTAAGGAATGGAGAACTTTGATAAAATTCTGAATGGAAGAATACATAATAAGTTCTAGTTTAAAGAGACAATTGAAGGAATACAAAAAGAGAAGGTTGGAGGAATAGCTAGAGCTGTCTGTCTCATCTCACTCAGTGAATCAGTGAATCATCCTGTATAAATGACGTAAGCCAGAAAGGAGATCATTTAAACTTTGTTGTATCAAAAATCAATGTTAAATATGTAAGATGTTTTTTAAAAAACCCTGTTATTTACAGTGATGCTGACAATGAGGAAACACAGATGTAAACCCTAACCATCTGGGCCTCATCTACAGAAAGTTAGTGGGCATGAAATACAACCTTGCCCATGCTAAGAACTGCTCAAGGAGAACCATTTTGATCTCTAGGATAAGCTCATAAGCTCAGTCAGAGTGAAGGCAATACAGCACTACTTCACAGATTGAATCCAGGTTTTTTAAAGCTGAATATTTAAATTTTGCTATCATTAGACCTGTTCTTAGAGTTTCAGTTGTTCACTAAATGATAGCACAGAACTTTCTTGAGAAACAGCTTCATATTTTTTTAAAAATTCTATTTCCTGTCATTTGGATTTGTACTTGTTGTATCCATTCAACCGCCTATCATACCCACCACATCACTGCTGAGAAAGCTCTTAGAGTTTATAAATCAGTTGGGAGATCAGATATTGAGCAAATAGCTGTATATGAATCTTGCCTTCTCAATTTCTTCATGGCCAAGTATAGATGTGTGGCATCAGCTTCTGTAATCCCATGCACCCACTGGCGATTCTGATTCAGGAAAGAGGGATACAATGAACATAGATGGTTTTAAAACATTCTAGAAGGGTGGCAGGTCTTGGTTGAAAGAGATTTTAGGAGCATCTGTCATGCAGCATTGAGTTCTGTTCTACAATGAGTTCTGTTCTTTGAAATTTAGAGCCTCTAATGATGCAATAATTGATTTTAAGAGTGTCTGCTGTTTCACATACCTTCAAGAAAATGGAATAATAGAAGGCGTATGGGATATTCTGGCTGCTTCTAAGCTGAAGAGCTTAGAGAAAGAACATAACTTCAATATGTTAATTCATCAGCCCACAGCAACATCAGAAAATAAGATATTTCCTTTATTACAGATGTAGAGATGGTAGCTCAAAATCAAAGTTAAGGTGCAAGCTGAAGGATTACCAAATTTCAAAGTCAGTTGAATTCATGGTATTTTCCAATTCCACTCATGAATAAGAATGATTTTTATCGAATGAGTATTATCTTGAACATGGGAAAAAAGTCAAAACAGGAGGATTTGGAGAGCTCATACCCCTAGTCCCCAAAGACCTGAAACTTCCTGAACAAGAGACACTACTTCATTTGTCTATCAAGATGTTTCCCCTGCCTTGCTTCAACAGCTCTTAACAATGTCAGCCAAAAGAGTGATTTCTTAAAAAAAAAAAATACTTACCAGGCAAATTTACAGAATGGAAAGAGAGAGAGAGATCTTCTATTTGTGGGCTTACTCCTCAAACAGTTGCAATGGCCAGAGCTGACGGACCCAAAGCAGGGAGCCAGGAGCTTCTTCCAAGTTTCACACATGGGTGCAAGGGCCAAGGTCTTGAGCTATCCTATTCTGTTTTCCCAGGCTATAGATGGGGAGCTGGATGGGAAAGGAAGCAGCCAGGACATGAAACAGCACCCATATGGGGTACCCAATGTCAAATAGTAGCATTGAACTATCAGAGTGTTGGCATGGTTCCAATAGCAGAGAGCAGTGTAACAGTGAATGCCTGGGTCAATAAAGATATTTGCTCTTAGCTCAAGTAAGTCAAGTCTGTAAGATACCAGATAGATGACTCCATATTGCAGTGTTTGTTCTTTATTAAGAGAAAATCCCACCCCCATATTGCTGATTACAGCCTTTCATGCTAGAACTAGCTAGACTTTTTTTTTTTTGTCCAAAATCTTTCATGTATTAGTTACAGCGTGAGACAGTGTTAACACCTTAGAGTGTCAAGATAAGGTTTTCTTGAACATCACATGTTCCTTCCATAATAGAACTCTTGGATCTATGAACAAGAAATTAAAGGTAAAATGACATTCCTGATTAGCATACCAATGGTCCACTTGCAGATTCTGTTCTTTGCAATGTCAAGAAATCTTTGTCATCAGAAAAATAAATATTCCATTGAGGATAAGCCAGTTTTACAATCCGTGAAAAATTAAATTGGCCAGTTAAGATTGGTCAAGACACTAAAGATCTGGAGGAGGAGAAAAAGTATGTTAGATATTGGCTGTATTTATTGATCATCCCTTCCAAGAAAAATAAGAATGTTGTTACCCAGCAGGAGTAAAGAGAATTAGTCACTCATGCACCAGACACATGTCCTGAGATCCTTCTCTTCAAACGTAAGCATGAAGCATTATAAAGTTCATCAACAGCTACAACTCACAAATTTTGATCTTTCCACTTCCAGAAACTTTTTTTTTTTCAAATTTCATATTTGCCCCGGTGATTACTTAAAAGAAAACTGTGGATCTGGTGCAGTAGCTCAGTGGCTAAAATCTTTATTTTGCATGCGCCAGGATCCAATATGAGTGCTCGTTCTTGTCCTAGCTGTTCCACTTTCAATCCAGCTCCTTGCTGATGGCTTGGGAAAGCAATGGAGGATGACCCAAAGCCATGGGATTCTGCACTAGTGTGGGATATCCAGAAGTTCCCGGCTTTGGATCAGCTTAGCATCAGCCATTGTAGCTACTTGGAGAATGAACTAGCAGATAGAAGATTTTTCTCTCTCTCTAGCCTTCTCTGTAAATCTGCCTTTCTAGTAAAATAAATAAATAAATAAATAAATCTTTTTTAAAAATAGTGAATTTTGTCATTTGCAAAATATTTGATGCTTTCAAAGTTATCTATTTGCTGTTAATATTATGTAATTGTGGCTATGCTCCATGGGATCTCAGTATCTATAAAACTACTGGAATCAGCAGATATTCCACAAATGTATGATTTTGTCATTGTGGAAGTGGGTTTTTTTAAGCTTTGTTTATTTTAATTGGAAAGACAGATGTATATAGAGAAGGAGATAAAGAAAGAACTATCATCTGTCAACTGGTTCACTCCCCAAATTGCTGCAACTGGCAGAGCTGAGCTGATCTAAAGCCATGAATCAGGAGCTTCTTCAGGCTCTCCCATGCCAGAGTAGGGTCCCAAAACTTTGGATTATCCTCCATTGCTTTCCTGGGCTACAAGCAGATTGGAAGTGGAATAGCCTCAATGTGAATCAGTGCCCAAATGGGATGCTGGCACTTAGAGGTGGAGAATTAGCCAGTTGAGCCATCATGCTGGCCCCAGGAATAGTCTTGAATGAAGTAAAAAAATATAATATGTTTTGTTATGTAACTTTTTTCTATTTGTCATAAAATGTCAAAACATCCAGTACAGTTTTAAACTTGGTTGTTTCTCCCCGTTGTCTATCAGTTTTTGCCTCATGTGTTTTTATTTACTTCATGTGTATTTAATTGTTATATATTTCTCCTCGTTTCATCTTTTTTGTTAGGAAGCACAACATTTTATTTCCTTTACTGTATATTGTTTTTAGGTATATCTGATTGATGCTAGTATAACTACTTCAGCTATTTATGTCAATTAGTGCAGGAAATATTTTAATCATTGTTACTTTCCTGCAACCCTTTTGGGTGGTTTGGATGGAATTCTTGGCTCTGTTTTGTCCTGGCCTACATTCTGGTGGTGTGGGTATTTGAGGGATGAATTATCAGATGGGATATTCTCTGTTTCTCTCTGTCTCTTTCTGACACTATGCCTTTGATATAAATAAATCTCATTTTAAAAAACTAACAGTAAATTAAAAAATGTACATGAATCATTAGTAAGCAGAAAGATGTTGAAGATGTTCAACAGTCATCAGAAAGACACTATAGGTAAAATCACAATGATTTTCCACCACATGTTCCATGTAATGGCTGGAGTTAAAAGGACTGATAATACTATGTTCACTAAGAATATGGAGTAATTGGAACACTTGCGCATTGCTGATTAAGTGGAAAATAAAATGGCTATTTTGGGAAGCTGTGTGAAATTTATATTCAGCATATGTGCTCACCTTTCCACTTTCAAGATATGTTTATAAAAAATGTATAAGCACAAATATTCATAGAGGCATTATTCATAATAGCCTTAAACTGAATGAACAGCTATTTTATGTCTCTACAACGTAATGCTACTCAGCAATCAAATAGAATGAAACAAGAAGGGATGCACCCACATGGGAGCGCATGGTAAATGGGAAAACAAACACAAAAGGTCTCACATTGCATGGCTCATTCGTGTGAAAATCTCCTGAGATTCCACAGCGACAGACAGCAGAGAAGCGACTGACTGTGGTCAGGTTGGGTACAGAGGGTCAAATGCAAGCAAGGAGATGTTTTAAGGTTAGTGACCATACTGTGTCTCAGTTGTTGCAAAACTGTTTTGCACTTGTGCCAGATGAACTAAATTTTGAATTTTAAATTGGTGACTTTGGAGCATGAAATAACATCTTAAAAACATATATTGACTTTCAGATTATCTGTTTATAATCATTTGTTGACAAAGATTGTGACTGTTGATGGCATTACAGACCAACCAAGTTTAACTATTTTATAATTTTGGTAAATGTTGAAGTGCACTATTTAAAATAATTTACATCACTTACAAATTTTTCAATGCGTATGGCCCATGTCAAAGGTAGTATATTATAAAAAAGAGTAAATAATCTTCTTAAATTTGTGTTTTCTTTGTATTCTTTTTTTCTATGTCACATGTATATGAAGTAAACACATATACATGTAAGCTTTGAAAAACAATATTTAAACATATTTATCTAATGTACATATCATACATCCTAGCAGGATCTTTGTGAGAAAATCGTGAAAGTGATTATAAATACAGCACTACTTTTAAAAAGTTTTAAAGAAAAAAAGCAAGCAAGTATCCAGAAATTCTGCACTGTTGTACTCTGCATGTGTGCATAGGCACTAAAAGCCACAAAATGGATTAGAACTCATGCATACTTTAAAATCTGTTGCATTTTGTTCACTTGTTTTCTGTATTTCTTCAGTATAAATTAAATATCCATATGACAACACAAATGGATAATGTCCCCAGTCAATATATAGTATGAAAAAATATTGTATGAAATTATTTATAGACAATGTGTGCAAGGTGTCTGTGGATCACATCGATGAATTGCATGTTTCGGCTGGAATCCTATGCCCCAGATATCTCATATGTAAGTGAAAGTATTCCAAACTCCAAAGGGAATTTAAATCTGAAGCACCTCTAGGCTCATGTATTTCAGAACATTCAATCTGTATTGTAAACTCTACTTAGCTAACATTAAATTACTCATTTCTCTACAGAATGAGCAAATTTAAAAGTTTAAACTAACAACAGCTTCCATATCATTTTAGGTACATTTGCTATTCATATTTTAAACCCAATCTTTTTTTTTTTTTTTTGAAAGTCAGGTCCACAGAGAGTAGAGACAGAGAGGAAGATCTGCCATCCGATGATTCATTCCCCAAGTGGGGGAAACAGCTGGAGTTGCGCCAATTCTAAGCCAAGAGCCAGGGGCTTCTTCTGGGTCTCCCACGTGAGTACAGGGTCCCAAGGCTTTGGGCTCTTCTCTCTGCTTTCCTAGGCCACAAGCAGGAGCTGGATGGGAAGCAGGGCCGCTGGGATTAGAGATGTGATCCTGGCACATGCAAGGTGAGGACTTCAGCCGCTAGGCTACTGTGCTGGGCCCTATAGACCCAATCTAAATTGAAGCCTCCAACAAAGAAGGATGATCAATGCCATAAAGATGCTTTCACCTATATTGTTGATCAATGCAATGATTAGAATACAAATCCTGTACTGTTTTCCATACCAGGAAACTGAAAAAAATGTATGTCATATCAGTCATGCAAAAAGCAATGCTAAACAAAATATGTTGGTAGGAAGATGATGGGTGGACCAAATCTCAACTCCAAATAACTGAGAACGTTGAATTTGTTATTCACGAAATCTTTCCTTCACATGCTATTACTTAGCCAAGCACAGGAAGCACCAGCTCACTAGAGCAGCCCAGATGTTGCAAAGAGCTGGCTTGTGGGAAAAAAGAAGGGAAAACTGTAAGTGGCTTTCTTGACTAATGACAAGTGTTGGAATAATTAACCTTGTATTAGCATTTGAAAGGAAGTCATCAAGCACTGACAACCTTCTTATCCTTTTGCAGTATGCAACTGGTTGAAACCACAAAAATTTTCATGCAATCACTTTCTTTTTCTGTACTCACTATTTACATGTTAATACCATCCAAGAAAAATTTGTATTTTATAAGTTCTTTTTCAAAGGATTTTTTTCAAGTTTCACTCAAGTGTCTTCATCCTCCACACAGATGGTGCTCCTCTGATATCTAACATCTGGTTTTGCTGCTTCAAGGATAAAAGAAACTCAGGCCATCCTCTTCCATATACTGACATGCCAAGAGGTTTCTAATAGCTCCAGAAGCTGACTGAAAGTTATGAAATATAGCAGAACGTATTGTGATGGCTTGGCTGCAAACCACTGAAACTTTGGTGGGAAGACAGCCTGCATGAAGGAATGGACCAGAATGAGGCAGGAAAGCCAGGATTAGACTGTTTTAAAGGGGTAGGAGGACCAAATTTCTGTTGCAGAAATGGACAATGGTGCTACTGCCAGCAGGTGCTTCACTCATTTGGCATACCACAAGAAATAATCCCTGGTTGGCCCTGTGGCTTTGCGTGCTCTTCCAAGAATATCTGTCATCATTAAGGCAGATGACTATACTCAGACTGCCAAGATAGGGAGTGATTATTGATAATTGCTTTATCAATAAGGTAAAAGATTGACTGGTGAAATAACTCAACAGTTTAGTCATCCACTTTCAACTGACAGCCTAAAATACTGGTGCAGGTTCATGTCTTCAGCTCTCTGCGTGTGTCCTGGGAAAGCAGTGCAAGATCACCCAAAGCTTTGGGACCCTGCACCTGTGGGGAGGCCCAGAAAAAACTCCTGGCTCCTGACTTTGGATCAGCTCTGGGCATTGTGGCCATCTGAGGAATGAACCCAGCCAATTGAAGATATTTCCCTTTTTATCTCTCATTCTCCTTGTAAATCTAATAAAAATAAACAAATCTTATAAAAAAAATAAAAGATAAGGTAAAAGATGACAATTTTCCCCAAAAGTTTCAATTTTCTAAAATGCACAGATGACTAATGGTAAGTGGAAGAAAAGATGAGCTCTTTCCTACTAAAACTTCATGATTATCTTACATTATGAAGTTGCTTTATATTGTTGATTTATACCATACAGTTCTGCGTATATCTGTTAGGAATGATTGAAGCTACAATGTATGCTCTGTGTGTGTTTGTACATCCATGATAAATTTGTGAAAGAACCAATATTGGTTATATTCATATGTAGGAGCTAGCTATATTCATATGTAGGAGCCAGTGTTAAATTTAGTCATGTCCTATTCTAGCTCAATGAACATAAGCATGTGCTTTATTTTGAACGGCAGCATCTTCCTTTTTTTCCTTGCTCCCAGGACAGTGACATCATCTTCCTGAGGGGGATAAAACACAAACTTTTAGGGGGAAAGTTCTGGAGATTGTAATTGGCTGCAGAATTATAAGACATTTCAGTTCAACCAATGAACATTAAATTTTAAAGCATTTTGAAGACTCTTGTGTCTCGAAGGCATATTGGCTAACTTACCTACAAAACTTAATTCTGGAACAGCAAGGTCTTCAGAACTTTCAGGGAGCACAAAGTTATGTCCCAAGAATTGAAAACACACGACAAAATTACAAATACAGGTTCTTTAATTGTCTGTGAACAGATGGAGAGTAAGTAGGGTTAGAGGAGGAGATACCATTTAACGAAATGGGGTAGACATATGATATAATAGGACAAGGGACAGTTTGCAACAAGCACTTTGAATTCCTCATCTTTGCTGGCTCCCATCCCTACATGGGCTTCCCCAGATCCTGGAGGAACAGTGGGCTTTGGAAGAGAGAATCAGCTGGTGTGGTAAGGCCAGGTGATATGGACAAGTCCTACGTTCCAAAGGAGGACCAGCAAGAGAACCAGGTACATGGACATTCTTTCTTGTGGTGGACCTTCCTTGTGGTGGGGGCCACACAGATAGTTCCCTGTGATGGAATCAAGGCAACCTCTGAATATTAAAGCTAAGAGCAATATGACATCCTCTGCATTTTCCATAAAACGTCCATGTGTAAATAAATATCCCTTTATTCATGTGGAAACAATAGGCTGGGTTTAGTTATTCAGGAAGAAAAGACAATCTAATGGATGAATCTGAGAATTTGAAAAATGCTCAAGCCAGGAATTTTTTTAGCTTCCCCTCTCCTTGAGTCTCCTTTTTTTTTTTTTGTCTCCATTGTTTTGATATTTCACACGATACATTTTAATGTGGGTCCACTCTTAACCATTGTTCTGGTTACTAAGTGAACGCTTTCAGTTTGGAGAATCATGTACTTTAGTTCTAGGGCATGAAAAAAAATAATTTGTCTGATTATATCTTCCATTTTTATCTGTTCGCTCTGGAAATTTTATGGTTCAGAAGTGAAGACCTCTTACACAAAGGCCCTAACTCCCTATGCTTTCATATTTTCTCTGTTTTCCATCTTTGTCTTTCTTTTCTACATCCTGATATAATTCTTCAAATCTATTTCTAACTCCTTCTTAAGGCTTTTTTTCTGCTGTCATGTTTCTTTTAAGTAGCCAAGAGCTCATCTTACTTGCTATGTGTCTATGAGCTATCTATTAATCTGCCAATCTATCTGTGGTATCCTATATTTGTTTCACAGATGCAATGGCATTTCTTCCCTCATAAAAGATATTAGTAACTCTTTTCAAAGTTCCCTTCCTTTTAGATAATTATTATCCAAATTGTTTCTTTTTTTGTTGATACTTATTAGAAGTCTGGCAATAAAACTAAATACTTTCTAAAAGCATTGAAAACTTCATTGCATTCAGACTTGGGCACTCACTATGCAGTAACCTGGCTGAAATTTCCTTTATGTGACCTCTAATACCGTTCGTTTTAGATTTTTCTTTTGTTCTTGTACATATTTTAAAATTTTTTCTAGGCTCTTGGGTCAGATTTCTCAAAGAAAAATCTTCCAAAATCTGTTCTGAGAATCAAGTCCCAGCTTTGAGTAACAGGTTCTGTTTAATGCTCCCATTCACTTCCCCACTATGCTCTCTTTAGAGACTAAATCATGGTAGAATAGAACGTTCTAAATAATTCTTACACTTTAAAACATTTTTTCTATCTCTGGACACCACTCAAACTTCAGAGAAACCTGAAGGCATTAGCTTGAGGGAAATTCTCCAATGACCTTTGCATTGGTTCTCCATCCTTCCTGCCAACTTGACATTCAACTTTGCCAGGTCCAATTGATCATTCACTGCTACTTCTGCTGATTTTAAGATTCTAAACTATTGTTCTGGGCCCAGAGGTGTGGCCTAGAGGCTAAAGTCCTCGCCTTGAACACGCCCGGGATCCCATGTGGGCACCGGTTCAAATCCCAGCAGCCCCACTTCCCATCCAGCTCCCTCCCTGTGGCCTGGGAAAGCAGTCAAGGACAGCCCAATGCTTTGGGATCCTGCACCCATGTGGGAGACTTGGAGTAGGTTCCTGGCTCCTGGCTGCAGATAGGCACAGCAGCAGCCATTGTGCTCACTTGGGGAGTGAATCATTAAACGGAAGATCTTCCTCCTTGTCTCTCCTCCTCCTCTCTGTATATCTGACTTTGTAATAAAAATAAATCAATTTTTTAAAAAAGACTCTAAACTATTGTTTTAATGATTTCCTCACCTGTTCTTTTGTAAAATTTTATATTTTTGTCATAAATAAAATACCCTTTATGTCATATTCTATTTTTGGAGGGTAGAAAAACAAAGGTTCAAATTAGGTCTTCAGCATCTCCATCTTCAATTTCTAAATATGGAGTGTTTTTTTCTGTGCCTGCTGTATTTTTCTTCAACCAAATTCAGACTTGTTTACACAATACAACAGGAATAAAAGGGAAACTTGCATGACATTTTTGTCCAATTAGCTAACAATATGGTTTTTTCTTTTGTTTCAAAAGTTTATTTATTCTTTTTAAGGCATTGCTGCAATTTTTCCAGGCACTACAATCTCTACTCAAGAGTGCATTTTCAAAACTTGAGCAAAAATAGAAATTATTCCAACTATTAGGAATCTAACTCTGCGTGGTTTCAACGTTATGCCATCTTCTCCTAACACACTGATTTCTTTTGGAGAACTCAGCTCACCTGGGACTAGCGCAACAAAATGCAAGTAGTTCTGAAAAGTGATAATGATGTTAAGAACAAGTGTACCTGTCAGAGAATCTACATAAGGAAGACCTTTGTCAAAAAAAATTTCTGCTCTAATGTGCCAAAGAATAAGATGACCATGAACAGTAAACAGGTAGCAACTGCATTTTTATGTTTCCTCTCCAAAGAATTTTACGCACATTTCCACAGTGCCATTTTTACTCAATACTTTAAAAAACACTAATATGAAAAAAGTGTGATAGCTGCGGGTAATAAAATGTCTCAATTTTCCCCTAGTATCACTAAACCAACACAATTCACTATCTCTCTTTTTCAGCTCAACTACCTAATCCTCCACTTCCAAGGGCTGGTATCCCATATGGACACCAGTTTATGTTCAGGTTGCTCCACTTACCAGTAAGCTCTCTGCCTGTGGCCCAGGAAAGCAGTGGAGGATGGACCAAGTGTTTGAAACCATGCACGTATATGAGAGACTCAGAAGAAGCTCCTAGCTCCTGACTCCCAGCTTTGGATCAGCTTAGCTCTGGCCATTGCAGCTATTTGGGGAATGAGCCAGCAGATGGAAGATCTTTCTCTGTATCTCTCTTTCTCTCTGTAAATCTACCATTCCAATAAAATAAAGAAATCATAGAAGAGGAAGAAGAAGAAGAGGAGGAGGGGGAGAACTAAAGCACAAAAACTAACACTTGATGGCTCCAAGATGGGTGAGAATCTTGCAGAGCTAATCAGGGCTGGCTCCATGGATTTGAGAGCCTTTAAACCCACCAAACACTTTCCAACATACAGTATGGTGGTATGGGGTTACATTCTTACAGAAGCAAGTGTAGTGTCATGGAACTTGCCATTCAGTGAGGACAAACGAATGATAAACAAATGAACAGGTAAAGCTTAACCACTGTAATGAAAATTATTTGCCATGTCTTTCAGATAGACACTTAGAGAAGTGGTAGGGGATTTTGCTTTGGAACAGTGAAAAGTAGAAACATCTTTGTTAAGCTTTTCCACTTTCTCCTTCTCACTGTACATATTAAATATATAAATACTCTCTACTATACAGAAAATCTGCATGCTAGACATATGTATACTGTCAGGGTACTCAGCATTTATGCTTTTCTTCTTGGCAATCATAATTACCACATAAGTTAAGTTTAATTCTAAACTTGTGCATTAAATTTTCCCAAATCATCCTTCTTAACCATAGCATATACAATTCTGAGTTCCTAATTTTGAATCATGTTTAGCTAGATTTTGCTTTCCTGGGATTTACTCTTTAAGGAAAAGTTATGTATCCTCTACCTCTTAATTTCTTGATTGACTGAAAAGGTTAATCTATTGAGCAATAGCTTACTGGATGTGAATATCTAGGACCAAACTTTGTCTCCCTCCTGACTTTTTAGAAGTAGCAGTGTCACCTGTCATGGAGGATCTGTTCTAACTCTGCAGGAAGCCAACTTCGTTTTGTCATTTCTTAAATGTGACTTATCATTTTACAATAATGTTTAAGAGATTCTTCCAATGATGAGTAGCTAGTTGGCAAAGTGTATAAGATGCAGCTTGGGGAACAGGCATGTGGCCTCTCCATCAGGCCACTGCTCAGGACAACTTTATCTTGAACTGGAGTGACTAGGTTTGTGTACTGGCTCCACTCTGGATTCCAGCCAGTGTAGACCTTAGAGGCAACAGATAATAACTCAGGTTTGCCACCCATGTGGGAAATCCAGGTTGAGTTTCCAGCTGCTGGCTTTGTCTTAGCTGCCACCCCTTCCACACCCTCCCCGCCCACACCATTCTGTTCTTCCTTTCAGATAAAGTGAAATAACAAACAGAAATAGTTAGCAAGAACACATGAGAAAATATTTTTAAAATGAGCCCAGAACATGGTTTAGTATGGTACCCTTCTGTTTGCATCTTTCCTAGGGCACTACATACTCTCTCAGGACGCAGATGTGGGCAACACTTAGTTTAGTCAGTTTTTAGTTTAGCTGGTTTGTGATCTTTTCAATCTTACTGTGTTGAAAACCTTAAATTCTTTGTCAATTTTGTTCCACAAAATTTCACAATGTTTTCTTTTTCTCTTCCATTTTCTCTCTTAACTCTGCCAGCTCACACTTCTATTGCCTTTTGTGGGTTTATCATATCTCACTTGATCAGTTATATCCTTTTCATTCTCCTTTCAACAAAACCAGACTTTAACTCCTGTCAAATTGCAAATTCTTTTTAGAATTTTGCTCCATTTTGAGGTCAAGTTTTTTCATCTTCTTTACACTCACTTTCTTTCTTTTAAAATTTTAATTCATGCACTCCCTTTTGAATAGTTTATGTGCAAAGAATCAATTACTCGTGTTTTCTAATTTTTTCCATGGCAATGATGAATATTGAAGAAAGGAAGCAGATAAGAACTGCCATAGTGCCCACTTTTTAATTGCTCATATTTAATGTATGCATTTTATGCCCTTAAACATAAACACACAATCATATCATTAACATGATTAAGATACTCAACATATTGATCAGCTATGAAAATTTCCTTATGTTGTTCTCTGAATTTTTTTCTTTTTAGTCTTGAGTTTCCTAAGACCAGTCCTCTTAACCTGTTTTCAAGAGCAAGTTGCTGTTTTATTAACAGAAGATACTGCACTGCAGGACAGACCTCTAGAGTCTGTTCATTTGTGTATCCGGAATAGTGTACACACTAAACAACAATTCACCATTTCCCCCTTCTCCAAGCCCTTGGAAACTACCATTCTATTTCCTATTTCCATGAGTTTGACCTTTTTTAGATGTTACATAAGTACAACTATGCAGTATTCTTCTTTTATGCCTGGCTTATTTCACTCAGCATAATGTTTTCTAGATTCAACCATGTTATCCCAAGCTGAAGCATTTTCTACTTTTTCATGACTGAAGAAAAACATACCATTGTGTGTGTACACTACATTTTCTTTTCCCATTCATCCATTGATGAACATTTGGGTTGCTTTCATGGGTTGGCAATGTAACTAAGGCTGCGCTGAATGTAGAGATGCAGCTCTTTTTGAAATCATGATTTCAATTCTTCTAAATCTATGCCCTGAAGTAGGGTTAATGAATTATAGAATAGTTTTAATTTTTGAATAACTGATAGTGGATAGTCAGGAACCCACTTCATGGTCTCAGGGTGGATGCTTGGCTTCAGCAAGTGAGATAAATCAATTATGAGCATAAAACAGTGAGAGCCAAAGAGTTTTATTAAAGTAGCAAAAAACAGACTACTCCACAGATAGTGCAGCACTGAATCTGATTTGGGTTTTACATTTGTGGGAGGAAATGTACATCAGTATCAGGGCAGAATACTCACCCTATTTTGGGAGAGGGGTGCCAACTTGCAAGAACTAAGGATTCACTTTTTTTTTTGAACTAATGACCACTGCCTCAGGTTACCACAGAAACAATAAATTGTCATGGTGCAAGGGCAATGATTTTCACAATGCTAATGTATTATAATAAGAGTATACTGAGGATTCATGTCTCTTTGAACTGATGTTAGATGTCATTTGAAACTCATCTTATCAGACCAGTCGTCTGTTTTTTCTGTCTTGCACAGTCTCAGAACCCCCGTATTGCTGTCCATAATGATTACAATTTCCCTTACCTTGATGTGCAATAGTTCCCTTGTATTGATTTATTGCTTTTTGCTTCTTTTTCCTTGTCTGTAATAACCACCCAAACAGGTAAAGCTATGATATGTCATTGTGGTATTGACTTGTATTTCCCTGATGACTAATGATACTGAATATCATTACATATTCCTCTTGGCTGTCCACATATCTTTAGAGAAATGTCTATTCAAGCCCTTTGCCCATTTCCTTATCATGTTATTTGTGGATTTTGTTGTTGTTGAGTTTTAAGGGATTCATATATTCTATGGCTATTAGCCTCTTAGATGTGTGGTTTGCAAAACTTTCTCCAATTCTATAGGTTACGTTTACAACCTACTGGTTATATCTAGGGTTGTGCAAAAAAAAAGTTTTAATTTAATATGGTCCCATTTGTTGATTTTTGGTTATACAGCCTGGGTTTTGGTGTCAAATATAATAAATCTATTGCCAAGATCAGCATGGTGCAATAAATCTATTGCCACCATCAACACTGTGACCATTTGTGACAATGCCACCACATGTCACAGTGTAGGTTCAAGCCCCAGATGCTGTGCTTCTGATCCAGGTTCCTGGAAAGCCAGCAGACAATGGCACAAGTGCTGGGACTGCTGCCACCCATGTGGGAAACCTGAATTGAATTTCTAAGCCTCAGCTTCATCCAAGCTCCATCTGTACCCAGCCTAGACAGTGAAGGAATTTAGGGAACTGAAGCAGCAGAGGAGCACTCCCTTTGTTCTCTCTCTCTCTGCAAAGTAACAGAAAAGGAACGTGTATGACAGCACTTCATTTTTAAAAATTTGTTGAGACCTGTTTATGGACTAATCTATAATATAGTCTAGAGAATGCTCCATGAAAGTGATGAAAGAAGTGAGTACCCTGCAGCTGTCAGATGGAATGATGTGTGGATACCTATTAGAGTCATTTTGTCTGTGGTATAGATCAGATCTGCTCTATATTTGTTCACTTTTTTTATTTGTTTGGCTAATCTGTGAATTGATAAAAGTGAAGTGTGGATATCCCATGCTATCTTGTATTGGAGCTTATTCTCCCTTTAGATCAATTAAATTTTGCCTTTTAAAACTTATTGCCCTAGCATGGAAAATATGGCGTAGTCACATATTCCTGCAGGTTTGTTCTCTAAATCATTGCAAAATTATATTTTGTCTCTTTTAATGCTTTTTTTTTTTGCATAGTGCCTATTTTCTTTTTTATGGGCATAGCTACTCCTGCTTCCTTTTGCTTTTTATTTGCATGAATATATTTTTTATCCTTTTATTTTCTGTCTGTTTGTACCTTAATTATTAAATATTTATTTTTATTGGAAAGACAGAGTCACAAAGAGAAGGGGGTTGATACAGAGAAAAATCTTCTGCTCATCGATTCACTCCCCAAGTGGCCACAACAGCCGAAGCTGAGCTGATCCAAAGCCAGAAGTCGGGACTACTTCTGGGTTTCCCAATCAGGTGCAGGGGCCCAAGGCTTTGGGCCGTCCTCGACTGCTTTCCCAAGCCACAAGCAGGTTGAGGGATAGGAAGTGGAGCATCTGGGACATGAACCAGAGCTATATGGGATCCCAGAACTTACAAGGTGAAGACGTTAGCCACTAGGCTGCTGTGCTAGGCCCAATGCATTTCTTACAGGCAGCATAGAGATGGGCATTGCTTTTGTTTAATCTGTTCATCCAGCTGTGTCTTTTTGGGGCTGGGAGTGAATTTGATGCATCTATGTTCCAGGTTATTATTGAATAACCTGTAAGTTTTTACATATTATAGTTCCATCTTCACTAGTTTTCCCACAAATATTCTCAGTTGGTTTTAAATGTCCTTTGTTCTTTTCCTAAAATTTTTCTTTTCACATTATTTTATGATAGTGATGGTCTCCCTCTGTTTCTGTGTAGAGCAGATTCTAAGTCTCATTTGTAAGGTTGGCCAAGTGGTAACAAATTCTTTTCAAATTTTTCTTCTCTTGAGGTATGCTTCTTTTACTTTGATTTAGGAGAGCTTGGTGTGGAAAATTATTATGGGTTGGCAATCTTCTTTCATTCAGAACTTGGACTACATGTGTCTTTTGGCTTATGGGGTTTCTATTGAGAAATTTGTTGACATTTTTATGTGAGTTCTTCTAAAATGAGCTGGTATTTCGCTTGGAAGAAGTAGAGTCTTTTCTTTATATTTTACTTTAGAATGTTTGACATAATATACAATGATGTTGGTCTTTTCTTATAATTTCTATTTGTGTTTCTACGAACCTCCTCTATGTGGATGTCAATGATACAGGATTCACTTTTATAAAACAAACATTAATGGATATAAATTGATCTATTACAGTAATAATGTGGGGCTTCCAGATCCTACTTTTACCAATCGGCAGATAGGTAAAAAAAGTTGATTAAGATACCACAAAATTAATCAACACTGTAGGTCCTACTGATACATATCTCCATATACACGCACAGAACATTCCAACTCACAGCTGCAGAATACACATTTTCTTCATCAGTACATTGAACTTTCTATAGGATAGACCATATGTTAAGAGGCTAAACAAGTCTCAGTAAATTAAAAAAAAAAACCTGAAAGTACATATGTGCCTTTCTGATGACAATTAAATGGAGCTGGAAATCAACAATTTCAAAAGCTCTAGGAAATGTACAAACACATGGAATCTGAAACACATGCTCCTGAATGAATGGTAGATCTTAAAAAAATTAAAAATCAGTAGTTAAACAAGGTGGCATAATGGGATAAAGACACATTTAAACAGATGGAAAATCATTAGCCAGGATGAAGCAGAGAGGCCGTGATCCCAGGAAATAGAAGAGAACAGGCTGATGGCAGATGTATACCTGGAGATCTGTGGACATGGAGTGGTGTTGTACTGACCAGATACTCCAGCAGCAGTTGGCAATAGACAATCAGAGCGCCACCATGCCCAGGTATGAAGGCGACTTCATCAGGAACTCAATGGGCATAGAACTGCCCATTCAGCTTATTTGCTTGATTGGACCACAAACAGAAACATATTGGCAGAGCCTAAGCAGGAGGCTGCAAAGACAGAATGTATTTCATGGCTCAGACCCCCACCAGTACCACCTTAGGTGCCATTTTGTGTACTGAGGAGAAGGCTGTGGGGGATAACAGCAAGCTGCACATGCATTAAGCCAAGAGCAAGCTCGTTTCCAACTCAACACGTCACACTGGTCCTACAGGGAAAACAGTATTGACATGACATCCTATAGGTTCCACCCAAGATAGATCCAGATGGCCCCTAGACCTAACAGCCAGCAGACCTAACCCCCCCTCCCCAATGCCATAGCGGGTGCCATTTTTTGTAATGAGAAAAAGGCTTGGGGAGCGGGGGAAATGAAGGAACAATAGCAAACTGCGCAAATGCTGAGCCAGGAGAGAACTTATTTCCTGCTCTCAACATATTGCACTATTCTCACAAAGAAAATAATACCGACTTGGTATCCTATAGGTTCCACCCAGAATAGGTCTGGGTGGCTTTTAGACCTAACAACCAGCAGGTTCCAGCAAGACCAGCACCACAGACAACCCAGTGATTTAGGACAACTGGTGTCTACCTAATCCTGGGCATTGCTCAAAACAGGAACAGGAGAAGGAGTGTGAAGGCAATGGTGTGGCCACAGCACAGGATCACAGGGGACAGAGTGGTGAGCCAGGAGCTGGGGCTATGGAGACCACGGCACGTAAATCCTATCTTAACAAAAACAAACCATTCTTTAAAGCACACATATAAACAGATCCAGAAGGGAAAGTTGGTCATCTAATTTGTAAAATCAGCACGTAGAAAAAGTCATGACATCTTCAGGGAATTCTCTGGAAACCTAAAGTCAGGGGCTACAGAATGCACTCCGCTGCTCCGATGCCAAAAGCACAAACTGTCAGGTCAGTGACTTCCCCAAGTCCTTTGTCTTTGTGGACTAACCACCTTTCTGTCATAGCCAGAGCAACTTCATATTTGCAAGTTTTAAATGTGATTGATGATAAACACTAATTTAGAAAAATACTTCATACAGTGCTGAATTAAATGGCATTTAATGCCCAGAAAAATGTTAGGTCAATTACACTGTACTGAACAACAATATCAGGGTGTTACTCAAGAAGTTTTCTTGCTAACTAGGGTATAATTTTTAAAATTGCTTTTAAATGGCAAAAACACATTTTCTTTATGTAAATAACACTGAAGACAGGACAATTTAGTCAGAGACCTTTTTCCCCCCAAAAGGACAATGAAATTACCAAGTAATAAATAATTTCATTGACTTTTTATAGCATTTCATTATAAAACACAAATACAGGAAGTTCTATCAATCACAAAGCAAGCTTAATAAGCTAAAGGCACTAACCCATTCAACACCTATCTGAAGAAAGCACAATATCATCTCTCCTGCTAAGTGACTACCATTCTGACTTTTATAAGGATCATCTCCATGTTCATTCCTAAGTGTTGTAGTTTAATCTTTGCTCATTAAAAATGTGTTCAGGGGCCCGGCGGTGTGGCCTAGCGGCTAAAGTCCTCGCCCTGAATGCGCCAGGATCCCATATGGACACCAGTTCTAATCCCAGCAGCCCCACTTCCCATCCAGCTCCCTGCTTGTGGCCTGGGAAAGCAGTCAAGGATGGCCCAAAGCTTTGGGACCCTGCACCCGCGTGGGAGACCTGGAAGAAGTTCCTGGTTCCCGGCTTCAGATCGCAGTACCGGCCGTTGCGGTCACTTGGGGAATGAATCATCAGAAGGAAGATCTTCCTCTCTGTCTCTCCTCCTCTCTGTACATCTGACTTTGTGATAAAAATAAAATAAATCTTGAAAAAATGTGTTCAGATTTTACATCTATTTTAATTTTCATGACTGTCTCACCACCCCCTTGTCTTTTCCTTATAATTGGTCCACTGAGAAATCCAGAGCATTTGGCCTGTAGAATATTTTGGTCTCAAATGTTTATCAAATATTCATAGCACAGGTCTTCTATCTTATGTATTTTCTGCAATTGGCAGCTGAATTCAAAACCTTCTGTAGGCTCAGGTTCAACTCTTTGGCAAGACTATGTGATGCTATTCATCTTCATCACAGGAAATCCTTCTGGGTTTTCTCTCCTTTTGCACCCTTAGCAGAGCTGATATGCAATGCTTAGACCTATCTGCTCACTGATGGCTTCGAAAGGATGATTTTCTGCCTCTATCCTTTGTTTTTCATTTATTAGATCAAATACCTTATCTTGTCTTCCACTAATTGGTTACGCAGTGGTATAGTTAATCTAGAAAAATCAAGGTAACTTTTTAAAAGATTTATTTATTTTATTTATATATTTTTTTGCAAAGTCAGATATACATAGAGGAGGAGAGACAGGAAGATCTTCTATCCAATGATTCACTCCCCAAAGTCACCACAACAGCCAGAACTGAGCCAATCCAAAGCCAGGAGCCAGTAGCTCTTCCCACGCGGTGCAGGGTCCCAAAGTTTTGGGCCATCCTTGACTACTTTCCCAGGCCACAAGCAGAGAGCTGGATGGGAAGTGGGGCTGCTGGGATTAGAACTGGTGCTCATATGGGATGAGGACTTCAAGGTGAGGACTTTAGCCGCTAGGCCACCATGCATGGCCCCAAGTAATTCAATATACTTCAGGACAGAGGTGGAAAGAATAAAAATTTGATTCCATATTTTTATGACATATGCTAAGAATTAGATCCAAAAAATACATGGTTCATGGCCATTGTTGATATTTTGGAAGTGAACCAATGAGTGAAGCTTCTCTTTTGTCTCTTTTTAAATCTGTCTTTCCAATAAACATAAAAAATAAAAAAGGAAAATTTTAAAATACTAATCACATTGGTGGCAATCTTATGTCCAGTTGAGGTCATATTCTGAGATTCCAGTTGTTTGGATTTCTAGTTAGGATTTCTAACAGGTGTTTAACACATGGTAAATATTCATGGAAGTACAGTGTGAATAAATTTCCTCATAATTTGGGTTTCCAAGCAGAACTTCTGTGTTTCAATTTTTATATTTGTTTATTTTCCATTGCTTGAGCGTTTGAGGAATACAGTAGAAAGAAAAAAAAACAAGTTTTTCATTTGGGTTTGATTATAATCCACAGAAAAAAAATTGGCTATGTCTTTTAGTGTGTTCTAATGTTAGTCTGCTTATAATTAAGCAGCCTTCTATTGGACTATTTTTGTAAATTACAAAATTTGGGGGCATATACAAGTTACCAAAACTGAATCATGAGGTAATTAAAAACCTAAATAGACCTATAAAGAGATGGAGATTTAACCAGTAATTAAATCCCTGCCAACCAAGAAAAACACTGGACAGCATGGCTTCACTGCTGAATTCTACCAAATGTTTCAAGAAGAACTTACCCCAATATTCCACATGCTATGCAAAACAATGGAAAGCGAGGCAATCCTTCCAAATGCTCTATGAAGCCAATATCACCGTAATACTAAAGTTAGACAGAGACACAACAGAGCACAAGAACTACAATCAATATCCCTAATGAACATAGATGTAAAAATCCTCAACAAAGTATTAGCCAACAGGATCCAACAGTACAACAGGCAGATCATTCGCCCTGACCAGGTGGGATTCATTCCTGGCATGCAGGGATGATTTAACATATACAAATAAATAAATGTGATACACCACATTAACAAAATGAAGAATAATAAAAACCATGAACATCTTAATAGATGCAGGAGAGGCATTTGACAAAATCCAACACCACTTCATTCTTAAAACCCTAGGCAAGATAGGCATAAAGGGAACATTCTACAACACAATCAAATCAATAGACCTAAAAAAAATAATTAATGCCAGCATCATACTAAATGGAGAAAGACTGGAAGCTTTTCCACTAAGATCTAGAACTAAGTAATTCTCTCTCACCACTGCTATTCAACATAGCATTGGAAGTCTTAGCTAGAGCTATTAGGCAATAAAAACAAATTAAAGGAATTCAAATCAGAAATGAGGAATTAAATTTATCCATGCTTGTAGATGACATGATTCTATACGTAGGAAAACCAAAAGACTCAATCAAGAGGCTATTGGTGGGCCCGGCGGTGTGGCCTAGTGGCTAAAGTCCTCTCTTTGAACGCGCCAGGATCCCATATGAACGCCAGTTCGAATCCCAGCAGCCCCACTTCCCATCCAGCTCCTTGCTTGTGGCCTGGGAAAGCCGTCAAGGATGGCCCAAAGCCTTGGGACCCTGTACCCATATGGGAGACCCGGAAGAGGTTCCTGGTCCCGGCTTCGGATCAGCTCAGCACTGGCCATTGAGCTTACATGGGGAGTGCATCATTGGACAGAAGATCTTCCTCTCTGTCTCTCCTCCTCTCTGTATATCTGACTTTGTAATAAAAAATAAATAAATCTTAAAAAAAAAAAGAGGCTATTGGAACTCATAAGAGAGTTTGGCAGGGTAGCAGGATACAAAATTAATGAGCATAAATTGATGACCCTTGTACACAAATAGCCCAATGACTGAGAAACAACTTGTAAATATACTTCTTTTTAAATTTGCAGAGATGAATATTAAATAACTTGGATAAACCTAACCAGACACGCAAGACTTCTGTGATGAAAGTACAAAACATTTTTAAAAATAAAGGGAAGAAGACAATAAAAAGCCAGAAAAAGATGAAGAATATTCCATGTTCCTGCATTGGCAGGATCAACATCATCAAAATGTCTGTACTACTAAAAGTAATATACATACTTCTGCGAAATCCCAACAACATTCTTCTCAGAGATGGAAAAGTTGATACAAAAATTTATCTGGAAATCCAAACATGATGAGCAGCCAAAGTAAACCTAAAGAATAAAAGTAAAGCATGAGAACTCATACTTCCAGACCTAAAGACATACTACAAGGCAGTAGTAATTGAAACTGCCTGGTACTGATACAGAGACAGAGAAGGAAATCAACGGAACAGAATAGAAACTAGAAAACAAACAAAAAATAAGCCCACACATACACAGCCAGCAAATCTTCTACAAGTTAATTGTAAATAACCCAGGGAAAATCCAACAAATGTTATTGGAATAACTGGATAGCAGCCTGCAGAATAAGAAAGACCCCCGCCTCTCACCTTATACAAAAATCAGCTCTGAGTGGATCAAGGACATAAATCTGCACACAGAAACCATCAAACTGGAAAACATGGAAAGCACTCTATACGATATAGATATTGATAAAAAAATTTCTTAGAAAAGTCACCCAAAGCACAAGTCAAAGTCAAAATAAATACATGGGACTACATCAAGCTATGAAGCTTCTGTATGGCAAAGGAAATGAACAACAAAGCAAAGAAGAGACCAACAGAATGGGAGTAAATCTTTGCACACTACACAAAAGACAGGGTACTATATCCAGGTCTACAAAGAGCTTCAAAACCCAACAACGGCAAAGCAAAAAATCTGTTAAGAAATGGACAAAGAGAATCCAGATGGCAGAATAGGGTAAGGACACATTTAAACAGATAGAGAAATATTTCATCAGGATGAAGCAGAGAAGACACATTCCAGGAAATGAGAGAGGACAGGGCAACAACAGAGGGGTACCTGGATACTGACAGACACAAGAAAGCAGCAAAAACAATGGTGTGGTGTTACAGTGACTAATAGTCCAGCGGCATTCAGCTAACTCTGATCTGAACCCACCAGCAGCCAGAACTCCATCAGCAACCAGGTGGAAAGGGGCGTTCACTGGGAGGTCAAGAGGTAAACCCAGACAAAGAACTGCCCGTCCTGCTGATCTGTTTGATTTGACCAATAGCAGAGACAGAGTAGCAAATCCAAGATGGGCAGTGTGGGAACAGGGTGGATTTCACAACCCATTAGCCCCCTAGAGTCGAATTGGGTGCTATTTTGCTTAAGGAAGAAAAGGGAAAGGACTGAGCATACACTGAGCTGGGAGTGAACTCATTTCTAACACAGTGAACTGCAACAAAGTGGCATTCTATAGGTTCCACCCAAGACAGGTCTGGGTAGCCCCCAGACCTGACGGCCAGTAGACCAAGTACTCTAGTAGTGGCAGATAAGTCATCATTTTGTACACTGTGGCAGAAGTGTTAGGACTACAGGGGACAACAGTGAACTGCACATGTGCTGAGCTCATCTCAGAAAGAACTCACTGAGCTGAGTGCATTGCACTGGTCCCACAGAAAAATAATACCGACTATGGCATCGTACAGGTCAAAATAGGTCTGTGTGGCCCTTAGACCTAATGTCCAACAGGTTCCAGCAAAATCGGCACCACCAACAACCTAGCTATATAGGACACCTGGTGTCTCCCTAATCCTGGGAACTGCTACAACTGAAAGTGGGCGAAAGGTTGCAGAGACAACGGTGCAACCTCAGCATGATAGCACAGGAGGTGGAGACTGATGAGCCAGGAGCTGGAGCTATGGAGACCATGGTGGAAATCTAACATAAATACCCAGACCTGGAACTCTCTGGAGGGAGTGGCACAAGTGGCTGCAAGCAAAGAGTTGTGTACCAACTGCAATAAGTAAAATCAAACTGTAGGCCTATGGGTGACACAGCTTAGAAACCTGCCACAAGGAGAAGAAGCTGATAACCAGAAGTACAATGGTCAAGAGCAAAAGAAGACACAAAGGCAAAATAATTACTGAAGACTCCCCTGCAAAGGAGCAAAACCCTATGCCAACCTCAGAGTTAACTGAGGAAGACATTGAGAAAATGGGGGACACAGAATTCAGAAAACTCATTAAATGAGAATGAGAAGCACATACAAGAGTTCAAAGAATTTAAGGAATATCTTACACAAGAAATAGCAGCAATAAAGCAAATCAAGGCTGGTCTGTCAGAAATTAAGAACACAGTAGAGCAAATTAAAAGTACGGTGGAGAGTCTCCAAAATAGAATGAGGCATGCAGAAGAAAGACTCTCAGAATTGGATGATATTTCCTGTCATCAGGAGGAAGCAAAGAAAAACCTGGAAGCAGAGCTGGATTAGGCAAAAAAAAGTATTCAAGAATTGAAAGACACTATTAAGAGGCCTAATACAAGAGTTATGGGAGTCCCAGAAAGGTGCAGAAAGAGAAACTGGTTTTACAAATATATTTAATGAAATAATAAAGGAAAATTTCCCTAATCTAAAGAAAGAATTGGGAAACAACATTCAGGAGGGGTACAGAACTCCAACAGGCTTGACAACAGCAATCTTCACCAAGATACATGATAATCAAGCTCTCTTCATCCAAACATAAGGAAAAGATCCTTAAATGTGCACGTGAAAAAAATCAATTGACATATAAAGGAATTCCAATTGAACTCACAGGAGATCTCTCACAGGAAACTCTACAGGCAAGAAGAGAATGGAGTGACATATTCCAGATTCTAAAAGAACAAAAATTGTCGGCCCAGTATAACATATCCAGCAAAGCTTTCTTTTGTTTGAAAACGAAATAAATTTCTTCCACAGTAAAGAAAAGTTATAAGAATTTGCCTCTTTCAAACTTGCCCTACACATGATATTTAAAGATGTTCTGTTGACAGAGAAGAGGAATAACACCCATCAAAACAAAACAAATGTGAAGAATATCCCAGTAAAATGACAACAGAAGACTAAATCAATGAACAACCCATTGCTAAATGACAGGACCAAAGTACCACCCATACATATTAACCCTGAATGTAAATGGCTGCAACTCATCAATCAAACATCATAGATTAGTAGACTGGATTAAAAAACAAAACCCATCTAGAAGAGACACATTTCACCAACAAAAATCAACAGAAACTGTATTGCATGGATTTTGATGTTTTTGTTGTTGTTAGTTTCATCTCTTCAAAACACTTTCTTCTGATTAAATTCTTCAGTGACTCATAGATCATATAGTGGCATCATTTTCTTCAAGAAGTTTCTTGATTTTCTTTTCCATTTCTTCGGGGACACATTAGTCATTCAGTAGCATGTTATTTAACTTCATGTTGTTGCCAATTTCTTTTTTCTTCCTGTTGTTGATTTTGTTGTGTGGCTTTTCATTTAAGGGGATGTATAGTAGCTATGTAATGGAGACTGTCATATCTAGTAACATGTTATTTAACTTCATGGCATTGTAAATTCCTGTTTTTCTACTTATTATTGATTTTGTTTTGTGGCTTCTCACTTAAAGGTTGTACAGTAATTGTGAAATGGAAACTAACATATCCAGATATGAGGATACAATATAGTATGCATCTCTACTTCCAGATGAAGATGGACTTCCAATGAAACTGTTTACTATATCTTGACAATAGGATGCTGGACTCTCTGCCATTGTCCATGCCCACAATGATGAACATATGACTGTGTATGAAGAACTATAATTTAGTAATGATATAGAGGAACTTGGTGGGGGAATCGGGGAGGGAATAAGGGAAATCCCAGGAGCCTATGGAACTGTATCATAAAATAATAATAATAATAGTAATTAAACGATTTTTTAAAAGAAATGGGCAAAGGAAATGTGTAGTAATTTTTTAAAAGAACAAATTTAAATGGCTAATAGACATGCAAAATTGCTTAGACTCCCTAGCTATTAGGGAAATACAAATTAAAACCACATTGAGGTTTCATTTAACTGCAGTGAGATTGGCCTACATTCAGAAATCTCCCAATAACACCTGCTGATGTGGATATTGGGAAAAATGTTTCTTATGCTGCTGTTGGTAGGAATGTAGGCTAGTGCAGTCATTATGGAAGTCAGTATGGATGGTGTTAAGACAATTGCAAACTGATCTACTGTACGGTCCAGCTTCCTGGGAATGTATTCAAAAGAAGTGAAATCTGCATACCAGAAAGTGACCTTCAATCTTAAATTTAAACATCAATTTCTTTTCTTTTTGTGGGTAATTTGTGGAGTAAAATGGCTTTCCTTACTTCTGGATACTTTTTTCAGCCTTTTTAAAGAGTCATTTATCTATTTGAAAAATAGAGCAGAGTTACAGAGAGAGAAAGATAACTTCCAACAGTTGGTGCCCTCCGCAGATGACCACAACGACCAGGGCTGGACCAGGCTGAAAACAGAAGCCAGGAGTTTCATCCACGTCTGCCAAATGGATGTCAGAAGTCAAAGTATTTTGGGTTATCTTTCCACTGCTTTCCCAGAATATTACCATGGAACTGGATCAGAAATGGACCAGTTGGTATAGTAACTGATGCCCACATGGGTTGCTTGCATTGTAGCAAGTGGCCTTATCCATTAAACCACAAGACCTACCAATATAAGTCTTCATTACAAACATACTCATAGTGAATCTCAAAGGATATAGCAACAAACTGCTTCTAAAATCTATCATCTATCTCAAAAATACACTTAGAGACTTCTCAGCATAAAGATGGGGGCAGTGTAAGCCAATTAACTTCATGCTTCTCCAATCTGCTTTCCCCCACACAAATGTTTGATCATATGTTATGCTTTAAGTCATTTCCCTTACCGATGAGCTGCAGACCGGAACTTTCCATCTGTATCACAAAGTAATAAATGAATACAGACCCTTACATAAATGAACAAGTATTGATTCGTGTTTAATGAACCAACTTCTGTTGCTGATGAAAACAAAGCGGACAAATCCTGTGATGGCCTTTGGACTCAGATGTACCTGGACTCATTGTAACTATCAGAGAGGTGACTCCTGGAAGCTGCCTGCTATTATTTGTCTGTGAAGCATAATACTTCCTGTCTCTAAAACATGGACTCCACACTTTTGCTCAGTCTTTGGACAAGAAGCAATGCATATCCACCCTGAATACCAAAATGGAGAAATGAATTTTATGTAAGAAAAATAGGCAAATTGAGTAAATGGACTAGCCTAGCCCAGGAGCCAGAACTTCAGTGCCTCTTCAAGCTCCAAATAGGTCTAATTTGTTCCCATCAGTTTGGGGGCACCCAGCCATCAGAAGAACAGAAGGGAAAAGGAGCAGTCTTTGCCCCCTGAGGGTGGTACTTTTATGTGATTGGTATTCACCGAATCAAAGCTTCTACAGCATTAATGCAACCCAAAGTATGTTATTCTTCTTGGTTCTGTTTTGGTAGTACAAAGCCTGAATTTAAAACTAGTTTGAAAAGCACTTTGCTGTAGTTAGATTCTCACTCCAAGCTGTCTAAAGCTGTGAACGCTTCAGTTCCACTGGTGCCAACCACATCAAAGTAACAACCCTGGGGTCAAAGAACATTTCTTTCTTCCCTGAAATTATGTACCTGTGGGGTGCCCCTTCAAACTGTCAAGAAAAAAGAAATCTTCCCCACTCTGTCTAGCGAACAAGGGAATTCTAGATGGAAAGTAATGATTTAAATACCATAATCAAAACCCTCCTTGTAGTGCACGGTAACGTCCGCTCTAAAGCCCTGCAGGAAAGTGTGGCTTCTGAGGGCAGGGAGCCAACATCCCTGCCAATTTGGTGCAGAGGCAGGTCTGGAGGTGCTCTCTTATCCCAGGGGCCACTGGAATGCCCCAAGTCTCTCATTAAATGCTACCAAAAGAAAAAAAAAAATTCATCAAATGGAAACTAGAAAGTGGCAACACCAGTCTTTTAAAAAAACCAACAAAATACACATCCTTCCGTGATCACAGCCATAATCAAATGTTGCCTCTTCAGAGAAGCCTTCCTTGTTTTTCCTCAAATAATTCAACCTGCCCACTCTCTCCCTTGCTCAGCCTTCCTCATGGTACTAAAATTGTACACTGTCAACTTACTTGTTGCAAAGTGGAAGCACCTATCTCTGTCTTCCCTACGAAGATGTCCTCATTACCTTTTAATTACCACACATGGAATACAGTAGGAGCTCAATAGCTGTTTACCAGCAGGATGATAAACACGAAAAAGAAAACAACGCCAGGGGTCTTCATAGAGTTTGTAGGAAATGTACACTATGAAAGAAATCATTTTTTGTGCACCGATATTAAATTCTTTTAATTTGAATTTTCCACAATTTTCCATCTTTTGAAGGTCTATAATATGTGCTCCATTTTAAGTGTGAAAAAGGTAAAGTCCTTCAAATCGCTTTTTTTCCATGAGAGTATGTAAAGTGTATGTTCCAAATGTTTATTCACATCTGTCTAAAATTTTGATTTTTATTCCCAACTAGTATCCTTTTCTTTACACAAAGACCTGCCCCAACTCAAAATCCAAGATAATAGTCTCCTATTCTTTCTATTAATAGTTTATTTATCATCTTTATTTTGGTTGGGAGTTATCAACAGAAAGTTTCTTTTAATACATTTGTCCAATTTTGCAAGGTCATAGAGCATATATAGTTATATATAAATTTACCTTTTCTCATGTTTGTAATTGAGCCCTCATATGACATGGGGACAATAACAGAAATTACTCCTATTGTCATTGATTCTGAATCCAGGAATGGAGTTTCTTATAACAACTTACAAAGTCTGAGGTCCCCCAGGATCCAGAACAATGTCAAGTTACAGCAGGTGCTCATTGAAACACTTGGAGAACATCTAGCAATACCACTCTTGCTCTCCCGTGTCCTCCATCTGAAGCTTGTATTCAAGGGGACAGGTTACTGAGGCTCCAAGCGGAGAAGCCCTCACTGCAGAGACAGAGATAAATTCTATCATTGGGGCTGAAGAGTGAGGAAGAAAGTATTTGGGAGGGAAACTTCCATAGCCTGTAATAATTCACAGGGCTGTGGCACTGGGAAGTAGATGAAGAGCTCAGACAGACTCACAGCCTGCTCTCCTGGCCCTTGGCTCCTACCCTGCTAACTTAAGATTTTCTTCCTGGAACCATTTTCATTCAGGAAAGACTTCACTGTGAAATGCAAAAAACAAATTAACAAAAAAAAAAAAAAACCACACACACACACACACCATAAAAAGCTCCCAAAGAAACAAACATAAAGGACTACTATGAAGATGAGAGATCATGTGCTTACTGACTTTTAGGTGCCCATTAGCCTAAGTTAGCCATAGTACCCAGAGACCTGCAGGGAAAACTCCCTGTGTTTTTTTTCCCACTGCAGTGGACATTCTGAGGCTCCAGATCATCCAGTTTCTGGTGTGATCCTCAGGGAGCACAGCTTGATCAATGAAAAGAATCACCAGGTGGGGTGGGAGATTAATGAAGAGTGGAAAATAACTGATGATCTGTTTCCAATTTGACATAATGAAATACAAAGTGTAGCAGATGAGCAGAGAATGGCAGAAGTTCAAATGACTGCTTTATCTAAAACATTCAAACTAATACCAAAGCATAGGACACAGTAGCGGCTTCTAATGTTGGCTCTTAAACACATGCCATTTTTTCGAGATGAACTTTTGTAACTTCTATTTCTGAGAAGAATATTGTTGGGATTTTGATTAGGATCCTGTTGAATTTAATTGCTTTTGGTAATATGGACATTTTTATTTGATCCTGCTGATCCAGGAGCATGGTAAGTTTCTCCATCTTTTAATGTCTACTAGTTTTTAAAAAGATTTTATAGTTTTCATCATAGAGGTCTTCCACATATTTGGTTAGATTAATGCCAAGGTGAGGGAGGTCATGCTAGACTGGGCTACATCGCCTAACCAGCACATGTGAGACACAGAGGGGAGGTGTCAAACCCAGTAGGTGGTCTGCATGGGGGCTCTGCTGCTGGGCCACCACTCCCACTGGTGAGCATGAGAACTAGGATGGGGGCAAACCCAGCTGGGCAGGGCTACAATTCCTATTGGTCTGTATGTGAGATGGATCAGGAGAAAGCCAGGCTGGGTTGATTATTCCTACTGGTGCAAACATAGGCCAGAGTAGGTGTGGGTTGGTTGGGCTTTGCTGCAGCATCTGCTGGCAGATGCTGGCACAGCAGACGGTGGGGTCAAATTCTGTCAAACTAAACTGCAGAACAACCTGGAAAGTGCAAGATCCACGAGTGGGAGTAGGCCTAGTATGGAAACAATGGGCACCTCCCTCTTGGGTTGCCATTGGTGAGCATGAGAACCAGGACTAGGGGAAGACACGGCTAGGGGAGAGAAGAGAGTGGCACCAGCCAGCACCAGTGTGAATAGGATAGTGGGGCTGGTTGGGTTGAACTAAGCTTCCATGCTATTGAAATGTACAAGAGCTGTGTGGGATGTGAGACAGACTGCATCAGTCTGCCACACATAACGGCGTGCATGGGAACCAGGGCAGGGGGCAGGCCTGGTGGGGGTTATTGCAGGTCACTCCAACTGGCTGCAGCTCACCTAGTTTCCATGAAGGCTTAGTGTGTGGTTGGCAGGACTGGGTTGGACTGTAATACCTATTGGTTTGCATAGAAGAGAGCGCTGGAAACAGAACTGACCCAGCAATTCCAACCATCATTATGTGCATAAGCTTATTGAGCAACAGTCTGTGCTGGACCCTGTATTGGCAAGCCACACAAGAATCAAGTCTGGGAATTACTTCAGATGAAGATTCTATGGATATCTCCCCAACTGAACTGCTGGACTCAGAATCCCAACCATGAAGAGAATTGCATGTTCCATGGTCTGACCATGTTGTACATGTGTCAGAGCTGGGCCACCTCAGTGGCTTAGATGCAGCAGTAGACAGCATATCCAGTTGCACATGGAGGATATGGCAGTATATTGGAACCTGCAGAGGACAACTGGTACCATAACAGAGGACAGAGGACAGAACAAATTGATCAACTACCACAGCCAAGTGTTGGCAGTGAAAATCTGGGCAAGTGGAGATGCTACAGTGAACTATGTCAACCAGTGGATTTTGGAGAGACTTCATTGTGCTTGAAGTGGTGAGATTGGCAACAGTTGAGAACTATTGAACTATCAAAACCACTTGAGCAGGACCCTCAGCATGTCCCACATCGCAAACCCTGGAATGGATGGGAGGCTAAGTGTGGCTTCTCCCTTATCTCCCCACCCTTCCTCCAGGTATAGAAAGGAAAAAAGAGAATGTGGAAACAATGGTCTCACCCACTTTACTCTAGCCCTTTAACCCTTTGCATGATACTTTACATAAAAATCATTATAAATAAAATTTTTAAAAAGAATGAAGTAGCTAAATTTGCTGGTTCAAATGCAAGGGACCAATTATTTGTCCCTAGCTACTGAATTTTTAAAAATCATATTTAAGAAAAAAATTTTATTTATTTATTTGAAAGGGAGAAAAAGGCACAGTAACAGAGACAGGAAGTACCTTTCACCTGCCAGTTCATGTACCTAATGTGCATAAAGCTCTGAGCTGAAGTCAGAAGCCAGAGCCAGAAGGTCTGGCTTCTCCATTCAGATCTCCCACAGGATGGCAGGGGACAAACACTTCCCAGGCGCAATAGCAAGGAACTGGATCAGAAGCAAGAATGCCTGGACTCCAACTGGCATTCCAACATGGGGTGCGTTGCCTATGGCAGCTTAGCCTACTAAATAACAATGCCGGCCCCATATTAATTTTTCAAAGATCCATTTATGTATTCAAAAGGCAAAGCAATAGAGAGAGAATCATCCATCTGCCTGCTCACGACAGAGCTGAACAAGGTCAAAACCAGAAGCCTAGAACTCTAGCTAGGCCTCCCACATAGGTGGATAGGGCCCTAGAAATTTAAGCCATCATCGGCTGACTTCCCGGACACATTAGCAGGAAGCTGGATAGAAGCAGAGTAGCTAGGACTTGAACCAGTATTTGGAAGTGGGATGCAATCAGCCTAATCAGTGGATTAACCAGCTATGCCATGCTGTCTACCCATTTATTTTAATTTAATTGTAAGACAATAGTAAAAACAAAATAACCCAAAGGTTAACTATCAAGAATGACTACAGAATAAAAATAACTTTCTAGTTACATAAAGCTATTTCAAAATGTTTATGGAATGATGATACGTTTGGTACAAAAAGTTATAACATTCATGCGTATAAATGTCATTCAAACTCATTGAAAATGTATATTGCAAAAAAAATCTGCATGGTTTCAGGTTTATTTGTATAAAAATAAACTTAGCTTTCAATTTCATTGTCCACACGCTTTTTGAAGTACTGTCATATAAATGTGGAATAAATTAAAAGTTATTAAAAAAATATACTGGAAAAATCTATGTCTTTGAGCTCATAACTTTTTCCCCAACTTTCAAATTGAAATAATTTTCACATCCAACTTGTTTCATATAATCCTACTTTTAGGAGTTAAGTTGGCCTAAAAAAGAAACCTTACTGATACTATTTTTATTTAGACAGAAAAATTCTAAAAAAGTTATTAAGCAATTAAAACTAGAAATATATTAAAACTATAACTGAAGTATAACAGAATAGAATTTACTGTAGTAATATTAAAATCTAAGTTTATTACATATTTCATCAAATTTAAGGTGCTGCTGGATGTAAGCTACATTGTTATTTTATATATTTCTAATAAAATTACCACCAATTAAACTACAATACTTGCTTATGTGTCTCACTGATTATTAAATACATCATAATTTTCAAAGTGATAAGTACAAAAGTAAAATATGTACTGTAATTAATGGAAAACAATAAAATTAGTAGCAAAATATTTCCCAAAGGGAAATTTAAAAAAATATTTCTCCACTGAGACATATTTTTAAAGCACCAAATATAATTTGACAGCCTCCTTTTCAAAAGCCCTCCTGTAAACTGGAATTTATTTTCTTCTTTAACATAAGGAGGAAAATATATTTTGCCTTAATGTCTGTCTGTCCATGTTGTGCTGCTATCGCAGAAGCCCTGAGATTGGGTCATTAGAAATAGTGGAATCTTACTTGACTCATGGTTGTGGAAGCTGGATGTCTAGAAGCATTGTGCTGGCATCTGGCAGGGACCTTCTTGCTGTGTCATTCATGATGGAAGCTGAAAGGGCAAGAGAGAACATGTGGGTGACCAAGAGAACAAGACAATTATTTTGTAACAAGCCCTCTCTCCAGATGACCAAGACAGTCCTGCAGTAATGACATTAATCTGTTCATGAAGACAGAGATCTCCTTACTTAGCCATCTTTTAATAAGCCCCACTTCAAAACACTGTTGCATTGGGATTGAGTTTCTAGCACATGAATTTGAGGGGATGCATTCAAAACCCAGTAATGACTAGATCTTGTTAATACTGAACTATAAAATGGCACCTCAGTCTGTGAGGAAGGGAGTCAATGTGTGGCACAGTGCAATCTGCCACTTGTGATTCTGGCATTCCTTATTGGAGTGTTGGTTCTGATTTTGACTGCTCTACTCCAGTCCAACGTTCTGCTCATGCACCTGGGATATCAGTGGGTGGAGTTCCAAGTACCAGACTTCAGTCTCATCCAGCCCTGATCATGCAGTCATTTGGGAACTGAACTGGCAGATGGGAAACTAACTCTCTCTTTCTATCTCTATTCCTCCCTCCATCCCTCCCTTTTAAATGAGTAAATAAATCCTTTAGGGAGGAACAGCATACTAGGATCGAGTTCTTTGTATAGCTTACCTCTTTTTTGCTGTTGTTATTTCTTTTTCCTCTCTTTATAATCAATGTCAAGTTGCCACATTGTCAAAATAACTTATAACCAAAATAATTTCTTTGTAAGTCTTGTAATAAGCTACAAAGAAAATTCTGTAGCAGATTTATGGGAGAGAGAGATAAGAAATCAAACTACATTACTAGTGAAAAATTATCGAACCACAAATGGCAACTTTCAAGAGGTATAAAGAAAGGAACTATAATAGAACAAGAAACCAAGTGTCAAAATGTGAGTATAAACATTACCTATTAAAGTGTGAAATAATTAAATTCCCAAATTAAAATGTATAAAGTAGTGAATGCATTGAAGAAAAAGACTCAACTGTTGTTTGCTTACAAGAAACTCACTTCATCTCTAACAGCATGAATACACTGAAAATAAAAAGGTGGGATAAGATTCTATGCAATATGATCTAAAACAGCAGCAATGACTGTAATGACATCAGATGAGACAGAAGTCAAAAGTGATAGAAGACAAGAACACCAATACCTAAAGATAATGAATTTAATCCAGCAAAGGGGGAAAAAAAAACCATTGTAAATATAGAGGCACCCAAAAAAAGAACACCCAAGTATAGAAAGCAAATATTAGTGAACTTAAAGAAAAAGATGGACTCCAGTATAATAACAGCAGGTAATTTTAATAGTCCTCTTTCGAAAAAGGACAGTTCACTTAAACAGAAGATCAACAAGGAAACAGTAGAGTGAAATTGTACCCTAAAACAATTACACATAAACACATCTATAGAATATTCCCTGGAACAGTGACAGATTTCTCCTTAGTAGCACATGGGACATTCTCCAGAATAGGTCATATGGTAAGTCACAAAACAGGTCTCCACAAATTTTAAAGTAACAGAAATAATACTGAGTTTCTTTTCTGGCTGCAAAAAAAAAAATGCAACAAAATTAGAAATCAATAACAATAAAGCTTTGGAAACCACCTAGACATTGTTGTGAGGTAGGCAGCTAGATCAGAGTCACGAGCTTAGAAGCCACTTTCCCCCACCTTTCCCCACCCTGGCCACTTCCTTAGGCCACTTATCATCCCCTGGAACCTTAGAGAGGTGGTATTGCATTGTTGTGTAACCATTACCGTTGCAAGCCCCATAAAGGCCCATGATAGAGAAGGTCTCGCTCTCCTGCTCCTGTGCTTCTGTTGCTCTGGCACTCTGACTCTTGGCCACCCCAGTACCTGCTTGCCCTCTGGCTTCCCAAGGACAGACTCTGAGGACAAGTAACCCCTAAGCGTGGCCCCTGTGTGTCTGCATTCCTCACCCTCTGCTCACTGCTTGGGTGGGACAGTAAAGATAGCAATGCTATGATGCTTTGTATTTCTAATTTGTGTACTATCAAGAGTTCCAGGAGAGGTGAGGTCTAGCAGTAATGGAATGTGCTCAGAGAAGCCAGGGAAAGGTAAATGTCTACAGCTTTGTAAGTGTGCCCAAGTGGTTTGCTGTATATCTCTTAGGATAACTTAAGCTAGGACATAAATCTTCAGTTTAATGGATGGACTTCAGGATATTGACCATTTGTTCCTCTTGGAGCTTCAATTGACTGGATTGTTATATGGACTTGTGATTTTCTATTTCTAGTGGGCATTGTTGTCACCAAACTTGGTTAAGAAATACCCCCTTAATAAATCCCAGACTTGTCTGGTGTGATCTTACTCATACCCCACAACAATATATGAAAACTAAATAATTTATTCATAGACAATGAATGAGTCAAGGAAGACATTCATAAGGAAATTCTGAAATTCCCTGAAGTGAATAAAAATGGAAACAAAACATAACAAAACTTATGAAATACAGCAAAAGCAGATGTTAGAGAGAAGCATATAGCAACCATAGCTGCATCAAAAAAGCAGACAGATCTAAACAAGCAACTTACCATAAAACCTTAGAAACTAGAAAAACAAAAAGCATTCAATTTCAAAATTAGCAGAAGGAAAGAAAAAATAGAACTTGGAGAAGAAATAAATTAAATGGGGGTTCAAAATCTACACAAAAAATCAATAAATAAGTAGTTCCTTGAAAAAAATTAAAAACAGGAAATCCTTAGCTGGACTAAGAAAAACAGAGATGTTTCAAATTTTAAAAAAGCAGAAAGGCAGATATAGAAAGTAAGAATACAATTGAGGCCACCGAAATACAAAAACTCATTGAAGATTTTTATCAACAGCAACAAATTTGGTAGCAAATATGGACAAATCCCTGAACACATATTCTTTACCAAGTTTGAGCCATGAATAAATACAATACCTATCAGACCAGTCACAATTAGTGGGATTCAATCAGCAAGTAAAAAATCTCCCAGATGGGGCCCAGCGCGGTGGCGCAGTGGTTAAGGTCCTCGTCTTGCACACCCGGGATCCCAAATGGGCGCCGGTTCTATCCCGGCAGCCTCGCTTCCCTTCCAGCTCCCTGCCTGTGGCCCGGGAAAGCAGTGGAGGATGGCCCAAAGCTTTGGGAACCTGCACCCGCGTGGGAGACCCGGAAGAGGCTCCTGGCTCTGGATCGCCATAGTATCGGCCGTTGCGCTCACTTGAGGAGTGAATCATCGGATGGAAGATCTTCCTCTCTGTCTCTCCTCTCTGTATATCCACCTTTCAATAAAAAAAAATAATAATAATAATAAAAAATCTCCCAGGTGGCATCACTGCCAAATTCTACCAAACACTTGAAGAAGAATGAACAATTCTTCTAAAATTATTTCAAAAGAAATAGAAGTTTTTCCAAACTCATTTTACAAGACCAGTTTCCACACGATGCAAAATGCAGACAAGGACACAAAAACAAACAACAACCAAAAAAGAAAGGTACAGACCAACACCTCTGATGAACATGGATGCAAAAGGGTTTAACAAAATACTAACAAACTGAATTCACCAGAACATTGAAAAGACTACTGACTGTGATCATGTGTATTCATCCCAGGGATTCAAGCAGAGTTCAACACACATAAATCTGTAATACAAAAACCCACACAAGAATTTCTGAATCAATGTCTTCTATCTGGTTCACTTCCCAAATACCTGTAGCTGCCAGGGCTGGGCCAGGTGAAATTCAGGAGCTCAAAACCTAATCCTTATGTCTTATGTGGGCTACAGGGGACAGCCACTTGAGCCAGCAAGTGCTATCTCTCATAGATTGGTAGTGGAGAAGTTGCAACTACAATAGACACCTTGATAAAGGATGTGGATGTCTTACACAGCATCTAAATCCTGACCCCTAACACCTACCTGTCCCTCTATGATCGTGTTTATTGCTTTTATTTATAATAGCCCCAAACAGGAAAAAAAAATCAAAATTTTCCTCAATAGGTGAATGATTAAACAGACTTACATATCCATACCTTGGAACATTACTTAGAATAATAAAAAGGAATGAAGTATTGATGCACAAAACAGTTTCAGCAACTCCCAGAATGGAAAAGACTGATTCCACTTACATAACATTCTTGAAATAGCAGCACTGAGATGGGAACAGGATTACTGATAACCTGGTGGGATCTAGGGAAATGTATATTTATTGCGGTGATGGTTGCATGAATAAAAGTTGGTAGCATGGTGTGGAACTCTATACCTACTGACTTAGGTCTGTGAGTTAACAATAAGCATTTTCACACCTGTGTTTGCTGATCAGCTTGGGTATTCCCAAATTCCCTTCTTCAGCAAATATCCACCCATAGCAGTTGTTGGTAATGGCCTATTGGCAAGATAACCTCTACATAGATGACCAAAATAACTACACTTACAATGAACACTGAATACAACACAACTTGCAACTTTCAAATAAATAATGCCAGGAAAGACATCTCCTAAGAAACCAAGCAACGGTGATAAGTAAAAGTAAGATTACCAAAACTACTCACTGGCCTTACTTAGCTCTTCATAGAACTGATTTTCTCCCAGTGTGATGAATAGGTTCTGCTTCCCTGTACCAGCATCCCATGTGGGCAAAAGATCCAGTCCCAGCTGCTCCACTTCCAATCCAGCTCCCTGCTTATGGTCTGGGAAAACAGCACAGGATGGCTGAACTTCTTGGGCACCATCCGCATCTGTGAGACCCAGAAGAAGCTCCTGGCTCTTGGCTTCAGATCAGCTCAGCTCTGGCTGTAGCAGCTGTATATGGAGTGAAATAGCAGATGGATGATTTCTCTCTCTTTTTTTCCATTTCCTTGTCTGCAATTCTGCTTTCTAAATAAAAACCAATAACTGTTTAAATTGTATATCCAATGATAGATACAGTAGATCAGTGACAGAAATAAAAATGAAAGGAGTAACTGCAACCTTGAGGTCTAAGGAGCTCAGTGACCACTCTGTAGAGGTACTACCTGCAGCTCATAACTGAGACCTTTAGAATGACCTTCGAATTCTCAGCATCACATTTTACTCTCCAATGAAATGAGATAGAGAGTGTCTAGGAAACATTGTCCTTTTTAAAAACCATTACTCTCCAGGGCTGGTGTTGTGTAGTGGGCAAAGCCACCATCCCATATGGGTACAAGTTTGAGTCTCAGCTGCTCTGCTGCTGATCAAGCTCCTTACTAATAACATGGGATGGTAATAGAAGATGGCTTAAGTGCTTGGGCTCATGTTACTCACTTAGGAAACCCGGAAGAAGCTCCTTAATTCAACTAGGCCCAATCCTGGCTGTTGGGGTCAATCTAGGAAGCAAATCAGCAGATGGAAGATCTCTCTCTCTCTCACTCTCTCTCTCCCTCCATCTCGAACCTTCGAACAAATAAATACTTTTAAAAGGAAACAATTGCTATCCCAAAAGAGTAAATGGTCAATAACTTTGAAAAGGTGAAAGTACAATAATATTTAGGGTATAGTTATCCACACACAATCACAAATATGATTTACATAAAATAGTAAGAAAAAATCATTTTTTCAATATTCTTAATCAAGCAAAAAAAATCTCTAAAACTTTGCTACTGAATTTGAAGACATGCTTAATATAGTAAAATACAGACTCTTACATCTTGAGCAAAGACTGTGGTGTTCAGATGCCTATTTAAAGACCTGGCAAGCACAATAGCTCAGATCATCATTGTAGAGGTCACTCTGAAACTGGATCCTTTCTGAAAATTTGAGGAAAATTATATTTTCACTGGCAATTGGCACATCCTTCAACAACTAATTGCCTACTCACTCTGCAATGATCAAGTTCTCCGGTTAAAATGCCCAATCTTTCGTCTTTAGGATGTAGGCAGGAAATGTTTCAGTTAGCAAAATAGGGACAAAAAATGCAGAGGAATTAAGATGAGAGCTGATTCATGCATGCCATTAGAAAAATGCAACTCAGCAGGAGGTAAAACTAAATTATAAGAACCCTGAGGTTGGCAAGTTCTCACAAACCCCATGTATCAGAATACTGTCATCTCGTTAGGTAAGTAAATCACGCCAAAAAACAATTAGCATAATCATACTTACTAATATTAAAAGAACCTTTAGAAATCCCTTTCAGCAACACAAACCTCATAAAAATTCAGATTCAGCTCCATTCTAAACAATCTATGACACAGAGGCCAAGCCATAAGGCAATACTGGTCACTTACAAATCTGAGTGTGGGATGGACTCAGATGTTTTGGTCATGAGAGTACAGATCCTCAGAGACTTGTAGGTGACTGGGATTAGCAAATGCTAGAGACAAGCAGAAACTGAAAAGTCATCCCCTCCAATGGCTTCACGTGAATCAATGCAGGCCAGGAAAGTGAAGTTCTTAGATCAATGATAGCTGTCTTCCTCTCTCCACAGTCAGCATTCTTCCTAGTAAATTGACCTTATAACTACCACAACAGACAAAGCACAAAATATGCACACATATACATATACACATATGTGTAAATATATACACACCAGGGCAGGAAAATTTTATTTTTACTGGCAATTGGCACATCCTTCAACAACTAATTGCCTGATCACTCTGCAATGATCAAGATTCTCTCTCTCCCTCCGTCTCTAGAACTCAGGCCTTCAAACAAATAAATACTTTTAAAAGGAAACAACTGCTATCTGAAAAGAGAGTAAATGGTAAATATGTGTAAATATATACATATATGTGTGTGTGTGTATATATATATATATACTTGTTGTAGAGGCAAACTTACAGAAAGTAAGAGAGAGGAGAGATCTTCCATCCATGGATTCACTTCTCAAGTAGCTGCAATGGCAGGAGTTGGGTTGATCCAAAGCCAGGAGCCTCATTCAGTGAGGTTCAGGGTCCCAAGGCTCTGAGTCATCCTCCACTTCTTTCCCAGGCCATCAGCAGGGAGGTAGATGGAAAGCATAGCAACCAGGACACCGAGGGTTACTCATATGGGATGCCAGTGCCTGCAGCTGGAGGATTAGCCAATTCAGCCATTGTGCCACTCCCGTCTCCTGCATTTGGTCCTTTGAGGTGTGTGTGTGTGTGTGTGTGTGTGTGTGTGTGTGTGTGGTGTGTTGGTAGTGATTTTTCAGGCTGAGGAAGAAACATATCAAGATGATCCAGTCCTAAGGCCTGGAGAAGACACATTTCATCTTACTGAATGATTATTCAATACAAACTGCAGAAAGGAAAATATAGCATTTCCAATAAACAAACCAAGGCTTGCACTGGGCTTTGCCCCTTTCTCAACATGTGCTCTGAAACAATGCCAGTTGTTCCAGGGACTAAACGAGCTGCCATTTTAGCTGCAAGCATCTGTACCAGGCAACCTGATAGACAATTAACTGCTTCTTACAAATAAGCATCTGTTTACATTTGGGAGACTGTTAGGCGGAGAGAAGCATAGAATAACCTAGGGAACCTGCCTAGGAACTGGACCCCCGTGAATGAGGCCACTCACTTTCTGTGAGTTTTTAGGAACTGGTTTTACACTTAGTACTTACGGAATAAGACAGAAGGAAAGAGATAATTGAGTCACAGAGAAAGTGGTTTGACATAAAGGAATATAAGCCAGCACCATAAAAACCCTCTTGCAGTTGTCAACATAAAAGACTAAGCAGTTTGTATTCCTATGTTTTCCAAAGCTAAAATGAAATGTTAAAGTTTGAGTACTATATAGAAAAGCAAGTTTGTTTAGCTTAGAGTTAGGAGACTGAAAGTCGATTTGTTCTCCCTCTGGAGCCAAACACATGGTAGATTATTAGAAACAGATTCTTTTTCAGGCCCGGTATGAGCACTGGCTACTCGCCTCTAATTCTTTTAAACTTTTCTCCCCTGGGGTCAGATGTTTTCCTTCTCATGTACTGTTCTGTAACAATGCTAAATACTCAGTGGGGATCCTCTTGGAGATCTCAAACGTCCTCTTCCCATATAGTTTTCTTTTCTCCAGTATTGGATCTGACCATCTCCAGCTGCTTTGTTCTATCTTGTCTTTCAATTCTGCTCCATCAATTCAAACAAAGCCGTATCTCACCCAGGTTTTCCCTCATCATGCTGGTGTACTCTAAAGGCAGTAAACTCAGGCTGTTATAGGGAAGACCTGTTTGTAGCTCTTAGTTGTCACTGTCCTTTATTGCCTGATGTTTCATGTCTTTTTAAAAAAAATTTTTATATCATTTCTATTAGAAAGTCAGATATACAGAGAGGAGGAGAGGAAGAGAGGAAGATCCTCTAACAAGTGGCTGCAATGGCCAAAGCTGAGACAATCCAAAGCTAGGAGCCAGGAGCCTCTTCTTGGTCTCCCAAGTGGGTGCAGGGTACCAAGGCTTTAGGTCATTCTCAACTGCTTTCCCAGGCCACTAGCAGGAAGCTGGATGGGAAGTGGGGCTGCTGGGATCAGAATTGGTGCCCATATGGGATCCCAGCACATGCAAGGCGAGACCTCAGCCACTGGGCCCTGCTTGTTGTCTTTTAAATTATTGTTCCAAATATATGAGTATTATCTGCATCTTTTTTAAATTACCTATTTATTTGAAAAACAAAGTGATGGGAAGAGAGAGCCAGAGAAAGTGTGATAGTTTAGGCAGATCAAATCCAGGAGGCACAAACTTTATTCTTTTTTTTTTAAAGATTTATTTATTTATTTATTTTTATTGGAAAGGCGGATATACAGAGAGGAGAGACAGAGAGGAAGATGATTCACTCCCCAAGTGAGCGCAACAGCCAGAACTGCGCCAATCCAAAGCCAGGAGCCTCTTCCGGGTCTCCCACATGGGTGCAGGGTCCCAAAGCACAGGCAGGGAGCTGGATGGGAAGCAGGGCTGCCGGGATTAGAACCGGCGCCCATATGGAATCCCGGGCATGCAAGGCGAGGACCTTAACCACTGCGCCATCGTGCCGGGCCCAACAAACTTTATTCTGATATCTCATATATCTCTCCCAGGAATGGCAAGGAACTTGAACTGCCATCTGCTGTCTTCTCAAGTTCATTAACAAGAAGCTGGATTGAAGTGCAGCTGTCAAAGTTATTGATCCAGCACAGTGGTTTGGGATGCTGGCATTACAAACTGCGACTTAGACCACTGAGCCCCAACAGCAAACCATGGCTGAGTTTCTCCTTTGCTGTTTCAACTATAACGTGCATCCAGTCTCTGTTATAAGTCGGATTCTGGCAAATATGCCTTCCAAACTTATGGAAACTTAAATAAAATTTTAAATATCCTTTTGTATCTTACATGGGAAAAATAAATAAAACAAAATTATATGGAAAAGTGAAAGACAAAACGTTAGGAGATTTGACAATGTTAAATGCTATATTGTTTTTCAAATAAACTTTCCTGAATAGATTTACAGAAAAATTGCATTGAGTGTAAGGATATCCTATATCCTCCAAAAACATATTGCTTTATTAGCATTTAATGTCAGTATGATACTTTCATCATAATAAATTCATCACTACTGATGTATTATTAACAAACTTCTATTATGCATTCATATTTCATTGAATTTAACTAATGTCAATTTTCTACTTCAGAATCCCCTAAGACAACAAATAGTTTCAGTTGCCATTTTGAACTTGGGCTCTTCTTGGTGTGAGAATTTCCAAGACATTCATCATTTGCTATGACCTTGACTGTTTTGACTAGTATTGGTCAAATACTTTCTAAAATGCACATAAATCTGGAGTTGGTTGGCTTTTCTCTCATTATTAGAATGGGTTATTTGTTTTGGGGTGAAACAGTGAAACAAATGATGTCAGCATGTGAAAGAGATACCCATACTCCTATGTTTCTTGCAGTTCTGTTCATAACAATCAAGATGGAGAACCAACCTAGATGCTCTTCAATAGATAAAGAAAAAGTGGCATATACACACTATGGAATATTACTGAACCATAAAACAGAATGAAGCCCTGATATTGCAGCAAAATGGATGAGATTACAGAGATCATTAAGAGAAATAAGTCAGACATAGAAAAGCACATAACTTGTTTTCTACACGTGGAAGTTAAGTAGATATAATAAGCATATAAAATATATATTTACTTGCATTTATTACATATGGATACCATGTTACTGGGTATAGTCTTATGAACACTGCCTTCACTGAATTGTATCCCTCACATAATAACATATTCCTCCTTCTTCACCTTATGATCTGTCTTGAATTCTAAGAAATGTGATGCTACTATTACCACTCCTTATTTTTTGTCTTTGCATTAATTTGGTAGATATTTAATTCTCAAAGTTTCCAAATCTTTTTGTTTGGGGTGCATTTATTGTAATGGTTGGAATTGCTGTGTGACATTCAGGAAAACCATTTCATCCCAAGAAATATTTACTTTTCTTAAATTTCTAATTCATAGAACTACCTTAAAAGAAAATCTTACAGAAGAGTCCGACTTTCCCAGATACAATCTAATTTTAGCCATATCAAGACGCCAGTACAACCCACTGAAGCTCAAGCCCAGACTAAAGAGAAGCCACAATGGTGAACAAGGGGAAACGGCAAACATGAAAGCATACAAAGTAAACCAATCTAGGCATAAAGTACCAGGAATGAGGGACCACTGTTGCTTGTCTTAGTTACTGCTGCAGACACTGAAACTGGCTCTGTCTGTTGGAGAATTCAATGCGCACAATTGGCCAGATTAGAAATCCCAAGTATTGTGAAATCAGTGAGTTGGGAAAGACGGATCAGTGAAAGAAGAGGATGCAATGACTCTATCTTGTGTCTTCCTCAACAAATGTGCTTTTGACATGGCTCTGTTTTTGTAACTCCTCACCTCGGTGGATCTGGATGCAATGCTTATAGGAGGAAGAATTTCGGTGTGCCCTGAACCATTGTCTCACACCCATGAAGCTGCCAGGATGTCCCTGCAGAGCCTTCTTGGTTTTGTTTTCTGCCTCACCATTTTCCCCACCCTCCATTCCATCCTAGAATTCAAAAAAGTGCTGACAGGAGGATGTTTGCCAAAGTTAAACTTGAAAGTTTCATAATTTAGCCTTTCATTGGGAGCCAAGAATAAACCTGAATCAAACAAATGCCACTTTCTGAAGTCAAGAAATATTAGGACCATGACCAGAGTATAGCACCACCAATACCCATTCTTGTTTTCTGCCATATTTCTGCTGATGTCTCATGTTTTGTACTAGCAGATGTGTGTGTGTGTGTGTGTGTGTATGTTGTACACACATGCATGTACATGAAGATGGTGCTAAAAACTGAGGATAAATATACTATCTGTGTCTTACAAAGATATCCTCAAATCTTTGAAATGAACGCCCAAACCAAGTCATCTTTCTGTACAATCATCTTTCTCTTCTTTACTTCTAAAGGAAAATCCAATGCTCCATTATGATATGAGTAATTCATACTCTTCCCAAAAAGCAACTAACATTTATAGAATGCCAATAATGTCATATTTTATTTAGCTCTGAAAGTCAACACAATAGCTATTATTAACTTTATAACTGAGACATTTTAAGGAAAACTGATTTGCTCACAGCTATGAAGTGGCAGAAATAATAAGGGCATGTGCTCACAACACCCTTATTCTCCCTATGGCTTTTCAAGTTGGTGATGAAACACAGAATTCTTTTTTGAACTGTGTAGGGTACAGTGTGTACTTTATAAGTAACCCAGAAAACACAACAAAAACAGCATGCTCCAAAAATTCAGCAGTGATCTCTCTCTAGCACCACTTGATTCATGCAGTCTAAGAGGAAAGCAGAAAAGAAAGAATGAATAAGAAGCTTTCTTAAAAAGTAAATCAGTTTAACAATTTATTTAGCCAAATCTAAAGCATCTAGACCAGTCTTTATAACGTGACAAGAGCTGTAGGGGGAAAGCGGACATCATAGTTAAATGAAATACTCAGATTGAGAAGTGTGATCCTCTAGATATTACTTCGTAAATCAATAAAATCATACAAGTGTATTTTTCAAAACTGTATGTATCCTTTGGAATCATCTTTAAGAATGATTTCTAAACCCATGCAATTCTTAGGACCAAGACATCCTGAATGACCTTGGGAGGAGTGAGTGAGAAGGCAGTGTCAAAGAAAAGTAGCGAAAATTACTGGACTCCCCCACAATAATATTTTTTTGAAAGAGAAATATTGCTTAGCCTTAAAAAACTTGAAAACACTGTAACAGAGACTGATAATTGAATATCTCATTCTTGAGCATCCTTTTGCTCATTAGTAAAATAATGCTAGTTGTGTAGAATCCCAATGTACCCAGCTTGGAAAACTACATTTCCCAATCTCCTTCTCAGAGATTCCAACCAATTAGGTGTTAACAAAAGCTATCACATGGAACTTCTTCTGGAATGGCTCTGTAAGAGGCAGTGCCTTGCTTATTTACTCTAACATGGATGGGAAAGGTAATGGCTGGAGATCCAGACCTTCACTCCAACGACAGAACACTTGAAGGTAGAAGACATATGTGAGGATGAAGCAAATTCAAAGGAAAAGCTTCAGTCGCAGGGTTTGGAGCCACCACACCCACTCAGTCTCAGTCTGCCTGTTCTAAACCTCTCTCACAAGAGTGAAACAAATAACATTCCATCCTGCCCAAGGGAGTGTTCATCTTTGTCATCTAGTACCAAATGCAGTTGCAAAGGCTAAGTCACATCTAACATATAAGTAATCAGAGATCTTAAAAACAGGCCCCGACAAAGGAAACAGTGCTAATAAGGAGTTAAACGATCATTCACTGTTCATTCTGGAACCCCAGGTTGAGTCACCTCTCAGCTGTTTGGGAGTTATTAAAGAAGAATTTTAATTAAGAATAATTCGTTTACTGAAATACCTGCTTATAGTTTAAAGTTACTTTTACAACAAGCACAGGAAGACTTTAGAGGCATTTGGGAAACTAAGTCAAGCCATATATGCATATTCTCAGAAACAAGTATAAATCCAGTGGACCACAGAATTTTTTTTTGTAAAACATAAAGGGAAAATTCCAAAGGTGATGCAAAAAAAATTACTAAATCAATGTATTTCTCCTCTTGAACTCTTTAAAAAGGATGGATACAAAATGTTCATTAAAATTAGCTCTAAAGTTAAAACGCGATTGGAAAATGTGTTGTAGAGTTCAAAGGCAAAGTATTCAAATGAATTGGTATAGATGTTCATTTTTACCTAGAATATTTAGTTCTGGATTTTGTGTTGAAGTGAGGGTTACAAAAAGAGGTAGAATCTAGTAGATAATTGACCATGTGTCATGGTAAAAGCTATTGCTTTGATTCTTACCAAACTCTAAGGTTTATAAGATTGTCTGGTGTTTATCAAAGAAGCAGAGGCTCCTCTCCCATAACGGTGCATGATTCTTTGCTCAGACCTGAGAACTTAGTGTTTCAGATAGCCACTTTTGTGGACCCTGTGGAACAGGGAGAATCCTCTCCTTACAATACATGGCTTTTGCCTATTGTGCGTGTTTCCTTCGTTGCCTCTTGAGTACACTTTCTGGTATATCTGGGGATATAAGGCCTAAACATTCATTAGCAGATACACCATTTTGTCAGAGTCATTCTCTAAGCCAAGTTGCCTGTGGCTACAATGAAATAACTTGGGTTGGGAGCAGAGGTCCTAACCTCTCTTAAGAGGCCACTGATGATGCTCACAACGGGTGAATTCCTTTCTCAGTGTTGCTGTAGAATGCTAAAATCACACAGAACCTGATTTGACGTGAAACGATATACCTACTTAGCTTCCTTTGCACATTGTCAGCCAGAATGACCCAGGAGGTACAGACCAGCTAAATTAGAAACTACCAAAAAACTAATAAATAGGACCTAGTAGACTTCAAACTCAATGAGAAGGATATAGAAAAGTGAATTGACTGATTTGATCTATTTATAAACAGAGAGAGAGAGATCTTCGGTCTGCTGTTTATCTCCCCACAAATGGCAAAGGACAGAGTTGAGCCAAACAGAAGCCAGGAGCCAGGGACTTTTCTGATCTCCTATATGGGTGCAGGGGTCCAAGGAATTGGGTCATTACTTTCCCAGCCCAAAAGCAGGGACCTGGACTGGAAGTAGTATTCATAAGTTTCTTAAACAGATTCTGTCCTCACTATTTCAATTTCCTCTCTCCTCACCTATTTATGGCTTCCAGTATAGCTTCTATCCTTGTTATTGCACCAGCATTTACTAAAGCTGCTGTTGATTTTTACAATTTCAAATGCAATGAGCATTTTGGACATTTGGTCAGCCCTCATTTCATTTGACCTTTAAATGACATTTGACAGTGTCTTGCTCTCTCTGTTTTGAAACACTCACTGGCCTTCCTTCCATTGTATCACTCTCCTGGGCTTTCCTACTGGCTGAGTCTTCTGCTTCACCATCATAGTTTAAATACTGGCAGTCCTCAAAGTTTGTTCCCAGGAATTTTTCTGCCCTTTCTGGTATTCATATCTCTGACCATACCTTTGATGCATACACATATTAAGGGCTCCCAGTTTGCATCATTTATATCAATCCCTTCCTTTATACTCTGGACCCATGTGTCCAGGTATTAACATTTCCACTTGGCCTTGTCAAGTTGTCTCAAACCTTACCTCTCTAAGACCAAATTCTTGTGCTTCACTTAAGTTCAAACTTGTTCATCTCCTAAGATCCTTTATGGATTAGTGAAACTTGCCTGTGCACTTCATCCATGCCACTCTGGTATTGGTCACATGGGTCATTTCCAACAAGAGGTGTCATTCCCCCTAACCACTGCTTCCCTTGCTGCCTTCCCCTGGTTGACTTGGGTTCATCCTTTTGGAGTCTGTTCAAGCAGAATCTGTAATAAGTTTTACTGACATCCAAACCTACTTCAGGCTTTTCCAATAGCTGCTCTTCTAACACCATCCCCTCTTTCTTCATGGAAGTACATTCAGTAGTCAGTGTCTGGTTCCTTTCTGGGACTACAGGGTCCATGAAGGCAGCACCATTTTTATTGTTAGTCTCCATTTTATCCCAGTGCCAACATCTTTGGAATGAATACATGAATGAATCAGTAAAAGAGAAAAATATTTTCCTGCAAGAAGTTGATTGTATTTCCTTTTTATTTGTAGGGTTTTAATAGAGTGATTTTTTCTATTTTCTGTGAAATCTAATGTGTCCTTCTTTGCTCCTTTAGGGCCAATTTTAGAATGGCCTTTACCACCCCAAGATTACATAAATATTCCTCCAAAATTTCCTTTCAGTGCCTTTATGGTTCCATTTGCAAGACATAATTCTTCAATCCATCTGTAATGTGTTTTTCTCAAAAAAAGTACACTAGTGCCAGCTATTTTGTTTCAGAGCGAGTTTCTCCCAAGTTGAAAACTTCCACTATATCCAGTAGTGTGATGTCATTAAAAATAATGGGATTTGGGAACAGAAGGACTAGTTTTAAGTTCAACTCCACTCACTGTGCAAGTTTCACTGAGTCTTTTCACCTTTCTGAGAACTATGAACAAATTTTATGGGAAGAAAAAGACTGAAGGGAAGAGACAGCTCAGAACTTTTCATGAACAACATGACCATTAAAAAGGTAGAATGGAATGAAATGAGAGCCTGAAGGTTGAGAGCATGTGTTTGCGTCAGACAATCTGAACGCACATCACTTTGCCTTTCTTTCTCTTATCTGTCAAGTGGGATATAAAACTTTGATCGAGAACTGACTGTGAAGGTTACATAAAATAATATATCTGAGACAATCAGACTAGTGTCTGAATGATGACAGTGTTAAGTCCTAAACAACAGTTCCCCTGTAAAGGGGATTTCACTGTCTTAGTGAGGATAACTGACAAGGGTCCCCCTGTCATACTGTCTTGAAGAAACTAGAAAAGTGTGCTTTCAGAATTTACCCCAGAAGCAGATAATGGGGACAGTAGAGAAAAAAAAAATGGAAACATTGATTGACTAATCACACAATCAAATCGACCCTCTCCAAATTCCAATTTCCTTTTGTTCTTGCAAACATATTTTTTTCTCTTCTTAACATAGGAAGGGTTAACCACCAGTACTTCATAGCTTTAAAGGAGTGATTTTATTAAAGTCAGTAAATTACTACCTTGACATTTATAAAAGCCAAATTCTTCTGTGTGGACAAATTTTAATAATAAAATGTCTATGAGTATCTATAGAGAAGGCTGATAAAAGTGTCACACAGTGCAGGAAAGCCATGCTAGGAAAGAACAGTATTCTATGCCCAATTTTAATGAATCTTTTCATTGTCATTTTGACCCCCACCACACAGGAAGAACAGGGGATGGTGGTGCTATGTATTAACTACCGTGTTTCACAGACCAACCAACATCAAACCACTGTTTCCTCTTCCTTCCTAACTAGTATCTCCTAAGGTTGTAGACCCTGACATGCTTACAGCCTAACAGGCCAACAATGCTATGTCCAAAAACAGACTCCAAAGATTAATGAAACTGTAGATCTCTTTCACTGAATTCAAATGAAGGCAGTTATTACTTGTGCTGAATTTAAACACTATTGCTTATCTGTAGTTACTTATCATTTCACAGTTTGTCACATAACTAGACAGCATTTATTACTTGACTAGGGATAAAATAAATCTACTTTACTGTTTTCTGGTTATTTTTTTCTTTCATGCTGGGAAAAATATTTTGATTTTCCTGACTTATTCACTTCCACAACAGAAACATTACCAATGGACAAGTTCCCACAGAGACTCAAATGCTTGTTTGACATCTGTGATTGTAAGTACAGTTTAATCATTTCGAGTGTATTAAGTCATAAGACAAATCCCTCACTTTTCTCATGAGCAATTCCTTGTTATCTATGAAATCAGAGAAACAGCAGTTATTAGAATCATGGAAATAAATGGACTTTTCCCCTCCTACATTTCACATTGGGAAAACCTTTAGCCCAGTCCTCTTTTTCAGTTCAGTGAGTAGGATTGGAACAGGCACTGGTTAGATATGCAGTCATCTTGCAGCACCATTGGGATCTACAACCCTGGATTCAACTAGCCATAAATCAAGAATATTTGGGCCTGCTGCGGTGGCCTAGCAGCTAAAGTCCTTGCCTTGAATGTGCCAGGATCCCATATGGGCACCGGTTCTAATCCCAGCTGCTCCATTTCCCATCCAGCTCCCTGCTTGTGGCCTGGGAAAGCATCTGTGTGGAAGAACTAGAAGAGGTTCCTGGTTCCTAGCTTCAGATAGGCGCAGTACCAGCCGTTGCGGCCACTTGGGAAGTGAATCATTGGATGGAAGGTCTTCCTCTGTGTCTCTCCTCCTCTCTGTATATCTGACTTTGCAATAAAAAAATAAATAAATCTTTTGAAAAAAGAATATTTGAAAAAATGAATCAAATCTGTATTGAACACATACAGACCTTTTATTTATTGTTATTCCTAAACAATTCAGTTGAACAATTACTTGCATACAATTTGCATTATACTCAGCATTATAAGTAGTCTGGAGGTGATTTACAGATGGGAAGATGTGTGTAGTTGGTAGATAAAGGTAAAGACCACCATTCTGTTTAAAGGACTTGTGCATACCTCCATTCTGGCATCTGAGGGTGGGAGGGTGGTCTAATCGCCCATGGATTCTGAAAAATGACTCTGTTTTTCACCACTTTGAAAAGAACAACACACAGACTCCCAGACTTCCTTGCTCCCTGGTATTCTTGAATTTAGTTCTTAGCCCTCTGGGCCTGCTCATGACATCTACCTGTGGTGTGCAGCCCAAGAAATTCGCAGCTCTTACCACTCTGACAATCCAGCCAAGTAACAGATTCAGCTTCTATTCCAGCCATGGGGTAAATAATTCCAGCTGGCTCTCTGCTCTTCAGTGGGGGGGCAGTTATCTTAAATTCAGAGGCAGAATTGAAACGTCCCATTTGTGCGATAAGTAGAGCTGTGTTCTCTAATCTAGGCTTGTCAACAGCAAAACTAGCGTACTGATTCCCATTTGCCATCTGGATTTCTTCTGTACATATTGGAAGCCAGGGAAGGGAAGTGCTGATTAATGGCAAACAGATTGCTTGGTCAGGGCATCATGTTGTGGAACAAGATCCTCCTGGTTAAGAAGAGCAGCAGTGGTGAAATCCCAATCTCCTACTTTCATGTGGAAAAGAGCTCCATTCTACGCCAAAGAATTTTCAGTTGCTGTTTATCTACATTAATAGTCCAAAACTGTAAAAATTCTAAATCTATTTTAATATTTATTTAAAACTAAGGATCAGAGCCCATGTACGAGATGTGTGCCCAGAAAAATAAGAACAAGAACAAAATCACGTACTCATTTACTTACACTAAAAATAACAAAAACAAAGCAAAAGACCCAGAACTTTCCCCCCTTTCTAGTAAAACTGCTCTTTCTTGTTCATTTTTCTAAAAAAAAAACCCACTTTCAGATGGGTTATTACTCATACTTTTTAAATTTAAGAAAATCACTTCTTTTTTGGAAAATGGCTCCATTTATACTACACAACATTTCAGAATTTCAGATCACTGGACTGAGATTGTTGGTCAACTATAGATCAATTGGGTAAAGACTGTCACTGGCCCTGTAAGAGATCATATGCATGTCATAAGTATACAAATACTTATATATTTAGCACTCATATACTGGGTCCACATCAGTGAGACTTGTTATTTTTATTATTTTTTGCATTTCCTTTGAGGCATAATTCATTTTATTGAGAGAAATGTTCATTTTATTGAATTATGTACATTCTGACAACTTTCTGGGGCTACCATAGCAAGTTGTCACCAAACTGATAGCTTAAAACCATAAAAATTTTCTTCCCAAGCCCCCCAGATAAACACAGACGTAAAGATGCTCAACAAAATATTAGCCAACAGAACCCAACAGCACATCAGTCCAGGCAGGATTCTTCCCAGGAATGCAGGAATGGATCAACATTCGCAAATCAATAAATGTGATACATCACATCAACAAATGGAAAAATAAAACCATCTTTTCCTATAAGGCTCAGTCTGTAGCTTCTCATCACCCTTTCTAAAGTGCCTTGTTTCCTGCACTCAGCCCTTCATCTTCAGCCCTTCCTCCAGGTGTCATCCCAGCTAGAATCCGGGGATTCTACCCCGTGGTATAGCTACCTCAAACCAATTAAATCCGGGGACAGCAGGGTACAGTCTCTCTAGCCTCAAAGTCCACCCTGTTGGGTGCCTTTTTCTCAACCTGCCTTTCCAAGCTTTCCTAATCTTTCTTCTATTCACCTCTTGTAGGACTAGATTTCCCATTTCTATGTGGATTCTACCCATGTTTGAGTCTCAAAATAGCTTTAGGCTATCAATTGCATTGATCATCTCTATGTCCTTATCTTTTCTTACTTTTATATGAAAAATCTCTGTCGTTTGCAGGCTTATACACCTATATAGACTTTAAATTTCCATTTTCTATCAGTGTTAGTGACTGACTTAACTTTTAACTACAACCAATTTATAAAATCTGATGGCAAATCTACCTGCCTCGGTTTTCCACTTCATGTTACTGACCTTAAAAAAAAAAGAACCTTGAAAGACTGATAAAATATGTATAAATCTGTTTACACAAAGGCATTGAAATATCCTATGTTAGTATAAAATCTACTTAATATACAAAATGCTCACTGGGTTCCTAAAATCAGAACGATGAATAATTATCTCAGAACTTGGCAGCACCTTTGTTTTGTGAAAGGGTGCTTGAAGCATGACATTTTGTGCAAATTAGATTCTTAAATTATTTCTTTGGCTGGCATGAGAGAGTCTGAATTTATCTCTAGGCATGCACATTTGTAGAGCTGTTTATAGTTTCTAACAAAATTTCACAGGCCATTATTTTATTTGATCCTTACAATAGCCTTTATGATATTGGTACTCATCCACTTTATATACATAATGAGACTGAGGCTCCTGACGTCAGCATGACCAGCCAATACCCTTCAGGTAGTACTCCACTTAGGCCCAGAACCGTTATCCTAGTGGTTTCATCTGGAGTGCACTTTGTACTCCACTGAGGAACTTGGAAAAGACTCAGTGCCTAGGCTACCCCAAACCAATTAAATCAGTAAGCAAAGAAGCTAAAACACGGAAAGACGAGTTCTGTATTGTCTTACTTATATATGTGACTTCTGAAAGAATTGGTCTGCTAGAAGAAAAATAAGCAGAGGCCAAGAGAGCAGGGACTAGAAACAGGAATATTGATCCAACAGTGCAAAGTCTCAGAGTGGAGGAATAACTAGAAGGAATCCACTGCACTGCATGTGTCCACAGTTAGTGTGTATTTTTAAATGGCCATGAAAACTTACTTGCAACATTCTCCCCACAAACAAATTATAGACTTGCAAGACAATGGCTATGAAATCAGTTTCACTGAATCTTTCTGCAAACACAGATCTAGACCAAAGCATCATTTTATATTTCATATACACAGAAGCATTAAAATAAATGGATGAGTAGAAAAAGAAATATTTTGGCAGGTAATTTTAATGTACACCTAAATTTGTGAACCAGTGCATCCTTTCTGAAGACGCCTTGTCTCTCAGATTCAACTGCCTTCCTCTCTCAAGTATAGAAAGGACTTATACTAGAGATTCACCGAGGAAAATGAACTCATTGACATAAAATTTCATACAAATACTATCCTTTGGTGAGGTAAAAACAAAGAATGAAGGAGCATGGCATTCAATTTCATTATAGGACTTTCTCCCAATTTTCTCTTATTTCTACATCTGTGTTAATGGGGAAAACAAAATATGTTCCAAAAAGTGTAATTTGTGAAAAATGTCAATACATTTTAGCCTATCTTCTGAGTTTTGACATTTTGCAAGAATATTCATACTGAGCACATAGCAATCCGCTGAAGGAGTTACAAATAGTGTTCTGAGAATGTGGCTTGTCCTCTTCTTTTTATTGTCTGATGAAGCAGTAGAACGGCTTAAGGAGGAGCCTCCACATCCTAACACTTGTCCTATGCATGTAAGGTCTGAGAAGTACTGATTGTTACATAATTTTGACTTTCCTCCACTTGTCTCTGAGGCTAAATCAGAAAAAGACAATTATTCTGCTGTGACAATGAAACGGCCCTGCTTTCAAGTGCATACTGCGGAGATGTCAACTAGCAGCACCCTGCAGCTTTTCAATAATAAAGAGAGCATTTTCCTTGCAAAATTGGACTACAAATAAAAAGTAGTTAAAAGAAATATTCCCAGGGCATAAGTATATTCCAAGACTGTTATCAATTTAAGTGATTGAAATAATATAAAAACCAATGAATGTGAGACAGGTGTTTGTGCAAAAGTTAATCCGCCACTTAGGATGCCAGCATCCTGTATTGAAGTGCCTGGGCTTCAGTCCTGCTCCAACTCTAAACTAAGCTTCCTATAATGTGCACTCTGGGAGGCAGCAGGTGTTCACTCAAGTAGCTGGATCCCTGATATCCATGTAGGAAACACAAATTGAGTTTTTGGCTCCTAGTTTCAGCCTGGCCCAGCCCCAGCTTTAGTGGGTATCTGGGAAATGATCAATAAATAGAAAGATTCTCTCTCTCTCTCTCTCTCTCTAAAAAAGAAGAAGAAGAAGAAGAAAGTTAAATGAAGGCTCCTACATCAGTTCTGAAGAATGTAAGGATACATTGTTCGATTGTCCATACTGCTTTCTCAACTGCATCACCTTCTTTCTCCTCTGTCCCAGAGAGAAGCACCACTTTCAAAGCACCATTCAGTTCACATCCCCTCCTGAACCCTCTTCCAGCTACTCCAGATCATACTGATCTCACCATTCTGTAAGCTTCCACCACACTAACAGCAACATAAGCATTGCGTGCTTTCTTGGCTCTCTTCCAAGTTTCTACCCCATGCAGGAAGACTGTTACAGCAAAATGCCAAGGACAATGCACACACAAGTCCAACAATGAAAGACCAACTCCCATCGTATTAACAACTGACACCATGCTTCCATATCAGGGCAGGATCCATCCCAAAAGACAGCTGTGATGGCTAACTTATGTGTCAACTGACCAAAGCCATGGGATGCCCAGAATTAGAATTTTGATCACACGGTATTCTAGGCATGTCTATGAGGATTTTTTTTGCATAATATTAGCAATTGAATCACTACACTGAGTAGAGCAGGTTGCTCTCACTAGTGGGAATGGATCTCATCCAATCAGTTGAAGATATGAAGATAATATCAGTTTCACTGTAGTTGAGCTAAAGCATCAGTCTTCTGCTGTCGGTCCCAGACCGCAGGTGGAACTTACATCACCCATACCCCTGGTTCTCAGGCATTTGGACTCAATACCATCTGTAAATTTTAAGACTTCTCAAGTTCCATAACTACATGAGCCAATTCCCTACAATAAGTCATTGATGAATTTACATAATGCAAATAGTTGTATATACATATGTATATACACACACACCTGTTTCTACACACAACTGTTTGTTTCTCCAGAATTTCCAAACTAATACAGTGATTTAGATGTGTCCAAACAATATAACAGTCAACATTTATGAATAGAAAGAAGACTGTAAGCAGCTTCTGAAATGCTTGTGTTATGCTGGTCAACTGATTTTTTTTTCCATGTCCCATTTAATCATAGAAAAAAAACTATATATATGAATATGTATAGGATTTAACATTTTACAGGGAATAATCAATCTTCAAAATTATGCAATCTTAATTTCTTTTTGCTCAATAAATAAACTTTTGTCCATTGGTTTAGCACTAGGTCAACAGTATTGCATTTCAGTAAACCAACAGGTTAGTCAGGGTCCCTTTGATTTCTCACTGTACACTTCCTCAAATGACATTATTCACCTGTTAATGATGTGTTGACATTTCAGCTGAGGCGTGAAGGATGACCTATTATGGACTAAAACAAAATAGCCATATTTATGCCAATCTCAATTCATACCCTATAAAAGGGTTCACTATCCATCAGCATGTTAGGGACCCATGATGTGGGTCCTTGTTTTCTTCCCAAAATTGAGGTGACACTGAGCAACCAGATTTCTATCCCTGCTGCTGTAGAAACTAGCCAAAATGGCTGCCATTCAGTAAGGAAAGAGACCCCAGTCCCAATCCCACCCTCACATTACAGTCAATAATAGATCATGCCCATAGTGACCTGACTTCTCAAGTTTACAACCACAACTACTTAGGAACTAAATTCATCCCTATCCACAACTCACCTCACCCTACACTTAGCTCCCAAGGCTGAATTAGAATAGACTAAGGCAGAGATCCTCAACTTGGATTGAGCATTGGAATCACTTTATGAGATTTTATTCCTATCAGATTCATTGAGACATAATTTACCTTGTACATAATTGCCCCAGTTAAAGCATGGAAGTCAACAGTTGGTTATGTAACTATTATCTCAATTTTAGAATGCTTTCATAGCTTCAAAAAGAAACCATGTACCCCTTGGCCATCATCTACCAAACCCCCTTTCACCCCCAGCCTCTAGCCTTAGACAACAAATAATCTTTTTTACCCCATTAGTTGCTCTATTATTCTTGATATTTCATAACAGTGGAATTCTATGATATGTGATCCTCTGTGGCTGGTTTCTTTCACTTATCATAGTTTCTCAAGGCTGCTCCATGTTACAGCACATCAATACATGGTTCTTTTTAAGACTGAGTGATATTCCATCACTTGAGTATATCACATTTTCTTATCTGTCCATCGTTTGGTGAACATTTGACTTGTTTTCAGTTTTGAAGTCATTAAAAATCAAGCTTTCATGGACACTCTTCCACAAGTTTTTGTGCAGACATATGCTTTTATTTCTCATGCTATGTACCTATGATTGGAATTGATAAACTAAATGATAATTCCATGTTTAATTTTTGAGAAACTACTGGACACTTTTTATTAGTATCTGCACAGTTTTACACCAACGATAGGGTATGGTGGTTCTGATTTCCCTACTTCCTCACCAAAACCTGTTACTATCTTTTTCTATCTAAGTTATTCACTCATTCTTTCACTCCATGAAATTCTAGAAGTTATGTGTCACTCACAATAATCCATTCACTACTAATTTTAACAATAACTTAAAATAATAAGGATATATTTTTTTAATTTATCAGTACAGAAAATAATGCTTTTTAATACTTGTCTTTATACTGAGAACACTTTGGCAGTTTTCAGTTCATATCTATGAGAAGGTATGACTTAGCCATTGCATCTTAAAGTAAACGAGGTCATTGCTTATTCATTTGCTACTTAACTGAGGCATAACACTTTTGAATTAATTTTAGCTATAATCTTAGAGCTTTCTTTTAAATCCATAATACATCTCTTATTAAAGAAATCAAAGAAATATGTCAAAATACAAATTGTACATGATGACAATTCTGTAATATAATTTCAAGTTGATATTCATTAATTCTATAACTATCATAACTCTTTAACAAATCAACACATAGGAGTGGTTTTCAAAAAATATGAAAATAAGAAAGATACTATTGAATATGCCTGAATTGGTTATGGATTTTTAGATATAAAGAGAACAGATTAAGTTATTTAAGAATATGTGTTGGAAACAGCAGTCTATACTTAGATCTTACTTCATTATGTAGAAATACAAAAATAAAACAGCGAGTTATTTTTTTCAAGCTGTGGTCAAGATCAGTTTTTGGTCAATTTTCAGTGCAATAATAAGTAATTGCATTTCAATATCCATATTAGCATACATTCCATTCCCAGCCCCAAAATAATTTAATCACTTCTAATGGATTTGTCAACAAATTATACTTTCTTTACACAATGAACATAAAGTAAATCAGATCATGCAAATCACTGCTAATGGGAAGGAGACAAATGCTGCCTGTAATAGGGCTGTAATTTAAGAGAGTGTCACAGATTTAGATAGGACAATGGTTAGCTGAGACACATGTTGCTGACAGGAAAAGAACACAAGCACTGGGAACCCACCCCTTCTCTAGCTTCCATGATTCTACCACACAATCCCAATCTATACATGTAATGCTATCAAGTATTAAATTTATATAGGTATTGGCTATTTATGTAACAAGTATTCTGAATAATTGTCATATTCCAGATCCTCCGTTACAGTGCCACAAAGCATCTCTACCCTCATGAAGTGAATCTTTTAGAAGAAAAAAAATCCGAGAAAAGTAACAGATTAAAGAGTGACTGAGAGCTGGTAAGCAGACACTTTCAGCCTGCTTGAAGAAAGTGCATTCAGTATGCATCTCTACTCCTGAATCAAAGATGGATCCTCAAGGAAACTGTTCAATGTATCCTAACGACAGGAAGCTGGACTCTACCATTATCTACACCTACAATGTCATGATACACTCAAATAGCAGAACGATGGATTTGTGGCTGTTGCTGAAGGACTACTTCATTGTAATTTATGGGAAAACAGTGGCGGGGGGAGGGGAAGAGGTAATTGCGGAAAGTGGGAGGGGAAATCTCTGAGCCTATGGAACTATATCATGAAAAATAAAAATAATAAATGAATAGATAAACAAAAAGATAAGTAAACAAAAGTGTTCAAGATGAGACTTATAAGTGAGAAACAGGTACCAGACAACAAACAGCAGTATCCCTAAGAGAGACAAGCTTGGAGGATTCATGGAACTGCCAGGAGGAGGAATGACTGGAGCCCAAGAAGCCATGAGCAAACAAGGTAGCCAGTGAACGTGGGAAGAAAAGTGAGGAATCATGTGGGCTATGGTGAGAGATTTTTTATTGTTTTAAGTACAATGAAGTGGAACAAATAGTTCATCTAACATGGCTAAATTTACATATTAAAATATCAGCTTAAACAGCTTCACATTTTGCAGCGACCAATGAACCTCTTCAGACTGTGCTGCAAATAATAGCACTACAAGCCCTCTTAGTCTATGAGAAATACATTCCAAGACTTCCAATGGCTGCCCAAAACCACAAACACCACCAAACTGTATGGTGATCATGCTATTTTGTACACACACAAGCACTAATGGAATGCTTTTTCCATATTTGTTCAATATTTATCACATGCTATGGCCATAATTTTTGTAACTTGAACTATAACAATAAAACTAGCATGATTTCTTCTCCCTTATTTGTAATTTCATATATATGATTTGTTCTTTTTTAAAAAGTACTTATTTCCTTAAAGGCAAAATGATAGAGGAAGAAGGAAAGAAACAGAGATCTCCCACACACTGGTTCACCCTTCCAAACGCTAGCAACAACCAGTGCTGGGCCAGGCTCAAGTTGGAAGCCAAAGTCCACTCTGGTCTCCCATGTGTGTGACAGAGATCCACAGTACTTGGACCATCTCCTGCTGCTTTGCCAGGCTCATTAGCAGGAAGTTGGATGCAAAACAGGGCAGCAGGAATGCCCATATTGCATGCAGTGACCTCTCCTGCTGATTCACAACACTGCCCCCAAATGGCTTGTTTTTATGTCAACATACAATTATTTTCTCCTTAAGTCAAGAGTTTGCATTGACCCACTTACAGGAGACACCCAGTGGTTTCTGTTTGACATATTGGAATTGCCTGCCTCACTCCTATGGCACTAAGAGAGCTCTTGTTAAGTACAATTAGCATCAATTGCACAGAAGCCCTGTCATTCCAGGATAGCCAACCAAGATGACTATTAAGTGACCTCTAGGTGGGTGGTGTTTACAGTGTAGATTAACAAGACATATGTAGGATTCATGTCGTGGGCAGAACAGAGAAGGATAGTGTGAGATTTCATCATGGTGCACAGCAGAATGTGCAGTTGAAAACTTGTGAATTATTTCTTTCTGTAGTTTTCCATGTCAATATATTTGCATCTCAACTGACCACAAGTAACTCAAAATATGGAAGGCAAAACCACAAGTAGGAAGGAACTACTGCATAAACTTAGGATAAAGAAGAAAACACAACCTCCTGGGTCTCTGGAGACTAGAACATACCAGCTGATTCAGGACCCATCAGCTTTCTGGTCCAATTTCTTTACACTCTTCCCTAGCGTGTTCTTCTTTAGCCACACCAAGTATGCCCTGAGACATGCTGCATGTCCACATGGGACCCTCTTCATCATTTGCAGCACAGCTTTCCTCCTTTGCACACCTGGAAAAAGACCTTTCCTGATCAATGCATACACCCTTCCACCCTAGCCCTTGCTGTACTGTATCTTTTTCCCGTAGTAACTATGAGCACCTGACAGCTCAACCATGTGTTCCTTTTTTGTTGTCCTTTCTATCATGTGCTCCCATTGGAACACAAATTTATTCAGAGCAAGAACATTCTCAAACACACCTGGAACAAAGCATGCAAAAAAATGTGAAGTGAATGAATGAATGAATGAATGAATGAATGAATGAATGAATGAATATGGGTTTCTGAAGGATGGGGTGGATCTTATTTGGTGACAGTAGGGTCTCTGGGCAGAGTGAACTCTGTGGACATAAGAAGAATGGCAAGGAAAGAGCAGCATGCACCTAGGATATTTAGTTCCTGCCCAGACTACATAAGCAATGCCAGCATGATTTATGCCAGCATTCAACCCTGGACAACCCAGCTGGTGGGAGCACTTTGGCTTTCTCACCCAGATCTTGCAGCAGAGAATATTGTAATGCAGAATGAGACAGTATGCTGTTAGGCAGCTGGGCTGACCCTCCCACATCACTACCTCTTCACAAAACAGGAATCAAACTGCCTGGCTCTGGGATCTGTTGGGCGTACACTTCACTGAGGTATGAGAATTGAAGCCGGAAAGTGGGCTGTCAATGACATTGTTTCTGCAATGAACCATCATTTGTGGACTACCCTTTGCAGGCACAACTTCACAGATGACTTGTTCAACTAAGTCAGCGGCTTATTCCTGACTTTCACAACAGCCACCAGGTCGACTTCTGTGCACGCACTTCAGAAAAAAAAAAATCAAACAGTGTGCTGCTGTCTTGTTCTTTGGGTACAGGCTGACAGTGAGGGTGGGGGTATGAGCAACCAGAGAAAGACAGATTGGGGCTCTCATGTTCAGTCTGTAAGCTTCCCTGAGTGATTCACCCAGTGTGAAAGCAACGAAGCATGGTTCTCCCTTACACTGCTACAGACCCAATTATTTTACTAAATGAATCACCAAAAAAAAATTTCTCTTACCTGGTGCCATAATATCACCTTGAAATCCTTGAATCTGAAAAAAAAAAGAAAATTGAATACTGAGTTTTTATTGTACGATTCTTATTTTACCTAAAAATTATTGACATATAAAGCCTGAATTTGAGAAGACAGACTTGTTTATAAAATGTGAATGATGTGCAAAGTATTTGTTAGTTCATAAGAATGTAAGAAAACCTAAGGCTGACTCTCACTATTTACTTATAGATACATAGGAATTTCACAGGAAGCACTAAAGAGTGATGTGAAGATGAGCCAAGAGGATGGTGTGGTAAAAACAGCACATTGCTCTTCAATAATTCCCACAAAATTCACTATAAACTCATGGAGATAAAAAAAAGTCAGCACCTATTTCTGTCATTCAAGGAAAGGGTATATATATATATTACATATATGTGCATTTATATGATCATGTAAACACATATACCTAAATGTTTACGCACACACATACACACAGAGTAGTCCCTGCTATGCACAAGGAATGTGTACTCATTCAGTGTGTATGTGTGTATATATACACACAGAGACTAATAATACAGATTGAAATGAAGTGAGTTGGAGGAAATGGATTCTGGAACTCCACAAAAGAAAGGCATAGCTCTAGTGTATGATAAAGGAGATGGAAGACCTAACTACTTCCTGTAATTGGCTAATGCTCTGTTTGTTGAAATATTGGCTTATTCCATACAAGGTATAGGTTTTTCATGTTTTTAAAAAAATAGAGTTTTTAAATATTTAAGGGATTAGAGATTGTATGACTGTATCATCTTCATACTAAACTGGAAAAAGCTACTCAGAAGCATACTGAATAAATCAGATCACATTTAAATAATAAGAATAAAGTAGCATTAAATAACAAAACATGAAAGCATACTGTACATAGATTGAGCTTAAATATAAAAATTAGCACGAATGTTTAAAAAATTTTGAAAGATGATTTATAAGTTACACAAAAAGTCAAAAATGACAAACTATATCAAGAAAACATAAGCAAATGAAAAATACAAAGAGTGGAAATGCCAATACAGAAAGGAAAGCAACCTCAAACCAAAGCCTTGTATCAGAAAAAGGCATCTTATCTTGGCAAATACACAATCTAAAATTAAAATATAAATGTCACAATCTGTTCTCTGACACATTATATCAAAATGCATACAGCAAAACCTACTAGAAATTCAAGTAGAAACCAACAGAAATGAAATCATGAAGGGATAACTTCAAAGATACATCTTCAGGCAATAAAAATATGTGCGGTGGAGAGGACTTGAGTGATGCTTTCCACAAAATTGATGGGACTGATCAATAAAATTTTACTAAGTAAACACAAACATCTTCTTTTTAAATCCTACAAATACAGACTTAGATTAATTCCTACAAAAATAAATATATAGGAATAGAAACTGTTCAGATCACAATTTCTTGACAATAATGAGATACAATTAAGCATAATAGCAAAAAATCACACAAATGAGAATATTTGCAGACTCTGAACAATGTTCTAAATAAATCTGAGATCAAAGAGGAGACCAATATCATCATTATAGACTATTTTTACTATAATGACATTATACACACATATACACATTCATGGGATGCTCATAAAGTTACATTCAAATGTATTTTTCCAAAATTTCAAAGAACAAATCATTCCCATATGGTATAAATGGCACCAAAGACCAGCAAAGGATGAAACATTTTTCCAATTTGATTTACAAAATTAATATACCCTGCTATTCAATCCTAAAAATGATAGCATCACAAATAAAAACATCACAAAAAACACAAGATTCAGCAATATTCTAAAAAAAATAAAGTAGACAATAGCCAAGGGAGGCTCAGCTGAACAAAAGATGTCTTACTACTAGGAAATCTACTGACACAACTCACATCAATTAAAAAACCAGATCGCCCAAGAAAAAGCCTGTCGGGGGCTAGAGAAAAAAAAAAGTGTTGGATGGCATTGGACACATGTTCCTGGCACAAACTACAAAGAAGAAACAACTGAAATAAACCTTGACATAAGAAAGAACATTTGTCTCAAACCAAGTGCTAACAGAATATTTAGATATTTTACCTTTATATAGAGAAAGAAAATGTAAGCAGTGCCAGTTGCAATACCACAAAATCACATTGCATAGATTCCCTTATGCATGATACATTACTATACCATGTACTACTGAATTGCTATACTGGCATTCAGACCATGCATGTGTACACATGCAAGCAGTTCTCAAGGTTTAATGTTGCCTGTATTTCATTTTGTCCTGTGTATGCAGCCTTGGCCCTTTCTGCCCTCCTCCCCATCACTGATGACTCCACTGGCATTTTTATCTCCTCTTAGTAAGCCATGTGCTGTCGTTCGCTGATTTCCCAGGAAGCCTTCCACGGTGATTCAGCTCATAGTTGCAGTAGCATTTTATGTTTGGATTTTACAAAATAGAAACTATTCAATAAAAATGATCCTATCTGCTGGACTTTATGCTTGGCAAATGCTTGCAATGAAAGAATCTCAACTGAATCTGAACTGTGGTAAAGCAACAAGGTGGAGAAATCCACCATGTGGGGAGGGTTTGGGGAGGGGTGGTGGGAATCCCAATGCCTATAAAACTGTGTCACATAATGCAATGTAATCAATTAAAAAAATAATAATCCTATCACCTAAATCTACAACCAGAAACTACTCACAGAAAGCATAGGAGAAATGCTTCATAAAATTGGAATGAATAAGGGGTTTTTATTTTGGATTAAACATCACAATCTCAAAAAACAAAAGCAAAATAGACCAAAGGAATTTCATGAAATTAAAAGGCTTCTCAGACAAGGGAACATCAGCAGAGCTGACAGCTTACAGAATGGGGAGAAACACCTGCAACGTCTATGCGGAAAACTGGAATATCCAGAATGTGTAGTGCACTCAAATGATCCAGTATGAAAAAAAAGGATGGAAGAAGAAAAAAGGGGGGGGGGGAGAAAAGGAGAGTGGAGGGAAGGAAGGAAGGAAGGAAGGAAGGAAGGAAGGAAGGAAGGAAGGAAGGAAGGAAGGAAGGAAGGAAGGAAGGAGGGAGGGAGGGAGGAAAGGAGGGAGAGAGGGAGGGAGGGAGGGAAGGATACAAAAGGACATTTCTCAAAGAAACACACACATGTGATCAACATCATTAATCATCAAGAAAATGGATTCAAAACGACACTGAGCTATCTCCTGACTCTAGCTGGAAAGGCTGTTGTCAAACAGACAAACAACAAAATGTGCTGGTGAGAATGCAGAGAACAGAGGAAGAACTCTTACATGCTGTAGGTAGGAATATAAACTCATACATCCATTGTGCAAAACAATGTGGAGATGCCTTACAAAAACTGAAAATAAAATTACCATTTAACCGAACAACCATGCTACTGGGTAGATACCTAAAAGGAAATTAAATCACCGTGAAGAAACAATTTTGTAAGTTTATCGTCACTCTAATTACAAAAGAATGGAAACAACTTAAGTGTCGCTCAACAGATGAGTGGATAAAGGAAACATGGGACAGACACAAAATGGAATAACATTCAGTAGTGAAAAAAATAAAACCTTGTCATTTGTAATCCAGACTCAGAAAGAAAAGTACCATGGTATCTCACACAATGGAGAATCTAAAAGGTTAATCCCTCAGAATCTGAGGGTGGAATTGTGGTTACGAGAGGTTTAGAGCTCAGGGAGGAAAGGGGGCATAAGAAAAGGCTAACACATTTGAAGTGCTAGTTAGGATAACTAAATTCTGGTGTCCTATTGCACAGCAAGGTGACTATATAACAGTGATGTACCCTATACCTTTTAACAAAGATGAGAAAGCTAGAGGAAAGGATTTGAATACTTTTACCATACAGAAATGTGAATTGAAGAGATACTTTTACTCTGATTCGGACATTACTAACTGGACACAATCCTCAAAGCAATATACGACACCCCATAAATGTATACAATTATTAATGTGTCCTTTAAATTTTTAATTGTTTTAATTTTTTATCAAGCTAGAACATTAAAAACATGCACTTCCTTGTGGTCTTTAATTCTATTTCAGTGGAGGTGGATGCCACAGGACTTCTTTTCACCATTAAGACTAGAATTGATTATTTTACCAATAGCTTATTATTTCCATTAAGAAAAGCAGTTAAGTATCATTGTTAGAGATGAACTTGGCACAGTCCTACACGTGATAATAGGAGACTCTCAGGGAATATGCTGAAGATGAACTCTATCCATTTCATTTGGTGGAATGTCTAGAACCAAGAAACAAAATAGATTGCTGTAATAACAAACCAAATTGCAGACCTAATTTATCTGTAATCACCCAACCATTGGATCAGCTTCAAATTCATTTTTAAATATGTCAACATTCCCAACACAGTCTGTAAATGGTGGCTGATAAACAGTGAAATTGAACATCTAATTCCCTATACCAAGTGAGATGAGAACCAGGTCAGAAATGGATCATACTTTGAGTGGGCACAGAATCCATCTATAGAACGTAAAAGGTCAAAAACAGCGAGAAGCCAGACAGGCAAGAAGGGTGAGAACACGTTGAGCCAGCTGGGAACATGTGGATAATAAAGATGAGACCAGTAATAAAAAAAGGAATATGAGGGCTACACAGAGATGGCATTCTGAAAAAGGCAAAACGATGAAATCAGTAACAAGGTTAAGAGAGGGAAAGTGGTTCACAGGACAGTGGAATTCTATTGTATGGACCTGTGGTGGTTAATGCATTTCATCAGGCACCTGTCAGAATCCTCAGGACACACAACACCAAGAATGAATTTCCAGTTATGGACTTCAGCTGAGAGAGATGAGACTCATACTGGGTGAGAGGTTCTAACATTTGGACTGCACTAATTTAAGATGCTATTGATGGAAGGAACATGGAGCCAGAGGTTGAGAGTGAGAGAATACCTGCTGCACTGTCTGCACACCATTTCTGAACACTTCAAACTGCCCTAAAACCCCAGTGAAGTCTATTATTATTATTACTTAAGTTCACTACTAAGAGGTAGACAACATGGAGATAATGGGAGAATTTGAAGAGTTTAATCTGAGAACTGGCCACAGTGAGCCCAGAAGCTGAGGCCACTTTCCAGGGATATAGAGCATTTCATTAAGAGCCTAAGGGAAGGGACTTGAAGATTGATGCTGTGAGCAGGGCGGAGAGCACTTCCTCACCAGAGCAGCTCCTACTGAGGTCAATTATTGTCATTATGCAAAGCTGGAATCATCAACTTACCATCTGATCTGGCCAGATGCTTGTATAATTCATTGAAGTCTGTTTGAAAAGGTAGAATTAGTTAAACCATGCATGTAAAACTTGCACAGTCCTAGAAAAGAAGAAGGAACCTACAAGGTTATACCCGGACTGGTGAGATTGGCAGCAGTTCAGAACAGTTGAACTATTCAAACCACTTGAGCAGTGCCCTTGGAGCATGCCCCACATCGGGGACTCTAGGATGGTTGGGAGAGTGGGTGTGGCTTCTCCCTTTGTCTCTCTCCTTCCCCCATATACAGGAAGGAAAAAAGAGAATGTGGAAACAATGGTCTTACCCACTTTCCTGTAGTTCTTGACCCTCTGAGCCCTAATCAACTATGTGAAGATCATCAAAATTTTTTAAAAAATTAAAAAACAGGTGAGAAATATGTAAGAATAAACAAGTCATTTATGCATGGTTTTCAGCATAAAACTTAACACATTTCCTTCCTCTCAATAACAGTACCTTGTGGAATGTCCCAGGCATGCAGCCAGTACCTTCTTTTTTCCTGCACCTGCATGGTTTGTCTCCATTTATGTAGCTCAACTGTCTTTGGTCTGGTTTTATCTTTGCTCCATCTGTTCTGGACAGATGCTTGGTTGGGCAAGTCCACTTGGCTCTTGACTCTTATTTGCTTCTGGGAAGCAATCTGCTGACTTCATGTCCAGTGGCCACAGTCTTGCTCCAGAAGATTCCCACTTTCATTCCTTGATTAAAGAAATCACTCTGAAGCAAGTTCAGAAAAAAAAAATTGTACCAACTGTTGACAACATTCCTTTTATACCAAACAATGGAACAACTGTAACTACATGCAGTAATTGGGGAAGTATAAACAGACCATGGGGTAGTTGTATGGTAATCTCTAAAAACATGCAGGTGTGTAACACTACGTGGCTCTGATTCTACACACTGAAGACACACCAACATAAGTGAACCGTGTTAGCATTTAATAAAATTGACTCTAAAGGACCCAATTATTGATAATCTTCTCTGTTTCTATATTGTCCTGCAATTATTTTTATATAATGTGACCACGTGATTTTTAATGAAGGTCAATGAAGTAGAATAATATTTGTTACTGGTTATGACTAGCTGTTTTCAGCAAATTTTTGACAGCAGGGTCAATTTTTTTTTTTAGCTGCTAGGCCACGCCACCGGGCCCAGATTCCCTTCTTTTTTAGATTTATTTATTTTTATTACAAAGTTAGATATACAAACAGGAGGAAGATCTTCTGTCTGATGATTCACTCCCCAAGTGAGTGCAATGGCTGGTGCTGTCTCCATCTGAAGCCAGGAGTTAGGAACTTCCTCCAGGTCTCCCACACGGGTGCAGGATCCCAGGCCCTGGGCCGTCCTCAACTGCTGTCCCAGGCCACAAGCAGGGAGCTGGATGGGAAGTGGAGCTGCCAGGATTAGAACCAGCGCCCATATGGGATCCCGGCTCATTCAAGGTGAGGATTTTAGCCACTAGGCCACGCCGCCAGGCCCCAGATTCCCTTCTGTTCCGGATGCCTGAGATGTGGATCCTGGGAAGGGTGGAAGGCAGAAGACAGCTAGGGATTGGAGTTTCTTTTTCTTTTTCTTTTTTACTGGAAAGTCAGATTTACAGAGAGAAGGGGAGACAAAAAGGAAGAGCTTATTTCTGCGGGGCTCACTCCCCAAGTGGCCGGAACAGCTAGAGCTGAGCTGGTCCTAAGCTAGGAGCTTCCACCAGTATCTCATGCCGGTGCAGAGTAGCAGGGTCAATTTTTAAAATCCCTCTTCCCTTAACTACATGTCTGAGTTACTCAGAAGTTAGTAAAACACACACACGCACACATAAACATTGTGGGCAGAAGAACAAAGAAGGATGTGAGTAGCCTATGTACAGCTAGCATTGAAGATTCAGATGCTAACTTGATAGCAAATGCCGAAATGTGGGAGATAACAAACTTACTGCAAACAGCGTGGTCATGAGATTCACTAACGAGAATTCCGTATGGTGCACAGTCTCGTGCCAATTGTTTGATAAAAGTTTAAGTAAAGTCCTCTCATCTTACTTATATTCAATACAAATCAAAAATGTTATCATCTTTGGCTGAAATATCCCCATGCAGCATATTGTAAATTAGAGCATTTCTAATGGAAATGATAGCTAGATGTTTTTAAGAATTCCCCTAGGATTGTAGAAATGCGAAGCTTGTAACTAATAAAATAGAAACTCCTTTGAATGATATTGCAGACCTAATGTTCTCCATTAAATGTTTTCCCAATTCAGCAAGGAAAACATTTTCTCTTTGTGTGCCACTATCCACTGCAGCCTGCCTCCCTGACAAACTGTGACCCAAAGTCTGGGGGCAGCAGCTTCTTGCTTCTAGTCACAGCCATCTGAGCCAAAGATGCCAGTTTCGCCGGGCTTTGTTTCTGAGAACAGTTATTGAAGTGGGGACGCTAAGTTAAATGTTGCTTGTACACCAGCCCATGACATGTAGCATTACACTACTGCCAAACAAGAGGACTCAACCAATGGCTTATTTGTCACTGGAATTCTGTTTTCTTCCCTTTATTGCCACAAAAAAAAGGTGGAGGAGATTAACTTTTACTCAAAAAGAACTTAAAAGCAAAACAAATCTAGATTGTAAAACATCATTTGCTGAAGTAAACCAAAAACTAGAGGAGAACTTGGGGAAATTTGGGTATAAAGCAATCAAACTATTAATTTCAATACTTGTAACAATGACATTGTGATTATATTGGCAAGTATTCTTGTTCTTTTTTATCCAGAATGACAAATATAGCAAAAGCTTATTAGTCATTAAATGTAAGTAACAGATACTTGGAGATTTTTATAATAGTATTTTTCCTCAATGATTCATTATAAAATTTATATTAAAATAGACATTTTAATATTTAATTTGGAGTTAAATGCTTGAAATTATTTATTTAAATCTTCGTTACAAATACTTGTTAAACACCTTTTTAGAGACATAGAAAACAAGTGCTACAATTGAGTTAGTTTTTAGTGTTCTATGACATGGTAATGTGATACAGTTCACAGCCATGAATGATACACTTCAGAGTAACTACAAGAGTCCCAAGTCTCTCAACACAAAGAAATGAGAAGTGGCTGAAGCAGTGGCAATGCTGACTACCTGGATTCGGTAATCCCACATTGTACATAGGTGTCAGATGATCACACTGCGCCCATCCGTTACATATGTGTTATACTCTAATTACTTCATTCTTAAATTTTTCCCCTTGCAAAAATTTTTAATTTTCCCCTGGTAGAAACAATGGAGGGTATGAGGACACAATGATAACATCAGTGACATTTACAGCTGGAAGGCCGTCAGAACATTCAGAGATGTGGAAATGGCTGTCAGGAGTGACTGGCAAGTTCCCCAGGGTTGTGCAAGAGGCTGGTGCTGGAGTTCAAAGGTGACACCAGGACTCTCACACCCTGGCGAAGTACATTCTGCTCCCAAGGGCCTATCCCTCTTGCACTTGGGAACATGTGGCCTGCGACCAAGCTCACATTGTCTCTCCTGGTCTCCAGCTCTACCTCTGCTGAGTAAGCTGCTGTGGGGGCAGCACCGCCGCCCCTGTGTCCTTGTCATCATGATGGGGTGACAGAGGCTAAAGAAACAGCCCATCCTACTTCTAATGCTGCCCCTTCAGCAGTGACAAAGCAAGGACAGCCCCCTCTAGCACCAGAGAGGTCCCCAACCCAACTCCTGTGCTCCTACCAAAGTGAAGAAGAGATTTGGTGTCATCTTTAACAAAGCAGACTTTCTCCAAAACTGCCTTGTTCTGGAGAGATGCATTAATTGAGTGATATTTGCATTTTCTCCTATAATTCTGCTTTTTTGTGAATATGAATCTTTGAAATGTGTTAGCAATGAACAGAAGGAAGAAGTTACAAGGACCAAGTATGCATTGTTCTCCCAGCAGGAAGGCCCTGCAAATATTTATGCAAGACTTACAATTAGAAAATTTCTAAAATTATAAAAACAAATTGGTTGCAGCATATACACTAATAACCTTAAGAATCTAAAGTTATAAATTCACTTCTCATTGCTTATCCTAGATTTAAATACAATCCTCTTTCTTCCCTTCCTTTCTTTCTTCTTATTTTAACTTTTGGGAGATGTTTCTATTTTATTTTTTCACTCATTTAATCATTAAATAGTTGAGGAATGCAATGTAATGCTTTGATGTACATATTCACAATGGAATGATCACCACAATCAAGAATATTAATATAGCCATGATAGCACATAATTATCTTTTATGCAATTATGTGCATTTCAAGTGTACAACACAAACCATGAGCCATGACCGTCATGCTTTAGCTTTGCTATCTAGGTTTAGGTATCCTACACAACCAAACCCTTGCACCCTTTGACTTCTATCTCCCTATTAAGGGTCTGTAGTTGGAGATGCTGAAGGCATCTTGAAAGACTATATAAAACACTGCAGAGAGGTGGAAGATAAGGAGAATAACACTAAAACATTACTTCTGTTATGACTGCTTTACCACTTTCACCACCCTGTATTGCCTTTGGCAGGGAATTGTTTGTCTTGGTGGTGAATTAGTTTCAGCTGTGGAATTTTCGCGACCTCTGCCCACATGTACTGCCTAGTTTCAGACCTATGATACCCAGGAGAAAACTCACGAAATTGGAAAAAGTAATTCAGCACTGGGCTCAGCCGCACTGCTCAGCTGGGCTCCTGAGCGATGGGATCCAAATCCCTTTTCCTGCTTTTCCTGCTGGTCCCCTGCAACTTCACACCTCAGCTGTGAGGACTTGCACCAACGACGAATTTCTCTCCTCTCTCTCTCTGACTGTTCAAGATATGAAAACCCTTCTGAGTAACTCTATTCCATTGCTCTGTGTTCTACCATGGAATAACACATTATGGTCTTTAAAAATCCTTTATCCGCCAGTGTGGCTGACATGATGGCTCTCCAGGCTAATCCTCTACCCTGTGGCACTGGCATCCCATATAGGCACTGGTTATTGTCCCAGACGTTCCACTTCTGATTCAGCTCTCTGCATATAATCTTGGAAAGTGGTGGAGAATAGTCCAATGGCTAGGAACCTGCACCCAAGTGGGAGACCCAGAGGAGGCTCCTGACTCCTGGCTTTGGATCAGCATGGCTCTGGTCATTGTAACCACCTGGAGAATGAACCAATGGTTGCAAAAACTTTTTGCTATCTCTCCTCCTCTTCGTAAATCTGCCTCCCAAATAAAAATTCAAAAATTTTTAAAATATCCCAGACCTGAAAAATAATCAAAATCAAGAATTTAACTTGTTTGAAATTTTTTGTTTTGAAAATTTTCCAAGAAGCACACTAATTTAAATAAGTATATTGCAAGTTAGATGCAATTGAAGAAAGACCAGTAAAATAGAAAATGGGTCTGAAAATTTTATCAAGGAAAAGCACAAAGTGATAAAAAAAAATGCAAAGAAAGAAGAGGTGTGTGAAATTCAGAGGGAACGTTTAACACATAGTTGATCAAAGTCCTGGAAGAAAAAGGAGAAACAGGTATAAGCATAATAACTGAAGAGACAGTAACTGAGAATTTCAAAACCCAGGAAGAGCATGAATAGTTTTTTAAAGTCTAATAAAATCCAGCAAGGATAAATAGAAAGGAAAGCCACACTTGGGCACATCACAATCAACTTGCATAAAACTAAAGAGAAAAATCTTAAAAATAGACAGGGGACAGATTATATTCAAATGAGTGGCAGACTAGCCTGTCAGCAAAAATGTCAGAAATAGAGTGACTACAGTAGAACAGTATCTTCAAAATACTAAAGTAGAATAGCTGACTACCTAGAATTCCGTATGAGCCGTAAGTATCCTACAAAGATGGGAAGGATTGAAAAAGTTAACTGATAAACAATAGTGAGAGTACACTCCCTCAGAAAGTGAAACTAAAAGAAGGGTATTCTTCAAGCAGAAGTAATGTGATCCTACAAGGAGGACCACAGATGCAGAAAGAAGAGCTCAAAGGCAAGTAAGAGAAACACGAAAGTAAATAGCATTGACGGTGTAACATAATGTCTAGCTTACTATTTTATAAAAATAGATGACAACAAGAGCGATAATTCGGGAAAGGATTTAAAGAAAAGCATTCCAAAGTCCTTCTTTTGCAGAAGAGGTTGAAAAGATCAATTAATGTTGATTTTTTTATTGGTCAAGTATACTCACATATGCTGGATTTCTAGGGTGACCACTAAAATAAAACCATACAAATTCCAGACTGACCACAGAAATAAACAGAACAATAAAATGCCAAATAAATCTAAAGGACAGTAAAATCAAATAAAAAAATATAAAGCTAGTAGGGCAAATAGAAGGCATACACTAAGATAACAAAGTTGAATTCATTTTTGTCATTAATCATATTAAACATAATTGTACAAAATACCAGATGGAACTGGATACCACTTGCTCAAGGTTTCTAATGAGATTGAGTCAAGATGTCAGCTGTGGTGTGGACATTTGATTCAAGCCACTTTGACAACCGCATCTCTAACCACAGCACCTGGATCCCAGCTTCACTTCCAATTCCAGCCTCCAGCTAATACAAACCCACCTCCTTACTTTTGCCATGCCCAGCCTTGGCTGTTCTAAGCATCTGTGGAATTAACCAACATTTGGAAGATTGCTGTTTTGTCTGTCTCTCTCTCTTTCTGTCTCTCTGACTTTTGAATAAATAATTTTAAAAGAAAAAATAAAGGATGCCAACAGGGGCTGTAGCCTCATCTGAAGGCTCCACTGAAGGGTAGGAGGGTTGATTTCCATATCCATTCATGGATTTTAGTAGTCCTCAATTCCTTACTGGGTGTTGACTGCAGGCCACACTGCAGGCCTCAATCAGTTTTTCATTTCATACACCTCTTCATAACACCCGAAGACAGAAGCCATGTTTGTATTATTATTATTATTATTACCACCTAGCCTGACAAGTCACATGCCATATTCCAGTGGCTAGCTTGAAGGACAGGGATCACACAGGGAGATAGAAATTGTTGTGAACCTTCTTAGAAGCTTCCACCACAGGGATGAACCAACCCCACCTTGCTAGGCAGAGAATGGCAGTCTGTAGAGAATGGACTCCTAACAGGGCCACCCCAAGCATCAGGGAGGAGACAAGCTATGGCAGCAATGAGGATCACTAGTAATTAAACATTGACTCTGTACAAACCCTCTGATAACACTTCATGGATTTAATACATGTGTTCCTGCCAAAATTCCTATGTAGAGGTTCCAATCTCCACTGCAATGGCTTTAGAACGGGATATATTTGGGAAATAATTAGATTTAGATAAGAGTCTCTGCAGTGGAATTAATGTCCTTTAGTGCTTTCTCTCTCTCCTTCCCCACCCCCTCTCTCTCTCATGAAGACACAGTGAGAAGATATATATCTACAAGTCACTAACAGTCCAATCCCTGGGAACATAATATTGGGTTTTTCAGCACTCAAAAATGTTGAAACCAGGCATTTGCTGTTTGAGTCAACTAGTCTAGTATCCCAGCAGTCACAGAAGATTAAAACACATGTATCAAACGGATTTAAATCTCAAAATCTGCTCTTTGCATATACACTTCACCAGTGAATAAAATGCGGCTTGGAGAAAGTTACTTATTTATTTGAAAGGCAGAGTGATAGAAAGAGAGAGAAGAGGAAATTCGCTTCCATCTAGTCCCACAATGGCTGGAGTTACGTCAGGCAAAAGCCAAGAATCAATCATTCTATCCAGGTATCAAGAACTCAAAACACTCAAAGTATTATCTGCTACTTTTAGGCAAATTAGCAGGGAGCTGGATTAGAAGTGGAGTAGCATGGATTCAAACTGGAATGCAGGCATGGGAAGTTGAGATCTAATCCAACACGCCACAATAACCAAAGTCAAGCACCAGGTAAATGACGCAGCTGGCATTCAAAACAGGAAGTCTGGCCCAGAGCTTGTGTTTCTTTCCACTACATGTCCCTGAGTGAACACTAGGAGCATGTCAACAGACACCTATATCACCTTTTGAGGATGTCTGTGAGGTTTCAGGAAATCTATTATAGTAACAAGGATAAGATATCCAATTTGCTGTTACTATGGCAGATGAAAGTTGAACAGAAGTTAACTTGAAAAATAAAGAGACATAGGGCCTAGTGCAGTAGCCTAGTGGCTAAAATCTTACCTTGCATGCACCGGAATCCCATTTGGCCACTGGTTCATATCCCAGCTGCTCCACATACCATCCAGCTCCTTGTTTGTGGCCTGTGAAAGCAGTCAAGAACAGCCCCCTTCACCCACATGGGACGCCCAGCAGCTCCTGGTTCCTGGCTTTGGATCAGCTCAGCTCTGGCCATTGCGGCCACTTGGGGAGTGAACCAGCAAACAGAAGATCTTTCTGTATTTCCTCCTCGCTATATACTGACTTTTCAATACAAATAAATCTTTTTTTAGAACGAGAAAGAGATATGTCTACACATATGCCTGTTGGGCCAAGAGTTGTGAAGTGATTTGCTGAAGTTTACAAGTTGACCCTCTAGCTGTTTGGATCTTCGTGTTGACCTTTGGATCACTGTACCCCCAAGTGAACGTCGGGAGTCTTAGGAAGAGGAAAAGGAGCAATAGGACCTACTGACCTCTGTAGAAATAAACTCCAGAAAAATCCTCCAAAGGCAACCCACTTTCTTTGGTGGCCTTTGACAGTCACTTCCTGCTCTTCCCTTCCCATTCATAATGTATGAAGTAGACAAGCCCAGCCCTACGTCAACAGCCTGCCAAAAAGAAAGAATTGGGAAAAATAGACTTAGTCAGCTGTAACCTAAAAGCCAGGAAGATTTTTCATTTGGCACCTCTGAATTTCTCCTTTTTCAAAGAATGCTGTCTTCCAGTTGCCCCGCCCTTGAAGTCATGTCCATCTCTCAGCCATCATCATAGCATCCTTCTACAGCATACACTGTTTGCAGCCCAAATTGGGATGAACTTTCTCACAAACCAGAACTAGAAACTATCTGCCTTTCTTCCTACAGACACTGAAATCCAAAAATATCTTTACATCAAGTTTGCTTTTACTTTTGAATCAGAATCATCTTGTTCTTTCATCTCCCTTCGCTTCCTGTGGTCTTTGTTGCGGCTAATGACAAAGTGGGGACTTACTGTTGCAACCGAGGAAAAACTCTAGTAAATACTTATAGTAAATACAGGGAAGGCACTCACCCTCTGAATGCTTTATATGCACTGAAGTTTTTGTTGGCCTAAAAGACAAATAACTATTTCCATTTGAATTTGGCCTGGCATCAATACTTTTTGTGTCCCTGGGTTGGATACCACTGGTCCCACTGCCAATTTCTCATAATTCATCTGGAATTTCTCAAAATGTCCTGATGGCCACAGCAACTCCAGAGCATGAGAGAAAAATTCTCCGAATGCCATTCTGCAACTTCCGGGGACCAGAAACAGATTTGGAAGGAAGCAAAGGCCCCTTATGGGATATCTGTGTATAGAAGGAAATAAATTGCAAAGGAGAGATATTTTAATGACAATGAGGGTATCAATCTAGTGTAAAGTAGAAACTGTAACATCTGAAATAAAAGGGCAAAACTGGCACATGAAAAAACAGAACCAGTCTGTGGTGGCAACAGAAGAAGGTCACATTTGTGTGTGATTCAAGACAATGAGGACCTAGCTGGGTAGTGCTATGTATCCATATGCCAGTAACCCAGAGAACTTCTGCCAAACTCTCTGGCTCATACCCCTGCTTTGATGGATAGAGGTGAACTGTCCTGGGCTCCTTGTAACTTCCTTGGGATTACACAGCAAGCAAATGTAATTACTGGTGGTGCTTGCCTGTGTTGACATCAGCCAATGGTAGGATGGGACCCCATGAGTTCTCAAGAGTGTTTTTACCAAACAGCAAGGCTGGCCACTCCCATTTTCTCTGCTCCTGGGTTGGGATATAATCATTCACTGCCCAGTTGGTGTGCACCTGTTACAGCTATCCCGGCTATGAGATGAAAACAGTCAAGAGGCACTACAGCCCTTCCACAGAGTTTCCACTGTTTTGCTTGGACCTGAACCTTCCAAAACTGTAGTTAAAGAAGCCTCTTTGTTTCACAAGTGGCCTGTGTCAGGTGTTTCATTACAGTGACAATAAAGCTGATGAAAAATTGCATATTTTCAGAGTATTCTTAAGTGGAAGAATAGAATCCTGCCTGGTAGACAGGATGTCCCTCATTTTTATAGAATGTATTGGTGTACCACTTAACAGTCACTGATGATGTGCTGTTTCTAAAATTCTTTTCTGTAACAGGTATTATCAAGATCCAACTATACTCAACGTCAAAACACATACACATTTTCCGTTAAATTTATATTTAATGCTTCTTAGAACATGTTAATAAAATAATTTACATGTCCTTGAAACCCTTGATGGGGGTAAACTATTTTACTCATCTTCATAGCATTTGAAACGATTCCTTTGAAATATAGATGTATAATAAAAAGCCTATTGGAACAGCATGTTAACAATCAATGTCCCACACTAAATTTTTTAAAATTGTTTAAACAAATTGCTTTATTTCAAAGGCAGAGAAGTGGGGAACAGGAGGGTGGACAAAGAAAGAGAAAGTGATTTACACTTCAAATGCACAAGCCAGCCTTACAGAAGCCAGGCTACAGTCGGGGACTTTGAAAACATTCCAGTGCTCCTACATGGGTGGTAGGGACGCAAAGGAGACTTGAGCCATCGTCTACTGCCTCCCAGGGTGCACATGAGCAGGAGAGTGGATCTGAAGCAGACCAAGAGACACAAGCCCAGGGACACTCAACTTCCACACCAACACCCACCTTTTCCTCTCCCATACTTTGCAAGATACATGTTTTCAAACAAAGCAGATTTATCACATAGAAGGAAATTTTTTCAGCTCCATGAACCCCTTTCCATTCTCTCACATAATTTCTATAAATGAAACTGTCAGAATGGGAAAACCAGCCTGTACTTGTACTCACCGTACACAAAAACAATGAAGAAGCTATCTTGATGGAGTTCTACATTAGGCATTCTAGAACTTACATTATCAGAAGAGTTTGAAATATGATTGTTGTCATACACACAATACTAAAGAATAAGCAGATGCATATGCAGTTAGCCTGGCCCTGTGGGCACAGGATCCATAGGAGCCAGCCCTGGAACCAATGACACCCTTTGCTAGTGTCCAATTTCCTACCTTCAGAAATGACCTAAATCAGTTTCTCGATATTTCCTTTGAGAGACATAACTTTCAGAGGTGCAATGAAACCATTAAGAATTTACCTAAAGACTTCAGCTGGGGCCCGGGTCAGTAGCCTAGTGGCTAAAGTCCTCGCCTTGCACACACCAGGGTCCCATATGGGAAATGTTTTAAATCCCGGTGGCCCCATTTCCCATCCAGCTCCCTGCTTGTGGCCTGGGAAAGCAGTAGAAGATGACCCACATGGAAGACCCAGAAGAAGTTCCCGGCTCCTGGCTTCAGATTGGCTCAGCTCCAGCCATTGCGGTCACTTGGAGAGTGAATCAGCAGCTGTGAGATCTTCCTCTTTGCCTCTCCTCCTCTCTGTACATCTGACTTCCCAATAAAAATAAATAAATCTCTTCTTTTAAAGTAAGACTTCAGCCTATGAAAATACTTGCCAGGGAAGCTGTCATCCCTGCTTTGTCCAGTGCACACAATGACATAAAACTGGACTCAAGGATAAGACTGAACTTTTCACCTCACCTGTGATGGCATGGAGAATAAGTGGGTTCTTCCTTCCTCCACTGGCCATCAGTTCTGACCAACTCTTCATCTCTGCCCAGCAGGCCAACTCAGGAGCTGCAGTTTGCAGTTTCTTGCCAAATCTGTTCCCCACATAAATGAATAAATACAGAACTGAGAACCTTTCTTGGTCCTTGACTCCCACCCTGGTCTCTACCCATCAGGCTTCATGATAATGCTGCCTTCTCTCACCCCACTAGCCCTCATATTAGTGATCAGCAAATTGACAGATAATCAGACAGAATTGGATATGAATAAAATATCTTGGTTGTGCCTGTCTGCCGCTTAGTTTGTATTTAAACAAACAAAAAGAAAATCCACCTTATGATTATTTCTCATCATAAACACGAATTACAAAAAGTAAAACATTGATCTGCTAGGCAAGATGGGGAAAACAAACCAAGACTTAGTCAAACTCTAGCATGTTAAGAAGCAAGGTGTAGAAATAACAATAAAAGCAAAAATAATAAAACCCATGGGAGGTAACAAAAACAATGTTGAAACAGACATTTATAACATCAGGTGCTTACAAACAATCAAAATGTCTCAAGTAAATGATCTAGTAATGCATCTCAAGGTCTTATTAAAAAAATTAAAGAAAGAAAGAAAGAGAGAAAGAGAGAAAGAAAGAAAGAAAGAAAGAAAGAAAGAAAGAAAGAAAGAAAGAAAGAAAGGAAGGAAGGAAGGAAGGAAGGAAGGAAGGAAGGAAGGAAGGAAGGAAGGAAGGAAGGAAGGAAGGAAGGAAGAAAGAAAGAAAGAAAGAAAGAAAGAAAGAAAGAAAGAAAGAAAGAAAGAAAGAAAGAAAGAAAGAAAGAAAAGGAAGGAAAGAAAGAAAAGGAAGGAAGGAAGGAAGGAAGGAAGGAAGGAAGGAAGGAAGGAAGGAAGGAAGGAAGGAAGGAAGAGAAGTCTATTTTGAGACTTTGTGAGTCATGTGGCTCTGAGTCATATAGTTTTTTGCTTGTTTTGCTTTTGTTTGCTTATTTTTATCCTGAGGAGTCCTACAAAATGTAAGGCTAGGAAGCTCTATTTCCAATGAAATATAGCTTACTGGAAATATAACCCCTGTAAAAGCACCAAATTGTGTTGCTAGTGTTAGAACTCTTCTCTCATTTTGATGATTTCTGTATCTCAACTACACACTCAGTTTATGTTAAGACATTTTCTTACTGAAAAATTTTATGATTTGGGTTCAGAAAAAATTAAGTTTCTACCTTTAAATTACTTTGAGCCAATTCATTTAATTTTTCTAATTTTGTTCAATTGCCTCATCTTAAAAATGTGTGCTAGAAGTAAGTATCTTAGAAGATTTTTCAGAGAATCCAGCAAGATAATGTATGTAAAAGTTCTAATGTAAATCACAAAGTCCATTAATGTTAGCTGGTATTACTGTTATAAAATGCCTAGGAAATGCAATTACTCTGATGACATGACGGTTCCAATGATAGAGTGTGGGAAAATCGAAAGAAATATTGGTTTGAGCCATAAATTATTTGAAACCTTCGAACTTTTCTTAGAAACTCCTATTTTGTTTGTGTGGGAAACTATTTGTGAGGAAAAGATGTTGTGGTTTTCTAAATTTCCACTTTCAGAGGAGAAAAACCATGAAAGAAATAATTCTTTTTGTTAAAAGAATTGCAGAGATCAGTTTTCAAATAGTAATTTTTTTCCTCTTGAAATTAAAATGAACACCCATTTATTTAGAAAAGGGAAAATAGAGATTTTGTTGAAAATTGCTATAACATTTAGTAAAAAAAAAAAAAAGGCAAACAAAAAAAATAGAATAGATCGACAGAGAACAACAAGGAAAGCTTAGAACCAGACAGAAAACGGTCAGCGTGGATTCACATATATCTTACTAGGTGGGATACAAAGATTAGTTACTCCTCACTTAGGTAGTGAAGAGTTCTCCGCACACCCCTCCCAAAACTGTTCTGCACCTCAGTTGTTGACATATGCCTTGTTAGAGTTATAACCCAGTTTAGACTATCCTAAAATCTGCCAAGTTCAGCAAAATAATGCTTCAACACTATAAACTGCTAAATACCATAACGAAAATAGACACAAGAGAGCTGAATAGTACCCTATAGCCATTTTAAGGTGTATAGCAGCCGGTACTGCATACAAACTAAAATTGAAATGCCAATGAAGTAGTCACAGGATGTGGTTAAAAACTTGCATTTTTTATATACTGGTTATCCAATACCATGTCAATTAATCCCATAATGTTGTAAATTGTTGTTGATGTTATGTTGGGGCTTTTAATGGATCGGGGTGATATTCTGCCAGCTCTACCTTCAGACCAGAGATGGTCTCCCCAAGAAATCGTTGAATTTATCTGGACAATAAAATGCTGGACTCTATGCTTGGTATATGTTTGCAAAGAAAGAATCTTGTCTGAATTTGAACTGTGATACTGCAACAAGGTGGAGGAATCCACCATAGGGGGAGGGCACGGGGAGGGGTTGGGGGAATCCCAGAGCCTATGAAACTGTGTCACATAATGCAATGTAATTATTAAAAAAAAACAATAAAAATAATCAACTACTGAAAAAAAAGAAAAGATGCATATTCAACTAAATATGAGTAGCTAGTTGTAACTGCAATCCTAAAGTACTGGTCGCTAACAGCCTAAAATCAAGGACTTGAAATACGTAAAGAGCTCTTACACATCAATAAAAATACAGTCCATTACAATTACAAACATGGAAAAGACTTTCAGAAATTAGGATATCCAAATAGATATTACATACATTTTATAGCTTCCTAATACACTAGTAAAATGAAAATTAAATACAAAATATAACATACACACACACCAGAACAACCAAAATGAAGAATACGGAGGAACGAGACATTTAGTAAATAGACCTACAAGAATAAATTAGAACAAGCAACTTTTGGAAACTGTTTGGCAGTTATCCACTGATACTGAATCTTCATGTTCTCTAGGGCCCTGAGACTTCACTCCTCTATGTAACCTGCCCCCTAACAGGTGTGCATGCTCATAACTGTACAAGAGACTTATACAAGCATGTTGATGACACCTTTATTCATGAAAGTATTCTTACATGCATAAGGAATCTGCAATTTGTGCCCTATTATTACACAATTACTCTAGAGCTGTACTATGTAGCTTGGAATATACCAGTCATTTGTATTTAAATCTGAATTATTTAAAAATAAGTAAAATCAGAAATCTCACTTACTTAGTAACATTAAATGCTTTCAAATGCTCACTGGCCATCTGTGCTAGTATCACCTTGGAGAGCAGAATGTAGACAACCGGTATCCTTCAGAGGTTTATTCAGAAAAAACAATGTACATGTAACAAGAATACATTTCATGTATAATAATGATTGAAAGAAGTCAGATGCAAAAAAAAAATCCATGGCTCAACAGAATTCCATGCTTATAAAAGTACTGGGACTCTGTCTAGATTTGCTTTTCTCAATCAGAAATTTTATTTTGTGAAATCTATCTAGCCATGTACTTATGATTCTATAGTTTTGGTTTTTTCTACACAAATTATCTGTCAATAAATATTTGTCTGAAGCTAAGTAAGAAATAACAATCAAAATTCCAGAAATAGGCCTGAATATTTTTCAAGAAAAAGGAGTGAAATTCCCAATAAGCAGGAAATTTTAAATATCAGTGCTAATTCTATACACACACACACACACACAGCTAAAACTAAGAAAACTCACAACAGAATATTGTGTACTGTTGATATAGTATACCTGGTATTATTATGCTGGGAAAATCAATGTATACATCTATGAAAATAACATATACATAATCTAAGAATTTCATTTCTAGAAATAAATATAAAAATTCAGACCCATGTGTACCCAAAAGCTTTTAATGTATGTTCTTGACAATACTGATCATAATAGGTAAACACTGTACATCATCCAAATGTCCCAAAAAATAGAAGGGAAAAATAAATATGAGTTAATTCATATCTGAAATAGTTTATATCAATGAAATGCTATTTAGCAAAATTAATAAACTACATACTTGACTTACAGAGGACAGTACAATTGAACCTCACAAACACAATCTTGAACCACCTAATCAAATACTCATAGTACTGATCGCTTTATATGAAGTTGATCAAGAAGCATACATATGAAATTAGACCTTAACACAGTGGTTTCCTGTGGGAAAGGAGTTCCTAGGGTTTGGGGAATGTTCTGGTTCACAGTCTGGGTAACTGGAAGCCTACCTCACTGTATACTTACAGCTCACACAGCTTTCTGTTTCTGTGATTTGCTTTGATTTTAAAGTTTAAGCAAAACATAATAAATGTCAATTTCTAAGGAATTTTATGAATCTTTAAAGGGCACAACTAATATCCAACAGAATAGGAGCAAATTCTTATTTTGTGAAATTTTAGAAGATAAAAAACAAAGCCTCAAAATTACTGGAGACATAAAATACAACTTGCACCATAATGTATTTCTCCCAAGTACCCTGAGTTTATCAATTTACAACGTGTGTGTGTGTGCACATACATATATATACCAAAGCATCAAATTATACTCAATAAATATATTCAATTATAAAGTATCAATAAAAATAAAATTTAAAACATTTGGGGCCCTCAACATAATCATTTAACAATAAATTATAACAAGCTTGATAACAAATGTATAATGTTATAAATATTAATGCTCTAAATTAAGAAAAGAAAATACAACAGAATTTTACTACCAATAAAAATGATCTTTAGAGAGAAAATAAACAAATGTGCCTTCAGATATAGACATATTAAGAAAACATTATGCATCTTGCAAAAGCATCAGTGAAGAAATATTGAAGATTGCATTTTAACAAGAATAAAAGACCCATAACAGAAGACATTTTTGCCTCCAGTTTTCATTAATGTGTCTCAACACTGTATGGGAAAGAGCTTAAAAACATTTATGAGATGAAAAAGGAAAGTGAACTCAGAGGAAAGCAGCAGGCTACAAAGAAGAGAGAAGAAATGATAAAGTATGTTGGCAAGTTTAATTCTAGTTATTGTCAATTTTTATATGTTAAAAGGAGAATTAAATTATAATAGGTAATAATAAGGACTGGAAAATGCAGTTTGATAGATAATAAAAAACGTGCCACATTAATGCTTAAATGCGGGGAAAGAGCACACTTTTTAAATTTTTGCTTGAAAACATGTACATAGGAATAACAAATATTTGACAGTAACCATGAACAAAATAAAAATAAAATACATGATCTTTTAAAAACACTATCAGAAAACGAGTAACTTTATCAATCCTGTAGGAAGAGGGGGAAAAAGAAGGAAAAGCAGAGAAAAAAGATAATAGAAAATGTAACATGCATGAAAGAAATACAGATCAATGAAACTAAACCTTTCAGTTATCACACTGCCTGTGGAGAGTGGAAAAGCATTTTGTATAGCAGGATGACACGGTTAAACTCATTGGGATGCCTCGTAAAACATCTCTGTAAAATCATGACCCAGAAAAGCTCCAAGTAAGTAGCTGAAAACAAATAAGCCCAAAATAATCTAAAACAAAATCAGGGTAGAAATACTAATATCAGCTCCTACGTCTGTATTGTGAAATACATGAAACTTGTTCATTTTATGTAAACAAAATAAGTTATAAAATAGAAGTGTATATTAATATTGGACCAAATAAACATTTGGGAATGATATTTAACAGGAAAAACAATGGAGTATTATACTTTGCTGTGGCATTAATGTTTTCTGTCACTCCCTCAACACCATGCACAGCACTGAATGAATAATCATGAACTGAAGTACATCTAGATACAGTATCAAATACGATAATTGCCAGAATAGGAGAGCATGTTAAAGTACATCATAATGGAAGACCTTGATTACTTATATTAGAAACTATCGTGTTGAGAAGATCTAAAATTAGTAAGAATGAATAATTCTTCCTAAGAATTGATTCAGTAGTAGTATAGCATCCAGCAAATGGACAGTATGCATTTTTCAAGCACATATGAAGCCTTTCAAAAATTAACCATAGAATACATCACAAACAAATTTAAGTCAGAAGGCCAGAATCCCACAAGGGCTCTGTGTTTCAGCCCTGGCTGCTGCACTTCTCCTATAGTTCCCTGCTGGTGTTCCAGAGGAAGCAGTGGATGGTGTCCCCAGAGTGAACATGCACCCACCTGGAAGATTTAGAAGAAGCTCCTGCCTCCTGGCCCAGCCTGGCCCATCTGTGAAGTGAACTATATAGAAAATATTATATATAAAATATATAATAGAAATATTTTCTCTCTGCGACTTGGCCTTTCAAATAAATAAATACTCAAGAATAGGCTTTAGTTAATATCACATGATTTCCCTTGATATCTCTGCAAGTAGGTACATGTCTACATGAAAGAAATGACTAAAATTTAAAACTAAAACACCTAATTAATATAAAGACTGAAATACATAAAATGTTTAGAACTGAATTTTTTAGAAATTCAATAGTATCAAGTATTAGAGTGCATTAAGTAGAATTCAGGTTTTTTTGTTTGTTTTGTTTTGCTATAACTGCAGTTGATGTGGAAGAAATTTTGAGAGTAATTTAGTAAAATGTCCAACTTGCTGAGATCCAAAGTGCCAGAAAAAATTATTTATAAAAAACAGATTATTTCATGCAACATCTTGATACATTTTCATGCAAGCCACAAGAACCTAAAAAGAAGTAGATTTTGTTCTTTATATAACATCCTAAAATAAAAGTTGTCAGGTAGAAATCATATTCGCTGTTGTTGGGATGTAAGGTGCACGAGGATAGGTTAAGGAGAGAGGGCTGTTGGGGTGTGGGGTGGGTGAAGGTAAGTGATCAGAACTGCTACGTATCAATATCCTGTTTATATGCTTTTCTATGGTTTTGTAAGATGTTACCAATGAGGAAACTGATAAAGAGCATAAAGGGGTTTTCCATTATTTCCTACAACTAGATGTGACCTATAACCATTTACAATAGTAATAAATTGACATAACGGAGATGACAACAAGACAGCATAATAGTGGGTCCCAGGCTTCACCCTCACCCAACAGAGAGCTCAGATGGCAAATATCCCCACACAAAAGCTTGAAATATTGAACCCTGATCCAAGATCTCACACAAAATCAACCAATGGATTAAAGACTTAAAGGCAAGATCTGACACTAAAATTCCTGAAACAAAACACAGCTGGGACAGATTCTTGGCTGAGTCTTGGCAATTATTTCTTAAATTCGACACCAAAAGCACAGGCAACAAACCCCAAAATAGATGAAGATTACAGGAAAACAAAAACTTTTGCACAGCAAAGTAAACAACATCAGAGTAAAGAGGCAATCTATTTTAGCAGTAGAAAACATTTGCAAACCATGCATTCAGTAAGAAGCTAATGACCAACATATACAGAGAACCAGGAAAATCCAGTAGCAATAAAACAATTAGATTTCAAAATGGGCAGAGCATCTGAACAGACATTTCCCAAAAGAAGACGTACCAATGATAAATAAACACATGAAAAAATGCTTTAAAAAATAGTCATTGCTTAATAAACTTAAAATCGCAGTTAGATTTCACCTCGCAGCTGTTAGAATGACTATTTTTAAATTTTTTATCTATTTGAGAAGCAGGAGGAGGGAGAGGAATCTTGGATCCGTTCACTTCTCGAATGTTCATAGCAACCTGGACTAAGCCAGGCTGAAACCAGAAGCTGCAAATTCAAGCTAGATCTCCCTCATGGCTAACAGGAATTCAACTACTTGCACCATCAACAGCTGTTTCCCAGGGTGCACAATCACAAGAAACTTGCCTCTGGAGCCAGGCTTCCTCAGGGAGTGCTGTCAGAATGGCTGCTGTCAAAAAGATGGAAAAAAGTAAATATGGGTGAGGACACAGGAAAAGGAACCCTTTAACACTGCTGCCAAGAATGTAAAGGAATGAAGGTTTCCCCAGACACTATAAATAGAATTACCATTTGATCAGCAATCCCACTTCTGAGTGGCTAGCCAGAGGGTTTGAAATCAGTATGTCAGAGAGATCTTAGTACTCATAATCATTGCAGTAATATTAACAGCCAAGTTATGAAATCAACCTACATGTCCATCAACAGATAAGAGACTAAAGAAGATGGTGTACATATATAGTCATATATAATATATTCATAAGCATATTACATAGCAACTATATGTTGCATTTCATATAGAATTTAAATAATACATCATATAAAAATGAAATCAACCTTAAGAAGAAATTCCTTCATTTGCAGCAACATGGATGAGCTATGATAAGTGAAATCTGCCACCCTAAAAGATGAACAGCACATGGTCCACTTCCATGTGAAATCTAGAACAAGGCCACTGTTAGAGTAGGCTGCTGGTTATCAGAAGCTGAACGAGGCGGGGGAATCAGATGTTCAAAAGTACAATATTTTTGTTAGGAAAAAAAAATCTGTTCTTTGAAATCTACTGCATAGAAGGTGACTATAATCAGTAGTAATGTATTCTACAATCCCTAATTGTTACGAGAATAAGCTTTAAATGTTCTTGCTATAAAAAAAGCAAAAAAAATTGAAGTGATAAACATTGTCTCAATTTCAACATTCCACATTATATACATTGTGGGTTACTACATTACTTAGTAACCCACAAATATATATAATAAAAACATGGATTTATCATTTAAATTTTAATTTAAAAAATAAAATTAAGAAATAAAATAAACTCCTGACCAAAATTAAATTATATCTAAAAGCCAATAGGAAGAAACAAATTATCAAAACTTCTAGAATAAAATAACTAACAGAAATAAATTAATCAAAATCTGTTATTTAATACTATAGTCTAAGGTGTTACTGCTAGGACAAATCAAAAGTAGTAGAAGGAAGTAAAGAAAAGAGATAAATGTACAAATTAATACAGAAGAATAAAAATGAGAAAAAAGAGATTATCAACAAAATCACAGCAGATATTTTATAACACATACATTGTGAAGTGTAGTTCATTTTTTTTTCAGATAGTAAAATTGGAATTGCAAATCAAAAGAAAAACATTGTGAGAAAACAACAGCCCAATGTTATTAGTAAAATCACTGGAAAAACACTTCTAAATAAATTTTTAGAATTGCAGGCATACAAAATAAATGTTATAATCATTTTATCGGTTGAAAAAATATTCACTATAAAACCTATAAATCCAAGTAAGTATAGTAATATCATGTGGTCATCTTAGTAGCTACAGAAATAAAAGACACTCTTATCTAAGATTACTTAACTAAAGGAAAATGAAAACCAGTCAATTTTATTTCTCATGTTTAGAAACTTGTCATTAGAAATAGCACCCAGCTGGCTAGCATTCTCAGCCAGGAAGGCTTTCTCAGACCACAGACAATGTAACAGTTCTTTCCAAGAACTCACCCTTCACAGTTGGTGTTAAAACCAGAATGTCTTGACCTCCAGTGTTTCCTTTGGACTATTAAAGTCATCTTAATTGTACTCATTTAATGGTTACAATCAGAAAAAAAAAAGATAAAGGAAAGTTTCAGAAAGTGACAAAATAAAAGGGTAAAAAATGTTTTATTTTGCTTCTTCTCATGCAAGAGAGGGTAAGACTATCCCTACTCATTTCTGAACCACGTTTTCTTTTTGAAAGAAGTATCGACAGTTAAATTAGCAAGAGTGGATAAAAACTTTGGATATTGATTCTGAACTCAGGTTTATCTTTCAGTACATGGGAAGAATAAGTATTTCGCCAGCCTAAAATTATACCATATTATCTACCGAACTGCAGTCAGAGAAATATAAAAAACACTTTTCGTCAGTGGTCATTCTACAGGGGTTCATCTCAGAACTTTTTATCATTGGTGCAAATTCCCTTCCTATGGGCTCATTCGAGTCCCACCTGAAGTATTCAGTATGAAAAAAAAAGTCCCTGAGAATAGCCCCTGTAATTTCTTTCATGAGATGAATTTTGATGACAGAGAAAAATCACTGATAATCAAGCTTCTATAAAATATGCAGAAAATATGAACAAAGTTTACATTTTCCCCAGGTATACACTGACATGTCATTTCTTGTTGATGAATGGGAGAGCATCTCTTCTTACATAAATTCATGAAGTTCATTCTTTAAATATCTTTAACAAGAAAACACAAGAGATACCATAAAACGCTGGCATTATGCATTAATTTTGGTCCTCCATGAAATAGACACTCAAACATGATTAATCATGCAAGCAATTGACTCGGGAAATGCCTGTGATTGAAGCAAGGAAGTCAGAGAAATCAAGGAAGGTCCAAACTGCAATCCAAGTGGTAACTCTGAAAGGAGGGAAACCAGGAGAATTGGGAAAGATAAAGTGTCAGATCTATTCCATTTAATTTTTAAAAGATGCATTTTTTATTTTTGAAAGGAAGAGTGGAAGAGAAAGGGAGAGGGAAAAAGAGAGGGAGACCCATCCACTGGTTCACTCTAAAATGCCCACAACCCTGGGGCTTCGCTGAGCAGAAGCCAGAATCCCAGGGCTCCTTTGGGGTCTCCCACATGACTGGCAGGGGCCCAAACACCGGGGTCAACCTCCACTGACTTCCCAGGCACGTCAGCATGAAACTCTAGAAGCAAAGTCGCTGAGACTCAGATCAGTACTCTGATATGGCTGCCAGCATTTGTTTCATAATCAGATTCAAATCAATAAACACATTTATGAGCCTGTAACAATCCCTCAGCAACAAAGGTAAAGTATATCTATACTTTGCATAGATCATTATTTGGAGTTTTTAGTTCCTTTATCAGAAGATAGTTAGCAAAAGTCTTAAGAGAATTTGATTGGCATGTCTCAATCCCATGTGCAATCACAGACCAAATTGTTATCTCCCTGACCAGTTGCACATTGATCTGACTCCATACTCTACTCTCATTGTTCCAGGAGTGCATGTATGCATAGTGCCCTGTATAGATATGGAGCAAAGTTACTGTCTGTGGATAATGAGAATTGGGGCAGATAGGAACAAAGACTGAATTATTTTCTCATCAAAGACTTCCTTCAGCAGTGCCTGTGCACTGTGCAGTTTCTCAGCTCAATAAAGGATTAGAACACAGCATACAACGTTTGGTTGGAGAATCGTGATTTGATACTGTGTCAATATCTTTGTGAGCAATGTTTTTCATTTTCCTCTCACTTTAAGGTTTTAAGCCTTAGAAGAATTAGCTGAAAAGCCAGGTCCTTCTGGTAGATACTAACATTAAGCCCTCTAGTCTGTTCCTTGGAATCATAAATCCCGGAAAACAGCTCCCAATTCCATTGTGTTTTGTTTTCTAAGAAAATGATGTACAATTTTTTCTGAAGCCTCACTTGCTAACTTTCTTTCTAGCCAGAATACAGTCAAACTGAAGAGGTTGGGAACATGTTAGCTATTCAGCACTGCTTCTCTAGCGTGATTGCTTCAGTGCTTCTAAAGACACACACACACACACACACACACACACACACACACACACACACACACACAGAGTCACTCACTCTAAGTTTCAACTATTGATCTACTCTCCTCAACTTCTGTCTGCCGACCAGAACCCTACTTATCCTTCAAATTCTAGGAGAACCAGTATCATCCCAAGAATCTGCTGTGACTCTTCTCCTTCAGTGGATTTCTTGGCCTCCAGCTCACCTGATTTCAACAGTAGCACCACCAAGTCCAGCCGGAAGCACCCTTCCCCTGACATGCCAGGTTCTTCAGAGCCTGGCTTTGACCCTCTAAAGTCATTTCCTTCCTACTGGGGCAAGTCCAGGGGACTAATATGATATGTTGACGCCTGCTGTGAATGCCCACTCAACCAATTTCAGGATCTTTAGGCCTTTGTCCAAGCAGAAAATATCAAAACTGTCTACACCTGAGGCCCAGGACCAAGGGAATCTGTCTAGACATAGCAGCCAGGGTGTTCACGATTATTTGGAGGGTTCTTCAAGATGAAGACAGAGAGGGCTGGTGCCATGGCTCAGCAGGCTAATTCTCTACCTGCAAGTGCCAGCATCACATATAGGTACCAGTTCATGTTCTGGCTGCTTTACTTCCCATCCAGCTCCCTGCTTATGGCCGGGGAAGACAACAGAGGATGACCCAAGTACTTGGTACCCTGCATCCTCATGGGAGCCCCATAAGAAGCTCCTGGCTTCAGATCGGCTCAGCTCTGACCATTGTGACCACAAGTGGAGTGAACCAGAAGATAGAAAGTCTTTCCCTTCCTGTCTCTCCTTCTTCCTATAAGTCGGTCTTTTAAGTAAAAATAAATAAATCTTTTAAAAAATACAGATAGAGGAGGAGGAGAAGTGGGTGCAGGAAAGGAGTAGCCAATGGGTAGAGCCAGTTCTATGTTGCCCCATTGGGTCACTGTGGTTTCACAGGGTTGAGTAAATGCCTAGTTCATTTAGCACATGCTCTAGATAATTCTACCAGTGTTTATGTATTAGTCTAAGCTAGAAGTAAACTTCACTTGACAGTAATAAACAAGATGAACAGCAAGGGGAAAGGGCTATCAATGTAAACAACAAGAGTTAACATGCATGATCACCTGCATATGACCCTAATACAAACATACTTCAAAAGCTTGTGGAAAATGGGCTGAAAAGTTTATTTTGCTTCAAGAGTTTTTTGGAACCCTTGCACAGTTTCAATTTTTTTAGATATGTCAACTTTTTAAGACTTCACATAATGATCTAGTGGTGTTTCACTGTCGCTTAAAAAATCAAGAGAGCAGAGCTCAGAAAAGCTAAATTCCTCCATGTTCTCATAGGAGGGGAGGAGACATAATCATTATGATTCCACATTATATTCTATGTTCACTCCTCCTAACCATGTACAACCATGTCACCATTCCTTAACAGTAAGCAATGGATGGGTGGTCCCTACTGGTAAATTATTAGCCAGCAACTAAAAAATTGGTTAGTGTTACAAAGACTGATAGTCACAGGTGGAAAGCAGATTTGAAGCACTCAGTTGGTGGCACACACACCTACACACACAAAAGAAAAGTAAGAAGAAAAACTTGTTCTGTTACTGACACCAGCAATTTCATCCATGGGGTAGGAAAATGTACATAGGATTGATTTTGGGGTGTAGTGGAGGGTGAGTTCCAAAGACCCTAATAAATGCTGACCTTAGGAAGCTCAGCAAGTTCCAACCTGTCATTCCTGCCAAAACACGACATCTCTGTAGCATGGAGCTTCAGAGAGAACTCACGTTCACAGCATGTTAGTGAATATGAACTGAATCAATGTGGAGCCCTTGTGGCAGACGGCATTTCTGAAGAACAGACACCTAACACACATTGAGTGGTAAGGTGTTAAGAGCTGTAACCTAGCCTCCTGCATTTGTGGGGATAATCTCAGAGGAAGCCAATGACATCGCAATCAGTGAGCCAGGGCTAGAAGCAGCCAGGTTTCCTGTCTGTTTGCCCATGGGTTTCTTCTGCAGTAGCAAATTCAGCTTTTGCGTGAGCAACCCATTGTACACAAATGTTTTTAAAATAATTTAAGTGGAATAAAATTTGGGATACATTTGGGATAAAAATAGGGATGAGAACATTCCTGTAACAGAGGAAAGCGTACAGTTTTTGTGCACAAAAACGAAATACAAATAATAGATCTTCAATGACCTCGAACTCCCAAACTCCCCCATAAACATTCCTCTACAGAATTTTGAAATGTATTGCTACAAATACTTTTCATAATACAAAATGCTAATAAATGTGTGATCAGAGAGAATTTCACTGGATATCACTGTTTTAAGCTATTTTTTTCATTGTCAAGCTCACTGGTAAGATTTAAGAATAGTATGTTTATCTGAATCAACAAAAATTAAAGACGATGACTTAAAAGATAAGAATCAAGCGGAGAAAATTATTGTATGTTCCTAATAATCTGAAATACTTAGTGTTTTCTCCAGTCATCAGGTAAACAGCAAATAATTTACCAAAAAGAAAATTAAAGACTAGCCCTACCAGTTTTTCATACTCCAACTATTAATAAATCAAAGTATATTAAAGAGAAACAACACTTTTTGAAGAAGACATTCTCATGAAAACGGGGGTGGGTGGGGACACATACAGCATTTTAAAAACAGTAAACCACTTGAAAACTTACAGTGGAAAAAAACGATTTCTAAACCCATGTGTCAGGTTAACCACATTAAGTGATGTCTTTCTGTAAACACAATCGTATTACAAAGAACTCTACTGAAATTTATCTAATTTTAGTTGAAACATCCGATGGTAGTGTAACACACCTCCACGGTTCAACCCATGCTTCTTTCTGATTTCATAGAGCCTAGACCACGTGTCAATGAGTCTAGCTGTTCAAAGTAACTTAGCCGAGCTTTTGTGTAATGGCCCGAGTGTTCATTTTTGTTAATTCTTATACTAAGGTAATAGAAGGAAGTTATTTACTCCCTCCCCCCACACGCACACATATGCAATGCTTTTAAAAGAAAGCGAGAGAATGCGCTCCATACAGGAGGGAATAAATTCTGGTTGTGCATACTTGGGCAGGTTGCCGCAGAGTAATACGGTAACAGCAGGAGATTACGGTACTAGCTGGGCTCCTGCTCTTGTTACGTCAGCGAGAGCTGCAAAGTTGCTCGCCGTTCTTTTCTGGTGTCAGGGATATTAAAAGGGGTGATAGTGGAGTCAATGCTTAGCTGCATTTTTTAAATTTTTCCTCTTTTCACTCTTCATTTTAAAATACCCAAGTGAAGTATGAGATAGGGAGCCTGGAGCTTGAAGACATTGGTAGTGGAGGGGTGAGTCAGCGAGTGCAAAAGCACTAGGATTTGGTTCCTTGGAGAGACGGTGCTCTTGCCCCCAACCCGTGAAGCAGCAGAAAGCTCCTGGGAGCGAAGCTGTGGCTATCGCTCCCCCCGCGCGCCTGCGGGTGGCTCGGCATCCGCGCTTCAGGTGAGTGCGCTGCGGCGCGGGGCGCGGGGTGCTGGCACCCAACAGGGCCCGATGGGTGAGGGCTGCAGGTCCCCAAGCTCCGGCGTGGAGGAAGCCCCGGCCGGCCCCCAGCTGGCCCCAAGCGGCTCTTGCTTTTCTCCGCGGGGTTTGATACCAGCACTTTTACCTCACCCCCGTTTCCCACGATATATTCTGGAAAGTTACTTCTAGCCAACAAGTGTCTTTTGAACCCCAAGAAATCGCCCCGAGGAGAAGGAAAATCAGTGTCTGCAGTGGCTTGCTGTTAATGACACCTGTGAGGTCTTGCGTGTGTGAGCTTCACAAGGGCCTTTGCGGAGAAGATTCCTCCTAAGAACCCAACCCCAGGAGGCGAGTAGGGGGTGAGGGCCCCGTACTCCGGCCGGGGATCTTTCCAGTTGCTTGCCGCTATGAAACCCCCAGTTTCCGACTCAGAACGTGTCTTCCCAGCCCCGAAAATCCGAGGCGTCTCCAGTCTGTTGGCAAGCGGACTGGGTTTTCATGTTTGCAGATTCCGCCGCAGTGACTGCCACTTGCGAAGCCCCTTCCGCAGCATCATGCCCCCACCCCCACCACGCACGCTGCACCCACCCGTTTTCCCAGAAGTCTGGGTGTGGCTCGCGGCTCACGCCCCTCGGGAACGGTCCACTCTGTGGTCTGGCACACTCAGGTCGCGTTCAGCCCTCCGGATCTGCTCGGATTTGCTCCGGACCCGGCCCCAAGACGCGCGCTCTCTACACAACCAAACGCAAATTCCTCAGGCTGGAACTAGTCCTGAGGTGCCTGGGTCGCAGCGGTCCCCTCTTCTAGGCCGCCCCCTCCAGATGACTGCGTTTGCAACCTGTTAACCGGCTAACCCCTGTGGATTGCACCTGCCGGGCTCCGGACAACACGTCCGCCCGCTGTACTCTTAGCCTTTGATGAGCCTTGGTGCTGTTGTTTCCTTTATTCTTTCTTCTGTTTTTGGCTTCGGATCCTGAACTTGGTTCAGAGGCGGCGAAGCGGAGCGCGTGAGGGCAGGTTCCCAACGCGCCGCGCATTCCCCACCAGTGTAGTCCCGACGCGGCGGCTCCCAGCTTCTCCTGAGCCGTAGAGGTGTCGGGGCTGGCGGCTGGGGTCGTGCTGCCCGCCGGGTTCCGCGCGGCCTCTCTCCCCGGGATGCCTGGCTCACAGTCCTGCTTTCTTTTTGCGTTCTTACAGGAGAACGCCGTCAAGCGCCGGTTGGAGCCTCTTGGGTCTCGACAAATATTTCACACCCGTGTCCCCCGGCCCGTGAGCCAAAAGCTGGAGCCAGCAGGAGTGGGGCGGACGAGCTGCGGGGAGCTGAGGACGGCAAGCTGAGCCCAGTCATCAAGGCTGCTTTTGTGCACCGACGGCCGACGGCCGAGCGCTGCTCCCCTGTGGTTGAGGGAAGCCTGGCGCTGCAATTTTGAATTCCAAATTACGTACACAATGCGCAATCTTCAGACAGTGCTGAAAAGCCCACTCGTCTCATTGTAGGACTGCAAAGCTCCTCCCGGAGCTTCACGCCCAGCTTCACGCCCCCGCGCCCCCTCCAAGTCACTTCGGGAGCGCGCAGCAGGTGGAGAGGGTCTCCGGGCTGCCGCGACTGGCCTTGGTCATGCCGCTGGTAACGCCCGGCCCCTTAGCTTGGCCCTCCAAGGGTTCCCAGGGCCGCCCCCGGCTGTTTCCCATTCTCGCGTCCTCTCCCGCCACCAGCCAAACCTAGCTGGCAGGGCCATCCGGCGCGGGGGAGACCTTTTGACTCCTCACTGCCTCGCTCGCGTCTCCGCCCCCGCCCGAGGGTGGCCCTTGACAGCCGGAGCTCTCCCGGCCCGGCCGGGACCATGGTGTTTCTCTCCGGAAACGCTTCTGACAGCTCCAACTGCACCCACCCGCCGGCACCGGTGAACATTTCCAAAGCCATTCTGCTTGGGGTGATCTTAGGGGGCCTCATCCTCTTCGGGGTCCTGGGGAACATTCTGGTGATCCTTTCAGTGGCCTGTCACCGGCACCTGCATTCGGTTACCCACTACTACATCGTCAACCTGGCCGTGGCCGACCTCCTGCTCACCTCCACCGTCCTACCCTTCTCCGCCATCTTCGAGATCCTGGGCTACTGGGCCTTCGGCAGAGTCTTCTGCAACATCTGGGCGGCGGTGGACGTCCTGTGCTGTAGCGCGTCCATCATCAGCCTGTGCGTAATCTCCATCGACCGCTACATCGGCGTGAGCTACCCACTGCGCTACCCCACCATCGTCACCCAGCGCCGGGGCCTGAGGGCCCTGCTTTGTGTCTGGGCCGTCTCCCTGGTCATCTCGATCGGGCCCCTGTTCGGCTGGAGGCAGCCAGCCCCGGACGACGAGACCATCTGCCAGATCAACGAGGAGCCCGGCTACGTGCTCTTCTCGGCGCTGGGTTCCTTCTACGTACCTCTCACCATCATCCTGGTTATGTACTGCCGGGTCTACGTGGTAGCCAAGAGGGAGAGCAGGGGCCTCAAGTCCGGCCTCAAGACCGACAAGTCTGACTCGGAGCAGGTGACGCTCCGCATCCACCGGAAAAATGCTCCCACGGGGGGCAGCGGGGTGGCCAGCGCCAAAAACAAGACGCATTTCTCCGTGCGGCTCCTCAAGTTTTCCCGGGAAAAGAAAGCGGCCAAGACGCTGGGCATCGTGGTCGGCTGCTTCGTCCTCTGCTGGTTGCCGTTTTTTCTGGTGATGCCCATCGGTAAGTCTGTACCACGCCTCATCTTACTATTTCGGGGGGGGGGGGTCTTCATTCTCCTCCTACCCCCAGACTCGCAGTGGCGGGGTTGGGAGAATAGAAGGGGCACGGCCTGCATTTCAAAGGGCACAGCCCGCAGAGTGGTTGCAAAAGGCTTCCTTGGAGAAAATGTGAATTTTCATTCTCTTTCGCCTCCAGTCTCATTTACATTCGGTCCTAGGACACCTTTTCAGCCACTCGGAGCTGGCTTCCCACGGATGTAGATTAATTGGTCTCCTTCGTGAGAATGTGGACTTTTCTTAAAGCCTTTAAGCCTGTGATTAATTTAAACGCAGGCACCCTCTTCCAAGTCTGCAGGAATCTCCACTGGAGAACTTAGATCACTTTAGCTCTGCTAGGGAATGGAAATGCAAATTCTCCTGGCCTGAAAACAAGCACAGAGCTTATTCTGGACGAACGTGTGGTTTTGTTATTACATTAGGCTATTCACAAGGTTGGTTTAATGGTCTGCTTATGTTCAGTATCTGTGTTAACTCAATTTTTTTTGGCCTTGACATGGAAAAAAGTATGGTGAACCACTAACAGGGCAAGCAAACTGATGTCCAATGTAAGCCATAAAAAATTCATCATAATGTTTCTGATAAACACTAATTCCTTTACTCCAGTCGTAAGTAATAAAACAAATGCTATTCCTAGGCAAAATCATCCAGAAAACTGCAGATGACTTTGTTTGAAAATAAGACTGTACTGTTACCAATCCAATTTTTGTAGATGCTAAATTGACTGTTGTCAAAGTTAATCAGCTCTTTGTTAGTATCAGCAAGTGGGTGCACTTGAAATAGTTATTAAGCTCAGAAAGGCCTTCAATGAGAGCCCCAAATGGTCGTTTGCTATTTTTAGTTTGTGAGATCAAATATAGACTCACGCTTTGGCTATCTCCTAACTCTAAGAAATAAAAAGTCATGGTAAAAGTTAATGTTTCAGGTGCTTTAGAGCCAAATTTAAATGGCGTGTACTTCAAGTGCTTCAATGTGCAACTCTGGGTAATAAATAGCAGCTATTATTTTTTGAGTGGCGACTGTGTTCCAGACATTTTACTGGGCTTTTCATTTCATTAGTCTTCTCAGCAACTCAATGAGGTATGCATTATTATCATGAAATGACAAGTGAGAGGCAGGGATTCCTCAGGGTCTAATACCAAAGCCACCCATCACATACAGCTATTTAAACGTGAATGAAGATTAAGCCACACTAGTGTCGGTTTCTCAGTCCCATTTGAAGTGTTCAATATTCATCTGTTGACCAGTGGCTACTGCACTGGATGGCAGAAATGCAGAACATCTCCCACTGCAGACATTTCCAGCCAGCAGGGCTGCTGGAGAAGCAGTCTTCTACTTGACCTTCACTGTTTCTGTCCATCACTGTTGTTTACTGGGCTCCTGGAACTCATCAGAGTTTTGAGTTTACAAAATAACACAGTAACCACCTGCTTGTTTATCGTCCTGTATCCCAGCCACACTGCCTGTTGAACAGGGCACATTTATCCATGCATGCGTCCACTCAGGTATTCATTGGGCACACTATTCTAGATACTTCAGATGGATGAGGCAGAGAAATCCTTATCCACAGGATGTTTGCATTCTCTTGGAGAAGATAGCCATAAACAGAGGTATCCTGAAAGGTTAGGAATTAGCATTATGCTATTGTAATAATATGGGGGGGAAGCAGTTGGGGGAGGGCTGGAAGGTGGGATCCCTGTGCCCAGGGAACCATATCATGGAAACTAAGTAAAGCCTGCAGAGTAAGAGCATGGAGAGAGACAAGGCTGATGGGTTGGGTGGGAAGGAGAGTCCTGACAGTGTTTAAGCAGGACCGTGACTGATGTGGGAAGCAGGATTGCAAGGTTTGGGAGGAAAAGCTTCCAGGCATAGGGAACAGCAAATAGAGATAGGAAAGAGCTAGACCTGGGAAGAGCAAAAGCTCTTATAGCTCGTGGCCAAGCTACAAACAAGAAAAGGAAGACAAGTTCAGTGAGAGGCTGGGAAGACAGATGGGATCGAAATCACGTTCAGTGAAGAATGTGATTTGGGGGAGGGCAGGTGAGGGAGGGATAAAAATGAAAGTGGGGAGTCTTCGTTCAAGAAGTCAGAAAGAGAAAGGTCACAATGTGTGGATTCAGTTGGAACAAGTGGAGGTGGTGAGAAGTGGTCATATTAAACATACTTCAAAGATGGAACTGACAAGTTTGGCATAGGCTGTGAGAAAAACAGAAGAACTAATGATAATTTTCAGGTTTAGTGCTTGAATAACTGAGCAAATGGTAGTCCATTTTACTGATACTGGGAAAAAACAGATAATGATACAAAAAGGCTGGAGGGGGTGCAAACTAGAAGAATTTACTCTATATAGCATATGTTGAGAAGGCTACTAAGCATCTAAGTGGAACAGTAAAATAGACAGACTTATGCATTTGGAGCTTAGAAAAAAGGGTGGGCTGTGGATAACTTGGGAACATATGAGCATATATAATGCCACAGGAAAGAAAAGAACTAGGAAAACAAAACTATTAAAAGACAGGTAATAAAAAAAAATGGCAGGGGAGGTGTGGCAAGATGGCTCAATACCTAAATCCTCACTTTGCATGTGCCAGAATCTCATATGCTGTCAGTTTGCGTCCTGGCTGCTCCACTGTCCATTCAGCTCCTTGTGTCTGGCTTGGGAATATGTGAGACCCAGAAGAAGCTCCTGGCTCCTGGTTTTTGATTGGCTCAGTTCTGATTGTTGTGGCCATTCGGGGAGTGAACCAGCAGATGGATTATCTATCTTTCCCTCTCTCTGTAAATCTGCCTTTCCAATGAAAATAAATAAATCCTTTTTTAAAAAAATAAAGATAAGAATTCAGCCTTGAAAGCATTGTGATACTTGGAGGTCAGGTAAAGAGTGAATTAGCAAAATCGACTAAGCAGAAAAGACCTATAAAAAAAGGAGAACGTTCAAGAGTGTGGGAGCATAGTGTCCCTGATGCTCAGGGCGTGGGGAAATGTTTCAGGAAAACAACAGTAATCAGAATGTCCCATGCAACTGCTAGATCAAGGAAGAGGAAGACTGGGAACCCACACTGATTTCCCAATAAGCTGGTCCTTGATGTTAGGAAGAAAGCATATGAGACAGATAGCTTCAGTGGAGTGGCAGGAATTAAAGCCTGATTATGTGCTTTCTAGAAGGAACAAAGCTGAAGGAGCTGAAACAGAGAAATAGACAAGTCTTGAAAATCTATGCTAGAGTAGAGCTGGGAAATGGGTGTAGCTGGAGGGAACTAAGAGGTTTTCAAAGATAAGGGTTGTGGAATCATGATTATATTTTGGTGAGAATGATAGGACAGAGAAAAACATGAGATGATCACTACAGGCAAGAGAGGTAGTGGAATCCATTGCATGAGTGGAGGTTGGGAAGTGAGAGGAAGACATGTGCATGAGCACTGAGGGAAAGGGAGACATCTCAGAATATTTTAACATCTTCAATCAAATTACAAGCAAGATTGTTAGCTAAAAGCAAAAATAAAAAAAGAAAGAAAGAAAAGAAAAAAGGAATGGAGAATGTTGACAATTTGAGGAGTAGACATGTGAAATGTTCATCTCTGAGAATAGGTCCATAAACATATTGTGGAAGTTTAGGAGTCATCAGGAAATCATGAGGGTGCATTTGATATGTAGGGTCATAAATTTAAAATACAGTAGTCAAGAAGGCTGTATATTGCTTTCTAACAGCTTAGTGCCTGAGAGATGTAGGGGTGTTTAAGTGACAGGGCTCTAGGAAACAAGATGAAGAAGGAGAGGGTGCTTGGTAAAGGGAACAGTTTGAATCAAAGCTCAGGGAACATGCAGAACCAGCTGCTGTAGAGGAGCTCCATGGAGGGCAGGAGACCTGAGAGTTCGAAACTTGTGGTGACTGAGCTGTATAAGATGTGGCACATCGGCTGGGGTCCTGGCACCCTAAATGGGAGGGTGGGTGCTCTGCTCTAATCATAGCTTCTCTCTTGAATCTGTGCTTTTGTGGTAGGTGTCAGTGTTAAGGTGAAGAAGCTATGGTGCAGAGAACTTGTGGTAATCAATGGGCTTCCTGCCAGGTACTAATAAGGTGGTATAAGACAATGAAAACTTAGAGTTGACAGAGAACAAAGGATTCAGATATCTACAGTGTGTGGCCTGCAATTTGTTCCTGATCCTGATGGAGCAAGAGACTATCTCCTGTAAGATACACTGACCACAAAAGAAGTACTAGACGTGGAACGTGAATCAAAAGATAACTCACATTCGTAGCCCTTGACAGTTTCATACTCTAGTTAAGGAGACAACTTATGAACCGTTAATACAAGTCTGTAAGGCTTCTGCTCAATGCAGAATTATTTAGAGGTGCTGAGGAATACAGCAGTTTTCCGTATCCGGAAGATTATTGTAGAAGCCTCCAGAAGTATTGCTGTCAACCAAGTAAGTACTTAAAGGTGGCACTACTTCTGCTGGTTCATCAACTGAGATATTATTTGTTTGTATTAACAATCTTTTTTAAAGATTTATTTCATTTTTATTGGAAAGGCAGATATACAGAGAGGAGGAGAGACAGAGTGGAAGATCTTCCGTCTGTTGGTTCACTCCACAAGTGACCGCAACGGCCAAAGCTGAGCCAATCCGAAGCCAGGAACCCAGAGTCTCTTCCGGGTCTCCCACTCAGATATAGGGTCCCAAAGCTTTGGGTCATCCTCCACTGCTTTCCCAGGCCACAAGCAGGGAGATGGATGGGAAGCAGGGCTGCCGAGATTAGAACCGTTGCCCATTTAAGATCCCGGCGCATGCAAGGCGAGTACTTTATCTGCTAGGCTACCACACCAGGACCTGTATTAACAATCTTAAGACCATTTTTCGTGCAAAACGTGAGCAGAAAAATAAGCGTGCCACTCTACTATCATACATAAGGGACAATAACTCTTAAGCATGAGGAGTGTTCTCTTAGGAAGAAGAGGGTTTTAGTCTGCTCTTAGCTAACAAAGAGCACAGGAATTAGAAACAGGGATGAGGCTGAAAGGTGAAGTGCGCACATGTGATAGGAATCAACCCAGGAAGTGAATGTCAGTGGACTCCCTCCTCACCTAAGATTCCATCTCTGTACTGTGATCTTGACCTCCTTACTGCCTTCCAAGTTCCCTCTCCCCCAAGCTCCCCCGCACCAAGGCTGGCTGCTGGCAGGACTGGTGTGACTGCAGATAGGACCTCGACTTGACTGTTTCAAAGCCTATATTTTGCTGGTCTTATTCCTTTTTTGCTTTGCTTTTATCCTAGCAATTTTGCTGAAATTCAGAGCATTTTCATCAGAAAAATGTCACACTTGAGGTTAGCCATTTATATCATGGAGTGAATACTTTCATGAAACAAGTTTTACAAGCAGGTGGATAGAGACATTGAAGGCATCAGCCTTGAGCACGTGAAAGAGAAAGGAGAAATGAACATTCTATCCCTCGGGGAAATACTCATACCTGAAGCCTATGCTCACACCTGTTCATCCCATAATCCCAATCCTACTGGCCCAAGAGGCTCTATTCTGAGTGGGAGCAGCATTGGCCTGAGATTTAAGTCATGGCTTCTCAGTGACAGGATGGGAGATGTTATCCAGGTTGCTGCCCAGCATACTTGCTTAGCATAGAGAAAATGGTAATAAATGCTAATTTCACCAGAATTCATATGATTCACAGATCATTACTGACATATGTCAATCAACATATGTATGTTGCCATGAAGTGTGGTCTAGAGGTCTGAAAAGAGAGAACATCAAAGAAAGTCATGAGGCAGCAACATTTACTGAACACTTAAGTTATGTGTCTAACTTTTGAGACTGTTTTCTGATTTAAATACAAAGCCTAACATTATTGTTGGACCTCAGCCATTCCTAGTCCCTGAATCAAAGAATACAGCATAGTACTGTGACATGGCTCATGTGTAATAGGATATCCAGGCTATGTTTCCAAAGAGATGGAGACAACCAGTGGTGGGTAGGGACAATATGTTCTTGGATGGGATATTTGTGGGAGGTAGAGAAGATGGGGACTTTTTGAAGGTGAGAGCAATGAGGTAGGAACTCATTACTTCACCAAGGTTCCCCTGCACATGTACCATACACCAGGCAGCTGAAGAATCACTGGAAATAAAGACAAATCCTTACCATCACGGAACTGCAAATCTGATCAATTAAATGCCAAGTACAGTTTCAGATGGTGATCTGTGAAACATGCAGATAAAGAGATATGAATGACAGAAGTATTGTTGGATTGCCAAAGCAACCAGGAATTAGGTGTGCCTCATTGCAGGTACCCAGAGACGAGATCCCTGATTCTTCTTATTTTATTTTATTATTTTAAGAGCCTTTATCAGCCAAGACTAGTTGGGACAGTTGGGACAGCAAGATGCTGATAGGCTACAGGTCCCTGATTCTTAAGGCAGCCATGAACCTCTTAGTGACAATGGCATAAAGAGAATCCAATAGCCATTTGGATTTATTGTAAGACAAAATGCCACTAGGGATGGCATGGTGGCATAGCTGTCTGATCTTCCACATGTAGCATCTGCATTAATATGGACACCAGTTCATGTCCTGGCTGCTCCAATTTCAATCCATCTCTACTAATGGCCTGGGAATGTAGTAGAGGATGACCCAAGACCTTGAGCCCCTACACCTAGGTGGGAAACCTGAAAGAAGCTTCTGGCTTCCAGCTTTGGATAGCCCAGTTCCAGCCACTGTGGTCATTTGGAAGAATGAACCAGTGGATAGGTCTCTCTCTTTTTCTTCACTCTCTCTCTCTCTTTAACTCTGACTTTCAAGTAAAATAAATTAATCTTTATGTGTGTGTGTGTGTTGTGTGTCTGTGTATAAAAGACCGTGTTTTTGGGCCCGGCGCGATGGCGCAGTGGTTAAGGTCCTCGCCTTGCACGCCTGGGATCCCATATGGGCACCAGTTCTAATCCCAGCAGCCCTGCTTCCCATCCAGCTCCCTGCCTGTGGCCTGGGAAAGCAGTCGAGGATGGCCCAAGGCTTTGGGACCCTGCACCCACGTGGGACCGATGCATAGCATTGGCTGTTGCGCTCACTTGGGGAGTGAATCATCGGACGGAAGATCTTCCTCTCTGTCTCTCCTCTCTGTATATCCGCCTTTCCAATAAAAATTTTAAAATTTTTTTTAAAAAGACCATGTTTTTGGTTACTCTAATGGCCCTCTTATGAAAACCATCTTAAAGCAATAGCATCTTATGATTCATGAGTCAGTAGACCAGGAATGTGTTTGCTCATCTGGCATGGCAGACAGGCCTGACTGTCAATCTTGATGTCCTCTCTTCCTGCAGTGATTTAAATCAGTATTCATGTAGCATGGCAATTCTTTCCAAGATAGCCAAGGCAGAAGCTTCTGGGGCCTTGAAGAGCTGGTCTACACCTGACCTTGCATCCCTGCTGCCTCATTCTGTGATCAGAGCAAGTCATGAATCCAGACTCTTCCCAAGGGGAAGAAAAAGTAACTTGATCTCTTGATGAAGTAGCAGGTGCATAGTGAACTGGGGAAACACTGTAATTCTTCTGTAGAACACTCACTTCCCAAACAAGTCAAGCAACATTTCTCTTTGAGCTGTTATGTCAAGAATTTCCCATGTGTTGGGCTGCATACTGTACTTTAAGTAAGAACAGGCAGGGTCTTGGGCTCCTTACAGACTTCTAATCTCTGGCTTTCTGATTATCAGAAACCACATAAACTGTATATGGTACCATGAAAGGCAAAGAAGTGGTGCCTTGAAATCATATACTATGGATAAGGGAAGTGTTGGGCAAGACGAACAGGAAAATCTGGCTGCCCATTGAGCCAAGGTCTGCAGGGTAAGTAGGAGTTTGATGGTTCTAAGAGGGAGAGTGTGTCCAGGCAAGCCTAGTGTCCATGAGATTTTTGTGGATGACCACTCTAGTTAGAGCTGAGAATCCAAGAGATAAGTGATGACAAATGAAGCTGGAAGCAGGGGGACCAGACTAAACAAACCTTACTAGCTATTATACATGGTTTTGTTCTCATCCAAAGAAGACTTGGGAGCAGGGATGACTTCCAACCCCAGGATTTAGTGGAAAGCGATTCTGTGGCTAGCAGAGTTGGGAGACCTTCCCGTAGTACAGAGAGATAGCTCATCAAGACTGCTCCTTAGAACATGTCATTGAAAATACTTATTTCCATGACCCACTGAATGGCTATAGCGTGCCTCTGTTGTCACTGCCTTCCAAGTTTAGATTTACGAGAAAGCTGTGCCTGTAGATCACAAACAATATAACAAGACTTGGCTTTAAATTAATTTGGCTCTGTGCGCAAGACAAGCCTGTCAATGAAGATTTATTGTCACATTCAAAAGAATGTGTTACAGGCTCCAAAGACCATGACAGTGAGTTCTAACAATGCTTTGAACGATGGCTGACTTAGGTCAGGCCATACAAAGGCAAGTTATGACTTTGAAGGCAGGATAACCCCTAAGTCACTAAATAACAAAGCTATTGCTCTTTTCTATTATTCCATAGTTTTATGGTAGGTGGGAGGACACTTTTTGAATTCTTTCTAGCAATTGTACAGTGTTTGGCCTACCATTTTGAACTTGCATCATGAGTTTTTTCACTTTTACATTTTATATATCTTTTTATTTGAACATTCCTTTCACATTTTCATTCCTTTCACTTATATAACTTTGGTGGATTGGCCTGTCTATTCTTATGGGCCACTTTTACATGGTGACATTTCTATTTCTCCTTTACTTGTAAGTTCATTTGATCCACTGACAATATTAGTCACTTCCCTATTATCATTACTGGGTTGCCCAATTTCTAAGGCTAAATTCAGATGTGCCAGAAAGTACTGCTTCTTTATCTCCCAAAAACTGATATAATTTTCTCACAGACTTCTGTGAAAACTCTCTCTCACACACACACACACACATACACACATACACCACACACATACTCACACTCTTTTAGTGAAATCCAGTAAACTCAGATCCAATAATTTATTATGCTTTTCAATACTCTGATTCTTTTGGATAACTCAATGTCTTAGTCCACTAAGGCTGATATTTTAAAACACCTTATATTGGCTAATTTATGAGCAATATATATTTATTTCTCATGGTTTTGGAAGCATGAAAGTCCTCCATCAAGGCTCTGGGAGATGATGTCTTTGAGAATGAAAGCCCACTATCTAATTCACAGATGGAACCTCTAACTGTAGGAAAAGTGGGGCAACTCTGTGGAGTCTCTTTCCCAATCCCTCCCTCAAATCCCATCTCCAAATGCCACCACAATGAGGGTCAGGATTTCAACATAGGCACTTTGAAGGAACTCAAATGTTCAGATCACAGCATGCCATTTTTGAGAACTGTTCTCTAAGCTGTTGATCAGACTTATGGGCCTGTATAATCTCACATAGTCAGGAAGGGATAGAAACTTGGGCCCTTGGCACTATTGGTGATTTTTGTTGTTTTTGTTTTTGAGTTGTATATGTGTGTGTGTGTGTGTGTGTGTGTGTGTGTACTGCACTTGGGGAAATTGGTATACTCTAGTGACTGTGGCACTATCCTCCTCATGCTGTTTTTTCCTCCTTTCTTCATGTTTGTTGTTTTATTTTCATTTTATTTGAGAAGGGGAGAGAGATTTATACAGTGAGATACCCCTCCTCCTTCCCAGGTAGCATCCATCTTCTGTGGACTAGCAATGGCAGGTGACAGCAGGAAGAGGGAGAGAGAGATTCATTAAAGGGGATAACTAGGAATCTTAAAATACTGTAATCCTGGTACATATTTTGTAGCTGTTTTTCACATTGAATTATTTGCTTTTTATTGCTTTTATGATCTTTACAAATATATTGAGACATATTTTGGGGGCCAGAGTTGTGGCACAAAGGGTTTAACTACCACTTGCAACACCAACATCCCTTATCATGTTCCAGCTCTTCCGTTTCCAGTCCAGCAGCTCCCTGCTCATGCATCGGGAAAAGCAGCACAAGATGGCCCAAGTGCTTGAGCCCCTGCCACCCACCTGGGAGAGCCGAATGGAGTTTATGGCTCTTGGCTTCAGCATGACCAGCCCCTACTGTTGCTAGCATTCAGGGAGTGAACTCATAGGTGGAATATCTCTTGCGCTCTCACTATAATTGCCATTCAAATAAATCACCAAATTTTTTTTGAAAATACATAGTTAAATGATTTTATTTGCTTCATCATGGAATGTGCCTTCTCAGGGACGCTTGGCATGGATTTTCCCAGCATCAGTCGGATAACCTCTATATCCTCCCAGCTCTCCTAGAGAATTGCTTGTCATTTACCTGGAATTTATGTTTATGCTTTGGTTGGTGAGGCCAACTGTATTTGTTTTTAAATGCTTAGCCAGATGATCTCAAAAGAGTTACTGAATAATTAATCATTTCCTGTTGTGTGTGGAAAACATGTTACATTAAAAATAATCTTGAATCTATTTTGAGTCTCCCACTTCTATTCCACTTATCTGTCTCTCTAACATTGGTGTCGCAAAACTGCAATGACTGTAGATTGATGACAGATTTTCATCTTTTCTGGCCTAAGTCCTCTGGATGAATGTTCTTTTTCAAAATTATCTTGTCTATTCTTATATTTCCATTCTTCCCAGAAATCTCTGGACTCATCTTGTCATTTTCTTCCATTACAGTACGACTTTCAAGCTCTACACTTTTAATCACACTGGCTGACATCTCCTAAAAACCTGATTATACATTGGAGCTGAGAAACACTTTCTGAATATTTTGACACTGACTATTGTCATTACATCATATTGTCAATATGATCAATACACTTTATAATATTAAGGAAGTATCTTTCTATAGTTTGTAGGACTGTAAAGATCAAATTTTAAATGCCTCTCACATTTTAAAATGCAACTATATAATAAATGCTGCATTTAAAAGCATAACTGTACATTTAATTTATTAAACCAACAACTTCATACTTTTAATCTATCCATTCATTCTTAGATTAGACACTTCTTGACACGATGACAATACTATTTTTGTAGTACCGTATTCTAATAAATATTTTACCTCTTGTTTACATTTACATTTCTGTGTAAAATGAGTCTGTTGGTTTAGTGTGCTGTTTTTCTCACGTTGTGGTGTCACGTTTATTATAACTTCAGAAAGCAAATTGTAGCACTTTTTTCTGTCATCTGTAACAGTTTAAATAGCAAAAGAATTATGTGTTCCTGGAAGGTTTGACAAACTCACCCATAAAACATTTGGGCACAGCTCCTTTTATGGGTGCATTTCTCTGAAACTGGTTTCTATTTCTTCCCTCGATAGTGATCTATTCTGATGTGTTAAACTTTGTTTTCTTATTTTCTATTTTACTTCTCACTGAGGTTCATCTTCTGAACATGTATGCTTCCATATAAATTCTGTTACCTTTCATTTTTTGCTGTCTTTCTCATGTCACACATGATGCACTAAAGAGTTCTTTCTTTTTGTCCTGAGACTTTTAGACCGACCATTTTATTCATTTTTTTTTCAAACTTCAGTCCTATACTTATTCTTCATTTTACTCTGTTTTGCACTTCATTAACTTAATCTCCAGAAATGTCTCTCACTTGTTTCCAATATAAGTTTAAGAAGAATGTTTAGCTCACGCATTTCAATTCAATCCTGTCTAGGATTAAAGGCAATCAAAGCTCTCTGTTTTCCTCTAAGCAAACTAGTTCCTTCCCTTAAGTTTTGCTAGGTAATATTCTCATTCAGTGAGTCTATATTCTGCTTTTTTTTATTTTTTAAAGATTAATTTATTTTTATTGTAAAGTAAGATATACAGAAAGGAGGACAGACAGAGAGGAAGATCTTCTGTCCGATGATTCATTCCCTAAGTGGCTGCAACAGCCGGAGCTGCACCAATCCAAAGCCAAGAGCCAGGAACATCCTCCAGGTCTCCTACACCGGCACAGGGTCCCAAGGTTTTGGGCTGGCCTCGACTGCTTTACCGAGGCACAGGCAGGGATGCAAGGATGCCAGGATCAGAACCGGCATCCATATGGGATCCTTGTGTGTTCAAGGCGAGGACTTTAACTACTAGACCACTGCACCAGGCCATATATTCTTATTTTGATTTCCTTTGTCTTATTGCATAAAAAAGGATTCATGTTATCTTACTGTTTGTTAATTTGAAAATAATCAGTAGTTTCCCTTCCACTCTCTAAAAAATTCATTTTAATTTACTGCATTACAGTCAGAGAGTGTTAACTAAATATTTTTTAGTTTATGGAATTATGGATTTCTTTAAGACATAATTTATAATCAGTAAGTAATATGTTGAATAGCAGTTTTTTTCAGGTCATCTTTACCCACTCTTCTTGATTTGGGCCATGATCCATCATCTGCTTTATCAAATATCAAGAGAGATATTATCAACTTTTCCACTGGTGCCAGTGTCTTCTAACTAGTTTGTATAGTTTCAACAGGTTTTGTTTCAAATATGTTGCTGCTATTATTTGATTCATAAAAGATTGCGTCAGTAAGTTTCATTTTAAAACACTCCTTTGTTCGAATTATTTTTTGTCATGTACATTAAAAATTAGCATTACAATCTTTAATATATCTTTGCCTATCATTTCACATATCGATCAAATGGATGGAATTTGCTTTATCAACTGTGAGAAATAAGGATCACTGTGCTTTTGTAAATAAAGTCTTATTGGGATACAACTATTCCCATTCATTTACAGATTATCTGTGGCTGCTTCCATGTTACAGGGGCACACATGAATAGTTTCTATGGAGACTGTGGTCACAATGTTTAAAATGTTTGATATTTATATTAAGGAAGAGCATAACTCCAAATAATATTTTACCAATAAAAATATGAGCAGATGACTTTTGTAAGCACCTATGGAGCTGCAGTTTAACACATGCAGGGCAACTTGTCTAATACAGAAGTAAGGTTAGCTATTTTTACATCTCAAACACTGTTTTCATTTTTTCTCTTTTATATCTTGTTTAGTGCTTTATGCATGACTTAAGGCCAATTCAATTATTATTATTTCTTGTTGGATACTCTCTTTATGTGTTCACTTTTCAGACAAGAGATTTACAAAATTTTCTGCTATCAAATTATATGTGTATAGGAGATTCTGAGGATAACTTTTTATCGTTATCACCTGGGATATCACCTAGGACTGAATGCAATATTTGGCTCCAAATTCAAAGAATCCGCCAAGAGTCACCTTCTCTACTCTGCTCTTTCTCAAAAGCATACATGTATAAGTTACATTTTGGATCTTGCATATTTACTCCCTTTTTCTCTCATATATTTTACCTCCTGAGTACTTTGGATTTCTGTTTGAATCTCTCGGGTTCAGGTTTCACTGTATCTGTTTGGCTTTAGTAGGGAGCACATCTCTGCTCCCTTCCGTCAAATACACTTCACTTCACTGGTGATCATCCCACCTTTACTAACACCTACACTCACTTCATAACCCAAGTTCTAAGTCTCAGTTCAGTGTGAGTCCAAGACCTCAAAAGATAGATCCCTGCTCAGACTCCTCAGATCCAACCCGCCCAATGAAGAGCTAAATCTTCTCACAAGGACCATCATTTTTCTCCTTTTGTTTGATCTCCTCAAGAAGAACTAGGCATATAACGGGAAATGCTCTGTGTTGGAAACTGGGTAAGTCCCTGTTCAAAATCTTTCAGATACAGATTAAGGAGAGAAGAAGAGGCTCGTTCTTATTATAGCTTGAATTTGCCAAGGCACAGATCTGTGCATGTTTATTCAGAGGGAGCAGAAGAGTTGTGCTTCTGCACAGCAGTTTCCTTGTTCTGTTTGCTCAGCACAGTGGGTATAGCAGCATCCTACTCTGGGTTCTGGACTGACCCCCTGGGAACCACATCCCAGAGCCACCTCCTACCCCCAGCCCAGGTTTGTCTGCTAACCCTGACAAAAAAGACCGAGGAAACTTCCCACCTGACACGGAACTTAGCATTGTTGATCTCAGACACTAGACTGCCAGCCAAGCTTATCTTTGAGAGCTGCCCTGTGCCCACCTGTGTTTCCAGTTTCTGTAACTCCAAGCCCTGGAACCTAACAGCTGGGAGCAGTCAACTTGGCCGCTTTCTCTTGAGATTAAAACAAGTCCTTCACTCAGCTGGTTCTGACCAAAGTGCAGTTTTCAGAAATTTCTCAGTAATTCTGGTTGTGAATATCTGATTTCCCTGGATTTTTGCCAGTGATGTAAATGTCACATACATAGATACTCTTTCAGATGTGTTAAGAATTTAGCAAGAGGATCTGGTAGTTCAAGTTGATCTGAGTCACTCACCATGAGAGCTTCTTTTCATGTGTCCTAGGGTAAAGCCACAATGAGACCCATGTGAAGTGAGAACTTCGCCTTCAATGCTAACGATGTTTGTGGGTCCAAAGCACACTAGTCACCCCACAGCCTCTTCTCAGTAAAGTTGGAGGAAAACACCTGTGGGGTCATAGAGCATCAGTGCCCCTGAACTATTCAATAAGCTAAACTTTTCATTGTGACTCTGATCACAAAGAATTAGTAAAGCCATGTGATGGGTATGTCAAGTCTCTTCCCAGAGAAGAAGCGATATAATCCACCTGTCTGGGGACATGTGGGTTGTGTCTTTATCTGCTCAATCCGCTATAACAGAATGCCACAGACATGGTTAGAATAGCAAAGCACATTCCTCCCACAACTCTGGAGGCTGGGAAACTGAGGTCAAGGGCAAGCAAGGTCAGGTTCTTGGTTAGGGTCCTTCTAGTTCGCAGATGGTCACCTTCTCACTATGTCCTCTCATGGTGCAGAGAGAGTTTGGTTATGTTTGCCTCCTTATAAGGACACTAATCTGATCATAGGGACTCCACCCTCATCACCTCATCCAACTCTACCTGCTTGTAGGAGGCCAAACTTCCAAACATCCTCCCATGGGGATCAAAGTTGTTCATGTTACCTGGGGATTGGGGATGAGGTAGATAGACACAGTATTCCATCCACCCATCTCACTGATACTTACATGACATTTATTTTAAGGCATCTAATTCCCATCACAAGCCCATAAGATGGAAGTTGCAATGCTGGCATCCACAGGAAGAAACTACACAACAAAACATCAAGGGTCATTCTGTGGGAGCCAGCTGGAATGGAGGGAAGGGGTCTGGCCAGGAGTGAAAAGCCCTGGGATCTCAGCTCATTGCGCACACTCTCTGCCTGCAGGTCCTGCTCTCCTCATCTGGAGGCAGAGGGGCATGCACTGGGCCTGTGGCTTTCAAACCACTCAGCATCAGAACGCTGTGCAAAGTAGCCCCACTCAGAAATCCAAGATATAAAACAGATAAAGGTGGCGCCGGCTTCAGCCGCCAGGGAACCGAGAGTCCTGGACATTCAGCGCTTACTTCCTGCTGGCAGCAGCTGCCAATGGGCATCCGGAGCACAGGTTACTCTCTGTGCTAATGGTGTCTGCTTCCAGGCTCATTAAATGATATCAGGAGAAGTTCTGGGAGGGGGTATAGTTTGCCTTTTCAAAGGAGAAGGAGGCGAAGCTAACAAAAGGCACATGGGCTGTCACTATTCTGGAATGCTAGCAGAGCACTAGTCTTTGCCCAAAAAGGGTTTAAAGAAGGAGCGTTGCTACTCACTTTTTTTTCCCCTGTGCTATCCACATTTAGCTTATTGCCAGGGCCTTTAGTTGCCCGTTAGAAACCTGCTGTTTATAACTTGACAGCGTTGCTCAGTCTTCCGGAAAGAGACAAGCTTTGAAGTTCACCTGCAGTCTCCAATGGTGGAGTTGTTTTCATCCCTCAGGATTTTGCTGTCAGTTGGAAATTACCTAAGGGTGATCTCACAAGTGTGGGGTTTTTTTAGAGGAAACTCAGGAGGAGATGAAATGCTCTAGTCCTTAAGGAGGTCATAGCAGGAGTTGTCCACCAAAGGCAATTTTCACCTTCAGGAAGTGTGGGCAATGTCAGGAGTATCACAGTGTCACATCTGGAGTGGAAGATGTCACAGGCATGTCAGAGTTAGGGCCGGGTTAGGCTAAACACGCTGCATTGCACAACAGAAAGTTAACTGGCTCACAGTGGTAATAATGCCAAGACTGATAAGCTCTGGTTTATTTTATTCAGATTCCCCAAATTTATGAAAATATTTTAGGAACACCAGTTGAAAGCAGAACACCAATGTTTACTATTATTCACTTTTTTTCTACTTGTTAGGTGATTCCAAAAAGGAATTCTGAGGTCTCTAGGTGTCTTAAGATCCCTGAAGAATCCCACTATTGTTTTTTGTGCTAAACATTCACATAAGTTAAACTCACCATTTTAACCATTTTAAATGGTACAGTTCAGTAGCATTTGGCATAGTTGCAAAGTTGTACATTCATCACTATTATTCCAAACATTTTATCGCCCCAACAAAACCCTGTACTCTTCCCTTCCCACTTCTCCCTCCCCAATCCCCGGCAGCCACCAACTTGCTTTTGTCTGTGTGGATCTGCTTGTCCTGTTATCACACCTACATAAATCATATAATATGCGACTGCTAGTGTATGACCTCTTTCATTTAGCCTCATCTGTGTGTCACCTTTATCAGTGCATCATTTTTATTTTATGGCTGAATAGTTTATTATATGTGTAAGCTGAATGAATGAAAACTATTTTTTCATTCATCACTTAATGGACCTTGAGTTGCTTCTACTTCCAGCTTTTGTGAATAACATTTCTATGAATATTGATGCACAAATTTTTGTCTGAATACTTACTATCAGGATATTCCCGGAACTGCCAAATTGTTTTCCACAGTTAAGCTGTCTCAGTTTACATTCACACCAACAATGTATGAGAGTTTCAATTTCCCACAACCTCACCATTACTTGTAATTTTTCATTTTAAAAATTGTTATGATATCCTAGTGGATATGAGTGTTATCTCAATGCATTTTTTACTTCTCCAGTTACTAACGATGGTAAGCCTCTCTTCATGTCCTCGCTGGTTATATATACATATATCTTCTCAGTCATATCTATTCAGGTTCTTTATTCACTTTTTAACTGGGTTGTTATTTATATATTCAGGAGGCTTACTGGATATATGATTTACAAGCATATTCACTTTGGGGCTGTTCTTTTATTTTTTGACAGTGTGCCTTGGTGTATAACGTTCTTAAGTTTTTATGAAGTCCTATCCATCTACTCTTTCTTTTCATGCTTCTGTTTCTGATATGACTTTAAGAAATCACTGCTGAATTCAAGGCTACAAAAATTATTCCCATGCCTTATTCTAAGAGTATTATAGCTTTAACTCTTCAGTTAGATCTTAAATCCATTTTGAGATTTATACACACATATATGTACACATACATATACATAGTGTGTGTGGAGAGAGAGAGGAGGTATTACTAAATACCATTTGATTACATTTGGAGGAACAACACTGTCCTAGATGTCAGTTTGAAAACCAGGTTGAAGATTTTGCCCTTTAAATAAAGGAAGTGGGGAGCCACAGGAGGCCTAAGGCAGTGAAACAGCATTAAGATAAAACCAAATGTGTAATGATGGCAGCATGTGCTCAACGGAGATTCAAACTGAGTGTTTAAATGTGAATGAGGGCTTGAACAGGGGTTAGTTGCAGGTGGTGAGGCAGAGTCATTTTAAAGCTTATCAGTAGAAACCAGAGGCTACTAATGAGGGATCCTAGCAGCAGTAAGAGAAAATAGCATTTGAGCTTGGAGGTGTCATGGGATTACAGTGCCACCAATAGAAAAGCTGGGCATGGACGAGGTTTGCTCATGTTCAGCCAAAAACTATGATGTCTAAGTGACATTGCCCAGTCTTGCTGTTCAGGAGATAGACTTCAGATACTTGACAATTTATTTGTAAATTAGACAAAATGAAAATTTCAACTCCTCAGTCAGGCTAACCACATTTCAATTCTCCATGGCTGTCTGTTTTCCTATATGGAAAACGCAGGTGTAAAATATATTTCCATCATCTCAGAATATTCTATTAAACAGACTGACCAATAGCAAATATCAGCATATTGGTAAGGTGAGAACTCTTGAGCAGGCAGTCACAGGCACAAGGAGATGATAAAGCTCACTCAGTGGATCATCTCTAAGGAGGAGGGCCAAGACTGAACTGCAGGGCACGTCTGAAATTGAGATGGATAGGTAGCAGAACAAGTAAAAGTTTCCTAAGGCTTAGGGAAAGTGGAAGGCAGCATAATATAAAATTTTGGCAATAGAAAGAGGAGAATATTTCAATTACAAGAGACTGATGCCAATTTCAAATGCAGCAGAGAAATGAAAGAGAAGTAGAAGCAGAAAAAAATATATTAAGGTCCCAGCACAGCAGCCTAGTGACTAAATCGTTGCCTTGCACAGACTGGGATTCCATATGGGCACTAGTTCATGTCCCAGCTGCTCTACTTCCCAGCCAGCTCCCTGCTTGTGGCCTGGGAAATCAGCCTTGGGATCCTGCAACCATATGGGAGACCTGGAGGAGGCTCCTGGTTCCTGGCTTTGGATCAGCTCAGCTCTGGCCATTGCGGCCACTTGGGGAGTAAATCAGCAGACAGAGCATCTTTTTCTCTGCCTCTCCTCCTCTCTGCATATCTGATTTTCCAATGAAAATGAATAAATCTCTTTAAAAACATATTCAGTAAATCTAGGGCCATTTGTGATATATTCAACCCAATGTAGCGTTTTGGAGCTATGTCATTTAACAAGAATGTCATCAGGTTTTCTCTGGCTGGTGTAGGAGCGAAGACCTAGGAATATTGTGGATATGGGGAACAGAAGTGGGGTGGATGAGCAAAGTCAGCAGCTAAGGGGAGAAAGGCAAGAAGTGAAAAGCTGGACTGGCAACACAAAGGACTTCAAGGTCAAATTTTGATTTTTTTTTTTTCAAGAAAAAGAAGAGATACAGAAGGGGAAATCGTCAGGTGTTGGTTGAGAGGATTAAGAGGAAGTAGGTATTTGTGACCATCAGATGCCTCCACGGTTGGCACTGAATGAGAACGAAGACATGAGGAGGGGGTTGGCTTTGGGAGTATGGGGTTCGGTTAAAGGGAGTTGCAAGAGACTTGGAACTGTTGTCCTCTGAAATGGGAACTGTCGTTTCAAACCACTGGTTCTGCTTGTTCTCATTGCTCCAGCTTCACCACATCCCTTTGCCTGAGTTATTCTTTTGATGGCTTTCCTTTGGGGTCTTAGTTTATTATGACCTGATACAAAACACTCAAGGTGCATAATTTCATTGGTCCATGAGATCATATGAAGTGACAGATGTTTTGAGTCACATTTCAAATCTGAGGAAATTATGGCAGAGAGTAGTGAAGTAACTTACCCTGGATCATGCACCCAGCAAAGTGGTAGAGTAGGAACTGAAACCTGGCTCTCCCTGGTGCCAAACTGCATGCCCTTCATGTCCTCTGTGTTTTCCAAGCCATGTGCTGAAGCAACCAGGCTATTCCTGCTATCGCGTGTGGCTCCACCACTCTATGATCATGCCCACATAAGGATGTGTTTGCTCTCTGTAGACATAATTCTCCTCTAGTTACTGAGGCGGAAAAATGGTTGTGGGGAAATAGCACAAATAACACCTCCTGGTGTCAACTGGGCTCCATGGGGGACAAAATGCTTAGCAACTCTTTCAAAGTATCCAAGACAAAACTTGACCTTTAAGCGGTTTCTCCGTTTAGAGTTAAATTTGTCTTCGGCAAATATGGCTTGAATAAATCAAGACCTCCTGTTTTAGCTATTTAACTGGGAAGGTAATATTTCCATCTGATTTTAAATTTCTCATTTGCCAAATTCTGCAGGGCAAGAGGGGAAAAAAGGAATGTTAAAGTTCAGGATAAAAGAGAAACTTCCCAAGAAGTGTGTCATCATAAATGTTACTTTTATGTTCCAACCAAAGTTTGGCATTGCCCTGATAACTGCTTTTACCCCAACTGATTTATATGGTTTATGTAGAAGCCATTGGCAGCATCCAGGTGTGTCACAAATATCAAATGGATCTCTAGGACAAATATCAGAAAGCAAGTATGGCACAAAGTATCCTCTGCTATCCAAACAACATCTTCCCAGACTCCAGCACTTTGGTACTTTGCTGACCAAGGGCCCAGAGCTTTCCATAGTTGACTATAATCTCAAAGTCTAACCACCAATAAATCCGCTGGTGATTTCTATATGTTTGCATCCATTGGAAGAGAACTAGAGGTATGGACTTTAGAAAATTATTTTTTGTTTGAAAGTCATATTTTACAAAAAGAAAAAAAGGAGAGAGACAGAGTGAGAGAGAGAAAGAGAGAGAATCTCCCCTTTGTTGGTTCACTCCCCAAACGTCCACAAATGCTAGAATTGAGCTGCTCTGATCCAAAGCCCAGAGCCAGGATCTTCCTTCAAGTCTCTCACATGGGTACAGGTACCCAAGGACTTGGGCCTTCCTTGTTGCTTCCCAGGCACATTAGCAGGGAATTAGGCCAGGAAGTGGAGCAGCTGGGACATGACTCGGTAACACTATGGGATGCTGGCACTACAATTGGGTGCTTAGGCTACTATGCCTCCACAGCATCCCCCCAAGCCATGAATTTACTAGTGTTCCATCCCTCCAAGTATTGTAGGGTAATAATATTTCATAAGAGTCAGAATTTTACAGTCTGACTCAGATACAAATGTAAGATGTTGCATGCTGCCTTCTTGTACTTCACCCAGGCTTCCAGATGGAAATAATTCCAAAGGTCAGGACAAAGCTCACCACAAAGGTGTCTGTTATGGAGAACATATGGTGTGAGGTTGCACTGAGGGTCAAGGCCTGTTTTTCTGTCCTCTTTCTTGACCTTGGCAGAGTAAGCCTACCTCTGAGAACTGCTTTCCAAGTAGGAGGGAACCACAGGAACAATTTATATCTTTGCTCACCCCTCCGCCCTTCCCAGCCCAGTCCTACTCCTACTCTGTAGACTTTGTGGGGGCATTAAGAAATATGCTACCTATCATCCAATCATTTCTACATTTTAAAATAAATCCTAGCTTTCCTCTTCTGGGAAGCCACTCAAAATATATTTTATTTACTTTCTTCAAAAAGCATATTGAGAGATTACTGGCTTCCAGGCACCAAGAGACCTTCACTTTAATATGAGAGTAACACATAACCAAGCCCAATAAAATGTTGTAATATTTGCACAGGTAGAGTCAAAGGAGGTTGGTTTTTTCCAACTTAGGGATCTTAGTGTCAAGACAGTCTTAACAGGGACTGGTCTCATGGAGCAATGGGTTAAACAGCCACTTTGGGGGACCCGCATTCCTTATTCAATTGCCTGGTTCAAGTTCCCTCTTCTCTGACTATTCTGCTTCCAATCCAGCTTCAAGATAATGTGTCTGGATGGCAGCTGACTATGGCTCAAGTACTTTAGGCCCAAATGTAATTCCTTTTTGCTGGCTTTGGCCTATTCCACCTCCCACTATTGTGGACATTTGAGGAGTGACCAGACATATAGAAGTTTCCCTCTCTCACTCATTCTTTCACTATGTTTTTCAAATAAGTAAAAAAAAAAAAAAAAGAAAGAAAGAAAGAAAAGAAAAATACATATATCTTTTAAAATAAATAAAGCACCAAGCCCATGAAGATATTTTTAAAGCCTTCATAGATGAGTTATATAACTAGCATGATCCACAGCCTCCTCATGTAGTTGATACATCTAATTCGTTATTACACCATGTGCTTTATTTTTTTTAATTCTCACTTAAATATTTTCAAAGGTAGATTCACAGAGAGAAGGAGAGACACAGAGAGAAAGATATTCTATCCATTGGTTCACTTCCCAAATGGCTCTAATGGCCAGAGTTGAGCCAGCCATTAATTACAAAGCCGGAAGCCAGGAGCTTCTTCCAGGTTTCCACATGAGTGCAGGTCCAAGGGATTTGGATCATCCTATGCTACTTTCCCAGGCCATAAGCAGCGAGCTGGATGGGAAGTGCAAAAGCATGACACGATATGCTGCCAATATGGTTTGCTTGTGCTGCAAGTGGAGAATTATTCTGTTGAGCCATGGTGCTGCTCCCTACCATGTGCATTAAATATGTACATCTGCATGAAAATCTGTCTTGACATCCTCTTAAGCAGCAAACAATCTTGAATGTAGAAAGCCTTGTCTTTATATTGCACTGGGTTTCATATGTGACTTGCCTGAAATCCTGCTGACAACTTGTAACTTCCATAATTTCCTTGATGTAATAGCATCTACAATTTAGCTATGGTTTCAAAATTCTGAATTTCCCTTGTTATGTGCACTTGGAGAGCCTTGGCTCTTAAGTCATCATCTCGAAAGCTCCTCAGTGTATTTCACAGCCCTAACCTGAATCAGCCTTAATCTTTACATTCTTGAGGCCTAAGCAAAGTAGTAAGGACTGAACAAATATTTGCTAAATTAAAGAGAATTGAAGTCCCATTCTACATCCCTGAACAGTGCAGAGATTCCAGGCAACTGTGCCATCTTGTGTGTGTGAGCTACAACCATCAGTTTGGGTTTCCCATCTGCACCAGAGATTTACAAAATGGTGTAACTGGTGGCTTGATACCGAGCTGCTCCAACCTGGCTTCTTCAGATATAGGTTCAAATAAATCTAGAGCTGGGCTTTATATTGTTATCTGAATGTATGGGGCAGGTGTTTGATTTAGTAGCTAAGCTGCACTTGGGATGCTCTGCATCCCATTTTGGAATGTCTATGTCTGAATCTCAGATTGATTTGCTTTTGATGCACACTGTAGGAGCTAGAAGGTGATAGCTGAAGTAATTATCCCTGTCACCTGTGTGAGAGACTTAGCTTGAACGCCTGGCTCGTGGCTTGGCCTAGACCAGCACCGGCCATTGTGGACACTTGGGGGTGGGGAGTGAATCAATGGATGAGAAAATCTCTCTGTCTCTCTGTCTCTCTCTGTCTCTGTGTGTGTGTGTGCACCACACACGCGCGCCTTTCAGTAAGTTAAATAAACAGGTTTTTAAAAATCTGAATGCAAAGGACAAAAGCACATCAATTACCAAAATCTTATAAACTAAAGATGTTTCCAAGCAACTTTCTGGGGTCTGTAAAGATAACAGGAACATAGATAAGACATCTGTTTGATTAAGCGACTATCCTTGGCTTCCCTTTACACAGCCCTGAGAAACAAGAGTCTTGTGATTGGTGTTGACAGACAACTGGAATGACTCAAGCCTATATATACACATATATGAAGAATTATCTCAGTTGTGTGTTGCATTGCTTACAGTAACTCAAAGAGAATTCTATTTCTGCATCTGGTACAGTAACTTTGGTGGAGACTAAAGTAATATACTGCAGTAGGGTCAAGGCTAGGAAAGGCAGGCACATTCTGAGCTGTATCTAAGAGTTACCAATTCAGTGTCTTCTCTCTTAATATTTTGCTGGGAAGAGGTGAGGGGTGTCAGAATAATTATTGCAAAAATATATTTAATAAGAATTTTAGTCATAGCTGTATAGTAGTATTTTCTCCTTTTATGAGTAGAAATTCTTCACTAGATTTATCAACTAGGTGACAAATTTAATGGTTAGATTCATTATCTAGATGATGATTCATTAGAAACTTTCCTCCTGATGCAGTGAAGCCACATAAGGTGTTTCCAGCAATTTAAGGACTACAGACAATTGGATGCTTTCTCTCCAAGATGTGATGTAAAGAAAAGTAGGAAGAGTCTGTGGCAATATTAGCACTAAGAATGCTTTTTTGGTCAGAGCTGTGGGATTAACTTATCAAGTCACACATTAATAGATCCATGAAAACATTGGAATTGGAATCAAGAATCAAAACATCCTGGGGTGCATTTCAGCTTGGCTACTAGTCACTTTGATTGATAGGAATGTCTCTAGAAGGACCTGTTTTTGTTACCTAAGAAACAAGGCTTTTAAAACACTACCCTGTTGGCCTAGAAGTTAAGATGCCAGTTGGGATGCTCATGTCCCATATCGAGGGTTGGGTTTGACACCCCTGGTTCCTGACTGTTCCTCTCTGCTATTGTAGAACCTGAGAGGCAACAGTGAAGCAGTGATGGCTCAAGACTGGGCTACTGGCTCCCAACTTCAGCTTTGGTTGGCTCTGGTCTTCTTGGGCATCTGAGGAGTGAACTAGTGAGAGGGAGTACTCTTTCTCTTCTTCTCTCTTGCTCTCTTGCTGGCATTTTCATTCTTGCTCCCACCCTTGTTCTTTTACTTTGTCTCTTTGCTTCTGAGATACATTTTAAACTTTTTCAATATAAAGAGAACAGATTTTGTGTATTCCATCGGCATAGTTCTAAGAAGACAATCATACTTCCCTCACTCCTCAAATATATTTTAAAAACTTAAAAACTAAATAAAAAACTGCTCCAACTGCCTCAGAAGGGTGTTGTTAGAGAGTCATGTGAAAGAAAGAATTTGAGCACTATAAAAAGAAGATGTAAGATTGTCTTGTAACATAGACCACAAGGTGTGAAGAGTCATTTGTTAAAATGGAATATCATGGGTTATGTAAACCATACAGTCAGTGGGGCAAGTGCCACTAAAGAGTCAGTCTTCAGAAACTTTTATAGCAATCTAACAGAGTAATTTCATGTCTATCAAATATACTGATAAAAATAGAGGCAAGTATTTGCTTAGCATTTTCTCCTCCCTTTTCTCCATTCCATTTTTATAATTTATTTTTCCTATGTTTAAAACAAATACTGGTACATGATGGGTTTAAAAATTACTGGCTCTTTATGCAGATGAATGAGAAGTTCTGGTATGTAAGATGCCTAAAGGCCAAAAGACAAATGGAAAACTAAAACAGGAATCTGTGTATGCTACCTCTCCACTGGAAGGCTAACAGGATGTGGAAAACACACAGGGTTCCAGCTTGAACGGCCACCAGGTGTTAGTGTCCTATGGACCTAGACAGATGATGTGCTTTGGAGTCTGACCATGAAGTCCGCCTCAGTAGCATCACAAGGAACAAATGTCCTAGCCACCAGGGTGAATGGCTTTTCCTAAGGTGGTGTGCTAGGACTGGGGAACTAGAAGCTCTTCTTCTGGGCTTTCAAATGACCCAAGAAGAAATAATTGCATCAGAATCTATGGTCAGCTGAGGAGGGAGGGAGGGAAGGAGTGAAGAGAAGGGGGAAGACAGAGAAAGAGAGCTAATTTCCAGATCCAGAAACATCTGAGAGAGCTGAATGACTAGCAGAAGACTCAATGGTTTCAATGTTAATAAGTGATGTGATTTTGTAATTTCGAATGGTGGTGCCATTCAGAGCCTCCTACATAGGGTTTTAACTTCCCATCTGTATTTATTCCTCCAGATGAATTTTAGAATTGCTTTATCTCATTCTGAGTAAACTCTAGGTTGAGATTCTGTTCACTTATATATTAAAATGAAGAAAACTGGTATTTTCATAATATGGACTTGACATCCAAAAGTGTATCACTTCTTTGCAGTTAATTTTTATAGCATTCTCTAATTGTTTGTTCCATACATCTCTTGTTCAGTGTACTCTTATGTGTCTTACATTTTCATTTCTACTGTAAATGTCTTCTATTACTTTATAATTCTAATTAGCTGGAATTAATTAAAATTCTAATTAATGCTGCTACATAAGAAAGCTGTAGATTTTAATATATTTAATTTTTACCGACGACTTTCCTGTTTTGTTATTCTACTATGAGTAATACCTTCCAGGCAATCCTTCTGAGTTACCCCCCAAAACAAGAATGACGTCCGTCTACTTAACTCTGCTTCTCCTTTGCAGTACCTAACATTCACCTTTTACTTGGCTAACGGCAATGGCTGTTATTTCCAGATAACACTAAATAAACGAAAAATATTCTTTTAGAAGATCAGAAGCATTTCTTTCTCATCAGAATTGAGCCACTTGGAAGCCACGCATCAGCCTGCTCATCCTCTCCATAGTTCATCAAACACCTGCTGATAAAAATAAAATCTTCTTCAGACAACTGGGACAGTTGGGAGAAATGTGCAGTTTGAATGTACAATGTCGGCTTCACCTTATTAACATAGTACAAGGAAAAGGTGGAATTTAGGGACTGATGACATGCCTAATTATGAGACTCCTACATTTTTTATAGCGTTTTAATTGGACTCAAGAGGAATGCCTCCCTGAGTCATTGTTGACCTTCTTCGTTAGGCCTGGATCAGAACAACTGCCTTCATTTGCAGTGCTCCATGCATAGCTCTGCCTCCCAGGGTCATCGGGGAAGCTCTTCTGAGATGTTGTCTTCGTATTTTAGTCCTGGCTCAAGTCAGAACTCATTTTCAAGGTACCCACCACTGACAAACAAAAGGGAAACTAAGATCATTGCTTCGTTCTATTTCTGACTTTCATTCATATTGGAGGCTAAACACCTGATTCTCCTTGTAATGAAGTCAGGGAAAGCCATCAGGCCGGTGTCACTTCAGAACTGTTCAGGCTGTGTGTGTCCCCTGTTTCCCATTGAGCTGGATGCCAATTAGGGCATAAGAGTTTTCAGTTTTAGAAAAAAATTTTCACTTTGAAATCTAATAGGTCCCTCCTCTGTTTATTCCCTTTCTTTTGTATTTACACACACACACCTGTAACTTCACAAATGCTTGTGCATACACACAATCATGCCCCATTTGGTAGATGCCATCCATGATGTGCTGTTGGGTCTCTTCCCCTCCATTGCCAAGTGAGCTGATGGCTGGCAGCTCGCAGCTGAGCCTCAGCTTCTGGGAACTGCCTCCTTAATGGAGTAGCTCATTGTGAAAGCCTGGTTGATGTCCTGATTCATTACAGCTGTCCAGAGCTGTGGCAGCTCCCTTAGGATGGGCTGAGTCTGTATCCTCACTGTTTTGCAGCCATCTTTCTTGTTTCATTCCCCCTAGAGGTGTTATATTGGGGAGTGAACTCCAATAAATCTCCTGCAGGTTTACCTCTGTCCCAGAGTCCACTTCCCAATGGCTTTCCCACAGTCTTCATCCATGACCTACACACACAATGAGGTTAAATATTTTATACTTTATCATTTATCCTTTTATCTTTTTTCTTTGCTTGAGGGTGAGCCACACCTATCTCTTGTTCTGTATACTTACTTTGATCCCACAAATGTCTCCCAAGAAAATATTTGTTCATGATCCTATCTCCATCTGCCTGTGTATTCCTTCCTGCTATTCTCATCATGTTTTTGAAGGAAGCCATCAATGGACATATACCTTATTTCCAGGCTTTGTGTCTACCACCAACATCTATTACTTACAGAAGTCCTTAAGTATGCTTCTATGGGACACACTCCTGAAAGGGGATTGCTGCTTTAATAAGACTTTGTGTTTTCATTTTTAAAAGATCTTCCCAGAAAACTTGCTCAGTCGTCATGTTACAGCAATGGAGGAGTGATAGCCTGCTCCTAACTCTTATCATAAGCATTCCAACTGCATATCAAGGATCCATCCACATCAGAGATGCTGGTCCCAACAGCACTGTTTCTCACTGTAGACCCAATCCCACTGCTTCCCTATTAAACGGGAGTTTGGTGAAAGAAATCTGTAGGCTCTTCTTCCTCTAAATGGATGAAAAATGTGGACTGGAGACAAGGTTCCTGCTGGTACTGCAGCCCACAAAGCATGCAGCCCGGCATCTCCCAGAAAGAAGCATGAGCAAGCCTGTAATACATGGCTACACAGAGCAGAGGCTGCTGCTGGCAGCCCCCCGCGTACGTGCAAGCAATTCTAAAAGGAAAAGGAGGGGCCAGAACCATGATAGGATGAAGTGGAATCGCAGGTCCTGAGATCTCTGAGCATGAGCCCTGGGCACAGCACTGCAATTCGAGCTCGGCATCATTGACATCTCCTCCACTTCTGCCAGTGTGTGAAATTCAGCTAACCCTATATGCTGTTCGAGTGACACAGAATCATTATCCATAATAAGCATTTCATAACACTCTATTTCTGCCAATTGTGCTAAATCTCTTATTAGCTATGTTAAGCATGCTATTATCTTAATCTTCTTAACATCCATGTGAGACTTTGACAAGTCAGCAGGGGATCTGGCCTTTGCTGCCAAGGATCTGTGATTAGGTTAGAGCCTCCAACGTTCATGTTAAGATGCCTGAATCCCATATAAGAGTGCTGGAGTTTGACTTCCCACTTCACTCCCAATTCCAGTTTCTTGCTAATGTAGACCCTGGAGAGATGGCTGGTAATGGCTCAAGATTTTGAGTTTCTAACCTCCCAACACAGGAGTCCTGGATTGAGATGCTGGCTCCTGGTTTTGGATTTGCAGCCCTGATCATCCTGGATATTAGGGTAGTGAAACAGCAACCAGAAGGTCTGCCTGTGTTTGCCTGTTATCTTTCTCCAACTCTCAAATAAATAATTACATTATTTAAAAGGACCTCAATCTCTTGAAGTCCTGGAAATAATTAAAAACAAAGACACACAGACCAGCACCTCAGGCTCTCATCAATTGTTTCAACCTTGCATACATAAATAGAAAAAAGGACAATGGTGAGAGATCCCTCACCAACCACGCCCATAACTGGGAGGTCCCTGCAATGATCCAAGCTGCAGAAACAGCCCTGACACATTCTGCAGGAGTGAAGCCCAGAAGCAGTAGTCAGTGATACAGTAGGACTGGGATCACAACTATTCTAGGATCATCTAAGGGTAGGAAAATGATTTGGATTTTGGCAGCTGAGGTGACTGGCAGAATGGCCATTTTCTTAGTCTGGTTCTTAAATAAACTGTGAGTGAGCATCAATTCTGAAATTGATTCTGAATAGTGGTCACCACTATTAAGATGCTCCAGCTACATGATGACCCTTGGCTTCCCATTCTGTTATCTCTTCCCTTCTTGTGGAAAATAATACTATGTACTTTCAGGGTTTCATCTACTCATGACCATTTTCACTATGATCCACATGTGTTGTATTCTCACAACAAGGAGCCCTGATGGCTGAGTTTGGGATTCTGGCGGTAGCAGAAGAAAACAGGACTTGGTGTCAGTTTTGACAGTGCAAGATTTTAGGGAGCATCATATCACAGCCAACTTCTTCCCCCATCTTTGAAATGAACAGATCCAGAGTTGCTTCCAAGGTTAGAAGGCAAGTGCAGAAAGAAATAAGCCAGAAAGCATCTTACATAAATGTCTCTCCTGGTATCCACCCAGACTGCAGGAGCCCTGCCCAGGAGCTATCTTTTCATGTCCAGCAGGGACAGCTGGGGTAGGAGGTGTTAATGTGGTGATTCTAGAACTCTGGTAAGCAGAACAGTCACCGAGGAGGCTTACTAAAAGCCTGGGTTCCAAGCCTCAACCATGAGAAGTTAAGCATCTTGGCCTAGAGGGGGTTCTCGGTGTTTCTGACAGAGTTGGTAGAATTGAGTCGATCTCAGGTTCCCTGGTCACCCCTCACATCAGCTTGGTGACCTCTTCAATCATTCAACATTCCTTCTCCTTGAAATGCCTCAGTTCACTCCTACACACACACACAAACACACACAGAGAGTTACATTTGGACAGTAGGAGCCATTATTTCCTGAGTGAATCAGGCATCGCCTGATTTGTCTGTGCCTTAGCTTGGGATTTTCCATGTTTCCTATGCAAAACTTTGGGGGGGGGCATGTTGAGTCGTCTATGAGTGACATGTTACATAAGTTCTAACACTTTCCTGGGCTTTAATTTCTGCTCAGTTATTCTGCTTTCCATTTCTGCCTTTTTACCCATCGATACAGTAACTTCCAAAGTACAAGAAGTGTTCCGTGTTTTCAGAAATGAGATCAAGGATCTTGTATTTTCTCATTGCATCCCTTTAAGGGTAGATTTATAAGGAGAAGGAGAACCAATGAGAAAGAGAAATCTTCCATCTGCTAGTTCACTCTCCAAATGGCCTCAGTGGTTGGAGCTGAACTGATCTGGAGCCAAGAGCCAGAAGTTTCTTTCAGGTCTCCCATACAGGTGCAGGAGCCCAAGTACTTGGCCATCTTCTGGCACTTTCACATTAAGCAGGGAGCTGTTTAGGAAGTGGAGCAGCCAGGACATGAAGCAGTGCCCATATGGGATGCTAGCACTGCCAGCAGACGATTAATTGCCTGAGGTATCAGTCTCATGATACAGCCCTTTGATATGTGATAAGTATTTTCTCCCATCACCTGTTGTCTGTCTTTTTTTTTTCTTTTTTCCACTTGTTTAATCATCTATCTTTTCCCTAACCATTTTTCCTTACTGGTAAAATGTATAATACAATTTTAAGTTTCAAAAAAAATCCCAGTAGAATGATGCTATGGGTACAGTAGGATGTGTCACCCAAAAATTCATGCTGCTCTTTAACTTTTGTCATTTAGTATTCTTGATGGCTTGGGAGAGGCGAGGCCTGTGGGAGGGCTTTGACTCACTGATGGCATGTCCTGTGGGAAAGAGACATGGTGCTTGTGAGAGTATTGATTGTTTAATTTCAAGCTTGGCCCAGGTCTTGTCCTGTTCCTCGCTCACCCTGTGACTACTGCCACAGCCAGCAGGATAAGCAGCTAGCAGACACTGGACTTTGAGCCACATGATCTGGAACTGTTTCCAATAAACTTTTTCTTCCCCAAAGAAGCTCCCCTCAAGTTTATTTGGGTTAAAGTAAAGAAAACAAATACAAGTGACATTTGCTAAAAATAAGGGATGAATTGGAATCTCTGCAGTATTCTTCAGAGGAACATCCATGCCTCTTTGTTGTCATATATATATGACATATATATAATTTAAAATTTTTAAACTACATTTTTTATTTATTGCTAACATGCATTCCGAAAAGCATGCCATTTATCTTAATGCCAGTGCTAATCAAGAAATCAAGATACAATTTTAGTCATCAAATATCAATCTTCATATGACTACATCTCCATGTGTTTGGCTCAGAGTCTACCAGTTTGTTAGATGTGCCATATTTAAGTGGTGAGCACACTGCAGTTACATTCTGTTTTTTTCCTGAAGTCATTATTTGGATCTTTCCAATAACATGTGTCCTGCAATTGGCAGCAACTGACTGAACACACACCATTTCCTAGCACCCTTCAACCTCTCTTGAATGAGTGGTTCACCCTGCATACAGTGGGGACACCCACTTTTTTCTTTGGTTTCCTTAGCACTGACAAACAAGGTGAAAATGGTTTTACCCTTATGCCATTACATAGCCTGGTGCCACACATGCATACCTCTTTATAGGCAACTAGGAGGAACTGTAAGAATCTTAAGAATCAGGCCACTGGGCCTGGCGGCACAGCCTAGCGGCTAAAGTCCTCGTCTTGAACGCACCGGGATCCCATATGGTTGCTGGTTCTAATCCAGGCAGCTGCACTTCCCATCCAGCTCCTTGCCTGTGGCCTGGAGAAGCAGTCGAGGACGGCCTAATGCCTTGGGACCCTGCACCCACAAGGGAGACCTGGAGGAGGTTCCTGGTTCCCAGCTTCGGATCCTTGCAGTACGGGTCATTGCGCTCACTTGGGGAGTGAATCGTCAGATGGAAGATCTTCCTTTCTGTCCCTCCTCCTCTTTATATATCTGACTTTGTAATAAAAATAAATAAATCATTAAAAAAAAATAAGGCCACTCAACTGTAGTTGTGGAATCCTTGGGAGCACCTTGTAGTCTCACACATTCTGTAATGATGAGAAGGTTATCTCCTGAGGAATGAGCACTGGCCTCACTGGATAGGCTGATCTCTGGTTTGCATTTAAAATTGTTTATGGGAAATGTTGAGGTTTGATGCCATGATTTAAAATAAGACAGATGTGAACAGCTCTGCACCAACTGGATAATGTATGACATGCTTTCAACTTTGGTGTCTTAGTCCATTCAAGTCACTATAATGGAATATTATATATTGAATGACTTAAAAACAACATACCCTAAGGGGCTAAAAATCCAACACTGTGTGACTGTATCCATGTAGTCTTGGGTGAGGGCCCCCTTAGCTGCATCATAATGCGGCAGGAGACTCTTTTCTCACTTTCTAGAAAGTTCCTCAGGATCTGTCTCATTTTCTGGCAGCCCCTTTTGTGTTATGAATACTACTGGTGGCCATTTGAATCTTCCTTCTTTTCAGTCTCTTCATACCATCAAGCATCAGGCCAGATTCATCTGGTTTCTCCCATAGATGAGACAGGCCCTTAGCTGTGCTGGTCATTGTGGATGATGGCTAAGTCTCTGCTCAGGTGACCACTTTAGGACACCTGTCTTCCCAATGGGTTCCCTAGCTTCCAGCAATCACTTATCCAGGGTGGCTGTGCTGTGCTGGGATGTAATGCTTTTGCAGAATTATTATGTGCTCAGACACTGCACACTGACTGTGTTCTACTCCATCCATTGAACTGTATAAGGTGAGCACCAAGATTAAGTAATTTGGCTTATAGAGCTGATAATCAGCAAGGGAGGATGGAGTCAGGTCCTGGGCTCTCCTTGGGAATGTCTTGCACATGGCTATCATGCGCCCCTAGCAAAGAGTGACAGGCATTATTGTGAGCAGAGGTCAAGTCAATTAAATATTAGACTTGAAAGAGTTGAAATGTTCACTCTACAAGATCATTTAATACAGAAGAGCTTTACCAGAACTGTGATTGTCTTAAATCAAGAGGATTTTATCCGATTAAGACAATTTTAGTGTCACAGAAAAAAAATAAATAAATCACAGAATCAAGGGGAGTCCTTAGCATATTAGGGCTTTCACCCCAGCTCTGCATCCTCAAATCTTTCCTCCTTTCCTTGGATGATAAATCTTGCTCTATGGAGACAGACAGGAAGCACATTTAGCTAATAATGGTTGATAAAGGGTTTCAGCATCACTCCTAGGTAGACAGTGTTTTTAATTGTATCTCAGAAGCAGCTAGAATTTTGGAGCTCAACACAGAATCTGAACCTTAAAGAAGCCTTGGGGCTTTAGTAACCACAGATAAACAGCAGGTATTGATAGGCATGCTAATTTTCTTTAAAAGCAAGGCAGCTCGTGATCAGGGAGATTGTGTTTTATGACTTGTGAAGTCAGGGTGATTAGTATCTGACTTTTTTTTTAAGATTTTATTTATTTTTATTGCAAAGTCAGATATACAGAGAGGAGGAGAGGAAGAGAAGAGAAAGATCCTCCATCCATTGATTCACTCTCCAAGCAACTCAACAGCAGGAGCTGAACCAATCCAAAGCCAGGAGCCCAGAGCCTCTTCCCACACAGGTGCAGGGTCCCAAGGCTTTGGGCTGTCCTCAACAGCTTTTTCAGGCCACAAGCAGGGAGTTGGATGGGAAGTGGAGCTGCCTGGATTAGAACCGGCACCCATATGGGATCCCAGCGTGTGCAAGGCGAAGACTTTAGCCACTCGGCTACTGCACCAGGCCCAGTGTCTGGCTTGACAAATTAGAAACCTCAGTGCTGCAGTTTGAATGTGTGTGCTCCCCTCAAGTTCTTAGGTTAAAGACTAATCACCTGTGCAATGGGATCAGGAGTTGGCAACTTTAGAGAGCAATTAGATCATGAAAACAGAACCTGATGTTTGGGATTAGTGCCCCTATGAAAGAGATCCCAGGGAACTCTCTCAGCCCATCCACCATGTGAATACCCAGTTAGAAGTCTTCATCCATGAGCAAGAAAGTAGGCCCTTTGCAGGCACAGAATCTGCTTACATCTGATGTTGCACTTCCCAACTTCCAGATCTGTGAGAAATAAGTATTTGTTGTTTTTAAGTCATTCAATATATGGTATTCCATTAAAGCGGCTTGAACGGACTAAGACACCAAAGTTGAAAGCATGTCATACATTATCCAGTTGGTGCAGAGCTGTTAACATCTGTCTTATTTTAAATCATGGCATCAAACCTCAACATTTCCCATAAACAATTTTAAATGCAAAGAGGCAAGAAAATCACAGCCATGACAGCATCCTATGGCAGCTCTTAAGAAAACACAAGTATTGGGCTCAGTGCAATGACTCAATTGGCTGATCTTTTGCCTTGCAAGTGCCAGGCTCACATATAGGTACCAGTTTGTGTCCCAGCTGCTCCACTTCCCATCTAGTTCCCTTCTTATGATCTGGGAAAGCAGTAGAGGATGACCCAAATCTTGGCATGCTGCACCCATGAGGTAGACCTAGAAGAATCTCTGCCTCCTGGCTTCACATCGTGTCAGCTCCAGCTTTTGCAGCCACTTGGAGAGTGAACTAGCAGATCTTTCCCTCTGTCTTTCCTTTCTCTGAATCTGCATATCCAGATTTTTTTTGTCAGTAATGCAGACCATAATTTTATTCAAATTTGCTCTCATTTTCTGATCCACGAATATTTACAAGATACATTACTTTTTTATAAAAACTTACATATGTAAGTAACAGATTGACCTGGAATACATGAATAGGCTTAGGGGCTCATGAACCTGTAAAATTGTATGCAAAGTCTAACATGTATATTGGCATGTGTATCTTTTTGGTGAGAAAGTATATAGTTAAATCAGAGTTTCAAAGAAGTCTATTACCCAAGAGAAGTTTAAAAAAAAGTGGCCTAACTAGAAACAGTCACAAACAAAGAAGAAAATCCAAGCAATAAACCCTAAAGATGAAAAGCTAATATTAATTCAGTGCTTGCCATATGCCAATTGCTGTGTTAAGAATTTCATATGGATCATCTAGTAGCTTCATGTAGTACCACAAGGGGGATTCTCTTCTTGTATTTCACTTTACATATGAGAACTTGCCCAATCAGACACAACTATCCTCCGTGTATCTTGAGCCCTAGCCTTAGGGAAGGCACAGTACAATGTGCTGAAGAGCTAGCTAGCAAGAGGCCTAAGACCCTGCTATTTGTCTTAAGGGACTGACATGTGAGTACCAAGATAGAAAAGCAAAGTATCATGAGTTGAGGCCAATGGCATGAGACTGGGTCAGACCACAAGGAGACAGGTAGAGGCTAGATGAGCACGGTTCCTACAGAACAAAGTATGTTTGGAAACACACAGAAATATTTTCATTTCTTTAAGATCAGAATTAAAAAAAATAGAACTTAGACAAAGGAAAATGTGATCAAAATTTTAGCCACTTTTGTATCAATGGAGTCCTAAAACATAAATTCTTACATGGAAGGGGTCTGTGAAAGCAAAAGCAGCTGGAGTAATGAAAGTCAGCACATAACCCTGTTGGTGCTCCTGAATTCGGGTAATGCCAAGCCCTTGAGGGGGCAGAGCTATAGGCGATAGGTGTCTAGGTCCCTGAAGATGACACAGAGGAGCTTGCTGATCTGAAGTAATCAACTACCACGGGCCCTCAGTTTATTATTCCAACAGTGCTCATTTCATTTTCTTAGGAAATAACTTCAAGTAGTATCCTCTGAAGAAAGGCACATAAAGAACTTCAACCTGTACGCAGCATGGACAGACTGAAAGTATCCAGTTGTCCTATAACACACCCTGCTTTTGCTATCTCCATGATGAGCTGGAGAGTGAAGGAAAAAGAAGCAAGCACACTGCTTGGGTAGAATGTGCTTCCAGCATGGTATGATCCAGGTCAGTACCTGGAACAGTAGAGGGATTCAAGAAATTAAACTCACATCCTCATGCAAATACCAGTGAGCAGAACTCACACAGAAGTTCTCATCTTTAAGCAGATGTCAATTAGAGAACCAACTCTTTGTATGCCATTGTATCAGAACACTTGTGCAAGTTATGAGAGAGATGTAAAACGTGGCCCCACCCTGTAAGGGTCAGTAAGGCAACAAGGGGTGTTTGCTGTCCAGCAGCAATGAACTTGGTACACAGAGCTGATAATCATACATGTGGACTGCTGCCTGATGGTCAGTTGCCATAGTTTACTAACAGCATCAGGCTTTTAAAGAATAAGAGTTACATAGGATAAGAGAAGAGGGTTTGAGGAATTACATACCAACAGCAAGAGGGAGTTGACTTGAGACTATGACAGTTCCCATATGCCTAGCTTCAATCTCGTTAATTGTTCCCACACCCCTGACTTGAAGTATCTCTCTGTGTTTTATAAACTAGGCCTACAGATCCAATCATTTGTCCTCCTACAATGGGGAGTCTAAATTAATATGCATGATAGATACACTTGTAAATAATGATGAGCTAAATTTTCCTTTTTCTGAAGAAGCATTAGGAACTCTGTGAGAGCTAAAGTAGTTTAGTATATTTGTTCAATTGGCATTCTCACTATAATGAAATACCAAGGCAGATTGCTTTATAAGAGAGAAATATTTGGCTCTTAGATTGAGGGTTGAAATTTCAACTCAGGAGGCCCTTTGGACTAATTCTCCATCCTATAAGAACTATAGTAACTGCCTTTGGAAGCAGTTGCCCCCCAAGGATCTAAGAATCTGCTGTTAGGCCACCTCTCAAAGATTCCTCCACCTCTCCATCACTGCACTGAGGACTAAGCAGAAGATAAGAATCTTTGGAGCACAAACCACCTCCATGGCACAAAGGAAGATTTTCTGGGGGAGAGCGGACACTTGGCCTGGGATTTAGAGATACTAAAACATATGTAGGGCTAACACATTGTGACCAAAATGGCTGCCAGCTGCAGGTGAGATAAAAACGTGGCTTTGGGAAGGTAACAAACCCTGTGATTACCAGAAGCCAATGTGTGCTATCACTCTGTGGGAAATGAAGTGGAACAGAATGAAGAAATGAAGGAAATCCATCTTCTTCCCTATTTGCTCTCCCAACCATTGCAAAACAGCAGTTACCCGCCCCCCCCCCCATTTCAATGTTGGCTAGAAGAACAGTCACAGACAGGAAGAAGAGAGGAGAAAAGAAAGATAAATCACAGCTAGAAGGAAGAAAAGAAGCTAGGGAGTGCAGAGGAGATATTCACAGCAGCCCTTGGGGACAAAATCTCCATTCACCTTCTGGAGAAAGAGCCATCTCCTCTTTCCCTCCAACCTGGAAGTGCAAACAAAGGTTGCTGAGAGTAGAGCCAGCTCAAGGTGGTACCTGTGTCAAGGTTTTCTTTGTGGTATGAAGGCCTCGTTGCTTTACATAATGCTTGAGTTCAAATACACAAATGCTGATGGGATGGAGCTGGCATGCTGTTGCAGTGGTCCATTTCTATACTCTAGATCTGCCTACTAGCTAAAGACCAAGTATAGATGCAATAGAAATCCAACATTCAGTCAGAAATGGAAGCTAATGCCTCTTCCTGCACCTTGTTAAAACACAAACATACCCATGGATGGGAGAGCCATGGTATTTTTTGTCCCAGAAATAAAGATGGGCTCATTTAACGTAATTTCTACCTGTTCTCCAATGATTAGTGTTTAAGTGACTGTCTCTGAGTATTAGTCACTCCGAGGAAATGAAATGATGCTACAGTAATTGGCCATGTGGTTTTCTTCTCTTCCCGGGGGATTTTATTGGCTCAAAAAGCACTTTTTTCACATAGGCGCTGTCTGCACTCTCTATTTAGCTAATTAGAGGGCTTAAAGGAATGAGCTGGCATCAGGACGAGAGTAGGAAGGAGAGATGCAGCATATTATAATAGAAAGAACATTCAGTTGAAGGGATATGTGTGTTCTAGTCCAAATGAATATGCTTTCTCTTCCATGGAGCTCTTATTTTGGACAGCTGTGCCACTTACATTGTCTCATCTATTCTTCACAGTAGCCTACACCATTGGTGTCATGACCTGCTTTTCAGACATGAGAAAAATGCAGTTCAGAGAGGCTGCCAAGGCCAAGGTCTGCCAGGTAGTAAGCAGCAGATCTGGGACCGGAGCTGCAATTCACCTTGATTTCTAGACTCTGCTGTCTGTTGTTAGTATCAACTTACTAAATTACTTGGAATCAGTCATTTCACCTCTGTGTCCTTGCTTTCCTTACCTGGTCATGATTCTGCAAAGAAGACAGCTGTTCTGTAATTCTAAATGCTGAACAGAAATTCTAAAATTCTGAACAGATGGAAACAATTAAACATCGTTGCTCTGTTTCTCTTTCTTTCTTATTGATCACTTTTGGTTTCTTCTTCTCTTTACTATCACATCTAAACCAGGACTGGTATAAGAGCTGTTGGTGGAGATGCCTGAGACAAGGAAGGAGAAATGAGCACTTCTGTTCATTATGTGCTTTGTTTTCAAGTTCATTTTCATTTTTTTTTATTTTCATTTTTAGAGATCTATTTGAAAGGCAGAATTACAAAGACAGGAAGAAATGGAGAAAGAGTGAAAATGAGAGACAGAGAGGGCAGGGGGAAGGAGGAAGGAAGACAGGTCTTCTTTCTGCTGGTTTCCTCCCCAAATGGTCACAACAGTCAGAGCTGCACTAGGCCAAAGCCAAGAGCCAGAAGCTTCTTCCAGGTCTCCTATATGGGTACAAGGACCCAAGGACTTGGACCATCCTCTGCTGCTTTCCCAGGTGCATTACCTAGGGGATGAATTGGAACTGGAGCATCCAGGACCCATGCTGGGACGCCAGCATCACACGTGGAGGCTTAAGTAGATTTGCCACAACAACAGTCCCCAGTCCTTTCTTCAAAAAGAGCTGAGAGCTACATACTATGGGACCAAGATCTAAGGGCTTGACATTTGAAAATATTATTTCCAGTTTTGCTACCATTTGCTCTTAATTGTGGTTCTTTAACCAAGCCCTAATGCTACTGCAACTGTGGTTCCTCATCTCTATGACTATAATTATTATATACTTCTGAGGGTTGTTCCATTGAAGTCACCAAAACAGGCAATGGTCAGGTATAAATACTGGAACTGGTGAGTTCTTATGCCATCTAGTCTTGATTCTCCATTTTAGAGAAAGAAGGGAAAGGAATTTCCTAATAACACAAATATGTCAAAATTCACATAGCCTGATGATACTTGGCCAAGAGCTTCTAAAATCAGTGCCGTTGTTCCCTTTCCAGTATAAGGAGAAAAAAAAAAAACTTTATCTTCAAGTACTTGTTGACTTTCAAATGGAACTAATGATCCAACTATTGACATACTTTCTTCACTAACTTGGTTAACTTCCTCTGAAAAGAACCAGTAATAGGATTCACCAGGCACCAGGTTTTCATGTCATGGCACATTCCCCTTGGGGACCTACCTCAATAATAAAGTCTGTGAGGTGATATCGTGGGAGAAAACAAGTGAGGGTTATCACCCATGCCCTGCCCCCAGTAGCATACCACTGTGCAGAGTAGAGTGACAGAGTGGAAGGTGAACTCTGTACGACAGGCCTGTGCTTCTCTCAGACATACTCTGCAGAAAGCTTAGCACATTCGTTGCTTTCTGACATCATCTTCACTCATTTCATTCATCCTTTCTGATGTCTATTCTTTCATGCCACTAACAAAAGATTGTGTAGGGACACAGCACAATGGCTCAGTGGTTAAATCCTTACCTTACAAGTGTTGGGATCCCATATGAGTGCCGGTTCATGTCCCAGCTGCTCCACTTCCCATCCAGCTCCCTTTAGTGGACTGGGAAAGCAGTAGAGGATGGCCCAAAGCCTTGACAGCCCACACCCATGTGAGAGACCCAGAAGAAGCTCCTGGCTACTGGTTCAGCTCCACTCATTATGGCCACTTGGGAAGTGACTTGGTAGATGGAAGATTTTTATCTCTCCTTCTCTCTGTAAATCTGTCTTTCCAATAAAAATAAATAAATCTTTAAAAAAAAAAAAACAGATCGTGTAGTTCATGGGGTTGGAGGAGAGAGTCTTTTTGACCTATATCCTAAACATTTTGAGTTATTATATGGACTACTAATATCACATTGAGCACAATGTCTCCAAATGTTTTTCTAGATCTTTTTTTTTAACTCCCTAAAAACTCTGCAAGGATTATTATAATCTTCTTTTATAACAACCTAAATCCCTGCTGTCTAACAACATGGCCATTAGCCACTGGTTATTTAAATTTAAGTGACTTAAGTTGAGTAAATTAGAAGTTTCATTTCCTCAGTAGTACTAGTCACATTTTAAAGTTCTCAATGGCCACAGGCTAAGCACTTGCATGTGTAATCTCTCTTAGCCCCTAGATAACCAAGCACAACAGTCTATGAAGTAAATATGGCATCACAAAAGAAGCTAAATCTTAGAGAGATCTGTTCACTTGCCAAGATCACATACAGTTGAAGTGTTAATCTGGCTCCAACATCTCCTCTCCAATCGCTTATGCTATACTATACTCCTATGAAGCAGCAGCAATACCAAAAATGCTTCTGAAATGAGGCAAGTGACTTCAACTTCTGAAAGACGGAGCAGATGGACTTTACCCATTCCTCTGGCTAACACAGCTGAAAACACTGGCCATTACACATAACCAAAGAAAACTCTGGAAAGTGAGTAGAAGATAGATCAGCCAAGGGACTTGAGATCCAAAGAATGATCCAGTAATAATTCCCCAGGTTTTATCACGGAGTTGGAGCTCAAGAAGACAGCAACTCAGAAAGTCAGACAAGCACAAATGAAAAATGGTGCCAGCTAATCTTTGCTTTCTCTAGCCAGACAATCACAATAGAGGCAGGAAAAGCAAGAAACATTTATACATTAGCTGCTCTACTTCACTGAAACAGCACAGGAAAAAAAATAAAAAAATAAAAAACAACTGTAGCCTACCCAAATCCATGCCAGCAAAGCCCCAGTGCTCCTAAACTTGCCTAAACTTACTATAATAAAGTACCTGAACGTCCCACTCAGTGGTATCAGAGAAGGTATAGCAGGGAACAGGAATTCCCCATCCCAACAAGATGTAAAATGGGTACTCCAGACTATTGTGCTTATCAGGCAATAGTGAAATACACTCCCCCATCCCAACCACAGCAGCATCAATGGAGCTCACATGGGGACTGGGACTCACACCCTCACCCAGAGGTAATGACGAGCCCTTCCCTTCACCACTAAGTTGACCATAGAACCAAGTGGAAACCTGAATTTCTGTATGTATCTGGTAACAACGAGGCAGTATGCCACTCTTCCCCTGCGGGGGGAATGGCTAAGAAAGCAAGATAACACAAACAGCTCGATAAGCTCTACAGTCTTTTTTTTTTTTTTTCTTTATTGGAAAGGTGGATATACAGAGAGGAGAGACAGAGAGGAAGATCTTCCGTCCGATGTTTCACTCCCCAAGTGAGCACAACGGTAGATGCTATGCCGATCCGAAGCCAGGAGCCTCTTCCAGGTCTCCCACGTGGGTGCAGGGTCCCAAAGCTTTGGGCCGTCCTCCACTGCTTTCCCGGGCCACAGGCAGGGAGCTGGATGGGAAGCGGGGCTGCCGGGATTAGAACCAGCGCCCATATGGGATCCCGGGCGTGCAAGGCGAGGACCTTAACCACTTGCGCCACCACGCCGGGCCCTCTACAGTCTTATAATATTTAACATGTGCACACTTGAATGGAAAGTCGCTCATCAGAATGAAAAATAAACAACAACAACAACAACAAAAAACAAAAAACTCGAATCAGTTGACTGCAATGTAGTCAGCTCTCCACAGTCACATGTTTCATATTCACATGTTCCTCATTCATAGATTCAATAACGATTTGTCACTGAGGCCAACATGTGCTATGTATTTAGGCCTAGAATGATTACATCAATATTAAACATGAACAGACTTGTCTTCTTATCATTACTCTTAAGTGTGAGTATAACAATTATTTACATGATATTTGTATTGTATTAGTTATTATAGTAAATATGATTTAAAATATTTGGGAGGTCATATGCAAGTATAACATCATTTTATAAGAGGGACTTGAGCATCCATGGTCTTGATATCCTGGTACATCACAAGTATAACATCATTTTATAAGAGGGACTTGAGCATCCATGGTCTTGATATCCTGGTACCTCACAAGTACAGATCCTGAAACCAATCCTCTGCAGATACCAAAGGATGATTGCTCTGAAAAAAGAATTGAGAATTATCTGACAAAAATTTTAAAGAGACCACCTAGAGAGGCTTCCACAGATAATCATAGACACGTTTTTTTTTAAAAATGAAGAAATAAAAAACTCAGCAAAGAAATTTAATGTCAACAAAAACATTAAATATATGCAAAAGAAAACTAAATGGAAATATTAGAATTGAAAACTAATTCTTAAAACTTGATGGACTCAAAAACAGGAGGAAACATAAGTCACTGAATGCACTGAAACAAACAATAGAAATGACTCAACCTTAGTAGCAGAGTATAATATGGACAAAACAGAACGTAGCTTCAGGGCTCTGTGGAATTATAGTGAAAGAGCTAGCCTTCTGTCACCAGGATCGTAGAATGCAAGGAGAAAGAAGCTTAGACTGAAAAAGAAGTAATGGCTGACATTTTCTTGCTCTCACAAAAGATAACCATGAACATTCAAGAAGCTGAGAGAACCTCAAATAAGATAAACCCAATGAAGTCATATCAAATATTGTGAGTGATATATATTGGTTAAAAATAAAACGATGATAAAAGATAAACCACAGAGGTGACAACCAAAAGAATGCAAGAGTCCTTTTTAAATTTCAGATAGAGTTCATAAAATAACAAGTTTTACAAACTTTGATAGACTTGAAGGATAATAGATCCAGAGATTTCAACATCTCTCTCTTGACAATTGGCAGAATATTTACACGCAACATCTGTAAGCACATGTAACAACAGTGTTTTACAACTGCAGAACACTGCCTAACAATGGCAGAGTACCCCAAAGGAAACATGAATACATTGATCATTGCTAAATGGAAAAAAAATCATTCTCAGCCAAAGATCCTGTTAAGAAGATGTAAAGTTATTTACCTACAGGAGAAAATATTTCAAAGCTATATGTTCAACAAATTACTGAAGTCAAGAATATGTGTAGGACTCTGAAAATTCAAAATCAAAAATCAACCCAATAGCACACTGAGCTAGATATAAGAAGACATTTCATCAAAGGTGGAAAATAAGCACCAAAAAGATGTTTGCATCACTATTAGGAAAATGCAAATTAAAACCACAACTAAGCACTGCAACACTCCTATCAAGAAGCCAAAATTCTGAAACTGGTGACAATATCAGAATCTGGCAAGAATTTTGAGAAGACTCATATCTGTGTTGGCAGCAAAAATGATATAACAGCTTGGGAAAGTTCAGGCCATCTCTTAAAATTCTAAACCACCACACAGACCAGCAATTATACTTCTGGGCATATATCCCAGGAAAAAAAAAAAAAGAAAAATCAATGCTTACAGCCAAACCTATGCAGAGTATTTATAGCAGCTTTATTTATAATAGCCCCAAACCCAAAAGAACCCACACATTCTGCAGTGAGTAGTTTAGCAAATTATGAAACATCCCTACTCAGCAATAAAGAGGAATGAGATATTGATACCAACAACATTCTGTGGGTGAATATCCAGAGAATTATGCTAAGAGAAAGGCCAATCTCAAATTATTTCATAGTGTATGACTATTTGCTTAACAGTATTAAAATGGCAAAATTATAGAAATGGAGAATAGATGAGTTTTGGCTGGAGAGAAGTACGTATGGTAACACAAGGGGTACATGAGGATTCTTTGTAGGGATGGAAAAGTTATGTCTCTTGATTGTCGGTATACTGGTTATAATTTTGTACTGTAGTTTTTTTAAGATGTTACCCTTGGAGGAAACCTGAAAGGAATATTCCAAATGTCTCTGAATTTCTTATAACTGTAAATCTATAATTAACTCAAAATTTAATTTTTCAAACCCATGATTAGATCTACGCACATGTTATATCTGGAAGTTTTATCTTCTCCAAATCTCAGTGTAATAAAGCTAAGTCTCTTTTCTAACAATGTTCATGTTTTGGGAACTACATGTGGCCATAAAAGTGAAAGTGCTCACAAATGTGTGGATTGGTGAGGCCATGACAGAGAAGTAAAAATGGGTAGTATATGCCAAGGGTGATGAATACATAGGGAGCTGGATGGGAAATGGAGCAGCCAGGAAACAAATCAACACCTATATAGGGGATCCTGGCACATGCAAGGTAGGGATTTAGCCACTGAGTCCAAGCCCTTGATATTAATTTTTAGTGTTTGGTAGAATCACCAATGAAGTTATCAAGTCCTGAAATTTATCTATTTCTTTCCAGTTATCTAATTTATTGGAATGGAACTTTTCATATTAGTCCTTTGTGTCTTTGTGGTATCATCTGTAGTTTGTGCTCTTTCATTTATAATTGTATTTATTCACATCTTCATGTTTTGGTTAGTCCAACTAATACTTTATCAATTTGTTTATCTGTTCAAAAAACCAACTCTTAGCTTTCATGATTTGTCCTATTGTTTTTCTGGTCACCATTTATTTCTGTTCTAATTTCTGTTGTTTTCTGCAATTGTTAATTTGGGGCTTTGTTCCTTTTTAAGTTATATGAAGCATAAATTTACAAGATTCATTTAAAATTTTTATCTTTTGTTTCCAATGTAGGTGCTTATTTCTTTATACTTCCTTTTAAAAGTGCTATACCCCATAAGTTTGATATACTGGGGTTCACTTTCATTAATGCCCTAAAAAATATTTTTGGATGTTTCTTCTGAAATCTTTCATACATTGGTTACTCAGAAACATGTTGCTTAATTTTCACATACCCAAATTTTCTGAGATTTCGTCTTAAAAATGTTTTGGGGCCCAATACTTTTACATGATCTATTCTAGAGAAGGCTTCATATATAATTTTTTAAATGTGTAGTATTCTTCTGTTGGATTGGGCATTATTTATGTCTTCTGGATTATTTGTATATCAGTGTAAATCAAGTCCAGAATTTATTGATTTTTTTGCAACTACAATGTACCCATTATTTAAAGGTAAGTATTAGTTGCACCACAATTGCTTCCTTCATTTCTTTTAGTATTTGCTTTATATTTGCAGAATTGGGTGCTCCAATGTTGAGTGCATGCACAATTGCAATTTTATTATCATAATAGATTGATCCCTTTATCCTAATCTAATGACTTGTTTTCCCTTCCTGGTTCTTCCTTTCTTCCTAGTCTTTTGGATGCCCCACTGTATGTATAATACTTCACTTTATGATATTTCCTAAATCTATTTTCATTTTTTTCATTTTCAATTTTTCTCTCTTATTGGACAATTCTAAGTTACCTATCTTTCACTTAATAGCTTCATGTGCTTGATCAAGTCTGATGTCAAAGCTTTCTGCATTTCTTTTGATTTGTGCTATTGTGCTCCTGGGTCTCTCTCTCTCTCTCTCTCTCTCTTTCTCTCTCTTTCTTACTGTGTCCGAATTCTCTGTTAAATTTCTCATTTTATTTGTGGGTGGATTTCTTGACATCATTAAATTGTCAGTCTGTGTTCTTTTGTAGCTTCCTGAGTTTCCACAATTATTTTAAACTATTTGTCAGGAAACTCACAGATCCTCATTTCTATGTCAGTAGCTAAAACAATTGTGTTCCTTTGTTGGGGTGATATTTCCATGCTCTTTCATGTTTCTTAAAATCATGGATTGCTGTCTTCACATATGAAGAAGTAGCCGCCTTATCCAGTACTTCCTGAATGGCTTAAGGACGGGACTTTCATAAATCAGCCTGGCTGAAGATTCTCCTGTCTCTTGGGCTTCTGACTGATTCACCTGCTCCACTTGTCTTGCTTCTTCCTGGGGTGCTTGTGGAGGCGGTCCTGATGATTGTCATCCTCATCTCAATCCTGTTAAACCCAAGCTCAGTGTTGAGAGCTTCTTGTTGATTTTCCCTTGGGTAGTGCCCTGAGGAATTCAGGGTTCAGTGCCTTCTCAGTCCTGCTGAGTTGAACGAGCTGTCAGCAGTAGCTCATGCACAATCTGCAGACTCACATGCTCCATCTGTGTGAGAACTTGTGGCATGCCAGCTCTGGAGAGGCAGAGCACACAGAGTGCTAGGGATGCACGTGAGCTGGGCAGAGGCAACCACAGGTGATATGGCTAAAGTGTCTATTTTTCCCCATTAATCACTAAAGCAACTTCTGTCACACATTAATATTTCACACATTTATACCTAGATTATTTGTTGTTTTCTATATTTGTCTATTCCTAATTGATCATAGAAACAGCTTATTTTACATTATTTTTCATCTTTTTGTTTAGAGCAGTTTTAGGCCTGTACCAAAACTGAGCAAAAATTTTAAACCTAGGTGGCTAGCCTTATGGCATAGCTGGTGAAGCTGCAGCCGACAACACTGGCATCCCATAATAGTGTCCTTCGTGTCCCAGCTGCCCCACTTCTAATCCAGCTTCATTCTGATCACCTAGGAAAAGCACCAAATGGTGGCCCAAGTGAGTAAGCCTCTACTACCTGCATGAAAAACCTGGAAGAAGCTCCTGCTTTCTGGCTTCAGCCTGGCAGATTGGCCATTGTGACCATCCAGTACTGATGGAAGATCTCTCTCTCTCTCTCTCTCTCTCTCTCTCTCTCTCTCTTTCCTCCTTCCTCTTTCTCTCTCACACACACACTCTCTGTTACTCTGATTTTCAAATACATAAATCTTAAAAAAAAAAGTACAGTGATAGCCCCTGCCCCTACATAATGTATGCCCTTTTCTATTATCAATGTGTTCCTCCAAAGTGGTATAACTGATGAAGCTACACTAGCATAATGTAAAGTACAGAGTTTAAATTAGACATCACATTGATAAACCTATGAAACACATAATGGCAGGCATCCATCATCATACTGCCATAAGGGGATATTTAACCACTCAAAGAATTTTCTGTGCCTTGGCAACTCATCACTACTCCAAAGTGGCAACCACTGATCTTTTTTAGTGTCTTCATAGGTTAGCCCTTTTCAAAAGTCATATAGTTTCAATAGTCACACCTTATTAATTTTTTCCGATTGGTTTCTTTCACCTAGTAATACATGTTAGATTTCCTCCATGGCCTAATAGCACATTTCTTTTTAGTGCTGTTTCATGTTCCACTGTCTGGTTGTGTAACTTATTACTTATCCATCCATCTACTGATGACATCTGGTGGCTTCCACATGTTAGCAACTTTGAAGGAAGTTTCACATTTATGTGTATGTTCTTGTGTGAACATGAACTGTTTACTCCTTTGAGAACATGCCAGAGAGGACAATTGCCAGACAGCATGGGAACAGGAAGTTTCATTTTATAAGAAACCAATGAACTGTCTCCCAAAGACAACGTACCATGTGTATTCCCACCATTTATCTTTGAATATTTATCTCATATTATAGAAAAATGTTGAGGTTTTTTAAAATTAATTCCAATAGTTTGCTGATTTTATTGGATTTTGTGCCTAGACACTCATTAAAGCTGTGGATAATTAGTTTGTGTCTTCCCACTTTGCTGCTTTCTCTCAGCTTAGAGCATTGCCCTGGGTTCCTGCACAATGTTGAAACCTGGGCTGGTCAGTAGCAGTCTTAATTTTCTCATTTAGGGTCTTAAAAGAGAATGTTTCTAGCATTCATCATTCATGACCATGAGTTTTCAGGAGAAACCTTTTATTTAAAAAGTTAAGATGGTAGTTCCTCATTTCTATTTTGCTAGGAAGTCTTGTCTTTATGAAATATTGAATTTCATTCATGGTTTTCCTGAGTAAAGATAAGCACATGATTTTCTCCCACTAATATGTTAATATGATGAACCATTTAATTATTTTTCTAATAGCCAAAATAATTCTGTCATTTTAAACTACCCCTGAAGATAAGTCCCAAGTCATGATTTATATTTTAAAAATAAATTTCCAATTCAGTTTGTTAGTATTTTGACCACTTCCCAAGTCTTTGCAAGTGTGATAGATCATAATTTCTCTTTCTTATGATCTTCTTGCCTAATTTGTTCCAAGGATATACTTGGCATAGAAAATGAACTGGGGAAGACTTTTCTTTTTTTCACATTATACTTTAAAAGACGTAAGTTATCAATTCCTTGAATGTTTGATGAAACTCATCCTTAAAATTTAGGGGCCTGCTGTTCAAATATGAGAAATAGCAGCTATAAATTTCTCACGTGATTTCAGAAAAATTTAAAGATAAAAAAAATGTTAATCAGGTTCATCTTTGGATAATGAGATAATCAGGATGCTTTTTATTTAACTTTATTCATATTTAAATTGATGTTAATTTTCATAAAGCAAAATTTACCTTTGTAGTACACAATTAAGCAATATACAGTTTTGTTAGTACATAGTTGTTAGGATAAATGCAGCCACATTAAACAAAAATTTGCTCAAAATACAATAAAATATAAAGTTATTGTGCTTCAAAAGCTTTGAAAACATACACATGAGAGGTGTTACAGACTTAATGAAAATGGATATTATGAAGACACTGCAAGGAATTTAAAAATGTTTTGTACCAAAATAAGCTTGCCTTTAATTCCTTCTTCCACAAAACTTCTGAATTCCTTTGTATAGTCAGTCACAGGACTCTATTTTAGCACATTGTTTCTCTGGATAACGATTGCGGAGATACAGACATGTGGTCTAATGGGCGCACTTGCCAAGAAACCAGTTGAATCTTTTCATGGCTTATCATAAAACAGCCACCAGCATATTAAAGCTTCATCCTTCATTGCATCTCATCATTCTCTCATTTTCGTGTCTCTTAATCCATGCCTCAGTCTTTGTTTTATAGGGAACAAACACGTTGCTCATTTATTTTCAGCTTTCTTCTTTTTTAAGGCTGTAAATTTCGAAGTCCTGTTTTGGCTAGATTCTACAAGTTGTGATGTGTTTTATTTTTGTTATTGTTCTATTCTCAACAGACATCTTTTATTCCCTATAAACCGAGTCCAAAATGAGTCAGACGAGGTTCCTACTCATCTATCTTTTCACTGAAGACCCAGATTTATGATGATCCTCACTTTATGTGAAAGAATCTGTTGCTGGTACCCCATTTGTATGAAAAACCAAGGCCTCATCCTCTGTCTTATCTCTTGTTTTTCAACAGCAACAAATGGGGACCTGGCACAATGGCTCAATAGCTAAATCTTCACCATGCAAGCACTGGGATCCCATATGGGCACCGGATCCTGTCTCAGCTGCTCCACTTCCCAGCCAGCTCTCTGCTTATGGGCCTGGGAAAGCAGCAGGGGATGGCCTAAATCCTTGGGACTCTGCACCCATGTGGGAGACCTGGAAGAAGCTCCTGGTTTTGGATCAGCTTAGCTCTGGCCATTGCAGCCACTTGGAGAGCAAACCAGCGATGGAAGATCTTTTTCTCTAGCTCTGTAAATATGCCTTTCCAGTAAAAATAAATTTAAAGAAAGAGAGAGCAACAAATGCTCTCTTGGTAGCTTGGAGTCAGTGGAAGTTTTATTTTTTTAAACTTTAGGAGATAGTAATCACTAAAAATACTTTTATTTCTTTCTTCATTTATTTATTTTATGGGAAAACAATACATATTTGATTAAAAATTGTACTGTGTTTGACATCTACATCTTCCCCATATTTAGTCTCTTAAGATGACAGGAAATCACACACCAATCATAAGTTTTGTCAAAAGTTTATATATTTTAAAATATTCTTAATAAAACAGATTTTGAAAATTTACTAAATTCTTAGACTAGAATCAATCAGAAACAAATTTTATGTGAAAGAGTGTATTTCAAAATTTAGCATCTAATTTATTATTTTAGAAATATTTTGCTGAGCTCAGGGTGATGTCTCAATTGGTTGATCCTCCATTGTAAGTGTCAGAATACCATATGGGAGCCGGTTCCTGTCCCAGCTGCTCCACTTCCCTTCCAGCTCTCTGCTTGTAGCCTGGGAAAGCAGTAGAGGATGGCCCAATGCCCCGGAAGCTGCAGCCATGTGGGAACCTGGGAGGGGACTCCTGGCTCCTGGCTTTGGATCAGCTAAGCTCCAGCCATTGCAGCCATTTGATGAGTGAACCAGTGGGTGGAAGGTCTTTATCTCTTTCTCTCCTTCTCACTTTCAATATTGCTTCCCAATAAAAATAAATATTTTTAAGACATCTTTTGCTTATCAAATACCTATGGACCTCAAGTTGTAACACTTGACTAATCTGTGAGTCACTTTAAGACAAGTAAAAAGAAATTTTTCTCCTCTTTTAGTCAGGAAGAAAAATATGCGCTCCCACGTCATTCTTTGTGTAGTCTAGGTTTTTATACTCCAGGCTTAAAAGATGTTTATGTATGAAATTATCTTTGTTTTTTTAATAAGATACAAGGTAATTAAAAGTGTATATAATACCAACTTGTTCTATGTATTTGTTGGTCACCTTCTAGTAAGGTGATTTGGGCACATTTTGGTAGAAAAAAAAAAGAGAAAGAATGAAAGAAAGAAAGAAATGAGGGAGGTAGGAAGGAAAGGAAGTAAGGAAGGAAATACAGTTGTTTGTGGCCAAATGGGCCAAACTGGAGACCATTATGCTAAGGGAAATGAGCCAATTCCAAAAGGTCAGATATTGTATGTTCTCTACTATAAGACAATATGATATCAAATCTAAGGATTTTATCTGTGAATTTTACCTTATTGCACTTCCTAGTTAGTTGTAACTTTTGTGATAAGATCTTGTGATATTACCTATTAATTAATCATCCATAAGAGACTGATTGCTTGTAGTAACCTGAAATTATCAATGTCCCTTTTATAACTGTTATTGCTATTTCCCATAAGTAACGGTGATCTAGTTCTTATTGCACATTCATTAGGGCTGCACGGGACACACACTGGCAGTGACTCACACAGGAAGCTGTTGGACACTCTTTCACCATCCTAACATCACCTTTGTTACAAACTCATTAACTTCATGGGGATGAAGTTTCACGATTTTTTTCTCCCTGTGATGGACTATACATAAGAAGATGCATAGTGGAATTATGGTGGAAATAAGTATGTTCACAGATGGAAACAGAGAGATATGTTCCTTTGCGTACAGTGCAGGGATGGACTTGCATCAAAAAGGCTGATAATCACCTACACTGTTGGGAGACACCTCAGTGGCAGCCTGATGGACTTGTGAAAATTCACGAAAGACACCCATTGTAGGACTGGAGGGGAACGGTGGGAAGTGGAGGAAGCCTGGGGAGGAAGAAGGAAGACTCCAGTGCCTACTAAACTGTGTCATAAAATGTTTTCTAAATGGTGCTTGACTTGAACTAGTGCTATATTATTAAAATGAATTAATTGTAGAATAGATGTTCATGGTGTAATATAATGGCCCAACTTCAAGCCAAGTATCTGATGGAGAGAAATGGATGTATGTATGTATGTATGGATAGATAGATGAATGAGTAGATAAGTTATAGATCCAATTCAACCACAGGTTCCTTCCAAATGGGATCTTCATTAATTCACTTTTTTGTAAGGAGGAGGCTCAGTGAGGCAGAAAGTTTGAAAAAAGAAAAGCAAAGGGGTGTCAAATTTTTGCCTTCTTCCCAATCTTGCCTTTAAATGACTTTCTTTGTAATGTCACTAAAAATAATTTACCTTCTGCTTTTTTATTTAAATTATATTGATTTCTAAAACATATAACAGGAGAAGGCAAATATTTATCAATTTTTACTCTTTCAAGGCAACTAAACAGCTTTCAGTGCTCTGGAACTCTGTTTTGCTATTAAATCAAATATACTCTTTCATTACGTGTTCCTACAATTGTCTAGAGGGTATGGCTGTGATTAATGTAGAAAAGTCAAAATTATCTTATGACAGAACATTGAGAATTGCAGACAGACCTATTGGTTCTCATTAGATTTTTTTAAAATTAGATGTACTACAAAAAGACAATATCCTTTGCAATATTTTTAAAGCTGACTTCCCAAGAAAGATGTTTATCTTGTGATTTTCTGGTATTTAAGAGGTCTCTTCTTCATTCAAAAACAATTTCCTTCAAGAAACATACTGACTTCTAAAGTTTATCTTTTAAAATAGATTATTTGTTTCTTCTAATGTGTATGCATGTTTGGGAAAGTAGTGTCATTATTACATAAATCTAAGCATTAGATATTTGCTTATTTGTTTTCCTGAATGAATACCAATTGAAAGAATATGGATAGAGTATACAGGAAAAATCAAAGAAAAATGGATTAAGTAGGAGTTGCTAGCAGAGGCAGATGAGAAGAAAAAGGCTGAGACCATTAAGGTCATAAAAGACACAATTTTGTCTTTATTATCTCTGGACTCTTCTGATCAGAACCCAGTTTTGACATCTTCCCATTTGATATGTCGCACTATGTTCTTCCAGACAAAAAATATATGAAATCTATATTTCATGTATTTCAAATCAAATCAGTTTGTTTTCTAAAGACTTACATTTGCCAAAGGATATTAATGAGAATGTTGGTAGCTCATTTACTAATAACAACCCAATAACAGGAATGATGCAAATTTTCATCACCTGATGAATAGTAAAATAAATTATGGTAGAGTCCAGTAGGTGAAAAATCATACAAAAATTTAAAAGGAATAAATTACTGGTGCATGTAACAGTGTGAATAAATCACAGAAATGTAATGTTAGTAATGAATAAAGTCAGACACAAAGTACAAACTGCAGGAATCCATTTTATATGAAGCTAAAACATGAACCAAGCTAAGTGTGTGACAGTAACAGCAGCATCAGAGTCTTAAAGACCCTGAAGCACTGCAAGCCCTGACCCGTACTCTCCTAAGGGAAGATTTTGGACTTTGTATTGATAATTCCAGTGGAAAAACTCAGTCCCACAGTTTCCTTGCGACTCAACTGCATTCACTGGGTAGAAGATCTGATTGGTCACCAGGACTCTGACAGAAGTACTCTGTGCAGAGGAATTGACATCGAAACTGGAGCATCCTGCATCTATCCCTTACTTGGAGCAATCTTAAATGGCTGGCATTTCCTTGCAACAGAAGTGAATGATATGTGTTTCAACTATGCAAAGAAAAATGTGGAACAGAATAACTTATTGGATCGTATAAAAGCTCCCTGCCTGTAGCCTGGGAAAGCAGTCGAGGATGGCCCAAAACCTTGGGACCCTGCACCCGCGTGGGAGACCTGGAGGAAGTTCCTGGCTCCTGGCTCCTGGTTCCTGGCTCCTGGCTTTGGATCAGCTCAGCACTGGCCATTACAGCCACTTGGGGAGTGAATCAGTGGATGGAAGATCTTCCTCTCTGTCTCTCCTCCTCTCTGTATATCTGACTTTCCAATTAAAACACAATAAGTAAATCTTTTTGAAAAATCTGAAAAAAAAATAGATGAGATTGGATTTCTGCTAGCATGTTTCAGGAAGTTGAGAAAAGTTTTATAAATGGGCTTTGAGAGGACCAGATTAGTGGTAGTGCATGAAGAGATGTTGGTACAAGAAGCAGTTTGTCTCTAGACAGCCACATAATGAGCCTTGCATGGGCGAGGTCCGGGCTTCTCTGTCAGCCTCATACAAAACGATGGTGCACAAGTGCCCCAAGTCAGCCTAGGCCTGTTACAGGACCTAGTGTCTCACACTGTTTTGTGTGGATTCACAGCATTCCTTTAAATTCTCATTTTCTTGTGTTAATTAACTATAAAAACTGGCTGAGCACAGGAGCAAATTTGTAGGAAACGATGAAAGAATAAAATGTCAGGTGAGTCAAGAATATTTTTTCAGGTACTTTTTCAACGGATTGACAAATTATAGTTGAAATTAAGCTAACAGAAATTTTTTCATTTTACTTCCAAACTGCTCAGGCTCAGAAAGGAGGAAGCACACTTGTTAAAAAATATTGTCCAAAGTTGCCATCCAAGGAACAAAGATGTGTGGATCACATAAGATAAAATCGGAGTGGGCATGTGGAGGTGTGGAAACAAGTATCTGAAAACAGGTTCCCATCTCTTCTCGTGTCCCAGTACCATTCCTCTAACGACCTTGCTTTCTACAAATAAAAGCATTTGGCATATTGTAAGCTGCAACATGCATGGTAACGGGATGCTAGCTAGTAAGAGTTTATCTTCTTGAGTTGCTTCCGACCATCCCAAGAAGCTACCTTTAATTAAGCTTCTTGGAAAATCCTCCATCTTTCCATTCCTTAGCAGAGTGCTAGAGGATTCTAGCAGCTGGTTTCATTCAGGATGTACATGCAGTCTCACTCCCTAGTGAAATAGAGCAGCTGTTTGAGGCTTGGTGCCTGTCACCAACTCTTTGGATAGAGCAAAGGAAAAACCCACAATCATTATTACATTCACTAGAAACTGCACTGGGAGTTCAGAAATGCAGCATGAAATTAACCCAAAGTGGAAATTGCCTGGATTGCTAAAAATTGCATAATGCCCCTTTTGTAAAAATTGCTTTGGTATTTATGATGGCTTTAATTGGTTAAGATCTTGGCCTTATTAATTTGACCTCTGAGCTTATTAATAGTTTAAAGAAATATATGAAAGCAAGCCAGTGGCACTTAATTTAGTAAAGAGCAGGAAATAACGGGTGCAGCCAGCTTTCAAGGGAAGACCTCTTCCATAGGTCCCAAGTTCCACTACTGTGACCAAGGCTGTAATCTAAGACAGAGAACCTAAGAAGGAAATTCCGTTAACAAGTTAGCACATCTAAGGACCAGCTTGCTCAAGGTTCTTTGCCAAAATTATTTGGCAAGGCATTTGATTAGCCATATGCAGAATGGTCACTCTTATCTTTCTGTGATATCATTTTGCTTTTATCCTCAATAAGTTATGCCCCCCTTTAAATAACTTTAAATACGCAAGGCTATTCCACTTAAAGCATGTTACCCAGTGGAAAGTGGGAGTTTATTATCTGTTTTAATTGAATAGAAGGGCACTGTATGCTTCACTAGAGCATATAAAAGTCTGTATCTTACAGTTACCAAATCTATATTCACGGGACCCACCCAATCTTCCTGAGAAGTTGCAAGGCAAGTGTTATCCTAGCACAGCTCACTGGGAAATGTAATGGGCTGTTCCTGAATTGAAATTTTGTATTTTTATCCATCTAGTAGAATCTGAGACAACAGGATTCTAATTCCATTTCCATCACTAAGGAGCTTTGGGGTGGGGGCAGAGGCTCTATGCTTTTAGGGTAATGAGTGCTTCTCAGAGGTGCTGATACATAGGGACTACTAGGTTTTCTGTGTGTGGCCCAAGTGACATATGAGGGAAGAGGGAAGCATATTTTAGGCAGAGAGAATGACAGGAAAGCAAAAGGTATATTTAGACAGTAGCTAAAATTAGCTTTGATATAAAGTCCACTTGAGAAAATTGTAGGAGGTATGACTGGAAATGCCTAATACATTATATTATAGAGACAAATTCAGGTTATTTATAGAGCACCACATCCTGGGAGGTACAAAATTATGGTCATGAGCAAGGTAGGTCTCTATTCTTACAGGGCTCATCAGTCAGTACAGAGCTACCTAAGTCTCTGGTTATAAACAGCAATGCAAATAAATGCTCTTCATTGCAGAGTGAAGTGCCCCTGATGGTACCAAAACGGCCCATCAAGGTACAGGGTTTTAGATGCTGGCTGGAGATCTACACGCCATGTCAGAGGGCCTGGGTTTGTGCCCATTTTACTCCCAATCTCATTTCTCTGATAATGCACACCCTGGAAGGCAGCTAGTGATGGCTCAAGGAGTTGTATCCCTGCTACCCAAGAGGGAAACCTGCATTTAGTTCCTGGCTCAATCTGGTCACAGTGGGCATCTAGGGAGTGAACCACAACATGGGAGCTCTCTGACAGCCTGTTTCTTCTCTCTCTCTCTCTCTCTCTCTCTCTCACACACACACACACACACACACACACACACACACACTTTGGATCTGTTTGTAATTTTCCAATAAATAAAAAGAATGAAGAAAGAAAAATGGTTCACTAAATCTGGGGGAATCCTTCCAAAGTTTTCTAGATGATTAAAGAAGCCATCTAGGAAGGAAGTGGAAAAATAAATTATTTACTGTCTAAAACAATGTTCAGGTATACATTAAAAAGAGAGTAACCATAAAAATAAAAAAGAAAGGACATTGTCAGAAACGTTGTGCATGAAAAGAAATGTACTTGTTATTCCACTGAATGTAGCATTGTGGGAAGGGTAGATAGCACAGACAAGTGTAATTTCTACAACTTAGTGAACATGAAAGTAACTATAACTCTCCTTGTAATAAAGGAAACCTAACAAGCAGAAAGGTGAGAAAAGAAAACAAGGTCAATCTGAGAGACTGTTGAGATATTTGTGAGCTAACATTATAATAGCAGAGAGTTGGAACCAGGGCAGTGGACACACATTGTTAGCAAGCAGGCTGGGTCACCAGTGCAGAGATTCCCTGGCCTGAGAATAAGTGAGATCAACAAAGGAGAAAAGACAACAACAAACAAGTGAGGGACCAAGTTCAAAAGCTCTTCAGAATGACTAACCATCTCCAGAGTGTATGCAACAGGAAAATTAGCAAGCAACCCAGGTATCTAGTAATAATGGTCTGGTTGGATAAACTATGCAAAATGCCCATATTTGAATATTACTCAGCTGCATAAAAGGATGAAGATCTACACATATTGTTGGGGAAGGTATTAACTGCATCAGCATGGTGTAGAAGTATGTATTAGTGTCTGACTTTAGTCTGAGAAAGATAAGCAAATAGGAATATATAAACACAATTTCTTATTTTAGTTTTATATAACATTGAACACTGGGTACATAAACTAGAAACTGGTAAAACTATATATATTTCCTACAGAAAATTAGAAGGAATAGAAGAGATGGAACTCAATGGATATGATTTATCAGAGTATGCTTTACTCTATCGTTCTTTTTGACATAAAATAAGATTTAATAATTTTTATTGGAAAGACAGCTTTTACAGAGAGAAGGAGAGACTGAGAGAAAGATCTTCCCTCTTCTGGTTCATTCCTAAAATAGCTACAACAGCTAGAGCTGAGCTGATAAGAAGGCAGGAGCCAGGAGCCTATTCTGGGTCTCCCACACAGTCACGGGTCCCAAGGTTTCAGGCCATCCTCCACTGTTTCCCAGGACTTAAACAGGAGCTGAGTGGGAAGTGGAGCAGCCAGGACATGAACCAGCGTCCATACAGGATCTTGGCACTTGCAGGGCAAGTATTAGCCAATTGAGCCATCATACCAGGCCCTTATTGTATTGTTCCAATCTTTGAACCAACATTAACACATTAGCGTTTCAAAGCATGAATGTAAAAAACCATGGGAGTACAAAGTACATAGTCCTGTGTCTGGTTAAGAGGATTGGGAAATTGATTCTGTTTCCCAAAAGGATCAGGAAGTGATGGAGGAGAGAACTGGTTACTTTGTGAGATTTGGAAAAGGGGATCTGAGAATTTACAGAGGGCTAGCAGAAGTGGATTTGTCCTAGCCCTGTAGGTGTATCTTTTACTCAGTCCTCCACAATCCCTGTTCTGTAGTCAAACCATCTTCTCCTGCCTACTTCTGCTTATTTTGCATTCCTGTTGAAGCAAACACCTTTCCCAGTCTTTTCCATCAATATGAATCTCTATTCGATAGATTTCCAGGCATCTCCTTGCATCACGGGACACTCCTTCCCTGGAAGGGTTCCCACTCTATTAAGGAAGAGAGACACTGAGATTAATAATGCAGCCTGGCCCCTGAAACAATTTTCCAGAGAGGTGACGTGTGTTCTAATTAGTAAAAAATGATCAGGGGAAGAGTTCCCTCTAATCAAATCAGAAAGAATCAGAGTGATACCACTTCCCTAACTAAATGTGCCTAAATATACATTATCTTGATTTCTTAAATTAATATCTTTAGCCACCGGTAATGCTTCGTCACCCTCCTACATTTCTACCTAATTGCCAACAGAAGCAGCTCCGTGAAAATAGTTGTGATCCTCCTCATTATACTAATGAATAAGGGGGAGAACAGAGAGCTAGGTGGCTTGCCTAAGGCCAAAAGCTAATTCCTTCCAGGAAGCCATCCTTACTGAAAAAGAGTTAAGTTTGTGATCCTGAAGAAGGAAAAGTATTACTCTCTGTGAAAAGTACTGCAAGGTTTTCTCTTCTTGTGTCAGTTCTACTAGGTAATGGAGACTTAAGTGAGCCAAGTGCTTCTGGAATTTTAGTAAGCTCTCATTGCACGTGTTTCTTTCGATAGCTCTTTCCCCTGTGAGAGCTTAACAGAATGAACAAAAGCAAAGCTGTGGAAGCCTTCAGTCAAGACACAGGTCGTCCATCATGTCTCTGAGGCCAGGCTTGCCTCCCTCCCATGCAGCTCCTTTCTCCGTCACAGACGCCAGCTTCTTCCCATCCATTCAGCTGAACTGAAGTGAAAGTCTCTTCCTTGCTGCTGTTTACTAAGGAGGAATCTAGGCTGTCACTTGTCCTTTTTGCAGATGCCTGGTCAGTGTTTCTTTTTTGCCAGGACATTCTCTCAGGCCACATTTAACCAGGGCAGCTGCACTGCCTGTCCTAGTCCACCTTCAAGGCAAGTGGCAGCCTTGCATAAACGGATGAGCTCTGTGTTAAGACAAGGGCAGCCTTAGGGAGCAACCTGGGATTCCCTGGTGATATCAGAGAGTCTGTGCTAAGCTATCAACATTTCATCCACCACCCCGTATGAGGCATGGCATCTTCCCATTAATTAGCACTGCCCCTTCTTAGTGATGAGTTACTATCTGGATTCCCATCGACCATCTGGACAGGGGCCTGGACACTAGAGAGTGTCTATTTTTATCAAGATCTGGCATGGCACTTGCATTCCATTAAAACTGAGCCAGGAGTCACAGAAAGCTGTATTTTCTCCACATAGGGCCACTATTAACCAGATATAGGACTTGTTGCACCCTGCTATCTATTATACTACAAGGGAAGGACAAAACTGAAATGTACTTTTAATTAAACAAAATAAACACTTGGTTGTAAACACAGCTTCTACAACTTGTTCTGCCTCCTCTGAAGAAGGCTGTCGTGGAAAGTATTTTGAGTTAGGAGGCTGAAAACAATTACGGCCCAGTTAAAAGTAGGGCAGTAATAATCCCCACATGGGTTAGGCCTGTACTGAAGGGCACAGTAGCGGTGGGGTGGACAGAAGCACAACAGTGATGTTCTTTCTCCTTCAGAGGAAGAAAACCAGTAGATGTCCATGCTAGCTCATTCCCCAATAAAGAGAATGCAGCCACTCACACAGTAGGACACCTGAGAAGAGGAAGACTGCAGAATGCTAGAATTCAAATGCATGTCTTCCACCTACTAGTCACATAGTTTTGAGCAAAATATTTAGCCTTTTCATGCCTGCTTCTTAATCTGTAATAGTACTAAAGTACTTATGGCCTCCTAGCATTTTTGGAAAACTAAATGAGATCATGTATATAAAGCATTGAGAATGTTCTGGGAACATGATGGCATCATGTAAGAGATCTTTTTTCACTTAGAATCTTGGTCTCCTTTTGTACAGGAACATAGTGATTCAGTGGACAGGCAATTTGCCTCACCTTTAAAGTGAAAACAATCCTACCTATGCATTCTAACCAATAAACATCAACTCAGTATTAATGTGTTGTATAGAATGAAAAAAATTATTTGCAGAAAATCAGGGAGGTGACCGTAAGTAAAGAACTAAGTGGGCATATAGGATACCCCCATTTTCAGGGGGTCACAATTAGGTACTTTATAAGTGACCTCTAATAATCTGATTATTCATGTATAAAATAAATTACCTTCACTACTGGCATTAAAAAAATGCCTCAGTCATGCCCCATATCTCCATAATCAGTTACTGTGGAAGCTGAGTGGTATATATGTGTATCCAAAATTGATTTTGATGCTAAGCTCTGCAAATGTGCTGATGAAGTGTGAAATTCCAATTTCAAGGCTTCCCTCTGTTAATACTGGACAATGAGAATAAATTAAATTTCTCTCAGGCCTAATAATTGATACTATTTTTCACAAGTCATTCTCATTTGATCTCTAACACAACCATCTTTGGAAACATCAGATTTTTTCTCCAGTGTGACCCACAGAGGTACCTGTGTCTTTCTGGAATTAGACCCCAAACTTGCAGGCACCACCATGTGTTCATTAGCCAAGGGTATGTGATAGAATGATTTTGACACAACTCTGGTACTGATGAAATCCATGGAATTACAGACTTTTGTCCCCAAGCAAATAATAAGCTGTTTTTATTGCTATATCTCAGCCTGTAATTTCTAGAATTTTACACTAATGGAATCACATTGTTTGTACCTATTGTTGCCTCTTTCATTCACCACAGTGATTCTGAAGTGCATTCATGTGTGTCTATCACTAATTTGTTTTTCTCAATTCTGCAGTAACACATCTAAGACTGTATTTCTACCTTCCTTTATTGAACATTGGATTATTTCCAGTTTAGGGCTATTACAAATAAGCTCACTTTGACCATTCATATTCAACATTCTCTGTGAAAATATTTTTTACTTCTCTTTTGGCTGGGTCATATAATAGATACAGTTTTAATTTTTCAAGAAAATTCAAAATACTTTTATGTAAGATGATTGCAGTGGGTATATATTCGTATGTCATCATAGTTTTAATTTGCATGTCCCTGATGATCAATGATTCTGAGCATTTTTTTGCATACTTATTGGCCATTTGTATATTGTTCCATATCAGATGTCTATTCCTTTATCTATTCCTATTTAGATTAGTATTGTTACTATTGAACTGAATCTCTGCCTATGCTACGGACACAATTACTTTGGTAGTTGCTAGACGGGCCATCATGTCTCCGCTATGGATTGAGCAAGATGGGTCTCCCAAGCTCAAGCAGGTGTTTCCAGTCTTACATTAGTTGTCGATGAGTTGTTGGCGCTGGCAGAGATTTGATCTAATAGTGGTGTCTGAGGGGTGAATGTACTGGGAGCTTTTTAGATCACCATAGATTTGCCCTTGAAGGTAGCTCTTGCAAAAGGGCTCACAATCCCAATCAAGTGCCACCTAGCTTCGCTCCCTGCTCTGTGGGTCCCTCTGTGATCATTCCCCCACACTAGCCTCACCAGTGCCAGCCTCCTCCAGACACCAGACTGATGGGGCTGCCCCATCTTGAGCTGTGAATCTCTAAACTGCAAGCTAAATTAAACCCTCTCCTCCCCAAGAAACTAATATTTTAGTAAAAACCATGAAAAACTAATTAGTACAGTCTCCTATACTATTTTAAGGGGAGCAAGAGTTTTTATTCTGAATAATTTTATTATATACTTTCATAATTATTGCTGAGTCCTGTCAATGAAATATTTCCCTACTTAAAGATCAAAAAGACATTTTACTGTTTTATTCTAAAAAACATTAGAGTCTTTGCTTTTATGATTCTTAACTAAAATTAATTTTGTGTGCGTGGTACATGGTATAATTCAAGGATTGCCTTCTCATGTCTGTATACCCAATTACTCTTATCATTTTTAAAATACTCTCCTTTCTCCAACTGAATTTATTTTGTACCTTTGTTGAAAATCAGTTGACTGCACATATGCGGCCTCTTACTGGAGTCTATTCTCTCCTACTCATCAATTAATATAACCTTATATTAGTAGAAGATTGTTTTGATTACTATACCCTTTTAGTAAGAAAGTCAGGCAGCATAATTCTTCCAACTTTGATATTTTCCAAATTATATTTTCAAATCAAGATTTTTTTTGTATTGCCATATACATTAACTTATTTAAATGTGCTCTTTGTTCTTAAATCAATTTGGAAGGCTTACTCTTTCAAAGAATATGTTCATTCGATCCAGGTTGTTGAACCCATACTCTAAATATTTATTATCTCCACCTCAATGGAGACTCCAGAAGCTACACCTGAGAGAAATCACAATTAAAAGGAAAGATGCTAGGAGGGAGACCTTGCTCTGCAACTTGGATTTGGCTGAGATCTCAGAAAATCTATCTTTGCAGTAGGCTGCTCTATCGCAAGAAGGAATGCAAGTCCTGGAGCAAAGTCTCAACAAAACTGATTAACCCAAGTGGTCTTCTAGCACATGCTTATCGTGTTCTTCCACAGTGAAAAGCTTGGCCATAAATCTGCAGAACCCTTCTGAGTATTAGGACTTCCCTGTTCAGCTTTCTCTTCCTTGATTTTAAATCTCTCTGTTTCCCTAACAAGCTTTGCACCCTCTATCCTAAGATAACAGGCTCTGCTAGAACTCCACTTCCCTGTGCTACTGTTTATAAAACACCCTTCCAGTGAGCTCTTCCCATGAGTCTCCTTTTCTAGAGGATCAAATCCCTAAATGCTGAAAAATATAGCGTGGCCAATTCTAGCTTTTGTTTGTTAACATTGGGAGAGTAGATCAATACTATGGACTGCAACTCCACAGTGAACTTCTGTACAACTGCAATATACTAAATGCAATGCAGCATTTTAGCTAATTACATTCAGTGTCTGTTACTGAATTTACTATATAAATGGCACAACATAAGAGAATGTTGTGTATCACACAGGACTAAAGCAGAGTATTTACTCTCAAAAAAATCTATCTCCCTGACCTGAAAGGGGAACTAGAAGGATGAGAAACTGGTAAATGCCAGAGGTTAAAAAATGTCAAAAGAGGAAGCCCCAAGTACCTGTAGGAGCACGGAGAAGACTTAAGAGAGTTCAAAACTAACTTGTCAATACAGACATAAGGGTGGTAGTAGATGACAAGTGTTTGGGGAAAAAAATTTTAAAGAAATAATACTTGGTCTGAATGTTGAAAAGTGGTAACCTACATAACTACCTCCCCCATAGTCTCATTTTTTGGTAAATTTTAGAATATTTAGTAAACTTGGGTCTTTTTCATGGGCTATTATCATGCTAGTCATTTTTCCTAAGACTCCAGATAGTCAAACAAGTTAGCCTTCCTAGGACATGTGTTAAATAATAGGTCAGGATAATGGATTATTATCTCTATCTGGAGAACTCGTTTGGAAGTGAAAAATGTCCTTTGAAGAAAAATTCAGTGAGGATGAGCAGGAAAGACATGAGAGCTGACAGTAGTTATGACTTGTATAAGCCAAGGGATACATAGATTTATATCTGCTTAATGTGTTAGGAATCCTTTTGCGAATGTGTTCTTTCTGCATGGGTTAAGAGGGCGGTGCTTTTCAGAGAGAATGCACGTGCCAAAGCCTTACCCTCATTTGCTTAAAAGAGCAGTTGACTTGAAGCATGCCTGGAAGCTGTTCAGACTCACTTGACAATGCAAGCAGCACTTGGCTTCTGATGTTCAGTCAGACAATTAGCTTGTCAGCACACAGAGGTCTTTATCCTGCCTGCATCATCTTCAGTACTGGGTGTGTTGAGTGCTTCACGATTGTTTATTGCAGTGATCATCATGTTGTGACTGCTTTCCCAATGAAATCCTTCTGCAACACTTTTCTCCCCAATATCAACAAACACTCTAATACAGCGGTTCTCAGATCTATCGGTCTCAGCCCCTTTCACCCTCTCAACACTAGGTAGAACCGCAAAAGACCTTTTGCTTATATATGTAGTATGCTTGTCTATATTTACCATATTAGAAATTAAAACTGTGAAAACTTTAAGATTGGCTCCTTATCTTAAAAAGTATTTATATATCCAAGGTATACAATAGAATGTTATCTGGATACATTAAGACAGTAAAATGTTTGCTACTGTAAAGCAAATTATATATTGCCATTTCACATGGCTACTTGTTTGTGTTGTTGGCTTTGTGGCTGGAGCAGCTAAAAATGTGTACCATTTTCAGGCTCCTGGGTACAGTACAACTTCATTAACTATAGTCCTCCTGTTGTTTGTACATATGTGAGCTCTCTAGACTTCTTCATCCAATTCAGCTATAATTTGTCAGCTTTCAGCTACGTCTCCCCAGCAGAGGTTGGGGGAACACTGTCCTGATGTCTGTCACCTAGCAGCTAAAGTCCTCATCTTGCACACACCAAGAAAATTTTTTAAAAGTCTAAATAATCCCTTTAAAATAATAAGAAAGTCATTTACACGCTAATACAAATGATATATTTAGGTGGAAAAGAAACTGGTTTTTCCAAATTCTTTTTTTAAATAGGTCTCTTAAGGATTTTTATTCAAGTTCCACTTCGGTCTCTCTATTTTATTTCCTTGATATTTTCATTTTTTTTAATTTTATTGAAGTAAAGAGGCTTTCTTTCACCTGGATTTTGTTGGCTCAATCCCCATAGTGACACTTAAGATTGCCCTCTTCTTACATCTCCTTGAAGTTGGTCATTACATTTAGAAGGTTTTGCCATATGTTTGTTCATTATCTTATGCTTCCATTAGGAAGTAACATGCTTTATGATTTTCAGATATTAGTAATAATAATTATCGCCTGGATGCATTAACTTTCTCTGTTTATGATTGCTGACTTTTTATCATTCCATCTTCAGTTACAAGGTATAAAATATCTATATGAGAGGGTCCAGGGAGATAGCCTAGCAGCTAAAGTCCTCATCTTGCACACATCAGGATCCTATTTGGGTGCCAGTTCCTTCCCTGGCAGCCCCATTTCCCATCCAGCTCCCTGCTTGTGGCCTGGGAAAGCAGTCAAGGACAGCCCAAAGCTTTGGGACGCTGCACCCGCATGGGAGACCCAGAAGAGGCTCTAGGCTCCTGGCTTCAGATCGGCTCAGCCCCAGCCATTGTGACCGCTTGGGGAGTGAATCATCAGACAGAAGATCTTTCCCTGTGTCTCTCCTCTCTGTATACCTGACTTTCAAATAAAACTTAAAATCAACCTTTAAAAAAATATATCTATGAGAGCAACTGTCACTCGTCAACTATTTAAGATGTAGATTTTTACACAAAAACAGTATTATGTCTTGATACTTTATTTATATGCCAATTTTTGAGATAATAAAGCTGTTATTTAGCCATCTTCAAAAGTAACACTGAGGTTTCTTTCCATGTTAGCATCATTAATAATTGACAAATTGAGTCACATCTATTTGATCTTTCTGAATCCTTACTGATTCCCAAACTGTATTGTCTTTGGTCAGGGACAGTTTATTCATGCTTTTACAGTACAGCTGCCTTACTTACCTGTAGCAATGAAATGTCTGTGCTTAAATGTCCACTGATCAGACCTAGAGTCAGCCATTTCCCCAAAATCTCTTGGTTCTGTTTAGTAGGAAATTGCATTTAGAGGTTACAGCCTATTGGAGTGTCTGTTAAAACTGCATTGGTCAATGTTTCTAGATCATTTAAGAAGCAAAAGTTAGGAAAAGGTATCTTGAAGATAAATGTATCACTTCTTTTCCAAATAACAAATCATTACTATGCAACAAGTTATCTTTTCAGTTTTATCTCCTTCCTCCTCACTGAATTGACTTAAGCTTCCTGAATACTGTTATTTGTAATTTTAGACACATTTGTTGTTCATATGAACATTCTTCATTGCCAAGACGCAGCAGAAATCCTTCTGTGCTCAGTTTTCACTTAAAGACTGGGAAAATTCTACTTGTGGTATTATCAAACTATAATCCACAGTTCAAATACAACCTGCTGCCATTTCTTTTCATGTGTGGGGGGAGGGGTGTGTGTGTGTGTGTTATGGCTGATGAATGAGTATCACAATTTTAAATAACTGGAGATAATCCTAAGAAGCACAAACTTTATGTCACTTATGAAGTATATAAAGCTCAAATTTTAATGTTCATTTACGAACTGCTGGAACACAACTACACATATTCATTTATGTAATATATGTGACTGTTGACATGACATTTTGGCAGAGTTGAGAAGTCACTCCAGAGATCACACAACTGTTAAAACCTAAAATATTTTTTTAAACAAAAAGTTTGTCCATCCCTGCTCACTTGATCAAGTATGATCATATTCTGCCTCCACTTAGTAAGCTGGCATATCCGCTAACTTGGGTTTTGTTGTATTCAAACTCTTAAGTGGAAGTAGTATGTACAGCATTTTTGCATTGTGGTGCTAGAAGATAGTTGATGTTTTTTGTTTTGTCTTGAGTTGCAACTTCCGGTTTTGGTGGTAGCATCATACTAGTGTTGGAAGCAGACTGGAAGGTTTTATACAAGCTTAGAAGTTGTGAAAACAATTAGATGGCATTCAGCACTAACCAGAAGCACAGAAACCCAGACATTTCTAGGCAAGTTCACCTTTAAGCAGCACCAGCAGGAGAAGCTGGAGCTGGCAGGTGTGGGTTTGAAGCCAGCTTCACAATTGGTATTTCAGCAGTATTGATAGGTATATTAAGCTTCTGGGGGTCTCATTTCCTTCATCAGTACAATAGGGATGCACAGAGCAAAATCAATAACATATGTCAAACACTTAGCACAGCACCAGACACCTGAAAATGCTCAGGAAGTTGTTCATGAGAGTCTCACAACAGCTACCCTAAGAAAGCAACAAGCAAAATGTCTGGCAAACCATTGTTCAGGTGATTGAAAGAACTGCACCATTTGTCAAGAAGGGCTCACAGACGGCCATAGCCATACAGCCAGACCCATCTGACTGTATGTCAGCACATCTCAGTAGAAAGAAAGACACACTCCCAGAGGTTCAAAAGATCTTGTTTCTGAGCTCAGAACTTATTCCCAAATGTCGAAAATAAACAAGATAAGCATGGATGAATGAATGAGTACTCGAACATAGATGCAGAGCTGACACAGGGGTAGGAAGACAATAGAGACCACAGCACATTTATTTATCTTTGTGTTTGTGTGTCCCCTATGTCATTCTGCCCTTTAATTAAATAAATACATCCTGAAAGAAAAAAAAACAGTAACATAAAAACCTGTCAGAACCACAAGTTCTAATGCAGTCTATTTCTAATGTTGATTCCTATCTTGAGACATAAAGTTGACTTCTAACTCATTCCAATCAAATCTGAAGAAGCAGACAATGAGTGTCATTATTTTCAGTTTGACAAACTATCTCAGCTTTCCTCTCTTCTCGTGAATATTTTTCTATGAGTGAGAGACAAGTGAACTAGAGCCAGGTAAAAAATTTGCTGCTTCAACACTTGCCCGGGGAAGGAATCAAGACATGCTGGAGTTACTGAAAAATGTCTCTGTTCCCTTAGAGCACATTCAGAACACTGTACCCACAGTGTTATCTGATGTGTTCTAGATTAATCGCTTAACTGGGGTAGGTAACAACTGGGCATTTGGAGCGGCATTACAGTTGTAGGAAATCATCTTTCCTTAGAAACCTAACAGTTTGGGTAGCAGAAAATCACTCCTGGCAACAGGGATTGTATCTTTTGAGACAAACTCTTGAAAACACTTGCCTCTGACTTTTCTCATTTCTTTCTGTATCCTTATCTCTGCTGCATGTCTCTAAGTTTTCACAGAATTTTCTGGAACATTACCTCTAATTGGAGTTTATGAGTGGTTTCTATCTTCTGGTCTTGGAAAACTTCTTTAGTACCAATGCTGTTGTCTAGCAGGCTTTTATTTATTTTGGGGGGCTGAATTCTAACACATATCATTCAATTCAGTTTAAAAATCCAATTTACCTATTGAGTTTGGAAGGGCACTTGGGAATCATGTTCACCTGCCTAGTTACCCAGCAAAGTAAATTTTCAATATTCAAGCTCTGTGAACCTAATAAGCCATAATACAGATTTTGTACTTCATCATGAATTTGAGTCACTGAAATGATTTAATCAGTAGAATATGTAATCTTGTTTATTTTCATGGAATCTTGCTAGGTACATTATGAAAAATGTGTTCAAAAGAGATCAGAGGAGCTGGCATGATAGCTCAATTGGCTTATCCTCTGCACACAAGCACAGGCATCTCATATGGGTGATGGTTCATGTCCCAGCTGCTCTACTTCTCATTCAGCTCCCTGATTATGGCCTAAGAAAGCAGCAGAGGAGGGCCCAAAGCTTTCGGACCCTTCACCCATGTGGGAGACCCAAAGGATGCTCCTGGCTGCTGGCTTCAGATCAGCTCAGCTCTGGTCATTACAGCCATTTGGGGAGTGAACCAGTGGATAGATCGTTCTCTCTCTCTCTCTCTCCTTCTCTCTATTAGTCTACCTTTCCAAAAAAAATTAATAAATCTCTTTTTAAAAGATGTCTACATTTTTTAAATTCTTTTTGTTTGTCATAACTGAAGAAAAATTACCCCAATATTTATCTGTTTCAAAATTATTTATCCCAGTTATATCACACTATAGCTTCTAAAAAGACATCTTTTTTACATGAATCTATTAAAATTTTCCCCCAAATACACATTATATATATCTACATGTACATATAGATACATAAAATATCTGTTTGAAAATCACTCATGTTTGATGGCAGTTAGGCAACATGCTGATCTAGGTTCGAGTCTAGCACTAGTTACTTATTTTACTGGAGAGAAGTAGCAGAGATCCATAGACAACCTCCACCAGCTTACACTGGGCAAAGCAGGGAGGCACGCAGGAGCTGGGAGAACAGAGCCAAGTGATATTCATATTCCTGCTTCAGCCTGAGCTGTATCATGCTAAGAGATGGCTGCAGCATCAGATGACATCAAGAAGATCAGGTATATCCTTTTCAAGGATTAAATTGTCAGAAGAACCCAGATTAAATATCTTTACAGCAGTCCAGAATTAAAAACCCTTTAACTGTTCCCCTATTCACTTCTCACTACACAAACATCAACTGACCCACAAGCTTCTTGGCAAGAACCAGAACTAGAAGCTGCCTTAGCCTTTGAAGTAGGAGCAATATCCTCAAGAAGTCTCAACTGCTTCTTTGGGAACTTGATTCCATTGTTTATGTCACTGCTTAGGATGTGTCCTTACACTTGCATCCCACAGTCAGGAGGAAAATATGGTAACTATCACATCACAATTACAACCTTTCTACAGAACCCTTTAAAACATATTTATAAGTACAGGAAGTAATAATTTTATGAAGTGCCTATAACTAGCAGTATAAATTATTTGGAAAATGGCCTTGTTTTAATATAAAAATAAGTGTCTTGAAGATTTAGAAGATAAATATTTGGAATGTGAGTTAAGGTAGACTTTCTTTGTCTACTTAAGAGTGTGTTCCTAATGATAAGTGGTTGAAGCAAGACTTTTATTCAACATGTCATTTTCCATAAACAGAAATCATCTTGTGACTCAATAAACATTTATTAAGAATTTTGTTCATCACTGAACGCTGTTAATGAACACTGAGGAGTTTGTGTCTTTACAGAGACTAAAATCATAGGGATTGGACATCATTCACTCATTCCATAGTTTTGGAAGCCTACTATATACTATAAACTATTGTAAGCATTGAAGATCTACCAGAAAAATAAAAAAAGAAACTCCTGCCTCACAGAGCACCTTTTCAAGAAATGGGGAAAAAAAAAAGAAAAATAAATAAACAGAAGATAATTATAAGCACTGTGGATCAAAGTAACTGGTGCTAAGTGCTTTGGGGAAATGGTGAGAAAACAAATTACACTGTACTGAATTGCTCAGGGGTGAGCTGGAGTTTGAACACAGCCTTAAAGACAAGACTTGAACAGGTTCAAGTGTGAATGAATGTGGGAAGAGGGAACAGCCCCTGAGAGAAGAGCAGGGTAATGCAGGGGAGAACCACAACCACAGTCACCCTAGTGACCATGGAAAGTCCACCATGACAAAAAAATCCTTAGTATTAGAAATTCATAGCCCAATTTAAGAAGCATTTATTGGCTATATTTGCAGAGTGTAAATTCTAAGGATGGGAGTCCTGTGTGTATTACTAACCATTCTACCACTAGCACTTGTAACAGCACCTAACTCAGAGAAGATGTCAAGTAAATTATTTGTCAAGTGATTCAGCAACCAAAGGATGAGGATGATGTGCTTGAGCTTAATCTTATTAACAGCAATAAAATAATACACAGTGTTTATCATGGCAGATAACACCATTAGGAGATTCTCTTAATCACATTATAGAACCCCTTTTAAAAGTTCCCCTGCTTTTAGTAATTTTTCTTCTAGAATGTTTTCTCATGACTTCTAGTCTTCTTTCAATGACCTTATTTAGAAACCCCAAGGAAACAGTTCAGGGTGTTCTTCCCAAAGTCTTTGCCAATTCCTTGGGTTTTCCCTCCTTTCCAAATCCTTTTCCCTTTTTCGATTATGTCCTCATTTGGTGTTCCTTAGTCATCCTGTATATTAGTTTGTTTTCTATTGATATAGCAAAATATCTGAGGCTGGGGACCTGGGTTTATTTAGCTCACAATTAAGAAGCTGGAACATCTAAACAGTGTAATGCTAGCTCTCACAATGTACCCCTGCCCACACTGCACCATGGTGGGAACATGAGCAAGAAGAGGAAGAAGAGGACATTGGCTGATAATATAGAAATCCAGAGAGGGAGAAAGGGCCTTTCACTACCTTTCACAGAAACCCATCTCGTGCAAGCTAATGTGAGTCCACAAGAACGGCATTAACCCTTTCCAAGGGCAGACCCCTAGTGGCCTAGATCCCTTACACCAAGTTGATCTCTTGAAGTTTCCTCCACCTTCTGATATCACACGGAGGACCAATAACCCAACACATGAGTCTCGGGGGACAGACTACCTTACAAATCAAGCACCCTGCTAAACATGGACCTATTCCTACACTCCTTTGACTGCTTCATATGCTTTCATAAAACAAGGGTGGGGATAGTAACCACTGCCTGGTGCAAGGTTGTAATTTTGCAGGCAAGGAAACAGTTCCACTGGAAGAAAGTGACTCATGCAGCTTTAAATCATGAGTCCTATCTGCAGAAGTGCTGCGGTTGGGAGTGAAGCAGAAAGGCATGTTTCGAAGGCACTTCAAAGAAAAGCATGAGTGGGACTTGGTGGCCAGTTGAAATGTCAGAAGCAAAGGTAGGGGAAATTCTGAGACACATTCTGCTCTTAAAACATGAGCTCTGAACTCTGAGCTCTCAGCTTTGAGCTCACACTGTGGTGCTAGAGAGAGACAGACATCACTCACTTCCTAAGCTCGGGGTGATGAGACAACCAAAGGAAAAAAAATATTAATAAAACCTGAAAATGGTGACATGCTCCATGAGAGATGCAAATCACAATCAGAGGTGTGAATTTGAGGACTATACCTCCATAGACTGGTGGTCAGGGAAGGCTTTTGTGTGGGTGTGGAAGAAGATGCTTAAAATGGGAGGCTTGTAAAATAAAGGTGACCTCAAAGAAAGTGACAAAGTTTGGAAAACAAGCCAGTTAATCATACAGACACAGCTTTTAGAAACAGCCCATGGAATAAAATAATTATTTCTTCATTGCTAGCTTTTGTCCTATAACAAATCATCAATTGTTAAGGTAAAGGAGGAAAAAAAAACCTCAATATTTCTAGAGAGTGTTTTGAATTATTTATTCAACACAAGGAGATCTGCTGGCTGGGGACTAGGAGGAGTGTTCAAGGTGGAACTAGCATGGCATGGTTCCAGGTTACATCTGCCTGAGTTACTGTGAGCCTTTAGAGCTGACCCATGCACTCTGTCAGATGCACTCTGCTTTTTCTAACAGGGACAGTGCTGCTTGGGCCTTTATCAGGCTTGAGAAAAACGATCCAGAGAGCACTGATTCAAGCAGCTTGTGACATCCCTGACTACAGAAGTTACCTTGGGCCACCAACAGGAAGCTGTAGACAGTGTTTTATCTGCCATTTGCAGAAGTATGCAGGATAAGAGAACATCCCCACCCCCCACCCCCATGAGCTCTCTGCCAGCCTGCCTTAAGAAACTGACTCTTCACACAGGAAATGTTGGCCAAAGTAATCCCAGTCCCTCGGAAAAGAGACCGCACTCTCACGCCACAGCAGGTGGGCCTACATCCACACACTGTGCATACACCCAACACCCTATGAACACCACTCCCCCCTTTATCACTGCACTTTCCCTTTCCTCCACTCCTCACCTTGCCTACTCACCATTCACACTTCCTTCCAGAACATTCAGGAAAGCCCCAATATACTCTTTCCAAGGAGCAACTACTTAACTTCATTTGGAGATGAAAATTGTGCAATTTGAAGGCCCAGATAAATACAGGAAGAAAAGATAAGGCAAGTCCTTTACAAAAAGGCACTGACAAAACATCTACTTGCCCCACTTTTGAGTCTGGTGGTCAAAAAAAAAACATACATGTTTTGTGTGGTGCCCCAGCCAGAGGTGTAGAGGATCCTCACAGGCTGAGATCCACACTTAGCCATCTTTCCTGTCAACACAGGCCACTGAAGCTGTCAGGAACTGAAGGCATCTTTTTAGAAGAATGTATCTTGATACTTAATTTCACAGCAAGTCAGTCTGTGAGCCTTGGGTTGGGAGCCTAGAAATCCAGGCAATGGCTTCCCTGCAGGCCTAGCATTCACAGAGACTCCTGGTTACCATTCAAGGTAGTTAGCTGAAAGACTCCTGATTGGCTGAGAACTTCCCAGAGGGCCCCATAGAAACTTCAAGAGAAGTCAGGCAAGTCACTGTGACACAGCCAAACCAGCAGCTCAACACAAAAGTATCTTGTAGGCTCTGGGAAAACAAGAAGCTTGAGTCTGTTTTTATACTCTGACTCCTACAACTTTTCTCTGGGTTTAACTGGATGGAGCAGCATTTTCTTACTAGAAAGAAAATGCACACCTTAGTGGTAAGAAAATGCCAGACTGCCATTGTAGTATATTGAGTAAAATAGCTGCCTGAGACATTGGCATTCCATATGGGTGCCAGTTCATGTCCTGGATATTCCACTTTTGATCCAGCTCCTTGCTATTGGCCTAAGCAAAGCAGTGGAAAATGGTCCAAGTGTTTGGGCCTTTGCCCCACATGTGGGAGACCCAGACCTGGACCAGCGCTGGTTATTGCAGTCATCTGGGAAGTAAATCCTCTCTAGCTCTCTCTTACTTTCTCTCTCCCTCTTTCCCTGTCTCCTTCATTTACTTTCTCTGCCTGTAACTCTGCCAAAGACTTTCTTAACTGTGACTTTCAAATAAGTAAATAAATATTTTTTAAGGCACCAACCTGTCCTGCCTGAATATTGCTTGGCACTGGAGCTTGTTGTTCATGGGAACTAGCTATTTATTTGTGTGACAAGTTGTTTCTCTCCTCCATTCATTTGGTGTATACAGTTCCAATCAGAGAATCTACTAGTTAGACAATAAGAAACAACTAACAGTATTTTATCCTATAGTCATAAAACATCAGCTTTTCTTTTAAAAATAAGAATCATTTTAAACTCCAATTTTTGGAATATGATATACTTCTGACAAGCCCTTTAGAACAGTATTTTCTGGCTTTTTAAGTAAAGTAGTTATTCATGCTACTCTCCTCCTTCCTCATTAACTCTATGAAACCAATTGTTATAAATTGAAAACTAGACATACCACCACTATGTCATCTTATGTTTGTTATGTGGCACCAAAATATCAAAAGCAGAAATGATAAAGCAGAGAAATGAGGCCCTAACTAGGCCTCAAATTAGTGATTTTGGGTCATTCCCCTTTGCTCAACTCTTCCTTCATCAGTAAAGTAGGGATTGCTGATATCAAAGTTCCTCAGTCCTTACAGTCTAGCACTCTGTGAATCCAGTTAATCAAGTAGCATAAGAAGTTTCAAGTTGTGTCATTGAGATGTCAAGTTTTCAGGTAGGAAAAGAAAGGCCTGAAACTATGGCACTAGGGTCAAGAAGACCAACTCATAACTTCCTTCTTCCACACTCAGTGCATGGTTTGGACATGGTCCACCTGGGTCCTCCAACAAGGTTCCACTAGGATTGGAGAATAGTGGTGTTGGGCGATAGTGGATCCTCTAAGAGATGTGGCCTGGCAGGACATCCTTAGGTCATTTGGAGCAGAAGATAATAGTTCACAGGAGAGAACTGTTGCTTCTCCCTCACATGTTCTGTCATCTACAATCCACCATGAGACTGTTCACAGAGCCTATGCTGTTCCATTTGGACTTGGACTCACCAGAATAAACTAAATAAATCTCTTCGCTTCCTAAATAGCCAGCCTCATGTTTCATGACAGTGACAAAAGCTGACTGATAATTGTGCATTAAGGTACCCTGATTCTGAAAGAAACAATAAACTCTAAAAGAACCCCAAAATTCATAACACAGTTATAAGCCAAGTATTCCATTTCTGTTCTCATTGAATTTTGCACTGGAAAACTGATGTAGCAGGCAGTATATTAACAATGGTTGAAAAAAACACGATTTTTTTTCCTGATAATGGAGCATAGAGGGCAAACTTTTTTCTCTAAGTGCATGGTTCAAATATAATTCCAGTGGCCAAAACTCTATTGGAACGAATCCTGCTGTCCCAAATAACCCTATTAGATGAGCCCCTGGGCCAAAAATGTGAAGTTGAATGTTTCCAGTGAGTAAGAAAATAAGTGACAAGACATACAGGCATCATGAATTGAAGTTGAAATCATCATTTCAATTTGCCTTTGAAATCTATAGGCCTCCACAGAAGAGGTGACAATTCTGAATCTCCAAGGATAAGGATATTGAAGCCAGTTAGGCCTTAAAATCCTACTCTACCCATATCCATTCGATCTTGTCAGTTTTAAGACAATCAGGGTGTTTGGAGGGTTGGAAAAGATAGACCTCCTGCAGCTGAAAAAAATATTGGAAGGAAATTAAGTGAAGGGAAGAGTCCCAAGGGCTTGGGGTTTTTCCAAGGCCCAAGAATAGACCAGGCAAATTCACATGCAAAATGACCTGACATGCAATACAAGGTGTTCAGGGAATTAAGCTGGAAGCTGTTGCCTCTGCTAAAATTGAGTCCGAGTAGGGATTGGTAAAGGGAAAACACAGCTGTGGTGGAAAGAGAAATACCAGTCTGGCTTCTCATGTGGGCAATTCAGAAATGTAGCTTTTCCTACAAAACTTTATGAGAAAAACCACAGTATTAGATATGGCATGATGCAGCAATGAAACAAGTAGGGAAATACCACAGAGATAATCAAGAAACTGAACAAAAACAGTGGGCAACAAGAAAGAGAATAAGAACTCAAAAAGTATAAAGAAATCAAAGTTAGGGAGTGCAAGGGCTCTGGTTGTACAGGTAGGAAAATCAGGTATGTGATGAAGCACAACCTGGTACAGGATATTCATTCAATCAGTAGGTCAGTAAATCAAGAGGTCACTCACTCATTCAACAAGGGCTCAGAAGAGGCCTTCAAGAGTCCCAGGGTGTGCTAGAATCTGGAGCTCCATGACTGTGCAAAACTAACATGGTTCAAGAACCAAAGGAATCTGCAAGCCAGTGATGGCTCAGACAACATCAGTCTTTGATTAGACTGGTCCAACCCTCATGCCCCATACCACAATGAGTGGAAGACTAAAAGAAGCATTTTTAATTATTTATTTTTATTTGAAAGTCATATTTACAAAGAGGAGAGACACAGAAAAAAAGATTTTACATCTGTTGGTTCACTCCTCAAATAGCCACAACAGCCAGAACTGAGCTGATCCAAAGCTGGGAGCCTGGAGCTTCTTCTTACTCTCCCACATAGGTGCAGGGGCAAAAGGACTCGAGCCATCTTCTGTTGCCTTCCCAGGACATAAGCAGGAAGCTAGATCAGAAGTGGAGCAGCCAGGACATGAACCAGATGGTATGAAATGCCAGTCAGTGCTTGCAGGTGGAGGATTAGCCTACTGGACCATTGTACTGGCCCCTAAGAGAAGGATTCTTCAGTTGTCTTCTCACTCTGCAAAGAAGTATTAGTCCTCAATAAAAGTGAATCTGAGAAGAAATTCAGGTTGGAGATGAAAATGATAGGAGTCTGGAGAAGATGGTGCAAGTGGGAAGGTTTGGCAGAGAAGTAGATAATAGGATAAAGGACCTTAATTGGAACCAGTAACTCTCCCAAGCCTGATTCCAGCCCTGGCTCCCTTTCCTAAGGGAGGAGAAAAAAATGAAGCAAACAATGAGATCTGAGGTCATTGATGGTGTAAATAACAAGTGAAATAGTCCTTTGCTGTCCACGTTTTCCCTCCGGAAAGTTCCTGAAGGAAGTGGAGTTATGAAATCCCTCTCATAATCCCAGCCGCCCATCAGGAACTATCAAGTGGGAATCACATGGCTCCCCTCCATGAAAATAATGCTCCAAGCAGAACAGATGGAGCTCATGACTTGCCCCTGCTAGAATGGTCAGGTTAAGGGTACGCAAGTCTGTGTTAAGCTTAGACACATCTGGATGCTGTCATACGATGAGATAAACCAGATGGTGTTGTTAATGTAACGTTCTCTGATCTGGAAGCATCTCAAACTGATGGTCCGAAAAGCCAACATCAAGAGATTTATTTGGATTAATAAGAAAATATCCCTGGAGGAAAAATATTGGAAACTGATGTCCAAAATTTAGTGTGGGTTAGTATTAACCAATGCCTCCTTTTTGCTCCTATCTGAGCTGCATAGAGGAAATAAAAAAGAATGTTTTGACTAAGGTAGGTAAGAAAGGGGAGGACAGTCATTTCATCATTTCTCCAGAAAGTGTGAATTCTTCAGTGAGACTACAGGAGAGAGCTGAGTTCTGGGTCAAACAGAACAAGAGTTAGGGTGGCATTCTAAAAAGGAAAGAAGTGATGGAAAGATGACAAAGAGCAAATGTTGAGTTTTATTGTCACAAAACAGGGCTGTGTAAAAGAAACGGAATATTTGAAGGAATTTTGGCAAGTCTCAAGGTTCTCAAATCACTATATAAGCATTCACAAACATATTTCTTATTTTTTTCCTTTATTTTAACTTGAAATTCTCCAAAAACAAACAAAAAAAAATACACTGCCTTAACTAGCTGATAGGGAGCAGTGAAATTTCCAAAGATAGTTTTTCATATGCCCAGCTCATGCATGCTTACACTCATTAGCATAAGATCAGGCAGGAACATTTGTAAAATGTGTTCCTTGAATCACATTACTGTCACTGTTAAGAAGAAATATTAGACAATATATGAACATCGGATTATAAGATGAGTTTTTCTAGGATGCATTATGTTCAAACAAAGCCATAAGTCATATTAACATTGACCAGTGTCTCACTTCTACGAGGAAATTCAAAAAAGCACCTTTCCCAAGGAATCAAGATGGCAGAATAGGGTAAGGGCATGTTTAAACAGGCAGAGAAAGATTAGCCAGTATAAAGAAGAGAGGGCACATCCCAGGAAACAGGAGAGGACAGAACAACAGCAGAGGAGTACCTGGAGACTGATAGACACAAGAAAGCCGTGAACACAATGGTGTGATGGTGCAATAACCAATACCACAGTGGCATTCAGTGAGTGCTGATCTGAACTAAATGGGCAGCCGGAACTCCACCAGCAACAAGGTGGGAAGGGACGTTCACTGGGAGCTCAGGAGGTGAACCCAGACAAAGAACTGCCTGTCTTGCTGGTCTATTTGTTTTAACCAGGGGCAGAGACAGAGTGGCAGGTCCCAGATGGGCAGTGCAAAGTCAGCACTGGATTTCACAGCCCAGTCTACCCCCAGGAGCTGAACCAGGGGTGACATTTAGTTTAAGGAGGTAAAGGCTATGGGATAGGACTGTTTATGCACTGAGCTGGAAGTGAACTCATTTCAGGTTCAGTGAACTGCAACAACGTAGCATCCTACAGATTCCACCCAAGATAAGTCCAGATAGTCCCCAGACCTGTCATCCAGCAGATCAATAACCCTAGTAGTGGCACATCAGACACCATTTTGTATGGTGTGGCAAAGGCTTTAAAGCCTGCAGGGACAATAGTGAGCCATGCATGCGCTGAGCTGGGAGCGAAAACTCACTGAGCTCAGTACATAGCACTGGAAAATAACTGACTTTGACATCGTACAGGTCAAAAGAGGTCCATGTGGTCCTCAGGCCTAATAGCCCACAGGTTCCATCAAGATCATCACCACTAACAACCCAGCTATATAGGTCTTCTGGTGTCTCCCTAATCCTGGGATCTGCTCAAACAGGAAGTGGGAGATAGGTTGTACAGACAACGGTGCAGATTCGGCACAATATCACAAGAGGTGGAGACTGGTAAGCCAGGAGCTGGGGCTACAGGGACCATGGTGGAAACATAAAATAAGAACTCAGACCTGGAACTTGCTGGAAGGAATGGCACAAGTGACTGCAAACAAAGAGCCATGTGCCAACCACAATAAGTCAAATCGAACTGTAGACCTATGGGTGACACAGCTTAGAAACCTGCCGCATGGAGAAGATTCTGCTAACCAGAAGTACCATGACCAATAGCAAAAGAAGAGACAAAGGCATAATGAATATTACTGCAGACTCCTCTGCAAAGGAGCAAAAGCCTTTGCCAACCTCAGAGTTAACTGAGGAAACTTCGAAAAAAGGGGGATAGAGAATTCAAAACACTGGTTATAAAGCTTCTGATCAACAACGAGAAGCACGTTTTACAGGAGTTCAAGAAATTTAAGGACTGTGTCACACAAGAAATGAATCAAATAAAAGCTGATAAATCAACAATGAAGAATATAGTGGAGCAAATTAAAAGCACAGTGGAGAGTCTCCAAAATAGAATGAGGCATGCAAAAGAAAGAATCTCAGAATTGGATGATATTTTCTGTCAGCAGGCGAAAACAAGCAAAGAACTGGAAGCAGAGCTGTGTCAAGCTTAAAAAAAAAAAAAAGTACTCAAGAAAAAAAGACACTATAAAAAGTCAGTAGTACTAGACTGGATTAAAATAATAAAACCCATCTGTTTGTTGCCTCCAGGAGATATATCTCACCAACAAAGATCAGTGGAAATTGTATCTCATGGATTTTTACTTTTTTTTAGTTTCATCTCTTCAAAACTCTTTCTCATTAAACTCTTCAATGACTCATGGATTATCAGTAGCATCATTTTCTTCAAGAACGTTCTTAATTTTCATTTCTTCAGTGATACATTGTCATTCAGTAGCATGTTATTTAACTTCATGGCATTGTTAATTTCTTTTTTCTTCCTGTTATTGATCTTGTTTTGTGGGTTTTCATTTAAGGGGATGTATAGTAACTGTGTAATGGAGAGTATCATGTCTAGTAGCATGCTATTTAACTTCATGACATTGTAAATTTCTATTTTTCTTCCCATTGTTGATTTTGTATTGTGGCTTTTCTTTAAGGGGATGTATAGTAGTAACTGTGTAATGGAGTCTATCATAACCAGATGTGAAGATACAATGCAGTAAGCATCTTTACTTCCAGACCAAAACGGACTCTCAATGACACTATTAATTAATCTTGACAATAGGATGCTGGACACTCTGCCATTGTTCCTGCCCACAATGATGGACATATGACTGTTTATGAAGAACTAAACTATAGTGATAATTTAGGAGAATTCAGTGAGGGGAGAGGGGATGGGAAGGAGATAAGGGAAATCCCAGGACCAATGGAACTGTACCATAAAATAATAGTAATAATAATAATTAGAAGAAGTAAAATTTTTTAAAAAGCACCATTCCAATTTAGTTTCTCCCAGCTATACACTCAGCACCCCATATATGGAATCCACCTTTCGCAAGAACTGCCTTCTTCAAGTATATGAGACTTCATAAAAAATCATGGACCCTAAAATCAGATTCTGAAATTACAAGTCCCAATTTTATCAATAATTGTCTGGATAAAGTTGACTGTGCTATTTAACCCTATTGCACTGTGGTTTCTTCATTTGTGGGACTGGACTATTGATGGGAAGCAGGTAAATAATGTTAGTAACAATAAGTTATATATTAAGTGTTTAGCATGGCGCCTAGCCCAAACAGGCCCTCCGTGGTGGCCAACTTAATTAAAATGATAGGACAAAAATAAGAGCTTCGAGTTAATGAATAAAATTTTCCGTTACCTAAGTAAATATTGTGTGTGTGTGTGTATAAATTTCTTGAGACAAATTGAACCCAGCAAGGAGTGTGCTTCAGTGATAATAAATACTTTAGTAATCAGCCAGGACACCATTTTGTCTACTTTAGTTCCTTTAGAATGTATGTTAATTTTTTCTTTGTTTATATTTATGAGATCTTCTGCCAAGTTTCAGAGTGTTGTTTGCCAGAATGGATTTTAAGTGTACCCAAAAGTTTATCAAGACTCTGCTGCATCCACAGTACAGAGAGAAAAAGAACAGATATAAAATCAAGGGTATAAGCTGAAACTACAGGAAAAAAAAAATTGTGTAAGAACATTGGAAATTATCCATTCAACTTGTTCCTTCCTCTGGAGATTCAGGTCCTTCTTCAATCTGAGACCCAAAATGCATCCAAGACCACTTAGCTTAACATACATGAAAGTGTGACTACAATCCAGAAGAAGAACAGGAGTTTGGGAGTGAATAAAGAAAAAGCAGGGTCCGGTGTGGTGGTTTACCAGGCTAATCCTTTATCAACAGCACTAGCATCTCATATGGATGCCAGTCCATGTCCTGGCTGGTCTACTTCCGATCCAGCTCCCTGCTAATAGCCTGGAAAAAGCTGCAGAGGATGACCAAGACCTAGGGCCTTTGCATCCATGTAGGAGACCCAAAAGAAGCTTCTGAGTCCCAGCTTCAGATCAGCTCAGCTCTGGCCATAGTGGCCCTTTGGGGAGTAAACAGAGAGGATGGAAGAATTTTGTCTCTCCTTCTCTCGCTGTAAGATCTCCCATTCAAATAAAAATATATCTCTTTAAAAAAAAAAGAAAGAAAAAAAGGTGAAAGTAAGATCAAGATGTTCACCTACAACCTATCTGAAAAGAGTGAAGATAGTCAGGATTTTGTAATTCATGAGTTAGACTTACTTAAAACCACTAGAGAGACCAGTGTTGTGGTGCAGCAGCTTAGGCTACCTACTGCAACGTCAGTAACCCATATTGCAATGCTGATTTAAGTACCAGCTACTCTACATTCAATCCAAGTATCCATTGGTGGGAAATTGTGGGGTTCCTGTTGCCTACAAGTGCCTGAATGGAGCTTCAGGTTCCTGGCTTCAAACTGACTGTTGGAGCCATTTGAGGAGAGAACCAGCAGTTGGAAGATCTCTCGCACTCTCTCTCTCTCTCTCTCTCTCTCTTTCTCTCTCTGCCTTTAAAATAAATAAATATTTCTAAAACTTCTAGAATAAATGCTAAAAGAACTACTTGAAGTCTAGGAAAGGAAAAATTAAAAACACTGGACTGAATTAGGAGTTCTATGTTTCCATTGGACCTGCTTCTCTAATTGGTGGTTTCTACAGTTTGGATGTGGTTTGTCCCCTAAAGATTCATGGTCCCCAGGGCAGGTATTGGAAGGTAGTGGGACTTTTAAGAGATGGAGTCTAGTAGGTGACTGGGTCATAGCCATCCTTGTGAAGGTACTAATACTATTCTTGTGGAGTGGGTTTGGACCTCACCAGAACAGATTTGTTCCCTCAAGAATAGGTTTTTCCAAAAAAAGGCCACTTCACAAATGCTTGGCCGTTTCTGCATACAGGTATTTCCCGTTCCACTTCTTTGACATAATATTGGTCATGCAGGTGGTGGACTTCCAGTCACTGAAACTGTGAGTCAAATAAAATTCTTGTTACAGCAAGACACACACATACACAGAGTACTCAATTGGACCAAGTCAGAATTGTCTTTGAGGATATTACAAAGAGGTTATATTCACAGGGCTAGTCGGTAAAATGCAAAAAAATACAAACGTACTTTGAGTTATTTGAAACTTTTAAGACAGAAAAGATGTTTGCTTGTTTTCATAATCAACTGTCCTGCTGGCTTGCAAATAATATGTATAAATCTGTCTGTTTTCTTCCAGGGTCTTTCTTCCCTGAATCTAAGCCCCCAGAAATTGTTTTTAAGATAGTGTTTTGGCTTGGATACCTAAACAGCTGCATCAATCCCATCATATACCCGTGTTCCAGTCAAGAGTTCAAAAAGGCCTTTCAGAATGTCTTGAAAATCCAATGTCTTCGCAGAAAGCAGTCTTCCAAGCATGCCCTGGGATATACATTGCATGCCCCCAGCCAGGCTGTGGAAGGACAGCACAAGGATATGGTGCGCATTCCAGTGGGCTCTGGAGAGACCTTCTATAAGATCTCCAAGACAGACGGAGTCTGTGAATGGAAATTTTTCTCTTCCGTGCCCCGTGGATCTGCCAGGATTACAGTGCCCAAAGACCAATCAGCCTGCACCACAGCTCGGGTGAGAAGCAAAAGTTTTTTACAGGTCTGCTGCTGTGTAAGGTCCTCGACCCCTAATCTTGAAGAGAACCATCAAGTTCCAACCATTAAGATCCACACCATCTCCCTCAGTGAAAATGGGGAAGAAGTTTAGAGGACCGGGAAGGGCAACTGAAAAGGGGAGCCATCCTAGCTACCAACCCCTCCCCCTTCCCACTTGGAAAGCCTGTTCACTTCTCCTGCAAAACAAAACAGGCCCAGCAAGTGAGGGAACCACCTGGGAATGGGATGGGGAGGACTCAACTCATCAGACATCAGGTAGGCACAAGGAGCTGCCAGTTCAGAGTGATGCAGAATAGCATTTCCCTGCAGCCAGTGTGCCCTCAGTCATCCTCTGATCCCACTGTCCACAACTAGCCCTTTCAATGAAAAACACCATGGGAAACAGAATTTCATACACAACCCAAAAGACTATAAATATAAGATGATGATTTCATCAAGAGTATTTTGAGCACATGCTCTAAGTTTGGAGCTATTTCTTGATGGAAGTGCAGAGATTTTATTTTCAGGCTAAACCTACTTGACAGCCACATTTAGCATTTATGAAAAACAATTCTAGAAAGGAAGAGTTGTAAGACAATGGCTGATATCCAGGTTCATTATCTTTAGAGTAGGTTTGTGAATTCCACTATTTCCAATCCATCCAGTTTCTCAGGTTGGATGACAGTTGACAGTGGGGTATACTTGGCTGCTCCTTGTTTCCTAAACATGGCAGAGAGGTGCACTCATCATGTCTCAGAATACAATGGTTGCACACTCTCTGCTCTTGGGTCTAGAAGGGATGGAGAGAACCAGTCAAGTGGAACATGACTTTTTCCAAAGAAGACATTAGTCTTCAGGCTCATTTTTTTTCAACTACTAATGACAAAACCTATTCGGATTCCAAGATCAGATGAAAGAAGTTGTCTTTTGTAACATATTTAAAAATCAAGAGATTGGAATGAGGAGGATACTGATTTCATGCTCAAATAGATGCTTCCAAATGGCCCCATCATCTTTTTGACATGTCCTGGAATGGTTCTGGACAAATCACTTATTTCTTCCAGAACTGTTATGAAAACCTACAACCTATCATATTTTGGAAGGAAAAATAGTGCTTCCATTTTCTTCTCATCTGCTTCACTTAATGAATTGGGTTCACCTAGGGCATGTTGGAATGATTCTTGTAACTCAGATATATACTTCCTGAACTTTGACAGATGTTCATACTTAGCTTTGGACAGATGCTGACTGATCACCAAAGAACTGTTTTTAAGCAGTAGTTTGCAGACAGTGTCTGACAGAACTTCGCTGATTTTGGAAAAAGATCCAGCAGTCTGTTCGCCTCATCTATCCCCACTTTCTTCAGGGACATGGATAACATCAGAATCTTTTGTTCTATATATACCAAATTTTTGGAACTCTTAATAACTTGGTATATTGTGAATGTGGAAGATGGTAACTATATGTAAAAATTTAAATATGCCTGTCAATCCACAATCAGAATTTAAAATAGAACTTATGCTTTGGGAATCATTTTTGGCAAGAATAACTAGTCTACAACTACTGGCCATTTCCAGGTCCTCTTTCCCCTCTTTTGGCAATGTCCTCTAAGAATTTCAAAACAGATTGTAATTGCTATGACACAGTCTCCAAAGTAAGGGTCATGAACTTATTATTTTCCCTTTTTCCCCTGTAAAAAAAATGATCATTTCCTTAAAATACTTCTAGAAGACAAATATTTTTTCATGCTGCAATAGAGGATTATGGCTGCACATGAATCTGGGTTTGTGGTTGGTTGTGTTTGGACCTAGAATATGAATGCTTTCTTGACCTTTTGCTCGAAAGCATCTTCTAATTGGCTGGATAGAAACTCAGTCTTGTGTTCAGAATTTAGATTCTGGCACTTGCATACTGACTGGAATTCTATACTCTTGGTCTCTGCATGTCCAATAACAGTTTCACCAGACATGGGTATCCTATTATAGAGGCAGACATTTAAGAAGAACTTGAATATGCAAGCCTTACTTTCCTTCTGCCTTAATAGAAAAAAAAATGTATAATTGCTGAAAGCGCTGCTTTCAGGAACTGATTGAGAAACCACACTTGATCAAGCTTCCCTCTTTAGTAACATGTGCTTCTGTGCTAGAAATGGTCTTTATACACTTTTACAGACAAATCTAAATTTTAGATATAGAGAAGTTTCAGAGCACCTGAAACCTACTGTCCAGGCCACTACTAATCAAGATAAACAACTAGAAAATCTTTCAATCAACAGAAAAAAAACCAGGACAACTGTATCTATGTAAAATCAGCCATAAATAATTGTTTGTTACCTGTTTCTCCAGCTTGTCTCCATCCAGGGAGGCAAATTTTAAGCAATTTTTTTCCTCCTTTCCCATAGCAAGATATGGGATCTAGATATAACAACTTTGCGAAAAAGTTGATGACATCACCCAAAACTTCTATATGAGTTGAGTACACTTTACTCATCCACAGAAATCTCCATGTCTTTCAGCATGCATGCAAAAAAACTTTCTAAAGTTGATACAGTCAAGCAAATGATTGACATATTTATACTCCAATGTTTACTGTTCTGGTAGGAGTTTGAATAATTTACCCAAAGTAGAAGTGGTTAAAATGTCTGGGTTCATATGGTATAAAAAGCAGCTGCCTTGGAATTGTCTCAACATCACAAAAAACAACCTGTCACTGTGGGAGAGGCAAAATTTGAGTTTGTTCTGCAATTCAAATTTCCACATTAAGACAGACCTTGGATATCTCTAGTCAAAAAATTTCCCCAGGCTTTTACATATATTTCAGAAAAGAAGCTTCCCTCCACTGTTTTCTTCCTTTGCCTCTCTCAGGACTCACCCGAGACTGGTTCTGCTCATAACCATAATTTACAGCTAACAGTCTCTAAAATAGTAAGCCCTCAACCTTCCTACCACCAACATGAATAGTTCCATCCTGGATAGATAACTTTTCTTTAGGTTTTTCTCTTAAATTCTACTGTATACCTATCTGCAAGGCATGCCATACCTATTGTCTAAACCTCGAACAAATTCCACTATTCTAATTTTAGAGATGAAATAGGGGAGCTGAGAGACATTATAGATTTCTCGAAGACCAATAAGAAGCCACAATTCACACCTGGGTTTCCCTAACACAAAACCTACACATTTTCAATAGCATCTTTACTTTCTAATAAGTAGAGATAAAATTTTTGTTTCTTTGATATTTGCCTTCAAGTTAAATTTAATAAATGTAAGACCAAACCTCCAACCCAGCCAAATCCAAGAATTGGTCCTTGTTGCAAGGGTTGATTTGTACAAATCCACCAGGCCTTCATCAGCTTCTTAGGGGTTAATGATACAAAATGTTATCAAAACCTGATAAGGACAAATTTTACTCAACTGTGAACAGATGGACATATTAGTGAATACAGTAGATGTTATCTTTGACTGAGAACAGCAAACCAAAGTTGTAGATAGGAAATACTTTGATTAAAGTGTTAAAATTATTGATTATCGGGCACTGTTAATACAGTTTTAGGTAGCTTATCTCATTAATAATAAATGATAGCAAATACAACATCCCTCCTCTCATTCACCTGTATTTCACATTTTTGAGTTGGAAAGAGGGGAAAGGACTATAGGCACTGCACGGACTTGTCAAGTATGTGAATGTCATGGATATCGTCATGGAAAAGTAGTGTGGAAAGCTGATCTTCAGCAGCCAGAATCTCAGGAGATCTTTGAAAATGAGGCATTGATTAGGAGTTTTGCTGTTTATGAGGTGACATCCACTTGCTCCTGGATTTCCTTTTACAAAATAAGGCTGTGTGCCCTAAGCACCTTGGCTTTTCCTCTCAAAAATTGCACCATCACATAAACCTAATGATCCAATAGGCTTCATGGCTGTAGCCTGAGAGTAAAAGCACTGTAGGAACGATTTGCTTAGCCAGGTAATTGTTCATTCTTTAATCACAGTTACTTACTCACAGCGTGACAAACATTCTCAATGGCTTCGGGGGCTGGTTCTGCTCTTGTCTTCTTGCCAAAAAAAAAAAAAAAAAAGATGCTGCTTCTGCATCTGAATATTTGCTGACTTGATTAAGGAAGAGCTCTGCTCATCAGCAAAGGGGAATCCAAGCAGACAGAAGGCAAACTCTTCAAGCAAAAGCCAGGGTGACTCAAAAGAAGGCAGAGTGACAGATATGGGGACACTAGAGGTATGCTCACTGGTTACTGGTTACTCTGATCTCTTTTTACACTACTAGGACTTCTAACCATGAAACCACCTGCACACACATCTAGTCATGCTTGATTGGAACACTGCACCTGTTCTGTGTCTACAAACTGCTGTGGAGCCAGGCTGAGCTAGTCTGTCATGATGCCATCTATTCTCAAAAGGCAATGGCAACAGCCTTTCCTGGTTCTGAAAAGTTCCTGCAAGATGAGTGAGTAGAGATGATCACTGTGGGTTGGGTGAGCAAAACCAAATTAGAACTTCAACAAGGACACCGACTCCTGGCCAATGCTGCCATCAACTTAGTCGTGCAGCCCAGGCCCCCCCAGTATCAAAGGGATGGGCTCAGAATAGGGCCCTAACTGTCCTATGCAGGAAAATGTGATCTCCTCTTTGCTGCTGCAATGTAGATTACTGCTTCTCCCCTTTAAAGGAAAGTTTATGTGGTGGGGGGAGGGGGACTTAACCATAGAAAGTGTTCAATGTGGAATGGTTTAGAATACTTTTTATAAGTATTTGCAAAAATACTGATGAGAAACTGTCCTGCAACCATTGGATTATTCATTCCAAAGACAAAACAATTGTCTATTTCTTGTGGGGCTCGGGAGTTGTTCAGTCACTTCCCTAACCCTCCTATCATAGCCACCTTACAATCTTGAAATAATTGCTAAACTGAAAATAAATCTTATTTCATTAGGAAAAAAATCTGAGTGCAAATTTACACAACATTTTGGAGAAAAAGAAGCAACTGCCTATCAAAACGTTTGAACACATAGACACATGCAAAATTAAGATAGAAAATCCCAACAAGTTGAACATTTCCTCCCATTTATGTAGCACCTCATGCTTGTTCATGTACTTAGAATGGGAAGAAACATGAAAGAGGTAAAACTTAAGGATTTCCTTGGCTATCCCCTTATCAGGCCTCCAAGCCTTTTTCCATGACACCTCAATGTCCCCAAAAGCCACTCTGACTTTCAAATTGCACTCATTTGTCTCTGACCAATAACTCCAGCTCTATTTTCACTTTCTCTCCTCTCCTCCCTCTCTCTGGGCAGCCCAGGATTATCCTAAGGGCCAAGTTCATGTTTGTTTATGCTTTACTCCTTGGCTAAAAGCAAGCCTGTGTAAATCTGTTCTTGTTCCCAAATAGGCAGCCACAGAACCAAGGAAACAGGCAGGGCAGGAGGTCCTAGATTTGCCCCACAGAGTGACACCTAAGACAAAGCCAACAGTGATGGTCACCTTAGGTCATCAGAAACCCAAAATTCCCAAAGAGAATTGTGGGAATACTTCTTTTCCCAATGAGCCTGCAAGTCATTATGTGAACACTACAGCAGCAGCAGCAGCAGCAGCAAACTGCCTCTCCTGCACCCAACATTGCACTTGGCACAGAAAACCCAGAGAGGCACAGACAGTCCCAGCTTATGAACTGGATGGATTCCAAGCTCATGAGAAGTAGAGAAGCCATGACTGCATTTTTCCAAGAGGCACTATTTTACATGGGGGAGGGAAAGGGTGTTCCAAGATGAACCAAAAAAAAAAAAAAATCTATTTAACATCCACCTGAAGTTGGCAAACCTTTTCTGTAAATGGACAGACCAAAAAATAATTAGGCATGTGGCCTCTGTGGTATCTGTCATGCCTTCCTATTTGCTTTGGTTTTTTTGATAGAGAGAAATAATCCTTAATAAAAAAATTAAAAATTATTCTTGCCTAAATAAAGTAAACTTCAATCCAGGTTTAGCCATGCTCGCAATAACTACAATGAATAATGCTAAGTGGTGGTTCTTCATGTTCAACATACAAGCATCTTTGTTAAAGTGAAACTTAATCTATCAGGATAAGGCCTACTGCATAGATCACTATGATGGAGGTATCAGAAGAGAGGCCTGGGCACATCTGCCTTCCCCTGTTAGATTCTGTAGGACAGACAGGTCTGCAGAAGCTCAAGCTGAGGCCCTGGAGCCCCCCAGTTCTTTAACTCAGCAGCAAAAGCCCTCTAGCTGGGCTGACTCAGAGTAACATAGTCAAAAGATGGCCCTTCACCAGGGCCAACTGAAATCCACCCAGATCTAGGTACACACTGAAATGTAGATTCCCCAGAGGCCTCCCAGAGACTTGAGGGCCACATTAGCTTCTTTGGGAAGCCTCCTGACCACAATATACAGAAACAGGTGCTTGAGGGAAGGGTATATTCCAAAAGAGTAGGCTTTCTTCTCCATTGATTCTTGCTTTTCCTGTTTTTCCTGCCTATCTAAAATAGAAATGGTATTGCTCTGGGGAAACAGATTGGACCTTTTCCTGGGAATGCCAAAGCTACAGTTCTCTGAGCTAACACTTTGTTGGAAAGACCTGCTTCTCCTACTCTCTGTAGTGCTGGTAAGTAATAAGGAGAAGGAAAATGTGCTCCCACCACCCAGGGCAATGCAGGGAGGTGAGAGTCCATGGCAGCAGCACTCCGAGGTACAGCATGAAATAGGAATGAGTACAGAACATGCATGAAAGGACCTAGAAACATTGAGGCCATGCAGTAACAACATCACTGCCTGCCTCAAGAAGAAAACTGAAGTCTTGGGCTGATGTTAAGTGGGAGCTTCCCTTTCCTTCTCCTCCTCTTTGTTTTATCTTTTGCCTCCTGAACCCTTCCTGATGCCACCCTCTCAGCCCAGAATCCCACCCTCACTGCTGGCTCCCCTTACAAGCACTGTAAGCTATTAGGTAGGTACCCTTGCTTCATGTTCCATGTAGAGCCCAGGTAACAAGAAGAGGTTTCCCTCAGCAACTCTCTCTCCTTCCTGGGTCTGGCCTGACTCAGGGAGCTCTGACCCTCAGAGCCTCTAATGAGCAGCCCAGGGCAGACACTGGGACCTGCTGAGAAGAGGACATGTTCAAGGTCCTGATCCACAAGGACTTTTCCACTCTGCTCATGTGGTTTTAAATAGTTAACTCCAAATGATGGGCATAGACACAACGCACAGCCACATTCCAGACAAGGGTTGGCAGTGACAGTGGTTTCTGTGCTGCCTCTATCCCTTAACTGGTTGCCACCTCCTACACTCTAATGGCACAGACATCCTTACTGGGCCCTTCAAAGTTACATTTCCCTTCCTTTTCACCCTTTGCCTCTTGTCTTTTGCTGTTGCCTCTTTTTCCTGTGAGTGACTTAGGGATTCAAGGCCTTGATGAATCCCATAAAGTAAGCACAGTTTCATGATAGCATTGAGCAGACGATTCATCCATCAGGAGGTAGAGCCCAGGCAAAACTGTCAACGACGCAAAGGATGTTTTCTCTTTTCAGGGACTCTGCTCCTTGTCCTTGTCCCCACTAACCCCTTTGCTACTGGATTATGGCTTCCCTCCTCAGTGTCTCCTTTGTGCATGCACAAAATGTATACAAAATTCTTTTCCCAGATTAGAAGTTCAAACTCAAATCCTCTCCAAGTTCTTATAACAATTACCCATAAAATGTATTTGGCAACTAATTACATACACTATTGTGATTTTTCTGTTGCTTTTAAAAGTCCACATCTATCTAAAACATGCCTTCTATCTTCTCACTTTCTTTTCCTGCTGAACTAAAATAGAAATGGGGGTAAGACTAGCTGAGTTCTGGGGCCCCTGATGTACCAGCAAGGAGACAGGGGAGTGGAGTGGAGCAGTGATGGAAAAGGGCTAGAAGATCCACAGAGACACAGAAATATCAGAGGGTTTGCCCAGACAGGCTCAGATCATCGTTGATAGCCCTGGAATTCCTGAAAAGTCACAGTTAGATCTGATTTGTGGTACACAGCCCAACAGTGAGGAATTCCTGACTAGTCACCATGTCCAGTCAAGTGGACATGTGGTTACCTCTGAGACATCTACACCCAGCAAAGCACAGTTCCATCTCTGAGCACAGGTGAAACACAACAAGATGTGACCAAGAATCCACAGAGCCTAACCCCAGGAACTGATTCACTGAGGACAGCATAAGAACCCTAAGGTCGTGCCAGGACTCCCAGCCCAACTGTAGTCTGAAGGTACTTCAATGCTGACTGTCTATATCAGGGTTGAATGGAAAATGAGTCTCAAAAGGCCTTCGAATCGTTTCTGAGCAGCTTTCCTCTACTCTGTCTCATAGGACAGAAGACAGGAAACTACTTTGATTTGATTTGACTTGATAGTCACAGCCACTCCCTGCTAAAGGGTACTTTAATCCAGACCTGAAGACCACTTCCCACCCTTAGTGCTTAACTTTCCAGGGACTACAATGTTGTAGTACCATAGTCCGTGCTGCATGGACTTAGAGAACCTTGTCCTGTCCACACTGCTCCTCTTGTGAAATGTTATTCCATTTATATTTCATGTGCTCATCCAAGCTCTTTATTATAGACAAATCTATTGCCCTAAATTGGGATTAGCTTGGATTGTGCTCCCCTGACTGCCATGAGGGGATGTTTTCTCTTTTATCCTGGTTTTTGCTGAGTTGCAAAGGGCATTCATCCTCATTTGGAGGAATCCTGACAGCTCTAACTGCATAGTGTCCGCTGTCATGCTTTGTGAACAACATAAGGCTGCTTTGTTTTCTCATGTCCCTCCCCTTCCCCCAAGACTCCCAGACTAAAAGTATTTCTGAACCCGCAATAACAATGACCATGGAACACTCTTATTCTGGAGCAATGTGACTCACCATCCTCAGTCCCACCTAGAAATTAGAGGGCAGAAATCACAGGAGAAGGCAGGTCCTGTGAAAGGAGTCAGAGAATCCAGCCCAAAAGGCATCCAAAAGCAGATATGAATTAAGTGTAGCAATGGTTTATTGATTTATCTTGGAAAATAAATTATCTTTCTTCCCCCATCGTGGTCCATGTTCCTTTGGCTAAGCCTAGCCTTATCTTTCATAATGAAAAGATTTCATCTTGGCAGCCTGGCTAATGCAAGTCTCAAGGGTTGGGAGCCTGTGACCCATTCATCAAAAGCTGAGCATCAGGATGATGCTTCAGAGTGTGTGCCCTTCCCCCACCCCAGCTTCACACCAGGGGTGACAGAGGTTATAAAAAGCTGAGAAAGAAAGGGCATTGATTAATGGACAGGAAAATAAGCAGCTTTGATCTACAAATAAGGATACCCAAATTAAGTCTGATGAGTCAGAAGTTCAATAACAAGTGTGCCTGTGAAATATTTTTGAGAAAAACTTCAAGTATTATAAATATTCCAATAAACTATGTTTGTTATTTTTGACATATTTTTCAAGGAATATTATATTGGGAAGATAGGGGAGAAATGAGGTCCCACATTTGCCTTCACTTCCATTTCCAGCAGTCACCTGATTGTTGCATCACTATGCTGAATGTGATAGCATACTCTGGCACCTAAGCTGCAAATGCAAGCTGTCTTTCAGCAACACTGCCTCAGTAGTGAAGGCCTGAATGAAAACATAAGCTCTCTTCATCAAAGGTGGAGGAGAACAGCTCTTTGTGTCTCTGGGAATAGTAAATTACAGCAGTCCACTTGGCAGTATTGCCACACTAACTTCACTGGCTCTTACAGGCAGCACAATTAGTTTCCTGCCTAATGAATTGTGCAGCAGTAAGGCTTAAATAGCAAAAACACCATCTTCAAAGCATCTACTCCATGCCAAGTCCTTTGCACACTCTAATGTGGTGAGGGATAAGATTTTACAGTCACATTATCAAAGAAATATTCTCAAGAGAATCAATACAACAACATGTGTGTAAAGGAGAAACAGGATAAGGCCTACAGAGAGTTCAGAAAAAGACAGACTAGGGAAAGTTGAGTTTACATGGACTGAGTCACAGGCATGAGCTTCTTTGAGTCCCCATCACTGAACTCATTGGACCTCTCTGGTTCCATTTTCCTCACCAGTGAAATGGAGCAAACAGCGGAAAAGGTATACACGAGAATGCCTCATGAGCTGATGAAATCACAGTAGGCCTCCAATTCATGCCAGCAGCTTTTCCTCACCTTCACTTCCCCTCCCAAGTGCTAACTAAGTGAGGCATTAACATACATTAGGTCCCATCCCACTTTAGGATTGTGTTTCCAAGAGTTGGCCTTCACCCACAAAGCATGAGTTTCTTTGTTAGCAGGTCACAAAGCAAATGCCACACCAAAGCTTAGGTGCTGCCATTCTAAAGCCCAGGTGCTAGATGCCAATTCTCAACCTCAGTTCTTCCCACCGGGAAATTTTGTTTTCATTTCTGAACATAAGACTCACAATACTATTTTGAAGGTTTCCATTGCATTCTCACAGACAGCCTAAAACAACAATACTTACTGCTTATCACATCTGCCATCTTCCTCACCCTGGCTATTTGGTGAAATGAAGTATTTTGGTTTACCATAATTACTCTAAGAAAGATAGTTCAAAAATACAGTCACTATGTAAAGGTATATGTGTATGCTAATATAACTAATGTTACAAGAGAGAAAAGTTATTTTGGATCCCAGAGAGAAGGCAGAGAATTTGAAGCAAAGTTTGGGTTTCAAATGTTCCAGGGAAATAGAGCTGAGCAGTGCTTGGCAACTGTCAGAAGTAAATGTTTACAACACAAAACAGTAAATCCCCAATCCTGGACAGATGCAGTTTTGATTTCAGTGGGAACTGAAATCCATATCCAGAAAGCTCCAGGACACAATCCCAGTTCTAATTTCAGGTCTGCCAGTCAGAGTCTAGGCATTTCTGCAGACCCCTTTCAATGGCATCCAAGAAATGCTCAGGGGCAGGTACCTGTACAGGACAGGGCAATCCCAGCTCCCCACAACTCAGTCTGGTGGCCATCCTCCAGGGATGGATCTAGCAGAGGCTGAGCACCTGCTTCCTGCCAAATGGACTCTCATGACTCAGGATCTCAAACTTGCTCTAAACGCAGGGGAAAAGTCACTTCCAGGGATGAGGCTTTTGGCCCAACTATGATTCTTATAAACACAGTCTCTGGCTATTTCAGTCTTCTGGGATTTGAGACACAGCAGCTGAGTGATGCAAAGGGTGAACAGCTTGTTGTTGGCCCCCAGTTAAAATGAAGAGCTTTCTTTCAGTGCTTGGAGAAAGAAAACTATGAACATCATCTTGCAGGGAGCAGAAAGTGATGGGCCTGGCTAATGTGAAAGAACAGCTCCTTCAAGGCCTGAAATTGTAAAAATTGATACATTGGGTTTATAGTAATAATTCTGAATCTGAATAAGAATTAAATTTTGATCACATAATTGTATGATGCTGAGTATATTGAGGTCTAACGTGATGGGTTAAAGACCAACGTATCTTGTTCTTAAGGGGACGTACTTGCTTCGCATGAAACCAGTTTCCTGTTCATCACTGCTGTCCTCACACCACCCAATGAAGCAGGTGCAGCCAGTCTTCTTTCCTGCTGCCCTGACCTTTGAATGCAACTCAGGAGTCAGAGTCTTGCTGTATGAATTAGATTTGCTTCTTTATCAACAATTCATCCAAGGCGCACAATCTAGCATATTGATGTTGCTTATACTGACACAATAATAACTCAGGAAGTGATTGTGACTGCTAAGAGAAAGAATAAGTATGAGGACAAAGAACCCATTTCTTAAATAAACATAAACTAGTTTCCTAGTTTTCTAGTTTCCTCAAATTCTAGCATATTCGTAGTAGAGGAAGCCGCACTGCAGAACAGAGTCATCAGCTCCCAAAGGACGCCTCCATCATGCCCCACTGCTCTTTCATTCACTCATTCGTCCATTCTGTAATATTCAATGAGGGTGTGGAAAACAACGATAGTGGACAGTGTGCCTTCAGAGCACCTGTGCTATGTTGGGAAAGAAACAAGTCAACAACTTATAATACCCAGTCTCAAAATTGGGCTTTCCAAAACAGTAACCTATATGTGGGATGTTGGAAGGCAAAATGGAATGCAGAAAAGAGACATTTGTTCCATCAAAGAAAAGAACAAATCTGTGCAAAGACCCAGGAACTAATGAATCTCGGATATGTGCTACAGTTGCCACTCCTCTAGACTGTCAGGGCACATGGAAACCAGCCTTGCTGATCACAGTGGCCGCTGGCCTTCAAAGTCTTCAGCCCCCAGGCTCTACAAACAAACAACACCAGCTTTTCTTCCCACTCTTTTTTTAAGCTGTGGAAGAACTCACAGGAACATCAGGACACAGTGAGTCCAGGAGGCTTTCCTGATAGAGCTATCATGTTTAGCTTGGCTGGAAATCAAAAGACCATGGTCACCCACTTGTCCAATTCTCTTGTTCTCAAGGTTTAATACAATGTTATAATGACAGCCAAACATAAGAAAAATTTTTTCTCACTGTATAAATACACATTTGTTCAAACATGAGGTGGCTAATCTGTAAAAAGAGAACCAAATGCCTCAGATGTCTTAACAAGCAAATTACATACAAGATAATCCAGTGTTATTAAAACTGAGTTGTTTGTAACAAGAAAACATTGTGCACTCTGTTTTCAAGGAAACAGAGGTTTTCCCCTACCAATAATAATGCAGAAAATCATTGCATCACTACAATACCCCAAAGTCAGGTTTTCACATCATCATGGGAGAGATGGCAGCATAGGCTCTTCCAGGGCACATAAGAGCAAAGCATGCATGGTCGAAAGTGAAGTCCTTAAATCTGTCCTGTCATCAGGAAGAATCTGACTTGGTGGCACTAAGGCAAATAAACGTGGACGTGCATTTTACCTGTGAAAATTAAAACTGTCATTTCATAAATAAAACTGATCCCATTTTAACATGAACCCCAGGACATTTCCTGGCTTGCTGCAGCTTCTCTGCTTGTCTCTACATTAGATCTGCTCAACATACAAACACGGCATTTCTGTGTTATCAGAGAAGTCAATGCAGGTTGCCTGGCTGATTGTAGTGCTATTGGTTTTGCTATGCAGCCTTTACAATCAATGTGACACATCAGATCGTGTAAGGTTCAGTTTCAAATGCACAGTGCTGTGAATCACATCTGCCTGCTCCAGGTTTGGTCCTTGGTCTACTGAGCTGATGACCTGGTTACCTTTCCTTTGATGTTACAAACAAATTTCATGCTGAGTGTTAGGTATGTGTTGTATGCTAATCAGGGATATTCTCCCTCCTATATCAGAGTAATATGTTCATGTGTGTGACTTGTTATACTTGAATTCTTGGCAGCATTTCGTATGGATGCATATATATGACACCCAGGCTGACTATAATGGCTTCAAAGTATTTAATTCCTTTTAAAGGAACCCTGTATCCTTGGAATGTGCTATTTAAGTGTTTCTGAATTTTCTATGCCCCCTTTTTACAGGTCCATTTGTTTGTACTGTGATGTAGTGACCAATCATGTTACTATTTTACATTTTTTGCTTTTGTGTTTTAGGTGTGTGAATGTACATGTGACTAAGCAAATGAATAAGTTATTGAAAATGTAGATATCATAGATCATGCCCAATGTTAAATATTAATTCATTTTATTTGTTTAATAAACTGATTGTTCAGACTATAGAAATTTACTTTGTCCTTATAAATATGAATGCCATATATTTAAGTGTTGTTCAATATTGATGTACGTTCTCTAATAAAATATTTTAAACTTCTTTCTCTAAACACACAATGTCCCCATTCTTCATTTGTGATGTGTTGTCAATAATACATCTGTTGAGAAATGGAGTTGGGAGTTTGGTCATGGAGAACTGGTATCTTCAGCCAACCCCAATAACTTGGACAGTCAGTGTTGGGGGTGGGGAAAGAGGTGGTACCTATATTCAAGATGTAGGCAAGAAAAAGAAAACATCAGGGCCCTTAGAAATAGGTAGCAAATGATGGTGATAATGAAGGTCAGACCTTGAAAACATTATTCATCATGAAAAAAAATGTTTTTCAACATATTCATGATGAAAGTAGGATGTGGTAAAATGTCCCAAAGTACTAGGGTAGAGGTGCTCATGGTTATGGAAGGTCATCAGCAACGAAGTTTAACAAGAGTGCTTCGATAGAAATTCTTGTCATAGCATGATATCAGAATCTGGATGTCCCCAGGCTGCCCCCTCTGCCCCATTCTCTCAGTGATATTTCCTCAGTAGTATGGTATCTCACTGGGGACATGCACTCTAGGACAGTTTCCAAACTCTTTCAAGTCACATGTCATCTATCTGATCTCCAGCTGGTTATTCCCACCTCTACATCTTCATCTCCTCTCCTCCAAAATGGGAATAATTACATAACTTAGAATTGCTGGGATAAAGAAAACATTGCATAGAAATTTGGGGGAAAATGTACAACATATATTTAGCACTTAGAAATTACAGGTTGTTCTTTTTGCCATCGATCTTGCTGTTTTTATTTTGGTTCTCACTTTGGCTGTCCTCAAAAATAAGCATCTGCTTCCTGGTGAGGAGGGATCACTTTATACCCAAACTCCTTAGCATTTAAGTGTAATGATAATGCCACAGTCATGTACTGATGTGGATTTTGACAAACAAAAGCATGTTTTACAGATGCCTTTTTGTTCATCATCCAGATTCAGTGACAACACATTGGCATCACTCTCCAGAAACACAGATGGTAAGAGGCCATCCTAAGATACACGAAAGTTTTTAGTTGCTGAGACTTTTCAAATTAATATCACTGCACTGTCCTAATGGCATCTCTTTTAATGGTTTCTATTTTCACCCTTGTATATAGACCATGGAATACAAAAAATCAGGAAATAAGATAATTTTGTCTCTCATTAGCATCTATAAAAGTGGAAGAATAGATTGAAATACTGTATTAGTCCATTTTCCATTATTTCAGTAAAATACTTTAAGCTGGCTGCCTTTTAAAATAAGAGGGTTATTTAGATCACAGTTTTGGAAGCTGAAAGTCTCAGCAACATAGCACCTGTTCATACAAGAGCCTCATGGAGAAAGCCATCATGAGAACAATGTATGTGAGAGGGAGAAATTACAGGACCCAGACAGGAAGACAGAAAGCAGGTTTGGGGGGTGGGATACAGCACTCCCAATGACCAAACCACCTCTCACCAGGATCCACTTCATAAAAGTCCTACCAACTGGAGCAGGCATTTGGCATAGCAGTTAAGATGATGCTTGGGACACCTGCATTTCATATGTTAGCCCAGAGTTAAGTCCCAGCTCTGTTGCTGACTCCAGTCTCCTGCTAACAAGAACCCTAGGATACAGCAACGATGGCTCAAGGACTTAGGTCCCGGGGCCTGGCGTGGCCTAGTGGCTAAAGTCCTCACCTTGAACGCACCAGGATCCCATATGGGTGCCGGTTCTAATCCCGGCAGCTGCACTTCCCATCCAGCTCCCTGCCTGTGGCCTAGGAAAGCAGTTGAGGACGGCCCAAAGCCTTGGGACCCTGCACCCTGTGGGATACCCGGAAGAAGTTCCTGGCTCCTGGCTTCAGATCGGCATAGCATCGGCCGTTGTGGTCACTTGCGGAGTGAATCATCGGACGGAAGATCATCCTCTCTGTCTCTCCTCCTCTGTGTATATGACTTTCCAATAAATAAATAAATCTTTTTTAAAAAAAAAAAGAACTTAGGTCCCCCATCATTTACACTGAAGACTTGAGTTCAGTGACTGCCACCTGGCCTTGGCCTCACCCTGCCCTGTATGTCATCTGGAGAGCAAATCATCAGGTGGAACATTATCTATCTATCTATCTATCTATCTATCTATCTATCTCAATCTCTCTGTGTTTTTCAAATAAATAAAACACAAATAAATAATATGTGATGATGTTAAAAGTTCCACAACCTCTCAATATCACGACACTGAGAACAGAGCTTTCAATACTTAAGTCTCTAGAGTACAAACCACATTGAAAACACAGCAGATGACACCAGTGACATCAGGGACATATCTGTGCTGTGTGCCTTTTAGGGTAGTGCTAGCATTTATTATGTAAAGTTCTGCAGTTACCAGTCTAAACGTACCATCATATTTAAGGCTCACAATAATCTACAAGGAAGCACTAAGAATAAATTAGGGTGCATTGGGCTACAAGGAATAGAAGAAAAAATGAAAGTGATTCACACCACACACTGTCATTAATACTGTGGTATGTTTTCATGCATCCTTGGCAAAGTATTTGCTAGTCCAACTGCTTAGGCTTGAATCTTGTCCAACAAAATGTCAGTCATGTTTGGCAACCAGCTTGCTAAGGAAAAAACAAAACACTTCATGGTTTATAGCCTGTGTCAATTCCTGTGGTATACCTTCTTTCCCTGTAGTTGATTTTAACCTGACAGTATGATGCTGAATGTGGTGTGGGAAGGAGTTGTGCACACTGGGCTGTCAGGAACCTCTAGGAGCAACAGGACACTACCGCTCCTATAGTAGGTGTTCATTTCTTCATCTGTAAAAGGGATAGTGATAGCTTCCTTTTTTGATTGGCATATGCAAAGGATTTTTATTGCACAGTAAACATTTCATGCACGACAGCTATTACTGCAGCTCTGCTATTGTTTATGCAACACAACTTCATATGAGTACAAGGCACAATCCATTTCAGAAGAGAGAAGTTGTTCATCCATGCTCACTTCCTGACAAAGTGACTTCTCTGAGATATATGAGGCAATACTACAACATTTCATCGGATGTTATAAAGCACTGACTCCTTGATAACACCCACAGTGAATGCTTTGGACTCTGAGTCGCCAGCTTTTCAGTGAATAACTCTGCCCTTTACACTTCCCTTTTAAGCAAAGTATTTAATGACTCTGTGAACCAAACAATCTTAGTGCCAAATCATCCTGCCAGCCAGCTATCATTATCATTCCTGTTTACAAATTTGAGTACAAACTGCCTCTAACAGAATTTATGAAAAAATAATTATTCTCTTGTGTAGGTGGAGCAAAAAAACAACATACTTGTACTGACTCCTCACTTGCTATTATGCTCTGATCCATACTTCCATTTCCAAAATAGCATAAGCGCAATGGTGCATTTGTATATGCAGAGGGTGAACTGAACAATCAAACGCTTGAGGTTGAGATGAGTACTGAGCTCCTGAAAGCTATCACAACTCACCTAGCAGCTCTCTGTACAAACTAGACACGAAAGAAGAGATACAGGGGGAAAACCAGAAGTTGTATTCATGCTCAGGAAAGCTGTGTTCCGCAGTTCATTGCTTCTCTGCTGAGCTACTTACTCACACAGCTACTTACACAGCTACTTACTCACACAGGGTTTTCACCATCCATCCAGATTGAAGGAATACTCTAGGATGACTGTGTCCCTCCAAAAGTCACAGTTTGAAACCTAATTCCTGGTGTAAAAGTATTTGGATGTGGAGTTGTGGGAGATGGTTAGATCATAGAAATTAAGCCCTTGCGAATGTATTTATGACTTTATAAGAGTGGTCCTGGAGAACTGTTTTGACCCTTCTGCCATAAGGCAGCACAACAAAAAGATTGTTATACTTGGGGCATACATTGTGGCATAGCAAGTTACATTACTATCCCATTTCAGAGTTCCTGGAATCAAGGTTTACCTCTGCTTCCAAGTAAATTTCCTGTTTACTCATACCCCAGTATGTGTTTCCTGCCACCTATGTGGGAGACCCAGATGACGTTTCTGGCTTCTGGTTTCAACACGACCTAGGTTCATTTGAGGAATGAACCAGCAGATTAAAATTTCTCTCTCTCTCTCTCTCAAAAATAAATAAATAAATAAACAAATAAATAAATAAATACAAATTTTTTAAAATATGAATGCCTCTGAACCAGGAAACAAGCACTCACGAGGCACCAAATGTTGCTTTTGGAAAAGTAAATGTCTGTCGTATAGAAGGCACTCAGTTGATAGTATTTTGCTTTAGCAGCCTGAATGAACTAAGACAATGGCAAAGTCCATTGCCCATGTCCATCCAGCCCCATGTACAAAACTGCCAGGTAAGCTGAAGGTGACATTAAAGTAAGGCCATACTTACTTTGAAAGTAAGACCTTGGTAATAGAGATTGGAGAGGGATGATAAAGTGTAGAATCCTGCCTGCTGAGAATACATGGTAGAATAGTCAATCAGGTGGCATATTCCTTCTTGCTCTGGGTAGGGGCTGATGTCAAAGAAAGCACAGGAATGGGAAATAAGGGATAACAATGGGAAAGCAAGGGCAGAAGCTCCTTCCTCTCCTTCAGCAAAAAGTACAAGCTATACGGAAGGAAGCACACATTCTTTTCACATTCCCACATATATGTTACATGTGGACACAAATTCTGATATGATAGTACTACCAACCTCTAGTCCTATGTCCTATAGGCAACCAACCATCTTTTCTCAACGCCTGTCATTTTAACATCTTTTATATACTAGTAATCATCCTGGGAAACAACAGGAAAGAAAAAAATGTATGCATTAAACATTCTGAACCACCAGCAATGCTCTATACAATGCAAATTTCTGACTCTTTTTAATATCTTTATAAAAATGGAATGAAACAGATGTTCCAATTAGCCAGATGACAAGTTTTTTTAATAAATGGGTGATTGGGCAATTGATCAGGCCCTGATTATCTTAGAATCCTGAGTTTTTGCCTAAAAGCACCACATGGTAAAAGTGAGGTCCAGTCTGCTGCCCTTTGGAGGCTACAGTTGATACTATGAGTCCAGCAAATTTATTTCAAAGTTTATCTTTGAGTTTCTAGCATTTTTAAGGGCTATAAACTTATTTCAGCAGTATTGCCACTGCCTAAAATATTTTTGGAACTCATTTGAGATTGCCTTTAGAGTCAATTTATGTATGGCACCTCCCCCAAAAACTCCCTTATTTACTTATTACCATAAATAGTACTAGACTTGACCATGAATGGTCCTTCTGGAATGCGGAAGGTGAGCCTTGTCAGCTGAAGGGATGGCCTCAGAGGTCCCCTCTATTTGACTCATGGATGTCTGGTGCACTACATTGGCCAGATACCTCTGTCACCCTGTTGGCCAAACACAAGCCATGAAGGTCAAAATACTATAAAAAGACATTCTGGATAAAGTCAGTGGGAAAAAATTAGGTCAATAGTTTTCTAACTTTTTTTTAACAGTACAATCCTTTGAATAAAATCTTCCTCAGGAACCTAATATGTAAAACAAGGGAAAGCAGAGCAATTCTAGAGTGACATGGGGAGTACACTAACACCCAAACCACTTTTACACACACACACACATATGCCTTCCTTTTCCTTGGTGTCTATAGTCAGTTTCTTCTGGGACAGTCATCATCGCATCTTCTTATAGACAGTTGGCCCATAGCAATCAGTCAATAGGTTTCCCCCACATGTGGAAAACGATCACACAGTCAACGACTTTGGGGCTTGGCTGTGGTGTCTCCAGAAGTTCAGCTTGTAAAGAAGTCCAGTGAAATGGGAAAAAAAAAATGGCAAGGAACCCCAGATAGCAGAAAAACAGTAGTTCCCATCATAGTGGTTTCCTATAGGTTGAAAGGCAAAGCAAGCTGGCATTTAAGAAGACTGTTTAAAGGGACAAGGAGGTTATACTACAGCTGTTTGAATCAATAATGTGAATGAGTAGAGGCTAACCCATAGCCTGGGGAAAGGAGAGGATGACTGGTGACAGAGAAGAAAACAAATACCCAAACTCCATTTTCCGCAGCACGGAGAATAATCTGTTCAAAAATCAGAGAAATAACACACATATATTAAACAGCTACTTATGGGAATTACAACCAAGGCAGATGGTATAGTAGGCAGTGCCTTAGCTCGGAACCATGGTCAAGGAGACCAGAAGAGGAGTAGGACCCTGAGCAAGGTCTCAATCATTTGGCAAATACACAGTTAAACACATACTTATGACTTACCAGAGGCAGGCACTGTTCCAATGTTTTATACATACTAATTCTACTAATGCTCCCAATGGAACTATAAAATAGATTCTGTTATTGGGTTTAAGAGTTTGTAATATTTACAAATCAGTAAGCTAGAATTTGAACTCAAGGCTCTGACTCCAGAGATCAATTTCTCAGTCAAAATGCTACAATGCCTCCCAGAATCCAAGTCTGCATTATTGCAAACAAGGATTCAGATTGAAGGAGCCCACTCTTGTCTGTTGAAAACACAAGCTTCATAAGGGCCTGTCTTGGCAGCAGGGCAGTCCTGGAGTTTAAGGTGGACAAGAAGGCATCTACTCAGGAATGGCACAGCCTGAAACATGGAGGGTAACTGTTGACTCCCAAAGGTGCAGTTCCAACTGCCAGTTGTTTTTGTTTTTTGTTTTGTTTTGTTTTGTTGGTTGGTTGGTTTTTTGCTGAATTTGCCAATCAGATTAAGCCACTCCCTCACAGCATGGATGGAACTGAAGAAGTAGAGGGAAGAGGACATTGCACGCTTAACACAGAACTCACAGGAAGCCCAGAGCGGTCAGGGAAGGAATGGGACTCAAGGTTGGATAAGAAACAAAATCCAAAATAGTATCAAGAATCTAGTAGAGGAGGAGGTCTCTAACAATAAGAGAAACTCCAGGGATGGAACCAAGGGCAAGGCAGAGATGAAGTGACCAGCATGTTGGTCTGGGGGCTCCAGATACCTTCCCATGGCAGACCTTTATGCACCAGCTGGTCTACTCATCACAGCAGGCTTCTGAAATCTGTACTCTGTTCCTTTACAGATGAGGAAACTAAGGCATAGCACTTGCTCATTGCCCAAGGCCTGAATTGTATTTCTTCTCACCCTCTGATAATCTCTCTTCTTGGCCATGAAGAAAGAAACTGGCTGCAATGCAGAATATTCAAATGTTGCCCTAAATTAGAGCACATCGATGAAAATTCTCCTCTGTGTGTAATAAAACTCATCATAGAGCACTCAGTGCTGTTTCTCTCCAAAAGTACACTCACTGCCCACAGTTGACATCATGTCTCCAGAAACTGGGGCATATGGCTTTAAAAACAAAACAAGATATTTAGACATGAGGCATTCCTGGACATATGGTTGCTGTCACTACGCCAGTTCTCAGTTCCCAAAGCAAATATCATCAGTTTAACAGTCTCCTGTGTTCAGCCATTTTATGTAGCCGCTGAACTAATTTCATAATCCTGCAAGTAAATTACAATGTGATTCCCCAACTTTCCGAAGCCAATGAGAGGCCCAGCACTAGTAAAGTGCAGGAAAAGAGTCCAAAGTTATTGCTCCTCATGTGATGACTCTAGCTGTGGGGTTGGAAGGCTTTTCCAGAGTTGAAATTCTCCAGAAAGTAAATATTGTTTCCAGAAAATGTTCCTCCCAGAATTCATCACAGTAACATTCTTTTTAATTACTTGCAAAATAAGTACCAGAGTTAATACCCTGGCTCCCGGATAGTAGGTGATTGGAGAGTTGCTGATTTAATCACTGCTTCCTACCTACATGGAGGATGTGAGAGGTTCTGTTACAATATGATAAATATATGCTAAAAGGGAAAGAATTTCTTCTGCAGGCTCATACTCGTCAGAAATACTAAGATGTGAAAAGAATCCACAAGCATATTTAGAAGACACATCTTCACTCCCTTATTGGGTTCGCACAGGTATGGATCTGGAACAAAACGAATCAGGATAAAGCAAGGAAGACAGGGACCTCCTGTCTCAAACCTAACAGCTCTGTATACAGTTTTGCATTGTGAACATCTGAAAAATAGACAACACAAAAACAAGAAAAGTACCCTGATGTTCAAGCATTACTCTCTGACTTTCTGAGCCTGGGCAAGAGGAGGCTACAAAGGACCTTGACCTTCTGAAGCCTCACTCTTGGATAAGGTAATAATTCAAACATCCCCAAACTACCTAGACCAGGTCTCAGGTACTCTAGATCTGAAATTCCAGGTCTAGGTGGCCCTGAGTTGGCTTCCAGAGTCTATTCAGACTCCTTCCCAAGCCCATCTACTTAGGTGCAGCCATAAGGAGTTGTTTATATGACTAAGGACAGAGTCTGGACCTGCAGTTCAGAGAATCTAGATAAAAGTACACAACAGAGCAGGAAGTCAAAGGGGCAAATCAGCCGCAGGCCAAGGGCCAACACATTTCAATCATTTACACCTCCTTTTCAGGATCTTCTGGGCAAAGTATACCTCCATCAGGACGGCAGATCACAGCACTGGGCATGGTATCTGCAAGAGTCCCATACTATTAAACCACACTGTTTGATCACACTTGATTGAGTCAGCTGGTGTTCAGGGTCAGAATGGAGAGTAAAATCTATGTATGAGAAGATTGAGGGCAAAGCAAGAGTTAGAAGAGCCTTAACTGGAGGGAGGGAGGTCCTTGAATCCAAAAAGCCAAAAGGTCACCAACTTCATTGCTGTGCAGAAAGACAAGGATGTTCAATATTGAGACATCTATGACCTTAAAATCCTACACACTGAAGGTCATTCTTTCTGAGTTGAATCCACTAGGGCCTTTCAATTGAGTCTCTCTTCATTTTAGGAGCAGCTCTTGTCTACTTCACTGGGGAAATTGTCTACAGGTGAGCCATTTTCCCAGCCTGACTGTTCTGGTCCACAATTCATCACTGGCATCCAGCAATACCAGTTCTTCCTATCAGAACATTTCCTACAAACACTGGCTCTCCTCCCAAGAGAAGCCCCCAAAGACAAGGGCAGTTGGTCTCCAGCTAACAAGAATGGAAGATCTCTCTGCATAATCTGTAGGACCCAGGCTGGGGCACTGACATCCAGCATGTAGGGACTGGAAGAACTCCAAGAAAAGGGTAGTCAGCCACAGAAGTCTTTCATTTTATTTTGTCCACAGTTATCCATGATGGGTTTCTAGGTCATTTAAACCAAAAGGGTAAGACCAGAAAAGTGACAACTAATCATTACTAATGAGGATTTGGCCCAAATCCCTCCTTGGTCTTCTGCCAAATCAATCATTTCTCTTAAGCTTAAAACTCTCCAATGAATTCTCATTCCTCAAGATCAAAACCTAGACCCCTTAATTTCTGAACTAGCCTCCTCTCTCCCTCTACTATGCTCTCCCCAATCCTCTAACTTTCAGTTCCCTGAACTCAGCTGCTCCTTCCTCCATACTTGTCTTTCCATTCTTGCTTAGCCTCTTTCTGCTCATTCTTATATTTCAGCTTTGATACCAGTAGCTCCTTCCCAGACCCCAAGACTATGTCAAATCCTCTTCATACACACATTCTTTTGTTTGTTTGTTTGTGTGTTTGTTTAAGATTTATTTATTTTTATTACAAAGTCAGATACACAGAGAGGAGGAGAGACAGAGGAAGATCTTCCATCTGATGATTCACTCCACAAGTGACTGCAACGGCCGGTGCTGCGCTGATTCGAAGCCGGGAACCAGGAACCTCTTCTGGGTATCCCACACGGGTGCAGGGTCCCAAGGCTTTGGGCTGTCCTTGACTGCTTTCCTAGGCCACAAGCAGGGAGCTGGATGGGAAGTGGGGCTGCCGGGATTAGAACCGGCACCCATATGGGATCCTGACGCGTTCACGGCAAGGACTTTTAGCTGGTAGGCCACGCCAGGCCCCATACACACATTCTTAAAGCACCTTCTTTGAAACACTTATTGAACTGTTATTAAATAATTGATTTGCAATAGTTTGGTCAACATTTGTCTATCCAATTAGATTCTGCACTGCATGTGGTCTAGACAAGACCGAGTCTGTTGGAATTCCCACTGTATCTTCTGTGTCAAGCACAGTGCCTGACACAGAGCAAGAATTTATCAGTTGACTAGGTGAATAAACTCAATGCATTCCACCTTTTGTACTAACCTCCCAAATTCCAAACTTCTTGTCCATTTACTTTTCTACTTTTCATAATTCTTGTATAGGGCAGTCTCAATTCCCCTAATAACCTCCCTATCCCAGACTCACACAAACAAGCATTGGGAAGCAGCCATGGAAGTTGTATTATTACTTCAGTTCTCTCCTTGTTACTTTAATATCATTTTCTGTTCGAAACTTCATAAATCGGCCTCTCCAGTTCTTCTCACAAGCCATCAGCCATGGCCTTTGAAATGCTTTCTTTTTCCTTAGCTTTTTGTTCTTAAAAGAATGAAAGGAATTAGATCCTTTATGTGCCATGGCCCCTGTGCCTTGGCAAAACTAACAGGCTACAAAGAATCTTTTTTCTGGCAAACTCTGAAGTCCAGTCCCAGAAGAGGAAAACACCACACTGGGAGGCCTTGGAATATAAGCAAACTTCATCCCTGAACCAGATCGTCTCCACCTGCACCTCCAATAGTAGGATGCCACCATTATTAATTATTCTTCTCTCACAGGGAGAGAATAGAGCATTAGATACAAGTATGGAGTTAGAATTTAACTCAGATTCTGGAAGTCCTGATCTTGTGTGGCCTTGACCAGTTCATCTATCCAAGATTGGGTACTTCTTACTCTGAGTAAGGTGGCAACAACACACCTTACAAGGCCATGGGGGAATAAAATGAAAGAGTGCCTGTGAGTGCTTATGATAACTGCTGGTCCTCTGAAAGGAGGTTATGGACATCATCAGCACCACCACTGGTCTGAGTCATCTTCATCTAAAGAATCAGATCTCTAACCCGATCTACAGTGGGACTCCTCATACCTCAACCTCAGAGTCCTCTGGACTGATCATGGAACCATAGGAACCAGGGACCATGTTAAGGGGAGGGAGGAATAAATATACCAGCTAAGGGTGAATCTCTAAGGATGCACACATTCAAAAATTAGCTTCACTAAGTTTAGTTAAGCACAACAATGACAAATACTGAATTACATTTTCTAAATTTGTTATCTCCTAAGGTTTAGATTTCACAATACCTAAAAGTCTAACGTCAAACATTTTTCCCACCAATAATCCTCATTTCATGTGGATGGAGTTTATGAGAAATCAGCTAAATGTCCATGACACAATGGAAATCACAGAAATGACTTGGGCTATTGAAATGCCCTTCTGCAAGCAGTTGTTCCATCTCTAGACTGTATGGCACAATCCACCTGTACACCCCCATGTATTCATTTCCTAGAGCTGTCATAACAAATTGCCACCAACTTGGCAGGCTAAAGCAATAGAAATTTGTTCTTTCATGGGTCTGGAGGCCAGAAATCTGCAGTCAAGTTGTGGGTTGGCTTTTGCTACAGACTGAGGGAGAAATTTTCCCATGGTTCTCTTCGGGATTCTGATACTTTGCAGCAATTCTTGAATTATTACTGTATTATTCTAATCTCTACCTCCCTTCTCTGCACTACTTTGTGTGTTCTATGTCACTTACAAGGACACCTGTCATGAGATTTAATAGCCAACCTAATCCAGAATGATCTCAATAGCCTTAATAATATTTCAAAGTTTCTTATTCCCAATAAAGTCATATTCTGAAAGTCAGATGGACATATCTTTTGAAAGAATTTCATTCAACCCACTTCACCATCACACTAATTTTTCTTAAGTATCATTTGGAAAGCAAATGTTCAGGAACAATATATAACTTATAACATTAATCCCAGACTTTTGCCTGGTTTATGGTGCTTTCCAAAATTTGGCTTCAGCCTACTTTTCACTCTTTAATCTGACCGAAGACAGGACTCTCCAGAGACCACAGACTTTTCACCTGTGGCACACCTATACTAAAAAAATTATCTCTAAAATTCAGTTGAGAATTCTTTACTTTTATTTGCTAAATCTGGTCAACTGAGACACAAGACACTGTGTGAATATTAATATGTTTGCATTTGTTGCTTACATCCTTGGCATACTCAGAAAGATATAAGGGGTGCAATATTGAGTCAGCAGGCGGCTGAGGGCATACAGGCAGCAGTGGGTACCTTTTCCTTACACAATGAGTCAACATTTGGGCCAAAAATTTCTCCTCACCATCAAGCCACAGTATCCTCCCTGACATCCATCCTTGAGATGTCTTCTCTTTTTTTCTCATTCTTTGTGACAACATTTAGACTCCAACTTCTCCAAAATGGCTTCTCTGGTAATATTTGCATGAATGACATATATTCATTATGTACATTTTCCATTTAAAGACCACTCGCATAGCCTTGAGAAGCTGTGCTTGTATTTTCAGCAATTATTCTTTATTTTATTTAACCTATTGTATTTCTGCTTTGGTACTCCATATTTGAAGTTGTTCTGAGTTCTTTTGTAAGGTAAGTCTTTTCCTAAATTTCTGGCATTCCCTCCCCTCATAAGGAACCAACTCTTGCTACTTTGATTTAGATGTGTTAGGCTCCCACTTGAACACTATAAACTGCCAAATATAAATATAATTTTAAAAGATATTTATGTAACTATGACTTATTGAATAAAATTAAAGAGCAAAGACATTTTTAAAAAGAGTGTGTTAGGCAGGATTCTCCAGAGAACTGGAGTCAATAGGATGTACAAATGTACATGAATACATACACACACCCATATAGAGAGAGAAATGACAGAGACAAGGCTTTATTATAAGAAATTAGTTTATGCAGTTATGAAGGTTAAGAAGTCCCAACCCTGCAGGCAAAAGGCTGCAGACAAAAGAGAGCAGATATAAAGCTATAGTTTTAGTTTGAAGATGGGAAAACCAGGTCAGCTGGCAGTGTGTGTCCCAGTCTGATAGCTGGTAGGCTTGACACCCAGAACGGGTTGATGTTTCCATTAACACTGAAGGTTAGAAAAGACTCATATTCCTCTTCCTCAGACTTCTTACTCCATTTACATCTTGAGAGTGTTGGATGAGGCCCACTCATGGTATGGAGGGAAACTGACACACCTGCTCATCTTATCCAGAAACACCTTCACAGACACATTCAGATCCTGTTTGCTTATGTGTCTGTGGATGCTGTGGCCAGGCCAATCAACACATAAAATGAATCATCACAGAGAGATATACAAGTGTAGCACTGACCCCCAACTCTACTAACAAGTAATGCATTGCAGACCCTAAATTCAAAGACCAGGTAAATCTTCTAGTAGGTTTGCTCTGGCTATGATCTGAGTGAATGTTTTTCCAGAGTCCCTTTGGATTGGGGTGGCAGCAAACTGATCCTCCTTTAGTAGCTCCTGAAAAGGGAGCAGTGAAATGGGGAAATATTTATCATTTGTATCAAGTCACAGTATAAATATCAGCTGACATCTCATCTTTCCAACCCCCATCCCAGCTGCAGTGGGCTCTGATGATTTATGCTTCAAAAAGACTAAGAAATCAAGCTCATAGGCTCTGTAAGGAAGGGTTGTGATTCCCTTGAGAACCTCTCTGTGCTGATGAGCCATATCTGGAAGGTCACTTTAACTCTAGCAATAGAGGTCTAATGCCCTGTGCTTTGTACATAACACACAATAAATAGCACCGGATCAATAACTATACAGTATCTACTTTTTGCTTTTAGGCTTACTCTGCAAAAATATTCGTAGCTTATGAATGTAATATTGTATTCCATTTCATCATATGGGAAGATTTATAGAAGCAAATGACACTTTGATATTATGATTAATACTATGAATAGAAATATATTGAAAATAAAATAAGCTTTTTCAGTACAGTAATCTATCACCTACTATCTCTTCCTATGTTTCAATATAATGTCTTATCTAACATCATATTTTTTCATTCTTGGCTTAGAAAAGTTTTCCTGTGACATTCCCCAGTGTCTTTGAAGCCCATTTATTTCAGGATAATTTTATACTGTGCCTGTATCCATGAATCTCCAAAGAAAAATTAATTCATTTTAAACAGGCATTTCTTATTCCCCTATTACCCATGATGAGCAGTGGGCTACAATTCATCGGCCTGTAAATCAAGAGCATATCTCCTAACCTCCATCTGTCAGTGTCTCACCTGGAAAACAGACATCACTCTACATATAATCTCCAGGGAAAGATGATGCCAGGAACTGTTTTAAATGTGTTTTAATGGCTGGAAGGAGACCAGGACAAAGAGCCTGGAGGAAAGCTAAGGGAACAAAACAAAGACAATTTTCATGCAGATATCAGAGAGCTGCTGTCATCCCTGGCCTGGACTCAACAGCACTAGGTGTGGAGATACTCAGATATGGAATATACTCCAGTATGACTGGAGGAATTTGCTGCCCACATGTCCTGCTAGCAATCTCCTCTGCGCTTGCAGCCCACAGCTGCCTGCTGTCCCACAGCCACCACAACAGCTGTTCTTGCCTCTCCAGGTGTTTTCCATCCTTGCCTGGCTTGCTGGTATGTCAAGAATACAAGTCCCTAGGCACCAACTAACACAAAACACCGATGGGCATGCAGTATGCTGCAAAGAAGTCTGCTAGATGTAGCAGATAAAAGCATAGAACCCTCAAATAAATTGTAATTTCAGATAAACAATAAGTAGTTTTTAGTATAAATACATACTATGAGTTCTGTGTGTGCAATTCAGAAGTTTTGTGTCTTCTGCCATATTTTATGGAACATTCCTTGTCAGATTCTATGAAACAGCAATAGACTAACTTTTTGGCTTGTAAAGAGGGTAAAAGTCAAATCCAAGATTTCATCCTGGATAGCCCTAAACACTAGCATTCTCCAAGCCTTCCAAGTCTGAACTTTATAGTTCACACATTGAAAATTTCTGAAATGAATCAACCCACACACTCCCAGCCCATCCCCAATTACTTAATTCTCCTATGAGAACCTGATATGAAAGCTCATGCAGTGTATGTCTTGTACATGCCCAATTGTGCAACCAACTTTAGAAAAAACTACTTTAAAAAATTAAAAACTTAAATAAGTTGGTTGAATCTCTTTATGATTACTATTATGCTGTGGCTCAGACACATTTAGTCTGATAATTCAGTCAAGCTCCTAGTAGATCATTTAAGCTGGATCACTTCACACAAATCCAAGTAGAATCAATACATCTTAATTGAACTCAGCATGTGCCAGACAACGTGAAACGTAGCAGAAAAGATTCCTGACAACAAGCAGCAGAAACCAGCTCTCACTAACTTGAAATGTATTATAGGGACATCAACACTTTCAGAAAATTGGAAGAAAGGTTGAGAATCACACTGAGAGAAGGAACAAGGTCCATCAAGGATGTCCAGGGAGATAAATAGGTGAGGTCATTCCATGACATCAGTTCCAGGAGGGTACCTTCTCTGCTGCAGCCAACCTCAGGTGGTAGAGGATAACCAGCCTGTGGGAGACTGGCAGCACCTCTCTCATCAATCTGCACAATTTGCCAATTCACTCTGTGAATTCAACTTTTCCAGAGTGACAAAGCTTGGGCGTGTGTTCCCATCTACCTGCCAGGCATGCAGAGGAAAACCAGCGTTTCTGGTGCTTCAGCTTCCACTTGTGGAGCCCTGTTCTCCATCACAACTTACATAAGTAAGAAGAGAACAGATTCAATGGCTAGATGGGCAAATAAAAGGAATAGAGGCAGAGAATAGCAGTTAAGATGCCCACCATCCACATAGGAGCTTCATTCCTGGTTCCCACTCCTCATTCAGCTTCCTGGAAAGTAGGGATCAACTCTCAGGTAGCTGGATTGCTGCCACCCATGTGAGAGATCTGGATGGAAATCCTGGTCCCAGATTTACCATGATCCAGCTCTAGCTATTGTAAGCACTGGAGAACAAGACTGGAGCTTTCAATCTCTCTCTCTTTCTCTCTCTCTGTCTCTCTCTCTTTCTCTCTCTCCGCTTTCTGTATGTGTGTGTGTGTGTGTTTGTCTGTCTGTCCATCTCTGTGATAATGTTTTAAATACCAATTATGACAAATGCTCACTTTGGAGTAATGCCCAAAAAAAATATGATATAACTCCTACTCCTAAGTGATTTAACTCTAGCCCACAAATACAAGTAATAATGCTAATAATAACCTTAGCTCTAAAGAATGAAGTAAAAGAATTAGCAGTTACGAGAAAAGGGAGACATTAATATGAGCTGGAGAAGTTAGGGTAGTCTTGTAAGTCTTTGGCAGCTGGACCACATTCAGAATTCAGCTGCCAAAAAATGAAAATCATCCCATGATTTTATCATTTTAAATTACATAAAGGCTGAAGTCATCTTGCCCCCCCAACTTTCCTCTCCCTCTAATCCCAAGCACAAGAAATCTCAATTGACTACAATTGTTTTCTGACTCCAAACTTTACATAGCTATATACACACAAACACACACACATAACTACATGCATGCATTCATGCACACAAATACACACATACACATATTTATGTATAATTTTCAAGTACTAAAAGTTATCCTGCTACTCAACATAATCTGTATTTTCCCTTTTCACTCAATAAGGTAACCTTGATAGATTTTTAGATGAGTTATCTGACAACCTTGAACCTGCCTGATAAAAACCACAATCATAATCTCAATTTTTTAACAGAAAAATGTGCATAATTTATTTCCATTGATAGTCTAGTGTCACTGTTACCACAAGGATACTTCCACAGTCCCAGGTCTACAATCTGAATATTTTTAGGTAAACCCAAAATTGTAACATCATTAAATCCCTGATGCCTTCTCCAAGTCCAAAAGAGGCAGCTAAATTAAATTAAGAAGCCTAATTTTCATATTCTTAGTCTCCTGGTATTATCTTCCACTTCCATTAGAGAAAACTCAACTCTGAATCTTGCCCCCAATGCATTTGCTGATTAAGGCTCTGCGGACACAATGAGCTCAAGAGGCTTCCTCGCACTCATTCTTCAGCCATGTCTGAATTCCAGCGCTCTTGCCACTCCTTCTTGAGGACAAGATTTGAAAACAAGAGGGGAATGTCCACTAAAGAGATGGGGGGAAAAGGTCAAGTACATGAAGATAATCCTGCCTCACAGCCAGCTCATAAAAGGACGTGGGATGTCATTTCTCTGGAAGGACTCCTCCCCAGGCCCCTGACACAGAGGGATGCTGTAAGACCCCTACATTTTACCCTCAAAACTTTTCTGAGGTTCTTCCCCAGTGAGTTTGCTTCATGGCAGACGGCACCTTTATTAGAATCTCATTGTCACCATAGTCCTAGTTCAAGGATAATGTTACCAAAAGAAAAGAGAGACAGACTTTATCATATTCTGGGAGTCTTGCTTTTGCTTAGAGAGATTTGGCAACAGCTATAATGTAACTCACTGGGACTGAATGATTGGTACCTTGCTTTCTTCCCTGTGTACACACCCCTCCTCTTAAATAGTTGCACCACCTCTCATATCATCACACCAGGGGCCAAGCTTCCAGAACGTAAATCATGGGAGACACCTCAAACTATATCCAAATCGTAACGAGGACTCTCCAATTTGTGCACAGATCCTAGGACTCCAAGGGACACAACTGGAAAACCAGCACATTTGCCCACGAAGCCTCTTTTCAATCCTCAGAGAATGGGTCTGATTTTTTAGGAACAGTTAATAAGCATTAAGAATGAAACTGTCGGGCCTGGCGTGGTGGCGCAAGTGGTTAAGGTCCTCGCCTAGCACACCCGGGATCCCATATGGGCGCCGGTTCTAATCCCGGCAGCCCCGCTTCCCTTCCAGCTCCCTGCCTGTGGCCCGGGAAAGCAGTCGAGGACGGCCCAAAGCTTTGGGACCCTGCACCCGCGTGGGAGACCCAGAAGAGGCTCCTGGCTTCGGATCGGCATAGTATCGGCCGTTGTGCTCACTTGGGAAGTGAATCATCGGACGGAAGATCTTCCTCTCTGTCTCTCCTCTCTGTATATCTGCCTTTCCAATAAAAAATAATAAAAATAAATCTTTAAAAAAAAAAGAATGAAACTGTCCCTGACATTTGATTTTTTTAAAGCGATAAAATGTAATCTAAAAGTCATTTTTTATTACAAGACTTTTAATTGGTAGTTTCAAATGGAAAAAAAAAAACAAGAAAAAAACTGCAAATGTTTCATAAAAACTGCAAATTGTTTAATCAATTCATTTTTTGAAATAAAGACACTATTAAAATCAATCCTTTGAGAAGAAACATTTGAGTAATTTCTAATTTTTTCAGAAAATCCCCATAGCCTAAATAAGCAGTACCAATGGTGAATAAAACAGATGTTTTCTTTTAAGAGAGACCTGAGTCTGAAACCCAGATCTACCACATGATACTTAAGTAACATTAGTCAAGGCACTTAACCTCATCGAGCCTCCTGTGTAAAGTGGGAGTAACTAAACATTACACAGAAGAGGGAATACCCAAAGCCAATAATCACGTGGGAATGTTTCACATGATGCTGTTCAGGGAAGCGTAAACTAAAGTAACGATGATGTTCTATCTTGTACCCGTTTGGTGAGAAAACAGTGTGAAATGCTCAGATTACTAGGTGCTAGAGAACATGAGAAACTACTGTATTTCTTAGAGATTACTTATAGATAAATAGATAGGTAAAGATTTTTGAAACCACTTTGGTGTACTTTTCCAGAGCTGTACATTTATATACATACTTCATCTCCTAGGAACACACAAGAGAAAAATTTACCCATGTACAAGAATGCTCATTGCAACACTATGAAATTCTAGATAGCCCAATGCTCATCAAGGGGTAAGCAGATAAACTGTCATGGAGTGACATCATGGACTCCAACAGAGCTAACAAAATGCACTATAGCAATCCACAACAGCAAATTAGTGTTGGATACAAAGAGTTGATTTCAAAAAATACAAATGGTTTGCAATGGTTAGGGAAGATTGAGACGTGTGACTTTGCTGTAGATGAGCCATCAGGAGGAGGGCAGCCCTGAACAGAGGGCGGAAATTAGACAGCGGGACTCCACAGGTAACAGTGAGACCAGCCCCCCACAAAGTGGGAACACAGAGGCCCTAGGTATGGCTCGGGAGCTAGTCTCAGTTTCTCCCCTTAATCACACACACACAAACACTTTCATATTTCTAATCTAAAGGCAAGACAGTGAAAGAGAAAGCTTCCACCTTCTCATCCATTCCCACAAATAACCACACAATAGCTAGGGCTCAATTCAGGCTGTCCCATTGGTGTGAGGGGCTCAGTGACTTGAGCCATCATTCGTTGCTGTCCATGACCTGCACTAGCAAGCAGATGGAGTCAGGCACCAGAGGGCAGACATCAAACTGAGGCACTCCAATGTAGGATGTAAGTGTCTTAGTCAGATACTTAACCACTAGGCCCAATGCCTACCCCACACATACACATTCAACATACACACAACTCTTCTAGACAACCCTAAAGCAGAATAAAATCTGTCCGGAAATGTTCACTTTCTTCAAAAGAAACTGGATGAGTGCACACTGATGTTGCGTTTCTTCAAGATACCACCCTTATGGATACATGACACATTTGAGTGTCTTACAACCAGTCCTATAACAAGTTTACTGATCCTCTGCTATAAAAAATATCACTACTCAACTAGATCAAGTGAGGTATGTAAGGGAGTAGAGTGCTTGATTCATGGCAGACACAGTAGTAAGCCAGAGGAGGAGGAGAGAGAGGAATCCTCACAAACCACTGGTGAGAGAGAAAACTGATGCAAACACTTTGGAAATCAGTTTGTCATTATCTAACAGAGTTTAAAATGCATATTCTTGCAACTCAGCAATCCCATGCCCAAGTCATTATCTCCAGAAAAAATTCATATTTATGTACTTCAACATATGGTCATAGTAGCTTAAAACTAAAAATAAAATGCTCACAACAGCTATACAGAGCAGCACAGACAAATTTTAAAGGCAAAATATTGGGACAGACATCTGGCAGCACAGTGAAGCTGCCAGTTAGAATATCCACATCCCAATATCATCAAAGTGCCTGGGTTCAGGTCCTGGCCCTGCTTCAATTCCAGCTTCCTCCTAATGCATGCCATGGGGGGCAACAGGTGACAGCTACAGTCATCAATCCCTGACACCCAAGTGGGAGACTAGGCGGTCTCCAGCAGTTCAACCAACACTTGAAGCCTTTATGAAGAAAAAAAACTGAAATTCCCAGAGAAAGAAGACACTGCATGTGGATCCTTAAGAATCAAGCTGCAAGGTCAGCTCTCACCAGGGTCTCCAGCCTCCCACCTGCTCTATTGCTCTCACACTTCCCAGTCTCCCGAATCATGTGACATCACAAGCTCTCACTCTTGCTCTCTCTCCCCCATCACTTCCTCTCCCCCACCTGCCATTCTCTCTCCCTCTCCCTTCTCCTCTCAGTCTTGCGTTTGTATCCTATAGATTCTATTTCCCTGGAGAATCCCAACTAACACAATCTAGAAGGGGCATGTAGGATCCCTTGGATTGCTAGAAATAATTAAGGTCTTGTTGTGGATGCCATAAACATTCTCCTCAAAATTCATTCATTCTCTATGTGTATCACATTTTACAATAAAGATGTTACTTTCCAGATGGCAATGAGAAGTTTACAAACGTCAAATGGCCTACCTCATACTGGAGGGCTGGGAAGTCACAACAGAACACTCAGCCATCACCAGACAAGTCCTCTTCTAGTGACTCAGCCTTGGGTCCTCCACCCTCTGACAATTCAGTCCTCTTCTTGAGTGCTTATCCATAAAATACATTACTTTGGGCCCAGTGCGGTAGCCTAGCAGCTTAAGTTCTTGCTTTGCATGCGCCAGGATTCAATATGGGTACCGACTCTTACCCCAGTTGCCCCATTTCCCATCCAGCTCCCAAAGCTTGAGGCTGGGAATGCAGTAGAAGATTGTCCAAAGCTTTGGGAACCTGCACCCATGTAGCAGACCCAGAAGAAGCTCCTGGCTCCTGGCTTCAGATTAGCCCAGTTCTGGCTGTTGTGGCCACTTGGAGAGTGAACAAGTGGACAGAGGATCTTTGTCTTTGTCTCTCCTCTCTGTAAATCTGACTTACCAACAATAAATAAATAAATCTTTTTTTTAAATCACTTTGTCTATCCCTTTTTCTACCTTGCACAAATTCTAAATTATAAATTATAAATATTTTATAATATAGAAAAATCATATGAAAATTTTACACATTATATAAAATTATATAAATATAGTATATATAATTTATATGTTATATAAAAATTTTATAGTATAAGTTCTAAATTACAAATTCTATAATTTGAGCAAGGAAAACCTGAAGGACAGGAATTCCCTTCAGAGAGCTTATACAGACAGATGCGAATGTGCAAGGCCTGTGGAACAATGCAGCGGAGCACACAGGCTCAGAATTAAAGAAACACCAGATTCAAAAGAGAAACACGCAGGAAGTCTGGGGTCTGGGAACTGGTTCGCTAGGGCTCAGAAACCAATCATTATGTGCTGACAGTATTTGCTTTGTACGCAGACAAGTTTGGAGAGGGGAACAGTGCAAACTCCTGTACTTTGTGCAGTAGGAATCTTCCAGACTGGAATGACTAAATTCATGTTGATAGGATTCCAGAGCTACTAATTTTGAAGGAAAAGACTCCTTGCTTTCAGCGAGAGAGAAACACAATTGGTACTAAGGCATGAATAGAATTTTCAAACACAGCAACAATCCCCTTGGGAAAGGAGCCTTTGAGTCCTACCTGTAAAGGAGAGAATACAAGTTCTTGCGTTGAGTTATTTAGCACAAAATACAAAAGGTTAAGCCTGCAGAGTGGTTAGACTGAATGTTCTCATAGAGTTGAGTTATATGTTTCGACTATTTAAGCGGTGACTTTGACATCAAGTACACTGAAGTCTCACTAACAAGTGAGAGATTTCCACATTTTTGTGCTCTCCTTTCATAGGTTCTCACGTCTAGGAAAATGAGTAGCCTCCATGATGATACCATTTAATGGCATGGAGAGATGGGCAGCTTTTAGACAATGGGTTAGACCACAGCTTCAGCTGTTTCTGTGCTATTTTTCCCAGTGCAAACTTTCTGCTTGCTTTTCCTATTCTTAAGACATAAAGGAACTCCCAATTCACTTTTCCTAACTCTATAGCTTTTTTGTCTGTTAGTTTATTATATTCAGAGAAAAGATAAAGTGTGCTTTCCATAATGGAGTCCTATTGTAACACAGAAAAAGTTAACAGAATTAAGAAAAGCAGAGAAAATGGGAGATGAGAAAAGAGTCTAACAAATGGTTGAAACTGTGGGCAGTTTTCCAGTTTGATTTATGCTGCTCTTAATTGCCAATTCCCAGGAGCCTCTTCTGCTTGTTGTTTAATAGGCAGAAGGATGAGCTATGCTTTGACCTAGGATGAACCTGCAGTGATGGATGGCAGGGGCTTTAATTATTACACTCTGCACATATGAAGGAACTCCCCGACTAGGCTGAAAGCTTGGCCTGGTGGGTTTATCATCCCACGAAGGCAAGAACCCAGGCTCAGCGTAGACCTAAATACCACATTGTCATCTCATCTATTTTAAAGCATGGGATCTGTCCCAGAATTCACAGAGAATATTTCATTCTCTAACGCAAAACTACTGGAGAAGTTCATTTGAAAGTAATCATTCCACATAAGATGTTTTAACACATGTCTTTCCCTATACTAAAGTAAAATTTCTTTTGATAAAAAAAATACAGTGAAGCAAAATTACAGCACCTTGTCTGGTTACACAGATGTAACCACCACTGTAACCTTGTTCCCCTATATCCGTCCCACATATCATATGTGAAGTGCTGCTATGCACTAAATGTTTCTGTTCCCTCAAATTCCTTTATTGAAAACCTAATCCCCAATGTAACAATATTAGGAGATGGGGCCTCTGGAGTCATTAGACTTAAATTGGGTCCTTACAAAAAGAAAGAGGTAGCAGGCTTACCCAAGACTGGGCTTTCATGTGTATGTCCCAATAAGTCACACTGTGATCTTGCATTTGTCCAATTCTTTCTTCAATCTTACAGACTCTCCTGCCTTTGTGGTCAGCTCTTATATGCTAGGTTTTCCTGAAACAGGAATCTTTTCAACAAATTCTGCCAGAACAACTGGCCATCGAAATGCAACAAAAATGAGCCTGGAAACACAGACATTACACCTTCCTCAAAATTAACTCAAAATGAGTTGTGGACTGAAAGATAGCATGAAAACTGGCACAATCACTTTGGCAGTTTCTCACAAAAAAAAAAATGCTCATCCTACACAATCCAGTCATTGTATTCCTTAGTATTTACCCAAATTGACTGAAAACTTGGACCCACACAGACACCCATACATTTATAGCAGCTTTATTCACAATTGCAAAACTTGGAAGCAAACAAGATATCTTTCAACAGGTGAATGGACTGTGATTTTTCTACACAAAGAACTGCTATTTTACTACTTGATCATGGAAAGAAATAAGTGATCAAGCTACAAACAGATATGAAAAAACTTAACTGCCAATTGCAAAACAAAAAAAAAAGTCAGAAAATAACATGTCCACCAAAATGTTCCAGCTATATAACATTCTGGAAAAAGCCAAACTATGAAGACAATAAAAGGATCACTGGTTGCCTAGGACTTGCAGAGACAGAGGTGTAGCCAAGGGGATCTTTATTGCAGTAAAACTATTCTGCAGGACCTGCCTTGGTGACTATGCATCATTACGCATTTGCCACGTCTCTATAGAGTGTACAATACTAAGAGGAGTTACAGGTTTAGGGCTCATCAGTTGTAACAAACGCACCACATAAGGAAAAATATTAACGGGGAAACGGAGTAGGAGGCAAGTGGGCTGATGAAATGTCTCTAAACTAAAAGTGTTCTAAAAATATAATACATATCTAACATTTTTGTTTATTTCAGTAAATTTTGCCAACACTCACCTTTTTCCATAAATGAAAGATTTAGTAGACAAAAATGGGATCAGATTATCAGTGTTCTTTTGTAGGCTTTGTCATTTTGTAACTGTGTACGAGGAAGACTTTCTAGTTACTAAAAATTCTATGTGATTTTGTCAGCACTGATTTCCATGAATACATATATTCAGTTTTTATGTTAAATTTCCATTATGAGATATTTAGGCTGATCTCAGTTTTTGGTAAATGAATAAACCTTCCTTCAATTTTATCTGCTTCAAACGTGAGTGGTTCTTTGGTTAGGATAAGCTCCTAAAAGCAAACTTGTCTGATGTCATGTGTATAATTAATGCCTTACAAACGTATTGCCAAATTTCCCTGCAGAAGCATTCCAATTCTCACTGTTCCTAATCAATACCCTTTCCTACACGGAGTATTATCATTACACAAAATCAATAATAACTCCATAGGCAACAAACAGCTCATTAATACTAGTTTTAGTGTATTTTAATATTAATGAGCTTAAACACATTCTAATATGTTTTAAAGCCATCTAGAATTCCCTTTGATCATTTTACTGAAAAACATTAACATACTAAAGAAAATGCTGACCAGAGACACATTTTTATTTTTAAAATGTTTTTTCAAACAAAATCTCTTAATCTATAAACCTTCATATCTAGTAAGAGGAATTCAATGTTTGTTTTTAAGTGTTGGAACTAGATAACAGTAATTAACTTTCTTCAAAAAGATTTAGGCTTATGATTTTCCAATTCAGTTAATGGTAATCTACTGGTTAAACAGCCATAGCTCCAATGAAGCAGCTCCATACCAGCTGAACATTGTAAAAGTAAGACTTTCTTACACAGCACATCTCACAGAAAAGTATTGATGTATAGGAGGATAATGGAAACAAAGCAAATGGTCCAACACAGGAAAGCTGCCTCACCCCGACCTCTTCATGTTGCCTGATACAGGGTGAGGTTGTGCTAATTGATTTGAATAAATTATTTTTGCAGTGGATCATCAGCATGGTCTCCCTGAAGGGACAGAATCATCACCCAAACTACAGCAGAATGATAAATCACCCATTTTACTTACTTTGGAACTCAGAATCCTTCTAATGTACTTACAGCTAATCCTTGATTTTTGTTTGTTTGTTTGTTTCTTTTTAATCCTTAATGTTTTAACAAAGGAATAGGAGCTCAGTGTCGTGTAAGGGGCTTCAATACAGCTCTGGAAGGTAGGAAGCAAATGGGCATGTGTATCCAGTAGAACCCACTGGAGCGTCCATGACTGTGAAGCCAGCTGTGGAAGCCACGGGCTGCTCTGCAGAATTGGGTCTCAGAACAGGGAGGTCAAAAGCAGACCTTTCATGGAAAGTCCATACCCACCGCAAACTAAGCGGGCTGACTGGGCATCTACAGTCAGCAACCAAACACCCAAGACTGCAAGACCAAAAGAAGGGACCCAACAGCCAAGCAAGGGCAGTATCAAGACTCTGAGGGGTGATAAGTCATGATTGATATCCTGCCCGCCCACCCAGGTAGTGAGTCCGCCCACTCTCCCAAAGCCCCACACCAGTGTATTTATCACTCACATGCATATATCTATCAACAAGCAAAGACAATGGTCCTTTAGGAAGTTCTACAACAGAGAGACTCTCAATGTACTACATTCTAAATGAGCTGGTTGCAAGATTTCAGCACATTTTGTTCCTAAAATTTCAGTATAACCAAAGCACACAAGTTCTAAAATTTCTGCTGCTAATATCTCTTATTTTACCCTCTGTGAACAATTATACACAAGTATAAATTTACTTACATATGTCCAGTGGATGGCTAATGCTCTTTCCCATAAACACACCCAGAAAGTTTCTGCCGCTGTGACTGCTATACTTTGAGGGAATGTGATGTCACCACATACCCCAATATTTTCCATAAATTCAGGAAAGCTTAGGCCATTTTCTATTACTATAGCAGAATAATAAAGATTGGGAAACTATATTAATTTTGGATCACAGTTTTAGAGGAACATCCAAAGCATGATGTCATTGTGCTTGACTTCTGGTGAGGACTTCCTATTGGAAGAGCAAACAGGAGCACGTGGAAGAGCAAAACGGGGTGCCAAGCTGCCACAATAGTACTTCATCCATAGGAGAAAAGTATTTATCCATGTAAGCCCTGCTCCCCAAGACCCCAACACCTCCCACCAGGCCCTACCAATGAATACTGCCACATTGAGGAATTAAGTCTCAATGGGTATTTGGGTGGGGACAAAAAAATCCAACGTGTGGCACAATGCAACTCACAAAATATTTGCAAGATCTAGATTCATACTAAATAGCTGCTATTCATGTTTTAAAGTTCTGGGAAGAATTAAACACTATTAGTTAAAGCCATTTGATAGAAAACTAGAGTAATATTAATTATATATATGTGTGTGTTGATTTTTACTGTTGCATTGTAAAATCTTCATTCCTCTTGACATAAATCAAATGATACAACCATTTGAGTCTCAAGAAATAAACAGGGAGTAAGATGCCCTGAGAATTCCTTTAAGTTTCAGGGAGGAAGACAGCAATGTGGTGCAGTATGTTAAGCTGCTGCTTGAGACACCAGCATCGCAAATTGGAGCAACGGTTCATGTCTTGGCTGCTCTGCTTCCAGTATCACCTCCTAATGTACTTAGAAAGTCATGGAAAACGGTCAGAGTGCTGAGCCCCTACTGTCTAGCTCCTAGTTTTCAGCTTAGTCCACCACTGGCTATCGTGGCCATTTGAACTAGTCAATGGAAGATCTCTATTTGAAGTTCAGATCCTAGGCATTGAAAGCAGTGTTGGTACACTTCTATCAAAACCCATTGTTTTTGCAAGACACCAGGAAATGTCATCCTTCTGACACTTCAGGTTCCTTTTTCTTTCTGCTGATCAGGGACTTACACTATTGCCCTATTTTTCTTTTAAAATAGAGCATCACAGCAAGTAGGTGATGTGATTCTTTGGCATTTTATAGAGAGCCATCACAAACAAACCCTTCTATTTAAAGTTTAGTCCTAGTCATTTTGGAGGTCTCTGTCAGTGCTCTGTATAGGCACTGCTAAACTGCCTACAACTGAAAGATGAATGCAATTCTAAGCCTTGTGCAAAGCTCACATGTAGAATACTAATTTTATTGCAGGAAGTAGACTTGAAGCAATTTGAATCAGTTCTCAAAAAAGAATGGAAGGACACAGTCTCCAGTGTCTTGATTCTAATCTTAGAAAGTGAAAGCACTGTTTGGATTCCTCCTGCTCCCTAAGCCAGGACCAAATACAATTTACTAACAACTCCTGCTTTGTGACTGCTAAAAAGATTACAGTACTGCGGTCATACTTTCAGGAAAAGAAATTGGAGTAAGCAGCGAGGTACACAAATGGGGAGCACAAAACCGGCTAAATGTCTCTCCATATGGCATTCACAGAGGAAGATCGCTGATACCCCCCCACACCTACAACCACTGTCGTGTGCTTGCAACTTGTTCTCACACAGACGTCAGGGCATTTACCCCAGACTCCCTGAACACACCAACAATCTGCCAAAGAGCATACACGGCCTGATCTGCATGCCCAGCTCTGATAAACTACCACCTAGACCCAGCACGGAGAGGAACTCTGAACGCTTTTCCCAACAGTTCACACTTTAAGTGAGCTCCCCAGGCTGAGCCTTAGGAAGTAAGTGCTCTCCAAGGTGTTAAGCGTCAGTGAAGCAGCTAGCACTTCACTGATGCCATTAGACGTCAGCCAAAACCTTATTCACCACGCACAGTAACTTTTAAACACCTTTTCACAGCTCTTCCTAAAGTTGTAAGGAGTTTGTTCCTGCCGTGAGTGAAGCTTGTCACTGAGGATGTGAAGAGGCTTCCCTGAACAATACAGCTTGAACATTCACACAGGCGCTTACAGATGCTTACAAATGTAGGTCTGGATTTCCAGATCTGGAATCTAAATCCTAGGCATTCAGAAAAGCAAATACTCCAATAGCAGCTGTTTGACCTTCTATACAAAATCAGTAAACACTGGCAAACTAACTCATTGCATTTAAAAGATCACTACATGAACATCCCAGAAGCTTCCAGATAATGACGTATATCATCAAGGACTAGAAATAAAGCTCTGAGCCTTTTGTTGTTCTCCCAGAAATGTCTAGCAAAATACACTCCAATAATTTGTATTTTTTTCCACCAATATATAAATCACAAGACTATAAATTTCCTACGAGGGAAAATAAACTCAAGCCTGCTGCAATATTGAAAATATCTCCTTGAAATTTCATTAAACCCAGACCAACATTCTTAAGTTCCCTGGAAGATACCCGTATTAATTATACAGTTAATTGTCTAGAGTCATATCATCCAGAATGTGCCCAAATTCATCTAATCATATGGTTAATTGAGTGAAAAGAGATTAGCTGCCTTTTCCCAACTGCATCATTTTATGATGAAAAGGTACAGGTTTCACTATTATTACCAAGCATGTGAATTAAGCACTAGAGCTTGCATAACTTAGTTCTCCCTAGAGCGCCAAAGAGTCAAGACTGGATATTCACTGAGGTTCTGATTCTTAGCAACAGTCTGGGTTTGCAATAGAAACTACAAGGATCCCAAAATAACAGCATTTACACATTAGCACACAGCCAGCAATGCACTGTCTCAGTTCTGCTCAATATTATGAATTCTTTAACTCTAAAGAGATAACAAGACCACAGATGAGCTTTCAGCAAGTATAGAAATATGCAAATGCTACTGTCACTGCCTAAGGACTATAATCAAAATTGTGGCACCTGTAACCATCTATATTCCCTGAAACTGTAAAGCATCTCCTGCAGTCGATCCATTTGCCTTTCCCACAACATCAGGGCAAATTTTTGTTTTTATGCTGAACCTCATAGCAGATACAAGGAGAGCATTCGCAGCCCTGAAATACCAGCATTCTAAAGGGCTCCTGTATCATTGGATCCTGCCTTAAAAATCTGTTAACTTCTCAAGACAGTCATGGTGGCACTACACAAAAGGCTGTTGTCTGCATCATCAGCATCCCATATGAGTGCTGATTCAAGTCACAGCTGTTCCACTTCCAATCTAGCTCCCTGCTAATGACCAGGGAAACAGTAGGAGATGACCCAAGCATTCGGATCCCTACTACTAGTGTGGGAGACCTGGACAAGACTCTTGGCTTCAGGAGAAATTTACTCACTCAGTTCCCAAGGGCTCACCAGAGACTGGATTCAGACTGCTTCCTGAAGGGCTATTTCTGGAAATAGAATCAATAAAGGCAAAAATTTATGAGGCAGCAAAGTGTGAGCACACTACTTTATCAACCACCAATCATCTATCTACTGGACATCAACTAAGACATCCCAGAACTGTTTCCCCAGCCATGGAATAGATTTTACACTCAATCACTTCTATCTCCCCAGTAACCTCCAAACTTCCCAGGTTTCCTACTGATTCCCACTATGCACAATTGAATTACTGATAATCATAACAAATACATTATCAATTATGAAAACTTCTAGGCAAGTGAACAGGGTGGTATGAGAAACCTTACAAAGAACAATGAGCAGGTAATTGGCGAGGAGGGTCCAAATGCAAATCTTGGAATTGCATAACAGTATTCTGTCTCAGCTCTGCAGGCATCTACTACTTCCAAATCCATTTCTAGGGTGCAAACATGGAAGCCAGGGGGATGTGCCTTAACCGCACAAGGAAAGCTCTTCTGCCAGGACATTGAGTGCCTTTCTGCCTTGACTAGAAGAGATGCTGAAGGAGCATCCTAACATCCCAGTCCTTGCATCGTAATAGACTCCAAAACTAGAGCTGGAGCCATTCCGTTCTAGAAATTTCAACTATTTGAATCCAAGTGTTCTGCCTCTTAGACTTTTTCCCTAGAATAAACTTTGAAGATGGTGAAAAGCAGACAGTACTGGACTCAATGAGCTCGGTCTTACCCACAATGAACAGAAAGAAAAGATTCTGCACTTTTTGAACGCCTAGAATTATGCTCTGGGCTGCAATCCCCACCAAGGAATTCACTCACCCAAAGCATCAATAACTAACACGGACTTAACTAAAGATCTTAACAAGGAGACCACAGAGAGGCATGTGCTATATCACAAGACCCACAGCCACACTTAAAATCCTTCCTAAAGGCTCTTCAGTGCTGCAGGCCCTTGCCCAATCTGCATGCCCAAACCACCTCCTGGAGCCTCCAGATCACTGCATTCTCCCTTTCCAATGAACAGGCATGCTTGACACATGACAAAATGCCCATGTTGGCTCCCTGACATGTGGATTGAAGAGTTACTGTGGAGGGAGGAGTTAAGCTCAGTCTCTGCTAGCAGAGCAAAACCAAAGCTCTGCTGCATCCCTGGAGAACTTTGTGGAGACCAGTGACAAAAACAAAGAGAAGATGAAAGAAAGATTCCTGACACCTGGCACTTCTCTGATACTTGGCCTGTCAAAAGATGGATGCATATTGGACAACGTGGATTGTAATAGAGACTGACTTCTATTATACTGCAGCTATGAATGTGGAAAGACTCCTGGTGAAAATTAGGATAATTCTTGGCACCTGGTATAAATCTTGATGTGGCAAGTGCTTGTTTTTTTCTCCACCAGTTTCCAAGGATCATGGAAAGCAACTGATTCAAATGGCAGAGTCAAGAGTATTTCTTCAGGTTCCATCTTGATGGTCTTAACTTCCCAGAAAAATCACAGTGGTCCACTGAATCAACAACATTGTATAAGTTGGATCTGATACACAAAAGAGAGAAAGTCCTTTTGATGTGTCATTTGAAAGACAAATGAAAACCTCAGGATGAGAAATGAGTGCTATGGCTCAAACAGAGCAGAAAGATCATTCTCTCCAAAAAGAAAGAAAAAGATATTGCACCTTGTGCCTCTTATCACTGGAAAAAAGAAACAACTACTTTATGGATTTTTCAGAGTGAATGCATCACATTAAATGTGCTATTCTGACCTGTTCTCCCATCAGGATTCATTTTTAAGGAGCAACCAAAAGGATGAAAGGGTTACTGCAGCAGTCCCGGACTGCTCTGTCACTTGTGGCTGATGACCCAGAATCTCCATGATGCTTGAAGTCTCTATGGAAACAGGCAATGCAGCGTGAAGTCTCAGACAAGCTCGAGCAGCTCCTGCTTAAACTGGGGCTTACAGGGACTGAACACTTAACCATGAAACATGTGGTTACAGACCTTGAGCTTTCCAACAGGAACAGAGTCTGACCTAGGAACTCAAATGGCTGAGTTTGCATGAGAGGTGCACAATCCCAAATGTGCTATTAGGAAATGACTAGTCATCATCACAGCTCAAGAAGCTAATCCTCCACCTTCAAGCACCAGTATCCCATGTGGGCACTAGTTCAAGTCCCAGCTGCTCCACTTCCCATCCAGCTCCCAGCCTGTGGCCTGGGAAAGCAGCTGAGGATGGCCCAAGTCCTTGGGATCCTGAAGCTATGTGGAACACCCAGAAGAGGCTCCTGGCTGCTGACTTTGGATAGGGTCAGCATCAGCCATTTTGACCATTTGGAAATGGCCTTTCTGTCTCTCTGTAAATCTACCTTTCCAATAAAAATAAAATAAATGACCAGTCATAGAGAGCATGAAAAAACTGACCAGTCATACCACGAAAACAATTGCTTTGGCACAGCTTCTTTATCTTTCTTCAAATTGTTTTAAAGTCCTTCGACAACATGGTTTTCTAAGTCTACATCCTTTTCAAAGGACAGCACGTATAAGCTACTCTGTGCGTAATGATAGACAAGGAGACCAATGTATGTAACACATTGGAAATTCCTAGGTGGGAGAGGACAGGAAAGCAAGTGCTGGGAAAAAAGGTGAATAAAGTCCTGAGAGAGACACTATCTAACGGAGAAGAAAACATTTTCCAGTAACAGAAAAACAATTCCAGCACTCAAAAAAAGCAACGTATTATTACATTAAGAGTGCTGTCTCTTGGGCTGTTTTTTGTGGTGGCATAGTGGCTAAAGTCCTCGCCTTGAACGTGCCAGGATCCCATATGGTAGCCGATTCAAATCCCGGCAGTCCCACTTCCCATCCAGCTCCCTGCTTGTAGCCTGGGAAAACAGTCTAAGATGGCCCAAAACCTTGGGATCCTGCAACCGCCTGGGAGACCTGGAGGAACTTCCTGACTCCTGGCTTCGGATTGGCGCAGCACAGCACTGACTATTGTGGTCACTTGGGGTGTGAATCATCAGACAGAAGGTCTTCCTCTCTGCCTCTCCTCCTCTCTGTATATCTGACTTTCCAGTCAAAATAAATAAATATTTCTTTTAAAAGAGAGCTGTCTTCCTCCCCCCCGCCCCTTTCCCTGCCATTTGGAGGTAGATGGGGCACATGAGCACATCCTCGGGAGGAACAGGCTCTTCTTCCACAAGCACTAGGCAAGTGATCCTGGAGCGGCCCAGGAGCGCCCCCCGATGGTCAGGATGCTGGGGGCAAACAGAAGGTCCCAGAGCATTAGGGAATGAATGTTCCTCCCCACCCAACATTCACACGCTAAGCATTAATCCCGAGTGCCCACGGCTATATCCATGGTTGAAGACAGAGTCTTTAGAAAGATAATTAAGTGAAAATGAGTTCATTCGGATGGCCCTAATCCGCTATGACCTGATGTCCTTACTAGAACAAGAAATGAGGACAGAAAGACCACAGGGGGAAAAGCAGGCTGGAGGTGGCATTCCCAAAGCTAGAGAGGCCTTAGGAGAAACCGGTCCTGCCCCAGCCTGACTTTGGACTTCTGGTCTCCAGACCCTGGTGAGAACAAGCAGGTGTGTGCTGTCCAAGCAGCCAGTCCACATTGCTGTGCCGTGGTGCTCTCCCTATCAGATAAACTAAAGCCTTGGTTACTTTGGGCTATCGCCTCTCCTGCTCAGACCCCTATTCAAAAACATGGGTGTTGTGTTCCCACATCAGGCTGTGGCCCAAATCCCTGTCCAGTCTTCAGCTGTGCTGAACCAAACTAGACAAAGAATGGACAGAAAGGACTGTGCATCAGGTTGACTCAAGTCCAGGACAGACCAGCTCTGCAGTTCCAGGAGGTGGGCTTAAGAGGTTGTGCAACATTATGGCCAGGGCACCAGCTTTGACTTCAGGCAGATGCTGTGTCAACGCCAGCCACAGTGTGCCCTGTGTAGGAAAGCACATCCATTTCTTCGCATTTCTTTCTCCTTCTAGTAAGGATGCAGACAGGCACCTGCCCCATTGTCACAGAATAAATGTCTGTGTTCCTCCAGGACTTTCTGTTGAAGCCCTAACTCCCAGGATTGTTGTATTTGGAAACGTAAAAGCTAAGGAAGTAGTTAAGGTTAAATGAGGTCAACAGCTGGGGTGGGCATTAAGCTCTCCAGCAGGATGTATGCCCTTAAGAGACCTAGAGATGAAGTTCTCTTTCTGCAAGGACATGCCATGTGAGGACATTTGGAAATCATAGTTCCTGCATGCATGTTTCAGCACTTCAGCTTTTGTCAAGGACAGATAACTATCTGTGTGAAGTTGGCTACTGCCACCTGTAGACACTAAGGGAGGTGCTGAGAACAAAGAACTTGATTACTTGATGCCAGCGCCCTCTGGTGGACAAAGGATGCTGCCTCTTGGTTTCCTTTGCAAAACTAAAAATTCTGGATTATTGTTGAGATTTTTTAGTTGCTTAATCTTTTATCAGATAAGTAGCTTGCAAATATTTTCTCCCATTCTATAAGATGTATTTTTCACTGCCATGCTTTCAACTTTGATATAACTTTACTTGTGTAGTTTTATTTTGCAGCCTGTGCTTTAGGCATCTTTTCTCCAAAAATTACCTACGCTGATGAATTGAAATATTTCTTGGTGTTCCTTTTATCTCAATGTCAGCAAGTGGATGGACATCCCGTTCCCCCTTGCCTGTGTAACTTTGTCTTCCATTCCCAAGCAGCTGTCCACTCCCTCTACTCTAATCTCTTCTTTGCCTTCACTTAGAGAAGTACATTTTTTTTTCTTCTGGAATCTTCTGGGTCTTTCTCCTCTCCTTATATATTTTCACACCTGTGTGGACCATCATCTGTGGCCTCTCAGAGTGTACATTAGTAGGAAGCTGGAATCAGAAGAGGGGCTGGGAGGCAAAGCCAGGCACTGCAATATAAGATGTGTATTTAGATGGCCCAGGTGGCAACTACACTGCTGTGTCAAATGCCTGCCCTGTGGTTATCTTTTAAAGGCAGTGGGTAGCTGCTGGCACCTTCAGTGGTGGCGTCCATATGGGTGCTGGTTCAAATACCGGTTGCTCCACTTGCAATCCAGCTCCCTGCTAATGTACCTGGGAAAGCAATGGACGATGCCCCGAGTCCTTGCAGCCCCTGGTTGGAGAATAATGCTTCCTGGCTCTCCTCTCTCAGCAAGTCTGCCTTTCAGATAAAAATAAATGTGCAAATAAGGAATCAAGACCCTAGCAGACTTTTTTAAAAACAATAAAATAAAGAGAGTGGGGATAAGCTTGTTGGGAAACACTGAATGACTCTCAAGGTCAAAAGGAAAACTAAGGGACCAAACTCTGCAAGCTCCTCGGCAGTGGAAATACACCGGGCCCTGCAGTACACACTTCACCATCGTGACTTGGCCCTGACAACTCTCAGACTCGGCTTCTCTGCTCCAGTTTCAAATGGGTTAGAAAAAGTCTCATGACTTTTCCCAGGTTTTTTTCCATCACTACATGACTCCGGAGATTACTGTGGATAGAAATCGCTTCACCTTTTGAAGCAGAGATGGTGTGAATGCCCAGTAAACACATGAAAAGATGCCAACATCGCTGGTCGTTAGTGAAACAGAAATCAAAACCTCAGTAAGATGCCAACGACCGCCAGAATGGTTATTATTTCATGAACTGAAAAATAACAAGTACTTGGAAAAGAGATGAAGACACTGGAACATTTGGAACATTCACACATGACTAGAAGGAATGTAAGATGGCGTAGCAGCCATGTAGAGTCACAGCGTGGGTTCCCAAACTAACCATAGAATCGCCAGGTGAGCAAGCAATCTCATGTCTGGGTATATGCCTAAAACAATAAACTGGAGAAACCAGAAAAATACATGTACACTCCAGTCCACTGCAGCATAATTCACAACAGCCAAAGTGGGAAAGCAACCCAACAGTCCACTGATGAGTGGCTGCACAGACAAAGTGCAGTCAATATAATAATATTCACTGTTTGGAAGGAAGGGATTCCAACACGTTGTACAGCACAAGCCTCAATGATGTTACACTAAAGGGAATAAGCCAGTCGTGAAAGAACGTGTACTCTACACTCCCACTTAGAGAAGGTACCCAGAGTAGACAAACCTATAGGGAATTGCCAAAAACTGGGGGGAGGGGGATATGGAAAATGGAGTGATTCATGGATTCAGAGTTTCCATTTGAGAATAAACAAGTTCTGGAGTCCAGTTGTGGTGATGATAGTACAGCTATGTAAGCGTATTTATAGTCATTGAACCATCCACTCAAAACAGAAAATATTCATAAGTAAAGCAGAGATAGCTACTGATAGGTTACGTTCACAATCCTGAATCCAGGAGTTAATCCCACTCTTAAGACCCCTGGTTCAGGTTTCAATGACCAAACACACCAAGTGAGCCCTAAGAAACAGGCAACAAGAGCTGGCTGCCCACAGAGAAGAAAGCTGGGGTGTTGGGGCTGAACCGGTGCATACCTGGCCATGCATACCTGAGTGACTACCACGAGGATTTTATGCTGCCTTCTATCCTCTTCTCATGCTGTTTCCAGGGACAAGAACTTGGTCTTGCACATCTCATACAATGCTGCCATCTAATGGGGGAACTTTGCAATTGGCCAGAGATAGTTTTTTCAGGTTTCAGTCCAAACTCCTCCACCAAATTTTGTCAACTAAAACTGTTATCAAGTCTTTATACCTGCCATCCATCCATGCAGAAGGAACAGGGTGAGAGCAGGCGAGAACCCTTACCAAGGTGAAAGTAAGCTTCACAAGCAACCAGGCAAAGGATACTCTCCTAACTAAGAACCTAAAGAACAGGACGACCACTGCAAATGGCTAGAAGATTTGTGGCAGTATTGGGAGTAAGAAGGACCACTAACCATCAGGGAAATGCAAATAAAACCACAATGAGGTTACACTGGCTATCACCCAAAAAAACAAAAAATAATAAATGCTAGTGTGGGGGAAGGTGACCTAATCCACTGCTGGTGGAAATCTCAACTATTAAAATCCAGAAGGAAGACACATGGAGATTCCTCAGAGATCTGAAAATACAACCCTCATCCTGGGGATTTACCCAAATGAACTGAAATCAGCATATGACAGAAATACATACACCTTCGTATTTCACGCAGCTCAATTCACAATAGCTAAAATGGAATCAACCCAGATGTCCATCAACTGGTAACCGGATAAAGAAACTGAGATACATAGATAAACAGATATTAATAAATACTATTCAGCCATTTAAAAAAAGAATGAAATCCTGTCTTTTGCAGCAAATGGATGTAACTGGAAACCATTGTACTTAGTGAAGTAAGTCATCCTATGTGTCAGGTAATATACAAAAAAACATGTAACAATAGGGATCTGATTGTCATTTTTAGTCCTTGTTATACTATAGTGGAACTTTGGCCTTCCTACATTTTGCTTGTTGAATATTATGATTAGCAGTAAGTTAAGTTGCAAATATTAAGTAGACCAAAATTACATCTTTGCAAAAACCTATGAAAAGAGGAGACAGGAAGAGGGGGTTGAGGGGTGAGGGAAGCGTGATTAAGTTCTTGAAATAGCACCTATGGAAGTCATGACATCTGTTCTTTACGTTAATTTAAGTTTTTTTATAAACAGAAAAAGAAGAGTACTGGGAATGACAAGGAGAAAAGCAGTAATAACTTCACTGCCATCATCTTTTTTTTTTCTTTTACTTCTTTTTATTATTATCATTTTATGATACAGTCCATAGGCCCTGGGATTTCCCTCCTCCCTCACTGAGTTCCTCTATATCATTACTGTAGTATAGTTCTTCATACACAGTCATATGTCCACATTGCGGGCATGGACAATGTCACTGCCATCATCTTCTGTGATCACAATATTATAACATTTCAAGAACCAAGCAGATCAAGCTGCCAGTTGCAGCACTGGCACCCCACACCCAAGTGCTGCTTTGGGTCCTAACTACCCTGCTTCCATTTCAATTTGCTATTAATGTATCTGGAAAGGCAGTGGGTGATGGCCCAAGGATTTGGGCCCCTAGCATTCATGTGGGAAATCCAGGCGGCATTCCAGGTTCCTGTTACCGTTTGCCAAGTCCTGGTTATTGAAGGCGCTTGGGAAGCGAACCAGTGGGTAGAAGTTCTCTCTCTTGCCCCGCCCACTTCCTTCTGTCTTTTTCTCGTTGCTCTGCTTTTCAAATAAATGAATTTTTTTTAAATCATAGCATTTCAGTACGTGGCTCCACATCAGACATGTGAATGATTCACATGAAAGCTACACAAACTTTCTGACATTGTGGTGCAGCACGTAGATCCACTGTCTGCAACACCAACATTCCTATGGGCATTGGTTCAAGTCCCAGCTGCTCCACTTCCAATCCAGCTTCCTGCTAATGTGCCCAGGACAGCAACAGAAGATGGCCTAAGTAAGTCTATGCATCTACATGAGAGGCCTGGAAGAGGCTCCTGGCTCCTGGCTTAAGCTTGGCCCAGCCCCATGTGAAAGATATTTCTCTCTCTCTCTCTTCCTTTCTCTGTAACTCTGTTTTTCAAATAAAATATCTTTTTAAAAAATATTAAAAAATAAGCTTTTGAGGAATAGACACTGATATCAAAGAAATAAGATACCTGGTTGCCACCTTGGTGCCGAAACAGTTTATGGAAAAAGATTGAGTTATCCTCCATCAATGTAGTGTTAACCAGTGTAGGTTAACCAGTGTAGTGTTAACCAGGTAGTGTTAACCAGTGTAGGTTAACCAGGCCTGAGATTAGTGTGCAATAAGTCACTGCTCTGTGGGAGTGAACTCCCTCGATTTCTAAATTACTCTACTTTTATTTTCCAATACTCCTTAATTCTTTGTGAAGTCTTTCCCAACCAGTGGCTCCATTCCCCCCTGCCTGCGCCTCTAGTGGCTTGCAGTTCATTATTTGCTAGAAACACACCTCATCCAATCCATTGGCTCTCAAACCAGATGTGCTCCTGGACATCTGGGTTTGGCAAAGGGTAAAAGTCAGTCCCAGAGAGATTCTCAGAGGTAGGAGTGTATGCGCTCTCCTGTCTTTTTCTGCCTGCTTAGTAAGTCCCCAGTCAATGCAATATATGAGTGAACCACTGAAGCCAATCACGTCAGTAATGCAAGCCACGGCCTGGAGGCCTCTCGGATGCAGCCAGATCCCCGACTTCAGCCTGTCCCAGCCCTGGTTGTTGCAGCCATCTGGGGAGTGAACCAGCAGGTAGAAGGCTTTATCTCCCTCTCCATCATTAACTTTCAAAATAAATCAATAAAGCTGAGAGTCCATTTCCATTCCCAAGAGGCAAGACACCTGTGGCCCAGCCCAGCAGGTGCCTGGACCTTCCCTGGGTGTTGTGAGGCGAACTGAAGCCATCTGTGAGATCTCTCTCACAGCTTACCTACCTTTCCGAAGGTGGAAGCCACGCGTGCGTCCAGCAGAGGGCGCGCCACACTGCAGGGAAGCGTCGAACGGAGCCCGGTCGGCCCCGGTCCCTGTGGAAGCCTCCTCAGGAGCTGAGGGACCAGAACCCTCACGTCCTGGAAGGGAGGGGAGAGTCTAAGGGAAGAACCGTGAGCAGCGGACAGTTTCGGCGTCGAGTCCTGCGTGTGTCCGAGTCTTCCCGAAAAGAGGACTGATCCCGAAGAGCTGCCAGTTCTCTCCTGCCCCCAGCTCCGGCTGCGGGCTCCAGGCTGAGGTTCTGAGGAGAATCCCGTGTCTCCACAGCCACAAGGTCAACCTGCAGCCAGGTGTTCCCGGGACAAGCCCTCCAGTTGGCCCGGGGATCTGAGTGGGAGCGGGCAGTTGCCTTAACCCTACCCAGATGAGGCTTCGCTGCCCAAACGAAACACAGTCACCCTAAAACTACATAGGCCACACTGTTGGGTTCTTCGGGCGCTCCAGCCTTCCTTCCGTGGGCGCCCCTCAGGTTAACGTCCGGCTCTGTCCTCACCTCCCCAAGACCTCCGGCTGCTCAGACGCCCCCTGCCGGTCACCCTCCTGCTAGCACCAGCTCTGTCTCAAATCTTAAATACTCTATACTCCCCTTTTGCAAGTATCTTCAGATATTGATTTTTGAGATCCATCTCAGAATTATACACACCAAGGTACTTCAAAAAGCTTGTGGAAAGCAGAATTAAAAGGTAAGCTTGTTCTGACGCCAAAAAAACGTTTTGACATCGATGCTTAGTTTTTTTCCTAATACTTTTCCACAAATTTGACACAGCTTCTCCAGTCTTGTCTGTGAAGCTGCATGCACTCCGATTGTTACTGCTAGGCTTCTTGTTCCAGGCTAGGCATATCCCAGAGGCCTCCTCCTCCCGACCGAGTGTCCATGTATGTCCAAGTTGGTGTCGGCATCCTCCACAGATGCACATAGCTTCCCTCCTGGACCTGCCTGCCTACCTGCTCTATTTTCTCACCCCCTTCCTTCTCCTTGTTACCCTCCCCTTATAATAAACAGGAATAACAGCCTCCAAAAAATATATATGGCCACTATTTGCTATATTCATTCCATAATCTATCCTTGGCCTACCATCAGTGGCAGGTAGGTGGCTAGACAGAGGAGGAATGCACCTGTTGGCTCCATGTCTGGGTCTATTCTGGATGCATAGTTCTTTCCCGTTATCTACTTCGTCAATATTGCTGTCATTAAGGGTAACTTCATTATCATAGTTTTAGATCTTTCCTTGCTCTCTGGAAGGTCAAGTCTCCTTTTTTTGTTTGTTTGTTTTTGTTTTTGTTTTCCCTTTCCCAAAATATTTCCCAGCTGCTCCCAGGCAGTCATATTCCCGAATCATTTTTTCCGATTTCAAAAATACCACTATGCAGTGTGGCTCTGTGTAATTACGACCATCACCATTGTGATTTTTGAGTCCTCCTTCAGAAACAAGAAAACATTCCCTGGCTGCAGAAAGCACCCACTCAAAGCCTGGTTTTGGTCAAGTGCTTTTAACCACCTGTGGTCTGGACAATAGCAAAACACAATGGCTACTACAAAGAATACCTGAGCTGATGGCTAGGAGCCCTTAGAACAGTGCCCCTGGCACAACGTAGGCATGGTAACTCTTACTAGCCCGCCTTTAATGAAGAAGGCTCTCCTCAGGGAGAGGCACCATCTCTGATGCCTCACAGTCTGATGATTTCAACCCTTACCATCCCCATCAGTGGTCGACCTCCAGTGTTTCTGTCTGCAAAGGCAGTTGGGATTGTTTCCAACAGAGGCCTACAGTTCTTCGCAATCCTGTCTTCTGCCTGTGCCCCAAGGAAGGCTGGGAATTAGCCTGTGAGCTAAGGTGTTAGCTCCAAGTTAGGCCAGACAGGTACCATCATCTCTGCCTTGTGGAGAGGGAACCTATAGCCCTGGGGGTTAGAGAGCTTCCTGAGGACACCCACAGTGTTAGCTCTCCATTGTGAAAAGCTCCAGAGGGGAGCTTCTTAGGAAGATTTAGTTCTGCTTAGTTTGGAAATTCCCACTCCAAGAGAGCAACCCCCTTGGTTTAGCCATCTGGTGATGCTGGAAGATAACAGAGGAACAACAGCATGGCCAGGCATGGAGCAGACAGAAATACACCCTATATATGGAGGCAACTGTCTCTCCCAGCCTACCTTCCAATGTCAAGCCCAGGGAGCTAAAGATCTCCCACCAGGCCTACCCCCCAGACTATTTTTAGACCCAGACAGCACCCATCATTCATTAACCTTAATCTGTTAGCCATTAACTTAAGACTTTGGTATTTTAACATCTGCATGAGTTGTGGAAGCCAAATTCTGCAGAAACCATTACACAGAGTGAATCAGCAGCACTACTGGGGCTTATCCTCAGCTCAGTTGGAGAAAGAAAAGATCTGCGTTTTCTTATGCCTGTGTGCTAGCGATAACTTGCCCAGAAAACACAGCTTTCGACTGTTGACAGTCCTCTTCCTGAAGGATATGCATTCCACAAGCTTCAACGCTCTAAAATGTGCCTCTGGAGTAAATCACCCCAGCTGAGTTCCAGAGCTGTCACCACAGTCCTGCCTCACAGCACCAGCTGCCCTGGTCCATCCACTCCGATTTCCCCCCTCCTGCCTGCCTCTGGCCCCAAGAAAGAGGAGCCCCTGGGGGTCCAGGAGACATTTCCAGTCTGGGCCTGGGCTACTGTACCTGCGAGACCACCTCTGCTCATGGCCTCCTGCAATCCCTGGATCACATAAGTCCAGGTCTTCTCCCAATGCTTATTGAGCCTCTCTAGAGAGTACAGCCTCACAGAAGCTAGACATCCCTTGGGGTGGCTGTGTTCTAGAGGTTTTTTAGGCAGAAGGTGGACTGTGGAGTGGGGCGTGGTCAGCAGGCACGGGCCTGATCCTGGTGAAAGACCAAATCAAGAAGGAAACATTGGGATGGGCTGTGGACCATGCCTCCATTTTTAGCTCCCACCAATGTCAGGGTAAACATGCTTATACCGCTCTCCTGCAGTCACTGGGTGTTGGTTCTCTGCTATCCACACACAGAGGGGCAGTGTACAGGCCAGCCTGAGACAGCAGTATTCTGGTTACCAGGAGGATGTAGGGCCTGGCCTGGGAGCAGGAAGAGCCAGATTCGCCATCTCTCTTCTGGATGAATTTGCTTTTCTACTCTGGTCACAGTGAATGCTGTCGCTGGCCATGCCTCCCTTTTCTGCATGTGCTGTGGGACCCTTAGAGCTCCCTCACCAGTGCACAGCCTAGTGGCAGGTGTTATGTACAAGCTACACTTGGTCATACTCTATTTTTCTTATATTTTTATTGGTAAGGAAGATCAGATTTATGGACACAAGGAGAGACAGAGAGATCTTCAACTGCTGATTCACTCCCCAGAAGGCCACAACAGCCAGAGCTGAGCTGATCCAAAGCCAGAAACCAGGAGCCTCCTCCATGTCTCCCACGCAGGTGCAGGCTCCCAAAGCTTAGAGCTAACCTCTACCGCCCTCCCAGGCCATAAGCAGGGAGCTGGATGGGAAGTGCAGCACCCAAGACACGAACCAAAAACCAAACAGGATCCCCATGCTTGCAAGGTAGGAATTAGCCATTTAGCCTTCACATCAGGCCTATATCCTATTTTTCTACTCATATTTTCCTTTCACCCAAACACTCCTGATTTGATATACTTTTTGGATCCTGTTTGGATAGCGCAGAATAGAAAACAAAAAGGGAAGGAAAAAGAGTAAAGAGAAAATGATTCCCCTAGTCCTATAGCCAGCCTGGGGAGCCCAGGGGACACACCTTCTTCCTTCACTGTTGTCAGAATGGATGACGCTGGTACCAGTCAACAGCAGACCGTGGGAACCAAGTAGTCCCCCTGCTGGAGGAGGGCTCCCACTCCCCATGTGTACTCTGGACACTGGGTCAGGACGGCAGACCATACACTTCAGGCCAGGAAGTGTATCGTCTGAAGGAGCAGCAGGTGCAAGTCAGTACACCTGATTGTCTTATCTTTCAGGAAACACAGCAGATTGAGGGTTTTCTTGGGAACATAAACGAGAAAACAGGTGACAGCCCAGAGTGACCCATGTGTGCAGCTGTGTTGTCAGTTTCCATTGGAGGCCCGTAACCTAGCTCTGTGTGCACCTGGGGCCTCTCTGAACCGGCTTCTAGGGATTTCAGCTCACCTTTTGGCCTTAGACTGAACTGCATGTGGAACTACACAGCACACTGTGGCCCACACACAGCAGCCACAGCATGGAGTGAAAACTCTTGAACAGACACAGTCACCAACGTGAGGCCAAACATGCCCATGAGACCCCAGAGAGGACATTCTGCTGTAGGGCCTGGCCAACAGCCGTCCACCGCCAGAACATCTCACAGATACGCCCTGAAACGACCACGTTTTGCTTTATTAGGCGTTTCATGGTAATATAACACAGAGTTCTTAAGGAATAATAAACACGAGACTTGTATTTGACCATAATTATTTTGCCATTGAGACAGTGGTTACCAAAAAAAAAAAAAAAAACAAAAAGATTCTTCGGGCTACACACAATCAGCGTTAGCACTGGAAGTTCCTCCACTCATAGGTCACAATCACGATTTCCATGTCAAGGGTTAAAAACCATCTATGATTAAATCCTACACTGTTTTAGAGCATCAAGTCAGTGCAGTGATTCAGTTCTGAGACACTGGCAATTCATCTTAGCATTTACATATGACATTCATTGGACAGACACACAAAGCAAGCCAACAGGTAAACATGCTTACACAGCCTGCGGAAATTTTCAGGTTTTACATTTTTTTTTCCCCAGAAAACAGTCAAAACAACCAAAATTGCCAAGACCTGATACAGGAAAAAAAAAAAACAAAAAAAAAAAACAGGAAGACTCAAGTGAACACTGAAGAGCTGCAAGTGTTTCTTAGAATTGAAACAAAACCTTTTTTTCCAACTTGTTCAAATTTTCTCTAAGTGCAGATGAGAAAAAAAAAGCAAATATATTAAGTCAACCAATTTTTTTAAAAAGTGCAATTTACCTTTAAAATAACAAACAATAACAACAAAATCCCAGACCCCAACCCTAACCCCAAAAGGCATAACGTGTGGAGAGATGAGTGAATGATGTGATGGCCTGCTTTTGTATGTTATGCTTTAGGAAAGCAGATTTGGCTTGATAGAAGCCTACAAACACAGCATTGCTCACAAGAACCTGTAAATACAGCTGGAAGGAAGTGCCACAAGTCAGCAAGGACAGGGCTGAGCACAGGGAAGTTAGCTAGTGGGAAAGGGTCCCCGAGATGGGAGGGGCAGGACTGCCGACACACGGTCCCCTGCAGTCCCTAAGGGGCCCACACATTTAACTTGTAAGGTTGCCCCCCAACAACAGATCTGATAGGACATAGCATTCATAAAGCAGATTTTTCCTTGTGCAAAGTAAAATGGACTTAGGTCAATTTTTCCAACTTTTCTAATTTTTTCTGACTCATAGGCCTACCTAGATTGTATTATGTGTTTAGAACTCATTGGACCCAAAAATCACCTTTTGTTTTTCTCTCCAAAATAAGGAACCCCAATGTGTTTTGGATATTTGCCAAGGAAAGCGCAGGCTCTAAAAGCTAGACCCTCTGCTGGCTGAGGACTCTGAGCACAGTGTGGGCTGGAGGCTGCCTGGGTCACTTGGGTTACTGGGCTGGACCTACAGGTTGGACTGTGACTTCAGTCAACTAGCACTGCAGAGAAGGAACAAGCTCATGTTCTGCAGCCTCCCGCCTGCACACCTCGACCCTCGTGCGATCGTGGGGGTGAGACAGCCCGGCCTAGCTCCACACCCGCTCGGAGTCTCACCACGGCGGAGGGTTAGCACCAGTCTCACATGGACGTGGATGACAGAGTACCATGCTGACAATGGCAAAGCTCCAGTGCTTCTGGGCAGGTCTTAGGACCCCAGGACGGCGGGAGACATGGGCATGTGAAAAGACAGCCAGGGGAGAGAAGATCGCTATCTTAGAGAAAAGGGCCAGAGCAAACACAAAAAAGCAGACATGAAAGTATTCATGAATGACAGAGAGAGAGAGAAAGAACACACACAGGAAAACGATGAGAAGAGAATCTTCAAAAGATTCCATATGCAGCACAAACTAGGCTGAAACAGAAAACCTGCCCATTGTCAGCATTTGACCCAGAAGCCGGAGGAGTGGCCACATGGACACTGCGGGGGGCCTCTCAGGACCCACACACCAGCTTCACCAACCACACTGACTCAGCGTGATGGTTAGATAATTGCATCATTAAGATGTCCAGTTCAAACCCCTTGTGTTCCTATTAAATTAGACGTTCCAATTGAATATCAAAAAAAAAAAAAAAAAAGATCTCTCCCCCACCTCTAGAAACTCCCCAATTCCTAAAAATTCTTTTTTTTTTTTTTTAAAGAAAAGCCAAAGGCAGCTCTGGGCAATTCACTTTCTCTTCCCTCAGGGACAGGAGGATGCTAAGGAGTGCAGCGGAGGTGGAGATGAAGACCCCTCTGGGTGATTTGCTTTGTTGCGCATGTCTGAGTGTTGGGTGTGGTCTGTGTGCGGGTGGGTGCTCACACGTGGCTGTGGTGTTTGTGGATGTAAAGGAAAGTGGATGAGCGACAGCAGAACTCCACACACCACACAGAGCCCGGGGACCCCAGTGCACGCCCCAGGAACTGGCTGCCCCCACAGTAACTATCACAGGCTCTTTAAAAAAAAAAAGAAGAAAAGAAAGAAAGAAAAGGAAGGAAGTCTGAGAATGTCCTCAGGTGTCCCATCCCCCGTCCCCAGGTGGTTGGTGGGGCCAGAAGCTCTAGCCCAGGCTGGTGATGTTGGCACGGCCACCAGGGGGTGCCACGATGCGCTGGGTGGTACGACGGGGAATGTTGTCATCAATCTGGGCACCTGGAAACAAGGAGAAAGAGGGAGAGAGAGGAGAGAGAATGTGAGAGACGCAGTAAGGCCACGCTGGTTCCTGCCTCAAAACCCAGATGATAGGCAGGAGGGACCAGAAGTGGTCTGTGCCCATCAGAATCTGGCTGTATGCACTACAGGGAGAAGTAAAACTCCCAACTCATAGCACTATGGTTCCCACTCGATTCGACCCCAGGCCCCAGGCTCAGCCTGGACACAGCCTTTCTGAAGGCAGCTGGTCCTCTCACCGGCACGTCCTCACCTTGTGCACAATTGAAAGCCACAGAAAAGATGTTACAGACTGAGCATCCCTCAGCCTCAAATGCTCCAAGTCTGAAACTTCCAGAGCAGTGAAGTTTCAGCACACCACTAACAGAAAATTCTACACCCAATCTTCCAGAATGGGTCATAGCAAACATCACTGCAGTCTTTGAACTTTGTGGCCATTGAAGCCTTGCCATGTCTAGATTTCTTTAAAAACTGACAACTCATCTGTGGAACCGATGGCAGCTTTTTCAATACCAGCGATCTGACAAGGAAAATTAAAATCCCACTTGATTAGCTATTTCTTCACTATGCCATTGGGCCCAGGGTGCTAGCAAAGGAGAAGTCACCTCCAAATGAAAAAAAAAAAAAAAAAAAGCTTCAAGTGAGGCAAGTCTAAACTTGGGGCCCTTTCCTCTCACTAGCAGGTGGCTAACAGTTACCACTGGCTCTGTATTCAGCATTCCCCATGAACGCTCAGTCATGCCATGAGCAAGATGAAGAGACTGAGGCATGGTCCAGTTTGAGTGCCGACGCTACACAAAACTGTGGAGGAAGGTTCCTGAAACACCACCACATCCTCATTCCAAGGGATGTAGCACTTTAAGGAAAACATTTTCTTGATCTGCACTGAATAGAACTTACCTCAAGACCAGAAATTCCATAGGTCAATTATTCTGAAAATGTATCTCTGTGGATATTAGGGTTTCCACTTTGGGAGGGACAGGAGTCTCACTCCAATCCATGTCCACCCCCTGTTCAAATGCCCCTGCAGCCTCATCAGCTCCAGGGAGCCGGCTTTGGCCAAGCTGTAAACGTACCAGACAAGCTGAATCCAGACTGGTGCAGGTTCCGCACAGGGGGCGCCTGCTGCTTGGCAGGAGACGTCTTGGCCGAGGAAGCGGGAGTGACGGTCTTGGGCGTAACAGACACCTCGCACACGGGTCCGTCATAGAGGCCGCGAGGAACCCCTCTCAGCTCCGCCAGCTGCAAAACACAAGAGTCCCTCTCCTCAGGCCACACTTTTCCTGACCACCTGCGCAGTCAGACTGGGAATGAAGGTGTAGCCAGCCCCCACACTCCAACCCCGAGCTCCCCACAAGGTGTGAATTCTACTTAGCAACTACTCAGCAAGAACTGAGTTGTTACCAGTTTCTCCTTAGGACACTTCAAACTCTTAAACCCTCACCACACTGTGAGACTATCTGCGGCCAAGCTCAGGACCCAGCCAAAACTTTCCTCTCCAACCTCACTCTCCCTTTAATCCCCACACAGCTCGGCCCCTCTCCCCAAACACCAGGCCCCAAATGCTCTGTACACCTGCCATGTTCGCGACCTCCTAGCCACCCAGCTCCTTGCTCCTCTCTCGCCCCTGACTTGACAAGCGTCTACTCAACCACCAAAACCCAATGCAAGGCGCCCTGTTCCCATGATACTTCCCCCTATGCTGTGACTCCATTGGGGTGGTTTCCTGTCCTGGAGCCCCTCCTCTCACTTCCTCATCACAGCTTCACTTTGTTGTGGCTGGCTATGGAAACAGCAGACTCCACCCTCAAGATCTCACCTTCCAACAGTCTGCTCATCTTGTGACTGACTTCATGTGCTTCATAATGTGGACCCGAACTTGACTCATGTTAAAATTAAATAAAGGAAATTGGATAAGAACAAGTCTACTCACCCTGCTCCTGGCCTTGATGCGCTTGTAAACAAAGTCAGGGAAGGGCTTCCGGGGGATGTAGCGCCCGGAGCCTTCGGTGACATGAAGGGTGCCATCCTCCAACACGATCTTCCCCTGGCTGATGACCACCAGCGGAGATCCACGGCACTCCATGCCTTCGAAGATGTTGTACTCGAGAGACTGTGGGAAGAGAACATGGGACACCCCGGACTGGGTCCTGTGCCTGAGCAATGGAGCAGGCAGCGTTCTCTTTCCCAGAGATGAGGTTCTGGTCCCGGACACCCACCACCCACACAGGCAACTTCTCCATCTTCATTTCCCCATCTAGAATATAGGATCATCCTTCCTACCTCTCCAACTTCAGAAGAAATATAGTGCAACAATGTGACAGCTCAGATGGGTGTGTGCCTATGTTTGTAAACACACACACAAACATCAAAAGCCATCTCCTCTTAGCAGCAACTTAACAAAATGGGCCTTCTACAAGGAGATTCTGAAACTGGCTTGCCTGCTTTTTCTATCTGTCAGGAGTATAGCTAAAGCATGATTGCTATGGGAGTCACCTGCCCTGAGTTCAGGGCCCTTGTCTGCCACTTACCAGCTGCATGACTTTGGGCAAATCCCTGACACTCCTCAAAGAAGCATGGTCCCCTGTGTAGATTGATGGCAAGACCAAATGAATGAAACAAACAGAAGCACCTAGCATGCTACTTGGCATGTAGTCGGCATTTAGAACATGTGCAAGCATTTCCTCTGCCAAGCACAGTGCAAGCCCTGTGGTGCCTAGGTTAAGTCTAGCAGTCTATACAGGAACACCTGGGAGAGCTCTGGGGCCATTCTCATGTTGAAGAGCAGCAGGCAGCAGCTCCGTGACTCTAAGCGACTTCAAACTAATGCACTCAAGGGACACATTACAGATTCAGGGTGCACACAGGCCAATACCCTGCCAACCAAGAGGTAGGAAGCTTCATCCCTCCCCAGATACAGATGTTATTCACCCACATCCATGGAGGGGCCCTAAAACCACTCATCTGGCTGCTTGCCTGGAAAATCCACACACAGGCCAGCAATGGGGCTGGCAGTAAAAGTCACCAAGACGCTCCCGGGTACAGCTCATCCTCTCTGGGGTGGCAAACCCTGGGCATCTTTGGTATAAGCTACCAGGGTGGAGGCTCCCAGCTGACCCCTGCTACAGAAACATGCTGGGTGCTGGCTCCCAGAGAGGCAACTATGAAGATCATCATTTCTCCCGGGGGGTCACCCCAGGCAGGGCCACTGGGTGTTAGAAAGGCATGGGAGAGCTGCCTGCAGGGCAGAGTCTCTTTTCTCAAATCCTTAACCCCTCACATGAATTGTCTCCTCTGGCAGGCTCAGAGCTCCAAATGTAAGCTTCCCCAACTCAATACTGAGCCCTGTACCCCCCGGAGGAAGAGTCCCTGCAAAAGGGAATAGAGACATTCTCTCCCCATAACACTGACAAGAGGCTGCCCCACAGCCTGGCGAGGAAGGGTGCTGAACAATTTTAGGTTCTATTTCTGGTTCAACCACAAAATCACTATGTAACGTTAGACTCATCTCTTAGCTCTCTAAGCCTCCATTTATTTGTCTTCCCCATTGGGATAATAATCCCAGACCCTTCGCAGAAGAAAATGAAAGGGTAAATGGGAACACAGTGTGAAATGCATGTGAACGGGTATGACCACTGGCCAGAGTCCTAGAACCCCTACAAGAAGTCACTGGGGATTCCCAAAACTCTAAGAGCTAAGTTCTAAGTGAATGCAACTATAAGCCAGCCAGTGGAGGAGGAGAGAAAGAAGCCATCAGCACATGCAGAATTCAGCAGCTTTCTAGAAGCACCTGCCAGCCACGGCATCTACAGGTGCCAGCATAAGCTGGAGAGCAGCTCACACTCACGGCAACCCCTGTACCTCGGTCTAAATGAGAAAGAAACATGGCAAAAACCCAGGCCATCCTGCAGAAATGCCAGCAACTGTCCTGAGCTGCTGTGGCACTTAGGGAAGGTGTCAGTCACCAGCCCAGGCCGTGGGACATGGGCAGTCTCGAATTATCTCTCATGAGCCAACCTTCAGTCTGGAGTTCCATCTAGAATAGCCTCTCCCTTCATTTAGAATTCACTTCAAGATTTCATTCTTTCTACCCAACGCCAGATGCTTTTACGAAGTTCTCCCTTGGTCCATGTTCATCCCATTTTCTATTTACAGTCATACCTCAATATCTGCAGGGAACTAGTTCCAAGATCCCTCCCACTACCCCATATCCAAATCCACAGATGCTTAAGTCCCTGTAGAAAATGGTGCAGCATCTACATGTAGTCTACACACCCCCTTGGTTTACACTTAGAATCACCTTTACATCACTCACACAACCTAGCACAATTATAAATACTATGCAGATTGTTGTAATGCTGTGTTATTAGAGAATAATGGCAAGAGAATTTGTGCCCGGTGAGGACAACATAGCCAGAGTGGGCCTTCTTGCAAGGTGCATGCCAGCAACTTCACATTCTCAACACATGAGTCTGGAACCCAGAAGTTGCACTGTAGACAACTGCATGCAGGATCGCTTGGATCTAAAAGCTCAGCTTACTGCCCACTGACTAAACAGAGAATCCCAGGACACACAGGAGTCCTTGGCTGAACCCCTCCTTCTTGGCTGAAGGGCCTAAGACATTATGCATTTGCCCAGGGTTTGACTCAGTCCCAAGCTCTGTAGCCTAGACCAAGAGGAAAGAGATCTCCTGAACATGCAGACCCTAAGGCCCGACCAAGTGGTTGGGGGACTGTGTCTCTCCTTGAGAGAGAAATCACAGTCAACGAGTCCCTTGCAGTGACAGCCGCCAGTGTTCAGGCTCCTGGACGGCAGCACTGGCATGGCAATGAACGGCTTAGGACGGTGTTAATAAGTACCCAGTGGGAATCTCAGGAGTAGACACTGGAAGATTTCATTCAGGTTCCTTCTGCCAAGCACTGTTACGAGAGGTGTTGCCACAAACCATGAAAATACAATGCTGCCTGACTTCTAGACACTTTTGTTGTCCTGGAGTCACTCTGCAGGCCCAAGGATAGAAAAGCCCTGGTAACTCAAAAAAATGAGGAGGAGGGTCTTACAGACCTCACTAAAGCAAACAAAATAGCTATCAATACATCCCCTCCACAATCTGTAGGTTATGTCTTGGGTAAATAGCTACGCTTATCCTGTCAAATTCTTTCTACAGATGCCAGGACCTGTCCTTCCTTTGCCTCCCCCTGGGCCCAAGGTTCCCCTGGAGTGGCTCTGTCCTGTGAACAGTCCTTACACTGTTGTGTGTCTTGGCAGAGATGGTCTTGATGCTGTCGGGGTCCCAGATGACCAGGTCTGCATCGGACCCCACAGCAATGCGGCCTTTCCGAGGATAAAGGTTGAAGACTTTAGCTGCGTTGGTGCTGGTCACAGCCACAAACTGGTTCTCATCCATTTTCCCAGTGACCTGAGGAACATTGCACACACACACAAGTCCAACAAAGGTAGGTTGAAAAGCTGAAGGAAGGAACCACTACTCAGCAATTAAAAAGGAACGCACGATTGATGCACATAACTTAGATGTCCTCCTAAATGAAATACAGTCACAGACCTAGGCTTCCAACTCATGCCAACTACAAGTTTTAGCCCTACACCTGGCTTTCCCTGAGACTGTATGGAAGCTAATCACAATTCCCCCCAGATCTTACAATACATGTCATATTTAGGAGGAAATGTCTTAGATTTCTAAACCCAAGACAGATTGTCACAGAAGAATTCAGCTTCTAGAACATTCTCAACCATTATTTTCAAGGCCTCAGATGAGGAGGCAGGAGAACACAGAGGGCCAAGCATGAGTGAGGCCACTGCTGCTTACCACAGCCTTATCCCAGATGACGGACATCCGCTCCTCGGTGCCGTTGGTGCCCTCGGGAATCAGGGTGAAGTTGTCCTTCCCCACGGCCTTCTGAGCAGTGTTGAAAGTACAATGGGCACTGCCAGTGACCTGGAGGTCACCGCTGAAAGGAAAACATACAACCCAGCACTGAAGTACCCTTATAACACTGTGACCTCACCTACTGTAGGAAGGATTTTATGGCTGACACTGCACCAACCACTGGGAAGCCCTTTTGACATCACATTCATTCCCCTTAGACTTTCAAGGTGGCCCGGGTGTTGCATCTGGAATTCTCACCCAGCACAGTGCCAGGATGCTAATTCTTTGTTCACATCTGCTAATTTGAGTTAAGTGAACCAAGATTGATCTGCTGGCCAGCTTCCGTTGCACAACCACATGGTCACCTGCTGGGGCCAGTCTTCTGTGTACAAAGGCAGAGGGATGTAAAACATGAAAAGTCACCAAGACTCACCAGGACAGCAAGGAGTTGAGAAAATCTGGAGTGGTGGGATCAGGGCTCAGAGGTGGAGAAGTGACAAAGGCGGCTGCCTTGGCCCAGTTCTTGCTCCAGTAGTGGGAGCCATCCGTTCCCAAGCTGGCAGTGATGGGCTCGCCATACACCACAGTTCCTGGTGAACAGAACACACAAGGCTCAGTCTCACAGGACAAGGAGGGCAAGAAGTCGGCCTTCCTACAAGTCTCCACCTGCCCGGTGCATGACAAATGTCACCATCCCTTCAAAGGTCATGTCATTTTGTCTTGCAAGCGAGGAAGCTGATATTGAGGTAAATCAAATAGCCCAGCTAGCCCAAGTCACTCATCAGTTGTGCCTACCCTAAAATTTTATCTTAAGCTCTTCAAACTCAACATCCGCTCCCTAGAAGATCCCCCAAGCTTGCTGATGACTTCCACATTCTACACTGCTGATTGTCAACCCTGGAACACTTGCTGTTACCTACTCTCAATACATGCATCTTAAATTTATTAAATAATCTAATGTTTTTACTAATTAAAGGCACCTAAGCTTGAACTTGATGTCAGGTCAGCCAAGTTTGCCTGCCCCTCCAACCCCACCCCACATCAACCCAGCCAGGTTGCCCTCTTCTCCAAACTCAGGGCCCTCAAGGCCAAACACGTGTCAGTGACGAATGCATTTCCCTTCCTCTCCACAGCCTTTGCAAAGCCTTATCACTTGCTAATACACCATGGCACCCTCTTGGCCAGTGGCTCAGCACAGCTGCCCCCTCCCACCTCAGGAATGTCACAAAGGGGTCCCTGTTCAGTCATGGAGTGCTGGTGACCACAGAAGGCAGCTCACTCCAAGCCATTAGTAACAACCTCCCACTCAGAGACACAAGAGCTCCAGGAACTAGGAGACCCCTAGGCCAGAAAGGAAGTCCCCAGGAAGGAAAGAGTCAAATGCAGAATGCTTGGCAGGGTCCTGGGTTCTGATCCACTCAGAGCACCCCTAAGCAGAAGGCAGTGCAAAAGGCCAGCTAGACAGCTGCCAAATCTGCTCCAGTCCATCTCTAAACGGAAAGGTTCACACAGAGAGGACACTTTGGGCCCAGAGTGGTAGCCTAGTGGCTAAAGTCCTCGCTTTGCACGCATTGGAATATGGGCACCGATTTAATCCCAGCAGTCCCGCTTCCCATCCAGCTCCCTGCTTGTGACCTGGGAAAGCAGTCGAGGACGGCACAAGGCGATGGGACCCTGGACCCGTGTAGAAGACACAGAAGAAGCTCCTAGCCCCTGGCTTCAGATTGCAGCAGCTTCAACTGTTGCAGCTACTTGGGGAGTGATCCAACAGAGAGAAGATCTTCCTCTCTGTCTCTCCTCTTCTGTGTATATATGACTTTGCAATAAAAATAAATAAATGTTTAAAAAGAAAAAAAAAGAGAGAACACTTTGCCTCTGTGAGGATCTTTATAAAAGGGATGCTTTTCCATTGTGAGACTCTTCATAGCATGCAAAGAGCAACCTAGGATTCTCGCGGGAACTCCGGCTCCCGGCTGCTGGTTGGGACATCAAACTGCTCTGGTTAAGTCTAACTCTCCTGATTCGGTCATGTTTGGAGGTCCCACTGGTGGAATCTGAGCACAAAGGTGAAGTTTGTCTAAGCCATGAAAAGACAAAGGATCCACAGTCCTACAGATACACTGCTCTTTTCCCTGTGAAAATGTTCAGGAAGACAAAGGTAATCTTAAAGAAAAAACAATGGTTGCATGGTCCCTGAAAATCCTTGGACACATCTGTGCATTTTTCCAAGTGTCCTAAAACTTGCTTGTGCTTGTCCTCTCATCACATCTGCTCCTCAGTGCTGGATTTGAACACTCAAGATCAGCAGGGACTGGTGTTTGGGAAGAGGCCTGAAGCCCATGAGAGTGGATTCCGACCGGCGTGGTTGGAGCTGCTCAACAAGGGACTATGTGCACAAGAGCATGCATCTCTCCAGAGAATGAATTTGGCCTTCAGCCTCTAGAAAACACAAAACCAGGTTAGAATTTCCAAGGCCACTGCTGACCAGAATCTGCATCCTTAAACCCATCGGTTTAGGGCCAAGCCAAGACAGGCAGGAGTAGGCAGGGGTATGCAGGGACCACAGAGGTGGGGCAAGGCAAGGGCAGGCAGGGGTATGCAGGGACCACAGAGGTGGGGCAAAGCAGGGACAGGCAGGGGTATGCAGAGACCACAAGGTGGGGCAAGGCAGGGGCAGGCAGGAGTATGCAGGGACCACAGAGGTGGGGCAAGGCTGGAGCAAGCAGGGCTATGCAGGGACCACAGAGGTGGGGCAAGGCTGGGCAGGCAGGGGTATGCAGGGACCATAGAGGTGGGGCAAGGCAAGGGCAGGTAGGGGTATGCAGGGACCACAGAGGTGGGGCAAAGCAGCGGCAGACAAGGGTATGCAGGGACCACAGAGGTGGGGCATCTGGCTCGTTTTGGCTTTGCTTTGTTCCAACTCCCAGGGGATTCAGAGGTCCTTCCTGTTTTTCAGTCTCATTCCTTTCCTTTAGGATAGGACTTAATCCATCATGTTCAAGGCCTCTCTTCCCAGGGGAGTGTGGGTGCATACACAGCAGGGCAGGGCTCCTCTCCGAATTGTGCAAACACTGTGCACGAGGGAGCAAGGCATGAACTTCCAGGACACCATCTGGCCACAGACACCACTGAATCGCGTGCCAGCAATAACGACCACTAATAATAATAAACCACAGAATGGCTTAATTGGCCTCTGTGCACTTCTCTGCTGATGCCTTCTTGGCATCCGCTGGAGCCTCATGATTTTTTTTTCCTCCAGGGAAAATCTAAACTGAAGGATGTGACCCTAATTCAGCCTCTGGCAGGCTCCTTGGTAAGACTGGGAACTGTGGGGGACTCGGGAGTGATGTTTATTCACAACCAGCCTGGAGCCTGTGTGCATTCACAAAGAATAAATGCAAGGCTGAGGTCTAGAAATGTTTGACAGTTCCTGGCTCTGACAATTAGTCATTTCCAATGGATGAGAGCAGGATGATAAAGCTAAAGTAGGGACAGTGGAAAATCATGAATATGCAGTACAAAACACAGCCACAAAAGCAAGTGGAAAACCAACTGGGGGAGATGGATGGACAAAGACAGATAACACACACAGACCCTACTCTTTCTTTTCAGAGACCCCAAATCAAACCTCTTGCCATAACTGAAAATGGTTCTAGAGGAATCAAATCTGAAGTTTTCTGAATTGGTTCTGGGGTTTCTGGAATTTGTTCTCTAATGCGATTCAACATAGAGGCATTGAGATGGTTATTTCCAGGAGTAAAGGGAGCACTCGTGGCCCATGGCACCAGTGTGCAGACACACAAAATGTCAATCCTGGGTACTGCCAATCAAATAAGTGTGACAGCCAAGGTTCTGGGGTCTGTGTATTTCATCTCTCAGAACATTTTTGTCTAATCAACAAATATAATAGTATTGACTGGTAGGTCCTAATTGTACTGCACAAGATAAGGGGAGGAGTAAGTTCAGGAACTCCATAAACAGGTCAAGAACCCCAAACATGACCCAAAATTTCTATGTCTGTCCTGAAAAAGTTTCTTCCGTTTTACAGTTGCAGAGCTGAAGCGGATGAAAACCAAACTCAAGAGCCCAACCTGCAAGTGGCTGAATTACAATACAAGGCAAACTCCCAACGCCACAGTAACTCCACTGTTACAGTGAGGCACTGCCTTGGAGGGAGCCCTGCCTCCCCCCAATCTCCAGTTTCCAGGGGCACCATCACCTCCTCCCTAGTCCCCAGCTACACTATCCATCCTGCAGCTTTCAGACTTGCCAGTTCCACAAACACTTCTGGAACAAAGTCACTTCTAGGGCGAGGTGGGCAAAGAAAACCAGTATCAATCCATCCATCCATCTTTTTCTCTCCGCACCTCCACACTCACCTCTCCATCCCTCCCTTTCAGTTCCATTTCTCTGGGTCCCCTTGATTTTGATTAGACTTCATGACATTCACAACCCAGTCCACTTGCCACTCTCAATCCCAACTCTGCGTTCAAGACTGCTGTGTGGAACACGAGCTTCACACGAAGGATAATCCTCTAATGGAAGGGGTCCTCAAAGGCCCCAGGACCACGTGCTTCTCAGGAGGCCCACGCCACTGCTGCTGGCCCACAGCGCTGAAGAAGTCTCATTTTCAACTGGGATTCCCACAGTTTAATGTTGTTCAGCTGTGGCTACAACTGTTTTGAACATTTCTGCATCTACTTTGCAGGGGTGGGGTGAGGAGGAGGATGAAGATGGTCACCAGATGAGGTCATCAAGCACCGCCCACGGGCCACTGCTCACACACGGAAGGCATCATCAGTCATGCTAGATCTCACATGTGGACCCGATGCAGGCCAAGGGAACCCATTCTGGAGAAGTCCCCACAGGAGACTTGGGGGAAACAGAGCCAACCCAGAGCGAGTCACGGCTTCTGCTCCACATTGGACTGGATCACTGGGGACAAGAGGCTCAATCCTTGCATTTCCCTTTCTCTTCCATGAGATGAGTCTGCTAACTCAACTACCGGCTAAGTCTTTTCCAAGAATACAATCTGGTGCAGGCCGTGGTTTCATTTCCTTATCTGCAAATGGGCTCAGAGATAGGAGAGGTAGAGTGGCACACCTCTTGGGAAGTCGGGGTGCAATGGCGTAGGGCTAAGCGGGCCCATGCCAACAGTGGTTTACTGATGCAGGTGTCTGGTTGAGGAGGCAGCTGCAGCCACTGAGAGGGAGCAGCTGTGGTTCCTGCCATTAGCAGGGTTAGGATTCTCAACAGCCTTAATTTGCTAAGAAAGCCGGAGTCCTCCTTTGCACCATGCCCCTGAAGCTCTGGCTAATACCTCTTTGACAGCACTGATCCCCTTGGCCACTGGGATGTTCCAATCACAGTCTCCCTCCCCCATGAGTAAAGGGGCTAACAGGGGTCCCTGCTCACAGTACAAAGGCCTGAAATATCACTCAGGGCAAGTTGGCTGAAGATATAAAGAATCTCTCTGTTTCCCAGATGAATAAATAAAGTGGCGGAGGCTGGCCGTGCTTCACACTTGCCTCTAGGAGTTGGAAGACCCCACCTGAAGATGACCAACAAACCTTAGCAAGAAACACTCAGCCCAGCTCAGCAGGCCTCATGCTCTGACGCCTAACACGCACACACCTCCAGCACTATCTCCTTCAATAATATCATCGCACTGGCAGGAAGCCTGCCCCGCTGAGATGGGAAGCTGAGACTGGACATGCTCAGGGAGCCGTCCCACATCACTCGGCTTGGCACACAGGTCACCTGCAACAGGATATTGATCCCAGGCAATAAGAACTCCACACAACCCGGCACAGTTTTTCCTGTTCATTCTGAGACTCCTGGCTTTCATACTATCCAGGACTCTGTTGAGTGCTAGACTCCAGTTTCTGTCAGGTTTCCTGAGGAAGTAAACCCCAGCAGACACAGTTCCCAAAGATTCCCTAGGTTAAAATAATCTCGAAGCAGCCAGGCACGAACAGAGGATATCCATGGCCTGAAGTTCAATGCCCAACAATCAAGCCCCAATTCCTCCTTTCATCACTAGCTCCAAGCTTCAGATTATTCAGGTGCAAGGTGAAACAAAATATACAACCCCTGCCTGGGCTGCCTCCCAAGACTGTTAGCAAGCGCAAAGCCAGACGAAAAAGAGCCTCGTGAGCCTGTGACGCTGGTTCTTGCCTGTCCACAATGGAATGCACTCAAATTCCTTTCCGGCAGCTGGGGTTTGTGTCAAGCCAAGGCTTTCAAGGGCTAAAGGGCAACGGTTTGGTGCAGAATCGCCCCTGGGAGTCAGTGCATGCAGTTTGGCTCACACCCAGAAGGTTACAACAAAACAGAAGGTGTCCCCTCTGAATGCTCACCCTCCAAGGCACACACCAGGTCAGGAGTTTCAAAGACAACACAAGAGCACTGGGACCGAGTCAGAGTGCTGGAATGGAAGTGGATGCTACCATACCACCCTCCAGCTGCATGACTTCAAATGAACAAACTACATAGAGGAGAAGGGGTAGTGGTGTTGCCGACTGGGACAGCTCCACAACTCCTACCTGTCCCAATGGAGGTCTGGCAAGAGGTTGGATCCATCTACCCTCCAATTTGGACAGCTGAGTGTTTGAACGCAGGATAAACTCTGCCCAACAATGGCCTAATTCTATTACAATGTTTGGCTTATTATTATCATCTGGACATAGCATGGTTGGTAAAATACACAAAAACTGCCCTTTCTGTCACCCTTTCACCCTGCCAACCATCGCCCGTGACAGAGGCAGCAGTGCTGTGGTCAGTCACTAATGCTGACACTGGCCCCCACATGCCCAGCTGCCTTGCAAATGGGAGCCTGGGTGACACAGGGCTATGAGCTTTTTCCCCGCCCACAATATTCCTAGGAAAACAAGGGCAAAGCAGCCTCGCAAGTGGGTTGCTGGTTTTTAGAGCAGACAATTCCTCCAAGCTGCCAGGAGAGGGCAAGTAGTGCAGGGACCATTAGTTACTGTAAAGCCCCAGCAGAGAGGCCTTCAAGAGAGCTCCAAAGAACAGGACATGGACCTGTGCCCCTGGAACCCAAATGACCCAATAGTCACTGAGCAATCTGTTCTGGGGCTTGCACAGAAATCACTCCCACCAGCCTTCCCAGACCCATGGAGATCGCATCCCAAGGAGAAGCAGAAAAGGAGTCGCAGGCGTCACACTGCTCCCTGATGAAGAGAGAGAGACAAAGAGTGAGAGATGGACAAAGAAGCTAGACAAGACCAAGTCCAAGAGTGAGAACAGCAGACACAACACAGGGGAACAAAAGGCAGAGAGACAGAGGTGCGGGGATGACAGATACAGAGAAGCAAAGGGGGAATCGTGGGGTAATTGAGGCAAGGAAGAAAGGAGTCCTAGTAAACACACATATCAGACCAGGTAAGCTAAGATCCACCCCAAAGTCAACAGCAGGCTCTCAGGCCTTCTGTACATCACTTGTTGTGTACAAGCACACAACAAGGGGTGGGATGGGCCAAATCCATGCAGCCGATGGCTGGTGACAGCAAGGCACTGAGCCATTCATAAGGTATCAGGTGCTCCACGGAACGGCCCCAAGAGAGCATGCTGGAAGTTGCACTTAGGGAGTTAGTTTGCAAGAACCTTCTCAGCAGACTCCTGAGTCATTAAAAGAAGCAGCCATTGCCTAGGAGGTATAGACAGAGTTTATGGACACAGCATCAGCTAACCATCACAAAACTGTCCATGACAGTATCTGGGCCAAGACCTGGCTCACACCTCGGAGGAAATCATCACCACCCCAAGGAGTGGGCTTGCCAAATGACCTTCCCCAGAAGAGTTCTTCATGCAGAAGGGAACTGAAGGAATCCATGTAGACTGAATCCAACTCAACTCAACTAGTCTCTGGCAGTGAGGTGTGTGCACATCTGCCTACACAGCCTCTGCTATATGTATGGCTTTAAATAGATACTCCCAAGGGCACAGCGGAACAAAGGAAGGAAACAGGAGCTCCCTGCCTCGCCCGGCTGTAATTAGGTTAATGCTGGAACGTGATCAAAGTGGCCCACTTGGCATGAGGGTCTGGAAATAGAGCCCTCCCCAGTGCAGAGTCCTCCCCCTCCCCCTCCCCCTGCTCCTCCTCCTATTGGCCCTGCACTCACCCTTTTTCCGGGCCTGGGCGATGACTTCAGCCGCGCTCTTGCTCATCACCTTGGTGATGTACAGCGGACAGTTGGTCTGGTTGGCAATGGTGACAGAACGGTTCACAGCCTCGGCCTCCACCTACAGAAGAACAGCCAGGAGAGCGTGAGGACCCAGCACACCCCCAAAGGACTCTACCTTTCTCCTCCACCCACTGTGTCCCCCAGGGTTCTATCCCATGTAGTACTGCAGGGTGACACCGATTTGGTCATCACTCTACGTTGGGAAGCTGCAATGATAGGGGACAGTCTTCCAGGTTCTTCTCAAAATGTAATCAACAAACCTGCAACTCAGAAGCAGCCCGGAGTCAGTGAGCAATGCAGAATCTTAAGGCCTACCCTAGACTCACAGCCTAGTCATCCTCTGAGGGAGGACTCAGCATGGTGGCTGCCAGCAAGTGTCCGTGATTTTACGTGTGTTAAACGGGAGCTGCTACTCCTAACTCTGCACACGCTTTCTGCTACTCCCATCTTGAGTCAGGACTTTCAGTTGTAGGATATGCAAGGGGGCAGGGCTTCTTTCAGATGCTAGCCAACAAAGCTAGGCAGGATCACCCTGGAGACAATGTAACTGCACAGGGCTCTGGGAATGGAGCAGGCAGCATTGGTGCACATCCAGGACCCCCCATATGTGACAGATGAACAAGCTGGCCAGCCAGTCACAGCCTGCTATGACCTCGGCCCCGAGATGGGAAAACCTGTTCTAATAAGCCATCTGGCCCTCTAAATCTAATGCCTCAATGAATCACATTCCAAAAATTCCAGATACCTCCCTCACCCCCCAGAATTGAGTTACATCTCATGCAGGGATTCAGCAGCGTTTATAATGGGCAGGTAAAAGGATGGCACAGAGGATGTCAAATGGCCACAGGCTGCTGGTGCTGTACTGCAGCAGGTTAAGCCACCCTGGGAAGCCCCAATTCCCAGATGGGAATGGGAGGATGATCTAAGTACTTGGGTCCTTGTACCTATGTGGGAAATCCTAATGGAAATGCGAGCACTTGGCTTTGGCCTGACCTGGCACAACCCTGGCTCTAGGGGGCACTTAGACAGAGAACCAATGGATGCAAGCGGCTCTCTCTCTTTCTCCTTCAAGTAGATAAATATTTCTTTTTTTAAAAGACTTACTTATTTTTTTATTGGAAAGGTAGATCAGATTTACAGAGAGAAAAAGAGACAGAGAAAGATCTTCCATCTGCTGGTTCATTTCCCAAATAGCTGTAATGGCCAGGGCTGAGCCAATCTGAAGCCAGGAACCAGGAGCTTCTTCTGGGTCTCCCATGCAGGTAGAGGGTCCCAAGGCTTAGGGCCATTCTCTACTGTTTTCTCAGGCCACAAATAGGGAGCTGGATGGGAAGAGGAGCAACTGGGACATGAGTTGGCACCCATATGGAATTCTGGTGCTTGAAAAGTGAGGATTTAACCATTGAGCCATTATGCCAGGCTCTCTATATATATTTCTTTCTAAAGTCACTGGTGGAATAACTATGTGGCACCATGAATGGGTTGCTACATGCAACCCCATATCTGCATCAAAGTGCTTCATTTGAGTCCTGGATACTCCACTTCTGATTCAGTTTCTTGCTGATGCACATCCTGGAAGGCATCGGTTGATGGCTCAGGTACTTGGGTCCCTGCTGTGCACATGGGAGACTTGGTATGATTTCTGAGTCTGCTGCTCAGGAGTCTGCTGAGAAGCACCCACTGGCCCATCTCCAACCCAGCCCTGGCTGTTGCAGGCATTTGGCGAATGAATCCAGAGATGCAAGCTCTCTGTCTCTCTGCCTTTCAGGAAAATGAATTTTAAATGCCAGTGGACTCCTCCCCAAATCCTTGCAATACTCTGGGGTTTGAACTCGGAAGGGAGGAACGGGATCTCACTCTTTGTATCCTGCATGCCCCACCCTCGAAGCTCCCATTCTGGTTCCTGGTTAGCTGCAAGTGCTCACCAATGTTTGCTCAACAAACAGATTACTTCACTTTACTAACAGGCGGTTCCACACACAAAGCTGTTATTTTTCACACAAAATAATCAAGCTCATGCCCTTGTCTCCCCAACAGATTGATCTACTACTCCTTGCACTAACCCGTAATCTGATCTAGGATAATATAAACTAAGCCAAGCTCATCCAAATGAGCCTGCCGGACATCAACTCTGTGGAGAGAGATGTCCAGAAATCCACAGGCAGTGCCAATGGTCCCAGACAAAGTTCCCGGAACACCCAAATGCTTTTCATTCCTGGGATAACTCAAGACGCGCCCTTCCCTTTCCATTGCCCCAGCCTCGGATAGAGTCTCAGCAGAGCTCAATGTGACAAAGGCTCAGACAAGATCCTCAGCACTCAGCAGTCATGTTCATGACTGACGCTGGACTGTCAGGAATGCTAAGATGTGACACGGTACTACACAGAAGTACAATAAGCAGAGTTTCTGCCAGAGCAACTGGCTGCCATAAGACCAGCTCCTTGGTGGGAACAGTATAGGTACTAGTGTGGGATCTGCTCAGATTCAGCTGGGAGTTGAATTCAGATTCCAGTCCTGGGTCAGGCAGGAAGAAGCCCATCACTGAGAAGAGGTGACTCCAAATGCTGCTCATTGAAAGAACAGATCCTTTAAACCCCATTTCCCATGCTCTGTCCAAATTTGACCCTTCTATTTTTTGTATGTATATACTTCAGATATAAAAAATAAACTGATTTATACAACTAAACTCTTATTTAAGTGATAGCTCTTTAAAATACTAGGAAAATAGTATGATAGGGGCATACGTGGCATAAGAGTGAAGCCACCACTTGCAATGTCAGAACCCACATTGAGGCACAGATCCAATCATGTTGCTGCACTGAGAATGGCAGACTCCCTGGCAGCCAGTTGTAAAAGTTCTTTGGTGAACGGGCAGATGTGAGAATGTACCAGTGAAGGAGTGGGCATCTGTGGGAATGAACCAATCGGGAAGTGGGCACAATGTGGGAATGCACCAATCAAGGAGCAGGCATCTGTGGAATAGAGAAGCAGAGACCAAAGGAGGAGTCTTGGGGCTCAGCTGAGCCCTTCACTTGGTCCATGTAGAAACACTCACACACACACACACACACACACACACACAGAGCCTCGTTCTCCAAGGGTATGCAGCTCTGCACAGCACCCACACCCCACTCCTAGATGCTCACCTCCTCGGGCCGGCTGAGAACATGTCCCTCAGGCCCGGTGATGCCCAGGTCCAGGATCCTCTGTTGCTCCTAGAAGGTTTCAAGAAAGCCAGGCATCAGGGAGGGTCAAACGTCAGCTGGCTCCAGCAGCTAAAGACCTGGCACAAGGCAATCTGGCAAAGTGGAAACTGGCACCCACTGGCCTATCTCCAAGCAGTGATGGGCTCATGACTCCCCTTCCAGTCTCACCTGAGGAGCACAGAGCAATGCCAGCCTTCCCCAAACCACTCAGTCATTCCCCTAGGTGCTGGAAGCCTCCGTGCTCCCAGCCCACAGCCACGGTAAGGGAGTGAGTGGCAAGGAACAGTTCCAGCTCCCATCCAGAGAGAAGCTGGGGAGTGGGGATCTGGCAGCCATGCCCCTCCACAGGCAGATGTGTGTACTGCCAGTCTTCACTCCACCAGCAAGCTCATGAGTGAAGCCCCAGTATGCAAACACCCTGGCCTGCTGGCATTCCACCACAGTGTACATCCACAGAGGTCACCTGCCTCTTGCCCCCAGGGTGATGAAGAAAAACCCATCCGTACCTCTGCGATGATGTCACCATTTTCCGCATGGACTTGGGCAATGGCACCAATATCCCGGATCACACTCAGGACCTCATATATCTAAGAGAAAGAAGCACAGGGCTCAGAGACCAGGACAGCTAGCTCCCTGCCATGCTGGTAAATTAAAGCAAGTGCCGCTCAGCAACTGCCATGAGGCCAGGTTTTTTCCCATCCCAACAGGAATGTTTCTGGTCACATGGCATGGGAAGACCTCTCTGTCCCTCATGTAGATGGAAGTGAAACTATGTGGGTGAGGAGTGAGAAGGTCAAGGATGAGCCCCAGTTCTGCAGCCAGGCATTGGGGAGGTCCCCGGGGTGCCCTCTGCCATAATGGTTGCTTTCCAAGCTCAGGTCAGGAATCATGGTGTAGAAGCCCCAGGTCCAGGACGTTGATTGCCCTCACACTCCTCCAACGGGTAAACAGCATCAGCAACTCAATCCACCAGCCACTGGCTGCAAAGATGAGGGATGTGTGTCCTCAAACACTGCTCTCCCCAGGAAATAGCCATGGCCCCCGTGTGCCAGGTGTCTTACCTGGCAATCCGTCAGCTGGAAGCGGTCTTTGAAAGCCATGTACACGAGGAAGGAATTGACCCCTGGATGATAGACAACACAGAAAAGCTAGGTCATGCTGTTTAACAGAAAGACCACGACCAAATAATCTGGAAGGGAGTAACAAAGTGGTAAGACAGTCCTGCAAGGCTTCATGCCAGGAATATGTCTGAGAAATGTGGTCACCTTGGGAACACCATAGAATGTGGTCACAGAACCCTAGCTGGTGTAGTTATGCTACACCAGGATACAAGACATAGCCGGCTGCTGCTAGACTATGATCCAGCTCTACCTGTTATCATGCTGAATGCTGTAGGCAACTGTAACTCAATGGAAATGCCCACAGATCCCAGCACAGGAAGGATACAGGAGTAACACCAAGTAACAAGGGTTTCTCAGCTCCATGGTCATCCTATTGGACCACCAGCCAAAGCACTGTAAGGTACCCCTTGTCTGCACTCTGCATGTGTGTGCACATCTGTGCGTCTGTGAGGGTGAGGACACGGCAGAGGGCAGCAGGCACAATGCATGTGACCAGCAGTGGGTAGAGACAGAAAGGGAATGGAAAAGCCAACTGGGTAAATACAAAAAAAAAAAAAAAATTGTAAATCTGAACACAAGAGAGTTCCTTACAGCGCTCTTACAACTTTCAAACCTTGCCAGTACTCAGGCACCCTTGCTCATGACAGTATTTGCAATCAAAAGGTGCAAACAACCTGTGGTTAGAGGAGACCTAGGACGTGGCCCATACAAAGCAGGGCACGCTCCTCAGCCTGATAAAGGAAGGATATTCTGACTCATGTCAGCCACATTTAAGGTCCTCACCTTGAGGACCACACACAAAGTAAAAGAAGCCGACCACCAAACAGTGTCTGATTTCGCTGAGATGTCATATCTAGAACAACCCAATTCACAATTCTAAAAGCTGAATGGGGATCACTGGGCTGGGCCATCCCCAAAACGAGCCTTTTGCACAAGGAACAAATGTGACATTTCTGTGCACAAGAAAAGAACACTCACAAATGTCTTTCCTTTTGGAAAATAGACTGCCCTCTGTGTTGACTTTTAAGAAGCATTTTTTTTTTAATATGAAAGGCCCATCACTTTGACAAGCAGATGGCTCAAGGCTCGTTCTGGCGTCAGAGTTCCCACCTCCCAAGGCACCAGACCAAGCATCCCTGCCCAACATCTATCTCGGTTTCTAAACAACTGTCCTGACAACCTCAAAGCCTCAGCCCAGAATTCAAACCACCTGGGGCTGCTGGCAGATGCATGAGCAGAAAGCCCCTGGACAGCCCAGTCCTTCTCTCCCTGCTAGGCAACAGTAGTCATGGTAACTCCCCACCCCCAGTGGAATTTGTAAGTATCCACAGGAAAAAATTCTTAAGAGCTTAAAAAGTCAACAAAAAGGCCAAAACTTATCTACTTTCTTTCCTGTGATATTTTCAAACTGGAAGGAATCTCAGAGGACTTTGAGTCCGACACCCTCATGTGGTATCAAATGGAGGGGGCAGGCATATATAGCCCAGGAGGAAATTTGCGCTGATTCTTCATTGGAGTCCCTGGAGTCATTTCTTCACTGCAGCTTCTCTGTGAGGCAGCAGAAAACTGGCTTCCTGTCTCCCACCAGGGAGACCTAGATTGAGTTCCTGACTGTCAGTTTCAGTCCCAACCCGGCCCCAGTCACTGGAGGCATTTGGGGAGGGATTTTGCACATGGGAGCTGGTTCTGTTTCTCTCTGCCTCTGAGACCAATGAAGATGAAAGGAAATAAATCAGATCCCTAACATGTCAGTTATCTGTCCAAAGTCACACAGCTCATCTGTCCCAGGGCAGAGGAGGAAGCCAGAGCTCCAACTTTCTTCTCTGGGGTTCATCAGACCCTCTCCACAAATATCTACCACCTAGGCTTCCAGATTTCCCTCGAGCCATTTTATCACAGCAACAGACACTTCTGGGCCTGGAAGTTCTAGAATTCCTAGAGCAGAAGGAACTTCCCTGAAGGGCAAAACCTAAGCAATCAGGTAGGAACTCCAGAAATCCAGTCCCCAGAGAAGAGGAGGATGTGTTCGAGCTCTAGGACAAGAACCCCCAATCTTTCTGTGGACAAAAAAAAAAAAGCCTCAGAGGCACCCCTGAGTTAGCAAAGATGCCCCCAGCCTCCCCAGTCCCTGGGGATGAGCTTCCTGAAGTAGTTCTAGGAAACAGCAAAAATCTCTCTGGCTGTCTTGGGCTGAAAGATGTTCATCAAACTGATTCTTCCGGGGGAAGGCCCCTCTGAACTGATGGGGCACCTCTGTTGGAGGCTCACTAGTCACCCCTCTGGGATAAAGCACTCCTGCTGCAACCTCAACTGGCCAGCCTGCCAAGAGAACACAAAAACCCCCGCACCACCAAGCTGGAAGCAGCAGTGACGTCAGAGCAGGTCCCAGCAGGAAGGCCAACAGTGCAGCATCGGGTTAGGCAAGTGCCCTCTCCTTGCCAGGGTAACGTCCATGCCTGAGACACAAGTGGGATCCATGAGTGCGATTCTCTAAGAACTGCGCCCGTTTGTGGATTGCTTTGGAAGTGGCTGCAGAGGGCGCTGAGCCAGCACAACCTACCATGATCCTTCACGAGGGCCTCCATCTCCTCCTGGATGCCCTTGTGCCACTCAGTAATGTCCACGTGCAGAGAGTAGTCGCAGCAAGACTTGCTGTCGGCCCATTCCCTCCACTGGTCAAAGGCGGCCAGCAGGCTGGTCCCAGGCTCAGGAACCACATGGTCAACTGAAAAGAAAAAAGCACTTTGGTCATTCACACAAGCTCCTCGGGTCAGGGGCCAGCCAGTGTGTACCCACTTGAACCCTGAATAAGGCTTCTTGAGTTCCCAATCTAGACAGTGATCTCGGCAAGCAGCTCCTAAGAACCCACTCGAGCCCGCTGACTACCCCCAGAGGGGACAAAGCAGAAACTTGGCATAAGAAGGATGGCTCTGGTGAAACCATGCATGAACTGCCCAGATCTGATTTCCCAGCTCACAAGCCCTGAAAGCACGTTTCATGGACAACAGGTCCTTGCAGACAAAGACGGTGTCAAGTGGCCAGCAAGGCAGCCAAACCCTCCGAGCTGTTTGGGAGACATCCCCCCTCCAGAAAGCCAGGGATTCGAAGGCGCTGCAGCGGGGCCATGCAGACGGAGCCTTTCCGAGGCTCTCAGGCATGCCCACTCTCTCACAGCTGCTCACATTTCTGCAGCATAATGCCACTTTGTAATTTAAAGGAAATCTCTCATCTTAAGAGTTCAAAGCACTTTCAAATGGTGGTCATTGAGGTAGGCCGATAGGGAAGATAAATGACTTTGGACTGAGGGTGACCTGAGGTTTCTTCCTGGCGCCATTGTTTACCTGCAAGGTGCCCTTGGGTTAGCTACTTCGCCTCCTCTGCTCTACGTGTCTGCGGGGATAATATTACCTAGCACACACATTCGGCACGGATATTAAATGAAATCTTACATTGCTCTTCCATTTAAAACTTCCAGTGACTTCCATGGCTCTACAAGGTCTGCTCGGCCTTGGCCTACTTTTACCACACAATCCAGCACCCTCTCTTACTGCACTTTGCTCTCCAACTATACAAGCTGTCTTTCAGTGGATACAATACCAGCCTGACCCCTCTCACCCCAGGCCCTTTGCATGTGCTATCATCCCTCCCAGGCTCTGGAGAGGTCTCATCCAGTGACTGTGACAACTCAAGGCTTAGGAGACTATTCTTACCCATCTTCTGCACAGAAGCATTAAAATGCTAACTGAAAGGATCTGTCCTAGCCAAATCAAGGTTGTACAAAACCGCATGGATGCAAAAGTTGAGACACTGCTTGAGATCCCACATCCCACATCATGGAACTGGGTTTGAGACCTAGCTCCACTCTTGAGTTCAGCTTCCTGGCAAAGAACACCCTGGGAAGCAGCATAAGTACTTGGCTCTTAGGGAGAGATACCGATGTGGGAACAAGGATTGAATTCCTAGCTGCCAACTTCAGCCTGGCCCATGTCAGGCTTTGTGAGTCACTTGAGGAGTAAAACAAAAGATGGAAGATCTCTGTCTATCCCTCACTGCCTTTCAAATAAATCTTTAAAAACAATAAAATGAAAGTTTAAAAAAACAGCACAGGGGCCAGCTCCATGGCATAATAATCTAAGCCTCTACCTGCAGTATTAGCATCCCATATGGGTGCTGGTTCAAGTCCCGGTTGCTCCACTTCCCTTCCAGCTCCCTGCTTATAGCCTGGGAAAGCAGCAGAGTACAGTTCAAGTCCTTGGGCTCCTGTACCCATGTGGGAGATTGGGAAGAAGCACCTGGCTCCTGGCTTCAGATCAGCTCAGCTCAGGCCACTGCAGCCATCTGGGGAGTAGGCAGCAGTGTATCTCCTTTTCTCAGCAAAATCTGCCTTTCAAATACAAATAGATAAATCTTTTCTAAAAAGAGACAGAATCTAGTATTATTAAAGCCCAAAGCAATGCCTCATTCTTCATAAATAAAATATTAGATTTTCAACTTCCAGGTAAGCAGTTCTGAGCTAAGAAAACTCCAGCTCAGCCTGAGCTCAGATTTCTGAAACGGATTAAATCTCGCAGGCGCTGCTAAATTGCTCAACTAGGCTTGGCTTGGTCCACATCAGAAAAAAAGTCTGTCTAGGCTGAATTTTCTTTTCTCAAAATTGACTTTTGAAATTGTTGATGTTTGTAATTAAACAGGTAGGTACAAACCTGGTATGTCCAACATCATAATGTTATCTAACGAAAGCAAAAATTACAGGCACCTTACAAGCAAGCCTGGATAAAATGCTAATAACATAAAACATTCTTAGGTGGTGTGCCTTTCCCAAGATACACACAAAAACACCACCCTATAGCAATCGGTCTGAAAGAAATTTCCCACAGTCCTCCTGGCTGCAGCTCTCTCCCCTCTTCAAACCATCCTTGCTAAGCAGGAGCTTTAAGGGCAAACAAGTGCACACACTGCAACTGCCCTCCTCCAACCCTCAGGAGCCATCCCCCAGCTCCAGAGTAAAATGTACACTCCTTCCCCTGGTTCTGCCAGGTTGACTCCAGGCTAATCTCACCCAGGCATCCTAGGCCCCTTTGTGCTCACCACCCACAGCCACCCAAACATCTCTCAATTCAGGCACTTGGCCAGCTCCCGTGCACCCGTAAACTCTGCGACTGGTTGAATCTACAAATGTGGACCCTGGAGGGACAATCACCTGTCTTCTCCTGGGGACCCCCACTAGCCTTTCCTGTTGTGTCCCCCAGAGAGGCCATGAGGCCTGAGCCCATTGTGTAATATGGTGCTGCGAGAGCCTCAATTTCACCTGCACCCCACTCACTGATGACACAAGAATAGGCGGAAATTGTCAGAAATTGCTTTCTAAACATTTTTCTGATGAGATAATTTCAAGAACAAAATGTCACAGCATAAACAATTTTAGGAAAAATAAGTCACACATTTAATCCAGTCACCATACTATCTGACCTTCTCTCGAAAAATTAACCTGCTCAACTTCAGGAGTATTTTCTCTAAGTCTTTTCTCTGTGTTGTATCTTGGTTTTTGTTTTTTTGTTTTCTTTTTCCTCTTCCCAAAAGTCTTAAGGTGGCATAGCAAGGCGCTTCACATATCAGGGTCTGGTGAACTGGAAATATGAGTGAAAGAAAGACAAACAGTGGCAATATGCAAAATTCAGATTGAGACACACAGGCACAGAGGTGTGTGTGTATATGCACAAGTGTGCATGTGTGTGCACATAAGTACACAAATGTGTGTGACAGATGTACATGTGAGGATGTGCATGTATGCACTGTTATGCGTGTCTACATGCACAGGAGTGTGCACGCATGTGTGCGTGTGTAATGGCTATGTGTGCGCATATGCACAGCTGTCTGCACAGGCGTGTGTGTGTGTGTGTGTGTGTGGAAATTCTTGGAGAATCATACTGAAAGCATTAACTTTGGTGTACATACTTTATAATTCACACAGAATTTTTTGATAAGATGTATTTTCTATGAACTTGTTGACAATCTTTTATCAGTAAAACAGGTAAGTAACATTTAGTTCTTAAACACTTTCTAAACTTAGAGTTAGACCCTCCAGCCAGGGTAAATGAAGAAGACTCTACCATTCCCTGATCTCTACTGGGACTGAGAAATCATTGATTGTCAGGAGGACAGCAGTGACTGCTTAGAGACACTGAACACTCCTTCCTCCGGGTCAGTTTATGGTGACTTTTATGATGTATTCTGACAGTATTAGCACTTGATAAGATGCTTAAAATGTCAAATCTTAACACCTACTGCAGAGACAAACTACCCAGTTCTGCTCCCGGGCTCTACTGTTCCATTCATTTCTGATAGTACCAGATACTGCAGCACATTTAATACATTTAAATATGTAATGATAAAAGCCCCCCCCCCTTTTTTTTTTCTTTTAAGAGGGAGAGAAAAAAAAATCATCTTTCTTAAGCTCATTTCCTCCCTGGTCTTCTCTTCCCCTCCATCAACCTATGAAATCTGAGCAAATCACCTATAGGAAGTCTGTTGCTCCTCCAAGCTACCACCCACTGCCAAGCCACCCACTACCACTGCCTCCACTTACCCCACTACACAGTAGGGAAGGGCATGGACCAGGAGAGCCTTAGCGAGGCAGAGGGTTCAGAACCCTGAATCCCTAAGGATATCCCAGCCTTCAGTGCTACCCTACCCGCAGGTGTAGCTGAACACAGATCCTGGGCCTCATCATGCAGGTCATGGTTCTGCAGACCAGGCTGGCACCTGCTCATCTGTGTTCCTCACAAGTGAACCCCATGGGCCCAGTATGGTGGCACACCAAACTAAGCCTCAGCCTACAGTCTGGCACCGCCCCCCCCATTTGTGTTCTGGCTGCTCCACCTCTGATCCAGCTTCTTTTAATGGCCTGAGAAGGCAGCAAACGATAGCTCAAAGCCATCCCTTGGGCCCCTGCACCCATATGGGAGACCCAGAGGAAGTTCCTGGCTCTCAACTTTGGATGGGTTCAGCTCCAGCTACGGCAGTCATTTGGAAAATGAACCAGTGAATAGAAAACCTGTCTCTTTTCTCTCTAAAATCTGCCTTTCAAGCTCCCGCTGTTGGGACCGCTTGGGGAGTGAATCATCGGACAAAAGATCTTCCGCTCTATCTTTCCTCCTCTCTGTAAATATGACTTTGCAATAAAAATAAATCTTTTTTAAAAATCTGCCTTTCAAATAAAAATAACTAAATCTTAAATAAGTAAATGAAAATAGAATAAGTGAGTCCCTTACTCAGGTCACCATGTCACTGAGTGCAAATCATCTTTCATTTACTTTTGCTCCCTCTCCAGCCACACCCAAAACAGCAGCATGGACAGCATCCGACACCACCCCCTGGCCGCCACATGGTGGCTTCCCTCCCATCCCACGCTGGCTCCTGGCATGATGACCCCTAGGAAAGTCAGCATACAGACTGAGCTGAGCACTGCAGGCAGAAGCATCAACTCGCTTCCTCCCAGAGCTAACAACACACAGAAATGCATCCGGGAAAAGCCTCTGCATGTTTTCCCACAGTTCCCTCTCCATAGAAGCTCTCCTGGGGAGAGCCGCTCTCAGGGAACAGGGCAAAGGGTCACCCTCGCTTCCGGAGGGAGCAACGTGTCCCCTCCAAGGATGCAGCTGGAAGCCACTTGCACGGAACTCACACGCCTGCTCCCTGGGGACCTGCCTGGGCTTTCTGCCCCAAGAGAAGAGAAACTCAACCCCCAGTCACCCTCCAGCCAGGAAAAGGGAAAAGATGCACCCTGGGGTCCAGGACCCCAAATCACAGGCCTGTTTCTCACTTCGGTTCTCCTCACGGTCATGATACTCTGGGGCTCCTTTGTCTTCTGCGTCTTTTTCTAAAGATTTATTTATTTGGACATTGGGGAGAAAAAAGAGAGATAGACAGATAAACAGAATCGTCCACCCATTGGTTCCCTTCTCAAATGGCTATGGCAGCCAGGCCAAAGCCAGAAGCAGAAACTCTATCTGGGTCCCCCACATATGTGACAGAAACCCAAAAACTTGGACCTTCATCTGCTGCCTTCCCAGGTGCATTAACAGGGAGCTGGACCAGAAACAGAGTAACTCAGATTTGAACCAGCCCTTGGCTGTGGTTTATGGGCTTAACAGGCTGTGCCATAATTCTGGCTGCTCCACTACATTTTCCCGTAGCTTTCTTGAGATGCGATTCACATACAACACAATCCCCTCATTGTGCTAGTGGCTTTGAGTACATTCACAGAGCTGCACAATCATTACCGCAGTCTAATTTTAGAACGCCAACCAAAACAGAAACCCCACACTCATCAGCAGTCACTCTCTGTTCCCTCCAACCCGGCCCTAAGCCACCACTGTGCTACTCCCAGTCGCTCTGGATTTGCTTATTCTGGACACAGCATGCAAACGGATTCTTCTACTACATGGTCTTTTGTGGCTTTTTGCTGCCCTGCAGTATGATGTACTCCGGCTCCCACCTGCTGGGCAAGCCTCTGCCCCACTCCGATCTGTAGCTGCAGGGAATTTTGATATCCGGTTGTCAGGCTTGTTGCATACTGGCAAAGGGTCAGACACAGAGTAAATAAGCTGCTCCTCGAAAAACCAAACAAAGGTCCCCTTTGGAGCCAGTAGTATTTAAAAGACTTCAAATTTCTTGAACTCTTTTTTTTCCATCACCGTAGACTCATACGCAGTTATAAAAGAAACAGACTGGGAAAATGCTTGGTACAGTGGTAACAATACAGCCCACACTCCGGATCCTGTATGATAGTGCCTAGGTTCAAGTCCCAGCTCCATTTCTAAGCACAATGGATGAAGGATCTCAAACTGTCTCTTGGGGCCAACACTGTGGTGTACCATCTACAAAACTGGCACCAGTTCGAGTCCTGGCTCCTCACTCCTGATCCAGCTCCCTGCTAATGCCCTCCAAGAAAGCAATGGCAAATTGCTCAAGCGCTTAGGTCTCTGTGTCTCTTTGTGGGAAAATCTGAATGGAGTTCCTGCCTCATGGATTAAGCTTGGCTCACTCCCAACTGTTGTGGTATTTGGGAGTCAAACAGCAGATAGAAGATCTCAGACTTTCCTTCTCTCTGCCACCCTGCCTTTCAAATAAATAAAATATTTAAATTTTAAAGACAAAATAATTTTAAAAAATAAATTAGAAGAAAAAGATTCTCACATCTTTCCCCCAGTTTCCCAATAGGAACAATTTGTTCATTTGAAGTCACAGGTAGACAGAGAGATCTCTCTTAGACTGATTCCCTCCCCATATGCACATAAGCCAGGGCTGGACCAGGCTGAAGCTAACAGTCAGGAATTCCATCCAGGTCTCTCACATGGAAAGCAAGCACTCAGGTGCTGAAGCCGTCACCTGCTGCCTCCCAGGGTGTACACAGGCAGGAAGTTGGAAACAGAAGTGGAGTTCATACTCAAACCCAGGTACTGACAGGAAATGCAGAAAATGTCCCATGGTTAAAAGTGCAAGTTTAACCATTATACCAAATATTGATCCCTTTTAATTTTTAAAAAAGATGTATTTATTTTTTGCTGGAAAGCCAGATTTACAGAGAGAAGGAGAGACAGAGAGAAAGATCTTCTGTCTACCGGTTCATGCCCCAACTGACCACAATGGCCAATCCAAAAGCCAAGAGCTAAAGAGTGGGTGCAGGGTGTCCACTGCTGGATGGGAAGTGGAACAGCAAGGACACAAACCAGCACCCATCTGGGATCCCAGCATGTGCAAAGCAAGGACTTTAGCCACTAGGCTACCGTGCCATGTCCTCCCCCCCCCCCTTTAATTGTTTTAAGATCACAAGTTTTTAAAGACTAGGTGGTGAGCATTTCTAGTCAGTCCTCCACCAGGTCCTTCATAGTTAAAATACAGCAATGCTGCAAAGCCATCCCACAGTGTCCAGTCTAGACAGGCGGCAGCTGAGCCGATGCACACTCCAAGTTTACCAGGGGTTAGGGCATGGTCGCAGAGGAAGTGGGGAAAGTTGGGGAGCTCTCAGCCCTCTTATCCAGTCCTCCCGATCCCCCCTCTGGACCCACAGAGCCCCCCAGAACCTCAGACACAGCCGCACCAAGAGGCGGCACTCAACCTGCTGTCTGTCCTATGCACACCTCACCCTGCTTCTTGCAGTGTGATTCTCTCAGAACAGACTCACATTCCAAGTCCCCACCATGTCACTCTTTCACCCACCACCTCATTCTCAGCTTTGAATTGTGTGTGCATCTGCCTCTCCCCTTCTCATCTCAGATAAATGAATTAACTCAAATTAAAAGCCAGCCATCAGGGAGATGAGCACACAAACAAACCAGCCAGTGACTTATCTACGTGGCCCTCCCCAGCTGGCAGCTACTGTGCACTGGCTGGCAGCTGACCTCATCAGCCAGGCGGGGAATGGCTTTTGTGGGTGGAGAGATAAGAGTCTTTGTGTGCCCCGCCTGCTGGGGAGGACAGCCTGTTTTGTTCTGAACAGAAAGGCAGAATGCAAAGGGAAAGTATCTGGCCCCTGGGAACAGAGAGGGAATCTGCAGGAGAGGGCCCAGAAGACCAGTCGGGGTCAGACACACCACACACCAGCCAGGGCCGCCACTCACTCATCACATGACTCCTGCAGTTTCAGCCGCCCTACCTGCAAACAGGGGACTAGCACTCTTAACCCACATGGGTCCAGAGAGAGCGGAAACTAGCAAATATGGAAAAGGCTGACAGAGACCTGCCCAGCAAATACCAGCAGGACGACACGATCACATGCCTCTGCAAAAAAAACACCCATGCATACACCTGGGTGGCACAGAGCGCTTCAAACATTCATGGAAGATGGAATTACAGGCAAGTTTGGAGGCAGCATCACAGCACAGCAGATGAAGTCGCTACCTAGGATGCAGGCACTGCTTCACAGCCTCACTGCTTCACTTCGAATCCAGCTCCCTAATAAAGTACCTGGGAAGAGAGCAGATAACAGCCAAAGTACCAGGGCCACTGACACCCACAGAGAAACTCTGAGTGCAGTTCTGGGCTCTTGGCTTTGCCTGGTCCAGTCCCAGCTGTTACAGCCATCGGGGAATGAACAACAGATGCCAGACAGAATCTCACTCTCTATCTCTCCTTCTCTTCCTATAACTCTGTCTTCCAAATAAATCAACAAATCTTCAAAAACAGGAATGGTGAATTTATTTTGCTGTGAAAATTTTTGTATGCCTACTTTTTTCATAATATATATTTTCCAGGAATTTCTTGAAATCCCTTGTATGCATTGGTTCTTTTACACCAAAAGAAAGTCTCTTTAGCGCTGTTTTCTATGCACTTTTTGAGGTACTGAGGTGCCTCTGAAGCTTGGGTGAACTACAGCCCTTGTGCAAGCACACTTTTTCTCCCATGATGCAAAGAAATTATTTCCTAAGAGCTAGAACTATCTAGAATGACCATGCTACAAAATAGCAATGACAACAGCCTTACAGCACCAAGTATCCAGGGAGAAAAAGTGTGCTTGCACCTGTGAGATGATTGTGCCCAATGCCCAGGCTCTTTCTTTCCATCTCCTCTGGGAAGAGCTAAGCATTGCTGACACCACACTCTTTCACCTCCCATTCCCTTGCAGCCCCCTGCACATCTGCCTCATCCTGCTGGGGGCATCCCCACACATGCCCTGCTGCACTCCATCCTCCCCTCTTGCTTGCTTTACATGCCAGACTCCAGGCAAGATTCCTGCTGGCTCGGCGGCCTCCTTTTTTCTCCTCTTCATCCACTCTCCTGCTCCTCCACCCTCAAGTTCAATGCCAGTGCCCCTGGGCCAGCCTATTTTACTCGCTTCCACTCCCATTTCTGATATTGGCCCGGAAAATCGGGAGCTGAGTGCTAAACATCTGAACAACTGGTGCTGCCCCAGCTGGGGCCGGCCTGCCTGGGGCTCCTTTCTCTGTGCTTGCCTGTCTTTTCCTCCCTTATTCCTCCTTCTCCTTCTCTCTGGAACTACCTCCTGCATTCACAGCCTTCTTCAGCACACGTCTTGGCTCAGTTCTCGTCCGTCAATGGACGGTTGGAAGGTCCCTTGTGAGGCTCAGGTACAGCCCTGCAACAAGCTCCCGAGCCAGGGGCATCCCTGGCAACAGCACTGTCTGGGAGGGCACCAGCTACACAGAGGCAACTCAACACAGAGCTGATGGGGGCACCTGCCGCTGTGGCCCACCACACCCCCCTGCCACCACACTCCCTCCCTTCCCATGTCCTGGGTTACCTATTCATTTCCAGCAGCTGGAAGAACTGTGCAACCAGCAGTCAGAGCACCAGGCTGAGGATGGAGGGGCTGGGGGAAGGCCCAGATTCCACACCCTACATGACCTCTGGCTCTAGCACCAGCTTGGTCATCACTGGCTGTTCATCCCACCCCCCTCCGTCAAGCACCTCTCAACCAAAGCTTGCTGCTTTAGGAAGCCAGGTTCTCCTCTTCAGAAAATCTTCAAAACCAGGAAGGGGACAATGGAGCCACTGTTTCGTTTCATACCACAGTTTACAATTACATAACAGTGATGATGCCAATCTCACATTGGTGAGGTTTCTTTTAGGGTTCCACAAAGTGTTACCTGGTACCTAATCTCAGACAAGCACAGGCAGCTGTCACCATGCAGACATGGGAAGCCATGTGCCTCATCAGGCACTATACAGGAGCTTGAACCTGAACTGTGGGCATGGAGCAGCCTGGCTGGTGCCACAGCCTTCACTGACAACCACCTTCCTAGGTGCCATTTCTGGGGACAGCAGTAGCCACAACATCCTATTTCTAATCCTTCCTACCCTGTTCAAAAGCACATGCAGGCTCATTAACACAGGTGGCTCATGAACCTCACCCACTGGGCAGAGGGGCAAAGAGCCAATGTGCATTGGTAGAAGTTCATCCAGGCCATCAAGTAAAGAGCTTACTGACTTTTCCACACATCATAAAACTCTTCTTTTGGAGGTTTGACATAGACTGCACATGGGCTCCGGCCTCCAAGATCAAAGTCGCCAGACTAAAAGAGTCTGTGTGTGGCGACAAAGGGTCGTTTAAGAAGTGCAAACCCCCTGAGTGACAAACCAAACCGAGAGAAGAAATTCCCTCTCAGATTCATCACAAGAAGCACACCCATCTGCAGGCAGTATGGGACCAGGGTCCCAAGAATGAGCTCACCAGAGGTGACCACAGAGTGTGGGATGGATGTGAGAAAGAGGCCCTCCAAGTGATCGACTCGACCAGAAATGTCTTTGCTTGGCCACAGGAGAGCCTGCTGTCACTCATTTGAATGGCTATGTATAGTCAGAGGACAGGCTGCATGGAGGATTCAATCCAACCAGGAGCAGTGCCTGAACACATACCCGCAGAAGTAGCATCCAATCAGCAGGAGTGCTTAAAAGACATCCACTGCGTGTGCACCACGAGGCTTCTAACTGCCCATCACTCTAGCCTGTCGATATAAGCAAGCCTGGCAAGCTCTACTCCAACAGATTGACAGTGGCTGGGATCAGGTTGCTGTCAGGATGCTCAGAAACTGTTCTATCATTTACTGATGAAGAATCAAAATCTCAGGAAAGTTTCCAGAGTTGCTGAAAAGTAACATAAACAGATGCAGCCAGCCCGGAATTTCATCCAGGTCTGTGCTATCTCCTTTCCTTTGGCTTTTTAAATAAGAGGGAAAATATGACCAACAACCCCACCACCCTAACAGCTACTAACTTTTCCTGTATCATCTTTCAGATTTGTCAAGTTCATGTACTTTGTGCAGATGTAATCACAGAGCATGTTCATTTTTAATTGTGGGATTTTCTTTTAACATCACGTTGTCTTAGAGTCCTCATAATTATTAGTGAGTGCAATTCATGGGGGAATCTATTATGGAATAAGCTTCAGATCTCTTCCAATTTCCCCCTACTATATATAATAATGGTTTATGAACAAAGAACTCTTCCCAAGTTCAAATGATTTTCTCTGGAGACAGTCCCAAGACTGGGATTAGTAGATGGGCTGGGATTCTTAAAACAGCATTTCAAATGTTACCACTTCACTCCACCAGCAGTAACGCCATCAGGACGTCTCTCCCAGCAGCACTAGTATTTTCATGTTATTTGCTTATTATGGAAGGAAGTAAAACACAAAGCTCCTTTCACTACACCAGGCACTCTCTATTTCAGGCTGTATTCAAGTAGGGGACTAAGCAACACTTGAAATACACTAGAGTTCTGATCAACCAGCTGGACCAAGATGTGACTAACAATAAGAAGGGGAATCAACAGTTATGCCCTCTAGCTCAGTCCTAGTACTCCTTGACCCTTCTCCCAGTTGTACTGGCCTGACCCCATAGCAATCCCCGGCTAAACCTACTTGCTGAAGTGTCCCCAATCTACGCAAGTAAGCAGCAGGCGTGAAGGAAGCCCTTCCACCCCCCGGCCTACAGCTGCCTGGGCACACAGAGAAGCAGTGCTTTGTTTCAACTCCACGCTTCTGTTCACAGACACTGAGCAGAAAATGCCATCCCCGAAGCAGGATGATGAAATCATGACCTGGGGAGGAGGCAAGGAGAACCAGAGGTGAAGAGATCCCAACTAAACGCATCCAAAAGCAAAGCTACGAAGCCAGATCTATGCAGAATTGCTCCAAGAGATGTTGAAATTGTTGGCCAAGTGCAGGACAAGGTTTCTGTTTCCTGTAATTAGACGGGCATTTTAACACTGAGTCTGAAAAAATGCCACATGCGTGGCATATCCAACTCCAACATCGGAAAGACAAACACACATTCGCTTCTAATGGGCACGTGATTTTGAGATTCCTCTGAGCATTCATACAGGGACTTCTCCCAGACCCAGCACCCAGCCCAGGCTCTCAGGGGACATTGTCCAGCCCTCAAGCATTGCCAACACCCACACATGCAGCTCAGACAGCTGGGCTGCAGCTTCAGCATCTGAGAAGCTGGGCTGGATGTTCTCTCAGTCAAGAAAGAATGGGTAGAGAACCAATAAAATCAGTGCTGTGTGACTGCAGCCTTCAGGGCCAGAACCATCCACATGCAGGGGCCAGGGAAGTAATGAAAAGCCACAGGAAACTGCCTGCAGACGCTCAGGGCTGCAGTCCCAGCATCTCTCTGTCTGGGCTTGAATCCTGACTGTGCCAGTGTTACTTCACCCTTGGTAGCTCAGTTTCCCCACCTGCAAACCTCGAGTGATGATCATGCCTGTTTTATAATGTCCAGGTTAAAGGCACGAATGCATGGAGCCTGCACCCCACCTACAACATGGGGCAGGTTAGGGTCTAGGACCCACTTTGGCCTCAGTTTTCTTTCTTTCTGTCTTTTTAAAGATTTATTTTGTTTTCTTGAAATGCCAGATATAGAGGGGAAAGACAGAATAGGAAGATCTTATGTCTGTTTACTCACTCCCTAGCTGCAATGGCTACAGCTGCGCCAATCTGAATCCAGGAACCCGGAGCCTCCCTTGAGTGCCCCACATGGGTGCAGGGTCCCAAGGCCTTGGGCCATCCTTGACTGCTTTCCCAAGCCATAAGCAGGGAGCTGGATGAGTAGCAGGACCACTGGGATTAGAGCCGGCACCCATATGGGATCCCAGCACATGCAAGGCAAGGACCCCAACCACTAGACTAATGTGCCGGGCCCTGGTCTCGGTTTTCTTACCAACAGTACCAACTCACAGGGCTGGTTGGAGGAGTATTTATAAAGGGCTCAACAGAGCAGGCCCTAGATGAACTTGGCATAAGAGGAGATTATCTTGAGGGCCTAAAGCCCTGGACACAATTGCTGGCAGGGAATCAGTATTCTCCAGATGCCCAGCTGGGTACCCTCTGAGACTGCTGGTGGAGACAGACACACCCTGAGAGCCGGGGGAGGACTCAGTGGGAGAAAGTCCTCAGGAGGAACAGAAAGGTTGGGGAAGGGAGTGGATAAAGGCATTACTGAGCTGAGCCCAGAGGTCCTGGTGCCACAAGAAAGGTCCAGAACTTTTTGTCATTCAGCCAGCCGACCCGAAAGCAGAACAACTCTGTCCCATTCCTACAGAGAATGGGCATAAGTCACAAAGCAAGAGCCAATGCTGGTGCAAAAATCACTGAGCCCGCCTCCTCTATTAGCAGATCCCTCCAGGGCACCCCCTCCCCACCCATGAGGTCAGTAATGGTCCGTGAAATGGAACATGTTAGGAACGGACAGCTCACTTCCTATTCCATTAGGTATTAAGTGCAAGCAAAACTGCCACCAGAACAGATCTCACAAGCCAGTCATCATTAACAAAGCCCATCCCGTCTCTATGAGCTCTTGCAGCTCTCACAAAACTTCACTGGGGCTCCTCTCAAGCAGCTTTGAGAATAATAGAACTACTGGTGACTTCGAAATTCACCCCCACCCCAAGAATAGGGAGGACGGTGCTCAGGCTGGGATGGATGACCTGCCTCTTCTCTGCCCCTTTCCCACATGCATGCACATGCATGGACACGTGTATACACACGCGTGTGTGCCAGTGTGAGCAAGGCAGGGAGGTGGGAATGGAGACAGGCTCCTTGCTCTACCCCCTGGGGACTGCTGGCTGTTTTAAGGAAGTGAAAGAGAAGTCCCATTCTCACCACAAAGGCTACCAGAAGGAAATCCCAGACTGTGAGCAAATTATAGCAAGAAGGCACAGCACTGAAGTGTGACAGTGACCATGGGCCTTGGGGAACAATCAAATGTGCTCTACCGAGGACCAGGCCAATCACTTCCAGCCACCCTGAGCTCTGAGGAGTCCCACCTCCAGCAAGGGGTGGCAGCTGGCGGTGCCGGGCCAGATGAGGTGGCTGCAGAAACATGTGAGTAACGCTGCTTCCTCTGTTTGTCTCCGCTTTGGGTTGCCAAGGGCTACAGGCCCACAGTTTCAGAGCTGGCTTGCCAAAAATAAGAGATTACAGGGCTGGGAGCAACATCACAAAACACAAAAGTCACGCCAAAAAGCTTCCACGTGCAAACAGTGGGTTGGACTCTGTTTTCCTTCCGGTTGATTCCTTGTTGGGTAGGGAATTCCACTGTAATCTTAAAGACTTTCAGTCTCACAAGCCAAAAATCGACAGAAACATTTGGGCTCACACAGATCATAGGCAGATCTAGGTGAAAATGTTCCCCTAAAACCCTAAGGTCAATGTCAAAAATAGCAAAGAATGAGCAAATGGATAAAAAGAGGCAAGTGTACACTCCTGTTGAAGTCTGCATGTAAACTCTAGGATCTTATTACAGCACAGTTTAATTACTTCTTCTGGGCGAAGGTGGACTGAAATTAACTGAGATGGTCACACCTGTGTGACAAAACACCCCTGACACCATAGAATACATGCATCATTTATTGCAGTACAATGGGTTCCAAAGACAAAAGCGCCCGCTGCCAACAACAGCAAGTGTACACAGGACACTCGTGGACAAAGAACCACCCATCAGTGCACAAAAGCTGCTGGGACATGGCCTCACTGTGGATGGTAAAAGACAGATCTGCTACGCTGTTGGTGCTAACCTCAGAAACAAAAGCAAGAAGTCTGGACTCGGTTCTCTGTTTATTTCACTGTTGCACAATTCTTCCTGCAGCCCCTCCAAATAAAGTCCAGCAGGGAAGGAAGAGAGGGTGATGTCATATGTTGACTGGGATCGATCCGGAGCCAGCATAATTTGATGGGTGTTTTCCTCCTAGGAACTTGGACTGAATTCAAAAACAGAGCAGAAAACATAGCCTGACAGTCCTCAAGCCAGAGTCACAGCCATGGTACCCGCGGTACCATTGTGTGCTGGCGACTCAGGCTGAAGGCTGATTGTTCAATGGAGCTTTTTTTTTCCCCCCAGTTGATTAGTAAGACTCTGAATACCAGCCAGTACATCTGGACAATAACACTGAAGCCTGATAAGGGACTGTTGTTCAAGGAACTTTTAATTACTCTTTACAAGCTCATGGACAGTTGAGAGTCCGGGTTCCACTGCTGCCAGCCCAGCACCACCATCCTTAAAGGTAAACACTGGCCGACAGGATGATCTCTTTCCCCTCCAAGAATGACCCAGTTAAGAGATAAAGACCCGGATGCAAAGAACAGCTCCAAGGGAACTTTGCTTTACAAACTTCCTTTGAGTACAATTCTCCAAAGCTAGCACACAATACCTACCCACACAAACTTTATGAGCGTAGTATCATAATGGCATAGCATATAAACTCAACAAAGCTCTTCTGGAAAAAGTAGCATCCAACTAGACATAGTGATCATGGTAGCCTTTTTCCCATCAGTATATTGTACATATGTCCATATTAACAAATATTTCCCAAAATGCTTTTAAATAATTGTATCCTACTTTTGTTTTCTCCTAGAGATGGCCATCGTTTACTTAAGCTATTTTGATCATTTGTTTCTCACTATTCCTCATTATAAACAACATTACAATGAACATCCTTAGAACTAAGTGTTTGCACACAGGTCACTCTGGGCCAAAAGATATGACTTTTTTGTTTGTAAATTTTTAAAACTCTTATTAGATAGTCTCTTTTTCTTCTTCAGAAAAACCATGCCAAAGTAAACAACCATTAGCCAGATACCAATGACCATTTCAGCACACCCTAACACTAGATATTATAACTCCTTTTATTTGTTTATTTTCTACTATGGTGAAGTTTATCAAATTTGCCTCAAACACTATTTTAAATACTTTATTTATTTATTTATTTATTTATTTGGAAAATCATATATACAGAGAGGAATATTTTCCATCCAGTGATTCACTCCCCAAGTGGCTACAATGGCTAGAACTGAGCCGATCCGAAGCCAGGATCCAGGAGCTTCTTCTGTGTCTCCCATGTGGATGCAGGTCCCAATGTCTTGGGCTGTCTCCGATAGCCTTCCCAAGCCACAAGCAGGGAACTGGATGGAAAGTGGAGCATCTGGGACATGAACTTGTGCCCATATGGAATCTTGGCGCATGCAATGAAGAATTTAGCCACCAGGCTACCACACCAGGTCTAGTCTAGCAATTGCCATACTGAGTTTAAATCTATTCTTCATAAGTCTCTCCCAACAGATTTCAAGTTCATTTTGTACAATGGTTCATACCTTTTCTTCTAATGCCCAGACTGGGACCTGTCACTTGGCCTAATAAACATCAGCTATATAGGTGGATGGAGGGAGGGAGGGAGGGAGGGAGAGAGGAAAGGAAGGAAAAGAGAGAGCGAGGGAGGCATGAAGGAAGGAGGGAAAGAAAGAAAGGAAAGCAGGATGGAATGGTAGAAAGAAAGAAGCGAAAAAGAGAGGAACAGAGGGAGAGAGGGAGGAAGAAGGAAGGAAGGAAGGAAGGAAGGAAGGAAGGAAGGAAGGAAGGAAGGAAGGAAGGAAGGAAGGAAGGAAGGAAGGAAGAGTGGAATGGTGCAAGAAAGGAAGGAAGATTGGTTAGATGAATGCACAGTTGGTGGATAGACAGGTGAATGGATGAATGCAGAGACCAAAAAAGTTAGTGGACAAACCGGTGCTTCTTAACAGTGCAAACTTCAGTACTGATTCACTCTGTTAATACAAAGCACTGCTGTGACAGTGTTATGAAGGTGCCCACATCCTTTCCTCATGTCATCCCCTCCTCCTGCCCACATCAATGCTACCTCAGCCGTCTAACTCAAGGCTCTCCATTCTGAAGTCCTGACATAGGCCATTCTCATCTCTTCCAAGAAAAATCCAGAAAGCAAGAAAAGTCATCTCAATTCCAGTGCCAATTCTACACACTGAAATCACACTTCAGGGGGCTGGCACGATGGTTCTATTGGTTAATCTGCCTGCAAGTGCCAGCTCACCACCCACTGTCATCTCTCCCCTTGTAGCACAAAAATCGAGAGGAATTCCCGGTGATAGCAACTAGCCATGATCATTTGAATGTTCTACAGTTCAACAGGTTCATAGCTCTGGACATGGAAATCAGGGATGAGGTGGTAACAACAAGTTTGGAATTCTCACGGATTCTTTGGTTCAAATGTTGCCTCGAGGGCCTGGTGCAATGGCTCAATGGCTAAATCCTCACCTTGCAAGTACCAAAATCTCGTGCGGCGCTGCTTAATGTCCTGGTAAGTCCACTTTCCATTCAGCTCCCTGCCTGTGGCCTGGGAAAGCAGTAGAGGATAGCCCAAAGCCTTAGGACCCTGCACCTGCATGGAAGACTCAGGTTCCTGGTTCCTGGCTTCGGATCGGCTCAGCTCCAGCCATTGCAGCGACTTGGAGAGTGAACCAGTTGATGGAAGTTCTTTCTCTCTGTAACTTCTTCTCTTTCTATAAATCTGCCTTTCCAATAAATCTTAAAAATCACACTTCACATATGATGTCTTGCTTCACTAGACAATCCAGAAACTTGTCACGCTGGCCAGGAGCCAGAAGACCTAGATCCAAGTCTCTACTTAGCCTCTGATTGCTTGGGTAGCCCTGGGCAAGTCCCTATTGCACCATTTCCTCACAGACATTTCCCGTCTTCAGTTCACAGGATGAGGGATGGTCCAAGAAAGGAGCCACCATGAGCAAAGGTTCTGCCAACTACAAGCAAAGAAGCAAATGACTCCCCCAGCCTCCGGAGAAGTGCTTTCTAGTGGGGTCAGGAGTGGCCCGGCCCTGGAGATCCCCAGGGCCAGTGGGTTGCAGGAAGTATGCTGTGTCTGAAGGGAGTGGATATTGGGTACCCCACCCCTACCCCCACTGCAGCATGCTGCCATCTACCTTCCCACCCCAGGAGAGAGCAGAAGGACGGATGGTCACAAGAGACAGTAAAACAGGACTCTCTCTGGATCACACAGTGAGATCACAGCACATCCAGAAGGGATGGAGACAGCCATGCTAGCAGTAATGAACGCGAAGCCCAGAGGGGAGGCTCCAGGCCCTCAGCTGGACTTCACCGACAGAGACACGCCCAGACAATCCTGTCTCTGCGTGCATATCACAGGATGTACTGCAAGAAACAGCTATAACAGCACATGGTGAAATAACCTCACAGGATGCCCCTCCAACAGTCCCGAAGAATTTTCAAATAAGTAAATAAATAAATCTTTCTGGGAAAGCTGAAACAAGATGTCTTCATGTGACCATGACACATTCATCTCGTGTCTAAGAATATACTTGGACTGGTCACATCAGACACACCAACAGAGGGCAAGGAAAACATACCTAAAAACCAAGTTCTCAAAACAAACAAACAAAACCACTTCTCTGAAGCAGTACTGTGGCTCAGTGGGTTAAGTCACTTCCTAAGAGGCCAGTATCTCATGTGAGCACAGACAGGTTCCAACTGTTCCACTTCTGATCCAACTTCCTGCTAATGTTCCTGGAAAATCAGAAGATGGCCCAAGCATTTGGGTCCCACACAGGAGACCCGGATGGAGTTTAAACTGAAGGAAGGAAGGAAAAAAAAAGGAGGAGCTTAAACTGATAAGAAAGATTCTTACTCAGTATCCTTTCAAAACCTCACATGAAATCAGAGCGAACCAAGAGCAGAAGTTTTTGATCATCAGAGGACGGGGCTGGCATTGTGGTACAACTGGTTAAACTGCCACCCATGATGTCAAGCTTCCTATTTTGACTCTTGGCTGCTTGGCATTCTACAGAGCTTCCTGTTGATCCACCTGAGAAGGCAGCATGTGGTGGATCCCTGCCACCCACGTGGGAGAGCAGGACAGAGTCCCAGGCTCCTGGCTTTTACTATTGGTGCCATCTCAGGGGATGAACCAGCAGGTAGAAGTTACTTTTTACCTTTAACCCTACCTTTCAAATAAATGAATGATTTTTTATTGTTATTATTATTAAAAGACCAGAGGATGAGAGAAAAATCAGTCAAGCCAATACATCAAGGAGGAAAAAGCAACCAGGAGAAAATGACATCACTTATCAATCAGAGACAGAAAATCTGTCCTTCCCTCCAGGGCCCCTTAAACCAGCATGGATACCAAGGGAAGAGGGTGCCATCAGAGAAACAGGTGATGGAGAACATGGCTTCTGGATCACCTGGTTCTCAGAACCAAGATACAAAAGCAGTTCAATGCCCCTGCACAGAAGCCAAAGGCCCCGGCAAACAGAGCTCAGTGGGAACCTGCCATCTCCTGAGAGAGGGCCTGTTTCTTCTCTATACACCAGCTCCTTCAGTTCCTCTTCCTTAAAAGCCTTTGTCACATAATGTGCATCCCATCTCAGCACCAAATGGACAAAAACACCTTCTTCATCACTTCTCTAGGTGCCAAAGCTGAGTTTTTGCCAATGCCAAAGCTTCCTTTGCATCAATAGCACTCAATGCAGGTATGAACTAAGTGCAGACACACACAGCACTTACAGGGACATCAACATGCACACAGAAGCAGCCTTAATGCCTGAGGTCACTCCTCTTGCCCAGGCTTTAGTGTACCCCTGCAAAACAAGGAGAAGTGTAACAAACAACGCCTACACCCCAGACAGAGCCCTCGCCTGGAGCTTGCAGTCAGGTGCCAGGCTCTCAGTCATCCTAAGCCTGAGGGACTGAAGCTTTAAGCTGACCCGCCAGCCAATAGCAGTTAGTTAAAAACGTGTATGTTTTTGTCACCAAACAGAGGCTGTGCCCAGCAAGCAGGGAGCGCCTGGAGGGTCAGCCCCTCAGCTTCTCCAGATGGCATTGGGAGGCAAGGCCCTTAGGGGTGTATTTAGAAAGCCCTGAGGTCTTCAGGGTGGGGCGCCTGGGTCACCTTGGTGGCTCTATGGAGAGGCTCAGCTAGCACCCCCTGCTCTGCCTCACCACACTGCCTTCTGCCGGGTGATGAAGCAGCAAGCAGGCCCTCCACAAACACAGAGCAGATGCCAGGACCATGCTGGGGGACTTCCCAGCCTCCAGAACCGCGGGCCAAATTCAGCTCCTCTTCAGAAGTCCCCCAGGCTCTGGTATGCAATTACAGCAACAGAAAGCAGACCAAGATACGCCCCACCATACAGAGACAAATGCTCTTAGAAGGAAAAGAAGCCCAGAGGACAGAGTGTAGGTACCTCTAGACTTGTTCCATTCGCCTGGCTTCAGCACCACAAAAGGAGAGGACAGGTGGATGAAGGTAAGCGGAGGTCTGCAGAAGACAAACACAGAAAACCAAAAGAGCCCTGCCAAGATCCCAAAAGCCAAGTCTACTAAATTACAGTGGGCAACACTCCCCAGCACAGCTACCCTCTCTCCCTGCATCCTTACAGCAACTCCGTTCAGCAAGAAAAGTGGATCCCGCTGGGACTGACAACTGAGGAAACCAAGACAGAGACTCCGTGCAGCTTGTCTGTGCTAATGAGCACCAGAGCTGCTTGACGCGTGCACAGTCCAGGTCCCCCATTCCCCACGCTGTTAAGATGAGTCCTCAACAAGATTAGGCCTCAAATTCTTTCCATCACACCTCATGCTTCTCCTTGGATTACCTCCACCAGGGGCGGGAGAGAGGCGAGGGAAACCATGCCCAGAGTGGCCATTGCAACACCGAGAAACTGTTGGATTTTTCTTCCTGTCCTTGCCCCTCTTTAAAAACTGCCATCTGCCTGAGGTGGCTCCCAGCCAGACACAGGAGGGACTGGGCCAAGTGAACCCACAGGAAGCCACGCTGAGGAAGAGGGGACAAGAGACCCTCACAAAAAAGCAAGGAGACCTCAGAGGCAGCCTGCACAACACACGTCCATCAGCTCGATCTGGTCCTGAGTGGAAAAGGGGCTCCGCAGCTTCTGAGCAGAGGGATTAGGCTGGGCAGATGAAGGCATGGCATCAGTTATTCCTCTTGATCATGTTCCAAATCCCCCTGTTCCACACAGGAGAAATCTAGGTCATCCAGCCAGGGCTTCTGTTGGGAGACCAGAGTCGAAGATCACCCTGAGGGCAAGCAGCTACCCTCACCAGGGGCAGCCCCTCCCTCACTTCCTCCCCTTCCATGGCAATCCAAGCACTTGTACATTTGGCTGCATCAGGAGTCTCTCCATTAACTTCAAAGTTCTGGCTGTGGGGGGATGTTTGCAAAAGCACCCGGTATGGCACCGGGCATGTACCTGAGGCTACATTTTAAACACTCAAAAGCCGATGACTCAACTCTGTGAACTGCAGGTGGCACCAGCCCATGGCTGGGACCAGACTGCTACCAGCCCTCACATTTGCAAGCTCCCTGACTTTAGGCAGGTCTTGTGGCTTTTCTGGGCTCGCCACATGCCATATCCTTGGGGTGAGAAGTGGGGTGCACAGGGCATACTGGGCACAGACTCCCAAGAAATGACAGTGAGCATTCGCTCCCTCTAACTTGCCTCCATTTCTTCTAACCACCACTTATGAAAAGAACAGAATCATTCCAGTTCTTCCTGGGAGCCTTGGCAGGTGTACGGAGGGGTCCAGAGAGCATCAACAAAGTCCTTGCTGGTCAGAGCTCAGGTGAGGATTCAAGGTGAGCTCTTCAGATGCAGAGTCAGGTATGCCAGGGGTTGTCTGCCCAGCCATGGTGTGCACTGTTGGCCCAGAGTCATAATGAGCAGGGTGCATGTGTGCATCTGTTTAGATCATAGCCCAAAAGCTCATCTTACCAACAGAGCCAAGTTTAATTGTCTGCAGTGACATAACACATCACCAATACCATGCACAAGCTCTTACTTTCTATCAGGTTTCCGTTTAAAAACTGTGAAGCATAAGAATTTTTAATCAAGTCCCCCCTCACTGGGCTCAGAGCAGCTCTGGCATGAAGGCCCTGAGACAAGGTTCCCTAACCCAACTGTCTCCTGGCTTGCATGATGGTTCTACCAATACCTACCTTCAGCCCTCTCCGGTTTTTAGCTATTGGGCTACAGGAGGAAGCAAGAAAGAATAGCAATGAAGACTCCCAGCTGAAGGAAAGAGCCGCCAGATATGCCCGTCCATGAACACGAGCTGCTGACCTCTTCCAGGATGGGAAATGACACTCTGTCCTTTACCTGAGGCTGTGAAACAGGAAGGATTGCTCCCCCACACACCTCAGGGGAGACAGCGCCCCAGCCACATGTGTCACCCTCCATGACTAAATGCTTTCCTGGGTGCGACACTGAAGAATCTTCACCAAGGCTGCTGAAAGAATGACTCCAGGGCCAGGCAGTGCTGGGGCAGCGGGGCCAGGACAGCGGGGCCAGGGCTGCAGGGTAAGGCAGACTGGGGCTGTGGGACCAGGGCTGTGGGGCCAGGGCTGCGGGGCCAGGGCTGCGGGGCCAGGGCTGCAGGGCCAGGGCAGTGGGGCCAGGGCAGTGGGGCCAGGGCTGCGGGGCAAGGCAGTGCTGAGGCTGTGGGGCCAGGGCAGCAGGGCCAGGGCAGCGGGGCCAGGCAGGCAGCGGGGCCAGGGCTGCGGGGCCAGGCAGTGCTGCCAGGCATTGGGGCCAGGGCTGCAGGGCCAGGGCTGCAGGACCAGGGCTGCGGTGCCATCAGAGAGGAATGCAAACCTCCAGCAGACCTGGTCACACCTCCACCAGGAAAACAGGGCTGGGCTGACAGTGCAACCCTGCATGATGATGGACCTTACCACATGTGAATTCAAAGAGAGAGAGAGAGGCTGGAAATTCAAATCTAGCCATCATGACTGACTTGAGAAGCACTTTCCACTGACCCCATAGACAGGGTCAAAAATTCAGGCCTGGGAAGGAGGAAAGAGTGAAAGGAGGCTCTTTTTGTTTGTCTGTTAGTTTGTTTTTCTTTTTGTATATGCATATTTGATGTTTCTTAGACACCCTTCTTTTTCCCTCTGGGTTCAGAAATCCTTAACATGGGCTTGAGCTGCAACAAGCCCTGAACTTTCTTCTTGGTCTTTGCAAGCAACAGTAAGGTAACAAAACCCATCTAAGGCCTGTTAGTGTGCACTGCATCCTTCATGTGGGACAAGTGAACAGATGAACCAGCAATAGATTTGACAGAGGAGAGAGAGAAAGATACCAGCACACACACACACACACACAGATGCACAGCTAGATAAATGAGATAGGTAATTAGTAGATTACACAGATGACAGTTAGATGATGATAGATGATAAATGACAGATGATCCATATAGATAAAGTAATGTTTTTTAATCTAAGAGTTGGAGAAACAGACAGAAAATAGACATCAACAAAGCTTCCAATTATTGTTTCACAGCCCAAACACCCACAGCAGCCAAGGCTGGATGGAAGCCTATGTCAGGAGCTGGGAACTCAACCCAGGTCACCACATGGGTGGTGGGAACCCAGTGACCTGAGCCACCAGAAGTTGCCTCCCAGGACCTGCAATGGCAGGAAGCTGGAGTCAGGAGCCAAAGTCAGGAACCAAATCGGTCACCCTGATATGGGAAGCAGATGTCTTCACTTCCAGGTTAACCACCTGTCCCTAGACAATGAATTAAATATGAGAGATGAGAGAGATAATATACACAGACTTGATGTATAAAGATTAGATGTCAATATAGAGATTTGATTGATAGAGGATGGGTTAGATAATTGGTAGGCAAAATGGATAGATTACAGCAGACTGATACAGATTAGATGACAGAGAAAAACAGACCTAGTTACACATGTACCACAAGCACCACAGTTAGAATTCGTAAATAGTATGGCACAAAACATTTTGCTTTTTATATAACCTTAAGAAACACAAATCTGTAATCTCCGTTTTACACACTTGGAAAGTATCCTGTGCATATACATTGGGAGGATCATGCTATGACAGAAAGTATCAGGAAGGGAAATTAAACCCTGGAACTCTCCCACTCCTGTGCCGCTGGGCTTTTTGCAAGCCCATTCTCTGAAGTGTGGTCCAGAAACGTCCACCCAGCTGCGAGACAGGAGAGATGAATGGCTGACCAACGCGGCCATGATTCTATGTCATTACCAGGCTCTTTTGATTTTCTCCTCACAGGCTCCCCACAAGGCCAGATTCCAATCCTGATCTATCATTACAGGGAGATTAGGTCATAAACACTACTGATTCAACCTAAAGACAGAAGGCTTTCCTCAGGGAAACCAGCACAGCAGGTGGCCCCTGGGGTGGGGCCAGCAATGTGGTCCCAGCTCCATGCTGCCTTCAGTGCCCCAGCTCATCCCACCACCCAGGCCTTCTGCCCATCATCCCTCACCCCATTTAACCCAAGTCCTGATCAGTGGCCTTTGAGGGAATGAACCAAGCAAAAGCTCTCAGGACACCAAGGACAGCAACTGAAGGATGAAGATCTCTTCTGAGACCCTGAGCTCAGCTCCATTCTGCCTCCTCAGCTTCTGGGGTCGGGGAAACTGGCTGCAGAATTCACTCCCTGCAGACCAGGACAGAAAGGACAGGACAGGGCACAGCAGGGAGCAGAGGGTGGTTCTAACTTTGGCACACATTCTCATTCAGTCTCAACAGAAGCCCAACTCCTGGAGTCATGGTTCTTAACCTTGATTATCACCTTGGAAACTTTCCAAACTACCAATGTCAGGCCCATCTTCACCAAATACGTCAGAAGTTCTGGTCTCTGTATTTTGTGATAACTCTCCCAGGGAAGTCTTATGCACAGTCAAGGATGTTAATGACTGCCCTAGCTCCTTGCAAAACTCTCATCCCTGCAGAGTAGCCTCAGCCACCACGACCCAGTCCTCTCTATCATTAGGGGGAACATTTAGTCACATTCAAAGAAAGCTGTCTCCCAAATGGGTTAACCAGAAAGAACTCTAATTTCTACTCACTGTAACTCCCCTTTATCATTAACCATGGCAGTTAGACCAAGGAAAAGCAAGGAATTTGAATAAATGGCTTTACCTAGCAAGAGCAGCAAGTCAGAAACACAGCTATAAAATTCAAAGAAATAGCAATCATTTATTGATTACTTTGTATGGCAAAGAGAGAAAATAGAGAGAGAGAGAAAGAGAGCGATCTCCCATCCACTAGTTCACTACCTAACTGTCTGCAAGGTCAGAACTGGGAACTGCAAGGTCAGACCCTCGGAGCTCCAACGTGGGTGGCAGGAACCCAGTGACTTGAGCCACCACCCTTGCCTCCCAGGGAAGCTGGAATCAGCAAATGGAAATAGGAATCAAGCAGGTATTCCAACATGGGATGTGGGCACCTGAGCTACTAGGCTAAGATCCAACCCCACTAATCATTTCTTAATGTGGAAATTCTGTTAAAGGAGCAAAAGGAGAAAAGAGAGGGAAAAGAACACTCCATGGACTTATTTAGGGCCAGAGACCTCCACAGTGAGTAGGAAAATGCAAATCCCTTGGTCGACTCTTTGGTAAGAGACTCGATGTTTCCAGTCATTTTTTTTTAAGAGAAGAATGATCACCTGTTAAAACAGGCTTCCAGGGCCCGGCGCAGTGGCGCAAGTGGTTAAAGGTCCTCGCCTTGCACGCCCGGGATCCCATATGGGTGCAGGTTCTAATTCCGGCAGCCCCGCTTCCCTTCCAGCTCCCTGCCTGTGGCCCGGGAAAGCAGTCGAGGACGGCCCAAAGCTTTGGGACCCTGCACCCGCGTGGGAGACCCGGAAGAGGCTCCTGGCTTCAGATCGGCATAGTATCGGCTGTTGTGCTCTTAGGGAGTGAATCATCGGACAGAAGATCTTCCTCTCTGTCTCTCCTCTCTGTATATCCGCCTTTCCAATAAAAAAAATAATAAAAATAAATCTTTAAAAAAAAAAAAAAACAGGCTTCCATAAGAAGCAAAACAGGAAAAATGAAATAGATACTAAATCCCAGCTCCTGTCTTAAACAGGAGGGATATTCAAGGAAGCCATTGAAAATGAACCATGTGTTTGGGAGTTTTCTGAAGTGATTAAGTGGGCATGTCCCTGCTTACTAAATACCCTTTTCCCAGCAACTCAATGTGGAAGCAACGCCTGGAACAGTCATATTGCCAAGCTGGGGGAGGAGGGTAAGCCAAGGATGGCAGTGACAAAACGTGGGGACTTCCACGCTGTGCTGAAGCCCCGAGCCCTGGGGTCCACCGGTAGCAGAGGGCCGTCCAAGAAGTAGAAAACAAAGAGGCAGCCCACCCACCAGCCACCCTTCAACCAGAGTAGCTCTGCTTCATCCATCTTACCTGTCAGGTAGGACCTGCCCTGTGTAATACCTCATGGAAGGAGGGGGACAGAGCCGCCCCAGGGGAACGGCACTAAAGCTAGCAAGAAGTGAAGGAACAGGTTGGAGTTCTTTTGAGACTCACCCAGGGACTCACCAGATAGCTGACACGGCCAGCCTCTACGCAGGCTGGAGCCATAGAAAGGCTCTTGTCAGACTCCCCCAGGCTAGGGCTATAGAGGAACAGACACAGCAGAACCTCTGCCCTCCAAAGAGTCCATGCCTCGTTCACTCATCCTTGCACCTGCGTGTGTCATGGAAGCACTGAAATACTCTGGAGGCCACAGGACGTGGACTGCTGGAGACCCATTCCCCACATCCACACATCAGCAAAATCTTGCAGGAGTCCGGCATTTCCATTGTCCCTACCACCATGCCATGCTGGAGCTGTCACTCTGGCCAATGAGCATAACAGGAAGCTCCCACCATTCTAGGCACCCTACTCTACAGAAACTGAGACGGGGCCGGTACCATGGTGTAACATGTTAAGTTTCCACCCGTGGTGTCAGCATCCCATATGGATGCTGGTTCAAGTCCCAGCTCTCTGCTAATATGCCCAGGAAAACAGCAGCAAATGGATCAAGTGCTTGGATCCCTCCACCCATGTGGGAGACTCAGGAGAAGCTCCTAGTTTCTGGCTTCAGACTGGCCCAACCCTGGCCATTGTGGCCATTTGGAAGGCAAACCAACGAACTGAAGATACCTCTCTTTCTCTCTCCTTCTCTGCAAATCTGCCTTTTCAATAAAAATAATTAAGTCTCTTAAGAAAAAGAAAAAAGAGAGAGAGCGAGAGACAGCTTCAGGGAACACTGATTACAGAGACTCCATAGGCTCTTGCAACAACATCCACAAAGAGGGCCAAGGTTGGAGTGAAGGAGGGCAGAGAGGAATTTGAGAGATGACGACCCAGGCCTCTTCATGAACCAGGCTGTAATCCCCAACTCTCAGGGCCAGAGTCCAGGCAATGCACCCTGACAGACTATGGTAACTGCTACAGTGCCCATGAACTAGGGTCTATAGACACAGCACCAGGAATGCTTTTCCTTGTGGAAGAGACGAGTAATCCCTTGGGTCACTAACTGCCACTAGCTGGGCTAATCAAGGTCAACCCAACAGCCCCTTGGCAAGAAAAGCAAAGCATCCTATATATTGCCGGCGGGCTGGGCCTATGGGCGGGGCTGTACTATGCCTCGGGATGTGTCATCTGCTTGACCATCTTCTCCCACTCTGCTCAGCACCACATTTCTGAAGACCACTCCCAAGTCAGCCACAGAGTGCACAGATCCTTCCAGTCTAGCAGCTGGAGGCCGAGATTCACCAGACACCTGAGCAGGCCCAGCCCTGGTAGAGGACACTCGTGCCCTTAGACTCCTCACTGCTGCGGAGCCTGGGAAGACTAGAGACAGGGCAGAGCAAGAGCCCTCACCGACAGCCTATCGAGTAACGTGGCTTTCTAATGGCCAGACCGCAGGCAGATTTTGTGGCGATGACTTTGGTCCTGGATTTTGCAGCTTAGTCTCATGTGGTTGGGTGTTTTTGTAAACACTTTCTAACCCTGGTCAAATGAAGGTAGCAAAGGGAATAATCAAAGTATCAATTTCAGACACTTTCATATTATAGTGTATGTGTGTGTTCACACATGTGTGCTTCTCCTAAGCAGGGAGCAGACCCAAATGCCACATGGAAGAAAAATGACAAGCAGCGAATGTACCACAGCAATGCTCTCAGCCACATCCCCTCAGGAGACCCCCTCGCCTTTTGCCCAGCCTCCTGTCTCACCAAAAAAGAGCCGCAGCCAGCCCCAGGGCTTTCTGGGAATGACTGCTGAGTCCACCTTGATTCTTGGGGCCACGTGACTTCTCGAACAAGACGTGACCCTCTGCACTCGGCCAGTGAGCTCTCTCATTACCAGGACTGGCCTGGCGGCTGCTGGCCACACCCTCTGCTGAAAACAGCCCAGACAGAAGTTGTTCCCATCCTCAACCACAGGACAGCATTTGGGCTCTGAGCTCTCCCTCCCTTCCTTCCTCCACCAGCTGCAGCCACAGTTGACTACAGAGCTAGGAAGCCTGGGGCAAAAGCAAGTGTGTGGAGGCAGGGAGGGCAACACGGAGGGAGCAGCTGCTTCTGCCACGGTGAACCTGGTTAACATCAGACATATCCACTTCCCAGGACCCACGACACCTGACCAGGTGGCATCACTCAGAGTCTTGTTGGCATATGTTTCCGCTCATGCATTCAACCACAGGCATTAACAGAGTGCTTCTGAGGAGTGAGACAGAGCGAAGGACAGCGCAAGGCTGAGGTCGCAAGATAGACAAGCAACAAAGAACAAGGAAGGAGTCCCTGGGAGCTTGTGAAAGACACCTGGGCTGGGCCTTGAACATCCCCAGAGGCACAGGAAAGACAGAAAGGGTGTGCCTGGCTCGGATGATAAGCTTGGGGCAGCAGGGGGAGGTCCCCAACATGGACACTGACACTGGGATTGCGTTCGCCGAGCATGTGGGAGCCACAAACATTGCACAGGGAAGAGGCAGCACAATCCAAACTGACCTGAAGCAAGAGGCCAGGATGCCAAGGGCAATGACATTGAGGCCGGGACAAGACTCCACTAAGCCACAGCAGAGGAAGGAACTAGTGGTGGCAAGGAACAGGGACACCAGAGAGGACACGCAAGCCCCAGACACAAGTAACTTGATGAGTGCTCACGGGTGGCCCCACTCTCGGGTTCCAACTGCACAACCACGAGAGCTGCCCTCTCCAGGACTGGGTGCTGGTTACAGAACAGGAAGGCAGATTTGCCAGAGACAGGTGGAAGAAGGTACTTTGGGCACAATCAGGGAGCCACATCCAAAGAAGTGACAAATCACCAGTGCAGGAGACAGGCCCCCCGAGGCCTGAAGTGACCACAACCCTCTGGTCAAGGCCAATCTCCATCCCTGCTGCTCCGTACCAGCCCAGAGGCAAGGAAGGGCCCTTGGGTGTGTGCTGCCTGAGGCCCCAGGCCTTCTAGGGCAAGTCCTGAAGTCAGGTTAGCAGAACCAAAGACTACAACAGTGGCTTTCAATCCTTGAAGCTCAGAATCTGAAAACTCCAGAGCTATACAGATGGTCCTCCACACCCACCAGCTCCACATCAAGATTAAAAAAAATAAAAGAAATGACTCACATAGTTGGGTTCCTGATTGTCCTGTGGGAGACCTAGACTGGTTCCTAGCTCCTAGCATCAGCCTACCCAGCCTTAGGCATTTGGGAAGTGAACCAATGACTGACTCACTGATTGACAGATCTGTCTGCTTGTCTCTCAAATACATACATGAGTACACAGCTCTACAGTATACAGGTGGCTTCTATGCAAATACCATGCCATCTGATACAAGTGGAAAGGACTGGAGCAGCCACTGACTTCGGTATCTGCAGAATTCCTGGAAACAATCCCCCCTGAATACTAAGGGACAACTGTGCATTCAAACAGCTCTCCAAGTGCCTTGGACAAGCACCAGGTGAAAACACACACATTTGCTACCTGCTACCTGAGCAGTTTCAGGGGACTCCAGCAAGCGGTTATTTTCAGATGGACGCACAGGTAGAGGTGCACCTGGAGAACCACTGCTCTCAGTTTGTGTTCAGGGCAGAAACTCTCGCACATGCAGCCTCCTTTCTCTGCATATAAGGAGAGAGATGAGTTCCAGAAATAACAGAGCCAGGAGGCTGCCGGCATCCTCTCTGTGGGATGGAATGACAGTGCCTACTTCCTGAGTGCTGACCATCAGCCAGAGCCAGGGCTGATGCCACAACCTGTCCCCCATTTCACAGATGAAGCAACTGAGGCTGAAGACAAGGGTGGAGCAGCTGAAAGGTGGTGGGGCACAACTGCAAATATATGTTCCAGACCGCTGCCTGCACCCAGCGTGCATAGCAAGGGTACCAACCAGTGCCCTTCCTTCTAGCCTCAGTCTTTCCAGCTACAAAGTGGAGATAACTGTTACCACCTGCTCCCTGAAGACCCTACAGTCCTTCCAACTCGGACGGTCAACCCCCCCCCCCCGGGAAATCCATGGCATTTTCCCCAGGCAGCAAATCAGGATCATCAGCAGGCTCTGTCTGGATTCCCAACCCACCCACCCCAGGATGGAAAGGGCAGAGGGCGCTCCCCTGCCCTGACCCCTCACAAAGCTTCCATTGTGCAACTAACTGTCAACAGCAGGCTCTGCAGGATGCCAATAATATTATTTTCTGGTACTCACGTGTCAGGTCCTGTTTTAAACTGAGGATATTCAGTTGCATTTTCCTTCACATGCAGCCTTCACGACCTGTGGCCTGGGCAACACACAGCCAGCCAGGAGCCAGGTGAAGCCTTGCCCGTGAGTGCAAATGGCAGTTTATGGAAGTAGCATTTTAGGGAAAGCCAGAGGATGGAAGCAGCAAGGGTACCATAGGCCTTTATGCCAACCCCCTTCAATTGTTCATTCCGGCAAGCAGTCGTAGGTACATCAACTCTGCCCTGGAATCCGTTCCAAGTGCCCTGAGTGCTTCTTTCTGACTGCAGTGGGCACTAAAGATACAGTCTCATTCAAGAAGCAGGTCACAGGCAACAACCAAGTCATGCACACCACTCCTGCTCCTAAGGGCTCCTTCACAGGAAAGCACACCCCAATCTCTCACTCACTCAGAGCAAGGCATGCCACAGGACCAGCAAGGAGAAAGAAAACACTCCTGCTTGGTACACCTGTATCCACAATTGCTCAGCTCCTGAGGGCCAGGCCAGCCAGCAGAGACCCGTTCAGTAATCAGGAACCATGGTGGCAATTTGCAAGGATAACAAACATTGTTGCTTGCAGGCTATGAAAGAGATGCCATTTGGGCTACAACAGCTCTGACTACACATCAGCCCCTCTGATTCCTGCCATTGCCTGAGGTTTGCCCACTAAACTCCCTGCTCTTTATCCTAATTGATGGCATGAAAATGCTATTACCTCCTATCCAAGAGAGCCACAGCAAGCAGTGTGACTGCTCACCCCCTATGCCACAGGTAAGGCCACCTGCAACCACTCGAGGGTCCCAGGCCAGGAGCAGGACTCACATGGAGAGCTCACATAAAAAACCCACCTGTAGAAGCAGAGAGAAGCTCAGTGCACTGAGGCAGCAAGCCAACACAGTGATAACGATCTCACCCCCAAAGAGAACAGAGGCAGAAAAAGAATGTGAGAAGGAGGCAGGACCACAAAAGAGGAGGCAAGAGGACTCAGCAGGGATGGCCCTTCTGTAACGGCTGAACCAGGGCCTCTGGTGAGAGCTGTACAAGGAAGGCCTGTGAAATAACTGGAACAAGTCCTGCCAAGGCTACTGCAGACAGGACTTGAAATTCAATCTACAGCAGGCTCAGGTTTAAGCTGATCAGGCTGGAGGGTCCATGCCTGATGTTATAAATATCTAGATGGCGCTTGGCAGAAAAAAAAGTCCCCCTCCTTGATGACGAGAAGAATAATCTCTCTCTTTCTCTCTCTCTCTCTCTCTCAGCTCAGCAAAGCACCTAACGCAGAACATAGGAGGTATTTCCACTTTCATCTAGTGCAAACCTTTCACTCTGCACATGAGTCAATGAAGTGCAGGGACATGATGCCCCTTGCCTGTGGTCACATGGCAAGCAGGTGTCTGTAAGGGGACCAGAGCTCCAAACTCCTGCTTCCCTATAGGAGCATCCGCACCCTGGACAGTCCCCTGGGATGACCACAGGCTCAGGAAACATCAGGTATGGCTCATTGAGTCCCCATGATGCAGCCAGGGCCTTCAGGGGCCCTGTGACCTTGGGATTGAGGCAGACAGAACCTTCATTCTAGCCTTCCTGATAGACAGGCAGTCTGTGTTCACCCCAGCTCAGGTGCTACTAAGTAAGCAGCCCCCGACCATGCCCCAAGCCCAGCGACCTACCCATGCCAGGCCAATCCTAGGCAAGCAGCAAAGCAGCAGGCTTCTAGACTAGCTGAAGAGTCCTGAGCTGGGCACAAAGGGCTCCCCTGGACAGCAACACCCATTAGGCCAAAAGGCAAGGTATAGAGCAAGACACCAGGAGTGAGGCTTCCACATGGAAGGCTCAAGATGCAAAACTGGACAAAGGAGAGATAGACTTCAGCCACCACAGAGGACTGAGACGCTGCGTGGGAGAGGAGGGGTAGCGAGAGTAGGGGAAGAGAGGGCAGGGCAGGGTCCCTCCAACTCAGGGCAGACAAAAGAAGCTTCCAGAAAGGATAAGCAGCTGGAAGGACTGTCACCCTGGCAAACAATCAATGGGAATAGAAACAGCTAAGTTGCTCTCGCCTTGCCCCCTCTTCAGAACCAAATTGTTGGCTTTCCTGACAAGACAGACAATACAGGGACTTTTACTGTTCAATCTCAGACAAGACAGACAATACAGGGACTTCCACTGTTCAATCCCACTTATTTTTAAAAACATGACACTAATGGACCCTGGGTAGTTTGCCCATCTTGCCTGAAAAAAACAGATGGCATTTGTCAAAAAGCACACTGGAAGCTGAGAGCTCGTGAGCAAATTCTCAGCATGAGTGCTGTGTCCAGGTAGAACAGATAGAACCCGAGCAGCGATACACACCAGGCACCCAGCTGTGGGTACTGGCTGTTGTCACAGCCAAAAGTTAACTCCTATCTGAGGGTCTCCTTCCAGGGGGGAATGCCCAAGTGCTTCTTTGTCAAGCACCCAGGAGAAGTATCACTCCCCGCCGCCTTTAGTGTCCTATCAGTGGAACGGTTTCCCAGCTCCACACCCCATCTGCTACACTGCACCTGAATTCTGCAAAACAGCACCCTGAGGAATTTTTTTAATCAAATATTTGTGAACAAAAGGTCAACACTGACAGCTTGGATGAGGACTCTAAGCGCTGTGTTGTTACAGTCAAATCACAATTTGGCCTCCAAAAAAAGGCAAAAGTTTTCAAACAGAAAAGCAAGAAGTCATTTTGATGCCACCAAACTGCCCTGCTAATGTGTCTGCTGAAGCTCAAGTGCAGAGCTCAAAGTTCAACAGAAAACGAAGATAAGGAAGTCAGACAAAAGGCTAACACCCCTCCCCCTATTTCTGCAAACTCTGGAAGGAAAGAACCAGACAGCAGACTGCTGCTCTAATCATCCTGCCTTTACGTGCGACAGTGGTCAGTCCTAAGTTTCTTACTGATCATGGTGGTGCCCCCAGCCAGGGCAGCCTTGGTTCCTTGGAAGAAGTCATCAGCGGATGTCATTCCCTGGTCAGGCATCTGGAAACGAGTGTGGACATCGATTCCTCCAGGGATCACCATTCGGGAATGGGCTTCGATGGTTTTCACCCCTCCTGGCACAATCAGGTTTTCTCCGATTTGCCTAAATAAACAGGGTTGGTGATAAGGGTGGTAAATGAAATGGGTGGAATCAAAGAGGATTAGCCAGAAAACCATCTTTCATCCGGTGCTATGCAAAACTCAGTTAAGGGATCAGAGGCCCCATTCAAAGTGATTTAGTTACTAAGAAATGCCTGAGACGAAGTGACAACAAGGCACCACAACACTTATCTAAAAATATATCACTCAACATTCTTGGCAACACACACATTTGAGTTGATGATCTTAGAGTAATGTTCTTCAGACCTGGTTATACTTTCCAAATGTTTATTTTCACCAAATTCTTTTCAACAGAGAGAAAAGCGGAAGATCAGAGGGAAACCAAATTATTAAAAAAAAAAAAAAAAAAAGCTAAAAATGTGGAGTGGGCTTTTGACACAGCAGATAAGACCCCACCTGGGACACCTGTCTCCCATATTAGAGGCCCAGGGTTCAAGTTCTGGATCCACTTATTCCTGCTGACAGGTGCACTGGAAGGCAGTGGCTACAGTCTAATACTTGAGGCATAGTGATCCACATGAAAGACACAGATTGAGTTCTCGACTTCTGGCTTTGGATGCCTAAGTGTTGCAGGTTTTGGGGAGTGAATCAGTGGTTGAAAGACCTCTTTCTATGTGTCTCTGACTTTCAAATGAACAAAAATTCTGTAAGTAAAAGCATGCTCCCAACAACCCAGGAACAAAGGCAGCAAAAAAATGAATATTTATTTTATTTTATTGGAGGATATGATTCATATCCAGTTTCTTGAAAAGAAATAGTGCTCATACATCTTCCTATCAATTATTCAGAATAGGAAATTAAGGAAGGGAGAGCTGACGGAGAGTTAAGACAAATAAGCGACAATTAAAAACAGCACATAGACCTGCTCCCTCCCAGGCCCACGTCCTGCCACAGCAAATTATGCTTGCTGCCTTATATCTGGTGGGGGTGGGGAATGGAATGTGAAAGTCATGGCATTGCAGAGCCAGCAGCTGAGACTGTCACAAGCAAACACACATGGAGAAAACATTAAAAGCTTGTATGGAAATGTTACGGTCAACGGAACGTTTATAAATCGGGATGAGCTTCCAAGCACCGGGCCACTCCAGTTTTCCACTCGTCCGGGCTGGCTTGCAGCTAGCACTTGATGAATGCTGCTTATTTAAAAGATGTCACAGGCTGCAATGTTTGTCTTGAAACAGATGTGCTATTTCTCCAGCGCCCTGTGAGCTGTCCCAGTAGGAAGGGCACAAGGGTACTGGTATGTCCTCTGTTCACTTAACCCTGTGAGGCCACAAATGCCCAAACTCTAACTGCTGTGTCGTTTCTCCTCTGTAAGAGAACACACAATCAATAGTCGAGTATTCTCACTTGTGCAAAGTTGCCTCTTAAGGCACAAAAACTAAAATGCCCCAAGGATTAGGCAATGATTTGTGTGTGCTGTTGAGTAATTAACTTGGTGTTCTTCGGCTGTTCCAATGTGGATTTTTGAAGACAGATGTGCTGTCTCAATAGAAGAGCCTGTATTCCACACTTGTGTCCTGTGACCGGGCAATCTAAACAACTATATTCTAGGAAAACCTTCAATGGAGTCAACATATCATAAACCAAGTATCTGAGTTGGAAACAACAAGTATGGTGTCACCTCTGTTAAAAATAGCAAATTACATAATACTCATGTATAATGCAACGGGCGTGTGCTCAATCATGGCTTTGAATGCCCTATGTCTGAGTTCTCCCATGTTCACTAATTACCAGCATCAAAATGCGCTTCCAGAAACTACTAAGTGGGTCAGCTGTGAAAGACATTGAAGCTGGAGGCTACGTGGGTGAACCGCAGCCAATACTTGTAAACGCTACAGATACAAGCTAGCACGACATTTGTGCACAATCGGTTGCACTTACTTGATCAGCCCATCTTCCATGTATATGTCTGCATAGAATGACTGGTCATCATTGACGATTTTACCTCCTTTGATCAGAAGACGATCACTCTGCAACAGAGGGAGTAAGGTCACCATGTGTAACTGGTCTCTGAGAAACATTGGCCTAGGACAAAGGAGCCCAGGGCACTTTCACTATGCAAAAGGGAGGTGCAAAATGAGCCAGTTCCTGGAGGCTTCAGTGACAAAGATGAGACCACGAGTGGTCATCTATTCATCCACACCTGAGGAGTCAGAACGGGCTGCCAAAGCTCATTGCAAATAAATGAGCCATCTTTCTGTCGGACACAAAGCAAACTCCTATTGAAGAAGGGGGGGGTGGGGGACATTGCAAATGAAGGAGATAATGGATTTTTAATGGCTTTTGGCTAAATCTCATTAAAAAGGAAACGCCCACACATAGGAAAGTCATGCCTTAGTGAGACCTGTGTGCAGGAAGATCCATCAGGAGTCAGTTGTCATGGGATCTGCTACACAAACATACTTGGTGCCACCAAAGATGTTAATGTACTAGGTCCTTTACATTTGCATTTATCTTTGAGGCAAATCACAGCCAAGCGTTACAAAACGGGGGAAACTATCAAAATAGATCATTTCAGACAACCCATTAAGAAATGGGAGAGCTGTACGATGAAGCATCTAAGATGGCAAATGCTAACACGGCTTATGGATTGTTGGTGTATTGTAATTGGTGATATTTGTGCAAAATATCCAGGACAGACAGTACATGAGCGCCAAGAATGTTAGCAGGCATGCGACACCGTGACTCATCGCCATCCCACACACTGTTGGTGGGATGAAATACTGAAATCGTGTTCAGTAAAGATGCACCTGTAGGATTCCAGACCTGGGGGAGAGGGGAGGTGGTTAAAACTTATGAAATAAACCATATAATGCTGTTCCAATATGCAACATTTTAAAAGGCAGTATCATGTGACAATCATTAACATGAAACTCAACTACAACACTCTCACTAAGAGCTATTGATAGCTAACAGCTGTAAAGAAATAAAAATTACAGAAAATCCTTTTTACAATACTTTTAAAGTGCGGTGGGAGGAATACTTTCACACATAAATGCACACACAAACGTGGGTTTACAATGTGTTTTATTGTTTTTTAACATGTTGAGAAACCATAGGTCATCTTAATTTGTATACTCCTAGGGTCTTTTATCCTAAGAGACTTTACAAAGTCCCACAGGGAAAAGTCTGCCTGGGCAAGGGATGCAGGAAAACCTTCACCGAATCCCATCCTGCAGATTGTCCTGGCCTGGAAACAAATCCAAACACTTGGATTCCCTCACACACAGGGAAAGGGGTACATGAGCTGCCAAGTCACCTGATCCAGGGTTCTCTCCTGGGTCTCCAATCCTGAGACAAGTAGGGCCAGGAAGTCTGCAAAGCCCAGGGCTAACATCACTCCAGGAAAAAAGGCGGACCCAAACACTCTGGTACCTTCTAGAAGGCTTCTTACATAAGAGGCAGGAGGAGGACCAAAAGAAGAGAATCATGCTACAGATCCTAGGAGAGCTCAGGCAGGACTGGTTTATTATTATTATTATTATTATTATTATTATTATTATATTTTTTAGGGATGCACTCTTTTAAAATGTGGTCTTGTTGATTATCTGCTTAAATGCTGTTATCCCTGCCAACATGAAACTGCCTTGCTCTTTCTCCAAGACAACACACTGTGGCAAATCTGCTCCCACCCCCTACTCTCCAAGCTCAGCTGGCTCCTGCCTCTTGAGCAGGAAAACACGACGTCCGGGTCCCCGGGGGTCCAGCCCTTTTGGGATCTTGGGGCGTTTTCCCTCAAGAAAAAAAAAAAAAAAAGCAAGGACCCACCCTGGCTGGGGAACCACCCAGCCCTCCTAGAAATCGCTGCGCACACACCCTCTCCCCTGCGCAACTGGTCCCTCGGCTCCCTCCCGCGGATGGGTGTGCCTGGTGCGCCGGAGAGGAAGCGCGGGTGCCCAAGGGGCGAACGCTCGTCCACGCACCCGGCCCCCGACACGTCCTGCCGAGGGGAAAGATTCTTCCCTTCTGGCCTCAGCCCGGGGTTCTACCCGGGAATCAGCCGGTCAGTGGCGACTGCACATCATTATGTAACAATGACTTTCCCCAGCGCTCCTCCCGCCCGCGGGGTTTCTTTGGTTGGGGATGTAAAGAACACGGCTTAGGGACGACGTTTCTGCAGGGCAGAGATGGGGAAGAGGCTCCGAGGACGTGGGTGCGGGCGGGGATGGGGAGGCAGAGCCGGCGCCCCTCGCTGCAGCTTCGTGAATGCGTGGCACGGATGAGCCCGGGGACTGAGCCGACTCGCAGTCCTGGGGCCCGGAGCCGCTCGCATCATTGTCTGCGCGGCACGGCGCACAGCGCCATTACCTCCCGAGCCCGGCTCGCGCTTCCCCGGGCGCCCACCCTCCCGCCCGCCCGCTTTGTATGCGCAGACACGGACGCCTCCCGGGCGGCGGGAAGGGCAGGGAAGGTCCCCCGCCCCCAGCCCCAAACCTGAGGACGAGAAGACCCACAGGGCCACCCGAACCACCAAGTGGTCCCCCCACGAGCCACAAAAAGCCCCCCACGGCACCCCAGCGCGCCAGCTCCACATCCTTCCTGTGCACCCAGCCCTTGCAAGCATCCCTTCGCTGTCAGGCGCCTCGGGATCTGGAGGAAGACTCCAGAGAGCGCCCGGCGGTGGGGGCGGCAGTCCCAGGGAGGACCCGTGCGCCCAGCTCCAAGCCCCGAGAACAATATCCGAGCTCCAACCGTGCACAATCTGGCATCCATTTGCTCACACCCCGCGGGGCCAGCGCCGCAGCATCTCGCGCTGACAATAAAAGGATACGGCGGACCTGGCGCGCTCCCCAAGGCCACCTTCATGCATCCACGCTCCTATTTTAATGCCCTGCAGGTTTCGTGGCGTCTCCCACCGCCATCGTCCTGTCCCGCGTCCCACTCCTTTTTAAAAACCCCGTAGATGCTCTGTCCCACAAAAGGTAGCTCACAGATTCCCAGATTTCCCAACAATCAAAACTCACCGTGATGCGTGGAATATTTTTCTTCCCCTGATAAGACATCTTTCTTCTAGGGGGAAAAAAATCAATATCAAGAGGGCAGCTTTAAAAGTAAGAATTGCCGGGAAGGATATTTAATATATGTATATGTAATATAGATAGATACTTCTTTTTTCCAGAACTGGAAAAGATGCAACCGCCTATGGGGTCTTGTTCGCTACCAATTTCAGGAAAGCTAAGGGATAAATGCAATCCTCTGTCTCTTTCTTCCTCTCTTCCAGCACAGCCCCAGCCAGGGCAGAAAAAAAAGAGAGGCGAGAGAACAGGAGGGAAGGGGGTGGAAATAAACTACAGCAATAAAAAGCCTCGGTTCGAGTCGGCCAGCGCGGCGCATGCGCCGCCAGCCACTCCCTTTCCTCTCAGGCAAAAGCCATCCGCTTCGAGAAAGACGAGCGCCGATTGGCCGCGGCCCTGGGCTATGCAAACGAGGGCGGGCGGGGGAGGGGCGCGGCGCGAGCGCGCGAAATGCTGCAGTGTGCGGCCGAGGGCGGCGGTCGGCGCGTGCGCCCGCCCGCGGGGTCGCGCCTTTCGCGCTCTTTCTTCAGCGCCGGCCAGCGAGGGCTGCAGCCGGCGGGAGCCACGGCCGCGGCCTCCGCTGCGCCAGGACAATGGAGGGGGCGACGGCCGTGACGGGGTGTGAGGATGGCCGTGACTGGGCCGGGTCGGGGCGGCGGCCGCGGCCCCCTCAGGCGGAGGGGCGCTCGCTTGCGGCCCGCGCCGCACGCACACGCTCGCGCGCGCCCCGGCCCTCGCACGCACGCGCGCCAATCCGCGGACGCCGCCGCTGCAGCCCCTGCGTGGGGTGACTGCGCCGAGCCAATGGCTTCGCTGGCGGCGAGCGCGCGACTGAACGGCCCGCCGGCCGGCTCCCCCGCCCCGGCCCGGCCCTGGAGTCGGCTCGGGGATTGAAACGGCGGCGAGCGAGGGCCACGCCCGGCCGCCGCCCAGCCCCGGGGAGCCGAGGGACCGGGAGGCGCGCGGCCCGCTAGCCGAGGCCCCGGGGCTTCCGCAGGCGGGAGAGGGGCGCGGCCCGACGGGCGGCTGAGGAGGCGCGATGGGGCGGGCGGACGGGCGCGGGGCTGCGAGAAATGAAAGGCTGGCGGAGGCCGGTCCGAGTCCCGGGAAGGCTGCGGTGTGCAGCTGGTGGGAAACCCCGCCCTGGAACGTCCTTTTGTGCCTCCGGGCCACGAGGAACCCGGTGGGAAAGCCTAGCGGGCGCAAGTGGAGGCCCGGGTGGCTTCAGCCGGAGCCCGGCCTGTGTGCTGACAGCCACGCCCACCCTGACCCTCTTGGGGCCTTGGTGATGCTTTTTGCTGGTACTTGCAAATATATAAGGAAGCTCCTGGCATGACAGTGCCCAAGGAACATTAAGGACTTAATGGGGCCCACAGAAGATCCCTGCCTCCCCACACCACGAACGAACAGTATGGGGAAACAGATATAAGGAGAGCCCAGATTCCCCAAAGTCCAGGACTCGAGGCCTCTGGTGGGTCTGGCGACTGAACAGGGATACGACCCCACAGCTTTGCCCTCTGCGCCACGCCGAGGTGCCAAAGGGACCCCGTGGGAGGTTACCCAGGCAGCTACATACTCCTGGCCTGGGCGGTGGCTTTGGGGCTTCTGTGAGATCAAACACTTCATTGAATCCCAACATCATCTAGGCCATCATCAGACAGCCACGGGGAAAAGAGACTCGATTTAATTGGCTCACAGCAGTTCAGCAAAGATGAGCCAGTTAAATCCGGAGTAATCCCGTGGTGCCCTAGGTTCCAGTGTTGGTCTGCACCTGGCTACTCTGGTGGGGAAGGGGAGGGTGTGTCCGACTTACCAGACTCAGATATGAAATGCATCATTTCCTTGCTGTGCCTGTAATATCAATCCCCGCATACAAGAGATTTCACTGCTGATTGAGTGGTTCTATTTCGATATGTGTCTCAAGAAAACATTACACATGCCCCCTTCTGTCGGGTACAGCAAGTATAGGTGTCAACTATTCATGATCAAAGTCACACATCTGAGCAGTATTTAATGTGTCTCTCTAGCTATGAAAGTTGGGAGCAAAATGAGAGGCACTCAGAGTCCAAGTGTCCTCGTCCACAAGTCAGCCACTCGGCCAGCAAGCAAATAAAGATGCTTCAACAAAACGCGTTCTAGTTACACTGCCTCTGTTCTTGGTACACTTTCCTGCTCTTGAATTGCTTGATGATCATGCATTTGCATCTTGGGATTTCCCACTTTGCCGTGGGATGTTTTGTGATAAGGCTCTGAGGAGCTTTCGTGTCAGTATCAGTTCCACAGCCCTGCCTGGAGGTCCTCAGCATCGGTAAGCAACCAAAGATGTAGGATGGCACTGATTTGTTTACAAGATGATTGGGCAGAGAGAAGACACCAAGTAAGTAGTTTGAATTGACCAAGGCAAAGAACTGTCTGCTATCTGAATTTTTTTGTTTGTTTGTTTACATCACACTTACCACTCACTGCAGTATGCCAAAGGAAAAGTGGGTGGGAGGGAATGTTCCACCCACTCCGTACTAATAACCTCACGGAGAGAAACTTTGGGCTGTACACTCTTATTAGGGGGAACAAAAACCATGAGAATGTACTGTAAAATTACAAATCACTATCTTTGAACCTGTCCTCAGGCATGACAGTTCCAGCTTTTTGGAAATGAAATACATGCCAAAGGTGCAGAAGAGTGCACATTCATGACTCCCCTACGTCTCCCCCGTCACCAGAGACAAGCCAGCTGGAGGGACTCGCTGAATGAAATGCTGATGTCCCAGGCTTTTCTGGGCAGCCAGGAGAGAACATTTGCCTAGACAATTTGTGGGCAGGCGTGGGGGTTGCTGTTTAACCAGATGACTCCAGAGTGACCGCAGCCTCCTCTGCAGCTTCACCCCTGCGCCACCCCACAGCATCAGGGCAGGCCTCTCAGGGACCCTTCTGCCGATGGCACCCGGCCCTGCTCTGTCCTCCCCCAGCACGCCTCCCACGCCAGCCCCTCCAGCCTGGAGCTCTGCTTCCCAGTGCACGTGTGCTGTAACACACCTCCCACTGTGCTGTAATCTCTTGCCCATGTTTTCCCCTGTCTGTCCCTGACCCATGGAAGCCTGAGAGCCTAGCCTTCCTCTTCCAGTTACCAGCACGTTGCCTGGTTCCTTGTGGGTACACTCCACTTTGTCCAGTTACAAGGACAAAACTTTTTCTGTATCCCACCCTGGCAAGTTTTGATCTCAACAACTCAGGCCTTCCTCTTAGCACCGTCACTTTGCTGGAGGAGTCTCCTTGTTGACCATCACTCACTGTCCCCAGGCTCTGGAAGCTGCAGGAGAACCCCGTGATACTGCAGTTTACACTCCTTGCAGGGCTGGAGCTGCCTAAGTTTTAAACTACTCCTCTCCTAACAAAGTTGTATGTACCAGCAAGCCTGATAAAACAGAGAAAGAGCATTCCATCCTAAAGTGAGGCCCAGATTATCCAGGGCATGGCTATAATCTTTCCCCTGGACCAAATTCTGAAAGTGTTCCACCACGCCGCCCTCATTTTTCTATATTGTACTCTCGATTGCGTTACACCACCTGCACTGTACTCACCTACATCTGTCAAAGTCTGACCTCACAGAGGTAGGGGCCATTGCAAAGGCTCACTCATCCTTCCCCCTACACAGGGCAGCAGCAGCATGAGCTGAAAGACTGGTTGTGTGGCCGGGCACAGGAATGGGAGCACCCAACTGGGGATTTAAGAGAGCCACATCATACAGCCTGCTGGGAATGATGGAGGCCGTCAGCAGGACGCCCCAGCTCTTTTCACTTCCTCCATGTGGGCCCAGAATGAGTTCTGACTTGGGCCAGCCCACCACCACTGTTCCTGCTTTCGTCTTCCCCTTTGGGAAGCAAGAGTAACCATTTCCGCCTCTGTGTCACCCCCCGGGCCTCTGTGGAAATGTCCTGTGAAGAATACCACAGAGCAGGGACACTCCAAAGCCACTGACTGCTGAGCACAGTGAGCATAGAGGTGGCAAGGAAAGCAGAGCCCAAAAGCCCACGCTGCTGCGGCTCGCTGCCAAGGACGGTGGCCTCCACGTCATCCTGCAGAGGAGGTTAAAACGAATGCGGCGGAAAGGAGACGGCACCAGAATCCTTCCTTGCCAAAAAAACAAAGGGCATCAGCCAGGACAGTTGAGCTGGAAGTGACGCATTGCACACTGCAGATGGACACTGAGGAGAGTTCTCCTTGTGTGTGTGACCCCAAAGGGGCAGAGACCTCAGAGGGCTGGCCCAGGAGCAGCAGATGGTAACTGCCCATCACCTGCCCAGAAGTTCACAGGTGAGGGAAAGGAGTGACCTGTGGTTAAAACCCGAATCATTACTGGCCACAGACACAGGGGCTCTAAGCGACTCTATGGAGTCTCCGCTAAGGGGCTGACCTACCTGCCACATGCAGCTGGACATGTGGGCGCAGAGCAAAGTGTGCACACCACAGAACCCAGAACGCTTCCTCCACTTGACACATGCCTCCCACATTGCACACAACACATATTGCACCCTCGTGGCTCTGTGGGACTGCGGACTTTTCTCAGGGTCCCAGCGGGAGACACCGGGCACCTGGCTCTGATCATTGTGTGCAGGCCCGCCCTCTGGTGGCGAAAGAGGAGTGTGCATGTGCTCCCCACCATCCTGGCTTAACAGATTGTCCATGTCCACAGGACATAATCATTGCTGTAAGAAAGGGAACCTCTTCCAACATCACATAGCCTCTCTTCCATGCCCCTTCCACTCGGTAAGAACCCTCTGCGTGGTCCAGAACCGAATGTTTATCTCATTGACATTAAATGAACTCTCACTCAAAAGCCACTCCTGGCTGTGGCTGTTGTATTACGCAGCACAGATCTGCAGGCCAGGGCTACAGCTGGACCTAAATGGGAACAAAGGAGATGCAAGATGTACAGGTTTAAACCGGGGGCCTATGGCTGGATCAGCCCACACACACACTACTCCTGGCCCAAGCCGTGGTTTCAACTGATCTTGAAGTTTGTGGTCAACTTCTTGTGAAAAATTTACTCATGTATTTGAAAAGCAGAGTTACATAGACAAAGAGAGGTAGACCTTCCATCTGTGGATTCACTCCCCAGGTGCCTGCAATGGTGAGATGGCAGGACTCAAACCAATGCCCAAATGGGATACGAGCATTGCAGGCAGTGGTTTAACCCCACTGTACCATAGTAGGCCCCAAGTGGTCAATATTCTAAAATCAGGGAACCTGACATGAAAATTCCACACTTCCACTTTCTCCTAGAGTCACAGGTGCTAGGGGACTCAGTGTCTGTTTCCATATGGCACCAATGGGCAGGAGCAGGGTGGCCGTGCCTTTGGAGAAGGAGTCTGATTTCCCAGGCTCCACCCCCCTGTAACCCTATGGCCAACCTGACATTGCAGCTGGGCTTCAGCTGTCCTCTGTCCCTTCTCTGAGCCCCCTTCACTTGTGCCTACTGCATATCTCCCTCCTTGGCTGCAAGTAGGCATATGGTAAGGCCTGCTGCAGTCCCTCTCAGACCTTACCCAACATTTTGTACAAAGTTCTTCACCTGCCCAGGACTTTGAAGACCCTTCACGCAACAGATAGCAATAATTTCTATGGGAGAGCTGCCAGTTGGAGAATATTCTCATTCATTTCCCTTTCACAATGAGATCGGTGATATTGGTCCCATTTTACAGACAGGAAGACCCAAGACTAGAGGAAGTGAAGTAACAGACTTCTAGAAAGTAACAGCTCCTGAGGAAGTCTGGCGGTGGTGCCCAGCGTCCAAGGGGGCTGCAACACAGCGCTGCAGTGGGGGTGTCGGTGACCCCAGACGCCAAGGCTGCGAGGCCGAGGCTGCGGTAAGGCAAGAGAATGAAAGACGTAGATAATCTTGAAAGTATAAAAGAAGAATGAGTTTACAAATCAACATGTGACAACATCACAGGGTCGTGAGTGTTTGTTGATGGCCTTCTAAGGTTGGAGCCAAATGCTTATCCCCCACGGAACAGAACCAGGTAGGTGTGAGTATAAAGTTGTGGGAAAATGGACTCACAGTCAAGGACGATTTCAGAAGTTACTCTGACGGTGCAAAGCAACAGTTTCTGAACTCCGTCCAAAAGGGCGAATTACCCTCAGAATTACAGAGAGTTTATCAAAAACTCTCTGTAATAAAGAGATAAAGAAGTGGATGTTAAGGTTGAAGATAAGAAAAAATGAAGTATGTGTATCAACGAATCCTGTGTTCTGGCCCTCCTGAGGACAGGGCTACCAGCTAGGAAGTGCCACACCAAAAATTATTTTGAAACAAAGACTCTTGAAATCGAAAATAAAAATGTTTTGTCTGCTGCCCCTCTGACCACTTGGAACCCATCACTAATGTACAGATTTGGTTGGCCAGTGGGAAAAGGATTGTCCAGAAATGTAACGTTTCTCATAGGGTAAGCCACATCAAGGACTTCATCGAGACATACCAAGGCGCTCAGAGATCTCCCTTCTACGTAGCAGCGGCCCCTCCCTCCCTCCGCTGGCTGCACGAGCCGCTGACGCAGGCTGAAGCTGGTTTGCAGAATGCTGTCGTCATTCAGAGACTCCAGAAAACGGTTGAGCCTTTTAGAGAACTTCCGTAGTGTTGGTTTCTGATAAGTGAAATGGAGCATTTACAGTAAGTGAGCAAACAAACCAAGGTGGAGAGAAAGAAGGGCCAGATTGCCTGGATTTTTGGTTGGAGCACCATTTGACTCTTCTGATGAGGTTTTTAATGAGTGCACATTAGGAAAGTAACATATGACTAGAAGCTATATTTGTTGTATTTTTCCAAAAGCCACTCAAAAAGAAAAAAAGTTTATTTTCAAATTCCAATTAATACACAGTAGGTGTATTAAATATCTGTATTACTTAGGATCTTAATATGGAAAAAATGAGGAGATATGGTCACAGCATGTCACCTAAACATCACTCCTAAGTACCAGGGATTTGTTTAAGCACTAGCTGTCTCTGAATTTTTAAATGGCAATATGTGAAAAAATTAAGGCAGGCTAAAAGCGTGAAGGCAATTATTTCCATAACTCAGAAGATCACTGGGACCTGTTGTTTTATAACCACACCTGTGCTTACAAATCAGCGTGTTCTCACTTTTCATTCTGACAGGGGGAGCTACTCAAGTACCGATTTGGCAACAGTATCTCAGATGTGTTTTCACTTACAGATACAGGTGTGTAGCTTAGTGTAAGGCTGATATTAATCTACTCACATTTCTATACTTTCTTAAAACCTGATTTTTAAGATTCTCCCTCTAGGAACCCTACTTTGTCTGCTATTCTCATTTTTTATTTCAAAACTTAAGGATTTTTTGTTGTTGTTTAATTTGGGGTTAATTCATAGACCAGCTTTCATAATCTAATGCCTGTAAGATCGCATCAGTAATTAATGAGTATCTTTAAGAATGTGTCATGTAAAATGTGGTTCTCTATTTCATACATCTCAGCCGACCCTTGTTTAGATTGAAGGATCATTTATTACATTCTGATATCACCAAGGAAAACATGCTTCGTATCTTGAGTTGGATTTCAGTATTTCACTATCATACTCCATCTCCCCTGGCCTGAAAACGAGCATAAGGAGCTTCTGTGCAAACCATCTGTGAACCGAATTTAGAGTGAAGTGTACATTGAGTGTGCAAAGAGCTGGGGAGCACCCTTCAGCAGTGACACCTACAGGGTGCTGGACAAGTGCTGCAAAGCCCAGGTCACACACCTTTGACTTATGTGGATTTTAATACATGACATATTCAATACTAAACATTAAAATATATGATATCTATTAATTTAAAAATAGCTTCCAATAAAAAAAAAGATTTTTGGAGTTGCATTCCATTTCTGCAAATATCTTTTCTATTTGATGTAAAGAAGACATAATTTGCATATCTACTTCTACATTCAATCTGTTGTGCCACTAAGACCTTAACGTGGCCTCTGGGAAACGCCATTGTACACTCATGAGTGAGTAGAAAAGAAGGCAACAATGCAACCTCAGCGTGATGGTGAATCATGTTGTGATTACGAACCTCCTGAGTGGTTCTCCAGGGTCCCTGACAACACACTGACCACCAGTCCTAAAAATACAGTGGTTCCAGTGATGTTCATGCCTTCACAGAAGGCTTCTCAAAAGCCCATTCCCACCATCCCCTCCCAGTCCCAGGGTGGACCCAGGATGTCTGTGTTCTTACTCCCAATGGACTCTGAGGTCCACCCTGGAAGTACCATTCTTCAGGAAATTCTGCACTGAGCTGCATAGGACAGAAACTAAATTCTGACCATTTCACCATGGGCAGCAAGACTCCAGCTAACGTGGGCTGCTGCATTGGTTCAGTTTTACCCAGCTGTCCCCCCATTTGTTCTCATTCTGTTCCCCTTTACCACTGCACTAATCACGACATGAGCCTGTGCACTGTCGGCTGAGGCATAGTCAACACAAAGCTGGAATGCTTGAATGAAGCTCCTAGCAAAGACTCAAGAATATGTTCGTAGCTACGTGACCTGGCTTCTATCTTCCGTTGAAGTCAGTTAGAAGGCTTTCTCTCCCAGCTCACAGCTGTCCCAGTGGTGGTTGTCTGTCCTTTTATTAGGAAAAAGGATGCAGGAGAGCCCTTCCCTTCCCTGGTGGCTGTCACCTCAGGAGTGAACAGGTGCTTAACCAAAAGGAAGTGTTTATTGTCAGTCATGTTTACACAGCAGTGTTCATTGCCTCTCTGGAGCGAAGCGAAAAATAATGGCATTCTGTAAAATACCAAGAGGCTGGTACAAATCAGTGAACCTTGAGACCTAGGAACTATGATTGTTGATGTTTGTTCAGGAATCCGTAAGAAAATGTTTCAGGTAGGCCTTTTTCTGAAGCATTTTTATCTGCATAATTATAACCAATCCGTAAGTCTTTGTTGATCTTTGTAAGGGGCCTCTCAGTGATCTCAATGAGACTGTTTCTGGTACCTGCAGGAAAGCCTCCAGGCTGTGATCATTTACAGAAGACACATAGGAGGGTCTCCTGTGCGGACCTGGAAGGCACACGCCAGGGAGAGGCTCCTGTGGGGAAAGAGCCACATGAGTAATAACTATGAACTGTTCATTAATATGAATAATACTCAGGGGTTTTCTAAAGTACTCACACATTTTTTTTTTTACTTGAGAGTTTCAGAGTTGTAAATGTGTAGAATACTCTGAACAGGCTGACTTTGAAAAATTTATTTGGTGAAGGAAAGGAGCAAGTGTCTTAGGAGTGCAGGACAGTTTGATCCAAGCAGTCATTTCACAACTACCACCAGTTTCTCTAGAGTACTTGTTAGAGCTAGCACAACAAAATCTATTTTTTTTTTTAATTTTACAGTTTATTGGCTGAGTTACTGAGCAATATCCAGGTTACAATGTAACTTTACTTGATAGCTCTCTTTCAGTGTGCTTGTTGTGACATTTCCATGTGTTGGTAACGTGTGTTGTATACATTTATTTCAGTGCCTTAAAAAAGTACGCTGAAAGCTTCAGCTAATGGTTTCAGAGATGTTCTCTTAAGAATGAAATACTATTCATTCAAAAGATCTGTCAAATCATTTACTCTTGTTATAAAGTCATTCACATCCGGATGCAGCTGTCACTTTGAATTGGCAAAGTCATGGGATTGAGAATGCATCATTTATTTGATACCTGTGTGTTAGCCAGTAGAACCCCGATGTAATACTAAGAAATGCAAAGAAAAATGATATTTTTAATACTAAGGAAGGAAGAGGAATTAACAGATTCTGCATTCAAACGCAGATAACTGACTCGTGTGGACGCCATCGCAAGGTCATTTCCAAGCCAACACATCGCAGTCACCTCTGGGCCACTGTCACCTCGCGGTCTCCAAGTCATTTGTGGACATTTATTCAGAACAAAAGCAACCAAACCAGTCCTTCTGTCGTTGGCTCTGCAAGTGACAAAGGTCAGCTGTTCATGAAATCGTGTTCTCCCAGGCCACACAACCCAACCACACTTCTCAGCTTCCTTAACAGCTACATATGATGGGATTTCTGGCTCCCCCAATGGGTGTCCTCGAGGGCAGAGACACAGAAAGCCTTCCTGTCCTCCTCCACACCCATGTCTCCTGACAGAATGGAAGATGGCTCCCCAGACAACCTTGGGAGTGATGGTAAACCCAGCCCACATCAACATTCAGTGGTAAGGCAATAGGAGCTTGATGCCCAGCCCTGGCTGTTAAATGGGGATGCCCCCTAGAGTGGCAATATGATGCAGAAATGAACTCCTCTTGTGCATAAACCATTGTAATGTACTGGAATCTGTTATTGCTGCAGCAGTATGCACTCAACCCATACTCCCATGACAATCTCAATTCCGTGACCTGCACACCCACACAACTCTGTTCTTTTGCCTTCTGGACCTTCACAGTGATCTTGGCTTCCCCTTATCTTCAGCCATTCATTCTCCAAGCTACCTTGGCCCTCCTCTCCTCACCACTTAATCAAGACAAAAGGAATCACTTTGTTCATTCCGAGTAGGGCCCCTGGTCCATCACCAGAATAGCTCAACTGCAGCACCCTTCCATGATGCTGGCCTGCAAGCACCCTATCCTGGAGCAAACCCAAGCAGCACTATCCCTTTCACAAAGGCCATCGGGAGCAACAAGAGGAAACTTGCTCTGCCTTAACAATCATCCCAGAAAGAGCCTCCCACCAGCTCTTCGCCAGTCTGTCACCCGGTCCGCCCTAACATCTCTCAGCATTGTCACAGCCTTTGCCATTCTTCTGGGGTCACATTCACTCCTGCCCTGCTGGAACTCGCAATCTGGCTGGCAGCACAGGTGCCAAACAAGGAATCAAACACAAAATGGGGCAGGATGAAGAAGCAGTCACTTGGCCATGTGGTGAAGACATTGCTTAGGATGCCTGTGCTTGGGTTTGAATCCCATCTCGGGCACTGATTCCAGCATCCACTGATTCACACCCTGGAAGGCAGCAGGTGAGGGCTCAAGCAGCTGGGTCCTTACAATTGTGTGGGGAACATGGATTAGGTTCTTGGCTCTTGGCTTTGGCCTGGTCAAGCCTGCCTATTCAAGGCATTTGGGGAGTAAATCAGCAGATAGAAAATGTCTGCCTCTGTTTTTCTAACCTTTCAAATAATGGTAGTTTTTTTTTTAAGATTTATTTATTTTATTGCAAAGTCAGATATTTAAAGAGGAGGAGGGACAGAAAGGAAGATCTTCCATCTGCTGATTCACTCCCCAAGTGACCACAATGGCCAGAACTGAGCCGATCCGAAGCCAGGAGCCACTTCCAGGTCTCCCTCGTGGGTGAAGGTTCCCAAGGCTTTGGGCCATCCTGGACTGCTTTCCCAGGCCACAAGCAGGGAGCTGGATGGGAAGTGGGGCTGCCAGCATTAGAACCGGCACCCATATTGGATGCCAGTGCATGAAAGGCAAGGACTTTAGCCATTATACTATCATGCCAGGCCCTCAAATAAGTTTTTAAAAAAGCAAAATAAAAATGGATTGAGTTCTCCTAGGAGTGGATTGAGCATGCTCCTCTTTCTTCTAGAAGTTTCTCCTAGGAGCAGCCAGTCTGCTCCAGAACAACCCCTCCATCGGTGCTGATGCACACCCCCTCTCTCCTGGATCTCAATCCTCTACCACTCCGTCCTGTGAGCTTGACAACCTCCGACAGCCTTGCCCACCCCTCTGGGCCCTGGGCATCTTCCCTCCATGATTCATTTTCGGAAAAATGTAGTCTACACTTTTGTCTCCATGTCCTCGACTGCATTTTCTTCTCAACCCGCTTCTCAGCCCACCCACCCTGACTCCTTTGGAAGAGTTGTGACAAGATCCCCCTGCATTCTGGCACATTAGGACTTCATTCTAACAGAACTCCCTATGATACGTAACATTATGGCCTGAACCGTTTTCCTCCAGTCCACCTCCCTCGCTTCTGGAACACGTCTTCTGGTTCCACTTGCACTGTTATGACTCTGCTCGGTGGGAGTTCCTCTCACCCTGTCCTAAATACTCATGATCCCTGCAATTGTCTCCTAAGCCTCTTTCTCGGTCACAGTTTCAACATCCACTTCAGTGTTTAACTTCCCAATCTCCATTTCTGACCTTTTCTAAACTTTTCTTGACAGGATTACATTAGAAATGCCTTTGATAAGCTAAGGAAGAAAGCCATAATAATAAACGTTCAACACTCCTATCTTCACAAAATGTGACCTCTTATAATGAGTAATCAGTTCATAAACAGGTCAAGAAACAAATGTACATGATGACTACAGATTGCAGCAGGTGCCACCAAGGAACTCAACAATCAAAGGGGGAAACGCTTTGAACAGAGTGACCTAGGAGGATTTTTCTAGGGAGCCGACACTGAACTTGACTTGGCCGGTAGAGAGGACAGTGTAGACCTAGCCTCAGGCAGCAGAGCCATGATGTGACCTCTAGAGGGAGTGGTCAGATTGTGGTCTGGGAGCAGAGCTCAGGGACTGGGAGTGCAACACTGGACTGCCAAGTTTCAAACCTGGACTAGGAATCAAAAATGGAGACGTAGTCTCTGGGCTAAGGGTAAAAGAAGCCAGCACTCTGCAAGAAGACAATTTGCAGAATAAAATACAAAAAAAAACTGGTAAACAAACTCAGAGATCCAGATTTGGTGAGGGCATTTGGAACACAAAGTTCTTGGCATGGCTGGAGTACTGGAAGGGTGACAGACGAATGAGGTGGCTTAAAGACACTGCTATAAAACTCTGACATCCTTCTATAGGAAGCTGACTGTGGGTCCTCCTCTTGAATGTGAGTGGACTTGTGACTACTTTGACCAATAGAGGATGGCAGAGAGAATTACTTTGTCCCTGCTGAAGGCAGGTTGTGAAAGGCATGTTCTGAGTCCACTATATGAACACTTTGACCATCCCCAGGCCATCATGCTGTAAGAAAGCCCAAAACACAAAGAAACCAATGTAAGCATTCCAGTGGCCAGTCCCATGTGAGCCCAGGCTTCATGCCAAGGTGCCAGGCACATGTTAAAGAGGGCTCCAGATTGCTCCATTCCTGTTCTTCAAATCACACAAAGTCATTCAGATGTTCCCAAAGAAGTCCTTGGATGTCACGGAGCAGGGAGCTCCATGTTGGCCCAGTCCTATGGGTTCCACGGGCATACAAAGATGGCTGGGTTTTTGCCCCTGTATTTGGGGTTGTCATGTAGCAGCACTCATCTTACACAACTGAAGGTAAAGCAAAGGCCACATGTGTAAGACTTTCTACGTTGTGGAGGGAACAAATTTGAGTTTTATTCTGTGTTTTGGAAGGCAATCATTTAGTAATCAGAGAGAAACTTAATAGGAGTCACACTTTATGTGTATCATTATGGATGCAATGTGGTGACAGACATGCTGGAAGACCCACCCAGTAAGAAGGTGAGAGCTGAATGTGGCTAAGAGTGGGAGTGAGGGAGAAATGGACACATCCATCCTTCATTACAACCTACTTGGTGATTACTGGGCCAGGCAGTGTTCTAAATAATTTGCATGCATTACCTTCAGTTAACGTTCATACCACTTACACAGAATCATCACAACAACCCTGTGAGGGAGGGTGGAAGCAGAGAGAATGAAGAACTTTCTCTTGGACACTGCAGGAGCCAGGAGCTTAACTTCCACAATGCCCTCAGAATGTGTCTCTTCCACCAGCTCTCACTGCATGTGCATCAATTTAAAAAAAAAAAAAAAAGCATCCAGTAGGGACCCAGGATGTGGAGTCTGAACTGCCATGAATGGTGGTGCTATGGGAACGCTAAGGAGAGTGGGACTGCAGGAGGTAGGACACAGGTCAGGATTTCCATTTTATAAGAAGGAGATTTCTTTTAGTATCCTGGTCTTTAAAACATCCAAGTGGGAATAATAAACATCAAAGTGGGAATAAAAAGTGGCCCAAGAGAAGGCAGGGCTTAGGTAGGAAATTTGAATCATGGCTGGTGGCTAACACCAAAAGATTGCATGAGACCCACTGGGGAGAAGGCAGGGATGGAGGAGAGGGCTGGGTTCTGATGACTGTAACAGGGAACAGGCCAGCGGAGGGTTCCTTTGCCAAGATCGAGACAGAGTGGACAGAGAGAGGTAGGCAGAAGGGAGCATTGAGATGGGTACCAAGGGCCGCAGAGGCTTTGAAAGAGCAACAATGGAGAGGTGAGGCTGATATTGGGGCTTGGAGAATGATAACCCAAGGCAAAGGCCTTTAAGGGTTACATTTCTCTTGGAGAGTCTCCTGCTCTCCTGTCTCTTACCCCTTGTCCTTCCCTAAGAAAACTGCAGAAACCAGAAGTCCTGATCCCTCAGGTGAGTGGCAGAACCCATCATCCTCTCTCACCAGAGCCAGCCAGAAAGCCTAAAAAACAGCCTAAAAAACCCTCCCTGTGCCCGCCACTCTGTGGAGGAGCTGGCCACCGACATGTTCAGCCCTTTGTCTGACAGTCCTGAGACCCCACCGCCTACCTGGGAGAAAGAAATTTAAGGCAGAACTGAGGCTCACAAAGTCAGCAGCCTAGGGGAAATGAGATTATGTGATCCAAGTCACATGGGGCTTAGAACTATTGATCATCCTTGCCAACTAACTGACGCCATTCGGACAGTAATTAAGTGAGGTGCATGTTCCCTTAAATAACTCGCAACACAAGTTCCTTTTTATCAATGCATTTCCTGGAAGATGCAGGAGGAACTAAGCAATGGCCCATCAGCCACTCATGCCATTCTTGATAACCAATGTAACTGCAGCAAACACATGGTACACTCACCAATTCCTCCTTTTTTTTTTTTTTTTGTCTTTGATTTCAAACTGCTCTGAGACACTTGGGTGCACCTAATTTGGACAATCAGACTGTGTGTTCCCAGATAGACATCCTTACAACAACTTGAATAAAACTCCTTTCTTCTCAAATGTGCTGTGCCTCAACTTAACTCCCGGGTTGACAGGGAAGAAATACTGCACAGGATGACCAAGAGGATCAACAGAAAGGCTTGCCGGATTCACTGCTCGCCTTAATCTGTTACCTAGCAAATCAGACTTTCTACTGTGTATGCTTCGTGGAAAGCAGGCATAAAAAATGGGTATGTCTCACTGGTCTTTGAATCTTTCATCTGACAGCTTGTGAACCATGCAAAGCCATGGTCAAATAAACAGGTTTTGGCTTATCTACTAGGTATTTGTCAACTGCGTGCTTACTTCACCAGATGGGATCTTCCTGGGGAAGAGTTGGAACTTGCCTACTGCTACCTGCTGGGTTGACAGGCTACCTGCCGAGAAGGCTAGGAGTCGGTCATAGAACACCCCTGAGTTGATTCCTGAAGGGTGAAGTGTGTGTGCTGCCTTTACCCACCCTATGTGAGACAAGATAATACACAGAACCAGAAATTACTGGAAAAGAAGCCTACCTTAGAATCAGGTAGGCTTACCAGGTTCCCTTACAAGGCTTATTAAAAGACAAACAGACACACACACAAAAATAAATTAATTCATTAATTTATTTCTTAATTAAAAATATACTCCTCTGCTGGCTGCAGCTCCCACTGGTATGCATGAGAGCAGTGGCTGACAGCAGGTCAGGCTGGACAAGGCGGCAGCACACATCAACAGACATGTGTACTGGGTCACGGGGTAGGATGGGTTGAGCTAAGTTGCAGCACTCAGAGGTGTATACCAAAGCCCGATTGAGATATGTCACAGACCAGATGTTTACTGTGCACACTGGCATGCATAGGAACCAAAAATGGTGACAGGACTGGTGGAGGCTATTGGAGGTCACCCCATCTAGGTTGCAGTTTCCATTGGTGTGCACAAGGGCCAGATCTGTGGCAGGTTGGGGGGTCTGGCTGCACCACCCTCGGTTTGCATAGGACATGAGGCTGGGGATGGAACTGACCAGGCAACTGCAATCATCAGTGTGTGTGTAGGCTGATGTGGGTGACACACTAAACCAGACCCGGTACTGGCTGGCACATGCCAAGAGTCAGATCCAGGGTCACCCAAGGTGAGGTTTCTTGGGAGACTCCCCAGCTGGACCACTGGACTCAAAATTCTAACCACAGGGAATATCATAGGATTTGTGGTCCGACCTTGAAATGCATGTGTTGGGTCTGGGCCTCCCCAGTTGCTGATGCCTGTGTAGTGGATGGCATACCCAGGTGCACATGAGGGACAAATCAGCCAGCTCATTGAGGCCTGCAAAGGACATCAAGTGCCTTCAGAAGATGGAGAACAGAACGGGTTACTTTGGCAACAACTGTCTGGATGGGTCGATGCACTAGGGTGGACTCTGTCAGCCAGTGGATTTTCTCAGCCTCGGAGCAATGACACCAACAGTGTCTCAACTATCAAAACCATTCAAGTAAATAACTTTGGAACATTCTTCTCCACATCGGGCTTTCTAAGATCAAGTGGCCATCCCCCATTCCTGGGTACTGATGTAGTTTGGTGGCTGTGAGCAGCACCCTTCCTCTCCCTCACTCTCCCCATTATCTAGATACAGGAGAAATGGGAGAAAAGGAAAACTGGAAGCATTCGTCTCACCCACCTTCCCCCCAAGCCGCAACCCTCCCCACCCTATTCAATGCCCTTTTGGGTGTACATCTTTGCCAGCTATGTAAGCAACATCTAAAATATTTTTTAAAAACATACACAATTGGAGGAGATAAGGTAAATCTTATAATAAAATCCAGAAATGGGAGGGATTTTGTACTGTCAGACAGGAAATGTAAAATAATTATGATTGCCCTCAGTTAGTCAGCCACTGAATGTTTGTGACGCAGCAGTTTGCGTTATGAAAGCCTGCAGGCCTCAAAGGCAGCACCAAGTCAGCTAACAAGACGGAAGCCACATACGTTGTTACTTCAACACGTGCCAACCAATCAATAAGACGACACATAGATTTTAAGAAATTTCCACTTCATTCAAGGAAACCAGTCTTTTTCTCTTAAGACTTCCCTTTTTAACATTTATTTTATTTTATTTTGTTTGAAAGGCATATTTATGAAGAAGGAAAGACAGAGAGATCTACCATTCACTGGTTCACTCCCCCAAATAGCCACAATGGTCAGAGCTAGACTAGTTCAAAGTCAGGAGCCAGAAGCTTCTTCCAGGTCCCCCATGCAGGTATAGGAGTCCAAGCATTTTGGCCATCCACCACTACCTTCCCAGGCCATTAGCAAGGAACTGGAATTAGAAGTGGAGCTTCCAGGATGCAAACTGGTGCCCATATGAAATTTTGGTGCCACTGACAGAGGCTTAGCATGCTACGCCACAGCACTGTTCCCTTAATAGTTTCAAGTGCTTGGATGAGGACCATTCACATTCTGGAAGGTAATCTACTTTACTCAAAGTCTACTGTTTTAAATGATAATTTCACCTAAAAGCATCTTCACAGAAAAATCTAAAATAATGTTCGACAAAACGTGTGAGTGAGTACCATTGGCATCACCACAGTCACAGAGGTGAAAGGCCGTCATGTCATCACGTGTGCTACACTCAAGAAGCAAGTTGCTGGACAAAGCACACGTTCAAGAACAGGAATGTGAAAATGAGAAAACGGAACCATGGAGAGCACCTGAGAATTGGAGCACTTGGTAACTTTCCAATCCCTTTTCTGTGTTAAAACTCCCAATACTTGGTGCAGTCGGTATGTGGCAGGTGGAAGCTTGGGGACCGGAAAGGTTACGTGGTCCAGAATCACAGGAGTGATGAATGACAAAACACAAGACTAGACCTTTCTGGTTCTCCTTCCACAGCACAAAACCCTTGCAGCTCTCACCGGCATATGAAGTGTGCACGTGCTGCGGCCAGCTTGCTATCGGCTGCTTTCATCCCATTCATCCCATCACACTCATCAGCTCCTGAATTTGTTTTTAATGATTTCTGCCCTTGAATGTCTCAATGTGTTCACCTATTGTCTTCCTGATTTCACTGAGTTATATTCTCCTGCAGCTTACTGAGCCACCATGAAACAACTGTTCTGAACTCCTTGCAAGGCAATTCACAAATGTCCATTCCTTAGGGTTAATTACTAGGAAAGCTATGTGTTCCTTTCTGTCACATTTCCTTGCATTTTCATATTTTTATAGACTTGCATGTTTTTGTAGACTGCATCTCTGTTGTGCATTGGCTCTCCCAAACGTACATTACAGATTGGCTTCCGGAAAATCTTCATCTATAGGTGTGTGTGTGAGAAGAGAAAGAATGACAAGGTAAATGTGCTAAAATGCTAATAATAACGGAAACTGGATGAAAGACACGCAGGAACTCAATACCATTCTTCAAACCTCACACCAAATCTCCAATTTTTAAAAGATACAACATTTACTTAAAAGCTTAAAAACCACAAGTTTATCTTTCCAATGTATTAGGCAAGTGAGAGCAAAGGTCGTGGACACAGTAAAAGGCACAAATGACCATAACTTGGCACTCCACACCAGGCCGGCGGGGATTAGGCTCCCCAAGCAGGAAAGCGGAGAATTGAGGCCACTCCTTGGCTTCTCCCCAAACTAACGTTGTCCTAATTATCCAAGTATTTAGGCAATTGTGATGAAACAAAATTACCTCTAATTTGCATGGTCTATTAGCATCCATTTAGTCCTAAGCAAATCTGTTTTAAACTTCTCATCAGAAAAAAGAAAACAACTTCTAAGAATTTTACATAAAGACAGAAATTCACTAGATGTCATACTCTGGATTGATCAATTCCCGGCTGTGAAGATGCAGCGTTCAGAAGGGATTGGCTCACTGCTTCCCAGCGGTCCTGTGGCGCCCCCTTCAGGACCGGCGCACAGCTGCCTCGCCGTTCTTTCCCTGAGCTGGCTGCTAATAAAACTGCTCTCAGAATTGTCTCGCTGTTTCTCTTTTAACTTGCAGTTTTTAAAATTTTGCTTCCTTTAGATTTACATCACCCTCCGTTCATGCATGGCGTCCTCCCCCTCCATAAATCCACTAGTCAAAGCTTGCCGATCTATGATTTAACTCTTTTTAAAACAAAGTAATCAGAGAGATTATCATTTGGAGGAGCAGAAAACTACATGACTTTATAGCAAGTTCAAGCATCAACATAGAATCTCTGCTGTGGCTGCACAGACGAAGCCCACACTATGACTCGGCACATTCGCCTCGAAGCAAGCCAGCCAGTTAGCCTCGATGCAGCCGAGTCAGCTCAGCAAGTCACAGCCGACAAGCAGTCCAGCATCCTGAGTCATTTGTGCCCTAACGCCACTAAAACAAATAAAAACAACAACCACCTCAACACTTAATTTCATATAAACAGGCTCAGAGCATTTTCCATCATATTTCCTCCATATTCGTATGCTGTGAAATGAATTCAGCCTTCCAACTCTAGCAGGAAAAAGTCATGTAGCATCACAGGGAATAACTGAATGTTACTGGGTACCAGCCGGTGCCCTAAAACACGTTAGACATTACACATTTAACTCCCCTAAGCAATCTTTCTGTCAGGAACTGAATGTTCATATCTCGCCTACAATTTGTATATTGAAATCTACTCCAGGGGCTGGTGTTGTGGCATAGTGCATAAAGCTGCTGTCTGCAGTGCAGGCTTCCCAAGTCTCAAGTCCTGGCTGCTCCATTTCCAGTCCAGCTCTCTGCTAATGGCAGCAAAAGATGGCCCAAGTGCTTGGACTCCTGCACTCACATGGGAAACCCAGAAGAAGCTCCTGGGCCCTGGCTTTGTTCTGTCCCAGACCTAGTCCTTGTGGCCATTTAGGAAGTGAGTCAGAGGATGGAAGATCTCAATGTGTGTGTGCACATGTATGTAATTGTGCCCTTCAAATAAATGAAAATAAACGTTAAAAAACAAAAGAAAGAAAAAAATTACTCCCTATAGTGATAGGCTTAGGAGAGCAGGCCTTTGCAAAGTCATTAGGCCGTGAATGGGACTCATCTGAGAAGAGTGGCAGTGCAGGACAGGGCCTCACGGACCCCAGTCATCCCGATCCCACCACTCCAGCCTACATTCCCCACAGCTGTGAGAGATAAATGTCTGTTGTCTGAACCCCCCAGTCTATGGTGATTTGCTATGTCAGCACAAACTGACAGCTTATGACCTAGACATCATTCTTAGCCTGATTTCAGATAAGGAAACAGTCATAGAAATATTGTTGGCCTAGCTGCAGGCAAGTGCCTAAATCGCCTGGGACCAAGGCAAGTGTTACACTGTTGGGAGAAAAGCAGCTAATAGCTGGCTTGCATTCTGGGCCTGGTTAACACCCAATATGTGTTAACTATATCAGTGTGCCAACACAGTTGTTGCTTCTTTAAAAAAACAAAGTGGCCAATCAGGCCATTGCACGCAGGTTAAGAGAGCTGAAACCGGGCAATTAGGAGAAAGAAACCAGAGGACCCTTCTGGGTCTGCCCAAGGCAGGGACCTGGGCTAGCTGGCATCAAGCACGGCCCCCGGGGGCACATGAAAGCTAGGGTGAGGACCTACTTCACAGGGCTAGTCCAAGGCACTTAACAATGCGTGTCAGAACGGGGGGTGGGCCGTGTTAAACCATTTATCCACTTACTCTTTCTCACCAAATCTGCTTTTCAGGTACAATCACGAAGCCCCTCTGACTCTCCCAGGCTGTAACAGGATGTCCATCTGCCATTCCGCCCCTACTCACCAGCACCGTTCTTAAAGCCTCTGTTCCCACCATCCTTTCTCCACCTGCCCCTCCAGGACTTTCCTCAGCCTCCTAACCTGGGAGCATTTTAAAGCCATGTCCATCAGCTTCATTACCAGGGAAGCCTCTATTACCAGTGGTTGCTCCCATGCTACACAGCAATGTTTTCCCTAAAGTTTCTTGCCATCTCCTAAAACACTTGCATGAAATTGAGGACAACTGGTTATCCATAGATGAAAGAGTAAGATGGAGTCGTACCTCACACATTTAAAAAAATTCACTCAAAATGAATCAAAGAGCCAAAAACTTTAAAACTCTGCAACAAAAATGCAGGCAAAAATCTTTGTGACCATGGATTAAGTGTTTTGTTAGATATAACACCAGACACAGAAGCAACAAAAGATTGGATAACTGGAAATCAGCAAAGCCAAAAGTATTTGTTCATCCAAAACACCGAAAGAAAGTGAAAGTAGAAATCGGCGTGGTAGCCTAGTAGCTAAAGTCCTCGCCTTACATGCGCCAGGATCCCATATGGGTGTCACTTCCTGTCCCGGCAGCCCCACTTCCCATCCAGCTCCCTGCTTGTGGCCTGGGAAAGCAGTTGAAGACGGCCCAAAGCCTTAGGACCCTGCACCCGTGTGAGAGACACGAAAGAGGCTCGTGGCTTCAGATTGGCTCAGCTCAGGCCATTTTGGCCACTTAGAGAGTGAATCTGTGGATGAAAGATATTGCTCTCTGTCTCTCCTCCTCTCTGTATGTCTGACTTTGCAATAATAATAAATAAATCTTTTTTTAAAAGAAAGTAAAACTGTAGTCCACAGGATAGGAAAAATGATTGTAAAGTATCTATCAGATAAGTATACAGAATATAAAAAAAACTCTTACAGCTCAGCATGAAGAAGTAAACATCCCAGTTTAAAAACTAATTCATCAGGGGCCCAGCATGATGGCGCAGTGACTAAATCCTCACCTTGCATGCACTAGGATCCCTTATGAGTGCCAGTTCCTGTTCTGGCAGCCCTACTTCCCATCCAGCTCCCTGCCTGTGACCTGGGAAAGCAGTCAAGGAAAGCCCAAAGCCTTGGGACCCTGTACCCATGTGGGAGACCAAGAAGAAGCCCTGGTTCCTGGCTCTCAGCTCTGGCTGTTTCAACCACTTGGGGAGTGAACCAGCAGATGAAAGATCTTTCTCTCCATCTCTCCTTCTCTCTGCAAATCTGCCTTTCCAATCTAAATAAATAAATGTGTATATATGTATGTAAATATTTTTAATGGGGTCATCAAAATATCAATGTTGAATTCTCAGTTCTGGTTCTGGACTTCACCTTCCTGATGAAGCAGACGTGGAGACGGTGGTTATGACTTCTACATGGGAATAATGAGGTCCCCTGCAATGTGGACTTAGTTCCTGGTTCCCAGCTTCAGTCTGGCCCAACCCCAGCCCTTTAGTGTATTTGGGGAGTCAACCAGTGAACAAAAGCTCTCAGGATTTTCTCTCTCTCCCCTATTCACAATTTTTTGAAAAGGTAATAAAATACCTATACATGTGGCAAGGTGTATGGCAAAGGAAAGCCAGTCCCCAAAAGCCAGCCAGTGTATACCTCCAAGTATACTGGAAGGTGAGAATAGGCAAATGTGTAGATACAGAAAGCTGGTGCTGTCAGCAGCTGAGGGTGGAGGAAACGGAGAGTGAATGCAGGTTTGGTTGGAGTGATGAAAACATTCTGAAAGGAGACAGTGATGCTGTTTACATAACGTGTGAATGTGCTGAAAGCCACTGAACTATACCCTTTAAAGGGATGAATTTTGTCGTGTGTGAATTACATGTCAATAATAAAAGTTCTCGCCAAAAGTTCTCCCCCTTGTGAGGTTCACCCTGAACTACTTGTGCTTGGAAGAGACCCTCCCCTCCTCCTTTACCTACGATCAAGTTCACCCACAGGCGTCTCTCTCCAGTGCTCTCCTTCCTCTGGGATCACACAGTCCCTTCTTGCTGCAAGGGAAAGTCCTGAGTCATCCGCTAGCCACTGTGTCCACCTCCGGAGTGGATGTCAATCCCGCCCTCCTTGCCATGGAATCACACCTGGTTTCTGTCACAACAGACAACCACTTCTGTTTTCTGTCTCTATTAGTCCTGTTCTGTCTACTGGGACATTCTCTTACTATACAAACAAAGCCAGGACTTCCAGATAGAATCAGAGAACTTTAAATACTCCCTGCGCCGCATCCCAACCACCTGCTACAGCTCTGCTGCTTCTGCTCCCCAGAAATCAGATACTGGAAGCATAATCCCCAACCCAGCAGTACTGAGAGGTGGGAAACTTAATGCGTGATTAGGTCAGGAGGGCTTCGCCCCCCCCCACCCCCAAATGGATTGTCACTGCCATGGCAGTGAGGTCCATATCCCAGGAGTGGCACGGAGCAACAAAATCTTCATCAAATGCAGCCCTTTAGCCTTGGGCTTCCCAGCCTTCACAACTATGAGTAATAAGTCTCTGCTCTTAAGAATTAGCCAGTCTTGGGCCCAGTGTGGTGGCATAGCGGCTAAAGTCCTCGCCTTGAACGCACCGGGATCCCATATGGGCGCCGGTTCTAATCCAACAGCCCCACTTCCCATCCAGCTCCCTGCTTGTGGACTGGGAAAGCAGTCTAGGATGGCCCAAAGTCTTGGGACCCTGCACCTGCATGGAAGTCCTGGAGGAAGTTCCAGGCCTCTGGCTCTGGATTGGCTCAGCTCCAGTCCTTGCAGCCACTTGGGGAGTGATTCAAATGATTCATTTCCTGTCTGTCTCTCCTTGTCTCTGTATATCTGCCTTTCTAATAAAAATAACTTTTAAAAATAAAAGAAACAAAGTTTTAAAAAACAGTTAGCAGCCTTCTTGTGCCTCAGTCTCCTCCTGAAACTGGAGACAACAAGCCACCTTTCCCTTAATTAGGTCCCTTGTTGAAGGACCTAAAAAAGTGATCACATGTTAAACAACAACACAGTGATTGGGATATGGTCGGCTTCAATGCATTTTAGGGACTTCCGTTAATATCAGTAGTAAAAGGAGGTAAATTTACATGAGTTCGTACAATTCAAATATGCTAAGTGGATGCTTGTATCACAAAGAAAGAAAAGGATGGGTTGCTGCCATAGATTGATACCATTTATGGAAAACACACAAATGAAACTGCACACGTGTGCCAAGTACCCATCCCTGTGCAAATACGGAAAACAGGATGGAAAGTTACCGAAAAAGTAAGAGACCTGGGTCACCTCTGTACAGGACAAGAAACCAGGATATGGACAGTGGTCAAAGTAAGCATAACGCTTATTGTTAAATGACACATTCTTGGATTAAGTATATAAGCTGATTTTCTGAAATAGTGAATGAGAGAAGAAACAGAGCACCAAGTAGAGGTGCCTTTTATAAAAGTCTACCATGAGAAGAAAAAGAGACATCACAGGATTTTCAAAGTGGTGCTGGTGGTATTTCATGGAGGTGTTAAAGAATATTTGTACTCTGGGCCCAGTACAATGGCTCAGTGGCTAAATCCTCGCCTTGCATGCACCATGATCCCATATGGGCACCAGTGTGTGTCCTGGCTTCTCCACTTCCCATCCAGCTCCCTGCTTGTGACCTAGGAAAGCAGTAGAGGAGGACCCTGCACCCATGTAGGAGACCCTGAAGAGGCTCCTGGTTCCTGGCTTCGGATTGGCTCAGCTCTGGCCAGTGTGACCACTTGGGGAGTGATCCAGCGGACAGATCTTTCTGTCTCTCTTTATTTCTGTAAATCTGCCTTTCCAATAAAAATAAATAAATCTTTAAAGAATATTTACCATGACAGATACAATCAAGTAGAGGCAGGGGCACTGTGCTCAGCATTGAGGGCATCTCTATGCTGTATTGAAGTGCTGGAGTTGAAATCCTGGCTCCTAATTCCAGCTTCCTGCTAATGCACAGCCTGGAAGCCAGCAGAAAATGGATCCCTACCAGCCATGTGAGGGACCTACATTTCTGGCTCCTGGCCTTGGTCTAACAAAGCCTTAAACATTGCAAACATTTTGAGAATGAATCAGCAGATGCTGGTTTGTTTGCGCCTTCTCACTTTCTCTCCAATACATATAGTGATTCCGTAGAGAATGAAGGTGATGGTTTCAGGAGGCAAGAAGTGATGAAGTTCGGGGCAGACATGGAGAGAAGAGTCGCAAGCAGAGAAACCTTTCTTCTGTGAGCAGTGAGCAAGAAGGAGAGGGAGCCAGGGCCTGTGTCAGAGACGATGAATCCACTGGTAGAAGATAAGCGAGTACCCCTGTCTCCCCTACTGCTCACCATGAATAAAGGCAAGTTACCTGCAAAGAGAAGGCAGATGCCAAAGTGTGGCAGACAAGAAGAGGTCAAGCTTGTACCTCCACATGGGAAAGGACTAAAGGCCCCTGTGCCTCTGGGGCCATAAATGAGCAGACCCCACAGCAATGCTCCCTACTTTTCCCATGGCCCTCAGCAGAGTGGGCTCCGGTGATTTCTGTCAAGTGCACCCCCTTCTCACTGCACAGCATGAACAGGGGAGCCTCTGAGCTTCCACTCAGGTCTAGCATTTTACCAGTAACCCCAGAAGGCCATTCCTGGGATGCCCTCATTACACACAAGGAAATGGGTGGCTTGCCTTGCCTCAAAGCCTGCATCTGGTGTCAAAGCAAAGAATGCCACTTAGGAACCCACAGCCACTCCACTCTTGCTCCCGGCTGCCAACTAATGCACAGCCTGGAAGACAGCAAGTAATGACTGGCCCACGGAGTTGGAGTCTTGCCATCCTCATGGGAAATTCAGATGGCATTGTATCCTCCTGGCTTGTGCCTGATCCAGCCCTGCCCACTGTAGGCAACTGAGGAGTGAACCAGGGGGGGGGGGGGGGGGAGCTCTCTCTGACCTCTTAGTCAATTTTTTAAAATTCTAAATTAAAGAAATGCAATCAAAAGACAACACCAAAAAAGAAAGAAAGAAAGAAAGAAAGAAAGAAAGAAAGAAAGAAAGAAAGAAAGAAAGAAAGAAAGAAAGAAAGAAAGAAAGAAAGAGAAAAGAAAGGAAAGAAAGGAAAAGGAAGGGAAGAAACTTTGTTACATAAAATGAAATTTAAAGATCCAATGGTTTCATAGACAGGTTTGGCCTCCATTCTTTGTTTTTTAAGATTTATTTTTTCTTTGGAAAGGCAGATATATATAGAGATAGGAAGAGAGACAGTGAGGAAGATCTTCTATCCGCTGATTCACTCCCCAAATGACTGCTACAGCCAGAGCTGAGCCAATTTGAAGCCAGGAGTCAGGAGCTCTCCCGTGTCTCACACACGGGTGCAGGGTCCCAAGGCTTTGGCCCATCCTCAACTGCTTTCCCAGGTCACAGGCAGGGAACTGTATGGGAAGTGGGGCTGTCAGGGTTAGAATCAGTTCATTCAAGGCAACAATTTTAGTCTCAATGCCATCACGCCAGGCCCTCCATTGCTGGACTCTCCGTTGGTTTTAATGATGTCACCCTAACTCTGAACATACATCAAGCTTATCAAAGTAAGATGACGGCTTTACAGACTTATAAGGATAATTTGGAGACTGGTATCTGCTACAAAGGTTAAGCAGCCACTTTAGACACCTGGTTCAAGTCCCAGCTATGTCACTTTTAATCCAGCTCCCTGAAAATGCCCAGCCTAGAAAGGAGCAGATAACAGCTCTGATTGCTGGGTCCTTGTCACCCACATGAAGACCAGATTGAGGTCTGGGCTACTGGCTTTAGCCTGAACCAACTGCAGCTGATGTGGGCATTTTGGAGGTGAGTCAACGGATGGAAGGTGTGTGTGTGTTTCAAATAAACAAATATATACATATTTAAAGAGCAGGGGTAGATATAATAGTAATTTCTAAAAAGGCAATTTAGCCAGCAGCTCCAAAGACAATCTATTCATAAAAGCACTTGTCAGGACCCAGCACAATGGCTTAGCAGCTAAATCTTCACTCTGCAGGCATCCGGATACCTGATGGGCACCAGTTTGTGTCCCACCTGCTTCACTTCCCATCCAGCTCCCTGCTTGTAGCTTGGGAAGCAATGGAGAATGGCCCAAAACCTTGAGACACTGCACTTGTGTGGGAGACCAGGAGAAGGCTCCTGGTTCCTGATTTCGAATTGGCTCAGTTTTGGCTATTGTGACCACTTGAGGAGTTATTGAATAGTACACTTCAAACCATTAAGATCATAGGTTGATGCTATTAGCACATTAAAAAGCTTTTTCATTAAATTGGTTTCCTAAATTTATCTGTTTTAAGGTCTGTTTGCTATCTCTCTCAATTCCATCCCTGCAACACCCAAGTCTCTGACTTTGAGAGCAAATTTTCAATTTAAAAAATGTTTACACACATATAAACATGAATATATAAAAACACAAATGTATGTTCATGTGCACACACAAAAGGAATTTTCTTCCTAAGATAAAAGGATCAAGCTTATTCAGTGCCCAGTGCTCAAGAATTCTGAGGCTTTGCAAGTGTTATTCTAAATAAACTTCTATTCTCCAGGTACTGAGTTACATGAACAGGATTCCATGAAACAAGTTCCTGGAACTCCCTTGCTGCATTTCAGTTGATCCAGCAGTTTTAAGAACATCCAGGGATAATAAAACACCAAATGTATAAGAAAAAAAAGGCAAAATAAATCAAACTTCATCAAAGTTAAAAACTGCTATGTATCAAAGCACATTACTTAGAAAGTACAAAGACAGTCCCACAGAATGATAGGAAATAGTGAAAATCATTTACCTGATTAGGGACTAGTATTCAGAGTATATAAAGAATTCACACAACTCAACAACAAGACTAATAAACTGGGTTTTTTAAAAATGGGCAAAAGTTTGAAAAGGCAAAGATATACAGTCATCAAGTATAGGGAAATACGTTCAACACCCTTCAGTTAGTAGGCAAAGCAAATTACAGCCACAATGAGACACCGATTTATGAACACTAAAATGATGATATTTGAAAATGGGAAAATAACAAATTTCAGTATAACTGCTATAGACAACAGTTTTGCAGTTCCACAAAAAGAATCCAATAAAATTGAATATATACATTTAAATAACAACTTGTTAATAATAGTGTTATCCATGACACCTAAAGGGTCTCAAGAATCCAAATGCCTATGAATTGACTGAACAGAAAAACAAAATGCAATCCATATAAAATTGCAACATTGTTCCAACTATATGAAGAGGAATGAATTGCAAAGACATGTTACAATGCGGATAAGCCTTAAAAAGATTATACGAGATAAAAGAAGCCATATATGCAGAGGTCACTTGCTGCATGAGTGTGTGCATATAAAATATCCAGAAGAGACAAACCCACTCTGAGAAGAAGCAGATTCATGGCTGTTAGAGGCTGAGGGTATAGCAGGAAGCATCTGCTAAATGGGCACAAAAGGTATTTCGGGGTGATGAAAATGTTCTGGAATTTAACAACATTCCAGAACATGGATTGACAACACTGTAAAAGTACTGAAATCCATGGAAATGTAGACTTCAGAATAATTTACATGAGAATTTTGTGTTATGAGATGTTCACCTCTACTTTAAACTTACAAAACAAAACAAACAAAAAGCCACTTGGGGATATCACACCTTTTTTTCAGCACCTTTGTGGAAACAGATAGACAGAGCCTTGGGGATTTCCATCCAGCCTGATGTCAGTTAAGGTCAGATGGTTGTGCAGGCAGTGCAGCTGGAGTTACCAGCCCTGCTTCCCGACTCCTCACTAGTTTTTTTCTGCTGGAGCGCACCCTTGCAAGCACAGTGCAAGCAAGCCATGTGCTGGGAAACAAACTGCACTCCTTCAAGGCAGTCCAAGTGTGCAGCTTTTGGCTTTTGCCACCTAGGGACCAACTACGGTCAAGTGTCCAACAGCCCCACCTGCTAAGGCTTTACTGATGACCACCACAGCGCTGGCCTGGAGTTCATGACTGCTTGGACTACATGGTTGTGTTCCACTCCAAATTCATACGCCGAAACCCTGATCTGCAACAGGGTGGTGATGGGCGAGGTGTCTGTGGGAAGTTTTGGGTCCTGATCAAAAAGTCACACACAGCTCACTCTCTTCTCTCTCTCTCCATGCGAGCTCACAGCTTTACATGGCCATCAACAAACCAGGAAAAGGGACCTCGCCCAACATTTCATCTGTCAGCTTCCAGGCCTGTGGAATGTCTTTTGTTTAAGCTACTCAATATATATCGATTTTTTTGGAACTGCCTGAATTGACTAAAACAATTATTTACAGGAAGTTGAAAAATCACATTGTCATCACATTGCTATAATCTTAGACAAGAATGTCAGTCAAACTGTCAGAGTTGGCCATTGTCCCAGGCCTATTCGATGGCATTTCTCATGTGGAGAAGAATGAAGGACAGAATGCAGCAGTTGAGGGTACATTCATAAAAACAAAGCAACAGGCCATTTTACAGATGGTTTCAGAGTATATTACAAAAAAAAAGCAAGTACTCAGAACTTTTTTTTTTGCAATAATCAGCTCTTAGGGATCAAATAAGAAAAATATAACTAACATAGAATGCAGTTCATTACATCATAGTATCTAAGGGGGTATCTACATAATCCCAGGTTCAAATCCTGCCGGTGGCTTTTCATTAACAAGTTGCCTTGCAAGTTTCCTTCATTATCTTTTTATTTCTTCCAAATAAGGATAACAAAATAAGGTTATCAGAGCCACCTTAGAATTAATGAGACGATAAATACATCACAGAAAGCGTAAAATCAGATAACTTACATTGTCCACCAAACTGAATTGTATGTTTCTATTGACTATCTCTGACAGTGGAACAGAGGCACAGAAAAGTGTGTCGGAAGAAATACGGGCCTGGGACAGGAATTTGCCTCAAATCCCAGTTCACACACTGACAGAACAAGACCCTTGGAATCTGCTCTCTACGCACACTGCACTCAATTTCTGTTTTCTTCTTTACAGGGAGAGAAGAATTCCTATTTCACAGTAGGCGGCAGCGGGCTGGAGGGCAGGAGACCCCCAGCCTCGTCCTGGGCCACTGCAAGTTCACGGCGGGAAGCAGACTCCTGGGCATCCCATTCTTTACTGCTCCAATAAGGCAGCTACACCAGCACCAGCATTCTTTCCAGCTCTAACATTCACCCTAGCATAGACTCAAAGGCATGGTCCACCTTGACTTTCCTTTGAACCCAAGGACCCGTGAGAATTCCCAGCCTGTCTTTACCACCCTGCCTCTGATTGCCACACCCAGAGCCATGTGCCTGTGAACTACAGAACATTCAAATGATCATGGCCAGTCGTGCTTACCAGGGGTTCCTCTCCATCTCTGAGCTGCAAGGGGAGAGATGGCAAAGGGTGTGAGCTGGCAGAAATTTCCTTTTGCTTAGCCCTTAGGCTTCAAGCATAACCCATCTTACTTCTTTTCACAATTAATTAGTTGCAGATCTATCAATTCAATAACCTGTTGTTAATGTATCAACAATTTGTGACCGCTATAAACGTATTCTTCAGCCTTAAAAAAAGGAAATTCTGTCACATGCTATGATGTGGATAAGCCTAGAGCACATCAGGCCAAATCTCAAAGGACAAAAGCTGTATGAACTGGGGCAGCATTTGGCACCACAGTTAAAATGTCACTTGGGGGCTAGTAGAGTGGCATAGAATGGGCATCTCATATAGGTGCCGGTTCATGTTCCGGCTGTTTCACTTCTAATCTAGTTCCCTACTTCTGACCTGGAAAAGCAGTAGAGGCTGAAAGTTCTTCAGCCCCAGCACTCACATGAGAGACCTAAAAGAAACTCCTGAATCCTGGCTTAATATTGGCCCAACTCCGGCCTTTGTTGTCATTTGGGAAGTGAATCAGTGGATAGAAAACCTCTCTCTCTCTCCTTCTCTTTCCTTCTCTCTGTAAAATCTGCCTTTCAAATAAAAATAAATAAATCTTTAAAAAAAAAAGTCACTTGCGATACCTAGAGCCCATAATGGAACACTTGGGTTGGAGTCCCAATTTCCTAGTGATGCACACCCTGGGGCCAGCAGGTGACGACCAAGCGCTTAACAACATGCCACCCACATGGAAGACATGGATGTGTCTGGACCACTCCTGGCTGCTACAGGTAACTGAAACATGAATCAACGGACAGAGGATTTCTCTGTGTCTGACTCTTTTTCAACTTGAAATAAGTCCTGCTTGATTTCACTTACTGGTAGTAATCAAAGCAGGCAGATTCATAGAAACAGAATGCAATTCCGGAGTTTGGGAGAGAGGGAGGGTGGAGATGTTGTCTTTAACGGGTATAGGCTTTCAGTTTTTACAAGATGAAAGTTTGCAATTGCAGCCAGCATTATAATGCAATAGGTTAAGCCTCAACATCCAGTTCCAGGATCCCAAAGGACCACTGGATCATGTCCTGGCTGCTCCACTTCAGATCCAGCTTCCTGCTAATGAACCTGGGAAGGAAGCAGATGTTGGCCGAGTGCTTGGACCACTGCCGCCCACATAGGAGACACAGATGAAGTGCCAGGCACCTGGTTTCAGCCTGGCCCAATTCCAACCATTGTAGCCCCTTGGAAAGTGAAGTAGCAAATGAAAGATCTCTACCTATCTTTATCTCAACCCTCCCAGTGTGTATATGTGTGTTATATATTTGTGTACATATATACATATATATGCATTTGAAATAAATAAAATAAATCTAAAAAAAAAAAAACATAGCACCTGCTTAAACCAACACCCGTAACACCAGCATCCTAGAAGGGCACTGGTTCATGTCCCAGCTTCACTGCCAATCCAGCTCTCTGATAATGGGCTGGGAAAGCAGAGGAGAGTGACCCAAATGCCTGGGCCCCTGCCACCCACATGGAAAAATCAGATGAAGTTCCTGGCTCCTGGCTTTACTCTGGGTCGACCCTGATCATTGCGGCCACTGAGGGGTGAATCAGCAAATGGAAGATCTCTCTTACACACACTTTCAAATAAATAAACTTTTTAAAAAAATTATGCTAAAGGAGCCTGGTGCAGTAACCTAGCTGCTAAAGTCCTTGCATTGAACATGCCAGGATCCCATATGGACACCGGTTCTAATCCTGGCAGCCCAGCTTCCTATCCAGCTTCCTGCTTGTGGCCTGAGAAAGCAGTCGAGGATGGCCCAAAGCCTTGGGACCCTGTACCCACATGAGAGACCTGGAGGAGGCTCCTGGCTCCTGGCTTCGGATTGGCACAGCTCCTGCCATTGCAGTTGCTTGGGGCGTGAATCAGCAGATGGAAGATCTTCCTCTCTCTCCTCCTCTCTGTATATCTGACTTTCTAATAAAAATAAATCTTAAAAATTATGCAAAAGTTATGGAGATGCATGGTGGTGAAGGTTGCACAAAAATGTGAATGTACTCAACATTACTTAATTAAGCAATTAAAATGGTTAAGATGTTATTTTACACCATATGTATTATACAACAATTTAAATTTTTTAAAGATTCATTTATTTGAAAGGCAAAGTGAAAGGTGAGAGGCAGAGAAAAAAAGATCTTCTACCCACTGGTTCACTCCCCAAATGGCCCTAACGGCTGGGACTGGGCCAGGTTGAAGCCAAGGGCCCAGGACTTCATCAGGTTCTCCTTGTGGGTGTCAGGGCCCAAACACTGGGCCCATCATCGACTGCTTTCCCACGTGCACCAGCAGGGAGCCAGAGATCAGAAGCAGAGTAGACCAATGTTCCAACATGGAATGTCAGTATTGCAAAAGCAGCTTAACGCACTGCACCATGGCATCAGTCCCACATTTTTGTCAAATGTAACTAAATCACATGATTAGTTCAATAATCAAAAAAATCAAAAACACTCATGGATTCTCATCTTTTCCCTCCCTCTCCAAGTCTCCCCCAACCCCAATTTCCTCCTGTTGGGTTTAAGTGGCTCTCAGGTGTGCTGGTGTGCTGAACAGATAGATGTTCATATTTATAGCTCCTATCCTATACCAGTGTGGCCTCCACAGCATTAAATAATTTTTAGACCATGAAACAAATTTTTACCACACAGCCCACTAATTAGACATCCATTTGTTTCACAGACTTGTCCACTCCCAACAAGCATCTCTGGGGGCAATAAGAGTATCAGCCCTTCACTCAGAGTCCCCATGATGCCAAGCATGGGGGTTTCTCTGTAGCAGCCAAGAGTAACACAGGAAGGAATTCCAAATGGGAGAAGGAGAGCAAAGGGAAGGACAGGGACTTAAGAGAGAAGTAACAGAGGTGTGTCCCCTTGAGAATGGGTAGCAAGGGCTCAACAGTGAGAGGCAGCAGGGATCCAGGCTCCCTGGGCTTGGGGAGAGGGGATGAGGACCCAGAATGGAAGGGACTATCCCATGCCATAGTGCACTGGAGGCACCTGACCTGGACAAAAGGAGAATCACTGCCCCATGGTTTCAGCCTGTGTGGGCTGCTTGCTGCCAGGAAGAGGGCCTCGAGACCCCTTTGGAAGGCATGTCCATCATCCAGTACCCCTGGCTGAGCAGCTCATTATGGAGCCAGGGATGGAATCACATATGGTGTGGAAGGAAGGGAGGAGGCTGAAGCAACATGGGCACTGATGAGACGAGCAGGTCAACAGATCTGGCCTCCAGCTCTCTGTCCTAATAGACTCAGAGTCCCTCACAGGCAGTAGTAACCACTGCAACCTCAATCAACCCCAAGTAGACTGACAGGGAAAAGGGTGCCACAGGATACAAGCTTTCTTCATCTACATCCACTAGACTGACTCAGCCTTCACCAACATCTGTCAGTCCAGGTCAGGCCACACCACTGCTCTCTGGTGCTGGCTGGCTCACACTCTGCAGCACAACTCAAGCCTTCCACATCTCCCATAAGCCACATGGCATTTGGGCCAGGCCTTGTGAGAGGAACATCATAGAGCTCCCAGCTCATTGAGTGAGCAAAGTCCTGGCAGATCCTGTGACAACAACACTTATCAGCCCAGATGTGGGGAGCAGAAAGGGCACGAGTCAGCGTCCTGGGATCCACTTGCCCTACTTCCCCTCACCTCTGTGCAAGGGTTTCCAATAGGACTGAGTATAGATGCTGTTGTCGTGCTTTAGTTTTAGTTTAGCTGAAAACTAAGTCATGACTATGCAATTCGGCCAAAATGGAGGGTCCAGGTATGCTCTGGAAAATTATCATGGTTGGGGCCAGTGTTGCAGCACAGAGGGTTAAGATGCCAGCTTGCAACACCAGCATCCCTTATGGGCACCAGTTTGAGTCACAGTTGTCCCACTCCCAATCTAGCTCCCTGCTAATGTGCCTCAGAAAGCAAAAAAATGGCCAAAGTGTTTGGGCCCCTGCCACCCACTTGGGAGACCCAAATGAAGCTTTTGGCTTCAGCCTGGCCCAGTCCTGGCTGTTGCAGCCATCTGGAGAGAACCAGCAGATGGAAAATCTTTCTGTTCCTCCCGCACAGTGTAACTCTGCCTTTCAACTAAATAAGCCTTTTAAAAATTACTATTGTTATACACATATACACACATGCCTTTTCCCTCTAAGATAGACATAAAATATTCAAACACTGTAAGCATTATGACAAATTGCTTAGTCATGCATGACAAAATTCCACAGGAAGAGCCTTTGTGTGATGAGACAAGGTTGGACATGAACACCCAGGGAGAGATGCATAAAGACCAGGCCAGAAGTGTCCTCTTTTTGCTGGGCACCAGGCAACGGAGGCAAAAGAGCTTTTGCAAAAGCTGAAACAATCTGGTTGGAGATGGGGTGCTCTTCTCTTCAAATCTCTCCCTCCTCCCCACCATGTGCTTGCTCTGCCTTTGTAATTGTCTACAGAATCCGGGATATGTTTGAAGGAATAGCTTTAACGATCAAACATCTAAGCTTCAAAAGGGCAAGGAGACCAGACAAGGCATCCAACCCTGTAACACTGTGCCTTAAGCTTCATCTCACTGCTGTCCTTAGGGTGGTGGCTCCTCTCCGCCCTCAGGCCCCCTTCTGCATGGTCTCATCTTGATTCTTGGGGTTCTTTTCTGCTTCCTCTAGGCAGCAGCATTGTCCACACTGCTCGCCATCCATGAGGCAATTCACACCACCATGATGCTCTACCATCTTGGCCCTCACCCGAGAGTCACTTAGGAAAATCTTCCATACTCCCTCTGCTCTCTGTATAAACCACATTATTAGAAACTTTGCTTTCAATTGTCTCATCACTTGCAACCAAGCAGGGTTTCCTCTTTAATTCAGGATTTTTTTGGTTGACTCACAGAGACATACACTCCCTACTACAAGGCCAGGGTGGTGAGTTAAATGAAGTGGTTTGTTGCCTTACCTTTTGAAAATGACAGCAATCATCTATGTTTCCTAGAATTATGAACAACAAGAGCTGCAAAGCTGTATCCCATATCAGGAAAAGGCAGCACATGATGTGGCCATGATCAACAACTCTTAACTGTTCTTCAATGCTTCCACTGTAAGTGTGCAACCGGGAAGCTGAGTGAAAGCTGAGTGAGAGCTGACCAGCTCCCCCAGGAGGAGACCACTCCCAACAACCCTGGAAGCCCCTTCAGAAGAAACCTCTTGAACTTTGCATAACCAGCCTTTCCCCACACAATAGATATTCACAATGGCTTTTCAATCAATAACCATGCATTGATTTTTTTTTCATCTTCACCAATGAGTATGTTAGGGAAACAGCAAACACGTGTTAAGACATTTTGCACTGCAAATTTTCAGTTGAGAAATGAAGGCTGTGAAAAATGGCACAATCACAAAGGTCACCCTGAAAGATAGCAGCATGTGAGAAAGCCACTGGATTTTCAAGCCACGCCATCCATAGTTGCCACCAGACGATAAACAGTTTCTAAAATCAAGGTCAACTAAATTGGCCCTCTTTGTTCATAAGTGAACACAGTGGAGGATCTAATCTTCTTTGACAACCGATTTTCAAATATGAGGGGTGGGTTTTTTTCCCCCTTTTTCTTTTTCTTTCTTTCTTTTTTTTTTTTTTTAATGCAACCCACTTCAGGCCATCCCCAAAGCACCACCCCTCCAAATCGTGGTTGGGGAAGCGCTCCGGGAAGCCCTTAGCCTAACTTTGTTCTCCACATGAACTGTTTTAGCAGTGCCTGGGTTTCCTCGGGTGACTCCACGGCCTCCTCAATCTTCTCTCTCCAGACGAATAGCAATCGAGGATGGTGATGCTGCTAGGCGGGCCGGGCAGGCGCTGGCCATGGTCCTGACCTCCAAGCTCCAGACTCGCGCGGAGAGGGAGGGCTCCGGAGGAGGTTGGGCGGCGAGCGTCCGCCCGAGCCCCCGCCCCTCCCGACCCCCGGGAGCCCGTGGGCCTTCACGCCAACCTCCACCGCAAGCTCCGAGCTGCATCAGAAAAGGGTGGGGCTCCCAGCCACAGCTGCAACCCGAAGCCACCCGGGAGGATTTAAGAAGAATGGAACTGCGGTCCACCCCCTCCCTCCCCCCCGGAGACTCCCTCCTCTAGGCGACCCCCTCCCCCTTCTCCGCCCAGACCCGGACCGGCCAGCCCTTTACGCCCACCGCCCCCCACCCCCAGTGCCCGAGCTCAGGGAGGCTTGGGCAGCCTTTGTGGGCGCACAGCCGCCCACCGCCGCGCCGGAGCCTAGCCGCGCCCTGCGCGCAGGGTGGGGTGCGCGTGCAGAGGCGGGGGTGGGGGGCACCGCGGTCGTGGCAGGGCACGGAGGCAGTCGCCCACATGGCAGGGGCGAGGGGTGAGCTGACGCCCGTGTTCCCGCACCCAGCCTCCCCTGACACACACCCACCTGGTCGTAGATGTTCTGAAGGGCTTCCTTGCCCGAGGCCCGCCGGATCTCCACCTTCCTGCCCGATTCAACAGATGGCTCCCCGCCGGCCCGCCGGCCCTGCCGCGAGTACGGCGTCTGCGGGTCCGGGCCCAAGTGGGCGACGTCCCGCTGCTGGGCCACCACCTGCCCCGAGCCCCGGCCCACCGACAGTGAATCGAAATCGATGGTCTTGTTCTCGGAGGACCCTTCCACCGGGCAGAACATACCACAGAATTTCTGCCGCGGCTTGGGGCTACCAGAGCCCAGATTTTTAAAAAAGGCAGGGACCTCTTCGTCCTCTGCCGCCTTCCCGGACTGCTTCCTCTCGGCCATGGCGCGGGGCTGGGGAGGGTCCTGTCCGTCCGTCCGTCCGCTAGTCCCTCGGGCTCCCTTCTCCGCGTGCACGGCCCTCGCTGCCGCCGCGCTGCCACTCTCTGCCCACCGCAAGGTGCACAGAAAGGAAGGCGGGCCGGCGAGCGCCCACCCTCCGGGCCCCGCCCCCTGACCCCGCGCTCCCCCCTCCCTGCCCACGCCCCCCGAGCAGGAGCGCGGCAAAGTTGAGTCTGAGAGGGCGGCCCCTGCGGCAGCCAGTTCCCGGCTGCGCGGGGCGGGGCGCGCGAGGGGCGAGGGGAGGGCGGCGCCTCTCGGAGCCCTGCGCTCCGGAAGTGAAGCGGCCAGACCCCCGGCTAATGGATGCCGAGCGGAGGGTCCGCTCGCCGCTCTCGGCGCCACCGTAAGTAGCAGGCCAGGCAGGCGCGGGAAAGACCCGCGGGCGCAGCTCCCCGGCCGCATTGCGGAGTGGGTCGGGGGACGAGGCTGCAGCTTGGGGAGGGACCCCGCGCCCTTCTCCGGATGGTAGGTGGTGGATGGGGAAGGGGCGCCAAGCTCCGGGGTGCTCACGGGGAAGGCAGAGAGTGGCAGTGGGGCTGGGCACGATGTGGTTCAGGCAGCGCAGACCGAACCTGGACACAGCCTGGCAGGCACTAGTGCTCGGTGTCCCGGCGCCGTGGTGGCTTGCAGGGAGCAGAGATTGCAAACCCCGGTGAGGGGTGGGAGGCACGGCATGGCCAGGAGTAACGCAGAGGGACGTAGCAAAGTGGAGAAGGGTGTGGGAGACTAGATGTAGAGGTTTGTGTGAGTGTATCAGGGCTGCAACTTGTAAGTTCCATAATTGACAGACAGGTTTAACAGTCCCCGTAGTGCCGGGGGCACCATATCATATCCACGCTACTACGCCGAGAGATTTTTGATCTTCTTGACACCTCCCTCTCCTCTCCCCCAAAAAAGGTGGGGAAGAAGCACATTCAAGACCACTCCCTCATCGCCAGCCTTTTCCCGCATCCAGGGCACTCCGTCTTATGCCCCCTCCCCTCGCCCCCGTTGCGCACTGCGCCAGTGCGTAGGAGGTGCTGCTGGCTGGTAGGAAATCTGCCTGGAATTGTGCAGGACCCAGCAAAGAAAAGGCGTGGACGTGGCGGGTGTGCCAATCGCTGGCTAGGCACTGGCAGTTATCCGGGGTGCAATTTAATTTATGTGGGTGACACTGTCCCCGCAGAACCCTTCTTGCCACGCCCATCTCCCGTTGCCTTTGCAGCCCCTGGGCCTGGTAGAGTGCAGCCCCGCCCTCTTTGCCCAGTGACAGAATCCTGCAAAAGTGGTGCCCAGCAACTAGCCATGTGGGATGGAGGTTTTTGACCAAGGGCAGAATGTACCGCCTCTCCCCACTCTTTGGTGAGGGGACAGTTTAATGAATGGTGTTAAATTTGGAGGAGACTGGGGCACAGCCTGAAGATGGCACATGGGAAGGCCTCTCCCCGCCAGAGAATATACCTGTAAGAGCGTGGGAGAGACCTCTTGGGCTCCACACCACATGTGCTTTGCATTTGAATAAAGTGGGTCCACATGAATGACATCATTTCCTACCTGCTGGCTGCTTTTATTGTTTGCTTTTTATCACAACTTCTTTCCTTGTTAGGAAATTAGAGACTGAAGGCATGCTGCCCAAATGGAGTTAAATGAGCCAGCAGGTTCCAGTGGGGATGGCTTTCCTCCTCCAAGTCTGGATGCTGGTTCCTGCTTATTTGAGAAAAGGCAACTTTTTTCCGTGTCCAGGTAATTCCATCCTGGGCTCTGCTCTAGGTGGACTGTTCTTCACCTGCTGTTTTTATTTGAAGGGCAGGTACTGACTGCATTTGAGAGAGTGGTCCCAAGGTAGCCCTCCTACCGCCACCTCAGGCTGATGGGCACTGTGTGGACCTTGGAGATGTTGCTTTCTGAGCAATCAATGCTTTTTCACTTCCCTTGTTTCCTCAAAATATTCCCTTGCAGACAACTCAGCCCCATATTTTAGAAGGGAAAAGGGTGTCCTGCAGAGGTCAGGTGTCTCAGCTGCCTGGAACTGCTGAGCACAGAGGTGAAGCCGCCTATATGTGGTGCCTCTTCCTGGTGCCATGGCACCTCCCGGAAGGCCACAGGAGATGTGTTCACCATAAGCATCACTGCACATGAACGTCTGTAATGTATGGACACCATCCATCCCAAAGATCTCCAAGCCAGGGAGGGAATTTCTGGAGCTCCCTGACACAGCTTTCTCAGTCCCTGCTGGGGGTGACGGCCATGCACCAAGGAACAATGGTAGCACCCTGCACTGTATCACAGAGCACCATTGTGAGCATATTGGCTCCACAAGGTCTAGTCACCTGGCAGTGTGTGTTTCTATGCATACCTTCAGCACAAAGCCACACCTGCCTGACTGTGTTAGGAACATTTCCTTATTTTAAAAATTTGTTTTTATTTTTAATGACTTTACATAGTTAATCAGGGTGATTATGGTCAAAGGCTACAGGAAGGTGGATGAGATCACCATTTCCACATTCTCTTTTTATCCTTCCTGTATCTGGGAGAAGAGCTGAGACAAGGAGAAAAGCCACACATAGCCTCCCAAATGCTTCTGCACCCTGGGATGGAGGACAGCCACTGACACCAACCCAGGGTCCCCGATGTGAGGCATGCTCTGAGGGTCCTGCTTATGAGGTTTTGATAAGTTCAACAGTTCTGAATTATTGACGATCTCACCACTCAAAGCATGATGAAATCTCTCCAGAACCCGCTGGCTGACTACCTTAGTCCAACTTAGAGTCTCCGTTTGCCCAGGTATTCAGTGCCAACACTTGGCTGGGGTAGTTGATAGATTTGTCTCCCGTCCTCTGTTGTTGTACCAGGTGTGCTCTGCAGGTTCCAGTATACTGCCATATCCTCCATGTGCACCTGGATATGCTCTCCACTGCTCCATCTAAGCCACTAAGGAGACCCAGCTCTGATACATGCATTCCACAGTCAGACCATGGAACATGCAATTCTCTCCATGGTTGGGAATCTGAGTCCAGCAGTTCAGTTGGGGGGATCCCAAAGAAACTTCATCTGAGGTGATCCCAGACCTAATTCTTGTGTGTGCTTGACAATACAGGGTCCGGCACAGTTTGTCACCCCAATCAGCTTATGCACATGCTGATGGTTGCAATTGCTGGGTCAGTTCTGTCTCCAGCCGTGTCTTCTACACAAGCCAATGGGTGTTGGAGCCCAACTCAATCCTGCCTACCACACACTCGGCCCTCATACAAAGCAATGAGAGGCACAGCCCAGTAGGAGCGACCTGCAGTAACCCCTACCAGGCCCACCCCCTGCCTTGGTTCCTGTGCTTGCCAGTATGTACAGCAGACTGGCCAGTCTGTCCCACATCCCATTCAGCTCTCACACCTGTCAATGGGCATTGTAGCCTAGTTCAACCCAACCAGCCCCACTCTCCAGCCCACAGAGGTGCCAGTGAGTGCCACTCTCTGTCTAGTGATGCCTGCCTCAGTCCTGATTTTCATGCTCACCAGTTGGAGTAGCAACCCAGGAGGGAGATGCCCAATGTTTCCCTACTGGGCTCCATCCCACTCCTGGATCTTGCACTCTCCAGCTGGTTCTGCAGTTTAATTTGACGTAATTTACTCCCGTGCCGGCATGTGCCAGCTGATGCTGTGGCAAAGTCCAATGGACCCACACCCACTCTGGCTTATGCATGCACCAGTAGGAACAGTCAACCTAGCTTGGCTTTTCCCTGATCCAGCTCACATGAGACCAACAGGTGTTTGCCCCCATCTCAACTCTCATACTCACCAGTGGGAGTGGTGGTCCAGCAGGGGAGCCCCACGCAGTCCCCCCTACCAGGTTTGCCCCTCCCCACTTGGGTATTATATGTACCAATTAGGTGCTGCAGCTGAGTCTGACATGGCCCATCTCTCCTAGGCATTTGTCAGTGGATGATGTAGCCTGCCAGACTTGGCCCAGCCCCAATTCCAGCTCATGCTGTTGGGGCTACAACCTAGCCCAGCCCATTCAGCCCCCAGGTCCGGCCCTCATTTGAACTGGCTTGTGTTGTGGCCCAACCCAGCCTGACCCACACTCCATTCTGGTGCTCAGATTTGCCAGCAGGTGATACGAACTGGTCCAGCCTGGTTAGCCCCCAACCTGTGCCAAATGTATGCTAGTGGCTACCATTACCTGACCTGGTCTGGGCTGCTTCCTATTGTGGTTCTTGCACTCACCTACAGGGACTGTGTCCAACAGAGGAGTTGCCCAAGCTCCTCCATCAGAACCTCTCCCAATACCGGATCTTGCACCCATTAGTAGGTTCATGGGCCAGCCCTACTTAGTCCACCTCCTTGCCTGACTAGCCTTCACCCATTCTGGTTTTTAATGCTGGATGTTACAGTCCAGCAAGCCTGGTCCACACCCAGACAAGGTTCATACATGGCTCAGCAGGGGCAGAGATCTAGCCTAGCTCATCTTACACCTACCCTCATTGTCCAGAGCACCAGTGGATGCTGGATTCTAGCCCAAACTGGCACACCCCAGATCCTGTCCATATTTGTGCTGAATGACATTGCAGCCATGCCCAGACTAGACAGCAGCCCCAACTCTGGTCTTCCTACTCACCAGTGAGAACCATAACCCAGACAGGGTGTTCCCTTTGCTCCCCAATCAGGCTTGTTCCCAGCCACAGATCTTGCATCTACCAGTGGTTGCTCTGACCCAGCTTGGCCTTTGCCTTGGGTGCTGTAGCCTGGCCTGACCTGGCCTGACCTGGCCTGACCTAGCCTGCCTCTAGTCCCAACTCCCTCTGGCAGGTGTTGGAAGCTGGCCCTGCTCAGTCTGCTCCCAATCCTGGGTCATGCAGACCAGTAAGTATGACAGCCTAGCCCAACATGACCTACGCTCCAGCCTGGTTTCTGCACCTGCCGGTGAGCTAAGGTTTGCTCAGCCCTGCCCCAGGCTCCCCAGCAGATGCTTCTTCCTCCCTTTTTAATTTTTCTCAAATGACCCATTCAGGTTCAAATGCTAGGAAGCAAGTGTTGTTAAGGACATTGCGAAAGAAACCCCTGGCTGCGACTTTGCAAAGCCTCATAGATACTGTGAAAATAAATTGAGAATTCCAAATGTAATTGATTCCCCCTTAGTCTTTTTTTTTCCTAGCTACTGTACCAACATTATTTTTTAATGTGTGACTGATTCTTAGTTGGGTTTTTTCAAATAAGTGCAGCAACTAGATGTTATTGAGTAGATTAATTGCAAAGGATTGTCATTTTTGATTAATGCATGTAGAGTCTTCAGCACTAGATAACAGTGAGGCATAAAAACGTGTTATTATTTATGTGTAAAAGTTAGATTGACCTGACTGAAGCTAGAATCAGACCCTTCAGTGAAGTGCTGAGTGACATCTTCCTGTGCTAGGAGCTTCCTCTGCTTGGCTGTGACAGAACACTCAGGAACACCTAAGCAGGTATCTAGCCATGTCTGATTTTTTTCTTTCCTGTAAAAAAAGGTCTCAGTGCCCACAACTGGGATCCAGACATTCATTGATATTTTTGATGAGTGTATGGGAGTTGGGGGGCAGGGGAAGGAAGTCAGGTTGTAGTGGGATCTCCAGGAGAAAGAAGTCGCAATAGAACAAAGAAAGGGTCCCAGAGGTGGGTGGGCACTGTGAGTCACGAATCAGACTCCCTGACTCCATCGCCAACCGGAGTGCCAGTGTTTCCTAGCAAGATGAGGGCCGTGTGGTAAAACCGAACTTTGTGTTACCAGGAGTCTGACCTGAGACGTGTCTCCAAGAGAGGGCTAGGTGTGAAGGATGCTTCTCCAGCAACTCGGGAGAGGTGACGCATCCAGAGACCGAGAGGAACAACTGTGCCCGTGAGAGAAACGGCAGAAGCTGGACTGCAGAGCTGCAGGTAGTGCCTGAGACACCGTTCACCTTCCCAGGGAGGTGCTGGGAAAGTGAGGGCTGCTCTTCCAGAAGCCTGGGAGACTGCTGGTGAAGTGCCCTAGCCCAGGACACTGGCAGGAGTGGGTTGCCCGCCCCTGTAACAGCTTAACTGGGACACTTTCCACCCAAAGGTGGTGCATATCCGTGTTGCTAACTCATCGGTGGTGACAGTGAGGGACACTCTGGGGCCATGGCACTAGCTATGTGAGAGGACTGGTGCAGGATAATGAGTGTGGATGAGCAAAAAGCCCTGCTGGTGACGGGCATCCCAACAGTCTTCACTGAGGCCGAGATCCAGGAGATCCTGCAGGAGACCTTGGGGTTTCTGGGCAACTATTGCGTGCTTGGCAAAATATTCCACAAGCAAGAGAATGCCAGTGCTGTCCTCCTGGAGCTCACAGGGAACCCCAACATCTTGGTGATCCCCAGTGAGGTGCAGGGAAGGGGCATTGCTTGGAAAGTGATCTTTAAGACGCCTAATCAGGACGGGTTTCTCAAAAGACTGAACCTCTTTCTGGAAAAAGAGGGGCAGACTATGTCTGGGAAGTTCTGGGCCCTGAGGCAGGAGGGTATGTCTCTGCCCACCATGCCCTGCATGTACCCAGAGTTATTGGCCCATGCGCTGGGTCAGGCGATGGCCCAGGCCCCTCAGCCCCTGCTCCCCATGCGATACCGGAACACTGTGCCAGCCCCAGAGGAGGAGCCCTTTGAGATCTGGCTGGAACAGGCCACAGAGATCGTCAAGGAGTGGCCAATACAGAGGTGGAGAAGAAGAGGTGGCTGATGGAGAGTCTGCACGGCCCCACGCTGGACTCATGAGCATAGTGCAGGCTGACAACCCCACCATCAGGGTGCAGAAGTGTCTGGAGGCTTTGAAACAAGTGTTTGGGAGCCTGGAGAGCCGCAGGAGCTCCCAGGTCAGGTACCTGAAGACCTACCAGCAGGAAGGAGAAGGTCTCGGCGTATGTGTTACGGTTGGAGACCCTACTACAGAGGCCCTGAAGAAGGATGCCATCCCCAGGGGTATCGCAGACCAGGGCCGCTTGCAGCAGGTCATGGCCGGGGCCAGACTTAGCCAGGTACTGTGGTGTCGGTTCCAGGAGCTAAAAGAAGAGGGCCCGCCGCCCAGCTTCCTGGAGCTGATAAAGATCATACGGGAGGAGGAGGAAGAGGCCTCCTTTACCAGGGAGACTATCGAAGAACAAGACAGAGGGAGTGGCTACGGCCACTGGGAAAACAAACAAGAAATTTAGAAAAACAACCGGGAACAGGACCCAGAGCCCCGTGGGACTAGGGACGAGCACTTGAGGCTGCAGCTGTCGGGGTATTTCTTTCCTTAACGTACAGGACTGACATCCAGGCTTTTGAGATAGTTATTGAATTTTCTTTCTAAGAAAAAAAAAGTGTCTGAGAATTCCTTACACCTTGAAGAGACAAATTATAAACAAAAAGATGATATTCCAAATGTGAGATAGTAAACCTAAAGGAATGAGGAACACCAGTACTTCTAGTTTCCTTTAAATATCCCAGACAGGGCCTGGCACAGTAGCCTATTGGCCAAAGTCCTTACCTTGCATTTGCAGAATCCCATATGGGCACCGGTTCTAATTCCGGCAGCCACACTTTCCATCCAGCTTCCTGCCTGTGGCCTGGGAGAACAGTCAAGAACAGTCTACAGCCTAAAGCCTTGGGACCCTGCACCCACATGGGAGACCCGAAAGAAGCTCCTGGCTCCTGGTTCCAGATTGGCTCAGCTCCAGCTGTTGCAGCCACTTGGGGAGTGAATCAGCGGATGGAAGAGCTTCCTCTCTGTCTCTCTTTCTCTCTGTATATCTGCTTTTCCAATAAAAATAAAATAAATTTTTAAAAATCCCCCTGGATAGACCAAAGTTGACCCATATCATTAAGGAAAGAATTTATGTTAGGGGGGAAAAAAGAGTAACTTTCAGAATTGTTTGGAAACCCAAGCTGTTGATGACCTCACCTCTCAGGTCAGAGGTCCCGAGTGCCTCACGAGTGAACAGTTCACCTCTACAGAGCAGAAGCTGCCCTTGGACTTTCCAGCTTATTGAGGAAGTGGCCTGCGAGCTAAGTGACCACATCCAGAGTCCTCAAAAACTTCATGGAGTGTGTGCATTAGGAAACAACTTTGCAAGGATTTCAAAATATTACCAGAATGAACTTATATTGTATTTGAGAGATACAGAGGTAAGAGCTCCCATTTGCTGGTTCACTCCCCAGTATCTGCAGTGGCTGGGACTGGGCCAACCCACAGCCAGGGATTGGAAACCTACTCTTGGTGTGTCACATGGATGGCAGGGAACCAGTCCCTTGAACCATCATTCCTGCCTCCCAAGGTCTGTGTTAACAAAGCCAGGAAACTAGAGGCTAGGAATTGAGCCCAAGTTCTTTTTAAAGAAAAGTTTTCAAAAACTTTTTTTTTCCCATTTGTTTTGGAAAGACTAGGAGACAAAGACAGAGATTCCACTGTTCATTGACCCATATCCTCATAAAAGCCAGGGCTGGGCCAAGCCAAAGCCAGGAGCCAGGAACTCCATGCAGGTCTCCCAAGTAAGCAGCAGGGACCCAAGCACTGGCACATCACTTGCTACCTTCCAGGTTCCCATTCTCAGGAAATCATATTAGGAACAGAGGAAGGAGCCAGGACTCAAACCAGGCCCTCTGTCGTGGCATGCTGGTGTTGCAGGCAGTAACAATCACTAGGCCAAATGCTAGTGGACTTTTCTTTTTTTTTTTTTTTAAGATTTATTTATTTCTTGGAAAGTCAGATATACAGAGAAGAGGAGAGACAAAGAGGAAGATCTTCCAGCCGATGATTCACTCCCCAGGTGGCCACAACAGCCAGTGCTGCACTGATCCGAAGCCAGGAACCAGGAACCTCTTCCGGATCTCCCACACAGGTGCAGGGTCCCAAAGCCTTGGGCTGTCCTCAACTGCTTTCCCAGGCCACAAGCAGGGAGCTGGATGGGAAGTGGAGCTGCTGGGATTAGAACTGGTGCCCGTATGGGATCCCAGCTCATTCATGGCGGGTACTTTAGCCACTAGCCACCACACCGGGCCCACAAAGCTACCTTTAAGAGCAGCCAAAGATAGATACCTATCTTGTTGCTGTTCGTGGATTTCACTACAGCTGTTCTTCATGCCGTATATTGTCAGCTGTGCGGAGCAGCCTAAGTGAGCACTGTCTGCATGCTAGGCAGAGTGCCGATCTAGTGGTGGGTAGCCTGATGGGTATGTGTGCATCGTGTTCACACATTGCTTATTTTCTTGGACAGATGAAAAATGGGACGGTGAGAGCGGGTTGTGATTAGGAGCCCATGACATCATGACCTTTTCAACATTTCCTGCGATGTCTTTATTGTAGATAAACGCTTAACACTCTGAAGCTCTTGGGATTTCCATGATGCTCTCTGCTCAGTGTGTTCTGTCTCTCTGCTGCTCTAACGCTTGTGACATGACAAATAAGTCATCCTCAGGCTGTAATACCACTACATTAGAAACCATTCCAATTCTTATTGTAATATAACAATAACTTGCTCTAATTGTGGATCGTTGAACTTAAGAATATCTTGAGATTGTTAAAAGCATTTTTAAATGGTACCATTAGCATTCATTTATTTTTCAAAAGTATATTGCTTGCCGTTGTTTGACCACAGTGGTAGAATTGGAATCCACTACACCTGAAATTCATGTGTTTTTGTGTTCCTGAAAATAGCCTTGGTGTAATTTCCTGGTGGTCTGCAAATTATATCATCAATGAGAAGTTGTAGTATAAACATGTGCTAATAAAATCCTGAGTTGTTACAGGATTCCTGGGTTGTGGTCTAATAGAAAAGATATTATTGGAAGAAAGAGGTTCATTACTTTAAAAAGAAATGGGAGATATTCAGAAAAATGCTAAAGCCAGAAGGTTGTGAATTCTCATCGATGACAAAACCTGAGAGCAAAATGAGGGAACAGGAGTCCTTGTCTGCATTAGCAGGGATGTGAGAGCACCGTCCACCCTTTTAAACAGAAGCAACAGGTGGAGGACCAATCCCTTCCAGACCCCCAGCCCATTAGGAAAGTAACTATCCAGATAAAATCCCTAGCCACCATTCTGCCAAGGGTGGAATGACCTAAAGGAGGAATAATATACGTCTGGGGCTGAAGTTAGCTGTCACTGTATGGATGTGCAGAGGGAGGAGTCCCCTTGCCTTTGGTCATCAAGCTGCTTTTCTAAGCAATTAACCAGGCAGCATTTGTGCTTGGGCCACACACACAAACAGCCCAATCTGTTGAGAGTGAGTATCCTGGAGTTTGACCTTGGCGGCTCAGGTGACAGCAGCCCTCCGTGGCAGTGGCAAACTGCTTTCAGAGAGTACCCGAGCCAGATCAGACCCAATGCCCAGAACTTGGCCCATGGGCACCGTCGCCACATGGTGAGAGTCCTAGGCTTGGGCTCTGCCTGCTGGCTGCCCAGTGGTGAGCTCTAGGGTTTTTAGGATATGTAATTGCTGCCCAGGGACATCCATATATAAGGCCAATGTGAGATTAGGTTAGGGATGAATCCTGCGTGACTTCCAGCGGCAGGGTCATGGAACTTGCTGGCAAGTGTGGGGACTGAGACCTGGTGACTTGGAGAAGAGAGTCCATAAGATCTATTTGGCCGAGACTGATTCACCAGCCCAAATGGGAGTCCTGAGATGGGCTGTTAGTGTAGAGCATCACTGACTGCCACACATCAGTCCACACAAAAACTATGGCTGGGGGCCTGTCTGGCAGGGCTAGGTACCAGTACCTGACTGACTGGTGGAACAGGGGATGGGTCACACTTGGCAGGCTCAAGACACTAACCAGCACATGAGAGAACCAGGTCCAAAGGCAGATTCTGTGGGGGATGTGTGCACCAAACCCTATAGAAATACAAGTCCCTCTGGTTAGTTCACAAGCTGGAGTGGTGATGGGCTGAGCTAGGTAAAACCATGGGTAAAGGAACTGACAACAGTGTGGGCAGGTCAAGGCAGCAGCACCTGAATGTGCACCCTAAAACAGGATGTGGGGTGAGCCGACCTGCACCTGGAAGGAGGAGGGCCAGGCAGGGCCGAGCAAACCTTAACTCACAAGGAAGAACAAAAATCAGGCTGGAGCACAGGTCATGCTGAACTAGACTTTTACACCTACTGGTCTGCATGAGTCAGGAATACTAGGCCACAGCATCGAAGGCAAAGGCTGAGACAGGTGAGAGGCTAAGCCAGCTGGGTCAGAGCAACCACTGGCATGCGCATAATCAAAGGCTGGGAACAGGCTCAGTTGGGGAGCTGAGACAGTACACCCTCGCTGGGTTGTGGTTCCCACTGGTGAGTGCAGGGGCCCGAGTGGGGGCTGCGTTCTGCTCTGAATAAGGCTGCAGTATCCCTTGGCACATGTGTGAACTGGGGCTAGGCACACCTAGCTGGGCTAGACTCCAGCACCATTTGGTGCTCTAGGGAACCTGGGTAGTTGTAGAACGGACTAGTCTAGGTCTCTGCCCCTACTGAGCCATGTTTTCCTGACAAGCTCAATTAACGAAATGAGCACTTTCCAGAACCAGGAAATAGCTGTCACAACTTTATGTTGTGAGTCACCCTTCGGGTTCTTTGATGCTGTTGACTTCACAATGACATGATCTGAAATATATTGCACTGGTTACCAGCATATGATCTTGGTGCAATTTGGGGACCCATCAAAATTACCACGTAGGCGCAGACATTTGGCCTAGGTCTGAAGACACAGATGAGATTCTCTGTGTCCCACATCTGAGAGTCAGGGTTTTAAGATCTAGCTCTGGGGCCCAGCGGTGTGGTTTAGCTGCTAAAGTCCTCGCCTTGAACACACCAGGATCCCATATGGGCGCCGGTTCTAATCCCAGCAGCCCCACTTCCCATCCAGCTCCCTGCTTGTGGTATGGGAAAGCAGTTGAGGATGGCCCAAGGCTTTGGGACCCTGCACCCACATGGGACACCCGAAAGAGGTTCCTGGTTCCTGGCTTCGGATCAGCACAGCACCGGCCGTTGCGGCCACTTGGAGAGTGAATCATCTGACGGAAGATCTTCCTCTCTGTCTCTCCTCCTCTCTGTATTATCTGACTTTGTAATAAAAATAAATAAATCTTAAAAAAAAAGAAGATCAAGCTCTGGCTCCTAACTCCAACCTCCTGCTAATGCAGTCCCTGGGATGCAACGTGATGGCCAGTTGGGTCCCTGCTACCCACAAGGGACACATAGATTGAGTTTCCTTCTCCTGACTTCAGCTTGACCCCTGCTAGCCATGACAGGCACTGGGGAGTGAACCAGTGGTTGCCAACCACCAACATGTAATTATATAACCACTTACATTTGAAGTTACTTGAAACATCTTTGTATGTGAGCATATGGAATCATAAGCTTTCTCTTCAACGATCTTTTTCTTTGATTTACTGGTCCCTCCCTAAATTCTTTCTTCCTCTTCTAGAAATATAATGTCCATTAGTTTTTTTATTCTCTTTCCTCCTGCTGTTTGTGGAGCTGCAATATACAGCCGTATGTTTTTTGTTTTTATAGATGTATATATTTTTATCCGAAAGCAGATCAGGTTTATGGAGAGAAGGAGAGACAAAGAAAAACTCTTCTATCCACTGGTTCACTCCCCAAATGACCTCAATGGCCAGAGCTGAGCCAATGTAACACCAGGAGCCTCCTCCAGGTTTGCTATATGGGTGCAGGGTCCCAAGGCTTTGGGCCATCCTCGACTGCTTTTCCAGGCCGCAAGCAGGGAGCTGGATGGGAAGTAGAGTGGCTAGGACACAAACCAGTGCCAATATGGCATGCTTGCACTTGCAAAATGAGGATTTAGTCATTGAGCCAACAAGACAGGCCCAATTGTATGTTTTAATTGGTCACCCATAATTTACTTATAAATTTATATACTTCATAAATTTTTAATTTAGAACATTCAACAGCTTCTCTATAAATCTGATGATACTCACCTTTCACTGCCTCTAGCAAAACTGCTGTAACTGTAAATAATGATGCGGCACTATACACCTCCCCTTCCTCCTTTTTCCTTCCCGTCATCTGTCTTTTGGAGAGAACAACTTTAAAAAAGCAGGCGTCTCACTTATACAGCCAACAGCATCTGTTTTCCTGGAGTGACCTTGAAATGTAATTGCCTCAGGGATTACAAAACCAAACCAAGACTTCTGCCAGTAAGAATTCTAACTTTTTTTTAAAAGATTTATTTATTTTTACTAGACATGCAAATTTACAGAAAAAAAAGGAGAGACAGATCCTCAATCCGCTGATTCACTCCCCAGATGGACACAATGGCCAGAGCTGAGCCTATCCAAAGCCAGGAGCCAGGAGCTTCCTCTGAGTCTCCCACAAGGATGCAAGGGAACAGGGTCCCAAGTCCCTGGGCCATCATCCATTGCCCTGCCAGGCCGGAAGCAGGTAACTGGATGAGAAATGAAGCAGCCCAGACATGAGCAAGTGCCCATATGGGATGTCGGTTCTGGCAGGCAGAGAATTAGGCAGTTGAGCCATTGCACCAGCCCCAGAATATTTACATTACTAAGTAGATCAGTTATGTGTAATTTTTAAAAAACATTTATTTATTAATTTGAAAGACAGAGTAACAGAGAAGAGTGTTTACATCTCGTTTCCTCCCCAACTCCCTCCTTTTCTTCCCCCCTCACTCCCTTCCTTCCACCTTGTGTAACTGCCTGTTACATACATCAGTAATCTTACATTATAAAAAAGATCTCAGGCGGAGTTGAGGCATCGTGGGTAAAGTCTCCACCTGCCACAGTGACATCTGACAACAGTGCCAGTTTGTGCCATGTGGAGAGCCTGGAGAAGAAGTGCTTCCATATGTAGTGGTTCTTTACCCCTGGCCACTTTTAATGTTTCTCACTTCTGTTTTTAAGCAATTTTATTATTGTGTGCCCTGATTTAAATTCTTCCTATTTCTTTTTGGAAAAAAAGATCTATTTTCATTGGAAAAGAAGATTTGCAGAGAGACCAAGAGAAAGGTCTTCCATCCAATGGTTCACCCCTCCAGGTGGCCTCAACAGCCAGAGCTGAGTTTATCTGGAGCCAGGAGCCTTTTATGGGGTCTCCCACGTGGGTCCAGGGTCCCAAGGTCTTGGATCATCTTCCAATGCTTCCCCAGGCCACAAACAGGGAGCTGGGTGGGAAGTGGGGCAGCCAGGATTAGAACCAGTGCCCATTTGAGATGCTGGTGCTTGAATGTGGAGGAGTAGCCTATTTGAGCCATGGTGTTAGCCCCTTCCTATTTCTTGTACTTGGAATTTATTGTTTTGAACCTAAAGGCATGTGGTTTTCATCTGAATTGGAAAAATTCAGTCATTAATTTTTGAAATTCTTTTGCTTTCTCCTTTGCTTGATGACTCCAACCACACCTACATTAGGCCACAAAGGATCCTGCTAATTACCTGTCATTTCTTTAGTTCTTTATTTCTTTTGGGTTTTTTTTTTTTTGGCTCATTTTTATTGCTCTATGCTTAACTACTCTTCTTTTCTCATTTGCAATATCTAATCTGTTAAGGTTATTTAGTGTGTGCTTCTATTTTGGCCATTATAATTTACCATTTCTCCAAATTTCATTTGAATTGTTTTAATATTTTCCTTGTCTCTACTTGGTTAATCTTTCCTCTTGCATCTCAAAAATGTTGAATATATTAAGTTCATTCCTAGCTACTTAAGCATACAAAATACAATTATAACAATTGGCCTTTTTAATGTTTATTTTGGCTTTTATAAAGATTTATTTATTTTATCAGAAAGTCAGATATACAGAGAGGAGAGACAGAGGGCAACATCTTCTGTCTAATGATTCATTCAAGTGGCCACAATGGCCGGAACTGTGCTGAATCGAAGCCAGGAGCCTGGAGCCTCCTCTTGGTCTCCCATGTGGGTGCAGGGTCACAAGCCCTTGGTCCTTTCTCGACTGCCCTCCCAGGCCACAAGCAGGAAGCTGGATAGGAAGCAGGGCCACCAGGATTAGAACCGGCGCCCATATGGGATACCAGTGTGTTCAAGGCAATGACTTTAGCCACGAGGCTACCACACCAGGCCCTTTACTCTTTTTAAACGATTGATTGATTGATTGATCGATTTGAAAGGCAAGGTTACAAAGAGAGAGGGAAGGAGAGGAAGAATTTCCATGTGCTGGTTCATTCCCCAAATGGCCACAAACACTGATAATGGGCCAGGATGAAGCTAGGAGTCAGAACTCCACCCGGGTCTCCCATCTGGGTGCAGGGGACCCAAGTACTGGGCCATCCTCTGCTGCTTTCCCAGGCATGTTAACAGGAAGCTGGATCGGAAGAAGAGCAATCAGGACTAGAAACGACAATGCCATCATCACAAGTGATGACTTAAAATGCTGTGCCAGAGTGCTGGCACTGGGTTTTTCTCATAAGGTCCCCAGCCAATGGGAGAGGGGCCCACCTTAAAAACCTCACTGTAGCTGATAACCTTCCTACAACTGTCATCCTTGCATTCTGAGTCCAGGGACTTGGGCCGTCCTCGACTGCTTTCCCAGGCCACAAGCAGGGAGCTGGATGGGAAGTGGGGCTGCCGGGATTAGAGCATTCAACCTAGGCATCTGCAAGGCCGGTCTAGCCGTGCTGGAAGCCAGCTGGTCAGCCACCATGTAGCATGAGGACAGGGATCTAGGACAGGGGCCCTGGGCAAAGCGCCCTCCCGAGAACTCTACTTGGTACATGTGCCCAAGCTGACAAGAAACATCAAGCAGGCAGTAACTTTCAGGATGGAACTGTCGCTCAGAATGTGTGAGCACAGCCCTTTTCCAAAATTAGAGTGCTGTGTGCTTTGTGCGTTACTGTGGCGCTCTAAATAGTGCCTGTTGACACTGCTGTCAGCCTTCCTCAGACTTCATCTTTAGTGGGTGTTAACCCCTTGGGGTGGCCTCCCAAAGAGAGATCTTGTGCCCTGCCTCTTAGCCAATAAAAACCACCACCACCCCACTTCCTCCACCAAGCTACCTGCCTGCTCTTCTTGTGTGCTTGTTCTTGCCTGTCTCAGCTCTCCTGATTTTCGATGCTGGCTGTCCCTTGCAAAGAAGAGAAAGGTGGGGTCTGGGCAAACAGAAGAAGAAATTATTTCTAAGACAGCCTGTTGCCATGGGAACCGGTTGTCAAACGCTTTTCTGCTTGGGAGGTGTCGAGAGTGGGGCGGTAGGATTTGCTTAGCAAGGGCTCTGCTTTGTCTTCAGTTTGTGACAAGAATAATGAATGATTGGAGGTGGGGGTGGGGAGGAAGCACTCAGAGAGGGAGGCAGCAGCCGCTGCAGGTAAGGCCTATCCTAATGGAGCCAGCTGATCACGGTGCTCAGAGAACAGATGGATGGCCCACATGATACATACAGATTGAGGAGGCAGTCCAATGCCACCTCAGCTGATCCCAAAAGTGTCCCCAAGGTTCTGACTCTGCTCAGCCCCATCTAGGCTTTTCACTATGCTAAAGTCAGACACAGCCTGTGGCTCTGGAAAGCCAGCAATCTCCACTCGGAAGCTGAACCAACACCCTGAAGGAGAGCAGTAACACAATATGGGTGTAGTATCGACGAGTGCTGCTGCTAGAAAGACAGCCTTGTCTGCAGGTGCAGTGCACCCAGGACGGATGCAGCTCTGAGATCCTCATAAGGGTGACCCTCAACCTTAAGGGGCTGCCTCCCTCAGCTTTGGACCAGGTTAGCACAGCAGGCATGGGGATGTGCTACTCAGATCCTCAGGTCCAGAAATGCTGGACCAAAGACAAGATCCAAAATATGTAAGGCACTCAAACTCAAGAGCAGGTTGGTCATTTGGTGCAGTGGTTAAGATGAAGCTTGGGGTACTCACATCCCATGTCAGAATGCCTGGTTCGAGTTCCAGCTCTTCTGTTTCCCATCCAGCTTCATGCTGATGGACACTGCCCTGCAAAGCAGCAGGTGATGGCTCAAATACTTGGGTCCCATCTACCCACTTGGAGACCTAGATCAAATTCTGGGCTCCTGGCTTCAGATTGGCCCAGCCCTGACTGGTTGAGGGCATTTGGAGAATGAACCGGAAGATGGAAGATCTCTCTGGGTCTCCGTCTTTGTCTCTGTGTGTACATGTCTCTCTTCCAAGTACCTGGGCCATGGTCTGCTGCTGTTCCAGGTACACCACAGGAAGCTGGATCAGAAGTGGAGTAGCCGGGAGTTGAACCAATACGCATGTGAGATGCAGGCATCCCAAATGGCAGCTTAACCCATTATGCCACAATGCTGGCCCCAATATGTAATGGGGGAAAAAAAAACCATAACAACAACAACAAAAAAAAACCTATTTTAAAAATAAACAAAAATATGGGGCCCAGCACACTACACAATTAGCTAACCCACCTCAAACACAGGGATCCCAAAAGGGCACCAGTTTGGGTCTCAGCCGTTCTACTACCCATCTAGCTCCTGCTTGTAACCTGGGAAAGCAGTATAGGATAGCCCAGGGACTTGGGCCTCGGCACCAACCTGGGAGACCAGGAAGGAGCTCCAGGCTCCTGGCTTTGGATTGGCTCAGCTCTGGTTATTGCAACCATTTGAAGAGTGGATGGGCGATCCTTGTTTCTCCATAAACCTGGTCTGCCTTTCCAATAAAAAGGTAAATCTTCTTAAAAAGCTATTAAAATGAATATTTTGCAAAATATGACATATAAATTTTTAGCAAATATATGAAAAATTTATAATACAACATTATTGGAAAGGGAGATAATTTAACTCAACAGGTTCCAATAAATTTCAAAGTAATGTGATAGTACCTCATACCTATTAGGATGGCTATTACCAAAAAGGAAAAGGTAAGTGTGGGTGAGGATGTGAAGAAAAGGGCACCTTGGTACACTGTTGGCAAGAATGTAAACTGGTACAGTCACTATGCCAAATAGTATGGAAATTCCTCAAAAAACTAAACCAAAAAACCATCATATGACCTAGCAGTTACTCTGTTGAATGTTTCTGCTTCCCCAGGACCCAACTGGCACAGCTAAATGTTTGTGTGCTCCAAGACAATTGTCAGAACCCACAGCCAATCACAGAGCAGATGCCTAGCAGGTGATGTGGAAAGCTTTCACAAATAGTTGTATTTCATCCTTGCAGACTGTAGGACTGCTGAGAATCCAGAGCAAAAGCACCGCCTTCAGTTGGTGATGAGTGAGGGCTGCAGGTAGCTCAGGATGCAGACACACCACGGGAGGGCATGGGAAACAACACCAGAGCCCAGAATGAAAGCGCCACACGGGCTGTGTGAGCAGAGTCCTGCCAGTGGTGTGATTTGTTTCTGGATGTACCCCTCGAGCCTGGTTCTCCTGCCTTCCAAGTCAGTGAGTCCATTGTTATCTCTTACTCAGTTCCCCTTCTTCCCGAACTATCCAGACATCACCTGCTACTTTATCACCAAGCACCAAGTTAGAACTACAGGGCAAGTGAGCATTGCATCACAAAAAAATGACCTTTTTGGGACACTTAGAGTTGAAAAGCCCATTTTTAGAGCAGGCAAAGGCCAAGGCAAACTGTTCAAGTGCAAAATTGTTACACATGGAAAAGGCCGCATTCATTAAATGGCACCAAACAATGCAAGCAGAAGTTATTCAGAGTCAGTCCCTGCTGAGAGCCTGGGAGGAAGGCAGCATCTGGTGAACAGCTGTGTGCACAGGGTTTTCCTGCCTTCCCAACCCGAATCCCCACCCACCTTTCCTTCTAACCCTTCGGCATATTCTTACTTTATTTTGTGAAGAGGTAAGGGTGAAGATGTTTATGTGGATAAAAGTATATCCTTCCAAATGATATCCATTGAAGTTCCAACTTTATTTGGAAGTAGGGTCATGATAAGTATGTATTGAGTTTAGGTGGTGCTGGAGTAGGGCAAGGCCCCCTCAATGTGACTGATACTCTTGTGAAAGGGAAACACACACACATACATTGGTCTGGAAACTGAAGGCCAAGCTCAGGGTGATGCAGCAGCAAGCCAGGGAAAACCAAGTGGAAACACTTCGTATACTCTAGAAGAAGACCCACAATAGATTCTTCCTCCCAGCACTCAGGAGGCACCAATCCTGCAGACGCTGCCATCTCTGGAACTGTAGGATACATTTCTGTGTTTCAAGGCACCAGATGTGGTTCCTTGTTTTTACAACCACAAGGAAGAAGGAAGGAGTACATGCCCATCAAGGTAACTAAGGATTTTAATTTGAGGAGGAGCGGCCCAGAGTCTAGCCATGACCTATTTAAAATGTCAGGTCCCTGGGCCACATGAGACCAGAAACTTGAGACTGAGAATCTTTGGGAACATAATGACATTGCCTGCAGGCCACTTCTTCCCTAAAAACAATTTCCCTTCCACATCAGGTGTGCAGCCCTGCTGGTGTGTTAGGAGAATGAGATTCACAAGAGGGAGGTCATTAATCTTTGTGAAAATCCCTGCTAGCCTTGAACTAGGATAGCATTTCAATCCCTAGTAGATCACATCACTGTCCATGTGCCAATAAAGCAGCTCCAAACACAATTGGAAAGTTACATCAAAACACCAAATCTCTGCCACAGCTGGGACATGGGTCCAGGTTGCTGCACCTAGAGCATGGTACACAGAGAATACACAGCAGCTCCAGTAGGAGTTATGGCCTCACCACAGTTTGCCTTTCCTCCCCCACTCTTTCTATTGCCAGGGAACCCCATGACTCCATCCTCACATTACTTCAGGAAGTCTGAGGTTCAGGGCCAGCTTATCCATTAGGCACAATGCCAGGGACCAGCCAGCAGGTTCTAACATGACTTCTGGAATCACAGTTGTTAATGACTACAGTAATAATGGACCTTGAATGATGAATCCAGGAAAGTGACACCAACACAGCTGTTAAGTACAAGTTTGAAATTGTTTTTAGGGAAGAAGGGGCCACATTGTGGCACCAGCTCCCCGCTCCAGACAGTTCCCTACAATTCAGCACTGACATTAACCAGAGTGAGCACAGAAAATACAGGCTAAGAGCTCAGTCACACAAGATGCCCCCCAATTCAAAGCCAGCCACAAGTTTGGGGATCCCAGAACCCCTATGCTTCCTCCTGAGTGATTACAAAGTTTAGGGCTCCTACCCTCCCTCGTTTTTGAGAATTCACTAAAGCAACCTGCAGAACTCAGGGAAGCATGGTGTTCATGATCATGATTTTATTGTCAAAGAGGCAACCCAGGAACAGCCAAACAGAAGCAACCCAAAAGGTGTAGTCTATGGGTGGGGCTGGAACTTCTGCCCCTGCCTCGTCAGGTGCGCCTTCCTGTTGACTCGATGGTCTATTCATCAGCATTGAAGCTCTCTGGCCTCCTTGTTCAAAAATTCTTTCTGCTTCCATTATGGAAGTTGTGTGACAGAAATGGGTCTGCCTTCCTTGTTTAGGGGTCAGGAGTGGAACGGAAGGTTCTCACACTCTCTAATCACAAGGTTGGTTTCTGTGGCCGCCAGTGCCCATCCCCAAGCTTTCTAGGAACCCTGTAGTTGGTCGCCTTGTTAACACAAACTCAAGTAGAGTGAAAAGAGTCATTGTGTTTAGTAAAAGATGTCCCTTACACTCAGGAAACATCCTGGGCTGGGAAGCCCTTGCCCAGCAGCCAGGAACAAAAATCATGTGTTATTTGATGGTAACAGAAGAGCCATGCAGTCAGGCAGATGTAGGGCTCACAGATGCTATAATGACCCCCAAGCTGTGGTCCCAGGGCTTGGGGACAACTACTGCACTAAGAACCTTCCCTTAGCAGGAAATCTCAATGATCCAAGTCCCAATGTAAAAATATCACTGTAGCCCCGCACCCAAGTCAGTATCTGCTTCTGTCTAATCCCCTGAAGCACCCAGCATCTCCAACCCTGCTTTGCCATATGGGCCAGGACCACGGGGACAAACAGGCAGGAACCAAGAATACACACACAGGAGACCTGGAAGACGCCCCTGGCTTCAGACTGGCTCAGCTCTAGCCATTGCGGCCACTTGGGCAATGAACCAGTGGATGGAAGATCTTTCTATCTCTCCTTTTTTCTGTAGATCTGCCTTTCAAAAATAAAATAAAATCTTTTTTGAAAAATGAATCTCTGTAAATGCTAAGCTGGAGGCTTTCTAAACATCCATTACATACCTCTATGTCCCAAACTAACTGCATGGGGAAAGGGAGCCATGAGATAATTCAGGGAACTAGAGGATCATACACTATCAATTCAATTCACAAAGGAAGAGAACCTTGACATGCTTTTGCTTAGGGAGTCTATCTTCTCTGCCTACCTGCCCCCTACATACTGCATGCCTTTACAACAACCTCACCCATTACCAATTCTCTCACGTGGAATAGAGCAGAGGGATGTGGAGCAGAAGCACGGAGAAACAGAAAGCAGTCTACCTGTGGGATTGGTCAGGAGCCTGGAGCTCCCTCTGTGTTCCGGGGGCTGTCCAGGAAAACAGAACAAATAGACTATCTATCTGTTCGCCTGTATATGGTTTATCTGTAAAGAGGAAAGTCATTATATGAATTGATGCATACTTTGGAAGTCCTCCAATTTAGCTTAGCAAGCTACAGTCCCAGGAAAGCTGGGGGTGTGGTTCAGTCCAAGTTCAGGGACATAAGAAGAGGGACCTCAGGTATAAGTCCCACCGTGAAGCAGAAGCAGGTTAGAAGGCCCATCCCAGCCTCTGAATGAGACAGAACAGAAAGGAGTATATGCTTTCCATCTTTACCTACCATCCTATGCAGGCTTTCAGCCCCAATACACACACACACCCAAGAAGGACAATCTACTTGACTGAGTTCACCAATCCAAATGCTGCTCTCTCTCCTGCAAGCACCCTTCTAGACAAATCAGCCATAACGTTCGTCTGAGCACCCCATGGTCCAGCTGACTTGACCCAGAATTACTTCTCCCAAAGGCCCAGAAGAAGGCAGGTGTAGTGTCACCAGTAAACCTGGGCCCCACGCAGCCCTTTAAGAATGGACATCGAAGAAGAAACTGAAGGGAAGGGACTGATATTAGATCAACCCTTCCCACATATCCTAACACCACTTGGAAACCTTGCAAGTGTTTCATAGAAACCTTACAGTCCACTTACAGTCTCATCTCACAGATGAAGTCATTGGAACTCACTCAAGTAACAAACGACTGGGATGTTTTTAAACCTGTATCCTTTGCTCAAAGCACAGTCTTGCTCCAGGACACTAAAGCATCAACAAAGTCAACTGCAACCTGAGCCCCACCAACCCGTAAGTTCAATGGCAGACTAATCCTTAGCACGTGGTCTGGAAAGAGTAATGCTGTTGCCTTCTGCCTGTAGAGCCAATTTGTGCTGCTGTAACAGACATCTCAGGCTGGATAATTAGCAAAACGGTAGAGTTTATGTGGTTCCTGGTTTTGAAGACCGGAATGTCCAAGATCCAGGGGTCACATCCGGTGAGGGTCTGATTGCTGTGACATCACAGGGTAAATGGCATCACATGGCAAGAGAGAGTATGTTTGCATAAGGAGGGAGCAAGAGACTGACTCACCTTTTCATGGGGAATCCACTCCTGAGAAGACTAATGAGCTCTCACAATAGTGGCATTATTCTCTTCACAAGGGAGGAGCTCTCTCACCTTAATGGTCCTACCTCCCTGGGGTCGACCTTTAGCCTAACACCCACATTGGAGCACCCCAATTCCGTTCTCAATTCTGGTTCCTAACTCAAGCTTCCCAGTATTTGTCTCTGCAGTGGGCTCAAAGTAACTAGATTTCTTCTGCCACTCTGCTGGGAGACCAGGATTGAGCTCCTGGCTTCAAGCTTTGAACCTAACCCAGCTCCTGCCTTGGGGATGTTTGGAGAGTAAACCAGCACATAGAATCAATCTTTCTATGTTTCTGGTTCTCAAAAGAAACTACACTGTTACATCAGAAATTATGTTTCCAACACATAAACTTCAGGGAACACATTACATCCTAGCAGTACGCAATAGTCATCCAGGCCTCAAGTGAAGGGCTGACGGTTGACCTAAGCGAGCTATGATTCATCAGTAACATGCAGAGTTGTATCAGCGTGACTTGCCTGTGCCTCATGTCTGGATTCACCTGCAAGTGATTGTTTGTCTTCCTTACCAGGCTGTAACTTTTGTGGCCCCAGCTGGGCACTGAGTAGCTGCTCCTTACGTGATGGTAGAGTGTATGAATGATGGAGGGAACCCTCAGTGAGGAGCGAACCACTCAGCCTCTGACGTCAGCAGTGTCGCAACAACTGCTTATTTGGGCAATGATCAGGCTGACAATGTGTTGGAGAGAAGCGAGGGTCTCCCGAGTGCCTGGAGGAGTCACTGTAGCCCTTGCTAGCATCCTGGAGTCTCTTTATTTCTCCTTTTTGACAATAAGACATGAGGCCTAGTTTTTAAATATATCTATACATATATATTTATTTTATATATTTGGAAAGTAGAATGACAAAGGGAGGAAGAGATAAAAAGAGAGAGATTCCATCTGCTGATTCACTCCTCAAATAGCTGCAACAGTCAGGGTTGGATTGAAGCCAGAAACCTGGAGCTCCATCAAGTTCTTCTAATGTGTGCAGGAGCCCAAGGACTTGGGCCATCTTCCGCTGTTTTCCAGGTACATTAGCAGGGAGCTGGATTGAAAGTGCTGCAGCCAGACTCCAACCAGCGCTCATATGTGATGCCAGCATCTTAGGTGGTGGCTCAATGCACCACATCGTCAGACTTGCCTGCGTATTCTTTTTATTTCTTATGGGTTTGACATATATGAGCTTTAAACACACACATGAGAATGCATATGTGCACACACACTTAGTTTATTAAGCAGAGACAAGGAATTGTTTCTCTTCATATTAAGAGTAGGATGGACCCAATTTTTAATTTTAGCTGCTTACTGTAAGGGCATGTGAAATCTACCCAATGTTAGGGATGTTAGGGGAAGGGTTTGGTCTTCCCAGAAACATCAAATGCACTGTTTATCCAAGGCCACCTGAGCCTGGAATCCTGCATCCCCCTTCTGAGATGTTCCCATGGAAACCAAGCTTGTGCTGTGTAGGCCAGCTTTCAGTGCCACCAGCCCTGACCCTGAGACAGCGTGGTGCCTGCTGTGGGCACCAGGAGGGGAAAACCAAGATCTGTTCTCTAGGCCACCCTCCTCCTCAGCTGCTCTCTCCCTGCCAGATGCTCCGGGGCTGAACACAGCTGTCCCCTGGCTGAGTGATGGGGGCAGACAGGCTTCCGCTGGGCAAAGTTGGAACGCCCACTGTCATGTCACAGCTCTGTGGGACAGGGCTGGGGGCAACACCTGTGATGCATCATGCAGCGAGGACAGATGATGACCGGGGAGAAGCAGGGCAGGAGGAACAAATGCTCCCGCTCGCCTGGGTGGAGGATGACTGCCACCTCTGCCGCCCCTCCCCCACTCCCCACCAGATCCCTTGTCTCTATTATTTAAAATTCGCTGCAAGCAATTCTTGCAATTCAAAGAGATGATAGGCAGGTCCTAAATGAATATTCTGGCAGCAGTACAGCCTCTTCCCTTTTCACTCACTTCCTTTGTAATGTCTTCCAGTGGGATCCCTTTCTGTCCCCATCATCTTTTTCTCCATGGACTGACTCAAGCATCCATTAGAATATGCTGGAAGGATGCAGGGGTGTGTCATAGAGGATCTGGATGTGGAAACACACCCAGGCCTCAGAAGAGACCGAAAGATCAGCAGCAAACCTTATGTCCTTCCATTTTCTGGGACCACACATTTTTGTCCATCTCTGCATGTCAACTCAGTCTGTCTCTCTGTGAACGGGGAAGCACCGGTCCCGCCAGCCCTGGCTCCATGTGGCTTCCCGACTTGAATGTTCACCTCACACTGGCGGAGTCTCTGCCAGCCCTCCATCCCAGGGAGGTGATCTCAAGCATTCGCATTCAGCTGATGTCCCTGGGTTCAGTCACTGTGACAGGGGCGGTGCATAGATCAGGAAGCAGTGTAGAATAAGAGGCTGCCAACAATATTCTTTGGTTCCCTAAAGTCATCCTTAGTGGATTTCTTCCCAAAATCTTCCAGCAGATGACTCGACAGGCAGTTCTGTGGTCCAGACATCCTGTGAACAACCGCTCTTGTGCTAGATGAAATAGGCTTCGAGTTCCTGGGACAAACAGAGATCCCATCTGGGTTGCTGCTGTGCTTATACCATCCTGTGAGCTAGAGGGGGTGGACACAGGCAGACTGAGGAACTTGCTTCTTGCTAGCCTTGCGAGGGGATGTGGACAGTAAACTTCTACAAAGGTGTCCAAATATTAGCTTCTAGAATACCAAGAACTTCCTCTAGGTCTAGAGAAATGATGATTGTTAGGTTTTAAATGCACTTAAAGTTCTTACAGTTTGCACATGCTGATGGTTGCAATTGCTGGGTCAGTTCTGTCTCCAGCTTTGTCTTCTACACAAGCCAATGGGTGTTGGAGCCCAACTCAATCCTGCCCACCACACACTCGGCCCTCATGCAAAGCATGGGAGGCACAGCCCAGTAGGAGCGACCTGCAGTAACCCCTACCAGGCCCACCCCCTGCCTTGGTTCCTGTGCTTGCCAGTATGTACAGCAGACTGGCCAGCCTGTCCCACATCCCATTCAGCTCTCACACCTGTCAATGGGCATTGTAGCCTAGTTCAACCCAACCAGCCCCACTCTCCAGCCCACAGAGGTGCCAGTGAGTGCCACTCTCTGTCTAGTGATGCCTGCCTCAGTCCTGATTCTCATGCTCACCAGTTGGAATAGCAACTCAAGAGGGAGATGCCCACTGTTTCCCTACTAGACCCACTCCCACTCCTGGATCTTGCACTCTCCAGCTGGTTTTGCAATTTGACAAAATTTGCTTAAGCTCTTAATCCTGGTTGTTCACCGAGCCTGTTTCTTTATCCCAGGGTGCCCCTCCGCCCTTTTCACATGTCACATTCTCTATCTCCTCCTTCCTTCTCTCTTTCTCATTTCATTGAACAAGTTCTCTGAATGTCCTGACATATACCCTGAGAAGTCTTGTTTTTTTTTTTGTTTTTGACTTTACGTGTACCAAAGTTTCTTCATGTCCTCCTCTCACTTCAAACTTGAATAGTCAGCCTGTGCTGAGAACACTGGATTTGAAAGTAATTTCCTTCAATTTTGAAAGCATCAACATTTACCATGATGTGCACTCTATTTCCTCACTACTTACCTTTTAAATTTTATTTATTTATTTATTTATTTATTTATTTATTTATTTATTTGTTTATTCATTTATAGTGAAAAGGCAGGTATACAGAGAGGAGGAGAGACAGAGAAGATCTTCCATCTGATGACTCACTCCTCAAGCAGCTGCAACAGCTGGAGCTGAGCCAATCTGATGCCAGGAGCCCAGAGTTTCTTCCAGGTCTCCCACACGGGTGCTGAGTCCCAAAGCTTTGGGCCGTCCTCGATTGCTTTCCTAGGCCATAAGGAGGGAGTTGTTTGGGAAGCGGGGATGCTGGGATTAGAATCGGCGCCCGTTTGGGATCCCGGTGCGTTCAAGGCGAGGACTTTAACTACTACGCTATCACGCCGGCCCCAAAAAATGCACTGAAGAGGTAGAGAGACAGACAGAGCTGGTTCTTTCCTCAGACACCCAAAATTTCTGTGCCAGGGCCAAAACCAGAAGCCAAGAACACAACAACTCCTTGCCACAAGGATCACTGCTCTCATATTTTTAATTTCTCAAATGTCTTGTTATTCTGCAAGGGTGCCTTTTCAACTGTCCTGATTTTGTCCCACACGTACAATTTCTCTTGTCCATCTGGCATCTGGGGAGACGAGTGTCTTTTTTTTTTTTTTTGGTTTGTTTGTGTTTTACCCCCTGGAATGTTTCTTTTCCCCATGAGTTCCTCTGCTGTGTTTGGTTTGGCCTGTGTCTTTCATGCTAGATGCATTCTGCAAATGTTTGGGAATTTTGGCTTTCGGGACCATTTGGAAGGAGGTGCTGGGATGCTGACAGACCATTCTGGGTATGTCACCAAGGCCTGTAGAACGGATGGCCGTCATCGTGTGGGACAGACAGGGAGCCCGGTCGTGCTCAGCATTGGCAGGTGTTCTTCAGACAGGACCTTCTCTAGAGAGAAAAGGTTACTCTTCTGGTGTTGGCAGGGAACAAAATTTCTGCAACACAAGTGTATTAGCCAGGGCTTACCACAGAAAAAGAATCAATACGGGGGCCCAGCTCAGTGGCCTAGTGGATAAAGTCCTCACCTTGAATGCTTCGGGATCCCATATGGGTGCCAGTTCTAATCCCGGCAGCTCCACTTCCCATCCAGCTCCCTGCTTGTGGTATGGGAAAGCAGTTGAAGGCGGCCCAAAGCCTTGGGACCCTGCACCTGCCTGGGAGACCTGGAGGAAGCTTCTGGCTCCTGGCCTTGGGAGACCTGGAGGAAGCTTCTGGCTCCTGGCCTTGGATTGGCTCAGCTCCATCCGTTGCAGCCGCTTGGGGAGTGAATCATCAGACAGAAGATCTTCCTCTCTGTCTCTCCTCCTCTCTGTGTATCTGACTTTCTAATAAAAATAAATAAATAAAAAGCAAGGTGGATAATAGATAATTATTATTATAAGGATTGGTTCACATGCAGTGCCAGGAGGTGCCATCTGCAGCTGGACACCAGGGGAGTCAGCGGGACATTGTAGTGCAGGTCTGGAGGCTTAAAAACAGGTATACAGTGTGTGAGCAAAGGGGAAGGACATAGGCCTGAGCACAAAGCTTCCATTGGAGATCCTCAACAGATCCAATGAATCCCCTTCCCACTGGTGAGGGTCATGTCTTGACTCCGTGCACTGGTCCAAATGTTCACATCTCCTGGTGACCCTTCCCAGACTCAGACATGATGCTTTCTAGGTATCCCACAACTCAACCAGTGTGTGAGCAAAATTAGCCATCAGACAGGCCATGTTCTAGTATATTCTATTTGATTGTCTCCCTGACTCTTTCTGTTCAGGAAATCCTGTCATTTCTACCTTCAGAACAGGTACAAGATCTGGCCACTTTTTTTTTTAAAGATTTATTTTTGTTTTTATTGGAAAGGCAGATATACAGAGAGGAGAGACAGAGAGGAAGATCTTCCAGCCAATGATTCACTCCCCAAGTGAGCGCAACGGCCGATGCTATGCCGATCCGAAGCCAGGAGCCTCTTCAGGGTCTCCCACGTGGGTGCAGGGTCCCAAAGCTTTGGGCCATCCTCGACTGCTCTCCCAGGCCACAGGCAGGGAGCTGGAAGGGAAGTGGGGCCACTGGGATTAGAACCTGCGCCCACATGGGATCCCAGATGTGCAAGGCAAGGACCTTAACCACTGCGCCATCGTGCAGGGCCCAGATCTGGCCACTTTGTCATTTCTTGTCCCTTCCTGCCCCAGCATCACATAGAAGCAAGCCACAACCCTTCTCTCCCGTGGTCTTGCAGTCGGCTTTCTCAACAGTCTCCCCGATTTCACTCCAGCCCCCTTCATCCTCTTCCCAACATGGCAGGCAAGAAAACCTTACAAACCCAATCAATTTCATGTCACTTGTCAGCTCCAGGGCTCCCATGTCACTCTGAGAAACCAGTGCCCTCGGGAGTGATTTAGAAGGCCCGCAGGGTATGCCATCTCTTTCCCCATGCCAATGTCTTCCTCGACCTTCCCTGGGGCTGCTCCTCCAGCGGCTTTCTCAGCTCCTTCACATCTCTCTTTGACTTCGGTCTGACTTCCCAGAGGCAGAGCATGAGACAAGGGGGTTTTTTGTGAGTGACTCCCATGAAATGCTCACAGTCAGAGACCGTGAAATCGGACCTGGGAAGGGAAGTAGGCCAACCAAAGCCCTGCGGCCAGTTACTTTGTGACTCTGCCAGGTGAGCTGCTGGGAAACCAAACACCACGGAATGCCCAAAGCAAAGGCACTGGACGTGGCTATGCAGTTGATGCATGTGCCTGCCCGCCTTGAGGAACAGGCCGATTGCCAGGTGTCCCAGCATGCAGGGCAGTCAATGTGTAGGAACATGGTGAAGGGAGCTGAGAGGGACTAGGGTCTGTCACTGTGATTCCACTGCAATCTCTGTGAGGCAGAGCGGGCCTCTCCCCAGCACCTTCCACTTCCTGGTGTACATTTCCCCACCGCGCTGGCATCTCCCAGAACACGATGCCATAGAGTCATTAACATGTTAATTGTCTTTCCTCCAGCACCAACGGGAGCTCCCTGAGGGCAGGCATTTCTATCCTTTTGGTTCCACGTGAGATCTGCAGTTCCAAAAAGAAGGGCTAGTATCAAAGAATTATTCACTGAAATATTCCCTGAGTAAATGACTATGCCTGGAGAGTTCTCTCTAAAGGTTTGCTTATTTTATTTGAAAAGTAAAGAGAAATCTTTCATCCACTGGTTCACTCAGCAAATGCCCACAGCAGCCAGGAGCTCACTGGGGGTTCCCATATGAATAACAGCAACCCAATCACGTGGTCCCTCATTGGCTGCCTCCCAGGTCCTGGAGCAGAGAGCTGAATCAAAAGTGTCAAGTAGGGACCAGTGGGAACTGGCACAATAGCTCAAATGACTAATCCTCTGCCTTGAACCACTGGCATCCCATATGGTCAACTGGTTTGTGTCCCGGCTGCTCCACTTCCCATCCAGTTTGCTGTTTATGGCCTGTTGAAACAGTGGAGGACTTGGGACTCAGTACCTGCGTGGGAATCCTAGAAGAGGCTCCTAGCTCCTGAGTTTGGATCAACATAGTTCTGGCCATTGTGGCCATTTAAGGAGTGAAAGAGCACATGGAAGATCTTTCTCTCTGTCTCTCCTCTCTGCAAATCTACCTTTCCAGTAAAAATAAATAAGTCTTAAAAAAAAGTGCTGAGTAGCTGGGACTCAAATATACACTCAGATACGGGATACAAGTATTCCAGGTAATGGCTTAAGCCACCAGTGGTTCCCGCTGCTCAAGTACACTTAAAGCCTATGGGGGCTCCTGATCAGGAGTGGCATGCAAGTTGGCTGTGACCTGAGGATAGGATTTGAGGCAGACGTAGAAATGGCTTCAGGTGGATGACAGTGCTGGAAGGAAGCAGGATATCTTAGGTAAGAGTTTGTGGGTGAAGTCTCCCCACGGCTAGGAGAGCCCAGAGGAGAGCAGCGTAGTAACTGTGGTGACCAGGGAGGACAAGGAGCTTGTCCAAGGGACACAGCAGGGTAGCCAGCAGGTAGGCTGGTGATTTGACTGTCCAGTGAGACTAGCATGGCATTTGTGTGGATTGCTCTAGTGCATGCCAGCAAAGGGAGGCAGGGGGCATGCCTGAGACCAGGCTTCAGCAACAGGAGAGCCAAATTTCCCCAGGACTGGTCGCTTCCTAGCTGGTGTTAAAGTACTCCTAGGAGGGCCCGGTGCAGTGGCCTGGTGGTCAAAGTCCTCGCCTTGAATGCGCCAGGATCCAATATGTGCACCGGTTCTAATCCCAGCAGCACCTCTTCCCATCTGGCTTCCTGCTTGTGGCCTGGGAAAGCAGTCAAGGATGGACCAAAGCCTTGGGATCCTGCACCCGTGTGGGAGACCTAGAAAGAAGTTCCTGGATCCTGGCTTCAGATCGGCACAGCTCCGGCTGTTGTGATCACTTTGGGAGTGAATCATCGGATGGAAGACCTTCCTCTCTATATCTGACTTTCCAAAGTACTCCGGGGAGCACTGGCTGGAAAGCCATTGAAGCAGTGCAGTAACAGTGGAGAAAAGCAAAGCCAAGGGGAAGGACAAAAGTCTACAGATCCACGTTTAGTCTACCCCAGTGACCTAATCCAACCTGGTAAGAATACTGCCCATAAACTAAGAATGCTTCCTGCATTGCCAAACAACTGAAGAAATAATCCAAAGGACATTCAGTGGTGTGTGAGAAGACATGAAACTCAAGCCTCTGTATCCATGAGTAAAGACTGGGCGAATGAAATCACTCAGTAGATGGCCAGAGTGAACGCAGCTCTCGGTTTGTGTCCACTGTCAGGTGTGACACATTCTGGTGAATGCTAGAATGCTTGGGCACTTGAGAAATGATACAAATCTTCAAAATACATTTATTTATTGCCTTTTCTATTTGAAAGGCAGAATAAAAGAGAGAGAAGAAGAGCTTCCATCTGCTGGTTCACTCCCTGAACATCCACAGGGGCCAAGGCTGAGCTAAGTCAAAGCCAGAAGCCCAGAGCCCCATCCAGGTCTCCCACACGGAGGGCAGATGCCTTGGTGCATCAGCAGAAAGCTGGACTAGACATGGAACAGCAAGAACTGGTGCTCCAGTATGGGATGCCAACACTGCGAGAGCTGGCTCAGGCCACTGTGCCACAACACCTGCCCCAGTGATATGAATATTTTGTAACTCTTTAAATGTGGGGGAAAAAATGAATGTCCCATTAACACAGAAAAATGCCCTGGGATGCAGCTGAGCTCCCCTCTCTCCAGCCCCTCCTAGCATCAGGCCCCAAGGGGGCGCTGTGGCTCTTCTCTGCAAGTCACCCTCTAGGGGATAAGTCTTCACTCATTATTTCCAAAGGCAGGTTCCCTTCTTCATCACTGACCACACCGACAGAGCAGGTGACCACTGCATGGAAGAGAAAGAGACAAAGGCAGGGATAGTCCACTGCCACGCAGGGCCGGGCGGGGGGTACCACACTTAGGCAAGAAAGGCCTTCCGTCCACAGGGGCAGGAGGCAGTCAGGAACTGTGGCTTCCAAAGAAGGAACAAGGGAAGAGTAAGCAGGTGAAAGACTAGTTGGCATGAAAAATTCCAGCGAGTTCTGGGGTATAGGAATTGTCCTGACTTGTACGGCACCTAGGCCTGGGGCGGTTGGAGCGAGGGAAGCATGACAGCCCTAAAGGAAGTCTTGAAGAGTGGGATCCGCCTTCTTCGGCTTGCATCTGGAAGGTGCCAGTTGAAAGAATTCATATGAAAAAAACATTTGTTTATGCATATGAAAAACAGATACTGGTTTGGCTCAGGGTTCTGGAGGTTGGGAAAATCAAGGGTTTGGCTGACACGGCTCTGAATCCAATGAGGGCATTTTTCTGTATAATCCCATGGTGGGAGGCAGAAGGGCAGGAAGGCTTGGGGCCTCAAGCCCTTCTCTAATCTACACCCATCCAGCCCTGAGAGCGCTAACATCTGCCGGGCCCTCCTTCCGACTCTACCACACTGGGGATTCAGTTTCCAGCACAAACTTTCGGGGAGACGTAGTCATATCATAGCAGGAGCACTTGATTGCTTCTGGGGATTGGCTAGCCCCAGGAGGGGCAATCCATCCAATGTCAAGCTATCAAAGCATCAGAATGCTTAGTACACCCTTTAGATCCAACAGCTCGACCCATCTTGTCCACACCTTGCTTCAAGTCCGCAATCTCTTGAATGGATGGAAAGCTGCATATAAATGAATCCCCTCTGACAGGAATTAAGAAAATTCCTTCTCCCACACCCCATTGCCCAGTTCTGCCCTGTGGGAGGCTGCTGATCACCTGGAGGCAGTAGCGTGCAATGAAGGTTTCAGCCACTGTGTGGCCATGCAGACTCAGAAATATTAAGGAGCTCCAGGAGATGGCAACACTTACCTACTGTGCGGGCTGGCTGGCGGGAGAGCAGGTGATCTTCCTCACAAGACATTCACAGCACCTTGGAAAGAGCTCTAGCCTTGACATTGGAAAACAGTTATGTGTCCCAGTCTTCCACCTTGGAGTTCTGTGAGCCAGAACACTTCATGTAACTGCTGTCATTTCAAACATGGGAGTAATGCCTCCTGCCTAGCTGAGGCAAGGCTTTGTCAAGCCGAAGAAAGAAAGGACACTCGGTGCTTCCCATGTTAAGCAGTATTGATTTGTCCACTTCTGTAATTCTTTTCTTGTCTAACTTAGGCTGGATTAGGACGGCATTAGTACTATTCACAGATCTTAGGACTTAATATGTCTTACCTGACTTCCAAGGGTATAAAAAACCCCAGCTCTCACCTGGGTTACACCTTTTATGAAAAAAAAAAAAAAGAGGGGGCAGATGGCAAGTAAGCCTGTGCACAGATGGTCAACATCATCTGTCAGTAGGAACTGCCAATGGAAGGCACAATGAGATAATACTACACCTATTAGGATGGCAAACATCCAGGAATCCGACAATAACAAACGTTGATGGAGCAACAGGAGGCCACGCTCAGTGCTGCTAGGGAATATGGAAACAGTGCAGCCACTTTGCAAGGCAGGTTGACAATTTCTCACACAGTTAAATATAATCTGACCATGCGATCAGACAACTTGACTCCTGTTGGCCCAACTGGGTTGAGTGGGATTGAAAACTTATGCCTGCAATAAAAACTGCCCAAGGGATATTACAGCAACGTATTCGTAATCACAAAAAAAAAAAAAAAAAAAAAAGGAAGAAAGCAAGCTGTCCATCAGCTAGGGAACAGTTAGGGAAACTGCCCTAATTCTAGCCGTGGAATGTTACTCAGCACTAAAAAGGAACAGGCTGACAAGCCTGAAAAGACACCAGGGCTGTGAAGGCGCGTTGCTGAGTGAAACAAATCAATCCAAAAAGGCTACAAACTGCATGATTCCGATTAGCCGACATTCTGGTCAAGGCAGAACCAGGAAGACAATCAAAATATCAGTTACTTCCAGGGTGTTGATGGAAATTGAGGAGAGGGCAGAGGGAGGGCCGAAGAGTGAGGCACAATGGCTTTTTAGGGTATGAATATGACAATATAATTATATAGAATGTCATGCGTTTGTCGAGACTCATAGGACTGTATAACAGAAAAAAACTTTACTGTAAGATATGAGTTTTAGCTCATTATGGTATATCCACACTGGCTCATAAACCATAACACACTAACTCATTACACACTAACGCAAAGCATTAATGATATGGAGAAGTGGGGAAGCAGTGTACAGGAACCGTCTGCACTGTGCACACAATTTTCAATTAATCTTGACCTTCTTAAAACCTGTCAATTAAAAAATAGAGTGCAAACTGACAGTCTAATTCTTTGTGTAACAATGATTGGTATCTTTCTCTGTCTACACTTGATTAGAATCCCCAAATCTCAATAATGAGGTTTTATTGTTTCCTAATTTTTCAATTGTATGATGGATGTATGAAACATTCCTTATTGATAACATCTGAAAGGCTCTGCAGGTGTTGGGAGTGAAGAGTCAACCACATTCCACTCCCAGGTTGTAGCCACATACAGCACATGGCCCGCTAGGAATTGCCATGCGTTTGCACAGATGCGCTCCTGCCTGTGTGGCTACGTCCATGAGAAAGGATAAACGTCTAGCATTCACTAAGAGTGATTGAAACACATGGAGTCTGATTCACAATCCAAAAATTCTGGGCCCATCGGGGTTAGTGACATTAGGTGGCAGTCTCTCTCTCTTTTTAAAGATTTATTTATTTTTATTGCAAAGTCAGATATGCAGAGAGGAGAAGAGACAGAGAGAAATGTCTTCTGTCCGATGATTCACTCCCCAAGTGACCAAAACAGCCAGAGCTGTACCTATCCAGGAGCAAGGAACTTCCTCCAGGTCTCCCACATGAGTGCAGGGTCCCAAGGCTTTGGGCTGTCCTCAACTGCTTTCCCAGGCCACAAGCAGGGAGCTGGATGGGAAGTGGAGCTGCCGGGATTAGAACCGGCGCCCATATGGGATCCCGGGACATTCAAGGCGAGGACTTTAACCGTTAGGCCACGCTGCCAGGCCCTGGATTATTCTTTTTTATTTTGGGGAAGCTTTATAAGAAGCCTGTTTTATAGTGGGGTGTTTATTTCAACTATGTTCTACTTCTTCCTTTCTTGTCTTCAACTTTGTTTACTTATTTTAAAAGGTGAGAGAGATCTTCCACCCACTGGTTCATGCCCCCAAATGCTCACATCAGCCAAGAATGGGCCAGGCTGAAGCTAAGACCTCCATCTGGGCCTCCCACAGCAGGTGACAGAGGCTCAAGCACTTCTGCCTTCATCTTTCTGTCTCCCAGGCTGTGCATTAGCCAAAAGTTGGGTGTGAGGCGGACTTAATCCTAAGCACTGTGTTGTAGCATGTGGGCATCTCAAGTAGCAGTATAACCCTCTACTCCACAGCATCAACCCCAGAGTTTATTTTCTAACCTGTGAAATGTTTTGAGGTTTTATTTGAAAGGTGGAGTTACAGATACTAGACAGGGAGAAAACGAGTTCTTCCATTTGCTGGTTCACACCGCAAACAGCCACAACAGCTCTACTGAAGTCAAAAGCCTCATGTGGATCTCGAACATGGGTGGGTGGCAAGGACCCTTCTACATGGGTCATAACCTATGGTTTCCAGGCATATTAGCAGGAAGCTAGACTGGAACTGGATCAGCTGGGACCTGAACCAACACCCATATGATGCCAGTGTTACAGGCAGTAATATAATGTGCTGTGCCACAATGCCAGCCCCTAATGTAGTGCATCTGAGGCCTTGCATCAGCCTGGGCTACCACTCCTCCATTTTCATCCACAGGTTTTGCTACATGATTTTTGTGGCTTTGTTTCTCAATAGCATATTTTTAATACAAAGAAGGGAGTGAAGTATGCACTCACATCATATTTTATACACTTAAATAACAGTTCAACATTTCACACTGGATAACTTAAAAATCCCAGGGCTGGTGTGACAGAGCAGTAGTTAAGCCACTGCCTGTAATGCCTGAACTATATTGGGTCCCCACCGCTCCACTTCTAATCCATTCTAATCTGGAAAAGCAGCAGAAGACAGCCCAAGAGTTTGGACCCCTGGACCCACATGGGAGACCTGGATGGAGGTCCAACCCTGGCCTTTGCAGCCATTTAAGGAGTAAACCAGGAAATGAAAGATCTCTCCCTGTCTGGCTGGCTCTCTTTCTCTCTCTCACCTCTCTGTAACTCTGCCTTTCAAATAAATGAATTAATCTTTAGAAGTAATAATAATGGGCCTGGTGCTGTGGCCTAGCACCTCAGGTCCTTGCCTTGAATGTGCCGGGATCCCATATGGACACTGGCTCTAATCCCAGCAGCCCTGCTTCCCATCCAGCTCCCTGCTTGTGGCCTGGGAAAGCAGGGGAGGACGGCCCAATGCTTTGGGATCCTGCACTCATGTGGGAGATCTGGAGGAGGTTCCTGGCTCCTGGCCTTGGATTGGCGCAGCTCCAGCAGTTGCAGTCACTGGGGAATGAATCGTCAACCGAAAGATCTTCCTCTCTGTCTCTCCTGCTCTCTGCATATCTGACTTTGCAATAAAAATAAAATAAGTCTTTAAAAACAAAAAAGAAGTAGTAATAATAGTAAAACCCAAGCTATCCCATGCAGGTAAAATTTCCCAGAAATACCACTGCCAATAGTTTGGGTTATTTTTAAAACTATTGTATGTATAGTTTCATTGTTTATTTCTTTCCCTCCAAATAATTTTTTTGTAATGATGTGGTAGTTTTTGAACTGAGAGTTTCAGGCCCAGAGCAATAGCTCAATGGTTAAGTCATCACCTTGCAAGAACCAGGATCCCATGTGGGTGCTGGCTTGTGTCCTGGCCGCTCTCATCCAGTTTCCTGTATGTGGCTTGGGAAAGCAGTAGGGGATGCCCCCAACCCCTTGGAACTCTGCACCCGTTGGGAGACCTAGAGGAGGCTCCTGGCTCTGGGCTTTGGATCAGCTTTATTCATGTAGCTTAAGTGTGTAAAAATAATGCAACCTCTTCAGTGGCATATAGTATTTCACATTTAATACCTAGCACCATGGCTCAATGGCTAAACCCTTGTCTTGCAAGCACTGGGATCCCATATGGGTGCCGCCTCATATCCCAGCTGCTCCCCTTCCCATCCAGCTCCCCACTTACAGCTTGGAAAGCAATAGAGGATGGCCCAAAGCCTTGGGACCCTGCACCCATGTGGGAGATTTGGATGAAGTTCCTGGCTCCTGGCTTCAGATTGGCTCAGTTACAGCCATTGCAGCCACTTGGGGAGTGAACCAGCAGATGGACAAGCTTTCTCTGTATTTCCTTCTCTCTCTGTAAATCTGCCTTTCCAATAAAAATAAATAAATCTTAAATAAAATTCCACATTTAGTTATTTCTAAACTTAGTGTGTTGAAACTTTCTGTATTCTTATTTGATTTTTATTTATTCTGTCAGTATCTGAAAGGGGTAAATTTTTTAAAAAAATATTTTTATTTTGAATTATGTGGTATATTTTTGTATAGGCTGGGATTCCCCCCAACTCCCACCCCCCGTCAGATTTTTCCCATTTTGTTACAATAGTGTAGTCCTTCATAAGGAATCATAATTCTTTCAGTCTTTTATTTAAGTGTGCCCCGACATTGTTGGTACAGACAATGTCAGACAGTCCAGCGTCCCATTGTCTACACATGTCCAACAGTTTCATTGGGATTCCATTTTTCTTCTGGATGCAGGGATGCATGTTCCATTATACTTCCACATCTGGATATGGTAGGCCCCAGTACTCCATCACTATACATTTCCATAACTGAGAAGCCATGAAACAAGGTCAACAACCGGTATGAGTTAGAACAACAGCCACATCAACAGCAACAACAACAAGAAAGGGGAAAATTTTTAATTCTGTCTACAGCTATAGCCATGCATTCCCCTCTGTGCTTTCATTGGTTTATACTTATGATTTTGAAGCTGTGTTGTTAGGCATATAAAGAGTTTTAATTATTATTGACTTCTTGGTCATTTCTTAAGCATTTGTAACTAAAAATAGATATATTTTATGATAATTTACCTTTTTAAAATTATTTTCATTTCATACAGATAATAGTCTGTTACCAAGATCTGCTTTATACATCTTTTTTCACTTTTTCATTGTATACATAGTTTTAAAAGATTTGTTTATTTTTATTGCAAGTCAGATATACAAAGAAGAGGAGAGAGGAAGATCTTGCATCTGATGATTCACTCCCCAAGTGACCCCAACGGCCGGAGCTGAGCTGGTCCGAAGCCAGGAGCCTCTTCTGGGTCTCCTGCACAGGTGCAGGGTCCCAAGGTCCTCTACTGCTTTCCCAGGCTACAAGCAGGGAGCTGGATGGAAAGCGGGACTGCCAGGACACGAATCGGAGCCCCCATGGGATCCTGGAATGTGCAAGGCGAGGACTTTAGCCACTAGGCTGCCACGCTGGACCCAGCTGCTGCACTTCTGATCCAGCTCCCTAGGAAGGTAGCAGAAGATGGACCAACTGCTAAGGCCCCTGCCACTCAGGAGGCCCAAAGGAAGCTCCAGACTCCAGTCTCGCCTGGCCCTGCTCACTGCAGCCATCTGGGTAGTGAACCACCAGACTGACTCTGTCTCTTCCTCTCTCTTATTCTGGCTTTCAATTAAATAAATCTAAAAATACAATATTAACAAAGAAAACAAAGGAAAGACAAGATACACAGCGGGCATTAGCAGAGGATGGATCAGGCCTTTGCATCTTTGCCCCCAGGTGGGAGTCCTGGGTGGAGTTCTAGGTTCCTGACTTGAGCCTGGCCCAGCCACAGCTGCTGTGCAGTGAAGCAGTGGACACACAATCTCTGTCTCTGTCACATTCTCTCTTCTTATGTCACTGTTTCTCTTGCAAGTAAAACAAAAATATAAATAATAAGTGAACAAATTTTAAAGGTGTATTTTCTATCATTAAAATGAATTTGAGGGCCCGGTACGATAGCATAGTGGTTAAAGTCCTCGCCTTGAACGCATCAGGATCCCATATGGTCACTGGTTCTAATCCCAGCGGCCCTACTTCCCATCCACCTCCCTGCTTGTGGTCTGGGAAAGCAGTCGAGGATGGGCCAAAGCCTTGGGACCCTGCACCCATGTGGGAGACCTCAAAGAGCTCCTGGCTTTGGATCGGCATAGCACTGGCCATTGCAGTCACTTGGGGAGTGAACCATCAGCCGGAAGATCTTCCTCTCTATTTCTCCTCCTCTCTATATATCTACCTTTCCAATAAAAATAAATAAACCTTTTAAAAATGGATTTGAATTGGGAGAAGAAATAAGATACATGTACTTGGTATGCTGTTTTGATCCAATCTCTATCCTTTTTGTTATAAGGAGAAAGCAACAGAGAAAGCTTCATTTGAAACAATTAAGAGGAAATGAAGGGTTCAGAGTCTAGAATAAGTCCCCTGGTAAATGCTCAGTCTTTCTGCGGCCCCTCACCACACAAGATAAAGGTAAGCTTCTCCCGCAAGCATATGCTCAGTGTCGCTCCTCGAGTCTGATTTGCCACTTGGACAGAGAGAAATGGAAGGCAGGTGGCCGGGCTGTCAGCAGCCAGGCTTGCTTCCTGGCCAGAGAGCCAGGACCGCTGGCCAGGAGCCAGGTCCAGTCATGCGTGTCACTGGGAACTCGCAAGGCCTGAGCCCAAACACAGTCAGAAGTTGTTGTAAACCATGCCTAGGCATGGGAAGACACAAAAATGACTGGCGTGAAGTGACACTTGCTGGGTTCGCCCTGCCCTAGAGACAGGCAGCTTCACCAACCTGCAGAGTTCTGTGAGAAAGGCCGGCTGGGCAGGGCAAGCAGAAGGGCAACAGAGAGGGAGCGGCTCCTGGCCCAGTCCCCTGGCACCTTGCCCAGGGCGATTAGGAGGCCTGCGGTGAAACCAGACAATAAGGCAGCTGAGCTGCGGACTTTAGCCCCAGTGGCTTGTGCGTGCAAGGTGCACAGGCAGGTTAGTCATCTGCTGCTCGCTATGGGAAAGAGTCAGTTCTGGGCAGGGCTCTCCACCATCAGCGAAGGCCTGGATGTCAAACTACCAGAAACTGCAGACCCAGGAATGGCAGGATGCATCCCAAGGGCTCAGAGAGGGGAGGGAGGTGGGTGCACAGGGGCAGGAACAGGTGCTGGCAAATCGAAGGTAAGGAGAAAATGGACCTGTGACTACTGTCCTGTCCTCCAAAGAGCATCTCTGGGATGCTCTAAAGCGCCCATGCTTACCCCGAGTGCGCCCAAGCAGTAACCACGGCTGCTTTGGCCTCCTTCTTGAAAGTCTAACTCTTTAGTGTAATGTCTAATGTCTTTAAAATTTTTTTTATTAATGCACCTGAAAGCAGAGAACAAAGAAAGAGCAAGCTGAGGGGGTAGGGAGGGGAGAAAAGGAGAGAGAGGAACCTCCAGCTACTGGCTAACTCCCCCAATAGCCACAATGGTTGAGGCTGGGCCAAGCCAAGCCAGTGGCTGCAGGGGCCCAGGCACTTAGACTGGAACTCTGGATGTGGAATGCTGGTGCTGCAAACAACACTCAGCAACCCGCGGAACCACAAAGCTGACACCTTACCTCTAATGTCTTAAGGGTGACCCCTGACGTTGCTCAGGAATGGAACGTGGTGTTCCAGTTGGAACATGCTGTCATCCAGTTTCCTCGCAGCTCGTCACACACACACACACACACACACACACACACACACACACACACACACACACATAAAGTCCTGTACAAAGAATGTTTTTAAATCTATGAATTTACATGGAAATCTTTACAAAGATATGAAATTTAGATCACACTCAACCGTTACATTTAGCAACTCATCTGCATGCCCATGAATAAAATTACCAGTCTGCGCTACTCTAGAAAAACCCAGATCCAAGCCAGCCGCTCTCCCGCGCGAGGTCTGATTTCTGAAGGCGAGTCGACGGTTCTAGCGCCCCCTGCTGTTGAGCTGCGGGGAAGGCGGCCGAGGAGGAGGGAGGTGGCCAGAGGATGCTGACCAACAAACCCACCCTCTCCCTGCAGCACAGCCAGACTCCAGCTGAGACGTTAAACCGAGAGACGGGGAGGGACAGGAAACGGAGGCGGCCCCAAGCAATGCGCCTACTCTGAGAAAGCCTTGGACTGGCGGCACTCCAGGCAGCCAAGGCACTCCTCACCCTCCTCCTCTGCGGTATTATAGGCCACTGCACTTGCTGCTGTGACCTGCAAAAGAGGGCAGGAAAAAGAACCGGCTCTGCTTCCGGGCTTCTCGGCTTCCCATCAGGGAGGCAGGCCATACAGTTACTCCCACCAGCCAGACGTCGGGTGACAACGCCCCAGACATGCCTTTGACGCGGTCAGTGCTCAGGCAGGAGGCCCAGACTGCTCCCTGTCTAATGCCAGCAGGCCTGCATTCTGCTGGGACTAATAACAAAACATAGCCTCTCCCCTCCCCCACCTGCCCGCCCAGGAATTCCTTCTGGGGCAGGAAGGTGAGGGAGAGGAATGCAAACAAGGGCTTCCGGAGCCCGCTGCAGCCAGGACCACGGGAGCTCAGATTCGGAACAGACCCGCACAGCACGGGCCCCGGGCTGGGTTTAAAGTGGAGACAGGTTTCCAGCAGGGCTGGAGACGGGGCACGCCTGAGGGAGCAGAGGATGCAAGGGTGGAGAGGCACGTTCAGGTTAACCCAGCCGAGGAAGCACGGACGGCGGCCAGGGCAGAGTGTCCAGGCATGGGACGGTGTGGAGGGGGGATGTCGCCCTTTGGTGCTGCAGCCTCGCGTGAGTAGGGGCCTGCTGACAGCTGCGCGGTGGAGGACTTCTTTGACCACCCTGATGAGCTTGCAGGAGCTGGCCATGGCCTTGGCCATAACCATACGGAAGGAAGGAACTCCCGTGCTGGGGGGAGGGGGTGACAGGAAATGCGGGTCACCCCTAGGGCAGGAAGTGGGAGGTGGGGAAGAAGGAAGCTCTCCACTGGGCTCTGAGAACGCGGAGGAGGGGAGGGCTGCTTGCAGGGCGCCTGGGCGCCTGACAGGTGTCTGCAGGTCTCGGGCCAGCGAAGGCACTCGTGCACACCATCCCCGATCCCTGTACATCTCCCCGACACCTAGGAAGGCTAGCTCCAGCCGCTGTCATTGTCACCGCTGAGCAATGGACAAACAGGAAGCACGGGTGACGGCGTGTCAGACTCAGTCTAGGGGTGGACATTTGGCTCAGGGCTGAGGACAGCACGTGGGACACCCACGGCCCATTCTGGAATGCCTGGGTTCACTTCCTGGCTCTATCTTAGATTCCAGTTTCTCACTAACACACACCTTGGGAGTCAGCCCCAGTGGTTGTGTGCTGCTCAGCCATGGGGGAGACTGTGGCTGCGTTCAGAACTCCTGGGTTTGGCCCCAAACTATTACAGGCATTTGGGGAATTAGCCAGGGGATGGAAGATCTTTCTCTCTGCCTTTCAAATGAACTTTATTTACTTATTTTTATTGTAAGAGACAGAGAAGATCTTCCGTCTGTTGATTTACTCCCCAAAGTGGCTGCAATGGCCAGAGCAAAGCCAATTCGAAGCCAGGAGCCATGAGCTTCTTCCGGGTCTCCCACATGATTCAGGGTCCCAAGGCTTTGGGCCGTCCTCAACTGTTTTTGCCGGGCCACAGGCAGGGAGCCGGATGGGAAGTGGAGCAGTCCGGATTAGAACCTGAGATCCTCATGCATGCAAGGCAAGAACTTTAGCCTCTAGACTACTGTGCCGGGCCCTATTTATTTTTTAAAGCTACTTTGGGCCCAGCACGGTAGCCAAGCAGCTAAAGAGGGAAGGGGATTCTGGCACATGCCACAACATGGACGAACTTTGAGGACGGTCATTATGCTGGGAAAAGTAAGCCAGACACGAGAGGATAGAGGGTGTGAGGCCCCTGGAGGAGGCAAATTCAGAAAGTACGAGGGCGATGCCAGAGGGGAGTGACGGAATGGGCCCAGAATTTCCCTGTGGAGTCGGGAGACACCTCCTGGACAAGGATAGTGGTGACTGGTGCACACCAAGCAGGCACGTTCTTCATGTCCATGAACTGTCCACTTAAGAATGGACATAGCAGAGGACTGAGTCAAAGCCAGGGCACCCAGCTTCCTGTCCAGCTTCCTGTAAATGTCCGTGAGAGGCAGCTGATGATGGTTCGCATGCTTGGGTACCTGCCCTCCACCTGGAGCTGCAGGTTGAATTCCAGGCCCCTGCTGTCAGCCTGACTCGCGCCTGGTGGCTAGGGGCCTTTGGGGAGTACACCAGCAAATGAAGATCTCTCTCTCTTTCAAGTAGATGAACACACACATTTAAAAAAAAAATGGTTAAAATATAAATGATACATTGTATGTTTTACTACAAATTAAAAAATAAAAAATGCCTGTAGGAAAAAGCCAGTAGCTTCTTCTGTCCTCTCTGTCTCCTGATCTTTAACAAGAAAGTCCGTATTGGATGCTTCCGGGTCTGCAGTCTTGCGTTACCATGGTAACCAGCATCCACAGATGCCCGGCAGGCAGGATTTTATCCTCAAATCAACCAGAGTTCACTCTGCCAGTCCCCCTCCTACCCCTCCACTCTCCAAGCTGCCAAGCAGAGAGCTGACCCTGTGTGTCCAATCTCAGGTTTCAGCCTCTCTCATGGTGTCCCTGTGGCTCGGAGGGCTGGCTCCAGTTTGCAGGCAATCACACACACCCTTCTCTCCACCCTAGAACACATGCCTGGACGTGCTGAATCTTGGGTTGCCTGGCAGAATCAAGGTCTCTGTGAGCTTCCCTCTACCCCTATCCCAGCTCGGGTAGAGCTGTTCTGTGTTTACCACGATGGGTCTGCCCAAAGAGAAACACAGTTTCCTCTTATTGAAACTTCAACAGCTGAAGAGACTGAAGTCTTGTCCAGGCCATCACAGGCTCCCCACGCCTACTGAGTTCCCCTGAAACTCGGGCACTGTTCCCTGACTTTTCTATAGGAAAAGGGTGGGCGGGCTGCTGGGAGGAACCATACACACTCCTGTGACATCCCCCAGGCTGTAATTTGTTTCCTTGCTGTGCTAATAGGCACGTGTTATGAGGCATGTTTGTTTTCTGCCTCTGTCACCTGTCTATTGTCAACTCATTGCAATGAATCTTCCTAGAGCAAAGGGAAATTTCCACCTTTGCCCTACAGGGCCCAACTGAAATGTCCCCTCCTCCAGGAAGGTGTCCTGTCCTGACTGCCCAGATGACCTTACCCCTTGGTCTACTTGTGCCACTAGGGCACCATGCCCCTTCCGAAGGGAAAACAGATCTGGCATAACCTAGAGTGAGGGTGAGAACGGCCAGGCTGCAGCAGAAGGGGTGTCTTCCCAGGCGAGTGTCCAGTGTCGTTCACAGCAGCTGCTCGGGTCCATGGGCATCTGCCTCAGAACCCCTAGGCTTCCAGCTCTCCAGCTGTGTGCCCAGGAACTCACTTTACTGGGCCATTCCCTCCTTTCTGCAAAACAGGGTCAAGTTTGCTTCCTCTCTGGGGTGAAGAGACAGCTGGAAGTGGTATAGAAACCCGCCCCTCCCCCCACACACGGAGGTTCTTGCAGCTCCTGGTCCAGGCCACGCTCCTGCCGTTTGCATTTCCCCACCTCCTGTGACCTGCACAATTGGCTTCCCTTCAACTTGCTGCTCTCTTACCTCGCTCAGCTCACTTCCCAGGCTGCAGCAAGGGCATCTTGTTAAAATGCACATGCAGGAACCTCCTCACTCAGTGAAGTTGAGAGGACACCGTTTGGCTGAACTGAGCTCCAGCTAAAGCATTCAGGTAAGGGACTTGAGCACCCACAGATTTTGGTCTCCCAAGGGGCCACAATCATTCCAGCATGATCCTGAGGGACAAGAGTATCCCCTTTTTGCCTCCTCTTACTCAGCATCATTGGCAGTCCACCCAGGGAGTAGCAACAGTTCCTTGCTTTTTCTTGTTGAGGAGTACTGGGTCCCTTACATAAACCTAAGAATATTGATCTCCTGATTTCATCGTGATTGGAATGGTGAGACTGGCAGCAAATTCAGCACTGATGGACTATCAAAACCATTCGAGCAGTGCCCTCGGAGGATGCCCCACGTTGGGGACCCTATGGGAGGCTGGGTGGGGCTTCTCCCTTTATCTCCCCCCTTATCCCAGATACAGGGAAAAAAATGTGGAAACAATGGTCTTACCCCCCCCTCCAAAAAAAAGAAAAAAGATCGCTCTCCTGACCCACTAATTCAAGGGAAGCAAGTATGCACGTCATGACTGGATCCTGCGCCAGTACGTGTGTGGCTTCATCACCGACAACTGTCTTCCGAAGTGGCATAGTATGCCTGTAGCGCAGGAGGCTCCCATTGGTTCTACGTCCTCAGCACCGGGTGTGGCCACACCCCTAGCGTTAGCACTGTGGTTGGCGAGTGACCGTGTCTTACTGCAGCTTTAAATGGCATTTTCCTAATGATGGTGATGCTGAGCCTACTTTCAAACACTTAATTGTTCTGTTCCTGTACATTACTGGGTGAAGTATCTGTTTATAAGCTATTTGAAAAGAAAGCAAATAGCAAAAGCTGAACCGATGTCACTGCAGTCATGATGATGATTTCTGCACTTTATTCTAACGTTTCAAGTGATTATTACAATTTTCTCACATAAAGATGCCAATATATAAAACACACAATTTACCATTGACCGTGTTCAAGTGTAGTTCAGTGACACTGAGAACTGCTGGGAAGGGGCATATAGCTTGGCAGTTAAGATGCCACCAGAGGGCCCTGCGCAGTAGCCTAATGGCTAAAATCCTCACCTTGAATGCGCCCCAGAATCCCATATGAGTGCCGGTTCTAATCCCGGCAGCTCCACTTCCCATCCAGCTCTCTGCTTGTGGCCTGGAAAAGCAGTCAAGGACGGCCCAAAGCTTTGGGACCCTGCACTCATGTGGGAGACGTGGAAGAGGTTCCTGGCTCCTGGCTTCGGATAGGTGCAGCACCAGCTGTTGCGGTCACTTGGGGAGTGAATCATCGGCCGGAAGATCTTCCTCTCTGTCTTTCCTTCTCTCTGTATATCTGACTTTGTAATAAAAATAAATAAAAAACCTTTGAAGAAAAAAAAGATGCCACCAGAAATACCAGCATCCCATATGACAGTGCCGGCCCCCTGCTCCCAGCCCCGGCTCCTGCCCTGCTACCCCCACATTCTACATGGAGGGGGAGCCCTGTGGAATGGGTCTTGGTTGATGCATTCCATTTAGCACAGTGTCCTCCAGGCCCCTCCGCTTGTAAGCCTGTGTCAGAAAGTGCCTCCTTTACTAGGCTGAAGGAGCCTCCACAGTGGGCACAAATCACGTTTTGTTCCTCCCTCTTCCTGGTGCGGAAGCCAGCTGTGCCCCTCCATTGGGGCTGGACACTGGGCACCGCCCAGCAGCCTCCCACCGTGTTCCTCTCCACTCCCTTCCCTGGCCTGGGGTTCACCTCTGATCCAATCTCGTTAACTTCCTGTTTCCTTAGGGGAGCTGCTAAAAAGGCAACTCAAAGCACCAGTCTTGACCACTGCATGGTTCCTGAACCTGCCCCACTCCCCACGGAAGCCAAAGTTGGAGGAAGAGCAGGAACAGAAAAGTAGGGGGTTGCTCCAGGAAGTGAGGGATTGCACAGACCACATCTTCACCAACTGCCCCCTTCCACTCAATGCTGCCACAGGCACCCATCTGCAGGCAGAAATGGCCTGTCCCTGCATCCAGGTCTTCTCTTTCCTGACTGCATAGAACCCAGGCCAGACCCTTCAGCAGAAAGGTTGATTTTAGTCCCATCTCCCGCCTCCTTTGCTGGCCAGCAGAGCCCTTCTCTTCTTCAAGGACTGGGGTCCAGGTCGGCTTGGGTGCACACTGCGCAGGAACGCACTCACCTTTTGGCTAACGTGAGTAATGTGCTTAGGAACATGACTAGACCAGTACCCGAGGCTTCTTCATTGCATTGCATTTTTTCATGAATTGGATTTAAATGACTCTACCCTATTGCCTACAACATAGCCTGCCATGTTTATCAGAATATCATAAACATATCTGAGATCCATACCCACATGAGTGGATGAGGGAAAGAAGCCCAAAGCGGACACCAACTCAGAAGTGGACTGCGTTTTTGGTCCCATGGGTGCCAGTTGTGGTGTCCCAGCACCACCCAACTGTGTCAGTTAAGAAACCTATCTGTTTTGGATGCTGGCCAAGAAGGACAACAAACACTTCCCTCAGCCTTGGCTTGTCACCCTCAGGTTGCTGCCCCAGGGAGGCCCAGGTGCCTGCAATCTTGGGGTGAGTAACCAGATAGTAACCCGAGGAGGAGGGCAGGGTGGAGCTGAGGTTCCTCGGACAGGAAGGAGCTCTTTCCTTCCTCTGAGCCACCTGCCAGCAGCCGGCACTCTTCCGCACATCCCAAACCTTCCCCAGCAATGACAACATCTTTAATGGCCAACACATGTGCTGCTGATTCAGCGCCAGGTCTGATATGATCAGCTCAAGAAACCTAGCTTAGGCACAGGAAGCCCCTCACTTCACAAAATGAACACCAAGGGCACAGAGCAGTCAGTTCACTTGCCCCTCACCCAGCTAGCAAACATCCCAGGCACTCTTGACTCTAGAACCTGTCGGGCAGAATAAACAAGAACAACCAACCACGCAGGTGCAGACCAGTTGGCAGTGAGTTCTGATAAAAGTAACCACAGGTTTTTAAAGACAATTTCCCTGCAAAATTCAAATGATAAATATTCATCTCCAGTATTTTGGAAAAGAGATCAATCTTTTACAATCACATAATCCAGGGGAGGTATTTGGCCTCGCAATTAGCATGCCACCTAAAGCCCCTGCTTCTTAGCTGGGAACGTTAGGGTTCAACACCTGTCTTGGGCTCCTACCAAATGTAGGGGAAATGGAGATGAAGTTCCTCGCTCCTAGTCATCCTGGGCATGTAGGGAGCAAATTAGCAGAATGCATCGGTGTGTGTGTGTGTCTAATCTCTTTATCAATAATATTTTTAAAAAGTATAAATAAATAAATTAGGTAATCTCATAAAAACACAACCATTGTAAACATATTGAGATATTCCTTCCTAGTTGCGTTTCCACAGTTAAATTCTTGAATTTAGTTGAAATAATGAAGAGACTCCTTCTCAAATTACTCTGCAGGAGCTGACATTGTGACATAACAAGTAAAGCCTCTGCTAGTGACACGGGCGTCCCATATGAGCACCAGTTCGAGACCTGGCTGCTCCATATCCCATCCGGCCTGCCCCATTAATGTGCTTGACAAAAGGCAGATCACCCATGTCTGGGTCCCTACATCTATGTAGGAGATCTCCAGGAAGCTCCTGCCTCCTGGCTTTGAATCAGAACTGCCAATGAAGGAATTTGGGGAATGAACCCAAATGATCAGAACTATGCAACTAACTTTCACTTTTTTTTCTTTTTGGTGCTATGTGAACGGATGTATTGGATTTATTTGCCACCTTGCATCAGATACTAAAGTGATCAGGTATATTTTAAATCCTTTTTTAAAAATAATTTTTAGGGCCGGGCATGGTGGCGCAGTGGTTAAGGTCCTCGCCTTGCATGCCTGAGATCCCATATGGGTGCCAGTTCTAATCCCAGCAGCCTGGCTTCCCATCCAGCTCCCTGCCTGTGGCCCGGGAAAGCAGTCGAGGACGGCCCAAAGCTTTGGGACCCTGCACTCATGTGGGAGACCCAGAAGAGGCTCCTGGTTTCTGATTGGCTCAGCTCCAGCCATTGCGGCCGCATGGGGAGTGAATCAGTGGATGGAAGATCTTCCTCTCTGTCTCTCCTCTCTGTATATCCGCCTTTCCAATAAAAATAAAATAAATCTTTAAAATAATAATAATAATAATTAATTTTTTTTTTTATTGAAAAGGCAGATTTGCAGAGAGGAGACACAGAGAGAAAGATCTTCCTTCCACTGATTCACTCCCCAAGTGGCTGCAACGGCTGAAACTGAGCCAATCTGAAGCCAGGAGCCTCTTCCGGATCTCCCACGCAGGTACAGGGTCCCAAGGCATTGGGTCATCCTTGACTGCTTTTCCAGGCCACAAGCAGGGAGCTGGATGGGAAATACAGCTGCCAGGATTAGAACCGGTGCCCATGTGGGATCCTGGCACGTGCAAGGTGAGGACTTTAGCAGTTAGGCCACCGTGCCGGGCCCTTTTTAATCTTTTAACAAGTGGATGGAAGATTTCTCTCTGTGTCTCTCCCTCCCTCCTTCTCTGCAACTCTGCCTTCAAATTAAAAGAAAAAAATTTGCTGTGCAATGTCTGGCATAAAGGGAAGCCCTGGCCGACAGCGAGGGCCCTGCAGGGCTACACCTTGCCCGGGAGCACCCTTACTGTCTGGAGCCTGTTCCCTGGAGAAGGGCGGCACCACTCCAGCCTGTCTCCTCCCCTTCACGTGGGGGATGCTGTCCTTCCTGCCAGGCTGGCCCATGGCTCTGCGTGCTGCTCTGGCCATGCCAGGGAAGCTTGCAGTCATTCCAAAGCCATGCAGGATCCCTGCAGTTGTCCCAATCCCCAGAAACAACATGCCACCACCCAGTGACTCAGCTGGGGAGATGCTGTTTAGGATTGTACCTGCCTGCCCTAAGGGAGGGGAAGCAGCCAGAAGCCTTGTTCCCAATTAACACACAGAGAAACTGAGTCACACCCTTCAGTGGTGACACAGCAAGGTCACAATTCCACAAAGCTGTGTGCCTGCAGTCACGTCACCCCTCCCCAGCCTGAGTCCTGGCTGCCCAGCCTGCCTGGTTCCAGCAAGTTCTGTCTACTGCTCTGCTGTAGGGTCTGCCTGTCCAACAGCGCCTGCTGTGATGCATTAAACATGGGACCCTAGATGTGACAGAGTCGTTCACATCGAGTAGCTCTGTCCGAGGATGGTTCTGTCTCTAGAAGACACAGAGCATCTCATCTCATGCACCTGTCTGTGTCCTCTATTCTCTATGGTGACAAGAATCCCTGACTTGGAGTCTTGTTTAGATCTAACCTCTAAGGGGTTGGGGTGGGTGGGTGGCGATGACTGAGATTTATTTGTTTATTTAAAAGGCAGAGTTTGGGGTGGGGGGAGGCGACTGATAGCCAGAGAGAGCTTCCATTTGCTGGCGCACACCTCACCAGGAGCCAGAGGATCGAACTCCATCCAGGTATCCCATGTGGGTGCAGCGGTCCAAGCAGTTGGGCCATCCTCAGCTGCTTTGCAGAGACCTGGATCGCAAGTGCAGTCGTCGGGACTTGGACGGTGAGGGATGCCGGGGCAGGCCGGGACTTAACGGGATCCCTGGGGACCCCTCCCGAGCGCGCACACCAGCGCGGAAGTCGCCCAGGGCGGCGGGAACATCCGCGAACACGAACACCGGGAAGGCCCGGAGGACCGTCACCCCGAGGCCGCGCGGCAGCTTTCAGTCTTCTCTCCTGGAGCTCCGCCTTCCCGCCCGGTGGACCAGGTTTCATCCGGAAGGGTCGCCAACTTCCCGGAACGGAGGCTTCCCGCGGGGCGGCGTCCATGTCGCCTCCCCTAGCCACCCCGTTCCTCCCCGACCCCTTGCAGCTACGCCCCCCATCCACCTGCCTCCCCTCGCCTCCATGGGTAACCCCGCTTTCCCTCCCACCCTCCAGATCTCCTAGTGGACCCGCCCTCCCTCGTGCCCCACCCCTGCCGACCCTCCCACTTCCCCCTCAGCCCTCCTTCCATTCCTGGGGACCCGCTCTCTTCCCCTACCCCCGCCCTGTCCCTCTCTCACTCCTGGGGCCCCAACCCTGCCCGCCCCCCAACCCTGACACACACCCCCCCCCCCCCCGTCTCCCTCCGAATGACCCTGTCCTTCTCCCCTTCCACTTACCTCTTACTCCGGCTTCCTGGTGAGCCGGCCCCTCTCCCTTCCATGCCCCCCCCTTCCTGGATACCCACCCCATTCCTCTCCCCGCACCAAGTGCTCCCCTCCCTCCAAGCCTGCAGGGCGGGGGTCTCCCACGGGCCCCCACGTCACCACCTCCGGCTCGGCCAATCGGCCATCTGCTCAGCCCCTGGCCCTCCTCCGGCCCTCGGCCCTGGGTAGATAGCAGTCGTGCAAGGTCTGGGGCAATTCCCTTGCAGAAAAGAGTAGAAGGTGCGTGTGGGGGAGGGGGCACAGGCTCGTCCTTTAGCAAAAATGGGACAGTTTAGCCCCTTACCGAGCTTTCTCACCTCCTTTTCAGAGGAGGCAAGGACAGCATGGAGGGTTGCAGGGACTCAGCCAAGCTCTAAGCTGCAAGGAGCAAGTGCACTGGGGTCACCTTGGCCTGGCTGATAAAGGGTGTGGGGGTGCAGGGATTGCATTCTTCAAAGAAAGGCAAAGATGTGACAGGGCAGTGCAGTCCCAGACTCAGGGCTGCCACAGGTCCCCAAATAGGCTGGTTAAGCAGGAGGAGTCCCTTGCTCCGGGACCACGGCCTCTAGCTGGCTGCTGGCTGCAGGACCACTTCCCAGCCAGGCTGGCTCTGGTCCCCACCCCTCATTCACACTCCCTCCTCAAGCCCTTCACCGCCTCCGTTTGCCCGACAGCGCCTGCACATCAAGGCTGGGGGCGTCTGGGAATCTCCAGGAGCATTTGCTACCGCACAGACTCAGATCCAGTGGGTCCCCAATGGATTTCCAGGTTTCCATATTGTACGGCTGCCCCTCTGCCCAGCTCTGTGGAGGGCGCTTTGAATAGAAACTCCAACAGGTATAACACGGAAAACCCTGCAGCTTTCACATACATCTTGTTTTTCCTTTTTTCCTGCACCCAAAGGAAGGTTCCAGCAGGGAGCAGATGTTTGGTCTATTTCGTTTGTTGCTGTATCATCAGGATCCAGACCTGGTACGTAGCAGGGGAGCAGTGCTATTACTGACAGAATGAAGGAAAGCAGGAGGGAATGAATTAAAAACCAAGAGAGCAAGCAGGGCCCTGCAAGTACCAGGAACCCACATGGGCACCAGTTCATGTCCCGGCTGCTGTACGTCCCATCCAGCTCCCTGCCTGTGGCCTGGGAAAGCAGGGGAGGACGGCCCAAAGCTTTGGGACCCTGCACCCACACAAGAGACAGGAAAGAACCTCCTGGCTTTGGATCAGCCCAGCTCTGGCTGTCGCAGCCATTTGGGAAGTGAGCTGGCAGATGGAAGATCTTTCTCTCTGAAAATCTGCCTTCCCAATAAAAATAAAATAATAATTTTCTGAAAGGTTTATTTTCTTTTTATTGGAAAGTCAGATATACAGAAAGGAGAGAGATAGAAAGATCTTTCATCCTTTGATTCACTCTCCAAGTGGCCGCAATGGCCAGAGCTGAGCCAATCCGAAGCTAGGAGCCAGGAGCCTCTTCTGGGTCTCCCACGTGGGTGCAAGGTGACAGGGCCTTGTACCATCCTTTGCTGCTTTCCCAGGCTGCTGAGTGGGGCTGCTGGGATTAGAATCAGTGCCCATATTGGATCCTGGCACGTGCAAGGCAAGGAGTTTAGCCATTAGGCTACCACGCCAGACCCCAAAATAATAAATCTTAACAAAAGAAAGAAAGAAGGAAAGAAGGAAAGAAAGAAAGAAAGAAAGAAAGAAAGAAAGAAAAAAGCAGAAGTGACAAATCTAAGATCCACAAAGTAGAATTCAGAGAGAAAACTAGGAATGAAGCAAATGTGTTTTATTATTTAAAGAGACAGTACTTTTCTTATTTGAAAGGTAGAGTTTCCAAGAGAGAAGGAGAGAAATCTTCCATCCACTGGTTTACTTCCCAAATGCTCTCAGTGGTCACAGCTGGCACAGACTGAAGCCAGGAGCTTCACCTGGGTCTCCCATGGGGGTACAAGGACTACTGCTGCTTTCTCAGACACATTAGCAGGGAACTGGATTGCAAGTGGAGCAGCCAGGACTCGAACCAGCACTCAGATGCAATGCTGGTGTGTCACAGGCAGACACTTCGCCTGCACCTGCTTCTAAGGACTTCATCTATGATGCCATGCTTTCCACGGATAAAAGTCAAGGAATAACATATGTATGGGAAACCAGAAAGCAGGGACTAACCTCCAGGTTTAATTTTTTTAAAGATGTTTTTTATTTTTATTGGAAAATCAGATTTACAGAGCGAAGGAGAGAAGCAGAAAAAAAGCTTCCATCCACTGCTTCACTCCCCCAAGCAGCCGCAACAGCCAGAGCCAAAGTGATCTGAAGCCAGGAGCCACGAGTTTCTTCCTGGTCTCCCATGTGAGTGCAGGGTCCCAAGGCCTTGGGCCGTCCTCGACTGCTTTCCTAGGTCTAAGCAGGGAACTGGAAGGTATGTGGAGCAGCCGGGACACAAATTGGCACTCATATGGGATCCAGAGCATGCAAGGAGAGGACTTTAGCCACTAGGCTATCACGCTGGGCCCCAGATTTAATTTTGAAAAACATCAATTTGTTTATGTGAAAGAGTTACAGACTGAGAGAGCTCTTCCATCCTCTGCTTCACTCAAAATGACCACAACAATTGGGGGTCACTCTGACTAGGCTGCAGTTCCCGCTGGTGTGCGGGAGGGCTAAATGTGTGGCGGGCAGAGTTGGGCTGGACTGCAGAATCTAATCGTTTGCATATGAGATGGGCTGGGGACAGACCTGCCCAGGTGAATGCAACCACCAGTGTGTGTGTAGGCTCATATGGGTGATGGACTGAGCCAGATCCCACAGTGGCTGGCACACCCAGGAGTCAGGTTGGGTCACCTTTGGTGAGATTTCTTTGGGGATTCCCTAACTGGACTGCTGGACTCAGAACTCCAACCACAGTGAAAACGGCAGGATCTCGGGTTTGACTGTGGAGTGTATGTGTCAGAACCGTGCCTTGTCAGTTACTGAAGATGTTGCAGTGGACAGCATGCCCAGATGCTGTGGGCAACACGACAACCTGTTCATTGAGGCCTGCAGAGGACAGCTAGTACCACGGAGGGCAGAACAAATCAGACAGCTCTCCTGTTCAAACTTTGACAGCAAGTATCTGAGCAGCTCGAGACTCTAAGGTGGACTGTGTCAGTAAATGGACCTTGGAAAGATTTTCTCAACCTTGGAGAAATGAAATCAACAGCATCTCAGAACTAACGAAACCACTTAAGCAGCATCCTCAGCAGGTGCTCCACAATGGGGACCCTGGGACCAGGTGGCCACACCCCACTGTGGGCGCTGATGCGGTTGGGCAGCTGGCCCTCTTCCCTTCTCTCTCCACTTTCCGCAGATACAGAAAGAAAAAAGGAGAATCGAGATAGCTGCTTTCTTCCACTTTCCCCCATCCCTTGATTTTCCTCACCCTAATTAGTGGTCCACATGGGCATGCACCCCTCTCAACTATGTAACCATCATCAAAAATAAAATAAGTTTATTATAGATATGTAAAAGCTGTGCTCCGCTCTGATTTCCAGCACGAGAGTGCACACCAACTTTTGCCACTGGGTCCCGAGTGTGTCCCTGGCTTTGCCTTTGTGACTTCACTTGGCAGATCACGAGCTCCTGTGTTATTAAATGCATTCCATACACGGGATGGACTGAGCTCATGCCGGAGGCTAAAGATGTATTAACTCCTTATCATCGTAACAAAGTTTTGACTCATTTGCCCAGAGCGCATGTGTCTTTACCACTAAGAAGCTGGCACAACGCTCAGGCACTCGGAGCTCTTCAACATCCGCTGGCAGCTCCCCCTGAGGGCCTCCCTGGAGCTGAGCTGGACTCCATGACGTACTCACACCCACTTTGATCTGATTGCCATGCCACTAGAACATTCCTCTCATTTATTTATAAGACTTAGTACCTCCCTGTCAGCCAAAAGACTCTGAACCATTCAACAAACTGAGACGTCAAGGCTGTTGTTCATCTAACAATAATACAAGAGGAGCCCAGGGATGTGTTCTGGTTTGGAGTTAGGTGTGGTGTGTCCCATAAAAAATCACGTGCTGGAATGATCATGAGAGATAGTGTGTCTTTAAGAGGCGGGACCCAGGGGAAGGTGATTAGGTCACAGGACACCACCTTCAGCTGTGATTAACGTAATTCTTGAGGGACTGGGTTGGCTCCCACAGGGCTGGGCTGTTATAAAGCTCATTCAGTTCTTGCCCTCTCACCTCTCTGCTCCATCTGCATGAGTTTGGTCCCCATTAGGCTTCTCTGCTATGGTGCAGTACAGTCACATGGCAGGAAAGATGCTGTCTGGATTTCCCAGCCACCCAAACCATGATCCGAAGAAATCTTCCTTCCTTCCTTCTCTCCCTCCTTCTTTCTTTCTTTTTTTTTTTTTAAGTTTATTTTCGAAAGCCAGAGTTACAGAGAAAGATCTTCCATCTGCTTGTTCAATACTTACTTGGCCGCAACATTGGGGGTTGGACCAGGCAAAAGCCAGGAGCTTGGAACTCCAACTGGGTTGGACCATCCTCCACTGCTTTCCCAGGCACATTAACAGGGGGTTGGATCAGAAGTGGCGCAGTCAGGATTCAAACCTGCACTGACATGGCACGCCAGTGTTGCAAGCACAGCTTAGCCTATTGCACCATAAGGCCAGTCCCAAGCTTTCATTTGCTGCCAGTGAGTGTCTGAGTCCTTGGAACACACCTTCCTCAGGCCACCTTAGTATGGTGTTTTCTTCTGTGTACAGTGTTCCGTAGGTGGGTAGACCTCCCTAAAGAAATGACTTGACAGCTAATTCTTAGTCAAGTGAAGAAGGAGAGGGGAGTGAGCGAGGCAGAAAGAACAGCCTGTATGAAGGGGGAACTGTGTCCAGGGGGAGGAGAGGTTCGAGCCATGCTGTTCGCAGAGGCCCAAGACAGCATGAATGCTGCCAACCACATGCCCAGCTAGTCTGTGCCTGCATCCATATGTAGTGCATCATCTTCTGCTCACTTCTGTGACCTAAAATGACCTGCATTTACACAATAAGAACAGGGGTTTAGCCTCTACACTAATGGTGGTCATAGTCATCAAAGGAATTGAAGCAGAATTAGATGTATGATCAAATTTGCATTTGTACAAACATGGTCCAGGCTGCCCTGGGTGGTAAAGTGGAGACAGATCCACCCGGAGGCTGCTCCATCACCCAGGCCAGGTCGTAGGAGCCAGACCACAGGGCCAGCAGCAGGGGGAGAGGGGAACCTGGAGGTCAGAGACAACATACCTGCAACATTAGACCTGAGGAGAAGGGAGTGTGGGAGGCATGCAGCTTGGGCTTGAGCAAGTGAATGGTGGTGACACGTTCTCAGGAGCAAAGGAACAAGAGGAGGAAGTGGAGCAATCTGAGGGGAAGAAGTTGAGTTCAGTCTGTGACATGTGCAGTTTGAAGTTCTGTAAGGTGGCCTCTATCATAGAGCTGACTCTGGTGGCTAGAAATACACCACACAACGGGAGTTTTCTAGCTAAAGTCAAAACCAAAGCCACAGCTGACATTTGAGATGGGCTGGCCCAGGGAGGGTGTGAAGGCCACCTAGGACCTGGCTGCCCAACCCCAACCTCATGGCTGTGACCACATGGCTGGGAAGCCACAGAAATTCAGGCAGAGATCATATGATGACCTGAGTGCCTTGCAGGGTGTCCTGGCACCTTGGGAGTTGAGCACTGTCCCTGGGTAAGGCTGGTTGGTTGGAGAAAAGGTTGTCAGGAAGATTTTGCAAGCTCCCAACATTATAGTTCCATGTCTTCTGTGGCGTTCCTACCCTGTGCCGTTCCTCTTGGCACCGCAGGGGAAGCTTGCGTTCAAACTGCAGTTGGAACAATGTCATATTCTCTGTTAGATGTGCGGAGTACCTCTTCCCAGTTCACCACTTATTATTCTTTTTTCATGACTTACTTTTCACTTTGTTGTGTTTCTCATAAGCAAGTGATCAAATATCTCATTAAATATTCTCAGGGTATTGAAACTAGACATGAGGTTCCTGAAAACATAACAAACATTTTTTTAAAAAAGATTTATTTATTTATTTATTTTTTTATTGCAAAGTCAGATATACAGAAAGGAGGAGAGACAGAGAGAAAGATCTTCCATCGATGATTCACTCCCCAAGTGAGCGCAACGACCGGTGCTGCACCGATCCAAAGCCAGGAGCCAGGAGTTCTTCCAGCCGCTAGGCCACCTTGCCTGGCCCCATAATAAGCCTTGTCTTGATTCTTTATGAATCAACTGTGAAGACCATGTAAGCTCCAGGACCCATAGGACCAAGCTCAATCAGCAATTACCTTAGACCAACCATTTTATTTTCTGCACCAGTTTAGCTATAGTTTGCCACCTCCACTGGTTTTTCTAATGTTCCGTTTGAGTTTTTTTTAGGAGTCTTGTTGAGGTACGAGGTATGGGGCACTGTGCTCACCTGTTTAAAAACACTTCTCAAAGGGAGAAAAATCAAGTGTCACTGATCAGAACTATGCAGGTGACTGGCTTTTAGTTGGCTTGAACTATATGGTTAGATGTATTGGATTACGTCTGCCCCCTTTGCATCAGATACTAGGATGTGCAGACATAATTTTCTTTTTGCCCTTTTAACAAGGTTTTGTTGGGAAATCAACATATATTCTGTCTTTGTATTTTTTCTCCTTTAAACAAATATTTATCTGAAGCAGAATAAAAAAAAGGGGGGGGCTGGCACAATAGCCTAGTGGCTAAAGTCCTTGCCTTACACGTGCCAGGATCCTATATGGGTGCTGGTTCTAATCCCGGCAGCCCTGCTTCCCATCCAGCTCCCTGCTTGTGGCCTGGGAAAGCAGTCAAGGATGGCCCAAGGTCTTGGGATCCATCATCCATGCGATTGAGCCAGAAGAGGCTTCTGGTTCCTGGCTCCTGGCTTTGGATCAGCTCAGCTTTGGCTGTTGCAGGCACTTGGGGAGTGAATCGTCGGATGTAAGATCTTCCTGTCTCTCTTCCTCTCTGTATATCTGAATTTTCAACATTAGTAAATCTTCAAAACAAAACAAAAAAATCCAAAAAAACAGAGGGACAGAGGGATACCTTGTGTCTGCTTATTCACATCCCCAGTACATGCAGCATCCAGACTGGGGCACGCTAAAGCCAGGAACTGGGAAGTTTGCAGCATCTCCCTGACAAATGGCAGGGACATAAGAATCTGGACCATTAGCCCTGCTTTTGCAGGTGCATCACCAGGAAGCGGCTCAAACAGGCACTCTAATAGGAAACACAAGTATTCAAACTGGTTGGTAGTCACTTGTATCACAACTCCCAGCCCTACATTTTTCTTTTTTTCAAGAGATTTATTTATTTTTATTGGAATGGTAGATCAGATTTACGAAAAGAAGGAGAGACAGAGAAAGATCTTCCATCCACTGATTCACTCCTCAAGTGGCTGCAACAACTGGAGAAGCCAGGTGTCAGGAGTTCCCCATGCGGGTGCAGGGTCCCAAGGCTTTGGGCCATCCTCCACTGCTTTCCCAGGCCACAAGCAGGGAGCTGGATGGGAAGTGGAGCAGTGCCCCTGTGGGATCCCAGCATTTGCAAGGTGAGGATTTAGCCCTTAAGCCATCACGCTGGGCTCCACTACATTTTTTTTTTCTTTTACTTTCTTTGCCTTCCTTGCAATTCGTCTTGTCCTTTTATACTCATCTTTGATACGGCACATTAAGTCCTTTATGAGAGGTGAGTGAAGAGGATAAAGAATGAGGCAGGGTAGAAGAAAGACAGAGATGGAATTATGAAAACATGAACTTAATGATCAGCTTACTATCTACACTATAAAGTTAATTTGACTTCGCTATGGGCTTCCCTGGTGTAGAGTTCCCAGACATTCTACAATTGCATTCGTATTAGAAAACGGTTTCCCTTAGGCATAGCTCTCTCTTCAATACTTGCACTGTACAAAGCGAATTTTGTTTGTATTTCAAATTGGAGAAGGTCACAGAAGGCCAGCACATCTGCAATAAGGAGAACTCCGCTGCTTGCTGAACTTGGTCATGATTGAGCCCAGTACCTCACGTCTCCCTTCACTCTGGTTGGCACGTGCTATCAAGTCCGGCTCCCAGCCGGACTTGGTTCTTCTACATGTCTGCTTTTTTTATCTCACCAGGAGCAGGTTGAGACTCAGAGAGATTACAAGATCGCCTACTGAAACCCCAGGAAGTCAGTGGCAAAGCAAGGAAGAATCCCCTGCCTTCGCTGCCTTGGCTTCTGACACCACATCACACTGAATCCTTCACTCCCACAGAATTCCAATTATATTCGCAGTGCTAATGAGCAAAAATATACTCTTCACATCTATACAATCTGTGTCTTACAGACACATGCACACACACACACACACACACACACACACACATACAGCCCCTAACCACGATGGGAACTTGCTTCTTGCAAATCTTACCCTTTTCAGGTAAAAATTAAAATTTTAAATCCTGATCATGGCGGGGGTAGGAGGGGATAAAAAACAATTGTGGGAAGAACATGGAGGAATTTAACACTGTGCCCTGAAGGTTGTAATGTGAAAGGGCACAGTGGCTAAGGAAACAACATGGAAGTTTGTCAAGAAAATTAAATGGCAGGGGGTGGGGAGAAGCATGGTAGTGTAGCACGCTAATCCTCAGTCTATGGTGCTGGCATCCCATATGGGTACTGTTTCATGTCTTGGATGCTCCACTTCTGATCTAGCTCTCTGCTTATGGCCCGGGAAAGCAGCAGAGGATGACTCAGGTCCTTGGACCCTGGCAGGCACATGGGAGACCCTGACAAAGTTCCTGGCTACTGGATTTGGATTGGCTCAGCTCCAGCCGTTGTGACCATATGTGGGAGTGAACCACTGGCTAGATGTCTTCCTGTCTCTCTATAAAAGCTGCCTTTTAAATAAAAATAAATACAACTTTAAAAAAATTAAATGTAGAGGTTTGTACTATTTCATGGGTGGCTGTGATGTTGGTTGCTGACTTGTGATCCAGCTCCCTGCTGATGTGCTTGGGAGAGCTGTGGAAGATGACCCAAGTGCTTGGGACCCTGCATTCGCACAGGAGAGCAGGAGGGAGCTCCAAATCATGTATGTGCTGATTCACTCTCCCAGTGGCTGCAAGGGTCAAGCTGGCCAGACCAAAGCCAAGAGCCTGGAAATCCATCCGAGTCTCCCCATGTGCACAGTAAGAGCCCATGCTCCCGGGCTCCCGTCAGCTGCTTTCCCGGGCACATTGGCATGGAGATGGACTAGAGGTAGAGCAGGTAAAACTCAGTCCCTGATGTGGAATGCTAGTATTGCAGACCTGGACTCAACCTGCAAATGCCAGCCATGCCTGTAACTGGCATGTCTGTCATTCTGATGAATGCAAAGGAATTTCTAATGCCCACTGCAACTACAATGTTCCTGACTGCCTACCAGTTTAAGCTTCCTTCATTTCAACTTAGTTTTATTTTTGTGAAAATTCTACATCCACATAGTTCAACAAAGCCAAGTCAAGACTTTTTTTTTTTTTTTGGAAAAATAATACTCATTTATTTGAAAGAGCACATCAGAGCAAACAAGCTTCATTTCTACTGGTTCAGTCCTCCAAATGGTTGCAATGCCCTTGTTGAGTCAGGCCAAAGCCAGGAGCCTGGAACTCCATCTGGGTCTCCCATGTAGGTGACAGAGGTTCATTCAGTACTTGGCCATCTTAATGCTGCTTTCCCAGGCATATTAGCAGGGAACTGAATTGGAAGTGGAGCAGTCTGGACTCCAACCACTTCTCATATGGGATAACATACTCATATGTGTGTGGCAGTCAGCAGCTTAATGTGCTGTGCCACACAGCAGTGCCCAATGAGGACTTTCATGCAGAGCAGGCAGAGCAATGTAACAATGCAACTCCTCTCCTTGAAATCCTACTAACACAGCATCACAAATGTGTTTGCTAACTGCAGAAAGTAATCCAGGAACACACTTCCCTCCACATGCTGGCTGGAGATGGCCATTCTGTCACTTAGGATATGTGCTTATATGGGTTCAATTCTTTACTGTGAAACTCCTGGGGAGCAGACAGACCCATGGAGCAGTGAAAACACAGTGCCATTGTGGATCAGCCTCATTTCCGTGTAGCAAACCACCAGCCACACAGCGGTGAAGAGTCCCTCCAGGGTGAGGAGGTGGAGAGAAGAGCCTCAAGGGCTTTTACAGCAGAATGCTAACTCATCCACCTGTCAATCAAGTGAAGAGCTTACATCATTGGTGTGGACATTGGTGAGGGCGGAGCCCTAATGGCCTTCTCCAGGCCCTGCCTGTTCCCATATGGAATGAATTCTCAACGGGGATGGGAGGAACAAGCCAGGTTCAAACCTCAGCACACCCGTGGGTGAGGGCTCTCATGCTAAAGTCAGGAACCAGAGACTTCATGAAGGTCTCCCGTGGGTGACAAGGGCTCAGGCACTTGAGCCATCTTCCACTGCCTCCTAGGATCCAGCAGCAGGAACTCAAACCAGCACTCACAGCAGCTTAACCCACTACATCACACGGCCCTGCCCTGTTGGGTGATTTTTAAAGGCGTATTTACGACTCTCTAACACCGACAATTATGTCACATGCTGGGGGAATAATTAGTAACTCCAGGTTAAAGTCTGTCCTTATTTTTGTTTTTAAAACAAATCTGTGTTGGCTGCAGTTAGCATCCCAGAGTATGATGGATGGAGGTAGAGTCCAGGTTTCCAATATAATTTTTTCTTTTTTTTTTTTTCAAAAATAGAAGGTGAGCCTAGGGGCCCAACACGGTCGCCTAACGGCTAAAGTCCTCCCTTGAACACACTGGGATCCCATATGGACTCCAATTCTAATCCTGGCAGCTGTACTTCCCATCCAACTCCCTCCTTGTGGCTTGGGAAAGCAGATGAGGGTGGCCCAAAGCCTTGGGACCCTGCACCCGCATAGGAGACATGGAGGAAGTTCCAGGCTCCTGGCTTCCGATCGGCATAGCATCGGCCGTTGCGGTCACTTGGGGAGTGAATCAGTGGATGCAAGATCTTCCTCTCTGTCTCTCCTCCTCTCGTATATCCACCTTTCCAATATAAATAAATAAATAAACAAACAAATAAGTAAATCTCTTTAAAAACACGGGCCTTGTGTGCTGAGGTAGAGGAGAACTGGTGACAGGACCATTCTGGATCTTGACTGTGGAGGTGGTTCCCAAAATGTGTATCTGACACAACTTGCACAGCTGTTCGCGAAGATTAGCATGTTTGACTTTAAAACTTACAAAAGTGAAAAATTAAGACTACATTTTTTTTAAATGAAAAAAAAAAACCCAAAACAAAAACAAAAAACAACCCATAAACATTTCCCCTGGGAGGGCTCTGAGTTAGCCTTGAGCCAGGCGGTATTTCAGGGTCTTTCTGAGTGCTCCTCCTCTTTGCCCCCAGGGAGCTCTCCTGTGATGATGGAGAGCAGGCCAGCTCCCTGGCAACCTGACAGGCCACCTGTGGCTGCAATGGCAGGCGGTGGCAGTAGCCACAAAGTGTTTTTGAAGTCCCTTGATCAGGCGGCTGTTGGGTGGAGGGTGAAAGCATGCATGTCCCACATCAGTAGGGCCAGGGTTCAATATCCCCCAACCTCGCTCCTGACTCCCGTTTCCTGCTATGAAGGGCAGAGCCTGAGATACCACCAGGGCTCCTGTGCCTCTGTGGGACAGCTGGGTTGCATTTCAGACTCTGGCCTTTTTTTTAAGATTTATATTTTTATTGTAAAGTCAGATAGAGAGGAGGAGAGACAGAGAAGAAGACCTTCTATCCACTGATTCACTCACTCCCCAAGCGGCTGTAATGGCTAGAGCCATGCCAATCCAAAGCCAGGAGCCTGGAGCCTCTACCAGGTCCCCCACGTGGGTACAGGGTCCCAAGCCTTGGGCCGTCCTTGGCTGCTCTCCCAGGCCACAAGCAGGGAGCTGGATGGGAAGTGGGGCCACCAGGATTACAAACAGCACCAATATGGGATCCTGGCACATGCAAGGTGAGGACTTTAGTCACTAGGCCACATTGCCAGGCCCTGGGCTTTTGGATTTAATGCGGGCAGGAACTCTGCCAGCTCACGGCAGACTCAAAACTGCAGTGTCAGCGCTCGCATGGCTCTCCTGCAGCCACCGTGCACATCCGGGATTGAACAGTCTCCGTGAAGCAGCCAGCCAGCTGGTCCCTTCTTTCTCTCAGCAGGCCCGTTCTCTTGGATCTGTTAGAACCTTCATACAGAGGGCATTTAAACGGCTTAAAACAGGCCCTGCCTCCAGCCCTTCTACCCCTCCCCTCAATCCTCTCTCTTCCTTCCCCCAGCCATCTCTTCCAAGAGGGGGTGTCTCCACTGCTCTGTTTCCTCTCCCTCTGAAAATACTCGTGCCGGCTCCCATTCCAGCAGTTAAGATCAGTGATTTCCAAGCTAATAAAACCAATGAATGTGAAGTGTTTCCTCATTTATAAACATTTTTTAAAAAGATTTATGTATTCATTTCAAAGGGGGGATGACAGAGAAGGAGAGGCAGATCTTCCATCTGCTGCTGCACTCCTGAATGACTGCAACAGCCAGGACTGGCCATAGCCAAGCAGTAGGTGCACCACCCCGGAGCCCTCGTGGGCAGCAGAGGCTCTCACACTGGGCCCTCCTTGCCTAGTAGGTCATCTACAAACCTCAGGCATCACAGTGCTTGAAGAACATTTCTCTCCGTTTCCACAGCCTGGTTTTGTTCCTGGTCTCTGCTTCTAGGTCCTTCTGTGGCTTCACTGACCACCCATTTGCTGAGTAAGTACAAAATCTGCCACTCAGCTCTTTTTGCATTTCCAGACCCATGTGTACAACAGCCTACTCAACGCTTCCGGTTACTCGGGAAGCCAAGGACCCTAGACGGCTGTCCCTTAACAAATGGACCCATTGTCTGGAAGCAATCTATGAGTGGCCTCTTACTCATTCAACATTATGATTTTATGTCCTGAACATAGCTCTAATTCCTCTGCCTCTATTGCTCCCACATCTACCCCCAGCTCCACGAGTGTTTTAAGTCACTGTGATTTCTTCCCTAAGTGGATCTCCCAGGTTCATCCTGTTCATCGAAGAGGGGTTCTTTTCATCATGCAATTCTCAGCCTGCGGTTACTATTTAAAATCCTTCAGCGCTTTACTCAAATTTTAGAAAAAGAGCTTATAATCAATACACTTGTGATAAAATATACTTTATAAATTAGGCACAGTAAGAGTTGAACAATTTGAGCCCAGCACGATGGCCTAGCTGCTAAAGTCCTCGCCTTGCATGCACCAGGATCCTATATGGGTGCCAGTTCTAATCCCAGCAGCTCTTCTTCCCATCCAGCTCCCTGCTGTGGCCTGGGAAAGCAGTTGAGGATGGCTCAAAGCTTTGGGACCCTGCACCTGTGTGGGAGACCCGGAAGAGGTTCTGGGCTCCTGGCTTTGGATCGGCGCAGCACCAGCTGTTTCGGTCACTTGGGGAGTGAATCAGTGGATGGAAGATCTTCCTCTCTGTCTCTCCTCCTCTCTGTATATCTGACTTTCCGATGGGAAAAAAAAATCTTAAAAAAAGAGAGATGAACAATATGGAGAATGAAATAGGACAACTGTAATTATATACTGCAATAAAAATTATTTAAAACAAAAAAATTTGCCCTAGTCATTAGTGTAATATGCTTGCCATTCGTCTCAAACCTCTCCTACCCACCAAAGCTTCTAGCTTCCAGCTCTCATCTCATTGTTCACCTGCTCTGCTACCCTGTCCAGACGACACTGCTCTTCCCCTTAGACAAGCCACCACCTGAATTGCTGCTGCTGCGAGCCTCAGTCACTCAAATTGTGGCCTGGAAGCTCCCGCAGGAAGATCAGAACCCATCTCCACCTCCACTCGCTTTCCCACCTCTGCCACAGGCACAACCTAGGCAATCCCCAAGCCAGGCACTGGCGGAGGATCTGGGCTCAAGAGCTGGTGGTGCTTCTCTCCTGTGGTCAGACACAGTATTGGGGTTAAGTGGGGGGGCGCTCCACCGGGGTACCCCTGGGGCTGACACCAGCAGCTTTGGTGCTGGCAGTGAGACTCTGGGAGGGGAAGGCACAAGTCAGTGGCTGCCGTTCAGCAGTTCCCATTGTCCTGGAGTGCCTCTCCAACCCCCAGTGCTTCTGTCTGCTGGCGATCAAGCTTCTAATCCACACTTATCTGCCTCCATATCAGACAACAGCAAAAGGCACGTGTCAGAATGGATACCCAACCCCAGCTATCGATCTGCTGTAGCAGCAGTTCCCGGCACGGAGTGTGTCTGCTGGGAAAAGAATGTAAGAGATGGTGAAGAGGAAAATTTAGGATAGAGGAATTTAATTTGCTTTTTTTGCCTTCTGTACTTTGCTCGCTAAAAAAGACAATGGATAGCTGAACCAACATCTCTAGCTGGACAAACATCTCATTACTTAGATACAGCCTGGGAACCAGAGAGATAAGGGGCACCTGTGGCTGCATCCGGATTAGGTCATAAAAAAGTCTTGAGACAAGAATCTTAGGAAAGAAGTGTGATAAGAAATTGAGGGCAGTGGAAAAGACCCTAATTGCATGGCAAGGCAAAGGTTTTTTATGACCCCCTTTCCTGAGTATGGTTTTTAGCCTTTAAAAAGTATGCTGAACAAAGCCTCGGGGCTGGTGTGGTTGGCTTCTTGTGTGGGGACAGGCCCCAGCCCCAGCGCCACTGGTGATCGAATAAAGCCTCTTGCTTTTGCATCAAGTCTCGTCTTCGTTGGTCATTGGGGAGACTCACTCTCATGGGGAAGGACGGTAAGGTCATCCCGATTGGGGGTGCCTTACAATGGCAGGTTGTGGAAGATTCCCATTTTCATGGCAAATGGAAATCTAAAGCCCACACTCATCTTACATCAGAACTGCAAGTCACATACGAAACAAGGATGGAATATGCTTGTTTTAGTTGACAGGGAAATTTAACGTTGTGCTGACTGCATTTATCCTGTGGCGGGGGAAGGGATCATGCATAAAAGGACAGACTGTTGGCCTGACAAGCAGTGGCACCTTACCTCAAGATAGCACACCTTGAGATAAGGGTGACACCGCTGTGGACACCAAGCCGAAGGAATTTAGGGGCTGCTCCAGCAGGAGCATGGTGCAGAGACCCTGGAGCCTCTGGGAAGCTGAAATAGCAGCAGCCTCCCTGGGTCTCGGCAGGATCAAATCAAAGCACAGAAGTGCTCAAGAGTCAGTGTGGCTGGTGGTGGCTGCGTCTCCACACTGCCCCATCGGCCCTCCCATCACTGAGGCTGGGACTCGCTGCTTAACCTGCCGGCTAACATAGCCACCGTTCAGGAGCCAGTGATTCTGATGGTGTTTTCCTGCTATTCTACCCTAACTTGCAGTCCTTTGAATACAAGCCCCGGCAGGAACGTCTTAACAGCTGTCAAAGCATAGACACTGTAAAAATGAACTTCCAGAAAGGCTGGGGATGTGTAGGGATCTTTCTTTTGCAGGGATCTTTCTTTCTATCTGGATGGCCCTGAGCTCAGACACTCCCTTTCCTCAAGGATGTCCAGTGCAGTGGCACCAAATACACACACAGCTAGCAATGCAGCAACACTGCGTCAGGTCCGATCTGCTTCTGTCTTTTGTTCCCCTGGATCTACCGTTAGTAATACTAGTTACTGCAGGAGTCAATGTTTTGTATCAGAAACTGTGGTTTTTCAGGGTATAAACTGATGCATCAGAATTGTCCTACAAACATCAGGAAACCCCAGCTGCTTGATCCAGGAGAGACTGTTCCTGGGAGTGCTTTTATTTTGTGTTGGCATCACAACTGTCACTCATTAATGCCGTAATATGGGCCAGTTATCTAACCCTGCCTGCCCTGCTCCCTTCACCTGTACCAAAGTCAGCCCTTAGGACTGCGATTAGCTCACAGCTACCACGACACCAGGCCCAAAGAAAGTCTTCGACAGGCACTGTTCTGCTCAGCAAGCACAGGAGTAATCTGCCAGGAACACTGACAAACGCAAAGTTTTGGTCTCTCTGCCACTTTCTTCGTAGGTAAAATTTTACTCCAAATGTTTCCAGTATGCAGTCATCTCATTCACACAGGTAGTGCAGTCCCAGCCCATAAAAGATGTTTAGGGCTTGAATACTCCCTGTCCCGTTTCATGTCATGCCAGCCAAGCCTGTGGGGCCTCCAATCCCTTCATTAAACCAAATGACCACACAGCCTGTTTGGCTTGTGAGAGTTCTAACACAAGCCTCTAACAGAGGGTAAGACCACTATTTGTAAACAATGTGTAAGTCAGAAAGGTAGAGGTTTAAACTAGATAAAAAGAAAGGCTTACTAGTTTATTTGAAAGTCAGAGTTACAGAGAGAGGAGAGAGAGATCTTCTAACTGCTGATTCACTGCTCAAATGGCTTCAAGCCAGGAGCTCCTCCAGGTCTTCCACGTGGGTGGCAGGGGCCCAAGCCTTGGGCCATCTTCCACTGCTTTCCCAGTTCATTAGCAGGGAGCTGGAAAGGAACTGGAGCAGCCATGATGTAAACCAGTGCCCATATGGGATGCTGGTAGTGCAGGTGCCAGTTTTACCTGTTACACCACAGTGTAGGCTCCTAAACTAGAATTTGAAACCATCAGTTTGATACTCATGCCTCGTCAGGTCATGATATCTGTAAATTCTACTCTTCTCCTTAAGTGTATGCTTGTTTGTTTTTAAAGATTTATGCATTTTTCTTGGAAAGTCAGATTTACAGAGTGAAGGAGATACAGAAAGATTTTACATCTGCTAGTTCACTTCCCAAGTGGCCACAACAGCCAGAGCTCTGAAGCCAGGTGCCAAGAGCTTCTTTCAGGTCTCCTATGGGGTTCAGGGTCCCAAGGCTTTGAGCCATCCTCAATTGCTTTCCCAGGCCACAAGTAGGGAGCTGGATGGGAATTGGAGCAGTCAGGACACAAACTAGCACCCATACGGGATCCCAGCGCATGCGAGGCAAGGACTTTAGCCACTAGGCCACTGTGCTGGGCCTACGTTAAATGTTTCTTACGCACTCTCCTCCCTCAAACAAAGAAATTTGGGGGCCTTCAGTTCCACTCTATATACTACTTTGGGGTTCAGCCCTTTCTGATGCCTGCCTTATCACAGCAAAAATATATTACCTGATTTCAGCCAAGTCCAATGACACTCATTTAATGCTGGTTTGTTTTGAAAATAAAACCTGATCATTTTCGATCTTTTTAGCATATAAGCTGTGACAAGCACACTGTTAATTCTGGGACCTGGTAGGGCATGGATAAAACCCAGATTTCCTGAGAGAGCCCAGACCTTGAGGAAACTGGACAAGAACCACCATCGATGGCCCCACTGCCACTGGGTCTGAACTCAGAATTTCTTAGCTTTACCATGGTGTGAAAGCAACACACACTCAGTAGAAACTCAGAAGTCTTTTTATTTTTTTCAAAGATTTATTTATTTTTATTGCAAAGTCAGATATACAGAGAGGAGGAGAGACAGAGAGGAAGATCTTCCATCCACTGATTCACTCCCCAAGCGACCACAATGGCCGGTGCTGTGCCGATCTGAAGCCAGGAGCCTGGAACTTCCTTCAGGTCTCCCATGCGAGTGCAGGGTCCCAAGGCTTTGGGCCATCCTCAGCTGTTTTCCCAGGCCACAAGGAGGGAGCGGGGTGGGAAGAAGAGCTGCCGGGATTAGAACCGGCGCCCATATGGGATCCCAGCGTGTTCAAGGTGAGGACTTCAGCCACAAGGCCACTGCGCAGGGCCTGAAACTCAGAAGTCTTAATGTTTCCCAAACTAAAAACAGGTAGGTCCCCAGTCTTGAGGTGAGGTTGAAGAGACAGAGTGGCAGAAAAGGCAGTTTTAAGGAGGTTGAGGAGACAGAGGTTTCTAGTAGTGTTCCAAAGATGTAAACTGCAGAGAAGGTGTAGCTTGCGGCCAGTGTACAGTGCAGTGAGTTAAGCCACCACCAGCACCCATGCTTTCTTGGTCACCCATCTGAGTTATGGATGCTCTACTTCAGATCCAGCTCCCTGCTAGTCCACATGGGAAGGCAGCAGAACATGGCTGAAGTCCCTAGCTCCCGGTCACCCATGTGAGAGACTTGAATTCCAGGATCCCTGGCCTGTGCAGCCATTTGAGGAATGAGCCAGTACATGAAAAATCTGTGAGTCTCTCAAGTAAGAAAGTCTTTAAAAATTTTTTTAATTTCAAATTTTAACTCTCAAGAACACTCATGAGGTTTGTTTCTCCCACTTCCTAAGCCAAATTCCACCTTGCCTTCAAATGCTATTCATTCACCCCTGTAGCTAGTGAGCCAAAAACTGCCTAAGCACTTGTAGACATTGGGGGATCTCCAGGAAACAGTGAAGTTAACACCCATCAGGTATACCATCAAAGCACATCATTAAGTGGAGCTGGCTTTAGAAGTAACAGAAAGATTTATCAAAGAACACAATGGAAAAACCTAGGACTAGCAAACATAAACCACCAAGAAAACAGAACTGAATGATACTATATCAAATAAGGATGCCTTAGAAAGCAAAGGTATAGCTTTATTAAGTGACAGCCAAGGAATTTCAGGTGAGATTTGTGTTACCTCTGCCCTCACCCTGTTTCCAACCCCATTTTTCTCGGGCAAACTTTCAAAATTTACATTTTGAAATCTAAGAACTGACAGCACTTAACCGTATTATCTATAGGACTTGGCACTGCCAATTTACTTCCTGTGAGCTGTTTTTTTCAACCTGAGAAATGAGGCCTCTGCCAAAACTGTTTTTCTCTTCCACTTGTAAGTTGCCTACCTTTCTGTCTTTTGTATTTTATTTTTATGATTTTGGGTAAGAAATAGGAATAAATGAAAGACATGGAAGTCAAATTCTTTTCCCTCTAAAAAATAGCACACTCAATTGTATAATTGGTTTATGGACATGGTAATACTTTGAATTTCACATCTCTCGTACAACGGAGGCATATAAATCCGCGAATTAAGGTGTGAAAGTTTAAACAGCAAGAATAAGGCCAGCTGCATGAAGCATTTGTGATTTGTATTCTGTTTATCTGACAATCCAGAATTCACATTTTTCTCTGTATCCCAGTTCAGCATCTTGGTCCATTTACCAAAAGGCCCAAAAAGCAGATTTTACAATAAACTTACACATCATGGATCCCCTACCCAATGTAAAGTTTATAAAATGCCCAGAGTATTTATTCCTAGTTCATTCATTCTCAATCCTTCTCTAAGTCTGAACCATGTAACTTACTAACTACAATTACATAATTAAGCCCCAAGAGAGGACCTCATCTAACACCTTGCTTTTGCCTGACAGCTGAAGTTGAGAGCTTCCAGCGGCCCAGCCTGAGGGGTGCAGCGCCCTGTGGCGCTAGCCTGTTAGCCTCTCTGATACTGGCAGTCGGTACCAGGGGATGATGGCAGGAGAATGGTGACTTCAGTTTTCACTAGGTTTCCTTTCAGGAGATACTGAAAGAAATTTGCCTCTGCCCCCAGGCTCCTGGACAAAAATTTTGTGTTTGTGAGCAAACAGGGTCACCAGACTTGGCTCTCTGCACTAACCGTGAACACTAACCACTCACTCACCTCTCCATTCCCTATCATCAATCCCTAGTCTACCACGCATGCTTTGTCAACTTGCTCTTCTCTAGGTATTTCTCCCCACTTGTTCCTTGCATGGAGAGGAATATACTCTATGAACTGTCTATTTGCTTCCTTGTCCCTTTAAATCCTTCCCTTGCATTTCTCTCCCTAGCTCACAAACCTGGATCCCTGTATCCCAATTAGGCCAAAAATCTCACCACTCCATCTCCCATTTGACACTTCCTCCTTGTTTCTGGCACCACCAAGTTTACTCAGAAAAGCAAACACTGCCTTGCTACTCACTCACTGACCCACTGCTCTCTTTTTGAGGGTCCTGTACTCCTGCGGCTACAATGCTCTTGGCAAAGGTTGGTGGTGGTCTGCAAGTCTGTCTTTATCTACTCGCTCACTCAACATGATGAGCTGGGCACCACTCCTACTGTGGGGTCCTCCTCCCATGCTTCTCTTCTGCTCCATCAACTTAGGCTCCATGGTGACCTGGTGGTTCCTTTCTCCTGTCCCCACGGTGAGATGGTTCCATACCATACAGACAGCATGACTGTCTATGTGGTTTCATTTCCACTCCAGCCATTTCTCCTGTGTTCTACTTCTACCTGGTGTCTTCTGGTTATGTCCAAGCAAATGTCCCAGATGCTTCATATTCATGATATTCAAAATTCAAACTATTACTGATATTACTATAGGAATACAGGTTCAGGACCAAAACTACCATACTAGAAGGCAGTATCTACCTAGCTTCTCGTTTCATTTTCTCTCCAGTTCCGTGCTCACTTTGTCTCTTGTGCCTGCCTGCCTGGTCCACCTTTGCCATCCCTGGGGTTACAGGCAAGGGCAGGCTCAAATCACTCCTCTCTTGCAGAACTGAGCCATCTCCTTGCATTAGTACTTTCTTCACAATGTGGCATGGCCCTTTAAGACATGTCTCACATTACTTCCCAGTTTAAGTAAACCACTAAAGCCCCTGAGCTACCTTGTTGACTTTCCAGCTAAGTGAGACCTCTTGGAAGGGCGGAGGAATTCCAGCCAGGCTCAACATGACCTGTGCGTTCAGTTTCCTCCCTCTCCATACCTTCTCCATCCACATGGAACTGTCCTGCTATTTCTGGAACACACCTCAGTGGCGGCCATTCCCGACTCCCTGTGGAACCTGCACGCCTGCTTGTCTTTCCCTCTGTGGTCTCCCCTACACAATCTCCTCTGGCTGCCTGGCAGTACATCGTCTGGAACGCTCCAGGGCACTGCACTTTGCACAAGCTGCCAGGACAGGACAGGACAGAGCTCCACCACATGACAGAGTCATCCCCTCAGGGGTGACCAACTCCCTGACCAGGGAAGCATGGGAGGCCAGAGGTTGCCTCTCTGGCCCAGGGAGGTACCCCAGTTTTGGGGGATGGGCAGCTCTGTGTGGGCATCAGGTCTTGGCACCTCTGGACTCCCAAGCAACACGCAGGATATAAAAACAATGAAGTGACAGGAAATGTTTTGTGAGAGCTTTAATGGCACAAAATGTTTATAGCTACAAGTTATACATGTATTGTAAACTGTATATGCTGACACAAAGTGCTAACTAAATTAGATGAAGAATGCATAATCACTTTGGCTCAGTTATTTCCAAATCATCTCAACAACTGATTCCTCTGAGTTTGGCTGGCTGGGTCTTCAGTTGCCACCGTTCAGAATGGTAAATGTCCCTACTACACTGAAAGTAACTTCTTGTATGACCCGATGAGCGAATCTGTATGGTTCTGCTCTTGATTCTATTTGCAAGTATTTCTAAGCCAATTTTCTTCAGATGTGAGAAAGATGATGAAGCCTGCCTTTTAAGTCCCCCCACTGTAAACAGGTGTAAAGCTCCTTAAGCACTGTACTGTTAATATCAACCACTGATTGCTGAGTTCTCCATTGCAATCAGGCAGTCTATTTCCCTGTGACGCAAATCTGCACGGGAACGTGAATGCTCCCCTCCTCTGTCGGAGCCACCTCTAAACACGGCATGACGCCACCCTATAAGCTCTCCTCTGAGGATACATATTTTAAGTAATAATCTATAATTTCAGATAATTTCAAAAAAGGTAAAATTAAATGTTCTCAATGCTGAAAACAAAAATATACCCAGGTTCAGCTGTACTGTTGACAGATTGCTACCGGATTTCAGAAGTGGCCACGAGCCGCCTGTCGCAAGAGGCTCTCGTGTCAAGTATGGTTTCCTTCTTGACTGCCATGACACCAACTGCACACAAGCTGTGTATTCTGGCGGTTTAGCTACTTCGTTCTCTGAACGTGCTCAGCCTCTCCAATGTTATTCACAGTCAGTGGGCCATCAGATTTACCTGCTTCCCACAGAAAGTCAAATAGGAACACTTGAAATAAAGAGAGCATAGAAGGCAAATCAAGTGTTACCAGGTTGAAGCAAGACAGAAACAAGGTGATAAACATTCTTAATTTTTTGTTTAGACTTCATCAAATGCTAGAAAAAAAAAATGAAGAACTTCAAAGCTAATTTAGAAATATTTTCTTTCTTAAAGACATCTGACTATATTCTTGGGGGGAAAAAAAGTGAATTTTTTTTGTTTGTTTAACCTGCCTATTATTTCCCACCGTAAGACATCACTTTTACAAAGCTTGGCAGGAAGGTTCCTTTACCTGTCAAACTTGGTTATCATAGTGTCTTTATTCAAATCAACCTGATGCACTTCACAATGGTTCTCTAAGCATTGAATAGGAAAATCTACATCATAAACAGTAATTATTTATATAGAAAACAAAGAGTAGTATCCTTCAGAGTCAATGCTGTGTGTTCTGCAATCCAATAAAATCTACTTGAAATAACTGGTCATTCTGCTGCTTGCTAACAATTTGGTCTTAAAGCTTCACATTTTAGAAACAAAGGAAAAAAAAAAGGATGTCACTGAAGGAATTTGTGAGTACTTTCAAACTTGGAGAGTTTAGCCCGCTGAAAAGACGGCTCCATGAGATAAGGACCTGTGCCTGCGGAATTGCAGGAATCACCCTGGGAAGACTGCGCAGTGAACAGCAAGGAGAGAGAGATCAGAACCTTCCAGGACCTTGTCAATGGTTCCACAGCCTGGGTCTGGCTCTCCAAGCTGCACACACGCTTGCAATAACCCTCCAACAATTATCTTCAGAGTTGAAAGACTTCAGAGAGTGAGAGACGCTTCCTAAAACAAGAAGCCTGTATTATCACCACAAATGGCAGCTCATTCCAAAGTCTCTTCTTAGAGGAAGAAAAAAAAAATTTAAAGTCATGGAAAGTTCACATGCAGCTAAGACATAAAAATACCAAGCACGTACACACATGGGTCTCAAAAACATCTCTGTACGTGTCAAAGCCTGAGACATCCCTGCTCAGAAATAGACGCTACACCATAGAAAAAGACAGCGCTCCATATACTTGTAGTAAAATCTGTTCATGGAGTTTGGTTCTTACTCTATTTCCTAACTATCATTTATATTTATACAGCCTGCCTCCTACAAATTAAAAGGCGCTATTAGGAGGCTTAGAAAAAAAGTGGCTCCAAAGCTGGTTTAAAATATTTTTTTTTATTGCCCAAGTATTTTTGTGTATGTGTGTCTTGATACTCTTCTTGTTTATTTGTTTTTGTTTCTTTTTTTTCCTGTAACTATAAATTCAAGCTTAGCGAAGCTTGGCTTTGTCTTGGAAAGGAAAAGGAAAGAAAAACTGAACCACAAAGCTTTTATATGGTGTGCTGACCTGATTTTGTTTTTTTAAGAGAAGAGATGGTAGTTAGCATTGCAAGAGTAAATTCATAACATGTAAGATATAGGTCCAGGTCTGGTAACAGTAGGAGAAAATACTAGCATTGTTGACAAAATTATAATCTGCTGGTGGCATTTACAGAAAAAAAGCCCTTGCAAATTTCTAAACAGTAAACTCTGTTAGGAAATTCTAAAGTGTCTTACAGGCCAAAAAGGGAATAAGGTTAGTAAAATGCCTCAACAGAGTTGGAATAAAATACTGGATTTGAGAGTTACTGGAATTGAATATGTAAAAATAGGGTGGTAGTTTGGGCCATGCTTACAATGGTCTCAAGTTCAAATAAACTACTGTGACAATACACCACTTCACAGGTCACACGCATGTCCGTCCAAGGCCTTGCTTCCCCTCAGTAGGTGCTGGCAGAAGGTGTGCTCAGTCGTTTTCCAATATAGATGCTGGAAGGAAGCACAGGGAGTCAGTCCATAGGCTGAATTCCATCTTGCAGACTCCATCTTGCAGCTGGTCGGGCAGGGCTCTAAAGGCCCCATGCCCCACAGCCCCCAAGTCATTCCTGACTCTCACACCTGCTCACCAGCCCAGCCAAACTGGTTTCTCCTGGTTTTGTTTGCTAAGCAAGTCAGGACTGGACAGCATGGAGCAGGGAGTAGACACTGCAAAGCTGGACACAACAGACCCTCTTCCAAGAGTAAAACTCAGTCCTCAGCTCCTTGGAAATGTTCCTTTCCAATGGGCCAAGAGTTCTACTGATAGTTCAGATGCAACAGTACAGACCAATGTCAATGTTATTGGTGATGAGTAAAGGAGACACACGGGGAAGCTGCCAGGGCTTTAAGGACAGCTGTCCCCTGCAGGCTGAGGGACCTGGCACTACCTCCCTAGGCAAGCAGGTACCTGGGACCCGCAACAGCAGCAGAGGGGTAGCTAATGGGACAAGGAACTAGCTCTACCCCCAGTGCAAAATAAGCAACTAAGTTTTTAAAGCTTCTTTTACATTCATCTGTACAAGTGGCCACACTGTCAGAGAAAATGTTTGAAGATTTACGAAGTGAGGGAACACTCCAAAGGCCAAAAGCCTACACCTTGACTGGGGGCGTTGGTTATGCATTAAACTCCCCAGCCCGCCCCATGTCACCGTCCACAGCTCAGCCACACGGTCCCTTCCCTCCAGAGTCCCCACTCTGCTGGTCACTGCCTTTGGCCTTGCAAGAGCAGAGCAAGCAGCATGAGCCACTAAAGGGGTGTGGGAAGCTGCACACAGTCTGTCTTTTTTTTCTGCATGGGACTCACTGAGGACCCCACAAAGGTAACGGCCAGCCATCTCTGGCCCATCGTGGACAGACACAGAGCCCTGGGAAAGCTTCCAGCATGTTAACAGGGTGATCCTGAAAATAAAATTACCAAACTGTTTAACTCCTAACATGACTCACAAGCACCCTCATTTATTCAAGCTAAGAAACAAAAATATTTAAAGATGAGCCTGTAAAATTAATGAATTACTGGCAAGTATGGGGCTGAGTTTAGAATAAACGAAAATGCTACAAATAGGGAAAAACAGCACCCACACTCCTCTACCACTGTCAGTCATTGGTCTGCCTGCTGTCATGGGGTGCATCTTCCCATCCAGGACCAAAAAATCCTCAACCTCCAAATGCACAGACTGAAATGACTTTTCTGTGGAAGCTATTCTAGATTGAAATGCCTAACAACAAAATCAACAAAAGAAAAATCATTCCACATGCACACCCTATTTTCAAACAAGGGAAAAAAATTTCCTATTGTTAAAAATCCTGTTATGGGTAGATGTGACCCAGACCAACTTGAGTCATTATGCAAGTTGCAAAGAAAGCAAAGCAATCCAGACAGCTTTCAGGCGCTCCTTGCTGCTGACAGGGAAGCCTGAGGAGGCGACAAAGAGGACTTACCCTAGCCCCAAAGCCAACACGTGGGAGAGGAAGAGAGACGGGATGAACACCTTCAGGAACTCCGCCGAGAAGATCCCTCCTTTCTTCATGGCGCCGCTTTTCCTCATGCTCAGGGACACGGAACGTTTCGGGTGCCGGAAGTGGAACTCCCTGAGGCAGAGAACCAGGGCTGCTGTGAGAAAAGCATCTGCCGGGACCGTGGGGGGGTTCCTGAGCCCACAGCCCAGCCACCGAGACAACCCACGGAATAACTCACTTGGGTGGAATGTTTTCTGGCCTACTGGACCAATCCGATACCCAGTCTGCACTCTTCTTCAATGCCTCTGCTTCTTTCTCTCCCTCGACAATTTCTTCTTCTGACTGTAAAGAAGAAAGCCAACTTAAAAAAAAAAAAAAAAGAAAAAGAAAGGAAGACTGACTCCTAACACGAAGATAAATATGGACCAAAAATAACCTCCTAGAGCTGTGCACCAGTGCTGTATGTGTAAATATGCTATCTTTCTGTTTTTAAAGATTTTATTGATTTCAAAGAGATACAAAGAGGGAGAGGAAGGCAGAGAGAGGGAGAGAGATCTTCCATCTGCTTGGTTCATTCTCCGAAATAGCTGCCATGGTTGGGGCCGGGCCAGGCTGAAGCCAGGAGCCCCTCCTGCGTCTCCTGCATGGGCGCAGGGGTCCAAGCATCTTCCACTGCTTTCCCAGGCACATTAGCACTGAACTTGGTCAGAAGTGGAACAGTGGAAGCTAGAACCTGCAGGGGCTACAGCAAGGATCTCCAACTACCCTTTCTTTCTTTTTTAAAGGACTGAGAAAATGATCTAAGACTCACTATCTGTAAAAGAACTCAAGGCATCCGGCCAACACTGTAGCATAGTGCGTTAGGCTGCCACCTGTGATGTTGGCATCCCATACAGGCACTGGTTCAACTTCTGGCTTGTCTCCATCTCTTTGTCTCTCAAGTAAATCTTAAAAGAATGTCAAGTGAGCTTCACTGTAGTTAGATGTAATCTGAACTTGATGAGTTTTTAATTCGAGTGCCGCTTACCGGCAGGTCCTCGGTATTATTTATTCAACTGTGAGCATTGTGATGCTACGGCCCCACACTAAAGGCCTCTCAAAGCTAAAGTTAGTAAGTGTTTGATTTTTAAATTTCTTTGGAACAGGATTTCGTTTGTGCCCAAAGCTTTCATCCTTTTCTGTAAGTGGCTAAGAAATGCAGAGCCTGACAAGGCCACACAGTACTTTTTCCACAGGTCCATTCTGCTCTGGAAGGAAGCGGGAGTCTGTCTGTATACTTGGTCATGTATACTCAGTCACGTTCACCACCAAATCCTAAGGAGAAACCCCTGCGGACGTTTGTGACTCCGGCTAGTACCCATTCCTATTTAGTTCTGCTGAACGTGGCAAATTTCACACAGCAACATAATGCGGCCTTTAGAATGGGGCTTTACCCTTTGGTCACTGAGATTATGCAGGATCGTGAGCTGGTTCTATGAAGTGACAACTCATCCTAAGCCACCCACCCTGCCGAGGCACTGCTGACTGACGAGTCAGGCTGGGCCCACAGAGGGTCCGCCTGTGCTGCCAGCCCACTGCAGGTCCTGTCCATTCCCAGGGTCCCCCACCAGCCTGCAGATGTCTACAGCTGATCAGACGAAGAACTGGGTCCTTAAACAAGTTCATATGGCATATTTTCCAAGAGAATGAAAATAAGGTAAGATTTTATGCTCTTAAAACATTTTTTTTCCTAGATGATACATTCTTTTCTCTATGGTGAGCAAAGCAAAGTAAGTTTTAGATTTGTATTTACTGCAGAAAATGCCAGGTAAATTTCTACCCTTATTTTAATGCTCACTTTAAAGTAAGTGCTATCCATGCTCCCTATTTGCTACTGCTCTGTGCTTCTCTTTTACTGATCACAAATCTGCATTCAGCTTTTAAATTGCCTTCCAGTTCTGGGAATCACAGAATATGTCAAACATTCTTACCCTCTAATCTGAACTAAACCAGTAATTCTACCTCTGCACCAAAACTACTAAATGAGACTCTGATCAGCCCAGCCTGGTCTCTTGCAGAAGGCCCTCATCTTCTGATCACCCATGTTGTTTCTCTTTGGCCCTCTGCACGCCTTTCTGGGGTGTCTAAAGGTGAGTGTTCAGCTCCAACGACATGCAAATCCTGTTTCCTACCAGAGGAAAGAAGGGGACATCATGCTTCCAGGACACTGCACATCAGGTGGGCCTGTCTGGCCTTCCACAGGGCAGGGCCAAGCTCCGGCTCACTTTCTGCTACAAAACCCAGCCTTGCAAGGACTACTGCCCCACAGCAAGGCCCAGACGCAACACCTAGTGCCACCCTATGGCACTTTGCCAGCCCCTTCTCACGAGTCTGCTCTCAGTGTCCTTCTGCAGTCTAGTCTAGTGGCAAACAGGGTCATGGATGCAGAGGACCCTGCCTCTAACTCTGCTCTGTGCTCGTACGTAAGTAACGTAATTAGGGCAAAGGCTCGCTCTTCCCATTTTTCATGGTGGAGAATATCATCTCTTTTGCTGGGTTGAGGATATTAAAAGTGAGAAGCAGCTTTTAAAATAAATTTAGCACCTAGTAAATTTAGCACTGAGAACGTTATCTGGGAAGTATTAGTGTCATTGCTACCTCCTCATAGAAAAGCCTGAAAATGCCATCTATTTCACACATAGGAAAACTTCTAACAGGACAAGTACAGTAGCAGGCTCTGGGGCAGCTGCTGTGAAGCTGCAGGCTAGGCTGCCACTTGCAGTGCTGGCTATTTCAGAGCGCCAGGTCAAGTCCCAGTTGCTTCTCCACCTCTGACTCCACTTAACACACTTGGGAAGGAGGCAGATAATAGCCTTAAGTCCTGGGCTCCTGCCACCCACCCTCTGTCACTGTTCCTTTCAAACAAATGTCTTGGAAAAAAAAAAAAAGCAACAACCCTTCATTGCTTTTAGCAGTTTCCTCACTCTAAACTTTTTTCTATTTTTACAGATTTATTTTAATTACAAAAGCAGATTTACATCTGCTGGTTCACTCCCCAGACAACCACTACAGGTATAACTGAGCTGGTTCAAAGCTTAGTCTCTTCTTAGTCTCCCACATGGGTGCAGAGTCCCAAGGCTTTGGGTCATCCTCTGCTGGTTTCCTAGGCTACAAGCAGGCAGCTGAATGGGAAGTGGAACAGCTGGGACACGAACCAGTGCCATATAGGATGCTGGCACTTGGAAGTAGATCAGCCAGTTGATCCACTGCACCAGCTGCTCTAAACTTTTTTTTTTTCATGGAAAAAAAAAAGTCCATTTCCCCAAATCCTAATGGAATCAGTTTTAAAATAATTTCTTCAATTAAAAAAAGCAGTAGAAAGGGCTTTTTAACATTAAAGTAAACGATAACTCCAGTATAAAATGTCTGACACAACAAACTTGTTTTCTTACAGGGGATACACTACTTTCCCCAAAACTGCCCTTTGCCGAGTGTGGCTGACTTGGTCATCAACAGGGCTCACTCCCTGCCTGGGAACGACCAGCTTGTCTTCACACTTACTTCTGCATGGATCTGGCATGGAAGCCAAAAGCCTTCATTTCCTCTCCTCAGTTTCCCAAATTCCTGTGGAACTTTAAAGTGGATGCAATCACTCGGCCTAACCAGACACCTGCCAGGCCATGAACTGGACTGCCCTTTATCCAGGTGTCCCACAACATATCAGGAAAGAAGGCACATGGTTGGGAGTGGGGAAGAGAAAGGGAGTGCAGGCTAAGGTCCTAAGGTCAAATAAACCTGGGAAACATCTGATTTAATTAAGCCACTATCCTGACTTGCATTAACAGCGAGGGTATCTACCCCATGTGACTACTGCGTCAGAGGGTGGGGCCACACAGGGACGAGGCTGTTTTCCATGTGCTTGACTTTGGATTTCTCCTAACAGGATTTCCTCTGAAACAAACTTCCCTCTGAACACATTCTGGAGAGTAACAATCTAGACTCCTACTGCATCTGTACAGAAGGGGTCTGGATGAAGATCATCATCCTCAGGACACCCTGCAGCAAAGCAGCCCTCTCTTTCCTCTCCTGAACCCCACGGGACACCTTCTGTCCCTGGGAACTGCTGGTCCTTTCTCCCTCCTGGCTCTGGCTCTTAGCCTGACACATGTGAGCAACTTAACAGTTCTAATCAAACCACCCAAAGGAGTACCTTGTGCTGAAAGCCTCTATACAGTTTGAAGTTCATCACAAAATAAAAGTGCACTCCAGCCACAGATTTTCTAGGTTTCAAAGAACAACATTCGGTATAGTCAGTAGCCAGTGTTGTACTATGTGTTTAAGCCACTACCTGCAGTGCTGGCATCCCATGTGAGCAGCGGTTCTAATCCCTGCTGCTCCAAGTCTGATCCAGCTCCCTGCTAAAGCACGTGGGTAACAGCAGCAGAGGACAGTCCAAGCGCCTGGGTGCCTTGTCCATGTAGGAGGCCTACATGAAGCTCCTGGCCCAGCCTAGGTTGTGAGAGCCACCTGGGGAGTGAACCAGTGGATTCTCTCTTGATGTTTCTCCCTCTCTGCCTATAATTTTTTCAAACAAGCAACTACATTTTAAAAATAAATAAATAATTTGAAAAAAGAAAAACTACTGGCTGGATTCAAGACACTATGCCAAACATTTCTAGTGTAAAGGAACACAGCTCATTGTACAGTAAAGAGCCCACAACACATATTTCTTTTCTAACTCTTTAAAACATTCATTCATTCTTTCCAAGCACTCTATCATAGGAGAAAAATAATGGCTCCTGGTCTCAAGCATTTGTAGTCTTAAAGACACTTTCAGGAGATCTGACCCATTCATTAAGCTCAGGGTTATATTCTAAACCATCAGCAACAGTCACATACTTATATTTCAAATTTTACACTGCAAGCCTCTGTAAGATACTAGTACTATCGTCATTTAAAAATTCAACAGTGTCAACTCCTAATAAACTGTATTTATCTTCTCTAGTTTACAGAGGCCTGCATAATTTTGTTAAGGTTTTATCTGAAGCTGCTGAAATTCGTCTCAAAATTCACTGCTTTGATTTGAGATCAGACACAGAAATTTTCACACTGAGTCTTAGCACAGCCTTCATTTTCATCAATTTTACAACCTGAAATGAGATATCAGTCTCAGTTTTCCACTTAGAAATTCAAGAAATTAGCCTGGAATACTGGAATGACATATTCTAAGCAAAATTTTTCCAATTCTTCTAAGGAAAAGGGCACAAATCCTAAGTTGTAAGGATTGAATGAAGGATCACATATTAAATAATATGAACTTGAATAACTTAAAACAAGTTTACACTATCCTAAAGAGTCCTCTTACTCTTTAACATACTGTAGTAAAACACACTTAAACTGTCTTTCCTAATTACTGGCTGTAAATCAGAACCACGCCCACGTACCTGAGAGCTGTGGTCCCTGCTCGTGTGCATCTCCACATCAAACATGATCTGCCCATCTTCTTGTGGGGAAGGGCTGAAAGATAAAGAATTGGAACATTCATTTTAATCTTCATTATTTAATCAGTTAGCCTCTATTGGAAAGGCAAATCTGAAAGTATTAGGATGGCTCTGACAAAGTAACCAATCAGGAACATTACACTCCCTCACAAGAAAGGTTTGGGAGGCAGCTGAAGTGCTAGGCGAGACAGAGCATTCAATCCCTTGGGTTTTGGGCCTTTCTGGTGGTGAATTCATTCACAATCATAAATCTGCACAGGAAATGCAAGGAGTGCTTAAAGACTGAACTGTCACATTTTCTTTCCTTCTTTTTCCAATTAAAGGTAAAATGATATTCAAATTTAGAAATCTACTTGGGGGTTCTTTTTGCCAGTAGATGGGAGCTTACTCCCCTCCTTCTGCCTCATACTCTTTCTTCCATCACCAGCAGTCCTCAAGCCCTTCTTCAGAGTGTCTTTAAGAGTGAAGCTGCTCTCTGGGCCCAGCACAGTGACGTAGTGGTTAAAGTCCTCCTCTTGCACACCCGGGATCCCATATGGGCACCGGTTCTAATCCCATATGGCAGCTCCTCTTCCCATCCACCTCCCTGCTTGTGGTCTGGGAAAGCAGTCGAGGACGGCCCAAAGCATTGGGACCCTGCACCCATATGGGAGACCTGGAAGAAGCTCCTGGCTTCACACTGGCTCAGCTCTGGTGCTGCAGCCGCTTGGGGAGTGAAAAATCAGACAGAAGATCTTCCTCTCTGTCTCCTCCTCTGTATATCTGACTTTCCAATTAAAAAAAAAATCTTAAAAAAAAAAAAAGTCAAGCTGCTCTCGCCACACTAGGATTTCTCTGCCTTTTTCACTATTTCTCTACTGAGTGTACGAGAATGTCCCAAATGCTTTAAGATACATGATATTCCATCACATCTTATGTAAAAACAGATGAGCATCCAGCTGTTTTCTATTAAGGCAAATATTAAAGATTTGCAAAACTGTAATACAGTGTCCCTGTTCTAGCTTTTTGGTTATAGGAAATAGTTATTTCTCATTTTGAGAAGGTATTTACAGGCAGGCATCCGGCCCAGCAGTTATGATGATGGTTTAAGCACCTGCCTCCTCCACATCATCACCTGGGGCCAACACCCACACCTGGATCAAACTCCAGCCTCCTACTGATGCAGGCCCTTGAGGCAGTGTGGACAGCCCAAGTAACCAGGTTCCTGCCGTCACCATGGAGATCTGGACTGAGGCCCTGAAGGCGTTTGTGGACTGAAGCAATCGGCAGATGTCCTCCACCTCACCCCCAATCTGCCAAGTAACAAAAATCAAATGAGTAAATAAAAATAAAAACAATGTAATAATCGTCTAGTGATAGTTCCTTGTCAAAATATTTAACTCACAAAAAGATCTTTGGAGTCCCTAACAATTTTTAACCATGTAAAGGGTTACTAAGAACATAAAGGTTGAGAGCTATTACTGCACTTATTAGAAAAATACACTCACTTTATGGGGGAAGAGATTTAACACAGTGGCTTATGTCACCGCTTAGGTGCCTGTATCCCATCTCAGAAGGCCTGGGTTGGAGTCCAGTCACTCCCCATCCAAGTCATTTTCCTAAAGAAATGCAGCAAATGATGCTAAGAGGTGAGCAGCAAACGATGACTCTAGCACCACATGGGAGACCTACATAGCGCTCTGGGATCCTGGCTTTGCTGTGGTCTAACCTCAGCTGTGGGGGGCATTTCGGGAGTAAACTGGTAAATACAAGTTTTTCCCTGCTTTTCAAACACAATGGAATAAATATAAATACGTAAATATATATTTATAATTAATTTTTAAAGCAAAACTTGTTTTCAGTGATTTTGGAGTAAACCACTTATCATCCTGATACTACACAATATATTCCCAGAACTATAAATATGCACAGCTAAGTTTCTAAATAAAAACACTACCTCACAAACAGTACTTGACACGATGATGGCTACCATGTGCTACGTTCACTTTTCAGTGTTTTATCAGGGATTTCTTGTGGAACCTCAGCAAGTCACTGAGTCCTTCGCCACACAAAGAAATCCTGCTCTTCCAATCTCAAAAATATGGATGAAAAACATAAGAGGCTTACCTGGCTCAAAGGAATGGATATCAACTATGAAAGCTACCAGTAGCATGGGTGTACAATTGCAAGGCTAACACACAGAGATGAACTCAGGAGTGAGATCACCAGAAATCCATCAGCCTGTTTGGGTCTGTGAGTTGCTGGCTGATGGGACCCACAGAGGAGCTTCTTAAATGAGACACTGCTTCTGTATTAAGCATATTGCACGCATTCAGAAAAAAAATCTCCTCTTGAACGAGGATTGCCAGGTATAGTCAAGGACCAACAAGAACCAGGCATTCTTGTTGTTCTCAATGGATGGTCATGGGGCTCATCCTACCGCCAGGCTCCTAGCAAAGCACATCACATGAGGGGCCAGCCCTCCACAGCTGTGGCCAGCTCAAAGCCATCAGGGCGCCACAGCTGAGAACCCTACAGAGGCACTACTTCACTGCTAGCCTCATCTTCGCCACCAGTACTGACACCTGTCAGTTGCTCGCTCCTCTGGAGTGCATTAGGGTGTCAACCCTGGTTCCTACCAGCAGGAAAGCTCTGAAGACAGTCTGATGTCTGTGCCTGCTTCTGGCAACCCAAGGAGACACTCTAGGGACGCACACTGGTGCATCAGAAACTTCTTGGACGAATCTCATGTGAGAACCCCTATGACAGGGTGAACACGAAGCAAACATACAGGGACTATTGTCTAATGACCAACAGATCTGTACAATCATTTGTAGAGTGAAAATATACTCAAAGTCAGCTGTGGGGCTCATACTCAACAATTCTCAAAATTTTCCACCTACAAGAAGTACTATACTCTCCAGCGGCTTTAGACTACAGCACAGAGCAATTCAAAGTGCATACATTCTGAGACCAATTCTAAAGGGTGAAGTGTGTTAGCCATATGTCCCCAGAGGAGACTGCTGGGCTAGAGTCCTAGGCCACCTCTGAATGCTCACTGGTAAACTAGAGCCCAAACACATTCAGCTGAACGTATTCAGCTGCCAGGCCTCTTCTCACACATTTACAAACCTAAACTTTTAACTTGTCCCTGAGAAAGTGAATTCATGAATCACTTGTCCAGCTGTGACCATGAATAAAACAGGTTGACCAGTAGGGTACTCAGGCAACACAAACACAAACACACACACACACACACACACTCTCTCTCTCTCTCCCCCTCCCTCCCTCCCTTCTGTTCAGTGTAGCGCAGTGACATGGGCACAGGTTAGTGGACAAACTGACCAGTGGCCAGGCTTGAGCACCTCAGTGTGTAGCAGAAGCCTTTATAAACAGGTCATGGCAAGCAGGGAACTTCAGAAAACCCAAAACAACCTCTCGGGCAAATTTCATTTAAAAAAAAAAAAGTAAACTAAATCATCATTCTGAAGACACACTGGTACTCAGTCTCTGCAACCACCAGCAAGCTGCTTGGAAAGGGGCAATCTGCTCTGGTCCTGCTTATGAAGAGGGCCACCCAGCTGCAGGTGGCACAGGCAGAAGCCACAGGCAGCACTGGGTGGCGGGGTGCAGGGGGCCGTGGCCACTAAGCCCATCCCATGCTGCCTTGGTGGGATTTGTGGACTACAGCCATGCAGAAAGTCTAAGCAAGACTCAACTCTGGTTTGTTCTGTTAAACCTTTTCTTCTGAAAAGTAATAATATATGCCATCTATACAATTTTTATTGAATGCTGAAAAGAAAAACATTTATAACTCTATTCCCTGAAGTTAATCACTGCTTAAATGCTTAATGCTTAAGTACTTCTTTTGTGATCTTCCTGTGTCTGTGTTCTTCACAGGGTCAGGGGTCAGTTAACTGTTAGGTTAGCCAGACGGTCATCTAGAACTGCACGATGCTAACAGCACAGTACCAGGACACTAAGAATTTTTCACTGTCATGTAATGCCTAGCCCCTCTGGAAGAAAGAAAAGCTTATACTGAGAAAAACTGACTTCATGCCACGTTTACATCTGTCTATACCCTTACTCGTTCACCATACACAGTGGAGTTAGTTTTCCCCCTTACATCAATACAGAAAAATGAGGCCAAAAATAAAACTTAATCTGAAGAAACACAATGGTCTTGCAAACGAACCACATGCCTGGACCGTGGCTGGCATGCACACACTGCTATGAACTGAATCAAGGTGCAGTTCCTAGGAGTCGAATTCACTGAGCATCTACCTCCTGCCAGCGCTGCCATGGAAGGCAGAGAGAGAGGACGCCTGAGCCCTGCCTTCTGAAGCCTCATGGTCTAGCAGGCATACAGAAAGACCCAGAGGCTGCTGCATGTCAAGGCATAGCGTAGACTGGACAGGAGCACAGGAGACATACCAGTTCTGCAACTGAACAGCCAGACACTGACTTCAAACTGAAGAATATCCCAAAATTTTATGATCTGGATGAAAAAAATTACTTAACCCAGGAGACAAGATGGGCCCTAACGTTTCTACCAACCAGCTGCCTGGTTTCAGTACACTCGCTACCATCAGTCAGGAGATGTACTTCGTGCAGTGAGGGCTCAAGCCTGAATCTCCTCTCAGGGCAGTTGGAGTTCTGGACCTCTCTGGTGCTGCGGCCTCACTCACCTGTCACAGTGGGAGCTGCCCCGGGAGCTGCTCTGCCCTGACTCATGCTGTGCATCCAACAGGATCTTCTCCATGTCTCCATTGTGGATGGAGGATGAGGAAGGCACGTGCTCCAGGCCCCCATTCTTTCCATTGCCATTATCATTGCCATTGCTGCTGTTCATTGGTAGCTCCACCCAGGAACCTGTGGGGCAAGTCAGATAACAAGTGAACCGCAGCAGAACTGCAATCTTTCATGTGCACCCAGATGTGAATATGGCAAAGTCAGATAAAAATTCTCCAACCAACTCCCACCAGCTGAATGCACAAGTACTCTGAAGGAAATAAACAAGAAGCAACAAAGTCTAAAATCTGTTTTATTCCTGAAGTAATTCATACAGCCAACCAATTTAGAAGAAACAGGAAGTCTAAAACTATCAAGTCAATTTTCCAGCCAATTTTCTCTCTGGTTAAAGTTCAGTTTATACACAGTCAACACCTTACTGAACATTTTGAGGTTGCTTAAAAAACAAAATAGCTTATATTATTAGACAAGCTAGCTACCTTTAATGCTACAGTTTTTCACACATACACATTCCATAGCTGCATCTACTCCACAAAATCAACACAATTTAAAAACAACAAAAAAAAAGGGGCACGTGTGGTAACTCAGCGGCTAAAGTCCTCCCCTTGCACGTGACAGGATTCCAGATGGGCACCAGTTCTAATCCTGGCAGCCCCACTTCCCAGCCAGCTCCCTGTCTGTGGTCTGGGAAAGCAGCTGAGGATGGCCCAAAGCCTTGACCCTGCACCTGTGTGGGAGACGTGGAAGAGGCTCCTGCCTCCTGGCTTTGGATCGGCTCAGCTCTGGCCACTGAGGATACTTAAGGAGTGAAGCAGCGAATGGAAGATCTATCTTTCTTCCTTTCTGTATATGTTTTCTAATAAAAATAAATCTTAAAAAAAAAATAACAACAAAAAAGTTCATCTGAATAGGTTTAACAACTGTATCCTAATCAACACAAATAGGAGCTCCAAAAAAGGAACCTAAATACAATCACAGAAACTCCAAATTGTTTACACAAGCATCTGCAGCATAAAATTAACAAAGCTAGTTCTTCAAATTGGGTGATAATGTTAAAAATCCTAGGAAAAGCTTTAGTTTTAGCCCGCAAACTAAATCTTTCCATTCCTTCAGACTTCACTCTTCCCCCTCTACCCACTCATCATACCTTGCAAACTTGTCTTTACTTTTTTCTCTCCCACGAGTTCCTACTTTTTTAGAGTTTTCATTAAGCCTTGTTGGTCTGCAGGTGAGTTGGCTGTACTGCAGCACAGACTGAGCCACAAGTGTTCTTGGGTGACCAGGCAAAGGAGGCGGGGCCACAGGAAAAGGGGGTGTGGCTCCAGTAATGTGCACAGATGCTGAAAATAAACACTGGCCCAATGAGTTTGCTGAATACAACAATGTGCTTAATTTATTTAAAAAAGCTTTTTTAAATTATTACTTGCGAGTCAGAAAAAAATAATCTCCCATCTGCTGCTGGTTCAGCCTTGAATGCCTGCCCCACCTGGACGCAGGCTGAGTCAGACAGAAGCCAGACGCCAGCAGCCAGGAATTCAATCCTGGTCTCGCACGTGAGTGGCAAGGACTCAGCCACCTGCGCCACGGCCTCTCCTTGGCAGGGCTTGCATCAGCCAGGAGCTGGGGTGAAAGACTAGAGTGAAGACACTAGCTCAGGTACACGGGTAATGGGATGCAGGCACGACAGCCAAGCACCTGCTCGAGCCTTAGTTTCAGTAAGAACTTTAACAGCACCCTCAAAATTAACTTCACACACATACAACTCACAAAGAGATGGTAGTATATTTTTCATATATTCCCTTTAGGTTTGTAACCAAGCACATTGGCAGGATCATTCCCCTAAACTCCCTGCAGAAGCAGAGTTCCATTAGAGAATCAAGAACTTCATCAGAGCCAGTTCACATCCTAAAATGACTCCAAATGTGTCAACTCACCACTCTTCTCCCAGGCTGGGAAAGTGCTCAGGCAGCCCTGGCTGGAACCACTCGCTATCTCTCTGTGTGACCTTCTGAGCTTGCTAACACAAAGCATGACCCACCCTGCCAAGGCTGCCGTCGGGAGCACTCAGTACAGTTAACAGGAGGCGCCAAACAGAACAAACAAGGTGCTCAGTAACACACTAGCCCCTACTTGGCAAGGCTGCACTGGTGGCACTGTTATAAAAAGTCATCCCTTTCTCTACTTAAGGCAGCACCAATGGCTGTGAGTCTCCCAATCACCACCCATTCCTTAGGGCTCTGCTGCCAAACAACACAACTAAATGACATCTTCATGGCCTCATTCCACATACACGCAAACATGGATACAGACTGGAGAGAATTCAGAGTGGATTAAGAAATACAGCTCGGGCCTGGCGTGGTGGCCTAGTGGCTAAAGTTCTCGCCTTGAATGCGCCAGAATCCCATATGGGCACCAGTTCTGATCCCGGCAGCTCCATTTCTCATCCAGCTCCCTGCTTGTGGCCTGGGAAGGCAGTCCAGGATGGCCCAAAGCCTTGGGATCCTGCACCCATGTGAGAGACCCAGAAGAGCTCCTGGCTTCAGACTGGCTCAGCTCCAGCTGCTGCAGCCTTTTGGGAAGTGAACCAGTGGACAGAAGATCTTCCTCTCTGTCTCTCCTCCTCTCTGTATAGCTTCCTTTCCAATAAAAACAAATAAATCTTAAAAAAAAAAAAACCAAGAGGACTTTATTTAAAAAAATGTCCTTATTGTAAAGTCATAGTTACACAATGAGAAGGAGCGTTTCCAACAGCTGCTGTCTTGCTCCCCAGATGGCTGCAGCAGCTGGGGCTAGGAAGCCTAAAGCCAGGAGCCCGCAGCTCTTTTTTTATTTCTTAGAAGATTTACTTATTGTTATTGGAAATTCAGATTTATAGAGAAGGAGAGACCAAGAGATTTTCTTGTCTGCTGGTTCACTCCCCAAGTAGCTGCAATGGCTGGAGCTGAGCCAATCCAAAGCCAGTGGCTTCATGTGGGTCTCCCACACGGATGCAGGAACCCAAGGCTTTGGGCTGCCCTCAACTGCTTCCCCAGGCCATAAGCAGGGAGCTGGATCAGAGGAAGTGGAGCTGCCAGGACATAAACCGACACCCATATGGAATTCTGGTGCATGCAGAATTTTTAGCCATTAGGCTACCAAAGCCGGTCCAGGAGCCCACAGCTTTTTCCAGGTCTCCAAGGTGAGTGGTAGGGACCCAAGGACTTGGGCCATCATTCGCTGCTTTCCCCAGACCATTAGTAGGGATGCTCTGTGTTGCAGGCTGGTGGTCTTCTAACTCAATGAGCCATAAAGCCCAACTCCCTAAAATGTTTTTTATTTATTTCCTTGAAAGGCAGACTGACAGAAAGTAGATAATTGTTGGTCCACGGGTTCACTTCCCCAATGTCCACAACAGCCATGGCTTTTCCAGGTAGAAGCCAGGAGCCTGGAACTCCATCTGGGTCTCCTACATGGGTGACAAGGACTCAAGCATTTGGGCCATCTTCAACAGCTTTCCCAGACATGCTACTAGGGAGCTGGATTCTAAGTGGAGCAGCTGGGTCCTAAACCGGTGCTCTGCTCTGGGATGCCAGTGTCATGAGCAGCAGCCTCACCCATAGCAGCACAACCCTGCCCCTGAAGACAACTTAATTCAGTGTGCCTGGAGTGTGTGGTATGCTGAAACTCTCTCTCGATGCAGAGCTCAGTAAGGGGCGGAGAGGTGAGTGGGAGAATACAGTATATGATAGACGTTTTGTACCACCACTGTTTCCAGGTCTTAGGTGCTTTTAAAATTTCTAAATTTTCACTTATTGAAAAGCAAAGAGAGACACAGAGACAGATGGAGAGATCTTTTATCTATTGCCCCCTCCTACACCTACCCAAATGCCCACAAAATCCAGGGCTGGGCAAGGCCAAAGCCAGAGCCCAGAACTCCATCTGGGCCTTCCAATAAGGCAGGGACCTACACCTGCTTCCTCCTAGGATGCGCATGAGCAGGACGCTGGGTGAACAGCAGAGCAGCTGCTCCTGTGGGGGATCCCAACGGCTGCACCTCACACCCACCTCTCCATCTATTTTTAACCCCATACAACCAGTCCTTCCTGTACAGAAGTATAAAATAAACAATAAACCAAACAAGAATCCAGAGCTACTCTGGGAGAAGCAGAAACAAAGAGCCAGGCGCTCTGGATGGGTCTTTATGGAAGCCAGCCTTTTCTAAAAATATAATTATCACTCACATGATCAAACAAAGATTGTACCATTGCTAGGCTTTCTGGTCCTTACTTTTTTTGAAGAACTTCCAAAACCAATATCTAGAATCTATTTTTTGACATCAAAACTATGTAAGCAATTACAATCTAATATATTTCTGAATACTGTGAATGAATGTGTAACGTTTTATCAAGGAGAATAGCTTGTTAGAAGCCATCTCCGTTAGGGCCTCCGGCACCATGTAGTATGATGGAAAACATCCGCTCTTTGGGCAGATTATTTGTATTTGCATAGACTGGTCTCTGTGTCTCAGTTTACTTGTCTGCAAAATAGGGATAATAATTGTGCCTACCTCACTGAGTTGTCAGGAGAATTAGATGAATAAAGCACACACGAAAATAAGGAAGTCCTCTAGTATGTGGAGAAGCACTGCTATACATATGTCAGCTATTCTGATTTTAGTCTCTGTCTCTTAAACACTCATTCTGGGGCTGGCACTGTGAGCTAAGCTACCACATGTGACCCCGGCTTCTCCTATCAGAGTTCTGTTTAAGAGTCCCAGTCGCTTCATTTCTGATCTTCTAACTCCTATTAATGTGCCTGTGAAAGCAGAGGGTCCAGCTGGAGTTCAAGGCTCCTGGCTTCGGCCTGGCCCAGCCCCAGGGGACGGTGGCCAGGAGAAAGGGAATTTCTGCCTCTCCTTCTGGCATTCTTTCAAATCAATCAATCAATCAATAAGTGGGGTGGGGGACAGAGAGAGAGAAATAATGAATCTCCTATCTGCTGGTTTATGTGCCAAATGGCTGCAACAGACCCCATCTCCCAGGAGGGTGACAGGGGTCCAAGTAGCAGGGATACTGTCCACTGCTTTCCCTGGTGCATTAACAGGGAACTGGATCGGAATGCAGCTGACAGGACTTGAACTTGCACTCATTTGGGATGCCAGTGTCACAGGTGGCAGCTTAACATACTAAACCATAGAGCTGGCTCCACGATTTAAAAAATTCATTTATTTTTATCAGAAAGGCAGAATCTCTCACACACAGAGAGACACAGAGAGAGAGACAGAGAGAGAGAAAGAAAGAATGAGAATTAATATCTTCCATTCTCTGGTTCACTCTTCAAATAGCTGCAGCAGCCAACGCCAGGTTGGTCCAAAGCCAGGAGCCAGGAGCTTCCTCCAGGTCTCCCACATGGGTGCAGGGACCCAAGCACTCGGGCCATCCTCCACTGGCTTCCCAAGTCACAAGCAGGGAACCAGACTGGAAGTGGAGCAGTTGGGACTCAAACTAGCACCCACAGGGATGCTGGGGCTGCACAAGGAGGCTTCATCTGATATGCCATGGCATCAGCCCGGCTTTCCCCCTGCCAGCAAAAGAATCAATCAATACACACTAACATTTATTCTTTTGAAAAACTGTATTGCATCTCATCATTTGTAAGATAAACTATAACTATTACCCAAATGTCAATGATTAACCACCACTAAAATGATTTTTTAAAATATTTTGTTGTTACAGGCAGGGCTTTAAAGGATATTTTGCTCATAAGTGGAAGAGCCTCAGAAACATAGATTGTCTTTGCATCAGTAATTTTCTTTCACAAATATCATCTATGGAAATACAGATTGCTGAAGAGGAAGTTGTAACATTAAGAAGCTTTTTGTATTTCCTTTATATTTTGTCTGATACGCTGGAAAATAAACCTGTCTCAATGAATTAAGTAAAGCTGACTTTTCCCATCCTCTTGCTCATCCCTGACTTAGCACCTCAGAATTCCGTCATGCCCTAACTAGCAACCCTCCGAGTCCCCTTGAACTTGGAAAGGAAACAAGGCAAGATATGAGGATGGTGTGGTCTGAGCAGTACAAATAGAAGGCCACTCCGATTGACTGCTCTTCCAAAGCCACATGCATTCCCAGGAACTTCAGAAGACATGGACAGCTTCACATGGACAGCTGGGCCTGGACGCCAGTGTAGACACTCAGCCCCATGGAGTCCGTGCTGGTCTATGTCTCTGGGCCTGAGAGCCTGTACAGGCTGCTCTGCTAACTGCGGATCACATTCACTCCTGTGCACTTCACACCCTCCACAGCTTTAGGCTTGCCAGTTCAAGTCTATTTCAATAATGGGAGTACAAAAGCTAGGAGGTGAGGAGAGTATGAAAAAAAAGTTTTCATATTTTTGTACATTTTCTTCAAGGCCCCAAATGTAACTCTCATTCTATTCTAACCATGGGATGACATGATGTTTATCTCCTTCAGTCAACGCTTTTTTTGTTTGCTTCCAGTACCTGATGTGGGAATGCAGACCAGAACAATAATAGTCAAAAAAGTTTCCTTCCTGCATGTGTTTGCATACACACTGTTACTTACTTACTCAAGACACTATTACAAGGTGGTGTCATTTCTTGTCACAGCCTTCACAACCCTCTCCACATACTGGGAAAGCAAATACACTGTGGTTGAAAGTGTTTAAGCAGAAAAACAAAGTCTGTGTGGCCAGCACTTGCAAGGTGGTTCAGATGCTGCCCAGGAGGCCCACAGCTGGCGTCACAGGCTGGCTCTGCTCCCAGTCCCAGCCTCCTGCTAAGGCATATTCCGCAGGCAGCAGGCAATGGCCTGAGTCCTGCGGTCCTGCCACCCACGTGGGGGAGTCAGATTGAGTCCCTGCTCCTGGCTCCAGCCTATACCAGCCTTGCTGCTGTCGGTATTTGAGGAAAGAGCCAGAAAATGGGATATGTCTGTTCTCTATGTTTTCAATAGATTAATTTTTTTAAAAAAAGACTGTACTACCCACATTAAATTAGAAGAGTCACCCTCCTTTTTGATTTTCCTTATGTTAATCTAGTAAGTGTTATGACACAAACTTCATACCCAAATATTTTTAGGGAATTTGAGGTTTTTTTTTTTAAAGAATGAAACTAAGAAGTGAAAAATAACCTTTCAGCTTCTGAAGTAGTTTGGATATTAAACAGTTGCTCCCTAATATATAATGAAAGCAAACAGTGCCCTAAAATGAATGATAAATGAAAACAAACAAAAAAGCCCTCTCAGGTAAAGATTTTACTTTTTAAATATTTCAATAATTTGTTATTAAACTTTGCTCTGACCCCTGAACTACAGATAACATCCCAAAGAGATAATCAGTATGAGTTTCATTGCCTGTTTTTCACAATTGTGTCTTACTCAGCAAGTACTCCGGCTTATCAGCAACTGAGATAGTATTAAATGCCTGAAAACGTTGTTCTGCCCGATGCCCCCAAACCACCTGAAGAACCAACACGGGTTTGTGTCTTGTTCAGTCCAGTGTTGTGTAATGAACTCCCCCCTATACACACATAGGATCAGAGGAAGAAGAGGGCAGTAATTAAATAGAGCAGGATCTGAAAGTTTCCCAGTAATTTACAGAAGCTCATACTACCCTAAGGAAAACACTTTTTATGGGGCAGATTCCCCAAAGCAACATCCAGCATCACACACAGGCGCCGTGTCCTGCTGCCTCTACAGCAGCCAATGCAAATGTAGCAGGAACTGGCAAGACATCAGACACCTCACCAGGCTGTCCGGCACCAGCACAAACAATCATAGAATTCACCCTTACCCCACCCCAGCCACTTCTTGTTAAAGGGTCAAAGGAGAATTAAGATCCCTTTGCACTCCGTGAAATCATGTACAGATACTAAACAAATGTCTAACTCATAAGCAAACACTGAGCACAATTAAGAAACACACAGAGATACCCAGGTAGGCCCACTGTGTACCACGTAGAAAAACATACTGAGGGGCTGAGCAGCACATATCACCGGGGACTCCGGCCCACTGAGACGTGTCTTGGAAGGGGACCCTCAGCTTATGGCCCAGCCAGCCACCAGCCTGAACAAGACCCTCACTCTAAATCAGTTTCTGTACTCGTCAGTTGCATGGGAAATGTTATCTCTTCAGTGTCATCCTATCCCCAAATCTTGCAAGTAATGTACAGTTGTGCATTAACGTGACCAGACAGATAGGACACCCACTATCGCGAATTTACTGTAGGGGACATCACCAAAACCTTACATTCTAGAACACAGGACACTGCAAGGTTGAAAACAGCCAACGTCGAGAGAATTAACCCATCAAAATCAACAGGCAAGGAAAACATCTTCAAACACCCAATCCTGATTCCCCCTCCGGGAGGACAGGAAGCAGCTTCTCTCAAATCGTGCGCGGGTCGGGCTGGAAGGCACCTCCCGCTAAGGGAAGGAAGAGACTGTGTGACCTTTAAGCATCCAAATGGTTTTTAAGCGACTTGGTCTGCCCATATGCTGACTGCCGTCACCACCTCTTTCGTAACAGAAGTTACAGAAAGGTTAGGCAGAAAGCCTCGAGGCTCCCACACTGCGAACAAGACGTCTGGGCTCTGGAATGTCACGCAAAGTAACCGGAGTGTGTCCCAACTCCATCCCGCCCCCCAACTCCCTCCCCTCACGGCTGCTCCAGGTGTGTTTATTCCATTTCTGAGCACTCATCACCCCAAACTCCGTGCAAGGTGTGCTCCTGGGTGGCGTGTGTGAGGCTGATCTTACACTGGGCACACCACTGCATCGTTAAAATGAATGCACAAAAGACTTGAGCAACTTTGGGAAAAAAAAAAAAAGGGCATAGCCTCTTCACCCCAACACGTGATAAGAGTCAGCACTCAATTGCCAAATGGGTTTCCCTGACCAGCATGTGGCAACAAAGGAACGCAACTCCGGGCTGCCAGGTCCCCGCCCGGGCAAGCCCGGCCCACGGGGTGGGCTCAGCGGCCGCCCCACAGCACACCTGCTGTGTGACACGTCCTCGGCCGCCGCCGCGCGTCCATCCCCCGGCGTCCCCGCCGCACGTCCCCATCCCTGCCCACGTCCCCTCGGCGGCCCGCTCCGCCCACCCGGCCTCCCCGCCCAGCCCCGATAGGCTCGGCGGCTGGGGCCCAGCACAGGTGGGCTCTGCCCTGCCCGAGCGGGCCTCCTGGCCTCCGGCCGCCTTCCCTCTCCCCCGGCCCGGGCTCGAGCCCCGTCGGGTCCCCTGCCCAGCCCCACACCCCACAGGCGAGGGAGACGGCCCGAGAGGCTGACAGAGGCGCCTCCTCCTGACAGGTGAGCGGAGCTGCCAATCCCCGGACCATCGCCCGGCTGGGCCAATCGGCGGCCTTCTCCTCCCGCCCCCCGCGCGCGGCGCTGGCGGCCGGGGCAGCTCCTCCTCCCCCATCGCTGCCCCGAGCCCCGCCGGCCAGCACTCACTGTTGAGGCCGGTCGGCGGGGGCAGGTGCTGCTCGCCTTCCTCGCAGTTGTTGTTGTTGTTGTGCAGGGGCGGCGGCGGCTCGACCAGATGAGACGACATGGTCGGGTGGCTGGAGGAGCCGCGGCCGCAGCGAGCACAGTCTCCGGCTCCCGGGCGGCAACACAACAAGCCGAGTCCCCCGCCCCCTTTTCTGCGCGTGCGCAGTCCCTCCCCTGCCCCTGACGTCAGGGCCCGCCCCGGGCACGTGATGACAACACAACAAGCGGCGGGGCTGGGCGGGGCTCCGGGACGTGGAGACGCGGGCGTCGCGCCGGACACGCGGGAGGCTTGAATTGCGCGGTGTGGTTTGGAAGGACTGATGCAGGTGCACTGCGAAGGGGGCTGGAGCGAAGCGGGTTGGAGAAGAGGGTCCTGCGGCAGGGCCAGCCGCGCCCGTCTCTGCGCTCTCACCTCTTCCCACACTTCTACAACCCACTTGGCTTCTGTCCGCTCTCCGAGTGTTTTTAAATTAGCGCTTGAGGACTCAGAAGATCTCAATGCTCCGTGTCGTTAACCTAGAGCAGAGCTGATGAGACATCAACATTCCATGCATGAAACACTGAATCACTGTTCTTACCTGTTACAGAATTCGTAACGCTGCTGAAAATGAATAAAAATTTAAAAACCATTCAGAAAGACAACCAAGAAAAGAACCCCCCCCCCCATCCCACCGCTTGGCCTTGGTAGGAAGCCACGTGTCCGACAGTAGGTAACACTAAACTGCGTTGTTCCTAAAACTTCACCTGCTTCACACTTGACATTTGTCATTTATCTTGTTTCGCTCTGCGGGCATTAAGTTTCTCCTGTATTCAAAGTTCTGTGGAAGACCTTCAAACTAAGATGACTTAACCCTGTAACTTTTTCCAATTCTCTTATAGCTTTAATTTTATATTTAGACCCGAATCTATCTGCAGCTTAGTTTTTGCATGTTGTAAAACATTAATTCCTCCCACTTTTGTAGCCAATTAACCCGACAATATTGTCATTTAAAAGTTGTCAGTTCTTCCATGATTTGAAATAGCATGCTCTTATATGCCAACAAAAATGTAAATGTGTGCTTCAGCCTTGTCAGACAACTCTTAGTGTTTTTGAAAGTTTTGTCTATTTGAAAGATTTGACATTTTTGGGGGTGGGGGTGGGGGAGCTTATGCTTCATGGGCCCGGCACAATTGCCTAGTGGCAAAATCCTGTTGTGTGGTGTGTGCTGGGATCTCATGTGGGCACCTGTTCATGTCCCAGCTGCTCCACTTCCCCTCCAGCTCCCTGCTTGTGGCCTGGAAAGCAGCCGAGGATGGCCCAAAGCCTTGGGTCTAGGAAGAAGCTCCAGGCACCTGGCTTCAGACTGGAGCTTAGCTCTGGCCATTGTGGCCACTTGGGGAGTGAATTAGTGCAAGAAAGATCTTCCTCTGTCTTTCCTTCTCTCTGTAAATCTACCTTTCCAATAAAAATAAAATCTTTTAAATAAAAGATTATCCTTCATATGAACTAAAAATGACTGAAGTGACAAATGAATATTAAACTGCCATTCCAATGTTATTTGATAACTCTGTGCTTAAACATTTTTTCAAAGATTAGTTGGTCAAATCCTACTGCACATTCAGTTTTAAAGATTTACTCATTTATTTGAAAAGCAGAGTGACAGAGAGGGGGAGAAATATAGAGAGATGGGGATGGGGCAGGAAGAGATTTTTTTCTGGTACTTCACTCCCCAGAGGGCCCCAAGAGCTGGATTTGGGCCGGGACAAAGCCAGGAGCCAGATATGCTGTACTTGGGCCATTCTCTGCTGCTTTCCCAAAAACATTAGCAGGGGAAGACACAGCAGCTGGGACTCAAACAGGCACTCAGGTATGGAATGTGTGCCTTTTGGCAGCTGCACTCACTACAGCATGGCACTGGCTCGCTACTGCAGATACTTTTAAGCTTTCTGTGAGAGTGGTGTTGGTGCTGTGGCATAGGTGAATTAAGCTGCACCCTGAGGGGTCAGCATTCCATACCCAGATGAACCACTTCTGATCCAGCTCCCTGCTAATATGCCTAGGAGAGCAGTGCAAGTTGGCCTAAGAGCTTGGTCACCTGCCACCCACTGTGGGAGACCTGGAAGAAATTCCTGGCTTTAACTGGCCTAGTCCCAGCCAGTGTGGCCATTTGGGATGTGAACCAGTGAATGGAAGATTGCTCTGTTTCTCCACTTCCGTGTAACTTTCAAACTTAAAAAAGAAATATTTAACAGAAAAGAATTATCATAAATGTTCAATTAATAATTGAAGGGACACTTGACAGGTTTAGAATATTGCCACCACAGAGCACACTGTCACGCATATTTGTGTTCAACTTTCTTTTCAGTCATTTCTTCAAAAAGGCTTAAATGTCTCATCTTTTGTATTTTGGCATAATCCTTGGCTCATTTTCTAAAAACGAATCAGAAAATTTTCTGCTCTGGGCTTAAGACCTGTTCAAGTTTTAAATGAGAAAAGTTGGGTGCATTTATCCCTGTGGTTACCATGAAAACTGTTCCTTATTCTTTTGTCAGGATTTGTATTTCTATCTAATACCATTTGCCTTATGCTTGAAACTTTCTGTAACATTTCTGGAAGTCGGCCCCAGTGGTGAGTATTGACAGATTTTCTTCAAAGATTTACCTGTTTGAAAGGTAGAAACCCAACCACTCTGAGAGAGGCCACGAGAGCCTCCATCCACTGGTTCATTCCTAAATGCCCCCAACAGCCAGGGCTGGGCCAGGCTGATGACAGAAACCAGAAACTCAAGTACTCGGGCCATCGCTTACTGTCCCCAGGATACACGTTTGCAGGGATGTACAGTCACACACAACAGCTTATCTGCTGTCCTAGAGCGCTGGCCTTCTAGACATGTTCATTATATCTGCATGAAATAACCCTTTCATAAATACATAATGGCCTTACGGTAAAACAATTACTTGAGCCATTATCCACTGCCTTCCAGGACACATTAGCAGGAAACTGGATGGGATACGGAATAGCCAGAAAAAGTGATAGTTTAACATCCTGTGCTACAACACCAACCCAAGTTTTATCATTTTACTTTGTGTGTCATTAGTATGGATTTTTAATGGATTTGTTTTAAACATAGAACAAAAGAGGTGAGCATCATGGCACAAAAAATTAACCTTCAGCCTGTAGTGCTACCATCCCATATAGGTGCTGGTTCAGGTGACAGGTGCTCCATTTCGAATCCTAAAAATGGCCTGAGAAAGCAGCATAAGGGCCTGGTGCAATGGCTCATGGCTAAATCCCCACCTTGCAAGTACCAGGATCCCATGTGGATGCTGGCTTATGTCTTGGCTGTTTCTCACCCAGCTCCCTGCTTATGGCCTGGGAAAGCAGTTGAGGACAGCCCAAAGCCTTGGGACCCTGCACCCAGATGGGAGACTCGGAAGAAGCCCCTGCCTCATGGCTTTGGATCAGCTTAGCTCTGGCTCTGACATTTGGGGAGTGAATCAGTGGATAAAAGATGTTTGTCTTTCTTTAAATCTGACTTGCCTTTCTAATAAATAAATCTTAAAAATATAGAAGAGGGAGTAACACTGTTTTTTGTGCTACAATAGTTACTTAATCATAGCTCTTTAATTTTTTTTAAAAGATTTTATTTTTATTATTTTTTATTGGAAAGGTGGATATACAGAGAGGAGATACAGAGGAAGATCTTCCGTCTGATGATTCACTCCCCAAGTGAGCCGCAACGGTCGATACTATGCCGATCCGAAGCCAGGAGCCTCTCCCGGGTCTCCCACGCGGGTGCAGGGTCCCAAAGCTTTGGGCCGTCCTCAACTGCTTTCCCAGGCCACAGGCAGGGAGCTGGAAGGGAAGCAGGGCTGCTGGGATTAGAACCGGCGCCCATATGGGATCCTGGGCGTGCAAGGCGAGGACCTTAACCACTTGCGCCACTGCGCCGGGCCCAGCTCTTTAATTTTTGATAAAGCTTTGAGTTTGCAATGATTTCCTCATTTTCAACCTGAAGGATTCCTTCAGCACTATTTTGTGGGAAAGGTTGACTAGCATGCCCTCCATCCGTTTTTGTTTATCCAGGGATGTCTTAATTTCATTTCAAAATTTGAAGGATAATTTTGTTATAGATTGAATTCTTGGCTGATATTCTTCTCATCAGCACTTTAATGTGTGACCCTCTAGCATTTCTGGTGTGCAATCCGGTAGTGTCTTACTGAGGACTTTCTGTGTGGAATCACTTCTTTATTGCAGCTCTCCAGATTCTGTCCTGGGCTTCTCATAATTTGATCACAAGGTTTCAGTGTGTTGTGGGGGGAGGAGGTATTTGTTGTTTTCCAAAGTTTATTAAGCTATCATCGATGTATATTCATACCTTTTAGCAAAGCTGGGAGGTTTAGAAAACCATTGTGTCTTCAAATAGCTTCTGAAACTCCCAGTTGTACATGTGTTGGTGTGCTTGATGGTATCCCAACTTTCTGAGGGTTTTTCTGTTCGCTGCCAAGTACTGGATCATGTTACAGGGAAAGGGGGCCTCTGAACTAGAGAAAAACCATGGACTTGGGGGCAAATTCTCGGAGAATCCTACCTCTCTGAAGAAAAATAAAAGAAAATACAATTTATATCAGACCAAAAGTAAGAGGTGTTATATAGCACGTAAGATAAGGATATAGGGAATGGAAAAATACTAGTCACTACAACCTTTCCCACACGTAGACAGAAACAGAGGCTGCAACTACTGACCCTTCCCCTGCTCCTGATCAGAGGTTTGGGAACCCCACTAGTGACCCCTGTCTTGTTCATGAACAGGAGCAGGAGAGCTAATCCAATACAATCCCTACTAATGCATCTGTTGAGCGGTCCATACCTCAGATTAAGGTAGGGAGGGAGAAAAATCATGAGTCCAGTCCCACGTGGGGGTGCTTTTGCTGCTTCTTGTGACTTAGCTTTCACTCTGTAACTACTCCAGACTCTTCACTGAGCAACAAGCAGGTCAAAGGCCGCTGTCCTTCCCACAACCAGTAGGCAGCAATTCCAACTGACTAACCTTAAAGTTTGCAGACTGTTTATTCCTCCTGCGGAAATCCAGCTATTCACTCTCCCTTTAGCCACTTTACTTAATATACAATTTTAAAAAAATGTTATTTCTGTTTCTCTGTGTTAAGACTGTGATTCTAATTCTTTCAGCTCTGTGGGCATGCACAAATTGGTCTTTGCCTAAGAAGTCCAATACCTCACCCAATTACAAGTGATTTTCCTTTTTTGTTCCTAATTCTGCATCAGGCAAGACGGTGCAAACGGAATTAAAAAGAAGCTAAGATATTGTGAGGCATTCTCAGTCAATCATAATAAAATTACTGTGATACAGATCAGCTCCTGCTGTCAGTAGAAAGATAAAATGGGAGGGAAGCGGGTAGAGGTTCTGTGAGCCTCATATGGCTTCTAGTGTGGCACTCCAGCACATCTTTACTGCCATATCTACTACTTAAAGTACGACCTGGTCAGAGAAAAATCCAAGACATTATTAAGTAAACTGCTAGGCAACAAGTCTGAACTAGATTTGGGCTACTACACTTATTGTGTGATGAAGTAGAATGCTTTATTTTCCTAACTTTGCAGAAAAATTCACAGATTAAGGCAGTAATACATTTCAACTCCAAAAAGAAAGAAATAAAAACCAGTTTTCCTGGCAATGACTCATAGCTATAAGACTTGACAAGACATTTAATTTGTTAGTAATGAATTCCACCGAATATTTAAGGGATATTGAGGTCACTGTGTTAAATAGCATTACATTAGCAATGATGTTACAAGGTAAGTAAGTACAGATCAGTTTCTCCTGAACGTCGACGTAAAAAGACTGAACAAAATGAGGGGTCTGCAAAGATAGAGGGCGGGTGAGTGCTCTTCCATCCACTGGTTCACTCCCCAAATGTCTCCAACATCCAGAACTTTATCAGGTGGAAGCCACAAGGCCTGGCACCTCAGCCCAGTCTCCCACAGCAGCGGCAGGCTCAAGCCCTGGAGCCATCACCTGATACCTCCCAGAACATGAGGAAACTGGGTCCGAAGCAGAGCAGCCTGAACTCTCTGATGTGCAATGTAGGAGTCTGAAGTGGCAGCTTACCCTCCTGGGCCATCATGCCCATGTTAATAAATGAAATCTTCAAAATGCAGTGTTTCATGAATTTTTGAAGTTTCCACATCTAGCAAAACAATCTAGCAACAGTCCAGGAAAACAAGACTAGGCCAACATCTGAAAATCAGTACAACATCACAAATGCAATATAAAGAAAACACTACAATCATTTCAATATTTGCAAAGTGACAAAATCCAACATCCATTTATGGTTAAGAATTATCAGAAAAGAAAACCCTCAGTCTGGTAAGACTTCAACATTCTAGAAATCCTATATGGTAAAAGACTGAACGTTTCCTCCTAGTATCAATGACAAGGCCATGGTCGGCCTGCTCTCTTCCTCCTGTTCAACATCATACTGAGAATCTTCTAGGGCAGTAGTGCAAAAGAAAGCTGAATGTGTGGTCTATCAGTTTAAGATGCGGATTGGGATGACTGCATGCAGTACTGGAAGGCTTGTGCTGGAGTCTCAGCTCTGCTCTTGATCAGCTTCCGGGGAAGCTGCAGGATGGCTCCATCTGTTGGGTCCTTGTCCACGTGGCAGGCTTGGTTTTAACTTCCAGCTCCCCATGTCAGCTCCCTTGACCAGGACCACTGTGGACATGCGGACAGTGAACCAAAGAATGGAAACTTGCAAACACAAACACACACACACTCTCTCTCTGCCTCTCAAATGGAAACAGTAACAAACAAAAGGCACTGGAAGGGAATATGCCTACATAAAAACTTTGTGAAACTCAATGTACTAGCAATAAGTGTACATGGTCTGGATGCTAAAAATAAACAGCAATAACAGAACACATTGATACATAAATAAACAATAGGTTGTAATGAATGAACAGTTACTAAGCTGTCTACCCTTCCTGAATTGGTCTATACATTCAAGAACTGTCATAAAATTTAAGCATTTTTTTTAAGTCAACAAGTGGATTCTGAAATGTCTGTGTTAAGGCCAAAAACATTTAACACAGCAGAATTTTGGAAAATAATAAAATCGTGTTATCTCCATTACCAAATTTCAACACTTATGAAAAGTTATAGTAAAGACATTGTATTGGTGATAGCATAAATTCATATATACATAGTCAACAAAGATGTGGAAGATATTTGTATTTACTTTATACACTTCTTTATATATGTGGTATATACAAACCCAAATGGGTTACAGACCAAAATATAAACAAAAAACAAGTTATACATTTTTTAGACATGTCACCAAAATAATAATCCATAAAATATACTGATAGAGTGGACTTGGTGAAAATTAAGAATTTCTGCTTCTGAATGGATGTTGAGAGGCAGGTGTTCAGCTTAGTGGCCAAGTTGCTGCTAGCTGAGGTAGCAGCCCATTTTGGAATGCCTGGGATTTGAGTACTGGCTCTGCCTTTTGATTCTTGCTGATAAAGACAGTGACGTAGGTTTGGGTTCCAGGCACTCACACAGGAAAGTTGGGTTAGGTTTTTGGCTCTAGGCCTGGGTCTGGATTACCAGTTTTGAGTTTGTAACAGGGGACCAGCAGACAATAGCTCTTTCAGATGCTTAAAAAAAAAAAAAAAAAAAGTGAAAAGGCATTGCCTAAGTAACGGAAAAACACACTTTATATTAGGAAGAAATTAATGGGTAATTCTGTGTACATGTGATGGAATATGAAAGGGACATTTGACACCATGTGACTAATCTTAACTCTACATATCATTTAGTACACAATTAGATTTCTAGCAATGTATCATTTTATACCCCAAAATTAATAGGCTAAGTTTACTATTCTGATTATCTATAATTGCAAGCCTATGAGAAAATAAAATACTTAAGAATGTGAATGGCCATTGTTAGGTAGGCTCCTTCTCTTTGGATTGCTCTCCTGCAGAGATCCGATTTCAGCTCCCTTCTCCATCACACTCCTTACTAGAGTCAAGTTTTATTTGGGTGTGTATGAGTATGTCCAGGTTAGATTTTTTTCCCCCTTAATTTGACCATTAACAATGGAGTTCTTGCAGGTTGGAAGCAGAATTACCGTTTATACATTCTCAAAATTATCTCAAAGATGCTATTAGGGGAGGCAAGATGCCAAGCTTATCTTCCACCATGTAGCACCAACATTCCATATGGATGCCAGTATGAGTCTTGGCTGCTCCATTTCAATTCATCTCTGCTTATTACCTCTCAGGGTAATGGTGGATGGCCCAAGTCACTGGGACTCCTGAACCCATGTGGGAGAACCAGAAGCAGCTCCTGGCCCTCAGCTTCATATCAGATTAGCTCTGGCTATTGGGGCCATTTGGGAAATGCACCAGAAGACTGAAGACGTCTCTCTGTAAAATCTTTCAAATAAAAATTAAATCTTTTTGGGGAAAAAAAAAATGCTGTTAAACCCTAACCACTGCCCCCTAGTGGGAAAATCCTTAAGTAATTTGTGGCTATTCACATATTACTCAGCAGTACACGTGAACACAACATTATAAACAAAACCAGAAACAAATGCCAGCCTTTCACTGCACACCAGTTAGTTCATGTTTCCCAAATTTCTCCTTGTGGAAGAAACTGAGCTTTACATTGCCTTGTGTTTGACAGACACTGCTAAGGGACATTCTAGATGACCAATTTTTGTCTAGGTAGTTTATTAACTGATATATAATTTTGCAATATAATATAAAAACTGAATTAGCAAGATATATTCAGCATGTGAGGATACCCAAGATTTCTTGGATTCACTTGTCACAATAAAAGGGGATATGTTTCTAAAACCCTTTAAACTATGGCTGCACACACCAACACCTTCAATCATCTAGACATTATTAAGATACTTTCAATTAGTGGTGCTGTTATATTCACTCAGCTTATTATTCATCACCTAGCACAACCTGTCTTTTCGGTGACTAGCTTAGACTTTCGTTGGTTTTATTCATCCAGAAGCACATATTACCAACACCACTTGAATTTATGTGCAGTTAACATGCAGAAACATACTCACTAAAGCAGCAATGTTTTAACCAAATAGAATTTAAATCACTATTGCTTGGCTTTCCCAATTCTCTTTCCAAAAACAAACACAGTACTCTTACAAAATACTGTAACATACTCAAAGAACCTGTTTCGTTTCTTGTTTTCTTTTGGAGTAACTGAAAAAAAAAAAGTAATTGGAAAAGAAAAGTGCATGAATGCTTTCTTAATTATAAGAGACTGAGGACTTGCAATTCTGGTGGTGAGTTGCTACATAAGCAAGTTTCCATTATATAAATTACAGACTACTACTATTGCCCAGCCACTAAGTAAAGATCAAAGGAGATGAACAGAGAATGGAAGCTCTCTTCCCTGTCGCAACTCTTTATAAAAAAAATTTAAGAAAGGGACAGAATATGCACATATATATTAGTGACAAGAGAACAGGAAATACAAGCAACTTGACAAGACTAAGTTTATTCTAAGTATAATTTTTATTAATAAAAAGATTAACCATGACCATATAAAATGAGTGGCTGGGCTCATAGTTTGCTACACCAAAGAAATTTAAAAATGAATACTTAAGAATGTTACAATTTATAATAGCATTCCTTATAGAGGCATTTTAATCTTAAATATATGAAACTATCCCTTAGTGTGATGGATGAGTATCATCTTAGCTACAGATGAATCAAAAATGAATTTCCAAGAGATATTTGGTGGCGTTCCATCAAGGCATACAACCCAAGCTTAGGGAAACTACCTCCCAAAAAAATCGTCTGGAAAGGTGCTCATTCAGAAAATAGGGTATCACTACTTAATACTTCTGGAAGCGAAACAATACACTTTCAAGATAGGTATGAAGAATAAATAGCACAAATTACGAATATACCAACGATCCTGAAATAAACTGGAAAAAGTGCTGTTAAATTTTATAAGACATATAATTGGTGTTTAAATACAAATTCATTCAGACTTGCTAAGTCCAAAAGATACAGTAATTTTATTACACAAAATTCCTCCTATGTGCTAAAAACGTTAACTTCCAAGACATAATATTCTTATATAAGTGTAGAGGGAATTATGGTTAAATTGTTTAATCAATTTGCATCTGAACAATAGGCAGTGGACATAAATGAAGCAGTCCTCTAAAATTCAAGGCTGTAACATTATTGCTCAACCAAAATATACCACCACTCTCTAATAGAAATGCCTGCTCAATTCATCTCTTAAAAATAAAGTCCATTTCTTCTCCATTAAAGCTTTTTCAAGACTGACAAAGGTATATTGTACCTATTAAAAATAGGGGCATTCTTCATCTTTGGATAGAGTATTACCACTCAGGGAAAATGTAGTCATGCACAAATGACTAGCCTTTTATTTGAGGCAGCCGCTGGGAGTCCAGTGAGCATTTAGCACTGTACCTTTAAAGCGTCTTCTTTAATACAACTTTGGAAAATCAAAAATAGAAGAAAAATATCTATGGCAAGTTACAATTAAATCTGATTTGACAGCAATAAAAAGTTATTTAGTGCAGTGTCAACTTTATGTATTGAATCGTCTAATGTTAATTTTATGCTATAACACTGAATGACAAAAAAAAAGTTCTTAACTTGTTTAAAAAAAAACACTTCAGTCTGACTTAGAATTTTGTAAGGCAAAAATGAAATTTAGCACTGTAAAAAGTCATTTTAAGATAAAGTCCTACAAATTTGGAGCCCATTTATAATTCCATCAACAGATAAATTATGTATCTGATTCCCTCTTAACTACAGTAAAAAAATCTCTAGTAGTATTCAGATTATGAAATCCTTAATAATTCAATATATACTTAAAAATGTTCATACAGAACCAATACATCTCTTAATCCATGTTAAAGAACACTTGTTAAAAAAAATTAACAAAAAATAGTAATAAAACAATGGAAACCCATTTAATTTCACTACATCCAAGGGTATGTAACAAAATACTGACTTAAAGAGGTAGATTAAAAAAAAATAAAAAGAAAACCAGATTCTCCATTCTTTGTCACTTTTATTCAGTAGTAGTTTTTTTCCTTATTTTCAGTGCCAGACATGGCAAGGAGTGATTACAGCCAACTGTTATTAAAACATTTGTTCGCAACATATACCCCCTTTACCACTAACCCCAAACTGACTCATTTTGTGTGCTTTCATTCTTTTTGTAATATACCACCACCAAGACCAGGTGGGTGGGGCAAAGGTCAGAGAGATGACGGGGAGAGTCCAGGAGGTCAGAGAGGAGGAATGCTACAAGCCACAGTAAGAATGAGCTGTATTTAATTTAAAAAAGGGGAAGGAGGGGTGTACCCCACAATGATACAGTAATGAGGATACACAATTAAATCCCATAGCATGACTGAAGGCTTTCACTGTGTTTGACATCATCACAATGGAAGGCATAAAAAGTGGAGTAAATCAATGTTGATACAGTCCAATCTAGTCCATTAGGCAAGATGGTGCAAGAAGTCATTTAAATTAAAAGTGCCCTACCCTTACCTAAATGGCTAGCAGACATGGAGAACACCAAGTGATGAACCCACAGAGCTTTCTCCATGTAGCTATATAAAAATGTGTTGTCAAATGGCACACTGTCAAACACTGGAAAGGGGCACCACAATGGACCTCTCTCTTTTATAGGTACGAATGCTAGATTTCAACTATCTCAACTAAGCAGGAAGTGGGCTCCTCTCCTAGGAATGCCAACCCTAATTCACTTTGTCTTGAAATATATACAGATTGTTTGTAGTAGCTACAGCAATGATATTTTCCTTGGGGTGCCAGGCTGTATGAAGGATTTTCTTGTTGAAGTCTAGGCTGTCAACACTTATTTCATCTTTCTTTCGCTTGCCGCTCGCACAGACTTTCCGAGGCTTCAAAACTGTGCGAGGTTTATTGTTTTCCCGTGATGCTTCTAGAGTTATATCTCGTTTTGTATTCCTGTCAAACATTCTGAAGAAATTATTGTAAGATCCAGTCATGACAACACTGTAAAAGTAGACAAAACAATCAGTGAAACAAAGGAGTAAAAGGCTGTTTTTAGCAGGTCAATTAAACCTAGCCGAGACTAACTACCCCAGCTGATTTAATCAACAAGACTGTTGACACCAAGTCAGTGACTGGAATAAACAGGAGACATTTAAAAATATTTATTTGTTTTTATTGGAAAGGCAGATTTACAGACAGAAGGAGATGGAGAGAGGTTGGTGGGGCACGTGTTTTATTCCTACCGCCCTCGACTCCTGTGTCCTAGGGGAGGAGAGGGAGAGGGCCGCTCTTTGCTGTCGAACTACAGCAGCTTATGAAACTATGCTTCATTTTTATGTACTAGTATTTCAAGGCATCCCATCAGGAAAATGAAGTTAGGGCTTTTCAGGCATAGGTATTGTGGTATAGCACATTAAGCAATAACTTGGGATGGCCATACACCATACTCAATGTAAAGTCAGGTCTAGGCTCCCTCCTCTTTTAATTCAGCTCCTTGTAAACATGCCTGAGAAAGCAGCAGCAGATGGTGTAAGGGCCTAGGACCCTGCCACCCAAGTGAATCTAGGATAGAATTTTAGCGCCTACTTTCAGTCTAGCCCTTTTCTGGCTATTTGGGGCATTTGGGAAGTGAAAAGGTGGATGGGAAGATTTCTGCCTGCCTTTCAGGCAAATGAGTAAGCAAAAAAGCCCTCCTTTCCTCCAATGAAATTTTTTTATCTAAATGAGCAGTTAAAATTAAAAGCAATTACCTGTCAGATCCATTCCAACAACATTCAAATTTGTCAAATATGCAGTCATTTTCATACAGTGAACAAAGTTTACTTCTAAGATATTCATGCACCTGAGGAAAAAACACAAACAAGACATATATACACTTCTGTGTAACTTAATTAGAAAAGTGTTTTTAACAAGTTCTTATCTTTAAATAGTAGCAAAAAAAGGCACTATATGTATGTTATGAACAAAACTTTAAGTTTTAACGAAACATTAAGTTTCTATAAGCTTAGTAACACAAATGCACATTTCAAGGAGGCCACACATTTTTCTGCTGTACAAAAAACAAGGACAACTTCCATTCTTGGTATGACACTTGTAACTCTGAGGAAAATATTCAGAATGGGAGGGGGAAAAAAAAGACGAAATGGTACAGATACGAACCTCATAAAATAAAATTACAGCAACATTTGAATCATCACTATATCTTTTCAGTCCTTCACATACTGCTAGAAATATGAATGCCATGCTAACTTTTATGTTATTTTTTTCTGGATAGTTTAAGTGAGAACTGTTTCTTATTGCATACAGATGCTTTGCACAGCATGACCATACTGTTCTTGTAATAAAATATATGGTCACTGTGGGTAGGCACCACTTGAATATTTGATGGCACTGCTCAATACTTACCTGTTTTCTGAGTTATTACTTTATTTAGACACAAATGCTCAAAGAAAAAACTCCACAAGTACCTGATATGTTTCCACAGGCCTGTTTTCCATATTTAAGTCCCAAATTTTGACTGACAAATAGTCTCTAGTCATCATATATCGACCACTATGGCTGAATTTTACATCAGAAATAGAAGAGATGATTTCAGAAAAAAATGACCTGTTACTGGGGTCTTCTGGTTCTTCAAACACTAAAAACAAGCAAAAGAATAAAAAGGCAAGGTGTACAATATTCTGGCTTATACAAAATAATTCCCACAAAGTTTATTTGGAGTCACGTAGTCAATTTTTCCAGATACACTGGGGCTTGTAACTCTAGCTATCAGGTTGATTGGTGTATTCTACTTTGCAACAGTCTTCACTAACTTGACCCCTGTCATCACCAGAAAAAGCATGTTATTCCTACCTAGCCTCATCATGCCATAATTTTATGTTTTAGTGGCCAAATAAAAATTAATTAATTTGGTAAACAGGCATGCACCAATTTTCATACTTATGTAAAAACTGACTCAGTAGCATGAAAATACTGTGACCATTATAACTTTTTAAATTCAGTAGTTTTCAAACCTCATTTAAGCTAATGAAGCCTTTGAATATTCCTAGGAAGCTTAAAATACAAGAGAAAAAAGAATGAGGAGCGGAAGAATGAAAAGTAAGTTGAGAAGAGTTCTATTAAAAATATATTCTCAGAGACCAAAAGAAACACCCCGCAAGAGAACTTGACCACAGTCTTTCAGTGGAATACCATATGATGACCCAGGTAGAGGGAGGGAGTTTTAAAAGAGGACATGGGCATAAAAGTTTAAGATCTGTAAATGCAGAGGTTAGCTTCCTACTGACCGTCATTTTCAAGGAGATAAACTTACATTTAGAATGCCTATCACACAGCGCAGATGCCCTCATGTCACATAACCGAATAGTGCCTTTACTGCTGCTGTATACAAATGTGTTACAGCTATTTGGATGGAATTCTGCTGCTGTAATCACTTCTGTTAGCTCTTCCATATTGGCAGGCTTAATATCCACGATATCTGGATAGTGTTTTATTAAGGAATTTACACGTAGGAAAAAAAAAACAAATATAATCTTACATTTCTCACATTTAAAATCCACACACAGATTTAGACTCAAGTATCAGCCTGGAATTACATTCTACTTATAAGTTCCAGAGAGATTCAAAACTTTTACTGCTAAAATGTGATAAATCTTAAAGAAAAATATGGCAAATTTTAAGCCACCTAGGAATATGAAAGTCTAACCCAGAAGTCATAAATAAAAGATGATAAATAAATCATTTAAAGTATTAAGAGAATTCCAAACAAAACCCTAAGAGGGTGAAAAAGAGAAATGATGTAGTTACAAATGTAACAGTTAATTTACAATAAAAGATGCATATAATAATGCAAACATAAATACAGTAAGAAAAAAAACCAGGAAAAAGGAAATTCTGATTGCTCAACTACTACTTATCTGCAGATAAATAAAAAAATCTCACAGTAAAGGCAAACAAACAAACAAAACAAGTCCAAATTTCAAAAACACATTACTAGTAGTTAACATTTGTCAGGAAATATAAAATCATTTAAATGCATTTCTATAATCATACACATATATTATGCATATGTATCCCAAGTATACATATTTTCATGTCACATACTGATATATGGACAGAAAATTTCTACAGGGATAGCAAACAATAAAACTCAAAGAAATATTTCTATTGATTTTACACCATAATATTATCATGCCTTGTAAAAACTTATTTTCCTGGCCAATCCTCCATCTGCTGGTTCATTCCCTCAAATAGCTGCAACTGGTTGGAGCTGTGCTAGTCCCAAGACAGGATGCAGGAGCTTTTTTCAGATCACCCGTGTGGCTGTGGGATCAAAGAATGTGGATTGGCAAGAACTCAAACTGACACCTATACGGATGCTCTACAATGCCAAGCAATAGCCACCTAATTCATATTTTCATAAAAAAAAATTTGAACATTAAATTATAGATCCAGCTCCCTGGGAAAGCAGCAAAAGATGGTCCAAGTCCTTGGGCTCCTGTACCCATGTGAGAGAGCCTGAAGAAGTTCCAGTTTCCTGGCTTTGGACCAATCCAACTCTAGCCATCTGGGGAGTGAACCATCTGATGCAGGATTTCTCACTCTTGTCTTTCCTATCTGTAAATATGCCTTAACAAGTCAATGTGTAAAATGAGAATCAAGACCCTAGTAGATGGAAAAAACTTGCCGATCATTAAATTCATTAAAATTTCATAAATTCAAGTTTTATGCCAATACATTATATTTCTTGTCAATTTCAAATATTTTTCTTCTATATGCTATGAAAAAGGTAGCAGACATCAAATATATTAAGATACCATAAGCAGCAATCAAATGCACTGAAGAGACAAAAATAAACCCAACATGGGTACAACAAGCCTCAACAAAAAAACAGAAACCAAATGGATACTAAAACTCCTGTCTGTAATTTCCAGATGCCAAAGATTAATCCGCAAATCATCTGCAGATAAATAAGTTTCATAATCACTATTAATAGAAATTGAGTTGATGTGATATGTGTGAGCATTGGCAAATATTCTTCGTGGACTGGCCTCAACCATTAGATCCATGGGCCTAAAGACTGGTACCTGTCAATAAGATATAAGAAAACAAATTACAAAAGGCACATGCACATCAAGGTCAGAACACTTCATTGCTCTAATTTTTGAGAGGACGACACATTTCTGAGAGGACAATAAATGCTGTAAGATTACTTCTAAAGAACTGATGCTGACACTTTAAAGTGCTGAAATGAGAAGAAAATGAACAATTTGGGTACTTTAAACTTATTATTTTTTTGTTTAATTGCAAGAGTACAGAGAAAAATGAGACAAAGAAATCTTGTTTCTGTTGGCTCACTTTCCAAATACCAATAAGAGCCAGAGCTGGGTCAGTTCAAAATCAGGAAGCAGGAACTGCATCCGGGTCTCCCATATGGGTGGCAGGGACCCAAGTACTGAGTCATCACCTGCCTATCAGGATACATATTAGCAGGCAACTGGGGAGGAAATGGAGGTGGAACTTGATCCTATGCAATCCAATAAAGGATGTGGGCATCCCTCGTAACAGCTGAACCAGATATACCACACAATGGCAGCCCGTAATCCACCTTGTTTTGTTGGTAGCAATGCAATTAAAATTTGCAGTTCTTCTTGGTTCCAATCATGTGCTTTGAAGATGTGCAGTGCAAATAAACACGTATTAGTTTATACCAATAAAGGCCTAAAATGAAATTAACCCATTGTATCCAACTGTTGATATCTTAATTACAACTGTAAAATATGGACCATTTCTATTTTTTAAACTCCAAAAAGAATTAATCTCGAAAGTTTAATCTTCATTTTTTCACATATTTGTTACTCAATACCATATCACTTAATTCCATAATGTTGTAAATTGTTGTTGATGTTATGTTGTGGATTTTAATTGATTGGGATGATATTCTGCCAGCTCTGCCTTCAGACCAGAGATGGTCTCCCCAAGAAACCATTGAATTTATCTGGACAATAACATGCTGGACTCTATGCTTGCAATGAAAGAATCTTGACTGAATTTTAACTGTAATACTGCACCGAGGTGGAGGAATCTACCATGGGGGGAGGCTATGGGGAAGGGTTGGGGGAATCCCAGAGCCTATGAAACAGTGTCACATAATGCAATGTAATTTAAAAAAAAAAAAAAAAAAAAAAAACCTAATCTTGTAATAGTTAACATTTGCAACTGTGAGTGCAAGACCATGATCTAAGCTATATGGAGTGAATACAGATTACTATTCATCAGAAAATTGTTTTCCATACACTTACTCGTAGTGTAGTAACGGTAGTAGGATCTCTATACCTTCCATCTTCCTCTTTCAAATTATACCCTTCTGGTCTTTTGTCCCTTTCACTGATTTTCCATAACTTTATTGTTTTATCTGAGGAGAGAATAAAGAATTAATAATGCTAGAACGAAAAACACTTTAAAGCATTTTTAAAATGCCATTTTCATTATTTCCCTTAGATTTTTCCTTTTAAAAACTTGGTATTATCTAGTAAACAAAAGCAAATACACATAGAAATTACAAATTTACACATTTAATCTAAAGTTTCATGTGAGGTTCAAATCAAGTCACAGCTAGATCTCTAGCTATACACATAAATACATACAGTACATAGATGCTTCAAATAACAACAACAACAACAATAATAACAACAAACCTTAAAGGCAATAAACAAGTCATCTAAAGATTGCCTGTTATGGGCCCAGCACGATGGCTCAGTGGCTAAATCCTCACCTTACACGTGCTGGGATCCCATATAGGCACTGCTTCATGTCCTGACAGTCCCACTTCCCATCCTGTTTGTGGCATGGGAAAGCAGTCGAGGAAGGCCAAAAGCTTTGGGAGCCTGCAATTGCATGGGAGACCCAGAAAAAGCTCCTGGCTGCTAGCTTCAGATCAGATCAGCTCTGGCTATTGCAGCCACTTGAGGAGTGAACCAGGAAACAAAATATTTTTCTCTGTAAATGTGCCTTTCCAATTAAAAAAAAAATTAATCTCAAAAAAGATTGTCTGCTACACAGACTATCTTCTTTGGTTCTACTTCCTAGCAGAGTCCGTCAAAGACTCCACAGATGTCCTTTATAATACCCGAGGCCTCCATTTAAATATGGCCTGAAATAAAAAAAACTGATCGAAAGCATGCCAAAATTCTTAAGTCCTTCAGAAAGACAAAATTTGTTCTATACGGAAGTTATACAACATAATAAGGTCAGCAACCATCCTTCAACTACTTTCTTGCAAATTCAATGTCTTAAATTACCACTGCTTCATCTACCACTGACTATGTATCACTACTAGCTGGGGCAAGATGACATAGCCAGTTACTTCTCTGCCAGCAGCACTGCCATTCCATGAGGGCACCAATTTGTGTCCCCATTCCTCTTTGATATGGCTCCCTGCTTTCATTCATAAAGGAAGCAAAACAAAGATTTCTTAACACACATGAAAATTAAAAGACCTGGGGGGGGGGGGAGCGCCAGCACAGTGGCTCAATTGGCTAATACACATGCAAATGCAGGTTCATGTCCTGACTGCTCCACTTCTGACCCAGCTCTCCACTTACAGTCTTACAGTAGTGGAGGAAGGGCTAAGTCTTTGTGACTCTGCACCGACGTGGGACACCTGGAAGGAAGATGCTCTTGGTTCCCAGCTTTGGATCAACTCAGCTCTGAACATCTGGGAAATGAACCAGCAGATGGAAGACCTATATTTCCTTCTCTCACTGTAAAATTTACCTTTCAAATAAAAATAAATTAGGAAACAACAACAACTAAACAACAACAACAAAAAAATCCCAAAAGATAAAGGGGCTGGTGCTGTGGGGTATCAGGTTAAGCTGCAACCTGTGACACTGGCATTCCATATCAAAGTGCCAGTTTAATCCTTGGATGCTTCACTTTGTTCCAGCTCCTTCTTAACATGTCTGAGAAGGCAACAAAGAACTTGGTCACTGCCACGCAAATGGGAGACCAGACATGTTTCAGTCTGGACCAGTCCTGGCCCTGGCCATTTGACAAGAGAATTAGTGAGTAGATTTCAATATTTCTCTTCCTCCCCATCCTCTACCTGTTTTATGTGTGTCACTGTGTCTGTCAACTAAATCTAAGGAACCAAAGGAAGAGAGGGACCGAGGGAAGAATGATGTGGTCAGGGAGTGACCTGGAATGGGAAACCTTACATGGACAGAAATGACTATCATCAGTTTACTGATATCCAACAGAACAGCTCATCCTTTTCATTACAATGTGCGTATGTTCTTAACAAAAATGTCACTTGACAATCTTTCAGAAAACTTAAAAAAACTGCATGTGAACAGTTGGGATGGGGGCAGACCAGACCCGGCAAAACTACAACACCTGTTGGCCTCATATGAGCTGATCCGGGAAAGGCCAGGCTGGGTTGATTGTTCCTACTGGTGCATACATAATAAGTCAGAGTGTGTGTGGGTTGGTTGGGCTCTGCCGCAGCATCAGCAGGCAGATGCTGGCAAGGGGGGCTAATTCTGTCAAGCCAAACTGCTCAACCACCTGGAGAGTGCAGGATCCATGAATGGGGCCAGTAGCGAAACAGTGGGCATCTCCCTTCTGGGTTGACATTCCATCTGGTGAATGTGAGAACCAGCCTTCTCCCTTGCTCTCTTTCTGCCTCCCAGATACAGGAAGGGAAAAAGAGGATGTAGCCCTTGATGCTCTGAGCCCTAATCAACTATGTCAAGATCATAAGTAAGTAAATAAATTAATTTATATTAAAAAAAGGCATGTGAACAATAAAAACATCATATTTTGTATAAGAGAAAAATTCCTCCAATTAGATTTATAGAGATGGGTAAATAATAAGCCCTCTTTGAATGAAGAAAAATTGCCTACTGGATATGTGTGCAGAGTGGGCACATAAGAGGAGAAAATGTGTACTTACCATTAGTAGACAATAGAAACTGAGCAGCATTTTTCTGGGGTAACCACCTAATTTTGTTGATCTTTTCTTCTATTTCTAAACTTTTCAAGTAGTCAAACTCTGGTTCATGGCTCTGAAAGGTGCTGTAAACATTGTATTCTCCTCTGCTATGAGATTGGATTTTGTTCTAAAATGGAAACAAACATTTGGACCATTGTTGAGAAATATCTCAAAGTAACCAAACACGAGCAATTCTATCAATCCCCGCAAGCACTTTACACACAATTAGATTGTCTCATTCTTGAATGTTTCTGAGGAATCAATAAGAAATCTTAAAGGGGAGGGAGGCTGAAATAAAACTCATTAAATAGACTCATTCAATAATATCCTTAAAACAAGGATGTAAAGCAGGTATTCGAATAGCAGTTAAACTGCTGCTTCTGCCACAAGGTTTGGTCCATTGTAGTTTTCTACTAACGGACTCCCTAGGTAACACAGATGGCTCAAGTACTTGGGCCTCTGTGATTTACATGGAAACTCAGAATCTGAATTCCTGGTTGCTGGATTTGACCTGGAACATCCCTTGCTGTTAAGGACACTGGAGGAGTGACCTGGAAGATAGAAAAGTTTTCTGGTCTCTTGCCTTCCAAATGAACAAAATAAACCTTAAAAAGTCAACTGTTCAAGAAAATGCAATGACTACATTTACTCACTCATTCCAGCTAGTCACTGCTGTCCAGACCTGATATATCCCACATTCACTGTCACCCAACAGTCTCCTCCTCATGTACCCTGATTAACAACGGCTTGCCCTCCTTTACCCATCCTTCTTTATAGCATTATATCCAATGTTATTTTAGCTATGCAAGCTAGGTCATGAACAGACCAGTGTTATACTACTTCTTAATCAAACCTGAGCATAAGTCAGAATTCATCAGGCTCAGCTTCATACCTTCTGATCTATTATCACATAATTAAAAAGGTTTGTATCAAAAACATTAGATCTAGTTGAAAGAATATACAGAAAAGTGACAAACAAAAAAGGATACTACTCTTGAGTCAATTCTTTTGAGTAACCAAGCGAAATGTAAAAGATTACTTGATACTAATAGCAGCTGATCATAATCAAACATATGAAAATAAAGTCTAATTGAATCACCTTACAAGCCCCAAACTTGGCATGTGTGTTCTACTAGCTTTGACCTATTTTTATGGGTACAATTTTATTTCAACCTTCTGACAGCACTATCACATACTAGTCAGTGTGTTTGCAAATGTGAAGAATGTAGAGTGTAGCAAAAGAACATAACGCATCTCAGGGATGTGCAGGAAATAACATCAAACTCTGGGCTTTGGTCTTACTACATTCATCCATCAAATCAGATCACCTAATCCATTAATGGTATACACACTCAAATATCACTTCAGAAGATACCATAAACCTTCTACTTAAAGTTGCTCAGGCTCACCAGGCACATCATATGAAGGAAAAGATGATGTGCTAGACAGCAGATTTTTAGTATCAAGGACACATTTTCATTTATAGCTTAAAGCAAGAGATGGTAGTATTCAAGCACAACAGACTTAACAATCTTCATCTTCAAGTGACTAATATGTGTAAAAGAAAAATAGAAAGTAGAAATTTAGGTCTATAGAACTGAATTAAGCAGTACAAAGAGCAAAGGGAAGCTACATACGAAACTCATTTAAGGACCAACATGGAAAAACATACCTTATTAAAATACTTTCCATGAACATCATAGAGTCTACATGTTATCTATTACATGATCCAAAAACACAATTACGGAGTTTGTCAAGCAATCTCACTCAAGAAGGACCATCTCTTTACATCAGGGAGAAAAATGCATGGCACAAAATTACACTTTAAAAGTTAAAGGCACACGGGCCTGGCAGCATAGCCTAGCTATGCTTAGCCTAGCTAAGTCCTCGTCTTGAACGTGCCGGGATCCCATATGGGCGCCGGTTCTAATCCACTTTCCATCTGGCTCCCTGCTTGTGGCCTGGGAAAGCAGTCAAGGTTGGCCCAAAGCTTTGGGACCCTGCACCCGTGTGGGATACCCGGAAGAAGTTCCTGGATACTGGCTTTGGACCGGCATGGCATCGGCTGTTGCGCTCACTTGGGGAGTGAATCATCGGACGAAAGATCTTCCTCTCTGTCAATCTGACTTTCCAATAAATAAAAAAAAAATTAAAGGTACAGGACTGAGTACAAGCATTAGCTTTATCTCCCTCTTAAAGTATCACCCAGCCAGGCCGGACCCAATGCTGGGGACTCAGGCCAAAGGTACTGCCGCCAGGCGGTCACTGAGTCTTAGGCTTTGGGTGGCCATTACGCCTATTTGGCGCTAGGCCCTGCCTGCTGGCTGCCCAGCGGCGAGCTCTGGAGGTTTTAGGATATGTAATTGTTGCCTAGGGACATCCATAGATAAAGCCAGTATGAGATGAGGTGAGGGATGAATTCTGGGTGATTCCCAGCAACAGGGTCACGCAACATGCTGGCAAGTGTGGGGACTGAGACCTGGCGACTTGGAGGGGAGAATCCATGATATCTATTTAAGCCAGAATGATGCACCAGTCCACATGGGAGTCCTGAGATGGGCTGTTAGTGTAGAGCATCACTGACTGCCACACACAGTCCACACAAAAGCTATGGCTGGGGGCCTGTCTGGCAGGGCTAGGTACCTGTACCTGACTGACTAGTGGAATAGGGGACAGGTCACACTTGGCAGGCTCAAGACACTAACCAGCACATGAGAGAACCAGGACCGGGGGGGTGTAGATTCTGTGGGGGAAGTGTGGACCAAACCCTATAGAAACACAAGTACAACTGGTTAGCTCACAAGCTGGAGTGGTGATGGGCTGAGCTAGGTGTGACCATGGAACCTGCCATCACATACGAGTAACGGAACTGGCAACAGTCTGGGCAGGTCAAGGCAGCAGCACCTGAATGTGCACCCTAAAACAGGATGTGGGGTGAGCCGACCTGCACCTGGAAGGAGGAGGGCCAGGCAGGGCCGAGCAAATCTCAACTCACAAGGAAGAACAAAAATCAGGCTGGAGCACAGGTCATGCTGAACTAGACTTTTATACCTACTGGTCTGCATGAGTCAGGAATACTAGGCCACAGCATCGAAGGCAAAGGCTGAGACAGGTGAGAGGCTAAGCCAGCTGGGTCAGAGCAACCACTGGCATGCGCATAATCTAAGGCTGGGAACAGGCTCAGCTGGGGAGCTGAGACAGTATACCCTCGCTGGGTTGTGGTTCCCACTGGTGAGTGCAGGGGCCCGAGTGGGGGCTGCGTTCTGCTCTGAATAAGGCTGCAGTATCCCTTGGCACAAGTGTGAACTAAAGCTGCCCCTACTGAGCAGTGTCTGGGTATGGATGAGCTTTGGCTGGGCTGAAACATCCAACAGTAAGAACTGGAATGGATTGAAGGCCAGTCAAGAAAGGCCACTGTTCCTACTAGCACAGGAGGTGGGCTAAGCGGGGCTGGCCCATGGACCCACAGTATGCCAAGATCTGCCATGGGGAGAGATGCTGATGGAGGAGATTGAGAAATTCATCTGTTGGACACAATCGCTGCAGGTGAGCTCAAGAACCACGACTGGGAGCAACCCAGACGACTCTGAATAGATTTCATCAGTTTGGAATGGTGAGACTGGCAGCAATTCAGATCTGCTGAACTATCAAAACTGCTTGAGCAGACCCTTGGAGCATGCCCCACATCAGGGACCTGGGATGGATGGGAGGCTGGGTACAGCTTCTCCCTTTGTTTCTCCCCTGAACCTAGATATAGGGGGAAAAATGATTAGTGTGTAAAAAATGATCTTGCCCACTTTCCTGTAGCCCTTGACCCTTTGTACCCTAATAAACTATAAGATTATAAGATACACACACACACACTTAGGCATCTCTAAACAAAAAAAGTTAAAGACACAGGACTAAATACAAGCATTAGCTTTCCCTCTCAAAGTATCTTGTTTTAAAAACTATGCTAAAAGAATTCTTAAAGACAAATCTGCAGGAGGGCCAGCATAGAGGTGTAGTAGCCGCCTAAGCCTCTCTCTGCAGCACCAACATCCCACAGCAAGCAGGCTCACATTCCAGCTGCTGCACTTCTGATTCAGCTCCCTTCACATGCAGTGGAGGATGGCTCAAATGTTTGGGCCCTTGCACCCATGTGGGAGAAGCAAAACAGACTGCTGGTTTTGAATATACCATGAGCTAGATGGTATTTCAGAAGAAAAAACAAAATGAAGAAAAACAAAACAGCAAAGCCTAAGTGTCAAATCACTCAATTCAAAACAATTGTTGCACAGTAGAATCCAGCAGAACAATTCAATGTTTAAACACAAATAAAAGCAAGACAGTGAATTTTTATAATTTAAGTCATAACTCGTCAAATAAAAAATAAAAACAGTGCAGAAACAGTGACAAATTTGAATAAGAAAAAAAATTTTTTAAGTTCCAAAAAGCCACAACCTTTTGTACATCTTCAGTGTGAAAAAGGTCTTTAAAACCTGGCTGCTTCACCTTCTGTCCAGCTCCCTGCTCATGGCCTGGGAGAGCAGTCGAAGATGGCCATAAGCCTTGGGACCTTGCACCTGCATGGCAGACTTGGGAAAAGCTCCTGGCTTCAGATTGGCTCAGCTCCGGCCGTTGTGGCTAGTTAGGTAGTGAACGAGCGAAAGGAAGATCCCTGTCTCCCCTCTCTGTAAATCTGACTTTGCAATAATAATAAATAAAAAGCTAAAGTTATACATTTACATGTTATTACAACTTGTTTTATTAATACTACTTTAGTTTGTTCACTACAGGCAATCATATTTGGTTTATATTTTATAACAAAAAAGTAGTCCTTAAGGCCCAGCACTGTGGTACAGCAGGTAAAGCTGCCACTCGTTACCCTTGCACGCCCACAAGGCACCAGTTAATGTGCTGGCTGTTTTACCTGCAATCCAGCACACAGAGAAGGGCCTGTAAAAAGCAGCAGAGCGCGTCCCAAATGCTTGGGTCCCTGTTACTCATGCAGGAGCCTGGAAGGAGCTCCTGACTTGGCCCGGCCCTGGCCACTGCGGCCTTCTAAGACATGAGATCCGGAAGATCTTTGTCTTTCTCTCCCTTTCTGTGTCTGCCTTTCAAACAAATTAGTCACAAATAAGGGTAATACTTTAGCAGTCTTGAAAAATGGACATTCAATGATTGAAAGCAGTGGTAAAACAGAATCATACCTCATAATGAGTATCAAGGCATTCAAGAAACAGAGGAAATGTTACAAAATTAAGCAAAAAAAAGTTTTCCAATGAAATAAACAGAAAAATCTAAAATTTTCATGAAACGGTGAATAATAGTTACGGTTATTTTTCAAAAATTTATCAACTGACATTTACTCAGTTAGGACTCACTTGGAGCGCCTATTATGTACCAAGCAATATGTAATTTACAATGTCAATCACAATTTCTTAACCACCAAACTATATTATAGTGGACAGATAATCTGATTTAAGTAGCAGGTTGAAATAATCAGAAAGTCAAATCAAGTAACATTCTTCTGTGTATAATAAAATTTAAAGGGGATGTATAAATTATAATGAGTGTTAGCAATTTACTCTGCTATAAAAATCTAAAATGTCAATGTTCTTCTATTATCTAGTAAGAATCTTGGTTGTAAACCATGCTACAGAATAAGGGGTAAGATTATATAGGAAGTATGTTTATTTTGCATGGTGTTAAGGAAGCCCCTCAATGCACGTGTGCACACACATACACACACACACCATGCACCACATAAAAATACTGCCTCTTTCATTCGTCAGCATTACATATTCTGAAATTTGAACCACACAGAGAAGATTAGTATGAGGCCTGCATTAGGATGACATGCCAATATATAAAGGGACATATGCTTAATTTTTAAAAAAACTAAATCACCACAACCATCATTATTTTTTTCTTCAAAAAAGAAAGTACCGCCTTTCTCAGATTCCAATGTTTTTTCCACTTTGGTTGTGAGCAAAAAGGTCTCCAAACTTCTTTCTTTCAAATTGAAATTTCAATCTGATTTGGATTCATAAGAAACTATTTCTCTGGTTCTAGATTCCCAATGGTAATACTTTATTATCTAATTAAGAAGCAAAATGATTTTTTTCCATTTTGTCTCTCTCTCTGCCCCTGAGGTTCCTACCGTAATACAACTATCCTGGACCCCAGATTCCTCATGTGTGTAGAGAACCCATTTTTTCCTTGGAGCGACAGAACAGTTATTGAAAAAGTAACACAGAATGGTTTGATTCCTAGGCTTAACCAGCTGCACTATAATGTCCATCTCCTTCTTTCTATATGTTAAAGGAGAAAATATCAGTAACTAACTTAAAGAAACACACAGTCACAAGATTTTTGGTTGAGTTATGAACTGGTAAAAATTCCTGGGAGGTACACACCAATGGCCAGAGCTGAGTCTATCTAAAGCCAGGAGCCATGAGCTTCTTCTGGGTCTCCCAGGTGGGTGTAGCATCCCAACGCCCTGGTCCATCCTCGATTGCTTTCCCAGGCCACAAGCAGGAAGCTGGATGGGAAGCTGGGCCGCTGGGATTAGAACCAGTGCCCATAGAGGATCCTGGCACAAGCAAGGGTAGGACTTTAGCTACTAGGTTACTATACCCCATTCACAGGTTTGATTTCTGGCCTTAACAAAACAAACAAACAAAAACAGCTGAAGACATCTCAAGGGCCAGCATTGTGGTGTTAGTGGGTTAAGCTGCCACCTGGGATGCTGGTATAGCATATGCACTAGTTCATGTCCTGGCTTCTCCATTTTCCTGTAATATACCTACCTGGGAAAGCAGCACAGCATGGCCCACCCATTCACACAGGAGGCCTCAGATTGGCTCCTGACTTTGGCCCAGTCTCAGCCTGGCTACTGTGGCTATTTGTGAAGTCAACTAGTGCATGGAAGAGCTCTCTCTTTCATCACTAAACCTTCAAAAATCCTCTTCTCCAGCTATCAGCAACTGCTTAGGTTGCCCTATATCTAGGCGTTACACTGCTGGGAGAAAAGAAGCCAACAGTTATCTGGTGGGCACTCTGAGCTGGTTAAAATCAAATTTGTGTTAACTATTTGTGTGCCAGCATAGTTGTCAAGCCAAGACACACCACCCTGGTTCCTAGGCGTCTCGCTCTGCTGTGTGTGGGGATTCCCAGAAAAGGGGTAATGGGGACATGTTGGAGTAGGAACTTCTGAGGGCATGTTTGACAGGTGAAAAGTGACTTCTGGAGCTTACACACATTGGGCCTTGTGGCTAGGCAAGGGAGCTGAGTCGGCATGGTTTAAAGGAGGGAAACCATAGGGCATGCCTGGGTCAGGCCAAGGCATGCGCCCATGTGGGAGACCTAGGCTGGGCTGTGTAGCAATATCCACTGCCCGATGGTGCACACAAAATCTGGGGTTGGGAGGAGGAGAAGGGCAAGCCTGGCTGGACTGGGCTGGACTGGGCTGGACTGGGTTGGGCTAGGTGGTAATATTTACCCATGAGTGTAAGGGCAGGGGGTTGGTCATGTCAAGTTAGGCCATGGCGCCCACTGCAACATGAGAGATCAGATCTGAGGGCAGATTCCATAGGGGAGATTTGGACTCACATCTGTGGGATTGCAGTACTTGCTGGTTTGTGCTAAAGCTTGGATAGTGGTGGGCTGAGCCAAGCTGGACCACAAAACTCACTTGACACTCATGGGAGCTAGAGATGGGAGGAGGATTGCTGGGCTGCAGCACCCACCAGCATGCATGAGATCTGGAGTTGAAGTGGGCCTGGTAAGGCAAGTTGGGTAACTCCTCTGCCAGGTCCCAGTTCCTGCTGTTAAGCATTAAGTCAGGGCTGGGGGCAGATCTGGCTGGACCAGGCACATCACCTGATAGCATATGTGAGCTGGGTTCAGAGGAGGGTTAGGTTCACCTAAGCCACTGCACACGCTGAACACTTGAAAATCAGGGCTGTGGGCAGGACTGGTAGGGATTATTGGGCAAAGTCCCAACTAGGCCACAGCACCCGTTAGTGTACCCGTTAGTGTTACTGTACGGTGGGCTGAGCTGGCCTAGGCTGCAGCATCCATCGGTTCATGTGCAAGATGGGGCTAGGAATGGAACTGACCAGTAACTGCATTCACAGATAAGAACACTGGATGGTTTGGTTGGGGGACCAGACTTGACCCTCACTGGCTAGTACACAAAATTCAAATCTGTTACCAAGTGAGATGTCTTGGCAGAACTCCCAGCTAGACTACTGGACTCAAAACTTGGCCACAGAGAAAATCACAAGATATGCAGTCCAACCCCATAGTATGCATGTTGAGACTGGGCCTCCTCAGTTGCTGATGCCTGTGTGGACGACAGGCCTAGATGCACATGGGAAACAAGACAGCCAGCTTATCTAGGCCAGCAGAGGGCGTTGAATGCCTAATCAGAGGATTGCAAGCAGAATATGCTCGGCTACTCTCCTGGCTAAGCTTTGCAGGAAGGGTAAGGGGATGTAGACACACTAAGAATGAGTTTGGTCAGCCAACAGATCTTGCAAACATCTCAAACCTGGTGCAACAAAGCCGACAATGTCTCAGAACTATCAAAGCCACAAACGTAACACTCTCAGAATGCTTTTCTCCACAACGAAGTCGAAGGCATCAGCAAATGACTGTCCCCCACCCCCAGATGCAGGGGCAGCAAGGAGTGGCCCCTCCCTCTTCCCTTTCTGTGGACAAAGGTGAAAAAAAATCCAAACATGTGTCCTCCCCACATTTCTCTTTACCTGAACCTTTCCCACCCTAATTAGAGACCTACATGGGCATGTACCCCTTGTAACTAAGAAAACAACAACAAAAACAAAAACATCCTGTTTTACCTAATACCTGGTATGTTCAGCAACCAACAGAGGTACTTTAATGACATTTTACTCCTAGAGAATAAAATAAGAAACTCCAATGAACTGGAAACCTCAACAGATTAATAGGTCATTGATGACATGATGACCCTGAAAAAACCCGACAAGAACAGATGGCTAGATAAATTCATGAGGAAATACCAGTGCTAGGACCCAGGTCTTTCAACTTCCTGTACAATCTCTTTACAACTTCTGCCCAAATGTAAAGAGATTAACAGTTACTATTACAAGTCAGAGGATTGGGGCCAGCAAGATGTCATGGCAAGCTAATCCTCTGCCTGCAGTACTGGTGTGCCAAAGGGGTACTGGTTTGTATCTCTGATGTTCTACTTCTGACACCAATATTCCTTGGAAAGCAGCAAAATATGGTCCAAGACCTTGAGAACCTACATGTGGCACCTGGAAAAAGTTTCTGGCTTCCAATCAGTCTAGCTCCAGCCATTGCAGCCATTTGAAGAGTAAACCAGAGGATGGAACATGTCCTTCTCTTTAACTCTTTTAAATTAAATGTTAAAAATCAAGACTCTTGGGCCCGGCGCGGTGGCGCAAGTGGTTAAAGGTCCTCGCCTTGCACGCCCCGGGATCCCATATGGGCGCCGGTTCTAATCCCGGCAGCCCCGCTTCCCTCCCAGCTCCCTGCCCGTGGCCTGGGAAAGCAGTCGAGGATGGCCCAAAGCTTTGGGAACCTGCACCCGCGTGTGGGAGACCCAGAAGAGGCTCCTGGCTTCGGATCGGCATAGTATCGACCCGTTGCGCTCACTTGGGGAGTGAATCATCGGACGGAAGATCTTCCTCTCTGTCTCCCCTCTGTGTATATCCGCCTTTCCAATGAAAAAAATAATAAAAATAAATCTTAAAAAAAAAAAAAAATCAAGACTCTTCATTCACATTCTCTGCCTATAACCTAGATTTCCACAACCATTCCTCTCCAACATTTGCTTGCTATTCTTACAAATTTAAGTGAATGCTCCCATATTAACTCAAAAAGGACGTTTCACTCCCTCATTAAACATCACCAAACTAAGTTAACTCCTCTGTAGAAACAATTATGCATCTTTTGTAGTACAGACTGTCTAGAAATACCACATTAAAGATCAAAAAAGCAAGCAGGAAGGACATTTGAGAAAGTTTCCAGCATTCTGAAGAGTCCTCACATTATTCTAGAAAGAACACAGAGAGAAATAAAGAACAATCTCTTCTCTCCCTTTCTCCTATCTGTCCTTTGTAACTCACCAGGTTGTGACAGGGAATCTGGAGGCAAACTGGAAATCAGCTACTTCTACTACTACTATTTCAATTCAAGACACACATAAACAAAAACTGCACAAGCTGTGAAGTATATCACCACCTACTCCAACAGCTAGTCAGAATTATCCAAAATAATTGTATTACTGTTTTCATTACCAAGTATGTGAGGTAACTTATCATGAAAAAACTTTACAAGTTCATAGAAAACAAATGATAAGTTTTGATATAAGAAATTCAACCTACACATCTCAGCAGTTTTCTATGCCACGCTTCTACATCAGATTCTGTGTAAAAGAGCAACTATACAACCATGTTGGTTAAAGAAATACATATTAGGTCCAGTGCAACGGCTCAGTGGCTAAATCCTCACCTGGAATGCGCTGGGATCCCAAATGGGTGCCAATTCGTGTCCCGCCTGTTCCATTTCTCGGGCCTGTGGCCTGGGAAAGCAGCAGGATAGCCCAAAGCCTTGGGACCCTGCACCCACAAGGGAGACTGGGAAGAAGCTCCTGGGTTCAGATTGGCTCAGCTCCAGCTGTTGCAGCCAGTTGGGGAGTAAACCAGGACAGAAAATCTCTCTGTAAATCTGCCTTTCCAATAAAAAAAAAAAAGTCTTAGGAAAAAAAAAATGAGATAGCATCCAGAGGGCCAAGCATTGTGTCAGAGCAGGTTAAGGCATCACTTGCAAATATAGTACTCTCTCTCTTTTTTTAAAAAAGATTTATTTATTTTTACCGCAAAGTCAGATATACAGAGAGGAGCAGAGACCGACAGGAAGATCTTCCGTCTGGTGACCAAGTGACCCCTATGGCCGGTGCTGTGCCGATCTGAAGCCAGGAGTCAGGAACCTCCTCCAGGTCTCCCACGCTGGTGCAGGGTCCCAAGAACTTGGGCCGTCCTCAACTGCTTTCCCAGGCCACAAGCAGGGAGCTGGATGGGAAGTGGAGCTGTTGGGATATGAACTGGAACCCATATGGGATCCCAGCATATGCAAGGCAAGGACTTTAGCTGCTAGCCCACTGCGCCGGGCCCATTGCAGCATTCTTAAAACAGAGTGCTGACTCTGAGTACTGGCATCTCTGATTCTAATCTAATTTCCTGTTAATGGAACGCAGGAGATGATGTCCCACGTAACTGGGCCCTATTACCCATGTGGGGACACGCAGCTAGTGTTTCTGGCTCCTGAGTCTGGGATGGCCCAGACCTGGCCACTGCAGCAATTTGGGGGATGAACAAGAAGATCTCTGTTTATCAAATAAGATAAATAATTTGTTTTTAAAAAAACAGAAGCTAAAAATGCTAATCAATGATCAATCTGAAATAAATTCAAACTGAATCAAGAACCTCTGTATGACTATTCATTTCTCTACGTTTTGATTGGTGACAGGCAGATATCCAAGAGGATGACATAACATGCTTTGGCATTTCTGAAAGTTTTAACAAATGCTGTAGAAAGGAATGTGGAACAATGTCAAAGACTAAGATTTTAAGATCTCTGCTGTTACTGTATGAATTTTCTTCTTTAGTTAGTAAGATCAATGTAAAGACTGGGTGGGCCAAAGGCCTAGCATTAAAGATGCTAGTTGATGCCCATGTCCCATACTGATGTGTCTGAATTCAACATGCAGCATCCTTTCCAATTCTACCTTCCTGGGAGGCAGCAGTGACTGCTTCAATGGTTAGGTCTTGGCCACACATGTGAAATTTCCAGCTCCTGTCCTTAACCTGGTCCAGCCCTAGCCAATGCACACAGTTGGAGAGTGACCAAGAGATAGTTTATCTTTCTTTAAATACAGCAGGGAAACAGAAGGAAAGAGGGAAAAAGGACAAAACTAATATTGATCTAATGCCATGGAATTTTCCACCAAAGACTGGCATAATTATCAAAGAATAAGAAATATTAATTGGATGTTCAGCAGTGCACACTGGAATATAGGATTAGTTGGACTGAACAGTAGTGACCAAGTCCTAATCACACACAGAGCTTTGCTACTAAACTAAGCAACATAAACTTGTTAAATAATTTTCTGGGATTTACCTTAAAATTTAACTTAGGGAAAGAATATTTCTAAGTTATACTTCATTTTAAAAATACTACCATTCATATAAATGTGTAACATCATACCAAATATGATAGGTACTGAAATAAGGATATCTCTAAGTACAAAGCACCTACATTTATAATCAGTGACAGACACTGAAGATTACATTGCATCTAGAAGCTTTCCCAAAAAATGGCTTACAAATGTGGAAAATTAATCAGTGCAATACAGCAACATGATATTGCAAAGATTGAGATTCAGGGAGAAAAGGACAACCATTGTTCTTCTAAGGTCACTTTAACAAAATACACTGATTTTTACACTAAGATTCTAGGCAACCAATTTCTCTGAAAATTTTCAATAAGGTTGACAGACACATGAAAAAGTGCTATTTTTCCTGCCAATTGCCTTTTTCAGAAAAACAGTAACTGCTTGCTTCTTTTTAGAAGAACATGTATTTGAAATATTTGCATGATATAATGAATGTCAAAAATCATACAAAATACTTGTTAACAAGTGGTTAATCCCTATTTTCTAATAAAAGTGAAATGTCTTAATTTCTCTGACTCACATGTTAGACATTTAATTCCACATTAACACAATAACATCTCTAGGAAAGCACTAAATTACTGCATCTCTCGTATTACAGCATTTATATAATTTCTTATTTCATCATTTTTCTCATTTTTACTTTAAACTACCACCCATAGAAGGTGATAATGACTTCATTGTCAGTTGTTTCCAAATTAGCTTTTGACAACTTAGTTTAAAATGATACAATGAGCTCATTAAAAATGAAGACTCTCTGAAACCCCCATGACTATTCAACTTGTGAATTTTCTTAAAGAGTAAACAGAGTCAGCAAAATTAACTCTAGAAAGTTTCCCCCCCGCCACATACCTATTTTTAAAACAAAACCAAGTGTGGAAAGCCACTAAGAAAAAGGTTTATTTAAGGACAGAAAACATCTAAGTGAAGGCCTGCTTTAAGTAGCAAATCTAATATTAATATTTTGGTTACTTACTAAGAAGGGACGCAAAGAATACTGAAAAGACACATATCATGTTTTGTATACTAATTGTTAGTTTTATCGCTAAGTAATGAAGTCATATCATCTCTCATTTTTATAAAAAGGGAAATTGTAATGAAATGGAAGGACATTCTTTTTTTTTTTTTTTTAAAGACTTATTTACTCCCCAGGTGACCGCAACGGCCGGTGCTGTGTCAATCCTAAGCCAGGAGCCAGGAACCTCCTCCAGGTCTCCCATTTGGGTGCAGGGTCCCAGGCCTTGGACTATTCTTGCCTGCCTACCCAGCCACAAGCAGGGAGCTGGATGGGAAGCAGGGCTGCTGGGATCACGGCGCATTCAAGGCAAGGACTTTAGCCACAAGGCCACTGTGTGGGGCCCTGGAAGGATATTCTTACAATTGGCATAGGCCTTTAAGTGTACTACTAAGATACCAGTTAAAATGCTCATACCCCAAATTGGGTTCCTGTCACCCACAATAGAGATCTGGACTAAGAGAATGGTTTTTGATTTGTGGGTATCTGGGGAGCAAACCAGCAGATGAGGGCATATTCTCTCTCCCTATTGTCACTCACTACCCCCACCTATTCACCCCGCCAACAATCTTTACAGTGAAGTTTTTTATTGTTTGAAAAGAGGAACAGAAACCTGATACACCATCCTCCCCCAGTCCCACGAGACCACTCTTTGTCAAACAAAGCTTGAGTCTTTATTTCAAACTTTCTTCTGACCAAAAAATAGGAGACGTATTTAGTGTTGGTGCACTGTCTAACCAAACACTATTAATTTCTTTTAAAATTGAATTACCTACCTCACTGGGGGTGTTGTGAGGATTAATTCATTAGTGTTTGTAAAGCACTTTGAGATCCTCAGGTCAAAGGCGCTATAGAAGTGCAAAGTAGTAGTATTATTACTATATTCTTTGCTTATTTAAGGAATTTACAATCCTTTAAAAGCTAACTCTGTGTTTCATCCAAAAGTCTATTTGTAAAATCCTGCATTTTATCTACATCACTTTCACCTCCTTTTGAGTATATTTAAGAGAGCTGGAGGCAGGATACTTCAAAACAAATTTAAAAATTTTATCTGCAAATGGAAGGAGAGACTAACAGGAAAACTCATTGTGACCAATTATGTTTAGCCTGAAGTTTTAGTGAGACATCTTGTTAACTAGATTTAGGAGTGTGCCTAAATTGTAGGTAAAATGAAACAAAAAAAATTCTATTTTAATAGCTTCTGCAATGAGGAAATCTTCAAGGAAAAAGGAAGCAATTTCCAATAAACTCAATTTAAATCTAGCACTGCAATTAAAATTACATCACATGCAACTGTCACTTAAATCTTTTTTTTTTTTTTTTAAGCCAACAATAACACCATTGTTAGAATGAACTGACATCAAAATAACTGAGCTGGCCGAGCACTGAGAGGAGGAAAGTAACATTTACTTTATGGAATTTTAACAGAAAAATCGTAACCAAGAGCCAAAAACTGGTTAAAATCTCGGATTATTCTACTACTTCCCACCCCCTTCTCCAACCAAGTAATTTCAGAATTAAAGTGTTATGTCTTATAATCGAAACACCACATACAACATGTATGCATCATGCACCCACACAAAGCTGAGACAGTTACCGAAATACTTGATATCCTATTAATAAACAGAAACTTGTTCTAAAATTTGTCATGTCCTCTGATGAGATTCTCCAATGTTAACAAAAACTCCAAAACTGAAAGATTTTGATATTAAACTTTGAACACATACCTCCTGCTCCTGTTGAAAGATGACGACTCTACCACCTTTATCTCCTGTTGCTAGTAACTCTCCAGAATGATTAAATTCTACCGTAGAAATTATGTCTGCTGTATGGTTGAAACAAAAACAAAAAGAAAGAAGTTAGTTTTTCTTTCCTACCTTACTGGTTTCAGAAGTTAACATGTTTTCTGTAACACGTTCCAAGCCTATACATCAACCTGTCATAAAAAATAAAGTGAATCCAAGATGCTGCTTGAAACACTTATGCCCATATATAGGAGTGCCCGGCTTGGAATTCTGTTTCAAGGTTCTTTGCTAAGACACTCCTGGCAGTCAGAAGGTGATGATGATTCAAATACCTGGCTCCCTACCACTCATGTAGGAGACCCAAATTGAACTAAGCTCAAGGTTTTGGTCTAGCCCAACCTCAGCTTTGTGGGCACTTGGGGAGTAAATCACTGGATACAAGATCTTGACCTCTCTGCCATTCAAATAAATAAAAAATTTTTATGTCAATTTAAAACTCATGAATATTTATTTGAACATTCGTTTAAAAAATTATTTGTTAACACTATTTAAAAGATGGGATTAGAGTATGTGAGAGAAAATCTACTAGGCTAGTAGTTTACTACGCAACTGGCCATAATAGCCAGGACAGTCAGGCCAAAGCCACGAGACAGTGACCCCATCGAGAAACTCCACACAGGATGTGGGAAACAAGTACTTCTACTGTCATCCACCAGCTCCAAGGGTATACACAACCAGGAAGCTAGATTAGAAACCAAAGCAGGACTCCATCCCCAGCACTCCAATGTGGGACACGGCTACTCCAATTCATGGATCAACTACCTGGCTGCATTATAACACCTGCCTTTCATGAAATTTTGATCCAAAAAAAACCTTCTCAGGATAAATCTATGGTATTACATAATAAGAACACAATTAACACTACTGGCTTATTAATATTTCACTTAATTTGTTCATGCAAAGAGATTTGTAAGTTTTGAAACATTTTATGATGGCATCATTAAACAGTAATCATGTTGCTAACATGCAAACTCAAAATGATTTATAATTGAAGCAGATATTACTAGGATGAAGGTAATTTTTTTAAGTGTAAAAATATTTTCAGAATTCTGGCAGTCGTAAATTCAAATTAAGCCCTCAAAGCAAGCTTGCAAATAAAATCCATTTGTATTGTAAATGCTTTGTGCTTCACACCTTCAACATACACAGCTCTTCTTATAGCTCATAAACACTTTTAAGGGTAACAAGAACTACTCATGTTTTACAATAGTCAGCGCCAATTTCAACTAAAATTATCCAGGTTTTTGTTCTTGATTTTTGACACCAGAATTATTTTCATCTTACAGAAATGGACAGAAGCTACAGCAATCACACTATACAATGTACTATGTTATTAACAAGTTGAAGTTAATATACATTCTAAGTATGGACTTTTTCTGTAAGAAAAAGGTCATATTTTGGTGTACAGTAGTTTACTGCTACAGAATTTAGGAACGTGACTTTAGCAATAGGTGTTTGGCCTAAGAGCTACGACACTCTTTAGAACACCTACATCTCTAATGGAGGACCTGGGTTTGATTCCTAGCTTCACTTCTGGGTTCCAGACACAGACCCTGGGATGGGGTAAGATCAGGTTTCAGGTCTAGTCCACGATGGTGAGTGAGTATACATGGAGTTACATCTCTGTCTCTCAAATATATTAGGCCTTCAGTTTTAAAATTTACTGATCAATAGTTTATCCTGCACTGTAGCGTGTCTAGCCTGATATTAAAAAGCTTCCTTTGTTTTTTTCTTCGATTAGGTCAATAGCACTTAAAATCTTATTGAAAATTTTTCCAGACTCTTCTGTGATAGTGATTTCTCAAGAAGAAAGAATAGATCTAGTGTTGACACTGAATGTATATGTAACACGAAGGTGTAAAACTGTGTGCTGGACTATTCCATAAAGTCAAGCATCCAAAAGTATTTAGAAGCAGTCTGATAACATGTTCTGTATCGTGCCAATTTCTACAGTGAAGTTAAAGGAAGACAAACCTATGTTTCCTCCTTTGAAGCACATTAGAACTGCACAAAGTATCTTGAAACTAGAAACGCTTTCAGTTTGGTGAAACATTCACTACTGGAAACCTACACTGGATTAATTCTCTTGTTTACAAAGTGGAATAATGGACAAAATATCCCTTTGTGTAAGCTATTTTCTCTTTCTGGCAGGTCCAGGTTGTTGCATAAACTTTAAAAACAACAACTCTTTGTTAGGCACATTTACTAAGGGATATGTTGATGAGCAGCACAGCATGTTAGCTTCTCTGTCCAGCAGTAGTGAAAAGATGCGGAGATGAATGTGATGTAACACAGGGACAATGCTGAATCAATCATTTCAGTAAAATAACTGAGGAGATTGGGATTGACGGGGCAAAAGACAAAAATATGTTACTATAGAAGGCATATTATTTCAAATTGAAGATAGCAGCAATCCACAAAGCTAGCTAAATTGCAATCACTGGACATGTTGATGGAGGGATTAGAAGAGGGAGAATCATGATATTATGATGAAATTTCCAGAATAAAACTGATGCAGTACAGGTTTGTGCTTAGTAGTGAACCAGGCTTTCAGAAAGATGACAAAATGTTAAGAGGCTAGAAACAAATGATCCCAAGCTCTGCAGAGACTGATCACAAAAGGCAATAACCAAAGATTTAGACTGTTAAGACAATACAGACTAAAATCCTTGAGGCAGATAAATCACGGGAGAATGGATCTTGCCAGAGGTCAGGAATAAAAGAAAGTTTTACGAACAGCCAAATAAGTTAGTATGTAGCCAAATAGTGCAGACATGGACATCTGACACAGCAGTTACAAGGCTGGATTCCACATTCATGGCTGGCCTGGAATAATCGCACAACCCTGGCTCCAGTTCTTGACAATTCACACCCAGGGTGGGCACAAGGTGATGCTTCAAGTAACTCCCGCTCCTGGCTTCAGCCTGCTCCAGTCCTAGCTGATGCAGACATCTGGGGTGTGAATCACAGGGCACGTATATCTGCTTCTCCCTCTGCCTTTCAAATAAATGAGTTTTCTTTGTAGATGACACTTCATACTAGTGTGCCAAAATCAGTTATGGATTTGCATAGATATTACAGAGAAATCAAAACTGCACCCTCCAGTTCGGAATAACCTCCTCTGTTTATCCCAGTGTGTTGCCATGAAGAAGCAGAGCTTGGCAATAGTGGCAGCACCTTATCTCAGACAAGAATAGCCAAATAGGGCCAGGCACAATAACTTAGTGGCTAAATCTCCATCTTGCATTCACTGGGACGCCAGGATCAGATATGGATACTGGTTCCTGTTCAGGCTGCTCTACTTCCCATCCAGCTCCCCGATTGTGGCCTGGGAAAGCAGTAGATGTCCCAAAGCCTTGGGACCCTGCACCCACATGGAAGATCAGGAGGAATTTCCTGGCTCTTGGCTTCGGATTGGTGCAGCACTGGCTGTTGTGGTCACTTGGGGAATGAATCATCAGATGGAGGATCTCCCTGTGTATCTGACCTTGTAATAAAAATAAATAAATCTTAAAAAGTTCTGCTATACAAGAACTATCACTAGCCATTTGTAACTACTGAATTTTAACAAAGTGGCTACCATACCAGATATCATAAGTCTAAAACATCATTATAAGGAGTGATTAGTGACTTTCATCGTCAATCTGAGAATGTTGCAATGAAGAGAATCCTTAGTCTCTGAACAATGCACACAAGGTTGAAAAAAAAAAAAAAGAGATCTCTCTCATACACACACACTTCATTTCCTTGATACCAGCTTTAAAGCAACAACAGTGAAAAGCTACAAATAATGAGCTATAGATCTAGTAAAACTGAGCCTTATGTATAGGTTCTCACCAACCAATGAAGACTGTTATGGAACAAAAAAAAAATCTCTCCTTTTGAAAGGGAAAGAATCTTCCTTATGATGCTATTTTACAAATGAAAAATTCCTGTATTCATGTTATAATATTCTAACACAGTTCATCAAAGGGAGATATCTATCAAAGCATTAGTCAACTGTCCTATTATGCATTAAGACAGCACACTAATAATTTTAAAAACAGACTTCTACGTTATGTAACATGAAGTTTTACACAAAGTTGAATCTAAATATAGTATTAATAATAAAAGTCTAGGAATTCCTAATGTTACAATAGCAGAGTTAGGGTTCTCTGTTTTTTTTTTCTCATGATTTATCCATTTAAAGAGTTATAAAATAGATCTTCCATCTGCTGACTCACTCCCCAGATGGCCACAACATCTAGATCTAGGTGAAGCTGAAGCCAATGCCTCAGTGGACCCCGCCATGTGAATGGCAAGTACCTCACACTGGGTCCAGTGAGGCACTGCTTTTTGCAGCTCATTGGTAAGGAGCTGGATCAAAAGCAGAGCAGTCAGGTTTGAACCAGCCCCCAAGTGGATGTCAGTGCTACGGACAGCTGCTTCACTTGTTACGTGATAACACCAACCCAAAGCCCCTTGTTTTTTTCAATTGTCAGTAATTGCTTTGTTTGGGCAACAGAATAGAAGTTGACAATTGTCAAAGTGACAGTCTGCTTGCACTTTCTTGGAGCATACTGTTTCCTTCTTGTTATGTTTCTAATAGAACAGCAGCCAAGTGTTTAAAAATGTTAACAACAAGATACAAGCCAGATAATGGGAAATATTATAAATGATGACCACTAACTTACTATAGATTAAATAACCAAAATTACTATTAATGAGTCTCAGTATTCCTTACGAAAGCAGTGTAGCTTTTGTGTTGTAAAGCATTTTATCAAATTATTTGTTGACTTTACAATTCTACCTGAGAACTGTGTTCCAAATGAATGAATCAAATCAAATTAAAATACATGGTAATAACTGCATATAATACTATTATTACATATATTAGTATTATTAACATATAATAAGATGAACTATTAACACATTTTAAACAAATAATTAAGAAACAAAGTAACTTTCAGTCAGAGGGTAATGAAATTATAATCATCACTAATTTTTATAAATAATACGTTACAGTGGGGCCAGCACAACAGCTCAACTGGTTAATTATCTGTCTGCATTTGTATTTATACACAACATTTTTTTAAGATCACTTGCTATGACTTATTAATTTGCTTTTATTAAATGCAAACTCAATTTTAATATATATCCTTCCAAATGCTGTTCATGTATACTTGCACTTGCTTAGTACAAAAAAAATCTATTTGTGTGCACAAAGAATAGATGACTACAGTGTTGTTCAGTTTAAAGGTTACAGGTGGGGGCCTGGCATGATGGTCTAGCAGTTAAACTCCTTGCCTTGCTTGCACCAGGATCCCATATGGCTGCCAGTTCTAATCCCGGAAGCCCCACTTTCCATCCAGCTCCCTGCTTGTGATCTGGGAAAGCAGTTGAGGACAGCCCAATGCCTTGGGATCCTGCACCTGCAGGAGAGACTCCTGGCTTGGGATCAACATAACTCCGGCTGTTTTGGCCACTTGGGGAGTGAACTATCAGACAGAAGATCCTCCTCTCTGTCTCTACTCCTGTCCATATATCTGACTTTCCAATAAAAATAAACTAAACCTCTAAATAAATAGAGGGAGGGAGAGAAGGAAGGAGTAAGTTAGGTTGCTTGGTTGGTTACAGGTGGCCCAGTAGAGTGGCATAGTGTATTGAGTTGCCACTTGTGATGCCAGTATCCCATACCAGAGCAGCTTTGTTTCAGCAGACTTCTGCTGGGGTCCGTGTGATGGATGTGGAAGACAGGAAGGTGTGAACAGTATCGTTCCTTTGCAGGCAAGGCCGCAAGGAATGTCCCACTGTGTGGCAAGGCCCGGTGGATGTCTCTACAACACCTGAATGCAGCTCTGCCTCCCTTTGCATGGACACCGGACAACCCCGCTGAGAATTCTGTAATCTATTTAGGCATTGTCTGCCTCTGCGGAGTTACTGTTAAATATCAATGGGAGCTTAGAAGCTGATGTTGCTGTTGCCAGTTTTTTAGCCAAAAAGCTGTTATTGCTGTTACAGCTGCATCCTGTGGCAATATGCTAATCAAGGGTGCTAATTCCCCTTTTGATCCTATGCTAATCAAGGGTGTTCTGTCTTCAGGTGTAGTGAGAATCTATTCTTTCCCTCTTTCTTTGATCTTTTAGGTCCCTTCCTTCCTTGACTGTCTCAAGACCAAGCTGTAAAGTAATTGTGGTAGAAATGTGTTAGTGATTGATATGCACCATCTATTGAGTACTTTTTCCTAGCCAGGCGCCAGGTGCCAGGCACCATGTGAATAACATCCTAGCCTTAGGTGAAACAAATGGCAGAGTTATCTTTAGAAACACCCACTTGACCATGACGTAAAAGGTCTGAGCCAGAGTTTGACTGATTTTATATAAATAAAGCGGACAGCTTTTGTGCGTGGTCCATTATGATGATCAAGAGTTCCTAGTGGTCCGTCTCTTTCTTTGCGCCTCATCCACGCACCCTTCGCGAGTTCTGAACTCAGCTGGAGCTGGACTCCGGCAGACTTCCAACCCAGCTCCCTGGTAATGCTCCTGTGAAAGCAGCAAAGATGGTCCAAGTGCTTAGGAGACCTGGGAGAACACTCCTGGCTACTGGCTTCAGCCTAGTCCAGCCCCTGTGGCCATCTGGAGAATGAACCAGTGGGTAGAAGAAACTCCCCCAACCCTGTCTCCCTTCTTCCCTGTCGAACAACTCATTCAAATAAATCAACCTTAAAAAAATGCATCAGGCCAAATAAAAGACTTTAGGTTCAAAAAGCTTTGTGATTATAGAGGAAAAACTAATAGACAAGTATTCAAAGACTGAGATCTTCACCTACATTCTGGACAGCAGCAGGTATTATTATAACCCCTTGGATCCATTTTTCAACCTTCAGCAAAAGCCAGAAGGGGTTCATACTCTTCTAACAGTACCTTACTTTCAGAAGCTAACCTATCAAAATAACCTGAAAAATCGTGTAGCATAAAAAGATGCTGGTGAATATCTTGCCATGAAATGTTCTTATCCTGTTATATCCTTTCTTTCACAGTTTGCTCTTTTTTCCTCAGAAGTCCTTTTCTTTCCTTTACACCTCTCTTCAATAAGCCCTGCGTCTTCATTAACTCTTAGGCGAGCACGATAAAGACTCTGGGAATATAGTTTTAACTGCTCAAAGTCAATCTGTATTTACTTCAAATTCTTATAGGGAAAAATATGTCTCTGTCGTATTTACTGGACACAGATCACACAAAACATCTCTAGACAGTTACATAACTAACCACATCTAGTGCAGGAATGAGGAAAATGGTTGGAAATAACAAGTTTTGAAAAATTTTTAATATGGATAATTGAAGACCTGAAAAGACACTAGTTTAGATCTTCACTAAGGGACTTTGAATTCATTAACAAGTGATTTAATGAGATGTTTTTAGTAACAGAGAAGTGAACAGATGACTGAAATCAGAATGGATACTGCCTGTCCTACTCAGCTAGCAGCATTGCTGCAGCATCACTGGACATTCTCTAGTCATCTATTACTCTGCTACATTTTTAAGAGATGGACTTTCCCATACTTCTATATGTGAAAGTCAGCAACTATATAATCCAAGTGTCAATGTATAGACACATAAAAGAAACCAAACTTTCTAGCAGAAACTTTTGTTTTGATGAATCTAGTACCTTCATCCTCGTGTACACTAATGTTCATATGGACACAAGAATTGCAAGGATAATACAGGGAGTGGTTATATAACCTGTACTGCCCTAGTTTTGTCTATTGCTTACATGTTGTATTACTAATGCACATTTGTTACAACTAAAGAACACTGGCGCCCTATTACTGACTAAACTCTGTAGTTTCAGATTTCATGGCTTTTTTTTTTTCCTCCTGATATCCCTCTTCGATTCCAGGATACCACGCAGGGTCCTCCATTATTTAGTCACCAAGTCTCCTTAGATTCCCCCTGACTGTGACGGTTTCTTGAACTTGTTTTTGACGGCCTAGGAAGTTTTGAGGAGTACTGTCAGGGACTTTGCTGTACATCTTTCAATTTGGGATTGCGGGACCAGAGAATGAAGACCAGCCAGTCTTACCACAGCATCATCAATGACTTACAGAATATATTCAAGAATATCTGATCAAGGTACTATCTGTCTGCAGGTTTCTCTGCTGTCAAGCTCCACCCATGTCTTTTCAGTACTCTGCAGCCCCCATGTAATGGATGAGTGGGGAAAATATACACCTTCTTTGATGGAAGTAGCTATGCACATCAATCATTTGTAGAATTCTTCTGTATTTGAAATATGTCTCTTCTCCACCATTTATTTATTCATAAAATCACTTATCAGTATGAATTCACGAATAATTATTTTGTAGTTTGAATTACCAGTATAATATTAAGTAATTTACTGCTTACTAGCTCTAGTAGTTCCATATTTGGCCTTTGAGAGTTCTCTCAAGTTGGTTCCTAAGTTCCTTCCAGATGCCTTTATTCTTTCATTTTTTGAGCATTTCCAAACTTTAATATGTATGTAACTTTGAATAAGCTGTTCTAAAACAATTTCTTCATTTGGTTAGCTGCAATTCCAAAACTCACACCGCATATGTTCGTTTACTTGGAAGTCTTAGCATATGCCTGTAACAGTCACTTTCTAATACTAAACTTCTCATATGCACTGCTTTCTTATTTTCAGATATAGGAATGGCAGGAATGAGAGAAAAGCAGGAATATGGATTACATTTTTCAATTTAAGGGTCCAACGTCAAAGCATTCTTGCCTCTAGCCGTACAGAAATCAAATTCTCATTTTGATCGGGGCTGTTTCAAATCTTAAGAGAACTACCCTTAAGTAACAAGTTGTTTTGTTTGCATACACACTCTTTTTTTTGTCTTTTTACTTCCATTTGCTCCATAAACCTTACATAACAAGCTGAACTTCACAACTGGCCCCCTAAAATGAATCAGACAACTATCAATTCAAATCTCTTCTTAAAGAATAATGCCTTTATATGGAAGAATACCACTGGAACGTACATAATAAAATGTTAGTTTCCTGCTACTAGCTTTAGATACACAGCTATTTCCCTACAGACCATCAAGATGTTCCTTTACCACTGTTGACCTCTAGAGGGAGCTCAAAGTTCTCATTAATTTTCACAAGGGTCAGGACATTCCTACAAAGTGTTATATTCAAGATTTAAGGTTTTGTTGTATCCCCCCCCCCCCGCCCCCCGAAGAGCAAGTTAGATTTGTGCTGTCGCTTTAGGAGCCGCTTCCTTCTCAGAAGTGAATAAGGCTCTAGGGAGTGGCCTCAACCATTTCTTCCTTTGGCTTCAAATGCATCCCTATTACTTTCTTCACTCTTTTTCCCCACTTGGCACTGACTAGGACATACTTCTGTAGCCTGAGAGGTCAAAGGAAGGAGAGCAGCAGGCACTGATCAGGGGCAAATTTCATGGCTACTCTATTACTTTTAGTGTGGCAGCATGGCACACACGGAATAAAGTACCCATGTGGCACACTATAATGTTAAGATGAAGCTGTTCGTGTAGTCCAGGGAACCCCAGTCACCATGTTCCTATTCTAGAACTCATTCTCAAGGGCTGGGAGCGACATATCAATTTTAGCAGCTTATAAGACATTTTAAGGGCCATATTTGCAATAGGAAACTTGAACAGGAAATGGTAAAAGCTCTAATGGTCAAATCCCGACTATACCATTATTTGTATGACCCTGGAAGAAGCAACTAAGCCAGCACTGTTAAGCCTCAGCTGCCTCATCTTTAAAATCTTGCCTCACAGAGCGGCACTGATGGTTAAACAAGCAGTAAATGCAAAGAAATGAATCTTGTCTGAGACTGCCATCTGATCTTTTGGTGCAGAAGTAGAAACAAGCTTTCCAGGTTATTCCAATTACTTTAGGTTAAAAAGCAAAAAAATTTCAAATTATCCAGCTCAATGGAATCTGAACTCACAAATGCTCCAATGGCCTTGCTATGCGGCCTCTGTGCTGTGTATAAATTCATAGTAGAAAGAATCCGGATTGGTCAAGAATAGCACTTCTGTGCTCCTCTGCCTTTTGGTCAAATACTACCTCAATTCACTGTGATTTCCAACAACCAGATTATGGAAAGATCTGCATGGAAAACAAAAAGAGCTACCAGTCTTTGTAATGACCTTTCCTCAACCCCTGTCAAGTGAACAGGAACATGTTATATGATAAGCTCTACAAAGACCACTGGCTGTTGATGCTCACAGAAAACCTACATTGTAATGTTGCCATTAGAGTCAAGGTCCATAGGGTAATTTCCAGAGATGTGTTCTGGAACCAGTCTCCCTTCTTTATAACTTGTTCCTGGATAATCTGATATCATGTTTGGATAAAATGGAATGGAATCATACCCTCCTGCAACAAAGAACAGAAAGATAAACAGTTGCTAATGCAGTTAGTCTACAGGTATGATCTTAACAGATAATAAGCCTTGGCACATAACTGTTACAAATGTTAGAGTCACAAATTGAGCATTCTAAACCTAAAGTTAGTTATTATCTTTATTAGATGTTCACTAGTATTAATAGGCTTATAATTAATTTCAGAAAGCTCCTCATTTAGTTGCTTTACCAAATTTAGCACAAGCTGTATCTAATGGAGACTATACAAACAAGCAGTGCTGTACAAAGCTCCTACATCTACACCTTATTAAGATATTTACAAAATGAGAATGGCTATATGACTATCAACATCTGCCTAAAATCTTTATAAATTATACTTAAGATTATACTGTGGAAACAGGTCATTGTCCATCTATCTTGGAGAGGGGGGGAAAAATCACACTGAACTCAAATTTGTATTCTGACAAATTCTCCAGCCCACAAGAAGTTGGATACAAAGAATATTTAGACAAAAAGGGTAAAGACACCTTTTAGGTATGCAACAAAAATTTTTATAGACTTTATTCTAATGGCAAAAGGAGTCCACTGTAAAGTCTTAACTAAGGCTAATCAATTGCATGGTGTCTTACATTACTCAAAGTGAAGATGACTGAAAAATGGGAGGTAAGCAGACAGAAAAGTGAAAACCAATTAAGAAAACTCCAGAAATCTGGGCATTCAACAATAGCAAACTGAACCTGTACAGTAACAACATTATAATACTAGTATACTGGATATTTAATCCTCATAGCAAACCAAGCTGGATGATTCTAACATACTAACAATAATGCAAAGGCAAAAGGGGACAGAAAATAAGGCTTGACAATTGATAGGTATAAAGAGCTACAGCTCAAAGTCAAAAATAATACCTAAATACTTGTACTAGCTGGATTTTCTTTCTAACAATAAATAAACATTGGGGGTAAGGAGTAGTACAGCAGAAAACATCACCACCTGTGAGGCTAGCTTCCCCACATGGGCACTGGTTTGAGCCTTGGTTTTCCACTTGTGGTTCAACTCCATGCTACTGGCATGAGAAAGACAGCAAAATGGCCCAAGGTTTGGGATCCTGTTTTCAGTCAGCCAATCACAAGCCACTGTAACCAGCTTGGGAATGAGCCAGAAAGCAGATGGAAGATTTCTGTCTCTTCTAATTCTTTCATATAAATGGACAAATCTTAAAAAAAAAAATCACAACAAATATTTACCTTACATTAACTATTACTTAACAGTAACCTAAATAGCAGTGACAATTTTAGATTAGGAAAAAATATCCACTGACTAAATAACCTAGAAACCGTGAAGAATGAGTTCACTATAGCTTTAACTAAAAATGAACATCTCATATTCAATTACAGAAAAAAAAACTTAGTTCAGAAAATTCTTTTGTCTTTTTTTTAAAATCCTTTTTCTTTCAGATTTCCTAGGTTAGTTCAGATGAACAATTTCACAATTTGGTTTGCAACCATGTTTAAGTTGTAATTCACTATATTCATTTTATAGTTTTTAAATATTTAAGATAGACAGCTCCCATTTACTGGTTCACTTCTCAAATACCCAAAATGGACCAGGCAGACCAGGAAAATGCCATGTGAGTGGCAGGACACTGGAGACAGAAATCCAGAACTAAACCAGGCACTCATATGTGGACACAGCTGTCTATGACCTCTGGGCTAAATGCCTGCTCCTTGCATCATACTCTTCAAACAATTGTAATCATGCTTTCCAAATGATACCCCAGATACAGAAAAAGAAGAGAATGTGAAAATAATAGTCTAACCCACTTTCCTGTAGCCCTTGAACCTTTATGCCCTAATTAACCATGTAAAGATTGTCAAAAATAAAGAAAAAAAGTATTTTTTAACATTCTGTTTTCTGTAATGCAGTCTGCTTCATGAAAAAATTTAAAATAAACATACATACACAAAGCCATTAAATGTTTCCTATTTAGACTTGTTCCTGTTATTAAGATTGATCTTATTTTCTGTAATTTTGCTCATTCCTGGAGAATAATCACTCTAAAATGTTTCTCTAAGGAAATACAAGTAAGAAGGGCAAAAATCTCTACCCCCATGGAACTTACAATATTGTGATGGTAAAATACTATAAGCTAATGAGTAGTAAATATAGAAACTACCAGAGTGCTAAGTACCCTAAAAATACAAGAACCAGTGTTTAAAGTTGTTATGCTTTGTCTATACAGTGCAAAACTGGAAGGAAAAATGTAGCCTAACTAAGAGATAAGGGTGGACAAGGCTTAAGTGGTAGGTCACTTAAGCTGGTTCACTCCCAAATGGCCTCAGAAAAACCAAGCGATTTGGATGATTTGGAAACAATTGAGAGACAGCACTGCCTTTGGTGTGGCACAGTACTAATAGCTAAAAACTCTCCTTGCATGCGCTGGGATCCCAGTTGGGCACTGGTTCCTGTCCTGGCAGTCCCACTATCCATCCAGCTCCCTGCTTGTGGCCGGGGAGAGCAGTCAAGGACAATCCAAGGCCTGGGACCCTGCACCAGTGCAGGAGACCTGGAAGAAGCTTCTGGCTCCTGCTTTCTGTCCGATAGTTCACTCTCCAAGTGGCTGCAATGACCAGAGCTGAGCCAATCTGAAGCCAGGATCTTCCTCCGAGTCTCCCATGTGGGAGGGCTGGGGCCTCCTGCCTTCTAATAAGCTTAGCTCTGCCCATTGTGACCACTTGGGGAATGAATCGGTGGATGCAAGATCTTTCTTTTTGTATACCTGACTTTCCAATTAAAAAAAAAAATCTTAAAAAAAAAAAAAAGCACTGCTTGACAAATGTATCAGAGGATGGCTCCAATGTTTTAAGAGCCAAGGCCAACAGAAAGGAAAGCAGTATCATTTATTGAGAAACACTTTTAAAAAGCAGAATTGGAATGAAAAGGAAACCAGATTTTCCATGTGCACATCTTTGGTGTATACCAACTAGACATACAAGTAGAGATGTTTTCAGGCAGCTAGCTAGCAGTTTAGGGAAGAGGACACACACACACACACACACACACACACACACACACTCCGGATCTCAACAGATCACAGAAGGCACTAAAGTCACATGACATTTAAAGGTGATTTCCTACTAAATTAGCAGAAATAAAGAAAACCAGACATCTATTTCCAGGACTGAGCCTTGAAGCTATCCTATACTTTCAGGGCTGAAGCAGAAGAATCAGAGAGGAAAGCAGAACTGCTTCGGAACTAGAGTTCTAGAAGCCAAAGATAGTATTTCTAGAAAGAGGCACTGATGAATTACCTCCAAAAACCCCACGGGTCAAGAAACTGACCAACTTGATTTTTAGGATGTTTTAGGTAATTCTAGCAGACATGGGCCCAAAGCTGCTGCTTCTTCCTATTCATGATTATCCAAAGGAAAGGCAAAGTCCTGGAGTCCAAAAGGCTACCGTGAAACAACTGCTTTCAAAGTCGGAAATTTGGCTTCTGAAGGGATTCCTGTTAGTTTCTGTCACAGAAAAATGTTCAGGAAAAAACTTTTTCTTCAAAATTCTCTGGATCTCACTCTATTACCCGTTAGCACATCACTGGTCTAGTACAAGTTGCTATAATAATGGAAACACCCGTTTTTTAAAAAGCTTTATTTGTATTTGAAAGGCAGATTTAGAGACAAAAATCTTCCACCTGCTGGTTCACTTCCCAAACGGCCTCAACAGCTGGAGCTGAGCCTATCTGAAGCAGGAGCCAGCATCATCTTTAGGGTCTCACACTGCACAGGTGCCCAAACACTTGAGCAATACCCACTGCTTTCCCAGGCCACAAGTAGGAAGCGGAATTAGAGCGGAGCAGCCAGGACATAAACTGGTGCCTATATGGGACACTGGCAAGGCAGGCTGAAGATCAGCTGGCTATACCACTTGGCCAGTCCCTGGAAATGCCCTATTCTACTCTATATAGTGTAGTCATGAGTCATACAGGTAGCAACTGAGCATTCTCAATGTGGATAGCACAGAGAGAATGAATTTATCTGAGCCGATTTTAATTAAAAACACATGCTGACTGGCTATACGGGGCCTCACCGTTCTAGCACTTAATTATGGAAAACATATAATACCAAATGATATACACTAATTTGCAAGTAACTTGTATCTTGTCTTGATAGCTATCCTATTTATTTTTATCTTAAAATTTTAAAATTCATTAAGTTATTCCTAGGTACAAGCCTATCTCGATGGCATTCATTTATCTGCCAAAGAATGATATTAACAAACCTACTGCAAGGGGATTGTAGAGAACATTAAAAGACTTTCAATGTGCCAAACATTGGACACATAATGGTGTTTAGTAAATGTCAGCTATACTCTGAGCCTTCTGATTTGCTCTTTGACTTAGGAAAACTCTGGTTGTCTTACTTTATTGGCTTGTTATAGCTTTTGCTATGATCATTTTCTATATTACATGAACTATTCTTTGTAGTTCTTAAGAATTGTGTTAGAATTTTCATCTTATTTTCCCCTATTGTGGGGCTACTTCTAAACCTCTATACCTATTAGCTTCTAAAGAACTAATACTTGGCCCTCAGCTAAAGGCAACTGCCTAGGTTGCCTTGTACTTGGCCAAGTGATACAAGCTGGGAAAAAATCAGCCATTAGCTGGCAGGCATTCTAGGGCTGGTTAAGCCCAAATTTGTGTGTAAGCTATACCAGCCCCCAGGTGGATAGGCTGCCCACTGCCCAGACATACTGGAGTGGGAGGAGCTGAGGGATGTGTCAAGGGAAGGAATGACTTCTGGGGTCTGCCACAGATTGGACCACCGCACTTGTAGGGAGATGAAATTGAGTGGTTTAGAAGGGGAAATGGCAGAGCATGTCTAGGTCAGGCCAAGGCACCCAACCACATGGGAGACCTGGACTGGGCTAAAGAGCATCACCTGCCTCCTGCTGGCACATGCAAAAGCTGGGGCAGAAAGAGGGGCAGGCCTGGATGGGCTGTAGCACCCACAGGAACCTGAGAAACCCGGATCAGGGGGCATATCTAGGGGATCTGTGGTCTTGTCTCTATGGGACTGCAGCAACCACTGCAGTATGTAAAGTGCTAGGATTGGTGATGGGGTGAGCCAGAACTCACCTGACACTCATGGGAGCTGGGAATGGGAGGAGGCTGGGCAGGGTCAGGCTGTAGCACCTGCCAGCACATGCAAAGGCCAGGCCTGGGCTAGGCAAATGCCCAGACTGGGAGTTAAGACATGTAAAGCTTGGCCACAGTATCCTGTGAGGTGATAACTGCTGACACACATGAGGGTCTGGTCTGCCGCCAGTTGGGCTGAACTAAGCTGTACCACCCATGGGTATGCATTAGAGCCAGATGGGATGTGGGACCAGCAAGGCTAGACTGTAGCAGAGCCTGCCATGCAAAAAAAAATCAGGGCTGGGGGTGGGTCTGGTGGGGCCAACTCAACTAGACCACAGCATCCGGATGCTGGTATGTATGAGGACCATGTCTGAGGCAGTCTGGTTGGACTGGGCCGCAGCATCTATTAGTTCCCTTGAGGTGTGGGGCCAGGACAGAACTGACTGAGCAGCTGACCCTGCTGCACTGCACTGCCTGGCACACACAAGAGTCAAATCTGAAGTCACCCCAGCCAAAGTTCCATGGGGCACTATCCAATAAAGACCACTGGATTCAGACCCTGGCCACAGGGAAAATCACAGGATGCGTGGTCCAACCTTGGAGTGCATGTGTCAGGACTGGGCCTCCTTAGTTGCTGATGTACATGTAGTGGACAGCATGCCCAGATGCACAGGGGCACACAACAGCCAGCTCATCCAGGCCAGCAGGGGATTATCGACTGCCTTGTTAGAGGATGGGAAGAACAGGTGGGACAGCTCTCTTGGTCAAGCTTTGTAGCAAGTTCCTAGGTCTGTGGATACACTAAGGTGGACTCTGTCAACCAGTAAGACCTTGGAACACTACTTCCCCAACATGGGGGTCCCTAGGGCATCATCCAAGGACAACCCCCACCCCTGAGTGCTGCTGCAATTTAACAGCAAGGAACAGCCCTCTCCCCTTCCTTCCCAGCAGACACTGGAGAAAAAAATTAACATGTGCTCCACACTCCTCCTTCCTCCATACCTGAACCTCCTCACTCTAATCAGAGCCCCACATTGGGCATGCATTCCTCTGAATCATTTAACAGTAAAGAAAACAAAAAGTTAAGAAACAAAAACACTAATATCTAGGCCAGTGCCACAGTACAGATTAAGCTTTTGCCTGTAGCTGTGCTGGCTGCTGCACTTTCTACCTAGTTTTCTGCTCATGGCCTGGGAAACCAGTAGAGAATGATCCAAGACCTTGGGCCTCTGCACCCAAATGGAAGACTCAGAAGAGTCTTCTGCGTTTCAGATCAGCTCAGCTCTCTGGCTATTGTGACCATTTGGGAATTGACCAGCAGATGGAAGATCTCTTTCTCTGTAAATCTGTCTTTCAAAAAAATTTTAAACATTTATTTATTTTACTTCAAGGTGAAAATGAGAGAGAGAGAGGGGGGGGGACCAATGCAACCACTCAATTGGCTAATCCTGTCTCCCAAGCTCCAGCATTCGATATGGGTGGTCTGGCTGCTCCACTTTGCATCCTGCTCCCTGCTGTCACTTAAGAGACCCAAATGAAGCTCTTGATCCGACTTTGGATTGACTCAGCTCCAGCTGTTGGGGCCATTTGGGGAGTAAACCAGCAGAATTTCCTACTCCTCTCTAAAACTGCCTTTCCAATTAAAAAAAAAAAGTCTCAAATGTATCCCCCCAAAAAACAGAATTAGAAAGAGATCTTCCATCTGCTGTTCACTTCCCACATAGCCACAACGGCCAGGTAGCCCAAAGCCAGAAACCAGAGGCTTCCTCCTGGGCCTCCCACATAGGTGCATAGCAGGTAAAGCCACTGCCGGTGATGCCAGCATTCCATATGGGCGCCTGTTCATGTCCTGGCTGTTCTACTTCTGATAAAGTTCCCTGTTAAGGTGCCTGGGAAATCAAGACAAAGCTCTTGGCTTCAACCTGGCCCAGCCCTTGGTTGTGGTCATCTGGGTATCAAATCAGTGGATAGAACTTTCGCTCTGTTCTCTCCCTCTTTCTCTGTAACTGACTTTCAAAGAAACAATCTTTAAAAAGAGACAAAAAGAAACACAGACCAAAGAAAGTAATTCCTTGCCAGTCACCTTCTCTTTTAAACTATTAATTCTAAATGTGTCTATCATTTTGTGTGTGCACCTTTAAAGACAAAGGTTTATGCTCATGTAATATTGGGGGTCTTAACTGAGTTCAAGTTAGGAGCCAAGTTTAAGACTTTAAGAGGAAATACTTACACTGTTCCTTCTTGTATAGTTCTTGAGCTACATAACCTATAACCCCAAAGGTAATAGCTGACAACAACAAACATCTGTTATCTCCCAGGCTCTGTGGGCCAGGAAGCTGGGTGTAACTGAGCCTCCACCTCCAGCTCAGGATCTCTCACAGTGCTCCAGTGAGCATGTAAGTCAGGCTGACTGGAGGAGGATGCACTTCCAAGCTCAACACACACGGCTGTTTGCAAGCATCAGTCATCGGGCTGTTAAACAAATACCACTTCCTTATTACATGAACTCTATATAGAGAAACACAAAAACAGCAGCTGGCTTCCTTCAAAACAAATGAAAGAGTATAGCCTAGCAGGGAAGCCAAATCCTTTCCATAATCCAGTTTCCTATGCAACATTGATGAATATCACCCTTCTTATAATTACAGAGATCAAGTCACTAGGTTCAACCACGTTCAAGGGGATGAGCAGATATACAAGGACCTGAATACTAGAAGTCAGAGACCATTGGGAGCCATTTTAATGGCTGACTGCCAAACTAGCTTGGTTAGCTTATTGATACAGTAATCTCAAGTACTGTTGCGGGTCAAAGGCAGCACCAATTTTGTACTTCATGGTTCAAATATCTCCCATCAGAACATTAGCATGGTACCCTAATGGCTAAAGACCTTGCCTTGTACGTGCTGGGATTCCACATGGGTGTTTGTTCCTGTCCTGGTGGCCCCACTTCCCATGCAGTTTCCCGGCTTGCCCTGGGAAAGCAGTTGAGGACAGCCCAAGGCCTTGGGATCCTGAATCCATCTGGGAGACCTGGAGGAGGCTCTGGACTCCTGGCTTCAGATTAGCTCAGCTATGGACACTGTGGCCACTTGGGTAGTGAGTCAATGGACAGAAGATTTTCCCCTCTGTATATCTTATTTTCAAATAAAAATAAATATATTTTTTGAAAAAAAAAAAAAGACCTAGTTTCAGAGATTTAGAGAGGAGAGACAGATTTTTTTTTAAAGATTTACTTTTTTTTTAATATTACAAAGTCAGATATACAGAGAGGAGGAGAGACAGAGAGGAAGATCTTCTGTCCGATGATTCACTCCCCAACTGTGCGCAATGGCCAGTGCTGCGCTGATCCAGAGCCGGGAACCAGGAACCTCTTTTCAGGTTTCCCACGCGGGTGCAGGGTCCCAAAGCTTTGAACTTCCTCGACTGCTTTCCCAGGCCACAAGTAGGGAGCTGGATGGGAAGTGGAGCTGCTGGGACTAGAACCAGTGCCCATATGGAATCCTGGAGTGTTCAAGGTGAGGACTTTAGCCACTAGGCCACTGCACCGGGCCCAACAGATATCTTTCGTCTACTGCTTTACTTCCCAAGCCAGAGGTGGGCTGGTCTAAAGCTAGGAGCCTGGTGCAGTGGTCCAAGCACTTGGGCAGTCTGGGTTGCTTTCCCAAGCCATATGCAGGAGGCTAGATCAGAAAGCTGGGACATGAACCAGCACCCACATGGGATGCCAGCATTGCAGGCAGAGGATTACCCACACAGCTACCACACTAGCCCTGTTATTCATTTTTAATCTCTGCTGCAAAGTTTTGGTCCAGCTTTCAATTCTCAATCTAGCTACCCAAAGTAGGTCTCTTTACTTACTCCCAGCAGGACTTCTCAATTATATACAGAAACACTACAGCAGTCAGTAAGGACTTCCTTAGCCACATTTCTCATTCGTACCATTTCCTGCCAGAAATTCTTTTTGGCTTACCGATGGCACTCTTCCAGAATTTCCAAGGTTACTCAACTCTCCCCATTAAGTTTGCTGGCCAATTCAATGCATTTCTGCTTTAACACACAGGCTTGGATTACCAACCTCCACCGGAAATCAACACAGCTATTTGTTTAAGCAAGGCATTTTGCCATTCTTCAAGAGACTGTTTTGATCAATGTGACAGGAAAAGCTTGTTGATTTTACTACCCATATAATTCAATTCTATTGTTGCCAAAAACAAAGATCTTTTAATCTATACCATCAATTCCCAGGGTATTTTCTACTAAGGCAATTTAAGAAGCTGTTGCTAATTTCTTACAAATAATAATAAGCCAATGCTACTAAACTTAATTCCATTTAAAACATGACTAATTTCAAACTCAGTAAGCACTACCCAGAACTTCAGCAATTTAGCTATAGTATTGAAGGCGCTGTAGAGATAGCTGCTCAGTGGGATTAACTAATCACACCACCGTAGAGACTCCTCTCTACAATTATACTCAGCAGCAGGCACCTGGACAACATGGAATGCGCACAGCTCATAATTGACGAGAAAAGTTAAGTTAGGTAACCAATAGCACTCTAAACCACAAACCAAAATATTCACTTCTGTTTTAACAAATAAAGTATAAATCCTTTCCTACCCCATACTATGCCTGTTACCCTCTTAATCCTCTGCAATTTACTTGTCTATCTCTTGAGAATGAGAGTTTGGAGGGGGGAGAATGAGCACCAGGTAGCAATCCTCAATCTGATACTCTGATATGAAGTGCACAGTTCTTTGTCTTCTGTTGCTGAAGAATCAGAAAATTAAGAGTGTTAACAAATTGCCACACACAGGACCACATATGGCTGCAGAAGCCCTTAATATGCACACTGTACAGGTACATATTAAGTAGAGTGTCTAAAGAAACAAACCTAATTTCCACTGATTTCCACATGCGTTCTGTCAAAGAAAATGCAAATCAGGGCTCAGCGGATAAATCCTCACCTTGCATGTGACAGGATCCCATATGGGCACCAGTTCATATCCTGGCTACTCCATTTCCCATCCAACTCCTTGCTTGTGGCCTGGGAAAGTAGTAGACAATGGCCCAAAGCCTTGGGACCCTGCACACATATGGGAGACTCAGAAGAAGCTTCCTGGCTTTAGATTGGGCTGAGCTCAGGTCATCGAGGCAATATGGAGATTGAACCAGCTGATATAGAAGGCATTTCTGTTTCCACTTCTCTGAAGTAGTTTGTCCAATAAAAATGAATAAGTCTTTCATTATTATTTTTCTTAATTAGGAAGGCAGATATACAAAGAAAAGGAGAGACAAAGATTTTCCATCCACTGGTTCATTTCCGAAGTGGCCACAATGGCTAGAGCTGAGGCAATCTGAAGCCAAGTCTCAGGAGCTTCTTTCAGATCTTCCATGTGGGTACAGGGTCCCAAGGCTTTGGGCCAACTTGCACCGGCTTCCTAGGCCACAAGCAGGGAACTGAATGGGAAGTGGAGCAGCCAGGACATGAACTGGTTATCAGTTAGTTGGGATCCCAATGCATGCCAGATGAGGATTTAGCCACTGAGCCATTGTGCTGGACTCAAATAAACAAATTGTTTTAAAAATATAAAAGGCAGTTAGAGATCTCGTCTACCTGCTCACGAATTCATAGCCCAATTGGCCATCAATGGCCAGTACACGGCTAGGTTGAAGCTAGTACTAGGAGCTTCACCTGTGTCTCCCACGTGAGTGGCAGGGCCCAAATTCCTTGGTCATCTTCTACTGCTTTTTCCCAGGCTATCATGAAGGAGATGAACTGGAAATCGAACAGCCAGAGGGCAAACTGGTAAGCATATGGGATGCCAAGGTTGCTGATGATGGCTAACACTGTGAGTGAAAGCTTCATGACAATGCCACCCACAACCCAGCCAAGGCAGGTATTATTTATTAAGGCAGCAGATTGAGTGAAAATACAGGGACAAAGCTTTATGCTTTGCAGATGGAATTTAAACTAGTCCAGCAACTGTGTGGAAGACAGTATGGCTGTTCTTAAAGTTTAAACAAAATTTATGTATAATCTACCAGCTTCCCTGGCAAGACACCAAAACTAATTCCAAGCAGAGGCCATGAACAGATACTTGAATATCAACATTCATAATAGCACTAGCAGAGCCAAAAAGTAGCCAAATAACCAAATGTTCACCAAAAGATGAATAAATTTAAAAACATCTATATATGCACACACAGCAAAATAATTTTAAAAGGGAAATTGACACATTCTACAAAATGGCTCTGAAAACACTGTATTAAGTAAAACAAACCGGTCACAAAGCAATAATTCTGTATGATTCCATTTACATAAGGTTGGTTACTTAGCGTAGTCCAATTCAAGAAAAAAGAAAGCAGAATGGGGGCTGCTAGAACCTGCAGGACTATGGTATGGGGAGTTTTTGTTTTTCAAAGATTTATTTATTTTTACTGCAAAGTCAGACATACAGAGAGGAGGAGAGACACAGGAAGATCTCTCTGATGACTGACTCCCCAAGTGACCACAACGGACAGAGCTAAGCCAATCTGAAGCCAGGATCTTCTCCCAAGTCTTCCACTTGGGTGCAGGATCCCAAGGCTTTGGGCCATCCTCAACTATTTTTCCAGGCCACAAGCAGGGAGCTGGATGGGAAGTGGAGCTGCCGGGATTAGAACCAGTGCCCATTTGGGATCCTGGAGTGTTCAAGGCATGGACCTGAGCTGTTAGGCCACTGCACCGGACCCAGGAGTTTCTGTTTTATTAATAGTTTTAATTTGCAAACATAAATTAGAGATATCTGAAAATTTTTAAATTCTAACGACAGAATTTACAATCAATTTCTATGAAACTATCATGTACTTTAATAATTTCAAACTCATGTTCAATCTTGTTTCATTTATAAACCTATATTACTTTATGCACATCGCAGAGCTCAAATAATGTCATCTCCAAATATTTAAACAGGTATTAAAAAAATTTTTAATAAAACCAAATATTATCATACTTAGAAAAAGCCAGTGTTACCTCCTTATTTTATATCCTTAAAACCTTGTTTGTATCAGAATCCAATAATTTTCAAAATAAGCCACAAAACAGGAAGGAAAGCAAAGGAACTAAAGACCTAGCCTAATTGGCTTGTTAGAACTATCAATCACTTTAGCAAAAACTGTCCCCCCAATTGGCCAACTCCCTCTTTTCTCCTTACTAACAGCTTAGCACCTCCACCTCCCCTCACCCCATGGACTGCAATAAAGATTTAACAGGACATTAGCAGCTGCATTATTTTGGTTCTCCCATCATGTGATCAAGTTCTGAACAGAGAGGTATTAAAATTTCTATGTCACATTCTTTAAAAGCAGCTACTTTGCTTCCTCTAAGTCTCCCTCCTGCAGGCTACAATGCAGATGTGAGCTAGAAAGGATCATGCAGACAAGAGCAATAAACTAAGAAATCTAAATCCTGGGTAATCTCGGGCAAAAGCAGCTTATCCACTTCACATCATCTCTACCTACCACCGATGGTTATATGAGAGGATTCTAACTTTTTTAACCTCCACATTATTTGGATCTTTAACACAGTCTGGCTTATACCCTAACAAATGTGACTGTTGTGTAACTCTTGAGCACTTCCTTGGATCTCATTCCAGGGACAGGCATAGCATTACTAAGTTCTTAATTAGCTATATTCCTTCTCTTTACAAGGAAGTATGCACATTTAATGAAACTTAAAAAAAAAAAATTACATTACAAAATGAACAGGAGAAAACACCTTACAAATTTTTTTTTCTACTCACTCAACAAATAATTATAAAGCCATTAAGTGCCAGATACTGTGACATACTTAAAACTGTTCTAGATGCTAATACTAAATTGGCAAGAGTATGCACTGCGGTGCACCCGGTTAAGGCTCCACATGGAATGCTCGCATCCCGTTATCAGAGTACCTGGGACTGAGTTCTACTTGCAGTTTCACTTCTAATTCCAATCCAGCTTCCAGCTAATACTTATACCAGAAGGCAGCAGATTATAGTCAAGTACTCAAGAGAGTCTCAGATGGAGTTCCTATTTCCTGGCCTGGTTTTGCAGGCACCTGGAGAGTGAAGCACAGGTTTAAAGATCTCTCTTTCTCTGTTGCTCTGTGTCTTTCAAATAGATGGCACTGTGTATACATCTTTTTTGAAGTATGTGTGAGAGTCAGTAAAATCACAGGTTGGTAAAGATCAAGTAAACATTCAAGCAAAATAAGTTTTAGGCTAAAAAGGGCAGTGCAAATCCTAGAACACCAAAAAGGTCGAGTGACTGGAATATCTAGTGAGCAAGAAGAGGATGCCCAAAGCAACGAGGTAAACAGAGGCAGCATAATACTAACTGGTCAGAGGAGGAATGTTTCTTGTAAAAACAAACAAGCTGCTACTACTACTACCTTAACTGTGAGACTTAGGTCCAAGACGAACTAACTGGCTATAACATTGTTCTGGTTTATGTGACTATGGACTCGGTGTATATTCTCCACAAAATCCACCATGAAATTTAATGTCTAACTCGATGTACTGGAAGATGGAGTCATGAAGTGATACCCCAGACATCCCCAGCCCCTCTGCCGTGAGTAAAGATTCTGTCCTAAACCAAGCAGGCAGGCAGAGATATCAAAGCTGCAGGTGCCTTGGCCTTCAAAACTGTAAGCCTGCAGCATTCTGTTCCTATTAGCCAGAATGAATGAAGACAAATGTTTTCATTCTAAGACAAGCGTTTTAATAAACACTACTGGGAAGTATGTGTGTAGGAGGGGAGCTAGCTTAGTGGTTAAGTTACCATAAATAGCAGTACCTTGATTTTAATACTCAGCCCCAGCTCCTGTTTCCAGCTTTGTGCTAATGCAGACTTTGAGAGGTAGTGATGAGGGCTCAATTGAGTTCCTGCCAACCTTGTAGGAGATGATAGGAGAAGCTGAAGTTACCAGCTTCAGATCCAAATCAATACCAATCACTTAAAAATGCAGAGCAAACCAAAAGATAGAAACTGCTGGTTTTCTTTCTCAAATGTAGTATCAGAGTCACGTGTTGTGCAGCACATTACGCCTCTGTAGCATCAGCATACCAGAAGGGCATTGGTTTGAGATCTGGTTGATTCATTTTTGACCCAGCTCCTGGATAACAGCATGGGAAAGCAGTGGAGGATGCCCAATTGTTTGGGCTCCTGACCCAGAAAGGAGACCTAGAAGCTCCTGAATCCAAGCTTCAAACTTGCCCAGCCTGACCACTGTAGCCATTTGGGGGAGTGGGTCTGGTGGGGTTTGTCTGGTGGGGCCAACTCAACTAGACCACAGCATCCGGATGCTGGTATGTATGAGGACCATGTCTGAGGCAGTCTGGTTGGACTGGGCTGCAGCATCTATTAGTTCCCTTGAGGTGTGGGGCCAGGACAGAACTGACTGAGCAGCTGACCCTGCTGCACTGCACTGCCTGGCACACACAAGAGTCAAATCTGAAGTCACCCCAGCCAAAGTTCCATGGGGCACTATCCAATAAAGACCATTGGATTCAGACCCTGGCCACAGGGAAAATCACAGGATGCGTGGTCCAACCTTGGAGTGCATGTGTCAGGACTGGGCCTCCTTAGTTGCTGATGTACATGTAGTGGACAGCATGCCCAGATGCACAGGGGCACACAACAGCCAGCTCATCCAGGCCAGCAGGGGATTATCGACTGCCTTGTTAGAGGATGGGAAGAACAGGTGGGACAGCTCTCTTGGTCAAGCTTTGTAGCAAGTTCCTAGGTCTGTGGATGCACTAAGGTGGACTCTGTCAACCAGTAAGACCTTGGAACACTACTTCCCCAACATGGGGGTCCCTAGGGCATCATCCAAGGACAACCCCCACCCCTGAGTGCTGCTGCAATTTAACAGCAAGGAACAGCCCTCTCCCCTTCCTTCCCAGCAGACACTGGAGAAAAAAATTAACATGTGCTCCACACTCCTCCTTCCTCCATACCTGAACCTCCTCACTCTAATCAGAGCCCCACATTGGGCATGCATTCCTCTCAACTACGTAAACAATAAACAAAATTTAGAAAATGAAAAAAGTTTTTAAGAAATCAGAATAGGGCCCGGCGCGGTGGCGCAAGTGGTTAAGGTCCTCGCCTTGCACGCCCGGGATCCCATGTGGGTGCCGGTTCTATCCCGGCAGCCCTGCTTCCCTTCCAGCTCCCTGCCTGTGGCCCAGGAAAGCAGTTGAGGACGGCCCAAAGCTTTGGGACCCTGCACGCGCGTGGGAGACCTGGAAGAGGCTCCTGGCTTCGGATCGGCATAGTATCTGCCGTTGCGCTCACTTGGGGAGTGAATCATCGGATGGAATATCTTTTCTCTGTCTCTTCTCTCTGTATATCCACCTTTCCAATAAAAATAAAAATAAATCTTAAAAAAATAATAGAAATCAGAATAAGTTACATGTAAAGCAGAATAAGGAATATGATAAGAAATGCATCGGAACATGGAAAACAGATTAGATGGCAGAGTACAGGAAACTCAAACATCAGAGCATCCCCGAGGAAAGGCAAAAGCAGATTCATCCTGCAAAGGGTCAGAAACTGGAGTGCCAGTTACCTTGGATGGCTGGCAGTGGGCATGGAACTAAAAATGGGATTGTGGTTAAACATGAGATACAGACAAACATCAACAGTAAATGAAAGAACAAGGTTTTTTCTTGTTGTTGGGTTTTTTTTTTTTTGTCTTTTTTCTTTTTTTTTCTGTGCCAATCCAAAGCCAGGAGCCAGGAATTTTTTCCAGGTCTCTCATGCAGGTACAGGGTTCCAAAGCTCTGGGCCGCCCTCAACTGCTTTCCCAGGCCATAAGCAGGGAACTGGATGGGAAGTGGGGCTGTCGGGATTACAACCAGTGCCCATATGGGATCCAGATGTATGCATGGCAAGGACTTTAGCTGCTAAGCTACGGCGCTGGACCCTGGTTGCTTTTTTTTTTTTTTTAAACTTTCCACAGAAGCTGAAGCAAAGAAAGCAATCATAGATGTAACTCAAGGTGGTGGTGAGGTACGAGCAACCTTCCTGGCTCCCAAGATGTCACAAACAGGTTTGCGTTATACCTCACCCCAATCCACTCACTTCTCTTAAGACAAGACACTGTAAGTTCCTTCTCACACTGAGATACGGATAGTGAACATCCCTGGCTCTGTCCCGATATGAAATCCACCAGCAGCAAAACAGCTCTGACAATCAACACAATGCTTCCAAACTACTTTTTAATACCTCATTCTTTTTTTGGTTATATTTTTATTTCGAATTTTTAAATTTTGTGGTATAATTTCGTACAGACTGAGATTCCCCCCCTAAACTACTACCCTCCAGACAGATTTTTTCCCTGCTGCTACAATAGTACAGTTTTTCATAAGGAGTCATAATTCTATCAGTCTCGTATTTGAGTGTGCCCTGCCATTGCTGATACAGACAATGTCAGACAAATCATCATCCCATTGCCTACATAGTTCCAACAGTTTGACTCGAAATTCACCTTCTGTTTTGAAGCAGGAATGCATGTTGCATTGTACCCCCACATCTGGATATGGTAGACCCCAGTACGCCATCACTGTACAGTTCCATAAATGAGAAGCCATGAAACAAGCTCCACAACTGGTATGAGTTAGAACAACAGCCACAACAACAGCCTCAAAAACAACAAATTACAGCACCATGAAAAAAAAAAAAACCAAAAAAAACAACACACGCCACTGAGTAACTAACACATGGGTGACAAAAATGACAAAAAGGAAACACAAACGACTCTTTGGAAAAATGACGCCACTGTGTCTTCCATGAGCCAGCGATGAATTTGACAAGAGAAAAGAAATTGTTTGGAATACATGAAACTGAAACAAACAAAAAAAACCATCAAAACACATGGGATGCAGCAAAAGACAAACACACACACATACACCAGTATGAATCGGATTACTGAAGTTACACTTTCCATGATGGTTTCCTTATATAAGAGAGAACATATGGTATTTGTTCTTTTGTGATTGACTCATTTCACTGAGTATAATCGTTCCTAGTTGGGACCATCAAGTTGTAAATGGCATAATTTCCTTCTTAACAGGTGAATAATATTCCATGGAGTAGATATACCACAGTTTCTTTAATCACTCTTCTTTGGACACACATCTGGATTGTGTACATGTCACTGCTATTGTAGACTGCGCTGCTGCAAATATACGATTACAGATCCCCTTCTTACATGCAGATTTCATTTCTATTGGGTATATTCCTAGCAGCAGGATAGCTGGGTCATACGGCAGATTTGCATTTCTCCAAGAACTCTCTATACTGGTTTCCACAGTGGCTGTACTAGCCTACAGTCCCACCAGCTTGAAAATGGGTGCTTTCTCCCCACATCCACGCCAGCAGGTGTTGTTAGTGGAGTTCTGAATGCCAGTCTCACTGGAGATAGGAGGTACCTCAACGTTTTCAATTGTATCTCTCTGATGGCTAGGGAGCCTGAGCATTTTTTTCTGTCTATTAGCAATTTGAATCTGTTGTTTTGAGAAATGTCAATTTCCTTTGCCCATTTTTTCACAGAGTTGTTTTCCTTATTGTCCCTGGGTTTCTGAAGCGCTTTGTAAATCCTGGATATTAGTCCCTTATCACTTGTGTAGTGTGCGAAATTTTTCTCCCAGTCTGTTGGTTGCTTCTTCACTTTGTTAATTGTTTCCTTTGCTGTACAGAAGCTTTTTAGTTTGATGCAGTTCCATTTGTTCATTTTGGATTGGATTGCTTTCCTAAAAACTACCAAAAGGGGCATTTATATAGGGATTAGTTTACTACCTCTAGGTTTAACATACATGGAGCTTAGGATCTATTTAATATATAGCAGTATTAACTAAGTATATGTATATAACTGAACAGGAAGGTAACCCTTTTAGGCACACTTCCTCACCACTCCCCACCAATCTCAGTGACATATGCATTCTCTCCAAATTTAACGCCATTCCCCAAAGGCAAACACTCCTATAAAAGAACAAAATTTACTTAAATACCTATTACTTTTAACATCTAGAGACTAGATGTTTCCAGTAAGGACTTCACTTTCCACTATCCACAAAGTAATTCCTAAAAAACCCACACAGTTAACAAAAATTCTAACATGAAAGTGTCTTCTCAACAAAAACATTCTGGCCTGGAACCCTGCCCTCTGCCCTTCCCTAACAACCCAGCAGACAGCTGTAAGCACCTGCAATGCAGAGAGGGAATTTGAACAATTTAACTTCCATAACAGCTCCTTCCTATGAATTTTAACACAAAGTATACGCAATGTACTCATTTCCCAATTCTACTCTTGTCATCCACCAGTGGCCTCTTTAAACATCTAGGAGATATAGACTTTGTTTACCCTTTATGTACATTAAAATTTAAAAAAAAACTGTCTCAAAGAAGGTTATGAAACAGGTTGCTTAAAAAAAAAGGGCCTGGCACGGTGGCATAGTGGCTTAAGTCCTTGGCTAAAGTCCAGGATCCGATATGGCAGCTGGTTCTAACCATGGCAGCTCCACTTCCCATCCAGCTCCCTGCATGTATCCTAGGAGAGCAATCAAGGACAGCCAAAAGCCTTGGGATCCTGCGCCCACATGGCAGACCCAGAAGAGGCTCTGGGCCCCTGCTTTGGATCCATGTAGCATCAGCCACTGCAGTCACTTAGGGAGTCAGTCACTGGACAGGAGATGATCTTCGCTGTCTCTCCTCCTCTCTGTATACCTGACTGCACAATAACAATAAACATGAAAAATAAACACTAGGGGTCAGCACCCTGGCTTCACAGGCCTCTGCCTGTGATGCTAGCATTTCATATGGGCATGGAATTCATGTCCCAAGTGCTCTACTTCCGATCCAGCTCTCAGTTTATGGCCTAGGAAGGCAGCAGGATGGCTCAATTGCTTGAGCTCCTCCAGCAACGTGGGAGACTAGAAGAGGCTCAAGATCCCTGGCTCCCAGTCTTGGATCAGCTCTTCTGGCTGTTGAGGACAACTGGTTTCTAGGTCTCTTCTCTCTCTGTAAAAAACTGCCTTTCAAATAAAAATAAACTTTTTTTTTTTACATTTAAAAAAGAAAAAAAGAAGTCTTTAAAAAAAATTAACTGCAACTGCAAAAATCAGTGAAAATAAAGTTGAGAAATTCTCAAAAAGTGGAATAAACACAAAGGGGTCAGAAAGTTTTTGAAAATTAGGGAAGACTTACAGAGTTCAGAAACAATAAGACAAAACAAAAGGCAAAGAAAACAGACACACACAACTTAAAGGGCTGAGTGACTTCCACCTCTAATATTGAAAGACACACTAAGGTATACCATCCAGCAAGGAAAACAGTGAATGGGCTAGGAACAGGCTTCACAAACGTAACACTGAAAGCTAGCAGAGAAATGCTCCCTGAGCTCTGAGAGGAAATGTTAAAAAATCTGAAAGTGTGGATGTAGAATGAAGACATTTCCCATATAGGAAGATGACAAACAATTTTGCCTCCCATACAATCTTTTTCATGAAGTACTGGATGCTATGAACCACACAACAGTAAACACATAAACCAACAAAGAAACACTGGATCCAGGAAAATTAGCTCCAACAGAGAAGAGACAAATGGATGACAACTAAGAAAACACCAGACAGAAGTGCCTACTGGAGACAAAGCTCAGGGCAGAACACAGGATGAGCTTTAGTCTCCTGTCAAGCAGTTTCAGAAAGATTTAGTTAAGTAACAGGTTCACAGAAAATGACACAAATCACTGTAGGCTGAACCAACACGACGGAGAATCTCATCTAGAACATTAATGCATAGGCTCGGCGTGTTAGCCTAGTGGCACAAACCCTAGCCTTGTGCTCACCAGGATCCCATGTGGTAGACCGTTTGTGTCCACACTGCTCCACTTCCCATCCAGCTCCCTGCTTGTGGCCTGGGAAAGCAGCTGAGGGCAGCCCAAAGCCTTGGGACCCTGCACCCGTGTGGGAGACCTGGAAGAAGTTCCTGGCTCCTGGCTTCAAATCGACGCAGCGCTGGCTATTGCAGTCACTTGGGGAGTGATTCATCGGAGGGAGGATCTTCCTGTCTCTCCTCTCTGTATATCTGACTTTGCAATAAAAATAAGTCTTAAAAAAAAATTTCATTTCACCAAAGTCAAAAATCCTCAAGTCGTTATATGTGCTTTTCCTTTAGAAGCCTGGGATAAAACATCTTTTCTGTCTTTCCCAACCTTCTGCAGGTCACCTAATTTCTTGAATCACTTTAACATCTTACTTTGAATATCACATCTCTGACTCTCTTCCTTTGATTTTGTTATCTCCTATTTTAAGAGCCCTGTGATTACATTTGAGCCTAGTCAGCTAATCCAGGATAATCCAGCCCCAAATCCTTAATTTACTCACATCCAAGCCCTCTTGCCATATAAGGTAACACAGGCTCCAGGAATTCAGAAGTGGCCATTTTGGGAGAACAATGTTTGACTCTACACTGTATAACTCTGAACACTGGTTAAAAAATAAAAACAATTTAACAATATTAGAAAACAAGGAAGGAACAGTTATAGGAGAATACAGCTCAGTGCTTAGCCACCAGTACATTCGTGGGCATCTAGAGTTTCTTTGAACATGTAGTTTAGAAATATAGAACTAGGGGAAAGTATGGTGACATAGCAGGGTCCTCAGGCTAAAATGTTGATAAAAATCCCAGCTGCTGTACTTCAAATCCATCTCCCTGCTCATGGCCTGAGAAAACAGCAAAACATGGCCCATGTACTTGGATCCTTATGGAAGACTCAGAAGAAGCTCCTAGTCCCGGACTGTCTCAGTTCCAGCTGTTGCAGTCATGTGGGGAGTGAATCATGGATAGAAGTTCTCTCTCTCCTCCTACCTCTCCTTCTCTTGGTAACTATCTTTCAAATAAATGTAAATAAGTCTTAAAAATATATCTTTATCTGAAAGGTGGAGTTGCTGACAAAAGGAGAAACAGAGAAAAAGAGATCTGCTGGGTCACTCCTCAAATGACCACAACGGCTAGCGCTGCGCCAGACCAAAGCCAGGAGCCAGTCACAGCTCTTTGCCTGGTCCAACACCTTCTGCAATAGGCATTTGTGAATGAGCCAACTGGAGAGCTCTATCTTCTAAATAAATAAAATGAGTATGTCTATTAGCATGACAATGAGGAAAAAAAAACCCTAGGAGTAAAAATCCTGCTACCAATTTCTATCACAACCATTTTCTGTGTGTTATTTTCCAAATAAAGAATTTGACAGTAACTACTGCCTGCAAAAACATACTTCTCTTGAAATGAAGTTTTTTTTTTGGGGGGGGGGTAGGGGTTGGCACTGTGGCATAGTAGCCTAAGCTTCAGCCTGCAGCCCTGGTATGCTGTATGGGCCCAGGGTTTGTATCCTTGCTGCTCCATTTCATTTTAAGCTCTCTACTAATCCCTGGCTAACAACAGTCCAAGTCCTTGGGCCTCAGCGCCCACAAGGGAGACTTTCAAGTTCCTGGCTCCCGGCTTTGGCCCTTGTGGTCATTGAGGAGTATACCAGTGGATGGAAGATCTCTCCCTTCTCCTCTCTCGGAAACTCTAGTTTTCAAATCAATATATCTTTTAAAAATATTTTTTTAATTGAAAAGTCAGATATACAGAGAGGAAGATCTTCTATCCTTGATTCACTTCCCAAGTGGCCACAACAGCTGGAGCTAAGCTGATCTGAAGCCAGGAGCCAGGAGCCTCCTCCGAAGTCTCCCACGTGGGTGCAGGGTCCCAAGGTTTTGGGCTGTTCTTGACTGCTTTCCCAGGCCACAAGCAGGCAGCCAGGTGGGAAGCAGGGCTGCCAGGATTAGAACCAGCTCCCACACGGATCCCTGTGAGTGCAAGGTGAAGACATTAGCCACTAGGCTATGCTGCCAGGTCCAACAAATGTTTTTTTTTTTTTAAAGAAAAGAAACCTTTGCATTGTATTAACCTCCCTCCCTCCAAATAAGTAATTCTTACCCCACCTTAGAAAGTCATCTATGCTGGTGCCCGGCATGATAGCATAGCAGTTTAAGTCCTTGCCTTGAGCAGTAACTTGGGGAGTGAATCATTGGACAGAAGATCTTCTTCTCTATCTCATCTCCTTTCCATATATCTGACTTTGCAATAAAAATAAACAAATCTTTAAAAAAAAGAAATAAATCTCCCCTAGAAGCCTCTAAAAATTAACACTGTTCCACATCTAATCTTGTGCTTGAGGAAATTAAAAAATTTTGTCAGTGTTCTTTTTATCTAATCTAGTTACTGTCTTAATACAAACCACTCAGAGTTTAGCTCCCCTGTAAATAAAGTATAAAACAAACAACTGGTTCACACTCTAATATATTACAATATTTTTACCCAGGAAAAGAATAGTTTTTGTTGGTGGTGACAGGAAAGTTGGACAAGGTGTGGCAATTCATTCACTCTGTCAAATCTGATAAGTTAGAAGAGTCTACCTTAACATTTTATCAAAAACAAGATTCTTAAGAGAAAATTCTGTCCTACAGCTGAAATCCACCATCATACAAGGTATCACTGAGTCTGTTGAATTTAGAATCCAAATGAAAAAATTCATTATTCAAGTACAGCTAAAACTACAGACTGAAAGAGACACTGTAAAATAGCTCACTGCACTCCCCTCACATGCCAGCACGAGCATCCCATCCACGCATCGGTTCATGTCCTGGCTGCTGCTCTTTCAATAAAGCTCCCAACTTATGCCCTGGGAAGGCAACAGAGGCAATAGCTCAAAACCTCAGGCCTTTGCACCCATGTGGGAGACAAGGAAGAAGTTCCTGGCTCCAGATCAGCTTAACTCTGGCCGTGGCAGCCATTTGGGGAGTGAACCAGTGGACAAGATCTTTCTGTCTTTCATTCTCCTTGTAAATTTACCTTTCCAATAAAAATAAATGAACCATTTATTGGGGCATTACAAGCACCAGGTTCCCATCCAAGTTGTTCCATTTCTCATCCAGCTCCCTGCTTGTAGCCTAGGAAAGTAACAGAGGACGGCACAAAGCCTTGGGATCTTGCACCTGAATGGGAGGCCCAGCAGCAGCCCTGGCTGCAGATCAGCTCAGCTCCAGCCTTTGCAGTCATTTGGCCAGTGAAGCAGAGGACCTCTCTGTCTTTCCTTCTGTCTGTAAATCTGCCTTTCCAATAAAAATAAATGTTACCTTCTTTAAAATTTAAACAAGAACACAAGGTCAACCTATTTATTTCTAATGGCTAGCCAGTCTACCTAAAAATGTCACTAGACTAGACTCTGAGCAGTTTAGTAAATCCTACATTAAGTGCTATCGATACTTGCACCCCAGCAGATACATGTGGGAAAAGTTGAAGACACTGTAATTGCGAACTTTGTTATTCATACATAATCACTGTAAAGGAAAGATCACTTTTACAACAGATATATAAAATTCTAAATGTATTCTCTCTTCACCAAGATCACTTAATGAAAGAAAACAAATTCCAATTAAGTATCTAAAGATGGGTAAATAAGTGGGCTGAAATAATCTAAAGTCAAAGAAACTACTCTTATCACTCACCTTACAATTTCTAAAGTTCTTTCAACTGACTTACTTATCTGTAAGGCAGAGGTACGGAAAGGAAGAGAAAGAACTTCCATCTACTGGCTCTGTCCCCAAATGGCCTCAACAGCTGAAGCCTCCCAGAACTCCATCCAGGTCTCCCATGTGGGTGGCAGGGGCAAACTCATGCTGCCTACCCACACCCGTTAGCAGGGAGCTGAGCAGAAGCACAGCAGCCAGGATTTGCTCACTCCATTACCTGATGTTGTAGGTGGCAGCGCAAACTCAGCCACAAAGCTGCCTCTCATAAGGTTCTTTCATATGCTTTTAGTAAATTGAAATCTATTAGCATACTAAACCAACAGCTGTCAAATTTTTTGGATAGAAGGATCCTCTCATGCCCTTAAAAATCTGAGGACACCAAACACATATTCATTATGAACCAATAAACCCACACATTAACAAAAATGTTATGAATATTACTTTATTCTTCCCCCCAAAAAAACATGTAGGAATGGGACCTGGCCTGACAGAATGAAGACTGTTTTAACTGTGTTTGTTTTCCACATGTTACAATGCTTGCATAAAGAGTGAAGAAAGGACCTGGCACAGTAGCCTAGTGGTTATAGTCCTAGCCTTGCATACACAGGGATCCCATGGGGTACCACTTCCCACCCAGCTCCCCACTTGTGGCCTGGGAAAGCAGAGGATGACCCAAAGCTTTGGGACCCAGCACCCTCATGGGAGACCCAGAAGAAGCTCCTGGCTTTGGATTGGCTCAGCTCCAGCCATCGCAGCTTCTTGGGGAGTCAATCAAAAGACTGAAGATCTTTGTCTCCCCCCTCTGGAATTCTGACCTTCCAATAAAAAAATTAATAATAATAAAAAAATGCAGATGCAGATATGTAGTTGGAAATAACTATTTTTATAGTTTCTGAAGTAATTATAGATGCACCTTGTACATTAAACCAAAAATCAACAAATGGTAGTTTCTTAAAGTTTATGGGATCAAAAAACATGGCAATGGCCTGCTGGATTAAAATCCTTAATCTAACCTGCACTTTTACATATCAATTAAATAATTTGCACTTTTCACAACACATGTCATTTGTAAAACTCTGGCAATACTACTAAGTTATTACTACTAAATTAATTTGAAAAATCCCCCGAGCATGTGAGTTGAGGACTAGCCACTAGGCTACAGCGCCAGGCCCATCTGAAAATCTATGAAAGTATACTGGGAAGCAGTCCAGCTCATGATGGCAGAAATGCATTTTCCATTATTTCAATTTTTGCTTGAAGCCCCAAGTTTTATCACAAGCAATAAATACTATTTATTAAAGAGATAGTGTTAGAGTCAACATTGTAGAATAGTGAGTAGTGTATGAAGCTGCTCCCTGCGACACTAGCATCCCAAACGGGCACTGGTTTGAGCTCCAGCTCTCCCTCCATGCCAACCACATGGGTGGTTCAGAAGCTCCTGGATTGTGGTTTCCGGCTGGCCCAACCCTAGCAAACGCAGCCATGTGGAGAGTGAACCAGCAGAAGAAGATCTGTCTCTCCCTCTCTGTAACTCTTTCAGAAAAATAGATCCTCTTCATGTGCTGAATAAGGTAAGAGCATTCTTTGACACTCAGAATATTCTGAACGACACATTTGTTACAATTTGCATTTTTTTCAAATTAAATCTGATTTCTGTTGGAATTTTACTGGCAACAAGTGCATGAGATTTGATGGCATGATGTCAGCTTTGCAAAACGGAGACCACATGGGGAACAAGAGAAGAATGGAACTAATAACTCCTTTCTATCTGCTGTGCCGTTCAGGGAAAGTCTGGGCACAAATGCTCCCCTTGAAAATTGGTTGATACAATGACGTTTTATGACTGAATATTAGTTAGGAAAAAACTAAGGAAAAAAAACAAACGTTGTATTCTTGAAGCTTTACTCTTCAATGTGCCTTTTATTCTCTAATTTTTAAAATCTTTCAAGTCTGCTTGTGTGGAAATCTGTATCAGTGTATGCATACGGCTGGTGCAGATGGGGTCACATGCATGTGCGTATATGTCTAAGAAGAATGTTTGTTGTTATGAAAAATTTACAAATTATTAATCCATAATAAATATTCCCAGGGCAGTTAAAAAAACAAACAAAAAAGAAAGAAAAATAGATTCTTTAAAAAAAAAGGCAACAAGTCATTGCTCATTTGAGAAAAGGTCCATTATCATTGAAAAATGAAGTTTAAGCAATGTCTGTATTTCTGAAAAAAAAAAAAAAAATTCCATGCGAACAGCACAGCTTGAAATTCAAATAGCTGGTAGTCCAGCAAAAGGGCTTACGGCCGGTTTTCCATTTTATCCATGCAGAATGTTAAGAGACTGTTGTGATGAGGCTGATGTAGTGGTTAATTTCTGGGAGGAATTCCTGCTAATGCAGATCCTGGGAGACAATCGTCCAGTAACTATGTCCCTGTCACAGAGGCCGGAGACCTGGATCCTGGTTTCTGTCAGGTCCTGGCATTTTAGAGTATTTAACTCTCAAAATTTTTGGAACGTGTACTCAAGTCAGGAGTAAAATAGCTTTTAATGCTTCATCAAGGAGAGTCTTAAATATGTCTTCCCCCCCACACTATCTGTACATAGAAATGAAGATTACCTTGAGTGGTGCTGTCTGAAGTCACTGTCATGATTCATGCAAACATGTCAGATTTATTTACACAACTTTTGTATCACTTAAGGTAAATATAAACATAACAGTATAACAGTAAATGTAAATGTCACCTTAGCATCATTTTGAATACAGTTCTGACTTCACAATGAATTCTTTGCAAACAGGAAAAAACAAAAAAACCCATGTGTAGTCACAATTTTTTACTCTCAACTAAAGGTTCACCAAGGCCTTTCAACCATCACAGCTCTAATGCATTAGCAGAAAACTCACTAAGACTCCAAACTGATTTCATTCATTCAAAACAAAATTACTAAACATTATATAAGTAAACCCAATTAATAATCTTTTCACCAGGACTAAAAGATCAAAGTTTGCAACTACATTAGAAAAGTTTTTGAAAACACAAATCCAATATTCCAACCTGTTTAATATTACACAATTGATCTTTCCAACAACAATCTACTTATTTCACTGACTTTTTTCAATATTAATGAACATATAAAAAGCAGTGTTTCATGGCTAAGCATTTAATAAATGCAACTGCTGATTATTTAAGACGGCCCTGCCATCTCATCATATAGTATTTTCTTTTAACATTTATAGCAACTTGTGAATTACACACTAAGTATTTTGAATACAGGCCTTTATCTCTTTCTACTAAGGAGGCTACTTGTGATGATTTTATCAGGTAAACAAAAAGGAAAAAAAGCTATAATTAAGGATGTTATTTGAAACATTTATCTCCAATCTTTCAATTTGGCCATTTAACATTGAAAAATTTAAAATATTTGTCTTCCTGTAACTTTAAAAGAAACTAAGCAAATACATATGTGTAGACACATGTAGGAACTTCTTTACTGACCTAATAAAATACTGCTTTTCCCACAATTTTCAGGGATGTGAGGTTGTTGTTTTTAAGTATTTATTTATTTATGTTGGAAAGTCAGATATACAGAAAAGAAGGGTGACACAGAGAAAGATCTTCCATCTGCTGATTCACTCTCCAAGTAGCTACAACAGCTGGAGCTGTGCTGATCCAAAGCTAGGAGCCTGGAGCTTCTTCCGGGCCTCCCACGCAATGATGCAGGGTCTCAAGGCTTTGGCTGTACTTGATTGCTTTCCTAGGCCACAAGCAGGGAGCTAGATGGAAAATGGAGCTGCTGGGATTAGAACCAGCACCCATATAGGATTTCAGTGCGTGCAAGGCAAGGACTTTAGCTGCTAGGCTACCGCATCAGGCTCAGGGATGAGTTTAAAATTTAGTTCAATTACTAGACAGTATTAAGAGATATTAACTTTTGGCTAATTTTTAATAATTTGAAACAAAGTATCAATGTACTTTTAAAAGACATTATCCATAATTTTCCAATAAATGAATGGAAAAAATTGTAACACAAGGAAACTAATATGCTACATATTGTCTTTAACATTATTTAATAGCAAGTTCACACTATTTTATGTGACTGCAAGAGAAAAACACACCACGCCTCAGTGTTAATTCTAGTGTTATGAGAATGTGTTATGTCACACGTCAGGATAGAATGTTAAATATGACCTTTACCACAGGTTTTGGGTACAGCAGATATGTCACTAATTTGAAATCCATAAAACTACCCTCTAGTATTGTTTCTACTGATTTATCTTGTTGCTTAAATCTAACATGCACACTATTCCACAACAGATTCAAATCTGTTTATGCTAAGGTACAAAATATATAGAATATACTTATAAAACCCATGTTTTTATAAGTCTGTAAGGATTACTCATATCTTAAATGTTTTACTTACATTATTGCTTAAGACACTATTAGAATAATGACACTATTGTCATTTGAAAAAACCATAGCAAAGCAAAGCACAGCACAGCACATCCCACACGAGCACCATCAAGGTTGCTCTACTTTCGACACTACTAATGGCTTGTGAAAAAGCAGCAGAAGACGGCCCAGCTCCTTGGGCCTTGGCCTGGCTGGACATTTGGGGAATCAGCAGTTGGAAAAGCATGCATCTGCTCTGCTGATTTGCTTTTCAAGCAAACAGTTAAGTCTTATAAATAAAAGATTTTATGAGAAAATTTCCAGGGTCAGCTTTGCGGTATGGAGGTTATATATGCAATAGTTTGTCCAATCCGGCTCCCTGCTCATGCCCCTGGGAAAGCAGCACAAGATGGTCCAAGTGCGTGGGCCCATATCCATGTGACACTCAGACAGAGCTCCTGGCATTGCCATGGCCCAGTACTGGCTTTTGCAGCCATGAGGGGACGGGAGATGTTCAATCAGCAAATGGAAATCTATCCCTCACTCTTTCCAAGTAAGTAAGTCTCAACAGAGCTGGCACCGCAGCACTGCAAGCTAAGACTTCAGCCTGTAGCACCACCCTCCCATGAGTACCTGTGCAAGTCCTGGTTACTCCACTTCCAATCCAGCTCACCACTAATGGCCTGGGAGGTCTGCTGGAGACAGCCCAGGTCCCTGGGCCTTTGCACCCATGTGGGAGACCCAGAAGCAGCTCCTGGTGCCGGCTTCAGCTCAGTTCAGCCACGACTTTTGTAGCAGTTGGGAAGTGAACCAGCAGAAAATTTAAGTACAGATCATAAAAAAATGCTAATGTAGAAAATCATTACAGAAAATTCCTTACTGTTTCATTTTTACATGAATTTTGTTTTTGAATTCAAACTTTGTAAACAATATTTTTTTAGTAGACAATTAATGAATAGAAAAGGGTCAAGTGACACAAGGGGCAGCGTTGGCCACACACAAGTTGATGTTGAATGATGGAAATTCATTACACTATTCTGTATACATCACAATATTTGAAACATCCAAGGACATATTATAAAAATGCAAATTAAATAAACACCCAGTTATTTTCTCCAGGAAAAATAAACTGAGCAAACCACAGAGCACTACTGTTTCTGCAGTGAACACTGACAGTTTTGATAGTGAAAGTACTGACTTCTAATTTAACCACAGTAACACGAAGGAAGGAGAAATGGGAGGAAAATGCTAGCTAACAGCTTAGCTTTCATTCACTTGAGAAGTAAATTAATAAAACACAAATATCATGTCATTTCTCCAGAAAGTAATCAGGCATGGAGAAATTTAGCATATAACAGCTGAATGACTGTCCTTCCAGTTCTTCTCAGTCATAACTCACTCCTTCCCACCTCTTAAAGGTAACCACTACATTGATTTTTGCAGTAATTACTACATGGTTTTTATTTTAGGCTTACCAGCTCGGTATGTGACTCTAAACCAATAGCTTAGTTTTGAATGTTTCTGAACTTTAATCTTAGTAGAATCGAAAAGCATGTATAAAACACATAATACACGAACTATTTCCTTTGGACAAGAAGTTCTCAGTGGCATTTAAAAGCAATTCCATGGCTTCCTCCTACTCTCAATAACTCTCCTTTACTTGCTATAAACATTATACCTAAATCCTAATAAAGCTTTCACTTATGCATTGGGTACTGTTTTATGTGCATAAATTCATTTAATCACCAAAACACGGTTAAGACATACCTTTATTGCTACCCACTTTTACAGAAACAGGCAAAAAGAGATGAAATAATTTGTCCAAGAATATACAGCTAATGAGTGATTAAGGAGGATTCAAACAATGCAGGCTTGTCCTGAGTCCAGACTCTCTTACCCAGTGCCTCTTTGATAGCTGTCAATAAATAGCCTATCAGAAATATAAAATCTGATGCCATTATGGCTACTCTAAGATTAAAGTAAAAACATGCACAGCAGAATATCTTAGTGATAAGAAAATATCAGAGTGATAGAGATTTAGTGCCGTACCCTTCTTTAAGACAAGTAGCTGCACTAGCTGTAACAATCATTTTAGGCTGCTTGAAGGCCCGAGAACAGACTAGCCCAATGCAGACAGAAAATGTCCTTAGAAGGCCTAGATGGGCCAAAAGATAGCAATATATATAGTCAAATGTCAAGTTCTGTCTTAGCTTTTCAATGTACTAAAAGTTCTAAACCTTGAATAATGAGGTCCAGTAAACACTGTGTTGTTTCTATGGCCCAGTAGGCTCTATTGGGCCTACCATTTCAAGGGATAGAGCACAAAGAGAAGCACAGGCCTGCCTCTAGACTTTCATTTATTTTTCTGTGCAGCGAGTTCCTCAGTCAAAAGCAGTACTGTATGGAATGATGGTGAACACTTATAATCGCAGAATTTTTAAGATTTCAGAAAAATCTTCCATCTTCCAGTTCACTCCCCAAATGACCACAACGGCTGGAGGTGAGCCAACTCAAAGCCAGGAGCCAGGAGCTTATTCCTGGTCTCCGATGCAGTCGCAGGGTCCCAAGGACATCCTCCACTGCTTCCCCAGGCCATAAGCAGGGAGCCGGATTGGAACTGGAGCAGCCAGGACATAAACTGGTGTCCACGTGGGACCCTGGTGCTTGCAAGGTGAGGATTTAGCCATTGACCAGTCATACTACGTCCATCAATATCTATTTTTAAGCCCAGTAGGCAGTCCAATATTCAATTTAACTTAGCAAAATATTGTTGTACTATTTCTTGTTAACACATCTTCAGAATAAAGATTAGAGTATAAAAACCACATAATTAATTTATTTAAGCATACAAGAACCCAGAGATGTACTTATCCAAAGAAACATTTATCAGATTGTGTTAGAGACAAAATAAAAAGCTAAGGTCTCTTCTTGGCATTATACAGCAGTATCTCATCAATTCAGTTAAAAACCATGCCAAATATAAATCTACACTTAACAAAAGTACATCTCAATTACCCTATCTTTCCTCTCTTCTCCTCCCCTTTAGTTTCAGTAACACTAATACTACTTACTAGTACCAGTAACACCAATAGCCCTGGTAATCCTTCAATTCAGCAAATATTCAGCACCTACTTTAAACCAGGCATTGTTACAGGCACAGCAATTTTTACAGATGTGCCACCTAGAACACAAATTAGTCCTGCACTAAGCTCACAATATATCAGCAGGTAATAAAGAAGGCATCTATGTAACACAATCCTACTAAAAAAAATTTCCAAAAGTATCACACAAAAAAGGGTCTAACCCTGACTTAAAAGCAGGGTAGGATTCTGACCTGACCTGTAGGAGTGTCTTGCATTTCAAGGTAAGAGCAGCAAAAACAAAGACCCAGAAGCCAGAGTATATAGGACTTGCCTGAAGAGCAGTATCCATTTAACTGGATCCTTAACTATACAGCAGCAAGTTAAGAGCACAAGACCACACTGGACATAGGCTCAAACTTAATTTCTAATCCAGTGGAAATGCTCCAACTTAGTTCCTAATCCAGTGGAAACAGTGACTCAAAATTGATTTCTAAGGAAAATGACAACACTGGGACTGGATTTAAACTAACTGAGAAGTGAAACAGGATAAAGAAACAGCAAATCATTTAGGAAATTACTGCATTCCAGATAAAAGTGCAAACCTGAACAAAGGTGAAAAGGGGATATGTAAAGAAGATTAAAGCACTGCAGAAAAGAAAATGGTTTGCCCCAACAGCCCACTGCATATACAAGGCAAGAGGCATACTGCGAGCCTTTGCTGCCAAAGCCGAGATGTATCATTAGCAAAAACTAAGCAGGTTAAAAGTGAAAGATAGAGCCAGATATAACTTGTTCAGAATTTTAGCCTATATTTGGGGAGAAAAGAATCTATTAATAATCATATTTTGCTTCAGAACAGCAAAATCTTCACTTACCAAAAATACAATACTATGCAAACTATGGTATACAAAAAGATCTAGATTAAAGCAGGATTATGACTGAAAAGTGGGTATTTTTTATATTTTAGTATATTTTATAAACATATTGGAACAAATTATCTTTACTAAAATATAATGAATTTTAGCATTCAAAAATAATAGGAATGTTCAGCATCTAAACAATACTTGATAATCTCAAGAACTTTATTACATACAAAAGGTCTTCAGAAAGCTCACGGAAAACATATATTACCATTTCTATTTCTCAATGAATTTTTCAACATAACTCTCATCTACCACAAAGTCATTCTGTTCCCCTGGGTAACTGACGTTCTGTTTGAAGTATAAACTTGCGATTAATTAGAAGTCATGCTGTTTTTCTGCCTTACATTCTAATAAAATAGCCGCTCCTTGAGGGCAGGGTTTATGTTCTAGACAGCTCAGCGCACAGCATTTAGGAGACCTTTGATAAAAGAAATACATGGAATCCAACCAAGAAATGTTTTCCCACGTTTATAGCACTCTCACAACTTGGTCAGGTTACACAACACAGAAGTAACAATCCAACACTTGAGAGACTATTATTCAACAGGCAATGAATTACAAACAAGTAATGTAACTCCTCCCTTGAATTCAGGATTTACTTCTCAAAACAAGTCAAACACAGCTTCTCCAGAAAAATTTGATGTACTCTGTGTGACCCTAAGTGAGTCTCAAGTTTCTGGTTTCTTACATGAAAAACGTATGAGAAACCAAGAGAAAAGAACATAAGAATTTTGTAAAATATGTCAAATATATTATGTATGACTGATTTCCTTTAGGATTCACTACTCTGCTCAGATACTTCATGCAAAACCAAGCATTCCTTAGCCCAACACAAAGGTCATTATACCACCATAACCTACAAAAATCCTTAAGCAGCAGTCTACAGACTGTGGGTCAGAAATAAGATCTTAATATAGGGAGGAAGCAATCTTGAGAAACATGATGTATATATTTCATTAGATTTTTAAGAATCTGAAGTACATATATTATCTGAGTTTTAACTGCTATAATTCAAGATACAGAACACAGGTAAACATTTTAAACAGCATTTTGGAACGATGCAACTGCTTTGGAATAATGTCTCTACTGCCTCAAATGAATGAAGAACCTTGAGGACTCAAAACTTTGCATGAACTTTTGAAATACATTAACAAGTTTGCAGAGAAAACACTCATACCTCAACTGATGAGTTTCTAGTTGCCATAAAAATAATTAGCTAAACAAAAACAAGCTGTAAAACCACAGTATTGTTATTTTCTTACCAACCTAAATTAATTCCTGGAAAACACTAAAACTGAGTTATTTAAGCCAGCACTTCTTCACAGAATATGCCAATCAAGACTGCACTTCCAAAGTACACAAGTTCAAAAGAAGTTAAAAACCTTCCCTTACAAATCAAAGATGCTTTAAGAATGCTTCTGAACTAAAGGTTGACAGCACCTCTCTAAGCTTAATTATCCAGAAACGATGCACAAACACAAAAAGGCATCACCATTTATTTGTATGCGAAATTACATAACAACCAAATCTTTTGCCATAGAAACCTCAAAGCTTTTGGAACGATTTTACAGGTGTCATTTTCATGTAAATGCAGGGGAAAAAGCAATACAAATCAAGACAACAAAACAAGATGTGATTTAACACTGCTTTGAGAGATGACTCTTAAAACCATTCTTGCATTTCTTGGATAATTTAACCACAAAATGTTCTTAAAACTGTAACAGGCCCAGCTTCAGGGAAATCCTTCATTAAGATTTTGAAATGATTCTCTATTCAAGTTTTGCATTATTTACCACTTTCTTACCTTCTGCTACATCATCATCTACTGCTCCTTTCACCTGAGAAAAACACCACTGAATATCATTCCCTCCTCCAGCTCCTGGAAAAAGAAAAACATGGCAATTAAAACTGAGTTCTGTTCATGTTTACTCTCCTGAAAACAAAGATGGTATCCATGGTTCGCACCACACTAACAGCTTAGGACTGCCCCCACACAACCACCTCTGAGAGCACGGACTTGGAGCAATGTTTGTCTCTCACAATTGGCTCAGGACTCAAAGATTCCAGGTATGAAATATTTAAAAGTATATCATCTATCATTATCACTGTATATACGTCCCAAATTTGGTCTCCATTTTCTTTTCAAGCACCTTCACAGACTTGCATTCAAAGAGGACCCACCCGAAAAAAGTAAGGAAAGTTAGATTTTAGGTGTGCAAAAACTATGCAGGAGAGTTCACAAGGTTAACTACCATGCAACACGGAAGAGACAAGCTCAGGAGCATTACTGCCTGGGTGAGGAGTAATGATTGCTAGGCACACACAGCAGACGCAACACCCATTTCTTCCCAATCACTAGATCCAGAGGAAAAGAAACTGAAATGCATGTTGCAAGGAGCCCTGCTCTTACTCCCTTGTCCTGATCTTCCTCAAAATCCAAGGACCTAGCAAAGAACTCATTTTCCTAACTTGTCATCATCTTGTGCAAAAAAAAATTTTTAATCTCTTATTATTCAACTATGACCAAAGAGCAACCTGCTTATAACAAACCGCAAGCCAATACGTGTCTTAAGGGATTTAATTACCAAAAAGCATTTAAGTAAAAAATCGGCTGTTAGGAAGATTTGATTATAAAAGATACTGAGAAATGAAAAGCAAATTGCTGAACTCTCAGCATTCCTCTATTTCACTTCGATGCACTGAAAAAGAAACGGTGAAAATACCCCGGATCTAAAGCAGAAAAAAAATCTAAATCTAGAATTGATTCTACTAGTTCAGGAAGATACTAAGCTACAGTAAAACACGCAAAAATTATCCTCAAAGCAGTAACACTGGCACGCTTCCTTCCTAAATACTTCCAAACTGGTTTCCTCAGTAAAATTTTTTTATTGCCATCTTTTGCCTCAATCTCTCTCCCTTTGACTATTTATATCCCTGAACTGCACAACTTCACCTTTCTGTGAAGATCACATCTGTACAAAAGATAACATGCAGAACACAAAGTTTAAATCACGTTTTTCATTCAACTTGCTGTCCATTAAAGGCCTTGCATTCTTTGGCCGTGAAGGGCAAGAATCAGAAAGGAGATGGTTGCAAACAAGTAAAAAATACCAATCTCACAATCTCAAGAAACTGCATATACATAGGCCACAATAGGGGTAAAATAAATAAATAAATAAATAAACCACACGAGACAATCCCCCCTCCCCCATGTATTTCAACTTGCAAAGCGCTCTTCCTTCCCAGCGCAAAATACGTGTGGACACCCAAGAAGGCTTGCAGCAGAGGGGGAGAAAAAAAAAAAAACAAAACACAGGAATTAAAGGAAGGAAGATCCGCAAAAACAGCCGGGAGGCAGGGTGGCGGGGAGAGGACACACCAGGCTCTCCAGCAGTAGGAACAAATCTGCACGCCCCCACGCGCCCCACCCACGCCTTACCCCACTGTTCGCCGGCACACTCCCCACCCCCACCCCGCCCAAGCCAAGGTTCCAGCCCTCATTTTCAAAGACATTTCCAGTTCACAGGGACCGCTCGCCTCCCCCGAGCCCTGCCCGCCCCACCCTACCCTACCCTACTTGACCAATTCCCTCAAATCCCGGGGGTGGAAGGGGGGGGAGCCCCGTGATTCTGCCGAGAGGCACGGGCGGTCGCTAGGGGGTGATGGAGGGAGGAGGAAGGAAGCGGCGCCTTATCAGTGGGCGAGATGGGATTTCTCCTTTACCTGCCATGTTGCGCTGCAAATGGTGCCCCTGCTGGGTTCCTCGGGGTCTCGGCTTCTCGAACTCACCCCCCTCACCTGAGGATGGGGGGGTAGAGAGGGCGGATGGCGACGGATGGCACCTGTGGGGGGAGAGGGCAGGGGCCGGGGGAGAAGAAAGGTGCAGCGGGCACACCAGCCAGCCCGATGGTGGGTTTCACGCTAGGGCTTTCTGGCTCGTGCTCTTTCTCCGGCAGCGACAGCGGCAGCGGCGGCGGCGGCTACAACAGCGAGGCTACAGGGGGAAGCGACTCCACTTTCAAAATGGCGCCGGCTGGCCTGGCCAGTGACGTCACCCGAGGGGCGGAACCTCCGGGTAGGGCGGAGAGCGGAGGGGGAGGGGCAGGGAGCGGCCTGCTCGCGCGCTCGCCACGCCCTCTTCCTGTCTCGCTCAGGCCCCGCCCCTGCCGCTGCGTCCGGGCCGCCCGGGCCTGAGAGGCGCCTTGGCGGGCGGGCGGCTCCTCAGTCGTGTGGCGCTGTGTGTGGGAGCCGGGACGCGAGGGCGGCCTCCGCTTGCAGTTAACGTGCTTGCCTGCAGCGACCCTTGAGTTCCTGCTTTTTTCTTTTTTTTAACGGCAGCCCATTGCTGCTCAAGAAAGTGGCCATGAGGCCGCTGAAATGAAGGGCCGGCGGTGCGGATTGGCTCCTCGGCCAAGGTGAAAAGTTCACGGAGCTCAGAAGGACGAAGCTGGGCTGGGTCCATTTGGGTGAATTAAATTACCTTTGCATGGGCCTCAGGAAGGGGCCAGAGTCCTTCTTGGCAACCGCGGGCAGTAAGAGTGGTTTCAGAACGAAAACTGAGATTGTTAGGTGCAGGGTGTGGCCGGAAAAGTGACCCAGGTCTGTCCAGCCGAGAAAGGTGGTTTCGCTGGCCAAGAGCTGAGCTCTGAAGCCAAAGGTGAATGCTAACTGCAGGGCACGCAGAATACAGCCAGCGGCCTCACCTTGCAGCAGTGCTGTTACGGGGGGGAGTAGGAACGAGGGCTTAGTTTGATTACAAGATCAGCTGCCTTTGTGACGAGATTTCTGTTGAAAGCCTCCAACAGAGTCATAAGGCAGAATGGAGAAAAAAAAAGAAACAAGATGGCCCAGAGGGGATGTGAAGTTCTCTCAAAGATGGATACACTGAATCATTTTAATTTTTTTCCCCCCTGTATTTGAAAAGGAGAACCGACCATCTGCTATTTCACGCCCGAATGCTGGCAACCAAGGCAGGATGCAGGAGCTGGGCCCTCAATCCAGGTCTCCTTGTCTGTGTTAGGAAGCCCATGGGTGGGCCGACACAGCTGCATCCAGGAGCTGGGAATCGGGAAGCAGAAGCAGGTACGGGACCCAGATGTTGGGATGTGGGACCACAGGCATCTTAACCTCGAAGCTAACTCCCTGGCTGCACATATTTCACGTCATTTCCACAGCACCCCTGTGAGAGCAACAACCACGTTTCTCACAGGAAAAACAGATGCTGAAACATCTGAAAGTTGACCTGCAGGCATCCCAGAGACCAAGAAGGTGAAGATTAAGAAAATAGCACTCCCATCATCTACAGTTTCTACCTTATTCTTCATCTCTAGAACAATTTAATTGCAGACCAAGCTTTGAAATTTCTCCACAGGGAACACCTGAATGATTGCATTTCTTAGAAATCTAAATCCATGTTAGGTTTTTTTTTTTTTTTGGTAATTCCCATTTTCCAAGAACTTTTTGAATGTTTGTTTATTTAAAAGACAGGAAGAGAGAGGTTATCTGTGTCCTAGTTCCTTCCCCTGATGACCTCAACCACCAGGGTGGAGCCAGGCCCAAGCCAGGACCCTGGAATTCTATCCAGGTCTCCTGCTGCCAAGGATGTGTTTTAGCAGCAGGCTGCATTAGAAGCAGATATGCAGCAACCCACTCAGTGCTCTGCCCTGGGATGTGAAATTCAGCTCCAGGCTTGTACCTGGTCATTGCAGATTCCAGCCATTATGGACATTTGGAGAGCAAACCAGGGGATGGCAGCCCACTCTGTTGTTCTATGTCTCAAAAATAATTAAAAAAAAAAAGTCCAGGTATAGCTACCATGAAGAGGTCTACTCCGATAACCTCTCCAAATCCCTATCCATCTTGGGCTGGGTTGGCTGCCCTCACTAAATATATGTATATATATATACACACACACATATATAATAAATATATAATAATAAACATAAATAATATATAAATATAAACATATTTATTAGGTATAATTATATAATAAAATTATCTTAAATATTTTCTTACATTAAAATAAAATATTAAATAAATGTTTAATATTATAAATACAATTATATTGTTATATATAAATATATGTGCATGAATAATAAATATAAATATTTATATATATTTATTTTTATTGCAAAGTCAGAAATACAGAGAGGAGGAGAGACAGAGAGGAAGATCTTCCATCTGATGATTCACTCCCGAAGTGACCGCAACAGCTGGTGTTGCGCCAGTCCTAAGCCAGGAGCCAGAAGCTTCTTCCAGGTCTCCCACAAGCGTGTAGGATCCCAAGGCATTGGGCCATCCTTGACTGTTTTCCCAGGCCACAGGCAGGGAGCTGGATGGGAAGTGAAGCTGCTGGGATTAGACCCGGTCCCCATATGGGATCCCAGCGTGTTCAAGATGAGGACTTTAGCGACTAGACCACCGAGCCAGGCCCCAACTAAACATTTTTTTAGGGCCCAGCACGATGGCTCAGTTGGCTAAAGTCATCATCTTGCAAGTACTGAGAGCCCATATGGGCACTGGTTTGTATCCCAGCTGCTCTGCTTCCCATTCAGTTCCCTGCTTGTGGACTTGGAAAGCAGTAGACAATGGCCTAAAGCCTTGGAACCTTGCACCCATGTGAGAGACCCAGAAGAAGCTCCTGGCTCCTGGCTTCATCTCAGCTCATCTTTGGCCATTGCAGCCATTTGGGGAGTGAACCAGTAGACAGAACTTTCTGTCTTGCCTCTCTGTAAATCTGCCTTTCCACAAAAAATAAATAAATCTTTAAAAAAATATTTCTATAGAATCGAATGTACCTCTTTTTCTACACCAAGTTAAAATGGTATAAGTATGTCTTATTATCCTGAGCTTTTTGAGGGAAAGAAGTGAACATTCACCTCTATAGCACTAGCCACATAATTTGCCTCACTAATGGATGAATAAATACATTTCTCTGCCTGAGAAAGAAAATCACTGACATATTGACTCTTAGATCCTGCAGTATCATAACTGTTTTCACATACCCTTCTTATCTGTAGAAAAAGAGGGCATTTTCCAAGTGATCTACATTCATTAGGCAACATCTGGAAGTTGCTTATAGATTTGTCTCAGTGAGTTCCAATCGGACCTTCATCCTCCACCAGATACTTACATTTTATCTAACAGTATCCAGTCAGACCCTGTTCCCCTATCCACATGCTGCCTTGCAAGGTTTTAATGATGTGAGACTCTAGCCAGAACTTCGGCACCCGATTATGTGTGAAAATGCACCAAGTCTCATGTAGAACATCAAGAGGAAACTCTCTCAGGACCTTCATGATGTAGCCCTGGAGATCCAGAAGGCACCCACAGTCTCAGCAGAATGCAGCAAACAAGACCTACCCAGTAGATTACCCAACATGATTATTTAAAGTGTGTAATTTTATCAGAAGAGAAACACGTTTTTCCTTGGCAGAAACATGTTTGCAGCCGAGATGAACACAAACCTTCCTCCACACTAAATGAGAAGTGACCTTGGTTTAGCTTCTTCCCTCCTCTAAACTGTTAAGCCAAGGAGCATCTGGGAAAGCCCCTGAAGTCCCTGATTAGAAGTAGGTGTGGTTAGAATTTTGCCCAACTTACCAAGCCGTGCTTTCTGATCTGAAGCAGTTACAAAGCTTGGCACAGTGAATTATAAGTAGTTGTCAGCTTTTTTATATCCTTTATAAGAGCTACACATTAGGCTGAAAGGTGATTTTCTAAGTTCCTGAAGAGCGTAGGCTATAATGATAATTTATCACAATATGCTCAAGATGTAGAACTTGAGGCCAGCATCATGGCTCAATCCTCCTGCTCCAAGCATTGGCATTCCATATGGCCACTCGTTCATGTCCTGGCTACTCCAGTTCTGACCCAGCTCCCTGCTTATGGTCTGGGAAAGTGGCAGAGGAGACCCAGAGGACGCTCCTGGCTCCTGACTTCAGATTGGCCATTGGGGCCGTTTCGGAAGTGAGCCAGCAGATAGAAGATCTCTCTGTGTCTCTTTTCTGTAAGTCTGCCTTTCCAATAAAAATAAATCTTAAAAACAACAACAAAAAAGTTATAGAATTCAATATAACATTACCAAAGTAGCCTAGTATAAAAGGTGTTTAACAAAAGAGTTATGACTCTTTCAGGTGGATTATTATGTAGTCAAAATGTTTGTAAAAACAGAGGAAACTGCTTGTGCCTTGGAGGCAAGATACAAAGTGCAGATACAATATAATCACAAGTATGTACAACAAACAAGCATAAGACATGGAGGCCAAAAAGGTCAGGAAGGAAATGTACTAAGGTGTTCACAGCAATGTCTCCAGTAATGACACAATAAGGCAATTTTTTTCTCTTTAACAATAGAATTTCTCCTAGTGTTCTACAATGAATATATGGTAAGGAGAGAGAATAAGCCTAATTTTAAAAGTTTTGAAGTTGGCATTATAGCATGATAACTTCTATATCACAGGTTTCTCAAAATAAGACCTGCCAGTCCATTATACCATTCACAGGTGTGATTTAATCCATGGCATTAGCATGGATGAAGCAGAAGCACTTTATTTTTGTGTTTGACTAGTGAGCATATTTAAACACAAGGAAAAGATAAGTAAGTACATGTAATTGCCTTGTGTTTGAAAATTGGCAACTAAAAATCATGTTTTCTACTTTTGTGAGAAGAATATTCTATAAGCCTATAACCTGCATATCTATTAAGTACACACACAAAAAAAACTTTGGGCCCAAAAGAATGGCTCAATGGTTAAATCCTGATTTTGCAAGCACCAGGATCCCATATGAGCACTGATTTGTGTCTTGGCTGCTCCACTTCCATCCAGCTCCCGGCTTGTGGCCTGGGAAAGCAATAGAGAATGGCTTAAAGTCTTAGGATTCTGTATCCATGTGGGAGACCCAAAGGAAGCACCTGGCTTCAGATTGGCTCAGCTCCAGTCATCACAGCTGGGGAGTGAACCAGCAGATATTTCTGTCTCTCCTTCTCTCCATAAACGTGAACTGCCTTTCCAATAGAAACAAATATTTTTTTTAAGGGAACATTAAAAAAAAAAAAAAAAGAAAAACTTTGTGAATTAAAAGTTATCTCAGAAATGTATTTTCACTGTTTATTAAATTAACAGAAAAGCTTTCTAATTTAGTCCATTCTCCAAATAACTTTTGTTTGTTTGAAGAATAACCTATCTCCATACTATTGTTTTTTTACCTGGCACTTGAGTTTAGCTACAACACACGTATATGTTTTATGCCTGTATAACAGAAACAGGGTTAAGTTAGAGTGAAATTGGCCTGACCCAACCCAATTCTCATAATGGTACTTAAATTTCTTCTACTTCATTTTTAACCTATTTCTTAGGACTCATTCAGGCATTAGCTTCCGAGTCTCCAAGTAATGAAAAATTAGCACCTCTTGTGTTTTTAGACACCATTTCGCTAAATCATGCTGTACATTCTATAGGACTGTGTTTCTTTGCACTTTTGTTCTACAGACCTTGGCTTTCCCATCAGGGACCTCTTCAGTATAAGCCCCAAGGTCATTTAGATACTGGAATAGAACTACATCTCCCAAATGTTCTCATAGTAACCAACTCAGCTGCTTCCAAGCTGATTCTGTTATCTTAGCATATCCTCCACATAGGGCCTAGTTGTTCAAATGTCTCAGATTATGAAGCCCAAAGCTAAATATAACAGTTTGGGCCTGGTAATGGTTACTCAGTTGTTACTCGAATTGTACTTCTTTTGATTTTCCAAGAGTTGTTTGTGTTTGACAATCACACAAACTACATCTCCACAACTTGTTGTCAGAGGTTTTTTCCATGCACAGCTGTTAACATTCATCACATCAAATCTTTTTCCCAGTGACTCAGTTTTAGATGAGTGCGTAGTTCCTGGAACATAGTAGGAACTTAGTAAATGCACTGAAGAAACACATGCAAGATTTTATCTTATGTATGATATCCTCCATGATTGAGATTTTATTAGTTATTACTTGATGGTTTATACATAGAAGCTAGAAGCAATTTGTTTAGGTTACCTAAAATCCATGCAGTTGTAATTTTTATGTATACATTTATTTGAAAGATGAGGAGATAAAGAGGTAAAGAAGGAGAGAGTTGCCATCCATATGTTCATCTCTCAAATGCCACAGTGGCTAGGACTAGGTCAGACTGAAACCAGGAGCCAGAAATTCAGTGCAGGGCATCCAGGAGCATGGCAGGAGCCCAGCTACCAGAGTCGTCATGTGCTCCTCTCCAGAGTACGTCTTGGCAGGAAGCTGATATCATGAACAAAGCTGGAATTTAAACCCAGGCACTATAATATGGGGTGTGGTCATAACCACCATGCCCCAGTTGTAATTCTTCCTGGAGAATGATTCAGTCACTTTATCTTAAAATTTGGTGGTAAAAAGTTTTTGGTTATAAAATGATAAAGCATAGATAAGTTCTTATGTCTAAAGTCTCCTGAATTCATGTCATGCCAAATGCTCATTTCATAACACTTGGACAGATTATTAGGAAAAAAAAAGTACAACAAAAGATGTTACAGGTAGTGTATATGTATGCTAGGGAGAATTTTTCAGAGAAAATTTCCTAGGCACTAATTCCAACAATTGTGTCTGATTTAGCAGGCCTTTTTAAAAAAGTATCCCAATGAATCTGCAGTGTAATCTAATTTGAGATTTAGCATATGCACAATGGCATCCAGAAACTTAAGTAACTTAAGCAATTAGTAGCAAAATCTGCAAGATGGGATACTAGCAATATACTTACAGAGCTTTACTTCTCAATGTATTTTCCATGCAACATTAAGATTCTGTAAAGAAAAAAATATGTTTGGCACTGGTGTTGTAGCCTAGGACATTAAGCTACCAGCATCTCATATGGGCGCTGGCTCAAGTCTTGGGTGTTCCACTTCTAATCCAGCTCCCTGCTAATGTGCCTGGGAAAGCAGCATAAGATGGTCCAAATACTTGAGAGATCAAGATGGAGTTTGAGGTCTCTGACTTTGACCATGACTGGGCCAGGGGAGTGAACCCGTGGATGAAAAATCTCTCCCTCCCTTTCAAATAAATCTTTAAAAATAAATAAATAGAGTCAGAATGTGACACATTGGGTTAAGCTGTTATATATAATATCACCTCCCAAGTAGGTATAAATTTGAGATCTGGCTGTTTAGCTTCTGGTTAAGCTCCCAGCTAATGCACCTGGGAAAGCAGTGGAGAATGGCCCAAGTATTTGAGTTTCCACACAGAAAACCCGGCAGAAGCTCCTGGGTCTGATGAGCCCAGCCCCAGTCCAGCCATTGTGGCCATTTGGGCAGTGAACCAGTGAATAGGAGAACTTGTTCTGTCTCTTCACTCTCTATAACTCTACCTCTCAAATAAATAATAAAAAAGAAGTAGTGAATAAGTTTGCATTTCTTCAAATTCTCTTCATAAATAGCAAAATTCTTTGCTACTATTCATTTCCTTTTTTGCTTTTTCCTAAAGATAATCAGATGTTCTTTCATTTATAGAAAATGATGTACCCTGGAGTTAGTGTCTACTGACTCAGAAGATGGAATTAATAAACTTTTAGGACTCTTGTGGGTCAATCATTAAAACCAGAAATTTAACAATTATATAAACTTACTAATGAATGATTTACATTATGAGCAAAGAAGAAATACTCAAAGTGTGCAACTTCCTAATTATTTACCTTCCATGGGTATCTTTGTTCTTGGAAGTTATTTACATCTATTGTGTCTGCATGGTTGAAACAGGTCACCTCAGGAATCAGCAAAGACTGGAAACCCAGGCTCTGTGCACCACTCCAGAGTGCTTCCCAGCCATCACCACCCATGGCTCCCTTGATACACATAAGTAAATCTCTGGCCTACAGAAATATGCAGCTTCTCCCCTAATCAGTATATTTTACTCATAAAGCCTTGCTTTAAAAAATATTTTATCCTATTCTTAATATTGTTCACATAACTGTCAGAGATGCATACATATGTGGGTTTCCCATTAGAGTGGGAAAGTTCCAGGCATGGAGGAAGCTGGGTGGGAAAATGTTTAATTTTTTTCTCCCTAAGTCAGCAGGGAGGGAAGGAGAGGGGGTCATTCTTTGCTGTCAAAGTGCATTAGCACCCAGGGATGGGAACAATCAGTTGATGACACTTTAGAGAACCCGAAGTTGGGAAGAGGGTTCTGAGGCTGCTATTTTTTGTGGTTTTGAAAGCTCTGTGACATCATTTGCTTTGTTGCATCAGGGTTGAGAAAATCTTTCCAAGATCTATTGGCTGACCCAGTCCATCATAGTGCATCCACAGGCACAGACACTTGTTGCACTGCTTGGCCAGGAGAGTAGTTGAAGTTATTCTGCTTCCCATCCTCTGATGAGGCACTCCATATTCTCTACAACCCTAGATAAGCTGACCATCATGTTCCCTGTATATATCTGGGCACACTGTCCACTACACAGGCATTGGCAACTGAGGAGGCTCTGTCTTGGTACATGCACACCACAGTCAGACCACATATCTTGTGATTTTTCCCTGTGACCGCAGTTTGAGTCTAGCAGTCCAGCTGAGGTGTCTCCCAAGAAACCTCACTTGGGGTGACTTCATTCTTAAGTATGCACCAGCCAGTGCAGGGTCAGGTTCAGTCTATCACTTGCACCAGCCAACACACATACCCATGGATGCATAGTCAGTTCAGTCCCCAGCCCCATCTCTCATGTGAACAGATGAGTGCTGCAGCCTAATCCAGCCCAGCCTGCCATAGACCCAGTTTGACCCACACTAGTGGGTGCCATGGCCTAGTTGGGGTGACCCTCAATAACTCTCACCAGACCTGCGCCAACCCCTAGTTTTTGCATGTGCTGGCATGTACTGTGGCCTAACCTAGCCTGTCCCACATCCCCTCTGGCTTTAAGGCATACCCGTGGATTGCTGTAGCTTAATTTAGCCCAACCAAACCCCAGACCTGGCCTGCACATATGCTGACAGGTGCTGCAGCCTTGCCCAGCCTGGTCTGCCCACAACCTTGGCCTCTGTACTCCTGGCATGGCGCACCTGGAGTCTTCACTCTTGCTGGCAAGTGTTGCAGTTTAACCAAGCTGGGTCTGGTCCACACCCTGTTTTCTGACTCTCATGTGCTCCAGTGGGTGCTGTGGCCTGGCCCAGCCTGGCCTTCCCAGAGTCCAGCCACAGAAATGCTGACCCTGGCCCAGGCCTGGTTCACCCCCAAACCCAGCTGTTATGCTCCCCAACATAAGCTGCACCCTAGCAGGGGAGTTCCCCAAGTTCCTTTATTAAGCCGGTTCCCAACCCCAGATTGCACATGTGCTGGCAGGTGCCATGGCCCTGCTTGGCATGGTCTGCCCTCAGTCCTTTGCGTACACCACCAGGTGCTGCAGCCTGACCCAGAGGACCTCCTCTCAGCCCTGGAACCTGCAAGTATTGGGTGATTTTTGTGGTCCAGCCTTGCTTAGTCCATCACACAAACCAGCAGGTACTACAGTCCCAAGGAAATGAACTCTGAAGTCCCCTACAAAATCTGCCCCAAATCTGGTTCTCTCACATTCTAGTAGATGTTGCAACCCAGCCTGATGTGGTCCACCCCATATCCGACACTCACAGACAGGTACTGTGGCCCAGTCCAGTCAGGCATGCCCCCAGTGGATGGCAATGCTATTTAGCCCAGTCCAGGTCTCCCATGCATTGGCCTGACTCAAACATGCCCTCTAACGTCCTGGTCTCAGCTCCCTTGGCTACCTGCCAATGCAGTGACCCAGTCCATGGAATACCCCAGAAGTCATTCCTCCTTATCAAAAATGTCTTCAGCTGCTCCCACTCCAACTTCCCTGGGCGATCTGCAGGATTTCCCCTCTGTGGCTCTTATTCCACCCTCCCCCAGTGCTGTGTGGGAGCCCTGGTGGCATGTCCCAGCCCACCGTTCTTGGCCTTTTCCACATATCTTAAAGGAAGGAAGGAAGGAAGGAAGGAAGCAAGGAAGGAAGGAAGGAAGGAAGAAAAATAGAGTAGGCAATTATGCTGGCAGACTGGTATAGTTAACACCAACTTGGCCTTAACCTGGCCCAGAATGCCTGCCAGCTATTGGCTGCTTTTCTCCCAGCAGTGTAATACTTGCGTAGGTACAAGGCAACCTAAGGAACTATAAAACCCTTTGTCATAATGACATGTTTCAATTATGATACCTTCCCAACTGTGATAAGTCTTACCTTTGTCTTTTACGTTGTTTACTTTAGAATGTTTATTAAAATATGCCTGTACATTGCTTGGGAACCTTTCTATCTGGCAAAGTAGTGATGTTAGAATATGTGCAGGCATGAAAGACTGGCCAAGCAACATCAAAATAAATCTGTGCTGAGAAGCTAAAGTTATTTTTGAGCTGCAATAAAGATTGATGTGCACATGCCAGAGGCTGTTACTTATTATTTCTAACTGTACTATCAGGTAGTGTTTACACCCAGATTTCCCCCCAGAAGGCAGTCCACAACTCAGCTCCATTATTTGATGAGTCTCTTTAGGATTTGCTTCTGCTATTGTGTCTGTGCTTTGACCTCCTTTTAGCCATCCATTATATTAGGCTTATTATATCTTGCCATTGTTCACGCACATCTAGCTCAGGGCATTTTGTAGCATGTTGTAAAAAAAAAAATCCTTCAATGCTAATAGCTCTTCCCAGAGCTATGGCTAGAGATTCTGCATTGTCCTTCATTAATCCATTGACTTATTGACAACATTGATGAAAAGATACTTTCAAGGATCTTAATACCTTATTTGTACACTTTTGTAGCCATAGGACATTCTATCCTAAATACAGTTTCACTGGACCTTCTTTTCCTCAGGTTTTTTTTTTTTAAGATTTATTTATTTTTATTGGAAAGGCAGATATACAAAGAGGAGGAGAGACAGAGAGAAAGATCGTCCATCTAATGGTTCACTCCCCAAATGGCCTCAACAGCTGGAGCTGAGACAATCCAAAGTCAGGAGCCAGGAGCCTCTTCCGGGTCTCCCATGTGGGTGCAGGGTCCCAAAGCTTTGGGCCATCCTCGACTGCTTTCTCAGGCCACAAGCTGTTTGGGAAGTGGGGCTGCCGGGGTTAGAACTGGCACCCATAAGGGATCTTGGGCCTGCAAGACAACGACCTTAACCACTATGCTATCATGCCAGGCCCTATTCCTTAGTTTTGCACTAGTTAATGGGATATGCTATAGAGTCTGATAAACAAGAATTCAGGAGTTTTCTGATATTGATTAATGCATCCAGTTCTCCCATATCTAGGTACAGCCCATATTGCTTCTTGATCTCCTGGAGCCACAAACAGTTCAATTTTCACTTAGCCAACTGGAAAATAGTCTTTGATGTTGGCACATGCTTTGCAAAGTCCTTTCTCACTATCAGCACTGCCAAGTACAAAGCCTGGTCCGATACTGAATCTCCTGATGTGGAAAGCCCTGAAGTACAGAAGGAGAGGAGGCCCAGGCAGGCCTGCCTGTGTTCACCTTCTAAGCCTGTGAGTGAGCCAGGGTTGGCTTGCTTCAGTTTTTGTCAGAATTCAAGTTTCAATTACTATATGGTTATTCATGACCCCCTAAAATGAAAATAATATTCTATATTTGCCCAGTACATTATCTTTATTAGTTATGCATATAATCTCAAAGATCTTCATAAAATAAATGGAGAGAGGGGTTTTTAAGGATTAAGGCATTTCTTTGTAAGCACTGGGAGTTTGCTCAGGGTCACCCAGCCAGTTAGAGGAACTAAAAGCCAGTATTTAGCTCTCAAACTATTCATTCTGTTGCTCTTTCCATGATCTTAACAAGCTGCTTTTTTTTTTCCCCTCTTATCTTTTTATTGAGAAGACACACAGAGGTTTTTCATCTGCTGGTTCATTCTCCTAAATGCCTGTTACTGCTGAGGTTGGGCCAGATTGAAGCCAGGAAAGTAGAATTTTGTTTGGGTCTCCCATAAGGATTATAGGAATTCAAATACTTGAGTCATCAGTTAGTGCTTCACATGGTGGGCATTGGCAGGGAGCTGGATTAGGAGCACAGTGGCTAAGTCTTAATCGAGGCTCTCCAATATGGGATGCAGGCAAGTCAAGTAGCAACTTATCTGAAGTACCAAACATCTTCCCCAAGCTGCTTGAGTTTGTGTTGTTTTTCTTCTGTATGCCGATCCAGAACACTTACAGAAGACAGGTCTTCAAAGAAACTCATTTTAAAAATAAACTATAACTGGAAGAATAAAAATTCCTTGGGAGTGACACATTAAAGATTCCCCAATATGTTTTGATATGACTTTTTTCATCTCGTTAGGTTTATAGCAGTTTCCCCTCCCCCTAGAAACGGTTAGGCATGCTTGCTTTCACAAACACTTGAACATGGCTTTGGAGAAAATTGAGAGCTTAATGAATCAAATCCGCCTTATACTTAATAGACCTGCAAAAACATCTCTGACATGTTATGTTAGTAGCTTTGCAATAAAAATTTAAATTTAATAACTTCTTAATTCAGGAGGTAATAAAACTATACCAGAAGTGAAACTTCAAATTGCTTTCAGCAAGGGAAATTAGATGAGGCACCCCTCTGCAAATGCTATTTGAAGCACCCACCTCCACAACCTGAACGCCTCCAGCACAGCAAAGTTCACAGTCCCTACCAAGCTTAAGGGGGGGAAAAAGCATGGCTTCTTTTGAAGGTCACACGAGGGTGCTCTTGGGAGTCACTTCTTTGTTCTCTGTCAGAGTTCTTTCCAAACCCAAGATTTCCCTCTGGCATTAGTACCCACTTCCATAATTAAACCTCTTTCATAAGAGAAGGCTTCATGGCCTCAAGCAAATTATCCAGGGGAAAGCACTGCTTTGTGTCTGGGGTAGGAGGCTAATAAAAACCGAGACAACATGATAAGGCAGCAACAGTTCCAACAAAGTTGGGAGGCATTGCTATAGCTCAAGTCCTGACACATCTTTGAATAAATGGGTATAAGGGACTTCGAACCAGCAAGAGCTTGCAACACCAGTACCATGAATGGCAAGCCACCACGGAGTTCAGAGAATTGAATTCACCAGCTTCTATATTAGCAGGTCTGAAGATGAGCCAGCAATGCATAAGTGGACAAGGACTATTGATAACAGAAGTCTAGATGTTTCATAGGGATTATATGAACTTGACTAAATCCTGCTTGATTTGTCCCACTCTCAATTAGAAATAGAGACTTCAAAGTGGATCTTCAACAGTTTTAAAACAAATTCTGTCTATATCCACGCAGGGAGGTCATAACTACCTTGGTATAGTAGCTTGGTAGTGTAAGTACCTTGGTGGTATAGGAGAAAGATACAGCAATTCTTTTGGAAACAGTATCACTCTATTCTTGGAAGGTCCTAGCAGAGTAGATTCTTAATACAGGAACATAAAACTTGCACCTACAGAAAACTGGTTAAAGGTACCATTTGTTATAGGTGACCGATATTTGGTGGATCTTATATTTATTTGGAAAAGACAAAACAACCAAGTGAGAAAGACAGAGATCTTTTCCCCATACTGGCTGGTTTAGTCACCAAATGCCCACAACAGCCTGCTGTAGCCTCATGATGGCCAAAGTGCTTTAGTCCTTCCCAGCCATGATGGCAGCTCCTAGCTTCTGGGTTTAACTTGGCCCAGCATTTGGTTGTGTGGCCATTTGCATAATGAACCAGTTTTTAGAAGATCTGTGCTTCTCCCTCCCTCTGTTGGTCTCAAATACATGAGTAAATCTTAATATAAATAAATTAATAAATAATAAACTGAATCCTGGTGAGAGGACACTCAGTTGAGGAGGTCCAGGCTGTGCCTGACCTGCTTTGACCAGCTGAGACCTACCATGCTTTCTCATCTATAAAATTAAAGAAATAAGACTAGAATGTCTCACTGGTCTTTTCTAGTTCTAAAATTATGATTCCATAGGAAAAAAAAAATTCCTTTTTTTGTGGCCCACTCAATCCCACCTACTCGGTCTTCACCTCCTACAATCAAAGGAACGTCACTTGTTAGATGTTTCTGCCTTTTCTTTCTGGACTTTGCTCATGCAGATTTCATTGAGTCATCTACCTCTTCAAAATCAGCTATCACATTTTTTTTTCCTACCGCCTCCTCTGTCTTCTGCTCTTTTCCTGTAACAAACTCAGAGACTGTATGAGTTTAAGGATCCAGAGAAGCTTTTGACCTGCTGCTTTGGCTCTCCACCATATCCTTGGAATTAAATTAAGTCTCTTCAGTGGTCATTGAACAAAGCAAGTCTTAGTGACATACTAAATAACATAACTGAAGGCCAATTATCAGCTCAAAGAAAGATATGGATGCACAGAAAACATTCAGAAAAGGGAATACCAGGATTTACAAGGGGCTGGAATGCCCTAATCAACTGAATGAGTGTCTCCATCATATAAAGACAGTAAAAGCTGCTGCCTGATTTTGGTACAGTATCAGCTCATCCAAGATTTCAACACTGCTAATGCCTTGATCCTGCTCTGCAGAAATCCTAATTTGCTTGTCCTGGAGTGTGGTTTGGACACTGGGCTTTTATGTCTCCATATGGGATTCTAACTTATAGATGAGGCTGAGAGCCACTGCAAGGGAAAAGTTAAAAATAACGGCAAAAATAATTGGATCCTGAGCCTCATCTCACGAAGGTGTGGCCCTGGAACTTGGCATTTGGAACAGTCACCATGGAGATGAGCCTCAGATAATTTTGGAAAGAATCTCAATTCCAGAACTTTCTTTTCAAATTCTCCCAAGTGTATGCAGGGAAATCCTAAATTGAGGTCAGTGAATCTTGGGCTATTTCAAGCAAAATGCTCTGTGCATATGTGAATATGCACTGATCTAATTAGCATGTAGCTTTCCTGACAATTTTAAAGGGGTCCATGACCCAAAATACTACAAACTGCTAACTTATAGAAAGAAAAAGGTCCTATGTCATAATTTATCTGAGATAGAAAATTTTGTTGTGTTGATAGAGTACTGACCCTTGAAGATCAGTTTTCCTGGTTAAAAACACCACTTGGAATAAAGTGCTGTGTTTTTATTGGGCCCTATGCCATGATTAAAAAGGATAATTACCACCCATTCTATCCCACAGGCATGCCATGCTGCATATTGGCATGGCTGCTTTCTGCTCTTGATACTCACTAAAAGAGTGGGGCGCTTTCTGAAGGGAAGAACTACAGCAACAGAAGCTGGCCCTTGCTAACAGTGTTCTAAACCATTTACATAAAGAGTCACGTGTTGCTTAACAATGAGACATGTACTTACTCTCTTTTTTAATTTACTTATTTGAAGCCAGAATTGTACAGAGAGCGAGAGAGAGAGAGAGATCTTCCATCTGCTGGTTTACTCCCCAGATGGCTTCAATGACAGAGTCAAAGGTAGGCCCTGGAACGACCTCTGGGTTTCCCATTGGGTGGCTGGGGTTCAAATACATGGACTATCTTCCACTGCGTTCCCAGGTGCATTAGCAGGGAATTGAATCAGAAGTCAAGCTGCTAGACTCAAACCAATCTGGAACTACTAATGGGATGCTGATGTTGCCTGTATCAGCTTCTTGTATCAGCTTCTTAACATGCAGTGCCACAATGCCAAACCCACTAAGACACACTCTGAGACTACAGCATTAAATGGTTTTGTTATTGCACAAACATCATAGCATGAACGTGTACAACCTTAGATGACATGGGAAAAGCACTCAAAGTAGCCTGCTGATACACTCAAGGCACAATAAACATAAGATGTCTGAGGTGCTGCTAGCACAACTTTTTGTTTCAAAAAAATTTATTTATTTATTTACTGGAAAGTCAGATATACAGAGAGAAGGAGAGACAGAGAAGATCTTCCATCCACTGATTCACTCCCCAAGTGGCTGCAACAGCTGGAGCTAAGCCAATCTGAAGCCAGGAGCCAGAAGCCTCCTCCAGGTCTCCCACATGGGTGCAGGGTCCCAAGGCTTTGGACCATCCCAGGCCCAAAGCTTTGCTGCTTTCCCAGGCCACAAGCAGGGAGCTGGATGGGAAGCAGGGCTGCCAAGACATGAACTGTTATCCATATGGGATAGCAGGGCCACCGGATATGAACTGGTGCCCATACGGGATCCCAGTGCATGCAAGGCAAGGGCTTTAGCTACCAGGCTACCATGCTGGGTCCAGGAAACGTGTTTTACAAAGAAGGAACACAATCTAATATAATAGTAAAAAGTATACTATAGGGCCTGGCATGGTGGAGTAGTGGTTGGGGTCCTTGCCTTGCATGCCCAGGATCCCATGTGGGCACCGGTTCTAGTCCCGATGGCCCCACTTCCCATCTAGCTCCCTGATCGTGGCCTGGGAAGGCAGTCAAGGATGCCTGGGGCTTTGGGACCCTGCACCTGCGTGGGAGACTTGGAGGAGACTCCTGGCTCTTGGCTTCGGGTTGGCTCAGCTCCAGCCGTTGCGGCTACTTTAGGGGTGAGCCATCAGATGGAAGATCTTCCTCTCTGTCTCTCCTCCTCTCTGTGTGTCTGGCTTTCCAATAAAAATAAACAAATCTTTAAAAAGAAGTATACAATAGTAAACACATAAAAATACAATATAGTAGATGGAATCAAGAGATGTAGTAAATATGAACTGTTGCCACCAGGGTAACCTGGCATAGTACTTTCCAGTACACTTTTTTAAAAAGGTATGTTTTTATTGGAAAATAAGATTTACAGAGAGAAGGAGAGACAAAGATCTTTCATCCACTGGTTCACTCCCCAAGTGACTGCAATGAGGACGATCCAAAGCCTTGGGACTCTGCACCCATGTGGGAGATCAGAAGATGTTCCAGGCTCCTGGCTTCAGATTGTCTCAGCTCCAGCCATTGTGGCCTCTATATCTGACTTTCCAATAAAAATAAATGAATCTGAAAAAAGAAAGAAAGGCAGAGTACCAGAAAGGGAGAAAGATCTTTCATCTGCTGGTTCACTCCTCAAATGACCACAATAGGCAGGACTGGGTTAGGCAGAAGCCAGTGGTCAGGAACTCCATATGTGGCTCCCATATGGGTGGCAGAAGCCCAAGCATTTGGGAAATCTTCCACTACCTTCCTAGGAATATTTATAGGAAATTGTGTTGTAAGTAGAATAATTGAGACTCATATCAGCACTCAATGTGGGGTTCTGGCATCATGAGCAGTGACTAGGGTAACAGCTTAACCTGCCATAACACTGACCCTAGCCTTAGACTTCTCTGTGAGTGACTGAGTCCCCTTGGAGGACGTCTGTCATGAATTAATGTGCTGATTAGTTCTTTCAGCCTCAGCTGATACTACATGGGTGATTGATTCCACGCTAAGGACAAGTCCTGGGGCTGGTATAGTGGTGCAGAAGATAAGGCCGCCAACTGCAATGCTGGCATCCCCTGACAGACTCTGGTCTGAGTCTAGGCTGCTCTACTTCTTATCCAGCTCCCTGTTAAAGTGCCACAGAAAGTAGTGGAAGGTGGTCCAAATGCTGGGGTTCCTATACTAGTGAGAGACTCAGAAAAGGCTCTTGGTTTCAGTCTAGCCCAGTGCTGGCTATTTCTTTCATTTGGAACATTTTCTCCTTCTCTCTAACTCTCTAAAATAAATCTTTAAAAAAAATAATAAAAAGAACAAGTCCTTCTTGTTATCAAAGAAGCCATCTCTTTCGGGTCATACGTGGAAATGTACTCTGTGGCATTGGCTCTCACAGGAGAGGGCATTGGCTGTCCTTCAGAGTACATTTCTAGTCCTTTCAGAGAAATAATCTGTGTGGCAAAATTGAAACTTTTACCACCATCTAGTTATGCCAGCTCTTAAAAAATGAGCAGAAGCCTTACTGTATTCATGTATGTTTACTGTTTTCAATTCATCAAAGCGTTGCACTGAATGAGAATTTCACCGTTGAATCCTGAATTTTCTTCTGCTACTCAATGGCATGCACCTATACTGCCAATGACTCACCAGAAAGCCTCTCCCCAGTGTTGCTGTGTGTGGCAGTGTTGAAGGATGTGAAACAGAATATCCTTGGGGACCTTGCAGCCAAGTTACTGATCTTGGCTGGCTCCATTGGCACCAGAGGCCACAGAGTGACATAAACAAAGCAGAGGGGGATGGAAAGGCAGGCATGCAGGACGCCTGCTGTCCCACAGGACCTAAGCATGTTTCTGTTAGAGTCATAAATGTGCTAAAACTGTCAAAAGTTTGCTAAATTGCCTACATGTTTTAAAATGTCACAAGACTCTTTTTGTTTAGTGACAATGCAAAACTATAACATTTTTCATCAAACTAGAAAGCAAAGAATAGGTATGAACACACCTGTATGGTTTAACTGGTGATACCACCTTCTTAGATTTACATGGGTAGCAATCATCAATGTGTTTGTTGATGTATATTCTCATAGACTTTGCATTTTTTTGCACATATCCTTTTTAGAAGTATATTTGAGTGGGAGAGAGAGAATATGATCCCATCTGCTAATTCACATCCCCAAATGTTGGCAATGGCAGGGGCTGGACAGGCTAAAGCCAAGAGCTGAGAACTCACACCAGGTTTTCCAGCTGGGTGACAGAAACTCAACTGCTTGAACCCTCACCTGCTGCTTCCTGGGTTATATATTAGCAGGATGCTCCAATCAGAAGTGGAGCCAGGGCTCAAACCCAGGCACTCCGAGAACAGATATAGGCATCCCAGTGGCACCTTAACTGTTAGGCCAGATGTCTATCCTTGTGCATGCATTTCTGACTGTCCATCTTGTCCCCTGGCCTGCTAAGAGTTTAAGAAATTCGTCTACTGGGCACCTTTCTCCGCTCTGTTATCTAATTTCCTAGCAAATGTATTACTCAGCTTTGGAACATTTTCACAAAATTCCTGACACAGTCTTCTTACGAAGGAGTTTACTTAGCTCACAGTATTGGAGGTTCAAAAGCCAAATGGTATAGGACAGGCTCTGCAGTGTACCCTAGGCCTCACAGCACAGAGAGCAATGGCAGGTGTGCAGGTGAGAGAAAGCAAGTGATGACATTTGGAACCAGGAGCGAAGAGAGGTTGGGTGAGGAGAGATGCAGACTTTGTAATAAACCTCTCAGGAGAACTGTTAAGAAGGCCGATGAGAATGGTCTGCCCGGGCAGGCTCCCAATATCTTTTTTTTTTTAAGATTTATTTATTTTTATTGTAAAGGCAGATGTACAGAGAGGAGGAGAGACAGAGAGGAAGATCTTCCGTCCGATGGTTCACTCCCCAAGTAGCCGCAACAGCTGAAGCTGAGCCAATCTGAAGCCAGGAGCCAGGAACTTCCTCCAAGTCTCCCACGCAGGTGCAGGATCCTAAAGCCTTAGGCCGTCCTCGACTGCCTTCCCAGGCCACAAGCAGGGAGCTAGATGGGAAGTGGAGCTACCGGGATTAGAACCAGCACCCATATGGGATCCTGGGCGTGAGGACCTTAACTGCTACGCTATAGCGTTGGGCCCAGGCTCCCAATATCTTAAGGGGCTCCCCTTGGTCCCATCTTCCAACACATGAACCCTTGTAGAGGACACAAACCATATTCAACCCATAGCAGCAGATTCTTTGATCAGTGCCTGGGATTTTTGATGTAATTCAAAATAGTCCTGCTTCCCCCTTGCACCCTGACATCCTCATCCTCCAGTTGCAGAGTTATGCGCCAGTGAAGCCCAAAGCATGGACCTGGGAGAAAGAGAAAAAAGATTTAAGGGGACATGGAAGTGACATTTTTGCATCTAATACCTAAAGAAATGACTAACCACAGGGTCCCTGGCACATCAATCTAAAAAGTGTATGAAACTACCACTGAAATAAATTGAACAATCTCAGTTAATGCAGGTTTCATATCTAACTGGTATAATTCATATAGGTTCTCTTACCACCAAGGCCCAGAGTGCCCTTGAATAAAAATAAAACCCTTCCCACAACTCTTTAGCCCTATGTGGTACATGCATGTGAGGTCAGGGAAAAATCCATTTGGCCTTCTGTTGAAGGCAGACAAACAATTCTTTTTTACATATGGTCTCTGCTTCCTAAGAAGTTGGCTAGCTCTGAAACTCAGGAAAAAAATTTAGGTAACAAATTTCTTATTTTGAGCACTAAGAATTCTACAACATGTACTCATTTCTTTAAAAGAATTAGTTCTGTTAATAATAATGTATCAATTTCAAGTATGTAGAAAACAACATTTAGAAAAAATAAATCATAAATATTTTAGGTATGAAGGTGGAAATTATCCTCACCAGGCTATTGCAAGATATAAATGTATATGAAAATATCATGTTGTGCCCCATGAATATATACAATTATTATGTGTGAATCAATATTTTAAAAAGAACATCTTAAGAAATCAGTTCTAGAACTCTAACTATGATTTAAAAAAAAAAAAATCAGTTTTTTAAAAACCAGGTTTCTGTTTTTAAAAAACGTAATGCAAAATTTTGGCACAGCAGGTAAAGCTGCCACCTCCAGTCCCGGCAGCTCCATGCTTGATCCGGGCCTTTACTAAAGACCCGGGAGAGCAGCAGAAGATGGCCCAACTGTTTAGTTCCTTGCCACCCACATGAGAGACTCAAGTGAAGCTTCTGGCTCCTGGCTTCAGCCTGGCTTAGCAGTGGCTGTTGCAGCCATCTGGGGGAATGAACCAGCAGATGGAAGATCTTTCTTTCTTTCTTCTTTCTTTTCTTTCTTTCTTTCTTGCTTTCAGAATATATAAATCAATGTTTTTTTTTTTTTTAATTGGAAAGGCGGATATACAGAGAGGAGAGACAGAGAGGAAGATCTTCCATCTGATGGTTCACTCCCCAGGCTGCCGCAACAGCTGGAGCTGAGCCAATCTGAAGCCAGGAGCCTCTTCTGGGTCTCCCACGTGGGTGCAGGGCCCCAAAGCTTTGGGCCATCCTTGACTGCTTTCCCAGGCCACAAGCAGGGAGCTGTTTGGGAAGCGGGGCTGCTGGGATTAGAACCGGCACCCATATGGGTTCCCGGGCGTGCAAGGCGAGGACCTTAACCACTGCACCATTGTGCTGGGCCCTTTAATCAATGTTTTAAAAATAAAAAATGAAATATATATCAGTTTAGGGATGCATGATTTCTAGTCGGCTTGTTTACTTATTTATTCCTTTTAGGAAAGATCTGCTTGTTTATTGATTAGCAGGGAGCTGAATTGAAAGGACAACAGACATGATTCCAAACGGCAGCCCTATGGAATGCTGGTACTGCAGGCAGCAGCTTAACCCCCCGTGCCACAGCACCGCCCCAGCATCATTGTTTCAGTTAAGCACTGTATGTTTGCGTTACATCGGTTTAGTAAGCTACTCTATGCACAAGTCTTCTGAGAGCAGACAAAATGATATATAGAATCATATTCCTTGAGAACTATTAGGAATCTATTTTGATAACGTTTCTTTTGTTCCATATGGGAGTCATCTGGAAATGTTTTCTTAAAGGCATAGGTCCAACTCCAAACTTACAGAATTATTCAGGGGTAGAGGATACTGATTTTTACCTTCCAATGCCTGACCGGTTCTGCTGTGGTACTGGAATAGCGTTCGTTCAGTCCGAAAGAAATAAGAACTGAGCGCCAGAAAGGTCACCAAGTGTTTAATAGTGCCTACTTGAGTGCTATTGAACTAAGTTCATCCTAAAGCTGTCTCCACATGTATCCCGAGTCAGGCTCCAAGGTTTCCCCATAGCTAGTGAAATATAGCCTGGCTTGATAAGTGAATAGACTGAAACATACTCTTGCCAAAGCTGAGTGGCCATTGATTCATGCCATGTTCTGAAGGGGCGGACCAAGCTACAACCAATGACGCCATCTCTGCAACTCACTTCCATTCTCTTCATGTCACCTCCTTTCCATGCCTTTTAATATAACCTATCCACATGATGGGGTGGAACATTCTGAACCTTTCTTGGCCCAGACTCCTGATCAGTTCTAGAATCACAAATAAAGCCAATGTAGACCTGAAAAACTAGATTTCTATCTTTTAATAGAACCTGCTGTGTGCAAGGCATGATTTCACTGGCAGGAACTATAATAGTGAGCAGAAAGGATCTACATCCATGAGTTCAGTGTAATCCATTAAATAATTTTTATGGACCTGCCACATTTTTTGTTCAGCTAAGTTCTGGAGATAAAGGAGGCATTGTCTTTTCCTTAAAGGAGTGTCTAAATGAGTGGGAGCTATATGGGAACACATCATTAATTACAATACAACACAACACACTTCAAATAAGTTCAAGGGAAATGGAATTAAAAGAAGAGTTTATTTCAGTGCCAAAGAATCCCCCATCCTGTAATCTATGCATATGGAGTCTTCAAAAAGTCCATGAAAATATGTACTATGAAAAAAGTATGATTTTGTTTTTGAATCAAAATAAGCTTATCTTTTAATTCCATTCTCTGGGTACTTGTTGAAGTAGGTTCCTATGGCACATCCTAGAAAGAGCACAGATAAACAGCAGGCAGGGCAAAACAAAAGCAGGAGCCAGGCAGCGATGCCCAGACTCCGTGCTGCCTGTGTCACTTTTAACCTCCTAAGCCATTTTTATGTAGTTTCATTGTCCTGATACTATCACACTTAGTCATGTTGGGAGTTACCTGTGAGATGTTAGACTAGAATACTGATTTGATGTTTGAAACCACTTAAGTTACTACAATACAGCTACGTAAAATTAAGTGTTAAGCTTGGAGAGGTCAAATATTAAGTGGTGTTGCCCAAGAAGGTAGGGAAAACGTAACAGGTTTCTTAATGTATCTGTAATACTTCCAGCAAGTTATGTCCACTCTTTTATCACATCCCTATAAGCACCTGTAGGATAGTCACTACCAATCTCCCTCCTTCCACAAACTGCAGATGCAGAGGTTAGGAGAGCCTGGTCATTTGCCAGTTCACCGAGCCAGGAAGTGATTGAGCAGGCACAGAAATGTAGGTTTCAAATCTGGAAACCTCGGGTTTCTCTAAACCCACCTCCCAAAGGCCCCACACCACGAAAGGGGCAGGACAAGTTCATTTTCCACGAAGCTCTATGCACTACCTATGTCTGATGATTAGTGCAAGTTACATTTGAGAACTTGACCCATGTGTGGATGCCACTTATCTCTGACATGGAGCTTTCCAAATCCTCCCAGTCATCACGCAGGGCTCAACCAGAGGAAAGCATTGTATGAGGAACCAGGCGCCTGTGAAGGCCAGGTCGAGATAAGACTGCTGACCAAGTCCCAGCTGCAGGAGCCTGCTCCATTCAAGCAGGAAAATGTGTCACTTCCTCTCCAGCCCCTATTTAATTTCTTGGGGCAGGGGGAAGCAAGGAGAAGGAGGAGGGGAGGAAACTGAGGGAGTGGAACTTTAAAATAATTTAGAATGGGTCCCGGTGGGGTAAGGCCTGATGGATGCAAAAAGGCTGTGAGAGTGGAGGGTAGGGTTTAAGCAGCTCTGGCTACACCCTATTTAAAAGCGCCAGCAGATTTTACTTCTTGGCTGCTTCTCAGCTTACCCTTCGGACTGCCTTTTTTTTTTTCATTCAGTGCCAGAGTCTCAGCTCCTTGACTCCTCCCCCAACCTCCTTGTCATATGCAAAAATCTTTGCAGGCACATTTTCGCCTGCAAAGCTGAAACACAAAATGTTGGCCAAATGCTTTGCTCCCTGCACACAGCCAAACCGCCTTCCCTGCCCCACCCAATGCTAATAGAAATAAACACACACACACACACACACACACCCACCCACCCAAGACCCAATTCCCACAGAGGAATTCTGATGCAGTCCTGGCTTAGGAAACAGACCTCCACAGCAGTTTCTCCCCGCTGGTTTTATTGACAAATACAAGGGAGAAGAGACTAGAGTTAATGCTAAGCCAAGTTGAGTTTTCCAGGGAGCTGCAGGGCTTTGAAATGGAAGAACTCTCAGTGCCTGGTGCTTTCCTTTTGCAAGCGAGATAAAAAAAGAGTGGGAGCGATGAACTGATTAAGCGCAAGTCTCAGCCAGCAATAAGCAGCACCCACACTTAAACGTGGGTCTCCTCCAGAGACAGTTGTCAGAGACTGGTCCAGTCCTGCATTCACCCAGCAGACATTTCGAACTTCACAGTTCTTCTTTTGTAATGCTTACTTGTATCCCTGGGGGAGGCTTATGTATTATTTAAAGGACCTTCCTTGAAATCCACCTGAAATCACTTCTTCCTTAAGTGTTCCTGAAAGTTAGGCTGGATACTCCAGCACAACTTGTTTCATCAGTATCGTTTACTCCCCTAACCTTTCATTCTGCAGCCACCTAGACATTGGCAACAACCAGGTTCTCTATTTGCCCTGTTCCTTATTTGGAAGCAGTTGCGCTTTCCCTAAAGCATGTTGAGACAATTCTAATTGGCAAGGTGTGTGTCAACAGTACTAAACTCACCGGCCAACTCACACCGTTCACCTTTCTGAGTGGCTGCAAGGAAGCAGCCGGCTCCCTTCTCAGCCCTCACCCCATACCACACACGCCCATTCCACGGGTCAGCAGGGCTTGTGGAAGGAGAATTTCCTGTTTTGCTGACTCATCTCCTGCCCTGACATGGAAGACAAGTTTATATTTTCTTTTCCAGCTTGTATTTTGGAACTCTTTGAGATGCATTTGAATCTAAGCAACCACTTGGCACATAGTTAGGACTAAGTAAATGAACACTTTGGGTATCTGAGACAGCTCTGAGGGGGGAGGCAGTAAGGCTGGGGATGGGGTAGGGGGACTTAGCTTCCCTTCCAGAGTGGAGGGCCCCAGGACAGTCTGCAAGGGGCATGCCTGCATTGTACTGATGAGCAACAGCACAGTGACCAGACTCGATATGCTTTCTGTTGGAGAAAAAACAAAACCCTCCTCTCCTTGCCAAACCTAAATCAAAGGAAGAATGATTCAACTCAGGGCAGGAAACAGCAGGAAGTCCATCCATGGCACTTCCATTTGGGAAGCAGTGGAGCCAGACTTTGGCTAGATAAGATGAAAAAGTCCTGGTAAGATTGATGTATTTCAGTGTATAGAAATTATAGCTTAAAAAAATAAAATCAGGGGCAGGCATTTGGCACAGCCATTAAGCTCCCTTGTCCAGTTCTAGAGTGCCTGGTTTGTATCTCAGCTTCACTTCCACTTCCAATTTCTTGCTCATATGTTCCCTGAGGAGCGTAGATGGTGGTCCAAGTGCTTTGGTCCTTGACACCCCTATGGGAAACCCACGTTGAGTGATTAGTTCCTGGCTGCAGTCTGGCCCATTTTAGGCTGTTGAGGACATATAGTAAATGAACCAGCAAAGGAAAATCTCTGTCTGACTCTTCTAGGTCCAGGGGTCTCAAACTGTAGGAAGGATTTACTGAGAGAAACTTGGAGCCCATCATGCTGAGCAGAGGACTCTGGGGGATTTCCTTGAAATGCACAACCTGGCAGCACTATGGTGAGGTGGGCCTGGGATGCTGCCTTCCTAACCTGCCCCATGGATAAGGTACTGTGGTGTCGGTGGGCTCAGGACCACACCCAGAGGATTTCTAACTTGGCCCAGAAAACACTTCAAAACCTCTGTCTTATTTCCAGTACTTACCACGTGAAATAGTGAAGTGTGGGAAGGGGATGGGAGTGGGGGCTGATGGCTCAACTGGCTAATCCCTCCACCTGCCAGTGCCAGGATCCCATATAGGCGCTGGTTCCTGTCCTTTCTGCTCTGCTTCCCATCCAACTCCCTGCTTGTGACTTGGGAAAATAGCAGAGAATGGTTCAAAACCAAGCCTTGGAATTCTGTACATGTGTAGGAGACTTGGAAGAAACTCCTGGCTTTGGATTGACTTGGCGGCCATTTGGGGAAGTGAGTCAACAGATGGAACATGTTTCTCTCTGTCTCTCATCTCTGTAAATCTACCTTTCCAATAAAAATGAGTAAGTCTGGGAAAAAAAAAAAAGAAATAGTGAAGTGCATAGAATGCTAAGAACCAAAGTAATATTCTAAAAGACCCTGACATGATGATTTTTCTTAGAGTCGTTCAGATCTGTGTCTCTCTGTCCTGAGAACCCTGCGCTTATCATTTCATTTCTTCTGGGTCCTGGTGCCACCCAGCTATTGCCTCTCAGGTGAAAAATCACATCTCTGTGCTGCCTGCCCCACTCCTGACAGCCACCTCACTGCTCCTCTCTGAGAGTGACTGTTCTCACAAGATTTTGGGGTATCTAGCTTCAGCCTTTTGTGATTTAAAATTGAAAAACAAAAACAAACCAAAAACAGACCAGGCAAGGCTTTCACAAACTATTTTTATATATACATACATATATATTATATAAAACATATTATATAAAGTATATAATATATTATGTTATATATATATATATCTTCACAAGTACTTCTTGAGTATTTATGATGTGTCCAGCTCATCCTAGGCACTGGGGTGCAGCAGGGAGCGGGATCTGGGTGGGGGTGATAGTATATGTATACATAAAAACAGTTTGTGAAAGCCTTGCCTGGTTTGTTTTTGGTTTATATATGTAAATATGTATATATATATTTATAAATATGATTTGGCACTCCTTGCAAGGAAGAAAGAGTCTCACTTGCATATAATTTGTTCAAGTTTTGAAACTACTAAATAAAGCACCTTCTTGGGAAGCACCCCACCCTGCCCTCTGTTATATTGGCTCAAGTATGATAAACTACTCTTGATGGAGAAGACACTGGTTACTTCTTTTTCTCTTAATAAATTTATCTTTAAACACCATCTTTCCATGATCTCTTCTTTAAAAAAATTGTTATTACCTTGGAGAGCAAAGTGATAGCGAGAGAAAGAGAGAGATCGCTTTTCCATCCACTGGTTCACTCCAAACAGCTGCAAAAACCTTGGCTGGTCCAGGCTGAAGTCAGGAGCCTGAAACGCCTTTTGCATCTTCTACATGGAGTCTCAGGGGCTGAAGACCTGGGGCCGTCATCTGCTAACTTCTTAGGTGCATTAGTGGAAAGCTGGGTTGAAAGTAGGGCGGGTAGGACTAGAACCCACACGTGTTATAGCATGTTAGCGTCACAAGCAGCAGCTCAATCTACGGTGCTACAACATTAGTCCCTGAGTACTTGTTTTCTGTTTGTACTTTTTAAACAAAATATTCCTCCACGGAGATAGTCCAGAGCCAATGTTGCCTGAGGTTTCTTTGTTGTTTTTTTTTTTTTTTTCCAGCTGGCAAGCTTTTGGTGGGGGTATGTGTATCTTGTGTATCTACTGTGCCTGCCTCATGATTCTGATTTTTCCCTGTCAAGGTTAATACTCCAGCACCTGAAACACTTGGAGGGACTTACATTTTTTTTTAAGATTTATTAATTTTTATTGAAAGGCAGATTTACAGAGAGACACAGATCTTTTGTCCTCTAGTTCATTCCCCAAATGGCTACAACAGCCAGAGCTGAACTGATCTGAAGCCAGGAGCTTCTTCTTCTGGGTCTCCCAGGCTGGTGCAGCGTCTTAAGGCTTGACTTAAATCACTTCTATCTCATACTATTCCTGACAAACTAAAACAAATACAGATATTCCAGAAATAAATGAGTTATTGTTTGAAAGGTGTATTCCAGGGCTGTTCTGCCAGTTGCTCTGTTGGCTTTACACCGTTCCTGGGAGATAAGTGCTGCTTGGAAGCCCTGAGTGGGTCAGCCAGCTGTCACCTGCTATGTGCTGTGTGATGGCAGTGTCCATGTCTAACCTCCATTGTCCCCCTATTCACAAGCGGGCGTGTGATCAGGGAGGACTAGCCATAAAATTACTCAAGGTCTGTGTGCTCCAGGCTTTGGGGACTGTGGCGTCATATCTAGGAATAAGGACACATTCATGACCGTGGCTTCCTTCCAAATGACCTTCGATTCCTGCCAGCAAGAACACAGAACAAACGAGGCTCCATCTTCCAGAAAATTGCCTTATTTTTATCACTCGGGATGCTAATCCTCTAAGGACTCAAGGCCAGAGGTCCTGCAGAAGGAGGGAATGGGGGTGGTGGGGTGAGGGTGAGGAGAAAAGCAGGAACTTGAGTTCTAGCCCTGGCTCTGCCACTACCACCCCTCCTGGATTCCCCTCATTGCTGCACCCCAGTGCCTGGAAGAGCTGGACACATCATAGATACTCTACAAGTACTTGTGAAGAGAAAGGAGTGGATTTTCCCATGTGACCTTGACCAAATCAGTTGACTTTCTATTTCCTTCTGTGTAAAACGATATAACAGTCCAGAATGAGCTCTGTTTTTCCTCTCAGCTTGAGTATTCTTTGATTCAAGAAAGAACTTTCTAAATTTAACTGTTATCACTTCTATGTCAATGTGTTCTGGGAAGGGATAACTTCCAAGAGAACAGCTTTAAAAATTTATCTTTCCCAGAGAAAAAACATTTTGTTTTTTATCTTAAGGTAATTCTAAGGAGCTAAGAGTGGGGTAGGGAAACAGCATTTTCTTGGAGATTCTATCATCAGCCTTTGGATGTTTGCTTTCCCAGCCTCACGTTAACTTTTATGACATCAGGAATATCTTGATAAGGAGAATAGGTAAATGTGCTGCCCAAAAAAGCCTCTCTTTATAAAAGAGATGATTCAATAATAAAGCTTGCTTTTCTAACAAGGAAAATATGTATGTATAGGCATTAAAAATATCTCCATGCCTTTTACTATGTACCAAGTGCATTTGTTACACAGGATTTTGATCGATTTGTGCTTAAAAATCAAGACTAAATAAAAAAAGAAATAGAACAAGGGGAAAGCAAATGTTCTTGTCTAGTGAATTGATGGTCTTGTGTATTACCGGGCTGCTGGTTATAACAGTGCCTGATGACTTTTAACAGAACCAGGAGTCTGGTCTTGTTTTACAACTAAGCCATTTCTGGTGTACTCAGGTTTTATATAAAATGAAATATAATTGGGGCCAGTGCAATGGCTCATTTGGCTAACCCTCTGCCTTCAAGCATTGCTGTGATTCTGTATGGCACTAGTTCATATTCCAGCTGCTCCACTTCCTATCCAGTTCCTTGCTTGTGGCCTGGGAAAACAGTTAAGGGTAGCCCAAAGCCTTGGGACCCTGCACCTGCCTGGTAGACCCAGAAGAAGATCCTGGCTCCTGGCTTTGGATTGACTCAGCTCTGGCCCTTGTGGACACCATATAGAGTGTGTTGAGTAACTGTCCAACAAAAGTATCTGTCCCATTCTACAGCTTAAAAGCATTGAAATCTAAGGAACTGAAAGACCATCATCCAAGGGCTAGCACTGTGGTATATCAGGCCAAGCCTCCACTTGCAGTAGCAGCATCCCTTATGGGTGTTGGTTTAAGTCCTTGATGCTCCACTTCCAGTTGAGTTCCCTGCTAATATATTTGAGAAAATAGAAAAAAATAGTTCAAGTCCTTGGGCCCTTGTACTCACATAAGAGACCCAGAAGAAGCTCCTAACTCCTTGCTTTAGACTCTACCCATTGTGGCTATTTGGAAAATGAACCAGCAGATGGAAGATCTCTCTACCGCTCTCTCTGTAAAACTTTGCCTTTCAAATAAATAAATCTCTGAAAAAAAGATATCAGGATTAAGTTTGGTATAAAAATATGGACCAAGTTGTTGATGGGTTAATAGATCTTACAGAATTATAAACTGTATAGAATAAAATTGGGAAGTACACAGCACAGTGAAAAGAACTCTGGATTCAGAACCAAAGGAACCGAGCCCCTGGGTAGTTCTATAGTCCTGGTAGGTTATTCCTTTTATTCAGTCCTCAACTGCTCCATGGAATAATAGGGAGTTCAGATCTGTGGTTCTTAGTCATGACTACAGAGAAAAATCATCTTTTAACAATTGCATTGTGTGGTTTATGAAAAATATTTATATGTTCATATATTCTGATTAGTGAAAATTTGTATTTTGAACTCAGTATTAATTTACAAAGCCTAATAGGCTATATTTATAAAGTTGAGATGCTACTTTTTAAATTATTTTTAAAAATTTACATAGTAGTAATGTTATTAGCAAAATAATGTTCCAAGAGAAAACAGAGCTACTAACTGTTCAAAACCACATATGATAGGAATATTTTATATGTTAGCTGCCACCATTAAAAAAAAATTTATTAATCAGGCATGGTGTGGTAGCCTAGTGGCTAAATAAAGTCCTTGCCTTCCGTGTGCCAGGATCCCATATTGGCACTGGTTCGTGTCCCATCTGCTCCACTTCCCATCTAACTCCCTGCTTGTGGCCTAGGAAAGCAGTGGAGAATGGCCCAAAGCCTTGGGACCCTGGACCCATGCAGGAGACCCAGAAGACATTCCTGACTTCCTGACTTGGATCAGTTCAACTCCAGCTGTTGTAGCCACTTGGGAAGTGAACCAGCAAACAGAAGCTCATTCTCTCTCTCTCTCTTTCTCTCTGTAAATCCAACTTTTCATTAAAACTAAAAATTTATGTGTAGGATAGTCTTGCACATAAGACCATTACTTGACTACTGGTTATCAGGTTTTCACAATGCCTGATGCCTTTTAAAAGAACAAGAGGTCTGTTAGGTCTTGTTTTAGAACTAGGCCATTTCTGGTGTACTCAGATTATATACACACACACACATATATGTATGTAAATATCTACTTATATATATGTATATATATGTGTGTGTGTATATATGTATTTCAGTTAAATCTATCTATATATCTCTCTCACTAGCATAAGAGAGAGAGAGAGAGAGAGAGAAGTAGAGAAGGGGGGGAATCTGTTTTTTCCCCCAAAGCATATAATGGCTGGAGCTGGACAGGAGCTGGCCTGGGCATGGTGAAAGCTAGGAGTCAGAAATGTGATTTATATCTCCCATATGTATGGCAGGAATCCAACTACTTGAACCCTCACTGTTGCATTGTAGGGTCTGCATTAGCGGAGAGCTAGATTCAGGAGCTGGAGGTGGATGTCAAACTCAAGGACTCTAAAATGCAGGTGGACACCTTGAGTAATGTGATAAACAGTAGGTTAAAAGCTTGCCCCACATTTCATTTTTAGGGGGAAAAAGGCACATTATAATTATTAATATAAAGTAAAACTGTATAAATGAATTTCTATGTTTAGCAAAACACACTTTGTCACCGTAGCTGAGTGAAACTATCAAGTACTCCCAGATATTTGTGCCAGTGAACTTTTTATAGCATATTGGGATTAAAGCATAGCTAATCCATATTTTTAATCCAGACTTACATGAACACGTTTTGAAAATTTTATGTTGTTTGGTCCCCACATCTCATAGATTCTAGTTTAATTGGTTTTAAGACATGGTCTCAATCAACATTACTCAGCTTTGTGCTCATTATTTCTCCCCTGAAGAACCTCACATCCAAGATGCGAACTTCTGTCTTGTTGCCATTCCTATACTTGGGCATTTCTTGGGTGCTGACCTGTCCTAAGATCCAAAAGTTATGTTCCTCCTTGACAGGCATGCTGACCGTAGCAGCTTTTGTCTCTCTACTGGTGACCTCACTAGTATTCATTCAACCTTAGGGTTGAAGCCTGTAAAAGCAGCAACTCATGTCATATCCTGTTGTTGTTGTTAAAATCAGCAGTCAATTTATTAAAATAGTTGGTTGGCTTGGGCATCTGCGATGGTGACTTCAACTTCTACTACTGGTTCAGTGCTGATGGAAGCGATCTGTTTAACAATCTCAGAAGGGCTGTACAGATTAATGAGCTGCTTGTGGATCCCTATCCGGAAGCGATCCCAGGTCTTAGACCCTTCCCCACATGGCGTTTTCTTGTAGTCACGTCACATTCTTACACTATGGAACTAGCTACCCTTACACTTAAATTTGATGCTGCCACTACAATTTCAGGAAATGCTTTTTCAGAAAGACAGCTTATTTTAAAAAGATTTCTGTGTTTGAATGTCAGAGGGACAGAGAGAAAAGAAGACACAGAGATAGATGCTCTATCTGTGTTTTACTCCCTAAAAGATTGCAACAGCCAAGGCTGGGCTGCGCTAAGACCGAGAGCCAGAAACTCCATCTGGGTCTCCCATGTTGGTAGTAGGAACCCAAATATTTAAGTCATCATCTCTTGCCTCCCAGTCACATAATTAGGAAGCTGAATTGGAAGCTGATTAGCTGGGAGTCAAATCAACATTTCCTGATATGGGAGGTATTATTTGAAAGTGAGAAGGAGGGAGAGATCTTCCTGCTGGTTCAGTTTCTGAATATCTACAACAGGGAAGGAGTAAGGAGCTTCTTCCAGTTCTCCCATATGGGCAGCAGGGGCCCAAGGACTTGAACCTTCCTCCTTGTTTTCCTAGGTGCATTCACAGGGAGCTGGATGGGAAGTGGAACAGCTAAGACTGGAACTGGCTCCTATGTGGGATTATGGCATTGCAGGTAGGAGCTTAACTCGGTACACCACAACGCTGGACTCTAGTACCTTGCTCTTGAACTTTGTAGCTTGCAAGACTGTGATAAAAAACATTTCTAGTATTCATCAATCCCTCACTGTATCTCAGATTTCTGAATAGACTGCAATAGGTTCTTGGGAAAAGAAAGAGACAAATGTTTGATAAGGTCAGTTTTCTTAGCATACCAGACAAAACCCGCTGTAAGTTTATGTAAGTTAATAATAAAAAAAATAGACTCTTAGAATGAGAAAGCACCTGAGAGTACTCATCCTCCTTCATCTTATATTCAAAAACCTTCTGCAAAATCCAATAATGGGACATCAAGCCTTGGCTGAATCACTAAAAACTGTGACTGTTTTAGCCAGTTTATCTTCCTGCTGTTAAAGAGCCCCTTTTATGTCTTTCCACAGATAGCTGCATCTCCCAAATTTTCTCTCCTCTTTCCCTGGTTCAATATCCCCCGGTCTTTGGAACATTTCTCATGTGACATAATTTTGACTCACTTTTGACCTTGTCATTCCTTTCTAAAGAACAATGCTTTCTGCATAAGGACTACAGAAAGCACATATACAGGGTTTTAAAAAATAACAGCTTGATTGGGGCCAGCGTGTAGTAGATAAGGCTAGTTTTCTGCCTGAGATACCAGTGTTCCATGTGAGTTCCTGTTAATATCCTGGCTGCTTCACTTCTGATCCAGCTCCCTGCCTGTGGCTTGGGAGGGCAGTAGATGACAGCATAAGTCCTTGGGCCCCTGTACCCATGTGTGAGAACTGCAGGAGTCTCCTGGCTTCAATTGTCTTTGCTCTGGCCATTTCAGCCATCAGGAGAGTGGACCAGTGGGTGGATGGTCTGTCTCTCTCTCTTTCTCTCAGTGTAGTCTTCATTTCAAATAAAAATAAATAAATCTTTTTAAAAAATAACTTGGGGTCAACATTGTGGCACAGTGGGTAAGGGCACTGATGATGATGCTGGCATCTTATATGTGTGCTGGTTTGTAACTGGACTACTCGACTTCTAATCCAGCTCCCTGCTAATGGCTTGAGAAAGAAGTTGAAGATGGTCAGGGTGCTTGGGCCACTGCTGCCCATGTAAGAGATTCAGATGAAGCTTCTGGCTGCTGGCCTTGGAGTGACCCAGTCTTTGCCAACGTAGTCATCTGGGGAGTGAATCAGCAGACAAAAGATTCTCTTTTCCTCTGTAACTGCAATTATTTTCCAGTAAATAGATAAATCTTTGAAAAATATAAGTTATCCTAACAGACATGCACTGAATAACCTGGACACACTTCTAAATCTGCAGGCATTCACCTTTCCCTGGCTTCTCTGCTCACATTTCAGTACTGCTAGGCCTCACCTCTCCTGGAACTCATGATAGTACACAAATTAGAAATACAAAGCATTTAGCATTGGTATCTTCACTGTCCCGTCCAAGCAGTGAACAGATGGTGAGGAATGCAGACACACAGGGGCCATGCTCAGGGGACACCTGTCCTCAGTATGTTCATGGGAAGCCAGGGAGCAAGCAGGTACTGGGAAAGCCAAGAGTTGAGAGTGCCAGAGTAAAGCAGGCACACAACCAAGAGTGTGAGCCCCTCCCTATCATGGGCCTTTACAGGGGCTTGTGAGGGGAGTGGTTATACAACAATACAATACCATCCCCTCTCAGGTTCCATGTGCTAATAGGTAAGAGTTACAGGTGGGCGGGAGGGAACACCTAGGTGGTGGGGGGAGTGGCTTCCAAGCTCAGGACCCTGAACTACTTACCTACCTCACTTCAAGGCCACCACTGATTTACTTGTTATCTCTAAAATGTTGTGGGATTTTTTTCAGGGTTACTTTATTTTTCTTGCTGTTTATTTTAAATTTGTTTGTTTTTACACATTTGTTATATAGGTGAGGGGATTGCAGACTCATGTAGGTTTCCGGGTGGGATGGGAAGGGATGGGGCCAAGGTGGATGAGAGAAAAGACCACACCCTCCTGTGATATGGCAATGGTGGGGTGTGTTTAGGTTATTTTTTTGTGATTTTTTTTTTTCCAATCAGCCATCTGAAAGCCCATGGAAGCAGCTTTGTACTAAGGTACATTTCTTAAACATGGTCTTTTCTGAGCTTTTTACCTATGGATGCAGACAGGGTTAATACAAATTCATGAATGATTGCTCCATAATGGGTTTTATATATACTTCACCTTCCTAATCACTATAGAATCCTATAGAATCATCCAAATAATAGAACCAGAGGCTCCCTTGAAGTATCCCCCACGGCACTCTCCAAATATAGCCTGCTGAATGGACTATTGATCCGAGCAGTAGGCACTTCTTAGGATTGGGAAACCTTGCCTGGAGTCACGGAAGGAGACTGAGCCTGCAGAAGCCTGAGCACTGCTTTCCTTCCTGGGTCTTCTGGGCTCAATCTCGCCTTTGTTCTCACCCTCCCCGCTGCAAGGAATGCCTTTGTCCCCTCCCCAACCTGAATGTGACCCACTCTTCAAACTGCTGCCCAGGTTCTCCATAGGCTGTTTTAATCACGAAATAGAAAAGTTATCTGTCTTCAAATACAGCAAATTTCAATTACACATGACTGTATGACTGTAAATAGCTTTAGAGGGAGGACCTCACCATTAAACTTGACAGCACTCCCGCAAAGCCCTAAATGAATGGGCTGGCCTGATCCCTGGTCTTCCCTCCACAGAGCCTCTAAAGAAAGGTCTTTGAATTTCTCCTATTATCTTTGGTCTTATTCCATAGTCCTCTGAGTACTTCAGTTTGGGGTTGGGAGGTGTCTTGTGGACAGTCTTCTTTAAATCCTCCTTTGGGGCTTGAAAAGGGGCCTTATACATAATAATAAAGGTAAAATAACAGCCACCACTATTTGCATATCACTTCGCAGTTTGCAAAGTGCTTCCACTTCCATTGGCCTTGTGACCCCACAGCAATTCTGCAATAAAGGGATGATTATCATACTTCCTTTAAGGACAAAACATCTATGCCCAGTGTCCTTGCCTCTTAGGTATTCTGATGCAAAGTGCCAGCTCTCTGTTACACTAATGTAGAGCTCAATACAATTTTTAAAAAATATTTATTTATTTTTATTGGAAAGACAGATTGACAAAGAGAAAAGGAAAGACAGAAAAATATTCCATCCTCTGGTTCACTCCCTAAGTGTCCCCAATGGCTAGAGCTGAGCCCATTCAATGCCTGGAGGCAGGAGTTTTTTCCTAGTCTCCCATGCAGGTGCAAGGTCCCAAGGCTTTGGGGTCATCCTCAGCTGCTTTCCCAGGCCACAAGCATGGAGCTGGAGGGAAAGCAGGGCCACCAGTATATGAACTGGTGCCCATATGAGATGCTGTGCGTGGAGGTAGAAGATTAGTCGGTTGTGCCATTGTGTTGGCCCTGTGCTCAATAAATCTTTGTTGAATTGAGATAATGCTACCTGGCTGTTCACACTGACATGGCTGAGGAAACAAGAAGTAGCAAGCAGAGTGGGTTGTCACTTGTTACAGCTTTGGTTGCTGTTGTTGTGTCCATTATGTATTAGTTGATACCATTTAGTCATTTAGTAAACAGGTATTAAGAGTCAGTTCTATTCCAGCAGCATGCACTGAAGGAGGTAGGAATGCACACATACAAACAAAATACACACATTGTTCCTACACTGTGAGACAAGTGCACAGTAAATCAACACTTGAAGTGGAAAATGTACAATGCTGGGGCTATGGGCACCCAGGGCTGTGAGAGAACTGTGAAGTGAACCCAGGGGTGTTAGTGAGGGCTTCCCAGCTAAGACACCTCCTGAACTAAGTTTCAAAGGACAGGCAGCAGCTGGCCAGGTTGTAGAAAGTCAGTTCTTGGGCCCAGCACCACAACCTGGTAGCTAAAGTCCTTGCCTTGCATGCGCTGGGATCCTATATGGGCACTGGTTCCTGTCCTGGCTGCTCCACTTCCCTTCCAGCTCCCTGCCTGTCGCCTGGGAAAGCAGTGGAGGACCCTTGCACCTGCATGGGAAACCTGGAAGAAGCTCCTGGCTCCTGGTTTTGGATTAGCTCAGCTGCAGCTGTTGTGGCTTCTTGGGGAGTGAACCAGCGGATGGAAGATCTTTCTGTCTCTCCTTCTCTTTGTAGATCTACCTTTCCAAGAAAAAAAATCTTAAAAAAAAAATTAGTCAGATCTGCAGGTTATGGGAAGGTGTGATAGATAATTGCTGGTGCTCCAGGTCAAAGAAAATTTCAATGGGAGCAGAGGCCGTGTAGGCCAGTGACTAACACTACTTACACTTAAATTCCAACTCTGCTATTAGATCAGCTGTGTGACCTTAAACAAATCACTTAAGCTCTTAGACTTTTAGTTTCCTTGTCTATAAGACAAAAGTTCTCATTTACTGAATCTTGTAGCAACCTAGGCAAATGATGTTAGGTGCTTAGCACAGTGTCTGGTACAACCCAAAGAACTCACTGTATGAGATAGGACAAGGCTTATTAAAAACAAGATGTGGGCCCGGCATGGTAGCTTAGTGCCTAAAGTCGTCAAATTGCTTTGTGCCAGGATCCCGCTTGGGTGCCAATTTGTAACCTGGCTGCTCCACTTCCCATCCAGCTCCCTGCTTGTGGCCTAGCAAACCAGTCGAGGTCTTTCCTCTTCCTCTCTGTATTTGACTGTCCAATAAAAATAAATGAATTTTTTTAAGGAAAGAAAAGCAAGATGAGGAAGATGTATTGTTTCTTGTGATCTCATTAAAATGGAATTAACAAGAGTTCGACCAAAGTAGTCAGTACTTTTTCTCATTTCTGAAGCGTACAGTTAGGCTGTTTCACAGGGTGAAAGGAGGAGGCCGACCTACTGCTGGAAGTGTCTGTGGTAGGTGAAGCTGTGTGAAAGAGAAGGCAAGGGGGTTTGAATGCGGGAAGCATAGGATGTACCATGGAACCAATATCTAAAATGTAAAATTGAGATGTGAGCGAAAGGAATGAGAGGTTTGGGGAGGAGAGGGTCATCTAGACAAAAGAAAACTCCTTTTCCTCTGAGTTTTGGTGATGTTTTCATGAACACTCTCCTTCAGCAGCAAGATCGACGGTGCAGGTCTATTGTTTGAGATCTCAGTTCCCTTTGTTCATGTTCTTCCAGATGTTTCACCACCCCCAGTTTGCAAAATCCTGGCCACGTGTAGCACTGTTTAAATCTCACAGTTAATTTATGATGTTATATCATCATGACAGCGAAGCTGCTTCGTGTCACAGAGAGGAGACAGATTCAGAAAGGCCCTGACAGTGGTGGAGGGGGTGTCGCCAAGTGCTTTGATTCGAGGTGGGTAAAGGTCACTCTCACGTAGAGCTTTCTACCGACATAGCCATCAGAGAGACACGGCAAACAGCAGGCAGGTCGGAGCTGGGAAGGGGAAGCTGCCTTTAATCAGAACAAGGAAGACTGGAGGGAAGCAAGCATGTTCGTATTTATTGTTTCTGAGTTTATGGCTCTTTAAACACATCTGCTACCGAAAGCTGCAGGAGAGTAAACATGTGTCCGGGAAGTACCAGGAGAGCCAATGCTTGACCACAAGTATGTGAACTTGAAAAGCTTGTCTCGCTCAGAAAGATCTAAAGAGGAATGCACTTGAGCTGGTTGTCAGTGTGCTTTCTTGGTTCTACTCAATATCTTAAAGAGAATAATTTATAGCTTCAGCAGTTTAGAAGATTCCCCCTCCCACTGTATGAGCTTGCAGACACCCTAAGGAGTAATGCGCCTGTAAGAAGCAGGTGAAATAGGAGCGTCGTAGGTATATGCAGTGTCTGTTGCATTTCCGTGGCCCACACTAATAAAATAAAATCTAGCACCTTCTACAGTGCCTCGTATATTTGTCTCGTTTAATCCTCATGGCAATTCTACAAAGGGAGGCTTTTTTCAAATCTTTATTTGCACATAAGGGACTGAGGCCCAGGGATGCTAATTGACTTCTCTGTTGTCACATAGTGAATATATGGTAGCATGCGAATCAAAATCAGGTCTGTCTGTGGACGCTCTTTCTGCTGTCTGTCACCTCCAAGGGACGGAGGTCTGCATTAGAAACGATCTTCTTTTCTTATGGTTCCTTGATCTCCTGCCTTGTACCTTGCCTTTTTTATTTTTTTTGCCACGGGACATAATGATTAATTTTTAAGTATATTGCTCACTTCAGCAGCAGCATGATACTCAAATTGAAATTCTGCGCAAAATATTAGCATGGGCCCTACGCAAGGAAACTTCATGACACATTCTGTATTTTGCTTTCCTGGGGTGATGTTCACAGGCCAGGAAACTGAAAATTTCAGTTAAAAGAATTGACTTACTCAGTTGAGTGTGACTATGAATTTGAAGTCCATTCTCATCTCATGAATTTTTTTTGATTTTTAAGAAGATTTATTATTTTTAATTGGAAAATCAGATTTTACACAGAGAAGGAGAGACAGAAATATGTTCCATCCACTGATTTACTCCCCAAGTGGCTATTATGGCCAGAGCTGAGGCTATCCAAAGCCAGGAGCCAGGAACCTGCTCTGGGTCTCCCACATGGTTGCAGGGTCCCAATGCTTTGAGCCATCCTCAGCTGCTTTCCTGGGCCACAAGCAGGGAGCTGAAAGGGAAGTGGAGCATCTGGGATGTGAACTGGCACCCATATGGGATCCCAGTGCATGCAAGGTGAGGACTTTTGCCATTAGGCTACTGCACTGGCCCTCTGGAGAATTTTTTTTTTTCTTTTCTGAAAGGTACAGTCAGAGAGAGGGTGAGAGAGATACATAGAGAAAGTGATCTTCCATCTGCTGCTTCAACCCATGGCTACATTGGTCAGGGTGGGTCAGGCCATTACGAGATTCCAGAACTTTATCAGGGTCTCCCGTGGACAGAGGCCCAAGGCCTTGGGCTATGAGCTGCTGGTTTTTCCAAGAATGCTAACAAGGAGATGGATTGGGACTTAATGGGTAGGACTTAATTGGTGCTCTGATATGGGGATGCTGGTATTGTGAGCAATGGCTTAACCCACTGCAGCACAGTGCTGGCTCCCTAAAAAATTGTTGTGTACACATAAAACTAACTTTTATTGAGGAAGTAGTATTTGCCAATCATTGTGGAATTACTTTTTTTTAAAAAAAGATTTATTGATTTTTATTGTCAAGGCAGATCAGATTTGTCTGCTGGTTCACTCCCCAAAGAGCCACAATGGCTGTAACTGAGCCAAAACCAGGAGCCAGGAGCCTCCTCCAGGTCTCCCATGTGGGTACAGGGTCCCAAGGCTTTGAGCCATCCAAGAGCATCCGGGACATGAACCAGCGCCCATATGGGATCTCAGCACATACAAGGCAAGGATTTAGCCATTAGGCTATCATGCCAGGCCCTGTGGTGATAGTTTACTATTGTCCTGTCTTTTTGTCCAAATCCTTATAGGCAATTCCAACCACAGAAGTATACTGAGGATAAATAGAAGCCAACCAGTTCTCTCTTCCCAGCCAGCAGTTTTAATGTTTTAATTTTTTAAGGCACTCTCACAGATCCACTTCATATATGCGAATACTGAGTCTTAGAAAAGTCAAGTGAATGTCCAGACTCAAGCAGTAGGTAAGTGGCTGGAATCAGAATTTGGCTTTCAGAATGTTGGACCCCAGTTCCAACCTCTTTAATGAGCCCTCAGTCCCAACACAAGAGCCAAGATGAACATTGCTCTTGGGTCAATTGTCACCCTGACACTCCTGCCAGACCACTTGCTGTCAGGTGAATTCCTTAGGACACACTGTACAGTGCATTCTGTCTGGGAAAAGACTATAACCTGCTTTTAGCTTGCTCCCACCACATGGGGCTGAGAGAAGCTGCTAATAATCTCATCACAGAGAATCTCACTAGCAGGGAAAAGGTGCTGTTGGATGTACAGAGCGCAGCATCAGAACACACTGTCCCCTCGTGAAACTGTGCCCGCACAGCCTCCCTTGGAGAGCCACAGCCATGGGTCTAGGATTTCTTTCCAGCTGGCTTACACTGTGACCTTGAGAAAGTTCCCATCTCTCTGCACCTTTGTTCCACAGCCGGCTGTAAAACACAGCTAAAAATACTTTCTACCTTGTTCATCACAGGGAGGAATCTAACAGACAAACGCTTGTGGCATATTCCCACAGATTGGAGACCCAACTTCTAGTACCTGTACCAGCCAGATAAGATAACTAAAGCACCTTCCATATCACATTAGAGAAAGAGACAAGATATAGACAAAGCAACAGGAACACAACACATTGTAGCTGAGATATATTTCTCCAAGGAAACAGAACCTTTCTTGCATCTTCACATTTGAAAACTTTCTTTTCTTTCTTTCTTTTTTAAAAAAATCTCATGCCTTGGCTAAAACTCTTTGCTTCTCTCTGAAATGTCCTCCCCCACTGCCTCCTGAAATTGTACCTGTCACTCACGACCCTGCTGAAATGCCACATTTCCATGAAATTTGCCTCTATTCTTTCAATTAAACATCATTTCTCTCTCCTTTGAACACTTTGTTTGTACTTCCATGCATCTCATATTCTGTAAAATATTATAGTGTTTTTAAAATAAAAATCTTATTCTCCTTGTGGATTGTAGGTATACTGAAGGTACAAATAACATCTCATTCCTATCGCTACTTGAGCTCCTAACATAGTTTCATATCTTAATCAATCTTTAATATTTCCTTGCTGAATGATCAAAAGAACAAATGGAATAGTTGTAGAAGAAAAGCTTGCTTTTTATTTATTTTTTTGGAAAGTTTATCCTTTTAATTCCTTTTAATCTTTGTTTTTTGTTTTTCATAATTTTGAAAAATTTTAAAAAAGATTTATTTATTTTCACTGGAAAGGCAGATTCACAGACAGGAGACAAAGAGAGAAAAATCCTCCATCTGCTATTTTACTCTCCAAGTGACCGCAATGGCTGGAGTGGAGCTAAGTCAATCCAAAGCCAGGAGCCAGGAGGTTATTCCCTTGTCTCCCTAATGGGTGCAGGGTTCCAAGACTTTGGGCCATCTCTGCTGCTTTCCCAGGCCACAAGCAGGAGCTGGATGGAAAGTGGAATGGGGCCCAGTGCAGTAGCCTAGTGGCTAGAGTCCTCGCCTTGCACGTGCTGGGATCCCATGTGGGCATTGGTTCATGTCCTGGTGGCCCTGCTTTCCATTCAGCTCTCTGCTTGTGGCCTGGGAAAGCAGTCAAGAACAGCCCAAAGCCTTGGAATCCTGCACCCATGTGGGAGAGCACCCATGGAAGAGCCTCCTGACTCCGAATTGGCACATCTAAGGCTCTTGTGACCACTTGGGGAGTGAATCAACGGATGGAAGATCTTCCTCTCTGTCTCTCCTCCTCTCTGTATATCTGCCTTTCTAATAAAAATAAATAAATCTTAAAAAAAAAAAAGAAAGAAAGTGGAGCATCTGGGACACAAATCAGTTCCATATGGGATCCTCGCACATGCAAGGTGAGGATTTAGCTACTAGGCCATTGCATTAGGTCCTTTTAAAATTGTCATTAAAATTTTTTATTTACCTGTTTGAAAGGCAGAGTTTCAGAGGGAGAAGGCGAGACAGAATCCTTCCATCCTCTGGTTCACTCTCCAAATTCTTGTGATGATGGGAGTTGGGCCAGACTTAAGTCAGGAGTGAGAAATTCCCCCAGTGGGTGACAGGGTCCCCAGGACTTGGGCCATCCTAAAGTGCTTTCCCAGGCACAGCAGCAGGAAGTTGATTAGGAAGTGGACAAGCTGGAACCCAAGCTGGTGATCGTATGTGACACTGGTGTTGCAGATGGAGCACATTACTCTGGAATCTAGAAGAAAGCAGTGATGAGAGTCTGGGGAAGCGTAGACCAAAGAATTTTGGCTGGTTAACACAGGCCTATTGCATTCCTGTCCATTGATTGGCCCATCAGTTCATCTGTGTATGAGATCTTAGCACGAGTGCTGCCTGAGCATCTTCCTGGTATCGTGCAAGGTGCAGGTTCTAAGCACTTTGGTCCCTCCCAGCTGAGATTTCTGGACAGAATGAAGGAGGCCATGTCAATGTCAAGACGCATGGATTCTGATGTTGGCTGTGATCTTTGCTAATCAGATGCCCTTGAACAAGTCACATAATAACTCTCACCTGCAGTTGGATGTAAGTGATAAAGGGGGAAGAGAAGACAAACCCATACTTCCCATTCTGTCTGACTGTCAGAACTACTAGAGACAAAGTATAATAATAAAACAAAAATGTTTTGTCTTCTCTAAGAGCATCCTGATTTATTTTTTCAAAAAAGATTTATTTATTTTTATTGGAAAGGCAGATATACAGAGAGGAGGAGAGACAGAGAGGAAGATCTTCCGTCCAGTGGTTCACTCCTCAAGTGGCTGCAATGGCTAGAGCTGAGCCAATCCGAAGCCAGGAGCTTTTCCATGTCTCCCACATGGATGTAGGGTCCCAAAGCTTTGGGCCGTCCTCGACTGCTTTCCCAGGCCACAAGCAGGGAGCTGGATGGGAAACAGGGCTGTTGGGATTAGAACCGGCGCCCACATGGGATCTCAGTGTGTGCAAGGCAAGGAGTTTAACCACAATGCTATTGCACTGGGTCCTTCTAACAACATCTTGGAATACATAATGCATCTATGTGCAGGTACAGATGTGTGCATGTATGCATGCCTACATGGATTTACACTGCTATGATCTGTCCTCTCTGAATGAACATAGAATTTAATCTCTAATGTCATGTGTTAGTGGTACTGTCAAGGCAGAAAATCAATCTGATAATGATATTTGAGTCCTGGAAGCTTCATAAGCAGAGAGAAGAGAAAGAGAGCGGGAGAGAGAGAGAGAAAAAGAGAGAGAGAGAGAGACATAGATACACAGATAGAGATATGCATGCATTCTTGTCATGCTAGTATGCACTGGGGGGAGAGGGTGCCCCCTTCAGAGCCTGTGTCATGCTGTTTGAATTTCTAGCCTCCAAAACTCTGAGCTATACAAATAGATGTGATTTTTTCCCTACAGACTTTTGTTTATTTATCTGAGAAAAAGAGATACATACATACATACATGAAGACAGAGACAAAGGGAGAGCTTTCATCCAGCCAGTGGTTCACTTCTCAAGTATTCATAGCAGTTGGGATTGGATCAGGCTAAAATCAGGGCCTGGAAGTCCACCTGGGTCACAAATACTGAGTCATTGCCTGTTGCCCTACAAGATGCTCATTATCAAGGAGCTAGAATCAGAAGTGAAGTTGGGGCTCAAACCTATGCATTCTTATGTGGGATATGCACATCTCAAATGGTGTCTTAATCATTGTGCCAAAACACCTGTTGTGAACCTTTGAAAATTATTTATTATTTTATTTTGACAATCTTTACATAGTTGATTAGGGCACAAAGGGTCAAGGGCTACAGGAAAGTGGGTAAGACCATTGTTTCCACATTATTGTTTTTTTTTTTCTAGATCTGGGGTAAAGGGAGAGATAAAGGGAGAAGCCCCACCCAGCCTCTCACCAATCCCAGGTTCCTGACGTGGGGTGTGCTCTGAGGGCACTGTTCAAGTGGTTTTGATAGCCCAACAGTTCTGTAAACTTCTTTGCTTTATAAAGTAACCTGCCTCAGGTATTTTGTTGAGTCGTGAAAATATTATTAATACACACAAATACTTAAATATGTACACATATATCTACAGATGAGTCTACATTTTAAAATTAAAGGATGCAAGGCATCAGGTACTTCCAACAAATTATAAACAGTAAGTATCTTTAGGTACCTTAGATAGAACAGCTCACTGTATTCAACTTATGATACACACTTTGGAAACAACACATGGCAATTATTTGATTTGGAATTTTTAAGAGCAAAAAATTTAAAAAGGTAAAAAATAGCATTTTAAGTTTCACTATAAAATCCCCACTATGAGAATGATTAGATGACATGAAATTTTTGGTGTTTTATTGGGTACATACACACTGTTGCATACTTGTAATTAATATTTATTTTCTCATGTGTGTTCTACTTTTTAGGATTATTTTGAATAGATCTTTTTATATTTACATATTTAATGTTAGAAGTATCTAACAACAGAATTTGCTTAATTATTTCCCAATTGCTGACCATTTGAATAATTTTCAATTCTTCATTATTTACACATGGCCTATTTTTAATCACATACAGATTCCTACCCGCCACCTAACACATTCTTGGCTTGGCTCCCTCTACTGTCAGTTGATATATACCCAAGGAATGCCAACTCACTTTATTATTAGCCTGGGCAAAACAAAATTAGGAAGGAACTACAAATGTTTTATTTTTAAAATCAGATTGTGCATGTCCAAGATAGCTTGGGAATGATTTCCTCTGGGGAGAACAGAGTTTTAGACTATTGTAGTGCAGCTATAATCTAACAAGGAAAAAGGTGTGATGGCCTCTTAAATGCTAAAGGCTTTATCCACTTATCAAATGTTTATTAAGGACCTGAAATATATCAGGAACTCTTATTTTTCCTTAAATTTATGAATTTTTATTGGAAAGATAAATTTACACAGAGAAAGAAGGACACAGAGAAAGATCTTCTGTCTGCAGGTTCCCTCCCTAAATGGCCACAATGGCCAGAGATTAGCTGATCCAAAGCTAGGAGCCAGGAGTTTCTTCTAAAACGCCCACGCAGGTATAGAGTCTCAAGGCTTTGGGGCATCATCTGCTTCTTTCCCAGGCCAGCTGGATGAGAAGTAGAGAAGCTGGGACACGAACTGGTGCCCATATGGGATCCTGGTGTGTGAAGGGGAAGGATTGGCCAATTGAGTCACTGTGCTGGGCCCAGGAACTCCTCTAAGATGAGGAAAATGGTATAATCTTTATCTTTTGGGAGCTTCCAGTTCAATGAAGAATGAAGAGCAACAGTGTGAGGAGTATTGCTGGAGTAGCAAGTTCAGGGTGCACACGAAGTGGCACAGGAGTCCTGGTGAAGCACATTGGGAAAACAGAAGCTTGAGAAGCATGACTGGTGGCCAAGAGATTAGAGTAAGGGGAAGAGTGGTCTAGACACAGGGAACAGTGCATATAGAAGTCCAATGAAGTCAAGTATATATTTGAATTTTTTACTTATTTATTTATTTATTTTTTAAAGTTGGATCTAATCAAAGTCCAATTTGAATTGGGGTTTAGCTAGAGATGAAAGTGATAATGATGAAAAGTAAACTGCAATCCAATTAGGAAGGGTCTTGAAACTACTTCTGATAGTTTGGAGTTGAAGCAGTTGCTAGAAGGGGTGGAGGCTCAACCTCTTTGGAAAACATTTGGCAGCTTCTTGAAAGTTAAACATAGATTTACCCAATGGCCCAGCAATTCCACTCCTGTTTAGCCAAGAGAAATGAAAACGTGTATCCATATAAAGACTTATATGTGAGTGCTCACAGCAGCATTATTTGTGTTAGCCAAAAAGCAGAAACAACCCACATGTCCGTCAGCTGATGAATGGATAGACACTAATGTGATATCCGTGCAATAGGATGTTCTTCAGCCATAAAACGAAACACGATACTGATATATGCTACAATGTGGATGAACTGGGTAGCATTGTGCTAAGTAAAAATCATCACCTTTCCCAATCACATAGTTTATGATTCCATTTGTGCAAAATGCCCAGAACAGGCAAATCCATAGAGACAGGAAGTAGATTATTGATTGGCTGGGGCTGAGAGAGAATGGGGAAATGAGCAGTGACTGCTAATGGCATGACATTTCTTTTGGGGTGATGAAGATGTTCTTCAATTGATATCGATAATGGTTGTACAACTCTGTCAATATACTAAAAAACACTGAAGTGTATGCTTTATGTGGGTGAATTACATGCTAAACCATTGGTAATAATGTGTAAATTGATATGACAAACATGAGGATAAATAATAATAGGTGGGTGAATGATAGCTCAATGAAACTTAATTTTTTTAAAAGATTTATTTTTATTATTTTTTTTATTGGAAAGGCGGATATACAGAGAGGAGAGACAGAGAGGAAGATCTTCCGTCCGATGATTCACTCCCCAAGTGAGCGCAACAGCCGATGCTATGCCAATCCGAAGCCAGGAGGAGCCTCTTCTGGGTCTCCCACGCGGGTGCAGGATCCCAAAGCCCCGGGCTGTCCTTGACTGCCTTCCCGGGCCACAGGCAGGGATCTGGAAGGGAAGCGGGGCTGCTGGGATAGAACCGGCGCCCATATGGGATCCCGGACGTTCAAGGCGAGGACCTTAACCACTGCGCCACCGCGCCGGGCCTAATGAAACTTAATTTTTTAAAATCTAGGGCAACAGAGAGGCCATTAATTTTAAGCAGGAAATGTCATCATGAAATTTGCCCTTTAGGCTGTGTCTTCTGAATCAGTGTGGACAATGGTTCAGAAAGGGCATGGCTAACTAGAAGGAGGCCAGTTTGTGGGCAGTTGCAGTAGAAGGAGAAACAGATAGCAATCTGAATTAAGGTTGCAATGGTAAAGAGAGCAGAGGACATATCAGAGAGTGTGACAATAAAGTGGGTCTGACTTGGTCATTGTTGGGTGTGGGTGATGGGGACTGATTTCAAGTGTTCTTTTTACAGATACATTTTATTTTACATATCTGAAAGGCAAAGTTAGAGAGAGAAGGAGAGACAGAGAGCAAGACCTTTCATCTGCTGGCTCATTTGCCAAATGACTGTAGTGGCTGGGGTCAGAGCTGGACCAGATCAAAGCCCAAAGCCAAGGGTTTCTTTCAGGTCTCCTAGATGGGTGTAGGGTCCCAGGCAACTCAGCCAACCTCTGCTGCTTTCCCAGGTGGCTTAGCAGGGAGCTGGACTAGAAGTGGAACAGTCAGGACTTAAATTGGCAACCATACGGGAAGCCAGTGCCACAGGCAGCAAATTAATCCTGATATGCCACAGTGGTGGCCCTGGTTTGAAGTATTTTTTGTGTTGCTATAACAAAATACTGGAGGTTGGGTACATTATAAAGGAAAAAAGTTTACTCACATATTTGGAGTCTGGGATTACAAGGTGTGGTGAGTGCACTGGCAAGGGCCTCATGCTGTGTTCTGACAGTGTGGATAGCATCAAACGGTGCTGTGAGAGAGGCCAGTGGGCTCGTGGCACAGAGGATGAGGCAACAGAGGCAACCTTGCTTCATGACAGCCTGTTCATTAGTTACTTCATCCGTTCTGAGAAAACTGATTCAGTTCCAAGAAACTAAATTCAGTCTCAAAACAGCTACCTCAATCTCTGGAGAAAAGGTGGTGCTCCCACAACCTGATGAAAACCCCACCTCCTGGCATCCCTAGATGGGCAGTCAAGTCTCAGAATGAGGTTTGGTGGAAACAAAGCATAATAACACTGTAACAGGACCTTGCCCAGTTGCTGCAAGAGGAACAATTTACTCAGAGGTCAAACCGGGAAGAGTTAGTGGGGACAGGGGGCTGGAGGAATGCTGAACACAGTTATGGACACGATGAGTGGAAGGCACCTGTGAAGGATGCAGATGACACTGGTTATGGGATTCTGGAGCCCCGAGGAGAGAGCCCATCGAAAGGTGGAACTCAGTGTGCTCTTTGAGCCCTTCATCCTAGGAAGTAGTGATGACTATGCTGGATAAAGAGACTCTGATAGATATTGTAGCTTTTGAGGTGTCTGTCTTTTCCTCTATCCTCTGAGGGCTTGATATGTGAGCTTATGAAATAAAAAAAAAAAACCAGTAGATAGATTAGCAGGAGAGAAAGTATACAGATGTATTATGTGCATGGGGGTCATCATATGAAAGAAAACTGAAGACCCAAGAACCAGTGAAATCCAGAAGTTTAGGAACTCTTCATAGGAAAGAGGGGTGAGGGCAACTTAGGAGAGCAAATGACTTGGGAGGAAGATGAATGAGCCCACAGAAGAACAGATGATTGCTTGTAACACAGTCTTTCGAAGTCTGGTATTCACCACCAGTCTTTCCCTTTAATGTGAGCCAATCCTGGCAGCCAGGAGCTTCTTCTGGGTCTCCCATGTAGGTACAGGAGCCCAAGGCTTTGGGCCATCTCTCACTGCTTTCCCAGGACACAAACAGGGAGCTGGATGGGAAGTGAAGCAGCCAGGACACAAACCGGCACCCATATAGGATCCTGGCAATTGCAGGGGGAAGATTAGCTAATTGAGTTGTTGACTCATGTTCTATCCATGACTGAATAAGAGAACAATGAAAAGAAATACTATTTGAATTGAACACTATCTTAAAATACGTGAGCTGTTTGGCCCTTACACGTATCCTCTTGATAGTACCAACTGTGATGCAGTTTGTGCTGATGTTCACACAGGCAGGAAGATAGGCAGGCAAACTGGCAATGTGGTACTCACTGCTTAACATGGGATGTGCCCTCAGCAAGTTCTCTAACTCAGAATTCTTGTCTGAAAAAAGAGAATAAATATATTTACTTTGTGCTAGGATTACAGCTAAAAATTGTGTAAAGGACATTTACGTGATTCTTCGGAGGTACCCAACAAATAATAGTTATTATTGGTTTAACTATCTTACTCAGGTCTGTAAAAGGAAGTTTAATACAGTGCTATTAAGCTGATGACTTGACTCTGTCTTTCGTTTCCATTCGAGTTGCTAGATTTGTTCTAGCTAAATTAAACCTGCCTCTTGGTGAATGTTATTTTAAACTAAAGTATATTTAACATTGGTCCTTTTACTGAATGGTAGGATTAAAAAAGCTGACAGATTTTTGCTTTAATTTTCTAGTGGAGTATGCACGAAACAAATATTGTATTGCAATCCAAAGCTAGTCAGTCCTTGCTTTTCTTCCTTCTTTCACTCTCCCTCTGTGTGGAGAGGGGACAATAGGAGTGGTAGTCGGCATGGAAGTGGATTAGGGAGTTTAATCATATTGGCAGATTATTTTAAAAATCATTAATGTATTTTTAAAAAAGATTTATTTATTTTTATTGGAATGACAGATCTATAGAGAGAAGGACAGACAGAGGAAAGATCTTCTGTCTGCTGGTTCTTTCCCCAAACGGCCACTATGGCTGGAGCAGAGCTGATCCCAAATTAGGAGCCAGGAGCTTCCTCTGGGTCTTCCACACAGATGCAGGATCCCAAGGTTTTGGGCCATCCTTTGCTGCTTTCCCAGGCCACAAGTAGTGGAGCAGTCACGATATGAACCAGTGTCTATATGGGATCCTGGCGCTTGCAAGGTAAGCCACTGAGCTATTGTGCCAGGCCCAATAATTAATTAATGTGTTTTTGAAAGTCAGAGTTACAAAGGGCAAGAAAGGGAGAGGCAGATTTTCTTTCTATTGTTTCATTCCCTAGCTTGCTGCACTGGCCAGTACAAGCCCAGGGTGAAACCAGGAGTCACAAGCTTCTTCCAGGTCTCATACCTGGCTGGTAGGGGCCCAGGTACTTGGACATCTTCTGCTGCTTTCTTAGGTCATTAGCAGGGAACTGAGTCAGAAGCAGAGCAGCTGGGACATGAACCAGTGCCTATAAGGAATGCCAGCATTGCAGGCAGCAGCTTTACCCTCTATGACTCAACCTTCTCTCATCATGTCGAGTTCTGATTCTGATCCACATGACATGGATCTCAAAGAGCTCTGCGCACATGTTGGCCCCCTGCTTTTCTTCTCATCTGTTTCTGCAGCCAGCAACTCTTCTTGATTTTCCCTCTCCCCTTCTTCCCTGCAGCGTGGAGCACTACCTGGGCTTTCTAGTAGATCCGGTAGGTCAGATAGCCCAAGAGCACAGTCTGGAGTCTAGCTGGACACTGTTTAGGACAGAAGGGTAGCATGGGCATTTCCTTGAACCTGTAGTGGGGTTCAAGGCACATGAGGGAGGCCTGCTTCTCTAAGGGCTCCAGTGAGACTGGGTTGGCTGAGCAGCGATCTTTTTATCCTTTTTCCCTGAGATGCTCCTGGGAGCCAACCAGAAAGCTTTCTTCTGTGTTCCTCTTGTATCCTGGGAGCAAACATGGGGCTTTGGCAGGACAACATCCTCCCTATCATAATAATACAGCTCTCTGACATGAGAGTGCAAAAACATTTTCCATGACAGCTTAAAATGAATCACCACCACTTGCTGCTATAGATACCTCTCTTTTGGCAGTACCAGCCTTAGGACAACTGTTAAGGCAGTAAGCATGGCCTCCAGGGAAGGAGCAAGAAGCCTGCAGAGACAATCAGCAAAGCTGCTTATCTCCATATCCTCTTTTTTCCTGGTGAGGCTGTGCTTTCCACGGATGGAGTACAAGATGGAGCTAGTGATTGATCACGGAGAACAAACCGCGATCGACACGGACGGTGGGGTTATAAATGCGTCTGGAGCTCTTAGTGACATTGACAAACCACCGGAGACCCCTACTGTGCAACTGAGTGTTTCGTAAATTGTTCCTTATGGTCTTTGAACTCACATCAAGGGAAGAGAAAGGAGCCTGGGCATACATCATTTTCTTTACCCTGTTGATTAATAATTAATAATGAAAAAAACTGACTCTCCAGATAAGCCCAAAGTAGAGCTCTTCAACTGATATTGGTTTTGTTTTATTATTTAAACGTTTTTTTCAAAGTTAATTTCTGCTCCTGGTAAAAAGTGTAAAGGGAGGATAAAGAATGAAGATGGAATCATTTCTCCTTCTCTTGATTTCTTAGTCCTGGTCCGTAAAAATAACCAACAGAAACGGTTTCCTGTGTAGCCTTTGAGACATTGTGGTGTGGCAAGTTAAGCTGCTGTCTGTAATGCTGGCATCCTACATGGGTTCAACTGCTCCACTTCCGCTGATGTGCCTGGGAGGCCAGCAGAAGATGCCTCAGGTGCTTAGGCCACTGCCACGTATGTGAGAGACCTGGATGGAGTTCTTGGCTCCTTGCTTCAGCTTGGCCTGGCTGCAGATGTCGCAATCATTTGTTGAGTTAATCAGTGGGTGGAAGGTTCCTCTCTGTGGTTCTCCATTAAAAAAAAAATAGAAATTGTTCTTGCACATATAAGCCTGTGTGGATATGGATGTGCTTAGGTATGCATATTTGCCCTCTTACAGCTGGCTACCTCCGGTTAGCAATGTGTGCTTGGGCAGCTCTTCACACCAGCACCTGAAAATGTCCTACTTGGCTCTCAGTGTAACATTGTATTCCTCAGTGTGTATTTATTTATTCAGCCAGACATCTCATTTATTTTTTGATATATTTGTTTTTATTTGAACGAACTATAGGGAGAGATGGAGAGTGAGAGCAAGCAAGAATGGGAGTGAGTGAGAAGGCTCTTTCATCTGCTGCTTTGTTCCCCAGATAGAAGCTAGGAGCCAGGTGCTTATTCCAGCACTCCCATGTGGGTAGCAGGGGCCCAAGCACTCTGGTCATCTTCCATTGCTTTTCTCACAATACCAGCAGGGAGCTTGGTCAGAAATGCAGCAGCCAAGTCAGAGAACCAGCATCGTTATGGGGTACTGGTGTTGCAGGCAGTTTTATCTGCTAAACCTCAGTGCCAGCCCCCAGACATCTTATTCTGGACATTTAGGATGCTATTTTGTTTGCTGGCTTGGTTTGCCATTATAAACAATAATGCAAACTAGCTGTTGCAGCCACTTGGGGAGTCAACCAGCAGATGGAAGATCTTTCTCTCTGTCTCTCCTTCTCTCTGTAAATCCATCAATCCAATAAAATAAATAAATCTGGGCCCAATGAGATAACCTGTGGCTAAAGTCCTTGCCTTGCACGTGCCAGGATCCCATATGGGTGCCAGTTCTAATCCTGGCAGTCCTGTTTCCCATCCAACTCCCTGCCTATGGCCTGGGAAAGCAGTCAAGGAAGGCCCCTAGGCCTTGGGACCCTGCACCCATGTGGCAGACCTGGAAGAAGCTCCTGGCTCCTGACTCTGGATCGGCTCAGTTTGGGTCTTTGTGGCCATGTGGGGAGTAAATCATTGGACAGAAGATCTTCCTCTTTGTCTCTCCCTCTCTCTGTATATCTGATTTTCTAACAAAAGTAAATAAATAAATAAATAAATATTTAAAAAAAATACATCTTTGAAAAAAGATGATATGTGCTTTAATTAGGAGAGGTACTGCTTAACTGCTTTCCATATAGACAACGATCACCTGAATGTTCCATGCTAGGAACTGTGCTGGATAAAGACAGGGATAAAAACTCAGTCCTTAATCCCAAGAAGCTCTGAGAAGGATACACAGCCCATCAATTACCATGATACAATGTGGGAAGTACTGTAATCAGGGTTTATAGCACTTATCACCTTGCTATGTCAGCTCCCAAGTTTTATTTCCTCAATAATACTTTTTCTATTAAAGTTTTTTTTCATTCCAAAGGAATTTCTTGAACTGTGATTTTTTTTTCCTGGTTAAAAAGAAGGATAGGTGTGGCAGGGACAGCATGATGATGTTAAGTCCTTATTTGAGTTCTCAAACTCTTGTGTACATTATGCTGCTTTTATTGATGAGGAACTAGAGGTGAGGAGTCAGTAAGGAATCTTCCCCATGTCACACCATTCATAAATGATGTCATTTGGCTTTGAATCCTTTATGGTCACCCTGGGGCCCTTCCTCAGGAGCAGCTGTGTCACACCCCACAAGCTCTAATGTCCCTGAGGAGCAGAAGTCTCCAGGGGCACCATAACATCCAGGAGCTTCTGAGCAGAGCACACAGCACAGTACACAGCCTGGAGAAAAACAGGAGAAAGATGTGGGATGTGTCCTGGCAAAGCTGAGTGCCTCGTGGATTAGTGAGATCCCCATCTGTGTCTGAACATTAATGTCCTTCTAGACCAGTACTGAGGCTCTGGAGAGGGGACAGGTCCCTAGCATGGAGACTGGCTGGTTCAAAGAGTGAGAGGACAGTGCTAGGGGGTGGAACAGCATGGAGGAAATGTGGGGAGGCTGGTGCCAGTGGGAGACTAAATCTTGATGTGCAGAGGGGTTTGGGTAGAAGATAAAAGGCAGAATAGGTTATACTGGGTCATATTTATGGAGATGTCCAGGACCATATTCAGGAAGCTGAGCTCTCGTTTGGAGCAGGGACATGTTTTTCAATAGGAAATGGACTGAACTCTGCTGCTGATGCAAAAGGGTGAAGGTCAACAGTAGGCAGGGAAAATGAGATTGAGGAACACATGGAAGCAGGGAGCATGATCAGAGGACCATTGTGAAAATCTCCACGGGCTCAGCTGGGAGCTGGCCCTGGGGACGGAATAGACAGAGCTGGCCTTGAGAGTGCTGGTGGTATGAGACTAGACATATTTGCTGGAGTAGGTTTGCTGGAGGAAGAAGGGAAGAAAATGAGAGCTAGACAGCAATAACAGGGCTGGGCTGGGACTGAAACCTAAGACTGGGAACTCAATGTGGCAGGAATCCAATCACTGAAGCTATCACTTCTTCATGCCAGGTGTCCCCAGAATTGTTCTGGTGTCAGCAGCTGGTGCCAGGAATCATACCTGGGCACTTGAAGGTGGGAAGTGGGAATTTTACAGCTAGGCTAATCTATACTCTCTGTAGGACTTTTTATTATTTAAGGTTGCTGGTAACTGGTAGATATTATTATAGTTCCAAGTTAACTTCTCCTGTCTCATTATCTAGCTAGCTCCTTCTCCAATTAGCTGGCAACCTCTAGGGTAAAAAGTGGACCCAGACAATAGGGCAGAGATTACAGCATGTATGAATGCATCAAACATTTATTAAATGTGTGCTAAGGGTGACATGACTTGGGTCAGTAGCTTGGATATACAAATGTGATCACCTCTTCTATTTTTCCAGTAAATCTTTCAATTTCCCAGAAGCTTAACTTAGCAGGAAGCTCATTTCTCCCTCTGGAAGCGTCTCTGATTTTTCTAAGAACATCAGACACCTACTCAGTCCAACATGCAAGGCTACTCCTGCTTCTCCCAGGAAGAGAGAAAAATCGTTGATCAGTCTATCCCTGATGCTGTTGCATGCTGTTCTTTTTATTTATTTATTTATTTTGATAATCTTTACATAGTCAATGCCAGGATACAGCATTGAGGGCAAAGTCCAAGGTACGCTGTTCTTGACCAGGCCTGTGAATTCTGAAGATACGTTGCTGTTCAGATCTCTTTCACCAGTAGAGTGATGTCTTAGTTTTGGCCTCTTAATTTTTATCTTCTGTTCCACATGGACATGCTTAGCCATTGTTTTAGTGTAGATCTTGTTATTTAACATTGGTATTTTTGTTCAGGAAACCCCTGACTCCTGGCTTTGGATTAGCTCAGCTCTAACTGTTGTAAGCACTTGGGGAGTGAACCAGCAGATGGAAGCTCTTTCTCTCTGTCTCTGCTTCTCTCTGTAAATATACTTTCACAATAAAAATAAATAAATCTTAAAAAAAAACACAGCATAGTAACCTTATTTGGTGGTCTTGACACTCATTTGATATTGGTGACCGTGAGTGTAAAAAAGCCACTTGTCTGCCAGTTTGTGGGAGAGATATGGAATAAACTGGCATAGAACAAATATTCTGACTGATACAGGATTGGAGTGTCCCAGAAAAACAGTGACATTTCAGGCAGAAGAAAATTAGAGAGTGGGTGCAAGTCTACAGCTTCTGAGCAGTGTCCCCTGTATACCTTGCTAGGGTTGCAGGTGCTTGTCTCCCAAGGGCTTGTGTGCTGGAAGCTTGGATCTTAGTGTGGCCGTGTTGATATGCTGCCTCTTTTTAAAGTTCCTTTAAAAATGTTTTATTGATTTATTTTCCATTTTATTTAAAAGACAAAAACAGAAACACAGACAGACAAAACCTTGAGTCTACTGGTTCACCTCCTAAACACTCTCAACAGTCGGGGCTGGGCCAAAGGACTGAACCAAGGAACCAGGATCTCCCACACGGGGTCGTTGCCTCCTAGCTGTGCATTAGCAGTAAGCTGGATCAAAACTAGAGGAGTAGGAACGCAAACCATACGCCCATATAGAATGTGGGCATCCCAAGCTGGGTCTTAATTGCTACACTCAGTGCCCGCCTCTGGTACAATGGGTGTTTGTATTTATATAAGCAAATCAGCACTTCTTTTGAAAATCCAAAAGAAGCTTGGACAGTTCTCCCAAGGTGACAGTGTTCATCTTTCCCAATGAGTGAAGACTGTGGATTGGTTATTTTAAAGTAAGGGGGTTCAGAAATGAGGTAACTTGCCCGGTGCTATGAAGCAAAACAGTTACAGAGAAGGGGGAGCCAGACATTCAGTTTTTCAATTTCTGTTTACCAGCTCACGTTTCCATGGAGAGAAATTCAGAGAATGCTGTTCAAACGGGTGCTGGGCCCACCTTCTGTTCCTAAAGACGCTCATGGACCTATTCCTCAGGGTGTGTGGAGCTCTCAGGGAGCCAGGAATGATTTTGGTGGGGGCGTGAAAGGCAAGATAATTTTAGTTCAGTTTTGGAACGCAGCCCACCCCACCTTGTGAGATGCTGACTTCAATCAGTGTTTTCCTGATGCAGGGTTTCTGCCACACATGGCAGCCCCATGTGCACGCCTTGCCTGGGAAGGCATCATTTTGACCTACTCTGTCCTCCCCTTCCTCTCCACTGGGCAGATGCCCCCAACTCTGCCAAGCACGGCCCCTGGAAACTTTGCCAGAGCAATCTCTCCCTGCATAACACTTAATTGCCCTCTCAGCTTCTTATTAAATGACACAAATTGTGCACTCCTTCTAGGACATGTTCGGAAGTAGTAGAACCTGCTCACTGAAAAATGTTTAACCACCAGCTATTACTATTATTCTATGTATTTTTAAAAACATCCTGATTTATAAGGTTTGTTGATTTGTATGTGTAAATATTTCTGTCATGATGGATTGTAAGCTACCAAGGTGACAACATTAATTCCCTGAGTTGCAAAGGACCTGCGTATTATTGGCACTGGAGCATCAGTATGAGTTGGACCCCACATTTCAGTGGTGTGTTAGAGATAGATGTATTGTGCAGCTCCTTTGATTCTTTCATGTCTCAGATGCTTTCTCCACTACAGCTACTGTCACTGTCTCCATGGGACTGTGTGGTCTTTTCAATGGAGGTTGACTAAAATGCCCACTCTGAGCACCCCATTCCCTACCTCCTAACTCATTTCTAGTTTTAAACTTTTAGAAAACATGGTTGGTGTTAAGACTCCACTTAGGATGCCTGCATGCCAGGTACTTTGTGTTTGGATCCTGCCAGCAAGCTCAGCTCCCTGCTAGTTCATGTCCAAGCAATTGGGTCTCTGCTACCCACATGGAAAGCCTAGATTGAGTTCCTGTCCCTGCCCATGAAGTGTCTGCCATGGTGCAAATAACTCAGATGAAATGCCTTCTGAGAGAGTGAAGAGGGAGTCATCGACAATTCAGGAGGCCCTGGGTGCACTCTCCCTGAAGGACTGTGTGATGCTGCAGCTGGGGGAGCATTAGGGAGCCTGGCAATCCGTTCTTACTCCTAACGTGGTTAAAGCATTATCTGAACTGGCACCCCCTCCCCCTCCAACGGGAAAAAGAATTCATTAAGGTCTCATCAATTTAAATTTGTTTTCAGGAAGCAAAAATCAATCTGTCATCTTTAGAACTCGCTTGAGCTTGCACACTGAACTGTTCAATCCTGCAGAATCCGCCTGCTGCTGAACTGATTAGATGTAGTCATTAGGAATGGCGGATTTGTTTCATGCACAGCTCCTGCGCAGTATCTGTGGGCAGGCCTGGCAGAAGGCAGGAGGGTCCGGCTTTTAGATGAGAGGCATAACAAATGAGGGACGCTTTGAGAATGAATGAATGGTTTTTATTTTAGATTGTTATATTTATTCAGTTGCAACATTTGTCACTGTTCTATTTACCTAGTGGCTCCATCTGCCTGGGGGAAACATGATTGTCCCAGTTTCTCAGATGAGGAAACCTGGAATTCTACTGAAGTTCTACAGGGTTTTATCCATTAGCTGCTGCTCAATAGCCACAAAGGTAAGATGATTAAAATGAGAATCACTTGTTTACTTCAACTGGTTTATCAGCAATCTATGCTGGGTCCAGATGAATGGATCTTCTGCTTTTAATGGGATCCCTTATGCTTCTTTAATAGGCTCTAGTGTGTTTTGGCTGATGACTGGGTCAACAGGGGCAATGGGGCCATGTGTTTTTCATCTATCCCCAGGCTAGCTTAAGCTTGTTGACAAGGCAACAATAGAGTTCTAAGAAAGTTGAGGCAGTCATTTTTTTAATCTCTTGGTGAAGTTGCAAGTCTAGTCCAAAATGAAGAAGTGGGGACTGTTTAATGCGAGCAGCTATACACTACGAAGCATTTCTCTGCCAAGAGGAGTGGAAAATCTTAGATTCTGCCCCAGTGCTAATGCAGGTGGAGAGTTTTGTGGTTATCTTATTTCATGTGGAGTCTTTTGGTACATTTCCAATATTTTATAGTCTTTGAACCATCTTTGGTTAGCTGCATTTCTAGTTATGCAACAATCCATAGTGAATTGCTTACTACCGTTTGAGTTTTGAATCACACTTTTTAAAAAATCCTTCCTTTTCTTTCCTTTTCTTCTCTCCCACCATCAGCTCCCTTTAGGCATTAGTCTGCTCCTTAGTCACTGGATTGTTGTTTCCAGTAATAGTGATGCCCGCAATGGGAGTAGCTGTGCAGAGTAGCTTTACAAAGAGCTAGAGATGTGCTTTATACCATTCTCAAATTTCCAACTTTTTGAAAAGTACCATTAACTGTTAACCAACCTACAACTTACTAAACCATTTCTACAGTATAATAAGATTATACAGGGTGGACATGGATTCAGTAAAAGCAACTGAAGAAGGAAAGAGCACCTGAATTGCCAGTAAGTTTGCTAGGAAGGAGAAACTTCAGAGTAAAAGTACTAAACACTTTGTCTACTCTAGAAAGTTTGGGATATGGAATTTGAACTGGATTTGAATTCAAACCTTCTTTTCAAATTTTAAAAACGTATATAAAGTGTACAAATTTCACCTGTTTCATAGTACAGGTTTAGGCGCATTGTGGCACTTACAGCCTCCCTCTCTCCTACCAGTATTTCCCCACCCACCTTCCTCCTGCCTTATTGTTTTTTTTTTTTTTTTAATTTTTACAATGACCTACTTTCAGTTCACTTTGCAGACATGGGATTAACATTCTGTTAAGTAAAGAATTCAACTAATAGCAGATAGAAAAAAATCCTACTGTTACTCAAGATTTTAGACAAAGGCTGTAAATGATAATCAAATGTCAACCTTCCTCATATAGATTCCATTGTTGGTACTCTGGATTATTTACAACAGATCAGGAAAAACACGATACTGTCATTTTGGGATTGATTCACTTCACTAGGCATAATGCAAACCTTACTTATTATTGGACAAGCTACTTCTTTGAAACTTACATTCTTCAACTACAAAAATAGGAAAATAATATGTTTCTACAGTTGTTAAGAGTAAATGAAACAAACGTGTGTAATATTCCAGACACACATTACTTACTTAACATGTTCTTTTTCCCTTGGAGTGCTGCATCTTCCTTAACGGGAATCCTCAAATTCCTAACTTTCCTGTCTTCAATATTCCGTTAGTTGCTAGAAGATTAATTCAGATAAAGGAAAACTCCTATGGGGTGGGGTGGGGTATAACTGAGAAACATCATGTCAGGTTCAGAGTTCTCTGTGACACTAACACAGAACCTAGTGGGGAACTTGAGAGATGATAAGGCAGCACTCAATGAGTCTGTGTTGTCACCTAAGGATGTGTCCTGACTGACCCATTCTAGACCCTTCCAAGCTTGTTCTTCATGATGTGTAACTTCTGACCAAGAACCAGCCATGTCCCTGGTGCTGCTAGCAGGACCAAGTGGAGTAGGAGAGGACAGGAAGGAAGGTAAACCCTCCTTTATCCCTTGTCGGAGTGCTGGATCTGAGTTCTGACTCTTCATTTCTGCTTTCGGATAATGCACCTGCTAGGAGGCAATGGCACCAGCAGCTCAGTCGCACCAACCATCTGAGAGACCTGGACTGAGTTCATCATGGTCTCTGACCAGTGCAGCCATGGCTGTTGCAGGCATTAGGGTAGTGAATTAGCAAATGGGGGATTCTCTCTCTCTCTCTCTCTCTCTCTCTCTCTGTGTATATATATTTTAAAGGAAAGAATTGGAATTGATTCTGTTAAATTGAATGAAATTTGGCTTCAAGCTAGTTTGGCACACACTTTGTATTTGGATTAAATAGTTTTATATACACCATGAACTGCAACCTGACTTGATATGGAAGAAGATTGTAATGTGCTGCTGTAACAGGTAGCTGAGTCTCAGCCGATCATAAGCAGTCAATTGTTCAAACCAAGTCATACAAATGGAACCTGTTGCTAATTGGGCTAGCTCTGTACTTCACATACTTTTCTCTATGGCTTTCCCTTTCCCGTAGCTATAAATGTGACTGGCCCATATGGTATGGTGGATCATTCTGAACCATTTTTGATTTCGTTTGCTGCTTGCTCCTAGAATAATACCAATTAAAGGCTGTAAAGCTGTATCTGGTGTAATTTTGCCTTTTCACAATGTCACAGGGCAGCTTGGAGTTTACAAAGCACATCTTCATATACCTTATTTGAGTTTCATCACCCCATTTTTAAGATTGGGAAACTGATATTCAAAATGTCTAAGCTATCAAGATTTCACAGTTAGTATATGTCAAAGATTAAAATTTGTAATTTTCCCAGTTTATCATTCACAGTGTGTTATACATGTGCTGTTGGAGAAAGATTGGAAAAGGCTAACCCATACTGTTGTGAAATCATTACCAGTGTCGTCACAGACCACTTATGATAAAGAGCAACTGTTCTTTTTGTTTTGTTTTGTTTTATCTAAGAATTATTTCATTTATTTAAAAATACAGAGTTACATAGAGAGACAGAGACAGAAAGAGATCTTCTGTTCTCTGGTTTCTCCCACCCCTCAAACATGATTGCAAGGCTAGGACTAGGTCAGGCTGAGGCCAGGAGCCCAGAACTCCTCTGGGTCTTTCATGAAGTTGTCAGAGCCTCAAATTCTTGGGTCATCCTTTTCTTCCTTCCCAGGCACATGAGCAGGGTGTTGGATCAGAAGCAGAGAAGCCAGCTCTCATATGGGATGCGAGGTCTTGACTTAACACACTGTACCATAACATTGGCCCCAGTTGATGATATTTTGCTGACACATACATTTAAATCTTATTTGGCGGCCTCTATGGTCTAAATAGGAGAGGAAAATAAGCAAGCAATTATAAACAGTGTGCTAATTACAACTTTACAAAGTCTTCATAGTTTTCAGGAGAATAAATTGAGGGATTTGTATCTAATCTAATTAGGGACACTCAGATAAATTTCCCAGAAGCAAAATCATTCAAGCTGAGAGGGAAAATGCAGGCAGGGGGTAGCTGGCCAGATGAGGCAATTTTAGAAGAATGCACCAGACATAGAGGGCCAAGTAAACAGTTTCTAGAAATTGAAGGTAATGTGAGGTTGGGCATTAAATGGAGACATGCAGAGCAAAGCAAAGTTCATGCCCTAAATTGCTTTGCAATCCAATTAGATCCTTGGACTTCAGCCCATGGGCAATGCAAAGCCTTCCGGGAAATCACAAGATTCGATGCGCGTCTTAGACAATTGCTGTTGCTGCTGTGTGAAGAATGGATTGGCCAGGGCCAGGACTATTGGTGCAGAGACATGAAGGAGGCTTTGTGTTAATTCAGAGGAGAGACTTTTTAAACAAACAAACACACAGCAACAAAAACAACAACAACAAACAGACTGCCATAGACTGGGTAGCATAATTAATAGAAATTTCTGTTGCACAGTTCTGGAGGCCAGGAAATCCAAAATTGAGGCACCAGCAGGTTTGCTGTCATAAGGGCCTGCATCCTGGTTCATAAATAATATGTTCTCATTGTGTCTTCCATGTTTCTCTGTGTAGGAGAACACCTGAGGTCTTTGGGGTCCTTTCTAAAAGACCCCTTCTGGAGGATTCTATCCCCATGACTTCAATATCTTCCAAAGGTCCCCTCTTTTAATACCATCACAGGGAACTTTGGATTGAAGTAAAAGCATTCAATACCTAACAAAGCCTGTATAAGACACAAGCAGGAACAGAAAGAAGTGAACTGATGAGAAAGGGACTCTCAAGCCACTGCAAATGTATCCTACTAATTGCTTGGATGTGGGAAGCTGGAAAATGTGAATGGAATGGCTCCATTTGCTCTGGACGGGATGCTGGAGTGAGAACAGCCTGCCAGAGTGAGACAGAGAGGCGCAGGAAAATGAGTTCAAGGTGAGATGTGTTGATACCACGTTGTCTCAGCACTTAATGTAGGTCATGTGTTGTACACAGATAATTTCATTTAATTCTCACAACAGTAGCTCAGAGTCATTGACCCCAACTACCATATGCCAGGAGCCTTGTGCAAAACTACATGCATTGGCTTACTTATTTACCCAGTTATTCTGTGAATGGGTGTCCTTATTTTTCTATTTTATAGATAAAAAAAAAGTGTGGTTCACAGCAGGTAGGTCACTTATTCAAGCCCCATACCTGACAAGTGGTGCAGCCAAGATTACAGATTCATAATCTAGAGCCCTTACTATTAGCTGCTGGCTTCACGTTGAAGTTTCAGGACCTGTGGAATATCTAAAACAGTGTGTGCAATGGCTAGTGAAAGGCTAAGCCTGAAGGTCAGGGAAGAAATAGGAGTTGGGAATAGAGACTTATAACTTACCAACTTATATATTTACTTTTTAAAAAAAGCCTTATTTATTTTTATTGGAAAGTCAGATATACAGAGAGGAGAAGAGACAGAGAGGAAGATCTTCCGGCCGATGATTCACTCCCCCACTGAGTGCAACGGCTGATGCTATGCTGATCCAAAGCCAGGATCCAGGAACCTCTTCTGGGTCTCCCACGCGGGTGCAGGGTCCCAAAGCCTTGGGCCGTTCTCGACTGCTTTCCCAGGCCACAAGCAGAGAGCTGGATGGGAAGTGGAGCTGCCGGGATTAGAACCGGCGCCCACATGGGATCCTGGCACATTCAAGGCGAGGACTTTAGCCACTAGGCCATGCCGCCGGGCCCTATATTTACTTTTTTAAAAAAGGTTTGTTTGGGGTCCGGCGCGGTGGCGCAAGTGGTTAAGTCCTCGCCTTGCACGCCCGGGATCCCATATGGGCGCCGGTTCTAATCCCGGCAGCCCCGCTTCCCTTCCAGCTCCCTGCCTGTGGCCTGGGAAAGCAGTTGAGGACGGCCCAAAGCTTTGGGACCCTGCACCCGTGTGGGAGACCCGGAAGAGGCTCCTGGCTTCGGACTGGCATAGTAGCAGCCGTTGCAGCTCACTTGGGGAGTGAATCATCGGACGGAAGATCTTCCTCTCTGTCTCTCCTCTCTGTATATCCGCCTTTCCAATAAAAAATAATAAAAATAAATCTTTAAAAAAAAAACAAGATTTGTTTGTTCATTTGAAAGGCAGAGTGACAGAGAGATTGGCAGGGAGAGAGAGGTTTTCCATTTGCTGACCCATTCCCCAAATGCTTGCAACATCTAGCACTAAGGCAGTTTTGTTTTAGCACTCAGGCCAAAACTGGGACCTTGGAACTCCATTCAAATCTCCATTTGGCTGACAGGGGAATGAGAACTTGAGCCATCATCTGCTGCTTTCCTAGACACATTAACAGGAAGTGGAATAGGAAGCTGGATAGCTAGGCCTCCAGCCAGCACTCTGATACAGGACATGAGCATCCCAAACAGCAGCTTACCCTGCCACAGCGCAATCCGTATCTCTGCACATGGCATTTACAGCCTGTGCAAGTTAACAAGAAAATGCCTATGGACAAAGCTCTGAAGAACCCGCGACTTGGAAATCTACAGAGCAGAAGCTGTGTGGGGAAGTGTGACCCTGGGTGTTAATGTTGCCTGGATCTTGAAGACAAGGTGCTGAGAAGAAGATGGCTTTAGCACCATGGCAGTGACCTCAGCAGAAGTCATTTCAGTGGGTGTTGGTGAGTCGCAGAAAGGAAAACAAATAAAAAATGGAGATGTAAGTCTTCCAGAAATTCTCAGTAGAGGAGAAACTGCGTTAACCAGAGAAGATGTGGCTAGAAGGAGGGGATTTTTCTACAAGATGAAAGATGTTTGGAAGGACTCAGATGGTGGTGTGGAGAAGGACAGGGTCTGGAGTTCAGATTTATATTTTAATTTATTTTTAACACACATATTCATTCAGTGTTGGCTCTATGGTGTGTGTGTGTGTGTGTGTGATTATACCTTACTTTTTAAAATGACTTCCTTTTAGCTTCATTTCAGTTTTCAGCTAAGATAGAAGAGATACACGTGTGTTACACTCAGTCACAATCAACCACTGACCTAGTCTAGAAGGTCACAGGGCTAGGACAAAGGATCAACAAGGACTATATTGGTGAGAGCAAAGAGTGGGTCTCTCTTGGTTGTCAGATGGCAATGGAAGTTCTAAATTCACTGGGAGATGAATTCTAGTCAGTGACATGCAGTTCAGATCAAAGTCTCTAGTCCTGACATGTCACAGTTTTCTTTCTCTGGCCGCCTTGGGTGGACAACCTAGCAGTCCATTTGCTCAGTCTTGTCTCTCTTCTTTTGCATTTCACATCTTCCTCTACTTGATTTGAGGCTCAGAGGTTTTTAGATAGCACTAGGAGCTTGTGTTGTGGCACAATGGGTTAAGCCATCACTCTGAATGTCTGAATCCCATGTATTAGTGCCTAGGATCAAATATCACATCTGTTTCTGACCTAACTTCCTGATAATGTATGCCATAGGAGATAGCAGGTGATGGATCAATTTCTTGGGTCACTGCCACTCCCGTGACAGACCTGGATGGAACTTCTGGCTCTGGACTCTGTCTTGACCCAGCCCCAGCTTTTACAGGCATTTGGAAAGCAAACCAGTAGATGGAAGACTTCTCTCTTTCTCATTTGCCTTTCTTTTTTTTTTAAAGATTTATTTATTTTTATTGGAAAGTCAGATATATAGAGAGGAGGAGAGATAGAGAGGAAGATCTTCCGTCCTTTGATTCACTCCCCAAGTGAGCACAATGGCCAGAGCTGTGCCTATCCGAAGCCGGGAACCAGGAACCTCTTCTGGGTTTCCCAAGCAGGTGCAGGGTCCCAAAGCCTTGGGCCATCCTCGACTGCTTTCCCAGGCCACAAGCAGGGAGCTGGATGAGAAGTGGAGCTGCCGGGATTAGAACCAGCACCCATTTGGGATCCTGGCACGTTTAAGGTGAGGAATTTAGCCACTAGGCCATGCCGCCGGGCCCTCATTTGCCTTTCAAATAAACAAACATGAAAGCCTATAGACCAAGCAGAATGGCAAAGAACAGGATCATGTGTGACTTTTGGTTGGAGGCAAAGGAGGAAGGACACTGTCTGTGGTCTGACAAGTGAGGAGTTGAGGATGAATGTAATCAAGGAAGTACATTGCACTTAAAGTATCCGCTGGGTTCCTGGCAAGTAAGAAACCAGGTATGCTGTGTTGTGTTGTGTTGGGGATATGCTTATCCCAGGAGGCCATGTGGCAGCACTTGCTCCCTCTTGTATGTTGTCCACTCTATCAATGCTCACTGAGTGAGTGATGGAGGCCAAGTGAACAGTGAGTTGAAACCCAAACTCCCCCTCTAAGGATAATAGGAGCATGGCAGAAGAGTGAGAATATTGGCAAGACTTGTATGGATGGACATGATGAGGTCTGTATTATATGCAGAAGGAAGTGACAATGGAAGTGGCTGGTAGAGAGAAGAGAGAATTCTCAGAAAGTCAAAGAACAGGTGGAATGGGTATCGTAAAGGGAAAGCCCTGTGGCAGCTTCAAGAATCTCAACGTGTTTTTTGGACACACTTTTCCAAAGGTGAGTTCTAATTCCTCTCTTACTTAGCGTGGGCTAAATTTAGTGCTTCTATTCTAGCATAGGAAGAAAGGCAGAAGTAACCATTCTAAAAGGTGCTCTTGCCTTCACTTGCTGTTGTGGTGGGTCGGGTGGGAGACTCAGTGTGTCTTGAAGATGCTCAGATTGCCAGGGGTGTAAGTGGCTGATGGGGGAGGTAGCTCCCTCCAGCTCTACCAGACATCTTGGCTGCATCCTTTTGAGAGACCTGGAGAACTACCCAGCGAGGCCACTCATGTGTTCATGACTCTTAGATATCATTTGAAATACTACATTTTTGTTGAAGTGTCCAACATTTAGAGTAATAGGTTTTGCTACAATAAACAATGACACAGGAACTAGAAAGAAATAAAGAGAATGAGAAGGAATAATAGATTTCAGTGACTGAATGGGCAAGGGTTTATGGCAATAGATGCTGACAAGGACCAAAAGAGGAAATCAAAGCTGAGAACTTTGGGAAACTGATACATTTGTCAGGTTATCCTAATATATAATGGGTATCAAAACCAAGGGGTAACTTTATTATTGTTATCATCATTATTATTATTTAAAAATTTATTTATTTTTATTGGAAAGGCAGATTTTATAGATTGAAGGAGAGACAGAAAGAAAGATCTTCCATTTGTTGGTTCACTCTTCTGTGGCCACAGTTGCCAAAGTTGAGCCAATCTGAAGCCAGGAGCTTCTTCCAGGTCTCCCACACTGGTGCAGGATCCAAAGAATGGGCCATCCTCCACTGCTTTCCCAGACCACAAGCACGGAGCTGGGAGGGAAGTGGAACAGCCAAGACATGAATTGGTACCCATATGGGATCCTGGCACTTGAAGGGGGATGATTGGCCAATGGAGCCATTGCACCAGGCCTCTATCATCATTATTTATTATTATAGACAAAGATTGAGTCACAGGCAGGGGCTTCAGTGAAGAGGAATGACATATGGGTGGGTGATGTCAGCTTGTGGAGGTGGCATGAACAAGAACCTTTATGCAAAAGGGTGGGTGTCACAAAAGAGCAGCACATGCCAAGGAGGAAGACCCCAGATCTGCTGTGGATTCCAGGTACTCAAGGTGTGGAGGAATGAGCATCACTGGAAAGCTACTCAGCAGACAGAGTGAGCTCCAAGTCAAGAGCTGGAAATCCACTCAAGCAGGAGGTTAAAAAAATACACTTGAAAAAGTACTGGCATTTTCAAAGTGCAATGGGGATGCCGGAAAGCACAATAAAAGGTATGGGGAAAAGGAAGTACAGTGAGTGTGTGTGTGTGTGTGTGTGTGTGTGTGTGTGTGTGAAGGGATCAGGAAAGAAGTACAGAGGAAATTGAACCACATTGAATAGGACTCCAGCAAGGTTAATGGGCTGCTTGGGGGTTTTCCAGGCTACCCCGCCAACTCTGTCATAGCGCTAATTCAATTTACCGGTAGCCCAGGTCTGTGATGTGCACATTACTGGAGTGGCACAAGCACAGAAGCCCTGCTCGCTAAGCATGGCATCTGGGTCTCAGGGATTCAGGATGCTGAGATGATTTTTCCCAGCCAAGATAAAACAAAGTTTATTTTTCTCATAGAAAATGCTATTCTTAGAACATTCTGATTTTATTTTTAACATTGCTTAAAGAATATAACTAGAAAACCATTTTTTTCCAGTCCCACACAGGGAGATAATAAGTATTTGTTGCTGCATGGCTTGTTAGAAGATAATTCAGTCTATGGGATTTATTCAAGTTTTGCAGAATAGGAGAATAATGCTTAAATATACAAATGAATGCTTATATAGGAACATTATCTCTGAGTTGGAATTGTAGAAGATGGTAATTTAAACCCTTAAAGAATGCACACACAGTATGTGAAAACATATTCCTAAAAGTATATGAGAAAGTATAAACTTTGGTTAATTTCCCTAGGTGTTAAATGACTATTGTGAAAATGAGTGGAAGATGTGAGATGGGAGGAGAGAGAGGTTACTTGGTGTTCTCTTAACATTAGCAATGAGCAACAACTAAAGACCCCATTGAGTGTTCTCTGAAATCAGAACAATGTAGCATTCTAGCCTTGATGACATCATTTTTTAAAAATAGCTGCTTTCACCAACAGATATCAGTTTATAATGAAAACGTTTTTTCATTCCTTTGGGAAAGAGGGAGGGGAAGGTTGGGGGCAGGAGTGACTAATGACTAAGTGAGATAAATATTCTAATTGTCCCCAGTCTCCAGTAAATAGAAATGTAACTGGCACCAAGCTATAAGGTCACTTGCACATCCTCTCATAAAAATATTAAGCCTAATAGTCGACTCCATTGTTTGAATTCATGACTTGTAAGGCCTTAACATCATGTGTTTTACTATTAGTTCATTTTAAACGGATTTAAAAAAATTGGCAACAACAAGACAACAACATCTTGGATGCTTCCCCAGTGACACTAATAGGGATGATAAAGGTGTGGTCTTTGAGAGACAGACGTGCCTGGGGTCAGGGCTGTGATGTGGCAGAGGCACGGATGGCTGGCACCTGCCCAAGGCCTGTGGCTGCTGTGGGCAGATGGGGCCTCTGCTTTCAGACCCCCTTCTGTGCTTCACAGTCTCCTACCACTCGGCATGCAAAATCTCACTGCTTTCAGAGTTACAGAGAGGCCTTGTTGCCCATTGGGTGCTGGGAAATATTGAACAGCTGCCTCTTAGTAAAGTTTGCAGGGTATAATGCTCTCCCCACCACAGCCAGTTCCTGGCTTCCCAGCTCTGTCTCCGGATGTGGAGTGGGGAAGAGTCACACACATAATGGGCCCTTGGGAGCCAGTGTGAGCAGGCTCCAGCTTGCCCTGGCTGCTGCTCCTACTTCACCCCAAACAATCCCACCAGAGAAAGCCTCCTAGTCCATGATCAAGGCTTTATTTATAAGGCTTGGATTCCTTTCAAAATATAAATCTCTGGGGAAATGCTGGTGGAGTGGAGTTCCTCTTCCTTGCCTCCTTCTCTTCCTCCCTCCCTCCTTCCTTCTTTTTTCCTTGTCTTTCAGAATCTACTCATTTATGCTGAATTTAGTGTGAGCCACTAGGGTACAGAGATGGATCAGAATTTATTTCTGACAGCAGTAACTTGTGTTCTAACTAGTGGACACAAAAATATGAGGAAAATCAACATCAGTGTACTATGTGATACATGCATGAGGGACAGCTCAGCCCATATGAGCCCACTAGAATAAGGAAAAGCTTTGGAAGGCACTGTGCTTCAGCCGAATTATTAAGTATGTCAAAGGAAGGCTAGACAGCCACAGCTTTAGAATGAGCTGGACATTCTGTTAGGCTCACATAAAATGGCCTTTTGTGGCCCTGGGTTCTCCACTCACTGCTAAAAATATTTTTTAATAAAATATTTATTTATTTATTTGCAAGTCACAGTTACAAGAGAGAGTGATCTTCCATCTGCAGGTTCACTGCCCAAAAAGTCATAATGGCCAGGGGTAGGCTAGGTGGAGGCCTATAGGCAAGAGCCTCATCCAGATCTCCCACATGGGAACAGAGGCCCAAGCACTTGGGTCATCTTCCAATGGTTTCCTAGGTGCATTAACAGGGAGCCGGATTGGAAGTGGAGCAGTGGGGACAAGGATTAGCACCTATGTCTCAGGTCTGCATCACAGGCCGCAGCTTAACTTCCACCATGCTATAATGCCAGCCACACTCAAAATACATGTAAAGTATTTCTGTTTTCAAATATGCATTTGTATGAAACTTCTAGACTTTTCTTTTTACTACTTCCTAAATCATCCAGTAAAACAGTTATTTACATAAGTTTTACATGGTATTAGGTATTGAAGTAATCTGGAGATGATCTTAGGTATATGGGAGGATTTTTTCAGGTTTCATGTCAGCACTAGTCCATTTTTTTTCCTTTAAGATCTATTTATTTTTATTGGAATGGCAGATTTGCAGAGAGGAGAAATGGAGAGAAAGATCTTCCATCTGTTGGTTCACTCCCCAAGTGGCTGCAACGACTGGAGCTGAGCCGATTTTAAACCAGACTACAGGAATTTCCTCCAGATCTTCCACATGGGTGCAGGATCCCAATGCTTTGGGCCATCCTCGACTGCTTTCCCAGGCCATAAACAGGCAGTTGGAAGGGAAGCGGAGCAGCTGAGACATGAATCAGTGCCCATATGGGATCCTAGCGCTTGAAGGGGAAGATTTAGCCAGATTAGCCATTGTGCTGAACTCACTAGCCCATTTTCTACAAGGACTTGAGCTTCTGCAGTTTTTGGCATCTGCAGAGTCTATTAGACATTCTTGGATACTGATGGGCGATGGTATTAGCTCATGTAACCTGACATCAACCCTTAAATCATGCTCCTGTGAGCCCTACTTCAGATGAGCAGGTGGAGATTTAGAGAGGTTATATAACATGCCAGAGACCACAGAGCTGGCATAAAAAACATGGAGCCAAGGCTTGAACTCAAGAACTCTGACACAGTCTCATCCCTTTACAGTATATCACTCCCCAAATATGTCACCAAGTGTGATATGATTGAAAGTTTTTCAGCAGTTCAAACAGAGAAAGTGGGATGTGGATGGGGACATGGCTTAAACCATCACTAGTTCTAAAGTAGCGTTAGCAGGTGCTCTCAAAAAGAACTCAGCCAGAGGCATCAGTGTAGCCTAGTGACTAAGATGCTGGTAAAAAGACCTGCCATCTGTATTAGTATACTTGAGTTTGAGTTCATGCTACAGCTCCTGATCCCAGCTTTCTGCCCATACAGAGCCTGGAAGGCAGTGGTGATACCTCAGGGGGAGACCCGGATTGAGTTATTTGACTCTAGCTGGAGACCAATGCTGGCATTCAAGCTGGTATCTTGTGAATCACAGGATGCGATTTTTTTCCCTTCTCTCTGTCTCAATCCAACCCAACCCAGTCCCTAAGCCAGGGCATCATTTTGCACAGCTGTCTCTCAGTGTCCATGGAAAATTGGTTCTGGTTTTAGATTTCCTTAAGAAAACAATATTTGCATATGCTCAAGTCCCTTATAGAAAATAACATATTTGCATGTGGCCCGTGCAAACCCTCCTGTAAATGTAGTCATTTCTAGTTACAATAACTGATGTAAAATTTTGTTTTTGTACTTATATTTAAGAAATTCTGATGAAAGTTTGGACTTGTTCAGTGCAAATGCCTGTGTTTTTCTGTATATTTTTAATATGCATTTGGTTGAATCCTTGCTACAAACAGCTGACTGTGTCTGCAGCACCATGAGATGCAATTGTGTGCACAGTCCATCACTGAGCACACAGCCTGGCAACAGCTCATTACATGTGAGTGTGATAGTAAATGTGCCATGAAGAAATTTTCTGTAACCAATTCCAGTAATAATTGGATTAGGTAGTCATTAGGTACAGATTTCAATAAAGCTGCAATACTAACTTCACGCTGAAGCAAACAAGTCTGCTTTGCAGAGCTAAAATGACACCGCATAAATCATCATCTGTGATTGCCCACTTGCAGGGTCTTGGTTAAACATGAGGTCAGAGTATCCTGAGATAGTAAACTAAGCCTTGAAATGACCAATGCCACTGTGTACACCAGACTATGGAACTAGAAGGTACTCTGATTTCTTATACAGAAGTAAAAACATAGAGCAATTTAAATAGAGGTATATCTGATGCTACAGTGTCTTACCTTTGTTACTAGTTTGCTTGAAAGGCAGAGTGACAAGGAAGAGGAGAAGAAACAGAGAGAGATCTTCCATTTGCTGGTTGACTTCTCAAAATTGCTGTAATGACTTGGGCTGGGCCAACCAAAGTCAGGGCCTGGAACTTCATCTAGGTTTGCCATTGTGGGTGACAGAGACCCAAGGACTAGAGAAATCTGCTCTTTCCAGGGCGCATCAGCAGGAAGCTGAATTGGAAGCAGAGGAACTGGAATCTGAGCTAAGTGCTTCAGTATGAAATGTGGGGGTCCCAAATGGCACCTAGCCTACCATACCAAAACATCTGCCCCAGGATCTTATTTTTAAATAGAGTATCTGTGAGTGACTTTAGCAGAGCATGAACTATTATAGAAAGTCAGTAATGCTCATTGAAATATAATTGGTTTTGGATTTTAGTTTGGACTTAACATTTACATTTTCCCTTGGTTTTAGGTGTATATAAGAAACACAGAGAATTCGTTTTATTAAATATTATAGATTCTAAGCTCTATGCTGCCATTTGTTCGGAAGTTTCTGATTTTGATTTTTCAGTTGCTGACAGCTAAGATTTTTGACGCGTGGCTAAGATGATTTGTGGCCATCCAAGGCATTGTTCAATTGACCTTTCTGAATGTCTTTTGTTCCTGATGTTTACATATTATAGCTAAAGATAGTAGTTTTCAGTTTTTCGTGTTGTGTGTCGAGAAAGCTCTCATGAATGTGTTTTAGACGACAAGCTACAGAAAAGCCTAGTACCCAGCTACCTGGGAGCCTGGAGGAGACCAGTGTTTTCAGCAGAGGCTGGTACTGCCCTGAACATAGCCAGGGTGTTACTGGACAGAAACAAGTGCTGGACACCGCCTGGGAAAGTAGCAGAGCTGGCTCAAGTGAATGAGTGGCCAAGTCAGCCCTTCCTCCCCATTGTGTTTTCCTCAGCACCTGAAAAACAATGGTGTGCTGATAAGTCCTTGACATTTTGGCTCTACTTTATGGGGTTTGCCAACTTCCATGGTGAGAGTATGCCCACTATGATGGGTTTCAAACAGCCTGGATCATGGCACTGAGCATGATGTTGAGAGGAGATACCCAGAAGCACATGGTGAAGTGGATTTCCAACAGACGCACACAGGAGTAGATGCCCCCAGGAGTGTGGATGATGGTAAGATGGGGTATTTGTTTCCAGGGTAGTCTGTCACAGCAAGGTATGAGACACAGTGTGGATTATACAACACAATGCTTATTTTTTTACAGTTCTGGAGTAAGCAAGGTGCCAGTGGGAGTTTCCTCCAAGGCCTCTGTCCATGGCTTACAGGTGTCTGCTTTTTCACCTCTTTGTGTGATTTGGCCTCATGTGTACATGCACTGCTCGTGTCTGTTTGTCCACGTTTTCTCTTTCTAGAAAGCCACCAGTCACATTGGATTTGGGCCTTTCCTTAGCTACCTGTTAGCCTCATCGCTTCTGGTCACCAAGTGCAGTCACATTCTAAGGTACTAAGGATTAGGACTTCAACATAGAAAATTTGGGGGAGCACAATTCAGCACATAGACTTGTTGAACATAATTAGGGGATAATGGATTTTGAGGATTTTCTTTGTTTTTGAGAAATTATAAATGGATTAGAGTTTGAATTTTGATAGCATCTGTGTTTCACAGCCAGCCTAAAAAGTTCCTGAAGATTTAAAAATGGGCTTTTCTGGGCCAATCTCACTTTAAAAGAAAATAAGCAATTCTCCCTGTCTCACCCACTCAAGCTGAAAAAGACAAAAGCCCCCACATACCAGTGCGTCAGTTTTCTTAGCAATCTTTTTCTGGCACTAAGCTCATTTTTGGGAAGGAGTGAAAAAATTCCCAAGATCACTCTAACCTTAATATCCTATCATTTTGGTAAAAGATCCTAATAATAGCTAGCCATTTCATGATATTTTTACAACTAGAAGAATTTCACGTGATTCTGCACTGTATTGAAAGTATTCATTGAGTTCCTGCTATGGACTGAGAGCTTAAAATCCTTCTTAAATCCCTATGCTGAGACCCTCATCATTCATGTGAGGGTACTTGGAGGTGGCGTCTTGGGAGTTAATTAGGTCATAAAGGTGGAGACTCGTGATGGAATTAGTGTCCTTGTAAGAGCGGTCAGGAGTTCATTGTAGCAGATTAAGCCACCATTTAGGATACCTGTATTACCTAACAGGGTACTCCACTTCCAATCCAGCCTTTTGATAATGTACCTTCTGGGCATATGATCACTCCAGTATTTGGGTTCCTAGCTTCTGTCAGACCCAACCATGATTATTGTGGGCATCTGAGGAGTGAATTAAGTGGCTGGAAATTCCCTTTCTTTGCATCTCTTTGAAATAAAATGAAAAACTAAAATTTAAGTTTAAACAATGAGCTCATTTGTTTTTAACAAACTGGAAGAGAATTTCATTTTTATTCTCTCCATTCATCTATTTGCTGCCTGAGACATCAATGTGATGACTGGATCACTAGCAGCCACCATGGACAATGAGGCCATCAACGGAGGTGGAATTGGGAGAGGCTTCAGTCTGATGACTTTATGGAGTTGTCATACCAACTCTGGAATGGCTAAGTCTAACTTTGTGTATGAGAAAGAAATAGAATTCTATTGGATCTAACACTTCTTGGGGCATAGAGAATGTGTGAGTAGGAATGTTTTAGTATGTGCTTGTAAACCAGGGTCTAACTGATGAAAAATACATATTGAAGCAGCATAGCCCTATTTTTCGTGGAAACCCTCTTTTTTATGCATAGGAAGGGATTACGGCCAGTGTAAGAGAAGTTTTTTTTTGAACCAAGGCATAATTTATTTTATATGTTTTTCCATGAACATTTTTTTTACATTTTATTATTATTATGTTTTTATGATACAGTTCCATATTCCCTTATCCCCTTCCCAATTCCCTACCCAATTCCCTACCCCGACCTAGTTCCTCTATATCATTACTAACATATAGTTCTTCATACTCAGTCATATGTCCATCATTGTGGGCATGGACAATGGCAGAGAGTCCAGAATCCTATTGTCAAGATATAGTAAACAGTTTCATTGTAAGTCCATCTTTGTCTGGAAGCAGAAATGCATACTACACTGCATCCTCACATCTGAATGTTAGTCTCCATTTCACAGCTACTGTACATCCCCTTAAATGAAAAGTCATAATACAAAATCAACAATAGAAAGAAAAATAGAAATTTACAATGCCATGAAGTTAAATGACATGTTACTAGATATGACAGTCTCTATTACACAGCTACTACACATCCCCTTAAATGAAGAGCCACAAAACAAAATCAACATCAGGGAGAAAAAAGAAATTAATAACACCAAGTTAAATAACATGCTATTAAATGACTAACGTGTAGCTGAAGAAATGAATATCAAGAACCTTCTTGAAGAAAATGATGCCACTGCATGATCTATGAGTCACTGAATGATTTAAACAGAAGAAAGTGTTTTGAAGAGATGAAACCAACAGAAAACAACAAAACCCATGTGATATAGTTTCCGCTGATCTTTGTTGAAGTGTGTCTCCTCCAGACCATAAACAGATGGGTTTTGTTTTTTAATCCAGTCTACTCATCTATGACATTTGATTGAGCTTAAGCCGTTTACATTCAGAGTTTAATATGTATGGGTGGTACTTTGGTCCTGTCATTTTAGGATGGGTTGTTCATTGATTTAGTCTTCTGTTGTCATTTTACTGGGATGTTCTTCCTGTTTGCCTTTGGTTTTGGTAGGTGCTATTTCTCTTCTCTGTCAAGAGAACATTTTGAAGTATCATTTGTAGGGCAGGTTTGGAAGAGGCAAATTCTTTTAACTTTTCTTTACTGGGAAGAATTTTATTTCATTTTCAAAGATGAAAGAAAGCTTTGCTGGATATGCTATCGTAGGCCGATAATTTTTTTCTTTTAGAATCTGGAATTTGTCATTCCATTCTCTTCTTGCCTGTAGAGATCTCCTATGAGTTTAATTGGAATTCCTTTATATGTCAATTGATTTTTTTCACATGCACATTTAAGGATCTTTTCCTTATGTTCAATTGAGAGCTTGATGATCATGTGTCTTGGTGAAGATTGCTTTGGATCAAGCCTGTTGGGAGTTCTGTGCCCCTCCTGGATGTTGTGTCCCAATTCTTTCTCTAGATTAAGAAAATTTTCCCTTTTTATTTCATTAAATACATTTGCGAACTCAGCTTCTCTTTCTGCATCTTCTTGGACTCCCATAACTCTTATATTTGACCTCTTCATAATGTCTTTCAATTCTTGAATACTTTTTTTGGCCTGATCCAGCTCTGCTTCCAGCTTTTTGTTTGCTTCCCCCTGGTGACAGGAGATATCTTCCAATTCTGAGATTCTTTCTTCTGCTTGATTCATTCTATTTTGGAGACTCTCCACTGTACTTTTAATTTGCTCTACTGTGTTCTTAATTTCTGATATATCAGTCTTGATTTGCTTTACTGCTTCCTTAAATTCTTTGAACTCTTGCATGAGCTTCTCATTTTTTATCAGAATCTTTAAAATGAGTCTTATGGATTCTGTGTCCCCCATTTTCTCAGTGTGTTCCTCAGTTAACTCTGAGGTTAGCATTGGGTTTTCCTCCTTTGCAGGGGAGTTTTCGGTAATATTCAATGTGCCTTTGTCTCTTCTTTTGCTCTTTATCATTATACTTCTGGTTAGCAGAGTCTTCTCCTTGGGGCAGGTTTCTAAGCTGTGTCACCCACAGGTCTACAATGCAATTTTATTTATTGCAGTTGATACACAACTTTTTGCTTGCAGTCAATTGTGTCACAACCTCCAGTGAGTTCCAGGTCTGGGTTCTTATGTCAGATTTCCACCATTTTCTCCACAGCCCCAGCTCTTGGCTCACCACTCTCCACTCCCTGTGATACCGTGCTGAGGCTGCACTGTTGTCTCTGCAACCTTTCTCCCACTTGCGGTAGGAGCAGGTCTCAGGATTAGAGAGACACCAGGTGTCCTTTATAATTAGGTTGTTGGTGGCGCTGATCTTGTTGGAACCTGTTGGACGTTAGGTCTGGGTGCCACACGGACCTGGTTGTTGGTGGAGTTCCGGCTGCTGGTGGAGTCCAGATTGCCGCCGTTAGCTGAATGCCGCTAGAGTATCAGTCACTGCAACACTGCACCGCTGTGCCCACTGCTTTCCTGTGTCTGTCAGTCTCCAGGTACCCCTCTACTGTTGTTCTGTCCTTTCCTATTTCCTGAAATATGTCCTCTCTGCTTAATCCTGATGAAATGTTTTTCCATCTGTTTAAATGTATCCTTATCCTTTTCTGCCATCTTGATTCTCCAGAGTAAGAGAAGTTACACAATAACTTTTACTTTTCCTGCATTATTAAATGTCATTTTCATTGAAGAGCCCATAAAATTTGATTGGTCAAATATGCATCTACTGTATATTATTAGTGTGTCAGGGACCAGAGAGAGACTCTACCCAGAAAAGCCTGCTTCTCTTACTTCACAATGGCATAGTCAACTGAGTCAAAGTATCAGTAGCATTTGAGTCCCTATTGCAAGGGGGAACTGAAATGATCTCCAGTCACTGGCCCCGCTGGGAGAGTTGAGGGACATGATTACAGGCCAAGCTGTCACAGACTCGCCCTCCTTTGAACTTTCCTCCAACCTGGCAGGAGGCATCTTTGTCTTCAGTTTGTACATCTGCAAACTGAAATGCAGAGAGCTAGGCCAACTGACTCTTACTCTCTTCTGGTCTTTGTGCTTTTAGAACACCATGCATGTTCCATAAGCATATGTTGAAGGAATGTATAAAGGCCATACTTTTTACCCATTACCTCATTGAGTCTGAAGATGAAAGACGAACACATATGTAAAAGAGAAAAGACTGATACATGGAGCATCTCCTTTCCAAACACCTTCTGCGTAAATGAGTGAGAGCAGCTGCAGGGGCCTCGCTGGCATGAGGGTTGGATGAGGAGCTTTATTGCTATGCTTGCTTATTTATTGCTTGAGCAGGATCATCAGTCAGCCCACCAATGAGGTACCTGACTCACACCATCACTTTTCAGGTCCTTCCTGTGCTCCTGCTTGCGAGCCCTTCCTGTGGCCAGGCAGGTGGCACACATGTGACTGCCTGACAAGAGCGGACGCTCAGCCAAATGGACACTCTGGGTCTTCACTAGAACTTCACTATCAGATGTGTGATATTAGGCAAGTCACTCAGTCACCGAGCTCAAACAGCTAATCAATACATGAGGGCTTTATTAGATGAGTAGAGAAACTAGGTAATACATCAAGTGTGGAGGATTCAGAGAAACAAATAAGAATATTTGTCGTTAATGACCCAAGTTCAGTGAAGGAACTTAAAGATACACAGAAATGTGTAGCTATCAGAGCTCTGACCTTCTGGCTCAGAAACAGAGTGTGAGCACTTTGTTCAGTCCTTACCTCTTAGCACAACCATCCTGCTGGGCTCCCAGACCCTTTGGAAGCGTGTGATAATCATAGAATTGCAGGGTAGTGTCACTTCCAGAGGTTCTCATGCTCTGGGCCAAGGACACCTGATGGTAAAGTCCCCAATCCTATGAAATCTGGTGGGCCCTCTCCTGTCCATGTCTGCCAAGCCCCTGTGATCCCTACCCGCATCCAAAGCAGTCCTCTCTGTCCGCAGGCCTATGTTTACTCCTTTTGTTCAGATGATAGCTTTCCACGGCATATAGAAAACAACGTTAGGACAAACTCCAAGTCCTCCAGGATACAAAAAGGAGACTGCAGATTTTATAGACAGATGGTCTTCCCAACAAGGATGATTTTACTTGGGTTGGCATGGTGCTAGCGAGGACTTGCCATGATGGGTAGTGTTCCAACTCAGTTTGGAAGCTGAGAGTTATCTTTAGACAACTAGCCATAGCTACCATTGGAGCTGACCCTGTAACAGTGACACTGCTCTCTCACAACCCTGCCACAGAACCGGAGATTAGCTGGAAAGATGAGAAAAATAGAGGCATCAGGAATTCTATAAGTTTCCCCTTGATAACTTCATTTCAGCACACATTCCTGCTGCTTGTTGTACAGTTGCTTTGATGATCAAACCAGATGCTCTTTCCTTGGCTTAGTATGCCCTCCTGTTACTCTTTAGTTCAATAGCTTCTTCTTGTTCCCAGGTTACAGGGTGTATTAGTGTGCTAGGGCTATCAAAACAAAATATCACAGACTGATGCCTTCATCAACATATTTCATCATAATTCTGGAGTCTAAAATTCCAAGCTTAAGGTCAAGGTTGACATCTCCAGAGACTTCTCTCCTGGGCTAGTAGATGCTCCTCTTCTCTCCATGTCCTCACATGGTTGTCTAATCTTTCTTCTGTGGACAAACACTTCTTTTTTCTTCAAAAAATTTATTTATGGAGCTGTCATTATGATATAGCAGATTAAGTCTTCATCTGTGATGCTGGCATCTCACATAGGTACTGGTTCAAGACCTGGGTGCTCCACTTCCATCCTGCTCCCTGCTTATGTACCTGGGAAAGGAGAAGATGGCACCTGTATCCACATTAGAGACCCACACGAAGCTCTAGGCTCCTGGCTTTGACCTGCCCAGCTGGGATCTCTCTCTTTCTCTCTTTGCCTCTCTGTCACTCTGCGTTTCAAATAAGTAAGACAGAAATCTCCCATCCACTGGTTCAATCCCCAAATGGCTGCAATGGCCAGGGCTGGGCTAGGCTGATCCCAGGAGGCTGCAGATCTTCATCAAGATCTCCCACATGGATGACAAAGACTTTGAGTGCTTGGTTCATTTTCTACTGCTTACTCAGGTGTATTAACCAGGAGCCAGGTAGAAAGTGGAGCACCAAGACTCCAACCAGTGCCCATATGGCATACTGAAATTGAAGTTGCAGGCTTAACCCACTGTGCCACAACACTGATAGCCCCCAAACATCTTGTCCTTATGAAGACAACAGTCAGAATAGGTTAGATCCCACCCTAATGGCCTTGTTCAACTTATCAATCCTCTAAAGGCTTTGTCTTCAGATGCGCTCTGAGACATTGGGGGTTAGGACAGACTTTCTTCAGTCCCACACAACACTTCTTGTATCTCCTGCATAAGAAATTGGCCACACCCCTCACCCGGCAAGGAAGGCTGGGAAGTCCTTTTGCCCCTGGGCACTGATGCTCTTAGGTAAACCTTGGGGTCCTGATCCAAAAGGGGAACTGAGAGAATGGATGGTGAGTCAGGCAAAATGCCCTTCCCTTCCTCTCTCATCTCCTGGAGAAGGCGCAAGGCTGCTTTCCCTCTCTGTGCTTCCACCCTACCCAGAAACTGTCACTAATGTCTTCACATCTTCAACTGCGGGAAACAGAAGTGATGACGTTGGTGTTTTTCATCCCAGGCCAAAATGAAAGAAATGGTATCATTCTTCCACCCACACACTCATGCTCTTTTTCTCACATGCTCTGTTCCCTTCTCACACCTCTCACTCTCTCTCCCTCCCTCCAAACATGCAAACAGAGATCACATTACATCTGCTCTCTGAATGGCAAGCTGATGAAGGATGCCAAGCTGCACCATGGCGCAGCGGGTACTTGGCCCCTTGGTGTGCGCTGCAAGCAATGGAACCAGTGTTTTTTCCTCCTGTTCAGAGACAGGAGCACTAAGGAAAGATGGATCACTCCTTGCAGTGGGATCTGCCGGTGAAGAATGGGCTGTATTCATTTGGCTAATGATGACAGAGAATATATTTATTTTGAAATATTTCTCACAATCAGAACATGGAGAATTTGTGTTATCTTTCACATAAAATATGAAAACAAATTTTAAACAGAAAGTTAGAAGTATATTAGGTATTTGGATGTGGACAATTCAAGGTTGTTTCATAGGATGCCTGTCTTGCACTAAGCTAGTTATTGATGGGCAGAACTGAGATCAGAATTTAAGGTGGAGTGCAGAACTATGGCCTAGCCACTTCTGACAGGTGCATCCTCTGTAGGAATACTGGTTCAAATCCCAGCTACTCTGCCTCAGATTCAGCTTCCTGATAATACACACCCTGGGGTGTAGCAGATGGCTCAGGAGCTTGAGGGGAACCCCTATGCAGTTCTAGGATCCTAGCTACAGGTTGGCTAAGCCCTGGCTATTGTGAGCATTTGGGAAGTGCATCGGAAGATAGATGATCTCTCTCTTTGTCACTTTGTTATGTAAATATATGCAAAAAATTCTATGCTATAAGATGACAGTAGGATCAGAAGGCCTGGATAAATCTGAATGCATCCCTTAGGTCTGAGTGAATCTGGGCTAAGACTTCGTTCTGCAAATGAAGTACATCTTACCAATCCAGTAGCTGAACTTCATGCAAACTCTCAGGAGAGGATCCAGCATGGTAGCCTAGTGGCTTAAGCCCTCGCCTTGCATGTGCATTGGTTCACCTGTCAGTGCTCCACGTCCTTACCAGCTCTCTGCTTGTGGCCTGGGAAAGCAATAGAAGATGTTCAAAGTCTTGGGACCCTGCACCCATGTAGGAGAGCTGGAAGAAGCTCCTGGCTCCTCCTTTGGATCAGCTCAGCTCTGGCCATAGTAGTCACATGGGGAGCAAACCAGTGGACAGAAGATCTTTCTTTCTGTCTCCCCTTTGCTCTCTGTATATCTGCCTTTCTAACAAAAATAAATAAATCTTTAAAAGCAAAACAAAACCAAACAAAAAAGCAAAACAAAAAATACAAAACTGTCAGGAGAGGAAGTAAGCATACTATCCCTTTTACCATATTGCTGCTCTTAGCCAATTCTGTTTAGTGGACACCTCACTTATATGATGTTAAATATTGGAATATTCATTATTATTATTATTATTATTATTATTATTAAAGAATATTTATTTTTTGCTTGAAAGCCAGACTAAAGAGAGAGGGAGGGGAAAAAGAGAGAGAGAGATACAGATAGAGATAGCTTCCAGCCACTAATTCACTCCCCAAATGGTCACAACAGTTGGAGCTCAGTCAGTCCGAAGCCAGAAGACAGGAACTTCTTTCGCATCTCCCACATGGGTATGGGGGTCCACCTCTGCTGCTTTCCCAGGCCATAAGCAGGGAGCTGGATGGGAAGTGAAGCAGCGTGGATTCAAACTGTTGCCCACATGAGATACCAGGCTACAGGTGAAGGATTAGCCTGCACTGGCCCCCAGTTATTATTAATTTTTTTTACCACTGAATTCTTAACACATGTTATTAAAATCATTGCAATTAAAGAAAAACTTACTTATGTATTTATTTATACTTATTTGAAATTGAAAGAAATGGAGAGGAAAACACACAGATCTTCTATCTTCTGGTTCACTCCCCAGTGCAGGCAGCAGCAGTCAGGTTGGGCCAGGATGAAATAAGGAGTAGCAAACTCAATCTGCATCTCCCACATGGACTACAGGACTCAAGCACTTGAACCGTGCTTGCTGCCTCCTAAGGAGCACACTAGCAGGAAGCCAAAAGCAGAAGTGGGGCAGGGACTTAAGCTTAGGACTTCATCTGAGAATTCCCAAGTGGTGTCTTATCCACTGTGCCAAAAGCCTGCCCTTGGAGTCTTTTTTTTTTAAACTAAACTTTAATAACAGTACAGGTATTTCATTTTCCCAAAAGGACACTGACGTGTGAAGAATTCCCGTGACTACATTGTAACCTAGCTTCTCCTTCTTTCCCACCACATTTTCTCTTCCTAGCCCTACCCAGCACCGAATGTATCTTGGTCACACAGTTGCCAGCATTGGAGCTTCTGTGGACTCCTCCAACCCTTGTGTGCCTGAAGGTTGGGAGCACACAACGGTTCTCTGGCTGCTCTAGGACATTCCCCCAGAGGACCAAGTGCACCTCTTGCCCCCATGGCTGCCATGGCAGGCATGCCTGCTGCCTTCCAAGTGGGTGTGCACAAGAGAATGAGCAGGAGGAAGAACTGCAGTGACTTGGAGCAGCAGCCTCATGTCACTGGGCCTGCATACTGGAACCTGTTGAGAACCAAGGAGTACTGCTCTCCTGTGCTTGACTAAGGAGCCCTGGAGAAAGGCTGAGGAATGAGCACTTAGAGTTGTTACGGTTTTGCTATAGTCTGAAGGTGTTTGGTTCCCTACAAAATTCATATTGACCCCTAGCTGTAGGCAAGTGCCTAGGTTTGGACTACAACATCTGCCAGTTCACATGAGGGCTGGAGTTGGGGGTGATCCAGGCTGGGCTAGGCTCCTGCACCTACCAGCAAGAGCTAGAACTGATGGTTGGTGGGGCTGAGCCAGGCTGTAGCACCTTTTGGTGAATGCTGAGTCTTGGGATGGACTGTGTTAGACCACAGCACTTGTTGTCATGCACAAAACCTGGGGCTGGGAGCCGGTCCGGTAGGGGAATTTGGGGGACTCCCCTGCTGGGTTGCTGCCTCCACAGGAGAACATGTGAGCTGGGACTGGGGGATTGGCCAGTCCAGGCAGGGCTGCAGCACCCATCAACCAGTATGTGGGATTGGTTTGGAGGTGGGCTGGGCTGGCTAGGCTGTCCCACCTACTGGAGCTGCAAAACCAGAATAAGTGTAGGCTGGTTGGGCTAGGCTGCAGTACTGGCTGGCAAGTGTTGGGACTGAGTGTGAGTCATATCAGGCTGGAATGTAGTAGCCCTTGGCAAGTACAAGATCCTGGGCTGGGGCAGTCTTGGTGGGGGAAATGTGTGCATTCCCCTGCTAGGCTACAGGGCTCACTGGTGAACTTCAAAGCCAGGGCTGGGGATGGGTTAAGATGGACCAGGTGGCAGCACCTGCCAGTGTACATGTGGTGAGTCTGGGGGCAGATCTGGCTGAACTAAGTTACAGCACTCATGAGTGTGCACGAGAGCTAGATAGGATGTGGGACTGTCAGGCTAGATCATAGCACTGCTAGCACACACAAAAAGTGGGGCTGGGGGCAGGGCTGGTGGAGGTTATTGGTGGTCACACCAACTAGACCATGGTACCTGCTGGTATGTGAGGATTGGGTCTGTGGTGAGCTGGTCTATGCTGAGTTGCTGCACCCTTCATTACACATAAGAAATGCTGCAGGGAGCAGAACTGACCAGGCAGCTGCATCTACCAATATGTGCATTGGCTGGTGAAGGTGCCAGACTGAACTGCATCCTGCATTGGCTGGTACACATGAGGCTAGTCTGTGGTCACCCCAGGCAAGGTTTCTTGGGAGACTACCCAGCTAAATCACTGAATTCAAACCTTAGCCAGGGGAAAATCACATGATATGTGCTGTAACCTTAAAGTACATGTATTGGGCCTGGGCCTCCTCAGTTGCTGATGCCTGTGCAGTAGTTGACATGCCCAGATGCACACAGGAGACATGACAGTCAGCTCATCTCGGCCAGCAGGGGTTGTCAAGTGCCTTGTCAGAAGCTGGAAAGCAGAACAGGACGGACATTTCTTGCCAAGCTTTGCAGCAAGTGTGTGGAGTTGTGGATGCACTAAGGTAGATTTGGTTAGCCAACAGACCTTGCAAAGATTCTATCAACCCCAGAGCAGTGAAGCTGACAACATCTCAGAATGATCAAAACAACTCAAGCACTACCCTCAGCACATTCTTTCCCACTTCTGGGTCCCTTGGGTGTCATGGAATGACCATCTCCCATCCCTGGGTGCTGATGTATTCTGACAACAGGGAGCACCCCCCTCACCTTCCCTGAATGCAGGCACAGGGGAGGAAAAAAGAAAGAAAAAGAACTGAAACATTTGTCCCACATACCTTCCTCCATACCTCTACTCTTGCCACCCTAATTGAAGGTCTACATGAACATGCAGCCCTCTCAACTGTGGAAACAATATTAACAATAAAATAAACTTAAAAAAAAACCCTGAATTCATGTTTGCATTTAATCTTTATGGTGAGGTGTGAAGGGGCTGGGAAGTTTATCCAATGATGGTGTGGGTCTTGGGATGGGATTAGGGTAAAGCCATCAGAGCAGATTGAACACCTGGGCCTTTTTGTTTGTTTGTTTGAAAATGTATCTACTTGCTTGAAAAGCAGACTTACAGAAAGAGAGAGAGGTGAGAGAGCCAGGGACAGCTTCTACCTTTTGGTGTGCTTCCTAAGTGGCTACAACAGCCAGGGCTGAAGCCAGGAGCTTGGTACTACTACTACATCCAGCTCAGGTGCGTGGGCCACCTTCCACTGCCTTCTCAGACACATCAGACACACCTGCTTAGAAAGCAGAGCAGCCTGGACTTGAACTGGCACTCATATGGGATGTCAGTGTCTCAGATGGTGCCTTAACCAATCATGCCAGTGTGACTTTATAAGAGGAGAGGATTAAAATATAATAAAATAAATAAGAAGAGAGGATTCACACACACACACACACACACACACACACACACACACACACACACACACACACACACACTCACACGCAGGCACCCTGTCTCTCACCCAAGGAGGCTCTGGGCTGCCTCAGGATTGCAAGCTGGAAGGCCATCACTATATGCAAGCCCTCAGCTTTGGATCAGACCATGAGAGCCCAAGTAAACCTCTTTTATTGACTACCAACAGAAACGGATCAATACAGTAGCAAATACAGAGTTATGTAGGATGCTGTTTTCAACTTCTGGCTTTCTGCTAATGTGCACCCTGGGCGGCAGCAGGTGGTGGCTCTGGTGCTTGGGTTCCCACCACCCACATGGGAGATCCACACAGATTTTGGGGGGATTCTGGCTTTGGTTTGGTCCTGCACTGGCTGTACCAGTGGATGAGATCTATCTCTATGAAATGAAATAAGTAAAAGTAAGAAACACAAATTCTAACAACCATTCCAACTCAGTGACGTTCAGTAATGCAAAAATGATTAATGCAAAACTAAGCATATTTAAAAAGACAAGATCCAGTATCGGTGATTTTTTTTTCTCAGTTCCTTCATGCCTGCTTACAGCATGGCCAATCCTTTTATTGCATCCTCGAGGTGTGTTCTATTATGGCTGTTCTGTAGACATTTTGTGACTCAATTTGTTGAGTAACTGATAAGAAATAGGGAAGAGACTTGAACTCAAGATTTTAGATTCTACTGTTTGAAATTTGTAGCCACCTGCCTGGCTTTGTGGAATCCAGTGCTTTTAGCGCCACCCCGCATCCTGCTTTGTTCATTTGCTGGCACTCAGTGGCACGCTTTGCCTTGGAAATCACTGTTTTTTAGAAAATCCTCTTACTAGGCTTGAATAACAAACCAGCCTGGCTCTGGGTCCTGACGCCACCTAACCCATTGGAGCCTCTCCCTGGGCGCAAGGTTTTGCCCGGACCGGAGGCTGATCGGCGATCAACTGAGCAAACACTAACGCAGGCCTCAGCTCTGGGCGCAGGGAGCAGACAAGGGCGCTACGGAGGGTTTCCTGAGCGCTAGGCCGATTGAAATCCGCCTCTAAAAAATCCGTCTTAGGTCTCCAGCCCAGCAGGAAGAGGGCATGCCTTGGAATTTGCGGCAGGGACCCGAGCTGTCCCGTGCCAGGTGGCACAGCGATGGTCTGCGGTCGGTGGTGCGAGCCACGGCAGCCACGCCCAGCGCCCGCCTTCCGCGCTGGGCGCACACGGCCACCACGGCACTGCGGCGGGTCAGGCCTGCGGCCCAGCCCTGCCCTTCTGGCTTTGGCGAGTGAGCAATTCCTCGCTGCGCCACGCCACGCGGGGGTTGCAGTGCAGGCCGCCCGGAAGTAGCGCTGCAACGTAACACAGACTGAGCCTTTGCCGGGGCTCTGCGGGAGATTGATTCGAAACAGATCCCGCCTTCCTAGACTTCCCCTGGGAATGCTGGAAAAAAAAAAAAAAAAAAAAACCAACCAAACAAAAACAAACAAAGAAACAAAAAAAAAACACCTCCCTTCCCAGCTGCTTTTGTAGCATGCCGCGCGTTCAACCCAGACCGCTAAGCCTTGCGGATTTGCTGCCCGGCTGATCTTCCGAACAAAAACGGTTGTTGCTGTTTGCTGAGTAATTATCAGGTGCTGGGTTCACTTCCTCATTCTGTGGACTCCCCCCAAAACTTTACCTGAGTGCTGTGATGACTTTCACGCTGTAGAAGAAACAGGTGCAGACAGTAGGTAAATGCATCCAAGGTCATTCATCAGGTAAATGATAGTCCCAGATTTTAAATTCCCCTAGGAGAATCCAGAGGTCCCTCCTGGGACACCCCAACAAAGCTCCAGTCACTTCTTATTCCGTCTTCATGCATGTCTGGCCATGTGTTTTGCAACAGCTTTGTGAAGTATGTACAGATGATGAAACTATTTGATAGATGAGGACCGCTATGCTCCAAGAGATTAATCATCTTTTTTGTCTTCAGAGGGACGACATTGTGCCTGGACAGCAAGCCTGGGGGTGGGTAGAAGAGGGACAGAACGTGGGTCATCGATAATATCGTAGAGCTGTTGGGTTGTCCAACCTGTTGGGAGCCTGTCTTCTCTGAGTTGTTTGTTGGGAGAAACGATGAATACAGAATCAATTTTTCTTAACTGAAATGTTTGGGACCAGGAGTGTTTCAAATTTTGGATTGCTTTGGTTCTTACATACCTAAAATGAAAATTGTCTTGAGGACAGAACCTAAATCTAAACTCTGAATTTATCTGTTTCCTATATACCTTATAACCATCGCCTGAGGGTAATTTTACATATTTTTAATGCACCTGCAGACTGGACATATGAAATGAGGTCAGGTGTGGAATGTTTCACTGCTGGCATCACGTCAGGGTTCATTTTGGATTCTGGGATGTTTCTTTCTTTCTTTTTTTTTGGGGGGGGGTGTTTCATTTTTAAAATGTTTAGATCAGGCCTGGCGTGATAGCGTAGTGGTTAAGGGCCTCGCCTTGCATGTGCCAGGATCCCAAATGGTCACCGGTTCTAATCCCAGCCACCCTGCTTCCCATCCAGTTCCCTGCTTGTGGCCTGGGAAAGCAGTTGAGACGGCCCAAGGCCTTAGGAACCTGCACCCACATGGGCGACTCAGAAGAAGCTCCAGCTGTTGTGGCTGCTCGGGAAATGAACCAGCGGATGGAAAATCTTTCTCTCTCTGTCCTCCTCTCTGTATATCTAACTTGCCAATAAAAACAAATAAATCTTTTAAAAAACTAAATAATAAATTAATGATGCTAGTGTTTTTAGCTGGTAGTGAGAAGGCTACAAACCCTACAATGCTCCACTCAGAATCTCACAAATACTCCAGGAGATCTGCTTTGGAATCCCTTGGTGAAGGTGCATTATTTAAAATACATGTTTCAGGATCTTATACCAGCCCTCTGGAGTCAGACTATAGAGAGCTAGGGCCTATGACTCTGCCTTAATGGTCTTCCCTGATGAATCTTGAGCATGCAGCACTCCCTGCTTACCTGTGTGTTTAATTATATATTTTATTCTGCTTAGTTTTTTTTAAAGGTTTACCTATTTTTATTTGAAATGGAAAGTTACACAGAGAAAAGAAGAAACGGAAAGAGAGCGAGATATTTCACTTGCTGGCTCACTCCCTAAATGGCTGCCTCGCTGGAGCTGGGGCAATCTAAAGCCAGGAGCCAGGAGCTTTTTCCTGTCTCCTACATAGGTACAGGGGCTCAAGCACAAGGGCTGTCTTTTGCTGGTTCCCCAGATGCATTAGTAAGCAGCCAGATTGGAAGTAGAGCAGTCAGGACTTGAACCGCTGCACATATGGGGTGCTGGTACTTCAGGCAAGGGATTAGCCTGTTATGTCATAGTGCTAGCACCTTTTTTTTCTAGTATTTTAGTTACCTGTGGCCAATCTTGGTCCTAGAATATTAAATGACAAACTAAAAAAATAAACAATTCATAAATTTTAAAATCAATTTTATATAATATTTATTTTTAAAATTTTTAGTGTCTTTGTTTTATTTTTATATCATTATTATCATTTTATGATAAAGTTCCATAGGTCCTGAGTTTTTTCCTTACCCCCTCCCCAAATCCCCTAGCTCCACTGAGTTCCCCTATATTATTACTATAGTATAGTTTTCATAAACAGTCGGAAGTGCATCTTTGTGGGCATGGACAATGGCAGACAGTCCAGCAACCTATTGTCAAGATCTAGTTAACAGTTTTATTGGGAATCCATCTTTGATCTGGAAGTAGAGCTGCGCACTGCATTGTACCCTCACATCTGGATATGATAATTTTCATTACACAGTTATTACACTTCCCCTTAAATGTAAAGACACAAAACACAATCAACAACGGGAAGAAAAAGTAGAAATTTATAATGCCATGAAGTTAAATAACATGCTACTAAATGACTGATGTATCACTGAAGAAATGAAAATCAAGAACTTTCTTGAAGAAAATGATGCTACCGTATGATCTATGAGTCAGTGAAGAATTTAATGAGAAAAAAGTGCTTTGAAGAAATGAAAATAAAAACAAAAACATCAAAATCATGAGAAATAGTTTCTGTTGATGTTTGTTGGTGAGATGTGTCTCCTGTTGGCAACAATTAGATGGGTTTTGGTTTTTAATCCAATCTACTAATCTATGGCTTTTTTCTGTCATGACTTTTTTATTATAATATAGTTGCTCTTGTTATAATTAATCTTATGCTATGGCTAGTATGTAAATTGCCTATTAGCCTTTAGTAAGTGTGTGATTCAGTGACATTAAGTATGTTCACAATACTCTTTCCGGCATGCCAAACTGAAACTGTATAACCATTAAAAACTACTCCTTGGCAGTCATTTGGCCTAATGTTTAGGATACTGGTTGGGTCACCAATATCCCATACTGGAATGCCTGGGTTCAGTGCCTGGCCCAGCTCCCCCATCTTGCAGATAGACACTATGGAAGGTAGTTGGATTTTGCCATCCACAAGGGAGACCTTAATTGTGTTTCCAGTTCTTGGCTGCTGTGAGCATTTGGAGAGTGAATGGGCCGAATTCAACTCTCTCTCTCTCTCTCTCTCTCTCTTTCTTTGTGTGAATGTAAGCCACTCTGTCTCTCAAATAAATAAATAATTGAAGCAAACGTGTTTCCCACTCTCCCCAGCCTTCTTCTTGGCAATTTTATTCCACTTTCTGTCTCTATGAATTTGACTATTTTAGGGGCCTCATATAACTGAAATTATGCATCTTTGTTCTTTTGCACTTAACATAATTCAGCAATCTCCTAGCCTATGTCAGAATTTCCTTCCTTCTTGAGGCTGGCTGCTGCTCCCTTTAATGAGCATGTGTAGAGCACATCTTGTTGTTCCTCCATTCATCCCTGAATGGCTGCGGCGATTGCTTCCACCTTTCAGCTGTTACGAATAGTGCTGCTAAGAAGCTGGTGTGTGATGATCTCTTCTAGAGCATGCCCTGGATGGGATCGCTGGTCGTATGGAATTCTGTTTTGATTTTCTTAAGCCATCGTTGTACTGTTCTCCATGCAGGTCTCTTGGTGTCACTGTGCATGGATTTATGTGATTATTGGATCATCTGTCTTCTCACCGTGAGAGCAGCGATCCTGTGTCCTGCTGCCTCTGTGTATGGGTCTCTTGAACAATGCCTGGGACAGAGCAGTCACTGATATATCTGGTGGATTAATGAATGAGTCAGCCTAATGTGAGCACAGCATTGTGTAAAGATAGTCTCTGTATTTATTGTGTTTATAAATTAGAGGCAAGACGTGACACACACAAGGCAGTGAGTAAATAAAGGAAGAATATAATTATGTACTGAACTGATTCTGTTTTTAAGCATGAGAGGAATCAAGAGAAGAGACTGGCGTGGGTAGAAATAGGCCAGGAAAGATGCATAGTTTGGAGTAAGAAGAGAGGAAGGCAATTTAGGTAGAGGGGACAGTCTCCACTTAACACAACGTTAGTTATGTATAAATGACAAATAAAATTTATATATATTTGTGGTTTACAGTGTGATGTTTTGATATACACTGTGAAAGAATCACTGTAATCGAGGTAATTAGAAACTCCAATGTCGTTTTCTTCCTTTCTTTCCCTTCCTTCCTTTTCTTTTCTTTTTTTTTTTGTGATGAGAACACCTAAGCTTTACTTACCCCTTAACCAATTTGAAGTGTGCAGTATGGTGCTTTGCGTTTGAGTCACCCTCTGAAGACTAACTCTGCAGAGCTTATTCATTCTGCACAACTGAAACGGGGCACTACTTACCTCTTCCCTCCACTCTCCAGGCACTGGGAACCACTGTTTTATTATCTGCTTCTAGCTCAACTTAAAAAATTTCGATGTAAGTGGGATTCTGCAGTATTTGTCCTTCTGTGGCTTATTTAACTTAGCCTGGTATCCTCGAGGTTCATGTTATTGCTGATGACAGGATCCCCTTCATGGCTGAACTGTGTTCCGTTATGTATGTGTACAACAGTTTCTTTATCCAGTCACCCACTGACAGTTACTTAGGCTGATTCCCTATGCTGGGTACTGCTGCCATGATGCCAGGGTGCAGATGTCTTGGGCATTCTGGGTTTTTTTCTTTGCATGCATATAATGCAGTAGTGGGACTGCTGGATCTTGTGTTAGCTTTCTAATTATTTCAGGAAGCTTCATATTGTTTCCCATAATGGCTATACCAATTTGCATTACCACCAGCAGTGCACAAGGGTGGGGAGCAGTTTTAAGATTATATCTCGGAGTCTCAAAGCTGGAGGGCTGGGCACAGGGTTAGCTGAGGACAGCTTGCATGTTATGAGTTAGGAATCGTCACATGAGGTCTAAAACAAAGTGCCTGAGAGAAGCAGGAAGCAGCCCTCTCTCAAAAACTCATCAGTATCTGAGTGAGTTTTCTGTTGCTGTAACAGAATACTGGAAATTGGTTACTTTTATTTTTTTTTTTAAAAAGTGCGTTTTTTATTTGCTTTTAAAAATTTTTAATTGCCCAGGTTTGGGGTCTGAAAGCCCAAGACTGGGTGGTCCTGTCTGTTCAGTCTCTGGAGGCTCACAAGAACGACCTCATTCCACAAGAACGGCATTAGTTCCTTCTGAGAGCAGTGTTCTCATTAACCTAACCACCTCCCACCAGACCCCACTCCTCGAAAGTTCAACCACCTCCCCAACTGCCACACTGGGCCCCAAGCTCTCAGCATGCAAACCTTAGGGAGACACATGCTATATCCAGACAGACAGGCAGACAGTAAAAGGGGTTCTAGTACAGCTCAGTATACTGGAGGCCCAGGAGGGACCCACATTGTGGCAGAGGGACTGGAAGCAAGGCCTTGCACAGAATAGGGCAAGGTGAAGGTGCTGCCAATAGAGCGGGGAGCACAGTTTCACCTGCAGGAGTCAGACATAAAGTGAAAATGAATCTTAAGAAGTGTAATTGTGACCTTGCTTAACCCTAAAACACCACAAACCCATACATTAGGGAGAGCTCTTTGTGCTAGGGGGTTGCAGTCATGAAAACCTTTTTTCCCCCTTTTTGGCTTGGTTGAGATGGGCTTAGGGGTTGGGGCAGGACTGAGTCTACAAGGTGGTGGGATAGCTGGCTCCAGGGAGGTGGGGAGAGAGGAGAGTTGGTGACAAGATTTGTGTGCAAACAGGATATGAACCAGGTATGTGGCGAGTAAAGGGTAAAGGGCAAGCAGGCTGACCAGGAGGCAGGGACAGGTAGAACCAGGAACCGAGATTGAATACTGAAGTTGAGGCCGGGGGTGGGAACCTGCAAATTCAAGTGGAGACATTCTATTTTGAGTGGAGAGAAAAATTCATTGCATTAATATTTGAGCTTAGAATTCCTAGGGGAGAGAAAGTCTACTAGCAAAGACCTTGACGGATCAACCTGAACATAGAAACTAGGCCTTGAATTCTATGTAGCCACGGTGCAAACAGTGAGTCAGAGAGTCAGTTAATTGGCTTTGCAAAAGGAATGAAGAGAAACTTTGTCTTAGCAGTGAGAACTCTGGAAGAACTCCAGGGAATGGAGGGTGTCTTAGTCCATTTGGGCTTCTGTGACAAAATGCCAATTGCCAGATGTCTTATAAGCAATGGTCTTGAGGCTGAGGAGTCCTGGACTGGTTTCTGGCGAGGGCTCCCTTTCTGGTTCATGGTTGGCACCTTCTTGCTTCTGTGCTCACATGCTGGGTGGGAGAAGGGTCGCAGTGACTTCTTTTTAAGAACATCATGTTGCACCTGGTCCTCCTGACCTAGCACTCTCCGGAGGCCCCACCTTCTAAAAGCATCATCTTGGGTGCTAAGATGTCAACATACACATTTTAGAGCAACAGACCATAGCAGGCGATGCTGCAATTAGGTTTTCTGAGAGGCAGATGCCAAGAGTGTCTGGTGAGGATCAAGTCTTGGGGTCAAGACAAGGGGTGGGGGGAGGGGGATGGAAAGAGTGACAGGCTGAGCTGTATAGGCCCTCCAGCTGCAGGGGGCCCTGTCAGACCATCTGAGTCTTCAGCCTCCATTTGGGTTGAAATGATTGGGCATTCATAGGTCTATTTGATGTGTACCGCCTCCGATGGGTGTGACCTCAGGTGGGAGGTTTTGCAGCCAATGCAGACCCTAGAAGGGGCAACAGCTGGACGTTTTCCACTCACCATGTCCACAGCAAAGCTAAAACTACTCATTGGTCCTTCCTTGCAGGGTGTGTAGGCTATGCATCGTAGTCCAGCACATAGCTTCTGGATTTCTGGACTTAGAGCTGTCTTGGCAGCTTGTGACGGGCCACTCTTCAGCAGTAGGCATGACTAAGGCTGAAGAGAGAAGTAACATTCATATTACTTGCAGGACTCTGAACTAGCAAGCTAGTTAGGCTTCCAGCAGTCCCTGGCTCCCTGAGGCTGTGAATCAGTCCTTGAGGATGTGTGCGCAGTGGATGTGATGGTGCAAAATGCAGGAGCTTATCAGGGAGGGTGAATGCCAGGGAGGGTGCCTACATCTAAATCATCCACTTGTGACAGGGAGAAACTTCAGCCACCACATCATCCCTCATTCCCATGCCAAGAAGCCCTGCAGATGTTGGGGTGATCATTTGGTTTCATACCAGCTATGGAGCAGGCATTTGAGCTTATTTTTAATTATAGTTGGCCCTTTGTATCTGCAGATTCAGCCAACTATGGACTGATAATGTGGCTAGGGCACTCTGGCTGTGTTTGTGCTGAACATGCACAAACTCTTTTTCCTTGTCATTATTCCTTTAACAGTACAGCATGGCAACTATTTGCATAGCATTTACTAGTGTCTTAAGTATTGTAAATAACTCAGAAATGATGGAAAGCACATAAAGATATACGTAGATTATTTGCCAATGCCACGTGCTTTTCTACAAGGGACTTCAGCATCTGTGCAGTTTGAACCTACAGAGAGTTCTGAAACCAATGAACAGTGACTATACCTGAAAGGCAAGGAAACTCTAAGAGGATGGAAGGTTGCAAATATTGAGGAACAGGTGTCTCCATGGGTTGTTATGGAATGAACCTAACAACCCTAGAAGGTCCTCCATAAGTCTTAGCCCTTAGTATTCAGGCCTTGTATAGTCCTCTCTCACATGCATACTGGAAGGATATTACAGAAATGAAGGTATACAACTTCCGAGGAACACTAATAATAAGACGTGTGACTGCCATCTTGTTCTCTGTTGGGTCATTCCCTCTGGGAAACCAGCTGAAGGAACTGAGTTCTGCCTACAGCCTGCACCAACTTACCCCAATATCCAGCCCACACACACCCATAGGTGGTGCAGCTTTACCCAGCCTGGTATGCCCGTAGCCCAGGCTCCTACACTTACCAGTGGCAGCTATAGCCTTGCTGGAGAATATCCAGAGTTCCCCTATAAGACCCATTCCCAGCCCAGGATCTTGTGCATGCTGGTAGGTGCTTCACTCCAGCCTGGCATGGTCTGCCCACAGTCTCAGCTCTTACTGATAGGTATTGTAGCTTAGTTTAGCTGGGCGCAGCCCACACACTGTCCTGGCTGTAATGTGTGCCAGCAGTTGCTACAGCCTAGCCCATCCCAGCCTGGTCCTAAACCCAGTTTACACAAAAGCTGAGGAGTATTTCAACCTTATTTGGCTTGGCTGTTGTGTACCCCAGGTGGAGCTGTGGCCTGGTTGTGGAGTTCCCCAGGTTTTCCTACCAACTGCTCCCAGCACCAGATCTCATGCTTGTTGGCGGATGCTATGGTCCTGCTTGGCATGGTCTTCTTTCAGCCTCAGTCTTTGCATGTGTCTGCAGGTGTTGCAGCCTGACCCAGCCCGGCCACCTCCCAGCCCTGGCTCCTGAGAGAGTTGATGAGTTCTGTGGTCCAGCCTGGCTCAACCTGTCATCATCCCCAGCTCTGGCACAAACCAGCAGGTGCTGCAGTCCTACAGAAGTGAACCCACAAGTCCCCTACAGAATCTGTCCCCAGATCTGGTTCTGTTGTGTTCTGGTGGTTGCTGTGGCCCAGCCTGACATGGCCCAGCCCCTGGCCCTACACTCAGAAGTGGCTACTGCTGCCTAGCCCAGCCAGGCATGACCCCTAGGCCCAACTTTCATCTATGCCAGCGGGTAGTATGCCAGCTACTTAGTTCATACATGCCCTCTGGTTTCTCCACTCTAAACCACTTGTCTTAGCTCCCTCACCTACCTAGAAGTATAGTGGCCCAGTCTATAGAAGCTCCCAGAAGTCATTCCTCCCCTGTCAAAGCTGCTTTTAGCAGCTCCTCTTTCAACATGTCCCCAGACCCTATTGCTGCAAGCAATCTGTAATGTCCTCCCTCCCTGCCCCACCTGGGAGTCAGGATTGCAGCCTGCTGTTCTTGGCCTTCCACAAGTATCTTATAAATAAATAAATAAATAAATAAGCAACCATGGTGGCACATTGGTATAGTTAACACAAATTTGGCATTAACCAGGCCCCAAATGCCTGCTAGCTACTGGCTGCTTTTCTCCCAGCAGCATACTGTTTTCCTAAGTACAGGGCAACCTAGTTAGTTGCCTACGACTGGGGCCCATTATGCTGTTAGAACTTTTATTTTGGATAATTATCTCAGCTCTCTGCCCTGCCCCATTCCCATGCACACAGTGAATGTGGTGCTCACTGGGCAACGTTCTGAGCATTCTTCTCTCTCCCACTCTCTTCGTAGCACCACCACAAGGATACTTTTCAAATGTCACTGTGCAGTGAAGCAACTTACCAAATACCAGCATCTTCTGAGTTTCCAGCATAGACCAACTCCAGGAAAAATGGAAAGCTTTGTTTAGAAGCAGAAGGCATTTATTTAATTCTCATCTAGTTTTTTAAAAAAAAGATTTATTTTATTTTTGTTGGAAAGTTAGATATACAGAAGAGGAGAGACAGAGAGGGAGATCTTCCATCTGTTGATTCACTCCCCAAGTGGCTGTAATGGCCAGAGCTGAATTGTTAAAATACCCTTTAACTTTGATTTATTAAAATTAAAAACATAATATATGTGAGATCTCTTCTTATATGACTCTAACAACAGGTGCTTAAGGCTTCTCAAGGTAGTGTAATCTATTCTTATTATGAAATGAGGAAGCTGGGCCCGGCAGCGTGGCCTAGCAGCTAAAGTCCTCACCTGGAACGCGCCTAGGATCCCATATGGGTGCTGGTTCTAATCCCGGCAGCTCCACTTCCCATCCAGCTCCCTGCCTGTGGCTTGGGAAAGCAGTCGAGGATGGCCCAATGCTTTGGGATCCTGCACCCGCATGGGAGACCTGGAGGAAGTTCCTGGCTCCTGGCTCCGGATCAGCACAGCACCGGCCGTTGTGCTCACTTGGGGAGTGAATCATCGGACGGAAAATCTTCCTCTCTGTTTCTCCTCCTCTCTGTATACCTGACTTTGTAACAAAAATAAATAAATCTTTTTTAAAAAAAAAGAAATGAGGAAGCGTTTATCTTCATGATTCAAGCATCTTTTAAATTCCATTTTTTTGAATGCAGAAATATAACACTCTGATATTTTTAAAATAGACTCCCTAAAGATGCTAATTAGAGATAATATAAAATGTAAACTTTGTGTACCATTTTCCTAATTGGTGAATTATTATCTTGTCTAGTCATGATGTTTTGACCAATTGGGCCATAGTTGATTCAACCAGTAAAAATATCCAAGTTGTTCATACACCCAGTGGTGTTGACACCAGCAAGGATATCTAAGCAATGATGGTGGCAGATGACAGGTTGTCAATGAAGGAATGGCAGAAAAAAACTAATGATCTGTGACCAGTAATTGCTAACATTGACAATATAGTCTCAAAATGTCTATGAATAGAAGGAAAATAATAAAGGTTCGAAATACAAATCAAGTTATGTCAAAAAACTAAAACAAATAATTTTGGAGAAACAAAAGTGGCCACATGTATGACTTTTACCCAAGATCATATTATCTGTCTCTCTTCTTTTTTACAGACATTTTTTTAAATGTATTTGAAAGGCAGTTAGAGAAAGAGGATGAGAAATAAGGGAGGGAGTGCTTCCATATGCTGGCTGCAGAAGCCAAGCCAGGAGCCTGGGTCCTGTTTCCTACACAGATGATGGGGCCCGAGGGTCATCTGCTGCTGCTTTCCCTGGCGCGTTAGCAGGGAACTGGATCAGACTCAAACCAGCACTCTGCCCAAGGTTGGGCAGTGCGGGAGAACCCAGAAGTAGAGCAGTCTGTTGGAGAAAGTGGAAATATCAGAGGACTAAAATGTGTCATCCAACAGGACCTTTATGTATTGAAAAGACAGAGTGATACAGAGACAGGAAGAGACACACAGAGAGAAAGAAAACCAGGCAAAGATGGGGAAATGGATATATACCATCCACTGCTTCACTGTCCCAAATGTCCACAATGTCCAGGACGGGGGCAGACCGTCAGCAGGGAGCTGGATCAGAAATGGAGCACTCTGATGTGGGATGCCAGCATTCCAAATAGTCTTTTTTTTTTTAAGATTTATTTATTTATTGGAAAGTCAGATATATAGAAAGGAGGAGAGACAGAGAGGAAGATCTTCCGTCCCATGATTCAATCCCCAAGTGAGCGCAGTCAACTGCTTTCCCAGGCCTCAGGCAGGGAGCTGGATGGGAAGTGGAGCTGCCAGGATTAGAACCGGCGCCCATATGGGATCCCAGGTGAGGACTTTAGCCGCTAGGCTATGCCGCTGGGCCCCCAAATAGAGTCTTAACCTGTCACTACAATGCCAGTCCCCACAAATTGTAAATTTGATTTCTGTAATTTAATTTTGTCAGAGTAGTGATATTTATCATTATGTAGTGTGTTTTTTTTGTTTTTTTTTTTGTTTGTTTGTTTGTTTTTTTTTTGTCTTTAGATCCCAGAGCATTTTCTGGACATTAACTGACATAAAAAGCCATGGGGCTTTGCTGCCACTGGGTGCATTTTTCTATTGGACAAGATTTCGCTAGAAAGATAATTAGGTAAGAGGAAGGGTATAATTTTGTGAAGAGATTTTTCACTCTTGAATTTTTTAGGCATATGCAAAACAGAGAAAACAGCATAATGAACACCAGAATACCCACTCCCCAATTTTCAGTTTGTACTCATCTTACTTTCTCACTTCTACCCTTCCACATCATTTTTGTGCACATATCAGGCACCATACATTTTCATCCCTAAGTAATTCTTTGTATGCTATAAAAAGTTTTTATTTGATACACACACACTCACACACAACACACATGCACAACTCCTATCTGTAGATTTATTTCCTAAATGTTCACAACAGCCAGGGGGCCCCAGATGCTCCTCATGGGTGGCAGGAACCCAATTATTTGAGCCATCACCGTTGCCTTCCATTGTGCACATTAGCAGGAAGTTGTGGATGTCCTGACCAGCTTCTTAACCACTAAGCCATAGGCTGTCCCCACAGATATCCCAATACTTCCAGAAAATAGCCACAAGGACAACATACTTCATGTATTGTGCAGTGGGTAAGTTCAGTTACGAGCTTTGATGTAGGTCTGTGAGCTATACCAAGCAGCTCTGGAAAGATGGCTGCATACTTTCTTTTAAGGAAGCGTTTGGATGGAATCATCTCCCACGAGAATCTCTGTAATAACTCAAGGGTAGAAGAACAGGGTTGGATAAAAATTTTCCCCATTTTCCCCATTTTACAGTGGAGGAAACAGGTGAAACAGTGTGCCTTGTCTGGTATTTCATAGAAAGTGAGAGGTAAGTTTAAAGAGAATATAAACAGTGAGAAGAGCAATTCTCATCTTGCTGTTAAAAGCTTCAGAAAACAAGAAATCCTCGAGCCTATGGATCTGTATCATTTAAAGTAAAAATTAAAATGAAATAAATAAGAACTTAAATAGAAAGAAGCTAAGAAGCTTCAAGCAATAGCAGGAAAGGCAAATCAGAGTTCTCCCATTCTTTTCTCCTTTTTCCCCTTCCTTCCCTCCTTCCCAACTCCTCTTTTGTGGAAAACTTCCACGACGTTTTGAAAAAGCTGGAAAGAGGAGTGGAAGAACACTTAGGGAATCCCAGAATCCTCAGCTTAGAAAAGTGTCCCACAAACCTTTTAGCCCAACCCCCTCCATGCAGCCAGCAAACACTACACCTAATGCTGAACCCAGAAAAATAAACAGCTCTCCATTTAGAAAGATGCACTGGGTTGTAGTCATCCACTATGAATTAAAGCCATTTAGAGTTACAAAAACAAAGCCCCAAATAGAAGCTTTAAGTGTATGGAAATGAATCCAGGTCTAAGTGACTTTGAGAGAAAGAAGCACAAACACTGCTAGGGACCCAGGAAGGCTCACCTGAATTAGGAGAAGGATCCATGCAAGCTGCACACCACTCCTCTCCTGGCCATTTTGCTAGCACTGAGGAAATGGAAAGGAAGCCTGCATTTGTGCAAATTAAGGAATTAAGGATTCCATTGATTTGCTTAACAGAGGTGGTCTGTATCTTCAGTATGGACTGTGAAGAGACTTTATGGAGTCTGCTTCCCGAGAGGCCTTTATAACTGCAATATTAGAGAAAGAAGCAGAGCTTCTGTGGGGTCCAGGCACTAGAACTCCGTTATGGACTCTGTAGGACAGTGCTTCCCAGACTGGTTCAGAAGGATATTAGAGTTCTAGGCTCAATGGTTTCCCATAGTCTAATAATGCCATCCCTACATAAGGTGGCCTTGGAGTATGTAGATAACCCCAAGAGTCACTGAAGCTAGTTTTCTCAAATGCATTTGAGAAAATCATCTCCCTCTCACTGTTTTTGTCCCACACCTGTTACCTGGTGAGCATATGCATATAATCAACAGGAACTTTGGAGATGCTATTGTGATCCTTCCCTTTGGCATAGAAAGAAAAGCATAGAGATCCTCTGGAAATGATTTATGTGTGTCTCTCCCCAGCCAGTCAGTGAAGTCTTCAAGACACAGTAGTAGCCCATCTTCTGTGTGTCCTAGCCTCTGGGGTAACTTGCTTAGTCAGAGCTTCAGGCGTGATAATGGAATGAATGAATGAATGTACTGCCCTTCAGTAATAAAATCTTTCACATTCTCTTTGAAATTGGTTTTTAAAAATTTATGTGAGAAACACACACACACACACACACACACACACACACACGCTTCCAACTTCTATATACCCACCGTGGCCAAGAGTAGGCAGAAGGGGTGGCAGGATCCAGTTACTTGATCCATTACCACTGCCTCCCAGGCTCTGCAATGGCAGAAAGCTGGACTCAGGAGCTGAAGCTGTGACTCGAACCTTCCAAGGCTGTTATGTGCTGCACACATCAGTGTCAGAGGCACGTTCTCCTACAAAGTCTTGGTGGTTGCAACTCTTTTGTCATTTTAGAGAAGATTTAATTTGTGACATCTGTTCTATGCCATTTGGTAAAGTCTGGTTAAAATAGATGAGTGACCCAATGAGAGGATACCGTTTCAGATACCAAAGAAATCATGGGTAACCCAAATAAGAGGCAATGCCAAGGAAAAACCCAAATGTGTTGTGAGCAACTCAGTGCCAGTGGAATTAGCTTGTAGACATTAGAGAGGAGAAAAATCTCTTAGACTTTTAAATTGTAGGTTACTGGCTTGAACAAAATCTCCTTAGTGTAAAATCAAGCCTTTCAGAGCCTGATTCAAACAACAGGAGTGATAAATTCAATCCTTTGAAAAGTACTTTTTGTTCTTGCCTGGCACTCCCTTCACTCTCCCAGGCCACTGATAACATCACCTTTCCCGGCATTGTTCTGGGTGTCATTGATGTTAAGCAAATGGGAAAGGAAATGTAATTCAGAGCTCACAAAGCTAAGGGGAACTGATTTTCAAGTTCATAACTTACAAATCCATGCCACAAAGGCCTGTGCATTTTAACCCACTAGGATGGAGTTACGGTCCTTGGACCTGTTCTTACCTTTTATTAGGAAAAACTTTTTTTTTTTTAAACAAATTAATGCTTTTGAAATTTGCTGCACTGTACAAAGAGGCTTTTTTCCCCATGTGTTTTTTGGTTCAGTATCTCCTAAGTTATAGTAGAAGAATCTGTAAATAAGGCCCTGGAAGATAAAAGGTCTAATTAATTCTGAATCTTTTGAAGTCAGCTAATGTTTATTAAACACTCACATGCTCCAAGCACTATAGGAGGAACAGGGATAGGAAGAGGAACAAACAGCATCTATGGCCTAAATCAGTTTAACAATCTGCTTATAGAATTGACAAGCACACACCTAAATGCTAAAGTAAGGGTGAAATAGAATCCCTAGAGGTTAGAAAAAGGGAGTAGTAAGTTTTGTGGCACAGTGATTAAGTTGCAGTTTGCAGGTCCTGCATCTCATGGCAGAGTGTCTGGGATCAAGTTCTGCTTTCACTCTAATCCAGTTTCTTGCTAATGCACCTGGGAGGTAGCAGGTGATGGTCCAGGAACTTAAGTTCCTGCTGTTGTGCCCAAATTTTGCTATCTGCAGAAAATCAGCAGGAGTCATAGATTGATGCAAAGGCATAAAGGCCTTTTTTCAGACTAGGCTCCCAGTTGACACCCCAGCACCGCCACCCAGCCTAGCTGGGTTGCGGGGAGGGGCAGCTGCAGCTGAGGCTGCAGCAGAAACAGCAGGGGCAGAAGAAAAAGAGAGCAACAGCATAGGGTTCTTACACATTTCAGGTCAATTCCATGTAATTATACAGTCATGATTGGTCAGTTTAACTGTTAACTTTTTAAAAAAGAGCGAGTTGGCAGGCTTCTATTGGTGGGTTTGAAGCAAGCAACTTTCAAAAAGTACAAACTGATGGGCTCTACTCTACGGTAGTGGGTCTTATCTAACACCAAGGAGCTCCTTCCTGAGGAGTGCTCTGCCTAAGTGACCTGCCAGGTGTCCTGCTGGGTGTCACATAGACTGTCAAGCCTGGAGTTCACACAGCCCCAGCCAAGCAAGAAAGGTAGAAATCACAAAAGCAGAAAACACTTAGGTTCTTCACTGCAATTCATGTGAGAAACTCAGATGAAGTTCTGGCCTTGCCCCTGCTGTTAAGGACATTTGGGAAGTAAATCAGCAGTTGACGATTGCTCCCTCTCCCTCTCTAAAATAAGTGACTTTTTTTTAAAGATTTATTTTATTTTTATTGTAAAGTCAGATATACAGAGAGGAGGAGAGATACAGAGGAAAATCTTCCATTCGTTGATTCACTCCCCAAATGGCTGCAATGGCCAGAGATGCGCATATTTGAAGCCAGGAGCCTGTTCCAGGTCTCCTACCAGGGTGCAGGGTCCCAAGGCTTTGGGCCATTCTCAACTGCCTTCCCAGGCCACAAGCAGGGAGTTGGTTGGGAAGCAGGACCACTGGGATTAGAGCCGGCACCCATGTGGGATCCCAGTGCATGTAAGGCTAGGAGGATTTTAGCCTCTAGACCACTCCACTGGGCCCAAATAAGCAACTTTGTGAAAAGAGATGGGGAAGTTAGAGGGATGATGGGAGAAGAATCCATAGAACAAGTTGTATTTTAGTTGTATCTTGGAGGATAAATTCTTAAGCAAGTTAGGAACTGGGTTAGAATGTATCATACAGATGGAGAGAATAAATTAAGACCTTGAAAACGCAAAGGGTCTTAGTCAAATGTTGCCAAATCCGGTCTCCTGCCCAGTGTTGTATGCCGAGCAGGAAGGCAGTGGTGAGGCATAGTTGTCTAGCAATTGGTGATGGAGAGAGCGTATGCTTGAACGCAGCCTGCCTTTTACTAAAAGTGATTTTCCAGACCTGGTTTTCAGACCTGATTTCAGGCAGCTGTCCAGCAGAAATTGTTCTCATGAGCTGAGTCACACTAAGTTGACTTCACAGCGGAAGTCGTAACTCACTGCTTTTCCTGTATACATTTACATCCTGAAAGGAAAAAAAAAAGCTAGAACTCCAACAATGTACTTAACTCTTTTGCAGTGAAATGCTATCTTTTGGGTAAGGGACATCATCTTTGTGATCAGGGCAGCTTTTGGGAAGGCAGAAGAGCACAGTAGGTAAGTGCTGTTGCCTTGTTTGTCCCTTGAACCACAAGGTTAGTTCCCTAATGGGGTTAGTCCTATTAATGGTACTAAAATGGCAGAAGCTTCATCTAATTACTGTGTTTACAGGTGGGGCCTTTGGAAAGTGATTAAGTTGGATTAGGTCACTGGGGTGGAGCTCTTGTGGTTGAATTCTCATGGCTTTATAAGGAGAAAGATAGTGACAGGCAGATACCCTCCCTGTCTCTTGCTGCCTCAGGACCCTTCCAGCAGAAGACCATCACCTCAGCCCAAGCCAGTCATGGAGTAGGAGCTTTCACAACAGTGAACCAGAATCATTCATTCCTTTATAATGTGGCCTGCCTGAAGCAGCCACTATAGTAACAAAAAACTGACCAATACAGTGAGTGAGCATCAAAGGGTGGTGTCTACTGAAGGTATGCATTTGACGGCGGCCTTAAGACAGACCAATGGTTCTACAGCTCATTTTGGTGTCTGCCTGCAAATTTCATTTCTTTCTGCTCTGTTTATTCACGTGCCACACTCCCATTTTTACCTTCTTCCAACTTCCTCTTCCTTTAACTCCATCTGTTTTTTTTTTTTCTAGAACTAACACCATCAAACATACACCATATGGCATAATGTGATGATTTGGCAAAACCCAGCAACAAGAAATTGAACTCTCCTTGACACCTCCCTTTTTGCTTCTCCTTCCTTCTGTTGCTAGTTAATACTCTTTGAGGTTATGTGGGAGGCTCACACAGCTGGTAGCCTGTTGAAGAAGCCATAAGGGATGGAAGATACCACTTTAGAAATAAATACATCAATCCTAGAAAATGACTGAGTTTAATTGTACAAGGGAAATCCAGTAGACTGGAAATACTTGATTCCATGGTGATTCTGTTATTTGGCATTTAACCTCATCTATTATACCATCTGCCATGTACATATACCCAATATCTCCAAGGCAAGAAGTATTCCATTGAAGTGCATTTTAAAGATAACTGAAATTTATCGTGTTAGGGATACAAGTAACAGTTTTCTGTTGGAATTTGGAAAACATACTACTCCCTTGCCTTCATTTTACCTTAATGTATTATAGAGAGACTATAAGAACAACCTTCAAGCATTCTTTCCCTTAAGTGTTAAAGAAATGAAAGTTTAAAGGAACCTTGGGTATATTCAACAAAGAATTTATTTTTCCCAAGCCATTTGAGAGTAAATTACTGTCATGATGTCCCATCATCCCCTTGATATTTGTGACGGGCTAGGTTGTGCCTTTCCAAAATTTCTGTGTTTAGTTCTCACCCATAATATCCCAGGATGTAACTGAATTTGTGAACTCTGTCTCTGAAGAGATGGTTAAGTTAAAAAAAAACCAGCACTACTTGCAAAGGTCCTAATTCAATATTGGCATGATGTGACTAGTTAGCTAAAATGAGCCAGAAATCCCAATTCCCCTGCAAAATAATGCCAACTCCTTAACTGTCCATGTGATATATCTACTTTCCCAGGCTGCACCTGTTATCCAGGTGACATGCTCAGATCTGATGGAGGTCATCTGCTTCCCTATAAAAAGGGGTGGGTGGAAGGCAGGAAGGAGCTCCCTTTCTGACGTAGAATGCACTCAGACCTAGCATTTCACTTGTTTCCTCAACACACAGTGGAGGACCTCTCCTGCTCTTGCTTAGTTTCTCTCTCTCTCTTCCTCTCTCTGTATCTCTGATATATATAATACATATATGTGGCATATATATAAAATTAATTTTTATTGGAAAGCATTACAGAGAGAAGGACAGAAAGAGAAAGAGAGAAATCTTCCGTTTGCTGGTTTATTCCCTGAATGGCTGCAATAGCCAGAACTGAGCCAGTCTGAAGCCAGGAGCTTCGCTGGACCTCCCACACAGGTGCAAGGATTCAAAGCTTTGAGCCAAATTTTGCTGCTTTCTCAGGTTGTAGGCAGGGAGCTGGGTCAGAAGTGAAGCAGCCAGAAGTAGAAATGAATCTCATATGGGCAGTCATCGTAGCAGGCTGAGGATTAGCCTGCTGAGCCACCATGATGGCCCCTGTAACTACGCCTTTCAAATAAATAAGTAAAACTTAGAGAGAGAAAGAGAGAGAGAGAGATGGATTATGGGCCTGGTGCAGTAACCTATATGACGTAAGTTCTCACCTCGTATATGCTGGTATCTTACATGGGCACTGGTTTTTGTCCCAGCTGTTCTATTTTCCATCTAGCTCCCTGCTTGTGCCTTGGAAAGCAGTAGGTGATGGCCCAAAGCCTTGGGACCCAGCACCTATGTGGGAGACCTGGAAGAAGCTCCTGGCTCTTGGCTTTGGATCAGCTCAGCTCCCTCTGTTGCGGCCATTGGAGAGATGAGGGCCAGGACTTTCTCTGACTCTCCTATGCAGTTGCAGGGCCCAAGGACCTGAGCCATCTTCTACTGCTTTCCCAGGCCATAAGTAGGGAGCTGGATAGGAAGTGGAGCAGCTGGGACACAAACCAGTGCCATATGGGATGCTGGCAGCACTGCAAAGTGAAGGATTAGCCTGTTGAGTCAGTGTGCTGATCCATCCATCCTTCCTTTCTTGCTTCCTTCCTTCTTTCTAGATTTTATTTGAAAAACAGAGAGACAGAGATATCTTATTTGTTGGCCTTCTCCTCAAACATCTGCAGCAACCACATGCCAAAGCTGAGAGCAGAGAATTCAATTTGGGATTCTCATATAGGTGTCAGGGACCCAAATTCTTGAGCCGTCATCACCAGGGCATACATTAACAGGAAGCTGGAATGAAGAACAGAACTGAAATTCCAACCCAGACATACTAATGTAGGATATAAGTGTTCCAAGTGATCAAAATTCCAATAATGCTTTTCCTTCTATTTTATCTTTAATTTTATGGGACAATTCTTTAGGTTCTGGGGTTTCTCCTATTCCTGCCTCAATTTCTGTCCTCATAACTGATTTCCCCTATATTATTACAGTAGTATAGTCCTTCATAAGTAGTCATAAGTCCATCTTTCTGTTATTTAAATGTGTCCTGATATTACTGGTACAGACAATGGCAGACAGGCTGATTAAAGAGAGAAAGATCTTCTGTTCACCAGTTTACTGCCCAAGTGGCTGCAATGGCCAGAGCTGGGCTGATCTGAAGCTAGGAGCCATTAGTTTCTTCTGGTTCTCCCACATGGGTACAGAGTCCCACGGCTGTAGGCCGTCCTCTACTGCTTTCCCAGGTCACAAGCAGGGAGCTGGATGGGGTGTAGAGCCACCAGGGAACAAACTGGCACCCTATGGGATGCTGGCACTTGCAAGGTGATGATTTAGCCACTGAGCCATCGCTTCTCACCCTCCCCTCCCCACAACAATGCTTTCTATGCTGGTGCTTCTTTACCCTGCTCAGACTCTGCCACTGGGCCAAATATTAGGCCATCACTCACTGCTTTGCTAGGTGCATTAGCAGGAGAGTGGATTAGAAGCAGAGCAGCTGGGATTTAAACCAGTTCTCTAAGGTGAGTGCAGATATCCCAAGCAGTTACTTAACCTGCTATACCACAGCACCTGCCCCAGAAGTACAGGCAATAAGCTGGGAACTGCAGTCAGAGTCTGCAGAGGATGCAATGCTATGGAACTGAGCCCTAACTCCAGATGGTGTCAGAATTAAAGGAACTCACTCAGTATCTACAGAGAATTGGAGAATTGCAAGTCATTGAAAAACCAACATGTTTATTATCCTCAGTGTTGAATGTAGAAGAAAATGATTTTTCCCCTATGTAAGCAGCCTGAACCAAGCTCCCTCTCCGTGGATGCATTTCTCAGCTTGCCTGTGCTGTTTCTGGTCCTACTCCTTTGCACACAGCTCTGCACTTTGCCACTAGCTTAACTCCCAAGATGAGCCTTCATTTACTTAACTACTTCTCTTATGCTGGATATTTTCATGATTTCTGGCTATTCCTCTTGATAATTCTGTAAGGCACCTGGGCATGAACTTGGCTTTCAAGCCTGTGGGCCTGTTTCTCCTGGATGGTGTCAGGGGCAGCGTGAGGCTGAATGACAGGGACACTCCAATGCCCCTTGAGCACCTGCAGAATCACTTAGCCAGTCGGTCAGCACCTGGGAGGCATTCCATGAGTGTTTGGTGACTTAGCACAACTATTCAGGGTCTGTTGTCTTGATTCTTAGTTTGATTGATTTGGGTAAGCTTCTGAATTTTTCTAAACTTCAGTCTCCTTGGTCTGATCTCTTTGCTACTTCCAAACCCTCTCATTGGTGACTCAGTGAAATCCCTTAGCCAAATGAAGCTGAGAGAACTGTGTTGGTCTCATCACGCTCAGACTCTGTAGGAGCACTCCTGGACCTGTGTCACCCATGTAGCATCTCCTGTGTTCCTGACAATCACCTCCTGGTGCCGCATCTTTGAGTCATAGCTGTCAACTTTCTGGAACACAAGTCACTGCCTAGTACCGTTTCCTCTACAGCCGAATTGGGTTTGCTGCTCCCTTCCACTCTGTGGTGGAAGATGAGTGATGGATGCTGCTCTAGATAAACCGAATGGAAAGGAAGCCTCATCTACATCAAACAGAATTCAGGAAGCATTTATTCACTGTGTAGAAATTAAGATTCTATTATTCTGGCTGAATTGCTTTACATAATGTCTTCCTCTGCATGTAGCAGCCTGAGGGGTATGTGTGTGTGTGTGTGATACTATTTTAATGATTCCCTTAAACCTTTTTTGTTTTATTAAAAAGTACGTTTTTTTTTAAAGGACTTATTTATTTGGAAGGCAGAGTCACAGAGAAAGAGTGAGAGATAGGAAAGAGAGAAGATCTGGGGCCTGCATGATGGCTCAATAGACTAGTCCTCCACCTGCAAGTGCTGACATCCCATCTGGGTGCTAGTTCTTATCCTGGCTGCTCCACTTCTAACCCAGTTCCCTGCTTATGATCTGGGAAAGCAGCAGAGGATGTCCCAAAACCTTGGGACCCTGTACCCGTGTGGGAGACATGGGAGAAGTTCCTGCCCATTTGGGGAGTGATCCTGTAGATGGAGGATCTTTCTCTGTCTCTCCTTACCTCTATAAATTACCTTTCAAACAATAATAAATAAAATCTGAGAAAGAGAGAGAGAGAGAGAGAGAAAGGAAGAAATTCACTTGTTGATCTCTTTGGATTTCAGGACTTGGGACATGGGAGCACAGATTTATTAAAAAGACCTAGGGGAACAAGGACTAGTAGTCCAAGGCAAACAGTTGATTGTGAAGTTTTTTCACATCCATTCTACCCAGGTCTCTAAACAGCGTTCATGAACAGACAATTCTGGGAATATTTTGGCTGCAAAGATACCTGGATTTCTAGTTAGTGAGACCTAAGTCCTAAAGCACTTCCTAGTTCTCATGCATTTGCATTCTTTCTCTAGGTCATAAACTGCAGTTGTTTTCCAAGGATAAATGCAAGCAGAGAGGGAAGTGGACAAGAGAGCACTGTGGCAGAGCCTGTCACCTAGGCAAAGTTGGGAGAGGCCCATTCGTGCGCTTGCCTTCAGGTGCTTGTCTCAAGGCTTTCCCAAAGACACTCCCGAGGCTCACGGCTGGGTTAGCAGGTCTCAATATGTGCTCCTCCAAGCTCCTCATGACTACATTCCATCTGCTGGTTCGCTCCACAGATGGCCCCAACAACCAGCACTAGGCCAGACTCAAGCCAAGAGCCAAGAGCTTTGTTGAGTGTTCCACATGGGTGCAGTGGCCCAAGTGTGTGAACCATCCCTCACTGCTTTCCCAGGCACATTATCAGAGAGCTGGATCAGAAGTGGAGCAGCCAGGACTTGAAGCAGAACCTATATGGGATGCTGGCATTGTAGGTGGTGGCTTGATCTACATGCCACATCATCAGATTGAAGAAACTGTTTTTTTTCTTCTTCTTCTTTTTTTTTTATCCAAAACCAAATTAAGTAGAGTAAAAAGTCATTGAGGGGTCAGCTTTGTCTGCAGCAGGATAGGCTGCTACTTGTAATTGGCATCAAATGTGAGTACTGGTTTGAATCCTGACTGCCCTTCTTCTATACTTGTCTGAGCCCCAAAGCCAAGAAGCGATTGCCTTTCTTTGTTCCAGTACCCTGCTAGTATACTTGGGAAGGCAGCAGAAGATTATCCAGTGTTTGCACCCCTGCTACCCACATGGGAGACTAGGATGAAGTTCTAGGCTCTCAGCTTTGGTTAGTCCAGTGCTGGCTATTGTGGCCAAGTGGGCAATAAATCGGCTGTTAGGAGATCTCTCTGTCGCTCCCCATAATTCTTCCTATAATTCCCTATAGTTCTGTCCTGTAAACAAAATCCTGAAAAGGAGTCACTTAGTACCACCTGATGTTTTAGTAAAAATGACACTTCTTCCCATCTACCCGTATTGTTGATTGTTATTTCCCTGAGGAGAATGACGTTTTTTAACCTTTGCCTATAATTTTTTAGAGATTTGCTTTAGTTATTTTAAAGGCAAGGTTACAAAGAGAGGGAGAGAAAGACACCGAGGTCTTCCATTGACTGGTTAACTGGTTTCAGCAGGAAGCTAGGCCAGATTGAAGCCGGGATCCAGAACCTTCATCTGGTGCTTGGTAGCCAAGAGTTTGGGCCATTCTCTAATGCTTTCTGAGGCACAATAACAGGGTGCTGGATCAAAAGTGGAGCAACTGGGACTACAACCGGCACTTTCAGGGGAAGCCAGTGTTGCAGGTGGCAGCTTTATCAGCTTTGTTACAAACCTTGCTCCATCCTTCATATTTTTAACTAACATCTAAAAAGTTCATGTATTCAATTTTATTTGTTTGAATGGCAGAGAATGGGAGAAGAAGAGAGCATGCTTTCATGAGCTGGTTCACTCCCCAGATGCCATTAGCAGCTGGAGCTGGACCAGACCAAAACCAAGACCCCAGAATTCAATATGGGTCTCTCATGTGGGCAGCAGGGATCTGATTCCATAGCCATCATCTGCTGCTTCCTATGGTGTGTATTAGCAGCTGGAGCTGGAATCAGAAGTGGAGCCAGAACTAAAGCCCAGGAACTCCCATATGGGATGCAAACACACCCAGCAAGAATTGCTACACAAAATGCCTGCTTCTAACTAGTGCTATAAAAATATAACTTATCTTAGCTCTAGTTCTGACTAGATGAACCAGAGTAAATTTTGTTGTTCAATAAGAAGAAAGCAAGTTTATTAAAGGATTTTAGGTAGCTTATAGTATTTTGGGTATTCTGAAGCAAAATAGATGGAAGCAAACTTTGAAAGATAATGTCTCAAACCATATCACCCCTAGTAGGGGTTACTATGGCTGCGGATCCCAAACCACAGCCCCAGGTTCCTCCTTGGCAGGCTTGCAGAGGGAGGGGCCTCAGCAGTGTTGATGCAGGGGCTCTTTGAAGGTTCTTTGTCACCTGTGTTGACATTGCACAACTTGAAAGCCACACAGCCTGGTGCTCTGCACGACCCCTCTGCATGCTTCTGCTGCCACCTGTGCTGGCCCCACTGTGTTTCCTTGCTTCACTCACTCACGTGCGTGTGTGTGTGTGTGTGTGTGTGTGTGTGTGTGTGTGTAGAGCCTAGCTATATGCTGAAGTGTAAACACTGAAGCATGGCACTTTCTCAGAGAAAGCTGGAGAAGCCAGAGTGGCCTTACGTACTCTGACTGTGACTGGTTTCCCTTATAGCATGTGGCTTGTTTATCACTGTTATTGTCTACTGATGGCTGGGTAATGCCAACACATCTGCTATGACTCACTTGGATTCAGATGTTGATCTGTATTTTCACCTTTTAGTTTGTGCCTTGTAATTGTTGTTGAAAGCTGGACCTGCTGTCCTTTAGTCAATGGGCATTCAATGATGGGAGGGTGGGAACAGGAAGCATTCTGTAGTCCTCTGAACAGGTCATAGTGGTGTACTGGGTCTAGGCCCTGTACTGTGAGTTTCACTAATGCTTCTCAATCATCCTCCTCAAACCCAGACCTCATCTCTGGGTGAAACAGGCAGGCTAGAGGGGGATAGAGTTGGGTCTTTCCCTTCCACTGCACTTGCCTTCTAGCTGAGTTAGGCTCTGATGAACTTTCAGCGGGTCGGGCTATGATGAAATAGTTTTAACTGACGTCAGTCTTTGTGAAGAAAAAAAGAGACAAGACAGACAACTTGGCATACAGTTGGCCATTCTCTTGTCTCTATGGGGACTGGTTCCTGGACCTCCTTTTAATACCAAAATGATGCTCAAGTCCCTTATATAAAGTGGTGTGTTATTTGCATATGACCTAGATACATCCTCCCCTACACTTTAAACCATTACTTACAATAGCTCACAATGTAAGTGCTATAGAAATAGATGTCCTATTGCATTGTTTAGGGAATAATGTCATGGAAAATGTATGTATTTAGTACAGATGCATTTTGGGGGAGGATATCCTATGGTTGGCTGATTCCACAGAAGCAGAGCCCTTTGGGCGTCAGCTACCATTTTTATATGAGGGACTCAAGCATCCATAGATCTTGGCATCTGTGAGGGACCATGCAACCAAGCCCCTGCTGATATCAAAGGACCGTCGTATTTTAAAACAGGGGTTTTCCCTATGCGCCTCCTGTCTTCAGTGTGAGAAGCTGGTAGAGCTCCTGGTAATAAAATCTAGGATAATTTGGGCACATCTCCAAGATTGATCCTCCTTGTCCGCTCTGAGCCTTCAGCAATTCTCATTGTACTGCAGGTTTTCCTGCCTGAGCTCTTGCTCCTGCAGATATTTCTGTTTGTGAGCTCCAGCTGTGACAAGGGTAAACCTCCTCTCCTCTCCTCTCCTCTCCTCTCCTCTCCTCTCCTCTCCTCTCCTCTCCTCTCCTCTCCTCTCCTCTCCTCTCCTCTCCTCTCTTCTTTGTTCTCCTTTCCTTTCTTCTTCTCTCTTCTCCTTTACTTTCCTTTTTTAATAGATTTGTTTATTGTTATTGTAAAGGCAGATTTACAGAGAGAAGGAGAGAGAGAAAAAGAGATTCCATCTGCTGGCCCACTCCCCAAGTGGCTGCAACAGCAGAAACTGAGTCAATCTGAAGCCAGAAGCTTCTTCCAGGGCTCCCATGTGGGTGTAGGGTCCCAAGGGCTATGCTCTACTGCTTTTCCAGGCCACAGGCAGGGAGCTGGATGGGAAGTGGAGTAGCCAGGATATGAATTGATGCACATATGGGAGCCTAGAGTTTGCAAGGTGAGAATTTAGCCACTGAGTCATTGTGCCTGGCCTATCCCAATGATTTTTAATCTTGCAAGACATTTCACTGTCTAATGAGCAGTAAGGCTAGATAAACTCTATTTAAACTGTTGGCAGAATTTCATGTGTGCTGGATGTGTTTGACTGAAACAGTCTGAAAGACTGGAAAGGACTTGAACTTGGGGCCTGGACAGAATTGACAGGGAACACTGCCTATCCGAAGCCAGGAGCCTCTTCCGGGTCTCCCACACGGGTGCAGGTTCCCGAAGCTTTGGGCCATCCTCGACTGCCCTCCCAGGCCACAGGCAGGGAGCTGGAAGGGAAGCGGGGCTGCCGGGATTAGAACCGGCGCCCATATGGGATCCCGGGCGTGCAAGGCGAGGACCTTTAACCACTTGCGCCACCGCGCCGGGCCCTGTAGATAGCATCTTGATGTTTAGTCTCATCTTGTACATTTTTCTAGAAATCCCAGATTCTGGGCATGAAATAACTATCACCTGACTTCACGAAGTCAACTTTACCATCATCAGAATTTGCAAAAGAAAGTGATAAGGCTGATTAATCAAAGTAGGGCTTAAGCCCAGCAGACCAACCAGGGACATACCCACACACTCAGCTTGCACTTCTCAGCTCTAACTTCACTTCCCTCAAGGAGCCTGGGAATTAAGTGACAGATTTTTCAGCTCTCCACAATAAATAGCTCTTTCCTTCTATCAATGTCTTGACTGGCTTGCTCTTTGTTGGATGAGTAGACTCAGGTTTTGGAGGTTCCAAAATGTTATTTTATTATCTAATGTGGAAAACAGGAGGAGAATAGTAAGAACTCTTTTCTTCACTTCTGTTTGTTTATGTTTCTTTTATGACCTGTTGTTCTAGTTCACTTCTAGCAGTAACTGTCTTGACTGCCTCTTCTTTTTTTCCCACAGGGAGCTACAATGTCATCATTGTTCATTTACAAGAATACAATCTACAAAATGCTGTAAAATCATGTTCTTTGGCAAAATGGGCATAAGGGAAATGCTGGCATAGGTTTATATCTGGCTGACATTTGTAAATACGTGAATTCTCTATTTCTAGCTCACATTCTGAGTCACTGGAATGACTTGGAATTCTCTAGATATTCTATTGGTACACATTAAATTATTTTAAGTGGCCCCTGGATTTCAATGATCATGTCAGTGTTGCATGTATCAGTGATGATGGAGTTGGGTTTGGCTGTAGAGATTCCACAGCATCTCTCCTACAATGCTTGGTAAGTGAAGTTCCCAGTCTTTTCAAGGCTCCTTATTAGGAAGCCTCTGGACACACCCAGATGAGTATATTTGATTTGTTTCTAGCAACCTTTACTTGCCAGATGAGCTAAAAGGTCAACTATTTATTAAGATGGAACAACAAAGAGGTGAGCCCTGTCTGAGTCATGGGTTAGGCATTGAAAGACTTTGGAGTTGGTAGTGACTGGATCCAAGTAAGTCAGATTTATTTCTTCCTGATGCTATTTCCAAAGCCATGAGGGGGATAAAGGCAGAAGATGAGATACAAGGGGTACAAGAGGAGAAAAAGCAACAGATGGGGAAGGGATATAAGAACAGATAAGGAGAAAAGAGAAGGAAATTGGACTTTGAGTGCCCATCAGACATCTAGAATGGTCTTAAAACATTTCACGCTTTTCTCTCATTTACTCCTTAAAACTATTCTGTTGAGTGCCTATCACTATGTTTAAATTGGATTGAAAGTAAGTATGCATCAGAAGGGGTTTTTTAAATATATATAATAATCACCCACAATCTCTTAGTAAATGTACAATTTAGCTTTGGGTAAGATCCAGTTGTTGGTATCCAAGTGTATTTTCCCTCGTATTCCTCTTGTTTAACCAAATATCTTCTTTGTGTCATGTACTATGTGATAGGCATAACAATGTAGAATTGGAGACACCACTCTCATTGCCTTGAATAATGAGTGTTCACAGTCTCCTGTAGAACTCTGACAATGAAAGAATTTCCATACAGAATGTTAAATGACTTGTTAAGTGCAATCAAGAATTTTTTTTTTTTTAAAGCAAGAATAATCAGTGCTATTTGGGGCCAAAAGCAAATATGAGGAAACCTTGTCAGAGGAGGGAGCAGTACATGCAAACTCACAAAGGCAAGGAACATTGTTAGGCAACTCATTCTGGTTGGATCATGAGGAGTGAGGAGAGTGGCGGAAGTGAAGGCAGGGGCCTGATTCTGATGGGTCTTGAGGACCAGACCCAGGAGCTTAGGCTTCATGATGAGCGGGCTAGGGAAACTGTTTCACAGGAAGTAGCTGGGTCAAATCTGTGTTGGACAGTCTCCTCTGGTAGCATTGCAAGGATGGGTTAAAAGGAGTTGAATGTGAAGCCTGAGAGTCCTGGGCCTGGGATGAAATTGATAATTTTTCCAATTTGAGGCAAATTTCAGGCTGTTGTAAACCGCATGAGTTCAAGTTCAATGCGAATAGCAGAGGTTTCAGCGGTGAGACTGAGAGACTCTGATCAACTTCAGGGTGCGTGTGTTGAGATATCTGTGAATTGAAAGAATAGACTTAGCAGAAGAGAGGTTGTGGAAAGGCAGCAGTGAGGAATTGCTGGTCATGCACAGAAGTGTTGACATGCAGATTTTAGGGCCAACACCATGCTTCATGAAAACAGAGCACACTGTGGCCTTAGCTGTGGATTGGAGAGGGGGAATGGTTTTGGAGTTTCTTGTCATTGAGGTTAGGGGATGCTGAAGTGAAGAGGAAGTTTCAACCAGGAGTGTTGAAGGGCTTAATACATGATGCTCACTGTTGTAGTCTGGATATGGGTTCATGTGTTGGAGATTCTGTCCCTGGGGTAGTGTTACTGGGAAAGGGTGTGGAACCTTTAAGAAGTGGGCCTAGTGCGAAATTCTTGGGTTTGCTGGGTGTGTGCCCTCAGGAGGGGATTAAGGCTATTATGAGCAAGCCAGTCCAGCCCTTCTCTCTTCCTGCTTCCTGTCTCTGTGATCCTTTTCCCACATGCCCTCCTGCTTTCTGTCTTGGGACTTCCACAAGAGCCTGCACTAATGCTGTTTGGACTTTCAACCCTGCAAACTATGAGCTAAATCTTAGTATATGTGCTGCCGAAGCGAGCATACTATGAGCTAAATCTACCTCTTGTTTATGAAGTCAGCAGTCTTGGATATTGCTCCATAGTAATGAAAAGCTGAAGAATGCACTCAATTTTAGTAGAATATTCTTGAGAAGGATAAAATTACCAATGATAACATGGCTTGATTCTGAAAACAATGACAAAAAAAGTGATTTGGCATAAGGAGATAAGCATAATATCCTGAAAAGATTTTCAGAGTGAATGCTAACATAACTAACATGGGTCCAGGTGACAGAATGTTTCCCTAAAAATGGGGCTCTAAGGAATTGATAACGATAGGAGAGAGACAGAATTCCAAAGGAACTAGAGAGAACCCTCCCCTGGGTCATGTCATCTAGGATTTATTTGCAGCGCATATGGTATTCTTTCTCATGTTTCGTTGACTACTATTCCATTCTCACAGCATTAGTATAGCGTTTAAATAATGACAGGTTTATAAAAAAAGTTTCATTTCTGGTATTTCAAGTCCAACTTTGGTGTGCTTGCCTTGCCCCCAATTTTTTGGCTATTTTCACTTAAACTGTTACTCTGCTGGGAAACTATGTTATAAGTAAACTTCAGCTTGGCTGTGATTGACACCCATACTCTGTTGTAGGTCAAGCTTCCTGGGATGCCTACTCAGAAAGCTTTACTGGAGAGTTCCATTAAGGTCCATACATACCCTTGTGGGCATGAAGCAAGTGGGAGCGGACAGAGAAAGCTGTTGGACATTGCAGTTGAACTGAAGTGAAGTCAGCACCAAGTAGCTGATCCCCTAGGAAGCTGTCCAGATTGGGGCCTGCTAATCATAGCTAATCACACCTTTTTTCTGTATCAATTTTTTATTAATAATTAAAAAAAACTTTTGATGATGAGTACATGGTTGATCAGGGTGGGAAGGAGCGAGGCTCACGGAAAAGTTTACCATGCATTTGTAAAACTTCCTCCTACCGTGGACTAATCATTAGTGGCAGTTTCCCAGACAGAGAGGGTGTTAAGCCTGGGAGAAGTGGCTTTCTGCAGCTGAGGGACACCCTTGGAGAAGAACTGAGCCAGGAGCCTTCAGCAATCAAACTGAATGAGAACCTTCATCTTGAAGTGGGAAATTGTGACACATCACAGCACCCAAACTCCCACTGAAATTTTTCTGTCTGGGTGTGTACCATGTCTTCCCTTTTATTTGAAGATTTTCAAAGATTCAAACTGCTGTCAAGACTTGTTTGCCCACCATACTGCTTGCTACATATATCACTGGTTACTCCTTGTATGTGAAAATAATATATGCATACATACTCTATTTGTTTTCCATTAGTTATATTTTCTCAGCATTAAGAATTATTTATAGAAGGCAAACAGATTTTATGCATTTCAAAATACTATTTGCTTAGCTTTACTGAGGTGTGATTGATACACAGTAAGCTACACAAAAGTAAAACGTACTTGAATGAGTTTTGAAAAAATGTATTCACTTATAAAAATATCACATAATCAAAATAATGAACATGTTAGTCACCCCCACAAGTTTTCTGAGTTCTTTTGTATTCCTCCCTCCCTGACATCAAGTCCTGAACAAAGCAACCATTCATCTGCCATTTAGCAAGAGAGTTTGTGTTTTTTAGGATTTTTAAAAAATTAATAGCACTATAAATATGTATCCTTTTTTATCTGTCTTCTCAGCATGTTGCTTCATGTAAAATAACTCATTCTTTTTAAAAAATTATCTACTAGTAAAATATGTCATCTCAACATCATTTGAGATGCTCTGGAGCTTTTGTGGTCTTCCACTGACCAGCGCAGAGCAATGAAAAGTATGAATTACCCGAGGCAGAACAAGGCACAATCAGTGTTCTGGTTTTAGTCCTCACACAGTAAACAAGAGCGCTTTTCCTAGTTTACTCAGATTTTTGTGTCTTTTGTTGGCGATTTTGTTATTCAAAATGATCCTTGATTGTAATAATGTATTTCCTTAGTGCGAGCTGTTTTGTATTCCTTAGTGCAAGCAGGCTGTGATGTATCTTTTAAAAATTTATTTATTTGAAAGGCAGAGATGCAGAGAGTGTGTATGTTTGTGTGTGTGCACGCATTTGTGTGTGTTCCATCTGCTAGTTTACTCACCCAGCAAGCCACAGTCAATGGCCAGGGCTGGGCCAGGCCAAAGCCAGGAACCTCCACAAAGTTGCCTACATGGTGCAGGGGCCCAAGCACTTGGGCCAGCCTCCGCTTCCTTCCCAAGTGCATTATGAAGCAGCAGGTTTAGAAGTAGAGCAGTTGGGACTCAACTAGGTGTTCTGATGTGAGATGCTGCCATCCCAGTTGGCAGCTCAGCCTGTGGTGCCGCAACACCAGCCCTGTGCAAGGTATCTTACTCAGAAGACACGGGCGTTAGATGAGCTGAGTTCAGACAAGAGTTGCAGTGCCATTGTCCATGAGTTCACTGCCAGTGACTGCGCAATGTGTATGAAATAAGGTGTCTTCCAACAGAAAACACATATGAAACACGGTTATACATGGACAAGTTGATAGAAAGGTTGACAGATACCTGACTGTATGTCCCCAGGAACCAGGGTTCAGTGCCCACCACATTTTATGGAACATTATATGGAAGTAGCGAGGATCAGCTGCACAGTGTGACCTTTGACTTTGCCCGCAGTCATTGAGGTCTGCCGTCAGTTCGTTGTCATCTTTGTCCCCTTTGGTGTGCTTCCTTCTCCGATTGCTGTCAGGTGTGCATTCCACTGGTGAGAGCATCAGAGGAAGAAGGTGGAAGATAAGGGGAAGCCCCACGGGCCCCGCCCACAGCAGCTGCTGGGCTCTGTGTTGCGCCCGAGCGGCAGCAGCCTCCCGGGGTGACTGTGCACGTAGCCTGTTGCATCGCTTCAGAGCTGACGCCTGTCACTGGCGGCTTCCTGCCAGCTCCGCACATCATTTCACGAAAGCCAGCCTTGGCTTCGCTTCCTTAGACCCCCCTGCAAACCATCTGTGCTTTCAGAAACCCCAGGTCCCTGTATCATATCCTGCGGGGTGGGAGACACTGAGCTGCAGATGTCTGATCGGTAAGATCCACTAACAAAAGGCAGATGCACAAAGGGAAGACACGGGGGAGCAAAGGACACATGCCTCACATAAACATGGAGACAGCGGAGCAGAGTGGCTCTCAGCGATGGCTTTGATTCTAGCTGACGCAGCATCTTCTACAAAGAGCAGCACATTTGTAGAGCCAGAATGAAACAAAAAAAGGGGGGTGGGTGGGTTTCTGTCTAGGTGTCGCAACATGCAGGAAGGCAGCCATGGGACTGAAAGGCCGCTTTGGGAGCTCCTTCCATGTGGCTTCCTCTGGTGTCATCTCCAGGCTGTCCAGAGTCCCCAGTTACATCCGCCACCTTGTCTCCTTGTCCCACCACGCCCTGTTCTCAGGCGCCTTGATTATCTCCATTTGCAGCATCCTTTTCACATCAGGTGGTGTCGTCCATTTCTCCAGTGAGGAATGGCTGCCTGGTCCCTGTCCTGCCGGCAGCCTGACTCATGCGTACATATGTCTGACAAGGTGTGCTTCTGCTGGGAAAGAAGGTGAGTGCTGTGGGACCCGACTCCTGGTGGCCCCCAGAACCCATGTCCTCCTCTCCCTCTGGGCCACACAGCTGAGTGATGTGTCTCTCTTGTGCCCTCTGGCTGGGGCTTTGTGACTGCACTTCTTCCATCCCTTCCCTACTGCCTGTGTTGGACTATGCCCTTGGCAAGAAAAGAACTTTACTGTGATACCACTGAAATAGAGTGACACCTTCTCTTTCTCCTTTTCCCTCATCAAAAGACATTTTAAAATTGTGCTTATGTTAATATGTATTTTTTGTAGTAATCAAAACAAAACTCTACTTGTTCCTTAATTTTTTGTCACTAATGACAAGAATAAAATTGGCCTGGGGTTATAACCTAATGGCTAAATCCTCATCTTGCTTCTGCCAGGATCCCATGTGGGTGCTGATTCGTATCTCAGCCGGTCCACTTCCCATCCAGCTCCCAGCTTGTGGCCTGGAAAGCAGTCAAGGTTGGCCCAAGTCCCTGGAATCCTGCACCCACGTGGGAGACCCAGAAGCTCCTGGCTTCAGATTGGTTCAGCTCTGGCCATGGTAGCCACTTGGGGAGTGAACTAGTAGATGGAAGATCTTTTACTCTGTCTTTCCTTCTCTCTGTATATTTGCCTTTCCAATAAAAAAAATCTTTTAAAAAATGAAATAATTTTGTCAATCTCTTCCTAGGTTGAAAAACTTGGCCTTGCTGGTTCATCCATCTCCTCTCACACCCATCTATCTCTGTTGGCATAATTTGCATTTGATTTTCTAATCATGTAGGTGTCTTTCCACATGTACTAAACATTAATGCTTACTATCTATTCTTTTGCACCACAAGAAACTTTTATGAAGTTCTTTATTTGTTGTGTGTCTTGTCTACTGTAAATTCCTGTAGTTAGGTACTCCTCAGGAGCCAGGAGCTTCTTCCAGGTCTCCTACCTGGGTGTTGTGGCCCAAGGGCTTCAGCTATACTTTGCTGCTTTCCCAGGTTATAGGCGAGACTGGATAGGAAGTAAAGTATCTGGGACACAGGCAGAGGGTTAGCCTGCTATACCACTGTGCTGAGGGCCTGTTCTTTTCTGATGTTAATGCAGAGCAATATGGTGATTTTTTTTTTTTACTTTCAGTTTTTCACCTTTTTTTCATTTCGTCAGTATCCTTTTCTGTTAGTCAAACCCACTGACTTCTCTGTCCCTCTTTTTTGTTCAAATCTTATTTTATAAGATTGATTTCTAGCATTTTCTTTGGTCTTATGCATCCAATAATACTCAAGAATGTGCGTTTCGTTTCTTAAGGCCCAGGAGATTTTTCACTGGTCCTGCAGTGTTTGTGTTCTCTTTCATGATCCTCTGATGGAAAGATAGCCCAGGGCCTTGGTTTTCTATCAACACAAGGAGCGGAGGGTGTTAGACTCCTTCCAAATGGTCTGCAGAAGTTTGCATTAGCTGTTCAGCAGCACATCATTCTAGAAGAATGTTGAAGCAGGGAAGAGGGAAGGAAGATGTTCCTGCTGTGTGATGCCTTTGGTTCTAGGGGCCTCCCTTTGGACTCAGTTGTCTATTTGGGTCAGCTTTTGTAGGTGCAGTTTTACGTGGCAGGGTGATGCTGCTGTTTTGCATGTCAAAGTCCAAGCCCCTGCTGCACTATCCATGTTGCCATTTGTCTTAACTGCCATGAGAACCTTGGATGGGGGGCCTGGGAGGGAGAGATTATTCCAAGAACAGCACAGTGCTTCTCAACTGGACTGTCTGTGCTTGACATCTGTGGACTTATTCCTTGACCTTAGGATGAGGAAGCTGCAATATAATAGGAAGAGCTTACAGAGCCTGTTCTTCTACAATCTTAAAGCTTAAGACATTAGCATGAAGCATGTTGATGACAGGGCTGTTGATGGTTGGCCCAGTAGGCAGGTGGTGGATACTGAATGGTTATTTCAACCTGTTTCTTGCACCAAGAATTAGTCTGACTTCCATCTACAGAAGGATAGCACTGGGATCTAGACAGCTGGTTGTAGGGAACCTGCTTGATATCACTGCAGCCGTCAGGTCATAACTGCTATCTTGCCCTCCAGGTGACCCTGGAATTCATCCTAGACCCTTGGGGATGAGCAAGTCACTAAGACAATCTGTATCTCTTATCGAACTCCTGGAATGTCTGTTATCTGATCCCTGGCATGTCTCTTAGGAATGTTAATATTTCTTGAGGAAATACAGGCACTTGCTAGTTGGCCATGGGCCAATTGTCTGGTTTAATATTTAAAGCCTTTTTTTCTCTGATGCTGTGGTGCTGCAATCCTCTCATTTGTAACTGCCCAGGACATGCTTCTGCCCATACATCCTTGCTAAGTTACATTGCTTGTGGTCCTGGGTTTTGTCTGCCTCTTTGGTCTCTCAGTGCCTTCTTCCTTTGGTGGCTGGTTCTTGTAACTTGATCCTAAGCTTTACAGAACCTCAGTCTCTGCAGTAATGACTCAACCAAGATGAGCCCACACAGGGTCATAAATGATTGATGTAATAGCTCTATGGTCATTCCTATGCCGAGAAGTATCAGGAAGGAAACAGGACTTCCAATATCTGGAATGCAATGCAGACATTCTACGTAACCTGGCACCACCCTGGGACACCATTTCTAGTGTGTCACCCTTCTGCTTTCCACAGGGATATAGCTGGCCAAAGGACATTGCTGAGCTATCAGAAGAGATTAATTGAAGTTGGAGAAGCACAATTTTCCTGCTCCACCTTGTACTAGCTCTGGTCTTTACTGGCAACACAGTTTCTCTGAGGTGTGCAGATATTTTCCAACCTTAGCTTGCAGTAGAACTTCCATCTCTCTCTCCTCCCCCACAATCCCAACTCTCCCTACAGTACTGAGCTCCTGAGTCCTTAGTCTCCATAGCCATTCTACATTCACTTTGGAAATAGCCATCATAGTGATAAAGATGAATTGATGCCTTGGTCTAGATGTCTGAATCTTTGACCTGATATTGGCAGCTGCAGACTGGACATTTGGGTTGCTCTTGCAGATTCCCTCTGCATCCTTCCCTACCATTTCCCTTTTCAGATCCATGGTGGACAATGACCCAAGGTAACACACTACCCCTACCTCTTCTTGGATTCCTCAATTCCTGCAGATACCAATAGCCCCTTTATGACACTCTTTTGCAATAATGGATTTGAGTGGGTACAGCTGTTTCCTTCCTTCACCTTCACTAAGACAATCAATCAAGTAGGACAGTCAATCAGGTGGGACAGTCTATTGAATGCTTCTCTAGGTTCTGTTTCTGGCCTTGCTTGGGATGTTATCTTCAATAGCAATTTTTTCAAATACTAATTCAAAATGTTTAATTGGCACTTTCAGATTATATATTTTTATGGCATGCCTTGTGGTACATGCGTAACATCCAATCAGGGCAAACATATCTATCCCCTTAAACTTTTGATGCAATCAGAAGATTCAGTCAGTCATGCCTCACTTGATAGAAGATATGTTCTGACAATACATTTTGTCATTATGTAAACATTACAAAGTACATGTACTCAAACTAAGATAGCCACAATGTCGCCAGGTCTAGGGACTGTGACTGTCATTGGCAGAAGTGTTATATGCTACACATGATTATAAATATATTAGATAGAAGGAAAAGCTGATAGGTCTCTACCTCAGGGTAGACAGTAAAGGACTGCTTGCTTCCAGTCTTCTCATCTTCCGTGGCTGCCATAGACACACGTTCACAGAACTCCCGAGGATTCAGAAAGCACAATGTAAACATTCCATTCTAGAAGACAGAGACATAGTTCCCAGAGTATGTCTAGGGAAGTGGGGGTAAACAAAGGCGTTTCTTGCAGCCACTGCTTGCAGTGTATAGTCAGCCCTCTGGTTCTACAGCCATAGATTCAACCAGACCTGGATAGAAAATGCTTACATTAGCACTGAACATGTATAGACATATTTTGACCATTATTCTCTCAACAACACAGTATAACCACCATGTACACAGCATGGATGTTGCCTTAGTGTAATCTAGAGATGATGTGAAGAGTAGAGAAGGATATGCATGGGTTATATGCAGGTACTGTGCCATTTTTGTGTGAGAGGCTCAAACATTGCATCCTACTGCTGTTGCCCAGCAGGCAGCAGGGGGCGACTGTGCTTACTGGGTACCTGACCCTGTTGCAAATGTGGTGCATGAATTGGTACACAACAACCTTGTTGAAGTAGTCCCTGTGGACACTTTTCCCAGATAAATATTTTTTAAAGGCACAGTCAACAATAATAATAGAAGTGCAGAGAAAAATAAAGTTCTAAAAAACATGAAAACAAAGTCATGTGAGTGTTTGTGTCCTTATCAGTACATTAAATTACTAGATCTGACAGCTGCTCTAACACCTACTTATAATTATAAGGCACTGAAGATGAGCACAAATGCCAATTCAAAATCTCGGTAGCAGCTCCAATGTGTTATGCAAACAGTAGTGACAGAGGCTCAGGTATTGTTAGTATCACTCGGTGTTGCTGGTTTCTTTTTGGCCTGTATTTGCAAGGAAAGTAAATGCTGTATGTCAGACAAAGGTAGATGACAAGATGTTATTCACCTCCCCTCACACCATCCAGTCTTACTGATTATTAATCTCTGGTCCCTCCACTCCATGTGCCCCTGACACTTTCAGCCCTGTGGTGTTCTTTCCATTACCCCTGGCCTCTTATTATGAGGGTATTGGCCAAGGAAGCCTCACCAACCAGAGGGAAGCTGCAAGGTTGGAAGAGAGAAGCATGCTCTGTTTTGCTCATTGTTCCTGCCAGCATCATGCAAACAACAATATTTGAGCCCACTGGCAGCAGGTGACTCCAGGAATAGCTGATTCCGACTTCCAGTTGTTTCTTCACCCCCCTCAGAGACACACCCACCCACAGCACTTGGGCACTAGCCCCTTGTCTGTTGTAACATGGCACCACAAAAACTCACTGTCTCATGGCAGTGGACGCTGGAAGTTCAGGTGCAGGCCCAAGGTGAAGGCTGCGCCCCCTCTGCCAGCTCTGGAGGAGAATCCTTCCTTGCCTTGTCTAGATTCTGCTGGACCAGTCTTTGGCATCACAAGGACTGGCTTGACACCTAGCATACAGTCACTCCATTCACACAGCCATCAATTCTACGTATCTTGCCATTATCTCTCCTTGGTGTGTAAATTCTCCTTATCTGTGAGGACATGGTTGTATTGGTTTAGGGTCCATCCCAGTAACCTCATTTAAAATCAATTACCTATGTAAAAGCTCTGTTTCTAAAGAGTCAACTTCAGGGGTACTGGATGTTAGGGCTTTGAGTATTAACACCACACCATATCTTTTTTGTATATATTTTTAAGCTTTTTTGTTTATTTGAAAGGCAGAGCTACTTAGAGAGAGGAGAGACACAGAGAGAGCTTCCATCTGCTGGTTCACTCACAAAATGGCCATCTTCTGCTACTTTCTTAGGCACATTAGCAGGGAACCAAATCAGAAATAGAGCAACCAGGACTCGAACCAGCACCTATATGGCATGCAGGTATTGCAGGCAGCAGCTTTATGTGCTACACCATAGCACTGGCCTTCTGCAGCATATCCTTTTTAGGGAGGAAAATAATTTGACCTATAATACTCCTTCTCTAGGGACTGTGTGCCAGCTCTGTGGAAACGTCTGGTCTTCAAGTTCTCTTAGCTTTAAGTTAGGAGCTGCTTCCTGCAGTTAAATTTCCCTGTCTCTGTTTTGTCATCCTCTGCTTCCGGTCTGATCAATTCCTTTAATACATTCTCAGTTATGATAACTGGTATGGGTTCGCTTTCCATATAGCCCCTGCCTGTAGCAGGTCCTTTGAAACCTTCACCAGAAGCTCTGGTTAAAAGAACCTACCATAATAAAGGGATTTCTAGTACTTGTCTCAAGAAAGCATCAGGGATCGTAAGGGTATGTGAGTCTCCTGAGTCAGTAAAACTTCTAAAGACCTATTTGTGTGCTTCCCCCTGTATTTTAAATGTCTCAGCTGTTCCTTTACTGTGCCCTGTAGTGATGCTAACATGAACCAAACTCGTGAGTTTGTCTTCAGGGCCAGTGAGGGGCAAGACACAAGGGGTAGGTGGGCAGCCTGGCTGGGGGGAGCAGCCCTAAGGAGGAGAGAAAAGTGGTTGAGGTGCTGGGATTTTGGCAGGGAAGAGGAGATGAATCAGGAAAGCTGCGGCTCTGGGGAGCTCCTAGGGAGACAGCTTTGGTGCCCTCTCACCCAGCAGTGTTGCATGTCGGATGCTATTTTAGAAAAAGAACTCCAAGTAAAATCTGTAGAAGCCCTTGACTCTCCCCAGCCTGACTGGCCCTGAATGGTGCCTATGACCTACAGATACACCTGCTCACCTGCCTCGCTGGAAGCCTCACAGTGTAAAGGCCTCTGCCTATACCTGCCACTGGCAGAGATCCGAGTCTACTTGCATCTACTTGGTTTCACTCCAGCCTTTAACCTGTTGGTGGGTGGGTCCTTACTTCTACCCCCACTGCTCCTCCACCTGTATGAAAATGCAGTGTCTGGGTCAGACTCCACTCTTGTCCTGACCCCTGAGCACTGCAGTTTCCACACAAGGGCCAGGAAGCTACTTTGTGGGGGTTCCCATAACATCTTTCTTCCAAAACATATCAATTTGTCCCTCTCTACAAAAGGTGAGACCCATGCCTCCTATAAGCTATTGGACAAACACAGTACCTCCCGTTTTGCTTGTCCCTCATCCTTCCTCTGTTCCCATCCCCTAGCCTGGAACTAGCCCACTCCCAGCAGCTATCATTGCATGGAAAGAGTTGTTTGGAAAATTGCTGGTCTTGTCTGCCACTGGGCTCCTGTAGTGATCTGAGCACATACTGCCGTGTTCACGACAACTGAGGTCCAAGACTGAAACACTGAGCACATGTATAAGAAGCCCCATGCAGAATGACTGGGTGAATTAAGCACTTAACCGCTAGGGGGATAGATAGAGCCAATTCTGAAGGCTCCTTTATATAAAAAAAGTGTTAATGGCTTAATTTTAAGTGCTAAAAAGAATGCTAAAAACACTACTATGATTGCTGCCACATAAAAATGACATATGCTGATGAAATGAATGGGAAATGAACTTGAACAAGTGAAGAACAATTCAACTTAGAGTGTTGATAATGTGTCAGCTTTTCTCTTTACTCAGAATTCAATTAACTTATGTCATGTCACTTATTTAATTAAGAATAAAATGATTAGAAAAAAAAGTAACAAAAGGCCCAACCCAGATCTCCTTTGCATACATGCCAGGCTATTTCTGAGCTCCCACGAGGGTTTGAGGCTCAGCAGGGATATGGGTGTGCCACCCTCTTTTTCCTGGGAAAACTTCCAGCTCAAATTCTTGTTTGTTTTTTTTCCTAGCTTGAATTCTAAAGTCATGCAAAGGACTTTCTCATTTATAGTTGTGATGTATAATCCCAGTGTTGAAGGAAAAGTGATAACATTTTTGTTACAGGGTTGTCTCTTATTTTTTAAGATTTATTTATTTATTTATTTTTATTTGAAAGGTAGAGGAAAGACAGATTTTTCCATCTGCTGGTTCACTCCCCAAATGACTGCAACAACCAGTGCTGAGCTGACCTGAGGCCAGGAATTTCCTTTGGGTCTCTCACATGGGTACAGGGGTCCAAGGACTTGAACCATCCTCCACTGCTTTCCCAGGCCACATGCAGGGAGCTGGATGGGAAGCAGTGCTGCTGGGATTAGAACCAGCGCCCATATGGGATCCTGGCACCCTGAAGGTGAGGACTTTAGCCGCTAGGCCATCGCACTGGACTCAAGGCTATCACTCTGGGCCCTGTACCCTGTGCCCTGTGTTTTAACCACAGCACCCTGAGTGGCACTGTGGACAGCCCCATGGGCGTGGACCTGGAAGACACTGAATCTCACTCGCCAGGAGCCGAACTCTCAAACTCATGTCTTGAGAAATCCATGCATAAGTGGGAGGGTACTTCATGAAGCTCGTGGAAAAACAATGAAGTTTGTTTGATGTGAAAAAAAAACATGAAAAATCCAGGCACAGTTTTTTCATTCCATAATGTTCACTTTTCATACACTTTTTAAAAGATCTCTTGTAGGATAAATTTCAAAACCGTTTTTGTACCAAAATAAGCTTATAATTCCATTTTTCATGATTTTAAGTACCTATATATATGCACATGTGGGTATATACACATATATGTATACATGAAGTACACACACACACACACAGTTTTATTTTGCTTCCTCGTGACTTTCAATGCATTTGGCTTGGCATTTTGGCTCTGCTGTCCCAACTTGCCCATTTGGATCCGAGTGCCTGCCTCTGGACTTTGTCTCACGCCTTCCATAATCTTCTCTTGACTCCTGACATTGCCACCCAGCAAGGCTCCTGGGCCACTCCCGGTTGGGCAGGCTTTCTCCAGCCTCTGTAGGGATCTGGGATCCTCTCCCAAGGCTTCCGGAGGAACAAAACAGGAAGCAGCACCTGCCCTGAGAGTCTCACTGCAGAAAGACAGCCTTCCTCTGCCTCATGGGTGTGAAGTTATTTAAGTACTCTGACAGGAAGCACAGCTATCTCACTACCTTTTTAAGGAACTGTAAAGAGTATTTTGGACATTGCAAGAAGTTCAAGTGGCATAACTTGCATGGGGAGGCTCTCAGAACTCCTTTAGACCCTCCAAGTCCTTGCAGAGGCAGTGCAGCTGCAGGTGGCAGGACCTGGAAGCCGAACCCAGCCGGCTCCACCGCATTCCAGGTGTGTGTCCCACGTGTGTGTAGGCTCATCTGTAGAACGGGAATAACAACAAACACCTGACCGACTAGGCGAGGCGGCTCAAATGAGATGCTAGGAAAGTGTGAGAAAAAAAAAGAATAAATAAAAGGCAGTTGCCCTAATTATTAGTGTCACGCACTCATAGCCTTAATTACAGTGGAGAACAACAGGCTTGTCTTAAGGGACGTAAAAGACTTGGCCCATTCCTGCAAGATCCTGTCCAAGGAAAGAAATTGTGGAGGCAGCTTGCGTCCATAAACACCAAGTCCCAGGGAGTGTTGGGAGCACCTGGTGCCTCAGCCTGGGGTTCAGGGTGTGGGATAGGAGTTCAAGGTGTGAGGTAGTATCAGGCTCTGCTGCTTGGAGGAACTGGCTTTTGGTGGATCTCGGGCCTCTCGGATGGAAAGCAATAATAGGGACACTCAGTCCTGGGATTTGTGCCCCAGATCCCTGGGTCAGCCAGCTTCTGGGCAGCCCAAGGTCAACAAGGACCTCTGCAGTGGTCACAGGCTGAAGCACAGGCCCCCGAACTGGGGTCCCTGGGTGTTTGGTGGGAAGCAGCTGGTTGCTGCGTCCTTGAGGTTGCAGCAGGACCCATCACTCATGGTGCATTCGCCTCCCCCACCGCCCGCACCCCGTGGAGTCCCTGCAGCCCGCTGGGGGACTGAGCAGGTGGTCTGCGAGGGTTACTTTGGAGAGAAGAGATTTCCACTCCTGGGCTTCAAATTTCTGTAACAAGTACCGTGCCTCGTTCTAGTATTTGACATGATCGAGGTCCTTGCAAAGCTATCACAACCCGTAATAGATTATTAAATGAAAGGGAGAAACAAAAGTACAGCTAGGAACTCGCTAATTATCCAACAAACAGTCGCCCTTACGGTCATGGTCATGGTTACTGTCAGCGGCACTGCTGCGTCATTGATGGAGGGCTGAGTCAGCTCTGCCTGCACCCCGAACTTCCGCGGGACCGAACGTGTTCAAGGCTCTCTAACTCCACCGTCTGGTGGGGGACTGCCACAAGCCCTGCTGTCCAGGAAGCCAAGAGCCGGGCGGATGGCGAGGGGGAAGTCGCTGTGCCTGGTTGCTGCGTCCTCCTTCCGCTCCCTGCCCAGCCACCACTGAAGTGTCTGCCCGGGCTGGGGGACTGCCTGCGTTGCTGCGGCTTCCTCACCGCGAGGACTGGGCAGTGCTGGCTTGGCTAGAGCCGGATAGCCTCCTTGCCTAAGGCTTCCACTTTTTTGGGGGGTGGAGGAAAGGGTTTAGCGGGGTTGGTTTATGACATCCTGTAAAGTGTGCTCCAGCCCCACACCACAAGGCATTGTCTTGCGTAAATGTTCCGGGGCCCAGCGGACATTCAAATAGGGCAAAGGCGACTCATGATTAATTATCTGAGTTGGGACAGAGCTCCATCTTACAAATAAGCCAAAACGTGTTTTTTGCAAATCTTTTTGTTGTTGTTGTTTTTAAAAACTATGATAAAATCTACAACATAAAATTCATTAATGACATGTGTCCTGTTGTGTGACTACCACCATTATTTGTTTCCAAAGTGTATTCATTGCCTTAAATGGAATCCCCCCACCCACCCTTCTCATCACACCCCAGGAACTCTGTTCCATTTCTGTCCTGGGAACTTGTCTACCCTGGTTAACTCCCACCTGCAGAATAACATGCCATTTGTCCTTTGTTCCATCAAAAGCTTTCCCAAGAGTTGTTTGTCACATTGGAAAATCACCAGCAACCAGAACAAAGCCACACGTGTGGGGTTAAGCCAATATAATATACATGGATCAGTCTGTACATGTCATCATCGTGGTCCATACACTTGACACTTGGATATGTTTCTAATGTAACTTAATGTTTATGTTTGGATACATGTATGGGGTGGGGAGGGTAGGCAGAACACAGCATCCCTGCTTCATTCCTGAGTTCAACTTTCCATCACTGTTGTTACTGTTGTTCTGTGATGGGCAAATCATGAACACATGGAGCCTGGGTCATTTCTAGGTGGAGCACCGTGCATGGCAAAAAAATGATGGCTCAAGGGTTTGTACCTCTGCAACCCACAGGAACCTGAATGAGGGACCCTGGCTGCAGCCTGACCCAACCTTGACTGTTGCAGGAACCTAAGGAGTGAACCAGCAACAGGTAGGAGATTTCTCTCTCCTCTCTCTCGGTCTCCCTCTGTTTCTAAAATTTAAAACAAAAATTATAATCCTTTAATTAAATATGTTATTTTTAAAGTTATATGTGAATAGCATAAATGAGCTATTAAGTTTATTTTAAATTAGTAAAGGAGACATGGAAAGATATTTTTTGATAAGAAGATCCTGGACCTAAAGCAGTATCTCCTGTAGTCACAGACAAATAACCTGTCATGAGAGTGTGTGGTACTGAGATGAGGCACTGGGGACCCACCATGAATCCTGTCAACCTTTCCCACCATGCAGCGAGCCCACCTCTATCAAACAAGACCCCCACATTCTGGACTGCTGTCATCCTTGTGGGAGACTTGGATGGAGTTCCTGGCTCCTGGCTTCAGCCTGGCCCAGACCTGCAGACATTTCAGAAATGACCAGCAGAAGGAAGGTATCCCTCACCTGTCCGCTCCCCACTACCACCAAATAAACAAATGAATTTGTAAATAAATAATAACTCAATAGGCTAATCTTCTACCCTGTGGCACCCAGCACCCATGTAGGTACTGGTTCACGTCCTGGCTACTCCACTTCTGATTCATTTCTCTGCTATGGCCAGGAAAAGCAGTGGAGGATGTCACAAGTTCTTGGGATCTTGTACCCATGTGGGAGACCTAGAAGAAGCTCCTGGCTCCCAGCTTTACATCAGCTTATTTCTGGCCATTGCAGTCATTTGAGGATTAAACCAGCAGATGGAAGATCTTTCTCTCTGATTCTTCTCTTTGTAAATCTACCCTTCCAATAAAAATAGATTAATCTTTAAAATAAATAAATGGAGAAGCCCTCACCTGCCAAATCTGCTGACTCTTGGTCACAGCCTGCCAGGGGTTTGTGCCACTTCCTTCCATGGGAAGAGGGGCATTGCTGTCGCTGTTACTGTTGTTCTGTGATGGGCAAATCATGAACTCACCGAGACCGAGTCATTTCTAGGTGGCCACCTGGGATTGAAGCTGTACTTTTGGGACTGGGCAAACTGGTGGATCCTGGCACAGGCACCAGGCATCTCATTCAACAGGCGTCATACTTCACACCGTGGCTCCAGGCTGAAGGACATCTGCTTGGGAGCATCCAGATATCGATTTCTGCAGGCTAAAAAGGCAGGAAGTGTTATAGATGCTGCCTCCTAATCAACCACCTCTTTATTAGTCACACTTCCTTGGATCAGCCCCAAGGTCTTTCCTGAGAATGTGTAAGACCACAGGATGTTAAATCAAGTCTGGTTTGGCTACACAGATCCTATGGATGTTAATTTGTGCGTGTGTGCATGTATGTGTGTGTGTAATGTGGATCCTTGGGAGTCTGTTGCTTTGTCAGAAGGCTGGAATGTAATACTTAGATAATGCAGGCTGTTTATTTCCCCACCTGTGCCACTATTCCCTCAGCCACAGGATGGCTAGCTCTGTACTTATGGCTGATGCCACCTACATGAACAGACTCCTTGGCCTCAAGGCAGTTGGAGTCTCCTGTGACAGCCAGACCAGAAAAAGAGGTGACATTACAGAATGCCATAGATGTGTTCTCAGAACTGTAGAATACACACACACACACACACACACACACACACACACACACAACCACAGAGACAAAGATAAACTGAGAGATCTTCCACTTGCTGGTTCATCCTCCAAATGCATGCAAAAGCCAGAGCTGGGCCACACTGAAGACAGGAGCCTGGAACTCCATCCGGGTCTCCCACATGGGGGGCAGAGATCCAAGGATCTGGGCCAGCACCTTCTGCCTCACTGGCTATGCATTAGCATGAAACTGGATTGGAGGTGGGGTTTGAACTGAGGCACTCTGATATGGGATGCACGCCTCCCAAGACATAGCTTCATGGCTGAGACACAATGCCCACTCCTACTCCACTTCTTGATCAAGTACTCAGTGGAAACCCCCACTTGAAAATGCCAAGCCATGCAGCTCAGGGATGATTGAGACAGAGAAACCTCAAGCACTGGGCTCTGGCTGTACAGAGCTGACCTAGTTTGGTTGCCTGCAAATGCGGAAATCTTTGGTAGCTGCCACAGCAGGAAAGTCACAGGTGAATGAGTTATTCACGTGTCTTCAGCCTTGCCAAAAATGTTTGCCCTAATGGGAACACCTGTTGAAATAAATGCCACCAGAGATCCAGAGGCTTTTTATCAAGAAGCACAAGACCAGTCTAACAAGCTCATTAGATTGCCAGCTGTCTCTTTTTGTCCCTCCATCCCAACAAGCACCCCTTGTGAAGTTTTACCAGAGGGAAACCAATGCTGGTTGAGTGACAGGTTCCAGACACTTTTGTGATTGGATAGGTATAATTATAACAATTCTTTTCCTCTGTGGATCAATGAGGAGCACTAACAAGGAGGAGTGTATAAAGCAGGGGGGGAAAAAAAAAGCAGAGAGCAAAAGTAGAAGACACAATTCCTGGCTACAGAGTAGGATTCCTACAGCAGGAAAACTTGGATGGCTGATAGTCTATAGGTTTTTATAGATGGTAAAGGGGCCGCTTTCATGATTGAGTCTGCAAAGAGATGGTTGTGATTGGTAAATAGGGCAGAAGTCCTGGTCCAGACAACAGAAAACACTGCCACTTCCCTCAAGATGGATAGCATTCCCGTGACCTAGATCAGGTCCAACAGCACAGAACATCTTGAACACAAGGACAAGCACATGACACCAACACTCTTCACAGAAGCCGGCTGCCTCCGGAGTCATTCCCACCCCTCACCCAGTCTGTCTACCAGCACAGAATCAATCACCTGTTAATGGCCTGTTGCTGCTCTGACCATTCTGAGCCAGGATGCCACCCTGAAGTGGACTAGGTTTCTGGGCCAGCCAGCTTCTTATGCCTTGTCCTCTCAAAGCTGGAGGTACATATCCAATGTAGCTAACCAGTTCATGTATCTTGAGTACCACCCAGTTCAACAATTAGGAAGCAATTGTCCAGGGACAGGACTGTGGCATGATAGGGTAGGCCTCCACCTTTAGTGCTTGCAATTCCTGTGGGCACTGGTTTGAATTCTAGCTGCTCCACTTTTACTCTGGCTCCTTGCTAATAACCTGGAAAGGCAGCAAAGGATGGCTCAAGTCCTTAGGCCCATGAATTCATGTGGGAGACTTGGAAGAAGTTCCATGCTCCTGGCTTTGGACTGGCCCAGCTCTAGCCATTGCAGCCATTTGGCAAGTGAACCAGCAGATGGAAAATCTTTTTTTTCCTCTCCCACTAAATATGCCTTTCAAGTAAAAAAAAAAAAAAAATATATATATATATATATATATACATTTAGAAAGCAATTGTCAGTATCATCATGTTAGCTAAGGAATCCTCCAGTGCTAAGTGAATTCAACAAAAAATACTTGATGTAGCTGCCTTGAGTGAATGGGCTTCCACTTGTTGTGAATGTTGACTAACTCTAGAAGCTGGTGGTGTTCTCATCTAGGGGACTTCAGATGTCCTCACTACACCTGTCACACACACATCCTGTTCCTGTGCTAAAGTATTTTATTTTTAAAAAAGATTTTTTTATTTTTATTGCAAAGTCAGATATACACAGAGGAAAAGAGACAGAGAGGAAGATCTTCCATCTGATGATTCACTTCCTAAGTGACCACAATGGCCAGAGCTGAACCGATCCAAAGCCAGGAGCTTCTTCTGGGTCTCCTACACAGGTGCAGGAACCCAAGGCTTTGCGCCATCCTCAACTGCTTTCCCAGGCCACAAGCAGGGAGCTGGATGGGAAGCAGGCTGTTGGGATTAGAACCAGTGCCCAAATGGGATCCTGGCGTGTTCAAGGAGAGGACATTAGTCACTAGGCCACAGTGCCAGGCCCCCTTTGTGCTAAAGTATTTTAAAGGAAGCAGAGCAGCCTGGCTAAGAGCCCCATAGAGCATGTGATTAAAGGGGGAACTTAGCTGAGACATAACCTCAAGAAACTAGCTCCACACCCGTTGAGCTGGGAGCATGGGCCTGTGTCTGGTGTAATAGGTAAATGCTAGTGCTTTGGATTGAAGTCATTGATTTCTTGTTCTTTTTATTAAAAAACAATAGTAATTGTAAATTCATAGGAAGTGACAAAGAGAGGCACCAAGTGCACTACACCTAATTTCTTCCAGTACCTACATTTTTCTAAAAGTTAACCTGTTTTTTTTTTTTTTTTTTTTTTTTTTGTAGCAGTGACCACATGAGGGAGAATGTATGCTTGTTTTCATTTCCCATGTATAGTGGGGTAGTGTCAGGCACACTCACACCATTGTGCCACAACCTCAGAACTCCTTTCAGTGTGGGGAACTGAAACTCTGGATGCACTGAGCCATCACTTCCTCCTGCCCCCTACCCCTGGCAAAGTTCTTTCTCTACAAATTGGATATTTCAGGGCTTCACTTAGAAGCTGTTCAGAGTTCATGATTCCGTGGCTGTTTTACCAGTACAGCATGAAAACAGCCATGTGCACTGGGACAGTAGGTGTCCCTATGCCCACCCCGTGGTGATGGACACACAGAACTGCTCCTCCCACTGGGGGACAGAGCTGCTTCCTCAGTGCTGCCAAGGGACAGTTGGGTGGTGGCGGCACTCACGCTACCTCTAGAGCCACATGCCTTCTGCACCCTTTACGCTTTGTCAACCGGCAACATGTTTTCTTTCTGTACTATTCGGTCACTCTGAGCATGTGTGTACATAGACATTTGCAGTGAAACACACCAACTCTAATCTGGTGATGTCACGGCCATGATCAAGCCGATGTTCTTGCTTAGGGAGCAGGCTGGGTTGTTTTGGAAGCTGCTGTGGCTCACAGGAACAAACCCAGGTCATCAACTGGGAGCGTGTGCTCTCAGTGGCTGTGGCTGTGCCATACAGTCCTCCTGACCAGTGGCTGCATCTCACCTGGTGGATATAAGTTCAAAAGCACCCAGGAGGGGCAGGTGCTGGCACCGTGGTTGAGACATTCACGTATGTATCACAGTGTGTGGGTTCAAGTCCCATCCCAGCTTCTTCCAAATGCACACACCAGAGGTAGAGGGTGGTGGCTTAGGTAGCTGGGTCTCCACCCCAGCCACATAGGAGACCCACATGGAGTTCCTGGCTCCTGGCTTTGGGGAAGTAAACCACCAAATGGAAGATCTCTAATCTCTATCTTTCAAATAAATACAATTCAACTCTTTTTTTGTTTGTTTAAGCAAAATAAATAAATAAAAGGACAATTAAAGGTAAAATGAGACCAATTGTATTAGGGTTCATCTGTCTGTCCATGTGAAATGTGGATACACATACACTAGGAATGGAAAAAAGATCAAGAGAAGATACAGCAGGAGGACAGCTATGGGCAGGCCCTGAAGGCTGGTAAGGGGGTCACAGATGAAACCAGCCCTGCCCCCAGGCCTGGATCGAACACTTCCAGCCCCACAACCTCCTGGGGTTGAAGCCCCAAAGCCCCACGGTCTTTCAGCTTTGATGTCCTGAGACAACAGTTGAATGCAAAGGCTCTGCTGGGGTAAAATATAATTTTTTAGAAGGATTTTCACTTAGCAAGGGCACCAGGAATAACATTTTGAAACATTTAACTGACACGTTTCTCAGAACTCAATAAATCATGTGCTCCCAGCGTCCTCCTCCTCCTTGCTGTCCTGCCCTCCCTGCTCCCTCAAGCTCTGCCCCCTGAAGCCTAAACCACAAACTGGAGGAAGGAGGTGGGAGAAGTGATGGTGGTGGTGGTGGTGGTGGCTGGGGGGAGCCTAGAATGAAAAGATCCTTGATGAACTTTGGTTTTCAAAGCTGACTTTGTTGATTTCACGTTGAAATGGTAGATTCAAAGGCCAGTCTTCATGCAAAAAGAAAATGTTTATTTTCTGAATTTTACAAGCTCCCTTTGTAGATGGGGTGTCTGGCTGGCATTTTGGCATGTTTTAAGTGCTAGATAGAGAGAACCTGGGTTATTCAGGGAGGAGGGGGCGTTGCTGATGGGCTAGAAGGAGGAGGACGGGAGGGAAAATAGTTGGATGCTTGTGTCCTGAAAGAGGGCAGTGTTAGAGACATCCAGCTATGGGGAGTCTGGGAGTAGTGGGTCAGCTCCTTTCAAGGTAATGCCTGGGGAGTGGATGTTGAAAGCTGAACTCACACCCCAGCACTGCCGGCTGGGCACCATGTTCGCAAGACACAGCAAATTAGAAACACAGGCGGGCATGCTTGCATGCAGCCCACCCCTCTTGTGTGCAGCCAAGACAACTTCAATGTGAGCAGCTTCTGCTCTCCTTCCCTGAATTTTTACTTAAAAGTACTCAGTGTGATGGGACATTTTTTTTTTTCCACTTAGATCCAGCCTTACTACTGAAAGTGGGGTGGGGGTAGAAGGACCTGGTCCCAGGAGCTTTTTTTTTCCTTAGTGTCCCTACCAGCTCAATATGCTCTCTTTTGCATTTTCCCTTGGGTCTCAAGAATTTTGGTTTAACGGGAAGGTGAGGAGAGAGGCAGGGCTTGTGCTGCCAAACCCAAAATTAACTCCTTCGTATCTTTGCCCATCTCAGAAGCTACACACACACACACACACACACACACACACACACACACACACACAAACACACACACACATCACCTGCTCAGAAAGGTTGTGTTGGTTATGAATGCTGGATTCTAAGGTAGAAAAATTGAGGCAGAAGCAGGCAAAGGGCTTGCGTAGAGCCCCAGGCCTCACGCATGCAGGAGAGCTGGGATCCTAGAGCCGGCCTAGGCGCTCTCCTTCAAGTCCTCTGTGGTTGATAGCAGGTGCTAGGCATTCCTGGGTGGAAGGAAGGCTGTAACACGACAGGAACCAGCAGGAAAGGATGAACATAATTATTCACCTCTTCTGAGTTCCTGATAATCACTTCTACTTGGTATCACAAGACTGTAGCACAACAGTGATTTCAATGCAGGCACTTACCTCTTGCTGCCACTCTGCTCCCTGGAAAGGGCACCACCTCGCTAAATGGAAGGACCCGGCGTCTCTTCGGGACTTCTCTGGTTTCTGCTTCTTGTGACCACACCCTCAACAGGTCTCCAGGGAACACTGTGGTGCCCAACCTGGGGCTGACATCTTGGGGAGATTGACTAAGCTGTAGATCCCGTCTGGTGGTGCAGGACCACAATAGTCAGAGGTCTGGAGACAGCCCTGGCGTATGGCCTAGCAGAATAGAAGAGGTGCGAGAGAGAAGCTTAAGGTTCTCATGTTTGGCTAATGTCCCATTCCTGGAGTGTTGGGAGTTGCCTCTCTGATTGTGCCCAGTCATCTGATAGAAGGCATAGGGATTATTCAACAATCACTTATAGGGCCACTTATAGGTGCTAAGCTTCACTTCAGAAAGAGAGAGGCTGACCCTGTTGTCTGTATCCATTTCTAGTCCAAGTGTGAAATCCATGCTCTTAAATAGCTCTTGGCCTCCTTACTCTTTTGCCTCCTCTTCTTAGCTGAGCTGATGTGAATGCAAGGAACCCTAATGTCTGTGAAGCAGGCAGCTCTGTTGGGAAATCCAGAGATGATGAGTACCGTGACAGGCAGACTCGTATGACCATGGAAAAGTCTGGAAACAGGTAAAAACCCTGTTGGGTAAGCAGATGTTTATAATCGGAAGGGTACCAAGTAGGTGAACCTGGGAATGCTAGTGAGCCTAGCAAGAACCCCAAGTACAGGCAGGTGATTGATGTGGGAAAGCAGGTGCTAATGATGCAGGGTTCCAATACATTGGGCCCCTTACCTTAACTGGTGAGAAGGAAATCAGGAAATGGGCACCAAAATAGCCCTTCCTTATTGCCAAGAAAGGATGCTTAAGAAAGGAACTTAATAGGTGGGGAATGTTAATAGGTGGGGAAGCTTTCCAGGAATGAATCCCAGAACACAGTCACTGTAGGACCTGGCCTTCCTGGGCCTCCCTCGGGGGTACAAGGCTAGTTCACCACACAGGAGGAGGTAGAGCGCGGCTCCTGCTGTCAGTGGCCCTAAAGAAAAACACGAGGGGCAGATGAGCCGAGTCTGCACAGCAGATTACCCATCACTTGGCAAGTTAAAACCACCATCATTGTATTCATCAATGCTGCTTTTGGAGCTCAGGAGTTTCAGCAGGGCTCAGCTGGGCAGTTTTCCTCCATGTGGCATTGATGTGAGTTACGTGTTGATATTCGGCCAGTAGCTGAACTGGGCTGGTCTGGTCTGGAAAGCATGAGAGCTTTGCTCACATGCTGACAGTAATGATTAGCACGGGATATTAAAGAAGTCTCTGGAAGCTTGGATCTGCTGAATTCCCTGTTCTCTCCAGGTATTCATGAGCTCTGTATGTGGTCTTGTCATCAGAAGAATCAGACTCCTCACCTGCAGATTTAGCACTCCCAGATTTCGGGGGGTGGGAACCCAAGAGATGGGAAGTGAAAGTTGCCAATAGGCCTGGAAACTGTCCCAGCATCAGACTTGCCATATCTTGTTGGTCAAGGAAGCCTGCAGGATTCTCCCTGGGACATGTAGCAAAGAACGTGTATCCTCCTAATTTGCCACAATCTGAAATCCTCTCCCTTCTGATATTCACTGTCCTGGCCCTTTTATGATTCAGGGCTCAGCTGGGAGGCTCCCCCTCCGCCGCTTCCCCATCATCCATCGTACAGCAGTTGCATTTGGCACTGCCTCCTTCCCCTCTGCCCTGGCCAGATTGCCATGTTCCTCTGTGATTGCGCACCCAATCTCATTGCTGTTAGAATGACCTTGCTTACTGGTCTTTCCTGCTTGGAATCAATGCAGTCTGTGAGCAGGGAACACTTCTTACCCATTGTTTTATCCAAGGGTGCAGAACATTGTTGTCTGTGAAGCACGCCCCCAGGATACCAGCTGACAAAATGGCTACTGTGCCATGAGCTTATCAGTGTGTATGGCCAGCAGCAGGGTTTCCACAGATGGAACAGAAACTTGTGTTCAGGCTGGCATTCCTGCCCCCTTGTTGTCCCCAGTGAGGCCTGTTATTTCACTGCCTGTGTGCTTCGCGGAGAGCCAAGGGCAGAGCACAGCCAAGGAGTGATAGAGCCAGCAGGGCTGAGAGAACAGGGGCAGGCTTTGTGGTATAGCAGGTGAAGTTGTCGTTCGGGGCTCCTGCATCCCATTTGAGTGCCTGGGGTAGAGTGCTGCCTCTGTTCCTAGTCCAGCTTCTGGCTAAAGCCCCTGAGAAAATTATGGTACAAGTACTTGGGTTCCTGCCATGCATTTGGGAAACATGTATGGAGTCCCTGGTTCCTGGCTGCCTTCAGGTCAGGCTGCTACAGGCATTTAGAGAATGAACCAGCAATGAAAGAGCTCCCTTTATTTTGGTCTCTCTGCCTTTCAAATACTGAAGTTTAGAAATGGGGAGATATGCTGTCTAAGATGAAGTCCAAACAATCATCTAGGCCAGAGGTACGTGAGGAAGAGAAGCAGTGTTCTTAGTGAGAGGAATGGAGGAACGTCTGAGTGTGAAGGAAGTGGATACAATATTGAGGAATTTAGTTTGAAACAGCAGAAGCCAAGTAGCCAGAAATCAGCCCCCAAGGCACAGGCGGAGCTGTTTGGATACTGTTGCTGGTCTTGCTGCTGAGCCCTGGTTCCCACAGCATGGAATGCAGACCCCACAGGTCCTGGACACACTCCTCTGAGACCCCTGTGGGGTGGGGGGAGCTCCTGGCTGTCATGGCTTCCCTGCACTGCTAAAGTCAGTTTATTTATTTAAAGGGCAAAGTTGGGTGAAGGTTCAGTCTCCAGGCTGAGCCTAGAGGTCCATCCAGGTCTCCTGTGTGGGTGGCCGGGACCCACTTCCTGGAGCTGTCACCTACTTCCATGTAGAACACATGGTGGCAAGGAGCAGAGCTGGGTCTCCAGTGCAAGCATTGTGTTATGGGCTACACTGATCCTGTGTGGTGTCAGCCACTATGCCAACATTGAGCCTTTCCTCGTTTTAGGTTCTCTGGTACTGTTCTAGTTTGTCTATATTATTGATAACGGTTGTTATTTTCTTAAAATAGCAAGCTTATGATGCTCTTGTAGGTATGCTTGGATACATTGTGATTATTTGCCTGCTCCCCTCCCCCAACAGCCATCAGCTGGTTCCTGCAATGATTGCCTCTGAAAGCAGAAAGGGCTGCCTGTGGAGAGAGGATGGAGGGAGGCACTGGCTCCAGTTCCTGCATGCAGGTGCTCTGGTCCCTGCAGCACCTCAGGTGTGGAGGTGTGCCTTATGATGCTGATTTGCATTTCCTTAATGACTAAGGTCTTTTCATCTGCTCATCATTTGTATTTCATCTTTGGGGAACTGTCTAGTCAAGACCTGAACCCGTTTTTTAATCCAGTGGCTTATCTTTATCTTCTTTGAATTTGTAAGAGTTCCTGCTATACTCTGGAATACTAGACCTTTATCAGATAAATTGGCAAATATTTTCTCCCATTGCATGGATGGTCTTTCTTAATAGTAGTCTTTTGATGTACAAGAAATTATTAATATTGATAAAGTTCAATTTATATATTTTTAATTTTAAAATGTGTTTTATTGAGGTAGCTTTTGTTTTAAAATCTAAGAACCAGCTGTCAAATCAAAGGTCATGGCAGTTTGCCTTTATGTTTTTTTCCAAATTACATGATTTTAAGTTTTACATTTAGATCTATAATGTGTTTTGAGTTAACTTTGTGAATACTGGAAGTTAGGCACTTGGTATTTTAAAATTTTAATTTAATTTATTAACATGTCAGAGGGAGTAAGATCACTTATTAGCTGGCTCAGTTCTCAGATGTACGCATCCACCTGGCTGGTTCAGGCTGAATCCAGGTCCTTGGAATTCCTTATGGGTCTCCTATGCAGGTGGTAGAGACTCAAGTGCTTGAGCCATCATTTGCTTCTCATGGTATACATTAGCAGGAAGCTGAATTGGAAGTGGAGGCAGGAATTTGATCCTAGGTACTGCAATATGGGCATTCCAAGTGTGGCTTACCTCTCTCCCCCATGTCACAGTGTCATAGTACCCACACTGACACTTGAGATTTGTAAAAGTTTGTGATGATGCCAACAGCAGCCAAAGTTGAGAACCACTGATGCAGATGGTCGAGGATATAGGGGTGTAGGATGCTTGCTGTGCCAGGGCATCTGAAGAAGGGGTCATGGCTTCCAGGCAACAGGCACGAGCTGGTACTCTGTGAATTAGGCAGTTGGCTTTGGAGAGAATAAAGTTTGTTCATCACATCTGAGGGAGATATTTCAAGTCAGGAGAACTCACTTCTCTGTTGGCCAGTGTTTAGGGACTCCTTTGAAAGTGGCTGCAGTCTGGTTGGAGGGGTCTGAAATGGAAGAAGCAGATGAGGGGAGCAGCAGGGGAGTATCCTGCTGTGGCAGAGAGCCCAGGAGGCACACATTCTGAGGTTTGATCTGGCTAATGGGTAGGTAGATGTCAGCCAGGGGACAGGTCTGCTCGTGTCTGCCCTCTAGTGGGCATGCTCATTACACAGCCCTGTTTCTTATACTCGGGGTACCTGTTATCCAATATGCTAGGGCACTGAGTTGCTGTAGAACATCAAGCATGTTAATTGTCCAGGGCTATTGCATGTGACGTACAGAGGGGCTATCAGCTTTCTAAACCTTAAAAGAAGAACTGTTGGGCCTAGCACAATGGCGTAGTGGTTAAAGTTCTTGCCTTGGACACGCTGGGATCCCATATGGTGGCCGGTTCTAATCTTGGCAGCTCCACTTCCCATCCAGCTCCCTGCCTGTGGCCTAGGAATGCAGTTGAGGATGACCCAAAGCTTTGGGGCCCTGTGCCCATGTAGAAGACCCGGAAGAGGCTCTGCCCTTGTGGTCACTTGGGGTGTGAACCATTGGACAGAGGATCTTCCTGTCTGTCTCTCCTCCTCCTCTCTGTATATCTGCCTTTCTAATAAAAACAAATAAATCTTTAAAATAAAATAAAATAAGAACTGTGGCTTCTCACAGATCTGACTCTCCCCTCTTCACTATAAAAGACCATGTGTGTTAGAATCATCCAGTATGCTTATTCAAAATGTTGATTTTGAGGGCTCCAGTCCAGACCAATGAATCTGAATTGCTTGGATTAGACAGCAGGAATTTGCAGTTTAAACTACATTTCCTACATTTAAAAGTGTGACCTTCTGGGCAGTCCTTGAGGACCTCTATGATTCATCACTGTGAGCCTCCCTGGTCACTGTACTGGAGCCCATGGCCAGAAGGACATTGAGCCAAAGTTGTTTTGACCATTTGACATATGCTGGAATTTGTTCTTTCAGTAAAGAACTATTGCAAGTTTTGACTTGTAATATGTCTAAAAATACATAGGGTCTTCAAAGAGTTCATGGAAAATATGCAATATGAATAAACTATGCATTTTTTTGCATTGAAATAGCCTTACCATTTAATTCTCCTTTTCCATAAACTTTTGCTATAAAGTTAAATATATGCAGCAAGTCTCTGGCCCGGAAGCTCAACTGCCAGTTAGGATGCTGTAGCCCAGCAGTGCTTGAGGTCAAATCCCTGTTTCTGGTCCTTTGCTCCAACTTCCTTCTGAACACTGAGAGCCTGAGAGGCAGCAAGAGGGACTCAGGTCGCTGGGCTACTGCCTCCCTGGAGAGCACCTGCACGAAATTCCTGGTCTCTGGCTTCAGTCTCCAGTCATGGCCCAGCCCTGGCCACAACAGCTATGTGGCAAGTGAACCAGTGGCTGAGAATTTCGTTTTTTGTCCCATTCTCTCTAAGTCACTTTCTCAAATAAATAAAATTATTTTTTAAATGTCAATTTTATAATATTTTATATCAGTGTCAGCTTAATGTATTCATATATTTATTCCAAAAAGGAACCAAAATGGTTTTACCCTAATGGCTTTATATTTTGACTTTCTTCCCTGTTTTTATGAGAATAGTTCGTTGTTGCGGTATCCACAGATGTCTCAAGCCAGGAATCTGTGTCCTCCCTCTCCCCTGTGCTGTGTTTTCTGCACCAACCTGGTAGGCAGCTTACTTCTTTGCCAGGAGTACTCTTCTGCCAGTGTGCTGGGCTAAAAATGAAATTAGGAATGCTGCTTATCAGAAAAATCCAGTACCATCAGTTGCATTTGTTTATTGTTCCAAGGATATATATATTTTTTTATCTTCAGAAGGAAGTACTGCCTTGGAAATAATCTGGACTTCTTGGGCTATTTTAAAAGACAACTATTCATGTGGATGTAACATGTTCTCATAACTGGAGGGAAACCTAAGAGCAAAACTGGGTCAGTGTGGGGAGAAGAGAGCAGTGGTGAGCCATGGGTAGCATGGCTGGAGCTGTGCTTTCTCGGGTGCAGGCTGCTGGCTGCTGGCTGCACGGGAGACATATGCCACGTGGCATTTGTACCACTGCATCTCAGATGCATGGTGAACTCAGGCTTGGTGCTGTTGAGGTCTTAGCCAGGGGTGGTACACACATTTCCTGGCAGCAGGCAGCCATGTGACATCAGCTGGAGCTGAAGGATGGCTCTGAGATAGATGTACATTCACAGCATTATGCTACCAGAGGCTGGTGAAGCCGGGACAAGGCAGTGAGCTCCGACTCCTGGGAGAATGGAGAGAGTGCTAATGAAGACTTCAGGAACACAGCCAAGCAGGCTAGGTTCAGCAGGACACAAGCCCCGAGGGGAAAGTAGTGTGAAAGTCATGGAAATGGGAATTCAGGCCAAAGCACAGGCAAGCATGAGCCAAATGGACAGCATGTTCCAAGACCTTGATGGGTCGCAGCATCTGTTGTCATACTTTGCTTGAACCAAAGTCCCAGCTAGGAATCTGGAAGCTGCATTGTCTGCACCCAAAGGCTGGGTAGCCCCTTGCAAGGAGTACTCATACATGCCTTAGGTAGCGATTGGAAGAGAGGAACATCAACAAGTGAAGGCCTCACGATACTGCTAATAGCATATGGAACTATGTCCAAGCTGATGATGGCTTCAAGGGAGGAAGGCCTTTAGCGTCCGAGGGAGCTCCATGGCCTCCTTTTACATGCATTTCCCCTCTTGCTTCCATTTTCTTCTCTTCCTCCTCTTGATCTCCCCCCCTCCCCCGACTGGTGCTCCCCATCATGTGAAATTGCTGGGACCACATTTTGTTCAGGTTCCTTCCTGAGCATCTGAGATTCCTCTCTCGTCTCTTTCAGGATGATAGATACTTTCAGGGAAAGTATCTCTTCTCACTGATGTTCTCACTTCCCTTTGATCCTGTGTCTTTCAGGAATACATTTTCCTTTTCTCAAGACCTATTTTTCACCTCATTATTTGCATAAGTTTCCAAATAATGGATGATACCATTCTCCTTAGAGCATATTTTCCCTAGTATCTGGCTAGAAGGTCTATGATTTCCATTCCTATATCTAGACCTGACTCAGGAGTTAGATCCTCACCCTGACCCCCAACATCCGATCTACTGTAAGAGGAGTAAGACCAGGGAGCTATCCCAAACCCCATTTCTTTTCTTTCATTTTTGAAAGAAGATTTATTAATTTTTATTTGAAAGGAAGGTACACACAGAGAGGCAGAGACAGAGAGATAGGTCTTGCATCTGCTGGCTCATTTCCCAGATGACTACAATGACCAGAGTTGAACTGATCTGAAGCCAGGAGCCAGGAGCCTCTTCCAGGTCTCACATATAGATAGGTGTAGGAACCCAAAGACCCAAGCCATCCTTTGCTGCCTTCCCAGCCATAAGCAGAGGGCTGCATGGGAAGCAAAGCAGCTGGGACCAGAACCAGAACCATATGGGATACCAGCACTGCAAAGCAGAGGATTAGCTTGTTGAACCACAGTGCTGGCATGCCTGCTGCCTGCATTCCTTCCTTCCTTCCTCTCTCTCTCTCTCTCTCTCTTTCTTTCTTTTTAAATATTTATTTATATGTTTGAAAGTCAGAGTTACAAAGAGAGAGAAAGAGCTTCCACCCATTAGTTCACTCCTCCAGTAAGCACAAATGGCCAGGAAGGAGCCAGGCTGAACCAGGAACCAGAAGCTTCATCCTGGTCTTCCACATGAGTGGTGGGGCCCAAATACCTGTACCATCTCTATTGCTTTTCCCTGGCCATCAGCAGGGAGCAACCAAGACGCAAACTGGTGCCCTCATGGGCTGATGTTGCAGTCAGCATCTTTATGAGCTAAGCCACAGCACTGACACCCAAGCAGCATTATTTATTTTTAATTAATTAATTAATTTAAAAAATTTAATTTTATAATGCAATTCTGTATAATTTGGGATTCCTCTCGCCGCCAATTCCCACCCGACTGATTTTCCCATATTGTCACAGCAGTACATTCCTTCATATGGTGTTACAGTTCTATGAGTCTGCTATTTGTGTGCCCAACATGGCTGGTATACAATGTCAGACAGTCCATTGTCCCATTGTCTAGATACATCGCACACTTTTATTGGGAGTCCATCTTTTGTTTAGAAGTAGGGATGCATGTTACATTGTGTCTTCACGTCTGGATATGGCAGTCTCCATTACTCCACAACTATACATTCCAATTTGCATGATGGTTTCCTTACATTAGAGAAATATTTGTCTTTTTGGGATTGACTGAGCATAATAGTCTCTAGTTGGGACCATCTAGTTGCAAATGGTATAATTTCATTCTTTTTAATGGCTGAATAATATTGCATGAAGTAGATGTACCATAGTTTCTTTAACCACACCTCTTTGGACAGGCATCTGGATTGTTTCCATGTCTTTGCTATTGTAGATTGTGCTGCTGTATATATAGGATTACAGATCCCCTTCTCATATGCAGTTTTGATTTCTTTTGGGTATATTCCTAGGAATGGGATAGCTGCCCAAGCATCATTTTACAGGACTGTTTTCTCGAAGAGTTGACTTGGTATACATCATTGGGATCCTGTCTCACTCCCTTTAGTGTTTTGAATTCCCCTGCTGCTCTGAGTGCCCTGATGAATCCTGACTCTTCTGGGAAGCCAGAGTCCTGGGAAATGCTCCTGAGTCCCACCTTGTTTCTGTTGGTGGCTTCCTCTGTGGGAAGAGGACGAAGGAACAGCAGGATTTACTGCTCTTCTTAGAACCTCACTCCTAGCTTGTCACTTGCCGCTTGACACATCTCCCGGTCACGCCACTCTGCCTGCCCTTCCACTACAGCCCCAGATCTCTGTTGCCATGATACCAGCTCTTTCCACTGACACTGATGCTTTTCTTAAACACAATAGGACTGGCTATTAAAAAAAAAAGCCCTGTATCTGTGTTATTTGGTCATTTAAGGACTTCTATGTCTTTATAAATCACACATTTTAAAATTTTATTTTTATTAGAAAGGAAGATTCACAGAGAGAAGGAGAGACAGAAAGAAAAGTCATCTGTTTACTGATTCATTCCCCAAGTGGTTGATGGCCAGAGCTAAGCCAATCCGAAGCCAGGAGAGCCAGGAGCTTCTGCTGGATCTCCCCTTGCAGGTGCAGTGTCCCAAGGCCTTGGCCCATCCTTGACTGCTTTCCCAAGCCACAAGCAGGGAGCTGGAAGGGAAGTAAAGCAGCTTGGACACAAACTGGCATCCATATAGAATCCTGGTGCTTGTAAAGCAAGGACTTGGCCACTGATCCAAGCTTAGTTCATGTCCCAGCTGTCCACTTCGGCCCAGGCGCATTGCTGGTATTCAGAGTGGTCCTTATGGCTGAGATGTGGCAGGGTCTGATGCCAAAGCAAGTCATAAATGAGTGCATAGGATCTCCAGGCCCCACAGACAGGCCAGTGTGGAGCTGAGGAAGAGACAGTTGCTTGGGCAAGCCAGCTCCCCAGGAGGAGCCTTGGCAGCAGGCAGCACCTTTTGCCATGACCCTGTACTGCGCTTGCCCAGGCAATTCTTGCACTACATGTCTCTGGGATTTCAGGAGGCCTCCCAGCCCGCAGAGCTGCCTGGTGCATGGTGACCTTGGCCTCAGTTACCCCTTTCATGCCTGTTCCTGAGTAGTCTTGATGAATGAGCCCTTTCACCATGATCAACTGCCCTTAGTCCTGTTAACATTCCACACAGTAATATTTACTTTATCTACTAACAACATAGCCTCGTATCTTCTTCTGCCTCCTAGAAATGTCTCTTTTTCCTATACTTTTATTTTCTTTGTAACTTTGGTAATCAATGAAATGGATTGATTGATTTGAAAGCTAGAGTGATAGAGATATTTTATCTAGTGCTTCTCTCCTGAATATCGCAACAGCCAGGCTGAAGCCAAGAGCTGTAAGTTGCACTAGGTCTCCGACCTGGGTGGCAGCAACTCAAGCACTTAGACCATCAGCTGCCACTTTCCCAAGTGCGGCAGCAGGAAACTGAACTGGAAGTGAAGGAAGCAGGACTTGAACCACCACTGCTATGGGATGCAGGCATCCCAAGTGGCAGCTTGTATGGATTTTTTATGGAGGGCAGGATCAATCTTCACAAATGAATTTGAATGTTAGTGCTCATGATACCACGCACAACAAGAGATGATGGAAAGATTTGTTACTCACATAAGGGCTTTGGAGGGGGGAGAGTAAGGTGAGGGCAAGGTGGTCAGGAATGGTGTGAGCCAAGGGGAGGAGGATACGGAAAGTAGATTTGGTTTATCTTGTGGTTAGGAGTTGGCTGGTTTAAGAGACTTGCTGGGTTTGAAATTTCTTTTTTCTTTCCTTCTTTTCTCCCTCCCTCCCTTCTCTCTCTCTCTTTTTTCTTTTCCTCCTGTCCTCTTTCCCCCTCCCCCTCTCTCTTTCTTCCTCCTTTCTTCTCTCTCTTTCTTCTTTTTTTCTTTCTCTCTTCCTTTCTTTCTGGCACATTTACAAAGAGAGGAGAGAGAGAGACAGATAAAAAGATCTTTCATCTGTTGGTTCACTCCCCAAGCGGCTACAATGACCAGAGCTGAGCTGATCTGAAGCCAGGAGTTTCTTCTGGGTCTCCCACACAGGTGCAGGGTCCCAAGGCTTTTGGCCATTCTTGACTGCTTTCCCAGGACTCAAGCAGGGAACTGGAAGGGAAATGGAGCTGCCAGGACATGAATCTGCAGTTTCTATATGAGATCCCAGTTCATTCAAGGCCAAGATTTAGCCACTGAGCTATTGAGCCAGGTGTTGAAGTTTCTTTCTTTCTTAAATTGTGTTTACTGTTTAAAAACAGGCAAAGAGCGACAGAGACATGGGAAGACCAAGTGATCCAGGGAGGAGGAGGGAGCATGTTGCCATCCGCTAAGCAAGAGCCATAGCCAGGACCTAGGGACTCAGCCCTGCCCTCTCAGAGGTGGCAGAAACGCAGCTCTTAAGCCCCAGCAGGAAGCTGTCCTTGGAAGCCAGGGCCAGTAAGGAAGCCAGGTCCTCCTTTCTGGGATGTGAGTATTCTAACTGCAGGGCTGCAGGCTCACACACACTCAGGCTTGGACTTTGAGTCAACACCAGGGGAGGGAGCCGGCTTGCTTTCAGCTTGTACAAAGGTGGGACCCAATCCGGGAGGTAGAGGGTAGGACTTGTAAACCACCAGCAGTCACACCTCAAAATTAGTCACACAACTTACTGCACAGTGTATCTCTTTATAAATGCTTATTTCCTCACAAATTTGCATTTCATCCTTCCACAGGGAACATGCTAATCTCTGCATCATTCCAATTTTAGTATATGTGCTGTCAAAATGAGCATATTAAATGCTTATTTCTTATAGACAACTTATAGTTAGGTTTGATATTAAATTCTGACAACCTCTGCCTTTTAATTATTATCCAATCCGATTATAATTACTGAAGTCATTGACATGGTTGAATTGATATGGGCTATAATGTTATATTTCCTTTTTTTGTAGTTCCAATCTACTATTGAGTCTCTTATTTTTCCTTTCCTATCTGCTTTAGGTTAAATAAAATTACGCTTAGAACTTCAATTTAATTACTTATTAGATTTTGTAGTTAAAAACTTTTTTTAAAGATTTATTTATTTTTATAGGAAAAGCAGATATACAGAAAGAAGGAGAGAAAGAGAAAGATCTTCCATCCTGCTGGTTCACTCCCCAAGTGGCCACAACAGCTGGAGCTAAGCTGATCCGAAGCCAGGAGCCAGGAGCTTCCTTCAGGTCTCCCATGTGGGTGCAGGGTCCCAAGGCATTGGGCCATCCTCCACTGCTTTCCCAGATCTCAAGCAGGGAGCTGGAAGGGAAGTGGAGCTGCTGGGACATGAACTGGCGGTGCCCATATGGGCTCCTGGTGGATGCAAGGCAAGGGTTTAGCCACTAGGCTACCATGCTGGGCACTATTACATGTCCTATTAATGATCAGGTCTACTCAGGACTGATGACAGATCACTTCCCATACGTGTAAACAGCTAGCAATGCTATAATTAATTTACTGTTGTTGCAGTAACTGTGCCCACCTAATTGCCTGGAAATTAGTCCACCTGCCGACTATCTTGCTGGTCAATTCTGCAGGGCAGGGTTGAGGACAGCACTGTGGGGCTGTCTGGGCTCGGCTGCTCAAGTGCAGGGACTCAGCCAGAGGACTCGAGCCTTTGTAGCTGCCTTGCCAAGTAGAAGATGGCCAACGCTCAGTGAGGGGAGTTCTGAGATGGGCCAGAAAGGGCAGTTTGGTTTCCCGTTGGGGCTCCTTGTCTCTTTCCAGTGCTCATCCTTGTAGTACAGCTACCATGAGGCTGCCCAGTCCACACAGAGAGGTCCCATCTAAACATTCAGTTGTTTCAGCTCTGGTATCTCGTGGCTAACTTCCAGACACATGAGGAAACAACAGGTCTTCAGTCACTGTAGCATGCGGAGTTCCAGACTTCTGCCTGAGTGTGTAGACTCACAGGCCTTGGTGTGTTGAGGGATGTTTTGTGGGAGGCACTAACATGGATAGGACATGACAGACCATCCTACAAACGCCTCCTAAACCTAAGATAATTACTGTCTGTCCTCTACAGAAGAACGTCACTAACCACAACTCCAAGGCATGGCCCTTTCTCCTAAAGTGTGGCCCTCCTGGGATCTCAAATGTCCGAGTGCGTAGGGAGAAATCTCTCCACTCTGTCTTAAGTGCAAACTCCAACAAACTCTGGTCTCTGGAATACCTGTTCTTTACTAAGCGTTATGGAACCCCATCTGCCATGGACTCATGGAACCCCAACATGAACTTATTGTGCCTGCTCAATGACAAGCACTCCTGGACTCTGGTTCTGAGAAGTGTAGCCACTTCCACATCCCAACCAAACTCAAGTGTCCACCGCTCAGCATGGAGCCTTTTCGTTGTATGTCAGTCCTATGCCGCTGTGCAGTGCCTGAGAATGGCTACCTCATAATCCAGTCCTATCTTACAAGTTTTTTTTTTAATTATTTGTTTAGAAAGGCTGTTCTGGTAACTCCGTTTTTGTTACAGTGGAAGCCCTTTGACTCTTTTTTTTCATGTAGAGACTTCCTTTCCATCTTTTCATTCCTCCTCTTGCAATTTATTTATTGAATAAACTGTATAATTTGCATGATTTAAGCTATTTGTTTACTTGAAAGGCAGAGAGCCAGAAAAAGATTTTGTATCCACTAGCTGACTTCCCAAACACTGGCAAGAGCTGTGGCTGGGCCAGCACAAACCCAGGAACCAAGAACTCGATCAGGACTCCCAAGTGGCTGGCTAGGACCAAGTTCTTGAACTGTTGCTTGCTGCTTCCCAGGGTCTGCATCAGCAGGGAAGCAGGCAGGAGCTGGATCCCAGGATCTAGTGTCTTAGTCACTAGGTTACACCCATTTTTGAATGAACTTTTCTTAAGGTTGTCAGGTCTGCGTTCAGACGCCTTTAGTTGCCTGTAGCTGTCCAGTTGTTCTGATACCATTTGTTGAGAAAACTTACCTTCACTCTATTCTGTAGCCTTTGTTTCTTAACTAAAAGTTAAATGTATTCATGTGAGTTCATTTCTAGTTTTTTCCTTCCATGGATTCATTTATCTATTCCTTTTCCGGTCTCCCTCCATCTTGATGACTGTCGCTTCATTACAAGCCCTGAGCTGCAGGAGCGTCCATCTCCTCCTTCAGTAACTGTGTGTTATGCTGGTCCTTTTGCCTTTTATGCACACTCTAGAACATCTGTCAGTAGGCCGCTGAGCTCTGAGCTGGGCTGCTGTGAGCCTATTGATCAAATTGGGAAGAACTGACATCTTGACAATATTGAGTCCTTCTGTCCAGGTACATGGAACATCCTCCATTTATTTAATGCTTAAATTTTCTAATCAGAGTTTTCAAGTCCTTCCCTGGTAACTCTTCTGAGTGTTTTGTTCGACGTACTGCTAGGTATTTCATTTGGGGGAGACACTGAACTTTTAATTTCAAATCCCCCTGTTGGTTACTGATATCTAGGAAGGCAACTGACTTGTATATTGACCTTTCATCCTATAGGCTTACTATCTATTGTTTAAAAGTTGTGTGTGTGTGTATGCATGAGACAGAGAGAGACAGACAGACAGACACACACACACACAGAGAGTTCTTTCAGATTTTCTACACAGACGACCAAGTTCTTGTCTTTCTTGCATTAGCTAGGGTTTCCAGTGTTGAGGATTATCCTTGCTTTCTTATTGATCTCAATGACAGAGTTTCTAGTCTTTTGCCAATAAATGTCATGTTAGCTGTAGGGTATTGTTTTTAAAGATTTATTTATTTATTTCTTTGAAAGCGGAATAGACGGAGGGGAAGGAGGAACGCAGAGAGGAGACCTGTGGGAGAGTGCTAGCTACCTTTCACCCACTGGCTCACTACCAAATGATGGCAATGACGAGGGCTGGGCTCGGCCAGAGCCAGGAGCCAGGAAGTTTAGCTGGGCCTCCCACAGGGATGTGGGGGTTAGAGAATTTTGCTGGTTTTCCACTGCCTTCCAAAGTGCATTAGAAAAGAGCTGGAATGGAAATGGGACAGCTGGGATTCAAACTGGTGCCCATGTGGGATGCCAGTACAGCCATCCCACCACGCCCCAGCCCCAGAGGTAGGTCTCTTGTAGCTGGTCTTGAGCAAGTTGAGGAAATGTCTCTCTAATCCGAGTTGGCTCCTAGGCTGCTTTTCTTCCCAGCCTTCCCTTTTCCTGCCCTTCCTTCCTTCCCTTCTCCCTTCCTCCTCTCCTTTTCTTCCTCTTTCTCTCCCTCCCTCCTTCCTTTCTTCCTTCATAATCTTTTCTTTTTCTTTCATTTGAAAATGTTTTATTGTTTAATCCTTCTGCAGTTGCTTTTGGCTTGATTTGAGAGTAAGGTTTATTTGAGTTCTTCTCACTGACTCCATATCTAATTGAATTACCCCAACTACCCTGAGGCAAGGAGCCCTTTGCAAGACAGAACTTTAAACATCCAGTCCCTGGCTCTTGGCACCTGGGGTCCTCAGATGACACATAGGGTCCCAAGGTTACCCAGTCGGGAAATGACTTATCCACTCACAAAGAAAACCAAGCTGGTAGGCACCTGTAACTTTTGATTAGAATCTGATCCACTCCATTGAGCACCTGTTATGGACCCGAATCTACAAAACCCTGGGTTCTTGACAGTGATGTCAGCGAGCTCACGGAAAAAGAGGACAATCGTGGAAATGGTATGAATACCTCCTTTCAAAACACGAGGTCTAAGGAGGAAAGGCAATAAAAATGGGAATACATTGCAAGATTCCTTCGTGTCTACGAGGCCTACTCAGTTTTGCATACTCAGCACCTAGCCCAGTGCCTAGCACCTGGCAGGCACTCCAGTGACTTAGTGAATGAAATTAAACTTCAAAGAAATTCCAGTTGATGAAGGCCCATGAGCCACAGAGCCCTATTCTCTGGCGACAGAGTTTTAGCTTTCAGGGGGAGGCAGTGAACCCAAATGTTACATATTTCAGTGTATTCTTCCAGAGAAAGAATCTATATAGTCCTTCTGGAACTTGCAGACAATCCTGCCATAAGCCCTGTCCTGGTTAAGAAACACCCTCTTGCTCAAATTTGCTCCCTTGAATAAGATGTTGAAACAACATGTTAATGACTCCTGAGATCCAGATTTCTGGGAGGTGAGAGGTGTATTTTTCAGACAGACAAATGTCACTGGTTGTGAGCACCACCCCAGGGCTTCCTCCCTTGCCAAGTGCGTCGGAGGTTACTGGGTACAAGGATAGTGTCCTGCCAGGGAGACCCACACTAGTAAAATCCACCAAACCACTGACCCAGCTGGGCACATGAGGGTGTGTGCGTGTTCCCAGCTAGATGCAGACTTGGCAGTCAAGGTGGGCACTGCTTGCTGGGTGGACCCGGCCGCAGGAATCACCCCCAGACCTCTGTAACTCCAGAAAGGCACAAACTAAGAACATTCCAGGCCTGGCGGGAGAAGATGGTGGAGCTTCCACATCCCAGAGTGCCAGGGCGGCCTTCCTGAGTGGGCTGTGCTGGGGTGGTTCGCCCTGCCCTCGGAGGGCTCCATCTTGCCACTCTTACATGTGCACCTGGACCGCCTGGCCCAAGATCCCTTCTCATTAAAAACCAGGAATGAGAGCTCATAGCCCAAGTTTTATGGAAGGCACAGCCGAATGCACGTAAGCTGTGCCTTCAGAATTATAAAAATAAATCATAGGACAGGCTTTCCCTCCTCACATCAGTTTTTAATCCGACAAGCTCCACCTATAGGGACCAAGACAGCCATGCCTGACTTCAGGATCTGGCCAAGGCGCCACTGTGCCGATGCCAGAAGGTGGCACAAATGTCCACTAGATGGCGCCCCAGTCCAGGAAAATTGCCCCCATCTTGGCAAGCGGTCGGTTTTAGTGCTACACATCACTTTCCTGAAGGCAAATTAGCACAAAGCCTATGGAATCCTCACCTAAATAGTTTTGTTTCCATTAGAATAATTCTTTCTGTTACCCCTTACTTAGTTTATGTGACATTTATCTGTGTGCCTGTACAGGTGGTGAGCAGCCTTGTGAATGACAGTTTGCCCTCAGCGCAATGGATTTGACGTTCTTGGCAGTTTTCCGCTCATTTGGCCGTGTGGGGAAACACTGGCGAGGGTGGTGGTGGTGGTGGTGGGATGTCCTGGACTCTCTCCTCTGCCTGGCCCAGGGGACTGAGGGTTTGGCCCCTCTCACTTCAGACGGCTCTTTCCCTGCCCTGGGGTGGGGGTGGAGTTGGGGAAAGGGTGATATTTGATCTCCACCCCCTTCTATTCCCTGTAAGTACACTTTTTTTTGGGGGGGGGGAGTTATTTAATATTTACAGAAAAGTCGCAGATATTAGATATTTCCAGCCTAGGCACTCTTAGTTTCTTCTGTTGCATACATTAAAATTGCACATTTATCAAAACAAGTACATGGGAGAGGTGGGTAGCCAAAGAAGGGGCCAGATGGGGAGACCCCACCAAGTCCCGCCCTCAGACAGGAGTTGATCCCAAAGGATTTGTCCCTGTGTCCCAAATTCCCTTTGGCTGTTAAGAAGGTGCTTCTTAAGTTTTAAAAGAAAGATTTATTTACTTGTACTGGAAAGGCAGATTAACAGAGAGAAGACGAGACCAAGAGAAAGACCTTCCACCCACTGATTCACTCCCCAAATGGTTACAATGGCCAGAGCTGAACTGATCTGGAATCAGGAACCTTCTGGGCACAGGATCCCAAGGACTTGGGCCATCTTCCACTACTTTCTCAGTCCCTATAAAGAACATTGGATTAAAAGTTGAGCAGCCAGATTACAAACCAGCACCCATACGGGATGCCAGCACCACAGGGTTGAGGATTAGCTTATTGAGCCAAGGTACCATCCTTGCTTTCTAATTTTTAGTGTTTGAAACTTTTGCACTCTGCCAAAACAGAGCAGAGGTAGAGGGAGAGCTTCCATTGGTTGGTTCACTTTCCCAAATGCCCACAGCCACCAGTGCTGGGCCAGGATAAAGCCAGGAGCCCATTACTTGAACTGTCACCACTGCCTCATAGGAACACATGAACAAGAAACTGTAATTGGGGTTGGGGCTAGGACTTGAACCTGGGCACTATGATATGGGATATGGCATTTTAACTGCTGAGCCAAACATGCCCTCAGGTTGTAACACCTTAGTTACCAAGCTTGTTCTTTAACTTACCATGGCCCTTTTTGGCTTTGTAATCTATAGTCCTATGGTTATTAGTTTTGCTATAGTTTGAAGAGTGACTGAGGATATTTTAGTTCAGTTCTGCAAGCACTTAATACATTCTGCACCTGCCTTGCCTCCACCTTAGGTTAGGCAGTATGCGTGCTAAAAAGGCATGGAATTGCATACAGTTAAAATCCTACAGGGGAGCAGGAGGAGCTGCAAACACGACCACAAGGCAGAGCCTGGGGAAGGTCCTTGCCATCGGATAAACCCATCACAGCACTTTCTTGGGCAGCCTTTCATGGCTTCCAACGCTGTCAGGGCAGACCAAAGTTCCGGGCCTGCTTCCCAGCTCCTTCAAGACATCTCGCTGTTGGTCCTTTTGTCCCAGGAGCACTGGCTGCAGAAAGCTTCCCTCATGTCCTTGAGGGATGCCGCTGCCTTGAGTTTGGGCTTTGGTGCTTTACGATTCCTGCTGCGTGGAACAGCCCCTCTCTTTCCCCGAGCAGCTGCTGACCTGCAGCTTCTGTGTCTCATTGTCAGAGAGCTGATCCTCATGTGGCCTGGGCTCCAGTCTGCTGACATGACATCCTGGGGCATCCCGATTGCTCTGGGCTGACGCTCATTGCCTGGGGATGCTGACCCGCTGTTCAGGTCTGCCTTCTCCAGGCCTTGTCACTGTTGGGTTGTAAGTGGCCAGCACACAGGTCATGCTAAGAGAGGGAATTATGGGGGTAGATGGTGGATGATGGGAAGATGGAAGGATGGGTGGTGGATGGATAGACATAATGATAAAGTAGGTTTTGGATTTCAAGAGATGAGAAAGAGCGTTTATGTTGGTGAGATCAGAAAAAGGTTCCTGCGTAGGCTGACACCGACACGGTCAGAAGGATGGGCGGCTGAGCAACAGCACAGGCAAGATCATGGTGGCAGGAAGTGATCCAGTGTGGACAAAGACATGAGGGAGGAGAAGAAACCGAGAGCATAGTGCACGGAGGGAGTCTGGCTAGGGGACTGCCCGTAGCAGGAGCTGATGCCACTTGGTACCTGAGATAGAACAACGCATCGGGAAACAGCACCCCTCCTGCACTGGGAACATTTCCACTGGTGCCAGGTGGCCAGCTTCCCACAGTGTGCAGGAAGGCATTCCTCACTGGGTCAGAGGACATGCTAAGGCTCCCTCCAGTTTTAGAGCTGTTATCATTGCGATCTCTCTTCTTTCTGTTCAGTGGGCACACAGGCAGAGCTAAAGGACCCTGGCTGAGAATACAGGAGCGCCATTGCCCTGGAAGGAAGCAGCCGGCCCACAGCCTTGGACCTGGCTGGAGGTTAGGCCAGACTGCCTCAAAGCTGCGTACCAGCGACCTTGCTCCGGGAGAGACCTGGGAGGGAGATGTTGGGTGGAAGAGGCGGGGATGCCGTGAAGGGGACAGGGCAGGGGCTGAGGGCGGTCGGAGAAGCCCCCAAGGCCACACAGGGCAGGTGTTTCTTGTAAGGCTGGGGCTATTCCAGGGGACAGAGCTTGAAGAAAGTGGTGTCCTCAAGAGCTGAGGTGCACAGTGGGGCAGGAGGGCATAAGAAGGAGCCGGAGTGCCACTCCTCTGCGCCTGGCACCTGTGTCCGTGGCCTGCCATTTGGGGAGTGAGCCAGTGGGTGGGAAATTCTCTTAATCTCTCTCCCTGTCTTTTCTCTGTAAAATCTGCCTTTTAGATAAAAATAAACAAATCAAAGAAAGGAAGGAAGGAGGGAAGGAGTGAGTGGTGAAGGGAAATTTTTTTTCTCTTTTAAATTGAAGATTTATTTATTTTAAAGAGTTAGAGGAAGAGTGAGAGGGTGACAGAGTGGAGAGAGCGTATGCGCATTTTCACCTGCTGGTTTACTATGTAGACGGCTGCAGAGGCCAGGGATGGGCCAGGCTGAAGCCAGGAGCATCATCCAGATACTTCATGCGGTGGCTGGAGCCCACGTCCTCGGGCTACCTGCTGCTGCTGCTTTTCCCAGGCCCTGAGCAGGGGGTCAGTCCTGCAGAACTGAGCTGCTGCTCTAGCAGGCAGGGTCAGTCTTTGATTCAGACTGGCCAGATGGGCTTTGGACCTATCAAAGAATGGGTCCAATTAGCTTGTCTAAGGCAAAAGTGTTTTGGTTGTTTCAATTTTGTAGTTTTGTGGACTGAAGCCAGGAGCCAGGAACTTCTTCCAGTTCTCGTACATAGGTGCCAGGGCCCTCGCACTTGGCCTGTTTTTCATTGCTTTCCCAGAAACATGAGCATGGAGTTGGATGGAAAGTGGAGTAGCCAAGACTAGGACAGTGCCTGTATGGGGTGCAGGCATCCAGGCACAGGCTTAACTTGATAGGCCATAGTGTCATCCTCCTGAACTGTCTTGACTTTCTTCCCCTGTCCTACACACCAGTGAACTTCCTCCACATCCCCGAGAAATGGTGCAGGCCTGGGCTGGTGCTGCAGCACAGCAACTTAAGCCATGGCCGCAGCGCCAACACCTGCATGGCTGCTACGTGCTGTCCCAGTGATTCAGCTCCCTGCTAATACCCTGGGAAAAGTGACCAGCAGGGCCCAACGTGGTGGCCCAGTGGCTAAAGTCCTCACCTTGCATATGCCAGGATCCCATGTGGGTGCTGGTTTGTATCCTGGCTGCTCTACTTCCCAACCAGCTCCCTGCTTGTGGCCTGGTAAGGCTCTAAGTAGAGGATGGCCCAAAGCCTTGGGTCCCTGCACCCATGTGGGAGACTAAGAAGAAGCTCCAGGCGCCTGGCTTCAGATTGGCTCAGCTCCAGCTGTTGCAGCTGCTTGGGGAGTGAACCAGTGGATGGAAGATCTCTCTATATCTCCTTCTCTCTGCATATCTGCCTTTCCAATAAAAATAAATAAATCTTTAAGAAAAAGTGAGCCAGCAGATGGAAGAGCTCTGCTTCTGTTTTTTTTTTTTCTTTGTAACTCTGAGTTTCAAATAAATAAATAAAAGAAGAATGCCAGGTTGCCTGGCACAATCATGTCCCAGGCATGGACATGTCCCAGGTAGAGCTAAGACAGAGCTAGCAAGGATCTGCTATTTATTTTTTTTCTTGAGGTTGGCATTTGCTCATTTGCTCATGCTTTATTCCAGCCACCAAAAGGAGTCCAGTAATTCTTGAGGGGTTTCAGGGAGGTTGCTTTGAGGTAGGCCCTGATGGGGCCCGAGGAGAGGGTGGTGGTAGATGCACACAGCGAGGGGAGAGGTGAGTGGCACATGGCAAAGGTGTCATGTGACCAGGGAGGCAGGCCCTGATGCTGTACAGCGCCGCATGGGAGCTGTCGCTCAGAGTGCATTCAGTTCTTCTGAGCTGCTGAGAGAGGATTTTAACTGTTCTCATCAAGAAGTGGTGAGTACATCAGTCAGGCTGGGGTGGTCATTCCACAAAGTATGCATGTATCAAAGCATCATGTAGCACCCAGGAAGTCGATGACACCCCACAGGGGTGGGCCTGGCTGGGATTCCCAGATCTGCTCCCAGTTCTGGCTTCCTGTGTCCCAGCCACTTCTGTAGGAGTCCTGGAGGAAGTTCCTGGCATGTGGCTTCAGGCTGTTGCAAGGTGAACAGGGCACAGAATGTATTTCTCCCTGTCTCTCAAATACACAAAACAGATGGTTTAAAAGTTTGTGGAGGGCCCAGTGTGAAGGCATAGTGGTTAAGGTCCTCACCTTGCACGCACTAGGATCCCATATGGTCACCAGTTCTGATCCCGGCAGCTCCACTTTCTGTCCGGCTCCCTGTTTGTGGCCTGGGAAAGCAGTTGAGGACGGCCCAGGGCTTTGAGACCCTGCATCTGCGTGGGAAACCCGAAAGAGGCTCCTGGATTCAGATTGGCTCAGCTCCGGCCATTGCGGCCACTTGGGGGGTGAACCATCAGATGAAGGATCTTCCTCTCTGTCTCTCCTCTCTATCTGCCTTTCCAATAAAAATAAATCTTAAAAAAAAGTTTGTGGGAAATATGTATTATGAAAATGATGCCTGCTTTCCAAATTTTTCAATTTTTTTCACACCCAAATAAATGAATATTTTTTTAAAAAAGATTTATTTATTTTTATTGGAAAGGCAGATTTTACAGAGAGAAGAGACAGAGAATGAGATCTTGTGTCTGCTGGTTCAGTCTCTAAGTGGTCGCAACAGCTGGAGCTGAGCTGACCCGAAACCAAGAGCTTCTTCTGGGTCTCCAACGCGGGTGCAGGGTCCCAACGACTTGGTCCATTTTCCACTGTTTTCCCAGACCATAAGTGGGAGCTGGATGGGAAGTGGAGCAGCTGGGACATGAGCAGATGTCCAAATGGGATGCTGGGACTGCAGGCAGATGACAAGCTTGCTGTGCCACCATGCCAGCCCCATCAACATAATCTTTTAATTTTGGTTTTGCATGAATGGCTTGGAGTACTTTCATATATAATTATTTACCAATTAAAAATAAACTAAAACTCAAGGAGAGTGGTAGGGTGCGGAAAGCTTAGGTATGTGATGTGCACACAGCCTGAGGATGGGGCCCCGGGCAAACTATAGTGGCTCGGATGCATCTGCTCTGGGCTCAGCAGCAAGCAGGGGGACAGGAACCACAGCAGCCCGGTCCACACGGGTTCCTGCGGGTCTGAGATGGCAGCGAGGGCCTCTCCTCTCCCAGCGAGCCTGGAGTTCTGTCACTTGCATTTCCCGTACTTCCCAGCAGACGGCGCTGCTGCAGGTCCTGGCTTCACTCTGACAGTTGCTGGTCCAGACTCATCTCCACGAGGATGGCACTGATGTTGCAAAGTCTATCAGGGTGCCGAGCCTTATCATCTCCAATGCACACGCAAGAACAATAAGGTGGATGGAGTTCAAGCATACAGGATCACGTCACGAAAGAGCAGCAGAGATGGATGCCGTCCAAACGCCCTGCCCAGTGCCCCCTAACTGGCAAGCTCACTGCTGGCAAACAGAAAACCAACTAACAGCAGCAGGGTCTGGGGTCAGCCGGATGCCCAGAAATGACACTGTGAAAGCTCTCAAAAGCAGGACAAAGGAACTTGAAAGCCACGGATGAGATGTAGCTCTCCCAGGTTTTTGGCGGTGGGGGGCAGTGTTTTGTCAAGATGGGCAGGCCGTTGGAAAGCTGTCCCTTCCTGAATTCAGATGGAGGTCCCTTGGAAAACCTCCATCTTGGAGGAGTGAGGATCCTCAACAAGTCATGCAAATTGGCTGCAGCTACCGGGAGCTGAAAAGCCCTTCCTGGAAGGCAGAGACTGCAAGCAGAAGCACAAGGCAGTGTCTCTTTGGGGGACTGCAGCCTCCAGGAGCCAGGCTGAGAACTGCACTACCACAAATGTGGATAATGCTACTTTCCCAGCCATGCACCCCATCTCGCTCTGGTTGTTCCGCATGCTGCTGCCAGCACCGAGGATAGATGTTGTCCCTTGGTTGTGGCACCTGCCATCCAAGTCTAGAAGATGATCATACTCCAGCAGAGCCCACACCCCATGCCTGGCTTGGGGCCCCAGGGGACATCATTGGCTTCTACTGTGACCATCAGACCCTGCATGCCCAGGCCTCCTGAGAGGATGTGGTGGGCTGCTCTGTGTTCCCCTGATCCTCCCTTGTGGGGACCCTGACACCCAGCCCCCGTGAGTGTGTCTGCACATGAAAACAGGGTCTTTAAACACGAGGTCATTTGGGTGGGCCTCATCTCACTGGACAGGTATCCCTATAACTAGAGGAAATGTGGACAGACAACACCAGGGGTGAACGCCTGGAAGGAAGACCCTGTGAGGACACAGCATGGAGATACCTGTGAACTGTGTCATGCCCTGCCGCCACGTTGACCATGAACATCCACATCCAGACTGTAGCAGTCCTGGTCACCTGTGCTCTGTGCCAGCCACTATAGCTGACTCAGGTGGGAGGGAGCTGTTCCACCTGGAGAGGGCACTGGGCTACATGGCCAACAGAGAGCCCAGATCTGTCCTTTGCCTCCCACCAAGGGCACCTGTGGCTAAGGTTATGGCATCCAAGGGAGAAGCTCACTTGTGGTGGATAACATGCAGGCCCCCTGGTGACCACCCTGCCAGGGCTGCTTGAAGTCCATGTGGGGAAGCCTGTGAGTCTTGCAGCTGTACAGCCTCGGGAGCCTCCAGAATTGGCTTGGACTGGTTGCATTTGGCAAAGGTGCATGCCTTTGGGGCAGCCAGAACTCACCAGCTCAGGGTCTGGGCCACCTCCCAGGCCAGCCTGCCACCAACTACGCTCCTTGCCAGGGTAGCTGTTGGGCACTCTGGGAGGGCTGGGCACAAGTACACGTGTTGGCTGCAAGACCCCATTCTTAGGGGGAAGGTTGGTGGCCTTTGGCTCTCGGGTCTTGCCAGCTGTTGTCTTGGCCTGGGATGTACCCTCCCTTGCTTATGCATGAGCAGTTACCAGCCTCATGCTGGGTGCTGGGGACAGAAAGAGGATGCCATGGTGTGTGTGTGTGGGGGGGGGTACAGTGTCCTCCTACACCTGGCAGGGGCAAACAATTTAGCTGGAGGGACTGTTCTGGCACAGGTGAGAGAAAAACCAGGGCAGAATAAAATCTTATATCTTTCTGGATTCTGGCTGGTGGCATCAGATGGTCTCATGGCTACTTGCCATTCATGATAAGCCACACCTAGCTTGGTGTGAGTAGCTGCAGGCCCCAGTCAGCCCCATAAAGCTTGTGGCTTTGCATTGTCTTGGTCGGAAGGAAGGTGAGACAGGGATCCAGTGGGTGCATGTGTACTGTCCCCAAGCCCATCTCCGGGTCCTTCAAGTCTGAGCTTCGGGGACTTGGAGTGGCCTTGCATGCATCCCAAGTCACAAATCCTCCTTGTGTCTTGGCCTGAAGACAGGCTGGGGCTAATTAACTCTGCCCTGCACATGCTGGGTGACCTGGAGGGGAGCATTTGACCTCTCTGGGGCTGTTGCCCTCTCTGTAAAATGGGGTTAATAGCATTGACCCGTCTCACAGACTTAGCACAGGGGGCATCTCTAATAAAACTTGTCATAAAGCCTTTGTCCCTTCTCTCCAACTCACTACCCCCCACCCAGATCAGCAGTTACAGTGTGTGTGTGTGTGTGTGTGTGTGTGTGTCTAGAGGTGTGAATGGCAACTCTGTGTGTGTGTGTGTCTATGTCTAGAGGTGTGAATGGTAGCTCTGTCTGTCTAGAGGTGTGAATGGCAGCTGTGTGTGTGTGTGGTGTGTGTGTGTCTAGAGGTGTGAATGGCAGCTGTGTGTGTGTCTAGAGGTGTGAATGGCAGCTGTGTGTGTGTGTGTCTGTCTAGAGGTGTGAATGGCAACTCTGTGTGTGTGTGTGTGTCTAGAGGTGTGAATGGCAGCTGTGTGTGTGTGTGTGTCTAGAGGTGTGAATGGCAACTCTGTGTGTGTGTGTGTGTGTGTGTCTAGAGGTGTGAATGGCAGCTGTGTGTGTGTGTGTGTCTAGAGGTGTGAATGGCAACTCTGTGTGTGTGTGTGTCTAGAGGTGTGAATGGCAGCTGTGTGTGTGTGTGTGTGTGTGTGTCTAGAGGTGTGAATGGCAACTCTGTGTGTGTGTCTAGAGGTGTGAATGGCAACTCTGTGTGTGTGTGTGTGTGTGTGTCTAGAGGTGTGAATGGCAACTCTGTGTGTGTGTGTGTCTAGAGGTGTGAATGGCAGCTGTGTGTGTGTGTGTGTCTAGAGGTGTGAATGGCAACTCTGTGTGTGTCTAGAGGTGTGAATGGCAGCTGTGTGTGTGTGTGGTGTGTGTGTGTCTAGAGGTGTGAATGGCAACTGTGTGTGTGTCTAGAGGTGTGAATGGCAGCTGTGTGTGTGTGTGTCTAGAGGTGTGAATGGCAACTCTGTGTGTGTGTCTGTCTAGAGGTGTGAATGGCAACTCTGTGTGTGTGTGTGTGTCTATGTCTGTCTAGAGGTGTGAATGGCAGTCCTGGGAAGCTGGAGTAGCTGCTGCCTAGAAAAGACCGAGGGCTTTTCTGAGGGCAGTGCCAAGAAGAAGCAAGTGCCCCCTGCCAGGCCTCTCGTTGAGGGCTCTTGTGGCAGCTTAGGACATGTGCAGTACTCACAGTGACGCTGCCTCTGATGCTTGCTGTCTAGGGTTCACCAGCACTCAGGCATGAAAGAGGCCAATTTGGCTGGGAGTTTGTGTTTGCACAGAGGCATTGTTTGAGAGAGTGCCGAGTTCTGTGGTGTGCGCCCTGTGGGTAGAGCTGGCCACAGTTCCCTGCGGAGTGCTAGCCAACACCAGGGCTGCATGAATGTGTACATGTGTGGGGATGTGGCTGTAGATGGATATGCACACATATGTGTGTTTGAACACACATGTACCATGTAGTCGACATACATGTGCATCTGTATGCATGTGTGCACTTACATGAATAGTGAGTAGTGGTGTCTGCATGCTATGTTCATCATATCTGTGAGGATGTACGGATTTCAAAATCTTTTTACCCTAAAATGTAGATTCTGTTTTCACAAATTTTTAGAAGGATCCTCATGTGTGTGCAGGTGTATGCAAATGCAGGTGTGTGTGTATTTATGTGCCTGTAGATGTATGTGTATGGGGGCGGCTGGAGGACAGGGACCTGTCCACACGTCTTGCCTCAGGCCTTCACAAGGTTGTAACAAAGTCAGAAAGCTGCCTGGGATCTAGGGCCCGCATACCTATCCGGCTCCAAGGTGCACGAGCTGGCCTGTGACAAGGGGCTGCCGCACGTAGGTCCAGAGCCTGACTGTCCCTTCGCTCAAGGGCTGAGAGGTCAGATATCCCACATTCACTAGTCAAAAGTCATCCAAGCTCGTCACCTTTCCATATTTCAAATCTTACAGATGCCAGGGAAGTACCAGAACACACTAGTGTTTCTATTTTGCATCTGTGAAAATTAGGAAACTCCTTTGAGTTTCATCTCATCCAGGTAGTGCTACTGTTTTCACCTGATAGACATGTGGTTTTTCTTGCTAGTTTTCCAGTATTCCCTGAATGGCTGCAGTCCAGGACCACACAAAACTCTGTGCCAGCCTGAGCTGGCGGGGTTTGAGCTCAGTCCCATAGTTCTGCAGAGCAGGTTAGTCTTGAGAGAGGTTATTGGCTGATTTAAATCTTCATATTCACATCTCTAAAATGGGAAGGGCCTTATGGGACTGGTACAAGAATTCACTGAGATTCTGCAGGGTGTGCCCACCTACATGCCTGTGAGGTGCTAAGGCCCCAGCCACCAGGCTTAGCTCATTAGCAGCATGGAAGTCAAGGGCTGATTGTACTGTGGGGCCCACAGTTAAAAGAAAATGTGGAAGTTTCTTCTTAAAACATTGTCAGAAATGTTCAGATGATAATGGCAGAGTGATCGGCTAAGTGCAGGGTTCCCCCAAGCACATGGCATTGGTTGCCAGCCCAGGAGTCCCGCCGTGCCTGCAGGTGCCTCATGTGGAGGGATGAGTGACACAGGGAGCGACTCCCTGCAATATGGCATGGGCGAGGCCATAGTCTGCTGAGGCAGGGACTCCTGAGGCAGGAAGTTGGACTCCTGAATGTAACTCTGCCACTCACAGGCAAAGTGGTCCTGGGCATGGTGGTGCCCAGGCTGCTCAAGGTGCTAGCCAGCAGGTAGTCTGGCTAGGGACACAGGTGTTCCTGGGTGCTCAGCATCAAGTAACGTCAAAATGACTGCCTTTACCCAAATCAGGTGCTTTGTGACTGATGTGCCCTCCTTTCTAGCATCACTTGGCTTATCTAGTTGTATTTATTTTTGTTGGCAAAATTTATAGAGACAGAGAGAAAGATCTTCCATTTGCTGGTTTATTCCCCAAATGACCACAAGGACCAGAGCTGAGCCTAACCAAAGCCAGGAGCCAGGAACTTTTTCTGGGTCTCTCCCATGTGAGTACAGGGTCCCAAAGACTTGGGTTGTCCTCTTCTGCTACTCCAGGCCATAAGCAGGGAGCTGGGAGGGCAGTGGAGCTACTGGGACACAAACTGGTATCTATATGGCATGTCAAAACTTGGGAGTGGAGGATTAGCCTGTTGAGTTACTGCACTGACCCCAAGGTGACCACATTGACAAAGAAAGCACACCCCATAGACTACAACTCCACCATGACTTTGAGATACTGACTACAAAATAGGTTTGACTCAATGGTAGGCCTTCAGTCTAGCAATGAAGACACCAGGTAAGACACCTAGGTCCTGTCTCTGACTCCAGGGTCCAGCTTCCTACTAAGGCAGACCCTGGGATGATACAATGTGGGCTCACATAGTTGGGTACCTGCCATTCATACGAGAGCCCCAGACTGAGTTGCTTGCTCCTGGCTTTTTTTTTTTTAAAGATTTATTTGTTTTTATTGGAAAGTCAGATTTACAGAGAGGAAGATCTTCCATTTCCTGGTTCAATCCCTAAGTGGCCACAATGGCCAGAGCTGAGCCTATCCAAAGCCAGGAGCCAGGAGCCTCCTCCAGGTCTCCCACGTGGGTTCAGGGTTCAAAGGCTTTGGGCCATTCTCAACTGCTTTCCCAGGCCACAAGTAGGGAGCTGGATGGGAAGTGGAGCAGCTGGGATTAGATCCCACATTAGATGCCCATGTGGGATCCCGGTGCATTCAAGGCAAGGACTTTAGCCACTTGGCCATTGTGCCTGGCCTGCTTGTTCCTGGTTTTGACCTGGTTCAGTCTCAGCTGTTGTGAGTATTTGAGAAATGAATCAGTGGATCGGAGTGTGTGGAGTCTCCTCTTTCTCCCCACATTTTTAAAAGTTTGGGATCAAGTTCAAGGTACTAACATTATCAAAGTGCAGATGTTGTGTTGTCAATGAAGACCTTATAGAATTCAACAATTAAAATTTCAACTCACATTTGAGTCATATAGGCACATTTGATTTGACATTCAGGAGAGTGACGCTTGACTCCCCACTGCCCCTTAATATGTGATGGCTGTAGACACTTTTGCTACTATTTGAGTACACAAAATTTCTTTACAATGGTTTACACCAAAAATTGAAGCAATGAACCTTAAAAAGGGGTTGGGTCAGAAATTGGGTTTGGGAACTGGCACGGTAGCATAGCAAGCTAATTCTCTGCCTGCTGTGCTGGCATCTCATGGGTACTGGTTGGAGTCCCAGCTGCTCCACTTCCAGTCCAGCTCCCTGTTAATGGCATGGGAAAGCAGCAGAAGATGTCTACGTAGTTAGGACCCTGTACCTATGTGGGAAACCCCAGAAGAAACTCCTGGCTCCTGGCTTCCGATCATCCCAGCTCTGGCCCTTGGGACCACTTGGGTAGTGAACCAGCAAAAGGAAGATCTTTTCCTCGTGTCTCTGTAAAATTTTCAGCAGATGGAAAATTTCTATCTCTTTCAAGTAAAAATAATAAACAAACAAATAAATAAATCTTTTAGAAGAAAGAACTTGGGCTTAACACTTGAAGTATAAAAACCTAGCATTTTAAGGAGTAAACAGCAGTTGGAAGATCTTTCCTTCTCAAGCTCTCTCTCTCTCTCTCTACCTCCTCTCCCTCTCAGTTTTACTCTCTTTGGAACCCTGGCTTTCAGAGCAAACAAAGCCCTTAAATAAGGTGGTTGAGGAGGCGAGCTCAAGTCTTTCATGAAGCATGTGAATGTTTTATCTAAAGTCAGCTTTCACTATCTACCCTATTGCTTGACATTTTCTTTTTCTATTAATTAATTTATTTTATGGTACAGTTCCATAGGCTCTTGGATTCCCTCACCTTCCCCAAATGGCATTTTCTTTTTATCTTAATTATGAAGTGCCGGCTGAGTATGAAGGGCGGTCTCCCTTAGCATGCTGGGGGGAGGGGAAAGGCAGTTCACCCACTCACCCCCAGGTGCCACATCTGCAGCATCGTGCTCACTGAGGGCCAGGAGGCACAGACTGTTGCGAAGCATGGAGTGGCAGATGTAAGGGGCTTCCTCGCACTCAGCAAGCCGTGCATCATGTTAACGATGCCACTCCTGTGTTATTGCTGCACAGAATCGTGGGGAGAGATCTGAACTGGTTGTCAGAACCTGGGACTGGGAGGCGTGCTTCTCTCATAAACCATCTAATGATGCTAAATGAGTCACTTTATCTTTTTTTACATCTGTTTAAGATGCAGATTATCTCACATGCTCATTCCGCCCAATGTGTGATGCAAGGAGACTCCTCACCAAAGATCTCTAGGAAAGGTAAATTATTTTGCCAGTTCTGTTCTTTCTCTGAACTCAATGCTTTCTCATTGTGGGCATTTAACGTTAATAAAACTGGAGTGAGATTGAGCATCTAAGTGCTCAGTTATATAAGCTGTGCGTCAAAGCCGTCAGGGCACATTTGAGTTGACATGCAGGACAGTGAGGTTTGACTCTCCACTGCCCTAATCCGTGATGGCTTGACTCTGCTTCCCTTAACATGCAAGGTGTGCTTTCTGTCTCCTGTACCTCTTGTGGATCAGGTGGGAAATATTTAGATTGTCACATGGTAGTAACCTGTCATAGGTAAAACATCTTTTAAAAAGGCTGATTCTGCTTCTATGGGATGGGAAGATGCTGGTGGGATGTATACCTTTGATGGGTTTACCTTGTCTTCACACCCTTGAGCATTTTTAGATGTTTGGAAGGGCGGGAGCATTATAAACAATGGCAGAGGAAAATGGTATTGCCAGCATTAAGACCAGGACTGCGACTTCATGGGTATGATGTTCCCACCATCCTGAGCTTGACCATTTCCAAAGCCATTGTCAAACTTGACTACAGTGACTCCCTTGGACTCTCACCATCACAGCCCCTGTCCTCATCACCAGGCCTGTGTTACCCCAGGCATGTACGAGAACTGCTTGGCTGAAGTCTCTGAGCACAGCATGGCTGACTCTGGGTTTCAGGAGTCTGCTGCAGTTATCATTTGCTGTAAGGACACTAGGGAGAACGAACAGGGGATGGGTGCCATGTAGTCTTCCAGTTGTGGCTCAAATAGATCCAGGTCACTTCTTTATTTCATCCAGAACCCAAGTCCGTGGGCTAGCGCCTATATACATGGTTGCCTGGAGGGGAATCTTCTCCCTGATCCACTCTGGAACAAAATAGTATTTCTTTTGGCGCTGGGTTATTATTCAACCAAATCAGCTGGGGCAGCTTGAGGAAACACTGGCTTTCTGTCTTGCCTTTGGAAAAGGCTTGAAATGGACTTGGAAACTGAGCTTTGAGTAATCACTTTGCTCTTTTATTTACTCAGAGAAATGACAAGGACAGAACCTACCCAATGCAGAAAACTGCCTAATTAAAAGTTCTGTTACTGATCAGTTAAAATCAGATCATCAGCAATGTTTGTTAGAGACAAAAATTTGACATGCAAGATTTTTTTTTTTAAAGCTTGTTGAGCTGGCGCGGTGGCCTAGTGGCTAAAGTCCTTGCCTTGAATGCACCGGGATCCCACATGGGCACCAGTTCTAATCGCAGCTGCTCCGCTTCCCATCCAGCTCCCTGCTTGTAGCTTGGGAAAACAATTGAGAATGGCCCAAAGCTTTGGGACCCTGCACCCACGTGGGAGACCTGGAGGAAGTTCCTGGCTCCTGGCTTTGGATAGGCTCAGCTCTCAGCTCTGGCCATTGTGGCCACTTAGGGATTGAACCAGGGAATGGAAGATCTTCCTCTCTGTCTGTCCTCCTCTCTATATATCTGACTTTCCAATAAAAACAAACAAACAAACAAAAGCTTGTTAATTTTTAGAAATAAAAACTGACTTGGACAGCAGGTGTTTGGTCTCGTGGGAAAGATGCCCATGAGGAAGCCTGCATCTCCCAGCAGAGTCTTGAGTTTGGATTCCTGGCTCCAGCTCCCAGTTCTTACTTCTTGCCAGTGCAGACCCTTGGAAACAGTGATGTTGGCTTAAGTAGTTGGATTCCTTAGAGTCATAAATCGCATTTCCAGCTCTTCATTTCTGCTCCAGTCCAATTTTGGCTGTTGTGGACATTTGACGAGTAAACCAATAGAAGGCACCTCTCTATTTCTTTGTCACTCTCTCCGTCATAATTCCTAGTCGGACAAAAGAGGGCAAGAATGCACAGTATCTTCACAAGAATGTGTGTGATCTAGGCTATAGTAGATACTCTGATGTGCTACCATGGAATACTTGTTTCCCAGCTGCTTGATTCACAGCTCTGTCCTTGGTGAAATATGTTCAGCCAAAGGAAGTCCTCTTGCCCAGGGTTGGGCTCTCTTCCCAAGGGGGCAACTGGCACTTCATAAGGGTTGTTGCAAAACTATGACGTTTATGTCCCTTATTTTGGTTCAGGGTCTCTTTGATGGGCGAACCCAGCTTCAGCACTCCTTGATGTGGGTCAGTGTCTGCTGCCCAATTCTACCTCCCTTGCTCTGTCACAGATTTTCATTGGGGTGGGATTGCTCCCCAATACTACCCTGGTTTATAGATCTTAGGATCCCCTTTGTTTGGTAACCTATCCCATAGCTGGTCCTGGGAGGCAGTTGCAAATAAGTGAGGTTTTTGCAGATGATCCAGCTGCTAGAGGGTTACAATGAAGATCATAACATGGGAGATGGTGTATGGAGAGCCTGTCAGGCTGCAGTTGTGTCTGCCATTGTTAAAATTTTTATTAAAAATGAAAAGAGAAAGTGCAGCCATGGGTAACATAATCCAGTTCTTTGAGATGAGCCAGTGCTGTGTGTTACTGTAATAAAATACCACAGATGAGGTAGCCCAGTTATTTCCTGCAGTCTCAGAAACTGGAAGTGTGAGGTGAGGGCTCTCTCTCGTTCATACACAGCCACCTTCTCTTTGTGGTGCCCGTGTGGTAGAAGTGTGGGACCAGTGCAAAGCTCCTGGGTTTGTTCCCAAGAGGACACTCACCCTGCCACCAAGACCCCATAACCTCATCTGAATCTAAGCCTTCTCACCTTGGGGGTTAGTGCTTCAACGGATGTATTTAGGGAAGGGATCGACACACTAACCAGTCTAAAGCAGCCAGAGTAGTCATCATGCTACAGAGGAAGTTGGATTGCTGCTCCTGAGGGATATCAATGCCTTGAGAAGACAGCACATGGCTGTGGGAGATGGATCGCCAGCTGGAGCCTGCATGTGGCAGCACGGAGCTCCCTGACTGCACTGGGGAGACTCTGCTGAACTCAGAGCGCTGACAGAAAAGACTGAAGATCTGCCGGGGGTAGAATTGCAAGGGGCCAGCTCCAAGAGTGCAGGGTCCTGGGCCCTGAGGGAACAGATGCTGGCAGATGAGACAGTGATGGTGGCACTCAGGGCAACTGACTGTTAAGAGGTCTCAGAACATTCTGGGCCTGAAGAAGTGACCTATTCCTCCTTGTTTTAGACAAGATACAGGCGTCAAGATCCTTCAAGACAAAGCACACTCCTTCTGTATCTGAGCCCACTTCCAGTGCTGGCCATCAGACCAATCACTAGAGCCAGGTTCCAAGATAGCCTGGCCAGGAATATGCTGGGCCCACTGACACAGGAAGAGAACTATTCCCTGAAGGAGCTGCAGAGCCCCACCAACATGTTCTAGAAAGAGCGAGAATTTACAGTGGAAGATGGACTAATGGAGGCAAAACTCGAAACCAGATAAAGCAGAATGTAGCTATTGGAGCCCACTGTCTCACTTAATAACCTCGTCAAGTCTCCTGGATCCTGGGAGATGTTGCTGACACACTTAGGATGTTTTGAGTAAGCTCAAAATAATGGCTGACACTGCATAATTCAGAAGGCCCAGAATTGCCATCAGAGACAGCGGAACATGGGTCCAAAGGCCTTGGTGACGCAGGCATGCTGCCGAAGGCTGAAAACCTCACCAGTCAATGCTGCGTCTCAGGAGTGCCCATTCTGCCCACTATCTGCCCACCAAAGCCATGAGAAACAAGCAGAAATGCCATGGCAGCTGACCTCTGTGGAGCAGGGTAGGAGGGCAGGACTACTGTTGGATGAAGGGGCTTCCACAACAGTGGGACTGAGGAGGTTCCAAAGGCCGAGCAGAGGGGCTCTGATAAGGCAGGCAGGTGGGAGAAATGATCCTAAGGAGCACAGGTCAGAGGAGCTGCTTGCTGATGTGAGGGAGTTGCAGAACCAGCCTATGACAGCTGCTACACACGTGAACCACAGACAGACCCGATAGTGTCTTGCTGTTGTTCATCTCTTCCCAGCATATTGGGGAGATAATCTCAGAAGCCTGCTAGAGTCAAATTTAAAAATGTTCTATTTAAAATATAATCTCAGAAGCCTGCTAGAGTCAAATTTAAAAATGTTCTATTTAAAATATCCAGTTTCTTTAAATATAGCCCAAACAAATATAACCTTATGCACTTGCTGCTTATTTTGCATACCTTGCATCCAACCTTTGCAAGCTACAGATAGGACGAATCCTGAGACTGTGAAAGATATCAGACTATTGTTGCCCCTTTGAGAGCAGAAAATCACCTCAGGCTCCTCTCTAGTTCTCCTCTTTCCTAGGAGTTCTCTTGCCTTCTGCAGGCAGCCCTGTCAAAGCTTGCCCAAACCAAACTCATTGTGTGATTCTGCCATCGGTGGTCCCATTTGTTTTTTCTTTCATCAGCCCTGAAACCCCAGTCCATACCCCCAGGGACAAGACAGAGGAGTAGGCAGCAAGGGTATGGCTTGGCCTGTAGGATATATGGGCTAAATGACCAAGGAGAGGTGAGCCGGAGGCTGAGAGCAGCTATCTGGAGAAAGTCATAATCACTCACTTATCTTCTGAGCATGAGCCAGTTTTCAGACCTAGAACCTACCAGCTGCAGGAGAGGCAGTGTCCTTCGAAGAACAGATGGCACAGTACTGTGGCAAATGTATAGTTGTTGACCTCACCCTTCTCTAAAAAAACACCTACAGCTGCCTGTTTAATTGCTTCATGGGGAAAGGTGGCAATGCAGGCATTTTGAGCACTGTAGGATCCAGGTTGCAACTTGACATGGAATCCTGGGCCCCCCAGATTTCATTGTGTCTCCCTTGTTAGCATATGGAAGCTTTGTAGATGGAGTTTGGCCATAGATCTGCTCACTGTGGCCGTTGTACCCACCATCCACCTAGTGTATCTTCCCTTGTCATTGAATACATGATCAGAATAGACCTATTGGGGAGGTGGAGGAATGGCTACGTAGATTCTTTGTCTTGTGACTAAGAGGTATAGCAATGAAGGAAAGCAAATGACAGCCTCTGAAATCTCTCCTTTTACCCTGGCTAGGAAAGCAAATAGAAAAACCAAAATCACGTCCTCAGGGCAGAGGAAGAGCTTAATAAAATCTTTAAAGGTCTAAAGGATAAACTCATGATGGCCCCAATCATATGCCTGTTGGATCACGTTAGCCTAGCTCCTATAGTAGCCAGAGCATGACAACAGGCAATCACAAACTAACACAAACAGCGGCACCAATTCTAGCTACTGCACTGGATATGGTGATTTCAACCATAGTATATAGCCGTCAAGGCAAATGTGTTCCAATACCCTTTAGAAAGGAGAGTCAGAATCAATTTATGTTCATGTGAGACAAACATCATATACATTTGTATTAGTGGCCCGTGGTTGGGTTTAAGTTCTCACCCTTGGTCATAATGCAGACTTAAGGGGCCTAGCCAGTCCCAACAGGCCAGCTTCAGTCTCTTCATCCCCAGTAACCCAGTGACTTAAAGAGCTTAGGCTTCTTTTCTTGGAAGTTCTAGGAGGTCCTGGGGGGTCCTGATTTCCAGAGGGGAACTATATCCACCAGGACACATCACCAAAGTCTTTGTAAGCATCCAGCAAGGTTATTGCTGGAACATCCGGGGCTCTTGGAGCCAAAGGAATGAGTCACCCACCCAGCCAGGGTGTTGATTCTAATCCACAGGGGCAGGTGGGGCTACTAGTGAAGAATAGGGACCAGGAGGTATATGTCTGGCTCCCAGGTACCTGGTGGAAAAACCTGCTGGTGCTCCCCTGGTGATTCTGATGGCAAGCAGAAAAGGTCAGAAGTCATGACCTGAGAGCTTGGTCCCCAGAGTCTCCATGCCATGAATGACATTCAGAGTCACAAGCAGGGCAGGCACTCTAACAGGCAGAAGGGGTAGGGGGTAGGTTTCACAAACTCTAGAGGAGGGGGAAGATGAGTTCTGGCTGTCTTCTCAAGACGGGTAAAAGTGGCAGGGGCCATAGTTGGCCTCTTTCTGCGAGTTTCCTTTAGAAAAGAAGAAAACCCTGAGTTCCCTAGGTGCTTTCCAGATGGGGTAGACTTTGTGTGAAGAACAGGACTAGGCAGCTAAGGGGACAGACTGTGGTGGACACTGTGTTGGCTGAAGTCTCTTTATTGCCTTTGGGACCCAGGCACTCGTTCCTCTGGCTACTGTTGACTGTTGAAGGTCCACAGATGCTTCCCACCTGCAGGTCTTACCTCCAGGGAAAGCAACTGCTTCATCCAATGTTAGGCATAGTCAGTGCATACCCCGTGGCCCCTGGATGGAGGAGAACAGAGGCCTGGACACCTTGCCTTCTTTTGGGATGTGGCTGAAGAACAATTGCATTTTCAGAGTTTCCTTTGGTCCATCGCAGTTAACTTCTGCTGCCCAGCCTGACCTCTCACTTCCTCTTACTTACTGTGGGTAGCAATGTGCCTCAGCAAACTTTCCTGCATACAGTCTCTAACTTGGAGTTGGTTTCCCAGGAAATCAAGGCATACTACTTTCTCTATCTTTTTTTTTTTTTTCACCTGAGCACTTCTCCTTGGTGATTTTATTTTCCATTTCTTTTGTGTATAGGGTAATCAGATATTTTGGATTCCTTTGGACAGTCCTGTTTTACGTACCTGTTGGTATGGTGACTCATTTGACTGGTATTCCTTTTCATTTTCAAAAGGGTCCTGGTTTAGGCCACAAATTGTGTGATCATCCTACTAATTTATCACATTTTTATACTTATTACATTTTTACTAGGTGCTAGGAATATAGAATTAAATAAAATATTCCAGTCATCTGAGCCCAGGCACTAAATTCCTGCTGAAATTAAAAGAATATTATTGTAGAAAAAATAAAACCTATTATTTCTGGGAACCGGAGAAAGGTTCCATTCTCATACAATAAACTTCAAGAAATTTCTCTAAGACATATTACAGGTGCAATTGGATTAAAAAGAAGAATTTGCCTGGACAGGTGTTTCCTTAGCATTCTTATGCCATTTTTTGCAGATGAAAAGCTGCCTAGGGACCAGGGCAAGTTACCCCAGCAGCATGCCTTCATTCAGAGCCAGCAGGACCAGTGATGGCGTGGGTAGCTTTCATTTCCTGCTGGGATGCTGAGCCCTGCACAAAATGATTCTCTGACATTAGTATTATTCACCTGTTCAGGAATCCTTCTGACCACGGACCATGGGAGCTTACCTCTAGAAAAGCAAAGTGTGTAGTCATTCTGAATGCTTGCCTTCTTTCTTCATGAGGTGTGGGGGGGATCTCAACAAAAACCCATGCGAGCTCCTGCCTCTACTCTTGCTAGCCAGAAGAGATATGGGGGCGGGTGGGGGAAAGGAGTCCTACTCCACTGCTGGTGGGATTGCAGGCTGGTGTAACTACTATGGTAGTCAGTATGGAGAATACTTAGGCAACTGAAAATCAAGCTATCATACAACCCAGCAATACCACTTCTAGGAATATACCCGAAAGATTTGTTATATGAGAAAGCAACTTGCACCCCTATGTTCACTGATGCATAATCAATAATCGCAAAAACATGGAAGCAACCAAAATGTCCATCATCAGAGGACTGGATAAGGAAACTGTGGTTCATCTACTCTGTGGAATACTACTCAGCTATTTAAAAAAATGAAATACAATTGTTTATAGCCAATGGGCTGAACTAGAGACCATTATGCTAAGGGAAATAAGCCAATCCCCAAAGGTCAGATATCATATGTTTGCTCTAATTTAAGAAAATATGCTCTCAAATCTAAGGATTTTTCCTGTGAATTCTACCTTATTGCACTTCCTAATTATTTGTACCTTTGTAATAAGACCTTGTTATGTAATCCATTAATCAATCATCCATAAGAGACCGATTGCGTGTAATAAAAAAAGATTTATTAGAACTTATTCATAAAAAATACATTTGCTACAATTCAGCAACTAGTTGTGATCAAAATTCTTATTAACTGATATATTTTTATTAATATATCTGACATAAGAACATCAATAATATCCAGGACAAAGTTTGTGTACAACATGTCTACAGTTTGTCATTGTATTAGAGATCCTAGCCAATGCAACAAAACAGGAAAAATAAAACAGCTAAATTTACTAGAGAGAAGAAACAATTATCACTAAGTGTACATGACAATATTGTCTAATTGGGAAAATCAACTGAATAGATTAAAAAACTATATTCAACTAATAAGAGCTAAGTAAAAGGACTGCAGGAATAATAACCCATTTTCTTATATATTGGTTATAATCAGGGGTTACAACAGAAAAAGAGCATGCTTTCTAGGTAGGATAATTGAATCAATTTTTTTTTGTTGGACCTATATGAGAAGTACTATAAATTTTGCTGTAAGACATAAAATTCATAATCCAAAAATTCAGTTTCTTAGTTTTAAGTGAGTAATAAATTTCTGATTCTACTTTGTCACAGGTGTCACAGGTGGCAGCATGACCTGGTACACCCTAGTGCTGATCCCTGATTGCCACTTCCTAACATGAACCAAAATAAACTTCAAATGATAGTTGACATATAAGTAGCAAATGTATTTTGAATAAATGAATCAATTAAATGTTTCCATGTATCTGTGAGTCTTCAAAAAGTTCACAGAAAACTCATACTATGGGTACTCATACTTAGGGCAATTTTGCACCAAGATATTTTTAGTTTTATTTTCCCACAAACCTTTTGAAGTGTTCTTATGTAGCTAACATTGCGTTTCAATGAGTCTTCCAAAATTTGGTGCTTACTGTTAAAAGTGGAACCAAGATCTCAGTGAAAAAAAAAATCTATTGAGGGCAAAATTGAATGGAATAACAGAAAGCATAAGAAAATTTAATATTTAAATTATCTTGGAATGAGATGGCATTGCCTGAGTGTGACAGAATGGAGAATTTCATAAAGGAAAACATGAATGGATTTAACAGCCTATAATTTAGAGGAATGTGTGTGAGAGAGAGAGAGAGTTTGATCTGTTGCCTCACTTCACTGCTGTTGCTCATCTCTGAGGCATCCTCAAAAGAAGATGTCAGGTTGCGGCTTGTGGTGGCTTCTACAGCATCCAGTCCAGCTGCACATGGTCCATGTCTTGATTGTAGCCAAGGAGACCTAAGGGCTGTTTCTGGAAAAGCACTCACTTTGCTACACAAGAACAGAAGCTGCCTGTCTCTGTTCCTCTTGCCTCCTGCCATAACTGTGTGCCAGTCTTACTGCTGAGTCAGCAGTCTTGTACCTGACACAGTAAACATGAGGTTGAAACCAATACACAAAGGGTGAAGAGGTGGGCGGGGGAGAGAAAGAACCAGGAGGGTCCATGGCTTACAGAGTGCGGCACCCAACCTGGGCCAGAGTTCCAGCTGTGTGAGACAATTAAATGTCTCCATTGCCTAAAGAAGCACTTTTAGTCACGTATTTTGTCACTTGTAGATGAAAACATTATATATAAAATAAATCTATCCTTGCCACCAGGCAATTACCATAAAGAAAATGAAAGACACAGGAAGATTGGGGAGATACCTGCAATGCTCTTGGTAAATTAAAATTCAGCATCCTCAATAGAATAAGAACTTGCAGCTCCTCCAGAGGTGTATACTGGTCAAAACAAACAAGAAACAAAAACAAAACCAGAATATCACCTTGCTGGAAATTCACAAATATAAACAAACTACAAGTAAAAATGCAAAAGATAATGTCTACACTTAGAGAATTTGGCCAATTTGTAGAGTAAAAAGAAGTAGCCTCAAGGACTGAGGATGGCTGGGAATCAGGACCAAAGGCCAATCTCCAGTTTTGCTGGTGGAGGTAGAAACTTAACCTTCCCAGAGCCCAAATCTGCATTGAAACACAAAAACAAACACAGCCTTGGGTTTTGCAATTGTTGTTTAAGGACTTCATGGCAAGAAAAGAATCACAGGCTGAGGACCAACAGCTACCAAGATGTTCATCACAGTGCTGTTTATAGTGAAGAATTGGAAAGAAACGTAGACTGGCTCAGCAACTGGTGGTACGGATAATGAGCCACCATACCAATATTACAGGTTACAGTATAGCAGTATTTAATGGTAAGCATAGATATCCTACACGAAATTCGCCAAAACGTTACAACTGATGCCTTGATTCACAGTTGACCCCAAAGAAATATGTCTACAAGAAAGGTTGGGAGAAAACCTACCCCAACACTAACAGTCATCATTGATGTGGATGTTGTTAGAAGTGGTTATCAATTTCTCTCGTCGTTTGTCTAGGTTTTCTGCCAGCAACATACATTTTTATATTAAAGGTGCAAATAAAAGGACTTCTAGGGAGTCCTTTGGATCAGGAAATTTGGTGCCTCTCCTGGACACCTTCCCTGTTCGACCCCCCTTCCCTGTTAGCCCAAGCTCCAGGGGCCGCTCGGCTCTCAGCCTCGCAGATTCTCCCAGCTTCGTTCCACCCGGACTCTGGAACGCACAGCTCCTTGGGAGCTCAGCTCTCAGGGGACCGGGAGATTCCTGCAGAATCGCAGCCGCTCCTGCGGGTGACTGCTGGGGAAGGGGACGCAGGGAGGGAAGCGAACTGTGAATGGACTGTCAACACAGTCCTAAGGATCTTTGGAGAGTGCGGCACGGTTTTCTTCAATTCTCTGGCGAGTTCCGCGATCCCAGGGCACGCCAGCCTGCCAGCAGCGGTTGCAGGCTTGTGTCCAGGGAGGCAACTTGTGGATCACCGCTCCCAAAGAGCGCGAGTCCTCTTCCCCGTGGCTCCGGGGAAGTCACCTTCCCTCCCCCAGGGAAAGGCACCCACTCGGTGGTCCTAGCGGGCGCCGAACACTCCCGAAGCAAACATTCACCTAAAAAACCCGAGAACCCGCCAAACCAAGGTTAAAAAAAACAGGCGACTCAGAATTCTTCATTGGTCATGGGGAAAGGGGGGTTGCAGGTGAATCCGTCACATGGGAGACGGAACAGTCTCGAGGGCTCCGCGAGTCCAATGCGTCAACAGGATCTTGGTGGTTTTCTGTACGCAGGTGCTGGGAGCACACACGCATCCAAGGAGCTCCAGTTTCGTGCCAGTTGTCTTCTCACGCGGAAGGCAAATGAATCTGTGGCGGAATGGATATCCCTATTTCACGCGACGCAAACTGAGGTTCAGAGAGTAAGATCAAATGCCAGGCTCTAGCCTGGGTCTGTGGATACCGAAGCTGGTAGCTTGGGAACAGCACAAGCGCCCCCGAATTTGCCCGGGGTCAGATGTAGGCAGAGCCCAAGATGCGAGCCTTCCAAGGCGATTGGTCCAGTCCCTTGTGGGGCATGGCCACTAACGCCCCAAACAGGGCTCTAGGCTTTCTCTGCAGCTGAGAATCACCCCGCGGTGATTCTCCTTAAGCCCTATGGCCCAGGTCTGTTCTCCCAGGGGAGAGCAGAGAAGCTGCCCATCCATCTGGGCTACGTGAGCCTCTGCCCAGCTTAAGGCTGGAGTGGGCACCACTTGGGTGTGCCTTGGATGGACCTCCCTAAACCAAACTGAGTGGCCTTCTTTCCCACGGGGCGGGGGGCGGGAGGAGATCCTGGGTATCAGAAACGGAATTGCTTAGGCCTTGGCTTGAGGGGCGGTGTCCCACAGTTGTACGTTAGGACAACTTGAGCTGGCCACCTGGGCTATGTAGGGTGTGTGTGTGTGTGTGTGTGTGTGTGTGTCGATCTTCGCCTAATGTCAAATGCAATGGAGTTCCAGCCGGTGCCACATTTGGATGTGGGACCTAATGCCGCCACACACCCCCCACCCCCTTGGGAAAACAAGCGGATTAAGAAGAAAGTTGGGTCTGAAGGCCACGGGTGTGTGTCTGGGGGGACTGAAACCAGAGACCACTTGTACTGGGGATGGGATGGGAGCATTTGTCTTCTCTCCCCTGCACCTGTCCCCACCCGCCCCCAAGACTGTGGCCTTCCCTAGGGGCAGCCCCCGGGCGCGTGGAGGCGATGTGTGCACGCCGGGCCCGGGGTTGAGGCGCGCGCCAGTGCGCTCGAGAACGTACGTGTGAAATGTAGCGATTGCGGCCGCGGCCGGGAGTGAGCTCGGCAAAAAAGCTGCATAATCAACACGTCGCTCACACCTCCTAGGCGAGCCGGGAGGGAGCCCAGGCTGTCCCCCGGGCTTTCCCCTGCCGGCTGGTGCGAGGCAGGACCACCCGGAGAGGGGGGTGGGGCATCGCAGCGGCGCTTTGCGGTTATCTTCCCCCAGTTCGGCGGGGCTGAGTGGGGACAAGGCCTGTGTGTTGTGTGTGTGTGTGTGTGTGTGTGTGTGTGTGTGTGAGAGAGAGAGAGAGAGAGGGAGAGAGAGAGAGAGAGAGAGAGTACAGGTTTTTCTCGGAAGACCTGCTTGGTCTTGGAGGGTGCAAGATGGGTCTTTGTTGCCAGTATGGTCCCTGAAATGCCAGTTTTCCATACTCACTCTCAGTTTGTGCATCTGTGAAATTGGGGCAGGTAACTCTCAAAGTGTCCTGGCTAGTTTCGGGGTGAGAACACGACGGCCGGCGAGGCGGGGACTTCCTCTCTCAGCCTTTCAGTTCATGCCTGCTCCATTTGGCCCCGAAATCCGGTCCGTGTCTCCAGGAGGATGGTGGGGACCTGCTGAGGCCCTGCCTGCAGGCACAGATTTCTGGAAGGGACACCCAGCACTCCCTCCTTCCCCCAAAGGCCGCTAGTGGGTGGAAGCTGCACCAGGCACCTACCTCCCTCTCTCCAGACCATTTGACCCTCAATACCTGCACACTTCCTGAGCAGCACAAGGTGCTGGTTTCCTCGCCACCTGATGCTTTGAGAATGTTCTCTTGGCCTTTCCGCGTTTCTGTCCAGGCTTCCTCCCTCTTTGCCGGCAGAATAAGGCAGTGGGAGGAATGATCTTTTCCACTGGGCAAACCCAGAGGGGGAGCAGCAGTAGGCTGGAGGTGAGGAAGCTGGAGAGGGGGTGAGGTTGAGGAGGAAGACCCTCTCTGGAGGTGCCAAGCTTTGGAGCTGAGGTGAACCTGGCTCTACCAGCGTGGGGACTCAGCTGGTCAGGTCCATGTCCAGTGGCCCACAACACCTGCACCCATGCCTCAGCCTCTTGGCCACCAGTCCAGCTCTACTCTTCTTGGCCATGCAGGAGAAGACAGAGAAGCACTTCCGTTTTGTTCCAGACTGCATTGGTTGGGATGGGTGGATGGGGGCGTCCTGGGGAGAGCCGTTGTGTATGTCTGCACAGTTTTTCATCCTCCATTCTCGGCTCCAGTTTCTGGGGAAGAAAAAATGCTCATGTTGCCATTTGGAGTGAAAGTTCATGAAGCTAGGGACTTGAAAAATCATTTCATCAGGAATTTTCAGGAGGTGGTCCAAGAGGGCGGGCAAACATTTTTAACTACACACACACACACACATACACACACACACACACACACACACACACGATTCACATCCAAAGGGAGGCTTTGGGGTCGAGCACTTATTTGCAAAACTCAGACTGCTTGTCCCAGGGGATCCAATTCCCCCGGACTAGTCCAGCAGTTTGAGTGCTCCAGGCTGCCTATACGCAGCACAGCGGGTGTGTGCACTCGCAGGTGGAAGTGACCACCCCGAGGGAGGGAGGGAAAGAGGGAGCAAGGGGCTGTGACCTTTGAATTCATTCCAGGAGCCTCCTGCAGAGAACCGGCCCCAGAGGGCAACTTTAAAAAATAGTTCTCTGAGTTGGGCACCTTGGAGGAGACCGGGTGGCCGGGCCTGAAACTAGTGGCGAGTGCGGAGGTGCAGGGGCGAACCGTGTCTCTGGAACGTCCAGGTCGTTATTTGCAACGGAGGGGGCCGGGTAGAGACAGAATCCCGACGCCTTCGCCTATAGAAGGTCATAGCGAATCTTCGTTGCGTTCATTCATTTGAATTTCTCTCCACTTGGGCTGAGGGGGCCTAACGCAGCTAGCCGGCTCCGGGAGAGGAAGGGCAAGGGAGGGAAGGGGAGGCGAACCGTGCGGGGGCCTGGCTCCACACCCCCCGCCGGGCCGCACTTTCCCCGTTGCAGCTGCGCCCGCCCTTGCCCGGCAAGGCTCGGGGCGAATTTTGTGTAGCGCATTTAAAAAGGAGGTTTGTTCAGGGGTCGCCCGAGGCGGTGGGAAGGTCCCTCAAGGCGCAGCCGCTGCTGCTGCCGCCACTAGCCCCATCTTAGCCAGCGCCGCGTCCTCGGCTCCTCAAGACCAATACGAACTCAATGAGAACCCATTAGGTTGGCAAGAGCGCTCAGCGCCCACGAGTGCCGCAGTCTCTGGCGCTGCCCAGCTACACCCGAGGTCGCCGCGCAAAGACGGAGCGCCGGTGGGTCAGCTTCCCTCCGGCAAGGAACTGGTGCGCCTGCGGACAGCGCCTGGAGAACCTCCCGGCAACGCCCGACCCTCGGAGCCTTGGGAGCAGTGTGGACCTTCCCACCTGGTCCACAGCTCCCCCAAACCACCTCCCTGCGACTCCTGAACTTGTCCCTAGGGGGTGGGGCTGGAGTGGCGGTGGCCGGGCTGTCCCTGGGCAGCCGTCTGGTTGGAGGCGGGCCGCCTGGGAGCTGGGAGAAAGCAGCAATTCATTCGTTTCCTGAAGGGCATCATTTGGGTGGCAGCTGTTACCCGCGAGGAAAGCCAGCCGCGTCCCCGACCCCAGTTCTGCCCTTTAACCCTAGCCAATCTGAGCCCGAGGGGCTGAGCGTCCAGGCTAGGGGCAGGCCCGCTGCTGACCAGCAACCCCTTAGGGTACGTAGGCGTCTCTCCCTTGCGGCCAGAGGTGTAGCGGTGCAGCTGAGCGACATCCTTGGGCGAGATCCCCAAGGCTCACGCACACGTAGTTCCAGTCTCAGCCTCAAGCCCGAGGCTTTCGTCGGAGGCAACAGGGTCCGAACGGAATAGAGGAGAGGTTACTTGGGGTTCAAAAAATTTATCAAGGATGGGCAGGGACCGCGACTCTGTGGTTAAGTTTTGGAGGCACTTGAACGTTAGCCACAAGGCCTGAGTTTAACAGAGAACAGCAGAGTGGAAACCGGGCAGTAAGTTTTATCTTTGCAAATTTCCCTCTGTCTTGTTGTCTTGTACAACTCCGGTCTTACTGGGCTTTTACTGCCCCTGGGTCTGTCTTCCTGAAATCTAACTGTCTCGTGTGATTTCCCCCACTGCTGGGCCGGAGTCCTGGGGTCCGGTAGCCCCCTGCGGACACAAAGCAGAGGCGGGGTTTCACCTCCCCTTTCTCCTTTAGTCATCTAGCCAGTTCCAGAGAGCCGGGGCGCGAGGGTCAGGGTCCTGCCGTTCTGCACGCTGGCCCCTGGCTTTCAGTCTCTGGAGTGGAGCCCAGGCTCAGTTCCGCGCGCTCCGGGATTGGGCCGCGCCGCTGGCCCCGGGCACGGGTGGAGGCGCGCACAGGTCCCTTGGCGCGGAGCGCGCCTCTTCAGAAAGCGCAGCCTTGGGGCCGGCACCGACGCGCAGGCTGGCGCTGGCGAGGTGCCGTGTCCTCTAGCGGCAAACTCCCGCAGTTCAGTTCGTTGGCGAGCGCTCACCCACGCCTAAGGGGTCTGGTCCGGAGACAGTGGACGCTCACATCCGAGTCCCACGGGGGTGGTGGTGGGTGGGTGGGTGTTGGGGAAGGGGGTGTCTCTCGGAAAGGATCCAGGGTCGGGGCAGGCCCTGTCTGTGCTGAGGCCGGGAGACGCGGGCGCAGTCGCTCGCACTGCGAGCAGCTGATTGTTTCGTCCACGGCAGATGGTCTTTGAGCACAGATTTGCATTCATTGTCTTCAAATCTGTTTGCGCGCGGGTGTTCGTTCTAGATTTCAGCAGCCGATCTACGCACAGAGCAGAATATAAAAGGAGAAGCAAGAAAATCATACCCAGTCAGCCGGGAGATTTTTTTTTTTTTAATAGGCACCTGGAACAGCGGCCTTCGCTGCAAGCTAAAAAGCCGTCTAGGGTTTCAGCCGCGCGGCCGAGCGGATACCAGCTCCGCGGCCTGAACGCACGGCGGCGGCGGGCAAAGTTTCCGCCGCTTTTTCGCGGGCCTCCCGCACGGGGGCTTCAGGAGCTGGGGCTGGGGGGCCCCCGGACTTGCGCCCTGGCCTGCGCCCTGGCCGCGGGCGCTTCCTCCTGCCCCGTTCTGTCCGCAGCCTCTTCTCCGCACCGGCGCGCTTCCCGTTCACGCCGCCCGGGGGGTGTTTTCCTGAGCTTCTTCGCCGGCCGCTTTCCGCCACGCAGTATTTATTTGAGCAACACTCGAGCCTCGCTCGTCCACACACCCTACCCCTTCCCATCCCCGCCTTCAGGCCTTGGAGCCCACCGTGCCCCTCAACCCGTCCCTTCTCAACAACTTGCAGAACGCTCGCAAAATCGGAGCATCTCTGTGGAACTCCAAGAAACTCGGGGTGTGTGTGTGTGTGTGTGTGTGTGTGTGTGTGTGTGTGTGTGTGTGTGTGTGTGTGTGTGTGTGTGTGTGTGTGTGTGTGTGTGTGTGTGTGTGTGTGTGTGTGTGTGTGTAGGGGGAGGAGGGAGGACATGTGCGCGAACACGGGGACGTGGGGCTCACACCCTGCGCGCCTTCGCCGACACGCGCACACACCCAACCCCGTGCAAGCTGACTGCAGGAAAACAAAAAACAACAAACACCTCCCGCGTCCGGAGGCGGGGTGTCCACCGCTGCCCCTCACTCGGGTTGGCAGGAGCCCCCGCTGCCCGGCCTCCGGACAGGGTTCTGGGGGAGCCCCCGGCCCCGCACCGCGGGCTCCGACAAGGACGCGGCGCCCGCAGCCGCCCGTCCCCTTTCACCTCCCGCACTCGCGGCCACGCCGAGCGCCGCGCGCGCCGCCGGGGGACGTGGGCCCGGCCTGCCCGGCGCCGGCCAATCCCGAGCGCGCATGCAAATGAGGCTCCTTATCGGGCCGCGGCCCCGCCTCCGGCTGGCCGGCCGTAGTAACCCATGGACGGGGCCGGCGCGCGGCCGCAGCCGGGCTCCGCCGCTCCACGCCGCGCTGCGCGTCCTCCCCTGCCCGCTCCACTGAGCCTGCCGGCGTTTTTTTTTTTTTTCAATTGGAGAGGTGGGGAGGAGCAGGGAGAGGGAGGGAGCCTGGAGGAAGGGGGAGAGATTAGGCAGCCATCAATCTCCTCCCGCTTCTCCCAGAACAGGTGATGCTTCTAAATTGTGACCACTTTGTGGAGGCAGCACTGCGGCTGGAAGGATGCGAGCGACCTAGGGCGCAGGGCCTGGGGCGGCAGATCTGAACTTTGCGAAGGACAAACCCCAAACTTTTGACTCCATCAGTCCGCGTCACGCGCGTGAAACCAAGGCCCGGGTCTTCTTCTTCTTCCCCCACCCCCTCTTAATTTCAAGAGAGACTCAAACTTCAGCACTTGGTCCCTTTTCTTGGATTGCTTGGAAGGAGACAGTGTGGTGGCAGCCGCTGGGAACTGTTGTGACCGTGTTGTTGTTGTAAACTCTTGATTTTAAAGCGACAGTCAAGGATCAGACTTTGTCAATGTTTGGGATTCAAGATACTTTAGGACGAGGACCAGCTCTGAAGGAGAAGTCGCTGGGCGCGGAGATGGATTCGGTGCGCTCCTGGGTCCGGAACGTCGGCGTGGTGGACGCCAACGTCGCGGCGCAGAGGTAACGAGGCGGCCGCGCAGGGACTGCGCTCTGTGCGAGGCGCTCCCCTGCGCGTTCCCGCCGCCCGACCCCTCGGCCTTTCCCTCTCGGTCCCCATCTGTCGCTGGGCTCTCCTCAGGCCGGCGGGTCGCGGCCCTCAGGGGCGCGTAAAGGGCCCGGCGGCGGTGCACACTGCCTCGGTCGCGTGTGCTTCTTCCTGGCTTCATCCCCGAAGGCCACTCTCGGGGACAAAACCTAAAGTAGTACGTCGCCAAGACGAGGCTCAGCCCCTGGCCCGGGGAGCCGGAGCGGTCTGGGCGGAGCGCGGGGAGTCCAAGCAGGGAGCCAGGGTAGCTGCTGAGCCCGGGGGTTCGTCACCGCGCCTACCCTCCCGCATCACCTCCGGCCGGGTTCCCAAGGACCGGGAGCTGGGGTGGCCAGAGGGCGGCGACGACAGGAGACTGAGAAGCGCGGGCGAGGGCCGAGCGGCTCTCCGGGAAGGAGAGGTGCAGGCAGCCCTGGAAGGGACTGCAGCAGGAGACTGACCCGCAGGCCAGACACACAGAGGCGGGGAGGGCGAGAGGCGAAGTCAGGGAGTCACCAAAGCAGAATGGCGAGAAGACGAGCCAGTGCGCCTGGCGGCCGCCGGCGGGGTGATCCCCCAAGTTCACTTTGTTCCCAGGCGTCCGCGCTGGGATCCTGGACAACGTATCCAGGGTGCTACCCACGGGGACATCTGTCTGATTCACATTCTGCCGCTTAGGGGCTGGAATTTTTGGCCTCCAAGAGGCAGACTTCTTTCCTTCCCGCAAAGAGCCCAGTCCTTCTCTCCCGAGCCCCTCCTCGCCACTGGACCTCCCGGCTGTTCTGTAAGTCCCGGCGTCGCACCGGGAAATTGCTGCTCTCCCAGGCAGGCCATGTCTCCAGGTGTCCCGGGTAGAGCGAACCCGGCGCCGCCGCCTCCCTCGGAGCAGAGGAAGCAGAAGTTGAAGCTCTCAGGGCCCGGGGCCGGCGGCGGTTCTTGCCCGTGGGCCAGAGCTCGGGGGACGCGGGTGCCCACGGGTAGACGGCCCCAAAAGCAGCGGGCGTTCGAGCGGCGGCGGCGCCTGCCAAGGTCTGGGTACAAGCTGAGCTACGAAGCTCGGTGAAGCCGGTAGCGTTACCAAGGCGTCCCAGCGGCGCACCTCCTTCAAGACATCTCCCCACTTTCCTCCCTTCCCGGAATCAAATAGTTTGTGAAAGTTGGCAAAACCATGCTGGCCGGGTCTGTGGTGTTGGTGCTGATGCTGGTGATGAGGTCCTGCCAAAATAACTACACTCTTGAAAAAGAGTGAAAGTGCTTGCCACTGGGACACAGGGCTGGACGACCCCCAGTGCCACGGGACAGCTCCTGCCACCTGTGCGGGCCTGCACTCCCGACTGGACGCGCAGCGCTAGTAAGCGGAGGTCTTTTTGGCTTCTAGGCGTCTCTAGTAGCTCGGGGGTGTGTGGGGAGTGAGAAGGGGGGACTGAGCGTCTCCAATGTGTGTGGTCCACGGTGACTTATGGTCCCCAGGGCTGGTCGAGGTCATTCCGCCCCAGGCTGTACGGGTCACAAGTTTTCGGAAAAGCGAGGGAACCCTGAGGGTAAGGCCAATAGCAACGAAATTTGGGTACTGGGCCTTCCTGCTCCCTCGTAGGGTGGAGGGGAGTGTTATGGGTAAGGGCTCCAGGACCAGAAATTCCAATGAAGTAAGAGGGTCACCCCTTAATGAACAGATGAGAAACGTAGGTCTCTAGTCAGTGGGCCCCATCCATGAGCAGTGGGGGAGAAAGACGACCGGAGCCCAGCGCGCTGGGGACGGCTCCAGGCCAAGGTCGACAGCCGGGTCCTGAGCTTTCTATTGAAGACACCAACAAGCGATTGGCTTCTCGGTCCGAGTGCTGGCGTTTCCTGGACACCTGGCCTTCAACGCTCACCGCTGTGGCCACCGGGACTCCCCTAAGGAGTTTTCACTTCTTCCTCCGCTTTGAAACAAGGCCCAGGGTGCAGGCTCCTGGCGCCACCTCCCTGACGTGGCCCCTGGCCCCCTCTCTGGGCGCTTTGGTAAAGTGGTTCTCTCTCTCTTCCCCTTGTCACTGTCCCCCTGTGTTTCTTCTTGCGCAGCGGGGTCGCCCTGTCCCGGGCTCATTTTGAGAAGCAGCCCCCTTCTAACTTGAGGAAATCCAACTTCTTTCATTTCGTCCTGGCGCTCTACGACAGGCAGGGGCAGCCGGTGGAGATCGAGCGCACGGCCTTCGTGGACTTTGTGGAAAACGACAAAGTAAGGGACTCCCCTTGCACTCCCCCACCCTGTAACACACACACTCTCTCTCTCTCTCTCCCTCTCTCCTTGGGAAGCACTAAAGATTCCATCTGTCACAGGCGACACTTTTCGGCTCGCATCATCAGGGATGATAAATTGAGGCTTCTCACCCCCAGCTCTCAATCAGCCGATTTCCCCGCCACCTCCTCCTGCCACCTGCCCCCTGGACCCTGCGCTGTAAGGAGCGCTCCTCTTGCTGTGGCAGTGAACTTCAGGGTCATTTGCCCAGCCAGATCACAGCGGCGGCGAAACACACTTGCTACCTTCCCAGATTAGAAAATATACCCAAAGCCTCTGCTGTCCCTCTTTGAGTTCCTGTTCTGTTAGTTTTGCACCTGCCAGAGCCCACGATGTAGCATGGATGAGTACTAAAGGGAACCGCACTATCCAGTTGTGGCTCCTAACTCAAACCGAAGTTGGAGGCTTGGATCTGGTTTCAAATGAAGCACACTCCACCTAAACCTGATGTGTGACCAAAACTGCACTTACCAGGAAACCTTAGATCAAGATCCCCCTTGACTCTCTGGCACTGGGTCACTGAGCCCGTGGTGCCTATGGTCCCTGTGGGGTGCTGGCCAGACAGCTGCCTTTTCAATTGCTCTGCTCCTTTCCCCTCTGCTCTAGGGCTTCCTAAGGATGGACAGACAGAGCTGGATGGGTTGGGTGGGGTATGTTCAAAGGCAGCCTTGGTGCTGTGACTGCTGATGGCTTCTCTAGGGTCCCACTCCTGAGGACAATTGTAAAGGGGACAAAGAGCTGGAGAAGGTCAAGTGTTCAAGAGACTTTGCAACTTTCAGAGGTGGCCAGGGCAGGCAGCTGCTGCGACTCCTTGACCTGCGGTTGGACAGGAGGAGATTGTTGGAGGGGTAGAAGGCAGCGGGAGGTGGTGTGAGGACTGTCATTTTTTTTTTCTATCCCCCTCATTTGGGGCTGAAAAAGAAAGGGAACTGGATGCTTTATGTCTTTTTAGGAACAAGGCAACGAGAAAACCAACAATGGCACCCACTACAAGTTACAGCTGCTCTACAGCAATGGTGAGTGCCGGCTGCCCAGTGCCGCAGTCAGTCCCCGTTCCTGTCTTGGACCTTGTGCGATCCTCTTCATCCTCTTCGGGAGGCTGGGAAGTTGGCTGCCTGGGAGTGGCCCAGCCTGGGTGCTGGGATTGCTGGCTGACTGGCTCTCCATCTTCGAAAGGGGAAATGGGAAGGGGTTGGGGTGCCTAGTAGGGGCTCCGAGACCCCTGACTCATGCGCTTTCTCTTCGGCCCCACAGGTGTTCGCACAGAGCAGGATCTCTATGTCAGGCTCATTGACTCGGTCACCAAGCAGGTGAGCCCCATCATCTGCCGCCGCCTGGCACTGATCTCACCTGTTTCTGATCCCGCCCACCCTTATTTCTCTGACACCCCCCCTGCAGCTTGATTTCTTGGGCCACACTAACACCCCGTTCTGTATCATTTTCATCATTCACTCTGGATTTGTTTTCTCTCTCACCGTTTGCCTTGTTCTGTTGACTTGGGGAGAGATGTTGGAGGGAGCGAGAGGTGAGCAAAATCATGGCAAAAAGAGACAGCAGTTTTTGGGAGATTTAGCAGTTATGCATTCCCAAACTTTTTTTTTTTTCCTGGCTAAGAACTCTGGTCTCAGTGGGGGTGGACTTCTCTGGGATGATTTCCCTTGGATTTACCTGGCAACCTGCTCTTGTTTTGTGCTGTGTGTTGGGACTCCTAAGCAGGTGGCAGTTAGTGAGATGGAAAGCCAGGGTCGGTGCAAGATCTAAAATTCCTTCTTTGTTTCTCCACTCCCTCTGGTATCTTCCCTTCCTGCGTCCACCTGCCTCACAGCCTATAGCATACGAGGGCCAGAATAAGAATCCAGAAATGTGCCGAGTTCTGTTGACGCACGAAGTAATGTGCAGGTAAGAGCCACACGGGTCTGGGAATTGGCTGGGAAGCCGCGCAGGTGAGCGGTGCCTGCAGGGTTGCGCGCGCCGAGAGCGGACTCAGCAGTGAGGGCTGCCAACGAGCCAGCGCATGCTGGCTCGGGCCCGTTGCACTAGCCCTCGCCTCTATCTCAAGCAGGTGGCTTAGGCAGATTCATTAGGACCAGGGAAGGAAGCCCGCAGACTCTCGCAATTCCAGCCTATGCACAGCCAGAGGTTCCCGGTGGCCTCGGGCTGCGTCTGCTCTCCGGCTCTATGCACCGCAGCGCAGGGAGGTGACAGGGCAGCCTCCGGTAGGGCCCTAGACGGCGGATTCTCACGCGCCGGCTGGCTGCGAGTGGAGGGTCAAGCGGGGCCACCACCTGTGGAGTCGCCGAGGCCAAGTCCTGGAACAAGTTGCAGTGTGGCTCAGGGACCACCGCGCGGTGAGCCGCTTGTGTTCCCGCCGCTGGCTGCGCCTTCGCACCTGTCGGTGCCGGGGATGCGGGTCTTCTGGTTATTTATTCACTCCGTGTGAAGTTGATTCGCCTAGGACTTCATGTTTCTGCAAAATTTCTAGAAGAAAGACCAAACGCAATTCCCAACAGGATGTGAGCGGCACGCGCGGGCGGTGGTGGGGGGACCAGAGCCACAACTGTACTCTGATAGGCACGCAAAGTTGCAGGTGACTGGTATTTCTGTACCTTTCCCATTTGCCTTCCAGAGACCAATCCCTTCCTTTTGAGTTCTGCCAGTGGCCCCTTTCTTCTGATTGATATGAAGAAAAACATGTTAGAAGTTCATACACACACTCACTCATTCTTTCATCAACTGTTTGAGTGTCCAACTTGGACTGTATATTTGGGGTGTGGGCAGTGGGATGCCACTTGCCAATAGGCTAAGGAAGCCAGCTCTGGCAAGAGAATGGTTATTTCACTGTAAAAAAGAAGCCAATCACAAATGTTCATTCTGTCCACATTTCTTCTTCTCAGCTCCCCCAGAATTTCTGGTTGAAGGGGATTCCTCAGTTTTCCTTGCACTGCCCTTGCTTCAGCCTCAGGTCTCCCAATGCTATTCCTGCTGGTGCTGGTAATTGCAGACCCTCTAATTTAGCATGGGCTGTTTTATGGGTCACTCCCTGAAGCTCTGTTTCCCTCGCCAACCCAGTTAGGAAGAAATCATAACAATCAGACATGTTTGTTTTGGTTTTGACCCCATATTAGAAAAAAAACACGCTTGCCAAATGCCAAGTTCAGCTCAGCCGAAGGCTTCAAGGGAGGGGCGTTGAGGGTTCCGTGGCTGGATAGCAGAATGGGGCTTCGGGCCACGGACTCAGGAGATAGAGGCTGTGTTATCCTGAGGCTCCTACAAAGGCTTGTTCAGAAAGAAAATACAGTTCCAAGATGGACTTGCCTGCTGTATCTTGATTAAATAGTCAGAATGCTGTGATTTGGTTATCTAAGTGAAGGAAAGTTTAAAAATTTCTCTCTACACTTATAAATGTCTTAGAAGAAAACAAACAAAACCCCTTGTCTAATGAATTTTACCTATCACTTTAAATAATATTTTCGAACCCATCCAGCTGTAGTTAAGGCTGACATTTTTATTTTTAAGTCCCATCAAATCCTTCTCATTTTATGCTGTTTAAGTAGCAGCATCAATTTTTAAAGCCTCTAGTTTAGTCTGCATTAGTAACACAATATAAAAATTTAATGTACTGTAACTTCTCCATGTTGGAGACCAGGGAAGATGCACAGCTCTTTTCTACCCAAACTGGAATTTAAAACAAGTATTAATCATGGACAAATAAATGATCCATTGGATGGGTACTTCCTGGGGTGTGTGTGTGTGTGTGAGAGAGAGAGACAGACAGATAGACAGACAGACACACACACACGGGGTATGAAATAGATCCTGTCAAACATTGGATGCATCTGAAAGGGAGATTTTTACTCCATCTTTCAGAGCTGGTGATTCCCCTGGAAGAGGGGAGATTCCTTGTTCCACATTTTAAGAGTCAGTTCTGGCAATCAAGGAGAGGTGAAACAGATACCCTTTTCCAACAGTTATTGCATGCACTTAGTTTCATTTGCATGATGTTATTCGCCATACCTGGGTACTCCCATGAATGGTTTTTATGTTCTGTAATCTTTATTAAAAGGCTCCTAAATGGGTATTTAGTTTTGAGAGAGGAATAAAGCATAGGGACAAAAATCAGTCTGTAGGAATAACTTTTTTCTCCCTTCCCCAGTGGGTCTCTGATCCCCTCTCTCCTGCTTTAGTTCATTTTGCCAATTATTAGCAAGGAGAAATCTAGTTGTTATGTCGCTGCCAGCCACCTCTATGCCCTCAATGCTCAGAGGGTTAAAAGATATTATAATTTGAACAGAAGTCGTCTCAAGGCCTACAGCTGGCTAATAACAGAGTTGTATTGAGCGCGAGCAAACCCCACAGCTGTGACTTTTCGCCACAAGGCGCAGGCTAGACAGGGCCCTAATCAGATGGGCCAGCCGGGCAGTGGGGCCAGTGTCTTTATCGGCCAGATGGTGTGAATTTAGACACTTTTGTTATGCAATCGCAGGGAGGAGTTGGGGAGAAGAAAACAAAACAAAAGCCACCATGCTGTGCGCTTATTTGAGTTTGAAATTAGAGACAGATTTTTGAAAGTTGAGGGTTGAATTTTAAAATTGGTATTGAAGGGGAAGGGGACACATTTAGCTTGTCTTGAGCAGGAGTTGGCCGGACATGCCCTAGCTAATGCGAGGGCTTTTATTTCTTTTTAAATTTCCCTAGTCATCTTTTATACTCTTTATTTTTCTGGAAAAAAAAAAGCAGGTAAAATTCAGGATTGTGATAAGATTTCTCATATCTTCTCCCCCCATCCCCCACCCCCGCCTCAATTGTCTTGTTCTTTCTCGTTCCCTCCTTAAAGACTCCGTGTGGAGGAGGGAGAATGCAAGAGGCCTGTGAGCCAATTGCGAGGGTTTCAGGTGGAACTTATTCTCCAAATAAAAGTGCTCGAGTTTAAGTAGCCCAACCGAGCCGGACGGAGATGCAGAGAAGTAGCTTTCATTTTCTACAGGAGAAGGAGAGCATCTGGAAGCCTCTTGGCTTACTGCTAAGTTTAATTTCCTCTTTGTTTTAGAATCTCCCCCCCCCCCCCCCATCTTTCCCTACTTAAAGCCCCTCTCAGTCCCTTATTGGAAACTCCAGACTTTGAAACTTGGTTTGGGGGAAAGAGCCCTTCAAGCCTTGTAACCACAGTAGCTGAACTTGAAGCTGGTCGCCCAGCCTTTGTCTGTACAGCAGAGGGGAGGAGGAAGAGCGTTTGTCGACTGAGTAAGTCGGGGTCCCTATTCTTCAGGGTCAGCTTCGCATGTTGTTTGGGGAGGCTGGGTGTGTATTTGGTGTTCCGCTTCCCTTTGTTGGTTGGTAGGACTGTTGCTGGCATGAGGACTAAATGTTGAAATAAAACAAAAAATGAAAAACAGCTAGAATCTACAAATGAGCATTTTTAAAAAAAGATGAAAAAGAATTTTCTTTGGCTAACTTTTAAAGACTCAGAAATGTTAAGGGATCAAATGAGGCAAATACAACCAACTGCTATTATTTTTCTACCTTTAATATTACAGTTCAACAGTTAAGTGACTGTGTTTCCTATCTTGTCTGGGCTGAATGTTAACATTGGGGATTACATTTAAATATGTCACTGTTGGAAACTAGGGTTATCGGGTCCTAAAGTTCCTTTGCATTTTTCTTGGGTCATCATTTCTTTCCCCACACTGGCACCAGGCTTACATTTTTATCTGTTTTTCTTTTCCTCCAGAGCAAATCCCCATGGAAAGCAGCTGAGTTGAGCTGAGCAATTTTGCAAACTTTCTCAGCCTCCTCAGTCAGAATCATTTCTACCCAAACTAAACAGATTGGCACAATCTGCCAGTATGTGCTCTTGTAATTAAATTGTACCCAGCATCTCGCACATGTTTGGGGTTGGGTAGACATGCTAGTGATGTCGAGGAAGCATCTAACGTGAAGTCTTTGGGTAACTAGCAGGCTGTGTGCGTCTTTTAAAATTGTGCTGCTAAGCAAAGTGGTTGGCTTGAGCTGCAAAGGTGTTTCGCTTGATGTAACAGGTGAGGTGGGAGGGGAGCAAGTGGGTGGGGGTAGGGAGCTAGGAAGAGAGGCAGGGCTGGTGGGAGTGCAGCTGGCCGTACTTTCATTGGTGTTAATCTTGTCATAGATTGAAAGTTGAAAAGTTAAGACTTAATATGATTTCAAAGTCCAAATATTATTTCAGGAAGTCCCAGTGGCCAACTCTGGTATTAAAGTTAAGACAATTCTTCTTATGCTTCCTACTAATTTGATTAAATTTCTTAAAAATCTCGTGCTCATTTGGTGAAAATGTTCTAGCATTTTCTCCAGTGTATTTTCCTTTCTAAAGATGGGAGAATTGTTCACCAAGTGACTATGACATCCGTGAGTGAAAGAGATGAGCTTTAAGAGTTTTAAAGTGTTTGTTTTTTGTGTTTGATTCTATGAGCAGAAGTGAGGGGTTTTCTGAGGGCCACAGAATAATTTTAGAACTGGTACCATCTAGGCCTTGCACTCGATGGCTCATCCCTTTTCTCCTGTAGGATCATCATTTTGGAAGGATGCTCATGGAATCCTGTAGCCTCCTGAATTTAAACTGAGAAGGGACTCTAGAGAGAATCCAACCCAGTACTTTAATTTTATATGGAGGAGAGGTACAGCCCAGAGGGGTTAAAGAAATTTGACTAAATTCGTGCAGCTGGTTAGTGATGAGTTAGACGCCAGAGCGCTGATTCCCAGTTCAGCCATGTTTCTCTGGCACCACATCAATCTTAAGCTACAGAGAAACTGCCGAGGGAAGGGCAGGGTTCATAGAGTTTGCTTATTGTTAAACATTTATTAGACATATTCTCCAACCACTATGGAAGATAATGATTTTCTTACAAACTATGTCAAGGCTGCACCCTTAATCAACTACAGTTGATAGTGGACTGTGCACTTAAAATGACCTAAGAGGGCTTCAGTGGTGTGTGGGCCTGGCAAGTGGCAGAGAGGCACCATGGTGCTTGTGTCAGGTGGGTGGGGGTACCTCAAGTTTCTTTTGCCCTTCTCAGTTTGTCTCCATATTTGCAACACATCCTTTTGGACAGGAGTGTTTTGCTATCTGCTCTAGTCTTTCTGTTTGTTTCTGGTAGAAAGGTGCTGGGTAATGCTGTTTATTTCTTCTTTGTCATTAGCACCTCTCCCCCTCCTCCTTGTCAGTATTTCCCCACCCTAGGTGTCTACCCAGCACCTAGCCAGGAGGTTGCCTTGGGACGTGGACTTGTCAGGATTAGGGACTACATGCAATCAAATCCCGTTTCTTTCCCAGGTGTGGTGAAAATTACTGGAGAAATCATTTTACAGTTCCCTACCTCATTTTCTTCCCATTTTGAAATATACACCATGATGCTGGTCTTCCTCCTTCATGTTTGGAGAATGATGGAAATGAGTAAATGAATAAATGTTTATAAACTATGCTGAATTCTCTGGAGAAACATGCTATGTAAATAAGGTTTATAATAATGCAGGCAGCTCCTTGTGGTCTATTTTATACATTTGCCATCTCCCACCCCTCTCTCCTTAAATACTTTTTTTGCAACACAAAGATCTAAAATTAAAGAATGATCAAGTCATTGACTACTAAGCTGGAAGTAACCTCGTAGATCTTAAACTCCAGCTGTCTGTGGTTCAGGTTGCAGAGATGGCCCTTGGGAAAGCTGAGGTGTGCTGGGTGGTCATGAGTGGTGCTGATGTGTGTGTAGGTCATGGAGTGAAAATTTGAACGTGTGTATTTTGGCTTGACTCAGTAAATCTCTTCCTTTTTACAAAAGGAAAACACGGTGCAGATTCTGCCCTCAAGCAGTTGGTAGTTGAGAGGCTCCCCTGGACACAGTTTGCTTTTTGTGACCATTCTGACAGCGTGTACCCTTGGTATTACCTTGACTTAACACATTTTCTATGTACTCTTTTGGCTGCTTCCGGAACTACAGTCGCTGCTGTGAAAAGAAAAGCTGCGGAAACCGAAATGAGACGCCTTCAGACCCAGTCATCATCGACAGGTAGGGGGAAACATCTCTGGGGTCTTGTCAGTGTCTTTCCTTCATGAATTTCAGCTGAGCATTGGTGGCTCGTGCTTTGCTGTGAGATTGGCTTCTTCTCCAGGGTACTAGGATCACTTCTTAAGGGTTTTCTAGTGCTGGCTGGCCTTTCCTGGAAGGAACGAGAACCTGCCTTGTAGAACCTGTGTCTTTGAAGCTGGACTTTCCACCAGGTGTGCTAAGGTCAGCTTATTGGGGTGGTGGGGCGTGAATGATACAGGAGGTGAAGCCTACTGCAAATCCTGCCTGGTGGGGTCCGCCCTCAGTTTCTTGGGTGCAGCTGGTGTGGCCTGAGGCAGGTGGCTCAGCCTTGACCCGTCTGTGGTTGCTGCACAGGATTCACATGGCGTGGGGGTGGTGACAGGCCCTCCATTGCGCTGGGGCAGATTCCCTCTTACCGCCTGGGTGTGCCCTGTGGGTTCTGTGCTGCGTTTGGAGCAGAAGAGTGTCTTTGGGACAAGATGCTAATTCGCTGAAATGTGATTTAAGCATCCTCAGCTGTCTGTTTGTGTGATTGGAAACAGAACTTACAAACCAACAAAGAAATACCAAATTAACTTCCAGCAATCATGTAATTTTTAAGAAACCCCATATTCCCACCCCTAATTTTTTCTCTTTCGTTAAAAAACGGAGTAATTCCCTGTTGCTTCTTTCTTTGGGTTTTTGTGTTTCTAGCCAGGTCCTGAAATGGATTGGAGAGACCACAGTCTCCAAAGTTGTTATTCCAATATTCCAATGAATTCTCAGCTGGGAGAATGGAACCTCTGGCATCCTTCCCAGAAAGCTAGCTTGGTTTCTTCATGGAAAGTAAAGTATAGGCCTAGGAATCGAGGAGGTTAGAATTCTGATCCTGACCTAGCTGCTGACCTGGGATGAAGCACTCTACATCTCCATTCTCCAGATGTGTGGTGATGGGTGGGAGGGCGCTGCCTGCTACTCTGGGCTTCAGGAGGCCTCTAATATGTCATGACCGGAAGCAAATAGTGTTCTCTGCGATGCCTGGGGACAAGAAGACAGTTAGAGGGTGTCTGTTACTTGTGTACCAATGGTGCCTTTGCCATTTTATCAGGTTCCAGTGAGCTGGGGGAGTTCTTTGAGTTTCTTCAGCATTTTTGGAAGTGAGGTCACTCTGCAGGAGTGAGCCATTGGCTCCTTTTATACATGCTGGCCTGATTGATACCCCTGCGCTTGCGCAGCTGACCGTGGCAGAGCTTGTGCTAGAGCCCCGTGGTCCTTACTTCTAAGGCCTTATCCGTGCACTTCTAGAATGCTGTCTGTCTGAACAGATGAGGTGGGTCTGCTGGTTGCACATGGCAGGATCTCCTTGCATTTCAGGGTGCACATGGGGCTCTGCTGGGGAAACTGGATACATGAGAGGCCAGCCTGGACCCGAGTCCTTTGCTTTCTGTTGTGTAGACTGAGCTCCCTAGTCTTCTAGCCATTTTCACGAACGTGAGCTCCTCTTTCAAGAAGGTACTCTTCCCTCATGCCTGTTACATCTTTTCTTGTCATAAACACCCCATAAACCAGCTTTAGAAATGTTTGCCAACCCGTAAATGCTAACCTGCACATTACATCCACACACACAGCCTAACGACATGGTGCTTAGCAGCGGTGCTTAACCTTAAAGTACTACAAGTCGCTTGCATCTGTGGATAAAGCTGAGTATGTGTGTGCTTTCTTCCTGTGCTGTACACATGTTGCATGTAGAAAAGAGTCATTCTGCAGCTGTGAGAATATTGTCATATTGATACCATCACAGTTTATGCTAGGAAGCTTTTAATTCTTCTGAGAACAACAGTTGTATCTGGGCTTCATTTGATGGAGTCTTACATGACTCTGGCATTTGTTTTTACCATCCTAGGTACAATAAAGCAGCCAATTGATGTTGTCTGCATCATTTGAAATATGCATTACTTCCGAAATGTTGCCTGTCTGCACATGGAGACACCCATACCAAAGGGTGCCGTAAATTGACAGCACTGGGTTTTAAGGGAACCCGTTTTTATTATAAACAGATGCATTTGTTTGGCTTCATCACTGAAGGGCTTTGTTTGAAGATACTGTTTCTTCATCACAGCCTTGTCTTACTGCTTTTGAGCTTACCTTATTGCCTTCGTGCTGTCATTTTCAGAAGTAAAGACACAGGAATTCAGGTTTCCTTTTGCTCAAGTTGGAAAAGGTGCTTAGTGTTATGCGGAGGTGAGCTGTGCATCTGGTTTGGGGTGCAGTATCTGCCAGCTTGGAAGTGTCCGGTTTCCTGACAAGCACCGAGTGAGTGCAGAGGGCCCTGTATCGTTGCCCTTGTTCCTATAATGCCAACTAATGATCTTCTCCCCCTTGTTGCCCAGCCTTCCCAAATTTTACACAGACTTTCTTGAGTTTTCTCATGCAACAGGCCACCTCTTTTGTGGCCTAAGGGAAATCTGTTTAGTTCTTGACTGGCATGTTTGTTCCTTGGTGAAACTAGGGTGATGCAATGACATGCCTCTCAAGTGTGAAGCATAGCATTGCTGTATTTGTGATTCCATTTTTTAAAAATCAAAGATGTAAAGGATTAAGAAAGAATTCTCATCTCAGGCATGCTCTGCATGTCATCAGTGGCAAGTCAGTTTTTGATTGGTATAGGTGTATGCATTATCACATTTGCTGGAGAGACTTCAGCTCAAACACACACGGAAAAAAACCACTTGATCTTCTAGTCAGCCCTTGTGATAGTCAATTTCCAGTGGACTGGTTAAAAAAAGGAAAGGCACTTAGAGGCAGATGTTGTGGCACAGTGGTTTAGGCCATTGCTTGTGATGCAGAATTCCATGTCTCAGTGCCAGTTTGAATCTTGGATGAGCCACTTCTGATCCAGCTTCCTCCTAAAGTATCCTCAGGGACAGCAGGCGATGGCTCAAGTGCTTGAGTCCCTGCCACTTACATGGAACACCTGGGTGGAATTCCAGGCTCCAGGTTTCAGCCTTGTCTGACCCTGGCTACTGTGGGCATTTGGTACATGAACCTGAATCACAGAGATGAAAATAAATAGACATTAAATAGAAAGATTTCATTACCCTGTAACTCCTTAATTGTAAACCATTGTATTTTACAATAAGGGATTTCCCCCATGAGGGACTTCATTCTTCATTTCCTAAAAATTGGCCCCAAATCAAAGATGTGATTTTTTTTTTTTCTCTGTTAGATGACGTACTGCCTTGATATCTCCAGAAACATTAGCTGACTTGTCCACAAGCTTTGGTAGCTTGTTGGGCACTATGCCTCTCTTGGAAAAGCAGGCCAACACGCAGCACGGAGATCTGCTCTGTCAGGAGCTCTCAGCAGCGCCTTGCTCCTATATGAAAGACATGTATGAGCGCAGGCCAGGGGCAGGACTTTGATTTTGAAGATAAAAAGCAAAGGTTCCACTTGACAAAACCAAATCAGAACCCAGCAAAACAAAACCACCAAGATAACACCAGCCTTCTGGTGGTCTCCAGCCTGTCAGTGAAAATCCGTGTGGTACACAGAAGCTCAAGCTGATTCACAAGTGTGGGTTTGGAAGGAAGCTCCAATTCCCACTGGTTTGTCATGGGCTGTGCTGTCTTCAAACTCTCTTCTTTCCAAGAAACTCGGGAATACCCATGGAGTCTCCAGGACTCAGGATGACTTAGTGGCCTAGGAAAGAGAGGCTAAGGGCCAGTTTCACTGGTGTGGGAGCAGAAAGAAGAGTCTATAATTTCTATCTCATGGACAGTCAGATGAGTAGAGAAGAAGGTAGGCCCCCTTCTTACCTCTGTAGGGTGCCTCTGCCCACGTACATCCTTGTAGGGAGTTTTCCTGTGAAAAGAGCAGGTCCAATCTATTCCTCACTATCTTTAATTTGGGGATCTTGAGTATTTCAGAGTTCTGTCCTGAGAAGACTATTTCAAGAGTTGATTTTTTTTTTGAAGCAGAACAAATAACAGAATGACCGTCATTCAAAAGTTTCACTCAAAAATATCTGGTTTAGTTGTCTACAAGTGATTTCCCTGACACTATTTTGTATTTTCTTAAATTTCTAACTGACAACCTATGTACAATATAGAACATGTCATCTTAAACATTCGCTAACATTTTTGCATTTGTTTGAAAGGCTGTGTGACACACAAGAAGTTAGAGCCATCTGCCTTCTGTTAACTCAATCACTAAGTGTCCATAACAACTGGAGCTGGATTGTGTTGAAGCCAGGATCCTGGAAGTCAATACGGACCTCCTGTGTGAATGGCAGGAACTCACACACTTGAGGCATAACCTGCTACCTTCCAGGGTGGGCATTATCAGGAGGCAGAACTGGAAGGAAAGGTGGGGCTTGAACCCAGGCACTCCAATATGAAACGCAGGTATCTTTAGCAGTGTCTTAACGTGCCACACTACAATGCTTGCCCCACCTTAATCATTTTGAAGTGTGTGGCTCAATGGCATTAAGTATATTCACATATTTGAGCTCCCATTGCCACCCACCAGTCATGGCACTTTTCCATTTTACATTTTGATATCCATCAAAGGACTTCCACCGTCTCCTCCCTTTAGTGTCTTGCAACGCCCATTCAATTTCTGTCTCAATGACTTTGATTTGTCCAGGTAGTGTACTTAAGTGGAATCGTACCCTCTTGTCCTTTGGCTGCAAGCTTATTTCACAGGGCGTGGTGTCCTCTAGGTTCCTCTGGTGGAGCCTGTGTTGGGATTTCCTTCCTTTTTCAAGGCTGAGTTAGATTCTGCTGTGTGTGCTCACAGAACCCACGTTCTGCTCTCTGCTCATGTGGTGATGCTATGGGTGGCTTTCACCTTTTGCCTGTTGGAACCAATGCTGCTGGGAGTATGGATATACAAAGGGTCTGTTTAAGTTCTTCCTTCCAGTTGTTTGGGGGATACACCCACAGTGGAATTGCTGAATTACATAATAATTCTTTGGTCAATCTTCTGAGGATCTGAAATACTGTTTTACACAGGGGCTACACCATCTTACATCCTTGCCAACAGAGCACAGGCAAGGACTGGATCCTCTAACCGCTTGTTTCCTTTTGAATGTTTTTGACAGTAGCCCTCCTACTGGATATGACTCCTGTTTTGTTTGTGAAGTTTTCTCCTACCACCATCATCTTTGTCTTTCTTCCACTTTGGTCCAGCGCTCTTCTTTTCCTGTCCTTGGCTGCCTGGCATACTCTCCTTCTCTTTTCCCCTCAGACCACCTTGTTTGATGGGAGCATATGTTTGCACCCACTTTTTTTCTGGACCATATTTGTGATTCCTTTCCCTTGATAGGTCATTTGACTCCAGCAAAATCTTATCTATGGGACAGGAGCTTCTAGTAGTGGTGGGCAATATCCAGTGCCCTTGAAATCATTTGGTCTGATCCTGCAAAGGTGATTGCAGGTGGGGCTGGAAATTCAGTAACTCTATAGCAGGCTCATTTTAAAATTGATAGTTCTTTATAGCCCATGCATGATACTATAAATATCCAAATGACCCTTGGCAGGGAAAAGTTTCCTCACCAATGTAAGAACAAAACTGTGGGAGTAAAGCTCTCACCTGCTGTACGTGTTAGAGAATACTGTATCAGTCTTGAACAGTGTGAGTTTTCTTTCATTTTTTTGCTAATTTATCAAGGAAATTGTATATTAATCTATTGTTAGAAGCAGATTTTTTCAATTAAAAATTTAAGAATCGAAATCAAGATGGCAGAAAAGGGCAAGGACACGTTTAGACAGAATGAAAAACATTAGCCAGTGTGAAGCAGAGAGGGCGCATTCCAGGAAATAGAGGATAGACAATTAACAGAGGGACACCTGGACACTGACAGACACAGGAAAGTAGCAGACACAATGGTGTGGTGTTGCAGTAACTGATACCCCAGTGGCATTCAGCGAACGGCGATCTGAACTCCACCAGCAGCCAGAACTCTACCAGCAACAAGGTGGGAAGGCGTGTTCACCGGGAACTCAGGAGATGAACTCAGACAAAGAACTGCCCATCCTGTGAGTCATAAAGAGACATGAGAGAGAGATCTGTTGGTTGAATCTCTAAATGCCCCATTGGGTTCAGGGTGGGGACTGAAGTTGGCAGTTGGAGACTCGCATGTCAGGAACCTGATCCCTTGAGCTGTCACTGCTGCCTCCCAGGATCTGTCTGCCTCCCTGAGAAGAAGCTGGGAAGGGGCACTAGACCTGGGAATCAAGTCCCAGCACTCTCATGTGAGGCACAAGTGCACTAACCAATGTCTCTGTTGCTGGGCCAAATGCCTGCCCTCCAAATGGGCATTTCATCTCACTATTCCTTTCATGATAGAGATGGTTATTGGTATAGTTGGCATTCAGATTTATGGGTGAAATCTGTGACTGCAAATCTCCACATACTCCTGTGGGCCTTAGCCACTCAGGCTAGATTTCAGGCTGTCACATCTTCCTTCCCTCCAGAACTGGCTGAGCCTGGCATAACAGTGGTGACACTCCTTTGAATGAAGAATTCTGTTCTGAGAAGCACAGTTAAAATCAAGAATAAACATTTTACTTAATTGACACTTCTAGTATGCTGGGCCTTGTGCTAAGCAGTTTGTGCTAATTAAATGACCTTCTTAATTAGTTTTCAATGGTTGATCAAAATCTCAATTTTACAGATGGAAAAAATCAGTCTGAAGGAGTCAGGTAACTCGGCCAAGGACACATAGCCAGTTTGAGTGGTGAAAGCAGAGCGCAGTCAATGGGTAGAAGTTACAGAGAATAAGTGCCAGTATTGTGGAAGGAACAACTTCACAGAATTTAGCTCTGTGGGAGGTGGGATGATCTGGAAGAGGTGATCTGGAAGAAATTCTGACATAAACATTAGGGAGGGAATCTGCTTCCTGCAAAGGGGAGTGTTGTTGGCCCCTTTGGTGTTGTATTCAACCATGTGGTGTTCTTGATGTGGCTCGGGGTGGCTCAGTGAAGCTGAATGGGCCTTAGGTCAGGAGACCTGCCCCTGGTGCCAGGTTGACACATTTTATGTTTGTGAGTCTGCTTTCTGAACCTACGTTTCTCTGTTGAATGGGTTGATGGATGACCTCTTGTTACCTTCCCACTCTAATTTCTCGGGTTCTAGTTGAGGGCTTAGGGTTGGGTGTCTGCATTGTTAGTTTGGAACACTAGAGCTGCTCAAATGCATGTTTTCTCTGCCCAAACTTCGTTTCTAAAATGCAGAAGATGTAGTGCTATGAAGAATCTATAAAAACCCAATCCCAGGCCATTTTTCTTTTTTTGGGAAAACAATCTATTAGGAGAGTTGAGATTTTTTTTCATTAAAAATATGCATATTGTCTAACCAATGTGAATGCATCATTCTTTCATGTTCTCGTCCCTTTGTTTCCTAACTAAAGCTTTGCTAGTTTCTTGGCCATTTTGAGAGATGCAGACAGAGGAAGGAATTTTCACTTTCCAGTCTAGAAAACAATTTCCCCATGGGTCAAAGCTGTTCACTGGATGACAGCCTGAGCCAAACAGTAAAAGATACAAACAACATTTCCTTTGAGAAAATGATTTCTCTTAGTGTTTAACTGGGCGGTGCTACAAAATTGCAGTGTTGACTTCAGTTATTGGGTTAGATTCTAACAATCATAGTTGTTCTCCCTAGAATTGCAAAGCTATAGAACTTGACACGCACAGCTTAGTCACCTATGAATGGGTTTGTTCCATCGTTCGTTCACTTAGCAGTGTCTTGTGTTGTTCAGTAACTAAGCAAATATTTGTGAATTCCTAGCAGTGAGAAGTCAGCAGGGAGTATATAGCAGGTATGGTTCTTACTGTTGTGGAGTGTGCAGCTTACATAATTGCAGCAATGTGTTTATAAGCTGTGGAGATGCTCTGAAGACCAGGTAAATGAGTGACAGGTAGGTTCCAACTTTCTTGTCCAAGTATGCCTTTTCCACAAACTTCCAGGTCCATAACACAGATGTGGAATATTTACCTTTTTCCACCTTTGTATACACCATTTCCACCTGGAATATCCACTCCAGGCTCTGTCAGTCTAAATCCTGTCTCATTCAGGACTGAGTTCAGCATCTACCTCCTCAAAGAGAATCAATGTTTGTAGCCAAATTGACAGTTATCACCTATGCTTGTTGTTGTTTGTGTATGAGTGTGTGGATAGTAGTATCTTTTTACCCATTTGTGTTGCCTTACATTTTCAGTTACGCTAAAATTCTTGCCAGACACTGCATATCCCATAAGTCTTTTTTTTAAAAAAGATTTATTTATTTTTATTGGAAAAGCAGATACACAGAGAGAAGAGACAGAGAATGGTCTTCCATCTGCTGGTTCACTCCCCAAGTGTCTGCAATGGCCAGAGCAGAGCCTATCCAAGCCAGGAGCCTCTCCCAGGTCTTGCACATGGGTGCAGGGTCCCAAGGCTTTGGGCCATCCTCTACTGCTTTCCCAGACCACAAGCAGGGAGCTGGATGGAAAGTGGAGCAGCCAGAACATGAATCTGTGCCCATGTGAAGCCCCAGTATTCAAGACAAGGACTTTGGCCATTAGGCTGCCATACCAAGTCCCCTTATAAGTCTTTAAATTCATTTATTTATTTGAAGGCAGAGTGACACACAAAGGGCAGATTCTCCATTTGTTCATCTACTTCCCAGATGCCTGGAACAGCCAGTGCTGGAGCAGGCTGAAGTCAGGAGTCAGGAATTCCATCAGGTCCTTCCATGTGGGTGGCTGGAACTCAAGTACTAGAGCCATCATCTGCTACCCCCCAACAAGGTGCACCAACAAGATGCTGAGTTGGAAACAGAAGCAGGACTGATCCCAGGCATTCTGATGTGGGATGTGGGCATTCCAAGTGAAGCCTAACCTGCTATGCCAATGCTGCCTATCATTAGTCTTGACTCTAATATTTATTAGCTGTGTGATGGTGGTGTAAGTGATACCACTTCTTCAGGTGAGTTGTTGTGTTAAACACATTAATGTAGTTCAGGTATCTAAATAAGGCATGACAGAATAGATGTTTTAAAACAAGTCTCACAGTAGTTAATGCCCTATATCTCCTATGACTATAAGTGAATTGGATACTGCAGGGACACACTAAGCATTACTTGACAAGATGATTGTCAAATTTGAAAGAGTTGGGATGACTGAATCTTTGGCTATTCCTATGTTTGACAGCTGCTTTTCTGTCTTACCCTCAATGGCAACTAAATACACAACACTTCCAGAAACTTATCTAGGGTCATAGAGCCAAATGAAGCCTTATTTATTTTTTTTTAGATACTTATCCAGAGTCTATTATGTCACAGATTTTGTAAGATGTGCTTTGTGGTTTAAGTCTGTCCTGCACACTGGAAGGGCTTGTTCTCTGTGTTAATGGGGTAACACAGCTACTATTCAGAAAGATAGAATAGATTCAAAACTTTCATCCATATACTATTGGTTTTCATGGAAAAGCAACAGATTTACAGCTGTAACTAGGATAAAATGTGAAATGTAAAACATTCCAGAGAGAGATGGAGATAACTGCAAGAGGAGGTTGTGTCCTGGCGTAGCAAGTTAAACCACCATCTGTGATGTCAACATCCTGTACGTCCTGGCTGCTCCAATCCAGCTTCCTGCTGCTCTGCCTGGAGAGGCAACAGAAGATGTCTTCAAATAGCTGATTTCATATGAGGCAGCGGTTCCTCATCCCTGGGTACTGGGACATGTGGAAAATCATGAGTGGTTGGTTTCCCCCTTTGCCTCTCCCCTTCCCCCAGGAATAACAAGAAGAAATAGCAAATTTGGAAGTAATGAGTTCACCCAATTTTCCCTGAACCTTGATCTTCCCATCTTGATCAACCACATAGTCATTACTAAAAAATAACATTTAAAGAATTAGCTGATTTCTTGTCACCCATGTGGGAGACCTGGGTGGAGCTCTTGGCTCTGGTTTCATCTGGCCCAATTCTGGTTATTGTGCCACTGGGGGAATGAGCTAGAGGATTTAAGATGACTTTGTCACTTTGCTGTTCAAGTGAATACATAAATATTAAAAGGTGTACAATATATTAAAATCTTATATATACTGAGGGAGTGAGACAATTTTCATCTTCAAGAGGTGGATGGGGTGACAGTTGTAACTTGGATGTGCTCAGGCAGAAGGACATTGCAGAAGGACAGTGTGTAGGAAAAGACATATAAGAAGGATGTAATTCCCTAAATCTGCCTGCAGTTTTACATGTGTTGCATGAGTGTGATGCAAGACAAGATAAATTGGAAAGATTATTTGTGACCAGATTTTAGAGGGCATTGCATGTCCATCCACTTATTGTGGCATTATTCTATTGGTGATGGAAGACAGGAGGATTTTGAGGAGGGCAATTTCATGCTCAGGTTGACATTTTGGGGAGATGGATTGGAAAGCAGGAACTAGATCTAGGAAGTCAGTTTTTCCCTGCCAAATACATTATCAGTCACTGGAGATGAAAGCTCGTTTTTCTCACCTCTCCATGTCCCTCTTCCCCAATACACCCACCTCTCCAAAGCTGTTGCTGACATTACCACTTGTCCCTGTAAGTAGATATCTACTTTGCTCACTCGGTAGCTCAGATCCTTTGCAGGGAACCATTTGGCAATCTGAATTTCTCAGTGGCCTAAATGTTTGCGAGAAAGCAGAGGCTCTGAATTTAGAGTTCAAACAATTTCTAGGAAATTCTCTAAAAAAGAGGAAATATCCATCAATGTGAGTGTTTTGGCATTCGAAATGCTTTTGCCTAAGTCCTCCAGATCAATTAGAGGACTTACTAGTTGTGCGGGGTTACTCATAAGTCTTTGTCATGCCACAACTTTCATTTTCTTCATAAAATTGTGCAATATGATTAAATAGTAGCTTTGCCAGGAAACAGTTGAACTGAGAGAATAGCTGTGGAATTGTGCTATGCTGGATATAAGAAATAGTTATTTGTTTCTAGGAAAGGTATCCTACTATGAGTATGTCTGGCTTTGGGGGAACAAAGATCCTGGACCTTGGGAAAGATTGTGGACTTTTCATATGTAATTGTATCATAAAGTTCTTGAAGAGGTGTTTAGCTTAGATAAGATACCTACGTCCCATATCAGGGTGTGTGGGTTCTGGTTCCCGCCTCTAGCTTCCTGCAAGGGTAGAAAGCTTTGAGAAGGCATGGTGATGGCTCAACTAGATGGGTTCCTGTCTTCTATGTAGGAGACCTAGATTGAGATCCTGGATCCCAGCTTTGGCCATTCTAGGCATTTAAAAATGAATCAGGATGAGAGCTCATTTTCTGTCTGTCTTACTCTTCTTAAAATTAATGGAAAATACGTATTGTGAACAAACTGCATGAATTCTAATTTTTTTTTCTACCAAAATAAAATTACTTCTAGTTCAATTTTGTAATGAATTTTTGGAAACACCTTTGCATTTACCTAAAGAGAACTGTCTGGAGATCCCAGGTAGTCCCTTTCTTTTTCTGTTTGAGCAAGTGATGTTGGCTAAGTTGTTTTGGGCCTATTTTGACACTGCCAAGAGACTAATGGACCAAATGATTGGGAAGTGAAACACATGTCTCAAAGAGATGAGAAGAAGGTATCTATCCACAGATTTGCATATTTAGGGTTCTAAACACTGGGACTTCATAGATTATTTATGAGGACTGAAGTTTTGCAAGCATTGTACCTTGTTGCTCTATTTCTCACGTTGATTTAGAGTTGTATTCGGAAGGGATGTTTGATGAGTTGGGAAAGTAGTTAACTGACTAGAAGCTCGAACCTGTTAGCTGGTCTGGACCCAAGGCCACAAGGAGTCAGCATTTCAACAGTCTGTGTTCCAGACATGAAGTAACTATCCTCCAGGAAGGCTTTGTTCTCAACTCAGAATTTCCAGCAAAAAGCAAACTCTTCTGCACCTGGTTGTCAGGGCCAGGACTAGTGAGAAACTTTTCAGCTACCTCCATAGAACAAGAACTTGGTGGGAAATTTCTAGTTTTCAGATTTGATGTGAGGAGTGGAAGAATTTCCAGGGCTGGCATCATTGGCTCTAAGTTGTTCCTTTGGTTTAACACTTACATTTGTTGGACACTGGAACTTTTTCAAAAGAGACACACAGCATGGCAGTGGGGTTACAGCCAACACCATGATACTTCCCAGTGCTGCTTGCACATGATCCCTTCCACAATGTCCCCAAATGGATCTCTCTGGGGACAAGTAGGGAACTTTGTAGGTCTGTCATGCACAATTGCACAGACACTCCCAGGCTAAATCTACACTTATGATATATGCTCAGTTTTGTTGTTTTCTGGGGCTTTTATTCCACATCGCAGAAGAGAAAACACAGTTGAAAATGAGCTATTATGGGAGCTGTGCAGCAGGTCAGACTCTGCTGGGTTTAGAGGTGAGGTTTCTAGCCCCCAAGACAAAACCTGCAGGCAAAGGGACGGGAGAAGCAACAGAGTTCTTGCAGGAAGTACTGTTGCTCAATTACAAGGCTTCCAATGGAAATGAAGGTTTGGAGAAAACATCAGCTTCCAGGCCTGTGCCATGGGGCAGACAGATTGCGTTTTACTTTAACCAGATATTTTTGTCGCTAGCCAGTTTCTTCCATGCAAGAGGAATTTTCTTACTTCAGAAGAAGTAAGGAATATGCAGGACTAAGATTTATGAGATGTGGGCTGAGGACTTCACATGGCTATTACCCTGTAGAAGGATGATGGCTGTAGTGAGATCTGGCAAAGAAGTGGTTTGACTATTACTCTGCCACTCACTCACTCACTCATTCATTTCCTCCCTCTCCTTGAACCTAGAGATGCCAGAGTTAGCAAATGAAAATAGTTGAATGTTAAGTATCAGTCAAACATCATTTTTTTAAAGCTTACGTATTTACAGCGAAATTTGAGCTTCAATTAAACAATGAATCATTTTTCACTGTAAGTCCTTCCCATATGTGATATTTGGGATGACTTATGCCAAAAAATGACTATTTATCTGACATTCAGATTTAACTGGAAATTCTGCATTTTATCTGTGCAAACCCTTCCTGAATTGTTTTCTTCTCTGAAAGCTAGGAAGCTCATGGCTGTCTCACAGTATGTGTGTGTGTGTATATGCACGTGTGTGTAGGTGATGCAGAAGTCTTGTCCCAGAGTTAGTCAGTACGGATGGTTTTCCTACTTGTATGCGGCACTCATTATCTTTGCCTTCTAGGAGATGCACTGAAAAGCCGAATAGAGCAGCAGACAGCATTGTTGGGAGTTTGGCATATTCTCCCTCTTCTTTGTCAGCTGCTTCCAGACTCCTCATTCCTGTTCCCTCTCTTCCCTCCTTTTTTGTCACCTCTCAGTGCCTCAGTCTGATGCTCTGTCTAGACCCTGCTTTATGGACTTGTCACCTCCCCGGGATTGCTTTTGCTTAGCGTCCATGGTCCATGTCTGCCCACTCACTGTCTGACTTCCCTAAAAGCCTTTGTTCAGTCTTCCCTAAGTCTCCTTCCTTAGTGCTTCAAACATGTGGGATTGTTTAGGCTCAAGTGATAAATTGCACAGAGTTAAAGGTAAAGGAGAAGCTTCGCTCTCTCAGCTTGGTCTGGGCTGACGTTTGAACAAGAGCCAGACTTGACTTCGAGGGACCGCAGAGTCCACTTGATGCTTGCCCAAGCAAATGTAGAATGGCGAAGACGTTTTATCATTCAACTGTTGTCACAAGATGAAGAATAACTGCCCTTTAGACGTATCTCTGGATAATTTAGTGAACTTAAAAAAAAAAAAACCCTAACTTTGAAAATCGGAGTCATGTAGATTCAGCCTATGTAGAAAAAGGGCTGGTGGGTTTCAAAATTCCCCTTCTGCTTCCCTTGCTTCCTTTTCACCAGCACCTTTACCGTTAGCTCCCACTTTGTTTTTCAGTCCGTCTTTCCTCGTCCTTTCTGCCTTCCGCTTTTGGATCTCATTTGCTTTCTCTTAACCTGCGTTTCCAGTGGGGTATCTCACCTCAATTTCCACTCAGCTGGTCAGGAATATTTTTGTTAGCAACTTGCACCCTCTTGCTCTCCTTCCCAGTTCCCCTTCCTTTTTTCTCTCATTCCCCTCTGAAGAAGGAAATGTCTGATTCTCTGTAGGTGTCCCTTTATATTTCTGGTTTTCAAGTGGTGTCCATTGAGCTTGTAAATGGTATTGGATCAGTGAGCCCATAATGAGACCTTCAAACCCAAACACTGGAAGTCTGCTGGGATTTTATTGTTCATAAAGCTTCTTCCCCAGGGAGGGATAGAGTCATTAGGTGTGCACTGTGTTTAATATTTGGTCATGACAGGAGGCAATCGTTTTCTATTTTTATGGAGTGGGGTTCAGAGGTTTTTTTTTTTTTTGGTAATGCAATTGTTTAATTACCATGCCTCAAACTGAAAGCCAGTGAATTCAACAGTGGGGGGAAGTATGTATGGTTTTGCTTGGGGTGGATCTTGCTTAGCGTCACCCTGTACCTGATCTGCACTTCCTCCTATGGCTGCCACCTGCCTGTGCATAAATACAACCTATGAGGTCCCTGGACTCCTCGCCAGGTAGAAGCATTTCTTCTCTGAAGAGCAAGAACAATTGTTGCAAAAAAAGAGCCTCTTTGAGAAGCCCTCCCCTGTTGTTTGAAACATTCTCTCCCTCCCATGTGAGAGGCGTTTCCACCCTGCAAGTGACTGCTTCTGCATGTCTTGCCTTAACTCTTGGGAATGCAGGTGGCTTTAAGTGTGATTGCCATTCTGCAGATTTCCAACCCAATCCAGCATGAAAGAAGTATTAGGTCTCCCTGCCTCACTGGGGAGGGACATGGCTCAGGCTAGAAACTTCTGGGACAGAACCCAGGTGCTGTAGTAATCCCAAGTTCCTGGAGAATACTGGAGAAAGAGCTTTTGATCAGTTTGCATGTTTTCCATCCATTGAGCCAAGCAGAGCTCTGAGGCCAGATGATGAGGTGGGAGTTTTTGAGGAGATGAGTTCAGCTACACTTAAAGGACCATTACTAGCTGGTTATCCCAGAGGTCATGGGGCCCATGGTCCATTCAGTTCTAGATGCTCATCTACGCTGACAGCAGAATTTCCAGCTCCATGGAACCAATTTTCTATGATGTAATTCTGAGGACACCACAGGATAACCAGTGCACCAGCTGTTTTGGTTGCGATCCATTCTGGTTGTAGAATGTCTTGATCTCTTTGGAACATTTCTTTCTCCTAGTAGAAAAGTAAAAACGAGACTTCAGATGCATGCTTCTTTTGGATGTCATAGCCTATCTGTTTTTGAGTTTTCCAGGCTTAGTGGGAACCAGTTGAGAGAAATTATCCTGCTGGTCCTGGCCCACAAGCTATGGGACTAACTCTTTGCTGTTAATCGAATGTGATGGCCTTGAGAAATATTTTCTCAGGCGTTTGATGCCTCAACTTGTTGCCTATTAGGGAGACCAGGGAATGTTCGGAAAGCTTGGTCTAAAGGCACAGAGCCCAAGCCAGAGAGGACAACAGAGGCTCCTACCTACCTGTCCCCTGAGACAATATGTTGTAGGGATGCCTTGTGCTGTGCAGTGCAGCAAGGTTTTCTTAACCTTTTATTATTTTTTGCGGGGGGGTGCGGCTAGGAACCCTGCGGGTGATCCAGGGTGTCCTGTGAAGCTGTCCTTGTAGCTTTGTCTACATTTAAAATGGGAGGGAATGATGGATTTCAGTTTGAGAGCAGTGGAGGTAAAGATGTAATATTTACCGGTCCTAGCTGGGAGACCTCTTGGATTTCCAAGTGCGTGGGCAGTGCTACCAAGGACACTTGGTGTGCCCTTTCCTGTCTCCCGTCCATCAGCTCTCATTGTTTCCTTGCTCGTCTCTTGCTTTTTCTTTGTTCCATTCAGTATGCTTTTTTTGTTTTTGTTTTGCTTGTTTTTTGTCTGTCTGTCTTCTTTTTCCTGTTTCTCCACCCTCCCATTGCCCATCGTCTCTTTCCTAAGTTATTGAGGATGTCTAATGGGAGTAGCTGACAGCGTGTTTGTCAGTAACTTAGCCTTCACCATTCTATTGCTCTCAACGGCCCATTTGTTTGCTCCTGTAAAGAAAAAAAAAAACTTTTCCAACCTACGAGTTCCGTTGTCTCCCTTGGGACCCCTGTTTGAATCTTTGCTGTAAGATTTTTTTTTCCCCTTGCTCTATGAAAGTACCGAAGAAATAATTGCCTTATCGTTAACAAACAGAACCTGGCTCTTATCACTCCATACCCCAGAGTCTTGGTGCGAAAGTTGGGCCTTGCCAAGTGCATGCATTAACCTGATACGCGAAACCCCTTTTCAAAGCCAGTCCTCAGAGGACGCTCATTGAGGGCGTTTTTGTCGAGAGGTGGCACAGAGAAGCCACTTCTTATAGCTCTGGGTGCCAAAAGAGATTGGCTGGCGTTTACACCCCTGTTACAACAAAAAGGAGTGTATTCTTCCAGGAGGAACATTTTCAGATTGTTCTAATTGTCACTGGCAACAAACGGTCCTTGGAACTCAAATCTTGCAGTGGTCTCACTGGAGTTTTAAAGCATCCCTTGGCACAGGCGATTTGTTGGTTCTATGGGTGAGATGTGGCCTGAAAAAGCAAAGTGATCATGAAAAGGAGCAGGCCTGGCTGCTTGTTTGTCCTGGCGAGAGGATGTGATGCGACCTGGAGCTCTAAGCAGGCTGTCCATGTGCTTTCTGGGTTTGTTGTTGGAGCCACAGAAGCCTCCCATGAGAGCTCCTTTGCATGTAGTAACAACCTCTTTGCTGTTTTATAGAAAGGGCTCATCTTCCTTTGGAACCTGGGTGAATTGTGGTGTCTGCACGTTTACATTGATGGTATCATTTTCTGGAACATTGAGCTTGAGTTGGCCTCTGTCCTTTCCTTGCCAGCAACAGACCAACACCAACTTCTGGTGCATTTTTGGTTCTTTAATCCTGGTGGATGCTCAAGAGGCCTGGCAAAAGGTTCACTCTGGGATCTACTTGAATTTCCATCCTTTAAAAGTGTTTTCCCTACTGTATCTTCTTTGTTAATAGAAAATAAATAAATAAGGAAACCCCACACCAAAACACAAGCAAGATATATGATGTTGTTTCGGCATCAGACACTGACAGCAAGTCTCAGAAGATCCTTGGGGAGGCTTTTGTTTGGGGGTGGGAGAAATCTTTCTTTTAAGCATTTCCCAGCATTCCTTTCAGACATCTGGTTCTCTCATTTTCTGACTTCTGTGCCTTTTTTCTTTTTTGGAAATAACTCCACTTCTGTCATTATTTTTATTATTTTTAACCATTTAACTAAATGTGCTGAATGGTGATCTCCCATGACATCTTCTCCAAAACCCATTTGACCTTCAGAAGCGATGATCTTAACCAGTTTATACTGGCAAATGTCTTGACATTATTACTCGGAGACAGCTTCATTTGTACCTTGAGGAGTGAGTGAATTTGTTCTAAGAGCAAAGGGAAGAAAAGAACAAGGAGGTTCTACCTACCACCTATCTCTGTCCTAGGCAAAAATGTTCTCTTTCCTATCCCTGTTTTATTATCATTCTCGACATCCTTATATATTTTATAAAAATATAAAAAATAAGGTGAAATCTCACCCATGTCTTCCATAGCCACATTTCCTTCTTAAGGCTTTTGGGCAAACTTTTTTGTTTGTCCTTTGAAATTGCGTTGCTGAGTTGCAGAATCATCTAAAGTAATTACTGTGTTATTTTGTCCAGTCCAGGCAGGGGCTAAATTTGTTAAATATAAGATTGAATGGACAAGTAAAGCAAGCTGGGCCAGTGGACTCTGTTTTAATTTAGTAGGTGTAGGTTTGAGTAAAAAGGATGAACTTAGTTGCTTTTCATGCTACCCCTCGCCTATATTGCTAACCTCAATGCTAAGTGGGTAGAATGGCATGCAGTTGGTAGACACTGAATAAAGAGGCTCCAAGGCAAAATGATCACAGGAGATGGAGTAATCTATGTTGCATTGGGAGTGAGAAATGGCAGGAAAGCAGATCAGCATTGGGCTCCCTCTATTTCTCTGCATTAAAAGACAATTTGGCTTTCTGGCATCACAGATCTCAAGTTAGGAGAAAAGAGTGTTTAATCTGTAGCTTCTTCCCTGGAAATGGGAATGAATCTTTTGCTCATCTGAGGTTTCTTGTTAGGAAAAATACAATGGCCTTGACACTGAAACTTTCTTGTGAGGTGTGTGTGTTGTGAGAACAGTGAGAATGGAGAAAGGGGGCTTCTTTAGGGAGCAGATGTCTGGAGGGCATTGTGGTGGGGAAAGGTCCAGAGCTGCTCTCTGTTACCCAGTATTCACTTATATCACTGCCTTCAGACTCTCTTCTCTCTTAATAACATTGGCTCTAGTCATCTGAGCTTTAACACTTGTCAGGAAATTCAAATATCTTTGGCCAAGTGCTTGACCACATTATCAGGTACTGTAAAGAAGCATTTTTGTTGGTGTGCTGAGGTAAGATTTCTTTTATATGTACCATTTAAAGTTTGGATTGGTAGATCATCAGTAAATACCATTTGCAATAAGAGAAAGTGTTTTAGAACATTGAATTTCTTCATGTGACATAACTCTGGCACCATTGCTCTCATACTATCCAACGTTCTTAAAGATAAGGAAAGCAGTGCTGTTGATCCAGTTAGCTGATCATGCTTGGTCAACCCACCTATGAACTTAATTACATTAAGTACCATGGTAGAACTAGGGTAGGGAGTATGAGATTTTCTGGTTATAATGGAAGGGCATGGTGAGATTTGTGGCTATGGTAGAGATGACCATTTCTACATTCTTGGTTCTATCTATGCTTATCTATGTACCTAGAACTCTTAGGATATGTTGCACATTTCTGGGGCTCAAGTTCACCCATCAATTCTAGAAGTTATGCTGATGGCATTGCTAGGTTGTTTTTTAAATTCTGTGGTCATTATTAGTTTCTCGTCCTCCCCCTACCCATCCCAATCGCAAAACAGAGGTCATAGCACCATGACCTTTTCCTGGTGGAATGGACTGCTGAAGAAACCACACGGCCAAGTTTGTACTGGGGGTCCACATTTGTTTCTTCTACTCTTTTAATCAGAATGCTCATTTAATTCTATTCCAGCACCTGTTCGGCAATTAACACCCTACGATTTGCATCTTACCCTGACATTTGCTATCTTTCCAATTAGTTTTTATATCAGTATAATTAGGCAGGGTTATTACAGTGCATCAACCAGGGTCATGGTGATTCCCAAGCCTTTAAGCGCTTTCCCAGATTTGTTTAGGGAAGCCACTAAGGGCAAATGGTTGATTAGGATCACTGTTTTTCTTCTTCATTCAGATCAGGAGAAAGCTGTTTCCCCATGTGGCTCATGAAAGATCAGGGAAATATGTCAACCTATAAGAATTAGTATTATGTAGTTCATGACTTTGGGGCAAATTTACAGAGAAGTATAAATAAAGTACATAAGGTGGCTGTACTGCACACGTTTCTACACAGGGGCAAGACAAGTCCTTATGTCACTTATTTCTGGTTAGCAGTGGCAAGGACAAAAGGAGAACATTAAGAGACATTAAAGTCAAGTTTTCAGTGAGGAACTGGGGTAGGGGAGGTGGCAGGGGTGGGAATTTTCTCTCCAGGGTAAAAGAAACAGTTTGAAAACCATCCAATATATCTCACCTTCAGTTTGATTTTGTAATTTTTACTCACCTTGGGAGTATCCAAAGTGGTAACAACCAAACTTTTCTACCTAAACAAATATGCCAAGGGAGGATGAGAAAAAACAAGAGAAAGAAGTCAGGGCAGAACCTTTGCTCGCCTCGTTAATGTACCTGTTTATCGTAGCCTGGATACTTGCAACCATAATGGAGGTGTGCTCTGCAGATGATCTGTTATATGGGCTGGAGGGAATTGTTGCCTATCATTAAATAGAACATCCAGAGTAGAAGCTAACCTTTGATAAGATTTCAAGTAAATACCGTTCAACAATGTATTATCCTATGATGCAAATATGTGTATACTGTTCTCCCATATATTCCTATATTGGAATCAGAGCTTTCTTTTAAATGTGTATGCGCAGGTCAAATTCCAGTTCACCCAATACACATGTTCCAGAATACCGAGAGTTGATAACTATTGGAAGAATTCAGATTTTGGTAGATTTCGTGCTACTTGTAATGATACCTGACTTCCATGGTTTGAAGGAAAGAGACTGCTGAATTGGTAGGGTGACAGAGCAATATCTGGATGCTGCATCTGATACAGTTGTTGGAGAAACAATGCCATGATTGATGGGGGATGTAATAATGCCATATTCCTCAGGGAGAGAATTTTACACTGCCTGATTTCATATCGACAAGGTTTTCTTTTACCTGTGATACAAGATTGTGTGGAGTTATCTTGTTGGGCTTACCTTGATTTTTTTCTTTTTAATAATAGGAAGAATGTGATTTTTAGATGTGTGGATCAGAAAACCAGAGAATAAGAATTGTCATAACTGGAACACATTTATTTACTCTTTGGAAGATGTGTGAAATGAAAACCTCCAAGTGCTGAGCTGGGATGCTGTGAATTGTCTGCCTTAAGGAAAGTAGGAGAATGGGGAGGAGAAACAGACGAGCAGAACCATGGGATGGAATAGCTTCTGCTGTCCATTCATCCTGATAATTCTTCCTTGCTGTGCTTGACATCGAGTAGGCACCCATCAAATATTACTTAGTCATGATGGAGCCGATTGCTAAGACCCCAGGAACTCACTGGTCCAAGGTGAGTGGTAGAAGCTGTGACTTGACCTTGCAAAGTAAAATAGAAGCACAGCTCTTTTCCCAGCTGTGATTGGAATGGCACCAACTATGAGAAAGTCCTTCTTGTGAGTTGTGGCCCATTGACTTACTAGCGGGGACTCTGTGCCGCACCAAATAGCCTGTAGCTCGTTGCCTGGATGTCACCTTGATGGCACATCCCTCCCCAACCCAGCATGTAAACCCCCTTTTCCTGTTTTCCTCATAACACTTGTCACCAACTACGATGCTGTTTCTTTTACTCGTTTATTTGTTGATTGTCAAATTTCCCTTTCCCTGCCTCCCACTGCTAAGCTTTTCTGTTCCTTGGTATCTCAGAAAATGCCAAGAACAGCATTTCGGTGAACATTTGTTTAGTGGATGAATAACAGAAGACCTGCTACCATGGAAGGCTGTGTAATACTTCATGGCAGACAGAGGTGTGAGGATGGTTTCAGCACTCAGGACACACACTGTGACTAATAAGGACCTTGTCTGTTCATCTGTGTGCATTATTAATAGTTTGTTTGGCAGACACCCCCAAATAGAGCCCAAGTGTCTCCAATGAGGCATACATATGTTAAGAGTGTAGTGAAAGTGGTCGCCATGCCCATTTGTGGAAAAGTTAAGACCCCTTTGTGACTATCTCAGCTCACATTTCATATATTTCTCAATAGATCTCATCTTGGACTGAAACACACTTGTAAATACGAGATACTCACTGTGGGAAGAGGATAAACCTGAGAATGAGAGCAAGAGAAGCCAGTCTAGTGCAGGCATCAGACATCACTTGAGTGATTAAAGTTAAGGCAAATTTGGCCAGCTATTTCAAGCTAGTTATTTTTGATTGTATTGTTCCTTGCATAGTATTTCACAGAAACTAAATGTGGTCTTCTTTTCCTATACTGGACTATCTGACATGAACTTGACCAAGTCAAGGCAACCATTCATGGAAAAAAATCTCTGGTGCACCTTGTTCTCTTCCAACCCTCAAATTCCTGCCCATTTAAAATTTCAAGGTCAAAAGTAAACTTTCTTGAACCCAAATCTGTGACGTAACAGCGCGAAGAAAGTCACATGCTTACAAAGAAGTGGGAAAAGTGGACAAGCAGGCGTGATTCTCCCTCTTTTTCCTTGCATCAGGAGCAGATTTGGTTTCCCAATGTGATGAAGCTCCTTTCTCTACTTCAGTTTTCTGAGGCTTCTGTTCTTTCAAGGCCCTCTTTGTCAAGGTACTGCAGGGAGGCGGGAAGACATGAGCCCATGAGGAGGAGGGCTGCTGGGAGGCGGTGCTCGCCTCGGCCCCTGTTTGTTATAGATGTCACCGTGTTTCTGGCTGTGCACATGTTCTAGAAATATGATCTCGTGGTGCTTAGGAGACAGGGTCCCCAGAAAGCTGTTCTCCCTTATGTCTGCTGAGGGCTGGGCAAGTCTAAGAGTGGCCATCAGAGCAGACTTGATTCTTCAAGTAAGGGTCCATGGCCAGTTCTTGGTCCTTGTCTGTCACCGGTCCCATCCACATGTACTTAGACATCTGGTAAAGACCCATCCAGAAGCTGCTGCTGGTTTTCGCTGAAGCATCTCTCCTGTGGCAGTGCTGCCTGGCTGTGGTTTCAGTGTTGGACGGAGGGTGTATCTATCTTGGGATTATGTGTATTGGGTGTTTGGAGGGGACATGGTGCAAAGAGAAGTGATCTGAAGATATATATATATATATATATTTTTTTTTTTTAACTGGAAATGCAATAGGTGAGACCGGCATATAAAGCCAGTCTAAATAGAACTTAAAACAAGGCAGCTGGAGACTTTTCCCCTGCACAGAAAATCTGAAAGGAAAACAGTTCTGTTCTTCCTCTTTCCACCCTTGTTTGAGTGGAGCAAGCTGATTGTTTTATAAGTGCAACCTAAAAATCAGAAATCATAGCATGTGAGAGGAATGGCCAGATTAGCAACATGATGAATATAAACAATATTGCCAACTGTATGCAGTTTCCTCGGGAATAACCCTAAGTGACAAGGATGCAGTTTCAATCCCTGTGATCAATGCAGGTTGCATGGTAGGAGCAGAGCTGATCAACTGTTGCCTGCCTGCTTAGAGGTGGAAGCCATGCAGAGATTTGGGAACTTTGGCTGCTAAGAGGAATGTGAGACTACCTTGAAGCATATGTGTGCATACGTGTGTGTAGATATTTGCACATGCATACATAAGCACAGGCACATATGAGAAAAATCTCATCTTCTGAAGGTAACAGTCTGTTTCTGGACTTTTAAAATTAGTGTGGACTGTTGAATCTTGCCTATCCATGCCCACCTTGGTCAGTGCCTTTGAAGATCTCCATTCACAGGATGGAAAGAGCTACCCTCTGAGGTGGCCCCAACCCAGGCTTCAGGAAGCCGTGATCTTTAGCACTGTACCATCCAATTTGGGGCAGGCATTCCATGATGTCGTGAAAAAAAAATCACATTGACTGTTGTTTAGAAATCAATTAATTTGTAAGTTGAAAGGTCACACAAAATATTGAGAGCTCGGCGGGGCGGCTCTGGAGTGGCGGCAGTGGTGGCCCGGCAGCAGCTGGCGGGAGCGTGCACCCTCGCAGCTCTCAGCTGCTCCGCGCTGGGTATTTTCCACCGGGAACGGTGACCGCTTGATTAGTCGCTACTGGGTTTTGTTCAAGGGAGAGCTCTGCATGGTTGCATTTTAACACCTTCTCTGCTAAGCAGGAGGCCAGCCCAGGGTGCTAAATTCCTGTCTGTGGCTGTCTGTGAAATACATCTGTGTGTTGTGCCGTTCCAAGCTGTCAGCAGTGGTTCGCCCTGACGGGTCCCTGAAAGGAGTTTCCTCCCAGTCTGTGGAACAGTGAGCAGCCACTAGGGAGCTGTCTTTAGCTCGGATTTCAGAGTGAGCTCATTAGACCAATAACAGCAGACACTCTCCTCAACATATTCACAAAGTTATCTTAGGAGAAGGAGGAAAAACCCCACGGCCAGACAATGCTAATATTCGGTTTCCCTTGCCTTCTGCGCCAGCCTGCGGAGGAGACTGGGGGTGGGAGGGCTCTGTGACTTCAGGCTCCTTTTCCTTTGGTGTCCCCCTACTTTCCTTTCTGATGTGTGGCCTATCTCTGTGACAAGTTTATTTATAAAAGCCCAGTTTCTGCCCTTTCTGGCGAGCCAGTATCTCTTGTCCTTTTTCTTCATCCCTTCTTAATAGGAGTCTCTGCCAACGGTATCTCTAGCGAAGGCCGTCCAGTGAGATGATGATTCCTGGCCTGGCTGCTCCGCTTGTTCGTTAAATTGCGTGTGTTTTTTTTTTCTTTCTCGTGGCTTAGGAGGTCAGCTGGCCTCTCACATGTTTATGTGAGATTTTATGACATGAAGCCAGCAACTAGATGTCTGGATGTATGGTCTCCCCCACAGCAGTGCTATCCCCTACTTTTTAGTAGCTTCTTCAACTCTTGTATTTTAAACATCCCAGAATTTCTGTGACTCTTTGCCCTGGCTGTTCTTGGTGCACAGTTGGCAGACTAGAGGCCACGGAGCTGCTGTTTGCAAAGAGCCTCAGAAACCTTTGGTTTTAGGGGTGAATTTTCTTAGGGAATCCAAGCTAGAAGAAGCAACATCTCACCAACCCTACAACATGCAATGTTTGCATTTCAGTAAATGCTGTCTGCCTTTGAGATGATTTCTGTTGTAATTGTTTAAAAAGGACCTTAAGAGTCCAGTTCTTGGCTGATGTATCCTAAGGACTCGCTTACTGTGTTATTCCTGCAGCTAGTTGTCATTATGATGTGTGATCTGGGTTGGGTCTGGTAATGCTGGCTTTGCTGTTGTGTATGGAGCTGCCTTGAGGATTTCCTAGCACTCCTTAGTTGGAACATGCCAGATAGGTTCATGTCTGGCCTTAACACAATGGTGAATTTCTTTTTTCTGCAAAATAAAAAAAAAAAAACCCTGACTTAGGTGAAGTTTGCTCAGCCATTGTAAAGTTTCTCAAAGGGAAAGAAAGAGCAAAATAACTTTTTTCCCTCTTTTATGACAAATTCAAACTCCCACTCCATGTTTTCTTTTTTTTTCCCCTTTCACTCATGGATAACTTAAAAATGGCTCAACTTGAAATTTTCCATGTGTCCAGCAAAGCTCCTGGGACTTCTGAGGCTGTGTAGGCAGGAAACACTTTGGAATATATAAGCAACCAAAAATTTGTTTTCAGTTTGTGAGCGCGGTGTATAAAATACCACAAACTTTCTGGCTTAGCTACATTTGCCTACAATTTTATATGCACATAGTGTATGTTGTTATTTTTACTTTAGCTCAGTTTTTATACTGAGACACTGATTAATAAGGTTAAGAATAGTTTCGTTATTCTACATATGAACAATGAACTATTTCAGTATCAAGTAACTGCCATTCCCCTTCTGTTTAATTTCTAAGGAAGCAAATGCTTGGGATATGAAAAGCAAAGAAGAGACAACATTGATCATTTATTTTTTTAAAAAGATTTACTTATTTTATTGAAAGACAGATCTACAGAGAGAAGGAGATACAGAGAGAAAGATCTTCTGTCTACTGATTCACTCCCCAAGTGCCCATAAAGGGTGTAGCTAAGTTGGTCAGAAGCCAGAAGCTTCTGCCAGGTCTCCCATGTGGGTGTTGGGTGCCAAGGCTTTGGGCCATCCTCAACTGCTTTGCCAGGCCACGAGCAGGGAGCTGGATGGGAAGTGGAGCATCTGGGACATGGACCAGCACCCATATGAGATCCTGGCATTTGCAAGGCAAGGATTTTAGCCACTGAGCCATTGTACCAAGCCCAGCACTGATCGTTTAATACTGGTGGTAAAATTTCAGGCAGATGTTGTAAATTTTTGAATTTTACTCCTGTTGATTTTGTTTTATGGCTTTTCATTTAAGGGAATGTATAGTAACTGTGTAACAGACTATCATATCCAGATGTGAAAATACAATGCAGTATGCTTCTCTACTTCCAAATCAAAGATAGACTGCCAATGAAACTGTGAAATACATCTTGACAATACGATGCTGGAGTGTCTGCCATCGTCCCGACCTACAATGTCAGGACACACTTAAGCAACAGAATGATAGACTTACGACTGCTTATGAAGGGCTATACTCTTATAATAATATTACAATATACTATTGTAATAATGACAGTAGGGGGAGGAAATTTGGTGTGGGCTAAGGGGAATCTCAGTCCCCATGGAATTGTGTCGTAAAACAAAATAAATGAAAAAATATATTCAGGCTGGAAGAAAAAATGAAATGCAAACTCATAGTTCTTATCTGAACTGGATTTACTATCATGAGTATTTTGGTGGTTTCACTAAGTGGTTTGATGGACTGGAGTGTGAGTTCTCGGGTAGCACCTTCTCTGTCTTCCCTCGCTTTCCGTGGCACCTGCGGGCTGACTTTACCTGTACAGTAACTCAGACATTAATGCATTGAAACATGACCTCACCATGTACTTCTCACAATGAAGGAGGCAGAATGTGTTTTGCAGTATTATTCAAATGCAGAGTAGGAAGGGTATGGTAGGGCATGCAGAAAGAGAATAGAAAATGGAGGAGTGCAGAGATGGAGCACATTACAGTTTTTCATCCTTGCCGAGGGTGGACTTGGTGCTTACAGACAAGGAGAGGTTTTGTGCTGTAAGTATTGCTTAGTAAAATGGACCCACATCCCTGTTTCACTGAGGTCCCTCTCCGACGTAGTTGGAGAAAACCGATATTGACCTCAAAGATCTCCCAGGCCCTGCTAGTTATGACGATTGCATTGGAATTGGGGACAGAATCTCCCAAGTGGATTCAAATATTAGCCTCTGTGAACAGCCCAAATGTAGGACATTTAGAACGATTTCACTTGGAAACTATGCAGTGATAGCATTGTTTGCAGGAAGAACTGCTGAGATCTTCTGTGGAATCAGATTTTAGGGAAACCTGTGCTAGTGCTGCACAGTTCAGGTTATACCGTGTTGGGCCGAGGTATGTAACTGGGGCTGTTTTTCAGTGAGTGAGTGAGTGGGAGAGAGGGATAGAGGGAGAGAGGGAGAGAGAGGGAGAGAGAGAGAATGAGAATGAATATACAAAAGTGATAAGTGTTTAGGGAAGTTATGTTTGTTCAGGGGTTAAGATCTGAGTCCAAGCTTAGAAACGAAGGTGCTCTGCTGTTGCAGCCTGGTTCCCACTGCATGGGCAGCGTTAGCCTGGAGCTCCACATAGGGATGTGTAGTTAATGTATACTGGATTCCTCCGGGCTGTCAGTACCAGCCCTCCATACCAGTCCAGACTGAAATTTGTTTTCTAAATGGAGTTGTTTTGGTTGCCATCCATTTCTTTACAATAACCTTCCCCCCCCCCATTTTTTTTTAACAAGATAAATGGATCTGGAATTAGATGATTTTCCAGAAGCAACTCCAGTGAAATAGAGAACAGACAGCAAATGACAGTATTGGCAGGGAAACATGATGAAACAAATCGTGTCTCCATCTTCCCAAAGGGAACCAACACCGAAGCAATTCATACTTTGTGAATGGAGCATGTAGGAGGCCACAGCATGTGTTCAGGGCCTGCCTCAAGGTGGTGGAGTAAATCAGCCTGGGAGGCAGGACATGAAGCCTGTGCCTTATCAGCATGTCCCAAGGCCAAACTCTCTCCCTGTTGACCACTCACGTTAAGACAGTGGGGATAGAAAAAGCCTTCCTCCAGGAAACAGGATTCCAATGAACAAGAAGCCACAGTTGGCTTGAAGTTATACTTTAGTTCTCAGAGGTTTTCTTACGGCTTGGGTGGGTCCTGTCAGCTCCCTTGCCACTGTTGTCTGGAGGGGCTGCTCTTGGCGGCAGCAGTGAGCGGCACACATGCATTCCTTCTGGTGGAGAGACTCTGCTCCCGGCTTACAATAGCCAGAGACTGGCTTTGTGACGGTGACAGCAGAGTTTGGACTGAAAGCTATGTGCCTGTGGGTTCCTCTCCGAGGCCGTTGCCAGGTCCCATGACCTCTCAGGGCAGAAAGAAATGACACTGGTTCTAAAGAGATACAGCGTGGAAGTTGGAATCCTATTTCTATTCTCTCCGATATGGAAGGATGAGGACTTGGCAGTATGCCTTGTCCCACTAAAGCCAATGTCGTTCTGGCTGTTGGACTTTCTGGTTTTGCCTCCAAGGAACCCTGCTGTGAGCTGGCAAGGAGCTGGCAAGGAGGTGGCATCACAGAACTGTGGTTGACTGCACTGTGTAGTTTACTCATGAAGAAGTCTATGAGAGGTTGATTATTTTTGTGTAGACTCATGGGGAACGATGCAGCAGGAGAAAAACTGATGTCTGTGAATGTTCACTTCATTATATTATCTATATGAGCAAAGACCTCAGCAACCTAGTTCATCAGAGAAGACCATGCAAATGGTGGCATGGTGATGTGCAATTGGACAAACTGTTATCCCATGGAAGAGAAGCCTGTACCATCTAGCAGTCAGGGTATTGTTTGATAAAGACTTAGAATACATATTAGTCCCTACAATAGATAGTGTACTCCTTACTGGAATGCTTGGGACTAGAAGTGTCTCAGCTTCCAGAGGTTTCCAGATCCTAGAATATTGGACTGCATTGGTTGGACATCCAAAATCTGAAATGCCCCCAAAATATGTCAAGGATTTCGGATTTTGGAGCATATTTGATTTTGGAGTTTCTCAATCTGCACTGTGTAAAATATGCCTGCATTTGTGCATTCAGCAGCAGAGAAAACAGGTGGTGGTTAGGGTGGTAGCCTTATACCTCTTGGCCTGTTTTTTTTTTTTTCTTTTCTAATTTGTTTTTATCCTTAATGTAATTAACAATAAGATTTCAGAGAAAATCCCCTGGGCCAGCTTTTGGATAACCTGCCTTCATATGTTTCTCACTTTTTTTTAAAAAAGGATTTATTTATTTTTATTGCATAGTCAGAAATACAGAGAGGAGGAGAGACAGAAAGGAAGATCTTCCTTCTGCTGGTTCATTCCCCAATTGGCCACAACAGCTGGAGCTGAGCCAATCCGAAGCCAGGAGCCTCTTCTGGGTCTCCCACATGGGTGCAAAGTCCCAAGGCTTTGGGCCGTCCTCGACTGCTTTCCCAGGCCACAAGCAGAGAGTTGGATGGAAAGCAGAGTCGTTGGGATTAGAACTGGTGCCCGTATGGGATCCAGGCATGTGCAAGATGAGGACTTTAGCTACTAGGCTACCATGCTGGGCCTCCATTTTTTTCACTTCTTATTCCCACTCTGCCTTAGTGTGGATCCAAGAATGTGTGGCCCTTTTTGAAAATGAACCTTCATTTTGCAGAAGGGGATGTTTTATTTCCCTTTGTGCAGGGCAGGAAGCAGAAGGCCAGTAGATACATGTACATGGTGATGCTTTCATTTTAAAATCTCAAATTGTTGCTACTTTGGGAAAGTTTGTATGCTTTGCAGTTACTGTATCAAAGCCCAGGTCCTTCCTGATATGGTTTAAAACTCTTTCCATTAAAAAGAACACACAGCACACGCCATCTTACAGAGTTATTGCTGTGGACATCAATCTAGAAAAATAACTATAAAAAGTTAGTCCAGCTGTTCTCCAACATGCAGATAACTTTGGTAGCAGCACTCCATGGGTTTCTCATGACCTGTTAAAAAGCATATTGGAGAAAGAGAAAATCCTGTGCTCTCATTGAAATTTACCACTGACTTTGTGTTTCTGGGCAGGTGGTTCTAGCTCTTTGTTATCTTCGTACCCCCCTCAATAATCTCCATGTCTCTTGTCTATCTCCAAGGAATACCAGTAACCTCATGGGGCTGTTGTGTATGGATCTCATTGTTCTAGATACATGAAGCAATTAAAGATAATTCTACTTTACTCTGGGTGAATGATCTGTGTTTTGGAGTGAGGTGTAGCTATATTTGAACGGTACTACTCAGCTCTCATGTCTGGTTCTGAATTACTATATAGACTGTTAGCAGTGTAGCTGCCTTTCAGGGACTCCTGTATTTCTAAAAATGATATGTTTAATTTTGATGGACTGGCTTTTACAGGGGGCATTTTATAAGAGCAGTTTGATTTTTTTAGCCCTGTCTTACTAATTGAAGTAATTTACACTTTGAATGCAATTTGGAGACTAGGTGCCGATACAAATCATGATACAGGTCTACCCTGTTCATTTATCCTGCAATAATTTTGTCAAATGTGGCCAATTTAGAGACAGGTCATTTGTTGGGTTGTTCCCAGGAATAGCTAGTGTGTAAATTACTGGAAACAGTAGTACATTTTATTTTAAATACTTTTAATAATGAAAAGGGGAAATATTAATGAACTATTAGGTGCCACCTAGAAACTGAAGTCTTTAGCACAATGCTTAGAAAAGACATCTCCTAACGAGATGGAAAAAGAGGAGTGAGTGGCAGAGACAAAGAGCTTTGGCACAAACTACCCTGTTCCCCTGAGGGGCCAAACTCTTGCTGGCAAGAGAAAGCACTTTGGTTAATCCTTAATTGTTCTCTTGGTGTTTCGCCAAAGAGGTGCTTTTTCAGAAGACATGATGGTTCAGGTCTAAGTCTTTGATGATATGATGGTGAGAAGGACTGGTAGTATCTTCAATTCTGGGACAGGACTCAGTGAAAACTGTCCAGCAGTGGATTTGGGAGAGTTGGTGCAGGTGGAGCCAGGCGATGCCACTTCCCTGCCTGCAGAGGTGCACACTGCTCCAAGACCTGCTGCAAGTCGACCTTGGAGGCTTGTTGGGCAGGGCTACTCTGGGCACATACTGGGTGCTCTGCATTTAGCCTGAACTTGCCTGTGGTCGGGGAGAAGCCCACTCGCCATCAGGGATCCCTAAGGAAACCCCAGCTGCAGGCTCCAGCCTCCTGACACTGAGCTGATTCCAGCAGCGCCAGTGGGGAGAGCCACCTCCCTGATGAATAGGAGTAATTATAAATGACTGTTAGCTCTCTCTTTTGGGGAGAAGGTAGGGAGTAGCAGGAAAAGATGGCAGTATCAGAGAGCTGCAAGAAACTCTTGATTACAGAAACAAGTTTGTGATGATGTTTGAACAGAAAGGATGAAGAAGCTGATGGAGACTTGCTGCTCCTATCTAGCATGATCTGGAAGTTTCTGGCCACTTTGCAGCAGACTTTTCCATAGGACCAGAGCCTGAGGATGAAGGGTTACCCTTATATAGCCATTGCATAGCCACTCAAAGCCTCAGTTGCAATTTTACTCTGAGTTTCAACAGACCTCCAGAGCAGGAGCAGAGAAGTGGCCAAGAACAGGCTCTCAGAGTGCAGGTGAGGACCATACTCCTTGCCCCAGCCTGCTGGGGACTTTATTCTGTGGCTCCCTCTTCTACAGAATGACACTGGAAACAGGGAAGGAATGATGTCTAATGGGAGCAGTCTGGGGCCTTTATATAGCCATTGGCCCACCTGACCAATGCTTAGGATTGTGTCTATAGCCATAAACAGCCACACTCTGCTTTGAGAAGAGGCTTCACACCCAGGGGGGAGAGACACAGCCGGGAAGAATCAGGCCCATTATTGCCCTCATTATTTATTTCTCACTCAGCACTCCAAAGCCTGCAAGGAAAAGAAGTCTAATTCCCTCCGCATTTCAATCCTGCAATATTTACTCCAAGCCAGAGCCTCTGCCTGTTAATGCTCTCTCTGAGGAGCTGCACTTGCTTTGAGGCAGGTGCCATTGGGGAAACAGAACACAAAGGGAAGGGGATGCGGGGAAGTGCTCAGGCCAGGCCTTTGCCCAAGTGCATGGCTGTCGTGATCTCTACACCTTGCCTAACACACAGCACATGTCTGGCCCATGGAAGGCTACAATTGGCACTGTCTGCCTCACCATGGGCCTGCTGTGAGTATGTCAGCGAGACTCGTAATGATGACAAAGTAGTTCATCAATAATGTGTTCCCGTCACACCCTCTTCCAAGGACTGAGCAACAAAATGAAATCTCGCTCCCACCAACACCCATTGCACCAGCCCTGAGTGGACTTAGGCATGGGGGCCACAGGCTCAGTCCCAGAAGGTGGGTCCTGGCTTGCAGGCTGGGACCTTCCACTAGGCTTTCCAGCAGGAAACCCTGGCTGGCACCTTGTTTTCCTTTTTCTAAACACTCTGTCCAATATGGTAAAGTCAGGTGGTCCTTGGGTCCCTGTTCTATTATACTTCAGAAAGGGAAACTGCTAGTTCTTCTATAATCTTAGAGAGTTCAGTATATTTCAACTGCCTTATATGCTTCAGCCTTGAAGTTGATCTGGGAGTGGCATAGGGAACACCACAAAGTAGGTGGAGCCATTCTTTATGAAGATGTAAATGGGGCAGACATTGGTACAGCAGTTAGACGTCACGTGGGACACCTGCAGCCCATGTGAGAGTGGTCATGTTAAAATACTGGCTCAGCTTCTGATTCCAACTTCCTGCTAGCGTGATCCTGGGAGGCAGCCAGTGATAGTTTACATACTTGGGTCTGGCTTTGGCTTGTCCCAGCCCTGGATGCTATGGATATTTGGGGAGGAATGAATTGGATAACGGGAGATTTCTTTTTCTCTTTGTGAACCTACCTTTCAAATAAAATGAAAATAAACTTTGTTTTATATGTGCTATGTTTCGTAGATAAGAATTATTCAACATTAATGATATTATAGGAAGAACAGAACCAATCTACTGAGCCTAGTCACTACTAATATTTGCTAAATATGCAGATACTTATTCAGCTAGTTTGTTTTCCATTGATGTTTTTCTCTTTTCTGGAATTCTTCTTTTTCTTTTTCTCCTTCCTTTCCTTTAAATATGTACAAGTTTGCTACGAGAAGCAGGAGCCACAGAGTGGGAATTGTGGCCCAGCATAGTAAACCATTGTTTGCAACACTGGCATTCCAGAGCTGATTCCTGTTCTGACTGCTCTGCTTCTGATCTGGCCTTCACTAATGTGCCCTGGCAGGCAGAAGGTGATGATTCAAGTATTTGTGTTCCTTCCACCTGTGTAGAAGACCCAGATGGAGTTCTGGGCTCCTGGATTTGTTGACCTGGTTCAGCCCCACCTGTTACAGACATGTGGGGACTCAGACCCATGGGTGGAAGATTTCTCTTTTTGCAGCTCTTCCTTTCAAATAAATAAGCAAATAAACATTAAAAAATGTAGGAGCCAGTTTCATAAGATAAGATTCAGTCCATGCATATGTTCTCTCCTCTTGTAGGCATGGATGCGTGGTTGTTGTACCTGATGGGATTTGTTCTTTGAGGCCCCATTGCCAAGCATAGTGCTTATCTCTAGGTGTTGGGTTAGTGCTCATGAGTTATGTGTTTGTACAATGTTTGAGGTATCCCAGGGCTGTGTATTTATTTCTTCTGCTGGAAATCATATACTAAAGACTGTATCATAACTGGAATTTGTGGTAAGGGCCCCTTATTTAGATGAATCTAAGTTACACCCTCCCCTACACACACACATTTGAATTTGGCATTCACTTTCCAGAATATGACTGTTAGTGATCTTCACACAACGCAAAACTTTTTTCCTTGTTTCTCAGACTAGCTCCTTAGTTGACATTTTCATGATAATGTTGTACCTGTTGATAGAACAAAATTATGGCTGATGACCACAAGGAAGGACAGTTTGCAAATTCATTTTATCCTTTTGTTGCTATTGCAGCTCCAAAAGTAATTTAACTAATGTATTGTCCCTGGATCCCAGGTGTTTCCACGTGACTGTGTTGCCTGAGCCTGACTCCCTGGTGGGACATTCAAGATGCTAGAATGGATGCAGCCGATGAAATACTCAGTTCCATTTATTAAGGGCTTGAGGACCTCAGCATAGCCAGTTGATTAAAGTTACAGACAAATAGTGTCATTATTTTATTTATGTGTTGACAGATGGATTATTGCATTGGTCATCCTAACACAACATGGCCTCATCACTGGTGAACATTGCCAATGCTCACAGGTTTCAGGCTGTAAGTGCTAAGCTGACAGGGACTAGCAATATCTCTTCAACTTCTGTAAAACTTACCATTGCCATAAAATATGGTGGTACCTCATATCTGACATTTGGTGATGTTGCTGCTGATGGTATAGCTGGCACTTGGTGGCTGTGTTAGTTGGCCAGCCTAAAATGCAATGCCCAAAGACCATTTTAACTACTACCCTCTGTTCTTTCCCTTGACGACATGAAGTCAATGGAGGCCTAAACCTCTCCCAAGTCGCAGTTGCAGTGTGACTGGAAAGTAAGGATGCAAATTACCACATTCTAATTTTAAGAGGTTCCAGGACCCCCAAATTATCCTAGGACAATGTTGTGAATTGTTTGGTAATGTGTGTATTTTAATGCCAGCCCATGCAGGAGTTTATTCCCATGAGATAACACTGTTTGTGAGTTGTTGGTACTATTGCAAATTGGTCTTAAGGTCAAGTAGTCTGGAGTACTTCTGTTCCAGAGGCCACGCTCAAATGTATTGGTCCAAGGAGAGAAGGGGCTTGAGGCATGCAGTGGGACTGGAAGAAATTTAGGGAAAACACGCAGCAGAATCTCTGGTGGGGCATGTTAGACAGCTGGAATGGGCACATTCTGTGAAGAACTCACAATTCTGGTTTGGTTTTTTTTGTTTGTTTTGTTTTTTTTTGTTTTCAATGGTCTACAGGACTAAGGCACAACTAGTTGGTTAAAGCAACAGATGGATAGTGCAGTTACTGATGCATGGAAATAGAAAATGTGGGAACATGGGATAGCAGAAAGAACTGGCTGGTCAGGCTGAGTAAGAAAGAGGGACAGGAGGTGGAGAGAAGGAACTGTCCATGAAGAGAGAGTCTGAGGCTGTGATGGCAGGCTTGGGGAAGATGGGAGGCAAGGGAGGACGAAGCAAAGTTGAGATCCAGAGTGACACCAGGAAAGAAGCAGATCTGCAGGGAAAAGAGGAAATGAAACATCCAGATGTAGAGAAACCAAGACAGCACCAGCAAGAAAAGGAGAGAGATGGGAAATGACAACAGAAGAAACAATGGCAGGTTTTCTTTCAAGAGAGAATAGAGAATTAGTCAAAAGACAGTTTTTATCAAACATGCTAAGTTTGTTAGCTGACTTCAAGAAAAGAGGCTGGGAAACTCAATGATATCTGATGCGTTTTTAAAAATGACTAATATCTACATTGGCACCCAAATCCACAGAACAGAGACCAAAGCATCATAGAAAGGTGTTTAAGGAGAATAGACAAAGTACAGTCATTGCAGTGGATTGTTTTTCATTTTCCATTTCAGAGACAATTTAATAACAATTTGGCTTTGATGTGTTTATTTTGCTGCTGCTTCTCAAGGGCCTGTCTTGTTTGCCCTGTTTGCATCATTTGCTTACTAAGAGGAAACCTAATCTTTTACTTGAGTAACATCAACACACTTTTCTCAGGGAGATTGGGTTTTTCTTTCTTCAGCTCTTTTACAAGAAATGGGCTACCTGTCCATCTTTCCTTTTCTTGAAAGGTTTTCTTCCCTGCCATCCTGGTTACTCAGTGGTGCCAAGAGGAATTGGCTATTTGTTCAAAGAGAGGCAGTGGTGATGAGTGGGTCTTCCGTGGTGTGAAATCTGAACTCGCCTGCACTCTTGGATATCAATCTTTTGTGTAATGCCAGGTACTGCGCCTAATTGCCCTCTTGTAATGTGTTATCCCTGAGATGATCATTTGAGTTATTTCTCCGTTAACCTTTACACAGCTGATAACAAATTAAACATCATTATCTGAGTTTAAAATAGGCTGTAAATCTTTAAGCCCTAGTAATACCCAGACACCTACAACCAGGGAGTCATAAAATGACATTAAATGACACTCGGAAACACAACCCAGAAAGTGGGACAAATAGATGGGGAGAAAGCGGAGCGTTGCCAACCGGAGTTTATATGGGCTGATCTGTCTCATTCACCAAGCTCAGGCTGTTTAAATGAAGGCAGTTTGCTGTGACATAACACCTCAAATGTACTTTTTGAGTCTTTCTACTGCTTGTCCTTCAGAACTGGATGTTTATTCTTTGTGTGTGGCTTTAAACATTGTGGGGAGACTCAAAGCTTGCTTCTGCGGAGGAGCCAGCATCGTTCTTTCTCACCCATTGCCTGAATCTCATCTGTTTGCTTCCTTTTTTTTTTCTTTCTTCCTCACTAACATGGTTAGTCATGTCTCCCTCAGGATTCTGAGAACCTCTTGCCAACAGAACTGTTGTCTCACCCTTATCTGCATAGGAGGTGAGCCACATTAATGAGGTGGGTGGGGCGGCAGAAAAAGCTGATTCTGGAGCAGCACTGCTAGCTTGCGCGCGCGCTCTCTCTCTTTTGTCTTAACTCACTCTGTGGAATCACAGTCTACTTAAATTGAGCCTGGTGCTTCCTCCAAGGCCAGAAGGGCCGGAGACAGCAAAGGTAGTGCAGAAACTTCAGTGAGCAGCAGAACGAGAACTTGGGGCTTCCAGAACTGAATATTCTTTCTGTTATACCCCATGTCTGATGGAGAGGAAAAGCTAGTTCCTTGGACTAGAAAATATATATATGATTACATAAATAGCTGTGGCTCAACAACATATGTGTGTGCATATATATATATAAATATATATAAATAATTATATGTGTAATTGTGGCTCACCAGGTTAAGGCACCACCTGCATGGTATTTCATGTGAATACCGTTCGAGTTCTCACTGCTCTGTTTCCTATCCATCTCCCAACTCATGCACTTGAGAAGGGGATGGAAGATGGCTACCCCTATAGGGGATCCGGATGAAGTTTTAGGTCCTTGACTTTAGGTTGGTCCACCTTGGGCCATTGTAGCCACTTGGAAGTGAACTAGTGAAAGGAAGATAGCTGTGTCACCTCTGTGTCACTCAGTAATTAAGGAAATCTTAAAAAAAAAAAGACTGAATAAACCATGGTGATAACCTGAGAGGATGCACCGCTAGGATTGCTGGGGCATGGAAACATCTCATGAAATAGCAGGCAGAAGCAAGCCGTGCTGCAGGCCTCTGGTGTGAACACCAGGATTTTGGATACACCCTCTCTATAGCCTCCAGTGTCCCTGACCTACTCACAGGATGCCTTATAAAATAAAATGGTTTCAGTTTCATAACAATGACTGGTGTGTTTACATTTCATACTTGTTGAAATTCTGTTTTAAAAGTTAGTACTTTCTTAAAACTTCACCTTGGCGATCTCAGACTTGACTTGCACGTGTGCCAGCCATTGCAGGCTCAGGTTTGATCTATCATCCAGTCCAGCCAATGCACATTCCAGTGAATGCACCTGCAAGGTCAGTTCCATCCCATCCCCATCTCTCATGCAAACTGATGGGTGCTGCAGCCTAGCTCAACCAGCCCACCACAGACCCAGTCCTCACACATAGCAGCAGATGCTGCGACCCAGTCGGGGCAATCCTCAATAACCCTTCTCTTCTCTTTCCTCTTATTTATTCATTGGAAAACCAGAGAAGAACAGAGAAAGATCTCCTATTTGCTGGTTTCCTTCTCAGACGGTCACATTGATGGGTGCTGAGCCAGGCTGAAGCCAGAATTAAGGAAATTCTTCCAGATCTCTCACATGGATGGCAGGGGCCCAGGCACTTGGGCTGTCTTCAGCTGCTTTTCCCAGGCCATTAGGAGGAAGCTGGATTGAAAGTGGAGCAGCTGGGACTCAATCTGGCACCCATATGAAATGCTGATATCGCAGGTGATGGCTTTATCCACTGTACCCTCTCTTTAATATTGTTGACAGAAGTTTTTCAGATATTTAAATTATTATTTATTACTTTTAAAGGATTTGTTTATTTGAAAGAGTGGCAGAGAAGGAGAGAGAATGAGAGGCAGGGATAGAGGTAGAAAGGGATTGATTCATCTTCCATCCATTGGTTCACTACCCAAGAGGCTGTAGCACCAGGTTCTGGCCAGGCTGACCCTAGGAACCAGGAGCTCCATCTTGGCCTCTCATATGGGGAGATCAAGGTGCATTAGCAGGAGGCTGGATCAGAAGTGGAGTAGTCCCAGGGTTTGAATGTAGAATGTTGGAATTGCAGCTTAACCCACTGTGCCATGGTAGTGATCACTACATTTAAATTAGTTATGTAAATCTGTTCTCTTTTCTAATTCAGTCTCCCTGGTTTCTGTGAGTATATTTTATTCTAAATTTCCTTGTTTGGGTTCTTTTTAATTTTATGTCTGTTTTGACTATTGGATAGGAAATGTGGGTGTCTAAATTGGAGTCTTAACCAATAGTCCACTTGTCCTTATGTTTTATTCCTTTTGCTTTCAAATCAAGGAGATGATTTTGGGCTGTGCATTATCCTCTGTGTCCAGTTTTGATCATGAGTTTCAATGTTTTTCTTCAATGTCATAAGTACTCAAATATTAGTATTTTTTATTTCTTAGAGATTGATTTGTTAATTGAACTTAATTTCTTCAATTTTAACAAATTATAAATCTTACATTTTGGTTGGAAAAGTGGGATATGGACAGGTTGGTGTTGTGACACAGTGGACTAAGCCATCACATGTTGGAGCACTGGTTTGAGTTCTTGCTACTGTTCTTCTGATCCAGCTCCCTGCTAATGAGCCTGAGAAGACAGCATAAGCATAAGATAGGTGAAGTTTTTGGGACCCTGCTACTCCCATGGGAGACCAGGATGGAGTTCCTGGCTCTTGGCTTGAGTGTGGCTCAGCCCTTGTGAAAAATTGGAGGAGTGAACCACTGGATGGAAGCTGTCCTTGTCCTCCCATTAACAACCTTTAAAAATAAAATCTTTTTTTTTTTTTAAAGAGATGTCATGTGATTTGGACAGTTTCTTTTGTTGATTCTGAAAAATGCAAATTAGAGGAAGTTATCCTTTTTGAGTGAGTTAAGTGCTTCTTACTTTCAACTAATGTTGGTTTTGTGACTTTTGCTTAATTTTTAATAATTGCTTCACAATTCTTTGCATGTATTTTTATCTCTAATTGTATAATTTTTATTAAAATGGTTTATATGGCAAATAATACTTTTTTGTTGTAGAATTTAGTCATTTTTAATAAACTCATAGATGTGTATTTGTTTGGCACATTGGTTAAGATGGCACTTGAGGTACGCAGATGCCATGAACTTTCTGATCCCACTTCCTTCACTTCTACCCCAGCTTCTTCCTAGTGCACACCCTGGCAGGTGGCTTGTGACAGTCAGGTCCTGTGTCCCTGCTGCCCACTTGGGGGATCCATATGGAGTTCTGGCCTTCCGACTTCAGCATGGGTTATTCCTGGGCTTTTGGAGAGTGAATCAACAGATAGAAGACCAATGTTTGTGCTTCTGCTTTCAAATACAATGAAAATAAGTAAAGAAAAACCCAAATAAGTTTAAGTTTTGAAACATTTGAGTGTTGTTTTTAAAGATAGCATGTAGTTGAATATAATTGGATCCAGTATGAATCCAGTCTCCTTTTAGTAAGAGTTTAACTTATTTACATTTGTTATACATAAGTTAAACTTTCTTCATTTTTATTTCCTTGTCATTTTTAAGCCTTTCTTTTAAAATATAGGTTTTCACTTTTAATATTCTTGAGTCTATCTTCTAATTTTATTAAAATATTTTCAAAGATATTTCTTAGCCTATATTTCTGTCATGAGTGAAATGACATCTTTTTATTTAGCTCTCTTCTGTTGCCATTTATTAGTATTTTAAAATAATAAATTCAGCTTTAACTTCCACATTAATACATACTTTTTGTCATGTCTTCTTTCAAAGTATGTTTAGCCAGTTAAGCTTTGATAATTAGGGTGCCTCCATTTTGGTTGGCTTCAGTACCATCTCACTTATCTTTCAGATGATACTATTTGTACTTGAGAGCTTTTAATTTGGCTTCATTTTTTTTTTTTTAGTGTTTGATTATATCTTCACAGATCTTGTCAAGAAGGGGATGTGGTTCTTCTAATTTTCTGCATCTTTTAAAGAGATTTTTACTTATAATGGCTATGGAACTTTGCAAGTATGTGCTTCTCAACTATTTAGAAGCTGAACAATGTATTACAGCTGAACAATGTATAATTTTATGTCAAGACGGAGAATTCTGGTAATAGCTTGATTTTTATTGATTATTACTGGAACATAACGAATTTTTAGCATCTGCATATGTTTTTTAAATTCAGAAACATATTCCCCTGTGTGTGTGTGTGTTCATTGGTTTTCCCCCTTGCATTTCTCTCTCCTCCTCTGCATCTGAGGAGAGCATCTCAAGCTATGCCCACATGGTTGTTGCAGCTTTGTCCCTGGCAGCCCTGTGGTGAAGGGGCTTGAAGGAGGCTGGAGACAGGGTGCAGCTGAAACACAACTGGTGGCTCTCGAAGAGATGTAGGAAATGATTTAGCACCACTCAGGCCAGGGGGTTGGCAGAACAGAGGTAAGGAAGTTGATGGATCTTAGATGCATGTTTACAAATTTCAGGTTGTTGGGAGCAACTTCTGTTTAGTTGTCTCTTCCAGTATTGTAATCAGATTGGAGAGAGAGAGAGCCTAGAAACTGCTAGTTAAACGCTGTTTGAGCATAGCTCTGCTAAGGGGTGTGGCAGATTTACAGGGAAGAGGAATTCTAATAGCTGGGCACTTACAAAGTGCTTGAAAACTTGCAGTGATGGGCCTGGCATGGTAGTGTAGCAGCTAAAGTTCTCATCTTGCATGCACCAGGATACCACATGGGCGCCAGTTCTAATTCCAGCAGCCCCACTTCCCATCCCGCTCCCTGCTTGTGGCCTGGGCAAGCAGTCGAGGATGGCCCAAAGCCTTGGGACCCTGCACCTGAGTGGGAGACCTGGAGGAGGCTCCTGGCTCCTGACTTCAGAGCTCTGGCCATTGCAGCTGCTTAGGGAGTGAAACAAAGGCTGGAAGACTTTTGTCTCTGTCTCTCTCTCCTCCTCTCTGTATATCTGATTTTCCAATAAAAATAAAATCTTAAAGAATTTATAGTGATGCCTCATACTACAGCATAGAGAAAGGTAAGAAAATGCAGGTGATGAGTGATTCAATGACTTGCTTGTATCAGCAGTTAAATGCAAGTGGACTCTCCACTGAGCCAGTATATTGAGAGCCTTATATGTTTATACAGACGCTGAAACTGCCATCATAGTGGGAGGAGGACAGAGGGAGGGGAACAGGTCAAGTCCTCACACAGGGTCTGGTTTCTTACAGTTCAGAAATATAATTTTTTTTTCATTAAAGGAAGCCTGTTGCTAGACAATGGAGCTTGCAAATCATTTCAGGATATCATGTTGCCGCCAGCCGTTGGACTTGATAGGTCAGTGGCTTTAATACAAAGATTGAGATCCTCTCCTCCCTCTCAATCTAGATTCTGACCAAGTGCATCGCCAAGTGCAGGTGTCATGACAGCATGAGACAGTTTGGAAAATTCATAGTTCAGCTTCACTGAGCCGGGTGGCTTGGAAGCCTCTCCACCCCAGGCTGCATCTGCCAGCAGCCCACAGCCACCCCTACTCCTTTCTTGCCTTTCAGTTCACCTGCTCACACTTAGCCCCGTACCCATCTCTCTCTTTCTTCATATGTATACCATCTCTTCATATATATACTGATATATATATATACATATACCATTGTATGCATATATATATATATCACTCCTTTCTATTCTGTTTTAAAAAGGATTTTAAAATAAAATTTTGAATTTTATTGATTCAAAAACAGACAGACAAAGGTCTTCTATCCACTGAGTCACTCCCCAAATGCCTGCAAAACTCAGGGCTGGGCCAAGCTAAAACCAAGAGCCTGGAATCCATTTCACTTGGGTGGCAGGGGCTCATGTAGTGCGACCGTTACCTGTTGGCTCCCAGCAAGCTGGAGTTAGGAATGGAGCAGGGATTGAACCCTGCTCCCACTCTCACATGGGGCTGCAGGAATCCCAAGCAGAACCTCAGTGCCAAATGCCTATTATTTTTACTTTTTCTTTCCCATATTTATCTTTTCCCACTGTGATTTCTATCCATATTTTCTGGCATATTCAATGTTGACTTCATTTTTGCTTTTCTTCTGGGTCTCCCTTTCCAGTCCTGTTTTCCTATCCTTTCCTTTCCCTATTTTCCATAATACTTGTCTTCTTGTCCTTCTGCTATTTTTAATCAATTTATTATGAAAATACTGGAAATGCACAATGCCAAATGCATTTCACAACATCTGTGTGCTCACCAGATTCCACCATTAACATTGTACTAAACTTGCTGTACTGCCTATCTGTTTATCTCTATAACCATTCACCAGTATTTTTAGTTGCTCCCCAAGTTTTAGTTATCACTCCCCGAGCTTCACTTGTAGTCCATTTTTATTATGAAGTGAACATTACATTTGAATGGCACATGTCTAATTGTGCTACTAGATGGTTTTTGGTGAATGAATATCACTGGGTACCCCAAATCCTAATCAAGAGGGAGAATGTTCCAGTCACTTCTGAAAGTCCCTGCAAGTCCTTTCTCACCCAGGCCCTGTTCCCAGTCACCATAGGGAGACAACTACTATTCTGATAGGTTGTCATTAGATGGTCATATGAAGTTCCAAGACTTCCTATGAATGTGATATTTGAAGAATAAAGATTTTGAGTCCTGGTTCTGTAGGCTGGGGCGTGCAGGGGCATATTCTAGCACCTTCTGGGTTTCTGGGGAGGGCCTTGTGTTGCTTCCATTCCAGGTGGAAAGGGGAAGGGCTGACGGGGACATGTGGCAGGAAGGGGGCAGCTCTGCTGCCTGGCTTTGTAACAACCCACTTCTGAGACAGCCAGCTCAGAGCCTTGAGAGCCACCTGGATCCCTCTTGACAACCAATCCCATTGTAACGGCCCTGCCTCCGACACTGCCCAATGGGAGTCTGATTTCCACACCAGGGTCAGAGGGGACAAATGGCCATCAGACCATGGTAGCTTGTTCCTCAGCATGCAACTTGGTGCTGCGTCCATGATTGTTTGGCTGCGCTCCTGTGGATGGCTGTGTTTGTGAATAAAAGGGCTGTGCGTCTACCTTTTGTCTTTATTGCCCTTTGTTTTCTGCTTCCCTTTGCTACTCACCCTCATCATGTTGCCCGAACACACTCGGGGTGTTTGAGTAAAAAGGAGATCCTAATTCCGGTCTCACAGAGTTGTGGTGGGAAGCAAGTCAGATGTTATCTAAAAGGCTCCCAGGTCAGGCTCTGACACACCGTGGGCCCTCAGTAAATGGTAATTAGGATTATGTAAAATAGACATCAAGGCTTCTGTCTGCAGGACTTTGGGGATTGAAATTTTGTTTCATTTTCTAGCTCTGCACCTCTTGCCAAGCTATATCACACCTATGTGCCTGTGTTTGCTTCTCTAAAATAGTTTCCTTTCCTCGTAGCTATATAAATACGGAAACGTTGATGGCCCCGCTAGGATTGGAAGGGGCTGATGAAGAAAGATGACAGCAAAAGAGTTAGAAAAAGAAGTAGCACCTACTTTTCTTGCCCACTAAAGTTCTGCAAGAAATGGCTTTGAGATCCTTGGATGAGAAAGCTGTGTTCAAAAGCCAAGAGCTACAGTTGGAGGGATATCCTTTTCCCAGACCCATTAGCTGCCATTCAGCTAGGACTTAGCAGCTTCCACTGGAGCAGAGAGAAGTTTATTTTACCATTTTAATTTGGTGCTGCTTTATTTACCCTGTTTGTGCTAACCCAAATTTGGCACTCACTCTGTACTCCAAGTGCTAATTTAAGTGACATATTTCCGTTCTGCCTGGGAAGAGTACGCAGAAGAGCTGAAAGACGTGTGTTTATAATTATAAGGGACCGAGTTGGCTCAAATAACATCTCATAGCATATGGGAACTATGTGGGCTAGTTAGCAAAAGTTTATGCTGAAGCTTGATGCTGTTTGGCTGAGTTTTGTAAACTCAGAGTTGTTAAGCTGTGTCTAATAAAATATGGGCTGAGTCAATTTAATATTTCCAGGCTAGTTAGTTGTGGTAAGGACAGCCCCTTTCCCTGTTGGCCTGGATATGCAAAGGATTAGGGCTCTGTTCTGGAGAGTAATACGTTTTGTTGGAATAAAAGGGCCAGGTTATTTTCTTATAATACAGTTTGAAGAATTTGGACATGAGTCCTTGGCTACCAAATGGAGTTCTTTTATTTTTTGTTCTAGATTGATGTGGAGGGAAGTTCTTGGTTTATATTCCACACAGTGTATTTAAAATGCTTATTTATTTATTTTCATTTTGTTTGACAGAAATGACGGGTCAGAGGCACTGGACTGTGAAATGCTAACTCTCTATACATTGAATTCTAGAAAACTCTAGAAGCCTCTAGACATTGAACTGCAGGCTAGGTCAACTTGTGGAAAAGAAAACCATTAATCTTCAGTGGAAGGGGAAGCCTGTCCTGATGCTTAAGGCACTGACTTTTTGGTGATCCTAGCAATAAGGCCACAGCCCAGTGCTTTATGCAGAAAACCAGCTCAGTTTGTTGACAGGGTAACCCTCATGCCTTTCTTTTTGTTCCTTGCTTGGGACATGTGATGCCTTCCTATTGCAGGCGTGCTGCCAAGAGGCTGAGTTCCAAATTTAAATAAATGCCTTGTAATGTGGGAGAGTTCTCTGCAAGCCGTTGGCATTGTTTTATATCCAAACTGTTTTGACTCTCAAGTTCCTTGGGTGCAAACAGGCTGAAGTGTGTAGTCTCAACACCCTCCTTCTGCCATGCACGTGGGTATTTGTTTAGAAAATCGGAATTTCAGATGTTAAACATTGTGCCTGTAAATTGTGTCCTTTTCAATTTTCAGAGGGAATTAGGTGTGAGATCTTGTTGTTTGACAAGTTTGTTGTAACATGGACCTTTGTAACCCAGGGTTGAGTGTGCTGGAGACAGACACTCAGCAGAGAGTACAGCGGCCCTGCTGCGGTCCTGGCCTGTACGCCCCTGAGTCTCATGGCTGTTAACATGCCTGTAGAGGTTCCCTTCTCATTGCCCTGCCGTCCGTGGTTAATGCGCCATATTCCCTTGTTCTTGTTCTGTCTGTATTCCGCTTATGCTTTACAATGCCCATCTTGCTGGAGGAGATGCAATTATTCCCATTTTATAGAAAACTTGAGACTCGAGGAGGCCTGCATGTGAAGACATGCTGCTTTACCGGCAAGCAATAAAGCCTGCATTGTGGGGCTCCAGGTACAGTGTTCCTGTGCGCTGTCCTTCATATGTGGATATCAGATCATCATTAGCTGCATGCTCTTGGGTGTTATGATGCTGTTGGTTTGGTTTTCATGGGTTAGTCTTGTTTTTGTACAACCAGCATGATTTCTTGAAAAGAGCTGTGGATTTGGAATCTGAAGAACTGAGTTGAAGTTTTTGCTTTTCTTCAATTTAGTCATATGGCTTTGAGAAAACTGTTTTTCTTTACCTGCAAAATGAGAATAGTAGTAGATGTATGTTTTAAGATTAATATGCTGGGCCTGGAGCATTAGCCTAGTGGTTAGTCCTTGCCTTGCATGTACCAGCATCCCATGTAGGCCCTGGTTCCCATTCAGCTCCCTGCTGTGTCCTTGGAAAGCAGTCAAGGACGGCCCAAAACCTTGGGACCTTGTACCCGTGTGAGAGACCTGGAAGAGGCTCCGGGCTGCTGGCTTTGGATCAGAATGGCTCCGGCTGTTGCAGCCGCTTGGGGAATGAATCATCAGGTGCAAGATCTATCTCTCCTCCTCTCTGTATATATCTGACTTTATAGTAAAAATAAAATCTTTTTAAAAAAAGAGTTATTTGCTTATTTTAAAGAGAGGGAGGGGAAAAGTGTGAGAGTGAGAGAGCTTCTGTTCACTGGTTCACTTCTCAGACGGCTCCAATGACCAGTGCTGGGCTGGCTGAAGCCAGGAACTTAATCATCTGGGTTTTTCATGTGGATGGCAGGGGCCCATCCACTTGCATAATTTTCTTCTGCCTTTTCCAGGTCATCAGCAAGAAGCTGGTTTGTATGTAAAACACCTGGGACACAAACTGGCGCACATATGGGATGCTGGTGTTGCTGGTGGCAACTTTAACTTCCACCCCACCACACTGGCCCTACTAGTAGATGTCTTGTGAGAAAGCATCTTGTGAAACAAAATATGATGTAACATGTCAAGAGCATAATTCCCTAGAGTATAAGAAGCATAGCTCTTAACACATTCATATGCATATTCATGAGCTCAGAGAACTCATTTCAGTTATGTGCGAGAGGGTCTTATAGATGATAATCTGCGTATGTGCCAGGACTTTGTCATTAGTGGGGGCTCACTGACGGCCGGTGCATAGGACCAGTGGAGCCTCAAGTCAAGGCTTGTCTGCGTGGCTCTGTGGGCAGCTCTTTGAGGTTCCAAGGCTCTCAGAGATGCATTTAGGGCCCCTGGTGAGAGCATTTGCTGCACCTTTCCCATTTTCCCGTCTCCTCACACTCCTCAGTCAGTTGTCTAGTGAGCAGTCAATTGAAAAGGAGGACTAGGCAATCCTGAAGGATTAGATCTCTTGTAGAATCCTTGGACACCACTAAGATGTCCTTGGAATACATGTCTGCTAAAAAAGAATTTAGTGAATCTAAAGATGCCTTATAACATGAAAAGAAAAACTAATAATTTGGAACAGTCTGAAGAGATTTTCAGTAATGTTGCTTTAATATGTGACTGCTGCATACATATGTGTGGCTGGCAGGCTGTCTGTGGGCACACAGCTACTCCCCAGATCCTGGAGAAGTGCTTGGAAGCCCCTGAGAGAGGTGCATGAGGGAATGCAGGGAAGGCATTCTGCAGGTGTATTGGACTGAGGTGGGAGAGCTTAATATTTGCTTTGAAGGGAAGTGTTAGCATATAAACCACTGAACCCAGAAGTCAGGAGACCTGGGTTTTGGTTTGACAATTTTATTCATGACACAATGTAATCTCTGTGTGCAAAGAATCAGATGGGAACTATGCATGAAAGTTCTTAGAGATCTCTGAAGTGTTGAGCAAAGAAAAGGTCACGTGATGGTTGCTCTTGGGGGACTTGGCTGACCCGTAGGCTGGCCCTAGGAGAGTGGTGGAGGGGAGCCCTCCTGAGGCCAGGGACCAGCCCTCAGCTCTGCGACTTGTCTGCTGTGTGACATGCTGCTCTGCCTCTGTGCCTCAGCTTTCTCTTCTGTAAAGGGGAGGTGATGGTCTCCAACAGTGCTGGAACAGTTTATGTCTCGATATATGCTTTGTTTTATTTAAAGTAAAATATTTGAATATAGATGGTGTCCATATACATGTAATTTACAAGTTTGCAAGGAATGGAATGGAAATACATTTATTTTGATGCAATTTCCAAAAAAATCCACGCATGTGAATTCTTCAAAACTTTAATGATAAATACACACTATGAGAAACTGTAAGATTTCAAACATTTTTGCATCAAAATAAACAGCTTTTCACTCAGTGAAGTTTTGGAAATGCCTTCTTACATCTCAGGTTATTATCTGATGAATGCAATTTTTAGTAATTCATTTCTGCATTGTTAATAGTGGATCAGTTTTTCCTGTTTCCATAAAATCAGTTCTTCATGTCCTTGCCCCCAGCTACATCTCTTTAGTCTTCATCTTCTCCTCTGATTTTATGGGAAGCAGTTCATTTATCACTGATTTAACAACAGTTCAGGGTTAAGTGTTGAGTGGTGTGTTTGAGTTGTGCTCGGCAGAGTCCTGCAGATCTCACTGGGGAGTGAACAAACTGGTAGAAGATTTTCTCTTTCTCCCCACACCCCATTTTCCTCTCCTACTTCCTCTCTCTCTCCTTTTTCTCCCTCCCTCCCTCCTTCACTCCTTGTCCCTCTCTGTATATGGCTTTCAATATAGACAAATCTTTAAATATATATATATATATTTATATATTTGTTTTTGGAGGTAGACTATATGAAGCAATCACATAACATCATTGAAAAGTTTAAAAATAGATTAGCATAAATATTAACTCAGGTGATCAGAAAATAGCCCATTGAATTTTTTAAAAAGATTATTTATTTGAAAGGCAGAGTGACACAGGTGTGGGTGGAAGGGTATCTTCCATTCGGGCCTCACACAGGGATGAAGGAGCCCAACAACTTGTACTATCAGCTGTGACTATTTCCCATGTATCTTAGCAGGAAGCTGAATCAGAAGCCAAACATCTGAGGCGTGAATTGGCCCTCTGATACAGGTTTGCCAGCATTGCAAGTGGTGGCTTAGCCGGCTGCGCCAAAGTGCTGGCCCCAGGCCGCTGACCTTAACTGAGATTTTTACACAGTCAGGAGTGAATCAGGGAATCTTAGGATGGGCTTCTGTCCTGACGCACTTGCATAAGATGAAAACATCTGAAGTTGAGAATGCACCAGATTCACCTACTGAATTCTCCCAGCAACCTAGTTCCCTATAGCGTATTGGCTGGCGTTGTGATCCTGGGGCTGACTGGGAGTTGAGACTCCATGCTGTTGCCTGGCAGTGTGAAGGAGGGTCGAACTGTGCATTGCTAGCCTATTGTAAGATCAAAATGCAAAGTTCAGTTTCTACTGAGTACATGTTGCTTTTACACTATCAAGAAGTTTAGTAGCTGTGTGGAGACTGTCATATCTAGTAACATGTTATTTAACTTCGTGGCATTATAAATTTCTATTTTTCTTTCTATAGTTGATTTTGTATTATGACTTTTCATTTAAGGGGATGTACAGTAGCTGTGAAATGGAGGCTAACATCCAGATGTGATGATACAATATAGTATGCATTTCTACTTCCAGACAAAGATGGACTTAAAATGAAACTGTTTACTATATCTTGACAATAGGATGCTGGACTCTCTGCCATTGTCCATGACCAAAATGATGGACATATGACTGTGTATGAAGAACTATACTTTAGTAATGATATAGAGGAACTAGGTTGGGGAGGAGGGAATTGGGGAGAGGATAAGGGAAATGCCAGGAGCCTATGGAACTGTATCATAAAATGATAATAATAATCATAAAATGTAAAGAAAAAGAAGTTTAAAAATCCTAGGTTGCACTACTAGTAGGAAACCATGTTGAGAAATTGCTGTCTCATATAAAACCCTGATTTCTTCTTTCTTTCTTTAAAAAAGACTTATTTATCCTATCTGCAAGCCACTGTTATGGTGAAAGCAAGGTCAGGAGAGGGCTTCTATCCACTGGTTTGCTTCCCAGATAGTTGCAACAGCCAGAGCTGGGCAGGTCCAAAGCTGGGGGCCAGGAGCTCCCTCTGGGTCTTCATGTGAATATATGAGCCTAAGGCCTCTGCTGCTTCCTTACACCATTAGCCGGCAGGTGGATTAGAAGTGAAGCATTCTGCACTAGAATCAGTGCCCATATGGGATGCTGGCACTGCAGGCAGAGAATTAGATTACTATGCCACTGTACCTCCCTCCCCCACCCCTGCCTGCCTTATGTCTATCTTAAGGCTATAATTACCTTCTAAGTTCATGAAACCTGCCCACACCTTACGTGCTTCTTAACGAGCAGAATTCTCAGTCCTTCCCATTACCCTCAACTTCTTCTGCCTGGTTCGACCGAGAATAGACTCCCAGTGCATGTTAAGGATTTAAGAATGATTATATATATTCCAAACCTTTGTATCTTAGAAGAAAACTAAGCCCACAGAAGTGCTGTGACTCACCCAGGGTCATACAGCTCACCATAGAGTTTCCTTTGGTTCAGAAGATTGGCTTTTGCTGTGTGGTACATGCCTTTCCTGTTGGGGTGGAGCGGACTCTAGGAACCTCAGCAGAGCGCCCGGCAGGTCATCCTGCCTTGTTGTCTGGCAGGTCATCCTGCCTGCGTGTACGGATGGAGTATCCGGTGCTTTCTGGGTAATTTGTGTGTGAGGGCATTTGCTACTGCAGCATGTGTTGGAGTTGGGAACACTGGGTGTTTCAGAGAAGGCAGCAGCTGGTCTGCCAGCCAGTTCAGAGAGCTCCTCTTTAATGGTGATGGCAGAGAGCTCCTCGGAGCCCTGGAGGGTTCTGTGAAGGCACTGGGGTGCACTGGAGAGCTCCTGGCTTAGCAGCCTGCCTCCTGCGTGGTGTAGCTCTGTTTTATCACTTTTTAGATAGAAAAACATGCCCCTGCGTCCCCGAAGAGCAGAGTTTACTGTCTCTGAGATCTGGAGACAGAGGAAAGAGGTTTTTCCTTTGAGCCATGATTTTTTTTTTTTTTTTGGCTGAAGCGGAGTTTTTTGGGAGATGTTTCTGTTACAGAAGGTGGGTGGATAAACATCTTTGAGAACACCCAGGAAGGGTAGCTACAGATCTGAGCTGTGCAAATCTCATTCTGTAAAATGCCAAAGCACTCTGCTTGAAGAAAGAATGCTGGGTGGGTCCCAAAATACAAGCATCAAGGAAACACTGCCCCAGTGTCATCGCCTGGGAGCTGACCCTTCCGGAGCAGCCGTCAGCTAGCAGGCTCACTGATTTTTCCCAGTGCTGTGACTTGTTTGGTAGTCATGTTGACAGACCTGAGTTTGGGGTTTATTTACATCTGCCTTTAATTGTATGGATAATGCAACTGTGTGTTAATCTGACATACACATTGAGTCAGCCAGTATTGTTTAGTGCCACTGCTGCTTCTGTGAAACGGGTGGGCTCTTAGAATCTTACGAATGTAGGATTCTCAGGTCCTACTATATTTGGATTTTAGCTGACACCCATATGCACAAACACCCAAAAGTACACACCTTGTTTTAGCTTATGCTTCACTCTCCTTGACTTGTATTTTCATGGCCACGCACTAGTGCACGAGAGAGCCCTGTCTGCAGCAACCTAGCAAACGTTGAAGGAGCAGATCCTTTAAAGACATGCTCTGATGCAGGCTTTTTTTTTTTTTAAAATCCATTGTTGAATGGTTAACTTGGGCGTAGCTCTTAAGTAACACCCCACGGTCACAAAGGATAAAGTTCACAAAGCAAAGTTTTTGATTTTTTTAAAATGGACATTGATACCAAAGGGAAGTCCTTTGTTATGTCTCCAGTGCTTGGATCTCGGCTGATCCATCTGCACCAGTGGGCACACGCAGCGAGTTTTCATAATGCATAAGCCCAGAGGCCGCCTGGTGAGCAGGAGCGCTGTGCAGCCGGGACTGAGCGTTGTGCTGTGCTCAGGAAGCTGGAGCTGGCTCGGCTGAAGGCTGCAGATGGGAGCGCAGGCTTCCTGCCTTGCCTGAGTGGTGTTGGGAATCCAAAGCCCAGGCCCCAAAGTGGGTCCCCAGGGACAGCCAGAAAGGACGGGACTGTGAAAGACTTCTTACTGGAGGCGGCACTGGGCTTGGAGTCAGAGGACTTGATTTTAAAATTTTCTTCTTGAGTTCTAAAATGAAGTAGCAACTCAAAATAAAGTCTGGGAAATAGGAGGAGAAAAATCACTACGATTCCCAGCATGGTTGCATAACTTTTCACTATTGCATGTCCTCTCTGATTGTTTTTACAAATGTATTTTACACATGTTAACATGTGTGAGAGCTGGTATTCTGTTAACGTTCATGTTGAATCATGTACATTTTTGGTGCTCTTACATATTCTTCAGATTTTCAAAATAGATACTATTTGATTGGGTGGATGAATATAACACAATTCATTTCTTTTAGCATTATTTTTAATATGTGGAGGTTCTCATTTTTTCCTTTACGAATGGTATGTGGATAAACATGAAAGTATGAAACCTGGTTTTGCTCCACATTTGGGTGTTTTGATGAAGGGCATTAAACAGCTCTGAATTTGTTTTTCATAATAGAATATTCTTATAATTGTTTTTCCTATAATTTTAAATATTTATGTGCTTTATAAATAGGGCCATACTAAGAGGACACATTAATATAGTAACATAACCTATTCATATATAATTATATATATAGACACTATTTCAAATTACATGAGTTTACATATATTCTCATACATGAACATAAATGTGGGATATATGTAGAATATAAATCACAGAAGTACAATTTTGTGCCTATGTCATTTTTGTATGTTTCTGTGAAATTTAATGACAATTTCTGCATTATGAAACCAAAGCAATTTAAACCTTCCTTAAATTTAAGAAAAGAACAAACACTTTTTCTCCTGCAGAGGTGGAAGGGAGAGGAGGTGCTGGAACAGTCACACAGCACTAGCCTGTTACTACTGTCAAAAGGTTAGAGGCCACCAATTCATTTTACTGGTCTTGGAGGGCCATGTAAACACAGATCAATGAAATGCACACACAATCCCCCAGCCTGCTGCTAGAGAGCGGCTTTGGTATCCTCACCCACGCAGTCCTGCATTAAAACTCTTTCCCTGGAAATGAGTTTCACTTCCCATGTCCACCTTTAGTGGAGTGTCCCATGCACTGAGCAAGAGGCAAGGGGCAAGGAATAGAGTGAGGGAGGGAAGCCAACCCCAGCAACTGGCTGGGGAGCCTTCCTGGTGGACTCCAGTTGACCAAGTGCCCAAGCTCCATCCCACCCAGGAGGCGTTCCTGGGAACTGGGAGAGTGAGCATTCAGTGTGGGTGTTCCTTTGCACTTACCATTTAGCAAATGTCTGAAGGAATAGCTCACAGATTTGGCAGGAGAGTTCAGAAAGAGTATGGGAAAGAGGAACTTCAGCTGTTTTTGAAGCATAAGTGAGAATGTTAAGCCCAGGTGTCTGGGAGTAGGGAGTTAAAAATGCCCATCCAAATCTGCACTGTAATTGGGTCAATTTTATATATAATGTGAGGAACTGGAATGACGGAGCCTGACCTCTGGGGGTAAATCTGCAGTCAAGTTTTTTTTTTAAGCTTGGTCCACAAGTGGTGTTGGACTCCACCTGCAAGGGCTCTGGTCCACAGAAAATTAGTTTTGTCCATTGTATTAACCATTTGTGAGACTGAATTTGCATTTAACTATGAGACTATTTTGAACATGTGACTATGTCCTTGAATTTAATGAAGGAAAAGCCAGATACATATGACCCATACCAATTGTTGTGCACATAGTTCCACTGGGAAAGCAGATGCGAGTTCCCTGAGGCCTTTACTTGAACCCATTGCCTGCCTTCATTACTCTGCACATTTCCTTTTGGGGACCATACTCCTTAGACAGTCATCAACATGGATTATAGTGTGTTGATCCATCCAGTCCTAAGTGAGGGAGGGTGGGATGGCAGCCAGGATCTGGACAAGTTATAACTAACTTTTCCTGGTTACAATTTAGAGGTTGGTGCTAGGGAAGGGAGGTTTAAACAAACAAACACACACACATAAAGCATATGCAAAGGGAAGTGCAAGGGGCGAAGCACCAAATTTGCATTTTGGGGCATGAGTAGTGGCAGCCAGGGTCGTCTGGGAGAGCCAAGAGGAAGGCTTTGGCGACATAGCTTGTGGAGGGGGAGGACTTTGGCTGAGCATGGCCTCTAGGTAGCGCAAACAAGAAATATTTGTCGAGTTTCAGGCATAAGCTGAGCCCCTGGAGCTGGGATCCAGAACTAGATGGTACTTGAAGTTCTTTGCTTATGGACTTTGTCCCACTGAGCTGATCAAATCCTCCCTGGCATAAATTACAGTCCCTTGGGGATGAGGGGCCTACTCCATCCACCATGGTATGGTGGCACTTTGCTGGTGGCTCCTGACTACACCCACCCCCAACTTCTCTTCTTCCAGGCATTTGGTGTGTGCTGTGGTGTGGTGTGGTGGTAGTAGTGTGTATGTGGTCGCCTCCTAATGTCATTAAATAAGTTAAAGGTCATCAGTCTAGAAATTGAAACACTTGACCCATTTTCTTTCTGCAATGGACCTTGAGTTTGGAGCTGGCTTCCCCAGGGACCGTGTGGAGGGCTTGAAGCCGAGTCCTCTGTGCTTTCTTCCCATGAGGTGTATAATTTGATATTTATTGCTTCTCTCCCCAACAAGGTCTATGGTACCACTGGGATCCATTTGGTAAAGAATGCTGGTCCCCTTTATGAATTTTTGATGATGGAGGAGGAGCGCTGGAGACACTGGGGGGCCTTGTGAAATGGAAATTTTTTTTTCTTTTTGATCACTTCTCTTGTTCTTTTTTTCTCCTCAATTGCTTTCTTCCCTCCCTTCCTCCCTCCATCCTCTTTCTCATTTGCTGTTGTTGCACTTTCCAGTCTTCTCCAATGGCAAGTGTGAAGTTTCTCAACAAGAAAGCAAAATCGTAGGTCTTCGAGGTACCAGCTCCCAACACTTCCTTGTGTTCCTAACAACTGTGGAAACTTTCTTTAGGAAAAGAAATATTTCTCGTCCTCAAATCAAACAAACAAAAAGTATAGATGAAAAGTGCAACAAAGCAACAAACAAGATTCACTCTAGATGGGAGAGGAGAAATGCCACCCCCTACTGCCCAACCCCCACCATTCCTTTTTTGGTGGTCTTAGGGGGTGGGACTCTTGGGACTGAACGAGTCAGGATCTGTATTTCATTGCTGAGAGTTTGACAGCTATAGTGCAAAGCAATACAGTCCTGCTTTTTATTAGCCTGTGTGGGTCCAGCACAGAATGGAGTTTTTTTTTTTCTTTTCATTTTTCAGAGGTAGAAGTTTTTGCCAAACTATGAGATGATTTAACCACAGTTTCCTTCCTGATTTTTTTTTCCAAAGGGTGGGGGGAGGAGAGGACTAGATGGGTGTTATTGTTTAATAAGATTTAAACAGGGTCTCTGTTTTGTGGCCGGAACAGCCTTTCATGCCCTTTATCTGCACTGGGATTTCAGCTGGGTTTTTATTTTGGTGACATATGGCCCATCGTATAATAAAAAGAGACGAACCATTCAGATTTAATTTGAGTAGCTAAGGACGTCAGAAGGGCTGCAAGGGGAGGCTGTACCTGAGCTTTCATTTGTTTAAAAAAAAAATCGCACAGAGAAGTTGAGAAGGTGACTTTTGGAATTAGTTTGGTTTGGAGGCATTAAGTCCCAGATCAAGAGAGAAGGTCAATTTGAAAGTTTGGGATGGATGCCAGCTTTGCTCGCTCTTTTATTGGAGGATTGCCTGTGGGGCCTTTCAGAGGAGCTGCCCTTCAGGGGTCCTGCTTTCCACCTGCTTCCCCCTTGAACAGGGAAATGGGCTTTTAAAAATATTACGCAGCACGCTGCAGCCGCCTCCTGATCCAAATGCTGTGTGGCATGACACAATGTGACTCGAGGGCCCGGGGCAAAGCTTGGGTCTGCAGCTGGCACACGGGGCCTGGCCGGTGCTGAGGTTGCTTCGGAGCCCAGCACGTGCCTCCCTCCGCAGCCTGGCCCACCTGGCCTCCAAACACCCCTGGCAGCGGTCCTAAATCCTTTACTCCAGATTCACCCCCAGGCACTGTCATGGAGGACATGTTTTTTTCTTTCTTTTTTTTTTTTTTTGTCTTGTTTTTGTTTTTTTCTGGTATCTGTGGACATACACCAGCTTGCAGGGATGGTTTTGTGGGAGCCGGGTGTGACAAGTACATGGAGGGCAGAGAGATGTGAGTCACCACATGGGACTCTCCTCCTTCCCCCATGTGCGTCCTTAGCATGTGCATCTTTGGTGTGTGTGTGTGTCCTTGGATTGTGCATGCTTGGGGTGTGCGTCCTTGGCATGTACGTGTGTTCATACACGTGGAGACTGCCACAGCAATTTGGTGATCTCATTGTGTCACAGGAGCAGTGGTGTTGCGTTGCAGAGTGAAACCTCCTCATGCCAGGCGGGTTGTTTGCCTTCCCCATCAAGCCTGCATCTCTAACATCTTTGAAGCTGCCTCCAGAGGGTGGAGCACAGCTCTTCTCTCCCATTCCTTTGGGTCCACTTTTCTTAAACTGTAAGATCTGGCTCAACTTGGACTCCTGCGATGTCCCTCATTGCCCTCAAGGAAATGACCAAGATAACCCTGCAGGCCACTCTCCAAGACAGATGCCAATAGTGTTTTTGATTTATTTGCAGCATCTTGGAGATTCACCACTAAACAGCCATCTTGATGGGAAGCAGTCTTGTAATTGCATGGGGAGAAGGGCAGGTGTTTAGCAGTCATAAAAGAAAGTATGCCCACCGTCAAATCAAATGCTGCAGCTCCCCTTCTATGTGGCTGCCCACGTATACCCCTCTAGGCAAGCCTCCTCCTCCCCACCCCCAGTAGGCTGGGATCCTCCCAGGCTCTTTAATCCTGCCCGTTTTGAATCTGGGTTTTGGGCAGTTCGCTTCCATTCCCCCAGGGGAGGTGGAGCGCACAGGGAGGGGGCAGCAGTATTCATGGCATGCTTTCTGGGGCTTCCAGTGTGACAAGAGTTCCGTGACAGGAGCTTCTGATGGGCTTGGCTGCCCAGCAGCCTGTGACCACAGTCGATCAGCTGGGGGTTCATGATGCTATCTACCTCTTCAAAGTGACAACAGGACACACACACACACACACACTCACACACTCACACACTCACAGAGTAAAGCTTAAAGTAAACCCAAAAACTTGCAGGCACACACATACAAGCTCAAAGCAAACCCCAAAACCTGGCTACAGGGTAACATAAAATACTAACAATCCATAGCTTTACCCATCACATCCCTGCATGTACTCCTTATCACCAGTCTCCAATCCTGGTCTCCAATTGGCTATTTTTGTAGCCAGCAAAATGTGTTTTTGACGTGTCATGGAAGTCACTGTTGGCCAATAGCAGGTGTCCTTCTGTACTTTGGGTAAGGAAGTTGAGACTGATGGGCTCTGCTGGTGCCAGAGGTCAAAAAGGGCTGCTACTGTCTTTCTTGGGAACAAGGCACAGCTAGTGTGATGGCATCAGGTGGCATTTCCATGCTGGCCACTTCCTCTCTAGGTTCCTTCCTCCTCATCTTGCCCTTGGCTTGCCTTCACCTGTTGAGGATGCCATATAGGCCATGTGTAAAGTCACAGGCCCTGCCCCTTTCACTGTGGGGTGTGGAGAAGCTGCTGTGAAGCTGAGGTACCCAGAACTCTGTGGAGGATCAAATGAGAGAGCATAGGAGGAAGTGTTTGGTCAAGTGGCTAAGCCACGGAGGGCATGTGATGCGTGGGCAGAGGGCGGTGTGGAGCCCCAACCTGCCCTTGGCCTGCTCCTCCCACCACCTCACCCTCTCACAGAGGTGCCTGAGAGCCAGAGCTCCATGCCCGGGAATGCAGCGGCCTCTGGGTCTGGAAGTGCTTCTGCCGTATTCCCTAATCAGATCTCCGCCAGATAGCAGCGCAGACCTGGGAACATGAGAGTTTAATGTGAAATGAATAAGTACCCTGAGACTGAAGCTTGTCACTGCCGCGCATCTGGAATCACTTACAGCTGGGTAAATTCACTGGGAGCCGCAACTGAAGTGAACAAGGGGTTTAAAAGGAGGCGCACAGCGCGTTCCTTTTAATGTCTAAACAATCTGATGTTGACAAGCCTTTCCCATTAACCCCAAAGTGGCAAAGTTTAAACCCTTTATTATCCGATTGGGTTTGGCAAATCATTTAGAGGCTTAAGAGTCCATATTTACAGGGAAAAAAAGTCAATCTCTCTCTGTCTCTGTCTTCCCTCCCCACTCCAAGTGCTACTAATGAACACACGCTTGTATTTACTGAGAAGGTTTAAAAGACCTTCAACATCAAATGAGATTCAGGCTAGAGAAAGTTGATTTTTTTTTTCTTGCTGGAGGCCTCTAATCACTTTGAATACATCAGGCATGAACATTCTAAACCCTGGAAAACCATATCAGATTAACAAATAAGTAGAGGAGAAATACAGGAAATTGTTCCCAAGTATTACTACTATTCATTTGAAAAACATTGGATGCTGGCAGCTGACCCCAACCCTGTGTCACTTTCCTGAAGTTTAGCTCAGAGCATTATGACCGATTCTGAAGATAGCAAAAAAGGTAGTTTGGTGTTCTATAAGAGACTACTATGTAGTGTGGCATTTAGAAAGCTGAACAGTCAAGCATTGCTTAATAAACCATTTCTTGGACTTATTGCCAAACCTGCAAATTTTAAGGACCTCCAAATTAGCACGTAGAAGAATATGGAAGTGGTTTTTGGGACATAGAATTAAATCATAATTTTAACCACATCCTCTAAGAGCAAAGGAGATACTCTAAGCTTATTTTTTTAGAAGCATGATAAGAGTTAAAATTTTAATTTCACCTGAGAATTTAATGTGATTAAACTTATTACTGTTACGTTATTTAGAAGAAGACCAAATGTTAAGAATATGGTAACAGACTCATTCTCTAGAAGGAATCTTTCTGGAAGTGTTTGGCGTTGGTTTGAATCATAAAGGTGACTGCTGTAGTATAATTTTGACCATGGCTGTCCAGCCTTTAGATGTAATTTTTAATATTGTTTTGGCAGGTGTACAGATCCTGAAACCAGATCATTGGGTTCCTGCTCTACTTAAACAAAATTTCCAGTTCTGTCATAACTTTCTGCCTGTTGATCCTTTCTGGTAATTTTGTGCACAATGCCAATTTTTATGACTGAGGATACTGCCAAGTTTCTGCAAACATAAAAACATTTTTTTTCCTTTTAAAATATTGCTTGGGATGGGGAACATAAATATTTAGCGTAATGCTGCAGTTTTCGAGTCAGGAAAGAGGAAAAAAGAATTTTAGAATCTTGTTTATTTAAAACATTTCTTATAGCACAACCCTGCATATAAAAAAAAAATGGACTGCGTATTCCAAATGTTTCACTTAGCAAAGCCAATGAATATGGTCAACAGATTAATCGGTCTGCAAAGCATATTACTCAACTTATAAGTGCACTGATATCTGCCTAAATTTGTCGTATTATTCAACCATGAAAAATTTGCATCTGCATTTAACATAGAAGAGTGGTAAGAAATGTATCTGCCGGTATTTTCTGCTTTTGCCTACCTTACATCATGTACCCATGGCCTGCTTTCCTGAGACTATTGTTCTTATACCAGCCCAAGTTCAGCAGGAGTGAAAGCTCCAAGACCCATTCAGGTTTGCCTGATGTGAATCACTGTAAAATGTGGACCATGCAGTGTTTCTTTCATTGTTCCTGGTCTCCCCTGCTCACAGGGTTGCGCAGAGAATGCAGTTTTCAGCACAGGAGTCCCTGTGTTGTTCCTGAGTTAGGGATGTGAAAGTTTGCTTTTGTTTGTTGCTAATTCGGGTGTGCGGTATCAAAGGAGTGAGACTTAACCGTTGAGCTGGCACTGCTTGAACTCTGGTCTCTGACGCATCTTTAGTTGCTTTTCATTTTTGGTGGAAAACAAATAGTTTCAGCAAAGGTAGTGTTTATTTGAGAAATGGATGTCATCTTCGGAACAGGAGAGAAGGAGCAGGCGGTAGCTGGGTTGTTTTGGATGAACTTGCAGGATCTGGTGGGAATACTGGTACCTTGACCCTAATGGCCCTCAGAGTGCTGAGTGTGAAAAATGGGAAGTCTTCCCAGCCCTCAGAAAGCACAAATGTCAGAAGAATGAAGTTCTTGCAGAACTAGTCTTTTGGGCTGAAGTGTGATTGGGGGTGGGGGCAGGAGGTTGGCAGGAGGGACAAGAGGGAGAGAAGGGGCTTCTATTACTTTATGGCCAAAGTTCTAACTCTCTGTTAGTATAGTGTGTTAGGACTTAAGAAATTAAAGTAAGTATGTGTTTTTAAAATCTCTTGGTTATGTAATAAATTTCCAATTCATTTTTTGTTTAGTTTATACAACAGTAAAAGTTCCAGCTAAATGATTTCTGGCTGTAGTCATGTTACCCACATTCTCCCAAAATTAAGGGTAGAGTCTTTTTGATAACTGGGATACCTCTCTGGCAGTTGTCTGCTTAGTCCTTCCAAAGGGATGCACTAGACTTTAAAGAGATCTCCCGCTCACTCACAATGAGTCACTGGTTGCTCAAGTAATCAGGGAGGGACAGGAAGTCAGTGGGAGGTGCTGGCACGGGCTTGCCTGGATCTGAATCCCAGCCTCGGTTTTGCCCACTCTCTCTGCGACCTGAGCCAGTTCCCGTCCATGCTCATGGCTGTCAGAACGAGAGCATGGTGTCCCCAGTTCTTTTCTTGGGTGAGAGTTTCTAACTCTTGAGAGGAGTTTCAGCTTGGAGCTCTCCTAGATGAGAGTGGCACTCAGACCTCACATTCTTTGGAAATGAGCAGAGAGCCATGTAGGGTTTTCAAGAGAAATGAAAAAAAAAAAAAACACAAAAACTTAGATCAGCCTTGCAGGAGTAAAGCAGCTGAATTCAGCAGATAGATTTGAGAGTGGAAATTTGGTTTGAGAGTTGCTTGTTTTTTTAAATTCAATTTTCATTTAAAAAAAATGTTTCATCCATTATTTTACAAACCTTTGGAAATAACTCCTCCAAAGTAAAATTCTAATGAAAGTCAAAATAATGCTTTGTGGTGACCACAGGCCAGTCCAGTGTGGGAGAAACATAAGTTCTCCGCTATAAGTAGACACTGTCCAGATGAGCTCAGTAGATAGGCCGTGATAGTGCAGAAATAATCTGTGTAGGTGACCAAGGCTGAGCAGGTGATAGGTGGGTTACTTAGCCTAAAGGATGGACTCATCATGTAAAAATGCAATAAATACATAAATTGATGATGACCTTGCATTTTTTAAAAAGTCTGCCCAAATTCACATTTACCTGGGAGACCAGTTGGTGCCCAAGGACAATCTATGTCTCTCAGGTAAATAACAAATGCTTTGCAGACCGCCTAATTGTGTTCCTTACCCTGGAAACCACAGGCCTCATGGGTAAACGCTGTGCTTTGGAAACTTGAAGTAAGAGGGATACACAGTGTGTGTAATTTAGAGACCCAACCAGAGCCAGGAGAAGAGAGGACACCAGTAGCTCCAACCCAGGGATGGGAGTAGGGAGAGGAGCAGGTTTTTGAAATGGAAAGGAAATTCAGTCACGATTGATTTAAAAAAAAAAAAAAAAAAAAAGGTGGCTTCCAAAGCAATGCTACTCCTGTATTCTCTTGCCCTTTGTGTACCCATTTGTTTTCTGGAAAATTTCAGCTACTCCAGTTGTTGGGTAACACATAGCTCCTATTGCCTGTGGTTTTTGTACCTCGCTGTCTGACTTGCCCCAGCCTGTGGCCAAGAGTCCTTGAAAACACCCTGCATGCATCAGACTGGGCGTGGCTTGGGCTGCACCTGCTCTCTGGTGGCCTTCAGCACATTGTCACCCTTCCTCTCCAGTTTCCTTGTCTTCAGCCTGTCAGAGGAGACTGGTGTTTCTCTTGCCTCTGAGAATGTGGGAAGTGAGCCATGGATTCTGTGCTTGGATTCACATGCCCACTGCAATCTCTTCAATGTGACCCTGAGGTGCCCACCTGGGTTCTGAGCCTTCTTTTTGCCTGGCACAGGGGTAGCTTGTTGGACCCTCCCAATCACAGCCATCGGACCTGCAATAAAACCATCAAATTCACCCCCAATGGAATAAGCTTTTGTTTGGGCAAGCTAGAGAGGCTCCTTTTGTCCCACACTCAAGGAATGGGGTAATTCCCGGTCTTGAGTAGCCCAAGGTTGCTTGGTGTTTAATTTTGGGGGGGTGGTAAGGGAGTGGAGGTCCTTGAGGCCCCTTAATAAGGGAGGATCATGACAGTCTAAGACTACCGTTGTTCAGGAAGTTGCTGTGTGGCAGGTGCCTGAGGAACCCTTCCCAGGGACGGAAGGCTCCATTCTGTTGACTTCTGCAGCCGAGGTGTGGGCTTTGTCTCCTGGGGAACAGCGTCGTGTCCTCCTCTCGCTACTCAGGACCCTTGGTCCTGGTCAGCTGGAGCCAGCTCTGCAACCCCCTTGCAGAGCATGAGCCTTTTGATTTAACTTTATTCACCACAGCAGGCCAATCACCAAAAAAAAAAGGGAACAATGCACCCTTACCATCTGGCCTTAGCTGCCCGAACCCCCTCCTCCCGTCCACCTCCCGCCCGGCTATGCGCAGCCTAGAGCTCTTGGAGGGGCTGCTGAGAGCTACTTCCCACCAGCCTCACTAGATGGGTGTCCTGTTTTTGTATTTTTGCAAATCAACTTTTCAAAATCCAGATGTAGGCTACAGCCAGTGACTCAGAAAATCATAAATAATACACCAGACTTAGCTGGAGAAAAAAGAAAATACAAGAAAGTGTCTCTGTCACTGTACTCAACCGGTAACAAGCCAAAGATAGTCTTTCTTTCTTTCTCATGACCCTTAAGTAAGTGTGACAGGCATTACCCTATCAATATTAGTGAGTGATTTAAAACACCAACCAACATTTGCCTGCAATAATTTCTGTTGTAAACGACTCCTTCTGGGCCCTCCTACCAATAATTCAGTGTTCATAAATCATACCCCAGAGCGTGTGGCTCTGCTCCTGCCCTGGGCAATTCTTGAGGTCTTTCTTTCTAGGGGCAGAGGTCTGGAATCCATTCATATTGTTGTATTCCCCCTCTTGTCCCTGCTGACATCTTCCTATTGAGAAGAAACATGGCTCTGTGAAAGCAGACAGGGCTGCATTGGCCATGGTGCCCCTTCTCCACTGTCTTGTCCTACTAACAGGAGATACAACTTCCTCTTTCATTGTTCTTGCTGGACACATCACCTAGGGGTTATGCTGCCTTTTGGAGGAAGGACTTCTATCTGGAGCTTCATGTTAGCTAACAGCATTAGAAGGGTCACCCCAAGATGGGGGTTTTTGTTGAAACCTCTGAGAGGAGGAAGTGACAAATCCAAGGAGAGATGGGATAAGCAACCATGTGGTTAGTGATCCAGCTCCAGGGGAGCAGGCCTAGGAAAGTTCTGGATAAAGAATAATAGCAGTAGCAACATGGCCAACACCAACAGGGCCTCGTGTCTGCAGCCGTCATCCTTCTCACAGAGTCAGCCTGAGTACACTCATGCAACCAAATAAAATATCCACTTCAAGAAAAGTAATTTCTTCAGAGTTAAGATTTATTAGGCCTTAAGTGTGTGTGTGCGTGTGTGTGTGTTTGTGTGTGTTGCAGAGGGACTGAGACCCATCTGGTTTGTTGTGGGTCTTTTTTTATTAGAAGAGAAAAAAAAATCACTCTGTGGGTTCATATGTCTAAGGAGAGCTCAATTAAAGTTATTTGCTGGAGCTTAAAATATGCCCGCACCTGCTTCTGCGCCAGGCTCCGAGACCGACATGTGCTCCCAGAAGGCAGAGCAGATGAAGGCTCCTGTCGAGGCAAGTGGAAGAGCAGGGGACAGACTTTCAGGGATGCTTCGGTCCCAACCTCGACTGGGAAAGTCAGCAGCCAATGAGAGATGGCTTCCTGGTTTACCCAGAAATTAGAACCCAGGAGTGTCCCTGCTTAGCCAGCTGCAGCCCTCTGGAGCCACAGCAGGAATGGAGCTAGGAGACAGAATGGCACTGGCTGAGACTGTTAGCATCTTATCCAAGTCACTCACCCACCGGGTGGTTGCTGCTTTCCCAGCATCGGGAAGACTGTAAAGTCTGCTCCAAAGGTCTGTTGCAAGGATAATAAATAACAAAGCTGACGTTTGCTGTGGAGTGGAAACTAAGCCTGTTTTACACATCATCCCATTGATGTTTTACCGCAACACTTAGAAACAGGTAATGTTGTCATCCACATTTTATAGATGAGGAAACTGGTGCCAGGAGAGATTAAATTCCTTGCCTGTGGTTACTCAGCAACCCAGATCCATCTGCCCCCAACCTGAGCTTTTTAACCACCTTGCCTCAGAGGAGACTCGTGAGTGAGAAAGCACTTTCTAATAGTACAACAGCAATGTAAAATCACCCTGTTCCGAGCTAGGCTCTAGTTAAGCATGCACCTTTGCATTAAATATGTTCTGTGTCCTTTCCTGGTCTCAAGTTAGGAGGTGTCCCCCCCTGCATGGTGCTCTAGTGTTTCCTGTGAGTCGTGAAAGAACCCAGGCCAGGGAGGATGTTGAGTAGCACTGCCTGGTCAGAGGTGCAAAGGGATCACCAGAGGTGGGAACGTCTGTTGCCTTTGTTTGTGAAACAGGCGGCAGACTTCAGAGCCTCCTTTCTAGCTTGCAGAGCCTGGTGTCTCCATCTACCTTGCAGGCAGCACATCATGAAGGGAGCCAGGGCTCCACACTAGGGAAGCAACACACACAGGAGACAGAGGAATTTGCCAACACTCAGTGGTAGGGTTTTTCACTCATTAGACCTGAGTCTGAAACTTTTAAGACAGGTCCCTGTCCTCCAAAGGCTTGGTGATGAAAAGGCCTCTCCACACAAGAAGTTAGAGGTTAGTGACCATTCATTTCTGAAAAGTTTTCATTCTGTTAGAATACACTTGCTGTAGATGTACTCTTTTTTTTTATTTTTTTTTAAAAGATTTATTTTTATTATTTTTTCATTGGAAAGGCAGATATACAGAGAGGAGAGACAGAGAGGAAGATCTTCCGTCCGATGATTCACTCCCCAAGTGAGCGCAACGGGCCGATACTATGCCGATCTGAAGTCAGGAGCCTCTTCCGGGCCTCCCACGCGGGTGCAGGTTCCCAAAGCTTTGGGCTGTCCTCGACTGCTTTCCCAGGCCACAGGCAGGGAGCTGGAAGGGAAGCGGGGCTGCCGGGATTAGAACCGGCGCCCATATGGGATCCCGGGGGTGCAAGGCGAGGACCTTTAACCACTTGCGCCACCGCGCCGGGCCCTAGATGTACTCTTTTAACGATCTTTGTATAGTTTGTGTTCAGTCCGTTAGCATTGGCAATCACTGCTAACCTGTACCTGCAGAACCCTTTCTGGTTGCAAAACTCAAACTCTGACTCCCCTAAAACTTTATTGCCCTTCCCAAAATCATTGTCATCTACTATTGTACTTCTTGTCTTAATTAATGTGACTCCCCAGGTTCCTCACATTAGAGGACTCGCTCAGTCTTTGTCCTTTTGTGGTTAGCTGACTTCGCTTAGTATGATGTCCTCAAGGTCCGTCCATGGTGAAACTGAGCCAGAATTTCTCTCCTTGTTAACACCAGATAACATTGCACTATACAGTTATGCCATATTTCTTTATCCTTTCATTCTTTGATGGGCACCCGAGTTGTTTCCAGCTCATGGCAATTCTAAATAATGCCATTTTTGCAAAAAAAAAAATATCATTTAGATATCGTGCTGTCAGTTTGTTGGAGGGAGATCCTCAGAAGAAGAGTGATTGGATCTCCAGCCTCTGAGGTTCTTAAGTAGCTCTCAAGTGGACTGGCATTCATTTAATAGCCCACCAGTGTGAAAAAACACACACACCAACTATAACCTGTGTCTCGTACAACTTTGAAGAGCTTTGATCCAGATTCTTTCAGTTATGCTGTGTGAATGTGAATATGAGTACTGTGAGTATACCCTGGGTGCATATGTGCTGTATGGGCCACCCCTGTGCGAAGTGCTGCTGCTGGCTCCCTCACTTAACCTGCACTTGATACTCCTACGCGGCAAGTGCTGTTAGCTCTCTTCCGCAGTCTGCGACCAGACGAAGGCTCACAGAGACTGGGAAACCATCCGTGCAGGAGCACATAACTGAGCTCAGGCCTTCTGTCTCCAGGGCGGCTGTCTGAACAGTCGCTCTTTGCTGTATCACATGGACCTTGTGTAGGAAGCTCAGTTGATGAATGCTCCTCTCTCCTGCCCTCAGTGCATGGATGCACACATTCCAATTCTCTACTCAAGAGAGAACTCAATTTTTCTTTCTTCTAAGCTGAAGTACAGATTTCCAAGTGGTTGCTTCTGTTTCTATCCTTAGCAATGACTTCATAAACATCTATCATCTTTTCCTTTGCAGCCTCCACCCATTGGGAACTCCCCCTTAGCAGTGTGCTGTACATACCTCTCTTTGAAGATTTGGTTTCCAAATACACAGCCATCTCCATTTTCTTGCTTTATTACCTAAGATGACTGTATTTATTTAGCCTCCTTTTCCTCATTGATTATAGGTGAATTTGTAGTTTATGTATGATGAATTTTCCTAGCCATTGTTGATATTGGCTCTAGGAATTATATATATTCAGGCATGGTGTCTGGACAGGCCATCTAGTGAGAATCTGCAGACAAAGATGTCAGGCTAACTGTGTTAGGGAGGGCTCAGGGCTTGTGATGTAGCCTCACTGGCTGCTGTCTTCTTGTATGCTCTGGCATGCTGACTTTGGATTTGCACAGGCGGTCACCTTGCTTGGTTGACTTTTATCAGCTGAATGGCAACAATGTTGAAGCACTCGGAGGCAGGGTGTAGAATAGACTTCATCCTCAGGCCACGGTGCCTTCTCAGTGGGACTTTGTTAAAGACCTGGGACTTGCTTGTAAAGATGGTGCAGATGCCTTGCCTTTGGGCTTTGGATCCTGGATAAGGCCTCTGGGGGGTTGACAACAGAGCTGCCAGGCAACTTCTGCCTTCTCGCTGCTACTGCTCGAATTCTTTCAGCCCCGCTAGGGGGGTGTTGCTGTTGCCAAATGTACAGATGAGGGAAGTGTGCGGGATGGGATTTCTTTTGGGTCTCAGGCTCCTGGGACAGGCTTGGGATAGGGTGGGAAGAGTAACTAAGGAAAACTCCAACCCACCTTTCCCCTCCTCACTTCACCTTCCCACCATCACACCTTCATTTACCTTTCTCTACTTCATGGGGATGAGGAGTGGGTTTGAATGACTCATGTCAAATATGCCTGTTCTTAAATGAGTAGCCTTGGAAGCAAAACCTCTAGAAGCTCCTGCAGCCTCCTTCCTGGCTTGCAAACGCATTGCTGTCCTTAAACGCTCTTTCCCTTTAGGAAGGAGCTAGCTCTGTTGCAGTGGGGTACAATGGGTGCCTAGATGGCCAGAATGCTGGAAGTTCTCCATCCTTATTTTCCTTTAGCACATGAATCAGAGAGGTGACAGTGCTCCTCCCCCATGTTTAGCCATTCCTCACTGAGATGTTTCATGGGCAGAGTACATGGCCAGTGCTGTCCACATAACAGCAGGAAGCCTTTCACTACTGCCCATGGGAGACATCGTGGCCTGTGGGACTTGGTCAGGTACAGATGGTGGCTTTTCCTTCCACCTCACTTGATGTGATCTCATGCTGGCTGTTCTGGTAAACACCTTTCCCATCCTTCTACCTGAGTTTGCTGAGACAGTCAATGAAGAAGACAAATCTAGGGTCCTACAGTGAGTCTGGGGGCCCTCCAGGGCCCCATGGCAGTAGGTTGTTCTCATGTCTTTGTTGGGAATGGCAGGCATCAAACTACCAGCAGTCATCTCTGGTATTTATCATCTCCTGTGAAAAGTTGACAAATAGGATTTCTTTATGGTGCACACTCACATTGGTTGCATTCACTTTTCACATCATAGATTATTTTTGGCAATGGAGAAAATGAATGGACTCCTCAATCTGATATTGTTAGCATTTCAATGTGCATTGGGACTGGACTCTGTCTTTCTTTGGTGGTGAGTTGCATGGGACCAGACACACATAGCACTTGCATATAAACAAAGCAGTAGAAGACAGTGGGCGCTTTTTATGTTGCTTAACAAAATATGTTAACACTAAATCTTTATAGACTGAATATGTACTCTGAGTTCCAACAAAGTAAACCAAAGTAAATATCAGTCTTTAGGGAAATAAAATTTCATGTGGTTAGGGGAAAGGCTGTGATTAATTCAGTGGCAATGGACAGACCATGAAAATATAGCAATGCTATTGATTCTGACAAAGAATTTAATATCTGCTATATATATACATACATGAATATATATGTGTTTATATTACATATATGATTTAATACCAAGTAATGGGTGGTGGGAGAGGCATTGGAGTTGCATATCTCTAATTGTATTTTTTTAAATGTGCAGATATGCACAATTGATGTATAGAAATCAGTAAGGAAAGCAATGATATAAAGTAGCACTGCAAAAAAGAGGTGATGCTTCTGTGATTGTGAGTGTAGGAGTGTGTGTACACATGCATGTAATACTCCTGTGGGCGCGTGTACAGTTGCTGGTCTGTGCAAGCATGTTCACATGCATGTGATAGTTTCTCGTGGGTGCATCAGTGTGCGTGTAGACAGCTCCATTTACCTTTTTAATCATTATCAACTGAACCGGAGATTTGTCAGAGTTCTCTTGGACTGCAGCCATGTCCAAAATGCATGCTTTCATAATATGCATTTTTAACATTAAATGATTTTTAATATTCTACATATGGTTTCATGGCTTTATGTCTCCTCTCTGGGAATGAACAGGGCTGTGGTATTATGATGAATGGTGGATTGTATCCAGGACACCCACTTACTTCCCTACGTATCAAACATGTGGCGCTCTCATTAAACATGGGACTGTCTCTAGAGATTGCAGTTGTCCTATCTAATCCAGTCCTGTTTTGTTCCCTCGACCCGGATTGAGAAGGATACATTGTTCTCATACATTCTTCTTTTAATTAAATGCAGTAGATATGTCACGTCCATGAAATATTCCAGGTCTGTGTTCACATCTGTGGCCATTTTCCCCTCCTATACTTCCATTTGGCTTTTTGGAAAGAAAATTAACCTTAAATGTATACTTGGATTAATTGGTTGTGTGCAATTTGCCTGGATCTTATTTTGTTTTAGATTAGATCTTATTTTGTGTGTTTGTTTCTAATCCTAGCAAAATGTTGTTGGTGGCAGCTCTTTGGGACACTCACTGAAGACTTCATTCATGTCCAGTGATTAGTTTGAGTAGGATATTCTTGTTCCAGTTGATTCAGACAAGGTCATTCCCACCTTCATTCCTGCTGGAGTATCAAGGGTACTTTTGGGTGTAGGAATATGCTTGTATGTGTTTTAAATTATAATTGCTGGGATAATTTGCTAATTGATCCTGTTGGTACAAAGCACTGTCAGGAACCTTCCATGCAGACAGCACTAAAGCAACAGCACTGAAACCTGATATCTCGTCAAATTCTCCATTCAATTATAATTTTAAAATACTGGAGTAAACTCCTAGCAATTCACAAGAGGCTAAACTAGAGCCCCATTAGAAGGGTACTACAAGTAAACATTATTAATTATAAAAAAATTGCCTAAATTAGATTTTTTTCACACCTGCTTCTTGCTTAATTAGCTAGCAATCCACATATTCCATTCAGTTGAACTCTTACTATTTATTCAAGCATACTTGACATTAACATACTGTTTGATGTTTGATATCCTCAGTTTTAATTTAACCACATGACAACAAATGGTGTTTATGAAATACCAGTGAGCTGGAAAAATATCCTGTGTTGGAGTCACACATGGGAGTGAATAAGTGAAAAGAGAATAGAGCTTTTTCTTAGGAAAAGCTTGGAGGCATAAAAAAGTGAGACCCTTGTTTTCTTTCTTTCGCCTATTTTTTTTTCCCTATTCTTTTTCATTCCCTTTAAAAATAGCTTTGGATGAACCTACAAGGATAGCACCCAGGCAATGATACACAAATATCCTGAATAGTATTCTATTAGTAGTTAGAAAGGATAGTACAGAATTGTCTTCATATTAAAGACAGCATGACCATTCTCTAGTGATTAAAGAGGAGGGCAGGTATGTGAAGGTCTTGCAGGTAAATAGGGTTATTTGGTGCCAGAGAGGAGAAAGTGAAGAGTACAGAGCCAAAGAATTCCAAGACTTGACCCATCTTACATATTGGCTAGTCTAAGAAAGTATCTCTCGAGTGTGATGCATTTGAATCTGCTAGTCCAGAGTCACACCCATAAAATGGGATGTGAGCATAGGAATGGGCTACACCATTCAAAATGAACCTGCTGACAAAGCCTTGGACTTGTTATTCTGAGACTCCCTTGTCTAATTGGATTTATTCCTTAAACTTTCCCCTACCCCTCAAAACGAGCCACACAAGGGATCACGACTGTGATTGCTGTCAGCCACTTTGTAACCCGAGTCCCTTGCAATCTAGTGATGAAACTCAGCTCAGAAAATTACTCAGGCTGAGAGACAAAAGAGAAAATTGTCTCCATAATGTATTGGTTTTGACTAATGACACGACTTGTTGTAGGGGATTCAGATTGATAGCCGCTGGCTTGTCTCCAGTTCGACACCAGGTTCCACCTGACTCTGATCAGACGGCCTGTAAATCATTGTTAACTTGGGTCCTGTAGATTTTGTGTTCACACCACAGAACTATGGCTTGGGTTTGACATCATTATTCTTCCTTGGCTGTCTTTGTTCAAGAGCCACTTAAAATTTTTGGCTGCTGGTGAATAGAGAAGTTTGTTAGCTAAGGAAACATGTGATGTCCCACACTTGCAGGGTTTGTTTCTGTTTATTTATTTATTTTTAAAATTTTGATGGATCCAGGAGAATGTGTGTTATCTGTAATGGGTGATTTTCGGTTCAGAGGCCAGGTTCAGATGTGTCTGGATAATAGTTGGAAGTTGATCCGAAAGAGTGGCCGTCTCTAGATAGTATATTTACATCAGACCAGCATTTCTCACTTCTGGAGGGCTTGTTTATCTTTGGCCTAACTTCTTAGCTAAGGCAGCCCTCCTGTGAGCAGGGTTCCCTGAAAACCAGGTGCAGCAGAGAGCATCTGCCAGTAATACCACGAGCCCATCTCATTCCAGGACCTCAAGAAAAACGGGAATGTACCTGGAGTCCCAATTCTGACCTCTTCCATTTTATTCTTCACTCACAGAAACACATCCACTCCAAATGCGCCTTTGAATGGAGAAGACAGCAAGTAGGATTTGTATTTGGTATTCAGAACACGTACCTCTGCTCTGTCATATCATTATCTGTTTCAATTGAGCTGCCCCAAGGAACTTGCTTTCCTGTTGTCTGGGTCAGCTAGGTTCTGGGTAGATGGACATCCTAGTGTGATGAAAGGCATAGTTTGGCTTCTCTGCTTGCTAAGGACAGCTTGGAGAGGCCCTTGTCTTTAGGAAAATTCTCTCTCTTTTTAGATGAACTGTTCAGTTACCAAGCAAAATGGCAAATGCGGGTTCCATTACACCTCTTCATAGTATATTGAGTTTGTCCCTGAAGGTTCTCCTTCCAAAATGACCCACTACTCTTTCCTGTTGAAAAAAAATTGTAACAGCGTAGGAAAACGAGCAGAATAAGGAGCTGTCTCTGTATTGTCTGATCTGCAATGTTCCATAAGGATCGAATTGTAAAGTTCATTTTAGTTAATCTAGGGAAATGGAATTCCTTTTTTAAGTCTGAATATTAAATTTTCTATTTAGGAAATATCACATACATACATAAATAGAGTAATATGAATCCTTGTGTTTCAAAGGACTCGTTTGTTTTATGACACACCTCTTTTTTGGATTTCAATGGTTAACTGTGCTATTTTTTATTTCACATATACAATGCAGGAAAACAGATATATACTTCCTTCCACCATGTGTCAACCATAATGAAACAAGAGTCCTTGGATTGTGTTTTTTTATATTGTTCAATACAGGTACTATGAACACATGCTTAACAGTTTTATCCACACGTAAAAAATTTCATGGAGAATTTTATCTGCTTTTAAGGTTTTTAAGATTTGTTCTTTTACTTGAAAAAAGCAGAGTGTGTGTATGTGTGAGAGAGTGATGTGCTGGTTCACTCCCCAGATAACTGCAGTGGTTAGTACTGGGCTGATGTGAAGCTGGAAGCTTCTTCCTGGTCTCTCATGTGGGTGCAGGGGGCCATCCTTTGCTGCTTTTCCAGGTGCATTAGCAGGAAGCTGAATCAGAAGTGGAACAGCTGGGTTTCAAACCAGCACTACTCTGGGGTGCTGGTGCTGCAGGTAGCAGCTTGATGGTGGCTTTACTCACTGTGCTGCCTCTCCAGGCCCTGTTTATAAAAATTTTTAAGTTGGAGACATTGAGGGGATAGAGAGCTCTAATGTATTTGGTTTGATTCCCTAATGCTTGTACTGGCTGGGCCTGGGCCATGCTAAAGCTGAAAGCCAAGAAATCTGGGTCTTTCATATGGGTCACAGGGACCCAATGACCCTGGTCAGTACCTGCTGCATTTCCAGGTGCTCATTAGTAGGAAGCTGGAATCAAGGACTGAGCTCAGATTTGAGCCTGGTTGCTTTGATATGGGACTTGGATATCCCAACCATTAAGTCAAACACTTGCTGTTGTCATTTTTATAATTTGTTTTTATTTCAAAGGCAGAGAGAAATCTTTCATCTGCTGATACATATCCCAAATATCTGAAACAACTAGGGCTGGGTCAGATTAAAGCTTGGCACCCCGAACACCAGCCTGTGTGGCAGAGACTCAAGTTCTTGACACTTCATTTACTGTCTTCCAGCATGCGTCTTAGCAGGGAGGTGAATTGACATGAGAGCAGCTAGGACTCAGGCCAGGTACTCTTGAGGTGGAATGCAGATGTACTGAACCATGCAGGCCCTGAAAGAGGGAAGCCTGAATCTTGCAGATGGATTCCTTTCTTGCCTCAGGAGCCCAAAGGAGGTTGTGATGTTGAGTATGCTTCTGTCTTTGAGCAAGGGTTGAGAGCCTGTCTTGACTCATGGATTCCAGGGCTGAGCAGCCAACAGAGGGTGGATGCCCATGTTCCCTGTGTGCCGGGGGCAGTTCGCCCTTCCTCAGACACAGTCATGCAGCCACATGATGAACTTTTGGCCAGTGATGCAGCATACATATGTTAGTGGTCCCATAAGAATAATCTCTAGAGTCCTTGTAGCTATCTTAGTTTATGTAAGCATGCTCCGTGATGTTTGTCCAGTGATGAATCACTTACTGGTACCATTTCTCAGAAACGATCCAGTGCTGAGTAATGCCTGATTGTACTTGAAAATCATTGACTGAAGTACTAGATGGGTAGCCCGTACCAGAAATCAAGAAAGATGAGTGGGTCAGGTGTGAACAAGTTGTGTTTATTCAGTGTTAGCCTTGCTGTTTGCAATGTCCCTAAGCTGTTGGTTATTATCTGTAGAATGGAGCAGTACCACCTAATTCCTGATCCTGTTCATGAGATGAACTGAAAACCACACACACACATGAGTTATTAAATGTGAGAACTGTGTTCTGGTCTTTGGCGCCATGTAAGTGTGAATTATACTACTTAAGAGACTTACTGGCCCACTTTGGGTCAAGAGGATAACTCAGCTCTACTCAATTGGAAAAATGACTTTGCTTTTAAACCGTGAATAAAGTAAACAATGAAAAGTCATGTTTTTGAGGCATGCTGCACATCTGTGCTATAAAACAGTGTAAGAAGACGCCTTTCCTTCACTTGCCCAGGATGTAATATTGTTGCTATGCAAGCTGAGGAAAGGGAGAATGTGTTGGAGAACATTTCAGATTTTGTGGGATGAAGTTTCTTCTTGGACACAAAAACTTCCTGAGTGCATTTTCAGAGAAGCAAGCAGCATAGGCAAATGCAAGGGGCACCGGATCAAAGGCCAGGTGGGCAATGCAGCCTCAGGGTGGTGGGCTTCAGGAGGCTGCTCTGCCTTCTTGGATCTGAATTGGAGACAAATGGGAAGAGAAGCCATTGGAAACGTCAATGACCTTTAAGCTTATAATGGTCAGTGATGTTCATTTCCTATTACTTGTTAGCATGACTTTTGAGGCATCACCCTTTATGTAGCTTTTTCATTTTGGATGTCATATTTTAGATGGGACTATGATGATGTAATTTTAGGTGATAAAACCCAAGCAGGAGAGGGACTGAACTTGGTGGTGGATACATCAAAACCTGGGGCAGAGAGATTTGGGGTAATGTTGAAATGATTATGGTGTGAAGGATGGAACTGGAAGCTGAGTTTGGATATAAGAAAAACAAAACAAAAGCCAGTGTTTTGTCAAACAACAGATGAGTTAATCTCATCACGGGAAGAAAAATGATGGTTAGCTTTTCAAACTTCAGTTCAACTGCCTATTAAATGATATTTTCAACATGAGTTGGTCCTCAGTGGCAGCCAGGAGACCGACCGACCCTGGGTGGCTTCTGACTTTGCAGAACAATCTAACACATTGAAAACACGCCTGAGCCCTAGTAATATGGGGCAGTCATTCTTCAATCTCTTCTAGAAAGTTCTACCTCAGTGCCTCCTCCCCTAAGGCCTTTCCCATCTTTTCCTGGGCCTAACTTGCTGCAGCTCCCAAAGAACCACTCCTGACAGCGATTTGTCACACATTGGGGCCAGTCATGCCACTGGGAGTAAAGTAAACAAAACTTGGAGACCCGATTTTTTTTCCTCCTTAAAAAAAAAAAGAAATGGAAAGAGGCTACTTCAGATTCGACTGAAGTGAGAATAAAACTAGCCCCACTGGGTCACCATATGTTGGGAAAAGTTCTCTTGGGCCTTAGTGTACACACTCAGGGAGGGAAACAAAGAAAGACAGAGCAGCAGTTCTATTGGCAACTGTTGTTAGGTAGTATAAACAATGGCCAGTCACTGGCATGGAGCAGGAGCTCGGATTCCAATAGCACTCAATGGGGAGCCTTCCTTAAAAAATTACAAGAAGCTGGGCTGGAGCTGGTCCATGCTGGGAATGGCAGAAGAAGCAAAAACAAGAGTAAATGAATGGAAATTAAGCAGCAGGAAATGGGGATTTGGCACAAAGTTGGAATTTGAAACTGCAGAGAGGTGTCAGTGATAAGGTTGTATAGAGTTTCTGGCCAAAAAAAGAGAGGGAAAGAATGCAGATGTGTTCATTGAATAAAGTGCAGATGGAGAAGGAGGCAGGAAGAAAAAAAAAAAAGGGCTGGGGAATCATAATGAGTGGAGGTGCGTTTATGTTTAAGCAAAGCTTTCAAAATTATTCTCCCTGCATGTCTGGATGAAATTACAGGTTGTTTCAGATTGTTCCAATCTACTGGAGAGATTAAGGCTTCGTTTATTTACTTTCACCCTTTCCTGCTCTGGGCAGTCTGGGCTGTTTCTGCCGACGGGCTCTGAGTGGGGCTGGACAGGCGGGACCCAGGTGGGAGTCTCGGTTTAGGGTCTGCTTAGGAATTGAGTCTATCAGTTCCTCTTTAGCAGAAATAGTTGAGACATCTCCAGACAGCCTGGGTCCTTCTGTGGGCTTGTCACCTGTCTGCGGAGCTCAGGAGCAGACGAGTGGCAAGGAACACTGACCTCTTCCAGGACCACCTTGTCCTTGGCTGGGGAGACAAGCCAGCTCCTTGGCTTCTGCCTCCCTGACTCCCCTGCGCCCACCCCCAACCTACCCTTGCGAGTGCTGGCTCGGACTGCTCTTTGACAGAAGGCAGCCCCTGCAGTTCAGGACAGTTCCTGAGTTTTCAACACTGGCTGATTTGGCTTACTCACAGACAGGCTCTAGTTGGCCTCTGCAGCCTTCTCTTTCTTGCCCAACCGGGAGTGTAGTTAAATAATAATAACAGGATCCAAATATAAATATTGTGCAGACAATGAGGATGGCAGGCAGAGGGTGTCCATGGGGGCAACGCAAAGGTCTCTAGCTCTGAGCTAGGAGATAGGACCCTGATGAGGTCACTTTACTGTCTGCAGATGGTGTTTTCTCAACATCATGACCCATGACAATCATGACCCAATGCATTTGAATCTTAGGTGACACATGCAGAAGTGTTCTTTAGGATGTCCTATGACATTATTTGCAAGGTATTGTCAACTTTGTCACATGTGGGGTAGAAAGATTTGCCCTTGGAAGGGACAGTGGCCATGTCGGCAAAGAGACAGGGTATTGCTAGGGAGGAAGGCCATCTAAATGGGCTGTTTTCACTGTTGTCTTTCCTTCCAGAAATGAAAGGAGTGGTTTTGGATGTGTGTTACTCAATCCTTGTTCCATGTTTGGAAAGCAGTTCACTGCATAGGGATGCAATTTGGTCCTTGCCAGATATTTCCAGTGGATCAATATGGACATTGGTAAATGCACAGCAGTGAGTAACATGTCAATCTGGTTTCCTCCACTTGATGAGCAGCGTTTCCTTGGGGATAAGCACAAATGTTATGTTTTCCACATCAGTGCTGGTGACATGAATGTCTGGATTACATTCAAGTCTGATTCTGTCATCTTGTGAGAGAATAGTGATTGGTTAAATGTTAGCATTAAAACATAAAAATTAGGTGAGGGTTGGAGATTGGGCTGCAATGGCACAGGTGTCACATAGAGCCTGCTCACTTTCTTCTTCCCTTTACTGGGGATTCCAGGTCAGAAATAAGGACTTTCTATTCTTGCTCTGTGTACTGACTTGTGCATCCTGCCCATTTAGTACTGTGCTCACTTAGAGGGGGAAAGGGGAGCATTAATACCTCCACTTGTTACCTGCAATCACTAAACACAGGAAATAGTACTCAGGTCTAGCCAGGATGAGAACTTTTAAAAGGCTCCAGGTGACTGTCAGTCATCTTCAGGTGGAAACACCTTTGAACGTGGCTTATGGCTGAAGCTAGTGGGCATCTAGTGACTCCTTTCCTTGCCCCATTTCCTTCTTTAGAGCCTCTCTTCTATTAATAACATCAAAGGATCTATAGAAAAATATAGATCATGGGTTAAAATAACATTTAAAATTATTGTCACAAAATGTTTTCTATAATGCTCCTGGATGCATGAATGTGTCAGTAACAATTAGTGAATATAGATAAGCATATTGGTAAATACGTACTAAATGTTGGGTTTTTAATTTTTTTGATCCCCTCTCCATCGCTTAGAATCTCAAAAAATATATAATGTTCCCCACAAAGTATTTTTGGAAATTTTCCTTTTCCTTCTCCTATATTCCCAAGACCCTCCCACCCTAATTTGGGTTCTCTTGTAGCTAATTAGAAGAACACCTGAGCTGTTTTTTTTTTATTATTATTATTCAGGCTTTTCCTGAATTCCCAGAATTAACTTCCAGGAGCACATACTTGACCTTGGTTAGTGCAAGGGCAACAGTTCCAGCAGCTGTTGGGGGAAGCCTGGTGCTGGCTGCCCTGGTCTCTGGGCTGGACCATGTAAGGTGGACAGTGGCCCACTCTGGTGACCTGTCCTAGTAGCTTGATTCTTCCACAGTCCATGTGCATCTTGAGGATGTAGTGTGCCTGGTGCTCCCTCTGACAGCTTTTTATGTGTGCCCATGTCCTCTTGGCACAGAAATCCAGGGCCCCATACTGTGGTGTGCACATTAGGTTCAACCCCTACCCTAGGGAAGGTAGCAATCCATTCAGGTAGAATCAATCCACCAACTAGAATTAAAAGTGCAGTGGATCTCCAAAAGAGTGGGAGGCTTCAGTAGTGGATCACCAAGGGACCGTTGTCAGGTGCACAGGAGGGGTGCCTGCAGCAGCAAGAAGCTGAGTGTGGGGTGTTGCCACAGGTAGGTGTGGGGGTACTATCCCTAAGAAGGGCCCTGAATTGGGAGCACAATGCAGATGGCGAGTACAAGATGTTAGAGGGAATGAAGTGAGCCCTGCCCTCACCCTGCCAATGAATCCCTTTCCAGAAGGGCCATCCATGACTACATGGATATATATATAGCCTTTAGTAACAAAAGTGATGCATCTGCATGTATCAAAGCCCCTATGGCCCATGCCCTGTGGGAATCTGCCCCTGTATCATTCATCTGCTCAGCTACCAGGATCAGGAGTTGCCTCCTCTTCTGGCCTGTGCACTGCAGGGTGGGGCCACAAGCCACAGGTATCCCATGGTGCTCCCAATACAGGTGGCTGCAGTGAGTGGGAGGAAGCAAAGATGCCGGCCGCTGGAGAGCAGTTTGGATTCCTACATTGTCCCTGGTGTTCTTCCTCTACCTCGACTATTCTGAAACATTCCTGCCTCTCTTCTCTCCCGCACAAACCCTTACCATGGCTAGAATATGGCTGCTTTGAGCTAACATATGTTCTTATAATTATGTTGCTAGCATGATAGATTATTCATTCGACTCATTTTTTTGGAGTATTAAGACGAAAGATCCTTAAATAAAGAGATACTAACACACCTTGACAGCAGCCTGTAAAAAACCAGAAAAGCCTCAACCTTTAAGAGGTCTCAAATCTGCATTCCATCTGTTTAATATGCAACCTAATGGGCTATTGGGAGACTCATTTTCTAAGAAACAGAAGGGAGGAATCATAGGCTTTGTCTATCAAGCCTTCCATTGCTGACTGTAGGGACCTTGAACCTGGGGAGGCTACAAGGGAGGCCTCCCCAGGCTTTGGGGCCTGCTTCCTCCAGTTCCCAATGGGCAGTCAGAAGCCTTGAGCACAGTATCTTGTAACATGGTATAGGCAGATTTGGATCCCAAGTTAGTTGCTCTTTGGTTTTTATGCCTTGTTTGCTAAATGTTGTGGGTCAGCAAAGTTGGTGGAAATGGATTTCATTGGTCAATTTGGGAGACAAACATGAGCCAAGAATCAGCCACCCCAATGTGCTTCCTGTAACTGCTACATCCCAATTACTGAGAACATGGTGATGGATGCAACAGAGTTCTTGTCCTTTAGAACTTTTCCATATGGTGCATAGGCGATCAAAGGATGGCTGTTCTGGTCCAGTCATCATGGCAAGTGATATACAGCAGTGTGGGCCATACTGAGAAGCACACGTGGTCCCAGGAAATCATGGAATAGGGCATTCTACACACACTCTACTAGAGCAGTGGGTGTCAGGATAGGTTCTTTCATTTTGCAAAGAAGAGTCTTGATATGACTTTAGATAAGGTATGTCTGAAGTTGCTCTGAAGTTCCTCAATTGTTCTATTTAACATTTTGAGCAAGGTGTATGCTGTCCTAAGGTACAAGGCAGAAGCCCACCTTCCAGGAACTAAAAGTCTGATTGAGAAAGGAACCTCACCTTGAGGGAATAAGTAGGGAAAAAATCCAAAGCAGCATATATAGTTCAGAGCTTTGTTAGATGAGATGGACAGTAAATTCTCAGATTTTACAAAGAGAGAAAAAAAAGTAGAATGAGTTGGAGTAGGCAGAAAGCTGTGGGAGGGAGGGATGTTCATTTGGGTTTGAAATAAAGAATTTGATTTGCGTAGAAGAAGGGAGATGGGGAGGACAGTCTAAGCATGAAGGATGGGGGAGATTAGCAAAGGCCTGTGAAAAGGAACCCAGCAGGCTGGGACTGAGCCGGCAGGCTGGGCTGTTTCTGAACTCAGGGACATCCTGGCCACATACACAGGGTGAGCTCATGTACCAGTTAGCCCTAGCCTTTCCTGAATGGTGTGCCCACTGTTCTGGTGTAATTCTTAGCAGTTTGCTTTGAACCCTCTTAAATGTGTTCATGACTAAAGAAAAGTATCATTTCTAATGAGCCTTGAACATACATCTTGACCTTGTCTATTTCTCTAAGGGTACAAGCTTGACATTACTTCCCATTTCTGTACCTTTGTTTAGTCATCTGTAAAATTGGGGGGGACATTTCTCCCTTGGAATAAGTGGAACAAAAAGAAATCTTCAACCTTGTTTTTTCCTTGATAGACCAGAACAATGCAAATGCTTGTATCTTTCTTCCAGCTCCGTGTGTGTGTTCTGTCTTCCCAAGTGAATTTCCAGGTTCTCAGAGATTCATCTTTGTCTAAAAGGGCCAGAGAACTGAGTCAGATGACTTGGAAAGCATTTAAAAATTCTTTGTACAGAGGCATCATAGAAATACCAGGTGGCCACTGGGAAGTGAGGGGGCGGATTCCATCCAGTGGTGGCGCCATTTATCATGTTCAGTTGGGTGGGCCAACAAGGATCCTGGAGCAGAGAATAAAGGACTGTATGTTGTGGGACTTGATCTTGCTCTCACAGCTGGTAACTCAGCCAGCACAGGCCTGAGCTTCAGCTGACATAACTGTTTCTGAGTCCCTCCCTCACAGGCACTGTCAGTGCAACACCTTTTTATGAGTACTGAGCTTGTGAAAATACCAAATGAAAAGGAAGTTTTGCATCCATTTAGCTTGTGTTCTATACAGTGAAATAAATAAGAGTGATATCAAATTAGGGACTGATTTAATTATCTAGAAAAGATAATTTCTAAAACTGTCAAGGATGAAAAAAAGCAGTTACTTTTGATTTTCGTTTGACCAAGAGGCCATACAGAGATTTTATTTATTTTTTTTTCTTTTAAAAAATGTGAAAGTACTACATGGTCCTGGCCTGGGGAATCAGTTAGACAAAAAAAAGATGGGATGCAGGAGGAAGGACTCTTTAATTTTATATTGCTTTGGTTTTATTTTTATTTTGGCTTTTCTCAATTCATGTTAAAATGTTGATAGATTGGCCTCATTTGTTAAGTCTTGCTGGCATTTCTGGTACAGTGTGGAATGCCAAGGCGTGAAGATTGCCTGAAGATTTCTCATACCTTAAGACTGTGATTCTGTGCCTGAGGCAGGTGATGAACAATTGTGGTAACATCTTTGACCTAGGGTCAGTGGTTTAAAAGATTTGAATCCCTTACTTCCTGAAGAGGACCACAAGGTGCGGTTTTTCATTTGGCCCTGTTGACTCTTCCTGTGTGTGTCAGTACTCAGGATCATTGATGTTTTACCTCCCTTTAATTCACGTAGAAAAGCTGTCCCAGTCAGTGGCCAATGGTGGCTTGGTTGCCTACCTCAGCAGCCTGGAACTGTCTGGAACATAAAAGCATTTAGATTCTGGGGACTTACATATTGTACATGCATGCTCTATGAAGAACTCTTCTAGTGCTTAATGAGGCCAGTTTTCTTTCACATTTCTATTACTATTTTGAATTCAAGTGTGTAACTCTCCTGTGAAGAAGGCATTGGTGATGGCAGCCATCTTGTTTTAGCAAAATATGGAGTTTGAGAGGCAGGCATGAGGTTAGAAGGAGTTTCTCCAAAACTTACGGTACTGATGAGTGCAAGAGGGGAAGCAGGCAGTTCTGCTGTGATGCTCATTCAGGAAGCTCTGATTAGGGTCCACCACGCGATGTCCACGAACTTGTTTCTAGACTGAAAGGTAAGGGTGTGGGTTTTTTGTTTGTTTGTTTGTTTGTTTTTTCAGGTAAAATCCCAGATCTGTTTGGCTTCTTGCTTCTTGCTGTGGTTTTTATTTCAAAAGGTGATAAGGTTAATACTTCTAGAAGTAATGATTTAAACCTGAACTGATTTAAAACATTTCACCAAAAATGTCATCGTGTGGTACTGATAAATGCCCTCAGGCCAGCTTTGGGCAAAACTGTGAAGTAGGCCAAGTTTAATTTTGACTTGCCCAACTGGCTCCCCAGGTGGTCACTTCCCATCCTGCCCAGGGCCTCTGGCCTCTTCTTTTCCCTCACTCTCATAACCCCCCTTCTTCAATCCCAGTGACATCCTTCCAATGCCCTTGGCTTGGTTTTGTTTTCTAACAGTGAGAGGATGATCTGGAAACCCTGACTGTTACTTGCTGAGGGATTGGTGCATTTCACGAGGACATACTGAAGCAGTCCTTTACCCTGACAGGAGGAACCTCTGATGGGCATCTTTCAGGTTGTGCTGTCAAGGATATTTACTCAGGGTGTGAGTTGATTTTTATTTGATCCAGTTGCTGGATCGATCTCTGAGTGGTTTGTTGTTTGCCAAACCAGAAGAAGATCCTCACTGAATCAAAGTCTATTAAAAGAAAGGCTCTCCACCTGAATGTGGAGATACTTAAGGTTAGAAACTGCTTGCTGAGAAGTGGGGAAGACAGCATTGTGCAGTAGTTACAGAACCTTCTGGGGGCCACAATGCCCAGCTGGAATCACAGCTCCACTTCTTTTCAGTGGTGTGAGAAAGTTACTCATCTTATATTTTCTTGCCTAGAAATTGGGGACTGTAATGCTAATGTACCCCACTGAGAGGCTGTGAGAGTGTGCTAAGGTGTAGACTTTGTGTTGGTAAGTGCTTAACCTATGGGAAACACTTAACAAATGGGGCCCAAGATGGTGATGATGATGATGGTAAGAATAACTGCAAACATTCAAAATGTGCAAGTATATATTTGCTCAAGATCTGTTTGGCTTCCTGGGTGATTCAGAATCACCCCTAGCTGCCCAGGGCTCTACAGTCCTAGTTGGAGTTTGAATTCAAGCCACACCCTGGCTGGCCTCCCTCTGCAGAGATAAGGCACAGCCAACACAGCACCAACAGAGGATTAAACTCCAGAACACCCGGAGTTGCAAAACTCAGGGACTCAGAGAGAGGTTCATCTTGCAGTTACAGTGCTGTTTATTTCCCTCGTGTTCAGGAGCTCAAGGAGAGAGCTGTGTTTCCTTTCCTTTATGAATCACAGTTCTGTGGTGTCATTTGGGGAAGGGCCTCAGGCCCCTCAGCAGTGTTGCTGTTGCTCAATTATCTTGAGCAAGGGCGTGCACACGCACACACACAGAAAGAGAATTTCCTTTTTTAATGTAGTTATAAATGTCGCATCAGTTAGAGATTTAGGGATACGATCAGGATTTTCATTTCATAGTCAAATGGGGCATAATTAGAATGGGACTCTGAGCCTGTGGCTCACAAGGGCTGTGTAACTGGGGAGAGTGAAGTCAGGTGCCTGTGCGCTGCCCCTGCCCCACGAGGGTTTCAGCCAGAGACGAGCCCCCTTGGAGCTCTGTGCACGGCTCACGCTCTTCCCCGCCTCCCTCCTGCCACACCCCTGCTTCCCTAGGAAAACAAGTTTCCAGTCATCCACAAAACTCCAGTGTTGGGCAGGGGGCATGGCAGCAGAGCATACTGCCATTTTAGAGAAAGGCTAAGGGGCCTCCAAACCATTTAGAAAATCTGCTCTCTTAAGATTAGACTTTGAGCAGTTCCATGTCCAACATGGAGGAGGCCTAGAATGTAACAGGAGTAAACGAATGAATGATGCTTGGCCAACCAAGTCATCTGAAAGAAGCTTCTGGCATCACAGAAGTTTTCACTGCACATCTTCTGTGGAGCGAGCAGAGAAAAGCATGTGTCACAGTTTCTTTGCTTTCCAGCTGGAGAAACAAGCAAGGACACTAGAAAATGACAGCAGAGCGTGTCAGCATAGACCAGAGGTCTGTACAAAATTTACTGACAGGGTGTCTGACTCTTATGAATGCAGAACAGGATCATGGATTCTGTGATGCCTAGACTGGTAAAGGAGGAAGAGAGGGTGCCTGGGGAGGGGGGAAGGAGGGACCAGCCTCCTAGGTGCAAGGGACAACAGCAGGTGCATGAAACAGGGAGGTGTGCAGCGCTGCAGAACTCCGAACTTGCCTGGGAGTATGGTAAGGAGCATATTATTAAGGGCTTTTAGACCAAGCAAAGGAATGTGGGCTCACTCTGGTGTGAATGCAGTGGTGTTGGGGGTAGTTTGTTGGGGGGGAGGTGATGAGAAAAGTTTTCTTGTAAGAATGCAATCTGATTGGATTTGCCTTTAACTAGTCATAGAGTGGTTATGGGAGAGAACCTAGGGGCAGGGCATCTCTGTAGGGTCCTCAGGTAGTAATCCTGGCAAAAGGGGGAAGGAGACCCAGACAAAGGCAGTTGCATGGTCATGGAGTAGAGTGGGAGAAATTGGAAAATATTTTGAGGAAGAATCACCAGGATTTCAAAGGGTGAGAAAATGAAGCAGCGGGAGAAGCCTAGGTTGGCTTTGTGGATCCTATCTCAAATAGAGGGTGGATACAGAATGTGTAGAGGGAGTGTTTTGGTGATAGGAGCTGGTTTGGGCATGGGGAGGGCAGAGAAGAGTATAAACAATACCTTGTACAGTCCAAAGTAAATTCTTCCAGTGGAGCCAGTTGCCCTTTATCAGATGACTATTGGGAAAATTGGTAAGTCTTGGTCTATTTTCCTTCCAGTCACTTCCTGCTTGGTGAGCATACTTGGGTATAGTACCATGCCAGGTATGGAGGACACAGCTATGATAAAGCATAATCTCTGTTCCCAAAACATTTGCTTAATTGGGTTTTTCCATGAGCACTCCCTATGCCCTGTCCCACCTTGAGCTCACTTTTCTGGTGTCCCAAACCCAGAAGGATGTGCTTTATTTCAGCTAGTTATTGCCATGTGGTAAACACAGTGGTTGGCTGTAAGAGTTGCAGGGTTTGTGGCCATTCTACACAAGTGTGCGTTTGCAGGACACTCTGCGGGGATAGGATCTGTTATTCAGAAATCATGAATTTGGATGATGGCATTTCTCCAGCATTCCAGACCTGGAAGGGATGGTTTGGGTCTGTTAGGATTTCCTGGGGCTGCAGCAGGCAGATAGCTGAGGTAGTGGCTGCTCGGTCCCTGTGGATGGGCTGTCCAGTTGCAACTCCTGGCTCCTGTTGAGATCAGCCTTCCTTATGAATAGTGAAAGGCTTTCACTGCTTTTGCAATGAAAGACCAGGAGAGTTTAGAATACTTATTTCTTCTATAGCACTGAGAGTATAAATTCCATTCCTCCCAATCAATTTAGCTAGCCTCCAGCAGCATTAAAAATTTAACAGAGCTGGAATCAGAACCACCTTCCTTCCAACTTTACTGTTTTTTTATAAGTCCAGCTACAGACCCATTATTTAGAGACCCTCAAAGGACTGCATTATCAGAAATAAACTATGCAGCTTTTCCTTGTGATCCTGAAGCCAGACACAGCTCAAACTAACAGAGAAAAGAATTTGGAAATGATGCCACTCCTCTGATATACTGATATTTGGGATATGATCTCCTCTGTGTTGGGAAAACTGAGCCAGACACTTTCACTTCTCTAATCAGATGATCCAAGAAGCTTCCTTCAGCCCGAGAGACTGAACGGGAAATGGAGGCAGAGTACAGAAGAATATGGTATCTCTGCCTCGTTTCCCTTAGCCCAGCTGCCCCAGAAATTAGCAACTCATGCAGCTTGAGAGCCTTCAAAATTCTCTAGTCTGAACTACCACCTAACAAAAGAAGAGGGGGTGGGGGAGAGGAGAGATAATTATACTCCCTTTTCCCTAACCCTAGATCCTTCCCACCCTGATCGACTATGTAAACATCATCTAAAATAAAAATTAAAAAAAAAAAAGATGGGGGGAGAGTTAGCTGCCCAGGAAGCCATGTGAAATGCCACCTAAATATTGGGTTCAGCTTTGGGACCATAACAGAAGCATGTTGACAGCTGGGCCTGCATCAGAGGAGAGCCATTAGAATCATGCAGGTGACAGGGACTGGAACCCGGGCAGAAGCAAGTTGGAGTAGTGGGTCTGGCTAGGAGAGGCCATCTTCATATACAGGAAGGATCATCACATGACATAAGGATAGATAGCAAATCCACTGGTATGAACAGCTAGTTCTTTCTTTTACTCTTGAGAAACCTGAAGCCTAAAGGGATAAACACCTTTTTCCATAAGAGGCCTGCACACTCGTGTCCTCACGCATCACACAGAGGCCACTTGTCAGGATATTGCTGATTTCTTGCCTGGATGCAGCCCCTGTTTAACAACTGAGTTGCTTTGTATAATAACCTTAAGTGAGTCTGTGAAAAATGAAATTACAAGATAAATTTATTTTGGCATAAATGAAGTAAAAATCTATGCATAGGTTTCATCATAATATTCTGTTAACGAGCTTGAAGACCACATCATAAGCATGGATTGTACTTGTTTTGGTGCCAAAACAAACCTCTTTTAATTGTATCTCATGAACTCTTTCAAGTACCTTTGTATTTTTTTGAAAGGCAACTGTGCACTGAGATTGATGCTGGATGCTAAGGGGAATTTGAACTGTATACTTTGACATCTACCTCTAAAAACCTTCCCATCCTATCAGGAGAGGGAACCTGAGACTGATAAGGAAAGAACCAACTGCACCTAGCAGACCATCTCATTAGGGTGAAGGGAGACTCAGGAGATGGTTGCTCTTATGAGACTGGATATGCAAGTATCACTTCAGCTGAATGCTGGAACATAAAGTTGTTCATAAACTTGAGTTTGTAAGTCTGTTGCTGGCCCCTTGTCATCTGTGTCTTGTCTGTTAACTTACAACTCCCTTGAAAGCTGGAACCCTGCCTATGCTTTTTCTCTTATCTCCACAGAGTGCCCAGTGTGAGCCAAACAAATAGCAAGTGCTTAGCATAACTGAAGTAGAAAATTATACAGAGATGCATTTTTAATGGAGATTGCCTTTTGTTTTGTTTTGAAGACTTGACTGTTCACCAGATCTTTTCCGAAGGGGAATAAGATCCCATTTCAGGGTCTGGCTTGGGCTTGATGGAATCCTTTTGTACTCTAGAATTTTCCCGATTGTTGGACGTTGAGTCAGACATCTGTTCATTTCAGGATTTGGGGGCAGCTATGAGGATTCTCTGGTATCTTGTTCTGCTCTATTTAATTTTAATGAGAGATGAGAAGGAGGAGAAGAATGTTCCAGATAATAATCCCATGGACAACGTTTTAGCACCAGTTGGGAATTAGTGTTTTATTGATCTTTACAGTTCTGTTTTAAGGGGTGAGAATTTGTTGTCTAGATCACGGGGAAGGGTTCTGAGATAATCGCAGTCACCATCCATGTAGAAGGCTCTGTACTAGTAGGTTGTTTTAGAGAAGAGCTGAGGAACCTTTGCTCTGCCAAGAGTCATTGGGATATTTATACCGTCATTCACTGGCCATGTACCACAATCAGCTCAAAAAGTAGCCTGCTATAGAATTATTGGATTTTAAGGCCTGCCTTTCAGGGCCAGATCAAGTTATTTTGCAGGGTCCTTAGATGGACCACGGGGTCAGACATTCACCACCTTTGCTGGAGGAACACAGAACTGGGAGTTGGGAAATCTCTGATTTAAGTATGAGGTCCTAGGCAGATGGTGCCTGAAGTCTTTCCTCACGTAACAATCTCATTCCCTAGAGGAAATACATATTTGACTCCATTCAGGCTCTGGAGCTAAGTGGGTACTTAGGATCCAAGAGAAACCCTGTGACGTCTCCCCCGAAGATGACCGGCGGTTTTCCCACAGGCTTTCATGGAGAAAACACTGTGCCCTAAGAGGTTAGCCACTCTTGCAGGGGAGAGCAGTAGAGCACACCCCACAAGCCGCACGCCCGTTGCTCAGCTATCCTTCCTCAAATTCTGTCCATGTTAAAAGCCTCCCAGCGGGCCAAGAACAGTGCAAGAGGAGAAAATGGGAAACTCCAAGGAGCCGTGGAGGGGGCAGGCCCTCGATCGGGGAGGGGGGTTGGTGAGATGGGCAGGGATGAAGGGGGATCCAGTTTTCAAAGCTGCTCTGCGCCTTGGCCACCTCGAACTCCACAGTTAATTACCCAGGAAAGGAGATACGTGTAGAATCTCCAATTTAGGCTTAGGTCAAGTTAGAAAAGCCTTTCAGTTTCCATTTCAGGAGCGACTTTACCATATATGTATCTCTGAAGCTGCCTGGGGAGGGGGCCTGGGGTAGCCTCTGCCCCCCCTAGTGACCTAAGACAGCAGCTAATCTCCACAGAGCCTCCCTAAAAGGGGGATAAGCCCCACAGGGACCTTGTGTCCATTTGCTAATGACTGTAAAAGGCGGCGAAAACCCCCAGGACTGTAGGAATGCTACTCCCAGCAAAGGGAAAGGAAAGCAGTGTGACTCTGGGATGTGGCAGCCTCGAGACTGTGTCTTCCCCGGGTGTGGTGGTTGACGGCTCCTTGCCTAGGGGTAGCTGGGCTCCTGTTCAGCCATGTAAGGACTGGGTGGCTTCCAGGTAACAGAGAATGCGGCCTCGGAAAGGGAGAGGAATTCAGGAGAGGGCTGTGGGGACCGTTGAGAGGATGAGAAAGAAAGCAGAGGAAGGATGAGTTCAGGGGCACTAAGAAAGGAACTGCTGTGCGTTAATGTCTTAGCAAGTTTATTAACCCAACAAACATTGATAGAGGCGAATATACATCCCATGTGGTGCTTGTTAGACATTGCACATGATATATCATTATAACTTTTATATGTGGGTATATGAACGAATGCAGATATATGCAGGCACTTAAAATTTGTGGAAAGCAGAATTAGAAGATGAGTTTATTTTGCTGCAAAGATTTTGAAATGTGTGCATGCATGGGGTTTTGAAGCAGTTCACGGAAAATGCATAGATGGAGAAGACTATGCATGAACTTCAAATTGTTTTGCATCAAAATTAAGCTATCTTTTAATTCCATTTCCCTCAAATTATTTGAAGCCTGTACACATGGACACGGACACAGATATATACACATGTACTTGGCAGCCCAGATACAGCAAATGCCTCAAGAGACCCCTTCAACCTTTCTCAAGACTGAAGTGTGCACACAACAACAGATATAAAGTGCAGTCGGCTGCTATGGGCATGCCCGAGTGAGTGCCCAGAGTGACAGTGAAGCCCACGCACCCACACTGTCCTGGCACCTGGCAGTCACTCTGTGGGGCCATGCACAGCATTTTTCATTGATTGCTTTTCCGGTTATTTCTGGAAATCCTTTCTTTATTAGTTTTCAAAATTGAAGTTTTCAAAACTGAAACTACCAATGTCTCCAAAAAGTATTCAACAAGTTAACAAAACATAAATATGCACCAACTTAAAAAGGTTACATTCAAAGTTTAACGATATCAGTATGCTTATGCCCCAAACTTTGAGGTTCTCTGGCTGCACAGCCCCTTCTCCAGGGCTTCATTCAGCTCGCAGGGGAGGGCTGACCATCAGCCAGGCATGACACTGAAGGCAGATGACCTGTCCATTCGTCATGGAGAGGGACCTTATTTAGCTCACTAACCAGGCCTCTTTCCTTGGAGATACATGCCAAATCTAGGGGGGAGGAGCTTCTGACATAATACAGATTGCTGGTAGTAGATTGATTTATTTTTGAAAGGCAGAGTTTCAGAGAGAGGTATTCCATCCATTGGTTCACTTCCCAGAGAGTTGGAACAGTTAGAACTGAGCTGGTTCGAAGCCAGGAGCTTCTTCCATATCTGCCACAAATTCAGGGACCCAAGCACTTGCACCATCTGCTGCTTTTCCCATTTATATTAGCAGGGCACTGGATAAGAAGTGGAGCAGCTGGGACTCCATCTGGCTTTCATATGGGATGCTGTGCTATAGATTGTGGCTTTGCCCACTATGCCATAGCACTGGGCCCTAGAAGAAGTATCTGATTTTCCAGCTGGAAGATGTGCTGTGAGAGTCATTTCATGTTCTCAGATGGGGTTTTTGGCTCCTCTTCCCTGTTGCCTGCTCACCTCACTTCTGTCTTGGGACTGAGTACATCATCTTAGAATTTCCTCCCAGTGTTAATTCCTCTCCACTAACTGTTGGGTTTTGGAAGACATGCCTTTCTATCTCTACCTTGCAGTACAGTGCTTGGCATGTGACAGCCCAGGAAACACGTGTTGAATGAACAATAGCCACTCATATAGCCCAAGCATGGACTAAAGTGGACTAGGACCTGTCTTGATGGGAAAGGTTCACTTTGGACTACAATACCGCATTTTACAAATGTATCACAAATTGGAAAATGTGGTTGGATGGAGGCAGAGGCTGTTTCAAAAATGAGGGAGGCAACTTAGCCTAGTGGAGGTTGGCTGTGCGACTGGCTCTATGAGAGCAGCCGGTAGCCCTGTAGCCTCTTCTGGCCAGTCTGGGTGTCTTTCATGCTCTTCTGAGACATAGGACACGGATCAGGTGGAGGACTGACAGTTTCCACTGTCCTCTGTTTTCCAGAAGAATCCTTTGCTTCTTCTATGGTGCTATTGTACTGTCCCTCCAAAAAAAAAAAAAAATCTTATGTGGAAAAAGTGAGCAGAAAATAGAGGGAACAGCTGCTGCTTGGGTTCTTTGGTGGTCGTCTAGTCCAACAGCAGCCGATGCAGGAAGGTGGGCAGACCCCAGGGGCTGCAGAGGAATGGCCTGCACAGTGGCATTCCCTGGCATCCCCTCATTACTGCCTGGCACCCTTCACACCTAGGAGGCTCTGTGTCACACCTTATCTACTAACCAAGGGAGAATATGCACAAGCAAATGTTTTAGACACCGAGCGCCTCAGAAAGGATGTTTGTCATTGTTATTACATCTTTACAAAGTGAACTGTTTCCTTCAGGATGAAGTTGTTTGGCACATGGGAAAAATAATCCCGGCTGTCAGCCTTGGAAATCACTAGGCGGCGTTTACTAGTCTACCGTGTGTGGGGCACAGGGAGGCAGTGCTGGGTCAGGGATTCTTGCTGGATTCCTATTCCACACGCCTTCCCTCATGAGGCACATGGAAAACGCGGTGAATGAAATCATTCGCGCACTCACCTGGTTTGAATCATTGTCTGCCTGATCAAGTGGTCAGGGTGCCTATTTTAAAAGTCTTTGAGGATGCAAGCAGAAATGAAGGTTTTCAGTCCGGATGGCTTGTGAAGAGGCTGGCTCATTCCTGTTTTGGTTTTGTGAAATGGAAGGAAATGGTTGTAGGAGCTCTTCATCTCGGACAGTGAATGAGCCTCGGGGAGCTGGCAAAGCCCCCTGCTTGCTACGGGCGTCCCTGGGCTGCTCATCACCTCGGGGAGAGATGTGCGTAAATCTTGAACCGGGGAGAAGCTTCCGGACAGATCCTATCCAGTGTCCCAGGTCCAACCTTGCAAATCATGGGGGTTCAGACAAGCCCCCCCCCCCCATCTTCTGTGTCTACTTCAGAGCAGCTAGGGAGTCCTACCTCACAAGGTTGGAAACCATTTCATCAGATGCTCTTCTGACATGAGGCACAAATAGCCCTGGTCCTGCCAACAGCCTCAGGGAAGTAGAGGGGCTGCCCAGATGATTTCCTGGAGGTCTCTTCTGATTCTAGTGGTCTGTTCCATGATTCTTACCAAGCAAGTATATGAGGCCCCCTACTGAGCAGCTCTCTGCCTTAGCATTATCATTATTTATAAATGTAAATTATGCACACACACATAGCTGAAAGAGACTTTGATATGTGCAACACCAGGCAAAAATTTTCTTTTTTGAAAAAATTCTTTCATGACATCCTTGACATTGAGTTTATCATGATGGAGAAATGGTGCCTAGCAAGGCAGCCTCTTGTGATTTAGAGTGGCATAATACTTTTTGTAAGATTGATTTTTATGCATTTGAAAGGGATAATTACAAAGAGGAGATGGAAGAGAGAAAGAGACAATGTCTCCCATCTGTGGGTTCATTCACCATATGGTCACAATGGACAAAGCTAGGCCAGGCAGAAGCCAAGAATTTGGAACTTCATTCAGGTCTTCCAGATCTTCCCCATGGTAGCAGGAACCCAAGCTTTTGGGCCATCTTCGGTCTTCCTAGGCACATGAGCAGGGAGCTGCATCAGAAGTGAAGCAGCTAGGACTTGAATCCATGATCATATGATATATATCTATCACAGATAGTAGCTTAATATGCTATGCTACAATGTTATTCCTAAATAGTGTGGCACTTTCATTCATTTTTTTCCTATGGAGCCTTATACTTGTTTACGTCCCCTGGAGCTCTGAGCAGAAAAAAGTATTAGTTCTAGCTCGGACTCCTCTCTTGTCTGAGTCATTCATCCTCTTCCTGCTTCAAGGACAGGGAGAAAGAACAAAAGTTTTGTGACTAGTCCTGATTGCATGGTGGGGAATAAAAAGAATGATTAGAATTTACTCCCACTGAACCGCCCCCCCCCCCCCCGAGCCTCTTAGAAAGGATCTTTCAACTCATGTAGGAAAGCCCTCATTTTGTTTTACGAAGAAACCACAGCCCATTGCTTTGTTTTGGGTCCCTCAGTTTAGTTCATGTTTTCATTCCTTTCAGATGAGGTCATCAGTACATGAGCATGCACGCACATGCGTGCACATCCACAAGATAAACACATGTGGAAATCCAACATATAACCCAAGTGATGTATCAGGAAACTACGGAGGAGAGCTGTTGTTCATGTTTGTACATTAAGCTTGAGACAATGTCAGGAAAATAGGGAACATACAGAAGACCTTTTAGTGCTGCCAACCTCAACAAACCAGTGATGTCAGTGAACAGAACTAAGAAGAAAATGGTGTAGAACAGCAGCCAGGGCCAATGCTGACTGTTGAGGGCATCTGAGGAGTGAACCAGTGGATGGAAGAGCTCATCCTTCCTTCCCCCTTCCTCTGCTCCCCTCCTCTCCCTTCCTCTCCCACTCTCTCCCTCTACTCTCTCTTTCAAATAAATAACTTTTCAAAAGTACAGAACATTTAAAAGGATTTGGATTTTATTTTGTTAAGACTGTGGACTATCTTCCTTAGTCTTCCTGATATTCTATTTTTTTTTGAGTCTGAGTGGAAGCACCCCAACAGCAAAATGCACAGTGTCTAGGATTGTGTGGTTCAGCAGGGAAGGGGTTAGTCTGAAAGAGGAGGGGCTGTCGTCTCTGGGAGCCCTGGAGGGGCCTCCAGGCCTAGGCTCAGCAGTGAGGGTGGCAGACCAGGCAGTGGGATGCTAAGGGTTTTTTGTGGCATGGGGGTCATCCAGAGTTCTAGCTGCTCTCCATACTGGCTATAGCTTTCCGGAAATTGGAAGCCCAGAAAATTGTGGTGACTTGAGTGCCACTACTTCTCTAACTGGGCAGGGCCAAGATTGAGGTTTAGGCCAGTGCTGTGACCTTACTTATACTGTCCATGGACACCCTAAAAACAAAGGCACTTCTCATCCTACTCAAAGCTCGGGGAGTCACGCCTGCCACTGAGCCACAGAGAACCTCTTGTCATTACCCCATCAATGTCTGCCCCAAGGCGTTAGTGCTTCATTCCTGTTTCTCAGATTTCGATTTAGTATCTTACAAGGCTAAGAAATTTGTCTTCTCGACTTGCTGTCAATGAAGGAAGAATTTTAACAGCTGTACAACTAGAGAAAAAAAAAAAGAAAAAAAGGAAGGAAGAAAAAAAATCCTAGGCTTTTATTTTTTCAGGGTGAAGGAGGAAAAATAACATGAACACAAAGGAACACTCTTACGAAGAGTAGGTGCAGAAAGGCATCTGAAAATAATACCTCAAGATGCATTGAAACATTTTAGGGAATTAGGGAATTCTGATCTCTTGGAAAAAAAAAAGGAAAATTAATATTAAAGACAAGCTGTGAGTTTCCATCTGGCCTTGCCGCTTTCGACTAACGCTTCCATGACGGAATTCATCTGTCCATCAACTGTCAAAAATTCTCCTGTCAGTAACTCCCCCGACGCCCCAGCAAGCCCACCCCGCTCAAAATATTCCATGCCACAAACTATTCCCAATTCTGAATCCTTTTTTTTTTTTTCAGATCTCTGCACTGTAAGACATAAAAGTTGTTGCTTTCTCCCCTCCCCTTCTTTTTCTCTGCCTTTGACTCAAATCTCTCTTCACCCACATTCTCCGGATGGGGCTGCAAGGAAATCCCGGTGGAAGATTTGGGGATCCCTCAGTCATTTGGAAATTGTGTTCCCACCAAATCCTTCTAAGCTGTTTCACAGGAGTCTGACAACAGACAGCCCACATCTGTTTTAAAACACTGAGTGGTTGTGAAGTGTGAACTCCCCACTGTTTAATGTAACTACATGACTATTTAATGTACACAGTGGTAGAGCCGCTCAGAATGCCAAACTGTTGTGACATGCCTGAAGGACATATATAAACAGAATATACTGTGGTTTATTGTGACAAAGAACATCGATGCAACAAATAGGGAGAACTGTTTGCTCACTGGAGTAGTCAAATGAGGAAAGAACAGAGCCTGTGGTGGCCTCTTCACCCCCGCCCCCACCCCATAACCCATGTCCGTAGTGAAATTGCTATGGGACACACCCAGAATGGGCATTTGCAAATGTGTTCTGTTCATAATTTAAAATTCACAGTGTTGCGTGAGTTGGTGTTTCTGTGAACCTGAATCTGTGGTACAGATGGGTTGGGCACAGGGATGTCTGCTGGAGACTTGGTCACTTCTGTGAGTGTCACGGGGAGTCCTCACATGGCAGGAACTCAGGTACCCTTTGGGGGGCTGCTTTTGGTGACCATAATTCTTGGTACATCAGCACCAGTAGAAAAATATCTAGAGTTGTGTTTGTGTTTATACGCGATGTAATAGGCAAAATGTATGGCTTCACAAAAAATATTTCAGTTTGAAGACAATTCTCCCAAAGGTGAATTCTTATACTTTCTGACATCTCATTAATCAATTGATCAGAATCTGTTATCTTACACCTCATTGCTACAATTCTAATTAACCTTTGCTAGTTAAACACTTACCAAAAATCCTCTCCAATTGTAACTCCCTTTACTCTAATCCAGGTTTCCATGCAGAAGCTTTTCTTTTTAGCAGTCTTTAATTAGGAATTAAGTGGAAAAGAACTTTGCTGTGTGGTGCCTCTTTTAGGAGTTTTGAAATTCTAGAACAGAATCTGTACATACAGAGCACATTGAAGATCACACTCGCCCCAAGACCCCGGAGTGTTGGTGAAGCTACTCTCACATGGACATTTAAGAAAGCATGAGTTGCCTTTTTGTTTTGTTTTGTTTTCATTTAAAGTGACCACTTCTTAGAAAAGAGTTCCACAGAAAACCAAACATCCTGAGATGACACCAGCAGTAACTGTCTTGCATACGACATCAGGAAGGAGAGATCTAGTTTTAAAAATACATTTTGAATTTTTATGGTTGTCAGTCTTTAAACCATTTTGGTACAAGACCAAGATTCAACAATATCAATTATTTCTGTATGGAAAATAATCAGCACGGAGTCTCCATCATTAGGGAAACTCACTCCAGTCATTGACTGTGTGTGGTGAGTTCTTGTGATTTGTCCAGTCGTGTGTATCCTATGGTTTCCTTAAAAGTCCCCCAATAACATAGCAACCACCCAGGGAACGAATCGGAGAACACCATTCACAAAAGTGGCTGCCACTTGCATTAGCTTCGGCAGCATGGCCTCGGTCCTCCGTCTTCCGTCTGGGCTGCAGATGAGCTGTCCGTCCGAGGCGCTAAGGACTTCTCCTGCAATGCATAATTTAGAAGGGCAGATTCAGGGCCCAGAGTGGAGTACTCCAGCAACACGTCCAGGAACGGGGAACAAACCACTTCTGGAGAGCAGGGGCAATGCAGAGTTCAGGTAGCAGGTTGTTTAGAAGTGAATTGCCATTTTTAAAAGGTAGAGACTTCACTGTCTTTACTTCCACACGGTTCTCTCTCTTAGGCTCGCTGAGGAACAACCCAGGTTAGCCACTCACACGCTGGTTTCTGGTCTCAGGACGGCAGCTGCTGGCTAACGTTACCACCTTTCCCCAGCCTAGAGGACTTGAGCGGGCTTTTATTTTAATTTCCTTTCTCCTGCTGCAACTTTGGAAAGGAACGCGAGCGGTTGCTGGCCGCACAAACAGGGTTAGTGCCTCTTTAAGGAATATTTAAATTGCATTTCCTACTGTCAGTTAAGTCTCATCAATCATGTTTTTAATTAAAAAGAAGGACATCTACATCCCACTTTCCACTCAAAGTGCCTAATGAAATTGTAGATTGGGCTAGGGCTGGAGAGTTTTAGCTTTGCTGGTTGCCTTCTGCGGAGACGCAGAGGAGGCCAGAAACCCTGGTGCATATGCAAGTGGCAAACAAATAGCACTCCTGATAGGGCCGGGTGACATGTGTCAACCCTTGTCATCGAGAAACAAGAAAGGCAATGTGCCCAGACAAAGGGTAGGGTGGAATCTCTACACACTGGCAGAACCTGACCCACGAGCAAGGGCTTTGTGTAGCAGATGCCGTGTCTCATTGTTCTGTGCCTCCCTCCCCAGTACCCCTGACAACAGCCACTGCCGCTGGCATTCCACCCTGACATCTGTTCAGCTTTATTGATGCGGCCCTGGAGGAATTCCCAGTGTAAACAGGGAATTCTCTAAGGGAACCCCATGTTGTAAAGGGATGAGCTGCATAATGCAAAGATTTAACCACTATTTAAAGGTGTGACACTTGATTGAAAGTGACTTGATTTCCCCCCCCCCCCCCATCCCACCTCCCTTCCACCCTTAACTATATTTGGCACAAACTGGCTGCAGCCACACCCCACCTCCCACTCCAGCGCATCGCTTTGTTTTTCTGATGCGGAACTGTTAGAAGGAATGAAGGCTGGGGTTGGGAGGGGTGAGTGGTGGCTTGGGGAGGGGTGGGGGGCATGAAGAGTACCACCATCCAAAAAAGCCACTTTAAAAAAAATTCTGAGTTACAGTCAATTGAGTCTAGTTGTCACATTGGGACCCTGCCCATTGCCCACCCGCACTCCTGGCGAGAAGCAGCTTGGAAGTCACTTGGTCCTGTGGCTGACGCTAATGGGGTGGGCTTTGTGCTCTCCACTAGAAGCAACTGTGGCAGTTTACAGTCCCCAAGCAAAGCCTACTCATACTAGTTCTGGCAGTGCTAGAACTTAAGGGATTTACCTTTGGAATTTTATGTTTTTGGCAATGGCGCCGTAGGATATTAATAAGGATCTATTTTTTTTTTAAAGCAAACCTGGTGGGACACGCCATGCATCTATCATTGCCCCAGCAAAAGTACACACACTCCAGGGCCAGCTCTGAAACGTTGTAGCCTCACTCAGCTGCTTGGCTGAAAGTCAAGTCCAGGGAGTGTCGTGTGAGCTCTGGCCACCAATATTTTCTTACTGCAGTTAAATATGCAGAGATCTGTAAGCAGGGCCCAGTCCAGTGTGATTGTATCCAGTTAGGAATAAACTTGACTTATAGCATGTGAACAGTGGATTTTGTGAGGCTGCGGGCTGGATTTGGATTTGTGCGGCTCCAACCCCTGCTGCCTTCCAGTTGACGAGTGGCTAAGACAAAATGGGAGAGCTGGAAGGACTCCTTTCTGCACTGCTTCAGAATAAATGAGGTTCTGGGTTGTCATAGCAAGGGCATAAGAAAGTAGCAAAATTACCAATGTGGCAGACTTAAGACACTAAAAGAAAGCTTACCAAGGTCTGAAGTGCTGCTGATCCGCTTTCAGAGAACAGGTATGAGAAAGAAGACTGGGCAGTGTGTCGCTCAGGCGCAGTCAGTCCTGCTCTTTCCCAGGAGTCTCCTGGTTTGCTTTCGGTTGGCTGGGGTCTCTCCATAGCTGGACTGATAGACGGACTGATGCGGGAAGACAACGGAGCTCCACGTTGAAGAGGCCAGATCCCCACTCAGGAAGGTTTCTCTTTCTGTTGCTGCACATGGAGTTTTTACAAAAGAAAAACAGCAGAAACTGTAGAGATTTTTTTTTTTTACTTCTAAAAATGTGTGTGTGTGTGTGTGTGTGTGTGTGTGTGTGTTTTACTGAAACAATGCCTTTTTAAAGAAAATTTACAAAATACAGGCAAACAGAAGAAAAAAAGTCCCTTTATCCCACCGCTCAGAAAGAATCATTCTTCCTCTGGGTGAGCTTTTTTGGTCCTCTTTTTTTGAAAAGAGTGACTATCCTGTGCTTCTGCTTTGCAGTTTTTAACTTGACTACCATCTTTCAGCATCATTACATGTTATCTTAAAACATTGTTTAAATCATGACATATTATTATCCCTTGGAGCTCCAGAGTCGATCATTTATTTCAGGGCAAATGTGGTTTCTGCTATTTTATTTATTATAAATAATTCTGCAAGGAACATCTTTTGTCGTTAAAGCTTTGAACGAAAACATGGTTCTTGGTTTGGTGCTAATCCGTTGAATAGAGGTGCTGGGTGAAAGTCCACATGGGTTTTTAAGACTTGTAATCTGCATTGTCATAACCAGGAAGAATGGAATCAATTTCCACACTTCCTCCCCACCCTGGATGGATCAGAGTATGTTAAAATGGACATCTTCTGGGCTTATGCACGTGCGTCTACTTCATAGAGAAGTATGAGGGGTCATTAGCATATTCGGGTAAATGAGTATCATGAAATACTTAGCATGGATTTTTTTTTTAAAGTTTATTGTGTCAGAATAAACTTACCTTTTATTAGACTTAAAAAAAAAAAAACTCTTTGAAGTACTCTCTTGTGTGGTGAAGTTACAGTCTCTTTTCCAAGAATCCCAGCATCATTCTAATGAATACATTTATCCTTTAGCATCTGTAGGACTCTGCCCACAGTGATTGGCAAATAATGTACACAGCCAAGGGCTGATAGAGGGCTCAGGGTCTGATCGCTCCCTTCCTGTCCTCTGTCAAGAAAATAAGTTCATTGTCATTTTTACCAATGGCCGGTTTAAGGCAGAGTGGAAGGGGAAATTCAGGCCCAAATCTAAACAGGACGAATGAACGCAGCCCACAAGCCTGGCAAGTTCTGCTAGGAGGTGGTGAAAGAGAAACACCGCCCAGCTTTGCAAGCGGGTTTGTTTTCATCAGAACGTGACTGCTGACGGGCTGCCCCTTTAAGCGCAGTTTGCCTTCCCCGAGTCTGAATATACCTTTTGGGATTCAAAATAATTTTGCAACAGTGGATACAGACCTTCTTTATGTGTTATTGGTCTGGGAACAGCAACAGATTAAAAAAAATATTACCAGGTCAAATAACAGCTGTTATTATTAAGTTCAGCTTTTATTATCAATTTGCCAGTAGATTCCGGCAGTAAAAAAAAAAAAAAAAAAAAAAAGTCTGCATCTGAGCTTTTTCCTAATCAGTACTCTCATTTTGCTAATATTCTAACGACTGTCAATTTACTTCAGTGCTGCCATTTGCAGAATTTTCCAATTAGCAGCAAACCTGTTCCACCTTCTCCTGTAATTACAGGGGACTCAGTTCAGATCAGCTGTGGCCAGACAGCATATGATGTAGTTGCCAAAATCTGTGCAATGTTGTTTTTAACCTTTGCATGTGCTGGCACAGTTTTAACATCTCTGTTTGTAGGCAGGAGGCTCCCACAGTAGTGGCATGTGTCAAAATATCAAAATTATTTTTAATAAACACACAACGCGGATGAAAACACAAATATGGGCATATTTGGTTTTTGGATCAACGTAATGTCTGCTCCAGATTCAGTAGCGTTCTCATGCTTTGCTCCCCCTCCTCCCTTTTCATTTTTTAAATCGGTAGTCTTTGGCAAAAGAAACAAGCAAATGTTGCTGCATTGCATTCATTCCTCCCCATTTCCTTTGCTAGTAAGACCACGTTTATGAAGGAATCTTAAAATTTGGCATGGAAGGGCTGTGTATGATGATTTTTACAAAGGAGAAAACTAAAGACCAACAGGCAGAAGGGACTGCCGTAAGGTCACAGAACTGGCTATGGGCAGAGCTGAGACTAGAACCTGGTCCTTCTGCCTCCAAGCCAAGGCTCTTGCCACTACAGCTCACATTGCCCGGCTCCCTCTGGCCCCCACTCCTGGTGGCTTCTAAATATGGCAGAAGACAGAACAGGGAAGCCTCATCCAGATTCCTTGTTTCACAGAATGCCTTGCTAGCAAGATCAAAGCCAGTCATACTCTGTGAGAGGCGCCTAAACAGCTGACATTGCAGTAATAACAATAGTGCAGCAATAACTATTATTGCTACATGAAAAAAATATATTTAATAATAAGCTCATTGATTTTTAACAACATCTCTGTGTTGCCTAATTGATGGGAAGTTGTATGTTTGTGTAGCCGATGGGGGTTATGAATTAAATATGGCCGTCTTTCCTTGAGGGATGCATGTCAATGCAAGGAAGACGGAAGATCTACATTTCCCCCAAGCAAAACAGTCCCCTTGTAACAGAAGCAGGGAAGACTGAAATGCGAACAAAAATAAAAACCATCCATCACTGTTTATTAAGTGCTGCTACTTGAAGGTAAAAGGGATATTGAACTGTTTTTAAATTGGAAAGAATGTAGCTGGACAAAATATTGATGGTAATATTAGCTGGGTGACAAATTTTATTCTTTTGTCCACATTTATCAAAGGAGCAATTTGGAGTGAATTATTCTTTCTATGCCCATAAACCAATTTTTCTCCTCTTTTTATTTTTTAAGCACACATGTTTATTAAAGTACCTGGGGTGGACGACAAGATGATGGTTTTGGGTTCAAGTTGTGCGTCTCTTGCTGTTTGAGTCAAAGGATTCCCCAACTGCTTGAGACCAGGGCATGCACTAATCTCAAAGGTGCTTCCATAAAATTTAATATAGACTTAAGAACTGAGGCCGACTAAGTCTGTTCCCACAATTTGAAAGAAAGGGGGTGGGTCAGATTTGATTTCATTTTTAGCTGTGGTTTTCAAGTGGAAGTTCTGAAGCATTTATTTATTTTTCCAAATTTATAGTATGCCCCACCAGTCCAATGTTCACTGGCTGCTGTTCAATGAAAACATCCAAGTTTCTATGGCAAAATGGGCTGAGGCAGGGAAATGAAAATTGAAAATGTCGGCTGACAATGGGGAGAATTTCAATAAAAATTTAGTTTGAGGCTTCACTTACTTCCACTCCATTCAGCTTCAAGTCTTTGTTGTTGTTTTTTATGAGGCCCTGTAAACTCTGAGCTGTTTCCTGAAAGCCTTCCCAGGCAGCCAGGGTACTCAGCAGGAGAGAGGAATTGCTGTATTTAAGATTCAATCCAATCCGCAGTGTTCTCCGAAAAACCTGCTGTGTGGCTGCAGCTGGGCAAGTTGGTTGGCATCCCCAACTTCTTGTCTTGGATATTTTGGAATCCAGGTTCTCTCGTCCTCACACATGCAGGAAATGACAAAATGAAAGTGTAGATTCTTCCAAAAGATCTCATCCCAATCAAAGTCAGATTGACATGAAGAACTTTGTTTGTGGGTATGTTTATAAACTGAAATAAACTGTTTCTGGACAGCCCAGTGAATTTTCTTGGGTGACACGTGACTTACACTGTTATCCATTTCTCAACTACATGAGGAAACTTTAAGGAAGTTACCCAGAGTTAGTCAATCGATCTACAAGATTTTTTTTAAGATTTATTTTTATTATTTATTTATTGGAAAGGCAGATATACAGAAAGGAGAGACAGAGAGGAAGATCTTCCGTCCGATGATTCACTCCCCAAGTGAGCGCAACGGCCGATGCTATGCCGATCCGAAGTCAGGAGCCTCTTCCGGGTCTCCCACGCGGGTGCAGGGTCCCATTGCTTTCCTGGACCGCAGGCAGGGAGCTGGAAGGGAAGCAGGGCTGCTGGGATAGAACCGGTGCCCATATGGGATCCCGGGCGTGCAAGGCAAGGACCTTAACCACTTGCGCCACCGTGCTGGGCCTGATCCACAAGATTTTAATGAGTCTGTGCAAGGCACTGTACAGCGATGACATATATGTGGCCCTTTATGTGTTTTGAACACACCCATGTACTCTTACTGATTATATAGAAGGCTATTATCAGTGAGACTCAGAGCAGTTCAGTGATTTCCCCAAAGTAACGGAACTATGAAGCAATGGACTCTAGTTTGGATCTTCTGCAATTGGTTTCTCCTCCACTGCCCTCCTCCGCCCTAACTTTACTTGAGATGTCAATTACTCTGACATGAAGTATGAAACAAGTGTAGCAGTCAAAAATATACATGGGCTTAGGTGAGCCTCGGAGATGTATTGAACAGAAAGCTGGAAGTCCACCTTTCCTGCCTCAGCATGATGTTAGACCCAAACATTTCAGTAACCAAAAGAAGTTGAAAGTCATTCTAGTTTTCTAGGTAGCTTTCAAAGAGCATCAATGCAAGTTAAGATTTCATCTCATTATTTTGTTCTCCATCCCTCGTCCCCTCTTCAGCCACCAGGGAATCTATATTCCAACTCCTCATTTTTGCCCCAATTTTTATTCCTCCTTGTTTTTTATTCTCTCTTCTTGAGTAACTTTTAGCCTTTCCTGCCATGACTCCATTATTTTCCCACTAGTGGTTTGGGCATGAATGAGGTTTTGGAAGCCCAGTGGTATAGATTGTGTTGTGGGTGAAGAAATAAGATGTGAGACTCACCTGGATTGATGTCTCTTTCTCATGTGTGTGTGTGTGTGTGGTTGTCCCGATGTCATGGATTAAAGGAGCAAGGCTTATAAGGGGGGTGGTGTTTGTGTGTGGTCTGAAAAATGGGTGAGCCTTACAACATTTCAAAAACAGAAAAATTACTTGATGGAAGCAAAGGAAAATACACATTGGATGAGAATTAAAATAGAGCCTCTTTGCATGGGAATCACAGTAAGTTTACAGTAAAACGTCGTATTGTGTGCTTTCAGCAGGCATGTAGCAAGGGGTCCAGTCACCAGCCTCCTGACGAGATGCTTGGGGGGAATACAGTGATTCCTTCTCTCTATCAGATCTTCGATATGTACAGTGGTTCAATAAGGAAATTCTAGGAGAGCATGCCCTGAGTATATTCCCTCTCTGCCGGCAGAAGAGAGTTAGAATCAATTTAACCTCAGTTTTCCCATCTATATAAAATCATGTGGGAATGCTATACATCTCAAAGATTGTGAAGTAACACCAGCAGATCACTGGTCAACACAGGATGAACATTAGTTAATTATTGGGTCTTCTATTGAACTCCTGTGACTGTTTTAGGAATGCTAACAATGCTAACAAGTGCATTGTTATTAAGTGTTGATATAGACATTTCACAAGATTTTACATAACCCTTGAGGGCATTTGGCATGGTAGGGGCTTCTCCTATTGAGCAGCTGCTCCTTGGAAAGCAGGGAGTGTTTTCTGGTTTGTTTATAGTTTGGCCAAACCCAGTCCACTCCCTGGTGGAGAGGGGTGACTTATGGTCCCTCTCCACCCTGTATCTCCTTGGGGGATGGCATTGCATGGAAGTCTGTGAAAGATCTTCAAGGGTTCTCTTGCTCTCTCTCTCATAGTTTAAACCCAGGTAAGGTTTCAGTTCATGGTTTCTCAAAGTTTTTCTGTCATGTAGTATATGGAAATCCAGCCTGCATATTCTTAGATGCCCAACAGTCCAAAGGCAGCAGGGTAAATGTTTTTGGAAATCACACTTAGTTGTGCATTTGATTTTTCTGAGTTCAACTGAAAAAAAAAAAAAAACAACATTGTTCCTACCAGATTCCAACCAATTTATTTGCCCTCGTAATTAGTGGAGAACCTGTATCTGACAGCTACTGAAAGTTTGCCTACAGTTTTACTGATGAAATGAGAAGGCTGAGACTTACTCCTTATATGACAAGCATGGTTCTTTGTTTTTCTATTTTCATCCAATGGAGTAAATACATTCTGAGCTTTTCCTGAGGCAATGTAGGACAGGTTTTATTCTTGACAATATTTTCTTATTGGAGTTACATAATCCTTCCAGAAAATCAGGGGATTTCTCAGAACAAGAAAAAAAATATGCACAATTTGACACACTTTAGTTATACTTGGGCTATATTAATGACGGTAGCCATTAAACTCATTCTGCTTAGGTCTTCAACTCTAATTGAGTGCATTTCATTCTGATGTGTTAACAGTAAGTGCTGCAGGCTTCAAGTGTTGTAGGCATCATAAATGATGCAAATATTCCTCAAATCCTTTATCCTGCCACTTTTCTAACACTCAGAAGGTCCCCATGAAGTTGTGTTATTATTATTATTATTTTTTTTTATTTAAAGGGCAGAGTTACAGAAAAGAGGAGAGGCAGATCTTCCATCTGCTGGTCCATTCCCCACATGGCTGCAATGGCTTATAGCTAAGCCTATCTAAAGTCAGGAGCTTTTTCCAGATCTTTCACTTGGGTGTAGTGGCCCAAGGACATGAGCCAGCCCCTGCTGCTTTCCCAGCCATAAGCATGGAACTGAATGAGAAGTGGAGCACCAAATATAAATTGGCACCCATGTGGGATGCCAATGCCTCGGGAAGACCATTTGTTGTTCCTTCTTGCTCCCAGGGACATTGGTCTGTTGTGATCTTTTATATAGAACTTCAGCCTGGTTTGGTAAATTTACATAGTTTTAGGGGTGATGAAAAGAACCTTCAAATGTACTTCTCAAGTCTTAAAACAATAGCTACTGCTTGAATTGGATATTGATTTAAAAAATCTTTCAGGAATAACCTGGGAATATGGAGAGGGTCCGTGTCTTGATGAATTAGGCATGATTATTTCTTTTAAAGTTTTTTTTCCTAATTGGAAATGCAGATTTACAGAGAGGAGAGACAGAAAGATCTTCCATCCTCTGTTTCACTCCTCATGTGGCCTCAGGGTCAGAGCTGAGCCAATCTGAAGCCAGGAGCCAGGAGATTCTTCTGGATCTTTCATGTAGGGCAGGGTCCCAAAGCCATGGGGCCATCTTCCACTGCCTTTCTAGGGCACAGAGAGCTGGATGGGAAGTGGCGCATTCAGGACATGAACAACACTGGATCCTGGCTCATGCAAAGCGAGGTCCCCAGCCACTAGGCCACTGCGCTGGCCTGGATGTGGGTTTTCAGTGCCTGTATTTTGATAAAGTGGAGCATGAGAAGGAATTAGTGAAAATTATGGAGATGATATAAATGAACATTTTCTGCCTAAATGAACAGCCTCGAGTCAGCACACCTGAGTCGAGAAGATGGTGCCTCAAGAAACAGCTCTCGCACTGTCTCCAGTAGAGGCAAGGAGATCAGTGTCCAGTTCAGATACTTGAGTGTTCTCTGTCTTCGGGGACAATCTTTCCTAAGAGACTTGCTCACCACCGTATTCACTCAATTACTTATTATTTCTTGTCAGGCTTGAGAATAATATTAGAAGGATTGGTGTTAAAACAAATGTGGGGTGAGATGGGAGCCTCCACAAGTACCTTTCGTTTTGCACGGCTGCCTTTACTGTGGGAGAACTGGCCTGAACCAGGTCACTCTGTGGAAAGGAAGAGGGGGTCCAGTGGCATTTGGAAATATGGAGCCCTTGTCTGCTGGCCACACTTCATAGTGGACAGAGCTCACAACCATTCTGAACTGAGGAAACACCTTTGAACACTTGTTGTTGGGTCTGGAAATTGAGGGATATTTTGCAGTTAGGCTAATTGGCAGAGTAGGAAAGCATTATATATATATATATATATATATATATATATATATATACACACATATATATATTTAATTTTTTATTATTGTATTTTTGAGAATCTTTACATAGTTAATTAGGGTAAAAAGGTTCGAGGGCAATAGGAAAGTGGGTAAGACTATTATTTCCATATGGTTTCCTTCAAGTTTAAAGGTGGGTATTAAGGGAGAAGGCCCACCCAATTTCCCACCCTCCCCAGGTCCCGGATGTTGGGCATGCTCTGAGGTTCTTGTTCAAGTGGTTTTGATAGTTCATCAGTTATGACTCACTGCCAATCTTTCCACACCAAGCACTATGAGGTCTTTGAAGAATCCACTGATTGACATAGTCCACCATAGAGTCTCTGTTTGCTCCGAATTTCGCTGCCATCAACATGAGATGGTTGATTGACCTGTTCTGTCTTCTCTCTTTTTTTGGTTAGGGTTCTGAGTCTAGCATTCTGATTGGGGAAATCTCCAAAGAAACTTTGTCTGAGGTATTCTCAGACCAGATTCTTGTATGTACTAGCAAGTACCACTTCCACAGGAGGGCACGGAAACCAGGACAGGGGCTGGGGTGGAATGGAGTGTGGGACAGACTGAACTACTGCTACACATACTGGCAAACCAGGGTAGGGGACGGGCCTGGTGGGGGTTATTGTGGGTCACTCCAACTAGGCAGCTCCCACTTGTCTATGCAAGGGTCGAGAATGTGCTGGGCAGTACCAGGCTGGACTGCAACACCCATTGATTCCAGTGGAAGTCGGGGCTGAAAACAGAACCAACCCAGCGATCACAACCACCAGCTGATCAGGGTGATGGACTGTGCCAGGCCCTGTACTTGCTAGGAAAGCATTATAATTAGCATCTCTTGCTCTCTCTCACACACACTTAACCAAGATGAGTACAGCCTGCAAAGAAATAGACAAAGGAGAACCTTCTAAGGAACTGGCTGGAGCCTGTCTATATCAGTTGCACTTAAGGAACATTTATAACCAGAGCCTGTGAATTTAACAACCCTGACATAGGGATAGTCACATTTGACCTTTAAAATACATTCCCCACGTGGGCCAACAGCACTTTCCTTTCTATCATGGCAATGGAAAGCTGAATACTTCCCTTTCCCGAGACTGACTGTGAAGGGATTTGGGGCTCCCCAGTCATAGTGACTCAGAGGCAGCTGCTCTGACCTGTGGCTCACACAGACCTCCAATGCAGACTGTCCAGAGGTTTGGCTGCCTGGTGATGAGGCCCTGAAGAGCTGTTTGGCATTTCTGGCAGTTGACATACACATGTATGCGCACAAATGCTTCAAGAAGCAGCGGAAGAAGAGGTATATTCAGAAGGACTGGCTGCAGGGATGGAATGAAGGGAGTGGCCTCAGACAGAGGCTAACACAGCAGAACGTCCCTTGGGCCCTTCTGTAAGATGCAGAAATGCTCTACCAACTCCCAAGTGTGCGTGTACAAGCCATGCTGAACACTACCTCCAGTGCATGCAAGAACCCTTAACCCTGATGCTTCCCCAATTTCTACACTCAGCTCATTTTGTGCAACCCTGGCTTTCAGAAAAGCCTGCTCTTTGATAGTTATAAGATTCTGAAATTCTGAAAGTTGTAAGAGTTTCAGGAGTAACATCTATTATAACTTTCAAAACTGCAGAAATTAGAAGGGGACAAGATATGTACAAATTTCCCTAAGAAGGGGACTGTTCTCAGGGGCTGGGAGGAACTGCAGGGGTCCTATAACTACAACAATGGGCAAATGACCAGGGTTCCAGAGAGAGCCATGGAAACAGGATTACTGTGTGTGAAGATTGTCCCCTCAAGGCCCAAATGTATGTCCAAAGCACCCTCAAGACAGGCCTTGGGAATGCCTCGGTGTGCTTTGCAGAGTAAGTGCCTGGTTTTCCACGCATCAGCTGTGTGTCCAGGCTCTAATGGCTACTACTGGAGCAAAAGTAGGTGCCTGCATTTGGCATGTATGTTAAAGGCACAGGACTGCTGGGCTTCAAAGGTCTTGTGCCAAATCATGTATTGCAAAAGTCAAAATTCAGGCTCAGACAGCTGATGATGGAATCACACAACTCTGGGATTAGTCATGCTAATGAAAGCCATTTGGCCCTGTTTTCTCTGTGAACAAAGCTATCCGCGTTGGTTCATTTAATCTAGCAGATATCTGGTAATTATTGATATTAAATTGATTTATTGGGTTGAAAGATGTTTCAGGCACCAAACACAGAGCTCCCCGTTTATTTTACAGTTGAGTACGGAACATGAATTCCTTCCCAACACAATCCGCTGTCCATCTAACCACTAAAGTGTAAGCATCAGTTCTTCCTTATCTCAGCAACTTAATTATTAACCACCACACCCTCTCTCTGTGCGATTTACTGTCTAGAAATAAACAGAACGAGGGTGGGGGTTCACCTGCCTAAGCTCAGGAGAGCCTCACTGTGACGGAGTGGAAAGACAGCTTGCTAAGTGTGCTACAGTTAGTTACCAGAGGCTGATTCCATGAGAGGAACACTAACAATATCTGCTATTTCACAAGAAAGTTATAAAAGGTGTTTTAAGTTGTTCCCCAAAGCACCTAAGTAATTCTCCCTGCATCTCTCCGAGGTATTACCCAATTTTCCAGGAAGATATGTGAGAATGTGGATGAGGGGTGAGAGGAGGAAAGTGAGGCGCCTCGTCGGTAATTCCAACAGTCGCTGAGTGAGAGCTCCTTACTCCTGAATTCCATTCTGTCAACCACTCTGCCTCCTACGTTACGTTATCAGTATTAACATAAACATGGGAGATTAATTTTATGGGTTGCATGAAGGTAGGTGGCATTTATGTTTCCTTTTCAATGAGTCATCTCATTAGGAGAAGCATCAACATTCAGCCCAGGTTAAAATAGTTAAGAGCAAAATTAATCCACTAATAAAAAATTGAAGGGGTGGGCATTTGAACACCAGCTATGATGCCCACTCTCCATATCTGAGTGCTTAAGTTCGATCCCTGGCTCTTGCTCTTGGATCCGGTTTCCTGCTATTGTAGACACTGGGAAACAGCGCCCATGCCTCAAGAGGTTAGGTCCCTGCCACTCCACAGAGACCTGGACTGAGGTCCTAGGTCCTGGCTCCTGGCTCCGGCTTGGCTCAGCTCTGCTCTTGTAGGTGTGTGGGGAATGAAATCAACAAAGGAGAGACTGTTCTCTCTTTTTCTCTCTCTCTCTTACATAACCATTCAAATAAATAAAAACATTAAAGAAGTTTTTAAAAAGGAACTTTTGACATGAATTATGCTTTAAGTGTATGTATAGAATAGTCTTGTGCTTCCCTTGACATGTTGGGAGATGTAGACAGACAAAACCCTAAGTCTGATTTTCCCAGTTCTGTTCTATTTCAAGGCAGGATTTGGCCAGGAGGAATGGGGGACATTTAGTTTCCATTGAAGTCTAGTGAGCAGCCAGTGAATTCTGACTCAGACGTGCAACCAGAGTACTTCCTTGTCATAGTGTTGATCAGAGACATTGTGGGGCCATTTCTGGGCGTGGCAGTGCTGCTGATGTGTTTGCATGCAAGCCTGATGTCAGGTCCCTAGTGTCCAAGTAAGCACAGAGCACTGGGCTGTAGAGTGGCCTCTCTCCCAGCACAGCGTGCCGGCTCTTCTGTGCATCTTCCCCAGGGAGCTGTGGTCTCTCTTTCCCATGCTTCTAGACCCCATCCCACAGCTCCCTGAGAAAGCAGATCTGGCTCTGTGTCCTCTGAGTGAAGGCTTGAGATGCTTTACTTCCAGGTCAGCTGATGGTTTCCCAAGGGAATTTTAAAAAAAATGTTAATGGTCATATTTCATCATCCACTGAATGGGGAGAAACCAGGAACACAGCTCTCAACTTTGGGGTCAGAAAGGCTCATGTAGGTAAAATCAAGTCACGGGTTTTTGCAAATTTTTGGATACCCAACATACTGATAAGGCCTTTTGTCTGCTGTTGTTGTTAAAACTTTAGTCATTTATTTCTTTGTCCCATTCCCCAAAGAACTTGAGGTTGCTCATTTGGCTTATCTGTACTTCTTTCAAAGGCTAGTTGAATGGTGAGAAATCCAAGGACATCGAAAATCTTAATTGAATTTTGAGGGATTCAATGTTACATATACATTTTTGTGCTACCCCTGTCTTGTGTGTGCGTGCATTTATGTGTGTGTTTATTCAGTGATATCTATTCTGGCAACTTAAATGGGTGGGTGAAATATTTTGAAGTTTAGAATTTTTATAAACAATTATACCACTGCATTCTTTTTCTCAAGAAGAGTTTGCCTTGGGTCATCCTGATTATTTGGTCTTTTTTTTTTTTTTTTTTTTTTAATTTGAAAGAGTTACAGAAGGGACAGGGGAGAGAGAATGAATATCTTCCATCTACTGGTTTACTCTTCACATGACTGCCTCTTCTAGGGCTGGGCTGGGCTGGGCTGGACTGCAGCCAGGATCCGGGAGCTTCTTCTAGGTCTCCCAGATGGGAGTGGGCACCTAGCACTTTGCTCTTCTTCTGCTGCATCCCCAGGCGATTAGCAGGAAGCTGAATTGAAAGTGGAGCAGTCAGGATGGGCACCCATAAGAGATGCTGGCCTTACAGGTGGTGACTTAATCTGTTAGGCCAACGATGTGGTCTTTGGTAGAGAGACAGTTTGGTTTGTTTAGTATTTGTTGCTTGGTGATTGTTTGGTCTTTGATAGAGAGGTAGTTCATTCGACCATGTTTTTAAAATAGATCTCACTTAACTAAGGTCAGAATCAACAGATAAAACCTTTAGAAATTATCTGGATTAATACAACCTCGTGAAAACATAAAGCCTGGTTAAAAACAAAAGTCCAGTTCAGTTTGGAAGTTATTTGGAAGGCTGAAGTTTGGGTTGACCTCAGTTAAGGACTCCTGAAACCTCATTGTGAACTCAGATTCTTGTTTAAGCAAATTGGGGCTGATTTATGGTGTTCTTCTGAAACTACTCCAGGCACATTTACTTCTTCTTTGGGTGTGGGGTGAGAAAGTTCAGTCACTTGGGGTGGGATATTCTATGCCTGGCCTCAGTATTTGAGATCAGATGGCTCTGATTTCACCTTGTTCAAGTAATCCATCGTATTTTTGAGCAACAGTGTGATGTGGTATGCAGGAAAGATTAGAAATTTAGGATTGATCTGTACAACTAGCCAGAGACTACTTCTACTCCCAGGGAAGGCTGCTCAGCTCAGCAGGGCGCTCCGTTCTCCCATGTCACTTTCTGTCGAAGTGTAATTCTAAATGGAGGAAATGAAAGAAGGAGAGACTATGGGCCAAGTGAAAATTTCAAGATGACCAGTGTTTCTATAAAATGCAGTGGTATTACAGATAAGGAAGAGATGTCAAACACATGGAATTCTCTTAGGACATTTAAAAGAAAGCTTTCATTTGGGGTGCCAAGATTTGGAAAACTCCAAATAATTGCTGACTTTCATAAAGTCGATGGAAACTTTAGAGTCAGTAAAATTCGGTGAACAAAATATTGGAAATAAGTGACTGCTTCCTAGAACCATGAGAAGACTCACAATTTTGGCTGCTCCACTGATAATACTTCAGAATATCCTGAACCTTTTCTGAATGTCTTTTGTATCAAATTCTTGACCTGGTTTCTGTCCCAGTTTTTCTTTTATACCATTTAGGTTTAGTTCTTTAAGAAAAAAAAAGTTTAAAAAAATTCCAATGAAAGCTGGCCGACTCTACCATAAGTAATATAAGAAAATCTGTTTTGCTAAGAAAGTGAGAGAATATTGAAGTGCCTGGTTTTATGTTTTTATGTGGGTTTGGCAAATGTAGTCTGAAGGTGGCTAATATGATACCCGACCTGGTGTTAATAGCCAATGATAATTCCATATGTACCACCTGCTACCTGTCAGGTTACACCTTTCTTTCTTTCTCCTCCTTTTTTTGTGGCATGAAGTTTCTATTAACTGTGAATATGGGTTGTCTTGGTTAAAGTGGAGGCAAGCTGTCATACATTTTTCAAGCGAAATTGAGATCTGCTATAATTATCGTCTTGGTTTCTCTTCAGTTTACCTCCTTTTCCCAGATCACTCCATCTGCAGTGTTCAGGTAATACTGAAAGAGCATCATGCATCAGGCTACATTTGGAAATGGGGAGAGGGTAAAGGCAAGAGAGAGAATGGATAAACTATGAAGGATTTTCATGGAGGGAAAAATCTTCCTGCCAAAAAGTGAGAGAAATTTTCTGGAATGTGTGGATGAGGGAAAACAAACGAAACAAACTCCATCCACCAAAGGTGCTGCTTTGTTGACCCCCTGCTTCATACCTGAGAAACATTGTCACACACCCTCTTCTCCCTGGTAGCATGCTAACTCCACATGGGACACCATAGTGGATCAGTACATATTTGGAAAGTGGCTGAGCAAAGCTGAAAGAAAAAATGAAGCCCTAACCCCAAACCTAAACCAAAGCAAAACTGCCTGCCTTTCTGTTGATGGACTTGTTGGTGACCCGTCGGGCTGTGTGCAGCTCCAAGCTTGGCTGTAGCAGGTAGGGAAAGCCTCAACTGGGCACCATCTGGGAAGAAACAAGTAGAAAGACTCCATACTTGATGCTGTGGGTTTAACCATCAAGCACTTTTTGCTGCAGAAAAATAACTGACACATGTTCCTGACTACAGAGAAGCCAGATATCTTATTACAAGTTGAATGTCCCTTGTTCATAATGCTTGGCAATAGAAGAATCTGATTTCAGAATTTAAAGAAACAGGGAGGGAGGATTGGCATATGTGTAATGAGGTATCTTGAGACCTAACAGTCAGGCATTTCCAAAATAGTTTTCGCACTTAGGTTAGTTGTTGGGGCCAACCCCCTAGCTGTCCTGGCTTCTCCTTGCAAGTAAGGAGATGCAGAGATTTCTGGAGTCGGTGTCTCACCAGGAAATCACAGGACCAGTTGCTTGGATGGCAGGGCCCTGCCTGATCTGCTGGCTTTGTCCAAGAGCCTTCTAGACATCTATGTACTTTTTAACTTCTCAATTCCCAACTTATTGTCTAAGCTTCATAAAACATTGAAGAATACACTTTAAAATGTTGGCTGCCTGCTATTGAGACAGTGTATCTGGCATGGGAATGAACTTGGGGAGATTATTTCTCCTTTACGATGTTTTGCCTAGAGGTGATAGAATGCTCTTTCCATTTCAAGAGACTCCAGGCTTTTGGCTCAACCATCTTTTGACCACTCATATATGTGGTTTCACTGAATTGGAAGGGTCAAGGAGCCTTTTATGTTCTCCAAAAGCCTATTTCTCCTCTTCGTGATGGTTTAGAGCTCCTCTTGCTAGCACATTCATCTCCCACAATCTTTCTAGAGTCTCTCAATTTGTAGCACTGTTTATTAGGCTTACCTGTCTTCCACATTCTTGCCTTAGATTTTCCAAAAATCATCTACCCGCACCTTGAGCCTGCTTGTCCTGGGTTTATTTTTTAGGTCAAAATGAAACTTTCATGCTTGGTTGTAAAGCCTACAGCTTCCCGTCTTCATGTGTACAAATGCATACTTTGTGACTCTACTCTCCAGCATGAAAGAGGGACCCTTCGTAGCGATCATTACCGAATGGATACAGTACTAATGGAACTTAATTGTTTCCACTAGATGGATCTCGGGTGTTTTTGGCAGCCAAAATGAAAATGATTCCAAATACTATCAAAGGGGCTTCTAAGCACCCAGCATGCACAGAGTGTTTTGATATACAGTGGAGTGTTAATATCATTATCTCTCCTAATACAACATACGGTTCCTTTAATCCTTTCCCGCCTCTGTGATCTTGGAAGATCCATTGGATAGAAGGCAAAGAATAAAACACTATATACAAGGAGACAAAGGAAGAATTAGTCCCCATCCTCTGGATGTGATTTTTTTTGATTGTTTGATTGTTGGCTTCAAATATGAACCTTTATCAATACTGACTTCTGCATCTTCTATGCTAGTTTGAGTTTGTATGCGACATCAAACATACCTTTTCACACATGTTCTTTCCAGATTTTTTTTAACACTTACTTAGCAGTTTATAGAAGGAAGTGAATGATCTCCTCAAGCTGCTTACAAATTAAAAAAAAATCTGTGCTTATTAATTATGCAGGATTAGTCTAATTATAATTCAGCAAATTAATTAGCGACAGAAGGTGTTCTGAAACATTGGAGTACATTTGCATGTTAAATGGAGAGGCTAGTCTGTAATATATGTAAATTTATGCATGGCTTCATAGTTTAATTTAAAAATTTGCAGCTGCATATGGTATGGGAGCAGGTGAAAAGTCAGTTTTAGTTTAATGATGCTAACAAACATTGGATGGTGTCCTGTCTTAACAAGAGAATGCACTCATATCTGCTAATCTATGAATCTGTTGGAAAAATATAATGTTGCATAGATGCTCAAGCCCAAGGGCATTAATGAGTGAATCCATAGGTGCTGTAGGTCTGAAGCTGAAAACTTAGTGAGGAGGCCATGCTACAAGGTGCCCAAACTCTAAACTTCGTTCCCTACTTTCTCCAATATTGGGTATTTAGTCATGCAGCCTTGGTTTAGGGAAAGTAACATTCCAGCGTATATGATGAGGTATCATATTGTCTCACTGCTATCTGTTCTGGCAGGTGTAAAAGAGTTACCCAACCTTGATTCCCTTTCCAAATATTCACATTTGCACTTCATGTCAATTTCCCGGAGTCATGGGAAAGTTATTGCCGAGTTATGAATTAATGGTAGGGTAGAGAGTTTTACACATTGGCCTCAACCATCTGGCAAAACAGTAAAACCAGCAGACCAGGCAGCAGCAAAGGGCTCTTGGTGTAATTGGTGTTCACTGCTCAGTCTAGCATAGATGAGCTTCACTGGGAGGGCAGAGAAGTGGCAGGGGAGGGGAAAAGTGGGGTACAGGCACTGAGGAAATACCTTGGTGAGGACCCAGTTAGCTGGTGGTGGACTAATCACTGCATTTCTCTCCTTCACCTGAGGAGTCATGGTGCAAGAAAGGGAACTCTTTTGTGTTCTTGTTTGGAAGTTTCACAGCAAGATGTTTTTCAGAACAAAATCTGTCATGTGACTCAGTTTTGTTTTTGGCTCTGGAGGATAAAGGAAAAGGGATAGGTCCAAGAAGAGGATGCAGTTTGAAACACAAAGGAAAAGATAGAACTAGAAAGATGTACTTTGCAAAGAGCCCTCCAAAGATGATTTAGAACAATTAGAATCATAAATATGCTCTTCATGTTGTGTTCCATTGCAATTCAAACCCAACAAGTTCAATTATTATTTTCATTAATGGTGTCAGATTTTTATCTGAGTGCAAAAGCAAGGACTTTTCTTTAGAGATTTTCTGCCCCTACGCGTCTCATGGTGCCAAGTCATGGAATTCAGCAGTGGATGTATCTGACTCTAGGAGGGGGAAGACTCCCAACCTGAGGACCTTGTCTTTGTGATGGTCAGAAATCAGCTGAGCATCCAAGTGGCTCCTTATCTTTGTACCGCCACGGCTGCGGGTGGTCCACCACTTGCCATGTGAGCTGTGGGAGACATTTGCTTGGAAGAAGTCCTGAAATGGCTCTGTAATGAAATCTATCGATATGGAGTTATATTTACACAGTGGGAGAAGCAGTTCCCTCCTGGTGCCTAAATGAATACAGCGAAACCTCCTCGAAGGCAATGTGTTGGATAACAAAGAATCTATTGCCAAGCTGCAATGCCACTTCCAGGAGCTTGTCATTGCAGTGAACATGGAATCAAATGCGATTGGACAGGGCCTGTTGCCAGTTAGGAATAGCCATAGAGTGTAGATTAGCTGTGAAATCTTCTCTTGACCAGCGTTTACTAACAATGAGGAGGACTTTGCTGTCTACCCCAGTGTGTATGTGTGTGTCAATATCTCTCCCACAGAAATTAAGAGGAATTCTTCAAGTAGAAGACATGCCGATATTGGAGAGATGGCCAATGCCAAGAGAATCAGATTGGATTTTGTAATTTCTCTCTCAGGAATGATTTTGTTGGCATATGGGTTGTTTAAAGACCTGGACAATATAGGGAAGGGGACAGGAGTATGCTTAATGAAATGGATAGCAGCTGACTTTGTACCAGGCATTTACTCTCACACTTTGCATTGATAACTAGTCCTGCTACTGGTCTTTGAAGTTCCTTAATTTTGATGTATGATCCTTAATGTTAACATAGGTTTTAAATAATAGTAATACCAGATACATTGAAGTCAGGTGGAAATGACTTGGTAGGCACTGCCTGATTAGCCACCAAAGGAACCAGCTCGCTGGATCTATTTAAAAATCTCTCTCCGAGGAACTCTTCCTCTCTCCCTTGGGTAAGGCTTTCAAAATTTAGCTTTGATGACTTGATTCTGGAAAAATGTTTTCCAAGATTTAATTCAGCTTCTTATAAGACATGTTTAATTCTTGCCTCACCCCTCTCCATAGTGATGATGGACAAATGGGCCAGAATCTTCCTAATAAGCTAGAATAACTTTTTACATTTTCTGGCAGAGGACAGCAAGTGTTTGATCTGTGCCATTTTTGGAACTTGGTTTCATGCAAAGTCTTGTTTTCTGACTATCTCATAGACTTTCTTATACGATCATATACTTTGTGAGGGCTTGTAGGCATCTTGGCTGTCTTTGTCTCACCATGTTAACAACTTCACTCTGATTCATCCTGGAAGGGGAAGGACGTGACATGATCTGCCAGGTAGATCGAGGCCCTTGGTTTCTGAAACAAAGAGCTGCTGCGCAATGTGCTCCACCTTTTCCTTCTAAAGGGACTTGGGCTCGCTCCCTCTAGAGCAGCTTTGGGCAAGCCTGAGTTCCACTGCTAGCTCTTCCACTTCTTAGCTAATTTGCATTGGGAAAGACTCTAACCTTTCTGAATCTTCTTTAGCACCTCTGTAAAATGGGCTGTTAATCCCCCTATTCCCAGAGCAATAAATGCATGCATAGCAAATAATCTGAGCCCAATGAGTCTGGGCTATCATTAATTGTTACTGTAATTATCATGTTCAGTTTTTTAGCCAAAGGAGTTAGAGAAATTGAGGGGGTAGTTGAAAACAAGAATGTTTATTGCTTGAAATATTTCTGGGCACATAAATATTTTAGATCTGAAATGGCCTTTACTAAAATAGTTCAATGAATAATCTTTTCTGGTAATATGTCTCTTCTGCAGGAAGGCCCACAGGGATTACAGATTTTATACCTAACTCTGTTTAGATATTCATATTTACAGTGGAAGCATTGTTTATATAGAGGGATTAGGTAGAAATTAACTTACAAAAATTAATTTTTGGTTTAAGCATAAAGAAGCCAGTCAGGCAAAACTTGTAAATCATTTCCCTTTGCATAGACCTTCTTGAGTCTTTGTGTCAACCCTCCCCACCTTGCCAAAACACATCTCAAGTACCAGGCTTTCTCAGATGCCTCATTAACTAGGGACTTCAGATAGCAAGAGCTATGGGAGGCTGAATCTGCTGGAGTCTCTTCATTTTCATAGACTTCATTTAGAATCATCTCAAGGTGTTTAAAGCTTCCAGATCCTTGCCAGCCTGGACTAAGATCTCCATGGATCAAAAGACTGATCAAGGGCACCTTGTCCCCAGACCAAGGTTGGGATGCACTGTGGCCCTTCATTATTGGTGTTGCTGTTGTTTGAATTCTATTGGAGGTTTTGGGAGAAGGAAGGTATGTTCCCGATAGACAAATTCAAAGAAGATATGACTGTTAAGTCTTGGGTCAAAGACAGATAATTGTCATTGTGTTATCACAATGTTCTCCAGTAGAAATCACTTATTTGGGGATTGTGCTATCATATGAAGCACAATGAGCTCCCACAGGGCCATTTTCCGAGCGAACAAATGGATCCACGGGTGCATCCCACAGCACTGCATCTCACTGATGTGAGAGTTGAGTGTTCTGATCCTCCAAGGGGTGTGGCCTCATGGAGAGGACCCAGGGAAAAGGAAGGCAGTTCATTTCTTTCAGATGGGATGTTGTGATCCAGCCTTTCCCTGTCATTGAGTGCTCACAGAAATGCTGTCAGGGAAAGGGGCCTGGCAGTTTTGGAAGCATGCACAATGACACTGACTATTTGAATTATTGGACTATTCAAAAAAAAATTCAACAATCCAGATAAAAAAATTATTCCTCCACAATCAATGAACATAGACCTCGAAGGACCTCCATGGTGTGTGAGGGTCAACTGCAAGCTTGGCTCAGCCGTCAGTGATTGCAGCCAGTTTATGTGACCCTCGTGGCAGACAGACCCAGCCGCAGTACCCACTTCTTGGTCTTGGAGAGTGCGGGGTGTTTTCATTTCTGTGGTGTGTAAAATGTGACCAAGTCATAACAGAAGTTGTTTCTGAGGTGGACAGAATAAGATTTTTTTCAAAGGAGTTTTTCATTTTTATTTGAAAGGCAGATTTACAGAGAGAGACAGAGATATTGTCCATCTGCTGGTTCACTTTCCATTTGGCCTCAACTCCAAGTTGGGTCTGTCTGAAGCCAGGAACCAGGAGCTTCTTCTGGGTCTTCCATGTAGGTGTAGTGGCCTAAGGACTTGGGCCATCCTTGGTTACTTTCCCAGGCACATTAGTAGGGAACTGGATCACAAGTGGAGCAGCCAGGACTCAAAGCGCTGTCCATATGGGATGCTAGCACTGCAGGCAGAGGCTTAAGCTATGATGCTATGATACCAACCCTTGAACTCTGAGTGTGTTTTTCTAAGAATAAGGAACTAAGTTTCAGAGTGAAGGCTATTGTACTTTTTGTACTTTTTGCACACAGGTTAAGACTGTGTATATGATGCTGTTAGGATGCCAAGGTCCTGTATCTTCAATATGCATCCCTTTCTGATTTTTTCTTGAAAGATGCTGTACTACCTTTCTGAATACTTGTTTATATTTTTTTTGCACTTGAATTGCTTTAAAAAATGTATTTATTTAAAAGGCAGAGTGAGTGAGTCAGAAACAAAGATCTCCCATTTGCTCGTTCACTGCTAAATAACCACAACAGCCATAGTTGGGCCAGACAAAGGCCAGAAGCCAAGAACCTCTGGCCTCCCACATGAGTGTAGGGGCCCAAGGACTTGGGCCAGCCTCCACTGCCTTCCTCAGGACACAATAGCAGGGTCCTGAATCAAAACTGGGTTAGCCAGGAATCGAACCAGTAACCATAGAGGATGCCACCAAGCTGGCCCCTCGTACTTGTATTTTTTTTAAGATTTATTTATTTTCACTGCAAAGACAGATATACAGAAAGGAGGAGAGACAGAGAGGAAAATCTTTTGTCCATTGATTCACTCCCTGAGACACTGCGATGGCCAAAGCTGAGCCAATCCGAAGCCAGGAGCCCAGAGCCTCCTCTGGTCTCACATGCAGGTGCAGAGTCCCAAGGCCTTGGGCCATCCTTGACTGCCTTCTCAGGCCACAAGCAAAGAGCTGGATGGGAAGCAGGGCTGCTGGGACTAGAACTGGCACCTAAACAGGATCCCGACACACTCAAGGTGAGGACTTTAGCCACTAGGCTATTGTGCTGGGCCCTTGTACTTGCATTTTTAAAGATGGTACCAGAGCTGGGATTTTAAGTGGTAGGGGGAGGGAGAGTGTAAATTGAATGGCCACTTCCATCTATCTGGAGAAATCTGGTGCTGAGTTTTGTGGCTATCAGACCCTTGCTTACCATCCTGGAATCTGGCCAGCAGTTGCCATTTCAGGGATTTTTGATTTCTCCCTGTCTCCCCTCTTGGAGCTTAAGTCGGATTCTGATTTGTGCATGCAGGTTCAAACTTGGTTTGTACCTTGGGAGGACACAGGACATGTCTAGGTCACTTGGGAGCTTTCGCTGTGTTTCTGAGAAGTGCAGAGTCTTCTAGAGAATAGAGGGGAAAGGGCCACCTTTGTACGAGGGGATCCCTCGAGGCCTTCTACCTGTCCCTGGGACTGTGCGGACCCAGGCTGCGTGCTGCACCTGCTCCCTGCGGTGTGCGGTTTTGCAGAATTTGGTTGTGAGCTCCAGGAGGTGTGGACTTTGCCACTGTGCCTGAACTTTCCTGATGGATAAAACACACTAAATGCATACTGATCAAATGAGTAAATAAAGGAATTCAGCAGTTTTCAGTCTTAGCATTTACTTCCGTGGGATTCTCTTTCACCTAACATTTTCCTCTTGGGGGTGCTACACCCCTCTCACTTCCCCCAAGAAGCCAGAATCCTTCACCCTTTTTTTTTTTTTTGTCTTCCCTACTCAGTTGTTCTTGCTTTACATTTTGTCCCTATTGCCCCTTTTAGGTCATGTTTTCTGAAGTTCCTGTCTAATAGCTTTGCTAATATGTAATTCATACATCATAAACTGTATTTTTTTCAAGATGTACAACTCAGTGATTCCTGGTAGATTCATAGGCTTGTGACCATCACAATGTAATTGATATAGGGAACACACAATGCCAAATGGAGCATGTGACCAAGATCCAGGTTCGAATCCTTGTATCCACCATTTATAAGCTTGGAGGTCTTTCGTAATTATCTGAAGTTCTTGGGGTCTTCCGTTTCCCCCAGCTGTACAATGATTCATCACTCTTAGATTGTTGTGAGATTCAAATGAGGCATTGTATATAAAACACAGGATTTTACTTTCTATGGTGTTGGTTAAATGTGATCAATTGTGGCCTGAATAAAATTAAATAGAAGATCTTAGAAATAAGCAGTTTAAATTTTAAATAAATCTTAGAAGATATTGTTATCATTGTTCCAGTCTGTTACTAACTGTTGTTATTTTGTGTCTTCTTGTGCCTAATTTATAAATTAAACTTCAGTCATGTCTGAAGAGAAAAAACATGGTGTATTTAGGGGCTGAGACATTGCCTAGGGGTTTTGGGACACCTGTGGCTGAAGTGTGGAAGCTACATAGATATCCATCAAGCCCCCTTTCTGGCGCTGCTGTGACCCCTGAACCCTTCAGCTGCTGAGCACACAGGACCGTGAGAAGGCACAAGGAGAGTGCCAATGTGTCACGCTGCCCAAGCACAGTCCCTGCCCCAGGATCCCCGAGGAAGGAACCTAGTGGAAAGTTGCCTCTGACCCAACCAGCTACCTGTCTGCAGAGGGGCACTGCCAGGGACAGCCAAGGCAACATCCCAGAGACTCCATTTTCTGCCCCTCACCTGTTTCCTTAGCCCCATCTCGGTGACCCCGAGCTGTCTTTCAGAAGCCACCGTGTCACCCACACATTGGGACTCAGGAAGTGTTGATGTTTGTTTTCAGGAGTTTGTCCCTGACAAGGCAGTCCCTTCCAGAGGTTCGTCAAGTCCGCGTGTTGTTTTTTTTTTTTCATTGCACTTACATAATATGAGAATGACTCGAAAGATGGGTGGAAAAACAAAGTTAAAAGACACATTATTTTGGTGTAAACCATTGTGAAATCCACACATAGTGTTTTCATGATACATATTTTCCATGAGCTTTTTGAAGATCCCTCCCCAGCTCCTCCTCCCACCGACTCCCCACCCCATTAGCACTTTGTATGGTAATTGGTTGCAGATCAAGACTTGTGTGCTGGTGGCATTTAATACATATTTGTGGACCAAAGGAATCCCTTTCAGTACATTTTATTTCCATCAGTGACCCGATTACCAGACTGAAATCTGAGGGTTTAAGTTCCCATTGTGATGTTACCTCTTGATTCCTCTTTATTGATGACACAAAGATAAACCTGTAGTTATCAGTGCTCACTTGGAAAAGCAAGATCAGAAGCCTTGCCTGCCCCATCCTGCTAAGGGATTGTAGTGTTCACGTTGTCAGTATTGTTGGGAGAACGTGGAAATGACCTCCATCCTGATGAGATGGGAAGCTGCACATTCGGTCTGGCTCTTGTAATTCATTTTGTTTCCCATTTCTGAGTGCAGAGAGCTGACATTTTCCAGGCAGCCTTGGCTTCAGTGGGATCTAGACCCAGGGGATTCGAAGAGAATTTGTTGCCTGCATGTTATGCGCTGGCTAATGGACTGTATGGTTGGTAGAGGACGTTGAATCAAGCCCTGAACACAGAGGTCAAGGGGGAAAACAGTGGAAGGCATGAACAAAGTCAGGAGCGCTAAAATTTTCTATTACTTTTCAGAACCATACGTTTGAAAGGATCTAGGTTTTATTTCTGGAGTGGTCATTTAGGGGTAACAGTGCCTGCCTTTAGAAGATACTATGTGTGTAAGAGAACTTTCTTTTCCCTGCCTCCTCTCCCCACCCGCCTTCCCCTTTGTAAGCTGAGTGCCACATCCCAAGTGTGCAGGGCTGTGCAGTTCATAAACTCAGCCCCCAGACACATGAAAGGGTCAAAACAAAGTGTTCTCCATCCCAGTAACTGTTTTGGTCCTAATTTAGAATGAATAAAGCCTTTCAGCAGGCTCTATGTTTCCCTAAATCAGTTTGATTTTATGTAAACATTTATCTCCTTTGCACTTTTCCACCTACCACGCCGTTCACGTAACAATAACGCCTTCGCGAACATTAATGTTTTCACCAGATCCACTCTGGAGGAGGAGTCGGGGAGGACGGAGGAAATCTCTCTCTCTCTAGCTGCGGCAGAACTTCTCTGAGATCTAGTGAATGAGAGAAAAACACTTGATTTTGGTTTAGTCCAGGAAAATTAAAAGTTGCTGCTGGGAGTTTTGGGGGTACGTGTGGTATGGGCTAGGGACAGTTGTCTAGAAAGAGATCCTGAAGAGAAAGGCAGGTGTTTAATACACGCTCAGAGCGTCCTTGTGCATTGCGAGTGGCTGGCGCTGACTGGGTAGGAATGTCCCCATCGCGCTAGGCTTCCTTTTTGGTACCTGAATCCCAATCTGTCTTCACTTACCAGAAAAGCAGTTTTCCCTCTAACGCCCTTCGCTGACTGCGGGCGGATGTTTCACTGCAGTGTCCGAAGTGGCGGCAGGCTGTGAATTTACACCACGGGTAAAGCAAGGCCGCTCTTGTCCTCGCCTTGTTCTTCTGGAGCAGCTCTGACCGGGACTGGGTGACACCTCTGTTACGTGGGATGGCAATGTCCCACCATCCACCCTCCCTGAGAAAGATGGAAAGACAGAGTGAAAAGTAAATGTTGTAAAATAATGAAACAGTACTTAGCTGTTACTTGCAAATTCACACATTGGGTCAGGAGCATGTTGGCAAATATTTTTAGCAACATCGTAGTCAAGGAAGATAGGAGCTATTTCTCCATTGTTGTTGTTGACTGTTTATCTTCTTCTCATAAGGTGTTTTGTTGTTGTTGTTTTTTCCTTGAAGTAGAAAGAGAATTAATTCAAGCGTTCTCTAATTCTTTTGTGTGATTGTTCCAAACATAAAATGGAGCAGAAGGTTGTGAAGGGAACATTTCCACTCAGCATCGCTTTAAAACAGAATTTTTGGAAGCATTGTTGATTTCTTCGTATTTTTTGTTGGTAAATCCTGGGAAAAATGTATATCTTTTCCTTTAAAGTTCTAATTCAAGGCATGGATGTGAGAGTTCTGAAGGGACTTTGGGACTGCGGTAAAATTTCGTTGTCATAGTAACAGAAAGGGAAATAGGCCTAGCTCACCTGGGACTTTAACACTGCAAAAGCTGGATTTTTTTTTTTTTTTAAGGAAAAGGACTCTGCAAGTGAAATAAGTGAAAAACTTACTGTATTTGGAAACAAAATTTCAGACGTTAATGAGATGAATTACTTCTGCCATTTTTCTTGGTTGAGGCGCTTTATCTGATTCCTGATGTCTGATTTAAAAATGGCCCAGAAAGTTAATTTAGGAGAATATGGGCTTCAAAAAATAATGTCTTCCCATTGATAACCTCTGTATTTTCCCGGATGAGCTAGAGATCATCTGGACACACACTGACCCTGAATCACAAAACCTCTGACCCGTGTGTACACAGACTTTGGATAACAACATACCATGTACTGATGATATGTGTAAACAACGGTTAAGAATATCAGGTCATCTCTGCAAGTGAGCATAGGTGTGTGTGACTGGGGAAGTGCCACCTACATCAGGTGCCCCAGGGGTCATGGGTCCAGTCTGAGCATTTTTAACCCTGGAGTGAGACTTTCTGTACAGCAAGGGTCACTGCTGTGTTTGAACACCCTCCCCCACCCTTTTTTTTTCCCAGTGTGTGTGCTGTGAAATCCCAGAGCCCATGCACAAACCAGAGCCCAGCTTGTGAACTGCTTAACAATCCCCTACAGTGATGAAGTAGGGGTTGCCGGGCTTGCGATTGAAAACATCCAAATTTGCAAATTGCACCAGGTCAGCACTGTTCGTTCACAGGCAGGGCTGGTTGAAATTCCCCAGACCTGAAATACAATCGCTTTCAAATCAAATCTAATAGAATGCAGATATGGTCTCCCTTAAAAAATGTTTACTGAAAAATGTAACACATTGCTTTCTCTTCACAGATTCTTTTTAAAATTTTTCCTCAAGTGCAATCAGAATTGTTTGAAAACAGCAGGAAACCCGAGGGACATGAGACGGTTCCAGGTAAGGAGTTGTGCCGATCTCGCCTGCTAAATAAGTCATCCTTTCGCTTTCTCTTTCTCACTCCTTTTTCTCCACCCCCAGTAACCACCTCTACCACCAAAGCAAAGAAAAGCAAAACAAACCCTCCCCCCCCCACAAAAAAAAAAAACAACAAAACCATCGTTCAGTGATGCTGCTAAGGGTCTAAGAGTCTAAGAGATAAGCATCTAGGCTAACCCTCATCCATTAGTAAGGGTTGGGGTGGGGGGAGCTTCATTTTGTCATATTTAGGCTTTCTGCCTCCACTGCCCAAGTCCCACTGGGAGAGGCAGCGACCTAGGCTGGAGATTTGATTCTAAGCCCTCAGGCTGCCCACTGCACACGCAGCTGCCCACAGCAGGAGCCGTGTTCTTGATATTCAGCCACCTTGGGATTTTTCAAAGCAGCTTCTCCATGTTTTTTGGCGAGCAGCAGCTTCTGCCTTTCCTCTTCCCTGGTTTAACTATTCAGTGGCCTCTCTCAGAGCCTTTTGGAAAGCAGCAGCCCAAGCGGCCGTGGTCACTTTAAGATCGCAGCATGACAACAAGACCCACGGGACAGTGACCCAGCTGCCTGGCAGTTAAATCTGCCACCGGTTTCATCAGCCTTGCCACTGATGTACTGAGGAGACGGCTAATAAAAACACAGAGCAAGGCCAAGGGTGTGGGGTGGAGCTGGGAGCAAGTGCAGCCCCTCTCGACCCCTTTCCTTAAGCTTTGAAGGATCCTACTGAATTTGCCAAAGGACCCCGCTGCCATTCATGTCCAAGTTAAATACATGGCATCCGCTTTTCCATAGAAAAGTAAAAAAGGTGTTCAGCACTAGTATTTGAACTTGAGGCTTTAAATAATCATCCTTGCAGCAATGCAGGACACAAGGATTTCCAAGCCTCACCTTTCAAGGTGGGAAATGAGGTTGTGGGTGGTGAAGTGGTTCGCCCATAATCAAAATGAGGAGCCCGTGGAGGCAGGAGCACGTGTTGGACCAACCTCTTCCCAGTAGACCACGGGTGCCACGGTGGCTCATGCGTTGCAACCGCCAGCTTTGTACATTGCAGCGCACTTGTAATTCTTGGCCATGTTGGAACAAGGAGCAGTGCGTTTTCGTTTTGTGTGGTACCCCACACATGCTGTTGTGCTCTTGCCTGTTACTTAGGGAGTTTCTGGGTTGTGGCCATGTTCAGACAGATGATTTGGGACAGAATCATTTGCAAAGTCAACAAACGAGATGGTTAAAACAGGGCCACTGAGAGCTATTTGGAAAACAAAAATCCTGTAATTTATCTATTTTTGTACCATTCGTGGTTATTAAGCCATCCTGCTATGCCTTTGACAACTTTGTGACACCACTTAACACAGTTCCCTTAAACACATGGAAGCCTACCTCTGTCCCACACAGAATCTTCCCTTGCTGAATGATCCCAAGACAAACAAATGCTTTTAGCCTCCCCTGGGAATGAAACAGGAACACTATACAGAGTGGAAGTATCAGTATTTCAAATAAAATAATAATAATAATAATAATTTCAGTCCAAAGGATAGCTAGATTCAGAAGAATCCCAGAGTACCTGGTTCACCAAAGCTCAGCCTCATTCTGGAAGAAGTAGCAGCAGATACAGGTTGGCACAGTGGCTCAGCAAGCTAATCCTTCACCTGCAGTGCTGGTGTCTCATGTGGACACTGGTTCTAGTCCCACTGCTGCACTTCTGATCTAGCTCCCTGCTTATGGACTAGGAAACTAGTGGTGGATGGCCCATGTTCTTGGGTGTCTGTACCCACTTGGGAGACCTGGCTTTCACCTGGCTCCTAGCTTTGGATCAGCTCAGCTTCAGTCATTGTGGCCATCTGGGAAGTGAACCAGTTGTTAGAAGATACCTCTCTCTTCCTGTCCCCCTCTCTGTAAATCTACCTTTCAAATATAAATAAAGTTTAAAAAATAAAGATAGGAAACAGAAGATGCTACTTCAGATTCCTTTATTTATTTATTTGCAAATTAGAATTGCAGATAGAGATTTTCCATCTCCCAATTTGTTTTCTAAATGGCTGCAATGGCCAGAGCCAAAACAGGCCAAAACCAAGAGCCAGAATCTTCTTCAGGGTGTCTTATATGGGTAGCAGGAACATAACCACTTGAGCCAGCCTTTGCTGACTCCCCCAGGTCATTAGCAGGGAACTGGGTGGAAAGTGGAGCCTCCAGGACACCAACGGGCAGCCAGATGGGATGGTGGCATTGCATGCGATGGCTTTGTTCACTGTGCCAGCACACTGGTCCCGTATTTCGTATCCCTATCCTATCCCATTCTCCACTTCTGTGGAAGGGTTTTAAGATAAAGAATGCTCCTGAAATTGTGAGGAGGTCTCAGAGAATGCCTCGTCCTTTTTCTTCTCCTGAATTTTAGCAAGATATTCACAAAGCCAGAGCATGCTAAAATTTCTGCTGCTTCCTTGGTTATTTGCTGAGTCAGGTTTTCATTGTGCCCAAGATTTCTACTGGCTTAAATAAATAGTGTTGGTTTCAAAGGGAGGAGAAATTCTGATCCTGGGTGAAATTATTTGATTTTGATAAAGATGGGGAGACAGGGGTATAGAGAGGAGGGTGTGGATTCTGTGCTTACATTATTTCTTGGGTAGAAATGAAAGCAATTTGCAATTTTTTGTGTGTTTTTCTGAGATAAAATTCATTCAACATAAATTTACTATTTTAACTCTCTTAGAAACATACAATTCAACAAATTTTAATGCAGTCTTAGTGCTTACAACCGGCACCACCTCTGATTCCAGAATGTTTCCATCCCCCCACATAGACCCCAGGCATCTTAATTCTTGTTTCTGCCCAACTGTCCCCAACCACTAACCTACTTTCTATCTCTCTGGGTTTTTCCTGAAATTTCATATAATTGGAATCATGCAATATGTGGTCTTTAGTCGGATTTCTTTTATTTAGTATAATGTTTTCAAGATTCACCTATATTGTAGCATGTATTTGGATGTCATTCCTTTTTATGACTGAATAATATTTCGACCTGTGAATATATCATTTTGTTTATCACTGTTAATAACCACTTGGGTTGTTTACACATTTTGGCTGTTATAAGTAATACTACTGTGAATATTTGTGCACAAGGCTTTTGCGAGCATATGTTTTTCATTCTCTTGGGAATGTGACTAAGAGTGGAACTTCTGGGTCATATGGTAGTTCTAACTTTAACTTTTTGAGAAATTGCCAGATTGTTTTCCACAGCAGCTGCACCATTTTCCATCACCACTAGTAATGTTTGAAGGTACAACTTCTCTAACTCTGCATCAACACTTAGTTGTTTTTTTGTTTATTTTTGTGGATGTGCAGTGCTATCTCGGGGTGGTTCCCATCTGTTCATCTCTAATGAGGAAGGATGTTGGGCTTCTCCTTTGTGTAATTTCTTCAGAGGAATGGCCATTCAAATCTTTTGCGTTGTTTTTAAATGTTGAATTGTAAGAGTTGCTTATATATTTGAGATACTCAGCTCTTATCAGTTATGTAATTTGCAAATGTTTTCTCCTACTTACTAGATTGTAGTTTAACTTTCTCCTGTTTTCCAAAAACCACTACGATGTGCATGCCGTGTGTGTGTGAGAGAGAGTGCTGATTCACTCTCCAAATGCTTACAATTGTCAGATCAAAGACAAAATTTTTATCTTATTTTAGATGATATTTACATATTTGATCAGGGTGGGAAGGATCAAGGGTTAGGGAAAAGTGGGTATGATCATTCTTTCCAAATTTTCACCTTGCTCCTGTTTCTGGGGGTAGGGAGGAGCCATACCCAGCCTCCCAACCACCTGCCCCAGTACCTGGGGATGGGGAAAGGCCACCTGATATCAACACAGGGTCTCGAAGTGATGCATGCTCTGAATCAAAGACAAAAGTTGTGAACTGCTCAATTCAGGTCTCTCATGTGCACAGTTAAAGCTCAATTACTTGAACCGACCTTGAATCCTAGGTGTGGGATGCAGGCAGCTTAGCTGGCCTTAAACTACAGTTATACACCTTAAACACCTATCCTTCCACTTTTTTTTGTTGGCATCCTTTTCATAAAATAATTTTTATACTGTACTCAGATTCTATTAACAAATAACTCTCCATGAAAGCTGTTTCATATGAAGAATGCTAGTATGAAGAGAAGCTCGACTGTGTGCTACTATAATAGCCAATTAAGATTCAGGTGCAAATAAGAAATCACTACAGAGAGTGTTGGGGAGTGTGAACTGAAGGGATGGTAACCTTTAGGACTTCTGGAACATCTTTCTCATTCAGAATGATAAAGTTGATCATCTTGGACCACATATACAATCACTCCAGTTCACTATTATTAGATGATCAAACACATTTTTGGATATGAAGGGCTCACTTATGAGAACTTGATATAGGCAAAATAGAAATACAAAACATTTCTGACCGAATCATGAACTCAAACTCTTCTCATCCTTCTTCCTGCCCCATCGCTTAAACCCTGGTGGGACCTGAATTATCTTCCCCAGAATGATCAGATGAGAAGATAATTGGTTTATCAGACTTGTTTTCAAGTCTGAACCAATCTTCTGTTTACCTCATTCAAGTCTTAGGTATCACTGGGCATAAAAAAACATCTATTAACAACACAATATGCTTTCACCTTTAGTCCATAACCCTTTGAGAATTTGTAAAAACTCTGCTCTTTGTCTAAACAAAAACCTGTTTTTTAAAAACACTGTCCTCCACAGATCTCCATTCCGCCACTTGACACTTGGTCTGACGAAGTTTCTCTTCACTAGACTGTGTGATGCTTGGCAGTGGTTGACAAGTTTTATTCACATTTATATTTCTCTCCAATGGCTAGCACAATTCTAGGTGCTCTATGGAGCAAATTATTAAATGAATCTAAGAGCAAGCAAGAAAAAAGACAAAAAGAAAATCTTTGTAGGACTTCCCCAAAACCTCAGTCCACTGATAATTTTTTTCTCTCCTTGAAATGGGGCAATTAGGTGAACACCAAGATGAACAGCTCCTTGAAACAAAGAAAAAAATATTTGTCGACTTTAGACTGATGGGCCTGTTAAAACGTGAATTCCGTTCTTTATTTCTCTGCACTATGGGCAGAGAGCAGGACGTTATAAAACCTAGAAGAAAATGAAGTCAGGAAAATAAAGTTGGGCACATTATCTTTTCCCACAGTCGATGTCTAAAGGACAGTAGAAATCAACAACACTTTGGCTTCTGTTGCTCTAGTGAAACCTAGAGGTTATTCATTCATTTGTGCATTCTCCCATCCTGTGCTACTGAGGACAGCCTAGGGCAGGCACTATCATGGGTACAGGAGATGGGACAGAGCATGCCAGAGGTTCACCTTCTGGTAAGGAGACGGAAGATGAAGAATGAAGGTACATGGATCAAGCTTGCTTGTCTGTGGTCTCCAAGGGACTTGGTGGGGAACAGTGAGAAGCCTTACCACGTGTCTTTGTGGTGCTGCCCAGAACTCGGCAGGGTGACCAAGTGTGGGGAATATAGAGCTAAATGATGCCCAGCGTTATAATATTAGCAAACAAGGATGCGCCTCATAGTGGTTTCCAGAGCCTTCCACAGCATCATCTACAACAGATACCAATGTTAGCAGCACTTTTACTTGAGATAGAGGTGTGGATGCCATCTTTTCACACAGTATGTCAAAAGAATGCTGTTTTAAAAAGACAGGATCCACTGTAAAAGTGTAGGTTGTTTTCCATGCTGTGGGCAGCACGATTGAGTGTTAGATCTTTCTGGAGTTGGTAGCTTTCTTGATAGTTTTGACATATCTCCGACTCTCAAGTTCCTTTTAATGAACTCCTTCATTCCAACTTAGAGCTTGCTTATATCTAAATAAAGATTCTTTCTTGAGAAGCTATTGGGTATTTCAGATTCATCCCCTAAATTACTCTCTTGTTTTATTAGGCTCACCAAAGTCGTCATCTTTCATTTGTACAGTCACACTGGGGAGAAGACAGCGTTGCATGTGTAGATGTGTCATCTCTGGCTTCAAGAGACAAGGATCCCAGCAGGCAGGGAAGGGCATGTGCATGTCTAGCCAAGGGAAAGTCCTTTTATGGGCTCAGTGGGGAGAACCGTAGGGAGGTTGCATGCACACCCAGGATAGGCTGGTTGATGGGCATGTGGAAGGGGCACACCTGAGAGGAAAGGAGAAGAAAGACAAGGAACTGTGGCCAAAAATATGTGCTCTGTCAAATGCAGATCAGGCTGATGTGATGTCCACCGGGAAGCTGGGTACTACAGGGGGCCTGGTGTGTGAAGGCCCTGTACTGGATGTAATGACTGCACAAGAATGATGGGAAAATTAATGTCTGTGACAAAGACACCCAGTCCACACAGCTGGGTGTTAGCCATTAGTCTGTTTTACTAAACGATGCGAGAGCAAAGGGCACGGCTACTCATGTCTTGGAATCAAGCCAAGATCCATCCAACAATCCCTTATGATTTTTTTTAAACCCCCAGCTCTTATATAAAACTTTTAATGGCACCACCATCTATTTTCCTTAAATAAAAAACATTGAATGTTTCTCTCACACCCGTTGAAGAGGGAAACGAGAGTTTAAATTAACTCCAAATGGTAAAAATTTAATACAGCTCCAGCTGCCTGCAGGTTTCTCCAGTTCCAACCTTTCAGTTGGAGAGCTACTCCAGCTGCTCTGTGATCTCATCCACCATTTGAAATGTGCTGTGCTACTGAGCAGCAGTTCTAAAGCACATAATGAAAATCACTTGACTTATGGCCTCGCACATCAACAGGTGAGTCCATTATCTGGTGATTAAACAAACCAGATAGTCCAAGTTAAGAACAATAATTATCTATTCAAGTCACAAAATACCTTGCAGGAGTTGAGTATCTTGGCCTTGGCCTTGTGCTGTCCATCTGGAGAAGGCTTGCTGGAGGTTACTTGCTGGGGGAGGTATTAATCTGCCACCTCACCCCGACTTCTTTTGTGTCTCGAATGATGACAAAAACCAAAGCAATCATTATTTTGACCAACTCACATAAGAAGTCTGCTTTGAGTTCTTTGTGAGAGAAAAAGAAGAGTTGCAACAACAGGTATTTGCTTAAGTAAGCTTTAGGAAAGTGTGTGCTGGATTCCAGGTAGGTACAAATAAATTCTGTTTAGGCACAAACAAACAAACTAAAAAACCCCAAGTGCTCCAGTATTTTGGCTAGCTGGAGTTTTGGCATCTGAAGCCATTTAGGGCAATCAGATACAAAACTTCCTGGAAGGCCAAACTTAGTTCTGCATGAAGAACTGCCTTGGGGGCTGGTATGCTCCTGGTTTTGGGTGGATGATGGGTGATTCATGAGGTTCCTGGGCAGAGAGCTAGAGATACATGCTGGTAGAGCCTAAGAAATGCACCAGGAATGTTCTGGGGGCTCCCCTGTGGCTCTCAAAACTTTCACTGGCAAAATACTGCCCCACCATAATCTTCCCTCTTGGCATGCATTTTAGATGGGAAAAACAATGGATTCAATGGAACAAAGCGAAGTGGGATGATACTGGCTGGTTCTCTGGCCTTGGCGATGAAGGGAAATGCAGTGTTGTACAAAAGCAGTGAAGGACCTCAGGCTCCATGTGATATGAAAGGCTGGCTCAAGCTCTCACTTGTTTTCTGTACCCACACAGCTGGATTTCAACAGGCAAACTCTTAAGAAGCAGCCTGAAATCCTAAAACCAACCTGCCAAGATGAGCCCATGTAAAACACTGAGCATACACTACTTCTGTTTAAAAATTTAAAATTAATGTTTAAATCACCCTGATGATAATTTTGGCCATCTCAGGCTGTATCTATCTCTTCACTTGATCAGTTCTGTAAAGCCTAGCCCCAGTCTTGCTTGCTTCATGAAAATGTCTGCTTCTGCCTTCAGTGCAGGTTGACTGAGCTTACCTCTGACACATAGACTGCTCAGTGGCTGCAGTTTGGGTCTCAGTGATCTAGTACTATGCAGTAACATCTCCTGTCTATGTCTAGTGTGTTTCTGCTTTGCCAACTATGGGATAAGCTCCTTGAGACAGAGGCAGTATTCTGAAGAAATGTCCATGGCAAGCAAGGGAGTCTCCATAAAATACCTAATGGCTGCTTAAAACCCCGTGCTTCCTGGTTATTGAAAGTACCTGCTCAGTTACACCACAAATGCCACAATCCTGCCTCATTTAGTGCTGTCTCTATGGTCAGCAACATTGGGTTGTTCTGTTTGCAGCTTGATGCTTCAACGATCAAAACATTTAACCTGATAGAATATGAAATAGCAGTTACTGCTAGGAATATTATTCATTCCTTCTCCTGTTAGTCCTCCTCCTCCATCCACTCCCCTCTTCTTTTTTAAGACAAACTCCATTCTTGTGGCATAGGTGTTTAAAAGTAATGTTGAAGGCTCCAGAGTTCACTAATAGAGAAAAACCTGAGCTTCAATTCTGGTTTGAAAAAAGGTTTTGTGCCAAGAATGAAGTGGCATGGAGACACAGGCTGTAGTAACCAATTGGTTTGCTGTTAACCTGGTTTGAATTAATTGAGGCTTAGACACAATTGTTGCTTTAGATTTACCTTATCAATTGTGAGAATTAGCCAGTGATGGAACCACCAAAGTTTATTTCTTACCACAGTTGGACTCCCAGTTTTACTGCCCACCACAGCCAAGAGGCCCGTCTTGATTTTCTCTGCTGCTTTAACGGTCTCTGTGTCCCTCTCCTCCTTCCACAGGTGGAAAATAAAATCCCACATAACAGCCGTGCTTTGGGAAAGCTGAAATAACATATATAGCAACTGAACAGTTATAAAGGAAAAGCACATCGTGAATTTAATTCCATTTCCAGATGTAAAATGTCATAAAGAATTTTTTTCCATACTTGGCAAAATAACAGGAATTTTTTAGACCATTTTATTTAGCTGGGTGTACGCATGTTCATAAGTATGGTATCAGAGTCTTCAATGCTGAGTGTGCTGTAAATGCTACATGTTATAGCTTTACTGAGATTGAACTACCAAAGGCCCCGCATCCAGCTAGGAGGTGCATGACTTGCATTGAATGGTGGGGACCTATGTCTCACCAGTGGTAGAAACTGGTATGTTTTTAAAGCAAAACTCTGATCTGTGTGTTGGAGGGGTTTTTAGCTGATGAAATTTTTCTCCAGAAACTATATACTCAAAACATTGTCTGTTTGAAAGAGCAGATCGTTTAGTCATTCCACACATTTTTCATTTGAAATTCTTTTTTTCCCTCTCCTTGTATGAAACTTTGGGTCTTTGTAGGAATACCTGGGTGTGAACTGAGACAAGCTAACTGCAAGGAAGGCTTGAGCCGGCTGTTGCTCTGACCTGTGTAATTCGACTAAATCATACAGTTAGAACTTAGAGAAATCTAAATATTAAACACACATGTACACATGTGTAGAGCTCCAAAAAAAAGGCATAAAAATAACTCAAGGGTAAGCATTAACCTGTTTAATAACTGTCGTCACATCACACACTATCATGGTGGTACCAAAGAAACAGCTCCTCTACTGGGAAGTGAAAGGAACAGGAGAGTAACAGATGTGTCCACCTGACAGGTAAATCCTGAAGTGGCCTTTTATGAGCAGGAAAGAACTGTTTACAACTCAGCTGTTTCTTTGTATAAATTATTAGAGCAAGGGAACTGGGAGAACTTGGGGGCAATGAATGAAAAATAGAATTTGAGAAAACCAGTTTCCTTGGGTCATTGTAGCAGACCACTAACATGTTTGTAGATTTTACTCCAAAACTTCTCCTCATAATTTTCAAGGGGAAATAAGACATCTTATTCTTGTTTACTTCTGAATATTTTACACTATTGTATAATTGGAAATGAAACCTACCACAGTCACTCATCACTTTTAGGCTTATTGAGCCAGCTTACCCCAAACCTAAGATATCATATCAAAAGAAAGTAAGGGATGATGAAACACAAAAATTGCTTTCACTTAAAAAAAAAATACAAACCAAACAAACAAAAAAAACTGCAAGCAGTGTCAGTTGGTCCCACAGTTGTCTTTCTTGGAAACTTGGCTTGCAGCTACTGATCATAAATACTTGCTTTTGTGTTGAAATGTGTTCATGGAAGAGGGCTGCTACCTGCAATGTCTTTGTATACAGATCTGCTGACTGCTGCTGTAGCTTTGAGCTGAAATATAGTTACATCAACTAGGAGAAATAAATGGAAGTTGTCACTAGTGTCAGCAGCAAAATCCAGGGCCTGTCCCACGCAAATTATGGACATCTGTGTTTCTAATTGGCATTCTTGGAGGACTGTGCCAGCAGAATGGCAGTGCCAAGAGATTCTGAGAGCCTTAGAAAATAGGAGGTGTCATGCTGAGGTGACAGGAGACGTTGATGAGGCACACAAGAGTCTTTGGTATAGAACACCTTCCATGTTTGTTGTGATAGCAATGATTTTTAGTTTCAGGTATCTTCAAATGGCATCTTTTATCCATGTTAGATTAACTACTTTTAAAGCATATCAGTTTATGATCTTTGGAGAACAAGTGATATTGATGGTTACCTGATCAGAAGACAGTTGGCAAAGATGCATACAAATAGTTAACAAGGTAATGGTAAGAAATGTTGACCTTGATTTGTTTAGCTAAGATGTAAAGATTTTTGAAGGTCAAAGGTGTCCTTGTGTAGTGTTTTGGAGTCTAACTGTGCCTGACCCTCTAACATTAAGCTGCTGTGGCCTGCAGTTTTGAAGAGTGAAGCAAACCAGGGGAAAAGCGAGAAGGGGGAGAGAACAGGAAATGGAGTGAGGTGTTTCAGGAAGTTGTCAGGGGTTGACTGATTGATTCCAGATGGAAAGGGTCAGCCTTCATGACCCAGGAAATACTCACTAGGGGAAAGAAGTTGGCTTGTGCAAGGGGAAGGCCTGGGAGGGAGATGATGTCGGAATGCACATTCCACTTCCTTTAGTCTTAAAGCATTCCGAAAGTTTAACTTCTCTGAATAGAAAGATATCAGTGTTATCATCATTCAGCAGAAAAGAGTGAAGGAAGTTAAATTAGAAGCTGTTTCAAATGCATCTTCCCTCCATAATGTGGTTCATTTTAATACAAGTGGTGTGAACATAGGGAGTTTCGGTACTTAAGCGTGCGTCTCCACACATCAAAACCACCACCCAAGGGGTCTGAAAGCATTGTGGACTTTGTGAATTTAATTCATTATTTTTTCCAAATTTAATTTCATGGGCAGCCTCTTCTAGGGACCTAGCAGTTTAAGATACTTGGAATTTGAAAAACTAGAACTTGCCTCATATTTGTATCTCTCTATATATCCAGGCACACACACATACATTTGGACATAATTTAGAATCTTGTAATAAATTTTACAGACACTGAAATAATTCAGGTTAATTCCCTTGCTGTCATGAGAGGCCAGCACTAGCCAGCAAGAGATTAAAATTTATTTCCATTGTTAATAGAAAATAATGAAGTGCATCTGAACCATCAGGGTATGTCATTCGGGAAATGTTCACTTTGGAACTAAGTCTCACTCCACCCAAATGAACAATGATGAAATCAGCTGGCTCAGGAAAGCCCCATATTTTGTGGCAGAAATGCATGAGGAGCGTTAACAGACAGCATGACAAGAAGCTTGTGGAATGAATTAAAGCGGTCGCAGAGAGAATGCTCTGTACAGCCACGTAATCCTCAAGTCAGGGCAGAGAGTCCCCTCGCTGTGCTGTGTCCAGCTCACTAGCAAAGCTGCAGACAACTTTGCTGTGTTTTTGTTTTCTAGGGATGACAGCCATGTCTTTGAGAATCCATTCACTCACATAATTTGTCAGAGTGACTTGAGCCCTCTGCTTCCTTGCCTTTCTCCTTTTCAGAGGGTAAACATGACTACGGGGGATTACTTTCAACCCTCGCCTTCTTAAGCCTGTGACTGTGAGGTTCAATCTCTCACTGGAACTGTCATGTGCTCTTATGCTTTTTAAGATCCCTGTGTTAGAACTTGGGCCTTGGTGCCCTTGCAGGGAGTGCTGGGTGTCTCTGTTGTAGAGATGCTTGCACATGGTAGGAACTCTCCAGAAGGACTTTTCTTGGATTCTAACATATTAACATGGACACAATTGAAAACAGACCCAGAGCCAGACAGGCTGCATCCCTGAATTGTGAGCAATTATGCTGATGATAATTTTCTGAATGACCACAGAATTTCCTTTAGGTTTACTCACTGAATCCCCAGAGCCTGTCATAGTACCTGACATGTAGTAAGAACTCAATGAATATCTGTTGGGTTGAATGATTAAAACTTTATGTCCATGTAAAATTTCATGTTTGCTGTCACCATGCCTATGGTGTGAGGATATATGAAATGATTTGTGGGCCCATGGGTTTCATGAATTCTTCCAAATCAATTCCATTCTAAACAAATAAAGATTTTTAGAGATACCATCAAAAACTAGTTTACAACAAAAAAATGAGACTGTTGCTTTTGAGGTGGTGGTGGAGGAGGCAGGGTTTAATATTCATTGGTAAGGGACATAAAATGACTTTCTGAGGAGATGAAAATATTCTGAACTGTGCAGCTGAAATTTCTGCATTTTAGTGCACATTAATTTTGCTTGACAGAAAAACCCTCAATATGTGGTCAGCACCATGACAGAATAGGGAAATGGAGTAGGTGGTAGTATAGATAAAATAACAATAGTAATATTTGGACAGTCCTTAATGCTGGGTGATAGGTACTGTGAATCCATAGTGATATTTTGTTGGGTTGAAATTATTCAAAGAAAAAAAATTCTTGAAGTGCCATCTAAGAGTTTAATATGAAGATGTAAGGGAGGGTCAGCCTCCTCCCATCCCCCTTCACTTAGGGAGTAATGTGAATGGCCACCAGTAAAGTTGGATGGCCATCAAATTTCATTCAGGAATAGGTAAGAGTAGTTCCATTAAATAGAATTCTCTGTTATGTACTTTTCAATGTTCTTCCGTGGGAAGTTTATATATATGTAGAAATAAGTATATAACATGTTCCTTTGTCAAAACAAAATTAGTGTACAGAAATAAGCATAAAGTAGTGGAGAAGTAGCTGTTTCTAGAAGCTTCCTTAGAGCTCAGACTATGGAAAAATCTCAGTAAGTCATCTTTCTGACTGACTAGTCAAATCTGGCAGGGGTGAAGCAAATGAGGAACTCATCCTAATTTGGCACAAATCAGGCATTGCACTGAATGCTTTTTTTTATTATCTCACTTTATCTCATTCAATACTGAGAGGCAGTTTTGTCTGCTTTACGAATAAGAAACACAAATTCTGAAGGTTATGTAATCTGTCCAGGGTTATCTGTTAGGAAGCAGCAGGCTTTGGATTTAAATTCATTCTGACTCCAAATACTTGTTCTTCCACTCCTCCATACTCACCCCTTTCCTCCAGTTAAAGAACCTTACACTTGGAGCAGTGCATCTCAATGACCTCATTACTTCTTACAAGCCTGAGCTCTTCTGCTTTTGTTCTTGGTGGGTGAGAACGTCACAGATAACACGTCAGCCAGAGACTGGATGTATGATATGACTCTAAGGCCTGACTGATGAGCAAGAAGCCCGTCCCCAAGCTTGGGGCGTGACCTTCCAGCCAGTGTCTACATCTTATCTTCCAGAATCACGTCAGCTTCTGTGGTGACTACAGCTTGAGGGACTCAAATGGGAATGATGGCACAGTGCTTTGAGAAAGAACTAAGTTTCTGAAAGCATCAGGCAGATGGCCAATCTCCCCACTTCACTACATGGATATAGTTTGAATACAAATACATAACAGCACATGGGTGAAAGGCAGTCTCTTCTTCATTAACATTCTTCCATAAATGAAGGAACAGGAAAACCTGTTGAGTTGTTGTTGAGACCATGCCTCATCCTCAAGTTCTGTAAAACAGAATCATGGACCCCTTACTATTTATGTTAAATTAACCCTGCTCTCCCCTCTCTGTTCTACTTTAAATATGTAGGTTGTGCTGTCAACAACAGTCAATGTGGATGGACATGTGCTGGCTGTTTCTGACAACATGTTTGTTCACAATAACTCCAAGCATGGACGGAGAGCAAGAAGACTCGACCCATCAGAAGGTAGAGCCTTTTGGCTGAGCATGGTGGACAGATGAAGCTCCCCACATATGTCCTTATTTTAATTTCAAATTCATGTCTTAGAGTTAGAATGGAGAAAGTAGACAAAACCATGTGGGTTTTTGAATGAAGTTGTAAACACTGACTCTGGCCTGTTCTATTGCAAGCTCCTCTCGGCATCCATCCCCAAGTCTCCCAGTCACTTCCATTCAGTTCTGTGTTTTTCTTTTTTGCTAGATACGCATTTCAGGGAAATGTAGGCCTATGACATCTTAGTTAAACAGGAACATTACAGTGCCAGACATGTATGAATAAGTGTCAGATGTGCCCTTAAACAGATTGTGGACAAAACAAAACAATGTGCAGAATGAAACTGACACTAATTGATTTTTGTTTGCTTGGACAAGAAGAAATCATGTGCTGTTCTGGGTAGTTTTCCAAGTGCATTAAAGTAATTAGAAATACCAGTAACTGTTAAACTTCAAGTTGTCCAAAAAATTAAAGCATATTGAGGAAGATAACTGACAAATTGAAGTAAATTCCAGTTCAGTTATTCCCCTTCCTTCTGCACTATTCAACTTAGTGGTGTTAGGGAGACCTTATAATATGAATTAGTGGCCAAATTAGGCTACTATTTTAGTGCGATGTTTTGCTATATTCTGCCCACCCACCCCTAACCCAGCTTGGCCCTTTAAATGTATCTTATATCATTTTAAATAGGAATTAATGAACTGAAAGAAAATGATTGAATCAGTAAAGAATTTGGAGTGGTGTTAATTCTCCCACAGTGGGCCCTGAAAGGAGAGAAGAAAATCCCAGAGTTCAGAATTTAGGAACCCCTCCAGTTGCTTTTGACTGATTGGATGTGATTGACTGGCTGTTCAAAGGGGGCTCATGTTTTTGGAGTCCTGCCAAAGTTCTCCTCCACCTTTGACCCTGTCAACTTTGGAAATGGAGTGATGGATTGACTTTAGTTATGGCCTGAAAACCATATTGGGTTCCTGTTGGGATGTAAAGTCCAGAGGCCTCAAACATATGGAAGAAGGGAGGAAAATTCTACCTACAAAGTTTGGAGCACGATTAGAAATTGCCTCTAGATTGTGCTGGAACAACAACAAAAAACCAAAAACCAAAAACCAAAACAAAAAACTACTTTCAGCCACAATACATTCTGCTTTCTCTTTTTCTCTTTAACACAGTAACAAGCCTTGCATATTTTAACATCTTGGGTCAAAGGAGGCAGGGAAAAAAGGATTTACACATTTCTAGTGATCAGCTTATAAAAATATAGACAAAAAAATAACAGTTTAAAAAATATCCTTTGCATGGTTAGCTCAATGTTTCACTTTTTCATACACTGATCAATTAATTAAGCCTTAGTGATCTGGAAAAAAATAAATCAACAGACAGTTTGGGAAGGATGGCAAATGAACAAAGCTCAAATTGAATTTCTTGGAATGACCAACACTGTCTCCAAAAACTGCACATTTCGACCACCAAAGGGCAGAGCTGATTTTTTCTCTTGTCTCTTTAGCCACTCCCTGCATCAAAGCCATTAGCCCAAGTGAAGGCTGGACCACAGGAGGAGCCATGGTCATCATTATCGGGGACAACTTTTTTGATGGCCTCCAAGTAGTGTTTGGAACCATGCTTGTATGGAGTGAGGTAGGCAAAAATCAACTTATTTCCCAGATTTCATTTGGTGCAAAGGTTGTTTTGATTTTAGGAAATCTAGTAATTCACCGAGTATTGCTAGCATTAACACACATTGCTGAGTATCTTCTAGAAAAGAGACACCAAGCGTATAAAGACATGGAACCCGTGATAATTGAGGGGATAGATTCCTTAACAAAAACACAATATTTATTGTGGAAGTATTTTAAATGTCAAAATATTAGAAGTAAAATAGAATTTGGATATAAGAGACTAGAAAAATATGTGATGAAATATAATTCCTTTTTTGAAAATCATGTTTTGAAAAAATTTCTAATGATACAGGAAAGGTGATATGTGTACATTATAATGGTAAGTAGAAAAAAAGTCAGGACAGCAGTATTTATGCCTTGCAAAATTAATTCTGTAACATTCATAGAAAAATATCAGAAATGCTAAATATTAATATTGGTTTATTTGGGTTACATATTGTTACTATTGTTCGGTGATTTCCAAATTGAGTATATTTTACTTTCACAATAAAACAATGAAATGTGTTATGAAAAGATCAGTGACAGTACTATGTTGGGCATGAAGATTGTTAAATCAATATGTAAGGCTGTCAGCAGTGTCCCTGGTGATGGCTTGTCCAACAGGCATCTTATTTCCTTTCCGATTCTCTCCTCAGCTAATAACCCCTCATGCTATCCGAGTACAGACTCCTCCTCGACATATCCCTGGAGTGGTGGAAGTGACATTATCTTACAAATCCAAGCAGTTCTGCAAGGGAGCTCCAGGAAGGTTCATTTACACAGGTAGGTGAGAACATGTTCCAGGAGACAATGGCTCCTGGTTCACTTTCATTCTACTTGCTAGTATCTACACTTTACAATTATTCTAAGTTTTTTTGGTTTTTCTACCTACCTGGGACATTAAACATGGAGGTATTGACTTAATTCTGTATTTGCATTTTATTTAAGTAATTTTAGTATCATCTGAAAAAATTCATTTCAGGAATATATCCTTAGATTTCTAACTGTATAAGAAACTCAGTAGTATCCTCTTTCATTCAAGCAACTGGATTTAAAAAATAGAGGTCTAAATCTAAATTTTCTTTAAAAACCAAGGTTTCCCAGCTATTTAGCAGGGTGATAAATTATTTTAAAATTTTATGAGGTTAGAATTAATCTATTTCAACATTTATTGAATGTCTACTTTGTATGTACTGCTTTCTTAATGCAGAAGGTTCCGGTTACATGTAAAGATGTGGTCCTATCCTTGGAAGTGGTAGGAACTCTGGGAGAAGAAAAAGAAGAGTTGGAGAACTTGTATTTTCAAAACTCTTGGTGTATCCAATGAATCGAATGTGGGTTTCATGAAGAGAGTGTTTAGTGTGAGTTAGTCATGGGATGTGGAGTCAAGAATGGGATGGATATGGAAGACTTGGATGAGCAAAGGGAAAGGAGAATGTTCTGACTGTGGGAATCCAATGTGCAAAGGTGGTAGGCTGAGGCGAGCTTGTGTAAGGAGCATGCAAGCTGGTTCAACAGTGAGAGTGATGCATTTTGTAGAATGTACACAGCAGATCTTAGTCTCACTGAGAGACAACCTCTTCTGTTCAGTGTGTAAGTGTCTGGTTAATTATCAACTAGGAATATATGGAAAACTGCCATGTTCAGCTATAATTGTTTAAAATTTTACCTTTGAATGCTGTCTCCTGTGATAAATGCATCTCAAGTGTTACTCCTTTTGTGAGTCTATGGAAGATTCTGTTGTGACATTAAAAAACACTTCTGCAATAACTCTCAAAGAGGCACATCCATGAGTTTAAAGTAGTGTTTATTACATGCACACATTGGGTGGGTGCAACTCTAGCCTCTGAATCATAGAAATTAATGAGGCAGAGTCCCCCATGTGGAATAGAAGAGACAAATAAAACAAATGATTTAATTGCAGAGAATGAGAGATGGGTGGTGGGGAGGAGTGGGGAAGGTCTTGGCTTAGAATGCTGAGGGAGGCTTCTCTGAGGAAGGAGCATTGAGCACTGAGCATTGAGCAGAGACCTTTATCACAGGAAGGGGTTAACTATAGAGTCCTGCTCCCTCCGTCTCTCTCCACTGCCCCTCTCCTCCCTGTTCACACTGCCTTGCCTCCTCAGGACTGTGTGTTCTGTTTGGTTCACTGATGATCACTGCAACACGGACTGGCAGTCGATGAGTCTGTGGGAGACTGGGCTAGAGACAGAACACAACAGGATGACAGGCCAAGAGGTGGGAGGGAGCCTGTGTGGGAGAGGGGAGTCACAGGAAAGACGGTGGGAAAGGGCTTCGTGTGGGAAGATCTCGATACTGCTGTGCCAGGGTGCAGTCAGCATCTTGACAAGCTCGAATCTCGGGGCTGGATGAGCTTGCTGTGGAAGGGATGGGAGCTAAGGATGATGGCTTAGGAGCACCACACACCTATGGGACCCAGGATGATGGAGGATGACTCAGGAGCAGTTGAGTTCAAGGCATTTTCCCCATAGGAGGCATCTGGCATTTCTGGTGTTTTAAAGATACCCATTGGATGCAGAGGATGGGTCTAGCCCATGATGACTTAGGAGATATAATGGCAAGCATGAGGACATAGTAGATATAATGGCAAGCATGTTAGAACCAATCCCATACTCTACAGAAGTAAAGAAGGATCTCTGTGGTCAGCAGGGCTATGGACATTGAAAGTGATGGATAGTGAGTGCATGTGTGTGTGCACAGCTATGCATGTCTTCTTAAAGCAGATTCTCACACAGGCTGGACTTCAAGTCACCAGTGCCTAGGCTAGACCCAGACCAGTTAGAAACCTTGCAAAATAGCAGAACCCAGGTAGCAATGTAATCTATCTATTCAGTAAGTAAATATGTGCCCCAAATTAGGTTCAAGACCAGCGCTGATAACCAGTAACCGCTTTATCAGTCTGGAAGCAAGGTAGCTACTTCTCCATGACAATTATTAGGGTAAGTCCCCTAAGATATGTAGAGACAAAAAAGGGTGGAAGAGTAACAGGGAGTGACTAACAGGCAAGAATCAGGGAATGTAAAGCAACACCTGATGAAACCAAGGGAAGGAATCTGTGGTCTGTTCTTGGAAACTGCTCATTAGAAGAGCAGCACCCATGTAACCCTGAAAAGAGCAGATGTTACTTAACATGGCTACATGTCAGCGTTAGCGAATGCCTCTTTCCTGCTGCCCTGAGGCATCATGCAGTGATATCATGACTCTACTGTGCAGCATGTATTCACTGAATGTGCACATTGTGCCACGTGTTAGTGCTCTCAGGGACAGCTCATCAGCCCTCCTGGCCCACAGGGTGTAATGATGTAAAGGTGAACTTTTTCTATTCTGAAGTCAAACTGCCCAGACTCACAGCTTGATTTGTCCCTTACTGTTTTTTTTTTCTGTTAAAAATGGGCTACCTGTCTTGTTAAGGTAAAGTGAGAACCAAATGGATGTGGTGTTTGGGAACAGTGGTGGACTGGTACAGGTTTAGTAATCCACCAGCTCTCCAGGAAAAGGAAGATTAAACAAGAGCATTGTTGTAGCACCTGCTGATGTTTGTGGTATAGATATTCTCACCATGTCTCAGTTCAAGCAACCAGTGTGACTTGGACCAGGTCACAACATTCCTAGTAATTTAACCACCTGCTCTTGTAAATGGATAAAGCCCAGTCTAGTGCCCCTCTCCAAGTAAAGCACTTGGGACAAAGCATAAGTAGAGAATGACATATCTTATCCAAAAGATGTTTATCATTAATATTATTGGCAATAATATACCATGGAAACTGACTTGACTAAGGAATTGAAAATGTGATGAGTACTACAAAGGAGCTGAGAATATATGCTAGGAGAAATGAAATTAATAATTTAAGGTTATAGGAAAGACCTAAAAAGTCCAAGTAGGAAAACTGTGTACAAAGACCCTGGGGTGAGAAAGAACGTGGAACATGTTTGTGAAAGATGGATAAAATAGAGGTTGGGATCCAGCTGGAGGGAGGGCAGGGTCCAATCTCATCAAGGCGTTTCTTTTATTTCCCCACCCCACAGGTGTCCTGGAGAGCTGTGGGAGAATATTGCCATAGTCAGACTCACCTTTTATGAGGTTTTTCTGCATCGAAGAGACTGGCTTAGAAGCCGGGTTGGATGCAGTCAGGTCAGTCAGAGGCCAATGTGGTGGCCTGGGCCATGAGTGCTGGCTGCTTGGTCCTCGGTGTCAGCAACAGGGACAGGCAGAAGTAGTTGAAATTTAGGAGGTAGCATTGACGGGACTTGATGATTGATTGGATGGGGTGAAGGTTGGGAGGGGAGGGGAAGGGACAATGCTCAGGTTTCATAGTTGAAAAATTGGGTGGGTATAGCTTAGAAAGTGATTTTTTAAAAGGTATAAAGTGCTGAGGGAGTTCAGAGGAAGGACAAAATACTTCCAGCTGGAGGAGAGGTGGGAAGATTTAATATTGTAAAGATGTCGATTAGTGAATAAACTTAACACAGTGCCAATCACAATAACAACAAAATGTTTAGGGGAAACTTTACAGAAGTTCATCTGGAAAGGAAAGGTGCTAAAATAGGGACCTTGATTTTGAAAAATGAGAGGACCTTGCCCTGCCAGACATTAAAACCCATTTTAAGTTCCAATAATTAAAAGAATATGGAGTTTTGCAAGAACATAACAGCAATGTCATGTAACAGAAAATGTAATAAATTGTTTTTGCCCACATCCAAGGTATGAGTATCAGTGTGAGGCGTAATCTCAGGGCAATTGGCAAAGATGGAATGGTTAGCAAATGTGTTGGGTCAGCTAGTTAAGCTTTCCCAGAAAGAGTTCTCATCAGCTGAAACATATTCAAGTTAAATTTTCATTAAAATATAGACATTTCAAAATGTAGGAGCTAAGCAATACTTAGTCTTGAGCCTTGTTCATTTTGACAGTAAGAACAGACAATCAGACAAAAGATTTGATTGCATGACAAGCAAAATTTTTCATGTTAAGGGACAAGCAAAAAATGAAAAATAGCTGGAGACATATTTTCTCTGAATTCCATAGTATCTTATGCATAACAATAATTATTCTTGGGCATGTGTTGTGACACAGTGGATTAAGCCACCACTTATGATGCCAGTATACCATAGCAGTCCCAGCTGCTCTACTTCTGATACAGTTCCCTGGTAATGTGATTGGGAAAGCAGCAATGGATAACCAGATAACTCAAGTGCTTAGGCTCCTGCCACCCACATAGTTCTTAGCTTTGGGCCCAGCCTTGGCCAAGGCCTTTTAGAAATATAAGATTTATATTTCTTATTTCTCTCTCTCACACACACATTCTCACATAGATATATATATTTTTTATTTGACAGGCAGTTGAGAGGAGGAAGCAGAAATGATAGAAAGAGAGAGAGAGTGGTCTTCCATCCATTAGGACACTCCTCAGATGGCTTCTTCTGGGTCTCCCACATGGGAACAGGAGCCCAAACATTTGAGCTGTCTTCCATTGCTTTCCAGGTACATGTGCAGGAAGCTGGACAGGAAGTGAAGCAACCAAGACTCAAATCGGTGGCATTGTGGGAGGTGGCTTCCCTGTCATGCCACAATGCTGCAACTGCCCTTCAAATAAATAAGTAAAGCTTTAAAAAAAAAACCAGATTGAATATATTTTTTTAGAAAAAAAGATTCATTCATCTCTTCAGCAAAGACTTACTTTTTCCTACTGTTCATTAGCTGCTATGTTATGTACTGAAGATAAGAAAGTGCACGTTAGTTATCTTAAACATTAAGGGGGAGACAAATCTCCAGATAGAAAGCTAGCAAGTAACAATAGGACTTTTGGAAGGAATTCAGTTAAGCAAGAGACATTAAAGAAAAATCCCAACTACATTCATAATCAAGTACATGCAAATGAGGGCAAGAGGATCCCATGGTTTCCCTACCAAACTGGCATAAACAAACAAACAAACAAATACATACAGACACCTAGATTGGTCAAATTCAGAGAAAGTGATGACTTTCTAATACACTGCTACTATATGAATATAAATGGTTAGAGGAGAGCCCCTGAATGATATCAGCCTTGAAATGTGTGTACGTGTTGAACCAGCCATTCTACTTTTAGGAGCGTACTCTATAGGAATTAATGAGTTTGCCTGTAGGCTCGTTATTGCAGCACTGTTTCTCCTGGTGAACAATTGCACAATCCTAGAGTGCATTAGAGGGTTCATTAAATAAACAATGGAACATCCTCACACCTCTTTCTAGATAGTCACAAATGGATGTTTACTAGATAGTCACAAATGGATGCTTATTTACATGAAAGATATCTGCAGTACAAATTTTTATAGAAGCATAAAACTGTACATTCCCAATTTTTATATGTGAAGAAAGGATGGCTGTTCCAAGTGAAGTAAGGAAGCCTGCACACGAAATGTAAACACAGTTAAGGGGCTCCTGAGTGTTAGCATTATGGGGGGTTTTTTCATGTTGCATACTTACAGCTATTATTTTCTAGTAAAATTTTTTAATTAAAAGCTTTAAGATATAAAATTAATGTCATACGTGCTGGTATACTTAAAGCACACAGTAGTAAACTTGCCTTTCCAGATATAAAGAAAGGCTTTCCGGACAGTGGGTGAATCTTGCAGGAGGTGGTCCTTGAGAAGGAAGGGCCCCGGGGAGACCATCAGGCGTGAAAGGAGCAGGGCCTCAGTGGTTCTCTGACAGTCACAGCAGGTGTCAGCACTGCACCACCATGTGGGAGGGCTCAGCAAGCAGTCACTCCAGATAAACGTCCACCTTGTGGGTTCTTGGGCCACATGCAAGTTAGCAGAGACAAGAAGCTGCTGGCAGCCAAGGTATAGGTATAGGGGTCCCATCAGTGGCTTCTTATGTTTCCCACTGAATGGGCAGACACTGTTATAGAAAGCTACCTTAATCCCGGTGACTGAAAAAGCAGTGGCTTCTACAGGAGATTGAAGATGAGACTGCTGGATCCTGAGTGAAATCCTTAGCTCCAGTCCCTGGAGGGTCATGACCCTTTCCTTGGGCACATACTAAAAAGCCTTTTATATTTCCTACTGGCCCAGCCTCTCGAATGCTGGAATTGAAACACTGACCCAGAGGTTCTGAGCTCCTGGGTGCTGGCTCCTCCATCCCGACATCTGGGTTTTTCCTGAGGCAGTATTCCAAGGCCTCAGCCACTGAAGTTCCCCCATAAGCTACTCAGTTCCAAAGTAGAGATGGAGAAACTCATCTTGACCCAGAGGAAAAACAAAACTTAAAACCTGGAGAGCTTTGCTGGGGGTGGAGTGAACCCTCTGTGTGGGACACGATCGAAGAGGAAGAGCATTCTCCAATAGCCGGAGGGATGGAGCTCTGAGGGGCTTGCTGTGTCGCCAGTGACCTATGTACCCCTTTGTCAAGTCCTCAACCTCTGGAAAGCTCTGGTCCCAATTATGCTATTACCCCTAGGTGTTTCCCTGATTCAGCTGGCCAGGAATGCTTGGTATCAGTCCAGAGGTACCAAATTGTCCTCTTTGGGCAGAGTCTGGAATCTGTATTTTAAACAAAGACACGAGTGTGAGAGACCCCTGTTTTGCCCATAAGGCTGTTGCAGAGGTTTGCTGGCTGGTAATGTATCTCCCGTGTAGGAGGCTTCTTAGGAGATGAGGCCATTTCCCCAGGAACACAATAGTAGTATTTACTCTCAGTGGAATCTCCTAGAAGAAAACCCAGAAGCAGGAGTCAGGAAGAGGGCCTCCAGCAAACCTCTTCTCCCTTGGGCCCTGCCCACCGCACACACTCCATGGCCCTCAGTTTGGTGGTTGATAGCTCCTGTCTTCAAGGGCGCACCGCCATTACAAACCCAAGCCTTATTAGAGACGCTCAGTATCATTAGCAAAGTACATAATCGGTTCCCCATGGTTGCTGCTGCCAAGCAAAGCCCAGACAGCATCAGGGCTCTGAAAAATGTTTCTTTCACACATGTGGCTTTGTGGGTCTATTTCTCCCCCCTCCCCCCCGCCCCTCCCCCCCCCCAACCAAGGTGTGCTAATGGGCAGCTTGCTGCTGTGAAACTGGAAGAGTCTCTTGGGGAATGTGATTTGTCAGGAAAGTTCAGTTGCCTCTGTCTGGCTTGAGACAAAGTGGTAGTATGTCACCCTAAGCTTAGAAAGCAGGGGCTCCTTCCTCAACTGCCACCACTGGATTTTCTTTTCTTTCCTTTTTAAGAAAGATTTATGTGTATAGTTAGTTATTTGAGTGGCAGAGTTAGAGAGATATCCTCCATTCACTAGTTCACTCCTCACATGGCCACATCAGCTGGGGCTCAGTATCTTGCATGAGCTGATGGTAGGTCACTGAAGACACATGGATAGTTAAGTGCAGTCCTTGCTCCATGGTTCTTGGCAGAAAGTGGGCCACTTATTTGATTGCTGGCTAAATTTACCATAAGTTCTATCATAAGACAGAGACTGATAAGGGAAAAAATAATAAAAATAATTGAGTCGTGGCAGCTGTCATCTGCCGTGCATGCAGGGCCAGCCCTTTCCTGTGGGTTCTGACCGTCATCACCTTTGCTTTGATGATGGTTTGATTATATGTCAGCTTTATTGATGAAGGTCCTGCTGCTTAGAGAAGTTAAGACACCTGTATCTTGTCACTAAGCCAGTTTTAATTCAGGCTGTCCTAAGTTCTATCCTTTACCATTCACCTATGCCACTTCCCAATACTGAAGAGCTTATTGGAAGGAATGACAGCAGAGCCATCTGCTTGGCCTTCTCCAGTAGTTGTACTTGACACGTGCCCATTCCCTTGCCTCTCCAGCTGTTTGTCCCTCACAGGAAGTGCCCACAGAACAGGCTGCAGCAAGGGAGTCTCAATTGGGGCCTGGCTGTTGACCTGCTTTTGTTTCTTCCTTTCTGCAATGATCCAGATGCACAGCCTGTGAAGTGCTCAGAACTGCACACAAGTGCTGCTAAATTGCCTTGACTAACTAAAATTATAGAAGGCAAAGGAGTGCAGAATTGTTAATTTTGAAGAACTTAGCCTAGAATGCTGCTATTGGATGGTGAGGAGGTAGTGATGGAGTTAAGAAGCTGGGAATTATATCCCAATTTTCAAGGATATCAGTTTGACTACTCTTTGCAGTATTTTCTAACTTAAAAAATGTGAATGTACTTAACTTACTGGGAGGGAGAAATTATAGACATAAGCAAAGGTTTGTAGGTAAACGCACATTAAAATAGAGAACTGACCATTCAGCGTCTCTATAGGAATGTATGTATCAGCCATCACGAGTTCCGGGAAATTTAGCTCCTGGCTCTGAGCTTTCTACAGGCCTACCTCTGGCCATTGCAGCTTTCTCAGGGAATGAACCAGCAAATAGAGAAAATCAATCTCTCTCCCCCTCTCCCCCTTCCCCCCTCTCTTCCGTTATCTCCTTCCCTCCTTATTCTCTCCCTCCCTCCTTCTCTCTCCATATCTTTGACGTTTAAGTAGGATAAAGTGATCTTAAAATAGAGGTTTGATAGCACACATAGAAGGCCAAAGCAGCCCCAAAGCATGGGCTTTGCATGTGGTAGGTGAGAGGGAGGCGGGTGGAGATGAAAAAGGACAAAAGGGACAAAAGGGACAGGGAAGACTGATGGGCCCTGCTCTGGGACAGGTATATACAGACTAGGTGCTTCACCAGGTCTGTGGTTGAACTGAGAAGTTAACAAAGATAATCTGTTAATGGAGACACCCTGGAAACCAAAGACTTCTTGTTAACTAGCTTCCTCATTTAAACGTTGAGGTTGTTCAAAATATTCATGAAAATAAAATGGAGTTTATTGGATGCAAAGATTTGAAATCCATGCATGAATGGGTCTTCAAAAATTGGTCATGGAAAATGGGCATTATGAAAAACTATGCATAGGTTTCAAGCATTTTTCTTTTCATCAGATCGAGTTTACCTTCAAATCCCACTATCCACAAACAAGGTAGTTTAAAAAGTACTTGTCTACCTTTTATCTTTTATATTAGCAAGAAAATTAAATACCCGTGGTCGTCATATGGGAGGAAATATACTTCTATAGGAATAAGCAGCCACGGGGAGGAGGAATACAAGGCCTGGATTTTTCCACAAACTCTTAAATTGCACCCCAGGCGGCCCACTCTGCGAGGCTGTGCACAACGTGTGGGGTTTCGCCTCCATAAAGCTGCACCGCACAGATGTGCAAACTGGATTTCAAATGTTAATAGCTCATCCACTTTGCATTTTTTTTTCGGGTAGCATTATCCTAAAAAAATCCCATTGAAGAAATGAATCTGATTTTTAGTTAAAAATACCCAATTCAGACATCAAAGCTTGGCACATCTACAATTGTTCCCTGTGCAGAGTGGAAACAGGTTGAATCAATAGCCCTCCTGGTAGCCTGCACTTTCGCAGAAGTTGCCTGCATCCCCGCTTCTCCTGAAATTCCAGTACATGATGGAGCTGAGTCTGAGGAATGGCATCTCCGCTGTCAGCCCCAGAACAGGAGGCTGTTGTTTCACTGGAGATACCCCTGCCTTGTAATGGACTGGTGCTCTCTGCTATAATATTCTAAATACACATTCCTGAGAGCAGGAGCATATTCATAACTGCTCCATTGTGGCATTTAGATTTACCCTTGAAATTTATCTTTAATTTTTACAGTTGTCTCCTTAAGCATGTATATTACTCCCTTCTTCAAACAATCTGTCTTGCTGCTGCAGTTTTTCTTGACACCAAAGTGTAATTAAATATTAAATTAATATTTCATTTAAGATTAAATATCACAGGCTTCAGTCTAATTTTTCACTTGTGTGCTGTTGGTTCTCTCCTCGTCGTCTTGTTTCTATGTCCACAAAGGCAGGTACCACCTCTGAATAATGTGTTCCCATATTATCTTTGTTCCTTTTTCTTTTTTTAAATGTTGACTCTGAACTTTGGCTATATTGAAACAAATGAATATGCGGAGGCATTTCAACATAGCTAAGGCTGAGGACAACTTAATTTAACAGCCTTGTCAAGTGCTCGGATGAAGGTGGTGCCGCTGATCTGTGTCAAATCTAAAGCATATCTGAAGAAAGGGCCTGCTGTATAGTTGTAGCACCATGACAAAATGTGACATTAAAAAACAGGAACGTTAAAAATGTGAATGTGCAGCCAATTAAACTTTACTACATATTGAATCTCCATCACACCCAAATTCAACATCCAAAATGCTTTGGAACTGGAAACTGCATGCAGGTGTGATGCCACAGGTAGAATCTTCTACCCCTAACTTCATTTCCTCTATCACAATCCAAACTTGAAAACACTATATAGTATTACCTTCAGGCTATCTGTGTAAGAAACATAAATAAATACTGTGTCTAGACTTGAGTCCCAATCATTATGTATAGGCAAAATCGGGGGCAGGGGAGGCAGAGAACCTGAACTATGTAACCCTTATTGTTCCAAGTACTTTAGGTAAGGGATTTTCAACCTGTACAGCTTTTGGATGTTTGTCCTTTAAAGAGTAGGGCAGAAGGCAGACAGTTGGATAAGAAAATTATTCTGAGGAAGAGGAAGGCAGAGGAGAAAAAAATCATAGCACTTGATTAGTAGACTTTATGGCAATGGGCGGGAGAATGAAAGCACTATTCAGGCAGAGACTGTAAGAGAACAAGGTCGTCAGGGCTGCCTGAGGGCAGGTGCTTATCTGTGAATGTTTCCATTCCTCCTAAAGCTGGGTGGTTTGAAGCCCTTCTTTCCTCACCTGCCAGATGACCACTTTCTCCTTGTATCTGATTCTATCTTCTGATTGGTGTAATGTGACTTGAAAGAAACATCAATTTTAGGTTTCTTTATCTTTATATTTTTTAAAATAAGATTTTAATTTTATTTGAAAGGGAGACTTACAGAGGGATGGAAAGACCACGATCTTCCAATACTGGGTCACTTCTGAAATAGCTGCAGTGGCTGAGTTGAGCCTGTCTAAAACCAGGAACCTAGAGCTTCTTCTGTCTTTCCTACGTGGGTGCAGGGGCCCAAAGATTTGGGCCATCTTTTGCTTCTTTCTATCCTAGATACATTATTAGGGAGCTGCATTGGAAGTGGAGCAGCCACGACTCAACCCCATATGAATGCTGACACTGCAGATGGAGATTAATCAACTGTGTTGTGGTGCTGGCCTTGGCTTTGCATTTTTAAAATGCAAAGAATAGGATTCCTTTCCATTATTTTCTTTAAGGTTGGAATTTAGAATTGGGCTTGTCTCCCCACCCCCACAGAAGGGGAGGGGTTTTTGTGAATATCTGATCAAAGACCACATTCTGATAAACCTACAGATGAGCAGAGCCATGGAGTTAGTGGCCATCTGTAGGCTTCATATGACGACTGAAGAATAAAACTCAAACTCGGGCCAGAGGAGCCTTCAGTTTCCTTCAGTCCATCATCATACTTCTTTCTTCTCAAGTTTCTGCAGAGGAAATCAGTCAGGCCTTTATGACTAGTGCCCCTAATGATCAAGAGTCAAAAATGACCTGCCTGCAGTATCACTGGTGAGGAGAGACCAGCATGTTCACAGGTATCCCTCTTTCCATCCTGGTCAGTGCCCTCTGTTTTTGGGAAACAGATTAAGACCATACTGAGGGATTAGCATTAACTTGTCTCTGCATTCTCTTAAGAAATTCATGCAGAATTTTATGTGTCTTACTAATCCTTTGGGAAAATTAATATTGAGTGTTAGCCAGCTTCTTTTTTTCCAAATGAGTGGTTCCCAGTAGATATTTTTAGTAAAATACTATTTATCTAAAAAAGAAACCTTTCACACATGGCTTATAATTTGTATCTATTTGTTGGGTCCAAGATATGTGAATAAACTCATATATTATACCTGCAATCAAGATGAGAAACGATACTTGAGATCCAGACTCTGGGGAGAAATGCTATGAAATCTCAAGGTATTGATGAGAGTTTTTCAAGGCTGATCCAAATGGGATTTAGATTCTGTGGCAGTTGAAATGTGTATTATTAAACTCCTTAAGCAAACCCGAATGACTCCCAGTGGAGGATTAAGACATTCTATGTATAGCAAAGACGAAATTCTCATGTCTGAGTTTTCTCTATTGAATTCCCCCTTGATTATCTTCTGTAATATTTAACTTCATGCCATGCCATAATTATTTAATAAAAGATAAATATAAATTATATTTCAGTGGGGATATGACCTTTTACCTTAATGTTATATGACTAAAGAAAGACATAGGTAAACAGAGCCTATAGATTGAAGCATATTTTTAATTTATTCTGTTTTTGTCTTGCCAGCATTTCGCTGTGTCCCTGTCAGCGAAAGGGTTGGCAGAACTTCACAGCATCCCGTTCTCCATGTGGTAGGCAAGGTTGTAAATTTACCCTGATGATGGCGGTTAATGACCTGGTTGCCCCTTAGAGACCATCCTGGTACTGGTCTTGGGCATCTCATTAGCTAATTGAGGTCTGTTCAGCTCGTGCCATGCCTGAAAAAATAGTGAACACCCAGAGAGGTGAGGCAGGGAAGCAGGAGAGGGAATCTAGGGTTCAATGTGAAGGCCAGTCTAGAAGATGCATGGACAGCTGGTCAGCTGGGGAATCAATGTGGAACCGAAAGAGAAATTGATATTTTGAAGGCTGATACTGACTTTTACTCTTGTGGTTTGGTGGCGAGTAAGCACCCCTGGTACATTTGATTTCATGATTCCACTTCAAACATGCACTTTATTAAATCAGATTGTGTGTGTGTGTGTGTGTGAGAGAGAGAGACGAGAGAGAGAGACACGGACAGACAGAGATTGATATTATTCTCTGTTCATATACAAGGGCACATGAAAAAGTTCATGCTAAATAGAATTCCAAGAGGAGTTTATTTTGGTGTGATTAAAAATATCTACAAAGGATCTTCAGAAAGTTCATGTAAATCCATGGCATGACAAAACTGTTATTCTCGGTTCGGTGACTGGGCTGGGGAGGGGTCGGGAGACGAGATGACGTGAGACCTGGTGCTCTGGTGGTTTTGATTCTGTTAGGGCAGAACCAAGGAGACAAATGTGCTATACATTGTTACAAAGCAGCTGTCCTCTTCATCCCATCCGTGTGCACTGCTCAGGGCTGAGCTTCAGAGGAGCTAGTGAACAGAAGCAGGGGCTGGACGCTGTGGGTGGACGTGTGTAGTGGGTTGGTGGTGTGGTTGTGGAAGTGCAGGTAGACAAGAAGGAGTAATGACAGCATTGGAAATGGAGAAAGGTTAGATTTTCTACCTTACAGATAATTACTTCTTTTGTGTTTGCCTCATTGTGAGCATGCCCACATTTATCATTTCTTAGTTTTCTCTACTTAAGAAAACACAATGGTGTGTTACAAAATGGTATGTAATTTTTAAAAGATATTAGGCAATAATGGATTCTGTATTTGGTCAACACATGTGCTTGCACTGTAGCACCAGGCAGCTGTTTGTAGTTGATACTGAATGGGACCTTCTGTCTTTTGCTCCCCAAAACTGAAAAGTCAGGCATCCCAGCCAGGGCTTAGCATGGTGTCTGCAGCCAGTTGCTTAAGCTGGGGACGTGGGTCTATGGTGGGAGAGGCTGAGAGCACAGGCTTTGGTGCTTGGGAAGCCAGGTGCTGATGGATCCATCTTTACCCCTGGAATTGTGTTTAAAGTGGGGATGAAACCCACACCATAGGGCTGCCACTAGCAATGAGCTAATGCATATAAAAGGCTTTGCAGGATCCTGGTAACAGAGTAAGCCCTCGGTAAATTCTACCAGTGGTAATTATGATTTTCATTATTGCACATCGCAACCACTAAAATCCTGTTATTAAAGCAAAAGGAAATTGCTGGCATTATAATGCTAAGTGAAAAAAGTTTCCAGAATGATTCCAATTATGCATACAGCTATTCTTACACGTTTCTGGCTAAGATTGTAATGTGAGTGCAAGTGTTTAATCTCCCACCAATGCCTTCCCCTCCCCACACTCCTGCCCCCAGAGCATGTCAGAGGATATTTTTGGGAAAATACAAAAAAATGAGGGAATTCTGATTCAGTGCTTGAAGCTGGACTACTATCGTCCACATGGCAGCATCATTGTGCTGGTTTGTGCAGACGGCATGGTACAGAGGATGTGTGAAGCCAGCCTCATCATTCTCCCCATGGGAAGGAAAGGTGAACAGGAAGGTATGGAGGAGACTCTGACAAGCCCCAAGACCTGCCCTGTCTCCACCTTGGGGAGTGAGAACAATTGGTACAAACTTGACCTTGAGTAGAAAAAAATGGTTAACTCTTTTATAACCAGAGAAGTTGTTTATCTGTGAAAGGCTCAAACAGAACTCAGAATTCTATTTATTATTTGAAAGCTGGAGAGACAGGGAGAGTGACAGAAACATCTCCTAATTCTCTGTGGGTCTCTCCTCAGATTCTCTCAAAATCAACAGCTTGGCCAAGATAGGAGCCAGGAACTCAATCTTGGTGTTCTACGTGGATGACAGGGAGCCAAGTCCTTGGGCCATCATTTGCTGTCTCCCAGGGTGTACAGCATCAGAAATCTGGACAGGAGAACAGAGCCAATCTTGAGTCCCAGGAATTCTGAAAGCAGTTACAGGTGTCCCAAAGGGCATTTCACCAGAAAGGCTCCCAAAGCGAAAACCTTTTGGGTATCCTATCAGGAATTGTGCATTTTTGGATGACAGACGCTCAACCGTGTGATGCTGTATCTCTGGCAAACTGTCCAGACTAGGGCCGAAGATTTGTGATCAGCGTGTAACTTGGCATGGCAATCATGGGCACAGTGATGTAGCTGCCTGGCAGAGTGCATAGCAAGGCAGAGGACTGCCTGAGCAATGATCTTGAGCTTCAGTGTTCCCAGGATGAACAGAGAAAGAACAGTCTTCAAATTGATTTGAAACACTATGCCCAGAGGAGTCAGGGGGAGTAGTGTGAGTTCCGGAAAGCCAGTGAGTGGGAGTACTCCCAGATGAGAGAATCTTAGTGGCATCAAATGTTAATTTGGAGTGCAAAGAAGATTTCCTGTGGGATCCCCTCATCCCAGGTCAGAGCACCTGATTTCGTGTCCTGGTTCTGCTTACACAGACCCTGGGAGGTAGTGAGTGAGGGCTCAAGTGCTTAGATCCTTGTCAGTCACGTGGGGAATCCAGACAGAATTCAGGCTTCTCTGAAAAACACAATCCCCTGTTAAGAACCCAGTCTGGAGGAGTTTGACAAGAGAAAAAGTTCCGTGGCTTATTACCTCTTTACAAGGCAAATACAGAATTCTAGAGCACTTCAGAGTTGGGACTTGTAACTTATGCTGGGAACCAAGGCAGGGTAATTGTGAATTCTAGGCAAACATAAAGAGAATACTGGAGGAAGGGAGGCAGGGAACATAACACGTAAAGGCCTGCTGGCCACGAGAATATGCCTACGTGTTTGTCACAGTACACTAACAGCTGTAACACATGTTCCCCTAATTTCAGTGATTCATATGATTCTTACTCATTAAAAACAAGTAACTTAAAGAAGCATTTTTTACTCAAAAATCAGAGAGAATCTTTTATTTGCTGGTTAACTCCCCAAAAGGCCACAACGGCCAGAGGTAGGCCAGCCTGAAGTAGGGAGCCAGGAGTTTCTTCTAGGTCTCCCGATGTGAATACAGGGGCCCAAGCACTTGGGCTGTCCTCTATTGCTTTCCCAGGCCATTAATAGGGAGCTGGATCAGAAGTGGAGCTAGCCAGGACCTGAACATCAGCCCATATGGGATGGCAGCAGTGCAGGTGGCAGATTAGTTTGCTATGCCATGGCATTGGCCTGAAAATGGGTGACTTTGGCAGCAGCATTTTGTTAAAAAAAAAATCAAAACAGTCAAATCTTTCAAAGATTGATTTATTTTTGTTGGAAAGTCAGATATACAGAGAGGAGAAGACAGAAGATCTTCCATCTGCTGGTTTAGTCCCAAGTGGTCACAATGGCTAGAGCCGAGCCATTCCGAAGCCCGGAGCCTCTTCTGGGTCTCCCACATGGGTGCAGGGTCCCAAGGCTTTGGGCCATCCTCAACTGCTTTCCCAGGCCACAGGCAGGGAGCTGGATGGGAAGTGGGGCTGCTGGGACATGAACCAGAACCCACATGGGATCCCGGCACTTGCAAGTTAAGGACTTAAGCCACTAGTCTATAATGCTGGGCCTGGCAAGAGCATTTTTGCTTCGTTCTTTCAAACATTTAGTTGAGATACTATTTATGCATGTGAATTTTAAAGGCAAAGATATAGAAAATTGTTCAATTTGTTTTTCAAATCTGGTATAATTGAAGCAATATAACTTGGGCAGAACAAAGCAAATTGGGCCTATCCATCATAATCCTCCCCATCAACATTATAATAGCTAACATGTGAGTGTCATTGTGTACTAGAATAACTCCATGTAATCCGCCCATCAGTCATCTTAACAAAATATTAACAAATTGAGATCAGGATACCAAGAAAATGGCATACCATGTTGTTGTCTTCATGTGCACTTGTGTGAAATAGAGAAATCTAAATTTGTCAAAGCAGGAGATTCTTTGGATTGTAATTTTCTAAAGTTACAGAAAGTCAAGATTTTAAAAAAGTCATTAAAACATAGTAAATAAACTTTCCCAAATAGCCAGTACCACTTCTGGTGGTGAAATACGAGTATGATTTCAATTAGGAAAAATCCAATAATACTCAATATCGTACTCCTTTGGGAGGCATAATTATTAAGCATTAATAAGTTCTTAAGAAATATGAAAGTGATCAACAAATACAATTATAAGAATCCTTTTTCCTCACTGGTAAGAAATCCAAGTGAAAATGTCTACGCATTTTGCTAGAGGGAGTATTAATTTATATATTCTTCAGAGGAAGGATTTTGTATGAAAGGTCTCAGATATAAATTACAATTTTCAACCCAATAATTCTAATTCTTAGCATTTGTTGATTAAAATAACTATAGTTATATTCAAAGGATAATCACTGCTCTGATTTTTTAACAGTAAGAAATTAGGATTACATTAAATGCCCAACATTAGGAAGCCATTTAAATAAATTATAGAACATGGCATGGAAAATATGCAGGAATTTTAAATAATATTATAAAAGAATATTTAATAACCTAGGGGAAAGTTTATGCTACACAGTCTTATTAAGTAGATAAAAAGTAGGTTATGGAAAAGCATGAGTAGTTTGTCTCTGGATAATTTCACGTGTCAAAATTTGGAAGGATGTAACCAAACAGTTAATCCAGGTCATCGCTTATGAGGTGGGCTTATGAGTGATCTTATTTCTATTTCTGTACTGAGATTTTCAGATAATTTAAGAAAATGTGTTACTTTGATGTTAAGATAATAACAGATACGCATGAACACAAAGGAAAGTGCACACTGCTGTGCTTATTGTTATATAACATGAGTTCAGGGAATTGTTTTATTCTTTGCATCTTTCCTTTGATCATGTATTAATTTGAAAGCCATAAAATTTAAATGGCAAAATTTTTCAAAATGCAGGAAGGAAGGAGAAAGAATAAGGGTAGACGGTTGACGTCTGTCACTCACTCATTTTCCCCGTCCCTGGCACTGATTGTCTCCGTGCGTCAGGCTCCATCTTAAGGCACATGCGTGCAGAGGCCAGAGCAGCTGAGGTCCGCTCCCGAGAGCCCCGCGGGAGAGCAGGAGCCGGCATGTTAAACACGCACCTGTACCTGAGGACAATTGCAGTTCCAGAGTGTGCTCATGCTATGCACACATGAACTGGGTTTTTTGAGAGTAAGTTCATAAAAGGCTTAAGAAAGCATGATATTTAGAAGAATTAAGAGATGGCAGAGGTATGCTTGTGGAAGAAGAGAGGAAGGAAATAGGGAAAGTAACATAAAGGTAGTTCATTTAAGAAATGGAGGTATAGTTGATAATGCAATGTTTGATTCCTGAGCACCTGGGGAGAATTATACATTTTGTGTGTAAAGAAAAAATTAATTCTCTAATTTTGAATGGTATTCTGGTAAGATAGTGTAAAATCATTATAAATTCCAAAATGATTTATGGATTAATCACCAACACTGTCATAAAACCTTTACTTCATGCATGTGTGTATTAATTCTTAGATAACATCAGGATCTTTTGCCTGTGGAAGGCTCACAAAGCTGACTGGCCAAGATAGACACTTCATGTGAGGGCTTTTGTCTTTCAGCCTTAAATGAACCCACCATAGACTACGGCTTCCAGAGACTGCAGAAAGTCATTCCGAGGCACCCTGGGGATCCTGAGAGATTAGCTAAGGTAAACTGCTTTGGAAATCCACTTGTGAAAACTTTTTTTCTTTTTGGTAGAATTTCTGCACACCTAGAGAGATCTACCCATTTACATCCTGTTAGCATTAATTAGACCTGCCTTGAAATTTGACCGGGCTTTAAGAGCAAGATGTCTATAAAACACTATGAAGTTTATTTTTTTTAATCTCTGAGGAAATACTCCTATGAAATCTGAGAATTTGGCCCTGTAAAACAGATATCCCACAAGAGAATTCAGCTTATAGGACACTAATGAGTATTAAAATAGCTGCTTCATTGCCTAAAAATGTAAATTCCCATTCCTTTGTATTTAAATAGGATTATGTATATATTTTTAATTATTATTTTGATAATCTTTACATAGTTGGGGTGCAAAGAGTCAAGGGCTACAAGAAAGTGGGTAACACCATTGTTTACATTTTTTTTTTTTTTGCCTAGCTCTGGGATAAAGAGAGAATAAAGGGAGAAGCCCCACCTGGCCTCCCACCAATCCCAGGTCCCTGACATGGGGCATGCTCTGAGGGCACTGCTCAAGTGGTTTTCATGGTCCAACAGTTCTGAATTCCTGCCAATCTCACCATTCCAAGCTCAATGAAATCTCCAGAATCTACTGGCTGACATAGTCCACCTTAGAGTCTCCATTTGCCCAGATTTTCACTGCCAACACATGCCTGGGGTAGATGATTGATTTGTTTACCCAAATTACTAATCATATACATCATAGGCTCTCAGTGAATAAGTATTTAATGAATAAAATGACATCTCCATATGAAATTTCTATGAAATGCATCATTTTTAAATGAACTTGCTTATAAAAATTGTATTATGAATCTGGCCCACAATAGTAGTTTTATAATTTAAATGATACATCAATTTATTAATCATCAATTAATGAGAATCTATTAAAACATATATTTATATGTGTACTTTAAACATATTCTAAAATGGCATGTTATTTTTTTTCTGTACTGTAAGTAAAATTCAACTTCCACAGTTGCTTTTACATCATACCTTTAGGTTCCTCCTGGAAAATTCCCAGTTCCACCATTAAATTAGATGATCTCAGAAAGTAGGTTAATAGCAATTTAAATGGCTGTAAAAAACAGGAGGTGGAAAAAACAGAATGAGAGGAAAGGGATTAGTTATCACTAATTCTTTCTGGCTAAAGTGAACAGGGGGAAATGTTATTGAAAGAATTCATCTTTATTAGACAAAAATTTTATAGAAAGCATTGCCAACACAATTTCAGTACTCTGGACAACTCCTTGGCAAGCAACTAAATCCAGGTCCATCAATCATTTTAAGAGTTTTTGGTTAATTAGAGTCCAGATTTTTAACAGTGATCTGAAAGTAGCTTTTAAAATAATTTGTGACATTAGTTATAACCAACTCTACCCTCAATTTGGTTGATATTTCTGTTTTGTTTTGTTTTGTTTTGGTAGCATAACTCCTTATAAAGATATTTCATAGTGGTAACTTTAATGTACATAAACATTTATAGAAGAATCTACATGAATGGTTGAATTATACATGTCAAACCCTCTGGTGATATTTACATTTTGGGCATGTGTGTGTACTTCTGATTTTTATCTGTAGTTTTCCTTTGTGTGTTTGGATTTGACCTCTTATTACCCCCACTGTTTTCTTCTCTAGGAAATGCTGTTAAAAAGAGCTGCAGACCTCGTGGAAGCACTGTATGGCACACCACACAATAACCAGGTGAAAAATCCACATCTTGCTAGGTCAACCGACTTTGACTCTGCACGCTGAGGCCAGTGCTCACCCCACCCTTCTGTTTTCCAGGACATCATTTTGAAGCGAGCTGCAGACATTGCTGAAGCCCTCTACAGTGTCCCCAGGAATCCGAGCCAGATTCCAGCCCTTTCCAGCTCCCCAGCTCACAGTGGCATGATGGGAATCAACTCCTACGGCAGCCAGCTTGGGGTCAGCATCTCAGAGTCAACTCAAGGAAATAACCAAGGTACCTCCTTTCCCTCAGGGTCCAGATTCAAACATATCTCACATGTTTAACAGATTTTCTCTGGAAAGAGAGCTTCAGCCAATGCTATCAAACAGAATGTGGCTCCAGGGAAGCAACAGAATCTTAGATTGCATTTTGACGTTATAGATGCTCTGTTAAATGGCTTGCAGCTTTTTGGGCACCACGTAAAGGAATGTACATGAGTTTAGGTTTATGAAATTAATACTTATAAATCTAGTCTTCATAAAACGTACACTTTTGTGATAGACTAAAGAATGAAAAGAGGCAGAGTTTTAGCGTTATCATTTGTTATACCAAGAACCAACCAAGAGTAACTTGATTTTATTTGGGTAATTTCTATTATATTTTGTCACATAAGCAAACAGATAACAACGAATGCAAACAAGGGCTCTTTTAAAAGTTCATTGGGAAACCTGAATTATGAAAGGGTTTCACAACTGTTTTTTTGCAACAAAATAAGCTTACCTTTTTATCCAGTCTTCCATAAGCTTTAAAAAGCTTTTACTCTGGGCCTGGTGCAGTAACCTAGTGGCTAAAGTCCTTGCCTTGTATGTGCCAGGATCCCATATGGGTACCAATTCAAGTCCTAGCTGCTCCACTTCTGATCCAACTCCCTGTTCGTGGCCTGGGAAAGCAGTAGATGACAGTCCAAGGCCTTGGGACCCTGCACCCATGTGGGAAACTCGGAAGAAGCTCATGGCTCCTGATGGGCTCAGTTCTAGCCGTTGTGGCCACTTAGGGAGTGATCCAGCAGGTAGCAGGATCTCTCCCTTCTGTAAATCTGCCTTTCCAATAAAAAAAATTTTTTTCAAACCCTTACATTCATTTAGTAGATAAGTGTGTGCATTCTTAGTGGGTCACTCTCCAAATGCCCACAGGGCTCTGGGCTAGGGTGGCAGCCAAGTCGGAGGCCAATTACTGCATCCACAGGAAACTCCAGTGTGGGGTAGACCTGGGTATCAAGTCTAGACAATGAAATAGCACACAGGTATCTTAACCAGCCTCCTAACCATTAAACTAAACCCCTGCCCTGCACCTCAAATCGTTTGAAATGCTCTCATATAGTGAAGCGTGCCTTTATATGTAAAGTATATCAGCAAAGATTTTTTTCATTGATGTTGACTTTATTACAAAGACTAAATCTGCCATAAATCATTTGTGAAAAAGAAATGTTCTTAATAGTGTCACTAAACCTAGGAATTTTGTTTCTAATTATCACTCATCCATTGGAAGACACTTCCCCTTCTGTAAGAGTGAGTGAGACTCATTATCGCTTTTCTTTCTGGGGGGCAGACATTGGACTTATGGATCTTCTTTGTCAAATTTAGGTAGTTTTTGAGATAACTAACTCTAGCAGCTTATTTCGTTGGAGACTGAGTTTTGTGTATAGGTTGGGGTTTCAGGAGTGCGGGGAGAATCCATTATCTCTTTGCTTCTACCGCATGGGATGGATCCTCTTACACTGAGTTGCTGATGCCTCCAAGCGTTTGGTTAAAGGAGAGCACTTTTGCTGAACTCGATGTTTTTTGAATGAAGATGACTTCCAGTCCAACATAGAGTATGCAGTCACTCTGAACCAATGTCCCTGCTTTTCAGAATTCAGTTGGTCCTGGAAGTATTCTTGAGCACCCATCCTCCCATCTCTAAGAAAGACACAATAGAATATTAAACTTGAGAAATGCTAAATTAGGCTTATTAAACCAGTCATCTATGCTCTAGGCCTTTCAATACATGAATCCTCAAGAAATGACTGTAGAACATAACATCTGCCTAGATTTATGTGATCATAAAATGGTTTTGTTTTGTTTTTTTTTTTTTTTTTTAGTGACACCAATTAGTACTCTTCGGACTTGAGTGTCACATGAGATAAAGTTTGGGAGACAGCCCTCCACACTGCCGTTAGTTGTTCCCCCTTAGCATGTGCTAAGTGCTGAGGGCTGTTTGAAAGAGGAGGAGGGAGGCACTATCAGGAATACCACCTTGAATAGGGAGGGAAAGGGAGAAGAATCAGAGGGTGAAGATGAATTGTACAGCTCCTGGGTTGAGGGCTCGTGCAGGCCTGTGCCAGGTACATTTCACATGGCTCTGCATTCCAGCTGACTTACCAGGGCTTTTCCTTTATTGTCAAGGATACATCCGCAACACAAGCAGCATCTCTCCGCGGGGATACTCTTCAAGCTCCACACCTCAACAGTCTAACTACAGTACCTCGAGTAACAGTATGAACGGTTACAGCAATGTCCCGATGGCCAACCTGGGCGTCCCAGGATCGCCAGGATTCCTCAATGGCTCACCCACAGGCTCCCCTTATGGAAGTAAGTCTATGCATCCAGCTTCCTATTCTGTCTTGTCTGAGTTTAATGATGGAATTTTGCAAGGGGAAATTGCATTCCCAAATAATACTGATTGTTTTGTGGGGAGTAGCTCAGTTTCTTAGTGCAGTGTCCTTCCTGTGTTTGTGTTTGCTTAGCTGCAGTTGACTTCATGTGGTTACTCAGTGCCTCCTGGGAGAAGGAAAAGGACAAAATGATTCCCTTTACACAGAGAAAGAGTTTCCAACAATACTTTGAAAGTTCATGGAAAACGTGTATTATGAAAAAACTATGGCTTCAATTTTTTTAAATTTTTAATTCCATTTCCCATGAACTGTCACTGTCTGGTGTGTTCCTTTTATGCCTCGTGAGGAGTTATGAGTATTTCCCTTATCTATATGGATGTTCTTCATTAGATGCTCTGTTACAATAAATCATTTTCATGAGAACTTTCTGAGGTTAGTGCTTTTATCTCCGTGTTACAGATGAGAAACTGTATTTGGAGTCGAGCAGGGCAGTTGGGCACAAAATGGATGACTAAGAGTTTTTCTGTGTAGCATACTTGTGCTTCTGTTTGATTTTGTAACATGACCTTGCGGTCCCTTAAGTACCTCCAGAGAGGTGAAAGTTGACTGATAATGCTGAGGTATATTGAGACAGAACTGCTTAATCTATGGTCTAGCAGAAAAGTTGACAAATTGTAAACACTCATGGGTTGCTTTGGGAGCTAAGTTGGGAGCTTGCACAATGGTCCCAGAGGCCCGAAGAGTATGTTTTTCAAACCTCAGAGAATGCTTCAGGCCAGGAGACATGCTGGCATGCTGAGTCTGGAGTGAGGAGTGTTCTGGAAACCCTGGGTGTTACTGCAAGGTCCTACAGGCTGTCCTCTTTTCACCCAGAGTGATTCCTTTGGCCAGGAGTGAGGACATATCAAGGACAGTCCTCAGCCATGGTCACCACGATTCCGGAAGTGTCATGCCTGGGAGGCCACCTCTCACAACCTTAGGTTCCCTGGGGAAACACACCGCTGAGAAATTTCTGGGTTTTCTGTATAATTGAGTCACTCAGCCCCTCTACACAGATTACCAGAACAGAGTACCAAGTAGCAGCGGGCAGGCAAGGTCAGTTCTAGCACAACTGAAATCTTGTTACTACAGAAGTACTCTGTTGTGTCTTGTCAGATGGCCCAGGCTAATTAGATTAGTATGGTCCAGGGGAAACAAATTATTGCCTGATTTGTCTCTTGGCTTGATTTTGCCTTATCTGCTTCCAAAAATTTAGTGGAGGAATCATAATTGTCAGATGGGTGTGTGAAAGTACAAGCTAGAAACAATCGAGAAACTGCAATAAGTGAAAAAATAAGTCTGTTTAGGATTATCAAATAAATCCAGTGGCCAAGCATAGATACCCTTTGGTTTTCTGAAGGAAGTCATTGATTTGGTTCTGAGTTTTCATGATGCTGGAGTGAAGAGAGGAGCAGGATTTTCTATATGGTTTATGTCCACACATTTGTATTTGCTTATGTAGATCAGAGGAATGTGGGTGCTTCCATTGCTAAGGTCTTAAGGAAGTCTCCCCCAGGCTTCCTCAAGGAGAAGGAGTCCTGCATGATAAAAGGCCCACATCTTTAACAACCCATCTAAGTGATGTAATGGCCACTGTGTAAGTAATGCTTGCATCTAGAATCCAGGCAGATCCTCACCATCACCTCTGACATGGGAGTAACTTATTATCATTGCCATGTTTCCTTGCACAAGATAGAGATGTTGCATGATTTACTCAAGGATTAGACACAATAGCAAATGTGAGACTGGAACACATGTCACCAGACTCTAGATACCATGCTCTGAACCTATGCAATGTTGTAAGAAATATTTACTGCTTCATAATTATTAAGCTGTGCCATATGAAATGTCCTCTATTTGATCTATCAAAACAGAAATTTGATGTGATTCAATTGTATATTATGTAATAGCAACCTATTATATATGCACCAAATGAAACAGTTGGTCAGTCTAATACTACAATGCTGACAGAAAAAGAGAAAGTTGAGGAGGCAAAAAGAAAAGCAGAGAGGGAGGTGGGAAGGTAAGAAGAGGTCAGGGAACAGGCCAAGTTGAATGTCAGTTGCTTAATGTTTCTTACTGGGTAATTCATTTGGGAGGAAAGAACGCTTCTACTCCAGCAGGTAATGAACAACCCATTCCACTTTTCTTTCATGATCACACAACACCCCAGCTATGAGAAAATTAGCAACACCTCAAGTCTTAAAATCACCCCAACAGAGAGTAGGAAGAGAGGAAGACCAAGGCCACCAGCCCAGTTGGAAAAGACAAAGATAGGCTGCTCCTGTGACCATTGGGATCATTTACACCTTTGTTTTGACAGGGAAGTGCTGAAGGGGATGCAGACTAGGATTAGGATTCCAAACAATGCATGCAATACAATCAGATTACCGTACTGCAAAAAATACTGAATACCCACTGGAGTTCATTACCATAGCACCTGACCTGTATTTCTAACCAGTGAAGTCTTCGCTTCTCTGGGAAACACAAGAAATGCCCAGGGGGAAACATTTCATCAGCTCAGTTGCTTATGTCCAAAAACACAATCCTGTGAGTTTTCATTTTCTTTTCTAAACGAGTCTGATGTGGCTGGACCATGCCATACAGCAATTACTTGCCAGAGACATTGAAAAAGAACCCCAGCCAAGCCTCTCAGTCAAGTTGGACTTGCATTACGGCCAGACCTGAGTATCAAAAACCCGCATCTTTCCTGCATTTGCTCTCTCACTACTTCAAAAATGGCCAAACAGATGTTTTTTCAATTTCACATACAAACTTCACTTCCTGGCGGTAGCAGTGTGTGCCAAGTTCCAACTCAGTGTAAGTTTTTATGGCTGAATTCTAAACCCCTGACAATAGGGGGTTATAATGAAATGCTGACAGACCCCTCAGCGCCAACAAATGCAATGGCTCGATGCAAAGGAGGATATGTGCCCCGTGAGTTCCAGCTGGGGCTGTGCAAGCCAATCAATCCTTGTAAGAAGGAAAGTGCTTTTTCCTTTGCTCCCCATGTTCACATAGATTCTTGGCCCAGACGTGCTTGCCTTTACTTTGGCCTCTCTCCACAGAACAATGCTCAGCCAGAGAATTCCTCCAATGGAAGTACGAGCCATCAGCTTTCCTAACAGAACCCTCTGTTGTCTCCAACAAGGGTCTACTCCGCAAGCTTGCAACACCCACGGGGACTATTCTTCCAAAGCCCAGAGCCAGCCAGCCAATCCGCAGCTGGGGACAGGGTCCACTGGGGCAGCCACCCGATCTGTTCTCAGGGATTCCGACTTCCCTGACAGTCCTAGACTATGTCCTGGCCTTCGGTGTTTTTACACTTTCAAAAATAAATAGTAAAATACTTTTCTATTGTAAATATTACATGATTATTATAGAAAATGTAGAACATAAGGGAATAATTTCTAAAAGTAGTCAAATTACCCACGTAGGAAACAACTTCTTTTAAAATATTTTAGTATATTTCTATCGTATTTCTTTGGAAAAGTAAAAAAATACACATACCCTCTTACAATAGGAACATTCTCATCATAGACATTTTGAAAAGTTTGTACAGGTAAAAAAAATTTCCATGCAGAGATATGGGTTGAAGTATAGTCTCACTCACGGATACGTACATTAGGAAAATTGCAGTGTTTGCTCCGATGCACAGCTAATGAGATCTACAGTAAAATCAATGAGAGAAACTAGAGAGATGTGCCCACATCGCCATAGACACAAATAGCAGGCTGGTCGCCCCAAAATCTAGCGATACAGACCTGGGTCCTGAGTGCACAGAGCGGAAAGAGAGGTTGATGTTTGCATTTAAAACTTAATGTCCATCATCACGCTTTCCCCAGGAGTTTGAGAACTTATGAGTCGGCTTGGTTTCTGTTTGGTAGCAGAAGTAACAGACAATTTTGTTTAGCCTTAGATCAAAGAGGAGTAATTATTCAAGAAAGATACGGTGCCTGTTGCCAAGGACTGTACTGTTTCTTGTCAAAGAAAGATGTTCTGTTTTAAGTGTTCTACTGATTTCTCATTTAGAAGTCATACATGTTCATTGCAGAAAATGTTGAATAAATGGATAGTTCAATTCATCTTCAGATAGTCATAATCTAATCAACAAGAAGAGATATACCATCATTATGTATTCAGATGTCCATCAAAAAAACTTTTGCTTATTTTTTAAAGCAAAAGTGAATTTGATGTGTGTGTACATTTTCATGTAATTTCAATTTTCTTAAGGATACTGACCTTTCCATGTTGTTTAATAAAATGCTATTTTGATGTTTCTATTGTATGGACTTAAATAATAATATAGTTTATTTTGCATTGCTTAATTTCTCATTATTACAAAAATGCCCTTGGATTGATTTCTTTTGGCACATTATTATTATCTCCTTGGGATTAATTTCTAGAGATTACATTAGTGGGTCAAAGGATATGCATATTTTAAAATACTTTGAGATGCATTGCCTCAGTGTCTCTAGAGAAGTTAATCCCCCCCAGTAAAATAATATTTCCCAACTCTTCTTATTTTTTTCCTAATCTTTATCAATTTATTAGGCTAAAAATAATGTCTATTTGCCATTTTAATTAGCATTTTATTACTAACCAGTTGGAAGAATTTCTAAATGGGTATCTTGGTCATTTTCATTTTTCCTTTTGTGACCTTCCTTTGTGTCCTTTACTTATTTTTCCATTGTAGTGTTTTTCTAAATGGCTTATAAGGGTCTACTAGCTACTAAGGGCCTGAACACATCAAAGTAATTATTGTATTAATTTTTCTTTCATTGTGTGTGTTAGGATTTTCATTATATGGCAAACCTGTCTTGGAAGCTAGGATTAGGCAAATTACATGGCCTTCCTAATTTTACTACCATCATGTTTGCAATTTTGTTTTTACTCATTAGCCCACTTAGATTTACTTTGGTGTTTAACAAATATTCAGTGAACTGTTTCCATGTACTTATGTCTCCATTATTACAAAAATTACCTTTATATAGTATTAATTGTCATACATAGCCAGGTCTATTTCTGGAATCCATTTTGCTCTAAAGATTTGCCGATCTGTGTTAATGTAACACTGATTTCATTGATGTAGATTTTATCATGTTTTAGATGCTGTGCTCACCTTGCTTTTACCACTTTAACAGATTTTCTGGCTCTTATAAACTTTTGTTTAATGTTACTGAGTTTTGGAACATATAAACATAAATATTGAACTTGTTGAACAAATTAAAACTCCCTTTAGGATTTCATTATGTGTATATCTATCTATCTATCTATATATATATATATATACATATATGAGAGAGAGCAAGAAGCAGCCAAGGTCTCGCGATGCTAGGTGGGGTATAAAGGCTGCGGCCTGGTTGTGGCCTGTCTTTTTTTTCTCTGGGAGATCATGTGAGTGTCTGCATGGGGTGGCGGCGCGCATATATATATATATAATTTTAAAAATTGTTAAAATGGCATATGGTTGTTTTTCTACTAAATGCTGTGAAGCACCCTTTTTTTTTTTTTAAGATTTTGATTTTTATTTCAAAGGTACAGTGACAGATCTTCCTTTTGTTGGTTCACTCCACACATGGTCTCAATGGCTAGGACTGGGGCAAGCTGAAGCCACAGCCAGGAACTCCAGCTAGGTCTCCTGTGCAGGTGGCTGGGAACCAAATACTTGGGCCATCTGCTGCTATTTCCCAGGATCATTAGCAGGGAGCTGTATCAGAAGAGGAGCCCCTAAGGCCAGCACTGTGGCATAGCAAACAAAGCCAATACCTGTGGTGCCAGCATCCCATAACAGGTGGCAGTTCGAGTACTGGCTACTCCACTTCAATCCAGCTCTCTGCTAGCGGCCTGGGAAAGCAGCAGAGGATGGCTCAGGTCCTTGGGCTTTTGCACCCACATGGGAGACCTGGAAGAAATCCCTGGCTCCTAGCTATGGTCCAGATCAACTCTGGCCATCTGGGGAGCGAAGAGGCAGATTTGGAAGATCTCTGTCTTTCTGTAACTCTGCTTTTCAAATGAATGAATGAATATATATTTTTAAAAAATGGAGCAGCTGAGACTTAAACTGGCATTCTGAGATCTCAGCCTTGCAAGTTACCCACTGTGCCACAACATCAGTTCCACTTATTAAAGCTTAGAATCACTCCTCTTCCACATAGACTAATCTTTGTTCCAATAAGCCTCACTTTAGATTGGGATCTATCATTAGAAGAAAACACCTGTCAAAAAAGTCATGCACTGACTGCTAATGGAGCTGAATATAAGTGTGCATGCCTGGCTTGCAGTGTAAGAACCTTCTTTGTCATGCTGTGTGGGGAGGAGGCTCCTCCAACGTAAGTGCCGAGACCTGTGGCATCTTGGTGCCTACAGGATGCAGGCAGCATTGTAGAGCTTGGACCATCATCAGATTCAGGGACTCCCAACCTTCCACTTTTCCTTCACCTTGAATCCCATACCTCAAAGAAAGTTGGATTTTGTTTTTCCTCTGACTAAAGTGCTCTGACTAAAATACTAAAACCAAAGCCAGAAGAGGAACTCTTGCTTGGAATTATGCATAAGAATCACACATGGCCTTCTGTTTAAACCTATATCCTATCTCACTACAGTGCATTGGCCTAAATTTTGATTCATGAAACATCTTCAAGTATTACCTGCGATTCTTCCAGAACTCTGTCTTCCATTCCAGAGTCTCCTCCTTTTATCTGTATTTTTTGAGAAAAAGAGACTCTTCAGATGTTTGCTTCTGCATGGCATAGCTCAGCTCTTTAAGACTACTTATGAATAGTTTGTACGGAAAGTGCTCTTTCTCTACCTCTGTAGTTCTATTGTAAAAGGTAGCATACAGGAAGTGTGCCTGGTGACTGTTTCACATATCCAGTTGAAGGAATATAGCCTGAAGTGTACCTCTTATAGCAGAGAAGGAGAATACGGCTGGGGCCTTTGACAGGACATCAGAATGGGTGACTTTCGGTGTACATTGTACTTGGTCTTTTAATCAGGTCTCCTTTGGGGTAAAGGGGTCACTGATGAGACAGGATCTGTCTTTACTGTAAGCTTTGGCAGCAGATTCTAAGAGGTCTTTCCCAAGCCATGAGAGTTGAACAGTTTAAAATCTGGAGCCCAAAGTTAAGAGGAGCCCCTAAAACTTGACCTTATACTAGCAGTGCATATGTATGGAAGATTTTTGCCCTCATGAGCTCTATCTCCTTCTGGAGCAAATCAAACTCAGAAAATTATCTTCTCATCTAATGTAACTTAGCACAGTGTCTGACATTAAGAGACGGGGGCACTTCATTGTGTAAATTGTCTTTATTATTCCTGGAAATTGCAGCACTTCGTTTTTTGGCTTCCCTTAAGTCATTTTAATGTTAATAGTGTTAATATTGCTGTTTTTTTCCTAAACATTATGTCAGGGGAAGCTGACTTGCAGCTTTATTTCCCAGGAGCTCTGAAAGTACACGGAGAGGGAGATAATCTTGTAAATGTTAATAAACTTTTACATTTAATGAGGAAGTGGCCCATAGAGATGGTGCTCGCAGAGAAGATGTTAACCCAACAGATCAAACCTCTGGGGCCCTGGGCCTTCCCAGGGAGGCTGAGAGCTCCTGCTCAGGGCTTTGTTTTAGGCTGAAAAAGAGGCTTCTGTTGCTGGATAGATTTGATGCTTTTGTAGGTTGGTCACAGTCATTTCTTCCTGCTGAGCTTCTACTCATGAATTAAGGCCCATCATAGTTTCACAGGCCACTGATTCCTTCCTCACTCTTCCAGATAACACTTTTGGCCCTCTTCATCACCTTAGCATGGTAAAGATTCTTCTAGTGGGACCATTAGCATTGTAAAAGTGTGTCTTCCTCCCACTGGACTAGGTGCAGCTGTTGTCACATTTCATTTTCTCTTTAAACTCCTGGAATCTGGAGGAAGTCTTGGAAATGAATTGCTTCAATGAATGTATACTAAAGAAAGATCTAAACTTCTAGATGAGTCCCCCTTCTCAAAGAGTCCCTTTGCTTTCCAGTCATGTCGTCAAGTCCCACCGTCGGATCCTCCAGCACATCATCCATCCTCCCGTTTTCCTCTTCAGTCTTTCCTGCTGTCAAACAGAAGAGTGCCTTTGCCCCTGTCATCAGGCCTCAAGGCTCCCCTTCGCCAGCCTGCTCCAGTGGCAATGGGAACGGATTCAGAGGTAAGCAAAGAAACCACCTTAGGAGTCAGCATGACTCACATGCCCCAGAGCCCATTGATAGCTCTAGCCATTTATCCACAGAGATGGTCTTTTTCATCATAGACCAGGAGTGGCTTATGCAACTGGGCTTATGCTTTTAGCATTTTAAGGGAAATGGAAGCCAGACAAGTGTGCAGGTCACAGGCTTGACTAATGGTAAAACTATGTGTACTGTCAAGCAGTGTCTGGACTCCTGGCACTATCCTGTCCACGAGCCATTCCACTGTCTCCCAGCAGGTGCTGGCCACCCTGTAAGCTGCCCAGATGCTACAGGGCAAACACTGCTACCCTGATCAGCTTGCCACATGCAGTGCACACATATTCCCAAGGAATACATGGACAGGCTCCATCAGGAGCAACAAGCAAGGTCTGAGAATTCTGGTTATACGTTAGTCAAATTGATAGCAGGTGTCTGATCAAGGATGAGGTAGGAAGGAGGAAAAGACATACTGTTTCTAAGAACAAAAATTAATATCACCTGTCAAACTTACTTTTGCGCACTGTCCTAAAATATGATATGACGTGACGTAACACAAATGTGATGAGTACATGAGAATCTAATCATCTCGCTGTGAATGGGAGGCAGCTGATGGCAAAAGAGCAAATTGGAACCTGCTGAGCACTACAGCTCACTGGTGACTCGCGCCGTTTTTGGGCTGCTCCTTGTGTTTTGACATGCAAACATTCACAGCAAGCAGTGTTGGGTAAAACCCAGAAGGGCAGGGGTTTGGCTAATGCCTCATGCCTCATGGATCAAAGCCTTTGAGAGGAGTTGAGCTTGACAGGGAGCCTGGGACAGGTTGTGCTGTTATTGGGACAGCAACTGCCTGGTGTCCTTATGATGGGAATAGGCTCCTCCTCTTTGTGACCTGGGATGTTTTCCTGGTCCCTGTTTGTATTAGAGACAAGTGGCTAGCCAGAGAAACTGGCAAAACCGGAACTAAACATGTAGCAGTTTTTCGGAAGAGCTACCGAAAAATGTTTTTCCTCCCAGTGAGGCAATGGAGCCGGGTCTCCATTGCCACCCAAAGTGTGAGTAGTTGGAAACATCTGTATATTCGATGGAATTTTTTCCTCACCCATATGTCTAAGCTATTGGGAAATAGGCTTAGCCTGCAGCGGAATATCTCCACCTGCTGCATCTCTCATCAGAGAACAGTGGCTTCCAACTCCTTGTTAGCAGATGTGCCAGAAGGTTCTCTGTGATTATTCCTAGACTGAAAAGGAAAGCAGTGGCTGAATCCCCATTGTCCACTTCTTCCCCACAACTGCTTCAGTGATGGTGTGTCTGTTTTCTAAGTCCTCTGGTTTTATTCCTGAGCCTTAAACCAGTAGGAGCCACATAGCTCTCACTGGGCAAAAGCAGAGTGAGAAAACAATAAAACTTAAGGAGGAGCACTAGCTCCCCTCCACCCGGACACCAAAGGAAAACAGAAAGGGAGTGATCCTTTTCTTGTTCCAGGCAACTCAACAGGCTCACCTTCACTTGAAGGAACATGGTGTCACTCGACCTCCATCCAGCAGCCCTCCCTTGCCTCCTTTCTCATATAAACCCTGGGCTGCGGCAAGAGTGGCAATGCACAAAGATCTTCTCTGGCTGGGCTGCCCATGGAGACTCAACATGGAACTGGTCCAGCTTCTAGCTTACAACTTTCTCATTGGAATTAATGGCTTGTGATGCCTATCTTGTCTTTTGCTGCACACCCAAGATCCCAGCTATGTCGTTGGTCAGCTTTGAGTCAGTCCTGAGAACTGTAAGGGAGTCTTGTGAAATGTTAAGATTCCCTGTCTCTAGCAGTGGCAGCTTTATTGATTACATGAAACCACAGGCACTAGACTCTAGCTTTATTTCTGCAGGATCACTGTGGATTCTCAAAGTGTGAGTGGACACAAGGGGTCCTTGCACTTGGGGTTTTGCCAAATAGTCAACCTCAAGCGAATTTTGCTCAGAGGAAAGCTGTATTTACTTGTTAATGATTAAAAGAGGCAATGAAAAGTATGTTAGCTCTCTACAGATACTGCTTCCTTCAGAAGCAGGGCTAGGGGAGAGGCTAGGACATAAACTCTTATCCCTCATGCATTGTTCCAAGAAAAAATAAAAATGGCAGCCATCTCCTCCTTTGGCAGTGAATTTGCATTATATTCAGAAAAGTTCTGTCTGGATAGCAAAATTCTGTCTCCAACTCCTTGGTTGTGAAGGTATTTGTGGTAAGACAAGCTTTCCTGGGACATCCTCCTGAGGGCAAGTGCCAGAGAGGTTGGGCTTACTCAGCCCATCTTCCAGTCACTCCTTTTTTGCCTAAATGCTATACGAGATCACACAAGCTCTACTGAGTCTTACCATTCACTCTAAATTTCTTTGTTTATAACCTTGAAGGAAAGGGAAAAGGAGAATGGATGAGGGGGTGTAGAAAGGTGTAATGTACCTGTCAATTTAGAGTTCTGGTCTAAAAAAAGTTTCAGAGTATTTAAAATGATTTCTAAAGAGAACCCCTTAGAGTTTGAATTGTGCGAAGAGCAGAACTCAAGTTCAACAGTCATGTGTTACAGCAGTGAATCCATGCAAGTTGCCTCCTGCTCTTCATCATTGTAGAGCAGGTGGGTGGAGGTTCAGGGATCAGTGCTGTGGGAGCCCTGCAGAAGAAGAGAGGTGGGAAAGCACGCTGATGGTGGTTCATGCACCATCCAAGCATTGCAGGACAGGTGCCTGAGAAGCAAGAAGCTCCACTTTTTTTCTGAGACAGGCAGTGAGAGAATAGAAATGCAGGCCAAGGGGTCTGGCTATTCCCAGGCCGATGAGGCTGTTCCCCAGACTTCCTGCAGGGTGAGATGTTCTCCATCACATGCTGAGCACATGTGCAACTGACACGCTTTAAGACTCCCTATTACTGAGTCATACATTGCAAGGGTCCACTGAGTTCCTCAAAGCTCCTCCTTCAAGTCATGCATTATTGCGATCACTAGTCAGGTAGTTGGCCATCACTACACACCAAGTGACCAATGACATGGAACAATAATAATAAAATTCCTGTACCCTTCACCAGGACCAAAGGGAGATCATTACTTTCCCATAAAATGTCAAAGGTAAAAAGAAATTGGAAAATACATTCATGCATTCCCCCACTGCTGGTAAAAATGGTCACTTCGATTTCTGCCTGTTGGTGCTGGTTTCTGTAAACACGAAGTCTGGGTTACCCTCCACTGAAGATCCATCCCTCTTGAGTACTGGATGTGAGACCAGGAAGAAAGGAAGTAGGTGAAATCTGTTTCCTAACTGCTGTGGATCTTGTTTTCTGAGCAACTCTGCCTTTCATAAGCCCTGCTAGTAACTGTACACCAAGATAAAGGGGTAAGGGAGTTATAAATGCAATAACTAAGTTCATGCTGAGAACATGAGTGAGTGGGATTCTACTGGCGGAGAGCTCTATGTGCAGCATTCATTGTTGTACCTTGTGCCTCATTTATCAGGCATTTAGAGTTGATGAGTATAGATTGTCGAGATGGTATTATACACTATGTGTCTGATTCATTTTCCAGCTCCCTCCAGGAAGAAAAAGAACTCCTCCACTCTGGGATAATTACTAGAGTTGCTATCTCTCTAAATCTTCTGGGAGTGTCCAGAATCGAACCACTTTTATTGAAAAGTTACATCGATTCAATATATAGTAATACAGGCAAAAATAATTAAGGCTTTGCTAGCTGTGTTAGACCTTAATCCAGATCTCACAAACATTCAATAAAGGCTGTATGAGCAGGGAAATAGATGGCTGACAATTTTGCCTGAGAGGACTGACTGCTATGTTCAAAAGGGGTGGGGGCAGGAGAGTGAAGAGGAGGAGGCAGAAGAGCGAGCGAGATGAAATGGGAAATAGAATTCTGACGATTTGCTTGTAAACTTAGTAAATACCACTTGGCAGAATCCTTCTATGATGTTGGATAACCCCTTTACATACATTACAGATAACATTCAAAAGAATCAAATTCTAGATATGGTTGCTTTGCATGAAAATGTCAAACCATTCAGCAATTTTCTAAGGAAGGCCAAGGCCAGGATACATTTTACGGTTTTGTTGCATTATACCATTTATTTCCCATATTTAGGGAAAATCATGGATATAATTCTGCCCAGAAGACAGGATTATCTGTGTCAATAAGCCTTCAGTTCCTTTCACAGGAGTTTTGTTCCCTCGTCTCTCAATTGAGTCAGACTGCATCCTTCTTAGCTCATCCCTCTTGGAGCATGTAGTCTTCCACCCCCAAGCTCTTCAAATCTCACTGCTGTGCCATTCTTCCCCTTGCAGCCATGACTGGACTTGTCGTGCCCCCGATGTAAAGAAGAGGAACTGCTTTCTTACGGCACAACACGATTTACTCTGATGGACCCACAGAGAGAAAAGCACTATGAGCTCGCTGGGAGAATTAAGCCCCCAAATGAAGATGCTGGGCAGATTTGGGTGTCCAACGAGCTGGCGTCTTGGTCTCACATTTCTCCTATAGTGCTGATGGCAGCTACACAAACTGATCCTCTTGGGGGACATGGACAAAAGATGTCATTGGCATGGTCAGTGCTAAGAGCAGAAATGCAATTCTTTGTTATGAACATTATGAAAACCACCTTCCTATGTTTGTAAAATATTTAAGAAAAAAATTGGCAAACAATTCATGCTTAATATTTTGGATACTATTTGTTTTTCTTTGTAGGAAAAAAAAAGTTGAAAATTTCTATTTTCTATGAAGCCTTTCAGATACCAATTTAGTTTATGCAGAAAAAAAATTGAACAAAACAGGGTACCAGCATGGAAGACTTTCTTAAAAACGAAACCTGAATTGAATGATGAAATGTTGTATGTGTGTTTGCTTATAGTTTGATCTCTTAAAAAAAAAAGAAACAAAAAAGGGAAAAAATTTTAAAATGTTTTACAATTATTTAAATAAATAAATGTGTAACTTATTGTAAGTAGAAGTAGCAATTAAGATCCTTTTTTCGGAGGAGAGCGAAATCTCTTCCTGATGTAAAATGAAAATGATGCAAACCTGTAGTAACAAGTTTAAAGGTGTGTGATTATTACTGCAGTTACTAACTAGTCTCTTCTCCCCTATCCTGCAGCCCCTCTTTTTCCATCATTTTATTGGCCTATGGGCAAGAACATGTAACTTAGCTAGATTACAAAAGAACAACCCAGGTCAGACACACTCAAGTACACATGTGTACACAAATACTCAGATTCATCAATTCATTCCCAGCTCTGTTTGCTTTCTCAATAGTCTACATATCCCTTTTGATATCCTCTTTGTGAATTTTTTTAAATTTATATTAGCTTTCCACTTTCTTCTCTGAGCAATGCAGAGAATTCCCTCATTTAGTGTATCTCTGGCTTTAAGCATCCCAAGGACAGGTGTGGCTCACCTCCAGAAAAGCCAAAGCCACGTAAGTTTCTTGGCTAAGCTGCCCCTTTGGAATTCTTTCTTTGCTAGAGCCACACACGTCCTTGGCTTTGCTTACTCCATTCAGCAAGGAGGCAAAAACCCCACAGAACTTTCAAAACTGGTCTTACAGAACAGACTCTGGGCATGGGGATGTGGTAGTAGTTTTTCTTTTGACTCTAGTGAATCAGTCTAGGAATATCCAACTCCTTTCCTATGTTTGTATGTTTCTTTCACAGAATCAAGCTCTCTTGGAAACACACACACACACACACACCCTACTTCACAATGTTTCCAGGTAAAAACAGGATGGGGTAGGGTGTGGAAACGCAATGTTCGCAATGTTAGAAAGGCCTAAGTCCTCCTTGTGTCTAGAGAAGAGATTCAGATTCCTGGGAGTTTCAGTCCCTAGATCCAGCAGGATTCTAAGCCAAGCAGGAACCCAGGCCTCTAACATGCCCACCTTGCCCAACTCCTAGGGCAGGAAACCTTGCAGTAGAGTACAGCAATTGATTCTGGAAGGCCTCTGTGAGCCTAGACACTTGTCCACACTTAGGTAGCATGTCAACAAGGATGTCATTGTCCCCCTGGGTAGGGAACCTCCTTGATGATTTCGGGCGCACAGTAGAGTCTGCACACAGGCTACCATTTGTGATTCTAATATTAGATTGATGCAGTTCTCACAGAGAAAGAGCTTGAGTGCATCTGAGCCAGTTTCAGATACCTACGTCCCTCCTCTGCCCCAGGCAGTCATGCCCACACCTAACCAGCCCTCTCCTCTCTTACTTGCCTTTAGTCCATTCCAGAATTACCCAGTGTGACTCACCTATTTCTATGCACATGAAAATCCAAGGTTTTAGAAACCTGGCATGCTTGTAACTATTGCTGACACTCCCTCATAGTCAGGGCCTAAAGAGCCAAAATACATGGAAGCATACAAGAATAAGTTCCCCAGTGAAAAATTTGGTAGAAGGGGAAGATTGTGTGGAACACAAACACTGCCATCCAAAAATGAAGGCAGGACAAAATTAAGCATGTTTAGACCTGGATTTGAGCCAATCCAACATAAGGAAATGTTTTTTTAAGTAGCATTGCTTTTAGAACCTGTGAAATTTTGCTCTTGCATGAAGATGAGTGCAGTACTGTCTTCAAAATGATTGTAGAATTTCTTGGTAGCTTTACACCGAAAAAATGTGTAACTAAATATCAGACCTCCTTGACCATTCAGCTAGAACCTTGGCAGCAGATCTATTTAACTGTACAAATGTGTGTAAGGACTCTTCTTAGTGTACTAATAAATTAAAAATGAACCAACTCTGTCCTCTTTAGTCATTGCTGTTGAATCATTCTGGTCCCAGATTATTTTCGTGCCACTTGGAATATGAGTATTTCTATAGGTAACTAACTACACATTCTATCCTATCTAAGAGGAGCTGTGTAAGATTTTTTCACTTAAAGGGACAATTTACTTCACTATTTATCTCATGTCTTTTGTTATAGCATTGTAGTTCTTCCCAGTTTTTCTTTGCACATTTCAATATGCATGGTTTAAAAACCATTATCTTCTCTACCTTTTGTACAGTAAGGTTTCATTTTCAAACTGTATAGTTTCATTTATTGTTTTGCTTTGTCAGTTATATACAGTATAAAGTTGCTATGCACAGAGCTTTTTGTAAAGATAGCTTTTTTGTTTACTGTTTTTAATGGTCTTACTTATGGAAGAATATCTTGTTTGTAAAATGAATATGTCTACTTCAGTTTTAAATTATCCTAACAAAAAATAAAATTTTTGTACTGTAAAAACTATTGGATTCTTGCACTTTTTTCAGTGGAAAAAAATTTGGATTTTTTTTTTCTAATGCTCATGTCTATCATTTAGTAACAAGCTTATTCACAGTTATGGGAATAGAGTATACAGGAATAAATATGACTCGAGACACAATTATTAAAAGTTAATTGTTCTGGCATCATTGGACCCAGCAACTCCACTTGTAGTTTATATCTTATATCCAAGAGAAATAAAAACATCCTAATACAAAACTGTCAACAGACATTCATAGTATTATTTATAATAGCCAAAATGCAGAAGTAGCATTTTGTCTCATAACTTGTCCTTCTTGGGCTCTGCTTGAGGAAATCTTTAGTGTGAGTTTACATGGAACTGGTCTTGAGGTACTTGCTTGAAGGAGAGAGTATGAGTTTAGGTCATTTTTTTGGTAAGTATCTATACATCTATTTGGTCAAATTCCTACCTCCAAACAAAACCCTCAAAAATCAAGGGTTGGCATGGCTGCACAGAGTTAAGCTGCTGTTCGTGATGCTAGTATCCTGTATCGCAAGGTCTCTTTCAGTCCTGATGTTTCACTTGCAATCCAGCTTGCAATACAACCTGATGTGCCTGTGGAAGTAAGATGGCTTGAGGGATTGGGCCCTATTACCTGTGAGTGAGACCTGGATGGAGTTCCAGGTATATAACTTCGGCTTGATCCAACCTCAGCCACTGTGGCCATTTGGGTAGTGAAGCAGTATATAGAACTGTTCCTTTGTCAGTCTTCCAAATAAATAAAATCTAAGTTAAACTTTAAAATCAAAGGATCCCATGTACTATGTGGAATGTTGACTATATAAAACTCCTGAGTTTACTTTGATTTGAGATGAAACTGCTTATTAAACAAATGCTGAAAGTTGATCTTAGTGCAATTCTCAAATGCCCACAAAAGCTGGGCCTGGGCCAATCTCAAGCTAGAAGCCAGTAACTCAATCTGGGTCTCCCACAATGGTGTCAGGAAGCTGCCTAAACTGCCTTCTCCAGATGAGATGAGATGCTGTTTCTAAACACAAACTATAAAAGGCACTAGAACTTTCCTTCATGAAGACTAGATCCTCTCCCTCTTTGTCCCTGCACATATGCAGCCGTGTTGTCTTCAGGCCTCTGGTCAAGTACCATTTGTTGATTGCCTCTGAGGATGCAGATTGCCTTACTTATTCCCTGAAACTAAAATCTGCATCCTTGCCCTGATAAAACAATCTGTTGTCTTGGTTTTCTGCCTCCATTTTTAGACTTACAGGGCAAAGGACCAGGGACCACGGTCATCTCAACACCAAATACTTCACATCGGGTCAACAAAGCCTCGTTAGAGTGGATGTGCATACTCTAGGCATGTGGGAAAGGCAGCTGTTCTTTCTCAAATGATAGAAAATGTAGAACTACAATCAGAACATAGAGAATCACTATCTAGAGACTATCTTGCCAGTTAATTGATTAAAAATATAAAGCGTGTTTATAATGTAACATGCATGGCTATCTGACAAAAAAAGGAAACTGAAAATGGGAGGAAGGGAAGCAGTGATCTCTGGCTGGTTGCCTGTAACCCAAACTAGTCTATAGTTTACCTCATCTTTTTGTGTGCCTGTCCAAAGGAGCCTTTGTTTCTTTATGCACCTTCCAAGGCTCTACCATAAACAGCTATTGCTCTATGCCTTTTCCTCCTGGGCTATAATGTTTTTTTCTCAATGCATAGATTCAATTCTGGTTTTGTTCCTGAAACTTTTACCTCTAAAGGTAAAACACATTCTCTGTTCCTTCATTCTATTCTCTTGCATATGTTGTATGTCTAGTCTGTCATTCATATTGATCACATTCCCTATACCTGCGTTGAACTCTTAGTACACATGTATACTTGCTTTCCTCAATCTTGACCTACCTTGTTTGTTATGTGGTTTTATTTTCTCAGATTTTACATTTTTTTCTTTTTCTATTTTCATAAACTGTGCCAGCTTATATACCACCATTTTCTATATGTTAATTATTAAATAATTGTACTTCATTTTGAGCTACTGATATATAGAAAATTTTTTAATTGTGGTTATGAACTTGAAGAACATTGCCATCATCTCCATGAATTTCTTTCTTAATGTGCTTCATTCTAGGAACTAACCATTCCTAGAAACTTAAGAGGAGAACACTTAAGGTTATGGACCAAGGTCATTTTTACTTCCAAGTGTGTATGCAAATGTGTATGTGTGCGTCTAGAAGAGGATAGAAACTCTTGCTCATTTCCTCTTGAGCAAAATAAGCCAGCATTTGTGCAACTGCTCACATGCAGACTGCCTTTTCCACCAACTCAGTGGAGAAAGGCAGCCACATGTGACCTGCCTGGTCTGGGTAAATCTTTACTCAGTTCAGCCTACTGTTTACAACTCTGCCAAATTGGGCCCAGAAGCATGTCCACACTCACACTGCATGACATTCCAATAGTGTGAGATGAGAACCTGGGGGTTTGGGCCCCAGGATAATTTCATTCTGTCCTCTCAGCTTTTTCTGCCAAACATCCTTTCTCATTTTTAATACATTGTTCTTTAATTTTTCTGTAATTATTATATTATATTATATTATATTATATTATATTATATTATATTATATTATATTATATTATATTATAATTTAGGGTAAGCTGCTTTTTGTCTCCACAAATGATCAAACTCCTCTTTTATTTTCCTTTTTTTTTATCACTTGACAGTTATTGTAACAGATGTCTTATATTCTTAGACTTGGTCTAAGAAGGCAAATAGTTGCTTTGAGGAGTTAAGTGCCCTTCTTTCTGCTACTTACAGTAGCACACTGCCTGAATGGCAGGTTTGCAAAGAGAAGGATTTAGAACAGATGGGATTGTTCTATTCTGAGCGCTTGTAGGAACAACAGAAACTTTAGACCCAGTGCCCCCAGAAGTTGCCTGTGAACCACCTCCAAATAATTCCCGCCTGCCTGTACAGGCCCTCAGACCCAGACCTTAAACATCAGCTTATTATGCACCAAAATATTTCAAACATACATAAAGTGCACATTTATAAGACAACTTCTAAAACTAAAAATCTATAGTAATAATTCACAAAAACATTCCACCTAGCACTTTGCCAGAGCCCTGCGTGTACCTGTTAGCTTCCGGGTAGGCTCATTTATGTATTTCTTTACAAAATAACCTCTAACTTGGTAAGTTATTATAGACCTATGGCTGATCTCTTTTTTCTTCACCTTTTAAAAAATGCTTTAAAACCAGTAGATTCCACGCAATTCATGCTATAAATTTAGAAACACAGGGGCTTCTCCATCCCCTCCCTTTCCCTAGCGCCTTCCCTTCCCCTCACCCCAGCCTTATTTTTTTTCCAAATTACTACAATGGCATATTTTCCTTTCACTTCAAAATTACAAGCCTAACAATCCAGTAGATAAGGATATCATGACACAGCAAGTAGAGGGGGAAAAATGGAAAAATCCTATTATTACGCAGCACTATAGACACAGGTGTAAACAGCAATTAAATCCCAGGATCTTAATCTTGCTTACAGAAATTACATTTTTGCTTCTTTTTTGTGCTCTGTGTATTAGTTGTCACAGATCAGAGAAAACATGATTCCATTTCTGGGAATATATCCAAAAGCAATGAAATCTGCATACGTGAGAGTAACTTGTATCCCCATGTTTATAGCAGCACTATTGACAACAGCTAGCATATGGACTCAGCCTTTATGCCCAACAACTGATGACTGGATTAAGAAGCTGTGGCACATATCCAATATGGAATACTATTTAACCATAAAAAGGAACGAAATCTTACCTTTTGCAGCTAACTGAATCCACTTGAAAACCATTATGCTAAGTGAAATAAGCCATTTCCAAAAAGACAAATGCTTATTTTCTTTTGAGCATTGTGAGGAGAAATTGGTGGAGGAATTCTTAGAATAATATTTTAGCTTGGATGCCTGTCTACTTCGTGCCTTGTGCCATGGTGACTCAAGAATAAAGGGGAGGGCCCGGCGTGGTGGTGTGATGGTTAAGGTCCTTGCCTTGCATGCCCCGGGATCCCATATGGGCGCCGGTTCTAATCCTGGCAGCCCCACTTCCCATCCAGCTCCCTGCCTGTGGCCTGGGAAAGCAGTCGAGGACGGCCCAAAGCTTTGGGACCCTACACCCGCGTGGGAGACCCGGAAGAGGCTCCTGGCTTTGGATCAGCATAGCATCGACTGTTGCGCTCCCTTGGGGAGCGAATCATCGGACGGAAGATCTTCCTCTCTGTCTCTCCTCTCTGTATATCTGCCTTTCCAATTAAAAAAAAAAAAAGAATAAAGGGGAGCCACCTAGTGTCACAGTACTATGTTCCGGCTTACCTTTGAACTTGTGGCTTGTCCCTGATTGCAAGTTCTGCGGCCAGCTCTAACGGCTCCATTCTTCACATTCCTCACTGGATCCTGCAGAATACAAATAGCAGGATACAGGTCATTCTCAAAAACAACCAATGGTTGTGATTATTCACCTGGAATTTACTAGAATAACACACAAAAAGGAACATGTTGACTGACTCTAGAAAAGTTGCTGACATGGCACACAAATGTCACATCACCCAATAGCACTGAAGCTGATACTACATCAAACAATGAAACTTTAGTTTTCATAAATTCTATGAACAGAAGAAAGTATGATAAAATGGAAGCAGCTAGGAATCAGAGATCTGGATTTATATCAAGTCCTGTAATCTGTACTTAAGTAATCTTGAATAAACTGCTGTGGCTTTTGTTGGTCTTCTCAAATGCGAAGCAAAATCAAGAACTCCACATATGTATGTATGTAAATACTTCAAAATGCTCACGCAAAATTAATTTAAGAGATAAGTTTATTTTTGTGCAAAATTTTTGAAATGTGCATGTACCTTTTGCATCATGTACCTTTCCCATGAACTTCTGAGGCACGTGTATGTGTGAGTGTGTATGTACTGCATTCGGTATTAGATTTAAAAATATGTCCCTTAGAGAATACAAGTTCAGTGAAAGTTCATGGTTTTGGTAATTGACTTCACTGTTCTATTCTCGGTGCCAGGAGTCATACCTGGCAAGAGCCTGCACACAGCAATTAACACCTGGACAGATACGTAAAGTTCTTAAATGAGACACAAACTCGGTTCATTCAACAACACCTCAGTATGGACTGTTGGAGTCCCACTCACTCCAGCTGGGATCTTAGCTTTCCGATTTACTAATACAAGAATGAAACAAGCACTGGGACCTAAGTTCCTTAGATCATTTGGAAGAGCAGAACTTCAGCATCTCATCCCATCACAGGGTCAGTTAACACCTTCCTCTTAACGGCCCCTACTGTATATTCAACAGTACAAGGAAGAGTTCAATCCACTTGGTTTACAGACGAGAGAATAAATAGCAATAGGATCCTTATTTGACCCCAGAAAATCCAAGGAAATAATTCTAGGCATTCAACGTGCTTGGAAATCAGTGGTCACACCTAGGAAATGCCACAGCCCCAGTTCTTCATATGTGAGCAAAAGTCGAAAATGTATCTTAACCACCAATCTATGTTTTCTTCCATTGAAAGTAAGCTTTTTAAAAATCATAGGCTATAACATCTGGCGCAATGGTTAGGATTCTGGAGGACAAAGTTTGTATTGTTTTCAGTTCCACATTTCCCAAGAGTGAACCCGTGAAAAATTGCTTTTAAAACAGGAATGAGACCAAAATGATTTTTAATACCCAATCAAAATATTTACCTCTTCTGAACTGAAAGTAGAAATAGTCACACAGAACTCTAAGTGCTTCAAAGAATAAGACTATGTAAGTTTGAAATATTATGGCCATTAAATATTAATAAGGCTTGTTGTTGACAATAATGATGATAATGACTGGTACATTGGAAATACTAAAATTCCATTCTTCACACTCTGAAACAGCACAATGAATGAGCATTGGCCCCACAGGCCTGACTTTAAATGCCACCTCCCCCTAAAACCATGATTATCAGAAAATCATCTTATGAGCTACAACTTTTCTATTTGGAAAATAGAAAATAGAAATTGGACATAAAGATAACTTCATGTCAATATTCTCCGACCAAGCATTAGGAGGTATAAATAAAATAACGAATGTCAAAATGGCAGATCTGCAAGAAGGTAGCTCTACATATTTTTGTTAGTTTCCCCTTAATGTTGGATAAAAACTAACTTGTGCTTCTCTGGGAAGCACCACCACTCTCTCCTTACAGCTCCTCCAGTGTTGAAAAGAGGATGATTCATCCATCCATGTCAGTGAAACACACAGGAAATGAAAGCGCCCAGTGAATCAGCATCATTTACATCACAATATTCGAGCTGCCTGCTCCTTCAAGGGCATCCACGTGCAAGTGGATCCTAATAGACGTGTTCCTGACATCCAGTAATCAATGCGGGAGTCTCCAGAAAAGACACGTGTCTGCCTGCCAGGCGTGCAACAGGCAAAGCATCCGGTGAGGCAGTATCATAGATAAAACTCTAGCAGTCATGACAAGGAGAAGTCAGGAAAGGCAATTCAAAGCAGGGGTGACGAACATGCCAGAAAGTAAAGGCACTAGACAGTATTTACCTCTACTCCTAAATAAAACCAGGACTCCCAATGAAACTTTATGTATGTATACACACACACACACACACACACACACACACACACACTCCTTCACATTACACTGATAGGCTTCCTACCTTTCCCTGAATTTACTGTGTCATGATAACTTAAATACCAGAAATTTAAATTTGCAACTTGTACTAAGGGAATATACTTGTGTGATAATATGGGAACAAATAGTGGGAGGGGAGAGATTGGGGAGAGATAAAGGAAAGGCGGAGGGAAGAATCCCTATATCTACAAAACTGCATTGTGGAAAATAATAAGTTAAATGAAAGTTGATTGAAAGACCAGCTGTCATGGCAGGTTAAGCTGCTGACTATATTGTCAGCATCCCATATCAGAGTGCCAGTATTGGAGTCCTGGGTGCTCTGCTTCTGATCCAGCCCCTTGTTAACGTGCCTTTTTAGAGATGGCCCCAATGCTTGGGACCCTGCCACCTACCTGGGAAGCTCAGCTGGAGCTCTAGGCTCCAGGTTTCAGCCTGGCCCAGCTCTGGCCATTGTGGCCTTTTGGGGGGTGGAAGCAGATGGAAGACCTCCTCCCACTCCTCTCTTTTGTCTCATCACTCTGCCTTTCAAATAAATATTTGTAAAATACAGTTTTACTTATCTAATTGAAACAATAGATAGCCAATGTTTCCTGGAGCAACAACTTGTATCAACAAGGATCTCTGACCTACTTTTGTGACACACTGTCTGCTTGCCCTGGTAAATCTTGTAGTACAGGAATGGGGGACAACAATCAATGTCACATAGACGGAAGAAATGCTTCTCAACTATTCTTCTCAGATCCCTGGACGAGGGCTGCGATACTGCATCGTGGGAGTGGGAAGCTACGGGTCTCCATTACTGACTTGCACTGTTTAATTCTCCTCGGCTCCTGGTCGCATGGAAATATTGAACTTTCCCATGTTGTTTCAGGAAAACATCATCATCCATCACTGTATGTTAACATTGATTTTTGTGCCTTTATTTTTACTCTGTGAATTATCTTTATATAAAATAAGCATATATAATTTAATATTACATATTAGCTTTAATGCATAGTCTTTTTTTTAAAATTGCAAAGTCAGATATATATAGAGAGGAGGAGAGACAGACAGGGAGATCTTCTGTCCAATGATTCACTCCCAAAGTGACTGTAACGACTGATCTGAAGTCAGGAGCCAGAAGCCTCTTCTGGGTCTCCCACATGGATGCAGGATCCCAAGGCTATGGGCTGTCCTCGACTGCTTTCCTAGGCCACAAGTAGGGAGCTAGATGGAAAGTGGGGCTAATGGGATCATTGGCACCTATATGGGATCCTGGCGCGTTCAAGGCAAGGACTTTAGCTGCTAGACCACTGCTCCAGGCCCTCTAATGCATATTCTAATGCAATAATAGTATACTTTATTTTAAAGACACTGTAGCCTTTCAAGGATGCCTTTATAAATTATATGTAATTTGTAGATAATTATATAATTTATTTAAATAACATTCATTTGTATATGTTTATATAATATAAGCATATTTAAATATATATAATTTACAGATTATAAATTACAGATAATCTATAAATTATTAATCTATAATTTATAATCTATAAATCTGCAAAATCTTGAATATGAAAGACTCAGCTTAATGCTAATTCCTATGTTCTATAATTTTGCAGCAATAAAAGAAATCTCTAAATCTGAATGAATGAGGTTCCATATACACACACCCATGCTTATTGGGTAACTATCCCTACACATTATTTTTTTCTTGGTGTTGTTTGCCTTTCCTTGGTCCTATGAAATATAAAAATGTATTTCGAATTGCCAGCAGAACCACCTTGTAACTGCACTGCATTGTCCCAGTAAGATGACTCACTTTATACACAATTTGTTAGAATACAGCCATGTTTGATGCCATCCAGGGGAATTGGTTACTGGGGCTAATACTGAGGTGTAGTCGGTGAAGCTATTAGTTGTAATGCTGATATCCTATATCAAAGTGCTAGTTAAGTCCCATCGGTCCACTCCTTACACGTGTGGGGAGGAGTGGGAGATAACTCGCACACTTGGCCTACCCTCCCGTATGGGAGACCCTGACAGAGCTCCTTGGCTGACCCAGAGCAGCCCCTACCGTTGCAGCCATTTGGAATAAACCACGTGGCTGCCACTCTTCGTTATGCATCACTCTGCCTTTTAAACAAATGAATATCTAAAAGAATCAGTTACTACATTAACCTCATATTTTGTAAACCAACAATCAGAACTTGTGACCTCACAAATACACCTGAAATTGGGCTTGTTCCAGAAAATTCATTTTGTAAGGTTACACAAATCACCTAGTAATTAGATCTCTGATGTCTTTTCTTCCTTGTTTTTTGAGAATTGACAGCAATTCTTGTGGCTTTTGTCTTCCTAGTTCCTATATTTTATGTGTGTGTGTAATCTCAGGAATCGACCATTTGCCTGAATTTCCTGAGTTTACAAGATGGGGATACAGAAATCAAGCAACTTTTTTTGGGAAACCTACGTGAGTTCACAGAAAAACCAGAGAAACTTCTCTGTATAGAATCATCCTCTTAGAAAAGTGGCTTTTGTGATGGGAGGAAAGCTGTCTAGAGCCATAGAAGGGGCTTCAGGATTAAATGAGGCTTTTGTTTCATGCTGAATCATATTTTACTAGCCCAACATACTAAGTTTGCAAGCCCATGCTCATTTGTATGTATCATTTCCACATTTATTGATAATTGCTTTCCTTCCTAATCACCTGATTGCTTTTTGAGAAAGCAGGAATGTCAGAGTAGAAGAGATGAAATGAAGAGAGAATGTGGTATACATTTGATCTTCAAACAAATAACCAAAGAGTTTCCGCATTGCAATCCATGTGGCCTGGAAGCGGAAACCCCACAGAAGAAATGCTCACTGCAGTGAATTCTCTGAGGCCTGAGGCACAGGAAGGAGAAGTCAAGGCTGTTTCTCTGTGAGGACATGGGAGACATGACTGATGGCCTCAACTCCCAGGAAATGACAGCAGAACATGGAGCTTCACCTTGACATTCATCAGAGTGGCAGAGGAGAAGGAGTCTATGGCAGAAGCAGCAGCTGGTGGAGGAGGGAAGGAGCAAAGGTGATGCAGAGCCTTAGGCAAAATGCTCCAGGTTCCTACTAGAAGCACTGGACTGCCTCCTGCATAACAGACAATTGTGCTGGCAAGAGAAAGACAAGAGGGGTATGTCTGGGAAGGATGCTTTCTCCAACATGTTCTAACCTAGTTTTATAAAATTCAAAGAAGAAGTCTGGTGCGCTGACCAACAGGCTTACTTCCACCTGCAATTGCCAATATCCTATATGAGCACTGGTTCATGTCCCAGCCATTCTACTTCCCATCTAGCTCCCTAATTATGTCCTCAAAAGGCAGGGGGAGGATGGCCCAAGTCCTTGGGCCCCTTTACCCACTTGGGAGACCCCAAAGAAGCTCTTGGCTCCTGGCTTTGGATCAGCCCAGCTTTGGCCCTTGTGGACATTTGAGGAGTTAACCAGCGGATTAAAGATCTTTGTGTGTCTCCACCTAACTGCAAATCTCCCTTTCCAACAAAAATAAATCTTTAAAAATTATGTCTAAAAGCCAAAGATGTGCAACAACAGCAACAAAGTAAATGCCTTTACTGAATGCTAGTGCCTGGGTAGAAAGCCAGGTGAGCCAGGCTCCATGGATTCGGAGATATTCCTTCACCCTGGTAAGGTCTAGCCATGTCCCTACAGTGCTGTGTCAGGCTGTAAGCACACAGTGCAGCCGATGGCTAAGGTGGGCAGGGCACAGGGCTTAGAATCTCAGCTCACCTATTGATTGGTTGTGTAACTACTTGTCCTCTTTGTCTTGCAAAATAGGCCAATTCTTGCTAACCTCAGGAAGCTGTGGTAAGGATGAGATGACTTCTATGAACATATGTAGAGAACTCAGTCCACAGCGGAGTCCAAGATTCTAGAATGTGAATCAAGGCGCTAGACCTTGTTTGGGGCTGTCTGGTTTTCAATTCTAATCAACTGATATATAATAATAGATAATCAGTAGGCAATATTGGGTAGGCTTTGTGGTAGGGTTTGAATATGATTTGCCCCCTCCAACTCATATAGAAGCTTAATATCTAAAGTGTTAGAGCAATGGCATGAAGAGAGTGGAAATGTGTTCAAACTCTGCTGTTATAGGTGAGTCCTTTGGAAAGTGATTCTATTCAATTAGGTCATTACTTTAGACTGAATCCTCATGGCAATGCACAAACACTTGACATTCACCGTAATTGTGTGAGCCAGTTCCTCAAGATGAACCATCTCTGTCCATCTGTAATTGCCTCATTCTCTTTCCTATCTTTAAACACACACTATCCATTTTATTTTTCTTGTATATATATATATGCACGCACACACACATACACTTAACACATGTGATTTTTACCTTATGTAAGTTGTACCTGAGCAATTTCTTGAAATTTAATATATATGGTAGGTTTCCATTTATATTAAATTCCAGACACTTGCAACTAATCTGTAGTGACAGAAAGCAAATCAGTTGTATCTGGGGCAAGATTACAAATAGACATGGGTAAACTTGAGGGTGATGGATCTACTCACTACTGCAGGATGACACAAGCTTCATAGGTATTTACAAATGACACAACTTACCAAAGCACTGACTTTTCAGTATGTGTAGCTTACTGTATGTCAATTATACCTTAATAACTTAAGGGGGTGGGGCACTGCAATGGCTTAATTGGCTAACCCTTCTCTTACGAGTGCCAGGATCTATATGGGCACCCATTGGTGACTCGGCTGCTCCACTTCCAATCCAGACAGGGCCAGTGTTTCCTGTCTGGTCCCCTTTCATCTCACTCCCCACTTGGTGTCTGAGGCTGTAAAAATAAGAGGGATGAAAAAGAACACCCTGTCCCTGGCAGGACCAGGCCCTACCTCAAGGACTCTGAGGGCATCCTATTCCTCCCGAAAGTCAGACAAAGATGCCAGCAAGGAGCTGTCCCACAGACACACAGTGAGTCCAGCCGTTCATGGAGACAAGAGGGAATCGGAGTAGGTCCAGAATTCTAAAATCAGAAAGGATGTCAATAGACACCGGATGATAGTGACACCAGAGAATCAGTTTCCATCTTGGAACCAAGGCTTTGTCCCAGAGCAATGGAAGGTAGAGCATCTAACTTCTCACTGCAAGAATCAGTAGAACCGACCAGAAGACATAGCTTCCAGAACCAACTCTATGGCCAAGGAAACAGAACCATTTTCCTCTCTGCACAAGAGATATAACAGCATTTGGCCCCCATGGGGGATCCACCAAAGTTCTGCTCAGACAGTGCACCTTAGGCGACTACATTGTCATGTAGTACAACCCAGGCAACTGCATTAGAAACACACATAGGTATGGCTCCAGATCGGCAGGGAGGCCAGAAAAGATCCAACAGCACAATAACCCAGCAAAGGAAAGTTGATGAGGAAGAACCTAGAGACCATCCTCTCTGTATACTTGCTAAGAGTTGTGGCAAAGAGGAAATAGAATTTGATGTCAGAAGTCACCCTACCATAGTGATGGCCATTGGTGCATGCTCAATGATGTGGCTTCATCCATTCTTTGGAACCCTTGTCCACATGATGTCCAGGAGCTTAAAGCCAGTGGGGATGTTTTGCAGATAAAACACAATTATTTTAGATAGGATTCTGGTGCCCTGAGCAAGCCAACAAGGGAGGCTGAGCAAGCTACCTGGGTTCCCTGGTGGTCTCTGGGCAGGTCAGTGACAAGATTCCTCTGTTGGAGAGCAGCAGTGCTCCTGGAATTTATAAACTCAGGCACCGCTGAGTCTCCGATCTCCCTGGAATGATTTTTTGTTCTGAGGCACAGACATCAGAAATTTTCTTTGCCCCCATTCTGGAGGTTCACAGTCAGATCAGGCTAGCAGGAGCTTTTCTCTGTCACCTCAGCACTTAGGTCACAGACAGCTGCCTTTCATTCTGTCCCACCTTCTCCTGCTGCCTCCATATCAGCAGGAAATGGGAAGAGGAGCCAGGACTGAGACCCAGGTGGAGACCCAGGATGATCCCAAGTAGGATCGTACCTGTTGTTCCAAATAGCTGCCTTTAGTTTTTCTAGCACATTCTATCACTAGAAAATGAGCCTAACCAAGTAGCCCACGCCACTGTTGCAGGGATGAAATGAAATGATGAACAGTACAGGGCATCTACCAGCTGTGAGGTCATTACAAATGTGCTGGGAAGCACAGATGGGGCATCCTTGGTTGGATCCCAGAGGCCTCCCTATTCCCAGGAGAAGCAGGTGTGTGAGCACACAGCTACAAGATGGCCCCTGGGGCAGAACAGACATGAACCCAGGCTGAGGGACAACAGGGCAAGTCTCCTCTTGCCTAGCAATGGTATCACAGAAACAGTGCTGGATACATCACTGAGATTTTTGAGAACTATTGGCCTCTCTTATTTTAATTCACAACTAGATTTAAAGATTTTAATGTTTAGTTTATTTTTTTAGGATATTTATTATTTATTTCCTTGAAAGGGAAAGAAGTTGATTTTCCATCTTCTGGTTCACCCCCAAGTGGCTGCAATGTCCAGGGTTGGGCCAGGCCAGTACCAAGAGCCCAGAACTCCACCTGGTCCCCCACATGGTTGGTGGGAGCCCAATCACTTGCGTCTTCTACTGCTTTCCAAGGTGCATTGACAGGAAGCTGAGTTGCGAGCGGAAGAGTCGGGATTCGAACCATTGCTCCAATATGGGATGCTGGGATACAGGCAGTAGCATAACCAGCTGTACCATAGCACAGGCTCCACTAATTTTTTACTTTAAAAAAGGAGAAAATAGTCCAAGGCACTTCCCATATTCAGTCTCTCACACTCCCAGGAAGGCTGTGAGCAGCTCCCTCTCTCCATGTTTTGCAAGTGACCTGCCTCGCCTGACATCATGTAGGGCCCTGGCCAGAAGCTGAGGAGTCAAGCCACCAGAGCCAGAACCTCACCCTGTCCCTGACTCCTCTGATTTCCCACGGGAATCTTAAAACAATATAAGAAAGACAGTATGTGGCTTAAAATTTAAAAATCCTTTAAAATAAAATGATTGTTTTCCTGTATAGGAGGGCTTGAAAGTGAGGAAAGAATCAAAAGGACCTGGACAGAAATTTGGGAAGAAAACAGCCAAAAAGAACAACAGTTTGGGAGAGGGAGAGAAATCTTGTCCTGAGGTTGTGTGTCCGTGGGGTGGGGGGTGGGGTGGGGAGGAGTAGGGAAAAAGGAATCTTTGGGAGATGGCATTTCCCAAGGAGCCCAGGACCTGCATGTTAATTAAGACTTTGCTCAGTGACTGCCCCGTCACGCTACTTCCCAGCAGGAAACCTCATGGATTCTGGGTGACATTGCTGAGACTACTTTCGACTGAAAACACTCAGGGGTGGAACAAATCCCGACAGCCTCCAAAACCCACATGTAAAGGAATCAGAGGGCATAATGTCCGAACAAGAAGGAAAGTTCTAGAATGCCTGTACAAAGTTAACTTTTTCTTTTGTCTGAAGTTGGGTGTGAGACACTTGCATAAATCACCAAGGTTGCAAGCTCTCTCTTTGGAGATGTCAAAGACGTCTGTTCAGGACAAAAATTTGGAAGGAGTAGTTAGCATGTCTGCCACCCTGGGGATGGCCTCTCCACAACTCCCAGCGAGAAACACCAAAGAATCCACACCTTTACCCAGTACCAAGAGGCTAATTCGAACGCGGCTTTTCAGTCTGAAATGACTTCTCCACCCACAGCAAACCTGGCGGGCACCCAGAGGATTCCAGGGACGTGGCTACGCCCCCTGGAAGATAAGGGAGAGCCTTTCCAATATCTTCCGAGTCTTTGTCCGGGAGTGAATGCAGGGCCGGTAATAGACGTTTTCTGATCCTCCTCACACTGTGTCTGGCTCTCCTAAGTATTGGTCCTATTACGTTGTTAAAAATAGCTCTGAAGTAATTTGTGTGCTGAACTGGCTACAGGATAAAAAACCCACCTGAATACATTCTACTCGTTCCTATCAGCCCGAGACTGGGAAGTATAGAAACAGTTTCCTCGGAGCTAATTTTGAGCATTAGAGTTTATCAGAACCTAAATTCTGTTCTAATCAACGATGAAACAGCAGCCACTCTGTCAGCCACTTACATGGGCGATCAGGGAATTGGCAGATGAGTTAAAAATTTCCATTGGTGACAACACACAGCTGTTGAGGTGCAAAGATCTGCGACTCTAATCAGACCAGGTTATATAAGTAGCACTGTCTCATTAGCTCTGCTTGGGCGCTGGCATTCCACCCAGCAGCTGCTGTGCACAGGGGTGACCAAGGCCTAGCTCGAGGGAGGTGGACACACTGGAGCACAGCTACTTGGTAGAGAGGAGGTGCCCTGCTGTAACCCTTAGGAAGATCACCGAGGGGCTGCAGTCCCTTCCCTCAGCTCTTCTTACACTAGCTAACATCTGTAACAGTGGCTGCCCTTGTCTGGACCTCAGAACAATGCTTGATAACAACACTTAGCCAGGGCCTCGTGTTGGCACACTCCCATGAACGTCTTAGGTGCCGTTACATTCTGATGGACATGTGATTTGAATAAAGCAGGAACACTCAGGATAATAAATGATCTTGGGTGCCTTACACAGGATAGGAAATCCCTAAGCAGAAACTATTCCCAATATTAATATACCAAGGTGAGTCCTGCCCTTTTAAATTCTGACTTGTAGAGGAAGTAATAGTTATACAAAAACTATTAAAGGTAACAGTGACTGGCCAAATTGCTTAATGATTAGCTAATTATTCAGACATTTCACTTTCATTTCCTTCTTAATCTTCAAATACAACATTTATTTTTGGAGCTTCTTACCCCAGCCTTCAGCAGCGAGTTTTGTTAGAGGGTTCTTTGAATTCAACAAATACTAAGAACTTCTCCCTCGAAGTCAGAATTTATTAAGGGCTAGAACAGGAGCCAGGCAGGTGAAAAGGAAAATGTCAGCTTTATTAATGATCAAAGGTTTTGGTGCTCATGGCACAGGCATGCAAGGAGCCTGCTAACCTTCTCTGTGCTGTCCCCATTGGTCCACATGACACATCCTAGCAGAAACCCTGGGGCAGCTCGTCCCAGTACACCTCTAGGACTGCAAAACCAAGACTTCTGGTTAATACAAGGAAAGCAAATCCCTGTGCGTCCTGCCATTTGGAGAGATGAGCTCTACCTGCTGGCAAGCATCCTCCACAGACTCCAGGTCCCTCCTCCTCGTGGGGAAGATGGGGTTAGAGACCAGGAAAGCTATAGGAGTCATCCTGGAAACAGGGAGAGGAAAAGCCATGGTTAACATATCTCCCTCCATGTGCCTCTAACCCACCAGCTGCTATTTCCACCTTTCCAAAGCCAGTTTCCCACAATGAAAGCCACAGTTCCTTGGGGGGAATCCTGCTGGGATCAAAGGGCCAGAGTTGAGACTTTGTCATCAGAATACTCTGAATGGATCCAAAGAGTGCATTGATTTACCTGAGGTACAAGTTCACAATGGGATTAAAAAACAGTCTAATGAGGTTCAATAACATAATTCCATTAACCTAGAAAGGACCAAATTTGAACCTAAACTCATTCCCATTCAGAGATTCCAAGTGAGATATTGAAGTCCAAAAAATTAAACCCTGCTCCAAGGAAAGTCCAAAGAAGTATAATTCCAAATGAATTCAAATCCAAAATTAAATTTCTTTAACATGTCAGAGGAAAAGTCCAGAGATATTAAAGTCCAATTCAAATTTTTTTATTTTTCCTGTGGCTTGACATGCAAAGAAATTAATGTCCAAAATATCATTTCCCAGTTTCCAACCCTGCTCATTCTCAACCAAAGGGTCTTGGTCTGGCATCTTGAATAGTTGCAGCCTGGGCTGCCTTCCAGGAAAAGGGGTGTGGTGCCTTCGCAATCTCTCCTGAGTCCCATTTTTTTTAACAAGTTCAAAGAGTTAATAGAACACATAAGATTATTATAGCATCAGCCTCATAGTCCACAAGATTTAGAACCACAAAAAATCCCCAGTCATCAGAGAAGTTATCCAAGCAAAATTGTTTTTTCAGATTCTAGTATTTAGTCTTGCCAGAGGCCCAGCAATATTTGGAGAAGGAGAAAAAAAAATCTGTGAGTTAAGCCACAATTTAGGGACTGAAATCGAAAATCTTAGTCAATGCTTATGGTATTTAACAAATTTAGCGCCAAATTGGAGGCAAACTCAAATGCGTGAACAAGCCATGTGAATCCAATCACATTTTAAATTCCTTGCCAGTCCTCTCACTCTGCCCTAGTCGAGACTTGAAGCAACATCAAGAGGGATGACTTTCAAGAACTCCAATCTAGCCCTGCTGACCTATGACTGGCACAAGGCACCTCTGCGTTCTGTGGATCACATGCTGATGGCATCATTTATATGCTTGGCTTTCAGCCTTGACTAAGATCCATGGCCCACACTGCCAGTGCAGTTCTGCCCACCAATGCCTAAAGACCCACCATGCCGTGGTAAGCCCGGATAGTACTAAGTGAAGCTTGCAGCAGCCACCATGACCATGAACTAATGTCAGATCCCAACAGCTTGCTTGCTCAAGCTTATATACCAGAGTTTGCAAAAGTCCATATTTATTTAAAACTGTAAGAAAAACATTCATTTTGTCATGGGCTAAGTTCCCATGAGTGGTGAGACCACTTTAATGGTTTGTTGAAAATAACACACTTTTGACAGTGAAAAGGGAAGAAAGGAATACACACTGTGTGGTAAAAGCATTAACTGTCCTGGGAAGTTTGTGATGCATGGGTGGGTGAGCCATCAGTAGCAGTGTCACGCAAGGAGAAAGCTCTTTCTCTAGGGAGCCTTTTCCATGTGGGAACTTGGGGAGTGGGGAGTAGGAGTCTGCCCTAAAGGAAATCAACTCAGAGAGTCAAGTGATTTGTCAAAAGTGAACACGCTGCTAAGAGATGCAACAAAGAGATTGAATTCAAGTTTTCTGAGTCCAAAGCCAGGTTTCTTTTAATGGATCCCAATGACCTGTTCTTTTAGGAGTCTTTTACCTAACTCCTTACCAACCTATGCATTTGAATATCTTGCTTTCCTTTATTTTCCTTTGGTTTTTGAAAATGGGTATTCTTCTACTACACATGTAACAAATGATCATTGGACAAAATTTGAAAATGGTAGCAAAGTATAAAGAAATAAAAACAATCACATTTTATTACTGAGAAATCAGTGTTAACATTTTGAAATATATTTTCACCAGATTTGCCTTCTGTATGTGTTATAAATGTAAACAGCATTTTTGAGCTGTTCCCATTTTTTTTTTCTCTCTCTTCCTAGTGTATCTCCATTTTCCTTCTTTTGAACACATTTCCTTTCTCTTTATCTCCCTCCTTCAAGCAGATAGAAGGCCCTGTGCTCATTTCCTCAGGGGAGACATGAGATAGGAGAAAAATCAGAAAATAAAGGAGAGTTGGTTGAGTTCCCAAAAAATCCAAACCCATCAAGGATATTATCCTTGTCAGCTTTGAGGCAAATAGTTTTTCTCTTCTTTCCAATATTCATACTTCATATTTCTTTTTGTTGATGCACTGTTGACTATGAGTGCCAGGAAAATATTAAAAAAGAGATGATGGCAGGTTCTCATGGCTTAGTCTGATTCAATATGATTGCTGGCCAATTTGACATAAATATTTCTTGCTAAAGAAATTTTCTAGTCTTTGTTGCTAAAAGGTTTTAAAGTTTTAATAAAAGTCAGGAATTATATTAAAAATTATCAAATGTATTTTGAAATCTAGTAAGATTATCATGGGATTCAGTCTTTGATTTCCACAGATGATGAATTATATCAATAGGTTTTCTGTCATCAAACCATTTTGCTTCTCTGATTCTGCTGATTAGCTAAATAAGCTGTTGGATTTGATTTGCTTGTCAGGTCAAAAGTAAGAATGGTTCATATTTTTCATACTGCAGTGGTATTAAGCAAGTTTTCTTAAGAGACATGTAGAATCATAAGATAAAGTGGAACAATTTTTTTTCCAACTTTCATAACTGGAGAGAATTATTTTTCTTGAAAAACATTTCAACTTTTTGTTCATAAAACATCTGGGTTTGGATCCTTTTTCAAAGATAATTTGCTACAACCTTTTCTGTTTTACTCACTATTATTGATACAAACTTTTATTTCATTTTAGGTCAATTGTGTTACTTTAAACTTTTCTTCACAAATGGCTTTTGAATTGTGAATTTTTAACTGATTAGCACAGAATTGGATATCGTTCTTTTATTTGGCCGTTCTCTTACTTGGTATAGGTTTTTGGTTAGACAAATAGTAATTTGGTACTTGTTTTACCCCAAGGAACCACTTCTTGGGTTTATGACTAATCCTCCCTGAATAATTCAAAATTTGCTTTTATTATTTCTTGCTATTTTTCTTGAGGGGAGGGAGGTTGGAAATGTCATGGTGATTTTTTTCTTAACTGAAACTTGTTTATTTTTACTATGAATGAAATGACTTCATATTATTTCTGATTACAGATTTTATGTCAACCTAATGGCTTTAAATTGAAATTAATTTTTTTTCTGTAAACTTGTAGTAGCTTTGCTTTTTCTCTACCAAGTCTGTACCCGGTTTAGTGACATCCCAAAATGAGGCACTCCTAGCTCCCATCACCAAGCATCTTGGGACAACCCTGGTCTAAATTGCTTTGTTTACTACTCTTTTAAATTTTTGTGTTATATCTGGATTCTTTTAGTGCATCATTCTCTTTTGTTTAATGTGACAAGTTTTTGTTGCTTAACCACAGATTTATAATACTCTTAATTTTCTTTTGTGTCTTTTTGACCCAGTTATTATTTAGCAACTTTTAAATTTTGATTTCTAAACAATGCGAATTTTTAATCTAGTAAATAATTTGTATTTTTCTTCTAACATTTTAGATTTAGGGATGTGAGGTAAGTCCATTCATGATGCTATCAAAAATGCCACAGACTACATTATTAATGCATTTATATTTAATCTCTAAAATAACAAACAACAGAAATTTATTCAGCCCAGCCCTGGAGGCTGGAAAGGCACCAGCAGAATTGGTGTGCAGGCAGGGCCTACATTCTCGTTCATGAATGGTGTCTTTTTCTTGTGCCCACACTCTGTAGAACAGACAGTGCAGCAATCTCAGGACTTTTTTGTAAGGGCACCAATCCCATTCATGACATTCTACTCTCATGACCTAATCACCTCTCCTGAACTCCATCTCCTAATATTATTGCCTCACTATATTAAAAAAGAAAGTAAAGGTTTAAGGCGCCAAGAGGACACTATCTTCTCCTGCTTTACATGTTTTGATTTTGTTTGTTTAGTTTTTTGCTAATTGGTAATGTCAAGCACCAAACACTATGCTGTCCCATTTTTTTTCTCAGCTGCCTTTCTGGTGCTGCTATTTCCCACATTAGAGAAAAGCCCTGTTGCCTATTAGAATATACCTACTTTACTGTCAGTGCTGGCTTTGGTCTGGAAGTATTTAGCTCTTTGTTTCTCCTGCAGAGGTTGTCACTGACTATTACTGACCAGGAGTGACAAAGGAGATTGTAATGGGAAAATTATATATCTACCCTGGAATTTGTCCTTAAGCTGAGCCATCACTCGTAAGAATTAAGGAATGTATTAAGATGCAAAATTTCCTCTTGGAAAGCTTTCTTAGACAGCAAATTACAACTATATTTGTGCTTTCTTTAATTTGATCCTGATTTGTGTGTATCTGTCATAGATTCTTCCAAGCTTAAGGGAATTGGACTATCGTTTCTCCTATCATCTAGGAATCGTATAGATTTTCTTCTACTTTCCTCTGGTCTATGTTCCTCTCATCATTTCAGTTACAAATGGGAGAGAAATCAAGTAGCTATATTTAGATTGTTATTAATTAGTTGAGAATATCTTTTTAACCCATTTATGTCTAATGTTATAAACGATAGTTTTAATATGTTAGATACAGCACTTTCTATATTTTATGTTTTGAGGGTTTTTTGTTTTTTAACTTAAATGTGTTCTCTGAGTACCACGTGTTCTTTTTCTCTGACACTGAGAAGTTACTTAGGTCATTATTAACTTTATAGTGTGTGATTCTATCATCTTTATTTCTCTATATTTATCTTCCTTGCTATCTTTCCTACTATTTTGTTTTAAATTGCTGTATAATCTCCATTTGTTCTTCCCTTAGAATGTGATTGTCATTGCTGAATTTCATACTACTAAGTTTTTTTCAGACTGTCATTCCTTTCTTTTCCTTTTATTTTCAACCTGTGGGTAGATTGCAGACTTATTCTCCTATGCTTACAAAGTCTTATGGGTTTTCTTTTTTCGTTCATGAAAACTTGGGATCAAACAGTAGACATGTATTTAAGTTAAAAAAACTCTTAAATTTTCCTCTAAAGTTGTTTTAGCATTTCCATTTACACAGCAAAGTCCAAGATTTCCAGTCACTCTCCATTTTCAACACTTAGAATGGATAGTTTCTGAGTTTAGCCATTCTAATAGCTGTGTAGTACATCCTGTGACTTTAAATCACATTTTCCTGATAAAAAAAAAAAGATATTCAGCATATTCTCAAAAGCATGTATTATTCATCTGTTTATCTTTTTTGGCATACTGGCCATGAAAGCCACTTGCAAATTTCATTACTGAGTTTAAAAGTGTTTTTATAGATACAAGTCCATTGTCAGAAGTATCTTCTGAACAATGTCTTGCCTTTTCATGTTCCTAATGGAATCTCTTTTAAACATTTATTTTGAAATAATAGTAGATTAATGCTACAGTCACATGCTGCATAAGCATTTTAGCCAACAATGGATCACAAACATCATGGTAGTCTCATACAATTATGTCAACTAATGATGTCATAGATGTTCTAGTTTTCTTAAGGACATTCAAGGATGTTCATACAACTACAAAATCACCTAGTGACTATATATGTCTTAATGTATTCAGCTCCTTTAAAAACTTTCTCAGCAACATTTTATAGTTTTCAACCTCAACATGGCCATTTGATATTGTCCACTATTAACAACTTTGTTGATTTTTTTAGCCTTCTACTGTTTCTGCTTCAATTTAAATAATTCCAGTTTCTGTGCCTTCAAATTCACTGCTTTTTTGTTGTATGTATACACTTATGTACATAATATACTATTGAGTCCATTCACCCAATTTCTCCATTTCAGATAAAGCAATTTTAAACTCCAAATGCACTGGGATGGTGTTGTGACATAGCAAGTTAAGCTTGCTGCCTGCAGCCCCAGCATCCCATATAGGCAATGGTTCAAGTCCCAGATGCCCAAATTCTGATCTAGCTCTCTGCCATCACCTCTAGAAAAGCAGTGCAAAGAATGGCCCAGTTGGGCCCTTACCACCCACAAGGGAGACCTAAGAGAATCGCCTGTCTCCTGTCTTCATCCTGGCCCAGTCTCATTCGTTACAACCATTTGGGGAGTAAACCAAGAGATGGAGAATCTCTGTCTCACCCTCCTTGTGTTACTTGGTCTTTCAAATAAGTAAATCTTTGGAAAAATTCCAAATTTTCCAGTTGAGTATTTTCTTTTTAAATATCTTTTCCCTCTAAATCCTTGAACTATTTTTAATGAGGTTTTAAAGCCCTTTGTCCATGCCTGCAATGAATGACATATGACTGTGTAGGAAAAACTATACTATAGTAATGATATAGAGGAACTCAGTGAGGAGGGAGGGATTTGGGAAGGGGGTAAGGGAAAACCCAACGCCTATTGAATGGTATCATAAAATGATAATAATAAAAAGAAGTAAAATTTAAAAAGATAATAAAAGCCACTACCCCTTTGCCCAGGGAAATAAATAAATAAATAAATAAATTCCTGCTGCTCCAATAATGATTATGATTCATGGATTTTTGGCCAAATGATTTTCCAACTCATGAGTCACACATTCCTACTTTTGTGCTTGTCTAGTAATTTGCTATTGGATCCTAACTATTGTGAATGTAATATCATCTAGTGTTTATATTTGATGATCTTCCTTTAAAGAGTGTTGTTTTCTGTTTTGAAAATGTTAAATTATTTGTTGAGGGATTTAGGATAACCTTGGTTCCAGAGATAATTTTATCACCAAGATCTGACTTTTAATAATTGACAATTTGAGATGGCTTTATTTATTTTACATGGAAGTCAGAACTATATATGCAGAGAGACAGAGAAAAAGAGAATCTTCCATCTGTTGGTTTACTCCCCAAATGGCTGCAAGAGTTGGACTGGCAGAAGCCAGGACTTACATATGCAAGTCAGTGTTCATGTATGTGGGGCCATCTTTCGCTGCTTTCTCAGGTGCAATATCATGGAACTGGATTGGAAGCAATACAACAAGGACCTGAACCAAGTCCTAGCACTCAAGTATGAGATGCTAGCATTATAATCAGTGGCTTTACCCACTGGGACACCATGCTGGTTCCTTAGATGACTTTTATGGGATCGCTATTGAATACCAACTTGTTTGCTTTGGAACTCAAATGTTCACTGGGTTTTCGTAACTCCCAATTTTCCATCTCTACAGTTCTAACAGCTTTTCATGGAATTATATCCTATAAATGATTAAATGCACAGTTTAATATTCAGTTTAGCATCAGACTCTTAGACACATCTGTAAAGATTTGCAGAGTTTTCTCTCTCCCTGTATGTGTTTTTCTGTTTCTCCATAGCTTTTATATCTGCAATCATCTGTCCACACTCGCAGTTGCCCTAGACCATCTGAATTCTTATCACTGTCATCTCAGGAAAACCACCGGGCTCTACCTGGATTTCCCCCTCGGCATGCTAGGAAATGAATCCCGACAGATGCCTTGGCAAACGGAGGTTCATCCTTTCTGTTTCTTTCAGTGTTCCAGTATTGCTCTGCTTGTTTCTAATGAATAGGTGATTTCATATTATTGTATCCTTTTTTTTTTTTTTGCCAAAGTGGTATGACTATCCTGCTACCAGTTATCCCTTTTTGGCTAAATCACTCCCTTTATATTAAGTAATTATTGATTTAGAAGGCAGAGAAAGAGAGGGAACACAAGGATGAGAATACTAATCTTATGGCTCACTGCCCCAGGGGATTCACAATGGAGACTAAGCCAGACTGAAGCCAGAAGCCAGGAGAATTCAGCCCTGATCCCATCTGGGTGGCAGGAGCTCAAGTAGCTGATTCATCATCTGTCATCTTCCCACCTTCCCAAGCACATTGGCAGGGAGCTGAATCAGAAATGAAGCAGCCAGGACGTAAACCAGTACTCTTATATGGGGTGTTGTCACAAACTGCAGCTTAATCCAATGTACCACAATGCAGGCTCCTGAAAACCTTTACTACATTTAGTTTCAATTTTTACTATTTCATGCCACCCATTTCATTTAATTACAGTCTCATACTCAATTTCTTCCTGCCATGTATTTTATATATATTTTGTGAATTTCAAGTATTCATGAAGTCTTGAGATTGCAATGAAGACATCACATGAAATTTGCTTTCATTTAGAAACTTTTTTCAAAGCAACGTGCTCTTTGTGTCTGAGTTCTAGGTCCCCGGGCCTTTCCATTTGAGAACACGCGTGATTGTGTTGTCAATTGCTGTTCACTCCCTCATGAGCAGGAAGGACCCCCATCCTTCTGTCTGCCGGAGTGGACATGTCGGCGGAGCTGTTTGGCTGTGTCTCACTCTCCTCCTGGGCATCATTCTGCATCCCTTTCCAGGTCCTTAATGAAGTGCTGCATGATGCTGTTTTGCCATCTTCCACTTCCTCTCAGCTGCTAGTCTGAGAGACGAGGTCTTGGTTATCAATCATAGGAAGCAGAGTTGCTCCTACACAATCTAATGTATTTTTAGTTCTTGCCTTAATGTAAAATACACTGCATGTCTGGCAATATATTTTTTCCTATGGATTGTTAAGTTATAGACTGACTTTTACTGATTTTTAAACTTTTAAAAAAATTTTATTTTTAATGATGTTTACATATTTGACTAGGGTGTGAAGGGTAAAGGGTTAGAGGAAAAGTGCTTGAGACCATTGTTGCCACATTCTTTTTTTTTTTTCCTTCCTGTATCTGTGGGAAGGGGGAGATAAGGAGAGAAGCCACACACAGCCTCCCAACTGCCTCCGTACCCTGGGATGGGGGTGACCACCCGATGTCTTCCCAGGATCCCTGATAAGGGGCATGCTCTGTGGGGATCTGATCAAGTGGTCTTGATAGTTCAATAGTTCTGAATTGACATCAATCTCACTACTCCAGGCACGATGAAATTCCTCCAGGATCTACTGGCTGATACAGCCCATCTTAGCATCTCCATTTGCCCAGACAGTCACTACCAACACTTGGAACACTTGGCTGGGGCAGTTTGTTTCTGCAAAATCTGCATCAGAAATGTCTCCAAGTCAAACTGGATACTGAGAAAAACTTCAAACTTCTTTTGTTTGAAGTAAAATAATCTCTATTATTTTCATGAATCAGATGATAATCACTCCTTGGTTACTTGCTTCCAGAGGTTTTCCTGGCCAGGAAGAGCTATGTTGAATCACTTTCAAGTTGACATTTTTCTATAACCTTTTTAATTTTAGAAGATTTTGGATTTGCTGGAGAGTATTTTAATTGGTGTGTGTGTGTGTGTGTGTGTGTGTGTGTGTGTGTGTGTGTGTGTGTGTGTTTGAGAGAGTTAGTTTTAGATTTGAGCTTAACTTTTAAACATGTGTGTGTGTGATTATATTGGGAAAAAACATTCATCTTGAAGTTGTATCACAAGGCTGGAAACCCTGAATTGAGTGATCTTAAACAAGGAGCACTTCCATGAGCTTTGAGGGGCAATACCAACCAAAACATGCCTGGCATATTGGTGCAAACTTTCTAAAAAGGGAAAGGGGGTTGCCATTTGTGAAGCACATTTCAGGACGGTGGTAGGGAGCTGCATTGCAACAGACCAAGAAGTGATGTCCCACAGCAAGAACCCGAGCCTCCACCTCTGCCCTTAAAACTTGACGTCTATGTGACAATCAGGCTGCTGACTGGGCCACGTCTTGGAGTAGAGGGTTGTGATCCCTCCTCTGCAATAGAGTTGCCCTTTACAAAGTGTTGAATGACAAAGGAGACAGTGCTTCAGAGAGAGAGATGACCAACCCCCTTGCTTCTCTCCTTGTAATAAAATCCAACTGAAGCCCAGAGTAATCATTTTATACTACCATGACCCCTCTAGCTTTAGTCCAGAGGATAATAAATTATTCTCTTATTTTCCTTCCATGCAAATGGCATGCCCAAAAGAATAGGGGTGCTCTAAGTACTCGGAATACTTCCCATCCTGCAAGGACATCTATTGCATGGAGGTGTTCACCTCTCCACACTGTCAGACAAAAATGTTTATTCTGATTCCTGAATTAATTTTTGAGAAAAATTATATTGCACCTAGGTTAAGAATTCAACAAATCACATTTCCTATAAAGAATGAAATGAGATAAACTCCAAACTATCCTAGAAATTATAGACCACAGTGTGGTCACCATAGATGAAGGTGACAAGTTGCACAAGAAAGCATTTTATGGATTTGCCAGTTTGCCACTTAATTCTAATCAAATATTTGAGAATGTTAGAGAGGAAAACCTTTCCTGGAAAAGGGCAGTAATAACAACAAGCAATACACTGGATAGCCCTCTAGAAGTTTCAAAGTGCTTGCGCATAAATTATCTCATTTGATCCAATCCATATGTGTAACAACTGTCGCACATACCATGGCAGAAATGTCAGGGCTGATAAAGTTCAAATTCCCTCATACATAACTCCCCAGCCCAGGCAGGCCCTGTTTTTCTCACATGCGTGTTCTCAGCAAACAGAGGATGATGACCCAGGGTTGCAGGGAGGTGAGAGGTCAGCAGGACCTCTCACACTGTCTGGGGCATGTCTCCAGTTTCAGGTCACCAGGCCTGGGGTCCCAGGGACCAACATGAGCTATTCTGTCCAGTTGCTTTACCCCTTCCCTCATCCCTTCACAGCTGGAGTTAGGCCAGCTGACAGGACAGAAGGAAGGTGCACAGGAGCCTCATACCATTTCTCAAAAGTTGAAATCAGATCAGAGCCCAGTTCTGAGACCCAGGCTGCATCAGCCAGGAATGCAGAGGGGAAGCTGCAGAGGAGAGCAGTGTGAGCCGCAGGCAAGGGGTGGGAATAGGGGAGGGTGGAGGGGAGGACGGGCAGCGCGCTAGGGACCACATTAGGAGAACACCTATCAACTTCAGGTTTGGAAAGCAAGACAACCACATCACAAAGAAAATAAGGCCAAGGATTGGGAGGATGCTCACTGAGAAATTACTTTGGAGCAAGGCTTTAACCAAGTTCTGGAGGTGAGAGAATCCTAGGAGCCATGTTGTAGCAGAGTAGGGCAGGACCCTGTGGCTAGCCCAGTGACATAGAGCTTAGAGGGACACAGGCAGTCTACCTGGGAAGGTGAGTGGATAGATGGTGCATTCCCACCCTTTCTTCCCCATTATCTTTTTAATGTATGTAAGTAGATCTCATGTATTTCATGTATCCAATTTTAAGCACACAATGCTACTCGCCCACCCCCTTCTTCCTTCTTTGCTCTTCTTCCTTCCTTCCTATTTGTACATGGGGTAGTTCTGATGTCTGTTCAACAGGCTAATAGGTTGAGGAGTTCTGACAGCTGGAGCACAGTGGTGATAGTGTACCCCTATTGCAGCCGTGAACACTGTCTATGCAGGAATGTTGAAACTTCCGTCTTCAACCAATACTTCCCATCTGAATGTCAGATCTATGTATCAACACTGGCCATCGCTTGTTGTGGTTTCCAAATGATTCAAATTTAACTTGTCTATATAGAGCCTTTAGCTCCTCCACGCTCATCTATTCCTCCTTCAGTTACATTGGAAATCCCCAAAAATTATAAACTCTACATGCGGAAGTTATCCTTGCTGCCTCCTTTCCCCTCCTTCGCGGAACTGCTCAGTACCAAGGCAGATGTTTTACCCCAAAGAACCATGTCTGAAGGCTGCCTTCCTCTGTCCTTTTTCTCAGCCAATCACTCTGACAAACCATAGCCAGTAGGCATTTCTCCCCATGAATTCTGAGTCATCTTCCTGCTTCCACTCCCAACCTTTCCTGTCCCCCTCCCACAGATTAATTTGAGCTATTTAAAATATGTCATTATTTATGCCATTTGAAAACCAGAATATATATATATATACATACATTATCTATACATATATATATATAGAGAGAGAGCGAGAGAGAGAAAGAGACAGAGTATGAGTGAGATCTATCATCTGCAGGTTCACTCTCCACATGCCAGCAATAGCCAGGGTTGGACCAGGCTAAAGCCAGGAGTCTAAAATTCAACCAAGATCTTCCATCCATGCGAAGATCAAAGACCCAAGTACTGACTCCTCAGCTGCTGCCTTCCAGACTGTGTTTTAACAGGAAGCTAGGATACGAAGTGGAGCTGGAGCTGGGAATTGAACACAGGCACTGTGATGTAAGACATGGCATTGTAAGAAACACCTGTCCCTTGAGTGACGTTCTAACAGTGGAAATATCTTTCTCTGTTCCCAAATCTTCAGTAGCTTCCCATTGCATTTAAGATAAAAGCCAAAATCATTAACATGGTTTTCAAAGTGCTAGAAATCTGTTCCTTTTCCAGCCTCATCTCACAACATTTCTGTCACCCCACAACCTCCCGCTATGCACACTTTACACATCTCAAACACTTGGAGCTTTCTCATTAAGGCCTTTGCACATGTAACATCCTCTACCTTGGAAATCATTGTCTCCTTTCTTTGCCTAGTTAAAGCCAACTCTTGTTTCATTCATGAGCAACGACACTGTTTCTTCATAAAGGCCTTCCCTAAACCTCATCATTTTAATTATACCACTGCATCAATTAGGGTTTTTTGTTTGTTTGTTTTTTGCTGTTAGCACAGAAGCCAAATACCTAGAAGGAAAGGGAATGAACTGAAACAGTATGAGATCACGCAAAGATTCAGGCTCTGGAAGGGCAAGGGCAGAGCTCCAGAGTCCAAGCAAACAGAACTGCCATGCTTACAGCACTCTCAAACCCCATTCATCTTTTCTTTGCACCACTCCACTGAAAGCTTTGGTCCAGGGAGATACATGACTGGCCTAGCTCATACTGTGTGCCACACCTGGTGAGAGCAAGATGAGAAGGCAGAGATTCTTATTTCCCTGAGGCCAGGGGAAGGGAGACATGAGTATTGGAAGTAAAAATCAGTGGTGTTCTCACCATAGGCTATCATCGTATTACATGTTTCCTTTACTGTTACCACTGATAATTTTGTAGTATGGCAGACTCTTGGCTAGTGCCCCTTTTTCTTCCACACTTTCTAGGCTCTCTTGTAGTAAGAGGAAAAGCTCTGTGTCTAGCTTTGGCCAATGGAATGTAGGGACAGTGTTGAATACCCTTTCTAGCTCTGTTCTCTAAATTATATACAAAGCCCTTGAGGCCATCATTGTGACACAATGGGATAAATTACTGTTTACAATATTGGCAACCCATTTAGGAGCGCTGGGTCAAGATATGGCTGTTCTGCTTCCAGTCCAGAACTGCTGGTGCACATGAGAAAACAGCAGAAGATGGTCCAAGTGCTTAGGCCACTGTTACCCTAGTGGGAAACCCAGATGGAGTTCCTGGCTCCTTGTTTCAGCCAGACCTAATTGCGGCCGTTGCAGCTGGTTGAGGGAGTGAACCAATAGATAGAAAATTTCATTTTCCCTCATGTGTTCCTCCCCCTCTGCTTCTCAAATAGATAAAATTAATCTTTGAAAACAACATTCACAAGGTCCTTGACTGATTCTTCCATTCAGACATTTGGGAACTAAAGAATCCAAAATAATGAGACCAACTATGGAACAGATCCTTGTGTCACCACTTGGAAAGAACTGCCCAGCCTGTGATCCAGAAACACCATGTTTCCGGTAGTGATTTGCTGAGATTTACAGGGTTGTGCAGCACAGCAGCCGAGAAGCACTACCCTGACCATTGCAGGCATTTATTTGAAGTTTTACTGGGTAGCACTTTTCTCCTCTGTAGGTCATAAACACCGAGTCAAGAACTAGGTCGATAGCCTTAGCATCTGAAATATTCAAGGAATTTTTAAAATAAATACTTTTTCAACCATTCTGTTTTTCTTTAATAGAGAAAAAGATAGGGCTTAATGAGGTAAAGAGATTTGCCCACATTCTCTCTGCTCAGAGGATAGGCTTATCACTGGACAGTAGGTTGCAAAGCAGGAAGTCTTAGACAATTTCTTTCAGCCAATGTCAGAGCTGCTTGGACTTACTTCAGAACACCACAGAAACATTAGCAATGTGATTGAAATCTAACAGCGGGTTACCTGTGACACTGCAATTGCCTCAGTCATTTCTTTGTCTTTAAAATGCCATATAATTGCTAATGTAATTAGTAATGTATACAGAGGGGGCTTGTGCAATTATTGAGTCCTAAGATCAAGTAATTAATGTTCTGTCAACAAAACAGCAACTGTTTCATTAACAACTGCTTAGATCTGGGAAGAAGCATAATCAGATGCAGGCAGACCAACCTAAGCATTATCAACTAAGCTGATTTTCTTAGTAACTAAAATGTCAACTCCCAGCAGTAAACACGATGGGACTTTCAGACTATACATTCCAGTTTATACAAATACTCTGTTGGATGAATCGATGGTTGGAATAGAGATGACTGGTAAATAGATGGATAGCCATAGGTAATAGGTAGCTATCTAGATGAGTTGATGATAGGTATAAGATAAATATATAGATACCTAGATATAGCAATGGACAGATAGATGATTGATACAGAACAGAAAGCAAACCAAATTACCTTTGCTTGGTTCAATCACAACAGCAATGAGTATCTTGTACTTAGCAATCATAGAAAACTGAATTTCAAAGTCAGAAAGGATGTATGCATCTTAACTTAGGTTCTGCTTCTGTTTTCCCAGTAGAACCATATATTTATATAAAGCACTAACCAAGATGCCATTTGCTCCACTTAGAAACATAGGTTGACAACTAAAATTGTGCGTTTCAATGTGAAAGTAAGGTCTAGAGGGATATATAAGGAGCATGTACTTCATTGTTTGCCTTTGCTCTGACGGTGCTGTATAACAAACAACCCACCCTCCCCTATTTCCATGGTTCCCACCACAAACCCAGCCTTTCCTTTGGGTCTGTAGATCAGCACTACAAGTCCCTGCTGCTGGCTGGGCTTACCACCATTACACACACCATGTATTTTACACCCCAGGGTAAGGTAGGGAAGCTGAAGCAGCACAGGAATCCAACCCATGACCACTCAGATGTGAGGCTTTCCTGTCTGCTCACATCTCTCTAGGCAAATAGGTCTCATGCTTAGCCCTCAAAAGGTGGGGAAGAAGATGCTCCTCTCACAGTGGGCAAGGTAGAGGAGAGTGTTTTTCCAACAGCCATGACCTTAACGGAAACTATTCTCAACTCCTTAGTTTGTATCATAAAGTCATGAGCTTTTCCTACTTCCTGAGAAAAAATGACCAAATAGGCTGAACTCTTTCATTGTTGCTATAGCGCTTGTTCCATCACGGTATCCTGGAGAAGGTGAGGTGTTACTTGAAATGTTAGACAGAGCATAAGCTCAAGAGTCAGGAGAATGCTGTCCATGGTCCGTTTTTGCCATCAGCTTATCCTATGACCTGCAGCCAGCCACGGTACTGCTCCAGCCCTCAGTTCCCTCACTATCAAAGTCAGAGGGTGGGTACCAGCAGGTGTCACTCACAGAAACTTTCAATGTTCAGCAAGATATTCAGGGCCTGTACTGAGGTTATCATCAATTCATACTTGCTGATTGGAGGACAATCCAAAGTAAAGGAAGAGATGGAAGAGGATTCTACTCAGTGGGAGAAATGAGTATATTCATATCAGCCATCCCTAAGCACAGCATTAGTCAGAAGAACCAGAGAGTCTGTTCAATAATATGCCAGCCTCATCAGGTGTAACTACCCATGCAACAGGAAGCAGCCACAGCCCCCCTTCCCCAAGCAAAACAGTTAAGAGCATCTGCCTCAAAACTTCTAATTTAGGGCTCACATTTACAATGGAGCTCCCCGCTTTTCTTGGTTCTTGTAACAAGCCAATCAGAAGACACGATGTATCTCAGGTGAATTCAGTTTTAGATGGTCTGGAGGCCATCTGACCTTTTCTTTGAGGTTCTTGAGTTCTCAAGAGTAAATTCCACACACTTTATATGGCCATTGTTTTTAATCAGACCACACTACTTATGCCCTCAAAATTTAGCAAAAACAAACAAACAAACAAACAAACAAAAACTCATGTAAGTCTTGATACATGATGTGCAGTTGTTCCTTGTTATCAGCAAGGGATTGGTTCTAGGCTCCACCCTGCCCCGCAAGTCCTAGGTCCCAGAATCTGCTTTTGCTCAAGTCTCTTAGATAAAATGCTATAGCATTTGCTTTCTTTAAGTCACTTCTCAGTCACCTACAATACCTAATGCAATGTTAATGTTGTGGTTGGTATAGTTCTCTGTTGCTGAAAGAATAGTGTGAGGAGGTATGTACAAGTTCAGTATGGATGTAGTCACTCTTTAAAATTATTTTCCATGGGATTGACATGGCACAGCAGGTAAAACCATTACGTTCAACCCCAGCTTCCCATATGGACACCAGTTCATGTTCCTATCGCTCTATTTCCAATGCAGCTCCCTGCTAAGGTATGGGAGAAGCAGTGATCATGGTCCAAGTGTCTGGGGTCCTGCCATCCACATGGGAGATCTAGAAGAGGCTCCTGGATTTGGCCATGCACAGTCTTGACTGTTTCAGCTAGCTTGAGAGTGAACCAGCAGGCAGAATTTGCTCTGTCTCTCCCTCTTTCTATAACTTTGTCATTCAAATACATTCTTAAAAGCTCTTTTAAAAAGTTTTGGAAAAAAGGTGTTTTTTGTTCTTGTTGGGTTGAATCCCTAGATTCAAAATTCAGACATGGAGGGGTGGCTGTAATTCCAACTGAAATCTAATTTGCAGTGAGTGATAGCGGCAGTGAAGGCCACAGAAGGAGGTTACGGTTTGAGAGTAAGGTGTGTAAAGAGTCTTCACCATCATCTTTAGGTGGCTCCATTCTAGCTAACCATGAGACTTGGATAACCTGGCAGCCCTGGGTTTCCAAAATTTCCATCCAAAACTCTGACCCTACTGAGGGGTACTGGGAACAAGGCCTGACACTTACACCCTTCCCTTGCATGTGCACTGTTCATCTGTCAATAATTTAATAAGTGTTGCATATATTTTATTAATGTCCCTCCCCACCTGCCTTCCCAAAATACCACTCAAAAAATTTACGGCCAAACCATGCTCTGTTGATCCCATCCACAAGCCACATACACATCTTGGAATATCAGTCTTTATGACTGATACTTTCAGAACTGGCTTCCCAATTGAATGTGAAGCATTAGTCATTTATCTACAATAAGGGTTTGTGGTGTTAAAAGAGACACAGGAAAATGATCCTAGCAAGCATCCTGAGAACCATGCCCACATCATCACCCCTACCTCCCCGACATCCCCAACTCAGCCTCTCTGCTGCTCTGGCCACTGCTCTCTGAGTGTCTGTTTTTATGGTTGGAAAGAGCTGTCCCTGGGGCAGGGTCTTGGGTCTGTGGATGTTCATAGCACATGGGGAGGCATCAGAGCCTATTCCTTCCACAAACATGTTCACCAACCCTCTTGTGCATGCTGCTCCCATTGCCCCACATAGGTAACATCCATCTAGTTGCAAGGCTGCCTGCCTCTTTATGGAGGGTGATGGAGTGAGAGGGTCCTTCATTCAAGAAGCAAACATCAGAGGCCATCTGCCTGGTCACTGTTTACTTCTAGTGAAGCCAACAGAAAGATGCTCTGATGCTTCTCCTACCTGTTTACTCAGGGTCCATACAAAGAATAACACCTGCATCACCCCCTTCTGCCTGCAACACACATGCCCCCACTGCACACCTTTCCAAACTCATTATAACTGGACTACTTGGCAGTCATTCAACATAGAGAACACAGCTCTTTGTACAAAGCCCTAGCCATATGCTAAAACGGTATGATAACCATGACAGTGAGTGAAAGTTTCTACCCTCCCAGAGAACTCCCAGTTTAGTAGCAGAGACAGAGGAGCAAATGCCTCTTAATGACATGGTGGGAGGAAGCAGACAGAGGCAGTCTGCCAGCCTTGGCCACCCAGAGAGGGCTTGCTAGAGAAAGAGGGATCCACACCATGTGGCCTACAGGTTTGTGGGAGACCAAAGGGAGAACACTTGTTTCTAAATCACATTGGCTATTCTCAAAGCCATGTGGAACCAAGCGATGGCAAGGCTGGAAGGAACCTAGCATATGTCTTCTAACCACTGAGCCTGAAGACAAGGCAGAAATCAGTTCAAAGTTACACAGCTGTTAGCTCTACAGAGCAGCATCATTGGTTCCGATGAAAAGGGTCAACTGCACGTTTATCACCCTGGCATCAGAAGAAATGGGCTGTGTTCTACCCACATACCCTACCACACTTTCATTTGACATATGATAGTGCTTCAAGGTTTGTAATACAATCTTTTTGTTCTCGAACATTCCATCACAGCACCACGTCACTGCCATTTTACAACAAGCACTCTGGGAGTCCTTTGGTATGCTTTTCTTGACCAAAGCCTTGGAACACACAGCTATTAGAGCAGGGTCTTTGACAATTGAATGTGTTTCCCCTGAGCCCCAACAAATTTGATTGCTTATTCAGTCCAATTTGATGTTGGCCAGGAGACAAAACATGAAGAGCTGACTTATCCCACTAATACCCAGCAAACAAGTATATCTGGAGTTCTAGGCACCACGCACAATAACAAGCAACAGGCAGCACAGCAAGGGAATTGGTTCTAAGTGTTATAATTACACGCTTACATCGGGCACGTGTTACAATATTCAGAGGCAGACAATACAGGAGTTGAGAGGAGAGAGACCCATTTATATTTTCCTAGCTAGTGCTGGCCCAACAACAAGCTCTGGAAGAGCTGAGACGTTGCTCTGTGCTGAATACCATCTATCCCCTGTCCTTGGCAATAAATTCAACAAAGATTTGCTAAAGAAACAGATGACAGGATGACAGGAGGAAGAAACAGAGGCCAAAGAAAAGAGGCAATCTGGCTTGAGCAACATGGTTAGCCAGAGAAACCTGAACCCAGGTCTCTGAATATTAAATCTGTGGCATATCACAGTAAAATGACCACCAAAGCGTTCCTACAATTATCTGAGAATCTGGGACTCACTGCTTCGTAACTAGGATGGATAAACTTATAACAACATACATGCTGGCATTGGACATGGCTGACTGTATAATTAGCTTATTTCCTACCCATATGGAGCAGCGCAGCTCCTGTGCCTCAGTGGGGAATTCCTCGTATGTTGCTAGGGTCGCCTTCTGGGATTACATCTTCAGAGGTGTGCAGGAGGAGGAGTCGGCTGTGCTGATAAATGAATCAGAGAGACAGGAGGAAAACTGGCAGGGCCCCTGCAGGCGAGATGGATGGGGGCTGGATCGTGCTCAGCATAGCTCTCTTCCTTCAGCCTGTTCTCCCCCTGGCATGGGAAGGACCCAGTGGAGAAATAGTGCCTTGCTCCCCAGGACTTCCTGCTTTGTCATAAATCTCCACCTTGGGGCTGGGAGAGGTACAGAGGGACAGGTCGAAGGAGGGGGGAACACATAAAAGGAGACAAAGATATCTGGTAAAAGTTAAGGGGCAGCAAAGTCTCTTTGACTCAGATTTCATAAGTCGTGAAATATTTTATCACTCTTGCGAGTCAAACCTCTGAAAATCAATAGGGCTTGAGAGTTGCCTATTATTGATCTGAAAGCCCGAGATGTATTGAAATATTCATGGCTGGATGTATGTGTTCAGAGAAGGTGCTGGGGGTGGGGCCTGGTGCCTAGAGATAGAGGTGGGTAGGTATATTCCTAAGTAAAAGCCCTTCACATTTTCATTAAAAATAGATTAATTCTATTAGTTACACTAAAACCTCACACTTAAAAGGAAATGAGCTTGGTTGTCAGGCAAATAAGCCACTGGCAAACTCAGGGAAAAAATAAAACACATTTATTTATTGCTATTTAATAGCAGAAGAGCCAGAGAGAGTTGATAAAATTAGCACATTATCCCCTGGGGTGGGGGGGAAGCAAGGGCTGCTTTGTTTGCAAGGCCAATTTGGACACTGTGGCTTTGATCTTCACTTTGAGCATTTGAACAGGCATGTTAGTATCACTCATTTCACAGGAGAATTGGGATTCAAGTTTCCCCGACCATCTAAAAAGCAGTACATTAGAAGGGGATTGTCTGCCTGCTGTCTCGGAGTCTCAATCCCCTTGATACTAATTTGATGTGATGCCTTTCACCAGATGTGTCTACCTGAATGCAAGCGCAAGCCCAGGGGATCCTGGTCCTGCTGGAGAGCAGGAGACTTGGACTTTTTCCCTCTTGGAAAATGATTGGATGAAGGCATCCATAATTTAAAATCTGCATATAGATATGACATATGTTACAAATATTTGAGAAAATTCATGCAAGGAACTGAACAACAACAACATATGGGAAATCAGTTCCAAATAACAAGGCGGAATTAAAAATAATCTGTTACCTGTAGCTACCCCTCCTCATATTCCAGAGGAACCGGCAGAGAGGGTGACAAACCCATCTCTCTCAAAACCCCAAGCCCAATCAGGCATCCCTCTGTGGAGCAAACATTTGGGAGTGTGAAATGGATGTTGGGTTGGTTTGCATTCTAACAGGGCTTGTCATTTCCACATTATTCAGGTATAAGCATGATCCTAAAGAGAAAACAGCAGGCATGGAATTGAATGGGTGAGCAATTCCATCCTCCGCAACATGACTTAGGGGAGCTGGGGCCTTCATGGGCAGCTTATGGCCACTTTACAGGGCAGAGGGACATAAAAGCACCATAGCCTCTTGGCATCAGTGAGATTCCATTATTTGGAGACATTGCTTGAGACATTTGTAACCTTGCCAACTCTGACTTCCACTGCTTCTGCAGAGCAGGTGAGGCTGGGCCAGCACCACCCCCTCCTCTCCTTCCCTTCTCTGATCTCCCAAGTAGTGCTGCCATAGGGCAGCAGAGGGGTAAAAGGCAACCAGAAAGGTACCAGGAGCCCCTTTGATTCCCAGAACTTCTGGGAGGGCCTTTTCAGATGGAAGAAATCGAAAGTCAGCCAAAAAGTCAGGGATAGCTGCAATTCTGCTGTTTGTTTCAGTCAATACAAGCATCCATCACTGCTGCATCGCCTTCAAATGATACTTACAAAGTGCTTTATAATCCCCTCCTTGCTTCTCCTTCCAGAACAGATTAGCCGAGCAGCACACAGACCCTTGCCCAGGGGTCTCAGTGAAGGAGTCAGCTTTGTGTGCAGGTCTCTAAACCTCTAGTCCAAATGCTAAACTCATGCATTCTTCCCTCTGCACATCCCTGACCCTTCCCCTAACATGCAAAACAATCAGAAGGCCCCATTGCCTAAATATGTCCCCTTTCCCTAAGGAGAGGCCCGCAGTTGTTGGAAGCAAAGTGCTCTGGGAGCTCATCATCAGAGATGAACTTCCAGGGCATAGCAGCACACAATCTGTCCCCAGGGCTGGCTGACACCTCTTGTAGGTAGCAACACCTCTTATGCTGGCCTATCTTCTCTTACAGCTGGTGGCCATGGGCCACAAAAGGAAAGGAAGGAGGCTGGGCCAGAAAATGTTTTGAGTTTACCAAGTGAGTGGGCATCAGATGCATCGTTTAACAGAAATTTTGGAGATTGTGTTTGCAGGAAGCTGCAGTTCGGCCTAAACCATTAGTTGTATCAGTCTCCAGACTAGGGTCCCACACCCCTTTAAACTCACTTCCTCTCTTCCATCATTCCTGCTACTGAGTTGTAATGTGCCCATTTTCTGGGCATAGCTTGCTCAACTTTTACATCTTTCACAGATCTCTGCTAAGACTGATTCCTCCTAGCCCTCCTCCCCTTCAGGAGATATTTTAACATGGGCTTTATATATAATGAATGGCAGAGGTTCCACAACTCTTCCTGAAGTTGAAAATGCAAAAATACCTGAGTGTGTGTTTGTATGGTGCTGCATTATTTGTTCCTGATAAAGGGACCATGAATTACACTATGTTTCGAATCCCAGGAAAGTTTAAGAATTATTCATATATGGCATGAAACTCAAGCAACTTATTGTGGCATTTGGGGCCCGTGATGACTTGGCCTTGCCTTCTATCTCATTTTCACATTCCTGGAGCCAACCATGAGCCTCTGTGCCAGGACACAAGCTGCACTGTCCTCCAGCCACTCCCTCCTTCCCTCCTGTATCTCTTGGGAAAACAATTCAGGTGCTCCTCCCCTCCCCCTGCAGTCTCCAAGTGTTCCTTGTGCCCTACCCAAGGACATTATTGCAATGGCTTGTTTGCTTGACTGCCTCCCACCCTCACACTCAACCATGAGCTAGCAGAAGATAGGGCCCGTTTTTTTGTGTCAGGCGAATGCGATAACCACTACACTATGGAAACAGGGCTCATATTTTTGGTTTCTAAATTCCTAGCAGGTAGCTTATGGCCTTTGATAGTAGATGCTCAGCAGATTTGATGAAGTGCACAGTACCACAGAAGGCAGTGTCCAAAATATTCAGTTGCGTTGTATAACATGCATCCTCTCTGTAGTCCAAGGTTAATAAAATAACCAAGAAGACTCCATATATGATGCTGGAAGATGCTCCAGGCAGGGTCTGTTTCATAAACCAAATCTTTTCTGGTCTAGCCTGATGGTAGTTTTTTATTCTGCTATTGAGATGCTTCTAGAAAATATCATTTCTAGGATAATAGGAATGAGTACAAGGCTCTCCCAGTGAGTGTGTTCATATCTGTACCATTGCCGCATGTGGGCAGTTTGAACTTGAAGAGCCCTAGGGTGTCACGACTCTCCCTACCCCTGACATGGGGTTGCTTACCATTTACTGTACTGCCTCAGCCTCTCCCCTGTATTGTGCATCCCTTCCCTTCCCCAAGGAGATAAGCACTTCAGCCTCTCTTTGAGACTATAGGCTGAGCTATTGAAGACTATATACAGTCTATATAGTCAGACTATATAGCTGAGCTATAGGCTGAGCTATAGCCAATTCCACTTTAGCTATAACTACACATATTGTGATTGTATTTTACTCAGTTTGCAGAAAAAATACAGAGTAATAGCAGAAGTAACCTTTTTAAAATTTTCCTATGTCATATTCTCCTTGATGAGAAAGAACACCTAATGGCAGGGGAACAGTCTCAGTAGTCTGAGCCCACCATGCGCCTGGCCGTGACATCACTGGGTTCTCAGCACAAAGGAGTACACACTGTCTGTGCCACTAGCCCAGAAACCAGTCCTAGACATCATATTTCATTCCCTAAACCTCAAGACTCTTATTTCTACAAACTCCTAAAGTAAGGCTGATATAGGAACAGGGACTTGTATCCCTCTTTTGTGTAGTGTCCCAATAGCCTTAAGTGCATTTTCTCACTGCACAAAATCAACTCACTTAAATACCATTATCCCATTTTGTAGATGACAAAACAGAGGCACAAAAACATGAAATCACATGTCCTGTATCAAGGGCAAAGGTCAGGGTTTGCCTACAAATTTTGTAATCCCAAAGCCCCCACTCTTTTCATAGTAGTGGGGTAAAATTCCCATCAACGTATCATGCTGGAGTGCAGGGCTCCAGAGCAAGGCTGTGTGGTACTGAGGACCAACTAAACCGCACATTGGCAAGGTGGCCTTGGACCCACTGACTTCATGTGTTTAAGTAAAATGGGCAAAATATTAGTACCTATCTAAAAGTAGTACAGGGAAGATTAAATGAGTTACAATACGGGAAACTCTTAATGTTGTATCTGAGCTTCAAAAATGGAGACCACTGTGCTTTCCATTACCTCTGACTGATTCCTTGCTAGCTGTATTTTTCCACACAAAAATCTGAATAAATAGTCAGGCAAGTAATGGTGAATTTGGGCTTTGAGTTGAGTGATAGCCCAGAATATTTGACCCTGAAATGGCTCTAGGAAGTGACAAACATAGCTCTCACTTAAAAAAAAAATTTGATTGGCATGTTCCTTTCACTTGTGACACATTCCATATATTCACTTTTTAAGCTACAGAAAAGCATTAGGATAATAACTTGAAGAGTTTGTTCCCCCTACAATAACCTCCAAGTCCCTCTCCTCATCAGTATGCTGGTAGGCACATCTAGTTAATATGGATTCTTTCTCGTTTTCCCTCCCAGTGCTTCTCCCCCATGCTCAGACTGATTATTCTGTGTTTTTATTATGAACATTTTCCATGTGCCAGTCCAAAAAGCCAGCTTCTCATTGGGATGGCATCATTTCCTGCAGAGAGAGGTCTTTCCATTTGCAACCAATCGCAAGGCCCGAGTCATACAAGAATTAACTTCCAAGCCTTTGTCCTCAAACATAGACAGAAAGGTCAAAAGCTGACCCTAGAGACGCCCCAGGCCCACTTCTGCATGTAAATTTCACAGATCTTTCTTACATCCTGCTGGTGAATTCCTCTGCTTCTGTTTTATTCCTCCTGTGCTCTAATTCAGTAAAACTAATTCTAGCTTCTTAATAAGTGTCTCTTGGATACCTTGCAAGGATGACATTAGAGACTGTCTGGCAAAGCAAGGTCTGGTGATGATTTATTAGGAAGTATTACATTGGTATAGAGAGATCTTACTAACTTAATAAACTTTTAGAAGTTATTGATGCTGTGCCATGAATTGGAAAAGAGACTGAGTAAGATGAGGTCCACACCCTTGAGAAATTCACATGGAGACGTTTAAGGAGTAAGTAAATGTTTCCATCTTACCATGGGGATTGTTCCATGAGTAATGGACACACACAAGCTGAAGGACAAAAGAAGGAACCAGGGGAAAAGGGGCCTTCACCAAAGAGGCAACCTGGTTTCATCAGCTTGCTTCAGAACAGGAGTAGATAATTGCTATAGTCAATGTAGGACCATTGAGGGAAATGTCGATGAGCAGAAGCAAACATAAGGGCAGAGAAAGTATAATATATTAAATAGATTATAGAACAGCCCACATTCGAGTAGACAAGATTGTTGATTTTTTTTCTTGGAAAGATTGTGGAGATTCTAGCACCAAGATATACCAATAGCATACCAGAGGATCACTTCTCTAAAAGAGAACAATGGACTAAATTAGTGTTCCTTAAAGGTAAGTTATAAACCAGCTCCTTTTATTGCAAAAAACAAACAAACAAACAAAACAAAAAAAAAACCAACAAAAAACTTGGCACGTCCATAGTGTTGATTTAATACATTTTTGTACTGCTTTGTGCAAAAGTAAAACTTGGTCTAATGTTTTATAAGCATCAAACAGTCAAAGTCATATTGACCAAGTATGTGGAAAGGAAACTCACAAGACTATGAAGTATAAATCACTTTGCAGACACTAAATTGCTATACCCAATATGAATAGGGTGTTGTGGGCTGTCACCTGACTGTACTGGAGTTTGATATGGCTATACATCTTTGTGTTACATGATAGCTAATTTCTCTTACAACTTTTTCTCTTTCAAAACCACAGGAGGAGCGTGTGTGTGTGTGTGTGTGTGTGTGTGTGTGTTTAACTCAAAGTTAAGCTGCCTGTGTTCCACGCCAAAGTAGCTGGGTTTGATTGCAGGCTCTAGCTCCCGACTCCAGATTCTAGCCATCACGGTGGTAGTTTAAGTACCTGGGCTCCCGCCACCCATGTAGAAGACTTAGGCTGTGTGCTGCAGCCCAGCTTGCACTTCAATCTCAACCCAGCCCCAGCTGTTGCAGGCATCTGGGGAGTGAAACAGCTGATGGGATCTCTTAGCCTTGCAAAGAAATTAATACATGATTTTATAATGACTGGAAATTCAGTCATACAGCATGTATAAATTTAATCTTCATGTTAGGAAATACTAAATTCACCTATTCAGCCTGACTCTTTTCTTTTGGCTTTTTGTTACAGTATATGTAACTTTTTATGAAGTCAAAGGCTTTACTAAAGACTTTTAGAAACAAATATCAAAACCTATGAAAGTATCTTTCAAACTGTAAATTATCATTGGGAAATAAGTCTGTGTTAGAGCCTAGTAAAAATTTTATGAGAATACAAAGAGGACTGTGGCTGGTAGTCATCATGATGCCAGCAGGACCTGTCAGCCTGTTCACAGGCAAGGCCAAGGCCAAGTCCTCCTTGGATGTTCTCCAGCAAAAACAATCCCAGGATCACATGGATCTGAGTCTTCATTTAGATATCCTGAATATTCTAGTAATATAATCATATCACCAAAAGGAGATTATAGAAGTTACAAACCTGAGAAAAAGAGCTAAATCTTTGGCATATTGGTAATATTGCCAATTGGGATGCTTGCATTTTTTATCTGAATGCCTGGGAAGTTCTGTGTGTGCGCCCCACTCCAGCTTCCTGCTAATGAGCACCCTGAGAGGCAACAAGTGATGGCCAAGTGCTGAATTCCCGCCACCCACTTGGGAGAGCTGGACTTAGCTGCCAGCTTCCTTCCAGCTTTAGCCTGGCCCAGCCATTGTGGGTATTTAAGCAATTAGCCTATCTCAAAACAACAAAGAACACGGTTCTGTTTGTGAATGCTGTTCTGTTTACAGTTGTGTTGTGGATCCCCAGGAGTCAGCTAAGCCATTTGAGAAAAGTGAGGCCAGAAGATCCTTAAAGGCCCTTTCCATTATTCTAAAGGAGCTATGAGAATCAAACGCAAAGGCTTGCAGGTTGCCTGCATTTTCTGTCTCTGCGCCTTTCCTTTCCTGCTTCTTGCCTGTATCTTCTTCATTGCCTCAAAGCTCAGGACTCGGTGCTCATGAAAACCTGCTCTTGGAGTCCAATAGCCTCCTGGCTGTGCAAGTCCAGGGCAAAGGGCATCACATCATTTTTTTCCCAAGGCTTTGCACAGGAAGCCTGAGCCTTGCGGTTTTAAGTGTGTTTCGTCTCTTTTATTTGTAAGCCTCTGTGCAAGCATTTCAAATATTAATAAATAAATCCAGGGAAAAATGTTTGGTGGGGGAAAGAAAGAGAGGCTCCGGGGCATACGAGGGAGGTGGTGAGCCCTGGGGACATTTCAACCCTGAACATCTGGAGCCAGAATCGCATGAGTGATGACAGCGAGAGTCGCACAATTATAAACTGGGCAGATTTGAAAATTGATCCTGAATCAAACAACCACTAATTTTCCTGGTCCCCTCTGGCAATCATCCTTTCAAACTATTCAGGGCTTTAAAATACAAAAATAATGAACCCTGGCTAGGCCCTCCTCCCCACTCTGCCAGCGTCATACCCCCTCCTTGCAGAACCCCTTCTGGTTGGTTTTCTATATTCAAATTACCCTTTTCAAGCTGTTCCCTCAATAAGTTCAGGAAAACTTGATTTTTCCCCACAATTGCTGCTAAACTGTAATTGCCTGCTGTATCTTTTGCCCTCTTTTTGAATAAGTGGTGTGAGATTTGCCACTTTGGCTAATCTTCAGGAATCTGACCTGTCATTACACAAACTTCTAAAAATATCGGCTTGCACTTCACAGTTTCCGTTTTGGTTTCATGTAATTCCTCCTCCATGTATTTTATTTGAACCTGCTAACCTGCTTTGGAGCGGGAAAAATGCAAGCTGGCATTGCCTGTCATCTGCCTGTTTGCTTCCTTCTCAAAAGGCCTCAAATGAGAATGACTGGTCTCCAGGTAATTGAATAAAAATGAGAAGAATGAAACAGGAAAAACTTATTCACACACACACACACACACACACACACACACACACACACACACACAATCTCCCTTTGGTCTCCTAAAATAGCAGCAAAGAATTTGTTTCTCCATCTTTTCTCAACCAGCACACCCTGGAAAAAACACAATAATAGAAAAAAATGCAGCATCCAACATCCAGTCTACTCGGTTCTGCTCTAATGGGATACTCAAGTCTGTGGATTTACAAAGAATAGAGCTTCATGCCTTACAGGTCTGCAGGCTGGGAAGTCCAAGATCAATGGGCCCACATCATGTGAGGGCCTTCTTGCTGTGCCATTCCATGGCCAGAGAGAGGGGGACAAGGGAAGGAGTTGGATGCGCCATTTTATCAGAAATGGTGATGCGGAGGTTAACCTTGGGACAAAGGTAGGTCATCCCCCTACTGACATACTCATACTTCCTATAGCTCCTTATGTCCTCTTGCTGATCACAGCTGTGAAAAGGCAAAAAATGGGAATGACTTCACTTTGGCTGAGTGGGAGCTGCTGAAGGACTCCTGGTAGTCGTTCTCCAAGAGCCCATGATAGCAGGGTTCTTTCCCACTAGAAAACCTTCCCTTTGGTGTGTCCACGGCACCTTGCCCTACTTCCGCAACTGCTCGGATGGGCTCCAATGCATCTGATCCCTCCCCATGGACAAATTAAGTTTCACTCTGTAAGCTCTGAGCTGACTGGATGGACAGGAGTACTGGGCTTCCCTGGTCCACACCAATCAGCATAGAAGGTTGGCCCTGGGAACCTGCAGGGATGGCTTAAATTCTGACCTGAAGGCTCCTTCCATCCAGCATCCATCCTTTAGTGAACCTGCCCAGGAGAAATTGCCCACATGATCAAAGGGGTCCCATGCTTTTTCTCTTTTTATACTTAGATCAATACGCAGGTATGAGTATCTCAACAGATGTAAGCATCAGATAAGCTGAATATAAAAATAGAATAAGAGTAGCTATTGCAACCAATTTTATAGAAATAAAACTTTGTATCAGAGAGTACTATTAACACTAGAGTTCAACAAATGGGACAACCTAGATGAAATGAACACAATTATCTAAAGCACCGATTTACTAAGATGGACTCAAAGAAAATCTAAACTGACCTATAGCCATAGAGATTTAATTGGTAAAGCTCCCAACAAAGAAAAGCCCTAGACCAAATGACTCCACCGGTAAATTCTCTTAAAGAATTAGCACCAAGCCTCAACAAACTCTTTCAAACCTGGGAATGCAAGGAACCACTTCCAAACTCATGAGTCCAAGATCACACTGACACCAAAGCCAGGCAAGGGCAATGCAGGAAGAAAAACCACAACCCAGTATCCCTAGTGAACATCGATCTGAAAATCCCCAACAAAACATTGCCAGCATATTCAATAGCATATTAAAAGGATTATGCACCATGACCAAGCGAGATTTACTCTTGGAAAGCAAGAATGATTCAACAGAAGAAAATCAACCAATATGCTACACCACATTAAACAAATGAAAAGAAAAAAAAAAGATAATCTCAATCGATGCATAAAAAGCATTTCATGAAATTCAACATCTTTTTATGATTAAAAAGAAATTCAACAAACTAGGATGAGAATGAAGCTAGTTGAACATAATGAAAGTCACATACAAAAAGCCATAGTTGACACCATACACAGCAGTGAAACTGAATGTTTTTTTTCTCCAAGATTGGGAATAAGAGAGGATGTCATTCTTGTCACTTTTACTCAACATAGAACTGGAAGTCCTAGATAAAGTAATTAGGTAAGACAGTGAAATGGAACAAAAAATCTGGATTAAAAAAGAAGTAAAATTCTCTGTGTTCTCAAACAAAATTATTTTCTAAGTAGAAAAGGATTTCTAAGATTTAAGGATTTCAGATGAACAATAAAACTTGGTATACTAACACACACATTTGGCAAAGTTGCACGATACAAAATAAACCCTCAGAAATTAGTGGCATTTCCTTTTAAATTAATTCATTTATTTTTATTGGAAAAGCAGATCATATTTTATGAAGAGAAGGAAAGACAGAAAGATCTTCCATCCCCTGGTTCACTCCCCAAATGGCCACAACAACCAGACCTGAGGTGCTCCAAAGCTAAGAGCCAGGAGCTTCTTCGGGGTCTCCCACGGGTACAGAGGACCAAGGCTTTGAGCCATCCTCTACTCTTTTCTTAGGTGCATTCTGAAGGAGTTAGACAGGAAGCAGAGCAACTAGGCACTGCCTATGGTATGCTGGCACTGCAAAATGGAGTATTAGACTGTTAAGCCAATGCCCCATCCCCCTCATGATCATTTTTTTTAAAAATTAATTTTTATTGGAAAGTCAGATATACAGAAAGGAGGAAAGAAAGAGAAAGATCTCCCGTCCAATGATTCACTCTCCAAGTGACCACACTGGCCAGAGCTGAGCCGATCCAGGAGCCAGGAGCTTATTTGGGGTCTCCTACAAGGGTACAGGGTCACAAGGCTTTGGTCCATCCTCGATTGCTTTTCCTAGCCACAAGCAGGGAGCTGGATGGGAAGCAGTTCTGTCAGGAATAGAACCGGTGTTCTTATGGGATCCTGGAGCATTCAAACCGAGGACTTTAGCTGCTAGGCTACCGTGCCAGGCCCTTCATGATCATTTTTTTAAAGCCCTTACATACATAGTAAGTTATATTTTTTTTACAGAGATGGCCTGATTGGGAAAATAGTAGCACAAGACTATGGATTTTATGAACTCCAATTTAATCATGGTATTCTAAAACTGAGCTTATTGCACAGTAGAATAACAGATAAGAAAACCAAATATTGTTATAATCTGGCTTGTGTATGGGAAGTCTCATAAAGTTTTAAACATGAACACTTTATATTTTGAGCATTTTCATAGGCAACAATCAAAATTATTGTGCTAACCAAATGTAATTGAGATACAGAATGGCTACTACGTATTTCAGCATGTGACTGGGAAATAATATCAATAATAACATAATTAACATTCAGCCAGTACTTTCTCTGTGCAGTGTTTAAAATGTAAATTCATTTAACATGCAACTAAACCATATGAGATAGGCAGTAGTGGTATTCCCAGCTTATGGTCTAAACCTTTGGTCTGGCAGTTAAGATGTTGCTTGGCCTCTACATCCCATAGCACAATGCCTGGGAGCCAGTCCTGGCTGTGCTCCCACTTGCAGCTCCTCGCTTCTGTGCACCTGGATTGAGTTCCTATCTCCTGGCTTTGGCATGGCTCAGCCCTGGCTGTTACAGACATCCAAGGAGGGAGCTGGAAGATGTACAGCCGTTCCCTTCTCCACTCTCCCTCCTGAATAACAAAATAACAAACTAAATAATAAAAGAGGTTTTAAGAGCTAATCCCCTGCTTTTCAGTGACATCCCCTATGGGTGCCAGTTCTAGTCCCGGCTGCTCCACTTGAGTAAAATAACCAACAGAGATAAGACTTAGAGCCAGCAAGTGACTACAAAGTCCAGGCTCTTAACTGCTTTATCATCAGATATGATAGTATATATAAAAAACTAAAATTTCCACCAAATACAGAAACCTGGAAAATAGCTACAAGATTACTTTAACCCCCTTTCTGTAAGTGTACTTAAAAAAAAAAAACTCTTGGTTACTCAATACTATGTCAATTCCATAAAGTTATAAATTGTTGCTGATGTTATGTTGGGGCTTTTAATTGATCGGGATGATACTCTGCTGGCTCTACCTTCAGACCAAAGAAGGTTTCCCCAACAAGCTGTTGAACTTATCTGGACAATAAGAGGCTGGACTCTATGCTTGGTATAGACTTGCAATGAAAGAATCTCAACTGAACTTGAACTGTGGTTATGCAACAAGGTGGAGGAATCCACCATGGGGGGAGGGCTTGGGAAGGGGTGAGGGGAAACCCAGTACCTATAAACTGTGTCACATAACACAATGCAATTAATTTAAAAAAATAGTAATAAAATTTTTTTAAAAAAAGAAGGAATAAGAGATGCATACAAAAAAAAAAAAACCTCCATGACCCAATATTGCCTTATTGAAACTTGGTAACCACTTAACACATGCTCCAAGGGCTCTGAAAAGTTGAAAATATTGCACAAATGTTAGTGTTACTAATTTTATTGGCTTGAAATGCCATTCCTTTTTAATAGTGCCTGAATAGATGATATTGATACTCTGAACTCAGAACTGAGTTTGCACTGTCCAAATGGCACTCAGCACAAAGTTTCTTTGGAATGCCTTACATTGTTTCTCCTAACCCTTCCCAAACTAGAAATATGAGATTTTATGATGTCAATCAGAACAATGATGTTAGAGAGGGCAAAAAAAGATTTTCAAATTATTTTTACTAAGAACAATTGCTCAAATCATCTATCTCTTTATATTGAAGTCTTTGTGAATTTAATTCTTTCCTCAAATGTATCCACCAAGGGAAAAAAAAATCTCCCCCCTGATATTATTATTGTAGAGGAATGGGACAAGTCCTTGAAGATCATTCAAAGGCAAAAATAAGTTTCTTCTGGTTAAAATCAAGATGGACCAATTTTAGGGATGGCCTCAGTGAACTGCACAAGTGCACTGAAGTTGGCAGTGCTCTTTCCAATGTGTTACCTTCTGGCATGATTTTTAAAAAAGAATCCATAGTACTTGGTATAGACACCACATATGTTTCTCCACTAGTAGCCTGCTTCTGGGTTAATGATTCTGAGTGGGGCCACCCGCTTGTACTGAACGTGTGGGCCACATTTCCCAATCTGCTATACTTGCCGTCAGAGCAGCAAACTGACCTGGTGCACTCCCACCCCACCCCCACTCCTCGACATTTAATATCCTGCACTCCAGGACAGCTAATGGTGCTTGTGTTAGAGACAGCCTGGACAAAGGTCAGCTGGTGAGGAATGTCCCTAGGATCCTACTTAGCCAGCTCTGTGTGGCTGATGCAGAAGGGCGTGATGATGAGAAAGTAAGACCACAACTGTTGGAGCCTTGTTATCTGAGCCAATGTAAACACCGAACCACAAATACTTCCCCTTCCTCCTCCAGGATCCAAATGTCAATTGCTTCCAGCTTCAAAGTTCTGAATCTGTACCACACCTCCCTTTGATTCAGGCTTGCCTGGAAAGAGAACAACATGCCTGACTCCATCTGTGGTAACACTGAGTCTCTCTAAGCTGACTGATCAGGAGATGCTAGGCGTGCCTCAAACCTGGATCCCTGGAAGATAGTTCCCCCTAGAGAGAAGGCTGGCCATCTACCAAACAACCACAGAAACAACAGATCAACCTCTGAAAAGGCCATCCTGTAGGTGGGTGGGACCCAGAACAAACTGGAAGGCTCCAGAGAGACAAAGAATGCCACAGTGCTGAACAGAAGGGTCACTCTCTTCAGGCTTTCACCTGGAGATGGAGACAGATGGGCAAAAAGGATGACAGCATTTTCCCTGACCCTCTCTGCAAATCCCCACATGCTTTTGGCAGACAATATCAGACCATACTGTATTTGCCATCTCTGTTCATTAGCAAACATGCCCCTTTCCTTTTGTAACTCGTTTGCCAATTCGTCAGTCTCTTTGGATGCCTGAGCACATTGGTATGGGTGCACTACAATTTATTTCAGTCACCGTTTTTTAGGTGTTTTAAGGGCTCTGTTGTCAGTGCTAGCATGCTTCAACCCAGCACCTGAAGCAATTGCTGTCTAAGGTATTCCTTTTCCTACTCTAGGAAATGCTATTCCCTGTTTCCAGGCCTAGTAGGTAGAGAGCAGATGCTAAGTTTGAATGGTTCCTCTTGGCTTGCTATGGGGTGGTGATGCAGCGAGGAGATCCAGAATGGGAGGTGGAGCAGGGAATGGAGCCTTTGAATTAAGAGTATTAAGCTCAGGGCCTGGCGCAATCACCTGACTGCTGAAGTCCTCACCCTGTATGCGCTGGGATCCCATATGGACACTGATTCTAATCCCAGCATCCCTGCTTCCCATCCAGCTCCCTGCTTGTGCCCTGGGAAAGCAGTAGAGGACAGCCCAAAGCCTTGGGATCCTGCACCCATGTAGGAGACCTGGAGGAGGCTCCACGCTCCGAGCTTCGGATTGGCTCAGCTCCAGCCGTTGCAGCTGCTTAAGGAGTGAATCATCAGACAGAAGATCTTCCTCTCTGTCTTTTCTCCTCTCTGTATATCTGCCTTTCTAATTAAAAAAAAAAAGGGGGGGGTATTGAGCTCACTCGGATTCTTTTTGGTGGCACCTTCTTAGTGGAGACAAGATTCTTCACTTTGGCCTTTTCACCATCCTAGTGCAGCCTTCAACCCCATCTTTCCTAATTCTCATCTCCACAATACTTTTTTTTTTTTTTTAAGTCTGTTGGCTGCTGCAGGCCACATTTTCATGATACAAAATTTCCCTTGGGTTCACAGGTTGGAATTTGACCTCTGGTTTCATAGAGCTCTGGTTCCTGGCAAGTAAACGAACACTTCTTGTGAGAGCAGCTTCATAAGAATTGATGATTACCGTGGCCAGCCATTCCCGTCACCCATGCCGGTCTGCACTGCTCACTCCTCACACACTGAATTTTACTCACTTGTAGAAGTGAGAAACTGCTTGACCACAGTCTGAGATTCTTTTGAAATTTTGCTTATTTACTTGCAAGGAGAGAAAGAGAGAAATCTTCTACCCTCTGGTTCATTCTCAAAGTGTCCATGATAAGCAGATCTGGGGGACAAAACCAGGAGCCAGGATCTCTCTATGGGTTTCCCAAGTTGGTGGTAAGGGCCATTTCCATTGCTTTCCCAGGAGCTTTAGCAGGAAGCTGAATCTCAAGTGAAGCAGCTGGGTCTTGAACCAAAACTCCAATTTGGGCTGCCAACATCATAAGCAGTGCACCACAATGTCCCTGAGCTTAGGCAAAACAAAAAGATTAACAGACAAATGGATATAGTTTTAAAGTCCGATGAACCTGAGTCCCAATTCTTGTGTCCCATTAATGGGTTCTGGGCCTTTGAGAAAAACACTACGCCTTGGCTCTAGACTCATCTGTTGAGTAATATTAGCCCTGTTATGATCTGAAGAAAACAAGGAATAATGGATATAAAATATTGGATCTGAGATGTGTTTTTTTTTGTTGTTGTTGTTTTTGCAACAGAAAGTTCTCTCCCTAGAACATTCTGCAGCTTGCCAACTCAGAAACCGTCCTTGCACCTGCCAGTCCCCAATCACTTTCAGGTTTTCATACACATGTTGCTTAATCCAAGAATCCCTATCCTATCCTTCAAATATCCCTTTTTGTAGTTCTGGATATTTTTGTATTTTCATTCAGATTTCACAATTCTTACTGAATGTCCTGTTTCTGTTGCAGGATCCCATCCAGGGTGACATTTCATCATCACGATTCCTTAGTTCTCTCTGTGACATTCGCTCCAACTTGCTTTTCATAATGTTGACAACTTTGAGGTGTACTACTTCTAACTCCCCTTCACCTTGTGTGTGTGATATGTTCTTCATGGCAGACTGAGGCTGTGGGTTAGGGAGGAATTCTCACGTTTTCTCAAAGCTACCTATTAACAACATGATGTCACTATTGATGGTGACTTGGTCATCTGGCCAAGCTGGTCTTTCTTAGAGCTTCTCCTCTAAGTTACTTACTCTTGGGGCAAATGTCACCGTGTGACAAACCCTCACTTAAGAAATGAGGAGTCATGATCCACTTCTGGAATACGGTGTGTCTGCATAGTTTCAAAAGCTTATCTGTAGAGGATTATTTCTTCTCCCCTGTTAATGAGCCACCCAGGTATTTACTGCTGTGTAGATTGTTCCAGCCTGGGCTACAGAGAGCTTTTTCAGGTTGCCTCTAGTCTTTCTTTCTTGTTGGTTCCTGTCTTCCTGCACCAAACCCGTGTGTGTGTGTGTGTGTGTGTGTGAGTGTGTGTGTGTGTGTGTGTGTGAGAGAGAGAGAGAGAGAGAGAGAAAGAGAGAGAGAAAACAGGGAGCAAGAGTATGTGTGTGTATGGTATACATTTTGGTATTTTCTGGCACTATTAGATGACCCAGGTTCATCTTGTGCATTCTATATCTGAGTTCTAGAAGTACCCAGTTTTCCTAAGAGCTGTGACTTCTGTTAGAGAAACTACTGGTACTGTGGTGTAGTGGGTAAGGCTGATGCTTGTGTTGCCAACATTCTATTTGGGTGCAATTTTAAGTTATACCTGTTGCACTTTCAACCCAGCTCGCTGGTAATGTGCTTGAGAGAGCAGCAGAAGATGCCCCATGTGCTAGGCCCCTGCACCCACATGGGGGACCTGGAGGAAGCTCTTGGATTGTGGTTTCACATCAGCCCAGGTATGGCTTTTGCAGCCATTTAAAAAGTCAATCAATGAATGGAAAATATCTCACTGTCTTTCTCCTTCTCTAACTCTGTCTTTCAAATAAAAATACTTTAAAAACATCATCCATGTGCCAAGTGTTTGTTGTTGCTATTGGAGCATTCTTAGAGCTGAAAGAACAAGGTGGATGTGTACATAGACTGACTTATGTATAGATAATGAATATTCCTATGTGTACCCCCTGTGTCTTTATTAAACTAAACATGAGTATATGCTGATATCTCCATCCGTAATTCTGTAGTCCAGGAGCCATTCTAGTTTCCCTTCTTGGCTTGTTTACCATACTCTTCCATGCCAACTGTGAGAACTTGGCTCATGCTATTCACCTTCCATTTATACTAAATTACTCAATTATGGTCTATGTGTGTTTCAGAGTGGCTAACCCATTGCCATAGGAAACAATTTCACCAAACAGATTAGAACACATATCCAAAGACTATGCTTTTGGTAGTATAATCTCCACTCATTTGCCAAGTTACTTAGATCAGCAATCTATTTCATGCAGGGGAGTTATCAATCATAGTCTTTAAGATTCACAAAATTCATTATTCATATCAGAGGCAGAACAACAGACAGACTGAAAGAGGAGGATGGGAGAGAGGGAGACAGAGAGAGAGAGAGACAGAGAGAGACAGAGAGATAGACAAAGAGAGAGTTTCATGTACCGATTCACTTCTCTGCAAGTGACCACAACAGGCAGATCCGGGCCAGCCCAAGGCCCAGAACCAGAAACACCATCCTGCTCTCACATGAGTGGCAATTTTCTGTCTTTCCACATGCATTAACAGGAAGCTGGGCAGAAGTGGAGCAGCTGGAACTCAAACCAGTGCTCCAATATGGGAAGCCAGCACTGTAGGCAGCTACTTAAAGCCACTGTGACAAAAGGATAATCTCCATTGTACCTGTTTTTAATATTGCTAAACCATTTTGTCCCAGCCTGAATCTCATTCCAGGATCCCCTGAGCACTAAGCGATTTTTTTTTAATGTGCATACACTAAGGCTCACTGTTATAAAGTTCTGAGGATTTCTAACGAATCTGATGTGTCATAGTCACTACTACAGTATCACACAGGACACCCATGTTTTACCTAATCAACACTTCTCCCAGGCCTCCTGTAATCACCAGATGTTTACTGTCTCTAGAATTCTATCTTTTCTGGAATTTCATGTTACTGGAACCACACAGAAGTCAGCTTTTACATACTGGCTTTTTTTCACTTAGTAGTGTATGATTCTGTAATTGCTTTTAACAGATCGCTTCTGAGAGCTAAATAGGTGTCAGCTGATACTGCTTGTGGTAGCTCCTGTCACCTGCTTTCCTTGCACATTGAACGCCATAATATTTCAGCATAAATAAATGTGCCTGATTTTGAATAAATTACATTGGCACCCTAGTTGTAGGGTGTGACAACCTATCAGTATATAAGACACTTATGGAATTTATATTTTATTGGGTAGAGATAGAAAACAAGCAAGAATTATATGTAGCATTATGAAAGAAAAAACAGGATAATGTTACCTGAACTAAACAATCTGGGAGACACTTCAGATGGTGTAGCCAGAGGAAATACCATTGAGGATGTCATATCTGCATCAAAACCTTGCAAAGAGCCAGAAAAGAAATCTCTTAGGCAGAGGAAACAGGAAATACCAAGAATCTAAGGCAGAACAAAAAGTGTCATGTTAGAGGAATAGAAAAGGAGAGGAGGCCATAGAAAAGGGGATGAGGTGGGGTTGGTGAAGGTGGCCATGTGATGGGACGTTGCCCTTCTCTAAACACACTGGGCAATCAAGACTCCCACATTGGGAGTCTCAAGATGACTTGCCACACACAGCGGTTCATGTTCTAAAATGATCACTCTGCTTGTGAAAGAAGACCAGTGACGTAAACAAGAGATGGTAGCGGCGTAGTGTTTGTGGTGGTCATGGGAAGACATGGATGGATCTAAGACATATTTGAGTACTGTGCTGGACTGGATGCTAGGGAAAAAGAAATGTGCTGAAAGATTTAGCAGACTTCTTGGCTTAGCCACTGGCTTGTAGAATCATCTACTGAGGTGGGGGAAGAACTGAAAGGGGACAGTTTGGTGGGTGACAATTCATGTTATGTTTTTATTTTTCAAACATGTTAAGATACATGTCCTACCCTTGCGTAGCAAAGCAGACAATGATATCCATGAGTATGGAGCTTACAAAAGGTTTAGACTTCAGATTAACTTTAATAACACTCACCATGTATTAGGTAAGTCTTTGAGACTGGAAACAATTTCATAAGGAGTCAGTATTGCTAGAAACAAAAGTTTAGGAATAAGCCCTTGGAACTCTGATATCAGGCAATTAGTAAAGGTGCAGGGGAAAAAAACACACACACACAGAGAACAAGAAGAATTCGGTATCAGCAAAACAAATGGAAGAGTGTTTTAAGAACTATAGGTGGTCCACCATGATGGCTCAGTGGATAAATTCTCACCCTGCACACTCCAGGAGCCTATATGGATGAGTGCTGGTGCATGTCCTAGCTGCTCCACTTCCTATCCAGCTCTGTACGTGCAACCTGGGAAAGCAGAAGATGCCCCAAAGCCTTGAGATTCTGCATGTGTATGGGAGGCCCAGAAGAAACTCTTGGCTCCTGGCTTCAAATTGGCTGAGCTCTGACAATTACAGCCATTTGGGGAATGAACAAGTGGGCAGAAGATCTTCTTCTCTCTCTCTCCTTCTCTCTGTACATTTGCCTTTCCAATAAAAAGACATAAATCTTTAAAAAAAAAAAAAGAACTAGAGGGAGGGATAGGCATTTTGTGTAGTGACCAAGATGCTGTGTGGGATGCCCATACCACCCCTCCAAGTGCCTGGGTTCCAGTCCAGGCTCTGTGTCTGATTCCTTGGAATGTACACCACCATGCAAAGTGATGGGATGGCTCAGGGAAGTGTGATCCCTGCCACCTGCTTCAGGGATCTAGATTATGTCCCCAGCTCCTGGCTTGGGCCTGGCATAACTCTTGCTGTTGTGGGCATTTCAGGAACAAACCAGGGCATGGGACCTCTTACTCTCTGTCTCTCTGCCTTCCAAATTAAATAAATGATTTTTAAAAATTTTCTTTACAAACTAAAAAGAAATAAGAGCAGCCAAATTTCACCATGCTGCCAAAAATCCAAATCCACTGAAAATTCTATTAGATTCAGTAACATGGAGGCCATGATAGTTCTGGTCTTTAGTGTTGCCGTGGAGATGGGAAGTTAGAATGAGTTCGTTGAAGGTAAACTTGAAGAGGAAACATGGATAGTTCAGTATGCTTAACAAGACCATAAATTACATTATGATATAAAGCATCAAGATTTTGTTTTTTGCTGTTACCCAGTGCCTGAAACTATTTGACATTTAACAACCTCCACATCCTCATAAGTATTTTCAGCACCTAGTGGGCAAGCCATTTATAATCAGGTTATAAACTAAAAGCTGCACTGAAACAAGGAAAGCTACCAGAAACATATTTAATCACCTGTTTTAGCTATATTACTTTATTTTTAACTTTTGCAGTCGTCACAAGGTAGAAGAAACTTGGCATTCTCCCAAAATAGCTTCATTCCAATCATTAGTGATCTATTTTGGAATGTCTAGAAAATCGTGGGCATTCCAATTTTGAGCTATATTGGAAAACTTCCAATTTAAGAGGGAAGTTGGCCATTTAAAATAATAAATTGAGGGCAATAATCCTGATTTAAAATCCCACATTAGCAAAACCAAGAAATAAAAGAGGAATTTACATGCTGAATTCCTCATCTGAAGTAGGAGAGAGAAGATAATGTTTCACCCTTGATTTTAACTACTAGAAAACTTCAGAATAAAATGTGCAATGGGGTCTCCTAGAAGTTGCTGCCAAAGGCTTTTTGGGATAGGGAAAGCAAAAGAAAACAAACCAATGCAAAGCACATGACTTTGGATCAGCTCAGCTCCAGCCACTGCGGCCATTTGCAGAGCGAATGAGCAGATGGAAGCTCTTTCTCTCCATCTTTCCTTCTCTGTGAATCTGCCTATCCAATGAAAATCAGTAAACCTTTAAAAAAATAAGACATTTAAAGATCCTGCTTAATAAAATAGATATTATCAAAAAGTCAAAAAATCGAAATTACAAACTGAAAGAAAAAGCCTCATGTAACCTATAAGTTATTTGAGAAATTATTTTCAAATTCCTATGTCAAGAAAAAAACTATCCAATTGGGGAAAATACAGAAGAAAAAATGCATAGAGCTAAAAAGAAGTAAAAAATGTCCAAATGTACTAGTAATCAAAGAAATTCAAATCACGAAAAAGTCACTTTTTTATCAATTTGTTTTGTAAAGATTAAATAAATCAGATATTGAATTTTGACAAAAATGTGTCAAATGTGATCTACTATGGATCTCTGGGAGTGTAAATTTTACATAATCACCATGTGAAATTGGACATTATTATACCCTACAAATAAGTAATCCCTCTCCTAGATACAGAATAAAGGAAAAGTTTAGTGTTTATGCCTCAAGAAAATATATGCTCCTTCTAAACTAAGGATAGAAACTCACAAAAGAAAGACTTTTGCCCAAAACCTAAGGTAAATATTCTTATTAAGCCAAGAACAAGATAATGGCTCTCAATATAAATTTTAGTATTATATCCAATACTGGGAATCCCAAGAAATCTTAACACAAGAGGGAGAAAAAGAAGCTTGGGGATTGCAAAGGAAGATCTATCACATGCTATCTGCAGAAAATATAATTTTTGCTTGAGAGAGACATACACAGAGACCTCCCATCCACTGGTGTTCCCAACCCTTGGTGACAGCTGGGGCCAGGCCAGGCTGAAGCCACAAGCTGCAAACTCCAATTGGGCTTCTCCTGCAACTGGCAGTGATCTAACTACCTGAGCCATCAGCTGTTGCTTCCCATGGTACATCTCAGCAGGAAACTAGAACTGGAAGCAGACTCAGAACTCAAACATAGGCACTCAAATGCCTGTACCCAAAAGATTATTTTCTGTATAGATATGTGATATATGAAAAAAATCATATTTAGCAAGAATAATTATTAAAAACTCAAAATATAGAAGTCATAACACAAAACAACAAACTCCAAATGTAAAGATGTAATGTATGCCATAGAAGCTGAGAGACTGATGCATCAGAGTAGGAAGGAAACAAAGGAATCAATTCGCCGATGCTCCAGGCCAACAGTGTGTGATGGGGTTCTGGCAGGTGTGGTTGGTCAGCATGAAGAGAAGGCTGGGAACCACAGGGAAGCTGGAGGAAGGTTTTTAATGTATTTTTTCTCTTTCTAGGATTAGTACTTCTACTGCCAAAGGCCAGAGTGCCACACACAAAAGAACCTTAGCAATATCAATTGAATCCTGGCCTCAATAAAGGGAAGAGAGACTAAAATCTGGTATTTCATTAACCAGCTTAGTTAGAGTGCGTGTAGGTGACAATGTGGGGGGGGGGGGGCCCAAAGCCCCTAGACCAACTTTCTTCAGAAAGTTTCTAAGAAAGACCAGAACCTAAAAAAGTGAAATCCAACAAAGAGGAAGTGATAGAACACAGCACAAATTTAAAACAAACATTTTGAGTATCATCAGTGAGAGTAGGAAGGTTATTCAAAATACAAAAGAGCAGCAGAAAGGAGGGGTATTTTCAACACTGAAGAAGGAAAAAGTTGTAAAGAAAATTATCTGGACATATCATGCATAAAAAATAAAATGGAATATGAGAATTCAGCTAATACAGTAAATGCAAATACATAGTCATATCAAGAAGTTCATACTAGTTGAAATTACTTTCACAGAATATACCAAAAAAACTTAAGAAAACACAAAAGATGTTTTTAGAAATGCCAGAAGGGAGAAGCGAATAAGCACAAAATACAGTTGAGGGCCCGGTGTAGTAGCGTAGCTGCTAAAGTCCTAGCCTTGCTGGGATACCATATGGGCAACGGTTCTAATCCTGGAGACCCTGCTTCCCATCCAGCTCCCTGCCTGTGGCCTGGGAAAGCAGTCAAGGGCAGCCCAAAGCTTCAGGATCCTGCACTCACGTAAGAGACCTGGAAGAGGCTCCTGGCTTCAGATCGGCTCAGCTCCACCCACTGAGGTCACTTGGGGAGTGAACCATCAGAGGGAAGATCTTCCTCTCTGTCTCTCCTCCTCTCTGTATAGCCGTCTTTCCAATAAAAATAAACAAATCTTTTTTTTTTAAAGATAAACTTGTCAATTCAATTAAACAAAATACAGTTGAGAAGTAATTAAATAACTGAATTAGCCAAATATTTTTTAAAAAAAATCAAACTTTCAGATCTAAAAAGTAGTACAAAGTGAAAGCAAACAAACAACTTTCATTAAACACTGATATCTTAGGTTTTAAATTTTAAGGACGTCAAAACCAGAGATCCAGCCAACCAGTACCTCCAAGCATCAATAAGGAAAAAAAAAAAAAAACAGAACGAGTAAAGAGTGAAAAACAGTTTTACACTACATTTCTTAACTTCTGCATTGACTTAAGGGAAAAAAAATTTCAAACTGTTGAAGGAAATTATCTTCTAGCCTGGACTTTCTATATTTACAGAATTTACCATTTAGACGCAAATAAAGATCTTTTGTACATAGAAGAGTTTGCCATAATCACATCTCCCACTGATTTGCCGACATGAGTAACAATGGGAAAGAAGAGAGGCACCCAACACATGCTCGCCATCATTTAGAAACCATGCACCTGTTCCTTTGGCCTTTCCTGCGAAATCACAAGAAAGATGGTGCTGTGACCATCAAAGCAATAACACCGTTCAAAAAGGAATAACATTGGCACTGCTGTAAACAAACATGAGGGAGATGCTTGTCTAGAGAATTAATATGTGTTTGGAGCATTTTAAGCACTACTAGAGCAGAGATAATTCCTGCAGCTCATGTAGGACAGTGACCAGAAGGCAACCTGAAAGAAAGCCTTCCACTGCACCCCCATTCCCTCCACTGGAGGCAGCTCGCCGGGGAGAGCCAAAAGGAAGAACTTGTTGGATCCATTCATGCCGTATCAAGTGTGAGACCAAAAGATGCAGCACTTAAAAATGAAGACGGTGGAGGGGCTATGAATAAGTCTGTAAATACTCAGTATCCCAGCAAGAAAATATGACCTAAAAGGCTTATTGTATACTATAGTATAGCTATTTACATCTATTATGACCGCAAATTAAAAATTCTAGAAAATACCAAACAAAACAAAATGATAAAGAGGGAGACAGTATGAGGCAAAAAATAAAATTAAAGCAATTTGATGCATGATGCTAAGTGTAATAAATTCTAAGGAAAGTATTAACTAAACTCATTGTGTGTTTCCTGACCTATAGAATTTATCCTGTGATAAATTTATCCTGTAATGTAGCATGAGAGAATTCACCATATTAAGGGTAGATGCAGGGAAGGGACTTTATAAAGTTAAAACACTCTCATATTTTTTAACTTTTAAAAATTATTTAAGAAACACATTTCAAGTATTTCATCTATACACTTTAAAGAGCATAATGATACTCCCGCTCCACCTTCCCTCTCTCTGCTCCCACTCCCCCTTTCCTTTCTTAATTTTAACAGTAACATACTTTGAACTTTGCTTTATAACCACACTCTGAATCCTCCAGTAACTGAAGGATTCAACACATACTAAAAAACCACCATTCCTCAGGAATATGGAAAAGGGTAATAAATAAACCACAAAATGTCAATTTCATTCCTGTATGCTACATTTTCCCCTCTTTGACAGCTGGAAACAAAGAGGGAACTTCTTGAGAAAGATTCTATAGCAAAATCTCAAGAAAACATCAGATGGAAAGGAGAATTTTAGGAACACATTCCTTTAAGAACAGAAATAGAGCAAGCATTTTCTCTGTCATTGCTACTTCTAACAGTGTTGAACATAAAAGGATGAAGACTAGATGGGAAAAATCAAGACTATAATTATTTGCTGAGCATCTATAAACAAAACAGGAGCTGTTAAAATCAGCAAACAGTTCAGCTAGATTTACAGAATTCCTCAATGATAACAAAAATAATTTAAAGTAAATGAGAAAATAATTATCTACAGCAACACATTTTATGAATTATCTGAAATGCATAATGTTTTTATAGATGTTTTTATAACTCAAAGAATGTAAGAGTTGAATACAATAAAGATTTAACATGTTCAAAAGAGAATAGCATCTCATGACACAAAGATTTTAATATTGCCAAATGAGTCCACATATCATATCTAAGACCAATGGAAGTTCCAACAGATTATTTTTGGAAACTCAAACCAGTTTTAAAACTTTTATGTAAAAATCATAGGTTTTCAATTGCTAAATCAATTTTGAACAAGTAAGGGATGATGAGAGAATTCACCCTATTAGATACAAAAGCAAATAGGAGTAATAATCAGTAGAAAATAATAAACAGTTCAAAACTGAACTCCTTTATTTGTACTGTTGGTTTTTCAAGAAAGTGTAGCACAAACTGGTATCAAAAAAATAAAGTACTTAATTGACATTGTTGAGAAAATATCTCAAGATATCAAGGGAAAGAAAGTTGGAAGATGTTATTATCTCATGCTTTGGGGAGAAAAAAACCTAAATACTATATGCCACTATTTATATAATGGAGAGAATCTTACAGGTTATTTAAATTTCATCTTTACACTTCCATATACTTGACAAGTTTTCTACAATGAACCCGTGTATAGTTTATAACCAAAAACATACAAATGTTAGTTTTATAAATTACTTTAGAATAATGAAAATATCAATTTATTTTCTGTTTCCAACAATGTATTCACATTTAAATATATTCAAGGAAAATGAGTATCAGGAAGCATTAATAATTTATACAGAGTGAGCCTGGAGAAGTATAAACATTTCACTTGGCTTTTATTTTTATTCTGTCTGCTCTTCTAATTGGCACAGGTGTTACACCTGGAATCAACAGCCACACACTTCAATCCTTAGATCAATTAGCTCAAAGTTTGAAAGTCATTCAAACAAGCTTTCTTAGCTTCTTGTTTTCCTGTGAACATATACTTAATTCAGTATTGGTACATCCAGGGCAATTATTAAGAACTTGCTCAAGAATATGTAGGTAAAAACAACTGGGAAGTAATTACACTCAACTGCTTCCTCCATTCATTCCTTCATGCTTTCAATTATTCTTTCATCTTAGTTTTCAATTTCATAATTACTGATTAAGCACTTAGTAGTTGTCACATAATGGGCTACTTAGAGGTATTAAACATACAAAAAATACAATTTCTATACTCTAAACATTTCAAGTTTTGTACATGTAAAAACACACACATATGGTTGATTCCTCAGTTTTGGCAGGTTGGGCATCCATGGATCCAACTAACTGTGGGATCAGAAATAATCGAGAAATCCCTAATAATAAATGATACAGGAAAGGCACTTGGTGCAGCAGGTAAGGCGATGTTGAGGAAACCCGTATCCCATATCAAAGCTTGTGGTTTCTGCTAGTGCACACTCTGGGAGGCCTCAAACCATGGCTCAAGTAGTTGTCGCCCTGCCTCCCATTTTAGAGACATAAGCTTGGCCCAGACCCTGTTGCTGCAGATATTAAAGGACTGAAACCAGTTAATGACAGAACTCCTTCTTGTTTTGCTTTCAAATTAATTAAGCAAATAAATGCCAATACAGTTAAAAGACAACAATATAAGGTAGTAACTACTTATATAGCATTTACACTGTATTGGCAGTTACAAGTAGTGTAGAGATGATTTGAAATATATGAGAAGATGTATGTAGATGCTATGCAAATGCTTTGCCATTTCATCCAAAGGACTTGAGCACTGAACAATTATGGCATCCTTAGGGATTCTGATGCAAATGACTGCACATGAGAATGAATGTCACTTGTCATTTGACCTGCAAATGGTAACAAGACTGACAGACCTGCAGAGGTAACAGTCCTCCAGTCAGGTGCAGTGAAAGAAAATTGTGCAGATGCCACAATTGTGGCAGATTAGTTGCCTTCAAGCACAGAAAGGAATTTGGTCAGTGAGCGTTGTTTTTCAAATAAAGAAGTGGTTCAGTAGTTGGCACTGGCTGACCGACACCCAGGAGAATAAGAGTACGTGTTTTGGAGAAGGAAAGGATTTCCAACTCTTTTGGAAAGCCGGGTAGAGGTCAAATTATGAGGCTCTTCAATTCCAACAAGGGAGTTTGAATTGGTCAACAGTGAGAAACTAGAGAACTAAAGAAGGCATACCATGATCAAACTGTGCTTTCAGAAATTTACTCTGGCAGTAATACACAGTTGGGTCCTTGACCTCAACATGCTCAAAATTGTACTTAATTTCTTTTTTCTCCCCCTTTTCATCTTCTAGATTCTCTTTTTCCCAACTTGATATCTCTGTTAACAACCATGATCTTGGCAGGAACTCATATAAATTAAGGATCATTCTCACACCACCTAGTTGTTCCCAACACCCAATCAAATTCTAAATTTCAGACCAATTATAATTCAGATATCATGTTTGACACTGTTAAACTTAACACCATTAAGATACAGAAGTTTCAGTAAATGAGTTGAACTTGAAAAGGGAGATTTACCAATTCAAAAGCAATAACTGGTAGAACTGGAATTCTGAATTTAGGCATGGTGTAAAGCTCTATATCTAAAATTTCTACATAGAAATGATATTTAAAGATAAAAGATTAGCATAATATTCCCAGGGAATGAATATAGAGGGAGGCTAGAAAATGGCCAAGGGCTCTGGTTATTTACGAGCAAATGAAAAAATAAAGAAGGGATCAAGGGAAGATTCTTCAGAGAACCAGATAAAGAGGATTTGCAATATGAGGCTGAGAGAAGAGTTTTAAGAAAATGAAAGGAAGCAACAGTGTGAAACATGCCAAAAAATTCAAGGAGAACTTGGAAATAATAAAATATTCCTTTGATATGCAATTAGAACATTGATGCCATCTGATAAGAGAGCCAGTTACCAGATTGGAAGCTGCAGAAACCAGCTTATAGGAGACAAAATAACCAATGCAGGAAGTGGAAGAATCCCAAGTCTGTAAATATTCCTTTTAAAAATGAATTTAAGGCATAACAAGTAAAACCAAATGAATTAAACTTATATTCATCCATATAGTTACCATCCCAGTGAAGACATAGAGTATTTAACACTTCCACTGAAGTCACCTTTCAACACAAGTTCTAGGTATCTGATCTTTATTGCCCACTCTAAATCTTCATAACACTGGAATATGTTATTTGTTCTTCTGTTGCAATCTTTTTTCACTTAATATATGTATATTAAGTATATTAATAATATAATATATTAAGTGAAAATAATATTTTTAAATATATTTGTAATACATAAATATATTTTATAAGTATATAATATATAAAATACATAATATGTTTATATATAATATATAAATCCATAATATATAATACATTTAAAAATATATTTTAATATATAAATTATAATAGTTTCCACTTATATTAAGTGAAAAAGACTAATTTAAAGACTGATTCAGGAGGAAAGTATGAGACATTGTTTTCATTTAAGTGCTTAGTAATTTTCCACTGTGTACATATACTGCAAGATATTTATCCATTCTCTTGCTTAACATTTAAGTTTTTTCCAGTTTGGTGCTATTATAAATAAGGTTGCTTAGAAAATTAGTTTAAGACTTATATGCAGGTTTGTTTTATCTTTAGAAAAATACTTAGGCTTAAAAATTCTGGGTCATTTGGTAGGTGTGTATGCAATCATTTCCTAAAATGGACATATTATACTCTCACAAGTAACATCTTTATATATGTATTGCCTATCACATCTATCACCTCTTCAACTACCAACTGCATAACTGTATCTGTTCATGACATCTATCTGTCCATTACCTATCTAGATATCTGTCACCTGTATATATTCCCTTTGTTTCACATCACTCACAACTTCAATCTGCTGGGTAAGAAGTATTATCTTATTTTGGTTGAATCTGTGTTTCTCTCACAAAGACGTTATACATTCTTCATGTGTCCACCAACTTTGTAAAACTTCTATGAGGGTTTGCTGGAGTATTTTACGACATTGTTTTCATTGTGCTTTTCATTATTGAATGATGGGAAAACTTTATATATTGTAGATACAAGTCTTTTGTCAGATACACCATTTGAGGGTATTTTCTGCTGGCATTTGGCTTACATTTCATTTCCTTAGCTATGTTGTTTGAAAAGAAGTTATTACTTTTTATAAAGTCCAAGTATCAATATTTTCTTTTATGACTTTCTTTATGAGCCCTAAGAAATCACTATCAAATTGAAGTTCGAAGATTTTTTCTTATGCTTTCTTTTAAAAGTTTCCTAGTATCTAACTTTATGTTTCTGCATTTATTTAATTTCAAAGTTTTTTTGTAATAGCAGGATGTTGGAGTCAAAAGCATTTCTTTCACATGCATATTCGATTCATTCAACATCATTTATTGATAATTCTTCAAAGAATTATCTTGATATAGCTGCTACAAATAAATTGGCTGTAAAATTATGGATGTATTTCCAAACTCTCCATTTTGTTTTATTTATATGGTTTTGCTTTAATCATTATTTTAATGGCATACTGTCCTGATTACTGTAGCTTTATAGCAATTGTTAAGAACAGTGATATTGATTTTTTTTTACAAATTTGTTTTGCATATTCTAGATCATTTATATTTTCACATAAGTTTTAGAATCAATATCTGCAAAAAAGACTGCTAGAATCTGGCTGAGAGTGTTAAACCTACAGACCAACCTCAGTTGATCTTAACAATGTCATAACTTTAACAATGCCAAGTCTTCCAACTCATGAATGCAGTATGGTTCTTGATGAACTGGATCTTTTGAAATTATTCTTAGAAATAATGTGTGTAGGTTGTTATGGCCATTTGGGTAGTGAACAAGTGGAGAGAGGAGCTCTCTGTCTCTGAACTCTTACAAACAAACCTTAAAAAGGTGTCACATATTAACTTTATTCTGAAGTAGTCCATATTTGGAATGCCATTTATAAGTTATGTTTAAAAGTAGTAATTACTGTGTGCTACCTATGTATAGAACTGATTTTTGTATAAAGCCTTACCTCCAGGTACTGTGGTAAACCTTAGTAATTCTGTCAGTGTATGGGTTTTTTCAGTATACTCCTTAGGAGTTCACACTTGAACAATCATGCTACTGGCGAATGAAGAGCTCTACTTCTTTCTTTCCTTAAAGGACATTATGTATTTTAAAACATTTTTTGTCATTTATCTTATTGGCTAACCCTCTAGTACCCCACTGAGGAAAAGTGGTGGTTAAGTTCTGGCCTGTCTTTATTGATCTTATGGGGAAAGTATTTAACACATCATAACAGAGCATAATACTAGCTCTGGTTTCTTAACAGAGGCCCTTTATCAGAGTGAGAGAATTCCTTCCTACTTCCTTAATGACATTTTTGGGACTCTAAATCAGTTTGAATTCAGGCAAATGCTTTTCAGGCACTGACACAGGCTGCTTAGAAAACCTCTCCCGAGACCTTTTGATAGTCACATGCGTTGGTCACCCCTGCTGGGTGTGAGCTAACCCTAGAGGCTGGCTGCTGATGGAGTAAGTCAGGGTGCTGATGAAGCCATCACTTCTGAAGCGAGGTTAGGAAGGACTAACTCTGCTGCTACACGCTTCCACTGGCCATCTCGTGAGCACACTCCACGGAAGCAAGCTGCCAGACTATCAGTTATTTTGGAGCGATCTATGTGACCAGGAATAGATCCAGTAATTAATGGAAGTTCTTAAACAAGCCAGGCAAGTGAGTCCTTGTAAAAACCATGTAAGATCAGAAGTGGGTTGGTCCATTCCCATGTCATGGTCAAAGATGAGAGAAGCATCAGTGTATGTTTCCAACTGTGAGAGACCCTGAACTAGGGACATGCAGCCAAGCTGCATACGCATTCTTGAAATACAACTGAGAGAAATTAAATGCTTACGATTTTAAGCCACTATGTTCTAGGAGCAATTTATTTGTAGGAAAAAATAACTAACACATGCATCTATTGACATGATCATATGGTTTTTCTTTGGGGGAAAAGGTTTATCATATTTCCTGAGTTTTTTAAAACTGTTGAGCCAGCCTTGCATTCCTAAAATTCATCCCTTTGGTTATTTGTATTTATTGAAATGTTTTAATTTGCCAATTTTTCTTTTAGGATTTGTATCTGTTCATGAAGCTAATGTTTATCTTAATGCTTTTGTCAGATTTGCTGTCAGATTTATGGCAGCCTTATTTAAAAAAGTGTTCTCTACTTGACAAAAGAATTCTGTAGCATTAGCAATAGTTTTCTTAAATATTTGATTTAATTCACTTGTGAAGCTACCTTAGCCAACAGCTTTCTTTTTGGGAAGGCAACAGAAGATGGCCCAAGTGTTTAGGCCCTTTCTGCCTATGTGGAAGACTTAGACGGGGTTCCTGGTTCCTGACTGCTCTGGACCTGGATATTATGGCCATTTGGGAGGTGAACCAGAAGATGACAGATCTGTTTCTCTCTCATTTCTATCAGTCTGCCTTTCAAATAAACATTAAAAAACCCATACAACTACAAGCCCAATGGTCAACCCATGTTTGAAAATTACCCCAAGGCTTGCTTATTTGGATTTGTTTACCCTTTGAATTCCTAGAGCCTGGCAAAAAAGTAAACAAGGAAAAACAATGACAGGTACTTTATTATAAAATATTGAAACAAAACAAACGCAGTGGAAGATGCAATGGGGAGATTAGGGAAGGAAGGACCTGGAATTTTTTTAATGCCATCAGTTATTTATATGGCTTTTGACATCTGAAATGAAGCTTCCTCCAGGTCCAAGAGCCAGCCCCTCAGGAGCAAAAGTGTTTGGAGCTTCCATGCTTCTCAATGTGGCCTGAGCAGGCACGCTCTGTGACCCACCAGATCTCTTATTTCTTGTCAAGAGGAATTTGACTGAGTAACATAAAACCAAGGGGAAAGAGTCAGTTTTTTAATATTCAAAGCACCAAGCCTAAATCTGGGTTTGTGGGCCTCCAAGGCTTCATAAAGGGCTGGGTTACGTCGACCTCAGCTCTACCTAAAACGTGAGACATTCAAATTCCAGTTCATGAGCTCAACCAGACCAGCATAAGCTATTGAGACGTCTCATGTTTCATCGCCTTTTTTTTTTCAAATGTGAAATAAAAATGAAATGGCTGTATTTGCTCACGTCTTTCCTGTTTGGTTAACAGAATTACTACCGGGAAGCAGGAGGTAAGGGGCCAAAGATCTAGAAGAACCTGTGCTTCCTTCTCAGATTGGCCATTGGTTGACCAAATAAATGGTCACGGGGAAATTCCTCTTACCCCTGAGAGCCTCAGTGAGGAAGACTCCTCCCTATACTGTGCATTTATAGGGTGGGGAACCTTTAGTCTGCCAAGAACAATTTGCATATTCATGAGATCATTCATGGACCATACAACAGAATTGTCAACTTAAAAAATAGCCTGCTACAGATTTATTGAATTTCAAGTTCTATCACAAGTTGCCTTAGCAGGGCTTTTGCGGGCATTCTATGGCCGAACAGCAGAGCAATCTTCACCTATGCTAGATGATGCCTTTCTGATCCTTCCCACAGGTGTAGAGTCTGCAAAGTTAAGAGACGCACCTACCCCACTCCTGGTCACTGTCTGCAGACCTCTCTCCACAGGATTCTGGGATTCCCTTCCCAGCACCCTCCCCTGCCAAGTTTCTCCTTCCAAGAGTTGACTGAGCCACCAGTGTGCTGAGCCTTTCCCCAGGGGAAACCAAAGGACAGTTACCTTGAGGGCGCATGAGTAGAGCTTGGCCATATGGCTTGGCTGGCTGGCTGGCTGGCTGGTTGGCTGGCATGTATATATGTATAGCACCACGAATACAAGACAGGTCTGATTTAAGGGGAGAAGCTAAAAGAGACAAGCTCATGACTGAGGGCTGGTTCTCTCCCAGCTGCTAGGAAATCCCAGAATTCTAAATGCAACCTGGTCTGCCAGGTCCTGATGGGAGCATATTTCTTACAGAACTTATTTGGCTTATTCTGTTTGTTTAAATAACACATATTCTTTACTTAAAAGGTCAGTTGGCAGCAGCTCTCATTCATTTCTTATAGGAGTGCAAAATTATACACAGCCCTTTGGAACACAGTCTGGCAATTTCTTATAAAATTAAGCATAGCTTTATTCTGCAATTCAGCAATTGTGTATATTTCCCAGAACAAATTGGGAAACTTACAATTTGGCAACTGTGTTCCTGCAAATTTAGTCAAATGAATTGGAAAACTTCTGTTCACACAAAAACTTGCACATGAACATTATAACAGTTTATTCATAATTAGTCAAAATCAAAAGCAACCAAGATGCTTTTGTAGAGGTAAATGAAAAACAAACTGATACATTTATACAATAGTACATTATTCAAAGATTTTAAAGGTGTTATCAAGCTTGGTAAAAACGTGGAGGAATCTCAAATCTATACTGCTAAGCCAAGGAAGGCTATATGGAAAGGATGGCCCACGCCATTAGGAATATAACATTAAAGTGATGAGACATTCCTAGGGTATGACTTCAAATGAACATACAGTAGGCTTACAACCAAGTCCACATGAAATAGATAGGAAGGCTTCAGTGTTAATGTTTCTCAAAAGACAAAACTGATAGAAACATGTAATACATCAAGACCTGTCAGGAGAGGATTTGAGGCTGATTCCATGATAAGATCATAGAAAACATAGTAAATAGATAAAATAAAAAAACAATGCATTTATGAAAAATAATCTATGTATAAGAAAAATTACTGCATTATATGTAGCTCAGCTGTGAACAGTATTTATGGACTCAGATTATGTAAGGCACAGATGAAAGAGTTCACCTAAGTGCATGTCATGATTTATAGGGTAAGAATGGAAATGAGAATACTGTGATGTGTTGGCAGGTGGTAGAGTGATGAGGATGCAAATTGGCTAAATCCTCATTTACCATAATGGATAGGGTACAAGTTACATAAAACTGGGAAATGAAGAAGTGGTTCCACAGCAAATACAGATATGCAGAGGCTACTGTGGGCTAGATGTGGTTTGTCCCCAAGAATTCATGTGTGGAAGCTTGGTCCTCACTGTGACAACATGAGAAGTGATGGGACATTTGAGAGGTGGGGCTAGTGCGAGGTTATTAGGTCAACTGTGGGTGTCATATTAGAGGGAATTAAGGTAGTTGTTCTGGGATCCGTGAATCAGTTGCTGTAAGAGCCAGCCTGACCCCTCAATCACTCTGTCCTCCTGAGATAGAAGAGATGTGCTTTCCTCCTGCCACACGGCTCCCACAATGGTGATGCCATCTGCCATGAGGCCTTTATGAGAGGCCAAACTGATGGGTCCATCTGTTCTTGGACTTTCAGCCTTCAGAACTGTAAGCTAAATATATCTCTTTTGCTTAAAGTTACCAACCTTCAGATGCATCAGTAGAAGCGTGCCAGCATAGCAAAACAAGCAAACACAAAAAATGAATACAGGAACTAGTACAGTGGTGTAGCAAGCTAATCTTCTACCTGCGGTGCTGGCATCCCATATGGATGGCTGGTTCCTGTCCCAGATGCTTCACTTCCAATCTAGCTCTCTACTTATGGCCCGGGGAAGCATGGAGGTTGGCTCAGGTCCTTGGGCCCCTGCACCTATGTGGGACACCAAGACAAAGCTTCTTGCCCCTGGCTTCGGAGCTCAGCTCTGGTCACTACAGCCACTTGGGGAGTGAAACATTGGTTGAAAGATCTTTCTTTTTCTCATCTCTGTAACTCTGCCTTTTAAATAAAAAAAATAATGATGATGAACTAATACAGAGGTAAGTATTTAAAAACAAAAACAAATATGCCATGTTGGAAGTCAATGCTTGTGACAAACAGGTATCAGTGACAGCAGAGAGGCCAGGAGCCTGGTCTTTCAGGGTTAGTTCTCTAGAAGTAGTTGATCCTCAAGGAACACACATAACCTCCTAAAGGAAAAGGGGCACATTTGTTTTCAGAGTCTGGGTTCAGACTCTATTCCAAGAAAAAAAAAGAATAAGTTGTACTAGATGATCATCAAAATTAAATATATGCAAGATTTGTAGGTAAAAAAAGTCCCTTCGCCTACACAGTCTAACAAAAATCCACCAATCTCTCTTCATCCATACTTAAAACAAATTTCTTCATTGGAAAGGCAGATTCACAGAGAGGAGAGACAGACAGAAAGACCTTCCATCTACTGGATAATACCCCAAGTGGCCACAGTGCCAGAGCTGAGCTGATGTGAAGCCAGGAGCCAGGAACCAGGAGCTCTTTCAGGTCTCCCACGCGGGTGCAGGGTCCCAAGGCTTTGGGCCATCCTCACCATCTTTCTCAGGCCACAAGCAGGGAGCTGGATGGGAAGTAGAACAGCTGAGACACAAGCCATTGCCCATATGGGATCCCAGCAGATATAAGACAAGGATTTAACCACTAGGCTACTGCATTGGATCATATCATCCTTATTTTTTAAAATAATTTATTTTTATTTATTTAAAAGGCAGACTTACAGAGAGGAGTGACTTGGCAAGACAGAGGGAAAAAGAGTTCTTTTATCTGCTGGTTCATGCTGCAAATGGCCACAACAGCCAAGATTTGAGCCAGGCCCAAATCAGGATCCTGGGACTCCGCCCAAGTCTCCCACATGAGTGTAGAGACCCCAATTCCTGGGCCATCATCTGCTGCTTTCCTAGGCATATTATCAAGGGAGCTGGATGAGAAGTAGAGCAACTGGGACTTGATCTGGCACTCATGTGTGTTGCCAGGACTGCAGGCACCAGCTTAACATATGGCACTGCGTGCCACCCCCTTTCCTCACTTTTCAGATAAAGACATTTGAGTATCAGCGGGAAAGCTGTGGCTGAAGGTAGATGGGAATCCAGACCAAACTCAGAGTCATTCCCTTATGCAGTAGGCATTGTCTGAAGCAATTGCCCGAGGCTGAGAACATGTCACAAATTCAGGGCTGCCTTGTTCTTAGGGGTTGGTGCAAAAGCAGCTCCCTGGCATTGGGATTGGGAAAGATGTCAGCAATAATCTAGCTCAAGAATCTCACTGTGTTTATAAGAAATGGAAGACTCAAGATAGATGTTTTCAGGCCACCAAAATATATTATTAAGCGTAGAAGAGAAGAATTTGGCCAGTGGGAAGTCATTGGCTAACTTTCATTAAGTTGTTCAAGTTCCAAAAGTCCGTATCATCCTAAGAAGACATTTTATTATTTTACACATGTTAAAGTCAAGATACATGGAGGCAACATGCATAGCCTGAATTCTATTAAAAAAAAAAAAGTTCAACCACTCGTCTATTCCCTGTTAGGATCCTAATGGATCTCAATGTCCTTGTATAATGTCAAAAGAGGCAGGTCTTTCCAGTCTAAGTTGGTCCTTCCGGGTTTCTCTGCAGCATGAAGGCAGCAGAGTCCTTCCCCGGGCCCCAACTCAGTTTAGTCAATGGAATAAGTGAGTTCAGTACAAGGAAATCCTTACCACATTTTCTACCTTATTTCACCAACAAAATGCTTCTAAAGCATTTACAACAAGGTGACCTAATAGTTTTCTACTGTTAAAATGATCTCGTGAGATAGTCCAGCAAATTCCCCACATCCCCACCCCATGGCAAGGACAGAGGAAACTGCTTTGTTGGCAGCGCACAGTTTTCCAAACAAGTGGGTGTTTTTTTTCAGCCCAACTAAACCTGTGTTCAAGAAAATCACAACAAAGAGGGCTGAAGGCATTGATCATTGATTACATCTCGTTGACACCTGGTACAAGGCTTTGCTGGTTGGATTCTATTAACAATCTTTTCCAAATCTAAATTTCCACCATGCCACATCATTTTGTGTTATTCCCACACATCATCTCCTTTATTCCACTAAGTTTGACAGCTCTAAGTTCAGCTGAAGAGGCTCCTACCAGGCCTGCTTCTCAAGTTCTCTTTAGGTCTTAATTGAAATACAGTTGGACCCTGACTTGGGTTAAGGTGCCTATGGGAAAAACAAGGAATGTATACCCCGAGTATGGTGACTAAGATATTAGAGCAAGGAACTTCAACACTTCATTTACCAGCATCCTCATAGAATTAACTCCTTCATGCAAGTTGATCTCCCCAGAGCTCCAAATCTACTTGTGTTTCCAACCTTACAGAAGTTGCATGACCCCTCTCACAGCCTCCATTTCTTAATCACATGAAGATAATGATGTCTTATCTCATCCATGGTTATAGTAAAAGAAAGAATGCATTTAAGGTCTTTTCTACACTTCCTGTCACACTGTAGGTACAATTTTGTGTCAACATGGATTTTTTTTAAATGTTTTAAGCTATTTACTTATTTTCATATTGATTTGAAAGGCAGCGAGACAGGGACAGAGAGCAATCTTTCATCGACTAGTTTATGCCCCCCCAAAATCTGCAGAAGCCAGGGCCCAGCCAGGAGTTGGGAATTCTATTGGATTTCCCATGTGGATAGTAGGGACTCAGCTACCTGGGCCGTCGTCTTTTGCTCTTCCAGTAGGAAGCTGGTCAGGAAACGGAGCCTAGACTTGAACCAGGACTTCTGCAGATGTCCCAGATGGCATCTTAAACACTGTGCCAAACACCTGCTCCCTATAGGCACATTTTGAGCATCAGTAGTAAGTGTTATACAAAAATTCAGCTTTAAATGGATCAAGGACCTAAATCTGCACCCAGAATCCATCAAATTATTAGAGGAAAACAGTAAGCACTCTACCAAATATAGGCACTGGGAAAGACATCTTGAAAAACTCACACTGCACAGGCAATAAAAGCTAAAATAAACAAATGGAGTACATTAAACTAAGAGGCATCTGTACAGCAAAGGAAATGATCAACAAAGCAAAGAAGCAACCAATAGAATAGTAAAAAATTTTTGCACATGACACAACAGATAGCAGACTAATATACAGGATTTACAAAGAGCTTCAGAAACTCAATGACAGCAAAACAACCAACGTTGTGAAGAAATGGCCAAAAGAAATGAACACATTTTTCAAAAGAACAAAGTCAGATGGTTAATAGGCATATGAAAAAATGCTCAAGCTCCCTAGCTATCAGGAAAATACAAATTAAAACCACTCTGAGGTTCTGCTTACTTCCAGTGAGACTGGCCTACATTCAGAAACCTACTAACAACGCATGTTAGCATGAACGTGGGGGAAAAGGTATCCTACTCCATTGACGATGGAAATATAGCCTAGTATAGCCACTACAGAAGTTAGTATGGCGAGTGCTAAGACAACTGAAAATTGATCTACCATATGACCCAACTATCCCACTCCTGGGAATAGACCCAAAGGAAGTCAAATCTGCATATGAGAGAAGTGACCTGGGTCCTATATTTATAGTAGCACAATCTGCTATAGTGAAGACATGAAAACAAGCCAGATGCCTGCCGAAAGAGGAATGGATAGAGAAGCTGTGGTAATCTACTTCATGGAATACTACTCAGCCATTATAAAGAATGAAATTCTACCATTTGCAACAAAATGATGCCAACTGGAGACCATTATGCTCAGTGAAATAAGTCAATCCCCCCTCCAAAAAATAAATATTACATGTTCTGACAGAAGGCAACCTTCATGCAAAATTCAAGATCAATAGATAATTCATGTATAGACATATATCTCATAGATGAACTGTAGAATGGAGACTAGCATACCGGGAAGTGAAAATGTATTGTAGTATGCATCTCTACTTCTGAATAAAAGGAGGACTCCCAATGGGAAAATGGTGGCAGGGGAGATTGGGGAGTTGGAGGAAGGAAATCCCTATACTTATAAAATCATATCATTAAAAATGAAAGTAACAATAAAAATACATAAAACCCTCCAAAAGAAAATAGTGCATCTACTTGGCCCCTGATTTGTCAGTCTTAAAGGAGTCACACACCCCTCAGGAACAAATATGAAGTTCCTTCCATACCATATTTACTACTGTTTTCCAGAGAATATGTAAAAATAATACTTTTAAATGCTATTGTCGATTTATATTGTGAGAAAAATAAGGCCCACATTTGCAGCAATGGTCTTTGTCATCAGCACAAAACCTCTATCATGGGAATAGAAGATCTACATCCAAACCTTGATTTTTCTACTCATTAATTGCATAATCTTGAGAAAATTTCTCCATTCTGAGCTTTATTTCCTCACGGATAAGGCCCTTCCTAAAGGGAAAGCATGTGGTTCATATGAAGTCAATAAATAGTCCCAGTTATTTTTATCAATAAATATAACACAAAGGGATCCTATTTCACTCATTAAAAGTAAAATCAAGTTACATCATGAATCTAAACACTCATTTGAGCTTCTCTCAAGAGCAAATGCGTCTTCAAACTGAGCTGTACTAACAAGAACGAGATTAATTCCTCTGATACATTCTCCAACAGATCCCATTATTTACTTGTATTGATCATCTATGATTATCAAGTCCACACTATTGGATAGACATACAGGATAGAGAGAAGGATTGCTAACATTGATGACCTTAGCTATGCAAGGCCCTGTGCTAATTGCTTGAACACACACCAATTATGCCTTGGTACTAAAAGCTATTTGAGGGGAAAACTAGCTACAATTTCTCAATGCTTAAAGAAACTGAGGCATTCAGAGGTTAAATGCATTGTTAACCATAAACAGCAATGCTTAGATCAGGGTATGTCAGGGACAAGCATCTTGTACTTCAGTCAAGAAATCATTTGGGCCACCAACATCCCATATAGGAGTGCCTGGATTGAGTCCAAGTGCTGCTCTGATTCTAGCTTCCTGTCATGAGCTTCCCGGGACGCAACAGAGAGTGGCTCAAGTATTTGAAACTCTGCCACCACGCAGGAGAGTTTCAGGCTCCTGGTCCCCATCTAGTCCAGTTCCAGCTCTTAGTGGGCTTTGGGCAAATGAATCGGAGGATGAATGTCTGTCTCTATAATGCTCTGTTAAAAAAAAAAAAAAAGCAGGGGCTCGGCATGATGGTCTAGTGACTAAGTCCTCACCTTTCACATGCTGGGATCCCATATGGGCACCGGTTCTAATCCTGGCAGCCCCGCTTCCAATCCAGCTCCCTGCTTGTGGTGTGGGAAAGCAATCAAGGATGGCCTAAAGCCTTGAGACCCTGTACCCACGTGGGAGACCTCGGAAGAGCTCCTGGCTCCTAGCTTTGGATAAGCACAGCTCTGGCCATTGCGGTCACTTGGGGAGTGAATCTTTGGATGGAAGATCTTCCTCGCTGTCTCTTCTCCTCTCTATATATCTGACTTGGCAATAAAAATAAATCTTCTTTTTAAAAAGAGAGCATTCTTTTCTTCAGAGTCCATTCATAGTCTAATGAGGTTGCTCCTTTTTAACATTTTCCGTACTCTTGAAAAACTAAATAAACATCCTTCTCCTAGTTGACTATGAATATGAGTTTATTAATTGTGTAAAAACTCCTGAATTGAAAGGAGATACTTTTTAAGTTCCAGACTATCTGAAAAATGTCACCTTCAATAAGTCCTTCTCTGTCCTCTCATCCCCTTGTCTGTCTTTCTTTCTCTATATTTGAAAGGGACTCTGGGGTACTGTTCATTTCCTTGTAGAAAGGGGAAATCAGAAGTCATGTTTCTATGGAAGCATATTTCTGTTGATCACAAGGAGAAATTAAGTTGCTTTCCTATGATATAAAAAAAGAACTTTATGGAGGTGAATGAAAGACTTCAAAACTGTGAAATACCAACTCGGAGTTGGGAGTTTCATTCTGTAAATCAGAAGTTGTGTGAGGCAAATCTCACATCCAACCGAAGGACCTCTCTTCAAGGCGTTAGAGGAAAAGCATCTGTGGAGAGCATGCGCAGCTGTTCTGTGCCAAGCCAAATGCCACAATCTCCCTAGGAATCGTGTGGGGTAGAGACTGGTTCCCATTTTGCAGCTAGAAAAGTTGAGAGTCAAAGAGTGGGCAACTTGCATTTTAAAAATCCTAATGAGTGGGAAAACTGGTATTTGCATTCCATATTTTATTGCTTTAAAAAGAAAGTCATTTCGTTAACTATATTCCTATCATATGCCAGGTGGTTTACCGAATGACCTCTATACCACACACTAATGCTACAAGGTAGGTGTTAGTCCCTCGGTTTTCAAACGTGAGGAGACTGAAGTTTAGGGAGCTCCACAGCTGGTAGGAAGCAGAGCCAAGGGTTTAACCTTGGCCTTCAGCCCTCCAAAGCCATTGCTCTTCATGACCTCATGCTGTCTCCCAGCAGAGATAATGATCACACCGGCCTTAATTAATACAAATTGGCAGTGGGTATAAAGCAAGGAGAAGCTGTGGGAGATCACTACTGCTGTCTTCTTGCAATTCACGTTAACTCAGATGAGGATGGATAATACATGCCGTGCAATTTGAGGGGGAAAAAAAAACCTTATTGGAAATGGAAAACAGAAAAATCAACTAATGAACAGAGAAGAAAAAGAACTCAATATTTTCAAAGTACAGTTCTGACAGACATAGGGTCATAGCTAATGTCAATGAGAGAGATGTGTGAAGTTATCTAGAGAAACCCATAACCCAAGATACCAGTGAAAGCAGGCACAAGGAGGGGACAAGCATCCCCTCCCCTCACCCCGTCCCCCCAAACCAAGAGCAGGCCACTTTTGATCAAATCAAGCTCTCAAGATAACAAGGGTGTTCATCCAAGTCACTTTGGGAAATTATTTTTGTTAATCAAATAAAGGACAAACCTTTTAAAAATAACTCACCAGCGGACTATTACAGCACCTGTCTCAGTTGTCTCTGTATGTGTGTCCTGTCATTCTAGAAAGGAATGCCAGGTTTTGAACCTCACTTTGGCAATAGCTTGCTGAGAGCTTCCTATAATGGTGAGAGAGAAGACGTGGGACCCCAAAGTCAGTCTTGAAGTCCCAGATGGATGTGCAAATATTTTGTGGATGGGAACTGGTAAGCAGAATACAAAGGGTGCAGGAATGGGGTGGCTGGTGAAAGGGTGTAAAAGGGATGGTGAAAAGATGAGCAGCATAAAGTAAACTGCATCTGTACATACATATGGTTGAAATTGGAGTTAGATTAGAAATTACTCAGAGGCTAATTAGTGCTCAGAGAGAATCCCTTTGTCACTGCCTGGATCTCAACACTTTATCTCCGGGAACAATGGGCTACGGGCTGTGCTGCCTTAGGGGACTGAGTAATGGCCTGGACCATCTGTGGCTGCTCCTGTGCACCTGAACCCTAGGAGGAGCCACCCTGGGTGGTAACCATTCCTCCCTGGGTACTGAATGCATGCTGTCTCCACTGCCTGCCATCAGGGCTCTGGCAAGAATGAGGAAGAAGATGGTCACAGAAAACGTGAAATCACAGCCTTGAAAAGCAGACTTCTCCTTTCTCTCCCTGCTTCCCCGTGGCTCACGTGTGAAAGTAGTGATCAATGCTGTACTCTTGAAGAAGGGGAAAGACTAGAGCAGAGCTGCTTATCACAAAGAGGAAGGCAGACAGATAAAGTAGCCAGAGATGAGAAATGAGGAAGGGGACGGAGGTGGGGAGGCAGAAAGGAGGAAAAAGAAAAATAGTGAAGACAGAACAATAATTTTTAAGATATTAAAGGTAAATATGAGAAACTATGTGTTCTAGCTGGGTATTAGTATCATGCACAAGAATCACACATTCTCATCTGAAAAATAGAGACAATTGATCATAACTCACAGAATAGGATAATACTGCCAACTATTTCATAGATATTATCAGAAATGAGTCAGATTTAGTACAGAGAAAATGTTTGGCACTGTTAGCAATTGTTCTTGCTCCTTTTATTGTTGGTACTGAGAGCCACACTGGTATTTTTGAACAAGCATATAAAATGTGTGACACAGAGCAGGCTTTGTGGGACAGTGGATTAAGCCACCACTTAGGGTGCCTACAATCCCATACTAGAGTGCAAACTCAAGTCCCGGATCTTCAGCTTCTGATCTAGCTTCCTGCTAATGCATCCAGAGAGGCAGTGAATAATTGCTGAACGCCACGGACCCCTTTCATCCACATATGAGACCTGGACTGAATGCTTGTGCTTTCGTTTGAACCTGGCCCATTCCTGGTGGCGGCACGGGCCTGGGGGAATAAATAGGCAGATATAATATCTCTTTCTTTCTCTCTCTCTCTCTATCATGCTGCATTTCAAGTGGATGAAAATACATAGATATATTTAAATGATTAGGTATATAAAAGTTTCCAATAAATGGCTATAATCATAGTAGTAATTAGAATAAACGTTATAATGTTCTGAATAAGAAGACATATACCTAATGAAAAACTGGAACATTAACAAAAGGAATCAGAAGACAACACACAAAATGACAAGTAAATGCAAAACAGGATCAAAATAGTAATAAATAAAACATATGTTTAACTTGGCCTAACTACAAATACATATCATAAAAATAAAAGCATACAGAAAGGAAAACAAGAAAATGAATGTAATCTTCAATAGACTGAAAAAGAAGTAAACTATAATTTGGAAATGTAATGATGGTATAACTGAAAAACTCAAGAGTATCAACTGAATGTTAAAACTAAAAAGAAAGTTCAGAAAGGTCTTGGATCAAAAATTAAGATGACAAACCCCGACCAGCTGTTTTAAAAGACTCCAATATAGACATTCACATCCCTCCTCAGAAAACTGGGGTTCAGTGCCTTGACTTCTGTGGCTAACGCACACCTCCGGAAGCAGCAATTGTTGTTCAAATAATTGGGTTCTTGCTGCCCACGAGAGAAACTAGCTCTGCCTCAGCCCAGCCCTACTTAAGGTCGGCATCTCAGGAATGAACCATTAGATACAAGCTGTGTCTACCCATCTCTTACTCTCTCTCAGCCTCTAAAATTAAAATAATTATAATATGACAAAGCCAAGCTTGTTCTTATATACAGATAGACATAAACTATAAAGGGTTTTTTTTTTGCACATTCTTGTTTATTGCAGTATGATTTACAATAGCCAAATTATACAACGAGCCTAAGTGTGTATCAACAGATAAGAGAGAAAACTTTCATATATATAGAAAATTTTCATACACACACACACACACACACACACACACACACACACACACACCCCAAATGGAATATTACTCAACCTTGAAAAAGAAATTTATTTTTGTCCCCTAAAATACATGAACAGATTTGGACAACATTACGTCGATGCAATAAGCCAGACACAGAAAGGCAAACAGGACAAATTCCCACTTTGCTGTGGAAAATAAAACAAGCTCCATGAACTCATGGTGAGTAGGATGGCTCTATCAAAATCTGGGGTGATGGTGGAGAATGGAGAGGTGAAAGCCAAAGGGTACAAAGCCTCAATTAGATGGGAGGAGAATGTTTTGTTTTTACTCTGACATTTATTGCACAGCTTGGTGCCTATTACACGGCATATTCACAAATCATAACATCAGTTTGTACCCCATAATTGTATACAACTAAGGTTTACCAATTAAAAATAAAAGTCTACCAAAAGATGTAGATAAATGAGCTCTCATTTTAAAAATTGAAACTAGAGCAAGAATAAGAAAGAGAGCTATAGGAACATTCATGATCCAAAGAGACAAATTTAGGGAGAAATTTGTAAACTTTGATAAAGAGGTGGCCTTTGGTCAAACATAAAAGAAAATCATGAATAAACATAGAAATAAAATGTATTTCTGATGGAGAGTTTCAGCAAAGAGATACAACTATCACAGGTAAATATACATACTAGAAGTGAAGTCACAATAATACAAACAATGGCACTGAAAACTCACAAGTAAATTCCATATAGGTGAGGAAAGGATAAGTGAACTTGAAGATAGATCCATTGAAATCACCACTAAAGGTTGGCAAAAGCAGGAGGGATATAGTTTGGATTAAAAAAAACTGGATATGACCAATTAACTGTGATGAATACGTTTTATTAACATTAACAAAAAGAGAAGCTGTGCACAGGTTATGTAGAACTCCTTGCTCTAGTTCATAATTTGTTTTATAAATTAAAAACTGTTCTGAAACATAGTTTTTTTAAAATAAAAAGTAATTACCCAAACTATAATACAAAATAAAAGGAAGAAACATAAAAGACTGCAAACAACTGTAGGACAATAACAAAAAGTCAAAGTTTTGATTTCAGGAGAAAAGAGATTTAGAAAAAAAATTTTAAGAAGACATGTAACAATTACACAAGAATAATGACATCAATCAGATTCAAGAAACTTAGAAAACCTCAAGCTGGGTTAATCTCTTTACCTAGTTCTCAAAGAAAAATTACATTCAAACCTTCAAAAGCCTCATTTAAAAGTCATGGCAGCCTCAAGAGCAAAGGGTATGTTATATACTCGCACAAATGAAACAACTATAGTAAATTTCTTATCATAAAATAAGCAAAACAAGAGACAACAAAAACAAAAAAGACTCATTGTACAATTATACACCTACCATAGTTTTCATAAATAAAAGAATTAAAGACCTCTTTTCAGACAAATCATGAGAATTAAAGAAATATCCATCTTCACAGAGAATTTATGCTTGAACAAAGAGAAATGTAAAAAAGAAAACCTGATCTTGAACAAAGAAATGTAGTTCTCCAGAAATAGTTACAATTAAAACTCAAAAAATCTTGTTTGTAATTTCTCCCAAGAAAATGTAATAGCTACAGCAAAGAAAATGTTAGATTTTCATTGATACATGTAATTACTTTAAATATAAATGGCCTAAAAACACCAATTAAATGAGACACTCTCAATTTTTTAAGTGAGATCCTTTCTAAAGGAAATACTTAATTTTCCATATTTTTATTTCATTAGAAAGACAGGCAGACGGAGCTATACCATAGCAAGTTCATTCCCCAAAAAGATTATAACAGCAAGGGCTGGATCAGGTCAAGGCCAGGGGCATAGGATTCTACCACGGTCCCCAAGCACTTGGGTTATCCTTTGCTGTTTTCCCTGATGCAGTGTCAGGGAGCTGTACCCGAAATAGAGCATCCAGGACTCAATCTGGCGCCCACATGGGATGCTGTTATTAAAGGCTGCAGTCTAACCCACTGTACCACAATGCCAATTCCGGGACTCAACATCTTGGAACATCTTTTGTCTTTTTAGGATATCCATTAGCAAGAGTATCAAAAGTATCTCTGGGACTCAAATAAGCTACTCTGAAATAAGATGTAGTTTTACTCATCAGCATTTTAACCACTTTTTTCAAACACCCATCGTAGAAATGTAATTTAAATATATAGCTATCATGGAGAGGCATTTGTGCCATGTGAGGGTGCCTGGCTTGCTGCTACTCCTCCTCCTGGGAAGCAGTGGTGATGGCTCAAGTAGCCAGGTTCCTGTCATCTACAGGAGTAACCTAGACTGAGCAGACTGAGTTCGTGGATGCCAACTTCAGCCTCTGCCCAATCCCTATCATGTCAGGGCATTTAAAGAACAAACAAATGAATGAAAGTTTTCCCTCTCTCTCTGCCAACCAAAAATACTAAATATGCAACTTGATGAAATAGAAATCTTTATTATTCTAAGAATTTCTAAGACTATTATAGTTTATTTTTTTGCCATAGGTAACCATTGATTATGTATTTCAAGTTAAGCTAACAATCACAAAATTCTGTATAGTGCATGAAACCACTGTGTAGGGATTACCAATGTACTATACTAGGGGAATGGACTGGAAGAAGTTCCTGTATTATCTCGGTGTGGAGACAAAAGGTATATTTTTTTCTTTTTGTCTTTAAAAAAAAATTGGGGGTGTTTTATTTTTTTCATGAGGACCCATCATGGAACTGGACTGGAAGCCATACAGTTCTTAAGATTATTGATTAGAACACAAGCTTTCATACTTGTGTTGATACAGCCAGTCATACTGAAATTTTTTCATGCTTGTTTTAATAAAAATCCCTGGGATGAGCATTGTTGGCCAATAGACTTGACATACTGCATTCCTGAAATTATATATTTGTACTTCCTTTTTGGAGGACAATTTCATGATACTCAATAAAAGCCTTCACCTTCAGATCAGCAATTCTCATGCTAAGAATTTGCCTTAAGGAAATAATTGGACACATGTGCAAGTATTCCAATATTAAGTAAATAATATTATAATAAATGAAGCAAATAACTTATGTTGGATACAATTAAGTCATTAATTATGCAAACCATGTCATGCCTACATAATGTGATATAGACAGAAACGAGAAGGGCTTGGATAGAAGATAGGTAATTAGTCAGGATTTAGAAAGGAAAACAGAGTCAGTCAAGGAATTTCAAAAACACAGGACTTTTTCTATTAGAGGAGTGATTACTTCTGTACTAGGAAATTTAAAAGAGAATGCAGAGATTACAAATATCCACGTTTCTTTAACAGACTTGAAACAACCATAACTGAAGGAAGCAGCCAGCATTCTCAGCAGCTAGGGAACAAAAAATGCAAAGGTTGCTAAAGCACAAAATGTGGTGGTTAGGTCACAAAACTTAAAGGAGGAGTTTTATCAGACAGCCAGTAATCCCTCCTATAGTTGAATTCCTGACTTAAGGAACAGTGAGGCAAATTCTGAAAAGCTTACCTAGATTGGTCTTATTTGGAGTGCATGAATAGAAAGAAATGCATATATGGATTTGTGTGTGTGTGTGTGTGTTTGTTTTGCTTTATTTTGTTAGATTTGCTTATTCAAAAGGCAGAGAGAGAGAGAAAAAGTTCTTCAACCTGCAGATTAACTCACCTAAATATCCAGAACAGACAGCCTTGAGCCGGCCAATCCCAGAATCCATGAACTTTGTCTCCCACATGGGTGGTAGGAACCCAAATACTTAAAGCATCATCTGCCTTCTAAGTGCGCGAGAAGGAAGCGGGATCAGAAGCAGGGATGGAACTCTACCTCAGACTCTTGCATAAAGGATGCGGGGATTCCAAGCGGTGACTAAGCCAGCTGTGCCACACCACCCACCCATACAGGTATTTTCAAAAGGGCCTAAAAAAACTGAGGGTGTCAGTTCTCCTGGCTGCGGCTGGCTGGGGTGTGCTGTGCTGTTCTGTTCTTCTACGAACATTTACTAGTTCATCTTTGAGGTTTATCGTGTGGCTTAGCATGTGTGTGGCATCATATGTTTTGAGTTTCTGTAGTTACTACACTGGGTATTTTGCTCCCATTCTGTTTACAAGGCCTATCCTATCTCCACTCTCATAGAAATGACTTCGTAACTTGCAGTGAAGACACGTCAAGGAGTGTAATTGTATCCCCAAAGTCTGATTCAATCTGGGCCTGCCTTGGAGGCGATAGATGGAAAAATTCACAACAGGTAAATCTGCTGGTTTACTGTAGAAATGACTGTTTTAGGCTGGTGTGGCATACTGGGTTCAGCCTCTGTCTACAATGCTGACATACTGTAGGAAACTGGTTAATATTCCAACTGTTCCATTTCTGATCCAGCTCCTTTTAACAAGTGACTGAGGCCTTGTACACACGTGGGAGACCCAGATGAAGCTCCTGGGGAGTGAACCAGCAGATTGAAGATCACAAACTCCCCATCTCTCCCTCCCTAACTACTTTCCACCCCTTTTTTCATTTTCTCCCTCACGTCCTCCTTCCTTCTTTTTCCCTTGCACACCCAATCTCTCTCCAACTATGCATGCCAAATAAATGTTTTTTTTTTAACTAGACAAATGACTGTCCTGAAACTATAGAAGCAATGCAGTTCCAATTAAAAAAACAAGGCTGAGCTGACTTTTGTGATAAAATTTGATAATAGCACATATTAAAAAGTAGAAAGCTACAAATGACCAGAATATTTCTGAAGGATTATAAAGAATGGGCACAGGCTTCATTTAGTTATCAGGATTTATCATGAAACTGTGGTAAATAATGTGGAATGAATACAGGGATAGACACATTGATGGATGGAAAAGACAAGAACTAGAAATACATCCATGAAATACAGAACTTTGGATTAGCACAAAAATAAAATATCTCACCAGTGAAGAAAACTAACAACTTCAATAAATGGAGCAGAGTGGGAAAAGATACAAATAGGTTTTGAATGGAAAACATTTGCAGATATGGTGAGTCTAGGAAGTGTAAGTCACGGCCCACAGAGATATCATTTTACATCCCAAATGGTAAAACCAGTGTTAGAAAGGCTGCTGTTCCTTAGGACGTCTTTTATATTGCATGTAGAGCTAAATTGGCAAAACCACTTTGGAATATAGTTTCTCCTCATCTCTTAGGCATTTATGTTTCTCATAATCAATAATTCTACTATTGGCACATACCCAAGAAAAATTCCTACACATTTGCAACAGGAAATATATATCAGAATGTTCACTGGAACACTGTGCACAATAACAAAAACCTAAAGTAACCCCAAAATGCAGCACCAGGAGAGTGGATGACTACATTGTAATATGTTCACACAATGAATCTCCTATGGCATGTCTGAAAAAACAAACTACTACAACAGGCTGCAATATTGGGCTAAGTTCCCAATCTCCTGCCAAATTCCATTTAGGATATCATCTTTAAAGTCAAAACAAACAAAACTGTGCATACACAAGTAGATAGCTACATGGAGGGCTGTATGTACACACATGACTTGTTCTGAACAAACAAGAAAGGGAAAGCAAGATCATGGGTCAATGCGATGCCGATTGCCTCAGGAGCTAGGACACCAGAAGGAAATGTGGAGAGGGACCCAGGCACATGCAGAGGTTAATTTAAGATCTTCACTTTAAATCTGAGTTATGGCTTCCTAGAAGTTTATCACTAATGGAAATAGATAAGTACATACAAAGCTAAACTTGGATCAGTGCGGTGACTGTGTCATGAACTAGAGACAAAGATCGATCCATTTACTCTTTTGTTAAGATTTTTTTATTTTTTATTACAAAGTCAGATATACAGAGAGGAGGAGAAACAGAGGGGAAGATCTTCTGTCCGATGATTCACTCTCCAAGTAACCCGAGTCTCCCACGTGGGTGCAGTGTCCCAAAACTTTGGGCTGTCCTCAACTGCTTTCCCAGGCCACAAGCAGGGAGCTGGATGGGAAGTGGAGCTGCAGGGATTAGAACCTGCGCCCACACGGGATCCCGGGGCTCATTCAAGGTGAGGACTTTAGCTAGGCCACGCTGATCCATTTACTCTTGATTAGGTCAGAGCAAGCAGCACTCCCTGTGTCCCTGGAGCAGCTCCACCCTAGAGTTCCCCAGGGATACTGAGATTACTCTACACATGCTGCTTCCAACCCGGTGCCCCAGCCCGTTGCTGAACACTCACTTGGTTGCTGGTGCAACTGACAAACCAAATTTTCAATGGCATTTCCTATGAACTAATATTTCAATTTAAATAGCCACATGGTACGAACAACATTCAAACGTCAGTGAGCAGGTTGACCTGGCTTAAATAAATGATCGCTAATGCCAAATGGCCAAAAAAAGTAAGACTGATAAAAAACCAGAGTTGTTCATCTTAAGGAAGGTCCAGTTCACAACTCCCCCTAGGGGAATATGCAATTACTTTTCCTCTTTTGTGATACTACTTTGAGGGGTGTGGGAACCTTTTTCCAACCACAAAACCAAGTGGCCTGTTTATGGCATTCCTTCATTCATTCATATTTATTTTTCCTTTCTCCAGCTCACAACATCCCAGTTTCAGTAAACCAGCAAGACTCTTGAAGACAAAAGCTAGTTACCATGTGAATAAAGCCTCTGAATACATGTTGCAATGTATTTACCTTCCTCTTGTTAATGGCATCATTCAATCACAGTTTAGTAGCTTCCAAGTGAGAAGATTAGAAGTGTCAGGGGAATCACTCACTCAAACCAGGAAACATGGGGTTTTAGTTCAAACAGTATTTGAAGGGAGCTGGTAAGCAGCAGCTGAGAAGATGAAAGATCAGATCAACGCCTCTCTTTGAAGTAAAGACGAACCAGGCTGTGAGTATAACAATGTTCATTACTGCCAGCACTGCAAGTGGCGGCTCCTGACGCATGCTTTAGAATGTATCATAAAATCTATAAAAATATCAACAAGATGCTTTTAAGTGACACCAAACAGCGAGAGTGCCCTATTTGCAGGGACACTGCTGTTTAAAGGCAATTTGCGGGATTGCTTTCCATCTGGGACCAAAGCAAGTAAGTGCCCTCCGAGCTCTCTCCTTCTCCCCTCCCTGTCTCCCTTGCTCCCTCCCCCACCAGCCCCAAGTAGAAAGCAGGATTTTGAATGTTTCATTTCTGCTTCCTTGGAGGGCCAGAAAAAGAAAATGAAGCTTTTCTTGGCTTGCTTCTCAACTCTCCTAAGAGATTCAGAGACAAAAAGATTGCTTTGGGAAAATAATAATGCCAAATGAGCATTAAAATAATAAATGGGTTTTCTGGAAATTAGGTTCTCAGAGGTCATGCAATTAAAAGTTAGGAGGAAAACACACCTCAGGCTTGATTGGAGGAGACAAGAGAGCACCCAGGCCAACACCTCCACCAGACTTAGTGTTCCATTCAACATTTCAAGCGTGGGAGCTGGTTGATTAATCTATTTGCATACTTCCAGGACTTGATAACAAGCCAGAGTGTAGTATAATTTCATAGGCACTGATTATTAATAATAATGCAGAATGTGATTAGGCGCATGAATATCCAGGGGTCACAGCAGGGCACAAGGCAAACATGAGTCAGCAGCACGTTACTTGAAAAATAACAAAGACCCGGACTGCTTGAGGAGCCACTGGGATGGATGCCTTTCATTCTACTGAACTGGGTTGCAGGAACCTTGCCACTGCAAAGTGGAATCAGGGAAATAACACACATACTCTGCCCTTAGAAAGAGTTTCTGGCAGTTTAGGAACCTGGACATCCTGGGCTTCAGTCCAAGTGCCTTCCTGTGCCGGGGCTTATCAGAAAGTCAACAAAAGGTCCGTTGGAATTCTTCACTGACACCCAGCAACCTCAACTGCACAGGCCTTGAGCCCAAGCATTTGGAAGAACCTCCAAGAGCTTTGTAAGAAAACGCTGTGCCTGGTTGCTATGGACACTGAGTTTCAGAGAGAGAGGGGCCTGCACCAAAGACATGGGCTACAACTCAGATTAGAACTTTGGTCTCTGACCACCAACTCAAGGACTGTGAAAATAATGGTCCATCAAAAATCACACCTCACTTCTGACCTGTGCTAGAAAGTCAGATCAGAACTAAAGGACAGAGTTACTTATCACTATGATGTAACATCCTGGGGCTCCGACAAGCCAGATCCAAGAGGACTTTCCTTGGAGTGGGTCTTTGGATGAACCTTGAAAAGACCCACATCCCATATTAGTGTGCCTGGGTTTGATGCTCTGTTCTGTGCCCTGTCCTAGCTTCCCATTATTGTGGACCTTCCAAGGCAGTAGTAATGATTCAAGTGACTGGATTCCTACCACTAACACAGCAGGTAGAGCTCCTAGCTCCTAGCTCAGGCTCCCACCACCATGAACGTTGTGAAGGGAATCAGCAGATGGGAGCATGCTTATGCTCTGTCTCATCTCATTCAAAAATCAATTAAAAAGTTCTTCCCTCATCAAATCAGTAAGTCATTGGAACTATTGTGCATCACATAAAGGAGCATAGATGTGGATAAGTTCAGATGGATGTTGCTGTCTGCATTTAAGAAAATACTTGCCAGCTATTGCTTTCTGATGGCAATCATGAAAGAATAACCTGTGAATGACAGCTCTGCTCATAAAGGTGATTATCTAAGGAAATACAAGTGCTCAACTTAAAACAAATGGGGCATCCCTAGTGGCACGGTCTCTAACCAGTGTTTCTCCCAAAGGGTGTTCTCCTCCTGAAGAGTGAAGCATTGGGTCCTTGCAGATCTAAGCATGTCTGGTTCTGTCATTTCAAGTGCTCCTTCAGACCTCCAAGCTTTTCTGTCAAAACTTAAAAGATAGTAGTCATCTGCTTCTACGTTTGATCAGATTTGAGCCTTATTAATAGAATGTTATGGCAGAGTTTTTAAATGTATGCTATGAATGAGTTATTTTTTAATGTCTCAATCAAACACTTTTTCAAAGGAATATATCTTCAACTCTGTTTCTGCTCCTGATGGTGGGGTTGCCTAAGTTTGTCCTTTTTGAGTCTGTGATGTGGCAGATGACAGATGGCCACAGCTGTCCTTAGTGAGACATGGGGCCTGTTCTCTGCTCTTGGATTTAGTGGGCTCATGACAGTTTGACCAATAAACCATGGCAGAAGCAATGCTATTGATGAGTCTTGGCCTCAAAAACAAAACTTCTACTTCTTTTCTCCAAAAAAGTCATCCATTATGCTGAGAGAAACTCAAAATAACCTCCCAGGGCTTGGTGTAATGGCTAATTGGTGTAACAAACTAATTCTCTACCTATACTGCTGGCATCCCATATGGATGCCAGTTCTAGTCCTGACAGTTCCACTTCTAATCCACATCCCTCCTTATGGCCTAGGAAAGAAGTAGAGAATGGCATCCTGCAGAAGAGACCCAGAAGAAGTTCCTGGCTCCTAGCTTTGGATTGGCTAAGCTCTGGCTGTTGTGGCTATTTGGGGGAGTGAACCAGCGGATGGAAGATCTTTCTTCCAATCTCTGTCTCTCCTTTCTGAAAAGTTGCCTTTCAAATAATAAATAAAATTCTTAAAAAAAAAAAAAAAGAGCCTCCCTGAAGGAACAGAGGCTCCTCCAGTCAAAACTAGCTGAACCTCCACCAGACCCTAACTCCACCTAGTCAATCATGGGAGTGTGCCTCCTTGGAAGGGACTCCCATTTCAGCTACTCTGGCTGATAACATGGAAGAGATGGACCTGTCTCATCAACCCTGGACCTGATTGCAGATTAGTGAATAAAGGGTTGTATGGCAAAGGTTTTGCATGGGTCAGTAGTCACCAACCAGTAGAAAAGACAATAATTAAGGTGATAAAACTAACATTTTGGAAATATCTATCAAGTTCCAGACATGGTACGAGTGCTGCACATGAACCGTATTGTCTAGATTTCACAACAAATCAAGAAGGTAAGGCTCTCATATCATTCTCCCTGTTTGGAAAAATAAACTTCATTTGACAAATAAGTTCAAGTTCCTCCAGCCAGCACATAGTAGAAATGAGCCACCAACCCTGACCTGCCTTCACTCTTGCTCTGTCCCACACCCTTTTGTCTCTTGCTTCTCTTAAAGAATCACTTCTAACAGTCCCTCTAAAAATGATCCCTGCATCTGTTTGGACTTGCAATTTCTCGCTAGCTCTCTCCTGATACCTCTAAGATATAGGTAACAGGCTCCTTGGATTTGCCATCACCGTGCCCCCTCTAACCCTCCCAGCTCTTATCATTGCCCTGTGACTCGTTTGTTTGCCACTAGTTCCCTTCCAGAATATGCATGCCACATAAGAAATGTATTAGCTTTTAACCATTAAAATCTTTAGGGCTACACACATGGCAGATTCTTCACCATTGTTTGCACTATTTTCTTCTTTGCATCACAGCCTGTTATGGCTCCCCAAAAACACTCTCATCATGTCCCTCCCTCCTTACCAGCTCTTCTTGTCCTCTTCTTTTTTAAAAAAAAAATATGTATTCATTTTTAGTTGAAAGGCAGATTTTATAGAGAGAGAGGACATATACAAAGAGAGATCTCCCTCAGCTGGTTCACTTCCCAAATGGCCACGACAGCCAGAGCTGAACTGAAGTGAAGCCATGAGCTTCTCCCAGGTCTCCCAAATGGGTATAAGAGCTCAAGGACTTCAGCCAACATCCACTGCTTTCTCCAACCATAAGCAGGGATGCTGGATCAGAAATGGAGCAGTCAGGAATTGAATTGGTGTTCATAGGGGATGTTAGTGACATAGGCAGAGGATTTTTTTTTCTCTTCTAAGAACTTCACTAGTCTTGCAATCCTGCTGACTCAGTAGCATGGAACACCTGCATTTCCCTCTGGTCCTGAGTCCTGTCCATTCTTCAAGATGCCCCCAGCTTTCACATGTCCATTATAGTCCTACATCTCGTCTCTCATCACTGTCATTTTCCTAGAACTGGCCTTCCTGCTTCTTTTTTTCTGCTCACCCACTTTGAACATGCATCTATACATGCCAATCTTTTGCTATGGACTGAATGTTTGCACACCCCTAAAATTAATTCCTAAAGTGATGGTCAGGCCTTTGGGAGGTCACAGAGCCATGGGAGCTGAGCCCACATGGTCAGGATTAGTGCTCTTCTAAGGCTGAGAGCACCCCTCACCTCTTCTACACTAAGATGACACAGCTGGAATGTACCGTTCTGAAACCAGGAAACAGACCTCTAAGGACCTTGAATCTGGTGGAAGCTTGATCTTGGACTCCCCAGACTTTAGAAATATAACAAGAAGCTTCTGTGTATGAGCTACCTGATATGGCATTTTTGTTACATAGCAACTCAAAGGGACCATGACCCTTCTTTCATGCATTGCCTTTAATCTCATCACTGCCCTTTCAAAAATTCTTCAGTGCCCTGTTAGTCCAGGGTCACATCTAGCTGCTTAGTTATGTGGATCCACTAGGACCTGAAAATTTAACCTATACAAGCTTAAACAAGGGACTCTGGTCCATACAAAGGGATTTCAAAAAGTTCACAGAACAATGGAAATAAGAGATCAGCTTGTATTGGTAGAAAAAATGTTTATGACATGCGTAGATTTTCATACTATGTATTTTCCCTAACTTTTTGAAGACATGTTGTATAAGAGGACATCCAGAAATATGATTGGTGGTCAAGGTGTAGTAAGGATTTAGTCTCTTTCCTTCTCTTCAGTATTAGCTACATATGAAGGCTGAGTCCTCTTTTGACTCAGTCTACGTAACAGTGGTCTCAGGCACTGCAAGCTTCCTCAATGACTCCCAATAAGACTTACTTCTTGTGCAGTTTATTTTAAGTATAAAGAAAAATTTTTCAAAATTCAGTAGACCTTTCCTTTTCTATCAGGTTAATGACAGTGTGGTTTACAACAACAGCTTACTTCTTACTCATGGTACAAGAGTGATGTGAGTTGGCTGTAGTTGTTTCCTATCATCATATCCCTGGATCCCTAAGGAAGGAATAGATCATCTCTGAGACACTGCCAGAATTCCACCGAGGCTGGCTTTCTTGGCCACAGTGAGTCATGCTGACTTCAAACCTGGCATCAGAGGGGGGCACAGAGAAGGGCAGTGAGTATTGCAAGTACTAATAGACCTGCCATAATGCTCTAGCCCAGATTGAGTCTTGCACCTACCTATTCCTGAGCTATCAGCAGTGGATGGATATTAATCTTATCCAAGCAGGCATACTCATTGGGCTAAGGCCTGGTCCTCAAAATGTTTCTCTGTCACAATCACAATGCCAATGAGCTTGTCATTCAGGGTCATGATGTCATGCTCTTCTTCCAACCCAAAGATCCAACCTGCTCTCCTCCTAGTCTCCTACTCATCCTTCTAGAAGCTGAGTTTCATGTTTGCTAATACTGTTTCTCCTAGCTTCTGATTGCCCACTCTGGCTGTACCCTACCTCTCAGGGAAACTCTGCTTTATGACTCCCACACACTGGCATTTACTTCTACTTTCACCTCAAATACCATACACAAACATGGACTCATAATATTTGAAGTATGGACGCACCTCTAAAATAACTTGGGTTGGCGTAGGTGTTGTGATACGATGAGTATATCGCCTGCTTACAATGCCCACATCCATACTGAGCTAATTCTAGACCAGGTTCCTTAGCTTCTACCCCAGCCTCCTGTTAATGCACCCAGGGAGGCAGCAGGGGATGGTACAAGTGCTTGGACCACTGCTACAACATGTGAGAGCTGGAGGAGTTCTTGGCTCCTGGCTTTGGCCTGGCCCAGCCCTGGCTATTCCAGTCCTTAGAGGAAGCATCACAGGTAGGAAATCTGCCTTTTGAGTAGATGAAAATAAATTAAAAACAAATAAAATAACTTGGCCAGAAAATAACTTGGCTCAACATTTCCTTAATGAGGATATAAATCAATCCTTTGAGACGCTTTGTCTCTCTTGTGGTTAGGAAGTCTCTATTTGTGTTACAATCTCTTGGCTATTAACACTGAGTTCACTAACACTGACATTTCTCAGAGTTTTCTACAAAATTCTACTTAATATAAAAAGGATGATTATGGAAGAAATACATTGTACACATTTATTAAGTAAATACAGAAGGACTAAACTATTAAGAAATAAATTAATCATTGCTGAATTCTGAATTACTTAAATTGTGCTTGAATTGCCAACTTCTGAAACATATTTGTGACTGATTGTCCTGCACAATTAGTAAGTTGTCTGTTACTCGCCCAAGAAAATGCTGAGTAAGGTCAATCCTCTCATTTTCTGAAATTACATTACTAAGTTCCATCTAGGTCTAGAGCCTGTCAGTGGTGATGCAGCAACTGTGCAGGAGTGGAAGAGTTGCAGGCTTGGCGGTAATGCTTGGTTGGAGCTCTGTGGCTGCCTTCTCATTGCATATTTTAATGGAGTAGCCAAGACACAATTGGAGCATCAGTACTTCAAAATGTCAAGTGAGGATCATATTACTAGTTTCTTCTTGGTGTTATGAGGACTAAACGAGCTAACGTGTCAAGATCTTTATTTAGTTCACCAATTCATACCATGGTATTGCTATGACGTTGGCACAGTTAGGACGAGAGCTGGTCTCCTAGCCCTGAGTCCATTGCCAAGTCTCCTGCTCCTTCCTGGCTCCCAGTCTCCATCATTCTGCTGGACATTTGGGTTTTTTCCCTATTAGGCACTAGTTGTGTCATGTCCATGTGTCTCACGCCATCACCAAGCCTTTTGTTTCTTTGCAACTTCAGGCACAATATGACATTATAGAAAATATTTCGCAAGCACTAGACATTTTGAGGTTTTTGTGTTTACCCAAAACCAACTAGAAAATTATATCGGGGTGGGGGGGGAGCAAAATGTTCAGAAACACATTAATTTCTTGCTTTCTATCAGATAGCTATGAAAGAACTAAAAACAATTCAGTGCCCTGAAAGGAGTATCCCAGCAGGAGTTTGAAGGACATGAGATAGGAAACTTAAAAGTTTGATTTCTGGCAGGAAGGTTTAGAAATTGATGGCTTTTTTTTAGCTCTTATCATGAAAAATTCTAATTGTGTTATGAAATGACAAGAACTTGTAAAGTTAAGTTTCTATACAAAACTTCAAAATACTTTAAATAACTACTCATGAACACACACATAAGTATGTTCCGTAAAAGATCTGACAGTTATGAATTCTGCTGACAGTTTGAATTCTGGGGAAAATAGCAAAAAAAAAAAAAAAGAGCTTTATTTGCTCCATTATTTAAGACAAGCAGAACATACAGACTGTCCACAAATTCAGGATTTCTTATGTTTAAAGCATCTGGTTCCCAGATTAAGTGAAAAAATAGTTCAAAATCTGTAGAGGAAAGCACCAATAAAGCCAGAATATTTTCCTAGCAAATGGCTCAGTTGGTTAACCCTAAATTTGCAAGCACTGGCATTCCACATGGGTACTGGTTCATGCCCCAGCTGCTCCACTTCCCATCCAGCTCCCTGTTTGTGGGCTAGGGAAGCAGAGAGGTTGACTCAGATCCAATGCGCCCACATGGGAGACTCAGAAGCAGCTTCTGGCTCCTGGCTTTAGGTTGGCTCAGCTCTGGGCATTGTAGCCATTTGGGAAGTGAATCAGTGGATGAAAGATCCTAAAATGAAATATTTTTTAAAAGAATGATTTTCTCATTAGTCTACAATAAACACTTGGAGATAATTTATTAGCATTACTATTGCTGGAGTAAAATTTGTCTACCTACTTATGCCCCTCAAACACTGGTGGATAAAACTTTTATAAAGTTGACTTTGCAAGTTAAACCTATCTCCCTTCATGCAATCAACTAATATATCCAGGTAAATGATCTTAGGGCACTTTAATGTCTGACATATCTCCTCTACCCTTTAAAATTTCTGAAGATAGTTAACCCAAAAGACAGAACATTTGCCACAAGTTACATTTAAAAGTTCAATTTGTCAAAATATAATGTAATCACATATATCAATCAGGATAAGCTACATTATGCTATAGCAACAAAAATCTCCAAAATCTCAGAAAATATGTGTGTTCTTATCACATACCCTACATAGTAGCTGCATGACTTTGCTCATTTTAATTGCTCAGGAAATCAGTTTTATAAAGGCTCCATTTCAACAAGGATTTTCTACATTAACTACCAGAACACTCGTGTGTGTGTGGGTGTGTGTGTGTGTGTGTGTGTGTTCTCCCAAAAAACAGGCCAACCATTGCCGACCTCCTAGCAGAGAATCATCCCAGTGCTAGGACAGAATCTTAAAGACCCTACTGGGATGAAAAACAGAACAGTTCATTTCCAGAATTCTACTGCCATTTGGAAGATAGATATCTAGGATTTCTGAAGATCAATTCACCCCTTTGTGTCAAACCATGTTGATGCCTCACTAAATCCAGGCATGGAGCCTAACTGGTTGCCCCTTCACATTCACTCAACTTCCACTCTGCCCAGGACCTAATGCCTCATCCCTCGGCATCACCTCGGAGGCTTCAGCATGACCTCCATGGTGAATGCCACAGGAGGAGCCACAAAACTCCAATGTGCAGATTTTACTTCTGTAACTTCACAGACACTGGCTTTTTTTCTACCCTAAACTTCAGTTGTACCACTGGGCACAGAATCTACTTTCCCAGAACTGAAAGATGTCGGTCAACAAAGCCTTGAGTTATTGTCAACAAGAGACCGCATCAGATTCAGCAGATAAATGTCTCTCCCTTCTTTCATTGGACCAAAGATTCCAGGGTCAGTGCTGTGGCATAGTGGATAAAGTCACTGTCTGTATTGCCAGCATCCTACATGGGTGCCAATTCAAGACCCAGTGGCTTTATTTCTAATCAAGCTCCCTGAAGGTACGCCTGCAAAAGCAGCAGAAGATAGCCAAAGTACTTGGATTTCTGCAGTCAAGTGGGAGACTCAGGAGAAGCTCCAGGCTCCTGGCTTCAGATTAACCCAATTCCATCCACTGAAGCTATTTGTAGAGTGAATTGGCAGATGGAAAATTTAGCTGCCTTATCTCTGTAACTCCTTTCATATCAATAAAAAACATTTTTAAAAAAGCAATTCAGAGAGACAATATTTGGGATATCCTGGGCCAAGTTGATCACATAACAAAGCAATTTTCATTCCTCTCCTCCAGTCTCATCTCTGTTTTTCTCTCAGTCTCTCAGCCCTGGGACTGCACACCCCAAGCTCATCTCCCCAACAAGGCAGCTCCACAGAAACTGCATCGTGATATGCTTTCTGAGCAGTTCAGGCTATGTTGGAACTACGATGTGATTCCGACAGTCCAAGGCTCAGGTCAGTTGTCATTGTCAAGACAAAGACATTGATGGAAAAGTATCTAAAGCCATGCTTGCGGCACCTGGGGCAGTAGGAATTGAAAGAATAACTCAAAGTCTTGAAACAGTTCCTGCCTGTTGGGCTGCTGTCTGTTTGGCCTATTATAAACATAGATACACACACAAGTTCCTTTTGTTTTGTTGCTGAATCCCATACTCTGTCTCATCCTTGAATCACTGTTTCCTACTCTGGATTGTTCTCCACGCATCCATCGCATCCATCGCTCACTGAGTCAGTTGCATCTTGGTTGAATTTTGCCAGTTGCCAAGCTTGCACTACACCTGTGCATGATCTGCTCAGATGGACTTCCTGGACATTCTGACTTCACTTCCTCCTTCAAGCACTCCTGCCCCACTCCACACGCCCCAGCTAGCTCTATGAATTTCATGATGTGACCATAACATCCACACCATTCAGCCTGTTTGGGAACCTGGGAGAATTTTAATGATATTGTTAGAAGGAATTAAACAATTGCCCTCTTACATGCTTTTTTAAATATTGCAATAGGAGGGCTAGGTTAAAAAAAATTAACCTCTTAAAAGAAGTCCATCTAGAATAATACGTCCTGGACTGATATTCTGTCAATTCGTACAAGCTATTTTTGAGAGTTGGAGACTCGATGTTGTAAGACAGTTGACTTCTCTTAACCTTTGACCTCATACACTCTTTCACCAAAAACTTGTCAAGCAGGCACATTATAAATGAAATGCAATGAACTTGTTTCAGGTTAATCAGCTTGAAGATAACAGTATGGGCAAAAATTGATACCTGGAGGTGGATCTGATTTAGAATACTGCAGTGAGGGGCAAAGATTTTCTAGGCAAAGAAACTGAGACTTAGAAGACAGAAGTATAGCTGACCACACACCACTTAATGGTCAAGCCTGGCCTAGATTTAGGCTACTGCCCCTCTTGGGTGCAAGATAAGGCTAGCAAAGCCCAGAGCAGACTCTCTTGTTTGGGTCCAAGAACATTTATGTTGTTTCTGGGCTTCTGAGCAACCTCAGCTTATAATGCTGTTCTGACAGCCTCCAAACCTGGAACACAAAAATGGATTTGTTCAAGTGGTAACCCACAGATTCAAAATTTTAGCACCTTTTTAAATGAGCAAGTGACACAGTGCCAGGCAAGATGCAACCTCTGCAAATGAATTAATTAGACTTTCAAAAAGAGCAAGCAGGCTTGCCGTGGTGTTTTATTACACAGTTTTCTAAGTGGTAATTGAAAAAAAAAAGCACTCAATTTTAAATTCTCTCCCTGAGGTGTTAATTATGGATATAGAGAACTCTGTAAAATGAATCGTTCCTTCGCTCAGGACTTGATGAGTACAGAGCCCTGCACTCTTATTTTGGAAAATTGAGAAAAAGAGCAGCTGGATGTAGGAGCTCCTGTCATTGCTGTAACAAATAGAGGAATCTACAATATGCCCTCATAGGGATCTGCTTCCAAACCACTCTGGATCAGAAGGCTAATAGAAGAAAGGCACTGAATGTAATCTTGGAATTGCCTTCATGTAGCCTGCCACATCTTTTCCAATTCTCATCCTTCTCCATTTCCTGCCATTAGTAAAACTTACTGTTTGGGTTATATCTCAATTCAGCACCATTCAAGTTCCCTTAGATTTGTTTCAGCGCATTGCAGCCCTGTTAGGTGTCAGCGTTCCACTAAGAGAAACAAGATCATTTGCTCTCACAGGAGACATGATCCAGGGACGACTGACATGTGTCAGACCCGTGGCGCCACTGGTACAAGGAATGAGAAGGAATGTTGTTAGTGACCAGCGCTGGATCCTGGAAGACACATTGCTGGCACTACTGATCCACAGAGCATTAAAAGGCAAAATTAGACTTGAAAAGTATTCAGAGAACCCGACACGGTAGCCTAGTAGCTGGAATCTTCACCTTGCATGCACGGGTTCCCATGTGAGCATCAGTTTGTATCCCGGCTGCTCTACTTTCCATCCAGCTCCCTGCTTGCAGCCTGGGAAAGCAGCAGAGGATGGCCCAAAGCTTTGGGACACTGCAACCACATAGGAGACTTGGAAGAAGCTCCTGGCTTCCAGTCAGCTCAGCTCTAGCTGTTACAGCCACTTGGGGAGTGAATCAGCAGATTCACTCTTTCTCTCTGTAATTCTGACTTTCCAATATAAGTAAATAAAGTAAATAAAATCTTTTCTTTTGAAAAGCATTTAGAAGTACTGTAGTCCAATCCTTTTACTAGGGAAGTCATCCCTAAGATATAACTGGCTCAGTAAGAGAGCATATCCCGAAACTGAAGTGCTGCTTGGAGTCACAGCTCCACTGTGCAACCATGGGAAAGTTCCTTGCCCTCTTGGTATCTCATTGCCCTCACCTGTAAAATGGGGTGATAATGATGCCCATCTCGGGTTTTCCATGAGAACTAAGTCCATACATGTAAGGCATTGATTCTACACAAGGCAAGTGCTACCCATCTGTGTACAGGTATTTGCCAATGTCTCCTGGGATTATATAATGGTAAACCCATTGTCAACTGAAAGCAGTCAACACAGATAGAAACATGTTTAATACAGCAAATGTTATAGCTCTGCCTAGCCTGTGTCAGTTGTGCTCAGAGCAGCTGCATTAGCCTACAATTGGGCAACAATCACCTAGCACAAAGCCTATCTAACAGTAGAAGACAGACTGCCTCAGGAAATACAGTGGATCCAGTAGGTGCACTGTGGCAGATCTGCTGCTTTCCCTTGCCATCATGTCCTAGCTGACATGAGCTGCTGTGCATCACTGCTGCCTGGCATCTTGGGAGAGGATCATACCACCTGTGGCTACCCCAAGGTGAAAAAAACAAGTCTAGTGCCTTGAGTACAGCTTCTACCAAATTCCTTTCTCTTGGCATCATTGTAAAGCAAAGAAAAGTTTAGGTTGTACCATAAGCCAGGAACCATCTGTAGATTTTTCAGAGTGGCTGAGGACGTTTAAAACCTCACAGATGAACAGGGTAGGGGCCATTTCCAGGGACATTGAAATAAGACAAGTAGGTGGCCTGATGTGCATACACACTGCCCAAGCCATAAGCCCACCTCTCACCCAGCCACATTTGTACAAGGGAAGGAGAAGCAGAGGAAAAGGAGCCTGGTCAACTGATCATACCAGAGACACCGAGGTAAAGGGCTAGCAGTACATAGGGGAGGTTTTATAAGGGTTACGAGAGGGAGCTTAAGGGCAGAGTTCCATTCAGTTGCAGAGTAAAAGGTTCTACTTTGCACAACTGACTTTGTGACCGGGAAATTCATATCCAGGATTTGGGTCATCATCCCGTGACTTGCTTGTTACATTCCTGCCTTCTATTTCCACAGCTGCTTCCTCTGACCATTGCCATTTGGGTTCCCACTGTGCCTCACCGCATCACTCCCCAGAAGCTTCATTTGCTAATCACAAAATCAAGTCAGCACCTCCTGCTCAGCCTGAGTTGGCATTAGCCCTACAGGACACAGGGGAATGAGGAGCTGTAAGTATCCGCTGCCTCATAAATATTATGAGCTCAATGGTAGAAACCTGATTGGAAACCGGGGACTGCAGTTGATGACCTTTCAGCATTACAGTATCACCTGCTTGGCAGGAGTTTTGTGACACATACATGGAGTCACACATGTAAAGTGCCAGGAATCAAGGTTCTTTGTCTTAAGTAATAAAGCAGATGCACAGGAAAATTTCATACATTGCTGTGACTGTGATTTGACTCCTCTGGAAATAGAACCTCTTCTGCTGTGAAATGTAAGCACCCACAGGTGCCAATGAGGCCACTCCTGTATAAATGAGTGCCTTGTTGTGCACAGTTTAGCAAGGGTCAGGGCTAGCTAGAAAATATTTTCTATTGAATCACCTGGGATTAGGAAGCCCTATTGACATAGGCACTCCTGTTAGGATACCAGAGCTCCACCCCCTTTAGTTGTATAAAAAAGTGACAATCATAGGGCTTTAGTTTCCTTTGGACTGAGATAGAATGTTGGGTTAGACAGCCCCAGCCCAGGCATCCAATCTGTCTGTGAGTAGATGCATGTACTGCTGGCCTAGCGCAGTTCCTAATGAGCAGTGCTCCTGCACCCCTCCCCCAACTAGCCAACCCCCAGCCATCCACAGCTGGGATCCCCAGGGTGTCCTGCTGAGGAGCCCGACCCAGGAGCAACTGAAACTGGCAAGAGCTAAAAATTAATTCCCTTCAAATCAATAATTTGCAATTAAGTACAGAAGACACTAAAGCCAAGGGGGTGGGCAGGTTTCTGGAAAGAGGACAGCTGAGCACTTCAAGCCTTTGGAACTGCCAGTGGGGAAAGCCCGACCGGTTCCAAGCAGACAAATGAACAGTGTGCTCTATTGTTTGTGAGGAAGCACTGGGACTCAAGTGGTACTTGAGTAGCGGGAAGGGGGCGGGGGAGTGGGAGGGAATGAAGAGCTTCTACCAGCAGGACTCAAGGCCAGGAGGGAATTTCCTTTCCGCTTACACACTTCCTGTGGTTCTGTCTCCATGTCACCCCACCATATTGGGGGTCCTCTGAAGCCTTTGGAAGAGGGCTTCACAAGCTGCTAGCTACAGGCAGTACCCAGCGTAGGAAAGAATTGGAAGCCTGCCTGGGTCCCCTCCCCATCCTCAGCAGCAAGTGTCAGACCAGCCTGGGTGAGTGCCAGACAGGCAGTGCCAATCGGAAATGCAGACACGATCCAAGGCGACAGCTCTATGGAGCTGGGATTGGATGATGGTTGATGTTGCACAGCAATAACTGCAAGCTGGGGCTCGGGGCCATCCTGTAAGTCTCCAGAGATGTACAGAGATATGCTGAAATTCTTGAAACAAAATGGAAACGTGCTTAATTTTAGAAGTGAACACATGCCATGTAGCACTAGGGGATGGGGGAGGCAAAAATAGAAGATGAAGAACTGCAGCTCTGACAAGACAGGAAATCCGATGCAGAGAGATGGCTGCAGCAAAGCACAGCTCGAGTCTTCCCTAAACGACAGTTAAACCAAGGAGGGAATACCATCTTTTCTCCCACAGGAGTTAACAAATGACTTGTCTACAAGTCAGTAATAAGTCCAAGCTGGACTTTTTGCCAGGAAAGACAGAGGACCTACTCCATGCCAGGGTTTAAGCACTTTACAGCAGTATCTCATCTGGTCCTCATAAAACCATTTGCAGACAGATTTTAGTATTGTCCTCCTTTTGCTTGGAAGGATATTCCCAGGAATGGTTGCATAGCATCAAGCTTTGAATTAAGTCCCAATCTACGGAAGGAACTCATCTCAAATATAAAACACAGTCCTTAAATGTAATTCAGAAAGCAAAGATCACAAAGCAAATGGATAGAACCCAGCAGGTGTAAAGTGTCAAACTGATAAGTCAGGAAGGAATAGTTGTATGGCTGTGAACAGAGAGAGATCAGCCAGGCTTCAGAGGAAAGGAAAACTGGCACTGCTGGCCCTCTCTATTCATGGGTCATCATTCATGGATTCAACCAAAACAGACCCAAAATGCTTAGGAAAAATTAAATTGTGTCTATATTAGACTTGTACACACACCTTTTGGTCATCATTCTTTACATAATAGTATACATTTGCATTCAATATTACAAATCACTTAGAAATGATTTAGTATATATGGGAAGATCGTGTGGGTTATATTCACATACTATGCCATTTTATATTAGAGATTTAAAAGGGGTAGTAAAGGATGATGGAATACATCAGTGTGGAGAGGGAACTTGAAAGAAGAGGAAGACTCAAGAAGGAAGGGAGCAACTGGAACAGAGATTAGGAACTAAGACGACACTTAAATACCATTCACATAAATACCATTCACGACTTCATTGTCTTTGAGGATATTTTGATCATCCAAAATGGCAGGATTTAGCACTAAAAGTTTTTTTTTGCTCAAGTCTTTTTTCATTTAAAAGGAATTCTAGCTATAAAACATAATGATAAGAAAATAAAACAATTCATTCAGCAATTATTTGCTTGCCTCCTTAGACCAAGCACCCCAAGACACATATACTGTCTCTGCACATTTCTAACAGCTCAGACTCGTAAAGAGGCTGAAGTACCTGGTTCTGGCCTCTGAAAATGTAACATGGAACTGTGGACTGACTGCCACCTGACTTTCACAACTGTACATCACAGGTATGTGTGAATTGCTCTCCAAGAGATAAAGCAAGGGCTGTGGAGAAAGTTCTAAGAAACTCGTTCATGTCAACTGAGATTATTTCTGTTAGTACCCATGGTGACCCAGGGTTTTGCATCTTTCTTCCCAAAGGGAGTACGGAGAGGACGGCTACAACATCTCTCTTCTTTCTGAATTTCCTCTTCCCTGTAGAGTGGCCAAAACATTCTAGAAGAAGAGGAGGTTTTAGTGTAGAATGTTCGAGTTCCAGAACATTTTTATTGGATCACTATTTTGTTAGAGAGGATGAAACAAAAAGTTGCGGAACACCTAAACATTGTATCTCAATACCAATCACAGGTCCAAGGTTATGCATCTTTCATGGTTCACATCCATCCAACTCACCATGGTAAGAATCCTTACACTACTTTGAGCAATTCCAGCTATTTTCTTTCCTCATTTAGATACTAACTCTCACTCAGCAAAGCATTAAGTCAGTAAGACCTCGGGAAAGCAGCATAGGCCTATTCCACTCTCATCACTAAACCCCTAACTGTGTATACTTGGCCTCTTTAGCCGAGAGTCCAACCTGTGCAACTGCAGGCTCAGTATCCCAGACTTTTAGTTAGCTATTGCAAGGAAACCAAAGATTTACAGATCTGATTTCTTATTCTGTCTTATGTAAACCACAGGCAGTGTGTGCACTGAGCCCAGTGTTTGTAGTGCACAATCAGTAAAGCACTGGAAGTGTGTGCAGTGAATATGGTGCCTGCAGTGAGTGCAGTCAATGCTGTGCATGGAAGTGAGGACAATGTTCAGCCTTAGTACATGGTATGTAAAGCCTGCAGCCAGAACTGTGCCTGCATGGAGCGCAGTGCATGCAGTCTGCAGTGAAAGTGACTGCAGTACATGGGGAACTTGAGTACAATGTTTGCAGTGAGCTCAGGGCCAGCAGTGCTGCTATGAGAACAGGTTGTAGAGCTCATACTCTGCAGCACATTCAGATCCATTAGAATGGACACTCAGCTTTGGAAAAGTGGCAGTTCCCAGGGCATGCTCCCAGTGTGAAGTATATTCATCACTGCCTGCGTGGGGCATGTGTTGAGAAGAATGTGGTGTGTGGTGAGCCCAGTGCATTAAGTGACTACAGTATTTCCAGTGTGTTTCATACATGGTGAGAGTGAGCAGTGAGGGAGAGACCCTATACCAGAGTTTCGGGGGTAATGCTCATAAGTCCTCATATCCCTCCAATGGCCCTTGACTCCCTGTGTATTGACTTCCTTTGAAAGAGAACAAAAACAAACAAAAAACAAATAAACAAACAAAAAAACAAACATGTAGACCAAGGCTGAATGCAAATATCTCTGAATATCTTAGGGCAAATGTAATGGCAACTGCTTCCTAGCACAATCCAATCAGATTCAGATTGGATTGTTTCCCCAGATGCCTAAGACTCACCTGAAACAATCAGCTCCCCAGGAATCAAAGCAACCCAGGGTTCTTAAAAATTTTGCCTTTTCTACTTCCTAACCCCCGCCCCTCCCATCCTGGCCTTCTTTGAAACATTGTGCAGAACTACACTCCCCCCCACCACCCTACACACACACACACACACACACCCCAGCTCCACACAAATTAGATTGAGACATTTTCTGGAAAAACAGTCCATGGTTCTGTTTCCATGGAAGCAAGCACATGTCCCCAGTGGCAGCAAATGGCAGGCAGACAGCAGTCAGGGAGCTTCCAGGGCCATAGTGGGCCTTCTCCCTCCCTACAACGGAGGGCAGTATGTACCACAGGAAAGTGGGGGGCAGCATTGGGCTTCACCAGGAAAACCTAACCTCTAGGGACCCAGTGAACCCCAGCTGTGCCTCCTCTTTTGGGGCAAATGTACATCTGGGCATTCTGGGCACAGCTCCAGCCAATCAGCCAGGCTGATCCTCCCACAGCTTTTCACAAAAGGCTGCTCATTCAGAGCAGATGGTGGTGCTGAGACAGAGTCTAAACCAAGCTAGAGGCCACCCATGGGGCTGGAGGGGAGAGAACACGGCATGCTCTATGCAAATGCCCCCTCATCCCGCTCTCTGTCTGTGGTATGCCCCTTGCTTCCCTCAGCTTCTCAAGTGACTGTTCCCAAATATGGGTCACGTATAACAACACACAAGATGAGCTGAGGGATGTCTTTAAAAGTTGCAAGTTACATAGCTCTCATGTTGTGCACTAAAACAATAGAAAAAATGATATTGAGGATATTATTGTTGAGCATACAAGTAAAGGAAGTTTTAAATAAGTCCATTTAAGGAGTTATTAAGTAAATAATAGGGTAAACATTTCATCGATATGACTCACAAAAGAAGTTGGAAACTGGATGGAATAAATAGAAGCTGGAAAAGCAATGTTTAAGCAAAGATTACAACATCCCATCTTAAGATTGTTCAACATTCCAAGCATAAGGAAAATCCGTGAAGTGGCATAGGGACAAGATTGGGGCTCTAGATAGGGAACCCCACAAGATAACTTTCCCTTGGAGCCAGTGTATTGGGGTTCCCTTGGTCTCTCTTGGATGGGTTCTGATGCCAACATTAGGCACTTTGCTGAAGTTCCCAAGAGCTGAGTTAGATAGGAGTCTCTGTCTATTGAGTTGTCTTTCACACTGACCAGAATCCAAACAGAACCCAGCTTTCCTGGCCAATCAGGCTGAAGGCCAGTAGCTGCAAGGCCTCTTGTGTCTTCACTTTGCCAGTTCCAAGAAGCCAGCATGTGCTGCTTTCTCGGCAGCCTCACCTTGGCAATTTCTGCATTAAAGTCACAGACGTAACTTTAAAACAGGAGGTGTACCCAACCCCAGAAGACACATCCCAAAGTCTCAGCACCCACAAAACATTATTCCAAAAGAGGAAATAGAAGTAGTAAGGAAGCAAAAGATTGCAGCCTCCTCTCTTAACTCCCTCGCCACATGTAAGAGCTCAGGCTTCTGTAACAAAATGTCTTCTCTTAGTCTGCAGCTAAGAAGAACTGGACCATCTCCATTCCCCATAATGAGGTAGGTATTCAGAGTAACAACAAAGGAATGGTAATAACTGTGGTGATCTGACTAAATGCACTGTAATTCTTGAAGATGAGTATCATTAGTTCTATTTCATAAAACATCAACCTAAAACAGAGAGAGGTTAAGCGATTTGGCTAGTCGGTGACTGGACCAGGACTCAAGTCCACGTCTACGGGACACCAAATCAGGTTCCACTTCATTACCTCTGCTGCCTCTTTCTCATAGTCTTCCTCCAACGCCACTGTGTCCTCTTGTGCCTTTTCGGACCCCTCCCAACTTCCTCTGTGTAGTCAGAGGAGGTCCCTAGAGACCCCATCAATCTGAACCCCCGTACAAAGCCATTTCCTCCTAACACACCCTGAACATCTGTAAAAACAATTTCTCCTCAAGCCCACAACTGAACCTCATAATAAAAACTCACCATCCAATATAGCTTTCAAAAAGTCCTGATGGCATTTTAACTGCTAGAGGGACTTGGTGATGTTTATTTCCTAATTGTTGTGGGAAGACGCTTCCCTGTTTTTGATGGGGTTGTCTATGAGACATTGGGATTTCTTTTCCATTCAGGAAGTTTTCAACTGTATAAACTAGGTGATCTGCTGTCACAATCCTAAAATCAGATATTTAAGCTTATTTCTCATTCAAAGTCTACTATAGGGTCAGGTGTTTAGGCAGGTAACCTTATGTTTACTCAACGTTCTAGCACCTTCTGTCTGACAGCCCTTTTTCTTCCAAGGAAGAAAGACTGTAGAGAACCACACACCAGCTCATATTGCATTGTCCAAGGCAAGCCTTGTAGTCGGATTACACTCAAAGGGACAACAGTGCAAAATCTTGTTTGTTTTCAGAGGAGCAAAAAAAAATTGGGAAACTGGAGAGAAGCACTGCTCACCTGCCACAGCTCTCCTGAGCTTGGTTCTCATGTCCAAGTACAAAAGGGAAGGTATGTGGTCATAAGAAGGCTCTGTGAAGAGCAATGGACTAACAGGAGGCAAGAATTTGAAACTCTTGTCAACCAAAACCTATCTGCATTTCATTATGGAAGTCACTTGGCCCCACTAGGGCTCAGTTTGCTAGTCAACGGAATGGGAGGCCATTGTTTCTGCCACCTAAGGGGATCACTGTGGTAGCGAATTAAAATTCAAATTAAGCAATGAATGTGTTTCTCTCCCAAATATTGTGTTGTGCTTCAGTGCCCCTTTAAACCCTCTTCTCCCACAAATGGAAAACAAAGAACAGAAACACAAACCAACAGCTCAGCCAGTTTCAGGTGACATAAGTTCATGTCTCTGTCTTCTTTAATAAAGCCATTTGTTTTCACTGAGGATCAGTGTACCCATTTAGCAAATATGGTGATGTTGATTCCATATTCCCCCAGCGATGACACTGGACAAAAAAAAGCACTTGACAAATAATTAAATTCTCTTTCTCCTCACTTGTACCTAAAGTCTCTTCTCACAACTTCACTTCTAGTAACTTAATTTCTCAACAAGCTCATGTCCCCTGAAGGATCTTTCTTCAATCTTAATCCCACCTCCCACACACTTAATGGATCACCCAGTTTCTTCTTTCAGGTCCAACTTCCCAGGAGCAAGCTGGCATATTGCCTATCTACATTCTCACCTCCCATTCACTCTACATTTTTAATTGGCTTCTGCACCCATTTTTAGGGAAAACCATCTTATGAAGATCATGTGATCTCTTCACTAAATGTGCTGATTTCCCTTGATCTTCCTGTTGCACTTGACCATCACTCTATCTAATGTGATTGGTTCTGTATCCTACCATTCTCTTCAGTCCTGCTGATTGTGTCCATCTATCTCTGTCCTATGGATTCTATTGCAGAAATGTTCCTCAGGTTCCATGTTTGACTCTCTTCACTAACCCTCTTGCTTAGCCTATTGATGCATCCATTATAAGCTCTATTGTCAAGGCTCATCTTGCCTCCTATTCTACATTTTCATTGCTCCTGCCCTGAATTAGCCTAGTGGGGATCATTTCCATATTACCTGCCTGCCTGGTCTTCCTCATCCAGCTAGGGAAAAAAAAAATATATATATATATGTACATATATAGATTTTTTTTTTTACCAAGATCCACTGTAAGAAGTGATAGAATTTATGAACTTTAAAGACAGTATAGTATTGTCAGGCATCTGGGACTTATAATAAGTCCCTCTTCCTCCATTTAATATACTTTCTAGTTTTCTTTCCAGGCTTTGATTGGTTACTACTTGCCTATAAAATTCTACGGAGCTCCCACCATTTATGTTTCAAACTCTGGACCAAATATGTAACTCTATCCAGTCTCAACGCCTAGGGACTCTCACATCATCCCTGTCTGTAGATTACTCAGTATTCTCCAAATATGCTACCCCCATGCACAAGGGGCCTTTGAAGAGATTGTGGAAATGTGTCATATGAAAGCACTATGAATGAATTTCAATTATTTTGTGACAAAATAAATTTGTCTTTTAATTCCATTTCTCAAAGATTTTTTAAAAGTACCCTTACATTTGGATGCATTCTTTCTACCACCTGAGATCTATTGCGTTCTCTGGGGAATAAAATATTCTCTCCTTACCCCCAATCTCTCAATGTAACCATTAAGTCTTTGGAAAGCTTTTTCCAATCCAATATTCCCATTCCCAGAAATAAAACATTACTTTTTAGCTGTTTTGCTGTACTCAAATAAAGATTTCTGTGAAAGTCATAGGCCTTGTTCCTTCTGATCAGCACTAATGTGAATACAGTCATGACAACAGCAGTAAGGAGACAATTTCTGAAGATGTCTGGATGTGTGCCTCAGAAGAAGCCAAAAGTTCCTTCTAGAAGGTAAGCAAGCACTGGCAAAGGAAGACAATTGTTAGGGCAGATAAGAAGAGAGCAGACAAGGGTTCAGGACTCTCGGGTTAAGATATGCCATTTCTGCTGAATTTCATTCTGAAAGCCAGAAGGAAATGAAAAGTAGAAATGTATTAATGAGAGAGGAATCTGTTGGGTGCCCACCGATTGTGAAATAGTGCTCATCCCTGACTGGTATGCTGTTAGACAACATTCTGTATGAATTTTGCTGTTCGTAATAGTTCTCTCTACAACTTTTGCAATTTACTAGTCCATTCAGGGAGAGATTTGGACCTGCCACTTGAGGGGATATCAAACTAAAAACTTTTGATAGATGCTTGAACCAGACTGGTATTACCCTTGTGGATCAGACTTACTCCCTTTGCAACTTTGGAGATGGCTGCCAGGCCTCCATCCTTCACTGGCTCCCAAAAGAAGGGAGGGAGAAGGGGAAAGGCCTCACTTTTTTTTTTTTTTAAGATTTATTCATCACAATTGGAAAGGTAGATCTACAGAGAGAAGGAGAGATGGAGAGAAAGATCTTCCAACGGCTTGTTCACTCCTCAAGTGGCCTCAATGGCTGGAGCTGAGCTGATCTGAAGCCAGGAGTTAGAATCTTCTTCTGGGTTTCCCACATGGGTGCAGGATCCCAAAGCTCTGGGCCATCCTTGACTGCTTTCCTAGACCACATTCAGGGAGCTAGATAGGAAGTGGAGCAGCCAGGGCATGAACCAGCAGCCACATGGGATCCCAGCAGTTTCAAGGTGAGGATTTAGCCACTAGCCCATTGCACCAGGCCCAAGGTCTCACTTTTTACCTTTCATTGGCCACAGCTATAGCCAGGACAGTTGTTAGCAGCTACGGAACTTAGAAAACTCCTTTGCAGATTTATAGATTTGATTTCAGAAAAAGTTACATACAGTGAACTGGGAATGAATTCTCCTCCCAGATCAGCCACCACATGATGGGAAACTCACTGAAGAGTTGCTGGTCTTCCCTCTAAATTCTAAGCTCCTTGAATGCAGCGTTCTGATGTAGTAATCACAAGACAAATAAGGTCCTTTGTTGTGGTGAAACAGGTTAAGTACTACCTGTGATGCCAGTACCTCTCATCACAGCACTAGCTCAGGTCTTAGCTGCTCTGCTATCACTTTGGATCCAGTTCCCCACTGTTTCTGGGAAAGTAGTCCAAGTGCCCGGGACCCTACCCCCCACATGAGACCCCGGTGGTATTCCAGGCTCCTCTCTGTGGCCTGGCTCAGCCCTGCTCATTGCAGCCATTAGGAGAATGAATTAGAGCATGGAAGATCTCTTTCTCTCTTGGTCTTTTTTCTCTGTCATATTACCTTTGAAATAAATAAATAACTATTTTTTTAAAAACCACCAGAGACCTGGCATATGTTATGTTCCACAAACATTTTTTTAATTAATGCATTATGGGAAATGGGATCCTAAAATTCTGATGACCAGAATTAGACTCACTGAACAGAGAATGCTCCTGGGACGAAACAGCTATGGAAAGGGAGCTCTAGCTCTACCTTAATTTTGCTTCTAAAAGAATCGAAATTACATCACATGATCAGAGCAACCCCCCAAAATAAGGCAATTTAAGATGAAAACAAGATAGAATCATCTAAGAAGATTGGTAGAAGTACAACCATGGAACAGGTAATTAGAGGAAGTCAACAAGCATGAGCCATTCCCAGGGGAAGGTCAAGCATCAATAAAAGGTTTAGCTATAGTCTCTACACATAAAGGAGCAGGAACTTGGGAAAATACTTTTAAAGGTCAAATAAGTAAAAGAGGACATGCAATGAAGCCTGAGACAGACTAAAGAGGCCACATCTGCTCGTTAAAACTTCCAGGGCCAACAGAAGATGGCACGAGCACTGAACTGCTTCGGGCATCTCGTCACTGGGCTCTCTCCAGAGATTTACTCCAGTCTAAGAAGCTGCTCTGTCCAGAAGGGAACAGGTACTTTCCCATCTTCTCCTCTGTTTCCGAGGACCCAGCAGGAGTAGGTGAAATTACTTTGAGTTGCACCACTGGTTCACTTAAAGAGGGACCAAGAACAAGACTGGGGTAGGAACCCAGCAAGCACCCCTTGAGTGAATGTAACCACCAAGTGCCCCCGGGGTAGATCAGTGGGTAATTTAGACGCCAAGGGAGGGTGAAGAGAGCCAATTAGAAGAGTTGCAAGATCAAGAGAGAGGAACACATAGGCCAATCCAGCCTTCTCTAAGAAATCCTGCTAGCAGATGAGATCTCAGTGTCTGACTGCCAAGGAGCAAGATGCTTGCAGAGCTGTGTGATCAGGAATCGTCGTGCTGCACGGAACAGAAAACTCTGGTTTACAGTGTATAAAGAAGGTGTTATCAAGGGACATAGGAATGTCTCATAGACCACTGCCTATGTAATTATAGCCTCCTCTTTCTCTCTGGTTTCTCGTCCTTTGTTTCTGGTTTTTATACACATATACATATACATGTATGTATATGTGGTTACCGCAGCCAAGCCATTGAAGCAGTCCTCCCCTCCAAAGGCTAAGGATACAGCAGAGATGTCTCACCAGTTGGATTGGTTAAATCATCCACCCCACTACTGGAGGCTGAACAGTCCTCTTTCTCTGATAGCACAGACATAAGTAATTATAGAAACAGAAAAGAAAATGTACTCATAGTCCCATTGCCCAAACACAGTCATTGCTAAGGTGGAGGCTTCCAGGTCCTTTTAAATAGACATTTATACACATTTCCTTAACAAAAACAGAATCCTGCCAAAGACATTACTTTGCAATTTCACACTTATGTTAGTATTGTTCTACTTAATGGCAGGTAATAGAAATCAACTGAAAAATGGGTAAAGCAAAAAGGAAGGTAAAGCATCAGAGGGGACGCAAGGAAGAATCCAACAGTTAGGTTCGGAGAACAAATGAGGAAGAGGAGGGCCTGGCTTCTTCCTGTCTCCCACTCTGCTGGTGCCTTCCTGGTCTCCCCAACACCTCTCTGCACATTTGTTCCCTTCCTTTTTTGTGTTTATATTTCATAGCACAAAACCAATGGAAATTTTTTTCTTAACTCACTTTTCCCTTAAATTTTTCTTCCCCTTTCAAAGTGCCATCTCTTGGGTGGTTTAAAATCAATTCAACCATTTTTCTAGTTTAACCTCATAAACTCATTACAATGCATCCTGTCCTTCCTTCTATGTTCCTTGAGTTCACTTTATTATTGTTTTCTTATTCTGTTTCTGTTCACATTCCTTTTAAAAACAATAAAAGGCATATGTGAACTTCCACCACGCACCTTCTCCTCATGACATTCCTTCCTCCACTTTCTCTCAGAGTGACTCGGACCTGTGTGAGAGACAGAGAGAGAAAATGGAGAGAATTGAGGGAGGAAGGAAAGGAGGAAGGAATGAAGAAAAGGAGCAAAGGCAGTGAGAGAGAAATAGGAGAAAGTGGAGGAAGAGAAGGAAGATGGGAGGTAGGAAGGGATGGATGGGGGAAAGACTGGGAGAGAGGGAGGGAGGAAAAAGGAAGGGAGGAAAAAGATGGAGAGAAGGAATAAGGGAGGGAGACAGAAAGGAAGAAACAAAGACCGCAGATCTACTGTTTGGCAAACATTGTCTTAGTCACACTGCATGTTCCTCAGAAAGGAAGACAACGTTTGTCTCTACCAGTGAAAGAATACATGGGCAGAGAGTCTAATGGTCTACCCATGTACACAGCGATTAGGTAACAGAGCTAAAAGGTGGGCATATTCTTGTCAGATTCGAATTCCATTCTCTTTTCTCTACCACTTATATTTCCCAGACAATTCTGAAAATGAATCAATAAAAACCATATAAGAAAATTCTCTCTAGAGTAACACTATCTGAAGCCAACAGAAGTCCTTGGAGTTCTCATACATAAAATCTACGGTATCATTACAGCAAGTATTTTATCACTATACCCATCCCAACTATAGGTATATAGTCTCTGTCCATGATACCATGTGTTTTGCCATCATTCATCTCTATCGACATAGTTCACTTGATTTTCTGAAGAGATGAGCTATGAGGAAGCAGTAGAAGCAGCTGTTTTGGAAAAACTGTCTTTTCTTTGTTCTGGATGCTATTTAAACATTGGCAGGGGGCCTCATTAAAGATGAATCGTTGAATTAGCAAGTAGTGTTGTAGCTAGAGGAGACAGCATGTGCTCCTGTGGTGAAAACAGATTTGCACAAAGGAGGGAAAGTTTGGAGGGATGAAGGGGCAGGAGGTGGACAGAGGATAAAAGGACCTGGTGACACAGCAAAGTCAATGCTTTACCCAGTTCTCTAGGCTGATCACTCTCACACGGAAATGTAAGAATTGGGAAAGGGGGCCCTTCACTCTAGGGGAATTCTGGTTATGAAAAAACTCACCTCCTTCCCTCTGTGGGAAGTGAGTATCCTGCAGCCTCAGATGACCTAATGACTTGGGCAACAACGCCCCTATAGCTTTGGAATAGTCACAGCTCTGTCCAGCAATAAGCACAACAAAGAATGACACTCCCTGCCCACTGCCTATGTACCTCCTCCATCATGGAGATGGCAAACACATATCAACAGTTCACTTTCTTTGAATGTATATTCCTAATCCCTACATCATTTCTCACTTCACCAAGGCTTCCACGTGCCCATGGGTTAGAAAAGAGGCAGCCATGATCCTGTCCATCAATGGAGCCACTGCTGCCAACACTCTGCAGACGAGACTCACTGCCCCTTCCGCAGGGTTCCATTCACTTGGCCTTGTTCCTTCCCCACCTGAATTCTTGAAAGATCAGAATTTAAAGAGAAATGAGGGACAGAGATGGAAAGAAGAGGCAAAAGAAACTGCTGTTGTCACAACTGTGTACATTACTGTGTGAGAAAAAGTGACACATAGGGTTACCCAAGTACGAGTTTAACTTGCATTTTACAGGGCAAAAAAAACAAGACGTGTCTCAGAATAACATGTCCCATGTTGTAGAGCTGATAAATGGCCCAGCTGAAACAATCCCATGTGTCCAACTTCAAAGCCTGTACTGTAGAATGGTTAATCTTATATTCACAGAAATAGGATCTGTATAAGTGAGTCCATAGCCTAAATCAAGGCTCAAAAACATCCTTATTTCCAATGAACCCTCCCCTGTGGTGAACCAGAGAAATTCCAGGTGTGTGTGTTCCCAACATGAACTCATCTTGCTCACTTTCTTTAGTTCTATCACTATCTCCTAAGGTCACTGCCTTTTTTGGGAAAAAGGCTATGAAAGTTCAAATCTGGGCCTGGCATGATAGTTTAGTGGCTAAATTCTTGTCTTGCACGCCCAGGATCCTATATGGACACTGATTTGTATCCCAGTTGTTTACTTCCCACCCAGCTCCCTGCTTGTGACCTGGGAAAGCAGTCAAGGATGGTCCAAAGCCTTAGAACTCTACACCCACATGAGACCTGATGGAGACTACAGGTTCCTGGTTTCAGATTGGCTGGGCTCAACTCCATTGCAGCCACTTGGGGAGCAAACCAGTGAATACAGGATTTTTCTCTCTGTATCTCTGCATCTCCTTCTCTCTGCCTTAAATCTGCCTTTCCAATAAAAGTAAATAAACCTATTTTTTTAATGTCCAGATCCAGACAGAAAAACAGCCTCAGAAGCAACTGCATCCCCAACTCTTCTGTTCACCAGGGCCAGTCCTCCTGCCTTGCTGGATGTACAGGCTCCAGGTCTTTGCCTGCACTAGGTCCTCACACAGACTCCCTCCATTATGTCTTGCCTTTCCCCTCTGGAAATCTGTGTATTTGAAAGGCATTAGGCAGTGATTTACAAAAACCAAATGAACCATCCATACTGATATTTGGAGAGAACGAACGAGATCTCCTGTCCCCAGACATCATCCAGACCGTCTCATTCCATGAGTTGGAGACTAGAAGCCCTGGGTACTAGCCAGGACTGCTTTATGCCAATACAAATACAGCTGCAGGCTGGATCCTGCCATAGCTTTTCATCCAGGCTCTTGGGTCACCCGGCTTCGGCTGGAACTGCTGGAGTGGCTGAAAGCAGATTCTGATTTTCTCACAAACATGGGTGAAGCTCATCCTGCTGATTACTGTCCTTTAAGGTCCAAGCATGAGCCCTCATCAGTATCCCACAGTCTTCTCAGTCATCGTGGGCATCAGAGTGTGCAAAGCCAGCCACCATGGGAGGTGCAGAGCAAAGATCTGTGCCTGCCATTGGGCAAATGCTCACACACTTGTGGCTCCTTTTCCCTCCATCTGCTAATATAGCCCCTTTATATCAGTAGGGTCAGGGGCCTCAGGGTCCGTGCTGCATTTGGTTCATACCAAAAGCCAGGAACCAGACCCTGCCTTCATCCTGCTCCCAGGGAGGCAACTCAGCTCTTCCACTGCATTTCTTCCATCTGCTGCTTCTCGGTGCTCTGAATTAGGAGCCCCTTTCTGGTCACTCAAGCAGTCGCCTGCCTGTCCATCACCTCCTTTTCTCAGGTCTCCCAGTGCCTAACTGTGACTTTCCAAGGGTTTTTGCCTCAGACCTGCTGGAGTCATCCCCCTTTTCCCTGGGGCTCCTCCTGCCATTGGGTCTCTGGGGTTGTTGCAAAAGACATTTTAGAACATTTCCAAGGACCACCCTGCTCTCAGCCCTACTCCTTTAACTCACAGACTGAAACATAACGGGTTCTCTGACTGACATAGATAGACTTCAGCCTCATGTGACCCTGAACATATTCGTCCATGTGAGCCTCTGTCCTCTTGTCTTTAAAATTTCCAAAGGGAAATGAATAAAGACACTGTGATACATCTACTTCACACAAACCTACTAAACCCATTTTTAAAAATGAAATTCTACTATTTGCAACAAAATGGTCCCAAGTGGAGACCATCATGTAGTATGCAGCCCTACTCCTGAATAAAATGAGGACTCCCAATGAAACTGGTAAATATATCCTGACAATGGAATGCTAGACTCTCAACCACTGTCAGTGTCTACAATGCCATGATACACTGTAATAGCAGAATGTTGCACCTGTGACTGTTGCTGAAGGGCCATACTACTGTGAAAATATGGGGGGAAACAGCAGGGGGAGGGGGCAGGGAACTATGGAAATAGAACATGGAAAAAATAATAAATAAACTGGGGAGATCCTATAAAGCCCACATAGTCTTAAATAGCCAAAAGACAAAACTGCATTTATCACTTAGTTGGGCCACAGTAAATAATCAATTTGCGTGTCTTTCTTCCACTGGCCAAGCAAAAACAGGCTGCCATACCTACTGAATAGACACTGTAGATACAACATGTGAACCCACCTGAAGCAATGTCAGAGTATCAGTACAGCCTACAAATCATCAAGAAGCATCTTTAAGAATAAGCTACACACTTAAGAACTGGGCTATGATTATAGAATAGCAATAGGTAACTTTTTCTCAGCTTCTATGGTTAGCAGAGAGATGCCAAAATCAAAATGGTTTCCCTTTTAAAACATATGTAACATGGAAATCCGAAATCTTTACCTGAAAATTCTTCATCTCAGGTATTGTGATCACTGACTATTGCTTTGAATCTCCATGACATTTCAACTAATGCCTGGTCTGATGTTTCCCTTTAAGCAATCAACTCATTTCCTGCCCCAAGGGAGAAGAGAGAAAAGATGCAGGTGAGTGGAAAGGCACACCCGCGTATCTAGTGTCCTGCTACGGAGATTTAATTCTACATGACTTTCTCACCAATAATAAGTGCAGCTGCTGTCTTCACTGGGGCAGCACAGGGAGAAGGGGCGACTTCATCAGCCCGGAGCCAGGCTCTCAGTGCAACTGCCCTGTTCTGTTGTTCTGATCAAGACGGCGTCTGTCATACACTGACATTGCATGACATGTCTAAACAGACAAGCCCTCGGTGAAGAAGGGTTTGTTTACCCGCTGTACTTCATTTCTGCTTTTTTTCTGTACTGTCTCAGGTTGAGTTATAAAAAAAAAAATCGTTCCAAAAAATGTACTAGAAACTATTGATTTCTGTTGTACTAAAGCCCCTGCCAGCGCGGCGCGATAAAGATATTGCTGTGGACCCTGCGAGCCTTCTCATACTTCTCTCCTGCTCGGGAGGGTCTCTGAGGATGGTATTACAGATATTGTAGTTCCCACTTTCTGACTGTGGGATATCAGCAGGGTCTCTCCTGTGTAAAGAATAATTATCAGCACTGCTGTTACCTCTAGTAAGTGTGTAATTACATGCTCGGGTTTGGGGGCTCTAGGCTGTGCGATTTTAAATTATACAATAATGTCAAAATCTCTCTCCCTGTCTCGCTCTCTCCATTTTTTTTATATTTGAAAGAGGAGGTGGATAATTTTTTTTTTTAAGAGAGTGAAGGAAGAGAGTGTGAAAGCCTTCCCACTCACACCAGCGCAATCCACAGCATGAGAACCAGGGAAGGTTAAACACAGCCTCTTCCTGCCAAAATTTCGACAGAGAGAACGCCTTCCTTCAGACAAATAAAAAACCAGGCTGTGTATGACAAAGAGGGAGTGGGCTGAGGTGGAGGTGGGACAACTGGGAGTACAGGGGGAGCAGGAGCAGCTGAAAGAGTTGAGGCAGAGATGCGGAGGGTGAGCATGAATTTCCAGCAACGTCCTGTCCAGAGAAGGAACATGCGATAAGCCTTGTCGGATCACCGGTTGCCAGTCAGAAACTAAAGCCATGAGAGCCCATCTCAGTCAGAGAAGGGGGCGAGCCGGATCAGCTTCCCGCTAAGGAAATTAGCCTGAGTATGATGAACAACCTGCCCCCGCAAAGGGCAGCCCGGGCCCCCTCTAATCCCGCCCCTTGGGCTCTGGAGGCCCAGCCACCCCTTGCACCTGCCCTTGCGGTTAGCCAATCAGGGAGCACAGCTGATGCCCCGCCCCCACCCACCCAACCCACAGGCCTTGCTGGGCGGCTGTGGCCTTTCAGCCCACCGCCTGCTGAGCAGCTCCCAGCATCTGAACTGCAGGCACTGTGGGTGTCCTTGGAGTTAAGGGAATGGTAGTCTGGTGTCCACCTCTAGCCTGGGTCCGTTGTCTTGGTCTGGATCGTGGCTTATAGACTTTCCTATAATCGCTTGAGTCAGTCAGGTGTTTATGTTGCGCCCACCATGCATCCTCCATTCCCTCCCATGCCACAGAAGCAGATATGCACAGCTCCCCATCTTGGCCCCACACTTAGGCAGCACAGAGGTACTCCCATTGCCCATCACTTTTGCCACCGCTGCACCGACACACCTCGACCATCCTGAAAGTTCCACAAGTACTGGCTGAGAACAGCATGTTTGATTTCCCAGACTATGAAAACATGGCCAAAGAAGGCAACTGACTTGCCTAAGGTCACAGAGCTGTTGTCACATCCTCTGGAACCCCAGTGCCTGGTCTCTTCCTGACTCATTCTCAATTTGCCACATTCCCTCTGAGATCACTGATTGCATTAGAAAGTGCCATTTATGTCCAGCAACTGAGGGCTGAACTGACAAAGGAGTTACCATGCACAGAACACCCAGGATGTACTGAACACACACAAAATTCACATTAACACTCATATAGGCTTCATCTGATCCTCACAATAATCTGTGCAGACAAGTACTTTTTTGTCCTCAAATAGACAAGGAAACTGAGGCAAACAAAGGAAAAGGATTCCCTGGTTCTGGGCAAATGCAGGATTTGAACTCGGACATGCCTAACTACAAAATCTGCATGTTTATCCCCAGGATTTAGGGCTTTCCATAAGACTATAGGAATTTTCAAAAGGTTCATATGAAATGAAGATTATGAAATAGATACAGAGGAATTTTAAAAGCATTTTGAGACAGAATAGACTTACCTTTTCACTCCAACTTCCGAGACTTTTTGAAGTAATCTTGGACATCATGGATGTGCTGGGAGGATGCTTTAGAACAAATATGTGATGTGGTGTGAACATTCTTCCTCCTCGTCTGTCGTGTTCCTTTGCATCCAGCAAAACACAGCTTTCCTCTTGTGCACAGGCCCACGCCGCTCTTTAGCTGGGAGCAGTCTGGGTGCTTGGCCACTCTTGTCTCTGTAATGGACAAGGAGTCAGGTAATGAGATTCACCAATGGGCTCCCCCCTCCACAGGCACAGCCTGCCACTAGTCCTGACACACTTCCTTCTCACAGCCCATCCATAAGGCCTCCTCCCTCTGAAACGAGACAACTGTACCAAGGCAATGGCCAACCAAAACAGATCTAGCAGGACTGTTTCAGAATTTGATAATCACATTCTTTCATCCTTCTAGTCCCCACTGTTTCTGCAGAATGTGCTAAAAGTAGCCAACCAGAGCTGAGTAGCCTTCATTTTCATACTGTAAAAAACCACTCACTATTACATAGACATTCTCACTTCATAGCATCACCATACACATCATCCCAGTTGAGGCCTCCACAAGCTGGGGCAAAAGGGAGGCAGCTTGTTTTCTTTACCTCTGTCCCTGCCCCTCCAGCATCTTTTGCAGAGAAAAAGACACACAAGAAGAGATTGACTTGGTCCAAGCACCTGTCCCCCGGAAATGAAAGCCTTAGTCCCCGGCAAGAACTGAATATTATCAGACTTCTTAAAGGTGACCGCCATCCACCTGTGTAGAGTGTCCCAGAGTTTGCCAAGTACTATCACAGCTTTCACATCATGTGAAAAGAGAAGGACTCAGGCTTAGGAGACCAAGTGGCCCTCCATAGAATGCAGACATGTGGAATGCAGTCAAATTCCAGTGCAAACCCTTCGGTCCCCAGTGCTGCTTCCAATCACCATCCTGTTTGGGGACCCTCCAGTAGCATTATGTCAGGGTAGACCTTTTCCTTCTTACTTCTCCCTCCATGTTAATTTCCAACCCTGACCCCTGATAACATTATTCCTGCACAGAAAAGTTGGGAAGAAGTCCTTTCCATATGAATACATGAACATAGGGTATAAATTCAAGATTAATAATGTCTTCCAAAGATGAAACATTACATCAATGCATACTGATTAAGAACATGTTGGGGGACTTTGAAGATACAGGGGAAAAAAGTTCTTCTCCAAAGAGGTTGTGCACTAGTTAAAGAGAAAAAGATGTTTGCATAAAAAATTAAGATTTGTGGGGCCCAGCGGCGTGGCACAGTGGCTAAAGTCCTCGCCTTGATCACGCCGGGATCCCATATGGGCACCGATTCTAATCCCAGTAGCTCCACTCTCTATCCAGCTCCCTGCTTGTGGCCTGGGAAAGCAGTCGAGGACGGCCCAAAGCTTTGGGACCCTGCACCCATGTGGGATACCCAGAAGAAGCTCCTGGATCCTGGCTTTGGATTAGCATATTATTGGCCATTGCACTCACTTGGGGAGAGAATCATCAGACGGAAGATCTTCCTCTTTGTCTCTCCTCCTCTCTGTATATCTGACTTTCCAATAAATAAATAAATCTTTAAAAAAAATAATAATTAAGATTTGTGTAAAATCTTGAGAGTAAATGGACAGCAATGAATATCGGACCTTGGGGAATACAGTGATATAGAACGAACCGCAGCCTTTTCTCATGGGTAAAAACATTGGAAAACAAAGATAACCCACAAATTTAGTGGGAGGAAACATCAAGTACAGGGAGTCATGACCATCTAGCACAGAAGAATCTAATGTTTTTCATCAGGAAAGGTTTCCTAAAAAGAAAGGACTTTTTGCTGAGATCTAAATAGGTAAAAGGATATGAAGAATCTGTTCTGGAGAAGACTGAAGTAGCTGCGTCATAGAAAAGAGCAGCCTACTCAGTCTTGTCATACTGGAAGATGGAGAAGAGATTTGAATCAGATACTGGAGGGCTGTGGAAGGGAGATGTGCTATGAAAGGTATTTTGGGTACTAGTGGACCATGGAGCCAAGAAAGTACAAAGCCCATGAAAGTCCGTAAAAGTTAATGGATTTTGGTGAGGACTAGACAAGTCTTGTCTCTTTACAACAGCAAGACAAAGAGGTCCTTATCTTTGATCTTCATCTCCCTCTCCCTGTCTAACTGCACCTTGCCACACTAACATATATGTCACCAGGGCAAGCTTCACTCCTATCAGAAGACTTGCTAAAACCCAGGAACTCACAGCAGCTGGTTCAATGGGAAGGGTAAGGAGAGCAAGGACCCAAGAATGGGTAGGCCAGGGAGGTGAGCATGCAAGCCCCGCACAGGTGACACACAGGCTCTCAGTCAAGAAAGAGCACAGCCAAGGGAAATGCTGGGACAACAGCCTCTACAGGTCTCGGCATAGCATGCAGGAGCTAGGAGACCTACCTTGCTGCAGGTCTGAGGTTGTGGTCAGAATCCAGGCCTCAAAAGAGGAGGTTAGCGAAAGCAAAGGGGAACTGGACCCAGGGATGTGACTAAGGCAGGCCTAACAGCAGTAACCCTTCTTTAAAGGCAAGTGTATATGCTAATGCTTATAGTGACATATGCAAGCAGACCACTAGTAAGTGCTTAGGGAGATGGTGAAGATAAACACACACATTTCTTAACATCCATACTAATTCTCTTATAGAACTCATTTAATTTCAAATTTTCACAAGCCTTTCAGCATAACAAATATTGGATATTCCCATTTTCTATTTTACAGCCATTTATTAATAAGTAGAATACATTCCACAATAACTATGAAAAGCATAGGATAATGTACAGACCAGTAACTTATTTGTTCTTTAGCAAATATTATGTATACACATAATTCATATATTTTCATTTTTGCTTTTTATTTTTGAATTTTATGGGATATTTCCCTTCTTTAAAAAAATTATTTGGGAGCTAGCACAGCATAGCAAGCTAATCCCACACCTGTGGCACCAGCATTCCATATGGATACTGGATCAAGTCCTAGCTTCTCCACTTCCGTTCCAGTTACCTGTTAGTATGTCTGAGAAATCAGCAGAGCATGGCTCGAGTCCTTGGGCCCTAGCACCCGTGTGAGAGACTCAGAAGTTCCTGGCTTTGGATTGGCTCAGCTCCAGCCATTGCAACTATCTGGGGTGTGAACCGGAGGATGGAAGACCTCTCTTTCCCTCCTCAGATAAAGTAAATAAATAACTGGTTTTTTGTTTTATTTTTTTAGTTTATTTGAAAGAGAGACAAAGAGATACCTTCTGCTGGTTATTCCCCAGATGTGTGTAATTGCCAGAACTTGTTAAGGCCAAAGTAAAGAGTGGAGAACTCAATTCACACCTCCCATGTGGGTAGAGGACACCCAAGTACTTGAATCAGCACATGTAGCCTCCACCAGTGCGCATTGGTAGGAAGCTGGAGTCAGAGCCAGAGCCGGGAATTAAACCCATGTGATGCTGGGACTCAGGTGTCCTGGTCAGTAACTTAACCCTTGAACTGAAAGCTTACCTCCATCCCTGCTTCCTTCTGATGAAATAAACAGAAACTCAGAGACATTAGGTTACTGGACAAGGCCACCCAGCTAATTAGTCAGAAAGCTGGGCTGAAAATGTAAATCTCTGGATTCTGTCTATTTCTTCTCCCACAATGTATTTCTAATGTAAGTAACATTTACATTAGAAAAAAATCTGCCATCAATCCTGTAATAAACAGTGGGTTTTTCTCTCCATCAGTGCTATATGGGCTTTTGTTCTGAGATTTAGCTCCCTTTTGATCTACAGTCTTGATATTTTTTCATTTTGTCAAGTTCTTCAGAAAACATTTCCTGATGAACAATAGGACTGCTTTTTAAATATTGTTATGGGTTGCTTCTATAGTTACAAATCACATTATTAAACTATCGTTCTTCCATGACTTTAGGAAGATGGAATGGAGGCATCCATATTCATTTTGAGTGTATCAGGGCAAAGATAGCCAAGTATTCTAAAGTGTTTGGGCCCCTACACCCACATGGGAGATGTGGAAGAGGTTTCTGACTCATGGATTCAGATCAGCTCTGTTCCAGCCGTTGTGGCCATTTAGAGAGCAAGCCAGCAGATGGAAGTGTGTTTGCACTGGCTCACTCATGCACTCTATCCCCTTTTCTGTTATTTGCCTTTCAATTAAAAATAAATATTTAAAAAAAAAAAAAGACAACCCGTGAGTAGTCAGAACTTTCCAGAATTCAATGTATCCACAGCCACAAACCTGTCTGGATTCTGGCTTGTGCCACTTGTGCTGAGTGAACGTGGGTAGCTAACACAAACCCATGAGCAGCTCTCCACCTTCCTGCTAAAGGGTAAGAGTCCCTGCCCTGCAGTAGCCTACAGGACCGTCTCTGGGCTCAAAGGTCATGTTTGCGACCATAAATATTGGTCAGCAGCACTGCCTCCCTTTGGAGCATCCCATAGTCTGGGTCTAGGTCCTCGTGGACCACGCTCAGGCAGACTCTGCAGTGATGACTTTAGTACCCTGGCAGAGCAACAGGGAGCCATCAGGTCATTTAGAGAAGAAAAAGATCAGCACAGCCTGATCAAGAGTGAACTGCAGCAGAAACACATTTGTACAAATCTTGGATCAGGGTCTCTGCAGTATCTTACCAAAAAACCCAGCCAGAGGATGCAGGGAAATGCCACAAGAGATGGTTTAAGGTCTGTTATGTGCTCAGTAGGGTCTATATGTCCCAATCTCCAACAGATGAGTCTCCAGGTAGCTGCTTCCCTGATGGTTCTCTAGGAATATACATCATCCAGCACATTCAGTCATTAAAACTAAGGTTTGGGCCCTAAATTCTTCATACTCTAGTACAATGATGTGAACTTGACTTGAACTTGGATCTGAGGTGAGTTACCCCTTAAAGGTCTGTCCCATGTCACCATCCATCAGGCCAGCATTTACTGAAACACCAGTTCTGTGAAATGTTACTGGTAAAAAAAAAAAAATGGTTTGTTGTCAAGCAAGACCAGGAAAATTGATTTTCTTCTGAGTTGTGTATTCAAAATATATTTATTCTATCAGCGATGAGCCACGGCCTACTGTAGGTACTGTGGCAAAGAGTAAGACAAGGGCTCTGTACATTTGCTATAGCAATTGTAAGAGCCTGAAAAAGCCTACTACAGGCAAATATGCCTATGCCTTGGCATGGTCTAATACTTCCTTCTTTTATTTCACTTAACATCTTATGTACACCAATGGGGGAAAGCTACCCCAGACCCCATGTTCGTTGTCACTTGGCTTTCTAAAGGCAAAGATTTTGCCAGCAGAAGTTGCTCTTGAACACACAGCAAGGGAGAAGAGACAGGAAAATGGGAAAGTGATCAAATAAAGAGAAAGTCCCTTCTCTAGTCTGCTTTTAACCCCATGACTCCTGTGTGACCAGGCCAGCAGCTGCATGGTCCCTTCCCTCTTCAGGCAGCTTCCTCTGTGCTTTTCTCCACTGAATCCTATTTCTTGCCACAGTAAACTCCACATCGTCTGTTTCAGGGCTTTGTTCCTGAATCCTGCCGGACCTTTACTGCAGATCTACATCTCTCACCTGGGACTTGATGTTCTGAACCTCCCTAGAACCCTGTAAGCCAGGATCCAATCCCATTTCTCCTTGTATCACTCATGATAGGCAAAGGCCAATCCTACTTTGCACTCCAAGGATCCCAGAACCCCACTGCTGTAGGAAAGCAGCTCTGCACAGCCCTGACATCAAGTGGGATGCCAGTTTTGGTTACCAGCTCAAAAGTTCATCTTCCCCAGCTGGCTCCTCTCTGGCATTCTAGGAGATCCCACACAGGTGGGGGCTACATATCTTCCAGAAGTGCCTGCTTATGGCTGTGACAATCAGCAGTACATTCCCCATTCTTTGTCCACAACCACTTCATTCGGCCTCACAGTGCCTTCACTCAAGGCAACAGAAACACAGTCAAGGAGCTGCTGGCAAAACTCCGAGCTCAATGCACCCTGCTTCCCAAAGGCTCCCGGCATGTCCGTCATTACAGTCCCTCCCATCTTTCTCAGGATTCAGTGTGATTTGGAGATTCACACAGCACAGGTGACATTCTGTGCTAATGTTTAGCATAGGTTGGTAAATCCTACCTCTCCCCCTTTTTTTGACATCTGACACTGCCATCAAGATGCTTTTGCATGTCACTCATTCCTAAGGCCACTCCAACTCCCCCAAAGTGGGGGGATTGCAACCCCACTATACCCTCTGTATAGTTAAGAAAATTCAAGACAGAATATGTTCAGCACAGGGGTGGTTAGGGGCACAAGTCTATTCAAGTCCAGACTGATTCCAAATGGCAAGTTCATGCCATAACACTAAGTGGCAGTGAGCAAGACATCCGCTTGTGATAGGGCCTTGGGGGTTGGGGCTCCCAAGTGCCAAATGCACCACAGGTACAGAACACCACATTCCCATGCTTCCTATTTCTAGGATAATTCTACGCAGAGGGAGCTACTGTCTGCTGCTCATGAGAGACCCTCAAGCTGGCAGACTGACTTCCCAAGGGAAATCCAGGGAAGTCCCACTGACTTGTACATTTAAAACAGGGTGAGCTCAGCCTTCCAAAAGCATTCCAAGGGAACACATTTGTGATCGGGAAAGAAAAAAACATCCAAAATTGTCTTTCCAAACTCACATGGCTGTCATTAAGTTTCTCCTGGGGGAAGAGGGGTAGAAAAACCAGGACAGATTTGGGGAAAGGTTGGTCTAATTCTTTTTATTTCCTCATTATTGAAGTTGTCTCGTTCTAAGTCAGTGGAGAGATACTACTGTTAATTGCCAGTACAGGAACTTGTTCACCACAGTGCTGCCCCTTCCACATGTCAATTTCACAGAGGAAATTCAAGGTGAGGACGACTTTGCAATCCTGGAGAATGAAAAGGGGGTTGCCTAGTCCCTGGACTAGATCCCTGCTCTCAAATGTGCTCTTAGACACTGGTTCACATTGGTGTATCAGTTATCATTCAGGAAGGTTTGCAAATTATTTTTTCTGCACATTATAAGTAATTCAAAAAATGCTGCAAAGTCTCACTCTAATAGGCTCTTTAGAGCACCAGAGTGGCCCAGCGTGATGGCTCAATGCCTAAATCCTCACCTTGCAAGCATTGGGATCCCAGATGGGTGCCAGTTTGTGTCCTACCTGTTCCACTTCCCTTCCAACTCCCTGCTTGTGACCTGAGAAAGCAGTAGAGGATGGGCCAAAGCCTTGGGACCCTGCACCCACGTGGGAAAGCCAGAATCAACTCCTGGCTCCTGGCTCCAGATCAGCTCAGCTCCATCTGTTGCAGAGTGACAGACCAGGAGATGGAAGATCTTTGTCTCTCCTTTTCTCTGTAAATCTCATCTGCCTTTCCAACAAAAATAAATTAATATTTTTTTTAAGTACCACAGAAGGTCAACTTTGTTGTGTAGTGGGTTAAGCTGCCTCCTGCAATGCCAGCATCCTATATGGGTACTGGTTTGAGTCCTGGCTATTGCACTTCCAGTTCAGCTCCCCGCTAATATGCCTTGAGAACAGCAGAAGATGGCCCAAGTACTTGAATCTCTGCTACACATATATGAGACTCAGCTCTAGCCATTGTGGCTTTCTGGGGAAACAAACAAGCAAATGGAAGGCATCGATCTCTTTCTCTCTCCTCTCTGTAACTTAGACTTCAAATAAATAAATACTTCACAAAAGAAAAAAATGATAGGAAGGAATAGAATAAAGGTCAGTGTCAAGGGAAATATTCATAGTTTTGACCATGGCCATGTTATAGGAATGTGAGTATACAATTTCTGTCCAGAAACAACCACCCCGACTGGAAAGTGTGAGTTGGGATGGGGGCAGACCAGACCAGGCAGGGCTACAACACCTGTGGACCTCAGGTGAGCTAGATCAGTGAAGGGCCAGATTGGACTGACTGTTCTGACTGGTACAAGCAAAAATTAGAGTGGGAGAGGGTTAGTTGAGCTTTGCCATAGCATCAGCTGGCAGAGGCTGGCACTGGGAGCTTAATCTGTCAAATTAAACTCCAGAACCACCTGGAGAGCACATAATCCAGAAGTTGGAGGAGCCTGATAGGGAGATAGTGGGCACCTCCCTCTAAGTATACCACTCCCCCTGGACAGCATCAAAACTAGGACAGGGACAGGGGTGGCTAAACAGAAAGGCACCCACCAGTATGTGTGTGGGCTGGATAGTTGGGTTGAACTAGGCTTCAATGCCCATTGACATGTATCTGCGCTACATAGTGGCAAGCATGAGAATCAGGGTAGGGGCAGGCCTGGTGGCGGTTATTGTGGGTCGCCCTGACTAGGCTGCAGCTCCCACTGATTTGCGGGAGGGCCAAGTATGAAGTGGGCAGGATCGGGCTGGACTGCAACAACCATCAGTTCGTGTGGAAGACAGGGTGGAAACAGAACTGATCCAGCAATTGAAACGACCAGCATGTGCATAAGCTGACTGGGGTGACGAACTGTACCAGACCCTGTACTGGCAAACACACACAAGAATCAGGTCTGGGATCACCTCAGACAAAGCTCCTTTGGAGATCCCTCCAACTGAACTGCTGATCTCAGAATTCCAACCATGAAGGGACTATGTCAGTCAGTAGATTCTGAATAGATTACATCGCAATTGGAACAGCAAGATTGGCAGCAATTCAGAACTGTTGAACTATCCCAAACTGCTTAAGCAGGACCCTCTGAGTGCACCTCACATTGAGGCTCTGGGATGGGAAGGAGGCTGGGTGGGGCTCTTCCCTTTATTTGTTCCCTGACCCAGATACAGGGGGGAAAATGGTATTAGTATGAAAACAATGGTATTATCCACTTTCCTGTAGCCCTTGACCCTTTGTACCCTATGTAACTAAGATTATCAAAAAAATAAATAAAGTAAAATTTTTTTTTAAAAATTCTGTCTAGAAAGAAAAATATTTGGGGTATATTCCTAAAACCACACCTTCACCCTGTTATCAATAGTGCCTACTCCTAAGTGTTCTATGAATGAACAAGATTTACTAGTAGGGCTAACTTCTGTGATCCTAAAGTAATAAAAACCAGGGCCCAGGGTGGTAGCCTACTGGCTGAAGTCCTTATTTTGCATGCTCTGGGATCCCATATGAGTGGCAGTTCATATCCCAGCTACCCTGCTTCCCATCCAGCTCCCTGTTTGTGGCCTGGGAAAGCTGTCCATGACTGCTCAAAGCCTTGGGACCCTGCACCTGCATGGGAAGCCTGAAAAAGAAGCTCCTGGCTCCTGACTTCAGATCGGCTCAACTCTGACCATTGCAGCAGCTTGGGGAGTGAATCAGTGGGTGGAAGATCTCCCTCTCTCTCCCCTCCTTTCCGTATATCTGATTTTCCAATGAAAATAAATCTTAAAAGGGGGGTGGGGAGGAAAACCAAGAGTACCAATGTCCCTCTCTGGCCAAGATACAGACACTAGTTCAGAGTCCCTTCACTCATGAGTCCCCTGATGACCTTAGAAGTCACTCAATTCAGAAAGAAGAGAGGGCACATTTATTAGCCTTCTCTGTATGTGGTGAGGGGGGTCATTCCGATGCTCAGAAGCAAAATAATAAGCACCCGCTATGGGTTAGATGCAAGACATACTCCATCTCCGCCAATCTACCCAGAGGTACTGCCCACAGGGCTTACAGCCTTTGGAGAGAGATTTTCAGAAATGAGGAAGGTTTCCTGAATTCATTTTTATACTTTTGGCACTAAGATACAGATGTTAATGAGGGGCCCCAAATTTCTCTGCTCTTGTGGAACTTAACATGCCTGTGGTAGACACGGTGACCAAGTACATTATAACAATAACACTGAAAGCAGAGTCTGTCAACTGGTGATGAAAACTAAGGAGAAAAAACTGGGAAGCCCAGCTAGGAATTGCAGGTTAATTGCATGCTCAGGGAAGGTCTCGCTAAGAAGGTTCACCTGAGCAAAGCTCTAAGGGGGCAAAGGATGACCAATGCTGATACTGAGGGAAGAACCTTCTAGAGAATGTCATTCAAGCTCATTAGGGTCCACCATTAGGTTCTGGTGGACTTCCCCCATAATAGGACCACATAGATATGGAGTAAGATCCTGAAATTTATAGCAGGAAGAAAATCAGTTTACTCACAAATAGCTGTGGTCATCCCTGGAAAATCTAATTCTTACACACACACATATTTAGGTAAATCATGTATGTATTTCATTTGGAAAGCAGAGTGATATAATAGAGAGACACACAGAAAGAGATTGTCTATCCACTGGTTCAATCCCCAAGTAGCCACTAGGCCAGGGCTGGGCCAGGCTGAAGCCAGGAGCCCAGAATGCCATCTGGTCTCATGTGGGTGTTAAGGGCCCAAGTACTTGGGCCATCACCTACTGCTTCCTGGCACTTTGGCAAGGAGCTAGACTTGAATCAGAGCAGCCAGGATTCCCACCATGTATTGATATCAGATACCAGCCTCTCAAGTTGTAGCTGAACACACTGTGCCACAAGCCAGCCCCCTTGCCCTGGTATTTTAATGCAGGCAGCAACCCAGCATGTTACAGAGAGGTTAATCATCCTTGCCTGAAAAGCCCACCAATGCAAGTGATTCACGTTGGAGTCCTATTTCAGAGGCCTACATAAAAAAAATAAACACTGCTCTAGGAATACATAGAAGCTGCTCAGTTCCCCCTCAACCCTCTGATGTCTGCAAAACTGAGTGGAAGAGGTGCCCTTCGGGGCTGACAAAGCAACCGCTTTTGAGATTCTGTTGCTAAGCAGGGTAACCCAAAGCATGTCAGTCCTCAAGTGACAGCCCAGTGCATGCCTGCCCGGCCTGTCCACAGCTTGGGGGTCCTGCAGGCGATCGAGCCACTGTATGGGGCTGCCTCCCTCTGCTGCCCCTGCCCCCACTCTGTTATTAGGTATGCATTTCAGATTTTGAATGGATCTCCTTGTCTAGTGTTAATTGACAGTGAAAGCCCGGTTTTCAAAGCCAAGGTACGAGCACTGAAGGTAAGTGATCAGAGGACTGCCCTTGTAATAAATCACTGTGGTGCGGGTCACCGTTTGGAGTGTGAATGCAGTGTTCAATAAAGAAACACACTCCACCTTTCAGCTTCAAGCCGACCCTAGCTAATTGACCTCATTGTAGTCCCTCCATTAATCATTCTGGCACATGGGGCAAGAGGCAGTTTCACTGCTTAGGTTGCAGGGAGGAGGGGCACCAAGTCCGAGTGGGGGTGGGTAAGGGTTGAGGGGGGGCAGTTATAATGTAAAAGGAAATCATAGACAATTCTCCCTTAATTAACTCATTGGATTTCCAGGTTGACCAGATACCGTTCACTTTGCTCCAGGAATGTGGGGAATAATGCAGAGGCCTTCATTAACTTCACACCAGGATACTGGAGTTTGGGTCTCTAACAAAAGCAGATGTGAGCATCTGTACCCCATCCAGAGAGCTGCTGTGCCAAAGGAAGGGGGATGGGGGGAGTGCTTCGCCTAATGCTACATAATCATTCAGTGTCATTGATCTCCCTAGACCCTGATTAATAAATTGCAGCAGAAGTCTTTTGCAGCAGTGACTACAATTTTATTTCTCCTATTAGAAGCACACAGAGACTAGCTCAGCTTCTCTGGAGCCCCTCCCACGTACCCCTCGGGCCCTGTCCAGAGCTCTGCATTTGCCTTGTTGCTATCCTCTCCACCGGTCTGTTTTGATAAATGTAGGGTCAGTTCCTTGCATGCTACCTGGCTAACCCTACCCTGACTGTAGGAACAGCGAAGGAGCTCCACCAGGGGAGTCAGTTCCAACTGCAGCTCAAGGCCTGTTCCTTCGGTGCAACCCAACAATGTGGGCACCTGTTATGTGCCAAGCATTGCACCACACTGACCATACACGCACATACCAACCCAATATGATTGGTGCTGGTCCCCAGGGAACTTGGAATCTGCACTAATCCATTCATCATTTCCAAATGCAAGGTCTGCCTTTTGGCACCAAGCTGCTTTAAAATAGGCCTTTACAGGGCATTTCTGCCCAGCAATCAGTCTGTAATTCAGAAAAGTCTGTTCTTCCACAGTTCACAGAGACAAACAAAGTGCAGGGGTCAGCAAGTTACATATGGGAAGGAAGAGAGTGGAAAAGAAACTGGGTTTGGGAGGGGGTTTTTGAAGGGGAGTTATTGCTCATTTTGCACTTCACTTTTCCCTGCTGCTCATCTTCCCTGTGTTTCATTACTGTTAATGAACTTAATTGTTTGGTTTCAAAATGCCAGCCTGAAGGCATCATTCTCTGTCCCCCTGTGCTGAGATTCAGTCTTGCTGATCTCCAAATTAACTTGTAAGCAAATACTTCAAGTCTGCGCACTCCCTGACAGGCACCTGGAGGGGAAAATTCAGGCCAAGACTCCAGGACATATTCAGATGGAGTGTCAGGAGAAGCCGAGTGAGAGCATTCTAGCCCCATTTGGTATTGTGTGTAATTCAATTCCACTTAACTATATTTATGGCGTGTCTACTATATGGTCCAGTAATTGTGCCAGTCAGTGGGTTTAGAAGGTTGATAAAACACAGCCACTGACCTCAAGGAGCTCACAGTTTCTTAACCAGCCCACAAAACAGATCAGATTTCCTTGATTCTACTGTCAATAACACAATCGCAGCCGGAGGACCCATGAGTTCGGACAGCTGAGCTCAGGGGGAAATCACAGGCTTCTCAGTCGCACAGATGGAGCTAGGATCCCAAGCCTGCCTGTTCCCAATCTGCGCAGGCTTGTTGTCGTTACTTAACCTCACCACGGCTTCATGAGATCTGTCTCCTTCCTGTGATACATAAGGGGGTCCTTCAGTAGCTTATGGAAAATTTCTACTGACAAGCTATGCATGGGCTTCAAATGTTTTTTTATACCAAAATAAACATGTCTTTAAATAAACTTTTTGGAAATTTTATTGTACATATGAAAACTATGCTTTATGTAGGAAAATTCTGATTAATTATTGCAAATAGTGCCCACACAGAAAACAATAAACAAGGGGTCAGTGCTGTGGCATAGTGTATAAAGCTGCAGCCTGTGGTGCTGGCATCCCATATGGGCATCACATTGTATCCCAGCTGCTCCACTTCTAGTCCAGCTCCTTGATAAGATGCCTGGGAAAGGCAGCAGAGTATGGGCTATGTACATGGGCCCCTGTACCCCATGGGAGACTCAGAAGCTCCTGGCTTTAGACCAATATCACTTGGTCATCTGGGGAGTGAATCAGTGGATAGAAGATCCCTGTCTCTGTAACTCTTTCAAATGAATAAACATCTTTCAAAAACAATAAACAAGACTAGAAATTTTAAAAATTCATTCTCTGTCCTTTTTTCTGGAAACAAACCATTTTTTTAAGTGGAACCATCAAAAGCTAAAATGATTAATAGTGCCAAAACTTCAAGATCATTCTCTACCCTCTCTCATATGGTGTATTGACGTTTTCTCGGAATACAGCACCAGTGGAAATTTATACTCATATATACATATATATACACATATATATGTGTATATATTTATCCATATGCTTATATAGATATGAATGAGTGGTTTTATTATGAGAATTGCTTCACATCATTATGTCCAAGTCCCACGATCTGCCAGCCGGATGGTCCAGGAAAGCCAGTGGTAGGTAACATGCACTGAGTCTGAAGAACAGAGAGCCAGAGAAGTCAGTGATGAAATTCCCAGTCTAAAATCAAAGGTCCCAGAGCAACAAGCACAGGGTCTAGGGGCAGGAAAAGATGGCTGCCCCAATTCCAGCCTAGAGAGCGAACTTACTCCCTTCTTCTGCCTTCTTGTTATTTAAATGCTCAACAAATGAAGTGACACACACCCGCTTTGGCGAGGGCAGATCTGAACTCAGCCAACTGGGCTAACCTTTTCTGGAAACAGCCCATGGACATCCCCATAAACATCGTTTTACCAGCTCCCTGCACATCTCTCAGCCCAAGAATTTTGGTTGACGCACAAAATTAGCCACCATTGTTACGTCAAAATTTCAAGAAGTTGAGAGAATTATCCATGTGGGCATAGCTGGTTAGCCAGTCAGAAGCTGGATTAAGCACAGCTCTCTTGATAACATAATAGAAAGATCAACGAACTTGTTGAGTGCAGATCAGTAACTCAATTTATGTTCCATTAAAATGTTTCCCAAAAGTTTAAGGTATCACAGCTCCTTACTATTCTCCATGCTTTCCTCTCTTATTTCCCCTTAATACAAATCTGCACATCTTCTCCTGATTAAAATGCACAGAGATGACATTAGACTTCTAGTTTAAACTGGCATTCATTAATCTTGATTCACTCTTTTCTGATTGCCCCACGAAAACACCTAGAAGGAAGTTGTGAGACAAAAGCCAACAATAGCAGCAAAATAACAATTAAACAAAAGACAAGAAAATCTTTCAGACAAAGCATTGCCAAAGTCCACAAGAATCTCCAGAAAATACAGACAAATGGAGCTTTGGTAAATCTGACCAAATATTGCCTTATGAGTGTCAGTCTTTGCTTATTAAACGGAAACCATTTGAAATAAGGGGGGAAAATGAAGGTGTGAGAGAGAAAATTAAATCCCTTGTCCCACACCCATATCTCCTGACACAGGGATCCAGAATTTACAAGACCCATAAAACTAAGGGCAGGCCCTCCACCAAACAGGTGATGCCTTCTGGTCCTAGTAGAGCAAGGTTCTCCTTTGTCACACACTTATCAACATTTTCTTTATGATCATCCACACATGAGTCCCAGAAACACTCAGAAATGAAGAAAAGATGTAACATTATGTATCCTACTTTAAACATCAGTAAAACATCTCTTTGGGTAGGAGTCGAGGTAAAAACAAGCAAAGTGATCATGTACCTAGGAGCAGTGCAGCCACATACTCCATCAGCCCAGACAGCCATTCATTACAAAGAGGGGAAGACGGAACTTTATAAAGCAGCCCTTACTCAGGCTTTCAATACTAGCAAACCCATTAACGTGCTTTAAAATATTGGTAAAGAAGGTAATCCATGTGATGAATTTCACAAAAAGGAAGGAAAGCCTATATGCACTGATAATTCCACATACAGGTAACCTACACTACTTTTGGGTTACTCAAATGAATAGAAAGGCCATATTTCTGTTGTTTTGTTGTTGTTGAAAGGAAGGGGTGGGGGAAAGAGAAAGTGACAGAGAGATTTCCATTTGCTAAGTCACTCCCCACATGCTTTCAGTAGCCAGGGCTGAGCTGGAACTGGAGTCAGGCATCAGCAGGGAAAGCTTGACTCTCAGGAGAGTGGCAGGAATCCAACTGCATGAGCCACTCCTTCCTGAGGTCTAATATGAAGCTGGAGTAAGGGGTAGACTTAAGAATTGAACCCAGGCACTCCAATCATCTTAACTATCAGACGAAACATCTCATCTGAAACAATTTAAACTGTTTAATATATATTTTAACAGTTAAGAGGGTAGACAGAATAATAAAACCTAACATACATCTAATGGGAGTTCTAGAAAACAGAAATATGGAAAACGAGGATAAGCTGGCTTTAAAAGTAAAAAGGATTAGGGTCCTAGCATTATTATACTACATAGATGCATGAAGCCCCGTTATGTACCCTGTACTCCTGTTGGTACACAGAGAAAAGGATGAACAAAACGACCAAAATCCTTGCTATCCTGATATATCCTTTCTGAAAGACAAGAAATAATTTTGTTGAAAAAGATTTTACTTAATTCTCTAAAAGTTACAGTTACAACAGGAGAGGGAGAGATCACTCTTTCACTACTTCACACCCTAGATGGCTACGAAAGGGTCTGGGAGCCTGGTGCTTCATCTGGGTCTTCACATGAGTGACAGTACCACAAACACTTGAGTCAACTCCTGTTGCTTTTCTCAGGTCATCAGCAGGGAACTGAAACAGAAGCGGAGCAGCCAGGACACAAACTAGTGTTCTATGGGATGCCAGTATAGCAGGCTGAGGCTTTACATGCTATGCCACAACACTAGCCCTAATACAAATAATTTTTAATAACATAATGCATTTACTTGTTGCTCATGTTCTAAGAGAGTTACAGGTTGCCAGCAGCTCAGCTCTAGATTATAAGCAGACTAGAAGTCTACTTGATGTATTCCAGGACACTATGGACAAAGTATGTCTCTATCTATGGCATGATCTTGTCATTAGAAGGACAACCATGAGACATTTAGAGCTGTGGCATCTAAAATGTAACACTACTTGCAATAGTCATGATATGAAATCAACCTAAGTGTTCATCCATGGACAAATAGATAAGATGTGGAGTATTCTTAAACCGCGAAAAAAATAAATCCTGTTATTTGTGGTAACATGGATGAAGCTGGAGACGGTTAAGTTAAACCATCCAGGCACAGAAAGACAAATACCACATGTTCTGACCGCCATGTGGAGTCCTTAGAAAGTTGATCCATCAGGGCCAGTACTGTTCTATAGCAGTAGAGTCGCTATCACCTGTGATACCAACATCCCATAAGGGTTCATGCCCCAGGTGCTCCACTCCTCATGCAGCTGCCTACTAACCCACCTGAGAAAACAGCGGAAAATGGTCCAAGTCCTTGGGTTACTGCATCCATGTGCGAGACCCAGAAGCAGCTCCAGGCTCCTAGCATTAGACTAGACTAGCACCAGTTATTGTAGCTTTGGGAAATGAACCAGCAGATCCCTTTATCTCTGCATTTCAAATAAATATTTCTTAAGTCAACTTATAGGTGTGGAAAGTAGAATGGTGGTTATATGAGTCCGGAAAAGAGGAGGGGAAACTGAGAAGTATTGTGGTTTTGTTTTGGTTTTTTTGTTTGTTTGTTTTGTTCAATTTTAAAGCATTACACTTACACTTACACACACACACACACACGAGATTTTCCATTTGCTGGCTCAGTTCCCCCATGGCTGCACTGGCCAGTACTGGGCCAGGATGAATCCAGGAGCCAGGAGCTTCAGCTGGGTCTTCTTTTGGGAGGCAGGAGTCTATGTTTAACTGTAGTGTTTAACATAAAAGGAGGAGATGCCAGATTACATTTTCCCAAATGGAAAATGAGGCCGGGATAACATCCTTCTGAGAACTTCAGTCATGTGTCCTTTGGAGAACCTAGTTTCTTATGACATCTACGACAATATCCATGAAGATACCAACCTTCTTGTTAATAAACAACACGTTAGTACGTGGTTTCTCCCCGAGTTCTTGCTCCAGATGTGCACTTTTTCTTCCAAGCTGGCTTTCAAGCACTGGATCATGCATTTCTTCATTTCTAAACAGAGGATCTGGTCAAGGGGTAGATTTTTCATGTTCACATGCAATGTCCACAGAAGAGTGTTAGTGTACTTTGTCCTGTCAGATGATGTCACAGCAAACTACTTTGCCAATTACACTTGTCCTGAAGAGGAACATATGTAGATGGCAAGGAGCGTATGTCGAGGAGCTTTGTGTATGGTAAACACAGCATAAAGCTCCACTTTGGGTTTGAGGTAAATGTTTCAGATAGTATTTTGATACTGCCCATTTTGCTGCAATGGTGTATGAAGATTCTACTTATCAGCTTGTATAAAACACATATTTTGAAGAAAACTGCTTTCAAAATCTGCTTCTAGGCATTCCATGAGCCCACCATCTTGTCTTCCAGATATACAGTTGTTACAATGCACAATCACTCCCTGCTTTCTTTCTTATTTTTAATTCTTACCAAAAAAAAGTAAATTCAATCTATAGTCACAGGTTTAATCCTCCACTAAATAAAGAATTCAAATAAAGAAAGGCCACTGTTCCTCAGCAATCTAGTTAAAATTACTTTCTTGGGCCCAGTGAGGTAGCACCTTGCACACACTGGGATCCCATATGGGTGCCAGTTCCTGTCCTGGCAGCCCCACTTCCCACCCAACTCCCTGCTTGTGGTCTGGGGAGGCAGTTGAGGAGGGCCCAAAGCCTTGGGATCCTACCTTCATGTGGGGGACCAAAGGAAGCTCCTGGCTCCTGGCTTTGCATCAGCTCAGTTTCAGTCATTGTGGCCACTTGGGGAATGAGTATTCCAATGGAAGATCTTTCTCTCTGTCTCTCATTCTCTCTGTATATCTGACTTTCCAATAAAAATAAATAAATCTTTTTTAAAATGATTTTCTGAAAATGACAGCATGGTACGAAAGAACTATGGGGTGGTAGGAGGGAAGGCCAGCATGATGGCTCAGGGGCTAAACACTCTCCTTGCAAGCACCAAGATTCCATATGGGCACTGGTTTGTGTCCTGGCTGCTCTACTTCCTTTCCAAGCTCCTGCTTGTGGTCTGACAGAGCAGTAGAGGATGGCCAAGGCCTTGGGACCCTGCACCCATGTGGGAGACCCAGAAGTTCCTGGTTACAGATTGGCTCAGCTCTAACTGTTGTGGTCATTTGGGGAGTGAAGCAGCAGCCAGAAGATCTGTTCATCTTTCTCTTTGTAAATCTGCCTTTCCAAGAAAAATAAATCTTGGAGGGAGAGAAGGAGAGAGGGAATGAAGAAAGAAAAGAAAAGAAAAGGGAAGAAAGGAAAAGGACCTTCCAGAGGAACAAGGAATGATGCTTGGGTGTGGGAGAAGGACAACTGCAGAGATTGTGTTGCCACTGTCCACAGCAAGACTCTAGCATGAGCAGGTGGGCTGTGTTTAAGATGCCAGGTTTGAGGTGGATGTACGTCATTCATACGGAGATATTCAGCAGGTGGGTATACCCATGGGCAGTTCAGGCAGAGGTGAAGATTCCAGGTATAAATTTAGAAGTCGTTCCCATAGATTAAATTAGAAGACAACATTTTTTTTCTATGAAGGGCCATATAGCAATTATCATTGGTTTTGCAAGTCACAAATGTTGTGTGGTACATACTCTTACTTAAAAACCATCTTTAGCTCACTGTGGCAAATTGCATTAGATCCACAGAGTGCATTTCAAGATGTTATAGAGGATATTTAATAGGGTGAATTTTAATAGAAACACCCTCAGATTTAGTTCAAATGGAAAAGACAAGGTATCCATGTACTGAATTCAGGACACTTCAAAGTCACAGTTAAGGAAATGACTAGAAAAAAAAAATTGACCGAGAAATGACAAGTAAGGCATAAAGTACTAGAATGTGATGTTATGAAAATACCAGAAAGGGTGGTTTTTTTAGTTTGCAACAATGATTATCTGGGCCAAATGCTGCTGATGGACTGAGTAAGACAGATACTGAGAACTGACTACTACATTTAGCAACATGGAGGTCATTGATCATTTGATTACAGTGTCTACAAGGAAGAATGGAAGAAAAGTTGTGAACATTGGGGATTATAGACAATTCTTTCAGGAATTTTGCTGAAGAGAGAGAAAAATAGCGTTGCAAATGGAAAGCAACTGAAGCCAAGGGAGAGAGGTTTTGTGTTATTAAGATGGAATAGACTGTATAATGATGAGATAATCTGGGAGAGAGATGAAAACTGCTATGTAAGGGAATTGACAGGAACATGCTGTGGAGTCGTCAAGGACAGTGACAGAGTATGAGAGCAAGCCCAAGAGAGGATCTCAAAAAAATTCCTCAATAATCAAAGAGGAGAAATTACATGTGGACAGAGATTTGACGAGTACTACCTTTCACAAAATACAGTGAATTCTAAGCATGACAAAGTAGAATAAATCCACACTTAAATGTTACATAGTAAAATATTGACTTAGAAATCTTAAAAGCAATCCATAATAATAGACCAATTAGACTTCAACAGCAATGTCAGAAGTTAAAGGACAAAAGAATGTCCTCAAAGTGAGATATCCAAATGAATATGCACAGGAAATAAGAGACTACTACTGACTTTTAAGGAGAGTGTACTAGTCTCTCAGTACGATTGTAACAGGAGCCTATGGATACACTTCATCAAGAGGGAAGAGAAGCATGAAAGATGGGTGGCAGCAAGAGCAGCGATGAACAGATACTAGGTAAGAAGTGATTTGACCTACAGAAGAGTGTCATGTCAATAGAAATGTCCGGGTCTCAAAAATTAGGTAGAGGTGCAATTCCTAGGCTCAATCCATGAAAGGGGTACAGAACATCACAGTTAAAGTGGTCCGTGAGCCTTGGTGTCCTGAAGGGGAACGATACATGCCAATATGCTTGTGATTTTCTTCAAATTCAAGAGCTGGTGCTGAAAAATGGAATGGCCACATGGAAAAGAATGGATTTGGACCCTGCCTTACAGCATGGACAGAAATTAACTCAAAATAAACAGTGAGTACAAGTGAGAAAACTGAGAAGGAAACACGGTAATAAATCTGATTGAACTGGAGTTAGTGAAGGCTCTCTAGAAATGCTACAAAAAAGCACAAGTAACAAAGGAACTAGACAAATAGGGGAAAAATCCTGTGCTACATGCGATACCATCAAGAAGTCAAAGACTATTCATAGTACGGGAGAAAATACTGTATATCATATAACTGATATGCAAACTGTATCCAAAAGCTAGAAAAACTTCCACAGCTCAGTGATAGAGAGATAAATGACCCAATATGAAAATGGGTCAAACATGTGAATAGATATTTTGCCAAAGAATAGACATTTGTCCATAAAGAAATGACAAAAAAAAGCATATGAAAAGATGATCAATAGTACTAGTCATTGGGGAAATGCAAAGTAAGACTTCAATAGATACCACACCACTTCAGACCCATTAGGACATGTTAAAACAAAGGGATAATTACAAGTGTAAGTGATAATTGCTGGGAGTGATACAACATGGTACAGTCACTTTGGAAAACAGCTTGTCACCTCTTCTAAAAGTTAAACACTGATAGGCCATATCACATAGCAGCTTTACTTCTCTGCATCTTCTCAAAGGTCTACATAAAAAATGTGTACTTAAATGCTCTTTGCAGTAGTAATCACAATGCCAAAAAAGCGGAAATAACCCAAATATTCATTATTTTGAATGGATAAATAAACACACCCTGTCAATATAACAGGTCATTATTCAATTTTAAGAAAAAAAATCAAGTATGAATATGTGGTACAACTCGCATGAATCTTAAAAACATTGTTAACTGAAAGAAGTCAGTCACAATAGAACACTTACTGTGTGATTCTATTTATATGAAATGTCCAGGACGGACAAGCCCTCAGAGACAGAAAATAGATTAGTGGTTTCCAAGGGCAGAGGGGGAGGGGGAACAGAGTGATTGCTAATGGTTTGGAGGTTTCTTTTGGGATGATAAAAATGTTGCAAACAGATTGTAGTGATGGTTGCTCCACTCTGAAAATATTCAAAGTCATGGGATTATATACACTAACTGCATCGACTTGCATAACATGTGGACTATATCTTAATACAGCTGTTAAAATATACTTTCATTTAAAAAAAAAAAAACTGTATCTGAGACATCAAAAGGTAAAGATAGATGTGGGGAGCAGCTCTCCTTCTACTGGCTTACTCTTCAAAATGTCCGTAGCAGCCAGAGCTAGGCTAAGCAATGTCAGGGTCTGGGACTTCAGTCCAGGTCTCCCAGGGAGGTGGCAGGACCACAATTCCAGGAGCCAGGACTGCTGCCTCAGAGGATCTGTCCTGGCAGGAAGGTGGAGCCAGCAGCCACAGGCAAGAATCAAACCCGGAATCACAGGAGCCTTCGCTTCAATGTAAATGGCAGTTGAAAGATATTATCTTGCCATTTCTAAACCAGTAGAAGAGGAAATTAACAATAACTCTTCAGTTCAAGAAATCATATGAAAAGGGACAAGCAAACAAAAAAATTAGAAGTTAATGCAAGAAGAAAATTATAGTACCTATGTTTAGTATGCTCCATTAATATGCATCCTTAAAAGCACAGTTATTATTATACGTCACTGGAGATCTCTGAGTGGCAAATTATAAAAATCTCCACTGGGGCCAGCACGTAGCATAAGCAGGTAAAACTGTCACCTACAATGATGTAGCATCCTTATGTATATGGGCACTGGATGCAGTCCTGGCTGCTCCACTTCTAATCCAATTCCCTGAAGCTCGTGGCTCCTGCCTGTCCAGTCCTGGCTGTTGCAGCCCTTTGGGGAGCGAACCAGCAGACAGAAGTACATTCACTCACTCACTCGCTCGCTTGCTTGCTTGCTCTTGACTGCTTCTAACTCTTTCAAATAAAAAATACATTTTAAAATATCTCCACTTAAAAATTATGCTGGACTACAAATGTGAGGGGGGAAATGTCCTTGTATTTTCTGCTTTCCTGATTATCATAATCAAGACAGAATACTGGAAGAAAGCATGGAGAGAAATTTTACAACTCGGGAAAAATCTTGAAAATGGATTAGACTATTTCACTACCACAAACATGACATTTGAGTTCATATGAGAACTGTTGGAAAATACATCTTATCTTGCATAAGTGCTAATTATACCTTCAGAAGAAAGATTAAAGCTTGAAAATCAAGCCAGTGACTAAGTGGGGAGGGAAGGAGACTGGGGAACAAATGGAATAGAGACATAAGGAGAGAGGTTTTGCTGTATCTATCACTCACGCTTTAGTTCCTCATTAAAAGGATAGAAACAATACAGCAAGTTGGTATCAATTATTACATCTGATTAAATAAGTCCATGTTTCTATTTTTGAAAACGATTATTTTTTATTGGAAAGGCAAATTTATAGAGAGAAAGAGAGACAAAGATCTTCCATCCGTTGGTTCACTTCCCAAATAGCCACAGTGGCAGGAGTTGAGCTAAGCTAATCTGAAGCCAGAAGCCAGGAGATTCTTCCAGGTCTCCCACATGGGTGCAGGGTCTCAAGGCTTTGGGCCATCCTCTGCTACTTTTCCAGGGCACAAGCAGGGAGCTGGATGGGAAGTGGAGCAGCCAGGGTACAAACTGGCACTCATATAGGATCCTGGTACTTTCAGGGAGAGGATTAGCCAATTGAGCCATTGCATAGGGCCCTATATGTTTGTTTTCTGTACCATTTTATATTTAAAATATTTCTTAAAAATCATCAACTATCTGGTAAGAATTCAGGGAGATGGGCCCAACGCAATAGCCTAGTTGCTAAAGTCCTCACCTTACATACACCAGGATCCCATATGAGCACTGGTTCTAACCTGGCGGCCCGGTTTCCCATCCAGCTCCCTGCTTGCAGCCTGGGAAAGCAATCGAGGACAGCCCAAAGTCTTGAGTTCTTGAACCCCTGTGGGAGACCTGGATGAAGCTCCAGGCTCCTGGCTTCGGATTGGCTCAACTCCAGCCATTGCAGCTGCTTGGGGAGTGAATAAATAGACAGAAGAGCTTCCTCTCTGTATATCTGCCTTTCAATAGAAATAAATAAATCTTTAAAAAAACAGAGTTCCAGGAGATGACACTTCCATTGCCTCTCCTTACCCCAATAAACCTGTACAAATTTTGATAGAAAATTGTGGCAACATGTAACTAACATTTTCAAAATACTTAGATCCTTTGATGAAGCAATAACTCTTCTAAGACTTCAAGCAAATAACTTGCATGTACATAAAGGCTACATTGGTACTGTAGTTTCATATATACATTTATGAAGATTAGCACATACATATGTGCAAACAGGATATCTATTAGTGAGGACATTGGCACCATATTCAAAAGGGCGATGCAGTTCATCTAACTGGAAGAAGTGAAGGTCTTAGATCTCTAAGAACCTGATGAGATTTACACATCTCTCCAGAAATGGGAAGATATATGTAACATACATGTGAGTCTATGGGGAGAATCAATACTTGCCAACTTATTTCTAACTCTCCTTAAGGAACCCTGTCTCCCTGGCAGTTGTGCTTTACTCTAGTCTCTCCATCCTACCCAGCATGACATAGGTACCTTATTCTTAAAACCTTATCAATTCTCCGCAGTACATAACACATTACTTTATGATCTGCATTTTGTCTTCTCCCCACCAGCATCTCTGAGAACAGGGGCCTAACTTATTTGACTTCATGTCCCCAGCACAGCATACAGCAACATTTGGTGACCAGTTGACCAAATGAGTGCTCCTTGAGAGTGAGCCTGATATGGAAATTTCTGGAAGCAAATACTTACTTCTTTCATATTTATTCTTTTACCACGAGTGACAATCTCCACACTCACTTGGCTTCATCCACATCCCAACTTTAATCGAGTGCCTTTTGAAATATGGTAGACATTCAACGCAGCCCTAACTCACAGAATTTGATGTAGCAGGTTTAAACTGCCAATGAGGCACATAAGGAACAAGACCCAGCTTTCTTTGTGATTCACAACACACCACCCACAGCAGTAACTTAATCAAATTAGCAGCAGCTTGTTTTCATTCTGGAAGACAAGCTTCCCAACCTTTTCTAAAGTTATTTCCCTTCTTTTCCCGTCCTGTTATTCCCTATTTTCATCAAGTGGAGCCCTTGAATGCTCTTCCCCGCCAGCTATTCAAGAGGCCTTTCCCCCTGGAGCCTGTGACACAGAACCTATTAATAAGCAAACAGAATGAACTGGCTCACTCTCCTCATAGTTAAATTCCTCTGCCACCGATTTCTCAAACACTTCCCTTTAGGGTTTTCCTGTGGAGTCCCATTCATTTAGAGGAAATGTGGAAAATTGTTTAATGTTTCTTGTTGTAAGCAAATGGCGGTAAATGCCGATTACATGTGGAGCGCAGAATGCCTTCCTTCTACTTGGCTTCCAGACCCATCTGCTGGTCCTGGCAATGACTGCACATGGGGTTGTCATCAGCCTCACATGGCTAACAGGCAGGACTGTCAAACAGACCCCTCCAATTCTGTCACATACCTGGCTTCCAGGCTGCATGTTAAGTCAGCCACTCTCCCGTGGTTGGCTTAAGTTTCCTCACCTGAGAGACAATAAACATTTGGCCTCTTTGCATATTTCATTCACATCATCAAACTAGACACGCTCCCTGGCTATAAAAAGCTGTGAGAACTACAGACTAAACATGGAATGCATTCCTATCACTTTTGATGACAAAGAAAGGCCAGGAAATAGCATCAGGAGAAAATTCTGAGATCAGGAAGAAATGATAACAGAAATATAAACTATTTGGGCCAGCTGTCCCAGGAATGAAAAAGAAAGGAGAGAATTTGACTCCTCAGAAAAGGTATCTCTATCCCATTCTTGTTTTAAAAGAATGTGAAATAGATAGCATTGTAGGTATAGGCAAAGAGAACATCTAGCATCATACTCCCAAGGTATAATTAGCTGTTTCATTGGGAATCCTCCTTTTATTACTGAATAGAGATGCATACTGCAACGTATCTTCATCTCCCAGGATACTAGTCTCCACCATATAGTTCCTCTATGAGAGCACATGTATACATTTGATCCACCATCCAAAAAAAATAGATATCCCTGGTTTCTTAATAGACATAAAATATACTACAGTCGCTCCACTCGCTACTTTTAATATACTGATGGACTAATTGGAGTCCAGGGAGTTGAAATGATATACCCAGGGTCACATCGTTGATGGGGTTTGGAAGTGGCAATTCAGATTTCCCACCCAGAGCTCCTTCCACTGTATGAAATTCCTCACATCCAGCAACATGATGCAAACATAAAAACAGACTTATGATCGCACAGAACTTCTTGCTCCACCAAATGTGCTGCAGTTTATTCACTCTGTCCCATGCCATTCTGCCTGCTGGCAGAGCTGTCCTGTCTGCCCACAGACTGTGTAACTACAGATTATTTAAATTCTCATATCAGCCCAAGATGCTGTTCTTACTGTCCTCTCTTGAAGATATTTTCAAGTCACATTTTTATAAGGGGTCTAGACTCTGAGCTTTATTCTTTCTACTGCTTACACACTGGGAATCCTTAAGCAAGGCCAGGATTCAGAGTTTCTGTTTTCTATTATGTGAAATCCATGGAATAATATTTATTGGATATGTTGAAAAGATTAAACAAATCTGTGTGCATGAGAGAATTCTGTGAAGCACTAAGTGCTTGATCCTTTTTATTTTCATGCCAGCTACTCTTTTACTGTGTTTGTAATAGTTTCTCAGTCTTAGGCTTAATGCTCCTCAATCAGAATCAAGTTCTTGGAAGGCAGGCCTCTTGTAATTCCACATCCCTCATAATATGGGTGCCAAATAAGTTACCAACCTGTACTGCCAGACACTATCACGGATGCTTTAAAATGCTAACTCATTTCATCTTTATCACAAATCTTAAGGTGGGTAATGTTATCTAGGTTTTACAGATAAGGAAATTAAACAGGGTGAGGATAAATACTTCTACAAGAGCTTGTATATGTTAGAGCCAGGGAGAGAAATGCAGGTTTCTGTCTACTAACCTGGTCAATGTTTCACGCACACTATATTTAGCTCACGTTAGTTCCCTATGCCTGCGTTCTGAGACTTGTTAGGAGGCTCCAGCCAGTTTGTGGATTAAATAAGGTGGGAGGGATTTTGATTATTTTATTGTGATGAAACACTTAGGTCATAACACTTACCATTGTTATCACTTTTTAGTCTATCATTCAATGATAAGTATTCACATCACAGCACAACCAGCACCGTTACCTTTCTCTAGATACCTTCATCAGCTTAACCACCAGCCCCCAGTTCCTGGTAGCCTCCATTCTGTTTCCTGTGTCTATGAATTTGCTTATTCTAGGTACCTTATGCGAGGAGAATCAATGGAAATCTACCTTTTAATATCTGGCTAACTTTAGCACAATTTGAAGGTCCTCCCACATTGTAACATATTCCAGCATATTTCTTTCCTTTCTAAGGCTGGACAGCATTTCATTGTACGTCCATACCGCATTGTGTTTATCCACTGACCTGTTGCTAGGCATTTGGGTTGCTTCCACCTTTCAGCTACTATGAATAACACTACCACTAACACTGGTGCAATTAAAGAAATGAAACTTTAATATAAATCCTTGCTAGGCAGAATTGAATCCATAAACCAATGCTGAGTGACAACTTCGAAACTTCTCAAAGCTAAATATGGTGGTAGCTCAGCAAAATAGAGTGCTTTCAAGATAGAGACCTTGACCCCATATTCACTAGTGCAGTAGTCTTGTGGATTGAGTTTGTTGACCTGGAAATCTCTTGATATCTTAAAGCCATCATCTAGTTGTATTTGCAGTACTGCTTATAACCATATGAGAAGCATGAATATTGAAGTGCAGTCAATATTTCATCCCCAAGTATTTGCACAAAAGTAAACATAGTTCTCCCAAAAATCAAATAGTAATACTTGATAGACAAATTTTTTTAGCATGATTTTGTGTTCTCTCCAGCAAAAAAGAAACTCTTCCAAAAGTGAATTCATTTGTCAAATTTTAGAAACATAAGATGTCATCAATGTTAAATGGAACTTCAACTTTTTTGAAAATGACGAAACAATAAAAATACTGAGGACTACATTTGCCAATTCCTGACATCTGAGTTGTAGAAAGACTAGTTACTTTGATCTTCTTCTCTATGTTTTGTGCACTTTCAAAGATTTTTAGAACAAGCATTTGTTCAGTACAACTTTATTTTAGAAAAATCCCCTATCATGTAATTTACCACCTTCAACAATTTTCTGGGTTCAGTAAAATATATTTAAATTGTAAAACAGAGCCATGGTATTTGCTCATCTTGTAGAACTGAAGGTATATACCCACGAAACAGAGGTCCTTGGCCCTCACCCCCAACTCCCAGCAATTACTGCTCTACTCTTTATATCCATGAATTGAGTGACTTCAGATATCTCACCTAAGTGCAATGACCACAGCACTTACTCTTTTGTGACTGGCTTATTTCACTTAGTGTAATTGTTATCAAGATCCATCCATATTATCATCTAGAATTTCCTTTTTTCTTATGACTGAATATTTTTAAAGTTTATGTAAAACACATGTGATTATTAAAAATTAAGATTTCAAAGATGGTTTGTGCCAAAATAAACACATTATTAATTCCACTTTTCCATGAACTTTTAAAAATCTCTTCATATTATTTCACTGGGTGAACAAAGCTCATTTTGCTCATGCATTCCTACATCAATGCAGTTCTGGGTTGCTTTCATCTCCTGGCTATTGGGAATAGTGCTATTATAAACATGAGTATGAAAAATATCTTTTCAAGTCTGTGTTCAATTTTTGTATTTATCCAGAATTGGCATTGCTAGATTGTGTGGCAACTCTAGTGTTTTTGAGGACCCATTACACTGCCTTCCATAGCAATTCAACTATTTTGTAGTCCTACTAACAGTATAATAAGAGTTCTATTTTCTCCATACTTCTATCAACACCTAACATTTGCTTTCTTCTTTAAAGAAAAAAAAGCCAACCTAACAGGTGCGAAATATCTCATTTATTACAATTTCCACTTCTCTGATTATGGCATCTTAATTTTTAATTCATTTTTAGCAGATTCATTGTGATTTGTCCACTCAATTCTAAGAATGTAGTGGTATTCATCTTTCCATGTGCTTGTTCACCATTTATATTTCATCTTTAGAGAGGTTAGGCAAATCCTTTTCCCACTTAATGGGTAGGTTTACTGGAAATGAATGCAGGAATTTTTTCTTACCTGGATAAGTCTTAATTTCTCCTTTATTTTTAAAGAATAAAACATCTGGGAACAGTAATACTGCTTGATACTTTTTTTTCTTTTTAACATTTTTGGGTTTCTTTTGTTGCGTTCAGCACTTTAAATATAACATTCTACTCTTTCTGGCCTTCAAGATTTCTGTTAACATGTCGCCTCTTACCTAATCTCCCTCGTACATGATGAGTTGTTTTTCTGTTACGGTTTTCCTCTTCAACTTGACAGTTGAATTACATGTCAAGTCATGGATTACTTTAGATTTATTCTCACTGGTGTCTTAAATTTGTAGGTTCAACTTGTACTTCAATTTGGGAAAATTGGAGTATTATTCCCTCAAATAAGGTTTCTGAACCTTTTCTTCTAGACATTCCTAATGGGATCATTGGACTGACTGACAGTGTGTTCTAAGTTCCTTAGACTTTCTTCACTGTTTTCTCTTTGGCTCAGCAATTTCCTCTTTTCTATTTGATCAAGTTTTATGTTAAAACTTTCCAGTGATACATTTAGTGATCTTTTCATTTTGTTCACATGTCACATATCTAATTTCATTTCATTGTCTACCTTCTTTTTCTTTTAGCTTGTTGAATATCTTTACAACAGTATTTTTCATTCTTTGTCAGTTCCTATGCCTGCATGTTTTCAGAATCAGTTTCCAGAGTTTCATTTATGTGTTTTGATTAGGCTATGTTTCCCTGTTCCTTGGTTTGCCTTATGATTTCACCTGGCACTTGAACAGGTGAAAAAGCAACCAACCACCTCTCTCCAATTTTATGGACCACTTTCATGTGAACTAAGCCCGATCTATCAGCATAGCTAGGGATTCTAGGACCTCTCAAACCCGGAGACTGTCTTCTCTGGGCTTTTGTAAGTACCTTTGGTCCTTTGCTTTTAGTCTCTGTTCTCAGAAGCCTGCAATCTCTTGCTCCCTCTGGTATCTGCCTGTGGAACTTCAACTCGAATGCACCAAGGTGGTTTCAGGGCTTCCAAACAAGGTCACCAGCCCTTCCCACACTTTTTGAGTCTGTGGAGACAGATACCAATCCCTTAGGTAACCTGCAGACCAGCCAGCCTACTGGATACATGGTTCCCTCTTTTGTCTCCATTCAAACAGAAGATTCTTGTTGTAGAGGTTGAAGGAGGGATATGAGCATGAACAATATTGTGAGTTTCCTATCATTTTAGCTGAAATTGTTTCTTGGTTTTATATTTTCTTCAATTCTAGGACTTCTCAACTGACCTCTAGAGTTCTCACAAAAGTATCCCTGTCCATACAGTTGTGAACTTGTGTCTCTGTGGAGAACAAGGGCTTGGAGCTGCCCAGACTGTCATATTTCAGATGTCACTCTGAACAGGTGCTATTTTTATAGTAAGAATAAAATGCTGTATTTCCTAAGTTTTTGCCTATTCAATGGATATCTCTCTACCTTTTTCCTTTCAAGGCACATGGCTTTGATCTTTCCCATATTTATACCATTCTGCCCTTTAACTTGTGTTAATGTCTTGGCTAGGCACACACGTGCACACAAATAAAACAAAGGGAACAATTTTGACATAACAAGTAAGGTAACACATTGAGAAAAGTGGGTGCTCCAGCCACAGAAAAGAGCATAAACAAAAGAATGAAGTAATTTGATGGTCAAGAACAGTTAAATCAGAGGGACTAAGGAAAGATGATAGAGGACCCAGGGAAATCTGGAAGAGGTTCACCACACAGTAGGAAAACCCACTGTTCTAGCTTGCTAGTGACAAGGCCTGTGAGTACTGGGAGGCTCCTAAGTGTTCTCTACACATTTTCATTTTAATTGGCATGGAAATATGAGGACTGCAGCTCTAGAGTGCTTTAAAAATCAAGTCTATAGCATGCAAATCATTTTCTTAAAAAAGTGGCTCACATGGGAAATGTTCGAGTCACATTGACATAAAAAAATAAACATAATGAACTTTCACAGATTTGCATAAACAGTTGCACACTGACCACCAGTCCACTGAACGGGAGCCGGGTTTTATATCCTATTTCCTGGCGTTGAGTACTGAGATTCATTTAAGAAATAATCCAAGTGATGAGGGAAGGCGAGGAGAAAGCACCCAGTGTGCAGCTTGCTTGCTTGTCAGTCAGGCCTCTGTGAAGAGATTGTGTCCCAATGCTCAGGGCCACCAAGAGCAGTTCCAGAGGGATCTGACTCCAGGAGGTTCGAGCAAAACAGATTCAAGCTTGTTCTTTATCAGGGAGGCATACGGAAAGGATTGTGTCTAAACATCCCTGCCATCCAGAAAACACATGTAACCTATCCACCAACATGGGAACCTCCGGCTTGTAACAATTGGCCTTCTTAATTAACTTACAATGAACTAAGTTCCCTGATAAGCCATTCTTTGAGCATGTGCCATCCCTACTCTAGTGTACCCCCTAAGCCTCAGATGGCTGATTTCCAAATAGATGGAAGGGTTTTCTGTGGTGGTGATGGTAATTTGGTTTGCTTTAACAATGGCACGTTTCAACATCAATGACCAGTCCTACCCAAAGGGAAATGGATCGTGACATTGCTCTTAAAAAGACCTGAATTAGTAGCCTAATACATTGAGAAGGGTGATGCACTAGGCACGGGGAATCAAAAACAATCACACGTGCTGACAACACAGGGAACAAAAGAACAGAGCCATAAACATGAACCTGAAGGCATAATAGCTAATAACACTTCCTGCTGTCTTTATTACTGTTATTGTTTTAAATCTGGCTAACATGTGGCCTCTCTTGTTATAACTGAAATCTTATCTATAGTTGCTATCTCTCCCTGTATTTCAAAATGTTTTTAAAGCAAGATGCGAATGCATCAGAGACTCTTTCATATCTAGCAGAGGGAAAGTTCAAATGCAAGAGTCTCCATAATAAAGCTTACCCAGATATAATAAATGGGGCTGTCAGATTCATTCTCACTTGAGACACCAACTGTAGCTAATATTACTCGATATGCAGATGTTTTCTGTCTCTTTCTCTCTGTCAAAAAAAGAGGGAGGGCATTTAGATGGAATAATGATAAATTGGTACTAATATGAAAAGGCTCTGCTACAGTGTGGCAAAGAGCTCAAGAGGTCAAGAGTTGGAGGCTCCTGTGAGCAGCACAGCCCTCACCTCTGTGCTGAACGTTTCGGAAATTTATTAGCTGAACTATTCACTCTGTCTCCAGACCACACAGCACTCTTTCAAAAAGGGAAAATCAAACCCTGAACTATACTAAAACTTGGGTTGCGGGGAGACAAGGTCCCCTGCGGTGCCTACAACATGGCCTTGCACCGGCCACAGGTAGCCAGTCAAGGCTTAATGCAGAACGAAAGCACTAACACATTACTGCCACAAGAGTGAAAAATAGAAAAGCAGCTCCTGACCATTCTTCATCCCAATGCCAGAGCCGATGTGCTTGCTGGTCCTTGACAACTCGGCTGTCCCTGGACGCACCACCAGTCTGCCTGCTGGAATTTCCTCTCACACCACCAGCAAACAGTCACCTTCACATTTGTTTTCGCTTAAGTTGCCCCCACCTCTCTCACTTTCCTGCCCACTTGTGCAGGTACACAGCATTACAGAAAAATGAGAAGTTGCATTTAGCTCCTTTCCAAGAAGAAAGAAAAAAAAAACGAATGAGAGGAGCAAAGGTCATAGAATCTAATGGAGCATCTCCCTAAATGATGAGGCATTTCTTCCTAGAAAACATTTGGGCAGCTCTTGGCATCTCCTGGAACAAACCAAATGCTCTCTGAGGTCCTTCAGACCTGCAGCACAGCATTTTACTGAGCTTCTGAGGGCTTACTTTGGATAAATAAGTGTAACTTCATGGGAGGAAGATTTACTTCTGAAAACAGAGCTGTAATACCCAATCTACAAATGAATAAACAGAGCAGAAGTCAAGCATTCATCCACTCAGACAGCTAGCCACTTTAAGAGAACCAAAGAGCAGCATGTGTGATAGAGCAGTGCGTGAAGCTGCTGTCTGCAGCACTGGCATCCCTTATCAGAACCTACGGCTGAGTCCTGGCTGCTTCACTTGCTATCCACTTTCCTGCTAAGGGACCTGGAAAGGCAATGGAAGATGGCCCAAAACCTCGGGAGCTGCCCAAAATGGGAGACCCAGATGGAGTTCTAGGCAGTTATTTTGAGGGAGAACTAGAGGATAGAATCTCCGTCAGTATCACTCTTTCAAAATATTACATCCAAAAAAAAGAACCAAGTATTTATCCACCAAAACTATCCGAACAGCCAGCCACACACTCTCCTGCTAATTTTCTATGAAAATGACCTGAATTAGAGCAGTGGATCTGTAACTTATACCCTCCATATTTTAAAATTCATTACTACACATCATCTCTTTCTCTGTCCAATCACCTTAAGTTGATCTAGGTTAGCTTTTGAGATTGCTAAGTGTTAGCACTGACAAAAGCTTAGGTGGAGAGAGGCACCTCATTGAACATTGTTCAGGCAGGAACATTTGACTGACAAGATTTACAGGATAAATTCCCAAGATTTCCAGGGATTGAGATCACTGGAGGAAATTGGAATTGATTGCTCCAGACTTTTCTATCTAAACAAGTACCCCTCCTCACCATTCCCCAGCTCCTGCAAACTCAGGGATGCAATCATTCTGATGCATTGAGAGAGAAAGATGTCAGAATTAAGGCCAATATCCAAACGGTGCTCGCTGGAGGTCTTTCTCTGATGAATCAGTCAGCCAAGGGGAAGAAGGGAACCTGTATCAACTGAACTATTCCCACAACATAGCATGAAATAGCTGAGCACATGTCTCTACCCCATGCTCTTCTTCAAGTTCATAGTTCCCCATCCCAGAAACACTCTCTTCACTATGTGGCCATTGGCCAGCCTTACTCTGCCTTCCCTATGATGCTCCATTTGCAAGAACAAAGATTGTCCTGTCCCACTTCTCTTTCTCCAAATATTCCCTCTTCCAAAGAACTTTAGACTTTCCTAAAGCAAGGCAGCTGATTACTTATATATATATATATATAAATATAATGATATATATTATATATATATATAGTGATATACCTGGTGCAAAGGGCTGTTGGGAAAATCAGGATGCTTTTGTGCCATGAGGGCTCAGAGGCTCCTGTAGTTTGGACCATCTTTAGCACTCAGTTTCTTAGGCACCACAGGTATACTGGGGTCCCCCACTGTAAGGTGGAACACCCACTACAGCTGCTTCCAGCATCACTCTGCCTGGATTCAGCTCCTAGCTGCAACACTAAATAACTGTAAGACCTTGAACAGTTACTCATGCTTTCCATCTTTAACTTTCTCATACACAAAATGGAACCACTACAATACCTACCAGAGCAGGTTATTGTGAAGATAAAATGACATCATTCAAATAAAGCATTACAGTTGAACATGTCACACAGAAAGTGCTAAATAAATGTTAGCTATTGTAATTTTTCCTTGAATTTTTATAGTGCTGTAAGAATCTATTATGCATGAGACAGCACTGTACAAAAAGATGTCCTGCTCCTCACCGTCTGGAGGCTTACTACAAGTTAGGCTCATGGGTTTTTAGAAAATGCAAGAAGGGGACTGCAAGCACCTTTTGAGTAGCAGCATCCCATTTGGGTGCTGGTTATGTCCCAGCTGCTCCACTTCCCACCCTGCTTGTGGCCTCAGAAAGATGGAGAGGATGGCCCAAAGCCTTGGGATCCTAAACCCACGTGGGAGACTCGGAAGAAACCCCTGATTTTGGATTGGCTCAGTTCTGGCCACTGTGGCCATTTGGAGGGTGAACTAGCGGATGAAAGATCTTTCTCTGTGTCTCTCCTTCTCTCTGTAAATTTACCTTTCCAAGAAAAGTAGATAAACCATTAAAAGAAAATGCAAGAAGATCCTGTAATTTAAATGCAAGAAGATCCTATAATTTATGTCTTACAACTTAGAAAGGGAAATTTCCCTGGAATTGATAACAGAAAATAAAGGCCCTTGCTGTCATGTGGCTTTGACCACAGGCCTGTTATCTTTATGACTTCTTATCTGAACAAGAATTATTATTATAGAGGTAACAGTCACAGGAAAATAATGACAAGGACCATTCATGTATTAATGACTTCCCAATTTTTTCTCTGGGTGTCAAAAATATTTTCTATAGGATAAGTGTTATATTACAAGCCATTAAGTTGCTTCTTGGGACACCTGCATCGTATAGCAAAATGCCAGTTCATGTCCCTGCTCGTCCACTCCTAATCTAGCTTCCAGCTAACATGTCTGGGAAGGCAGTGGACAATGGTCCAAGGACTTAAGTTCCTGCCCTCAATCTGGCAAACTCAGTTGGAGTTCCTGCTTCCTGGCTTCTGCTTGGCTGCTGCAAGCATTGAGGAATGAATCCGTGGATGGAAGGTCTTGGTGTCTGTCTCTCTCTCTCACACTCTTTTAAGTAAACAAATCTTGAAAAAAAAAAATCTTTTCAACATTCCCATTGCTTTTCTGGTCTCAATGAAATCTCACAAACAAGAGTCAAGCAGATATAGCATTTAGACTTCAAATAAGGTTATTTTTATCCTGGGGGGGGGGGAAGCAACCATTAGCATTCTCTTCTTTCTCAAGGGTTTATATCCCTACTAGCGGTCCACACACAGAGCAGGGCAATGTTCAACCAAACAAGCTTTGATACTCAGAAGACTGGTTAGTTTAGGTAGAAGATACTTTCGGATTAAGCAATTATTCAGTTTATACAAGATTTGGGGGGGTCACTGGCATACAGAATTTTCAATCCTAAACCCAGGATAACACAGTCACTTACTTTCTTGACATACACTACAGCTATTGGTGAAACTAGCCATACTTGGGTAACTGGCACTAATAAAAAGCTGTTCATCCTTGTGATTTGGCTACAATACCTGTCAAGTCCTCCTCCCCACTACATTCACCTGAGGTTCATGCACACCCTCGCTGCTCCACTGCTCTACACAACCTCTCTCAAGGATAATGTCTGGGGGTGGGGGGAGAGAACCTTCCTAACCCACTCCACCTCAGGATCAATGACGTGTCCTTATTTCATGTGTTCATGGCACCCTGTCCTTTTCATCCCTGACACCTGAATGGAAGTGACAGTCTAGAGAAATACATATATCTGCTTGTGACTGCTTCATGTGCGACTTCCCTACGAGTCTGTAAAGTTTCATGACAGGGACAAAGGATAGCAGGTATCCATTGATTACGGTGCAAGGCAGTTGAAAGAATTAATTTGTGTGGCATGTGGCACATGGGAAAGGAGTAGCTGAAGGAATTAGAGAAATTTGGTGATGAAACCAAAGCAGCAAGAACAGTGACATTGAGCTTTGTAGGCACAAGGTGCCAAGACCAGGTTTTTAAAATCACCCAACCAAACTCCACCGGCTGGGGCTCTCTGTCCTTCTCAACTGGCCTGTGCTCCTGAGTGGCTCACCTTGAGGCAAGCCAAATGTTCAAGACGACTCCTGCACACCTGGGACTTGTCTGGCCAAGCCAACCTTATCCCAGCAGCTACCCTGGGCTGTGTATGCCTAGGCTTGGTATTCACAGCATGGCAGTGGCCAAAACTACCAATGAGCAAACTAAGTGATGAACTATCTGCAAGGATGGTGGATCAAAAGGAAACTCTTTGATCTCATAGAAGTAGAGGGTAGAAGAATTGTTACCAGAGGCTGGGAAAGGGTAGAGGCAGAGGGAGATGGAGATAGGATGGTTAATGGATCCAGGGGCGTAACTGATAGGAACAATAATTTCTGGTGTCCTTTAGCACGCAAAGGCAAATATGCTTAAAATCATTAAGCATATATTTCAAAATAACTAAGCCATAGGATTTTGAATCATCCCAGCACAAAGAAATGATAAAACTTTGAGGCAGAGTATGCAAATGACCCTGATTCAATCATTACACATTGTACACGTGTTGAAACAGCACAGCACAGCACTGTGCCCTGTAAATATATACAACTACTGTTAAAAATCAAAACCTTTTTGTTAAAAAGGAAAATTTTTTTCTCAGCACCCTAACAGTTTAAATTTACCTTTCCTTTACAACTACTCTTTGGTCCCATAACATCTTCCCTAGGAATTTGCTTCCAGAAAGGCAAACAGATTTACACACCAGGAGCAGGGCTAACAAGGTCTTGATTTTATTTATGACTTTATCTCAAAATGCACGCATCTAATAGCAGTTTTCTCAATTATTCACACAGTATAACAACCAAATATGAAAACTCTCAATATCTATGCCTAGAGGGAAAAAGAGAGAAAGGGAAGAAAAATGGGAGGGGGAAGGAAAGATAGAACACAGAGTATTTTCAGATGGTTGCTTTGAAAGGCAAGGCTGACAAATGTTTTCTTCTGGCTTTTTTTTATTTGCAAATTTTTATGATGTGCATAATTCCTACTTAAAAGGAATACATGAATAGAGAACTTGTGGAATTCATGTTGATGCTTAGTTTAAGACCATACTTAGAGACAAACAGCCAGTGAAGCAGTAAAAAGAAGTTCTAATTAGAGTTACCAACACGCTTGATAACTGCTGCTAACCCCAATCCAACTTTCTGGGTTCTGGTCACCCATATGGTTTATCCCATCCCTAAGATGAGCTCTTTTCTCACCAATTACCTTGTCCCCTCCTGCACAACCTTTCACAGAAAAGAAAGCTACATCTGTAGGGTAGGCATTGGGTGTAGCAATTAAAACACCGCTTGGGATGCCCACAGCCCACATCAATGTCTGGGTTTGAAACCTGGCTCCATTCACAGGTCCAGTTTCCTGCAGATGCATAATCAGAGCATCAGCAGATGGCAGCTCAAGGGGTTGGGTGTCTGCCACCCTGTGGGAGACTGGGACTGAGTTCCTGGATCCTGGATTGGGCCCAGCCTCAGCTGTTTTAGGTATTTGGGGAGTGAACCAGTAAATAGGGAAATTTTCTTTCTTTCTTTCTCTCTCTCTCTCTCCTTCCCTCCCTCCCTCTCTTTTTCCCTCTCTACCTCTCCGGCTCCCTCCCTCTACCTCTCAAATGAAAAAAACAAATAAATAAATTTTTAACATCATAGTTTCAAGAAACTTACCCACTTCATAATTAGATGATGGGTCTTATTTACACTCAACTATGCAAAGAATAAAAACATGGTCATATGGGTAAAAGTAAAATATACATGAGAATGTAGTCTTCAAGGTAAGGTCAACATTCCTGCAACTCATTTGTCAAAGGATACATGGTGACTGACTTCAGGAAATACAGGAACTGGTTGCAAAAAAGAAAAGACTATTCATTTCCAGATCTTGCTAGGAAAGGTCATTTTAAAACCCATGAGCCGGGGGGAGCAGACATACATAAACAAGAGACTGAATTGTATTCTAGATCCATTCATTATTGCTGTTTATCCTACAAGTAACCCTCAGCTTCCAAGTAGTCCTCAATATTCATTTCTGAATATCCCAAGGATTGAAGTGAAGTAATACTCTTCTTCTTAATTGCTACATTAAAAAAAATACAACTTTCAATTTGTTAAAGTATGAGGCTCAAAAAGCTTTGCAAATCTAATTTAGACTTCAGAACTTATTTATTAACATTTATTGAACACCTGTTATGTGGAAGATGTTGTAGAAGAATAAAAAGATGGTTTTAAACACAATCCCCATTCTCAAAAACTACTTAACTTTCAGGGCCACAGTCAGGTAGAACAGCTGGGGAGTGTGAGGAAGAGTAAGCCCAGGTGAGCTTGCAGATGTAGTTCCCAAATCTCTTCTGGTTTTCCACCAAGGCACATGGAACCAGTCCTGTTAAGGCACTAGGCTCTGACTGTGTCAGGTAGAAACTAGAATTAGGGATTCTTGCCCGATCTGCCTCCATGGGACTGCTGTGAGGAACAACTTAGACTCACAATGGCAAAGTACCCTGAAAAAAATGTACAGTTATGCAAATGTGAGATGGGGCCATGATCACTGTGAAAGTCCTGACTCTCACATGTCAGGCATTTGTGCAGCTATTAAAACACTACTTGGAACATTCACATCCAGTCTCCTAGTGCCTGGGTTCAGTCCTGGTTTGGTTCCCAATCTCTGCTTTCTACTAATGCACACAGTGGAAAGCAGCAGGTGATGGCTCAAGCACTTGGGTTCTGCCACCCACATGGGAGACCTAGACGGAGTTCCTGGCTTCTGGCCCAGCCATGGATGTAGTTGAATTTTAGGGAATGAACCAGCAAATGAAACAACTTTCTCTTTCCTCTCCCTCTCTGTGTCTCTTAATAATAATAATAAACGGCAATCAAAGGGTCTTTATGTTTCCCTCTGAATGACATTTCCCTCTCAGGAAGCTTTTGCAAATACAGCTGAGTCTGTGCTGAGAGACTGAATGACATTCTGCTCGTGACTGTTTTCCCTCCTGAGTAGGTGTCAATGTTTGTAACACTTTCTGTCTTTGGCCATCACCTTTTCTTTTATGAAAATGTCTTTTATTTTAAGAGTAAAGGAATTTACAAATCATCTACTTCAGTCCCTGGAGAAACTTCAGCAAGGTGGTTTGAGGAAGAAATTTTTCGTGTCATTTTCTTCTAGATGTTTCTCCCACTGAAAACTAAAAAGATTTAGTTCAAGGACATAACAGTGAAGTATTGACTGTTTATACAACTCAAAAACTGGTTTGGAAATGGGGAAAAAGGTAGACTTACTATTTAAGCGTCTTATTGAAAGTCCCCAGACATTCTATGTTCCCTTACCTACAATCTACAAACTCAAAATTTCTCCTTTAGAAATGTTTGTGCTTATTTCCTTTTAAATATAAACTCAGGAGTTTGGGCACATAAAGATACTTAATTTCAACTTCTGTTTTAGGCTGTGTTGGCTTATGCACTGCTTTAATTGCCATATTCCTGATTTGAACCAAACAGGAAATACAGCAATGTTGAAGGAAACCAGATCAAAGGCCAGTTCTATGGGTTGTACATTACTCTCTCCTTTGTCTGCACTTTCACTTTCCCAAAGTCAACCACAGCTCACAAATGCACGTGGAAAATTCCAGAGATAAACAATTAATACATTTAAGTCACATGTTGATCAGAATGATGTAACTGAATATCATGCTGCGCTGCTCTATTCCACCTAGAATACAAATCACGTCCAGCCTATCTACCACTCACTCTTTAGTTACTCAGTAGCCCTTTCCATTACCAGATCAACTGTAGGTGTATTGTGGTGCTGTATGCAAGTAACCCTTATCTCACGACAAAAAGAAACCCAAAGTGCAAAAGTTGCATTATAAAAGAGGCACCAGGGCACAAAGCATGGAAAGACGAATGCACTCTGGTTCTACATGGTAATACTGCCACTTGTATTGGACCAAATATGGTATTAAGAGGGTTTGCTATTATCCAGCATTTCCAGCGTCCATTGAGAGCCTTGAAACACATCCTACATGGATGAGGATGGACTACTCTATGAATTCCAAGCTCCAAGCTTCAGCTCTCATCTCTCACCTTCGTGGCCTCCATTCTATAATGCACAAAGCTCACCCTCCCCTAGCTCTACCAACAGCCATTCAAGGTATCCTATGCTGTCCCTGCCTCTGTGCTTTGCCTTATTCTACCCTGCTTGCAAACCTCTCCCCTTACTGCATCCACCTATCAGAATCCTATTTCTTTTCCAGGATCAGAAAAAGAGTTTCCCCATCTGGCCTTCCCAAATAACTCCAAATGGATGTCCATGTTCCTTAGTGTGTGTTCCCATCACTATATCCTTGTAATTTTCCCATCAATTATCACATTCTGCCTAGTTTCAATGATGTCTTTACATGTGTAGCAATGTCCTGACAAAAACCGAAACTATGCCGTAGTTCTTTTCTCCCTGCACTGGAGATAATCTGGAGATGATTCTTGCTTGTTCTTTGGAATGCTTGTCCCACCAAAAGAGAAAGCCCATCTGCTTTGTAAGGTCTAGGATCATCATAGAGGTGAGGGGTTTTTTTGTTTGTTTGTTTGTTTTTGTTTTTTGTTTGTTTTTCATTTAATGTAAGTTTATTAGAACATCAGTTATTGAAAGAAATGCCTTATTGAATGGTACCTTTCTTTATGAAATAGTTGTATTAAATGTCCTAATTATCTCTAAATAGTTTATAATTTTAGTGTATAGTGATCTAGCCATGCTGCTATCCACTTACCCATTGAATAAATTTTTCTTTAATACAGTTGACAAGACATGTTTCAAAGCGAGGGCAAGAGTAGATGGAAAAAGAAGAAAGAAGATCCAGCATGTCTGGAGTTGAGTGGATGCCTGGATGAGCCCTGCAGGAACTGATCTGGCCCTACCTTGAACAGCTCCCCGAGTTGAAGAGGAGGATGGTGATAGATCTCCAGAGAATGGGCCCTAGAAGACTGTCATCTAGAAACCCAGCGAGGAAGGCAGGCCACAAGACACAACTATAGCAAGTGGATTGGATAGGATTTACCCCCCTGAAAAAAGCCACTCTGGCCTTTGCCAGTATTCAACAGTGGCACCATGTGGCAGTGAAGAGCAATGCAGGGCAGGGACAGCTGCAGCCAGGACAGACCGGAGCTGTCAACAAGAAGCTCCAAAGGATCCCCTTGTCCTGGAAGAGTTGGATGTTTCTGGAGAAAGAGGGAGGTGGACTTCAAAGGGTGACATAGTAGTTTGATAAAGCTGCTGGCAGGTGGAAGGGGAGGACAGGACATGATTTTAATTTCATTGGAAAAATTAGCAGATGATCAAGAGTCTTGAATTCCCTACTAAGTTACAAGCTCCTGGAGGGCAGAGATCATTTGCAACTCAGTGCTTTGGGTACAACAAGCTGCTGAGTAGAGTACATTAAATATATTTTTTTATTTTGAATCTATTTGAGGATGAAATAAATGAGATCATGCACCCCAGAGGTATGCAATGATTTATTTAACCACTTTCAACATGAGCTATGCCCAAATGTTGTTCATTTGTCTTTGAAAATAATTGTTTTGCTTCTCCTTGGATGGACACACAAAGTGTTTAATCAAAATATTAGCCAGTTGGTCTACACAGATATTTTCCATGATCCTCCAGGATGTAACCTTTGTTGAATTCTGTGATATTTACTCAGGACATATTTTCATCTTCTTAAACCTTCCCTGCTAAGTCATCCATGACCTACTAAGGGTACCAAAGCAGTTGCCCAGTCAGGCTGACTTGGGTCACTGCCAATATAAGGCCCTGATTTTTGGCACCTGCCATCCCTTGCTTCTTTCTGTATCACTCAAGAGAATTCTCTTCTTCTGTGTAAGCTACACTGACACTTCCAGCTCATGAATATGCATTTCCACATCCATTCACAGACCTAATTTTCACCCAGGGTGACATGGTTATAGGTAGGCCCCTTTCCCCTCACTCTGTACTTCATATCCATCCCTCCTTAACTGATGGCCTCAATCATAAGGAAAACTATTTTCAAGTAGATGAGAGAAGTGGGGCTTGAAATATAGAAAATATCGTCATCTCCTGTTGTATGATAAATAGCTGTTACGGTCATTTATTGTTCCCATGTTCCAAAATCTCAAACTGCTTTACAGATGTTCTTTAGCCCAGCTTTCTAACATCTGTGCAGGGAAGGCAGGGTGCAGAGTTACCAGCTCCATTTTACAGACGAGAATAGTTATGGGGGGCCCAAGGGGCAAGGATTTGACATTTTTAGGACGTTGTGATTATACTTTATTAGCCTTTACTCACAACATACTGGAGCAGCCAGCAAACAGCATGTCAGTGTCCAGCACAAGGCCATTTTGTAAAGACAATAAGAGCTTGCAACAGACTCCAAGATTTGGGGACTTTCTATCTCAAGTTGCACTCACTATTTTCCCAACTTAAACAGGCATGTGTCAAATCACAAATACATACTGATACACCCAGAAACAAGACCATGTAAGGATGCACAGATGTACATGTTTATACATGCAGCCAAATAATTTTCTTCATTGTACTTTTAAAAGGCAAAACAGCCCACTCTTCCCCCTCTTTCTGTTGCAGCACAAATGACTTCAATCCAGTGGGCTGCCCAAAAGATAGGGCCCCTTCACGGGGCCTGCTTGTCCCCTGGGCTCCTAAGGTCTCTAATGAATAGGCAGTAGGACTGCATGCTCACTGCATATCATTGGAGTCTATCCAAGCAGGAATCAAAAGAAATAACAACAGTACAGTAGGCTGGGATTTACATATCAACACTTCAGAGATGGTTAGATGTGCTCTCAATTTTTTCCTAAATGAGGTTTATCATCTCAAGGTATTTCCTGGGGTGCAGTTACCTACTGTCATTATGGGTACCAAGTACTTCAAAAGTCTGTTGGGGCTGTACTGTGCAGCTGCAGGAACACCATACTAACTCACCTGCCAAGGTAGAATCAGCAAAGCTCTCTGAAAACATGTAGGGAGATGCCCCTTTCTATTTCACCCTTCCTTCCAAGTGGGACTCATCGCATTCACCAGCTTGAGCAGCATTCCCAGTGAGCTGGCTACCTTATTCACACCCCCTGTAATGTCTCAGGATGCATCAGTTCTACAGGAAAGGCCAAGACACTCTCACATGCACAGTTAGAGGAAGAAATCCCAGGAACAGCCTACAGAAAGGACCAGGTGCTGGATTATGTTTTGATTTGTCTAATTCTAGAAGCTTTAGCAGGGCAATAAGCCTGAGCTATGGGTCTCCACCATTGCTATTATCTGTGTGGCTTTGGGACTGAAGAATCCATTTCCTCTGAGATATATGCCCCCAGAGTTCCCACCACTGTCCTATCCTCTGGATGGCACATTTGCTGTAGGTGTGGGTCACCTGACATGAAAATACCCATGCATTCTTCATCCCAGCAGTTCTTACTTACACCCACTACTAGAGCTGTTCAACATAGCCATGCTGAAGAACAGTGTTTTAAGGGAAGGCTTAATGTGAAGTGATGCCAAATAAGTTAATCAGCGGATAGAATATGGCTACATTTTCAGTGTTCCTTAATTACTCTGCTGATATAATCTAACTACACTTGTCTACAGTTCCCATTAAAATTCTTCTTCCTAACTCACCCTTAACATTTTATCTTCCAGAGGTAAAGATAAAAATAAGCATATAGCTGATTTTCCCAACATATCCTCATCAGAGGATACACAGCACCAAGGTAATATTGAGGTGAGGATGGCTCTCTAGGGGCTCTTGCTGTGTATCTAATAGTCATTCATTCTCTCTCCTTTCAAATAAAATAAGTGCATGCTTGAAAGGTATTCTAAACTTTATAAAAATCTTCTTCTAGATCAATCTTTTCTGAGAAATAAACATATCAAGAGTCTTGGGCATTTCAGCCACTTTGGTGCCGTTTCTCCAATGCCAAAGTCATTGTCTGCATGCTCCCTCCCCGCAGCTGGGAAAGCCCTGCTCCAACTCCCAACCAGGCCTGCTGTGTCATCCCTGCCAGTGAGCTGCCACCTCTTGCGGGTGGGGAAGCTGAGTATTTACCCGGCCTGGGCAGACCATCACTCAATTGCCAACATTCTAAGGGAACCTGTTTCTGATCTCCACTGAATTATCTGCTCAGAGAGACCAGCAGCTACACTCTGGAGATACCATGCAGAAAATCTTCCTCTAGGTCTTTGTTAGCTGCAGAACAAACAGCAGAGGTCAACTGCCTATTTCTCAGGTAACCGCAGCACACAGATGCCCTTGGCTGCGTTATCTCATGGCTTTGGGTAATAGGGAGACCTGTCACAGAGTCCATGAGTCGCTCTGACATCACATAGCAGATGGTAGGGTGCCTATGCTAGTAAGAGTTTAATGAACCTAGCCTTCTGCCAGGAAGAAAACCTTTCATTACCTGGCTTTCAGAAAGAACCCTATTTCCCAATCATGATGGGAACCTGAACAGGCTGCAGTAAATCAGCCCCATGGAACGCCCCACCCCCTTGCAACCAATGTGTCACACTTCATATGTGGTTCCACAGAGGGACATAAAGAGAACATTCCTGGTCGTCAGTAAAAACCCAGCACCTGGCAACATTAATTTTCATTTGATAAAATAAGAGAGATGGAACTTACTTTCTTGACATATCCTCATTCAGAATATATGCAGCATCTTGGTAATATCAAGGTGAGATTAAGTATGCAGGTAGTTTATCAGAAAGCAAGGCTTGAGAGAGTGCTTTGTGCAAGAAATGAAAATGGGGAAAAGGGAATTCCTAGGGTTTCATGATAAAAAAAAAAAAAGAACCATTGATGCTGTCAAAAAACAAAAGCAAACAACAAGAACAAAACTAAGCCAAAAACATCCCACTGATGAGAAAAGCTCATACATTCCACTATTTTCTGCCTTATGCCTAAAAAGACCAGGCTCGATGGGAAACTGAGGACAAACATGCAGGATCTCTAGAACTCAGCTTCAGGAATCTCTGGCAGGAGGTTTATCTCCAATGAGAACAGTGCCCCTGGAACATGCTTCAAGAACTCTCTAAAGCACTGAGGCTCCTGCCCAGGGGACTGATGTTCCACCTCCAAGTGCAGCCCTATTCTAAAGTGTGGAAGGAAGTGACAGGAGGCAAGCCAGAAGCACAAAGAGAGAAAAACATGACAAGTGAGCTTTCAGTCCAATAGTTAAAATGTCTCACATGCATCCTGTTTCAGTGCGCCTAGTTCATTTTTGCTTCCAATTCAGCTTTTTTTTTTTTTTTTTTTTTTTTTTTTTGCCAATGTATACCCTGGGAGGCAGCCGGTGATGGCTCAAGTGGTTGCTGTACCTGCTACCTGAATGGGAAAAGAGGAAACCTTTGGGTTCCTGGCTTCAGCCTGGCCCAGCCCTGGTACTTGTGGGCATCTGGGGAGTGCTGCAAGAGTCAAAAAATCTCTTCTCCTTTCTCCCATCCTTTCTCTCTCATAAGGTGAAAATAAATAAAAAGGAAAAAAGGAGAGAAAAAAATAAACAGAAAAACAGCTGCAAGATTTAGTCCCACTACTCAAAGCTCTATAGATAAAAGTTCATTGTTCAACCCAATCATGCAAAAGGCTTATATTTGAATAACATTCACAGTTTACATGCCTAAGACCAAAAAAAGCAACGAATCAAGAGCAGAAGCTTGCCAAACAATATCATTATCTTCCTTCTTTCTTTTCATGCCTCGACAGGGATGTGAACTCTAAACCTTTGAGTATCTTCTTTTGGACACTTTGTTATCTGGGGGAGAGAGGATGTCACTTCCTCCTGCCACCCCCACTTCCCAATCTTTTTTTTTTTCCCTCCGTTCTTCCAACTTCCTACTCAGATTTGAGCTGCAGCAAGCAGGGGAGGATTCTGATAAGGTTTGGGATGAAAACCCTCCGATGTCTCATCCTGGACATAGAGCCTGAAAAATTTTTGAGGCATGAAGTCATTAGCCTTTCACCACCTCTGAGTGTTAAGAGATGCATGCTACCAGCATCTCCCATTTTATACAAGTAACAATGGAGGCAAGACAAGGTTTAGAGATTGGTCTCAAGTACAGGAGCCAATACACAAGCAAGAAACACATGGTTCTTTCTGTGTTCACCACTCACTTTCACTCACTTTATTGTCAAATGCTTGCTTGCTTTGTTTGCTTTTATTCCCATACCATTAACATGGGAGCCTGGTACAGTCCGGCTTCATAACAGCTCATAGCACCACAGTCATTTAAGATGGAAAGTAAACAGCATCTTCTTGTGAGGGGAGATTAAAGGTGGTTAGAGAGGGACAGCATAGTGTGACTGGGCCAGGAAACAGGGCAAAAGGCATTGCCTCACAAGGATCAGTTGAGCACCTCATTCAGACCTCTAACCTTAGATGTTCTGACTGATCTTAGCCCTGTGTCCTTTGGAGCAGCTCCTGCTACCAGCGAGAAAAGTGTTACTAGATCCCAAGACTGACAGTGACCCACTAGTATCTGAAATGGCAAACTCCCCTTTCTCTCCTAAGTCCTTATCTTCTGTAACACAAAGTCTGGTCAGGGTTAATGTTTAATTCAGAAACTAATGACATGGTAGCTATTCAGTCTAACTGCTAAGGCACCAACACCCCACTTCAGGGTGCCAGGTTTCAGTCTCACATTCCTGTCTTTATTCCAGCATCCTGCTCATATACACCCTAGGAGGGAGTAGTGATTGCTCAAGTAGTTGGGGCCCTGTCACCCAAAGGGAAGACTAGATTGAGTTCCTGGCTCTTGGCTTTAGCCTAGCCCTGTCCCAGCTACTATGGGTATCTGTGGAGTAGACCAGCAGATGGGAGCTCTCACTTTTTCTCCATCTCTCTCTGCCTCATAAATAAATGCACATAAGAAAAAAGTAACTTAGCCAAAAGAAAATGGGATGCAGAGTCAAGCAGACCTGATTTCAATCTCTGACCCCACCACTCATTGTATACTCACAACAATACTGAAAGGGCAAGTCATGGGACACTGGTTCTCCAAATATTCTTTGAAAAGTAGTTAAGGAGAACTAATGCTGAATATAGGCTCACAAAGCTCTGGCAGAAATTGTGAAAGTGATAAATTATTGAATGAAGACTGAGGATCCCAATTTACTGCCTATGAAGACAGACAGAAGTGAACACAGGTGGCACAAGGAGCTAAGCAGCCCAGAGACCAGGGGCTGGAGAGCAGGTCAAGAAAGGTAGAAACAAAGCTTACAGGATAACAGGGCTGGGCCCTGGGCTTTCAGAGTTTGAGCTCCCAGTCAAGTGATTAGAGGAGAGAAAACAAGAGGGGAGACTCCCTGCAATCCTTCAGGGAGCCCAACAGCCTCAGGTGCCCAAGAAGATGGTCATGAAGTGGAGAGAACATGAAAAGTCTCAATAAAAATAAAAGTCCTGAGGCTTGGTTCCCAACAAGCATTGTGTGACAGCAATAAACACTTGGAAAGAAAGCCCTGTGGCACCATGGGGAGAGCCCTGAACTGGGAGGCTGGAGGCCTAGTTTTAGTTTTAACCCTGCTGTCTCTAACTGTGTGGCCCAAGACAAATGCTCACTCTTTCTGGCTTCAATTTGCACACCTGTAAAACATCCTCTCCAGTTACTATGATCTTTAGCTCTATGTCCTTTAATAATGTGAGCAAAATTTCCAATTTGGCACGACGGGGACAATTTAACAGAGACATTTGCTCCAAAAATATTCTCACTTCCCTAAGCAAATCTCCCCCCGACACTAACACATATACATACATACACAGTCAGAATTATAATCATTTAACTGTTAATATAATCACTGGCAAATGTTGGTCATAAATATTAAGTGCTAACGGGGTCAGAGTCCCTGGTGGACATTGAGGAATGTGCCTGGTGGGTGGTGGAGGGCAGCTACTTTTCCAGGGACATCCAGGGGAATCAACCGCCAAGCTGTACCTCTGCGGCCTCACAAACACCACCAACACTTTCTTTGTGACCAAATCTAGAAGTCCCCCTTGCCTTCCACTGGAATTTACCCTTGGGCAAACACATTTCCATTTTTCATGCTGGGAACTGCACATGGCATGTGAAACCATCACTCTCGTCTCTCAGGAATTAAGATGGGAGATGGATCTTTGTCTTGTAAACTGCAGTTCAGATACTCTGTTTATGACCTTATCCAGAGAAGGGCCCTCCACTTCTCCCCAACTGAAAGGCAATTGCCCTGCCCCAAAGTGTTGGAATGGCCCACAGTAAAGCAAGAGGCATACAATTCAAGCCACATAACCCAAAGTATTTCCAGCGTACCTAGTGTGATTTATCCACAAAAGTATAAATTATGGCTTTCAGTCTCAAGATGCTTGTAACTCAGTTAAAGAAAAAAGGCTAATATCCCACACAATAAGGCAAGATAACTACATACAGTCAGCTCTCTGCGTGTCCAAGTTCTACATCTACAGATTCAGCCAGATGAGATACAATAAGGTTGCAACAGTATTCAGCATACACCAGATTTTCTTGTTATCCACTAGACAATAAAGTGTAACAACTACTTGTGTAACTTGTACATTGTATGAGGTAAATATAATTTAACATACACAGAAGGATGTGTATAGGTTATATGTAAATACTCACCATTTTGCATAGAGAAGCATCAGAGGACATTGTCATTCACGGACACTCTGGAATCCATTCCTATAGACTGTACAATGGAACAACAATGTTGGTGATTTCTATCATTGCCATTTAAAACAAATTTCACTCTCACTGACTCATCCCAATTCATTCTCTGCTCTCCCAATCCATTCTTTCACTTTCCAAAAACAAATTGATTATGCTAATTCTTTACTTAGAATATTGTCCACAACTCTACTTCCAAAGTCTGCATTCCTCTCCATGAAAGCTGTTAGTGACTGGGCTCCTGCTTCTCTATTCGCTTTTCTTGCCTTTTTCTCTCATCTCATGGTCCTCCTTGTGTGCCCAGAATTGTGTACATTTTTCAAAGCATTTAGTGATGAGACATCACTCCACCTTCCCACAGGACAGAAGCACATTTCTCTCCCAGCATGCATGTCTCTTCACACCTTTGTTCTCTAGCTCCCTTTCCTAGGGAAGCTCCACACCAACCCTCCTGCTCGCAACAGCTCATCCAACAAGCCTCAGCTGGGACCTCACTCTGTTCCCACAGCCTCGTCCTTCCACATCACAGCACTTGGCATACCATTTTGAAGTAATTTGCTTAGCTGCTGTTGCTACTGTTATACTTTCAGATCCATGAGGTCAGAAAAAATGACAGCCTTAGTTAACAGAATGTGCACAATGCACATTTAAAATGTTCATTCAATATATTTGAATGAAAAAATTATAGGCTATGGGTAAAGAGAGAACATTATTAAGGGCCAGAATGCAAAGGAAGGAGGCTTGTGGGGAGGAGGCACTACCTCATTTGAACTTTTAAGGGCAAGTATGATCCTAAAAAGGACGAGAAGAAATTAAATTATGGCCCATTGTAGAGGGGCAGATCTCATAACTTCATTTCTACCTGGCTCGTGGAAGATGTTTAATCAGTGGTAAGTAAATTAATGAACACATTAATGAATTTTTAAAAATCAGTCCATGGGTATCTTTCTATCAAAAGCACATGATATATAACATGAGTTGGAAGCAATTTTCTAAAAAACTTAACTAGCTCTTTATCAGCACCCCTTCCCCAAGCATATGACACTTGGTCTGAGCATGAATGCGGAAGAGTTATTGACAGCTCACACATTTCCATGTTCTGGGCTATTTTCCACATCTTCCCAAACTTACATCCACCTGAATTTGTTTTCGTAAAGGGAGCCAAGAATCTAGAAAAATGCCTTTCAGTTGCTTTTAATGAGTTTTCCTGCTCCACCCCTCATATACATGGTTTTCACCAGAAACACACAAAAATTATCTTTCTACCAAAAATCCACCTAAAGCCAACTAGAGTAACAATTATCCAAAGTCTATCTCATTATTTTTCAGATGTGATAGGTTCTAAGATCTATGCTGTTTTTAAGTGATGTGGATTATTCTGGAATTTTTCTTATTTCATTTGCAATTCTCCTGACTAGAAGTTCTGATTAATAGGGGACATGGAGCCCTGTTCAGAAAAATTCAATACATTATACTCTGGTCTAGTATACCCTAAGCTGCTCTTTTGCAAGCCTGCATTGCAGCATTCACACTGCCTTTTTCCTCTGGGGGTTGAGGGGCCAGAGAAGGGAAAAGGGGAGAGAAAGAAACCAGTCTTGGCAGCTTCTCAACAATTGCTCCCGCCCCCACCCCCTCCAAAGGAAAAAGAAATCCTGAACATAGTTGCTCTAACCAAGAAAGTATGCATAGCTTCCTGACAGATTGGATAATGTGGAGATTTGAGAAAATTGTGCAATTCTCCTTGTTTCCATTTCATCCCCCCCCCCAAATGCTTTGGGTGCAACCATAACCTCCACCCACACATAATAATAGTAGCTTCATTTTCTTTAACTGAAGAGAGGGGAGGAGAGGACGCAGCAGTGAAGCAAAGTCCCTTGCTTCAGCTAGGAACAACATCAAAATGACACCCAAGCCTGTTCCAAGCTGCCCTTCTGGTCAGCGGTCAGTTTGAGTCCAATCTGACCCAGCCCTCTTTAGATTGGATATTAATCGACAACACAAGGAAATCTTCCAGCTTGTTGGAGAATCAGAAGGAACCTGAATCCCAGCTGGCGGTTGCCAAGAAACTCTATATGATGCAGGTGCAAATTATTTTTTCTTCCTCTTTTAAATTCAGACCCATTAAAATATATATTTTTGCAAAGGGATTAAATTCAAACATCTGGGAAAGGAAGAAAAAAATCCACAACTCAAAATCTAAGTTGGTTTCAGATTTTGATTGTTTCATTGCTTTCAAGTTGGTTGTAAGAGGCAGCTCGTTGGTGAGATGACAGAAAAGGGCAAGGAGAGAGTTAGAAAATTACTTCGCAGGGACCCAGACTTCATCAGCAGCCGTAATTGTGGGAAAGTAACCTGAAGATGCCAAACAACAGGAAATTACCAAAAGAATCTGTCAGCACGATCAGCTGCTATTTTCATTGTTCTTTGGCAAATTTATACACAGTCGGGAACACCTGGGCTGGCCTGAAGCCCAGGTTTGACTAATTGCCAGGGGAGAGGAGTCGTCATTTGTCTTCGGAGGGATTTCCTCCATTCGCTCCTCAAAACATGTGGTTTCACTTTTCCCCTCTCTCTGCAGGAAATGGCAGGACAGTGAGACGCAAAATAAATGAGTTCACTTCCAAGAGGTTGCCTCCTAAGAGGCCACTCCAAAAATAACTGTCTTGTGAGAGGTTGTTAATAACCAAGATTCTATATACTGTCCTCAGAAAACAACATTTCAAAGGCACAACGATTTCCACCCCACCCCCTTCCCTTCTCCACACAGTACACATTAAAAATAAAGCCATGGGAGACGCAAGGAATAATCAAGCTCACTGCCTTCTGCTGGTGGCAAATGCCACCCTTCTGGCTCCGGTGCAAAGCCCCTCTCCTCGGAGCCTACTCCTACCCAAGTCCGTTTCCTGACAGGCGAAAGGTGCAACTGGAATGACCAGACAAGTCAGAGAGCATGGTCTCCCAGCTTTTCCTGGCTGCCTCTCCGCCTCGTCCTAGCCTCAAACTCAACACTGAAACCTCCCAGTGGCAAATAAGAGTCCTCGAAGACAGGGACTCAGGGAGTCCTGCTCACCTTCGTGGCGTGGGCCTGGCATTGAGTTGGAGCCAGAGCGGGGCTGCTTGACTGGAGAATGCCGAGTGAACCTACACAAATCCCCGGCTTCGTGGCTTGCTTGCCCCGTGGTGGGTGTGGAGCTCCTTAAATTGCTTGAGCTTCAAGAGATCACCTTTTTACAAGAACCACCTGCCAGAATGACATCCTTCTCCTCTAACCTCTCTCCATATTTTTCTAGGTTAACATACCGCTACACACACACCCCGCACCCCCCGCTTCTACCTCGTACCCCTCTCCTTACTGAAATGTAGCTCAAGCCAAGATAGCCTACTTGGGTAGCAAAGTCATGTTTTATATTCCTTTGGAAAGCCAGCAGAGCTTTCGAACTTAATTGCCTAGTATTTTCAAAGTGCTGATTGGGAAATGTAACAGTGACAGTATGTTTCATATTGAAATGCACATCCGCCTTTGGTATATTTTCACCTGCGTTGTGTTCAGCCTCTCCAGTGATTTAGGGGTTCTGGCATCACGTCAGCAAAGAATCAATCGCGTTTTTCTTTCTTTCTTTCTTTCTTTTGAAAGCATTTAGAGCATGCGGCAGATCATTACTGCCCAGGGTGAAGCCAGCAACATTTGGGTTTGATTTGGTTGCAGTCGCAGACCCGTTTCTCAAAGTTGAGCTGCGCTGTAATTCTAAACTGACCCACCTTCCCCCTAGCAAAGGTGAAAAAATGTTATGGAGCGTTTTACAGCCCACAGCCCATCATTTATGCCGAAACGCTGGGAGAGTTCAGACTTGGCTTATTTTCCCTAAATCAGAGATGTTTTGACATGTTTATTTGTTTAATTTGTTTATTTTGACTAGCTCTGATTATAATTGGCAGCAGTGTGTAGAATTAACATTAGACAGTGTCTTAGACTTGTCTGTTATAATAATGCAAAAGGAATGTGAAGAGAAATCTACCCACTACATAACAATAGCAAGCAGGCAGGAAAATTACAAGAGGTTTCTTTCTTGAAAAGAAATGCAACTCCCATTATAAAGTTTATTTTAAAATGTGCACTGACAATCGTACACATTATTCTTGAACCCTAGTTTTTTCATTCAATGAATCTGATCCTCTGATCCTCTGCTATTATACTTGCATAACAAATTACTGAAAATGGAATTTTTAAAATCTGTTTAAACTTTGGAATTTGTTTTTGAGACTTTTTTTAACTGCTCAGTCTATGGGCTCTTTAAAAATAGACACAGTAACTATTCAGTAACATCACTGTAATACTGGATTGCTCATACTGCATCTAGTACACTTGTGTGGTTCTAAATCCTTTGTTTAAAAATCCTTACATAATGATACTGTGATCTCAAACAGAGAAATTGGCCCGAGGAAGTGATTTTTTTGTGTGTGTGCCTCTGTCTGCCCTGACAATGGTCACGATGTGCTAACTTTCTTCTTTATGCATTTAATCTTCTACATAAAGTTTATTCCACAGGGTTGATCCACATTCTATGTATTAATATGTAATCCAATTTCAGGGGAGTGAAATCTGAATCCGTTGTCCAGCCAGATCACCCAGGAAAGTGCCTATACTCCTTGCAGAGCCTTGGTCCTAACCCAGTCAATGGCACCCTCTTCCATGGCCTTACCCCTTGTCCTAGAGTCCAGGACTGTTTGTGCTCTGGTCTGTCTCAGGGCATCTGGCCACAGCCATTAAAGGGGACTGTAAGCAACCAGTTAATCTGCACACTGTATTGCCAATTATGCATAGAGCACAAACATGCTTTACTCACATTTTTTTATCCCATAAATATTTTCCCCGTACACAGTATGTTAGATTGCTGTGTGTGATCCTGACTTGGAACACCATATGTGCTCTGTGATGGGGGCCAAGAGAAGGTTGCCATATCTACGCCAAGCAGCACAGGGGTCCCTTGCTAGGGAATATTTTCTCAGAGAAGCCTGTGGTCTCTAGACAACTGATCCCTCAACTTCTATTTCCCTGTAGTTCAAGTCAGACTTCTTTGGGACAAGAAAAATCACCCTTAGATCATGGGAGTGTGCAGCTGTCCCGTGTGCCCCCAAGGAGTTCAGTGTTGCTCTTTGTGGCCCCAGCTCATGTCGTTGAAGGGACAGGGAAACATGGATTCTCTTAGGAGGCATCAGAGAGTACTTCATGGGAAACTGAAAAATTATTTTCCTCCTAAATTTAGTGATAAATATATGAACCACAGGAATAGCGATGCGAGATCAGGGATCAAGGGCAGTGTTTAGCAATGCGATGTGCAGAAAGAAAGGGCAGTAGAAGTTCTGCCTTCCCCACTCTGCACCCTCTGAGTTTTCCCCAGGCAAATACCAAAGGGAGATAAATAGAGGACCAAAAGCCCATATGCACAGTGTGCCATGACCATGGCACTCACACCATCAGCTATCCATATGCCCTTTTGTCACCAAGTCCACACTCAGGAAGAACAGATTTAGGGAAAGAAACAGAGCTCAGGCACAGGCCAATGGGAAGCACCCAGGGGTGGCTGGCTTGCCAGGATCTAGAGCCAGGATGAGCCAGGGCTACATCCAAAGACCAAAACATCCAAAAACCTGCTAGAGCAGGAGATCAAAGAGCTGATCCAGATGGAGAACTCAGAGAGCCTAAATCACCAGGGGAGCACTCAAGAAGGTCTCTAGACATGTAATAAGCACTGAAGCCAGAAGGGTTTCTATGCAACCTTCATTTGCTAGTTAATTCAAAGCAATGCAATGCCGTGCTCCCTGAGAACTGGGTTAATTGGAACTTGACCATGGACACTGTTCTGTGTTTTTTCTGTCAACAGCTAGGGAGAACTAGCCAGGACATAAAGATAAGGATACAGCCTCTGGAAGCAGAGATTGTAGTGGGAGATTCTTCCCTTTGGTTAAGAAAGTGAAACAGGATCTGTGACAAGAAACAACCAAGGAAGACACTTTTCTCTTTTTCTCTTTAATTTACTCTCACCAAGCTTGCAACTACTGTTAATGGCATAGTGATGGGAGAGTCTGAAGTTCTCTCTGATTTCTGCTCTGCCCCCACTATACTGTGTTACCTTGGAATGAACATTTGCTGTGTCTCTTTTTTTATATTATCCAGTAATTTCATTGTCCAACTTTCTTTGAGCTTCTTGGCTGAGAAACGTGTCATGCCATTAAATGGCTAATGTTCTCATTACTTATCTCCAAAGGGAAAGCTTAGATTTGTTCATAGGAAATGGGTTGATTTTCTTTTGGGTTAAACGAAGTAATGAAGCATGGGCCATCAGTGTTTTTAAACTCCTTAGATATAGAGGTTATATAAATACAAAGCAATATTATTGAAATGAAACTTCTTTGGGGCATTTGCCAAGGGACCCGGCATTAGGGATATTTTACAGAAGAAGATTAAATGAGGGAGAGTCTAATGAAGTCTTGCTGCTGTAGGTTCCATCAGGGCCAATTCTAAATCCCGCTGGAGAACTGGGTGATTTAGAATACAGAGAGCAACCAAAAAGTGGATAACCTGGAGAAGAGTTTAAAAACCATTTTACTGGTTTCCAATAGCTTCAGAGAGTTCCCAAACTCATTATATTAAAAATTATCAAAACGTATTCAAAATTTCCATCAGGATAATAATACTTCATATGTCTTCACTTAAAAAAAAAAGACTCCTTCTAATAGCAAGGTAAAAACCTCTGACTTTCAGAAATCAAGTTTCATTGCTTAAGAAAAAAATATTTGATTTGCTGTCTATGCATATCAAGATGCAGAAGACTATTTCTTACATGCATGGGGCAATTCTTACAGAAGTACAACAGTAAGTGCTGGCCAAGACTGTGATGCTAGGTGCTTGCCCCAGTACCAGAGACGGGGATGACAAAATTAGACTACAGTTTTCCCTAACTATATCCTGCTTCACACACACAACCAAGTGTGGTAATGAGACATCATGACATTTTTCTTGATGTCATATTTTCTAGTGTCACTTCATAAAGAGAGTTGAGAGTAACTTCAGAACCAAAACATAACATTAAAACAGGAAATATTTTATAAAACTTACAAGCATAAATACAATATTGTGAAAATATACAAAAATAACTGTCAAGCTAAAAGGTTAATTCAAGAGAATGAGATTTCTGCCCAACATCTTACAGGTGATTTTAGGCAAAGTCATCTTTGTGGTTTTGGATAGGACATGGGTTTGACACCCAAAGATTCATGTATGTGGCAGGAGGTAGAATCTTTAAGAAGGGGAACCTAATAGTGATTGATTAGGTCATCAGGTACACATCCTTCAGAAGGGATTGATGCTGGCCTCTCAATGTTGGAGTGAGTTAGTACCCTCAAGAATGAGTTGTTATGCAAAGAGGGAGCCTGAAGTTCTGTGTCCCTCTGACTTTCTGATTCAACAGTTGATCCCTCTGTATGCGCTCCTGTGTGGTGAGCCCCTACACCAGGAGGCCCTCACCGAAGCCAAGAAGACATTGTTGTCACATTCTTGGACCTCATCAACTATGAGTTAAATAAACCTCTTTTCTTTGTCAAGTACCTAGCCTCAAATATTTTATTATAGCAACAGAAAATGGTCTAATACGCTCACTCAGTTCTACTAAGAATGGACTTCCTATATCACTGTTTCTATATGAATCAAAGCAAGTATGGGGTATAATCATGACTTGAAATGCATTAAATCTTTGATAAATATTTAGTATATTTTAACTACAGATTCAAGCAAACAAAAATTCAACAGCTGGGTCAGAAATATGAAATGATCTGAAAAATGCAGTTTATATACTCCTCTGACCTCAGTGTTGCCAGGGATGAAACATCCAGGAAATTGTAAATGCTTCAAGCATAATCAATGAGTAGGAACTGACTTTTAAATATATAAACAGTCTCTTATTCGATCCAAAAGCATAACCAAACTCTGTCATCTCTCCAGAGAAATTCTCTTCCTTTTCTTTCCAGTATACTGTTAGCCAAGAATGCTCCTCTTCTGTTTTGTTTGTTATATAAGGTTATATAAATACAAAGTAATGTTATTTGACTCAAAATGAGGTTCTGTTCAGGTTGATTGGAAAGCTCAAACAGTGCTCGCTTCGGCAGCACATATACTAAAATTGGAAAGCTCAAACAGCAAAATTCCTTCCTTGATTTCAACTTCTTCTGGACATTCTGCATGTTAACACCCCAGAATTCAGAGAGCATACATTTGTAGATGCCTTTTTCTCCCTTTCTTTTGCTGTGTATGCATGCCTTCTCACACACACTGCCTCTCTGGCTGGTCTCATGGAGCTCAAGGTACAGAGACAATCAACTGCTGACACAGTGTAAGGAGGTCTCAAGATCCCAGGGGAATGTGCACAGTACTACCTGAGTTTTCCGCTACACAGACACTGATGTGGACTGTTGCTGGACTCCCACTACAAGCCCAAGGCCTGGCAGGGCATTCCCAGGCAGTACATCATTTAGCCATTTGACTCCCTCCTGCCAGGTCCATGGCCTTCCTGACTTCCCAAGGGGCAGAATCTGACTCTTAGTCTTTCCTACACACCAACTGGCCAGAAAACCAGGTGAATGGCTACTGTACGAGACACATGATTTAAAAGAATTCCGGCTGGAGCTGTCTGTCATAAGCAACTGGTGGGTGACTTCCATCCTAAAAACATTCCATCAACCTCCCTCTTTTCCTCTGCTCTTATGTCCTCCTTTTCTTCTTTAAATCGTTTTCCCTTTTCTCCTTTCCAAAGTGATAGGGCAGCCAATGAAGCCTACATAGTACCAACTGCAGTGGCTCTTTCAAACTCATAAGATAGACACAACAAGAACTCCTCTGCTTTCCCTAGTTCCCTGCCTTTCTCTAACCCATCATCCTCAGTCTTCGTGTTTTAGGGCAACACCATCAATTAAGTCCCAGGACAGCTTGAATGCCACCTCCCCACCAGGCCTTGGGGTTCACTCTGTGACCCAGGGGTTCTCTCCTGAGTGCTGGAAGTCTCCTGAGTCTCCTTTCTCTTCTCTTCCACTTCCTACAAACCCCCTGTGGCCATGATGGGGTCAGATCAGGCCAGTAGGCAGTGACTTGCCCAGAGCCAGAGACAACGTGAGGTCTGGCCCAGAGCCAGAAATAAACTCTTGTCTGTGAGGAACATGTAAACAATTTCATACCCAGCAAATCTGGCTACTTAGTTCTTAATTCTCAAAAACAAAGTTCTCCCCTACCCCCAAAAAGCAAAACATCTTCTTGCCTACAAGGGAAAACTTTTTTTGGCAACTTCCCCAGGAAGTTAAAACATGTGTGACAGTGTAGTCATGATTGAGTATGCACAGTAAGCCTAGATTCTGTACCCTTGAGGATACCGAAAGCTACAGCTGCTCAAGTCCCAAATGCTCAAGATATAAAACGGTGCGGTGTTTGCACAGAACCCATGCACATCTTCCTGTGTACCTGACATCATCTCTAAGTTACTTACAATGCTAATACAGTGCAGATGCTGTGTAACTGTTATACTCCATTGTTTTGGGAATACTGACAAAGAAAGGGGTCTATGGTGTTCAGTACAGATGCAATTTATTTTTCCAAATATTATTGATCCACAGTGAGTTGCATTGGCCAGTGTAGAATCAGTGAATAACAGGGATGGATTATATACACCCAGACCTTCTATTGATGACAAACACAAATGAGGCCGCAGTTGGATGTGAAAATACACAATAAGGACAAAGATGATGAGAGAATATATCTAAATGAGAACAAGTATCTAAACTTCATGAATAAAATTGTTGCTATCATTTCAATTCAAAGACCATTTTAAATATGAGCTGTGTGAGCATTTAGCCTAGCAGCTAAGACATCCACATCCCACACAGGAGTGACTGGCTTGGAGTCCTGCCTCCGGATTCCAACTACCCACTAAGGTGTACCTTGGGAATGACAGCTCAAATACTTGGGGCCATGCCACTGTGTGGGATTCCCGGATTGCATCCTGGGTTCCCAAGCCTCAAACATTGCAGGCATTTGAAGAGTGAGTCAGTGGACTGTGGGAGAGCAGGGTGGAAGGGGGCCAGTCTCCATATGTCTGTCTGTTTCTCTCACTGTCTTTGTCCTTCTGCCTCATAAATAAATAAATAAATAACATCAATAACAGGGAAGTTACTCCAGGGAAGGGGAGTAAAGGCATCAGTGGCTCTCTGTTGCCATCCAGTGGATTAATATGGCATGATAGCAAGAAATGACTTCTAGTCCACATACAGAAGTGTTATCTCCTCTGAAGATTTGCTAAGGCTTCCAGAAAGGCCTGGCCTCCCAACCTACCTCATTAGCTCCCTTGTTTGTCTTTGAGATAAAGGGATCTTGGCTGGCCTCTCCCTGTTGACTGAAAAACTCAATGCTCAAAAAGAACAGCTTTTGTGGCACTAGGACCACATCTACATTTCCCTTAATTAGTTTAAAAGATGGGAGAGAGAATAAATGAGAAGCAGGGAGAGAGTGAGTGAAGCTGGCCAAATGGGACATAAGCCCTTTTTATTGACTCGTTTGGTCTCAGTGCTACAAAGGCTTCTCTAATTGAGGGAGGAAGCAGACAAAAAGGCAGTTGTAAGTGACAATTCTTTCTGAGGAATGCTTAGGTCTGTGGCTGATCTGGGACCCGATAACGGGGAGTCTCCTGCTGCCCTTTAAGACCCTGAGTTAGTTAACTCATAGGAAGAGTTTAGTGCAAATTGCCCCAGAATTTTTCTTTCAAGCAAGCTCAGTTTATTCTCTTGTGCAACTGGACATAAACCTGGAAGCCTGAGGTTTGCCTATCTAAACTACAGACAAATGATACATGGTACAGTCTCTAAGCCAAACTGATTACCTGTTAAGGATTCAGGGATGTGGGGAACCCCAGGAGAAACTGCAGGCCATTTCAAACTGTACCCCTCTGCCAGGTTGTAGACACAGTCCACAAGTGCTTAGTCCAAATGTCTTAAATTCATTACACTTTTACAAAAAAGATAAATATACTATCATATGTTTTGTATGTTAAATTTTTAGCACATTTCAGGAAACTCTTAATTCAAGCTATATCTTTGGAATTCTCTTATTTTAAATTATTATTTTAATTGTACATGTATAGGATACATTGTGATACTTCAATACATGTATTCAATGTGTAACAATAAAACTGGATTAGTTAGCATTTTCATATCTTCTTATTTTTTAAGGTTTGTTTATTTGAAAGGCACAGAGACAGAATATGGAAGAGAAAGAAGAGGAGGTGAGAGAGAAAGAGATTTTCCTTTCGTGGAGTGTCTTCCCAAATGGCTGTAATTAGAGGAACTAGTCAGACCAAAGCCAGGAGCTTGAAGGTCATCTGGGTCTCCCACATGGATGGCAGGGCCCAGCTACTTGGGCTCGCATCTACTGCTTTCCCAGGCACATTAGCAGGGAGCTGAATTGAAAATAGTACAGCTGAGACTCAAACCAACATTCTAATATAGGATGCTGGCATGACAAGAAGTGGTTTAATCCACTGCACCATGACACCAGCTCCCTAAACAATTAAAAAAAATGTTTGAGTAACACTTAATAATTGCTCATGTTGATAGGGCACAGTATGATATTTCAGTAAAGGAATACTATGTATATTCATCAGATCAGGACAATAAGACTTTCCTCTCAAGCCCAGGTCTCTGCTTGACTCCTCCCGTAGGACTATATGTGTCTGTTCTGTTAGCATGAGCTAGCCATGCTCACACATGGCTTTTATCAGAGGACATGCTCTTTCAGCATATGTCAGTTGTATAATAACCAGGACAGGCATGACAAAACTTGTGATAGCATCACATGCCAAACAGCATTAACATTCATTATGTATATTTGGATGCTTTCTATTTTGCTTATCTCTTAGTGATAAAGAATATTAACAGATGTTAAATATTGGTAGTAGTTCAATCCAAAATTTTTTAAATTTAACCAGTCCTGTTTTGGGCTCTGCACCAAGATATTTGAAGAAAATCCAGAGATTGTAATATACTTTTCCAAATGAGAATTTTCCTAATGCTATTCTATGAGAACAAATACTATGCTAATAATCCCAGAATAAGAAATTCTTTTTCATATGTTGATATTTATCAGTAATTTTTATAAAAAAAAAGCACAGTTAATTTCTAGTGTCTAAAAATGCATATTACAAAGCTTAAACACTGGAATCTGGTATGGGGTGAACTGTCTTACCTCAAAATTCATATTTTGAAATCTTAACACTCAGTCTAACCCACTGTGCCACAACAGCAGCCAGAAGATGGGAATAAGTTAAAATAAGGCCTCTTGGGTGTGCCCTCACCTAAGATGATTAGAATCCTGACAGGAAGTGGACAGGACTCCCACAGGCATAAAACATGAAGACACAGGGAAAAGAAAACAGCATCTAGTAGACTAAAAAAAGAGAACTCAGAGGAAACCAAATCTGCCAACACCTCAATCTTAGAATTCCACCTTTTGAAACCAGGAGAAATAAACTCCTGTTCTCCAGGCCAACCAGTCTGTAGTATTTTGTCATAGCAGCCTGGGCAAAGTAACACATAGTCAAAATCTCTAGCTCTGAGATTTCCTACGCTATCTGCAAAGGTCCTTTTAAAAAATAGCTTATCGAGGTACAACTTACATATCACGAAATTTCTCTGTTTTCTGAGTACAATTAGGTTTTGAATTTATTTGCAGAGTTGTGCAATCATCATCATAATATGTGTATAATCATGAGGAAGATATTCTCTGGGCCTTGAATTCTTCATCTGTTCAATGGGTCTAATAACTTTTTTTATTATTATTTTTATTTTTCATGGTACAGTTCCTGAGGCTCAGGGACTGAATTTGCTCTGAATTTGCGTTAGTGATATAATCTAAAGCTTGGGACACACAGTTTCCTTCCTTCTTCCATTATTCTCATGACTCGGAACCTATCCACTCTAACCCAGTTCAGTCTCAAATCCTTGAGGATCGCTGGCTCTTTCTTTGGCACAGACACATTCCTGCCTCTTGACTGCCACTCCCAGACTGAGGATAAAATAGTTAGCTCTAGATCCCTGGATGCAAACTTCCCTCTCATCTGTGGCAGACAGCTTCTGCAATAGTTTCTATTCTCCCTGATCCCTAGCAAGACCTTACTAAGCACCTTCTGTTGAGTAAGTTCTTGGGATCTGCTGATGTCCTACCAATGAACAGAATACAAAAAAAGCAATGGGAGCCATTCCTGGGATTAGATGGCCATAGACTGGTAGCTTTGCTCTTGGGTCCTCTTTTTGGCTCACTTACTCACTAGTCCCTCTGGGTGACCAGCTGCCTCACTGTGAGCTGTGTTGACAGCCATGGGGCAAGGCACCTTAGTCAATTCTTGGCCTTTTGAGAAATTTGCCAAAACTTTAGTTACTATGGCTGCCAACTCTTTTTTCAATAGTCTGCAAAAGCATAGCAATTCCTGCATCATGTGTTCCTTTAGAGGGGGAAGACTGTACTCCTACTGGAATTTAGGTTCCACTGCCTTTTTGAGCCCTCATGAACTCAACAATAAGATTTTGTAGTTTAGTCCTCCTTCACCTATTGATACAGCAGAAGGAATGTTCTCTTGTTACTTTTCACAACATAGGTGAAAGCAGAATCCCAAACTGAGTTTGAATTTCAATATCTCCCTTCCTTTTCCTCTAATCAATCTGATGCTATGATCCAAATCCCAGAGAGCTCATAGGAGTGAGGCCAAGAGGCCCAGATTTTCTCTGTGAGTCCCAAGCTCATGCTTATTGACCCTAAAAACAGATGTGCCTGCTGATAGGCAAGAGAAGCAGATTGGGTTAGCCGTGAATTTAAACACTGTTAAGAACTATCTTCCTGAAAACATCTCATCAACCACATGAAGGCCCTACAACTTAAAGTCAGGAATGCATTCAATAACAAATGCATTAAAGGCAGGCCCATGCAGGACCAACTTGGAGTGATGGGATTTGAGTTTCTGCCCCATTACTCACCAAAGGTGTATCTTGGAACTCTCACTTCAATTAACAGTTTGCTTGCCTCATATGATACTATAAATATTCATGTTCAAATTTAATTTATCAGAGTCTCCTTTCCTCCCTGATTTACACATATGTTGCTTCAACATCCTTCTGAAGATTCCATCCTTAACTGGTATCACCAAAGAAGAGGAACTCTACAGCTTTGTCATTGGGAAAGTTAAGGAGAGCTACAGTAGGTATTACTTTTTATCTATACACTTCCTCTTCCTCCTCCTCTTCCCCCCTCCCCCTCCTTCTTCTTCTTTATCTTTTTTTTCTAACACAGTATTTCTTCCTCCTCTGCCCCCATTTACATAAACACAGGCTATATATACACATGGACACATAATTGAGATCTGACCAATCTTACTACTCTCCCAGCAAATATTGTTTACACTGAGAAGTGGACATAAGGATTATTGATTATTAGGATTCATTGATTATTAGGATTCTGGGTAAGGTGGTTTTCCTATTGAATTACTAGGCAGAAGAATGTATATTCGAAGCTGCTGGCCATTTATGGAGAAAAACTATCTGTATAACACAGATAAGGCAAAGAAAGAGCAGGGGGAAGAGTGGGAGATTTCCGGTAGGAATGTGTCCGTGTTCCAAATTCTAAGACTCAGATACCTGCAGCTCTTATTTAGATTCCATGAACAGCCTTGATACCCTCCCCCAGGCATGTGAGTCCATGAATAAAGGTCATTGCAGGGCCCATTGTAACGGCTCAGTGGCTGAATCCTTGCCTTGTATGCACCAGGATCCCAAGCAGGTGTCAGTTTGTGTCCTGGCTGTTCCACTTCCCTTCTAGCTCCCTGCCTGTAGCCTGGGAAAGCATTAAAGGATGGTGTAAAGCCTTGGGACCCTGCAGGAGACTTGGAAGGGGCTTGTGGCCCCTGGTTTCACACTTCTCCAGCTGTTTGGAGAACCAGCAAATGGAAGGTCAGTCTCTGTCTCTCTCAGTCTCTTTCACTATAAATGCCTTTCAAATAAATACATGACTTCTTTTAGAAAAGAAAATCAATTTGTAAGACAAGCTGTGGCCACTAAAGTAACTAGAAACCCACACTCTCCCTCATGCAGGCAGTCTCTGCTTTCCACATGTAATATGACTCTGGAGACAATGTCATTCATCCATTTGTCCTGTTTCAAAAGTCTGGCTACAGTGTACTCACAGCAGTGGCATTGTGTTAGAGGGGAAAACAAGGGTGCTGCAAGTTGGAGTCAAACACCATACTCTCTCACCCAATCCCCACTGTGTGCAAGGGTAAAGGGTCTCACCCCAGATTTGGTGCCAGGAAACACTAACTGCTCCCACAGGGTTAGAGCTAATGGACTTGGCACCAATCTCTGGCCAACTGAACCGATCATTATAGAAAATAGCACTTGTCTCCATCATACACATGTTCCCAGGACACTTAACTCAAGCTTTAAGGGGAAGTTACACGAACAGTTACCCATATCTTGTTATCTGTCCACTTTACTTGCTGTAACAGAATATCCCACCATTTAATAATTTCCCCATTTATATCTTAGAAATTCTTACAGGAGTTTGACAAGGCACAAAAGCGACAATCAGGGTGTAGTATCTATCTCTAGATTCTTGCTTTTATCCCCCATTTCACTGTCCCTTTACCATCATGGAAAAGAACTGCCTTTGTGTCCTTCAACTGTCAGCACTGTGCCAACATCACACTCCTCAGGCAGAAGGAAAAGTTTTCCTGGAATTCCTGACACCTGCCTATAGGAAGCCCCCAACCACAAGCACAGTATCCTGGGAATAAACGCACATGTGCGCACACACACACACACAGAGGCATGCATACATACACATACATGTATTACATAGACACACAGAAATATATATATCATTAGTGTGACAAGATCTGTTGTGTGATCCCAAAGATGCATATGCTTCAAGTGAAACCCCAAGACTGTGATGCCCTTAATGTTTGCTGGATCATTCTTCCACTGCCATATGTAGTACCTTTCTTTTTATTTCCTATGGAGCCAGATATGAACCTTCAGCACCTACAGGGAACCAGGCAGGCTCCAAGCAACCTCAGCATTGTTCTCCAGGACTATGTCTCTTTTCCTCCAGCTCATACCTCACCTGCCCAACATTCTTTCCCTTGCTGCCAGCCACTGTTTTTTCTGGAGTTCATCTAGCTGTGTCACAGGCCTAAAGCTCTTCTTTGATGTTTAGTTTGCATGGACTTGCTTATTTATTTTTACATAGCATAATGGGTAATATTCAGTTGCTACTGTGCCCAGCAATAGCTGTGGAAAAGTCCAGTTTGCTTTGAAGAAAGAACCATACTAAGTGCACTTCAAAGCCCAGAGAAGGACAATGAGAAGGGAATGAGCTCTTTCCTTGCCGGCCATCTGATGGAGTTAAGCCATTGCAACAGAAAGCCTACCAGCCATGTGGGAAACCTAGCTTCTGTCCCTAGCCCCTGGCTTCCGGCTCCTGATTCCTGTTTGATCCTTGCTCCAGGCAATGCGGCATGGCAGTGGAGGAGGGGGGATGGGAGGATGGAGATAAGGATGGGATTTCTTTTCCTCTCTCTTTAAATTAACTTTTTAAAAATTTAAAATACAAACCCTAATGACAAAACAAAATAAAAAAATAGTGAATTGGTTCTCATATACCCCACCAACTATGGATGTCAGTCTTTATAACAGACTTTTATTTTAAAGATTTACTTATGTATTTGAAAGGCAGAATTTACAGAGAGACAGAGAAACCTTCAATCTGTTGGTTTACTACTCAGATGGCCATAACAGCCAGGGCTTAGTCAGGTTGAAGCCAGAAAGCAAGAATTTCTTCTAGGCCCCCCCACATGAGCACAGGGGCCTAAGCATTTGGGCAATCCTGTGCTGCTTTCCCTGGCCATTAACAGGGAGCTGGATCAGAACTGGAGCAGCTGGGACTCAAACACACTCACATATGAATACTGGCACTACAGCTATGGCTTCACTCACTAAGCCTCAGGGCCAGCTCCATAGGAGATCCAAGAGTGTTAGAATGTCCAGAACATAGAAACTTTACATTCCAATTTAATATTTGGAGCCAAGGTCCTTTTATCTTTCAATCCTGAGTTAAGAACTTTCTTATGCATTGTTCTATTTAATATCCATGATTAATTTGGGTCAACTATGAGAATTATAAAAATACAGTGCTTTAGCTTTAGTTTTTCAAGTAATATGTATTCATCATAAAATATAATAAGCACTAAAACATATCTATAATGCCTTTACTTAGAGGAATAGTTTACCATGTAGCTATATATTTCCCTATGAATATGTGGCTCAAATTATTATAATTATACTATTTTTTTCTTAGCAAGACAATATTGAATATTTCCCTATAATAAGAAATATCACTTTATCTACATTATGCTATGGTTGCATGAAATTCCAACATATACCATGTAGCATGATAGAATTAACCAATTCCTTATTGTAGGAGACTTAGATGTTTCCAATTTTTAGTCATTATAAAATGCTTTGACCAGGTCCAGATCAATGGCCTAGTAGCTAAAGTCCTCACCTTGAATGCGCCGGGATCCCATATAGACACTGGTTCTAATCTCGGCAGCTCCACTTCCCATCCAGCTCCCTGGGAAAGCAGTCCAGGACAGCCCAAAGCCTTGGGACCCTGCACCCACATGGGAGACCTGGAGGAAGTTCCTGGCTCCTGGCTTTGGATCAGCACAGCATTGGCCATTGCAGTCACTTGAGGAATGAATCATCAGAGGGAGGATCTTCTCTGTCTCTCCTCCTCTCTGTATATCTGACTTATGATAAAAATAAATCTTTAAAAAAAAAAAGAAAAAAAAATGCTTTGACCAACATTCTAATAGTAAACTCTTGGCAGATATCTCTGACTCTTCTGCTCAGATCGGTTCTTACATGCAAAACTCTGGGTCATAGCACAAGTAACATCTAAGGCATCGTCTGCATTGCCAAAAGCTTCTCCAGAAAAGTGATAGCAATTCACATGGCATGAGTGACATTTAGAAATACTAATTTCCCTGGAACACTGTTTTTGTTTTATCCTTGACAACTTTTTGGAAGAAAATTTAGCTTTCGCTTATTGAACTATTTAATTTTTGACATATTCTAGGGAGAGTAAATATATTTTTCATAGATTCACTGTCCCTTTAAATTTCTTCTCATATAAAATGATGTCCATTTCTTTTACCTGTTTTCTATTAAGTTGTTCATCTTTTTCTTGCTGATTTTTAAATGGTTTCTTATTAAATTTTCCATGAGTTATAAACATCTTGGGGTTCACTGTATCACAGGTACCAAAATTATTATCTCCCAGTTCACCATTTAATATTATTTAGTATTTGCTATATATACAAGTTTACATGATGAGTTTCTATGGATTTTAATTATTTCCCTTTTTCTTTACGCTTTTTGTATTTGCATGTACACCTAGAGGGACCTTTCATAATTATCTCTATAATTATTTAATCATCTTTAAAAGAGTAATACTTTCACTTTCATATTTAAACCTTTACTTTGCATGTGATTTGAAGCAGAATCCACCTCTTTCAAATGGATGAGCTTGACTGGGTAATCATTTCTCCTGCTCCTGGATTGAAATGCCAACATTTCACAAAAAAACTCTATCATTTTTTTTTATCTATTTCTACTTCATTTGCTTAATGCAACACATGGGGCCTTTTTTTTTTCTAGATCATTCCTTCTCTGTGTATCCTATTCTACCACTGGAAAATCTATTCCTTTTCTACACAAAATGCACCTGTTTTTAGATTTCCTGTAAAAGTACGAGTAAAAATATTGAACAATTCCAGATATGCTCTAAGATCTAGATATTTTTAGATCAAACTATGTCATTCCAAAGTAACTCCTTTCCTGTGGAACAGGTCTTAATTCTACTGTCCTTACTCTTAGCCATTCTCAACTGGGGGAAAAAAAAAAACAAACTTCCTGTTACAACACTGTCTCTCTCTTCATTAACACTTCAGTCGCAAGAAAAGCCAATTCAAAAAAGGTGGGAGTTGGCCAGAAAACAATGCTACATAATCCACATACATGAGCAGAGGGTAGTGACCTAAGCACCGGTCACTCTGTCCAGCTGCTCCTGTACATGAACAGGGTGGAGTAAAAACCCACATATACTATTGGGCAATGTAAACAGGTCTTTGACCCTGCATCAAAGACCTTCTCTCATTCGCTGTTGGGAATCTGTTTCTGGTCAACTTGGTTGGCCCCAATGCCACTCTAATGAGGCTGAGGTCATAGGTTCAATACCAGTGTGGTCTAATTACCAAGAAGTCAACTGTTTCAGAGCCTCGCCTTGTACTTATAAACCATAGCAACCACTTTACCCATGCCCAGCTTTGGTCACACGTGGGAAAAGGTGAGTGCAAAGATAAATCAGAACAAAGCTCCTTCTATGCTGAGAGGTACATACTATCCCTGCTGTTGGCAGGTCAGTGGCAGGATTAGGTCTGAGCAACAAGAGTACATTTTCATATTGGCACTAGGGCCATCAGTAATTGGCATCTACTCCATCCCATCCTGTGGAGAGGCTGCCAAGCTCCCATCTCAAAGGGCTTATTATCCTAATTAGAGGATAGACAGTGGGAGGGTGGCATCCAATGCCTTAACAGGAATGTTTTCAGTTACCATTGATGCCTAGGAGAACGCAATCAAAACATTAAATGGAGCTATAACACTTCTTTTAAACTTTGTCATGAAGCAAATAAAAGCATCTTAAAACTCATGGGCAAAACAAACAAACAGAAAAGGAAGAAAATATCAGTTTCACCAACACTTGTCACATACATAAGTAGAAATACTTTCTGTTGGACTTAGGACATTTTCAAAACCAGTTTAACACATTACACAAAAAACACCCTACAAAAATATAAACATTTTTAGATGGAAAATCTCTTGCCATCTCTAGGAAAATAACTGAATTTCCCACCAGAAGCTTCCAGCTCTGGCCCATGGAAACACTATATTTTGAGTAAGTCTCCAAAAACTTAAAGGTCCTGTGAGATGCTGCCACACCAATCCGACAGAAGCCGGTCGTTAGACTCCCCCAGAAGTAAGAGATCCCCAGTGTTCTTGAGGCCACACAGACTTCACACACCAAAGAAGGGTCTAGTAACAAATATTTAGTGCAATATCATTTGGAAAGCATCAAGAGGGGAAAAAAGTTCTCCCTGCCTGATGTGAAGGCAGCGGAACTGGTGCGCCCCTTTGGAACATACTGTAATTTCTCATGGAAACACTTTGTGAAAAGCCAGTCATATATCGTAGTCCCTAAGTATGAAACCATGGGTCCCTCTAACCATACAAAACAGCTGTGCCCTCACAGGCGAGGTCATCTGCTGTAGTCGTGTTTCTTTTTACTTTTAAAGAAATGTCAGGCCATGTTTTATGCGGTCCTTATGACAGGGTGCTGTTTATTGTATCACCAAGCTGCCATAACTTCAAGATGAGGAAACTGCCATTATTTGGAGAGTATATATCTTTCTGACTTACAGGAAAGATGAAAATTAAGAACGGCCTTTTTTCAGACTGGGTATAAGTATTCTTTGACAGTCTCCTACAATATTTCAAACATCTTCGTCAGCCCCATAAAACCTGATGCCTGATTCTGCTGCTGGCCCAGCTGAGGCTGTGTGCAGTGAGGACATTATTGTACATGCAGTGCCAATGCTGCCCTTTGGCAGACGGTTAGATCAAGGATTTCAAATCCTTCTGCTCAGTGCCCTGGAGGGCACTGTGGTATACATAAGGAAAATCAGAATGACAATTACTGTTCAGTGTGGGTCAGGTCCCATGCTTAGCATGGTACATACATTACCTTAATTTATCCTCAGTTCTAGAGGCACTTCTAATTAGCATCTCTTTGGCAAATATAAGAAAACTAAGATACAAAGAAATTGCTGGGAAGTAATGATTCAAATTTTTGTGATGTCACTCACAGTCACATACGTAATCAACATGGATAGACCCTGTGAGCTTCCAAGGCACCGTGGTGCCACATAATAAGAAGTGTCTATGCTTTAAGGCATTACAAAGCTGTATCAGAGGAGACAAGTTTCCCCTCCTCAGTCATACTACCACATGACCATTTGCATTTGAAATCAAATTGGTGTGGCCTCAAGTCCTATAGTCCAATGTCAAAATCCTTGACTTCGAGAATTGTCTAAAAAAAAAGGGATGGGAACCGTTTTTAAGGACACATTCCAGTTCTTGACTCTAGGATTAGGAGTGACAGTAGGGTGTGTGAAGAAGTCAATTTTGACTTTGCCATGAAGCTTTTGTCAAGTCCTGTTTCTAAGTACTGCTCTATCCTGGGACACGTAACATTTTAAGAATGCTGGGCTGCTGCAGAGAATAGTTTGCCTCTGGGTCAAATTTATGAAGACCCCAGAGTAACTGAGGCCCACATCGGTGTGAGTTCATCAAGCCAGGACTTGCCCAGGGCCATGCAGCAGGAAGACCACAGTGCAAGCTAGCTCAGATCCCCTGCCAACTGGAGCTTCGTGTTGGGATAAGGAAACTGTGCCGTTCAGATTCAGTAGGTGAAGTAGCTGCTAACTTTCTTCTGCTTAGAGAAAATAAAGTTGCAAGGGAGGCAAACAGCCAACACATAGTTCCTTTTACTCCCCCCCCCACGCCCCCCTCTTGGCTGGCCCCACATTCCCTTCCCATGGCCTGTCTCTCTCCAGCCACCCTGCAGAGGAAGAGGAAGCAGAGCCACGTGCTGGGCACCCACAGGATAGGTGGGCTGGCTCCCAGCCCTCACTCTGACACTCACTAGATCTGTAACCTTAGATAAGTTGTTTAACCTATGTCTTTCGACCTCAATTGCTTCATTTTTTTGGAACAGATTTGTATTAAATGCCAAGTGCTCATATTTCATCCATGACATATACGAGTTAGGCCAAATGAACTCTACAGTTTTTTTCTACATTTTAAATGCAGTGAACACCATTAGTATACACCTCTTTCCTCTTCTGGGACCTTTGTTCCAGCTTGCCTCTAGGTCTCTCTCTGACATGGAAGTGGAAAAATAATGATGAAAATGAGAAAAATTCATAGTTATTTAGAATGTATCTCTCTTCTCCTCTCTTGCCCTGTCCTGCTTGCCTGTCCACTTTTCTTCTTTCCTCCCATTGTTTCTTTCCTAATTTCCTCTGTCTAGCCCCATGGTACTTTGACCCCTAAGAAAGCTTTGCTGGAAGCCAGAGAGGGGACTCTAAGGGCACCTGTCTTCATTCATCTCAAAGCTCTCTCTTCTGTTCATACCTTCACTCAAGCAAGCATTTTAATTGTTTGCAAGCATCAGCATTTTTATAAGTATATCTACAATTATGATCACCATTGAGAGCTGTGTGTGAAATACTGGTTCACACACAGTTTGGTAAGCTATAGCTTGTTGGAGAAACTAAAAAACTTCAGCAAGGAGGGTTAAACCAATCCAAGAACAGTCTTCATAATGATAGTTACAAGAGGAGCCCATGGCAACAATACTGCAAGGAAACTTGTCAGCCACAGAAGACTTAAAAGAATGCTTTCAGTGCTTTACAAGGACAGTCATCAAAGGTCAATTCAATATATGTGTCACATGACTTCCTCCTTCTTCCTTAAGTTGAATTTCAGATGCTTAGAGGACCACCAACACCAGTGCTTGCCAACAGAGTTTGCTGTGACCATGGATTTGTTCAATATCTACCATGCCTTACCAGAAAGCTACAAGCCACATAGTAGCTGAGCATTTGAATGCCACTAGAGGAACTGGACTTTTCATTGTATTCTGGTTCAGTTATGGGGCTGACAGCTACAGGTGGTTAGTGCCTATCACATAGATAGAGAAGACTAGAAATCGTGTTAAAAGGGCATAGGACTTCTAGACAGGACAGAACACATTATGTAAAATGGGAATAAAGTAATATTGCATTAGGTACTTGGGACATGGGGCAATCAAACACTGAATAACAGGATTTCTCAGAGAGAAAATACAAAAAAAAAAAAAAAAACAGGAAAGAGAAAAAAAGAAAGGAAAGGAAAAGGAAAAAAGAAAAGAAACAAAAAGCAGTGAAGGCTCTGATTCTTGGCAGGCTTCAGGAAAGCCTGGAAAGGAATCATTCTCCATAACTTTGTTGGCTCCTATTGCTCTGAGCAAGTTCATTTGATTATCGTGAAGAATAAGGACTACCCCTGGTAGTTTATGCAAATCATGGAGGCAGTTACAGAAGAGCTATCCTTGCTCAAAACAGGGGGTGAGACAGTGTGGCTCTCTAAAATCAGGATCTAAATAGAGGAAGGTCCCACAGACATGAGGCTGTTCTGAGATTTATTTCCACAATTACGTGCTATCAAAAAGTAAAAGGTAATGTGATATCAGAAGCTTGTAAAAACTCTATAAGCACTTCTCTGTGCACTAACAATGGCCAACAAAAGCTGGGTTATTTCAAAAGTACATCTAGGACAAAAACACTAAGGAAGTCATGTGCTGAAGGCAGAGGGTGAATGGCGGTCGATCAGGGGTGGAAATAGAACTACTCAGCCCTAGTTTATTTTTTCCCCATTCTATATTATCTCAAAGCAACTGATCTTCCTTTTAGAAAAGATAAACATTAAAAAGACAAAAGTGCAAGTTGGTTATTATTGCTCTCAATGAGTTCAGGTTCCTAAGTTGACATGAATGGCAGTACCAGAGACTTTCAGAAGGGAAGAACCCTGAGATGCTACTAATTTGAACAATCATAGAAGACTGGGGGGTACACAAAGGGGCCAACATTTTCCAGGTTTTCAACAAATGTTAGGAAATAAAACTTCTATAAAGACCAGTTATTGATTGAGCCTAGAACAATTTCAAAGCGAGGACTTTTGTTTTGTTTTGTTCTGTTTTGTTTGCATTTCCAATTTTATTTGTAATCAGCTTGGATCTGCCATACTCATGGATTAGCAGAATCAACATCATCAAAATGCTCATATTACCGTAAGAAATTTACAGATTCAATGTGATTCCAATCAAAGCCCCAACAGCATTCTTCTCAGAGCCAGAAAAGATGATAAAAAATTCATACGGAGACACAAAATCCCCAAATAGTCAACACTATTTTAAATAATAAAAACAAAGCAGGAGGGATTATAATATCAGATGTTAAAAAATATTACAGGTAAGTGGCAATCAAAACAGCCTGGTACTAGTACAGAAGAATAGAGAAAAACATCAATAAGCAAAAATAGAGAAAAACATCAATGGAACGTAACAACTCACACATCTGAAGCAACACATCTTCAACAGGAGAACTGAAAACAATCCAGGGAGAAAGGACAGACTCTTCCACAAATGATGCTAGGAAAACTGGTCATCTACTTGCAGAAGTAACAAGCAAGATACCGACCTTTCACGTTACACAAAAGTCAGCTTTAAATAGATCAAGGATCTAAATCTATACCCAGACACCACCAAATTTCTAGAGGAAAACACAGGGAACACCGTACAAGGCCTAGGCAAAGACTTAGAAAAGTCACAAAAAGCACAGACAATTAAATCCAAAATAAATGAAAGGACTACATCAAACTAACAAGCTTTTCTACAGCAAAAGAAACAATCTACAAAACAACCAACCAACAGAATGGGAGAAAATCTTTGCTCACCACACAACAGATTGGGGACTAACGTCCAAAATCTACAAAGAGCTCCAAGAATTCAATAGCAAAATAAACCACCCTGTTAAAAAATGAGAAAAGGACATGAATGGATATTTTTCAAAAGCTGAAATCAAAAGGTTAAGAGCTACATGAAAAAACTGCTCAGATTTCCTAGCTATTAGGGAACTGCAAATAAAAACCCCACTGAGAATCTACCTAACTCCAGTGAGAAAGGCCTGTATGCAGATATTAATAAAGAAATAACTGTTGGCAAGGATGTGAGGAAAAAGAATACTGTTACCCACTGCTGGTGGGAATGTAAACTACAACAACCACTTTGGAATCAGGGTGGAGGGTGCTTAGACAACCGAGAATCCATCTGTTATATGACCCAGCCATCCCCCTCCTAGGAAAGTAGCCAAATAAAATGAAATCTGCATTCAAGAGAGCAACCTGCTACCCTATGTTTACTGCAGCACAATTCACCATAGTAAAGACATGGAAACCACCCAGATCCCTGTCAAAAAAGGGATGAGTAAAGAAATCGTGGTGTATCTACTCTATGGAATACTACTCAGCCATAAAAAAGAATCTAATCATACTGTTGGGGGGATGAAAATTGTCCCAGATGAAACTATCATGCTCAGTGAAGTTTGCCTGTCCCAAAATGACAAGTATCATATATTCTCTTTATTCTAAGACAGCCTATACTGAGAGAACTATTTATACATACAAATTATACAAGGGAGACTAGCATACCAGGAAGTAAAAGTACCAACAGTAATTTTCTCTGTTCCCAAATGAAAGCCAGATTTCCAGTGAAACTTATAAATACACCTTTACATTATAATGCTAGATTTTCCATCTTTGTCTAAGTGTATCATGCCATGATAATTTAAATATCAGAAAGTTTAACTAGTAACTTGTACTAAGGGACTACGCTGTTGCAATAACATGGGAACAAATTGGGAAAGGAGAAAATGGAGAGGGAGGAAGGAGTGTGTGGGGGGAAGAAACCCTATACCTACAAAATTGCTATTGTGGAAAACAATACATTTTTAAAAACTCATAATACACACACACACACACACACACACAAACATACACACAGAATAGGTTTTTTTTTTAAAAGATTTTATTTTTATTTGAAAGGAAGATTTTTAAGAGAAATGAGAGACGAAGAGAGAGAGGGCTCTTCCATTGGCTGGTTCATTCCCCCAAAATGGCCACAATGGTCAGAGCTTAGCTAAGTTTAATCAAAAGCTGGGAGCCAGGAGTTTCTTCCAGGCCTCTCATGTGAGTACAGGGGCCCAAGGCCTTATGATCTCTTCCACTGCTTTCTCAGACCATAAACAGAAAACTAGACTAGAAGTAAAGCAGCTGGAACATAAACCAGCACCCATTTTAAAAGTCAGCACTTTCAGGTAGAGAATTAGTTTGCTACACCACTGCACTGACCCCCAAAGTGAGCTTTTAAAGTGATGGTTTGGGGTCTGGCGCAAGGGTCAGTAGCTAAATTATCATTTAGTAAGCACCGGGATCACATATGAGTGCCAGTCCATGTCCCAGCTGCTCCACTTTCCTTCAGCTCCCTGCTTGTGGCCTGGGAAATCAACAGAGCAAGGCCCAAGTCCTTGAGACCCTGTACTCACATGGGAGACCCAGAAGCTTCTGGTTCCTGGTTTCAAATCAGCTTAGCTCCAGCCCCTGCAGCTAGTTGGGGAGTGAACCAGCACAGGGAACATAGCTCTCTCTCTCTCTGTTTTCTCTGTAAATCTGTTTTTCCAATAAAAATAGATACAATTTAAAAATAAATAAAGTGATGATTTGTAGACACATTTTGAAAGGAAATCAGCAATAACCAAGAATAATGAGCTTGCTAAGAATAAATCATGCCAGTTTAACCTCTGTTTCAGTTTTGGCACAAAGAATTGTGAGAGACGTAACAAACTACACTTCATCAAAACATGTGGCAGAGTCTCATTAGATCCTTCTGGAAAAGATTTGGAAATTTGAGCTAAACTGTATCACTAGATAGACTAGTAAACCTTTGGATGGCTATCCTCAAAGAACTAAAATGAATGGATGACTGTCCGCCTGAAGGGAGGTTTGCACATGGCACCATAGAACTATCTGTCCTTGGCCTCCTTTGCTAAATGCCTGTAGTGTCTTCGATGAGGACAATGTTAGGGTTATTAAATCATCAGACGACAGCAAACCAGAGGGGAGAGATAAGAAATTCCAGGCCCCAAGTCTTTCAAAGAGTCTCACACAATAGACCAAGTTGCACAAATTCTAAATGTAAGGAACAGTTAACAATGCCAAATACCTCTTTAGGTCCTTGAAAACTCAGGATGTAGCAATGCCAGGAAAACTGCCTGAGTGATTTAAAAATCACTACCTCCCCTCAATTTTTCCCATCATCAGACCACTAAAAACAATTTGCTTTGCAGCCTTGTGCTGAGTGCTCAGTATAACACAATGTCTTTGACCTCATCCCTTGGCTCTTGTTAGGTATGACACCCAGGATGACTCCTCAGTCTCTTATCTTCACACTCCTTCTCTAGGAAAGAGTTTCCAAGTTTCCAACCCTAATGATATCCAAGTTTGGCTTCTCTTCCTAGTGAGGCACCCTCAAGGCCAGTTCTAGACACTTGCCTTGCAACAAGGCTCAAGAGGACTCCTGTCCTTAGCGCCCATCCCAGGTCTGCTGGGAGATGCCTCATTAGCCCCTTTCTGCCAGGCTTTGCTTTACTTCTGAGACTATCTGCAGATCCAAGCCAACATTAGCCCTTTAACGCTTCAATACTAATGCTCCTCTGAGAGATGACAAAGCAGAATTGGCAGTAGCTTCTGTACAGGTGACTACAAACCCCAGATCCAATGGGATCTTAAGATTTTCTGTCATGACTAGTGAGTCTGTTAAAAGAAAGTGATTATTTTGCGCTCCCCCATGTTGATTGGACAATGCTGATTACCACATGGATAAATCTTATTTTTTTTTTTGCCCCTGCCCCACATGGATAAATCTTTAAAAACATAAATTTCCTTGGAAAAGAATGGCCCACAGAGTTAAGAGAGTCCAAATCAATGAAATGAAGCAAATGTTGAAAAGTCTGGATTTTTAGCTTTGAGAAGTTTGTAATATCAACCCACAGCTTTTACTTTTGGCATTTGAGGAAGGATTGGATATATTCTGTAAGACAAAGTGAACAGCGATAGATGAAAGCTACAGGGGATCCAGCCGTCTTGCATAATATCTAAGAACTGTCCAGGACTGACTCAGGCTGCTTGATGTCAATGTAAACAAAAACAAATGACAACATCAGAGAGAAACTCTCTAAACAGAATGATGTTTATATAGGAACAGCAGAGTAATGTCCCGGTGATATACATGATAAACTATGGCGTTTGAAGCTGTGAGATGAGTGAAAGATAATTTTTAAAAATTATTTATTTATTTGATCTGATAGACTGACAGACAGGAAGATACCTCAAGTAGCCTGAAGCCAAAGCTTTGGGAACACAACACAAGACGCCCATGTGGGCACCAGGGCTCTCACTACCAGGCCTCCTCGGGTAAGCATTTCCAAGAATCTGAAATTGAATGCAGAGCCTGGTCTTGAACCCAGGCACTGGGTTTTGGGTTCTCCCAACCACTATCTTAACTATTAGGCCTGCACCAGAAGAGTTTTAAAAGGCAAAAAATGAAGAGGGTTACATGAGTTGTTTTGAAACAATCATCTCCGTGTGATGACTCATAACTGGAGTAACAGTGTAAGGAGGCACAGACAGCTGCTGGGCAGGAGTCGGCGTGGAAGGACTCATTGCACAAGGTTGTGGTGACCTCTGTCTAATGTTGTGGTTCTGGCAGGCCACTGTGATAACTCCTATCAGACAGTTCTAAGAATCCTTTCTTCATAACCTTCCAGCTTTATTTATTTAATAATTTTATTAGAGTTGACATGTGCAACTCCATTCTGGCAACTTTCACACTTAAGATGTTCTGAATTCAAGAATAGACGGCTACCAGAACTTCCATGTGTCTGAGCACCTGGAAGCTCCTAGGGCATGGAGCAGCTGAAGAGGCATAGAAGCTTCCTCACCTGTCCTCCAACTCCTGGATCAAGATGTCACTTCATTTTAATCCTTTGTGACATTCTTTATAATATGTCATAATATACCAGTAAGTGTCAATAAAATTGAAATTATTATCTGTCATATTATGGTTGGAAAGCATTAGCTAGTATGTGGTCAACCAAAACCAAAAACCATACTCAAGGCACTATTAACCTAAACCCTTAAGTTTCTAACTATATATTTGACTTAACTTGGGGGCTATTTTTTCATAATTCTCATCTACTACTCCAAAAGCATATTGTAGAAAAGATATATACTCCCTCTTTTAAAGCTTGCAAGAGTAGATAAAGGAAAATTGGGGAATAACAAGACTAATACTTCTTTGAAGTTACAGCTGGTAAGTGTCTGCTGGGGTCTCGAAAACTCTCGCTATCATTTGTAACAGTCCTTGCCCTGCCCTCATTCCCTTGGGTTCCTTGAAATATGACTTTAGTCCTGTCCTATTATCAGACTCTGGTCAACAGGTCAGTTTCTCTCCCAAGCCCTCCTCTTCACAGATGGGAACTACTCCAAGACCCTTTGGCCAAGCTTGGTGGAGGGAGTCTCACTTATTTAGTCACTCAAATCCTTACCAATGACCTGACTGCCTTTGGCTTGTCCCAGGATGACAAAAGAAACAGAGAAACTAAGGAGGGATAGCATGGATGATGCAAACGAGGTCATCCATTTTCCTGTGTCAGCCTATGGTTGTTCCATTGGTGTACTTCCTTCTAATCCTGGACCTGTTTCTCTGGTCAAACTGCCTCAAGGTAATTTCCTTGGCTCTCAACCACACCTTTGGACCATCCTTCCCAAGCCTCCAACCTGTCTGTACCAGTAGTAATCTCTGTCCAAAACCACACATCTTTCATTTGGAAAAGGAAAATTTGGAAGTGCTTCACCTGACTCAACTAAATCTCTCCTTGGGTAAGAGTAAGTACTGCTAGGTACATAGTAGCCAGACTAATCAATTTCAGCTCACCACTCCGAAGTTGCCACTGATACTGGATTTTCCATTCGGAAGGCTTAGCAAGCCCATATGCTCTTTTTAAAAGGCTTCATCTCACCTACAGCCCCAAATGACAGATGTCTCTTGAGCACGATAGCTTTTAGCTGAACCAGAAAAGGGCACTTGATCCAAGTTGGCCAATCTACAGGCTGATCACAAACACGTGAGGTGGTCTGACATAAAATACTCTGCAAATGAGTGATTAGCAAGGTCAACCTTTCTCTCCCAATCAGAACTTGCCTAGGAAATTTGCATGTAGAGATCCAATCAGCGTGTTTTGAACACATACCAAGTAGGAAATACACCCTGCCTTCTTGGCGCTTACAGAGGAGTGTTTTTTAGGACTTGTATTAGACTTAGTGGCTAAGACACGACTTGATGTCTGATCCTCATGGGATAACAACACTCCAGATTGAGTGCCTGGCTTCATGGTCCCATTCTGTCTTCAGTTGAGCTTCCCACTAATGTGTACTGCAGGAAGCAGCAGATGGCTTCAGTAGTTCGGTCCCTGTCACCTCCAAAGAAGAGATGCAGGTTCATTTATGAGCTTCTGATTTTGGTCTAGCCCAGCCCAGCTGTTACAAGCATTTGGGGGAATTTAATTCAGCAGACAGGAACTTGCTCTCTATTTCAAATAAAGTAAAAATATATAAATGTAAGTAAGTTTTTATAAAGACAGAAACTGGCTTTTCAGGAAAATAAATGCAAATGAGCACAAGTACCATACAATTATGCAATACATGCTGTAATAAATAAAAAGAAGGAGCTAGGAAACCACAAATCTGGGTTTGTTTGGGAAATACTTTGGAAAGGGGTAAAGTCTAAGCTGAAAGCTAGAATACAAGTAGAATAAAGAAAAAAATGTGTGGGCCCGGTGCAGTGGCACAGTGGTTAAGATCCTCACCTTGCACGCCCAGGATCCCATATGGGCGCCAGTTCTAATCCCAGCAGCCCCGCTTCCCTTCCAGCTCCCTGCCTGTGGCCTGGGAAAGCAGTTGAGGATGGCCCAAAGCTTTGGGACCCTGCACCCGCATGGGAGACCCGGAAGAGGCTCCTGGCTTCGGATCGGCATAGCATCGACCATTGCGCTCACTTGGGGAGTGAATCTTTGGATGGACGATCTTCCTCTCTGTCTCTCCTCTCTGTATATCCGCCTTTCCAATAAAAAAAATAATAATAAAAATAAATATTTTTTTTAAAAAAAGAAAAAATGTGAGAAGGCAAAGCAAACCATGGGAACAGGACCAGCACCAGGAGAAAGTTAGCAAATTAAACAATACAAAATTAGAGTAGGAAAGTAAAGAATCTTCAAGGAAAATAAGAAGTGGGGCTAAAGAAATGCAAAGCCTTGTTAGCACTTTGAGTATAGCCTTTTTTTTTTTTTTTTTTTTTTTGAAAGTGGGTAATATCATTGTTTCCACATTAATATAATCATTTTGCCCTGTATCTAGGGTTAGGGGAGTAACAAAGGGGAAAGCCCCACCCTACCTCCCACCCATCCCCGATCCCCAGCATGAGGCGCGCTCCAAGGGTCCTGCTCATAGAGTTTTGATAGTTCATCAGTGCTGGATTGCTGCCAATCTCTCCGTCCCAACCGTAATGAAACCTATTCAGAGTCCACTGGCTGACAGTCTCTTGATGGTTGGGGTTCCAAGATCAGCAGTTCAGTTCGAGAAATATCCAAAGAAACTTCATCTGAGTTGATCCCAGATCCGATTCTTGAGTGAGTTTGCTAGTACAGACTCCAACACTGTTCGTCACACCAATCAGCTTATGCATATGCTGGTCGTTGCGATTGCTGGGTCCGTTCGGCTTCCAGCCCTGTCTTCCTTGTGAACCAATGGGTGTTGTAGTCCAGCTCGATTCTACCCACTTCATACTCGGTCTTTACGTAAACCAGTTGGAGCTGCAGCCTAGTTGGGGCGACTCCCCAAAACCCCTACCAGTTCTGCCCCCTACCCTGGTTCCCATGCTTGCCAGTATGCACTGCAGGCTTGTCCAGTCTGTACCACATCCCAATTAGCTCTCGCACACGTCAATGGACATTGAAGCCTAGTTCAACCCAACCAACCTATTATCCAGCCCATACACCTACTGGCAGTTGCCTTTCTGTCAAGCCACCCCTGCTCCTAGCCTGGGTTTCGTGCTGTCCAGTGAGGGTGGTAACCCTGAGGGAGGTGCCCACTATTTCCCTACTAGGCCACACCCACTCCCAGAGTATGCAGTCTCCAGGTGGTTTTGGCATTTGACTTGACAGAATTAGCTCCTAGTACCAGCCTCTGCCAGCTAACGCTGTGGCTAAGCCCAAACACCCCTCAACCCACTCTAATTTTAACTTGCACCAGTCAGAGCAGTCAGCTCACCGTGAGGCCCACAGGTGCTATAGCCCTGCCTAGTCTGAACTGCCCCCATCCGTACTCACACTTTCCAATGGAAGTAGTTATCCAGCAGGGGTGCCCACGTTCCCCTGTTGGCTTTGCCTCCTCCCTGATTGTCACATGTGCTGCTTGTGCGCTGCAGCCACATCTGGTACGGCTCATCTCACCTTGGCATTACTTGTTGTGTACTGGTATGTGTTGCAACCGAACCCGGCTCGACCCACACTCTGTTCTGGTGCTCGGATTCACCAGAAGGTAATGTGAACAGATTCAGGCTGGTCTGCCCCCAACCCATGCCATGTGTATGCCAGTGGGATAATTTTCATTGCCTGTTCTGGGTTGTTCCCTATTGTGCTTCTTGCGCTTACCTGCATGGGACTGTGTCCTGCCAGAGAAGTTGCCCAGGCTTCTCCACCAGAACCTCTCCCACTGCCAGTTTTCGCGCATACCAGTGGGTCCATGAGCCAGCACTACTCAGTTCGCCTGCTATCCTAGGAGGAACAGTGGCTTTTCCTGCCTGGCCTCCGACCCAAGCTGGTTCTTGTTGTTGGATATTTCAACCCAGCCATGGCTCTTCCATACCCCTACCCAGCTCACACATGGTTCAGTAAGGGCTGAGACCTAACCTAGTCTGTCACACAACCCTCCCCGGTCCTCCAGAGCACCAGATGGTGTTGGAATTTGGCCTGGCTTGGTGGTTCCCATCCCAGTCCACAATTGTGCCAAGTGAGATTATGATTGTATCCTGATCAGAATGTAGCCTCAGTTCCAGCCCATGCGCTCCTTGGTGGGAAACTCAACCCAGCTAGGGTGTCCTGTTATGTCCCCAACCGGGCCTCTGCCCTGCCATAGAGCAGGTGTAGGCCGGTGGTTGGTCTGTCTCCGCTTGGCAGAGCCCCTCACTTGTCCTGGCCCCTTGGATGCTGTGGCTTAGTGCCTCTGCCTCACACGGATCAGTATGTGCAAGGACCTACCTGGCATGAGCTGTGCTCCAACCTGATTTCTGTTGTTTCTTGTGAGTTAAGGTTTGTTCAGCCCTGCCCATTCTGCCCCCTTCCAGTGGCAGCCCGGCCCACCCCACATCCTATTTAAAGATGCACATTTGGGTGCTGCTGCCTTGACCTACCCTGACTGTTGTGGATTCCTTTACCCATGAGTGATGGCAGATGGCGTGGTCACACCTAGCTTAGACCATTGCAACCCCACCTTGGGAACTAACCCGGGGGATTTGTATTCCAAAGGGTTGGGCCCACACAACCCCACAGAGCCTACCCCCAGCCCAAGTTCTCTTGTGTGCTGGATAGTGTCTTGATCCTGCCAAATGTGACCACTCCACAACTCCAACACTCAGTAGGGCAATGGTACCCAACACTGCCAAAGAGGCCCCCATCCATAGCTTCAGTGTGGGCTAGTATGTGGTGATCAGTGATGTTCTATACTAATATCCCATCTCTGTATTCATAATTGAGCTGTTGCATCTGTCTTACTAAAATTATCTTCTGGACACTTCCCCCAAACCACTAAGTCTTGGTCCCCTTGCCTGCTTAAATCTTTCATGACCCTGTCACTGAGAATACCCGAAAATTCATTTTGCACCTACACTCAACCTAGTCTTAGTCATGAGTGACCCCAGGCAGCAACTACATATCTTGAAAACCCCAGAGTTCGCCCTTCCGGGCGGCCAGCAGGCAATGCCTGGCACCATTTGGTGCACTGGCCGCCCTGGGGGAGGCCGAGGACTCTTTCACTGCCTTGTGGCAGCGTCTTTGGCGTGAGTCCCCCGCATTGGGTCCGACCCGGCAGGGGCACCCCCCACAGTCGCCACACTGCAGGGAGCGTCAGTTGCCCCAGAGCCCAAGGACCGAACTCCTCCCAAACTCCCCCAGCCGCATGGTCTTAGCGGCAGGGCGGAGCTAGGAATTTCCACCCAGTTCCCAAGTTCCCTCATGGCGGACTTACCCTGAGGGAAGAGCTCTCTTGGGTCCTGGGGGAGGCCGAGGACTCTTTCACTGCCTTGTGGCAGCGTCTTTGGCGTGAGTCCCCCGCATTGGGTCCGACCCGGCAGGGGCACCCCCCACAGTCGCCACACTGCAGGGAGCGTCAGTTGCCCCAGAGCCCAAGGACCGAACCTGAGTATAGCCTTTTCCCTGAAGGAAAAGAGAAACCACTGGAAAGTTTAAAGCAGAGAAGTAATTTGATTAATTTAGCAGAGGTCATTAAAAATTTCATGGGAAATATAGGTTTTTAAAAAAACAATGCATGGGGCCCAATGCGGTGCCCTAGTAGCTAAAGTCCTTGCCATGAAAGTGCCAGGATCCCATATGGACGCCGGTTCCAATCCCAGCTGCTCCATTTGCCATCCAGCTCCCTGCTTGTGGCCTGAGAAGGCAGTCCAGGACGGCCCAAAGCCTTGGGACCCTGCACCAACATGGGAGACCTGGAGGAGGCTCCTGGCTCCTGGTTTCAGATCAGCACGGCATTGGCCATTGCAGTCTTTAGGGAATGAATCATCAGAGGAAAGGTCTTCTTTGTCTCTCCTCCTCTCTGTATATCTGACTTTATGATAAAATAAATCTTTAAATAAAATAACAAAAAATGCATGGATTTAAATTTTTTTTTGCACTAAACTTATCATTTAATTCCATTTTTTCCCCAAACTTTTTGAAATCCCCTCAAATATTGAGAAAGACAAAGTTGTAGAGTAAAGGAAATCTAGAAGCACAATGAAAAATTTGTGCAAAAATATGGAAGGTGGCAACTTAAAGTTGGCAGGTGACAATGGGTCCAGAGAAAGGGAGGCAGAGATGGCCTGGAAAGGAGCTACATTCCAAAGGAGTTCATGGTTGAGTGGATTCTGAAGCCAGAGGTGAGGGGGGAGTCAAGCGTCAGGTTCCTAGATTCAGAAACGAGATGGACAGTGAGCCCTTCACTGAGACAGAGAGCAAGGTGCAACAGGTGCTAGAGAACAGTGAACTCAGACCAGGCTGGTTGACTGAAGGTGCCTATGAGACACCCAGGTGGAGCTGTCCAGGAAATAATGCTACCTGGGTCTAAGACTGGGTACAGATGTTTGAGCTGCGGTTGGAAACTCAACATTCTCCTCTCAGTTGGACTATCGTAATCACCTCCTACTAATCCCAGGACTTCCAGTCTTTCCCTGATACTCCTACAAATCCAAATCAAATTAGATCACCTGCTGTTTAAACCTTTCTGTGATTCACTAATGCAAAAATAAAAGAGATTCACACTTTCTCTTCCGTAAGGGTATGCACCCTACAGACACGGCCCTGCCTGCCTCTAACCTTATTTCACACATCTTTTCCTTCATTTCCTCAAGGGTCACTTCCTTGAGCATGCCAGGTCCTTTCTAGCCTCAGGCTCTCACAAGTGTCCCCTCTGTCCAAAAGGGACTTCCAAATAATAACCATGTGGCTGACACCTCATCAGTCCCAGAGCAGGAGAGAACCGTACAGGAATCTGAAGGAAAAGGGTAAATACATTTCTCCATAGTCATCTTATACAGTTTATTTTTCTGGAATACTAGTTGAAAATGTTGAAAATTTGAAACTCAGAGCACAAATTTAAGTTTAAAATTTTATTTATATCCAAACAAGAACTTACTGTAACTGTACTTTCCTGCCACCAATAGGAATAAACTCACCAATAATATTTTCAAAATCTATCATTTCACTTATTTAATTTTCAATTATATGAACAGTCTTATTTTACAACATCTTGGTCTTAAATAATTTTTTAAAGATTTATTTTTATTGGAAATTCAGATTTTCAGAGTGAAGGGACGGATAAAAAGATCTTCCATCTGCTGGTTCACATCTCAAATGGCTGCAACAGCCAGAGCTGAGCCAATCCAAAGCCAGGAGCCAGGAGCTTCTTCTGGGTCCCCCACGTGGGTGCAGGTTCCTAAGGCTTTGGGCCATCTTCAACTGCTTTCCCAGACTATGAGTGGGGAGCTGGCTGGGAAGCGGGGCTGCTGGGACACGAACCAGTGCCCATATGGGATTTAGCACATGTAAGGTGAGGACTTTAGCCTTTAAATTACAGTGCCAGGCCTTTAAATAATTTTTATTTACTCCCTTCTTACTGATCCTTTTCATAAGATTTTTCATCTTCGTGTTTTTATTATCTTGAGTATTAATTTTTCTGTTTAAAATTAATGCTTTAGAGATGATTGCTTGGTTTAGCAGTGACAAGCCCATTAACACACTGCCTTGGCTCTGCCTCCATGTCAATTTGCTACTAATCCTGGGAGACAGCAGTGGCGGGTCAGCTGTATCTGAGTGGCTCAATGGCAAACCAAGGTTGAGTTCCTAGCTCCTGACTTCAGGCCAGTCCTAGCCCCAGTCATTGTGGGAACACAGGGAGTGAAACTGCAGACAGAAGTTCTCACTATCTCTCTCTCTATGCTCTTCAAATACATACTAAAAATAAAATCATTGTTTTAAAGTAGTACCTTTACATATTTGAAGTGCACCGAATACATGTCCAATATTTTACTGCCCCATTAAATTCTGTACTCAACTAATTTCATCTAGTCTCACATGCTCAAATTAAGGCCCCCCCCTTAAAGAGGACTTTCCTGACCCCTTTACCCAGTAGCCTTCCAATCCTACCCTACCCAATTTCCTTCTCTTCAATTATCCCAAATTAGTTTTAATAGCAAATCTATTATTCTTAATGATTTTGACATTCCATTAAATTTTTCTCTTAATCTTTGTCTTTACATATCAACTACAATTCTATGAGAATATACACATCTTATGCATTGTCTGTTCACAGCTGAGGTGCTCGCTGTCTGAGGCAATAATACATTTAGGAGTAATTGTTGTATTAATGGTATTTGAATCCATGGACTTCAAAGCAAGTGTGGTACAAAATGAAGACAGTCTTGGTCGAACACTGAGAAACAGGGACATATAAGGTGCACACAAAGCCCCAAGAGGTAACTGAGAAAGTACAACTAGAGAAGCAGAAGGATAACTGAGAGAGTAGCTTTTCTGCAAAAAAGAGTCGGTTTCAACAGTGAGGGTGTGGTGAACACTGCCTGATACTGCCAAGACTTCATCTAAGATAAGAAAACTGCATCTCTTAAATTTAGCAACCGACATCATCCTATATATCACCATGAGCAATTTCAGTGAGGAATTGTGGGTGGAAGCCAGATGGCAGTGGGCTGAAAAATTGAATGGATGTCATGGAATATAATGACTCAAGATGTTTGTTTGGCTATGACTGAGAAGCAACACAGAGGAGTTTTTGTAGAGGACAGGGGTCAAGAGAATATTGTTTTAACATTGAGAGAGATTTGAACAAGCTTAAACATTGAATGGGAAGGGCAGAAAGAGATAAAGAATAATAACATGGGAAAGTGGATCATTTATATTATATTTGCCTGAATAGATGGGAGTGGTAGTTTTGAGTAAGAAAGGGAGTTGCTATTCTATTGAAAAAAGAACAGACTAAGACAGTATCTTGATCATCAGGGAAATACAAATCAAAAACACAATGAAATATCCTTTTACCCCAGTTAGACGCAAAGTGACGCATGTTGGTAAGGATGTCCCGAAGAGGGGACCAACACACACTGGGAGTGGGATATAAGAACAGTCCAGGGCCCGGCGCGGTGGCGCAAGTGGTTAAGTCCTCGCCTTGCACGCCCAGGATCCCATATGGGCGCCGGTTCTAATCCCGGCGGCCCCGCTTCCCTTCCAGCTCCCTGCCTGTGGCCTGGGAAAGCAGTTGAGGACGGCCCAAAGCTTTGGGAACCTGCACCCGCGTGGGGGACCCGGAAGAGGCTCCTGGCTTCGGATCGGCATAGTATCGGCCCGTTGCGGCTCGCTTGGGGAGTGAATCATCGGATGGAAGATCTTCCTCTCTGTCTCTCCTCCTCTCTGTATATCCGACTTTCCAATAAAAAATAATAAAAATAAATCTTTAAAAAAAAAAAAAAAAAGCAAAAAAATAAAAAAAAAAAAAAAAAAAAAGAACAGTCCATAGTGGAGAACATTTTAGAGGGGCATCAAACATCTAAAAGCGAACTACCAGGTGGCAGAGCTGTCTCACTTCTTGGTATACATCCAAAGAAAATACAATCAGCATATCAGAGATACTTCCAATACTATGATTACTGCAGTATTACTCAAAATATCCAAGATATGGAATCAACCAATACATCCATAGGTACATGAATGGATTGATAAAATACACACAAATGACTGTAACAGATATTGGGGATTCAAGGAGAGCCCAGGGGTCCCGGTTCTTTTCACCAAAACAAATATAGATTTCAGGACAAGCGCCAATTGGAGCAAAGTGCTATAGGCCTATGTACCTTCATCTTTTTTCCAAGTTCTTGTCCCCACAGAGATAAGAATTAAAAGCATAAATATAGGACTCAAATACAATGTACAAGTGAGAGCAGGCTTTATATCCATGTATAAATGTGGACTACCCCACATGGAGTTATCTGGTCATGAGTGGACTAGAGTTATCCATGAGAAGAAAGGGAGGATGCCAGAGAAGAACCCATAAACATGGTTCAGAAGTCAAGAACAGGGCCCGGTGGCGTGGCCTAGTGGCTAAAGTCCTCGCCTTGAACACGCCCCAGGATCCCATATGGGCGCTGATTCTAATCCCAGCAGCTCCACTTCCCATCCAGCTCCCTGCTTGTGGCCTGGAAAAGCAGTCGAGGATAGCCCATAGCTTTGGGACCCTGCACCCGTGCGGGATGCCTGGAAGAAGTTCCTGGATCCTGGCTTCGGATCAGCATAGCATTGGCCATTGTGCTCACTTGGGGAGTGAATCATTGGATGGAAGATCTTCCTCTCTGTCTCTCCTCCTCTCTGTATATCTGACTTTCCAACAAATAAATAAATCTTTAACAAAAAAAAAAAGTCAAGAACAAAAGAATGGCTCTTCCAACATTAGCAATCTCTTTTGAGATAGGGGGTGGTGCCCTAATCTAAAACACACCAGGGTAAAGGTTAGTATGTGTGAGGTTTTCTGGAATTTTCACAACTTTAGGTGGAGCTTAACTAATACGTGGCTGTCATGCCCTCTCCTATTTGCTAGTCCTGGATGAGACAGAGGTACATCAAGGGAAAGTGGGCATAAAGGATTGGTGAGTAAGGGGTGGAGGTACAAAGCAGGGCTACCAGCTTTCAGCTTTATGTATTCCTACCTAACTCACTACTTAATTTCTTCCATATGAAAAAGATTTATGGGGCCCAGCATGGTGGTCTAGTGGTTACATCCTTGCCTTGCAATTGCCAGGATCCCACATGGGCACCAGTTTGTGTCCTGGCTGCTCCAATTCCCATCCAGCTCCCTGCTTGTGGCCTGGGAAAGCAGTTGAGCATGGCCCAAAGTCTTGGGGCTCCTGGATTTGGATTGGCTCAGTTCCTACCATTGCAGCCACTAGGGGAGTGAATTAGCAGACAGAAGATCTTTCTCTCTGTCTCTTCTTCTCTCTGTAAATATGACTTTCCAATAAAAATAAATAAAATCTTAAAAATAATGGAAGATTTATGGACAAAGAACAAGTAGATACCCCATCACATCACACAGACATGAAAAATGAGGTTCGTCACAGTTATGATGGTCACCTGATTTGATTAAACACCAGTTCCTGCCATCTGTCATTTGTAACAATGTCTTTGGGATCTGGCTGCTTAATCATTGATGACAAGGAACTGTTAAGAGGTGGTGGGGACTTCAGTAATGCTGACTGCACACAGGGTCATCCAACAAAGTCCATTATTTACTTATCTTTCTCATCAAGACAGCTATCTATTCTGTTTCACAATGAAACATTACTTAGCAATAAAAAATGTCTTGGGCAGGCACTGTGATAACAGTGTGTTAAACCACAGCTTGGGATGCTTGCATTCCACTTTACAGTGCCAATTCAAGCCTCCGCTCCTCTGCTTCTCCTCCTGCCTCCTACTAACACACATTGAATGATGGCCCAAGCAGCACCAAGGTGAAAAAGCAGAAATTGTAAAAGACCCAATGGAGTTCCTGGCTCCTGGCTTTCACCTGGAGCAGCCCTGGCTGTTTTAGACTCTGGATTGTCCCATAAAAAAGTGAATGGATCTTTCTTTAAAAAATTCATTTATGTGGAGCTGGCATCATGGCATAACGGAAAAGTCACTGCCTATGACATTGGCTTCCCATATAAAGCCACTGATTCAAATTCTGGTAGCTCCACTGCCAACCCAGCTCCCTTTGAAAACCTCTGGAAATGCAGTGGAAGACAGCCCAGGTCAACCCTGCAGCCATATCCTCCCACAGATGGAACTCCTGATTCCTGGCTTGGGCCTGGCAAAGCACTAAACATTGTGGCCATCTGGGAAGTGAACCAGCAGATGGAAGATCTCTCTGTCTTTCCCTCTCTAGCACTCACTTTCAAATAAATCTAAAATAATTAAAACACAAATAAATAAAAATGTAATTACAGCAGTTTTCTGGCGATTGAGGAGGGGGACACTCGGGCCTTACATCATTCAGGATGAATTCCACTTGTGAGGGAGACCTCGCCACATCAATGAGTAAACTCTGGCCTCATGAGAAGAAGTCACAAATAATAAAAACTGAGAAGACACTGGCTCCTGTCCGGCTAAATTACATGTCCTGAATAATGGAATTTAAGGAATCAGGGAACCCCATATATGGCTGACTAATTGAGAATGAATTTGTAAGCCCTAAGAGGGGAGGGGGAAGATTCAGTAGAGTTACACCATGGGGTGAGGGAGGGGTGGGAGGAAATGCCATGGTTACTGACATACTGGCACATTTTTGCATGTCTTCTGGATGCTATCAGCATGAGGATATAAGTAACAATTGAGATCATAGATATAAAGGAAGGGATTTCATGTAAGCCATTAGTGATATTTATTGATCTTTTCCTCTATGCCAGACACTACTCTAGTATTACTTCAGCTAATTTAAATACCAAGTATTAATACTTTTTCATTTTTTATAAGTGATATTATCAAACTTACAAGTGGTAGTGTAGGATACAAATCCAGAACCTGTACTCTTAATCTAGACTGCACTCCCTCCAAAAGAGAAGAGAACTGAAGCTACTTACTGCCTTGAAGAACATCAACAATTGAGAATGCGGTACAGATCCAATGACAATGAACATGACTGGGATACACACGTAGTGCACCCTAACACACAACTGAAGTTGATTTGGGGATAAATCCTAACAGCATCTTGATTTCTTGCCCTTGACTCTTTTTTCCTTGAAAGTAGAATATGGGAGGAAAATGAGTTCCATTTAGTTGGTTTTCAATTAATGAAAGGTTTGTGCTATCTGCTTAGTGGATTAATAAAAGCAAGTTCAGCACTGGGAAATTTTCCTCTAGTCTTTCTGCATTCCCAAAAGAAATTTTTATTTAAAAAATAATCACCATGATAATAAAAAAATTTTTTTCTTGTTTTCTGAAATGGACTCCTTAGACTCCACTGGCTAAAGCGGTTACTGAGAAAGGTTCAGGGGTTAATTTCAGTTCTCCTGGGTTATGAACACTGACATGGGACTTAAGAAAAACCTTCATCCAATTTTTTTCCAAATTAAATCAAGAGCATTGATAATTAGTTTCTATCAAAGACATCTAGGGGGAAATGAAAGGAACTGGAAAAAAAACCTTAAGCTGCCTTTACTTCTTCATTAATATTTGCTCCCAAATGCAGGTCAAATAAACCACATTTACAGTTTTAAATGAGTTGCTTTAATGTTGATGAATTATTTTTCTCTTTGGATTTGTACCACCCGTTGTGGCTAATTATTCCCATTACATTCCCTTCTTTTGCTTGAGGTTTTAGTGGAACAAAGAAAACAAAACTCAGTTCCCTAGAAACTGAATCCCATTTTGCTTTAAAATTTCCTCGCATCACATATCTAATTCCACATGGAATACTAAGAGAATTGTTTTCACATCACAATCAGAAATCCTTGTCAGTAGTTTATGCAGTTAACAGACAGTGTGGGAGACTGGTTTTCTGGTCCTATTTCAGAACCTCCGGAACAGAAACCTGAATCCGGAAGCTGAAGGTTGTAGGAGCTACAACTGCAAACTCTGCCATCAGCACCACCATGCTAGCTTTCCTGTTGAGGCTTCGTTCTCCTCTACCATGCCTCAGTTTGCACATTTGTAAAATAAGGATAAGAACTTCATGTTAGAGACGGCAGGCCAACAAAATCATGATTTCCCTCTCTAGTGTAGAATCATTGCTGAAAAGCAGCCATTCAGCCCAGATGATATCCCCATATATATTCAAGTGGAGCCATACTAGCTTTCCCTAAGAGAAAAAGAACAGGATTGTGTGAGTTATGGTCTTGAAAGTGTGGTATACACCACACCTTGTAGTCCTTACACTAATAAGGACTTGGCTTAGCCTCATGCAGAAAACAATTAAGACATCAGAATTGTTTCATGAAGCAATACTTCCGAAGACATAGCAAAGGTGTTGATCCCAGAATGCTTAGAAACAAATAAGGTGAAGCAAATGTTAATCCAACCCAGTTGCCTGAAGGGAGTTTCTGATCAGCAGCACCTTGAGTAGGGATCCTACAGATCCCAAGAGTCCACAGTTAATCAGACAGAGTTCAGAGTCCCCAAAAATCAAGGTAGCTGGAGTTCCCAAGGCAGAGTATTAGAGAGAAGAGTGCTGTGGGGAGAATGCTCGAGGCTTGCAGAAGGTTGCTGTGGAGTATTCAGTTGCTTGTGTGATTAAACTTCACGAGGCCAGGAAAAGAACCACACAAAAGGATTAGAGGGAAGAGTGCTGCAGCTCACACGGGATAAGGAATGGTGTCTGCTTCTCACAGCCAGAGGGGAAGACTCACAACACTTCAGCAGCATTCTACGAACAGGCTCTTAACTCAATGCCAGAGAAGTACTACTTTTAGAATAAGCATTGTGTTGGCCACATATAAACAAAGTTAAAAGTGAGACTTATAAGGAAGGGCCATTTTTAACTAACTTAATCATATTGCAGAACAAATGTCAAGACTATGTGGTGGAATACAAAAAAGTCAAATCCCTAGTAATGTAAAATTCACAATGTCTACTACTCAATAAAAATTACCAGGCATGTGAAGAACAAACATACAACCCATAATGAGAAGGCGAACAAACATACAACCCATAATGAGAAGGGGAAATCAGTTGAAAAGGACTTATATCTGACACAGATGATAGCATCCATAGAGAGCAACAATAAACATTTTTATAATTACATATTCTATATATTCAAGATGCTAGAGGAGAGATGGAATAAGCTATATGGGGACAAGGAATATATTTTAAAAACACTAAAGTGAGATAGCCATGAAACAAATATAGTAAACAAATAACATAGCAAAACAAATACTTTAGTAAAATTCAAGGTGAAAAATGAATACACAAAAATCAATTGCAGATCTATTTAGTAGCAATGAACAATTGAAAGTGAAATTAAAAGACAAGAACATTTGCAATAGCAAAATTATAAAACTTATGTATTATGTATAAACCTGTCAAAATCAAGACTCATAGAGAGAAAAAATTCTCATAAGAGTCAATAACCAAATGTCATCAGTGATCAGCAAAGCAGATCACTCTGGCTCTCCCTGCGCCTCTCCTTGCAGCCTAATTTAACTAGGCCTTTTGTCTCTTCCCAGGATCACCTCTTGTCCCCCTATCTGAAGACTCTCCAGGGATCCCACATCTTTTGAGATCAGACTTGGATTTAGAACAGGCTTTGGCATTAGTGTCTGGAAGATGACATCTTTGTACCTGACCCAGATGTCTAAAACATAACCATGGAGCAAGCACCACAGTGCAGTAACTTAAGCCTCAGCCTACAGACTGGCATCTTATATGGGTGCCAGTTTGAGTCCCAGATCCTCTACTTCCAATGGAACTCTGTTAATGTGCCTGGAAAAGCAGTGAAAGATAGCCTAAGTCCTTAGGTCCCTGCACTCCCATGGGAAAGGGAAGAAGCTTCACGCTCCTGGCTTCAGACTGACCCAGCTCTGCCTTTGCAGTCATTTGGGGAATGAACCAGCAGATGGAAGATCTTTGTTTCTCCTTCTCTCTACAAAACCTGCCTTTCAAATAAAAACAAATAAATCTTCAAAAAAGACATAATGACACCTTTTAAGGTTGTAAAGATTAGCCTTTTCTAGCTTTATCTGTTTGTGTTAGATAATGTCTTCCCTGTAGCTTTGAGATACAGTCCTAAGGGCTTCCTTCATTTCTTGGATTTCCAGACTCTGAAGAAGGAGGTAGATGAGAAGAGAGAAAACATCCCACCATAGTATAATCACCTAAGATGCATGAGTAGTTGAGCAATCCTGCTTTAATACATAAAAAGTACTGTAGGAATCAATTAAAATAAAGATGTACCTCCAGTTAGGGAAACAGATCTTGTAGTCATAAATGCTAAACCCACGAAGCATTCAGACCTCAGCTTTGGCATTGAAAAAGCAGCATTTTCATTTTTCCCTTGATTAAGAATATCTTATTTCCCCCTAGACATTTGAGACATTCCATTACCCAGTTAGTCTTACCTTCCAAGTTAGGGTGTGGCAGTCAGAAACCATCAGTTCCTTGGCAAGTTCTCTCTTAGAAGGGGATATGATCGAACACCTTAACAGCTGTTAATAAGCCCTGTGCCAACTTAGACAGGTGCAGTGAACAAGAGCCTCAGTGAGCTGGACACAGAGGAGGTTCTTCCACCCACACCAATTCACTGAATACACAAGCCTGTTAGGGCCTAGGATGACTCATTGTGATTTACTTTCTTTATCTGTAAGATCCAAGAAACAAACTGAATTATCTTCCAATTCTCCCTTCCTAGTTAAAATGCTCTGCAAAGTTGAGATTCTGAGTTCCTGGGCTCTGGTTACATTTCTTGGTCTTGCCACCCATACTTTCTTACATTAGATACACAGAAGGATTCAACCAATATTTGATGCATGGCATTGGCAGTCAAAATTCTTTACTGAGTCTCCTTTAGATGCTGGGCACGGGGCTAGGTGCTGAGGCTGAGATACAACAGCACACATCATGCTGAGCTTAAGGTCCCTGGGTGCATCAACCATCTTGTGGTTGGCAGCAGGGACTCCAAAGTCAAACTGCTGCCCCTGAGCCCTGGTTAAACCACTCACTAGGCATAGAGTTTGGGCAAGTTACCTAACTTGGTTTCTGTTTTCTCACCTGTAAGGTGGAAGTGATAATAGTATTGATCACTGGAGCTGAGGTGATGATCAAACAAGCTATGTAAAATCCAAGCATTTGTAGTTGTGTCTGGCATATGCATGGTTAGTGCTACACCAGGGTTATTATTTATTACTGCTGCTGTTGTGGTTGTGACCATCAGCAAGCACTGCGGTGAGTGCTTTTGGACACAGAAAGCACAAGTCAAGTGGAAATATATGGCAGGAATCTGCATTTGTTTCCAGGGGCTGCTACCACACACTTGGTGGCTTACAACAGTACAAATGTGTTTTCTCACAGTTGTGGAGATAGCAGTCTGAATCTAAGATGTAGTGGGGCCTTGTTTTCTCTACAACCTATAAGAAAATATTACCATGTGTCTCTCTTAGCTTCTGGTTGGCTGGCTGGCTTGTGGCATTCTGTGACCTCTGTGTCATGCCAGTCTCTGCCTTCATCTCCCATGGTGCTCTTCCCGTGTGTCTCTGTCCTTGTGGCTGTCTCACATTACTCCAATATGACCTTGCTACAGTGCAAGCATTTGTGTCTGCCCAGCATCCATATGTGATGAGGCCTTTGGGAGGTCACTAGGTTTGAAGGGTGAAGCCCTCATAATGGGATTAATGCCCGATTCAAAAATCAGGAGAACTTGATCCCTCTCCATCATGTGAGGACTGATGAAGAAGGCAGCTCTTTGCAAGTCAGGGAGCCGGCCCTCACCAGACACCAGATCTGCCCCAAGCTGATCTTGGACCTTTCACCTTTAAGAACCAAAAGAAACAAACATCTCCCACTTAAGCCACCCAGGCCTGAAACTTTATAACAGCAGCCTCAATTGATCGAGACAGATCTGCTGTTTGCTCACTATATCTGCAATGACCTTATTTCCAAAGAAGATCCTTTCTCAAGTACTGAAGTGCTGGCTTTCACTTATTAGAGGGACACAGTTGGACCTGTGCCAAGAGTACCGAGGTAAAATGGTGTGAGGCAGCTTTCTGTCTAAGGCAAGCCCTGAGGGACAACCTAGAGATAAGCAAGGGGCAGCAACAGCAGCTGGCATAAAAAGAGGACAGAATGTCCCTAAAGGAGGGAACAATATGAGCAATGTTGAGAAAACAAGAGGTTGTGAGCAGGAACTGAAGGAGATGCGTATGGCTGAGACACAAAGTTTGAAGGGTAGGAACTTGCTATGTCCCTAGAACAGCAGGCACATGGTGTGAGCTAAAACAGTACACATGTTCTGGCTGGACAGGGCTGGGCAGGGTTGAGCAGGGCCACATACTGATGAGCCTCAGAAACCAAGCTCAGGAGTCTTGGACTCTGAACTGGCCTCACTAGAAGGAAACAAAAAATCACTTTGGCAACAGCTCCAAATCTGCTGGTTTGGCAGCCCTGCCTGTGTCATACCAGAAGGGGAGATGCTGGCAGGTTGGATGCTAGCAGCTGGGCATCCTTCCTCACAGCACAATCCAGGAGGGAAGCAGGGGCACATGTTGGCACAAGCCCCAAAGGCATCCAGCTCTCACCTCCCTCAGCCCCTGCCTCTGGCCTTGGCCATCCTCATCAGCACTCTCTTACCTATCACTGACATCCAGGCACTCCAATACTTCTGTAATAGACAATCTCCACAACAGTACTGCAAGTGGGATGGGGGAGGGGGTGTCATACTTTTCTATGCCATTGTATCCTTGGCTTGGGTCTAGAGCTTGGAGCCACTGGGCTTTGCTAAGATCGAGTTGCAAGGTTCCCCCAAACTCAACTAAAGCCCGGAGGATAAAGAACATGTATCACAACACAGAGGAGGTGAAAATGGGTTCTGTTTATAGCTCCCACTCAGAACCTACAGATCTAGCTGCTCTCAGCCATTGCTTGCAACATGCCCAGCAATCTGGATTTAGCTTACTTAACTGGGCTTGCCACTTCCTCTCCCACCACAGGTTCTAGAGGGACTTTCAATATTCCTCCTTTCCAAACAAATCATGTCTTCAAAATCCCATCTCTCTTATATCCCAGTACAATATCTATCTTTCATTTCCATCCTAGAAACGGCTGGATGTTAGACTGTAGGGGTTTTTCGCTTTCAGGGAAAGTCAGATCCTGATGAGAGCAGTGCCCCTTATCAAAGCACCAGCTCAAGTCCCAGGTGCCCCAATTCCAATCCAGCTACCTGCTGATGCAGCTGAGAAGGCAGAAGATGGTCCAAGCACTTGGGCCCTTGCCACGCATGGGGAACCAGGATGGAGTTCCTGGCTCCTGGTGTCAGAATGGTCCAGCCTCTGTTGTTGTGACCATTTAGGGAGTGAACTAGCAGATGGAAAATGTTTCCCCCCACCCTGTATCTCTCCTCTTCTCTCCTTTTCTCTCTTCTCTTTCTCTCATGTTCTGCCTTTCAAATAAATACATATATCTTTAGAAAAAGAGCCACTGAACTATTTGGTAAGTGAACCATCTAAATTCATACAGAAAAACAGATCACGTTGTTTCCTAAAGGAGAAAATAATCTGTAAAGATACAGCTTTGCCTATAACACTGGTTTTATGTTTTTTAGCACAAAAGTTTAGCTTCCTAGCCCATCACTTTAGAAAATGATAGTTTCCCAGAAGAAAAAAAAAAAAAACCCTTAGACTCTGTTTGCAAAATGAAGCTTCTACTGAGCTGGTCTTCCCACAACCAAGAAATATTCAAGACCTCATTTTAAAATTAATTTTTCCCAAAGTTTCCAAGATCCCAGGACTAATCCTTTGGCACGGCTCAAGTTCACAGTATCTGTACTTGTCTTTTTCCCAACCCACACTGTAGCAGTGTGGAAATATTTCTACAACAAAGTAAGAAATATTTCCACACCAGAAGCCTAAGATGGGAAGCTGCCCACCCACAGCAACCCCCAGGGATGATGGTCCATATCGTGCTATGTAATATACACATATAAATAACATCCTAAACACACATTATACACATTATACATCAAGTTTCCTAAGAGGCCAAAGGAGAGAAAGACACAGAAAGCCAGAGAGCTATCTGTTCCTTCACTCCCCGCATACCTGTAGAAGCTGAGAATGGACTAAACTGAAGCCAGGAGCTGTGAACTCCATCCAGGCCTTTCACATGGCTAGCAGTGATTGCAATTATTAGAGCATCATTCCTGTCTCCCAGAATCCGCGTTAGGAGGAAACTAGAATCCAGAGCTGGAGCTGGGGCTGAACTTGGGTCTTCCATGTGGTTTGGGGGATGTGAATATTGTGGCCAAGATCTTAACTACTAAGCCAAATGACCAGCTCAGCAGCTGAAATATTAACAGCCTAGTCTTATAGATGCCTGTCTGGTCTGTCGTACTATTCTCCTAATATTTTCCCCCAGAATCTACACTCCTAATAATGTGACAGTGTTTATACTAGCAGATAAAAAGCGGAATTTAAGAGATATAAGAAAATATCCATCTATAAAGTGTGGATAACTCTACCAGCTCACTAATACTCAAAGGAAGTAGTAACTATATGCACCTCATACTATAAAATAGTTTCTAGGGAAAATTCATTTCATGTTCCAAGTAAGTAATACTAACACAGTTCTTACTTTCTTTATATGTGCCTAGAATATACTGCATCCTGGAATATTCTGAAACACAGGTTTTCTTCTCTATGCTTTCCGATGAGATAAACAGCAGGCACACTGCTAGCTCCATGATGAAAAATGTGGAGGATAGAAAGCCAACGAAACAAAAATTCTCCTGAGGCTCAGAGCAGATTCTCCTCCTACTAAACAATGCCGCTTTGCCAGCACAAGCCACTCTCCCAGATAAATAAGTACAGCACAGCAAGGAAGGAAAAAAACAGAGAGAAAAGAGGAGAAGGGAACCTTGCCCAAAACACAGCACTTTATCACCATCTGGCCCTGCCAAGTGAGGAATCTTAACTTTATAAGACCTCTGTTTTTGGCCACTTGCTAACATTCAGTTACCAGGCTACAACAGAGGAATAAAGGAAACACAAAACCCAAAGGGATGTTTCAACTGTGCTCTATCAATCAACTCGGAACATGCTAGCTGGGAATGCAGTATCCCGAACTCTAAATTCTCCTTCCTGACCCCCGATCTTGCCAGAGCTGATGAGAGACCACCATGTTCTTTTGACAAGCCCCCTCTTGTGTTTTCTCACTGGGCTACATTTAGTGAGAACTCAAAAAGAAACCATTGCTTCCACCATGTTCCATTCCATTCTTTTTTAATAATGCATCCCAGGCGTTGCATTTCAGGCTAATATTTACGTGACTATGCAGGTTATTTCCAGGCTCAGCTATTACTAGTGAATGCGGTGACATTAATATGAGTAAATGCAGGAAAAGGGATGAAATAAAACATATCCTATTGAAGGAAATGAGAGCCCCTTAAGAAAGAAAAACACACATAGGAAAAGACGTGGGCATATCAAGATACAAATAGGACTCTTGGGAACAGTGGATTCCATAGGCATGATGTTATTGAAGTATTTGATACTAGAGTAAGCACCTGCAGATATGAATTACACCCTTGTTCAGACCACTAACATTAGAGTACTGACATCTCAGGAAGTGCTTATGTTATATTTCAAATCCCCCTGCCCACTACATAAATAGCGAATAAATCAATCAGTGATAAAAGATACCAGCTAAAAGGCTTAAAATGCTGAACAAGCTGCCTTTCCCCCTCAGAGACGCTTGCAACCCTTAATTTATTGGAGGTTTCCTAAGCCAGTTACACCTCCAGTTTTGGAACACAGGGAAGGTGAGAAGGACTATTAACACGGTAAGTGCTGGGTCAAGAAAAACAATAGGCTGGGCATCTGGGTGCTTTCCCTGGTATCTCCGGGGAAATTGCTAACATCCAGCCTATTCACCCTCTCTCATGAGTACCAACTCTGCTTCCAATCCTGCTTCCTTCTAACATACTTGGGAGAAAACAGACAATAGTTCAGGGACATGGGTTCCAACTACCCATGTGGGAGATTCAGATGGAGTTATGAACTCCTGGCTTCAGGTTGGCCCAACGCCAGCTATTGGACACATGAAGGAATGAACCAGCAGGTGGAAGATCTCCCTCCCTCTGTCGCTCTACCCTTCAAACTAATTATACATCTTAAAAACAATGGAAAAAAAGCACTTCTTCCTTGGAGAGAGACATGGAGTTGTAGAACATGTTTATTCAGTTTGTTTATAGTGAGAGTATTTTTTATATACTCAAGCAAATATAAATGAGTACATAAATGAATGCAAAATGAGAGGTAGAAATCTTCATGAGTTTCCAAAGTAAGAAAAAAACAAACAGAAAACATTAAATCATCCATCAAACAGAATGAGTGTTTAAAAATCTGGTGTATTTTGTTTTAAATAACAAGAGAGCATTAGAAGGAAATACGTTCTATAAGTGGGAGAATCTGAGGATTTCAGCCTCTTTCCTGCATTTCCCAAACACTCTATCACATTAGTAGAATGGTTAACTTTATGCCAACTTGACTGAGTTACCGGATGCTAGATATTGATGGAACATTTTTTTGGCTGTGTCTTGGAATGAGATGTGTCTTGTATGAGATAGATGAACATGTGAAAGCCGGCTGGTATGGGAGGGCCTCATCAAATCAGTTGAGAGCCTGAGTAAAACAAAGAGCGAGAGAGGGAAGAGGTCTCTGTGTTTGACATTCCTCAAGCTGAGCAATCAGTCTTCTCCTGCCTTTTGACTCATACTAGAATTCATTCCACCCGCCCTTCTGGGTCTCTGGCTTGCCCAGCACAGATGCTGGAACTTCTCAGCTTCTTTAATTACATGATCCAGTTTTCTACTACAAATTTCTTCACACACATATAAATATGGGTGTGGTGAGGAGCCTGAAAGAGTTCATAGAAAATGGAATTACAACATGAGTTTATTTTGGTGCAAAACATTTTTGAAATCCAGGCAGTTTCTTTCATAATATGCATTTTCATAAACATCTGAAGATGTGTGAGATCTCTTACTAAGTCTGCTTCTCCAGTGGACTCTAAAAACCTAGCTTTACATTTTGCATGTCTACAATGATACAATTATTTTTATAAATTATTTCAATTTTAGAAGACTCATATACTTCACAAAGAACACCTGAAAAACAGAATGAATCCTACTGAGACAACTCATATTTCATTCCAGGCCTATATTTTATATTTATTCCTAAAGTCATTTAGAAAATATTAATACTAGTTACTATTTATATAACATCACTCAAAATCGTTGCTGTTTCTCAAAGTATTTTTGGGGGTGCTGAAAATATTTGCATCAGAAATGAAATCAATCTTAACACCAATACTATACTTCGTTAGTGATTTTTAACTCAATAGTAATAAAAAACTTAGGTTTGCTCCTCACATAGAAGTTTTAACAAAAATTTACTGAACACTGTGTTGGTTGGCTCCTAGGTAGTAAAAAGAGTGAGGGGTTTATTGAAATCTGCCACGTGTCATATTGCTGATCTATTTGGTTGTCACTGCACACCTGGACTGTGGGTTTATCAAACCCCACTCCACAATGGTGAAGCCATGGAAGGCAGAGGAAGTGACTAACTGATGGTCACATGGGCTGACAAGGTAGTAGAGCTGGGTCTTCCACATTTTATATTCTTTCTTATGAAGAGTGACACGGCTCCCCAACTTGAAGAGTGGCTGTCAAGCTGAGATGGATACACAGGAAATGACACAAGAGTATATGCTTAAGAGTAAAAGTTGACTGGTATTTTCATCGACTTTCAATGATTACAGCAAGTCTCATCTGACATATTCTATTGTAAAAACTGAAATTCAAAGTCAGGAAGTAATTCACACACATAGTTAGCGGCAGTTGCCGAAAGAGAATCCTGGAATGATGGCTGATGCTCCAAATGAGGCATGAACACAGCCACAGCTACATCCTAGGAGGCCAGGTTTTGAAGAGGCCTGAATTAAGGCCATCCTCCCCTCAGCCCAGATGTTCAGGAACAAGAGAATTTAATGATGCAGGAGGGAAAGCTTTCCTAGGATTGTTGACTTTCCTCAGGCCTTTATGAAATCCGTGATACTCTGAAGGGTCATCCACGTGAGTGATTTCTCTGTACAGAATCACAGGAACCAAATGTCCTTTAACAAGAGCAGGATTGTGTGCTGGGGTCATGGAATGAAGGAGGTATGGGGAGAGAAAAAGAATGAAAGGGAAAGGAGGAAAAAATGCACACAGAGAAAATAAGAGGCTAAAGAAAACAATATCAGTTTTATCTCATTCATTTAATAAAATAGCCACCATCCTATAAGAACTTTTGAAGAGCCTTGGTATGCCTTGGGTGCTTTATACATACACATAAATTTGAAACTAAAGCATTAATATCGCTTTCAACTAAGAATTTGAGATTAACTTGCTTAAGGTAACAACAAAGTGGTGGGATCTGAATCCAGAGCAGTCTGAGCCTAGATCTCAAATCTGGAGCCTCTGGAGGAAATGGGGAAATTTTTCCCATTGCCAAGCTCTGCAGGCAGGGATCCCAACTATTCCCAGAAACCACCTTGTGACTGCCAAACAATGCTAACGGGCGCTTCCCAAGCTACTTAAAGTTCTTTATCAAAGGTCTATGACAAGGATTCTTCGCCAATGGATTTTAATGCAACTGATGGCCAAGAGGGCTGTTGCTGATCCAAGCAAAAGGTTCTATTTATACAGAATTAACTCATACCCATAAAGTCCTTCCAGAATGTCTCAGTATAAAAGAATCTCTGAAGGTGATTACCCCAACACATTGTTTTGCCATTCTCATTCTCCATGTTTAGGTCTAAGAGCACTGACCCAGACCATCAGCTACATTTAAGTGGGAAATGAGAGGGCAGACTGACAGTTCTGTCTCTTGACTCTCTGAAAGACCCACACACAGAGAACAGATGACATCTCCAGGTTCCCCAGTGAAGTCCACCCGGCCAGCACATCCACAATATTATCTGCACTCCTTGCAAAAGTGAATCTTCACTTCAAAAGCAAACTTTACTGAAGGCATCTGGAGATAAAAGACTTGGTTTCAAGCCAGCAACAAAATTGTGCAGAAAAATTACAATCATTCTGGAATAAAGTTCTAGAGCGCTCATCAGAAGAGAGAAAGGCTGTGAAAACAAGATCCCTAAGCTCAGGTGATGAAGCGTGCCACTGTTCCGTGGAGCCTGACACGCACTGTCTGGGGCGCACATCAAGAGGCATTTCTTGCATTCTCTAAGCAGATCGCTCATTTTTATTTCAGAATGTGATTGTCAATATTATCAGGTGCTGAAGGGCACTGCTACCAAAGTTTTAAAGATAAAAGCAGGAATAAAGCTCCTAATAACTGGGTCCAAATACGAATAGTATCACTCCAGAGATCCTCTAGGAATTAACTTCCTTGAGTCAGTCATGATAATCTGGAAGAGGGAACTACCTACCATCTGCTTCATGATACTGAGCAGAAAATCTAATGGAACATTTTTCAAAGTATTTAGTTCAGTTGATTGTAGCATGATCCAAAATCTGAGAATAAACATTGCAGAGATGCTTCAAGTACTTCCCTTACTACAATTACACAATTTAAGATATCTCATATTTCCAGAAAATACACATAGAGATATTTAGAGGTAAAGAGTCTGCAAAGGTGTCTGCAACGTCATAGTTAAATGGTTCTGGAAAAATCACACATAACAATATAAACACACACAAAACATATCTAGATATAAAGATAGATGTAACATATATGGAGAGAAAGCAAATAGAGTAAAATGGTAATGTTTGGTGAATCTTAATATTATTTGTATCATTTTTATATTGTTTGAATATAAAGTTATGTCAAATACAAGGTAAAAATTAATGGCCTTATTGAATCCCTATCATATGAAAACACTAAAAAACAAGGTATTTCAAATATATTATCACCTTGTAGTTCAACTTTTAACAATAACTATAGGAGAAAAATACCAAGAACATCATCATTTTGCAGAGGTGGCAACTGGTATTCAGAGCTAAGTTATTTATCAAACAATGTAGTAACTGGCACTAAAATTCAACTTTGGTTCAATCTCAAATTCTATACTTTGGACTCAACTTTAGAAGTCCTGTGAGTTATACTGCTGTAAACAGACTTAGTAAAGTTGATAAAAAAAGATTAGGAAGCAGAGATTTTAAAAAGCTTGTAATCTATTTGCCTGGGTCCTCAGGTAGAATGCGAACCTCAGAACAGGTCAAGAACATGTTCATTTCCGTTTATTTAATTCCCCTGTTCAGAGTGGATCATATGTGAAAAATACTGGAATTATATTGAAACCCCTTAACCAGTTTCTCCCCACCTCAACATGAGCACACTGGTGACTGTCCCAAGGTATAGAAAACATTTGGATCAAGTTACTAAAATAGAAATCATTGTCTCAGTCCAAGGACATCATCCCCACTTCACAGGCAGCATTCACTAAACATGTCCCATGTTCAGCGATGAGCTGCTTGCTCTGCTTGGCACTGGACAGGAAGTTTTAATTGGCTTCTATTTCCACATGAAAGGAAGCTGGTTAGGTGATAAATTATCATACGGCACACAAGCAATATGTTGGACAGCCCAAACCCTGTGAAAAGAAGAGCTGACTCCAGCCTTGCTATCAGAAGCTGTGTGACCTCTGGTGAACCCCCAGCTCCGCTTGTCTGTTTCTTCATCAGCAGAGGAAGATGTATAGGGAAAATTCCATGATTTTTTGTTCTTTAATTTCAACGATTTTGTGATTTCATATGTCAGGTGTATATATTGCAATCTTTCAAATATGTATGGAATAATATATCCCAAATTGTGTAACTACATTTTTACTGTGTCAACATTCACAGCACAGGGTCATTTTGTAGGTGAAATGAGGTATTTGAAAAATGAAGCATAACATAAATTTCGAAAAGGATCAAGTCCTAACGCTCTTTTGAGAAGCCACCAGGAAAAGGAAGGTAGCTTTTCCCAACCTTGGAAGCTAATTCCTTTAGGAGATATGAGAGTCTGTTTTTCATTCCTGTAATGAAATACCTGAGGAAGGCCAACTTTATAAAGAAGAGGTTTATTTTGGCTTACAGTTCTGTAGGTTCAAAGTCTAAAACTGGGTTCAGCCTCTTGCTGGCAGAGTCCCAAGGTGTTTCAGGGAATCCTATGGCCAGCATTAGTGAGTCATGTGTCTATGTCTTTTATGAAGGAACCACTGAGATTCAAATCACGGGGCCTCCACCCTAATGACCCAACTCAATCACACCCCAAAGGCCCAATCTCTGAATGCCATGATTGGATTAAGTTTCTCATCCTCTAAGTGTCATTAACATAGGACTTTGCGGATTAAATTGCCAATTGGGGGGTGGAGCAAGCAGGGGACAAAAATATTCACATCATGGTTGGAGGGTACTCCTGCTCTCTTCCCAGAATTTCTTGGTACCACTGTTAAAGCCAGACCAGCAAGCTGGCAAGACCCCTTCACTTAATAAGCCTCTCTACTGAACACAGGCCTGCCAACCTAAATTATGTCCTACTCACTGCCTAGTAATTAATTAGCACTTAATAAACATTTCCTTTGGCACTTGCTGTCCTAAGCCCTCAGAGTCGGATCTGTGCCAGCTTCCATCCAGTCTCTGTGCCAGTTTCACCTCCTGGACCTCCAGACAGAAATGGCACCAGCTGCCTACAGCTCACATAGATCTCCTCTTAGAGCCGGCAGTGCCCTGCAGCCACCTCCACAATTGTCCTGAGAGCTGGGTATGAAGACTCCCAAGGAGAATGTACTTTTATCAGTCTAGTAAAAACCTCCCAGAAATCATCTATTCTTCCAGGCAAAAACACACACCAAGCCTTTGCTATATTACAGGTACACCCATTTTGGGTGATGAGAAGATTCAGGTATTCGATTTTATGTGGTAGGTACTAGAGTATCAGTTTTGAATAGATAGTATAAGAAGAAAATCATCACAATCGGGCCCAGTGCAATAGCATAGCGCTTGGAGTCTTCACCTTGAACGCACTGGGATCCCATATGGGCACTGGTTCTGATCCCAGCAGCCCTGCTTCCCATCCAGTTCCCTGCCTGTGGCCTGGGAATGCAGTCAAGAATGGCCCAAAGCTTTGGGATCCTGCGCCCGTGTGGGAGACCCGGAGGAGCCTCCTGGCTTTGGACTGTCTCAGCTCCAACCATTGTGGTCACTTGGGGAGTGAACCACCAGACGGAGGATCTTCCTCTCTGTATGTTTGACTTTCCAATAAAAATAAACAAATTTTAGAAAATCATCACAACCAACAAGCTCACTGGTTATATTTAACTTGCTTATAGTTTGATAAAAAAAAAAAAAAACCAAAGTAGGAAAGAAAAGGGCAATGGACAGTGCAGCAGCTGCCACATTTTCCCTATCTGGAATGATTTGCTTGAAGTGTAGAAGGAGGCAATGGCCTAAGGGCATGCAAGCAAGCCTGAAGTGTAAAGTTGCCCCCAGAATGGAGAAAAAGATATGCTCCAATTATACTGCAGAGTGCAGGTGCCCATCAAGGGCATTGCTAAGACAACAGGTGTCAGTTCAATAGAGGCAATTTTATTCTTTCCTACATGACTTTCATTCTTATTTCACAAGCACCAAATCTTTGTCTTCACAGTTACAGCATTTCCATCAAAGGAAAATGGACTTGAGCGAATACTGATTTCTAATGCCTGCTCTGCCACTAACTAGCTGTACAATCTCAGGCAAATCACCTACCCTCACTTCTCTGTAATAGGGACATGCATCAAAATACCAATTACAATGATCACCATAAGATAAACAATATAGGGAATTCTCTTATAAGTACCCTGTATCCGTGGGATAAGGCATCTGTAACAAGGTGTATGACATTTAGCTCTTAGAGCAGCCATATCAAGGACATGTATCTAAGGTTCCTACTGGACTGCAAAGGTAACACGCTAACAGAGAGTTTTATACTTGTTTTAAGCATGTTCTTTTTAAATTTTCAATTATACATAGAATGTTACAAAAAAAAATAGCTAAAAGGCTCCAATTCCCGCCTGTTTCTTCCATGGAGATCTTTGGGGTAGGAACAGGCCCAAAGAGGTCTTTGCCATTTTTGCATGTGTATGCCTGAGAAAAGGAGCTGAACCCTCCGACCGCAGTCAGGAGCCTGATTGGAGCCACTGGTGGGTGCTTTTTTTGTTTGTTTTTTTTTCCCCTGGGATAAAGGAAGAACAGAGTGTATCCATATTCTGGTGCCCTGGGGTAACTGTGTTAATTTTCTGATCAGAGTTTTATGAAACAAGACAGTAACTGAGTTGCTGACATGGTGAGAATGTTTCTGCCTTAAGAAAGAAAACAAGCTCTGTCCATTCAGTTTTCCATGATCCTGCCAGCAGAGCCAGCAGAGCCAGCCAACTCACTACACTGCCCTACGATGAGATAACTAGGTTCTGGACACGGACAAGCTTCCTGTCACCAGCTGGGCATTTGGTGACGAAAGGCTTTCTGTTATCACCAGTCCTGCAGGTTCATCAGCCAACTCCCTGCATTGTAGTGACTGATCCAAGCTGTCACTCTCTGGGGCCAGCAGAGGTGTATGGCCAATTCCACTCTGTCCCTTCTCCACTCCTACTTATGAACTTGGATGAGAAAATAGCTCCCACATTCCTCACTGCATCATTTATTGCATGAGCATTATTTCATCAATCACTAAAATCTTTCTCTGAGAACCAGTTCCCAAGAAAGAGGAAACTTGATCCTTTCCTCAGGCATGGGATTCTTATGGAGTACTGCTAACAAGACGGTACTGTCCACACAGCCATGGGAGTATCTTCCGAAAGCCTGACAAGTGTTGCCTTCTTTCCTGTTGGCTGCGATGTCCAGAGGCCAAACAATAAGTTAAGAAAATTACATGTATTGCTTTTGGCCAAGATCAGAAAAATTACATGTATCAGGCAAGTAGCCCCACAACAGCTGCCCCCTTCCCACTCGCTGGAAAACAACATTCTGCAGGGAAAGGACATCATTTTACGCACGCTGCATCCCAGGCTGCCCGGGGTCGGTGCCACACTGAAGGAGCCCCCAAAACAGACAAGAGTGTAGGTGACGGCAAACACAAAGAACACTTGTATTCCTTAAGAAAATAAAGGAGAAATGTTCTGACCTTCACTAAATCGCAAACCCTTACAGCAACAAAGCTCCCTGCTCAGCTGCAGTAAGGTGAAAGGTTAAATGTGGCCAGAGCATTAATATATAAGCAGTTTCTTAGTTTTCTGGTGGGAATACTTAACAACCTAAGTATGTTTCCCCGGGAGGTAATCTATTATATTTTGTCCAATTTCTTCCTCCAAGAACTGAATCAATTCATGATGTAATACCCAGGGGAGAACAATCTTTTGGAAACAGAGTATCTTTCTGGGGACAAGGTTGAGGAAAACATCTTAATACTGTTACAGCTTTTGGCCTAGAGGTAACAGCTCTCTGCCTGTGGATGGCAGCGGAGGGGAGCAGAGCCATGATGAAACGTCCAAAGGACAGGATCCCTCCCAAGTGTTTGGAAGATGCCTAGAATGATTTCCTTGGTCCTGCAAGCTCTAATTGCACTCACACACACAGCAATAGGGCCCTGTGTCCTCAGTGTGTCCTGTGTCCCCACTGAGGACACAGGGCTGGGGAGGCTGCCGATTCCAGCTAACGCACCTGAAGGCAGCAGCAGTCCTCCAGCTGAAACTAAGCTTCTCTGGCTTCTTCCCTGTTTCCACTCCTTCACCTCCACCCCCTGGCTTCCCAAATACTAGGGAAAGTCACTCAACATTCACCATTCAGCTAATTTTTGGAAAACAGGTGCAAAAATTTTTGAGCAATCCCAGTGGCTTCAAAAACCTCATTAGAACTCAGCTAGCTAAGCCTCTGCCTGGGGTGCTAGCATCCGTCATGGGCACCAGTTTGAGTCCCAGGTGCTCCACTTCCAACCCAGCTCCCAGCTGTTGGCCTGGAGAACGGTAGAGGTTAGCCCAAGGTCTAGGCCCCTGCATCCACATGGGAGACAAGGAGGATGCTTCTAACTCCTGACTTCAGACTGGCCCAGCTTTGGCCGTCTCAGGGGTGTACCAGTGAATGGACGATCTGTCTCTCCTGCTCTGCTACTGTGCCTTTCCAATAAAGTTTTTACAATAAATCTCATTAGTGATTGATTTCAAACCAATTTTTCTTTTAAAAGATTTAGTTGAAAGGCAGAGATACAGACAGTTTTCCCATCCACTGATTCACTCCCCACGTGGCCAGGATGACTGGGCTGGACAAAGCTGAAGCCAGGAACCTTCATTAGAATCTTCCATAAGGGCGGCAAGAGGCCCCAGGACTTGGGTCATCTTCCACTTCTCAGGCTCCTAGTAGGGAGCAGGACTCAAATTAGAGCAGCTGGGACATGAATGGGTACCCACAAGAGATCCCAGCTTTGCAGACAAAGGCTTTTTATACCACAATGCTGCCACCTACCAAACACAACTTTTATAAGAACAGTTAATGGTGATTGCAGCTGAAGAAGTAAAAGGCTGAGTATCGGGCCTTCAGCCTTCTCCAGGCATGACCATTGCTTTCTGTTCCAGTCACTTCCCTCTGATTGTATTTACAACATAGGAACAAGAGTACCCCTTGCTCTGAACATCTGCACAGAATACATGGCAGCCCCTTAGAAGACTGTTTTGTAGATTTTATGACAGCATGGGTTGCAAAAGAAATTGAAGGACAAAGCTTAAATGAAAGGTTGTGCAGATGGGTTTGGCTTGTCTAAAGGAAAACTGGGTTGTTTCTGAGGGAAAGGAAACCAGTGGCAATTGTTAAGAGGCTTCGATTGGATTGCAATTATATCAATTGCCTTTAAATCCATAAAGTTTACTTAGGTTGTTAAAAGGGTACTCTTCAGTAACACAGGAGTTTTTTTTTAAAGAGAGAACTTGCATAAATCAGTGATTCTTGTTACCATAAGGATGAATTCCATGCATTTAAAGGTTGAATTTAAGTTTGAATATCAAGAGCTTAAAGTAACAGGTACTGATTTGTAAGTGTCTCCAAAAAGGTTTCTGGAGTCTCTTCTCTACTTTTCAGTCTCACATTTGCTTCTTCACAGTGTAAGATTCTTAGGCATCTGCAGTAACTGTTTACCCCATCCATGACCAATTTCAAAACTCGCCACCCCTGACAATGAAGTCTGTATGCAGAGCATGCCAGGCTAGCTAGTTTACAGGAAAAACAGTACATATCAAGTAGATATAATTCGCAACAACATGCGCTTCCAATTGAAATGCACAAGGTTGGCACTGTTCCTTCTGTCATTTTTGCTACATGCACTAGAATTATCCAATGGTTTATTTCTATCCACACAGATGTCTGACACTATACCACTCAACATCCAATCAAAGTTGGAATGTCATGTTTCAAAAAGAGGACCAGGAAGGCAAGCTGAAGCTTTTGTCACCACTGGAAGAGACAGACTGCTAGGCTCACAAATTTTTCCCAGTATTTCTTGGTTAAGAGACAAATAGAAAGCCTATTGGTCATAGGTAACCATAAATTCAAAGTTATTATTGTGACTAGCAATAAATATATTTTGTCAGGGTCATGAAGCACAATGGCACATTACAACATGAATTATCTTGGTTGTGCAGAACACTTTCTTCCCACAGTTCCAGAGGGGGATACTTAACAGCCTAAGTGGGGGGTGGCTGGAGTCAGTCAACAGTGTTGGGAGCTGCACCATAAAGGAGCCATTGATGCTCCCCAGGACTGGTTCTTTAGGGACCAAAGGAGGTGACTCTCAAGGGAGCATTGGTGTATGTTTGCTGGCTGATATTCCTAGAATTCTCAGATTCTTAGCAATCTTGAAATGTTTAAACACTTCAACTCAAGCACTGATCACTCTTCAGGGATCTCTAGAATTTTTTTACATTTGGAGTTGCCATTATCAGAGCTCATTCAAAAAATATTAGCAAAAAAGTAGTCCATTTAAAAGCATTATCACAAAAACAATTTCTCACTAAAATCCTCCAACTTTTAAGAGAAAAAAAGAAACCATCACCTGCAAGCTGTTAATATATGCACTAATTTTTCCCCACTGTATTTGCTTTGGCTGTGACCTATCCTAATAGTCAGCTGAAGAAGGGCTAAAAATTGTCAAACTAAATTCTTGTTTGAGAGCTGAACTCTACTGCCAGTTTGAGGGGAACGCACATCCAGGTTTAGGGAATATGTTTTGTTTGTTTTGGCTATGACATAGGGCAGAACACTTTCCATCCCATTCGAATGCGTTCAAGAGAGTTTGAAATATTGCACAATAAAAGCTATTCATTATATCTGTCTCTTTCCCCTTCCAAAAACAAAAATGGCTGCCCAGTTCCAAATCTACACAGGGGGCAGGAAGAAGGGAGTTGGAGGGTCACTGGAAATCACCCAAGACTAACACCAGGTTTTCCAGGTTTGAGTTGGGGAATACTTCTGAAATCTTCGTTCCCAACATCAACTCAAAATAAGACAAGACGGGCTGTGTTGGATTATTGCTCTGTTAGGAACAATTAAAAAGTTCATATGTTTGTTCAATTGTGAGGCATAAAATCATGTATTACTGTATTCCAATGCCTGGCATCTAAACTAAACTGACCTGAATCAAAAAATTCTTTTACTAATTTTCACAATAAAGTTTCTACTGTTTGACATAAACTTCACATTGAAAAAGTTATTCCACTGTTTGAATCAGACATGTGGAAGAACTTCTTTCTGCTAACACCTCATGTTACTTGGCAGTTATTTCATGTGTCTAAACAGGAAAGAAATTGGTTCCTACTTGTTTACCAGTAGGCACCTGGGTTACTGGAAAACCAGAGAAAGCTGGTTGTTAAATGGTAAAACAGAAATATTATTCTCCAAATGCTATTATATTTAACATCATGAAACATTTTTGTGTTTAGCATTATGAAACTTATGAAAGAATTTTTTAAGTGAATTTTAAGTATGATTTCAGCTATGAGAAAAAAGTAGTAAACAGATATGATACTTTCAAAATCAAAGCTTAGAAGTTCACAAACACACATATCTAAGAATTGTCAAACTAAATTCTTGTTTTAGAGCTAAACTCAAACAAGAACTTGAAAAGTGTATAAAATTCAGTTCTATTATATCTAAAACCAAAATTTCAGCTGCCTACATCCCTGCAGACCACTTTTATCACTGAACACAATTTGTGTGCTGTGGACAAGTGGCAAAAGGAATGAAAAATCAGTGCTTTCATTAGTCTTTGGAAATTTTGCAATGTAAACTCGTGTTTTCCGTTAATGTGCACAGTCATTTATTTTCACTCTTCATATAAGTGATATAAAACTTAAAATATAAAAATGCAGCAGCAGTTGCAGAAAACACTTGCTTCTCAACTTCATAAATTTTTCAAAAGTCTATAAAAAACAGTAAGCAATAATGAATCTTTAAGGTTACTATCAGATTGAGAACGATGTCAGCTGAAGCATGCAGAAAAAAATAAGTGACATGAATCGGGCAGTAAATATTCATCTTCTCATCTAAGCTATGTTACTTGTAGTCTGTCACAATTTTTTTAAAACACACACAAAAAAGAAGCATCAAAGAATATGCAGACTTAAACACACTACATGCTATTTGACACTCTTTAAATTATTAGCTCAGAGTATACTAGTAATTAGTTCATGCTAGACTTATTAAACCAGGGTTATGCAATAATTTTCAAATAAATTTAGAACTACAAAAATCTTTTTAAATAGTATACATTTATTGCAATTTAGTGCTAATTCTACTCAGTTGACTAGGGACTCCAAATCAAGAGTTAATCTCTCTCCTGACATATTACAAAGAAATATGATAGTTTTAAAAAGAAATGCGTAAGCATTCAACAGAATAGTTTTTCTTGTGTATAATTTACAATTTATGTTCAAATTCAAAAAGTGTAAGCATTCAACAGAATAAAGTTTTTGTGTGTAATTTATAATCTATGTTCAAATTCATGCCTCATCCGGAAGTATTTACAACTTATAATATAATGGAACAAAAAGACTTACAAGAAAAATATATTTGAGACCAAGCCAGTCTACATTGCTTAGTCTCGGTAAATAACAAGGAAGAAACATGCCTTTTGAGTCCCTTCCTCTAAAACTGCTATCAGTAAAAGTGACTCAAGGATCACTTCTTCCAGAAACAAACAAAACAAACTTACTTGCTCACAGGCTCATGCCAGTGGCAAAGCCCTTAGTCTTGGCATTCCTTTACAACTACACTATATATAGCTGTTCTGCTCCCTTTGGGAAACAGAGGCATCTTTAAATTAGTGCCCAGTCCATCATTCTTGAATAAATGCCTCGTAAATGTATTAATAAATTCATAACCCATCTGCCTAGGATAACATGATGCAGAGAAATTTAAGAAAAAAAAAAACTTCTCAAGTAAAAAAAGGAACTGAAACATTTGTCCCACCCTAATCAGAGGCCCACATGGGTGTGCATCGCTCTCAACTATGGAAACAATATTTTAAAAATTAACTGATTTCAAGAAAAGAAAAAAAAATTCTCAAGTCTTAAGGCTACTTCCTGACAATTTCCATATTACACCATGCCATTATAAAAACCACAGTTTATGAAAACATTCAGACTTATCACATACTTTTAAAGAAAATTTTAACTTTGTTTAATTTACTTCATTTTCTTAGTGCTGCATAGTATACAAATTTCCAAAAATTTGGCCATTATATGATGACTTTACCCCAAGGTCAATTGATGATAGGGATTCAGGTTCACAATTTAAAATCATCACACAGCAAGCTACTATACAGAACACTGGAGGAATGTTTCCAGGGAAGTCAGCTTTCTTACCACACCTCTAAGAACTTACTGACTTGACTCCTGATCCTAAAAAGGTAGAGAACATCTCCATACGACCATAAACATGGGTGGTAATACTTTTTGGTCCTAGAGACCCCATCTCTACCACTCACGCTTCTCCCCCTAAAAAACCTTATGAAGATTCATGTGATCAAAATGGAATAACATCGACATGAGAATAGACATAAAAATAAATGGAACAAAGTTCAGAAACAAACCTATACACGTAAGGATCAAATGATTCACCGATGGTGCCAATGTAAGCTCAAGAAAGGACAATCTTTTTAATGAATGGTGCTGGATGATTTCCATTAAAAACAAAACCACAGATTTTCAGCTTATGCAACACACAAAAATAAACTCAAAGTGGATCTAAGACTTCTAAAACACAGAAGAAAATCTATGTGCCTTTCAGTCAGGCCAAGATTTCTCTATACTCTAGACAGGAAAAGAAGTACGAACCATTCATGAAAAAATTGGCAAATTACACTTAGCTAAAACAAAAACTTTATCTTTTTTTAAAAAAAGAACAGTGCTAACAGACAATATAATGGACTGGAAAATACATGTTTAGGAAACACCCAATAATGGCCTTGTACCTAAAATAAATTTCATAAAATTTATTTACATTAATTGACATAAAATTTCACAGCAAGACAACAAAAATAACAAAAACATGGGCAAAGGATCTGAAGAGACATAATGACAAATAGGTATAGGAAAAGATGCTCCATATCATCACTCATGGAAATAAAACTCAAATCACAATGAAATGCTACTGCACATGACTACAGTGAGAATGAATACAATGAGACGCCTGACAATATGCTGGTGAAGATGTGGAGTGCATAAAGCTAATGCCTAACAGTGCAGCTTCTAAGAGACAAGCATATACTAGCCGTGTAGTCCAGAACATCAAATACATAAATTCTATACAGGAGTTTAAAACACTGACATAGTGGTAGGGCTGTCCATACTAAGACTGAATAACATGGAATTTGATTGGACCAAAAAAGAAAAAAGAGTGGCAGATACATACAGCACAGCACTCCCATTAGAAAACAACAGAACTAAGCTTGCATTTCTACAGGAAGTCTACAAGACGTTGTATCAGTTAACAGTGTATACATGTGGAAAGCTGGAAAAAGATTTGGTTGCATACAGTTGTGTGTGTTTGCCTGGGGTGGAGGGCAGGAAAGAGTTGTCAATATTTGTACTTCTAAATTAGGCACAGTTGTACCTTAAGATTTTCAAAATTTTGGGGCCTGCCGTAGTAGTCTAGTCCTCGCCTTGAATGCTCCGGGATTCCATATGGGCACAGGTTCTAATTCCGCGGCCCCACTTCCCATCCAGCTCCCTGCTTCTGACCTGGGAATGCAGTTGAGGATGGCCCACAGCCCTGGGACCCTGCACCCATGTCGGACACCCAAAGGAGGCTCCTGGCTTAGCTCCGGCCATTGCAGTCACCTGGGGAGTGAATCAACAGATGGAAGATCTTCCTCCTCTCTGTATATCTGACTTTCCAATAAAAATAATAAATATATCTTTATATAAAAAAAGATTTTCAAAATTTTTGGCAAAAGGATGAGTAAGGAGGCTGGTGTTAGAGTACAACAGGTAAAGCCATTGATTCATGTCATGGCTGCTCCAGTGCCAATCCAGCTCCCTAATGGCCTTGGGAAAAAAAAAAACAGTGGAAGATGGCCCAAGTCTGGGTCCCTGTCACCCATGTAGACTAGGATGAAGCTCATAGTCCCTGTTTCCATTATGGCCATCTGAGGAACCAACAAGGAGATGGAAGAGCTTTCACTGTCTTTCCCTCTCTATAACTCTTAAATAAACCTTTAAAACCAAAATAAATAAATAATAAAAAGAAGCACAGGTCAAAGCAATCAGGCATTGCCCAGGCATACAGGCGCTTCACAGTGAAGGACACACTTGAGATGTCATGCTGCCACCTTCTGGGAAAATCAAGAATCTGCAGGAACAGGAGTACCATGTGTGCTGATCTCAGAAGGCCAAACAGTATGAAAACACAGAAAGACCATTTTGAAGCCAAGCTGATTTAAGCATTAATGAAAAGAAATAGCGTTAAAAATAGGAAAAAACAAGCAACTGTAATCAAATACAGAAATTGACATCTCACAAATCATGTGCAAACAAAACTTGGTGAGTAGAACTGCTTGTAAATTGTTTTGATTATTCCTACTTACTCTTTTTAGGAAAATCACTTATTTGTGATTTTAATATATCAACAGAATATGATGAATTATTCTGTAATTTACAGGCCCTACTAACAATGCTTATATTTTTAAACTGTAAGTGCCACTAAATGAGAATAAATTTACTTTTCAAATGGTTTCCTTGTCCTCAGGCCTGCATATTAATAGCATTTTACAACTATAAGAATTCAACTGAGCTGACTGTATCACTGGACAATGGCGATGAGGGGTAGGCAGTTAGGAGCAAAGCCAATTCGAATTAAATACTGGAGAGACAAAATGTTTTTAAAACCACCCCCACCTCAAAAATCTTACCACAACTTAAGTATCTGAAGGTTTTTCTTCTTTTAAAATGACCTAAACTACAGAACAAGTTAGTTTCTTTTTCTTGCTTTCGGTTTGTCCCCAATGGTATTGATCTGCCAACCTTAACAAACGATAAATAGAAAACAAGCCTTTCTGTAACTTACATGTAGAGATAAAAGAATGCTTGAAACAGTCAAGCCTTGAGCAGGAGAAATTGGGGATCACTTGGAGTGTTAATGTAAAATACATTAGTCTTTAGCAGCAGGAGTTCCAGACCTGCTGGTGCCAAAAAGGTAACAAATAGTCTCCATCAGCCAGGGGAAATGGGCGGCTCAGCGGGAGCCCTCTTCCCTGTCGTGTTATTTATAGAGAGCACTATTTGTTAACATGTTTCTGCTATCACGGCCAGGGAGAGTTTAATGATTTAAAGGATTTCAAAGACAATTGTTTAATGATACAATGATTTATGTGCATTCATAAATTCCAGATACACAGCGATTTAGATTTGCAAACTGCTCAACAAAATAGCCACGGGAGATATTCAAAAAAATTTAACAGGAACAGGATAAGTGATATTACCTGATATTATGGAACAAACAGAACTAGGGGAAAATATTGCAGTAAGCAATGATTAAACTGATTTTCTGGGATCCCCGCAAGTGAATCTTGGTTTCCAGAAAATATTTTGAGTAGAAAGCCATTAATTACATTCTAAATTGTCTATGATAATTTATTTGAAGAAACTGACTTTACAACGTCCAGGCTTTAGAAAACTGCTGAGTTTTTTTGTTTTTGTTTTGACCAAAATTAATCCCTACTCTACCCAACAGAGCATTTGAAATCTGATTTGAAGAATGGCTTAATATGAATTGTTTCTAGATTATACAGCCATTTACAAAGTCAGATTTTTTTAAATTCTGGCTATTGCAAAAGAAATTTCTTTTGAAATTTAACTTTACGAATTTGATTTTTAACTATAAACAATTCCACTTGAGGCAGATAAAGTGAATAATCAACGCTTAAACTTAACCTAAACGGAAGGCAAGATTTGTAATTTCCTTTTCTTGTGTTCAAGTTTTGGAGCTACATTAAAAGCCCTTTCTTTAAGCCATCAAATTTTCATTAATTTTTCCAGAAGGTCCCATTCAATCAATTTCTTTTGTTAAACACACACACACAAACAAAACCCCTCTTATCCAGATATGACCACTCAATTCTACAAGACACTTTTTCTAACAACTAGTCTTCTATATAAGTGAGTACTTACATGAAATCAAACTCTAGACAGACACTGTCGGCTCCAAAAATAATCCTTCTAGCACAAAAGCATTTACCACTTAGGAGCCGGAAATTGATGAAATGGAATGCTTTCTTTTTGAATGATGGAAGAAATTCAATTATTTCTACTAAACAAAAGATTCAATTCAAATGATTTTATTTATCTGGAACTTTTTAAACAGTGAAGTTGAGCTAAGGAGGGGATGCAGGAGGACAGATTGTCAAGCAGGGATGGTTGGGTTCCCTCTCTGAGGCTCCACAGGAAGTGTCCATTACTGCTTCAGTTCTCCACCGGGTCCAAGCCGTTCCAGGCCAGTGAGAGCGCCTTCGCCTTTCTTGAGGAAGGTGCTTCTTCGGTAGCCTTTAGGCTCGCCAGGAGTTTCAGTATTTGCCACTGTGGATGCACAAAAGCTCCTTCTCCTCCTTTTCTCAGATGGGTCAGAAGAATCGGCAGCAGGGCCCTTGGGGTTCTCGTTGCCTGAGCCGGAGGATACCGTTTCTCTTCTGGGAGACCTATCTTCCAGCCCTCTGCTGTCAGCCGTGCAGATTGTTCTCCTTCTGGTTTTTTGGGAAGTGAGAGGAACAGAAATCCACACAAGCCCTTCATTCTTATCTGAATCTTTCTGCAGCCGCGTGCTGCGTCGCACCTTTATGTCACCATTTGTTCTCTGGAAGCTTTGCTCTATGGCGTTTGATAAATCTTCATACAGTTTAGAATTCTCTGTACTGATCCCTACAGAGCTGCCGCTGCCGTCTGGTGACTTGTGACTGCCGCTTCCTTGCAGAGGTAAACTCTGCCGGTGGGAACAATGCACCGGGTGCCTTCTCTGTTTCCTTGAACTGCAACTTGTAACATTGCTCTGCTCCATGATTGCTTTTCCCACATCCTCTCCTGAGCTTTCACATTTTTGATTTTCAATTAAAACATTTTCCGAACAGTTATATTCATTTTGTGAGTCAGACATGAAGTGATTGCATTGTGGTTTTCCCTTTGTGGCTTCTAGGATGTCATCCTGTTTTTCACACTTTATGTCTTCTGGAATTTTAAAGACTCGACAAAGACTTTCTGCATTTTGACCAGTAGCAGAAAGTTCTTGGCACTGTAGGAAAAGATCAGGTTTGGAATTATCTGACACAACATGTGCTTCAGTTACAGATGAACAGTAAGTATGACTATTTTCATTTTCATTCCCATTGTTCAATTCCATTTCACTTTTCAAATTATTTTCTACTTTTGGAGCATTTTTAATTTTACTAATGTCCATGGTATTTGCACCAAATGATGAGGGATTTTTCATGTAAGAGTGGTAAAATTCAGACATATCACATTTATTGAGGCTTTGATTCATATGCAAATCTTCTGGGTTCTGAGGCAAAAGGTTCTCTCTTGTAACTGGATTTTTAGGAAGCTTCATTTCTTCAAATTTATCATTTGAGTTGAAATCATCTATGGGTATGTAAATAAGTTCAAATCCAATTAAAAAGCAACAATGAAAATAAACTTTAAATGCATTAAACAGGCCCCCTATAATCTTTGTCTTAAAAGCTTTCAAAAAAAAAAATCACAGATCTACAAATGTTAAACTGTACTTGTCTCCATCTGTCACTTTCCTCCCCTGTAGTTCTTCCCCAATCCACAAATTAAGAAAGCAGAGGTTTAACGCATGAATTATTAAAGCACACAAACTCAGACCACGAAAATGAGAAGACATTCTAATTCTTCCTCCAATCCAGGGTGTTCCCACACTACAAGGTCCATTAGCATGCGGCAGAATGAATTATTGAAAATGGGCAACGTTGGGCTTCTGAAGCTCTCCAATCCATGTATTCCCTGAAGTATACTGCATTCTCAAAGTCAGTCAGCTTGTTTTCCAAAAATTTTCTCCTTATTCCTCAGACTACCTTTAATCTTCCAGAATGGTATGCACTGTGCGGCCTTTTCATGTCTATATGGCACATCATAGATGAACAAACATAAACCACTATGAAGGATTTTGAGATTGCCAAGGAGTAGTCTACATGAGTTTAGGTTTCGTGAGTTGTCAGATCTCAGTACTATCATATGCCATCTCCGATCTCAGATTTTAAGATTTTTAATTGAGCAAATCAACATAAAAGATCTTTAAACAAAACCCAATTGTAGGATATAAAAAACAAAGCTGAGCTCAAGGTCTAGAAAAACAAGTGCTTTAGCTTGAAAATATAAAAACTTAGATGGCTTAAAAAAAAATACAAAGCTAGAGAAAAACAGCTCAGGCCCACCAAATCCGTTTGGAACCTTCATGAAGCTTCAAATTTGCATTTATATATTTCTTTTATAAAATTCAGCATATTAAAGAATAAACATAATCGAAGGAGGCAGAAAAGAAAAAAAAGAGTTAAGGAAAAAGAAAAAGAGAGGAATAGAATAGATGGTTTTATACCCTTGTAGCAGGTGATATTATTACTTATAAAGGTATTTCAGATATTTTAAAAAATAAATTCTCTTATAGGATACAAGATGGAAAAATTATATAAACCCACTATTCAATCATCTTTTGAATAATTTAAGGATTAGGAATACGACAGGAATATACCTTGGTTTCTACTCTCCAGGAGGCTATAGCGTGTGTGTGCACAGAAGATAAATGACTGTAAACCCAGGTGATAAAGGTTCAATGCAAACAAAAAGAGGCAGCATTAAGCCAGACTAAAAAGAGGTGGCTCAGCAGGCCTCCTGTGCCAAGATATTCCACATGAAAAGCAAGGGGCCAGGGAAGAGTGGGATCCTGTTTGTGTGTGATCATGCAATTCTTCTTGTTTATATCAATTCTTCTTGTTCTATCCTGAGTTTAAGCAGTACAAGAAACAAGTCTACAGTGGTATATATTTTATTTTCCCTTAAAATCCTACACATTATAAATGATACTCCATATATTGCAATCAGAAGGCAAGCTAGTACTGACAAAGGTAAATATTTTGAAAATTACTCTACCGTAGTATCAGTGCACCAAGTGGATATATTCTCATTATTTTCAACAAGGCTGATTTTATTTGAACTTGGACATTATAAACCAAGAGAAACTCCAATACATTTTTTAAGCCTACCAGGATATCAACTGACTTGATCTTTACTTATGAACAAAGTTTTTAAGGTAATCAAGCTCAATTTATAAGTACTGATGGTTCAAAGTACCAACATAAATCAACAACACAAGACAGATTTTTGTTTCCTTTAAGAAGCTTTGCTGCTTCTGTCCTTAACTATGTAAGTTAGGTAAGACAAATCAATCACCAAGACAACACCTTGCTCATATAATGATGGACGTATAGTCAGACTGGACTCATTTTAACAAAATATTCAAGCTGACCAGATAAAATTTATTTCTCCTAAAAATACACACAAAATCTTGTATCTCTGTTTCACTGGAGAGAAAACACAGAGATTTCCTAAAATGTCTAAGCTACCTTCTTTAACAAATGGTAGGTAATGCTGAGTGCCCCTCTAAAATTCTTGGGACTAGCAGTGCTTCACAAGTCAGGCATTTTCAGCTAGGATACTTGCACAGACACTGTAGATATCTTGGGACTGGCATTCAGTCTAAATATGAAATCATACTTTATATGTGCCTTGGAGTCTATACGCAGTATTTTAAATAATTTTGTACATGAAACCAAGTTTCACCATGTGAACTTTTTTGCTTTTGGCTCAATAAGAGTCAGGGGAGGGAGCAGGTGTATGGCCTGGTGGTTAAGCTATCAGTGCCTGGCCCTACCCCTGACTCCAGTTTTCTGCTCACATAGATCCTTTAACATTATTAAAGGCAGCCAGGATGGCTCAGGTGATTGGGCCCGGACTAAATTCCTGATCTCCTCCAGCTTTGTCCCCCAGCTACAGGTCTTTGTAAGCATTTGGGATTAAACTACTAGTTGGAGGAGACAAGAGAATGCTCTTGTGAGCGCGCTCTCTCCCCCTCTCTCTGGTTGTGCCTCTCAAATACACAAAAAATCTGAACTAACTTAGAGATGCTAAGTTTGTATTAAGAAATGCTACCATTTTGACATATGCACAGTAAGTAGCGAATAGGAGAAATGGAAGGAAGGAGTGAGGGAGCAATGGCAGTTGGGAGGAATGCAGGAAAGAAATGCAGGGAAGGGCAGGTACCTGACCACATCCTCCAGGGGCCTGGAGCTGAGGGCGTCGTCTCAGAGACCTCAGGCAGCTCAGGAATCGGACTTAGCAGGGGCTTCTTGGAAGCAATGTCTCTCTTCCCGTATAAAGATTTCTGAACACCTTTCTTTCCCCTTCCTTTCCTCTTTCTGCAACTTTTTATAGAAACCTGAGAAAATGCATTATTAAAGCATTGTAAATGAAAAACAAAAAGAGCATCATGTACAACTATGATCCTTTAATTTCCATAATATCTCTATTACCTTTCATACAGCACTGTCTTTCTAAAACCTAACTTTTATAGAAAAATCTTAGGCTCAGTTATTACATTTAAACATTTGGGTAGTTCAGGCAAGGGTTAGGAGACTGGTAGTTTAGACAAGGCTTAATAAAATATGAAGCAAAGTTAATTATAAATTTTGCAGTGCTTTCCCACAAAGCATTTACCAAAATTAGTGCTGGATAAGCAGAAAACAAAAACAAAACAAAAGTTGACCAGACTCAAAAACATGATATTTGTTACCAGATCTGGACCAGCCACTCAAGATAAACCTAGTACTGCTCATACATCAGGTCAAGAGACTGCAGGTAGGAATCCACTGGTTCTATCTGTACTGAACATGTACAGACTTCTCATTTCCTAAACAATACAGTGTAACATTTACACAGCATATACATAGTGCTGGGTATTTTAAGTCACCGAGTCATGGTTCAAAGTATGTGAGAGGATGTGTACAGGTTAAGGGATCTTCCAAAAGCTCAAGAAAATGTATAATAAAGCCACACATAAAGATTTCAAAACCGAATTTATATACCAGAACAAATTTATCTTTCAAAACAACATAGCTCAGAGTTTTGTGAAGCACTCTCCTATGCAAACACGATGCCATTTTATGTCAGGGATTTGAGCATTTGTGGATATTGCAGGGGGGAGAGGGTGGCAGGGATAGAAGGGAAGCTTCTCGGAATCAACCCCAGTGTACAAAAAGGCATGCGGGGTGAGATTCAATTATGACTGCAAGACACACAACTGAGACACAACTGAGACACGAGGCTTGGGTTTTTTGTTTGTTTTTTCCTTAAGAAAAGACTCCAGGAGAGGTCAAATGCTGACTGAAATACTAGGAGGACAGACTAGAAGGAACAAATAAATATCTTAAAGAAATGGAGTTCACAAATACATTTATTTTGGTGTAAAAAAAAATTTGTTTACACATGACAGGCCTTTAAAATGTTCATGAATAATGTATGTTATGAAACATCCGTTTAATTTCATCTTCTACAAACGTTCTGAAGTATTGCTGAATTGAGCTTTTTCAGAAATAAAAAGCTAGGTGTGGGATTGAAAACCAACAGAGCTGTCTTTCTGGTTTCATGACAAATATCTGTAACACGTTTCATGGAAATGTGTGTGGATTGAGAAGATGGGTACTTAGTCTAAGAAAAGTGCTTAAGCTAGGTGCCATAGACAATTTAAGCTCCAAGCCAAATCTCAAACTAGTGTGAATTGCTATGGCTGATTCCTGGACTGGGGCAGAAGGTTCTCGAAGGGTAAGAAATGCCGAATGCATGAGTTTAGAGTGAGGGCAGCACAGCACAGGGGTTGTGCTGGTTAACAGCTGCTGGATTCACGTACGAACACTGGAAGCTAACAGATGAAGGGCCCTGGTGTGCGATGAGTACAACGAGGGTTCAGTACATAGTGACTCCTGGAATAACTACATTCGTGTCTACATTGAAGAAAGAGCATTTGGTTGACAGCATACAAAAATCTGATGTGACTAATGGTGTGAAAGAGGGATAAGATCCAAGAGTACAGAAATGGCAGTGAACTGTTTGTTCTTTGAGATATCTATAGAAACCCTCTAAAAACACAACATTCCATGGAAAAAAATAATTTTAGAACTACACAAGAGGAATGTTCATCTTGGTGATTTATAATACACATTTAACATTAAATCCTCTGAGAAGTACTCTGTATAAATAATCTCTACACATTAGGAGCATGCTGGGTTAAAGAAAAATATATACCTATTTTTTCATCGAACACCTACTGAATTCCATGGAAAAGCTGGAGAAACATCGGCTTGTGAATGAATGCAGAAGCCAAGTGCAAAGAAAAAAAATTCACTTGGGATTCATAGATGAGCGCCAAAAGAGCTCTTGTGCTAAGCAGATCTAGACTATTCCATTTCACTTATAGTCATAAGCCAAGCCACCCCGACTCTCTGAACCTCATTTTCCTGCTTACAAAACGAAAACATCACATTCCACACAAAGCTGGGATAGGTACAAAATGAGTTAACAACTGACACTAAAACAGTATGTTAGTTCTACTGAGAATTGGTAGGGGAAAAGGAAACATTTTAATAGATAATAATGTTCAACATGAGGTTGTGATACATGCATAAAATATGAAATGGTTAAACCAAGCTAATCAACATCTAATTTTTAATATCAACTACTACTACTATTATATTGAATGCTGTGGTTTGAATGAGATTTTTCCTTCAAAGATTCATGTGGTAGAGTCTTGGTTCCTAGTGAACTGTTCAAGTGGAACTTAGTACAAGTAGATTGGGTACTCGAGCCACTACTCCTGGGACAGATCAATGCTGATTTCCAGGAGTCTTTGAGTTCCTGAAAGAACAGGTTGTTATAAAAAGAACAAGAGGTAGGCTTTTGCAGTAAAAGGTTAGGTTGCCACGTGGGAGGACCACATCCCATACTGGAGTGCTTGACTCCATTTTTAATTCCAGCTTCCTGATAACAAACACCTTGGGAGGTAGCAAAGGATGGCTCAAGCACTTGGGTGCATGCTACTCACATGGGATTTACAGATTGAGTTTTGGTTTCCTGATTTTGACCTGTTCCAGCTATATCTGTTTGTTGTATGAGAATCTCTGTCATACCAATAAAGCAAAAATAAGCAAAAATGGAAGTACAAAAATAGAATAAGACTGGTCCCTGCCCACTGTCTGACTTCGAGTCATCGTGAGATTTCTCCTTCTCACAGGTCTTCCTGCTGTGCCATCATCCACTGTGAGGTAACATAGCTAAGAGTGTCCTCACCAGAGGCTGAACCAAAGGGCAGGGCCGCTCAATTTCTGACACTCAACCTCTAAAACCATAAGCTAAATAAAGCTCTTGTAAAGTATTTAGCTCTCAAATACTCTGATGATAGAAAATGGATAAATGGGGTAGGATCCAAGTCCTTTAGGGGGCACTAACATACTATGGTTATAGCTCCTAGAAGTTTTTGGTTTTTACATAAGATTTTTTAAAAAATCCCTTTCTAGCATGACATCAGAAATTTGTGTCTATATAAGATGCCCCCAGGAGCTACAGGAGTGTTTGCTTATAGTAGCTTCTACAGAAAGAGAAATTCATTTATTGAGTGACAAGCAATAAGTATGATAAAGTTAACAAAGTTTGGTAAACATGTTTGAGACTAAAAATTCTGTTTTGTTCTGTTGTAAGTATACATCTCTGCCTCCTCCCGATAAGTAAATAAAGCACCTTATGTTGCATCTAGCAGTTCTATCTATGAGGTGATTCCATCAACAGAGGCTAACACTTCTCAAAGAATCTGAACTGAACGCAGAACAGCATGGACGTCTTGCTTAAAGACTAATGAAAGAAGCCACATAATCCAGAAATGGTTAGCAGCTTTATGAATAAGAGCAAAGGACACCTGAAGGTACTGTCCCAAAGTGACTCTGTTTACTCCAGAATCACAAATACTGCTCAATAGTGAAATCAGTCATGAAAAAGAAAGAAACGTCCATCTTAGTTTTATTCAAACACTTAAAGTTTCAATTAGTATAATATCCAGATTCATCTACTCTGTCGATCCCCCCTAGGGTTTTTCTTTCTTTATGGGTGGATAGGATTCCATGGAATATACACACATTTTCATTACCACTTCATCCATTAGTGGAAAACCTAAGTTGATTCACTTTGAGCATTGTGAGTGCTGCTACAAAAGCAACACAGCACACATACTGACTTTACTTTGTCTGGATATAAATACCCAGAGGTAGGACTAGAGAATCACACAGTAGTTCTGTTTTTGGTTTTTTTTTTAAGAACCTTCAAACTTCCCTGATTTAATTTATTTTTGCAAAAGTTTCTTTCCCACCCCCCATCCTCACCAGTAGCTGCCTTTTGTCTATCGGAAAACAGTCATTCTGACAGTTGCAATATGTCATGGTGGTTTGCTGGGCATTTTTTTATACATACTATTCATTTGCATGTCTTCTTTTGAAAACTCTTTTCAAGTCCTTTTTTTTTTTAAAAAAAAAAACATGGGCTGTTTTGTGCTAGTGATTTGTCTGAGTTCCTTAAATACTTTGAATATTAACCCTTTATCTGTTTATCTATAGATACCTCCTCTTAAAAGAGCCTTTCCTCACCAACTGTTTACCTGAAATAGAGCTCATACTTGACAGTTTTCAGAAAAATGAACCACTCTTAAAAAGTTTCTAAAGTGGCAATTATTCATTCAAAAATGTTGAGAGGTAGAGAGAGACAAAAAGAGCACTCCCTCCCATCCAGTGATTCACTCCCCAAAGGACTGCAACAGTCGGGGCTGGGCTGGGACAAAGTTGGGAACTTAATCCAGGTTTCCCATGTGGGTGGCAGGAAGTCGATCACAACATAGCCTTTGCAGGAAGCTGGACCTGCATGCAGCCAGAGTTGAGGAGTGAACTCAGGTAACTCAAGGCTAAACACATGCTCCAGGCATTCTTACTTTTAAACACTATAGGAATTAGGTGTTACTTCCTATTTCATGCTAGTGTTTCAGTGCATTGCAACCACTTTTCCCCATAGTGAAACTGTTTCATCTTTGGTCCTTGGGAGCCCCACCACAATAGCTTTGGGTCCAGTGGTTCCTTTCTAGCTCTCTAGTACAGAACTAGGCTTAATTTATACATTTGCTATTATAAACCTGAAAGCAGCCATTTTACCAAGGGGTTGGAGTAACTTAATGTTCAATTCTATTTTGCTGAAAGGTAGAAATGCAGGGCACACAGAATATATACTGATGTCCCATCTTCTTCTTCACTCTTCCAACGGTCCCAGGGCCAGGGCTGAGCCAGGCTGAAGTCAGGAACCCAAAACTCCAGCAGGGAGTCATCCCCATGTGTGGTAGTTTTCTCAGGCAAATGAGCAGGGAGATGAATCGGAAGCTTAACCTGCTGCACTGTAATGCTGGTCTCATAAGTTATTTCTCAAAAGGGGGTATGTGTGTACACACAAACACATACACATATATGGATCTTTAATGAGTCATTTGAATGCATACTTTGGAATCTCAATCAATTGAAAACAATGGGTTTTGTAATTTTTTCAAAAGCTGGTGACTCAAACGCAAAAAATAGGTATAGACAAATGACTGAAGAAAACCTGAGCCATTCAAATAAGCAAAGTAGTTGTTTTGAGATCTAGTGGAAACTTAATTTTTAGATGCTTACCATGTGTGTCTATGCATGAGGGAGTGAAATTCATGAGTTTTTAAAATGTTAATTCTGAGGCCTGGCGGTATGGCCTAGTGGCTAAAGTTCTCACCTTGAACGTGCCAGGATCCCATACTGGCACTGGTTCTAATCCCGGCAGCTCCACTTCCCATCCAGCTCCCCGCTTGTGGCCTGGGAAAGCAGTCGAGGACAGCCCAAAGCCTTGGGACCCTGCACCCGTGTAGGAGATCTGGAAGAAGTTCCTGGCTCCTGGCTCCAGATGGGCATAGCACCTGCCGTTGCACTCACTTGGGGAGTGAATCATCGGATGGAGGATCTTTTTCTCTGTCTCTTCCGGGTCTCCCACACAGGTGCAGCGTCCCAAGGCTTTGGGCCATCCTCGACTGCTTTCCCAGGCCACAAGCGGGGAGCTGGATGGGAAGTGGAGCTGCCTGGATTAGAACTGGTGCTCATACAGGATCCCGGCACGTTCAAGACGAGGACTTTAGCCGCTAGGCCACCACTCCGGGACCAGAAATGTATATTCTTAGAAGTGGGTGGCCATAATTTGCTAGGCTTGGCAGAAGAGATTGGTGTAACTGCAGAAAATGGAATCTAAATGATGTAAAGGCAGAAAACCAAAAACTGGGTGAAGATGCTAGCTAGACTGGATGGCTGCCAAAGGTTGTAGATGCGTACAAGTGTTGAAGACTAAGTGCTAGTTAACATTTTTAAATATGTGGAGTGATTCTGTGATTGGAAGAGAAGTCCAACAAGTAACAGATGAACGGATGCTACACTCATCTCTAACAAGCCAGTGCAGTGCAGGCCATGTGCAACCCTGACGAGTGGTGACGGAAGAGTTCAAGAAGATGTGGGTGACCTAACTGAGGACGACTGCTCAGGGCTTCCATCACCAGCCTAGGATGGTAAAGCTGAACACCTTGGAGGAACGAAAAGTGCAGGAAGCAGAATAAGGCCCCACTGTGCAGAGCCTTGAACAGAATATATAATATTCTAACCTGCAGTCACTCATATTTTGTCAATGCTGCTAAGACCAGAAAAACTTGACCAATGTGTTAAGAGACAAACTGGCTGGGTGAGCCTAACCTGAGAAAAGTGTCAAAGGCCACCTAAGTGAAAGCAGGTCAACTTTACCACTGTAGTCCTTTAACTCCTGACAAGGACTGAAGCCCAATCTTGAGATCCAAGAACGAAGCCTGCCCAGTATGATAGCTGTCTTTCTTTCCGGACAATGTAAAGATGGTCACACTCAGGCATGTCCCCAGTGGCTGATGAAAGCACCTATGCACAACTTTGCTTAACTGTGGTGTTATACAAAAACCAGGGTCACAAACTTATAGTCAAAAAGTTAATTTATGTGATTTGGTAGTTACTGTTTCATTTCCTGCTCCTTAAACTTTTTTTTAAGGAAGAAGAAAAAACAGTAATCTTCATATGGTAAGATGTTAAATTTTTTAAAATGTCCATCAGTTTCATATGGATGATTATTATTTATTGTACTGGCCATACATAATACAAGGATTAACACAGAAGCAAAGATGTCCTTCAGGTAGAAATAGTTGAGCATATAAACTTTTATGGCCAAATGCACTTCAGGAAAATATAATTTTAACAATCTTGATCCAATGTAATTAGAAAAAGTTTCAGTCCTATAATTTTCAAATCATATGACAACGAAGTACAGCCGTTTTACTCCTTGTTTCACCTTGAAGCACACTCACCTGGCTCTTTTTAGGGAGTGCTCTGCTCGCATGCTTGCTTTCCTGCGGCTTTCTCTGATTAATTTTTTTTTCTTTACAAGGCTGAGTTTCTGTATTAAGCAAGTGGCAAACATTCTCTTCTACAAAACTGGTCAATTGCTACAAATAAAAATAAAAGGAAGGACATGATAGGGTACAAGCAGTAACATCTTAATAATCACTTTCACTTTTGTTTTTCCTCCCACAATGCTTCCACTATTTTACATCCTATTCCTTCTTAATTTATTACTTTCACTGAAATCATTTTAATCACAATTCAAATGGGAAAGAAAGTCATCAATTTCTGACCTATCAAACAAAGATACAGAAATACACACATACTGTCAATTATAATGAAATTATGGAATATATATAAATGCACCAGCTATTATTTACATTCTGACCTTGTTATACGTTGGTATACTTCAATGAACTTAATAAGATTATACATATTCAAAACAAGTTTTCAAATAGGTTATCTTCCATGTGAAAATAGCTTATTTTACTGGATTTTTACTCTCTAACAAGATTAATTAAAACCAAATCAGCAAAGCATCATTATTCTGAATTACATATGAGGTAGGATATGGTATTAGTTTTTAATGATTCTGCTCAAATTTAACCCACTATAATTTGATCAAAAGCACTGTGTTAAATACACTCACCTTCTTTCTGTTAGAAGTCCGTGTTAGTCTAACATTACAGGACAGTTTCTCGTGGTTATTTGAAGAGCTAAAGGTATCAGTGCCTGACAAGCAAGACACAAGCAAATTCAGGGAGGCTAACAAAAAACTAGAACATGCATCACCTTCTGGCAGAACTGGACAGTCTTGGATGATCAATTTTCTTTTAATACTATATCTAAACATTAAATAATTACCAATAGGAATAAATTTATGATGCAGACTTTTTTTTTAAGAAAGCATGTTACTTTTACTGAACTCTCAGAAACTTTCACCACTCTCCCAGGACTCTGCTTAATGTATTATCATGCAAAGATAATGGACCAAATCATATTACAACAAAAGCAAATATTTTCACTTATGCTCATTTATTCCAAGATATATTATATATGACAAAACTGCAGTAAGGGCATTAATATAATCATTAAAACATTTTATTTAATTTCACAAAGTTCAGGAAAAATTTAATGTGTTGCTTTTAATAGAATAAGTGTAAAGGCAGCAATTACATGTTTAAGAGCACAGACTTTGGGATGTGACAGTCTAGTTCAAACATTGATCTACTTTAAACACATGGCGTGGACTACATGCTAGTAAGCTTGGATTGTATCAGTGAAAAGTCATTAGAATAATTTTGACCAGGGCCAGCATAATGGCGTAGTGTGGGCCACTTAAAAAGTATGGATAGATGTCACAAAAACGTCATATTAGCATTGACTAAACATTTTTGGATATATGAGAATGATCTTTTTAATCCAGATCATTTCAATTGTGCAAGCCATGAACAGTTTGTTTCTGACACTGTAAGCATCAACAGGCTGGTTCTACTGCTTACAGCAACTTGAAAATGGAGTACTGATCTCAAGAAGTCACACATGGGTGCTTATGAAGCAAAGAATCTGGAAGGGAAAGCAATCGGTAGGTGACTCCCCACTACATTTTCTCTATTACTTGGTTTTTAAAACTCAAGTTTAAACTGCTCTAACAAATACAAAATTTCAAAACAGAAAATAAAGTGATTAGGTTTCACATACTGAAAATTACATTTATGACTATAAATAACAAAAGTTATTACCTGAAAGAATCTCAGGGATTGGAGACTTAGTAGGAGTTCCGCTTGTAAATGTGATGTGCAATGGTTCTATGTTTTCCTAAACAAAGATAGAAATCAGGCATTTTAAAACATAATGTGCCCAAGAGAAAAAGAACTGAAATCTACTGATAGAAAGAATTGTAATAGTCATAAAGAGAAATAAACTTTAATGTCAATGAAAAAAATCCCTTACATATGAAAATATGCAACAATATTTACTAATCATATTTATAATGAAAACATGTGCACTAAAATAATAATCCATGAAATAAATGTAAATATTAAGTGAAAGTAGCCATAATGGTTAAGTTGCATTTTGGTTTACTTAAAATCTTACATAACTTTTAAAAGATAATTTATTAATAATCACAAGCTAATGTTGTGATATTAAGGGAATCCCAGGGTACAATGGCACTTATAAACAAATATACATATCAAATGTCCTCACATTATCACCAGTAAGTCAGTAACTTGATTTTTCATAAACAAAACTTGTGATATTGAAAAAAATTCCTTTTATCACCAGTTTGCAAAACAGATGTTTTATTAAAACCAGAGACGAATGCTGCATTTTGTCAAATAAATACTTTCTAGATGACCACTTTGTTTTTATTTTCAGACTATCGATGAGTTATTCTGATTCTTGTTCTGAAACTGGCTTTGCATTGCTGGGATAACTCTAAGATGGTTATGATGTATTATCTTTTCATATACGACTGTCACTGTCCATGCCCTCAATGATGAACATATCACTGGGTATAAACAACTATACTATAGTAATGATACAGGGAAACTCAGGAGGGAGGGTATTGGGGAGCGGAAAAAGAAAATCCCAGGGTCTATGAAACTGTATCATAAAATAATAATAATAATAGAAAGAAGTTTAAAAAACTGATTATATAAGCAGTGGCATGCAGTGGTGGTATTTTCAAATTTCTTGTTCTTGGAATTCATTTAAGATCTACAGGTTATAATTTCTTATTTAAGAAGTATTTTTTTTTTATTGGAAAGTCCAAATTACAGAGAAGGAGAAACAGACTGAAAAATCTTCCATACACTGCTTCACTTCCCAAGTGGCAGTGACAGCTGAATCTGAACCAATCTGAAGCTGGATGGAAGATCTTCCTCTCTGTCTCTCCTCCTCTGTATACCTGACTTTCCAATAAAAAAATAAATAAAATATTAAAAAAAAAGTGAAGAATTAGTTAGCACCTACATGGAAAACAGATTAAACCATTATATATCATTTAGTCGGCCTTACAGCATTTATTGCTCATCACAACACAAGTAAGACCTGAGAATAATATACATGTTTATTGCATTTCCACTTACAAGATTCTCCCCCTTCTCATCAAAGTTTGGCTGTGATAACTGCTGCAGAATAGGTGACTGCTCCAGTGGCAAGGGACTACCGCCGCTCAAGTCCGTTTTACGAACAGGTGTTCCTCCTTTCCGCAATGGAGTATTTGCAGGCAAAGATTCATCAAACACCTCAGGGCTTAGCTCCTCTCCAAAAGTGACTCTTTTCCTCTTCCTCATATTTAGAAAGGCTGATGCTTTGTAATTTTGATCTTCTACATAGAATAAATGGAAATACGTTTTAAATAAATGGAAATAAATGGAAATACATAGAATAAATGGAAATATGTTTTAAAAATTAAGCTCGATTATTTGCCTAAACGGCATACACTAGACTTGTTTTTAACTATTGTATTTAGCTGTAAAAGGCACAGTCTGTAGAGCAAATACAAAATAGAAAAGAAAATTTGTAGCTAAAAGCAGGTAATAGATTAAAAAGTAGAATTTCACATGACTATTTAAAGTTTATCAAATCAGAATAGAAATGTCTTTTGTAAGTTGCACAAGTAAGAATGGATAGGACATATCTGATGCTCTCCAATGGGATTCCATTCCTCTTACCTGTGCTAATGCCAACTCAGAAGGATCAAGGCATCAAAAATCCACTGAAAATTCCACATACATGGCAAATTTTATTAGCAAGAGATATATCCCAAGCATAAGAGCAAATAAATTTCTTACCTGCTTTTTGTTCTTTGCAACAGTTGGCAAGATGTGGAATTATACTTGGTGTCCCATCATCACAGACGTTGTCATGGTGTTCCTAAGCAAAATAAGTGTTAATCAATAATTCTATGTACATAATGACACACATATTCATTAAGAATGGCAATTTCGACTTTCTTTTCTGCTAGTGACAAATACTCTAGAAATGAAGACTACCATTATTTTCATAAACCAGGATCCCTAGATATTACTTTAGCACATGGCATTTCAGCAAAAATTAAAGGAACAGAAATTTTTAATAGTGGGTTATCTTCATCCCATCTTTGATCTAGCAAATGAAGGCATGAAACATGCCAGTGACTAGAATTACAGCAAACTATATGTCTGTATGTGATATTTGATGAGACAGACCATACAGTCTGAGGTGTAAGAATTCTTAAAAAAGAAAAATGCAAACATGAAAGTATAATAGGGTGTTTTGTCTTTTAAATATGGAAACTATATATTTTATAAATGTTTAAAACTCCTGTCCACATTATTACATTCTTGAGAAGGCAACAAGCATTTATTCCTCTGTTTACCCAAATAAAGATTACAGGCATGCAACTTAGTTGCAAAGGGATACTGTAACCCTGTGACAAGGGCACAGCTCAGCAGAGCAGGACAGGAGACAGCACTTCGGCAGGATAGTCAGGTCTAGGAGTTGTTCCAAGTCTCACCTTAATCATCACCTGCTTTTCCAGCCTCAACCTACACCCCTGGATAATCCTTGTTTCTGGGAGCTGTTCTTTTTAAAAAATAATGGCTTATTTATTTATTTGAAAATCAAAGTTACAGAGAGGGAAGAGACAGAGATCTTCCATCAAGTGGTCCATTTCTCAGCTGCAAATGTCAAGGTCAAGCCAGGAAAAAAAACAGGAGAGAGAAGCCTTTCCCAGCCACATTAACAAGGAGCCAGATAAGTAGTAGAGTAGCCGGGATGTGAACCGATGCCCACAAGGGATGCCAGCAGAGCAAGAGGCAGCTGAACATGCCACATCAACACTGGTCCCTCCTTTTCCCCTATATATCCACTCCAACAACAGCATCTGCTCTAAGTAACAGGCTTACCCTAAACAGCCCTTCTTACTCTTTTCCAAGCCAGTTTATTTTCCTGACTAGGAAAATGCATATACTACTAGCTTGAATTAAGGTATACTAAGCTTGGATTTTTAATTAAAATCACAAAAATAAGCAAACAACTCAAATTTCATTTGCCTATCAACTGGCCAGCTTAGTAAAAAGATCACTGGATGTAAACATCTTAGGCTGCTAGTGTTAGTACTTAATGGTTGCTGTGTCAAATTGTTAATAAGATATTAAGTTCTTTCAGAAGATAAACACAAGACATGAATAAGCAGTACTATATATGTGTAGCAGTAATAGACAGGCAGTGACAAAGGGAGAGACACTTTCCATCCAACGGTTCACTCCCAAAATGACTGCAACAGACTGGAGCTTCTTCCATGTTTCCTACATGGGTGCATGGGCCTGAGAACTTGTGTCATCCTTGGATGTTTTCCCAAGCTATAAGCAGAGAGCTGAACTGGAAATGGAGCAGTCAAGACTCGAACAGCTGTCCATACGGGATGCTGAATTTTACTCAATGCACTATAGCACTGACCCCAAAATCAGCTCTTTAACTGAAAAAGTCATTGAAGCATTTAAAATGGCAATTGAGTGATACATGATGCAGCACAGTGGGTTAAGCTACCATCCAATACGCCTATATCCCATGCTGGCATACCTGAAATGAAGTCTAGTTGTTCTGTTTCAAATTCAGCTTCTTGCAAATTTGCCCCTGGGGTCTCTGCCACACCCACATGGGAGACTTGGTTGGGGTTCTAGTGTTATGGCTTTGGCTTGCCAAGCCCCCACTATTACAGCTATTAGGGAAGTGAACAAGCAGCCTTTCAAACAAAGAAATAAATTTTTTAAAGATATGACAGCAGCTGATTAATTATCTATATAAATACATGGTAATTTGGTTAATTTAAGTTTTCAAAACAAATGTACAGACAATATATTCAAAAGTTTATAGTTTGAAAAAAAAGACCTGCACATATCCCACTTAATGCGGAGACTGGGGAATGACTAGGTGCAGCAGGTTAACCTGTTACCTGTGATGGTGGCATCTCATGTTGGAGTGCTGTTTCAAGCCCCAAATGCTTCACACCTCCAATTCAGCCCCTTGTCAACATGCCTGGAAAGGCTGCAGAAGACGGCCCAAGTACTCGGGCCCTTGACACCTACTTGGAAAACTCGGATGGCGTTCCAAGCTCCTGGCTTCAGCCTAGCTCAGCCCTGGCTGCTGTGGCCTTTTGTGGATTATATAAATGGATGGAAGATCTCTGTCACTGCCTTTCAAATAAAAATGTTAAATAGTTGAAGTTATTCTCTAAGGTAGTCAGCACTATCATTTTATAAAATAGGAAAAGATGGACATAAGAAGGATAAATACTTTGTCCAGCAAAACAGAGTCAGGACTAGAATTAAATCATTTGCTTTAGGAAATCCAACTCTGCTTACCTGTAAGCTCTCTAGATACGGCTTAACAGAGGGTTTCTTCAGGACAGAACGAAGGACAAAGGTCTCAGTGGACGGGAAGTCCCTCTTGTATGCAGGACAGGCTGGTGATCTGATGTTCGGGACTGTTGGCAAGTTCATTTCTGTCGTCAGTGTGCCAAATGAAACAGTATCCTCCCACCGTTCGCCCTCCACACAATCAGCAACCTTGAGTCCTTCAACGTAAATAAGTAAATGTGAGAGGCAGATGATGTCTACACTTCTTTAGGCTCTAGATCAAACATATCCATAGTTTATGTATTTGCAGACGATAACAGACTCTTAAGAAATTTAAGAGTGTGCACTGTGATATAGCTGGTTAAGATGCCCCTTGGGACCTGGCATCCCATACTAGAGTGCCAGTGCAAGTTTCAGTTTTTCTGCTTCCAATGCAGTTTCCTGTTCATGGGATTTGAGTTGCTGTCACCCATATCTGAGACTGGAATCAAGTTCCTGGCTTATATGCTTTGGCCTGGCTCATTCCTGGTTGTTGAAAGAATTTGGGAAGAGAAACTGCAGATGAAACAGCTCTCTTAATCAGCCTGCCTTTCAACTACCTACACAAATAAATAACCTCAAAAAAATACCCACATTTTATTCTTGTAAATTTTTTTTTTAAAGATTTATTTTTATTATTTTTTCATTGGAAAGGCGGATATACAGAGAGGAGACAGAGAGGAAGATCTTCCGTCCGATGGTTCACTCCCCAAGTGGCTGCAACGGCTGCAACTGAACCAATCCGAAGCCAGGAGCCTCTTCTGGGTCTCCCACGCGGGTGCAGGGTCCCAATGCTTTGGGCCATCCTCGACTGCTTTCCCAGGCCACAGGCAGGGAGCTGGAAGGGAAGCGGGGCTGCCGGGATTAGAACCGGCGCCCATATGGGATCCCGGGCGTGCAAGGCGAGGACCTTTAACCACTTGCGCCACCGCATCGGGCCCTATTCTTGTAAATTTTGCTCATGGAGTAACATTTGGCTTTCGGGCCCAGTGCGATACCATAGTGGTTAAGGTCCTCGCCTTGCATGCACCTGAATCCCATATGGATGTCAGTTCTAATCCTAGCAGCCCCACTTCCCATCTGGCTCCCTGCCTGTGGTCTGGGAAAGCAGCCAAGGATGGCCCAAAGCCTTGGGACCCTGCACCCGTGTGGGAGACCTGGAAGAGCTCCTGGCTTCAGATTGGCTCAGCTCCAGCCGTTGCAGCCGCTTGGGGAGTGAACCACTGGATGGAAGATCTTCCTCTCTGTCTCTCCTCCTTTCTGTATACCCAACTTTCAATAAAAATAAATAAAATAAAAATAAATAAATAAAAATCTTTAAGAAGAATTATGCATTTCAATAGGAGTTTTTTTTAAAAAAAGAATAATGCAGCTCTCTTTTAATCAAAAGCTATTAAGGTTAAATTAAGCCCAGCCCCATACTTAATTTAACCTTAATATCTATGCCCTTTTACAAGATCTTATGTTTCCTAAAGGTGCACTGAGATACACCACAACCCTGAGGGGCAACCAAGCAGCCAGCAGGAGGAGCCCAGCCCATTGTTACAATCATCTGCCAGTCCGTCTTATCTCACTGCAGCCTTTCCGCCAACAGCAGGTTTTGTAATATTCTGAAGGAAAATACCAGAATCAAACTGAGATCTTCAGAAAGAAATAAAGAACATTAGAGATGGCCTGTGCCTCGGTAAATGTAACAGATGATTTCTCCCTCCTTCAAGCATATATGAGGCACTTTAAAAAGTTTGTGGAAAATGGCGCTAGATTTCATCCTAATGCAAAATTTGGAAATTCATGCACATACAAAGTCTTAAAAGGTTCATGGAAATGCATATGATCAAAAAACACTATGCATGGATTTCATTTTTGTTTGTTTTGGGCCAAAAGAAACTTTTAATTCCACTTTGCCCCATAAATGGTTTTTAATTCCCCTCACATAACTGTCTAAAGTAAAAACAGTAACATCTTTTGGGGTTTATAATGAAATAAAAAGGTAATATGAATTACATGAACTATACATATAATTTGAAAGTCACAAAAGCCACTTAGAAAGTGACAAATAGTTTGTAAAGTTTCTGTATTTACTATAAAGTTATACAATATTAACTCAAAGTAGACTCTGAAAAGAACATATCCTATTATCCCTAGAGGAGCAATTTAAAAAGAGTGTAGAGGTATGGTTTCAAAATGCAAAATGCAATTGAGTGGAATTCTAAAAATAAAAATACATGTTAACACAAAGAAAGCAAGAACAGAGCAACAGGCATACAAAAGCAAGATGAGCGCATCTGCTCGGATGACCTAAGTGACCGGTACCACAGGAGTACTTGACCCATCAATGCTTTAACGTGCCAACTAGAAGGCAGAAGTCACCCGAATGCATGAAAAGCTCTAACTACACGGCTGTAAGAGTTTCACTTCACAAATAAAGACAGAAGTAGAATTAACATAAATTTAAAACATCCCGCTAGTCACTTTCACTCAACACAAGCACACTAATTTGTAGGAAGGGTAAAAAGCTTTGAAATGTTTTTTGTCCTTTTTACTCCTTTCTACACATTTAAAAATATGGAAATTATGTGTGATATCTGGAAAGACACTCTGCTTAACATATTTAGAGAGCTATAGTTTAGACTAGATTCTATCTATTTTGAAACGTCACTAACTTATATTGATAGTAGTTTTGAAAAGTTAATATATCTTACGTAACAAGAACTCTAAAATACCTCTATAAGGTTACAAGGTTCTGAAAGGCAGAACTATTTTGGTTTCCCGCAAATGCAGCATACAGTTCAGGTACACTAATCACAAATATCTACCAAACTGGATAACAGACACAGATACCAGGAAAAAATTAAACACTTGCCTTGTGAGGCCTTTGTGAGTTCTAAACATCCAGGATGTGCTGGGTCAACTTCAGATGACTTCTGGGGAAACATTTAAAGAAGTATTACATCTTAGTTTTTACAGTATTACTGATACTTTTATGAAGAGTCAAGTAAGCTTTATGGATCACTTATAAATTTGGGATTTAGTCACCCTTTGTCAAATTCAAAATTATACAGGAATTCAACAAAAGTACTCATTCTCATTATTTTTCACAAAATAACTTTCAATATCCTAGACAGAGTTTAAAGGGCACATTTTTATTCTCTTATTGAAACCTGTAAACTGTATCATCTGCTATATATTTTTAAATTTATTTTTTATCTTTATATATATATTAAAGAATTCTCAAAAGTGTTAAGGAAGTATCTAACAATGGCTAAGGGTGACAAAAAATGTAAGAGAGAAAATAATTTGAGAAATCATTTCTCAATAGTGATGCAGGTACAAACAATTAAGTTCTTTATAAGATTAGAGATGACAAGCCTAGTGTTTTGGCTCAATTGTTAGTCCTCACCTTGCATGTGCCAGGATCCTCTGGGCAACGATTTGTGTTCCAGCTGCTCACTTCCCATCCAGCTCCCTGCTTAAAGCCTGGGAAAGCAGTGGAGGATGGCCCAGGTCCTTGGGACCCTGCACCCATGTGAGAGACCCAGAAAAAGCTCCTGGCTTTGGATTGGCTCAGCTCTGGCCGTTGTGGCCATTTTGAGAGTGAACCAGCAGTTGGAAGATCTTCATTCTCTGTTTTTCCTTTTCTAAATCTGCCTTTTCAAAAAAAGAAAATCTCAAAAATAAAAAAAGACTTAGATGGCACAGGTACACAGGAGCCCACTGGGCCCTGAGAAAAGCTCTAACTCTAATGGTGACAGGTACCTACTCTCAGGAAGGCAAGGAGAACCTCCATATCCAACCAGAAATAGAACAAGAAGCAAGAAAAGCCAGTCAGGACACCAATTCCCCTCTTCCCCTCTCACAGGGCAAGAAAAAAACAGATCTTTAAGATATTTGTCTCCGAACATGAACCAAAATTCATATTGGTTCTTATCTTAGGTAATTTTGACAATATAGGTATTTTAAGTCACAAAATCTGAAAAGCTATGTGAAAGAAGTGACAAAAGCAAAAGAACTACTAAAAGCACCCCGCGGCCCAGGCAGTTGCTCCACCAGCCAGAGGCAGCAAGCGGCAAGCAAAGCCTTCCAGACCTGAGGAGCATGTGGCATTTAGAACCTCCATCCTAGTTACCACTGCGATGAAATCACATGATCACAAGTCCATCTTGCCCAATAGGTCAGAAGTTGCTTGAGGGTTAAGACTGCAACTTACCCTCAATTAAACCATTATCTTCTAAAGCCAACAGTAACAGGCAAGATACCACAACTTAACCTTTTTATTGACTTAGTAGTCAAAAGCAACTTATTTATGAAAACTCTAATAAGCAATAAACCAACCCATGTATGCAAATACAAGTATGTGCAATTTATAGTACCAGTTACTACAGAAGAAAGGCCCTGAAAATCATAAAATTGCCTACACAGAAAACCCAAGCTTCATGTTTCTACATGCAAATTACTTTGGAGAAACCTGCAGAAGTTTCAAGTGTACATACTCTGCCTGTGTCGACGTTGAAAATATGGAGAGCCATGACTCGGTCTTCGGCCTCAGTTAGTTCTTCATCAGAGACATTCTGAGAGGATACTCTTCGACGTTTGGATGGCATCTCTGCAGGATTCTCCGGCCGCTGACTTTCAAGGTTTTCTTCTGTGGCAGTACATACAACACATAATAAAAATGGCAAACACAAGGGAAAATGTTTTCTTTTGCTGTATTATTTTAAAATTTTGTTCATAAAATGATTTTAGTAAAAAAAATTGTTGTCTACTCAGTGGAAGCCTAGCATATATTTTTGTTTAAAAAAAGGTGTAAGGCGAGAGACCATGATAATTAAACAGTAAATTCAAAATGAAACAAATTTGCATTTTGGATACAATATCTCTTTTAAAATACCTGAAGAAACCTACTGCTTAAGTAGCTTTTCCTGAGTCAGAGTTATGAGAAGTGATAACCTGTCTGCTGGCTCATTCCACAGATGGTTGCAATGGGCCAGCCTGAAACCAGGAGCATCTTCTGGGTTTTCCACAGGGTTGGCAGAGTCCCAATTATTTAGGAAATTTCCTGCTGGGCCCAGTGCAATAGCATAGCACTTAAAATCCTCACCTTGAAGATGCAGGTATCCCATGTGGGCACCAGTTCTAATCCCGGCAGCTCCACTTCCCATCCAGCTTCCTGCCTATGGTCTGGGAGAGCAGTCGAGGACAGCCCAAAGCCTTGGGACCTTGCACCCGTGTGGGAGACCTGGAAGAAGCTCCTGGCTCCTGGCTTCAGATTGGCTCAGCTCCAGCCATGGCAGCTGTTTGGGGAGTGAACCACTGGATGGAAGATCCTCTCTGTCTCTCCTCCTCTCTGCAGATCTCACTTCCAATAAAAATAAATAAAATCTTAAAAAAAAAAAAAAACCCAAGACTTCTTGCTGCTTTTCCCAAGGCATTAGCAGCATTTGCAGAAAGCTCAGTCAGAAAGTAGAGCAACCAGGACAGAATGCCCACATGCATCACAAGTGTTACAAACATGCTACAGAGCTGGCCTGAGGAATGTTTTTTTCTAACACTGTTTTGCTTTGGGTGTAAATGATTTTGTTTAAAAAAAAAACAGTAGCATAAGACACTAATCCTTTGTCTGCAATGCCAACATCCTGTATGGATGCTGCTTTGTGCCCTGGCTGCCCCACTTCTGCTCCAGCTCCCTGTTTATGGCCTTTGCAGAAAGTTGCAGAGGATGGCTCAAGTCCTTGTTCTTTGCTTTAATGGCATTAACACAAAAACAAATTATTGAGATAAACTATACATGCTATGGATGAGGAATTCTGCAAACAGATTCAAATACTGAAAAGAAATCAAACTGAAATAGTAGCAATAAAGAATTCAACGAGCCAAACAAAGTACAGTGGAAATCTTCAGCACCAAGACCAGGGAAGCACAAAGAAACAATATTTGCTCCAGAAGATAAATCCTCAGAAATAGTAGGTCTGACCAAAAACAAGAAAAAATGGGGAAAACTAAAAAAAAAAGAAAAAAAATTAAGTACGAGGAGGACAAAGAACTACTAAAGGTCTGATCAGGAATAATCTACACATTACATTCGTAGTGAGATAATCAGCCAGATCAGGGTTTAGTTTGGAAGCCATTCCCCACACCATCTAGGTGTTGACTCTCACTGACCATCTGAGAGGGTACGGTATTGTAATGTTGTGTACCCAATTCCCTCACATGCCCCTATAAAAGCTGCTGATGAGGGTGGGTCGGTCGGTCGGTCTCTCTCTCTCTCTCTCTCTCACTGCTCTGGCACTCCGACTCCTGGCCTCCCTGGTACCTCTGAGGACAGGTGTCCCCTGAGCATGGCCCCTTTGTTTGTATTACTCATCCTCTGTTTACTGCTTGGCTGAGACAACGAAGAGAGCAATGTTAAGATGCTTTATATTCCTGGTTTGTGCGCTGTCAGGAGTTCCAGGAGAGGTGAGGCCTAATAATAGTGGAATGTGAGCAGGGGGCCAGGGAGGGGTGAATGTCTACAGCTCTGTATATCCAGGTTATTCGTTGCATGTCTCTTTGGATAACTTATATTGTTGGAGAAGCTGGGACTTAGGTCTTCAGCTTAATGGATGGACTTCAGGGTAAAGACCATTTGTTCCCCTTCGGGTTTTGATATGGACTTGTGATTTGCTATTGTGCTCTATTATCACCAAGCTTGGTTAATAAGGACTCCTTAATAAACATTAGACTAACAGCTGATTTCAACCCAGAACACTATACACAACAGAGCGCTCTACCTGAAGATGAAATAAAGACCTTTGAAAACAATTGGAAACTGAAAGAATTAGGCACCACCCACAGAGCCCTGCAACTGATGCTTCAGGATACATAGAAAGAGAGGGTGATAATCACCATAATGAAAGAATATGAAAGGAGAAAATTTCATCAGAAAGGTGCAAAGGAAATTCAAAACAATGAGAACTTTCATGGAAAAAGATAGTAGGACCAAGTCATTACATTTTTTTTAATTCTTTGACGTTTGCATTCTTTACATAGTTGATTAAAACACAAAGGGTCAAGGGCTACAGGAAAGTGGGTAAGACCATTGTTTCCACATTAATACTTTTTTTTTCTGTATCCAGGGTAAGGGAAAAGATAAAGCGAAGAGCCCCACCCAGCCTCCCACCCATCCCAGGTCCCCAATGTGAGGCACGCTCTCAGGGTCCTGCTCATGCAGTTTTGATAGTTCAACAATTCTGAATTGATGCCATTCTTGCCACTCCAAGCTGATGAAATCTCTTCAGAATCCACTGGATGACATGGTCTCTTCGTGGCTGGAGTTCTGAGATCAGCAGTTCGGTTGGAGGGATCCCCAGAGAAAACGTCATCTGAGGTGATCCCAGACCTGATTCTTCTGTGTGCTTGCCAGTACAGGGTCTGGCACAGTTCGTCACCCCAATCAGTTTATGCACATGCTGGTCGTTTCAATTGCTGGATCAGTTCTGTTTCCAGCCTTGTCTTCCACACGAACCGATGGTTGTTGCAGTCCAGCCTGATCCTGCCCACTTCATACTCGGCCCTCCCGCAAACCAGTGGGAGCTGCAGCCTAGTCAGGGCGACCCCCACCAGGCCTGCCCCTACCCTGATTCTCATGCTTGCCACTATGTACCACAGACTTGTTCAGTTTGTCCCACATCCCATTCAGCTCCCATACATGTCAATGGGCATTGAAGCCTAGTTCAACCCAACCTGCCCAACTATCCAACCCACACACATACTGGCGGGTGCTGTTCTGTCTAGCCACCCCTGCCCCAGTCCTGGTTTTCATGCTCTCCAGTGGGAGTGGTAACCCAAGAGGGAGGCGCCCACTATTTCCCTACTAGGCCAGTCACTCCCAGATTATGCACTCTCCAGGTGGTTCTGGCATTTGACTTGACAGAATTAGCTTCCAGTGCCAGCCTCTGCCAGCTGATGCTGCAGCAAAGCTCAACCAACCCTCACCCACTCTAATTTATGCTTGCACCAGTAGGAACAGTCAGCCTAGACTGGTTTTTCCATGATCTAGCTCACATGAGGCCCACAGGTGTTGTAGCCCTGCTTGGTCTGGTCTGCCACCATTCCAGCTCCCGCTCTCCTGTCCAGCAGGAGAGTCTTCCACATTCCCCCTGCCAGCTTTGCTCCCTCCATCCCCGTTTCTCACATGAGCTGGTTGGGCACTGCAGCTCAATCTGGTATGGCCCACGTCACCTTGGCATTTGCCTGTGGGTGCTGCAGCCTGACCTGGCACGGCCCACCCCCAATTCCAGCTAATGCTGGTGAGGGTTAGAGCCTAACCCAGCCCAGCAGGCATCCAATCCCAGCCGTAATGTGCACTGGTATGTGTTGCAACTGAACCTGGCCTGACCCACACTGTGTTTTGGTGCTTGGTTTTGCCAGCAGGTGATGTGAACTGGTTCAGCTTGCCAAGTCATTACATTTTAGTAACAAGTGAATGCAAATAGCCCAAATTCTTCAAAAAGATACAGGCTGGCTGAATGGATTAAAAAGCAGCCCACCTAATGGCTTCCTAAAAGAAGTATATGTCACCAGCAAAGATATACACAAACTGTAAATGAAAGAAGGTATCCCAAGCCAACTAAAAACATCAGCAGGTGTAGCTATCCTAATATGACAAAAGAGACTTTAATACAAAAACTACTAAGAAATGATGAAGGGCATTATACAATGATTAGGGGATCAATTCAACAAGAACAAATGAGTGTAGTAAACATATATGAACTCAATACCAGGGCACCTTGTTACTTAAAACAATTGCTAAGGGAGCTAAAGTGGGACATAGACTCCAATACAATAATAATGGGGACTTCAAAACCCCACTTTCATCAATGGACAGACTACTAGAAGGAAAACCAATTAAAACAAAACAAAACAAAACACAAAGCTAATCTATACAAAGGATTATGGACCTTACTTATATCTACAGAATATTTTATCCAATAGTTGCAGAATAAGCATTCTTTTCATCAGTTCATGGAACCTACTCCAGGATAGACTACACGCTAGGCCATAAACTAAACCTCAGTAGACTAAAAAAAAAAGAAGAAAAGAAAAAAATTATGAAGTTGGAAATCAGCAACTCAAGAAATACTATAAAATAAGCAAACATGTGGAGACTGAATAACACATTATTGCCTAAAAAGCAGGTCATAGAAGAAATCAAAAAGACAAAATTCCTGGAAACAAATGAGATGACAGCACATATATCAAAACTAAGGGCTTACCACAAAAATAATGTTAAGATGCAAGATCACAGTGATTAGTGCCTATATTAGGAAAACAGAAAGGATTAAACAAATGATCTACAGACATATCTCAAGGACCTACAAAAACAACAAACCAAACCCAAAGTTAGTAGAAAGAAAGAAATAATCAAACTTACAGGAAAAAGAAAATTGAAAACACACAAAAAGTAAAAGACACACAAGACCAGTGAATTTAAGAGCTGATTTTCTGGGAAAAAAAATAATAAAATCACAAAAGTATACCACTAGCCCAATTAACCGACCACCCTGACCAAGAAAAAAAAAAAGACTCAAATCAATATAATCACAGATGAAAAAGGAGATAAAACAATGAATGTAACAGTTATTCAAAGGATGACTGGTAATTACTACAAACAGACACACACAAACAAATTAGAAAATCTAAGGGAAATAGGGGAAAGGACACATACAACCTACCTAGATTGAGTTAGGATGACAAAAGACAACCTAAACAGAGAAATAACTAAGATGAAAATTAAAGACTACCAGCAAAGCCCAAGACCAGATGGCTTCATTGCTGAATTCTATCAAACTTTCAAGAACTAATTCTAATTCTTCTCAAACTATTCAAAACACTTGAACAGAAGGAATCCTCCCAAACTCTTTGAGGCCAAACTAGCAAAAGATACATAAGAAAATTCTTATAGACCAATGTACCTGATGAACAAATAGATGCAAAAATCCCAAACCAATAGTAGCTTATAAAAGCCAAAATACATCAGAAAGATCATTCACCCGGACCAAGTAGGATTTATCCCTGGTATAGCAGGGATGGTTCAATATTCACAAATCAATAAATGTGACACAGCACATTAACAATCTAAGAAATTAAAAAAAATATATGATTATTTCAATAACTGTAGAGAAAACATTTAATAAAATACAGTATCTTATCATGATACATACCCTATGCAATTTGGGAATAAAAGGAACATCTCAACACAAGTAAGGCAATATATGTCAAACCCCTAACAGCATCATATGGAATAGGAAAAAGTTACGACATTACCACTAGGATCTGGAATCAGACAAGGATGTTCACTCTTACCATTTACTATTCATATTCAATATAGTCCTGGAAGTTTCAGCTAGAGTCATCAGGCAAGAAAAAAAAAATCAAAGTGATGCAAATTGAAAAGAAGGAAGTCAGTTAGCTATATACAGGAAACAAAAGACTCTAAGACACTACTGGAATTCATAAGAGTTTGATAAAGTTGCAGAATATAAAGCTAACACAAAAATCAACAGCCTATGTATGTATAAAAAATTCCATGGCTAAGAAAAAACTTGTAAGATCAGTCTCATTCACAGTAGCTACAAAAACATTAAAATATCTTGGAATTAATTTGCCTAGGATGTGAGGGATCTCTACAATAAAAATTACAAAACATTAATGAAATATAAGAAAACACTAAAATACAGAAAAAGCTTTCATGTTTGTAGATTGGTAGAAGTGGTATCATCAATATGCCCATACTTCCAAAGGCAGTTCACAGATTTAATGTGATCCCAATCTAAATACGTACAGCATTCTTCTCAGAGCTAGCATTTCACAGGTCTTTATGATGCTAAAATTCATATGGAAACAAGAAATCCCAAATAGTTACAGCAACCTTAAATAACAAAAACAAAGCTGGAGGCAATACAACACTAGACTTCAAGACAGGATATAGTGGACCTGTAATCAAAACAGCCTGGTAGTGGCATTAAAATCAACAAGTAGATCAATAGGACAGAACAGAAATCCCATATATTAACCCACACATCTACATCCAACTGATTTTTAACAGTCAAACTGAAATCAATCCAGGCACAAAGGACAGTCTCAACAAATGGTACTTAAAAAATGGGATCTGCATGTGCAGAAATATTCAACACCTCATTTTAAAAAAATCAACTCAAAACGGATTTTAATGTGATCCCAATCTAAATACGTACAGCATTCTTCTCAGAGCTAGCATTTCACAGGTCTTTATGATGCTAAAATTCATATGGAAACAAGAAATCCCAAATAGTTACAGCAACCTTAAATAACAAAAACAAAGCTGGAGGCAATACAACACTAGACTTCAAGACAGGATATAGTGGACCTGTAATCAAAACAGCCTGGTAGTGGCATTAAAATCAACAAGTAGATCAATAGGACAGAACAGAAATCCCATATATTAACCCACACATCTACATCCAACTGATTTTTAACAGTCAAACTGAAATCAATCCAGGCACAAAGGACAGTCTCAACAAATGGTACTTAAAAAATGGGATCTGCATGTGCAGAAATATTCAACACCTCATTTTAAAAAAATCAACTCAAAACGGATCAAGGATCTACATCTATAACCTGATAACATTAAACTACTACAAAACATTGAGGGAAATCCTGCAATACACAAGCGTAGGCAAAGATTTCTTGGAAAAGACCCCAAAAGCACAATGAAAACAAAAATAACCAAATCTGATTACAAGTTATAAAGCTCTGCACTACAAACGAAACACTGAACACAGTGGAGAGACAGCCAACAAACTGGGAGGAAATATCTGCAATTCATGTAATTAACAAAGGTCAATGAGCTCAAGAAAATCAACAAAATAAATAATACAGTTAAGAAACAGGCAAAAGACATATAAGGCAATTTTCAAAGGATGAAATACAAATCGCTAACAAATGCAGAAAAAAAATTCTCGAATTTACTATCACAGGGAAATGCAAATAAAAATTACAATGAGGTTTAATTTCACCCTGGTTAGAATGGCTATTGTTCAAAAATCAAAAACTATATATGCTGGCAAGGATGCGAGGAAAGAGCTACTCGAATCCACTATTAGTAGGAATATAAACCAGTACATCCATTTTCCATGGAGCAGTGGGGCACTTCAGATTTAAAGACAGATCTACTGTTAGGAGCCAGCCACCTTGTGCCGAGAATATAGCCACACAAAATGAAATTAGCATGAGAAGAGCTTTGTGCACCATTCTCTTCAAGTCACAATAACCAAGATGTGAAATCCACCCAGGTGTTCATCAACAAATGACTGGATAAAGAAAATATGGTATATACATAATTATGGAATACTATTCAGGCATAAAAGAATGAAATTCTGTCTTTTGAAACAAAATGGGCCAATCAGAAATCATTATGCTTAGTGAAATAAGCCAGTCCCAGTAAGACAAAGATTATGTTTTCCCTGATCTGTGGTAACTAACACACAGAAACACATACACAAAAATGTAATCTATAGGAGCACAATTTTTATTTTGAAATTTATTGTTTACACCTTTTGTCTATACTGTTGTGGAACAAAATTTTTTTCCCAGTTGCTATTTCAATTCTTTGCCTAATGGAATGTTAAGCCTGCAATTGTGAAGAGAACCTAAGGCAGGCTATTATAAAAATAAAAGAAAAAGAAGCAAGGAGGGTGGGTAACGCAGGAAGGAAGGAGGACAGGGTGGAGGTATCACTGTACTCCTAAATCTGTATTAGGAAATGCATAAATTTGGTTTTCTTTGTACAAACAATTTAAAATTTTAAAAAATCATTTGGAACCCAGAAGTGTAAAATACTAGAAAAATGGTTATGATTACAGTAAGGCCAGGAGTTTGCAGAATTCTACTGACTAAATGCTTTATAATTGAAAAAAATAACCAATCTACAGTAAAAACATGGCAAGCTAATAAAAGATACCAGGCTGGGTATATTAATTAACATGAGGGTTAGGTATTTGGAATTCATATAAATGCTCATCAAATTCAGTGATGCCATAAAACTTGAAGTTTGTCAACTAAAACTTGCCACATACTCTATTCATAAGCTGAAATCAACAATTAGTTGACCATATCAAAACCAAAAACTGAATATGAGCATGTGAAAACAAAGTATTGTCAATATTTAGTACCAGGTTTTTTTAAAAAACCAAAAACCAGAAAACAAAATATTTTTTGTATGAAGTATTCCAAAATTTACATGTCAGGGTCTATAAAAATATACAACAGTGTCCTAGAAAGATTCTTTTAAAACCACGGAACTCGATCTTCCTGACATGGGAGAAGCGTATCTCCATAAGCACAGAAGTCAAAATTGAATGATTTCTACTCACTCGGATTTGCTGCCTCCATCTTTCTCGGCACGTCTGAGAAGTCTGGTTGGCCAGGCACTTGCTCGTGTTCCTTTATGGAGTGAAAAACTGACTGGAAGGCAGATATTCGCTCTCGCAATGAAATACCATTTCCATACAGTCCAGGGCTGCCCTATTAAAGTACAAAACCAAAGCATGACACGAATGGGTTTTGATAGTCTAGATCTAAAGCCACTGAATCAAAAACTATGCACACAAGAGCTTTTGAAGATTAGAGGCACTGAACAGGGCAGCCAAGGTTCTTGTCCCTGGAACCAGTGTGAATTTGTGAACAGCAGACATGCTGGAATCACTGCCGTCTCCCTTCTGTTACTCCCCCAGTGTTTAGGGAAACCTAAGCCAAGAGGAGGTGAAGAGTGCAGCAGAGCTGGCTGGTGACATGCTGGTGAACATGGACACTTCTGGGTCCATGCATCACACACACAAGTCTGGCACCAGGAATAAGTGTTTTGAAAAGGCACCCAGACAAAACGTATCCCGATTACATGGGCACATAAACAATTTAACGTGGAACATATGCAGCTTTTAGACAGACTCTCGGGGAAAAAGGCTTTCATTGATAATTAAGCATTCATTACCTAAGATCACTCTCAGCAACACAAATCTGAAACACAAAGAAATTCAGCTCAAAGATGTTTTAAAGAGAACAATCTACGAGACTATTTGAAGACACACGGAAAGTCCAAATCCTAGAGCTGGGGCCAGAAGAAGGGAGAGGACGAACGTACTTATCTGGATAGTTTCCCATAAGTTGTCCTGACAACATCCATTGGGAGTCAACCTCATCAAAGCTCCTTCTACCCAGGCTGGCATCCTCACCTCCAGCCCACACTAGTCCTCCTGTCCAGGAGGCCAGAAGGGGACACGCAGGCTCCACACCAGTGCTCACCCAACTCATGTACTACTCTTCCTAGCCAAAACCATCCTGATTTCATGGGACCTGGAGGAGACCCAGCTCCTGTGGACTGAATACAGCCCTTCACCTGTATACCAAGTTACAAAGTACTCGCTCACGAGTTTTCTAGTAATCCTGCTATCGGGTCCAATGATGGAGAAAATAAAATTTTGGGTAGCAGGACAGAACTGTTGATACGCAGAATGAGTGTCTAAATTATTCTGTGTTCTCCTTCCTTTATTAGTGATTAGCCTATTTCCAGTGATAAAGAACTAGTGGCAAAACAATGCAGTGGGCAAAAGTAAAGCAACAGTTACCTTCTTTAAAGATATTGCATGGAGAAAACGCAGTTAACATCCTGAAGCCATGTTTGATGGTGAACTGCTCACACAGCAAAACACATTCATAAAGCAAACCCTCTGTGACATAGACTAGAATGCCTTACATTCAAATGTGCTGATGATGTAGACTTTTATGGCATAAACAGCACCTATGAGGCATAAAAGGCTTATGCCCAGCTTATCTGGATGGGAGACTAGGACAAGGTTACCTAGGGTTAAATAATTTGAAAAATTTTTTTAAACTCATATTTGAACACATTAGACCACAGCAGTGCTAGGTTTAATATCCTGGGAACTCAGAATCCTTTGAAAGCCTTTTAAAACAAATTTAAAATCTGCCCTGTCAAGCTCTCTTTTCTCTAATTTCTACTGAAGAAAAAGATCAATGCTGACATGCTAAGTAGATCAAAGAGTCCAACCATCCTGCTTTCTGGATGCTGTTGTCTAATAAACAGTACCGGACAGTCGCCAACACTGCTTCCACACACTAGAGAACTGTTCTAGCAGCTGGGGATCTAAGGAGGCAACTACATTCTGTAGTGAATCCAGAGAACGCAGCTCCAGGTGCAAGAGGCACTACAGAGATCAAGCACCGACGTGAATGAGTCACTAGGAGTATGACTTTATAGTCAGAACAAAAGTCCATTAGAAGCGACATCTGAGCTGAAAGGTGGTTAAAGGGAAGTCATCAGGGGAGGGAGGTATAACAAGAGCCAAGCTTTGGTAAGAAGCAGGGTAGGGGCATCAAGAGGCCAAGTTGCCCAATGCATGGAAGGAGAGCAGGAGATGCTGCCAAGCTGTACACTCAAAGCCCATCTCTCTGACTTCTCTGTGATACTGTAGAGGGAGTCGGGTAAAAAGGAAGGAGGCCAATCAGGAACAAGTGGTTGAGGGGTCTTGGCAAAAAGCCCATGAATGTTGTAGCAGTGGAGAAATGGCTGACACATTTTTGAAATGTAGTCTAAAGTTGTTTGTGTGAGCTGTATGAGGAAAACAAAGAAGAGAAGCGAGGAGGACCGACAGGGATACAGCCGGAGGGCTGGCCGACGATGCCTGGACTGAAACGGAGAAGTGGTGCCCAGAGCCGGAGCTCTCAGGGCCTCTGGGTTCACTCAGACATGCCGGAATCCCTGGTCTACAACGATGACAGAGGTAAAGCACAGCCCTGAAGGAGAAGAATTAGCAAACGAAGTTTAGAAGTGATAACCAGTGTGGTACAGAAAAAACAAAAATCAGGTCTTTGTGGAATCCCATAAACCAAATCAGGAAAATGCCTCAAGGAGGTTGAACTATAAAAAGCTGCGGAAAGATTAAGTACAGCTAAAGCTGAGAATTTGTGCTTACAGTTGTCAAGGGACAGGTGAAATGTGATGGTGACTAGTCTTCTCAGAAAAGTGGTGGAAACAAAAGCCAACTGGAGCACTTAGCAGTAACACGGAGGAGCGGCGGAGCGGCGGAGCCAGCCAGGGCAGGCAAGGGCTCCTGAGAAGTTCTGCTACTGGGGCAAGACATCAAAATGGGAAAGAAGTCAGGAGTGGGGTGGGGTGGGGTGGGGTGGGGTAGGGTGTGGACAGCAAAGAAATTTCCTTTAAAGACAAGAATTTAGATTTTTTTGTTAAGATTTAAGATTTATTTACGTATTATTTGAAAGGAAGAATAGAGAGCTGGAGCTAGATAAACCTTCCACCCATTCGTTCATTCCTCACACAGCTTCAAGACCCAGGTCTAGCAAGCCTGGAACCTTGAGCCAGGAACTCCAGCCTCATCTCTCACAGGAGTGTCAGAAAACCAAACACCTGAGTCATTTTCCTTCCCTAAGCCCGTTAGCAGAAGGACTGCAAGTGAAGCAGCAAAGCTCAAAACGGGATTCACTGGACAACTTACCCTACTGCAAGTAACTCTTTCAAAAAAAACAAATCTTTTTAAAAAAAAAACCCGGGCCCAGTGGTTAAAATCCTCGCCTTGAAGTGCCAGGATCCCATATGGGCTCCGGTTCTAATCCCAACAGCTCCACTTCCCATCCAGCTCCCTGCTTGTGGCCTGGGAAAGCAATAGAGAACGGCCCAAAGCTTTGGGACACTGCACCTGTGTGGGATGCCCGGGAGAAGTTCCTGGATCCTGACTTCAGATCGGCATAGCATTGGCTGTTGCGCTCACTTGGGGAGTGAATCATCGGACGGAAGACCTTCCTCTCTGTCTCTCCTCCTCTCTGTATATCTGACTTTCCAATAAACAAATAAATCCTTAAAAAAAAAAAAACCCACATTATTAAGTAATTGGGAACTAAATGCCATCAAAATAGCCAGATGAAAGTAAAAGCCTTGACAAAGGAGAACCAGAAGCAGATAGCAGGCATGCTGCCTTTTCAAAAAAGAATCCTACAATACTAATTGCTTCTTTAAAGAATATGAATATACAATACATTCAATTACACAAATTTCTAAAAGTAAGACAATCTGATACAGTTAGCCCACGGGAACAAGATTGGATACAGCATAAGAGGACACAAAGTGTGTACAGAAGACAAACACGCAGTAAGATCAATGGAAGGAGAGAACCACAAGAAACAGGAAGGAAGAGTGGAGCACCCCTAGTTATTTACAACAGAGGCACATCCCAGAATGTCAAAAGTCATCATGGACGCACTCATAAAATTTACCGTAATTTAACAAAAAAATGTTTTCTCATACGTAAGTCTTCATTTTAAATCCAATGAAATATAAAATTAGGAAAATTATCATAATTAAAAATGTAAAGGCTACATCTCTTTCAGAATTACATTTATCTACAAGACACATTCATCAAAAAGGCTCTCATTTTTTAACAGTGCTAGAAGTACATATCTGAGTGAATTTTTAATGAGTGTATAGTCATATGATGCACGCTTATGACTGTATATGTAAGTTCAGAGCATATGTACATATACATCGAGGAAAACAGAAAAAAACTGCAGCTGACATGAAATGCCAACAAAATTCAACTTTAGCGAAAAAGTTGGAACTAACAGGAAACAGAGTGACTGCTGCAGACCCCAGGCATCAGGCCCTTGTGAAACAAGGGTCAAGTGCAGGACTTGGGAGAAGGCTAAAACTGCACTAGGAGATCTTGACCCCTCCAGAATTCTCCCCAAGTAGCCTTGGGAGAACATGGAGACAGCTGGTGGCTGCCAGAAGGACCAGGGACGGAGCTGTCCACACCTTTGCAATGAACCATGTTGTTCCCATCATTTTCTACACAATAACTTTCAGAGTCCTAGGACTCAGCTGTGTTTCCCCAAGAAACTCTCTTAAGGACAGATCAGCCAAGTGGAACACAACCTTAGATGCTGGCATTTGGAAGTGCTGTCACTGAAAACGTGGCTCGGTTGCCCTACACAGAAATGTACAGCTCAACAGCCCCGGCTGTGTCCATGGAGCTCCCAAGCAGTTTCTTACAGTCAAGAATCAGCAGGCATTTGAGCATGACAAAAGTTCTAAAATAAAACAAGCAACAAAAGTGAATAGAGATCAAGAGAGAAAAATCTTGAAACTATAATACACTCAATAATTCATGACAAAAAAACAAATTTCATCACTCAGTGTTCTAATGCCACCAACAGAACTTTCAGAATGAAAAAGCAGGTAACACAAGGAATCAGAAATAAAAACATTTGCTGCTTGAATGATGAAGACTCCTACATTTTGCAAGCTAAACTACAATGGAGAAATGTATTCAAGATTTTGATAGAAAAAAATTCAATCTATATTTCTATAGATGAATAGATATGCTGGCATATCAAACTTTAAATCTTAAAAAAAAAAATGCCAAGTCTCCAGAGAAATGAATAAATAGATTAAGAAGAAAAGGATATGAGAACAAAACAAGGAATCCAAATGAGAGAGGCAAGCATGGTTAAAAAAATGCACCAAAAACATGTCCAGCAAGCCTTGTTGGAAAGAAGCTAGGCAGAAGACTAACCCCCCCCCCAGAATAAAAGATGTGATGGACTCTTAAGGTTTAGTCTCATGTCAAAATTTAGGGAAGAGATTATATAATAACAAACAGATTGTATTCATTATCTGTAGGAAAACTAAAGTTGTTACCACAGAGGATGTCATAGCAGAGCAGATGGCACCTTGTAAAAGTATCTATATGGCTTAATAATGCAAACTCTAATTAAAAACAAAATTCTAACTATCACAAGGACAGGGAAAAGGGCAGTGTTGGGACAGGTATGGGTAGGCAGGGACAGGTATGAGAACGAACTCCCCATTTTTGATAGAAATGATGACCATAAAAAATCTGAAGCATACATGTTCCAAGCAGTTATCTTAGTCATTCTCATGAGACCCTTGCTATAACTGAGGATACTAAGAGAATTTAATTAATCTGACAAAGTTTTTAACGAACTCACAATAAAGAATCACACCTAAGCGATATTACTCCAATTTCTATGCTCTTACCTTCTACAACAGTAATTCTCAGGCTTTTTACCATTATATTTACTACTTTGTTTTATAAAAAACAACAACAACAAAAACACCAGCTCTCCCCTGAATGCCCACAGTAGCTGGGCCTGCGCCAGGCCCCAACCAGGAGCCAAAAACCTCATCTAAGCCTCCCAAAACAGTAGCAGGGGCCCAACCAGCCAAGCTGTCACATGTTCACTGCCAGGCTACACATCAGCAGGAAGTTGGATCTCAAGACATTCACATTCAGATCGGGAACTCAACAGTCTTAACAGCCTCTTGTCTACCCTCTTTCTGCTCCTAACAATTATTGAGGACCCAGGATCTTTGCTTATGATAGTTACATAGATCAGAAGTTCCTCAACAGCCTTGCAAGAATTGTGGACATTTGTTAACAGCAAAACTCAAAGCACTGCGGCACAGCCAACAAAGCCACTGCTCGAGACACCCGCATCCCATACTGGGCCATGCTGAGCTCAGCTACTGCACTTCCAATCCAGCTCCTTGCTGAGGTGCCTCAGAAGCAGCCAACGGCTGAGTTTCTGCCAGCCACGCAGGAGAGACCTGAGAGCAGTTCCTGCCTCCTACACTGGGCCTGGCCCACCTCAGCTTTTGCAATCATCTGGGCACCAAACCAGTAGATGGAAGATGTATATGACACTCTGCCTTTTAAATAAACAAATATTAAAAATTTGTTTTCGCAGAGGTTAACTGCAATGTCAAACAGGAGCCTGTAAATGAATTTAAAATCCATCAATCTGCTCTGTAATGTGAGAGCATCAAGTACCCATGCATGATTTTATAACACTCTGCACTTGTCATTTGGAAAATACTGGTTCAAAGATCCATACCTATCTTCCAAACATATTAATAAGCAATATCAACAGGTCACATTAATATACTTATCAATCAGCAAGTATAACTATGGAGCAGTTGTCTAGCATATACTTCCAAAATCTCATTTTTCTCTCAAAAAAAAAAAATGAATAAACTCTTCCCACTGATAAATATTTTGAGTTTCAGTAGCCAGACTGATCATTCATTTTTGAGCAAATGGCCACATTTCCAAGTCTAACTAACCAAATTTTACTGATTAGTTGTGCTTTTAAGTAAAAACAATATGTTATAAAAAAAAATGCCCATTTGACCCAAAGCTCAATCATGCAATTGAGTTTTCTAAAAACACCTACCACACTTTTATAGGGACCTTTGGAAAGCCTAATGTGTCCCTCCCATTTCATACCATATAACACTTAAGGGAAAAGATTTAATAAAACTGATCATTTTTAGTACTTCCACAACATATGGGGAAATTTGCATTATTTTCTCCCATAAATGTCTACAGTGACATAAACAACAGGGATCCCTACCTTAACTCATGCTGAGGCATTAATAATTTTACTCACCATTTGTCTTGCACAGACCAAAAGATAAAAAAGGGCAAAAGTCAGCTTAGTACTATTATAAATACTGTTCTGACTTCATTAACCTCCTGCCAGGGGACTCAGAAAGCCCCAGGGATCACCTGGTTGCCTAGCAAACTTTGAGAACAGCTGTTTCAAAATGCTTCTCACTTGAACACACAAAAATGAAGTAGCAATATAATTATGTTAAAACAGGAAGGCCAACATCAACAGTCAAAAGTGATTCTCTTTCAATAAAGAAGCTGAGGAATGCGTCTTTCCTAAGACTCCATGTAACACTGCTCAGTGCAGTAAGACAGCTCCTGCAGAAACCCCTTGCTATCTAGGGTCACAATTCTGAACATCCTCATGCGGGCTAAATGCCTAGTCCTTGCAAGGCACAGAGAAAACACGCTGTCTGCTGAGAGCCTTGTGTTAAAAGCCCCACCACTGAGCAACACCCTTTTTCCACAAGAATTCATAACAGAAATCAGAAGGAAAATCCAACCTGGAAAGGGGTATCCTGTGCCAAGGGAGATTTCCCAGCACTCTTTAAACTCCGCTGCTGTGCAATGAAACGAATCAGGTGGTTTGTTTCAGGGGACCCGCGAGTACCGACTGCAGAACGCCGCCTGCATTTCTTCAGGAATGATGATGCCGACTTCCCTGTGAGAAAACTCTTGTCAATCACAACAAAGCAAGACAACCCTCAGTCATCATGTCCAACGCCCATGACGAATGAGCCTGAGCAGAAACTGATAAACACACTCCCAGGCTGTTCACTGATTCTAGATCTCATGCTTCTAGAACAGCATCCCATACAACAAAGCATTTATCCAATAGCAGTTGCATGCACAAATACATCCTAATGGAATAGTTATCATTTTTGTTCTCCCGCACATAGAAGTGGCTGATGGTTAGCTGCTGACCAAAAATCTCTTTTTTTAAAAAAAATTTCATTGTATGACACAGTTTCATAGGCTCTGGGATTTCCCCAACCCCTCCTCTTGCCCTCCCCTCATATTGAATTCCTCCATATTGTTTCAGTAGTACAGTTCATATCCAGTCCCAATTCCTTCATTGCGGGCACGGACCATGTATAAAGTCTGGCATCTTATTGTCCAGATAAATTCCAAGTTTTCATCCCTGGTCTGAAAGCAGAGCTGGCAGAATATCATTCCCTCCAGTGGAAAGCCACTACACAACTTCAGCAACAACTTACAACATCATGAAGTTGACATGTTATTGAGCAACCAACATGTTAGAAAATGCAGTTCTTAACTACATCCTGCGAATACTTCACTGACATTTCAATTTTAATTTATACACAGCCAGCTGCTATACACCTTAAAATGGTTATAGGGTACTATTCAGCTGTCTCGTGTCTATTTTCATTTTTATATTTCGTAGCTTATAGTATTTAGGCATGATTCCTACTGAACTTTGCAAATTTTAGGCTAGTCCAAATAGGCTTTTAAGTCAAACATGCCAAATATTAACAATTGAGGAGAACAGTTTTATGAGGGATGTGGAGAGAAATCTTCAATACCTTAGTGAGGAGTAACTAATCTTTGTGTCCTACCTGGTAAGGTATATGGGAGTCCAAGCTGACTGTTTCCTGTCTGTTCTAAGCTTTCCTTACTTGACCAAAAATATCTTGATTTGAATACATTTCACCCCCAAAGCCTGAAGATGTTCACCTAGGCACATACATGTCATATTAACTCTTCAAGACAATTTTGCTTCCTTTAGATATCTTTCTGCCCTTTACTTCACTACCCTGAAATTTGACCACAAGCATTAACAAGCGAATTCAGCTTTCTGAAGTTCTGCGAGTTGGAGCTGATGCTGTGGCGCAATGGATTGAGCCTCTCCCCGCTGTGCTGCCATCCCATCAGTGCCTGCTCTACTTTCAGTCTAGCTCCTTGCTAATGTGCCTGGGGAAGACAGTAAAGCCTGGCCCAAGTGCTTGGGTCCCTGCCTCGATGTGGGAGTCCCAGGGGAAGCTCCTGGTTCCTGGCTTTGGAATGGCCCAGGAACCAAAGTCTTAGAAGCATCAGGTGTGCAAAGTCGAGGACTCTCACATCGCATTTGGGGAATAGGTGGGGGGGCATTTGGTTTCTGTAACCTCACCTTTCAAATAAAAACAAATTTTTTCATACGCTATCTGGGGACAGGCCCACTCAATGCTGCTCCTTAACGCAGGTCCACCCCCATGTTTCTTCCCTCTTCACCTAAGCCAGATTTCACAGCTGGATTCCAATTCATTTCTACAGCTTGAGGAACCCTGTCCCTGGGCTGCTGTGTTAACTGTGGCTCATGAAGGGGGCACAATCTTTCGATGTTATTACTTAGTCTCAAAGATTCCTCAATATGTAACATAAAGCCTTGAAAGGTACACGATACACCCTCTGGGATACTTTGGGTCAGGTGAGCTAGGGACTCAGACACACACCCTTTTCCAGCACCGTGTTGGGTATCCCAGAACCCTGCCAGCCCTGCCAGGTGAACATGGCGTGCATGTGGAGAGGTGCCCTGCCCAAACAAATGTGCCCAGTTTACACACCTAACACCGCAAGGCAGGGTAGACAAATAAAACCGAGTTCTAATAAACCGCCACAGCGTAGGGTTCCTCACCCGCAGAGCGCTGCACGAAGCTCTCAGGTGTAATGCCCAGCTGCTCTATCGTGACCGTGGAGAAGTTCAAAGGTGTCTTAGAAGCCTCAGGTGTGCAAAGAGAAGGAACCACTTCTGCGACATGCTTCGGAGGCGTCATCAACTTGCCAGTTTCCCAAGGAAAAGAGGCATTTTCTGAAAGGAACAGTATGTAGCGGGAGCTGAGTATCTTTGCTAAGGGAAATAGTTAATTCTCGAGTTTCAACAAAAAGCAACAGGTTTCCACATACCAGCTGGAGCGGGGGCAGACTCCATGGCTGCAAGGGGCTCCCTGTCTTTCGAATCAGTATCCATCTAAGGAAAGAGGAGAAATAAAAACGAACTCCGTCAGGATATCAACGTGAATCGATGGAGAATTTCGATCTTGATTTACGCCGGCTTAATCATCTATTATCAAGAGAGTGCTCCAGAGAGGATCAATTAACAAGTGTGAGAAACGGCTGAGGGAGAAACAAAGCTGCTCCCGCATTACAGAAGCCGCGGCTTTTCAACCTTCAGGAACATCAGAATCACCTGGGCAGAACCACAAGCCAGATGCTGCCCAGGACCCGGCCAGAAATTCTAACTCGGGTCTGCACGCCCTACTCTCACCCGGAACCTACATTTTAAAGTACACCCCAGGTGACCCAGCACTACCTCAAGCGGGACACAAGTCCAGAAGCTTCGGGAACAACAGCTTTGTGATTCCGTCAGGGACACCGGAACCGGGAGTCCATGACCTCGGCGTCCTCCTGCCACCCGGCTCCGGAGAAGACGAGCGGCGCCGAGGCTGTGACCTTCCGACCCGCGGGGCCTCGATCCGGAGCTGTCTGCCCGGCGGCCGAGTGGCTACTCCAGCCTGGCCGGGAGGAAAGGACCCGCGGCCCGCGCCTCCACGCCGGTGCCCGGCCGACCCCGCCACCCGATTCAAATTGTCGGCCCCGCCTCTCGAGGCCGGCGTTACTGAGAATCTCTACGCCGCGTCCCTCCCCGTCATCCGTGTCCGCCTGCCCCCCGAGTTCTTACGGCTCTCTCGCCGTTCCCCGCGGAAGAGCCCGCCGGACTCCGTTAGGAGCCACTGACCGCCTCGGGCCACGCACTCCAGGGACACCGCGGGGGAACCAGGGTCTCCCGGGACTACTTTATGTGACAGTCCTGCGGATGAAGCTTCAGTTAGCCTTGAACTCCGCCCCCTTCCCTGCGATTGGAGAACGCAAACTTTAAAAAGAATCATTGACCAATCCCGATAGAACGACGGGCCGGCTCTGACTCAATTAGCCAATCCCGAGAACAGCCGTTTCCTACGTAACCTGGAAATATGGGCGGATTAATGGGAGGAGGAGGTACTGACCGATGTTTGGGTTCCTCCCAGTGCTCCACCTCTTTTCCTCAAACTCCGCCTTCTTATGCAGATGAGAACTACCTAGTCTAGGTAGTGCGCCTGCTCACTAATGCTTAGAGCCGCCGCTCGACTCTAGCTTCTTCTCTGATTGGCTGAGGCCGCTTCCCGTCTACTTGCTTTCGGCTTCTCTTCCCTCCCTCCATCCGAGTTGGGTTGGTCAGAACCCACCCATCGAGGGCTGCTCATTGGTGGAGCTCTGGCCGGAGACGGGGCTTGATTGGTGTAGTTCCCGGTCAGTCTCGGAGCGGTGGGGGAAGGGCCCCAGGCAGGCTGAGGCGCCTAGGGGCGGGGTGGGAAGGAGGACCGGCCAAGCCCGGGGTGTGGGACGGGGCGTGCGTGTGTGTGTGAGCGCGCGCGCGCGGGTGTGTGTGTGTGTGTGTGTGTGTGTGGTGTGTCCGCAAAAGAAGGAAGGTGGCGAAGGGAGGAGAGCCCGAGTGGGTGGAGGGAGGGGTCGGGCGGGAGGAGAAGAAGGTGGGAGGAGGACCGGGAGGGAGTGGGAGGGTGGCGGCTCCCTCAGGACCCGGCGGGGACTGCGCGATGAGGAGGGTGACCCTGTTCTTGAACGGCAGCCCCAAGAATGGAAAGGTAAGGGGGTCTGGAGGAGGCGCGGCGGGCCCGCTGTGGGGGCGAGAGCGGCCGATCCCCGACCGGGGGCAGGGCACTGGGGCGCAAGTTGGGCAGAGGGGCTGGGAGGTAAGAGGTGGGCGTGCGCCGGAGCTGAGGGGGCGCCCGGCAGGACAGTGCTGAGTCCTCGCCCTCCGCGGGGTGCTGTGCCCCAACCTGCACTTCAACTCCTCGGCTTGCCCTGGGCGCTGGCGTAGGTTCTCCAATCCAGGGTGTGGGTCGGGAGGGACGGAGGGCTCGGAGAGCGCCCCGGCCGAGGGTCCACTTCACACCAAGACCCGGCCCCTGCCCGAGCTGCGGGGGGCCACCCGCCAGCGGCCCCTTTGGGGCAGAGTGATGGTTTGCAGGAGAAAGGGGGACGTGGTCCCCTTGATCAGTTAAACAGCGTAAAACTCCCAGTGGAGACCTAAAATAGTCGAACACCAGGTCGAATAGATAATTTGCCAGCTTGGACCATTTTCTTGATGATTTTTCCTCCCTCTTTTTTAGGTGTCCCAATCCCCCCCAAACCCCGCCGCTGCCAAACTTCTGTGCTCCTTTTATAATGTCGGCTTATATTGGTTCTTTCGGGGACTGTGACCACAGAGCAAACTGGATTGACTTGACAGTAGCCCTGTCTGGGTTAGGCCTTGGTTGAGGGTGTGGTGCAAAAATATTTCTGCATGGCTGGAGCAAGCCAAAATGAATCCTGTTCCTTCTCGGCCTTTTGCCCCACCCATGAAAGTTGTTGGGCTTCTCTGGAAAATTCTGTCTGTGTTAAGACAGGCGTGCACTGTATGACTAAATGATCCCCAGAAATACCTCAGCCTTTACAATCGTAAACTAAAAGGTGGATTGGCCTCTTGCTCAGATCTGTCACAGTACTCTTGCTTCCTGCACCTTCTGGAAAAGTTGGACGTTTTTAAGTACCACTCTTACCCAATGGCATAAAGTTGGTTTTCCAACTACTCTGCAGTTTTGTGTAAACATACCCTGAAAATGTGAGCCACAAGTGTGGATTGCTGACGGGGATTGTGTGTTCGGGTCTCGGGGATTTAGTACTCAGACAAAAGCAGGAGTGGCAGTATTTCACGCTGTTGCATTTTTTGTGAGTACTGCCTTAAAAGCATGCCTCACAAAGTTAATATTATTTCTATTATTAGTTAATCCTTTTATAGTTATCAACTCTTCATACTCTACAACTTACATTGTTACTAGAAGAGAGTTCAAGGTTAAAACTATACAATGTCCTCTAAAACCTCAGTTGACCTTTTTATCCAACATCTTTGCTGGAGCATTCTAACAAAGACTAAATAGTTAGAACAAGTTGTAAATATTTAGCTATGTTCTAAAATGTCTTTAGAATATACCAAATGTCATCAATTTGGGACCTACTACAGTGGTCTTTTCCATATTACCTTTAATATGATTTTTAAAAACCTGTCTTTTAAAGCCATGCTTTTAAAAGCAATTTTATTATTTTGTTTGGTTTTGTTTTTCCAGCTGCACTAACTTTAAATAGGATAGAGTTGGGGGTTTAAATATTATTTCTTTTTGAAATATTTTGCTACAGAATCTCAGAAAGTTGGAAAAAAATATACTTGAAGTAATGAAAAAGAAATGTTTGGGTGCAAAGATCACACAGATCCAACTGGAGAACAGTAGTATGCATCTACATTTAAGAGAAACCCTGCCACAAATCTTGCTGCCTAGCTGGGGACAAACGCTGCCGAGTTATGTTTTCTCTGAGTTGATTAAAAAGGACAGGCATAATTACCCTTGACACACGCAGAGTGCAAGTAATATATAGCAACCCACAGTTATATATATATATAAACTGACCATATTTAGTCCAGGTTCACCTGATCACAGACAACATTGCTCATGTTGAGAACATGCTGAAATGGAATGCTACTCCAAAAAGATTTGATTTGCTGCATAAAGCACCTGCAGTGCCTCCTTGTTCACCCTCGGTTCTGTTTTTTGCTTCTTGGTCCTAAGAATCGTCTCTGCTCTTTGAAACACTCTGTTCTAGTTGACTTAGTAGTGGCCAGACTCTGCAAGCTGGGTCTTTACATCATGTGCTCACAGTGCATTTTTTTTGTACATAGCGTAAATGTACCTCGTGACTGTTTTTAACGTCAAAGAGAGGACTATGCATTTTAACAGATAGCATCCACAGGTTGTGGGAGATGATCCATTGGGATTGAGAAAGAAACATTATACCTTTATTTATGTTATTTATGTAAGAAATATATAAAGTGATAAGAAAATGTAGTTTTCTAATCTGGAAAGACACAGGTGCCTTCATCCACGAAGCACTCAACTGGTCTGTGCGAGAAGGGAGGGTCATCCCTGTGAACATGTTCCTAGGAGTGTCTGTCTCACTGATTGGTTCCTTTTAACATACTATATTTGGAAGCATGCAAGGACCACATTAAGATTCTTACCATCCAGCTTTAAACAAATTAACACTCACATAAATGCTGAGTGACAGGAAAGGATTCCTTCCAAGAAAGTGCTGATCGCAGACAATTCCCCCATCCCAAGCAAACAACAATAAATTGGCAGAGCTACAGCTGCTACTACAATGATAAGATTAAAAAAGAAATCTTGGATCTCAGAAGTGTGAAAGTACCACGTTGTAAAGAAGATGATTTGAAATTGTACAGAGTACCTTCTATTAACATTAACTGTCCTAAAGTGTATATTGTTCTTTGATGCTTTAACCCAATGAGGGTGAAGCATGCTAGTTGATAAGACATTTCAGAATGTTATAGCAGTACTTCACATTTTAATGATAAATATTTAGGGGTCTTTAATGGCCAACTCAAGTCAAGTTTGTGAAAGCCCTCACAATTTCCTGCGAAAAGTTGACTCTTTCCAAAAGTGGCATATACTTTATAAGTAAATATAGGAATATTTGAACGCGTGCCTAAAAATGCTTTACAGATGGGATAGGTAGTCAAAAATATTTGAGGACTATAATTGTAAATTAGAATAACTTCATTTGTTTGTATGTGTCCATTTCCCCCAAATGACACAGTTTTGCATGGACTTTTCATCCCTTCTCTTTGCCTCACAATTCCTGTTGTTGCTCTTTTTTTTTATATTCCCCCATAAGGGTTGGCATTACAGAAATCTAAATAAGTCCTCAGACATCTGAACGTCGAGGCAGCTTCTGAGCTCCCTGATGTCAATGTAAATTTCCCATACACAAGTCTTTCTTAAAACTTCAGAGTAATCATGAGCTATGCAAATACGGTCTTTTATATATCGTATTAACTGGTTCTACTAATGTTTACCAAGTGCCTTCTGAGTGTGAGGCACTATGCCAAACATCACAGACAAAGGAGGAATGGGAAACATTTTCATTCTGCACTAATGTTTATCCTCCTGATCCATGAAATAATGTTTTCTTCTGGCTTTGATAATTAGATCACAAATATGTTTCGGTTATGAGGTACCAGATTTGAACACATTTCATCAGTAGAGCAATAGAGATTAAATCTGCATCTTGTTTTTGTATAATAATACATCTTTATTATAGCAAATTTGGAAAACAAAATAAGATAAAATTAATAAATCAAGAAGCAGAACACATCTCATGATTTGATTGGATCATGGGGGTCGGAACCCCCATCATCAAATCCTGGCTTTTTAAGAGTCCGTGGACAGGTTTGTGTTTCACAATGCTCTGCCACCCAGAAAGCTATCACCAGGTGGGACCTCCGGATCTTGCATCTTCTAAACCCATTTCCTTGCAAAGTTGGTGAGCTCAAGTATTCCATGATAGTGATGACAAGCTAAGGCATTCTGTCACTGGTGAGCAGGGCTCCAACCCCTCTTCTCATTTACATGGCATCTGTATATAATGTCCTTGGGAAGTCAGCAGTTGGTGCATCATATGCAACTCCTTACCTGTGTTTTGTTCATGACTGCGAGGTCATAACTGATGGTGGTACAAGAGTGCACCTCAGCCACTGGGAACCCATAGTTAATGATGAGTAGAAATTCATGTACATATGGATTCTCAACCTCCAACTTAAGCAGCTATATATACCTTTATATATTCTAGATTGCGCTTTACTCAGGCCAGGGCAGATCAGGACATTGCTTCCAGCTCCATGGCATATTCACAATGTTAGATACTAAAGTCTGGCTTTTAGAAAACAAGTAGTTGTTGAAGAATTAATGAGATGGAAAGTTGAAACTTATGGTAGTTGATGTAGTAAATGATACAATACACAGCACTAAATTAATCCTATTCTAGAGGCAAATGCTTTTTATGACACAGAAATATAAGGCTGACATGTTAAGTTCTTAGGTACTTTGCTGAGTTGTCATCATGCTTTAACTCACTTCATCCTCATAATGACCCGGGGTAGGTGCTACTGTTTGTTTAAAGCAACAGGAGCATAAAGAGTTGCTTGCTCAGAATCTAGATTTCAGTGAAGGTCTATCTTACTTCAGAATGGGAACACTGTTTCACCTGTCTTAAGAGTGTATATTGCTCCAAGGTTCATTGGCTGACATAGTCAGAATCTCCATTCACCCAGATATTTGTTGTCAGTGAGATGAACTGCATTTCAGAACTATCTAATCCACTTAAACAGAACCCTTGGAGCATGCTCCACACTGGGGACCGTGGGATGACATCGGGTGGTCATTCTCAATCCCAGGGTACTGAGGTAGTGTGGAGGCTGGGTGCAGCTTCTCCCCTTCTCTCCACCCTTCCCCTAGATCCAGGAGGTAGAAAAAGAAAATTTGGAAACAATGGTCTCACCCATGTTTTCCTAATCCTTGGCCCTCCTATCCCTTATCAACTATGTAAACATCAGCAAAACTAAAATTTTAAAAATAAATAACCAAAAAAAGTTGTATATTTTTGCCGTCAGAGATTGTATATTTTTGTATAAGCAAAGATTGTATATTTTTGCTTAGCCTCTAGTTTTTTTATTTTTTCAGTATTAGTGCCTAAGTAAACACGTAAGTCCCATTAGGAATGACTTGGAATCATTGTAGAAAAGAATGGCTTTTCTACAATAAAGTTTTTTTTTTCTTAGAAGTTATTTTTTAAGCCCTCTGTAGTATGAAGATTTGTAATTTATGGATAATAAAATTCAATATATATTATATAAGTTATTCAAATTAATCTGGTGTGTTTGCAGGTGGTTGCTGTATATGGAACTTTGTCTGACTTGCTTTCTGTGGCCAGCAGTAAACTCGGCATAAAAGCCACCAGTGTGTATAATGGGAAAGGTGGACTGATTGATGATATTGCTTTGATCAGGTAACATTCACCTTTGTATAAGCTGTCCACACTGTACCCTCGACTCCCTGTGCTGTGTTGTTTCCCTTTAGCAGTGGTCTCATCATGATTAAGAAAAATCGATTTTGGCAAGTGAGCACTTAAATTTTTGTCTTTGAGATTTAAATCCTTTTGAGTTTGGCTATAACAATGAAGTAGAAAAGCTTTATTGCACTCTGGTATATTAATAGTTTCTCTGCTTAGTTCATACGTGGCTAAGAAAAATTCTTTTTAGCCCTAGAAGGTGGATCTGCAATTTTTTAACATTAAATTCTAATTGGCCTCTTATTTTCAACTGTTTAATGTTAAATGCATTTTCTAAGAATACTTTGAATGTTATAAACATTACAGAGATCTGTGCTCGTGAAAGCTTGCTAGTGTGGTATACCACCAATGAGTCACCAGTAATCTTTTTTGTTGTTTTTAATTATTTTAGGTATATTAGTCTCCATAAAATAAGTGTTTTTGTTTTCCTTACTTTAGCCTCACAAGGTTAGAGAGTTTTGGATTAGGAAGTGACTTAAAGAAGATAGTGAAGGGAGCACAAATTAAGTACTAACTGCATCATCTATGTTGTCATTGCTTTGCCTGAGTCATTTAATTAACAAAGAATGGGATTTTTTTTAATTGATGAAGATAATGATGCTCTGAATTACACCTGTGTACAAACTTTCACCTCTATTTGATTCTAGGTCAGAATGAGCTTCCCACATACAAACAAGGACACTGAGTAGCTGAGAAGTGATTTGCCCCAGTCATATAGATTAGTAGTTGATTTTTGGTAATAAAAAGAAAAGTTTTTAGTAGTAGTCTAAAACAGTTAACTGACATGGTAAACAAGTAGAAGATATTATAAGTTGCATTTCAAATCCAAATAAATGAGAATTTCATAATTCACCAATATCCATCTCCCAGCTTCTTTCAGTTCCTGTAATTGAGTAGTATTACTGAATGATCTACATCAGCTTAGTTTTCCACTTAGAAAACACAGATCTCCCTTCTAAGAAGAATTCAGTGTGTTCCTGCAAAGTCATAGGAAATAACACCTACAGTATGCAAAGTCATAACTGAAGCCTTCTGAGTTCTAAGATGTCTTCCTGCTTGATAGTTTCTGGTTCATAGTAGCTTCATTATTTACTGTCATGGTGGGAAGAGGTGGGGTAGGGGAGGAGGATACACTGATAACCCAGAATTGTCAATTATGCACAGTTATTTAGATGTGGTAACTGGTGGGTGTTTGGTGAATTAGCCTATCTGTAACAGAGTTACTTCAGATTCTTTGCATCCTGCATTTAATATGAAATTTTATTCTTTTAGGGCACAGAGAAGCTAATGATTTGGGAAAGAGCCTTAATCATTTATTTAAGGGAAGAAAATTAAAATATGAACTTTGATGAAAACAGGAAAATTGATTCTGGCTTTTCATTCTGTCCTTTGATCATATTAATACGACTCATCGTTCAACAAATAAAAGGACAAATTACCATGATTCATATAATGGGTTTTTGGTTTGTTGGTTTTTTTACATCAAAAACATTTTCATATGTAAGCTCTTACTTGAATTTAAGTCTGCAGACAGTAAAGTCACAGGTTAAGCAAAGCACTGGAAACTTAGCTTCCGTGTGGCAAAGTCTGTAGTCTCTATAATTTGAGGAATAGTTCCTATAATCAGCAGATTATGAATGTGATTTCTAGATTTTGATTTTGGCTTTTTTTAAATCTTGATTTCCCCAGGGATGATGATGTTTTGTTTGTATGTGAAGGAGAGCCATTTATTGGTAAGTGACGTCCTAAAAAAGTCAATTTTGTCTTCCAAAATAAAAAAGATGAAATGGCAGAGATTTTATAGGGACTTGTGAAGCTTAACACTTAAAATGCTATTGTGATTATATTCAGGTCTTCGTACTCTCTGATTCTGAACTGAGTGTGTGTTAGAGTCTACTGTAAATTTATATAATCATATTTCAATATAGATACCTCTCTTCTACATGCTTTTAAGAAGCTCTGATGTTAACTATGACATGATAGGGTAATTTTTATTTTAGAGACTACAGCTGTTTTGAAGTTTTCTCTTTGATAGCAATTTTCAAAATTTCTGAGTGTTATATCACATATTTATAAATGTCTATTATTTGCCTGAGAAGTGTTTGAAAATCTTCTACAGAGATCAAAACACATCAAATCACTCATGAAAAGACTTGGTGTCATCCACACCAATAGGAAAACACACATACTCCTCCTTGATTTGGAAAATATCTTTAACAGTTGTATAACTCAAAAATAAAAACCCGAGTCTTAAGGCAAAAAATACTTAAGGCAAGTATTTTTTAAATTAGGGTTTGGTTTATTTAAGGTTTATGCAATCACACCCCAAATATTTGCTTAGGCATTTTTAAAAGGCATTCCAGTGACTGAGCTTGGTGAATAGAGGTGATTGTCAGAACCTTTGTTCAGGCACTTGCCAACATAGACAAAGTGCATGTTTATCATTTGTGTTGAAAACTGAGAAAAATCTATTCTTTGTCTTTTTCATGCATCTCCCTCATAGAGTGGTCATGCAGTTGGCTCATTGCAAACTACAAAATAAAGATTATTAAAATGATAAGTCAATATCGGTTTTTTATTTGCTTATTATTATAAATTGTGCATTTACTGACACTCAGATTGTTTTAGCCAATAGCAATAGACCACTTCAAGTCCTTTTAAAACTATCACCTTAGTGTTTTACAGTTACTTTTTTTTTTAAAAAATGTATTCATTTTGAGAGGCAGATTTACAGAAAAAGTTAAAGTGAAAGAGAGATCTGCCATCCACTGATTCGCTCCCCAAATAGCCGCAACAGCCAGAGTTGAGCTGATCTGAAGCCAGGAGTTTGTTCCAGGTCTCTCATGTGAGTACAGGAACCAAAGGACCTGAGCCATGCTCCACTGATTTCCCAGGTCATGTGTAGTGAGCTGGATAGGAACTGGAGCAGCCAGGTCAAACTGACGTCCATAAGGAATGCTGGCACTGCAGGTGGAGACTTAGATTGACAAGACTGCCAGCTTTGGGGGGGAAAAAAGGTATTTATCCCTGTATCAGATCTACATCAGTGTTCAGTGTGGTCAGCATCACTTCAAGACATGATATGGGTGCTAGGCAGGTTCTTTGCTACTGGATTCATAATTCTTACTGGGTCCTTCTAGGGGTAAAATTGGAAATCTGTATCTAACTAGAGATAAAATTGATTTATAATATTCCTGCTTGATAGTGTAGGCTATATATGATTTAGGTAGATATAATAACTCATGAACTATATTCACAATTATAGTGTTTTTATTTAACCTCATCTGCCTTATTTCTTCTTCCTTTTATATCAATAATCTTGATTTTTGGACAGAGAGAATGATAGAACTATACCAAATAATTGCTCATTTACTTCAACTCACACAAAATAATGCATAAAAGTGTGAGAGTGATAATCCTAATATTTTCAGTCCTAGTATCGTTAATGAAAGCAATTAGATTCTTTTGCCCATACTCATTTCTTTTGACAATATAATTGTATTATTTATCATAAGAATATGTAAGCATCAAAGTACTGTACTTTCCCCCTAAAAGATCCTCATATGTTTTTACTTTTTCTCAAGGATACAAAGAATCTTTAAAAGGTTCGTAGAAAATGTGTGTCTCTTAATGTTCCACAAACTTTTTGAAGTGTTATATTGAATGCTTACCTTTTGTTGTGTCCAGTTTTCATCTAAAACATTTTCTCTGATGCATTACTTACAAAGAACCTGTCAGGAAAGTATTCTCTGGCATCTTGCACATTTTAGCAGTTGTGTGGCTCAGTACTTGAAAATCCTTTCCCGGCCTGACACAAATTATGTTTCAAGAATTATACTATTACCAAATTTACAGAATTCCACATCTTAGTTTTTCTTTTCCTACATGTTGCCTCTAGATCCTCAGACCGATTCTAGACCAGCTGAAGGGCTGTTAGGATCCCACACAGACTGGCTAACGTTAAATGTCGGAGGGCGGTACTTTACAACTACACGGTAGGTGTGTTTGTGTGTATGTGTGCGTGCATGTAAAAGCGGTACTGTGCATATCCATTTGTTACATTTCAATTTGCTGATTTCCTTAAGATATTCAGATGCTGCTTAAATGTAATATATAATCTGAACCATTTTGAGAAAAAATTTTTAAGTTATCTATAAAGGCTTAAAAGTGTGAATTCAATGTTTTAGAACACGCTTTTCAGAAATTGAATAATATACATAATACAAGTAAAAACTAACATCCTGAAATTTTTAGAAATTATAGTTTACACTAAAGAAATCAGAAAGTATAAGTTCAGATGGTAACTGGTAAACTCTAATAGCTTACCAGAACGATAGGTCGGTAGTTACAGTGAAAGAAACTAATATTTACAGTAGAAGAAACTAAAATAATTTTTAAATCAAAGGTAGTACCAGATTGGAAGGGATCTTCTTAAATGGCAACTTACTGCACGTCTGTTTCCCAGCATCTCCTACCCGGTTGTAGCATGCAGCTTTTTGAGAGAGCACCTGAGATTGAATGAATATACTCTTGAGTTAAATATGTTTGTTTATAAAGACAAATGGAGAAATCAAATTTTTTCCCTGAATTCTTAGGAGCACTTTAGTGAATAAAGAACCTGACAGTATGCTGGCCCACATGTTCAAGGACAAAGGTGAGCCTAAGTCATTGTCTTCACATTTTGTGTGGTATATTTGTACCTATGTTGACTTTGTAATTCATGATCTTTTGTACTTTTCAGTGATGCCAATAATTTTTCCTAGAGTAAAATTTGCTGACATGTAATTTATCTTCCACCAATTTCTCCCTTATCCTGAACATACAGGTGTTTGGGGAAATAAGCAGGATCATAGAGGGGCTTTCTTAATTGACCGAAGTCCTGAGTACTTTGAACCTATTTTGAACTACTTGCGTCATGGGCAGCTCATTGTAAATGATGGTATTAATTTGCTGGGTGAGTTTTCAACATAATTCTTCACATTTTTTTTAAGTTTAAGGTTTTTGTTTAACTTAGCAGTGAATATTCTCAGGGAGTAAAAGTGTATCTTCCATTTTTAAAAAGGAACTGCTTATATATATGTATATATATATAAGTGTGTGTGTATATATATATATACTTATGTAGGTTCAGAAATAGATATTGGTACAGGTATCTATTATCTTTTAGAGATATGAATGTGTGTACAACATTTTTCTGTCTTTCTGTGTAGTATTTATGTGCCTAACTCACTAATTTTAATTTTAGATTCTATCACAGAGATAGGAAGGCTTTAAGGAATTTGTTAAATGTTGAATTGTGACTCTGACTTAACTTGCAGTTACAGACCTAATGGTTATATTGAGAAGGAGGGTGGTCAAGAGGGAAAGCCATGCTTTGGATTTATAGAATCATATTAGAGTTTCAGTTCTACAGTTGACTAGAAAGTGTTTCTGAGGCCCCTTTGAAAAATGAAGTGTAAAAAATTCTCCGTTGGGCCAGTGTTGTGGTGGAGTCAGGTAAACTACTGTTTGCAACTCCAGCATCCTTTGCTACATTTCCAGTTTAAGTCCTGGCTATTCAGCTTCTAATCCAGCTCTCTGTTAAAGTATTTTAGGAGGCAACAGAAGATACACTGGGGCCTCTTTGGGAGATTGGGTTGTCATTCTGGATTCTAGAATTCTGTCCAGCCCAGCCCTGGTTGTTATGAGCCTTTGGGGAGTGGATGAGATGAAGATCTGTCTCTCGCTCTGCTTTTCAAGTAATGAACCATCAAAAATAATAAAAAGTAAAAATGCTTTCATCACTACCTGTTTCACAAGATTTTGTGAGGGTTTTCGGGAAAATGTAAGCTAAAGCCTTCATAAAGCAGTAGTTAAATATTAAAAAGCTATGGCGGGGGAGGGGCAGACTGGTGCAGTTGTACAGCAAGTTAAACCTCAGTCTGCAGTGCTGTCATCCCATATAGACACCTGTTGATGTCTCAGCTGCTCCACTTCTGCCTACCTCCCTGCTCATGGCCTTTGAAAGCAGTGGAAAACGGTAGATGAGCCAAAGACTGCCACTCTTTACACCTCTGCACATGCTAACATCAGACCAAGTTTAGTCCCCTGGATCCTCGGAGCTGCTGCTGCTTTTTTTTTTTTTTTTTTTTTTAAGAATAATTTTTATTTGAAAGTTGAATTTTACAGAAAGGTCTTCCATCCACTGGCTTACTCCCTAAATGGCCACAACAGCTGGAGCTGAGCTTATCCAAAGCCAAGTGCCAGCAGCTTACACCAGGTCTCCCACACAGGGAGGGGAACCGTTTTCCTTGAGTTTGCAGTTCTGTCTCTCCTGGGGATGACAAGGACCCAGGTATTTGAAGCCTCACCTGATACTTCCCACAGTGAGCATTATCAGGAATCTAGGACCAGAGCAAAGTCCCCAGGACCAAAACAAGCTGCTGTGAAAGGAAAAGGCGGAGGCCAGAAGGCCAGGAGGAGCCCGGGGATGAGCTGGTACCATCTGCACTGGCAGGTGTGCCAGAGGAGCTCCCTTAAGAGAATGTTGTTTCACAAGAGGATTATTGCAAGTACAGTTTGATTTTTGCAGCAAGGATCATATCTTTCCCAAATAACTGCTGTGGCTTTCTGTATATCTGGTGACACTAGCTTAAAACTGTTTAAAGGGAAGTCTTTTCCATTTTTGTAATTCTTAAATCCAGAATGGTTCCTTGCCTAATAAACTCAGCAAATTGAGTAACTGAAGTTTTCATTTGAAGAGTAATGGGTGCCAAATCAATTTCTGCATACTCTTATGATGTTTATTCACAGATAGAAAATATAAACATATCAATTAACGTGAAGAATGCATGGTAGTTGTTTTTTACCAAGCTTTAAAAAAATTCAGTCAAGGAAACTGTACATGAAATTCCTTTTATAACTTAAAAACATTTTTAAAATATTTATTTTTGAGTGGAAAAGTTTCTAAATTACATTTTGGCTTTTTTTGTAAGGCCAGCTTAAATTTTGGTTCATTTCTATCATTTTCTGATTAAGTAAAAGATACTTGTAGCAAACCTAATCAGATTTGCTCCATTAAAAAGTAAATGTTAATTGAGAAATCTAATCATTTTATTAGTTCACAAAATAACACTGAATTGGTTGTCTTAGAAATATGTGGGTTAAGATTTTTCAATGCTTTGTGTAAGATAATTACCAGTAATAATTTTGTGATATGGAAGGTAGTCTCATTTATTACTTTTCTGGTTTTTCTTGTACAGGAAAACCTGTAACAAACATTTTATCAGTATCCTATGTGTAAATCTGAACATTAGTTGCTTTCTTCCATATTGACTGCCCACATTCCATCATGAGAATTTAACATAAACATTTGTACAAGTATCACAATGCATAATTCTCTGTGAAAGCCAAATCACTTTTATTCTGATAGGTGTGTTGGAAGAAGCCAGGTTTTTTGGAATTGATTCACTGATTGAGCACCTGGAAGTAGCAATAAAGGTAAGGTTGTTTTGAACCAGTATGATACTTTTTGTACTTTATTTCTCAAAATGACCCACTAATAATTTCTTACTATCTTTTTTTTGTTTTTTTTAAGAATTCTCAACCACCAGAGGATCATTCACCAATATCCCGAAAAGAATTTGTCCGGTTCCTGCTAGCAACTCCTACCAAATCAGAACTGCGTTGCCAGGTAATTACAGCACATTGTTACTCAGTTGTTTGTGCCAGCAGATGTATAAACAAAGCTTTATATTCTTCTAGGGGCTGAACTTGCTTTACCTGTTTCATACAAGGTACAGTTTAACTGTGGGTCGAAGCTTCGGTTTAGTCCTGAAATGATTAACCGAAGAGATGCAGCTGCCTTTCTTACTGCTCAGCTGTGCTTTCTGTAGCAGGTTCTGAGTAATGCACGGAAATTGCAGCTATAAAGAAAGGTTAGTAAAGTGTCTGCACAGTCGCCAGGCATGGTTAGTCAATAGCAGCCACTTTTGTATTTTTGTGCATTAAAGCCTTGTAAATTTGAAAAAAGTACCATTTCTTAATAAAATTTACTAAATTTACTAAAACAGTAAATACATATCAGCAGGTATATGAAAGAGATCTCTCTTTAGAAACTTAGAATAGCCCTACTGTAGTGTAATATACAGTTTTTTTAAAGAGGAATCCATGAGAGAAACTTCATGTATCTAATTTCCATTTGATCATATTCTGTAATAAACCTCCAGAGTCTGAACTGCCAGTTGCTTCCAAAAACTTGGTGGGTAACTATAGCAGTTGAATTCAGTAGAAGCAGATGGTTTCAACATGTGGTCATTTGTGTTTTTTATTTCAGGGTTTAAACTTCAGTGGTGCTGATCTTTCACGTTTGGACCTTCGATATATTAACTTCAAAATGGCCAACTTAAGCCGCTGCAACCTTGCACATGCAAATCTTTGCTGTGCAAATCTTGAGCGAGCTGATCTTTCTGGATCAGTGCTTGACGTAAGAAAAATAAAATTTTGAAGGCATTAAGTAGTCTTAGAGCAGGAATGATATCAGTCTCATACAGCTTTTAATTGAAAATAGATCATTTGCTCTGTTGGTAATAAAATGAGGGGCTCTGAAAATGAAATGAGTTGGTTTTACAACTTTGATATCTTTCATTAAGCATAGACCTGCCAGGTTTAAACTAATAAGAGATTTAATCATGAAATCCAGGACTCGGATTTTCTGTGAATTATAACAATACAGCTGAAAAGGACCTTTAAAATTTTCTATTCAGCCTCATTTTGAACGTGGGAAAATGTAATGGCGTAGAGATACCTGGGAGAGATATTTTGAAATAAACATGGATGCATCTCAGTGATGCTTTTCCTTTTTCTACATGTTTGTCAAAATGGCTGTGTATGCAAATACAAACTTTTTTTTGTATATGTGTGGATATTTATACAATAATTACCTGTGTGAATTTGGAGTTGGCAGATAAATGTAGATACAATAGTGAAACCTAAAAATTTTGTTTCTTAATCCCTAAATCCATATGTGTATGTCTTTTCACATTTTTTTAAGAATTGTTTTATTTGAAAGGCAAAATTACAGGGAGGTGGTGAGAGAGAGATCTCCATCAGCCAGGATCTGAGCTGGCACCCATGTGTCTACCTTTTGAATTAAGAATACTTAATAGAACATCCTGCTTTTGATAGTCATCTATTTAAATATAATTTTGGTTATATTCCTTAAAAATCTATCTTTCTGTAAAATTTTATTTTATAGAAAGCTGGTCTAGTATACATTTGAATAACTTTCATACTATGATGAACTGTCAACACAAAATAGAAGACTAAAAACACAAAAAAAAAGTTTTGAAGGACTTAGATTTTTCTTAAAATAGTTAAATACTGAGAGGCAACTCAGGTTTGTTAAAGACAAAAAGCCTGGATCATTTAATGCAATCAATCTTGAGTTGTGTTTAGGTACAATATTACTGTGAATGTAAGTCATCATTTTCTTCTCTGTAATATGGGACTCTTAGTACTTCTCCTGTCTGTATGATAAACCAATGAGAAGGCCAAATATATATGTGTATGTATGTACATAAGTATTTGATCAACTGAAGTGGTGTTTTATCATACTGATAAAATGGCTTATGTTGAAAGCCATTGTCCAGAGTGTATAAGGTATATTGAGGAAAAACTAATTTCTAATTGTCATTTGCACTTGAAGGCAGCTGCTGATGAGTAGTAATTTGTGCTGTAGTCTACGAGGTGTGTGGTGCCTTCTGCACCCACTAGGACACACAAAGCATGCTGGTCTTGAGCTCCTCATCCAGTTTGTGGAGTTGCTGCTCTCCCTTAGGAGCTCTGAAACATCGCCATTGGAAGCCTCCAGTCGGCTATGACTGAAACGATGTCAGCTGCTGAAACTGTTGAGCAGCCCCAGCCTGTAAAGTGTTTCTCTTTACAAGTATGCCTTCCTTTACTGACTTTGCCTAGCATGTGGAAGCTGATACAGTGATTCAGCTTTTGCTTCTTAACTGAATTGCAAGTCCAAGAGCTATGGAACAATTTTCCTAGAAATTGTTGAAAACTGGAATGGTTATTTAGTATAACCTGTTGTTCCACATTTTGAAAATATTAAACCTAGAGGCTTCTGCAATACCAAAAGGCTGCTTTTTATGCAGAGTTGAAACTAGACCCAAAAATCTGTATTTTATTTTTAATGATTTTTCCACTCAAAATGTCAAACATACATAGAAATAAAATAGTCATGAAGCCCTCTCATACCTCATTACTAAGCTCTGACAACACATAGTTTGTTTGGTCCATATCTTGTCACAGGTTGTTAAAGCAATTGATTATTTTATCTGTAAATATTTTTTTATTTGTGTCATAAAGGTGAGGGCCGCTTAAAAAGTATAATCTTTTTATGAACAGGTCGGTGTAATTTCATGAGGGCAACACCATTCAAAAACCTTAAAATGTTACAGTAAAATAGAGGCAAGCAATTGACAGGCTAGACAGTATTTTAATAAGGCAAAATAAGTATATTAATGTCATAAATTAACACTCATTTCTAGGAAGAAATAACCTATCTTAACGTAGTTTTGAAAAATGGGGAAGAAGAATACCGACTAGCATAAAATATGAGAAATTGCAAGGTGCAACTAACCATATAAACAAAGAATATATTAAAAAAAAATACCTTCTCCTAGGTTTCAATCTAAACATTTTATGTTCCATGTGAACTGGGCATGCTATTACTTTGGCATTTGTTTTTTGTTGTTGTTTTTTTGGTGTGTGTGTGTTTTAACATAGTTCTATAAAAGAGCTCTTTCTGTAAAATATTCACAGTTCTTATTAGAGTCAATTATTAGTCTTTTTAAAAAAAAATCATTGACTGCAAGTATTTTTAATTGAGGTTATCCTCCCTCTCAATCTTTAACTGTTTCAGCCAATTCTTGAGAAAATTGTGACCCCTAAAGCCAAAACTTCTCTCTTTGCAGTGTGCAAATCTCCAGGGAGTTAAGATGCTCTGTTCTAATGCAGAAGGAGCATCCCTGAAACTGTGTAATTTTGAGGATCCGTCTGGTCTTAAAGCTAATTTAGAAGGTGAGATCCCCCTCTGTGAATACATGTCCTTTGGTAAAACCAGATCATAATGTTAAAATCTCAGCAATGTGACTGTGAAGAGTAAAACAGGGCAGCTGTAAGAACATAGAGTAAGATGCTTCCACTTGCCTCATTCAAATAGTAATCAGAACTAAGAATTCAAGAAATCAAACTTTGAAAATTTGATGGAGCTTGAGTTGAAGAATTGAATGTCTATATCTTAAACTTTGGAGAGCAGATATTCTCATATTGATTAAAAGGAAAAATTTCAGTTTGCACAAAACCAGAAAGGAGTTCTTTGTGTCATATTTTAACATTTTATTAACTCATTACATTGTTATACCTATGAATTGGTCACTTTGTTGTATGTTTTTTGAGACATAGTGCTTATCTTCATTGCTATAAACTTAAATGGGCTTTAGAAGTACTGACTCATAAGGTAATTGATTCCTCCACTCAAAAGTATTGATGAAAACATTCTAATGATTGCATAATCAAACCATTTCCTAATATTGAGTTCTTTATCTGTAAGTTGGTTGAGAGACTTAGATTTCCAAAAGTTAAAGAAGACCTGCATTAAGTCATCTTTCAATTTGTTGAAAGCAGATAATATTTTTCAGTTAAACTATTCCCAAAATGTGTTTGCTATAGGTGCTAACCTGAAAGGTGTGGACATGGAAGGAAGTCAAATGACAGGAATTAACCTGAGAGTTGCCACTTTAAAAAATGCCAAGTTGAAGAACTGCAACCTCCGAGGAGCAACTCTGGCAGGAACTGACTTAGAGGTGAGTTCCCAACAATGAAAGCTTCTGGTTCGGTGAAAAGTCCTGAGTATCTAATGCAAAAACTATGGGAATCATAATGAAGTTGGATGATAAAACTGCCAGGTAACATGCCAGCAGCTACAGGGCTATTCTCCTTTCAGTTGCTTATTTAAACTGATTGGCATTCTAGAGCAGGATTCGGGTGCCCAAATCACAGATACCAATCCTGAATTTGATTTAATTTCTATGTTTTTTTTTGGGGGGGGAGGCTGGTGGTCTTTCTCAGAATTACATAACATTGTTCTTAATCTGTCTTGCAGAATTGTGACCTGTCTGGGTGCGACCTTCAAGAAGCCAACCTGCGAGGCTCCAACGTGAAGGGAGCCATATTCGAGGAGATGCTGACACCACTACACATGTCACAGAGTGTTAGATGAGAAATCTGAGGGAATGCGGGAAGATGTCCTAGATGGAAAATGTTTTTCTTATCATTTTTATTTCTCCACCCACTCAGCTGTCTAGAAGAAATAGCACTGTAAAGGAATGTTAAAACCATTTTAATGGTTGTGCTTGTTCTCAGCGGTGCATAAAGGGAAAAAATGGACTCTTTTGCCACATTCTGATTGAACAGAAAAGCACTCCTTTAATAGAAGTAGGAAAATTAGATTGCATTGCTGCCTTTTGAGTGCGATGGGAAAGCTGCCTGGCTGTATGACCAGGAATAGTGTCTATTATATTTGCTTTTAAACAGGCATGGTGTGGAAATGCCATCTTGATTTGAGATGCATTTGAGGATTTTAATTTATGAAAAGCACAACATATGCAATTATATTTATTGAATACGTAGATGCAGTATGGATATTTAAATTGTTAAACTTTATGAAAACTTTGAAAAGGTTGTTCAGGTTTATAAATAGCTTTAGTGATGCCTCCCTCTTTTAAATACTTGTCACAGCATATGAATATGGTGAGATCAGATTGCCTAAGGCTTTCTCTTTTCAGGTTCATTTTTATGATGTTTACTTTCTGGAACAAAATATTAGCTAAATTAAAGGTATATCCCATTCTTACTGGTTGAGACAATGAAAGGAAAGATGCCATTGTGCATCGTTAGCATTCTGAAGGTATACTGGGATTCCCCAGATGAAGAAAGTATTGTTGGCCTCAGCTTTGAAATAAGCATTCCTCGGGATTTCATCCCAGGCAGGTTCCATTCAACACTACGCCGTGCAGCCCCAGTTACACAACTGGTCTGCTAGTTTCACAGTCAACACAGAGGAAGATACTTCAAAGCTAAAAAGCCAAGATGCATCATTAATATTCATTTAATTCAAATAGAAAATAGTTTAAACAGAATCAGCTTAGTACTAGGTGGTAATTCTAAATATACTACAATCAAAGCTATAAGATGTGAACGGATATTGCAAAGTCACCTTTGAGCAGGCAGAAGCCTGAAGTCAGCGGTAGGGAATGCAGTTTTCTAAACTATGAGCTGCATTACAGCTGCTGCTCCAAATTTAATCGTTGAAAGTAAAGGTGTTTCGCTGGCCCATAATGTAATACTAGTGACTCCAGTGAGCACCTGTGGTTGTTTTACTTAAGTTTTATGGTTTTTTTTAAAATAAATTTTAGACCTGTTTTTTAATCATTCTCTGCAACAACAGAAATGGGGACTGTACCTGCCCACCAATAACGTTATATCCTTAGGTCTGCCCCAAGAGTAGGAATACAGCTGGATCCAAATGGGCTCTGAAATCTACAGACTTATCACCTGGAGGCAATGGATCATTAAAAACCACTTTTGTCTCCTTTGGGAGAATGACATATCTTTAGTATTTGAGTAGCTTATTCTTCTATATCTACATATGCAAAGCTTTCCTGAACAGTAAAGGGTACATATGCATAGTGGGAGGAAATCAGACCTTTACCAGGGAAGGAAAGCAACTTTAGAAATGAAATATTTTCTTTGCTTTATTATTTTTACCAAGACAGAGAAGTATTGTATTGAGAGATATCTATTTTCATAATCAGTATGTGCCTAAATTATATTTAAATCATTTTACTCAGTACTATATTTTCAATAATTATAGAATGTGTTGTTCATTCATTTAAGGGTACCTCTGTAGACAAACGTAAAACTGCACAAGTGCACAAGGAGCTGAAAGATCTACACACAGTGTGCTTAGAAACTGCAGACGTTGGAGTTAATGTATACTACATTAATAAACAATATGAAATGTTGAAAAAAGTTTCTTCTCTTCCTTTTGAAAATCAGCACATTATGTGTCTTTGAATTCATTTCTAAAATATGTGTTGGTGACTAGGAGTGACAGACTGAATGGACAAGGAAATATAGCATAACATGTGTTACAGATTAGCCTCTTGGGAAGTGCCATAAAAATCAATTTATGTCTTTTAAACAGCATTTATCTGCTATTCTAAATAAATGAGGTAACTTGACTCATTCTCCTAAAAGGAGAGACTTGCCTTCCAGTATTTCAGTTTGTTACTCTTAAGCCAATGAACGGTTACCAGTAAGAATTATTAAGGTGGATAAATAATATCCACCATGGTCAGTGCCATGGCTTAGTGAGTTAAGCCTTCACTCACACCACCATCATGCTATATCAATGCGGTTTGAGTCCCTGCTGCTCCACCTACCATCCAGGTTCCAGCTGAAGATGGCCCCAGGACTTGAGCCCCTGCCCCCACTTGGGAACCCCTAATGAAGTTCCTGGCCTCAACCTGGCCCAGCCTTTTGCAGAAATAACCAGCAGACAAAAGACCTCTGTCATCCTCTCCCTCTAATTCTGCTTCTCAACTAAATAAATAGATAAACAGATCAATCAATCTTTTTAAAGTATTACCTCAAGATGTTTCACCTGACAGGACAGAGTATTTTAGAGAAAAATGTCTCAAAGTAGTAAAACTTCTCTTAACCATAATGATAAAAGGTGTCCATACAATAGTGGTTGAAAGGAGGGCCAGACAAAACAGTTTCAACCTAAATGAGACTATTTACACGAATAAAATTCAGTACTCAAATAATTATCTAAAGCGATACAGATTTTTTTAATACAAATTTAGTTCCTTCAAATACATTTCCAAGCAAATTATAGGAAATGTTGGAATTCATTATCCTGCAAAGGTTTCTATTATAAATCAAGACTTGGAATATTTTCTCCAGTCTATTTTATAAGTCTGTTTATACTATAAATCCAACCCTGAGTCAACTTTAAATTACCTTTAATAGAATAGCCAGGTTTTATTAACTCCCCAAGGAAGTATTGTATTTGAAATTAAAAGATTTACTACTACAAAGAAAAGTGCTCACATTACTTCAATATAAAGTACTTACTTAAGAACTAATTCTCTGAAACCTTTTCACAACCCGATTAGATATATCAGCAGGAGTTAACCTTATTCCACCTGCTGAGATTTTACATTAGGGGAAAAAAAAGTCTCCCATTTGTCATTCTGCAAGATCACAAAAATCATTACTGTAATACTTCTGAATTAATACTGAAAAATGAAGCAGTGTTCCATCTAAAGTCATTCTTTGAAATCTAGGGAAAAGCAAAACATGGCAATACAAAATGTGATTATTTAAAACCCGCTTTATTTATTCGGCTCTTGGTAAATTGAAAGGGTTCACAATTTGTCACTAAGCATCAAAAAGTCATTAATTTTATAATAATTATAGTTGTGCTATAGAAAATAAGACAAATTTGGCTTCTACACTAGAGAGCTGTGACCTAAGCCTTAAAAAATGCACACCATACTGAATGAACTCATAGGCCATTTTGTTGTGTTCGTCTTAAAACTGAAAATGTCAAAAATTTAACACCAATAACTATAGGAAATCCAGCGGTTTTTACTCAGAAATACATGTCCACTTAACAATAGAGACCAGACATTACTAACCTGCTTTGAGTGATTCCTAACAAAACCATATTTTTTGGTGTCAGCAACACTAATAGCAGGTCTCACCAAAGCAGAAACGAATTGGACAACTGTGCAAACACAATGAACTCTTGTTTGAAAACAGTCATCACCTAAATAGTGAGATAATACTTGCTCACAGTAAAATGGCATTTAATACTTGTGTTTGAATGAAATAAAGTGAATCAGATGTTTTAATTTCATATTTTTTTCTTTTTGTAGCCAGCCGTGCTTTAACATTTAACCTTTTGTTGACACTATCATAAGGACCGACCAGCCTCCACAAGAGATGGCTGGGAGTCTACTGGCAAGACACCATTTTTCTTTCCTCTGCAATCCTCACAGATGTAACTATTCCAGAGGACACTGTGCAATGCCTGATTGGTTTCCTTCCTACCTGAAGGGAAACTGCCAATGATCTCTAAAATGAACAAGATCTAGTTATATTTAAACCATTTTCTGGCTTAGCTAATGTAGCGGGCCATCTAGTCCACTGAACATGAAGATTTAATTCTGCATCAGTTAAAACATCCTTGATGCAGAAAAAAAGGAAGCATTAGGCCTAATCTGGTTAAAACATACTTGCTTTCTCTATCCAGTCATTGAGTCATTTCATTCATTCGAACCTATGCAGGCTAGATACCAGGGAGTTATTAACAGACAAATCAAATTAGGATGTCATCTTGACTATTATGGATTATAGCCCAAAGGTAAATTAGGGGAAGACGATCTTGCATCCAAATGAATGTAATAAAGAGTAATGGTTTTGTGTCTTCAGTAAATGCTTGTGTAACTAGCATGTCCAAGGTCATGCCACTAGGGTAGAACATCAGTGAATGAGGTTGTTCTTACACAACATGCAACTATCATTTCACATCTTTGTGTTTGCTGTGTTAGCACACTGGTTTGCATATGTTAACCCAATAACTATCTATGGAAATGAATTGAACTGCAATCTAGTTTGCTCAGCATGATATTGCCTTTAGTGCACTTTTTTAATTTATGTATTTTTATTGGAAAGGCAGATATTCAGAGAGAGAAGGAGAGACAGAAAGATCTTCCGGGTTCTAGGTCACAACCCAAATGGCCACAATGGCAGAAGCTGAACTGATCCAGAGTCAGGAACCAGGAGCCACTTCTAGACCTCCCACATGGGTCCCAAGGCTTTGGGCCATCCTTCACTGCTTTCTCAGGCTACAACCAGGGAGCTGGATAGGAAGTGGAGCAGCCAGGACATGAACAAATGCCCATATGGGAAGATTAGCCCGTTAACTATGGCGTCAGCACCCCCCCCCCACCCCTTTAGTACATTCTAATGTCTATGTTTCTTTCTAACATTTTTAATGCTACCAAAAGCTTTCAAGAAAATAAGGAGGGAATCCAGTAGATAGGAGGGTAGGGGGATTTTCAAACTTCATAACACCTAATTTGGGATCCTAGATGGATGTTGCATAGTATCAAAAAATCACTTATAAATTGAAGTGTTTAAACCAGGAACAACTTTATGAAAATCTGGTTTAAATTTCTGCTTTTATAAATGAGGAACTAAAAGCTGAACCTGACTCCCAGGCATCCTGACTCTATTTTCTATTAGTAATTTTATTGCAGTCTCCCAAGTTTTTATGTATGTTTTTAACTTTCTTTTATCTACGATATCTATTTTCCTTGAACTCTTGATAGGTCTGCAAGTTTCCTCAAGGGAATCCAAAGAAGCTGGAGCTTAATCTTTTTAAATAATTGCTTCAGCTATAAAAGTTTTAGCTGAGATTTTAATGGCTGGGCTTTAGTAAATTTAACAGATAACACCAGTGGGGATTCCGATTACATACACCATTAAAGGGTTTTATGTGAGGATTAGGAAAATTACTATGAAAAAACTACACAGTGCATATGTAGTATAATTTACCAGCAGGAAAGATTTCAGTGTCCTAGAAAATTTTCATATAAAAAGGAAGCTGGAATTCTAGAACTCCCAGCACTCAACACAGCCCAAAGGAGACGTGGGATCTTCTGACTGTTTGCAACTAAACAGGTAAACCACGTCCCACCCCCCAAAAAACCACTTTATTTCTGTTTAGATCACTTGCTACTACATATCTAGGGAGCATTTTGTATCTCAAAGGCTAAGTTCCTGTGTAATGATGTGTAAAGGAGCCTTGGCCTTTACTGCTCTTGATGCTGCCAAACAAAAGAGATTCAACTTTTGGGAAACCCTATAGTTGGCTAACCAGTATTTCACCTTATCTTTAGCCTCTTCCCATCAAATGAAAAGTCCTATGGAGAACCATTTGATTAGATCACTAGAGGCCCCCTTGGCCAAGGAGGCAGCTGGTCTGGGACTCCCTGCTTTGAGACTCAAGTCCTCTCTCATTTTCACAGATGGTTCAGCCAGCAGCACTGATTGGAAAACAAGAGGAACAGTAGTCAGCAAAATGTCACTAGAACCATCGCATAGCCATTTAATGTCAACCAACTTTGGATTAGCCAGAGGTACCTCTAGAAGCTACTTCTCAGTAGAAGCAGATGGACCAGCTCTCTCTTATCCAGTCTCAATGGGTTGAGGGCCGGTTCACACAGTGGGACATGGTGAGCATAAAAGGGACTGTGATAAGGAATGAATCATGGTGCTTGGATAAATAGAACAAAACTTTAGTTCTTAAAATTCCTGAAATGTGAGTTTAAAACAGACTGAATACCCCAAATCCAAAATAACTGGGACCAGAAATGTTTCAGATTTTGTGTTTTATCTGATCATTTTTATTTTGGAAGATTTTCTATACAAAATAGCTTGTGGAAGTGAATGAAAACAAAGTTCATTTCTGTTTCATACATACCTTACAATACAGCCTGAAGATTATATATAGTATGTTAAATGTGCATGAAACAAAGTTTCATGGAGTATGATTTTCCATTTGTGTTGTCACATCAACAGTAAGAATTTCAGATTTTAGAGCATTTTGGATTTTGGATTTTCAAACTAGGAATGCTCAAGCTATACTAATTTTATCCACAGTGGCTAGAAAACTCTGGAAGCAAATGTATAGACATCTCTGTAGTTTAGTATCTGTGTGAAAACTGTGTGATTCCAAATTTCATCTTTAAGGTTAATGATCAAAATACTGACTTTTTTTTTTTTAACTAAAGAGGCTTTTATGCTTTACTCACCCCAGTCTGAGTATGTTTTGATTGTGCACGGATGTTCCTTAGAATGGAGCCAATTCCCAAACTGCTCACTGGACTGCTGCTATTGATTGTGTGTGTGGAGGGCTGTTCCAGCCAACACTGGTCCTATGGGCTGCGCCCTGGAGGAAAGAGAAATGCTGAAAATTTGATTGATTCTTTCCAAGAGGTAAGTTCCTCTTGACTTCAAAAATAAGATTCAGTATATTGATTCTGTTTAACTTTATAAAGCCTTCAGCATGGGCCCTAACAGCTCTATGCATGCTCCACCCTAGATAGTCAAGGTAAGATACTTGCAAAGCAGCAGCCCATTCCTACTTTCAGTTCAGTCAGGGACTAAGGAATCTAAGAGCAGAACAGGGTCCAAATTAATACAGCATCAAGTGCATGATGGTGTGTTGCACACTCAGTAAATGGAATGCCAAAGATACTACCAAAAAATAAGTGGAAGGGGATAGAACCAAGATATGTGGCAGAAAATGATTCTTTGAGATTTGGAAAGAAAAGCCTAGGACTCCGGCATATTGTTTTCCAACTCATCTTTAAAAATATCTATGGGATGTATAGTTGATACTGCTTGGGTTGCCTACATCCCATGCAAAGGGCCTGAACTCAACTCCTGGCTCCAGCGCCAAGCCCAGCTTCCTGTTAGTGCATATTCTGAAAGCAAGTGATAGCTCAAGTATTTAGAGTTTCTAGCTTTTGTCTTCAGTCTGGTCCAGCCCTGACCATCATGGTTGTTTGGGAAGTGAACCAGCAACAGATTATCTGCCTGAGTCTCCACGTTTCAAGTATAAAAATAAGTAACCATTAACATATGTGTGAGAGTAGGCCAGTAGAGCATGTCTGTAATTTGTGTGTATCCTTATCAAGGCTGCAAGCCCTGCCATTTCTTCTGAAAGGGATACTTAATTAAAAAGCAGGACACTGAGAGACTTCAGGAGTTAGCAAACACAAAACAAGATAATTAGGATTCCTCAAAACATACATGAAATTAGGAGATGATTTTAATTTTGATGCAAAAAATTTTTGAAAACCATATATGATAAGGGTTTTTACATAACATGCATATTGTTAAATTGTTTCATGTATAAATTGTTTCAACCGAATAAACTTAACTTTTAATTCCACTTTGCTGCAAGTGTCTTGAAGTACCCTTTTAGTGGGAAACATCTTAGATTTAATTTCTGATAGACTACTTAGCACTTAAGGACTAACACCACCAACATTAACACTTCGGCTTTTTTTTTTCCCTTACACTACAAAATGTGATTTCACAGAATTGGGTAAAACGTACACAGGAGGTGCCAGTATTGTTGACTGATTAGTTGAAACAAAAATAGGACCAAAACTGGGAGATTTAGCTAGAAAAACATAAACACGTTTAATTTTGACTGTAAATGAATCTTTTTAAAGAGAAATAGTTAATTTACTATGAAACACAGAAGTTCCAGAATTTGAAGTCTCTTCTCCACAGATTATATGTGAAATTAATCTCAATGAACTCCAGAATATTCAGTAAAAGCTACAAGATGCATACCACCCCTCTTGTTTTTGTTAGGACTTTTTAATTGGAAAGGCAGTGAGAGAGTGAGAGATTTTTTCATCAGTGGATTATTCCCTGAAACAACTCTAATAGCCAGGGATAAGTGCAGTGGAAGCTGGGAGCAAAGAACTCCATCCAGCTCACCCTCCCGGGTGGTGGGGGCACCAAGAACTTGGGTCATCTTTTGCTGCTTATTTGGCATGTTGGCAGAGAGTTGCATCAGAAATGGAGAAGCCAGGATTTCAACTGCTGGTAGCTCAACTTGCTCTGTTGTAACGTCAGTCCCCTATCCTGATTCTTGTATTGTGGGTGTATGCACCTCTCCTTATAAAGTTGAGGCACTTCTCTTTCATCCCCAAGGTCCTCTCTTCCTGATGACAAATTTGTCTCCTCACATCCCCCACTCCGTTCCACGACCCCCTTGACTTTGTGATACAGGAACAATTTTTGGTGGAAATAAAAACTCTTTCTATTTTTGCATCTCCAACAAGTACATTCTTTTTCTCCAGAGAACCAAAGAGCTTGATCAGCTGATAGAACCCCAGCGCTTTGAATGCACCATCCACCAGCCACACTCTGCCCTCAGAGGCCTGAAGGAAGCTCTGGTGAGTAAGGTGACTGCAATGTGGGAAGCTGTAGCAGTGCAAAGGCCCTTTGATGAACACCTGCAAGTCACCATGGGCTGACTGCTGCTTCCCAACAGCTGGGTACCTCCTGTGACAAGGCACTTGCTGGTACCTACCTTTTCCTTCCATAGTTACCCCAAGGGCTGGAACCGTCTTCATCCTCTAATCCTGGCTCCAGTCTTGGGGGCAATGAACCAAGTTTCTTCACACTGTAATATTTGAAGCCTTCAAGAATAACCATCAATCCCTCTTGGGGACTCTGCTCCAGGCTGTCATAGCCCTCCACCTGATGCTGTAATTGTTCTTGCCATTGTCACATGCTTTTCCTGAAACCTGGGATATTGTGTTCTATTTCAGACCTTTTCTCTTCAAAATATATATAAAAAAATTTCAAACTGATAAATTTATAATCCAGAGCCAAAGGCTTGATGTCCAGTTTTATAATAAGACTAGGATTCTCTAATTCCCACTAAGAATGGAAATCTAATTTCAGGATTGATGACGGAAGTATGAAGAGAGCTGAGCACAGAAGTCGACTGTTGAATTCAGTGGATTTTTTTCTGAGCTTTATAGTCCACTTAACGTGCTGCAGTCATGACATCCAAGGTTAATTATCCATTATACCCAGGAGCAGGGAAAGCCTGAATAAGTCATATATAAAGATAAACTATAATTTAAATTTTCTCTAGTGACTTTCTCTTTCATACCCAAAGGTATGACAAAGGAAAAATGAACAGACATTTTTATTTTCATTTTCTAATTTTGCTTACTATATGACAAAGATAACAACAGGCAATGATATTTTCCAGGGAAACTTATGAGGGGACTGGAGCAGAGTCTGGTCTAACAGTAAACTGACAGATCAGATTTTTCTCTCATCTTTTTCATTTCAAATTATTCATGTTGATTTTATTAAGAAGCTTAAAAAGAGCCAATCCCTGCAATCTCTCTAGCATTTTCTAATACAAGAAAATGAGTGTTTCTTGTCAAATAACATTTTAGCAAAAATGCAATGGAATTCTACTAGTAGACGTTCATATAGTTTTACTCACATGTTTTTTAGGAAAGTCTGATTGAAGAGGAATCTGGACAGAGGAAGATTTAAGTTCATCTGGCCAAAAGGACTGACAACACTTAAGTATAATCCTGACAATGACAATTGTAACCCCTGACAAAATCGTGTGAGATTCAGAAATTAAGTTGTACACATTTCACAATAAAGAACCATGTTACGAACAGTATGGTGTAAATATTACATCTTTAACTCAGAACTCCAGGAGAAAAAACATTGCAATAAACCTGTCAAGGAGCATCCTACATGGTGTGGTTACAGGTGGCAGATGTTAGAAAATAACTGCCAATCAGGTTGGAGGAAGTACAATAGAATCCACAGATCAAATCTGCTTGCTTGGCATATATAGCAAGCCACTAATGATAGTAGTGTGGTGGAAGAAGGCAATAGCTTATTTTCAGTGGCTAGAACAAGGAGCTGGGCAGCTATTGCTCAATCCTCAGACTTCTGGAGAGATGAGAGAATGAAATTTTACGAATTAAAGTAGAGGTTGGAAATGTATGATCAGCTCGTGGAAAGACCTCTTATGCTTGTGGGCTCCCTTGGAGTGGCCAATGATAAGAGGGCAGTATACTCTTCTGAAGATGCTGTGACCCCAGCCTATCTATGGGTGGGCTGGTTATTCCTTTGTTTACTTGGGGCTTGATGTTCTTGCAAAGTATCTTGAACTAGAGTCTAGTGGTAGGATGTCAGGCACAGAGCTAACTGAATGCTAGGTCTTACAACCCAGAATCCTGCAGGGTATGCCTGACCTCTTGTAACACTGAGTTAAGAGTTAATCCTAGAAAGCAGCTGACTTGTAATCACCACTGTGAAGACAGGAACTACAAACTAAGGAGAAGAATAGTACTTAAATAAGTCTACACTAAAGGTGTTAGGGATGGGGGCTCAGGCTCCATGAGAAGGGGAATGATATCACTTGTCTATTGTTGACTAAAGGAATCTCATAACTCTCATCCACCCCTGCCTTTCATCCATGCAGGTGAAAAACGGCCACCGATTAACCTAGGCCTGTAAACACTAAACCAGCAAGTTTCCATGGACTTGTAATTTTACTTTGATGATACTCTACAGAAGCCAAGGTGGGCACATGACTAAAGTTTCCTCTTCCACAGAAAGATCCTTCCTTCAAGTGAAAACTAACTGGAATACAAGTGAAGCATGGGGAGATGTAAAAAAATATATACAGATGTGGGGTCTGGCACATTGGTTCAATCCTTACCTTGTAAGTGCTGGGAATCCATATGGGCAGGTTCGTGTCCTGGTAGCTCTACTTACCATCCAGCCCTCCACCATGGCCACAGAAAGCAGTAGATAACAGCCCAAAACCTTGGGAACCTGTACCCATGTGGAAAACCCAAAGCAGTTCTTGGCTTTTAGCTTCAGATCAACCCTGTTCTGGTTGTTGCAGCTATTTGGGGAGTGAACTAACAGATGGAAGATCTTTCTGGCTTTCCTTCTCTCTGTAAATCTGATCTGCCTCTTTTCCAATAAAAATAAATCTTACTACATATGTATGCATGTATGCATATATATGGAGAGATTTATTGATTGATAGATATCCCATGTTCAGAAATTCTTATGTAATTAGACTTGGGTGTGGTTTCTTTTCAGGTAACAACAGGTTCAACTAGTTTAAGAATTGCAAAATTGCATACCATCTTACTTGATATTCTTTATTAATATTCTCTAATCACCTTTGCTTAACTGTGTGTAGTGAATCAGTAAAGAAATAGAAGTGCTACTGATACATTAAGTGAACTTCTGTCAGAAAGTTGTAAGTTCAGATACCAAAGGGATGGATGGAAGGGCGAAAAAAATCAAATGGTTTGCATTTTTAATTACTTTAGAGCAAAGATAACAGGTTCCCACAAGCACATGTTTCAACTAACGCGCTCTAAAATGAAACAACCCAGAGGGGGCTTTGGGGATGATATGTCTTTAAAGAAGTGTCAATAAGGAAAAAAATTACAAAATTCAGGAATGCTTTGATTTTGTAATTATCAAGGTAATAACAAACAAAACACACAATAAACTTCAAGACATTTTCACTTTTAATTTAAAAAATAAATAACAGCAAATCTGACAAAATTCTTCTACTTCAATGCACACGTCCTAATCACCCATATCTGAAACTGTATTAGTCACAGAATCATGACAAAGGAACTTCTGACAAACTTTAGATGGACAACACACAAGCTCCAAAAAGTGGATCTGGGTAGTGCGTACGAGAGACAAACTTAGGTTGGATCTGAAGAATCTGCCTGGAATCATTAATTGGAGAATAAAGCCGTATTTTTTTTTCTTTTGTAAGATTAGAATGGATGGTTCGATTCTCAACCTATCCAAGGAGAAAATTACCTTTTCCGATTTAATTTCAAGAAGTGACTTACAGCTGAATGAGTTCCCAATGAAGTGATATTTGCCAATTTCCCAAATACTACCAGGGAAGGAAATCATGATTATTAAAATAAAGTCTAGTGTAGACAAGGTTAAGTCTAGAGACTACTGTGAAAATGACATGGCTTACACATAATTATGAAGAATTATAATGATTTATGTTAAAGTTTCAGGGTGTGCTGGGGTATTGTAGGCAGACTCATGAATGTACCCAAATCTTTTGATCTTTAATAGCCTGATATGCCAAAATCAAAGCACCAAAACTGGGAAGTCTGGGAAATGGATCTAGAAGCCTTCATAGGGAAATTTAGTTTCCTTCTAACACTTTTCACTTAAAATGAAAGAAGTTGGGACTGAAAGGATTTTAAAGACTGAGGCCTCATATGTATATATTTTAACAGGAGAGGGAACAGAGTGGAGTGACTGTAAATTGACTTGCTAAAAAGGATACATATTTATAGTCTTAGCTCATGATGAGGCTTTTTTCCTCTTTCATGATACCTGAGAAGTGTGAGTAAAGTAGGCACAAACCGTAACAGCCTTGCAAACACCCTTCTTGGGGGATCTGGAAACAGCCCATTTTGGTATCTGAGATAGTGGCATAGGTATAAAGCTATGTGAAAATTCACCCATCTGCACACCTAAGATTTATGGCATCTATGTCAGTTTCATCTTGTGTTTCAGGTGAGACATCAGCCCCATGAACTGGGAGTGCTAGAGGGAATGAACTCTTCCAGCTGGGGAAGAGTTAACAAGCAGAGGGTTATTGGAAATCCTGGTATATATATTGTTTTATTTTGGGGGTTTGAAGTGTGGTTGCAGTTTTCAATGAGCTTCCCTGGCAGGAGACCATGGTTACAATGCAGGACTAAGGAGATGAAGGCCCAGCAGCCTTATTTAGGATTTTATTACCGAATGCCATTCACTTTCCAACCCTACTGCATACCAGAGTCAACAGTGTTTGTATATTGGAGGTGTTGGCACTGAACATATCAAGCTGTCTCATCCTCAGGGGCTAACAACATGTCTGCCATTCAGTAAGAACTTAAACAAACAAAAAACACCCAGAGCAAGACAACAGGTGAAAAACAAAAATTTTAAACCACAGCACACCAACCCACAAGCTTTACAAAGGTTGTGGCTACTTTGGGGCTAATTTCACTGTCTGCCTATATTGTAGATTTTCAGCAATGAAAATAAAGATCAGTTCTTTCTCTTTCCTCCCTGCACGTATGTAATCATCAGGCATTTCTTTGCAGTCTTCCTCTTTGACTCCAAGCCAGATATTATGAATTTTTGTCCAGGTAACTCTTTCCTATCCAATGGCTTCCCAAGGAAATGGACTTTCTGATGACTTTTGTTATCCACTATGTTCCATGAGATCCTTCATGTACAGGCAGTAGAAGGCCAGTATGTTCAGTAAGGTGGAAGGAAAAACATGTTCCAAGGAAAAAGAGAAGGTATGCGGCCACTAACAGATCATGTGACCTGAGAGACACAGGGCCCCAGCCTCTGCTCAGAGAGTCACTTCTATTTTGGAAGGACAGCCTTGAGGTTTGGGGTGTCTGACTCAGTTTGACTCTTTCTATTTTCATGGCATCTTAAAGATAGGGTGAGGCATCCAAATCTCTCTTGCCAGTGGGCCAGTTAAATTCTCAGAAATTCCCCCAGGCTCCTCATAACCATTCTGTTGCCTCCACCTTTTGAAAGCCCTGCCTGCAGGGCTGAACTCTTTCCACTTAAAACCCTCTTCAGTTCTTATTAACACTACATCTCTATTATAGATAATGATACAAAAGATGGTGTCTTTCAGAAAAAGATTTTGTGTGCAGAATTAACCTGTACCTGCATTCACATTGCAAATCAACACAGAAAAGAGGATCACTAAAATTGGTCCAGAATTCCAGATCTTGCTCAAGCCTCATAGAGAACAAAGGACAACCACTCCTTCATATATTCCATCTCATTTGCACCTTAGAACAATCTGTGTGGGAGTTATCATCTCCACTTCTGGAAGGTGAGAAGATGAAAACTTTCCATTTCAAATAGTTTCTGGTAGCATGCAGAGTGTCGTGGCTGGAATAGGAAACCAGAGGGGTTCAGGTCCAAGGCGTAGGCCTTTCCTGTGACACCATGATGAAGCTTCCCCAGGGCAAGGTGAAGAACGTCCTTCTCCACAGTGCCTTTAGAATATGCGGTTGGCTTTCTTGACTAGCATGCGCCACATGTCTCAGAGGTTCTGCTCCCTCGATCCCTGTGGGGAACCTGCAGGTCCCTCCTGAAAGGGGGATGGTGAAAGGCACACAATCGCAGGTGAACTCCGTCTCCCTGCTCTCTGCAAGGCGGTGAGGCAGGCACAGGTGAGCTTCCCTGCAGCAGTCACAGTCCAAAGCTTCTGACTTTGCCATAGATACCTCAGTAGTTCACAAATCTCTGGGATATTTCAAAGATGAGTCTGTCCAAGGTGTTTTGTGGATCTGGGAGTGGCCCAAAGCGAGCTGGATTATTAGTAAACATTTGCAGTCCAACTGTGCGAAGTTTCAGCTTCATTATCTACACAAGGAGGGGGTTGTCTGGATGAACTTTAAGGCCTTTCCTGCTCCTGACACTTGTGAGTACGTGTGGCTTGCTGTGTGAGGAATAGTTGGCCGGCTCAAGCACCCTATTTTTTTCTTCTGAAAGGAGTACTGATGTTAGTACCATTTGCAAGGAATCAAATTAACTCTACCATCAAGAGGAATAAATAAAGAGAAATATTGCACTGTATTCTCAAGGGTAAAGTCAAGAAGCAGGCTGGGCCACTGAGTCATCCAGAGGGGGTGTGGAAGAGAAGCTGTTGAACCCACGCTCCTTAGTCCACAATGGCCAATGATCAGAGCATGGGAGACGTAACAGGAGAAAAACGACGTGTGCAAAAGGAAGAGCTTCCAAGGATCTGAGCTGAGGAGAGACGGCCATGCAGCGATGCCATTGGCTGGGAGGATGGTGGCATTCCAGTGGGGGCAGTGGGTTGGCAGGAAGGCCTCCCTGTGCCTCAGTAAGTAGGGGTGGGGAGACCCAGGGCTCAGGGCTCACATGTAAGTCTGTTTTCTCAAGGAGGGTGGCCACTCACACCTGAAAACAGCCAATCTGCATTAAACATGTGTGTTTTCTTCCTCTCAAGGGACATGGTAGACATTAGAAAGACAAGATTATTTTGGCTACTAAGATATATTTGATATCCAATTATTTCAAAATTCTAGATGGAAGAGGTATGTCCAGATGAGAAAAAAATAGCCACGTCTCCAGCACAGCTCTTCAGAAGCGAAGCAAGACATTCCTCTGCAGAGTAGGGGCTTGGGCTGCTGCCCTGCTGCGGGAGAATGGGTTTGGGCGTCTACAGACCTGGTGGTTCCTCAGTACAGGCTGAGACTCAGCCCCACAGGGAAGGAGAACTCTCCTTTGAAACACACAGGACACAGCCAGCTCTGGAATCCCAAATGTACTGGACGGGATGTGGCCTGGCCTCCTGCATGCATCAGAGGGAAGCTTGTGAAGGAACAAAGCCCGCTGAACCATCAGGAAAGGCAGTCTGCATGGAGCCCCAGGAAACGAGCACAGTGCTTCCTGGAGGCGGATTCCCAGGCAGCGGGTGACGAAGGCACCCAGAGAGGGCTGGACACTCACTGAGGTCCAGGCTCCGAGGAAAGGACCCCAGACTTCCGAGCTTTGGGGGGTGGCGGGGGTGGGGCTTTGGCTTCTCTTCGGACAGGCAGAGGGGGAGCAACCTAGAGGACAAGACACACAAAATCAAAGATGAGGTTTAGCTTTGCCGTCAATCCTGTCTCCTCTTCCCATTGGCCACATATTGTTGGCAGTTTTTAATTGGTCTGAGTTTGTCTATACAGCTTGTGCAAGGGGAAAGGAGACTGGCTTGTCATTGCTTGTTCCTCTTGAACTAATAAGGGCACACACACACACACACACACACACACACACACACACACACTCACTCACACCAAATCACTGCTATATCCCTGGCACTCTTGCCCCTGGCATGTATATACAGAAGGCACTCAACAGCTGTAGAATGATGAAGAAAATCTACCCGAGGCCTTTCCAGAATGACTGCTCCTCATTCAGAAGAAAGAAGTTCTTCAAATGGGAACAGGGACTTAACCTCCCTCTACCCAGGAAAGGCAGAGCCAATGACTCTATGTTTACTCTTATGTGAAAAGGTTTCAAGAAGGAACCAAGAAATGAGCTGCAGGGATAAATCCATGGGAAAACTTGCCGCCTGACAGACTGGAAAACAGCTACATTCCCAGGACTGGTGCTTCCTGAGCATAAGCATCAGCCATCATTTCCCTACCTCTGTAGAATTCCTCTGGCTGCTGTCATAGGGCTTGCTTTTGGGGGGAGGCGGAGGCGGGACAGAAACAGTCATCAGTCCATCTGTCTGCAAAGATGGGGAACCTGGGATACAAAGGAGATGAGGGCAGAGAGGGCAATTTAGTAGTCTCATTCAAACAATGCTCTCCAAGGGGTGAACCATTATCACCTCTAATCTAATCTGGTCAGCTATGTTGCTAAGACCTCTGGTTTCACCTGACCAAAGTTACACCTTTCATTCTCAACAAGGCTAAACATGCTTCACAAGCAGCTGTGACGTAGAAGTTCTGATTTTCTGTTCAGGGATTTTTTTTTAAACCATTAAGCTAAAGATGAGAACAGTTTTTAGAACAAGGTTATTGCCCTGTTCTCTGATACAATCCATGTGCTGAGGTAAATACCAATTCCTCCAAGAAACCCTATCTTATATATCTAGCTCTTGGTGAGCTACGGCCTCCTCTGTGGCCTGGGTGGGTTTATACCTTTTCTAGGCTTTTGTACTATGGGGATTCGTTCTTTTCAAGTGTTCCAGATCTCTGATTTTCCAGGCCAGGCTGTAAGGAATAAAGGGGATGGAGCTACTCCTTGTCCCTCTATGGGTCTATACACCCGATGGTTACTTCATAAGTCCCATACATCCTGCCTAATCCATATGTACCTCCTTCAAATCTTTGCCTTTGGAAAAGGGATAGGTAGGCATTCAGAAGTTTTACAAAATAATTTGGGGGCAGAGGGAAAGTGAGGTCCTATCTGCTGGGTCATTCTCCAAAAGCCTGCCTCAGCCAGGTCTAGCGTAGGGCAAGGCCAGGACTTGGGAGTCTGAGGTTTCAAAAATGGGTGACAGGAATCCCATTACTTGAATCATCATTACTCTCTCCTAGGGTCTGTGTTGGCAGGAAGTTGGAATCAGGAACCAGAGCTGGGGTTCAGATGTAAGCACTCCAATGTGTCATTTCAACCAATATTTTAGCTAGGCTAAATGCCTGTTCCTACAAAGTCTTAATAATAGCAATCTAAGGTTCCTTGCCAACTCCAGGTTAGTTGTGTTATATCCACTACTACTGAATTGGAGCACTCTTCTAGTCTCATTTACTTGGCAAGTCTGAATAGACTGCCCACTTGCAAAAACATAATCCACTTCCTAGCCCAAAGAACGTAAGGGATACAGGAGGACTTACTTTGAGTCCTGGCAGCTTTAGGAGTGAGTGGTGGTGGGCTCAAGGGTGTTGACTGAGGAGGGGAAGACCCCTGGAATGGGGTTAGCCGATTGTCCATTAGTTGCAGGCTCTTTGGCCTTTGTGTTTTTCTGGTTGGGCTCTAGAACCAGGCGGGAAAAATAACACATGAGTTCACGGTGAGGAGGGCAGGCCTCAAAAGGGCTCTGAATAGTCCTGTGTGCTGAGCAGAAACATGAAAAAGGACTTAATTCCAGAGGAGGCAGGCAAGCCCAACCCACTGCCATGTACTGGGCACCACGGTAGACACTAACTGGGAATCTTGGCACCACAGATTATCCTCTGGCTGGCCAGTGCCTTCCTGTTGACCACTGTTGGACACTGTCCTTTCTGTTGGCAGAGAAGTACCCTGATTATCAAGGAAATCTGGTCTTGCCATATGTAACAACAGCTTCACGTGGTTCAGGAAGAAAAGCAACTTTATTTTTTAAGTTAAAAGAAATGACTGTGTTTGCACTGACTCATGGAGTATGATGGTGAGAACCACAACTCCAAGTGTCAACCCACATGTCACACGAGCTCCTGCCAATACTGACTCGGAGCCACAGTATTCTCAGGATGTGTTTTTCTGGCCCAACAGGAGCACAGGCTGCTGTGTCCCAGAACAAGTCACATCCAGGCTTGTCCTGTTGATGCACCACTATGGCATGGATGGTGCCTGTCTACACTGGGGGCAGGTTGTGGCAAACAGTTTCTACTTACCAGCAGATCAGGTTCTGGAGTTTTCTCTGCAATGACCTGGGACTTGCTTAGACTCCAGTCTTTCCTCTTGAACTTGCTGATCCGGTTCTCACTGTCCTCTCTGAGGGACAGATCTTCAACTCTGGCACCTGATGATGCCCTACGCTCTAGAAGTGGCTCTAGGACTGACCTATCAGCCAGAAACAAAGACAAAAAGAACCCAACATTGATCCAGCAGCAGTTGACATTCGCGCCCGAAGGACTCAGGGTTATGACCTCTCAGCCTCATCGTGATCCCAATGTGACTCTCAAAGTTTAAATCTGAATTTCTGATTGACAATGAAATATCTCAAAAATGTACATGATCGCAAGTATTAGCATTTATCTGATGCTAAGAGGAAAAGGCTTTAATAAGCAAAGGTAAAACTTCAAAAATCAAACTGGAATAGTTACTCTTGCTTAAAGTACTCAATCTAACATTTCCTGCAGCTTTAACTGTACTTGTACAAAATAGCATTTTCTTAGTATTATAGTGTGATGCATGTAACTGCTCTCAAATGGTAGAGTAAGGTGGAGCAGGGGGAAGCTGGAAAGCAGGCTGGGAGGAAGCAACAGCTCTTTATCTGTAAAATGAGTGTTTAACAAGCCGAGGTTTGATTAAGCTAGATTTGGCTCCATGAGAATCAGAAGCTTGGAGGGATGGTAATGGCACTGCAGCATGGTAGGACACAGGCATTACACACTAGAGTGCCAGCTCTAGTCTTGTTACTCTGCTTCTAACTAGGTTCCCCGCTGATGCATTACAGGAAGGCAGCCTGAATGGACATGAATGTAAACTAGGGCCTTAGGTGATAATGATGTGTTGATATAGATTACCTGTAGCAAAAGAACCATTCTGCTGTGGGATGCTGGGAGTGATGGAAGCTGGGTGTGGGGATAGAGTTTGGGACATATGGGAATTTTCTAAACATTTAGCCCAATTTTTTTCTGAATCAAAAATCACTCTAAAAATGAAGTCTAAAAAAATTAAAACTGCTTGAAAATAAAATAATATGAAGTAACTATCAATTCAATTCTTACTATTTAAAATTAAAATTTTCTATTTGGCAGAAAGCAACACTAGTAAACTTAAAACATTAGATGTATGTATTTTAGATGGTGGTCAAATATCTTAAATATGGAAGGAATTTTGCTAATGAATAGTGAGTTGTTGAATTTAAAAATGTTAGTGAATGATACAAATAGGTATTTCAAGAAGAAAAGTCTACTACTTTGATGATTAAGTACATGAAAATTAAGATATCTGCGAAGGAATAAGCAGGCGAAGACACTTTAAAAATTATTACAGAAATTTTAGAGTTTATACAATAGAATATAATAGGCTACAAATGTATCACTTAGCAGACGATCACAATTTCAACTCATGGGCAATCTTGTTCTTTCTGCTTTCTCTGTTACATATCACTCACATAATTACCATTTTGTGTGTATACGTGGGGATAATAACTGAGTAAATTTCAAGCATGCATTACAGTAACTTATAAACTATCATTTTCATTTTACCTCAAATGGGGTGGAGGCAGAGTCATAGTGAGTGAGAAAGAGAGAGAGGAATAAAGAGAAAGGGAATCTTCAATCCACAGGTTGGCTTTCCAAATGTCTGCAATTCCCAGGGCTGGGCCAGGCTGAGACTCTACCTGGGTCTCCCAGCCAGGTGGCAGGGACCCATTACTTGAGCCTTCATCATTCCCAGGGTACATATCAGCAAGAATCTGGATCAAACATGGAGATGTCAACACCCAAGCATGGACCTGACATGGGATGCAACTACCCAGGCAGTCAACTGCTATGCCAAACGCTTGACCTTACTCTAAGGCATTATTAACAATAGTCATTCTGCCCTGGCTAAACTGCTTGCCCCGCATGGACCAAGATCCCATATGGGTATCAGTTCTAACCCAGGCTTCTCCACTTCCCGGCCAGCTCCCAGCTTCTGGCCCGGGAAAGCAGTCGAGGACAGCCCAAAGCCTTGGCACCCTGCTTTGTGGGAGACCCGGAAGAAGTTCCGGGCTTTGGATTTTCTCAGCTCCAGCTGTTATGGCTACTTGGGAAGTGAACCAGCAGATGGAAGATCTTTCACTCTGTAAATCTGACTTTCCAATAAAATAAATAAATCTTACAAAAATAATAGTCATTTTGCTGCTCAATCAATTTCCGAATTGATTGGTTTTGTAGCTCAAAGGTTGTACTTTGTGACCAATATCACATATTTTTTTCTGGGAAATATTTTTGAGGTGCCCTAAAGTGCCATTATTTGGCCTCCTTCTTTTGGCATTGCAATTAAGATCCTGGCTGGAAAGGCCACATTCCGTCTCAGCCTAGATTGGAGCTGCAGCTCTGAGTCTGATTCCAGCTTCCCACCAGTGCATACCTTGGGAAACAGCATGTGATAGTTCAAGTGCCTGGGTCCTTCTTAGCCAATGCACAAGACCTAGACTGAGTTCCTAAGCCTGGCTCTGGCCTGGGGCAGCACTAGTTGTGGCAAGCATTTGGCAAGGGGACCAGCAGATGAGCATTTTCTCAGCTAATCTCTTTCTGTTCTTTGTCTCTCAAAATTGTTTTTAATAAATTTTACACTGAGTTTTTAATCTGTTTTTCTCATTTAAAAAAAAGTTTGAAGATCTGTTTATTTGAAAGGCAGACTTACAGAGAGAGAGTAGGAGAGACAAAGAGATCTTCCATCTATTGCTTTACTGCCCAGATGGCCACAATGGCTGCAATGAGGCCCGGCATGGGAGCTGGATCAGAAATGAAACTCAAATGGAAGGCTGGTTATGATCTAACCTACTGTACCCTAACGCTGACCCCAATAATTCATCTTTAGATTAATAGTTTAGAAATGACTTGGCTTAAATATTTTTCTGTGAGAGGAGGGTTAATCATAGCACATTTGTATGATAAAAACTATATTGCCATTAAAAACAGTAAAAAAAATGATAATAAAGATTACATGGTAATATGGAAAATGTTGTAATAAAGATGAGAAAAGTATGATATTATGTGATATAACTGGAACTCTGTAAAGATATCTGTATCAATGGGAGATAAATAATTTAGGAAATAATAAATATTTGATATCCAGGTAAGGTACAGGCAATTTGGGCAGCTAATTTCTATGATATAATTATTAAAATAAGGAATTAAAAATGTATCAAAATGTAGTTTTAGATACTTAATTATGCATAATACTAATCATCTATTAAATTAATCAGTAGGCCACAAACTTTTCTACTTATGTAAAAAGCATGTGTATTTTTATTATAATCAGTAAACTATTGTATTTTTTCTGAGTAGCAAAATATAGTGTTTTTATTTTGTTAAACAATACTACTTTGTTTTGCACATGTATATATATGCATATTAATTTTATAATTAGTAAAGAACTGTTGGGGCTGGTGTTGCGGTGCAGTAGTCTAAGCCTCAGCCTGCACAGTCTGCATCCCATATGAGTGCTGGTTTATGTCCCAGCTCCTCAACTTCTGATACAGCTCTTTGCTTACAGCCTGGGAAAGCAGTGGAAGATGGTTCAAGTCCTCAGGACCCTGTACCCATGTGGGAAATGCAAAAGAAGCTCCAGACCCCTGGCTTCAGATGAGTTCAGGTCTGGCAATTACAGCCAATGTTCAGGCAATGAACCAGCAGATGGAAGATGGGTCTGTCTCTCCCTTTGGTGGCTCTGCACTTCAAATAAAAATAAATCTTTCTTTAAAAAAGAATTGTTTAAAAATAATAACTTTAAGGAGAAAGAATACAACTATAAAGTCATTACTTTCAAATATGTTAAAGATGAACAACTGGGAAGTCCTATTTTTTGGCAAAGATGGATTAACACCAGAAAGTCATTCACCTTTCCAAAGTTAGCCCATGAGTTAGCATAATCCTACAAGCAATAGCAATAAGGTTTTGGACTAGTTAAGTCAAAAGAGAGCAGACGAAATCTGAAATTGAATACCTGTACTTGAAAGCATTTTAAAGCCACAGGCATTAAAACTGCTTAGCATTTGAACATGAGTAGATACCACAAAGAAATAGGAGAGAGAGTCCAGAAAAAAGATAAAAAAAAAAACCCAGAAATCCAATTGAAGGCAAAAATTTATACTTCGTATCAATACAGGCAAGATAATCTTCTCACTAAATACTATAGATAGAACACAGTAGCCTCTTAGCGAAAAGAAAAAAAGAAGTTGGCTCTATATGTATGCTAAATTCCAAACAATAACAGTTTAAATTATGAGCGGTGAAATCCTAAAAATCAAACAAACAAATTAGTATCTGTTTTTATGCTTTTAGAGTGAGAAAGGTGTCTAAGTATGACATCAAATTTAGAGGTCATAAAATATTGCTTCATACAATTACATAAAAAATTGGCCCAACTGAATCAATAAAAGTACAAGCTCAACATCAACAGTTAAAGACCAGAAACCAGGGGATTATACTCCATATCACTTTACAAAGAGCCAGCAGCTCTATAGGATAATATATCCAAAGTATCTGTCCATAGCTCATGGAAATTAAAATGTGAACACCTTCAAGACAAAGGACAGAGATGCTCAACTTCACATAAACCAAGAGAAAGGAAAACAAAACAAAACCAAAGACAAAACTATAAAAAATGCTTTCCCATCATCAGAATTGCAAATATTAAAACTGATAATGGTTTGGTGGCAGCGTGCGGGTAACTGAGCATTCTGTAGTGTTTCTACAGGGAGTGTAACTTAATGTCTCCTCTATGGACACTGGCCTTGGCTAATTTCTGAAAACTGCAAACACGTCTCTGGCAGGGAAATCTCACTCACTGGCACTCACTGGATTTTCCTCATGTTGACAGAGCTCTGTATGTGCAAAACTCATGGAAGGCCATTCACTTCCATTCTGCAGTGACAACCAAAGACAGAAGCCAGTTAAATGTTCCTCAGTTGGCACCGATGTGATGACACAGACATACGCTGAGCTGCCTGTAGCTGAAGAAAGTGTTAAGAGGAGACTGTTTATGTGCCAAATCAGAATGACTTTAAAGATCATTAAGTTACAGAAAAGCTAAGAGGCTGGTATCATTCACATAAAAAGATAAAGAATATGCATTTGGATCATCTTGCGTGCCTGTAAGAGCTGCCAGAAGAATCCAAGAACCGGATGGTCATACCGGATGACACTGCAGAGTGTACAGGAAGCTGGAGTCAGGGATTGAAGAGGGGTTCTTCATGATACAGCTGCTTCTGTCTTAGGAATTTGCCAGCATGGAATAATATGACTTACTCATAAGGTAAACACAAAACTTAAAACAATGAAATAAATTAGCCAGTGACAACAAGGTAAGAGTTGGTAGTAAGGAGATAAGGAATACTGTCTTTTTATTTCTTTCATTTTTCATTGTTAGTGGTTATTTTCATCATGTTAATAAAGATATTCTTCACGAGGACAAAAATATGACCCAAAGGTTAGTAATCCACATACTGTAATGTTGCAGGAGAGACACACTTATACTTTGGTGATCAAAGGCAGGCATGAGTAAGGTGTTACTCTATCCTTCATGGGGAATTAAGATCTTACCCATCAGATGCTGGTCTGGAAGGAGCAGTATCAGACGAGTTGGAAGAGGTTGAAATCACAGAAGAAGTCACTGAGGTGACGGACAGCCTCCGCAGAGTGGAGGACATGATGTACGGGAGCACAATGGACCCCGTGCGGCTCTGCTTCCGTTCGGTCAAGTTGGGTGGCTGGAAACACATGACACCATCCCCCACCTCAAGGTTAGCTGGTCTAGAATTCACACTCCAGGAGCCAGTGCAGCCACCCTGTCTGTGGCTCACTCCTGTCTACTGTGGATTAGCTGGCACCCTGTTCTGATTGTTTGGTACCTGTGCAACCTCAATTGTTGGGATCACAAAGCTAAAAATTCCTATTGTTGAGACATGTGCCACTGTACATTACTGCAGCACATTACTCAAGTATTTGTGCTGCTATAGATGTAAAACAAACCTACTGCACTACCAGTTATATGAAAGTGTGCCACATAAACTGTGTAGAGTACCCAATAATTAAGGAAAAGCTTGCTGTACCACAGTATGCCATACTGTGCCAGAAGACCTGGTAGTCCAACACATACACATATTCACCTCATCATGTGTTTATCATGTCTCCTGACTGCATCTACACGTTATATTGACTGATTGATGTTCCTAGCTTCGGATCAGCACAGTACCAGCCAATGAGTGAGTGACTGTACTTACATTTTTAATCATATGACACAAGTTAAGTCCTGCATCTAAGATTAGGGAGAAGACAGCATAATTTTCTATGAGATATGAGAGAGCAAAAACTAAAGATTGTTGTCTTATACAGCAATAAAATAACAAAATTTTCTGTTGGGTTTTCTAATTCAGCTGCTTTGAGCCTTTTGAAAACTGGCAGGTATATTAGCCTGAAGCTCTGGACCTGAGGCTCATCCTGCTGCAGCTTACAAGTGTAGGACAGTACCCTACGTGCTCATGACATCACCAGGCTTCTCCCCTTTGTGGCACCACACTGCATTTACTTGCTAGCATTAGTCTGAGTCTCATCGTGAGGAAGCACAGGTGGCCTAATTCAGTCTTTGCTGGCCAGGAATTTGTTTGCCAAAGACAAACATTCCTAAAAAAAAAAAACAAAAACTAGAAACAAATGCTTAGGGTGAACCTAAGATGATTTAAAAAGTCAGTCAAGGGCCTGGCGTGGTGGCCTAGCAGCTAAAGTCGTAACCTTGAACGCGCCAGAATCCCATATGCATGCCGGCTCTACCCTGGCAGCTCCACTTCCCATCCAGCTCCCTGTTTATGTCCTGGGAAAGCAGTCGAGGACGGCTCAAAGCCTTGGGAACCTGCACTTGCGTGGGAGGCCTGGAGGAAGTTTCTGGATCCTGGCTTCGGATCAGCACAGTACTGGCCATTGTGGTTACTTGGGGAGTGAATCATCGGATGGAAGATCTTCCTCTCCGTCTCTCCTTCTCTCTGTATATCTGATTTTGCAATAAGAAAATAAATCTTAAAAAAAAATGACAGTCAAAAAGATGTTGTGGGGAAGGCATTTGATCAGATGCCACCTCTGGCATTGAAGTGCCCAGGGCCAGTGGTTCCTGATCCGGATTCTGCTACTGCACATCCAGGAAAGTGGCAATGATGGCTTGAGCACTTGGGTCCCTGACACTCTTTCGGTAGACCTGCACTGAATTGCCAGCTCCCAGCTTCGGGATGGTGGAGTCCTGGTCACTGCAGGCATGTGGGGAGTGAATCAGTTAACGAAGCACTCTGTTTGCTTTTCAAAAAGGAAACAAAACAAAACTTAAAAGGAGACTCTGGAAAACACTGTAGTGAACGTAGATATATGGGAATATAGGAGAAGAGAATATAAAAAGAAATTCAAAGTTTTGATTTCAAGAAAAAATTTGAAAATCAGTGAATCAAGAATAAGTGTTAAAGAAAAAAAGGACATGCAAATGAAGCTAGATGTAATTATGTAATCAACTGTCGCAACAAAGACATTAGCACCTGCACCTCTCCTCTCATCTCTCAGGAGTGTCAAGAAAATGGGAGCTGTGAGGAACGTGCTACAACTGTCAAAAATAATGAAATCACCTCCTTGCATTGTAACCTGTGATTCTCCTTCTCTCCTTTAGGTGTGAATATCATCAACTTTCATCAAAACAGAAAACAAAGCTGCAGAGAACTGTAAGAATAAGGCTAGGTATGCTGGGAACAGCCAGTGACTGGCTTTAGGAAAGCCTCATTTATAGAATAGAGATGATCAAAGTGTTGTATTCATGACCAGAAATATCTGATCATTTGCTAGAAAATTCCTGGGCCCCACCCCAGCTCCAGGGACTAAGAAATTCTAGGCAGATGGTCCAGCCAGCAGTTATCACCGGCCTGTGGGTATTTTGATTCTTAATGCAGATTTGAGAACATCTATTCATCTAGCACAAGGGCAGTTCAAGGCCATGAAAAAGCAAAACATACTCTCTTGCACCTGTTACCAATGTTTCCATGCTACATGCAATTATTAAGACTCATTTGGCCTTTGAAAAACTGATTAGTGTCCTAAAATGTCACAGAGCCTAGAAAAATCTTGAAGGTTACTAAAACCTACCAGTGTTATAACCCCATATAGCTTTTCCACTTTTTCCTTGAGCTCCCGGAAACAAGATGACAAACGGTCATGCAGTGGTTTGAGTTGCTCCGTCAACTTCTCTCCATGGATGCGGATCCCTTCTGTCAGCAAAGGCATCTGGAAAGCAAGGATGCAGGAATTAGGAAGTCAGGGGATTCAGATTTGGAGCCTGGATGGAGATGGAGGCAAACGGATAGGTACAGCACTGTTGAATCAGATTGTACTTCTCAGAGTTTGTGAACTCCACTTACTTATGTCATTTCAGCAGAGAAATTCACAAATTTACACACCAAGGAAAGAAAAAAGACCCCACAGTGGGGAAACGCTGGTGCACAAGGCCAACCCAGCTCATTCTTGGTCAGCCTCATTTTTTCCTCTCACCAGTTCAGGCAGAAAATACAGTCCGTAGCTCAAGCCGGCTAGTTGAACATCCAGGAACATGTGCCAAGCATGAGCTGGGTTGGCCTTGTGTACCAGCCCTTCCCCGCTGTGGCCGTGCCTCTGTTATTGTGACCATTTGGGGAGTGAACCAGTGGATGGAAGACCTCTCCTCCTCCTTCTTGGTCATTCTTCCTTTCAATTTTAAGATTTATTTATCTTCAGGCCTGGTGGCGTGGCCTAGTGGCTTAAGTCCTCGCCTTGAACGCCCAGGATCCCATATGGGCACCGGTTCTAATCCCAGCAGCTCCACTTCCCATCCGGCTCCCTGCTTGTGGCCTGGGAAAGCAGTCGAGGATGGTCCAAAGCTTTGGGACCCTGTATCTGTGTGGGAGACCTGGAAGAAGTTCCTGGCTCCTGACTTTGGATAGGCATAGCATGGGCTGTTCCGCTCACTTGGAGAGTGAATCATCGGATGGAAGATCTTCCCCTCTGTCTCTCCTCCTCTCTGTATATCTGACTTTCCAATAAATAAAAAAAATAAATCTTAAAAAAAAAGATTTATTTATTTTCTTAGTCAGATGACACTCTGCCGGCTCTGTCTGTGGACCAGAGATGGTCTCCACAAGAAGCCGTTGAACTTATCTGGACAATGAGATGCTGGACTCTATGCTTGGTATATGCTTGCAATGAAGGAACCCCAACTGAATTTGAACTGTGGCAATACAGTGAGGTGGAGGAATCCACTATGGGGGAGGGATTGGTGAGAATTGGGATTGGAGAATCCCAGTACCTACAACTGTGTCACATAATGCAATAAAAGAAAAAAGATTTATTTATCTTCATCAGAAAGGCAGATTCACAGAGAAGAGGGACAGAAAGATCTTTCATCCGTTGGTTTATTCCACCCCTCACCCCCCACCCACCACCAAATGGACGCAACAGCTGGAGCTGAGTCAATCCAAAGCCAGGAGCCAGGAGGTTCTTCCAAGTCTCTGAAGTGGATACAGTGTCCCAAGACTTTGGGCCATCCTCTGCTGCTTTCCTATGGCACAAGCAGGGAGCTGGATGGGAATTGGAGCAGCTGGAATATGAACAAATGCCCAATATGGGATCCAGGTGATTTTAGTGGAGGATTAACCAATTGAGTCATAGTGCTGGGCTCCACTCTGATGGGTGAATCTTTCACCTAGTGGTTCAACATTCAGTTCGAAGCTCACACTTGGTGTCAAAGCTTGCAAGCTCTTCATCTGTCTCTGTGGCTGCTTCCAGTTTCCTAACTCTGCAGACTTTCAAAGGCATCAGCAATGGCTCAAGCGGTTGAGTTCCTGCCGCCCCTCTTTGGAAACCTGGACTGACTCTAAGATTCACCCCAGAAGGAGACGGCTTCAGGCAGATAAGAGTGAACCAGTGGATGGAATGGACTCTTGCTCTCTTCACCTACTTTCCCTCTCTCTGCACACATTTTTAAAAGGTCATTATTAATTAATCATTTTAAGTACAACCATCCTGAAAGTGGGCTCTAGACTTAACCCCCAGGTATATCGTTCAGTCACACACTGTAGTTATCCCTATGCACTGGGAAGCTGCCTGGTTTCAGCCCCTGCTTTGCTGCATACCTGTATCGCTATTAGGCGCTTCAGCAACTCAACCTTCTCTTGGTCTTCAGGATGCTCCTGAGCATATTTTTCTGTAAAAAATGCCTAAAAGCAGAATACATGCAAGTATGAATTACAATACAGTCCTAACTGTGCACTTGACTCTAAAAGGGAGGCAAAGTGCCTAGTACATGAAAAAATGTCTTGTGATAAACCTAGCATATCTAATTTAAAAATTCATTTCTTTCCTATGAGAGTCCTTATGCCATCACAGGTAGCCTTAATGATTACATAGTGTTCTCTGTTCTTTCTGGAGCAGGCACGAAAATTCCTTGCAGAAGTACACTCTCCACAATCACCATACACCACGTACACAGACATCTCAGGCAATCAGCAGCTGCGAAGGTACCACTCACTACAGTAACTTTCCTGAGAGTGAAGCAAAGGCCACCTGCAGCCTGTATATGTGTAACAGTGAAGTCAGTGCTATGTATTCAGCCTCCTGATGAAGATGCCTGTGTCGCACAACGCAGTTCCTGGGTTCAAGACCCTACTGCAGTAACCAGCGTCTGACTCCAGCTTCCTGCTGACACACAATGCAGCTCCCACAAGGCAGAAATGCGTGTGGGCCAGGCACATGGGAGACCTGAATTTGAGTATCCAGCTCCTAACGGTGGCCCAGTGTGGGTATTTGGGGTGTTCTGTCTCTCTCACAAAACATGAGTAAAATTATAAAAATAATTATTTTAAGTACACAGGTATCATAAGAATTTTTTAAAAATTAACAAGCCAAGAGATGTGGCTGGCAATTTTCTTGCCTTTTTAAAGTGATACAGGTTGTACCACACTTCTTTCCTTATCTGGGGTACAGATTAGTATCTGTACTTTTTTGCAGATCACCTTTCCAAAAGGCTAATTTGAAAATAAAATGACGTGGCTTTGAGGATGTTTTGAAAATAGTAAATAGTAGTTCCCTTTCTTTTATATATCATATTGATCAATAAACATGAATGCACCCTGCTTCCCCAGGGTAAGTTCCTACATAATGGAGAAATAAAATCCACACACAGGCCTCACAAACAAGATAATTTTTAAGACAGAATTCATCAGGAAAGAGTAATGGAAAATTTCAGCCAACATTTCCCATAGAGCCCAAAAAGGAGTTCTACTTTATCTGCAGAAATTCGCCTTCATTTCGTATTTTGGAAATAACCTTGAGCAAGAAATTTTCTTGTCTTTTTAACAAAACAAAAGCTGGAGCTCAGGGCTGGATCACTTGTATCTCTTCCCAGTTGAAGATTTGCACATCTCTTCGAAGCCAATCTACTCTGAGCTCTACGGATAGGTTCGATATACTCAAGCTTTGAACTTTGAGACACTTGCTGGAGAATCAGCCAGGCTGCCCATCCCAGCCCCCTGTTTCCTGCTGTATCCTGCCTTCTTTGGGCATAGAGAGGACTCAGGCCGTTCTTCTACTATGTCTCTTTGTAAGGTTCACTATACTTCTTACAAAAGGTCTCCAGGGTTTTAGCATGTCGGAGGCACTCACCACTTGCAGGAGAACACTATGGGTATGGAACGTTAACCGCAGTTCTGAAAAGGTTGAAAGAACTTTCACAGACTGAAGTCCCAAGCTTCCCCCTCACCTTTCTTCTCTGTTGCCAAGAAGACAAACACCTCAGCATACAAATCCGAGAGCTCCTTGAGGGAGCACAGGCATATAAAAGTGAATAAGCCCATAGTGTAAGGCAAACAGAACAGGAGTATAGTGATCTATGCATCAGGGGCATGCTATACAAATTAACACTTGGGAAAAATATAAGACAATTAGCACCAGAGAGCACACATGAAAAGTATGCACTAAAAATATTATGGTTTTATGCAAATACTATGTTTTAGGTGGCACTTTTGTATCGATTTCCACTTAATACTGGGAATCCTGACTGAAACCGCATGTAAAAAACAGAATGTATGTATCCCAGGTACTGCATCTTTCTCAGTCACCACCAGTAAGAGAATAAAGGCTGAAAGTTGGAGGAGAAACGAGAAGAGCAGGGGGGCAGCTGTTGTCACAAAGCACTGGTGGCACTGCCCAGGAGTTGCATCTGAATTATCCATTCCTCTCCAAGCAGGCAGGAGGCAGGATAAAAGTCAACAATGATGAAGCCCCAACTGTATGCCAGTCATAATATAAAACGTATGATGTCTTCCATAATCCTCAAACTGATTGCATCAGTTAAGTGGCTGCCTCACTGTAAATTTACAGATACCTCAAGTTTGGAGAAGTAAGGTTTGGATGCTCAGAAACACATAATGGCAAGTGGGAAATCAGAACTGGGTTACAAGAGGGATGCACTACAAAGTCCCTGCTTGTGACACAACAGGATATGTATGGTACATAAAAAAGACAAGAGCACCTCCCTGTTTCCTTGGCAAATGTTTATTCCTACTCAAGAAGTGAACTCTGAAAATATTTGGTCACGAAAATGTGTCCTAACAATGAAGGAGTCTGCTTCCAGTGATTGTTTTTAACATGTCCTGAATGCCTGGCTCTTCTAAATGCTGCTGCATTCAAACCCTGCACAACAGGCTCAAGTGTGCTGAGTACTTCTTTCCTGCCTTTTTAGAGTAACAGATGTTAACACTCGGGCCAACTGATTTAAATAGAGAGCCAGGGTTGACTTTTATGCATAAGACTTATGGCACACCAGCCAGGGTGGGGCTTCCTGGAAGCTAATTCTATATAAAGTCTTTGTCTTCCCCACAGAAGCAGCTATACTGCCAAGCTATGCTGGGTTCTGGGGTCCACCCCATGGTGGGACGATGAGAGAGAGGCTGGTGAATGGACCACATGTATATGAGACTGATGTTCTTTCAGCCAGGCTTTACCAGGCAGTGGTCTACCCCTGACTCAATTGCTAAAGGTCTCTAAGAGGAATAAGATCTGGGACAATTTTTTCGCTCATTTGTCCATTCAATTACATGGGAGAGTGACAGCTTCCCAGAGATGTGGCAGGAAAGGAAGCTGCCAGCTGACTTTGGCACAGAGGGAGGCTGGAGAGTCCTGTGGGGTCCTAGGACCCAGCATACCTTTTCGTAGTTGGAGTATCCCCCCATGACAGCTGGGTCCACGATGCCACTAAGCAGCATAGAGAGTGGGTGCACAGACAGCGAACGGTCCCACGCATGCTGCTGAACACAGTTGCTGATCCTCTCGTTGGTCAGCTCCATGGTTTCTATGGCGTTCTCCAGTGGGCTGATTTCTTCCTGGGTGACAGAGGACATGGGAGAAGGACACCGTGTGAGCTCTGTGATGAGAACTAAAGAAAGGTTAACTATGCATCCCCACACAAGTTATAAGACACCCACAAGCCACAGAAGAGCAAAGTTTTGATTGTCAACGTCGTTTCAGTTAGGGCAACACAATTTTTTTTTAAAGTGGTATTGGTTGATGGAAACTAAAGCTGCTAAAAATCTCCTTAAACAGGCGTGGGGAACTTTTTTCTGCCAAGGGCCATGTTCATAACATCATTTGCAGGACATACAAAATTATCAACTTAAAAAATCTTAGCCTGGTATAGACTGACTCAAAGTTAGCAGGGCCAGACCAAATGACTTTGCAGGCCTTCTACAACCCAGCCCTGAATGATAACTTTAAAAATCAGGGCTTTGCTCATGTTAATCAACCCTGACGATAAAGTGCCTACAGAAAATTCGAGAATAAATATAATGGGCACTGTAGCCAGAATTATTTCTGAGGGCAAACTTCCTTGGTGATCTTTGAGAGGATCAGAGATGACAGAATAGCAGGATATGGGATCCATAAATGCCCAGGATATGGGATCCATAAATGCCCACTGGCCAAAGTCTATGTGCCTTCCCTGAGAAAAAGCCAGGTGACCTAGGAAGCAGTACACAGACACGGAGGCCACGCCTAAGAATATCAGATGAGAATGACAGATGTGCAATACAGGTTCAGAGGGAGCGCCCCGACTGAAACGTGCTGTAAACCAGGTTCCAAGGAGAAGCTGTCCTTTGTCATTTTCTTCCTTATCACCTGGCCTGACCCCCTAGTCCAGGCCTGATTTCAAAGTTCTCTTTCCAGAAATCACATCCACACAAAGAAAAATTATTTATCTTCCAGACAAGGAATATAACAAACTTGTTGAAGAACTACTTCATGAATATCTAAGTTATATTAAGTATTATGCTATGCATCACAGATTCAAAAGTGATTGAGATATATATCACAATATATCCTCCTATTTATAGGAAACTGTTTGTGATGCTTAAGTCCTTTCAATAAAATGGTGGAATTCTGTGTACAATCCACACACACCTTCCCACATACTTTAAATCTCCCCTGGATTATTTATAATGCCTAGCACAATGTAAACGCTATGTGAATAGTTGCTACACTTTATTGCTCAGGGAAAAGTCTGTGTGTTCAGTACAGAGGTGATCATCCTAGGCAGAATATCTGATTCTTAGTTGTTCACTCTGTGGATGGGGAATCTACAGGTGCAGAAGGCAGAAGGCAACTTCACGGTGGGGGGCAGCTAAGCTTTCAGTGGGTTTCAAGAGTTGTACAGGTGGGGGGTGTAACCTGCAGGCGGGGGTGGGGAGCATTAACAGCATCAGGCTACTCCTGAGTGACACAGAGAAGAGGCTGGGAGGAAGGTGGTGCTTCAACAGAATCCCCAGAGGACATTTCAGGCAGGGAAAAGGACCCACTTGCACAGAATAACAAGGAATGCACACTTAGTCCCCAAAGATTCTCTAGAGGATGAAACAGAAGACCCAAGTCCCAAAGGATCTGCATGTGTGTGCTAAGAAGTCATAAGCTCTGGAAGGTCGTTAGCATGAGGAAGCATGAAGACAGTGGGTTTACAGAGTAGAGTACACACGCAGGGGCAGTGCAGAAAAAGGGACTGACAACGCCAAGGCCAGGAGGCCAATTAGGAGCTGTTTCAAGGGCATCAATCAATATGACTGACTAGAAATGGGGCAGCAGGAGGAGGACTAACAATGGAAACAGGATAAATATCAGAAACATAAGCAGGCAGATTTGGGGTGAGACAAGGTGACTGGTGATATCATAAACTGGGAATCTAGAGAGAGAAAAAGCTTTAGGAGAGAAGCTGTGATGGACAGGCAACCACAAAGTGGCATTCCAGGAATGTTTCAGGGCACTGGGAGGATGTTGGAAGAGACAACACTCCTCTGGCCCTCAAAAAGTCATTCACTAAGAGTAACCTTTAGGGTTGCTGTTGTGATATCAGCTTGACAAAGGGGCTCTATTACACAAGCAGGCCTTTTACTGCTCTTTGGAGAAGCGAAATTTGCCAGAGCCAAACTGGTACAAACTGCAAGGGAGATTAACAAAGACTGTTATTATATCTGGAGATGGCAAGTTTTTTTTTTTCCCCCAAATTCTGAGTTCTCATCTGAAATGACTCACTGTTGAAATCTGTTTCACTTCGAACCACTTGAGAATTCCAGGGAAGGTATATGCAGTTGTATATGTGGTCCGTTCAATCCACATAGTCTGGTGGCAGAAATGAAAACAATAAAAACACCATTTAGTTCCTAGGCAAAATGCAAAATTCCATGGTGAAGTGATATTCACTCCCAAATACATCCTAGTGAATGGGCTCTGTTTTCTCATATAACTGAGGGATTTGGAGATGTCTGAAGGCTGAACAGGATCATCCACTCAGCTGCACTCCCACCCCACCCCACCTTTCCATCAATCAGAGAAGTAACTTGTTGAAGGTCCAGGCACCCAGGTTGTTTATGGATACTCAGAGTAAGCTGGTCCACTGAGACAACAGCTGCTGGCTAGCTAATGAGTGCTGAGTCCTCCTTCCACTGGCACCATCACTTTTGCTGTGGATGCTAGTTAGGAGAAAGACCTTTTGTTTGGATGTCAACTTTATTCCATTGTCATGGGCAAATGGGGTGGACTCACAGCAAATTCGTTGTCTGGGTCCTTTTCTCCTTTCCAGAACGGCCGGGAATATCTGAACTGCTGGACTTCGTTGGCTCTGTAATAGCTGCAGAAGGGCACAGCAGGGCCAGATTTCTCTTAGAACAGGTACTTCTTGATTTGACTTCAACAAAACTCATGGCGCATTGGACACAGTCTGAGTATTATCCACTAAGCTCTCTCAAAAACGACAGGAAATCTACACCAAAGACTTGAGGCCGTGCACATCTTGCTTTCATTAGGCATGAATTAATGTCACATTCCATAAACACCCACATACGCAATCTCATTTGTACAGCTGTACATTTCCCCAGCCCCATTAGCACGCAAGCTTCTTAAGACGAAGGATCTGGTAGGAACCAGCCAATCCTCACCGTGATGCTTGTGAATGAGAGAGCAAAGAGGCCTGATACATACGTAGGAGTGCAATTCCTGATTTCTCCCACCCTAAAAGCCAAGCTCCTACATCCCTTAGAATTACCATACTCTGATCTTATGCTTGAAGTAGAGTGGACAGTAGGTGTTTCCAAGTGCACATGAATTCAAGGCTTCTGTTCTGATATACTCCAAATGAAGTCAGAGAGACCGTTATTCTTAAGGACACTTACTTTAAGATCTGCTCTGGAACTGGCTTATCCTTGAAACTGGGAGGCAGGCTCATCACTGGCTTCACGGTGAAGCACTGCATGTCTGAAGAGATCGTTAAGGAAGGCAGAGAAAGGCTGGGATGGGAACATGTTCTTCCTGCTTTACAGCCAGAAATGGCACGGGTGCCAACCACTCCTGTAACTCTAATGCCAGGACTTCATTGGAAAACAGGGCTGCTTGGGGCATCACTGAATTCTCTTCCTAAGTGATGAGCCCCAGGACAGTTCTTGTGGTTAAACACTTGGCAGAGAGCCTTGCCACAGGAAAACAAGCATCAGTGAAATGCCAGGAAACGGGTGGTTAGAAATGGTTTTTCAGAGCTTCTTTCAGAGAAGCATCATTCTGAAATAGCCAAGCTCCAAAGCCTACGCAGTAGGGTCTGCTTCTATCTTTGGATATCATCTATTTATTGAGTAAGTAGCAGGGCTGGGTGCTGTCCCCAAGTGTTGTAATAATATGCCATCCCTAATTACACAATGGTTCTAGAAGGCAGATATTACTATTCTCCTTATGCACATGAAGAATATGAAGATGGGAGGTTAAAACCCAAGACTGTAGATACAACTGGGAAGAGAGGTAGCCTTCAGAACCAGTGAAGGAATAAGGGTTCTGCCTGTTTCTAGGATCTGTTGGTAGTAAAAGCTCTCTCTGCAGTCCCCACCAATGTTTTTAAAATCTGGAACAGAATCCAGGATTCAGAACCAGAAGTCCTTCTCAAACTCCCCAATTCGATTTTAAAGGATATTCTGCAGGATAGGCATCTGCCAAGGGGTTAAGACACCCTATCCCACCTCAGAATACCTGGGTTCACCCTGGCCCCTGGCCCCTGACTCTAGTTTCCTGTGATTGGGTGCATCCTGAGGGCAGCAGGTGATGGCTCAAGCAGTTGTGTCCCTGCTATTCATTTGGGAGTGAGATGCCTGGATTGAGTTTCTAGCTCCTTCTGTCACCCTCAGCCTAGTCCTAGCTTCTGCAGGCACTTGAAGAGTAAGGCAACCTTAGGGAGGTCTGTTTTTTCTAATAAATAATAAACATTTTTAAAAACATATATCCTTTCATACTCAATTGCTAGCTCTCCTCTTTAATTACTAAGGATATTCAGGATCCCCAAGTTATACACAGAATGGAAAACTGACTCAGAGTGGTCAAATGATTAGTTTTAGGACATAGGCCCTCCAACAATTTGCCTGCAGAGGAGCTGTAATATTTTTGTTTCTCTCGCTTAGCTGGGGCTGCCCCACATTAAGGAGCCACTGGGCCAGGATGCACTGCTTCGGAGATGACTTGATGTCCTCCCCAGGGGGTGTAGTACTGGTCATCTTCTCAGCGTTGGGGAACTGGGTCAGCAACCTCAGGCTGAAGTCTTCTCGCCTCTCATACTCCTTCCCCCGGTAGATGAAGATTTTATTCTGTAGGATACAGACAGCAAGGGAAATCAGTAAACATGGAAGTGAGGGAAATGGGAGTGCTGGCTATTATACGCTGCTTTGGCGTGGGATTGATTTCAGTGGGTGGTTCACATGTGGGCATCTAAATCCTCAACTGTGGTGGCACTGGAAGCAGGTGGTATCTTTAAGAGGTAGGCACAGGAAGAGTGGTAAAGTCATTGAGGGCTTGGCCTTCAGAAGCAATTGATACAGCTCTCATGGGATGCTGATGAGTTCATAGAAAAGCCAGCCTGTGGCCTTTCCCATCTCAGCAGCTTCCTGTTTCACAATGCAATCTGTCCTAGTCAGTGTGAAGTCACACACCATAGGGTCCTCACCAGACCTGAGCTGATACATGATATCACACCCTCGAATCCAGAACTACAAACTAAATAAGCTTTTCTTTGTAAAGCAGCTTGCCTTGGGCATTCTTCTTTAATAACTTAAAGCAGACCAACACATTTTCCAACAACAATATCTGACAAAATCTCAGAAGGCTTGTTTAAGGAATTAAAAATCATTAAAAAAATATTAGCATAGTTCTGCTCACAGTGTGGCCCAAGGACCACAATCAGTCTGTGAATGGACTCTGGATCTGCCAGAAAATAAAAGTGCTTTTGCCCTGATATAAATGTACTGTCCCACTGGGCAAGTTGCTTAATGCAGTTGGTATTTTCCATTGCAAGATATTCTCAGTGGAGAGAGTGCACAAATTCATAATCAGGTACAATCTCCTTACCTAGTTCAATAAGACCCTGTAAGAACTTATGAACCAGCACTTTAAATGGCACTGCCTCAGGGAGCACCATGACATGTATCAAAACTCCAGTATCACTTCTGACACGATTACCCATTGAGGCTCGGACAATAGAGGACAAGAGTAACTTATAGCAGGCTCTGAGCCTGAGCCTCATAGAACACAATTGTATTAAATACTATTTTCCCCATTTTCAATGGCAGATGTGTTTTCCTTTAATATAATTGGACTTTTTCCCTAAAGAAATTCCTGATGCCTCAGGCTCGGAAGCAATTTCTCTCCGAAGTTGTTGCCCATGCAAGAGCATATGTAGCTGAGTTTTACAGGAGTCTTCCTTATCTGACTGTCACCTTAGATGACTAATTTACAGCAGCAGGCTGCAGATGATTCATTTTAAACCAAAACTTGGACCCATGTTGTCTTGCAAAACATCTTTGAAAGTCACTTAGCCACTCATCCAACACATTCATTTGCTAAGCTAGACATGAGGGAAATAGTGGTCGTCTTCCTCCCACAAAGCTTTCCTTCTAATAGAGGGAAGAAGAAATAAATAAGCAAACAGGTAGACAACAATTTCTGACAGTGCAAGTATCTCAGGTTGAACAATGCATGAAGCAAACATTGCTAAATCTTTTGGAACACATAACACTTCTTCAGTTATTTAATGTATGAACCACTCATAGAGATCCTTCTCTATGAGTGGTTCATACATTAAATAACTGTATGATTTATGAAGGCAGAACTGCAGTAGAAAAGCAATCAAGGTGCAATTAAAACACTAGTCATTTGACACAGGCAATAACCATAAATGGAGTCAGAGAAACTGAAGATCAGGAAGAATCAGCTTTGTTTTAAAAAAAAAAAAGACAGCTTCAGAAAGACGTGGGATTTGGCTGGACTTGGATGGTGACTAAGCTAAAGTGGGGTGATCAAGAGTGGAGGAAAGAGCAACAGAGCATGCAAGTGAAAAGAAGGGTGAGGCCAGGGGCAGTAGGTGCAGAGTTCAGGAAGGAGGAATGAACTGGGGCTGATGCAAAGAGCCAGAAAAAGAACAGTTTAGAAAGGGAGCCAGAGATCTCAAAGCTCACACCATATTCAGGAGGGAGACTCTGGAAAGGTGAAGCAACACAAGGAAGACATTAAGATAACCAAACCTGACCAAGGAGCACATGGAGTAACAGGGTTCTGATTCCCTGGTGTTAAGGCAAATAGCAAGGAGCCGGGGGTGTGGGGGGGGGTCGGGGGAGCCAGTGACAATTCATTTACTCATCTTAGAGAAGGAAGCACACTGGTGCTCTCAGCAGAAGAGATCTGACTGAGCTGGGGGGCAGGAGATTAATATAATTTTATATATTCTGAGTTTGGGGAGATACTCCACAATATGGAAGAGAGTTTATGTTTTATTATGTATAAGAGTTTGGCAGCGCATTAACATCTACAATGTATAGTTTACAAAGCAAGCTTATATAACTTACATGCTGTGATGTGAACCTTACTTTTCCTAGTTTACACCTCCGATTCAGTGTTTATGTGACCAGAATTACTCAGGAAGCAACTCAGATTCTGACACTTTGAAAGTCAGGATCCATGTTTGGATGGAATCACTACTGTTTCTCAGTTCTCTTTCTTTGTTTCATGTGACACAAGAGAATACACCTCAAGTAGGGCAGGCATCATGCTCGTCTTGACTAACGGCAAAGCTAAGTCTAGAACATGCTCCAAGGCTCCCTGCCAGACCTTCTCACTCCATGCTCTTGCCCTAGGTCACCTCTTCCACAACCATGGTCCTAACTGTAAATAACTCACTAATTATTTTTTTCTCGCACCTAGAAGTTTACCATGAGTCCCAGATCTAGAAAACAAATGACTATCTCATGTCTTTTTGCTGCTCCAAATTTACCCACTTTGAAGCTATCTGAAACCAAACCCTCACAACTAATGTGTGTAGAATTCTGCACTCTGATAGCCACCGCCACCTGATCCTGTTGTACCCAACTTCTCATTCATGCTTCTCAGCCTGCTGTTCTCACTGTCCAGAACCCTCTGCTCATCTTCCTGAACAGCTTCCTGGCTTCTCCTTTCTACTGGTTTCAAGTTTCTTTTTTTCTCAAATGTCATGTTCTTCCTGAAGTCTTACTTATTCACTTTGCTCACCTCAAAATGACAAGTCTGGGACTGGCACTATGGTAATACAGTACATTTAGTCTCCTCATGTGTATGCCATCATCCCATATGGGTGTCATTTGGAGTCTTGGTTCTTCCACTTCCCATCCAACTCCCTGTTTATGGCCTGGGAAAGCAGTGGAGGATGGTCCAAGTCCTTGGGACCCTGCACACATATGGGTGACCTGGAAGAAGCTTTAGGCTCCTGACTTTGGACTAGCCCAGCTCTGGCTATTGTGGCCATTTGGAGAATGAACCAGCAGAAGGTAGATCTGCCTTTCAGGGGCTGGCATGGTGGCACAGCAAGCTAATCTGTCCTGTGGTACTGGCATCCCATATAGGAGACAGTTCTAGTCTTGACTGTTCCCCTCCCCACCTATTCCGTTCCCTCTTCTTTCCTTTCTTCTGGCTGCTCCTCTTTGCTTTGCTTTTCTTCCTTTCTCTTTCTCTCCTTCCCTTTCTTCTTCTCTCCTCTCCTCTCCTCCTTCCCTTCCTCCCTTTTCTCTTTCTCTCCCCTCCATCCTTCCTTCCTTCCCTCCTTCCTTTCAAGATTTATTTATTTTTATTAGAAAGTCAGATTTACAGAGAGGAGGAGAGACAGAAAGATCTAGCTGCTGCTTCAATGCCCAAGCAGCCTCCATGGTTGGAGCTAAGCCAAACCAAAGCCAGGGACCAGGAGCTTTTTTGGGTCTCCCTTGTGGGTCTCAAGGATTTGGGCCAGCCTCCCTCTCCAATACCCAAGGGTCTGCACACTTCCTGTGCTTGTCTCGGGCCCTGAGCTGGTCCTCGAGCCGTGGCACTGGCCATCTATCATTCCTCAGCATGGCCACTGTCTCACCTGCCTAGAGCTTGCTGCTCCCATCTGTTACTTTTTCCTCTCTTAGCTCACATTTCAGAGAGTAGATAAAATGCAATTTCCCATAAAGTCTTTCCTGAGTGGTATCAAGAAAATCAGGGATAGTTCACACACAGGAAAATGGACTCCTTTTTTTTTTTAAAAAAAGTAAAACATCCCATGTGGTTTGACAAGTTAACCACAACCTCAATCAAGATGTGGAACAGTTTCATTATCCCTAGAAACTTCCCATGGCTTTTTATGGCCTGTCTTCCCCATCACCAGACAAGTACTGATATGTTTTCTGTCCTTGTAGGAAGTGTTGCCCTGGCAAGAGTATCTTGTGAGTAAAATCTTGGGAGTCTTTTAACATCCTTTCCCTTCCATAATGTACTTTGATCCATCCAGATTGCTGTGGGTCTGAGGAATTCATTTTGTTCTTACTAAGTAGTATTCCAATGGATTTCCTTGACTGGCTGGGAGGTACAGAGCCTGTACTACATCCATACAGTAGAATGCTCCAGTCTGATTAGCATTAAGGCTGTTACAAATGTTCCTGTGCAACTGTTGTAAAAGGACAGGTTTTTACTTCGCTTGGTGATACTTTCTGAGTATAGACACAGCACAGGACATGTTTTGTTGATGACAGTTTAAATTTTACATTCAGCAGTAGGTGTCTGGTCTAGCAGTTAAGACACTCACGGTACATACTGGAGTGTTGGGTTTAAGTCCGCCTCCAGCTCCTGACTTGGATTTCCCACTAATGCAAACCCCAGTGGGGGTAGGGGTGAAAGCTCAAGTAACTGGGTCTTTGCCGCCCGTGTGGGAGACCTGGATTTGGTTTCCAGTTCCTGGCTTTGGCTTCCATCCAGCCTTGTACATCACAGGCATTTGAGGAGTAAACATGCAGACAAGATCTTTCCCCTTCCGGTTCTGTACTTATTAAATCAGTTCATATAAATTAAAAGTATTCTTTCTTGGTGAGTCAGGCATGACAGCCCAGTGGCTAATTCCTCGCCTTGAATCTACCAGGATCCCATATGGGCACTGGTTCATGTCTAGGGGCTCCATTTCCCATCCAGCTCCATGCTTGTGTCCTGGGAAGGCAGTCAAGGACAGCTCAAAGCCTTGGGACCCAGTACCTGTGTAGGAGACTCAGAAGAAGCTCCTTGCTCCTAGCTTCGAATCAGCTCATCTACGACTGTTGTGGCCAGTTGAGGAATGAAACAGCAGACAGATATTTCTCTCTGTTTCTCATTTTCTCTCTCTATATACATCCTAATCATCATCATCATCATCATCTTTGCAACAAAACATTCTTCCTTGGAAAAAATGTTCACATTCATTGTATGCTTTTGCACACGTTGCCTAGGTGGCTGCTGAAGCCTTGAGGTTAAGGGCCATGTGGGATTTCATCAGCAGAGGGGCTTAAAGGCCTCTTGGATGTGTGGCACAGACTGGCTACTCAGTAAGTAGTTATTGAATGAACAATACACCGCCTCCTCCTTCGAAGCCTTAGGCATGGAAATTGCTTTCTTTAATTACTTTCCCCTTTTTATTAGAGGAAGGGAGACAGACAGCATGCATATGTTTAAACAAAGCTCAGCTCCAAAAGAGGGTTCCCTTTTGTAGGAGATGCTTGGGCTTTTGGTTTTTCAATTGTGAACTCAATACCATGGTGTACATCATTTTGAGAAGGAAGGAAAATGCTGCCTTTGTCCCTATCACAGCCAAATCTCTTTTAGTTTCGGGAAATTTCTGGTTGTCCTATTCTTAGGATCCCTGTTTTTCAACCAGCTTCAACTAGAAAGAAAACAAATGGCTAAACACATCAATCGACACTTCTCCCCAGCCTGACCAGCAGGCCAGTGGAGGGAATGATTCTGTTTTTCCCTTTCTCATTCCACCTGGGGGAAGTCATAGAACAAAAGATCTGCCAGAATGCCAGCAGCGCCCGGGGGCGTGGGGTGAAGAGGCCACACTCAGGAAGCAGTTTCCCTCCCGACCTCCCACAGTGGGAACATAGGTCGGCAGCTGCTTACACACTGCTGCCCATCTGGAAAAGAAAGGCCTCCCTTCCCTCCTCCAGAGGACATGGCCCAAGGCTCGGAGACCACCCAGGGGCTGCTTACCCGAAGGAAAGAAGGAAAGCCCTGTCCGTAGTATCCCACTGCAAAATATTCTGGCTGAGGCCTCATGGCCTTAATGATGTTCTCATAAAATGATGCTCTTTTTTTCTGGAAAAGAAAACACGACATTCCACTGGAGGTTAGAAGGACACGGTTAGGGAATAAAAAGATGGGACTATTTGCACTTTTGTTTTCCACATAACAGATTGGCCTTTGGAAAGCAGCCTCTGGCAAGCAGGGTGATCCTTTCCTGGAGAGGAGGTCCAGGAGCTGGCCTCATAAGGCTGGGGTCCCTGTGCATTCCTCTGTGTGGGATGCTGAGGATGGCTCAGGCAGCTCAAAACCCCCTGATGGTTAAGGAACACTTTGTGAGATGCAGAGAGAGCAGAGCCAGGTAACAAAGCAAGATGAAGAATTTCCCAGCTTAGCTCAACTGCAAGTGCCCAGAAGGAGGTGATGATGTTCTGTTTTTAGTTCCTACTCCCACCCTTATCTTTGATTCTTCACCAGGGAGTGGCTTCCCAGTTAGGCCAAAAGAATACACACCAGGCAGTCAGACATGAAGGCTCTGATGGACTTCTGCCCCCCACACCCACATGGTCAGCACACCTCCATTACGACCCCATTCCGATAGGAAACCGTCAAAACAAAGCTCTTGTGGATGAAGGAACTATGCAATATGTCACTAACATTTTGGTTTAAGTCCATTTAGGTTCATAAACGAATTTTTCCTGTGCAATGACAGATGCTGGTACAGTATACTCATTCATTTTTTTATACAGTGATTATACAAAACAGCTCTTCAAATAAATTATCTTTCCATGACAATGGGTGGCCTGACCTTTTGTGACTCCTCTACTAAAAACGATCACGTATACTATTGTATTTGCCTTCCATGTAAAATTCTGAAGGCTATCACTATTTTGGTTTTTAAATAGCTGAACTGAATCTACATGCAGGCTTAATACACATGTTTCCGGAACCACAGAAGTTGAACGATCCAGGGACATGACTGGGAAGAAAGATGACAAACAGAGTTGGGATCCATCAAAACATTTTGCAGCTCCCCAAGATGTATGCAATGGAACTCCTGGAAAAATAAGCCTTGAAGGTGAGCAGCTCTTTCACTTAGCAGGGCCTTGAGGACCTAGTACAAGTAATATCTGATGAGCAGAAGACTTCTGGAACATCTGACCTCTGGACTGTGTACATGGAGGCAGAATGAGTCAGCTAGGCCAGGAATACAGAAATCGCATGGGGAACAAATGGCATTACATGAGATATACTGGGGATGAGGATCGGGAGGTAAACCAAGGAAAGCTGTTCCAGGTCACAGCTATGAGAGGCGCAGGCTTTGGCCACGCCTTCACAGAAACAGTACTCCACAATGCTGAGCCTTCCCAAGGAAGGTCAAAGATCCAAGCTTTTGAATCATGTCTTTGTTCCCTTTGATTTTGAACAAGTTTTACTTTTCACTGTAAAGGGCACCTGTGATCCAACTTCGAAACTCTCTTTAACTTAGAAACCTTTTCAGGAGCACTCGTTTCAGCAACCTAGTAGAGAAGATTAATATACTCTGACCCACACTCACCAGGAGATTGCCAAGGCCCTCGTAGTCAAATACTTTGCTCTCATAGGTCTCGGCCAGCTCTTTGCTCAGTTTGATGGCCTTCTCCCACATCTTCAACAAAAAGAAAAGTAGGATTAAAAGTGGTGGTCAGAGTAGTCATTGATCCACCTGCCCAGGCTCCTGTAGAGGCACTGGGCTGGGGTGGTACTCAGGTGGACTGCATGCCTGCAGAGGTCCCTGAAGAAAGGCTTCATCTCTTCGATCAACTGAATCCTTTCTGCATGACTTCATAAGGATGCTGGAATATCCTTTCTCAAATACTTAAGACCACAGTGCTTCAGATTTTGGAGCTTGTTGGGTTTTGAAATATCTGTTAGCACCCTGAATCCAAAACTTCATGAGCACCATGGGAGTACTTAACAGCTTTGGATTCTGGAATATTTTGAGTATCTTGACTATTTTGCCAAGAGGCATCCTCTGAAATTCTGTTTGCAAGAACATGAAAACACCATGTGTTCTCTCCCAAAACAAAGCAATATTGAGCTAAAGGGCAAAACACTAATGACAACTGCAAGTAGTGAGGAATCATTTTCAAAGTTTAGACTCTGACAGCATCATGAGTGTCATATTTGGGATAAAAAGAAACTGAATGCAGAAAACTGTTTCTGCTGTGTGTGAGGAGGTAGGGTAGGAGGAAGGGGTGAGTAGTCTGCAGGCTAAAGAAGAGGCTAATGGTACTGCTGCACAGGACTCAGCCAAGTTTTTCCAGAATACTGATGGGCTAGCTCTACCTTAATGACCTATTCATTGAAAGAGTTTTGGGAAATGCCTCAGAGCATTAACAACCATGCGAGTCACAGCCCAATGGACGTGCCTAGTGTCTGAAGTTACTATGCCACACAGAGCATACTTAGTATTTTGCTATTTCATGCAATGTATCCAAGATGCATATCATTCAAAACATAGCATCTGGTCATTTTCAACATATTCAGTTGTCAACATACATTCAATTGTTTCTGGATGCAGAAATTCTATTCAGCCTACACACAACTGGAAAAATTTAACCTTTTAAAACCAGAACATTCCAAATTTTCTGTGTGAAATTTCACTTGATCTTAGACAAAAGGCCGAGAAGCAATGCTGTGTGAAATTTCACAGCCTGGTCCACTGAAAAGATTCTGACAGGTGTGATTTAGAAACCATTCCAGATCAGTGGAGCATGGTGAAAGAAGGTAGCCCCAGCAGCAACGGAGCCTAATAAGACACCCTACTGCATCCCCTCCTTTCATTGCTAAGTCCTCATTTATAGAACCAAAGGTATTACTTAGCCCAGTAACCCAAGAGTGGTCCCTGGCCACTTAGAGTCCCCAGGAGCATCTCAGAGGATACATGAGATCAAAAATCTAGTTTTACTACATGATGTGTGGAATCACATAGAATGAATGCAAAACAGATAGGAGAATTTTGCTGTTTTCTATTAGCCCAGATGTAAAAGGGATTTGCCAAAACAATGTCATATATAGCACCAATTTTTGATAACTGCAGTAATTTTCCATGAATACATGTGATTTATGTTAACAGGTACTAGGTCTATTATCAAAAGAACAAACTCAAAGTTATTTAAAATTCTTGTGTTTTAATTTCTGAGAGTACTAATCTAAAATATATAACCTATATGAACAGAAATGCTTTTGGGGTCTTCAGTAATTTTTAAGAGGGCAAACAAAAAAGTATGAACAATATATTTGCTATTTGGACCTCAAGTTCTTTCCTGTAAGACAGAAGGTAGACCTACCTTTAGAAAGAACTGAATTAGAAAAAGAAGCTGAAAAATCATCCAAGACAGTCAGTGGCACTAAGTAGTAGAGTGTGACAGGTATTTCATCACAATGATTATTTGGTTTATTTATTAGTAATTTAAGTTACAGGTTCTATTGTCAAAAACAATACAGTGGCAAGAACTGGCTGAATCTAGATCTTTTTCTATTGTTTGGATAAAATAAAGCATTTTTGGTTTTTTCCCCCTAAACTCCTCTGTCCCTGTCCTTCTCTCACACATTCTCTCCATTTCTGCTTTAGAAAGTCTTTCACTGGACACACTTTCTCCAACTGATCTCAGATGTTACAACTTTTTGGCCCAGTTCGTAAGCATATTCTTCATATGTGTATCTCATCCCTAAAAAAATTTGGGCATGTGCATGGCGCACCATATATTCACAAATAGAATGGGCAGGAAAAAATAATGCCAGCTCCTGGCTCCAGGAATACTTAGCTGGAGAAATTGTTACAGAGAGTGTGGCTCTGGGCAGCTTATTCTATACTTCACTGGAATAAGTGTCCTAAAAAGTCATCTTTACTAACTTTAACACCTGAATTTATTCATTTTTTTCTCTAAAATGAATAAAAATACCAGAATCCAAAGACTTGTCAGAGAAAATAGCAGCGAATCATGAGTCACTGCTAGCTAACAAAGAATCTCTCATCTTTGCCTTGAATTTCAGGAAATGAGCTTCTAAAATGCTTGAAATGTCCCCAGTGATTGAAGTAACTCTGGTTACTCCTGGTGAACGGCCCCTGTAAATCCCACTTTAATCTACGGTGATGGAGTCATTCATGGTGTGCTCTACAGTCTCAGGACAGGCACTAGCCACTCACAAAGACCAACTGTGTAGCTAGAGGGTTTTGAGCCACACAGTATCAGCCCAGACTCCAGGGAACAAAGCAATTTGGAGACTGAAAAACTCTGTACATGAGACCTTCCCAAACCTTTCTGCTACATGCCTCCTGATTTGGCTGGGCGTCATTTATTTCCCATACAATAAAATTATATCCACTATATACAGCACTTTCTTGAGTTACGCTGGTTGTTCTAGCAGATTATGAAACCTGAATTCCCAAATACTTAGTGGGGAGAAGGAAAGATGTTCTGGTGACCCAAAAATTTTGGCTGGTGCCTGGAGGGGTTGATGCCTTAACCTGAACAGTCTATGTATCAAAACTGCACTGCAATACTGCAACCATTTGCCTTGTTCCTGAGGACACTCACCTTGCCTTTGTCAAAGTAGGATATGATCTCCTGATACAGCTTCTCTTTAAGCTCTTGCTGGGTGTAAACATAGTAGCTGTCCCTCTGAAGCAAATGAGGTACACAGGGCTTGTCAGACCACTAAAAAAGAAACATGGGCAACAAATAAGATTCATGCAGCAAATTCAGCAGCAAAAAAGTCTTTAGAAATACCTACATCTATAGTGAACTCATGGATACTGTATCTTGGAACTTCAATTAAGCATAGTAATAATGTAGACACATATATACATGCAAGCAGTAAAACAAGCGTCACATCAAATGGACCAATACTTGCAAATCCCCCTAAGGGAATTAGGACCAGAGAAGCTGTTAACAAACCTGATTATTGTGGTACTGAAGGCATCATGTGCACAATCAGACAAAGAAACAAATTAGGAATGTAAAAATCAGAGGAGGCCAAGACATTGGCAAATCTGTACAATGGGGAGCAATTGACTAAAGAATACAAAAAGTGAATTAAGTTGCAGGATAAAAAAATACACTTGAAAATAAGTTTCAAACATTTAGAAAGTAACCATATAGAAGTTAACAGAAGAAAAGATCCAAATAAAAATAATCCTCAAATATCAGATATCCAAGAGTCAAGATGACAAGCAGCACCCAAGGCTTAGATAAAGGAGACCTGAACACACCACAGAAGAACACAGAAGCAGATTTGGAAAAAAAAGGATCAACGTGCATGTTCTTGGCTAAGATAACAAATACACATACAAATTCACATAAATATAATGCTTAAATTTCATGATTCCAAAAATTCATACAGAAAGAAAAAGTAAAGGAATAGGTAGGAAAGCTATGAATAAATGAATAAAGAGTAACTGCCAGAAAACTTTAGAAGAATTAGTAATTAAAACAGTGGGGTGCTGTAACATGAATAGAGAGACCTACATAAAAGTCCATAAAAAGTAGAAAGAGGAGGCCTCTCCACCAACACAGGGAATCAGCACAAGGTAAGGATGGGATCTCACATCAATGAGGAAAACATGGGCTGGAAGGAACACATGGCATTTGTACTGAGTAGAAATGTGCCAAAAACTATGTCCACGCTTTCAACCTTACATCAAGGATAAGTGTTCATTTTCTCAACACAAAAGAGGAGACCCACAAATACATACACTGAGGTTTCTTTCAGTCATCCTTGGGGAAAACCCACAGTCAATGAGCCGAACTCCCTAAAACTCCAAACACGAAGTTATTTAGTGCTTCAAACTTAGATGCGAATTATAAATTTCCTTTGGGAATTGGCCCAGCAGGGGTCCCCCCCCATTTTAATTGGTAGCTTAGAACAGCAGATGTGTACTATTTCAGTGTCAAATAAAAAGTTAAAAAAGAAATTAAGTGTTAAGAATGGAAGCCAAGATATCTAACAGGAGGCTATTGCAGGGTTCAAGGTGAGACACTTACGGCTTACACCTGAGTGGCAGCAAGTGAGACAAAGATAGTCAGCATGTCAATGACACACAGGGTCTGGGTGCTGGCCTTGTGTCAGCACCGTAGTGTAGTGGCCTAAGCTTTCGCCTTTGGCAGTAGCTGGTTCGAATCCTAGCTACTCCACTTTGAACTCGGCTCCCTGCTCTCAAGACCTTGGATCCTTGCACTCACATAGGATAACTGCAGGAATCTCCTGACTCCTGAACAGCTCAGCTCCAGCTGTTGCAGCCATGTGGGTGCATAGCAAATGGAAGATCTCCCTCTGTCTCTCCTTCTTTCCTTAACTGCCTTTCAAATAAAATTAATAAATATATATATTTTAAAAAACACACATGGCCCATGACTCTTGCCCATGGAGAATGTAGGAAATGCTGAATGAAAGAGAGAAAGCCAGGAAGATTGAAGAAGGGCTATTTGAGCACCTGATTAAGATGGTGGTGCCATTCAGGGAAAACAGTTCAGAGTGGCGACAAGGTCATAATGGAATGGGGCTTAACAGTGCAAATACAGGCTCTGTCACTGACGTGTTAAGTGTAAGTTGTCTATTAGTCATTGAAAGATTGATGGCTGAAGAAGAACTTTCACACAAATTCCAACCCTAAAGAGGTGGTCCAAGCAAGACCCAATTACTAGGGATTCAAGATACATGGATGGATCTATGTCATGCCACAATAAAACCTTTAGGATGATGGCACTCCATGCATTTACTCATTTCTCTGTAATATTACAAATCATTTCAATGTGTTTTCATGTCTTTAATTCGTATTAGTAGAAGACACCCAACCTTAATCTGAGGTAAACTGTCACTTAAAAGGTGTAAAAATATCCTTGGACAAAAGTTAGCACTTGAACCAGGTTCTTCCCATGACATGCATGAAGCAGACAGAAGCTAGTGCAGAGTTTAAACAAGCTCCCTTGATCCATTTACCTGCAGAAGCTCAGCATGTAAGAGAAGCGTGTAGGCAGCTTCTGTGTAGTTCTCACAGTCTCGGTGCAAATCTCGAAGCTTGTACAAATACCTGGCAAGAAGAAGGGGGCACTATATCACTCTAAAGTTAGTGTAACATTTGGCACACTCCACCCCAGCCTGCTTCCCTACCCACACCCATCTCATCACTACATACATACTCTTTCTTTCTCTCAAATACAGAAACTGGTTGTTTACTCCTTTTTCAACCCATTGTGCTACTTCCTACCTCTGTGAGTTTCCTATTCCATCCATTATTCTTGCTGTAAGGCAGGGGTTGAAATCAGCTCTTTTAATTTTCAGGTCTTCGGCCCCTTTGGGAAGTTAGTGAAAGCTATGGAATCTCTCCCCAAGAACATGTATCTGGTTGATACACAAGTTTGTTCCATGTTGAGAGTCTTATGAGCTCAGGCCAAGAGTACTGGAAAAGTTAATTCTCATGCCTGTTCCCACTGAGAGTCTTCTATTGTCCCTTGCATCCTGACACATTTCTCCCAAAGCACTGCTTCATATCGTGAATCTGTCCAAAGAATCATTCTATCCTTTTGCAGCAAACAGGATATTGTGTACTTTTTAGGGGTCTCCCAAAGCAGCATGTGTGGGGTTGGGACATACTATTTGCCTATTGAAGAAGTAAATGACAAAGCCAGGACACAAGTGCCAAAAAGCAGGAGGTACGCTTCACCTTACCTTATATAGATGTCCTCTCTCTTCTTTTCTTTATAAAAGTTCTGCAAGAAAAAGGGTCACAAAATACCAAAGTAAATCAAGGGGGCTGATGGTGAGCTGCCATGACAATGGTCAAAACATGGTTATTGGATTTCAACAGTCTCACTCTCCTAAAAGACTTCACTGTCTTAATACCACCCCAAGAAAAGAAAGTGACAAGGTTAACTGGAAATGCTGTCAAGGACCCAGGCAGACTTCTAGGTCATACCCAACTGGCCAGATATACTACTGTATCAGGGAATCAGGGAGGGTCTTAGTGTCTACTAAGCAAAGGGATGCATGGTAACCTGAAATGCTGAGTTTCTGTAGTCCCATTTCCTGTATGCCCAGGGAAAGTGAGCCCCCCCCCCAGAAAGCTCTATCCCTATGAGGCTTTCATGTCCTAATTCTGTGCATGACCATCTTGATATATGTATGTATCTGTATGCTGTTCCTGCCATTCCAACAGCAAAACCGCCATATTTAAGAAAGATTGAAACAAGCTGAAGATGGCTTTCGGCAATAGTGGTGAGAAATCAGCTTACACTGCATTTCCTGGTTCTGTTTTCAAATTTATCCTCAAGCTTTGTGGGTCTGTGGCTGCTGCTGTGTCAACCAACAGCTGACTCAGCATTTCCCATTCATCTTAGCAGGAGAGAGGCTCCACAAAGGTGACCTTTGTGTCCAAGAGATCTGGGAGCTCTCCTAGTCGATCTGTGGGACCACAGTGGCCTGACAGTGTCCTCCAGTCACTCCATGGGCTTGGCACATACCAGCACATTAACAGTACAGCTCATGCGGTTCTCCTTGCTCTCGTCATGCATGATGGTTCGGTAGTCCAACAGATTCTCCAAAAGGCTGCTGACCAGAAGCGCGAAGACTTCCCCAGAGCTGGAGAGATACTTATGCTTCCGGCAATGTTCTAACAGCCTGGAGAGGAGGAGGCAGAGACAAATGCTCAGGTTCCGAGTTGTCATTCCGGCACCCAGCAGCAGGTGGTGAAGACAAGGTGGGTACAGAATGACAGTTAAGCTGACACATATCCTTTGTGGAACTCCATCTTGTCTCAGTGTCTTGGTTCACTCAAGTTCTACATTCTTTTTAGGAATTAGCTTTCTTCCCATTATCACTTAGCATCCTAGTCTATGATATTTCATGAAGGTCAAATGTGTGGTTTTATTTCTTAAAAACCAGTATCACAGAAACAAGAACCCTTGCTCACAGCTCATGCATGCTGACGAGTGTAATCAAGCTGATGAGACTACCTTCCGAATGTCTTTAGTCTCCCTACAGCCTGGCATTCAAAACATCCTACAGGCACTCTGGAAAGGCATGGATTAAAGCCAGGTTTCAAAGAGCTGGTACATATCCAGATATGTGGCTCTTATAGATAAAGGTGTTATTTTCAAATAAGAACACGGAATTCTAAATAAGCAATGCAATGCTATGCCTTTGATCTATATCCCCTTGTCTTAGAATCATCAAAAGCAAACTTTGCGGACTTCACAGATTAGACAATTAAAATGAAATTTAGAAAGGGAAGGGGTAAAAAAGAATGAAATGGGTGCAATTACTTTTAGATACTGGAAATTTTTGTGGTCATTTTTTTGGGGGGGTTATTGATCCAGAAGGAATGAAGAAATGAGGGTAAGATATTTATGTAATCAACATCAGGATTTTAGAAAATATAGCTCATCACGTCTAAAGATTGTACACATGTTTTTGTATGTCTATACAGCTTCTTTTGACTTCATGTGAAACTAGAAACATAAAAGCAATATATAAAATTCTGGGAAATTCAGAAGCTCAAATATACAGAGCAGGGCAAACAGCAGAAAACAACCACTAAAAACAACATCCTTAAAAAAACTAAGAAAGATTTCCATTTCATTCGAATACAGACTATTCATCACAATTCAATGTCATTTCTAGCATTCAGTGGGATGGCTCCTAAGGAAGTCTCAGAAAAGTTTGGGAGTTTCTGTTTTCAAGCTCAGTCTAATTCCCCAAACACCCACAAAACAGGTGAATAACAAAATGACTTGAGTAAGTACTCAAGGGCAACAAGTCTGCTTTTTATTTTCAAAGTTTAGAGAAATAAGAAATCAGTACTCGAGGTGATGGGAACATTAGTATCAACAGCAGCAGCAAATGCTACAGCAGCTGACCTGCAGGAAGCACTAACTCCACAGCAAACACTACATTCATGCATCATCTCATTCACTCTCGACAGCACACAAAAGGCAGATGTTCTTGTTAATGGGAGAAAAATGAGGTATTGGATAAGTTGATGTACTTCTCCAGAGCCAAACTGTGTTGCAAAAACAGAACCTGAAGCTCAACATGTTTTTTTTTTTTAATGTAGTGTGGACGGAGCAATGAAAAGACTAACTTGCCTAGAGATATAAGCACTTTGTTCTTAGAGGTCCTTTACAGGACATACGGTATTTTTAAATATAAACTGGACTTGGAAACGCTTTTCTTTTAAATTGTTGCTTTGAAGCCATAATTAGAGGTGCTAACACTTTGGTTGAAGTTCAGACACTCAGACCCTGGGCAAAATGCCACTGCTTTGTACACCTCCTCCGCTCCTCCATTTGCTCTGTTCTCCAGGGCTGAGATGGTGAGCAACACACATGCGCATCTGACTCTCATCAGATAAATGATGTCAGCTGTGGAGGGTGTCAAGCCCTCTGATCCCACCGACAGCCATGGGGGCACAGTGGAAGCTGACCGACTCACCGACGACCATGGGGTACAGGAGATGACTGACTCACTGTCGGCAGCAGAAGCTCCATCTTCCTACTACACACCACTGCCAACATGAGGATTTGTTTTGGAAATACTCACAGTTTTTCCAGAAGAACCTTGTACTGTTCATCTCCTCTGCCTCCTTCTACCTCTTGGTCCAGCTTTGTGATCAACTCATTTTCAAACTGAAAGCAGAACAATTTCACAGAAGAATGTCAGCCTCACAAGAGACACCCAGCCAACCATTCCAACTCAGGTCCAATCCCTTACTGAATCACAAACTGCATCTCACATAGACAGGAAGGATCCTGCTTCCTGTCACTCATGAATAGAGTGCCAAAGTCCAAACAAAATGTTCTCAAGTAGTCCCCTATTACCTTGTCCTTAACATTAAAAAAAAGTTTCAAAATTTTGTTACAACCATGAAAGCAAAAAAAAAAAATAGCTTATTGATTGTAATTTTCTATTTTATTTTTATTACTTGTTTAAGTCTTGGCAGTGGGACTACCTTTGAAGTTTGATAGTTATACAATCTGTCTTTCACTATTGATATACTTTATAGAAAAACAGACACAGAGATTAGGCAAATTGGGTTCTCAAAACTATGCAGCAATGGGTTAGATTTCAATGCATTCAATTATTCCTTCAGCTATACCACACAGATATATTTTCCCTCCCTCATTTTACTGTATTATTTGCTCAGCTATGCTGCTACAAACAGAATTAAAATGAATGAAACCAACTTTTAATTTTCTAGAAGTGAAGTGTTTGTTGCTTTAGGAAGGACATTTAGCAAAATGATCTATTCCAGCTTTGGGCTGGAATATCAGCCACTAACTCTAATTGCTTTACACAAAACAATGCAGAAAAAAAAATAATACAGGTATGGGTCTGTGGCTAAGTTTAAGACACTCACAATCCATTTGGGATCATCTAGGTTCAAGTCACGGCTGTGCTTTGACTTTAATTTCTTGCAGATGATGGCTCAAGTATTTGGTCTGTGCCACCCACCTACCAGACCTGCAATGATTCCTGGCTCCTGGCTTCCGTGTGGCCCAAATTTCATTATCATGGCCATTTGAGGAGTAAACTAAGCAGCTCTCTGTCTTCATATTCTGTTCCTCAAGTAAATAGACTAATTAAAAAATTTAAGTGAAACCTTAACAAAAGCAAATGTAAAAATGAATTTTCATTTTTTGTTACTCAGTATTTATTACTCAGGTGACTGTTTCCCAGGCAGAAAGGAAGGAAGTGGTGACTCCCTGTGCTTCTGTCAGATTGTAGGCTCTCCCACTTCTTACCATATGAAAATCGCCATTTCCACTGAAATTGAACTCACACTGCATCATATCAAAGAAAATGGGGATTGTGGCTTTCCGGAGCTCTACTTCAGGGGTCAGAGTGACCTCCAGGATAGGACCCACCATAGATGGAATAAATTTGATTTTATGGGGACCTGAAAAAAAGTGAAGATACAAAAAAAATCATTCCACTCTAAGTAATGAGTAATCATCTTCCTCCACAGCGCCCATAAGAAAAGGTCGTATGTGTCACTCAGCTCCATGCAGGAGTGGTGAAACAATGCATCCTGAAGGTGTGTGGATGTTACAGTAACAGTTCACAGTCTGCAACCCAGTGCAGATGAGGGTGTGGAACCCCAAAACCAACTTTAACTTCCATGCGCACATATAAGAAATCAATGTCAGTGCCATGTGAATGAAACAGAAAGATGATTTATCATGGGATTCTTTAGACACAGGAGTTGTGCTTGGGTCAGGCCAGGGTCACACACTCACCCAGATTATACCACATGTCCCGGATTCTAAAGCCGATTTCCTTTCTCATGTCCCCATATCTAGGAACGAGATCATAAACCAAGAAGAGGGTTTGCAGTGGCAATGGCATTGAATACAATATAACAAGAAGGATAAAACAGCTCATGTCCCTCTGGGTCACATAGAGACAAGGTCACCAGAAGAGATGAAGTCAATTCTTAAAACTCCGAAAGAGAACTGAGATGTATAGGCAGCAGTGGAAGTGCTTGAAAAATAACTGATACTATGAGATTAACATACCAACTGAAGGGAGGAGAGAGACACTCCAGTTGCTGTGAAGCAAAGGAAGAAATAAGCAACTAGTAAGAAACACAAATGAAAAAGGAAGATGGATGAGGATAACTTATACAGTAATGGAACTGATGTCTGACACACAGGCTGAGATCATACAATATTAATGCATTCTTCAAAGTACTCACTATTGGAAAGCCCTGGACCATGAATTCTCACTGGAGGTGATATTATTGCCAAAGTTATGAAAACTGGCTTAAAGGGGAGGGGAAGCTTACTGGCTTACATATCCAGAGCACATCAACGGCTATCACATATACCTGTAGAATTAACAGTTCATGGAAAGTGTGCATAAGAAAACAATGTCATGAAAAGAATCCCGATCAGAGCTAATCACGAGAAACACAGTGAAAGAATATTGGTTCTTGAGTGTGATTTTAGGGTGTAGGTCAATCAGAAATATCTGGAAATCTCCTAAGCAACATATATACCTGAGGCTATACCCACAACATCAACTACACCAAAGGCTGGGGCAGGGTAGAGAGTAGAATCAGTTAAAAGTCAATGTTCCCAGGGAACTCTAATATACACTTATGGTCTATCCCACAACCACTGGTTTACATCATCCTAGTCATGCTACTATTGCCTTAAACATCATCCTCTACCAAAATTCTACCAAATTTCAAGGAGCCACCAGCAGGTAGTAGGGGTTCTTGTGAACAAGAGTGTCTGCCATCCCAGGAGCCTCTTATGTAGATACAACAAAAGTCATGGGAAAATTGAGAGAGGGCTGACAGGACCTTGAAGGAAGAGATGTGACTCCAGGAGAATTTGAAACCTCCTACAGGATTATTTTAAGACCTTCTTCATTAACAACACTGAGCAGTTCCTGAGCAGTTATCACTACAATAGCAAAAATATTAACCTGAACATAAACAGAAGAATTACCTTCCCATTCCTAAACAAGCTTAAAAGGACACTTACTTTTTTACAATTTTGCTGCGTTTGGCTTGTGAGAAGGTTTCAAGTTGAAGGGACTCATGGGTGAGAAATGCTACCGCCAAATGGAAGTAATTGTTCCAGAGCTATTCAAAATTAATTGTGTGGGCAAAAAGAAAAGGAAAAACAACATGAATACAGGCCATAATAAATCAGTGCCATCTGGTAAAGTCACTATCCATGGTCAGTGGAAAAAAAAAATCCAAAGACATCCTTTTTTTTCTTGGATTTCAATTACTCAGTTCTGAAGGTTCTGAGACTGAATATTAAGTTTTTTTTTTTTTAATACAAAATCCAAACTTCATACTTTCCTCCTGGGATAAAGGAAAAGTGATGCCAAGAAGTCTACGTATAAGTAAATGGTTTAGCAACCTGCATCAACAGCCTAAGATTCTGCCAAACTTTTGAACTAGCAAATAATACATACAGGACATTAAAAAAAAAACCTGAATATTTAAAACAAGAGCTCAGCATGGTGCTTTATTGTAACAAAAATGAAATAACATAAATATTCATAAAAAGAATTTTGTTGCTAAAATGTGATCCTACTATGTAACAGAGTGCATTCAGCCATTAAAAACATATTTTTTAAAAAAAAATCATGGATCATGGAAAAAACACGGAAAGTAGATGAACAGATTACCAAAGAATTGCACAACTCAACTGGATTTTGGCATATATACAAATAAATATACACAAATATATTTATAATATCTTTATATGTACCAGGATATTTATTAATGCTCTTGTAAAAATGGAATAAAAATATAAATAAGATTATGTGTTTGGCTTAGTGGTTAAGACACTACTTGGTATGTCTACAACACTCATTTTAGAGTTCAAGTATTGGCTCCACTCCCAACATGAGCCCCCTGTTAGTGCACACCTTGGGAGACATGGATGATGGTCTGTGCCACTCATGTGGGAGACCTGGAGGGAGTTTCTGGCTCCCAGCTTCAGCCTATGCCATATCCAGCAATCGCTGGCATTTAGGAAGTAAACCTATGGACACATTCTTCTTGATTGGTCTGAATGCCTCTGTTTGCCTTTTAGATAAATAAAATGCACATTTAAACAGAAGGCAAGTTCATTTTGATACAAAACAAATGAAATTTGTGCATAGTTTTTATGTGATACATATGCATGGATTTATATTTTGGCAATCAATGCATATGTGCCTTAATTCCATTTTCCTTGACTTTTTTTTTTGGTTTTTGAAGTACCTTATTACATACTGTCAGGGCACCCTGGAGTCCTTTATACACAAATATGCATGTGCGTGAACACAGCACCTTGTAAGTTCCACAGATACAAACGAAGGCATGTGACACAGAACAAAGACATTACCACAAAGGTCCTCTGGAACAGAAGCTCCACTAAAGCAGTGGTCTTACTATGAACAGGGTGCAGAATGGCTCCCTGGACATAAAAATATGTCAGTATTTGCTGGAAGAATGAGGGAAAGAAGCCAAAGTTGGTGGCCACTTATCTGGTAGTTGTGTTAGGACTGTGAAAACATGTGCGTATGCAAAAATTCATCTGTCAGTAGAGGAGTTACCTGTGGGCCTCTTGGGAAGCAATATTTGACTAGACACACTCAGGAGCAACACCAACACTAAATGCCAACAGCAAAGGGTAAAACCGTTGGCTTTTTTGTTTATAATTTGCTTAGCTACAATTTCTACTGGAGTGTAACGTTTACTTTATACTATATGTATTACTTTTTACATGAATTACAGAAACAAGGGAGAAACACCACTTTATGATGCTCAGAGGATGGAGTAACAAGAATATATATTGTATGACAATGGTGAAATCAGAGGCAGCTTTCCCAAAAACAGTGGAAGTCACTCTTTGGCTGTAGCAGAGAACTGCAGGAATTCTCAGCTGAGTCAAGTGCCTACCTGAAGTTCAAAGCCTGCCTGATCCATGAAAGATCTCGTGAGAACCTCGGCAAACTGATTGATGGCACGGAGAAAAACCCTGAAGACAGAAAACAAGGGTGGTGGTTTGAGATCCTTGCAAACATTTCCCCATCAATATGAAAAATGAGACCAAAGTGAACCCTGGTCTGTCTGGGCAACTTAAGAACTTCAACTGAAGTACGGAGTCCTCGGAGATCAAGCACACAGAGCACAATGCATAGAAATGGCTCTTCTGTTCACTTCCTGGAATTCACCCGAACAACTGCTCTGAGCATGTTACTCTGTAGACTCCACACAGGGCCTGTTGATCTTCAGAGCAGGTGCATCTGACACTCTACTGTGATGCTTCTATCACTCAGTCTAGGGTTTCTGGTGCATTTTTAAAAATCTAATATGTTGGGCCCGGCTCGGTGGTGCAATGGTTAAGGTCCTCGCCTTGCATGCCCGGGATCCCATATGGGCGCTGGTTCTAATCCTGGCGGCTCCGCTTCCCATCCAGCTCCCTGCCTGTGGCCCAGGAAAGCAGTCAGGACGGCCTGGAATTTTGGGACCCTGCACCCACGTGGGAGACCCGGAAGAGGCTCCTGGCTTTGGATCGGCATAGCATTGGCCGTTGTGCTCACTTGGGGAGTGAATCATCAGACGGAAGATCTTCCTCTCTGTCTCTCCTCTCTGTATATCCGCCTTTCCAATAAAAATTAAAAAAAATAAATCTAAAAAAAAAAATCTAATATGTACATAGTTTGGGGACCTTTGGAAATTCAGGTATCAGGTTCAGAAACAATGAATAAAAATGCTAGTTATAATGATTTGCTTTATTTAGTTAAAAATTCTAAAGCCCTTTTAACATAATGAATATTTCAACACTTTCTCTTCCATTCAACACATACTTGTTGTAGGCCAGTCATTGCAAAGCAGTGCTGTAAGTGCTGTGAAAGACACAGTCTCTATTTTGCCAACTCCACAAATTAAAAATCTGACCTAAGTGTGTGCAAAAAAAAAAAAAAAACCCAAACAAAAACCAAAAACAAAAACAAAAACTCCACATGAAGTTTTCAGCATTGTTCAGGAAATAAAAGGAAGATCACACAAGGTCAGAAAGTTTCCTTCGGTGACATTTGAGAGAAGAACCAATAGGCAGCCAGATTTGTGGGAAAGTCATTGCAAATGGAACCAGTGGAGTGAGGCAGAGCAGGGATGGGGAAGAGGCACATCTGCCTGCAGCACAGATGATATGCGCAGGAAGTCTCAAAAGGCAGCAATGGCTTTGAGGAGCAGGTTGAAGGAGGCCAGGGGGCGGTGATCCTGAAGGCTGAGAGGAGAATGCTGAGCGGCTAGACCAGAGAAAGGAGCAGAAAGCCCACACTGGAGCACCTGCACAGTCCAGGGGAAGTCAGGGTCCCACACACATCAGTGAGGGTCACAAGACTGAGAAGAGCATGACTGTACAGCTGGTGGATGGAACAGCAGACCCAAGTTTGCAGTCACATGTTCCACAGAGGGCCATGGGCTATCTCACCTGCTCTGGGTCATATTCATCACCATCCAATCTTTGGCATAGACATTCTTTCCAATCAGATCCTTAAACATGATAAAAGTTTCCATGAGGAAGTCCTGCAGAGAACAAGCAAGAGTTGAGACTGCATTCCTTGCCTATTTCTGTGGTACACTGACTAGGACTAGATCAGAGAAAGAGTTCCTAAAGCCATACTAACAGTTCAGCATCCACAAATCTATTACAGGTAATGTCCTGGCAACAAGCTAGCCTTCGACTGTCACATCACACGTCCCCATAAGGAAATTCAGGACACAAATTGTCCCTATACAACAAACAGTGAACTCAAGCCTGCAGAAAATGAAATGACTTGCTTCAGCTGAAGACTAGAAAGCAGGACAGCTGGGTAAGAGTTTGGGACTTTAATCCCTGGGTATTGACAGACCTTCTCTCTTTAGTCCTCTCCTGCCAGGGAGTGCCCAAATATGGCTGTCACACCTACCCAAAATTGTGAGAACTTTAAATATTTGGGTCTAATTTTCCCTCATTAGAGCTAGAAGAGAAATGCCAGACGCACAAGTGCAGTCATAATTTCTCCTGCTTCAGAAGTGCTGTCACGTGCAGCTGAGCAAAAGGATCCTAAGTGGATCCTATCCGATCACGGTCGTGGCTTGTGGGGATTGTAATCACTGACCAAGAGAAGGGAGAGAAAGGAAGGAAGGCTGTTCCAAAGGGGGGATGTGATAAAAAATAAATAATTCAGAAATAGAACAATTAATTTAAAAATCAAAGCCAAGACATTTTAAAAGCATTTTCATTGGGTCACTAGCCTTTTCCCTGTGGGTTCCTGAAATGAAGCCCCAGTGCTGTGCCTCTGGCAGCTGCTCAGGCGGTTCTACCTCATGAAGTACATGGTGTTGCAGGAGGAACATGCATGTTCCATGGGATTGTAGTTTTTTTTTTTTTTTAAATCAAGCACTTTGTGTCCAACTACTTATCAACCATTTAAATAAACAAGAACTCATGGTTTGTGAAACAATGAATAATGAGATGTCAGTGGTCAAGGACCTGTGTCTGACTCTACGTCTAACTTTAGACAGTCTGAGTTAATAAGACGGCAGAATAGCACCTCACTTCACCCACCACTTCCATGGGCCCAACTCAGAGCTGACATGAAACGCGACACAGGACTGCCTACTGGAGGCTTGGAGTCAGCTGTACCTGGAGGCTCTGACACTGAAGATGGGCTTGGCCAAGTGGCCAGCCTGTTTCTTCAGGCCTTAGTTCCCCATGGGAAAAATTATCTTTTAATTATATAATGCAAACAATAGAGCTCATCACTGTTCTGGCAAACAGGAGTTAAATCTGCTTGTTTTCTCCCTTACTTAATGGTAGAGCCAAACCATCAAATGTTGACTTTAGGGTGTCATATAATACTTGCTTTCCGAATGGCTTTGAAAAAAACCCCAATAAACTATTTCATGTTAATTTCAAGTTATAATAATAGGATTATTATTATTATCAAGCATTAGTCTTCACAGTCGTTAACCACATTCCAAGCTCAGCAAGGCATTTTCTATGCATGGATTCAGTCAAGACGGTGGCCCCAGCCCAGACCATAGCAATAAGCTCCACCACCCTCAGGTGAATGACTAAAACTGCAGACACCACCAAACCCCATAAACATGCTTTTCCCTACACATGCAAACCTATATGACAAAGTTTAATTTATAAAATAGGCATAGTGAAATAGGCACTAGTCAATAAAACTGAACAATTATAATACATTAACAAAATGTATCTAAAACATATCAATTACTCATTTTAATAGTTCTGGACCAATGTTGACAGTGGGTAACAAACCACAGAAAAGCAAAAGCACAGTGAACGGGTAACTGCGGTACTCCTAGTAACCCTTAAAGTAAGATACCATCTTAGAGATAAAAAAAACTGAGCTGCAGTAAGGCTAAATACCTTGTTCTGGATTTCACATAAGAATTGGAAAAATCAGAATCCAATCCAAAAGTGGTATAGTCTAAAATCTGTGCTTTTGTTCACTATGCCATCTACTCATGGAGAAACATTGCTGTTTTGGTCTCCATCTCTCCCAGCTCCTCTGCTCATCCTGATTCTCTTGCACCTGTTGCTATAGGTACACTCACATATTGTTATGGTACTGATACCTTGCTATCTTAGCACAGCACAGCCTAAGGGGAATTAGGCCTCCAGCTTGAGCCACGCAGTTCAAAAAAATACTCTGAGGCCTACATGATTGGATCAATTAATAGGAAGTACCATTTGCTATTGTAATTCCTTACAAAAAGGCACTTCAGTATGTGGAAAAATGAAAATTAAAAACAAACTTATTTTGGTATAAAAGATGTTTGAAATGTATGCATTTTTTCATAATATGTATTTTCCAAGAACTTTTTGAAAACCTTACGTGCATATACAAAGAGTTCAAAATTTTGGGTACCAAAACAAATTGTCTGTTAGTTCTATCTGCCATAATTATATTGAAGTAGCCTGGTATGTCTGCTCATATTGTGGATGGCCATTACCAAAAGCAAAGTTGCGGGCAAGGAAGGAGCTGTGTGCCCTTTGGTGCACTGGCTGTAACGCGGGCAGAAAGCCACATGCATATCCATAGCACAAAGGAAAGTGGAATATGAGTAGATGACAGGAAGCCACCCAGAGTACAGACCAGGGCCACACAGCATCCGTCTGCAGATCCAACTTCATGTCCAGTTCACTGCTCGGCAAGATGAGCCAACAGTCCCCCGGACAACTCAATGGCCACTAGCAACCTCCTGAGTGCTGTGCTATAAAAGCAGCATCGCAAGGCTTACTTGGCCTCTTAGCCTCATGCTTCCCAGTAACTCTGAGAATGATCTTCTCCTTTAAAACGTAAGAGGCAGGACATCATTAAATTTCTTGTCGACCTCTCCAAGACGATATAAATTACATGTCAGAGAGTCTACATATCCCTGTCTTCAAAAAATCCTTGTGATCATACGTGACTAACTATGGTCACTGCAAACAATCTTCTTTTTTCAGAGAATCTCCCAAGAGAAGAGTGTTTTTAAACCTTTGGGAGCTCTGAAAGCTCTCTCTAAATCCAAGAGACCTGCGATGTGTGATAACCTTCTGGTATCTACACATAATCCTCCACCTCAAACCCCATCAGAGAGAGAAAGCAAGAGCCAACCCTTCCCTTTCTCAGAGCAGTTGAGGTTGGTAGGAAGGAAACCCTGAACTCCGGATGCTCAGCTTTAGTTACTGTTTTTTAACAGAATCAGATAAGTCTTCAGGTTGCCAGAATCCAGCAAAGACTACTTACAATGATGTCTTGCCTGGTTTTGAAGGTGCTGATGTAGTGGTTGTAGTGACTGTCTTCCATCTGCCGCAGGATGGCAATCATGCAAGCCACAAAACTTCCCTGGGAGGGAAGCAGAAACAGAAGTTGAAGGTTCAAAGCACCCGGTGACAAAATAAGATTTGAGCTCCACAGACTTTGGTCTTCTTAATCAATGAACTATGCAGGAACCCTGCCAAACTGGAAACACACCACATTCTACCTATCAGGTTTCAGCTACAAATCACCTACTTCCGGGTTTCAGCCAGGAAACTTGGAGGACATTTGACATCCTTAACAGTTAAGATTTGTAGAGCCCAGAAGGTCCAGGGACACTAACTAGCTCAACTTGTTTCCAGTAGAGATAAAACACTTGATCTTAGCCAAAAGGCCGAGAAGCAGTGAGACAAACAACCTGTAGAGTTTTGAGTCTGTTGTAAAGAGTAGTAATAGAGAAGGGCGGGCGATGTTGTAGGGCCAAGGATTAGGCATCAATGAATTCATACAGTTTGTGAATTATTAGCTCTTCTAATATTTAACTTCTTAAATATCAAATAAACCATGTATTATGCCAGGTGTATTTCCTTTTGTATATTTCTCTTTTGTATATTTCTCCAAGGACCCAGATTGTGCATACAACTTTTCTCTTACTTTAATAGGAGTGGGCCTTCTGTAGCTTATACTGAAGTTCTCACCTCTTTTTTCAAAGTTCTCAAGCTCATTTAAATAGTGAGCAAGATAACATGATATAACCACGAATGGAAGCTGGATAGGTAAATTTAAACTCACAGTGTTAGCTATAAGCCAATATATAATTGCTTAAATAATATAGTAAGCAGGCTTTCCTTATATGTTCTTTAAATGCATGGTAGAAATGGCTTGATAACAGTGGTCAGTGGTACATCTAGTGTTATTTGCTTAAACTTCACAGATTTATAAAATGCTATCAGTGCTAGTCATTCTGCTCTCATTCTGGTAAACTTGGACAAGTAAGTCTGCCAGGAATTCTAATAAATTATGAAAGGATTAGTGAAACAGTGCTGTTAAAATGTTCTCAACTTCTACTTGCAAGTATATAAGTAACTTGAGTAATTTTCTGCAAGTCGTTCTTATTCTCAAAATTCAGTAGTGGAAAAGCTAGAGCCATCAAGTCACCTATTTTATTTCTGCACACTAAACAGCATAATGCTCAAGACTAACACATGATCCATCAATTTTGCATTTTCCTTGCTTCTGTATTGATGAACAAGTTAGCATGATTGCCCACAACCCCACTACTCCAAGCAGGTCAAGAGCCTTGACTTTACATAGGAATCTTCCAGTTTCTACAGACCTTTTTCTATGAACCTTTTCTTCTGCAGAGAAAGATCCAGGAATAGCCTAGATGAACACTAATCATATAAAGGAGAACTGAATTGTCTTGTAAGATGCTTTGGTTTTGTGTAGGTTTTAGTCATGTTTCCTAATTCGTATTGGAAACAGCTGGATCACTCCCATGTTGCTTCTCATTGGGTGCACCATCTTGGGTTCTGCCCTGGTTGTTCCCTCCTCCTGGAAGGCCCTTCCCCGGGAATCTGTGCAGTTTACTCCATCACTATCTTCAGGTTTTTACCTAATATTTACTTTTTGGGTGAAGTATTGCCTTCTTAAAACTTGTGACATCCTAAGCCTGACTTTCCTTTTTCTGTTCATTTTTTCTTCTCCATAACACATGTCTCCTTCTAACAATCCTTTGAAGCTTATTTTCTTATTGTTCTTCATTGCTTTTCCACATAGAAAGTACTTTATTGTGCTGTTCACGGTTTCTTTCCAGGGTCTGGAACAGTGGCTGGCATAATTTCTTAACACACACTCATTCAACGAATGTAGGCAGGGTTTTTCTTTATCAAAACAATTTGAGAGAATTCTTTTCCTATGCCTTCTGATTAAAATCTGTTTTTAGGACAGTGACTAGAAGACGCCTCATTTTAATGGGACTTTGAGTAGTTACTACCGGTCTCAGACTTTTCTCATGGATATGTTTCTATGTAGTAGATGGACACTAACAAGCTGAAGCAACACTGCTCTTTCTACAAGCATACTAATCACAACATCTTTATGATGTCGCTTTTGTCCTTGGCTCATCCTAGCCAGGGAAAATGGTCTGATACGGAACAGAACCATCCATGTCAGAAAGGGATCTGCTGAGGATTTTCATCAGTAGACTGTGATGGAGGGGCAAGTGCATCTCATCCCTAACCACAGGCCCTGCAGGTCTGCCAACAGGCAGGTGGGGCCCCCAAAGAGACACTCACAATGTGCGGAGACTGCCGGTTCATCCCAATCACTGTCCGGTTGATCCTGCGCAGCAGGCGCACCATTATCATCGTTATGTGTGAGGCTGTGGGACCCTAGGAGCAGGAGAAACACAGGATGTGATATTTGTTTTCACTTAGCTTCACCTTTATTAAATGAAGTTTCACAGATGAGTTTTCTCTTTATATCTCAACACTTCCCTGCAGTTCAAGTTCTTATTCAGAAGCAAAATATATTAACTTCATGGCATAAGTCAGATGAGCAGAATCAGTTCTAGCATCTAGAAGACACATAAGTGGTATGCAGGGCTCCAGTGCACACCCTAATAACCCAGGCTGACCAGGTTCACCAAGAGCTTATTACTGCCATCACCAGTGTTAGAATTTGCTCTGTCTGAGCACATGAGGGTGGGCCAGGAAAATTTGTCAACAAAAGTGTGGAAAGTGAAATGCAGAAATGCAAAGTTCTTAACACTTTCTGTGCACAAAGAAAAAAAAGGATGTCCAGCTCATATGAAAACAATAGGTGAATTTCCCACAAATCCTTATTTTGAAGCCTTAATTCCTAAATAGGAGAGCACAAAGATATGGGGGTTTAGTTCAGGTCAGAGGCATGAGGCCTTGGTCTAACGGTGTTCCAAGGGATGCTTCCTCTCAGTCCCCATGTGAGTGTACAGGGAGAAGGCAGCCATCTACAAGCCAGGAACAGTCCTCACCAGAACTTAGTTCTGATCCTGAACTCCAGCCACCAAGCCACAAGGATATAAAATATCTGGAGTGGGGGGTTTAGCACAGTGGTTAAGCCATTGTTCTGTCCACCTACAAGTCAAATGGGAGTGCCTGGGTTTGAATCCCAGCTCTTCTCCTAATAAGCTTCCTGCTAATTCAAACCAAAGGAGGCATCAGGGATGGTCCAAATACATGGGTCCCTGTCATCACTTACAGGGGAGATCTGGAATGAACTTCCTGGTTCTGATTTCAGAAGGCATTTGAAAGTGAATCAGTGTCTCTGTCTCTGAACAGCATGAGTGGTGACGAATGTGCCAATTTAATTGCAACAATCATCACACAATGTCTATACATATTAAGTCATCATGTTGAACACACTGAATATATGCAATTATGTCACTTCTACATCTTTTAAAATAAAAAGGAAACAAAATGCTAACAAGCAATATGTACACAGAACAGTGATTTAGTTATCTGAAGGAGGAAGCCACTAGCAATTTGGCGCCACAAGGGCAGGGTGCTCACCTAGGTTCACAACCATGATCCTCACCTTTCCTAGCATTGATACAGGGTGGCAGTTCAACAGGTGTTTATGAGCTGAATTTGTAATTCAAGCTACAAACTGGTAAGAGCCCTGAAGAGACAAGAGAAGAACAGGAAGGGAAACAGCAGGGTGTGGAGTGCAGACAGCACAGCCACAGGAACACCCCAATGGAGCAGCTGCTGCAGCTGACCTCAAGGACGATGCTGATTCCAAGATGGCAGCTGGGAAGAGAAAAGGTGCCTGGACCATGCACAAGGCACCAAGAGCCAAGGTCAGCTGTCAGTCTTGAATTAGTTGGGAGAAAAGGATAACAGAAGATATAGAGTTCATGCATACAAAAATGCTTCTGAGTGAGAAAGAAGTACCACCATCAACACAAGATTACTGGAATGACTAGAGGAATAGAGCTAGAAAGACGACAAGTAACATTATTGGGAAGATAAAAAGAATCCTCGCCTCATAAAAAAAAATGGCAAGTAAATTTCCATGGGATTTAAATACTATCAAATTATTTCCAAGGAGTCTTTCTGTGTGCTGAGAAGGTATATAGAGGCAATGTGTATGAAAAAGCAGAACCAGACATGGAATAGACTGCAAGGCTGTTTGGAATGATTCCTACATATTATTACATAGGAAACTGTGGCAATGGGAGGTTTGCCTAAGGGCTAATTGCAGTGGAGTGAATTTTTTATCTTTAATTTTAAAAATTATTTTATTTTTTAAAGATTTATTTTCATTTTGATTAGAAAGTCAGATATAAGGAGAGGAGGAGAAAAAGAAAGATCTTCTGTCCATTGATTCACTCCTCGAGTGGCTGTAACAGCCAGAGCTGAGCTGATCCAAAGCCAGGAGCCAGGAGCTTCTTCTGGGTCTTCCACGCGGGTGAAGGGTCCCAAGGCTTTGGGCCCATCCTTGACTGCTTTCCCAGGCCACAAGTAGAGAGGTGGATGGGAAGCAGGAGCTGCCAGGACATGAACCGGTGCCCATATGGGATACTGGCACATTCAAGGTGAGGATTTAGCCACGAGGCTACTGTGTTGGGCCCTTTTTTTCTGTTTAAAAAAGATTTATAGGCCCAGCGTGATGGCTCAATCGGCTAATCCCCCTTCAAAGTGCCAGGATCCCATCTGGGCATCAGTTTGAGCCTGAACTGCTCCATTTCCCATCCAGCTCCCTGCTTAGAGCCTGAGAAAGCAGCAGAGAATGGCCCAAGGCCTTGGGATCTCACATCCATGTAGGAGAGCCAGAAGTTTCTGGCTTTGGATTGGCTCATCTCCAGCTATTATGGTCATTAGGTGGAGTGAATCAGCAAATGAAGATCTTTCTCTCTCCTCTCTGTAAATCTGCCTTGTTTATTAGGAAAAGCCACAGAGGAGGATGGAGGGAGGCCATGAAAGAGAGAGATGAATCTTCCATTCGCAGGTTCACTCCCCAGATGGACACAATGGCCAGGTATGGCCAGGCTGTGTCAGGAGCTTCATCTGGGTCTCCCAAGTGTGTAGCAAGGGCCCAAATGCTTAAACCACTTTGATCCTGCTTTCCCAGGCCATCAGCAGGGAGCTGGATCAAAGTGGACAGCTAGGGTACAAGCCAACATCCATACAGGATGCTGACATACACCACAAGCAGTAGCTTTACCCAATATACTGTAACATTGGTCCTAAAGAACTGGTTTTATCAGGACTAGGAATCAATCCTCTTATTTCCAGATTTCAGATTAACTATAAATCACAGATCTATACTATCTAAAGCACTGGAACCTTGGCTAACCCAAAGTACTTCATACTTTGTTGCTGAAGGGTTTAGAGCTGGATTTTACCATGTCAAATAATTACTGAGTCAAAAGAGTTACTTTTTAAAATGTCATGTTTATGATACAATTAGTCACATTTGTTTATTTGCTGCAAGGTCCTTGGTCAGGAACCAGATCCCTAATCATAACATTCGTTGGGAATATTTATTCCACGTTATGATGCGGTTTCTAGGAACACATTCAAGCAAACTAAGAATGGGGGAGGGAAAGGCCCTGTAATGAGCAAATATCATATCATATAACACACCAAGCATGGGGTCTGGGAGGTGGAGGGACAGGGCAGGGGAGTAGCTGGGGACAGTAATGGTGTCCTCCATGCTTGTGAGACTGCAGTGAGGGTGGGTCAGCAGTGGGCTTGTGTGAATGACAAACAGGAGAAGGTAGGCCCAGGCCAAGCTGCTATGGAGCTTGAAAGGAGAGCGAAGAGTTTCACTATGAGCAAAGGTCCAGGGTTCCTCACATCCTTTGGCAGAGCTGAACCTGAAAGAACTGGTAAGAGAGCGCTTAGACAAAAGCAGTGGTTTCTTTGGGCTATTATGGACACCCTGACCACACAACTGCCACGGGGCAGTGTGCTGTGGGAGAAGATGCTTTTTATTCTGAGCTCTAAGTGCTTAACTGAACAATCTGCAAGACTCTCTGGTTCTCTCAAGGGGGAATCTGTGGAAGCCTGGGGGCTGTGCTGTCTCTACACGGTGAATCCAGGCAGGTGTAGCCTTGGGTGAAAAAGAGCAGACAGATCACAGGAAAGAGGAAAGATAGGAAAATGCAAGTTCTAGGTTGAAGCAGGGCATCAGTGTGAGAGAGGCGGTGAGAACAGATGCTGGCTGGGATGTCTACATCTCATGTAGGAGAGTCCAAGTTCAAACTCTGCCTTTACTTCCATTTTCAGCTTCCTGCAAATGTGGACCCTTGGAGGCAGCAGGTGATGAAGGCTTGGGTGTTTGCCACCCAGGTGGGAGACCCAGACTGAATTTTAGGCTCTTGGGTTTGGCCTGGCTCAGTCATGGCTGTTACAGGCCTTTGTGGCGTGAGACAACAGATGGGAGTCCTCTGCCTTTCGAACCAAATAAAGTTTAAAAAATTAAAGTGAAAACTAAGAAGCTCAGAAATATTTATATAGTGCTGCCTAACATCACAGGATCAGGGTAGAGGTTTCTACATAAAAACAGAAAGCCTCCTGGCAATGGGGGGTTGGTCTCAAAAAGAGTATTTACAAGGGTATTTATTCACAGTAATCTCAAGGATAAGCAATTTGGCCAAACCAGGAAAATGAGCCAGTGGAGGTCTCACCTACTAAACTGACTTCATGTAGACTCAGATGTGCCAAGGAGACACTGTGGCCTCTGCACACTTTTAAAATGCATGTTTGTAAGTGTTCAAGATGAGGCAGGTCACAGGTCTCGTGTGTGAAGGACAAAGGGCTCACACTACACACCAATTCAATGATGACTCAACTTACCACATCCTTCCTGTCCAGCACCTCTAGGATGTTGCTCAGGAGCTGCGAGCTGGCCTCATAGTCAGGCTTGCTGGAGTTGTCGTCTAACTGGCCGCTGAGCTGGTCTGTCAGCAGTGGCAGCAGTACATCTCTGCACTCTGAGAAAGGAGACATCGTAGCTCATGTGTCGTGTGTCGCAGGGCCACCCCCTGCATGGCCATCTCCTGCTGGTCCTCTCTACCTGTCCCCCTAGCTCCTGCACAGCAGGAGCTTCCCCAGGCAATAGAGGAGCAGATGGTTCTAGGCCTGGAACTTCAGTCTTGTCACTGAATTAGGTAAACTGAGACGATTCCTCCCGCGGGTAAATGTGGGGATAGCCAAAGGTTTAAAATATGTAACCACTGCTCTGCCTCATAGCCTGATACAGAAAAGCTAAGCCACATGGAATTAATGAACACTGATCAAAACAAATATCTTCAAAATATTTTTATGGGCAAGGGCCGGGTCTTAGGCTTTGGGACAAGAGCACAGTAATTTGGAAATGGTGGCTGTACGTTCGACTCTATTGAGAGAATAAAAAGTGTTTTGTCGTAAGAATTCTCTTCCTTCTTTGCCATCTCAGAGGTTAAGTGCTGGCAGTCTGGTTCCCCAACTCTACCTCCTAAATGAGCCCTGATTTCCAGGGCTAGCGAATTTCTGTGGTGTCAACACTTCCACCTGGATCAATTTCCAGCTACTAATGTCACATCACTGACCACAGTGCTGGGAGAGCACAACCAGCACCACTCAAGGCAATCCAACTGAGACCTGGCCCATCCCTACAGCATCGCCCCCTACCTGTTCTGTGGCTTGTAACGTTATGCCACACGCACAGTGAAAGCTACATTTGCCTAAAAAAACCACCTCTCCTGGCTGTCTGCCACTTTCTGGGGTTCCTCTTCAGAGAACAAAGTTCTTTTTTGACAAACTACCTGCTGATTATTGTATTTAAGGATGCAGGAACAAAATATGACTTAAGTTTCTCCTTGAAGTTGGTCTCCCAGGATTTGCTTAACTACTCACAAACTGACATTCAAAAAAAAAAGTAAGTACTGGCTGGTGACAAAGATGGACCGGCATGACAGTGGGCAGCACTCCTGAGTGTGACTCACCTGACTGCTGAAAAAGACTGCTCTCAACAATCTTGGACATGCAGTTCAGCTTCTGCCGAACTAACTGGTTGTCGGGAATGCTCTGAATGAACTTGCAGAAGAGCACACTGGAAGAGAAATCCCAGAAACAGTGTTTCAGCTCATGTGAAGGCAGAGGGAAAAACATTCTCTTGCACTCTGAGATCCGGGTGTGGGGAAAGTGACCTAGGAGTCTTACAGATGACCTAAGATCTCTGTCCCTAGGGCTTACATTCATCGCCCAGTAACGGGTTCTGCCTAGAACTGACAACTTCCATCACCAAGGCGTATGCCGCTCCACCTGCGATCCAGACCTGCCTGGAGGCTCAGCTGTGGCTCACGTCTTTCTCGGCCCACTGAAGTCTAGCTCTGCATACCCAGAGCACCTTGCTGTAGGGCTGGAAGCCTATCGTTACATACTTTCTTTGGTAGTTCATTTTATGTGTACAGATCTTGTTTTCCCAGAGAAAAAGCTTGAGTCTCTTCCCAGGGCAGGCTTTGGGTGTGCTTTTCTATCTTTCACAGGATGGAGCACAAAAAGGTGTTCAGTTCAGGTGTGTTAGCAGAACCAGAGGTTGCACAGCAGCCCCAGCTCCAGCTAAGCTGGGAGTAGTAGCCTCTTTGTTTAAGAAACACACTTTCACTTTCCCCCCTGTTATTTACCTGAGCTCTGTGGGATCAAACACCAGTTTGACATCATTAATTATGCTAGGAAGGTACTTCAAAGCTGCTCCCTGGGGGAAAAAAACAACACAAGGGCAAATTCAGTTGCAAGTAAGACAAATACAAAACTTCAGGGCTTGATCCCACGAAGAAAGGGCTGGGCCCAAATCTTCCACAGGAAGCTGGGTGGTGAGGACCTTGCAATGCGGAGTGAAGCTGACGTCAGTACACAGGCTGTCCTAACACCTCTTTCCTGGAAATGCAGGAGGTAAGGTGTCCTGTCCCCACTACGGGCAGGCACGTCCATTGGCCTCTCATTTCTCAATCTAAGCAAGCAGTTAAATTCTTTTAGTCTGATTCACAAAGCAGCCATATAGAGCAAGAAATAAATAACAAAGTCCAAGGTGTGACTTCTGAGATTACACCTTTCACATTTCAAAGAACAGAGGGACAATGAATGAGATGGTGGCTTTCCATTTTGGAGCAAAAGGAAGTGAAGGCCCTCCCTCCCCCAACAAAATTGTCATCTGTAATAGAATCAGAATCAGTTTGCTGAAATCAGTGGGTCCAAGAAGGATGCATAAAATGGTAGTTCATCTTTGTCAAAGTGGTCTTTTTTTTTTACATTATTATTATCATTTTATGACACAGTTCCATAGGCTCCTGGTATTTCCCTTATCCCAGCCCCAACTCCCCCCACCCCACCCGCCTAGTTCCTCTATATCATTACTAAAGTATAGTTCTTCATACACAGTTATATGTCCATCCTTGCAGGCATGGACAATGGCAGAGTCCAGAATCCTACTGTCAAGACATAGTAAACAGTTTCATTGTAAGTCCGTCTTTGTCCAGGAAGTAGAAATGCATACTGCATTGTATCCTCACATCTGGATGTTAGTAAAAGTGGCCTTTAAAAATTCAAATTCAGGCTGGCACATCACTTATTGGGATAAGCCTCTAGCCACAGTACCAGCATGCCATATGGGCACTGGTTTGAGTCACGCTGCTCCAATTCCAACTCAGCTCCCTGCTAATAGCTGGGAGAGCAGTGAAAAATGGCCCCTGCACCCATGTAGGAAACCTGGAAGAAACCCCTGGCTCCTGGTTTTGGATTGGCTCAGCTCCAGTTGTTGTGGCCATTGGGGGAGTGAACCAGTGGATAAAAAACCTTTCTGAATCTCCTCCTTACTCTGTGACTGACTTTCAAATAAAAACTATATATATTTTTAAAAGTACACATGTTCCCCAAACTTAAAAATGTAGGTGTTTTTCCTGTTATTTTCTGCAAATCACACTAAACATCACAAGATAGCTTTGAGTCATGATTCACATTCTCTACCATTGCAGCAAGTTCCACAGAACATCCTCACCCATGGCCTTAACAGACTTATCCAAGAGAATGTCGTGCTCACCTTGATCTTGACAGCTTCCTCCAGAGGCCTGTCCATTAGCATATTGAAGGAGAGGAATAACTGGCGGATTGAGTTATTAAACTCATCTCCATCTTCACTCTGGCCATAGAATCTTAACAGGAAAAATAGAAAAAACAGATTTTCCACCTTGAAAACATTTTACGACAGATGTATAGTTTCAAGTAACAATGAGGGAAGCTTATCGCCTTGCCTTTCACCCAACTGCAGAGACACGCCATACAGCTCCCCGGGATGGTTTCAAGGAGACCAGGCATCAGTGCTGTAGTCTGAGACAAGAGCAGGTAAGAAACCTGCAGGTCAAGTCCTGACATAGGACTCTGCAGTTGGCTGGCTGTGATCTGCCAGGGAGGAGGTGTCCCCTGATGGAAGGCTCCACTTTAATGATGTCCTCTGCTCCAGGGATTTGCAGGCATTTCCCACGGGGAGGGAGAACAGCAGGAGGTCTTGGTGCTGGAATTTGCTGGTGAGCCAGCCTTCCTCAGCTGAATGCAGGGATTTGTAATAAGCAGGATCTGTTCCCAGCAAACCACCCTAACACCACACCTGGCAGGTTCTGTCCTTCAGCCTCACTTCTTTCTTCCCCGCCAATGTCTCACCCAATCAAAGCCTGTCATTTGAGCTGAGCTAAGGAAGCTCCTCAACCCAGAATGTCTCAGCTGCCCACGTGGAGGCTGAGCTGCTCTGCCACTGGGACCTTCGCCTTCATTGCCTGTTCTGGCTTTCAGGAAACTCCTCCGCTTGCCTTCACACGACTCGGTTAACTCAAAAGGTGGTTCTTTTTCATAAGAGGCAATTGAAAGGTCTTTGGTGAATTTTCCAGAAATTCAAAAACCTCAAATGGTAGTGCATGAGCAAATGCACTGAGGAGCAACTCCACAAGCATATCAGAGTAGGGACAGTTAGAAGTCCGACTTTCAAGCACACTCTCAAAGGTACATTTGAGGGTTCTTCACAAAACGTTCATGGAAAAGGTTTATTACAGAAAAACTGTGCATGGATTTCACTTTTTTTTGCACCAAAAAGAAACTTACTTTCTCACCCATTTCGAAGTGTCCTTGTGTATATATGTAAATTAGTCTCTTCTATTCACATTTACCTTTATCAGGTATCCAAAGAGTATTAAGTCAATTGAGAAAAGTATTCAATCAGAGGGTTATTGGTAATTCTCAGTTCATCCATTTTTCCCAAGTAGAACTTTACCTGCAATTTAGTCCCTAAAGTCCCTAAAGCCAAAGCAGAACTCACTGATTATCCTGCTTGGTTCTCAACAGTGCAGGTTTTAGCGTATCAAAGCACTATGCACCCCCAGTCCATTACCCATAAAATGTTCCTTCCTCTCACTGCCTTGTCAACTCCAATAGCAGGTGCTGTGAGCTCTTCCCTCCACGGCAGTGCGCACTCTCCCTCCGCTACCGAGACAGAGTCCCCATGTCTCACACTTGAACAACATCAATTAGGAGGTCCTCACTTTCCCTCTGCCTTCTAAGATTTATTTTATACATAGGAGATGTACTGATCTTTTCAAATGCAAGTTATTGGGCCTGATGCAGTAGCCTGGCAGCAAAAGTCCTTGCCTTGCATGTGCCGGGATCCGATATAAGTGCTGGTTTATGTCCTGGCTGTTTTACTTTTCTTCCAGCCCCCTGCTGTAGCCTTGGAAAGCAGTGGAGGATGACCCAAAGCCTTGGCACCCTGCACCCACATGGGAGACCTGGAAGAAGTTCCTGGCTTCAGATTGGCTTAGCACCAGTTATTATGGCTACTTAGGGAGTAGAATGAGCCAGTGGATGAAAGTTTCTGTCTCTCCTCTCTGTGAATCTTACAAATAAAAATAAACAAATCTTAAAAAAAAAAAGCACGCCACTGTGGTGCAGTACATTAAGCCACTGCCTGTGACACTGGCATCTCATGTGGGAGCCAGCTGGTGTCCTGGCTATTCCACTTCCAATTGAGCTCCCTGATAATAGCTTAGGAAAAGCAGCAGAAGACGGCTGGGGTATTTGTGCTCCTGTCACCCAATGGAAACCAAGACAAAACTCCTGGCCATAACCTAGCCCAGCACTAGCCATTTTGGCAATCTAGATTGTAAATACATTGATGAAAAACTTCTCTCTCTTTCTGTAACTCTTTCAAATGAATAGATATTTTTAAAAAATACAATCCAGGGCCCGGCACTGTGGCCTACAGGCTAAAGTCCTAACCTTGAATGTGCCGGGATCCCATATGGACAACGATTCTCGTCCCAGCAGCTCCAATTCCCATCCAGCTCCCTGCCTGTGGTCTGGAAAGGCAGTCAAGGACGGCTCAAAGCCTTGGGACCCTGCACCCACGTGGGAGGCCTGGAGGAAGTTCCTGGCTCCTGGCTTTGGATCGGTGCAGCACCGGCCATTGCAGTCACTTGGGGAGTGAATCATCGGACAGAAGATCTTCCTCTCTTTCTCTCCTCCTCTCTGTATATCTGACTTTGCAATAAAAATAAATAAATCTTTAAAAAAATACAATCCAGATGTTAATATTTTTATAACCAATATCTTCCCATTACACTTGTAATAATATCTAAACGCCCTTGGAAATGTATACATAATGGGATGTTAGACTGTCTGACATTGTCTGTATTAATAATGTTAGGGCACACTTAAATAATAGACTGATGAAATCCTGACTCCTTATGAAGGACTATACTATCGTAGCAACATAGGAAAATCTGTCCGGGAGGTGGACGGGAATTTGGGGGGCAGGCAATTCCAGTCTCTATGAAACTGTACCATAAAATTCAAAAATTTAAAATAAAAGTTTGACAACAACAAAAAAAGATCCAAACATCCAGAAACTCCTACATCATTTGCTATTACCTTCTATACCTACTACTCTTATTCTCCTTTTATTCTTTTTGACCAAACAACACAGTTTCTCATAACACATCACACTTTCTGGCCCATAGGGCCCTTGCAATCTGCAGACCCTGCTCCCTGAACTACTTGGCCTTGGCATCTCCAGAGGACATCTCTTAGCTTCCAATTGCAGCATACATGCTATGTCAACCACACAAGCATAGCAGGTGCTTAGTCATGCAGGTTGCTAGATGGCAGAACCTACACTGAACAACACCTGATACTCTAGGTAGATACAACCTCTCAATGTGCTCCTGTAAGTAATTCACAGTTATAACTGGTTATTATTCCACAATTACCTGTATCCTGGTAACCAGTTAGTGACCTCAGAAGAGGAATGTAAACTCTGATGAAGACAGTATGAGGAGGCTGACCATGTGCCATCCACATAGATCAAAGACAGGGCTCATATACAAATAGTCTATCAAATCTAAGCAATCAGAAAATGTGTGGCGTAGTACAATCAATTTCTCAGAGCACGTGTTTCTTTAATAAGAAAACCCTACTGTGTGGGAAAAATAACCAGAAACAAATCATCAGGGAAGAAGTACAATAGAGTAACTCTCTTAGACTTAAGGGAACTGAATGTCTCATTTTCCACAGTTGGTGTTCCAACACCTAAAATGTGGACCCTGATAATTTCAAAGAGTATTGGAACGACTGAATCATCAATGGGATTATTGCTGAGTCTGATGATTTCATGTGGAGCTTCTTCAGTGGGCCTATAGCCCACTTCCATCTTTAAGGCTTAAGCTCTGAAATTTTATGATTTCATATCCAACTGCTCACAAAGTTGATCATAAGCATAAGCATCAATGCAAACTACATGCATAGAGATGATCTGAAATTTGATGATTCCAAACCCAACCACTCACCAAACAGAACACAAGCCTCTGGAGCAAGGCAAACTATGTGCAGAGGACACAGACAGCCTGGACATCTTACTGAAGTTACCATTACCTCAAGTAGAGCACTCGTGATTGGATGATGAATCTGAACAAGTACTTCAAGGCTTTCAAAGCAGCAAAAAGTAACTCCGTCTTGCTGGAGTCTTCTGCATTAGCCACATAAAAGTTCAGTACCTTGGAGAGTTTCCTTAAGAGGGAGAGAAAGAAAAATTAATCACGGGAAATATGCTGCATGGAGGATTGGCGTAAGTGACATAGGAAGGGAAGCTGGCATACTGGGAGATAGATGTCATGATTCTAAAGACACCTCCACTGAGAGGGAATTAACTCTTCAGCCCTTCAGTTTCCTCATGTGTAGTTTAGAAATGCTGAGATTTCTTCTTTGTAAAAGCCAAAGGGATGAAAATTATAGGCACAATGCAGATGTGCCCGCCAGGGAGGGGTTATGCCTGACTAACAAATCCACACACCTTTACCCATTCTGGAGTTTATAAATATGGAGCCAGGTGGAAACATCACTTAGCATGGTTTGAGAACACAATCTAATTCTCTAGAACAGTTCAGGTTGCTCTTTGGGTCTTCCCAGATTCTTTGGATTAGAGATGGATGATCTTGGACCCTAACTCAAACTTTTCAAGGCACTTACTGATACTATGAATTTTCTTTCTATAGGTATCTCAGCTTTACCAGAACACAGCAAAAGGTCAAAAAGTACACAAACACACACAACTCCATGAAAGATTAGCGATTACTAAAAATAAACCCAGGACTCAGCATGGTAGCCTAGCAGCTAAAGTCCTCGCTTTGCACACGCTGGGATCCCATATGGTTGCCAGTTCTAATTCTGGTGGCCCTGCTTCCCATCCAGCTCCCTGTTTGTGGCCTGGGAAAGTAGTCAAGAATGGCCCAAAGCCTTGGGACCACATGGGAGACCTGGAAGAGGCTCCAGGTTCCTGGCTTTGGATCGGCGCAGCTCCAGACCTTGTGGCCATTGCAGTCGCTTGGGGAGTGAATCATTAGAAGGAAGATTTTTCTATCTCTCCTTCTCTCTGTATATCTGATTTTTCAATGAAAAAAAATTTTGTTTTTAAAGATTTATTTTTATTATTTTTTCATTGGAAAGGCGGATATACAGAGAGGAGAGACAGAGAGGAAGATCTTCCATCCGATGATTCACTCCCCAAGTGAGCGCAACGGCCGATACTATGCCGATCCAAAGCCAGGAGCCTCTTCCGGGTCTCCCACGTGGGTGCAGGGTCCCAAAGCTTTGGGCCGTCTGCTTTCCCAGGCCACAGGCAGGGAGCTGGAAGGGAAGCGGGGCTGCCGGGATTAGAACCGGTGCCCATATGGGATCCCGGGCGTGCAAGGCGAGGACCTTTAACCACTTGCGCCACCGTGCCGGGCCCAAATGAAAAATTTTTTAAAATCTTTGAAAAATATACACAGGCTGCTACAATGTAGGGGTCACATGTGGCTTGTTGTGATTAAAATACTCAGTGACACAATTTCCCCATTTTTTACCAGCTGCTCGTGGGGACAGTGAAGCTGCTGGGTGGCATGAATCTGCTTCTTCAGTCCAGAGGACTTCAGAGCCATCCTGTTGGCAGGTCACCATGGCTGCATGACCCCTTTTGTGTTCTTGTACCTTTGTTGCTCCCCGAGCTTAGAAAAGGACACCAGAAACCAAAGATCTGACCTGACATATCAACTGGCAACAGGCGACATGATCTGACATAAATCAGAATCCAAAGGAGCATTTACCTAAAATTCTAGCTACATAGTACTACTGCCACTATTTATCACATTGCTCTGCACAAAAACTAGAATGCAAGGGGATAAAATACAAGGAGTGAGAGTGTTACACACGGTGTGTTAGTGTGTTGTACACTTTGCAGAGATGTGCAAGATAAACACTCACTCTTTTCTTTAGTTGAAGGCTCAGAAATTAACCCCAGAAAGAAGGCTACACTGTGCAAAGGGTAGGACGCATTCCCTCTTACGCAGAAAAAAGAAAACAAAAATCAAATATTTTCCTATCTTTTAAGTAACAAAACATACTTGGTACAGGTGGTATAGGGGACATGGTCTGCTCTTCCTTCAGACTCAGTTTTGTTTAATTCACTATTTAATCCCATTGGTGTCTTGGTGTCAATCCTATCAACAACCAGTTACAAAGACGCTGAATCTAGTCATGTGCCCTGTATTCTTCTACCTGACTTTGATTCCTCACTTACATGCTCTGGATTGCTAGATGAATTTGGTAGCTTTTCTCAGGATAAAATAATCAGATGATTCTATCATGATTCTTAGAAAAAAAATTTTTTTACAGAAAGGCAAAAACCCCCTCTTGTTTCTCAATGATCCAATCCTTAGAGAACATACATAGTGATCCAACAAGTCACACTTCCCTTGAGTCAGACTTACACGTAGGCCAACGTGGCACTGAAGTGCTTGTAAATGTAGGTTTCAAGTACAGGGTTAAAATGCTGGAACTTGATATCTCCGATCAGTGAAATTATAAACACCTGCCAACGGTAAGAAATATGAGTAGCAGTACTGTATAATCCCCGGTATTTTGTCCACAAGGTACATTTTGACATGTAGGTGCCTTCTTGTTTTTCTGCATCATATTTGCACCATTTTCCTCCTACTATTTCAGGAATGAAGTAGTTTCAGCATTTATGGTTATTTAACACCAATACAAAACTTAAGTGTAGAGTCCCATGCTAACTGCTGTGAAGAAATTAATACAAGCCATCAAGCTTTGTCTCGGAGAACTTCCAGTCTCAGCAGGAGGGTAGTTGGGGCACAGGCCACATCATCAGTCAGGAAGAAAACACAGGAGGAAAAGGAGGACCAGAGAAGGGGTTTCCAGAGGAACAACAGACTCTAACCCAGGGATGTTGCTCAGGAAACATCACACACTCTTCCCGAGTGCAATGTCAGATCCTCCAAAATGAGCTTTTCACCTGAGCTTTGTCTTCCAAGTTCCTCATTCTGCGTTACCTCTCATCTCTCACAGGTATAATCTAGAAATCACCACAGTGCCCTGAACTCATGACAAAAAGGACAAGGAAAGGGCACTTGGGATTTCCAAGTATGCCCATTCACAGCTTCTTTGTTCCACAGGAACCTGTCTCTGGACTTTATCCCACGATACCCAGAGTAACAACTTCTTTCCAATCAACCTGACCTGATCAGGATTCATTTTATTTTGCATCCGTAACTTCCATGTGTTGATCACTTCTTGAACCTGTCAACCTCTCCAAGTTGGGGAATCATGTAAAGCTGAAATTTACCTTCCTTCCTCGCTGCAACATTTAGGTAAAACCCTGCCCTGTTTCCCAACAATGAGAAGTCAAGGCTTGGTTTGACAATCTGGCTCTTACCCCTCCACTCCGACCTCTGACCTCAAATTTTCAAAACACTTTTCTCTGGGCTGATTTCAGGGCCTAGAATATGTTGTGTATTTACACACTTTGTGTGACAAAATTGTCTATACATGGGACCTAATGGGGCAAAGTTTCATCCCTGGCCTGTGAATTCATTCTCTTGTATAAACATACAGAAGGGGGGCCAGCATTGCAGTGCACCAAGTTAAGCCACTGCCTGTAATGCTGGCATCCCATTTGCATGCTGGTTCAAGCTTTGGCGGCTTCACTTGCAATTTAGCCCCTGCTAATGTATCTGAGAAAATAGTAGAAGATAACTCTCATATCCTTAGCTCACTGTACCCACATAAAAGACCCATAAAATATTCCTGGCTCCCGGCTTCGGCCTGACCCAGCCCCACCTGCTACAGCTATTTCGGGGAGTAAGGAGACAGTAAGGGAAGAAAGCAGAAGGAAGACTCTCTCTCTGTAGCTCTGACTTTCAAATAAATAAATAGATCTTTAAAAGCTGAATTAAAGTGGTTCCTCATTTTTAATGTAAACACCTTTCCTTCCTTAATGAGTACAAGAAAGCATGTCAAAAGTAAGATATAATAGAAAATAAGAAAACAAAGGCTTGGGTTTGTTTCTAAGTTTACTTCTGGGAATCGAGGTTACAGAAATCATAAGAGATACGTACAAATATTTATGCAGGAGAACCTTCATAGCAATTATTTACAACAGTGAACTATTGAAAACTGCACAGCTTGAAGAATAGACACTAGATAATGTTGAACTGCTTACCAGTGCATCAAATACAAGGAAGTCGTACGTTTCATTGTCTGACATTTCCATCATTATGTTAAAAAGTGCATCTAGCGTATCTTGCAAAAACTGAAGAACAAAAGAGAGGTTATTTTGACATTTCCATGATGACTGGATAAAGCTCCATCTTGCAGAAATTTTGCAACAATTAGGTTTTCAATAGAGTAGCTTTTAATTATTATCTCAGACACTGGTATAATTGTTTAGCAATGCAGATAAGAAGTTTATCATGTAACTAGCTTTATCTAAGCTATTTAACTAACAGCATAGTAGTTACAATTTTATCTATGAATTTAGAACATACCTTCACAATCTCTCCTCCATCCACCTCCATTAACTTCCTTAGGTTGTGTTTAATGTTCTGCGAGTTGGAGCGCCAATTTAACAAGCCTAACAGGTCAACTAGGAAGAATGATCACAAACCAAAAACATTAGATGCCAAGTGCAAGGAACAAGCCACACCAGTTTAGGACACAGCTAAGGAATTCTCTAACAAAGATAACTGCCCTTCATAGCAGCTTCTTCAAGAATAGCCTGATATGTTCTTCTAATGCACAATCTCCTATCCATGTCATAGGAAATGATGTGGTCCTTCAACACCTTCAAAGAGAAAAGAAATTAACTGTTGATGTCCAAAACAAAATAATACATCTGGCTGGGACTCAAACTTCCCAACTAATGTTGGATAAGTCTTAAAAAGTAAACATAAAAACATTTGTATTCAACCTAGGTATTTTTAACTAGCTGCATGTTTAATCTATACTTTGCTACTATTATTCTCCAGGCATACGCAAAAGGGAAGAGGAACATTTATGCAAGAGTTCATTTCAGTATCACAAATGGATTGGAGACTTTTTTGCAGTTCTTAGATGAAGAAACTGAGATTTTCTGAAATTACATTATTTTCCTTAGGTCAGGCAAATGGTCAGCAGTGGTAGATGTAAAATTCAATTGTAGTTTTATCTGATTCCAAACACTTGTCTTCACTATTTTATCATTTTGCCTTCCTAGAATTCTTTTAAGAAATAGATAAGCAAATCACAGGTTGCTATTTCAAAGGAAAGTGAACCAATCTATAGCCCTTAACATAAGTCTGGATAACAATAAAAATTTATTTTTGGATTTATGACTGTCAAGCTGGAGCTGAGAAGACCTGAAGCTAGAAGCCAGGAACTTCTTCCTGGTCTCCCACAAGGGTATAGAGTTCCAAGGCTTTGGGCCATCCTCTACTGCTTTGCCGGGCCAAAAACAGGGAGCTGGATCAGCAACAGAGCAGTCGGGACACGAATCGGCATCCATCAGGGATCTCGACACTTGCAATGTGAGGATTTAGTAACTGAGTCATTGTGCTGAGCCCCATTATTTTCTTCTATTTAGTCAGCAATCAACTTGCTATTTCTCAAACCAGGGCAGATTCTGAATACCAATGTGTCTTTGCATATATTCTTCCCTTTTTGTAAAATGACCAGGAATGTGGGGTGTCTGGCTTATCCCATGAATTTGAGCTGCCTGCATCCACACTTTATCCCATTGTTGATGAATACATGAAAGGAAAAGAAACAAGGAATCATATAGAGGTTAGCAGGGCACTCAATGCAATTCACCAATGTGTTCATTCATTCATCAAATATTTAATAACAGGCACTGTGCTAGGCTTATCCACTGAGGTACAACTTCTACCTTCTCTACTTTCTACTTTTGTCACAAGCAAGTAAATTTTACCACTAGTTCCTTCATTCCAGGATTGCCACCTAGGCTAATGGATTTTGACCTTGTGGTCAGTGTTGTGGTGTAATGATTAAAGTTGCTGTCTGTGGTGTTGGCAACCCATATAGGCACCAGTTCACGTCCCGGCTGCTCTTCTGATCCAGCATCATGTGAGTATGCCTAGGGGAAGTAGTAGAATGACCGAGTGGTTAGGCCCCTGAACCCATGTGGCAGTCCTGGAAGAAGTCCCTGGCTGCTGGCTTTGTAGTAGCTTAGCTCCAGCTATTGTGGCCATTTGGGAAGTGAGCCAGCAGATGAAAGATCTCTTTTTGTAACTCTGAGTCCCAAATAAATAAAATAAATCTTTAAAAAAAAAGATTTTGACACTTCATTAAAGTAAAGAATCACTAGAATTTTCTAACCTTCTAAGTACCCGTCCATCAGCTGGAGGTTGATTTCCTTGTGACTCCTGCCTACCACACAGCAATGCATTTTGGCTTCTGGTTAACCATCAGGTCCCAGGGTTAAGCACGGTAACTATGTTATAAAACAGCTTAGAATTGTTGTGTTTCTGAGACTTATACAGGTTGTTGCATGTAACGGAAGTTTGTTTCCGCTGCACAGCATCTATGAAATGTACTTATGCACCACAGTTTGTTTATCTTTTTTACTGTCAGTAACGTTGGAATTGCTTTAAGTAATTGTTGCTATAACAGACAATTCTGCTATAAACATTCTCATATGCCTCCTGCAGACAGGTGCAACAGATTTCTTAGGGTGTAAAGCCAAGAGTAAAATTTCTACAGAATTGGACATAACTAGCTTCCATCATATCCAGATGTTACCCAGATTTTCAAATTTATACTCTTATCAAATATGTTCAAGTCAGGTACTTCCAAAACTCAAGTAATGCTGAAAGAAATACAAGCATTCATGCCAGTGACTGCACTGATACAAAATAGAAATGTGAAAATTAAACAGTATTTTGGGGGGTTACAAATGTGTTAAAAGCATAAAGAAAAGCAAGAAAGTGAAAAATCCCCAAACTTAGGTTGGCAACCGTCTTTGGGAGAGGATTAAGAAACACCTAATTTTTTAAAAAGACATAAAATTCATAAGCTTAGGTGTGGTCAATATCCTGCTTTCAAAACCCTGCTACCTATGAAATGAGACAGCACACCAACCAAATTAAAGCTGGGTTTTCTGGTTAGTAAAACTGGGGAGGGGTGATAACGGCAATGATAGGGCACTCAAGTCCCAGGGTATGGAGGGTAAAACGAGATGAGGAAGTTAAGTGACCCACACATGGCTTCAGCCCACAGGGACATGAATTCCCTCCCCTTTTTCTGAACAATGACTCTATTCTGTCTTTACCTGGACTGAGCCACAAATGATCCCATTAAAAATGGTCTTCCTCACAAATACAGCCCAATCACGAAAAAGAGAGTGTGTGTGTGTGTGTGTGTGTGTGTGTGTGTGTGTGAGAGAGAGAGAGAGAGAGAGAGAAAGAGAAAGAGTGAGAGAGAGACAGACAGACAGACAAGACAGCTCAATTGGCTGCTCCTCCCCTTCAAGTGCTAGAATCCCATACAGGTGCTGGTTTGTGTGGCTGTTCCACTTCTGATCTAGCTACTACTTATGGCTTGGAGAAGCTATAGAGAATGGCCCAAAGCCTGTGGGCCCTGCATCTGCATTGGAAAGCAAAAAATCTCTCTGGCTTCTGGCTTCAGATCAGCTCAGCTTTGACCACTGCAGCCAACAGGGAGTCAACCAGCAAATACAAGATCTTTCTGTATTTCCTCTCTGCCAATCTACCTTTCTGTTTAAGATAAATAGATCTTTACTTTTAAAAAGTGGAGCACTGGGCCCGCTGCTGTAGCTTAGCAGCTAAAGTCCTCGTCTTGCATGCACCAGGATCCCTTATGGGGGCTGGTTCTAATCCCAGTGACCCTGCTTCCTATCCAGCTCCCTGCTTGTGATCTGGGAAAGCAGTCAAGGATAGCCCAAAGCTTTGGGACCCTGCACCCATGTGGGACACCCAGAAGAGGCTCCAGGCTCCTGGACGTGGATCGGCGCAGATCTGGCCATTGTGGTCACTTGGGGAGTGAATCAATGGATGGAAGATCTTCCTCTCTATCTCTCCTCCTCTCTGTATTTCGGTTCTTCAAACAAAATTTTAAAAAAGAATGGGACATGCAACATGTGCTTGTCACACAGCTCAGTGGTTTTAAACTTAAAGCATGCTCAGGTCTGAGTCTCAAGGTGAGAAAAGAACAGTAACTTTTCTTACACAACAAACACTCTGACAGCTGACAATGGCTTATTAGTAGCATCTCCTTTCTGGGGGTAAATTAAATTGATTCTTTTTATGTTGTATTCATCAGAAGGAAGCAAACCCACGAACAGCTCATATTCACTGTGCCTTGGAAAGCCCTGCTTTCTCTGGCACTCACAATGCATTTGCTGTTTCTCTAGGAATGGGAATGACAACAAAGCAAAGCATACAGTGCCATCCGATGGAACATTCTGTGATGATGGCAATGTGGCATAACTGTACAGTTCAGTGAGAAAGTCATCAGTCACATGAACCCATCAGGCATCTGAAATGTGACAGGTCTAACTGTAGGGCTGATTCATAGTTTTATTGAGCTATTTTGCTTTTCATTATTTTTGACTGACAAATTAGACTTGCATGATGTTTTGCTATGGTTACATACTGTGCAATGACTGAACCAAGCTAACATGCGACACCTCACATACTTGTGTTTTTGTTGTGAGAACACTTACCGTCTACCGTCTACTGATTTTCAAGGATGTAATAGCTGACTAACTAGAGTGTCATCCCACACAGATCTCTTACACTCAGCTTTGACCAACATCTTCCCAATTCTTTAATCCCCCGTTCTTAATCAATCCAAACTTTATAAGCTACCCATGTCTAGTGGCGATGGAACAGTACAGATTTAGAGCCATTTAAAAATCTGAGTAGATTAGATATTAGCAAATCAAGGGTTTAAATCAAGGTTTATGCCCCATCAACAAGCTTTTCTGAATTTCTTATTTAGGAATAAAAAGCACTCTGCAACAATGAACCCATCCAATCTGGCTACAAATATTCACATATTTTTAAACAAACCTATGGATCTAGTGTTAAAAGTCCACCACCTCTTCGGCTATGTTTTGACATATGATATTTTGCAGCTGCATATATTAAACCACTTAATTACATCATAGATTGTAAGCTGGCCATGACAATTGGACTTATGGGTTGGCTTCAGTACTATCCTACTATAAATCATGGGAAACCTCACCAGATAATCTTTGTGCACTTCTCTCCTTGTTTATTGAGAGTCAATTTCCAGGAGTGAGATTACTGCGTCAAAGGATCTGAAGTTACACACCTTCTAAGTCACCCATAAGTGCCACACCCTACATGCTCTTATTAGAAACTTTATAATATTTGCTTTTTTCACAACAAAGATTATGATATGACGGACACAATTTTGTCACAGTTTCTATGAAGTCTAATTATGTTTTCTGGTTGAATTTTTGTTGAATGTTCTTTTCCTGTCCCATGCAAATCAACTCTGAATTTCACTCTGCTAGCACTGTCACTTGTCCAAAGCTGCAGGACAATCTTTATTCTCCCAGCCAATTGTGATTCACTAAAACAAACCTAACTCTGGCCCCAGAATCTGATCCTTAAAAGTGCACCCATCTCCTAACTACATTGTTTAGTCTGTCTTTGTGCTTAAGTCAGATCTCTCACCACATTCCTCAAGCCAATCACTTATAAAGCCAAAGGGACTAATCTGGACAGCACTGAGGGCATAGCATGTCCCAAGTCCCACAGACGATTCTTGGGTAATTGTATTCAGTAGGTTTCTTTAGACAAACAGTTTAAACAACAAGCTGTTACAGATAATCCAATGCCATGTGAGAGTCCACTGAGTCACAACAACTACTAGAGATTTGAAGGAGAAACACCACAAAGCTTCAATTGAGCTCCTCAGCTAATTTCATGGAAAATCCTTAACTGCTTGGGAGAAAAAAAAACAGGAGCGACGACACTCTACAGGGGAAAGATGGAAATTGCCCAGGAAGCCCTGTTCTTTGTTTTACCTACTTGGATGGGAGACATTGAGTCAATTTCTTTGCCAGCATCCTCATTACCAACATCTCTTGATGCAGATACTATAAAGAACATATTTTTTTTCCTGCCTTCAAGGACAGTAACATAAGACATTCAAAGTTTACAGCCTCAGTAAATGAATATATTGGTTTTTAAACATACTAGAAAATATTAAAATACTTATCATGCCTCAAGACATGGATGATAAAACTTAAGAGCCCTGCAACTGGTTTAGTATGACCCAGAACAACATGTAAAGAGCAAAGAGTGGCCATCAACTGCCCAGCATCCCACCACTCAGAACCTGTCCAACCAAGGACCCAGAGGAGGGAAGAGAAAATTCATCTGCATCTCTGTGGTCACCACTTACCATTCTGGGTGAGCTTTGTGGAACAAATGAGGGTGGCAATCTGAAAGCTGTCTTTTGTGCTATCCTTGCTTGGGGTAAAAGTGACCTGGTTTTTGGATGCTTGAAGCTCTTTTTCTTCCATTTCCACCTTGGTTCCAGGCAAGGTCAAATAGAATTTAGCATCTTCCATCTTCTTATTGTCACCCTGAAAAAGAAGCTTATTAGAAGCACCAAACAATGAGCAATATGTCTTACACACAAAGCAAGAGTTGCTGTCATGAAGACATGCACAGCCAGCATGAGAAGCATAGACTTATCAAATGAAGGTGACAATCTCTTTCAGCTCTGCTATTCTTTCACAGTAGAAGCTCAGAAATTATCTAATCACAAACACAGGATTATAATCTCATCACTGGATGGCTGTGTGAATGTTTGGGACTAGAACTCCATACTTCCTAGTTTCTGCTAGAAGGAAATAAATGTATCATAGATTAAGGTTGGATTTCATTTCCTTGCACTTATAAATGGTCATAGTTATACTTCTCTAGCTTAATGGGAGATGAACTAGTTGTTTGTGATTTCCAAAATGATTTACAAGCTAAGGAGATGTTAAGGAGACTACGGATCACTTAGACACATCTTACTGAGTTACCCATTGTAAGAAATGCCCTTCGACACAGCTGGATACATGAGTTCTTCCCTAATCTACTTCACTGTCTAAACCTCAGCAGAAAGCAATGGCTCAACAATGCTTAGAGAGGAGGAATGGAAACAAAACTGCCAGGGAGAGAAATATGGTCCCTAGAGTACAGAAATGGTATCTGATTCAGGGTGATACGAAAGCCACATCCTACCACAGCTACCACACTCCAACTGAGCCCAAGAGCACAACTGTCCAAACACCAAAAGAGGATGCAAAGAGCAGATTAAAAGCCAGTCGGCTTTGCTATGCACTACCCTGGAACACCCTTTGTTGGAGGAGGACAGACATTCTTAAAGACTAAATAATAAAGCAATTAACTCTGTACACAAGGCCATCAGAACCCTGAAGTTAGTGATTACACCCACAGACTGCCAAGGGCAAAGCACACTGAGCTCTGGAGAGGTTCTGGCTACTTGTACAAATCAACCTGCAAGGTGGCTTCAAAGCCACTGTCAGAGGGAACAGATATTTCTCAGTCTTTTTCTGAGCCTTGTTCTGTTAGCACCACCTTATAAACCACCAGATCATGCCTCCCGTCCTGCAGAGTGGTACCATCCGGGTTCATCAGCTTCACAAAGGCCACTCCAAAGGGGCGCTCCGACTTATCTCTGGCTGAAAAGACAGAAATACGATGTGTCTAAGCGGTGTGAAAAGACAACAGAACATGATGGCTATGGCAGATGTCAGTTTGTTCCTGACTGGTGATGCTGAACACTACTACAACAGTGAGTAAGTGTCCACAGTTCATAGGCAATGTGTGACCCAAACTGGTCCCCCTCCAATGTATGCTCTTCATCCTATATTCCCTAGTATAAGATTAGTACCCATTCGTCCATGCAAAAAAGATGTGAATGCTACTTTAGATTCTATTCCATGTTAATATCATGTTCTGGGTGAGATTTATGCTGCAAATGAGGGTGGCAACCTGAAAGCTGTCTTTTGTGCTACCCTTGCTTGGGCTAAAGGTGACTGCACTGCTTGGGGATGGGGCTGCATTGTGGCAGAGTGGGTTAAGTCTCTCTGTGTGGTACCCGCATCCATAAGAGTGCTGACCTAACTTTGAGTGTTCCACTTGTTATCTAGCTCCTCACTAATATGCTGAGGAAAGCAGAAAAAGATGGCTCAAGATGGCTCCTGTCAATGGCCACTTGAACTATTTTAACGCTAGGGAATTGTGAATAAAGCTAGTAGGAACATGCACCAAATCCTGCCATACCTAAAAGAAACGAGAGAGAGAGAGAGAGAGAGAGAGAGAGAGAGAGAGAGAGAAACTATCCTTTGATAGGTCATCCATATTATGGCTCAAAAAAAAATCTTTATCTGTCATAATCTGGCCCCAATCTATGTGCAATCCGACTGCCTCCCTATCAATACAGCTCCAGCACATTCCAGCCATGAGACTGGGCAACCATCAGCCTCGGTGCCTTTGTGCTTTCATATGTAAACATGGACAAAGCCCAGATATACCTCACTGGATTCCTGTAGATACTAAACTAAAGCTTCACTTCACACCTGGTACAAATAGGACCTCAACACTTGCTAGTTTAGCAGAACCAACCTCTATAACTGTAAGTGCTAGATCCCAGGAGCCAACCAACTCTAGACAAAAAAATGTCCTGCTTTTGCAGATGTGAACTTGGTGGTGGAACCAACGAGGGAGCACCTATACTGAGAACATACAGATGTTTTCTTGCTCTAAACAATATAGTTTAATAGGTATTTACACAGCCTTTATATTAAGTTTCAACTGAGGCTATTTTCCAAAGTTTGTGGAAAATGGAATTGAAAGATAAGTTTATTTGGTACAAAATGCTTTAAGATCCAAGTATCTGAGGGGCTTTCAAAAATTCCTGGCAATGCATATTTACAAAACACTTGCATGCATTGTAGAACTTTACTTACATGATTTAAATTACATGGTAGGATATACATAAGTTATATGAAACACTGTGCTTTTCTATACCTGGGACTTGGGTATTCTCAGATTTGATAACTTGAGGATTTTAGAACTCTCCACTAAATATACTGAGGAATACCTGCATTATGTAGAACCATAAGAAATAACCTGTTTTAGATTGTCTTAATCTGTAAAAACGGCAGATTTACAAGATTCAACCTGAAAACACCACTGTTATCATTATTCCTATTATATTTTTTTCATCCTGAACTCATTTTGTTTTGCAAAATAGATTTTTGTTCTGTCATTTTTTTCTTAAACCAAGTTCACTTGGTTTTAGTCACCTTCAAATCCTAGCTAACATTCAGGACATCAAATGCATACATGATTAGGTGCTGTGCTATATGCTCCCTGATAATGCTTGGTCTACCCTTGTAGCAGGCATCACTTCCTGTTCCCATGATCATCCTGCTATCAGAACAGAGAGCCTGCTGGTTGTTACGAAGATGGTGTTCATTACACTTACTTTGGAAATAAGCATGACATTTTCATGCAGTGCTATGTCAACAAGACACCTCTAGAAAATGTGACTCTTATGAAGAGAATCAATTATCTCCTCTGTTCATACCTTACAACAGCTGGTTCATGAGCTGTGATCTAAGCATTGAAATATTTCTATTTAGAAAAGAAGTATTTGGGAGACAAAGATGATGCAGTCTTCTTGTGACAGTTTATCAGCAGAATATCAACACTTACAGGGAATATCAAATAGGGATACACACTCTACAGCATTTCTTGCACCAATATGTGTGGAACCTTTTTTTGCCATAAGCATCTTATAGAGCATCAATATACACAGGATATACTTTGGAGAAATTCTGATATAGCATGATTTACATAGCCCTTCTAAAGTCATCATCCTGATTTCCTTAGCATCAATTTTCTGAAATAAATTTGTAAGTACCCACTCGTTTTGAATTATCTTTCCCCAGATACACAAAAGAACATGAGGAAAAAAAATAGTGAAAATAACCTCCTAATACTTACATTCCTGAGATGACCTATGTCGGAAAGTAAATCTTATATGACAGCGTGTGACCTCTTCTATTGCAATGGACACCTGCACAACGGTAAGGAGTAATTGTTCACAGACTCAGGACTCGGTACTCTCTTTTCACAGACTTTTTTACTATCAATTTTAGTATTTTACCACGTAACTGTTTCACACAGAGTTAGACTTTCCATAGGTTTTTATACAAACAGGACTGAGCTATTTTTCTTCTTTACTTCCTTTAATATTAATTTATTTTTATTGCAAATACAGATTTACAGAAAGGAGACACAGAGAGAAAAGATCTTCCATCCGCTGATTCACTCCCCAAGTAGCCACAACAGCTGGAGCTGAGCCAATCCAAACCCAACAGCCAGGAGCTTCTTCCAGGTCTCCCACGTGGGTGCAGGGTCCCAGGGCCTTGGGCCACCCTCCACTGCCTTCCCAGGCCACTAGCAGGGAGTTGGATGAGAACCAGTGCCCCTATGGGATCTTGACACTTGTAAGGTGAGGATTTAGCCACTGAGCTGGCCCTGGACTGAGCGATTTTCACATCAAAAGACTCTCAGGAGGAGATTATGTCACTATGGATCATTGTGCTATTCTGGGCATGGAGATGTTACCAATTTGTAGTACTTTCTCAAGTAAATATGCTAGAGAGTAAAGACTGGTATATTAAATTCTATAGGACAGATCTACAAGAGGACCAGGAGAGTTCATGGAAAGTGGTATTAGCAACTAAGCTTTCTTTAGTGTGAAAAAGTCTGAAAACCATTCACACATAGCTTCTTAATAGTATGCAAAATCCATTAACTTTTTGAAAATCCTTTATAGGCATGGATTTCAAAAATTCTAAACCATAACAAACTTCTTTAAATTCCATTTTTTACGAACTTCTGAAGTATTCCTGCATCTTGATAGAGTAGTATAAAAGAGTCTACAACATCAGAAAAATTAGGGTAAGGAAGCCCTCTACTGCTTAAACACAAAACAAGGACAGTGAAAACATAAGTGAGGTGATGAAAAGAACAGATAATTTGTGATGAGTAGTTAAATCACGGCATTTTTACACACTGAAACATTATGCAAGCATCAAAATATGTTTCTGAAGAACTTACAACAAAGTGGAGATAAGTAGTTTTAACAAGCACTACGCAGATTTGCATAAATAGCATCATTCAAATGATAAACTACACAGAACTGTTCAAAAAATGACTACTTTTGAGGTCAGACAGAGCACAATCTTTTTTCAAATTTTCTCAGAACAGCTTGCATGTTGTAGACAGTCAGAAAGAGCCAACAGGACCTGGAACACTGACGTGGGCTCTAGTACAGTGCTGACTCTAAACAGGTCTAAGATTTTAGAAGTCGCTTCTTTAAATTCCTGAACCTGGTCAGACACAGAGCCTTTAACACTCGTATGTTTTTATCTCAGGGCTAATGTGGAGCTCAAAGCAAATGAGTGATTGGAAAAGCACTTCAGAATCTGTCATACGTACATTTAAACTGCAAAGAGGCCTGGAAAACTTGGCTGGAAGCGACAAAGAAAGAAAATGGTAGGAAACCACTTGCAGAATGTGAAAATCTGTCTGGTTTTGCACTGTTTTGACAGCCATCTGCATTATTATAACCACAAATTTATTCAAATTTCTATATGCTTATAAATGAGAAAGTTAAGAATGATGAATTTATTAAACATAAATGTTTTTGAAGTTGGTGTTCTGCAATAGCAGGTTAAGCTATCATATGTACATTGGTTTGAATCCCAGCTATTTCACTTCTGATACAGCACCCTACTAATGTGTCGTGGAAAACAGGGCAAGATGTTCCATGTGCTTGCAACCCTGTGACTTATGTGGAGACTAGCAAGAGATCTTGCCTCCTGGTTTTGTCCTGATCCAGCCCTGGACCATCACGCCATTCGAGGAGCGAACCAGTGGATGAAAGATCTGTCTCTCATACACACACTCTCTGAACTCTGCCTTTCAAATAAATCTTTTAATTTGAAAAAAACCCAATGTTCTTATACAGTATTACAGCTGTGACATAGGAAGTAATGCAATTGCCTAAGAAACTGGCATCCCATGTTAGCGCAATTCAGGTACTGGCTGCTCCACTTCCAATCCAGCTCCCTGGGAAACCAGTGGAAGATGGACCAAGTCCTTTAGTTCCCACACCCACACAAAAGACGTAGGAATCTCCTGGCTCCTGGCTTTGGCTTGGCCCAGCCCAGTCTGCCCAGCTGTTGTAGCCATTGTGGGAGTAAACCACTCTTCCCCTCCCCCATTCTTTCCTTCCTTCCTTCATTCGATAACTCTATCTTCCAATGAAACATAACATTTTAAAAAATAATTATAATTATTGTAACCCTAGGGAGAAGTTAACAAAAACTTCCATACATATTAAGAATGGTTTTCAATTAAGGAGAAGATGGGAATCTACCATGACGTTCAACAGATGTCTGGGTTGCACATAGTGAATTCTCACCTTGACAGTCTCATACCAACAGGGCTGCTTCACTTGGTAATACACCACCGATTTGTATTCTGAAACACCTTCATAGCCAGCTCCTGGATGGACTGCTTTCTTTGGATGGTATAGAAAAATTAGGAAGCAACATTACTGTCCAGTAAAGCAGAAGTCCTATGAGGCCTTTCGCTAATGTGTCTCACCCATACATCTGTAAAATGATCTAATCTCGGGCAAAATCAGCAAAAGAAAGCTGATTTTCTACCCCTTTACTGAAGGGTCTGTGTGTAAATCTGATAGCATTTAAGGGACCCAGAACCGTACGAACACCTTGTTTGCTGTAACTAATTCTCTCTTAAATCCCCAGGCTCTTTAATCTTTCTTTTTATTTTCTCTCTCTAGAATCAGAGCCCAAGTGATGGTGACAGGGAGTTAGGTCACACAGGCAGATGCACCACTGTTTGAGATTTCTCCTGTTGGCCAAATTCTGCCTTAGAGATCTGATATACTGGTGCAGTTGGTTCACTCACACTCAGGCCTATCTTGAATCTTTTCCTAGTGATAAACCATCTAATTGAGTAGAACCAGGCCTTGATGCAGCACCTTCAACCTGGTTAGTAAAGCCATGAAATTAACCAGAATAAGACATGTACTTGAAATGAATTCAAGGGATTCAGCCTCCATCAACAGCACAAGTAAGTCCCATACCATGGTCCATAACATTCTGTTGCTCCCCATGACGTGGACTATGACTTAACCCAGTAAACCGGGTATCTCTTCCTTGTATATAGGAACATCCCTAGGGAGTGACAGATACTACTACTTCAATGTGCCCTCAAACCCTTTTGCAGTAGACACTCTGTGAGTTGAGCGAACCAAGAAGTGATTCTTGGATTTCATTGCAGGTAACACTGGCTCATCCAAGAGGAGTTAGGTGCCACCTGGCATGGAGGCTTCTTAAAACCACCCCTACTTCTTCTCTTTGTTGTCAGACTGAAGGTATGCTTCTGCATATGGCAAAAAGTTATCAAACAGAAGGCCTCTGGACTGGACATCAGGATACTTGGATCCACACACACAACTGCCATAACTTCTGTTTTCCAGTCTCCGGATTCTTAAAACTAAAGAGTAGTGGCAGATATCTTCCACTTTAGGGATCTTGGTTTAACTATTCTCTGATGGACACGTTGCCTTTGGTTCTATTCACCCAGCTAAACACTATGCGCCTTTCAACTCCCTAGAAGCACTTCTACATTCCCATTCAAGTGCCAGAGAACCCAACTCATCGAGCTTGAAAGTGGTTAAATGTCTTAACCATCACAAAGAACCTGCAGCTCACATCTGCAATCATTAAGGGTTGGAGCCATTTCTTAACCCAGGGAACATATGAAAGAAAGAGTCCAATTTACAACAAAACTCACCCTGATGTGGAGAATTCAGATTGGACAAGAAATCAATTGTAATTGTACAGAAGGGTTCCTGACAGTCACCACTCACCTCTAAGAGGTTGCCTTCCTCATCGAACACAGACATGGTCACCTCTACATTCTTGGGTGTCTTCTTCTTCCCTTTGTCAAACTCCCCGTGGATCAAGGTGATGTAAATGTCATTCCGAACATCTCCTGCAACATGACAGCCTATCCTTTGAGTACTGCTGAGAGGAGTCATTTTTAACATTCAGGATGCAACGAGACATGAAAGATTAATAAGATATAAAATGGCCTGGCTTTTTAATGAACTATATAGACCATAAATCTTTTATGCAAAACAGGTTCAGTTTCTCGTATTCAAAAAGCTTGGAACACAAAATGTTTTGGAGTCATTTAGTATTTTAGAATATGTGCCTACAAACTTCTACATAATCAGATTTCTTGCAAATGACAGCTAACTATAAACACAAAATGTTATGTTGCATACGCACATTATGCACAAATCCCAATGACATCCTGATACAATATTTTAAATAATTTTGTGCATGAAACCAAAGTTATGATTTGGATTTTTTTACCTGGGACACTGTATCAGCAGTTAAAAAGTTCTGGATACAGGCCATTTATGGATTTTGGATTTTCTGATTACAGCTGCCATCATTTTTTCTTCAACTTGCCTCATTTTGCCTTTCTTGTGTGTTTTTGCAATGTAAGTTTTTTTTTCTGAAATTAACTCTTTTCAGCAATAAAGCATTGTTGTATGAATTACTGCTGCCAAAAATAAGTTCATATAATATTTGTCTTCTAGTGGCATATTGTTTTTTCAATAGTGTCTTGGAAGGAATGTGAAATTTTAAACATAGCTTGGAATAATGAAGGAAACTTGTGAGAACTCAATATGTAGCAGGTTCTGGAAAAAGTGTGTTATATGTACCAATTAAGCATATTACAGAATAATTTGTTCACCCACAGAACAGCATCATGAGAAAAACACTATTTCTGAACACCTAGGGAGTACTTGGTATGTATTTAAATAAGTCCATTCATATTAATGTCAAAATAGTTTGTTCTGCTTTTCTGAATAACTAGAAAAACATATAAAATTAATTAATAATATATATCTTTCACAGTGAAGAAAAAAATGCAAACGTTACTGAGGAACGAGCAGGAAAAGTGGGATAATTGAAAGGTACAGCCAATTCCTTAAGGAAAATACACAGTATTGCAAAAGTGGCTCTAAAATGGGTATCTGATTCTGACAGGCACCTACCCCCTAGGCCAGCTATTACTTCAAGGGAAACCTACTCTGCCACATGTTGGCCTCACACTTCCAGCCTCAAGGACTGTGAGAAGATACATTTATGCTTTTTAAGTCACCCAATCTATGGTGCAGTGGTAGGGTGGTCTACTAACAGTGAACTTAGTTTCCAGATCCAATATCGAGAAAATTCATTATTGAGAGGCAAGAGAGAAGATGATAAGGGAATTCTAACAGTGGCCTCAGAGAAACATAAAAAAAAAAAAAAAGGCAAAGTGAGGGGTACCCTGCAATCAGAAAGGAAGCTCCTGAGCCACTCTGCAGAGGCTGGAGCACCAGGAGAGACTGTTGCTTCATAAACGGAGTGAAAACATAACTTCTAGTGATCTGAGACCATGACAGCAGAATACCTGGCCTAGGAGGCAGGTGCATGGAGAGCAGAGTGATGGGTGGGAGCTCCAAGCTGAGGGGGTTTACTCTGACCTGGCTTATCACCAAAACACTAAGGCAACCCCAGTCAGTCTCTGGAAAAAACTTGAGAATCTGTGTTTTAGTCTCCCAAGTGATTCTGACTACCTAGGTAAACCACACACTGACACTGGGAACCACTGTTTGAGAACCTGAAAGCCTGCTAACTGGGGCTTTCTATGAGCCAATCCTATTGATAGAATCTTAAATTCCTTTGCTCAAGACACATTTCAAAGCCAAACTGGCCTTGTTCAAGGAATAAATTTCTCTGTTGTTTTCAGATTCCTGTCTTGCTCTTAACAGTAAAGTTGCCTTTATGTGGGAACTTTCACAATGAGATTTTTTCTCTTTTCTTTTTTTCAAAAGAAGACAAAATTTCCCTAGAATGTTGATGAATATGCATTAGGATAAAGCAGCTTTGGAAAGGAAGAAATAAGCAGATGAAGTGCTATTTGATTTTATGAAAAAATCAGAATATATCATCCCATTTCATACACATTACATGCAGACAATGTATGCAGCAACAAATTGTGATCAACCCTTCATTTATTAAAGGAGTAAGATCATACATTACTTTGAAAAAAAAACTGATTTTGGGGGCAGCAGGATAAACAGCTACTTGGGAAACTCACATCCTGTGTCAGAGGGCCATAATGAAGTCCTGTCTCCACCTGTGATCTGGCTTCGGGCTAGCGTACCTGGGAGGCAGCAGATGATGGCCAAGTACTTGGGTTCTTGCCACACAAGTGGGAGATTCTGATGGAATTTTTGGCTCCTGGCTTTGGCCTGGACTAGCTAAGATGCTGAAAGAATTTGAAGAGTGCACTAGTGAATTCTCTCCCTGTCTCTCTTCCTCTTCCTACCTTCCTCCCATTTTTTAAAATCTCTACTTCTAAGAGTTACTTGTTTTTACTTAGAAGAGTTACAGAGAGTGAGCCAGAGGGAGAGACAGGGAGAGAGAGAGAGAGATCTTCTACCCACTTGATCACTCCCCAAATGGTCACAAGAGAGTAGGATTGGTCTGAAGCCAGGAGCTTCTTCAGGTTTCCCACCTGGGTGCAGGGTCCCAAGGTTTTAGCTCATACTCCACTGCTTTTCTAAGCCATAAGCAGGGAGTTGGCTGGGATACAGAGCATCCAGGACATGAACCAGCGCACATATATTCATATGCTGTAGGCAGAGGATTAGCTGCCAAGCCACCATGGCCAGCCACTCTAATAATCAATTCAAAAAGTAAATAAATCAAATATATTAAAAAATAAAGATTCTGAATTTTATGCAATAATAAGCGGGTCTTTTAGAATTTTTCTAAAAGGGCCTGGGTGCTTTGCTAATATTTCAATAATTTCAGTTAGTTTATGTTAATCCATTTCATAAAATCCTTGAAGGAATGATTTCCCCTTACTACATGCAGATTAGATGCCACTGACTTCCGTGTCACCAAAAGCTCAGGGAAAGCCAGAGCAGAGGCTCTCCCAAACTTGGAACGCAGCATGGAGCCCACAGTGTGGGGGCAGCAGGACGCTAGCAACGCCTCTTCCTGCCTGGATTGAGATCTCTGTGCTGTCATTTGCTCTCCTGAACAGAGGCTAAGCAAGCATTCGGGAAGGGTTTGCGCCGAGACGAAGAGAGTGAGCACAAAGTTGTGTTACATCATCCAACATCATTTTGAGCTTACACACTGACTAGCTTTTTACGGTACAAATAGGCAACCCTGTTTGTATTTCCTTGGATCAGCTGCCACTGGACTGCAGTCAATCCTTACTGCAGTTCTGCTCTCTGGTTTTCAGTTACCTGGATGGGGAAAGTAAAACAGGTGAGCCACGCAGAGTGTTTACCTGGCAGTATAATTTCAGGGAAGCCCATTTTTCGAGCTATTGCTGTTGATCTATCAATCAAATGGGAAAAATTCTTCTGAATTTGTGAGAGATCACCTGGCAGTAACTTCAAGGAAACCCAAAGTCCTTTAAAGAGAGAGGAGAAACTTTCAATGTTTTTGTCTTAACTGTACAATACACACACATCAATGTTGAGAAAAAAACTTGAGTTACATAATAGCAAGATACCACATTAATTTCACTCCCTGTTAACACAAAATTTTAATGATACTACTGCCAAAATAACAGGAAATGTAAAGTATGCCACAATACAGTGAAATACTTAAGAAATCATGAATAACATACTCATTAGAAGAAAATAAAAGTTCTCCACAAATAACAAGACATGAATATATTTAATTCATAAAGAAGCCCAAGAAATTTATAAATGTTGGGCAAACCAAAAACGGAAAAAAGTGTATGTTATATGATTACTATTGTCATTCATTCATAAAGAGTTTTTGATATCTGAGAAGGGCAAATTTAGGAAACTCTTCAATGCACAGAGAAGGCTCAAGCAGTCTTCACAAATACAATAGGATAATGGGAGTCTACTTTCCATCTTTCAAGTGAGGGAGGATTTCCAAATATCTGTCTGCAGTGAAGGCAAGGGGTCAGCAGGACAACATGGCATGGTAATGAGGGCCCACTGGGCGCACTATGCAGACACCGAACCTCAAGCTACAATCCTACTGCCACCCAGAGATCCCAGAACTCTACTTTGAGGAATTTAGGAAGATAGTCAGTCCCACATTCAGAAAAAAGCTGAATATTAATTATAGTTGACAAACATTTATTTACACTGACAATGACAATTTACAAATCACTCCAATGTTCATGTACAGGATTTAAACTTTGCGAATCTAAGCAATGGAGTATCATGTAGCCACAAAAATATTTACAAAGTTCATAAGACATTTGAAAAGTGCTTGCTCTGTTTCTAAACAATGTTATTTTCAGTTCTGTAAAGCAATTATCACATATAGTAATTTATCTAGTGTAAAGATTTTCTTCTCCAACAAATTATGTTCCTAGGTTAGAGCTGCTAAGTAAATTGATTTTTTTCAGCTTCTTTACTGCTTCCTCTCATGTGTTCTCTACTCATGATTGCTTAGAGTACATAGAAACTGCACATATTGAAAAGGAAATGTTTACTGCAGAACACAGTTCAGAGCATAATGAAAAAAAAAAGGCAAAAATCTTGAAAATCATCCAAAGATGGTCACTATCTTGGCACCTGAATTTTAAAATTTTAATTATTTTTTTTCTTATTATCTGAATTTAAAAGGCAGTTAGAACAAGGAGAAATTCTCAGTTAACTAGCAAAGATTCCCCCAATTATTTTATATTAATACTTGACTCTTGTTTCTTGGCTCTCCTTCCTGACAATTTTAGGAAATGGAACAAAGGTATTCAGGGGTAAAACAACATAATTATTCCCGATTCTCTTTGTGCATTTACACAGAGTCTGCATTGTAAATGTAAGGTAGATAAAGGTAAGGACAGACTCAGGGGATACAAATTTATTCAGGGTGGCTGCTGTGTCAGTCAACTCAGTCACCATGTGGGATAGCCTCATTCCTATCAGTGTCTAGAAGTCCTGCTATCCAGCCTTGGGAGAGATTTGAGCGGAATTGCTGGCTCCTGGCTTCCACATGGTCTAGTCCAGGAGGCTGGCAACATTTAAGGGAGTGAAGCATAAGCTGAGGCTCTCTCCCTGCCATGATTCCTCTCTTTGTCACTATACCTTTCATATACCGCCCCCCCCTTTTTAAAAAGATTTATTTCTTTATCTATAAACAGCTCCATACATCTGTCAAATTTTATTGTGATCCAATGTACTCTTAAGTGCATTCTCAGTTTTAGCATCTAACCCCCGGGATCTGACGTCCCTAACCCAACAGAGGCTGTTTGGTATCAGAGAAAATTAATGATATGGCCAGAGTCCAAGAACCTGGCTCTGTACACACCAAGCCTAACACCAAGTTCTCTCTTAACTCAGAACACAGGGCTGTGTACCTTGTCCTTTGTGATTCACCTCCTTCGCTGCTATCACCTTATTCAAGACTGACGTGAGTGGCTCATTCTCTCCAATCACATGTGACGTTATCAAGGGTGACATGATGAGCTGCCTCTGCCGGATGTAGGTTTCCATAGCAATTCTGAGAAACAGAAAAGAGGTAAGCAGGGATATTTGAGGGCATAATTAATCCTGAATGGTGGTGCCTTGATAGGAATAATCTGGAAGCATAAACTCAAAAGGCACCTAGGAGAGGGTTGTTTCTATTGTCAAAAACGAATTACAGGGAACAATAATTTGGGGTCAAGTCTATTAACTGACAAGGTAAAAATCAAAATGAAGTCATTCCTGCTAAATTCCATGTTATCAAACTGAAACCAAGCCATTTATCTGACTTCTTCAGAAACCAGGATGAAAGAGGTAACAGCCAAATTTTCCAGATGGTTTTAAATGGCATTAAAGTAAGTTTTCTAATCTTTTTCACAAAAAAGGCAACCTGAGGTTCATTAGTTATTTTTCTACTGTTCTGTACCCCTATTTCTGCCCCCACAAAAAAATTAAGTTTAAAATGGCTGATCCATTATTGTTTTTGGACTATGAAACTCAAAGTCTTCTATTTGCCGCTCATAGGAACACATGGAATGAAGTATTGCCCAACTGTAGAATAAAAAAATTAGACCATTAAGATCTTCAAATGAAACTGTTGTGATTTTGTCTTGTGAAACTATCTTTTCTTAATTTTCTCATTGTTTCTCTATCGCTGTGCTTTAAATATAGTTAAATATTAAATTGCTCCTGCAAATCATTTAAAGCAAAGAGAAAAAGAAATTTCAAGAACAAACAAAATAAACAGCCAAATGTTAAAGAAAATCAGACCCAAAGATCTACGTTCTTTCCTGGATGAAAGAGGCTGCTGGCTGCTGGGAAGGAACTGAATGACTGTGGAATGGGCAAGCTCTACCAGACCAGACTGTGAGGTCCATTCAGTCTCCCTTGGTCCCTGAGTGACCCCATGTTTCCAGCATACAAGCACCACTTGCGTGATCACATTAGGCTGAGCACACAAAATGGGCTCGAGGAAGCCAACATAACCCCATGCTGCTGACCACTGAGATCAGCTATCATCAGCTCCTATCAGTCTGCTGGAAGAGATCTACCCTCTGTCTTTTCTGCTTCCTACACAGACCAGCTTTCTAATGAAACTGCAATATGTGGCACGAGATTGGCACTGCTCTAACCTGAGCTGTCTACCCTAGGCAGATCAGTAGAATATACACATTACCTCCCTAGTGGAAAAAAACACACAGCATTTGAAATAGGTTATGAAGGCACTCTCCATAAACCCTAGAAATTAAATACCAGAAGCCACGATTTGCACTAACATTTTACAGTGGCTGTTGGCTGCACAGTGAGTAAGTAACCAAATTAGGGCTGGATTCCTTGGAAATTCCAAGCACGTATTATTGTACAGAGGAGATAATCGCAGGGCTCATTGTTGTGACAAGTCATTGATGAGACCAGACAAGAACTGGTTCATCACAAAGGTGGAAACGAATATGTGGATGTCTATTTTAGGTAAATTTCACAATCATGAATGCCGCTTCAACTCACTCTCTCACACACACATGCAGACTACCTGCAAAATAACAAAGCATGTAAATATAATAGGGCAGCATTCATACATGTAAGACTTGTATGTAAATTTATTTTTATAGCACATATTAATGTCTTAATTTGGTTCAATATATTTACAACTCAAATTTAATGTGTTAAACTAATACTGTATTAAATTCAATCTATGTATTCACTGTGATTTAAATATAGTTAAATGTTACATAATCCATATTTATACATAGCACTGTATGTTGACAGTGGATGTGTTAACAGGTGCAGTACTCATGGGCATGAAATTTCTTCAAAATTATATTGGCACTAAGTAATAGTATTTGGCTCACTATATGCTTATAAAGTCAGCACACAGGTGTAGCAGCTAAGTGCATACTCAAAAAATAATTACCCAATAAAAATTAAAAAAAAATAATTACATAGAATACAAGAGGGAAGTACCACTTAGCAGAAGCTATATGTACCATTATATATAGAAACCAGTTCAGTGGGATTGGATTTCAAATGGGAAGATGAGGATTTGACATTAAACTAAAACTGTACATAAAACATGATTATTTATAAAAACTAGAAACCATACAAAAGAAAGTAAAAGTATCCAAGGTTAGAAATGGTCATTGTTAGTTATGGAGTACACTTTTTGAAGTATCTAAATGTTAAGGCTTTTAATGCATTGTAATAACTTCCTATAAGTAACAGATAATACATTTCCTTATATCCATCCAACCACTGTGTATTCCTTATATTATTTTAAAACTTAATTAAGCAAAATTAAACCTTATTCAGAAATATTTCAGCCTATTTCTATGTATACCTATGCAATTTTCATATACTTAGAAGACTCGTACACACTTGTTCACACAGCATTTACACACTTATCTACCCAGCAGGCAGTTCCTGAAAGCAGCCAGTCAGGACAGCATCACTGCCGCTTGTGCAGGGGGCAAGAAGGTCACTCCTATACCTCCTTGGGACTGACACGTACTGGCCTCAGGTTCCTGACTGGTGCAAATACAGTTCCAAGTCCCATAGTTCAATAATGGGAAGCTGGTGAATGCTCTCCAGGGGAGAGCAGCCCCTTGCTGAATGCCTAACCCATGGTCTATCAGTCCTTCCCTCTCTCACCTCCTAAACAGCATCAGTGTAGGTGCACACAAGCCTTTTGTTTTAAATTCCTTTGGGGATGCCAATGCAATTGAGAATATTCTATTTAACCTTTTACATGAATAAAGCCTTCTGTCCAGTACGAAGCTGAGCTTTTCTAGCTGAAGTTTTTCCTTCCCTAAAGTGGGAAAATAGATCCTGGCACCTGTTTCAACATTAGCACGCTATTTGAATGTCAAGTCCAGCTCTCCAGTCACCTGAGATAAATGCCAAAGTACTTACTGCTGAAAGGGAATAAAATGCTGCTTTTCCTCATCATCCACCTTCCCATGTATGATATCAGTAATGTCCATCACTAGGAAAAAGATAAACATAATTAGAGAAACTATATGCTTCATGTCTCAGTAGGTTACTATGGCAGAGGCCAATAGGAAGCAAGGAAGGAAGATACCAAGCAGAGACTGTCCTTGTATGCTCTCACCAATCGTCCTTCCCTGCTGTACCCAGCTCTGCAAAAGAGCAACTCTTGAGGTGTTCAGGATGGGGCTTGGATTTTCCCAGATCTCCCTTGCAGAGAAAACCCTTTAAAACTTCTGTAAGACAGTGCTGCTAAATTCTTGAGAAACTGGAACTCAGAATACCTTATAGTAAGTGCGTACCTAGTGAACCGTACTTTTAGCAGGACAAAAACGTGGGAGCTGGTATGGCTGACCGTCTGATGAGATAGCTGCTCACCTGGTTTCCACATAAATCTAGGCACCAGGAGCACAAAATGTAGCAGGGAGTGATTTGTTCCTTCTCATATAAAAACACAGAATAAGTGCTTCCCTAAGTGTACTGCAGGTCTCATTCCATGTATATAGGAATTATTTGCCCGACTTGGAGAGATGAGGAAATTGAGGCACAGAAAATGAAGCATCTGGTTCTCAGTTGTTTAAGTGGTAACATCAGATTACACAACCACATTGTGCTCAGGTGTCTAGGGAATTAATAATTGATCCACTCCAAAGCTCCTGAAATTAGGCAGAGTCCCCAGAAGGAGGTGGTCCTTTTGGCCACAAAACACCCATTTTGTAACATACTCCCCCAGATGATAAGCTCAGAGATTAAAATGTTCTCTCTAAAGTACCACATGCCCCACTATTTAAAGGCTTGAGTAATAGTTGTTGGAGCTAAGAAGGCATAGAAAGCAGGGCATCTCATTCAATGTCTTGTCAGCCCCTAATGGAAGCCTGAAAAAGATCACATCAAAACACTGCAATTTTGGATCTCCAAAAATAGGCAGTTCATTTGTCAATGCCATCATCTAATCATTCCGGACCTCTGCTGACACTTGGTATCAAAAGCCTCAGAGTAAGTTAGTCGACTCTCTACTCCCATTACACTCAACATCCTGAACATATTTATACACTCTTCTACACACACACATATACCTGTACACACACTCTTAGGCACATGTACTCACACACACACACACACACATGTATATATGTATGAATGTGTATATGTGTGTATATATATATATCCCTGAAACAGAAAAGTAAGCCAAAGCATTCAGCCTGTTGCTAGAGTCTTTTTGACCTATTCAGAATGAAATAGCCTTCTTTTATGAAGCAATAAATGAATTAAGCCTCATATAAATGACTAAATACAACTGGGACAGGGCTCCATGCCTTTTCCTTGAGGTATGTTTTACTTTTCTCCATAAAGAAGCAACACTGCCACATTAGAACTTGCCGAGGACATCTGGTACCATAACAGAAGATGAAGGACAGAACAAATTGATCAACTACCCCAGCCAAGTGTTGGCAGTGAATATCTGGCCAAATAGAGACTCAGGTGGACTATGTCAGCCAGTAGATTTCGGAGAGATTTCATTGTGCTTGGAGTGGCAAGATCGACAGCAATTCATTCAGAACTGTCAAACCACCAAAAACCACTTCAGTGGGACTCTCAGAGCATGCCCCACATCAGATGGCTGCCCCCCATCCCAGGGTATGGAGGCAGATGGGAGGCTGGGTGTGGTTTCTCCCCTTATCTCTCCCCTTCTCACACAAAGATGAAGGGAAAAAGAGAATGCGGAAAGAATGGTCTCACTCACTCTCCTCTATCTCTTCACCCACCCAAATAAATTATGTAAAAATCATCAAAAATAAAACTTAAAAGAAAAAAAAGAAGTAACACTGCCCCCTCTGAGCAGCAGGCAGGGTACACAGGTTGCCTCAATACCCACATAACCCAACACCTCTGAGAAGTGGAGTATCTGGGATCTTCTTTAAGAGCACCAGGACATTTCACTGATGATTTTCAAACTAATGTCAATGCCAAAATGTCAATGTAAAACCTCAAATCAATTTATTTAATGCAAATTCAACAAACAACAAAGGAAGGACCCTAAGGGCCTCTTGGAAGGACCTGAGGTTTGAACCAAGCAGCTTCGCACTCCACAATGGTCTCTGTCTTTTACCTGCCACTCCGAAAGGCCTTCGCAGCCCACAGGTGTGTTTCTTGCCCTCCTTCAGCTCCATGTGGCCTACCCGGACGATCTGGCACACAAGACTAATGCGGGGCCGGATGAGGTCCGTGCTGCTGAGGTCCTGAAGTGGCCAGAAGAGAACATGTTAGAGAGGTCAGGTTGGGTCACCTTGTCATCTTTACTGCTCCTTGATCTCTACCACACACACCCTGTTCACAGCCCAGGAGCCATTCCCCCACGCTGAAATAGGATTCTTCTCCATAACCATCTCTGAACGCTGATGGGAATTACAGAAAGTGATTTCATTTTCATTAAAACAAAACAAAACAAAAACAATTTTTGTCCCTCAGTTTGTATTTCAATTTTCCAAACCAGATCAGTCTACACCCCTACCAAATCCATGTAAGCAGGTATTTTAAAAAATAGGGCCCTCACCACTGTTACTTCATACTGTTTCAGGAAAGAATGCATTTCAGTATCAAATGAAATAAAAACTTGCATGACACTGACATTTATCGGGGACCCCACACAGGCCTGTGACATTTCCTTTCTTCTTCAGAACAAACCTGGGAGGAACCTCAGAGTACAGACATGTAAATTTCTGTAAATTATTCACTTTGTTCCTAAGGGCATTTACAGCATCCACAGAGGATCTCTCGGTATGTATTAAACATCAGGGATGGGCATTTTGAACATCTGTGATTTCTGTGGCTGATGTCCTACACTAGTTTGTATTCTCAAGGAAGGGTGAGTGAACACAGGAATGAGCTCGCATATTCACTCACAACTTCTCAAATTCTTTGCATGAAGCAGATCCCAAGACCTCTCTGCTGGTCAAGAATGACTTTTCAAATAATCACTCCAAATCCATCCCCTGTAATTGAGTTAACTTGGGTTGCCAAAATAGGAATATTTATCAGTTGCCATAACCACCCTCAATTTCTATTCTAGGCTCTGCAAGGCTTCAGTTATTTAAAAAAAAAAAAAGACACTATTGGCCAGTTATATAAAATGTGACACATTAATATTATTAGATAACATAATCATTTAAAAGAGAAATTATTGAAGAATCACCAAGGAAATGGTCCATGTACTTTATTGAGTAGAAAAAACTGATTCTGAAATTTGTATAAAAGCTGACTCTAATTGAGGAAATAAAGTGGGGAAAGATAAACTGCAACTATTTAAAAATGATATTGATTAGCAGAAAGAGTAAAAACTCAATAATACTTTATAAAAATGATGTTTAATTAATTAACTGAATGACAGAGAGAAGGTATCTTCTGTTTGCTGACTCACTTTCCAAATGCTTCCAACAGCCAGGAGCTAGGAACTCCATTCAGTCTCCCACAGGAGTAGAAGGATTAAAAGCCCTCAGATCATCACCTACTGCCTCCTATGGTGGTCTTAGCAAGCAGCTGGCTTGGCAGTGCAACCCAAGCACTCCAATAGGATAGGGGCCTCACGAGTGGCAGTTTAACCTGCTGCACCACAATGCCTGTCCCAATAATACTTTTTAAATGAATTTAAATTTTTTTCTCATGCTGTTTCTTTTTATTATAAACTATTTACTTATGGTTTACAATGTGATAAGGCAATACATACACATGCAATGTGTGGTAAGTCAGCTTATGATTTTTTTAAAATATGCACAGACGGATAATTTCTGATTTTATAAGAAAATCCTACCTATCTTACAGCTGAGGAAATATTTTGTGTGTGTTGCAGATCAGGAGGGTTTCAAGAAGGTTTTTGGGTCTTTTACGCCTGTACTTGCCAGGTGGTGAAGCCACAGTTGGGCTGGGGTATGGTGAGGTCAGAAATCTGTCCAGGCTCATCCTAAGGGTGGAATATCAACAGCAGGAACAGAAAGAGCTTATCCCAAGACTACAGCTCCCTGTCATTTCCTTCAGTACTAGCTGCCTCTGTTTTCCTTGCCATAAGTAGCTAAGAGAACAAGGAGATAACACACAAATGGACTTGAAGAGAAGAACCCCTCCTTTGGTCCCCATGGGATCTGGTAATCCCCACCCACCACGGTTTCCCACAGAAGGCTTGGCCGCTGTGGAGGGTACTTTAAATGCTGAAGTCATAAAAAAGTAAAAGAATACCCAATAAGTTCCTAGCCTGGGGGAGAGTGAGGGGGAAAGAAAAATGGAGACCATGCCCCAAACTCCAGCTGGATCCATCTCTGTGGTCAAGGAGTGGTCTGTGTAAAGTAAAGCCCTTTCTAATCCACTCTTAGACGATCATTTAGCTCCTGCCCCCTGTGACCTTTATCAGGAATGCTCTCCTCCCGCTATCTGTACAGTCCCCTTGCTGGTCAACTTCAAGTTCTCACTTGGTTTGTTTCTTCCCACAGATGTCTCTACATACGCTACATATTCATGTGGCTATTGCTTACCACCTATCTTCTCATCTATGGGCATACCACTCTGACTGTGACTGATCTAGTCTGATCTTGGATGCTAAGCAGGGTCGGGTCTTGGTTAGTAGTGCTTGGATGAGAGGCCCATCTTCTCCATCACAACCAAAGCAAGGTGAGGAGCTATGTTTCTCTCAGATTGTTCATGGATGCAACGAAATCCATCTAAAGAGCAGAAAAGGGGTTCGTCCAGTGAAGAGAACACAATAAATATTTGTGCTCAGTAAATATTTGTTGAAAAAAATAAGCAGGGGTTGGGTTTGGTGCTGTAGCACTCAAGTGAAGCCACAGCTTACAACATTGACATTTCCTTTAGAGCAACACTTTGAGTCCTGGCTGCTTTGTTTCTGATCCAACTCTCAGCTAATGCGCCTGCAAAAGCAGTGGATGATGGCCTGTGTACTTGGGCCCCCGACACCCACAGGAGAGACACAGATGGAGTTCCTGGCTCTTGGCTTTGTCCTGGTCATTTGGCCATTTGGGGAGTGAAGTAGCAGATGGAAGATCTCTCTCTTTCTCTCTCTGCCTTTCAAATAAATAAATGCTTTGTAAACAGGAAGATAATCTTCTAAAAGATATGTGATGTTATGCCTTCAAAGGAAATTCTGATTTTTCTTTTCCTCTTTCTACTTTTTTTGTTTGTTTTCCATTTATTTGTTATGTGTAACTGTTAATGTCATAAACAAACTATTTCCAAGAAGGTAGAACTTACAGTAAACACTGCTTGAAGGTTGTTAAGCTTCTCTATTTCCTTGGGCATCCCATTACTGCCCCAACGAATAAGATAGTTCTCACTGGTAAAGGAAAAAAGAAAGAACAAATGATTCTTAATGAGAAGCCACGTGGGAATAGAGGCTATCCTCAGGACCAGAGATGCTCAGTGACATCCACAGGCAGGTGGTAGAGGACAGAACTGGGACCACACAAATGGCTGGACCAACACGGGTCTCCAGGTTCTAGAGAGGAGTTTGTGCTGCAGCTATCCTGGGCACTCCCCATGTAACACCCCAGAGAGGCATAGGCACAGCAGATTACATGGGATTCACCTCTCTGGGTTCTTCCTTCCATCTCATATTCTTTTTGTAAAAGTTTCAACTTTGTTTCATCAAGAATTTAACTTTGGAATAGGCATTCCAATGCATCTCCTGCAATACACATTGCTATATTCCAAAACACTATTTTTAAATACAAGCATTTCTTCAGGAATTTCTTTCATCCAGCTTCTCCAAATAAATCTATGCTTTCTTAGCTGTTCTAGGTCTACACAACAACCATTATCATTCCCTATGACCTTGCTTTAATATACACACACATATATGTATTTTCAGAGCAGTTTTGGGTTGAGGCACAGATGAGCTGAAAGTGCAGAGAATATCCATGTGTTTTGTCTCTGCACACACATACAGCCTCCTTCACTCGTTTCTTGCAGTAAAACAGTGCATTTCTTACTATCAGGAATTCATCATGTCCCCCAGAGCCCACAGTTTGCATTAGTTTCACTCTGGATGTTGTGCATTTGTAATGGCCATCTCTGCCATTATACTGTCATACACAGTGGTTTCCATACCCCGCAAATCCCCTGTACTCTGTGCATTCAACTCTATTCAAGCCCTCCCCTTTTGTCTTCTGAATCTGTCCACATCATTACAAGTTTTACTTGATCTTTAAATCCCTAAGAGTACACAGACTGAGGCCACACTGACCAGCGGTGATATGTAAACTTTTACTGATCCAAAGGCATCCACTTTCGACTGCCTAGCAGTGCTCCCCTCCCCCGTGTCTTCCTTCCCCACCGTAGCCAAGAGCTACTGCAGTGGAGGGAAAGAAGGGCCAGGGGTTAAGGCTGAGCATTCCTGCAAAGTCAGCCACAGGTGACCCAGGTCTTGGCTACCTGATGAAAGTGGACTGGTCTGGGTCATAGAGAGCCATGAACAACTCTGCGTCTTCCCCAATGTTGCAGACAAAGTTCTTGAAGTTCACGTAGAGGCCATAGGTGTGCACGGTAGTGAAGATGACCTGACCCCGTAAGTCCAGGTTCTGTAGAATGGACTGAACAAAGAGGGAAAGGGACAAACATATGTTGATTCCAGCAAATAGGATATCTTGCAAAGAAATATATCTACAGGGCAGAAAAGGGGTTCATCCAATGATCAGAGAACAACAAATACAACCATCATCATTTAGATGACCAAGGCTGTCCCTTGCAGGATCTTGGGCCCAGGTAATTTGATAAATGCTGCCTAGAGGTGATAACTGTCTCACAGTACTTCTTAGAAAAAGCACAAAAGCCATAATCTGTTAACCTTCTCTCAGGGGTAACTGCTACTGGGAACAGAAGATTGCTTTGCAAAGGCTCTGCCTTCAGTCATGGTTTGGCACAGATTCAGAAACACAAGTATTACTATAGCTACACTAACACAATTAAAACTATGAATGAACTGAACACAAATCTTACAAAAGTAAATGATCAGATCCTTATTCACATTAGAATAGAAAAACAGAAGGAAAATATACCCAAATATCAGCGCAGCTGGGTTTGAGCAGTTATAACACGCATAGCTTTCTCTTTCTCCTATATCTTTCTAATACTTTAATTGCCATTTACTGTTTTCAAAATCAAGTATTTTTTCATCTTATTTTAAGGGTTAACATGGTAGCACAGTGAGTTAAGCTGCTATTTTTGATTCCAGCATCCCATCTGATCACTGGTTCAAGTCCTGGCAGTTCAACTTCTAATCCAGCTCCCTGCTAATGTGCCTGAGGAAGCAGCAGATCATCATCATGTATTTTGGCTCCTGCAACCCATGAGGAACAAATATGGAGTTCCAGGCTCCAACTCAGCCTTTCAAATAAATAGATTTTACAATGTTATTATACTTGATTTGTAAATCATAACATGTGTACAAAATATAGAAGAGCACATAATGAAAAGCTTCTCTCACACCCAATTCTTTCTCAGAGGCATCTATTAATTATCAAGCTCTTGTCTATCATTTCAGAGTCAGCCTGCGCATACAGAAGCAGCAATGTATATGAATTATTTTTTTAGTATTTCATCATATCCTTCTGCATCTTGTTCTTTTCACTTATGCATCTGCAATCCTTCCATATCAGCACACGCAATGTTTTCACAATGTTCCACTTTTAAAATGAGGACATAGTGACTTCTATTGTCAACAATTCTCTTTCTCTCACTGTAGGAAAAATAAAACCAGTTGTTGTAGTGGCCAACCTCAGCACACTGGAAGCCACATACCTTTTCTTCTTGGATCTTTTCCTCAATCCTTTTTGAGGCCACTTCATGGGCCCTGAAGAGAGCAATGGTGCTGGTTTCATCTGGATCCAAGATGTTCCCATTGTCATCTCGCACCACCAGATCTAACCCCAGCATCCTAGAAAGAAAGGATGGTCAGCTGACTCTCCCCGACCTGGGCAACTCTTCCCAGAAGGACCCTCACCAAGGAACCCAGAGGATTCCCAGCAAGATCAAGTGTTGGACCAGTCAAGTTAAGAAAGCTCACTGACTTTTCTCCATTTGGTTCCTTCTCCTTTCCACAGAACAGCAATGTGTGAAAACTAGTGGGATACTGTCAGCATTAACTCTGTAAAGGTATATAGAGCAATGTGGTTCCCAGAAACTCAACAGGAAAAAACCAAAATTGGCTCGGATGCTGATCTGATAAAAGTCCATTACTTCTTCCTCCTCAACTCCTGTGACTTGATTTAGGAACTATGCGAGAGACCCAAGACACAATTCTTTTGGGGCTTTCCCTGATTAACAAATTTAAGACTGATACAAAGCAGATCAGTGAAGTAAGGCCTGGTTGGTGCTACCCTGTAATCCATCTCAGAGTATAAACTCTGGTATCATTTAAACCAGGATTTGAATCTTAATAGCACTGCAACTCCAGGTAATTTATTGAATTCTTCAAAACCTGACTGTAGAGAATTTAAAGATATTAATGCATGTAAAACTCCTAACATACTACCTAACATGCCTCTCCACAAATGTTAACTCTCCTTGTAGGCACAGGTATCGTACGTGGCTGTGTCAAGTCAAACATAGACACATGCATGGGAATAAAAGAGCTGTGTGATGAGCACAATCCCTGCCCACCAAGGTTTCAGCGCTCAGTTGTCACACAACAGAAAAATGTTTGCTGAGCTCCAAGAACCTGGGGAGTACAGTTGACACAGGACACTGTTATCCACATGCCAGCATGCATTCCAGGCACCAGCAATTTGGGAGTGGGGATGTCCAGACAGCAACAGTGCACCAGGATAACAGCAAAATGAGCCAAGCCCAAACATGACTGACTTCCCTCCTCCCTGTTTCACAGCATCTCCATCAACTGATCTGATCTGACAGTTTCCTTTCCACAGTATCCAGACCCACAGGCCACCCAGACTATTGCAGCTTGGCTTACTGGCTGTTCAGACACTGGCACAGAGCAGCTTCATTCCCTGATCTGCTTCCAAGGGCTGGGAGAGGAATTCAGTCACATTCTGCCTGTCGCGTGGCGCTACTGGCCAATGTTAGAAATGAGAGGGATCCCCAGGTCAGTATATGGGCACACGCCTCCCCCTCAACCCCTCAAAAAGAAACTATATATGTATCACAGGTATTGGCCTTCCTGCCCCACAGCTAGCTTTTTTTTTTTTAAAGATTTATTTTTTTATTATTTTTTCATTGGAAAGGCGGATATACAGAGAGGAGATACAGAGAGGAAGATCTTCCGTCCGATGGAGCGCAATGGGCCGATATTATGCCATCCGAAGCCAGGAGCCTCTTCCGGGTCTCCCGCGCGGGTGCAGGTTCCCAAAGCTTTGGGCCGTCCTCAACTGCTTTCCCAGGCCACAAGCAGGGAGCTGGGAGGGAAGCGGGGCTGCCGGGATTAGAACCGGCGCCCATATGGGATCCCGGGTGTGCAAGGCGAGGACTTAGCCACTTGCGCCACCGCGCCGGGCCCCACAGCTAGCTTTTTAAAATGCATTCTAAATCCATGTAATTGCACTTGTTACGGTTATGGACAAGTATTAGAGAGGGAATTGTTAATTCTCAATGCTCAAGAAGCAGCATTACTTACAGAGCAAAAAGTTTTGGTTTCAAATGTAAGCTTTCCCATTCATTATCTATTGACTTGGAATTTAATCCTGGGCTCACTTTGCTCTGCTTCTTACCCATAAAACAAGAATAATAACAGCTAATTCACAGGACTATAATCAAGCAATGACAAGAACAGTAAAAGGGGATGTTTCATAAATACTGGTTGAATCTAAATCTCGTATACCCTATTTATTCCCGCTATTTCTAAATATAGGTTTCAGAGGTTAACACTGAAATCAGTAGGATAATGAGGTTTATTTTAACATATCACTGAAATGTCCAAGCTTGGAGAAGGAAAGAAAAATGGGAAAAATAAAACGTGCGTAAGTTGAAGAAAGGTGGAAAACAAAATTAAGTATCAAAAAAACAAAATCAGCAGCAAAAGTTGAGGACACACCTATCTCCTGAAAACTGCCAGTTGGGAAGTCTGAATCCAGGCTACCTTAAATTTGGACAAATTTCTCATTTTCCAAAAGGCAGAAACATTGGCAACTTGATCATCAAAAAATGATTAATTTTTTAAAATTACAAAGTAGATGTCCTCAACAGGTTATAAACATTTTTTACTCCTATCTTGGAAATTTTCATTTTCACATGTCGTAAATAATTAGCCCAGGTGGAGAGAAATAAGAGTCTGATATTGCTATCAAATCTACCATTAGATTCAAACAGATATAGTCCCAGGCGTTGGAAGATATCCCCTATAGAAGTTGCATTCTCCTGGAAATTAGGCATAGCACCTGGTCCACAGAGGCACCAGTAAATTTTATTCAACAAAATTAAGTGGTCTCAAGACAAAAAGAGGGCAAATAAGCATTACTCTTCCACAAACACAGGAGCTGTTCACCAATCAAGTTCACTGTGATCAATTTCCTCAGCATGAGCATGGTTGTTGTTCCCTCTCAGGGTTTTAGTGAAAAGTCAACACCCATTTTTACCTGTTTCCATGATCAATTTTAGCTGTGACCTTCTTCTTGAGCTCTGCCAGTTCATCCTTGGGGAGCGTCCCGGACAGTATCTGGGACCGCCACTCAATCAGGCTGTACGTCATCTGCTGCAGCTGGCGGAATAGTGTGATCTTGTTGTCCTAAGATAGGGCATAGAGTATAATTAAAAAGCATAACTGGGGGCACGGCACAGTAGCCTAGAAGCTAAAGCCCTTGCCTTGCATGTGCCAAGATCCCATATGGGCACCAGTTCTAATCCCAGGAGACCTGCTTCCCATCCAGCTCCCTACTTGTGGCCTGGGAAAGCATTAGAGGACAGAGCCTTGGGATTCTGCACCCATGGGGAGACCCAGAAGAGGCTCTTGGCCCCTGGATGTGGATTGGCTGGCTCATCTCGACCGTTGAGGCCACTTGGGGAATGAATCAATGGACGGAAGAGCCTCCTCTCTGGCTCTCTTCCTCTCTGTATATCTGATAAAGATAAAAATTAAATGAATAAAGATAAAATGAATAAAGATAATAAAGATAAAATGAATCTTAAAAAAAAAAAGGTAACAGAGTGTGGGAGGGGCACTCAATTTAGTCAACAGGGTCAGATATTGTATACTTTGATTTTGTAAACATCAACAGGGATTGTTTTGTCCTGAAAAGTCAACACCCATGTCCTGAACCATTCCCATGCTCTTTTCTATTCCAACTTCAGAAACTGATAAGCAACTGTAGGCTGGCCAGTTGGACCTAAATCATGAATATATCAAAAGATCCATTTGCACCTAAAATTCTGATGCATTCCTTCGAAGCGTTGTCATTGCTCTTTAAATGGAGAAGATCATGTTGGAAGTCACCTCACAGCCAGGCTCTTGCTTACACAGCCACATTCACACCAATCTCTACTCTTTCCATGCAAAGCTGTAACTATTTCTCCCAAATTATACGTATCCTCACAATAGGCTATGTTTTCTACCTGGAAAACCTTTACTCCTCTTCTGTCAAAGCTTATCCCAATGTCATCCCTTTCTCCATCAATTGGCTAATTCTGGCTAGTCCTCCCTGACACCCTAAACCTGGGTTGGTTGTGTGTGTAATCAACTCCAATCTCAGCACTTACAGCTCTGGACTGCTTTACTTGACTGTCTTACATGGTACGCTCCATGGGACAAAGAGCATGCTCATTTCTGTGTCCTTAGCAGCTGCTAAACAGGACTCAGTGTGTCAAATGAACAAACCAACTGTGAATGGAGAAATAATTGCAATGCCAGAGATGTGGAAGTACTGGAAAATACAATTTTAAACAGAATTTGAAAAATCCCCATTTCCAGAAAAAATAGTTCTGATTATTCACATGCTGAACTATTATCTTGAGCTTTACTAGTAAATCACTTGAGTGAAATAAGTTAACTTATAAGCAACTAATCACCTGTGCCTGAAACATTTTAAAAGTCAAATGCTTGAGTCTGAGCCATCCACTAGGTTTCCAGCTAAATGGTTGATGGATGACTGGTATTTTTCTTTAAAAAGCCAATGAACATCTACTATGTGCTGGAAATAAATATCCTGTCTTCATGAATGCAACATTCCAGAAGGTGATAATAACAGAAAATAAGCAGTGTAGGTATACATATATATATAAATAGATCTATCCATCCTGTACATAAACCCAAGTTAATTTAAAAGTGTGAAGAGAAAGGAAGAAGAAAACAAGCAGGATAATGTGATACTGTACACAGGGCGAAAGGAGTCCCCAGTGAAACTGGTCAGTGAAAATTGTTGAATATGGTTGGTTTCTGACAGATGGCTAGTTAAATTATACTTCTGGTTAAACTTTTTGGTTAAACTTTTGATACATGGTTGGTCAAATTAAAATTGGTACAGTCCCACTCTTCGTATGTACCATGAAATCCTCTTCTTCTTTTACAGAAGAAAAGTCATGATAGAGTTACATAGCCAGCCACTGCTGCCATCATAGATACACACTGTTATCACTGGCTTAGCAACAAGGCACAGGCACAGCAGCTTGTTGGTAACTGGAAAGCACATCTTCAGGGATGTGCTCTGACAGGACTCCTGGGGACATGGATTCTCCAAAAAGGCAATGATCAGCAGCAGGATTGGAAACATCAGAAGATACTCCTGAACTTCCACTTAGTGTGGAAGAAGCACCGTGGGCCTTGGAGTGGAGAGGAAGGCAGTGATGGTATTAGCAGAATGTGATTAAAAACACTGGAGTAGTTCAGAGTTCTAGCACACCACAAGAAGGGGACGGGCAGCCCATCTTTGTGCAGCTGCAACAATGCTCTGTAAACATAGTAACATGTTTACATACAGATAACAGAAGCAACACCTATCTCAAACTGTGGAACTGCTAGCATGCTCTGAACTACTGCTTCCCCAACGGCCAGTCCTTAGCAAAGTTTAACAGTGAGACTTTCAAAGAATCTATTTTTACAAGCAAAGGTCGAAACTTTGTCATTCAATCTAACATAATGTGATTCTATTTCACCATTTTACATACCGGAAAAGGGAGTGAGAAACGAAGGTTTTGGAATTCTGCATTTCATAAGTTCTAGGAAGAAATATTTTTTCTTCCAAATCATTTGTCTAATCCTAGATTTCTCCCATGTTTTCTACTTTTAATGAAGTTACTGCTTTTCATGATACAGGAAAGAAAAGAATCAAGGGGGACCTGTCATGGGAGACAGTGCTTTGTTTGGGCAAATGTTCTCAAACTGTTGGTCTCAATTACATTAGACACTATCCGTGGCAATGTAATTATTGCCTGTCTATATCAGTCCCATTTGCCAAGTTCTGAAAGAAAAGATGAGGACAGTTACTCTGTTCTCATTCACTGTGCCAAATTAATTCTGAATAGACAAGCTGGAGCACACCAAAGGAAGTTATTTCCCATTGACAACAAGGAAATGGACCTCGCTGCTACACTCAGATTTTCCTAGCAAGCCGTCCCGTGGAATAGCCGCTCCCTGCCTTTGACTGCACATGCTCTGGATAAGCACATGAGGACAGGTGAGGAAAAAGTCCAGCACTCCCTGGAAGACCATGGCTGGCTGCTCTGCACCTTTCTCCTTTGCTCCCCTTCTTGTCCTCTTTTTTCTAAATCCTACACAGCATAAATCTACAGCCTGCAGAGACCATTCCTTCATCTCCAGTCTTTGGTAATGTCAGCTGTTTTTGCACTCTCGGCTACTACCATATCCTCTAATAATTTCTTCAGTCCCCTTCACCAAAGTTAACACTATCCTGAGAACCCACAGAACCTCAAAACGGAGTTCTATTAACTTCAAATAATGCTCTGGATTGATTTGAGGATAGTTATACAAAATAAAACAATGTAGATATTGTTAAACAGTGATGGTTTGTCAAGTTCTAGAGACTCAAGACAAAGCTGTGTTTTGGGTCCTTTGCTCCTCCACATGTAACACTAGCAACACTGTTCATTAAGCTTTCCTCTGCCATGTGGATGATTATGATTTAGATGGGAAAGTACCTGACAAAACGCAATGGAGACTTGGTGTCTAGCTTCAATCCCATCATTAACTTACTGTCACATTAGGTAAATTATTGCCTCTAGTGTGAGTCCAATTGTGAGATAGAGGGAGCAGCACTAGGAGGCACTCCCAAGGAGAAGCATCTCCAAGTCTGCCACTGAGACATTAAACTCAATTATCATCCTCAGCAACTTCCTGCTACACGACATGAGCCTCTGACTACCACACTCTGCCTGCACTGTACTCTAGGCGCGTTCTCTATCAGATTTCCCCGGAACAGAGAACCGCGATTGGTTACATATGCTTTCCATGCAGATGCAACTCTTGGGGCCCAGACATGGAGCTTGGGTGCTTTGGTGTCCTTGTCCCTGCACTGACTGCCATTCTATCCATTCTGGTGCCTTTACTGTCTGCAGTTAGAAGCTCTGCCTACGTAGCAGATCCCTGACTTTTAAAGACAAGGTTTATGATAAAGATAGTTTTTGCTTCCCAAAGTAAAAAAATCGTTAAAGCCAGGCAATTAAGTTGGAGAAAATCAAAACTAAAAACACACTCAGGGCATCACCCATGCCTTGTTCCAGTCATCTCCTGCTACTTCCACATTACGACTTGCTTCTCACTTTCAAGCTGTGTGGAAGCAGGGCCCACAATGCAGATAAAATGTCCTGCCAAGATGATAAAGTTTGCCATACGAGTTTTCTGTTCTGGTAATAAGAGATCAGAGGCAGGTTTTAAACCACGAGAACAGCTTAATTACATTTCAGAGCTTGTTCTCCAGCAACTAGTAAAAACCACACTGTTCGCAAAGATAAGACTTGCACAACTTTAAGCTGCCTGGAAACACGATGATGGGAAGAAGGAGAACTCAGAGTATTCTGCAAGACTTTCCTCCCTACCTCTGGGTCTCAGACACTTCCCTGCTCCACAGCCTTACACAAGTATGGACTGGCACAGAGTCCTACTCTGATGGAAAATTTTAATGACAGGAAATCAATCCTTTCCATGAACTACATATTAGCAATTCAATACAGTGACTCCATACTATGTATCAACTATTATTAACCACCTTCTATATCTGCCTGTTTTCATACGCATGTTTCATACCCATTAGCACAAAGAATGAGATCTGGTCTGAACTTGCCACTGACCAAAACACTGTGAACCCTTTCTGCACCTGGAAGGTGAGAAAAACAGTGGGAAGATAAATATCAAAGTGACAAGCATGTGTTTGGCTTATTGGTTATGACACTGGCACCCCACATTTGAGTGCCTGGGTTTGACACTTGGCTTTAACTCTTGAACCTAGATTCTTGCTAATGTAGTTTTTGCGAGGCAATAGTAAAGGCTCAAATAATTGGGTCCCTGACACTCATGGTGGGAATACTTGATTGAGCTTTTTGTTCCTGGCTTTGGCCTGGCCCATGTGGACAACTGCAGTGTGAGTCAGTGGATGGGGACCCTCTGTCTGCTCTCTCTCTCAAAAAAAATATCAGAATAAGATTGTATCCAGTAGCTGTAGAGCTGCATATCCTGTTTTCAAGCACTTGCTCACTGTATCCATAAATATTGATTTCCATATTGGGTTTTTTTGTTGAGAACACCTGACATTATAACTTGGGATACAGAAATGCTCACACTTAAAAGGCTTCGGAGGCTGGATGTTGAACAAAGGTCAATATGACATGAACATAACCATGTCTAAGTCAATGCTTGGGCATTCTCCCAGCTAGCGAGGGATTACAGCGTGGAAGAAATGAGAGTTGATGCTACAAAAGGGGCCAGAGATCAGCTCACTGGTTCCACTTTCCACAGCGCAGAAAACATAGGTCCTGAGAGTCAGCAGAGGAACAGACAGAAAACTTCCAAACCACTGAGCTGGAGCAGAGAAGTAACCACAGGGCTGGAAAAGGGCCAGACATTATCTGCCTACCTGTTCAGAGCAGGTGGGAGGATAGGTACTTCCTTGGAGGGGTGGATTTGGGTTCCCACTACCCACAGGTGAGAGATGCACTTGAACTTTGTGTTCCTAGCTTTAATTTGGCCCAACCCAAGCTGCTGCAGGCACTTGGGGAATGAAGAAGTAGACAGAATCCTTTGTTTGCTTTCTAACCCTTTAAATAAAATGAAAATAAGTAAATAAAAAGCTTAAAAAGAAACAGCTGTGAATTTGCACTCTGCATTTGGAAAGGGCATGTTTCCTGTATATGAACCTAAACAAAGGGGCTTTTTCTCCACGGTGTGACAGTCTTGCTGCTGAGTGCTCAAGGCCATAGTGTCTGAGATTATGCAGAGAAGTGGCCTTGGATAAGGAGAAAGTCTGCTGAGAGGGAGGCTAAGCCAAGGCTCTCTCCAGAAGCAGGATGTCCAGACTGGCTACTGTTTCCAGCTGGTTGCATTAAGAGTCACATGCTCTCACTGGCACAGTGGCTGATGTCCTGAGGGACACTCACAGGCAACAGTAATTCTCACATTCACAAGGTCAACAAGGTTGTTTCTGCATCCCTGTGTCAGAGGGGCAAACTTGAGCAGCAACATGGCAACCCCAGGTGACTTGCCTAAAGCTGTACAGAGTTCATTAGAACAGGACCTGCACAAGAAGCCCACTTGTGGGCCAGTGTTCATCACCTAGAGCCAGCTTCTTCCCCAGCCAACACTCAGACTGAAAGAACATTCAGTGGAAAACGATACTCGTAACACTAATCCAACAAAAAGGAAAGAGGGACAGTAGCAGGGACGAGCGGGGTGTCATGGTTTAAGGCATTACTTTTTTTTTAATTAAAACTTGAACAAGTTATTTTAACTTCATGTTGTTGTAAATTTTCTGTTTTTCCTCCCGCTGTTGATGGCTTTTTATTTAAGGGAATGTATAGTAACTGTGTAATGGAGACTATCATATCCAGATGTGAAGATACAATGCAGTATGCATGTCTACTTTCAAATCAAAGAAGGACACCCATTGAAACTCTTTACTATATCCTGACAATAGGATGTGGGACTCTCCGTTATTGTCCATTCCTATAATGTCAGGATACACTTAGATAGTGGAATGATGGACTTCTGACTGGCCATGAAGGACTATACTCTGTAGTAACAAAGGGGAAATCAGTGTTGGGGGTGGGCATTTGGGGAGGGGCAGAAGGAAATCAAAGAGCCTATGAAACTATATAAGTAATAATAATAATATATTAAATAAACTAAACAAAATAATAAAAATAAATACATTTTAAAAATTAAAATTTGAACAGACTTATACAAATCATACATATTTACAGGGCAGCACCACTGCCCTCTAGACATTCTTTTTTTTTCTGTTTATACCTGAGTGCCTGTTCATCAACCTTTGCCCTTCCACCCATCTGCCCTTCTCTTTCTGCTTGGAGTAGTTCATGTAGTTACTGCTCTCTGCTGAAAATAAATCCCAGCTGGACAAGTACCATTCATTTCTTGAGTAATAACTAGTGCCAACATGGCTGGGTTTAATCTGGGGAGTGGATGGCATTTTCCCCTCATATAAAACAGAATTCATAATATGAATTTCTGATGAACTGGGAAAAAGAATCAGAAAATGCATTTTAGAGATAAAACGTGCCTCTAAAGAGATAGAACAGAATACCTGGTGGGAATCTGTGGGAAGAGAACAGGAGAGAAATAATCCACATATTATTGCATAACAGTAAAATATGCTTTTGTCTTTATACAGACTAAAAGGAACTTATATACCAGAGCAGAAAACAAATGCTCCAAGAGAAGTGTATGGGCACAGGGCATGAAAAGTAGACTTCTGGGTGCTTTTTCCAGTAGAACATATTTGAGGTTTGGTACTTTGACATGAAATTTTTTTGAGAAGTCAGAAATTCTGCCTGAAATGAACTGTCATAGAACACCTTAAAAGAGTCATGGGGTTGGGGTGGAGGGGTGGAGAAAAAGAATGAAGGACAAAGAGGGAGAGGGGGGAGAGAGAGACAAACCCATTTTAAATGGATTATTCCTTAATGGATGCACATGTATCAAGAAACTGCTTTTGGAAATCTTGCTAATTAAGAAATCCCACCGTGAATGTTTTTTTATTCAATTTTAACAGCTATAGAGGCATACTATATAACAGCTATAGAAACATACACATCAACAGCCATCTTATAAAAGACTCACATTACAGTGAGAAATGTGCTGTCCTCTTAGAGGGCTTGGGTGTTGTTGTCAATGGTACCCCCTGATAATTTAAAACCTAATTCTATTATTAAACAGTGAAATTTTCCCATACAGGAAATCCTTCACAAGCATGTATCACCATTTAACTAAGGGACACTGACAGCACAAACACATGAGACTTTTTCCACCTCTACTCACTGATCTCTGTTCTAGTCAAAGATGGATCTGATACAACTATGTGTAGATTTGTGTGCAGATGTCTAAAAATATAGGCAGTAATCTCAGCACAACAGTAACGTCTCAGAAAGAACAACCCACCCTGTTCATACCATCCATTCTGATACATCATACCTGGAAAGCCTACTTGTCCAGTATCGGTTCCTTCTCTGAAATGCTGGGGATCACAAATGATTTGATTTCAGAGTATTCTGAGTCTTGGAATACTTGTCCATATTGATTTATGCTTCATAGACGACTTAAATACAGAGCCCGAAGTAATATTAGGCACCATTTTACATAATTTTGTGCCTGAAACAGCTTCATTAGAAACCAGGGAAGGAATTTTCCACTTGTGGTACATGTATACTCCAAAAGTTTCAAATTTTGGATTAGGGATGTGCAACCTGTATTTAGGAGTATACATTTCACTGCTCACCAATTTGTAGAAAGAGCATGTTAAGGAAGCAGCTCATGAATATCTAATTCCTCATCCATCAACTTTGTTACATCTATCACTGAGCAATCGATGTACCAGAACTGCAGAGTGCTTTTGGTATAAGTGCAAGATGATCAATGCTGACCACAGAGCTGTCAGCTCTATCTTCCTAGAGCTGGTGATTTAGGAACCGAGAGCATGGTCCTCCACCTAACATCAAGAGATCAAAAGATCATCTTCATTACAAGGCAGTACACAAACAAGTCAATGACAGGTTCAGCCATGAGTGTTCCCACAGTCCAGGAGATAATATGGATTGGTGTGTTCAGTAGACACATCATGAAGAAAAAGGACTTCAACAAGGCCTCCAGGTCATGGGAAGGCAGCCAAGAACATGTGTTTTCCCACAAGTCCTGGTGATTTCTACTGTTGTGACACATCCTGGGAAACAACCTTGAATGAAAATGAACTCTTGATATAGTGCTACAATGATCTTTCATAACAACTTTTAGTACCAAGGATCTAGAATGGGGTGTTTTGATAAATTTCTAAGACTGGCTTCTTGTGGCCAGTGAAATGGCATAGCGAGCTAAACCTCTCTCAGTAGCAGAAGTATCACATGTGGGCATTGGTTCAAGTCCTGGCTAATCCACTTCCAATCTAGCTTCCTGCTAATGGCCTGGGAAGACAGAGGAGGAGGGCCCAGATCCTGGGGTCCCTGCATTCAAGAGGGAGACCCACAAGATGCTCCTGGCTTCAGACTGGCCCAGCTCTGGTCCTAGTGGTGATTTGGCAAGTGAACCAGTAAGTGAGAGAGCTCTCTTTCTCGTCTCTCCTTCTCTATATCTTCTCTATGTATAATTTTGCCTTTCAAATAAGAAATATATCTTTGAAAGATACCTTGTTAGAAAAAGTTTGGATTTTCACAATTGATTGACAGATGACTAAACAGAAAACTGAATCAACTAAGCCTTATAAAGAAAAGAGAATGGGCACCAGGGCACTGAGTCTGTCTAGCCTACCACCTCATTGAACTCATCCACCATTTAACAAGAGAACAAACAAGCATCAAAGGAATTCACCATCAGCCATGGGAGTCAGGAAGCTGCTTACAAAATGAGATCCGGCAATGCTCACCAGGGGGTCTTCAGGAAAGAGAGAACTTTAGAAAGCGGTGTTTGTGGATTCCAGAGTTAAGAAAGTAGCTTCCTGAACTGCAGATGAGGTAGGCTTAGTGTCAGCAGACTCTGAATATTCTGGGCCACTTGCAAGTTAGCAATTATCAGTCTTATACTACCAAATGTTACATTTGTTGGATTCTAAATACAAACATACATACAGCCTATGATTACGGTTCATCATGGAGAGCAAGCATGTACTGGTTCTGTGTGGTTGCCTAATGAACTGACATACTCGAGTGGCATTCTGAGGTCAAGCCACTACAGTAAAAAAGAACACTCAAAAGATTGCGCCAAAGAGCAGACTCTTAGGACACGGTTTAGCCTCAATCCATTTCCTGTGTCTGTGGGTCACACTGGCCGAGATGAATCAAAAGTACTACCTTCAGAAGTTCATTGTGGAAACAGTCACAGAGCTATATTCACTCAAATGCACAGAGGAACTAAGACCACGGCAGATCCCTCCAGTTTCCTATTAATAAATTCGTAAGAATTGTACCTACCTTATAGTAATATTGTGAGGATTCAATTTCTGGCACTAAGGAAGGAATACCTAAGCCTTTGCAGTTATTACTCTCAGTATGACATTCACAGCCAGCACGTGTATCAGTTGAGAAAAGACTGACCTCACAATTATTCTCACTTCTTCCATGTTCTCATATCAATGACCTAACAGAGGAAGGGAGTGTCTCCTTTTTATCATCATTGTGTGGTTCTAGTGAGGATGTTTCTCACGCACAGGATGGCTCTGCAGCACAACAGACAAGCAGAAAGCCCAAAACGATGCCACGGGATCTCAGTCCAGGAGGAAACTCACCACGTAGAGCTTGCGCCAGATGACGGCCCATTCTCGCAGAGTGGACGTAAGCTCCTGCACCAGTGGCAGCTCGCCAGGAATCACGGTCTCGTTCTGCCTATGGTGAACCAAGCAGACACTCATTTCTCTGTGGGGTGATCAAAGTTACAACTCTTTTTTCTATTTTACTTATTTTTATTATTATCATTTTATGACACTGTTACATAGGCCCTGGGATTTCTCTTATCCTCTCCCCAATTTCTGGCCCTCACTTAGCTCCCCTATATGACTGCTATACCATGGTTCTTCATACACAGTCATATGTCCATCATTGTGTTCATGGACAATGGCAGAGTCCAGCATCCTATTGTCAAGATATAGTAAACAGTTTCATTGGGAGTTCATCCTTGTCTGGAAGTAAGAGATGCATACTGCATTGTATCCTCACATCTGGATATAACAGTTTTCATTACATAGTGACTATACATTCCTTTAAATGAAAAGCCAAAATACAAAATCAACATAAGGGAGAAAAAAGAAATAAACAACACCATGAAGTTAAATAACACGCTACTGAATGACTCATGTGTTGCTGAACAAATGAAAAGGAAAATCAAGAACCTTCTTGAAGAAAATGATGCTAAGAATGATCTATGAGTCACTGAAGAATTTAATCAGAAGATGAGATGAAACTAACAAACAAAAAATCAAAATCCATGAGATACAGTTTCCATTGATCTTTGTTGGTGAAATGTTGTCTCCTGCAGGCAACAAATGGATGGGTTTGTATTTTAATCCAGTCTACTAATCTATAACATTTGAATGATGAGTTTAAGCTGTTTACATTCAGCATTAATACCAATAGGTGGTAATTTGGCCCTGTCATTTTAGCAATGGGTTGTTCATTGATTTAGTCTTCTGTTGTTATTTTACTGGGATGTTCTTCACATTTGCCTTAGGTTTTGAGTGGGCGCTATTCCTTTTCTCTGTCAAGAAAACCTTTAAGTATCATTCGTAGGGCAGGTTTGGAAGAGGCATATTTTTTCAACTTTTCTTTACTGTGGAAGAATTTTATTTCATTTTCAAAGACAAAGGAAAGTTTTGTTGGGTATGTTATCCTAGGCCGACAATTTTTTTCTTTTAGAATCTGGAATATGTTGCTGCATTCTCTTGTGGTCCTGTAGAATTTCCTGTGAGAGGTCTCCTGTGAATTTAATTGGTGTTCTTTACATGTCAATTGATCTTTTTCATGAGCATGTTTAATGATCTTTTCCTTATGTTCGATTGAAGAGAGTTTGATGACCTTGTGTCATGGTGAAATTGCTTTTGGTCAACCCTGTTGGGAGTTCTGTGCCCCTCCTGGATGTTGTTTTCCAATTCTTTCTCTAGACTGGGGAAATTTTCTTTTATTATTTCATTAAATACATTTATAAACCCAGCTTCTCTTTTTTGCACCTCCTGCAACTCCCATAACTCTTATATTAGGCCTTTTAAGAGTGTCTTTCAATACTTGAATATTTCTTTTTGCCTGACCCAGCTCTGCTTCCAGCTTTTTGTTTGTTTCCCCCTGCTGACAGGAAATATGTTCCAATTCTGAGATTCTTTCCTCTGCTTCCTTCATTCTATTTTGGAGACTTTCCATTGTGCTTTTAATCTGCTCCATTGTGTTCTTCATTTCTGACATATCAGCTTTCATTTGGTTCATTTCCAGTGCGCCATATTCCTTGAATTCCTTGAATGCCTGCTATATGTGCTTCTTGTTGTTAATAAGAAGTTTTATAATAAGTGTTTTGAATTCTGTATCCTCCATTTTCTAGAATTCTTCCTCAGTTAACTCTGAGATTGACAAAGGATTTTGTTCTGTTCAGTAATATTCATTGTGCCTCTGTCTCTTCTTTTGCTCTTGGTCATTGTACTTCTGGTTATCAGATTCTTCCCCTTGGAGCAGGTTTCTAAGCTCTGTCACCCACAGGTCTACAGTTTGATTTTAGTTATTACAGTTGGTACACGGCTCTTTGTTTGCAGTCACTTGTGCCACTCCCTCCAGCGAGTCCAGGTTAGATTTCTACCATGGTCTTCATAGCCCCAGCTCCTGGCTCATCACTCTCCACCTCCTGTGATACCATGCTGAGGCTGTACCGTTGTCTGTACAGTCTTTCTCCCACTTCCAGTTGGAGTAGGTTCCAGGATTAGGAAGACTCTAGGAGTCCTATATAGCTAGGTTGTTGGTGGTGCTGATCTTGCCAGAACCTGTTGGCTGTTAGGTCGGAGAGCCACACAGACCAATTCTCACCTGTATCATGCCACAGTCAATATTATTTTCCTGTAGGACCAGCGCAATGCACTTAGTTCAGTGAATTCTTGCCAAGCTCAGCACATGCAGAGCTCACTGTTATCCCTTGCAGTCTTAAATTCTTTGCCACTTTGTAAGAAATGGTGCCTGATATGCCACTACAAGAATTCTTGATCTGATAGCCATCAGGTCTGAGGGCTCCCCGGACCTGTCTTGGGTGGCACTTGTAGGATGCCACGTTGTTGCAGTTCACTGAGCTACAAATCAGTTCACTCCCAGCTCAGTGCATGGGCAGTACTATCCACAGCCCTTGCCTCCTTAAACAAAATGGTGCTCAATATGGTTCAAGGAGACTGACTGGACTATGAAATCCACCCTGTTCCCACACTGCCTGTTTGGAATCTGCTGCTCTGTCTCTGTTCCTGGTCAAATCAAACAGACCATCAGGATGGGCAGTTCTTTGCCTGGGTTCACCTCCAGAGCTCCTGGTAAACATCCCTTCCCACCTTGTTGCTGGTGGAGTTCTGGCTGCCTGTGGAGTTCAGATTGCCATTTGCTGAATGCCACTGGAGTCATTGCAACACCACACCATTGTTTTGGCTGCTTTCTTGTGTCTGTCAGTCTCCAGGTACTGCTCTACTGTTGTTCTGTGCTCTATTTCCTGGATTGTGCCCCCTCTGCTTCACACTGGCTAATATTTCTCCATCTTTTAAATGTGTCCTTACCCTGTTCCACCATCTTGATTCTCCCATAGTTACAATTCTTAATCAAGCTTTTAGGATATTCCCTAGAGCTCGAAGGCAGAAATGGAACTGCTCATCCTTAAAACAAACCAAAACTTGCACATGGCGGGGAAGGAAGCCTTTGTGGTATCTAAGCATCCAATAATGGAGAGAACTGAGGAGAGCACATCCCACCCACCCAAATGAACTGAGTCTCTGCACTGGATGGGTACATGCTCAACCTCTACCTCTCTTCTATCTGTTTGTTTTCTTGTTTATTTGGGATGCAAAGACAACTGCCCAGTCTGGACCTCAGAATTCAATTAGTCTTCATGAGAGTGGCAGGACATGATTTAGTGAGCCATTCCTTTGTTGCTCCCCAGAACACACATGGCAAGAAGATGGAACCAAGAGCAGAGCTAACCCAGGCACTCCAAAAAAGGGTATGTGTGCTCTCAAGTGGCATATTCTTTGCTTGGGACAATCACTCACCCCCAGATTCCCAATTTGGTTCTCTCCAGCTGCCTCAATTATCATGCCAGGATGACTTTAGTGATTCTCAGAATTGGGAGCAGAAATTTCTGTCATTTAAGCTGTCTCTGCCAAGCAACTATTTAAACTGGGAAAAGAGGGGGAAGAGGGCAGGCTGGAAAGGTGAGGCCCCAGGACCTGCTTGCAGCTCCAGAGCAGTATTCCATTCTAGAATGGCCCTGGGTTTTCATCTTATTTGCTGCTTCAAAGTACAGTAAAAATGTACATTCACCCAAATCCTTACTTCCTTACAATAGACTTCAAAAAGGTAGGTATTACACTCATTCACGTAAGTCTTCTCCAGCACTTTTACGATTAGCAAAATGAGAGAGCAAGAGTAAGAAAACACATGGGGACCCATGGTACGACTGCCCAGGTAAGTTACATTTCGGTCAGATTAAGGGAGTTGTGGAGAATATGTATGACTCAAAGATATCTGGGACACACAATGAAAAATTATAGTCTCCAACTTATAGTAACTTAATTTTCAATTTTTCAGTTTTACAACTGTCTGAGGGTAGAGTCATATAACAATGTGAGTATAGTGTTCAACCAATTACACTTTGCTTAAAATATGCTTTGTGTGAGATGGTTTTTCTATATGAGCCCAATGCAACTATTCTGAGAATTTTTAAGGCAGGCTGTTTAAGCCACTGTTTGTTAGGCTAAGTACATTAAATACATACCCACTTCGGATGGGTTTATTGAGATGTAACCCTTTAGAAGTTAAGGCACTTCTCCATTATTATCTGGATTGCAAACTTAACTGGGAAATCTGCATTTTATTGGTCAACTCTCCTTAATAGGAAAAGGCCTCTCCATCATCTGTTTGCCAGTGCAATAAAGACCTGGCTTTTTGGTCCTGGCTGTGCCACTGAAGATTTATGTGAACTTAGGTACCATTGCCACCTCTCACTGCAAGCTGAGGATGCTCCTTCCCGTTTCTGTGTGACTCCGGGGTTCAGTTGATTGTCCCTCAGCCCCACCTCTACCCTCTCTGTCACTCCTGCAGGCAGTCCTATTCCAGATGCTCCTTGTTGCCTCCCGAGTCCTCCCACCCACAGACTAATGAACGCAGCAACTCCTGTCTCCCTATTCAGCTGAATAAATCGTTCTTCCTAGCTACCCCAAAGAAAAGACTATCCAGAGCACATAAGATGGGAGCAAGAAATAAGAATACCATAGACTTAATAGATTTAAATCTGCAGAGTACATTCATACACATTAGTTCAGTGGAACATACCAATATGAAACACAGTGGTGTCCTTGGGGCTAACTGACCTGCCCACTGTTCAGAGATGATAAATGCAAGCCGTAATGTACTCATCTAATTCTCAAAGATCCAAAACTACGAAACACTCAGGATTTAACCACAAGAGCCACAAACTGTTTACACACACACACACACACACACACACACACACACACACACTGAGCAAGCTGTAACTGCAAGAGGGAGGCCAAGGCCCTTAGGTCATCACTTCTGTCATTACCATTCTGGGGAAAGATCTCAGGGAGGAACAATTACAGAAAGAGTACTGGATTGAGGAAGTAATTATATCAGGAAAAGTATTTTTTTATTAATTCATCTCTCATAGGAGGAGAACTGCAATTGACAAGATGAGAGCAATATGAATGGATATAAGGCTCTGTTTAATGATGATCTTACAGCTTCATCATTTTCTAAGAGTCTACCTACATGCGATCTTACCCTCTATCTTCCACAGTTGCTTCTTTCAAATGGATATATGTTTCAGGGAAGATACCCTGTAGAGAAAAGAACTTTGGTTATATGAACATAAAAAGCCTCAGCCCAAAATAAAGACCATGTATGATACAGAATGAATGGGAACACCTGTGTCTGGGTTTGCAATAATCCCTACAGTCTCTAAGTTTCTATCTGCTACAAGATATTTGTGGCTTTAGGTCTCATTTAATGAATGCGATAAAGGGAGGTATAGGACTCAATAGCTGGTACAATATGCTAATTTTCTCAAGTAATTTTTCTCAGCACTTTCACTTATATTCAATGTACCGCAAATCACCGAGTGTTACTTACTTGGTTGTTTTTAACACATCATAGACTCCTACTGCTCTCCCTTCTACTTCCCTAAGGAGCACTTTTGCTAAGGCCCAGACCAATGAAAAAAAAGGAGACCAAATGAGTAGACAAAAACTGTGTTTTCAGATTCATGTGTTTATCAAGCAGCAGAAGAGATGCCACCTGGAAAGACAATATTTGCCCTATGGTATGTTGACTGTCAAACTGGAAGAATCAGGAAAAGCACCATGGGTTCAACAGCTCTCCACTTCCTCCCGGAGGAGTGGGTATGAACCACATGGACATTACATGTTTGGGTGACTGACGACAGAAATGCATGGGGGAGTGTCACAGCACCTGGAAGAGTGTGGTACAAGATGCCTATGTTCCTGGTGATCCTTAATTCACTCAGAGATGGGACACAAAATGAATGCCAACTCGGGTGCGTCTTGTGTCCAGGCTCATGTACTACAGTTTTGCACACAATATCCTTTCTCCCTTTTCATTCCTTGTCAATAAAAGAAGAAACACCAAAGGCAGTTCAGATTAAGCTGCTTCCTGTAAAGGAAGGCAGAAGAAACCAAGAAAGCACGTGGCTTCTTCTCACTCTGTGGCATGGACAGGCTTGGGGTACACTATCCAAAATTCATGACTGATAAAACCAAGAACACAAACACAGACCTGGAGCTCTTTCATCATGGGTAGAGTGGATTATAGAAAACTAATCAGTTAAAAATGAACTTCAAAATGTGTGTAAATCTACTTGGATTTGATTTCTGGAGTTCCAATGCTCCACATTGGTTCCTGGGTACTGAAGGAACTGTGGAACTCTCCTCTGTCTGCTGAGCTCAGTCAATCAATAACTTGCTGATTGTCATTTCTCAGAGAAGAAAACCATTGAGAATTTGCCTTGAAAACATTCTCCTGAGTAGAGTAGGTCAATCACAAAAGGCCAGATAATGGTTCTATGGATATAAGATTTATAGAATTATCAAAATCATAAAGACACAAAGCACAATGGGGATTGCCAGGGACAGAGGGCAGAAAAGTATAAGGAGTTACTATTTTAAGACTGCAGAGTTTCAATTTGGAAAGATGCAGGGAGGTGATGGGAGAAAGACGATGTGAATGTACTTAACGCCACTGAACTATGCATTTAAAACTGGTGAAGCAGACAGGTGCTATGTGATGTGTTTCTTCTCACAATTTTAGGGAGACTGTGGGGTCAAAAATTCACAGTCTTAGCACCTATAGTTGGGATTTATACAAGACGTATCACTGTTTGTACAAGTGAATATTCTTGCAGGGAATATTTCCAGGGAAGAAGGTAAAGAAACAACTAGAATTTTGATGCCTTTCTAATCTGGTGATGTCCCACTTAATAACCTAGTAGCTACTAACCTCCAAGACAGAAATATAAACAAAGACAGGAGTGTAAACAAAGTGGCAAACTCTACAACACCTGGGCAGATCAATAAACAGCTTATGCATACTGGGTTAACATGACGACTTCATATTAAGGAGTATTTATTTTATTGTACTGTATTACCTCTCGGATGCTTTGAACCACTGTTTCTCCAGGCTAGCATCTGGCCTTACAGAGCCATTTCACTGTGCTGGTAAATCTGAGCACTTTCTGTGCTGCTACAAAACACAGACAGCCACAGTAAACTACGGTAAGATAATTCCGATTTACAGCTTCCCTCTCAGCTCTGCCTTTTTCCTTCTCAATGCAAATTGCTCACTTGAGTTTAAAAAAAAATTAATGATTTTTCTAGATGCTGTCTTTATCCACACCCCCACAATCCTGCCAGGATCAATAATTAGTTTTTGAAAAGCTCTTGGCTTCTTCAATTTGTAAAGCCACAGGCTCCTTTCATTACCGCTCTAAATGGCTACCTTGGCTTATAACTGACACCAAGCATTTCCATTAAAACAATGGGCCTTTCAAAGAGCTCCTTCCCTAAAGACTGCAAAATGGGGGACTGGTATTAGAACAGCATTTCTAATGGGCTGAGTCTCTTAATGAAGGGGTGTCAAAACTTGAGCACAGTTCAGAGCAAATGTCTCTCAAGTCCCTCTAATTTCCCCCCTATTTATTCATAACAAAGATCTTTAAATTTAAAAAATCAACAAATAGATGTCTGGCTTTTGCCTGTGTCATAATTTCATTGATTATGGCATTTTTCTTCATTACCATGATGAAGGCGACTTTCTTAATCAAATGACTCCTTTAGGAATAAAGTTTTAAGTTTAAAAATGTTTCTAATAATGCTTTAATGAAACAAAAAAAATAAGATGCAACTGGAACTTATCATTTAGATCCTAGCAGGGCAGCCTATTCATCAGCTTTTCAAAGCAGACAACAAAGGCACCACTAGCTTGATGGATTTTGATATATTGGGAAATCACAGGATGCCTCAGTAACCAGCTTCTCTGTGCTTAAGAGGATCATTACACACTGCAGACACTCTGAAAAGAAGATTCACAGCTCACATGCAGTTTCAATATGATTGACATTGCCAGCTAAAAATTAAGTATTTCATTTGTCCTTACATTCATATAATTTGGCAAAGAATGGTTTTTGTGTGCTTAAAAAATAACTCTTACAAAAAAGGATAGAAAACTAACTTTACGAAAGTAATCTCTTCGACAAATAAAGAACATCAAACTCATTAGCTCTGATAGAGCTCTGAAATAATTGCCATTTCTACAACTGGAAGTAAAATCAACAGTGATAGTGTCAGAGAACCCAAGTGGCCACACACCAAGTGCTGTGTCACTAAAGGACCAGAAAGAAAGTCCTCGCTTTAGATGAGGCTCTCGTTCATTCTAACAGGTTTACTATCTTAGGTCTTTATTTGAAGTCCCAGAGAAATCTATATCAGCAAGAGATGAAACAAAGAATTATGAAGCTGAAAATATTATGTGGTTAAAAAAAAGCAAATTATGGGTAGGTAAAATTCAATATGAGGGGTTGTAGAAGGAAAATGGCCCAAAATTCTGGGAACTGATACCTGCATGACATGTAAACACTGATTTATTTTACAGGAATATCAAACTGTGAGTTTAAAAAAAGCAGGTGTCTACACATATATGTATCAATTACTGAAAAGAGTGCCGGTTTTCAATAGCCTATCCCTTGTAGATAGGGTCCTGTGCTCTTAAGAACTGACTGTCCAACATTAGCCCATTTACACAGGATTGGTTCTAGCTCATGCTGACTTTGAAGAATAAAACTGCAGGCTTCTTTTTTTCCACTCCCCTCTTGATAAGCTCCAAAATATTCTCCCCTCCACCCCTCCCTTTTCCTAATGCACTATTTGGCATGTGAACTAATTGCAAAATAATAAGGTCCTATCAACTCTGCACTTTGAAAAGAAAGTGCTGACATGCCATGCTGCTCTAGTGAGCACCGTCAAAGGGAAAGCGCTGGCAAGACCTAAAATAAACTGAGTGTGGTGTTAACGTAATTAATAGATTTCCTTTAGCTTGGTGATTAGCAGCTCTGACACTGGGGAAGAGGAACTGTCTAGAGCTATCTAGGTCAATATTTTCCAAACTTTGCCCACAATGAATAGTAAGAGTTGGGTTTTTTTTTCAGACAACGCTTAACTACATAGAAAACAGAAAATATAGACAAATGACTAAAACAAAGTTTTGGCAAACAATCATTCCCATTGCATCTACTTTCTCCGTTAGCATTCAACTTTGATTTGGGGGACACATTGGTTATACTCCCACTGTGCTGATTTCATGATTTATTAGTGGGGCAGTGAGGCTCATACTTTGAAAACCACTACTCTGGCATATGCGTTTTGCAATGAAGGAATGAATCAAGCAGAAAGAGCGAGACCCTGTAGTTCTGGGATTTCAGAATTGGGGGTAAAGTACAGATACAAGGAGAGCCTCCCTGACACACAGAGTCCCACCAGGGCAGTGTGACTGGGTTAGCACCTTGGCTAGCTTGAGGGACACACAGCAAGAAGTTCTCTGGGACCTTCTCCTTGATGGGATTTACATTATTGTACTAAAGCACTGAGGTCAGAGCAGTTGCCTCCAGTTCCAAAGCAGAGCATTCAAGAGAGCGCAAATGAGGTACAGATACAGCGTAAGGCCTCTTAGAGAACAGCAAAGTACCAAAGTAGGAGGCAGATTTCCAACAGAATCTAAAAAACAAAAGCCATACCTTTTTCGATTTATTTTGAAGGGTATATCCTCTGTACCAACCTGTTAGGGCAAAAGAGAACACAAAATGTTTTAGATGTTTTAGAAGATCTAGATTGTCATAACAGTATCAGCAGTATACATTTCTCACGTCATGTTAGCAACATTGCAATGAGGCCCAAGGGAAAATCAGCAAAGATGAGTAAGAATAAACAGTCTATTCTCTAACCAAAAGGAATCCAGATCTATCTGAGAGCTGAAGTCTCTTAATTGATTGTCTCTTAACAATCACTTAGAACCAATCCCAGCTTCTAATCCTTGGGAGAAAGCGAAGAATTGCCCCTCACCTCCCAAAAGACAAGATGTAGCCCAACATTTTAACATTGATTCTGCAGTCATTACATGTGTTTACATGAATGGTTATGGATTTTTATTACGGATACACATTTTCTAAAAATTTGAGCCCCATGCGGTAGCGTAGCGGCTAAAGTCCTCACCTTGCACACGCCAGGATCCCATGTGGGTGCCGGTTCTAATCCCAGCAGCCATGCTCTATCTCCTTGTGGCCTGGGAAAGCAGTCAAGGATGGCCCAAAGCTTTGGGACCCTGCGCTGGCACATGAATCAGTGCCCATATGGGCTGTCAGTGTCACAGGCACCAGCTTAACTCGCCGCGTCACAACACTCGTCCCCAGCTGGTTTCTTATAATCTCTGTCAGGCAAGGCTCTCACTGCTCCATTTCACCTGCTCATCCAAATGTCCCCCTTACTACCATGCATGTTTTTGTTCCCACTGAACAGTACCTATTTCCTGGCCTTTTTTCCCTCCATAACCAGACATTCAGTAAATACTTACTAAGTGCTAATACAAGCACCATGATGATAGAGAACAAGCAATATCATGAAGATCATACACACACACACACACACATACACACACATCAACAAGATGATCTGGAGTAACAGGAGAAAGAAAGACACGATCAAGGAGAATTCCCTTACTGACAGTGATGGGTCACCCAATATTATCCTTTAGATAAGGGGAGCACCAATGGAAAGAATTGTATAAAGAAACCTCCAAACAGAAACAAATCAAGTGAGAAAGCTGGAGGCAAGAGTTTGCTTGAACTTCAAACGTAGAAGACGTAACTGCTAGAGCTTAAAGTGAGAGAGGGACAGGGAGGAGGCAAAGAGGTGGTGGTAAAGGAGGCATGGCTCTCAACCCTGGATGTTCATTAGTCCAGGCAGGGAACTTGTAAAACCCTTGTGGTTTGGCCCACGTCCTGGATCCTCTGATTTAACTTGGACTTGGGTGGGGCCCAGACTTCGTGTTTCTCAAAAGCTCCCCTGCCAATGCTGATTTGCAGCCAGGATTCATTACCACAGATACTGGTCTTAAAGGCCATGGAGGAATTGGGGTTTTCTTTGGTACGTACAGTGGGCAGCACTGAAGGGTTTCAAAATTTTTATGCCCGCGGCTCGGGAAAGAGCATGCTGGCTGCTTTATAAGAACGGACTGGGGAAGCAGAGATATAGTGTATAAAGAGGAAGCCCTGAGAGGAGACTGACTGATACAGGGCTAACAAAGAGATGGAAAGACACAGGATACATCTGGAAGGCACAGAAGTGGCTGCTGGTTTCATTGGAATCAGCCATCAATGAAGAGGGCAATGCAGAGACTCAAAGGAACTGAGCTCCTGGGCTTAAGCAAAAATAATGGGTGATCAATACTAGTCTTGGGTGTAGAAGACTGAAATAAAAGTAAAGCTTGGGGAATGGGCAAAGGAACTGGGAGGTGTCGCTTGGTCTTATTAATGAGCTGAGCCCTGCAGCCAAAGGTGTGTATGTCGGGAGGCGGGGAGCATACAGCTACTTGGGTATTGACAAGGAGGGGTTGTGAGGAGGGAGCACAATGGCATGGCAGATCACAGACTAAGCAGCACAAGGGGCACTCCACAGAGAGGCACAGGGTGGTAAGGCGCACGTTGGGTGAGGAGACTTCCAAAGAGTGGATGTGCAGGAGGGATGATAGATTGCAAGGAGTAGCAGATCAAATCCAGAGGAAAGGTCTCTCCCTGTGGAGGTAGCATGGCAAAGAAGAGGGAAGACGGGTTACACACAGAGCAGCTGGTCAAACACATACATATACTACAAATACAGGAAGTGCAGGGAAAAGCAGGAAGCGAATACCGTGGTGTTGAGTTCAAAGAAAGATGTCTACGTGAATTCATGATTTTCAATATAAATAAGTGGGATAAAGTGAATCAAGGTACAAATTTATGCATCCCTCTTATCCAGAGCTCTGTTAAACTCCTTCCATTCCTATTTTTCTCACGCTGAGATAGATGATGAAGGAGCTCACAGAGAAAGAGATACATCTGGCCTGCGTGCCCCATCCGACAAGAGGCAGGATGACAGACGGTTCTGTGAGGAATGAATCCAAGCAACAACTGAACTGAGAAAGTACCTAATTTGTTTGAACATAACCAGGGGAAGCTAAAAAAAAAAACCCAATTGCTGTAAGAACATATTATTCAAGGACCCGGCACAATGGCCTAGCGGCTAAAGTCCTTGCCTTACATGCCCTGGAATCCCATATGGTCACTGGTTCTAATCCCAGAAGCTCCACTTCCCATCCATGCTCCCTGCTTGTGGCCTGGGAAAGCAGTCGAGGACAGCCTGAAGCCTTGGGACCCTGCCTCCGAGTGGGAGACCTGGAGGAGGTTCCTGGCTCGTGGCTTTGGATTGGTGCTGCATCAGCCATTGAGGTCACTTGGGGAGTGAATCATCAGACAGATCTTCCTCTCTGTCTCTCCTCCTCTCTGTATATTTGACTTTGCAATAAAAATAAATAAATCTTTAATAAAAATAAAGAACACATTGTTCAAAATAAGTGTTTCCCATAGCCCCTGCTGCATCACTACCTAAGCTTAATAGTTCAAATGATGATTACTAGAAAAAAAAATAAATTTTATCCATGACAAACTCTCTATTCGATTAGCTGCACTAAGAAAACAGCAAGATGTATAGTTAGAAGGGAGTAAACAGTAAATCCTTATCTTTCATAATGGGAAGTTAAGAAATAAAGTTGAAAATGAAAGTATCAAGTTAAAGGAGCAACAATTCTGAAATAAAGAGGTTTTGAAAGACTTCTGAGGGAGTTCAAACTCCTTTGAAATAAGAGGAATGAGCAATGCACTGTTTTATACAGTATAAAACTTACAGAAATAATTTGGCTATTATATAATTTGAGCACTAAATTAAAAAAAAAAAAACAGCCTCTGCTAATAAATCCTGGCAAACCAAAACTAGACAAAGACAAAATCATGGGGATAGAAATCAGACCAGTGATGGTCAAGTGCTGACACTGTCATGTGGCTGACTAAGGGCCGTGGGAAAATTTGAGATGCTGAAGAAAATAACTTAAAATCTTAACTACAGGTTTGAAAAGAATGCTTACCAAAACTTCATGCTTAGTAGTCAAAAACTGAAACTGGTGAAAAAGTACACAACAGAAGTAGCGACAAATAAGCCACAGCATATTCATATAATGGATATAACACAGTAACACAGGAAAAAACTGACATATGGTACAGCATGAGTGAACTTTGGATGAATCAGCTTTTTAACCATATAACAAAATACCTGAGGCCGACTAACTCTAAACCAAAGAGGTTCCATTTTGGTACAGGGTTCTGGTGCCCTGCCGTCTGAGATCAGGAAGGTGTTAATGCCATTATTCTCCAAAGCAGTACGAAGCATACATGGCAAGAGACAGGGAGAGCATGTGTCTGCTCAGGCACATGAGGTCTGTCTCTCCTCTTGTCAGTTCAGCAGCATTTAATCACGGGGGGCCCAGGTTAATCACTGCAACCAAATTTGATTGAGCCTAGGCACTTCTCAAAATCACACTTCTAAATGCCACAGCGCAATTAAGTGTCCATGTTTCCATTACCACATGCCAAATTTTGGAGATTAAACTCCTGCAGGAGTTTGAGCAACAAATCATAGTCACGCTACAGCATTCCTAAAAACCACCATGATGAATGATGAAACCACACACAAGAGCCATATATAATCTCATTTATATAAACCTGACAAACAGGTGAAATTATTCCAGTAAGGCACATCAGATCAGTGGCTGATCACTGAAGGTAGCAATGTGTGAAAGGGAGCGCCATGGAATTTTCTGGAATGAGGAGATGCTCTCATACATCTTGACTTGCATGTTAGGTACATGGAAGCATTTATTTGATAAAAACCCATTGAATTGTGTCCCTAAGATGAGTACACTTTGCTATGTATAAATCCTGCAATCGCTAACAAAAGTGAAACTGCACACTATCAGACTGCCATGGAACTACCTCATAGTAACACAGAATTGAACATGCTCAAATATGAGTGGGACTAAATATTTTTATCTGAAATGAGTTTGAGACACATGTGGAAAGTCACAGGGCCATTTCTCTACTACTTTACTATATACCATATCTCTTCACACATATTATTCATTTTCATTATTTATATTCATGCTTCAAAATTGAGTATAAAAGAGTTAACTATTTCCAAAATAACTATTTCATAGATTGGAGATTCATTTACTTAGTCAACAATAGGTTCTGGCCGAGTAAGACATACAAATTTATTCACATCCTATATCTTACTTTACAGCGCAAATAAACATGTACAGTCATGCTTTGTAACCAGTGGGGAATTGGATCCAGAACCCCTATCAGATACCCAAATCTGTGACTGTTCAATCTCCTTATATAAAATGGTAGTAGCTGCATGTAACACATACACAGCCTCCAGATCCCTTAAGTCATCTCTAGAGCACTGATAACAGCAAGCACAATGCATGCCATGGAAACAATTGTGACACTGCATTGTTTAGGGATAATGCAAGAAAAGTCTGTACATACTCAGTCTGTACATACTCAGTACAGACACAGTATCCTGAATTTTTACAAACTTCTTGAATGATTTTCTATTCTTACTTGAAAGGTAGAGGGCAGAGACAGAGACCAGATGAGCATTGATTCACTCTCCAAATGGCCGGAAACTCCATCCATGTGGGTGGTAGGGCATAACTACTTTGGCCATCTTTTGCTACTTTCCTGCGTGCATTAGCAGGGAGCTGGATCAGATGCAGAGCAGAACGGAACTGAACCAGCAATACAATGTGCAAAGCTGGTACCATAGTGATGATTAATCCACTGTGCCTCAATGTGTGTCCCAGCACGCATGTATGTGTGTTTTAGTGTAGTAGCGTATAATGCAATGTAGGGTGTGTGTGTGTGTGTGTGTGTGTTTCACCTGCAGTTGGTTGAATCCACATGGATATGGAAGGCTGGTTGTGTGTGAACACAGAAGCATGTAAACAGAAAATGAAATTTCACATAGGCCTAAAGAATATTATAAAATGAAGGACAATAATGAAGCACAGGCTGCCCCACTGGGATGGACAGTGTGACTAGGAAACTGTTTCTGAGGTTCCACCGTGCAACCGAAGATTCAAGACACATGTGCTGCTCATTCAACAGACAGACCAATTCTGTCTGAGGAGAAAGGGAATAGCTCCACAAACACATAACAAAATACAAAAGGGCCTTCAATGGAGAATGCTTGCAAACATGGGGACACCAAGGACAGGGTTATGAATACACCAACAGCTCAGGCACAACCACAAAGGGGTAACACTGACATATCATTTAGATGCATAAGGCATAGCCTCTCAGTAAGATCCCTTCTTATTTTCGATTACCACATAAAATTAGTTATCATTCAAATAATATATAAAACATCAATAAATTATGTCTAATATATAAAACATCAATAAATTATGTTTAAAGGCAAGAAATAAACACAGAGGGCAGCTGTTAGATGCAGTGGTTAAGAGACGTCCGTGGATGCTTGTGTTCCATGTAGGAGTGCCTGAGTCCAGCCTCCTGCCCTATGCATCTGGGAGGCAACAGGCCCAGGCACTTGGATCCCTGCCACCCACATTACAACCTGGGATTGGGAGTCTGGCTCCTGGTATTGGCCAGTCTCAGTTCTGGTAGTTGTGGGCATTTGGGCAGCAATCTCTTTACCTCTCAAATAAAATGAAAATAATCTTTTTTATAAAAAGAAAGAGCAAGTATTTATTTATTTATATATATTTTATATATATATATCATGTGTGTTGATGATAGAAGGCCTCAAAGGGGAGCAGCACATGCCAAACTTTGTTTTGTTTTGGTTTTCTATAAGTGTCACTGGCAGCTTTCTGGAAAAAACACAATTAGGCCAAAGTCAAAGGTTGTACACCCTGTGTGCTAGGCGCACCTGTCAGATTTCCATGATCACAGCTGCCCTGGCCATCCTGAGTGAGTTGTTCTCCCTTGGTGCAAACCAGTTCAGCCTGAATCCCTCCTTAAAGAGAGCTACATTTCAGCCATAGGGAGTGTCCTCAATGTCTTCTAGAATCTTAGGCCTCCTGCTACTCACCCTGAGATTTAGGAACTAAAGTTCAAATGGCAGGAACTCGAAGGATGGAAGGAAGGTAAAGATCAATTCTATCATTTCCTAACTTTTTTGTGAAGCAATTCAGATTAATTTTTTGAGATCAATTTGATGCCTTTCAGCCAAGTAGATGTTGCATATTGGAAGTCTGGGGTCCAAAGGAACTTAGAACTCGCTGAAATCTAATGTTTAAAAAAAAAAAGAAACAGATAAGGAGTTGAAAATGACTTGTCCAAAGACAACTAGTAACTGGGGAAACAAACACTTGTCTCCTATCTGCTAGCTCAGAGTTCTTGCCCTGCACTAACCTGCCTGCAGCTGGCAACGAGGAGCGGGCATAGTGAATGGGCCACTCTCCCAATGTACTATCTTTCAGTGAGGTGAGCTTGCCACGGAACCAATATTCAAAAGCTTAAAATCCAAACGGTAAAGACTTTAACTTTTCTAAAGAATAAGGATGTATGCAGTGCTTGGCATACAGCAAGCACCCCAAACCCTTTCTCTGAATGTAGTGCTGAGGAACAAACAGTCCCCTTGAGCTGGTAACCAAGCGTAGACTGAACACCTATAAGGTATGTACCATGACATTTGTACCTGGGAGATACTGACAGGAACCCGAGGAGTCTCTGGAAAGGAAATATAAAAACAAAAAAAAGGACAGGAAAGAAAAACATATGATGTAACTCTCCAGGAGCCTGCAGAAGTGGGAGATGGGAGAAACACACAGTGTAGTCTTCAGAGGTAGATAAGTCTGCGGAATGGCCTGACGCATCACTCCACAAACTGCAAAACAGGGTGCTCCAATGTCAGTTCCCTGAGCGTCCACACAGGACATCTCATCAGCATACATCTCAACAAATCAGGGAGAACTTCCTGCTTTAAAAACATAAAAGGCCTGGGTAAGGCAGCCTTGTCAGGCACTTTCCAGCTGCCAGGAGACTTTCTCTGTCTTCTTCAATAAGTGTCCTTCCCTTGGCTCACTCATCCTTGTCTGTGAGCCTCATCTGTAGTGGTTCTAAGACCCAGAACCTAATAGAAAGTAAAAAGCAAAGCTGTACCCCAGAAGGCAGCGACACTCCTCGACAGAGCCAGCAGAGAAGTTGTAACGCATTTGTAGTTGGTACAACCCTACAAATCTAGCTGAGAGGAGAGTTGTGCTGCTATTGATGACTTTGAGAGAAGGATCTGCCACAGCCATTGGGGATGACACACAGACCTGAGTGATTGCGGCTGCAGACTCCTGCTACCACAGCCCCAGAATGCCTGTGACTGAGCAGTTCTGCCTACAAGTTCATCTTTTCCCTGGGCAGAACTGGGCAGGGCCAGACAGCAGTTGTCTTAGGGACCATGGCACCCAGAAGAGGCACTGCTTCTTTATGTAAGAACTCATCCAAAATTGAAAGGCTAGTTTAACTGTCCAAAGGTTTTTTTTTTTTTTTAAGATTTATTTAATTGCAAAGTCAGATATACAGAGAGGAGAAGAGACAGAGAAAAAGATCTTCCATCCAATGATTCACTCCCTAAGTGACCTCAATGGCCAATGCTGCACCAATCCAAAGCCAGGAGCTAGGAACTTCCTTCAGGTCTCCCATGTGAGTGCAGCATCCCAAGGCTTTGGACCATCCTCAACTGTTTCTAAGGCCACAAGCAGGGAGCTGGATAGAAAGTGGAGTTTCCAGGATTAGAACTGGTGATCCTATGGGATTCCCAGTGCGTAAAAGGCAAGGACTTAAACCTTGAGGCCTTCATGCCAGGCTCCCAACCAGCCCTGGGGGAATTCCATTCCTCTGGTGTGAATTTAAGCTGATGACGACTTCAATGTCTTAAATTTCCTCCCACAAAAACATCCCATTTTTTAGAGAATCTCATTACCCAGCCCTTAAGCTAAAACTGCCAAGAAGGTGTCTTTTGGCTGTTTACAGTCATGGTGCAGCTACAGTCCCCTATTTTCAGACCACAAATACTTCAGAAAAGCAGGGAGACTGAGCCCAGGCAGAGGGATTGGGTGGTGGTGCAGCGGGAGAGGAGGTTGGTCTGACCAACCCCCAGTTGGCAGAATGAAGAAATGATTTCCCCAAATGTCCACTGCAAAATTAAGAAGCCTTTCTCCATGCCTTCAGACACCTCAGAATTCACAAAGAAGGAACCAGCACTTCCTCTGGTCTGTTCCATACTTTATGTTGGTTTGCCAGTTTCCTTTATGTTTTCCGGATGTGGCTTTTTGTTCTTTCTTTTTAAAAATAATGCAAACTGCCAGCAATCAGCCCATCTTACTAAAATTGTAACTCCTCTCTTCTATGATGCATTATTCTCGGTAACTCAACCATCTTAAGAACTCTGACACGGCAGAAAGTACTGCATATTTTATTAGCGGTAGCAATTAATTTGCAGCAGCTCATTCTTCTTTTTCTAACATTCATTTCTTATTTTTTGAAAGAGTTGTAGAAAGAGAAGGACAGACAGAAATGCAGAGTAACCTCTATCTGCTAGTTTACTCTCCAAATGGCTACACAGTCAGTGCTAGGTCATACCAAAGCCAGGAGCCAGAAAACAAGAGCTTTATCCGAGTCCCCCAAAGAGACAGCAGGGATCTAAGCACTTGGGCCATGTGCCATTGCTCTCCTATGTGCAACAGCAGTGATCTGGTTTGGAAGTGGAACAGTCCAGGACTTGAGTTGGCACACTTATAAGATGCTGGTGCTGCAGATGGCACCTAACCCACTGCACCACAGCACCAGCCCAGCAACTCATTTTTAAGTTGCTTTTGTTACCATCAACATGAGTTTGTAAAGCTTTGGAAGTCAGCCGAGAAGATTAAGTGTGTGAGAAAGGAATCAAACAAGATATATTTAGTGAGGCCTATCCAAGTCTTTTGTGTGGGTGGCAGGGGACCACTTGAACCATCTGGGTCATCTTCAGCTATTTTCTTAGACCCTTACCAAGAAGCTGGATTAAAACCAGAGTGTGGGCCCGGCGCGGTGGCGCAAGTGGTTAAAGGTCCTCACCTTGCACGCCCAGGATCCCATATGGGCGCTGGTTCTAATCCTGGCAGCCCCGCTTCCCTTCCAGCTCCCTGCCTGTGGCCTGGGAAAGCAGTCGAGCACGGCCCGAAGCTTTGGGACCCTGCTCCCGCGTGGGAGACCCGGAAGAGGCTCCTGGCTTCGGATCGGCATAGCATCGGCCGTTGCGCTCACTTGGGGAGTGAATCATCGGACGGAAGATCTTCCTCTCTGTCTCTCCTCTCTGTATATCCGCCTTTCCAATGAAAAAATAATAAAAAAATAAATCTTTAAAAAAAAAAAAAAAACAGAGTGGCCAGGGTTTGTTCTAATAAGGGATCCCAGTATCACAGGCAGCAGCAAAACCCATAGTACCACAACACCAGCCCAGCATCCCCTCTTTTCATAAGATTAATCCTGATCAAGACTTTTCATTAGCTCTTCTTTTAAATTAGTTTTTCTCATAAACACACTCCCACTGCCATGCACATGTTTTGTAAACCATTACTGCAGGGATATATGCTCCCAGCAATAGAAGCTGACAAGCTGTACTCAAGGTAAAGGTCAAACAGATGTGGGAAGTGACCAAACACACTCAGGAAAATGCTACATGGCCTAAATCTGTTTTATAAGCTAATGCAAAGATTTGTGCATACAGCACTTGTCATAAAAATGTAAGCTGCTGGGCTTACTGCCACCTCTGCATGTGAAAGATAGCTGCTTTTTAAACTACATCATGACAGGTTTCCAAATTACAATAAGCTTTCCATTACTACTCGGGCAAGAGAAGTAATGAAACTTGCAAATAACTGAAGGCCCTATCATAGTTTATGCCCCGTATTCCTTTATGACTGCTATTAAGAACTAATTTCTAAAATTAATCCTGGTATTTTTGTCTATTATTTAGCTTATGACCATTGCGCATAGTTGACCAAAGAAAGAAATGAATAGAGGAACAATAAGAAAATTTCAAAGCTACCAGGTGGACTAACTTTCACACAAGAAAAAGTGTAAGTGTGACAATCTATCTTCTTGAATCAGTTTCTCAAAAAATGACATACCTTACTATATTGCATTTTGTCCAATACAGGGTTTCTATGACCAAATCTCAGGAAGATCATTATTAAGTCTCTTTGGAAAAAAAATTCCTCATATTTCTGTTCTGAAATATTTCTGCTACAAAGATGTGTCTATTATGGAGACAAACGCCATAGTCATGATTTTGTCTTGACCTAACCACAGAGGCCTGTTTTGCAGAGATAAAAATAAAGACACAGACAGCTTGAGACATAATTCATTTCCAATTTTTTTTCTCATTTTGCAGGCTGAACAACTCCAATCTGATCAGTCCTAATTCAAAATGCTCCAGAATCTTTCCAGTACCAACATAATGCCACAAAGAGAAATTCCCACACCTGCTCCCACATGCCAGATCACAATCAAAACACAGGTATGCTGCAAACATTACAAAACTACCTTGAGACTCAGTAAATAAGGTAACAGTGTCACAGATTTTATGATTGTTTTTAGGTACAATGTCAGTAAGAGGCAAATCTACAGGAGAGAAAGTAGATCTGTAGCTGTAGGGGGAATGGCTACTAATGGGTATGGAGTTCCTTCTGGGGCAACGAAAATGCTTTTGAAATACACAGTGCTAATAGTCACTTTTGTATAGAGTATGCTTGGTAAGTGTCTACCAAAGTATACAATTTAAATGGGTAAACCATCTCAACAAAGCTGCTATTCAAAAGCAAAAGCAATGATCAAATCCTGCTGAAGTCTGTCCAGGTGTGGGATATTGGTATTCCCTGTGTTTCCCTCATGGAAGAAGAATGTTCTAGCTAAGTAATACCCAGTGTCCAGTGGAGGAACCCATGACCCCATCACTCTCCTCTAACCCCCTAAATTTCACGCACTGACCAGATTCGTGCCGAGTGCCTGTTGTACGTCAGCAGCTATAATAGCTGCCCAGGGATATGGAGGAGCTGGCTTTACCTTCAAGAGGCTGCCGTTCTCAGGACATCCCTCCTCCAAGCACAGGGCAGGACACTGCAAAAAACAGTTGCATGTGATACTCTGCTGTGGGCTATGGGTTGTGGCCAGAGAAAATTTTTCCTGTCTGGAGGGACTCATGTCCACACCAGAAAAGCAACACACAGATCTAGAAGGCACATATCTCAAAGGCAGGGTGGGGCACAGCATGCAGAGGCAGGGCCTGGGAGTCAGTTGGACAGGAAGCTGCAAGACATAAAACCCCCAGAGCTAGGAGCTGGTGCCAGCATCACTCAGCCGTTCAGTCTGCAGGGCTGTGGGTGTTTCCATTCTGTTTTCTGAAAGGAAAGGGGGGATGAGGAGGAGGGACAGGACAAATTATTACTCAGCATTTCCATCGTGCTTAATGTTTGCAAAGCTCTCCTGCTCTTGCTTAGTTCTGAGCTGCCTGAAATAATAAAAGAATTCAAGAAGCCAGCCAAGAACTCTAAGTCCTAAGCAGATACAAGAAACTATCCCTGGGCATCTGGTAAAGCAAGCACTATGTCAAAATTAATCCCAAAAAAATAACCACTATTGAAAGACATAATTCAATAGCATAATCTCTGTGTAAAGCTGACATGCTCTTTGGTGTTAATCAACTGAGTAAGCTCATGTGCTAAATCACATTCAAACACTGACATGTGGCCGCTTCTAAAGACCAGGCACTTAAATCCTTCTTTGAGATGAAAGAGTTCCATGGCTGAGGCAGCAAATACTTTGTGGTAATTTTGTGGTCCTCTTGCTGGCAGGACCCACAGTACCAGCTCATCATATTGATGATATAACACTGATAAATTCAAGCTTTTTGCATGGTTGTCAACTGGGCCAGCACTTTCTGCAATCATCTTGTGTGTCAAAGTCAATATTCTCGAAACACGATGAGTTGTGGACATTTTGAACTGAAGAAGTTTATGTCACCTAAAACAAATATGTGTGTGTCTCTGTATTTATATTTACTACAGGTTGGCCACCTCTAGTCTAAAAACTCAAAATCTAAAATGTTCCAAATGTTGCCACTTTTTGAGTGTTAATACAATGCACTACAGAAAAATTGCACACCATTATTTATTGTATACAAGTATCTGTTTCCGTAATTGTAATTGAGTTTCTGTTTAAACTTGGGTCTCATCCCTAAGATATCTCAACATATATTTGCAAATTTTTTAATCTAAAAAAGTCAAAACACTTATTATCTCAAACATTTCCGATAAGGAAAACTCAAATTATATGTTGAACTATCCTCAATGACCTCCACAGCTTGGTCTGTAGGGGCGTTGCCTCTAGCAGTGTGCACTGGCCAGATGGGAGATTGGCAAATATAAATAATGAGCACACTTACAGTTACTGTTAACATGAATCCTGTGGGGACAAAATGCTTTAATTAAATGTTTCAAAAAATACGCTAGTCATCTGAATGTGGGAAAAGAATTCTAAGAATGTTTTTAAAGATACAACTATGTTAGGGCACATCAAATTTCCACTCTTCCCTGACACATTCTGCTGTTGTTCAATTAGAAGAATAGGACAAGCACCCAGCCCTGGCCCACCCCGACACACACAGAGCTAACATGGGACCGAAGAATTACCAGCACAAGCTCTGAATAGACCAAAATCCAGAAGATGGCCTCTTGGGACACTTACTGATTTAAGAAAAAGTGCACAAGAGGCCAAGAAGCTGAACAGTACTTTTGACAGCCTCGAGGGGCCAGAAAGACAAAAATGAGAATGAGCACTGGGACTGTAATTTAGACAAAATAGAGTAGTGTGATTTCAGAGCAAACAGAGTATGGCATAAAGCATGACAACAAATGCAGATGATTAAATGTTTAATAAGCAGGATTTAAAACTTGGTACTGTTGAACACAATTCTAAATTGGTTAGGTACCTAGAAATAGCTCTCAGAATAAATAAAGCAAACAACTCACGTCATGGGAAAGACACAGAAATTATGATCACGGCAGAAAATACATTTCTATCAAAAAAGCTGAAAAACGATAGCATACGGCTCATTTGAAAAAAAAAGCCAAGCAATCAGAATGGAAAGGTTACACATATAACTTCATACCCAATGGTTCTTAACTATAAGTTCTTTCTAATTCCACATGGAAGAATAAATAAAATTCAACATATGCTTTTTATCTGTACAATGGGAAAAATGTGTCCACAGAGACTGGCAAAAAGAATTCATGAGCTCCCCTGACAAAGAGGTATGACCTTGTGAATCTTGAGGGGTACTACAGTTTCAGCAAGCACGGGAGTCCTGAAAAGATAAGCTGAGGATGCCTAGTGTTCCTGAGACACAGAGGACGAAAGCAGATTGGGGTGGGAGAAGTCCACACAGCCTTCGCTGTCTCCTACTGCCCCTGGGAACTATATGATTACACCAAACTGCATGCAAGGAAAAGGATAATGCAAACCCTCAGCCCTCTGCCAAAAACTAAAGGGAGAAAAGACGGTGGTTACTGCTGCCTATCACCAGGCAGATGACATCTTCCTATGGCCAAGGCGCTCCTCCCAGTTTCCCTTACCCTCTTCTTCATCCTGTACTGTGGCCTCATCTGGGAACCTGCCTAGAATTCTAGATGATGACCTCCTTTGCTATTCCACCATTACAACAGGCTTGGGAAATGCGGGGCCCTGCGAAGTCCCTGTTCTAACAAGGATTATCCTGGGAGAAAAACCTGTTTGGCTTCCTACTACATTCCTACCCCAATCTTCACGTGAACAACTAGAACTTAAAGGTTGTTCTCAGTCTTGATCCTTGATTTCAAGGGTTGGGATTACAAAGAGGATACATGGAAAGACAGAGAAAGTCTGAGTGGAAGCTGGATGCAAAGATATGACCTGTGTTGTATATACAGACACCCCAAAGTAGTGCGTGAAAGCTCTCTAACAGGTTAATAAAAACCACCACAGTAGCCTGACCTAGTTGGAAGAAACACATGAGCTGGGTTTTGGACCTGTTAAGTCTTGACTTATTTCAATGAAATATTTTCAACAACACCCAAGAGACTCTCCCTCATTCCCTGGTTAACCTGGCAACATTTACTGCTGAATAGAAAGAGAAATTGGATTGCCAATGTTGCTTCTTTCATGCCACCACCAGCCAATGTCCCAGGTTTCTCATTGTAAGCACAGCATACATGTGATCTGGATGCACCCTGTAACTGGGACACAACTACAGCTTACTACAGACATACACACACACACACACACACACACACGTACCTTGACTTTGATGTCTGGGCATGTCTGCATGCACAGATTCACCGGCCTATTGTGACATCAAAAGTGTATCACTTAAGTACTTCCTGGATTTTTACTAGCACTGCTTCAGGAAGTAAACATGTCAATGTTGATTCGGAGCTGTATTAATAAGTAACTTACACTGTTCTCATTTGCCCTGGTCTGCTATCCAGACTTACCCTCATACATTTCCAGGATGTGGACTGTGTCACCAATCTGCAAGGAGAGTTCCACATCTTGAGAGGCATTATAGTTATAGATTGCTGAAAATGAAGAAGAAAAGGGGGAAAATTAGAAAACATGTCACTACGTGATACATTCGGGGGTGTATGAACTATTCATGCAGCAAACAGTCCTCTGTTAAATGATTTCATGTGACTCACCCATTGTAAAACAGAGCATAGTGGCTCATTTCCCCAGTCCAATAAGCACTGCTCAGTTGCTTATGTATCACAGACTATACTGGAAACTGGTGATAGAGTGACAAAATACACACACAAGGTCCTGGTCCCTGGGCAATCGAACAATTCTAAGTGCATAGGGAAGACACTGAAATATATAATCTCAGAAATACCTATTCAATTAACATTGGGATAAATGCTAGTTTGTTATGCCTAACCTTCTCTGACATAATATTAAGGACCAAAAGGCTATAAGTGAGTCCTATCTGTCCTCCAATGACAAAAGGACACAAGGCATTAGATGGAGACTGAGCCTTGCCCCAAACCTGGACAGCCTTGGGAACCATGTTGTCCTAGCACATCCTGATCAATGTGACCTTAGTTTAAAGACTTTAGGACTTGCAGTGGCCAGCTTGTTGGAAACAGTAAACAAACTAAACCCAATCAGAAAAACACAATCCACTGTTAAGATGGGCAAGAAATATGAACAGTATTCCAAAAATTATATATGAATGACTAATAATCGCATGAAAGGAAGTTCAACATTTTTAGTCACTGGGGGCAAACACAAATGGAAACTACATGAAGCACCACTTCATACTAGGATGGTTATCATAAAACAGAAAAAAGGACAGACAATTGGCAGGGAGGCCGCACAGCTGAAATTCAAATACTGCCAGTATAAGTGGACAATGATACAGGCCCTTTGGGAGTCAATTTGGCAGTTTCCTAAAAAGTTGAACATAAATTTCCCATACAACCCAGGTATTTAAAAAGAGAAAGGAAACCTTTTGTCTACACAAAACTCTTACATGAATTCTCACAGTAGCTCTGGTAGGCTAAAGAATGCCCAACCCCGCTCCCCGCCCAAAAAAAAGACAGCCACATCAAATACCTGAACAGGTATATGGTACCTTAGACAGCAATGAGAGATCCTTTTCCCTCACACTATCAGAGCGGGCCCTACCTGGAAGCATACTTAACTTTGTAAGAGTGAGACGGAGGTCTCAGAAACAGAGGTCTCAGCGTTGAGGAGAGAAACTGCAGTGACGTGACCTTAGGATAAGGACTGGCAGGAACTGCCAAAAGCTGGAGGGAGGAGGAATGGAACTGCCCCAAGAGCCTCCAGAGAGAGAGCACAGCACAACAGCACCTCAAGATTTCAGGTCTGCAGAACGGTGAGAATCAACTGCTGGTTTTACTCCATCAAACTAATGAGAATTTCTTATAGCAATCCCAGGAAATGAACACAGCTACAAACCTCACAGACACAAAAAAAAGTGGGAACAATCCACCAACTGATAAATTAACACACAATATATGGTACTGTTGTCACCTGGGATTCACGGGGGTTTGTATCTCAGATTTTCAGAATTATAAAACCTGTTGGATTGGCACAATACTTAAAACACTGGCTGGGGCGAGGGAGGGCAGTACAATGGATCAATTGGCTAAATCCTCCCCCTTCAAGCACCAGGATCCCATATGGGCATTGGTTCATGCCCTAGCTGTTCCACTTTCCATTCAGCTCCCTGTTTATGGCCTGGGAAAGCAATAGAGGATGGTCCAAAACCTTGGGATCCTACATTTACATGGGAGACTCAGAATAAGCTCCTAGCTTCGGATCAGCTCAGCTCCACCTATTACAGTAACTTAGGGAGTAAACCAGCAGATAGATCTTCCTGTCTCTCCTTCTCTGTGCAAACCTGTCTTCCCCCCAAAAAATGAATAAATCTTAACAACAGCAACAAAAAAGTTACTGCTTGGCACACACCTGCATTGGCTACTGAAGTGCCAAGGTTCAACGCCCTGCTCTGCTGTGGGCTCCGGCTTCCTACCAATACACACCCTACATTCCCTGGAGCCAGCAGGTGATGGCTCCAGGAGATGGATCTCTGCCAGCTATACAGGAGACCCATCTTGCCTTGTTCTGGCTTAAGTCTAGCCTAGCCCTAGCTGCTGCAGGCACTGGGGAGTGAACAGGAGACGAGAGATCTCTATGTGCCTCTGCTTAGGAATGCATCTGATTTTCAAAAGCAAAAAATTAAAATTAATAGAGCATGTTTAAAAATCTGTGCTAATCAAACCTTTATATAAAATAGTATAGTGGTCACACACAACATAAGCGCCTTAGCTTATTTAAATTACATCATACAGAGAAAATGCAGTGTAAATATTGTTTAGAAAATAATGTCAACAAAGTCTGTGCACGTTTAGTACAGATAAAATTTGTTTGAATATTGTAAAAACTGTTTCTGTATTCATTTATTATTTGTCTTAAAGACACAGCAACAGACAGCCGGAGGTATCTTCCATGAGATAGTCCGTTTCTCAACTGCCCTCAACATTCAGACTGGACCAGAGAAAAGCCAGGAGACTGAAACCCCAGGTGAGTCTCCAATATGGATGGCATAGATGTCAAGCACTTGACCCATCATCTGATGTCTCCCAGGATGCATCTGCAGGAAAGTGGAGGGGGAGCAGAGCTGCTGGGACTTGAGCTAGCACTCTGATCTGCGATGTGTGCATCCAAGCAGCTGAGCCTGCTGCAACCAACATCTGTCCCTTGGAGTATTTTTAATTGAATTCATGGATACAGATGGGAAATTATCCTCATTAATCCACTCAATAGAATACTACTCAGCAATAGAAAGAAGGGAAACATAAACACATGTCACAACAGGAATGAACCTCAAAAACATTATGTTAAATGGAAATACATCAGAACCATATGCTTTCATTGATGCAAAACATTCAGAATAGGCACATCTATCAGAGGTGGTACACTGGGTTAACAGTTGCCTGTGGTTTGGATGGGAGTGCTGACTGCGCAACAGGCATGTGGGAAGTGAAAATAATCCCACAATAGATGGTGATATGTACAAGACACTATAAAATGGTGAAAAAAATCATTTCATTATGATTTTACAACAGGCAGATTTGATGGTATATAAGATATACTCCCATAAGGCTTTTTAATGTTTAAATAGATTTAAGTCTTATCTTTCATTCTCCTGAGTGACGCATTGTTCCAGGGCAGAAAACTGTCTCAGAGCCTCAGCTGCAGTCATTTATCTGATGGCACTGCCCATCCCTAACAGGCCTGATGAGTACATGAAGATACTGATCCAGTGCAGCTACAAGCCCCATGGGCATCATGAAAAAATTTTTAAATAAACAACTAAAACACTACCTGGGGCCAGTACATTGGCACAGCACACTAATTCTCCACCTACAGTATTGATGTCCCATTTGGACGTCAGTTCTTGTCCTGGCTAGTCCACTTCTGATGCAGCTCACTGCCTATGACCTGGGAAAGCAGCAGGAGGATAGCTCAAGTCCATGGGATCCTGTATGCACAAGGGAGATCTAGAAGAAGCTCCTGGCTTGGACTGGCTCAACTTCGGCTGTTGTTGCTATTTGGGGAGTCAACCAGTGGATAGAAGATCTCTCTCTTGCTCACTTTATGTATGCCTTTCCTTTTTCCTATAAATATACCTCTCAAATGAAAATAAATAAATCTGAAGAAAACACTGTTTATAATTAAAGGTCACTGACAGTGGTGGACCCTTCCCATTTTTTTTTTTTGAGATTTATTTATTTTTATTAGAAAGGCAGATATACAGAGAGAATGATACAGAAAGATCTTCCACCTGCTGATTGGCTCCTCAAGTGGTCGCAATCAGTGGTGGAACTGATCTATTCCAAAGCCAGTAGCCAGGAAACTTCTCTGGCTCTCTCCCACACAAGTGCAGGGTTCCAAGGGTTTGGGCCATCCTCTACTGTATTCCCAGGCCACAAATAGGGAGCTGAATGGGAAGTGGAGCACCTGGGACACAAAACAGTGCCAATATGGGATCCCAGCACATGCAAGTTAAGGATTTAGGCACTAGGCTACCACGCTGGCTGCCTATTCTTTCTTGAGCCTGCAGTGCCTCCTTAACCTGCAGCCTGGTGCCATCAAGGTCAACCTGCCTGAATGGGAAGGAACACATCAGCAGTCACTTCTCTTCAAGGCCACTCTTTGATGAAGAAAGTTACATCTTACATTCTCCCCTAAAAAACAGTATTTTTCTAGTCCTGGTACAAAAGTCTGGAATAATTATGCTGGAATTCATTTAACTGGGCTTTTGGAATAGACTATGATTTCAGAACAAAGACTGGCTGGTGAAATGGGCTAGGAGCATCTGCAAAGGATTCTCAAGTCAGAGTTACTTTCTGGCTCCCAGACATATTCACAGGTCACTGGGTTACGGCTACTTTTCCACTGAAATTCACCTCTCCATTTGCCTGCCACTGTACTTAAGACACTTTGCCCACTAAGTATATGGCTGGTTTTCTTAATCTCCTGATCGCCTACTCATTGCCTTCCACTAAAATGGTCCCTTCCACCAACCCCCCTCTGAGAGGGAGACAGGAAATAGTGAGGTCACTGTGTCACAATGTGTTGTGTAATGACCAAACTCTTTTCTCTTCCTGGTTCTCAGTCATTAGGAGAGTAAGCACAAACTCTCAAAGCAACACCTTGCTCTGGTAACTCCAAGCACAAATGCCTACCAAGGACCACAACACATACAAACAGGAAACAAAAACCAGCGTTCCTTAAAACCTAGATTCCTAGGTCTGACAGTGAAGTGTTCCCAAAATTGTCACAGCCTTAATTATCCAGCTACGACTCTAGCATCTTCCAAATTCCACCCACTTCTCCAACCAAGACTCTATTCTCCCCTAAATTCTATAATCAACTCATGGCTTATCAGCAGTCTTTTTCTTCATAGCAATCCAAATCTCACATCCACAATTCAACTCAACCAATCTCTATGATCATGTATGAGCTCTTTCTATTCTGAGGTCCTGTAACTATCTCTCCTTCCTACACAGATAATCTTGTGTGATTGTCCTCCACCAATCAGAAGGTAATCCCCTCTTGAACAGAGACTTGGTAGTGCATTATTTTTATATCTTTCTCATTACAAGGAACAGCATCTTTAGATTCAAAGAAAGTACTCAAATATAGTAATAGATTGACATAAGAACTCTAAAAAAATACACATTTACTTCTTCTATAAAATCCTCCAGTTATTCCCCAGTTCTCTCTCGACTTAAACAGGCTTCCCTTTTTCTCCCAAGATACAGCTCTACCTTCCCATCATTCAAGGCAAGGACACCAAATCATCTCTGTAGCTGTGTTCTGTCAGAGACACTTGGGAGTGTCTGCCTTTCTCACCTAGTTTTCAGAAAGACTTACAATGCTTTCCAGAGTGTGAAAAGCTACTGCCTAGACAACATCTGCACAACTCTTCAAATCTCAGGGCAGAAGCAAAAACAAAATCTCTAATCACTTACAGAGATCATCTACCCATTCCAGCTACTTCTTTTAAAGCCATACCCTCCACATCACACACCTTATCATGCCTGTTTTTATTGTATCTTAATAGTTTCAGTTTCATAGAGCGTATCACAGTGATTGTGCACGGTGGACTCTACACACACCTTGTTTCATAAGGAAGCTGAGCCCCAGAAATGGTAGCTCCAGCAAGCAAGACACTAACCAGCTGCTAATGCTGATCTACCCATACCTTTGACTGGGCTGGCCTACAATTCTGAGCTATACCCTAGAACAGCTCAGGAATAAAAAGAACCTGTAATTCTCTAATTGAGAATCCTGGGGCCCACTCTGTGGCCTGCAACCTAGGCATCCCCAGTGGGTGATAACTGAAACTTTCTGATGCTCCACTTCTAGCTCCAACTCACATGCTTTGGAAAGCAGCAGAAGACAGTCCAAATACTTGTGAGAGGTGGATGGAGTTTCAGGATCCTGGCTTTGGCCCGACTGTTGCAGCCGTTTGGGGAGCAAACCAGCAGATGGAAGTACTCATGCTCGCTCTCTCTCTCTCTCTCTCTCTCTCTCTCTCTCTCCACTTACCCTATTTTGTTCTATGAATTACATTCTAAAGAGCTTTACATAGATCCTCTCATTCTAAAAAGATATACTGATAGAGAGGAGCGACAGCTCTGCCTTTCAAATTAATAGAAAACTTTTGGGAAAAAAAATAAGCTTTGTTCCAAAAACAGGCTTTAATCACACAACTTAGTAACTAATGATTACTTATCTACTACTCTGGGGCTACACAAAGAACAGGAAAAACAATAGTATCCCCATCTTTCCCCCAAAGTAAATGATCACTATAGAGAAAGCCAGAGAAAGGGGAAATCATGACAAAACCTCAGAAGGAAAAAAACTCAATTCAAGATTCAGTTTTATGACTTGTAAATTATATGGCCTGAGAAGAATTACAGACTGGGCCAGATGACTCTAAAAGCTCCTGTGGCCCTATGGTCCTCTGATTCATGAGGTGACAATAAGAAGCCAGAGAAACAAGCTGTGCTATTTTGAACAAGCGGCACCACCACAATCTCTTGTTTTGTCTGAGGAAATTAAGCAAGAACAGGGAGTCGCTGTATAAAAACTGCCTCTCTGGCTGCTATGTGCGAGGTTGGGAAAGAGAAAATTGTTGGAATTCTTCCCTAAGCAGCTTACTGTTTATATCAGGAAAGTGTAATTTTTGCAGAGCCAAGTAGACAAGACAGTATGTCTACAAATATAAAATGGTTTTCATTTCACTGAATCCTTGATTTGGCTTCTTCTTTTAAACCAGGCTTATACAAGAGAAGAAAAAGAAATTGAACTCTTGGGATTATGCAATAGGAAACCAACAGAATACACTTATCTGCTACCAACTGCAGATGGGTTCTGCCCATGAAAAGCCTGCGGGCTACAAGTAATGAATTAACTTCTTTCATGAATACTCAAATTACAATGTCCTGAAGAATAAGTCAAACATCACATTTTTATTAGTCATCCGATAATTCACAAAAACAAAAATCTAGAAAATATGCAATTAGGTTCTAGTTTGAGCTGATTCAGAATCATAAAAATATGATCAAACTTATTCTTTTTATCTGTTAGCCTAGCTACAGTCATTAGTTTTATATAACCTGAAGAGGGATAACTCCTCTTTAATCTTCACCCCTAACCTTAATGCAGGACTATCCTAGAAGGCCAAGTAGTTTCTGACTATCTTTCTCTTATATTTTAAATATAAGGATCACAGAACTGCATCTACCAGTAGGTATGACATCAAGCAGTAAACAGTAAAGAGACTTTAGCCTGCTAATCACAATTAGGTTTCCAACCAGTCTTTCTTCAATGAGATAACCATCATGGCTGCTGCTTCTTGGACCAGTCCAGGCCAATGGCTGTCAGACTGGGATATCAGCTATACTTCTCACTGGGATATCAGCAGAACTCAACAACTGCAGGCTCTGAGATGATTCCTAGCTTCATTTTCTAGATCTTTCGGAAGAGTAGAGGATATCATGATCAATGTGCTGTTTATTATTTATAAATAATTATCTTAAGGATTATACGTATGTTTGTGGATAAAATCAGTAAATCAACTAGCACTTGTTATTTGCTTCACTGCTACCAAATGATTATTCACAAGCTACTGTGTTGAAACGAAGCTAAATTTACATTAAAAATTTCAAGGAGTAATATTGAAATAAGGCAATCCAAAATTACAGAACAAAAAGTCCACGTTTTACAAACATGAGGAGTTGTGGGTTTTTTTCCCCCACAGCTTCCCCTTGTAAGAAATGGAGGTCAGCGCCCAGCGGCGTGGCCTAGCAGCTAAAGTCCACGCCCTGAACGCACCAGGATCCCATATGGGTGCCGGTTCTAATCCCGGCAGCCCCACTTCCCATCCAGCTCTCTGCTTGTGGCCTGAGAACTTCGGATCAGCATAGCATGGGCCATTGCGCTCACTTGGGGAGTGAATTATCAGATGGAAGATCTTCCTCTCTGTATATCTGACTTTCCAATAAATAAATAAATCTTAGGAAAAAAAAAAGAAAGAAATGGAGGTCAGAGTGCATTCTCCATGTGGTTTTATAGAGTCCAAAAAGGTGAATCTGTGCATAACCCCTAGGCCTATGACCAACTGGTAGGTACTGAATAAATGGCACTCTCCTTCCCACTACTCCTTCCTCTTTCTTGCTCTGTCCAGCTTCCCCCTTTGAGCACGGTGGACCTCCATTTCCATAGACAGATGTTTACACTCCCATCAACAAACAATAAGCCAGTGGGAGTAAACTCAATGAAACCATGAACCAGGAAGCACTGCAGGGGTCAGAACACAAGGGAACCTCCAGGGTCCTTTTCAAGGTAAGGGCTACTTGACAATGAAATGTAGGAGTCCTTGAGGAGAGCAAAATCATTTCATTGCATCTGCTCATCAGAGTTTACCTAAGCAACAGGACCTCAGTCCGCATGGGATTTTAAGATTTTGAACATTTCCTGGCCAACCATGTCAAGCATTTCTGTAGTGATTCAAATGATAGATAGGTGCGTTGTTCAAAACAACACTGATATCCTTGATCACGAACTCACACCATACTCTCAATCCATGTGTCATTTTAAAAGTATACATTCAGGTTATGCTTCTGCATAGCAAGCTAGGCCTTAGCCTACAGCACTAGTATCCCACATGGGTGCCAATTAGAGACTCGGATGCTCCACTTCTGATTGATCTCCCTGCTAACGCACCTGAGAAAGCTGAGAAAAAAGGCACAACCCCTTGAGCCCCTGCATCTATATGAGAGACCTAAGGAACAGGCTCCTGGATTCAGACTGGCTCAGCTCCTTTGTGGCCAATGAGAAGTGACCAGCAGATGGAAGATCTTTCTCTCTCTTCCTGTCTCTCCTTCTCTCTATTCTTCCTTTCAAATAAAACAAATTTTAAGAAATATTTGTTAAAGCCATGGCATTTATGCCTATAATTCTATTAGCCTCTATTGTTTCCTACTGATGTCTTAAGTGAAGCAAACTTGGAAAAGTATAAGAATTTTAAAATTTCAGAATGACCAAGGCAGGACTTTAATAATGAGTAAGAAACTAACTTATCAAGTATACCAGAACACATTATCCTAATAATATAAGGTATCATCATCACAATCATGGTATCTGTTCTCATTCCATAAAAACTAAACACAGCTAAGATTAAAACAGTGAGATTTAAGATTCTGTTGGTCTACCACTTCCGTTATAATACAGAAGTCACAATTGCGGAAGACATAAGCTGAAGACACAGGCCAGTGACTACTGTGGAATCTGGACAAAGCACTTTGAAGTGACAGTCAAATCACCAGTGACAATTTTCTCCATTTCGACATGAATCAGAGATAAAACATATTTCAATAAGAAAAAGAATGATTCCTAATCATGCTGTAGCATCTAACTCATTTGAAAACATCAACCTGGAAATGCCAAGATTACAGCAGCAGCTTTTGACCAGGGCTTACACCTCAGGCTGGGCTTATAGCTCAAGGCCTATCCTAGGACAAACTCTGGGCAGACTCCCTTAACTCCATGGAACCCACCCAGGAAGCTCTTACATCCAGGATTCCAGCACTGTTAGTATTATAGACACCTAAGTCTCATCCTATTGAAATTGAAGAAAGGAGAGAGGGGTCTGTGGCTGTAGCCAGAAGGAAAGGTAGAAAACATGAGAAGAAAGAGCTGAAGAGAAAGCCAGAAACAGACGAGACCTGGAAAATCATCTGGTTGACCCTCCTTGGTTCATAAATGCTGCCATGGAAGCCCACGGAAGATATGTGAACATGAAGCTGAAAAGTGACGGAACAAGGTGAAACCAAATTACAGTTGCCCTACTGAGTGTACTTTCTGCAACTTGACCAAAATATTACCATGCCAAATTGGCAGGCATGTGATTTTCTTTTATCAGCCTGTAGTTTATTCAACTGTGAAGTAAGCTGGTGTTTTACCTACTCCTATGGTTGTTATAAGAACAAAATGAAGATATACATAAAATTGAACCATTTTCAGGAATGTTTTTGAAACCAGTGTTTCCCAACATAGAAGACAAACATAGTCGAAAAAGTTAATTAATGTTGGGATGATCTATTTGGACTGGAAGTATCAGCATGACCTTAGAATAATTTTTCTTTGTAAATAGTAATATATTTCAGTTCTAGTTGTGGTCCCAGTGGAATGGAGAACCCATCCAGGAACATGTGAACTCTTTTGGTATAAGCAACTGAAGAGTAGGCAAAAAAAGGTGTATGATGCGCTTGTTTTAAACTGAACAGCAGACAATCAGAAGAGGATTGCCTGAGAAGATAAACATGAGCTAAATTATGCCTGCCTCCACTCAGAGAATCTAGGCTACAGCATGGGGACCTAGTAGTTACTTGGGATGAGGAAAGGGAGCTGAAAGTTTAGGAAAGTCATGGTAGAAAGCATATACAGGCCAGAGACTCACAGAAGAGGCAGCTGTGCAATGCACTGTGTGGAGTGCTAGAAGGTTCTCTTTGAGTCTGTCACTGAGCACTGGACAGCACATGCATGTGAAGAAATGCCCAAGGGTAAGGAAAGAATACAGAGAAGGGCAAGAGCAAGACCTTACATAGGGCTGAGGGCGGCCCACAGTCCCCACAACCAGAGTCAAGAAACTGCAATGCATAAGCATTAGGCTGAGAATTCTCAGAAACAGAGCCAAGAAAAGTCCTGAGCACTGTACAGTGCAAAGCTGTGGACTGCCTGCTGGCTCCTTTCCAGCATCAAAGTCAGTCAGGGGAATGGCATGGGATTGGTGAAAATGGGAGAGGTGCTCTCTTGCCCTCCTTCTGCCAAAGACACAGTAACAAGCAGGCTGTCTGTAATCCAGAAGAGACACACAACAGCGCCTGACCATGCTGGAACCCTGAACCTGAACTTCCTGCCTCCAGAATTATTAGAAATAATTCTACGGCTTATCATCCACCGAGTCATTAATCCTTTGTTAAATCATTCTTATGAACAGCACCCAGACGCGTACCTGACCAGGCACTAAAAACTATAACAGACCCTTCTAACAAAGCTGAAGGGCAAATCTCAACAGAACAGAACAGAATCTAAGAAATGCTTCCTATAGCAAGGATCAAATTCTGGTTCAACTTTACTGGACACGCCAAGTAGGAAAATATTATTCACATTGAAAAGCAAAATGAATTTTAGAAAAAGGCCAAGAAATGACAGATGAAGCAATAGAACAAGTCCCAATTAATCAAAACAAACAAACTGAAATCATACAAAGCATGCTCTTTGACTGCAAAGAATTCAATTAAAAATCAGTTAACAGAAAGGTACTTGCAAAAATTCAAAACTATTCGTTATTTAAGCAAGCTTCTAACTAAATAACATCTCTAACTAAGCCAAGGGCCATTAATAAATGTAATCTGGGATGGTTTACTAGTAAGGCAAGCTAACCTGCCACCCTACGGTGCTGCTATATCACATGGGTGTTGGTTTGTGTTCCACCTGCTCCACTTCTGATTCAGCTCCCTTTGCATGGCCCAGGAAAGCAGCGGAGGATGGCCCAAGTCCTTGGGATCCTGCACCCAAATGGGAGTCCCAGAAGAAGCTCCTAGATTTGTATCAGCTTTGCTCTGGCCATTGTGGCCAATTGGGGAATGAACCAGCAGATGGAAAGACCTTCTCTCTCTGTCTCTCCTTCTCTATAAAAGTTGATTTTCAAATAAAATAGATCTTCAAATGTGGGAACGGCACTTAATAATATTTGACATTGACTAATAATAATCTGAGAAAAGTATGAATATCTTTAATCCAATAGAGTATCCATGATGGACATATAAGGCTAACCTAACATTGAACTGTTAAATGTTAAATAACTCCTGCTAAAGCCAGGAATAAGACAGGCATGTCAAATCAAATCACCTCCAGTCCATGTTTTAATTGTGGGGCTAAGTCAGTTAAATACAACATGAAAAGGGAATAAAATTCTTAGTTGGGTTAATAATATAAAGACGATGTACATGACTATTGATCATGTCTGTGCAGAAAAATTTCAAGACATTGACAAATTGTTGTTATAATTATTAAGGTTAAAGAGGTTTCAGACCCATATTTTTCTGTTCATTGTATTTATTCATTTTACAACAAAACTACCCGAAACTATTTACAATGGGATGTGAATTTGCAAGGGTAAGTGGGAAGCATAGGACTGCAGGTGAAATAGTCAGAAAACAGGTATCAAAGAGAAACTCTCTAACACAATGTACAGCTAATATGTACATGCATGTTGAAACCGGCAGTGTTTGTCAATCAAAATGTCAATTGAAAGGAAAATTTTTTAAAAAACACATTATGGCATATCCTTACAAAAATGCTATATGACAGGAAGTAAATGTGTACATAATGCTAACAAAAATACTGAGAAAATGGGGTTGGGAAGTCATAGGAAAAACATACACTCACTGATACCACTAGATAAAATCTGAAACTTTGCAAACTGAACTAGGTTTTTAAATGAGACACAATCATCAGCAACACAAACATCTTTTTGTACCAAAATACATTTTTGGTGATTCACACAAACTCTAAAAAAAAAAAAAAAATAGTACTGTAGAGACCTTGAAAATGAGAAGACGTTAATGCACATTGTGGATTTGATTGCTCTTTTTATGTAGGAACAAATAAGACCCAAAATGAAGTAGCTCACTGAAGATCATTGAGCCAAGATCTTCAAGGGCTGTACTAAGTGATCACTATAATAAAATCCATCTTCTATTAAATTGTATTTCTAAATTGAACACTAAGAACAATGAAGGAATACAAACAAATGACCAATTGCCATGTATCTAAAGAATGCATTAAGGAAACCAGCAAAGAAGCAATCAAGTAAATACCATCTATAACATGAGGTGCTAACTTTCTGATATATTGATCTTTATGCATAGTCATGGCGTGCATTCTGATAATGGCTCATTAAAGAATTCTGTGATTGTATGAACACTATAGAATATACTTTCAGACAAGATTGCTCCGATATCAGTAGTCAATATCTTCTCAAGGGACCACTGTCACATACACAGCCATCACTGAGCAACACTTTGCTATGCGCAGCATAATTGCATGTAATTTTGAAGCCAAATAAAATTTTCTTAGTTATAATTAGATTAGTTGGAGTCAATTCAACACAATGATAATGAAAAAATTTTCTCCAACTCATTTCTTATCCCAGTTCAAAGCAAAGCAAATAGTTATTTCTGTGACTTAATTTCAAAAAGAAACAAAAATCTCAATCTCATGGATTTTTATGTCACTATAATTACTTTATATTTTTTAACATTTGCCTGAACTCCATCTTCTTAATACATCTGAAAATAGCCAAAGTAGATTGGAAAAATTTTGCAATTTCAACATGCCTCTCAAGTTACCATAAAGCAATAAAATATTTTAGGCACAAATGCTCATAAACAAACACAATCTATAAAACACAATCATCTTACAATACTATCTAAATGTTAACAGGGAAATAACGTTTCCCATGCAGAAATCTAGAAAGCAAAGCAACTGTAAAAGCAATGGAAACGACATTTTGGTCTTCCACAAGGGCATGCCATATTTTATTTGGCAAAATGAATTAGCTGATGAGCAATGTCCTACAGTGAATGCATGGGTTCTAAATGGAAAGTACAACAGTGTCAACTTCTGTCTCTACTGTGAACCAGAGAAAGATAATCTTGTACGAAGAAAACGCAACAGGCTTTATGATGAAATCAGGTTTATCACATCCACACGCTCCTCACCCTACCGAGACCCCCCAATCCACCACTGCCCCCAAGGAAGTTATTCACCACGTCTGTGTACAGGACAGGTAAGGAGAACAGAACTAAAGCTTGACATCTAGCACCAGCTTTCTCTGTTTACTCTCCTCCCACCTGACGCTTTTCCTTTCTCATCTAAAATTCGGATTAGTACCCCTGGATGTTGACTAGTGACCCTGACTCAAGTTCCTTAGATGAAAAGTGACAAAACTTGGTTTCCGTGACAGCTTCTTGTAAGCCTGATGGTAATGTGAAGGCAGTTTCCCATATGGAGTTATTTTGCCATCAGAACACGTATTCTGTATCTTTTGGTGCTCATATATCAAATGGCAAGCACCAGCCACAACACAGCGCTATACTGGAGATAAACGACATTTCTAAAACACTTGGGAAGAACTAGCTATGGCTGGTATAGCACCATTTTACATAACCCGTGTCTCTTAACACTCTCAAACACTGCTGCTACGCTTGCGGTGCGGCTTGTTATCCAAAGGTTCCAGTGTTGGAAGCTTGGTCCCCAGTGTGGTATTATTGAGAGGAGCTGGAATCTTTAGCAGCAGATCCAGGAGAAGGTAATTAGGTCACCGGGGAAGTGGCCTTTGGAAGGGACTGATGCTAGTCTTCAGGGCTAAATGAGGTCCTACAAGATTAAACTGTGATATTAAAAGAGCAAACCTGTCCCTTGAATTTGTCTGGCTTTTCCATCTCGTCACGTGATCTCTTCCTCCCACTGTGCTCCTACCATGATGTCATCTGTCACTACGCAACTCAACCAAAGGGGCCCCACTGGAGGTTAAACACATGGGGACCCTCAGGACTGGACCTTCAGCCTCCCAAACCACCAACTCCAAGTACCCAGACTCAGATAATTTTGTTACTTTGACACCTCATTCCCAAGTCTTTAATAATCATGCTCTAATTTGAATAGCTCTTCATTTAACTCCACTGGACCAAATACTGTTCATAAACTATGTCTACAAAACGAAGCAACCACAAGCTTTCCCTGGTTCTCCCAGCTTTGGGTGGATTACAATTTTCATGTCCATGAAACTTAAGGCTCAGTCAACAAAAACTCCCTGGTGGAAGGTGATGAGCCTCAGTCTCACCTAGGGCTCCATGCCCAGGGGAGACCCACAACCAAAGACTTATGTCTGCAAAGATGCTGTGAGTTCATGGGCTTCCTGAGACAGGTTCTCTGGAAGGGAGTGCTCAGCAAAGACAGCTTCATCTCTATCCCCCTTACTGAACCTTCTCCCAAGGAAGCTTAGAGTATTCCAGATGGCATCTTTATTCAGATCCTGGCTGCACCTCATTGGCAGAAAATGTGCTAAAGGTAAGAAGATGCATGGTGTGCCTCCTCCCAAAGAGAGGTGATGCTAGCAGTCCTCAATAGTTTTTTTTTTAATCCTTTAAAGAAACAGTGGGAAAACTAGTTGTCTAAGTTAAAAGCCATTTCCTCTCTTTGAACTCTGTCATTTAATAGAAAGCTGAGAAATAGTATTATAAATACTCAAATCTCATTCTTGCCATCTGGTTTTTTTTTTTTTTAATCTCTTGCTCTGATTTTCTGCTTTTCCCTCTTAGGGTACCTGGAAAAGGGTCATTCTCTGTACACAGAGGCTTTACTCATATTTGTCAAAATGTGCAAACAACCCAAATGTGCCTCTATGAGAAAATGGAAAATCAAGTTACAGAATATCCATACATCAGAATTCTACCTAGCAATATAAAAAATACAACTATGAATATACATATGAATGAACTATAACTGCATTTTATTAAATAAAGTAAAACTGAAAATGATAGACACACTTGATTCCAGTTATAAAATATTCTGGAAAGCACAGAATTATGTTGAGGGAAGAAGGCAAAGGCTAGAGTGGAAGGCAATGATTTCAAAGGGGCATGAGGCAATCCTGGGGAGAAGGTGATGAAAGTATTCTATATTTTGATTGTGATACCAGTTATATTCCTGAATCAATTTACAAAACTCACAGAACTATGAAAAGTGGCATATGTGATAAAACTGGCAACTCAAAATATAATTGGATAAATTTTCAACACATGATATTTTCGTGAATAAAAGTTTCATGTGACCTCACATGTGAAATAAATGGGAAAAACCTGGATAGTCTATGTATTGAAAGCAATAAACCATAAAAGTATTAATGTTAAAAATATGGAACAATATGATTTTGAAAAAAAAGAGGGTTTTCACAATTGATAACCAGGTCATATACCTGGTTATATACACCCCCCCAAAAAAAACAGCAGGACTAGTCAAATCAAATTAAAACTTGCATAGGATGAAAGGCTCTATATGACACAGGAAATGAATCAAACAGGAAAGAAATTAAAACATATATGGATATGACAAAAGAAAAGAAAATGATACACTAGGTAAGTTACCATTCATGAGGGAAGGGTAAGGTGTTTTGCTTTTTATCTAAGAGAGCAAAGTACAGAAATAGGCCAATCACAGAAGAAATATGCATGCTTTATTATACTACAAGAAAGTTCATACTAACCAAATAAAATAATAAAATGTAAAGTGACAGTATTTTTCCTATTGGTTTCTGAAGTAATTCAAAATACAGCAATGCCCAGTGCTGGCAGGTGTGGGAGGCTGACATTGCCAAAGACTGCTATGGGAGGATGGATAGGCCTCTGCTTGGAGGACATTTTGGATGTACGCATTATATCGTAAATAAATATTTCATTTATGCATCAGATTCCATTTGGCACAACAGCTAAGATGCCACATGTGACTGAGATGGAGTTCTGAGTCTGTTTCTGATTCCAGCTTCCTGCTAAAGCCCGCCCTTGAAGGCAGCAGGCGGTGACTCATGGAATTGGGTCCCTGCCACCAGGAGAGATCTGGATGGAATTCCTGACTCCTGACTTTGCCATTTCCCAGATTCAGTTACTGTGGGCTTATGAAAAATAAGCCAGTGGAGAGGAGATCTTTCTTTTCTGTCATTCAAATAACATGAATTTTCAAAAGAAAAACAATGACCTGGCACAGTAGCCTAGTGGCAAAAGTCCTCACCTTGCAACCCAGGATCCCATATGGGCGTAGTTTCTAATCCCAACTGCTCCACTTTCCTTCCAGCTCCCTGTTTGTGGCCTGGGAAAGCAGTTGAGGACCACCCAAAGCCTTGGGATCCTGAACCCATATGGGAGATCAGCAGCCTAGTGGCTGAAAGTTCTCACTTTGCAACCTGGGATCCCATACAGGCACCGGTTCTAATCCCGCTGGCCCCACCTCTCATCTAGCTCTCTGCTTGTGGCCTGGGAAAGCAGCTGGGGATGTTCCAAAGCCTTGGGAACTTGCACCCAAGTGCGAGACCCAGAACAAGCTCCTGGCTTCAGATTAGCTCAGCTCCAACTGCTGCAGTCACCTGAGGAGTGAACCAATGGATGGAGAACTTTTTTTCTCCTTTTCTCTCTAAATCTGCCTTTCTAATAAAAATAAATCTTTAAAAAAGCTAACTAAGTAATGAGCATACACACATAAATGCTACTCACATTAGCACCTTTATTCTTGAACCTTTTTCAATTTCCTCCTCAAACGTATCCATTCTCTCGATACTACAGATAGTGTGCATTTTAAAACTTTACTTGTTTTTACTCTCTATATAACCTGAGTGCATGTTTTAGGAGGCTTTCAAAACATTAAAAATTTCTAGAAAGTTTCCATATACTCAAAACTCAAATGTGCTCACAGAAACAGAAAAACAAGTAGTTGAAATCAAAAACCTAGAAAAATAACCAAATGCAAGTGATCACAGCATTTTAATGTAGTGGAAAAAGTGATTTCATAAACAGTGCTGGTATAACTGGCTAAGCATCAAAAAGTGAACAAAATTCAGCCAGGCATCAAAAAGTGAAAAAAGGCAGCCAGGCAAAAATGTGAACAAAATTCAGTTTCCTATCTTACGTATAAAAACCACAAATAATGCATTTGTAAAGGATATACAATCTCACTACACAACACCTTTGACAAACCCCAGGGGCCATTTCCTACTTTAACACGTGGCCCAGCCAGTGGTCACTAACAGGCCTCTTCTGAAAGAGGGTGAAGACAGGAGCTGCTCCAAGCTTTCTGGGTAATAATCTGACAAGCCTCCTGACTTAGCAACTAGTTTTTAAATTCAGCAGAAATCAGAGCATCCATATGTAAGGAAACAGGAATAAATCTGTACTGTATGGTGGCAACGAAACTGGAGTAACCTAAAGGAAAAGGAAAATGTGAATGAAGTCACAATCCACACATCTCATGGGGAACAAGTGTGGGGAACTAGTCACCCCTGAAAGCAGGTGAGTCACCTTCATATCCGCTGATCTGGAAAGACACCATGGTAGGTTGGTAAGTAGGTAGGCAGAAAAAAGAAAGGAAAAAAAGAACAGCTACTAAGTAATGTATGTAATATGATTAATTTTTATTTTCTGCATTTACAAAGCAAGCAGGAAGCAAAAACAGTCTACGCACACATTTTTGGCTCAAAGGACCACTGAGTCAGGCATAGATGATACATACTACCTTCTTTTTAAACATTATGTCACCTTTTGTTTAATCTCCAACTGTGGCAAATACATGTAAAATGTACCATCTTGAACACCTGTAAGCATACACTGCAGTTGCATGAAGCAAATTCATACTGCTGTATAATAACTCTCCAGAACTTTCCCACCCTGAAAACCTAACTCAATAAGCATTTGACAATCAACATTCTGCCTTCTTCTTCCTCCAGATTTCTTGGAAAGGCAGAGTGATGGACAGAGGAGACACAGATATCTTCCACTGGTTCATTCCTCAAGTGACCACAACAGTCAGCTCTAGGCCAGGGAGAAGTCATCTGGATCTCCCAGATGGGTGGCAGAGGCCCAAGCACCTGGGCCACCATGTGCTGCCTCCTCCGGCACATTGGCAGGAAGCTGGATTGGAAACAGAGAAGCCAGGACTCACGTGTGTATTTTAATATGGGATACTAGTATCTCAAGTGGAAGGTTAACCACTTGTGCTACCCACTGGCCCAACATTCTTCCTTCTGTCTCAAAGAATCTGAGCACTCTAGAGACCTCCCAAAGGTGGAATATTATTTGTATTTTTGTAACTGGCTTATTAGCTTGGCATAATATTCTTAAGGCTCATGCATACTGTAGCATGAGGCAGAATTTATTCCCTTTTTGAGGCTGAATAATATTTAATTGTATTGGTAATACCACATTTTGTTTACTGGTTCATCTACTGGTGGACACGTGGGCTGCTTTCTCCTTTTGGCTATTATTAACAATGCTGCTGAGAACACAGGTGTATAAATATTTCCTCAAGTCTTGCTTGCAAATCCTTTTCAGATTTCAAATACATATATATATTTGACTGTAATATATATATGTATATATATATACACACACAGTCTATAGATATATACACTGAATCACATGGTAATTCTAATTTTCTGAGCAAGTGCCATACTGTTTGCCAAGGGTGCTGCACCACTGTGCATTCCCACAAGAGGGTGAAGGGTTCCAATTTGCCTGCATTCTTGCCAACACCTATTCTCTGACTTCTTTGATAGTAACCATTCCAACAAGTATGCAGGGGCATTTCACTGTGCTTTTGATGGAAATCTCCTTATCAATGACATGAAGAAATATGTTTGTATTTCTTGCCCATCCATATGTCTACTTCAGACAGATGTCTACTCAAAATCTTTTCACATGTACTACCTGGGTTACTTAAGGTTTGGATTGTACTATAGGACTGATGGCTTTCTTAACACCAGTCAACCAAGAAGACAACCAGCATGGCCCAGGGTCAGTCTCTGGCAGGTGAAGGCTGTGCCTTATTTCTTTTATATTTATTTTATTTACTGGGCCTGGCATGGTGGCCTAGTGGCTAAAGTCCTTACCTTAAATGTGCTGGGATTCCATATGGATGGCAGTTCTAATCCCAGCAGCTCCACTTCCCATCCAGTTCCCTGCATGTAGCTAGTGAAAACAGTCAAGGATGGTCCAAAGCGTTGGGACCCTGCGCCCGCAAGGGAGACCTGGATGAAGTTCCTGGATTCTGGCTTCGGATCAGCGCAACACCAGCCATTGAGGTCACTTGGGAAGTGAATCATTGGATGGAAGATCTTCTCTGTCTCTCCTCTCTGTATATCTGACTTGGCAATAAAAATAAATCTTAAAACACACACACGCACATACTGACTGAAACCAAACCCTAATGGGTTCCAGCCTATCTTCCAACTCATTTATTTTAAATGAAATTTCTCCCTAATTGAAGGCAGCTTTTATTCTTCCTTCATTTGTACCTTTTCCAAAAACAAACAAATAAGATTCAAAATGACAGGCCCTTTGTTCTTTTTCTTATGAATATAAAAAGTCATAATAAGATGGACCACAGGGTGAAAATGAGGTGTTTTAATATAGGTATGACCAAGAATACTGAAACTCAAGGCTTATATAAATGTAAGAAGCATGAAAAGGCTATAATAAGAATGCTTCATTTATACATTCAACAAATATTAATTGAATGCAACCTTGCTTTTTTCCAGTTTATGTTACAAAAGAAAAAGTTAGAAGATGACATATTCTGTAGAAAGACTGCTGGGAGGAGTCGGCATCATGGCTGCTGCTGCTGGTGGGGCAGACATCTCCTGTGGGAGTTGTGGTTCAATACCTGGCTGTCTAGCACCTGATTTTGCTTCCCACTAATCTACCTTGGAAATGAAGGACTGCTCGATTACTTGAGTTCCCGTCCTCATGTAAGAGACCCAGATGGAGTTCTTACCTTCTGGCCTCAGTCTGGCCCAGCCTTGGTTGTCCCAACCATTTGAGCAATTAACCAGTACATGAAAAACCAACCTATCTCTTTCTTTCCTTCTTCCTTTCTTTTTCTTTTCTTTTCTTTTCTTTTCTTTCTTCTTCATACTCTTGTCATTCTGTATTTCAGATACATAACATTTTTTCACAATGTTACTTCTTGGGGCTGGTGCTGTGGTATAGCATATTAGCCCTCAACCTGCAATGCCAGCATCAAATATGGGCGCCAGTTTGAGTTCTGGCAGCTACACTCCAATTCAGCTCCACACTGATACCTGGGCAGAGAATCGCCCAAGTTTTTGAATCCTTTTACCCATATGGGAGAGCTGTCCTGGCCTTGGACGGGTCCATCTCCAGCCATTGTGGCCACTTGGAGATGAACTAGAAAACAAAAGATCAACATCAATCAATCTCTCTCTATGTCTGTCTCTCTGTCCCTCTATTTCAAAATAAATAAATTTAAAAATTTTTTTAAGTTACTTCTCTTAACAACAGCAAGTCACCCTTGCCACTTACTTATTTCACTGTTTATGCCTCAGTATTGAATATACTAAAAATCCTCACTTGCTCATTTTCTCAGTTATAAGACAATCCACCTTGTGGCCTCTATTTAGGGATTGCCTGATGAGTACATCATTAGGCTTGAGAAAGGATGAATAAATAATACCCTTCAGGTTGACCACGACTTTCAACAGAAAGAGCTGGAAACACAGAGCGTGGGCTGAGGAAGAACCAGTCCAGGTGGAATGAGAAGTCATCTCTGAATGGGGTTATTGAGGATGCTGTCTGCGGGGCAGGCAGCTGTCAAACTACCAAGTGTGGGAGATACAAGTTTTCTCACACACTTCATCTATTTTGCTGATGGGAAGCCTGCTTCCAGCCAGGGCAAAACAGAGGGCCTGCAGACTTTATGAAAGCCTCTTTAGCTAATGCAGTCTGTGTGCTTGGTCCAGATAAGCAGGGGCATCATTCCAAAGCTGCCAGGAGGCTGTGCTGCAAGCTGAGCACAGATGGAAGAAAGGGAACAGGGGAAGAATGGAACGGCTTCTAATGAGTTCCACCTCCATGTTCATGTAGCAGTAATTATGATCCCTGGCCTCCGTCCTATCTGATTAGAGGCTAAAAGACGCGCACAGATATCTCTTACTCATTCTTACGGAACTATGTGAAACAGCTACAGATGAGGCATATCATGCTCTTATTTATCTTTGAGAATATAAAAGACTGTCTGAGTCAGGCATATTCAGACCACTTGTCTCCTAGGAGAGTGAGCATGACCTCCCAACCCCAACTCCACAGTGAACACAAGGTGACCAAATTACATTTCCACGTATTTTTAAGATGGGATTTGGGAACTATTCAAAAGTGATAAGAATTGGCTTTCCTCTTTTTTAATAGAACCACCTTATTCAAAATACTGAGTACTGTAATGATTCAAAGAAAAATTCACATCTAATCTAGAAATGAGACCAAACACCATCCTATGGTAGAGCCTGGGAGTTTTTCTACATGATAAAGGCATAGAACAGTTCTGCCTGAAGAAAAGTTCATTGTTTTTCCTTCAAAGAAAAGGCAGCGTCCTCAAAAACAGCAAAGAGCCCAGCAAAAGCCAACGTTCCCTGCTAGGAGGAGGAGGACAGGAGCACATTTTCTCACTTCCAAAGGCTAGGGGAGGAGCCATGGGGGACAACAGCAGGGACAGCACTCCAGTGGGCCATAATGGGATCAGCACAGCTGTGCTGTTGGCTGAGTCTGCATATGAACCCAGGCTCCACCACCTACTATCCCTGGGGCTGTGGACAGGTTCTTCAATCTCTCTAAGCCTCCATTTCTCCTCTGCCAGACTCAGGACTTTGTATTCCTTCTGCACATGACTGTGGTGAGGACTGAATAAGATGAGAACACAAAGTGCTTAAACAGTCCTTCAAAGTGCCCAACTAATGGTGACAAGAGTGGAACTTGGATTTCAGATTTGGCAAAACTCAGTCAGCACTTTGGAAAACTTCAAATATTTCAAGCACTCATACTCTTTGATCTAAAACATCAATGGATGGAAAGGTTTCTTTGCATAAACAGGTAAGAGGGTTGATTTATACAAGGAAAAATAGCAAACAAGCTTACTACCAGACAACAGCAGAGGTTTTGAAACACAAACGATAAAAATAAAGCAACTTAGGTCGATCAATCCTGATTAATTACAGACTAGACAGGCAGAATATCAAGAAATAGTGACATTTTGGAGAAGAGACAAATGAATGCCAAGCCTATCTACCCCCTCTGTTCATCCAGATAACAATCTCTCCTCTACCGGCAAGCAGACAGAGCAATCTTCCTCTGAAAAAACTAACCGTGAGGATTCAGACTCCTGGCAGCAGACACACATGAGGTGCTGGGGTCAATCAGGACAAAGGGATTTAAATGTTGACCTGCACCAATGACTCTGACTTTTCCCCACTGAAAGCGAAGAGTCCTTACAGAAGGGTGACTGCACCTAGGTCTGAGATGGGAAAACCTTCATCCAGAGCCTCTTTGTTCAGACAAAATTCCATAGACAAAGGCACTTAGACTTTCTTTAAAGAATATACAAATGCAGTTTAAAGCCCAACAATGTTACATGGCCCAACAAGACTCACACAGAACATCTAGCTGGCTTTTAGTTTCTCATTTATTTTTAACATTTTCTTATCTACTTGATAGGCAGATAAGAGTGAGGGAAAGAAAGTTCTCCCACTCACTAGTACAGTTCGCAAAACACGCGTAACAGTAAGGGCTTGCTCATATGGAAGCCAGAAGTCAGGAAATCTATCCAGACCTTCCATGAGTGGCAGGAGCCCAAGCACTTGAATCATTATCTGGTGCCTCCCAAGCATAACAACAAGAAGCTGGGGGAGAAGCAGAGTCACCACTCATCCCAGACATTTGGATATGAGGCGCCAGTGTTCCAAGAGGTGGCTTAATCCAGCATTGTGCCACAACACTTAGTTTGGTTTTCTCATCCTTAGGTGTGACCAATCAAAAAAAACAATTCTCCAACATGAAACTACAGCAAGAAAGAGAACAACAAAAATTGAAGAAAAAAAACAAAGCAAAACAACGAGGAAGAAAGAAAAGGGTCCTGGAAGAGGGGGAGGTACTATAAGCATCAGAAGAAAAACTAAACTAACAATAATAACAAACCATTCATATCCCCAGAGAAATAACATGAGGGTTCACATCCATGAAACAAAGAGAATAGAAAAATCTATTAGAAAGTTCAGAAGGAATTCTCAAAATAGGTACAAAATGGTTACCCCCCCAAAAATTAAACAATATCAGAAAGTTACCAAGATCACTTCATACCTAGTACAATTAAAAAAGGCTCATACTAACACATGGTAATTAGAAACAGAGATGATTCTAGAGGCTCCTACAGGTAACTTCTGAAAGGAATAAAAAGTTCAAAGTGGTTACACACATTTCAAAAAAAGCACAGACGCCAGAAGACATTGAAACACTACTTTACACAATTATGCAAGAAAATTATTTTGATCTAGAGTTCTACAATCAAACTATTAGTCATCTATAAAATAAATACATGTTCAGACATATAAATTCTCAAAAAGGTTACCGTGGAAAGTTTGTCCAAAGAGTTATTGTAGTATGTGACTCAGAAAAATTAGTAAGTTAAGAAGGACAAAGACAAAATCTAGTACTGAAAAGTCAAAAAATGGAAGGGACAGGAGGGCTTGAATAATAGCTGTCACCAGATATCAGGAGCAAGACTAAGAAAGATTAAGGTCTCTAAAACGACATGCTATTGATAGACTATGTGACAGGCTATACTGGAAAACACAGAAAGGAAGCCATTATTAAGTCTAGAAAAAAAAATAGGTATTGGGAAAAAATCATGGTCATACTACTACATCTTATTCAGCCAAGAACATCTACATAGGCACAACAAATGTAAGCTTTGAATATGAATTTAATGAGAAAAAAAAATCATGTAGGAGGTCAGGGAATGATTGGCTATACTGGAGAGCTAATCTTCTCTTTGTAATGGATAAAGGAGGGCATTAAGTTAACGCCTCCTGTGGTCTGAATGTGTTTGTGCAGCAGTGTTGAGATACAGGCCTCATGAGAAGTGACGAAATTTCTGGACTACTGCATGGATTATGAGCATCACCCAAGAGCTTGGCCCCTTTTTGTGCTTTCACTCTTGCTGTGGCTTGTCCTGCTACCTTTCGCCATGAGATGATACAGCATGAAGGCCTCACACAGGCCAGCATTGTTAACTTTAAGAAATGCATTTTCATTCTCTACATAATCTCAGCTACTGTTTCAGCCACAGAAAACAGACTAAGGCCATGGCTGAAGCCAATGAATCAAGGTATAGCAAGATTCGTGCATTGTACAATTATCAATATGAGTAACAAAATCATCCTCTTTAATATAGGAGGTACAGAAGCATCAAGTAGAATTTGGGTGAGAAAGAGGGGAAGTATTACTTGATCTGTGATAGGCCCTTTGAATTTTTAAAACAATATGCATATGTTACATGTCAAAATTATTTTTTTTCAAATAAAAAAAAGGACTTCAAATCCTGCCACCCACACTCTCCAAAGGGATTGCTCTGACTGCACCAGCCTCCAAGCATCTCCCTAGAAGAGCTACAGCACTGGCAGGAAAACACTACAGAGGCAGTTCTTACCTGGGATGAATAAGCAGTATTGTCTCCTACAGAAGATCTAGGCTCACAACTGGAAAGCAAATGTTATTATCTTTTACCCCTGAATCTCCCACTGTCCCAGTCCACAGTTGAATGATGAATTAATACCACTGGATAGATTTAAAAGATCACAGAGTTATGTCCAATGTTATCATCAACTCCTGAATTTTTCACTGTCCCCAGCCCACAGTTGAATGACAACTAAATACCACTGGAAGGATTAAAAAAAAAAAAAAAAAAACATGCTGATCAGGGACATCAAATGTCTCAATGCCACCACTGAGTTCTTTGGCTGAGCCCCCTTGTAGTAACCCAGATCCTGTGGCTTGGACACAGTTTAAGTATATCCCCCAAGGGTGGATGAGCTGGAATCCTGGTCTCCAATGCGGCAGCAAGAGGTGGAGGAACAGTAAAGTTATGGGGCCTAGTGGAAAGTGACTCAGCCACTGGGGTTTCTGACATCAGATCTCTTGTAGTAAGTCAGCCCTTATGAGCTGCTATAAAACAAGGCCACCCCATTCTTGACTCTCCTACATGTGGCTGGTCCTTTCCTGTCTCTGCTGCCTTATGATGCAGCCTGAGGGCTCTCACTAGAACACAGACAGAATGGGCTCAATAGTTTGACATACAGCCCTCAAAACCACAGGCTCAATGAAGCTGTTTCCTTTGTAAAGTCTCCAACTTTAGGTATTTTGCTCACACAAAATGACCGGAGAGTTAGCCTTCCCTGGATCATAGTGAGAACCACATTTCCTAGGGAGGCACTGCAGTAGTGCGGCATTAAAAGGACCACAAGCGCACCACATGTGGCTTAGCACCAGAGCTGGGATCTGCAGCTGCTACCATTCAATTCCCAGTTACTCATGCCCTATCAGGCCTCCTTGAACAGTCAGGAACTTTACAACAGCTTACCTCCCACCTTGGGTGCTCTACTTTCCATCCAACTCATTGTTCCTGTCAATTGAGGCCATAGAGTCACTGAATTATTTCATGAAAAGTCTGCCCTACCATAGTATTACTTTCATAGGAGACACATCAAATCCAGATTAAAATCCCAAAAATGCCAATCATATCCACCAAAATCTTCCCAACTTCTTTGTTTCATGGACTGCCTCCAAGATTTTAATCTGATGAATCTATTGCTTGTGATATCATCCACTCTCTCTACTGTCTTCCTATGAGTTCAGTGGAAAAGTACTTGTTCAAATTTATTCCCTGGTTGTAGTTGGAAAGCCAGTGCTGCTGCTCTTACATCAAAGGTACCTGGAACAGAGGCACAATCTCAGCAGTTCCCAGACCTGGGAGGTATTACCAGTAATCCCTCCAGCTTTCCCAGTTGGTGAAATCAGAAGCACTGAGTGAAAAGTTTAATAGAGTCAGTCCCTCACTATGAGATCCAATGTTGGAGAAAAGTTGCATCTTGCACCTTCTAAGATGACCTAAGGGTTCTCTGAACTCACGACTATAGCACCTCTCTCCAAGTGATGCCCTGGGCATCACCTGCATTCATCAGTCTCAATCCCTGTCTGTACCAGCAGATCTGACCCAACAAGCACCCAAGAGTGGCTGTTAGACTCTTGAGCATAAGAACTGAAAAACAGGCGGCATGGATATTTGCCTGATGTCTGGCTTATTCAACACCAACAGCAGTTGGCACAGGGAGAAGAACCCCAAACTCTCAAACAGGCAAACTTCACTTGGACTTCACCAGGGCAAGTCCTACAAGAAGTAAATTCAATAGACTGAATTCTGAAGTCAATTCCTTTTTTATGGTGCTCATTACTAAGGTACCTGATTGTCAATATGATGACTTATTTTAAAAAACTGTTTTTTAAAGTGACCTCCCAATAATACAAACTAGCTATCTATCCAGGGCTAGAAATCTAAGATGGTCATTATTCACTTAAGAGAAAAATCTAGTAAGTATTATCTAATAATGTGTTATTTTTAATTACTGAGTAATAAAGAAATATCAATAACTTCTTTGTCATCCAAACTCTGAGGAGCGATAAGGTTTATACCTGTCACTTTCTGTGCTGTAGTCTTTAAAACCAGAATAATGCTTTTTAAAACATTTTATTTGAAAGAAAAGTGTGACAGAGACAAAAGCGATCTTCCATCTATTGCTTTATTCCCTAAATGGCAGCAACAGGCAGTACTCCACTAGACTGGGCATCATTTGTTTTTACCCTGCTAAAAAAACGGCCTCAGTTTTGGGGTTCAGAGAGCAAGAAAGATGCAATTCCTGCACCTGAAGAGCTCCAAATTCTGTCCTTGTCTCTCTTTAATACCTATGGATCCAGACTACGGAGTTGGCGGGAATGACACTTCCCACGCCAGGCCCCAAAGTGTGCTACAGTCTTGTTCAAAGGTGCTCTGTTCCTGCAGAATATGCACAGAGCAGTGAGTGTCACTCTAGCTTATCCAAGCTTTAAAGCTGCAATCAAACTGGTCACCCAATTCCTCCAGGCCTTTCAAACTGACACAAAGGGCCCAGACTAGCCATTGTGAGGCCGTTCCCTAGTGTGGAGAACCATATCCTGATGGTGAACAGGATGACTCGCTCTCTGAAACAGAGTCCCGAATTCCCCTGTCTTGATGCCCAGTCTGTTTTTCCAGAGTGCGAGTCACAGGTCAGACTGCATCCGTCAAAAGGCTCATCCGATGATGCATTGGGGAAATACAGTCCCAGCTCAGCATCCACGAGGAATTGGTTCCAGGATCCCCACAAACACAAAAACCAGGAGTGAAATGTCTTTGATCTGCAAATAACCGAGCATACCTTCCCCTCTACTTTCACATCTCTAAATTACTTCCACAGAAACACTCTATGAAAAGTTGCTAAATTGAAGTATTTACAGAATAATGACAAGGAAAAAACACCTATGTATGTTCAGCAGAGAAGCACCCATCACACACTTAACCACAGTTCGAGCTATTGGTTAAGCCACAGATGTGAAACCTGCAGATAACACAAGTTCCAACTGAACGTCTGGCCAGACTTAGGTGAAACTGTCCATTCTAGTTCCTAGCTTGCTGTTGGCAAGAGGAACTCTGCAGCTGTGCACTGCAGGATAAAAACAAAGAGGGCAGGAACACTCATTCCCAGCTAGTGCACAGTGCTGTGCCCTCAGCTTGGAGGAGGAGCCTGTGCCAGACAGGACCTCTCCTGTAAGTCACAGTCTCACAGCCAGTGCCTCCTGCCTGCTTTCACATTTACAAACTGCCCAAGAAGAGGCAGCATAGTGAATGACAAAACCATATACTGAGGGTACTTTCCTTTCTGTAAACACTCCTGGAGTGAGAGCGTAAGGGCGTAACTTGAGATACTGACAGTGTATGTCATCCACAGGGATGATGAAGACATAAGCCTAAGAATGAAATTGGGACCACTGGCACCAGCATTGTCGCATACATAGAGAGCTAAGCCACCATCTGGGAAGCAGGCATCCCATATGAGTGCCAATTCATATTCCAGCTGCTCCACTTCTTACACCGCTCCCTGCTAATGGCTTAGGAAAACTACTGAGAACAGCCCAAATCCTTGGGCCCAAGCACCCATAAAGGAGACCCAAAGGAAGTTCCAGTCACCATGGCCATTTGGGGAATGAAGCAGCAAATGGGAGATCTCTTTCATCCTCTTTCTGTAATTCTGCCTCTTACCTGAAAATAATTAAATCCTTAAAAAAACTAAAAATTCTTACAAAGAGCAGACACTAAGCAAGGCATAACCTTCCCACCCTTTGTGAATGTGCTGGAAGTGGACATCCTGCCCTAGCCACAGAGAGAAGCACAGACTCCGTGACTCCACGGCAGTCACAGCCAAGCAAAAACGCATGGATGATGTCAGGATTACAGGGACTGCAACTCTGGATATGCATTTAGCTTGCACCCTTGCTGCTCTTGGGGGTGGGATGTATTCTCAAGGAAAGTTTATTCCTCCCAGAAGGCTACTTGAAAATCCTTGCTAATTAAGCCCTGATGTAGCGTGAGGAAAATGGAAACTGCAGACTCAAACTGAGCAAAGACTTATAAAAATTTTTTTTAAAAAAAACCTCAGTCTCCAGTTTCTCTGTCTTGAAACCCTTCAGAACAGAGAGGCAATAAGAGAGCCACAACACAAAGGAAAAGTTACAAACCTCTTTCAACAGCCAGAAGGGGGTTGAGACCTAGAAATTATCAGCTTTATGTTGCTACATTCATGCCTGCTTTTCCTTCAGCTTCCCACTTCCCGACTCTGTGTGAAACCAAGCTGTCTAAGCCAGGAGAGCCCTGGACACCAGAGAGACTCCAGGGAAGTGACTGGATCCTATCCTGGCCATCCTCTCTGCCAAGTCATTTCAGGCCGGAAACACAAAGGCCTCCCCCGCCCTATGGGTCTGGGTCTGATCCACAGCAAAGTTCTCCCTTGATTAGACTCCCACTGAGCCCAGGGTTTAACTTTCCATCTTTCTTTCCAACCCATACACCCTGCAGCTCCACCAAGATCTCAGGCAGGGGGCCTTTGCAAACAATCTCACCCACCCACAACTATTGTGAACAATCTCCAAGACTCCTGCTCACTATCTATGGTGCTTTTTCCCCCCTTAGCAATCCAGAAATTTTCTCTGGATCTACCTGGGAATACTATTTATAGCTGCAGCTTCATCCCTGTGCAGGGCTTGGACAATCAACCAAAGCAAGCCAAGCCCTACTGCCTTCATCTCTTTCCTGAGTATTTGCATGTAATGTCTAGAGGGAGCACAGAAGGCTATCAGTCCTGTTAGGAATCCCACAGATCAAATGCAGACCTGCTTTTCCTATAATTCAATACAAAGGGATTTGTTTTTAACCCTCAACATTCACAGACATGGCTGCAAACACAATCATTCAGACACTCCCACTTCAAATGAATTGGTCACAGTCACATGGCAAATTTGGGTATTTCCTTTCAAAACACTTTCCAACTGAAATGGAATCCAGATGTTGCAGGCAGGACATCCAAATTCTTCACCAGGTGGTACCCACCAAATATAGACTCAACATGATTCGACCCTCTTGTGTATCTTAGGTCACCTATTATAACACAAGCTGCTCTAGGCTTTAGCCCAAAGTCTGCCCTCTACCTTTGAAGTGATTCTTGACCCACAGTTGATCTTTAAAAGCTGGTCTAAGAAATGAAATAAATAAATTCAATGAAGAGACTTCAGATGTATTGGATTAAACACAGTAGGCAAGTCATTATTTTGAATGCAAGCATGCCATATCAGAATGGCTTCATTTCAGATTCCAGCTTCCTCCCAATTCACACCTTGGGAAGGCAGCAGATGAAGGCTCAAGTAGTTGGCTCCCAGTCACCCACATGCAAATCAGGATTTGGTTTGGTACTCTTGACTTCTGGCTGGCCTAGCTCTGGCTTTGGGGAACGTTTGAGGAGTAAACTGGTGAATGGAAGATTTCTCCATTTTACTGCCTTTCAAATAAGTAATACTTTTTTTTAAATTAAAACAAATCGCCAACTGATATCATGAACAATGTTTCCTGCACAAGGTCATACAGATGGATTTAAATTTGGAAAGTCCAGAACCTCTTGCTAATCAAAATTATTAACAGTAAATTTTCAGTTCTTTTTTAAAATTTCTTTCTTTTTGGGCCTGGCACAATGGGTCAGTGGCTAATGCTTGGCCTGCAAGCATGAGCATTCCATATGGGCCTGGTTGATGTCCCAGCTACTCCACTTCCCACTCACCTGTTTATGGCCTAGGAAAGCAATGGAGGATGACCCAAAGCTTTGGGACTCTGCACTCACATAGGAGACCAAGAGAATCTCCTGGTCCCTGGCTTTGGATTAGCTCAGCTCTGGCTGTTGCAACTACTTATGGAGTGAACATTGGATGCAAGATCTGTCTCTCCTTCTCTTTGTAAACCTGCCTTTTTAATAAAAAATGAATGAATCCTTTAAAAGATACATTTATTTTTATTGGAAAAGAGATCTCTACAGAGAAGTACACACAGAGACGGTCTTCCATCCATTGGTTTACTCCCCAAACAGTGCAGCAGAGAGCTGAGCTGATCTACAGCTGGGAACCTTAAGCTTCTTCCAGGTCTCCCACATGGGTACAAGGTCCTAAGGTCTTGGGTTATTCTGTGCTGCTTTCCCAGATCATAGCAGGGAGACGGATCAAAACTGAAGCCACTAGAATACAAATAGTGCCCATATGGGATGCTGGCCCCACAAGGTGAAAGATTAGCCTGCTGTATCATACCAACCCCAAATCATCAGTTTTTATTATTACTAGGTAGCTGGTTATTTCTATCTGAATGGTTGTTTATACTGAAGTGATATTTTAAGTGATAATTTTCAAAAATATCTTTACTAAATAATGATATGATAGCATTATATATTTCAGGAGTTCTAACCATCCTTTAAGGCCTCAAATTATTGCATCTATGTTTACTTAGCAAAAGGGTGCCAGCCCTGCCTTGAAAGCTTTGCAGGTACTGATTCTTTCTGTTCTTACAGCTCTCTAATAGGATATGATAGCAGCCCCGTTACTCCAAGTGACAAAACTGGTTTAGTTGTACCTTGGGGCCTGCCCTGACCTCCTGAATGGCAAAACTTCCTCTTTTGACTCTATTTAGCACTTTGCTTGCTTGTCCTAAGAAACACAGCCTATCTTCCTATGCACACCAAATAATTCTGATCTCCACTGAATAATTCTGCTCAGCTCCCTGAAGTTAGGAATATCTTATTCCCAAAGCACTCCCAAAATGAGGTCCAGAAACTGTATATTAGACTCCGCTGGGGAATTGTTAGAACATAACCCACGGTGGCCTGGGTCTCCAACCCTAGATATTTCTGCTCTTAGCTGGGGCTCCAAGCCTTTGTCTTTAAAGGACCATCCAGCTGTTACTGGAGCACTCCTAGCTTTAGGCATCACAGTCTTATTTATTAATTAGCTCCTTGCCTTAAACCAAGCTTACGAAAGGGATAGTGTGATCAATAACCTCAATTATGGGATGTCACTCAAATACAGGTAATTATTTTCTAATGGACACAGAACTATCTCCACCCCAACTCCACCAACCTCTCATCCCATCCACACTCCTTCCCTCCCTATTCTAATCTCCCTCATTCAGGTCCAACCCCACTGGTCCTTCTGACTGCTCCTTCCAAGGCCTCTGCCTGGAACCTTCTAACTTCAGATACTTATGGCTCAGTTCTTTTTTATCTGGATCTCTTCCCAAATGTCACCTCCTTGCGACACACATCTCCAGTCATCCTCACTCTGACCACACTGTCCTTCTCTAAATGTTATCACGTATAGCCTTTATCACAGACATTATGTTCTATGTGCTTCTGATTTGCTGTCTGATTCTTCTTACTCGAATGTCCACTTCAAGGGGTTCTGGGTTCTCTGAAAAACTCTTTGAAAAAGAAAAGTTTCCCATGCTGGTCTTGTCTCTGAGGTACCTGGAGAATACATCTGCCTTCTTCTGAGACAAAAATGAGGTCATGCTGATTTTCCAAGTTCCTCCTAAGACTTGAAGGCTTAGAAAAATGCAATTTCAAGGGAATAACACCACTCAGACATTACTGAATCTGTCAGACTTTAAGCTGGTTACCATGAGACCCTAGAGGTTTGTAAAATTCATAAAATCATATAAGAAACGTCACCTACACACATATGCACAATTTTCAATGGAATTCATAGTTTTTGTTCAATTCAAAGAGAACACGGAAATCCTTCCAGTAAAACCATAATTAAAGATGGAGAAACCAGTTTCCCAAAGGAGCAACTTATGTAAGGTGACTTGCAGATACATGACCAAGTTTCCAGCAGAATCCATGGTTGCAGATTCTGACGTGGTCTCTTGCCTCCTCCTTACTCCCCTGCAACATTTCTTAATGAAAAAGCAAGGGTCCTTCCTGGATCTTGCCAGACTGCTGTCCTGCATTGCTCATCTCCCACAGTGGCTACCTCATTGTGTGCATGACTCGGCCTCAGGCCCAACACCCAACAGGACTTTCCCCTGCCGAACAATTTAATTATTCACAAATCTGCATGCGTGAGAACATCAGAGAGGATAAGGGCGCAAATTTGCCCTAAGCCTCTTTCCAATGGTGTTTCACACCAAGGCAATGCATACCAGGCATAGTCATCACAGACCTTCCCTCACCAGAGGCCCTTAGCAAATAAAGAACTCATTTTCCTTTCCTGCTGTTCATGTCTTTCATTTTCTTGTGACTTCCTCTCATGGCAAGTACAACAAAATATCACCCACCACATGTCCTACTGGCTGTTCTTTCAATATCGTGGATTCCAAACCAGTCATGCCAGGGAAGAAAAAGACAAAACAACACTCACAAGCCAATTGGGAGAAGGGGGCCAAGAAACCAAGGGGAGGGGCACCTTCTATCCTCAGCAGAAGCACATAACTTGTCCAACATGCTTCAGAACTCTGCTGTGTTCATAGAAAGGAAGCTTCTCTGATGGCCACTGACACTTTCAGTGTTTGGCCATCCTAGTGTGAGAAACACAGAGCTGTTCAAGCTACCTCCGGGGAAAGGACATTTTTGGACCTGCTGTTAAAAACAGAGGCGTCCCAGGGCTGTAGGTCTCCTCATCTAGACTGCAGAGTGTCTTCACTCTTGCTCCCTTCCCTCTGTCAGTCAGCTTCCTCATGTCTTTCACTTACAACTGGCTGCTGCCTGATTTGAGTTTACCACAGACTTAACTCTCTCAAATAACATTGTTTTAGCCTTGGCCTCTGTTGCAAAACACACCTAGGCTATTTCCTCATTCAAACACCCAAGAAGAGGAATCTGATTGTTACTTCTTTTTGTGCCAAACCTTACGTCATTGTCAAGATATGAAATGGCTTCCCATGGGTTGTGTGTTCACCATGGACCAATCAGCAATGTCTGTAGGAAGCTTACCTGGTACAAAACAAGGCTACATAGAGCCCCCTCAGTCTTCTGCCGAGACTGTGGGCAGGACAGGTAGGGTAAGTATTTGTCAGAAGAACTGACCCAGACTTTTCATTAGTAGCTAGGACTTCTGCTGGTTTGTAAGAGCCAACTGTTAAATTTTCATTCAGTCAACCATTGGCCATGGTGAGAGTATCTGCATCATAGACACTGGCAGCTGCTACAAATCTAGAGCTTTGGGTGGGTGGGTGAGGGAGGACAAGTGTTTGGAGAGCTAGCTAACAGATCACTGTAACATTTATAAAGAGGAAGAAAATTTCAAGGTAAACAAGTCTCCCCACAATCTGACACAACTGATATCACTTCCCTCTTCACTCCTTCACCCACCCCTAGCCCTGGCTAGAATGGACAACACTGTCATTTTCCACTTGGCCACAAGCAACTGCTCTGGAGTCAAATACTCCTACAGAGCTTATCACACTTGAATGCCAGTCTCTGTGAAGTTCAAGGTCTTCCCTGAAGTCTCCCCAACTCTCCCAGACAGAATTACACCTGCTTTCTGAAACTTCCATAACCCCAGTGGTATTGTTCTGGAAATACTTTCAGGTTCAGCCTTTTACAACAGTCACATATGGACTGTGAAGTTCACACACACTTTAAATTTCTCAGGAACAGAATCTATATCCACTTTTCTGCTCAGCACAAACTTGGTTCTCAATTAGTAACCTGGACTGTGTATGAAAATGAACACAGAGAATTTACTTCTTAAGCTTTCAGGAACACATCTCTCCCTCACTTTTCTGTATATACTATTCTAGATATATTAGCCCATGGATATACTTCTAGATATACTGATGGGAGTCCTGACAACTCAATCCACGACACAGGAGGCTAGCCTGGAAGGCTGCTTCAAGGCATGTACCTGATATGTCTGTATGAAATACTTTCATTAGATCCATGGCCTGGAAAAGTGGAGAAAGTCAGGTATTGAACCACAGTGATTAAGCTCCAATCTGGTAATGGATTTAAACATCAAATCATACCTAGCCCACTGTCTCAGTCAGCTCAGTCTTTCTTTACAGAACACCACAGAATAGGTGGCTTGAAAAATTAGCAATTAATTTTAATATAGCTCTAGAGACTAGAAGTCCAAATCCAAGGGGCCAGCATGGTCAGTTTCTGACAAGGGTTCTCTTCTTTCAATGAGAATGATTGTGTCTTGCAGAGATAAAGCAAGTTCTCCATTTCTAGTCTCTTCACGGGGCATTATCTAAACCTGCTTTCTCCCCATGGCTCCACTCCAAATATCATCACATTGGGGGGCTTCAACATATGCATTTCAGGAGTGGGGGGGAAACAATTCAGTCCACACCATGATGTTAACACCAGGCTAAATATCTTCGGAAAGATGACTGGCACATTGGGGCTAATCTCAGAACTGGACACTAGAAGAACAAGACTACATGTTCAGTCTCAACTGGAGAAAAGTAATTATTGATGTCCTGGATCAGACTGATGAGTTTAACAAAGCTAGCTAAAAAGTTAGAAGGAAAGCTATTGGATTATGACTGGCAGGACAAGAAAGTTGGCAATAAAGTAACAGTATTTTTGCAACAAAGATGTTTGTAGAAAAAGGACCCAAGTAGGTCTTCAGGTGGTCAGATCTTGGTATTTTTGTGGCCGGTGAATGCGACCTTCACTGCACTGCTTCGCTGAGAATCTAGAAGGTAACAGGAAATACTCTGTCTGTTTTACAGATGGAAAAGTCAAGCCAAACAGCATCAATCTCCAGATTGTGTCTAATACAGACTGAAACACAAGCCCTGCCTCCTAATCCTGGCATTAGTATTTCTCTTTTAGTATGGCTCCTCCCGTTACACTCTAAACCTAAATGCCAAAGAATATAAACAACAAATGATCTTCATGAAATGAATAATTCTTAAAGCTTACTTAGTTCAAACATTGGCTGTTCATAAATTAGCAAAGAATTCTCAAAAACTAAAACAGACAAGAGTACGATATAATGACTATTTCAGCAAGAAAACAAGCCTTCTAATCTTCAAAAGTATACAAGCCTATCACTCTAGAATACTGATACATGCCAGAAGACAAAGACATATATGAATGGAGAATGACATGTTACATTTTATGTACTTTTATTTCCTCCCGGTGTCATTTCCTGTTAAGAGTAGTTGCAGAAAGACAAGACCGCAGAACAATGGGCTATTCCTAAGGTTTCCCAACCATAAACTACTGCCTCCCAAACATAGTATTCTGCCTACAGGATCTAAAAAGAAGAAAAAGAAAAAAAGCAAACAAAAAGAAGCCAGGCAGAGGAAGAGTGAGAGAAAGTGAAAGCAAAAACCTAAGGTATCCATATGAACCTCACTAACACAAACCATCAGGGATTTTTCAAAAATTTAGACTTTTGGGCAACAAATAGGGAACAGCCCATTCATGGTCTGAAAATTTGCCTTAAGTTAGATTCAAAATGCCACCAAAGAAGAAAATGACAAGGGATATGGTATTTCAGACTGAGCCATTTGCTTGCAGCAACTTTTATTGTCAAAATCTGAACAGAGCAAACACACCCATATTTAATTCTGGAAAGAAAACTTAAGAGACATCCAAAATTTCCTGGACTGTTGGCTTAAATAACAGCTCAAACATGAAAAGAATTCTTCTACAGACTCAAACCATTCTGAATTTCTGAGCATACGAGTAGACCTCCCTGAAGCTATCAAACAATTTGGAAATAATCTTGAGCAGCAATCCTAAAACTGTCAAAGAGGAACCGGATACCGACCTCTCTCAGGCTTCAAAGTGTCTTCCGAAAAATGAGCATGGTATTCTAAAGACAGATGGCTCTCTGACTCAAGCAAGCACCAGACTTCTCCAAGGCAGGCTCATGGGCATATAACTGGATTCTGTCCTCAACTGATTACAGTCTTCCGATTCTATGATAATCTAGGGGCAGGGCCAAAAATGGGTCACAAATGTCTATGAGTCCACGAGGCTGGAGATGTATTTTATGGTGCATGGCAAGCCATTGGGAAGAAAACCAGCCATTAACACTCCTACTTCCTTTTCCTATATACTTTCTACATACTCCTTACCTTATATAATCCTCATAACAGCCCAGTCACTGGCAGAGTGCTCAGTGAATGTGGACTTCCACACAGGAGAGTCAACAGGTTGAGCTACACTTCACTCGGCAAGACTCCAAATCTCCATGTTGATTCATTCACTCTAGGCCCATTCCTTCATTGCTCCCTCTTAGAAACCCAGGTAGTTTTTCAGTCAGTGAGTGACTACTACCCCACAAAGACAGGACCAGAGAGGCAAAGTCCTATCACTCAGAGAACCCTGAAAGTTAAGACATTTTCCAGGGAGATTTTTTACAAGATCAGATTTCTGGCCTATGGTCTATAACATCAGAAATATACTAAAATCTAGCCTGGACCTATAAGAACAGATTCAGAATCGCCCAATATTAACCATTTAGTAATTCAATCAGCTTTGCAAACAAAGCCACCTGACTGCTGGACTGTACACTGTCAGGCAGCTGCTGCCTAGCAAACTTTGAGATAATGATCACACCCCGTACCAGGAAGTGTGTTAGTCTTACTCGTATCTTCTCTTTTGGCTTAGAGCCTTATATGACTTCACAAAGGCAGAGAATAATAAAAGTAATAAAGTAAAAATTCCCAGCCACAAGAAGCCACTTTCCAATAACTTCACTGTACTTGTATCTCCTTGCACAACTTTGATTTCAAGCACAGTATGATTCCACAGTCTGCAGAAATAGAAGTTGTTACTGGTTCTAATGTCATCTTCACATATGGCACTGACCAAATCAACACCTGTGCCCTGATCTTCCTCAGGAACTCAGACTTGGTTAAAGGCATGTAGTGGTGATTCTGTTAAGACTACAGAAATTCACTTAGATGCAAATGCTATTTTACTATTAACAGACTTTAGTAAATGTAGGACCAGGTGTTGTGTACCCATGGCCTATGAAAATATGACTATTATCATATTTTATTACCTTCAGACAGAGCAAAGTCAAACCCTGAGACTAATGGTTTATCTACCATAAGATAGCCACTTAGAGCCTTAAAAAGACCAACAAATTAAAATTAAGATTAATGAAGTATGATTCTGCCAAGTTTCAAAATTCAGGATGATAATGAGGTGAGATCAGAATTAAGCAAGGAAATTTGTCTTGGATTTGGCTTTTGATTAGAAACAAAGAGATGGAGTGTGTCCTAAGTAATTAACTGCATGGTACAAGGCAAAGTGTACTAAATTATACATGGTCATCAAGCATCTAAAGTTAGGCTTTTGCTGGAATGTGCAAGAGTCAGCATAGCACAGAAGATCTACTTGCCAAACACAACCAACATAGTCTATGTGACCTGGGACATACCATCAATATGCTGTGCTTCAACTGGTGAATCTCTACAGCAGTGTGGCAACACCTGTCTCCTCTGGGTCCCAAACCCTTACAAGACTGTTATGTTCAATTTACTTATTTGTTTAGATTGGTAATCCTTTCAGATTTTCAAACTTAAACTGGTAGGAAAATGTTCAATAAAAATGCTCTACTTATGACACCTGACCACCCATTCACTTTCACCATTAGTGGGCAATTTCTTGCATATCCTTTCAGAAATTGTCCAAAAGTTACAAGCAAACACAAATATATGCTTTTTCCTGTTACATTCATTGCCTAAATTCATGCCTGACATATAGCAGGCACTGTGAAGATCTCATGAATGAAAAGAATACTGTATTATTACAACTTTTGTATCTTGCTTTTTATCTTTAATTTATTTGTTTTTAAAATATTTATTTATTGTTATTGGAAAGTCAGATATACAGAGAGGAGGAGAGACAGAGAGGAAGATCTTCCATCCAATGATTCACTCCCCAAGTGGCCACAATGGCCGTTATTGAGCTGATCTGAAATCACAAGCCAGGAGCTCTTCCAGGTCTCCCACTTGGGTGTAGGGTTCCAAGGCTTTGGGCCGTCCTCATCTGCTTTCCCAGGCCACAGGCAGGGAGCTGCATGGGAAGCAGGGCTGCCAGGATTAGAACCGGCACCCATTTGGGATCTTGCTGCGTGCAAGGTGAGGAATTTAGCTGCTAGGCTAATGCGCCAGGCCCTACACTTTGCTTTTTTGCTCAAATATACCTTCCAGGGTAACCACAGCGGTATATAGAGAACTGCCTCATTCCTTTTCTTCCTAAAATTGCTTAACACATTCACACACCATATAGTAACTGCTCACAACTTCAACATGAGCTGAAGAAACAGGACAATCACCCATCACGCAAATGTCCTCAGGTTTCCTTTCCAACATATCCACTACCCTGCCCTGCAGACATCAGAGTAACCACTACCCTGACATCTAAAAACCTGTATTAGCTTTGCCTGCACTGTCATTTAAATGCAATAATACAGTATGTTCTCTTCTGCGTCTGCCTGCCTCAGCCTTGTGTTTATGAGATTTGCAATGGTTTTGCATGTGTCTGGTAATCATTCATTCTCACTGGTTTCACTCACTATGTTGAGAAAACTACACTGCACGTATCCATTCAACTGTCAGTGAGCACATGAGTGGTTTCCGATTCAGGATTTCTGAATAGTTAGAAAGATGGAATGACATTTTCTGTAAGGAAACAAACCACAATTTCCAAAAGTATACAAGTTTGTCACTCAAGGCTGTGCCAAATGCAATGAGATATAGACATGCACGAATGGCAGAATACACTGCTCATTTTATCTATTTCTAATTCTTCCCTGCATCATTTCTTGGTAAGAATAGTTTCAAGAAGGGAGGACCACAGAGATGACAATGGACTTTTCCTAAGCTTCCCCAACAGTTGGTTAGTGCCTCCAACATGATATTCCCGCACAACTATTTCCATTTCCATAAGGATGGAACTGCTACACAGGCATATGGTAAACACTATTAGCAACTACTAGCCAGTTTTCCAAAGTTGGTTGTACCACTTCACACTTTAACCAGTGCATGAAACTTCCCACTGCCACACATCTTCACAGAGTTGGTATTTTTGTTTATACTTCTTTGTTTTGTTGTTTTATTCAGTTCAATGTGCCTGATGGGGTTTTAAGAGTCCGGATTTGTGTTGACATCTCTCTAATGACAAGTGGAGATAAGCACCCTTCCTCATGCTTCATGAAATCTGGAAAAGCTTATATTGTGAAGCTTATATTGTTGTGAAGCTTATATTTTAAGCTTTTATACATTTTCCCATACGGTGGTCAGCTTTTTTCTTATTGACTCATAACTCTAATTCCCAGTGACAGGTATTGCTGAGTCATGTGCATGAGATATGTGTTCCTCCACTCTGAGGAATCTTGTAACAGTGACTTTCGGATAACAGAGGCTGTTAATTTTAAAATTAATTTTAGTCATAAGTGGTTTTTTTTTTCTTTTAAAATTGGTACAACCTGAGATTTCCTTTAGGAAATCTCTGCCTACTCCAAGTTCATGAGAAAATGTTCATATGCTTTCTTCTAGGAGAATTCCTTGCTTTACATTTTATAGATCTGGGATCAATTTCTAAAACATTAAGTAGGGATCCTGCTGTTTTCAAAAAGGGTAAACTTTCTCCCCATACAGATAAGCAACTGACTCAGCACTATTTGTTGAAAAATCTTTAACTACTGCATGCCAGAGTCATTTTTTGTCAGGTTGTTTGTCTGTCACTGAACCCAATTTCTCTTAATGGCTGTATACTATTCATGAAGCCCATCTCCAATTGATTGACTCAGGAGCATGCAACTTTTTACTATAAACAATGTCGTGATTTACTATATGTGTAGGCAAAACTCATGGAAATGAAATCACTGAGATGGCACAGTAATGGTAAAGGATAAAGCTGCTGCTTGGGACACGAACATCCCATATGAGATCAATGATTGTAGTTCTGGCTGCTCCACTTCTGATCCAACTCCCTGGCAACACCCCTGGGAAAGCAGCAGAGAGCGTCCCAAGTGCTTGGGCCTCTGCCTCCAATGTGAGAGACCCAGATGGAGTTCTAGGTTCTTTCCTTCAACTAGACCTAGCTCTGGCTGTTATGGCCACTTGAGAAGGAACTGCCTGTTTGCTATCTTTCAAGTAAACAAATAAATATTTTTTACAAAATGAATGTGCTAAATCAAGGGCTCTGATCATTTTACATTTTAATAACAGATCATATCAACTAGTATTATTACCATTTACAGCAATTAAGCTTTCAAATTATTCTAAAATGCCAAGTATTTTAAGTCTTAGAACTCTTCCTCAAAGACAACAAATATGCAAACATGCTTTTAATATCCACTGATGGAGAAAACTCGCAGAAACATTGAGTTCACAGAAACTGCAGTTTAAACTCCTGTAAGAAAAAAAACAAGCACACTTTGCTATCCAGGCTCTCTGCTTACCACTGCATGCAGCCACAGCCACCTCTCTCTGTTCTGAAGGAAACTCAAGGAATAGAAAGCACGGCCCTGGTGGCAGGTTGATGGCCACCACCCCTGCTCCAGGAGGCGTTTGCTCCAGCAGGGGTAGAGCAGCGGCTGTCTCCACACAAGACATGGCTGCATCTTCTCTACCAGGGTGATGTTAACTATTCCCAGCAGAGAAAACTATGCAGGAGAAGCTGAATCCCAGGGAGAATGGAGAGCCTTAATCAAACATTATTTAAGCTTTCACATTATGGCAACAGTTTTTGTGTCTGATATTCAAGTCTAGAGAAAACACGGATGCTCTCTCACTTCTGTCTGCAACACTGTCAGAATCCCCTGGTATCAATATGAACCCCTTCCTTCTGCTCTCAACATTTTGCAAAAACATTCAAGCTCGTTCTCAAGCATGCCTCTGATGTGGTGAGGTAATTTTACTAATTTTACAACATGCCCATAGCACCAGGCTGAGATATGAATGAATAATATTGACGCTGTGGGTCAAGACAGCCTCAACACTGAAGACCCCAGGACCCATGGCAGGCCTGTATCCCTGTGAGATGTCAATGGCCAAACCATGGAACCCACAGGGTAACTTCCACATTGCAGGCATAAGCCTCACAAAACACACTTTCTTCCCAGAACTCTTAAAATAGGGAAGATGTTTTCATAGGTGAATCTCAATGGTAATACCATTTCTATCTACAAGAAATCCAAAGAAGTGGTGGTTTTTATTTTTTTGTTTGTTTTTTTGGTGTTTTTTTTTTTTTGTCTGAGGATGGAAGGGCACAAACTTAATCAGAACTTTTAAAGAGATCTAGTAAAGAAACACGTTCTTTCTTGGGTATGAAGAAAAAGGGGTCAGGTAAAAGACAGCAAGTAGAAACAGAAGTTTGCTCCATGATTTCTGGATGTGCCCCTCTGGGGATATTTTTTTCCTTTTATAAAATGAGAATACTCATTAAGAAGTGATGCCAGTCAGTGAATCACTCTGACTGTAAAAACTTTTCTAACTGAATCTGACAACTAGTCACTGGCAAGAACAAATGAGATGTGAGAGAAACCATTCCAAGCTCATGCAAGGTACAAACCATGTACAGCAACCCCTGCTGCAGGTACACAGATGAGGAGCCACATCCTTGCTGAGTCAGACAAGAGCTACTGTCACCCCATCTTGACTGCAATTTCTTTCCCCCAACCTGTTTCAAGGGTCAAGGACTGAAAACCCAGGTTCCCAAGCAGGGTGAGTTGGGGATGCATTAGCCATTAGATGTTAGCAGCCAGAGGTCATGACACGTAGAAATGAGAGGGAGAACAGCACAATCGAAAAAATAGTGGGTAATGATTTTGAGGCCATTTGAACAACAGGGGATGCTTGATGGCATAGAGAAAGACAAGGCCCACTATTGTCCCTGGTGGGAAGTGGCTGCCAGCAACTCAGACAATCGCTTGAGTGAATGCTGACACCGGCCCAGGCTCCAAGAGGACATGGCCTGGACATCACAGGAAAAACACAATCAACACGCTCATCCGCTGCCTTCCCTCACTCATCCACATCTCTGGCTCAAACTAATGTCTCAAAAGCGCTTCTTAAAGACTTAACAGTAACCCCCCCCCCCACTAGTCCTGCTATACGCTATAGACTAAATGAAAACCAGTGTCAAAGGTTTCTCAAAGGATGCATTATACCCTGTAATGCCCACAAAGAAGAAGCAGGTCATGGCAAGTTTGCCCACACGATTAAGGATTAAGTTATTTTTTCCTGCATTGAAATATTTAGTAAAGAACAAACTACATGATCTTGTCAGGTTCTGGAAACTCAGAGCATACAGGTCAAGTCCCTGACAACTGATTTCCATTGCATCATTGTTTTTTCATTCTTTTGAAAGTACTACAGTATTTTATAAGCCCAGAATTTATACTTTTGTTATACTGAATATGTACATAAATAAGCCAGAAGCTGAAAACAATTTTAAGGGAATAATCATTGTCATGAGATTTTATTCCTTACTGTCATGCCTACTATACTTTCTTTTCTTCATGATTTTTTCCAAATTATTTTAAACATTGTTTACACAGTTGAGCGGGATGCACATCCATGTGGTTCTCTGATTAGGGCTGGAATGGCTGAGGTATGGAGGAAGGTAGGTGGGACAAATGTTTCAGTTCTTTTTGTTTTCTCCTGTGTCAGCTGGAAAGTAAAGGGAGGGGCCACTGCTTGCTGTTAAACTACATCAACACCTAGTAATGGGGGACAGTTATTTGATGATGCCTTGGAGACCCCAGTGTGGGGGGAGGAGTGTTCTGAGAGTGTTACTTGAGTGATTTTGATAATTCTGAGATGTCATCAGCTTCATTACACCAGGTTTGAGAAAATCTTTCCCAAGGTCTACTGACTGACAAGGTCCAACTCAATGTGCATTCACCGATCCAGACATCTGCATGCAAAGCTTGGCCAGGAGAGTTGTCCAAACTCCTGCTTTCCATCCTCTGCCAAGACACTCAATATCCTCTTCTAGCCTAGGTGAGTTGGCTGTCATGTGCTCTGTGTGCACTTGGCCACACTGTCTACTGCAACTGAGTAGCCTGATCCCAGTGCGTGTCCTCCATGATTGGACTACAGCTCTGATTTTCCCTGTGGCTAGAATCTGATTCTAGCTATCCAGTTGGAGAGTTCCCCCAAAAAAACCTTGCCTGGGGTGACCTCAGACTTGACTCTGTGTGTGTCAGCTCATGCAAGGTCAAGTTTTAAATCGATATCTGAACCACTATGTACAAATTAAATTTTTAGCTGACCTGATAGCAACATTATGTCAATGACCACACAAACTGGGTCCTTGGTAACTGCCACTTTTACTTCAAAGCCATGCACCAGTACACAAAATCAGTTATATTCTTTCCATTGCTTGTGACCTCGACTGTTAACTTCAATTCCCTGGCCTAGGATATATAAGCCTGTATGGTTTATTGCAAGATGTCTTAACTCCATCCTTGGCAGTGTGAATAAACATCTAAATCTAACGGCCTGTGCCTGCCATTAGACAGCACCTTCTTTCCTTTCCAACTCACGTGCTTCACACAGCACCAACCCAGTGACTCAGAGCCTTGAAAATTCCACTCACCATTGTGGGCACACTTTTTCTATCCATCTAGCTAATCCTACAATGTACCTTCTTCCATGAAGCCTGTACAAATAATGACAAAAGCAAATCCCTTTTTACCTACCTAATAATCAATACTTATACTTAATCTCCTGTTCCATTGTGTTTATGCAATCCTTTGCTTACAGAGTTTATCAAACCTACCTGCTCTTACAAGTTATAATTTTATTTCACAGCAAGCACATATGGGGCAGGACTGTCCGATGTATGAGCAACTCCCTCTTAGGGTGGGGAAGAAAAGTTTAAGTAGATGATAAGCACAGCCTCCATTTATTCAGCATGTCTGTTTGTCTTTTAAATCTTACTTGAGAGGCAAAAAGACAGCAAGAGAAGGAGTGCTTCTATCTAGTGCTTTACTTCCTCAAAATCCTGCAACAGCCAGGGCAACACTAAGGAGAAAGCTTGGAGCCAGGACCCCAATTTAGGTCTCCCCAGTGGATGGTAGGAACCTAGTCACTTTGATTTCGAGGTATCACTACCATTCTGACTCTGCATTAGAAGGAAGCTGGATTCAACAGCCAGAATTTGGAATCGAATCCAGAAAAGGGACATGGGTGCCTTAACCACTAAGCCAAACACCTAGCATGTATTTCTAAAGTGTCAACTCTCAAACAGGTGCTCTTCCCAGGGTCAAGGAACATGATGAAAAAGACAGAGTTCCGGTCCTCATAACTTCCAATTTCAGTACAGCAGACAAAGGTCAACATGAACAAATAAAGGGAAAGAGTGGGGTATCCAGAGATGGGGGCAAGGATCCCTGAGAAGGATCTTTCTAGTTAAGGGTTATTTGAGGAAAGATCTAACACCAGAGAACAAGTGACTTAAAGACATGAGGATGCTCATTCCATAAGAGGGAGGAGCACATGCCTGGGCCCTGAGTCAAACTGTGCTGCGTGAGTTTGAAAAACAGAAAGAAAGCCAGCGGGGCTGGAATGAAGGGAGGGAGAGAAGATCAACAGGTGGACAGCAGACCTGAGCATGCAGGGCCTTGCAGTTCATGGCCAAGAGTTTCAAAATCATCCCAATTGCAATGAAAGGATTTAAGCCTTTAAAGAGTTTAGTTGGATGTTTAGAAAAAGCTCCAAAAAAGCTGTAAGAGCAAGGAGACCAGGTAGAAAGTGAGAGCAATACTGATGGGGAAGATGGTGTTGGCCTGTCCTGCAACAGAACAGCAAAGGGCAACAAGTGGTGATACAGTGTTAGGACAGACAGAAGTTAATGGTAGACTGAATGTGGGGCAACTCCTAACTTTGGCCTGCCTCCCTAAAAAGGTAAGACAGAAATGAAGAACAGGCAGGTCTAGGGCTTAAGACACAATCGAGTCTTCGAGACCTGTTAGGAAGGGAATGTGTCAGGTGGTCTTCAGGGGCAGCGATTAGTATGCTGCTTGCACACATCAGCCCTTGGTTCAAGTCCTGGATCTTCCACTTTTGAACCAACTTCCTCTTAATTCACAATCTAGGAGGCATTAGATGATGCCTTAAATACATGGTGCCAATCATCTATATGGAAGACACAGATTTGAGTTCTTGGCTTCCGTCTAGCTATTCTGGGCATTTGGAAAGTCAACTAAGAGATGAAAGATCTCTGTCTCTTCATCTCTCTCTCTCTCCCTGCCTGTCAACTAAAGTGAAAACAAATGAAAAATAAATAAAAGGCGAACAGAAGGAATTGCATATCCCAGTGCCAAAAAGACAGCTTGGTGTGCAGCTGAGCAAGGTTCCAAGCACAGAGAAGAGAGGGTAGAGGCTAGGCTGGGAGTGAAGTCTAGAAGGCAACAGGAAGAGATGGATGTTAAAGCCATAGCCCACAGCCTCTGATGGAATCACTGGTGGCAGGGAGATAGAAGGCACAAAAGCCAGCCTGGGGCATGCCAACACCAAGCAACCTGAGATAGCACAAGGAGAGCAGAGAGAGGGAGGCTAGAACCAAGGGAGGAAAACCATAGGAAGGCAGCATCAGAAGTCTAGAGAACAAAGTGTTTTGAGCAGGAAAGAGTCAAGGGGATTAAATCTGTCAACACAAAAAGGAAAATAAATGATTCCACTTTCATTCTTTTCACATAACTTCATGTGATCCTAATCACTAGTACGCTGAGTATTTATGAATTGTCACCAAAACACTTTTGTACACTTCAGATCAACATCTCTGACCTTTGCCATCATTTGCACACATGTGCAAAGCAGAGCAGGAGGACACACACGTTCTAAGTTGAGATTGAACAAGGTAACACTGCACCATGGTTTAGCTCTCATACTGCAAACAGTAAGCCATTTGGGGTGGGGAAGCTGCTGCCAAATTGTCCTCATTTATATGCTTTTTGTTCCTAATGTTGCTGTTTACAATTGCCCCCAAGTGCAGTGCTTCAGTACTGTCTTGTGATCCTAAGCGCAAGAAGGCTGTGACACCTCTGACCAAGAAATCACATGGCAACATAAACTATTTTCAGGCACGAGTTACAATGCTGTTTCCCATGAGCTCAGTGTCAGAAATAAGCTACGTATTACTATAGTGTTAGATATAAATAGCTATGTTGTGTGTGTATTGTAATATATATGTATATAATCTTACAGTGTCTTTAAACAGAAACACATAAAATAAGGTTATGTATTGATCACCTGATGCAAAGGTTGTCACCAGAGGCTCACAGGAACTTAATTTTCTTCAGGCAGCACCAACTCAATATTTACTACAACTTGACAGAATAGCAGGCCAAGCAGCCCTTATCCCAAAGACAAGAGGTGTTTCAGATTTCAAAGTTCATGGAGTACTTGGCCATGTACATAAGGCATTTGGGGGATGGGGTCCATGTCTAAACACCAAACTCATCTATGCTTCATCTACACTTTATACACATAGCCTGAAGATAGTTTCACACAATTGTTTAGTGCACCTCGGCTCTAACTGTGACTATTCACAGGAGGTCTGGTGTAGTTTCCTACTTATACGATTGATCTAGGTTCTCAAGAACTTTTTGGTTTGGGGAACCAGTGCCATAGCAAAATAAGTTAAACCTCAGCCTGCAGGGCTGGCATCCCATAAATGCACTGGTTTGAGAACCAGCTGTTCCACTTCCAATCCAGCTCCCTACCAAAATGCCTAGGAAAGCAGCAGAAGACAACCCAAGTCCTTGGGTCCCTGCACCCATGTGGGAGACCTAGAAGAAGCTCAGAGTCACTGGCTTTGGACTGGCCCAGCTCTGGGACATTGCAGCCATTTGGGAAGTGAACTAAGCAGATGGAAGAGTCTGTTTCTCTCTCTCTCCCCACCCCCGCCCCCTTCTCCTCCTCCTCCTCTGTCACTGTCCTGCAGTGATGGACTTAGTATCCATTCAGTTGTTCTCATAAATGTTATCCAATCAATTGTAATCCTGTGCTCACTGACCTTCTAGAGTCACAATGTCCTTCTATACTTCTCCTCTATGTATATATTCCAAATAATAATAATAATAAGAGATAAATCTTTAAGAATTGCTTTTGGTTTTGGAACATTTTAGATGTTCCCATTATGGCTACCCAACCTGCACCACAAATAAGGAGAAATGGCAGTATACATCAAAGAGAAAGGCTTAGCTGGCCACCAGCTTCCTCCATCTGTAATCAAGGAAAAGTCAAACTCCAACCTTGACAGGCAATGGTAGACAGCCAGAATCCAAATCCCTCCTTTCATATTTTGCTGCCTTTATTTTTACAGTCTCTTCTTTCCATGGCAAGTGACAGTGGGGATGGAAGGCTTTCTTTCTCCATAATTGCTTAAGTTTAAAAAAAAAAGTGAAAATGAAATAAACTAAAGAAAATTCTACCTACAATATAACACAAATGGTACTAGCCAGGAAACAGACACACAATGATATGTGGACATGGCCAAGATTAAGGTGACAGATGAACAACTGGGAATTTGGAAAATACAACAGGAGGACATCTGGTGAAGGAGTTCTTTTCCGTGACTGTGGTTAAGAACTTTATCTTCAATAAACCCCTTTCCTTTAGCGTGACAACAGCATTCACAGCACAACCTGAGCTCATGCAATAACATGGACAGCAGCTCCACTGAAGCTTTGTCTCAGCGCCCTTTCAGTGCTTAACCGTTACTGAGACCTTGCAAAGAGCCTTTGAGTAGTGAGCTATACTTATCACTAGTCACCATATCAGAAATGCACATGGACGTTCAAAAAGGTGTGTTTTTTAAAAAAAAAAAGTAACAAACCCAATACATGTTGGCAAAGCAACACATTTTTAGGCAACTATTTTTCCAAACAAAAACACCCAGATGAGTGGTACTATTTTCTCCATCTGTGAATCTCATTAGTGTCCCAGTTCACAAAAGGCAGCTGGTTTCTCATCTCTGCCGTTACTGACCTCTTTCAGAGGCTCTCAAATGACTGCCACATTCTCAGGAAAAAGCCAAGTATTCTCCACATTCTTCTCACAGCAATGCTGTAAATGGCCCAAAGTTGTCTCCAATATACCCCCATGTACCTGGAAGGCACTCAAATAAGTTCACAACGGTACTTGTTCAGAAAAGGCGTGGAATAATCCCTTACAAACTAAACCTTCGATAGCTATCAACCTCTTTTCCTCTTATTCTGACCTTCAGTGTTTTAAACATTAGGGCGGGGGCTTCTTCAAGTCACCATAATTCAACAAATAGGCAGCAATGTCACCAGTACAGAGGTGACCAATAAGTGTTACCTGGTTGTCACTCAGATAGTTCTGGAACTGGCTGTAGGATGTCAGGAAAATATCCTCACCTTGTTCAATCCAGAGGATCCATGGACTTCAATAGGAAATCTGCCACCATCTATTTAGTTATGACTATAGGCAACTGGACCATGGTTGGATTGGTAGTGCATGTACCATTGTTTTGTTTTTATATCGTAATGATGCGCATGCCCTGAAAAGCCATATACACTTACCACAAATTCAAAATTGTGCCCATTATTAAATCAGTCACTAGATGTTGCTATTGAATGCATCAGTAAAGAAGTCTACGTAGCTCAAAATGAAAGCATTTTAAAGATTGTTTGACAACTATATTTCAACACAATGGGTTCCATTTTCAATCTCTGCATTTTACTTTGTGCATTTAATCACATTACTTTAAGGAAAGGTCCAGCGGCATTAACAGACTGCCAAGAGCTAAGAGGGTCAGGGCAGGTGTTTTGGTCTGCATCCCATGTAGGGGCTTGTTCCAGTACAGCTCCCTGCTACTGTGCCTGGGAAAGCAGCAGCAGACAGCCCAAGCCTTTGCATCCCTGTATTCGCATGGAAGACCCTGAAGAAGCTCCAGACTCCTGACTTCAGACTGGCCCAGCTCCAGCCTTTTCTGCCATTTGAAGAGTGAACTAGCAGATGGAAGTTCTCTTTCTGTCTCTCCCTCTCTCTCTGTACCTCTGACTTTCAAATAAGTAAATAAACTAAATTTTAAAAATAAGAAAGCAGGAACACCTGTGTTAAGCAAGTCACTCTGCCTCTCCAGACACCATGCTCCTCTGTTTAAAAGGAAACAGGACCAGCTCTCCCAGGCTCCCCATCATAACACTCCTGCTACAGCACTCCGGACATGGTGCCCACTGTGAGAGAACTGGGGCCAAGAAAAACGACCACACCTGAACACATTAACAAAGAGCCGCAGAGTCTGCTTTCATTCTAAATCAGCACCCAAGGATCTATCCAACAAAGTTGGGTCTCTTGGATTTAAGGGGCCTAGCACCACTTACCAGTTGCAGAGCTAATAATGAAGTTAATTTCTAAAACTACCTGTTATCACATAATAAAAATATAGAACACTAATCTCAATGTGCAGTAATGAATTGCTTGGCAAATACACCATCAACATTTCCGGCGCGACTCTTGAATGAATGGCTTGCATAGAAGCAGATTTAAAAGTAAGTACATCAACACTCAGAAGTTTCTAGACATTCACCTCTTACACTTGATTGAAATCTAAGCAACAGTGTTGCACACATTCACATCCTCCTTCTCCATGATCACAACAAAAAAATAAGTATGGGGGGGGAGGAGAAAGGGGGAGATAAGGAAGGAAGAAAGAAAAAGAAGGGGAAGGGAAGGAAAAAGTGTTCTCCGAGGCTGCAGGGGCCAGTGCTTGTTCTAAGCACTTTGCACTGGGCCTCCCTTAAGATGGCACTCCATCAGTCCTCTCACTTGGTAACACGTGGCCCACTTAGGTCCACTTAGTGCCAGAGACTGAGTCAACACTGCTGCTTAAGAACTAAAAAACCCAGACTGACTAAATTTCAGTCCTGGCAAAAAAAAAATCTGGGCTAGGTCAGAAACAGCCAAAGGTGGCACCCAGGGAAAAGGAAAGCCTGCCAGCTTCACCAGGCCCCAATCAGAAGCCAAAGCTCCAGTGCCCCACAGCCTGGCCTAATCATGCTGGGCTCTGAGTCACCACAATGTATCCTAACAGCTATTCTCTGCTTACCCCTCCCCCTCCAAGCTGAGCCAAACCTGACCTACAGTCTCACAGAGAGATCACCACGCCAAAGATGTCCAACCAACAAAGGCGATTTTCCAAAGTCAGACCAGTCTGTCTAGTCCACTGTTCCTGGTTTTCTTATCATTTGGGGACATGGGGTTTTAGAGTGGAGGTTAAGACACTCATGCCCCATATTAGAGGGACATGGTTCAAGATCTGGCTCTGGATCCTGCTCCCTGCTGATGTGCACACCAGCAGGCAACAGTGACATCTCTGGTAGTGGAGTTCCTGGTGACCCATGGGAGACATGGACTGAGTTCCTGGCCCAGCTTTGGCCCAGCCCAGTCCCTGCTGTTGCAGGAAGCTGGACAGTGAACCAGCAAGTGTGGAGGCACCTGTTCCCTCCAAAAATAAAAAAAATTAACAAGAGCATTTCATTTTTATTTCAACAATCCAGAGCACGGGTTCTTATTTCCTCTCACTGAACAAAATAAAACTCAAAAAGGGGATGAGATTCTAAAGTTTAGTGAGAGAACTATATCAAATTACCAGAGAAATTAACTTTAGGATACCTCAACATCGAGGACAAGTTACTGATACAACCAACAGCTTTGCTCCCCACACATCCATCCACAGGGGATATTTTTGCACCCCTGCCTCACGTTCCCTGCAAGGTCCCTTATTTTACTACTTCATGCCTTGTCCCTAGTCTCAGGGAATCCAGAGGCTATGGCCTGGAATCCCGAGGCAGTAGTCTCCCTTATGCTGGCTTTACTTTCCTCAGTTTTACTTACCCTGGGTACCCATGTTCTGGAGTTCCATATGAAGTGGGAACTATTTCACAGAGGCCACATAACACTTATTTCAGAGTTATCTTTACTCTATTAAACTTTTATCATGAGTATGCATAAATAGGAAAAAGCACAGTATATATTCCAATGGGCCTCAGTACCCTGCACGGTTTCAGGCACCCACTAAGGGTGTTTGCAAATAGCAAATTGGAGGGAGCAGTGGGAAAGGATCTGAACCTTGAGGTAAAAGCTTAAGTCTCCAATACAGGGTTGGAAGGCACCCTGGACCAGAGACAAACACAACTGGGGTCAAAGTCCCCAAGGAGGGACTCTCCAGGGTATATTGCACAAGAGCCAGAGGGCGTGTAGTAGCACAGGAAAGTTAAAGCAAGAAGCCCTGACAGTCTGGAAGACAGGAGGAACCAGAGTATGCGTTTGCTGAAAGCTGCCTTGAACCTCTGCTCAACAACAATGCATTTTCAGATGACAGACCTTCACTGCTTCAGCCATAGGTTCTAACTCCCTCAAACCCCATGCCCAACAACTCTAACGTGTGTCCTGGAGTGAGCTACCAAGGCACAGCCTGGGGGCAATTCCGCTAACACCTGAGCTCCAGAAATGCAATGAGAATGTTCTTGACTGATGACAAGCAGCACAGTAAACTCATCACAGAGCAGGGGAAAAAAAATTAAAAGAAAACATATCATAATTGCTCCAATGACTACGCAAATAAAAGCCATGTTCTTAGAGCATGCTTGCATTAATTACACCAAGTAACAGTATCTTTGGAAACAGCTTTTAATTCTCTTCAAATGAGAACAGATTACTGTTTTGCGGTTAGTAATTAGTGAGCAGGCATGACTAAATATGCTTTCGTTTAGTGGTGAGTACTCAGTAATACTCCAAAATAAATAAATGGGTTTCATCTGTTTCAGGATTTTTCACTTTCATCACCACTACTCACTAGCTAGTACCTCTGTCTGAAGCCTCATTACACAGATCACAACCTGGTTACCTGGGAACTACAGAGCAGACATCAACCACCCATTACCAGCTGTGCAAAAATTACCAAAGTGCTTAAAAAAAGTCTGAGGCAGAAAACAAAGAATCCTCTGTAACAGAAGCATATACAATTAATAAATATGGAATACAATATAAGAAGAAAGTGTCATAAATAAGAGGGTTAAAAAATAAACACGTGGCTCCAGGCTACAAAAGTTGCAACAGCACTTATAGGTGTTGAGTGTCCCTAAAACTGACTTAAGCACTCAGCAATGTGAGACCCAGCCCCACTAACCAGGAGGTGCCGAAGAGAGGCGAGAGTAAATGGCACGTAGACTAAATGAATGAGCCTGGGAGGAAGTGATAAAACTGTTTATTCTAGAGACTCCCTCAGAAGTCGACCACGGCCTTAGCCCTCGCTAAGGGCAGAGGTCACTGCCTACGACTTCATCAAGCCCAGGGCTCCTCACCTGGCCCAATCCCGCCTCTCTCTGCCTTTGGCTCCGGAGCCGCTCCAACAACCCCACGCAGTCACCCGCGCACCCCCGCACGCGCCCCGCTGTCGCGACCTGCTACGGAGTTTCAGGTCGTACATCCTCATCTTACCCCGGATAGCACTCAGCTCTGGGAAGGCAGACTTACACCCTCTCAGGAAAGGGGACCGTTAGGGGACCGGCTCCACACCCACAGCCCCAGCAGCCGGCCACCTCCGCGCCTCACACACTTCCTCTCCATCACCTCCGCACCGTATTAGCTCCTCACTTCTGTTTCCTCAAGCACGCCCCCGGTCCTGGGAGGAACGCGGGAAGGAGGCTTCCTACCCGCAGCCCCTCATTTTAGGGTTTCAGAGAAAAAAACCCAGGAAGCGGGGAGCCAGAAAGCAGACGCAGTGAGCAAGGTTTCCACCCGCAGACCATCTATCTGCGCGATGCGACGCGCGACACACTCGGGGTCCCCAGTGTGCAACAGGCACGCTCCCTCAGCCGAGCACGCCCCTAAAGTGCACAGCGCCGGAGCTTGGGGCTCCGGAACCGCCGAGAACAGTCCCGAAGCCCAACTACACTTTTTAGTCACTCGGATTTTCGAAAAACTCTCCTACGGCGTTCCCCGGAGAGGGATCCCCGAGTCACAGCAGCTGGAGCTGAGCCAAGGCTGTCGCGCGAGGGCAGCCAGTCTGGAGACACCCCCGAGCTCCTGCTCCAGGCGCGCACCGGTGGCCGAGCGCCCGCCGCCCCACCGTGCGCAACCTTAACAGGGCCGCTGCCCGCGAACTTTGCCGCGGCTGGGTCGGGGCGGGGTGGGGCGAGCACTCACCAACCCCGTACTTCTGCCTCTTGGTCGGGATCCAGCGGGCCATGGCGGCGACCTCGCCCCGCGGCGGCGGCGACGGCGGCTGCGGCGGCGGCTACAGCTCCTCAGACGTCGTCCGTAGCCTCGTCGCTTTGCAGGGCGCCCCGGGCTCTTCCGCCATGTTCCGGCAAACTTCCCTCAGACTATTTGGGCTGTCTGGGCTCCGCGCAGCTAGCGCCGGCACCTAGCCTCCCTCCGACCCGGGCCGAGCCAGCGGGTCACCTGCTGGGCCGGGTGGCCGCGCCGCCGTGCGCGCCCCTCCAGGCACCGCCCCGGCCCCTCCCGCCGGCCGCGCCCTCAGCCGGCCGCCCAGGCCGCCTCAGAGCCCGGAGCCGCGGCAGCGGCCGGGCCTCCCTCGGTGCTGGACTGGCCGCGGCTCCGCCTTGCGCGCTTCCCGGGAGCAGCTTCCCAAGGCCGACTGAGCCCTGGCTCTCCCCTCTCTGTGGCTTGCTTCTCTGCCCGCCTTTCCCACCGAGGTGAAACCCTCGGAGGCTGGGACCCGCTGCCAGTGCCCTGAAGGCTGCGCTCCCACTCTGCGCGCGGCGGCGCGAGGGGCGGAGAAGGAATTGGCAAGAGTGATTTCTTGCCTCCCGGGCACCGCCAGTGCCTGGCACCCAGAGGACGCTCCGTAAATATTTGTTAAATGAATGAGAAGTAGACTACTGCGTTCGCCCCCCTTAGAACCTCCACCGGCACCGCCAGAGCCGGAAGGCGCACTCCATGCCAGGCGAGATCTCCCGAAGCCCCGGACTGTTAGCCCGCAAGGCAGAGCCAGGTTCCTCCGAAGTTTCAGATTGCTTCCTGGGAGGTTGCCCCGGTGGGGAGATGATTGAGCAAGCTCTAATTTGGAACTCCTGTGTCCCAAATCGCTGGGGCTCCGCCCCCTTTCCCAAGAAACCCAGACTCTGAAGTTCGGGGCAAAGTCCACCCTAAGACGTTCCTTTTCCAACTGGCCAGCAGCCCCAGAAAGCATCCTTGCGGAGAAGGGGATCCCGCACAGACTATTTTGTGGAAGAGAATTGCAAAGACGAGCGGGGCGCGTGGGAGCTGCCTTGGGCTCCAGGCGGCGCCGTGGCGGATGCCCCGACGCGGACTCACTTTCCTGGGGAGTCCTGGGCTGCCAAAGTAGGAGATGAGGCGTGGGTGTGCAGTGCGCCCTGGCTCTCACCCTTGAGAGAAAAATCGCAATCAGAGCAAATAAGCAGCTTAATTATAGTCACCGGCTAAGCAAATGCATCTCCAAGGTTTTCCTGCCTATTTAGAACACGAAAAGAAAGTAAGTTAAACATATAGTTAAGCTCGTTGGGAGCATTAGTGCGTTTTGGGTGATTTTGTGCAACATCAGTCTGAAATTTAATTAATTTAAAATCCCGTCCATGGGCACGGCCGCAATAGCCTAGTAGCCAAATGCTCGACTTGCTAAAGGCCAGCATTCCACATGGACGCCGGTTCGTGTCCCGGCTCCTCCACTTTCCATTCAGCTCCCTGCTTGTGGCCTGGGAAAGCAGTAAAGGAGAACCCGAAGCCTTGGAACCCTGCAGCTATATGGGAGACTCAGAAGAAATTGCTTGCACCTGGCTTCGGATTGGCTCAGCTCCAGCAGCTGTGGCCACTTGGAGAGTGAACCAGCAAATGGAAGGTCTTTCTGTGTCTCTATTTCTCTGTAAATCTACCTTTCCAATAAAAAGAAATCTTTTAAAAAGAAAAGAAAAAAGACCCGTTAGTGAGTAAATCCTGAAGTTTACGTTCTTCCCATCAAGGATTTCATGTTGAGTCATATGGGATCATGACTTAAGAAATTCTTCCCTTGGGCCCGGTGGCGCGGCCTAGCGGCTGAAGTCCTCACCTTGCACGCGCCGGGATCCCATATGGGCGCCGGTTCTAATCCCAGCAGCTCCACTTCCCATCCAGTTTCCTGATTGTGGCCTGGGAAAGCAGTAGAGGATGGCCCAAAGCCTTGGGACCCTGCACCCATGTGGAAGACCTGGAGGAAACTCCTGACTCCTGGCTTTTTATCGGCGCAACCCCTGCTGTTGAGGTCACTTGAGGAGTGAATCATCAGACAGATTTTCCTCTCTGTCTCTTCTCCTCTCCGTATATCTGACTTTGCAATAAAAATAAATCTTTTTTTTTTAAAAAAAATCTTCCCTTATCGTAGACTTGATATCAGAAGGAATTCCGCTGCCTGCTGAGAATAAATTTAACTTCCCTCTATCGATAACGTGATTAACCTGAGTCCTAGGGGCAGTAATTTATTTGTTTATTTTTCTCTCGCGCTCTCTCTTTCTTTTTCTTTCTTTTTTTTTTCGGACAAATCTGAATCAAGTGCCTACTAGGAGTCAGACATTGTTCTAAGAGGGAAGGCTGCACCACAGTAAAGAAAATCCCTGTCCTATGTCAGGGAAGATTGTGGGGGATGCTCTGGGAAACTGGACAGGATCCCAGGATGGTAATTTAGGCAGCAGGGATGGCCAGGCAAAGGCCACCAGGCACGTTAGGCAGGTTTGCAGACCAGCCAGAAATCCCCCCTGCCGTGAGTGAAAGGAAGACCTGCCCCAGAGGCCTGCCAGGCTGGTGCAGGGCTCTGACTGGCCTAAGGACTTCCTGTACTCCTGGGGTCATTTGGTGGCCTTAACTGCCTGGGGCATGGCCCAACTTGCTTGCTGTGGTATGATTAGGCTGCACAGGGGCAAGGAAGTGCAGTGTGGGTGCCATGTGAGTGGCTCAGGCACAAAATGCCGGTGGTTGGGTCAGCCTGGCAGAGGAGGTGAAGAAGAGCCTGAGAGCTTGCAAGAGACTGACAGGAGAGCTGGCAAAAATGCTGTGTGGACAGAGGCCTGTGGCCCCAAGGGTGCTCTGTCAGCTGAAGCTTTTGGAAACTTTGCCCTCTTTCCCCCAAAAGAAACATTTGTATCCTTTTAAGCACCTGCCTTCTCATTTGGATAACCTTCAGGTCAGGCCATAGCAAGGTTGTCTTGCACTGGAGTGTGAGACAGTGCGTCCACAGTGACTCGCAAGTTTGGGGCTTGAACCACTGGTCAGTTAGAAGGGCTGCTCTTTTCCTGGGATTCTGTGGTATGCACTCAGCATACTCGAGTTGTTGTTTGAAGTTTTCTTTCAAGGCTGGATTGAAACCTCCTTATAGAGGCTACCCGGAGTTCCTTACACAGTCCTGCGTTCAGGAACCACACAGGTACAACTGAGTGGTCATTCTCTCAGCCAGCGGAGCCACCTTTCTTCCCAACATGGTTTCAACTGCCTCCCCGCACTTGCGCATGGCAGGCTTTGTCCAAAATAAGAGGACTGCATTTGAGCTTCAGAGGTTTCCAGCTTGGCAATAATTCCTTTAGAAGAGTTGGAGGGAAATGGAAAATGTTAATTACTGCTTTCAGTCTGTTTATTCTTTTCCCTCTGAGGACTGAGGTCCACCCACTTTGCTGCATCAGGAGTGTTCAATCCCAGTTTGAAACTCCATTGAAATGATAAAAACCGAACCATCCACAGTCCTTTATTAAAATGAGGCTTTAAAGAGTCAGCCAGATGGGGAGGTGGAGTGATGGCATTCTCCCCAGAAATAGCCTGTTCTCCTTCCTCTGATATCTTCACAAAAGATATCTTCCATGTCCAGAGACACTTAAGCATCAACATGCACACGCACGCACTGGCATGCTCGGCTCGCAGGAGCCTTGGGCAGAGAAATGAGGACAAGTCAGTCGGAAGGCTGGTTTTACATGAATGTTATGACAGCCCCTTACAGTGCCAAACAGAATAGATGGACTGGCAGAGGCTTCGCTGTCGCTGCTGATTTTCAGGCTCATTTGGCTAAATCTGGCTGACTTGGTAGCTCTTCTGGCACAGGTTATGGATTCTGTTTAAAAAGAAAAAAATGACCTGTTTTCTTCCAATCAATTGTATTCCTGTGCTTGCTGACCTTCTAGGGTCACAATGTCCCTCTACAGTTAAGCACAAGGAGCAGATTACAGGAAAACATAGGGGTCAGGAAGCTGGCAGGAGGGTACCTGGATACCCCCTGGACAAGGGAAAGCGGCAGCGACAGCAAAGTGGTATTACAGTGAACAGAAAACCCATCAGCACCCTGCAAGCAGAGATCCAGACACCAGTAATAGCTGGGCATCCAGAGGCGGCTGTGAATTGGCTCTTGCGGCAGCCAGGCGGGAGCTTATGTTTGTGCAGAGAGCTCAGGAGGCCAATGCAGGCTGAGACCTGCCAATCCAGCTGAATAGTTTGGTCCAGCAACGAGTAGAGAAAGAGCCACAGATTTCAAGGCGCAGATCAGTGGCAGGAGGGGACTCACAGCCGGGAGATTGTGCGCCATCTTGTGTGGTGGGGCAGTGTATGCAGAGTTGAGGGGACCGCCCAGAGTGGGTTGGTTTCTGACCAATCACACAGAGCTGATCCCAAGGGGAGGGCAGGGCCAGTTTCGCGTCCTGCAGGGTCTGTGCTGTCCCCGGATCTGAAAGCCAGCAGCTCTGATGCTCCAGCAGTGCCCTGCTGGGAACGATCTTGTGTAGTGGGGCAGAGAGTGCAGATTACAAGGGATGGTCTAGAGTGGACTCGTTTCTATGAGCTAACCTCACAGGAAAAGCAGCACCAGCCTTGCATCGTGCAGGGTCTGTGCGGCCTCAAGATCTGACAGCCGACAGCCCCAAGTCACTCTCTTGCACAGAGGGCAAGGGCTCAGAGATCAGGAAGAGCAGTGGTAAACTGCGCATGCACTAAATCAGTAGAGCTAAAATGCCATTTTCATGGTACCAGGCATTGTTAGACTGAAGAGAGGACAGCTGAGCTGTGCAAGAACTAAGCTGGGATCAAAATCACTTCCCAGCTTAGAACACCGCACAGGAGCCTCAGAATAAAATAGTTCCAACGTGGCACTCTACAGACTTCACCCAAAATAACGCAGGTAGCCCTCAAACTTAAAGACCAGCACGTGTGGACAAGATCAGTGCTGGCAACAACCAGTTATTTAGGACAACTGGTATCTTCTTAATTTGGGACACTGATCAAACATAAAAATTGACTTGTAATCTGTAGGTAATACATCTTAGAAACCTGCACTAAGGAGAAGAACCACCAACCAGAATTGCAATAACAAAAAGTAGAGGAAGAGACAGAGACACTATAAATGTTACTGAAGACTCCCCTGCAAAGGAGTAAAAGTCTCTACTACCCTCAAGTTAACTGAGGAAGACATGGAGAAAATGGGAGACAAAGATTTCAGAAAACTCATTATAACAACAATGAGAAGCACATAATACAAGAGATCAAGAAATTTAAAGAATATGTCACACAGGAAATGAACCAAATGAAAGCTGATATTTCAGAAGTTAAGAATACAGTGAAGCAAATTAAAAGTACAGTGGTGAGTATCAAAAATAAAATGAATGAAGCAGAAGAAAGAATCTCAGAATTGGAAAATATTTTCTGTCACCAGGGGGAAACAAATAAAAAGCTGGAAGCAGAGCTAGACAAAGCTAAAAGAGTATCCATGAATTAAAAGATACGATTAAAAGGTCCAACATGAGAAATTATGGGAGTTCCAAAAGGCACAGAAAGAGAAGCTGGGATTAAGGCATTCAACGAAATAATAAATGAAAACTTCCCTAAATGAACAAAGACTCGGAAAACTCCATCCACTAGGAGGGAGTGAAACCAGAAAGTAAGCACAAGGCTAGATATCACAGAACAAGCAGGTGCAGTATGCCCTTATAAAGAAGAGGATGGACACACACTACCTCTTGTTCTGTCAAAGTGAGGGGAGCATCCCATATGAGTGGCTCTTCAAGTCCTGACTTCTCCACTTCCTGCTAACAGGCCTGGGAGCAGTGGAAGACAGCTTAAGTGTTTCAACCTCCGATGAAGGCACTGACTCCTGGCTTTGACCTGGCCCAGCCCTGCTTGTTGTGGTCATTTGGGGAGTGAACCAGGGCATAGAAGACTTCTCTTCCCACTCCCCATCTGTGCTCTTGTCCTTCAAATAAATAAATAAATAAATAAAACAGGAAAACAAGAGAAGAAATGAAGGGAGGGTGTCACTTTTGAGAGCAGTATCTGTGGGAACTGGCTGCTGCTCTTGCCCCACTCAGGTCTATTTCAAATGATAGCAGCTATGTATATATATATATAAAAAAAAACCCTCGGGCCTGGCATGATAGCCCTGCTGGTAAGTCTTCACCTTGCATACGCCAGGATCCCATATGGGCACGGGTTCCAATCCTGGGAGCCCTGCTTCCCATTCAGCTCCTGGCTTGTGGCCTGAGAAAGCAGATGGGGACATTCCAAAGACCCAAAGATGGGAACCCTGTACTGTGTGGGAGATCTGGAAGAAGCTCCTGGCTCCTGGCTTTGGATCAGCTCAGCTCTGGCTATTGTGGCCGTTTAGGGAGTAATTTATCGGTCGGAAGATCTTCCTCTCTTTCTCATCTCCTGTCTGTATATCCGACTTTCTAATAAAAATAAACCAGATCTTAGGAAAAAAAAAAAAACCTGGAAGACAGCATTACACAAGCCATTGCTCTGTACCCACTGAACAAGGAGAAGAGGGGCGTTCTGAAGACAGGGTATCCCTGACAGATAGCATGGTGCTAGGAAATGCGAGAATACATCCAAGAAAGCATTCAAGGTCAGGTGGACACTGGTGAAGATTTAGTAAAGGGCAAAAGGAAAAGAAAACAAAATAGCTACATTGGTTAGTAAGTACTGGGGTATACACCCTGAGATGGTCCAGAGGCACTTGGAGAGAAAATGATAGTGAGTTAAGAGTCTCAAAATTGCAGAGCCAGCTAATATTCTCCAATGCTTTCATCTTCACAGCTATTTATTGCATTTAGTCGGACCTGCTCACCACAGAATTTAGATTTTTGACTGTAAGCCTTTTACCTTTTTGGCAGAAACTGCATTTAGTGTAAGCAGTGATAGGAACAATCGAAGTGGCTCCAAGTGCAATGGGTGGTTAGTCAGAATGTAAGTGTGTGAATTATGGTTAGAAGGTACTCAGGAAAAACACCTATGGGATTGTGAAACTCATGAATCATATCACACATCTTTAATATTAAATTATTGGCAATCTTATGAAAGTAACTTAGTTTTCCTTTTCAAAGTTGCTATGCTCCATATTTGAACTTGTTTCTTTCCGGATAACGAGCTACCTCCAAATACTCCACGGCAGGTAGCAGGGCCCTGCCGTCCATCACTGACATATTTCTTAGTCATGGCATAATGTTCTTACTAACCAAGCCCTTCCCTCCCATAAAATTATGCTTCAGGGTTTGTTCCCCACGACAACTCACAGCACATACATAAAACATCCCTGAGGAGGAGAAATACATTCACTTAGGTTCTTTCTGGATGTAAGCTCCAGTTAGAAATAATCTGACTGCTAATGTCTGGCCTTGCTAACTTGGGTCTTGGTCCACAAAAGTACCAAGCCAGCCTCAGCCCCGAGAGTCTTGATTTACCTCGTGATTTACTGGAAAAAGCCTCTCCTGAACTCTGTATTTGTACCATTGTTGTAATTTGGTATCTGGGTACAAATGTAGGTAGTCCTTAGGAGAGCATGTTGTTGGAATATATGAACTTCTATCTGCTTACCTAGAATATCAATATAAATGGCCATATATTTTACTTAATATTCTATAAGATATTTTAAGTAGATACACACAATAGAATGAATAGAATTCTCATTCATTTGGTCAAGAATAGAAGGAAAATACAAATACAATTTGGAATGAAAAAAAGGGACAGGATCATAGATACAGAGAAGTAAATTTACTGAATAATATTATATGTAGCCCTTACAAAATAACCTGCAAAAATCAAAGGAAAAGGCAGAATTCACCAGGAAAATGTAAGTGAACAGAGTGAACCAAAATGTTGGAAACCTGAGCTGACCCAGCAGTGTAAAAGGTATTGATAATACAGTCAAAATATTGTATCCAGGCCAAAGTCTGGATCTTTAAGAAATAGATCAATTAAATGTATTATAAACTACTTCATAAAATAAAATGGAATGCTTCCTAATTTAGTCTATGCAACCAGCATAACCCTTACTGTAAACTCAACCTACAAAACACATAAATAGTAACTTGCAAGTAGACATACAAAAACAAACAAAACTATTAAACAGGGATGCAAAACAAACTTGATCACTGCATGCAAAGAACACAGAATACATTTCAGTCTAGAAATATAACAAAGTTATTGACAGAAATCATGTCACCAAAAAGCCCATAATGATCACGTGGTTAGATGTATGAACTATGTTTGGTGAAATTAACACTCCCAAGGCTTGACCCAAGGCTTTGGTAAATTAAGAACAAATCATAGCCCTGGGTGTGGTAAGGAGTACCCACAAGAAGCCAGCAGCCAGCTCCACAGTGCCACATTTTGCTTATCATCAGAAATAACAAATGAATGTCCTTTCTCCACAGCCAGAGCAGGACTCAGAACCTGCTCTGTTCAATGGAGGAAACCAGAGGTGAGAAGTGCAGGAGACCACAAAGGTTAGCTTCTGACATAACTGGCTAACAGAGGAAGCAATGAATATGTCTCAATGAGTCAGATGTTTAAAAAATTATTATATTTATTAAAAAGATAGAGAAAGAGAGATTTCCCATCTGCTGGTTCATCCCCCAAATAGCTGCCATACCCAGGGCTGGGCCAGGCCGAAGCCAGAAGCCAAAAGCCTCATTTGGGTCTCCAAATTGTATGCCAGGGTCCACACACTTAGGTCATCTTCTGCTGTTTTTCTAGGCTCTTTAGCAGGGAGCATAACTGGAAAAGGAGCAGCCAGAACTAAACCCAGTGCCCATTGGAGATGCCAGTACTGCAGATGACTGCCCCCACACACACTCTGCCGTAATACAGACCTCTGAATTGGGATCGTGTCATGTAACATATTTAACTCTTTTCTTTCATCAAATTCGCTTTTCTGCACTAATGTGTGTGCCATGATTTGAACGTGTCCCCAAATTTCATGCATTAGAAACTTGCTCCCCAGGGCTACTGTGATGAGAGGTGGGAACATTGGGGAGTGACTGGACCATAGCAGATGAACTAATCCATTGTGAATGAATGGATCTGTGGACATAGCTTGGTTTTAAAAGTAAGTTCTCCCCAGCATGCCTGCTCTGGTACAATGTCCTCTGCCATCTCAGGACCCAGGAGGAAGACCCTTACCAGATGCCAGCTCCATGTTCCTGCACTTGCCAACCCCCAGGACAGCAAGGCCAGAAAGTTCTATTCTTCACAAATCACCCAGTCTGTGCTTGTTGGTTGTAGCAATGGAAGACAGACTAAGGCAGTGTGATGTTCCAGTTACTGCACAGTCTGTCCCTGCTCTCCCACCCATCCTGGATGCATCCTCAAACAGAAAGGAACCTCACTTTCAACTTAACTTAATTTGTTAGGAAACATCTGAATGGGTTGATCTTTAGCTGCTCCTTGGGGGACTCTCCCGGGTGGAATGAGCCTTGGCAATGGATTCTGGGGGTGGGAGGGGGTCACTCAGGATGCTTCCAGAAAGACTGTACCCTGACATCCAGAAAAGACACTTGCAGCACCTCACACTTCCCCTCCCAGTCCAGAGGTGCTGACAGCCCTGTCCTGTGGTGGAGAGGTGTTTCTATCTCGGGCAGTGTGACCCTTGCCTAGCTAACCACAGAGGTCTGCTTGCAAGTGACACTTTGAGGGCGGTAGCTGCAAAGATACATGGTGCTCAGGGTTCCTGTTTGCCTAAGGTGAACTCTGAGCCGGCATCTTGCCCTTAGCTACAGAGTCCATCCACTGCTTTAGGGACACCCCAAACCTACAGCACAGGGTGCACAAGTTAGCATGAAACCTGTGTCTGGGCTGGGGAGTGCACTGTCATTAGTTGCAAGGGCAGCAGCACAGCAGACCCAACATGCAGAGACACTTGGGAGAGCAACAGGGCTTTAATTGGAAGGTATAATTGTGATTGCTACTAAATTAACCACGAACAAATCCATCAAGTCGTTTAGCAGGAATTCCAGAACCACTGGCAGTTCTTGCAGGGCTCACAGGCTTTCCTTGAGTATTCCTTTTGATGCAAACATGTTCTATGGCGTCGAGGCAAGCGGCTGGCTTTTGTTAAGATTAAATAACATTGTAAATGTAAACTATTTTTTGTTCAAAGACTCATGGTAGAATGCCAGTGAATTCACACAATGTTTTAGAGAGAGAGGGAAAGCAAAACCTCAAAAAAAAAAAAATCCTAAATTTCATGAAGCCAGTCCATGGCAAATTTAGTCTGCATTTTAAAATAGCAATACTTTTCCTTAAACTACTTGAAATAGCTTATGACACTGTGAAGGAATAACAAAAATTAAAAGACCTGTTATTCCTGGAAAAGCAAGATAAAAATGCCCAATACAAAATAAAACAGAAACAAAAAGTCAAACCCCTCCCCCCAGAGGAAAAAAAAAAAAAAACCTAGTACCAGTACCAGATAGATATGGTGCTAGTGCCACCTGCTGTTGGATATTTAAATTGCATCTATCTCTTAGCTGAGTTATTCAATATTGTTTTCAAACCTGCCTTTTGCAGCTGTAACTATGAGCTTTATTCTGCCTCTGTTATGTCCACTAATTTTTACTGTATGCAAAGAACTTCAGTGCTAAGAGTTTCAGAGACATTCTCTCATTTTGTTGTCACAGTTCTCCTGGCAGGTGAGTGAGTTATTTATCTGCCTATTTATTGATTGATTGATTTGTAATCTCGTCATATGAATGAACATTCATGGGGAATCATTAAATCTGCTATTAAGGACATGCAGGAGGTGAGTGGCAGAACTTGAGCTGTCTGATAAAGAGTCCAGCCTGCAAGTCTTTCTAGGCCATATTGTCTTACGTTGCAAACTTTCAGAAACGTTGAAGAACTTTCAGAAATACAAATCCCCATTGCTTCAGACTCTGTTTGCCCTCTTCAAAATGATTCATCTAGTAGTAGAATAAAATATTATGAAATGCTATCAGTACCAAGGAGGGGTACTACAGGTTATTTCAAATTTTCATGTTTTAATAAATGAGGTTCGTATCAAGGTTAGGCCTTGGTAAAGCTTCGTGTTTATATTCATGGCTCACAGTAATCACTCTTATTTAAATATTGTCAAAGAATCAGATTTTCTCTGAAAGGCATTATATTAAACTGAGGACTGTATAATCATTGCATTTTCATGCTGGAATGGACTGTTAGTTCTTTCTAGATACGACTTGCTGACTTTTATTAATTGCATATAAGTGCTAAAGTTCTTACCACTGTGTTTTCATGAACGTATGAAGTGTTGTTAAATGTAATGCTATTTTGTGTCCAGAATTTGGAAACATAAAACACAGAGAAGATGGAATTGTTGGAAAAATAGAATGATAGTTTGAGTCCAGCGGAGCAGCGGGTACAAACCGGAAGTTGAATGCAGGCAACTCCAGGAGAAAAATGAAGACAGCCTGGCCAGGATCCAGTTATTGGAGTAGTGGGAGCTGGAAGAAGGGTCTTAGCTCACATGTTGAGCTATGCAAGTTGTTGAAGGCATCTGGGGTTGAGGCCAACTAGCACAGGTGATCAGGGTCCCCTGGCAGTGTGCACTGTTTAAGACAAATTTTCTGAAAGCCAGTGAGTCTACACCAGATACTATCGTAATAGTATCCAACCAACTCAAACTGAGTAATGACTGATCCAGTGCATTTGGTATAAGAAGCCCTGAGCAGTTGTGCGCAGTGAGTACTCAATAATGTGTCCTAACTCATCTCTTTCTTTGCCGGTCTCCTCACAAATGTGGCGCTAATGGCTTGTGATTCAGTTCAGTTACAAACAGTTGACAAGTTCGATTGTTCAGTTCCAATCTCATTAAATATGTTGCACTCAAGAGCAATGGCTTAGTTACCTGATTACAACTTAGACGGGCATTCTAAGCAATGGATTCTTGGGACAGCATTCTTCTCTGGAAAACCTTACTTACTTGACTGCCGGTTGATAGGAAGGCCACATCTAAGTCTGATCTGGCTGCTGTGGCAAAGTACCTTCACTAGGATCATTTCCAAACAGGAGAGACTCACTGTTCCTACTTTTGGAGGCTGTGACGTCAGTGCCAGGAGGACAGTCTATCTGCTGAGGGCTGACTCTTCTCCAAGGATGGCACCTTATGTCTGTCCTCACGTGGCACAAGGGGACAGGACAGGGACACTCTTTAGTCAGGCTATGAATTCCACACATGAGAGCTGTACCCTCCAGACATCATCAGTCCTCTAAATGGCCCGCTTCTTCTCACCGTCACATCGGGAAGCAGGTTCCAGCACTTGTGTTTTGGAAGATGTGCCAGCCTTCGGACTCCAGCGTGCAGCCATGCAACAGGAGCTTGATCTTCCCCTCGCTGACCCACACAAGTCACAGAACAGTTCTCCAGGGTCCTCAAAGACCACTCAGAATAGGGATATTATCATTTACCTTCAAAATATGATGAAATGTGTGCACTTCCAAATTTGTTAAAGGGCCAAGTGCCAGTGGGGAGGAAAGAGCAGAGATTCCAAACTCTGGCCCCAAAGACTTCAGTGTCAGTCCTAACATTCCCACTGGTTTTAAATGTGGATTAACTGGGGTGGCTCCCTGGCATTATAGACTAGTTCTCTGTCTGTGGTACCAGCATCCCAAGTGAGTGATGGTTTGTATCTTGACTACTCCATTTCTAATCCAGCTTCCTGCCAATGGCCTGGAAAAGCAGCAGCAGAGGATGACTCAGAGAAACACCAATGCAGGCGATCGGTTACACAGTGGACAAAGAAGCCGAGCGGAGGGCAGTGAGCTCACCTAGAGATGACCAACGGCTGCTGCCGCAGCTGGGCAGAAGGCTCCCAGGGAAGAAGTGCTGCAGACTGCACTTCTGCCTGCAGCTTTCACTGCCTTCTCAGCCAGAGCATCCCACATCCTGCTTACTGAGAAGTGGCTTGCTCTGGCATGTAAGACATGAGCAGCAGTGATGCATAGACACCACATCCAAGCTAAATCATGACCCATGGGTAAGAGAACTGGTGTCCTGAAAGATAGGAATGAAGTACTGGGCTTGGAGTCATGAAATTTGGACTCAATTTCTGGCTCTTCCACTTAGTACCTGATGGGCCTTGGGTCAGGTCAGGTTTCAAGCCTTCATTTGGCGTAATTTCCTTCATTAAGAAACAGGCTTTACTGATGGATGTATGCTGGTTTCTCAGCATCCTTTCATCCCACTGTCATGCAGCATGGATTGAGTATCCAACAACCCTTTTAAAAATGCCTATTTTGACATACAAAAAAAAAAGTGCTCAAGCTCCCTGGCAATAAGGGAAATTCAAATAAAACAACACTGAGGTTCCACTTAACACCAGTGAGAATAGCCCACATACAGAAAACTACCAACAACACCTGCTGGAGAGGTTGTGGGAAAAAAGAACCCTACACCACTGCTGGTGGGATTGCAGGCTGGTGCAACCACTAAGGAAGCCAGTACAGAGAAATGTAGACAACTGAAAATCTAGCTACCATATGACCCAGCAATATCACTTCTGGGAATATATACAAAAGACTTGTTACACGAGAAAGCAATGTGTACCCAATATTCATTGCAGCACAATTAATAATTGCAAAAACATGGAAACAGCCTAAATGCCCATTAACAGAAGACTGGATAAAGAAACTGTGGTTCATCTACACTATGAAATACTACTTAGCTATTAAAAAAAAAAAAGAAAGAAATGCAATTATTTGTGGTGAAGTGAGCTGAACTGGAGACCATTATGCTAAGGGAAATAAATTAATCCCAAAAGGCCAGATATTATGTTTCCTCTAGTATAAGAAAATATAATATCAAATGTAGGGATTTTACCTTATGAATTCTATCTTATTGTACTCCTAGTTATTTGTACCCTGCAAAATAGGACCTTGCAATGTAACCCATTAATCAATCATCCATGAGACCGATTGCTTGTAATCACCTGAGATTGTCAATGCCCCTTTTATCACTGTTACTGCTACTGTCCATAAGTAGTGAGGATCTAGTCCTCACTGTCCCTTCCCCAGTGCCTTGGGTCATGTGAAAAGCCTGGACACTCTTTTTCACCACCCTAGCGTCACACTGTTATCTTTGTTATATGTTTGTTAACTTCATGTGGATGAAGGTTCACTATTCTCTCCTTGTGGTGGTCTCTACTAATGGGTATGCATTATAGAAAAGTAGCAGAAATTAATACGTTCATAGGTGGAAGCAGAGAGAAGTAAGTTCTCATGGACTTACAAGGAAATGACTGATGATCTCCTTCATTGCTGGGAGAGCCTCAGTGGCAGCATGGTGAACGTGTGAAAATTCACGAAAGACAGCCACTGTGAGACTGGAGGGGAACAGAGGGGAGGGGAGGGAACTTAGGTAAGGGAAGAGGAGACCCCAGTGCCTAGTAAACCGTATCATAAGCAAAAAAATTTTAAAAGTCTGTTTTTAGGGTGATCTCATCACCTGTCATCATGCTTTGTTGGAAACTTATCTTTGTCCTGGCATGTATTTATCAGGACAACCTGATAAACACGACCCCACCCAGAATGGATGTTTCTTCCACAAACCAAAGCAGTGCAAAGCCCCACCCATTCCAGTTTTGTATGGAATGATTCCATGATCTGAAAGGAAGAGTGACGTTGTGGGAATGGATTGGCGGTTGCAGGGGAAGCACTGGCATTATGCAGACAGCTCCTCTGAAGTGGCACTGGGTGTCTGGATGGAGGAGATTCGAAAAAGAAAAAGTGCTGCACCTCCCAAAACCATGCTGCATCTCAGTGCTCCCTCCTGCCACCCTCCTTTCCTGCAGTTCTTTTGAATTACTCTGAGTAGATTTCCTGAACTGAGACTGCCAAGGATGTAGTTGTACCAATCAGTGAGGGGCTGAGGTGAGCAGCCTTGCCAGGGAGACCAGGAGCTGTGGTGCTGTCTACATCACAGGGTGTGGATGCTGGGAAGTGCACGGTCACCCTGTTGGGCACTGCTGTGAAGTCCTGACACTGGAGGGCACAAAGTGGACATACCTCCTCCCACCGACCCACCCTGGGCACAGTAGAGCCCAGTAGAATTGTAAGGAGAGAAGGGTGTCCCTCACTTGCCTGCAGCAGTGCCACGCCCCATGCCTCCTGTAGCCTCCTACCTCCTCGTCACTGGTGTGACTTCTTTAGGAATGGCATGTCAGGTGGAGGGGCTGCCCTGTGCCACTCTGCAGCAGGACCTGCAGATATCTCTGTTTTGCTGCCTGGGTTAGTTCAGGTGATCCTAGGCTAGGACACAGGAGCTCACCATACGGCACGTCTTTCAGCACAGACACTTGTATGATAAGGCAGCATTGGCACCTGCTGGATTAGCATTGTCCTCAGGCTGTGCTGATAGCGTCTTAGGTTAATGTGTGCCAAATGAACACAGAGCCTTTCCTGCCTTCACCAAGGACAAAGAATGGGATTTCAATCCACATCCTACCTTTCACCCACTGGCAGATTTCTCTCTGGTTGCTTCTATTTTCATTTTAAAAGGAGTACAAGTCAGTGTGGGTGTATTCCTTTCTTCTTGTTGTTGTAACAAATTGCCATAAATTCAGTGGCTTGAAACATATTTACTGTCTTAAATATTTATGCATTTATTTGAAAGCCAGAGTTACAGAGAGAGATCTACCACCCACTGGTTCACTCCCGAAGTGGCCACAATGACCAGGGCTGAGCAAGGCGGAAGCCAGGAGCTTCATCCAGGTCTCTATGTGGGTGCTGGGGGCCCAAGTACCTGCTTGCCACCAAACTCCAAATAACTCTCTTCTTTATTTCTATTTCTTATTGACTGAAAAAAATGTATCTATAGATAGGCTAAATTTCACACATCTTTCTCTTGCCTGTCACTGCTACAGCCTTTTAACTACACATTAGACAATTTGTGACATTCACCCTGGCACACTCAACTTACTGCCCTAATAGCAGATATAAAATTTGCTGTCCCTACACCTTCTCTCCATCTTTACCCTACTCATCTATCCTTGGTTCATTGGTATTAATTTTTGTTTTTATTCTTTATGCTTTGTGATGCTTTTCAAAATCAACTATATTCCTATAATTACAATTAAATCTTGTATGAATTTTGTCTATAAATCATCCCCAAATTAATTATACATAGAAACTTTAATATACTTATTATGGAACTGTTAATTACTGAGGAATCAAGCAGGATGATTAGATCTACGCCACTGAAGGAACAAGAGAAGGGAGGTGAGTGTGTTAAAATCAAGGAATCCACAGATAACTATTTTTAAATCGGTAACACGTACTTCTTGAAGGAAGATCCCAAGCATCAAAATTCAATGGAATAGTTTCATCTTCAGCAACTACTCAAAATAAGTCCACATTTTGTTTGCCTTATAAAGGCCCATGGTTTCCTTGGCTAGTTTTTGTCTCACAGAGTTATATTTAGAAAGAGAGGAGGTTATGTATGTGATAAGAACACTCATTATGAAATCTCCTTTTGAAATATTTAAGTGTACTGAAATTTGAAGTAATCTGCTACTTCCTGGGAACATTAGCAGGGATGTGGAGCAGAAATATAGCAGTGGGGCTTCAAACCAGCATCCAATTATGGAATGGAAGAGCTCCAAGTAGCAGCTTAACCCATTGGGCCATAACACCAGCCAGACCACTTGGATTTTTTAACTTCCCCTCTGCTTTCTCTGAACTTTGCTCTGTGCTCCAAGATTACATCTCATTCCGACTACTAAATGGCTGAGCTTCATGTATCCGTGTTATTAATGCATAAGTTTTACTTCCTACCTAAGTGATTTTATTAATGCTAAAGGGAGACAGTTCTCCTGTAACAGGAATTCAAGGACTAAATGTTAAAACTATTACTTTCTTTTACCCAGCTCTAAGTTTGTGCACGGTAGAGAAGGGATTGAAAAAAATTCATAAAATATACAAATGTGTATAAATGCATAAACAGATGTGACATTTTATTTTTTGGGCGTTTAAAATATTACATAAAATGCATTTCATTATAATATGAAAAACTAGTCACTTTTCCTGGAAATTGATGAATGTGATGCATCAATTCAGTCCAATTTCCTACCTACACTTCCATAGATAAGAAAATGAAAGAGCTCAGAAAATAAAAGCCAGTAGAATACTATTTACTAGAAAATGTACACGAATGACTTAAAGCAGTACTTTTAACAAACCTACCTAACACAAGGTACTGCTTATGTTGTTTCCTTTTTTATAAGTGAGGAAACTAAAGCCCAGGAAGTTCAAGTTATTTGTGCAATCTGACATAACTAATGAGCGTAATCATTAGGGAAGGGCCTTTTGGTAAGATGCTCCTTGGGGCACCTGCATCCCCCATTGAGCGTGCCTAGCCTGCATCTTGGCTCTGCTCCCGATTCCAGCTTCTAGCTTAGGTGCCCCCTGCAAAGTAGCAGCTGATGGCTCAGGCACTGGTGCCTGCCATCCACATGGGACACCCTGAGCTCTGGCCTTCTGACCTCAGCTTGGCCCAGCCCTGACGGTTACAGGCACTTGGGGAGTGAACCAGTGGATGGGAGAATCCATCTGTATGTCTGTGTCTTTCAAATAAATAAGAGCAAAAAGCATGAAAATCAGAAGCAAATGCTTATTATACACATCTTCTTCTTCTTTTCATTCTTTAGAAAGATTTTTTTTCTTTATTTTTGACAATCTTTACATGGTTAATTAGGGCACAAAGGTTCAGGGGCTACAGGAAAGTAGGTAAGACTATTATTTCCACATTGCTTTTTTTCTGTATCTGGGGTAAAGGGGGAGATAGAGGGAGAAGCCCCACCTAGTCTCCCACCCATCCCAGGTCCCCGATGTGGTGCATGCTCCAAGGGTCTTGCTCAAGCGGTTTTGATAGTTCAACAGTTATGAACTGCTGCCAATTTTGCCATTCCAAGCATGATGAGATCTATTCAGAATCCACTGATTGACACAGTCCACCTTAGAGTCTCCGTTAGCCCAGTTTTCTACTGCCAACATATGAATGGGGTAGTTGATTGATTTGTTCTGTCCTCTATTGTGGTGCCAGGTATCCTCTGCAGGTTCTGATAGACTGCCACATCTACCATGTGCACCTGGTTATATAGGCATCTTCTAAGGGCATTAGATATAGCACCATTTGATTCTCACCCCAAATCTGCAATAAATACTATCACCTGCATAACTTACAGATGAGTAAGCAGGGGCTCAGAACAGTTTGCTAGCTTGCCCAGGGTCTTCCAGCTGCTGAGTAGCAAGGCTGGGGTCTCAGTCTAGACAGACTGCATTCAGATTTACATTGCTGTACTTTGTTCTCTGAAACATTCGCAGGCCCTTCATGAACTAGGAATTGTAAAGCTAACAAGTTTATTTTATCATAGGAAGGGTTCCTTGCAGAGACGGCCTTTGAGAATCTCAACATCAGCAAAGCCTGGTGAACATGCAACTTCTACTTGGAGAATTGATTTTCCACAAACCCTGGTTGGTTGCATCCACTCACGGCAGGGTGGAAGGATGGCTGGGAGGGTAGGGTTTGAATTACAGCAACCTGAAAATGAAGTGAGACCCTTGCCTGGAAAGTAAACACCAGCATGCTTATTCAAAAAGCAAAGCCTGGATTTGTTAGGCTCTCTCGAGAGATGCCATCATTACGAAAGGCCTGATCCCAGCTGGCTTCCTGTGCACAGCACAGCCTAATGATGCTGACAGGTCACATAAGCTTGCACTAATGGGCTCATGTTTTATTTATTCAGGTGCTGATTTGACATTACCCAGCCCCAGTGAATCTATGGATTTGGAAAAAACTGGGTCCCCTCTCTCTGTACTGTGATGTTATCTCCAAAAGTGAAGGAAATGAGAAACAGGAAAGGCCTGAAGTCCCTGCAGATAGCCCTCATAGTTTACAGTAAGAATTCACATACTACAAAAACCATTAAGCAGCATTTAGAACACAAATCAACAGTGTTTAGCATGATATATTGCAAGGAAATTTCTGGCAGCAAAAGTCTCTCTTTAAGCAACACTTCCAACACAGCGCCAACTAAATAATGTAACAGCATCTGGACTCTTTCTAAATCGAGTATGAAATTATGTATTTCTCCCATGACACAGATGATACCAAAAGGCAATACTTCCTAAAATAAAAAATGAAGGGCAAATTGAAGCAACGGCCAAGAAAGACTCTCTTAGGGTGGCTTCCTTTTATTTTTAAAAAAAGTTTTTGTTACTAGAGTTAAATACATAAGAGAATCAATAATCACAGAGGTTATTTTGGCATACTTTAACACACACCTATGTAACCACCAGTTAGATAAAAAATCAGAACGGCATCATGTTGTCCAAACTTTCAAGTCCTCTTTAAACCCCGTTCCTCAAACACTTCCTAACTTTATACACTATTATTTTGATGAATAACATAGATCCATAAACCATAGAAAACATGGGTACATAATCAAGTTTTATTAGAATGTGGATGCTTTGAACTAAACCCCTACCTCAAGGACCGCAACCCGACCCATCACAGTTAGGGACTGATTTGGTTCTCCCCAACCATGCACATGGTGAAGCCCTCACCACCAATGTGACTTCTGTCGGGTGACAGAGTCGTTGAAAACATAACTCTGACCGCGTGTGTGTGACTGATGTGTGTGAGAGGGGAGGAGACCACAGAGATTCTGGTGCAGAGAGGAAGAGGGGAGCCGACCATCTGCAAGCCACGCAGAGGTCTCAGCAGCCAGCAGGCCTGTGTATGTTATAGTCTTGGACCTCCAGCATCCAGATGCGTGAGAAAATGAACGCCTGTTGCTGCAGCCACCTTGGCTGTGGGATTTGGGGATGGCTGCACCCGCAGGCTAATCCAGCCTGCACAGCCGGTCCAAGAGAGGCCTTCAGCTGCCCACTAGAAGTGACCCGTATCCAAGTTACATGAAAAGCATTTCTGCGCTGTTTTAGAATTTACACTCACTGGTGTATTTCTGAACAACAAAGTATGTGCACTTGCATGCGTATTAGCAGAAGGTCTTTGTCCTGGTGCTGTTACCAGCAGAAAGCGATCTGGCCTCACAATTTCAAACTGAATTAATCAAATACTAATTTCAAGGAATCACATAGTAGTGACTTAGGTGCCATGGGCACGTCCCATGTCAGCTTCTGTGCGACAGGGGGATGCTTGGCTCTGCTCTCTCTTGCATAAATGAGTAATGAATCTTTAATTTTAGATAATTTTTAAAAATAATCTGTTGCTCTCCTATCATCCTTCAAAAGCAGCCAAATTTTAAAAGCATCAGCATGAAAGCTGTTAGGATGCAGATAATTACCTTGGCATTCTAGAAGCTGTCTGACACACGTAAGAATATACACTCTTTTTCAGCATTTCCTAAATTGCCTTACTATTTTTTCAAAGAGATACTTTCTTAAAAAGATCACATTTTATTTTAGTGTTCTCTTTTCCCTTACCAATGTTCACCCTGTCCAACTTTGACTAATGAGAGCTTCTTTAAGTTTCTTGAGTCCTTTTTAAAACACTGCATTTATTTATTTATGTTCTGCTTTCGTTGGAAGGCAGGCAGACAGATTTCACTTCACTGCTGAATAATCAGCAACAGCTGGGGCAGGACTAGGCCAAAGTCAGAACCTCAGAACTCCAGGCTGGTGTCCCATGTCAGCTGCAGGAAGCCAGGTACCTGGGTCGTCTCCAACTGCCTCCTAGGGTAAACATGAGCAGCAAGCTGGACTCAGGAGCCGGCCCAGAATTGAACCCAATCACATCCATGTGGGGTGCTGTGTCTCACCCGGCATTTAACCCCTTCTCCACAGGCCTGTACTTTCTGAGTCCCTTTGAAAAGCCAGTGGATCTAAGCATGGAGGTGTTTCTGCATTGACTCTTTTACTAACGCCCCGACATTTTGTGTGTGTGGCTTTTTAAGTTTAGCAGTGTAAGTTCGCCAATGTCTCTTTTTAAGAGTTTCTTTTTTCTTAATTGTTTACTTTTAAGTTTTTATCAATATGCCAACTTCCTCCAAAGCTGCAATTGTATTAAACTCAAAGATGAATTTCCAGGAGAAATACTATGTGTATAGTACTGAGTCCTTCCACTGTTTAGCTTTATTTAGTTCTGTTCAATAACGCTCTGTGGTTTTTTGCAGTAGTAATTTTACATGACTGCCAACAGAGTTAGCTACAGGTATTTGTTTTTTGGACATTGTTCAAAATTGCATTTATACACTTAAAGAATTCAGTTTTCTAAATGTTGTCTGCTTTCACATTAAATATAGTGAGTTTTATATGTTAATCTTTTATCCTATGTCACTGGCTAATAGAGAAATTAATAGTAATGCATATTAATTTATTAATTCCAAAAGCAGATCTTCAGTTTTTGGACAGGGATTTAAAGAATAGTCATTTTATTTGACAAAAATGAGCATTTTTATTTTTACTTTTTGTATTTTAAAATTTTATTTCTCTTTACTACAGTAGGTAAGAATGGATTTTTTTTCTTAATTTGTTCCTAAACTCAAAGGAAGATTTTAAATATAATATTAAGGGAAATATTAGCTGTTACTGTTCATTTTAAACATCTTTTTAATTCATCGTACAGAAGCTACTTTCCTTTTCTAGTTCTATAAATGCAAGTTCAGATAATGGATTATCACATTATATTTCCTTTATATTCTTTTGATATGTTACATTTCATAGTTTTATTCTCAAAAGTTAAATGAATCTTTCATTTCTATAATCGGCTCAGCTTGTGTGTTCTCTGCTTTCCTTTTATCCATCGCTGGCTTATTTACCTGTGAATATTCACTCCTCTATAACGAGACTGTTTAATCTGTTATTTGTTTATCATAACGTCACTATCACGTTTTGGCATCAAAATTACATTAATTTATAGCTGAGAATTATGGTGGTTTTTTTCCTATTCTCTAAAAAAAATAATACAAGCTCATTTTTATAAAAAGGGATTTGAATTATTTGAAGTTTACTGACAAGGACATCAGGAATAAACTTTTTTTTTATGGATTTAACAAATGATTAACTAATCAATTATTTATTTGAAAGACAAAAACAACCAGAGTGAGAGCAGAGAGGAAGAATTTCTATATAAATGTTAGGATAACCTTGTTATAAGTATAAAAATAACTTAAAGGAATGTGATAAGAATTGTGTTAAATCTATACATCAGGAAAAAAGCGAACATTGACAAACTTGCCATGCTCTGGTCCGCTGCTTGTGCACAGTACGTCTGCATTTAGTGACGCCTTGGGTTTCCTTCACTGCCTTCTGTAGTTCTCAGGACACAGGTCTGGACGCATTTCCCAGAGCTGTACCTGAGCATTACTTTTTTCCATTTTATATCACTATTTGATTTTTGCATTCCATGAACTTGTTGAACTCATTAGTTCTAGTGTAAATTTTTTTTGAGTCTTTAAATTCTCTAAACACATGCCATCTGAAAATCAAGCTTAATTATTTTTCTTCTAGCCTCAGTGCTTTTCATCTCCTTTTCTTGCCTATTTCAAGAAGACAATTTTTAGCATTATGTTGAGGAAGACTGGCAAGAAACGAACATCGTTTCCTTGTTCTCAACCTCAGGGAGAAAGCGACTAGTTTTCAGGGTCAAGGACAATGTTAGCGGCAGGATTTTTATAGATGCTTCTACAAAAAGACTTATACTTATTAGAGAGGCTGGGGCTGAACCTGGTCAACACCAGGAGCCTGGGACTCCCTCCGAGTCTCCCACGTGGACGGCAGGGCCCCGGCACGTGGGGCGTCATCCTCGGCCTTTCCAGGCTCATCGGCAGGGACGTGGACATGGGGGAGGCTTTGTTCACTGAGCCACACTGCGTTGTGATATTTGTGCGTTTTAGCACATGGATTCATTTCTTTTAAGCTGTCACATTTTTGTGTGTAAAAACACCTGTGGTCTGTCCTAATAATCTTCTTGCTATCTTCCAGATTTATTTGATATTCCAAATTTAATTCCTAATGTCGGCAATTAATACCTTCGTTGTCGGCCTTGTTAGAACTTTGTTAATTTTATTGACATTTTCTTTTTTAAAAAAGATTTATTTTATTTTGATTGGAAAGTCAGATATACAGAGAGGAAAATAGACAGAAAGGAAGATTTTCCATCTGATGATTCACTCCCCAAGTGACTGCAATGACTAGAGCTGAACTGATCTGAAGCCAGGAGCCAGGAGCCTCTTCTGGGTCTCCCAGTGGGTGCGGGGTCCCAAGGCTATGGGCCATCCTCAACTGCTTTCCCAGGCCACAAGCAGGGAGCTGGATGGGAAGTGGTGCTGCCGGGATTAGAACTGGCTCCCATATGGAATCCCAGCTTGTGCAAGACGAGGACTTTAACTGCTAGCCTACCACACCGGGCCCAATTTTATTGATATTTTCTAAGAAACAATTCTTTGTTTAACTGATTTTCATTTTTCATTAAGTTAATTTTACACTTTCTAATTACCTTTAAGACTTTATTTAATCCAGGAGAATAGATAAATGTGTCGTTTATTTCTAAAGTGGCTGGGGGTTATTTTTAATCACTCAGTTATTGATGTCTAGCTATATTCAATTGCAGTTGGGAGAACATGCAATATATGATCTCATTTTTTAAATGATTTATCTTCGTTAGTTATAAAGATATATTTGTTTGAAAGGCAGAGTTAGAGACGAGGTGGTGGAGACACACAGCGATCCCCCATCCACTGGTTCACTCCCCAAATGGCCCCAACAAAGCTGAGCCCCTCCAAAGCCAGGAGCCTGGAGCCTCTTTTGAGTCTCCCGTGCGGGTGCATGCGTCCAAGGTTTTCAGTTCTCCTCTGCTTCTTTCCCAGACCATAAACAGGGAGCAGGATGGGAAGTGGAGCAGCTGGGACTTGAACTGCCACCCATATGGAATGTTGTCACCACAGACAGCAGCTTTGTTCACTATACCACTGCGCCAGCCCTGGTCTCATTTCTTTTAGTGTTTTTTTTTTTTTTTTCCCATGGCCAAGGATTTGAAACCTTCTGGAAAATGTTGCATGATGTTTATAACATATATGTTCTGCTAGTTTAGAATGATGTATTCTATAAATGTCAATTAGATCCTGTTGGTTGATGCTGCTGTTGAATTTTTCTATACACCTGATGGCATTCTATCTGATTTTCCAAATAATTCTTGAAAGATGTATGTTGAAATATCCACCTGTACTGTAGGATTTATCTTTTCTCCCTCCATTTTTGTGTCATGGATTTTGCAGGTTCACTATTTGGCACATAAACATCTGGGGAGAAGGGAGAGGGAGAGTCAATCTTTCATAGACCGGTTAGCTCGCAGGATGGCTGCACTGACCGGGCCTGAGCCCAGCCAAAGCAAGGAGGTGGGAGCTTCGTCCAAATCTCCCGGGTGGATGTCAGGGACCCAGTATTCTGGGCCATCTTCCACTGCCATTAGCAGTGAGCTAGACTGGAAGTGGAGCAACTGAAGCACTATGCCTTAACAGTGGTTTCTGGGTCAGATTTTTTTAAACACATTTTGCCCTTCTGCCTTTTAATTGTTATAGATAATTCATCTTTAATTTTTGATGTAAGAACTTAAGCTTGATATTAAGATTTTATACATATATGTTGTGTCTGTTTTTCTACCTGACTTTTCTGGATCACTTCCATTTGTTTTAGAATTGTGTTTAAATTTGTCTACAGTATTTTTGATATATCTCTTTGCTTATCTTTCATAATGAATTCTCTAGCTGTCCCACTGTATATCCTTAGTTAATCACGGCCTGTTGGTCTATCAGTTGACCAGTTCAAATCACTAGCAAAGCCTTACAAACTGTCTGTCCTCTGTCGTTCCCACTTTATTGTATAATGACTTCACTCTATCTTCTCCATGTACTTAAAACCACGTAAGTTCATAACACTTGCGAGAACCAAGCAATGGCATTCTAAAAACTCAAGAGGAGAAGGAAAGCCTGTGGTCTTGACTCCAATTTTCTCTGAGGACATCTCTTACTCCTTCCTAATTATATCAGTTTTCTAGGGCTTCCATAAATAAAAACAACAAAAACAAAACAGCAACAATGCAGGCTTGGTGGATGAAGCAGCATAAATTGCTTATCTCCCAGTTCTGGAGCCTCGAAGCCTGAAGTGCTGGCATGTCTGATTTCTTCTGAGCCCTCTCTCCTTGGCTTGCAAACGGCCGCTTCTCACAGTGTCCTCACAGTCTTCTCTCCTTGGGCACATGGCTGGTGTCTCTCAGCATATACCCACTGCCTCTTACTGTAAGGACGGCAACCACATTTGATAGGGACCCACCCAAACGGTCTCATTTTAGCTGAGACATCTCTTTAAAGTCCCCGTCTCCCAAATACAGTCACATTCCGAAGTAGCAGAGATTAGGTCTTCAACATGTGAGTATTGGAGAAACACAATTCTGATCACAATATTTGTATTCCAGCCCTCTCCATATTCACCTATTTGTGAAATGTAACGCATAAATATTCCCATTCTCCAAAGCCCAAAAGTCTTAAAAAAAAAATGCTTCACAAAGCTTATTTACTTGTGAAGCAGATATAAGTACATATAACCAGTATCAGTTCCGTGTCTCAAATATCACACAAAGATCATCTACATCAAGATCGGTTGATGAGACTCGGCATAGGATTCATCCTGAGATGAGACTGCCTTCCAGCTGTGAATTTGTGAAATAAGAAAGGTGACCTGCTTTGAAAATATAATTGTGGGGCAGGCATCTCCCTTCCGCGTGGGAGGGATTAGAAAGTCCACGGGTTCTAATGGCAAGTAAATCCAAACCTAGCAAAGAATTCTGTAAGAGAATCCTTTCTGGTTGGATGTGCTGCCTTCTGGACCATGAGGGGTTGGTACGGGCGTGAGGGGTGGGTCAGCAGATTCCATCTTCCAAGACCAGCTTGGCAGCAATGGATCCTCCCTGGCCTCAGCCCCAGCCCCATGTCCTTGGCCATGGGTAGCACCCCTGCTCCTGTAGCCTTGGTGGCAGTGTCACCTCTGAAGGCCTGAGCAGCAGCCCCACACTCAAGGAACAGGGCTGCTGCAGCTGCAACATGTGGCACAGTCCTCTGGAATTAAGGACGTGATAGCCCTGTCTTTGAGATCTACCCCCACTTCTGGAAAGAGAACATATATAGTTCTACCATTCGCAGCCAGATTGTTCTAGAATCCCATTATTTTGACAGCCCTCCTCATTTTGGCCTGTCTCTGGCCGTGTTCATCCAAGCTGGCAGTGGTACTACAGTTGTCATCTCCATTCCTGGTTTCTGCTTACACGCGTGGCTGAGCTGATCCCTTTATCAAATGGCTGTCTAGCCACAATCTAGATGGTCTCTCCCCAGCACTTGAAGGTCAAGAATTTTCCAAGTCTTCATTATTACTTTTTGCTTAACAATTCCCTTCTCGATCTGTCTCTGTTCTCTTGCATTTTAGAACTAATTCTGAGCAACCAGTCTGTATTTACAACACTTTGCTTTGGAGGCTTTTCAGCTCCACATCCAAGTTTGTCTCCCACCTTTTTCTTTCTACAAAAACACCAGAACACATTCATCCAAATTTTTGTCACTATAAAAAAAGACCGACTTTCCTCCAGTTTTCATGTTCCTCATTTGTTTCCAAGGATTCTTTAGAAACATCCTAACTTCCGCACGTCTCCCAACAGTCTGCTCAAGGTAATTTGTTCTTCTTTTTCTAACATGTAGAAGAAAACGGCCTCTTTGCATTACAGTTACAGCTACTTCAACAACTGTTATACACATCTCTACAATATGTATATATCCTACATATGAGGCTGATTTGAAAAATTCATAGAAAATGGATTAAGAATACTAATTTGGGTGTAATTTGGGGAGGTTTATGTATAGTTTTAATAATATGAATTGTATGCATTTCAATGAAATGTTCAAAGGTCCCTCACTAAAAATCCTTTACATATATCTATATTTTTTCTTATGTGACTGGTTTCCCCAGATACCACTTTGACAGTGGAAGGAGGAAGCTGCCACCTTCTTACCACCAGATGGGAATGGAAGCCACAATTTTCAGCCAGCCTGTGTGCATATTGAATGAAAAGTGCCTCACTTCTGTTGGTAGCAATAGGTATGTGGTTCATTTTTTTCCTTTTTATTGCACTGGCTATATTTTCCAACACAACGTATGATGGGAAAGACAATAGTTCACATCCTTGACTTGTTCTTTGTCTTAGCAAAAAGATTTTTCAAACTTCTTGAATTTGAATCTTTCTCATATACAAATTTGAATCTCTGTTTCATACACACACACACACACACACACACACACACACACACACACACACACACTCTCACACACATATACAATTTCCATTTGCTGGTTTACTTCCTAATGACCTCAACAGATGAAGCCAGAAGCCTGAAATTCAGTCTGGGCTTCCCATGTGCATGGCAAGGACCCAAGTACTTGAGCCACTATCATCCACCTTCCACAGTGCACAACAGTAGGAAATCTGAGAGGAATTGGTGCAGCTGGGACTCAAGCTAAGCACCCAGGTAGTGATGTCACCACTGTGCCAAATGCCATCCCCCCCCCCCCAGTTTTAAATTAGGAATGAATATGACTTTCTGAAATATTTTTGTTTCAATTGAGACAATTCTCTTTTTTCCTAGCTTGTTAATATGATGAATTCTGTTAGCTGATTTTTCTAAAAAAAAAAATTATTGTATTTATTTACAAGGCAGGGTAATCCAGAGAGAGGAAAAGACAGGGGGACAAAGAGATCTTCCGTCTGCTGGTTGCACTCCCTAAAAGGCCACAGTGGCTGGTACTGGACCAGACTGCAGACAGGAGATAAGAAGTCCATCTGAGTGTCCCATGTGTTTGGCAGGGACCTACACTGTTTTCTGCTGACTTCCCAGGCATATCAGCTTGAAAACTGGAGCTGGAGCAGCCAGGACTCGAACTGGCAGTCCTCGTGTCCACCTCTCCTCGACAGAATAGCTGCCCCTCTATTGACTGGTTTTTTGCTATTAGGCCAACTTAACATTCTTGACATAAATCCCACTTGATCATGACATATTCTCATATGCTCTTCAGTCTGTTCTGTTAAAACTTTATCTGGAAGTTTTACATGTTTGTTTTTCAGGGAGCATGTTCTTTATAGGGTTTAGTATCCTTTTCTTTCCCCCAAATAATGTCACTATGGGGCTGGTTCTGTAACACAGTGGGTAAAATTGCCACCATCCTATCTGGGCACCAGTTCATGTGCCAGCTGTTTCACTTATGATCTGGTTTCCTGATGACGTGACTGGGAAAGCAATATAGGATAACCCAAGGGCTTGGGCTCTTGCATCTACATCAGAGACCCAGAGGAAGCTCCTGGATCCTCACTTTGGACCAGCCCAGCTTCTGGACTCAAACTGGCATTCTGGATAGCACTGTGCCTCAATGAAGCCATTTGATTTTAGTGTTTTGCGTATTTTCTTGTCTTCTCTGTTTATTATGTTTGCTCTTTTATCTAACTCTGTGAGCATATGGACCGGAGTTGTAACTGGCTGGCTTTCCATTTCTCAGCAGCCACTTTTCTCTGTTATCCAATGTTCAAAGTGTTCAATTCTTTGTGTCATACATTGTGTTCAAAGGGAAGGTTGCTCTAGGTGCTCTTTTACTCCTGCAACGTTATATGAACACATTTGGAAAAAAAACCTGAAAAGGGGGTACATTTTTTAGAAAAATGTAACTTGCCAAATCCAGTAATCAACTAGAAAATATGGAAAAGACACAGGCACTAAGTAAGCTGAAGCAGAAATCTAAGCATAAATTAACATCAGGATCAGACAGATTTACAGGCAATAGCCGTAAATTATTTAAGGAGTAGCTAATTTTAGTCTTACACAAAATGTTCTAGAGAACAAAAGATGAAGGAATTCTCTCTAGTTCATTTATGGTACTACTACAACCGTGACAATAAAATCATTCAAGGACAATACGAGAAAAGAAAGTTTTGGGGTAACCTTGCTATGAACACGGTTGTATAATATCTAAAAGTAGCATATATCTTTTTCCTTTAAATAGAATCTACCAATGTCATTCTTCTCTTTCAGCATTTTAATTGGTCTGCTACCATATTTAGAATGAAATGTGAGCCTCTCATCTTGGCTCAGAAGGGTCACATGATTTGCTCCCTTTTTGGCCCTGTGATGTCTCCTACTACTCTCCCCTCCGATCCCACTCTTCAGTTTCCCCATTTGTCCTACACACTAGCTCTTTTACAGCCCAGGGTTCTCATCTTGTCCTTCCCCGTATGCATGCTACTCCACCACTCGGATCTTCATCAAGTATGCACCTACTATCATTTACATTTAACTACAAGTGTCACCTTTGGAAAATCCATTTCTTGTCTCAAAAAGCCTCCATTGCTCTTGTCCCTCTAGCCTCTTAATTTGTTTATTTGCTCCATGACACTTACTACAATGTACTTGTTTAATACCATAGGATCACTATTGTTATTTATCTCTCTCTCTACTAGTGCACAAACTCCATGAAGAAAGGGACTTAATCATGTTCACTGCTGCATTCCTAGCATCTAGAGTCATAATAAGAGATCAGTAAATGTAGCCCGATTTAATGGAAGATATCTGTTCAAATGGCTGCAACTACTAGAACCAGATCATACCAACGCCAGGAGCCCGAGACTCTGTCTGGGTTTCCTATGTAGGAACAAGGTCCCAAGTACTTGCACTGTCTTCTGCTGCTTTCCTATTTTTGTTAGTGGGAAGCTGGAAGGGAAGTGGAGCAACTGGGATTCAGACCAGTGCTTATTCGAGACACTAGCATTGCAGCTAACTGTTCTAGAAATATTTTAATTTGATTAGATATAAAAATGCTAGGATCTCAGGCCTGGTGTGGTAGCCTAGTGGCTAATATCCTTGCCTTGCATGCACCAGGATCCCATATGGGCACTGGTTAGAATCCTTGCTGTTCCACTTCTCTTCCAGCTCTCTGCTTGTCACCTAGGAAGGTGGAAGAGGATGATCCAAAGCCTTAAGACTCTGCACCCATGTGGGACCTGGAAGAAGTTCCTGACTCCTGGCTTCAGGTTGGCTCAGCTCTGGCCATTGCAGCCACTTGGAGAGTGAACCAGCAGACAGAAGATCTTCCTCTCTCCTTCTCTGTATATCTGACTTTCCTAAATAAATAAATGAATAAAATAAATCTTTTAAAAATGTTAAGATCTTTCCTTTTTCTATCTTAAAAATGGATTTTATTATTTGAAAGTTGGATTACAGAGAAACAGGTGGAGTCAGAAAGAGATGTTCTATCCTCTGGCTTACTATCCAAATGGCTGCAATTATTAGAACCAGATCATACCAAAGCCAGGAGCCCGAGACTCTGTCTGGGTTTCCTATGTAGGAACAAGGTCCCAAGTACTTGCACTGTCTTCTGCTGCTTTCCTATTTTTGTTAGTGGGAAGCTGGAAGGGAAGTGGAGCAACTGGGATTCAGACCAGTGCTTATTCAAGACACCAGCACGGCAGGTGGCAGCTTAATGCACTGTGCTACACTGCTAGCCCAGGGCCTCTCCTTCTAATAGTAGAGGATAGTGATAGTTCATAGCATAAAATGTTGTAGAGATTTACAAGATAAATATATTGTATTTCTCTGATTCCTGCTACGTAATGGGAAATTTTGTTTTACGCACTAGAAGAGAGAGAGAAAATAAAGGAAAAATCTCAAAGAAAAATCAAGTGTGTCAGACTCCCAGTGGGAATCTCTCTCAAGTCCCCACGAAGCTTATTAATTTTAATTATTACACAAAATAAATGGAGATTAAAATCAAATCAAAACTAAAGGGAAGCAGTAAAAGCTTGGAAAGCTTGGAAAGTTGGAAACAGAACTCTTACTTGTATTGATAATCAAAGGCGTCAACATCAGTACATACACTATGACCAGCTCATGCCTGCTTTGCATATCTTCTGAATGTGCTCACCCCATATTTGCCAATCTTGGCTACACAAAGAGCCACTCATCTCCTAAGCTGGCAATAACACGAGCCTCATATCCTGTATTTTAATCATGTTGACTGTAGGAGTCTCCACAAACGCTTAGCTCAGATGCAATCAGTCTAATGAGGTAAGGTCCAAGAAGTTTTAAACAGTCTGTGTGAGAATGTAGACCTCTCATGCTGTTTTGTGTGGGCTTCTAAAGCCATAGATCTTTGTTTCCCTGAGTTTTCTGATTACTCAACTCTTGATACCACATTCTGTTTTACCTACTTATCAATTCAGTAGGAGAGTTTCATGGCTTTACCAGCAGGTGTTGTAAAACTCTCCAAATTAGGATCGCTGAAATTGGATACAGTAGCAAATTAGGCCCTGTGGTGCTAGAAAGTTGTGAATATTTCCCTAAAATCATTCCCCAAATGTCTTTGTTTTGTGGAATCCACCAAAGCCCATTTGTCCCTGACACTGAAGGGGACCCTTGGGCTCCTATTTGATGGAACACATCAGGCTGTGAATAAATTACTTCTGCAAACTTGGCTAACTTTTACACTTCAAAAGCAATGTATAACAGTTTTTAAAGTTGCTTAGCCTTTGTGAGGCACTGCAGAGAGTTGGCTTAAAGAATCAGCCAAGTAAATGAAAAGATTCTTTTTTTTTTTAAACAAGTAAATTCAGATTCAGTGAGTGCTGTTGAAAAACTGTTGAAAAGTGTGCTGACCTTCACAAAACCCCAGAGACAAAAGAATTATTTATGAGTTGTTTCGCTTTTGTATTTTAATTGGTTCCAAATCAAGTTTGTGTCTGCCTTTATTACTTAGTGGTTGTTGTTATGCTCAGTTCTTCTGGCTGAAAAGTTCACTTCCATTCCAACTCTCCCAGCCAGGGGCACTACACTGTTGAGGTTTCTTAGCCATGGACAGAGGTCATATCTTATTAGCTGAGGCAAAAATGGAATTTTTTAGAAGGCTATCAGACAGCTTGAAGGGAGGATGCAGGGCTGGAGAAAACTTAAATCATGCTACAGTCCAAGCAGACAAGGGTTAGAGGCCAGAGCTGCTGAGACTTGGCCCTGACCCAACACTGTTGTAGCCAAGGAAAGGAAATGCCATGTTCAGGTTGCTGCTGACACCGCCACTAGGGGGCGTTGATTTCTTGTATCACTTAATCCCGGTGGGAACATCTAATGGGTGAAGCTTAAGTCCACGCTCAAGCGACAGCTACCTTGGTCCAAGAAAATGAATGTCCAAATTTGGATTTCCATGGTTAGATGGATCTTACCAGTCACCAACAGTCATACAAGGGACTCATCAACCACAGAAAGTGATGAAGATCCAATCCAAAAACTAAAAGCAGCAGCAACAACAAAAAATAGTTTTGAGGAGGAGGGGAGTGAAATAGAAGAAAGAGCCTGGTCTTCAAGTATTTCCAAAAGGGACTTGACTTTTGTACTATACCAGAAGGGTCCTTGGGAGGCTATGAAGGTTACCTTGACTAGGAGACTGACTGTGGTGAGGGGTGTGGGAGCTAAATCAGTTGCCAAGGACACAGCATCCCAAAATTCCAGGACCCAGAGTCCAGTGGTGTTAGTAAAATCTTGCAGGACTCTGACAGGGTGGCAGATATTTGCAGCTCACTCTACTTATGCTTTATGGATTCTCCCTCTAACTTTATCCACTTTCAAGTAAGTACAAGCCTAAACATCGCTGTTGCAAAGTTTGACATCTCTGTGTGCCTTCTAACTTTGTTTTTGGATTCTGATTTTTGTTCTGACCTACATCTGATCACTAGAACATCACTTCTAGTGGATCGCTTTTCAGTGTGGTCTCTCCCTTCCCTTTATCTTCACTTCAACCTACATCTTGATCCCAGGGAAAATGACATCAACGTAGAAAAGGAAGGGCACTGTGATATGAACATTTGGGTTCCCCCTAAATTATTATCCTCTAATGTGATTGTATTTAGAGGTAAGACCTTTGAGAGCAGATGAAGAAGGCAAAAGGGCAGATACCTTATAACACAGTTATGAGCATTTGATCTAGTGGTGAAGCTGATTAAGACACACCCGTCTCTTATTGGGGTGCCTAAATTTGAATTCCAGCTCCACTTCCAATTTCAGTGTCCCGTTCATGTGCTCCTCTGAGGCAGCCATGTGGGATGCCTGAATTGGTTCCAGCAGGGGGGTGTTGTCAGCATTTGAGGAATTAATTAGAAGATAGGGACTCTCTCTCCTCGGGGTGTGTGTGTGTGTGTGTCAAAGAAACCAAAGAATTTAAAACAAAATAAAGATAATCAGGGCTTTTTTGTTGCCTCCATAGATTGTCAGAGGAATGGCTGTCCAGGGACACAGTGGCCATCTGCTGGCCAGGAAGAAAATCAACCTTTGCCTGAATTAGCGTATGGGACTGTTCGGTCTCCAGAACAGTGAGAAGTACGTTTCTGCTGCTGACACCATGCAGTTGGTGATGTTTGTTATGGCAGCCCAAACTGACTGATACAGAGGTGTGGCACATATGTTACCACTAGCACAAATGATCTGTAGGATACATTTTCACTTTCCTGGCCAACTGGTGTCCCCGTGGGTACTTGGCTTGTTGAGCAATTATTCCATTGAGAGTAATGGATGAGAGAGTTTAGATTACAGTCAAGTGTGCATGTAACAATTATAAAAGTTATTCTAAACTTTATTCATTCTAAATCTTGTGAAGTTCAAGTAGGTGTAATAAAATTACTGGAAACCTTGTCTTAGAAGAATCTCTCATTTAATAAAAACAGTCATGGAAGTGCAATGCTGGTGTAGGCTGATGAATGGCCCTTAAAGCTCAGACAAAGCACGTGTTGTATAAAAAACTATGATCTGAACACTTCAATGGCCTTTTGAAAAAATTTAGAAACATTTGGTGCCAAACACTTGCATTCTACCCAACATGCAAAATATTTTGGGTTATTGTCAGTAAAATAAAACATTATTTTAAGGAGGTATTCTCAATAAATACATGTTTAGCTTCTAGGACAGCTGTTAAAAATTGACAATAATCAAAAATCAGGACCAACTCTTGTAACACACTGTACTTTGATCCCCAAAAACAAGCCTGATAAGAAAGTGACTAAATTGTGTGTGTGTGTCTTAAGGTACTTTTGAAACAAACAAACAAACAAACAAAAACATAAGCTTTGGGATGGTCTCCCAAACACTGGTATAATGACAGCCTCACTTTGTGCATGGTCTCTCAGGGTGTCAATTTTGAAGGACAAATATGCATGTATATTTATTTACTGTCACTGCCTCTGAGCCATCTCTGATTATTTTAATTTGGCTTTCTTTTATACATTCATTTGCCTGAGTTCCTAACAACAGCAAGATTTTCCAAGTGCCTTGCCATCAGTATGGCTGCTTATACTGGCTTTCAGAAACAGATACTATGACTTATAAGGCTCATATGGTGTGCAAAATTTATAAAGTTTTTGGTTTTCCTTGATCTCTGTGTCCCCAGGTACTGACTGTGAAAACTGGCACAGAAACTTACTGTGGAAGGGAAGGACAAAGAGTAGCCAGGTGGATCTGGGCCCAGAGACATCACATTTCTTACAGATGTACAGAATGCTGGAACCGTAAGATCTGACATGCTAAGGTTAAGTCATGTTCCCTCGGTGGAATCAAGGCACTAAAATAAGAGCAGTTCTAAGAGATTCCGCTTGATGAACCAAAGCAAAAGTGACCAGACTCAGGATTCTTGGACTGTGTCTCTTTTCACTTTGGGAAAATATGTACCATCTGTTTTTCATGTTTTAGACTCAGAAATGAGTTCTTTTGAAAGAATGAATGTGGATTTATTATGAGTTTTAACATGTTCCAAACCGTTTGCATCTGAATAACGTTTGAAACAAAGAGGTGCTATAGGAGAGTTTGCATAAAACAAAGGAGTGGGCCAAAAGTGGTATCATTTCTGACATTCTAATACAGCAATGAAAACTACATATTTTCCCTGAAATACACTCAGCCTCAAGTAATTTTCCAATACCCTTATTTGCAAGGACATAAGAAATTTTAAGGTCAAACCTGTTTAATTGCAAGTTGATTTCCTCTCTAAGTTGAAAGAGATCATCATAAGAAATGAAAAACTGGGGGTTGGGAAGCCTAATCGCCAAATTGAAAGGTGTGCTGGTCATTACGCTATGGTTCTTCCTCCCCAGTGTCTACAATTTCAAATCAGACACCTTCAGTCAAGCATCAATGTAAGTAACAATAACATCAGTTATCTTTGTGACACTATGTGTTTGTGCCTGTTGTTCATTTGTTGTATCTTGGCCCAAAACTCGCCCCATGGTGCTCCACTCTCTGTTGTTGGGGCTGGGACTTAGCAGACTACAAGTGCTGGTGTCTTTTTGCCTGCTGACATGTCATCAAGTTAGGCCTTTGGTAGGAGATACTGAAATGGGAAGGTAATGGACAGCCTACTGCTGGCTCCTGTGAGCATCTTACCAATCTCCAAGCTTTTAAAAGTACTGCCAGAACCTGTTGCATGGTACCTGCCAATCTGAGGTCTCTGTCTCCTTCTGAAATCTAAGCACCAGCCAGTCTCACCACAGATCTAACCAACTACCCTCACTGCTCTTCTTCAAGTTGGTTTCCACAGCCCTGCAAGTGAGATTCCCTGCACGTCTCAACCTTCCAACACCTGTATAACCAGTTCCTCGAATTAAATCCTTTATATTTGAAAAATCTAACATGGTCTCTGATTTCTTAACTGCACCTTGTTGCATGTAATACTATTATATCCAGCAGTAGGTTTTGTTAAAAGCCAGCACAGCTATAATCTCAATATATATTTATAAATAGTGACAATTTTCCTATACTAATTGATATTAGAGTAAGTGTGAAAAATATGCATTTGGTCTTTGTTCCTGGCTCCTGGAACACACCTCCAGAGTCCTTTGGCATTTATTAGATTACAGGAGCACCACACTTTGCTCCTGGTGAGTTGCTGGACAGCTTCAGGATGGGGCTGGTCCCAGAAAGATCTCAGTGTGATTAGAGGATTGGAATAATCAGCTATTGTACCTCAGACCTCCAGAGAAGGGAAACAGGCTGGAAACTGAGTTAATTACCAAAGCCTGAAGACTGAATCAACCATGACCATGTAATGAAATCTTTTGTGTTGTGTTTGTTTGGTTTTGGTATCAAAGTAATGCTGGCCTCATAAAAAGAGTTTGGCCGAGTTCCATCCTGTTCAATATTTTGGGATTGTTTGAAAAGTATTGGAGTTGGGAGGGGAATCCCCAAAGCCTATTAAACTGTGTCATAAAAATAAAGAATTAAAAAAAAAAAGAAATGTACTGGAGTTACTTTCTCTTAGAATGTTTTGTAATGAAACCTCCTAAAGTTATGGAGTCTGGAAAGCTTCCAGAGTGATAAATGCATCTGTGTGCTGGGAGAGATGGCTTACCAAGTTCATGGGGACAGATAGGATGTGGAAGGACCCCAGCCAAGGGCATGGGAAACATAGCTCATTCAAAGGTTTGAGTGGCAGGGACAGAAGAGGCTGAGTCCCATCCATGACAAGGGATGGACCATGTGTGGCCTCTCTGGGAAATACTGTGTAATGACACGGTCTGAATAAACGGCTTTGATTTGTAAATCCAAGATGAACAGTCTGCAAACTAGAAAGAGTGGGAATTATGTCTATCTAGGATTGTGGGAATGGTGAATATTGAGTAAGTAAATGGATTGTCATTACGAAGTCACAGCAAGTATACCATCCTCTTGTAGATGCCAGTGTCCTGGTGTCTGCATTTGGGTGTGAATGCATGTACCGACTTGATTGTGTGTATGTGTGTGCTTATTCATGTGTGTGCTTGTGCCATTGTTCATGTGTGTGTTCTTGCTCACGTATATATGTATTTCTGTGTGTGCATATATGCATCTGCTTATATCCATATGTTTGGAAAGGCAGGAGTGAATCCTAGTTATTTCTCTCAAATAGTAAGAAGAACAAGCAAGTTATTGAAGGATCAGTATACAGAGGATTTTGATATTAAAGCCCTTGGACACATATCAGAATAATAAACACCTCCATATTGTAATAGTATTTATAGTTATACATCTTGAAAATTGGAATAACAAGGTCAGATCTGGTTTGTTGGTTATATTTACCTTCTATTTACAACTATAATGACTAATTTACTTGTAGCCTTCCTGCAGTTTTAATAATGTGGTGTCATTCATTCACAAAGTCATTTAATCCTTGCTTGTCCTTTTTCTCTCTTTGTATCATTCTAAATTAGCTGCTGTCAGAATCATCTTTCTAGACAGAGCTCTGGTCATATTACTTGCCTACTTAAGGAACGTCTCTAATGATCACATTCCTCCCTTTTAATGAGAAAATCCGAACTTCAAGTTAAGGCATTTGAGAACAATGGTGAACTGGCTTCAGCCCACACCTTCAAATCCTACTGCGAGTGCCTCTTATGATCCAGTGTTCGGAGATGATGTTCACAGTGCACAGCAGTTGGTCACATCCAGGTACCAGGGAATGAGAACTGAGGCACGGTGCTGAGGCATTAGAAGCTGCCCCTGGGTAACCAGACAGCGGGGAAGCCTTGGGAAGCTGGTGGCTGGGATGGCCATATGGGCCCCAAGGCATTGGGATTGCTGGCTTCTGACAGCCAGGTATTTCATTTGACAACAGAGGTGCTTTGTTCTCTGTGCACCTTGCAGAGCCCTCCTGTAAGTGCAGCCAGGCTGTAGTCCAGCCTAGCCACACTCTGCTCTTTGCTTTGTCATCTTGGCTCCTTCTAAAAGCTGCATATTTTCTATACGCTGCCTTTGTCATAATTCTTGCCCTTCTACGATAAAACTTATTTGTGCATGTATTAATATCCATTTGATCGGCTTGAAAGTCAGTTACAGAGAGAAGGGGAGAGAATGAGCAAGAAAGAGAGAATCTTTCTTCTGAGAATTCATTCCCCAGATGACTGCAATGACTGAAGATGGGCCAGGTTGAAGTCAGGCCTGCATCCAGGAGTTTTATGTGGGTCTCCCACTTGCTAAACAAGGGCCCAAGCAGCTTGACCATCTTCCATTGTTTTTTTCCCTAGACCATTAACAAGCAGGGAGTAGGACAGGCCAGCAGGGTCCATATAGGGTGCTGGCATAGCAGATGGGTGCTTTACTGCCTGTACTGCCTGTACTGCCTGTACAAGGGGTTCCTTGTCTGCATTTCTGAACAGCCATATTTCTAAATAGCTTCCTTGCTCTCTGCAGCCACATGACCTCATTTGTTCTCTCTTATGTTACATTAACACAACTAGTTAGCTCAGTAAACACTTTTCTCATTACTCTTGGACAAAGAGCTAAACCGTGCTCCCCAGGGCCTCCACTGAGGAGTGGCCACCTGTTTGGGTTCAGGAAAACAGTGTGGCAGAAATGATGCATGAGGGTCTAAGTGTAGCTTATAAGAAACTCTTTGCTGTAATTTCCTCATCTGTTCTAGAATTCCAGCTGGATCCTGAGGAATCAGGAAGGGACCAAGGGGCTGTAGGAAATGACAGACCTGGGAGATGACAGAACAAGTCCTGAGACTACCATGTAGAAAGGTGACCACTCAACACCTGCTTCGTGCTGTTTCTGTAATGAAAAATACACTGCTCTACCAGGTGCCACCTATTACTCTCAAGCTCACACTGTTGTCATTCAATGGATTTTTTTTGATGGGGAAGCTTTTATTTCTTTTTATTGGAAAGGCAGATTTATAGAGAGAAAGAGAAACAGAAAAGATCTTCCATCTGCTGGTTCACACCTCAAATAGCCACAACAGCTGGAGCTGAGCTGATCTATATGGCTTTGTTATTCTAGCTCCTTGATTATAGAGTTCTTCAGAGTCCATGCTTCACTTTTATTAAATGCCATAATTTAATAAGGATAGTGGCTATCATAGCAGACGCATTCAACCACCATCCTGACACATGGCAAGACTGGCTGATACTCAGATCCTTCTGAAGTAATCAAACTTTACAGAAACAGTTGGAATTCTCATGCTTGCATTTGCACAAAACTCATCATTGCTTTGCAAATAGTAAGCGCTTTATGAATGAGTATATAAAATCTGATACCACTGAACTGTTTTCTCACTGGTGATAACTGGCTAAAATTTGAGCTAACATCTAGATAATAGCTTGACTCCATAAATTCAATAAAATTAAATAATTCATATAGAATAGAACCTGAATCTTTTGTCTCAACTGGAACAAAAACTACCTGTGTTACCTGCCTACAGCCTGATTTTACAAGGGAGGCAAATTGGTTGCTTTTAAAATGCATATATTTCTCAGGAAATTTTTTATTTATCATTGTGTATTAACATAGGCCTGATAAAATCTACTTGGGTGTAAACCTTTGTAAACTCTTGGATTGTAACTATTATTATATTACATTCATTAATTATTCTACTAGCAAATATTACAAGTGTACAAACATGGTATATTTTACATTAATACTCAAATTATATAAAACCATATAATAGCAGTTGCTCAATTTCTGTTCTTTTTCTATAATTCCTTCTTTTTAAAAATGAAAAGGGCTTCCTCTTTGTTTGAGAGATGGAGCAGTAGAGTTTCGATCCTCTGGTTCACACCACGAATATTCATGACAGCAGGAGTTATGCTGGCCTGAAGCCAGAATGTGTGAAACAAGCCAGGTCTTTCACATGGGTGGCAGGAATCGAGTTCCTGGAGACTGCTGTCTCCTTAGGTCTGCATTAGCAGGATGCCAGGACCTGGGACGGGGTCCCTAGGTCTGCATTAGCAGGATGCCGGAGCCAGAACCGGAAACAGGATGCGAGATGCGAAAAATGGGACAACTGAACTGAAAGACTAAACACCATACTGTTTCTAGACATCTGCTCTTCACTTGTCTTTAGACACAATAATTACAATTAGCTCCAAAATAAAGTGCCCATTGATGTGAAGTCACAAGCCTGTGATTAAATGTTCCTCTGTCACTCTGTTCTTTGGATGAAGGGATGTGTCATCAGTTAGAGTGTTTTTCCAACTTGTGGGAAAGCAAAGTCACCTGGCAGGGTTTTAAGAATCCCAATGGGGGCTGGTATGGCAGCCTACTGGCTAAAGTCCTCACCTTGCATGCACCAGGATCTCATATGGACACCAGTTCGTATCTTGGCTATTCCATTTCCCATTCAGCTTCCTGCTTGTGGCCTGGGAAGCAGTGGAGGATGGCCCAAAGCCTTGGGACCCTGTACCCATGTGGGAGATCTGGAAGAGGCTCCTGGCTCTTGGCTTTGGATCAGCTCAATTCCAGCCACTGCGGCTACTTAGGAGTGAAGCAGTGGACAGATTTTTCTGTCTCTTCTTTTCTCTGTAAACCTGCCTTTCATATCTATATATATATATAGAGAGAGAGAGAGAGAGATGAAACCTGCCATATATATATACATATATATATATATCTCCCAATAGCCAGGCTGCTTCCCCTCACCAATGAAACCAGGGTCTCTGGAGAAAGAACTTGAATTTTGGTACATTTTAAAAGTTTCCAGGTGACATCACACACACATCTGGAAAAGAGTGATTCAGAAGTTTTAGGTTATTACCTGCTCTTTTCACTATTTTCCCAGAGATCTCACAGACTATGAAAATGAAGTTACTTCCTTCATATCAGATAATCATGGCTTTGATAAATTTCAAATGAGCCAGAACATTACCCTGCTTTGACTAGTCATTCACCATGGCAACACATTTTGTTATTTATGTGTAAATGGAATTTCATAATTCTCAGTCCACTTTCTGGTAAAGTACTTGGCAACCTTCTCACTGAATAACAAATTTGCAAATAAAATCTTTATTATTTCTCTTATGAGAAACTATACATGTAAAAGTAGTTATTTTCTTTCCAGTTGGTATAAAGATAGTAAAGCCATTTCAAACCTAATAATAGGACTACTTGATATTCATTTATTTTCCTTTTGGAAGAAAAAGTTCTCATAAAAATTTATTTTCTGCAGACAATCGTGCTTATCTCATTAAATGGCATTTGGTGAATGTTTAAAAAATCTTTCTAAGCTTAGAGAGAAACGGCTACACTGGAGAAAGTGAGATCTTTTCTTAGTCACTTAAAAATTTTTATTTTTCAAGCAGGTAACCTGTGAACATAAAGGTTTCCTAATGGAGACCTGAGTGTTGGGCATGAGTGAGGACTGAGCGATGGACAGGAGTCTCAGTGGTATCCCTGCTGCCCGGAGACGTTGTGCTGCAGTGGAATACACTCTGAGTAGACAGCAGGGGTTTTCCCAAGATAGACACGTCACCACCAGGGCTGCTTGCTGCACAGTTCTCTGAAGGCCATTCACTACAAAGTCCCATTAATGATGTCTGCTGTGTACTGTGCAATGAGAGCAACCTTGCACAGAGGACCCAGATTTGGCCTCTGAGCAACTCAGGCACCTGTAAAGCAAGTCCTGAAGCTCACTCGATATGACCAGCCCACCTGGGCTCTTTGCTGTGGCTTTTTGTGATTGGATAAATGGGTGAATTCTGATTTTTGTGGTGAAATATTATGGTTTTAAGATTAAGAAGGAGTGGGGTTGATATGGTGGTGTAGCAGCTTAGTCCTTCACCTCCCACCACCAGCTCCACATGGGCACTGGTTCATGTCCCAAATGCTCCACTTCTGATCTGGCTTCCTGCTGAAGGCCTGGGAAATCAATGGAGAATGGCTCAAGTCCTCCGGAAATCACATCCATATGGGAGATTAGGAGGAAGCTCCTGGCTCTTGGCTCCTGACTGGGCTCATCTGCAGCAATAGTGGCCATTTGGGGAGTGACTCAGTGGATGGAAGATTTCTTTGTCTCTCCATCTGTATATAAATCTGCCTTTCAAATAAAAATAAATATCAATTTTTTTTTCAAAAAGATTAAGAAGGAGAGCTAGGAAGTGGGTGGATTTGAAATAAGATGTTGAGCTTTCTCCTTTGAACTCATCTGCTTTGCTGTAAATATTTAATCCAGGTCCATGCGCCATATTCTAGAAGGCCTCAAAAAAGCAAGCCATGTTTTGGACTTCCCTGTCTTATCCTCCTACAGTTTCAATCCCTTTCCACTCTCTGGCTCTGTTCCCACTGGCCCCCTAGCAATGCCCTTCCTGTCACATCCTTGGCTCCAGATCCTTAGACTCATAGTGCTTTCTCTACTATGCAAAAACGATAGTAAGAATTTTCTACAAAATTCTCCAACATGCCTTACCAAAAATCACTCAACTTGAAAGGCTGAGCCAAGGGCTGTGGTGTGGGTGTGGCTCAAGTGTTTCCTCAGATGTTCATGGCTTAGAAATTTGGGCTCCCACGTGTTGGGGATGTGTGGAACTTTCAAGATATAAGGCCTCATGAGGAGCAATTAGGTCACAGAGGGCACTGTCTTTGGAAGGTATTAGGGCTGACCTCAAGGAGCAGGTTGGTTCTTAGGAGAATGATTTGAAATAAAAGAACCTGGTCCTGAATCCTTACCTAGTTTCCTTTCATAAGTGCCCCACTGTGATGCCATCTGTCAAGTGAGACCAACAACAGGGTTTTGGCAGAGGCTGAACAGGTAAGTCCACTTGATCTTGGACTTTCAGCCTTCAAAAGTGTGAACTCAACAAACCTCTTTTCTTTATATCTTACTTGCTTTCAGGCATTTTGTTAAAACAATGGAAAACAACATGGCAACATGCTAGAACCAGAAATCAACTGCTGGATCCTTTGACTGACAGATACGATAATCTACCATCCTCCTTCCCAGAGGGAAGTTATTAAGGAAATAAGATATAGTTTCCTGGATTTTTTTCATGCATGTGGTTCAGAGTTTAAGTCTTGTTAAGACACATTTAGTTCCAACTGAGAGACTGACAACTCTTCTACAATGCTAGATTATGAATGACAACACTAGGAAAAGACAGCATGTAAGAGCAGGCAAGAGGAAGCAAAGCACTGCAACAGGGTTTTTGGAGGAAGAAAAGCAAGAGACTGAATGGCAATGGATTTAGCTTAGCAACAGACGCAGCACCCAAAGGGGCTTACAGAACTAGCCTGCTCCAGCAAATGGCTGTGAGATTCACAGCAGGAGGCAGAGACAAGGAGTGAGAAGATGACTTAATCAAGGAGACCTGGCTGAAGGGCCGAGGATGGCGTTCTAACAGTCACCAGGCCCAGCATCCTGGACTCACCATCATCTGATCACACAATAGGACAAGAAGGATGAGAAGGTGGGCAGTAGCTCACTGGAAGTCGCAGACTTGCATAGCAGAATGAGAGATGAAAGGCAGGCGGATTAGGTGAGGCTGATAACACTTGGAGAGATGTGCTCCTCGGATTCCTTCTCTTGCCTCACTTCAAGCAAGCAATAAGGTAAGAATGTATGGGGATGTAAAATGAACATTTCCAGAAAAAAAAAACATGAACATTTGGGGTATCTTCTAATGTAATGATTGGTTTCTCTTCCAACCACCCTGTAACAGAGCCCATGAGCCGGATTTTCCATTCTGAATGCAAGGCTGAGGGCTAACCACAAAATGAAGAAAATAGAGACCACGTTGAGTAAAGAAAAGAACTGTGAAAGATGAAACAGTACAGAGACCAGGGAAAGCCTCAAAAAATTGTAACTGTTTTCAAGGGAAATGCACTCCTCCCCGCCCACCAAAATGTCATGAAAACAGAGTAAAGCACTGTTTCAGTTTTAAAATACGCTAAGTGACTGGTGCCAGTGTAGCGCACTAAACCTCTACCTACAGTACAAGCATTCCATTTTCACAATGGTTCGAGTTCTAGCAACTTCACTTCCTAACCAGCTTCCCGCGAATGCCCTGAGAAGGCACAGAAGATGGTCCAAGTCCATGGGCCCCTGTACCCATGCGGGAGACCAAGAGGAAGCTCCTAGTTCCTGGCTTCGGACCTGTCCAGTTCTGCAGCCATTATGGGGAGTGTGAACCACCAGATGGAAGATCTCTCTTTCTCTCTGTAACTCTGCCTCTCAAATAAAAACAAATAACTTTAAGATATATATACATGCTACTGAAATCACAGTAGGTAAACATGGAAATTGGCAATAATAGAGAAGCAGAAGCTCAGAAGATCAATCCAGAAAATAAAATATCTGGCTTTAAGACTCCCAGAAAAAGAAACTATGGAAAAGACAAGAGAAGAAATTATCAAAGAATATCATTAATGTTCATCCAGCTATTGTTGAGTAGCTGACATTCTGTTAAATATGAGGCAACAGTAATGAATTGAAAAGAAATAAAATCCTCATCCTTATGAAATTTACATTCTGTTGAGACAAGTACTTGTAGATACAAAATTAAATAAATGGATGAAATACAGATTGCATTAGGGATAAATGCTAAGCAAAAATCTAGCATGTGAGGGAGAAGGAAATACCAGTAGAGCATGCCCTTCTGGACTGCTTAGCCAGTGAATATCTTATGAAAAATATTATTTGGGGGCAAGTCCTAAAGGAAATAAAGGAGAAGCCGCCTGGGAAAGAACATCAGGCGTAAACCACCTGAGGCGGGAGTGTGTCCGGCACTGACACGCCACCACTGCAGCTGCGGTGGGAAAAGCCAGAAAGCAGTGAGCAATGAGGTCAAAGGACTGTTTGTAGGGATCTTCACGGCCGTGATGAGGGATCCCATATCAGTTTACAAGACTGCAGTCTACTCCCCTGTATGCTTGCAGCAGGCTTTACTCAGCTAGCTTCCCATTTGGGCATACCAATGTTTCCTAAATTTTGCACAAATTATCAATAATGCAAAAATGATTAATAGTGCATTTGCTGTTTAGCATTAGTGAAGGTGTACTTTTAGAGAAAAGCGCGAGACAAAGGATGTGCACATCTGTGGCCCTTCCTTACTGCCATGCATACCAAGGACACGCCATCCTGCATATTCTCACCAACAATATCTTGCAAGCTTTTGGACACTTTTGAACAGCTGTGCTTTGCTGTATCCAGAGTTTTCAGTTCTCTATCTTCAGTGAAAACTCTCTTCTCAAGCTCCAGGGCTGCTTGCAGGTCGTTTCTGTGATCTGTTGCTATCTTCTCCCCACATTTCTCTCAGGGGTTTCTTCCTTTTGTTTTAAAGAACTCTTTGCATAAACTGCAAATATTCATTTCCAGATTGTCACTGGTTTTTAAACCTTGCTTATGATACTTTTTGTCAATAAAACAGGTAGATTTTATTATTAAAGGGACACATTTAGCATTCCAATCTAGATTTTTGAGTCCTAGATATAAAGCCTTTCCATAAAAATGCACCTGGGAACTCCCTCATTTTCTCACAGTTTCTGTAGTTCTAAAAACACTTTTATTACTGACTCATGTTGAGCTTTTTCTGTCTCTTGGCATGAAATGTAGTCCAAATGTGTCATGTACTAATCATCCTTTATCATCCAACACTAAGTTGTCACATGTTCTTGGGGCTAGTTCTGGATTTTCCATCCTGTTCCATCAGATCACCTATTTCCATATCAGCAGTACACTGCTTTAATTACAGGATCTTAATACTATAATCTACCACTGTGCATAGTAAACTCCTTCACTGCTTTTCCAACTAGGTCCTCATTTTTTTGCTGACTTATCTATTCGTACATAGTGTAGAACCAACATGTCTAGCACTAGAAAAAGTTATTTTTAATAGAATTACCTTGAGAGTTGACATCTTTCTGATACTGTTATCTTAACTGGAAGCAAGGAGCACCTTCTTTGTTCAGGTTTACTTTTTATGTCTTTCAGGCATGCTTTAAAAGTTTTCCTTTGCATAGCTTTTGCAAATCTTCTTGCTTGGTTTATTTATTTCTTTAAAATTATTTATTTATTTTTATTTGAGAAGCATAGTGCCTGCAACAGCCTGGGCTGGGTCCAGGCAAAGCCAGGAGCCAGGAACCCAAGCAGAGTCTGCCATGTGGGTGGCATTTGAGTATTCACATTACTGCCCTTCCCAGTAGGAACCTGAGCATCTCCAGGACACGAATCCAGGTAAGGGGAACTGTAACTGCTTTATCAAACATCTTCTCCCTGTAAGTTTATTTATTAGAATTTATTGTTTCTGAATACGTGTCCTTTTTTTAGAAAAAGAAAAGATTACATCTTCTGATTACTGGGTATACATACGAGAGTTACTGAATTTGAAATGTTTATTTATATGCTATTGATTTCTTGATTGATTTCTCTTTTTGTTCCCTGGGACTGAGCTACCCATTTCCTGAGCTTTCCCAGGTGGATATCAATTCGTCTGTATCCACCTCTTCTTTGTGCATTCCTCATCGGAGTCTTCATTCTGATGTGGGCTCTTCAGGAGTCCTAATAGTTTAGGATACTAATTTCCCTGTGAACATGAGACCTTTTATACTCCTTTTCTCCTAATTAAAAAAAAAGCTTTATTTATTTTTATTGGATAGTCATATCAGATTTACAGAGAGAAGGAGAGACAGAGCAAAAGATCTTCTATCTGCTGCTTCACACCATGTTCCTGCAATGTCAACCAGCCTGATCTCAAAATTCATGATAAGCTTGTTTTATTGCTACAAACAAGTATTAACTTTTGTCAACAATATGTCCTCATTCTTCATATTTAAGAAGTGTTTTGTTGTACATATTTTCCTGTAACCTGTTTTTCTCATGGTTTACTCAGTTTAATTTCTGGATTTCATTGTTGGTATTTAATTGTTTATCTTCAACTAGACATATCTATTTGTTCTTTCATTAATTGGCATTTGGTTCTTTTCAGAGGTTGGTTCCACCTCTTTTGCTATTGCAAGCTGTCGTAGTGACGACTGGTCCTTACACATGTCTCCCTGTTTCCTGGATGGCTTCATAGAAGAGTTTTACCTAAGGGTGAAAATGTTGGATATGTTGTTGAGTTGCTCATTGTCTTTCTAAAACCAGTGTTTGGAAGTTGACACAAAGTTACCCAGGCACCAACTATTGGCACTTCAGATTTTTATATTTTGGGGACACTGATGAGTTTCAAAATATTTTCTTTCTGTAAGGCATCAACAACACAACAGTGCCCTATTTTTAAATGCAAGAAAACAAAATTCTATTGTAGACCACTCAGTCTGGGAGAGCTTGTACTATCATTTTGAGCAGATGAGTACAGGTGGCAAAAGGGACTCCGAAGAAGAGACAACATTGAAGATCATGGGATGTGCAGGATTATATGGGGTGGCACAACAGAACCCCAAGGGCTCTTACAAAGCAAAGGAGGAAGTAGAGTCAGAGATGGTGATGTCATGCCAGAAGCAAAATAGGAGGGAATGCAGTCAGAGAATGACTGCTTGTTCCTGGCTTTCAAAATGGAAGAAGGGGCCACAAGCTAATGAATGTAGCCACCTCTAGAAACTAGCAAAGGTTAAAATTTTAAAGAAAGCATTCCCCTCCAGACTCTCCAGAAGGACTAAAGTTCTGCAGTTAATCACTGACTGCCAGAAACAAATACCTCATCTCTATACTGCTGATTATGCATTTCTGTGTGTAAGATTATATGCTATAGTTACAACACGGAGCTAATATGAAGGAGCCACTTATTAAATCTGACATTTGTTAGTATAAGAAATAAACAGGTTTTAAAAAATATTATGTAGAAGAGGAAATTAGAATTACCTATTAGGGTAATTTTGGATAGGAAGACAAATTGAAGAAGAATAAGATTATAGTTGCTGGAGAAGTGGTTTATCCAGAGATTTAGTACATATCCTCAACCGTGCTTGTTAAAAATAGGATAGGCTCTTGGATGGTGTTCAAGTTCATGGTTGGGAGAACTCGGTGGTTTATATCCACCCTGGTTGGGTGTGTGAGCTTAGAAAAGACTGTAGTGGAGGAGGTAGGTTTTGAGTTGTAAATGCAGATTTACATCACTGCTCTAGGAACTGCTGAAACCATGGGTACGTGTGAGATGCAAAAGCAGAAAGTATGTGGGGAAAATGAGCAGGCTGGGAACCAGGTATCCACCTCTTAATCATTAGGTTAGCTCTCAAATTGCTTTATACAAACAGAAAATCCTCACCTAAAGTAATTATTTTATAGTAACAGAGCCATTTAATCAGAACAGTTGTTAACATATCTCCAAAATCTTGGGTAGGCAAGGGTCCATAGGATTGAATATTACCCTGTCTGGCACACTGGAAGGGGAAACCAAGGCCCATACCCTAATGCATGAAGTATGAAAATCCTTAGAGTGCTGAATGGGTCCATGCCAGTATATATGTTACTATCCTGTTCTAACTCAGTAAATCTACAAACTGGGCCATAATTGATTAAAATTTTCTTAGAAAGAGGAGTCAACTGTAACTGGAAACCAGTACTAACACAAAAGATTTAAAAAAATCAAACTTCCATATTTGTGGTTTAGTAATAGCTCCACTCCCCACCCCCCAATATAATTTGTATGTGTTTGAAAATTAGAGTTAAGTTATTCTCTCATAGACTGTTTTTGGGACAAAGGCTCATGTGCTTTTCCCTAAACAATATTTATTTGTTTGTTTGAGGAGAGAGAGAAATTCATTCACACACACACGCGCGCACACACACACACACACACTCACACAGGGTTTCCATCTGCTGGTCTACCTCCTAAATGCCTGCAATGGCAGGAGCCAAGTCGGATCTTGGAACCCAGTCCAGGACTCCCAGACAGGTGGTAGGAACCCAGTTACTCGAGCCTCTCTGTGGCCTCCCAGCCGTCTCTGTCGCCTTTCCACATCAGCAGGAAGCTGGAGTCAGGATCACACCCTGAGCTGGGAATCAAACTCAAGCATTCCCATAGAGGATACTTGTGTCTCAGACACAAGTCCAAATGCCCATCCTGATTCAAATGTTTGGTTCCGACATTAATGAGAGAATTGCCAAATTTCTGGGAGACATTAATGCATTGATAGTTATTCCAAGTTTTTTCATGTGTGGTTGTTAAACCATTTTGTCTGTTACTCTTGCAGGTAAAACATTTGAAAAAGTTACACACAAAGACTGAAATATCTTGCTACTCGTGGTCTGTGGCTTTGTCTTATTTTAAAATGTTGAGTGCTGGGCCTGGCATTGTGGCCTAGCAGCTAAAATCCCGGCCTTCAATGCGCCTAGATCCCATAATGGATGCCGGTTCTAATCCTGGCATCCCCACTTCCCATCCAGCTCCCTGCTTGTGGTCTGAGAAAGCAGTCGAGGATGGCCCAAAGCCTTGGGACCCTGCACCCACATGGGAGACCTGAAAGAGGTTCCTGGCTCCTGGCTTAGGATCGACTCAGTTCTGGCTGTTACAGTCACTTGAGGAGTGAATCATCAGATGGAAGATCTTCCTCTGTCTCTCCTCCTCTCTGTATAGCTGATTTTGCAATAAAAAATAAAATAAAATGAAAACAAATAAACAAAAATAAGTGCTTATGGCAGTGATTTTCTTCTTGTTACAACCAACAGTCCAATTTTCTGCTAATGTTACTCCAAGTTTAGAGAATAAAATGAAATCTGTTTTCTAGGGTGTATGTTGCAGTGTAGTAATTCTGTGTGATTTCTCACTTCCACAGAAAGCAAGTCTCCCATTGAACAGATGTGGGGAACACTGAGTTAAAGTCGAGCAGTTTTCTTAGAGTCCATGGAATGGGAATGCACACAGGGATGTCTCCAGGCTCGGATGAAGTCATGTTTCTTCAAGTTATCTGATCCCAGCTCCCCGCGCTTTCAATCTAAACTATCCTGTGGAACTGATGTTGCACGGAGGACATTTTTTGAAACACTGATTCTGAACATCTCATCTTCCTGTTTCTCCCATGGTTTCAGGAAATGTGTCTCATAAAATTAAGTCTGAGAATCTGTATTATCTGGAAAAAAATGGGCAGTTACTGAACAACTGATCCTCTTTGTTGGATCACAGAGCCATGGAATTTTAACTGTGCACAGAGCTGTCTAAAATAAGCTGTCTTTTAAACATTTAATTTCCCTTCATTTGTTTCCTCTGGTTGGAATGTTGTGATGGCCAAAGTCACAGCGGTCATCCTGGGGAGACGAGAGACTCAGGCTGAGAATGGCAGAGAAATAGCATGGCAAGAGCCAGGACTCTCATGATTATGAAGCTACCATAGTGGCCATGGAGTACCATTCTGGTGTTCAACAGAAAAAGAGAAACAAGACTTCATCTGAGCCAAACTGTTAAAACTTTCTGATAGTAGCTACATTTTTGCCTAACAGATCATAGAACAGGTACATCAGGAAGATTTGGAGACATGGCGACTGCATCACAACCCTAGTATTCAGCATATGTGGAACAGTTCTAACTTGCTGGATAAGGAACTGAAAGGAATTTTTTGTGTATTTTTATGCTGCTTTGCTCTTATCAATGACATGCATATTAGCTGTGACATATCTTCCTGTTGAGTCTATTGTTAAGCCTCTTGAAAAAAAATAAACTCACTGTCATCATTTATGGTAACAGCTTGTTTCTTTAGAATTCAAAGTAGAAATGTTGATAGGGAGGTCTGGGATAGTAAATGCATTTCCTGTCTCTTGGGCAAGTTTGCAGGAAAATAAAGACATCCCAAGAGAGGTGACACAGCTGAGTGGTCATTCCCGCCTCCAGGTCGGCTGTGACAGGAGCACTGACTGAACACCCGGGCTTGTGCTAGAGGCCATGGCAAGCGCCGAGGACAGTTCTGCCCTACAGCCTGGGCACTCCTGCCAGCCTCTGCAGGACTCACATGAGCACCACTGAGACCCTTTTTCATGTAACTTACCAATACAGGGCTGCACTAATCATGTGCTGAACACTTGCACCTCAAAGAGGCAGAAAACATGATCTTCAAGATTAATTAGAAAAATCAGTCAAGAGTTTACTACAATGTATGATTAAAGCAGACTGACCTAACACCATAGACATCCAAGATTTAGCTTTAGTTCAACGCTTGACAAATTCTTATGTCTCTAGTCAAAATTTCTGTAGCTCTGTCAAAACAACAACAACAACAAAATCAATTTCCTTAAAGAAGAACCAGGAAGTGAGCTGTGAAGCGAAATGAAAAGGGCTTCCTTCCCTCTTCCCTAGGCCCCCAACCTGCACAGCATCTGTCTTGATTGATCCCATTTGTCATTTTCATTATTTGCCTGGTTTACCAAATGCCTTGGCCCTGTCAAAGAACATTCCTGGAACGTCAGAGGAGGAAACAAGGCACCACAAGCTCTGATGGAGACAAATCAGCCTTGTTTTTCTCTCAGTATGCTGCCTGTGCCGGCTGGTGGGGCTCGGTGCCTGATGCAAGGGCCGCCCCGGCGGAAGCAGCTCCTTTTCTAGATGAAGGCAGCACAGCGTGACACCTACGGCACCATCTGAAGGCAGAAACATCCCCATACTTTTTTCCACATTCCTGTGTCCCCAGCACGCTTCTCTGGACTTCGGACTCCCATGCTCTCCTGGCAAGCTTTCTCTAATTGTAATGCTTTACCAACCCCTGCAGGATCCTGGGCTTCCAGCATCCTAAAAGCACAGGAGCCAATGGCATTCAGCAGACTTTGGTGAGCCCCACTTTCAGAACCGTCTTTTCCATCCTCAGATGTCATGAGTACCTCAATAACAGGCGTGGTGACTTTTCTCTCTTGGCAATTCCAGCAGAGAAAAGGCTGGACACCAGGCAGGAAACGTCAGTGCAGTGTGGAGGACGGCACAGAAAGGGAGACCCTCTGAGCACCTCACTCAGTACCAGGCATGTACTTTCCTCTCCTTAGCTCTTATTGTCTGCAAAACAGAGCCCTAACTTTATGGAAAAGGAAACTGAGATGTAGGGTAGGTGAGTGATGAGTCCAACCAGAGGTGGTTTCATGCCCTCATCTGCCCATATGGAAAACCGAGCTGGCGTGTGAGGGCTCCGAAGTGGAGGACATCTTCCTGAATTTCTCTATACTAAGGTCTCTTTAGATCTTCTCAAATAATGGGCTTGAGGGTTGTGCAGAGGAAACCCATAAAATGACTGAGCCAGACTTTTCTGGCAATCTAGAGGGATGAAAGATCACAACAGGCTTTTTGATTTAGGGAGAAAATGTGACAACGGCCATGCCCCCGTGTTAGGGACTCACACAGGCAACACACGCACAGGGATACAATGACCTGCAGCAGTGTTGAATCTGACCACAGTGTTGGCACCGTGGTCAGGGACTAGCTGGTCTCTACCTTGCCAACTCTAGATGTCACTGCAGGATCACGCATTAGACACACCCACGCCCAGAGCAGAGCCTCGGGCGTCTCCGCATTCTTTTCTGCTGACTCACCGGTAGCTTTCAGCTGTTCTTTCAGGCAGGAACTGACTCAATGAATAAAGTCTTTTCAAACAAGCCATCAGGACACTGTTTTAATGAAGACAACGAATTTGTTGAAGTTACTGTCTTGATTTCCAGTGTGTAAGGCTCAAGCCACACACAACAGGAAGGACTCTGGGCAGGGCTTTTGTCCCAGAGAGGATTCTCAAAGCAAAAAAAAAAAAAAAATCTCTGAGAACAAAATATTCCTGCAATTGCAAATGATGTGGCCTATTTGCTCAACCACATACATTTCGTGTGTATCTGAGAGGGGATACAAGTACCTGTTACTGATAGAGATCAATAGATTCCTGAGAGCTTTGCTTTCCTGGACAGAGTCCTTTGTATTTCTAGTTCCTTTCAGGAAATTGGGAGCAGTCTGCGTCCTGCCACCTCAGCTAATAATGAGGTGCAGGACAGACACTGAAGACAAATACTGGGGGACTGCCCTTCCTCCTCCCTCAGCCAATTCTTTCGAGCCATACGCTTGTTCTGAATGTGGGAAGCAAAGGGTTTCTCTTCCTCACTCAGTGGTGATGTAAAATCTTTTCATCCACTTTTTGCAATGAATATTTGGTCTGAGAACTGCAACAGACTGGGGGAAAAGTGTTCTTTTGATTCTTAAATGGGGTGTTTTGAAGTCGGCACTACAAATGTGTTCAAACAGTATGCGAATTAGGACCTCGGTGATGGAATAGCTGTAAACAATCTGGTAGTGCCATTCTGCCTGGGATTTAGCTTAGATGGTAGAGCACGTGGGTGGGGAACAGGACTGGATTGGATGACATCCAGGCAGCTATGGATGCCACAGAGTGGGGTGTGGCACCTGAGAAGGGAAATAGGTGATTTGGGTATATTCTAGAGCAATCCAAACTCCTATTGCTCCAAAGATTTCTACTAGATGCCTTTGTGGGGTTCACTACCTCCGAGACTCAAAACCTTCAATGCTACACTATTTATCTGGATGAACAGGGCTGTGGTATTCAGCTGATCTTATTAGCATGGATGTATTTTCCTCCTGCCTCCACTGGTAGGCTTTACTAGTGCTGGGAAAGGGAGATGTAACATCCCCACATAAGGCACTTCAGCATGAGGATTTTCTGAGCTAAAGTCAAGATTATGCTCCTGATTATAAGGTACAATCAGAGTACGTCACAGCAAAAGTTAAGAGAAAAATATGAAAGGAAGAAGGAGGGACAGAGTGCAGTGAGGGAGAAAGTGGAAACTGGGAAGTATTATATTCTTAAAATTGTATATAGGAAACACTTGAGACATGTTGCTTTACATAAACAAAAAAATTTAACTATAATAAAAAAAAAAAGCAGCAAACACAGAAAGTAATGTTTATCCTCCCCACGCTGCTGAAAGCAAGATACAAAATTTCCTTTGCAAAGGTCTTCCCCTCTCTTCTCTCCTGTGTCATGAGGTGGTCGTGGTGGGGGGAAGGTACCCATCATCACAGGATGCAGATATTTGGCACTAAGATGGATCTGCACAAACAAACCACACTGCTCTTACTTTCCAATTAATTCTCCCCATGCATGACCTTTCCCATGTTCTACCATTCTTGAAGCCAAGCACCTTTTCCTTTGTCTTGTCACTTCTCAGTAAGTTATGGTCCTTTGCTAAAATGGCATCTAACCCCCAAGATCTAATGACTTTTGTGGGCCTTCACTTCTTTTCCATGAAAGCTGCTGTGCATAGAAAGGTTAAAATATTAACATCAAATAAAAGTTGCATGCCTCTTCTCCCATTCATCTGTCTTTTGCTGGATTAATTAGCAGGCCTCGGGCACTGACCTGGAGAATACAGAGGAAAAGCATGATTCTTCCTCTACACCAGAAACTTTAGGCCAATAAGGAGAAGGTACAGATAACTTTATTACTCATTCCAGAGACTTCTTGAGAACTCTACTTACATGAACATTAAGCTGTTTCATTTTTTTTTCAATACATGTATCTGATATTATTTCTCTAAAAACTTCTTCAAAATCCTTTTATGGAAACCCTAAATGATTAGACCACCACTGCTGTCCTAGAAATATCCTACACTGAATGACCCATTTTAAATCCAACCCCCAGGTCTTATATGGATTCTGATTTTGTCCCAACTCTCTTGGACGCATCTTAGACTCCAAAAAGGAGTGTTCTCCCTTGCCAGGCAACTCAGCGTTGCCTCACCCACAGATGGCTATGGCAGAGTCGCTGTGAAGCCAGGAATCCTCCTGATTTCTGAACACCATCTGCTTATTGCTCATTCCTTTCCTCTCAGAATTCTCCCAGCTCTCTGTCCTATATCCTCCTGGTCTCTTTTCTACCTAGAAGGCAGCTTATTTTCAAAACCTCTAAAGAGCATCTCATACATGAAGCACTATAGACCCAGGTCTTCAGCAGGATTTGTTTCTGCTTTCCTCTGCTATGATTTGGATATTTTGTCTCTTCCCAAATTCATGCTGAGATCTGGTCCCTAGTGTAGTGATACTGAGAAGTGGTGGGACCCTCAAGGGGGATTAAGTAGTCAAGATGATGAATGCATCTGTTCTCCCACTGTGTTAATTCTTGCCACATGAATTCTTGTTCGCACAAGACGGATGAGCTATCCTAACAGCAGGCTGTCATAAAGCGAGGCCATGTCTCTCTCCTCAATGCTTACTTTCTCTTCTCGCCACCATGGATTGAAGCAGCATGAAGTCCTCATCAGAAGCTGATGTCTGCACCTTACTCTTGGACAACCTAGGTTCTGGAACCATGAGCCAAATCAAAAACTCCTCTCTTCATAAGTCCCCAAATTTCCTGACCTGTGTTGTGGTGCCTCAAGTTAAGCCTCTGCCTGCATGACCGGCATCCCACATATGTGCCAGTTTCAATCCAAGGCATTGGAAGAAGGCTTGAATATCTGAGCCCTTGGCACCCACATGGAAGACCTATGTGGGGCCCCATCCCTGGGCATTGTGACCTTCGGGGAATGACAGTGGATGGAAGACATCTCTTTCTCTCCTTTGCTCTCTGTAATTCTGCCTTTCAACAAAGTAAATTAATACATCTTAAAAAAAAAAAAACTCCCCAGCCTCAGATGTTTTGTGGTACCAAAAGAAAATGAACCAAGACACTTGTAAAATGAGAAATTTTAACATCACCATTTCTTGTCATTATGAGCTGAATAGTTTCTGGCCTTTCTCCTCCATTCCTGACGATAGCAGATGAGACAGACTTGAAATATTTTTATTATCTTTGGATAACTGCTTTCCTATATTGCCTGTGCTTAACCAACCTCTAGATCTTATAAATTTATCTGAAAACTTTTTATTGATCCCCTTCCTATTATTCCTACCACTGTCAACTCAGTCTAGGATTTTATGTTACAGTTCTTAAACTTTATTGTGCAAATAGTCTCCTTTGAAATTTTATTGGAATTTATGAATCCCATTTTCTCCAGAAAACTAAAATTGGGCACATACATATAAACTCTGGAGTATAAGATCAGGGCATTCACAGAAGCCCTGAAGTCAGAGTTCTTGCTTTGCTATCTTTCTCCAGCTGAGGGATCCTTCTTATTCCAGTCACATACCATTCATGTTCATCTTCTGAATGTCAACCCCTACAAAAGTGAATAATGCTTTGTATAAAGTTGAAAAATAAAATTTGAGACCCAAGGGGTGGGTCTTCGGGTTGGGGTGCTGATCCCTGAATTGCACAACAGAACGTGTGGATTTGAGTTATGGCTCTGTTCCCAATCCCCAAACTTGTTGCTCAGGTGCACTCAGGAGGAGTACGCAGGAGATGGCTCAAGCGGTGGGGACCCTGCTACGTGCCACACAGGATAGCTGGATGGAGTTTCTGGCTCCTGGGTTTATTCTGACTCAGACCCTTGCCACTGCAGGCATTTGAGGAGTAAACCAGTGAATGGAAGCTGTGTCCATCTCTCTGCCTCTCAAATCAGTTAGTTATTTTTAAAAATTGAGGCTTAGTTCAGCATTCAAAACTCTCTCTCCATTCTGTGAAAGGAACATAAGCTGCCCTTTCTGCTTTACATCTGTAACAGTAGACATAAAATAAACCTAGTAATAGCCATCACAAGAGGCACATATTTATTAAGCACTAAGTGTGTACAAGCATGTCTTGTGTTGGGTGTAAAGCTTTTGAGAACTCCTTACTTTAAGTATGCTCCCATGCCCTTTTTTTGTGCAAGTTCATGTCTCTGTGTGCCTAACATGGGGAATTGTGAGGGCTTTGAAATTATTTTGAAGCATCTATCTTCCACAATTTGATTTAAGTACCTCACTTCTTTCCTTGAAAATGTGGATGGCACAGAAATTACTCATGGAATGGTGATCCAGATTGCCAAAGACAAAAAGTATCCTCAGGCATGCTGGGCACTGAGAAGAAGCTGCCCTTTGCAAACCCAGGCTCTTTCCAAGACCAACATAGAACTTTAATGTCTTCTATCTCAAAACCAATTGCCAAATTTTTCATCCTGGGAAAGATACTGTTCTCATTATTGGCTGATCTGAAACTTCAAATCCCTGAATGCTTTCCAAGGAGCAGTTAATATTGATATGTTTGTCAGTAAGTCCATCCTGCACCATCTAACCAGCGAATCCACCAATAACCCTCTTACTCATTGATCATGTGACTGCTTCCAATGCTGAGCAGAGAATAACCTTAGATCATTCCACAGAGGGGCTTGAGACAAAGCCCATGAGCTCAGAATGTGTTGGCTAGAAACAGCCTCAGAGGTACAGAGAGAGAAAGAGAAAGAGAAAGAAGACCTGGCACAGTAACCTAGTGACTAAAGTCCTCACCTTGCATGTACCGGGATCCCATACAGGTGTCAGTTCTAATCCCAGCAGTCCCGCTTTCCATCTAGCTCCCTGCTTGTGGCCTGGGAAAGCATTAGAAGATGGCCCAAAGCCTTGGGATCCTGCACCTAAGAGAGAGACCCAGAAGAGGCTTAGGGCTTCTGGTATCAGATTAGCTCAGCTCTGGCCATTGTGGCCGCTTGGGGAGTGAATCAACAGATGGAAGATCTTCCTCTCTGTCTCTTCTCCTCTCTGCATAGCTGACTTTCCAATAAAATAAAATAAATCCTAAAAAGAGAAAGAGAGTGCCAGAGTCCAGCTCCAGCTGAGTTTGGAGCTCAAGAAGGGTGCGTGGAGTCGGCGATAAAGAAAGACACAGACACTGTCACTTGGTGCCTTCTTGCTGCCTCTCTTGCTCAAGAAGAAGGCTGTTCTTTTTATTTACTTAGACACATCACAAGCCTCTGCACAAGCATTTGATTTTTTATCTTTAACTTTAGAACTAAGACAGCATGCGCAGATGTTCAATTAATTTTTACTTCATGGTCAACCAGGTGCTCTTAAAGATAATTCTGTAAGTTACTATAATCAGTTTCTTTAAAGCAAGCCGTTATTCATTCTTCAGAAGTGGCCACTAGGTGACAGCCAGAACTCCAAGGCCAAGACACAGATGGTTACCTGCTAATCAGTGAAACATTCCTACTACATTTTATTTTCACAACTTATCACTTAATGGGAGAAATACATCAAAAGGGAAAAAACATAAAGATGTAAGACAAAAAGTTTCAAACATTAAATCCCCCTACAACTGCAGGCTCTACAACCTCATAAACAATCAAACAATAATCAAAAGTATATCTCTATGATGTTAATAGAATCACCCTATATTTCCTCTAGTTAAAAAATTATGAAAGCGGCTAAAACAGCTACATTTTCTATGCTCTAAAGAGTTGCAAGGACAGGCTAACCTTTAAGGTCACAGTAACTATATTTTTGCCATAGCAGTTTTAGCTCTTACTCCCATCACTTCCATTAGTTTATAAAATTCTTGTTAAACCATTTCCCAGAAGGCATGCTATATGTCTGGGCCCGATTTCAGGGCAATGGGTAGGCACACAATAAGGTGTCCAGAAATGGCATGGGTTTAATTGTAGGTTTAATTGTACTCCTGTGCGCAGTTAAAGGCCCACTCACCAAGACATCAATAACATTAACTCTTAAGCTCACAGTAGTTGCCAAAGCCATCTCACAGGGGCAAGCAATGCCTCAATAGATTACAGAATTCTTAGTGGGGTACTTGAGTGTCCATGCAAACAGGTGGTGAGACTGTGTCAAGGTGGTCAGAGAGAAATCCGCCGGGCCCTGCCAAACAGCTGGAAGCTCCCCAGGCCCTGCCAAGCAGTGAGCTGTTCTCTTCACACCTTCGTGTCATCCACACCTACTGCACGGACTCCAGCAAGAGAGAGAGCAGAGATCTTCCATCCACTAGTTCATTCTCCAGAAGCCCATAACAGCCCACACTAGACCAAGTCAAAGCCAGGAGCCAGGGGCTTCCTCTGGGTCTCCCACATGGGTGGCAGGTAACCAAGTACTTGGGTTATCTTGAATTGCTTTCCTAGACCATTAGCAAGGAGCTAGACAGTGGAGCAGCTGGGCCATGGACCAGCACCCAGGTGGGATTTGGACATAAACGAGTGGTGGCTTTATCCTCTGTGTCACAGTTCAAGCTCTCATGTCAATGTTTTTGTTCACATTTCCTGAATGGAATCTTAGTTTCTATCTGTAAAGCATGCTTAAGTAATGAGAACATTAGGTATATTTTATAATGTATGAATTTATAACTTTTTAAACAGAAACATCTTCAATGACCTCAGAAACTGCTGAGCACCATACCTGGAAGCCATGTCTGGAGAGATATTTGGAAAGGAGAGTGAGGGGAGGAAATTCCAGTTGACCATAACCTTAGCAGGAAGGCAGAATTTACTTCTGAAATATTTAGGCTCTAATTTCATTCAAAACCAAATATTCTTAGTAGTGACTTTCAACATAATCAACTTCCTACTATTTTATTTTATGGATTTGGAAATATTATCTTCAGGTGGAGTTCCTAGTTGTCCTTAGATTGTCAAAAAAAAAAAAAAAAGAGAGAGAGAGAGAGAGAGAGAGAATGAATAAAGGTTGAAAATCAGGGCCTCCACATTGGTAGGGGCTCAGAGTGGGCTAGTCCCTGAGAATTGTTTCCAGCAGCAGCAGGAGTGGAGTGGGGAGATAGAAGGTGGGGGGTCTGTCTCTTTATCCCATCCTCTTATAGCCCAGGCTCCTGGGCTTACGATACTGACATAATACAGTGGAGACTCCTGCCAGCACTAGCAAACCTCTGAGGAACAGCGCTATCCTCTTAGCCCTTGCCATGTCTGAGCACTAGAATTCCATCCTAGCCCCTTCTGACCTTGACCCTAAAGCTGCCCTGAAGGGGCACTGCAGGTCAGCCTTGGTTGGAGCAGCAGCTGAGCCATGGCCTTCCTGGCAAATGCATGACAGAATGAATTCCCCCTTCCACACTCCTTCCTGATTCCTCCACCTTCTTCCCACAGCAGGGAAGAGACAAGGAAAAATGAAGGCAAGGGAAAATGAATCTGACAACTGCTAAGGATTCCTGAGTTTGAAGGCCTGCCTCTTGCTTCACCCCATTTCCTTCCCCATGCCCAGAACAAAAATAAAGAATGCTCTGGCTGTCTGTAATCACTGTGGAACTGGCAGGAGCTTTCTCCCCTGTCAGCAGGAGAGTGCCTCTCCTCATCCATCACAGTTCTCCTAATATCTGATTCATGCCTTGCACCATTGTCATCCTGTCCAATGAGAAATAGATGTCAATTGTCACCGACACAAGCTACATTTTGAAATGAAATCCAAGTGACTGGGGAAGCAGGCTGCCCTTCCCAGCTCCCCACCCACTGCCCCCAGACACAGCCATTTCATGTATAGTATCCCTGCCAGAGGTTTTGTACATTTAAGTTCTCGTTGGCTCTCCTTCCTGTGGACTGTGCTGTCCGTTTTGATTAGGATAAAGTCAGCCTTGCCTGTAAACATGAGTTAGCCCCGTGGTGTCTGAGGGCCAGGGCAGAGCTCCCACTGGGCTGTTCTGTTTGCCCACCCTCAACTGCACTTCACAGAGGAGATGGAAATGTCTCAGGATATTTTATAAAGTGCTCCCACTTGCTGTTCTGTGTGTCACAATGTCTTCAAGAGTGGCAAAGCCCAAGTCTTCTTTTTAACTTCTAAGGGGTTCATCATCTCAAAGACACAGCTGAGATCACTTCCTACCAGGATCATAGAAGATATTAGCCAACCCATAGTCAGCTGTGGTTAGCCTGGGACACTCTTACACATGAGTTGCATTTGTGATCATGTATGGGTCAGGATCTCTTTCGCTGCTCATATTGAATGGGTACTGCCTGCTGCAGCTGACCAAACGTTCTAGTCTGTGGTTCACCTCCCAGTTCTTTCCCTCATCAGCTGTATTTCATTCTGTAAAAACAAAGACAACAGCCCCTCTCTTATCAGGACATTGGCATGTAAGAGGCAACAATGCTATCTGCAAACATTTCCCACCGTGTTCAGCACCTGGGTCTCTCAGATGCCAGGCCCTTCCCTACCTACCTGCCTGGAGCTACATCATAAGTCCTTGGTCATCTGCAAGGGAAAATAACTCCAGTTCACACACAAAAAAAATATCTCCTGATTCAGCAGACACTATAAGAAAATCAATGCAAACAAACAGGACAACTTGGCTCCAGAGACAACAGACAAAAAAGAAACTGAGGAGGTTTTGGTATCTGCTACCTTTTCTGCAACAATGTGATTATAATTGTTATAAATATGTTTCTTGTTTTAACAAGCATTATTGATCTTGTGAAGTTATATGGAAAATTGCATGCGTAGTGGTCTAAATTGTTTCCAAGCTAAAAACAGACTGCTACTTTGTAAGCCATTTAAGTGCTGTGTCTAGGATATCACTGTATCCACCAAGAATGCTATTCAAGTCTTTGTTTCCTTTCCTACATATTTCTCCCAGGGTAAAAAGATGCAGAAAAAAGCACATGCAGCCTCTGCATGTCCACCAAAATGTTCTTTTCCACTTGATTTAAAATGGATTTAGACTTTTTCTTGATTTTTCTCAACCTGTCTACTACATGAACGTAGAACAGAGAAATTTCTTAATACCTGATGACAAAGATTAAAGTAGAGTCCAGTTTTTCGTGCCTGATGTTGTAGCCTAGTGGCTAGAGACCTCGCCTTGCACCCATATGGGCGCCAGTTTGTATTCTAGCAGCCCGGCTTCCCATCTAGCTCCGTTTGTGGCCTGAGAAAGCAGTCGAGGATGGCCCAAAGCCTTAGGACCTTGCACCTGTGTGGCAGACCCAGAAGAAGCTCATGGCTTCTGATCAGCTCAGCTCCAGCCATTGCAGCCACTTGGGAAATGAGCAAGCAGGTGGAAGATCTTTTTCTGGGTCTCTCCTTCTCTTTAAATCTACCTTTCAAAAAATATATATATATATATTTTTTTAAATCCAGTTTTCCCTCACCCACAGAATCAATAATTGCTCCTCAAAAAGCTTAGGAAAACACCCTGTCATCCTCAAATACCACTTTAGCATGTGCACTTGCTAGAGGAAGACATCAATGTCCCTTTGAAACGTTTTGATCTGAGAGAAGCACTCCTGGATGTGTGAGAGCCCGGCTTTGTGCATTGCAGTGCTGCAATTTGACCATAAGATGGCAGGAACCTCCAAAAAGTAAACGTAAGTGGCAAGCAAGACATCAGTTGTGTGTGCCAGTGTGTGTGCAACCACATCAGATCCTCTTGCTCTTCTGGCTCTTATGCAAGGGCATGGTAACAAACGCACATGCAGGATGAATTCTTTGCAGATGACTGTTCCAACAGAGTGAAAGTTGGTGGGGTCCTCACTTGTTTCTGTCCAACACTTTGCCTCCCTCATAAAGAAATAAGTGGGAGGGAAATGCATGTTAGAACATCCAGGAATGGGCTAGAAAATTCAGCTCCTCTATGATGATTTGACTTGACAAGCTAAATTATGATCCAACAGGAACAGGGACATATTAATATCATTCCCTTTTTAGGACATTCTCTGGGTGTAAAACACAGTAGTGTAATATAGACCAGCCTACAGAGAGAGACCTGCTATTTTAAACTGCCTAATTGGGTTTGTCATCTTTGTTAGGAGAGCTGGAAGGTGTGGGGAAATTGGTGCTGTGTTCTACATCTCTTTATGTAACAGCAGGTTCTTGAAAAGAGAGAAATCTATTAAAGAGCATGAGGAAGACGACCAAGTGAGAATGCAGGCACAGCCTGAGGGTGCACGCACGCTGTGCTGACAGTAGCTAATGCAGCAGTGGTTGCAAACCACACCAGGGCTACACCAGGCCTCTCTAGCTTATGATCCTGGTAAAGTCACCTTACTTACATTGGCCACGTGCTGTGACAACACTAACTCTACTCTCGCAAAACAGTGTGAGAAGAGCCACCATCTGCATTCAGGACTTGAGCCTGACAGTTCTGCAGAAGTGTGACATTGTGCTGATCTGAACGCACCTTCAATCTCAGCTTCAGAAATGCCTTGTCCCCTATTAACCACTTTGCCTTAGATGGATTATTTAAGACCCAGAGCCTGGTTTAAGGACAGCAGTCTGTGCCACTCCTCTCCCAAGGATTAATCTGTAGCTAGCAGGAGCCCAGCCAAGGTACCAGGACAGCCTGGGCCCAGCCAGGGGCTGCTGCACTGTGCAGAGCTCACCGCAGTAAAGACTGCAGCAAGAGGCTGACACGCCCTGTTAAAGTCACAGCACTGAATTCTAGCAGTCAAGCTCCACCTTTGACTGAACCCTAACAGCAAACAGTGGGTTCTCAGTGGGGTGCTTCTGGCACCTCAGGAGGAACCTAGCCTCTGGGGACGTAGCATGTGCAGGGTGACACACTGGAGTTTTCCCATTACTTTAAAAACAGTTCTCAGGGCTGGTCTGACTGCAGAGAACTCAGTCTTATTTAAAGGGGGAGATGCTCTCCATGTTTCTGCCTGCATATTCAGACTCCACTAAACATCTCTGGAAGCCGCTGAGCAGGACTAAACACACACCATGCACCTCAGGCCACAGGGTCCCAGAGCAGCTGTCCGTGAAGAGTGCGGCGTATCCTGGTCATCTCAATCCTGCTGGGACTCCTTGTCTGAGTAGCCCGGAGATGCATTTCTCCTGCTGGGGGTACCAGTTAACAGCACTTTGGGGTTCCTATCCACGTGGGGTCAAACTCTCACTGGTGCCACGTCCTTGGATGATTCCTTTGAGCCTCTGTGCATGAAGTGAGGATATTGTTATCAGTTCAGCACAGTTTTTGTTGTTGTTTTTGCTTGAGAGGATGAAGTCAAATAACCCGTGTTCAAGTTTATGTGACAGGTGCTGCAGTGCTTGGCATGCAGTACATGACAAATAAATAGGTGTCCCAGTAGAAGCAATAAAGCACTTCTGTTTAGTATGATTATCTGTCTGTGAAGGTTATGAATCCTCAAAGGACAAGGAGCAAAGAGAGGGGCACAAAATTGCTGCTATGAGTAAAAGGAGAAATTTGATTCGTTCAAAGAATAGAAATGATACAGGGCATAATATTGGAAATGTTCAATAACTGACTGTCAAATGCCTACTCACTTCATGTTAGCAAGTGATTTAGCTCTTGCCTGAAGGTAGCCCTGAAGTTAGCTGAGGGTGCTAAGATTTTCACATTCGAGGCCAAGAATGATAGGTTTTCATTAATAAGTTTTATATACATGTAAGTGAATTAAATATTCACTACCAAAATATGTGGACCAAATGCACCAATACACATCAGAAGGAACAGCAAAGAGAGACAGAGAGAGTGCATGTACATTTGTATGAGTGCATGTGAGATGTGAGGGCTTAGGGAGGATAAAAAATTTAAAACAATAAAATTTGGGCAGAGTTAGCTGGGAAGGCTTATGAGTAAGATGGGAGTGTGAAGAAAAACTTGGAGAGGAAAAGATTTGATTAGAAATGAGGGTCAAGGGCAGGAAGTTAAAACTGAGCAGGATAAGGAGGGCTACATGCAGCCACAGAGGACCCAGAATGACCCAAGGATAATTTTTAGACTGCTCCTCTACAGATCCTTACACCAAGAGGGTGACATCATAAAAATGATGCTTTTAGATGATTAATCTGGCACTGCAGTGCAGGACCATTAAAAAGGAAAAGAGACTGAATCAGGAATTGTTGTGGCAGTCTAGACTTCAGAAACGTGACTCCTAAAACACCAACACAGCTCTACTTGTGTTCAATGTCAACCTACTTTCTGACTACCTGCTAAATTCATAGAACTACATGACAGATTAATCTGATCAGGTGTTAACAACTTGAAGGGGCACATCTTTATCCTCTGATATGAATGAAGAAATTCAGAACCAGGAAGGTTATTATTATAGTTTGAACGGGATTTGGTTCCCTAAACTCATGCACCTGTTTAAACCCCAAAGTCTTACGTTAACAGTTAATAAATGAAAGTTAAATGTTGATGCAGTAAGGAGGGAGCGTGCTCTGAATGTGGTGTCTGGGAGGTGGGGTTCCTGGGGTCCCACGAGGGAGGGTTGGCTAGGCAGGCTGTCTCCCTTTTCATGCAGCTCCCTGTATTGTCATATAAACCTTCCACACATGTTCTGCCATTCCCTTCAGATTCCAGAACCCTGGAATATTGGGGCTGCCCAAATTTGAACTATGAGCTTTCAATATTGGAAGCTGAGGTAACCTTTCCCTCCTCCCCAAGAAGCTCCTCTCAGATATTTTAGTTTAAATAATGAGAAAATGACCGGTACTGGGATGCAACCTGAGAAAGTTCTCAGAGCTAACACATAGCAGATGTGGGACTGGAGCTGGGTCTTTTCTGTTAGGAGACTCCGGTGCAGGTGGGGGACAGGAACTCACCAAAAAAGGACCCTGCCATCTTCACAGCCAGATGAACGTAATAAGAATTAGAATTTCTGTTATGATAACCCATGGAACTGGATGTATAAAAAAGGGAAAGAAAAGATACATAAACATATCTGATTAAGAGTCTCATAAGAATAGAAGCTTAAACACCTAGAGAAATGTACATTTCACTGGTATGCCACTATAGAATTTTTTTTTACTTATTATTACTATTATTATCATTTTATGATACAGTTCCAGAGGCCCTGGGATTTTCCTTCCCCCCCCAACTCCCTCCTCCCCACCGAGTTTCACTATATTATTGCTATAGTATGGTTCTTCATAAACAGTCATATATCCATCATTGTGGGCATGGACAATGGCAGAGTCCAGCATCCTACTGTCAAGATATAGTTAAAAATTTCACTGGGAGACCATCTTTGTTCTGGAAATAGAGATGCATACTGCATTGCATCCTCACATCTGGATATGACAGTCTCCATTATACAGTTACTATACATTCCCCTTAAATGTAAAGTCACAATACAAAATCAACAAAACAGGAAGAAAAATAGAAATGTACAATACCATGAAGTTAAATAACATGCTACTGAATGACTAATGTGTCGCTAAGGAAATGAAAAAGAAAATCAAGAATATTTTTTGAAGGAAATGATGCTGCTGTATGACCTATAGTATTTTTAGTTTTTTAATTATTTTATTTTGATAATCTTTACATAGTTGGTTAGGGCACAAAGGGTCAAGGGCTACAGGGCTACAAGAAAGTTTCTACATTATTTTTTTTTTTCTAGATCCGGGGTAAGGGGAGAGATAAAAGGGAGAAACCCCACCCAGCCTTCCAACCATCCCAGGGTCCCTGACATGGGGCATGCTCCAAGGGCATTGCTCAAGTGGTTTTGATAGTTCAACAGTTCTGAATTGCTGCCAATCTCGCCATTCCAAGCACGATGAAATCTCTCCAGAATCCACTGGCTGACATAGTCCACCTTAGAGTCTCCATCAGCCCAGATTTTCACTGCCAACACATGACTGGGATAGTTGATCCATTTTGTTCTGTCCTCCCTCCTCTGTTGTGTTACCAGGTGTCCTCTGCAGGTTCCAATGGACTGCCATATCCTCCATGTGCACTTGGATCTGCTGTCTACTGTTCCGTCTGAGCCTCTGAGAAGGCTCAGCTTTAATACATGTACAGTGTTAGACCATGTCTGACCATGGTCAGACCATGGATCCTGCACTTCTCTTCATGGTTGGGGTTCTGAGATCAGCAGTTCAGTTGAAAAGATCCCAAAGAAACTTCATCTGAGGTGATCCCAGTCCTGATTCTTGAGTGTTCATGCCAGTACAAGGTCTAGCACAGCCCATCACCCCAATCAGCTTATGCGCATGCTGGTGGTTGCAATTGCTGGTTCAGTTCTGTTTCCAGCCCTGTCTTCCGCACAAACCGATAGGTGTTGCAGTCCAGCCTGATTCTGCCCACCTCACACTTGGGCCTCATGCAAGCCAGTGGGAGCTGCACCCAGTCGGGGCGACTCTCCATAACCCCCACCAGACCTGCCTCCTGCCCTGGTTCCTGTACTTGCCAGCATGTAGAGCAGACTAATCCAGTGGTCAGTGAAGAATTTAATTAGAAAGTATTTTGAGGAGACGAAACTAACAAAAAAAAATCAAAATCCATAAGATAGTTTTTACTGATCTTTATTGGTGAGATATGTCTCCTGTAGACAACAAATAGATGGGTTTTGTTTTTTTTTAATTCCATTCTACTTATCTATGACATGTGATTGATGAGTTTAATCCATTTGCATTCAGGGTTAATAAGAATGGATGGTAGCTTGATCCTTTCATTTTAGCAATGGGATGTTCATTGATTTAGTCTTCTGTTATTTTACTGGGATGTTCTTTACATTTGCCTTAGGTTTTGGTGGGCGTTTCTCCTCTGTCAAGAGAACACCTTTAAGTATATTTTTAGGGCAGATTTGGAAGACACATATTCTTTTAACTTTTCTTTACTGTGGAAGAATTTTATTTCATTTTCAAAGACAAAGGAAAGCTTTGCTGGGTATGTTATCCTGAGCCGACAATTTTTTGCTTTTAGAATCTGGAATATGTCACTCCATTTTCTTCTGGCCTGTAGTTTCCTGTGAGAGGTCTCCTGTAATTTAACTGATATTCCTTTATATGTCAATTGACTTTTTTCATGATGATTTTTTCCTTATGTTCAATTGAAGAGCGCTTGATGATCATGTGTCTTGGTGAAGATTGCTTTGGATCAAGCCTGTTGGGAGTTCTGTGCCCCTCCTGGATGTTGTGTCCCAATTCTTTCTCTAGATTAGGGAAATTTTCCCTTTTTATTTCATTAAATACATTTGTAAACCCAGCTTCTCTTTCTGCACCTTCTGGGACTCCCATAACTCTTGTATTTAGCCTCTTAATAGTGTCTTTCAGTTATTGAACACTTCTTTTGGCCTGACCCAGCTCTGCTTCCAGCTTTTTGTTTGTTTCTCCTCTGGTAACAGAAAATATGTTCCAATTCTGAGATTCTCTCTTCTGCTTGCTTCATTCTATTTTGGAGATTCTCCACTGTACTTTTAATTTGTTCCACTGTATTCCTAATTTCTGATATATCAGCTTTCATTTGATTCACTTCCTGTATGAAATATTCCTTAAACTCCTGTGTTGTGTGCTTCTCATTGTTGATAAGAAACTTTAAAACAAGTGTTTCGAATTCTTGATGTATTCCTTGGTTAACTCTGAGATTGGCAAAGGCTTTTGTTCCTTTGCAGGGGAGTGTTCAGTAATATTCATTGTGCCTCTGTCTCTTCTTTTGCTCTTGTACTTCTGGTTATCAGATTCTTCAGCTTGGTGTCCAAGCTGTGTCACCCACAGGTCTACACTCCGATTCTACTTATTGCAGTTGGTACATGGCTCTTTGTTTGCAGTCACTTGTGCCACTTCCTCCAGCAAGTTCCAGGTCTGGGTTCTTTATGTTAGATTTTCACCATGGTCTCCAAAGCCCCAGCTCCTGGCTCACCAGTTTCCACCTCTTGTGATACTGTGCTGAAGATGTACCATTTTCTGTACAAGTGTTCTCCCACTTTCGGTTCAAGCTGTTCCCAGGATTAGAGGGCCACGAGGAGTCCTATATAGCTAGGTTATTGGTGCTGATCTGGCCAGAACCTGTTGGCCATTATGTCTGGGGCCACACAAATCTATTTTGACCCATACGATGCCGAAGTTGATATGATTTCCTTGTGGAACCAGTGCAATGCACTGAGCTCTGTGAGTTCTCTCCCAGCTCAGCATGTGCATAGCTCACTGTTGTCCCTGCAGTCTTAAAGCCTTTGCCACACCGTAGAAAATGGTGCCTTATGTGCCACTACCAGAGTTCTTGATCTGGTGGCTGTCAGGTCTGAGGGCTCCCTGGACCTGTCTTGAATGGATCCTGGATGCCACGTTGTTGCAGTTCATTGAACCAGAGAAAATTACTGCTAATGAGGAGATCCATGGAAAGAAATGAGACGCTGTACAAGAAGCCATGGGAAAGAGATGATGGGCCCAGAGCGGTAGCCTAGTGGCTAAAGTCCTTACCTTGCACACACCAGGATTCCACATCAGCATTGGTTCTAATCCCAGTGACTCACTTCCCATACAGCTCTCTGCTTGTGGCCTGGGAAAGCAGTTGAGAACAGCCCAGAGCCTTGGGACCCTGCACTTGTGTAGGACTTGGAAGAGTCTCTGGGCTCCTGGCTCCGGATCAGCATAGCTCCAGCCATTGTGGTCGCTTGGGGATGCAAGATCTTTCTCTCTGTCTCTCCTCCTCTCTGTACATCTGACTTTCCACTAAAAGTAAATAAATCTTTAAAAAAAAAATCTCATAGAACTGCTCATATTCATTGGCATCAGCCTCACTATACAGATGCCTGAAATGGATATGGAAAAGTTAAGTGCAGTCATCAACAAAAGAGAAAGTGAGAGATGCTGATGAAAAGCTTCAGCATGGGTGGACACTGCAGTGTGGAGGTTCACACGTTGCTTGGGACACCTGCATCCCAGTCAGAGTGCCTGGGCTCCAGACCCCGCTCCCCCCTGGGAGGCAACAGGTACTTGGGCCACTGCCCCCTCTGTGGGAGATCTGGACTAAACTTTAGGCTCCTGGTATCTGCTTGAATGCAGCCCTGGCTGTTAAGGGCATTTTGACAGTGAACCACTGGCTGGGCAATATCTTTGTTTCTCTCTCTGCCTTTCAAATAAAGTGAAAGTATTTTTAAAAAAATATTCAGGAAAGTGTTTGCAAACTGACTAGTCTTCTTCAGGGACAATCATCAAACAACTATTTACCACTTAGGGCTTCCAACTGAATTTTTTATTCTATGATATAAGTAGAATATCATTCAAATCCCATTTCTTTAAAACACAAATTGTCCCAGGATTTAAATAATTCTTTGGGATTTAAATAAACTCTTTGGAATTTAAATGAATTCTCACTTTAGGCTCATAACACTCAAAATGCAGACTGATGCTGGCAGAGCAATTGAAATGTTGTGCTGTCTCTTCAGCACACAGGAGATTTGCGGTCAGGTGAGGGTGATGAATGTGGTGGGGCAGACTAAAGCTGTGGATCTAATCTATGGGCTCTTCCAGGTCCATAAAACCAGAGATTTTCAGACTCAGATAAAGACCCCTTGCTTTATTCCCCGATGTAGCTGCTTAGATAAACAGGGACTTGTAAATAGGCTTGCTTTGCTTAGGTGGAGTGTGTGTTTCCTCTCAATCTTCCAAGACTTAGAATCAGTGAGACAGCTCTCAAGGGCCAGTATCCCTAAGGAGACAGAGCAGGAGAGGACTGGGGTACGCTGAACATAAAATTCTTCCACCTTTATCATCATGGAGGATCAGGATTTGATTATTATTAAGGGAGCCAGGAGGTAACAAGGGTGAGAACACAACACTAATAAACATGGTCACTCTATTCTAAAAAGTCAAAACTGTACAAGCTCCCAGCCCCACTCCGGCAATGTGCCAGGTGAATTCCCTTCAGTTCAGATTTGCTGCCATCCCTGACAAGACTACATGGCTTTTCTAGGTTGACACAAAATCTCTCTCTCATAAGAAAAAAAGTAAGTTGAGTGGCTTGAAATCAGAGAACAGGGGCAGCTTCTACCCACAGCTGTCTATTGTCTTTATAGGCATGACAGGAGTCACGGTAAGGTCAAGGTGCAATAGGACAAGGGGAGAGAGACACTGACCTGAAAGGTCCCTCCATTTGGCAGATTGCACACGGCGCACTTTGTCAGACATGGCATATGTGCTAGGTACTGCCAGTGAACCCTGCTTGGAGTCAGGGCTGGCCACATCCCTATGGAGACTTCAAAAGGTACAGTAGCCCTTTCTGCGTCTTGTTGGCACAGATTTTAAAATCTCTTTCTAAAAAGATTTGTTTCTTTTTATTGGAAAGAGATTTACAGAGAGAAGAAGAGACACAAAGAAAGAACTTCCAAAAAAAAAAATTAAAAAAAAAAAAAAAAAGATCTTCCATCCTCTGGTTCATTCCCCAAGTAGCCACAACGGCTAGAGCTGTGCCAATTTGAAGTCAAGAGCCAAGAGCTTCTTCCAACATGGGTGCAGGGTCCCAAGGCTTTGGGCCAACCTCTACTGCTTTGCCAGGCCACAACCAGGGAGCTGGATGGGAAATGGAGCAGTTGGGACACAAAGTGGAGCCCATATGGGATCCTGGCACATATCTGGTGAGGATTTAGCCACTAGGCTATTGCACCAGACCATTAATAAATAAATCCTTACAAAATGGAACTTCAGAAAACTATGAACTTAGGGAAGAATAACCATCATCATTTACACAGAGCCTACAACATTTCAGACACTGTGAATATAAGTATTTCAGATATATATTCTTACTGAATCTCAAAAGATGACCCCATGAAATGGGAATTTTCACTCCTATTCACAGTGCAGAAACTTGAGACACCCTGGAGGTCGGTATCTTGGCTAAGGTCTCACAGCTGGGAAGGCATCGAGTTCAGATCTGGGCTCTGTTCAAGAAGTATGCATATTCTAAGACAGCAAGGTGTGGCAGGACTGCAACAGTGCATCCAAGTTTCGGCTTTGGCCAAAGCAGCCCATTGAACACAGTCTAACAGAGACTGAGGATTGGGTGACAGTAGATGCACAGAAGGAAAGGTGGGCATGGAGTGGATATCTGACGTAGGGATTATGACGCTACTTTTTGTGGGTGGGGTGTGGATACAATGGCATAGCAAGTTAATGCTCCACCCTGTGGCACCAACATTCTGTATGGTTGCCAGTTTGTGTCCTTTCTTCTCCATTTCTGACCCAACTGTCTGTTCATACCTGGCAAAACAGCAGAGGATGGCCCGAGTCCTGGTTCCATGCACTCCTATGGGTGACCCAGACGAGGCTCCTGACTTCAGATCAGCTCAACTCTGATCAGCTCAGCTCTGGTCATTGCAGCTATTGGGGGAGTGAACCAGTAGATGGAAGGTCTTCTCTCTGCCTCTCCTTCTCTCTTGGTAAAGTCTGCCTTTCAAATAAAAATAAATAAATATTTGAAAAAGACAAAAAGATGCCTGTTGGGGTGTCCATATGTCACATCAAAGTGCCTAGCTCAAGTCTTATTTGCATTCCCAATCCCAGCATTCCTGCCACTGTACAGTCCAGGAGTCAACAGGAAATAGTTGATGTGCTTGGGTCCCAGCCACTTGGGCTCCTGTGGGCATGTGGGGTGTGACCCAGTGGATGGAAGCTTTGTTGTTTCTCTGCCTTTCAAATAAATAAATAACAACAAAAACAAAATATAAAGGCAGCTCTGCTTTCAGGGATTTCAATATGATGGTAATACAATGTGTAACAGATGATATATGTTTAATAAACATTTATTTCATGACAGAACAAAGAATAAATGACTTCTATGGCTGACTGTAACTTAGAAGAAATTCTATTATTAAAATGCCATCAAAATATATGCAAGAAAGTGCATAAAGCTCTAAAATAGTGCTTCTAGAAGGCTATTAGAGATCATGTAGTCTAATCTTTCCCTGTCACTTGAGGAAATTGAGCCCCACGAGGGTGAAATAATTTGGCAAAGGTCACAGAGCCTGCTAAAAGCAGGATATATGCTAGCAGAGTCTTCCAATTAATCGTGTGCTCTCGGGTTTGTGTTTTGCCCTTGCCCATCATGCCTGGCTGAGTTCCTATCTCTTTGTTTCCTCTGCATATAATCATGAAAGAGCTATATTAAGTTCTTTCTCAAAGAGAATCTCTTTGTTTTCTCAGAGCATATGGGAACACACAAATTAACTGACAGAAAATGACAACCCATCATTCATAAAAAGAAGCTTCTTTTTGAAGAAATGAGTCATTTCTGAGAGTCTAACTTTTGAAACACAAGGCTTATCAACCTGCTATTGTGTCTCCTACTTTTTCAGAATATGTACAAACACTCAGACACACACACACACACACACACACACACACACACACACGTATACACATACATACAATACCTACCCTAACCGTGCACCTGTCCTAGAAATCACAGGTATTACAGATCCGGGATTCTACTGCAGCAGTGCTGAGAAGGCTGAAGCAAAGAGCTGACTCATTCGATGCATCATTACCAATTTCTACCACCCAGCCTTTTGTTCTTATCACTCCCTCTTTCTTATCTGCCTCTCCCCTCCCATATATGATTCTCTCTCCTTATCTACCACTTCCTACCCATCCTAAGATCCTGTTATTGGAAATGGCGGGGAGTAGTATTTCAATAACACAAACCACAGGAGGTTTTTACCTCCCCAATGTGACAGCACAGACATAACATGATAGCACAATTTTACTAAATATTCACATTAAATCTTTTCTACAAGGAAACTACTGACAGTTTTTGCAATTCCCTTTCCTATTTAACATATGTCTATAAATCCATTTCTAGACAGGCCCTCTGGTTCAAGTAGAGTCAGCATTTATGGAAATTTGAGAGACAGCCCAGGTGAAAGTGCCCTAATGACCCACGCAGAACAGCCACAGATAGACGGCAGACCTTTGCATCATTGTAACAAGAACTTTCATTCCAATTCTCTAGCAGTCAACACTTTAAAAACAATGCTGGATTATACTGCAAATGTTCTTTAGCAAATATTTACTGGTCACCTGCGCCTTGGTTTGCTACAGCGCATTCTTGCCTAAACTCCTGTGGAAATGTGATCCCCATCATGACGTCCTAAGAAGTAGCATCATAAAGAGATGACAGGATCAAGAGGGCACGGTCCACTAATGGGTTTATGGCGTAACAGGTTCTCATGAGCTTGAGTCTGACATGAAATTTTGGCTCTGATTCTTGCATCTCACTTCTCCCACCATGTGACACCCCATGCCATAGGGCAGGAAGGACCTCACCAGTGCCACCCTTCACTTGGACTTCCTAACGTCAAGAATCATAAGATGAAGGTTTACTCTTTTGAAATAGTCAGACTATGGTATTTATAGCAACAGAAGATAGACTAACATAATGTTTCATGGTTTTGGATCTTAGAGGTCAGCTTGAGAGAAGGCACGTAAACAAATCATGTCAGTATTCCAAGATGCCAGCAAGCACTTTCTACTTCTCTAGTTAGCTAGGCCGCCCTCAGAAGGTAGGGGGCCTTGTAGCTTTGTGCTTTCTTCAGGAAAGTGTTCACTTCCAGGGAATAAGCAAACAGCTTTATTAGTGGCAGCTTAAGAGGCAGCTTGCAGAAGTACAGAAGGTAGGGCTATCCTCTGCACTCCCAGGACACAGAAGACTAACCTTGGATCTACTGAGTCACTTGCAGCTTCCTCATTCATAAGATGGGCTTTTACTCTGTCTCAAATACCCTTAAATGCAATGGGATTCTACAGAGGTATTCAGGAAAGACGTAGCCACTGAAATCGCCTCTATAGAGTAAGACTCTCCAGACCTGGCTATTCCTCCTAGCATCCTGGTTGACACTTCCATCATCCATGCTGATAATTCTAAACTGTTTAGAAATTCCTAGCAAACAAGACTGAAACCCTTTCATAAAGGGCAGCAGTGTGTGTGTGTGTGTGTGTTATGTGTGTGGCGGGGGAAGTGTTGGCTCTCAACTCAGAGGCCTGGCCTTCTACTATGTCCCTGTGGGCCAGTCACTCCAGGCTGTTTTTCATTTTTGTAAAAATAAGGCATCTGGTATGGATGACCAAAAGTTGTGTTTCAATTCTTGACGTCTATTGATGTCATCCACTCAGAAGGAGAAAAATTTTTAAGTCATAGAATTCCACCAAGAAGCACTATAACAGGACATGCAAGACATTGTTAAGCAAGATCTCCTCTAGGAGAAAATCAGTGCAAGCCCAAGGGCATTTACAGCAGCTGGATTCATAATTGTCAAAATTTGGAAGCAGTCAAGTGTCCTTTAATAGGTGAATGGATAAACAAACAGGCAAGGGAATAGAATTCAGTGCTAAAAAGAAATGAACTATCAAAGCCAAGAAAAGTCTTGGAGGGAACTTAAAACCATATCATTCAATGAAAGGAGTTATTCTGAAAAGGACACACTGGACAATTTAAAGCACATGTCGCTTTGGAAAGGGCAAAACTATGGAGTCTATAAAATAGGTGAGTGGTTGCCAGAAGTTAGTGGAAATAGAGACATGAACTGGTGGACGTGGAAGAGTGTAGGCAGAAAGAACGGCTCTGTCTCATACTGTAAAGGTGGGTGCTTGTCATTAACTACGTGTCCAGATTGATAGAACCTGCAACATCAAAAGCAAGCCCTAACATAAACTTCAGATCTTGATAACGATCTGGCAGTGTAGATTCATCAACTATAACAAAGGTACCCTCCAGATGGGATGCTAAGCATGTGTTGGGGTAGAGGGGTGATGGGAAATCCTTGACACCATCTGCTCAATTTTACTGGGAATGTAAAACTGCTCTAAAAATAAAGTTGATTATAAAAAAGGAACACCACTTCCAGTCCTTGATTCTGTCGCCTGTCCTTGGTTAACTGGATGACCAAAAGCTCAGCCAACTGGAACTCCATGTTCCTGAGCCTCCTCTCTGTCCACACTCCACCCTGCTTCCCTCTCCATGCTTTTGGAGATTCTGACAAAGAACAGCATAGCCAGGACGTGCCCTCTATCCCACGTAGGCTCCACCTTAGGTAAGGCAGAGCTATCTATCTTAAAGATGGAAGAAATTTCTGCGGCTGGTACATATGCATTTTCCATTGTATTCATGCTTTTCATGGGCTGGGGGCTCAGCTCTCACCATGAACCTTCCAGAAGCAGCTTTAAATGCATTGCCTACTGTGGCAGATGGAGGTGAGATTGTGGCAGCAAGCCATTAGGCTTCCTGGAAGTCCCTGGATAGTTTCCTTATGGAATTTCTTCAAAGCAAATGATGATGCCACATGACTCAACCTGAAAAGCTGCTCAATCCTGCCTGCAGAAAATGTCTCCAGCAGGAGAGCTTCACAAGCCAGCTGAACTTTGGAGAGATGATTGATGTGTTCAATTCTTCTAGCCAAATTTTGCCCAGAGATGTTGGTCCCCTATTGGAAATAGGAAACAAAACAGAGCTTCACAATAAAGAGTTCATCTCTGAATTGGATGTATTGGGCACAAAAGAGGGTAATCTGTGTTTAAAGCCGAAATGTCCAGTCAGCTAAGCATTGGTTAATTCTAATAGGAGCTACAATTTAATTTACCACATTCAGAACAAAAAGATAGCTTGAGGGGCTTTTGCAGAAGGCTTTGTAACTGTACAGCCTTTAAATGCTTTCAGGTCACAGAGCACCTGCTCGAGAGAGCCCTACAAATCCATCAGGCCCCGTCTCCTTTCCTTTCTCCTTTACAAAGAATTAATCTAATAACTGATCTGCCATTGGGCCCAGGCACTATTAATCAAATGTGAGGTGACCAATTGGTCTGGATTAATATAGCTAATCTTCAAATCATACATATTCAAAAGGCTCTAAAAACCATCTGGGTACCTTTTTGAAAAATTGTTAGTGAGATGATCAAATTGTTACCAGCATAATAAATGAGACCTACAGCTGTTGACTTTGTGAGGGGACCATCGTCCTTCAAAGCCATGTTTGTAAATACTATCAGATCTAAGGAGGAGAAAATACCCCACATTCTTTGGTGGAATTAAATGTCAAAAATGAATATTTACTAGTAATTAGAATCCCCAATTGGGGATCCCAGACTTAGAGTACAACCATCCACATATGTAACTGGCAAACAGCCTAAAGGCCTTTTTATGTAGCACCCACTGTGGCAGATGAATAGGCCGCAGGCAGCCATATTTAAAGGCTCAGTTTCCAGAGGAATTTGGGGGAAGGCTCTCTGTTGTTTAGGCTGCCTCATGGATCCCTATCAAGTTACCCAGATTTGCTTGGCTTTGCACTGTTTAGACCCAGGCTTACTAAGATCAAAGGTTCTTTCATCAACTCTGCTTTTTAAATCCTGAAAATAAAGGAGGTGTTTAATGATGACAATGTTCAAGCTTACAGAAAACCAAAGCAGAAGGCCAGATGGAGGCCCAGAACTCCAATCCCATGCCTTGTGAAACTGTAGCCTTTTATCCATCATCTTTGAAGCAAAGGACACACAAGAGCATGTTCAGGAACACTCATCTTTGTTCCCCCTTCTTGTTAACTGCTAAATGCAAGACACTGGGAGGGGGTGTATGCTGTTAGCCCAAAGCTCCTATGCCCCACCACGTTCTCCAAACCACAATCAGTTCCTTTTAACAGGTAGGAATTTCACAGTGGCCACTGCAGTTGGTGAAACTCAGCCTGCAGGATATTTGATGCTGAACGCTAACCTCAGGCAGCACTTGCAGCAGAGCCTGCCACGAAGGAGGAGGGGGGAGCAAACTTCATTGTGCAGCCTGCCTTAAGAGTCAATTCATCTGTACATCAAAGTAATTCATTTCTATACTAAGCAGCACTTTGCCCCGGTTGCCATTTACAGAGGATTCTTAAGGCCATGAGGCAGCTATTAAACACAGCATGGTCTCAATCATCTTTTAGACACAATGCCGGAACACTATGTATTGAATTTCAAGTCCCATTCACCAGGGCCAATGTGACTTTCAAACGATTTCATGTTTTGAGTCACCTAAAGATACCTTTGGATGTTGCATCTTACCTCAGATTGCTGACAGGCACTTTAAAGAGGTTGTCCTGAAGTAATTAAAACAAGGGGACTTAGGCCAAATTGGTTAAATGATTGGTTAAAGCTACAGAGCAGATTGCCCGATGGTCCAGGTCTCTGGGCAGGACTCCATGTGCTTTGCCAAAAAGGAAAGGATGGATATATCCCTTGATCTTTGCAGCCTTAAAGCTTGGGCTACGCATGCAGTACAACACATGAGAATAAAAGCTCTACACTAAACAAGGTGCTACCTGCAGGCAGTCACAATTTTTATCCTTCTACTGCATCCTGTATTTGTCAAAGCTTTTATGCTGAATGTAAGCATTTTGAAAACTCAAAACAGTAAGCCGCATTAAAATCAAGACTTGTCTCAGACTCTCTCTGGCCCTTCAGCAGGGTTGGATGCTCATGCACAGGCTTCCATAAACCCCAGAGTATACTACAACCTCTTGCCACGAGTTTTTGGTTTTTAAAGATTTTGTCTATTTATTTTTACTGGAAAGGCAGACATACAAAGAGAAGGAGAGTCAAAGATCTGTCTGCTGGCTGGTTTATTCCTCAAGTAGCCACAATGGCCAGAGCTGAGCTGATCAGAAGCTAGGATCCCCACTCCAGGTCTCTCGCCTAGGTGCAGGGTCCCAAGACTTTGGGGCCATCCTCTACTGCTCTCCCAGGCCACAAGCAGGGAGCTGGACGGGAAGTGAAGCAGTGAAATCGATGCTCATATGGGATGCTGGTGCATACAATGGAGGACTTTAGCTCCCAGGCTTCCCATGAGTTTTAAAGTGCCCCCTCTAAATGTCTGTCTCATTCGGATGCAGGCTTGCATTATGGGGCACAAGGCAGAGAATCACATCTCCTTAAGTCCGTTTCCACTTGTGTAGGTGGTCTGCAGCACAGACAGTCCAGGAAGGCTGTCTGGTGAATGACTCAGGAAAAGAATTCATGAATAAGCATTATCAACGAAACCATGAATGCCATAGCAGCTCTGTGTCCATGATATGAGAAGGGCCTACCTTGTACCACTTGTCCTCTTTCCTGGAAGGGACCCACATTTGCATATTCTCATTAGGCTCTGGTGGACTCCCTTCCCCGCCTTGCCCAGCCTTGAGCTAGGGGACATTCCACAGCACATCATGGCCTATACTTGAGATACTAAATGAATTTAACTTCAGGATTGCAAAAAAAAAAAAAAAAAATTTTTTTTCCTTTGCCAGCCATCAGCCATCTTTTTTTTTTTTAATTCAAAAAACTGTTTTTAAATAATGGACTTACATCTGCTTATGAAGGACTATACTATTGTAATAATATAGGGGAAGTTGGGGGGGTGAGGAAATTTGGGAAGCGGGTAAGGGAAATCCCAAAGGCTATGGAATTATATCATAAAATAAAAAATTAAATAATTAAATTAAAAAGAAAATAATAAAAAGCTGTTTTTGAGATGACATATTTTAAAATTTGCATTATAGCCAAAGGATTCCTCTCCACTAAATAAAGAGCCCAACAAATAAGAAGACCATAAGTGAACAGGAAAATAGGCAAATTCTAGAAACAATAGTCAATTGAAAATATGTACAATCAATCAACTACCCCAGCCATATGTTGGCAGTGAAAAACGGGGTAAATGGAGACTCTAAGGAGGACTATGTCAATCAGTGGATTCTGCAGCAACCTCATCGTGCTTGGAATGACAAAATTGGCAGCAGTTCATAACTGTTGAACTATCAAAACCATTTGAGCAAGACCCTCGCAGCATGTCCCACATCGGGGACCTGGGATGGGGGGAGACTGGGTAGGGCTTCTCCCTTTATCTCCCCCTTTACCCAGATACTGGAAAAAAACAAAGTAGAAATATTAATCCTACCCACTTTCCTGTAGCCCTTGAACCTTTTTGTCCTAATTAACTATGTAAAGATTATCAAAAATAAAGAAAAAAGGAAATTAAAAAAATTGTACAGCTTTATTATGGCCAAGAATGTTTCAATTACAGTTTCAAGTTTCCTGTCTACAAATTAGTCATGTGTGGATCACACAGGCTCCGTATTCCCTTTGCTCTGAAGCCTGCTGGATATTTGTAGTTTGCCTCATTTCTCTATCCTTCTTCAGGTTGGTGGGTGACATATATAAAGTTATACAACAAGACCAGATCCTATAGATGGGAGTTATTTGCAAAAGAGACACTGTCACGTGTGAGATACAGGCAACACTAGCAGGGGAGAAGTTACAATTAGGGGAACATCCTGTTCTATTGCCATGCAGGGACAGGAGCAAGAAGAGCCAAGCTGCCTTACATATATTGCTAGCTATAAATAGGACACCTCTTCCGCGACTGCGGTCTGCTCAATGGTCATTTTAAAAGGGAGTGCCAGAAGTGGGTGGTTTCAAAGTAGGTGCTGTAGTAAAGAATATATACCTTCCTCTCTCCCGCTATATTGATGCTTTTTATTCTTTGCACAGATTTGCAAAGCAAACTGCTGATTCACTATATTCTCCTTCACTGTCACTGGGATGAAAGGGTATGAATAATTTACATTTAGATATCAAGACAAACTGCGGTTTTAAATTTGCAGCATCCTGATCTGCATTGCCTTTGTGACACCAAATTAAACTAAAAAGGCCACTAATGACAGCAGTAAGCTTTTAGTATGCTTAAAACCAGTCCATTTGCTGCAAAGTCCTGGCCATGAAGGTTAAAGTACTTCACAGTGCTTTCAGTTCGACATGTAGAGCACAAGCATTTTCAAGAATCAGAATTGGAATTTCAGTGGATTCTAGAAGGTTTTGAATTGAAAAAAAGGACAGCATAAAAGGCCACACCCATGTTTACACTGCTAGATTCCCTAGTATCTATAGAAAGTATCTATAGAAGGTATAAGTTGGAGATGTCTGAGATTCAAACAGACTTGACTGACTGGAGGAATTCTTTTTTTATTTTATTTTTTAAATTTTTTATGATTTTCACACAGTTGATTAGGGTGGGAATGGTCAAGGACTAGGGAAAAAATGGGTGAGACCATTGTTTCCACATTTTCTTTTTCTTCTCCCTGTTTCTGGGGGGAGAGAGGAGATAATGGGAGCCACACCCAACTGCCTCCAGAGCAGAGGTAGGAAATGGCCACCAGAAGTGGGGCATGTTCTGAGGGTTCTGTTCATGTGGTTTTGACAGTTCTAAAATGCTGTTGATTTCACTGATCCAAGGATGAAGAAATCCTTAACTGAAGGAATTTATTTTTTTAAGATTTATTTATTTATATTGGAAAGGTAGATCCGATTTACAGTGAGGTGAGACAGAGAGGAAGAACTTTCACCCGCAGGTTCACTCCCTAAGTGACCACAATGACTGGAGCTGAGTCAACCCAAAGCCAGGAGCCAGGAGCCTCTTTCAGGTCTTACATGTCCGTCCCAAGGCTTTGGGCCATCCTCTGTTGCTTTCCCAGGCCACAAGCAGGGAGCCATATTGGAAGTGGAGCAACTGGGACCCAAATGGAATCCCAGTGCTTGAAGTGGGAAGATCAGCCAATTGAACCATGGTGCCACAATAAGATCTGTAAAGCAGCACACTGAAGAACCAAAGAGACAGAAAACAGTTACCCAGTTTGTATTGAGTGTGGAAAGCATACTTCTCACTTCTATCTCAGAACCTATAATTTTACAATGGAGCAAAACACATACATACAATCATATTTTTGCTGACTTAACATATAAAACATCTTGTAGAATAGCACCCTAACCTTGTAAAGTCTTGACATTCTCCCTGAATTTTTTTTCACAATTTTTTAAATTATCATTTTATGATACAGTTCCATAGACCCTGAGATTTCCCTTATCTCCTCCCCAATTCCCTCCCCTCACTCAGTAAGTTCCCCTATATTATTACTATGGTATAGTTCTTCATAAACAATGCCTTCATTGCAGGCATGGACAATGGCAGAGTCCAGCATCCTACTGTCAAGATATAGTTAACAGTTTCATTGGGAGTCCATCTTTGTCTGGAAGTAGAGATGTATACTATATTGCATTCTCACCATCTCGATATGACAGATTCCATTATACAGTTACTATACATGCCCTTAAATGAAAAAGCACAACACAAAATCAACAATAGGAAGAAAAAAATAAATTTAAAATGGCATAAAATTAAATAATATGCTACTAATGTGTCACTGAAGAAATCAAAAAGAAAATCAAGAACTTTCTTGAGGAAAATGATGCTATTGTATGATATATGAGTCAGTGAAGAATTTAATGAAAAAAAATTTTTGAAGAAATTAAACTAAAAACAAAACCATCAAAATCCATAAGATATAGTTTCCACTGATCTTTGTTGGTGAGATTTGTCTCCTGTAGACAACAAATAGATAGGTTTTGTTTTCTTAATCCAGTCTACTAATCTATGATGTTTGATTGATGAGTTTAATCCATTCACATTCAGGGTTAATATAAATAGGTGGTAATTCGCTCCTGTCATTTACACAATGGGCTGTTAATTGATTTAGTTTTCTGTTGTTAACTTACTAGATGTTCTTCACATTCACCTTTGGCTTTGGTGGGTGCTATTCATATTTATTTATTTAATAAGAGAACATATTTATTTATTTTTTAAAGATTTATTTTATTCTTATTGCAAAATCAGATATACAGAGAGGAGGAGAGACAGGGAGGAAGATCTTCCGTCCAATGAGCCGGTGCTGTGCCGATCCAAAGCCAAGAGCCAGGAACTTCTTCCAGGTCTCACACACTGGCGCAAGATCCCAAGTCTTTGGGTTGTCCTGGACTGCTTTGCCAGGCCACAAACAGGGAGCTGGATGGGAAGTGGAGCTGCTGGTATCAGAACCAGCACCCATATGTGACCCAGTACGTTCAAGGTGAGGATCCAACCTCTAGGCCACCGTGCGAGGCCCAAGAGAACATCTTTAAGTATCATTTGTAGGTAGATTTGAAAGAGGCATATTCTTTTAATTTTTCTTTACTGTGGAAGAATTTTATTTCATTTTCAAAGACAAAGGAAAGCTTTGCTGGATACATTATTTTTTGCTTTTAGAATCTGGAATGTGTGGTTTGATTCTCTTCTGGCTGTAGATTCCTGTGAGAAGTTAGCTGTGCGTCTGATTGCCATCTTCTATAGGTCAGTTTTTTTTTTTTTTTTGTTTCATGTGCACGTTTAAGGATATTTTCCTTATATTCTGTGACAGCTGCTGTATAACTCCAGTGACATCTGAAACCCAGACATTCTCATGACACTAGAAGAGGCAGGAAGGGGTTGGAGGGCCTATTTCCCCTCTTGTCCCTCTCTTCCTCTGCTTTGCTGTTCCCTCACCCAGTTTCTCTCTGTTCTACCTATGGAGTATGTCCCTATACAAGGGTATTTGAAACAGTCTGGGGAAAGGGAATTTCAAGGTACATTTATCTTGGTGCCAAACATTTAAAATTCATGGATCATTTTTTCCTCTTATACATTTTCATGAGCATTTTTGGAGACCTCACATATATTCCCGACTTCATTTATGTACTCTTTTAACTGCTCCCTGTAATTAGACTGTTTTGAATGCACAGCAAAAGCCTGGCACATTGCCACAGAGTTGGATCAGAAGCGGAGCAGCCAGGATTCGAACAGGCTCACCTGCTATGCCACAGCCCTGGCCACAAATGTCAGGGTTCCAGTGAGTCAGTAGCTGAGAGAGGCAGTCACTTAATAGGTGACTGAATATCACTGAGGACCTGATACTTCCATGACACTTCACAATGCCCAGGGCAGAAGCTGTTCATCCAGTGGTCCCTCTTCCTTACAACCCCTTAGTGCTTCTTTGCCCTGCACATCTGGAGGAACATGAGATAGAGCCATTTGTTAATTATATTTGAGTAACCCTAATGTGACCATTCAGCAGCATCACTGGTTGCTTTTCTCCAGGTCCCAACAGTGCACAGAACAAATGACTGATGGCATGAACTAAGCACGGACTCGTCTTGTGGTCTGTTAATTGTCCTGAGTGCTTGTCCTTCTATTGGATTTTCAGATATAATTATGCTTTTTCTTTTGAATCCTCAAACTTTTCGGGGGAAATAATTAAGCAATATTTCTTCAGTTTTTGCAGTGTATGTTCTTGCTATCAGCTGCCTTCCTCCAGACACCAAATATCACATGTTCGGATTCTTGGTGCTGCTGGCATAGATAATCAACCCATCCACAGTCCCACATAAAGAGTTCTCTTCTCAGGGACCATAGCAATGGTATATGCCATTCCCCACAAGAAACTAAAATTATCTGGTGTCAGTCCGTTCAGGTTGTAATAACATAATAAACAACATAAAGGCACTGCTTACAGTTCTAGAGGCTAGTGGGTCCAAGATAGGGCACCAGTAAATTAATTGTTCAGTGATGAACTGTCTCATGCTCTTTTCCTTTAAAAAAAAAACCTTCTATTTTTATTTATTTATTTCAAAGGTGAGAAAGAGGGAGGGATGAAAGGAGAAAGAGAGCAAAAGGAGGCACTCCCATCGGCGGTTCCCTCCTAGATGTCCTCACAGCGGACACTCAGCTGAGGATGAAGCAGGGAACTACACATTACAGTTCAGGTCTCCCACGTAATGCCAGGAACCCAGGACATTAGGTCATCTCTGCTGCCTTCCAGGTTCTGTAGGATGCTGCACTCAGTTCCAGGCACTGTGATATGGAACATGCGCGTCCTAACTGGCATCTTAACTGCTGGGCCAGATTCTTGTCTTAATGGAGCTTTCTCTTGTGTCCTCACACGGTGGGAGGTGTGAGCAAGCGCCATCCACTTTCTTTCCTGAGAACTCCATTCTTATTCACAAGAACTACATTCTAATTACTTCATCAGCCCCTAAAGGTCTTATCTCTCAGTGATGCTGTATTCAGCAAAAGGTTTCAACACAGGGATCTAAGGGAAATAAACGCAGAATATGTCAGGGGTCCTCTGGGCTCTGTTTCTGTACTTGATGTCAAGGCTTATGCTAAAGAATATACATCTCTGGACCCTGGCATGGTGGCCTAGCATAGCAGCTTAAGTCCTCGCCTTGCACATGCCGGGATCCCATATGGGCGCTGGTTCTAATCCCAGCAGCCCTGATTCTCATCAGCTCCCTGCTTGTGGCCAGGGAAAGCAGTGGAGGATGGCCCAGAGCCTTGGGTTCCTGCACCCATATGGGAGACCTGGAAGAAGCTCCTGGCTCCTGGCTCCTGGCTTCGGATCAGCATAGCTCCAGCCATTGTGGCCACTTGGGGAGTGAATCAATGGATGGAAGATCTTCCTCTGTCTCTCCTACTCTCTCTGTATCTGACTTTACAATAAAAATAAACAAATCTTTAATAAAAAAATAATAAGCAGGTCCCTCTTCCTTTATCTTTTTCAATCCTAACCCATGGCTCTATTTCTGATACTCTCTTAAGAGTTCTTTTGAAGAATGCCAGTTATATTTTGTCAGTCAAATTATTCTTGGCTTGCAGAGTTTTCAGATTAAGTTGCACATAACACTACTGAGGCATTCTTCTCTCTCTTGTCCCTCCCACACCTCACCATTCCTTATCTCTGTGAAACTCTATCCTCACTTGGGTCTCATTACATTTTTCCAGTTCACCTGCTATTATTCTGACTGCTCCCTCATACTCTTCCACTGAGTTTCTGCTTTCCCTTCTTTAGCTGAGAATGCTGATTCCATCTTCAGGGTTTCAGCTGCCATCACTACTTCAGTGATTCTGCAAAACATACACTGTATTTTCAACCAAAACGCAATACCTTCAATGCAGAAGACGCTATGTGAAATGCTCTTATTTCCAGGTCAGAGCTATTATCCAGAACATAATTCCTTACTGCTAAGAACCATGGGTTATGCCACTTGTGGTATCATTTGGACCCCAACATCATCAGACTGCACTCATTGCTGCCTTCTCTCAAAATGAAGATGACAAACCATCTTGTCTTCCCTATCCTGACTGTTAGCAACAGCAGCATCTTTCAGGTTATTCACACTTGGCCATGCAGAACTTCTCATGATATAATCCTATCATTCCTTCAAAATATCTTATATCTATTTCCTCCATTCCTGCCAAACACATCCTCGACCTCAGGCTTCCTTCTCATTTTGTACTTTGCTGTTACTACCTCATTCTGCCCTAGTAGATTCCCGCCTCCCTTTCTCTTATCTTACCAACGTACACTGCCATCGATTGCATGTGTGCTTCAGAATTTACATGCTAGGAACTTAATCCCTGATGTGACAGCATGGGGAGCTAGGGCATGCTGGGAGCAGCTTGATGCATGACGGCTTCGTTCTCACGGAGACATTCACGACGCCATGAAAAGAGCTCATGCGAGGGGGTGCTTGCTTATGCTCCTGCTCTTCTATCTTTCACTATGGGATGATGTAACAAAAAGGCCACCGTAAGTTGCTGGTGCTTGATCTTACATTTCCCAGCTTCCAGAATTATGAGACAACAAATTTCTGTCCATTATAAATGTTTTAGTCTCAGGAATTCTCTTATTGAGTGCAAAGCAGACTGAGATATATGTTTATCATCATGTCATTTCCTTGGGAAAGGATGTTCAGAAGATCCATGTCTAGTCATTTCTTCACTATGTCATGTTAAAGTTTCTCAGTCTGATCCTGAGGTCACCCGCCAACATTTTCAACCGTATTTACCATCTTTCTCAACTTGTGTCATCTGACTTGGGTCAAGCAGTCTTGCTGCTCCACTTGCTCCACCCACATAGCTCTATCTTCCATAGTGTGTGACACTATCACCATCATCATTTGTCATCTGTCAAATCAAATTCTATCATCACATAAGACTCTGTCTACATACTTCTCCTTCTATGAAGCTGTAGCTGGTTATTTCCATTCAATTTTGCATTGGTAACAGGTAATTAATCACTAATTGTTCCATAGTTCTTGTTTGGTAGTTTTCTCTCCTACTTCAATTGTACACTTTTCATTGGAAGAATTTTCTCATCTAATTATTGTCTTCCCCGTGAAGCTCAGCATAGTCTTGGCAAAAGCATGTGTTCAATAAATCCCTCATTGATTTATTATTTCTTAGTTTAACAAACATGTATCTAGATGAATAAATCCTTGGATGAATAAATCAAATATTGATGGATTGATTCTGTCTATTGATTCCATTCAATACCAGTCCCCTCAAAGAAATTCCTGGAATGGACTCCAATAAATAAACTGCTAGAATCAAAATATGGCTTCCACTGTTTCCACGTGCAATTATGGTGAGTAGAATCTTAGTATTTGAATACTAACAACAGAGCAAACCATTGCTAAATGAGTTTTTCATAGAAATATCAAAGAGACAGTAGAAATCTCACATAAAAGATAAAGCCTCTGTTCCTAAAAGTGACACATTAAACATCACTGCTTAATGTGATAATGTTTCCTCTCAAATTAAGAGAATATTCTACAAACCAGAACAAATAGTATCACCAATCTGGGTACCACTTAGAACAAAGAGGTTTAAAGGATTAATTTAAAAATGCAGTGTCACTATTGTTCTTACTTGGTCTTATACAGCTTAGAGTTCCTAAACCCATGCCAACTTTTGCTCAGGAAAGTCTATACTTCATCAAAAGTTCTCATCTAGATATGATAGTCTCCATTACACAGTTATTATACATCCCCTTAAAAGCCACAATACAAAATCAACAACAGAAAGAAAAAGAGAAATTCACAATGCCATGAAGTTAAATAACATGCTGCTAGATATGACAGTCTCCATTACATAGTTGCTATACATCCCCTTAAATAAAAAGCCACAATGCAAAATTAACAATAGGAAGAAAAAAAAGAAATTAACAACACCATGAAGTTAAATAACATGCTATCAAAGGACTAAGGTGTAGCTGAAGAAATGAAAAAGAAAATCAAGAACCTTCTTGAAGAAAATGACGCTTCTGTATGATCTATGAGTCATTGAAGAATTTACTCAAAAAGAAAGTGTTTTGAAGAGATGAAACTAACAAAAAACCAAAAGCCATGAGATAGAGTTTCCACTGATCTTTGTTGGTGAAACGTGTCTCCTATAGGCAACAAATAGATGGATTTTTTTAAATCCAGTATAGTGATTATGACGTTTAAGCCGTTGATGAGTTTAAGCCATTTACATGCAGGGTTAACATCATATCCAGATGTGAGGATACAAAATAGTATGCATCTCTGCTTCCAGACAAAGATAGACTCCCAATGGAACTGTTTACTGTATCTTGACACTAAGATGCTGGACTCTCTGTCATTGTCCATGCCTGCAATGATGGACATATGTATGAAGAACCATACTATAGTAATGATATAGGGAAACTCAGTGAGAGGGGAGTGAACTAGGGTAGGAGTAAGGGAAATCCCAGGGCCTATGGAATTGCATCATAAAATGATAAAAATAAAAAATAAATAAAAATTTTAAAAAGAAAAAAAGTTCTCATCTAGTATTTAACTACACAAGGTGTAACAAGATTGATGTAGGCTGAAGTATGTCGCCAGAGTTTATAGGTAAAAGTCCTACTGTCAGTATCTCAAAATGTGACAGATTTGAGAGAGGGTCAACGAAAATAATTCCAATTAGATTGGTGGCCTTATAAGAGAAACAATTTTAAAGATTCATTTGTTGATTAGAAAGGCAGAGTTTTATAATTAGAGAGAATCTTTATCTACTGGTTCACTCTCCAAATGGCCACAGTTGATGGGGCTGGTTCCGGTTGAAGGCAGGAGCCTGTAATTCCATCTGGTCTCCCATGTGAGCAGCAGGAGTACAAGTACTTGGGGCTCTCTCAAACACATTAGCAGAAAGCTAGATCAGAAGTAGAGCAGCTGGGCCTGGCATGGTAGTCTAGTGGCGAAAGTTTTCATCTTGAACATGCCAGAATCCCATATGGGTACTGAAAGGGCCGGGATCCCATATGGGCACCGGTTCTAATCCCGACAGCTCCACTTCCCACCCAGCTCCCTGCTTGTGGCCTTGGGAAAGCAGTCAAGGACAACCCAAAGCCTTGGGTTCCTGCACCCACATGGGAGACCCGGAAGAAGCTCCTGGTTCCTGGTGCCTGGATTCGGATCAGCATAGCTCCGGCTATTTGCGCTCACTTGGAGAGTGAATCATTGGATGGAAGATCTTCCTCTCTGTCTCTCCTCCTCTCTGTATATTTGATTTTCAATAAAAATAGATAAATTAAAAAAAAAAAGCAGTAGAGCTGTCAAGACTTGAACTGGCACTCTTAAAGCATGCTGTTGACAGCTTAATCCACTATGCCAAAATGACAGACAAAAGAAGAGGAAACTTGAGGGATGAGTATTTATATATATTACATATACAATTATATATATATATATACACACACACACACACAATTTTTTATACATCATACATTTTGGTTGAGATGTAGCTTATGAGATGGAGATACTGACATGTAAGTTACACGATCTTTCAAATAAAAACTTAAAAGTTTTTATTCCAAATTCGTAGAGCTGCTATCCCATGCTGCCTCATGTAGAAAGGGGTTAATTTCTGTCATGTTTATAACAAGTAATTCCTGCACACCGGCTGGTCTACACCATGCAGGCTGTTAGTCAGTTTATATCTCAACAAAAATTATTCCTATATATACTTCTCTGAAGAATCTTCAAGGCATATTTTTCAGTGGAAAAAAATGCCACAAAGTAGGCCACTTGTACTGATGCTAACTCAAGGCCAGGTGGTAAACAAGCTGATAGTTGGGATCAAGTAGCACTGGGGGCTAAAATCAGTAAGGAGAAAGCTGTGGGCTAATTTGGCTTAGGACTTGGAGAGAATCTGGGAAATCATCTCCCAGAAGATCTCAACCTAAAGAAGCAGGAAATGAAAAACAAGCTGTGGGGTGCAGTCAAGCCCTTTAGCTAGGTTAGTTAGATGCCAAGTATCTAGAGTTAACAGAGCAGGAGCCACTGGTGTCCCCACCGACTTCCCTCATGAAGCCGTTCTCCCTTGCACATATGTCAGGCCCATTTCAGTCTCCACAAATTGTAATATTGTTCCAAGATCCTTTTTGGCCTCTTTAATTTTCCTTTATTTTTCAAAATTGTATTACAAAATCCTCTATGAATCTACTACTCAAATTCACCTTCTGATGATCTCTTCAGTAAATTATTCCCAAAAGAAACGGAAATGTCAAAGTTACCTCACAAAGAAAACTGAACTTGAAAAGCCTAATAAGAGAAAATAAACATTCTTTCAGCCAGGACTAGGAGCTAGAAAATATGCTTTTATTTGTTTAGGCTCTCATGCATGCATATGAGATGCTTTCCAAATATTGAAAACTCTGTGATTGAGATCCTAATGAATAATGTATTTTGTGTAGATAAAACTTAAGTCAATGATGTGGCATAATGCTTCTGGGATCCCCTGGTTCCAGAAAGTGTCCTCGACTGGAATACAGTCAGCAGTCCCTAGTGGTATCCTTCTCTAATACACACAGAAGCTGTGGCTCCAAGCTCTGCACCATGAAAGGAGAGATATGCCAAGTCCAGAGTAATCTTACTAAAACCAGAAAAAAGGTTCCCGGAGTACAGTTTAGTGGTGGGAATATTTAAAATATGATTAAACCTTTGTCTTGAGTCATGATCAATGTAAGTCAGGCTGTCGTTCAGTTGGATAACATACAATGAAGTCTGAGTGTCATGAAACTTATTTTAGTGTTGCCAGAAAATGCTAAAACAACTGGTAACTACTCTGTGAGCCCCACAGATTGATTGCCAGGGTAGGAAATTGAAGTCTTTCTCCCTAAGATCTGGCAAGAAGAAATGATGACCATTCCCAGCACTTCTCAACATTGTTGTTGAAGACCAGGCCAGAGGAAAAGATCCAGAGAAGAACTGTGTCAGGGTTGACACTGTGGCACAACAGGTTTAGACAAAGCTTTATGTCCTGGCATCTTAGCTATCGGTCCTAGCTGCTCTGCTGCTCTGCTTCCTACCCATATCCCTGTTTAGTGTTTCTGAGAAGGCAGAAGATGCTGGCCCAAGAGTTAGGGCCCTTGCCATTCATGCGGGAGACCTGCACGGAATTACGGTGTTCTAGGCTCCTGCCTTCAGTGTGGCTCAGTGTTGGCCATTACAGTCTTTAAGGAAGTGAATCACCAGATGGAACATCTCTCTCTCTCTCTCCCTCCCTCTGTGTATCTGACTTTCAAATAAATAAATAAATCTCTTTTTTTTAAGATTTATTTTTTTATTTTTATTGGAAAGGCGGATATACAGAGAGGAAGATCTTCCATCTGATGATTCACTCCCCAAGTGACCACAATGGCCGGAGCTATGCTGATCCGAAGCCAGGAGCCTCTTCCAGGTCTCCTACGCGGCTGCAGGGTCCCAAAGCCTTGGGCCGTCCTGGACTGCTTTCCCAGGCCACAGGCAGGGAGCTGGATGGGAAGTGGGGTGCCAGGATTAGAACCAGCACCCATTTGGGATCCCGGCGAGGACCTTAACCACTTGCGCCATTGCGCTGTGCCCAATAAATCTTTTGTAAAAAGGAAAGTCAAATGGTATGTCACAATCTTGGGGCAAATATTGAATGCAGATACTTTATAAAGAATTGTATTAAGATTATAATAAAAATTCTTTTTAATCTACAAAAAGGGAAAAAATGACATATATATTTAGCATTTTTTTTATTTGAAAGGTAGATTTTACAGAAAGGAGAGAGAGAGAAAGAAAGAAAGGAAGAAAGCAAATAAAGAAAGAGAGAGAGAGAGATGGAATGAGACCTGTCATTGGCTGGTTCACTCCCCATAATGGCTGCAATGGCCAGAGCTGAACTGATTCAAAGCCAGGAGCTTCTTCTGGGTCTCCCACATGGGTGCAGGGCCAAAACACTTGGGTTACCCTCTGATGCTTTCCTGGACCCTAATCGGGGAGCTGGATCAGAAGCTGAGTAGCCAGGATGTGAAACGGTATCCTTATGGGATGCTAACTCTGCAGGAGGATTAGTCTGCTATGGCACTGTGCTGGACTCCCAAATTTCATGTATTTTGTATCAACAGTTTAAAAACATAATGATGTTACCCTTTCTTTCTCACTCCCTCATTTCCAGCCTTTCTTATTCTTTTCAAAGAAAGAATTCTCACTAATCGAAACACTTGAAGAAATGCTCAACAAATGAAGATGTCGGAACACTTAACAGGTATGTGGACAGTCACCATTGAACAACTGCTAAATGTGAAGGAAAACATGAGATACCACTAACATGTTCAGAAAGGCCAAAAGTAAAGAGACACACACACCGTAGCGGTAGATAAAGGTGGTAAATAATCACAGCACTTAGTTTTCCTGGAGGCAGGACATGTTGCTACAACCACCTTAGAAAACTGTCAGAATCCAGTAGTTACATATGTATGTGTACATGCATATGCATGAACCAGCAACTGTGTACCAAAGAATTTATTCAAAATGGTGCCTATAAACACAAGGACTTGCAAAAAATAAGCAAACTGAAAACTGGCAACATCCAAAGATACATGAACAGGAAAAAATGTTTTATCTTGCTATGGAATTATATATATATATATATGTTATTATATATAAACATACATATACATACGTATATGATAGTGCTAGGGAACAAGCTATCAACAAGGACAACATGCATTGACCTCAAAATATCACACTGAGTGAGAATAGACACAAAAGAGCCTGTACACAGAACGATTCCATTCTGAAGTATGGATCCATTTATATGGAGTCAAGAATAAGCAAAATAAATTCATGGGGACTGGAATCGGGAGGCGAGGGGGCTAAGCCGGGAAGGGGTAGGGATGGGAACTTATTGGGGTGGTGAACAAGTTGATAAGAAGGCTGGCTGCACATTTGTCAAATTTATTAAGTCATACATTTAGGATTTGTGAAATTTACTCCACAATTCTCCAATTAAATAAAGATAATTTAAAAAAAAAAAACCTCCAAGAGCATATAGTGAGTACAACAAAGAGTGCTCTACTCCTTGCTGCAGAGCCCTGGAGAAGAGCAGAGTGACTCAACAGGAAGAATGAGTCAGGCTTTCTGAGTAGGTGGAGAAGGGCCTGAACCCAGGAGGATCAGGAGTATTGGTGGGAGGAGGTTGAAGCGGTTGTGGTGGGTGGTTTTGCTCAGAGCAGCCAGTGCTGAACACCTCTGGTAAACCAAGCTCTCTGGAGCTAGTATTAGCATGCTGACTCATCCTGCGTCTGTGTGTCCCTAGGGCCTACTTCCACAGAACATCTCTTTTGTGCAATCATTTTCAGATGAAAAATTGATACAGCATATTAAAAACTGTAAGTCAACCAAACAACTTTTATAGCTGCAGCAACCACATCCAACATTTCATGAGGTTTGGGCTTATTTTGAAATGATCTCTCTGCCTGGTAGTATAAGACCCAAAGTGATGAGCTGAGAAAATTAGAAATTAACTCATAAGCTTTTTAGAAGTAGATGAAACATCAAGTATAGACGAGAAAAGAATTGAATAAAACCTCCTTCTTGGGTTTTAGCTTTCTCATTGTAAAATATGAGAACTCACAGCATAATGTCTAAGACCTCTTCCATTCCTAAGAAAACTACAGTGAAGACTGTGGTTTGGGATTAGCCTAATTCTATCTTGACATTAAAAGGGCCTCTGTATTCTGGCCTTAAGAATGTATATATGCTATTTGTTCCTTTAATAACTGCATCCCTACTGAAACTTCACAGTTTCCTTGATCCCCTCTGGTACCCCATCTCCTCTCATTAGAGTGTTTCTATCTGGCATGCTGCAGCACCCTCTCTGCACACTAGTTCTCAGGCTCGACCCACAGATGCGGCAAAACTTCTTTTTACTGCATTGATCTCCCCTCCCCCACGTTCCTGCAGTGCATGCAGCCTCTGAATCTTCCCGTTCTGCGGGCACAGATTCAAACACCCCAGGATCAAAGATATGTGGGAAAAACTGCATCTATTCTGAATATGTTCAGACTTTTTGGTCACTATTCTGTGTACAATAAACAGCTATTTACATAGGATTGGCATTGTGTTAACTGTTATGAATAATTTTGTAATGATTTTAGGAATACATCAGATGTGTACAAGTTACATGCAAATTCAGTGTCATTTTATGTAAGATAATTAAGTGCATTTTATAGATTTCAGTGTTTGCTGGGATCCTTGAGCCAATCCCCCACAGATACAAAGGGACAATGAAGGATTACTAAATTTATTTAGCAAAAATCATCTCCTGCTTTGTTATCAGCTTTGCAGGAACATATTGTGTGCTTTTCTCCCCAGCTAGAATATAACACAATCAAGGCAAAGCTTGCAATATGTACTCTGCTCCCTAAGTTTCCCCCAGCATCTAGTTGTGTTCCCTCTAGTAGATGTTCATCAAATACTAAATGATTAACTGATCCGGGTGAGCAGGGATCCCTCAGGTACTACTCACATGTTGGAATCGCATCTTTTGGCGAAAAAAGAGGCTCAGACATGTCCAAATGCATTCCTGAAAACAGGGAAAATTTGTTGGAAGGAAATGTTTCCCCTTGAAGTCAGCAGAGCATCAGTGGCAGTGGGCTAAGACCCAGAGATCTTGGATTTCCAGTGATGTTGATGGATTAGAACATGTCATTAGCAAAGGCAAACTGGCTAAATCACAGGCCGAGAGGCATAATCAGTTTTGGCACTGAGAATGCTTTGCTAAATTAAAGTTTAAAAAGGAAGACATAAATAAATAAAAGAGCTACTTGGAGGCCAGCCTATTAAATGAAAATGAATCCATGCAAGTTCCAGGACACACTTTAAACCACTTTGGATACCATTCAATCATGAAGCTAAAAATAGCCTATAAGAGTTCAGCACACTTGTGAGTTTGCTGAAAATGAATTACAAAGTGTGAGAAGGGCTGGTACTTGGTTGCAGAACATGTGAAGTGCTTTGAAAATTCTAATCTGGTAAAAAGCATTAACCAGGCTGTGGGTAGAGGTTATGTGATACAGTCACTATAATGATGAATGCCCTCTGCACATAACATTATAATAATTTTTCCATGTCCCTTAATATAAAATTCAAACTCATTCATATTGTGTAAGGCCCTACATGATACTCCCTTGTCTACTGCAGCTTCTTCTAACACTCCCTGCTTTTCCTTGTGCACCTCCAGTCCACTGCAGTTTCAGTTTCCACACATGACACATTATTTGCTGCCTCAGGGTCTTAGCAAGGTTTCCTCTTCTGCTTGTAGTGCTCTCCTGCTTTCTGCTTGAGTCCTTCTAGTTCATTCATGTTGGGTCTGTGAGAAGTCTGACGCAGTTCTCTTATTATACACTCTTAACCATGTCCAGTGCTTCTGTTTCCCAGAGCCAACCAAAATCAGAGAAAATTACATGCACACCACATTGTGTTTGTTGAATGTCTGTCTGCTACACCACGTCTTGCTGGTGTGGGGTACAGATCTTGCCTCTAACCCCTGTTCTCACAAAACTGCTTCAGTTTTGCATGCAAGTGCTTCCACTGGGGCAATCAATTCTCAAGCCTTTGTCTGCACTCTTCTCTGGTAGTGATTTGTCAGTGTGGAGAGACTGATGGGAAGCGCTGGGCATGTATGGCTTAGTTTACATACAGCTCCTTCCTTCTGCTGCTGCTGTGCTCGGAGCAACAGCATTAAGAACTCAGAATTTGGGTAAAGTGTTCACTTCGACAGCACATTTACTAACATTGGAAATTGGGTAAAAGGCCTGTCCCTACAGTTGTCCAGTGGGGTCAGTAAGCAGGTGATAGAAGATTCAGTGCAATGCAGCAATACTACTGCTGACATTTTGCTTTTTGTTTCAAAGGCTGCTATTCTGTGATTTAGTACAAAGCTCAAAAGGGTTAAAGGAACCTGAAAACTCATCATATAATAGAATTGTCTTATTCACCCAGAACATAGAGCAAGCATCTAGCCCAGTTCCTGCAAATAAAGAATGTTCTATAAATATTTACTGGCTGCATGAATTATTAAACTTCTCTGAGCTACTTGCTTCAAAGACAAAATGATGATAAAAACCTATGAATTTGTCCATGTTTTATGGGTATACAAGTTACTCCATTAAAGCAATCAGTCCCATGCCTGGCATGTGGTTAAATGGATAACTATATGCAGCTATTATTAGCTGGTTGTTCCAACTGAGAATAATTCCTGTTTAGAACTGTTCACCTCAATTGAATGTTGAGATAATAACCACATGCCATCTGCATCTACCTGATTGGTTCTGGAATTTTCAAAAAAATTAGGACAAAGAATTTTTTAAGACAACTATAATAGATACCACAAATATTACCTACACCATGGAATGGAACATCACTAATCTGCTCCAAATATATCAATATAAAGTGGAAATCAAAAGAATATGTATGAATGGCTTGCTACACTCTGATTCTGCTTTTCTTTCCCACCAGTCTTTCCATACCAAATGATTGAGAAGTATCTCTGAAATCACAGTTTGGGCAACATAGCTTCTGAATTTGTTTAAAAGTCACTTTTTGTATGATTTTGTGTGAACTGCCTTGTCCACAGCACCTGTCACCTCTTCTGATCATGGAAGCTTTCCCAGTATGAGACTAATGTGCTACAGGTCGCTCTCTCAGCCTGTCACTCCCCAGAACTCAGTCCTTACATTCAAAAGGTCTGCTTCAGTTTTGCATTTCAGTAATAAATGCAGACAGGGAATGGGAGTGCCTCAGAACACACTTCATAAAAGAAGAAAAAATGCATTATTATGGAGGAATGATAAAACTTGAAAACTGAGTATCAGTTGGAAGTCTCATCTGAACAAATGTGGATTGTTTCTTTTTAAAAAAATTTTTAAAGATTTGTTTTTATTTGAAGGGCAGATTTACAGAGAGAAAAAGACATTTTCCATAGGCTAGTTCACTCCCCAAATGGCTGCAACAACCAGAACTGGGTATTGCAAAGCCAGAAGTGTCTGTCTTCAGGTCTCCCAGGAGGGCGCAGAGGCCCAAGGATTTGAGTCATACTCCACTGCTCTCCCAGGCACATTAGCAGGGAGCTGATCAGAAGTAGAGGAGCCTGCACTCAAACTAGTGCTGTGGCTGAGATGCTTTGGGTGGGCATTTATTAACACCATCTGGGTATTAAACAGACCTTTGGGCTCTCTGTGCATGTGCCTAGGTTTTCTGGCTTGACTGAACTCCCACATTACCAGCATGTGTTAACGATAAAACTAAAGTGCAAAGTGGGCAGTCTTGGATGGATCTGGGCAGACAGTGGGGTCCCTGATCCCTCCCCTGGACACCTCCCCCGTGGCTCAAGCCTAACTCCACCGGACTTCATCACAAAGAAATGCTAGATGCATGAGGTGATGCGTGTATAAACTAACCTTGATCTGATAAATATGCAGTGAGGATGCAGGCTGAAGCATCCAAGTGTGCTCCATAAACGTGTACAATTAGGAAAGGTAAATGATAATAATAATAATAAAAACAAAAAGACTCAGGCTGCCCTGTCTGTTCGGTCTCAGCTCAGAACCTCTCTAGCAGACTTGGGAGCCAGCAAGTCACCCTGCCTGGGGTGGGGGCGGGGGGAGGGGGCTCGGTTTTCTTATTAATGTAAGATGTAAGTTTGGCTTGTCTTCTGAGATTTCCACCAGCTCTAAGACTTGGATTAAAAGGGTCTGGTTTATTACAGCTCCTTGTAGAGTAAATAACCCTCACAATGAGTACATTTACATAATCAAGGAGGTGGCAGCTCCTGCCGAGCTAATGCTTTGCTTGATGGTCCAAGTGCCTTACAAACAGTGACAAGCTTGAAGCTACATTGCTGGGTGGCAGGGCTGCAGCGAGAATGAAGTGCGCAGAAACGCCTGAGTCATTCTCTCTGCAGTCAGGGCTTGGAAACCAGAGGCCCTGCGGGAGACCAAGCAGCCTTCTGATAACACAGACACCAACCCCTTGTGGTTCCAATCCCAAAATAAATCAGATACTCTTTCTCCTATTCACAGAAAGTCAGGCAGGAAACACTTTCTCCATGCAGGATGACAAGCAAAAAAAAAAGTAACGGCAGCGTAAGTAGGAGAGAAAGTTTGAGACAAATGGAATCGCAGAATACGGGGATCAGAAGAGATTTTCAACCAGCTCCTTCCCTTGGAGCTGGAAGGCTAAGGACAACGGGGCAGGCAATGATCCCACCAGGTCTCCTAGCAGAGACCAGAGCTCTGCCAGAGAAGCTGGCTCTGCCTTCTGCCCTTCCCCAGCTTTACCAGCCACCACTCCTGCCCACCCCAACTGACTGAAGGAAATAGCCTACGATGAGAAGCTGGAAGTGGGAAGAGAAAAATCAGAGGTAATTATGTCTCTGTTTCCCCTCCCATTCTTTGTGTACCCCCTTCCCTTTTTAACACTGGGAAAGTCAAGTTTAACAATACTTCTCTATAAAGCAATAAATAACTGCTAAAATCAATGGGAAGACAAATAGCAAATAAACAGCCACACTACACTTCTTATAATAAGAGTCCACTTGAAAGCATCCCTGGCGTCCTCTAGCTTCTTCAGGGTGGGGCATGTGGTACAGTGGATAGGCCCCTGCATCTCTCTCTGGAGAGTCTCCCTTCTGCTTCTGATTCCAGTACCCTGGCTGAAATGCATCTTAGGCAGTAACAGGTAATGGCTCCACCACTGGGGTTCCTGCCAAGCACTTGGGAGACCTGGACAGAGCTCCAGGAGCTTGCCTTTGGTCTGCCTGAGCTCTAGCTATTGCAGACATTTGCAAAGTAAACTCATGGATGAGAAATTGATCTCTGTGCTTTTGTTTCACAAATAAACCACCACCACTGAGAGAGGAGTTAGAGTGGGTAGTAGGCAGTTAGGGTATTCTGGGTCCCTGAGTAAAAGAGAATTTCCCCACCATGTCTTGGAGTCACCAGGGCACGTCTCTTCCAAGGGATAGGGGTGCTATTAGCATATCAATTCCCCACCAGAAGTATCGGCCATTACCTCCAGTCACTGTGGGAAGGCCTCAGGTTGATCTCTTTATCATTGAAAGGAGAGCAGGAAGAAGTAATACACATCTGCCCAAGGCCTGGAATGTCCTATGTCTGGCACCTCTGTGGCCTTTTGTCCCAAGGCCAGGTACCATGGAAACTAGGAATTTTCTTTGTTCATGGAGAAACATCTTTGAGGGAAACCTTTAAAAGGTGCATTCCCCACCATTAATACGGGATTTGGCTTCTTGTCCTCCTGCCACTATGGCAGAGCACTAGGGTTCTTATTTTCCTGCCACTATGGCAGAGCACTGGGGTCCTTTTCCTCCTGCCACTGTGGCAGGGGGTGAGGGTCCTTTCTATCTCAAAACCCCCTCCCGTCGCTAGGATGGGAGTCTTCTTTTCTCAGCCTTTCTAATAAATCTTGCTTTAAAACTAAACTGTGTCCGCATGAAAATTCTTCTTTCCTGCGAGACAAGAATTTGAGGTTGCTGCCATACTTGGAGTCAAAAATCCTGCAACACCACCACAAAAACAAAAAGAAAAGCAGCAAAAAACTCTGCCTTTAATCAGTTTGCAAACCAAAATGACACTCCAAGGTGTTTTCCTTGCAAGCAGATCACACTCCTCTGGATTTCAGAAACAAGAGACAATGAATTAGTTACATGAGGAGGATGTGCATTTACCCTAATTGCTTTCTCAGAGTATGAGCTATCTAACTATTAGCATAGAATTACGTACCCCTCAGAAACATGACTAGCCTTTTCTTCTCCAGTTTCCACTCACATTCTGCCAAATGCCTATTATGTTTTAAAGAGGCACAGGAATTACTAAAGCATTCTGCTCCCTGCCATAAAACACTGATGAAGACACAAATGCACAGTCCTTGACCAAAGGAGGCAGGGAAGAACTCCATGTATGCTTTTCTCACTCACCATCTGGGTCTGAATAAAACACAAGGAGGCAGTGGATAACCCACTGTTGTCCGTGACACTCTACCTCAGTTCTGATAGCAGTCATGCATTCCACGCTAAATGGGCTTCTTTTATTTTTAAGATATATTTTATTTTTATTGGAAAGGCAGATACACAGAAAGGAGGAAGAGAGACAGAGAGGAAGATCCTCCGTTCAATGGTTCACTCCCCAAGCGGCCTCAGTGGCCACAGCCGAGCCAATCCAAAGCCAGGAACCAAGAGCTTTCCCTGGGTCTCCCATGTGGGTGAAGGGTCCAAGAGGCTTTGGGGCCATCCTCGACTGCCCTCCCAGGCCACAGGCAGGGAGCCAGATGGGAAGCAGGACTGCCAGGATTAGAACCAGCACCCATATGGGATGCACGTTCAAGGCGAGGATCCAACCACTACGCCTCTGTGCAGGGCCCTAAATGGGCTTCCTGCAGCTACTGTGGGAAGCACCTTTTCATTTCCATGTTGTCCCTGAAGAACCCCTTAATTAGAAGCAAACTTCTTAAAGTACTTGAAAAATAACCAAGAGGTCATTAGCCTTCATCCCTTCTGCACTTCTACTTCTCACTGAAGAAGTATGTGTCCAGCCTTCCCCCTTCGGGTTTTTACGTTTCTAGGAATGAGTGGAGGAACAATAGCCACCAATTCAAGCTCTGAGATTGTGAAGTTAAAGAATTTCATTTAGGGTTTTTGGGACTGTAAGTCAGAAGCCTCAGATTCATGAAACTCTGCATGGGTATTCTGGAGAACATGAAAAAA